>NC_090938.1:360927250-370927250 GCF_040938575.1 Ambystoma mexicanum | reverse complement strand
TCGGGGCTCAGAGTCTCCCTGCCACCTCGGAGGGAGTCCTCTTTTGTGCCCATCGATAGGACCCCCGTGAAACCCCCGGCGGGGAAGAAAAAGGGGGGGCAGGGCGTCGTCGTAGATTCGGCCTCAGAGGAAGAGCTGATTGAGGTCTTAAGCCACGGCCTTGGCGTGGAAGAAGACCGGCCCGTCGGGATGGATCCCGACGCAGGTGACGATGACATCGTCGAGGGTGCCGACGGGGCTCCTGATCGCCCGTCGGATTCCCCTCTGCCAGTGCCGCAAGACAACTCGGCGGCCATTTTGTTGGCTATACAGTCCTTCTGTTCAGAGATAAGGACGAGACTACCGTTGCCGACGGAGGAACCTCTCCCGTCGGGGGATCCTGAACCGGGACCTTCTGGTGCTCCCCCGCCCAAGAAAGGAAGGATTCACCCTCCACCTCCTTTTCAGCCGTCGCGCCCCGTCCAGTCCTCCTCCCCGTCCCCCCGAGGGGATGAAATGGGGACTGACACGGCAGCGACGGGTACGGACGACGAGGTATACGACGAGGATCTACCGTCGTCACCTCCCACCAGGGTTTCTCCGCCCGACGAGATTGGATCGTTCCACTCCATGATCGCCAGGGCATCCGAGCTTTTCCAACTCTGCCCTGAGGAGAAGAAAAAGGAAGGATTCCTTTATCAACGGCGCGAGGCCAAGAGGAAGACGGTCCTCGCGGTGCCTCTACTGGACGACATTTGGGATGAGGGCCTCGCCCTCCTCAAGAACCCTTCCACGACGCCAGCTAGAAGAGACCGGTACGAGAAGAAGTACCGGGTCCCGGACCCGGCCCCCCTGTGCCTCCGGGCGCAGCCTACCCCGGACTCTGTCGTCTCCGCGGCGGCCAGGAAGAAAGCGGGGGGGGTGCGGCCTCCACATCGACTTCCCCACCGGACGGCGAGGGAAAGAAATTGGACGCTATGGGACGCAGGGTCATCTCGTCTGCAGCGACGACGATTAAAGCGGCCAACGCCTTGGCTATCGTGGCCCGCTACGACAGGGAGCTATGGTACAAACTGGCTCCCCTGCTGGATTTCCTACCGGACGACAAGAGGGCGGATGCCCTGGAGATCCTACAGGAAGGCGAGGTGGCGTCGGACCACGCCATCACTATTGCGACGGACATCGCCGACACTGGATTTCGCCAGTTGGGCAACGGCGTGTGCCTTAGGCGGCGTGGATGGCTCAAGGCTACGGACTTCCGTCAAGACGTACAGACCAGAGTCCTGGACATGCCGTTCAATGGGAACAACCTGTTTGGGAAAACAGTGGACGATTCCCTTCAGGCCATTAAAGCGGACACTGAGACGGCCCGGGCCCTTCGGGTTTTGCAGCAACGACGGACGCCCTTTCGGAGCAGCGGAGGCAAGGGCGCCTCCAAAGGTTCCGGCGGCGGTTTCTCCACCTACCGTCAAGCGGCCCGCTCGTCTCAGGAGGCCTACAGAGAACGAGGCAAGTCTGGCGGACCCCGCCGTCGTCGCCAAGGAGGTCAAGGCGGCAAAGCCTCGTCGAAACAGGATTGAACCGGCCGTGGGGTCGGGCCCCCACGAAGCACCCCGGTGGGAGGCCGGCTGGCGAGCTTCGTCAGCGTGTGGGAGTCCATCTCCACCGACAGTTGGGTGCTGGACGCCTTAGCCCGGGGCCACGCGCTCGAGTTTCAAAGAAGGTGCCCGCGTGTCCCCCCCGTGGCCAGGAAAGAGCTTCACGTCCCTCAGCTTCTCCTGGAGGTAAAGGCGATGCTCAGGAAGAGCGTCATCGAACTCGTCCCAAAGAGGCTTCAGAGTTTACTCGAGATACTTCCTCGTGAAGAAGAAGACTGGAGGATGGCGCCCCATTCAGACCTGCGACGTCTGAACAAGTTCATCAAGGCGCAGAAGTTCCGGATGGTCACCCTCCAGCACGTCCTGGGGCAGCTGGAGGAAGGAGACTTCCTGTCGTCGTTGGATTTGGAGGATGCCTACTTCCACATTCCCATCCTAAAGGGGCACCGAAAATTCCTCAGGTTTGTGGTCCAAGGGCGTCACTACCAGTTCAAAGCCCTCCCCTTCGGACTACGGTCGGCACCCAGGGTATTTACCAAGTGCCTTGCACCGGTGGCGGCGCAACTGCGCCGCGAGGGGATCCACGTCTACCCCTACCTGGACGACTGGCTCATCCGAGCCAAGACGAGGGAGCTCGCCGTGGAGCACACGGCAAGGACCGTCCAACTTCTCACGGACCTGGGATTCTCCGTGAACTACGCCAAGTCCCACCTGGTACCCGCGCAAAACGCACTGTTTCTGGGAGCGAAGCTCGACACAGTGTCCCTTCTGGCCTCCCCGTCGGAGGAAAGGACCAGGTCCATCCTGGGCAAGGTACAGCGGATGTTGGTTTCCGACGCGGCCAAGGTGAGGTCCATCAAGTCCCTCCTCGGAATGATGTCTTCTTGCATCTACCTCATTCCCATGTGCAGGCTCCGGATGCGCCCGTTGCAGGAGTTCCTGGACGCGCGCTGGATCCAAACGACGGGTGGCTTCAAGGAGAGGATCACACTCGATGAGAGTTTCCGCCGAGCGGTTCGGTGGTGGGGCACCCGCGCGCATCTGACGGCGGGCATGGACTTCCAGACCCCAGACCACCAGGAGACAGTGACCACGGATGCCTCCCTGGAAGGGTGGGGAGCGCACACCGAAAATCTGCACGCGAGAGGCCTCTGGCTCCCGACGGAGAAGTCCCTCCATATCAACGTCCTGGAGCTCCGTGCAGTGTTCTGGGCCCTCAGGTCCTTCCTTCCGTCCCTCAAGGGCAAGGTGGTGAGGATCTTCACCGACAACACCACCACCATGTTTTACATCAGGAAACAGGGCGGAACCAGGTCCCCAGCACTGTCCAAGGAGGCGCAGGACCTGTGGCATTGGGCAGTCGCCCAAAGGATGTTTCTGGTGCCGTTTCATCTGGCAGGGATAAAAAACACCATCGCCGACTCACTCAGCAGGGAGCTGCGCTCGTGCCACGAGTGGGAACTACGGCAGGATCTAGTGGATCGCCTCTTCCGACGGTGGGGCACACCCCAGATCGACCTGTTCGCGACGGCGACGAACTCCAAGTGCCGGAGGTTCGCCAGCAGGTTTCCCCAGGCGAGGAGCATGGGCGATGCTTTCTCGTTCCCCTGGGAGGGCCTGTTCCTCTACGCGTTCCCTCCTTTGCCACTGCTAATCCGGCTCGTCAACCAGATCAAGAGGTCACGGTGCAGGATGATCCTCGTCGCACCTGCGTGGCCGAGGCAGATATGGTTCCCGGACCTTCTGGACTTGTCAGCGTCCCCGCCAATCAAGCTGCCGGTGGACGCGGATCTACTCTCCAGGGAAGGAGGCGCCATCCTCCACCACGACCCGAAATCGCTGAACTTGCAGGCCTGGCTCCTGCAGCGCTATAGTTTGGAGGACACGACATACCGGCCGACTGCAGAGAGGTTCTTGCAAAGGCCAGGGCGTCCTCGACTCTTAAATGCTACGGACACAAATGGAAGAGGTTCTCTGTCTGGTGCCACGCACAGAAGATTAACCCTCTACGGATTACGGCTCCCCAAGTACTGCCGTACCTGCTGACGCTGGCCAAAGCTGGACTGGCACACGCGTCCATCAAGATTCATCTTGCTGCGATCTCCCGATACACCAGAACCACGGGCCGGACGTCCCTGTGGTCTCATCATCTGGTGAAAGAGTTCATGAAGGGACTGTTCAGATCGTTCCCGCCGGTGAAGGCGCCGGCCCCGGCGTGGGAGCTCAACGTGGTGCTGGCCAAGCTCATGGGACCTCCGTTCGAGCCTCTGCACTCGGCCCCGTTGAAGTTTCTGTCGTGGAAAACAGCGTTTCTTGTGGCCATCACCTCCGCACGACGGGTAGGAGAGATCCAGGCCCTTTCCTGCAAGGCCCCGTACTTGACTTTTCACGACACGAGGGTAGTGCTCAGGACGCACCCCTCCTTCATGCCCAAGGTACCGTCGGACTTCCATCTCAACGAACCCTTGGTGTTGCCTGTGTTCTTCCCGTCGCCTTCGTCGCCGGCTGAGAGGACTTTGCACTCGCTGGATGTGGCTAGAGCGCTGAAGTTCTACGTGGACCGCACAAAGTGTTTTCGGAAGACGTCACAACTCTTTGTGAACTTTGGACCTGTCAATCAGGGGAAGGCTCTCTCGAAGGCTTCCATTTCCAGATGGCTCTCCGGCTGTATCATGTACTGTCATCGGTTGGCAAACCGACCGCTGCCTGGCCGTCCGAGAGCCCATTCCACCAGAGCGATCGCAGCTACCACGGCGTTCCTTTCTGGTGTGCCCCTGTTGGACATATGCAGGGCTGCTACGTGGAGGTCGACGCACACCTTCACGAAATTCTACTGCGTCGATCGGGATTCCAGGGAGGAGTCCAGGGTCGGCCAAGCAGTGCTGCGCAACCTGTTCGCCTGAGGTGAGCCTGGTGAGGAGGTAAGATGCTTAATGTTGAGTTTGATGCAATGCTTAATGTTGAGCCTTTGCCACCTCCCGTGGTTGTGCATGTGTGTACTGCTATGTATTCTTTATTCATGAGCATGTGAATCCATGCCAGACCCCATGCTGGAGAAGGAACAAGTTACTTACCTGTAACTGTTGTTCTCCAGCATGGGTCTGGCATGGATTCACATGCGAACCCTCCCGCCTACCCCTCTGCGGCTCTTCACTTGGTCATACTGCCACTTCACGTGCTTCCAAATCTGAAGATGGCTGCCAGAGGCGGTGCTTAGGTAGAGGGCAGTCATTGGCTGTGGTCAGTATGACGCAGAGACCAGTGATTGGTTATTACTACGAAAGACAGATCAGAAATGAAACTGATACTGGTTTTTTCTTTACCGAGGATTCCCAGCCTGACGACGGGGAATATTCATGAGCATGTGAATCCATGCCAGACCCATGCTGGAGAACAACAGTTACAGGTAAGTAACTTGTTCCTTACCCCAACACTTAATTATAATAAACCTTTTATTTTTAATAATACTTCTGGTTATAAGTGTATCCTTTGAACCATTTGTATGCTTCGGGTTCTTGGTACTTTTACAGCCCTTTCTCCCTCCTAAGATACGTCTGGCTGCTCTGTATACGCTACCAAATATTCAGGTGCTACAGCCTTATACTAAGAGTGGAGTTTTGTACTGTCTCAGTTCTATGGTTTTACTAAGCCGTTAGCTGGACTTATGAAAAACTGTCCTAATGCTTGCCCTTTCTGAACCCACCAAAATAGCTGGTTCTGAAAATCAGTCTCAGCAGGTGGTCTCAAAGAGTGAGGGTAAAATGCAGCAAACGGATATCTGCCCTAACACTTGCATAATATTAGTGCTGTGCCTATGGCCTTGCTTTTCCTTCACTTTCTGTGCAAGAAGGCTCTTGTACTGTCCCTTTAGGACAGATGTTACAAAGAATGAATGTAGGGAAAGGGAATATGGACTTAGAAGTACAGCAGTCACAGCCGGGAATACCTTTTGCTAATATCAAATGTTCTTTTGAAATAGGTATGTTTCTGTTTTTTTCTTAATCCCTATTCTGAGGTCATATGAACTTTTCATAAGTATGACTTGAGCAGTCTGCTTTTTCCTGAAAACATCTAAGAGCTATAGACAAACTTTAAAGTTGTTCATAATGTATGCAGGCTCTACTCCCACATTGATGGCAAATAATTTTACTCTTGTTCTTCCAGGATCCCATGTGAGGAGGGAAAGAGTGTGCATCCTTGAATATGTTCATCTATAAATGATATTAAACGTTTATCCTTCTCTGTACTTTTTTCCCATTCATCACAGATAACTACTCCAAAAACTGTAGTAGTTGGACCACCGAAAAGGCAGAAATCCCGGAAAAAGAAGGACCCCAATGAGCCCCAGAAGCCGGTGTCGGCCTATGCCCTCTTCTTCCGTGACACCCAGGCAGCTATTAAGGGCCAGAACCCCCACGCCACCTTTGGCGAAGTCTCCAAGATTGTTGCATCCATGTGGGACAGTCTTGGCGAGGAGCAGAAGCAGGTAGTTGGTTAACATAAACCTTGGTAACTAGTGTCACCTACAGGGCACACCCTCTTTCACTGGGGGGTGGGGGGTGGTGTGTGTGTGTGTGTGTGTGTGTGTAAAATCTTGGTGATTGAGAAGCGGCTTTCGTATAGTGCAAAACACTAGCTCCCTCATTATGCAATGACAATACATTTGTGGGAGTGGGGTTTGACTTAAGCAGCTCAGTCCACCAACAGCTTATGAAGGAGTGAAACCACCTACTGATTTTACTTTCTAACTCAAACCCCACCCAGGTGTACAAGAGAAAGACTGAAGCTGCCAAGAAGGACTACCTTAAGGCCCTTGCAGCTTACAAAGCAAACCAGCTGTCTCAGGTGAGAGGAACTGGGTGATTATCTGTTTCACATTCAGATTGAGCCATATGGTGAGTGGCTGCTCTAATCGGACACTCACATTTAGAATTAGACCGCAAAGATTTAGGGTCATATTTTTGCATCAAGCTGTGGAGTTTAAAATTGTAATCATTTAATTGGACTTTTTACACGTCAGTAAGTTTTCATATTTCTGTGAAAGATACACATCAAAGGTTTGCAGAACACCAACTTTGGTTGGGTGATGATTGCGAGTAAAAATGTTTATGTACAGCACTTTTGTCAAGTACTATATAAATAATATTTGTCCTTAAAGTATGGAACAGTTCATATGGCATTTTCTGATCTTTCCTTACATTTCTCTTTCAAAAGTTCTGAGAACAAAGGTGAGAAATAATTATTTGTGAATATTACTTTTTAGATTCAGTGCCATTTTTACATGGAAGAGAATGCCAACTGTTAACTATTGATGGAACATGGATAATGTGATGGTATACCATATGGGTATTGTATCACAAGTAGACAGTGACACAAGAGTTGCAAGTTTCAAAACCTTTATTGATGGTTTAAAAGGGGTTGGAAAACTCCTATCTTGCACTATAACTAAGATGGGAGTATTCTCGACCATAAAACAAAAAGAAAATACATTCCTGGTCAGTCCTTAGTCAAAACTAAATGGCCTATACTAATAAACCTATGGTCTGCCCTATTCCTAATACAATGCATGCGTAAAGGGAATGTGTAATGCAAAAAGAAAAATCAGTGTTAATAGAAATGTCAGTATGGCTGAGTAAACTCCCCCACCTGTTGTAGCACTGGGTAAGGTGGCACACTTGGGACCTTGCTGCACACTCTGGCTTCGGACATAAGGATGTAGTTTGTCTCGTGGACCAGGGTCCACTCAGCCTTCCACAAAAAGTCACTAGTCTGTCGGGCTCGGGCCAGCAATGTTTCTTCTTTAATCACAAGTTCTCACAGGCGTCTGTCGGGCCCAAGCCTACCAGTTCACCTAGGCTCCCTCAGTCGGGCTCAAGCTTTTCAATCACACTTTGTGGGGTTCCCTTCCCCAAGCTTCTTTCACACTTTCACAGGCTTTCCTCTTTCTGACTCAAGCCTCCTTTCACTTTCCTTCCGCTGTAGAAGACTTTTGAAACTGCAAGGCTTTTGCTCTTACCTCGGCATGACCACTTTAACCTTTCTTAGTAAGTCACCTTTTCTCTCCTACACCAAGGCCTCTTGGTAAATGTAGTTTCGCGCACAGTACTTATTTCAAAGTTCAAAGATATCTCTCACACCCAGGTTTCCCTCTGCCGGGATCAAACCTAACAGTTAAAATCTTGCATCTCAGTTTCTTTCTCTTCCTGCCGCTTCTACTGCATCAAACCTTTCACAGAGTAATTCGATTGGGCAATCTTCTTTCACCCGCCCAATCTGTTACTTTGTATCTGTAATTTACAGTTCTTTACAATGCTTTGCTTTCTCTTTTGTCTTATCAGCATACGCGCAACCTTCATTCGTCGCATACTGTTGCCATCAAGTTTCACTTAACACAGACCAGACTTTCATTGCTTTCATCAACTCACTTGATGTGTTAATTCATTTACTTCTTTCGCAGCTTTGATCCTGAAGTCAAGGCTGATGACACAACTGCCGCGGCACCTCCCCAACTCTGCCCTTCACCCAGGTCGGTGGGTGGTAGCCTTGAAACACAAACGCGGTTTATCTCTTCTCTCTGGCTGGGATTCCTTGTGCAACTTTCAAGGCCCTTTGGAGGTAACAATCTCTAGCCGGGGTGACTAAGGTTTCTCCGTACCTCGGTTCCGCCCCTCGGTCTGTCACTTTGCTCAACCTGGTTCGCTGTCACCCTGGAAGAACTGCTCCTTCCCGTGCCTCACCTTGCTCAGAGTAGGTCTGTGTTCCGCCTTTTAACCATGTGGGGAGAGCTAATAGTTACCAGGTGTATGTAATTGAGATCAAGTGCCTGACCTTGCCTGATCTCATTAATGGGACACTCCCCATCTGTTGCATGGATGTACTCCTTTTAGCCTCAGACCGCCTCTTCCTCGGCTCAGTGTTTGTGTAGAAAAAGGGCTGGGAGATCTGGAAAGTTCGAATATCCCGTAAAATAGAATGGGACAGGGGTATTTGGAAAGGTGGAATACCATGTCTCGCCATCGGGTGTTCCTTCCCCAGGTGATCCTCTCGCACTTGTCCACCCCCTGGGTCTGGATGCAAAGGTGATGGCCGTGCCCTGGCCACCTGAGTTGAGGTTTCCCCAGGGTCTAGGCAGTGAAACACCCTCTGGTTTTTCACAGCAGTGTGTTAAAACACCATTCGAAAATGCATGATTTGGGTCTTTTGTTTCGGAATTGGAAAACTGTCCATCTTGTGTTAACAAAATTATTTGGCCAACACATAGAATAAGATGACTTGAAATTAATGAATGCTCCCTGCATTAATGTTAGGAAAATTACTCGGGCAAGCTTAATCTGTGATGGGAGTTGGGGAGGGGGAGTATTCGGGTAGCTATCATCTGACAAGTTTGACTGCTTTGGCTTACTCAGTTTCCCAAGATCATACATTATACTTCGAATGGATTGTGTCCTCCAACGTATTCTACATCTTTGACATGTAATGTCCACAGCTGTGCCACTTTGGAAATTTTTCATCAGAGAGCGTCCTGTGTCAATGGGGTCGGGTCGATGTCCCTCGAAGGCCTCCGTCGAGGGCGACATCACCAGATGTTATAAATGTGACGCACAGCACCCGTAGCCGCAGTTCTGTTTTTTCTGCAAACGTGTTTGCTTCGAGAACTCACCACGCCTCGTATATTCTTTGTGAATGTCATCTTCATATACCCCTCTGACTCTGCGGTCTGGCTTTGACTTGCCGGGACTGTAATTCTAAGATAACGGACCTGCACCGCATTTGTTTGTAGTGTCTGGGCGAGAGTCATGACAACGACTGATCGAAATGCCAGTTGCTGACTGCTAAGGCCTTGCGGGAGCGTAAGGGAAAGTTGCAGGTAGGTCGGGGTACTAAACCCAGTAAGCCCCAAAAAGCTGCGAAAGGGATGTCCACCAACGAATCGAGGGGTGACTCTCCTCGTCAGGAGTCCTGGGGATCTCTATCCCGGAGTGGGTCCCGCCACTCGTCCTCATCTCGGCACTCCCGGAAGCGGCGTCACCGGTTGCCTTCCCTGTCCTTGTCTGAGGATGGCACCGCGAGGAAAGTGGCTTGTCGCACTAAGTCCTCGACTCCTGAGGAATGGGAGGCTTTCCGGGAACAGATGCTGGTGATTTTCCAAACCCAAGGCACAGGTCCATCTGCGCCTTCGGAAGAAGCTGGCAGGGAACGGTCTCGGTCTGATGCCCGCGCGCCTTCATGCTTGGGTCCACAGCATGATAAACATCGGGAACCATCGAGGTCCCATTGGGGCAAGGCTCCGGTTGATCGCCAGAGACGTGCTAGGTCCAGGTCTTCCTCCCCGGCGAAATCGGTGAAGTCTGATAAGGGCTCGAAGTCGGCGTCGACTCTGTCAGCGCCGTGTCTGTCGAGTACAGCTGTCGGTGCTTTGCCTTCACTCCTGCCCTCCGCTCCATTGTCGACGCCTTTGGGGTCATTTGGCTGGAATTTGCCGGGCGAGGTCCCCGATACTGTGGATTCTCCAAGAAAGGCTAAAGCCAAGACGGGACAGCCTCTTGTCGACTCCAGGCCCACTCCTGTTCCTAGGCAGGAGTTCTTTCAGTCTCTGGATGATATCTATGAGGAGGGGTCAGATTTAGAGTTTGACCCTGTTGAGTCTCATGAGGTGCCTGTCTTTTCCGGAGACAGACAGTTGGAGTTACGTCAGTCATTGCATGATGCCAGTGGCCGGGACACTTCCAGAGGTGGAGTTTGGCAAGCCTGAGCCTAGGGCTCATGCGGAATCCTCCTATAGGAGATTGATGGCTAGAGTTATTGAGTATCTTGGTTGGTCCAGTCTTCCAGTGGCATTTGTTTAGGATGACCTCACTGATATTTTGGATCAAGGTCCGTCGACTGATCCAGTGTTGCCGTTTCATTTGACTTTGCAAAAAAGAGTGGCGGCTACTTGGTAGACCCCAGAGTCTCTTCCGGAAGTTAAGTCGTTAACTAAAAAATACCGCCCTTCCAGTAGTGACCCCAGCTACCTTTCCTCTCACCTCACTTATGAGAGTTTGGTGGTTCAGGCGGCTACGGCCACCTCGAGGCAGGCGGCGTACCCTACCATCCCTTCTGATTGGGATGACAAACGCTTCGATGGTTGGGCACGCAAGGTGTTTTCTGCTGGGAGTATGGCACTGAAGTCAGCCAACTTCACTTGTGCCATGGCAAGATTTTCACACACTCTGTGGAATTATTTCTCTAGCAGCTGAGCATATTCCCGAGGGAGAAAAAAAGGGATGGGTTCCTTGCTCTCATGCAAGATGGCAGGGATGCCATGTGTGAATCCCTTCAGTCGGGGTTGGACACGGCTACCGGTATTAGCCGGTCCATAGCTGCGAGTACCGTTATACGCAGGTTTGCGTGGTTGCGGAAGTCTGGTTTTACTCAGGATGTACATGCTCTTTAATGGCTCGCATTTGTTTGGCAGCATGGCTGACTAGAGCATTGAGGTTGCAGTCCTCAAAAGCTGCTGCTAAATCTTTGAGCGCAGCTGTACGTCAACCTCTGCCTTTTCGTCCTTTGTGTATCTCAGGCGAGGGGGGGATTCAAGTCTACCCCTACCTGGACGACTAGCTGATCCGTGCGCATTCTCCCAAGCAAGCTATGGATCATCTCATCCTCACCTGCCACTCCCCCCACAAGCTGGGCTTCTCCCTCAATTTCAAGAAGTCGCATCTGACACCTTCCCAACAGCTCCAGTACATTGGGGCTGTGTTGGACACATCCTTGGGAAAGTGCTTGCCTCCCAAGCTGAGGGCTCATCACATTGTGCAGATGGTGGACACATTTCAACATGCCCAGCGTCTTCCGGCTTTCGAATTCTAAAGGTTGCTTGGCCTCATGGCATCCTGCATTTTTCTGGTACCAGAGGCCAGGCTGAGGATGAGATCCCTGCAATGGGTCCTAAAGATGCAGTGGTCACAATTCTTAGGCAAGATGTCGGATCCCGTTCAGATTCCACTCTCGGGTCTCGCAGGATCTTCTGTGGTGGGCCAACGATGGGAATCTGATGAAGGGGGAGCCGTTTTGGCAACCGTGGCAGGAGGAGACGGTAGTGATGGACGCTTCCCTCACAGGATGCAGAGCTCATGCCGACGATCAGACCGCCAGCGTTCGTTGGTCTCTGACGAAGTCCTAACTCCACATCAACCTTTTAGAGCTGAGGGCCATCAGGCTGGCCCTGAAGGCTTTCTGCCGTCCGTGCGGGGCATGAGTTTCCTGATCATGACGGACAACACAGTGGCCATGTATTACCTCAACAAAAAAGGGGTAGGTCACTCCCGTTGTGCAGAGAGGCGCTGCAGCTCTGGTTCTGGGCAACACAGCAAGGAATATTACTCCCGGCAGTATATCTGGGCGGAGAGGAGACTGTGGCGGCGGACGCTCTGAGCAGGCAGAGCACGGTCTCTCACGAGTGGGATCTGGCTCAGGAAGTCCTTCTGGAGATCTTTGCCGTTTGGGGAACCCCACAAGTAGATCTCTTCGCGACCTGTGCCAACCGGAAGTGTGAGAGATTCTGCTCAAGGGAATTTCCTCTGAGAGGAGCCCTAGGAGATGCATTTGTCGTGGATTGGTCATTCCCACTTCTGTACGCGTCATTCCTCAAGTGTTAAGGAGGTTCGGATCCCACATGATCCTCATTGCTCCGGATTGGGCCATGAGAGCGTGGTACCTGGACTTTCTAGAAATGTCCATCTGCCCTCTACGACGTCTTCCTTACCGAGAGGATCGGGTTCTCCATCCAGAGGTCAGGACTCTCAACCTTCACGCTTGGTGTCTGAAAGGTTGAGATGTAAGGATTGGGATCTCCCGGATGACGTGATGGAGGTGTTGCTTTCGGTCAGGCGGCCGGCAACCAAATCCCTGTACCGTTGCCGTAAGTTTTGCGTCTGGTGCAGAGTACACAATGTCGATCCTTTTCAGTGTTCCATTCCCATGGTTCTCTTTCTTGCTTTCTTTGGCCCACAGCGGTCTGCAAGTAGGTACCATCAAAGGTTACCTGGTAGCGCTGTCTATCTTCAAGCGCTCGTCTGAAGAATGTTCTTATTTTAAGATTCCTTTGATTTTTCCAATTTCTAAAAGGGCTCACTAATGTGTTCCCGCCGTCCCCGTTTCAGGTGCCGGTATGGGATCTGTTAGGCAGAATTGCATGCAGTACCCTCTGGGACCACCACACACAATTAGAACTACAGGTGTAAGCCAAACCAACCTTTGGTATAAGTCTGTACCACACAGTTTTTGGTAGCGAGCTGAGCAGCCAGGCTTATCTCAAGAGTGAATGTGAACAGTACAAGTCATTATACAGAGGACTTTCAATCACAGTAGTTCAAGTAGACACTGCTACTAAAGATTTCTTGGTAAAACACTTATTAATTTATTACGCAATCATTTAGAAAACATTACACTAGAAGGAGTTAACTTAATATTATATACCAATACACTTCAATACAAAAGACAGTTTGAGCTCCCCTGAAATAGGAGCCAAATAGCAGTTCAGTTACTTAGAAGTGAGCAAAAAGGCATAAGGTAAGTAGAATAGATCACATATACTTGTTACAGTGCAAATAGTTTTAGTTCACCAGAAGAGTTAAGTCAATAGGCCTAGGCCAAAGTCAATGGGCTAGTGTTCTGGATAGGAAAGAGCATTTCTGGTATCAAACGGTAAAGTCTTTGCAAAAGTTCTCAGAAGTAGTCTAGGCGAAAAAGAATCATTTGTTGGGTCACAAGCTGATTAGGCCTGCAAGTTGGGAAAGTTTCACAAACTTTCACCGCGAGAGTGGTGTCCTCTGAATCTGGTTGGCACAGTACCTTAGTATGAAGAAACAAATGCAGCTGAAGTCGCTTGTTCCTTGCAGTTCCTGCAGATCTCAATGTTCCTGAGCCTCAGTCGTGGGGACAAGAGGGAGGACATCGGGGACTCCTGCACTGCACGGGATCATCGGAAAACGCAAACAAAATTGAGTCACTTCAGTTTGAGTAGCTGTTCTTCAAGCACACAAGCTGGTGTCCTTCCCCATGGTTAATCCTAACCAGCTTGGAGAATGGTATCCAGGTAGCTTAGGAGTTGATTGGTCCCACCAACTCAAAGGAAGAAGTCGTCCTTGAAGGGGCTTCTCTGTTGAGATGAACTTGGCAATTCGTACCTGCAGCAGGGCTTCATCGGGCAAACCAATGGTCCAGGAGTTGCAGCAGCTGTCCTCTTCCAGCTCGTCTTCGGTTCTTTCGTTCCAGTGGTCGACTCTGCTTTCCAGTCCAAGAGACTTGCCTTTTAAACCGTTCTCTCCCTTTCATTCCAGCCTAGCTGTCAATCGCACAGCAGGGTGGCTGTCCTTTGCCAGACAGTCAGCCAGCCAATCACGCCAGAGTGCATTTGGGCCTTCTAGGAGACCAAGCACAGGGAATTTCGGGCACCGTCCTCACTTTCTGCCCACCCCAGATACTCGGGCGCCAGAGGCGGTCTTCAGCCCTGAAGCCCGCCAAAGGCATAAGAACAAAGGGACCAAACCTTATTTGGCGTGCAGAGACAAACACTAGAAGGACCTTTCCAAAATTAAATTGCGAAAAAAGAAGACCGGGACTTGTTGAAACAAAGGGGCTTAAGGCGCCATCTTGAAAAACATGGCTCCTGTGATTTTTAGCTACCGGTGTTCGCCGTCGGGGAAAAATCATGGTAGTTCGTTGTAAAACCACTGCCACCCGCCTTTTCAATAGGAAAGGGTAGCATTTGACTGCTACCTGAGTATTTAGATACAGGGGATACAATGTAACCCCTCCAGCACTCCATTGTAGATGGTGTGTGCTGCGTCTAGGAATTTGGAAAGACTAGTAAAGTCAATTTCACTTTACATTCTCTGGGAAACAATTGTTTATCCCAGAGAAGGTATTTAAACCTTTGGGAAGTCTAAAAGACATCACTGTGACACTGCATTGAGGGTGCTGTGTAACACACATGAAAAGATTATGCCTACTCCATAATCAAAGAACGCAGTCTAAAACGCATCAAAATACATGAGGTTGGGGGGGGGAGAAGGCTCACACTCTTTCCAGGTAATAAAATCAAGTCCTCAAAATCCAGCAAAGTTGCTGGGGGTCTCTAAGGTGAAGGGAATTGGCACATTTATGAGAATTCTTCCTAACAGGATCTGAATTTGGTCTTGAAATTCCTGATGGGTGCTCCATTTGAACCTTTGCACTCTTGTCCTTTGAGACTGTTGCCTTTCAGGATGGTTACATCTGCTCCCAGAGTGAGTGACTTGCAGGCCTTCATCTAAGCCGCCCTTTACTGTGTTCCACAAGGATAGGGTTGTACTGAGGGTACGTCCATCCTTTCTACCTAAGGTAGTGTATGAGTTTCATTTAAGCCAGATAGTGGTACTTTCTGCTTTCTATCCTCCTCATCCTGTTAAAGAAGAGGAGGGACTCCATAGGTTGGACCCTAGGAGAACTCTGGGCTTTTATATTTCTAGGATGTCCAGGGTCAGAGTGGACGATCAACACTTTGTGGGGTATGCTGGACACCGTTTGGGCCAGGCTGTTACCAAACAGACCTTGTCCAGGTGGATTATCCTCACCATTACTGAATGTTAGATTGGCGGGCAAGGACCCTCCGGAGGGGTTGCGAGTTCACTCCACTAGGGGCGTGGCTACTTCCACAGCCCAGCAGCGGGAGGTCCTATTAGGAATATTTGTGACGCAGCGACATGGGCTTCTATCCACACCTTTGTCAAACATTACTCCCTGGATACACTCCATGGTCAAGATATGGCCTTTGGTAAAGCGGTTCTTTATTCTGCCATCTGATTGCGTATTCTAAATTCTTCTCCCTCCTCCATTTTCTGGTACTGTTTTGGAAGTTTGTCAAAGATGTGGAATACGCTGGAGGACACATTCCATTCGAAGAACAAGTTACTTACCAACTGGTAATGTTCTTTCTACTGGATGTTCCTCCAACGTATTCCACATCGCCCTCCCAGCCTGCCCCTCTGGAGAATTTCCTATGCTATTGCAGCTTGCGTTCCCTCGAGGCTATGTGCTGTCAAGCAGCCATTGTGTACGAGTATGTCACACGTTATAGAGGAATAAACATAAATTGTGGCTACGGGCGCTGTGCGTCACATTTATAACATCTGGTGACGTCGCCCTCGACTGAGGCCTTCGAGGGCCATCGCCCCGACGCCATTGACGCAGGACGCCCTCTGCCGGAAAATCTCCGAAGTAGCACAGCTGTGGACATTACATGCCAAAGATATGGAATATGTTGGAGGACATCCTGTCGAAAGAATGTTACCAGTTGGTAAGTAACTTGTTCTTCTGACTGAAAGGATGACCTTTGACTTTGGCTTGTCAGGTCAATGTGAAATGAATAGAGGGGTTCCACTTTTAACTTTACACATTCTTAATTCACTTGGCACTGTACATGCAAATAAAGTTTGAATGTACAGTGCCAAGTTTTGTTTACTTAACTTGCTCAGTTCACCAAAAGTGGGGAGTGACTAAAGACTAGCTAGTACAGTAAGATTTGACATGTTTCACCCTGTGAGGTTTCTTCATTCATTGGAAAAAGGCTGTACTGGTTGCTGAAAAATGTTAACTTTCAGTGCCCATGCCTGTGTCGTTAATTACAAAAGGCAGGCAGGTTACTTTATCACAGGCTCTTTTGGAGTGTGACCTTTGTTTTTAAATCAGTAGGTGATTTTATAGAGCCATAAAATGTCTTTTGTTCGGTGTACGTTGTTAAACTAGTCCTGACTTTAAGTTTATCTTTAAGTTTCGCTTTAAGATTACCTCAATTTGCTTTCTGCTACATGTATTTCTCCATTTAGAAATGGGAAATTCACAATACCAAAAGCACTAATGCAAAGCAAAATGACACGGGAACTAAAAGCCAGTCTCTGCAGTGCATGCCTTTTAAGCCCTTTATCTGCATGTATTTTTTTAAGTAGTGTAAATTAACACAGAGTGCCATTAAACAATAAGAGTGGGAAATAGTTGTATCAGGTGTTTGTTAAGATTTTCACAGAACTGGTAAATCTTCCTGACCTGGGTCAACCCCAGAACTTTTTGCTTTATTAGTGGGATATTTTTCCTTAATACCTCAGTGAGTGGGAACCTTTTTCGACACACTCAGAATCTTTTTATGGGTGTTATTCTTTTGACTCTACATAGTGTCTTTTTAAAGTTATCCTCTTTAACAACTGATATGCACTAAGTGTTTATCGTTGATGGGTTGCCCTACAGGCTCCCCTTTTAACTTTCCTTTGGTAACCTTGAGAGAATTTTTTTATCAGCCGTAACTGTAATGGCCAGTGCGCACCTTCGAACTTCTTTCTCCTTGTCATCAGTGCATGTGTGTTGGAGGATTTATAAACTGCAATACACTGAAACATATGTTTTACCTGGGCCATATTACCTACATTGAGATTTGCATGGTATTGCATTGTATCATCTTATTGTAATAAAAAAACTTGTCAGTCACTTGTTTTTCTTTTCTTGTCACTTGTGTGAATGTTGCCACTTGCGACACTTGAAATAAGTTGTGGACATTGGCATGGGCGTTGACCGTAGGGAGTTATGAATGAAGGCAGGTGCATCCCCTGGATGAAATTGCAAGCATTGGCGTGTACCGCGCTTTGAAGGGGCTGGGAGCGATAGCCTGCAAAACAACTGAATAAAATGATGAATGGATGGAGTAGCCATGGCTAGCTGATGCCGTGCACCGACTAGACTGGGAAAGCTCTCGGGGCCAGACTTGAAGGGATGCACAAACGCCTGCCTGCCCCGCATACAGACAGGTGTCACGTAGGTGGCCCGGGCCAAACTTGGGTAAGGTCATGAATGTGAGTGGATGCCATGTGTGAAAGGGACTGAGTATCGGACGGCCCCAGATCAGGACAGACGCAGAAATGCTCCCTCACCCTGTCTGGAAAGAACACGGAAATTTAGCGCCTCACTCCTGGACAGCAATACCAACTAACCAATCCACTAACAATTTCACCCCTCTGCATATACCTCTCAATTTCTAACCAAACACAACCACAAGCCTACAACAGAGCAATCAGCACAAACTTCAATACACTGCAACAACAAAACAAACTACACATAGACTTGCACAACAGCACACGACTACCGACCGTAAAACACCCCAGGCCCAACCAACGGACCCACCGGGCTGAGGCCGCCAACAGCACATCACTGCTCTCTTGCACTTTTCCAGCTTATTCCCACTAACTCACCCCCCACCCCCTCAGTTTTTTCAGAGCCGCCAGAGCGCCAAGGGACCACTCCGGTGGTGATATTGCGCGGTACAAATATCCTTTAACATTAACTGTCACTCACATCAGGCAAGTACAGCAAATTCATCTGCTCTCCGCATCCATTCAACATTTTGGTGTACACTGGCACATTGCCTTGAGTCGCACAGGCACCGGGACCACTAGGGAACTACAACTCCCAGCATCCCGGTTACCGTATTTAGGGAACCATCAGGCTCTTCAGCGGCAAGCCGGTCTTCGCCGGTCCTCGCCATCTCTCAGCGCTCCTGCCTGATTGCTGTTGACACCCCTATAGGAACAAACAAATCAAGTAAGTCATGGGCTACCCGGAAACTTCAAAACTCCTGGTACAAGCCACCCGAGCGCACCAGCTCCACTTGGTGCAGCAATTCATGGACAACGGGCTCGAGGACAGTAAGCACCCCCCCTGAAACACTTGCTCACCTACTGGAAAACCCACAACTTAAAAAAAATTTAAAAAATGACATCCCAAATTCCTGTCCATTGCCCACTGCTACTAGGAGTGAACCTTCTACGAATTTCGTACAGTCAACATCCCCAATTACACCACGCGTTGGGACGAAGAATGTGCATGTTAGGGAGAATTCTCCAGAATGGCTCATTTCCCTTACCTACTGACTCCCTCATCAGCTTTGCTGGATTTCTAGGATTTATTTTTTTCACCTGGTAAGAGTGTGAGCTTTTTTTCCCACTCTTACATGTGTTTTGCTGTGTGTGTTTAACATTTTCTTGTGTTAATAGACTGTGGAGCCTCACCTACTCCATAGGCATCATCTTTTTACTGTGTGTTACACGGCACCTTCAGTGCAGTGACACAGGGTTGTCTTTTTGGCTTCCGAGCTCCGACTCCATTTTCCTGGCCTGACTACTGTCTCCCTGAACATGTAAAGTTGCCATTGACTTTATTAGTCTCTTTTAAAACTCACAGACCCAGTACAAACTAGCTTAAATAGAGTTCTGGAAAGGGTTAATAATTATCCCTTTTTGTCTGTTTCACTTGGAGCATTGTTTTGCTTCCTTTTCATTAAGACTTGGCTGGTGGCAGTGGTAACTACCCTATTTTCACTACTCGGTTATCTTAAATAGGCCTGGTATTGTTTTAGGCTATCTCGGTAGCCTCGAACTTAAACCTGCTAGACCATATATGTTTTTATACGGTTCCGGCAGGGTTTATTCGCCATTTCTTTTTGTAAAAGTCTTTCTCGTGTTTTTCTCTGCGTCCCAAACCAGGTTTGGTTCCTTTGTTCACCGTCGTTTCGCAGGCTTCTACACAGAAGCCCTCCTTAGGCACCTGTATGTCTGGGGGGGACAGGATGTGAGGGAGGGGTTTAGGACTCCCTTCACAGGGTCTCCTTGGAGACCCATGTCGCACTCCAATATGATAGGTTGTGGTGACTGTCCCAGCGGGACAGCCACCCTGCTGTGTGATTGACAGCCAGGCTTTGTGAATGGGGGAAAACTGCATAAAAAGCAGGTCTCTCAGGCTGGAAAGGCAGAGTCGCCACTGGAACGAAAGAACCGAAGAGGAGCTGCCAGAAGATGACCCATAAAACGACTGAACTGCCCGGTGAAGCCCTGCTGCAGGTCAGAATCTTCATACTCCAATGACGGGGAAGATCTTCAAGGAATCTTCTCCCCTTGAGCTGGTGGGAACAACCAGTTTACCAAACTGCTTGCCAGGTCTCCCTTCTCTGGTCGAATTTGCTGTGCAGAGCTACAATGAACCGGATAGCCAGGATGAGCAGACCCTGCTTGCGTTTTAAGGAGCGCACCTTTTGTTTGTTGACTTGCTCTGCTGCTGGTTTCTTCCCTGGGCAGTGCAGGACCCTTCCGTCTTCCTACTTCATGTCAGAACCGACTGAGAAGCACCCACAGCACCTGTACGGGTGACGCCGGGCAGAGTGGAACACAGGCGACACCCATGGAGACTAAGTCAACAACCCCAGCCAATCCCATCCAACATCTTCTCTTCACCTAGGGGTTGTTGACTCCGTCTCCATGGGTGTCGCCTGTGTTCCACTCTGCCCGGCGTCACCCGTCCAGATGCTGTGGGTGCTTCTCAGTCGGTTCTGGGAGCTTGTCAGTGTCCTTTCCGGTTTAGTCATTCTTATTCCTTTCTGTTTCGGTTTTCAGTTTGTGTGTGGTGTTGAAGAGCCAGGTTTTTAGTAATTTTCAGAATTTTAGGTGATCTTTGGTGTTTATTTCTTTTGGGATGTTGTTCCAGGTTTTTGCCGCTAAGTGCCTCAGAGTTTTTTCTTAATATATGGTTTTAGTTCCAGGCGGATTCCGTTGCTTAACCTGAGGGGTCTCCTTGGCTTGTAGATTATTTTCTTTTGTATGAATTCTGCTCCTTGTCCACAGATTGCCCAGTGCGTTATGCACATGGTTTTGAAGGTGATGCAATGTTTTACTGGGAGCCAGTGTAGTGTTTTTAGGGCAGGGTTGATATGGTCTCTTCTGGATAGTTTGAGGAGTAGTCTGGCTGCTGTATTTTGGATCCATTGTAGTTTCTTCAGGAGATATTCTGGTATTCCGAGGTAGAGGCTGTTTGCATAGCCCATTCTTGACATGAGGACCACAATAGTGAGTGTTTTGTGCGTGAAGGAGAGGAAAGGTAGGATTCTTTTTGCCTTGTGGAGGAGGAAGAAACATTTCTTGACTGTTGCATTTATTTGTGGTTCTAAGGTTATGGTGTTGTCCATCAGGACTCCCAGATTATTTACTACCTTAGATGGTGGTGGTGCGGTTCCCATTTCCGTTGTCCACGGGATGGCGGTTTCGTTCTCTTGGTCTTTGGCTATGATCATGATTTCTGTTTTTCCTGGGTTGATTTTCAGGTTGTTGGCATTCATCCAGTTGAAGACTTCTTTTAGACAGGCGGTTACGTTTGAATGATCGGCTTGGGTGTCTTTGATTTTGTAGATGATTTGAGTATCATCTGCGTAGTTGTAGCATGTAATGTTGTATTTCTTGAAGATTCTGATAACTGGGGTCTGGTAGATGTTGAAGTACAGTGGCGATAGTGAGGATCCTTGTGGCACTCCAGTCGTTAACTCGTGGGGTGGATTTGAAGGGTTTAATCCATACGGTTTCTGTTCTGTCTGCTAGGAATGATTTAGGCCAGCGTAGTGCTAACTCGTGGGGTGGATTTGAAGGGTTTAATCCATACGGTTTCTGTTCTGTCTGCTAGGAATGATTTAGGCCAGCGTAGTGCTGTGTCCGTTATGCCCATGTCTTCTAGTCTTTTGGTTAGTCTGTCATGGCTAACTGTGTCGAAGGCTGCAGAGAGGTAGAGCAGAATAAGGGCGGAGGTTGTGTTTGAGTCTGTGTTTGTTTTTAGGTCGTCCCAGATGGATTCTAGTGCTGTTTCCCTTCCTCTTGTTGGTCTGTAGCCGACTTGAACTTGGTCTAGCAGGTGGTGTTTTTCAACGTGTTCTTGGGTTCGTTTGTATACGTAGTTTTCCAGGAGTTTTGCCGGGTATGGGATGTTTGAGATCGGTCTGTAGTTGGAGAGGTCATCTACGTCGCTGCTTGTGTTTTTCAGAAGTCGTTTGATGTATGCTGATTTGAAGGTCCTCGGTACAGTTCCAGTTGCTAGTGATAGATTTTTTACCAGGTTACTTACCGTAGTGACCACCTTACTCCTAATCCATAGTCCCCTTTCCTCCATACTTGTGGGACATCTCTCCGTCCTGTGGGACGGGACTGGAGCACTTTGTAAAAAGTATCCACATTTTTTAAAAAAATGTGTCCCTCCTCTTTCCTGCGCGGGTCCCGGCACACGGCCGTTACCCCGCCCACCTTGGCTCCGCCCCGCGCATCGCCCATCAGTCCTTTTCTATCCCCGGGTCAAAGACCCATTAGCAATAACAGAGGAACCTTATTAGAGGGGACGGCGGGCGTATGGAGGAAAGGGGACTATGGACTAGGAGTAAGGTGGTCACTACGGTGAGTAACCTGGTAATACTCCTACGACCCGTCCCCTTTCCTCCATACTTGTGGGAGATTCCCAAGCACTCCTTACAGGAACTACGGGTGGATGGAAATACCCCTTACTGAAACAGGTTCTTCAGCACAGCCTGACCAAACTGAGCGTCAGCTCTAGATCTCAGGTTGAGACAGTAATGCTTACAGAAACCAGTTGGGGAGGCCCAAGTATCTGCCCTAGCGACGGACTCCCAGGGAACATATTTCTGAAAAGCAACCGCGGCTGCCTTGCCCCGCACCAGTTGTGCATGGATACCTTTAGGAGGTTTCAGCCTTTGTACGGTGAAAGACTCTGTGATGCAGGCGCCAATCCACCTGGAAATAGTTGCCTTAGACGCCAGCTTGCCCTGAGGGTTACCGAAGGTCACAAAAAGTTGAGAAGAACTCCTAAGCTCGGAAGTCCTGTCCAGGTAGAACTTAAGAGCTCTTCTGACATCAAGACAGTGTAGAACTCTTTCAGCCTCTGAGGCAGGGTTCGGAAAGAAGATCGGAAGGGAGATCGACTGATTCAGATGGGATTCGGTCACTACCTTCGGTAGGAAAGCCGGGTTTGTCCGAAGGACTACCTTGTCCTTGTGAAAGACCAAGAAAGGATGCTCCACCGACGATGCCTGGAGCTCACTCACTCTCCTTGTTGACGTAACGGCGACCAGAAAGGACACTTTCCAAGACAAGTACTTGAGGTCTACCATCGCCATTGGTTCAAAGGGTTTATGGCACAGCGCCGTCGGGACTACGTTTAGGTACCATGGCGGGTGCGGATTACGAACCAGAGGGTAGAGGCGTGTCAAGCCAGCAAAATGCCTCTTCACCACGGGGTTAGTTAGAAAATAAGAGCACAGGTCTGTAGAAAGGTAAGCGGAAACCGCTGAGAGATAAGTCCTGCATGACAGAATATGAACCCCTGACTCTGCTAGGGAGGACACGAAGGACAGCACCGTGTCAATCGTGGCCACCCTCGGATCCAACTTCTTCTCCAAACGCCAATGACAGAACCTGAGCCATTTACTCCTGTATTGAGATCTGGTCGAGGGTTTCCTGGCTGCCTGGATAATGCGCATGTTATCCGCAGACAAACTCCGATGCTCCAAAGACTTGAACTCGGGCACCATGCCGCCAAGCTGTGTGGGGAGGGGTGCCACATCTGTTGTTCCCCTTGGTGAAGAAGATCGGGAGTTACTGGTAACCTGATCGGCAGATACACCGACAGGTGTTGAAGTTCTGAGAACCAACCTGGCCGGCCACCACGGGGCTATCAGTAGAAGGGAACAGTTCAGAGTTCTTCAGCTTCCAAATTGCTTGATGAACTAGAGGCAGAGGCGCGAAGGCGTAAGCTCTCATGTTGTGCCATGGAATCTCGAGAGCATCCCCCAGAGAGGAGGCTCTCAGCCCCCCTCTGGAGGCATACTGAGGAAGCTTCTTGTTTACCGCCGTAGCGAAGAGGTCCACCTCCGGTGTGCCCCAACGCGAGAAAATCCATGGGAGGACCTCCGCCTTCAACTCCCACTCGTAGCTGACCACTGTCTGCCAGTCGAGGGCATCCGCTGTGACATTCAGCTGGCCCGGGATGTGCACTGCAAGCAGCCAGACACCATGAAGCATGGCGCACTCTCTCATATCTGGATGGACAGATCAACCAAAAGTGCCCACCCTGCAGGCAACGAAACATTGTGCGGAAGGGGCATCCGAGCGTTCTGGTCATAAACTGACCGATAAGGATGCTCACAAGGCCCAGAACCCAGCCCTACACCTGAGGCCGATGGCGCAGTTGTAGGGGTAGCATTCAAAATGGCCACCGCGGTCGTGGTGGGAACAGGCGCCATTTTGTCATCACCTGAGGGGAACTGCGGCACGTGAGGAAGTGAGGCAGGGGTCCCCGTCGATGGATCAGGGGTCTTAACATTAGCCTTAACATAAAGAACCTCGGCAGAGCCGGTACTATGAGGCCTGGAATGTTTCTGCGACATACCAACCGCCAAATAAGCCTTCTCATGAAGGACCTCAGCGCTGCCGGTAAAAGAAGAATTTTCCTTCTCCAGCATGGGGTCTGGCATGGATTCACATGCTCATGAATATTCCCCGTCGTCAGGCTGGGAATCCTCGGTAAAGAAAAAACCAGTATCAGTTTCGTTTCTGATCTGTCTTTCGTAGTAATAACCAATCACTGGTCTCTGCGTCATACTGACCACAGCCAATGACTGCCCTCTACCTAAGCACCGCCTCTGGCAGCCATCTTCAGATTTTTACCGCACGTTCATGTGTTGGGATCCTCGTGCTATTGCTCTCGAGCGTTGGTGCTATTTTTTCACGTTTTTTCTCAAAAACTTTGTTTTTTTCGGTCAAAAGAGCCTCAAGCTCCACCGACTCTTCATCCGATCAATGGGGACCCGTTTCGGATTCGTCTGCGCCCCTCAAGGGTGAAGATTTCGTCGAGCTACGCTTTTGGAGGACTCCAGAAGTTTCTCAGGCCCGGTCATGGCCCAGGAGAAGGGAAGCTCGACGCCCGGAAAGCTGTTCAGGGTCTGCCCTGGATGCCAGCTGCAGAACGTCTTCAAGGAGGACGAACACTCTTTTTGTCTTTACTGCCTACATGAGGACAAGACGCACGTGGAGAAGGACTGTGCGTTTTGCGGCAACATGTCGGAGCGGACCATGAAGGACCGCCATCAATGTCTCGCCAACTGGCTAGAAGGGAAGAGCCCGTCCGGCGAGAAGAAGAGGAAGAAATCCGAGCGGTCTTCTAAGACCTTTGAGGACGCCCCGGAGACGGGGGTCCAACATAAGGCCAAGCACTGCGAGTCCGCTGGCACCGGGAGCGCCGAAAGGTCGGGCTCTACGGGCACCAGGCAGGGCGCACCCTCCCCGGCACCATCAACCACGAGCCAACGCTCTGGGTCGGGTAAGAGGAAGGCCGAGCACCCGGCGAAGCTCCTGGAGAGGCCCCGGTCGAGCTCGAAGGCGGAGGGAGAGCGAGGCAGTGTCCCCCCCCCGCAAGGATAAGGCGGTGAGCGCACCTAAGGTGGTGAAGGCCTTAATCCATCCAGCCAAGCCCTCTATCGAAACTGTCGCGGCGGCCCTGGCTCAGCCTGCGGAGGCTACACCAGTGGTGGCGACCTCGGGGCTCAGAGTCTCCCTGCCACCTCGGAGGGAGTCCTCTTTTGTGCCCATCGATAGGACCCCCGTGAAATCCCCCGTGGGGAAGAAAAAGGGGGGGCAGGGCGTCGTCGTAGATTCGGCCTCAACCTCGGAGGAGGAGCTGGTCGAGGTCTTAAGCCACGGCCTCGGCGTGGAAGAAGACCGGCCCGTCGGGATGGATCCCGACGCAGGGGACGACGACATCGTCGAGTGTACCGACGGGGCCCCTGATCGCCCGTCGGATTCCCCTCTGCCAGCGCCGCGAGACAACTCGGCGGCCATTTTGTTGGCTATACAGTCCTTATGCTCAGAGATAAGGACGAGACTACCGTTGCCGACGGAACCTCTCCCGTCGGGGGACCCAGAACCGGGACCTTCCGGTTGTTCCCCCTACCAAGAAAAGAAGGATCCACCCTCCACCTCCTTTTCAGCCGTCGCGCCCCTTCCAGCCCTCCTCCCCGTCCACCCGAGGGGATGATACGGGGACTGACACGGCAGCGACGGGTACGGACGTCTAGGTATACGAAGAGGATGTACCGTCGTCGCCTCCCACCAGGGCTTCTCCGCCCGACGAGATTGGATCGTTCCACTCAATGATCGCCAGGGCATCCGAGCTTTTCCAACTCTGCCCTGAGGAGAAGGAAGGTTTCCTTTATCAGCGGCGCGAGGCCAAGAGGAAGACGGTCCTCGCGGTGCCTCTATTGGACGACATTTGGGATGAGGGCCTCACCCTCCTCAAGAACCCTTCCACGACACCAGCTAGAAGAGACCGGTACGAGAAAAAGTACCGGGTCCCGGACACGGCCCCCCTGTGCCTCCGGGCGCAGCCTACCCCGGACTCCGTCGTCTCCGCGGCGGCCAGGAAAAAAGCGGAGGGGGGGGTGCGGCCTCCACATCGACTTCCCCACCGGACGGCGAGGGAAAGAAATTGGACGCTATGGGACGCAGAGTCATCTCGTCTGCAGCGACGACGATTAAAGCTGCCAACGCCTTGGCTATCGTGGCCCGATACGACAGGGAGCTCTGGTACAAACTGGCTCCCCTGCTGGACTTCTTGCCGGACGACAAGAGGGCAGAGGCCCTGGAGATCCTGCAGGAAGGTGAGGTGGCTTCGGACATCGCCGACACTGGGTTCCGCCAGTTGGGCAACGGCGTTTGCCTTAGGCGGCGTGGATGGCTCAAGGCTACGGACTTCCGTCAAGACGTTCAGACCAGAGTCCTAGACATGCCCTTCGATGGGAACAACCTGTTTGGGAAAACAGTGGACGATTCCCTTCAGGCCATTAAAGCGGACATCGAGACGGCCCGGGCCCTTGGAGTTCTGCAACAACGACGGATGCCCTTTCGGAGCAGCGGAGGCAAGGGCACCTCCAAAGGTTCCGGCGGCGGTTTCTCCTCCTACCGTCAAGCGGCCCGCTCGTCGTCTCAGGAGGCCTACAGAGGACGAGGCAAGTCTGGCGGACCCCGCCGTCGTCGCCAAGGACAAGGCGCTAAAGCCTCGTCGAAGCAGGATTGAACCGGCCGGGGGGTCGGGCCCCCACCGAAGCACCCCGGTGGGAGGCCGGCTGGCGAGCTTCGTCAGCGTGTGGGAGTCCATCTCCACCGACCGTTGGGTGCTGAACGCCTTGGCCCGGGGCCACGCGCTCGAGTTTCAAAGAAAGTGTCCGCGCGTCCCCCCCGTGGCCAGGAAAGAACTTCACGTCCCTCAACTTCTCCTGGAGGTGAAGGCGATGCTCAAGAAGGGCGCCATCGAACTCGTCCCAAAGAGGCTTCGGGGCTCCGGAGTCTACTCGAGATACTTCCTCGTGAAGAAGAAGACGGGGGGATGGCGCCCCATCCTGGACCTGCGACGTCTGAACAAGTTCATCAAGGCGCAAAAGTTCCGGATGGTCACCCTCCAGCACGTCCTGGGTCAGCTGGAGGAAGGAGACTTCCTGTCGTCGTTGGATTTGGAGGATGCCTACTTCCATATTCCCATCTTGAAGGGGCACCGAAAATTCCTCAGGTTTGTGGTCCAAGGGCGTCATTACCAGTTCAAAGCCCTCCCCTTCGGTCTACGGTCGGCACCCAGGGTGTTCAAGTGCCTCGCACCGGTGGCGGCTCAGCTACGCCGCGAAGGGATCCACGTCTACCCCTACCTGGACGACTGGCTCATCCGAGCCAAGACAAGGGAGCTCGCCGTGGTTCACACGGCAAGGACCGTCCAACTTCTCACGGACCTGGGATTCTCCGTGAACTACGCCAAATCCCACCTGGTACCCGCGCAAGACACTCTGTTTCTGGGAGCGAGGCTCAACACAGTGTCCCTTCTGGCCTCCCCGTCGGAGGAGAGGACCAGGACCATCCTGGGCAAGGTGCAGCGGATGTTGGTGGCCGAAGCGACCAAGGTGAGGTCCATCAAGTCCCTCCTCGGAATGATGTCTTCCTGCATCTACCTCATTCCCATGTGCACGCTCCGGATGCGCCCGTTGCAGGAGTTCCTGGACGCGCGCTGGATCCAAACGACGGGCAGCTTCGAGGAAAGGATCACACTCGACGAGAGTTTCCGATGAGCGATCCGGTGGTGGGGCACCCGCGCGCATCTGACGGCGGGCATGGACTTCCAGACCCCAGCCCACCAGGAGACAGTGACCACGGATGCCTCCCTGGAAGGGTGGGGAGCGCACACCGGAAATCTGCACGCAAGAGGCCTTTGGCTCCCGACGGAGAAATCCTTACATATCAACGTCCTGGAGCTCCGTGCAGTGTTTTGGGCCCTCAGGTCCTTCCTTCCGTCCCTCAAGGGCAAGGTGGTGAGGATCTTCACCAACAACACCACCACCATGTTTTACATCAGAAAACAGGGCGGAACCAGGTCCCCAGCACTGTCCAAGGAGGCGCAGGACCTGAGGCATTGGGCAGTCGGCCAAGGGATGTTTCTGGTGCCGTTTCATCTGGCAGGGATCAAAAACACCATCGCCGACTCACTCAGCAGGGAGCTGCGCTCGTGCCACGAGTGGGAACTACGGCAGGATCTAGTGGATCGCGACGGCGACGAACTCCAAGTGCCGGAGGTTCGCCAGCAGGTTTCCCCAGGCGAGGAGCATGGGCGATGCTTTCTCGTTCCCCTGGGAGGGCCTGTTCCTCTACGCGTTCCCTCCTTTGCCACTGCTAATCCGGCTCGTCAACCAGCTCAAGAGGTCACGGTGCAGGATGATCCTCGTCGCACCTGCGCGGCCGAGGCAGATATGGTTCCCGGACCTTCTGGACTTGTCAGCGTCCCCGCCAATCAAGCTGCCGGTGGACGCGGATCTGCTCTCCAGGGAAGGAGGCGCCATCCTCCACCACGACCCGAAATCGCTGAACTTGCAGGCCTGGCTTTTGCAGCGCTAGAGTTTGGAGGATACGACATACCGGCCGACTGCAGAGAGGTTCTTGCAAAGGCCAGGGCGTCCTCGACTCTTAAATGCTACGGACACAAATGGAAGAGGTTCTCTGTCTGGTGCCACGCACAGAAGATTAACCCTCTACGGATTACGGCTCCCCAAGTACTGCCGGACCTGCTGACGCTGGCCAAAGCTGGACTGGCACACGCGTCCATCAAGATTCATCTTGCTGCGATCTCCCGATACACCAGAACCACGGGGCGGACGTCCTTGTGGTCTCATCGTCTGGTGAAAGAGTTCATGAAGGGACTGTTCAGATCGTTCCCGCCGGTGAAGGCTCCGGCCCCGGCGTGGGAGCTCAACGTGGTGCTGACCAAGCTCATGGGACCTCCGTTCGAGCCTCTGCACTCGGCCCCGTTGAAGTTTCTGTCGTGGAAAACAGCGTTTCTTGTGACCATCACCTCCGCACGACGGGTGGGAGAGATCCAGGCCCTTTCCTGCAAGGCCCCGTACTTGACTTTTCACGACACGAGGGTAGTGCTCAGGACGCACCCCTCCTTCATGCCCAAGGTACCGTCGGACTTCCACCTCAACGAACCCTTGGTGTTGCCTGTGTTCTTCCCGTCGCCTTCGTCGCCGGCTGAGAGGACTTTGCACTCGCTGGATGTGGCTAGAGCGCTGAAGTTCTACGTGGACCGCACAAAGTGTTTTCGGAAGACGTCACAACTCTTTGTGAACTTTGGACCTGTCAATCAGGGGAAGGCTCTCTCGAAGGCTTCCATTTCCAGATGGCTCTCCGGCTGTATCATGTACTGTCATCGGTTGGCAAACCGACCGCTGCCTGGCCGTCCGAGAGCCCATTCCACCAGAGCGATCGCAGCTACCACGGCGTTCCTTTCTGGTGTGCCCCTGTTGGACATATGCAGGGCTGCTACGTGGAGGTCGACGCACACCTTCACGAAATTCTACTGCGTCGATCGGGATTCCAGGGAGGAGTCCAGGGTCGGCCAAGCAGTGCTGCGCAACCTGTTCGCCTGAGGTGAGCCTGGTGAGGAGGTAAGATGCTTAATGTTGAGTTTGATGCAATGCTTAATGTTGAGCCTTTGCCACCTCCCGTGGTTGTGCATGTGTGTACTGCTATGTATTCTTTATTCATGAGCATGTGAATCCATGCCAGACCCCATGCTGGAGAAGGAACAAGTTACTTACCTGTAACTGTTGTTCTCCAGCATGGGTCTGGCATGGATTCACATGCGAACCCTCCCGCCTACCCCTCTGCGGCTCTTCACTTGGTCATACTGCCACTTCACGTGCTTCCAAATCTGAAGATGGCTGCCAGAGGCGGTGCTTAGGTAGAGGGCAGTCATTGGCTGTGGTCAGTATGACGCAGAGACCAGTGATTGGTTATTACTACGAAAGACAGATCAGAAACGAAACTGATACTGGTTTTTTCTTTACCGAGGATTCCCAGCCTGACGACGGGGAATATTCATGAGCATGTGAATCCATGCCAGACCCATGCTGGAGAACAACAGTTACAGGTAAGTAACTTGTTCCTTCTTTGCCCCCTCAACAGATCTGGTGTCACCGCAAGAGCAGGAACGGTGAGAAACAACCTTCACCGATAAGGCCTTGCCAGACCCTCAGACATGTTGGTAGCTTTAGCCTCTGTACGAGGGACCTCGGACCCAGGTCCGGTAACAGCCTTATTCGCGCGGGCCTCGAACATCCGTTCGGTAACACCAAGCCCTACCAAGGCCTCGGGGCGCACCCCGGCGTAAAAGCCAGTCGTACAAATACGGATACCCATGGATACCCTGGAGACGAAGATAGGCCGCAATCACCGACATCTTCGTGAAGACCCGCGGTGCCGAGCTGAGGCCAAAAGGAAGCACCCGAAACTGGGAGTGCTCCTCTCCCAAAGAGAAGCGGAGATATTCCCTATGTGGATTCCAAATCAGGACATGCATGTACGCATCCTGAAGATCCACAACGCTGAGCAAATCGCGCATCTGCAAAGAGGAGCGTATCTGGCTGGGCGTGATCATCTTGAATCTCTCTTGGGGTAGGAAAAGATTGAACTGGGAAAGGTCTAGGATGGTGCGCAGGCCAGCCTGGTTGGGGCACCGTAAACAGCCGGGAGTAGAAGCCCTCCCCTCGCTCCCCAAGGGGAACAGGTTCCACGGCTCTGAGGTCCAGAAGTTTCTGAACCTCGGCCTTGAGGGAGGGTGAGCCTGACAGCTGAAGAGGAGGGTTGAGGGGTGGGGTAAGGGGTAAAGGTAAGCGGAAGCCCGCTCGAGCGACTGACGAGACCCATCTGTCTTCTGTGATGTTCTGCCACGCCTCCCAATGAGACGCAATGCGTCCTCCCACCGGGGTCTCATGCGAGCGCGGAAAACCCTCATTTGGCAGGCTTATCGGTGGTGATGCCACCTGAACCTGATGAGGAGGCTGAGGAGCGGGAGAAAAACCGTGTGCGCTGTTGTCTACGGCGGGTATTCCCCACAGGAGTATCCACTCTGCAAGATTTGCGGTCGACGAAGCCCCTAAAACCAGAGGAAGGTCGACTTTGCGACAACGGTCTCTGGGATTTGAAAGGAGCTTTAACCAGAACAGACAATGATTCAGCCGTCTGAGTGCTAGCTTTGGTTTTGGTGAGCTCTACATCAGTAGAAGAATGAAAAAGCTCCTTACGATTGAATGGAAGGTCCAACACCTTGTCTTGCACTTCCTTAGAAAATGTTGTGGCTTGCAGCCACGCCTGCTGTGAGGTATCAACCCCAAGCATCAGGCCCCGAGCCGAAGTGTCTATGTGATGAGCCGCAGCCTCCAGGAGATCTTGGGCCAAGACCCTGTCATCGGAAAGGCCTCCTTTGAAGTCTTCCAACTTCTCGACTGGGATGTGCTCCTCAAACTCCGACAGAACTTTCCACATCCGCAATATCAGTTCGGCGTTGGCCTGTCTGAGCTGCAAGGCCGAGTTGGCGAAGATTTACCTCCCGAGGGAGTCGAGGAGCTTGTCCTCCTTTCCCAGAACTTGAGTAGTCGTCGTGGAAGAGGATGCTGCAGGCCTGGACTGCAAAGTGGCCGCAGCCACCACTGTGGAGGAGGTAGGCGGACAAGACGACAGTGCCACCTCTTCCGAAGAATGCAGCCTGTACCTCGCGTCAATCTTCTTATTGACAAAAAGTCCCGAGTGTGGCTTTTCCCAGACTCTTCGGACCTCGGCCAGAACGTCCTTCTGCAGGAACAGGCCGGTACGCTCCAAGGGAGACAGGGTGAACGCCCCAGAAAGCACGCCCTTCTGCGGAGCGGGTGCCTGGGGCACCGGAACATCTAAGAAACTCATCATGTCCAGTACCTGGTCATGAAAGGCTCTGATGGAGCGGGGAAGGTCCTTGTTGTTCTGATCGCCTTGAGGGTCATCTGACAAGTCAGGATCCTGCTGAGCCGTGTCAGGCACTGCCTTGTCCACTGGGGACAATGGAGGCAAAGGCGGAAGAGTAGGGGGGTACACCACGGGCGAGGGAGGCGCCGGCGGAACCACATGAGGAACGGATGGAGCCGGAGGCGCAGGTGGACATATCTCCTTGAAAAGCCCTTTGAAATATTCCCTCATGGGGTCGGTGCGCATAAGCGCTTGAAATTTATCGAAACGTATCCCCAGGAGATTGTTTCGGGACCTGCGGAGGCCTCTCATGAGGTGGACAAATCCTGGGACGTAACTGGGAAGGGTGCCACACCAGCCCCTCCAACGTATCCACATAAATCAAAGGAGCCGCCCCCGCGGGCAACGAAACATTGTGCGGAAGAGGCATCCGGGTGTTCCAATCATAAACCGGCCGGTAAGGATGCGCACAAGGGACCTTAGGTTCACCCAATAAACCGAGCCCTACACCAGAAGCCGATGGCGTAGTTGTAGGGGTAGTACCTAAAATGGCCGCCGTGGTCGTGGCGGGAACGGGCGTCATTTTGTCCTCATCTGAGGGCAACTGCGGCACTTGAGGAAGTGTGGCAGGGGTCCCTGTCGATGGATCAGGGGTCTTAATCTTAGCCTTAACATAAGGAACCTCGGCCGAGCCGGTACTGTGAGGCCTGGAATGTTTTTGTGGCATACCAACCGCCAACTGAGCCTTCGAAGGAAGGACCTCGGCACTGCCGGTAAAAGAAGAACTTTGCTTCTTTGCCCCCTCAACAGATCTGGTGTCACCACAAGAGCGGGAACGGTGAGCAACCGCTTTCGCCGACAAAGCCTTGTCCGGCCTCTCAGAACTGTTGGTAGCTTTAGCCTCTGTACGAGGGACCTCGGACCCAGGCCCGGTAACAGCCTTATCTGCGCGGGCCTCTAACATCTGTTCGGTAACTACAAGCCCAGCCAAGGCCTAGGGGTGCACCCCGGTTTTGTTTTTGAGGGAAGCCGACAGAGGCCTCAGGGCAAACTTCGGTACCCCACGACTCAGTAGAACTGGGTCTACAAACAGCCCCCACAGGAGGGGCCTCGGACCTTGGAAAAAACTCAGGTAGAATTATTAGGCCCAACGGGCACCTCAGGGCGAACCCCAGTAACAGAGCGATCAACGCCCCTCCCGGACCGAGAGGAACCCGGGAAGGTATCCCCCAGCCAGGGTGCTCTGAAAAGTAAAGAATGTACCGGGTGTTTTTTCTTCTCGTCGATGAACGCCTAAAAATGCGAAGGAGGAGTTCGTCAGAACACCTCCTCCCACCGCTCCAACCGACGTTGAAGTGCCCGGACCGAAAGGGAGTCACAGTAAAAACAGGAGTCCCAACGGTGTTCCGGACCCAAACACTCTAAACAAAGAGGATGCGGATCCGCCCTCGCGAAGCGACACGATGAACAATCTGGAAAGTCTAATTTTAAAGACAGACAGACTAGTAAACGAAAGCTAGCGAGAGCCAGAGAGGAAAAAAGGGAAGAAAATCTTCTGAGGATGCAAGTGCGTCCGGCCCCGATCAAGCGGAGAAAAGGACTGATGGGCGATGCGCGGAGCCAAGGTGGGCGGGGTTACGGCCGCGTGCCGGGCCCCTCGCAGGAAAGAGAGGAGGGACACATTTTTGAAAAACATTTTTGATGCTTTTTACAAAGTGCTCCGGTCCCGTCACACATGAGGGAGAGATGTCCCCCCAAGTATGGAGGAAAGGGGACGGGACGTAGAAGTAAGAAGGTTTCTGCAATATTCTGCTGGCGTTCTTTGTGCGAGGATTGATTTGTAGATGTCCGGGGGACAGGGATCCATGGGTGAACCGGCTTTCTTGCTGTTTTACCAGCATTGCGAATACCTCTGATATTTCAGGAACGTTTGAGTTTGTGCTGCGGTTCTGTGTTCGGTTCGTTTGGTTGTATGTTGTGGTTGGTTGGCCTCTGTTGAATGGTTTGTCGGATGTCATAGATTTTTCTTTTTGAAGTGGTCTGCCAGGTCGTTGCACAGTTTCTCTGAGGGGGTAAGGGCGTTGTCACAGCCTGGTGGGTTTCTCATTTCTTTAATGATGTTAAATATTTCTTTTTTTATGTGTTGGTGGCATTGGTGATTCTGTCGTCATAATGCCTTCTCTTCGCCTTTTGAATTTCCTTCTTGTATGATTTGTTTCTGGAACAGTGTTTTTTTGTCTGGGTTGTATTCTTTCCTCCATTCCAGTTCCATCTTTTTGTTTTCCTTTTTCATGGTGCTTAATAGTGAGGTAAACCATTTTGCCATTGCTCTTTTTTGATGGTGTGAATGGTTTTTCTGGGGCGATCTTGTCAATTGTATTTGCAATCCAATTGTGTAATAGCTCTGCTTTTCCCCTCTAGGTCAGCTAGCTCTAGTTCTGTAGTTGAGGGTTTGGTTAACTCAGTTGTTCGAATAGGTTGCTTTCTTTGACGTCTTTCTAGTTTCTTTTTGTGGTGGTTGTGAGTTTAGGAGGTTGGATGCAAACTTGAGTAGGCAGAGTGATCACGAATGGGATGATGAGATGGTCGCTCCACAGTATTTGTATCGGCGGTGCCGTGGTGATGAGTTTTTCCTTGTCAAAAATTGCGCCCAGGGTGTGTCCTTCCGAGTGTGCTGCACCTTTTACTAGGTGTTGTAGTTTCATGGTGGTGAGTTGTTTAATCAGCGAGTTTTGGGAGTTGGCGTGACTGTCTTCGAACCAGATGTTGGAGTCCCCCAGTAGATTAGGTGTTTGTGGTTGATGGCTATGTTGGTGATGGCTTATATGAAGGTGTCGACAGAGGATACATCAGAAGTTGGTGGTCTGTACACCAAGATGAATGTGATGTTGGTTTTTGGGCTCACTGTTGGGTGTATAACCATGGTTTTGCAGTTGAGGATGTTCAGTGGTTCGTCTGTTTTTATTTTTAGGTGTTCTTTGAATGCTATTGTGATGCCTCCTCCTTTTTTGTTTTTCCTGTTTATTTGAAGGCATTTGAAGTTTGCTGGCAGGCAGCTTTGGAGTGTGGTTTTAGTAGTTGTTGTCAAGCCATGTTTCTGTGATAAATAGGATGTCAATGCCGTTGTCATCAAGTAGGTTGAAGATCTCTGTAGAGTGTTCTGACATGGATCTTGCGTTTATTAGATTGCAATGGAGTTTGGAGGTATAGTTTGGTTTGGATTTTCTTGTTAGGGTCGTCTTCTGATCTTGTTGCGGTGTAGGTTTCGGCTTCCTCGAATAGTTGTTCTAGGTTTTGTCTTGGGTTTTTGTTTTCATCGGATTCGTCTTCCAGGAGTTGTGGTTGTCGATTGGAAGTTCTTCTAGCTATGGTGATGTAAGGTGTTATCGCTTCGGTCGTGTGTTTGTTGTTTCTGGTGGTGTTCATCCTTCTTCTGCGTGATTTTGTTAGGTTGTTTAATGTTGCTGCTTCTAGCGTTGGGTTGGTTTGGCCTGGTGAACAGTTGTCAGCGAGGTAAGGAGTTAAGTAGAGGGATTTGTCTCTTCTCTGTTTTGGTTCGATGTTTGTTCTTGTCTGTGGGGGTGTTCTATAGTTGTGGTTCTTTGTTGCAGTTCTGTAGTTTTTGTTCTTTCTTCTCTTTTTCTTTCCCTCAATATGGGTCGGTTGTGCAGCATTATAAGATTCAGAGTTGTTTAGTCTTCGTTTGTTTGCTGATGTCCAGTTGGTTCTGCTTTGGTCTGGTTGTCTTGTGGTGTAGTACTGGGTGTGGATGCTGTCCGCTACCGGTTTTAGTCTTTGTCTGTAGGTGGTATTTCCAGCTGATGTTGCCTCTTCGTTCAGTCACTGTCTTGGTGGGGGTGTGGGAGGTGGTTAAGGGTTATATAGTTATATATTTGGGTGTTATCAGTGGCTCTCTGTAGTCTCCATCTCCCTGAACGCGGTTCACTACGGTGAGTTAGCCATGTAGGTTTAAGAAGGACATGTACTAGTTGAGGAGTGACTTTGAGGGGCGCAGATAGGACTTGAGCCTTGTGAGGCGTGAGCCCCTAATCGGAGTGTTACTCAACAGTAGTTCAGTGGTGGGTTCTGTCTCACTTTAGAGTGAGTTGGTAAGTGAATTTGGAAGACCTGTATAGTGTGGGGGAGGCCTATCGATGCATTCTAGATATCATAAAATGCAATTTGGAGACAGAACTCCTGCTGAACTTGAGAGACCTGTATAATGGGGGAGGCCTATCCATGCAATCTGAATATCACTTAATGCAATCTGGACACAGAAGCCCTGATAGATTTGAGAGAGAGGCCTATTGATGCAATCTAAATATCATACAATGCAATCTGGACACAAAAACCCTACTAGATTTGAGACGCCTGCATAGGTCTATACAGAGGTGGGGAGATCTGTGCCTAGCCAGTCAGATTGGTACAGGATTAAATAATGATTACATCTTGTCTAAGTTGAGGGTGAGGGAGCGAGAGATGCAGTGGGGAGTAATCACCTTGCTTACTATGGGTTTGGTAAGTGGCTCGTATTCTAGGGTAGGGTAGTTGCTCTGGTCCTGACCCAGGCCACTCCTATCTTTACTGGTCCTTGTAGTTGATGGTTGATGGTTGACCACTGCTTCCCGTGTGGACACCTCTTGGAGCCGTCTCGCAGTGATGAGGGCCGAGAGGACCAAAGGGAGTGGGGGGGGAGGGGTGGGACGGGAGGCGGGAGGGAATGAGAAGCAGGAAGAGGGCACGCGGTGGGAGCGGGTTTACAAGGGGCCTTGGGGCCTTCTTTAAAGACACAAAAAAATAAATAAAACAGCAGCAGCAGACGGGAAACACTCACCGTGCTCAGATAGAAATGGAGCCGGTGAGTCTTGCTCTGCTGCTACACTGCCTGAAACACGGTCTATGGACCAATGGGAGCAGGGGGGGGGGGGGGCGAGGCAGGAGGGAAGGAAAAGCAGGAAGAGGGCGCGGGGTGGGAGTGGGTTTACAAGGGGCCTCGGGCCTTCTTTAAATACACAAAAAAACAAATAAAAAGCAGCAGCAGACAGGGGCAACACTCAGTGCTCCGATGGAAATTGGAGATATTAAAATAGCTCTACTTAACACCAGGTCTTTGAATAATCATGCTCAGAACATCCATGATTATATCATCCAGGACAACTTAGACATCTTGTGCCTTACCGAATTATGGCTCCAGGAGCCAGTCGGTCCTACAATCGACATTGCAGTTCCGCCAGGCTTTAATGTTTTCTTTACAAAAACAGAGATTTGGGAAAGAGAGGTGGAGTGGCTGTAATAGCCAGAAATGAGCTGCACTTATTTCCATCTCCTGTTGACTGCCAAGGGTGCGAAACCCTCTTACTCAAAATGACACCCTCTAACAACAATTGCATCAACATTCTAACACTCTTAACGCCCCCTTCCTTGGAAACAGACTTCAATGAAGATCTGGTGCAAATACTCAACACATTAGACTGACCTAACACAGGGACCGTGGTTTTAGGCGACTGTAACTCCCAAATCTAAACCCAAAAAAACAGAACGCTCCAAAAAAAAGTGCTAAATAGAAACTACTAAAACCTTACATCTGATATTTTAGCACACACTGTTGCTAATATCATGGCAAACACCACTGCCAAAGACTCCTGTGATTACATTGTAGCCATATACAATAAAACATTTCAAGAACTTGTTGACTCATATGCACCTATGAAACACAAACCGATTAGACCCAATGTCAATCATCAAAAATGGTTAAATGAAGAAACCAAAAACCTAAAAAAAGAGAAAAAGCTAGAAAGGAAATGGCAAAAAAGCCAAACAGAAGAAAACAGAAAATTTGAAATATCTGGACACACAATACAAAAACACACTCTGAGGCCAAAGAAAACATTTTTTTCATGAGCAAATCTCTGGAGCAGCTAACTCCACCGGCAAGCTATTTCAAATTCTCAAATTAATAGAGAAACCATCATCTCTTTCCCCCTCCTTTTCAACCCTCACAGGACGACTGTGAGAGGGTTTAACTCGCTTTCGCGGATAAAATTCAGAAAGCCCGGAAGGCCACCAGCCTTTCCCAGGTCTCTACCGAAGCACAATCTGTTTATAAACAACTTAGTTACCCCGATTTCACAGGAGAACAAATTTAGGTTCAGTCCTCTCACCCTTGAGGAAACTAAGAAGCTGCTCTCCTCTCTGACAGACAACTTGCTCAGAAAATATTCTTGCACACAATATCGTGCAGGAAAACATTGACATCTTTGTCCCACTCTTCCGCAGAATGAGAAACGCTTCTTTTAAAGACAAAAAGGTTCCAGCAGCTATCAAGCTAGTGACGGTCACGCCTTTGGTTAAAAAAAACAGGACTTGACCAAAAAGATCCATCTAATTTCTGCCCAATCAGTAACTGTAACCTACTCCTGTAAATCCTGGATAAAGTAGCAACTAAACAGCTCCAAAAATACGTGGACGAGCAAAACCTACCCCACACAACAACCTGGGTTTAGAAGTTCACACAGCAAAGAAACCGCACTGTTGGACCTCCAGACTAGAATGTTGAACATCTCTGAAAAAGGAAACACCTGCATGCTGATGCTTTTAGATTTGTCAGCAGCATTTGATCTGCTAGATCACAAACTCCAAGAAGCACTGGCATCATCAGGAAATTGCTCCCAAGACGTCATAGACTGGATCGCCTCTTTCCTGGCAGATCGCAGTTCAAAGATCCAACGGGGCAATACATTCTCTAAACCCATAAATATAAACTGTGATGTACCCCAGGGTGAGCCAACCTCCGCCCAGACTACATTGAATTTACCATAAAAAAATTTCCAAAATCCCAGTTGCTGGCAAAGTAAAAACATTGGGCATATACTTAAAACCTACGCTAGGAGCAAACGCCCACGCAAACGCCCACATAGCCTATCTTAAGAAAAACTGCTGATACTACCAAAGACTACTCTGGCACATAAGACCATTTCTAAATGATAAAATGGTATCACAATTGCCAGAGCCATCATTCCGTCGAAGCTTGACTACGGTAATGCATTATTACTTGGAGCCCGCAAAGATTGCCTAACTCGTTCTCAATTCATTCAACATGACCCAGTGAGGGTCATCAAAAGGAAAGCCAGAAGAGAACATGTCACAGACGATCGGAAAGCCATTCACTGGCTGGGCATAGAAGACCGTATCACCTTCAAGTCAGTCTCAGTAGTCCATCACTGTCTCTATTGGCACTGCTCCTACATACCTAAAGGAACAAATATTACCATACCGACCTGGATGACTCTTGAGGTCAGCGGATCAAGGCCTAGTGAAGACCACCCGGTTTAAAAAAAGCCAACAGACTGGGACGATCCTTTCCAATCAAAGCCTCATTAAAATGGAACTCTCTCCCGGCCATGCTCAGACTTGAACCCAGCTTCCTCACATTTAAAAAGAAGCTAAAAACATTACTTTTCAAGTAAGCAATTTAAGCATACTGATCTAGGAAGGCAGCACCCCTTGTCTTGTTCTACTTGACTCTGTTTGTCCTTGTCTTTGTTTGCGCCTTGATGCCCGTGGGCTGCGGCGCAATGTAAAAATATAAATAAAAATAAATAACTACGGTTCCCAAGGGTAGAAGGGATCTTTGGATCCCTTTTATATTTTATTCTGTGAAGCCAGTACACCCCACCGTATGTGGAGTGCAGGGGAGATGCAATGTATCCCCTTTCACACTAAAACTGCAACAATTCTTTTACAGGGACAAGCTTACCTTCAATGGCTGGTGGCAGTGATACCTTGTATTAATTTGGTGCACCTATACCGCTGGCTGTGTTCACAGCTGCAGTAAAGGGGCCTAAGGGTTCTCATTTTACCTGTCTTCTCTTTTTGCCAGTTTAGTGTTTGTCATTTCTTGTTCCTTCCCCTGACATCCAGGGTGGGAAATTCCTTTGTGTGATTATCTTTGGCGGGAGTCCTCTGGACTCCCCGTCCTGACTCCAGTCTGTCTGTGAGGGGCAGGAAGCGAGGGAGGAGTCCAAAACTCCACAGCCGTTTGTCTTACGCCTTGCCTGAATGGGGACAAATCCCACTGGGGGCCCGCTGTCCTGATTGGATAACCAGAGCGCACCTTCCTGTAAAATGATAGGAGAGAATGCAGAGGTTCTCCAGCATGGGGTCTGGCATGGATTCACATACTCATAAATATTCCCCGTCGTCAGGCTGGGAATCCTCTAAAGAAAAATTGTTTCACTTCTGAACTGTCTTTCTTCTAACAACCAATCACTGGTCTCTGGGTCATTCTGCCCCCAGCCAATGACTGCCCTCTACCAAAGCCCCTCCTCTGGCAGACATCTTCAGATTTTTCTGCACATTCAAGTGTTGGGAGCCTTTGTGCTATAGCTCTTGAGCTTTTACTGCATTTTGAGATTTTGCTAAGAGTTATACTCTATTTTTTCGGTCAATCTAGCCTCAAGCTCCATCGATCCATTATCTGATTAACTAGGACCTGTTTTTGGATTCTCCAGCGCCCCATGAGGGCGATTTTTCTAAGAGTTTCTTCTTGGAGGATTCCAGAAGCTTCTTCAAGGCATACTCCACGTGGACATGGCAGAGGAGAAGGGTGACTCGCTGCCTCTGTTCAGGATTTGCCCAGGATGCAGCCTACGTAACATCTACTTGGACGATGGGCATTCCCTGTGCCTCTACTGCCTGCATTCGACCAAACGCACGTGGAGGATGACTGTGCGTTTTGCAAGGAGATGGTCCCCTGCACCGTGAAGGATCGACGCAGGCGTCTCACCGAGTGGCTCCAGGCCAAGGCCCCTGCTATGGGTGAGTCCCGCCAGTATGCCCCCCCCCAGCCACAAGAAGAAAGACCACGGGGGCCCAACATAAGGCTAAGCACTGCGAGTCCTCTGCCTCCGGGAGCACCGTTGCGATGGGTTCCTCGGCGGCCAGGGCGAGTACAGGGTCTCCAGTGCCTTCGACCACGAGCCAACGCTCAAGATCTTCGAAGAAGAGGCAGCCGGACCATCTGGGCAAGCTCTTGGAGAAGACAGACTGGCCCTGCAGAGAAGGCCAAGAGGGAGCGGGGTCCCAACCCTCGCCCAAAACCGTGAAGGCCCAGGTTCATCAGATGAAGGCCCAACCTTCCATCGATGTGATGGCAGCGTCCCTCGCGAAGGCCGCAGTGGCGGATCCGCATGGCACGGCCTAAAGGCAAGAGTATCCCTGCCTGCCAGGAGGGAATCCTCTTTCCAGCCCATCGAAAAGATGCTGGAGAAGGTGATGCCCATCATTTCCCCGAAACAGTCTCCCTTGGTTGCAGTGAAGGGGAGGGCACGGTGGCCCTCCAGGGCACCGACATCTCCTCAGAGGAGGAGCTCACCAACCTCCCGATCCTCCAGGAGGAGTGATGCGTCAAGGGGTGAGACCTATGGGAGGTATCCCGACGAGGGCGACGAAGAAGTGGACAAGCAGACCGACAAGGAGCAGCAGGGCGGTGACAATGTGGAGGAGCAACCTAAGCCACAAACGCCCTTGTCTCTGTCACCTCCACCTCCACTACCTCAACAACCACCTGGGGATATCTTGGTGGACATTCTTGCGGCACTGCATACCCTGTGCTCGGAGATCCGGACAAGGATGCCTCTTACGCCAGCGGCCTCAACCGCGGCGCCAACATCATCGGAGGAACCATCATCCAAGCGGAGGAGAGTCCACCGTCCTCCTCCGTGCCACCCTTCGCCTCCCTCTCCCCCACCGAGGGATGACACGGACCCGGACATGGCGACGACGGGCACGGATGACTATGGCGGGTTGGGGGATGTCCCATCGCAGCCTGCCAGATTGTCACTGCCCGACGATGGGTTTGTTCCACGCCATGATCTCCAGGGCCTCAGAGCTGTTCCAGCTCGTCCCGGAGAAGAAAAAAGGTTTCCTATACCAGCACCGGGAGGCGAAAAGGAAGACGGTTCTGTCGATTCCGCTGTTGGATGACATTTGGGACAAGGGGTTGTCCCTCATGAAGAACCCTTCATCGGCTCTGGCGAAGAGAGACCATTATGAAAAGAAATACAGGGTGCCGGACTCTGCGCCAAAGTGGTCACGGCCCCAGCCGTCGGCAGACTCGGTGGTGTCGGCGGCGGCCAAGAAGTCGTCTTCGGGCTCCTCCTCGTCGGCGGTTCTACCCCCACCCCACCCACCCGGACGGTGAGGGGAAGAAGTTGGATGCCAGGGGGCGAAGAGTTATCACGTCTGCAGCGAGTATCAAGCCCGCTAACGCCCTCGCCATCGTAGCGCGTTGCAACAGAGCATTTGGTTCAAGATGGCCCCCCCTCCTGGACTTCCTTCCCAACGACATGAGGGCGGAGGCATTGGAGATCCTACAGGAAGGCAAGGTGGTGTCGGACCATGCCATTACAGTGGCCAATGAGATTGGTGAGACAGGATTCTGCCAGATGCACAACAGCATTTGCCTTCGTCGGTGGGGCTGGTTGAGGGCCACTAATTTACGCCCGGATGTCCAGTCAAAGGTGTTGGACATGCCCTTCGACAGGGACAATTTGTTTGGAAAGACTGTGGACGAATCTCTCCAGGCCACCAAAGCGGACACTGAGAGGACTCGTGCCTTGTGCACGATTCATGAAAACACCCTTATTTTACTGTTCAGACCTATTGAGTCTATGAAGAACTTTGCCTAAACAAATAAGGATACGTCTAGACTACTGGACATTAGAAGCAGAAAGGGTGTGTTGGACATTTTTAGAGTGGTGTTACTCACCCTACTCGGTTTAACGGGAATGATTGAATTACCCATTGTGGTCCTGATGAAGGTTGCATTATCAAGTGGACGAATGTGCACAAGTCCAAACAGACAACTGAAATATATGTAGGCATTTATATCTGTGCAATTGTTTAAACACAGATTGAACCATCTGAGAGTCAGTTGGAGGGCGTTTCACATTGAAATAAGATAAGTGGTCAGAAAAAATAAGGGTGATATGTACATTTTTTAAGGAAGTGATATTGAATGGATGGTAGGAATGAATGAATGAATGAATGAATGGGAGTTGAATTTTGAGAAACATTTTGATATGTTTTATTGATATTGTTTTACTTATATATGCAAATAACATATTTTGTGAACCTAAAGAGTGACATTTATTGGTATATTTAAAAAGATAAATGTCTAAAATGCACCATTCCCTATCCTATTGGTCCACTATTTTCTGTTTTCATAGTTACTAGCCTGGAGGACCAGGGATTTTGCCCAGGCACCCCTTTGTTTATAAATATATTGGACACGCTTCAGCAACAACGGCCGTCCTTTCGGACTTCTGGAGGAAAATTCAAAAGTTCTGCTAAAGGATTCAGAAGAGGTGCTTCGTTTTACCGTCTGCCCTCCCGTTCGTCGGCCGAGGAGACCTACCGAGGCCGCGCCAAGTCTGGAGGTGGACGTCGTCACCAAGACCCCCAAGGTGGCGCTTCAACGTCAAAACAACATTGAACTGGCCGTGGTGTTGAGCCCCCACTCGTGCACTCCGGTGGTAGGCCGGCTGGCAAACTTAGTCAGTGTGTGTGGAACACCATCTCCACCGACCGTTGGTTGCTGGACGCTCTCACCTACAGACACGCCTTAGAGTTCCAACGGAAGTGTCCCCGGATACCACCAGTGGCCCGTCAGGAAAATCATGTCGCTCAGCTGCTGCTGGAGGTACGGGCCATGCTAAAAATGGGGGTGATTGAGCTCGTCCCAAGGAGGCTCCGGGGCTCCAGAGTGTACTCTTGTTACTTCCTCGTCAGAAAGAAGACCAGCGGTTGGAGGCCCATTCTGGACCTCTGCCGTCTAAACAAGTTCCTCAAGTCCCAAAAGTTCTGGATGGTGACTCTTCAGCACGTGCAAAGACAGCTGGAAGAGGGGGATTTTCCATTTACCATTGGTGTGGAATCTTCAGAATTCGATTTTACTTCCCTTGTCTTAGATCCTTCCTCTCTTTGACAATAGATTACCTCGTACAGTGTAGACCCCTGTTCAACAATGCACTCTAAGGATTTTTCTCAGTCGAATTTGTGAATTAACTGTGATATGTCTTTTTGGAGACCATAAAAGTATGCAGTCTTAAATTCTGCACAATCTGGGCTAAAAGATGCATCAAAAGGGGGAAAATGCTCTTTTCATATTCTTGGAGGAACTGGCGAGGGGACGTATCTGGCTTCGCTGTCATAGTATATGCTGCTTTCTTGGCATCTTGCATTGACTGGTAATGTGAGAAAGGATGTCTAATCTCTTTTTAAAAGTCTGCCTATGCCAGAAATTCTTGTGCATTAAGGCCTCTAATGACACTAGCAGTTGTAGCATCAAGTGTTAGGTGAAAGTATTGTCAATACTGTTCCCTAGGTATCTGAAAAGTTTTAAGTATATCATGTACTGTTTCTAAATGGTCTTCTATTCAACAATCGCCTCCTTTGCTCAATGGTTTAATCAAATTTTTGATGGACTTCATTATTTTGATGGGGCTACTTGGCGCCTTCTGGGGTACATTATTCTGTCGCTCATTCCTTTTCTCTGATGGGTTGGACTGATGGTAACCACCGGCGGGTGAATCAAATGCCCCCAACAGGCTACAACCAGACCTGTATAGCTGTTGGTACATTGTTTCCTTGGGCGGGGCTAATCTCAACTCCATTAAACATATTGCCTTGTTGTTTTTCTTGAGATTTGAAACCAAATACTTGATCCAAATCTTTGCACCTTTTATGAAGTTGGTCTGCTTCCTGACAAAGGTTAGAATTTGTTATGGAGAATGTTCAGAAATGTGTTAATTCCCTCCACCTTAGAGACCCCCAGCGACTTTGCTGGATTGTGAGGACTTCATTTATTTACCAGGAGAGAGTGTGACCCTTTTTCCCCACTCTCTCATGTATTTAATGTGATTTTTAACACTTGTTTCTTTTGGTTGTGGATTCTGACAAACTCCATAGGCATCATCTTTTACATTGTATCACACAGCACCTTCAGTGGCACAGGGAAGTTTTTCAGATTTTCCAAAGGTTTACATACTTCTGTAGGATAAACTGCTGTTTCCCAGAGCAGTAAAGTGAAATTGACTTTACTTGCATTTGTAACTTTCTAGACCCAGCAGACACTATCTTAGAATAGGGTGCTGGAGGGGTTACCTAGTATCCCCTTTGTCTAGCTTCTCATGTAACAATTTTATGTTACCCTTTCCTCACTCAATGGCTGGTGCCAGTGGTTTCAGTTTAACATGGTGTGCATTTACCAATGGCTGCGTTTGCAGCTTCAGTAAAGCCCCCATGGGTGTCATTTTTGTCAAAATGGCCCTGGTCGTCTTTTTTCGCCATTTCATTGTGGAAAGGTCCTTCTTGAGATTTACTCTCCGCGCCAAACCAGGTTTGGTCCCATTGTTTGCTTTGCCTTTGGCAGGATTCACGAGTGAAGCCCGCCTCTGGCTCCAGGGTGTCTGGGGTAGGCAGGAAGTGAGGGAGGTGCCCGAAAATCCCTGTGCTTAGTCTCCTAGGAGACCCAAATGCACTGAATAGTGATTGGCCGACTGGCTGTCCGCCAAGGACAGCCACCCTGCTGGGTGACTGGCAGCTAGGCTGGAATGAATGGGAGAGAACTGAATAAAAGGTGAGTCTTTTGGCTTGGAAGACAGAGTTGACCACTGGATGAAGGAACCGAAGAACTTGAAGAGGACGCCTGCTGCAACTCCTGGACCGTTGGTTTGCCCGGTGAAGCCCTGCTGCTATGCTGAAACTCCAAATTCGTATCGACAGAGAAGCCCCTGCAAGGACGACTTCTCCCCTTGAGTTGGTGGGGCCAATCAACTCCAAAGTAAGCCACCTGTACATTCTCTCGGAGCTGGTTGCATTTCCACAGAGTTGCTGCTGGAAACTGAATAGCCAGGGAGAACACCACCAGATTGAGTGTGTTGCTTTCAAGTTGGCCAAGAGCTCCAGGAAGATCCTCCGGACTCCCAGGAAGCAGGACTGACCGAGCCTGAGATCCCTCAACAGAGTGCGGGACCCCAGAAGCAAGACAAATCAATCGACAGCCAGGAACTGCGGTTTTGCTATTTGCGGTAGTTGCGAGGAGCTGAAACACTGAAGTGCCACTTGTTGGAAAGATTGCCGGTTACGAGCGGTGACCGTCCCATTGCAGTGCAGGAGTCCCTAGAAGTCCTCCCTCTTGTCCCCACGAATGAGGCCCAGCTGCTCAGGAACAGAAGTCATCTGCTGCACCTTTTCTTCAGTACAAAGGTACTGTAAAAGTGAGAGAAATTACCTCTCGTTGTAGAATTGTTTGCATCTTCTACCACTCAGGTCTAAACAGCTTGTGGCCCTACATTTGATTCTTCTTTTCTTCAACATTGTGCAAAGACTTTTCTACTTGACTACCAGAGGTGCTTCTTCCTATAGAAGACTTCTGCCCATTGACTTTGGTTTAGCCTAATCTACTGAATAACTCTGCTTAGGAGATCCTAAAGTATTTGCCTGCTTAAGAATATTTGTGGTCTCTTGTTTGTTCTAATAACCTTTTCCTTTTACCAACTTTTAACAGTATTCTAAATGCAAACAGTAAGATATTAATGTCCTCAGCACTCTAGCTATTGAAGTCACCTGTGGGTGTAGGTTGTGTCTGTGGGCCATCCCAAAGGGGTCTTTGCTAATTTAGAAACCTGGAGTGTATAGTATTGAAGTATATTTGTGTTTTGCTTTTTATGTTGCTCCCTTCTGAAGAAGGCTTACTCTAACGGACTGATAAATTAATAATTGTTTATTCAAGAAACCTTGTGTCTAATTGTTTATTTGAATACTTGTCGCTGTGAATCTCTGTGTAACTCCCCTACAGCTCACATTGACCTCTCTTGAGATAAGCCTGGCTGCTCAGCATGCTACCAAAACTGTGTATTATAAGCTTATACCAAAGGTTGGGTTTCCCATTACCTGTAATCAGAGTTGTTGTAGGGTTCCCAAAGGGTACTGCATACAAAGTTTGCCTAACAGAATTCTCATCATTAATCTCATCAAAGGCGGCTTTCATTTATTTGCATTTGGCACTGGTTAAACTCTGTCCTTGTCATATTCTTCCAACATTATACCCATCTCTTTCTCTATAGCATGAAATTAATTTTCTCTCTCCATGTTATTCTTTTGAAGCATTTGCATCTCCAAAATGGTGCCATCCTTGTCGTGTCTTATTGCGTCTGACCCCTTTCAATTGCATCAGTTCTTGTTCACTCTCCTCAAACTGCCTTTTTTTCTGAGACAGCTGTTTTTCCAATTTGCTGCTTTTAGACTGCATCTCTGTTACATGACTCTAATTCCAATTTTAAACACTTTACCTGCTCACTTGCCTCCTCCAAACTGATCTGTAATTTACTAATCACTTAAGAATCATTCTCCTGCAGTTTTAAAGACTGATTTAAGAGAAACCAAAGCTTCGCACAAAACCTTATTATACAATATTTCTCCGCATTTTTGTCTGAAGCTCTGAAAAGACATAATAGGCAGACCTGTACGATACTGCCCTCTTCAAAAATGTCATGCAGTGACTCTTTGTATCTACCCACATATGCGATCTCGCCTAAAGACAGCATTTTCTGATGAGCACACCCCATGGGCAAATAGTTTTGCCTCCAGGTAATTCACTAGCTCAGAAAAATGTGCTTTAATTTGGGACATAATGACACTGCGCATAGCGCCACAGTAGCACCTCACAGAATTAGTTCCCTTTTAAGTGCACTAAATGGCAGTGCTGAACACTTGCCACGCCCAGTAACTGCTTTAAAATGTCTTCCTTCAGGCCAACGCACCAAATTCTGTTAGGGATTTTGTCAGAGGGCTGTACTTAGTTTGGTGGTATTTTACTATCGTGGTAAAATGGTGGCACAGCGTGGTTATGGTAATGCCCTTTATGGTGTGACAAGATTCCCCTCCATTATCTGGATTCTTTTTAGGGTCAACTCTAAACGCAGATAACTCACTGGGCCTAACACACTTGATTTTTAAAAAAATGTTTTAACAGTGTTACTTGTCACCACAGCCACTTATCTACGTGGCTGGACTACTGTATTTGACAGATTTGTTCATAAAACATTTTCCATTGTGAATGATTCACCAATCACCCATGCATCATACGCTTTTAAACTTGCTTGCTAAGAGCACCAAACTTTACCTCCTGTTTTACCACCCATGGTAAAATGTGTTACCTCTTTTGACACACTGGGGCTCTCCCCTGTAACTTCACGCCCTCTTTGTCATTGAATACACTTAGACACAGAAAACTCAGCCCCACTGAGTACATTTTAAAAATGCTTTTCGAATGGATGGTGCCCTCCAACGTATTCCACATCTTTGACATGTAATGTCCACAGCTGTGCTGCTTCGGAAATTTTTGTGCTGAGGGCATCCTGCGTCGATGGCGTCGGGTCTATGTCCCTCGAAGGCCTCAGTCGAGGGTGATGTTAGAAATAGGACGCACGGCGCCCGTAGCCTCAGTTCTGTTTTTTCCACAAACCTGTTTGCTTCGAGAACTAGGCGCACCTCCTGTTATCTACTTCGATAATGTCTTCTTCTACCCCTCCGACTCCGCGGTCAGGCTTTAAAAAGTGCAGGGACTGTGTCCAAGATGTCCATCACAGACCCGCACCGTATCCGCTTGTGGTGTCTTGGTGAGAGCCATGACTCAGACGACTGCTCGAAGTGGCAGTCATTGACTGCCAAGGCCTTGCGTGAGCGTAAGGGGAAATTGCAGGTAGGCCGGGTATCCAAACCCTGTAAATCCAAGAAGTCTACTGGTCTTTCCACCGACGACTCGAGGGGTGACTCTCCCCGTCGGAGGGAGTCCAGGGAATCTCAGTCCTGGAGTGGCACTCCCGGAAGCAGCGTCACCGGTCACCTTCCCCGTCGGATGATGGCTCAGCGAGGAAAGTGGCTTGCCTCACTAAATGCTCTACTCTGGGGGAGTGGGAGGCATTCAGGGAGAAAATGTTGGTGATATTTCAATCTCATGGCACTTCACCATCCGCGCCTTCGGTTGAAGCCGGCGGGGAACGGTGTCGGTCTGACAATTGTGCGCCTTTGGGCCTGGGCGGTCGGCGCGATAAGCATCAGGAACCGTCGAGGTCCCGTTCGGCCAAGGCTCCGGTAGATCGCCAGAGACATGCCAGATCCAGGCTGAGATCTTTGTCACTGGCGAGACCGTCAAAGTCTGGGAAGGTGTCAAGGAAGGTGTCGGCACCGTGCCCATCGAGTGCGGCTGTCTGGGTCTTGCCCTCAACCAGGTCCTCTGAGCCCTCATCGCCGATGTCGAAGCCGTCAACGCCATTGGGGGCCTAAAGGTCTGAATTTGCTGGTGGAGGGCCCCTAGAGCTGTGGAACCTCCAAGAAAGGCTCTGTCTAAGACTGTGAGGCTCCCTGTTGACTCCAGGTCTATTCCTGTACCTAGGAGGGAGTTCTTTCACTCTCTATAAGATATCTATGAGGAGAGGTCTGATGTGGAGTTGGAGCCTTTTGACGCTCCTGAAGCTCCTGACATGGTTTTCTTTGAGGACAGTTAATTGGAGGAGCTGCGTCAGTCTAAACATGACGCCAGTGGCCTGGACACTGTCAGGGGCACCAGGGGCCTGGCGGGTAAGGTTAGACCCAATATGAGGACCCATAGTGCTAGTAGTTCACATAATTTGTATTTGTATTTTGTTTATTTGTATAGCGCACAAGGCCCGAGGGCAACCGGGCACATTATTTAGTTACAGGCAGGTTACATAAGACACAATATTTACATTAAAATATACAAAGTATACATGGTTACAGGCACAATATTTACCTAAAAATATACAGAATATACATGATAGATAGGCGAAGGTGTACAGGTTACACAGTCTGTGCACAATATACAGTCAAGATATAATTCAAAGGCGGCCTATGATGCTGATATGAAAGTTCCAGTCAAGGGTGGACAGCCAAACTTTAGCTTTATGCTGGAAGGCAGGGAACAAGGGTTCAGCTCTGAGTGGATTGGGTAGAGTGTTCCACAGCTTAGCCGCGAGGACTGGGCAACTACGACGACCAGATTTTTGGAAGTTGAAGCGTGTGTGCTTCTGAGGGGTCTCGCAGCTGAATGTATTGTGAACCTGTTGGCGAGGTAGCTGGGGGGCTTGGTTTGCGATACTTTTGTGTGTGAGTGCCAGAGCTTTGAAGGAGATTCTTTGGGTAACTGAAAGCCAACAGAGGTTACGTCTGTGTTCTGAGATGTGTGAAGTCCTAGGGATGTTAAGGGCTGCTCTAATAGCATTATTTTGGATAATTTGGAGTTTTCTGAAGTTGCATTGGTTCGTACCTAAATAGAGGGCATTGTAGTAGTCAATTTTGGATAGGACCAAGGTCCTGGCTAGGGTAGTACAGTTGGCTGGTGACAGAAAGGGGCGGAAAGCTGTGATGAGCTTGCATGTGTAAGATGCAGCTGAAGAGAATGCATTGGTTTGTCTAGTTAAGGAGAGGGTGGAGTCAAGGCACATACCTAGTGTCTTAGTGTCCTACTTTGATGGAATTACCATCGATGGTTAAGGACTTGAATGAGGAGTCAAGTATACTGAGTTTCTGGGGTGAGCCTAGGATGAGGAGCTCAGTTTTCTCATTGTTTAAGCACAATTCATGCTGCGCCATCCAAGCCTGGATGACTTGATAAATGGCGTTGATAGCTAGGGAGTCGGTTTTGTAATCGCCTTTAATGGGAATAAGTATTTGTGTCGTCAGCGTAATTAGTGTACGTGACGCCCATGCGGTCCAGTATGTCAAATAAGGGTTTTGTGAAGACATTGTAAAGTGTCGGGGACACACATGATCCTTGGGGGACTCCACATGTGACGGGCGAAGGTTCTGCAGTGGCGGTAGGGGAGAAGACCCTCATGGATCTGTCCAAGAAGGAGGTGATCCATGCTGTAGCTTTCTCCGAAAAGTTGGCTGCAGTTTTGAGGTGGTGGCAGAGGATTTGATGGTTGACTAGGTCGAATGCTGCGGAAAGATCTAATAAGAGTAGGAGCGCCAAATTTCACTTGTCTTTTAAGTCTTCTATTTGTGTTTTTAAGTCTAGTAGCGCAGTTTCTGTACCGTGGCGAGGGCAGAACCCCGATTGCCTTAGACCCAGCAGGTTGTTAGTTTCAAGATAATCTTGGATCTGCAGATATGCCGCTCGATCGAGAATTTTTAAGAGGAATGGCACAGTGGTAATTGGCCTATAGTTGGTGGGAATGTTGGCGTCCAGGGTTGGTTTTTTCAGAAGAGGAATGACCAAGGCATCCTTGAGGTTGTCTGGGACGATCCCCGTTCTGAAGGAGGAGTTTGAGTGTGGTGATGAAAGGCGCCAAGTTGTGGGAGGCCTCCTTGATAATAGTGGGAGGACAAGAATCTCCCTGACAGTTAGAAGGCTTAAGGCTGTTGATGTGTTCAACTTCAGTGGTGGAGAGAGGTGAGAAGCAGAATGGTTGCAAAGATGCAGTATTAGGTTTGTGGTTGTCCTGAGGAGCAAGCTATGATATAAATGAGTTGCGCCTGTTTTTTTTCCATTCATTTTAGTTTGGAGCATGGTAATTTTACCCAGGAGAGCCTCTTGGATGTTAGTGCACCAAGTGCTGTCTTTGGAGCAGATGTCTGGAGGAGGAACGGGGGATTCCAATTCCTTTAGGATTTTGAAAAGCTCCTTGGTATTAGATTGGGCAAGTTCAATGCGTTTATTATGTCTATTTTTTTGCAGACAGTATGGCTTCTTTATAGTTTAGCGTCGCTAATGCCATACTTGCTTTATTAGATTCAGTCAGGTGGCTTCTCCAGCGTGTTTCAAGGGTCCTTTTTTCCTTGCGTAGGGTTCTCAGCTGAGGCGTGAACCAGGAATTAAGGTGAGCCCGGGGTTTGGGTTTAGATAGTTTGGCTGGAGCGATGAGATCTAATGCTTTTAACATAGTCTGATTGTAGGAGTCTACTAAGACAGTAGGGTCCGAACATACTGAGGCAAGATCTTTGAGGGCAGGGAGGATGAGTGGAATAAGTTTGGCGCATGTTATGTTAAGCTTATTCCTACTGAGTGTGGCAGGTGCTATGTTAGGGGTGGAGAGGGCAGTTTTAGTGGGGATGCTAAAGGTGATAAGATGATGGTTCGTCCAAGCACATGGTAGGTTGGAATTGACCTTGGCGTCGCAGTTACGGTCAGCAATCTAATCTAGGATTCTGCCCTTATTGAGTAGGAGTGGTGACATGTTGTGTGAAGCCTAGATTGAGTAGTAAGCTATTGACATCATGGGCAGGTGCATCATTGGGGTCGAGGAGGCCTAAATTGAAATCACCTAATACGATGATTAGAGCAGTAGTCTTGGCATTTTCAGACAGTGTGTGGGCGGGATCCTTAGTAAAGGTGGATATGGGACTGGGGGGATCTGCATATAATGTGGACAATAATAGTCTGGTTGGGGGAGATGGCAAGTTTAGCTGTGAGGGATTCTGCTGATTTGAATGTTTTGTGAATAATGGCTGTACCTCCTCCTTTAGTTTGAGCAGTGTTGCGGTCACTTCTGATGATGGTGTAGCCTTCAGGGATCGCAAGGGATAGCAGAGGTCCTGAGGCCGCATGGAGCCAGGTTTCAGTGGCTGCTATAAAGTCCAAGTCATGGGTAGTGATAAGATCAGCCATGTCAAGGGCATGGGCGGTGAGAGATCTAGAGTTCATCACGGCTGCTTTGATACTTGTTGTGTAATGGACGGTAAGGTATATGAATCAGGATAGGGTCAATCGAAGGTGAGTCCAAGGAGTGGGTGGGAGCCGGGTAGTGGGTAGCAGCTGTGAGCTTGGTGTCAGAGGGTTTGGTCGACTGGGTGCTGATAGAGCGATGGTAGGCGATGTGTGACAGTCTGGACCCTAGTCTGAGGTTTCTCAATGATGCATCGCAAGGTTGGGTAGGTGTGGGTTTCCTGGTGAAGTGTTGTAGCCAGAGCGCTGGATTGTTAAGGTAGGGGTTGGCCAGTAGGGCGTCCATGGTTAAGTAAAAAGGGAGTTGTTGGTGGGCGTTGTCGCGGGTACTGCTGAGGCGTTGTACGTGCTCAGGAAGGTCTTTGGTGTTTGTTGTGATGCACGGACGGATGACTGGAAGATGTGATTGTGATTCTGTGATGGTGCAGCTGTGAGGGTGTTAGGGCCAGATAGTGCTGAGTCTAGATGTGCTGTAAAATTAATTAGCAGGCAAAATGCAAATTGAAGGAAGGTGAATGCTGCACTTAGATGCATAGTAGCGGGGGAGTAAGACGCGGGTAGCGGGGGAGTAAGACGCGGGTTATCAGTTACTCAATATGCGCGCACATGGTAGATCAACAATGCAGTGGTCAACGTAGCAAATTATGGGCAATCAGTCCGTGCTGGCAAGTAGCTGTATAGTTGGGGGTTCACAGGTAATGCAAAGCAAATAACCATATCCTGCAATACAATATAGAATTCACTGGGTACTGTGACGGGCCATAGCAAGGCAATACAGCAAAGGTTCACAAGGTAGTGCAAAGCAAATGAGCAAAACAATGCAGTAGGGGTTCACAAGGTGGCAAAACAATGTGGTGAAAGGTTAACAAGGTGGTACAGGCAAATGACCAAGCCAAACAAAGCAATATAGAATTCACAGGGAAGTGCCACGGGCCATCACAGTTCAATGCAATGAGGAATTTATAGGGTGCTGCACGAGGTTGCGGCCGATCTGGAAAAAGGCAAAGCCTCAGTGTGCCATAAGCATGTGGGTAGTGACTTTGGGAACAAAGGTAAATGTCTGTCAACTTTCCTTTGTTTTCTCTGAGTTCTGTGTTCAAAATGGAGGATTGGGTCAGAACCCAGTCCAAGATGGTTGATCTTCGCAACAGGGTTCCAACTTGCAATGTTAAGAGAATATGATCTTAAATGCACATTCTAAACTGCCTTTCGTCACTTTCCCTTAGACTAAACAGTCAAGTTTCTTGTAAGCTCCTTTTAGGCCTATCATTTTGAACATTTGCTGTCCAAAGTCGCAAGTTTGCTTGGGAGAGATCTTCAATCAACAACTCTGGTGGGAGCGCAGCTTTTTATTAAACATAACTAGTTTTTTTCTTGGGGCGCAGTGAAGACTAGAACTGCATTTCTTTGGTAAAGTTATCTTTATAGTCTTTAAAGTGGAACTGTTTATCAAACGGGTTGTTTAACAAACTGCAGACGTTGAACCGCTTAATATCAGATAGGAAACGTAAACGGTTCTGAAGGTACGCTCATGAGTTGTGAATATGTAGTCAAATGCAGTCTCTGACTCGCATGAGGCAGTGAGCTGAAAAGAAGCGGAGGTTGAGTCTTAGAACAGTACTTTCTCCAGCATTGGATCTTTCATGGATTCACATGCTTGGAATATTCCCTGTCGTCGGGCTGGGAACACTCAATATCTTTATTAAAGCTTTTTCCATTGGAAAAAACTCAACACTTTTGTGTCCTATTGACGTTCTTTTGGGACACTTACGCATGGCCCAATAGGACGTACGGTATAAATAACCCCGCCCCCGCGGCTCCCTTCAGATTTCAACCGTCTCCAAAGTAATCGGGATCACCTCGTGTTTCTACACTTTGTTAGGTTGTACTTTCTTTCCCAATGTCGGGGAAAGCGTTGTTCCGTCCGTGTGCCATGTGTGGAATGAAGAAAGTTTGAGAGGGACGGGCACATGGATTGCCTTTATTGTCTCTACCCTCATCACTCTGCGGACACCTGCGATATCTGCAAGGGGTTCTAGCAAAAGACGTTGAGGGACCATAATCGGCGTCTAATATCGTGGCTGAACGAAGGGGCCTACCCTCCATCTAAGGTAGGATCGGTGCGCACTCTGGCATCGAACAGACTGAAGTCCCCTGTATTCCCTCGCCAGTCAGTGTCAGTTTAGCCTCCAGGGAAGAAGCCGCGGCCTACGGAGAAGAATTGTTCCTCTTCAGGGAAAGCAAAGGATGCTCCTTCATCGTCAAAACATGGTCGTTTGGACCCAAGGCCGTAACACAGAAAAATCTTCGTCTTCATCTACTGCAAAAAGGGATGGAAAGGACCCTTTAAGGCGCTCCTCCTCAGGAGACCATCATAGGTCTTCCTCGACTAGGGAATCTTCTAAACAGCGGCCTAGAGTCTCAAAAAAGGTGGGATCACCTAAAACGTCTGCGCCACAACTGCCAGTGCCGTCAACGGGAGTCCCGTCGTCGACGGCTCCAATACAGTCCGCACAGTCGATCCCTGCGGCGGCGTCGACACCAGTGTCGGCGATCAATAAGGGAGAAGTAGAAGCTCCCAGGTTTTCATCGTCGACGGTGGACCCGCCAGAGACTTGGCAACTGACGGTGTATGACGCAGTTCTGCCGGATACTCTATTAAACAGGAGTCAGGCTATCGGTGTCGTCGATGGCGGAGGAGCGGGAACCGGTGGTTCATCCATCAGATCTCGGCTTACAGGGCGTTGGCCCATCGACGACGACGGGGATCCAAGATGTTCCTCCTACGTCTTCTCTACTAAATCCGCAGTCGATGTTGTCTTTGCAAGTTTTATCTACGCTGCAGTCCCTCTTAAACCAGTTGGATTCAAGGCCCCCTCCTATGGGGGCTCCTCCGGTGACAACCCTCGTCGACGCGGCAGGCCCCGCTCCACGTTCAATGTCAACGGCCGAGTTGCCGCTCTCCTGTCCGGTCAGTGAAGAACCTCCCCGTTTACAGCCAGAAGAGGGTGAGCTACAGGACTCGTGAGGATCAAGACCCCAGGGACTCCATCTCGGACATTTCATCATCGCCGTCAAGAGACCCTACGTGGGAATCGGATGGAGAAGTGGAAGCTCCTAGAAGACCGGCACAACCATCACATCCAGATGACATTGGAGCCTTTCATGTGATGACGAAAGCCTGTATTGAATTTGGTCTGACCCCAGAGGAAGAAAAGAAGGAATGCTTCTTATTTGCCCATATGGGGAAGAGAAGGAAGTCTATCTTCTCGGTCCCGATTCTGGACCACGTTTGGCAGGAAGGCTTGCGTACCATGCGCCATCCATTTTCGGAGCCTGCAATCAAGGGCAGGATAGAAAAAAAGTTTAAAGCTCCAGACTCTACACCTAAGTGTTTGACCGCACAGCCCTCTCCTGAATCGGTGGTGTCAGCGTGAGCAGCAGAAAGGCTAGATCACAACACAAGTGCACAACACCTCTGGACAGTGAAGCTAGAAGACAGGATGCCTTTTGTAAGAAAGTCTTAACAGTAGGAGCACGACGGTCAAGGCAGCTAACTCGTTGGCTATTATGGCACGATACAACCGTGAAATGTGGCATCGCCTGGCCCCTGTCTTGGAGCACTTGATCGAAGAACACCGAAAGACAGCTATGCTACTGGTGCGTGAAGGTGAGGAGGCATCAAATCACAGCTTCAACATCGCTGTGGATTTGGCGGAGTCGGGATTCAAGCAAATAAATAATGGAGTGGTACTAAGAAGGCAGGCCTGGTTAAAATGTACAGACTTTAGGCCAGAAGTCCATTATAAAGTGCTGGACATGCCCTGTGACGGTCAGCAGTTATTTGGGGAGAAGATAGACGAAGCCCTCAAGGGCATGAAGGAGGATTCAGATACGGCAAGATCACTGGGGGCATTACAAAGTGGATGAGCATTTCGGCCTTTTTCGCCCCTTCCGCGGAGCTTCAGGGAATTCTCGATTTGCCACATCCAGAGACCGGAATTTCAATACATCGGCATACTCCTCCCAGGGATACAGGCGAGCTGTCCATGCGACACGGAGAAGCCGGGATTTCCAGACTTCTAGAAGGAGAGGACGACAGTCTTAGTCAACGAAGAGTAAGCAATCAAAATCACAGCAATTACAATCTTCAAGATGTCCTGGGAGGCAGAGTGTCCCATTGCGTCAACAAATGGGAAAGGATTACATCAGACCTTTGGGTGTTGGTCACGGTGAAACTAGGCCACTCTTTGCAATTCAAGATCACGCCGTCGCCCATTCCTCCTGTGTATTCGGCGCAACCCCATATTCACATCTTAAAGCAAGAGGTTGTGCTTATGCTGCAAAAAGGGGCTATAGAATTGGTTCCGGTGGCAGAGAGAGTCCTGGGGGTCTACTCTGGTGGTCAAAAAACCCAACGGCAAGTGGCGTCCCATTCTGGACCTGCGAGCTCTCAACAAGACTCTGCAATGCCTGAAGTTCAAAATGCTTACACTTCAAGAGGTCATCCGGTCGATACAACCCAGGATTTTCTGGCATCATTGGACTTACAAGACGCATATTTCCACATACCTATGCCTCGGCGGCACAGAAAATTCCTGAGGTTTGTAGTGGGTCAGAGTCATTACCAATTCAAAGTGCTCCCATTCGGTCTAAAATGGTCTCCCAGGATGTTTACGAAATGTTTGGCCCCGGTGGCAGCATGGCTACGATGAGAAGGTCATCATGTCTACCTTGACTTGGACGACTGGCTAATAAGGGGCTCGTCGCCGGCAGCAGTGCAGGCAAGCCTCGACGTTACCATGCAGCTGCTACAACGGTTGGGCTTCGCAATCAACTTCGAGAAATCCTTTCCCTCTCCCTCCAGGAGCTCTGTGTTATTGGCCTTGGAATTCCAAACCAGTCAGGACTGGTAAAGCCTTCTGTAGAGAGTTCAAAAACTCAAGTAGAAAGCGGAGGGGTGGAGGGCTGGAACCAGAGTGTCAGTGAGAGGCTACATGTCGCTTCTAGGAGCAATGGCGTCATGTATCCCGTTAGTGGAGAATTATCGTCTCTTCGTGAAGCCAATACAAGAATTTCTGGCAGACCGGTGGTCTCAAATTCGCGGATTGTGGTCCGACAAAGTGATGATCAACAGCGACCTACTGGAAGATCTTCGGTGGTGGCAACTCTCAGACAATCTGACAAAGGGGATGCCTCTGATAGAGCCGGAATTTCAATCCACAATTGTGACGGATGCCTCCCAAACAGGATGGGGCGCTCATCTGGGGTCTTTACAAGTTCAAGGTTGACTGTGCCCAGTAGAAGCGAACCTTCACAGCAATGTACTGGAACTAAGAGCCGTTCATTGGGATCGGAGTTTGTTTTTGCCGTGCATACGGGGATCAGTTGTGAGAGTGTTAACGGACAACACGACCGCGATGTTCTACCTCAGGGAACAAGGGGGTACTCATTCCAGAGTGATTTCGAGCAAGGCTCAGGAGCTATGGCATTGGGTCCTCGATCAAGACATCAGCATCGTGGCGTTTCACCTGCCAGGGGTGAAGAATGTACAGGCAGACTCTCTCAGCAGAGAGATGAACCAACTCCACGAGAGGCAGCTGAACGATCAGCAAGTGTTGAGAATCTTCAGAAAATGGGGTCGTCCTTCGCTGGATCTCTTCGCAACCCAGGAGAACAAAAAGTGCAAGCAGTTCACCAGCAGATGGCCGCAGCCCAGTTCGCTTGGGGATGCTTTCTCCTTCCCGTGGGCGGGCAAGTTCGCATATGCGTTCCCCCCGTTTCCGCTCATTCGACGGACCCTCCAGTGGATTCAGAAATATCCATGCCATGTGATTCTGATTGCCCCTCACTGGGGCAGGCAGCCGTGGTTTTCGGGCCTGCTCCATCTATCGGTGGCTGAACCGATGAAATTTCAAGTGAAGCCGGACCTTCTCTTCCAAGACAAGGGAGCAATTTGGCATCACAACCCGGGCTCCCTCAGCTTGATGGCTTGACTCCTGATTTCTCAGTTTGGTTCGCTGAACATTTCTAGAGATTGTCGCCGCATTTTAGAGGCAGCGAGAGCTCCATCCACGAATGTCTCATACGCATGCAAGTGGAAAAGATTCTGTGTGTGGTGTAAGGATCAGGCAGGGGTGGACCCTCTAAACATTTCATCAGAGAAAGTTCTGCCTTATTTACTACACTTGGCGAGAAGAGCTTTGTCTTTCTCCTCCATAAAAGTTCACCAGGCGGCCATTTCTAGGTTTACTCGGAAGAGGCACTCAACTCTGTATCGACTAGTCAAACATTTTCTGAGAGGTTTATTTCGGACTTTTCCTCCGGCCAAGAAGTTCCCTCCTGGTTGGAGTCTCAATCTGGTGCTATCAGAGCTAATGAAGGCTCCATTCGAGCCTATGTCGTCGTCACCCCTGAAATTTTTGTTGTGGAAAATGGCCTTCTTGGTGGCCATTAATTCAGCAAGAAGAATGTCGGAGATGCAAGCGCTGGTGATTGATCTCCCATACTTATGTTTCTTCAAGGACAAGGTGATTTTAGCCACTAACCCTCTTTAGTCCGAAGGTACCAACTACATTCCATAAGCACTCTTCTATTGTGCTACCAGCATTCTTCGCTGCGGCTTCCTCTTTGGCAGAGAAGGTTTTCCATACGTTGGACGTCAAAAGAGCATTGAAGTTTGAGTCGTACTCAAGGTTTCAGGCGTACGAGACAACTGTTTGTGGCTTACGGACCTTCAGTAAAGGCAAGACCAATCTCCAAACAAGGACTACCCCGCTGGGTTTCGTCCGCTATTGCCTTCTGTCACTCTAAAGCAGGGAAGCCTCTGGAGAGGCGTCCGAAGGCTCATTTGACAAGATCCACCGGGTCTTCAGTGGCATTGTGGTCAGGAATTCCACTGGTGGCGTCTGTCAAGTGGCCTCCTGGTCGGTGCCGCATACATTTACTCGGCATTACTGCCTAGAGCAACAGCATGGAGCAGATGTGCAGAAGGGACGGCAGTCCTGCAACACCTGTTTCAGTAAGGTAAGCCCCCACAAAGTTGGGCCCCCATTTTAATGTACCATGCTTGTTAATGCCTTTTCTTGTGGTTTTTTTCTGTGCTGGCGTTCCTATGCTATTGGTTTGCTTTACACGCCTCCAAATATAAGGATACTGCTATGTAATCTATTCTAAGCATGTGAATCCATGAAAGATCCAATGCTGGAGAAGGGAGTAGTTTCTTACCTGTAACTCCATTTCTCCAGTGTTGGTATCTTTCATGGATTCACATGCGCCCGCCAGCCTCCCCTGAATGCAGACGTGATATTGCCTCTACTTTGGGGGGGTTAAAATCTGAAGGGAGCCGCGGGGACAGGGCTATTTATACCGTACCTCCTATTGGGCCATGCGTAGGCGTCCCAAAAGGACGTCAATAGGACACAAGTGCCGAGTTTTTTCCAATGAAAACCGCTTTAATAAAGATACCGAGGGTTCCCAGCCTGACGGGGGATATTCAAAGCATGTGAATCCATGAAAGATACCAACCCTGGAGAAATGTAGTTACAGGTAAGCAACTATTCCTTTAACTCTGAATCGGCATTTGAGGTTAAAACTAGTCTCGGTGTGCAGAATTTGTTTTCGCTCATTTAGGCAGGTATAATTTAACCACAGCGTTTGTGTCATATTACCCAAGCGCGTGCGGTTGAAGTAACGTGAGCTGCATAGCAGCGGCACTGCAGGCTGCAAACATCGGGAACGAGCAGAGGGTCGTTCCGTAATATGACTGTTTTCTGGGAAAAAGACCAAGTATAAAACGTACCCTGAAAGTGGAGTTTAGTTTCTTCATTTGTTACATGCACCAAACCCTCAGGTAAATGGGCGCTTAAAGCTTATACAGTAGTTACAGATTTGACAGCCAAGAAAAAGTAAAACGGCGATAAGTGCAGGTCGACCAAGGTTACAGGGTGGTCACATGAGGAAAGCAATGCAACTAACAGATACATCATTAGGTGATGGAATTACAGCTGGCCGGGGGATCCAGACGGGCCAGAAGCTGAACCTTCTTGGAACGTCCTGAGGAGCCAGCTCTTTACTTTGGCTCTGAAGGTTCAGAATGCAGGTTCAGTCCTGAGGCTAAGAGGAAGGGGATTCCACTGTTTGGCCGCTAGTACTGGGAAGCTTGCTCCCCCTGCTCTTTTTAGTCGAAATCTTGGGGCGGCTAGACAGGAAGAGTAGATGGCTCTAGTGGGTCTTGTGGGTTGGCGTATGGCGACTTTATTGGCTAGGTATTTGGGGGCGGTGTTTGAGAGACACTTGTGGGTGATGACAAGGGTGCGAAGAGCCATTCTGTCCCATACCGGGAGCCAATCGGCATCCTGTCTGAAGCCTGAGATGTGCGCAAATCTCAGTATACTTGGGGCTGCTCTTAAGGCGTTATTTTGTAGACCTGGAGTTTGTTGAGGTTCCTTTCGGAAGTGCCTAGGTAGAGGGTGTTGCAGTAGTCAATCTTAGATAACACTAGAGCCCTGGCTAGTGTCATGCAACTACTAGGTGACAGAAATTGCTTGCACACGTTAATTAATTTGTTTGTGTAGGCTGTGGAAGATGCAGTTCAGTTCACCTGCTTCTTGAGGGTAGTGTGGAGTCCAGGTATACTCCCAAGGTTTTAATCTCTTTGGCCACTTCGATTGTGTTTCCATCAATACTGATGGAATCATAGCGAGGGTCTATTTTGTTCAGGCGGGATTGGGAACCGATGATCAGGAGCTTGGTTTTCTCGTCATTGAGGCAGAGGAAGTGATCTGCCATCCACGCCTGGATTTCCAAGTAAATCTCGTTGATTCTTTTACAATCATCTTCACAGCACCCTGAGAGTGTGATGAGAACTTGGTTGTCATCAGCGTAACTGGTGCATGTGACACCCAGGTTGGCAAGACGGTCAAAATGGAGATTGGTGAAGATGTTGTAAAGTGTTGGCAAGACGCATGAGCCTTGTGGTAGGCCACAGTTTGTTTATTTTATTTCTATAGTGCTCCGGACCCGGGAGTAAAAGGGCGCTTAGTACAAGTTACAAGGCACAGTACATGGTAATAAGCAGTAATAGTAGAGCAACAGATATATACAGAATATACAGACAGTAGAGGTAATGGCAACCAATAATGACAAAATGAGTCAAGTGCAATATGTACAGTTTAAAGCTGAGTCTAACTTAAAGGTTGACTTTTTGTCAGAAGCCACCCAATGGCAAGTTTCCTGAACGACTGGAAGGATTTGGAAGACTTAATATTCAGTGGCAGGGTGTTCCAGAGTTGGAAGGCGAGGACAGTGAAGCTCGAGCCTCCGGCTCTTTTAGAGGTAAATCTTGGTACTGTAAGACATAAGGTATTGGAAGATCTCGTGGTTCTGATGGAAGATTTCATAGTGAATTTGTTAGTAAGGTAGGGGGGGGCTAGATGGTTGAGAGCTTTGTAAGTAAGGCACAGGGTTTTTAGGTCGATTTTATGTTGGATGGTGAGCCATTTGCATGTAGTTCTAGTGGCAGAGATGTGCTCACGCCTGGGAATGTTTAGTGCTGCCCGTAGCGCAGTATTTTGAAGGACTTGGAGTTTGCTAATTATCGCTTGGTTGGCGCCTAAGTAAAGGCTGTTGCAGTAGTCTAGCTTAGATTGTATAAGAGCTCTAGCTAGCGTGAGGCAACTGTTAGAGGAGAGAAATGGTCTACAGGCTCTAATTAGTTTTACCTGTATAGGCAGTGTCTGAAGCAGATCGAGTTGACTTGTTTAGTGAGGTTAATATTGGCATCGAGATAGAAGCCAAGTGTTTTCACATTTTTGGTGACCGGGATTGTATTGCCATCAATTATGATGGCGTAGTTGGGACTTAGTTTTGGTAAGTTGTTTGGTGAACCAACAATGAGCAGTTCAGTCTTCTCGTCATTGAGGCAGAGGCCATGTGTGGCCATCCATGCCTGAATGACGGAGAAGATTTCATTGATCCTGGCTACATCAGTATTGTAATTACCCGAAATGGTGGATGAGAATTGGGTCCGCTGCGGCAGAGGGTGCGAAGACCCTGGTGGTGCGGTTAGACAAGGATTTAATCCAGGTAGTGGTGTTGCTGGAGAATGCAGCTGCTGTAGACAGGTGATCAGTGAGGATCTGGTGGTCGACTAGATCAAATGCCGCCGAAAGGTCTAACAGCAGGAGCATAGTAAGTTTACCCTTGTCCTTAGCCTCATCCATTTGGATTTTTAGATCCAAGAGGGCTGTTTCCGTTCCGTGTCTGGGCCTGAAGCCCGATTTGTCTAAGGCCAAGTAAGGTGTGGTCCTCCAGGTGATTCTGATTTGGAGGTAGGCCACTCTGGCTAAGATCTTGAGGATGTAGTGAATGGTGGTGATGGGCCTGTAGTTAGTGGGGGTGTTATGCTCTAGTTTTTCTTAACAGGGGCTTAAGCCAAGCTTCCTTGAGGTTGTTGGGTACTGTGTTGGTCTCGAAGGAAGAGTTGATTAGAGTCGAGATGAATGGAGCCAACGCCTTTGCGCCTTCCTGTATGATTGCCGCTGGGCAAAGAGCTACCTGACATTTGGAGGGTTTGTGACTTTTGATGATTTTTTTCCACTCCGTTAGCCGAGACCGGCATGAAGGAGAAAGGTGGGCAGTTTGAGGAGTTAACTGGAGGGGGGGCCTTTAGGGACGGTGGTGTTCTTGGCTAGGCAGCTCTTTTTTTTTTTTTGTTTGTTTAATTTTGGCTTGGAGCAGAGTAATTTATCTGTGAGAGCTTTCTGTGTGTTGGCACATCAGACTGCATCTTTAGCGCAAGTTTCCGATGGTGGTGCTGGGTTCTCTAGTTCCCTAAGAATACTGAAGAGCTCTTTTGTCTTGGATTTGGCGTTGAGGATGCAGTTGTCAAAGGTTTCCTTTTTGGCGCTAAGGATGGCTGCTTTCTAAGATGCCGCTGCTGCGAAAAATTGGGCCTCGTTAGTTGGGTTGGGTGATTTTCTCAAGTGGGCTTCTGCAGCTCTTTTGGCATTCCAAATGATTATTTGTTCTGGTGTGAATCATTTGTTGAGGTGGACAGGTGGTTTGGCTTTGGCTAGTTTGATGGGGGCGATGTTGTTCACCGTGGCCTCGAGGGTGTTATTGTAAAGATCCACTAGCTTGGTTGAGTCTAGATCCTTGAACTCGGCTGGGTTGAGGACGTTCTGGATCAAGGGTCGTAGGTTATTGAGCATTCCGTTTTGGTTATTCCTGGTGAGCACTTGTGGGGCAGTGTGGGGAGTCGGGAGGGTAGGAGCATTCCCTTGTATGGTAAAGGAAATGAGGTGATGGTCTGACCATGCAGTAGGAACATTTTGGAGGATGGTTGTAGAGCAGTTGAGATCTGCCAACCAGTCCAGCATTCTGCCTTTGTGTGTTGTGGAAGTAGCACGATGGTTAAAGCGAAGTTGGGAGATGTTTTCCAAGTATGTGACATTGGGGTCATTGGGATCGGAGAGACCCAAGTTAAAGTCGCCAAGTATGATTATATGCAAGCCAGGTTTGGTGTTATTGGTTAGTAGATTGGAGAGAACTTCCTCGAAGGAGGAGATATGACCTGGGTGTCGGTAGGTGAGGTGGATGAGTATGGTTTGGGTTGCTGAGAGGGGGAGCTTAACTGAGAGTAGTTCCATTGAGGTGGGGCTGGCAGTGGGGATGGCTCTAAGGCAGAGGGAAGTTTTAGCGATGAAAGCTACTCCGCCTCCTTTGCTGTTCTCACTGTCTTTACTTATTATTGAGTAACATCTGGGATAGCTAATGAAAGTTCTGGGCCTGCCGCCTGATGCAGCCATCAGACAATCGTTCAGTGAACTAAAGCCGCGACAGGCTAATAACCTTTTTTATTCATCGGATCATTTCCGGAGCAAGCACATGCGTGTAGCAACCAGCCAGGATGATCTGGGCATGCTGGGAAATGCAATTTGGAAGGAGGTTTGGGATCTTTAGGTATTTAGGTTTCTCACTTTGGAACAGAGTTGTTGAAAAACAATAAACAACTTTGTTTTGGGGCACATTTATCCCGAAAGGAGGTGCAAACTAACCCGTGGGTACAGAAACTTCCCAATGTGTAGCAACTGCTATTAAAAACTGCTGAATATAAAAAGGTTCTTGTTTTGGAAATTGAAAGTTGAAATGTCCTGGTAAAACAAGAAACCACTCAACTGAAGAGATGTAAGGTCTTGGTGAAGGCTGTTCTGAAAAGCTTTGAAAGTAATTTAAAAACTGCAAGTGAAGCACAAGCTTGAAGGTTTGATTCCTCCAGGCTTTTCGAGGAGGAGCCACAGGTATTTATTTTGGGTAAAAATTTAAATGAGTAAGCAGCAATTTCTATGAGATTGTGTACTAACTCATTGACTCCTATGCAGGGTGCACGTAAGAAGCAAGAAGAGCTCCTGTGTCTTTTTTTTGGTCCCATTCCCCTTTTCCCCCACTGAACTGCTTTCCACTGTAATTCTGAAAGTGGGGCGCTGATCAGCTAGTCAGGGACTGTGGGTCCAGCAGCTCCCACAGAAGGCTTGAAGAGAATCTGACAGACACATCTCCTGAGATGGAGTTTGGCAGGCCAGAGCCTGGGGCTCATGCTGAGTCCTCCTATAGGAGGTTGATTTCGAGGATTACGGAGTACCTGGGGTGGTCTGGCCCTCCAGTTGTCATTTTAGATCAGGGTCCGTCCACTGACCCAGTGTTGTCTTTTTCACGTGGCGTTACAGAAAAGGGTGGCTGCGGCTCAGATCACCCCAGAGTCTCTTCCGGCGGTCAACAAGTTGTTGACTAAGAAATACCGCCCGTCCTGTAGCGACCCCTGCTACCTCTCCACTCACCCCACTCCTGAGAGTTTGGTGGTTTAGGCGGCCACAGCCACCCCTAGGCAGGCGGCGTAACCTACCATCCCTCCAGATAGGGACGACAAACGCTTCGATGGATGGGCACGCAAGGTATTTTCGGCTGGGAATATGGCCCTTAAATCGGCCAACTCCATATGTGCCTCTGTGAAATTGTGTCTCTGGCGGCTGAGCATATTCCCGAAGGGGAAGAAAGGGATGGGTTCCTTGCTATTGTGCAGGATGGCAAGGATGCCATGTGTGAATCCCTTCAGTCTGGGTTGGACACGGCAGACAGTGTCAGCTGATCCATGGCTGCGAGCACCGTGATACGCAGGTTGCGTGGTTGCGGAAGTAGGGGTTTGCACCGGACGTGCAGGCCCGTCTTTTCAACATGCCCTTTGACGGCTCTCATTTGTTTGGCAGCAAGACCTCCAAAGCAGCTGCTAAATCTTTGGGCGCAGCTGTGCGTCATCCTCCGCCTTTTCGTCCTATGGGATAGCAGTGGAGGAGCTCCTTTCGTTACTACTCCTCTTTTAGTAGAGCGAGAGGAGCAGCCAGTCAAAGGGGCCACTGAAAGGGTCCTCGCGGTGTACGGGGACGAGGTGCCAGTCGCTCAAGCAGCTGCCGCAGCTGCTCCGCAACAGCTTTGAGGCCAGGTCTCATTGTTCGCCGGTTGGGGGCAGACTGTCTCAGGATCTCGAAGAGTGGCGAGTCATTACTTTAGATGTGTGGGTTCTGGAAACAATAACCCACGGCTACTGCATACCCTTCCTGAATTGGCCTCACGACAATCCACCAGGGAAACTCTTTGATGCTTCCGGATCCGCTCCTTGTGCAGGAAATCTTAACCCTGCTGGAGAAAGGCGCTATAGAACTAGTGCCTGTGGCGGAGACGAACAATGGCTGGTATTCCCCATATTTTTTGATTCCCAAGAAAGTCTGAGGACTGAGACCCATCGTGGACTTGCGTTGCTTGAACAAGTTCCTCAGGAAGGACAAGTTCAAGATGGTCACTCCTTTCTCAGGTCCTTCAGGCCCTTCGACTTCAGGACTGGTTGGTGTCATTGGACCTGCAGGATGCTTATTTTCATGTGCTGATCCATCCAAAGCACAGAACATAACCGAGCGTCGCCGTTGGCAGCTCACACTTTCAGTTTCGGGTCCTGCCATTCGGGTTGACCTCCGCCCCGAGGGTCTTCACCAAGCTCGTGGTGGTGGTGGTGGCGGCAGCGGCGTATCTCCAGGAGAGGAGGGTTCACATCTACCCCTACCTGGACGACTGGTAGATCTGAGCGCATTCTCCTGAATAGGCCTTGGATCATCTCAGCCTCACCTGCCCTTCCATTCATAGGCTGGGCTTCTGCCTCAATTTCAAGAAGTCGCATATGACACCTTCCCAACAGCTCCAGTACATTGGGGCTGTGTTGGACACATCCTTGGGGAAGTGCTCACCACCCAAGGTTAAGGGCTCATCACATTGTCCAGATGGTCGATAAGTTTCAGCATGCCCAGAGTCTCCCGGCTTTCGAATTCTTAAGGTTGCTCGGCCTCGTGTCATTCTGCATTTTTCTGGTGCCAGAGGCCAGACTTCGGATGAGATTCCTCCAATGGGCTCTCAGGACGCAGTGGTTCCAATTCTCAGGCAAGATGTTGGATCTTCTGCAGATCCCGCTCAAGGTCTCACAGGATCTGATTAAGGGAGAACTGTTTTGGCAACTGTGGCTGGAGGTGACGATAGTGATGGATCTTCCCTCACAGGATGGGGAGCTCACGCCAACGAGCTGACCACCAGCGGTCGTTGGTCTCTGTCGTAGTCCAGACTTCACATAAATCCTTTGGAGCTGAGGGCCATCAGGCTTGCCCTGAAGGCTTTTCTGGCGTTTGTACGCGGGAAGAGTGTCCTGATCATGACGGACAACACAGTGGCCATGCATTACCTCAACAAAAAAGGGGTGTAGGGTCGCTCTCGCTGTGCAGAGAGGCGATGTAGTTCTGGTTCTGGGCAATACAGCAAGGAATCTCACTCTCAGCAGTTCATCTGGCCGGAGTGGAGAATGTGGCAGCGGACGCTCTGAGAAGGCTGAGCACGGTCTCCCACGAGTGGGAGTTAGCTCAGGAAGTCCTTCAGGAGATCTTCACCCTTTGGGGAACCCCTCAAGTGGATCTGTTCGCGACCGGTGCCAACCGGTAGTGTGAGACCTATTGCTCAGGGGAATTTCCTCCGAGAGGAGCGTAGGGGGGCGCGTTCGTCATGTATTGGTCATTCCCACTTCTGTACGTATTTCCGCCAGACCCCTTCATTCCTCAGGTTCTAAGGAGGTTGCGTAGGTTCGGATCCCACATTATCCTAATTGCTCCAGATTGGGCCAGGAGAGCGTGGTACCCGGACCTTCTAGAAATGGCATCTGTCCTCCACGCCGTCTTCCCCCACAGGGAGGATCTTCTCTCGTGCGAGGGACAACGGAGGGGGCTGTCGGCGGCGTTCTCCATCCAGAGGTCAAGTATCTCAACCTTCACGAATGGTTTCTGAAAGTTTGAGATATAAGGATTTGGACCTCCCGGATGATCTGATGGAGGTGTTGCTTTCGGCCAGGCGTCCGGCAACCAAATCCCTGTACCGTTGGAGTAAGTTTTGCGACTGGTGCTGAGGTAACCATGTCTATCCTTTTCAGTGGTCCATTCCGATGGTTGTTTCATTCTTGCTTTCTTTGGCCCACAAGGGTCTTCAAGTGGGTACCATTAAAGGCAACCTGGCAGCGCTGTCTATTTTCAAGCACTTGTCTGAAGAATGTTCTTATTTTAAGATTCATTTGATTACCCAGTTTCTAAAAGGGTTCGCGAATGTGTTCCTGCCGTCCCCTTTTCAGGTGCCGGTTTGGGATCTGAATCTAGTCTTGAAATTCTTGATCGGTGCTCAGTTTGAACCTTTGCACTCTTGTCCTTTTGAGACTGTTGACCTTCAAGACAGTTTTCTTGATTGCAGTTACATCTGCTCGCAGAGTGAGCGAGTTGCAGGCACTTTCGTCTAAGCCACCCTTTACTGTGTTCCACAGGGATAGTGTTGTACTGAGGGTACGTCCTTCCTTTCTACCTAAGGTAGTGTCTGAGTTTCATTTGAGGCAGAAGGTGGTACTTCCTGCTTTCTGTCCTCCTCCTCATCCTAGTAAGGAATAGAAGAGACTCCATAGGTTGGACCCTAGGAGAGCTTTGAGCTTTCATATTTCTAGGATGTGCAGGATCATAGTGGACGACCAACATTTTGTGGGATACACTGAATACCGGTTGGTCCAGCCAGTTACCAAACAGACCTTGTCCAGGTGGATTGTTCTCACCATTGCTGAATGTTACCGATTGGCTGGCAAGGACCCTCTTGAGGGTTTGCATGCTCACTCCACCAGCGATTTGGCTACATCCACAGCCCTACAACGGGGAGTTACTGTTAAAAACATTTGTGATGCTGCAACGTGGTCTTCCATCCACAGCTTTGTCAAGCATTACTACCTGGATACTTTCCATGGTCAAGATATGGCCTTTGGTAAAGCAGCGCTCTATTCTGCAATCTGATTGGGTATATACAAATTCTTCCCCCTCCTCCATTCACTGATACTGCTTTGGGAGTCTGTCAAAGATGTGGAATACGTTGGAGGACACAATCCATTCGAAGAACAAGTTACTTACCAACTGGTAACATTCTTTTGACTGGATGTTCCTCTAACGTATTCCACATCGCCCTCCCAGCCTGCCCCTCTGAAAAATGTCCTATGCTATTGCAGCTTGCGTTCCCACAAGGCTATGTGCAGTTATGGAGGCTTGGTGTGCGGTTATGGCACACGTTATGGATGGAAAAAACATGAACTGAGGCTATGAATGCCGTGCGTCCTACTTATAACATCTGATGTCACCCTCGACGGAGGCCTTCAAGGGGGACATCGACCCAACGGCATCGACGCAGGACGCCCTCTGCCGAAATATTTACGAAGCAGCACAGCTGTGGACATTACGAACATCCAGTCGAAAGAACGTTACCAGTTGGTAAGTAACTTCTTGTTCTATTATATGCACTATTATTTGAAACGGGTTGTGCAGTAGGAACATTAATACAAAATAGAACCTCTTCATTAGATTGCATGACCAGTCTTTATCCATGACTAAACATGTACGGTTCTTATCATACCACAGACTTTGGGTCCCGACACAATTGGCAGAAGACTGTCTATGAGAAGAAACATCAACACGACAGCAGGCCAACTTCCTTTTTCTCCCTTTACACTTACGCATTTATATCTCCTTCAAATGCTAAAAAAGCATTATTCATAAAATGACTGTTAGCGAGAAATCTCAGAAATGTGCTAATTCCCTCCACCTTGAAGACCCCCAGCAACTTTGCTGGATTTTGAGGACTTGATTTTTTTACCTGGCGAGAGTGAGGCCTTTTTTTCCCCCCACTCATGTATTTTTATTGAGATTTTGAATTCTGTTTCTTTTGGTTGTGGACTCCATAAGCATTATCTTTTGCATTGTCACACAGCACCTTTAGTGCAGTGGCACAGGGAAGTCTCAGATTTCCCAAAGGTCTAAATACCTTTTCTTGGATGAACTACTGTTTCCAAGAGCAGTACAGTGAAATTGACTTTACTTAGAATTGTAACTTTCTAGACCCAGCGCACGCAATCTTACAATAGGGTACTTGGAGGGGTTACTTAGTATCCCCTGTGTCTAGCTTATCATGTAACATTTTTGTTACCCTTTCATCACTGAGTGGCTGGTGGCGGTGGTTTGCGATCTCAGCTGCAGTAAAGCACCCAAATGGCCCGGTCTTCTTTTTTCAACATTTTTTGTGGAAAGGTCCTTCTTGAGACAGCACCTTCAGTGCAGTGACACAGGGAAGTCCCTTAGATTTCCCAAAGGTTTAAATACCTTCTCTTGGTGAAACTACTGTTTCCAAGAGCAGTGAAGTGAAATTGACTTTACTTACATTTTGTAACTTTCTAGACCCAGCGCACACCATCTTACAATAGGGTGCTGGAGGGGTTACTTAGTATCCCCTTTGTCTAGTTTCTCATGTAACATTTTTATGTTACCCTTTCTACAATTAATGGCTGGCGGCAGTTGTTTTTACTTTTAACTACCATTGAAAGTTTTTACAGCGGGCTGCGTTCGCAGCGGCAGTAAAGCACCCATGGGTGCCCTTTTTGTCAAAATGGCCCGGTTCTTTTTTTTATCGCCATTTCTTGTTGGAAAGGCCTTCTTGAGATTTACTCTGCACGCCAAAACAGGTTTGGTCCCATTGTTCTTTTTGCCTTTGGCGAGATTCATGAGTGAAGCCCGCCTCCGGCTCCAGTGTGTCAAATGCACTATGTGAAGATTGGCTGGCTGACTGCCCGGCAAGAACAGCCACCCTGCTGGGTGAGTGACAGCTAGGCTGGAATGAAAGGAAGAGAACTGTATAAAAGGCAAGTCATTTGGCTTGATACGCAGAGTCGACCACTGGACGAAGGAATCGAAGAAGAACTTGAAGAGGACGACTGCTGCAACTCCTGGAACGTTGGTTGGCCTGGTGAAGCCCTGCTGCAGTGCCGAAACGCCAAGTTGCCATCGACGGAGAAGCCCATACAAGAACAGCTTCTACCCTTGAGTTGGTAGGACCAATCAACTCCAAAGTAAGCCACCTGGACATCCATCTCGGAGCTGGTTGCATTTCCACAGAGTTGCTGATGGAAACAGTAGAGCCAGGGAGAGGAACACCAGTTTGTGTGTGTTGCTTTTAGTTGGCCAAGAGCTCCAGGAAGATCCTACGGACTCCCAGGAAGCAAGACTGACCAAGCCTGAGCCCCTCCAGGAAAGTGCGAGACCCCAGAAGCAAGGAAAGTCCATCTCGACAGCCAGGAACTGCTGTGTTGCTTTTTGCGGTAACGCGAGGAGCTGAAACACTGAACAGCCACTGAAAGTGAAGTTTGCCGGTTGCGAGTTTTGACCGTCCTACTGCAGTGCAGGAGTCCCCCGATGTCCTCCCTATTGTCCCCACAACTGAGGCCCAGGAACAGTGAGATATGCATAGCTGCACAGGAACAGGAGTCATCTGCCGCATCTTTTCTTCACTTTAAAGGTACTGTACAAAGTCTAAGAACTTTCCTCTTGCTCTAGAGTTGCTTGCATCTTCTACTACTCACAAGTCTAAAAGCTTGTGGCCCTACATTGATTCATCTTTTTCTTCAAAGACTTCTGAAACATTGTGCAGACTTTTCTGCTTGCTTTCAAAGAAGTGCTTCAGCCTATCTAGACTGTTGCCTATTGACTTTGGCTTAGCCCGTTTTAACTGAATGGCTCTTATTGGGGGATCGGAAAGTATTTGCCTGCTTAAGAAATATTTGTGGTATCTTGTTTGCTTTAATCATCTTTCCCTTTCACTTGCTCTTAACTAATTCTGAATGCCAACAGATTGCCTGCGGGTGTAGTTCTCTGCTGTATGCCATCCCAAATGGGCATTTACTGATTCCGAACTTAAGAGTGTATAGTTTTGAAGTATATTTGTGTGCTGTTTAACAGTGCTCCCTTCTGAAGAAGGTTTACATTAAATGACTGGTAAATAAATTAATAATTGTTTTATCAAGAAACCCAGTGTGTAAGTGTTTGCTTGGATACTTGTCACTGTAAACCTCTGTGTAACTCCCCTACAGCTCACATTGACCCCTCTTGAGATAAGCCTGGCTACTCGTCCACACTACCAACCTGTGTAGTGGAGACTTACAACAAAGGTTTGGTTACTACTGCCAGGGGGTCAGGGTTGTTGTAGTGCACCCTATGGGTACTGCATACAATCTTGCCTAACGTGGGAGATCCGTTTTTGAGCCCCCTCATTCCTGTTCTATTAGATTGCTCACCCGTAAGGTGATTTTTCTAGTTGCCATCACTTCGAGACTTGGGTGTGAGCACCAGGCATTGTCTGTTTAACCTCCCTATTTTTTTTTTCCAAAAGAAAGTGACTTCGAGAGTGAGAGCCTCCTTTCTGCCGAAGGTGGTCTTGTTTTTTCATCTCTCAGAAGATCCATCTTCCTGTGTTCTTCCATCTGGCTCACCCTTTTAAGGCAGAAGAACGATTTCATCGACTGGCCCCGGTACAGGCCGTTAAGTTCTACATGTCTCCTACCAGAGAAGCTATGAAGGATGACTAGCTTTTTGTTGGTTATGCTGGTGCCTGTGCTGGCAGGGCTGTGACCACACAGACCCTGTCCAGCTGGATCATTCTCTGCATCTCAGAGTACTACGATCTGGCTGGGAAGGATGTGCCTGAGGGTCTCGGAGCTCATTCTACCAGAGGAGTGGACCTCTGCCAGGAGGTGGCATGGGTATCTCTGGACAAGTTCACGGAGCCTGTTTGGATTCCCTTGCGGGCCAGGATGCCTGTTTTGGTAGGGCAGCCCTTCAGAGTTTTCCAGTTTAGGGGGTGTCCTTGTTGCCTCCCTCCTCCAGATTACGTGCTGTGTTGGGAGTCTATCATACATGAGCAATCTGTGGCAGGAAAGAATCCATTAAAAGAGCAAATGATTTACCTCTTGATAATATTCGTTCTTATGGATGTTCTTGCCATGGATTCCTCATCGCCCGCCCTCCCTACCTGCCCTGCCTGCGGGAAGCTAGTACACCATCGGTTCTACAGTATCTCAGCATCTGTGTGTTGGGGTAAAAGAGGGTGGAACCGAGGCCATGGGCTGTGGTGCCGCCACTTATACTGGCCTCAGAATCATTTCCGCCACGGGGCGCATAGAGGCGTTGGATGAAACTGATAGGGCCGCCACACGCCACCGCCCCTCACGGCAGAAGTTTCTGAAGAATGGCTGCGCTGGAATATAGATACATAGATGAGGAATCCATGGCAGGAGCATCCATCAGAAAGAACATTACCTATCGGTAAGTAATTTGTTTATAGGCAGCAGTTACAGCCCACATTCCATGCTCCTTGATCGGCTGGAGACTGACTGATATGCTCTTTGTACTGCCAGTATAAACTATGACATAATTGAAATTAAAAGTAATGTGTAGACAGTTATTCGGCCTCTATTCTGCTCAGTCTGAATCGGAGATTCTCAATCCATTCTCTTGGGCAACATTCTGACTGATTATCACATTTGTAGGTTTTATCAGTAGTGACTGCATGCTCAATTTAAGTATTATTACTGTGCATAATGTGCTTTGATCTCTGCAACAGGGTGAACTAAGCATTTCATGGTCTTATGTCGTAGCACAGACTTGGTTTATTTGTTTTTCTTTATCTTGATACTTATTTCTTTCTTTCTTCAGACCACAGTGGATGAAGCAGAGTTGGATCCCCCACAGCCTTCCAACCCAGTGCCAGAGATGCCTAGACTTTCACCACCAGTTGTTGTGACTACCAGCCTTCCACAGTACACCACTGTGACAACCGTCGCCAGCCAGTCTCAGTCTTCCACTAAGCAGCCTAGTATCACCAAAATAATTATCTCTAAGCTGGCCTTGGGGCAGCTCTCGTCTTCTATCGCCAGGAGCCAAGGGGGCATTGTAAGTGAGAACCCAGCCACCATTGTGACTGCTCGTGGGCTGCAAGGCCTGCAGCTGGGCCAGCAGCTTCAGTTCCAGACATCAGGACAGGTGCCCAGCACCCAGACACAGATACTCACTCGCTCTGTCCTCCAGGCGGTGATGCAGCTCCCACCGCGGCTCCAACCACCACCTCTTCAGCAGATGCAGCAGCCTCCTCGACTCCAGCAGATGCCCCAGGTTCCACAGGGACAGCAGCCGCAGCTGGGGACTACATTGCAGCCTCCTCCGTTGCAGGCCATGCAGAAAGTGCGTCTTAATTTACAGTGTCAGCAGCCTCCACCACTCCAGATCAAGATTATCCCGCCTCAGCCACCGCTGCTGCCTCAGCCACCTCCACCACCTCCTCTCCTACCACAAACTGTACAGATTGAGCCAGCACCATCCCCAGTGTTACCATCGACCCAGCCTGTGGAGGCAAGTCCTCCTGTCGCAAGCCCGGAACCTGTAGCTTCTCCTGAACACATGGAGATGACAGAAGTGGTACAAGAGGTGAGTGCTCTTTGTATTTAGATTTCCTTGTTGCATCCCAAACAATTACTTGCAAGTTCTTACTTTTAAATGTGTTCCCTCCTTCCCATTGTTCCAGGATTGCCTGTGAAAGGTGGGTACCCCAAAAAGCTTTTTCAATACAGAGCCTGTGCACTTGTGTCCCTACCTGTGCCAGCCAAAACCCCTGCTCATGTTTCTTCCATGTTTTTTTATATAGGAAACCTGGCTTACAACGTTCAATTTCTGTACACGCGCATCTCTCCATGTGCCATGGGTCAATCCACATCTATGTACAGACTGTTTCCTATATTGCCTATACAAACACGCTCTCTCTCTCTATCTCTCTTCCCCCCCTCCGCCCCCCCCATGTTGGAACCAAACAAGAGTTCCTATTTTTCCACCTAGCAGTTGCTCGGAAGAAGAAGAAGCAGTTGCTCTTTGAACCCACTTTCATTTGTGTCTGTTTTGCTGCATATTTTCATGTTATTTTAAACCAAATTCTTTTTCGCATCTTTGAGGCTCTTCCTGTGAGGTCAAAAGTCCCTCCAGCACCTCTGAAGAGGGTCCCTGATTATTTTTCTTTCACCCAGTGGCTTTTTGCTGGCTTCTTTTGGTTTTTCCACTTCTGCTGAAGGCCGACTGCCACTGCAACACTTTCTGTTGTACTGCCCTTATTAGCCCATATGGCTACGAGTGCTAGGGTGCTTCATCCCAAATTGAAAAGATCTCTCTGAACATTTGGTGCGGAGTGAACTGGTAGCAGCTCTGAGTTCATTTTGGTTACACCAAGGTTGTAGCCACTTTTAGCTCATCAGTAGCCCAATGCACCTATATGGTAGCCTATAGGGTACTAATGGATTATTTTGCCCTGTTTACGGCTAATTTGGACATTCCTTGTGCTTATGTGGACCACCAGATATGGCTAAAATGTCTGCTTTGCTGATGTAGGCTTATCCTGAATTTTGGGAACTTTTTAACTTTCCTTCATTTACTTCAGTGAAACCGCCCACGTTTGATGTAGTTTCTGACATCTGTGTGATTTTTGAGTGAGTATGGCTTTTTGCCTGACTTGTTTTACTCGTGTCGGTTTGGGGTGCATGGGGGAATCCCTGTGGCTCCTATTAAGATGGATTTCTAAAGTCAGCTGGGGGTGGGGGGGTTAAGAGGCTACTCTAGTTATGGTGAACAGGGAAAACCAATCCAGGTAGGTGGATGAGCAGTCGAGGCATAGTCTCTAGAAACATGTGAGAATGCTCTGGGGCTAAAGAGTCCACACAGATCAATACTCCATTATCAATTAGTCAATGTACAAAAATACAGAAAAAATGTATTAGGACCAAACTAGAAGATTAAAATCACATGGAAGTATTGCAATATCAATCAAGAACCATCTATCACATATATATATTTCTGGAGCTTGTGGATCTGCTTAGATCACATGCTCTGCATAGTCTGACATCTAGTGGAACTCGCAGAGTGTTCCAAGATTTGTTTTCGAAACTTGAAAACTGACGTCGACATGGCGCGTTTAGTAATACTATCCCTAGTGTGATAGTCTGTCGCAAATGCGGAGTGCTCTTCCAGCTAATGCCTTTGATTAACTAAAGTTGTACTTGTAGACTTTCTTCCTTTCCTTTGTTCGCCTCGCAGCATGACTGCTCAACCACTATATGGCTCCTGATGAACACCCACATCGTATGCGACTGATTGATCGATGACCAGGCGTGGCATTTACGGGCCTCTTATGGCTTTGGCCCATTACAGTAGGGAGAGATGGGAGCTTATTTATACTGACCTCTTTTAGAGCACGTTTATCCCATCATCCCTTTTCTTCGATTTTCACCCATCTGCCCTTTTAAGATACTATGGACAAAACCCCATTTAAATGATGCCCCTTCTGCCACTGTTAAGTTCTGTGGAAGGACATGCATTGAGTGTGCAATCACGGTCTCCCGAGGGATCACGCTGAAAAGCATTGTGAATCCGGTCAGTTCTTCCAGCCTAAAAGCCTAAAGGATCTGCAAACGAAAAGCTGGGCTGCTCATGCCATGCAGGCCAAGGCCTCCGTAGACGTAACCGAAGACTCCAGCGAGGGCAGTATCGAGGTCCTGAGTCTCGCCGCGGGCAAGAGGGGTTCACCGGAGCCCCAAGTGCTGGTCCCCGACTCTATGAAGCAGACCAGCGGTTCTGTGATGGAGAAGACACCCGACGACCAGGGCGCACACAAGCACAAACACCCTACACTAAGGACATATTCCACGCCCGACTCTCAACGGTACCTGTTGTTAGGCAGAATTGCATGCAGTACCCTCTGGCAACACCAAACACAATTAGGACTACAGGTGTGAGCAAAAACCAACCTTTGGTATAAGTCTGTACCACACACTTTTGGTAGCGAGCTGAGCAGCCAGGCTTATCCCAAGAGGGAATGTGAGCAGTAGAAGAAGTTACACAGGTACCACAATCACAGTGGTTCAAGTAGACGCGTACACTCAAGGTTTCTTGGTAAAAATACTTAGATTTATTTACACAGTCATTTAGTAAGCATTCACTAGTAGAAATCAACTCCATATTAAACACCAATATACTACAGTACAAAACTTAGTTCTAGGGACAGTTGGAACTCCCCTCAAAAAGGAGCCAAATGGCGCTTCACTTATTTTAAATAGGAATAAAAAGGCAGAGGTTTGTACAATGGGTTAGAGAATACTTCTTTTAGATGATGCATACGTTCAATGTACCAGGAGGGTCAGTTCAATTCAATAGGCCAGGCCAAAGTCAATAGTCTAGTGTTCTTGGATAGGACAGCACAGTTCTGGGACAGATGGAGAAGTCCTTCTAAAAGTTTCTAGACAAAAGCGAATGATATGTTGGGTCACAAGCTGATTAGGCCTGCAAGTGGTGAAAGTTTCACAAACTTTCACCGCGAGAGATACGCCCTCTCAACCGCATGGCACAGTACCTTAAAGTGAAGCAAAAAGATGTAGCTGAAGACGTTGGTTCCTGGCAGTTCCTGCAGATCTCTCTCTTCCTGAGCCTCCGTCGTGGGGACATGGGGGAGGACGTCGGGGGGACTCCTACATTGCGCGGGATTGTCGTCGGAGCAAACAAAATGGCGTCACTTCAGCCCAAGTAGCTGTGGCTACCAAACACAAACTGGTTTCCCTTTCTCTGGTTAAACTTTAATCATCTCCGAGAATGGTATCCAGGCGTTTGCTGAGTTGATTTGTCCCACCAACTTAAAGGAAGAAGCCGTCCTTGAAGGAGCTTCTCTGTCGAATGGAGATCTGGCAATTCGGAGTTGCAGCAGGGCTTCACCGGGCAAACCAATGGTCCAGTGGTTGCAGCAGTCGTCCTCTTCCAGCTATCTTCGGTTCTTTCGTTCCAGTCGTCGACTCTGCCTTCCAGTCCTGGAGTCTCGCCTTTTAAGCAGTTTTCTCCCATTCATTCTAGCATAGCTGTCGCTCACCCAGCAGGGTGGCTGTCCTTGCCGGGCGGTCAGCCAGCCAATCACGCCAGAATGCATTTGGGTCTCCTAGGAGACCAAGCACAGGGAGTTTCGGGCACCTCCCTCACTACTTCCCCAACCCAGACACTCGGGCGCCAGAGGCAGACTTCAGTCCTGAAGTTCACCAAAGGCTCACAAACAAAGGGACCAAACCTGGTTTGGCGCGCGGAGTTGAACACCAGAAGGACCTTTGCCCAAAGATACAGCCAAAAAAGATGATCGAAGTCTGTTTTTACAGAGGGTCTTGCGCGCCATATTGAAAAACATGGCGGCCCGGTGTTCGTGGTTTGGAAAAATCATGGTAGTTTGTTTTAAAACCACTGCCACCAGCCATTTCAATAGGAAAGGGTAGCTTTTGACAGCTACTCTGGTTAGACATAGGGGATACTAAGTAACCCCTCCAGCACCCTGTAGGAAGATAGTGTGTGCAAGGTCTATGAATTTAAAAAGACTAGTAAAGTCAATTTAACTTTACATTCTCTGGGTAACAGTAGTTCATCCCAGAGAAGGTATTTAAACCTTGAAGTCCAAAGGACACCCCTGTAACACTGCAATAAAGGTGCTATGTGACACAAAAATAAAAAGATGATGCCTATGGAGTTACCTAAAACTCCATAACCAAAGAACACAAGAGTAAAATACAAATCAAAATACGAGGGAGTGGGGAAAAAAGGCTCACACTCTCTCCAGGGAAAAAAAACAAGTCCTCAAAATCCAGCAAAGTAGCTGGGGGTCTCTAAGGTGAAGGGAATGCGCACATTTCTGAGAATTCTCCCTAACACCTGTTAGGCAAGATTGTATGCAGTACCCTGTGGGAGACTGCACCAGCCTTGACCTCTTTGTAATCGTTAACCCAACCTTTGGTATAAGCATGTACTACACAAGTTGGTAGAGTTTGTTTGTTTATTATTTGTATTGTGCAACGGACCCTCAGGTATCAGGGCACAGAGCATAAGATAACTCAAGCTTGGTTACACAAAAAGATTACAGGACTAACAAGTTGAACACAAATGGGATAGTATAAGAAATGACAGTTACAATATAAAAGAAACATAAGTGTGTCACACAGTGACATGAAGAGTAAACTATACAGTTTGAAAGCAGGTATTTACAGTCCGTCAATATTTACAGTCTCGGTGCAGTTATGGAGGGACTGATCTGCTCTTAAAGTAGGTGGTAGTGAGTTCTACAATTGGGCTACCTTGACTGGGTAGCTACAACCCCCGATTCTCGATAACCTAAATCTGGGAACGGCAAGGTAATTGGAATTAGAAAGTCTAGTAATCCTAGTCGAAGACTTCTTGTTGAATCTTTCCGACTGGGAGCAGCATTGTTCAAAAATGTGAGAGTCAATGTCGCAACCTTCAACTTAATTTTATCTTATGTGGAGAGCCAGTTATTGGCTCTTCTAGTCATGGAGATGTGTTCTCTCTTAGCAATTCCTAATGCGGCTCTAAGAGCATTATTTTGCAAGGTCTGGATTTTCTTGATGATTTGTTTGTTGGCACCTATGAATAATGCGTTGCAATAATTAAACTTTGACAAAATAAGAGCTCGGGCCATGGTGATGCAACTGCTATTTGATAGAAAAGGTTTGCTGGCTCTAATCAATTTACACATATAGGTTGTGGAAGAAGCCACAGCGTTCACTTGCTTGTTGAAGGATAAGGGTGTTTCTAGGTAAAAATCTAAATTTGAGGGGATTGGGTCCTCCGACGTATTCCATATCTTTGACAGTAATCCCCACAGCTGTGCTGCTTCGGAAAAATTTCTGCGTCCTATGTCGATGACGTCTATGCGCCGTCCCCGAGGACTTCCTCCGACGGCCGACGTCACCCGATGTGTTAAGTAGGACGCACGATGCCTGTAGCCTCCGTTCTGATTTTTCCGCGAACGTGTTTGCTTCGCGAATCTCGGTACGCCTCGACTCTTTGGAGTTTCTGTTGTAATCTTCTCGGTTCTTTGAACCGGTTTGGTTTTGTGAAAAAGCCTGTTCGTGACGATGTCTACCTCGTCTTTAACCCCGCTTCCGGGCTTCAAAAAATGCGGGGACTGTGGGTCCAAGATGTCGGCAACGGACGCGCACGAGGCCTGCCTCTGGTGCCTCGGGGAGGCCCACGACACGGACGACTGTGTCGACTGCCAGTCACTCACGGCCAAGGCCTTGCGGGAGCGCAAGAAGAAGTTGTCGATAGGTAGGGTGTCTAAGCCCCGGAAGTCGAGGTCTGCGGGGCTTTCGACGGATGATTCGAGAGGCGACTCTCCGCGTCGTCGTCGGAGGTCCAGTGGGTCGCCTTCCCCGTCCTCTTCCGAGGACTCCGCCCGTCGGCGGGCCGCTTATCCCACCATGCAAGCGACACCGGAGGAATGGGCTTCCTTCGGGAAGAAGATGTTAGCGATTCTCGAATCGCAGGGCACCGGTCCGTCCGCGCCTCCGAGTGGGGTCGGTCGTGATCAGTCGAGAGAATGTGCTCGCACGCCTTCGGGCTCTGGTGGTCAGCATGGTTCGCGGGAGAGGTCCCACTCGGACAAGGGTAACCGTTCACGCCATGCCCGTTCCGGGTCCTGGTACTCGACGCGCTCGAGACCACGTGATCCTGTGCAGTCTTCGAGGAAGACGTCGACGCCTGTGGCGCCGAGGTCGTCGACGGCCTCTCGAGGCTCCGCCTAGGTCGTCGAAGGACACGCTCGGAGCTCGACGTCGACACCGATTCTCTCGATTTGTTCGGCGCCCTCAATGCCTTTCGAGGCGGTGGTGTCGACGTGTCGACGTCAGCCGCAGCGCCGCCAGCATCGACAGCGCCTTCGGGCCCCGTGGCACGGGGGAAGCCCGTAGAAAGGCTCTGGCTAAGGTCAGGCATAGATTTGGTCGCCAGGTGCCTCCCTCTCACCGCCTGGAGTACATTTCAGAGGTTGATGAGGGCTTGGTTCCGGATACGCTGTCGGATGAGCTTCTCTCGGGCCATAGCCAATTTGAAGACCTGAGGCAGTCACTGCATGATGCCAGTGGACTGGACACCTCTCCTGAGGTGGAGTTTTGTAGACCTCAGCCTGGCACTCATGCCGATTCTTCGTACCGGCGCCTTATGTCTCGGGTCTCCGAGTACTTGGGATGGTCGGCTCCCCCAGGGGAGTTTGTTCAGGATGATCTTACGGACATCCTCGATCTTGGTCCCCCCACTGACCCGGTACTGGCGTTTCATATGGCTCTGCAGACAAGGGTGGCGGCGGCTTGGACTGCTCCGGAGAGTCTCCCGGCAGTGGGCCAGTCTTTGTTGTGAAAATACCGTCCAGCCAGTAGCGACCCCTGCTACTTGTCCAGGCACCCAACTCCGGAGAGCTTGGTGGTGCAGGCGGCTACGGCCCCGGCAAAGCAGGTGTCGTATTCTACCATCCCTGCGGATAGGGACGACAAACGTTTTGATGGCTGGGCAAAGAGAGTGTTTTCTTCAGGGGGTATGGCGCTTCAGGCAGCCAACTCCGTATGTGCCTTGTCTCATTTCACACACACTCTGTGGAACTGTGTTGCATTAGCGGCTGAACATATTCCCGAAGGGGACGAACGGGATGGTTTCCTTGCTATGGTCCAGGATGGCAAGGATGCCATGTGTGAGGCCGTTCAGTCGGGTTTGGACATGGCAGATTGTGTCAGCCGGTCCATGGCGGCGAGCACTGTAATACGCAGGTTTGCGTTATTGCGGAAGTCGGGGTTCGCTCCTGATGTGCAGTCCCGGCTCTTCAACATGCCCTTTGACGGTGAACATCTTTTTGGCAGCAAGGCTGATGACCGCCTTGAGAGGTTGCAGACCTCCAAAGCTGCAGCAAAGTCGTTGGGCGCTGCAGTTCGACAACCTCTGCCTTTTCGTCCTAGGGGACAACAATGGAGGGGAGGTTCCTTTAGTTATTACTCATCCTTCAGTAAAGCGAGAGGAGCTGTCAGTCAAAGAGGCCACCGTAGGAGTACCAGAGGTGGAAAACGGGCTACTCTTGGTGCCCAAGCCGCTCGGGCAGTTGCCTCTTTGCCCTCAGGCAACGCCGCAGCCACTACCACTCAGTCAAGAGGCCATGTCCCATAGTTCGCCGGTTGGGGGAAGGCTGGCGCAGCATCTTGTAGAGTGGCGTGCCATTACTTCAGATGTGTGGGTTCTGGAGATCATAACCCACGGCTACTGTCTTCCCTTTTGGCAGAGGCCTCATGACAATCCACCTGGGAACCTCTCTTTGAAGAGTCCGGATCCGCTCCTTGCGCAGGAAATTCAAGCCCTGCTGGAGAAAGGCGCCATAGAACTGGTGCCTGTAGCGGAGAGCAACAAGGGATGGTATTACCCTTATTTTTTGATTTCGAAGAAAGACTGGGATTGAGACCCATCATGGACTTGCGCGGTTTGAACAAACTCCTCCGGAAGGACAAGTTCAAGATGGTTACTCTCTCTCAAGTCCTCCACGCCCTACAACTTCAGGACTGGTTGGTGTCTCTCGACCTCAAGGATGCTTACTTCCATGTGCCAATCCATCCCAAGCACAAGAAGTACCTAATGTTCGCGGTTGTCGACTCGCACTTTCGGTTTCGGGTCCTGCCATTCGGATTGACCTCCGCCCAGAGGGTTTTCACCAAGCTCATGGTGGTGGTGGCAGCGCATCTCAGGAAAGGGGGTATTCACGTCTACCCCTACCTGGACGATTGGTTGATCAGGGGGGAGCTCTCCAAAGCAAGTCATGGATCATCTGTCACCTGCCGCTCCCTTCACAAGCTGGGCTTCTCCCTCAATTTAAAGACGCCCCATTTGACGCCACCACAGCGGCTCCAGTACATCGGAGCAGTGCTCGACACGTCCCTGGGGCTGTGTTTTTCTCCCCAGGTGAGGGCTCTTCACATTCAGCAGATGGTGCACAAGTTTCAACTTGCCCAGACGCTCCCGGCGTTTGAGTTCTTGAGGTTGCTCGGCCTCATGGCATCCTGCATTCTTCTGGTGCCAGAGGCTCGTCTGCGGTTGAGATCTTCTGCGGTTGAGATCTTTGCAGTGGGCACTCAAGATGCAGTGGTCGCAATCTTCCGGCAGGATGTCGGACCCTGTTCAGGTGCCGCCCTCGGTCACCCAGGACCTTCTGTGGTGGGCCGTCGAAGGCAATCTGATGAAGGGGGCTCCGTCTTAGCTTCCCTTGCCAGAAGTGACGATCGTGACGGACGCATCCCTCACGGGATGGGGAGCTAATGCCAACGAGTTGACAGTCGGCGGTCGTTGGTCTCCGTCGGAGTCCAGACTCCATATCAATCTGTTGGAGCTGAGGGCCGTCAGGCTAGTCCTGAAGGCTTTTCTGCCGACTGTGCGAGGAAAGAGTGTCCTGATCCTGACGGACAACATGGTGGCCATTCACTACCTCCACAAAAAGGGGGGGGGCAGGGTCACTTCCTCTGTGCAGGGAGGCGATGCAGCTCGAGTTCTGGGCCATCCAGCAGGAAGTTTCGATCTCGGCTGTTCATCTGGCCGGAGACGACAACGAGACGGCGGACGCTCTGAGCAGGCAGAGCACGATCTCTCACGAGTGGGAGCTGGCTCGGGAGATTCTCCTGGAGCTCTTCGCCCTTTGGGGGACCCCTCAAGTGGATCTCTTCGCCTCCAGTGTCAACCGGAAGTGCGAAAGGTTCTACTCGCGGGATTTTCCTCCAAAAGGAGCCTTAGGAGACGCATTCGTGGTGGAGTGGTCATTCCCACTGCTGTACGCGTTTCCTCCAGTCCCAGTCATCGCGTACGTACTGCGGAGGTTACGGAGTTTCGGTTCCCGGATGATCCTCATTGCTCCGGCGTGGGCCCGGAGGACAAGGTTCCCTACCGAGACAATCTGCTCTCACAGGAGGGGGGTCAGGTTCTCCATCCAGAGGTCGGATCCCTCAACCTTCACGCTTGGCTTCGGAAAGGTTGAGATATAAGGATTGGGACCTCCCTGAAGACGTGTTGGAGGTGTTGCTCTCGGCCATACGGCCGGCAACAAAGTCTCTGTACCGTTGCCGTTGGCGTAAATTCTGCGACTGGTGCAGAGTTAAGAATGTGGATCCTTTTGAATGTGACATTCCCATGGTTGTCTTTTTTGCTTTCTTTGGCCCACAGGGGTTGCAAGTGGGTACCATTAAAGGTTACCTGGCGGCGCTGTCCATATTTGAGCGCTCGTCTGAAGAATGTTCCTATTTTAAGATTCCTTTAATTTCTCAGTTTTTGAAAGGGCTCACTAATGTGTTCCCTCCGTCACCTTTTCTGGTGCCCGGTTGGGATTTGAACCTTGTTCTTAAGTTTCTTATGGGTGCTCCGTTTGAGCCTTTGCATTCTTGCCCTTTGAGACTGTTAACTCTTAAAACTGTGTTTTTGGTTGCGGTTACTTCTGCTCGCAGAGTGAGTTACAGACACTTTCAGTTAAGCCACCCTTCACTGTGTTTCATAAGGACAAGGTTGTCCTTCGAGTTCGTCCTTCCTTTCTTCCGAAGGTGGTTTCGGAATTTCATTTGGGCCAGAAGGTTGTTCTTCCGGCATTCTATCCTCCTTCGCATCCTGGTTAGGAAGAGGAGAGGCTCCATAGGCTTGATCCTAGGTGAGCGTTGAGTTTTTATATTTCACGCATGTCCCGGGTCAGAGTGGACGATCAACTCTTCATTGGTTACGCTGGAAAGCGTTTGGGACAAGCTGTGACGAAACAGACTTTGTCTCGTTGGATTATTTTGGCCATCTCCGAGTGTTACCGCTTGGCGGGTAAGGACCCACCGGCTGTCTTGCGAGCCCACTCTACCAGGGGTATGGCTGCATCTACTGCCCTACAGAGGGTTTTCCTATTCGTAACATCTGTGATGCAGCCACCTGGGCTTCTATACATACTTTTGTACATCACTACTCCCTCGATTCCATCCGAGGACAGGATCTGGCCTTTGGCAAGGCAGTCCTTTATTCCGCAATTTGATTGGGCATGCTAAATTTGTGTTCTAAATTCTTTTCCCACCTCCTTGCTTTGGCAGTCTGTCAAAGATATGGAATACTTCGGAGGACCCAATCCCTCGAAGAACAAGTTACTCTCTTACCTGGTAACGTTCTTTCGATGGGATGGTCCGACGACGTATTCCATATCGCTCCCTCCCTACCTTCCCCGCTGCAGAATTTCTTATGCAATTGCAGCTTACGTTTCCGCAAGGCCTTGTGTGTCTGACTGCCAGAAGACTGGTGTCGCACGTTCTGTGGGAAAAAACTACAACTGAGGCTATGGGCGTCGTGCGTCCTACTTATCACATCGGGTGACGTCGGCCGTCGGAGGAGGTCCTCGGGGACGGCGCATCAACGTCATCGACGTAGGATGCAGACGCCGAAAATTTTCCAAAGCAGCACAGCTGTGGTGATTACTCTCAAAGATATGGAATACGTTTTCGGACCATCCCATCGAAAGAACGTTACCAGGTAAGAGAGTAACTTGTTCGTCTTCACCTCTTTGGCCACAGAGATGGTGTTGTTGTCAATATTAAAGGCAGAGTAGTTAGAGCTTAGTTTATTAATGAATGCAGTAGTGCCCAGGATGATGATCTTAGTCTTGTCATCATTCAGACATAGACCATACGTCGATAATGAGTTGACTCCTGTTCACCAAGGCCAAATTCTTGTCATAATCACCAGAAAGAGGTAGAAGGATCTGGGTGTCATCTGCATAGTTAGTGTAGGTGACACCAAGATGATCCAGATCATCGAAAAGGGGCTTAGTGAAGATGTTATAGAGGGTGGGTGAGACACAGGACCCCCGAGGCATTCCACATGTGATGGGGTTAGGGGCAGCAGCTGCAGTCGCAGAGAAAACTCTCATAGTCCGGTTGCTAAGAAAGGATTGTATCCAGACTATGGCTTCCGCTGAGAAGTGGGTGGCTGTGTCGAGGTGACTACATAGGTCCCCATGGTTGACTAAGTCGAATGCAGCAGATAAATCCAATAAGAGAAGGATGGCAGAAATCCCTTTTTCTCTGTCGATCTGCGCTTTCAAATCTAGTAAGGCTGTTTCAGTTGCATGCTGGTGCCGAAAACCAGACTGACGTGAGCCCAATAAGGAATTGGATTCCAGGTGCTTTTGGATTTGTGAGTAAGCCATTTTATCTAATATTTTCAACAAGAATGGCACAGTGGTAATGGGTCGGTAGTTGGTGGGGATAATTGGGTCCAACGTCTGTTTTTTTTTTTAAGAGTGGGACCACCCGCGATTCCTTAAGGTCGGCTGGAATTTAACTGATGAGAATGAAGCCAGGTCTCTAGCGGCATCCTTTATGAGTTTGAGTGATGAGATCATTTTTTCCGTATCAAGTATAGTATATTTAGTGAACTTAAAGCGTGGGGGTGGACATGGCTATTAGGTGTAGTGTCAGCAGTGGAAGGAGATGGGGGGGCAGGGGTGAGGGGGGGGGGGGTGTCCTAGTAGTTAGTGATGCTTTTTTCTTGGCGATTTTCATTTGTAAGGTCATAACTTTTTTAGCTAGTGCATGCTGAATATTAGAGAACCAAAGTTTATCTTTTGTAGAATTATCCGGTATAGGGATTGGGGCTTCAAGCTCTTTTAGTATAAAAAGAGTTCCTTCATACTTGATTTAGCCTGGGCTATTCTAGTATTGCAGGTTTCACGCTTTGCTTGGAGTATTTCCTTTTTATAGAGAGCCGTTATGATATGGACATTGGTTTTGTTTTCCTCAGATGGAAGTAGTCTCCAGAATACTTCACATTGCTTTTTTTTCCCTCAGAATTTTCAAGTGGGGTGTGTACCAAGAATTAAGGTGTGCCTTAGGTTTACTTTGTTCTGTCTTTAGGGGTGCTATTAAATCTAGGGAGGCAGACATAATTGGATTAAATTCTTTGACAAAATCGTCCGGAGCCAGTTCGGCTGGGAGAGCATTGAGTGTAGGGAGAATCAGAGGGAGTACATTGTCATAGGTAATATTATTTTCATTCCTAGTTAGGATAGAAGGGGCAAGTGGTTCAGGCATAGGAACGGGTCTTTCAGTGACTAGGGAGCAGATCATCATGTAGTGGTCAGTCCAAATCTGGGGAGATATGGAGGATATTTTAGTATTGCAATTGTGGTCTGCCACCCAGTCTAAAGTTCTACTTTTGATATGGGTGGGGTCAAACACTCTTTGAGTAAATCCTAGTTCAGTTAAGGTATTTGTCACACTGCCTGCCTGTGAATCTTTAGGGTCATTAAGACCTAGATTCATATCTCCTAGTATTAGAACTTGGGAAGTATTTTTAAGGTTATTAGACACAATGTTAGAAATGTCTTCCTCGAAGGTACCGATGTGACCTGGACGTCTGTAAACGAGATGAATCGTGAGAGTCTGGGTTTTGTTAACAGTAAGCTTGACTGTAAGGAGTTCACACAATTTAATATCGATCAGAGTTACTAGTCTGATAGGTAGATTCACTTTGGTAATGAGGGCAATGCCTCCTCCTCGTGAGTCATTTCTGTCAGATCTTAGGATAGTGTAACCATTAGGTGTGGCTAGAGAGAGAGCTGGGCCTGCCGCCGCATGAAGCCAAGATTCGGTGATGGCCAAGAAATCAAAGTTTTCTGATTGGATGATGTCTGCTATCTCAATGGCATGTGCTACCAGTGATCTGGCATTTAACAATGCGCCTTTTAGACAAGGGTTGGTTGGTGTTGGAACTAATGGAGTTTTAGGCTTTTGAATCTTGGGTATAGTATGGTTGAACGAGTCATATGCGGAGCATGACTTCCTATGGTCTTTTTTTGTAGAATTAGAGGCTTGAGAGTGGGGATTAGATATTGGGGCAGGTAAGGGTTCTAGTTAGAGGTTCAAATATTTTAGCGAGCCTCGAGCGGAGTCTGTTATTTCTATCAGGTGTGTTCCATGGGCAGGAATCTAGCATTAGTGGTAGTTGAGGATCCATATTAGGTTTAGCTGATTGTATGATATAATTTGGATTTTTTGTGTTGGTAGTATATTTACTAGTACTACAGTCAGGGATAGTATAGACGGGGTGTACTAGGAAAGTAGTAAATATACTAGATTTCTGATGTTTGTTAATCTGCTTAGAATCACATGCTTTGCATAGGTCCGACATCCAGTGGTCACTGCTGAGTATTGCATTTTGTTTTTCGTAGTCGAAAAGGGGACGTCGACAAGGCGTGTCTGAAACACTATCCCTATAGTGACGTGCGTTGTACCCACAATCCCTCACGCGTCGAGGTCCCTCAGATTGTTTTTTTCCGCCCAGCTACTGGTCGCCTTTACGCGGAGCTCCTCGAGAGACATTGCAGATTTCATCTCCTCGACCTTTGGTCGCTTTCCTATTAATATATAACACATAGATCCCTCCCTCGACGCAGTTGTGAAGCTGTTTCTCCGCCGAGCAAGATCTTCGACGGAGGGGACGAGCGGAGGAGATCCTTCGGCGTCGCCGAACACGTGGCCTGGCCTCGCAGGCCAAATACAGTAGGGAGAGTGGGGTCAGGGGACATCTCCGTTTCCTTTCTGAGAATGCCTTTCCTTTTCCCCTTCTTTTCCCTTGGGGTCGTTATCACGATTTACTGCCTCAGCTATGGAGAGGACACCCTTTAGGTTTTGCCCGCGTTGCAAGGGCAAGTTCACTTGGAAGGACAAGCATTCACGGTGTAACCGCTGCTTGCCCCTCAATCACAAGGAGGAGGAGGGTTGCACGGCTTGTCGGCTTCTTAAGCCATAGACTCTAAAAGACCGTAGGGTCAAGAGGTGGGCGGCCTACGCTATGTCGGCCGATTCCTCACCCGCCGCTGCTACCACCGACAGTGACGAGGAACGTGATAACACGACCTCCGCTACGGAAGTCGTGGACCCCTCTAAAGAGCGCTCACGCTCTTCGTCGTCTGTCCCCGGCCCCGACGGGCTCGGCTCAAGCCCTGCTTATGGGGATGAACAGCCCGGCGACACTGACGCACACGATACCACACATAAGCACACAACCCACGGCTCTTCTTCGTCGAAGACGAAGAAAGCATCAGCGCCCAAGGAGACGCAGGTTCCACCGGCGGCCTCCTCGGACCGTTCAGGTTCGAAGCCCCTCTCGCAGCCGCGACCAGCGACTGGGCTTTCGGCAAATAACGGCACCGCCCCCAAACCATCGGCCGGCGCGCACCAGCAGAGAGCGCACGCCGCCGTAGAACGATCGACACCCGTAACGTCAAAACCACAGCCCTCCTCTGACAAACGAGTCGCAGAGAGCTTGGCGAGGATCGTTGTAGTCGACGCCCAGAAGCGTACGCCGAAAGACACGTCGAGCGCTAGGCAAAGGTCGAAAGACACGCCGAAAAAGCCCGAAGAAAGACAGGGACTACCCCCTTCAGTCGGGGGGACCCAGCACACCGGAAGGATTTTTTTCTGAAGGCGACGGGACACTTTCCTCGACGTTATGGGAGAGGTTGAGCCGTTTTCAGGCGGAAGACACTAATTTTCCCCCGCTAGACCGCTCAGGGGTACCCCATGAGACCATGGAAAGGCTCCATCTCTGCATGGAGAGGTTTATGAAGACCCAGAACCCTCCCACTCCCAAGAGAACAAGAGAAGGGCCTCAGGAGGACCCCAGGGCTAAATATCCGAGACTATTCAATCCCTCCCAGCAGGACACAGCCTCAGATTTCCATAATGTGTATGACCTCACTGGTGAGGAACAATACTTGGAGGAGGATGAATTTGTGGACGATGAAGAGGGACAGAACCAGGAGGAAGGTCTGGAAGACAGCCCAGACATGGTAGGAGAAGGCTTCGGAGAAAATCCTGAAGAAGGGCCTTCACATCCCCTGGCAATCCCCATTAGTATATTCGGACACGGATGTCCTGAACCTAAATCCTCTTGACAATTCACCTGTTAGGAACACGTCTCCCATAGACTATCAGCCCACATTCAATGCCCTGTTGCGCAGAGCAGCAGCACATTTCGAACTGGACACTGGGGAGATCTCTCCTGAAATAGACTTTGTGGAGAGAGTAATTAAGGAGAAACACCCGGTCAGCCAGACCATTCCCTTCCTCGCTTCAGTGAAGAGAGGAATCATCCCTTCGCTATCCACGCCCGCACTAATCAGAGGAGTTAATCCAAGAATTGAAAAACTTTTCACTCCTTCGCCCTCAGACCTGCTGTACATCAGGGGACATTCTATTCCTGACTCCCTTGTAGTAACCAATACAAGGAAGAGGGCAGGGGTGCCGCTGTCCACCAGCGAGGCACCACCTGACAAGGAGGGCAAGAGATTATATGCCCTTGGAAAGAGTCACATCCTCGGCTGCCTTTTCTGCAAGAATTGCGAACAATAGTTCCTTGCTAGCTAGCTACGCGGACGCGCAGTGGGCCAAACTGCGCAAAGACGCCAAAGAAGCGCCGGAACCGCTACGGACACGCCTGCTATCAACTATTGGCGAAGGAACCCAGGTCAACCAGAGCATTGTGAAGAACTCTTTGGATGCTGCAGAGACAGCGGGACGTTCCCTGGTTCAGGGAATACTCCTAAAACGCCATGTATGGCTACGTAACTCAGGGTTCAAACCGGAGACACAGGTGTCTTTAATAAATAAACCTATTGAAGACTCAAACCTCTTCGGGAAAGCGGTGGATGAGGCTCTGGAGATGGCTAAAAAAGAGTTCGATACTATCAGAACTCTTGACCAGATCTCTAAGCCCACTACCAGACGCGGCTATGGCAACAAACGCTTTTTTCGTGGCCAACGCCAACAACAGAATCAGCAGCAACAGTACCCTGCCACCAATTACCAGACCAATAGTGGGCAGTACAGCCAAAGAGGCCAGCACCGTGGCAAAGGGAGAGGTCGGGGGTCCACCCCCAGAGGCTCCCAAGCCCCCAACAACACCAAGTGACGCGAATATTCGCGTCCCCTCCCATCCCATGCAACACCGGTCGGGGGCCGGCTAACATCCTTTCTTCCAGCATGGGAGGGAATAACGTCAGACCGCTGGGTACTTTCCACCGTAGCCCACGGATACTGCATCGAATTCAACGGTTCCCCAACATACAGACCCCGAGGGGACGACGCATGACACCAGAACACCTTGCCATCCTTCTCCAAGAAGTAGAACAACTGCTGGAAAAAGGAGCCATAGAGGTTACCTGAGATAGAGGTCGTGTCTCTATCTCAGGTAACGGAAGGTATTTATTCAGTGTACTTCCTTGTACCCAAAAAGGATCTAACCATGCGCCCTGTATTAGATCTGCGCCCAGCGAACAAGTTTGTCAAACCCCAGAAGTTTCGTATGGTGACCTTACAGGAAGTAATCAACCTGCTATCACAAGGAGATTACATGACAACACTAGACATGAAAGATGCATACTTTCATATTTTAATGTTGCCAGCGCACAGAAAATACCTCAGGTTCATGATAAAGGGCAAACACTACCAGTTCAGAGTGCTACCCTTCGGCATAGCATCTGCACCAAGGGTATTCACGAAGGTACTGGCAGTGGCAGCGGCCCACCTGCGCAGGTTGTCCATCCCAGTTTACCCTTACCTCGACGACTGGCTCATAACAGGGGATTCTTACGAAACATGCTTCTCCAATACCCAAAAGACTGTTGACCTTTTGTTCCAGCTGGGCTTCTCCATCAACGAAAAGAAGTCCAGCGTAGACCCCAGCCAGATCAAACAATTCCTAGGGGCTCTAATTCAAACAAAGGACGGCCTCGTCTTCCCCTCCAACGAGAGGGTCCAAAACATGCTGTTTCAGATCCCTCAATATGTGGCCGGTCGAGAGGTGACGGTACGCAAAGCAATGCGCTTGCTAGGAATGATGGCGTTGTGTATTTATTTGGTACCTCACGCGCGCATGCGCCCAATGCAAGAGTGGCTCAACAGCCAGTGGTGTCAGGCCAGCAGACTATGGGACGATCTAGTGGTGGTCTCGCAGGCCTTGGTTCTCTCGCTACGGTGGTGGACAAAGGAAAACCTGGTAAGAGGGAAACCCTTTGCCACACTTGCGGCGGAAGCCACTCTAACCACAGACGCATCCCTCACAGGATGGGGGGCTCACCTATCCCATCAGACTGCTCACGGAGTGTGGACTCCGAACGTAGCATCCAAACACATAAATCTACTGGAGCTACTAGCTGTGTTCAAGGCGCTAAAAGCCTTCCAGGAAAACCTACAAGGCAAGACAGTGATGGTCCTTACAGACAGCACCACAGCCATGTACTACATCAACAAGCAGGGGGGCACCCATTCTCCACGACTGTCCAAACTGGCCCAAAATATATGGAAGTGGGCTCTCAAACAAAACATGTTCCTACTGTCACAACATGTACCAGGGGAACTCAATCTGCTGGCAGACAAACTCAGCAGAGATTTCCCCCTGCCCGAAGAGTACGAATGGCGACTGCACGAAGACATAGTCTTCGACGTCTTCACACAATGGGGATTCCCAGAAATAGACCTGTTCGCAACCCTGGAGAACTCACAATGCCAAAGTTACACCTCCAGGTACCCCCAGAACCAATCCAAGGGGAACGGTCTGTCGATTCAACGGTCAGGGAAATTTGTTTACGCTTTTCCCCCCGACTCCCCTTCTCAACAAGGTGGTGCACAAGATGCACCAGGAACAAGTGACCATGATACTGGTGGCCCCAATGTGGGCCCGACAGCCATGGTTCGCTATCTCGATGGAGATGTCTCTATCTCCCCCAGTTAAACTCCCCTGCCCGTACAACATGCTGTCACAAGACAAGGGCAGGACTCTGCATCCATGCCCCCAGAACATGAACTTAGCAGCCTGGCTCCTGAGATTATAGAATTTGGACATCTACAGCTCCCGCAGAGATGCATGGACATCCTCAGGGAAGCCAGAAAACCTAACACTCGCCACTGCTATTCTAGCAAGTGGAAGAGATTTGTCACCTGGTGCAGAGGAAAGAGCATCAACCCGATTGACTGCTCTCCCACACATATTGTTCTATACCTGACCCATTTATTGGACTCAGGTCTAGTGTTCAATTCCATTAAAGTCCACCTAGCGGCACTTTCTGCATACACCACTTCCCAACTCAGTGTCGTGGTGGAAGATCCCTGTTATAAAGGCCTTCATGGAGGGAGTAAAGAGAATGCACCCCCCGATAGCTGACCCAGCTCCCGGATGGGACCTTAACGTGGTACTTACCAGACTCATGGGCTCACCATTTGAACCCATGCACAAAGCATCTCTTAAACACCTCACTCTTAAGACTGCTTTTCTAATAGCTTTCACCTCCATTAGGAGAGTAAGTGAACTACAGGCTCTTTCTGTTCTAGACCCCTTCGTTACAGTTCAGAGATAAGGTGGTTCTACGCACGCACCCAAGGTTTGCTCCGAAATTCATCTCAAAATTCCACGTAAACCAGTCTATAGAACTACCAACGTTCTTTCAAAATCCTTCCAACTTGGGAGAAAAAAAGTCTGCACACACTAGATGTGCGCAGAGCGGTCATGTTCTACATGGAAAGAACCAGACCACTGAGGAAGACTAATCAGTTCTTCGTCTCGGTGGCAGCAGGAAGAGAAGGGGATGCAGTTTCAAAGTCCACTATTTCTAGATGGATTGTTCAATGCATCACTCTCTGCTATACTCTTGCTAAGAGAGAACTGCCCTTTAAGCCAAGAGCACACTCTACTCGAGGCACGGGGGCGTCCATAGCATTCATTGCAAATGTTCCCCTTGAGTCCATCTGCAAAGCGGCTACCTGGAGTTCTGTGCACACCTTTACAAAACACTACTGTCTAGATTCACACTCGAGATCTGACTCCCAGGTGGGACAGGCAGTATTAAGACATCTTTTCTCTACTGTTCCTTCTCATAACCCACCGCCAACTCCGGGTACTGCTGGCTAGTCTATGCACAGCATGTGATTCTAAGCAGATTAACAAACATCAGAAGACAATGCATTACTTACCGTAAAAGCATTTCTGATGGTTGTATCTGCTTAGATTCACATGCGCCCACCCTTCCTCCCCGCTCGGATGGAAGGAACATAGACTTCCTTTTATCTCTCTTTTCTGTACTCACTCACGTCTAGAAGGCTCCCTCAGGGCAGAAAAAATACAAACAGAGGGACCTCGACGCGTGAGGGATTGTGGGTACAACGCACGTCACTATAGGGATAGTGTTTCAGACACGCCTTGTCGACGTCCCCTTTTCGACTACGAAAAACAAAATGCAATACTCCGCAGTGACCACTGGATGTCGGACCTATGCACAGGATGTGAATCTAAGCAGATACAACCATCAGAAATGCTTTTACGGTAATTAATGCATTGTCATATTCATTAATATGTTGAACAGGGGCAGGAGAGTCATTAATACGAACATTTTAAGTGTAGGAGGAGCACTGAGCAAGGACAGTCAGATCTGAGTTTCCAGCTGGCAGCACCAGGGGCTCGATCAAATGGGGGCTAAATGTTTTTTCCTAATTATAGGCTAAGTCGGTCTATGCAAGTAAGTTAGGTTCCTGGCATGGCACGTATTACACGGACGAGCAAACTCTATAAGCTAAGGAATGGGGATCTACGTCTGAGGTGTGTAGGATGAGCAAGTACAGGTTATAGTACAAGTGTAGGCACACTATCTAAATGCAGTACTATCAGAGTAGGCACCCTATCTAAATGCAGTAATATCAGAGTAGGCACAATATCTAAATGCAGTACTATCAGAGTAGGCACACTATGTTAATGTTAAAGGACATTTGTACCGCACACTATCACCACCGGAGTGGTCCCCTGGCGTACTGGCGGCTCTGAAAATGGGAGGAAGCGGGAAAAGTGCAAGAGAGCAGTGATGTGCTGTTGACGGCCACAGTCCAGTGGGTCTGTTGGCTGGGCCTGGGGTGTTTGCAGCCGGTAGTCGTCGTGTACTGTTGAGGAAGTCTGTGTGTTTTTGTTTTGTTCTTGCAATGTAACGAAGTTTGTGCGGTTTGTTGTGCTGTAGGTTTGTAGTTGTGTTTGGTTTGGAGTTTGAGAGATGTGTGCAGACGGGGAAATTGTTAGAATTGGTTAGTTTGCAAGCTCAGCGCCTCAATTCAGGATAGAGGTGCCAAGTCTCTCCTGATGCTCCGCTGTCCTGATCTGGGCCCATCTTGCACTAAGGTCCCTTTCACATCTGGCCCCCACCTCAACCAGCCTCCATCACAACCCCACCTGTCCTCCTTTCCTGCTCTTGTGGCCAGTGCACCTGCCAATATCCACCACTCAGCTAGTGTGGTGATTGCCAGTGTCTCTGCAATTCAATTGATACTTTGGTACCTGGTAGCAACTAAGGTGTGGTGGAGATGGGATTGGCTGGGATAGTTGACTCAGTCTCAATGGGTGTCCCCTCTGTTTGTCTATCTGGTGTCAGCAGTCTGGCATTGCTGGAGCTTCCCTGTCGGTTCTGGGGCTGTCAGTGTCCTTTCCAGTTCTGTCATCCTTTTTTCTCTGTTTCGGTTTTCAGTTTGAGTCTGTTGTCTTGAAGAGCCAGGTTTTTTTGTAATTTCCTGAATGGTGATCTTCGGTGTTTCTGATCTCTTTTGGGATGTTGTTCCAGGTTTATGCGGCTACGTGGTAGGAGGTGCATCCCAAGTTTTTTCTTAAGGTATGGTTTTAGTTTCAGGCGGATTTTGTTGCTGAATCGGAGGGGCCTCTTTGGTTTGTAGATTATTTTCTTTTGTAGGAATTCTGCTCCTTATCCACCGATTGCCCTGTGTGTTATGCACATGGTTTTGAAGGTGATGCAATGTTTTACTGGGAGACAGTGTAGTGTTTTTAGGGCAAGAGTGATGTGGTCTCTTCTGGATAGTTTGAGGAGTAGTCTGGCTGCTGCATTTTAGATCCGTTGTAGTTTCTCCAGGAGGTATTCTGGTATTCCGAGGTAGAGGCTGTTTGCATAGTCGATTCTTGACATGATGAGGGTGACGATGGTGAGGGTTTTGTGCGTGAAGGAGAGGAAAGGTAGGATTCTTCTTGCTGTGCGGAGGAGGAAAACGCATTTCTTGACTGTTGCATTTATTTGTGGTTCTAAGGTTAGGCTATTGTCATCAGGACTCCCAGATTTTTTGCTACCTTAGATGGTGTTGGTGTGGTTCCCATTTCCATTGGCCACGGGATGGCAGTTTCGTTCTCTTGGTCTTTGGATATGATCATGATTTCTGTCTTTCCTGTGTTGATTTTCAGGTTGTTGGCATTCATCCAGTTGAAGATTTCTTTCAGACAGTCGATTAGAGCTGAATGATCCGCTCCGGAGTCTTTGATTTGGTAGAGGATTTGAGTGTCATCTGCGTAGTTGTAGCAAGTAATGTTGTATTTTTTGAAGATTTTGATGACCGGAGTCTGGTAGATGTTGAAATATCGTGGTGATAGTGAAGATCCTTGTGGCACTTCACAGTCGTTAATTCGTGGAGTGGATTTGAAGGGTTTAATCCAAACTGTTTCTGTTCTGTCTGCTAGAAATGATTTAGTCCAGAGTAGTGATGTGTCAGTTATGCCTATGTGTCTTCTAGTCTTTTGGTCAGGGTGTCATGGCTAAGTGTGTCAACGGTTGCGGAGAGGTCGAGCAGAATAAGGGCTGAGGTTGTGTTTGAGTCTGCGTTGGTTTTTAGGTCGTCCGAGATGGATAGTAGTGCTATTTCTGTTCTTCTTGCTGGTATGAAACCGACTTGAGCTTGGTCTAGCTGGTGGTGTTTTTTTACGTATTCTTGGGTAAGTTCATATACGTAGATTTCCAGGAGTTTTGCCGGGTAGGGGATGTTGGAGATCGACCTGTAGTTGGAGAGGTCTTCTACGTCCCCACTTGTGTTTTTTTTTAGAAGTGGCTTGATATATGCCGAATTGAAGATCCTTGATACGGTCACTGTTGCTAGTGATACATTTAGAAGGTTTCTGTAGTATTCTGCTGGCGTTCCTTGTGCGAGGATTGATTTGTAGATGTCCGGGGGACAGGGATCCTTGGGTGATCCAGCTTTCTTGCTGCGTTTTACCAGCATTGCGAATGCCTCTGCTGGAATTTCCGGAAAGTTTTTGAGTTTGTGCTGTGGTTCTGTGTTAGGTTCTTTTGGTTGTATGTCGTGGTTGGTTTGTTGTTCTTGTATGGTTTGTCGGATGTCATTGATTTTCTTTTTCTTTAAGTGGTCTGCCAGGTCGTTGCAAAGTTTCTCTGAGGGGGTTGGGGTGTTATTGCAGCCTGGTGGGTTTCTCATCTCTTTAACAATGTTAAACATTTCTTTTTGTGTGTTGGTGGCATTGGTGATTCTGTCATCATAATGCCTTCTCTTTTCCTTTAGAATTTCTTTCTTGTATGCGCAGATTTGTTTTTGGAACAGGGTTTTTTTGTCTCGGTTGTATTCTTTCCTCTATTCCAGTTCCATATTTTTGTTTTCCTTTTTCATGGTGTTTAATACTGGGCTGAACCATTTTGCCATTGCTCTTTTTTTTGATTGGGTGAATGGTTTTTCAGGGGTGATCTTATCTATTGTCTGCAATCCATTTGTGTAGTAGTTCCGCTTTCCCGTCTAGGTCAGCTAACTAGTTCTGTAGTTGAGGGCTTGGTTATATCCAGTTGTTCGAATAGGTTACTTTCTATGACGTGTTTCCAGTTTCTTTTTGTGGTGGTTGTGAGTTTAGGAGGTTGGATGCATACTTGGGTAGGCATGGTGATCATGAATGGGATGATGAGGTGGTCGCTCCACAGTATTTGTATCGGTGGTGCCTTGGTGATTAGTTTTTCATTGGTGAAAATTGCATCGAGGGTGTGTCCTGCCGAGTGTGTTGCCCCTTTGACTAGTTGTCGTAGTTTCATGGTAGCTAGTGGTTCAGTCAGTGAGTTATGGGAGTTGGCGTGACTGTCTTCTAACAAGATGTTGAAGTCCCCTAGGATGATTAGGTGTTCGTGGTTGATGGCTAAGTTGGTGATGGCTTCTACGAAGTTGTTGACGAAGGTTGCATCATATGTCGGTGGTCTGTACACCAGGATGAATGTAATGTTGGTTTTTGGGCTCGTTGTTAGGTGTATTACTATGGTTTCGCATTTGAGGATGATGAGTGGTTCATTGTTTTTTTAATTTCAGGTGTTCTTTGAATGCTATTGCGATGCCTCCTCCTTTTTTGTTTTTCCTGTTTATTTGAAGGCATTTGAAGTCGGTTGGAAGGCAGGTTTTGCAGTGTGATTTTGTAGTTGTCGTCCAGCCATGTTTCTGTGCTGAACAGGATGTCAATGCCGTTGTCATCGAGTAGGTCGAAGATCTCTGAGTGTTTTGACATGGATCTTGCGTTTATTAAATTGCAGTGGATTTTGGAGGTGTTGTTTGGTTTGGACTTTCTAGTAGAGGTCGTCCGTCTTCTGATCGGTGTTGAGGTTTCTTTCCTGGTTGAGCTCTTGTTGGGCAGTAGGTTTTGGGGTGTCTTCGTCTTCGAAGAGTTCCTCTAGGTTCTGACTTGGGTTTTTGTTTTCATCGGGCTCGTCTTCCGGGGGTTGTTGGTTGATTGGAAGTTCCTCTTGTTTTGGTGATGTAGGGTGTTATCGCATTGGTCGTGTTTGTTGTATTTTGTGTTGTTCATCCTTCTTCTATGTGCTTGTTAGGTTATTTGATGATGCTGCTTCTAGCATCTGGTCGGGTTGGTTTGCTGTGGTGCCCAGTTGTCAGCGAGGTATGGTGTAAGTAGAGGGATTTGTCTCTTCTCTCAGTGTTGGCTCGATTTTTGTTACTGTCTGTGGGGGTGCGTTCTGTCGTTTTCTTTCTTTGTTGCTGCTCCATAGTGTGTGTTCTTTCTTCTCTTGTTCTTTCCCTCGGAAATCTGGAATTTCCCTCTGGGTCGTTTGCGAGGGATTGTAAGGTTGGGAGTTGTTTAGTCTTTTTTTTTGGCAATGTCCAGTTGGTTCTATTTTAGTCTGGTTGTCTTGTGGTGTAGTAGTGGGTGTGGAGGGCTATCCGCTACTAGTTTTGGCTTTGTCTGTAGGTGGTATTCCGATTGATGTTGCTGACTCGTTCAGTCGCTGTCTTGAGAGGGTAGGGGAGGCGGTTAAGGATTATATAGGATTAGTCGGTGGCTCTCTTTAGTACCTGTCTCCCTGGATGCGGTTCACTGTGGTGAGCTAGCTGTGTGGGTTTGAGAAGGGTATCTCCTAATTGAAGAGTGGGTTGGGGGGTGCCGCTAGGATTAACGCCTTATGAGGCGTGAGCCCCTAATTGGAGTGTCACTCCACAGTAGTTCACTAGTGGGTTTGTCTCACTTTAGGGTGAGTTGGTCAGCAAAATTTGAGAGATCTTTGTAGTGGGGGATGCGCTTATCAATGCAATCTAATTTCAAGCACTGCTAATGGAGACAGAGCCCCTGCTAGATCTGAGAGATCTGTATAGTGGATGAGAGGTTTATTCAATGCAATCTAGATATCACACAGTGCAGTCTGGACACAGAACGTCTTTTAAATTTGCGCAGCCTATATAGTGGCTATAAAGGCCTAGCAATGCAATCTAAATATCGTACAATACGGTCTAATCTCACATAGGGCGATTGGAGACAGAGACCTGTATAGTGGGAGAGAGGCCTATGAATGCAAGCTAAATATCAAACAATGCAGTTTCGGAGGCCTATCAATGCGGTTTTAAATCACAGTGCAATTGGAGACAGAACCCCTGCTAACTTCGAGAGACCTGTATAGTGGAGGAGAGGCCCATCAATGCAGTCTATCATACAATGCAGTTTGTAGGCCTATTAATGCAGTCTAATATCACAAAGTGTAATTGGGGACAGAACCCCAGCTAGACTTGGGAGACCTGTATAGTGGGAGAGAGGCCTATCAATACAGTCTAAATATCATACCATGCAGTTTCGAGACAGGACAAGCAGGCCGGAATAGTCCAATATTAAGCAATGTTTGAATTTTGACTAACTTAGAGGAAGAGGGTGAGAGATGCAGTGTGGAGTCGTCACTCCTCTGGAAACTAACACTTATATTGAGTTAATATGGGTTAATATACAGCTTAATATGGGTTTGTTAAGTGGCTTGGATTCTAGTGTTGTGGTTGCTGTGCACCTGGCCCAGGGCCACGCCTACCTTCCTGGTCCTTGTAGTTGATGGTTGAGGGCTGGCTACTGGCTTCCCCTGCAGACACCTGCTGACACTTCCTGGAGCCGCCTCTGTTGGAGCCACCCTTGGTGCCCTTAGCTGCAGGGGGTTGCCAGGCAGAGGGAAGGCCAGTGATGAAAGCTGAGCGGACCAATCAGAGCGGTGCTGGGCGGGTCGTGAGGGGGAGGGAAGGGAAAGTAGGAAGAGGGTGCGGAGTGGGAGTGGGAGTGGGCTGCTGGGGGACTCTTAAGGGCCTCGGGAACTGCAGATATTTAGAGATTAAGGCGCTCAAAGAAGGGCCTTTTCACTCACTGTGCTCCTCTGGAAAAAGATGAACATAAGTGACCTGTTTCGAACAAAGATGCCACAGTACAGATGCTCCCAACAATGTTATGTTGCATTTGCAAAGGATGTGCAGATGCATTCCTCAAAACACAATGGGGGCATGAATGGCAAATGAGCAGAACTCCCACGAAATCAGTGTGACGGATAATGGGGTACCAATTGCATGAGGGCATTGAAGGGGAAAGAGCAGGGCACTGTTGAAGTCAATGAGTCCGGGGGTGGCGTGGGGGAACTTGAATGGGGGCATGAATGGCAAACGAGCGGGACTCCCACGAAATCAGTGTGGCGGATAATGGGGTGCCACTTGCATGAGGGCATTCATGGGGAAGGAATGGGGCTCCATTTAAGTCAATGGGACCAGTGATAAGTAAGCAGTGCAACTCTAGTGTACGAGACCGATATGGGGTAGGAGAGTGACTCCATTGACATGAATGAGACCAAAAATGAGGTCGGGCGAGACTCCAATGACGTCAACATGACCAGTGATGGGGGAGGTCTGCAACTCCATTGAAGTGTATGAGACCATTAATGGGGTAGGAGAGTGACTGGAGTCTTACGGACTCCGACCAGAGCAGGGTAAGAATCACAATGGTGCAAAAACTAGAAATATTTTCCAGTTCTGTGATTACACCTTGCCAAGTGCAGACTGGTCCCCTGGCCACAGGCGAGCGCCGTCTCCCCCCCCCTAATTCAGAGCGATTGTCGCCGCCCCCCCACCTCACATTCATAAAGTCACAAGCGCTATTTTTCTCCCTTAATTTGCACGAGATGGAGGGAGCAGGCCCTCACCGTTCCGGCGGACTCTGGAAAAGAATGAGAAATCAATGTATCTCTTGACTTTCCCAGGAAACCACACTTTGAACCCAGGACGCCCCAGGGGAAAGGTCACCAACAAATTACTTTGTCCCCATCTGTTGTCCCAAAGATTCAATGTACAATTTGACTCTTGCACTTAAACAGATCTCCTTGGTGGTTCTTATGTATCAGCTCAACGGAACTCACTTCGTCCAAACAAAGAAGGAGCACTGAGAGGGTTTGCTCACCTCGGATGCAAACATGTATTCTGCAGGGCAAAACGTATTTCGCATCCCTTTTGAATGCACACTGAAAAGGTTTTGACACTTCTGTTCAGAGAGATGTGCCGAAGCCTTCAGGGTGACCAAAGAAAGGCTTTCCTTTGCTGAAAATCGCTTCCTGGCTATATCTATACAACTCTATAGGCATTAATTGGGAAGGAGTGGTGCTCCATTGAAGTGAAAGGGACCAGTGGTGAGGGGCTGGGTGGGTGGTAGAAATTGAATGAGGGCATTCATGGCAAACGAGCGGAACTCCCACGTAATCAGTGTGACGGATAATGAGAGCATTACAGGGTAAGGAGCAGGATACTGTTGAAGTGAATAGGACTGGGGTGGGTGGGACTTGAATGGGGGAATGAATGGCAAACGAGCGGGACTCCATTGAAGTCTGTGTAAGCAGGGTAAGAATCAAAGGCGGCAAAACAAGGATTATTTTCCAGATGTTCTGTGACTACACTTTGCCAAGTGCAGGCCGGCCCCCAGGTCACAGGCGAGCGCTGTCCCATCTAATTCAGAATGATTGCCGCCGCCCCCACCACCACCTCACATTCATAAATTCACGAGTGCAATCTTTCTCCCCTAACTTGCACGAAAGGGGGGGAGCAGGCCCTCACGGTTCCAGCAGGCTCCGGACAAGAAAGTTCCAAAGCCATGAGAAATCAATGTATTTCATGACTTTCCCAGGAAACCACACTTTGAACCCAGGATGCCACAGGGGAAAGGTTGCTAACAAATGACTTTGCCCCAAAGATTCAATGTACAATTTGACTCTTGCACTTAAACAAATCTCCCTGGTGGTTCTTATGTATCGGCTCAACGAAAACTCACTTCGTCCAAACAAGGAAGGAGCACTGAGAGGGTTTGCTCACCTCGGATGCAAACATGTATTCTGCATGGCAAAGCGTATTTAGCATCCCTTTTAAATGCACACTGCGAAAGGATTTGACACTTCTGTCCAGAGAGACGGGCCGAAGCCTTCAGAGTGACCAAGGAAAGGTTTCCCTTTGCTGAAAATCACTGCCTGGCTATATCTATACAAATGACTGTTTTATCGAAATGGTTTCCTCCCAAACAAAAAAGTCCCGGTTTAAACATATGGTTATGAATCACCGTTTAAAGTGAGGTGTAGAAAAATAACACACACAAAATGTACTATCAGAGTAGGCACACTATCTAAATGCAGTACTATCAGAGTAGGCACACTATCTAAATGCAGTACTATCAGAGTAGGCACACTATCTAAATGCAGTACTATCAGAGTAGGCACACTATCTAAATGCAGTACTATCAGAGTAGGCACACTATCTAAATGCAGTACTATCAGAGTAGGTACCGTTTTCTAAGAGCAATACTGTTGCCGTAGTCGCGGTAGTCATAAAGGCTGGGGACAGCATGAGCACGGGGAAAGAATTAAAGTGAGGCAGGACAAGCACAAAAGCCAAGATGCAGCGCAAATTGCATTAGTCACAGTGGTCACAAGGTTAGGGTTGGCATAGTTACAACACGACTAGGTGGAGTGAATTTGAACTGGTTTGCCTAACCAAACATATAGGGTGCACCGTGAATGCCATGGACAAAATGCATGAGCACGTAAGCAGATATGTAGTGTGTGTTTTAGGAAAGTTCAGAATAGACCTATGCGCTCCACATTTCAAGTCGTGCTGAGTTGTGCTCAGACAGCGTAACGTAATAAGGTGGGAGGCAATAGATATATGCCTGCAGTAAGTAAGTAAGCAGCTGGTCTAGGGTCGCTGGATTTGGGAGGTAGATGTAAGTCCTTACCGGGTTGGAGCGAGCGTGTGAGGGCCCAATGCCCATACGGCCCCAGACAGACTCACGACAGGCAGTAGCCTTATTTTTCATGCCTTCGTGAGAGTGCTGGCTCGAGCCTGCCGCTCACGAATGGCTGAACAAAAAGGCCTGGCTGCCAATAGGGGACGGAGCTGATGCTTGGTGGAGCACTTCGCAACAAAGAAGGCTGTGTGGAAATGCCGGCGGCCATTTTGTAGAGGTTTTACCTCATGGCTTCTGGTGCATAATAATGCACTGTAGTACAAGTAGATATTAGGTTAACTTGTGGGGGCCATCCAAGGAAGCAGATTCAAAATAAAGCAGAACCTGGTCAATTAGTGGATGCTTTTACCATTGTTGTGTAATGCAGTGACTGAGCAGCCAGGCTTATCTCAAGAGGGGTCAGTGTGAGCTGTAGGGTTATCACACAGAAATTCATAGTGACAAGTATTCAAATACACTCTTAAACTCAAGGTTTCTTGATTAAACAATTAATTTATTAAACAGTGAGTTGAATAAGATTTCTTTAGAAGGGAGCAATATATAAGTAACACAAAAATATTCTTAAGCAGGTAACTACTTCTTAGAACCCTCCAATGCAAAGTAAATTAACTCTTTCCTGGGGGAAAGGCAAAGAACATAGTCAGAGGTAAGAAGAGTCTCTTTCAGGGAGCCAGGACAGCCAACGTTGAGCAAAAAGTCCAGGTGAGCTGAAGCACTTATTGCAGGTAGGTAAAAAAAAGTCTTGCATAATGTTTTAGAAGTTTCTGTATAAAAATGAAATCACTGTAGGGCCACAAGCTGGGAGGCTTGTGAGGGGCAGAGCTGCAAGTAACTTTGCAAGGACAACCAAGACAAGTCTCAACTGAGAGCTAGCAAGGCTACACAACAAGAGGTAAGTCCTCTCAGTTTTTTTTTTTAAAACACTTTATTTTTAGTTCAAAGGCATACAAGTATATCAAAACAGTTCAGAAACAGTAAATTAACTTTCTTAGTCAACTTCCCTCTCTTTCTAATGTTGACCAACAAGAGGTAAAGCGTCTTAGCCTCAGACTTCTTCATTTTCCATTTTGTAGTTCCCTTCCCCTTCTGTCTTCCCCTTCCTTTTCCCTCCCCGCTCCCCGCTTTAACTAACACTTCAAAAAAACCATAACACAATACAGAGATCAATATATGAAAGGGTTCCGTTTAGGATTAGACCTGAGTTCATTCCTCCGTGCTGTTGTTATCCCTCATATGACATGTATACTCCTGAGAAGACGGGGTTTAAAGAAGAGGGCCTCTCTATCGCTCACACACTCGTGGAACGGGGACCAGGTCGCTTACATTTTTTGATATTTTCCAGCCGTAAGTGCGCAGATTTTCTCCATGGCCATCACTCCCCAGATCTTGACCCACCACCATGCCACTATGGGGCCCTCCTCATTTTTCCAGTCTTGCGCTAAAGTCATCCTTGCAGCCGATAGCAAATGGGTAATGAGAGTTGCGGTCGCCCCGGACGTTGCATATTTGCCCTCTATCGGGACACCTAATAGGATAGTTTTCGGGGACATCAGAAGTTCCACACCTGTGATATCTTTAATGTGGCCCAGAATCTCCTTCCAATACACCAATGCTTTGGGGCATGACCACCACATGTGGATTAAGTCCCCTCTCTCTCCACAGTTTCTCCAGCAGATTCTTTAATCGTGGTGCATCTGGAGGCAGCATGCGCTCGTGACCATATTTTGCACCACTCCTCTTCCGTTATGGTTTCTTGCAAGTCTCTTTCGCAGTTCACTTGATATGGAAGACGATCTGACGTTTGGGAGTTTGAAAGAAGTTTATAGAGTCTGGTGATCCCTTTTTTGGTCTGTCCTTCCTGTAAGGTTAGTTCCAAGCCGGACGGTGGTCGTATGCCTGCTTTTTTCACCATGGGTTGAGTTATCCAATGTCTGATTTGCAAGTACCTATATCGCTCCCTTTCTCCTATATCAAACTTCTGCTGGCAGTCCGTAAAGTGTAGTGGGGAGCCATCTCTGTACATCTCTGCCAAAGTCAGGGTCCCCGCATCCTTCCAGCCCTCCCAGTCTTGCCTCGAAGGCCCGGGGTGAATTCCGGGTTATGTAGTATAGGTGAGTATGGGCCCAGACCCGGTGGGATACGTTTCTGTTTCCTGGCCATATCCCAACTCTGCAAGGACCCCTTTGTGGATTCCAGGAGGGCATCGCCACCTGCTGTGTTTAGCTTTCAGACCTAGGAGTGAGATCAGAGGGATCGTCGTGACTGACTGTTCTATTGTACACCATCCTTTGTGGTGTTCGATCTTGGCTCATCGCAGCATAGGGGCTAGGTGTGCTGCCAATATGTATCTGCCCACGTCTGGTCCTCCGAAGCCTCCCAAGATCGGGGGTCGCATTAAGATTCTCTTCTGAATCCTTGGCCTCTTGCCTTGCCATGTGAATTTAACAATTGCTTTCAGCAGTTCTTTGATCTTGATTGGTGGGATGGACACCGGGATTGAGCTTACCGCATAAAGTAGGCGTGGGAGTATGGTCATTTTTACTGCCGTGATGCGGGCAAATCACGATAATTCCTGGGATTCCCATTTGAGCATGTCTTCTTGTAATTGCTTCCATAAGGGAGTGATGTTCGCCTGGAAGAGTTTCCTTGGTTCCGTAGTGAGTCGTATTCCCAGGTAGTCAAGGGAGTCTTTCGCCCATGTCACTGGGTATGATTGCTCAAGCCTTGCTATCATTTCCCTCTTCGCCGTGATGTTCATTGCTTTTGATTTAAGGAAATGTATAGAGAATCCCGAGACCTGTCTGAATTCCTCTAATCTAGCCATTGCCCGGGGCATTGTATTACCTGGATCACCCATGTAGAGAATAATGTTGTCCGCATATAATGCGAGTTTATGAGTTTCGGAACCTTTGGTCACGCCCTTGATGTTGGTTTCTAATCTGAACAGCGTGGCACACGGTTCCATTGCCATTGCGAATATCAGCGGGGACAGGTGACACCCCTGTCTCGTGCCTCTTCTGACTTTCATCTGTTCCGTTTTGTGGCCGTTGATCATGAGAGTTGTCGATGGGGTTTGATAGTTAGCTAGTACCATCTTGGTGAACACCGGGCCGCAACCAAAGCGTTCCAGGATTAGAGACAGATAATTCCAATCCATACTGTCAAATGCACGGGAGGCATCCAAGGCAGCTATTGCAAACTCCTGTTGCGTCCTTCGCCCCGCGTCTATAACATCTATTGACCTTCTGATATCCTGTGTATGACGGTCTGTAATGAATCCCGCTTGGTTGTCATGTATTATATCTGGGAGTACTTTCATCAGTCGGGTGGTCAGTATCTTCGCGTAAATCTTTGCATCAGTATTCAATAGCGTTTTAGGGCGATAGCTTGTGCAGTTGCACGGATCCCTCCGTTGTGGACTTTTCCATATCAGACGTCACTCTCCCTTCTTCGCCGATAGTGTTATAAAGCTTTGTCAATGGGCCGAGTAATTGCGTACGAAAGGTTTTATAGTAACCGTTGCTGAGACCATCAGGGCCCAGTGTTTTGTTGGCTGGCAAGGCCGAGATGGCGTCGTTGACTTCTTGCGCTGAGATCGGACTTCCAAGGCTGATTCTGTCTTGTTCTGTTATTTGGGGAAGGGGAAGAGAGCTTAGATGGGCAATCTTCTGTGCAGGGTCAAGTTTTTCGGCGCTCAGGAATGTCTCATGGAAATGTTTAATTATTTTTATTTTGTCTGGCTCTGCTGTGTGCGGCTTCCCATGTTCATCGACCAATTGTACTATGTAGTTGCGGGCTTTACGCTTCCGCAGTTTCGCCGCTAGAAAACGGTTTGCTTTGCCCCCATGAATGTAGTAGGACTGTTTCATGCGGAGTAGTGACAGGGCAATCTGGTCCGCAGTGTTATGTTCGAGCTGTGCTCTAATCTTTCGAAGAGTTCGTAGGGATTTCCTTGAGCGACAAGTTTATGTTGTATGTCCGCATTTTTCACCTCTGTTTCTAAACGATGAGTCACTATTGCTCTTTCTCGGTCGTATGTAGCTGCTTGTGACATAAATTCACCCCTGATCACCCCCTTCCCTGCATCCCAGATTGTCCCCCAGCTTGTTTCCCCATTGTCATTTTCTTTAATGTAGTTATCTATGGAGGACTCAATATGTGCTCTGAGTGCTATGTCTCTCAGTAGGAGTTCGTTCAGTCTCCAAGGTGGTTTACTTTTGTGATCTCCCTCCCTCCAAGCCACACCCACTATCACTGGCGCATGGTCTGAGTGATATTCCACCCCGATTTCCACCCCAGTTATTTGTGGAATTAACGTAGTAGAGACAAGGATCATATCTATACTTGGAATACCCCAGGTGAACCGCCGAGTAGTGGGTATATTCCCTGCTGTCCCCTTGAAAGAATCGCCAGGTCTCAATGACTCCCATTTCCCTAAAAAACCGTCCTAGTGCCTGTCTATTTCTTTGATCTGCGTTTGTGGGAGGGAGCGTTTTATCCAGGGCTGGGTCCATAACACAGTTGAAGTCGTCTCCAACTATCAATTGGCCCTCACACCAGCTGCCCAGTAAGTTTGTAATAAACACATCTTGGTGTTCATTGGGGGCATATAAGGCCAGGATTGTGTACATTCTACCTTTAATCAACCCTTTCAAACCCAGGTACCGACCCTCTTTATCTCTACAAAGTTGGGTTTTTTGAAAGGCTAGAGCCCTCCCCACTAATATGGCCACCCCCCTCTTTTTCTCCCCACTGGAAGCAAAATATTGTTACGGAAATGCTCGATGTGCCATACGCTTTTCATCTTTCGAGAGGAGGTGAGTCTCTTGCAATATCCCTATCTCTGTCTGCATTTTTACCAGCCTAGCGAGGATAACCCGACGTTTGATTGGAGAGTTCAAACCCACGTTCAGGGAGATTATATTTGATTCAGCCATGTATATTTAGGAGGAGAATATTTGCTTTTAGCATTGTATAAGGTTGCACTGACATGCCCTTTCTTTTACTTATTAGGATCTTTCAGAGCTTCTTGCTACGTCTCCTTATGTTGATCTCTGATAACTCCCCCCCCCCCTTTCTTGTCCTCCCCGCCTCCCCCTTCCCTCCCTCTCTCCCCCCCCCCCCCCACACCCTCTTGTGTCCTCAACAACCCGGATTCCTTAGAATCCTCCCTGCTAACTATTTGGGGTGTCAGGTCGGACAGCAATTCACATGGGGCGCGAAACCCAAAGTTGTAAGGTCTCGCGTTGGATTCCATAGGTTGGCATTGCCTGCCTCCGCACCGACTGCTTATAGAAGCTTGTATATATAACAGCGTATAGAGCTACAGCTCTCAGTCGGAATGTGTACTCAGTTATCGTATGTCACTGCTAGCGTTTCTGATGGTCTAGGCACTTTTCTGGGCCATCTAGTTTCGATTAATTTCTTGGACTGCCTCTGCGTGCCGTGGACCATTCCCACGGGTTGGGCCCGGTATCTTGTAGCTGTCGTGTCCTGTCTCTATCTGGACAGTTCAGAGCTTCCTCCAAGTTTAGTAGCGGCTGACCCTCCTCACATGTAGTTATTGGCCTCTGTTGCCCTCCCAATTGAACATTAAGCCAAAAGGATACGCCCATCGTTAGGGGATTTGTTTTCCCTGTAGGGTTTTCGTAACCGGGCGCATGCATCTGCGCTTGTGAAGTGTAGAGAGGGCAAAATCCTGGAACAGTTTAATCTCATGGCCATTAATTGTCAGGCCAGTACTTGATCTGGCAGCCTTCGGAATGCATTCTTTCGTTATGAATGAGGTAAGAGCCACCAGTACATCCCGTGGGCGGGCCCCAGGGTCACTCCTTCCAGGTCCAACTCGATGTATTCTTTCGAATCCGATTGATTCTGGTGCTGGATCTCGTAATCTGTTACTGAAGGCCAGTTGGAGCATCTCGCGGAGTTCGCAATCAGGGATCGTTTCGGGTAACCCTTTAACCCGTATGTTGGAGCATCTTGACCGATTTTCAAGGTCTTCCGCCTGTAGTTCCAGGTTGTTCGTAGCCGTGGCTATTTGGTCCAACAGAAGGCTAGACTGCTTGGAATCTTCGGATAAGGCAGAGAGGCCGTTTTCAACTGTGTCAACTCTGTCACCAATTTAGTTTCTCTTTTCGGATTTCCTGCAGAGAGGCTTTTATGTCTTCCCTCAGTTGATCTATTTGGGTCTGAAATGCTGTAGTCATTCTGGCCTCCATGCCTTTCAAGCAAGTCAGCAGTTCCTCTTTATCTGTGTCCATAGCTCCCTGAGGCGTTTCCAGGGGTGGCGCAGATGATTCCGGTCGTGTTTGTCGAGGAGTGTGCTCCTGTTGATTCGACTGTCCCCAGTATTTGTCCAGCTGAGATTCTAGTCTTAGGTGAGCTTTTCGTCCTAGACGGGGCGCTTTTGGTTCTGGTGCCCAGCATCTGAATTCGAGAGCTGTCCCAGGTGAGTCACCTTTATCGTTTGGTTGTGCCGAGTTGGGGGGCGGAACCAGATGACTTATACTTTTGGGGGTACCAGACTAATGGGAGTTAGGGGCAACATGGTCTCCGATCTGAGTTTACGTATTCCTGTCAATTCTTTATCCTTTGAGTCAGACAGGGGGATGTGTTAGGGGCAGTCTCCTTACATCTATATCAGCAGACACTTAACTTGAGCTCAGTCTGGGTGGGCGCACAGACTGGGACCAATTGTTATTGGCCTGAGATGGGTTTTTGCAAGTTTCACCTTGCCTGCAACGGTTTTTAATTCAGTTGTTCCCGTTTAATCCCCCCCAAGGCGAAGGAGTTCACTGGGGTGGGTGGGGCTGGCTAGGGGTTTCCGCTCTGTGGATCATGGCGTTTGTTGGGTTAAGTGCGCTCTTCACACCCCCTCGACTTAATAAGCTCAGTGTTCAGACGGGCTGATTCTCCTCTTAGTGGGGGCTGATATGCACCAACAGATTGCTCTAGGTTGCGACTCAGATAGCGGGGGCCTTTGTGGAGTCGGTAGGGAGAAGGCAGGGGAAGAAACTCTCACCTTGGCCATCGCGTTGGAAACAGCGTGTAGGTCTCCGATGTCAGCCAGCCTCAGTTCCTGTGATCGTGTGTTATGAAGCAGGTCGTCCCACCGCTACGTTGTTCTTTTCCCCGGCATTCCGGAGTCCTGCAGGGGCTTCGCCATAGCACACTTCTCCAGGAGGGACTCACTACTGTTCATGTGCATTTGTAACTTCAGTCTTAGCGCCCACCCGTTGCAGTTCGGGTGCGGAAGGAGACCCTGGCCCCGCGTCTCAGGATTCGTATATGTCCGACTGCCAGGGAGGGGGGGGAGGCGGGAGGAGGTAGGGCAGTGTATGAGCGCGGTCCCCGGAACACTATTGTTGCAGCTTGGTAGACTTAGTCTCAGCCGGGACCGTTTTACTTATTGTAACGGGCTTCGCTGAAGACCCGCTCAGCGTAGGATATCCCCTGCAGTTTTGCCTGACCGGCACCACTATCTCCGCTGTGGAGGGACAGGCCACTTTGTGTATTTGTCCGGCAACAGTCAGCGTCCGCCAGAGATCCACGGGGGGGGGGCCAGGAGGGCCACCACTCGCCACAATTCCAAACAGGTCGGCTTCGCTGCAGTCCGTAATATGTTTACCCCCAATTGCGCCTGCTATCACACGATCACACTTGTCAGCAGAGCCAAAGGGTGTAGGGGTCCGCAGTCTGGCACTCCACGCTCCGCTGTGTTGGAACGAGGAGCTCCGTGCAGTTGTCTAGCAGCGAATGGAACCCGTCAGAGCTCCGCCGAGGAGGGGTAGAAGCAACTGTTCTTCACAGTTGCAGGCCGGACAGCTTAGTTGCGGGCCGCCGTCCTCACTGCGGCGGCCCGCAGGCTCCGTATGATGGCGCGGCAGCAGGCAGAGCCCGCCAGGGACTCCCCAGGTGAGGGGGGAGAGGCAGCAGCTCTCCGCGTTCGAGGGCAATCCAGCTTTGTTGCGGGTCGCGATGGGTCCTCGGGTTGCGCCCGCCGTCTTTAATGTTCTCCCTCCGCAGTCTCGCCCCAGGCGTGTAAGGGCCCGCAGTCCAGCGCCTCTGTCTCTGCTGCGGGGGGCTGGAGGCTCCGTGTGATGGCGCGGCAGCCGGTGGAGCCCTCCCGAAACTCACCAGGTGGGGGGGGAGGGGCGGCTGCTCACCACGTTTATGGGCAATTCAGCCCCGTCGTGGGTCGTTATATCTCCCCCAGATTGCACCCGCTGTTGCATCAGTTCTCCGACACCGCTACTGATGATTGCTGCAGCTAATAAACACCTTTGGAAGCTTTAGGTTTATCCGCCGGTGCGGAGCGCAGGGGACGAGCGTCCACTTCAGCAGGCGGCCATCTTGGAATCTGGATCAAGTCCTCTCAGTTTTACAGTATCTTTGATTAGATGAAAAACTGCTTCCAACTGGCTTCTGTTCCTGTGTAGGTCTGCAGATCCTGTGTTCCTGGTCCTCAGTTATGGGGACAAGGAGGAGGACGTCTGTGGACTCCTGCACTACGAATGGAAGGTTGGCGGTGTTAGGGAGAGTTCTCAGAAATGTGCTAATTCCCTTCACCTTAGAGACCCCCAGCAACTTTGCTGGATTTTGAGGACTTGATTGTATTAACCTGGCCAGTGTGGGACACTTTTTCCCACTCTCGCATGTATTTTATTGTGATTTTGAACACTATTTCTTTTGGTTGTGGAGTCTGACAAACTCCATTGGCATCATCTTTTACATTGTGTCACACAGCACCTTCAGGATAGTATTTCAGATTTTCCAAAGGTTTAAATACCTTCTCTTGGATAAACTACTGTTTCCGAGAGCAGTAAAGTGAAATTGACTTTACTTACCATTGTAAATTTCTAGACCCAGCACACCCTCTCCTACAATAGAGTGCTGGGTGCTGGAGGTGTTACTTAGTATCCCCTTTGTCTAGTTTCTCATGTAACATTTTAAATGTTAACCTTTCCTCACTGAATGGCTGGTGGCAGTGGTTTTGTTTGAACTACCATAGTTTAACTTTACCGCGGGCTGCTTTCGCAGCTACAGTAAAGCATACACGGCAGCCATCTTTGTCAAAATGGCGCCCATTCTTATTTTTTTGACATTTCTTTTTGGAAAGATCCTTCTTGAGATTTTCTCTGCGCGCCAAACCAGGTTTGGTCGCTTTGTTCATTTCGCCTTTGGCGGGGTTCAGGAGTGAAACCCACCTCTTGGCTCCAGAGTATCTGGGGTAGGCAGGAAGGGAGAGAGGTGCCTGAAACTCCCTGTGCTTAGTCTTATAGGAGGCCCAAATGCACTCTGTGGTGATTGGCTGGCTGACTGTCCGGCAAGGACAGCCACCCTGCTGGGTGACTGACAGCTAGGCTGGAATGAATGGGAGAGAACTGAATAAAAGGCTGGTCTTTTGGCTTGGAAGGCACAGTCGACCACTGGACGAAGGAACCAAAGAAGAACTTGAAGAGAACGCCTACTGCAACTCGTGGACCGTCGATTTGCCCGGTGAAACCCTGCTGCAGTGCCAAAACGCCAAGTTCGTATCGACGGAGAAGCCCCTGCAAGGACGACTTCTCCCCTTGAGTTGGTGGGACCAATCAACTCCAAAGTAAGCCACCTGGACATCCATCTCGGAGCTGGTTGAATTTCCACAGAGTTGCTGCTGGAAACCGTGTAGCCAGGGAGGGGAACACCAGATTGTGTGTGTTGCTTTTAAGCTGGCCTAGACCTTTTGGAAGATCCTCCAAACCGGGACTGACCAAGCCTGAGCCCCCTCAACAGAGTGCGGGACCCCAGAAGCAAGGAAAGCCCATCTCGACAGCCAGGAACCGCTGTGTTGCTATTTGTGTTGAAAGTAAAGTTTCCCGGTTGAGTTTTGACCGTCCCAGTGCATTGCAGGAGTCCCCCACGTCCTCCCTCTTGTCCCCACGACTGAGTCCCAGGAACAGTGAGATATGCAGAGCTGCACAGGAACAGAAGTCATCTGCTGCATCTTTTCTTCATCTTTAAAGGTACTGTAAAAAGTCAGAGAGTACTTGCCTCTTACTGTAGATTGCTTGCCACTTCTGCAACTCACAAGTTTAATCAGCTTGTGGTCCTACATTTGTTTCTTTTTTTATCAAAGACTCCTAAGAACTTGTGCAAAGACTTTTCCATTTACTTACCAGAAGTGCTTCATCCTATACAAGACTTTTGCCCATTGACTTTGGCTTAGCCTGTTAAACTGAATGACTCTTCTAGGAAAATCTAAAAGTACTTGCCTGCTTAAGAATATTTGTGGTCTCTTGTTGTTCTAATAACCTTTGCCTTTTACCAACTTGGAAGAGTATTCTAAAGGCCAACAGTAAGATATTAATGTCCCCCAGCACCCTTGTTATTGAAGTCACCTGTGGGTGTAGGTTGCGTCTGTGGGCCATCCCAAAAGGGTCTTTACTGATTTAGAAACCCAGAGTGTACAGTATTGAAGTGTATTTGTGTGTTACTAGTATATTGCTCCCTTCTAAAGAAGGCTTTATTACTGACTGATACATAAATTAATAATTGTGCAAGAAACCTTGAGTGTAAGAGTTTATTTGAATACCTGTAACTGTGAATCTTTGTGTAACTCCACTACAGCTCACAATTCCCTCTTGTGATAAGCCTGGCTGCTCAAAACGCTACCAAAACTGTGTAGCACAAACCTATACCAAAGGTTGCGTTGCCTATACCTGTAGTCAGAATTGTGTGTAGTGGTCCCAGAGGGTACTGCATACAAAGTCTGCCTAACAGGCGGCAGCAGTGGGCAAACTTCAGATCAGCTGCACTTCACGGTTTCAGCTTCTCGCGAATAGCACCACTGTGGTTCTCCGATACCTCAATGGACTTTCCTTGCTTCTGTGGTCCAGCACTCTGTTGAGGTGGCTCAGGCTTGGTCAGTCCTGCATCAGCGAATTCCGGAGGATCTTCCTAGTGCTTGGGTCCGACTTAAAAGCGATCCACTCGATTTGGTGTTCCTCTGCCTGGCACTTCGGCTCCAGCAGTAGCAGCAGTGGAAGTATAGTCATCTTTGAGAGAATGTCCAAACGAGTTCACTTTGGAGTTGATTGGTCCCACCAACTCAAGGGGAGAAGTCGTCCTTGCAGGGCTTCTCTAGTCGAGGCAAATTTTGAGCTTCAGCAGAGCAGCAGGGCTTCACCGGGCAAACCAACGGTCCAGGAGTTGCAACAGGCGTCTCTTCCAAGTCCTTCTTCGGATTCCTTCATCCATTGGTCGACTCTAACCTTCCAAGCCAAAAGCCTCGCCTTTTATTTAGTTCTCTCCCATTCATTCCAGCCTAGCTATCAATAACACAGCAGGGTGGCTGTCCTTGCCGGACAGCCAGCTGGCCAATCGCCTTTGGGCACATTCCTGTAACTAATTGGATTAAGCACAGGGAGTTTCGGGCACCTCCGTAAAAACCACTGCCGCCAGCCATTAATTGTAGAAAGGGTAACATAAAAATGGTACATGAGAAACTAGACAAAGGGGATACTAAGTAACCCCTCCAGCACCCTATTGTAAGATGGTGTGTGCTGGGTCTAGAAAGTTACCAAATGCAAGTAAAGTCAATTTCACTTCACTGCTCTTGGAAACAGTAGTTTCACCAAGAGAAGGTATTTAAACCTTTGGGAAATCTAAGGGACTTCCTTGTGTCACTGCACTGAAGGTGTTGTGTGGCACAATGTAGAGATGATGCCTAACACAGAGCCCAAATCACATAACAATACACGAGGGAGTGGGAAAAAGATCTCGCTCTCCAGGTTAGAAATGAAAAGTCCTAAAGTCCAGAAAAAAAAGCTCAGGGTCTCTAAGGTAGAAGGGAATTAGCACATTTCTGAGAATTCTCCCTAAAAGTACAGTTGAGCGTAAAGGCCCATGCAGCGTTCGGGGATAAAGCCTCAGGCTCTTCACCGTCCTCTGGGCCATCGTGCATGCTTTCGCCTCACGACAGTTCCCCAAGACCATAAATGAAACTCGGTTTGGAAACTGCACATAAAAGGCCCTCCTTTTGTGCACCGACAGAAGGGCACCGAAAGGCATTTTGGCGTACCCAAAGAAGACGCTGAAAATGTAAGAATTAATTAAGAAACACGTTAGTGTGTCTCAGATTAAGGCATGGTCGCAGAAAGTCTCATTTTTCGACACACTTGACCCCAAAAGACGTGCAGACCAGGTTTGCCATCCACTTGGACTCCATCTGAGGTGCCATGCACCACAAGGATGTCATTCCCTCCCAGGCCACCCCTGTCGTGCCAGGTTTCCTGTCCATATGCGAATATACACATGAACAATTCAATACGATTATAAGGAGAATGTCTTGTTTCGTAGACTTCATGGACAGACATCCTGACAAATTAACAATTCTTAAAGATGCCTCACAGCCAGGGGCATCAGCACAGCCACCCATGCCAAAAAGTCTTGGCTTGAGCCACAGCCTAGCACCTCTGCTCTAGGCACTCAGGCCTCGACGTTCAAAGACAGTTCCCACACATACCAAGACGCCTCTCAGTATTCGTATTATGATGACCTAGGGTCTCAGGGGTACCTCAATGGCCAAGACCAGTTGTATGACGATGATGACATTTACGTGATCCAGTCGGCAGACCACCAGGACCAGCCTGTAGTAGATTTGCCTCTTGACCATCAACTCCAGTACAATTAACTGCTACTAAAGGCGGCACAGCATTTTAATATTGACACTCAGGAAGCACAGGTCGACAAGGACTTTGTGGAAGATATTCTGGGGGACTAAAGGACCACCACCCAGTTTATACCACTACTGCAGTCTGTCCAAATAGTTATCCAACCATCCCTACTGGTACCTGGTCTCACGAGGGTGGTCAATCCTAGAATAGAGAAGCTATTCAGGCCCGCGCCCACAGATCCCCCCCCCCCCCCTCCTCCTCCTGTAAATCAGGGTCAGCTCAAGCCAGATTCCCTAGCGGTCACCGCCATCACGAAAAGGCTGGACACTCCCTTGGCATAGGCAGAAGTTGGACCAGACAAGGATAGCAAAAGATATTTCTGATGCTTGTAAATCTGCTTAGAATCACATGCTGTGCATATAGTCCGACATCTAGTGGTAATCGCAGAGCATTGCATCTTGTCTTTTGAGGATCGAAAGGGGACCTCGACATGGGCATGCTTTTAACACTATCCCTAACGTGACGTGTAGTATACCCAAAATCCCTCACGAGGCGAGGTCCCTCAGATAGTTTTTCCCGCCCAGCTAGCTGGTCGCCTCATGCGGAGCTCGTAAATTGCTAAGTTTCTATTTCAATTGTCCACCACCGTTGGTCGTTTATTATTAGTCACTTCTTCATCAACGACTACTCCTGAACCAACGCTGAAGACTGCTGATTTCGGTGGCTGGTGCTTCGGTCGACGCTGTTGTCTGCGTGGCCTTGGCCCTCTGGCCAGGCCTACTCAGTAGGGAGAGTGGGGCCTGTGGTACTGTTTCTTTTGTAGAAGGCATTTCCTTCTTCCCTCTCTTTTCCCTTCTGGTTTTGCTATCGCTTTTAACCTGAGCTATGGACAGGACTCCTTTTAAATTTTGACTTCTTGCAACGGAAAATATCTGTGGAAAGACACACACCGGAGGTGTAATAAGTGTCTACCTCGATCACAACGAGCAGTCCTGCAAGTTCTGCCAACTGTTACATCTGAAAATGATAAAAGAACTGCGGACGAAGCGGTGGGCGGCCTCTGCCATGCAGCAGGCCGAGGGTAGCTCCCCCGTCGGTGCAGGTGCCTCGAGTGACGAGGATGTCAGTGACAGCCATGGCTCTGATACAGATGCCATTGACCTCTCTGCGGAACAGGCAAGTTCAGAGATGGCCGGCCCCAGCAGACAGGCCACCGGTTCTGCTATGGGGAGACGACACCCTGGAGACAAGGAAACGCACATCACGTAAATAAAATCACACAAACCCCTCCCCCAAGCATCCTCGACGGACACATCGGGAAGGCCACAGACTCCAACGGAAACGCAGACACTTGCGATGGAACCCACCGATCCCACACGGCATGCGTCCAGGCATTCAAGTCAAAAGGGCATCGGCACCAAACATAAGAGCGCCAAGAGGCCTCATAAGAGCACGTCAGCGCCAAAGGTTTTGGTGGCGCCGAAAACTGTCCAAGCCGTTGGACTCATCGAAATCACTCCCAGATATGCCAGAGATCCGCAACAGTCTTGCGAACATCATCTCAGCGGCAAGTAAGCCAAAGTACCCGTCGATAGAGAAGTTGCAACGTCGAAAAATATTCAGATGGGTCCCAGCCCCTTTCTACAACACTTGCAGACAAATCTCGACCGTCTAAAGACCCTAGTCCTCAAGGAGAGTAAATTCCCCCTCAGCACCCCTCTGGTTCATCTCTTTGGACCAGAGACCGGTTTGAGGGATATATGAACAAGCTTTCCAAGTTTGTAGATTTTTCTGAAGGGTTCATCCCCCCAAAAAGACCAAGGAAGTAAGACTCCTACCCTTCTTTGTCCAAAGGACTTCCAGTCAGTTCCCTCATGAGGAGGTTTTTGACCTGACAGAACCTGAGGAGATTCATCTGGACCCCATTGAGAGAATCCTTTTGACGAGACAATAGACCAGGGTCCAGACTGGGGTGACGAAAAACAAGCAGACGAGGCACCATGGTTGTCACCTTCTACTACTCCAGATCCAGAAACTGTTTATAGATCCTCCCGCCTCACCACCTCAAAGACAGACCCATATGGCATTCAATGCTATTCTTAAAAAAGCGGCTGAACACTTTCAGATTGCCACTCAGGAGATGGTACAAAGACACTGACTTTGTGGAGGACATTTTGAAAGAAAAACCACCCACAAGTCAAGCGATACCTCCTATTAAATTCTATCGAGAGGCGCACTGCTCCCTCTTTGTTAACTCCATCTCAAACAAGAGCCGTAAATCAACAAGTAGAAAAATTATTTCGCTCCTCTCCAACAGACCCGCTGTATATCCGGGGACATGCCACTCCCGACTCCCTAGTAGTCACAACTACAAGGAAGAGAGCTGGAGTACCCTTGTCCACAGATGAGGCACATCCAGACAAGGATTGCAAGACGTTATATGCCCTTGGGAAGCACATTACAACATCAGCAGCTTACTCCACTAGCATAGCTAACAAAACTACATTGTAGTAATGTCCAATGGAATTTGCTCCAGAAGGGCCTGCATGAAGTCCAAGAGCTGATACGATCACGCCTTCTGGTGGTTGTGTCGGAAGGGAGGCAGGTCAATCAGAGCATTCTTAAAAATACCCTGGATGCTGCAGAAACAGCAGGACGAACACTGGCCCAAGGCACCCTGCTTAAAAGGCACGCATGACTAAAATAATTTGGTATTTAAACCTGAGACCCAGGCATCTCTAATTAACAAGCCAGTTGAAGACAATAACCTGTTTGGGAAGGCAGTGGACGAGGCTTTGGAAACAGCTAAAAAGGGACATGAAACCTTAGTCTCTGAACCAAATTACTCAAAGACCCTTCCAGCCACGAGGGGGTTGCTCCCGCTGCTCCTTTCGGGGTAATCTTTCCCACGTTCCCCCCACAATCAATACGGAACTGGGAATACTCCATGGTCCTGCGGACAAGGGGGTACTACCATGGGCCAGTTTCAGCAAAGAGGACAGTGCTGTGGCAAAGGAAGGGGTAGAAATTCCACACCAAGAGGCTCCCCGGCCCCCACTCAAAAATGACTTACCGGTACGGGTCCCCTGCCATGCCTCCCCGGTCGGGGGACGAATAACATCTTTCTTTCATGCATGCAAGGGAATCGCCACAGACCAGTGGGTGCTCAAGACCGTCACCCACGGTTACTGTATCGCATTCTGCCGACCACCTCAATACCGACCCCCAACGTCCAGGTGCTTATCACTGGAAACACCTCAAGATCCTAATACAAGAGGTGGAGATCATGCAAGAAAAGGGCGCGATAGATGTCGTCCCCATTCTACAGGTAAACCAGGGTATTTATTCAGTGTGCTTCCTTGTACCCAAAAAGGATTTCACCATGCGCCCTGTGCTAGACTTGCGCCCAGCAAACAAATGTGTAAAGCCACAAAAGTTCAGAATGACATTGCAAGAAGTAATCCCTCTACTAACACAGGGGGATTACTTGGCAACATTGGACATGAAAGATGCATACTTTCATATTTCAATGCTGCCAGCTGTTGGGGAGAATTCTCTGCAAAGGCTAATTTCCCAAACCTAGTGAGTCCTCCAGCAGCTTTGCTGGATATTTGGGGTTTATTTCTTTCTCCTGCTAAGAGTGAGACTCTTTTACTCCCACTCTTAGACATGATTTGAGATGTTCCTTTGTCTTTCCATGTGTTTTATGGGCTATGGGGTCTTTTACTCCGTAGAGTTTCATGTGTTTTTGATGTGGGTTACACAGCACCCTCCGTGCCGTAACCCTGGGGTGTCGTAGCGACCCCCAAACATAGACTCCATACCCTGGGACTGACTGTCTCCCAGGGCATGTAAAGTCACCATTGGCTTTACTAGTCCCAAATTATGAACAGAAACCAGTACAAACCATCATATTGTGGACGTACTGGTCGGGGCAATTCGATTGCCCCGGGGTCTGTTGTTCGAGGGGGCACGTCTCCGTCCCCCCTGATCAAGTTTTGGCTGGTGGCTGTAGATAATACTTTTTATATTCGACCACAGCTATATCTCTATGGGATTTTCCCATTGTTCGAGGCTACCAACTTTATTTAATTCCTATAGCCTCGAACATACCGCCGGTTTATTTATTTAATATTAATTCACCAGTTGGTATTTTTTGCCAGAACTCGATTCTAAAATGGCGTTTGTGTTCTCTTCTGTGACTCCAACCCAAGTCGAGCCCTTTGTTCCACTTTTTGGCGGGCTTCTCCAGAGGAGCCTCCAAAAGTGGTGCCACTCTGTCTGGGTACCACAGGGGATGTGGGAGGGGGTTTAGACACCCTGGACTGAGTTGCCTTGGCAACTCAAGTCGCAATCTTGTGTGATTGGCCCAAGTGGTGAGCCGGCCGGCTCACCACTTAGCATGTTTGATTGACAGCTAGGCTGAATGAATGGGGGTTTGCTGCATAAAAGCAGGGCTTTGGGGACTGGAACTTCAGAAGTCGCCACAGGTCCTAAGAATCCGAGGAGGGAGAAGCTGAGCCGACCTGCAACGACGACACCACCGGTGGGGCCCTGCTGAACCGTCTCACCACTTTTCCCGACGACCGAGGGGATCTCCAGTCCGGAGAGTCTTGTTCCTTTGACTGGTGGGGATAACCAGTTTTACCTTCTTTTCGCCTTCCTGGAGCATCTCGTGGCCGCCTTGCCCGTGCCAAGCACCCCGGCAACCGGAATACCGCGGTTTACCACTACCGCGAATAGAAGGGTCGTACCTTTTAACCGAAGAACTCTGCGGCTGGTTTCTTCCCTGGCAGTGCAACGACCTTCCTCTTTCCTCCACGTCGAGACCTCCTCTTCCTCTGGACGAAACACCGACTTGCACCCGCTGCCAGGAACAACTGCCCCCGCTGGAGCGTCCTTCCCACTTAAGGTACTGTGTCCCGCCTGGCTTCCCTTGCGACAGATCGTTCGGGGGTGACAGTAAAGCCTCGACTTTCTAACCTGGGATGGCCTGGGACAACCTAGCTAACTTTTCCTGACTTTAATTTCATTCTTTGTATGCCAACTATCTACAAGACTCTTTGGGCATAACCCCACTGTGTGATCCTGGACACATTTCGCTTGCTCTCTCCAAGAGTGGGCCTGGCATTTGAAATTCCTTGCTCTCCAGTAGATTTTACCAACCTGCCTCCCTGTGGTTCTTTGCAAAGTATTGAAATTTGTGTGCTTCATAACTCTGCCTTTTTCCCTCCCTTTTTAATAACTTATTAGAGTGCCATCTTATGCTAAGCGCTCACCTCTGTCTGAAAATAAGTGGTGTTTCTCATTAAGACTTGTCTAATAAGCAATTAGGGTTGTATATATGTAATAGTGACTGTGTGCTGAATTTACTTAACTCTTTGTGCTAGTGTAATTTACAAGTGTCTCTTTAAATACTTTTACTTTACACCAAAGCTCTGGTCAGTGTTTGCTTGTGCTACTGTATCCATGTACCTATTGTGTATACTCTATATACTGCCTAACTCATCTTGAGAGAAGTCTGACTGCTCAGCCACAGCTACCAGGTAAATCTGGGTGGTACAGACTGCTACCAATTGGGTTTACTGCCAACCACCTGTAGTCCTAAATCTTTTGCAGTGGTCCCTAAGGGAACTGCACAGGTTTCTGCCTAACACCAGCGCACAGAAATTACCCAAGGTTCATGATAGATGACAAATACTATCAGTTCAAGGTCCTTCCCTTTGGCATTGCCTCAGCCCCAGGGGTATTTAAAAAGGTGCTGGCGGTGGTAGCGGCTCACCTCCACAGGCAGTCCATTCCAGTCTATCCTTACCTCGACGACTGGCTAATAACAGGGGATTCGTATGGAACTGTTAGGTAAGATCTTCACAGAACTGGTAAATGTTCTTGACCCGGGTCAACCCCAGAACTTTTTGCTTTATTAGTGGGATATTTTTCCTTAATACCTCAGTGGGTGGGAACCTTTTTCCACACCCATATAATATTTAACTTTTTTTTATGGGTGTCTTTTTTTTTTTTTTGACTCTCCATGTCTTTTTAAAGTTATCCTCTTTAACAACTTATTGGCAGTAAGTGCCTGTTGTTGCTGGGGTTTCCCTAGGAGCTCCCCTTTTAACTTTCTTTAGCTAACCTTGAGAGAACTACAGTTCCCATGGGTAGAAAGGATCTTTGGATCCCTTTTACATTTTATTCTGTGAAGCAAGCACACCCCACCTTATGTGGAGTGCTAGGCAGGTACAATGTATCCCCTTTCACATTAAAACTAACCATTCTGTTACAGGGACAAGCTTACCTTCAATTGCTGGTGGCAGTGATACCTTGTATTAATTTGGTGCACCTGTTACGCTCACCTGGCTCCCACAGAGGCGTGGATCGGAACTGTACAGCTGAGGTCTCCACCAATGTGATGCGTAGGGCCGAGATGACGGACTGGACTGGCCCCCCCTAGCTTCGTTTGCTTGGCCCGTAGGAATATTCTTCTGCAAATGGAGAAAGGGAATTAACCACCCGTGGAGTTGAGTGTAAATCCCCCAACCCCGCTGTTCTCCCCAACGGATCACCTTTGATGTTCCCTCTTATAGTCTCACCTGATGGTTTGAAAAGATGAGCTCTCCATCCTGCATTGAGCGCAGGGGCGCGTTGATAACCAGTTGCTTCACTGGCTCGAAGGAATTGGTGAGTTCCAGAACAATATTGACTCCGAAAAGTATGTAGTTCGTAAGAGTTCAAATGCCTGACTTTCACTCTTGTCCGATTCCTTGCAGATTGCAGCTTGACCCTAGTGAAGAGTTCCTTGTGGCAACCGGTAATATTCTGGTAAGGATTTGTATTTCCAACACAGTTCGATAAATAATGTCAATATGTAACATGTTGCTTTCTCCCTTATTCAGGCACTGAGAGAAAGTATGAAGTCTTGGGGAATAATACCTCTGGCGATAAAATCAGGTAAGTCTAATGTGGTGAGGAGGGTTCCCCTTGATAGTTCTTGTTTCACCTTTTTGTTCTTTTGTTTCCCCTTAGGGACCAGGGTTCGGCGAAGATGCAGTGGAAGCTGCGCCGACCCGTGAAGAGGAATAGTATCCCCGGTGGTAAAATCAGGTAAGTCTATGGGGGGGTTACTAATATTCCTCTGTGTATTCCCTTGGCTCACCTTGCTGTTCTTGCCTACTCCTTAGGTATCGGAATGCGGCGTGAACATGCAGGAGGATGCGGTGGAATGTGAAGATGCTGCGAAGGCCAGTGAGTTCAGCGCGGCGCTGCAGCAGGCGAGGCGACGCGCATTTAATAACTTCTTTCTTCCAGCTCGAAGGTGCGATGGATCAGGAATTCAGGTAAGGATCAAAGGTATTGCTCTTGTTCTAACTTTTTCTCCTTCTTTCTCCCTTTTTCTAGGAGCTCTAAACTCGGGGCGGGCGTGGCAGAAGACTGGATGCAGACTTGCAGGCACAGTGAGCGTTACGCTGCTGGATGCAGAATAACACGAAGCCTGTGCTGTTCTTTGGGCATGGTTTAAATAGCCTCCAAAGTAGCCCCAGGTAACTATTCCTCCCCAGCCCTGCCCGAGTAAAAGAAATAGTCCCTGGGTAAAATAGTCCCTTCCAAGCCTAATTTGGCTTGGAGCTCTTGCAGCATGGTCTGCATCAGGTAAGCTTGCAGCATGGTCTGCATCAGGTAAGTTCTACTCTGAGCCTGGCACCTATGGCGCCAGGACTGACTCTCCATATGAGCCTGGCGCTATAGGCGCCAGGACCGCACCCAAACAGCCCCTAGCAGGGGTTTTTGGGCTTGCCCAAAATAACGATGTCTGCTTCCGGGGTTGCTGGACCTAGTCTGGGTCCCCGGGGGTAGGCATCATGACAGCACCTTTACCGGGGGCTGTGTTCACAGCTGCAATACAGGCACCCAAGGATGCTAATTTCACCAAAATGGCCAGTCTTCTTGTTTTTGCCGTTTTAGTGTTTCATGTTGTTTCGTGTTCCTTCCCCTGACATCCAGGGCGAGAAATTCCTTTGTGTGATTTTTACCTTCGGCTGGATTCCCCTGGATCCCCGCCCAGGCTCCAGTCTGTGAGGGCAGGAAGCGAGGGTGGAGTCCAAAACTCCACAGCCCTTTGTCTTACGCCTTGCCTGAATGGGGACAAATCCCAGTTGGGGGAGGGGGGGTGGCAGTCCTGATTGGACAACCAGACCGCCCCTTCTTGTAAAATGCGGGGAGAGAATGCAGAGGTTGTGCTGTAGTTCCTGACAAATACTGCGAACCTGGAAGCTTAAGAAAAGTCGACCACTGGAACTGAAACCGAAGAGGATGATGAAGGAAAAGCAGCTGAAATGATTTCCAGCGACCGGAGAGCTTGCTGTGTAACCGGAGCCTGCTGTAGCCCTTCCTTCCAATGGACCTGGGGACTCCGCAAACGATGCCCCCGACCCAGAGCCTGGTGAGACACACTAGACTCAAGAAGACCTGCATTTTGAGCCATCCCATGCGTTGCTGCAACCTTGCGTTGCTGCAATACACCAATACCCTGGGACCTCAAGCCATTGTGCTGTGCACGTTCTTTCGAATTCCGAATATTGCTGAAACTTCGTGGGCATCCTGGTGGATCTCCAGAGACCAGAATAGAGTACGAAAAGTCCCCTCAACAGAGTGCACCTTTGTAGCAACGAGAATTCAACCGCGATTTTCTGTCTTCTTCTGTGCTCCTTGAAAAGGCGTCAAATCCACAGAACCGCATTCAGGCGCGAGGGAAACCTTGCCTAGAGCCTCCTTCATCGATCCCTGCTGCAAAATTCCTTCAGACGTCTTGTTTTCAGTCACCACGTCAAGGAATCCACTTACCAGGTATTTGGCTGCAGACCCTGATGTCCTGCTGCAAAATCTTCTTCATTGCTGAGGTACTGTGTTGGCTTTGGTATGTACTTACCTTAAGCCTGTTAGGATTTCTGTGTACCTGTGGGGTGTTTCCTGTGATGGGGAGGCCTCTCATCCAGTGCACCAAGTCCCACTGCTAGAATCCTGCTAGGGTGTCTTCCTCTAAGCCCCTGGATCCTTTTCTTTTTTTTTTTTTTAAACCTTTATTTATTCAGCTTGAATACACACAAATAAAAGCGTTAGGCATAAAAGCAAGGTACAATCATATACAGTGAATACAATACAGGTACATAGCGGGTATATCCTACGCATTAATAGACCAGGATGCAGGTGATAGTACAGATAGAGGGTTGAGGAATCACTGCTCACGGGGTGGCCACCGAAGAGGGGAGGGCGGGGATGGAAGATTCAGCATCCGAGTGAGTGTTTATAGCAGACATATAGTTGCGGAACCTCCGCCAGATGTACCTGGGCCTCGAGTGTGATGGTTGCAGAGTACCCCAGACTTCCTCGGTATCCGACGCCCATGTGACTGCCCTGAGCCACTGTGTATGTGTGGGTGTTCCGGGTCGGAGCCAGTTAATAAGATGCAGCCAACAGCATGCAGAGTCCAGCTAGCTTCCTAGAATCGCGCCCCAATTTAGGAAAGTCATGGAAAAGACAACGTGAAGGGGATGGGTCGATAGTGTGTTCCAGTATGGTGGACAACGTGGAGCATATTTCGGTCCAAAATGGTGTCAGCCGTGGGCAGGACCAGATCATATGGATATATGCGGCCTGTTCTGAGCCACATCTAGGGCAACTGGGGGAGAGCTCATTAAACATATGTTGCAGCCTGCTCGGGGTGTGGTGATGTCTGTGCAATACTTTGAATTGTATTAGCTTGAATCGAGAGTTGAAGGATATGTTATGAGTGCATGCACACATACGGGACCAGCGCTCGTCCGTTATTTCCACCCCTAGGTCTTCTTCCCACTTAAGTTTCAGCACAGTAAATGAGGGGGCAGCTCTGGTTTGTAGCAGGGTATAAAGCCTAGACACTTTCCCCCTCGGAGTCGAAGGAACACAGCTCCGCAATTATGGGGTCATCCGGTGGTACTGTAGGAAAGTTGGGGTATTAAGTTTTGAGACTTTTCCAGAGAGAAGAGTATTGAAGCCATGCTGATGGTCTCTGTCTCAGGGAAAGTGGGAGATCCGACCATTCGAGGAAGTTACCCTGTATGTAAATGTCTCGGAGCGCCACAAATCCCGCATCGGCCCACCGAGACACGATAGACTGTGGGAGGCGTGGGACCTCTGAGAGAAAGTTCAAAAGTGGCAGGTCCCTGTGGAAGGGGTGGGGTGTATCTAGTAATTTCCAGATTTTGGAAAGGGCAAGAGATGTATTAGCAACCGGATCGGCCGACCAAGGGTCGGCTGGCGTGGGTTTCAGAACGAGAGCGAATAACCCGAAAACAAACTGCCAGCCTCTCTAACCTAACATGAGGGGGAGGGTCTGGGGTGTTAAACCAGTGGGATGCAAATTGGGATTGTCCTACCAACCACTACCTAAGGAAATCTGGGATGCCAAATCCACCATACTCCATAGGGGTGGTCCGTGTCGCTAGTTTAAGCCGGACTGCGCCAGAGTGCCACAAAAAGGTATTGATTGTGTGGAGTAACGTCTGAAAGAAATCATCACCTGGCCATAGGGGGAGGTTGATGAATCTATAGCGGAGTTGGGGCAGCACAACCATCTTAAGTATCCCTATTCGACCTGCTAGTGAGATTGGGAGTCTAGCCCACCTCTCGGTCTTAACGGCCAGGTTCGTGAGGTAGTTCTAGTAGTTCCACTCACGTAGCATCTCAGAGCATCGGGCCACCACCACCGCGAGGTAAGTAAATTTGGGTTGGGAACGTGTGAACCCCATAAGGTCAGAAGGGGGGCGCGTGCAGTCGGTAAGTGGGAAAAGGATAGATTTGAAGCAGTTCACCTTCAGCCCGGATATGCGCCCAAAGCGGATCACATCCTCCGGAATCGCAGCAATGTTGGTATCTGGGGAGCGGATATAGAGCAGGGCATAGTCAGCATTTAAGGAGATAATATCAGTTTGGCCCGCTGTTCGCAAGCCTCTGTGAGCGTGTAACTGAGGCATCATGTCGGCAAAGTGTTCCATGGCTATGGCAAATATTAGCAGGGAAAAGGGGCAACCCTGTCGCGTCCCTCTGCCTATTTGGAAAGAAGAGTATCTGTCCTCCGTGCGGACCCTAGCCACTGGGCTTGAGTAGAGTAGCTTAACCCAGGAGATAAAATTGGGTCCGAATTTGCATTTCTCCAGGACGCGCCATAGGTATTTCCACGACACAGAGTCAAACGCTTTCTGCAGATCTAGGGTGGCGGCAACTGCCTGTACATTCAGGTTGATTCTACTGATCACATTAAATAGACGTCTCAAGTTGAGAGAGGTGGATTGCCTGGGACAAATCCCGCCTGATCCGGGTGGATGATGTAAGGCATAAATGAGGCTAGACGTAGGGCTAATAATTTGGCGTAGATTTTGACGTCACAGTTAATAAGAGAAAGGGGCAGTACGAGCTGCATTGGGTAGGAGGCTTGCCAGTTTTAAGTAGGACCGTTATAGTGGCTTCCCGGAGAGAGAGGGAGGGAGTTTGCCTTCCTCACACGCCTCCTCCCACAGGGCCATCAGATGAGGGACCAAAAGGGATTTAAACTGTTTGTAAAATTCGATGGGAAGACCATCTGAACCCGGGGCTTTACCAGATGACTCAATGGCATCTGAGAGCTCTTCAGGAGTAAACAGCCTCTCAAGGGAGATGCTGGTTTCAGTGGATAGGACCGGAAGAGGGAGGCTCTCCAAGTAGGAGTCAATCTCAGATGTCGGGACACTATCAGTTTTCGAATAGAGGGACACCTAGAATGCTAAAAACTCTGAGTCCATGTCCAGTGGTGATGTGGCTAGCATTCCATCGGGTCTCCATCGCCGGTCTAGCCAACATTCGACCAGGTTGTTCTCCCTCCCCATATTTCCTTACCAGGTAGGGGCTGTCTAAAAATGTCACCTCCCGTTCGGCCAGTCAACAAAATGTGTCCAGCTCTGAACTCAACAATTCCAGGATCTCGGGGCACTGATATAAAGCTTATTGGGCCTCGAGGATGGCTAGCATCGACTCGCTTCTTGTGATATCCGCACAAATCCCTTTCAGGATACCATTTCCTTTGGAGATGGCGATACCCCTGATGTATGCTTTAAAAGATTCCCAGAGGGTAGCTTCTGATGAGACAGAGTTAGCGTTAAGTTAAAAAAATTCCTCGATGGAGGACTCCAGTTCAGAGCTAAAGACCGGATCGAGTAGGGAGTGAGGCCTCATTTTCCATTGTTTCTCCAGCATGGGGTCTGGCATGGATTCACATGCTCATGAATATTCCCCGTCGTCAGGCTGGGAATCCTCGGTAAAGAAAAAACCAGTATCAGTTTCGTTTCTGATCTGTCTTTCGTAGTAATAACCAATCACTGGTCTCTGCGTCATACTGACCACAGCCAATGACTGCCCTCTACCTAAGCACCGCCTCTGGCAGCCATCTTCAGATTTTTACCGCACGTTCATGTGTTGGGATCCTCGTGCTATTGCTCTCGAGCGTTAGTGCTATTTTTCGCGCTTTTTCACAAAAAACTTCGATTCTTTCGGTCAAAAGAGCCTCAAGCTCCACCGATCCTACATCCGATCAACGGGGACCCGTGTCGGATTCATCTGTGCCCCTCAAGGGTGAAGATTTCGTCGAGCTACACTTCGGAGGACTCCAGAAGCTTCTCAGGCCCGGTCTCGGAGATGGCCCAGGAGAAGGGAAGCTCGACGCCCGGAAAGCTGTTCAGGGTCTGCCCTGGATGCCAGCTGCAGAACGTCTTTAAGGAGGACGAACACTCTTTCTGCCTTTACTGCCTTCATGAGGACAAGACGCACGTGGAGAAGGACTGTGCGTTTTGCGGCAACATGTCGGAACGGACCATGAAGGACCGCCATCAACGTCTCGCCAACTGGCTGGAGGGTAAGAGCCCATCTGGCGAGAAGAAGAAGAAATCCGAGCGGTCTTCTAAGACCTTTGAGGGCGCCCCGGCGACGGGGGCCCAACATAAGGCCAAGCACCGCGAGTCCGCTGGCACCGGGAGCGCCGAACGGTCGGGCTCTACGGGCGCCAGGCAGGGCGCACCCTCCCCGGCACCATCAACCACGAGCCAACGCTCTGGGTCGGGTAAGAGGAAGGCCGAGCACCCGGCGAAGCTCCTGGAGAGGCCCCGGTCGAGCTCTAAGGCAGAGGAGGAGCGTGGCAGTGCCCCCTCCCTCAAGGATAAGGCGGTGAGCGCACCTAAGGTGGTGAAGGCCTTGATCCATCCGACCAAGCCCTCTATCGAAACGGTCGCGGCGGCCCTGGCTCAGCCTGTGGTGGCTGCACCAGTGGTGGCGACCTCAGGGCCCAGAATCTCCCTGCCTCCTCGGAGGGAGTCTTCTTTTGTGCCCATCGATAGGACCCCCGTGAAACCCTCCGTGGGGAAGAAGAAGGGGGGGGCAGGGCGTCGTCGTAGATTCGGCCTCAACCTCAGAAGAGGAGCTGATCGAGGTCTTAAGCCACGGCCTAGGCGTGGAAGAAGGCCAGCCCGTCGGAATGGACCCCGACGCAGGTGACGACGACGACATCGTCGAGGATACCGACGGGGCCCCTGCTCGCCCGTCGGACTCCCCTCTGCCAGCGCCGCAAGACAACTCGGCGGCCATTTTGTTGGCCATACAGTCCTTATGCTCCGAGATAAGGACGAGGCTACTGTTACCGACGGAGGAACCTCTCCCGTCGGGGGATCCAGAACCGGGACCTTCTGGTGTTCCCCCTACCAAGAAAAGAAGGATCCATCCACCACCTCCTTTTCAACCGTCGCGCCCCGTCCAGCCCTCCTCCCCGTCCACCCGAGGGGATGATACGGGGACTGACACGGCAGCGACGGGTACGGACGACGAGGCATACGACGAGGATTTTCCGTCGTCGCCTCCCACCAGGGCTTCTCCGCCCGACGAGATCGGATCTTTCCACTCCATGATCTCCAGGGCTTCCGAGCTTTTCCAACTCTGCCCTGAGGAGAAGAAAAAGGAAGGCTTCCTTTATCAGCGGCGCGAGGCCAAGAGGAAGACGGTCCTCGCAGTGCCTCTGTTGGACGACATTTGGGATGAGGGCCTTTCCCTCCTCAAGAACCCTTCCACGACGCCAGCTAGAAGAGACCGGTACGAGAAGAAGTACCGGGTCCCGGACACGGCCCCCCTATGCCTCCGGGCGCAACCTACCCCGGATTCCGTCGTCTCCGCGGCAGCCAGGAAGAAAGCGGGGGGGGGCCTCCACATCGACTTCCCCGCCGGACGGCGAGGGAAAGAAATTGGATGCTATGGGACGTAGAGTCATCTCGTCGGCAGCGACGACGATTAAAGCGGCCAACGCCTTGGCTATCGTGGCCCGCTACGACAGGGAGCTCTGGTACAAGATAGCTCCCCTGCTGGATTTTCTGCCGGACGACAAGAGGGCGGAGGCCCTGGAGATCCTGCAGGAAGGTGAGGTGGCCTCGGACCACGCCATCACCGTGGCGACGGACATCGCCGACACTGGGTTCCGCCAGCTGGGCAACGGCGTTTGCCTTCGACGTCGTGGATGGCTCAAAGCTACGGACTTCCGGCAGGACGTCCAGAACAGAGTCCTGGACATGCCCTTCGACGGGAACAACCTGTTTGGGAAGACAGTGGACGATTCCCTTCAGGCCATCAAGGCGGATACTGAGACGGCCCGGGCCCTTGGAGTCCTGCAGCAACGACGGACGCCCTTTCGGAGCGGCGGAGGCAAGGGCGCCTCCAAAGGTTCCGGCGGCGGTTTCGCTTCCTACCGTCAAGCGGCCGCTCGTCGTCGCAAGAGGCCTACAGAGGACGAGGCAAGTCTAGCGGACCCCGCCGTCGTCGCCAAGGAGGTCAAGGCGGCAAGGCCGCGTCCAAGCAGGATTGAACCGGCCGTGGGGTCGGGCCCCCACCGAAGCACCCCGGTGGGAGGCCGGCTGGCGGGCTTCGTCAGCGTGTGGGAGTCCATCTCCACCGACCGTTGGGTGCTGGACGCCCTGGCCCGGGGCCACGCGCTCGAGTTTCAAAGAAGGTGCCCGCGCGTCCCCCCCGTGGCCAGGAAAGAACTTCACGTCCCTCAACTTCTCCTAGAGGTAAAGGCGATGCTCAGAAAGGGCGCCATCGAACTCGTCCCAAAGAGGCTTCGGGGCTCCGGAGTTTACTCGAGATACTTCCTCGTGAAGAAGAAGACGGGAGGATGGCGCCCCATCCTAGACCTGCGACGTCTGAACAAGTTCATCAAGGCGCAGAAGTTCCGGATGGTCACCCTCCAGCACGTCCTGGGTCAGCTGGAGGAAGGAGACTTCCTATCGTCGTTGGATTTGGAGGATGCCTACTTCCACATTCCCATCCTAAAGGGGCACCGAAAATTCCTCAGGTTCGTGGTCCAAGGGCGTCATTACCAGTTCAAAGCCCTTCCCTTCGGACTACGGTCGGCACCCAGGGTATTCACCAAGTGCCTCGCACCGGTGGCGGCGCAGCTGCGCCGCGAGGGGATTCACGTCTACCCCTACCTGGACGACTGGCTCATCCGCGCCAAGACGAGGGAGCTCGCCGTGGCCCACACGGCAAGGACCGTCCAACTCCTCACGGACCTGGGATTCGCCGTGAATACGCCAAATCCCACCTGGTGCCCGTGCAAGTCGCACTGTTTCTGGGAGCGAGGCTCGACACAGTGTCCCTTCTGGCCTCCCCGTCGGAGGAGAGGACCAGGACCATCTTGGGCAAGGTGCAACGGATGTTGGTGGCCGACGCGGCCAAAGTGAGGTCCATCAAGTCCCTCCTCGGGATGATGTCTTCCTGCATCTACCTCATTCCCATGTGCAGGCTCCGGATGCGCCCGTTGCAAGAATTCCTGGATGCGCGCTGAATCCAGACGGGCAGCTTCGAGGAAAGGATCAAGCTCGACGAGAGCTTCCGACGAGCGATACGGTGGTGGGGCACCCGCGCGCATCTGACGGCGGGCATGGACTTCCAGACCCCAGCCCACCAGGAGACTGTGACCACGGATGCCTCCCTGGAAGGGTGGGGAGCGCACACCGAAAATCTGCACGCAAGGGGACTCTGGCTCCCGACGGAGAAGTCCCTGCATATCAACGTCCTGGAGCTCCGTGCAGTGTTTTGGGCCCTCAGGTCCTTCCTTCCGTCCCTCAAGGGCAAGGTGGTGAGGATCTTCACCGACAACACCACCACCATGTTTTACATCAGGAAACAGGGCGGAACCAGGTCCCCAGCGCTGTCCAAGGAGGCGCAGGACCTGTGGCATTGGGCCGTCGCCCAAGGGATTTTTCTGGTGCCGTTTCATCTGGCAGGGATAAAAAACACCATCGCCGACTCACTCAGCAGGGAGCTGCGCTCGTGCCACGAGTGGGAACTACGGCAGGATCTGGTGGATCGCCTCTTCCGACGGTGGGGCACACCCCAGATCGACCTGTTCGCGACGGCGACGAACACCAAGTGCCGGAGGTTCGCCAGCAGGTTTCCCCAGACGAGGAGCATGGGCGATGCTTTCTCGTTCCCCTGGGAGGGCCTGTTCCTCTACGCGTTCCCTCCCTTGCCTCTGCTAATCCGGCTCGTCAACCAGCTCAAGAGGTCACGGTGCAGGATGATCCTCGTCGCACCTGCGTGGCCGAGGCAGATATGGTTCCCGGACTTGCTGGACTTGTCAGCGTCCCCGCCGATCAAGCTGCCGGCGGACGCGGATCTACTCTCCAGGGAAGGAGGCGCCATCCTCCACCACGACCCGAAGTCGCTGAACTTGCAGGCCTGGCTCCTGCAGCGCTAGAGTTTGGAGGATACGACATACCGGCCGATTGCAGAGAGGTTCTTGCAAAGGCCAGGGCGTCCTCGACTCTTAAATGCTACGGACACAAATGGAAGAGGTTCTCTGTCTGGTGCCACGCACAGAAGATTAACCCTCTACGGATTACGGCTCCCCAAGTACTGCCGTACCTGCTGACGCTGGCCAAAGCTGGTCTGGCACACGCGTCCATCAAGATTCATCTTGCTGCGATCTCCCGATACACCAGAACCACGGGGCGGACGTCCTTGTGGTCTCATCGTCTGGTGAAGGAGTTCATGAAGGGACTGTTCAGATCATTCCCGCCGGTGAAGGCTCCGGCCCCGGCGTGGGAGCTCAACGTGGTGCTGACCAAGCTCATGGGACCTCCGTTCGAGCCTCTGCACTCGGCCCCGTTGAAGTTTCTATCGTGGAAAACAGCTTTTCTTGTGGCCATCACCTCCGCACGACGAGTGGGAGAGATCCAGGCCCTTTCCTGCAAGGCCCCGTACTTGACTTTCCACGACACGAGGGTAGTGCTCAGGACGCACCCCTCCTTCATGCCCAAGGTACCGTCGGACTTCCATCTCAACGAACCCTTGGTGTTACCTGTGTTCTTCCCGTCGCCTTCGTCGCCGGCTGAGAGGACTTTGCACTCGCTGGATGTAGCTAGAGCGCTGAAGTTCTACGTGGACCGCACGAAGGGTTTTCGGAAGACGTCACAACTCTTTGTGAACTTTGGACCTGTCAATCAGGGGAAGGCTCTCTCGAAGGCTTCCATCTCCAGATGGCTCTCCGGCTGTATCATGTGCTGTCACCGGTTGGCAAACCGACCGCTGCCTGGCCGTCCGAGAGCCCATTCCACCAGAGCGATCGCAGCTACCACGGCGTTCCTATCTGGTGTGCCCCTGCTGGACATATGCAGGGCTGCTACGTGGAGGTCGACGCACACCTTCACGAAATTCTACTGCGTCGACCGGGATTCCAGGGAGGAGTCCAGGGTCGGCCAAGCAGTGCTGCGCAACCTGTTCGCCTGAGGTGAGCCTGGTGAGGAGGTAAGATGCTTAATGTTGAGTTGATGTGATGCTTAATGTTGAGCCTTTGCCACCTCCCGTGGTTGTGCATGTGTGTACTGCTATGTATTCTTTATTCATGAGCATGTGAATCCATGCCAGACCCCATGCTGGAGAAGGAACAAGTTACTTACCTGTAACTGTTGTTCTCCAGCATGGGTCTGGCATGGATTCACATGCGAACCCTCCCGCCTACCCCTCTGCGGCTCTTCACTTGGTCATACTGCCACTTCACGTGCTTCCAAATCTGAAGATGGCTGCCAGAGGCGGTGCTTAGGTAGAGGGCAGTCATTGGCTGTGGTCAGTATGACGCAGAGACCAGTGATTGGTTATTACTACGAAAGACAGATCAGAAACGAAACTGATACTGGTTTTTTCTTTACCGAGGATTCCCAGCCTGACGACGGGGAATATTCATGAGCATGTGAATCCATGCCAGACCCATGCTGGAGAACAACAGTTACAGGTAAGTAACTTGTTCCTTAAGTCTGTCGTGGTCCTGACCCCAGTTTGAGAGATGACCACTGGTGAGTGGTCAGAGAGGGTTCTAGGGAGGATCGACAGGTGAGATAGGTTTCTTATTAATATGTCTGATATAAGCCACATGTCAATCCTAGAATGTGAATCGTGCACTGAGGAATGATAGGAATATGTTCGGGAATCGGGGTACATGAGTCTCCACGCGTCCACAAGCGAGGGAGCGTTGTCAGGATAGATTGGGCTGCCCTGCAGAGCCGACGGGGTCTAGAGTCTGATCTGTCTAGGTTGATGTCCCATATGGTATTGAAATCCCCGCCCCATAGGATCAGAACCATAAATGTTTGATAAGGCCACCTTTATTTTGGAGTATGCCTTGAACCAATACATATCTTCCCTGTGGGTCTACCCGTGAGTGACTGCAGGTAAATTGAAGGCTTCTATGGATCAGAGTCGTCACCCCATGACTCTGTGTGGAGTAATTGGTATAGAACCTCTGGGGACCCCACTGTTTAGCAAATTTCTCACATTGTTCAGAGCGGGCGTGTCTCCTGTAGACATAGGATTTTAACGTTATGGCGTTCAGCATGAAGTTGCATCTGCCTCATCTTTTTATGATTACCTAGACCCCGCACATTGCAGCTCTTGAACGTTAGGCTATCATCACCCATCTGTATGGAGAGATTGGATAAACTCTAACTCCAGGCAGGTTGGTGGCCAATGCCAACATAACTGAAACAGCCATCGCTCCCCATCAGTATGACTATAACCTGATACTGCTTCATGCGCGGCTTCCTTCGCGAACGTCAAGCCTTTTTTTAATGATTTTTTTTTAACATAACTCCCAACCCCCCACACGCCCACCCACACCCCCCCCAACAGAGGAATGAGAACCCAGTACAACCAGATCAACAGCATCAACGCCTGGGGGCCTGAGAGCTGGCCTGGCGGTAATTCTCTGGACTGGGGGATGTATAAGGATATTTGCAGTCCGAAGCAAAGGGAACATGTGTGACAAAGTAGGAACTCGTGGATTGAAGATCAGCACAATAATAAAAACAAGATGAACTATTAATGCACTCCTGACAAACATTAATCACCTTATGAGCACAGCCGAGGATAGGCCTCTCACCAGTTAAGAGCTTAATTTCAAAACCAAAGCATTAATCGGAGAGGCATCACAGGGGGGAGAATCAACCAGGGAAATGATCATCAATGAATTTAGGGGCCTCTTCCTGAATTGTAAAGAAGAACCTCTGATTGGAGTGCTCAATTCTCAGCTTGGCAGGGTTTAGCATGGAGTATTTGAGCCCCAAGTCTCAGAGTCTCTTTTTGACTGCCAGAAAGCTTTTGCGCTCCTGCTGCACCGCCACAGATAAGTCTGGGTACAGATGGATCCTGGCAGACCCAAGATGTAGCTCCCCCTTGACTCTTGCCGCCCTTAGGAGGGCATCACGATCCCGGAAATTTAAGTTCTATTCTTGTTAATCTGCTTAGAATCACATGCTGTGCATATGGCCCGACATCCAGTGGTAACCGCGGAGTATTGCATCTTGTCTTATGGGGGACCGAAAGGGGACGTCGGCATAGGCGTGTCTGAAACACTATCCCTATCGTGACGTGTGTAGTACCCAAAATCCCTCACGCGCCGAGGTCCCTCGGATTGTTTTTTTCCGCCCAAATAACTGGTCGCCCTATAGCTGAGCTATTCATGAGACATTATATCTTACCGAATTGTTGGTTTAATCCCTGTTAAGTCACTTCGCCCATCAAGAACATCTTCGACAAAGACTACGGGGGAATCGTCTACCGCTGTGGGTTCCGGCGCCTAAGATCCGGCGTTCGGACTTCCACATGGTCGGGCCTTCTGGCCGGCCTACACAGTAGGGAGAGTGGGCTCGGGGTTTGCCATACTGCTATGATGTCTTTCCTCTTTTCCACTTCTTTGCTTTTTGGTCTGGTCACCCTTCCCTTCTGCTATGGAAAGGACTCCATTTAGATTCTGCCCTGTGTGTAGGGTCAGATATCCGTGGAAAGACGAGCACACGTCGTGTAATGCTAGTCTCCCCCTAGAGCACGACGAGAAGCGGTGTTCGGCGTGTTAAACCCCTTAAACCTAAAACCTTTAAGGAGCGCCGGTTGAAGCGGTGGGCCGCGTACGGAATGTCACGCATGGAGCCTCCCTCCCCTGCCGCGACACCACCCGAACGTGACGGGGGTACATCGGATGACCAAACGTCCAATGCGGACGTTATAGACCTTGAGGCAGACTATTCTAGAGCTGTCACGCCCGTACCCCGACCCTTCCAGGCTCGACTCCGGTCTTGCTACAGGGACCACACCCGGTGACGGGGCGTACAATTGCACCGCACAAAGCACACAACCCAAGCGCCCTCCTCAACGACTTTGTCGAAGAAGGCGAAAGCGCCATCGGATCGATCTGATCCGAAGCCTTCCCTGCATCCGCAGCAGCGCATGACGACTGGGCTTAACAAACATAACAAGGGCGCTACTCCCCCAAACTACACACGCCGAAGTTTCTGAACAAGAAACTTCAACGGGTTCCAAGGTTTCCAAGGCCCGTATAGGCCCGAAAACTGCGAGTAGGCCTCTACCCGAGAAGCCATCCCATGGCCCTTCTGGAGCCGCGGAAGACATTTTCACTGCCGACAAATCATCGGAGGCGTTGTCTCCCGAAGATTCGGTGACTATCCGTAAGAGCATCAATAGGATTGCTACGGCGGTGGGCCTAGTACCGGTTCCGCCCACAGTTATGGGCCTATCCGCCGAAAAGTTTTCCACGGATTTGGAAGACGATCCCAAAGACTCTTATGAAGAAAGCCAGGTACCCCTCTCAAGCACCCTGAGGAGATCCTCTCAACGCCTTAGGGCACGAGAACCCGGTTCCTACTCAGCTAGTTTGGGTCATCCAAGTGGACCACGGAGCAATTCGAGGGGTGTATGATCGGCTGGAGCAGTTTTTCAGGGCTTCTGATCAAGCTCTGCCGAAAAAAGCTTGGGTAGACCCTAACCCTCAAACACAAGATGCCCAACACCTAGATGTCCAACACCATGTTGACTATCAAGAAGCTGTCCAGAGGGACACGTATAGAGACATCTATACAGAAGAAGAGGAGGCTTCTTTTCTGGCCAACTATGGGGAAGATCAAGGGGCAACGGACAACTGGGAGGACACTCAGCAGGATGATCACAATTCTGATATTGTTTACCTTGACTCTTCCCCCATCCACCCCTATTCGACAAGCTTCCACGGTGGATGATCAAATGGCTTTCAACAACATGTTGAAAAAAGCAGCGGAATTCTTTAAAATGGCCACGCTTGAAGCCTTGCCCGGACAAGATTTCGCAGGCGACATTATTAATGAAAAGCCTCCGGCAAGCCACTCTAGCCCTCTCTTGAGCTCTGTAAAGAGACGGCTGGCCCCTTCTTTACTCACACCCGCTCAGACTAGGGCTGTGAACCCAAGGGTCGAAAAAATTTTCCGGCCCTCCCCCCACCGACCTGCTTTATATCAAAGGACACGCAATCCCAGACTCGCTGGTGGTGACCAACAGCCATCTAGTGTGTGAAGGCTTCTTTCGGCCATGTTAGTAGGTCTCTGGAAGAACGTGGGTAGTTCGATTGACTGGTTCACATGGAACTTCGAAATTAATTTCGGCGCAAATCTAGGATGAGTGCGCAGAACTACCTTATCTTTGTGGACTGTAACAAAGGGGTCCAAAACCGAGAGGGCCTGTAGTTTGCGAACTCTACTGATAGAAGTGATAGAACTAAACCACTGAGGAAAACTAAACCATTCTTTGTTTCAGTGGCAGCTGGTAGAGAAGGGATCCTGTCTGTAAATCAGCAATATCAAGGTGGATTGTCAAATGCATCACACTGTTACACTCTTGCAAAGAGAGAACTGCCCTCAAGCCTAGAGCACATTCTACTCGAGGCACTGGGGCATCCATAGCATTCATTGCAAATGTTCCCCTAGAGTCCATTTGCAAAGCGGCAACCTGAAGTTCTGTACACACCTTTACAAAACACTATTGCCTAGACACTCATTCTAGGTCTGATTCTCAGGTGGGACAAGCAGTACTAAGACATCTTTTTTCTACTGTTCCTTCTCACAACCCACCTCCAACTCCGGGTACTGCTCGCTAGTCTATGCACAGCATGTGATTCTAAGCAGATTAACAAGCATCAGAAGACATGCATTACTTACCATAAAAGCATTTCTGATGATTGTGTCTGCTTAGATTCACATGCGCCCTCCCTGCCTCCCCACTCGGGGTGGAAGGAACATAGACTGCTTACTACTTTCTCTCTTCATGTACTCACTCACTAAAGCCTTGTGCTCCCTCATGGCAGAAAAAATACAATCGGAGGGACCTCGGCGCGTGAGGGATTTTGGGTACTACACACGTCACGATAGGGATAGTGTTTGACACGCCTATGCCGACGTCCCCTTTCGGTCCCCCGAAAGACAAAATGCAATACTCCGGGGTTACCACTGGATGTCGGACCATATGCACAGCATGTGAATCTAAGCAGATACAATCATCAGAAATGCTTTTACGGTAAGTAATGCATGTCATTCTGGCTATGATGGGACATGGAGGTGCGCCAGGTCTGGGCTTCGCTGTTAAGGACCGATGGGCTCTTTCTACTGCAAACTATGGGGAGAGCTTTGGTGAATCTAGAAGTGTTAGAAGTATGCGCTCCACGTAGTCTCCCATGGGCTCCTTGATACTGTCCTCGGGCACCCCGACTATTCGCAGGTTATTACGTCTTGACTGAGATTCGAGATCATCATTCTTTTTTCTCCACTGCTAGTACCCGATTGGAAATCGAGGAGACTGCAGCCCGAAGGGAGCCCAAATCATCCTCGGCAGCGCCCACCCTAGTCTCGATCTCGGCCACCTGGCCATCGGTTTTCTCAATGTGGGCTTTTATGGATGAAATGGTGCCGTTCATATCATCTAGTTTTGTGTGCAAAGTGGTGAACCCTTCACGAATATACTCAAGCATCTTCTGCGAATCATCAGAGGCCGGGAGTGCCGATGTGGTGGGTACGTCCTCCAGTATTTCCCCCGTTGCCTTAGACGGAGTTTTTGCTAACATATTAATAGAGCTCTGCTTTTTTCCCCCGCAACAGCTCCTTTATTCATGGTGTCAGACAAGAAGGATCCTGGAAATATGGATAGATGTGGGTGAGTAGAGCGTGCAAGAGTCCTGATGGGCAGTAAAGTGCAATAGGGCAGTTGAGAGAAAGTAGTCCGGGTATCCCGCAGGACCGTGGTGGACTCCTCCAAATGGGCTATGTCTCCCACGTAGATTCGAAATTGTGAGTATGCCCCAGAAGAGGTTGTGCCCCTGCCCAATATATCTATAGTCTCAATTTGGCTGTTGGCGATAAAGGTTAGGTTGATCCCGTCCTATATCTGTGTTACTCAGAGGGAGCACTATGTAGATTCAACGTGCCAGAGATGGCGCTCCAGGGGCCAGCAGTATACGGGGGGTGCGGGAGTAGTCCAGGATAGCACCCACAGATGGGCACCAACCGGCAGGATCGACACCTGCCTAGTATCAGGGCAGGAGTGTGTATGATGTAGCGTCAGCTGTCAGTGAAAGATGCCTTCAGTACATATGCGGCCAAATGGTGTAACTAGCTGCTCATTCTCACAGTCCGCTGCCCGCTTCACAGTTTAGGCTGGAGAAGGATTGAGGGGCCCCCGGGGCAGAAGGTGCGATCGCCGCTGCAGTGAAGGTGTGCGCCACTCGTCACCCTCGACCCCTTCAAAACTCCTACCTTCACTCGACACAGCGGTGGGTGGCGTGCGGCAGGGGTCTGGGGAAACCTGTGCACTGGTCCAGGTTATGCGGCGGCTCCGCGGTCCCCCAGTGTCCCGCTAGCCCCCTCCTCGTCAGCAAGTTGGGTCACCACTGGAGTAGGCGCTGTGCCTCAATTCAGATGGGGAACCAGCAGTGCCCAGGCTGTCCCCCACCGCCACCTCCGATGGCACAATAATGATCCTGCCGCACCACACAGCTCGCAGAAAGATGTTGCTCCACAGTTTCCAAGAGCGCTCACCAGCATCAAGATATCCGACAGGGCACGCGTTCAGGGCAGCGTCGCCTCTCCCCCCACAGGCCCTCAGCGCCCTGCCACACAGCAGCCAGCCAGGCCATGCTACATGGAGCCACGGCTCGGTGAGTGTCTGAAGGGCTCTGCGCTGGTCTGCCCGCAGCTAAATCTCCGCAGTCTTCTGTTGTCCGCTTCTCCAAGTCGGCTGAAATGAGAAGCGGTGGTCCGTCACTCCAATATGGGAAGGATTCACTGCATCAAAGCGGTATTTTTTCAAAGAGGATTTTCCCCAGACCGGAGCTCGGCACTCAGGCTGCCATTCCCATCAAGCGCAACAGCGCCCCCCGCGCTCCCCCGGACCCTTTTCTAACTTAGAAGGAAAGTACTCACCTGTTTGCCCAGTTTCCTTAAAGCACTCTGACTTTTACTACTAAAGAACCTATCCTGACACTACCTGTTGGTCACTAGTCCTAGTGACCCCCTTTCTGCCACTGAGAACACGCATGCTCCAAGAATAAGGGAAAGACATTGAAGGGATTGGGACTTTTGCCTAGAAAAGAAAAAAAGAAAATACGTTTTTAAAAGTAACTTAATTGTAAAGAGTTGGTTGGTAACTGTAATTCTAAGAGTGAACAGTTAGAAAAGTTCTTACTTACCTTGGATGTGTGATTCACTGTTAAGGAGAATTCTCAGAAATGTACTAATTTCCTCCACCTTAGGGGCCCCTGAGTTACTTTGCTCAATTTTGAGGACTTCATTTCTTTACCTAGAGAAAGTGAAACCCCCTTTCCCAGTATTTTTAATGAGATTTTGAATTCTGTGTTGCTTTTGGTTGTGGAGTCTGACAAACTCCATAGGCATCATATTTTACATTGTGTCACACAGCACCTTCAGTGCAGTGGCAAAGGGAAGTCTTTCAAATTTCCCCAAGGTTTAAATACCTTTTCTTGGATAAACTACTGTTTCCAATAGTAATAAAGTGAAATTGACTTTACTTATCATTGTAACTTTCTAGACCCAGCAGACACTATCTTACAATAGGGTGCTGGAGGGGTTACTTAGTATCCCCTTTGTCTAGCTTCTCATGTAACATTTTTGTGTTACCCTTTCCTCACTGAATGGATGTTGGCAGTGGTTTACTTTTTACTACCATTGTGGGATTTTACTGCGGGCTGAGTTTGCAGACATCGTAAAGAACCAATGGGTTCCATTTTTGTCAAAATGGCCCCGGTCGTCTTTTTCTCCAGCATGGGGTTGGGCATGGATTCACTCACATGCTGATGAATATTCCCCGTCAGGCTGGGAATCCTCGTTAAAGAAATAATCTTGTTTGTTTCATTTCTGAACTGTCTTTCCCCTAACAACCAATCACTGGCCTCTAGGTCCTACTTCTCCCCAGCCAATGACTGCCCTCTACCTAAGCCCCTCATGTGGCAGCCATCTTCAAATTTTAACGCACGTTCAAGTGTTGGGAGTCCTTGTGCTATAGCTCTCGAGCTTTTACTGTGATTTGGGATTTTTCTAAGAGTTTTGCTCTGTTTTTCCCGTCAATCGCGCCTCAAGCTCCATAGATCCATCTTCCGATTAACGGGGACCCGCTTTCGGATTCTTCAGCGCCCCTCAAGGGCGATTTATCATCTAGTTTTTTTCTTGGAGGATTCCAGGAGCTTCTTCAAGGCCTACCCCGCGTGGACATGGCAGAGGAGAAGGATTCGGCGCCTCTCTTGAAGGTTTGCCGCGGTTGCAAAATACGGAATGTCTTTTCAGACCACGGACATTCCCTGTGCCTTTACTGCCTGCCCTCTGACCCGACGCACATGTAGGATGACTGTGCGGCTTGTCGGGAGATGGTGCCCTGCACGCTTACTGATCGGCGCAAGCGCCTTAATGAGTGGCTGCAGGCAAAGGCCCCTGCTCCGGGTGAGTCCCAGCAGCATGCCTCCCCTGCCCAGAAGAAAGGTGAGCGGTCCTCTTAAGACCTTTAAGGGCGCCCCTCCTACGTGGGCCCAACATAAGGCTAAGCACCACGAGTCCACTGCCTCCGGGAGCAGTTGCTACGGGCTCCTCTGCGGCCAGGCCGAGTACAGCATCTCCGCCCACGAGCCAACGCTCAGGATCTTCTAAGAGGAGGAAGTCGGACCATCCGAGCAAGCTATTGGAGAAGACCCAGACTGGCCCTGCAGAGAAGGCCGCAGTGGTGGATCCGCAGGAGCCAGCCCCAAAGGCGAGAGTATCCCTGCCTGCAAGGAGGGAATCCTCTTTCCAGCCCATCGAAAAGACGTCAGAGAAGGTAATGCCCATCATTTCCTCAAAACCGTCTCCCTTGGTCGCAGAGAAGGGGGGGGGCACGCTGGTCCTCCAGGGCACGGACATCTCATCCAGGAGGGGTGATGCGTCGAGAGCGGAACCTACGGGAGGGATCCCGACAAGGGCGACAACGAATGGGACGCGGAGAAGCAATCTAAACCGCAAGCTCCCTTGTCTCCGTTGCCTCCACCACCTCAACAACCACCTGGGGATATCTCGGTGGTCATTCTTACGGATCTACATACCCTGTGCTCGGCGATCCGGACAAGGATGCCTCTTACGCCGGCGGCCACAACACCATCGGAGGAACCACCATCCAAGCGGAGGTGAGTCCACCCTCCTCCGTTCCACCCGTCGCCTCTGTCTTCCCCTAGCAAGGGATGAGACGGAACTGGACACGGCGATGACTGACACTGGCACGGACGACGACGGCGGGTTGGGGGAATCTCACATCATCGCCTGCCAGATCGTCACTGCCCGACGAGATAGGTTTGTTCCACGCCATGATCTCCAGGGCCTCGCAGCTGTTCTAGCTCGTCCCAGAGGAGAAGGTTTCCTATACCAGCGCCGGGAGGCGAAAAGGAAGACTGTGCTGTCGATTCTGCTGTTGGATGACATTTGGGACGAGGGATAATCCCTCATGAAGAAACCTTCATCGGCTCTGGCGAAGAGGGACTGTTATGGAAGAAATACAGGGTGCTGGACTCTGCGCCCAGGTGCTAACGGTCCCAGCCGTCGCCAGACTTGGTGGTGTCGGCGGCGGCCAAGAAGTAGTCTTCGGGCTCCTCCTCGGCGGCTTCCTCCCACCTGGACGGTGAGAGGAAGTAGTTGGATGCCTCACCATCGTGGCGCATTACGACAGAGCACTTTGGTTGAAGATGGCCCCCCACCTGGACTTCCTTCCCGACGACAAGAAGTTGGAGGCATTGGAGATCCTACAGGAAGACAAGGTGGCGTCAGACCACACCATTACAGTGGCCATGGACATTGCCGACACGGGATTCTGCCAGATGGGCAATGGCGTTTGACTTCGTCGACGGGGCTGGCTGAGGGCCACACATTTCAACCAGGATGTCCAGCCGAGGGTGTTGGACGTGCCCTTTGGGGACAAATTGTTTGGAAAGACTGTGGACGAGTCTCTCCAGGCCATCGAAGTGGACACTGAGACGACTCGTGCCTTGGGCACGCTTCAGCAACGACAGCCGTCCCTTCTAAAGGATTCGGAGGAGGTGCTTCGTCTTACCGTCAGCCCTCCCGCTCGTCGGCCCAGGAGACCTAAAGGGGCCACACGAAGTCTGGAGGTGGACGTCGTTGTCGCCAAGGCCCCCAAGGCGGCTCGTGGATGTCAAAACAAGATTGAACTGGCCGTGGTGTCGGGCCTCCACCTGTGCACCCCGGTGGGAGGCCGGCGGGCGAACTTAGTCAGCGTGTGGAACACCATCTCCACCGACCGTTGGGTGCTGGACGCTCTCGCCCACGGACACACCCTGGAGCTCCAACGGAAGTGTCCCCGGATACCACCAGTGCGCCGTCAGGAAAATCACGTCCCTCAGCTGCTGCTGGAGGTACGGGCCATGCTAAAAAAGGGGGCAATAGAGCTCGTCCCAAGGAGGCTCCGGGGCTTCCTCGTCAGAAAGAAGACGGTTGGAGGCCCATTCTGGACCTCTGCTGTCTGAACAAGTTCAAGTCCCAAAAGGTCCGGATGGTGATTCTTCAGCACGTGCTAGGACAGCTAGGTTTTCTATCGTCGCTGGACTTAAAAGATGCCTATTTTACGATCCCCATACACAAAGGACACAGCAAGCACCTACGCTTCGTAGTTAAAGGGCAACATTACCAGTTCAAGGCCCTTCCCTTCAGATTGAAGTCGGCTCCGGGAGTGTTCACCAAGTGCCTGGCACCGGTGGCGGCACAGCTGCGGCTACGAGGGATCCACACGTACCCTTACCTGGATTGTTAGGGAGAATTCTCTGTTTAGGCTGAATTTCCTAACCTAGTCAGTCCCCCAGCAGCTTTGCTGGATTTCTGGAGTTTGTTTTTTCCTCCTGCCAAGAGTGAGTCTCTCTTCCTCACACTCTTGGACATGATTCAAGGGGTTCCTTTGACTGTTAATGTGTTTTATGGGCTATGGGGTCTTTTACTCCATAGGGTCTCATGTGTTTTTACTATGTGTGTTACACAGCACCCTCAGTGCAGTGACACAGGGGTGTCATAGTGACACCCCACCATAGACCCCATACGCTGGCACTGACTACTGTCTCCCAGGGCCTGTAAAGTCACCATTGGCTTTACTAGTCCCAAATTATGAACAGAAACCAGTACAAACCATCATATTCTGGACGTACTGGTCGGGGCAATTCGATTGCCCCGGGGTCTGTTATTCAAGGGGGCACGTCTCTGTCTCGCCTGATCGAGTTTTGGCAGGTGGCAGTGGATACTGCTTTTTATATTCCACCGCGAATATATCTCTATGGGATTTTCCCATTGTTTGAGGCTACCAACTTTAATTATTTAATTCCTATAGCCTCGAACATACCGCCGGGTTATTCATTTAATATTAATTCACCGGTTGGTATTTTTTGCCAGAACTCGATTCCAAAATGGCGTTTGTGTTCTCTTCTGTGACTCCAACCCAAGTCGAGCCCTTTGTTCTACTTTTTGGTGGGCTTCTCCACAGAAGCCTCCAGAAGTGGTGCCTCTCTGTCTGGGTACCACAGGGAGTGTGGGAGGGGGTTTAGGCACCCTGGACTGAGTTGCCTTGGCAACTCAAGTCGCACTCTTGTGTGATTGGCCCAAGTAGAGAGCCGGCCGGCTCACCACTTAGCATGTTTGATTGACAGCTAAGCTGAATGAATGGGTTTTTTTTGCATAAACGCAGGGCTTTTGGGACTGGTACTTCAGAAGTCGCCACAGGACCTGAAAGATCCAAAGAGGGAGAAGCTGAGCCGACCTGCAACAATGACACCACCGGTGGAGCCCTGCTGAACCGTCTCGCCACTTCCCGACGACAGAGGAGATCTTCTTGCCGGAGAGTCTCTTCCCCTTGAGCTGGTGGGGACAACCAGTTCGCTTTCCTTTTCGCCTACCAGGACGTCTAGTGGTCGAATTGCCCGTGCCAAGCACTCCAGCAACCGGATAGCCACTTACCACTGAACCGCGAAAGAAAGGACCGCTCCTTTGAATCTAGAAACTCCGCGGCTGGTTTCTTCCCTGGCAGCACAACAACCTCCTGTTTTCCTCCCCGACGAGATCTTCTCTTCTGCTGGACGAAGCACCAACTCGCAACCGCTGCCAGGAACAACTGCCCCCGCTGGAGTGTTCTCAACATTTCAAGGTACTGTGTCCGCCTGGCCTCCCTTTCTATAGATTGCTACAAGGTGACAGTAAATCCTTAACCTTCTAGACTGGGCTGGCCTCTTGACCATCTAACTGGTCCCTTTCTTTTGGTCCAACTCCTTTCTGAACCTTTTCGAGACTTTTGTGCACTTTTCAACCGTGTGACCTTGGACACATTTCGTTCTGATCCTCTTAAAGTGGGTCCGGCTTTCTGAACTCTAACTTCACGGTTTTATTCTGCCTTCCTCTCTTGCTGTGTTCTTGTAAAGGTGTTGGGATCTGTTTCCATTTATGCTCTGCCTTTCTCTCCCTTTTAAACCGAATTATTAGAGTGCCATCTGCGTTAAGCGCTCACCGCTGTCTGAAAATAAGTGGTGCTTTACTTAAGACTTGTCTAATATTCTTTTAAGGGAGTGTGTATACTTTAGTGACTGTGGTTTTGAACTTGCTTGATATTAGTGCCAGTGTGTTTTCATAGGTGTGTTTTTTTAAATAAATAATCATATATCTCTTACACCAAAGCTTGGTCAGTGTTTGCTTGTTCTACTGTATATTACCTGCCCTATTGTGTATGCTCTGTATACTTCCTAACTCTTCTTGAGAGAAGTCCGACTGCTCAGCCACAGCTACCAGGCAAATCTGGGTGGTGCAGACTGCTACCAATTGGGTTTACTGCTAACTCCTGTAGTCCTAAACTTTTTGAAGTGGTCCCTAAGGGAACTGCACAGGTTTCTGCCTAACATGGATGACTGGCTCATCTGTGCGAGCTCAAAGGAGATCGCCGTCGACCACACAGCGAGGACCGTCCAACTCCTGACGGATCTGGGGTTCTCGATCAACTATGTAAAGTCCTGCTTGGCTCCATCGCAGGACGCTCTGTTTCTGGGAGCTCCACTCAACACAGTGTTGTGCCTAGCGTCTCTGTCGGAGGAGAAGATGGCGGCCATCCTGGGCAAGGTGCAATGGCTGTTGCCGTTGAAGATCGCAAGGGTGAGGTCCATCAAGTCCCTACTCGGCATGATGTCGTCATGCATATACCTCATTCGACTGTGCAGGCTACGGATACGTCCACTGCAGGAGTTTCTCGACGCCAGGTGGATACAAGTGTCGGGAAGCTTTGAGGACAAGATCACACTCGACGAGGGCTTCCGCCGAGCAATACGGTGGTGGGGATTGTGTGCATACCTGTCCGCAGGCACGGACTTCCAGACCCCACCTCATCAGGAGACAGTCACGACGAACGCCTCCCTGGAAGGTTGGGGAGCACACACCAGAAGCATTCATGCAAGAGGCCTGTGGCTGCCGCAGGGGAAGATGTTGCACATCAACGTGTTGGAGCAGCGGGCTGCGTTTTGGGCCATCAAGTCATTCCTTCCGTCCCTCAAGGGCAAGGTGGTACGGGTCTTCGCAGACAACACCACCACAATGTTCTACATCCGGAAGCAGGGGAGAACAAGATCCCCGGCGCTCTCCAAAGAGGCACAGGACCTAGGGTGGTGGGCCATAGCCCAGGGGATGTTCCTCATACCATTTCATCTGGCGGGAGTGAAGTACACCATCGCTGACTCTCTCAGCAGGGAGTTGCGCTTGTGCAACGAGTGGGAACTTAGACAGGACCAAGTGGATTGCCTGTTTCGCAGATGGGGCAATCCCCAATTCGTTCTGTTTGGGACGGCGAGGAACACCAAATGTCGGAGGTTTGCCAGCAGGTTACCCCAGCCGGGGAGCATGGGGGACACATTCTCTTTCCCCTGGGACAGCCTGTTTCTGTATGTGTTCCCTCCGTTGCCGTTGCTTTTCGACTAGTCAATCAACTCAGACGGTCCTGGTGCAGGAAGATCATCATCGCACTGGCGTGGCCAAGACAGATATGGTATCCAGTCCTTCTGGACAATTCAGCGTCCCCTCCAGTCAAGCTACCGGCAGACGCAGATCTTCTCGCCAGGGAAGGAGGCGCGATTCTGCACCACGACCCAGGATCGCTGAACTTGAAGTACTGGCTCCTGCAGCACTAGAGTTTGGGGGCTACGATCTTCCAGCGGATTGCAAGTAGGTGCTCGACAAGGCCAGAGCTTAATTTACTCTTAAATGCTACAGGCACAAGTGGAAAACGTTTGCCATTTGGAGCCGTACTCGGATGATCAACCCTCTACGAGTCACTGCTCTGCAGGTGCTTCAGTATTGGTTGTCGTTGGCCAAGGCAGGACTGGCCCATGCTTCCATCAAATTTCATTTGGCGACTATTTCCTGCTACACCAGATCTCTTGGACGATCATCTTTATGGTCTCATGGTTTGGTCAAGGAGTTCGTCAAAGGACTATTTCGCTCGTTCCCACCGGTGAAGGCTCTGGCTCCGGCGTGGGAGCTCAATGTGGTGCTTACTAGGCTCATGGGTCCACCGTTCGAGCCTGTGCATTCGGCACCATTGAAATTTTGGTTGTGGAAAAGAGCGTTTCTTGTGGCCATCACCTTCGCACGACGAGTGGGAGAGATCCGTGCCCTCTCTTGTAGACCACCTTATTTGACATTCCACGAGACAGGTAGTGCTACAGACGCACCCTTCCTTAATGCCCAAGCAGCCATCGGACTTTCATCTAAACGAGCCCTTGGTGTTATCTGTATTTTTCCCGACGCCCTCGTTGCCGGCTGAGAGGACTTTGCACTCGCTGGATGTGGTTAGAGCACTGAAGTTCTATGTGAACCGCATGAAGTATTTTCGGAAGCAGTCGCAACCTTTTGTGAAATTTGGCCCTGTGAACCATGGGAAGGCCCTCTCCAAGGCTTCCATTTCCATGTGGCTCTCCTGCTGTATCACTCACTGTCACCGGTTTGCCCACCGACCTCTGCCTGGCCGTCAGAGAGCCCATTCCACCAGAGTGGTCACTGCAACGACTACGTTCCTGGCTGGTGCGCCCGTCCTGGACAGCTGCAGGGCTGCTACGTTGAGATCGATGAACACCTTCACAAAATTCTACTGCGTCGACTGGGATTCTAGGGAGGAGTCCAGATTCGGCTAAGCACTGCTGCGCAGCCTGTTCGCTTGAAGGTGAGCCTCGTGAGGAGGTAAGAGATGCTTATGTTGAGCCTTGCCACCTCCCGTGGTTGTGCATATGTGTACTGCTATGTATTCTTTATTCATGAGCATGTGAATCCATGCTGGAGAAGGAACAAGTTACTTACCTGTAACTGTTGTTCTCCAGCATGGTCCTGGCATGGATTCACATGCGAACCCTCCCACCTACCCCTATGGGGCTCTTCTCTTGGTCCTATTACTGAGCAATCTGAAGATGGCTGCCAGAGGAGGGGTTTAGGTAGAGGGAAGTCATTGGCTGGGGGCAGTATGACCCAGAGCTCAGTGATGGGTTGTTAGGAGAAACACAGTTCAGAAATGAAACTGTTTTTTTTCTTTTACCAGGGATTCCTAGCCTGAAGATGGGGGAATATTCATCAGCATGTGAATCCATGCCAGACCCATGCTGGAGAACAACAGTTACAGGTAAGTAACTTGTTCCTTAAACCTTATGAGAAATACAAGGGACTTGTCTGTGACACTGCACTGAAGGTGCTGTGTGCCACAATACAAAAGGTAGATGCCAAAGGAGTTTGTCAGACTAAAAAAAACAAAGTAACACAGAGTCCAAATCAGATCAAAAATACATGAGAGAGCAAGAAAAGGTCTTGCTCATTCCAGGATTAAAATTAAAAGTCCTAAAGTCAAGCAAAAGAGCTGGGGGTCTCTAAGGTTGAAGAGAATTAGTACATAAATGAGAATTCTCTCTAACATGAGACCTGGTTGGACGAGGGTGCTGGGGCTTTTCACTCTTCCTCTTTCCGCAGTTATGCTTCTGCCAGGCTCAGCAGACCATTACAGCGCCCTCCCTCGTCAAAGAGGTCGAGGTCCCACGAGGAATCTTTCGAGGGGAAGAGGGCAAAGAAGGGACATGTCTCGCACTCTGGGGCTGCTCCACAGTCAACCACCTCTTTGACTATCTTGTCTATGCCTCAGCCACTGCTTCATCGGCTCCCTATGTACCACCTACAGCCCCCTGTCTATCCATGGCCCCTTCAGAACAACCGATACAGCAAGGTAAGGAATCGGACATTGTGCCTCTGGACACTATTTGCTCCGACTATGAGGAAGACCAAGCAAGAGCGGTCTAGTCTCTTCCCAGCATGCCTCCACCAGCTCTTCCAAAACGAGGCCTTCTTACACTTCAAGACCATAATCAACCTCCTCCTACTGAACCTCCTATAGTGGCACAACCTTCTCCAAGCGCGCCCTTCCCAATGGGCAACCCTTCTGGCTCCAGAGACCTGTCTGTGGATATACTGTTCACTTTGCACACTCTGGTTTCCTAACTCCAGCATTGTCTTCCTGCCCCATTGTTGCCTCCTCAGGACCAACCTCGTGATTCCCAGCAGGAGAGGACATTGCCCCCCACCCCACCTCCGTCTAGACTACTTCCACAGGCTCCATCTCTGCCATCTGTCACCCTCACTGATGCCAACACCAGCACTAATGTTAGGTAAGATTTTCACAGCAATGATCAATCTTCCTGACCTTGTGTCAACCCCAGAACTTTTTTGCTTTACCGGTGGATTATTTTTCCTTCTGCCTCACTAAGTGGGAACATTTTTCCACACAGTCTAGTACTCTTTTTGTGGATGTTGTTTTTAAGACTCCATAGTGTCTCTTTTATTTTTATCCTCTTTGACAACTATTGGCACGCACTGCCTATTGTTGCTGGGTTGCCCTTGGTGCCCCCCATTTATCTTTCTCTGGCTAACCTTGAGAACTACAGTTCCCAAGGGTAGAAAGGATCTTTGGATTCCTTTTACCGTTTATTAGGTGAGACCAGCACCCACCAACTTATTGTGGAGTGCTGGGGAGATACTGGGTATCTCCTTTCTCATTCTAAATGTAACATTTATGTTACAAAGACAAACGTATCTTTAATGGCTGATGTCAATGAACCTTTTTACTAATTCGGTGCACATTTACCACAGCTGTTTCACAGCCACAGTAAAGACACCCATGGGTGCTCATTTTACCAAAATGGCCCAGTCTTTTACCAAAATTCCCATTTCAGCGTTCAGGATGTGAGGGAGGAGTCCAAAACTCAGCAGCCCTTTGCCTTCCAGCCTGACTGTGAGAATACAGTTCAAACTGGAAGGATGGCTGTTCCGAAAGGATTGCCAACCTCTGAAGTTTGAATGTTGCCAAGGCTGTTTGATTGGCTGGGTTCCTGCATAGGTGTCCGATACTGGAAGCTGAAGAGGTAGTTGATCACTGGAACCAAACTGAAGAGGAGGATGAAGTAACATGGCTGAGATGATTTTCAGCAACCGGAGGGCCAGCTGTGTAACTGGTGCCTGCTGTAGCCCTTTCTTCCACTCGACCTGGGGACTCCGAAAATGATGACCCATAGCCTGGTGAAACCCACTAGACTCAAGAAAACCTGCATTTTGAGCCATCCCACACCGTGCTGCATCTTTGCGGGAATCTCGCTGAAACTTCGTGGGCATCCAGCTGGATCTCCAGAGACACAAATCCAAGTCCGAAAAGTCCCCTCACCAGAGTGCTGGACCTTTGTAATCCAACCAGCGATATTCTGTCTTCTGTGCTCATGACAAAAAACGCCAAATCCACAGAGCCGCATCCAGCCGCGAGGAAAACCTTGCCTAGAGCCTTCGCTGTTGATCCCTGCTGCAGTCCCTTCCAAGTTCCTGGTGTCGGTCACCACGGCGAGGAATCCACTGACCAGGTTTTTCGCTACAGATCGTGAAGAAGTCCTACTGCAAAATCTTCTGTGTTGAGGTACTGTGCTGGCTTGGGTATTTACTTTTCTTAAGTCTCGTGATTCATGTGTAGCTTTGTTTTTTTTATTTTTCTGTGATTGGGATGCCTATCGTCCAGTTCACCCAGGCTCACGGCTGGAAACCTCCTACGGTGTCTTCTGTGAGCCCCTGGACCCTCCGCTAACTCTAAAGTAAAATAATCACCTGTTTGAATGGTCTTCCTTAGGAACTCTGACTTTTGAACCTATCCTGACACTGCCTGTTGGACACTAGTGACCCCCCCTTCTGCCAATGAGAACACTCGTGTTCCAAGAATAAGGGAAAGACTTTTTCAGACTTTAACCTAGATGAAATCAGAAATTGATAAGACATATATACTATCTACACATTACCCTTGTAGTGTGCCTACTACACTGCATTAATGTTAATGTTTGTATCCTTTAGAAGTTGGGATACATGATTATGTATTTATGAAAAACAATTTGTAGGCAGTTCTAAACTGACTGTTTATTTTCTCCCTGTGTTTTTGCAAACCCTGTCCACCCCTACCCAAAACTCCCTCGCGTTTTCTCTGTCATTTATTTTCTTTTTTACGAATTTACATTTGGTCAATGAATCACTAATGGAATATGTATGTACATTGGTAATTCTTTGTTTTGATCTGTTGGTATTATTCTTAAGCTAAATTGGCCCCGATTTAAAAAAGACACTTGCAGTGTCAAAACATGTGTCGTCCAATAGGGCACTTTGTTGTTCATGAGATTTTGGAAATCTGCATATATCATGACTAAAATGTGAAAACTTCACATCATGATGTGTGTGTGTGGTGCAGTTTGTTATTGTGTTAGGATAATTACCTTTTCGAGTGGATCGTGACCTCCAACGTATTCTTCATCTTAGATGTATTCCATCCAGCTTTGCTGTTCTTCGGAATTTTTTTTCGGCAGAGGGCGCCGTGCGTCGATGGTCCCTCGAAGGCCTCCGTCGAGGGTGACGTCATCGGGTGTATAAGTAGCACGCGTGGCGCCCGTTCGTCTCAGTTCCGTTTTTCCGCAGTATACGTTGCTTCGGACATTCGGCGCGCCTCGAGTTCTGTGAAAGAATATATGATACAAAGAAGAAATATGTCCTCGTCATCGACACTGACCACGACCCCGAGTTCGGGATTCAAAAAGTGCAAGTCGTGCGGCTCAAAAATGTCGATCACGGACCCACACCGTGAGTGTTTGTGGTGCCTCGGAGAAGGCCACGACATGGAGGCCTGTTCGAAGTGTCAGGCGATGACTGGGAAGGCCTTGCGAGAAAGGAGAGGAAAGCTACAGGTAGGTCGAAAAAACGATCGAAAAGCCTCTAGTGTCGAGTCGAGATCCCATGAGGAGAAATCTCCTCGACGCGAAAGGCATCGATCTAGGTCCCGTAGCGATTCTCATTGCTCATCTTCGTCAAAAAAATCAAAGAAACGACGCCACAGGTCTCCCTCCATCTCGTCGTCAGACGAGTCTCCGAAAAGGATGAAATGCCCCACGAAACATTCATCTTCCAAAGAGTAGGAAGCATTCAGGGTCAAAATGATGGAGGTGTTTGAGAAAGCGAAGCCTTGGTCCACGCCTTCTTCGGAAGCCGGCCGGGAGCGTCATCACTCCCACACTTGCTCACCCTCGAGGCCGGGTGATCGAAAAAGGAAGGATACAGAACCTTCCAGGACGCCGAGCGAAAAACGCTCGAGTCGAGTCGACCGTTCGAGGTCACCGATGCCGTCCGAGACCCATCACATCAGACCGCCTCGAGGCCCTCGAAGTACACCCTGTCAAAGACCACTATGTCGTCGATGACGTCGACCCTTTATCGACGCCGAAACCCTCGGCGCCAAAGGCTCCAGCCAAGCCAGGGAAGCCAGAAAAAAGAGGAAGGTTACAAAACCTGTAATTTCCTCAGAGCCTGGTACTACACCTCTTCCTCCTCCTCTCGCAGAGAAGGTTTTTAAGCCTCTCCCTAGGAAGGAGTTTTTCAAATCCCTGACCTCAATTTTTGAGGAACAGGAGAGATCTGATGAGGAAAATGTACCTTTTGGGCTAGAATATGGCACCCCAAATGTACCAGAATGCTTGATCTCAGTGGAAAGCAGAATGAGGGATTTGGTGGAGTCTTTACACAATGCAAGTGGCATTGACACATCTCCTCAGAATGACTTTGGCAGACCAGATCCAGGAGAGCATGACAGTCCATCATACCGTCAATTAATGACAAAGGTGGTAGATTACTTGGGATGGGCTAGACCACCAGCCCAATTCGTCCAAGATGATTTAACAGATATATTGGACCATGGTCCCACCGAAGACCCAGTACTACCCTTTCATGTAGCCTTACGAAACAGGGTGGCCAAGAATTGGGAAACTCTGGATTCTATTCTTCCGGTAATTAAATCCCTTGCCTCAAAATACTGCCCAGCCAGTAGCGACCCCGGCTATCTGTCGAAACATCCAACTCCCGAGAGTCTGGTCATACAGGCAGCCACAGCTTCCAACAAACTTGCGTACCTTTCTATCCCTCCAGACAGGGACGATAAGCTTGTGGATGGCTGGGCACGGAAGGTATTTTCACCTGGGAGCATGGCATTAAAATCTGCCAACTCCACATGTGCCTTGGCAAAATTTTCATACACTCTGTGGGAGTGCATCGCAATGGCGGCGGAGCACATACCAGAAGGGGAAGAAAGGGAAGGGTTCCTAGCCATCGTTAGAGATGGAAAGGAAGCCATGCAAGAATCCCTTCAATCTGGATTGGACTCTGCCGATAGTGTAAGCAGGTCCATGGGCACTAGCACGGTAATGCGCAGATTTGCGTGGTTACTGAAGTCGGGTTTTGCACCGGACGTACAGAACTGCCTTCTGAACATGCATTTTGACGGGTCTCACCTTTTTGGCAACAAGGCTGACGAGAGCCTTGAGAGGTTGCAGACCTCAAAAGCAGCTGCGAAATCTTTAGGAGCTGCTATTAGGCAACCTCGGCCTTTTCGTGTGCAAAGACAGTCATGGAGGGGACGATCCTATCGTTATTACACCTCATATGGAAAGACGAGAGGAATGACCAGTCAAAGGGGCCAGAAAAAGGCCACTCGTGGTGGACGAGGAAAACGTGCTAAGCCAACTCCAGCTGCAGCCTCTCTGCCATCAGCGGCTGCAACATCTGCCACAAATCCACTTTGAGGACTTGCATCACAAACACCTGTAGGAGGCAGGCTGTCACAGCATCTGCAAGAATGGCGAGCCATTACTTCAGATGTTTGGGCTCTAGAAATAATAGCCCAAGGCTACTGCCTGCCCTTTCTAAAGCAACCTCAAAGCAATCCACCAGGGGGGCACCCGTTGAAGTCTTCAAACCTGCTCCTACAGCAGGAAGTTCTAACCCTGCTGGAGAAAGGTGCTATAGAACCAGTACCTGCAGCGGAGAGGAAGAAGGGATGGTACTCACTGTATTTTTTGATCCCCAAAAAGGAAGGGGGACTGAGACCCATCTTGGACTTAAGAAACTTGAACAAGTTCCTCAGGAAGGACAAGTTCAAGGTGGTTACCCTTTCTCAGATCCTTCGGGCCCTTCAACTTCAGGACTGGTTGGAGTCATTGGACCTCCAGGATGCTTATTTTCATGTGCTGATTCATCTCAAGCACAGAAAATACCTGAGGTTCGTAGTTGGCGACTCTCACTATCAGTTTCGAGTCCCGCCATTCGGATTGACCTCAGCCCCCAGGGGCTTCACCAAGTTAATGGTAGTGGTGGCAGCGCACCTCAGGAGAGGGGGGATTCATGTCTACCCCTACCTGGACGATTGGTTGATCAGAGCGCGTTCTGCCGAGCAAACACTGGATCATCGGAAAGTCACCTGCCACTTCTTCCAACAAACTGGGCTTCTCCCTCAATTTCAAGAAGTCACAAATGACACCTTCCCAACAGCTTCAGTACATAGGAGCTGTACTAGACGCATCCTTGGGAAAGAGCTCGCCTCCCAAGACGAGTGCTCAAGACATTCTTCAGATGGTTTCCAAATTCCAAAATGGCCAAAATCTCCAGGCTTACGACTTTTTAAGGTTGCTCGGCCTCATGGCATCCTGAATCTTCCTGGTGCCAGAGGCACGCTTTAAGATGAGAACCGTTCAATGGGCCTTAAAGACTCAGTGGTCCCAGTTACCGGGTCAAATGACGGATCTTCTTCAGATTCCGAACAAGGTCAGACAAGATCTTATATGGTGAACCTGTACAGAGAACATGCTAAAAGGAGAACCTTTTTGGCAACCATGGCCGGAGATCACAGTAGTGAAGGACGCCTCACTCATGGGGTGGGGAGCTCATGCCAACGATTTGACAATAAACGGTCGTTGGTCTCCATCGGAGTCCAAACTACACATCAACCTTTTAGAGCTGAGGGCAATCGGACTAGCGCTGAAGACCTTCTTGCCATCTGTCAGGGGAAAGAATATCCTGATAATGATGGACAACACAGTGGGCATGCATTACCTAAACAAAAGAGGAGGTGTGGGGTCACTACCCCTGTGCAGAGGGGCAATGCAGCTCTGGTATTGGGCAACTCAGGAGGGAATCGCTTTAACGGCAATTCATCTAGCCGGGGAAGAGAATATGACGGCAGATGCTCTGAGCAGGTAGAGTACGGTGTCCCACGAATGGGCACTGGCTCAGGAAGTCATTCAAGAGATCTTCGACCTTTGGGGAACCCCTCAAGTAGACCTGTTTTGCAACCAGTACCAACCGAAAATGCGTAAGGTATTGCTCAAGGGAATTTCCCCCGAGAGGAGCCCTGGGGGACGTATTCGTATTGGAGTGGAAATTCCCACTATTGTATGCGTTCCCTCCGATTCCCGTCATTCCTCAGGTTATCAGGAGGCTGAGACGTTTCGGCAGCCGCATGATCCTAATTGCCCCGGATTGGGCCAGGAGAACGTGGTACCCAGACCTTCTAGATATGTCCATCTGCCCTCCAGTACGTCTTCCTCAGAGAGAGAACCTTCTCTCTCAAATGGAGGGTCAGGTTCTCCATCCAGAGGTCAAAACACTCAACCTTCATGCTTGGTATCTGAAAGGCTGAGATACAGGGATTGGAACCTTCCAGATGATGTTATGGAGGTGTTGCTTTCGGCAAGAAGGCCAGCAACAAAATCTCTATGCCGTTGCCGTTGGTAAAAGTTTTGCAACTGGTGCAGAGAAAAGAATGTCAATCCTTTTCTATGTTCTATTCCGGAAGTACTAACTTTCCTTCTGACTCTAGCACATAGTGGTCTAAATATTGGAACAATAAAAGGCTACCTTGCGGCGCTTTCCATTTTCAAGCGCTCATCGGAAGAATGCTCTTACTTCAAAATTCCTTTGATAATACAATTCTTAAAAGGTCTCACTAATGTGTTTCCTCCTCACCCATTTCAAGTACTGATTTGGGATCTCAATTTAGTCCTAAAATTCTTAATGTGTGCTCCTTTTGAGCCTATGCACACGTGTCCATTAAGATTAGTAACATGGAAAACTGCCTTCTTAGTTGCTCTAACATCAGCAAGAAGAGTGAGCAAATTTTAGGCACTGTCTTCTGGGCCAACCTATACTGTGTTCCATAAGGACAGAGTAGTATTGAGGGTTAAACCATCATTTTTACCAAAAGTAATATCTGATTTTCATTTGTCATAAAATTGTTTTACCCACATTCTATCCACCCCATCCGTCTAAGGAGGAGGAAAGATTACACAGGTTGGATCCAAAAAGAGCTTTAAGCTTTTACATCTCTAGACTTTCCAGACTTAGAGTGGAAAACCAGCTGTTTATAGGTTACACAGGAAGGAAACTGGGTCAATCGGTGACAAAACAGACAATTTCACGCTGGATCGTGCTTTGCATTTCAGAATGCTACAGACTAGCACAAAAAGACCCACCAGAAGGGTTAAGGGCTCATTCCACCAGAGGCATCGCCTCCTCGACAGCCCTTCAAAGAGGTGTTCCAATAAGGTACATTTGCGAAGCAGCAACTTGGTCTTCACTACACACCTTTTCAATGTTCTATAGCCTGGATGCTTCCCAGTCTAGGGAGCTGACTTTTGGAAAAGCGGTGCTTTATTCCGCCATCTGAAGGCATTGGAAAAATCTGACCCCTCCTCCAGGGAAAGTATACAAAATACTGCTTTAGCAGTCTATCTAAGATGAGGAATACGTTGGAGGACACAATCCACTCGAAGAACAAGTTACTTACCAACTGGTAACGTTCTTTCGATTGGATGTTCCTCCAACGTATTCCTCATCGCCCTCCCAACCTACCCCTCTGTAGATTTTTCTGGATTATTGCCATCTCAAATCTCACAAGGCTGATACCGGTCTGCCAGCACAATCTACACAGTACAAGATCACAGACAAAAAAAGGGGTAAAAACAAAACTGAGGCCAACAGGCGCCGTGCTACTTATACACCCGATGACGTCGCCCTCGACGGAGGCCTTCGAGGGACCATCGACTCGAGGACATCGACGCACGGCGCCCTCTGCCGAAAAAATTTCCGAAGAACAGCAGAGCTGGATGGAATACATGTAAGATGAGGAATACGTTGGAGGAACATCCAATCGAAAGAACGTTACCAGGTAAGAAGTAACTTGTTCTTCTATGTCATAACAATAGGTAGGGGTCTATGACTCTTTCCCTTTCCCCACATACCTGCGACACCTGAGAAATCTGCAGCGTAACATTTAGGGCGCAGGATCCAACATAGTTGGTACAACAAAAACCCCAACCCTGCCAGAATCCTTTTTAAAGAAGGCTTATTTAAAACAGCGAAATCATTATTTTACTAGAAAACCTTGCGTATGAGTGTAATTTGGATACTTTTATTGGGGAATTTCAATGCTACAGCTCACATTTACCCCTCTTGAAATAGGTCTGGCTGCTCAGTCACACTACCAACGTGTGTAGTGCAGACTTATACCAATAGGTGTGTTACCTAATACCAAGAGGTCAAGGTTGGTGTAGTCTTCCCCCCAGGGTTAGTACGTCAATTCTTGCCCATCAGCGGTTACTGCGGATTGTACCGCATGCCAGTATGCCCACCTTGTATAACTCCTTGAGTGGTATTCCTGTGTAGAATGTGTTCACATACAAATGGTTACCCTTGTGAAACAATGGTGTGACAAGATCCCAAGCAATCTTCTCACTTATCCCTAAATGGGCCGGGCAGCCCGGAGGGTTTATGCTAGTCTTTTCCAGTGTACACTCTGATGTTGTAGGCATACCCAGTGGTACTTTCGTACACCTTGATCCTATATTGTGCTCTCTTGCTCGGAATATACTGCTTGAACAGTAGCTGTCCTTTGAACAATACCAATGATTCATCAATGGATATGTTATTGCTAGGAACATACACCTCCGGAAATCGCTGAGTAAAGTGCTTCAGAAATAGCAGAATTTTGAATAGCATATCAAAATTTGGGTCATTTCTGGGTAATGCTGCCGAGTTGTTATTGAAATGCAACATAGGTTGCAGTGCTTGGAAACGATTTCTACTCACTGTTGCTGGAAAAAAAGGGGTTGTTAATGCTGCTTCAGTAGACCAGAAAATTGAGATAGACGGCTTCAGCAATATTCCCATGAGCATAATGAGACCCCAACATTTTCCCATCTCAACAATGTAGTTGAAACCCAAGATTGTGCTCTGGAATGGGGTTTGAGAGTGGGACCCCGTGACCTCAAGAACTGTTCAACGTACAAATTGCTTTGCTCAACCACATCTGAAATGAACCCTCATCCACAAAAGGGCTGAAAAAGTCAATAGGCTGAAAACCATCTGTATTCTCTGTGCACCCTGATAGTCCAGTGAAAGGTGGCACAACAGGCTGAGCCGTTGCTTGAGGCCCCAAGTCCGACTCATCAGCCATGTCATGAGCTGGCACATTCCTCGCACGTCCTGCATGTTCCCTCAACCTTGCAGGTAACCTGTGTGTAGGAAGTGTCAGAAGAGGTGCATGTACTCCTTCATTCTCTACCTCATCAGATGAGGAGGTGGAACCAGCCTCAACCGAAAACACACTTCCCGAATCAACTGCCTGCTCACCCTCAGAAGCAGATTCTGTTTCAGATTCCACATCAGGTTCTGTGCCTTGCTCCGAGTCAGACTGTATCAGTAAGGCCAAAGCCTCCTCACTAGACCTCTGACGAGAAGCTGTGACTGCTGTCACAATGTAACCCTTTACTGCCCAAAGAACAGATAACGACTGAAACAATACCTATCTTTGTTTCTCAAAGTGTGGAAACTAGTAGAGTAAGTTGTATTGAATGCCACAGACCAAGGTCACACAATTACACCAAAATGTCCAGACTCTGCTCACAAACTGTAGCAGCCCTCTGCAATGTGATGTACTCGCAGCATGCTAAATAAAAAGGAGTACTAATTTGCGAACACTCACGTAAAATGCAAACACCAGCTCACTGCTTACTTACAAGTGGTTAGACTGTTAGAACACACCTGAACCTACAACAAAGAGAATAACAAATCTAAGCAAGATGTGATCTTTAGCTATACATTACACAAATACAAGTGTGGGGAAGAGGATGGAACCCACACTACCAATTCAAAGACAGCCACCTTCCGTTGAACCCTCCACTCGCTCATGGGGTGCAGGTGGATGGGAAATACAGGTGAGAAACAACATTGCAATGTATTTTTGATTGGGTGAGGTGAAAAGGCAGAGGCGCTCTGGACGCAGACAGTGAAGATGAGGAAGTACTTGGCATGCCCTTCAAGACAATTGCTGGCACAATTTCCACAAAACTCCAGGCTCATTCACATAGGGTTGTGCGTGAAGGTCACAAGGACTGACCGACTGCAAGGGCCAGCAAGTGGAATTAAGCTGCTAAATGTGGTGATGCTTTGCAAAGAAATAGGCAGCACTGACATATTGAATAAGTTGACCTTCCACCAAAACAAAGTAGTAGGCAATTGCTAGGAAGTCAGTCTTGCTGTCAACAGATTTAATCATTTTATTTTCATGCCACACGACCCAGTAAGTCCATCAATTATTGGGACACCCTGCCCGCAAACATAACATCTGGACAAAGTTCATAATGTCCTCCATGAAAACATCCATGCCTCTCTGTTTCGGTGAAACATCAGTTCACCTTTTATGAAGCCATGGTGAATTGTCCGCATTCTGTCATTGTCCTTGGTCAGTCTTGCCAACTCGCCATTAAGTTTCCTCACAGAAGAGTTGATGGCCTTTTCCTTGCCAGGAGTTCTCTCCCTCCTGGAAATCATTTGCGACCAAGCCACCAGAGTGTTTGGGAACCTTAATGAAATCCTCTCCAGTTCAGCAATCAGTAGCTCCCTTACCCCTCACCATCTGATAGAAGCCATATGATTTGCTCCCAGGTGCACCACCATGAGGAAAGGATACAGAACATCTCCTTTTGCTTGGGCATCGCAGATGACTCCTCTGAACTGGTGAAGGCGCATTCCACCCGCCACCAAACCAGTGCAAAGACACACCATCCCTCTGAGACCCAGATGTGCTTGGGCCTGAGAAATGTGCTGCCGCCCTTCGGATGAGAGTTCCCGACAATCCATACAACCCTCATCCTCACTAGGAAATGGAAAGATGAAAAACTAACATGAATAGGGCCAGACGTACAGCTTTTCAGATGTTTGTTAATCTGCTTAGAATCACATGCTGTGCATATAGTCCGACATCCAGTGGAAACCGCAGAGTATTGCATCTTGTCTTTGGAGAATCAAAAGGGGATGTCGACATTGGGCGTGCCTGTAACACTATCCCTAACGTGACGGACGTGTAGTGTACCCAAAATCCCTCGCGTGTCGAAGGTCCCTCAGATCGTTTTTTTCTTACCAGCTATTTGGTCGCCCTAATGCGGGGTTCTAGGTCATTTGGTCGAAAATAAATGGTCGACAGGACAATTGGTCGACACCAAAAGGTCGACGGGTCAACTGGGCAAATTATTTTTTTATGTTTTTTCACAATTTTTTTGGGGGGGGGGGTGTCCCCCCACCCCCTTTTTTTTGCTAAAAACCCCTTTTTTTTCCCTTAACGAAAACCTAAAATGTGTATGTGTATATATATATATATATATATATATATATATATATATATATATATATATATATATATATATATATATATATATATATATATATATATATATATATATATATATATATATATATATATATATATATATATATATATATATATATATATATATATATATATATATATATATAAAAATTCGACCATTTGTCCTGTCGACCATTTGACCGGACACTCTAATGCGGAGCTCTTCATAAAACATTGCGTTATTGTTATATTTCTCGATCCTTGGTCGTTTATCCTCATTGTCACTTCCTTCCACGACTGATTCCTGTGCCACCGCTGAAGACTGCGGACGATGGAATTTCGATGGTTGTTGATCCGGTCGGTGCTGCCGTCCACGTGGCTGGGCCCTCTGGCCGGTCTTTACAGTAGGGAGAGTGGGGTCGGGTGGTCATATTGTTTTCAAGAATGCCTTTCCTTCTCCCCTCTTCGTTCCCTTGGGTTTGTCATCGCTAGTATGATCCTGCGCTATGGACAGGACTCGATTTAGTTTTTGTCCTTACTGCAAGACAAAATACCAGTGGAACGACCAGCACCGTCGATTCAACAATTGTCTTCCCCTCGACCACAAAGAGGTGGCCTGTACGGCCTGTAAACTCTTACGGCCTCGAAGCGGTGGGCGGCCTTCGGTATCTTGCAGGCCGAAAGTAATTCCCCCGCCGCCACAGGCGCTGAGTGTGACGAAGGGATTAGCGATGACCAAGACTCCACTTCGGAGGCCATTGACCTTACCGCGGAAAGTTCTCGTTCCGCAGCTCCGACCCCGGCCTCGATAGGCACGACGTGAGTCCTGCTATGGGGATGATACATCCCGGCAACAGGGACGTACCCGATTACCACACTAAGCACACAACCCACTGATCTGCTTCGGTGGTCAAATCGAAGCGCTCCAAAGCGCCAAGGGGAACGTCCGATATTTCGGCGGTGCCCGCTGGTCCTCGTGATCGGCAGCCCTCCCTGCAACCACATCAGCGGCATGCGTCTGGGCTCTCCAAAAGTAAGGGCACTAGCACCAAATTACACGCGCCCGTCGATATGTTTCAGAAGAAAGCTCTGCCACCGCTTAAGGCCCCAGTTGTGCCGAAATCCACCGCGCAGCCACCGGCTCAACTGCCACACCTCTCTGAATTCCTGAGCATTAGTGATGGTATTGCGAGGATCGCTTCGGCGGTTAAACAAAAGATACTATCGAAACAGTAAAAACGGCATAAAGACATGTCTGAAGACACGTCACAACGTCCGGAGCCTCGAAAAGGGTACTCTGAGAGCCCTGTGTGTTTATCCAAGACTTTAGAAGGAAAATCTCAACGTTCTGAAAAGGAAATTCATCAAGAAGATCCCTTTCTTTCCATAGACTCCTCTGGGTCATCATCATGGACCAGGAAGAAGTTTGAGGGGTGCTGCATGAACAGACTGGAGAAGTTTGTTGAATTTTCAGAAAGGTTGCTCCCAAGAGGCCTCGTGAGGAACCTTTATGCCTATGGCTAAGTTTCAGAGGACCTGTGAGGATCCTCATGAACAGAATGTTTTTGACCTTACAGATGACGAGGTGCCTATCAATACCTACAATACAGGATGATACCTTTGGGGACCCTATGGATGATCCTGCTGATCCCATGGACAATTGGGCAGACCGCCATCCAGTTGATAATCAACCTTGGGCGTCCCCTACTCCTAACCCGGACCCTGATGCTCTTTGTATGGATTCCCCTCCTACCACTCCAGTCCGCCAGGCCTCACCTGTGGATGATCAAACTATGTTCAACGCCATTTTAAAGAAGGCGGCTGAACATTTTCAAAGTGCCACACAGGAGGCGGTGCAGGATTCGGATTTTGTAGAGGACATACTGAAGGAAAAGCCTCCTGCCAGTCAGGCCATTCCCTTACAGAACTCTTATTAAGAGACGTCTAGCACCTTCATTGTTAACTCTGGCCCAGGCCAGGGCGGTTAATCCCAGGGTAGAGAAGTTGTTTCGCCCTTCTCCTACCAACCCCCTTTACATTAAAGGGCATGCCATTCCAGATTCCCTGGTATTTACGACTACGAGAAAGAGGCCAGGTGTCCCCCCTATCTACAGGGGAGGCACCACCTGATAAGGAAGGCAAGAAGTTGTATGGATTGGAAAAAAATGTCACAACTGCTGCTGCATTCTCCACCTGAATAGCCAACACCACCACTCTGTTTAGCTACTCAGATGTACAGTGGAATTTGTTGCAAGAGGGCCTTCAAGAGGTCCCAGAACCAATGCGGGCGAAATTGCTTGCGATTGTATCGGAAGGCAAGCAACTCAACCACAACATTCTGAAGAACACTGGTCGCTGCTGAAACGGCGGGAAGGACCTTGTCCCAGGGTACATTAAATGGCACGCCAGGTTGAGGAACTCTGGTTTTAAGCCTTAATAAAAAAGCCGGTTGAGGAGACCAACTTGTTTGGCAAGGCCGTGGATGAAGCACTTGAGACAGCTGAGAAGGAGCATGAGACGCTCAAAACCTTAAACCAGATTATCAAAAGGCCTTCGCAACAAAGAGGGGGCGGTTCTCGTTCCTTTCGCAGGCAATCTTGCTCCCCTCAAAACCAGTATGGTTCAGGAAACGACTGGTCTTTAGGACAAGGATCCAACACCACCACCACGTATCCACCTAGAGGACAACGCCGTGGAAAGGGTAGAGCCCGGAATTCCACTCCCAGAGGCTCTCTGGCCTCAGGTCAGAAATGACCCTTAGATCCAGGTTCCCTCCCATGCCTTCCCGGTCGGGTGATGTCTAACATCATTCCTTCATGCATGGAAGTGGAGAACAGACCAGTGGGTGCTCAAGACTGTCACCCATGGGTACTGCATAGAATTTTGCTGACCACCTCAATTCAGACTGCCAAAATCAAGACGCCTGACGCCAGAACACCTACGCATCCTGCTGCAAGAGGTTGAGATCCTGCAGGAAAAGGGCTCCATAGAAGTGGTCCCTCTTTTACAGGTAAACAAGGGTATTTATTCAGTGTACTTCCTTGTACCCAAAAAAGGATCTCACCATGCACCCTTTACTAGACGTGCGCCCAACGAAAAATGTGTCAAACCTTAAAGTTTCGTATGGTCACGTTGCAGGAGATAATCCCATCTGCTGAAACAGGGGGATTACATGGCAACACTGGATATGAAAGGTGCATACTTTCATATTTCAATGTTTCCGGCACACAAAACATACCTAAGATTCATGATGGAGGACAAGCACTATCAGTTCAAAGTACTCCACTTAGTCATTGCCTCAGCACCAAGGGTGTTTACTGGCAGTGGCATCAGCACACCTGCGGAGGGAATCCGTTCTGCTTTACCCTTACCTCAACGACTGGCTCATAACAGGGGATTCCTACAGAACATGCCTGTGGAAAACCCAAAAGACGATAAACCCCTTATTCAGCCTGGGATTCTCCATCAATGAGAAGTCCAGCCTAGACCCCATTCGAATAGTTCCTAAGGGCTCTAATTCAGACAGAAGACTGCCTCGTCTTCCCCTCCAACGAGAGGGTTCAAAAACTGCTGTTCTCCAGCATGGGGTCTGGCATGGATTCACATGCTCATGAATATTCTGCGTCATCAGGCTTGGCATCCTCAGTAAAGAAAAAAATCTGTTTGTTTCACTTCTGAACTGTCTTTCTCCTAACAATCACTGGTCTCTGGGGTCATAATGCCCCCAGCCAATGACTGCCCTCTACCTGAGCCCCTCCTCTGGCAGCCATCTTCAGATTTTAACCACACGTTTAAATGTTGGGAGACCTCGAACTATAGCTCTCAAGCTTTTACTGCATTTTGCGATTTTTCTAAGAGTTTTACTGTATTTTTTTGGGCCAATCGAGCCACAAGCTCCACCGATTAACCTTCCGATTAACGGGGACCCGTTTTCGGATTCTTCAGCTCCCCTCAAGGGTGGATTTTCAACGAGTTTCTTCTTGAAGGATTCCAGAAGCTTTTTCGAGGCTTACATCGTGTGTCATGGCGGAGGAGGACTTGGCCCCTCTCTTCAAGGTTTGCCCCGGCTGCAATCTACGGAACGTCTTTTCGGACGATGGACATTCCTTGTGCCTCTACTGCCTGCATTCAGACCAGACGCATGTGGAGGACTGTGGTGGCTTGTCGGGAGATGGTGCCATGCACGCGGGCCGAACGACGCAAGCGTCTCAACGAGTGGCTGGAGGCCAAGGACCCTGCTCTGGGTGAGTCCCGGCAGCATGCCTCCCCTGCCCAGAAGAAGAAAGCTGAGCGCTCTTCTAAGACCTTTGAAGGGTGCCTCTCCCGCGGGGGCCCAAGAGAAGGCTAAGCACCGCAAGTCCACTGCCTCCGGGAGCGCCTCAGTGGCCAGGGCGAGTTCAGCGTCTCCTTCGACCACGAGCCAACGCTCAAGTTCTTCAAAGAAGAGGAAGTCGGACCATCCGGGTAAGCTTTTGGAGAAGACCCAGCCCAGCGTGACGGAGAAGGCCCAGGGGGGGCGGGGCTCTGACCCTGCCCCTAAGGTGAAGGCCGCGGACTCGGCCAGGACCACGAAGGCCCAGGTGCACCAACTGAAGGCCTACGCTTCCATCGAAGAGGTAGCGGCGTCCCTCGCGAAGGCCGCCGGGGCCAGAGTATCCCTGCCTGCCAGGAGGGGGGAGTGCATCCAGCCCATCGAGAAGACTCCAAAGAAGATGCCGAAACCATCTCCCTTGGCTGCAGAGGAAGGGGGGGCACGATAGTCCTCCAGGGCAGGGACATTTCCTCAGAGGAAGAGCTCATCAGCCTCCCGGTCCTCCAGGATGGGAGATGCGTCGAGAGCAGGCCCCACGGGAGGGATCTCGACGAGGGCGACGACGAAGGTGACGACGAGGAGACTGACGAGCAGCAGGGCGGCGACGATGGAGCAGACCAGCTTAGGCCGCAATTGCCCCGGTCCCCTTCACCTCCACCCCAGCAGCCCCCTGGGGAAATCTCAGTGGACATTCTGACGGCTATGCATACTCTGTGCTCGGAAATCCGCACAAGGATGCCCCTTGCGCCGGCGGCTCCGCCCGTGGCGCCGAGGCCATCGAAGGAACCACCACCCAAGAGGAGAAGAGTTCCTCCCCCTCCGCCGTTTCACCCCTCGCCTCCCTCTCCCCCACCGAGGGATGACACGGAACTGGACACAGCGATGACGGGCACCGGCATGAATGACGGCGGCGGCCTCGGGGATCACCCGTCTCCGCCGGCCAGATCGTCAACACCCGACGAGATTGGCTCATTCCACGGCATGATCTCCAGGGCCTCAGAGCTGTTCCAGCTCGTCCAGAGGAGAACAAAGCAGGCTTCCTCTACCAACGCGGGGAGGCGAAGAGGAAGACTTTGCGGTCGATCCCTTTGTTGGATGACATTTGGGGTGAGGGGTTGTCCCTCATGAAGAACCCTTCGTCGGCTCCGGCAAAGAGGGATCACTACGAGAAGACACACAGAGTGCCATACTCTGCGTCCAAGTGCATATGGTCCCAGCCGTCTCCGGACTCTGTGGTCTCTGCAGCGGCCAAGAAGTTGTCTTCGGGCTTATCCTAGTCAGCGGCCTCCCCCCCACCACCAACTCTTCCCCCCTTACCCCCCCCCCCGCACCCAGACAGTGAGGGGAAGAAGTTGGATGCCATGGGGCGAAGAGTGATCACGTCGGCGGCGACTAACATAAAGGCTGCTAACACCCTCGCCATCATGACGTGTTACGACAGGGAACTTTGGTTCAAGATGGCCCTCCTCCTGGACTTCCTTCCCGAAGACAAGAGGGCTGAAGCGTTGGCGATTCTTGAGGAAGGTGAGGTGGCTTCGCACCACGCCATTACAGTGGCCATTGACTTTGCCGATACATGTTTCCGCCAAATGGGCAAAGGCGTTTGCCTACGTTGGCGAGGCTGGCTGAGGGCCACCAATTTCCGCCAGGATGGTCAGTCGAGGGTGTTGGACATGCTCTTCAACTGGGACAATTTGTTTGGAAAGACTGTGGACGAGTCTCTCCAGGCCATCAAAGCGGACTCTGAGACGGGCCGTGCCTTGAGCACGCTTCAGCAACGACAGCCGTCCTTTGGGACTTCTGCAGGGAAATCCCAAAGTTCCTCTAAAGGATTCAGAGGAGGTCCCTCGTCCTACAGCCAGCCCTCCCTCTCCTCGGCCCAGGAGACCTACAGGGGCCACGCCAAGTCTGTAGGTGGACATAGTCATCGCCATGGCCCCTAAGGCGGTACTTCGATGTCGAAGCAAGATTGAACCCGCCGCCGAGTCGGCCCCCACCTGTGCACCCTAGGGGGGCCGGCTGGCGTACTTCGTCAGCATGCGGTAGACCATCTCCACCGACGTTTGGGTGCTGGACGCTCTCGTCCACAGACGCACCCTAGAGTTCCAACAGAAGTGTCCACGGATACCACCAGTGGGCCGTCTGAAGCAGTACATCAAGTCCCAAAAGTTTCAGATGGTGACCCTTCAGCACGTGCTAGGAGAGCTGGGAGAAGGGATTTTCTATTGTTGCTGGACTTGAAATATACCTATTTTCACATCCCCATTCACAAGGGACACCGCAAGTACCTACGCTTTGTGGTTCAAGGACAACACTACCAGTTCAAGGTCCTTCCCTTCGGGTTGAAGTCAGCGCCACAAGTGTTCACCAAGTGCCTGGCCCCGGTGGCGGCGCAGCTGCGTCTGAGGGATCCACATGTACCAGTACCTGGACTGCTGGCTCATCCGGGCGAACTCAAAGGACATCGCCGTCGACCATACGACGAAGACACTCCAACTCCTGACGGAACTGGGGTTCTCGATAAACTTTGCAAAGTCCTGCTTGTCTCCATCGCACGACGCACTGTTTCTTGGATCCCTGCTCAAAACAGTGTTGTGCCTGGTGTCTCTGTCGGAGGAGAGGATTGCGGCCTTCCTGGGCAAGGTACACCGGCTGTTGACCCTGAAGGTCGCAAGAGTGAGGTCCATCAAGTCCCCACTCGGCATGTCATGCATATTCCTCATTCAGCTGTGCAGGCTATGGATGTGTTGGCTGCAGGAGTTCCTCGACGCCCGTTGGATGCAAGTGTCGGGAAGCTTTGAGGACAAGATCACGCTCGGCTAGAGTTTCCGTCTAGCAATACGGTGGTGGGAGTGCGTGCACATCGGTCCACAGGCGTGGATTTCCAGACCCCACTGCATCAGGAGACTGTCACGACGGATGCCTTCCTGGAAGGATGGGGAGTGTACACCAGCGATCTTCATGCAAGAGGCCTGTGGCTACTGCAGGAGAAGACGTTGCATATCGTGTTGGAACTGCGGGCAGTGTTTTGGGCCCTTTCTTCCTTCCCTCAAGTGCAAGGTGGTACGGTCTTCACGGACAATACCACCACAATGTTCTACATCAGGAAGCAGAGGGAACCAGATCCCGGGGTGCGGTGCTCCAAAAGAGGCGCAGGACTTTTTAGCACTGGGACCGTAGCCCAGGGAATGTTCCTCATCCCGTTTCATCTGGCAGGAGCGAAGAACAACGTCTCTGACTTTCTCAGCAGGGAGCTGCGCTCGTGCCACAAGTACGAACTTCGGCAGGACCAAGTGGATCAACTGTTCCGCTGATGGGGCAATCCCCAGATCGATCTGTTTGCAACAGCGACGAATACCAAGTGCCGGAGGTTTGCCAGCAGGTTTCCCCAGCCGGGGAGCATGGGGGAAACGTTCTCTTCCCCTGGGATGGCCTGTTTCTGCATGCATTCCTTCAGTTGCCGTTGCTTTTTCGACTAGTCAATCAACTCAGAGGATCACCTGGTGCAGGATGATCCTCGTCGCACCGGCGTGGCCGAGACAGATATGGTACCCGGACTTTCTGCACATGTCCGCGTCCCCTCCAGTCAAACTTCCGGCGGTCGCAGATTTTCTCGCCAGGGAAGGAGGCGCAATTCTGCACCAAGACCCAGGATTACTGAACATGAAGGCCTGGATCCAGCAGTAGAGTTTGGGGGCTACAATCTTCCAGAGGATTGTCAGGAGGTGCTTGCCAAAGCCAGAGCTTCGTCTACTCTCAAATGCTACAGGCACAAGTGGAAGAGGTTCGCCGTTTGGTGCCATACTCAGACGATCGACCCTCTACGAATCACTGCTCCGCAGGTGCTTCCGTATTTGTTGTCATTGGCCAAGGCAGGACTGGCCCACGCTTCCATCAAGGTTCATCTGGCGGCTATCTCCCGCTACACCAGATCTCCTGGACGATCTTCCTTATGGTCGCATCGTTTGGTCAAGTAGTTTGTCAAAGGACTGTTTTGCTCTTTCCCGCCAGTGAAGGCTCAATGTGGTACTGACTAGGCTCCTGGGTCCCCCGTTCAAGCCCTTGCGTTCGGTGCCACTGAAATTTTTGTCTTGTAAAACAGTGTTTCTTGTGGCCATCACCTCCGCACGACGAGTGGAAGAGATTCAGGCCCTCTTGTAAACCACCTTATTTGACATTCCAGGAGACAAGGGTAGTGCTGCGGACACACTCCTCCTTCATGCACAAGGTGTCGTCTGACTTTCATCTAAACGAGCCCTTGGTGTTACCTGTTTTCTTCCCGACGCCTTCGTCGCCAGCTGAGAGGACTTTGCACTCACTGGATGTGGCTAGAGCACTGAAGGTCTATGTGGACCGCACAAAGAGTTTCCGGAAGACGTTGCAACTTTTTGTGTACTTTGGCCCTACGAACCATGAGAAGACCCTTTCCAAGGCTTCGATTTCCAGGTGGCTCTCCGGCTGCATCACCCATTGTCACCGGTTGGTCAACCGACCGTTGCCTGGCCGTCCGAGTGCCGATCGCTGCAAATACAGCGTTCCTATCTGGTGTGCTCCCGCTTAACATCTGCAGGGCTGCTACGTGGAGGTCGACGCACACCTTCACGAAGTTCTAATGCATCGACAGGAATTCCAGGGAGGAGTCCAGAGTCGGCCAAGCAGTGCAGCGCAACCCTTTCGCTTGAGGTGAGCCTGGTGAGGAGGTAAGAATTGCTTAATGTTGAGATGGTTAATGTTGAGTCTTGCCACCTCACGTGGTTGTGAATGTGTGTACTGCTATGTATTCGTTATTCATGAGCATGTGAATCCATGCCAGACCACATCCATGCTGGAGAAGGAACAAGTTACTTACCTGTAACTGTTGTTCTCCAGCATGGGTCTTGTATGGCACCATTAGTATCCTGCGACCTGGGGCAGACTGCACTGTTGTGAAAAATCTTTGGCAGCCTTCTACTTAACCTTCTTCCCCTTTAAATTTAGAGGCGCGCAGGAGTGCGGGCATGAGAGCCTGAGCTACCATGACACTGCCCACCAGCGCCACACCACAGTCCCCTTTTCCGCATAAACGGGAATGGGCCAAGTTCACCAGCGCTCCTGGGTTTGGCTTCAGCCATGTAATACCACGCGCTCTAACCCGGATTATTCTGCTATCTTTTTGTCGTCTTTGTCATTCAGGTACTCAGCGCTCCGTCCTCACGCTCCTCCCCGGCTCGTGTTGACTTCAGCGGACTTCAGCAGGTGTCTAGCCTGCAAGGGGATTTTCCCTACGTCTGACCCCCACGCTCTTTGCCTCTGCTGCCTTGGGCCCTGACCACAGCTGGGAAGGTCATACCACGTGCAACGCACTTAATCCACATGCACTGAAGAACAGGCTAGCTAGGTGGAGGGGCACTCATCAAAAGGTCACCTCCGGAGGGCTTGAAGAACTTTGTCAAACAGAGATTGAGGCCCAAGGGAGGGCCGCTATTGTCCATTGCACCCAGTAAGAGCGACTCGTTCCAGAGGAAACGCCCGAGCAAGAGGAACCTCTCGGGTTCTTGTACCAGCACACGCACCAAGGCTAGTCCAGCTACCGACCTCACGGCCATCAGATCCTTCTGGAATCAGTGCTGAGGGACCGCAAGTTTCTTTTACCGGATGTACACCCAAGAGGCAATGTCCTAGTACCAGTTCAATGTCTGAGGGGGCGCCTGCACGCAGCATTACCAGCGACAATGCCAAGGGCAATAAGTCTTCCAGGCCTAGGTCTGAGGTGCAGGGAAGGCCTCAAGCTCCACCACCAAAGGTTTTGGAGGAGCCTTGCGCAGGGAGCCATGCACCACGACTTTGGCACGCAGATCGACAAAATGGCTGCCGTGCCAGACAACATGGGCGCTCGTCCGATGCCACACCTATGAACAGAGCAGGCGGGTGAACGGGTTTCAAGGTGGGACAGGTGTCACCAGGTACGTGGCCTACAGTTTACCCATCGGCAGCGCAGGGCAGCTTTTCCCTGTAACCTAGACAGTGTGCTCCGGCCCCAGCAGCCCCTGGCCACACCGTCAATATCACCTGCAACCTCTTCTGCCTCCGAAGACAGGTTCTTCGTCAGGTTCCTGGCCCTGATGCGTACACCCCAGATGGGGGCCATCCTGCGCGATGCAGTCAGGGACTTGCTCACTCCGGTCACTCCACCAGGGCCCATAGTCATTCCTCCCATGGCTCTGGTGCCACAGGCCCCAGCGCAGCTACCTCTCCCCCTGCCGGCTCCTTTGATTCTGGCTCCCCTGCCTCCCACAGTACAGGCAGTTCCACACCAGCCTCCGGATTCGGTCTCCACACCGCAGCACCCAGCACCCCTCCACCCGCTCCGGACCAGCCGCAGACTCTGGTGGACACAGACGAGAAGGACCCTGACATGCCATCGTCAGCAAAGGCCTTCCACGACTGGCTTGCAGGTTTGGCTGAATATCTGGGCCTTCCTCAACCTAAGGTTAAGCAGCCAGAGGAGGGGCTCTTAGCAGAAGTCCTCACCCTACGGCCTCCTACCAAAACGTTTATCCCCATGCAGAAGGATGTTGTTGCCTTGGCCAAGAAGGGGTGGCTCAAGCCACACTCGGCCCAACCTGTCAATCGGCACCTCAATGCCAAGTATAGACAGATGCAGGGGGATCCATTCTTGCTATCGGCGCACCCTCAACCGCACTCTTCAGTGATTTCTGCGGCTTCACTTTACTCTAAGCCTCAGTCGTCCTCGGTGCTGCTAGGCAAGGAGGAGATGATCTTGGAGGCGTACGGGAAGAAGCTCAATGCCTCGCTGCACCTGTGCCAATCCAACGCGTTTGCTATGCTGGCAGCTGCTAGCCAGAGGCTTTGGTGGGGAAATAGCAGACTTCCTGCCAGAGCTTCCGGTGCAGAGTCGGGCACACTTCAAAGTGGGTTTAGGAGAAGCCAAGCTGGTAGCGCAGGACATCATGGAGTCCACTGTGGCCAACATCGATACCTCTGGCCTGGCCATCTGCATCGCCACGGACATGAGAAGGATGGCCTGGCTTCGGGCTACTAAATTTAACCCTGATGTCCAGGAACGCATATTGAACCTTCCATTTGAGGGTAGCAACCTCTTTCACTCTACCATTGATGAGTTGGATAAAAAGAACAGCTTGCAAACTGCAAAGTCTTTATCCTAACGAAGGCCACGGCCAAGGCGTTCACCCAGTTGCATCAACGCTCTGACAGGGGGGCGGTCGTTCGGCGGGTTCCTGGGCTTTCAGGAACGGAGGTTGAGACAACCTGACCGCTCGCCCAGTCAGCACTGGCGCAAGCAACAAATGGGGGTTGGGGGACTAGTGCTTCTTCCAGTCCCCCTCCTCAGCAGCAGCCTCAGAAGGAAAGAAAGCATGATGCGTCCCTTTCGTTCCACGTGTCTTCAGTGGCCGGAAAGCTTGCCTTTCAGGTGCATTTTGGTGCCAGAACTTTGCGGACCCCTGGATCCTCGCTGGAGTGTCCTCTGGGTACCGCCTACCAGTCCCTTCTCCTCCTCCTTCCTCCCCTCCACTCCCACAGATTGGGACATCAACTCTGTTGGCAGAGATCCGGCCGCTCGTCGAAAGCCAGGCTGTGGAAGAAGTCCCAGCCTCTCTGAGAGGATTGGGGTTTTAGTCCTGGATTTTCGCCATACCAAAGAACAACCAGGTTGGCATGAGGGTTGTTGGATCTGTCCACCCTCAACCATTCCTTCCCTCTTCAGAAATTCAAGATGGTTACGCTAACACTCATTGCAGAGATAATAGACCAGGGAGACTGGATGTGTTCCCTGGATCTGATGGACGCCTATAGCACCAGGGAACCACTCCGGTGGTGATAGTGCGCTTTACAAATATCCTTTAACATCTACATGTCCCGATTTGGCAACCACATTGCTCCTTCCTGCGCTTCAGGATCATGGGTTGCCATTTCCAGTACAAGGTGCTAGCCTTTGGCCTCAACTCATCCCCCAGGGTATTTACCAGATTCATGAATGTGGTGGCAGGCCTCCTCAGGGCACACATACCTGGACGACTGGCTCGTCAGTTCGAGATCTCTGGAGGGGCTTAACCACACCTCCTCCGCACTTATGAGCCTTCTCCACGACCTGGGGTTTACGATCAACCTCAAGTGTAAGCTGCAGCCCACGCAGAATTTCACCTTCCTGGGCCTCATCTGGATACGAGCTCTGAGAAGGTCTTTCCCTCGGAGGACAGGATTATAGCCATCAAAGGGGCCACTACGCACTTCCTTACCAAAGCAGTGACTTTGGCCTGGTGGTACCAACACTTACTGGGTATCATGGCAGCGGTCCTCCTGGCGGTGCCACACACGAGACTCTGGATGAGGAGGTTACAGCTGCACTTCGCAACCTCATGGAATCAGGAGAAGGGCTCCCAAGCGGAGCTAATCAGCATACCTCCTTCTCTCCACTCGGACCTCACATGGTGGTCCAGGGACTGCAACCCTTGGACGGGCAAGACCTTCCGGAAGCAGTCTCTGCAGGTCATTGTTAGGGAGAATTCTCAGAAATATGCGAATTCCCTCTACCTTAGAGACCCCCAGCAACTTTGCTGGATTTTTTGGACTTGATTTCTTTTAACCTGAAGTGAGACCCTTTTTTCCCACACCCTCATTTATTTTAATGTGATTGTATGCACTGTTTCTTTTGGTTGTGGAGTATGACAAACTCCATAGGCATCATCTTTTACATTGTGTCACACAGCACCTTCAGTGCAGTGGCAAAGGGAAGGCTTTCAGATTTCCCAAAGGTTTAAATACCTTCTCTTGGATAAACTACTGTTTCCCAGAGCAATAGTGAAATTGACTTTACTTACCTTTGTAACTTTCTAGACCCAGCACACACTATCTTACAATAGGGTACTGGAGGGGTTACTTAGTATCCCCATTGTCTAGCTTCTCATGTAACATTTTTGTTACCCTTTCCTCACTGAATGGCTGGTGGCAGTGGTTAACTTTTTACTACCATTATGGGATTTTAGCACGGGCTGCATTTGTAGCCACGGTAAAGCACCCATTGTCTTCTTTTTTTGCCGTTTCTGTGTGGAAAGGTCCTCCTTGAGATTAACTCTGCGTGCCAAACCAGATTTGGTCCCTTTGTTCGCTTTGCCTTTGGCAGGATTCACGAGTGAAGCCCCCCTCTGACTCCAGGGTGTCTGGCGGGGGTAGGAAGCAATGGAGGTGCCCGAAACTCCCTGTGCTTAGTCTCCTAGGAGACAGAAATGCGCTCTTAGGTGATTGGCTGTCCTGCAAGGACAGCCACCCTGCTGGATGATTGACAGCTAGGCTGGAATAAACAGGTGCAAGCTGCATAAAAGGCAAGGCTTTTTGGCTTGGAAGGCAGAGTCAACCACTGGACGAAGAAATCCAAAGAAGAACTTGAAGATGATGTCTGCTGCAACACCTGGACCGTTGGTTTGCCCAGTGAAGCCCTGCTGCTGTGCTGAAACTCCAAATTTGTATCGACAGATAAGCCCCTGCAAGGACGACTTCTCCCTTTGAGTTGGTGGGACCAATCAACGCCAAAGTAAGCCACCTGGACATCTTCTCAAAGCTGGTCGAGTTTCCACTGCAGTTGCTGCTGGAACCAGATAGCCAGGTAAAGGAACACCTGTTTGTGTGCGTTGCTATTAAGCTGGCCAAGCGCTCCAGGAAGATCCTCCCGACTCCCAGGAAGCAGGACTGACTGTGCCTGAGCCCCCTCAACAGAGTGCAGGACCCCAGACGCAAGGAAAGGCCATCTGAACAGCTGGGAACCGTGGTGCTGCTATTTGCGGTAGACGGGGGGAGCTGAAACACCGAAGTGCCACTTCTTTGAAGATTGCTGGTTGCGAGCACTGACTGTTCCTTTGCAGTGCAGGAGTCCCCAGATGACCTCCCTCCTTTCCCCACGACTGAGGCCCAGGAACAGCTGAATCTGCAGAGCTGCACAGGAACAGAAGTCATCTGCTGCACTTTTTCTTCAACCTGACGGTACTGTACAGTCTAAGAGAACTTGCCTCTTGTTGTATAGCTACTTGTCTTCGTTGGGGACTTGCTTGGTTGCATTTGTAGAGTTGCCATCAGCTTCTTTACCTCGCAAGCCTTATCAGCTTGTGGCCCTTCTTTGATTTCTTCTATCCTACAAACAGTTTTTAAACATTGTGAAAGACTTTCTACTTACCTGCAAGAAGTGCTTCGGTTCACCTTGACTTTTGCTAACTTAACATTGGCTGGCCTGGCTCCCTGAATGACTCTTCTCTTTTCTGCTTGTGTTTTGCCTTTCTTCCAGGAAAGGGTTAACTAACTTTGCATTGGGGGGCGGGGGGGTTATTGAAAGTACTTACCTGCTTAAGAATCATTGTGTGAATCCTTTTTTTTTTCCTGATCCCTCTTTTCTTTGACACTTCTCCAAAGACTATTCTAAATGCAAACAGTGATATATTATATATGTCCATAGCACCCTAGCAATTGAAGTCACCTGAGGGTGTAGGTAGTGTCTGTGAGCCATCCCAAATGGGTATCCACTGACTTAGAAAACTAAGAGTGTGTATTTTGTAAGTGTATTTGTGTGTTGCTTTATATTGCTCCCTTCTGAAGAAGGCTTATTCTAACTGACTGAACGGATAAATTAATAATAGTTTAATCAAGAAACCTTGTGTCTAATTGTTTATTTGAATACTTGTCACTGTGAATCTCTGTGTAACTCCCCTACAGCTCACATTGACCCCTCTTGAGATAAGCCTGGCTACTCGACCACACTACGAACCTGTGTAGTACAGACTTGTATCAAAGGTTGGGTTCCTATTGCCTGGAGGTCGGGGTTGTTGTAGTGCACCCAAAGGGTACAATCGTGCCTAACAGTCACCATCACTACGGACTACTCCCTAGAGGGCTGGGGAGCCACAGCATCCATGGAGTCTGCACCCGGTAGGAGCAGGAGTCGAACATCAACTTGTTGGAACTCAGGGCCATCTGGCTATCTCGTTGAGCTTTCCTTTCGCTCATTGGGAGCAAAACGGTCCTTATCTAGACCGACCACTCCACAAGGATGCATTATGTCAACAAGCAGGGAGGTGCCAGGTCTCCTTCGCTGTGCACCCTAGCAGTCCGCATGTGGGAATGGGCCCTGGAAAAAATTACCTCACGGCCGTCCACCTCGTGGGGGAGGCCAACTTGGAAGTGGACAGGCTCGGCAGACTGGGAGCAAACAATTATAAATGGCAAGTGAACGACAAGGTGCTGCTGGAGGTCTTTGGCAGATGGGGGTACCCTCGGGTGGATCTGTTTACCTCCTGGAAGAACAGGAAGTGCCATCAGATCATGTCTTGGCAGGGGCAGGGCCCCAGCTGCCTGGGTGAGGCATTACAGATTATGTGGGAAGGCATGACAGCCTATGCCTTTCCACCCACACCCCTGGTACATTGGGTAATCCGAAAATAAAGGAAGCTTGTCACCTCAGCATCATTCTGATAGCTCTGTGGTTGCCAGCGAGACTGTGGTTCTCCGAACTGCTCAGCCTCATGGACAGACCACCCATTCACCTTCCGATGGGTGCAGCCCATCCCTTGTCCCAGCAGGGGGGGGGCAGGGTCATCCACCCCGCACCGTAGAAGTTAGCCCTCAGAGCGTGGTTCCTGAGCAGGTCTCCCTCAGGCACCTGAGCCTCTCTGTCTAACTTGGAGATAATTCAGGGCGCCAGGAGCAAGGCTACCACGAGCCAATACAAACGTAAATGGACTAGGTTCTGTCTTTGGGCAGATTCTAAGGAGATCGACTCCCACAAGTGCACACTGGATGACATACTCTCCTTCTCGGCGCACCTTGTGCACTCAGGCGTACAGGTGAACACATGTTGCACCTATCTGGTAGCCATAGGGGCCTACAGAAATTCAGAGGAGGAAGTCTTCTTGTCTTCCAACCCGATAGTCAAGAAACATCTGCCAGGCTTGTCCAGGCTCTACCCACCCATCAAGCGGCCACACCCCGTGTGGGACCTCCATGTTGTTTTGGGCGACTTGGCACACAATCCCTTCAAGCCAATGGTGTCGGTGGAAATCCGGCTGGTCACCATTAAGACAGCTTTGTTAGTGGGACTCACCTGTGCTCGCAGAGTCGTCGAGATCCAGGCTCTGGTGGCCTCAGAACCTTATACCACTTTCCACCGGGATAAGGTGGTCCTGCAGAATCACCCTGCGTTCTTACCTAAGGTACCCTCCGCTTTACATCTAAACTATGAAATAGTCTTACCTACATTCTTCGCTGACCCAAAGGACGAAGCTCGGAGAGTCTTGCACTGTATGGATGTCAGGCGCTCTCTGAAATTCTATCTGGACAGGACCAAGGACTTCCGCAAGTCGGACGCGCTTTTTGTCACCTTTAGGGACTCCAGACCCGGGTATCAAGCATCCAAGGCTTCTTATGCAAGGTGGATTGTTGCGGCCATCAAAGAGGCCTATGAGGGGTAGCACAAGCCGCTGCCAGCTAACATGCACGCTCACGCTGTCAGAGCCAAGCCACGGCCATCACTTTCCAGCGGCAATTTCCGGGGCAAGTCATAAGCAGGGCGGCCAACTGGGCCACCCCTTCGTCTTTCTGTAAGCATTACTGTTTGGACGCGGACTCGAAATCAGACGTGGCCTTCTGACAGCCGGTTCTGAGGAACTTATTTGCTTAGGTAGTGTCTCCTCGCCACCCTGGGGCTACATTCAGTTGTAATCGCCCATGCAGGATGGAGGAAAGGGGACGGGACGTAAGAGTAATTATGATTTGCTCACCGTAGTAACTAGTCCATAGTCCCCTTTCCTCCATATGTCCCACCATCCTCCCTGTTAGGGAGAATTCTCAGAAAGGTGCTGTTAGGTAAAGTTTTAATGCAGTACCCTCTGGGAGCACTACAAACAACTATGAGTACAGGTATAGGCAACCCAACTTTTGGTATAAGCTTGTACTACACAGTTTTGGTAGCGTGTTGAGCAGCCAGGCTTATCTCAAGAGGGGAAATGTGAGCTGTACTGGAGTTACACAAAGATTCAAGTTGCAGGTATTCAAATAAACTCTTACACGTTTCTTGCATGAACAATTACCTTCTTTAGAAGGGAGCAATAGAATAGTAACACAAATTTCTGATGTTTGTTAATCTGCTTAGAATCACATGCTGTGCATAGGTCTGACATCCAGTGGTCACTGCGGAGTATTGCATTTTGTTTTTCGTAGTCGAAAAGGGGACGTCGACAAGGCGTGTCTGAAACACTATCCCTATAGTGACGTGCGTTGTACCCACAATCCCTCACGCGTCGAGGTCCCTCAGATTGTTTTTTTCCGCCCAGCTTCTGGTCGCCTTCACGCGGAGCTCCTTGAGATGCCATTGCAACCCTCGACCTTTTGGTCGTTTCTTCTCATAAAATGTATACACACTCCCTCGACGCAGTTGTAGCTGTTCTCCGCCGAGAAAAATCGTCGACGGAGGGTCGAGCGGAGGAAATCTTCGGCGCTGCCGAACACGTGGCCTGGTCTCGCTGGCCATATACAGTAGGGAGAGTGGGGTCGTGGGACATCTCTGGGTCTTTCTGAGAATGCCTTTCCCTTTCCCCTTCCTTTCCCTTGGGGTGTTTATCGCAATTTATTGCCTCGGCTATGGAGAGGACACCGTTTAGGTTTTGCCCACTTTGTAAAGGCAAATTCACTTGGAAGGACAAGCACTCACGGTGTAACCGCTGCTTGCCCCTCGATCACAAGGAGGAAGGGTGCGCGGCTTGTCGGCTTCTTAAGCCTAAAACTCTAAAAGACCGAAGGGTTAAAAGGTGGGCGGCCTACGCGATGTCGAAGGCCGAAGGTTCACCCGCCGCTGCTACCACCGACAGTGACGAGGAACGCGATAACACGACCTCCGCTACGGAAGTCGAAACCCCCTCTAAGGAGCGCTTACGCGCTTCGTCGTCTGTCCCCGGCCCCGACGGGCTCGGCTCACGCCCTGCTTATGGGGATGAACACCCCGGCGACACAGACGCACACAAAGATCCACATAAACACACAACCCACGGCTCTTCTTCGACGAAGTCGAAAAGAGCTTCGGCGCCCAAGGAGACGCAGGTTCCACCGGCGGCCTCCTCAGACCGTTCGGGTTCGAAGCCCCTCTCGCAACCGCAGCCGTGACCTGCGACTGGGCTTTCGGCAAACAAGGGCGCTGCCACCAAACCATCGGCCGGTGCGCATCAACAGAAAGCGCAGACCGCCGTAGAGCGTTCGATACCCATAGCGTCAAACTCAAGCTTCCGCCGACAAACGAGTCGCCGACAAGCGAGTCGCCGATAGCTTAGCGAGGATCGCTGTAGCCGACGCCCAAAAGCGTACGCCGAAGATTACGTCGAGCGTTACGCATAAGTTAAAGGATACGCCGAAAAAGCCCGAAGGAAAGCAGGGACTACCCCCTTCAGTCAGGGAGTCACCCGACACACCTGAAGGTTTTTCGGAGGGCGACGGGACACTTTCCTCGACGCTTTGGGAGAGGTCGAGCCATTTCGAGTTAGATAACCCTATGTTTCCCCCGCCAGACCGCTCTGGGGTACCCCATGAAACAATGGAAAGACTCCACCTCTGTATGGAGAGGATGGAAAGGTTCATGAGCACCCAGGCCTCTCAAACTCACAAGAGGACTAGAGAAGGGCCTCAGGAGGACCCCAGGGCCAAAAATCCGAGGCTAGTCGATCCCCAGCAGGACACAGCCTCAGACTTCCAAGATGTATATGACCTCACTGGGGAGGAACAATACTTCGAGGAAGAAGATGATTTCATGGACAATGAAGGACAGAACCAGGAGGAATGTCTGGAAGACAGAACAGACATTATAGAAGAAGGCTTCGGGGTTAACCCAGAAGAGGGACCTTCACACCCCTGGCAATCACCATCAGTGTATTCCGACACTGATGTCCTAAACCTAACTCCTCCGGACAATTCTCCAGTTAGGAACACGTTTCCAATTGACGATCAGCCCACTTTCAATGCACTGTTGCGCAGAGCAGCAGCGCATTTCGAACTCGACACCGGGGAACTCTCTCCAGAATTGGACTTTGTAGAAAGAGTGATTAAAGAAAAACCCCCGGTCAGCCAGACCATTCCCCTCCTCGCTTCAGTGAAGAGAAGGATCATACCTTCGCTGTCCACTCCCGCAATGATCAGAGGGGTCAATCCACGGATTGAAAAACTTTTCACTCCTTCACCCTCAGACCCCCTCTACATTAGGGGACATTCCATTCCGGATTCCCTAGTGGTATCTAATACTAGAAAGAGGGCAGGGGTACCACTTTCCACCAGTGAGGCACCCCCTGACAAGGAGGGCAAGAGGCTATATGCCCTTGCAAAAAGAGTTACTTCCTCGGCTGCCTTCTCAGCAAGAATTGCCAACAACAATTCCTTGCTTGCAAGCTACGCAGACGCGCAGTGGGCCAAACTGCGAAAAGACGCAGAGGAAGCACCGGAGCCTTTACGTACGCGCCTACTGTCAACTATTGGCGAAGGAACCCAAGTGAACCAGAGCATTGTTAAAAACTCTCTGGACGCGGCAGAAACAGCAGGACGTTCCCTGGTACAAGGAATACTCCTAAAGCGCCATGTATGGCTGCGCAACTCAGGCTTTAAACCAGAGACACAGGCGTCTTTGATAAATAAACCTGTCGAGGACGCTAACCTCTTCGGAAAAGCGGTAGATGAAGCCCTAGAGATGGCTAAAAAAGAGTTCGACACTATCAAGACTCTTGACCAAATCTCTAAGCCCACTACCAGGCGCGGCTATGGCAACAAACGCTTTTTTCGTGGCCAACACCAACAACAAAGTCAACATCAGCAATACCCTGCCACCAATTACCAAACCAATAGTGGGCAGTACAGCCAAAGAGGCCAACGCCGGGGCAAAGGGAGGGGTCGGGGATCCACCCCCAGAGGCTCCCAAGCCCCCAACAACTCCAAGTGACGCGAACATTCGCGTCCCCTCCCATGCAACACCGGTCGGGGGCCGGATAACATCCTTTCTTCCTGCATGGGAGGAGATAACGTCAGACCGTTGGGTACTTTCCACCGTAGCCCACGGTTACTGTATCGAATTCAACAGTTCCCCATCCTACAGACCCCCGAGGGGACGTCGCATGACGCCGGAACATCTTGCCATCCTTCTGCAAGAAGTACAACAACTTCTGGAAAAAGGAGCCATAGAGGTCGTGCCTCTATCTCAGGTAACGGAAGGTATTTATTCAGTGTACTTCCTTGTACCCAAAAAGGATCTAACCATGCGCCCTGTATTAGATCTGCGCCCAGCGAACAGATTTATCAAACCCCAAAAGATTCGTATGGTAACCTTACAGGAAGTGATCCCACTGCTTTCCCAGGGAGATTACATGACAACATTGGACATGAAAGATGCATACTTTCATATTTCAATGTTGCCAGCGCACAGAAAATACCTAAGGTTCATGATAGAGGGCAAACACTACCAGTTCAAAGTGCTACCCTTCGGTATAGCATCAGCACCAAGGGTATTCACGAAGGTGCTGGCAGTGGCAGCGGCCCACCTGCGCAGGTTGTCCATCCCAGTTTACCCTTACCTCGACGACTGGCTCATAACAGGGGATTCTTACGAAACATGTTTCGCAAATACCCAGAAGACGGTAGACCTTTTGTTCCAGCTAGGCTTCTCCATCAACGAAAAGAAGTCCAGTTTAAACCACAGTCAAATCAAACAATTCCTAGGGGCTCTAATTCAAACAAGGGACGGCCTCGTCTTCCCCTCCAAAGAGAGGGTCCAAAACATGCTGTTTCAGATCCCCCAATATGTAAACGGCCAAGAGGTGACGGTACGCAAAGCAATGCGCTTGCTAGGAATGATGGCGTCGTGTATTTATTTTGTACCTCACGCGCGCCTGCGCATGCGCCCAATGCAAGAGTGGCTCAACAGCCAGTGGTGTCAGGCCAGCGGACTATGGGAGGATCTAGTGGTGGTCTCGCAGGCCTTGGTTCTCTCGCTACAGTGGTGGACAAAGGGAAACATGGAAAAAGGAAAACCCTTTGCCACACCCGCGGCGGAAGCCACTCTAACCACAGACGCATCCCTTACAGGATGGGGGGCTCGCCTATCCCATCAGACTGCTCACGGAGTGTGGACTCCGAACGTAGCATCCAAACACATCAATCTACTGGAGCTACTGGCGGTATTCAAGGCAATAAAAGCCTTCCAAGAACACCTACAAGACAAGACTGTAATGGTCCTCACGGACAGCACTACAGCCATGTACTACATCAACAAGCAGGGGGGCACCCACTCTCCAGGCCTATCCAAACTGGCCCAAAATATATGGAAGAGGGCTCTCAGAAGGGACATGTTCCTACTATCACTACATGTACCCGGGGAACTCAATCTGCTGGCAGACTCAGCAGAGATTTCCCCCTGCCCGAAGAGTACGAATGGCGCCTGCACGAAGACATCGTCTTCGACGTCTTCACACAATGGGGTTTCCCAGAGATAGACCTGTTCGCAACCCTGGAGAACTCTCAATGCCTAAGTTACGCCTCCAGGTACCCCCAGAACCAATCCAAGGGGAACGGTCTGTCGATGCAATGGTCAGGGAAATTTGTTTACGCTTTTCCCCCCGACTCCCCTTCTCAACAAGGTGGTGCACAAGATGCACCAGGAACAAGTGACCATGATACTAGTGGCCCCTATGTGGGCACGACAACCATGGTTCGCTCACTTGATGGAGATGTCTCTATCTCCCCCAGTAAAACTCCCCTGCCCGTACAACATGCTGTCTCAGGACAAGGGCAGGACCCTGCACCCATGCCCCCAGAACATGAACTTAGCAGCTTGGCTCCTGAGATCATTGAGTTCGGACATCTACAACTCCCGCAAAGATGCATGGACATCCTCAGGGAAGCCAGAAAACCGAACACTCGCCACTGCTATTCTAGCAAGTGGAAAAGATTTGTCATCTGGTGCAGGAGTAAAGGCATCAACCCTATTGACTGCTCTCCCACACATGTGGTACTATACCTAACCCACCTTTTGGATTCAGGTCTAGTATTCAACTCCATTAAAGTCCACCTAGCGGCACTTTCTGCATACACCACTTCCCAACTCAAAGTGTTGTGGTGGAAGTTCCCGGTTATAAAGGCCTTCATGGAGGGAGTAAAAAGAATACACCCCCCGATAGCTGACCCAGCTCCCGGATGGGACCTTAATGTGGTACTTACAAGACTCATGGGCTCTCCATTCGAACCCATGCACAAAGCATCTCTTAAACACCTCACTCTTAAGACTGCTTTCCTAATAGCGATCACCTCCATCAGGAGAGTAAGTGAACTTCAGGCTCTTTCTATTCTAGACCCCTTCGTTACAGTTCACAAAGATAAAGTGGTTCTACGCACTCACCCTAGGTTTGCTCCAAAATTTATTTCTAAATTCCACGTAAACCAATCTATAGAACTACCAACGTTCTTTCAAAATCCTTCCAATTTGGGAGAAAGTACTCTGCACACACTTGATGTACGCAGGGCGGTCATGTTCTACATGGAAAGAACCAAACCATTGAGGAAGACTAATCAGTTCTTCGTCTCGGTGGCAGCAGGAAGAGAAGGAGATGCGGTTTCAAAATCCACTATTTCTAGATGGATTGTTCAATGCATCACTCTCTGCTATACTCTTGCTAAGAGAGAACTGCCCTTTAAGCCAAGAGCACACTCTACTCGAGGCACGGGGGCATCCATAGCATTCATTGCAAATGTTCCCCTTGAGTCCATCTGCAAAGCGGCTACCTGGAGTTCTGTGCACACCTTTACAAAACACTACTGTCTAGATACACACTCTAGATCTGACTCCCAGGTGGGACAGGCAGTATTACGACACCTTTTCTCTACTGTTCCTTCTCATAACCCACCGCCAACTCCGGGTACTGCTCGCTAGTCTATGCACAGCATGTGATTCTAAGCAGATTAACAAACATCAGAAGAGAATGCATTACTTACCGTAAAAGCATTTCTGATGGTTGTATCTGCTTAGATTCACATGCGCCCACCCTTCCTCCCCGCTCGGATGGAAGGAACATAGACTTCCTTTATATATATATATCTCTCTCTCTCTCTTTTCTGTACTCACTCACGTCTAGAAGGCTCCCTCAGGGCAGAAAAAATACAAACAGAGGGACCTCGACGCGTGAGGGATTGTGGGTACAACGCACGTCACTATAGGGATAGTGTTTCAGACACGCCTTGTCGACGTCCCCTTTTCGACTACGAAAAACAAAATGCAATACTCCGCAGTGACCACTGGATGTCGGACCTATGCACAGCATGTGAATCTAAGCAGATACAACCATCAGAAATGCTTTTACGGTAAGTAATGCATTCTCATACTTCAATTCTCCAGCATGGGGTCTGGCATGGATTCACATGCTCATGAATATTCCCCGTCGTCAGGCTGGGAATCCTCGGTAAAGAAAAAAAAAACCAGTATCAGTTTCGTTTCTGATCTGTCTTTCGTAGTAATAACCAATCACTGGTCTCTGCGTCATACTAACCACAGCCAATGTCTGCCCTCTACCTAAGCACCGCCTCTGGCAGCCATCTTCAGATTTTTACCGCACGTTCATGTGTTGGGATCCTCGTGCTATTGCTCTCGAGCGTTAGTGCTATTTTTTCACGTTTTTTCTCAAAAACTTCGTTTTTTTCGGTCAAAAGAGCCTCAAGCTCCACCGACTCTCCATCCGATCAACGGGGACCCGTGTCGGATTCGTCTGCGCCCTTCAAGAGTGAAGAATTCGTCGAGCTACGCTTTTGGAGGACTCCAGAAGCTTCTCAGGCCCGGACATGGCCCAGGAGAAGGGAAGCTCGACACCCGGAAAGCTGTTCAGGGTCTGCCCTGGATGCCAGCTGCAGAACGCCTTTAAGGAGGACGAACACTCCTTTTGTCTCTACTGCTTACATGAGGACAAGACGCACGTGGAGAAGGACTGTGCGTTTTGCGGCAATATGTCGGAGCGGACCATGAAGGACCGCCATCAACGTCTCGCCAACTGGCTGGAAGGGAAGAGCCCGTCAGGCGAGAAGAAGAGGTAGAAATCCGAGCGGTCTTCTAAGACCTTTGAGGACCCCCGGCGACGGGGGTCCAACACAAGGCCAAGCACCGCGAGTCCGCTGGCACCGGGAGCGCCGAACGGTCGGGCTCTACGGGCGCCAGGCAGGGCGCACCCTCCCCGGCACCTTCAGCCACGAGCCAACGCTCTGGGTCGGGTAAGAGGAAGGGCGAGCACCCGGCGAAGGTCCTGGAGAGGCCCCGGTCGAGCTCGAAGGCCCCATCGGAGGGGGAGCGAGGCAGTGCCCCCCCCCCCCCCTCAAGGATAAGGCGGTGAGCGCACCTAAGGTGGTGAAGGCCTTAATCCATCCGGCCAAGCCCTCTATCGAAGCTGTCACGGCGGCCCTGGCTCAGCCTGTGGAGGCTACACCAGTGGTGGCGACCTCGGGGCTCAGAGTCTCCCTGCCACCTCGGAGGGAGTCCTCTTTTGTACCCATCGATAGGACCCCCGTGAAATCCCCGGCGGGGAAGAAAAAGGGGGGGCAGTGCGTCGTCGTAGATTCGGCTTCAACCTCGGAGGAAGAGCTGATCGAGGTCTTAAACCAGGGCCTTGGCGTGGAAGAAGACCGACCCGTCGGGATGGATCCCGACGCAGGTGACGACGACATCGTCGAGGGTGCCGACGGGGCCCCTGATCGCCCGTCGGATTCCCCTCTGCCAGCGCCGCAAGACAACTCGGCGGCCATTTTGTTGGCTATACAGTCCTTATGCTCAGAGATAAGGACGAGACTACCGTTGCCGACGGAGGAACCTCTCCCGGCGGGGGATCCTGAACCGGGACCTTCTGGTGTTCCTCCGCCCAAGAAAAGAAGGATTCACCCTCCACCTCCTTTTCAGCCGTCGCGCCCCGTCCAGCCCTCCTCCCCGTCCACCTGAGGGGATGATAGGGGGACTGACACGGCAGCGATGGGCATGGACGACGAGGTATACGACGAGGATCTACCGTCGTCACCTCCCACCAGGGCTTCTCCGCCCGACGAGATTGGATCGTTCCACTCCATGATCGCCAGGGCATCCGAGCTTTTCCAACTCTGCCCTGAGGAGAAGAAAAAGGAAGGATTCCTTTATCAACGGCGCGAGGCCAAGAGGAAGACGGTCCTCGCGGTGCCTCTACTGGACGACATTTGGGATGAGGGCCTCGCCCTCCTCAAGAACCCTTCCACGAGTCATCTCGTCTGCAGCGACGACGATTAAAGCGGCCAACGCCTTGGCTATCGTGGCCCGCTACGACAGGGAGCTATGGTACAAACTGGCTCCCCTGCTGGACTTCCTACCGGACGACAAGAGGGCGGATGCCCTGGAGATCCTACAGGAAGGTGAGGTGGCGTCGGACCACGCCATCACTATTGCGACGGACATCGCCGACAATGGGTTTCGCCAGTTGGGCAACGGCGTGTGCCTTAGGCGGCGTGGATGGCTCAAGGCTACGGACTTCCTTCAAGACGTACAGACCAGAGTCCTGGACATGCCGTTCGATGGGAACAACCTGTTTGGGAAAACAGTGGACGATTCCCTTCAGGCCATTAAAGCGGACACTGAGACGGCCCGGGCCCTTGGGGTTCTGCAGCAACGACGGACGCCCTTTCGGAGCAGCGGAGGCAAGGGCGCCTCCAAAGGTTCCGGCGGCGGTTTCTCCATCTACCGTCAAGCGGCCCGCTCGTCTCAGGAGGCCTACAGAGGACGAGGCAAGTCTGGCGGACCCCGCCGTCGTCGCCAAGGAGGTCAAGGCGGCAAAGCCTCGTCGAAACAGGATTGAACCGGCCGTGGGGTCGGGCCCCCACCGAAGCACCCCGGTGGGAGGCCGGCTGGCGAGCTTCGTCAGCGTGTGGGAGTCCATCTCCACCGACCGTTGGGTGCTGGACGCCTTAGCCCGGGGCCACGCGCTCGAGTTTCAAAGAAGGTGCCCGCGCGTCCCCCCCGTGGCCAGGAAAGAGCTTCACGTCCCTCAACTTCTCCTGGAGGTAAGGGCGATGCTCAGGAAGGGCGCCATCGAACTCGTCCCAAAGAGGCTTCGGGGCTCCGGAGTTTACTCGAGATACTTCCTCGTGAAGAAGAAGACGGGAGGATGGCGCCCCATCCTAGACCTGCGACGTCTGAACAAGTTCATCAAGGCGCAGAAGTTCCGGATGGTCACCCTCCAGCACGTCCTGGGTCAGCTGGAGGAGGGAGACTTCCTGTCGTCGTTGGATTTGGAGGATGCCTACTTCCATATTCCCATCCTAAAGGGGCACCGACAGTTCCTCAGGTTTGTGGTCCAAGGGCGTCACTACCAGTTAAAGGCCTCCCCTTCGGACTCCGGTCGGCACCCAGGGTATTCACCAAGTGCCTTGCACCGGTGGCGGCGCAGCTGCGCCGCGAGGGGATCCACGTCTACCCCTACCTGGACGACTAGCTCATCCAAGCCAAGACGAGGGAGCTCGCCGTGGAGCACACGGCAAGGACCGTCCAACTTCTCACGGACCTGGGATTCTCCGTGAACTACGCCAAGTCCCACCTGGTACCCGCGCAAAACGCACTGTTTCTGGGAGCGAAGCTCGACACAGTGTCCCTTCTGGCCTCCCCGTCGGAGGAAAGGACCAGGTCCATCCTGGGCAAGGTACAGCGGATGTTGGTTTCCGACGCGGCCAAGGTGAGGTCCATCAAGTCCCTCCTCGGAATGATGTCTTCTTGCATCTACCTCATTCCCATGTGCAGGCTCCGGATGCGCCCGTTGCAGGAGTTCCTGGACGCGCACTGGATCCAAACGACGGGCGGCTCCGAGGAGAGGATCACACTCGACGAGAGTTTCCGCCGAGCGGTCCGGTGGTGGGGCACCCGCGCGCATCTGACGGCGGGCATGGACTTCCAGACCCCAGACCACCAGGAGACAGTGACCACGGATGCCTCCCTGGAAGGGTGGGGAGCGCACACCGAAAATCTGCACGCGAGAGGCCTTTGGCTCCCGACGGAGAAGTCCCTCCATATCAACGTCCTGGAGCTCCGTGCAGTGTTCTGGGCCCTCAGGTCCTTCCTTCCGTCCCTCAAGGGCAAGGTGGTGAGGATCTTCACCGACAACACCACCACCATGTTTTACATCAGGAAACAGGGCGGAACCAGGTCCCCAGCACTGTCCAAGGAGGCGCAGGACCTGTGGCATTGGGCCGTCGCCCAAAGGATGTTTCTGGTGCCGTTTCATCTGGCAGGGATAAAAAACACCATCGCCGACTCACTCAGCAGGGAGCTGCGCTCTCGGCCCACGAGTGGGAACAACGGCAGGATCTAGTGGATCGCCTCTTCCGACGGTGGGGCACACCCCAGATCGACCTGTTTGCGACGGCGACGAACTCCAAGTGCCGGAGGTTCGCCAGCAGGTTTCCCCAGGCGAGAAGCATGGGCGATGTTTTCTCGTTCCCCTGGGAGGGGCCTGTTCCTCTACGCTTTCCCTCCTTTGCCACTGCTAATCCGGCTCGTCAACCAGCTCAAGAGGTCACGGTGCAGGATGATCCTCGTCGCACCTGAGTGGCCGAGGCAGATATGGTTCCCGGACCTTCTGGACTTGTCAGCGTCCCCGCCAATCAAGCTGCCGGTGGACGCGGATCTACTCTCCAGGGAAGGAGGCGCCATCCTCCACCACGACCCGAATTCGCTGAACTTGCAGGCCTGGCTCCTGCAGCGCTAGAGTTTGGGGGATACGACATACCGGCCGACTGCAGAGAGGTTCTTGCAAAGGCCAGGGCGTCCTCGACTCTTAAATGCTACGGACACAAATGGAAGAGGTTCTCTGTCTGGTGCCACGCACAGAAGATTAACCCTCTACGGATTACGGCTCCCCAAGTACTGCCGTACCTGCTGACGCTGGCCAAAGCTGGTCTGGCACACGCGTCCATCAAGATTCATCTTGCTGCGATCTCCCGATACACCAGAACCACGGGGCGGACGTCCTTGTGGTCTCATCGTCTGGTGAAGGAGTTCATGAAGGGACTGTTCAGATCGTTCCCGCCGGTGAAGGCTCCGGCCCCGGCGTGGGAGCTCAACGTGGTGCTGACCAAGCTCATGGGACCTCCGTTCGAGCCTCTGCACTCGGCCCCGTTGAAGTTTCTGTCGTGGAAAACAGCGTTTCTTGTGGCCATCACCTCCGCACGACGGGTGGGAGAGATCCAGGCCCTTTCCTGCAAGGCCCCGTACTTGACTTTTCACGACACGAGGGTAGTGCTCAGGACGCACCCCTCCTTCATGCCCAAGGTACCGTCGGACTTCCATCTCAACGAACCCTTGGTGTTGCCTGTGTTCTTCCCGTCGCCTTCGTCGCCGGCTGAGAGGACTTTGCACTCGCTGGATGTGGCTAGAGCGCTGAAGTTCTACGTGGACCGCACAAAGTGTTTTCGGAAACGTCACAACTCTTTGTGAACTTTGGACCTGTCAATCAGGGGAAGGCTCTCTCGGAGGCTTCCATTTCCAGATGGCTCTCCGGCTGTATCATGTACTGTCATCGGTTGGCAAACCGACCGCTGCCTGGCCGTCCGAGAGCCCATTCCACCAGAGCGATCGCAGCTACCACAGCGTTCCTTTCTGGTGTGCCCCTGCTGGACATATGAAGGGCTGCTACGTGGAGGTCGACGCACACCTTCACGAAATTCTACTGCGTCGATCGGGATTCCAGGGTGGAGTCCAGGGTCGGCCAAGCAGTGCTGCGCAACCTGTTCGCCTGAGGTGAGCCTGGTGAGAGGAGGTAAGATGCTTAATGTTGAGTTTGATGTAATGCTTAATGTTGAGCCTTTGCCACCTCCCGTGGTTGTGCATGTGTGTACTGCTATGTATTCTTTATTCATGAGCATGTGAATCCATGCCAGACCCCATGCTGGAGAAGGAACAAGTTACTTACCTGTAACTGTTGTTCTCCAGCATGGGTCTGGCATGGATTCACATGCGAACCCTCCCGCCTACCCCTCTGCGGCTCTTCACTTTGTCATACTGCCACTTCATCACGTGCTTCCAAATCTGAAGATGGCTGCCAGAGGCGGTGCTTAGGTAGAGGGCAGTCATTGGCTGTGGTCAGTATGACGCAGAGACCAGTGATTGGTTATTACTATGAAAGACAGATCAGAAACGAAACTGATACTGTTTTTTTTTTCTTTACCGAGGATTCCCAGCCTTACGACGGGGAATATTCATGAGCATGTGAATCCATGCCAGACCCATGCTGGAGAACAACAGTTACAGGTAAGTAACTTGTTCCTACTGTACACTTTCAATTTCTGAATCAGACAAGACCCTTTGGGATGGCCCACAGACACAACCTACACCCACAGGTGACTTCAGTAACAAGGGTGCTAGGGACTTTAATATTTTACTGTTGGCATTCAGAACACTCTTAAAAAGGGGGTAAAAGGAAATGTTATTAGACCACAAGAGACAACAAATATTCTTAAGCAGTGCAGATACGAGTTCATTAGAAGAGTCATTCAATTCAATAGGCTAAGCCAAAGTCAATGGGCAAAAGTCTTGGATAGGATAAAGCACTTCTGGTAAGTCAATGGAAAAGTCTTTGGACAAGTTCTTAGGAGTCTTTGATGGAAATGTAGGGCCACAAGCTGATTAGACTTGTGAGTTGTGGAAGTTGCAAGCACTTCTACAGTTAGAGGTAAGTTCTCTTAGACTTGTTTTACAGTACCTTGGTAACGAAGAAAAGATGCAGCTGATGTCTTCTGTTCATGTGCAGCTCTGCAGATCTTACTGTTCCTGGGCCTCAGTCGTGGGTACAAGAGGGAGGACGTCGGGGGACTCCTCCAATGCACTGGGACTGCCAAAACCTGCAACCGGCAAACTTCACTTTCAGTGGCTGTTTTACGTTTCAGCTACCGCAAATAGCAACAACGCGGTTCCTGGCTGTCAAGGTGGACTGTCCTTGCTTCTGGGGTCCCGCACTCTGCTGAGGGGACTCAGGCTTGGTCAGTCCTGCTTCGTGGGAGTCCGGAGGATCTTCCAAAAGCTTTAGGCCAGCTTAAAAGTAATGCACACAATCTGGTGTCCCTCTCCCTAGCTATATGGTTTACTGCAGCAACTCTGAGGAAATTCAACCAGCTCCGAGATGGGTGTCCAGGTGGCTTACTTTGGAGTTGATTGGTCCCACCAACTCAAAGGGAGAAGTCGTCCTTGCAGGCCGACTTTGGTTTTTTTCTTTTTTCGTCATATCTTTGTGGAAAGGTCCTTCTAGAGAGTTTCTCTGCGTGCCAAACCAGGTTTGGTCTCTTTGTTCATTTAGCCTTTGGCGGGCTTCAGGAGTGATGCCCGCCTCTGGCTCCAGAGTGTCTGGGGTAGGCCGGAAGTGAGGGAGGTGCCCGAAACTCCCTGTGCTTAGTCTCCTAGGAGTCCCAAATGCACTCTGGTGATTGGCTGGCTGACTGCCTGGCAAGGACAGCCACCGTGATGGGTGAGTGACAGCTAGGCTGGAATGAATGGGAGAGAACTGAATAAAAGGTGAGTCTTTTGGCTTGGAAGGCAGTCGACCACTGGACAAAGCAACCGCAGAACTTGAAGAGGACGCCTGCTGCAACTCCTGGACCGTTGGTTAGCCCGGTGAAGCCCTGCTGCATTGCCAGAACGCCAAGTGCACATCGACAGAGAAGCCCCTGCACGGACGACTTCTCCCCTTGAGTTGGTGGGACCAATCAACTCCAAGTAAACCACCCGGACATCCATCTCGGAGCTGGTTGAATTTCCACAGAGTTGCTGCTGGAAACCGTATAGCCAGGGAGAGGAACACAAGATTGTGTGCTTTGCTTTTAAGCTGGCCTAGAGCTTTTTGAAGATCCTCCGGACTCCCAAGAAGCAGAACTGACCAAGCCTCAGCCCCCTCAACAGAGTGCGGGACCCCAGAAGCAAGGAAAGTCCATCTCGACAACCAGGAACCGCAGTGTTGCTATTTGTGGTAGACGCGTGGAGCTGAAACACTGAACAGCCACTGAAACTGAAGTTTGCCGGTTGCGAGATTTGACCGTCCCAGTGCATTGCAGGAGCCCCCAACGTCCTCCCTCTTGTCCCCACGACTGAGGCCCAGTAACAGTGAGACCTGCAGACCTGCACAGGAACAGAAGTCATCTGCTATATCATTGCTTCATCTTTAAAGGTACTGTAAAACGTCTGAGAGAACTTCTCTTACTGTAGGGCGCTTGCCACTTCTACAACTCACAAGTCTAATCAGCTTGTGGCCCTACATTTGATTCTTCTTTTCATCAAAGACTCATAAGAACATGTGCAAAGACTTTTCCATGTACTTACCAGAAGTGCTTCATCCTATACAAGACTTTTGCCCATTGACTTTGGCTTAGCCTATTGAATTGTATGACTCTTCTTGGAGGATCTACAAGTATTTTTCTGCTTAAGAATATTTGTGGTCTCTTGTTGTTCTAATAACCTTTGCCTTTTACCAACTTCTAAGGGTATTCTAAATGCCAACAGTAAGATATTAATGTCCCTAGCACCCTAGTTATTGAAGTCCCCTGTGGGTGTAGGTTGTGTCTGTGGGCCATCCCAAAAGGGTCTTTACTGATTTAGAAACTCAGTGTACAGTATTGAAGTGTATTTGTTACTATTCTATTGCTCCCTTCTGAAGAAGGCTTTATAACTGACTGATAAATGAATAAATGTGTATGCACGAAACCTGGAGTCTAAGAGTTTATTTGAATACCTTTAACTGTGAATATTTGTGTAACTCCACTACAGCTCACATTTTCCCCTCTTGGGATAAGCCTGGCTGCTCAACACGCTACCAAAACTGTGTAGTACAAGCTTATACCAAAGGTTGGTTTGCCTATTCCTGTAGTCAGAGTTGTGTGTAGTGGTCCCAGAGGATACTGCATACAAAATTTGCCTACCACTCCCCCTGCCCCCAAATAATAATCGTGTCATTAGGCAATGTTAAATTGTCTCGACGCATCAAGGGGGTCTGAGGTGTGGCTCAGGTGGGTGGAATCAGGCTATCACATGCTCCCAGAGCCGCACCCCCGCGCGCCTCTAAATTTAAAGGGGAAGACGTTTTTTTTCTGGTGAAAAAGGTTCCGTCCCTAAGAACGGAGGCCCATGCAGTATGGAGGAAAGGGGACTAAGGACAGTACGTTAGTCACTACGGTGGGTAACATAAATTTGTTCTATAAAAGTTAAACATGGTTATCTTAAAACTTTGTTAATGTTGATCTGTCACACTCTGGAATTCGGACTGTTCTTTTTTACTGTTGAATCCAGTGTTCTTTAGAAATTTAGAATTAACTGTAAAACATTCAGAACCTTTAAATCTCTAGTGTCTGGCTTGGGTTTCGTATTTTTCTTTAAGGTCCTATTTTAATGTTTTTTTTCTTTAGTTAGTAAATGCCTTTCTTGATGCGTGACCTGACTAGACCTGTGGTATTGCTGACTTGTATTGCCATTTTAAATTGTTTGCTAAGGTAGAGCCTTCACTGCATTCACGGTAGAGTCATTGTTGTTTGTGTTCATTGCACTTAGTCTGCAGTCTCCTTCTAGTAATTTATTCACATTCTTGCCCTACATTAGCAGTCAGTCGCATAACATTTTCCTACAAACCGGCTTGGTTGCAAGAAGGGTATGTAGAGTGTGTACACCCACCACACTAATCGCCATTCCTTGTTATCTTGGAATCCTTTCTGTAGGTGGAGTCACCACCCCAGCAGATGGAAGTACAACTTGTCAGTAGTTCTCCGCCAATGGCCCCGGAGTCGGGCTCTCCAGAGCCTCGCTGCGTGCGTTCCGGATGCGTGAACCCGCCTGTGGAGAGCAAGGACTGGGACAATGAGTACTGCAGCAATGAGTGTGTTGCTAAGCATTGCAGGTAATAACTTTAAAAAGGATTTTGAAATCTGTGTCATTTACTGAGCTAGGCGAGTGTTGGCTAGAAATCGTCCTTTTTGCCTGATGTTTCATCCCCTTGTTCATTTTGGTGTTCTGGGTTTAGGACTGTTTTCGTCTGTCTGACTTAATCTAAAGTCCGACTGAATGTGGGTCTGTTTTTGTGCTCTGGCTTAAGAGTTATGGCGGGTCATAAGAAGGATACAGACACAGTGATGACATTTCTAATGAGTGATTTATTAAATGATAACAACGACTTTAGAATGGATTGTGTCCTCCCCTGTATTCCTCATCCTTGATATATTTGTAATAGGGTTGCAACAGTACGTGCACACTTTAATTTTGTAAACCTGTCATTTGCATCATACGGTTTTACTGTAATAGTGCTGGTGGCTAGCTTTAAATAAAATATATTTCTTTGTCACATACACACAAAGACTGCAATGAGCACAGTGAAAGAAGCCACACTGTCTTCTCTGACACCCAAGCTCGAACACAGAGTATGTCCTGCCTTATTTGTATGGGACTGCCTAGAGCCTTGCAGGTTTGTCTATTTAAAAGCAGAAGCCAGCTGCCTCTGACAGTGCTTCTCAGTCATAGGCAGCACCCAAACTTCCCAGGGCCTCCAAACGTGCTGCAATACTGAGCCCTTTTTGTAATTTGCAATTGTTTGCTAGGCCTGAGTGCCCAGAGACAGGATCACAGATGGTGGAGAGAATGGCTGCAAAACCTGTGTTTGGTCAGGGAATGGCAAATCGAGTTTAAAAGGGTGCATTTTTTTATTTTGTTGTACTCTGACAGTAATTTATTCGGCATTGGCGAACGAGAAAGCAGATCCCGCAGTTCCTCTGCTTAGCAACCTCCCCCCAAGAGCCTAACTAATGTAACTATTTTCCCCTGCATTTGCAGAACACATTATAAAAGCTCTCTCGTGGCACCTGTTGTAGCTTTTCTGCTTGGGGTGTGCTGGCTGCAGTCTCACTGATGTGGAGTGTGGATACTACGACTGGACTCTATCCTAGGTGGCTGCACATACCTGGTGATTATAGCCTGCGTAAAGTGCAGCAGTCGATTAGGCTATGGTCGGGTGACCGCAGACCTAAGGAGTTTTTCCTGTCTAATGCACTGGATTCAGATAGGGGAGACTTACTGGACTCGAGCAGCTGCATTAAATTTAAGGGACGCTTCGAGTTGGTTCGAGGCTTTAAGCTGTGTTGACCCGTACACGTGAATTGCCATGTCGATCTGTGCGAGCCTTTTACCTGGCATGTGTCTGCAGTTTTTTTTCATTTCTTGCGCAGCAAAGGCAACCTTTGTGCCATAGGCGACAAATACATGGGGGCGAAGGGTGAATTTGCCCCCCCCACCCTGTTCTCCTTAAACAGCAGGGGCAAGAGTGTAATTTTGCCCCCCCCCCCCCCACTGAGATTCTGCAACCCCACTCTCCTAAGTCACTGGGCACAGCCAGTCTTTTGGTTCCTCTGATGCTATGTTCAGCAGGCTTGTTGAAATGTTAACATGCATCATGAAAAATTAGTAAAGTGCTGCCCACTTCAAAGTGGAGAGGCTGCCTTATCATCACCTCAGCTTTGATTGGGGATAGGAGGAGACAGGCCACGAGAAGTAGGGAGTTTCAAAGGCGAATGTTACAAAGACAGCTCATCATTCAGGCGACTGTTGCTGAGATATGTTTAGACCTGCCTGTAATCTTGTCTTTTTCCACCCCAATTCCTGCTCCTAACGTGCTGAAAAATGTGTGGTTTTGACCTGGAGAAGGGTACAGCATTTACGCTTGTTTGTTGTGGGAATTTCTGCCCCTTAGCATAAGCCCTACTAGCAAAAATTAAAAGTTGGCACCCATGTTTGTATCTTACAGCAGATTGTTTAAATAGTTATATTCATTTCGCCAGTGACTCCGGTGCCTCCGGAACTGAGAGCGTTTATTCCAACTGCCTAGGTGTTAATTACATGCAGTTTAGAGGTTCAAATTCCCTAGACCGAGGATCAAGCACCTAATAAGTAATTGCAATTCGACATCATGGGGGCATGACATGTCATTAGCGTTGCACGACTCCCTGATCATCATCATGAAATAAACTGCGTAAGACATTTACCCTCTGACAATTTTTTATGAATAATACCAGTAGAAAAACACGGGCACGTGACCCCTTAAGACTGACAACCCAGAAAATAATGCAAGACTGCACAACACAAGGGGTGCGACGAGGGTGCATGGTTCACTGTGAGTCTCAGCCCTTCACAAACATTTTTACAAATTAAAGGTCCTGGTTTTGAAAGGAGGTTATGTGACTGAATATTAACACTTTAAATGTGCATGTTCATTTCAGCCAGGAAAGCTTCAATTCGGAGTAGTCTTATCAGGGGCATGACTGCCTGACTGGCATGCTTAATGCTAATACTTACATTAAGCTTTCGTTCAAAGTGCTTTTGGTGCAGCAGTGAGGATGTCAGTCAGGAGCAGAAGCTGCTTACAGTAACACATGCAGCACAGCACACTCAAATTTACTGAGACTATAACTACGAGTGTTGCAAGTAAGCCAACTGCCCAAATCGCTTAAATACTGCATAGGCTAAGCCTGGTGTGATATAAAATGACAGCATACATTCTGAGTTAGTAATCAATGCACACGTTGAGCGCATATTAAAACAATGGCTCCCATCAAGAACATTTTAAAGAAAGAGGGGTGCCGTCAATATAAATTCCATAACAATAACTTATGAAGGCAGCCAGCACACATAATGGAATACATTAGTCTTAGAAAATATGCAATTTATTTCATATGAACATATTTTAAATAGAAACCTTTTGGTAAAAACACCACAGTGAAAGACAGAGCAGGAAATTGGTATTCTCCAGCATGGGGCCTGGCATGGATTCACATGCTCATGAATATTCCCCGTCGTCAGGCTGGGAATCCTCAGTAAATAAAAAAAACAGTTTGTTTCACTTCTGAACTGTTTTTCTCCTACCAACCAATCACTGCCCCCAGCCAATGACTGCCCTCTACCTAAGCTCCTCCTCTGGCAGCCATCTTCAGATTTTTACCTTATCAAGTGTTGGGAGTCCTTGTGCTAGCTCTCACGCTTTTACTGCGTTTTCTGTTTTTTCTAAGAGTTTTACTTTATTTTTTTCGGTCAATCGAGCCTCAAGCTCCATCATTCTACCTTCCTATTAACAGAGACCCGTTTTTCGGATTCTTCAGCGCCCCTCAAGGGCGAATTTCATCAAGTTTACTTCTTGGCAGATTCCAGAAGCTTCTTAAAGGCCTCCGCTGCGTGGACATGGAGAATGAGAAGGGCTCAGCACCCCTGTTCAAAATTTGCCCAGGTTATGGCCTGCGGGACATCTTTTCGGACAACACATTCCCTGTGCCTCTACTGCCTGCACTCAGACCCGATGCACGTGAAGGATGACTGTGCGTTTTGTCAGGACATGGTGCCCCGCACGCTGAGCGATCGGCGCAGGTGTCTCAGCAAGTGGCTGCAGGCCGATGCCCCTGCTCTGGGTGAGTCCCGGCAGCATGCCTCGCCGGCCCAGAAGAAAGTTGAGCGGTCTTCTAAGACCTTTGAGGGCGCTCCTCCCACGGGGGCCCAACATAATGCCAAGCACCGCGAGTCCACTGTCTCCGGGAGCGCTGTTGCAACGGGCTCTTCTGTGGCCAAGGCAGTGCAACGGCTTCGACCATGAGCCAACGCTCAGGATCTTCAAAGAGGAAGTCGGACCATCTGTGCAAGCTCTTCGAGAAGACCCAGACAGGCCCTCCAGAGAAGGCCAAGGGGGAGCTGGGCTCAGACCCTCCCCCTAAGGTGAAAGCCGCAGGCTCGACCAAGGCCGTGAAGGCCCAGGTGCATCTGACGAAGACCCAACCTTCCATCGAAAGAGTGGTGGTGTCACTCGCGAAGACCGCCGTGGCGGATCCGCAGGGCAAGGCCCCAAAGGCAAGAGTATCCCTGCCTGCCAGGAGGTAGTTCTCTTTTCAGCCCATCGAAAAGATACTAGAGAAGATGATGCCTATCATTTCACCGAAACAGTCTCCCTTGGTCGCAGAGAAGGGGGGGGCACGGTAGCCCTCCAGGGCACGGATATCTCTTCGGAGGAGGAGCTTACCAACCTCCAGTCCTTCTAGGAGGAAAGATGCGTTGAGAACAGGCCCTACGGGAAGGATCCGGACAAGGGCGATGATGAAGGTGACGACGAGGAGCAGCTTGGCGGTGAGGGCTTGGAGGACCAGCCTAAATCGCAAACGCCCCCTCCTCCGTCACCACAGCCACCTCAGCAACCACCTGGAGATATCTCGGTGGACAGTCTCGCTGCTCTGCATACCTTATGCTCGGAGATCCAGAGGATGCCTCTTGCGCTGATGGCCCCTCCTGCGGCGCTGGTACCATCAGGGGAACCGCCATCCAAGAAGAGGAGAGTTTATCCTCTGCCTTCTTGCCACCCTTTGCCTCCGTCTTGAACCCCCCCTTCCCCTCCAAGGGATGAGACGCATCCTGACACAGCGACGATGGCCACTGGCACGGACGACAGCGGGTTGGGGCATCTCCCGTCTCCACCCCCCAGATCTTCACCGCCCGACAAGATAGGCTCGTTCCACGCCATGATCTCCAGGGCCTCAGAGCTATTCCAGCTTGGCCCTAAGGAGAAGAAGAAAGAGGGTGTCCTGTATCAGCGCCGCGAGGCGAAGAGGAAGACCGTACTTTCGATCACGCTCTTGGATGACATTTGGGAGGAGAGGTTGTACCTGATGAACTCTTCCTCAGCCTCGGCGAAGAGGGGCCGTTATGAGAAGAAATACAGGGTGCAGGACTCGCTTGCAATTCAAACCGTCTCCAGACTTTGTGTTTTCGGCGGCAGCCAAGAAGAAATCTTGGGGCTCCTCCGCTTAGACAGCCTCCTCCCCCCAGATAGTGAGGAGAAGAAGTTGGATGCCATGGGACGAAGTTATCACATCGGCAGCGACTACCATCAAGGCCGCCCTTGCCATTGTGGCATGCTACGATAGGGAACTTTGGTTCAAGATCGCTCCCATCCTGGACTTCCTGCCTGACCTCAAGAGGGCGGAATCTTTGGAGAACCTACAGGAAGGTGAAGTGGCATCGGACCACGCCATTAAAATGGCCACGGACATCGTCGACAAAGGGTTCTGCCAAATGGGCAACAGAGTTTGCCTTCGTTGGCGGGGCTGGCTGAGGGCCACGAATTTTCGCCTGGATGTTCAGTCGAAGGTGTTGGACATGCCCTTCGACTGGGACAATTTGTTTGGGAGGACCGTGGACGAGTCTCTTCAGGCAATCAAGGTGGACACAGACGGATCGTGCCCTGGGTACGCTGCAACAGCGACGGCCGTCCTTTAGGACTTCCAGCGGAAAATCCCAAAGTTCTTGCCAAGGATTCGGTGCAGGTGCTTCGTCCTACCATCAACCCTCTCGCTCATCGGCCCAGGAGACCTACAGGTGCCGTGCCAAGTCTGGAGGAGTAGAACAAGTTACTTCTTACCTTGTAACGTTCTTTCGATGGGTTGTACCTCTGACGTATTCCTTATCTTTGATAATTCGTCTTCAGCTTCCTGGCCTCGGAAATGTTTTCTCTGTAGAGGGCGCTGCGCGTCGACGTCCGCCGAGTCGATGTCCCTCGACAGCCACCGTATCGTCGCCATGCCCATAAATAGCCACGCGGGGCGTCCGTTGCTCAGTTCCGTTTTGTAGCATAAGATAATTCATGCCTGAATTGGTTATTGACCTTGAAGGAGCGTAAGCTGCAACCACAAGGGAAGTATTACTGCGGGGATGGATGGGAGGAGCGATAAGGAATACGTCGGAGGAACATCCCATCGAAAGAACGTTACAAGGTAAGAAGTAACTTGTTCTTCGAAGGGATTGTGTCCTCCGACGTATTCCTTATCTTTGATAGACTCCCATAGCAGTGGCATGTTATTGGAGGTGGGAGTAATAATGTCCTGTATCCCTTTTAGGAATGAACCGAATGTAATACGGCTTTGCCAAATCTGGTCTCTTGACTAGTGGAGGAATGAATCCAGGTTGTAAAATTTTGTGAATGTATGTGCGGACGACCATGTCGCAGCCGCACATGTCTCGGACCAGTACCCCTCTTTGGAGGGCCGAAGAGGCTGCAATACCCCTGGTTGAATGAGCCCTAAGATTTTGGGGTGGCTCTTTCCCTGCCATTTTGTAAAATTCCAGAATGGCCAAAATAATCCACCTGGAAATGGTCTGTTTTGTTATGGATAGTCCCAACTTGTGACCTGAGTATCCTACAAACAGTTGGTCTGCTTGCCTAATCCTAGCAAGATGACGCCGATCCATGGGATCTTCGGCGTCGAAGGTGGTGCCTTCTTACCCGATGGCCCGTGGCGCTCTCGGGTGGACTCTTTCGCCGGGTGCAGCGACTTGCTGCATTTTGATTTTTTGGGTTTTTCACCCGGGGTATCACCCTCAGCTGTCTTCGAGGGGGTTGAGGCCACTTTCTTGAAGACGCTTAGCATTTTCTTCCTGAATTCCTCCCACTCAGTCTGAGAGCTGTGTTTTGTGGGGCAGGAGACCCTTTCTGGGAAAACAGAAGATGACGAGGAAGGGGATCTTCGACGTCTCTTCTTTGAGTGTCTAGATCTCGACGAATGGTGGGAGCTACTTCGAGACCTGGAATGAGAATGCTTTCGACGGCGAGGAGACGGATGCCTTGACTCGGCCGAAGAAACTTTCGAGGAGGTTTTGACTGACTTACCTCTCTCGAGCTTCCCCTTGCGCTCCTTCAAGGCTTTCGCCGTCATGGACATGCAGTCCTCACACTCCAAACAATGGTGCTCGACTCCCAAGCACCACAAGCAGATCCTGTGTGGATCTGTTATCAACATTTTCTTACCGCAGTCTCGACATTTTTTAAAGCCGGGCCGCTGTGTCGTTGGTTCCGATGAAAAAGCCATCGAGAACGAGTTGGTATTAGAGTAAGTATAAGAGGTTTTATCTGACTGAACTGAGCAACGATATTCCGAGGCCCCACGAAGCGCGGAAAAACGGAACTGAGCAACGGGAGCCGCGCGTGGCTATTTATGGGCATGGTGACGTTGGCGCCGATACGATGGCTGTCGAGGGTCATCGACTCGGCGGATGGTGATGCGCAGCGCCCTCTACAGAGAAAAAAATTCCGAGGCCAGCAAGCTGGAGACAAATTATCAAAGATAAGGAATACGTCGGAGGACACAATCCCTTCGAAAGTCATCGCCAAGGCCTCCAAGGCAGTACTTGGACGTCAAAACAGGATTGAACCGGCCGTGGTGTTGGGCCCCCACCCGTGCACCCTGGTGGGAGGACAGCTGGCGAACTTCGTCAGCGTGTGGAGGACCATCTCCACCGACAGTTGGGTGCTGGACACTCTCGCCCACAGACACACCCTGGAGTTCCAACGGAAGTGTACCCGGATACGACCAGTGGCCCGGCAGGAAAACCACGTCCCTCTGTTCTGCTGGAGGTTCGGGCCATGCTAAAAAAGGGTGAGATAGAGCTCACCCCAAAGAGGCTCCAGAGTGTACTCTCGTTACTTCCTCGTCAAAAAGAAGACCGGCGGTTGGAGGTCCATCCTAGACCTCTGCCGTCTGAACAAGTACATCAAGTCTCAAAAGTTCCGGATGGTGACTCCTCAGCACGTACTAGGACAGCTAGTAGAGGGGGATTTTCTATCGTCACTGGACTTGGAAGATACCTATTTTCACATCCCCATATACCAGGGCCACCACAAGTTCCTGCGCTTCGTGGTTCAAGGGCAACATTACCAGTTCAAGGCCCTTCCCTTCGGATTGAAATCAGCACCAAGAGTTTTCACCAAGTGCCTGGTGCTGGTGGCGACGCAGCTGTGTCTATGCGGGATCCACCTGTACCCTTATCTGGACGACTGGGCAAGCTCAAAGGACATCGCCATCGAACACATAGCCAAGGCCAGTCCAACTCCTGACGGATCTGGGGTTCTCGGTGAACTATGCAGAGTCGTGCTTGACTCCATCGCAGGACGTGCTGTTTCTGGGATCCCGACTCAACACAGTGTCCTGCCTGGCATCCCTGTTGGAGGAAAGGATGGTGGCCATTTTGGGCATGGTGCAACGGCAGTTGGCCCTTAAGGTCGCCACAGTGAAATCCATCAAGTTTCTGCTCGGCATGATGTCGTCATGCATTTACCTCATCCGACTATGCAGGCTGCGGATGTGTCCACTACAGGAGTTCCTCGACGGACGCTGGATACAAGTGTCGGGAAGCTTCCAAGACAAGATCAAGCTCGACGAGGGCTTCCATCGACCGATACGATGGTGGGGAGTCCGCTCACATCTGTCCGGAGGCACAGATTTCCAGACCCCACCGTACCAGGAGACGGTCATGACAGACGCCTCACTGGAATGTTGGGGTGCTCACACCGGAAGTCTACACATAAGAGATGTGTGGCTACTGCAGGAGAATACATTGCACATCAACATGTTGGAGCTGCGGGCAGTGTTTTGGGCGCTTAAGTCCTTCCTTCTGTCCCTCAAGTGGTGCGGGTCTTCACGGACAACACCACCACAATGTTCTACATCAAGAAGAAGGGGGGGCACCAGTTCCCCGGCACTCTCCAAAGAGGCGCAGGACCTATGTCACTGGGCCGTAGCCATGGGGATGTTCCTCCTCCCGTTTCATCTGGCATGAGTGAAGAACACTGTTGCTGACTGTGTCATGGCCACAGGCCCCAGAACACAAAAACCACACCATTTAGTGATGGGGGCGATGGGTCACTTGACTCACTTATGTCCCTTTGGGACCCATACACACAGGGGCCCCAGCTGGACTCAGTCCTGGCGCCAGGCTCATATAGAAATGTGAGCAGGAACACTTTATTTCAGTGCAGGAGTGCTTTTATTTTACAAGAACTTTCAAGGAGCTGAAAGCCTTTATTCCAGAGAACATCCTCATCGGGTGTGGCTCCCTAGGCCTGGTCTTCATGTGCTGACTCATCGGGTGTGGCAGGCAGGCTGAACCTGGTGGGCGTGGCTTCAGAAGCTCAGCTATATAAGCTGCTCCATCCTTAAGGCCGGTGCTTCACGTTACTGTGTACTCACGTGCAACTTGACGCTCACCGCCGCTTGGGCCAGTTTACTTACCTTTGAAACCAGGCGTTCTCCTGCATACTCGCCTCCAGGAAACCAGTGCTTCCCCGCATCATCTGCAGACTCATCTCCTGACATCCAGTGATCTTGACCCCGACGCCGCAGCACCGCACTCCGCATCCACAAACTCGGACCCTGTGAAGAAGAAGAAAGACAAGGTTAGAACATCCATCCTAGGGCCGCACCGCATTTGAACCCCGCGTGCCCCCTAGTTAACAATTTAACAGCTACGGTACCGCTGCAGCTTCGTTACTCATTCCCTCGGGCCGCCGCCGCGAGCGCCGCAGCTTCTGCCAGGCCGGCAACATCACCTGCAAGGGAAGAAAGCAAAAGAGCAAACATCAAAAGTGGAACGGACAGCAATACAAGACAACAAACTTTACAATACAACAAAAACGGATGAGGAAAGACAAAGGCAAACAGGAACACTTAACTGAAGTATAGTGGCTTAGTGGCAGCAGGACTGGACTACCACGTGCAAGGGACCAGTGAAGGAACTCGGTCCAGATCATACAAGCGCCCCTGCCAGAAGCAGCAGGACTGAATGCTCACCAAAACGAATCAACAGGTGAGCTTTCCAGGGACACAGCATCCCACGGGTACCACGGTTTGGGAGAAGGGGTCTGGAAGGGGATCGGGCACACAAGCTGGCATACTCACGCCCCTATTCTCCACGCAGGAGCAGTCCCAAGCAGCATCACCTATTACCACCAGTCGCCACATAAGCGCAGAGGGTGAAGTCGGACCCGAGCGACCTTACCCCCGGGAGGGCTACAACCGTGCCCCAACGTCTCTGCAGAGACCAGGTGAGCATAACTCTCAGCAGGGTGCTGCGCTCTTGACACGAGTGGGAACTTCAGCAGGACCAAGTGGATCACCTGTTCCGCAGATGGGGCAATCCCTAGATCGATCTGTTTGCTACGGCGACGAACACCAAGTGCTGGAGGTTCGCCAGCAGGTTTCCCCAGCCGGGGAGCATGGGGGACGCATTCTCTTTCCCCTTGGACGGCCTGTTTCTCTTGCCGTTGCATCTTCGACTAGTCAATCAACTCAGACGGTCCCGGTGCAGGATGATCCTCGTCAGTGTGGCCGAGACAGATATGGTACCCGGACCTTCTTGACATGCGAGTGTCCCCTCCAGTCGAGGTTCCGGCGGTCGCAGATCTTCTCGCCAGGGAAGGAGGCGAGATTCTGCACCACGACCTAGGATCGCTGAACCTGAAGGCCTTCTTCCTGCGGCACTAGAGTTTGGGGGCTACGATCTCCCAGCAGATTGTACAGAGGTGCTTGCCAAGGCCAGAGCTTCATCTACTCTCAAATGCTACGGGCACAAGTGGAAGAGGTGTGCCGTTTGGTGCCGTACTCAGAAGATCGACCCTCTGAGTCACTGCTCCGCAGGTGTTTCCATATTTGTTGTTGGCCAAGGCAGGACTGGCCCATGCTTCCATCAAGGTTCATCTGGCGGCTATTTCCCGCTACACCAGATCTCCTGGACGAGCATCCCTATGGTTGCATCGATTGGTCAAGGAGTTTGTCAAAGGACTATTTTGCTCGTTCCTGCCGTTGAAGGCCCCGGTCCGGTGTGGGAGCTCAATGTGGTGCTTACTAGGCTCATGGGTCCTCCATTCGAGTCTATGCATTCAGCGCCACTGAAATCTTTGTCGTGGAAAACAGCTTTTCTTGTGGCTTGCACCTCCGCACGACGAGTGTTCTGTTACTTGGCATTTATATTGTGCCTTATTTATCATTGGTATGACCTCAAAGTGCTGGTAGGTTGAACGCCCTCAGGAACTGTAGGGAGAGGGAGAGTGAGGGAGGGAGAGACAGAGAGAACACGCACACACACACGATAGCTACTTTCTAGCAGTAGGTGTGGTGCTAAGGAAATAAGTTGGATGTGTTCAGTCTGGAGGGTGGACAACCAGCCTGAGGAGATGCCTAAGCTAGCTGGTATGTGCTCAGCTAGCTATGTTTTTTTAGGATGAGGTGTTTGTAGGGTCATGTTACTATGAGAACAGCTAGGCCGAATGTGTCACAGCATAGCTGTGTTCTAGTTGAATGATGGTGTATAGGAGAGAGTGAGTGTAGTAGTTTGCGATGGTGTATAGGAGAGAGTGACCGTAGTAGTTTGCTATGGTGATTATCGGTAAAGCGCCTGTGACCAATCACAAGAGCAGGACAGGGGGCGTACATAGCGGCATACGTATATAAAGCGACAGGATGGATAGGGTAAACATGTGATACAGATGGCATATATATATCATAAATAGGAGATACAGAGATATATCCACTCATTCCACTGAGCTTTAGCACAGTGATGCTATTAGGCACACTTTCTAAATTCAACTGTACTACAGTGATGCTATTATGCACACTTTCTAGATTCAATTATACCACAGAGACGCTATTAGGCACACTTACTAGATTCAATTATACCACAGTGACGCTATTAGGCACACTTTCTAGAATAAACTTTAGCAGTGATGAAATTGGGCACACTTTCTAAATTCAACTATACCACAGTGACGCTATTGTGCACTTTCTAAATTCATCTATACCAGAGTGATGTTATAAGGCACACTTTCTAGAATGAACTTTAGTAGTGATATTAGGCACACTTTCTAGAATAAACTTTAGCAGTAATTATATTAGGCACACTTTCTAAATTCAACTATATCACAGTGACGCTAATAAGGCACACTCAATGATGTCGGAATACCTTCAACACACTTAGGGTTTACGTTGGTGTCTGTTAACTGCTGGCTTCCCTTGCAGACACCTGCAGACACTTTCTGGAGCCGCCTTAGGCCCTTAGCCGAAGGGGCTGCCGGGCAGAAGGCTGCCCTGGGTGGACCGGTTATGAACAGTTGGGTGTGGCGGAGGCACAGCCAATCCGGGGTGGGCTGGGGGCAGGACAGGAGGCTGACCAGGAAGGGGAGCCGGGAGATTCCCAATGCACGCTGGGCGTGGGGGCACTTATACACACGAATTAAGGCAGCAATGGAGTCGGGGGATGGTGAGGGTGCTGGGGCACTAAATTACAAATTTTGGACATGGAGGGGTCGTGGGTCAAAGCTACACTCACTTGCGTCAGCAAAGGAAAGTGGGAGAACCAGGCCCTCTCTTGTAAACTACCTTATTTGACATTCCACAAGAAGATGGTAGTGCTACAGACGCACCCCTCCTTCATGCCCAAGGTGCCGTCAGACTTTTATCTAAAGGAGCCCTTGGTGTTAGCTGTATTCTTCCTGACGGCTTCATCGCCGGCTGAGAGGACGTTGCACTCGCTGGATGTGGCTAGAGTGCTTACGTTCTATGTGGACCACACAGAGTTTCCAACGCTTCCATTTCCAGGTGGCTCTCTGGCTGCATCACCCATTGTCACCGGTTGGCAAACCGACCGTTGCCTGGCCTTCTGAGAGCCCATTTGACCAGAGCGATCGCTGCAACTACAGCGTTCCTGTCTGGTGTGCCCCTGCTTGACATCTGCAGGGCTGCTATGTAGAGGTTGACGCACACCTTCACGAAGTTCTACTGCGTCGACAGGGATTCCAGGAGTCGTCCAGAGTCAGCCAAGCAGTGCTGCGCAACCTGTTCGCTTGAAGGTGAGCTTGGTGAGGTGGTAAGAGACGCTTAATGTTGAAATGCTTAATATTGAGCCTTACCACCTCCTGTGGTTGTGCATTTGTATACTGCTATGTATTCTTTATTCATGAGCATGTGAATCCATGTCAGACCCCATGCTGGAGAAAGAACAAGTTACTTACCTGTAACATTTGTTCTCCAGCATGGATCTGGCATGGATTCACATGCAAACGCTCCCGCCTACCCCTCTGCGGCTCTTCACTTGGTCATACTGCCACTTTACGTGCTACCAAATCTGAGGATGGCTGCCAGAGGCGGGGCTTAGGGAGAGGGCAGTCATTGGCTGGGGGCAGTATGACCCAGAGACCAGTGATTGTTTACTACTAAGAAAGACAGATCAGAAACGAAACTGATACTGATATTTTTCTATACCGAGGATTCCCGGCCTGACGACAGGGAATATTCATGAGCATGTGAATCCATGCCAGACCCATGCTGGAGAATAACAGTTACAGGTAAGTAACTTGTTCCATATCCTTGACCAAGGTCCACCCACTGACCCGGTGCTGCCATTTCATATGGCTTTACAGAGAAGGGTGGAGGTGGCTTGGACTGCTCCGGAGAATCTCCCGGCAGTGAGCAAGTCGTTGCTGAAAAAATACCGTCCAGCCAGTAGCGACCCCTGCTACTTGACTACGCATCCCACTCCGGAGAGTTTGGTGCTGCAGGCGGCTACAGCCCCAGCAAAGTAGGCGTCGTACCCTACCATCCCTCCTCATAGGGACGACAAAGAAAGTATTTTCTTCAGGGGATATGGCTTTACAGGCAGCCAACTCCGTGTGTGCCTTAGCACGTTTCACACACCCTCTGTGGAATTGTCTCTCTGACGGCTGAACATATTCCCGAAGGGGAGGAATGGGATGGTTTTCTTGCCCTCGTTCAGGATGGCAAGGATGCCATGTGTGAATCCGTTCAGTTGGGTCTGGACATGACGGACTGTGTCAGCCGGTCCATCGTGGCGAGCACCGTGATGCGAAGATTTGCGTGGTTGCGGAAGTCGGGGTTTGCTCCTGACGTACAAGCCCAGCTTCTCAAGATGCCCTTTGATGGTGAACATCGTTTTGGCAGCAAGTCTGACAAGAGCCTTTAGAGGTTGCAGACCTCCAAAGCTGCAGCGAAGCCTTTGAGCGCTGCAGTTCGCCAACCTCCACCTTTTCGTCCTAGGGGACAGCAATGGAAGGGAGTTTCCTTTCGATACTACTCTTCCTTTGGTAGATCGAGGGGAGCTGCAAGTCAAAGGGTCCACCGTAGGAGTACCAGAGGTGGAAAACAAGGCACTCGAGGTGCCAAGGCTGCTCGGGCAGTTACCTCTTTGCCCTCGTGCACTGCCGCTTCAGCTCAGTCATGAGGCCATGTCCTATGGTTCGCTGGTTGGGGGAAGGCTGGCGCAGCATCTTGTAGAATGGCGTGTCATTACTTCAGATGTTTGGGTTCTGGAGATCATAGCCCACGGCTACTGTCTTCCTTTCCGACAGAGGCCTCACGACAATCCACCAGGGAATCTCTCTTTGAAGAGTCCGGATCCGCTCCTTGCGCAGGAAATTCTCTGCTGGAGAAAAGCGCCATAGAACTGGTGCCTGTAGCGGAGAGGAACAAGGGATGGTATTCCCCATATTTATTTATCCCGAAAAAAGACAGGGGATTGAGACCCATAATGGACTTGCGTGGTTTGAACAAGCTCTAAAGGAATGACAAGTTCAAGATGGTTACACTCTCTCAAGTCCTTCAGGCCCTTCAACTTCAGGACTGGTTGGTGTCTCTCGACCTCAAGGACGCTTACTTTCATGTGCCGATTGATCCCAAGCACAAGAAGTACCTGATGTTTGCGGTTTGCGACTCGCATTTTCAGTTTCGGGTCCTACCGTTCGGATTGACCTCCGCCCGAGGGTCTTCACCAAGCTCATGGTGGTGGTGGCAGCGTATCTCAGGAAAGGGGGGATTCAAGTCTACCCCTACCTGGACGATTGCTTGATCAGGGCGCACTCTCCCAAGCAAGTCCTGGATCATCTGTCGGTCACCTGCCACTCCCTTCACAAGCTGGGCTTCTCCCTCAACTTAAAGAAGTCCTACTTGACACCTACACAGCGGCTCCAGTACATTGGAGCAGTGCACAACACATCCCTGGGGCAGTGTTCGCTTCCCCAGGTGAGGGCTCATCACATTCTGCAGATGGTGCACAAGTTTCAACATGCCCAGAGTCTCCCGGCGTTAGAGTTCTTGAGGTTGCATTCTTCTGGTGCCAGAGGCCAGGTTGCAGATGAGTTTTCTGCAATGGGTTCTCAATCTGCAGTGGTCGCAGTCCTCTGGCAGGATGTCGGACCCCGTTCAGGTGCTGCCCTCGGTCGCCCAGGATCTTCTGTGGTGGGCCGTTGAAGGCAATCTGATGAAGGGGGCTCCATTTTGGCTACCCAGGCCGGAGGTGACGATCATGATGGACGCATCCCTCACGGGATGGGGAGCTCATGCCAACGAGTTGACAATCAGCGGTCGTTTGTCTTCGTCGGAGTCCAGACTCCATATCAATCTGTTGGAGCTGAGAGCTGTCTGGCTGGCCCTGAAGACTTTTCTGCCGTTTGTGCGAGGGAAGAATGTCCTGATTCTGACGGACAGTGCAGTGGTCATGCACTACCTCAACAAAGGGGGGGGGGGGCAGGGTCTCTCCCTCTGTGCAGCGAGGCGATGCAGCCCTGGTTCTGGGCCATCCTGCAGGAAATTTTGATCTTGGCAGTTCATCTGGCCGGAGACGAAAACCTGGCGGCGGATGCTCTGAGCTGGCAGAGCACGGTCTCTCACAAGTGGGAGCTGGCTCAGGAGCTTCTCCTGGAGATCTTCGCCCTTTGGGGGACCCCACAAGTGGATCTCTTCGCCACCAGTGGCAATCGGAAGCCCGAAATATTCTGCTCGCGGGAATTTCCTCCAAGAGGAGCCTTGGGGGAATCGTTCGTAGTGGAGTGGTCCTTCCCACTGCTGTATGTGTTTCCTCTAGTCCCCGTCATTCCACAAGTGCTGTGGAGGTTACGGAGGTTTGGTTCTCAAATGATCCTCATTGCTCCATCATGGGCCAGGAGAACGTGGTACCCGGACCTTCTCGACATATCCATCTGCCCTCCACGCCGTCTTCCCTACCGAGACGATCTGCTCTCACGGGAGGGGGGGTGGTCAGGTTCTCCATCCATAGGTCAAGTCCCTCAACCTTCATGCTTGGCTTCTGAAAGGTTGAGGTATAAGAATTGGGACCTCCCTGAAGACGTGATGGAGGTGCTGCTTTCGGCCAGAAGGCCCGCAACAAAGTCCCTGTGCCGTTGGAGAAAGTTCTGCGACTGGTGCAGGGTTAAGAATGTGGATCCTTTTTCATGTGCCATTCCTGTGGTTCTTTCTATTTTGCTTTCATTAGCCCACAAAGGACTGCAAGTGGGTACCATTAAAGGTTACCTGGTGGCGCTGTCCATATTTAAGCGCTCGTCTGAGGAGTGTTCTTATTTTAAGATTCCTTTGATTTCCCAGTTTCTCAAAGGGCTCACTAATGTGTTCCCACCTTCACCTTTATAGGTGCCCGGTTGGGATTTGAACCTGGTTCTAAAATTCCTCATGGGAGCTCCGCTTGAGCCTTTACATTCTTGCCCTTGGAGACTGTTGACCTTTTAAAACTGTATTTTTAGTTGCGGTTACTTCCGCTCGCAGAGTGAATTGCAGGCACTATCTGTCACGATGCCTACCCCCAGACATTGGGATCAGACCCACCTGCCCCGAGTACAGGCACTCAAGCAAACTCGGGGAAGCCCAAGGCACCGTCAAGGGGCCTTGTGGACTCAGTCCTGGCGCCGTTGACGCCAGGCTCATACTGCCATTTTTAAACTGAGCATGTCAACCTGCAAAGAAATAATGTACAGGCCACCGTAAGGCCTTGATGGGATTACTTTCTTCTAGGGACTATTTTTTCTTGGATGTGGTACTGGAACTCTTTTACCTGAGTAACTACTTTATGGATGCTATTTAAACCACGCCCGAAGAGCAGCACATGCTTCACGTTATTCTGCATCTCTGCAGCGTAACGCTCACCGTGCCTGCAGCTCTGCATCCAGTCTACTGCTACGCCCATCTTGTTCTCCGTGAACCGAACCTGGAAAAAAGGAAAGAAGAAAAGATTAGAATAGGGAAAACATCAGTCGCCGTCTTCTTCTGGAGTCGCTGCACCTGTGAAAAAGAGAAAACATTAAATCCTGCGCCTCATTGTCAGCAGCAGCGCCGCGGCATACTCACCAACTCTTCTTTCGTTCTCACGAACCCGCGAGGCGCTCTGTTGAATCGCTGCTCGAAGCATCTGCAAAAGAAAGACAACAGGTGAGCTGCGCGCTGCAAAAGCCATTTACATTCATACCGCAAGATACTTACTTGGTACAATATCACTCGAAGTGTCGCTGGACATCAACCTACGCCATCATTTTCGAGAAGCGCCGCACCTGCAATTGAATTGGAGGACAATTGGTTAATCTCATGATGAACAATATTGCGTGCTAAGATTAGTGCTTGGTGCAAAACGGACTCTTACCTTGGCGCTATCTCAATCCTTCGGAGACGGAGCATACTCCTTGGATCATACTGCAAGGGGAGAAACATATAATGGAGTAAGAGTGAACTAACAGACAATTGAACTCTAAGACTTTACATAATACCCAGGATTGGTATACAACTTACCTCGGAGTCATCGTTGTCTGAAACTCTGCCATACACCTTTGGATCAGTGAAGTTAACTGATTTCTGCGCGCCCCTGCATTCCGACGCAGGATGAAGAGCCCATCCTTTCTAACCATAAGGTGAGACGTTATGAAGGGGAACACGGGGTGGTTTCGGAAAAGACATAGTTAACCCCTTCAACCACAGTCGGCTTATTACCCTTACTGCTTTTAGGAAAATCCTTCTACGAGCCAGGCAGACGAAACTGAGTGGGCAATTACAGTCGCTCATCACTTCTCTACGAGTCACACCGGTGGAGACCGCTGCAATCCAGCTTCGTTCGGCGCCCCTGTGGAACCCAGCTGAGCGTAACACTATCCGCTAAGCCACCCTTCACGGTGTTCCATAAGGACAGGGTTGTCCTTAGGGTTCGTCCTTCTTTTCTTCCGAAGGTTGTGTCTGAATTTCATTTAAGCCAGAAGGTCATTCTTCCGGCGTTCTATCCTCCTCTGCATCCTGGTAAGGAAGAGGAAAGGCTCCATAGGTTCGATTCTAGGAGAGCGTTAAGCTTCTACATCTCACGCGTGTCCCGGGTCAGAGTGGACGATCAGCTCTTTGTAGGATACGCTAGAAGGCTTTTGGGTCAAGCTGTTACTAAGCAGACCTTGTCCAGATGGATTATCCTGACCATCTCGGAATGCTACTGCCTGGCAGGTAAGGACCCTCTGGTTGGCTTGAGGGCACTTTCTATTGGGGGTGTGGCTGCCTCCACTGCTCTGCAGAGGGGTGTTCCCATTCGTAACATTTGTGAAGCAGCCACATGGGCCTCTGTCCATACTTTTGTCAAACACTACTCCCTGGATACTGTCCATGGGCAAGATTTGGCCTTTGATAAGGCTGTCCTCTATTCTGCAATTTGATTGGGCATTCTAAAATTCTAAATTCTTTTCCCACCTCCATATGTTGGTACTGCTTTGGGAGTCTGTAATAGATGTGGAATATGTTGGAGGAACCAATCCCTTCGAAAGAACAAGTTAATTTCTTACCTGGTAACGTTCTTTCGATGGGATGTTCCGACGACGTATTCCACATCGCTCCCTCCCTACCTGCCCCTCTACAGAATTTCTTATGCGATTGCAGCTGTCGTTTCCGCAAGGCTTTCTGTAGTCATTCTGGCAGAAGATTGGTGCCACACGTTCTGGGAAATAACTACAACTGAGGCTACGGGTGTTGTGTGTCCTACTTATAACATCCAGTGACGTCGGCTCGACGGAGGCCCTCGAGGACAGCGTATCAAAGTCATCGATGCAGACGCCAAAAATGTTCCGAAGCAGCAAAGCTGTGATGATTACCTGTCATAGATGTGGAATACGTCGTTGGAACAGCCCATCGAAAGAACGTTAGTTACCAGGTAAGAAAGTAACTTGTTCTTCTCTTGGTCCTACTGCCACTTTACGTGCTACCAAATCTGAAGATGGCTGTCAGAGGAGAAGCTTAGGTAGAGGGCAGTGTGACCCAGAGACCAGTGATTGGTTGTTAGGGGAAAGACAGTTCAGAAGTGAAACTGATTTTGTTTCTTTACCGAGGATTCCAAGCCTGACGGGGAATTGTGAGAATGTGAATCCATGCCAGACCCATGCTGGAGAAGAACAGTTACAGGTAAGTAACTTTTTCCATACTCTGCGATTACCGCTAGATGTCAGACTATATGCACAGCATGTGAATTTTGAGACGATAAAATCATCAGAAATGCTATTACGTTAAGTAATGCATGTCATATACAGACACCTCCACAGTTAAAGCTGCAAACGCCCTGGCAATACTGGCACACTACGATAGAGAGCTATGGTATAAGCTGGGTCCAATCCTTGACTTTCTCCCCGACGACAAGAAGACAGAGGCCCTAGCTATATTTCAAGAATGGGAGGCAACGTCCGATCATGCCATCACAGTGGCCCTGGATGTGGCAGACTCGGGCTTCCGGCAGATGGGTAATGTAGTGGCTCTGAGAAATCAAGGATGGCTCAAGGCCAGAAACCTCAGGCAGGGTGTGCAGTTGAAGGTCCTCAATAGGCCTTTTGACAGGGAGAACCTGTTTGGCAAGGCTCTGGATGATACATTACAGCCAATAAAGATGGACACAGAAACGGCTAGGTCCCTGGGGACCCTTCAAAATCCTCCTACCGCGAGCACTCCCGCTTTTCATCACAAGAGTTATACAGAGGCCGGTCACAGGCTTTTGGCGGGGGAGGGCCACGCCAGCATCAGCCACAAGCAAAGGTAAACGCCCAAGCAAGCCTGACCAGGCATAGAGCCCGGATCCCCACTTTATCACCCCGTTTGGGGCAGGGGGTTGCGCTTATAACATTTAGACAAGGAGTGGCAAAACATCACCGATGAGTGGGTGCTAGACAGAGTGTGTCAAGGGCACACCCTGGAATTCCAAGACAGGTGTCCACACATTCTTCCATTGGAAAAGAGAGAGCTGCACATGGAACTGCTGCAGGAAGTGCAGGCAATGTTAAAAAAAAAAAGGGGGGGGGCGCGATGGAACACTTAAACCCTCACTGCCGAGGTGCCGGATTATACTCAAGATACTTTCTAGTCTGAAAGAAGTCAGGAGGATGGCACCCAATCCTCAACCTTTGGTGCCTCAACAAGTACCTAAAGTCTCAAGTTCAGGATGGTCACATTACAACAGGTACTCGACCAGTGGGAAAACAGGAACTTAATGGCCACACTAGACCTGGAGGCTGCCTTTTTTCACATTCCCATACATCCAAAGCACAAAGTATCTACGCGTTGTGGTCTTGGGGCGTCGTCAACAATTCAAGGTGCTTCCCTTCGGGCTGAAGTCAGTGCCGAGAGTGTTCACAAAGTGCCTGGCACCGGTTGTGGCCCACCTGTGCCTCAAAGCCATTCATGTCTGCCCATACCAAGACGACTGGCTCGTCAGATCCCCTGCTCAAGAGCTGGCAGTGCAGCACACTGAGGAAGTCAATTGCCTTCTAACAGTTCTGGGGTTTTCGATCATCTAGCCAAAATCCTGCGTGGTGCTATCATAAGACACAATATTTCTGGGTGCTCACAGTGGCACCCCCCCCTCAGAAGAGAGGGTAGCGTCTATTCTGGGCAAGGTCCGCCGGCTGACTGCAACGACTGTCACAGGGGTACGCAGCATCATGTCGCTTTTAGGGTTGATGTCATCCTGCATTCCCCCGATTCCTCTCTGCAGGCTCCAGACAAGGCTGCTACAGAAATTCCTGGATGCCACGTGGCTCTAGGCCACAGGCAAGTGGAGAGACAGGATTGTCATCAACAAGGAATTCAGACAATCCATTTGTTGGCGAGGGGTGCGCAGGCACATCACCAAACGTTCACCCGTTGTAAGCGACAGTCACCACAGACGTCTCCATTGACGGATGGGGGGGCCCCACACCGGCCAGTCTCACACCAGGGGGTTCTAGCATCTGTAGGAGAAGACCCTGCACATCAACGTCCTAGAGCTACGGGCTGTGTTCTTGGCTCTAAAATCCTTCCTGCCGCTTCTGCAGGGGCAAGTGTTGAGGGTTTTCGCAGACAATATGACAGCAATCTTCTTCATCCAGGAGCAGGGCGTAACCTGCTCTTAGGCTTTCTCCTTGGAAGCACAAGCCCTGTGGCATTGGGCCATTGTTCAGGGTGTGTTTCTCATACCTTTCCACCTGGCCGGCATCAAGAACACAATTGCAGACTTGCTCAGCAAGGAGCTGCGATTCTGCCACAAATGGGAATTACAGCAAGCTCAGACGTCAAGTTTTTCCAGCATGTGGTGCATACCCCAGATCCACCTGTTTGCGACAGCAGCAAATACGAAATGCCAGAATCTGGCACACGGAACTGCTCTGCATGGCGATAGCACCAGCTGTCAGGTAGCCTCCTCTTCCGGACCTCCTGTCCAGGGAAGTGGATCCTTCTTACATCACGACCCGACGTCCCTAAACCTCATAGCTTGGCTCCTGCAGCTCTTGAATTTGGACACTGACATCCTGCTGGACTGCAGGAAGGTCCTGGCAAAGGCTAGGGTGTCTTCTACTACCCAGTGTTACAGTCACAAATGGAAGCATTTCACGATATTGCAGAGCCCAGAGGATCATTCCTTTCTAGGTTATTGCTCCACAACTTCTACCATACCTGCTATAGCTGGCCTAGTCGCGTATGGCTCATGCATCCATCAAGGTACATTTGGCTGTCATTTCCCAATACACCCGGTCGCCAGGCAGAGCATCGGTGTGGTCGCACACACTAGTCAAGGAGTTCCTAAAGGCCCTCTTCAGAACATTTCCACCTGTCGAGGCTCCTGCTGCGGCTTGGGAACTCAACGTGGTGCTTAAAAGGCTCTTGGTGCCTCCTTTCGAACCTTTGCACCAAGAGTCTCTGAGGTTTCTCTCGTGGGAGACCGCTTTCCTGGTGGCCATCATGTCAGCCAGGCGCGTTGGGTAGATCCAGACCTTATCCTGCTAACACCCATACCTATCTTGCCATGCTACAAAGGTGGTGCTGAGAACATATCCACCCTGCATCCCAAAGGTCCCTTACGAATTCCACCTTAACAAACCTTTGGTGCTTCCAGTCTTCTTTCCGAATCCTTCCTCGTCCTCTGAAAGTTCGCTGCATACACTGGACGTTGCTGGTGCCTTAAAGTTCTATGTGGCACACACAAAGTCTTTCCGGAAGGCGTCTCAAGTCTTTGTTAATTTTGGTCCTGTGAATCATGGAACACTCTATCGAAAGCATCTTTATGCAGGTGGCCCTTTTGCTGCATCATGCACTGTCACTGTCTGGTCAACAGACCCCTTCCAGGCCGGCCGAAAGCCCACTCCACCAGAACCATCGCTACAATGGCGTTTCTCTCCGGGGTTACCCTGCTGGACATTTGCAGGGCTGCAACATGGAGGTCCACACACACCTTCATGAGATACTGTGTCGACAGGGATTCCAGAGAGGAGTTCAGAGTCGGCCAGGCGGTGCTGCGCAACCTGTTTGTTTGAGGTCAGTCTGTTCCAGGGGAAAGTGTATTGCTTCTGTTGAGCCTTGTCACCTCCCGTTATTGTGTACATGTACTGCTATGTAATCGTATTCATGCGCATGTGAATCCATGCCAGACCCCATGCTGGAGAAGGAATAAGTTACTTACCTGTAACAGTTGTTCTCCATCATGGGTCTGGTATGGATTCACATGCGACCCTCCGTCCTTCCCCGCTTGGCTCGGCTGGGTTCATAGTGGCACCTCTACTGCTTTGAATCTGAAGATTGCCCCCAGGAGATGGGTTTAGGGAGATAATCGTCATTGGATGGGTGCAGTATGACCCGTCTTACAGTGATTGGTTGTTGCCAGAAGGGCAATTTTGAGATTTTCTTAAAGCAAGACTGCTTTCTTTTTTACAGAGGATTCCCATTCTGACGACGGGGAATATTCATGAGCATGTGAATCCATGCAAGAACCATGCTGGAGAACATTACTTACAGGTAAGTAATTGGTTCCATATCGCTGATTGGCTTCTTGTTGTTTTTAAGGTCCCTCTCTCTGGTGAGGGGACTTTTCAGACTTGTTTCACGTCCAGCAGAATGCCACCAAAGTTCCCGCTCGATTCGGAAAACCATGCACCACAAGATGTTTCGAGGTCCCAGGGTAATGGGGTATTGCAGCCCGCAAGGTCGCAGCACGACGTGGGAAGGCTCAAAATTGAGCTCTTCTTGAGTCTAGTGGATCCCACCAGGTTCTGGATCACCCTTTCCGGGATCCCCAGGTTGATTGGATGGAAGGGTAAAAGCAGGCTCAGGTTGCACAGCAGGCTCTCTGGTCACTGGAAATGCTACAGCCGTTGTTTCTTCATCTTACTGTTCGGTTTCAGCTTGTGGTCGACTTTCAGCAGCTTCCAGGTTTGGAGTATTTATCAGGAACTAACGCACAACTTCTGCATTCTTTCCCTGCAGGGGGCGGTCTGGCTGTCCAATCCGGAGACTTATCCACCACTGGGAGTTTGTTCCTTTCAGGCAAGGTGAAAGACAAAGGACTGCAGAGTTTTGGACTCCTCCCTCGCTTCCTAACTTTCCAGACACTCTGGAGCCTAGGTAGGGAATCCACAGGATTCCCGCCGAAGACAAAACACCCACTGAGATCATTCCCGCCTTGAATAGCAGGGGGAGACCTCAAACAGCAAGCACACAAGAAATGTTGAAAAATGGAATCGACCATTTTAGAAAAAATGGTGGCTCTTCTGTGCATTACTGAGGCTGAACTAACAGCCTGCAAGTAATAAAGACTTACAAGTAGTTAAAGTAGCTACACTGCCACCAGTCCTTCAAGGAAACCTTGCAATTGTAACAAAATGTTAACAGGTAGGTAAGAAAGGGGATCCATTGTATCTACACAGCAATCCACATAAGGTGGGGTGTGCTGGCTCACTATATAAAATGTAAAAGGGATAGAAATCCTTCTTTTCTACTTGGGAACTGTAGTTCACCCAAGTACATGAACGAGAAATTGATAGGGGAGTTTAGAGGGGCAACCCAAACTAAGCCCAATGGTTGTAGGGAACTATAACTTCAACCTAACACTATGGAAGAGTAAAAGACTAGGTAAGAAGGGAAAAAGATTCTCCTTCACCTAGGGACAAGGTAAAATAGTTACCTAGTCAAAGCAACAAGTTCTGGGGTTGACACAGGTCAGGAAGATTTATCATTGATATGAAAATCTTACCTAACACTCGTCCCTCCCAGGCTAAGGGACAGGAGGATCTAATCCTCTCCTGGGTGGATCTCATGTCCCAGTTGGTTAAGCCTACGGTGGAGTCCATAAGAAATCTTTTTGTAACTCTTTTTGGATTAGTTGAATAGCTTCTTAAATTAAAGGACCTGCAATGTGCTCTTTAAAAGAAAAAAAAAGGGGGGGTGGGGAGGGGGGGGTCTGAGTTAACAGTCCCTCAGGATGCGTTACAACTCTTGAACCTGCAATAGGCTTTTTAAAGCGATTCTTCGAATGGATTGTGTCCTCACACGTATTCCTCATCTTAGATATATCTTTACCTTCAGATTTGCTGCTTCGGAAATTTTTTCTCTCTCCCTCTCCACCAGAGGCGGTGGGGGAGGAATCCTCGAAGTTTTCTTCGAGAGGGAAGAAAGACTCGGCTGAGTCTTCAGCAAAACACCATAAAAAATCACGATCGAGGAGTAGATCAAGGAAGTCCTCTTCTTCGTCCAAAAAGGCGAAAAAGAGACGACACTGATCTCCCTCTTCTTCTTCTTCCTCGACTTCGGAGGAAGTTATTACTTGTGGAACTAAACAAGACTCCCCTAAAAAGTGGGAAGCATTTAGAGAGTCCATGATGAACATTTTTGAGAACGCGGCCCAGACCCCCTCAAAAATGTCTGTCGAAGGTCATGCCTCTAGTCACAAAAGTGACAGAGGAAGGGCTAAAACTGAGAAGTCCGACAAGAAATTGTCGAGGGTGTCTTCTAGGGACTCTTCCCAGACACCTAAAAAGACAGACTCTACGAAAAAGACTTTCGACGTCGATAAGTCATTAAAGACTTCGACGAAAACATCTTTGAAGCCTCTGTCGAAGGCTGTCGAGTATAAAGGTTTGACGACCCAACAGAAAAAAGTAACGTCGAATATTTTATAGACGACCTCGAAGATTTCTTCGACGCCATTTGTAGTGCCTTCGAAAACATCGAAGAATACCTCAACAACATCGAAGGTAACGGCCACGACATCGACGCTTCTGTCGACATCGACACCAGGGTTGAAACGTATTCCTGAAAAAATATTTCACCCTGAAAACAGACATGATTTTTTCCATACTATGTCATCTGTATATGGAGAAATGTCATCAGAAAATGAAAAATATGAAGAACAAGATGAATCTGAGGTTACATCAGCATGGGTAAAATATGGGACAAGAGATGTTCCAGAGGAATTAATAAATCAATCAAAAATGCAGGATTTGTATGAATGTTTACAGTCTGCAAGTGGAATAGACACATCTCCTGAATATGAATTTGAGAGACCAGATCCAGCAGAACATGCTGATCTGGGTTACAGAAAACTCATGAATAGAGTAACAGAGTTTATGGGGTGGGGTAAATAATGCACCTGTATACCAGGATGATGACATGACAGATATTTTGTCCGGAGGTCCTCAACCAGACCCCATACTTCCTTTTCATATTGCCCTGCAAAGGAGAGTAAATGCTGCTTGGGAAAGACCGGAATCTAGTCCAGCAGTAAATAAAAAATATGTGGCAAAATACAGACCTTGTAACTCTGACCCAGAGTATTTGAGTAAACATCCTTCTCCTGAGAGTCTGGTAGTTCAGGCAGCCATATCAACAAAAAAATGCTGCATACCCCACTATTCCCCCTGATAGGGATGACAAGAAAATAGATACTTGGTCGAAAAAGATCTTTACATCAGGGAGCATGGCTCTGAAGTCTACCAATGTATCTTGTACATTGGCTAGATTTAATTATACTCTGTGGGACTGCATGTCAGCGGCAGCTCAACACATCCCGGAAGGAGAGGAACGTGATGGTTTCCTATCCATAATTAAGGAGGCTTCAGGAGAATGCCTTCAAGCAGGTTTGGACACTGCTGACAGTATCAGCAGGTCCATGGCGTCTAGCGCAGTGCTACGCAGATTTGCGTGGCTAAGGAAGTAAGGTTTTGCACCAGATGTTCAATCTAGACTCCTTAACATGCCATTTGATGGCTCGAGATTGTTTGCCAGCAAGGCGGATGAAAGTTTGGAGAAGCTGCAGACCTCCAAGGCGGCAGCAGCAAAGTCACTTAGTGCCGCTATACGACAACCTCAGCAACGCCCCTACACAGGCTCATCTTCCTGGAGGGGTCTTCCCTTTCGTTTTTACTCCTCATTTGGGAGAGGAAAGGGACAGGCCAATCAAAGCGGGCAAAGAAAATTTCCTCAGGGGCGAGGAAGAGGCGCTAGATCTGCCCCAGCAGCAGCATCTGTCCCTTCAGCCGCTGCTGGAGCTGCCGCAAAACCACTCTGAGGTTTTGACTCACAAGACCCCAGTGGGAGGCAGGATCTCACAGCATCTGAAAGAATCGCGGGGCATTACTTCAGATGTTTGGGCACTTGAAACAGTATCCCAAGGTTACTGCCTTCCTTTTCTAAAGAAACCTCAGAATCACCCACCGGAATACAACTCTACCAAAAATTTATACCCGCTCCTGTTGCAGGAAGTTTTAACCCTGCTACAGAAAGGTGCAATAGAACATGTACCTGTAGCGGAGAGGAACAAGGGTTGGTATTCCCCGTATTTCCTCATTCAAAGGAGGACGGAGGACTGAGACCCATCTTAGACTTGAGAAACTTGAACAAGTTCCTCAAGAAGGACAAGTTCAAGATGGTCACTCTTTCTCAGATCCTTCAGGCTCTCCAACATCAAGACTGGTTGGTATCATTGGACCTTCAGGATGCTTACTTTCATGTGCCAATCCATCTCAAGCACCGAAAGTATCTGAGGTTCGCGATTGGCAACTCTCATTATCAGTTTCGAGTTCTGCCTTTCGGGTTGACCTCCGCCCCAAGAGTTTTCACCAAGTTGATGGCGGTAGTGGCAGCGAGTCTCAGAAGAGGGGGGATTCATGTCTACCCCTAGTTGGACGATTGGATGATCAGGGCACGTCCTCCAGAACAAGTCCAGGATCATCTATCCAAGACTTGCCACTTCCTTCACAAACTAGGGTTTTCTCTGAATTTAAAAAAGTCAAACATGATACCAACACAGAAGCTCCAGTTTATAGGAGCAGTCTTGGATACTCGTTCGGGCAAAGCCTCGCCTCCCGAAGAGAGAGCTCACCACATTCTGCAGATGATGACAAAATTCCAGAATGCCCAGTATCTGCCGGCCTTCGATTTTCTCAGGTTGCTCGGCCTCAAGGCATCCTGCATTTTTCTGGTGCCAGAGGCCAGATTGAGGATGAGATCCTTTCAATGGGCCCTCAGGACTGAATGGTCCCAATTTTCAGGGGAAATGACAGATCTCTTACAAGTTCCAACCAGAGTAGCTCAGGACCTACAATAGTGGGTTTGCAAAGAACACCTCCTAAAGGGACAATCTTTTTGGCAGCAATGGCCGGAGATCACTGTAGTGACGGACGCCTCACTCACGGGGTGGGAGCCCACACCAACGATCTGACAATCAGCGGTCGTTGGTCTCCATTGGAGTCCAGACTACACATCAACCTTTTGGAGCTGAGGGCGATCAGACTAGCGCTGAAGGCCTTCCTGCCCTCTGTACGGGGACAGAATGTCCTGATCATGACGGACAACAAAGTGGCCATGTACTACCTCAACAAGAGAGGAGGAGTAGAGGCAATGCAGCTCTTGTTCTGGGCAATACAAGAAGGGATCTCTCTATCTGCCATTCACCTAGCAGGAGAGCAAAACACAGCGGTGGACGCTCTGAGCCGGCATAGCACAGTCTCTCACGAGTGGGAGATAGCTCAGGAAGTCCTTATGGAGATCTTCGCCCTTTGGGGGAACCCCTCAAGTGGATCTGTTCGCGACCATTGTCAACAGGAAGTGCGAACTGTACTACTCGAGGGAGTTTCCCCCGAGTGGAGCTCTAGGAGACGCATTTGTAGTAGAGTGGGAATTTCCTCTTCTATATGCGTTCCCTCCAGTCCCTGTGATCCCTTGGGTAATCAGGAGGTTGAGAAAGTTCAGGAAAACCATGATCCTAATTGCCCCGGATTGGGCCAGGAGAACCTGGTACCCGGACCTTCTCGGCATGTCCATCTGCCCTCCAATACGTCTTCCAAAAAGAGAGGATCTTCTCTCGCAAGAGGGAGTTCACGTTCTCCATCCAGAGGTCAACATACTCAACCTTCACGCATGGCTTCTGAGTGGTTGAGATACAAGGATTGGGACCTTCCGGATGATGTTATGGAGGTGTTGCTTTCGGCCAGAAGGCCAGCAACAAAATCTTTGTACCGGTGTCGTTGGAATAAATTCAGTAACTGGTGCAGGGATAAGAATGTGGATCCTTTTGAATGTGACATTCCAATGGTATTCTCTTTTCTATTACATTTAGCTAATCTGGGGCTCCAGGTTAAGACAATAAAAGGATATGTAGCAGCGCTATCTATCTTCAAGTGCTCATCAGAAGAAAGATCTTATTTTAAGATACCCTTAATAATACAATTTCTAAAAGGTTTAAACAATGTTTTTCCACCAGTACCTTTTCAAGTTCCTGTGTGGGATTGAAATTTGGTACTTAAATTTCTGACATGTGCACCCTTTGAGCCTTTACATTCTTGTCCGTTAAGGCTTCTTGCATTAAAAATTATACTTTTAATTGCATTGACATCAGCCCGCAGAGTAAGTGAGTTGCAGGCACTTTCGAGTGGTCCTCCTCACAACATCTTTCATAAAGATAAAGTTGTCCTTCGAGTTAAACCATCTTTTCTGCCAAAAATAGTTTCAGACTTTCATCTGTCACAGAAAATAATTCTAACTGCGTTCTACCCTCCTCCTCACACATGTAAGTAAGAGGAAAGACTGCATAGGATAGATCTCAGAAGGGCTCTAAGCTTTTACATCTCAAGATTGTCAAAGATACGTCAGTGTGATCAACTTTTTGTGGGATACACTGGCCGTAATTTGGGGCTAGCCGTAACCAAACAAACATTATCAAGATGGATAATTTTAGCCATAACAGTGTTCTAGGCTAGCCGGAAAAGATCCCCCTGAGGGCTTAAGAGCCCATTCAAATAGGGGCATAGCAACTTCAACAGCACTTAAGAGGGGTGTCCCTGTGCCAGATATTTGTGCAGCAGCCACATGGTCATCCATGCATACTTTCATCAAACATTATGCTTTGGACTCAACTACATCTCAAGGAGGTTTATTTGCCAAATCTGTACTACATTCGGTACATGACTAAAAGGCATCTGTACTCCCGCCTCCAATACAAAACTGCTTTGGGAGTCTATCTAAGATGAGGAATACGTGGGAGGACACAATCCATTCGAAGAACAAGTTACTTATCAACTGTAACGTTCTTTCGATTGGATGTTCCTCCCATCCTACCCCACAGTACAGTTTACGTGGTTTACACTCTAAATTCTTTCAAGGCTTGGGTCAGTAAGAGGCACGCCTTTGTTTATAATACATGGGCTCTGATATGAAAAAACAGAACTGAGGCCAACGGGCGCGCTCGAGGCATTTATACTACGGATGACGTCGACACTCGACGGATGCCGCCGAGGGACATCGCCTCGAGTGGAGCGCCCTCTGGTGGAGAGAGAGAGAAAACATTTCCGAAGCAGCAAAGCTGAAGGTAAGGATATATCTAAGATGAGGAATACGAGGGAGGTACATGCAATCGAAAGAACGTTACAGTTGGTAAGTAACTTGTTCTTCTAAAGAAATCCCTTAGACCTTGAGGGATCTCCATGATTCCTCACCACCTCTCCCTTTGTGGCAGGTTGGGTCTTGGGTGTCTTAGTTGGAGTGGTTCCGACAAAGTGTTGTACATGCTTCCACTTAGTTCGGCTTTTACCTGTGTTAGGGGTTTCCCTTTTAACTCTAGGATTTACAACAGGGTCTTCAGCAGAAGATCCCACAGTCTCAAGGTGTTTAGCATTGGACTTTCTGGATTTCCACTAGCTTTGAGTATTACCAGTCCTCAAAGGCCCAGATAGGTGTCCAACCTGTCGATCCACCACTTCCTCAGATGCAGTGTGGGTCAAAGACTTTATAATTGGAAGTGAAATGGTGGAGCATAGTTTGGGCTCCCATTTCCCTAACTTTCTAGTTTTTTTATTTGCTTTTGTTAGAGGTTTCTCTACTAACATGAAGACTTACAGCAGGATCGTCGGTAGAGTATGCCATAGATTTAGAGTTGTCTCTTGAAACAGAGACCCTTGCCTTTTAAGAACACCTATCCATCTCTTCTGTAGGAGTAGTTTTTATTAGGCCTTGCAAGAAAGCTATTCTAAGATTTCTTATTTCACTTTTTGTATTTGTTTTTCAGGCCTGGAAGTTTCCTTCTGGGCACACCTAAGTTCTGGACACCTTTCTGGATCTCCTCCACAGTAAGGGGTTTTTCAGGAGTATCCAGCTTTAGAGTTTTATGAACCACTTCCACTGTAAGTGTGTTTTTAAGTGGTTCAGCCACTACAGATTTAACTGAATGGGCATTTAATCTAAAGGACATACACCACCCAGCGTGTGTGACAGGAACACTAAGGTTCTTGTCAGCCGTAGGAATTGCCTCCACAGCAGGCAATCCAGAGTCCAGGTTTTGAGTTTCAAGGACCCCCTACACTGTCTGTGAGGTTTCAAAGGGACTTGCTGACTCAGCTGAAGGCAGTCACATCAGTGTGACCTGAACAAAGTTATTACACATTGTTATAAGTTAAACGGGAACACTTTCTTGTCAACAGGGTGAACTGCTTTGATGCTAGGTTGGTTTTAAAGAGGTTCTTTCACCTCGGTGTTAACTATAGGTGCGGCCAAAGGGGTGACCTCTAGCGTTGTGGGCCTAGGGGCTTTGTCCCTATTTGAAGTTATCGGTGCTACACCCAAGTGTCATTTAGAGTGGCAGTTAATGCCTTTTATCTCTGAGGTGGTGCCCCTAAGGGGACCTCTCCATGTTTGACCCTCAACCTTTCTACAAGGAGGCTCAGCTGAGTCTAAGACCACAGCTTTTCTGATGCTCTGTGTTAACGGATTCTTTAAGGGATGAGGATATAGTACTTTTAGACCTACCTTTATTCTCATAGTTCCTTAAGGGGTTTAGATATTGAGTCATTCTTCTTGTATCTAGTTATGAGAGTTTTTTACCCTACTCCAGTCACTTCTTCAGCTACATTTAAATCCAAGATCACTTGGTTAGCCTAAAAAGAACCCCAGGTATTCTCTCACTTTCACACAGACCAACCCTTTTACGAGTGACGTAAAACGTTTTCAGCCATACAACAATGTCACGTTTCATGTCATACAGACTCACCAGCTCTGTGATCATGGAGGCTTCCGCCTCATCAGACCCTAAAAAATAAGCAGTCCACAAAATCCCCTTCCATTGAGGTATGAGATTCTTTTTCTATTTTTCTGATCTTTAAGTTCTAGTCCATCAGAATTATTTGGTTAAGCTCCATAACGCCATCACCAGTCATGGTTTATGGTAAGGTAGAAACAGGAGAGGGGGATGAACTAGCATTCTCCTCATCATGTCCCTCATATTCATCTCCAGAGGAGTTTGGACACCTGTCTGAACCCTCATTAGCCTCACTTCCATCAGTATTGTCAGGAGTGGGCTTAGGTGAGGGGCATAGCATTTTATTGTAGTAACTCAAACTTACTCCCTTTATCATTGAGGCCACTTATTCTACATAATACACCCATTTTCTGAAACTGTATATGTAAGTAGTCCTCGGGCCTAAAGCAGGCTTTGGTGTTGGCCTTTTGTGTTGAGTCTAGGTGCACACCTTTAGTTAAACAAAACCTCTTGGATGGTTTCTTTGAACGTTGTATATCAATATTCGATGTAATGCAGCCTACAATATATCCCACCACATGCCAACCGTGTTAGGACAGTTTTTCTGAAGCTCAACTAAGGGCTTAGTAAAACCATTCTACTGACAGTACAATGCTCTACTCTTAGTATAAGGCTGTACCAGCTGAGTATATGGTAGCGCAGATGGAGCAGCCAGGCTCATCTTAGGAGGGAGAGAGGGCTGTATGAAAGTACACTGAACCTGTAGTACACCAAGGATTCAATAGAAACACTTATAACCAGAATTATTATAAAAAATAAAAGTTTATTTTAAATACAAGTAGACCAAGTTAATTCTTGCGGTACACACTGGTCATAGTCATAAACACATTTCTGATGTTTGCTAATCTGCTTAGAATCACATGCTGTGCATATAGTCCGACATCCAGTGGTAACCGCAGAGTATTGCATCTTGTCTTTCGAGAATTGAAAGGGGACGTCGACAAGGCGTGCCTGTAACACTATCCCTACATGACGTGTAGTGTACCCAAGATCCCTGACGCGTTGAGGTCCCTCACATTGTTTTTTTTCCACCCAGCATACTGGTCACCTTATGCGGAGCTCATCAGATACATTCCCTATTGTCCCTTCGACAAATATTCGACAAATATTTAAGATCACTCTATCCCTTATTTCGACGGCTGTTCCAGATCTCTGCCGAAAACCTGAATCATCAGAACTTCAGCGGACGGTGATCTATTCGGCGCTGCCGACCACATGGCCGGGCCTTCCGCCGGCCTACACAGTAGGGAGAGTGGGGACGGGGTGGACATTTCTGTACAACCTGAGAATGCCTTTCCCTTTCCTTCCTCTTTCCCTGTTGGTCTTCGTCACTCTATCCATCTTCAGCTATGGCGAGGATTCCATTTAGGTTTTGCCCCATTTGGAAAGGCAAATTTCCTTGGAGAGAGAAGTATAAATGGTGTAACCGTTGCTTGCCCACTCGAGCACAACAAAGTAATTTGCGCGGCTTGTAAGCTCCTCCGTCCTAAGACATTAAAGGAGCGCAAGGTCAAGCGGTGGGCGGCCTACGGGATGTCGAAGGCCGAATTATCTCCCGCTGCCACAGCTACCGAATGTGACAACTGCAATAGTGGCAAACAGACCTCTGACCCGGAGGTCGTTGACCTTTCGACGGAGCGCACCCGCTCTGCATCGTCTGTCCCCGGCCCCGCCAGGCACGGTTCAGGCACTGCTATGGGGAAGGTACACCCCGGTGACAATGACGAACATGTACATGGCACTAAGCACACAACCCCTAGTCAATCTTGGGCCAAGTCGAAGAAGACCACAGCGCCAAAGGGTACACTGGAAGCTCCAGTGGCACCAGCCAACCGTCAGGATTGACAGCCCTCCCGCAGCCGCATGTGCGCCTAGCGAGCGGGCCATCAAAGACAAAGGGCGCCATTTCCAATATCCCGGGTTCTGTCTAGACTCATCGCAAGAAGGTATCCGGCGATGTCAGGGTTCCGGCTCAGCTGAAGAAGGTGTTTGCCGAAGACAAGGCCCCTGCACCGCCAAAGAAAGCATCCGCCAAAGACAAAGCACCGGCTCTGCCGAAAAAGGCTCCTTCACAATCGTAGGCCGAGGCTACGCGCCTCCCGTCCGCGGAGGACGTTGCTGATAGCATAGCGAGAATTATTTTCGCCGACTTTCATAGACTGCAGTCAAGAGATTCACAGAGACCTACGGAAAAGGCCAAGGAGCTGCCAAAATCCAAGGATAGTTTAAGAGAAGTACCGGAACCCTCCCGTAAGCCGAAAGAAAGGCACAGGGAAACCCCCACCTCTGTCGGTCCCCCAGGAGGAGTTTTCGGACGGCGAGGAATGGATTTCTTCAACATCTACGTTTAATGGCAGAAGAGCGTTTTCAAGATCCTTTTCCACCTCTAGACCATTCTAGGTCTTCCGTTTGGACTAGAGAAAAGTTTGAAAATTGTATGGGAAGGCTGGACAGGTTTGTTACCAGTTCAGAGCAACCCATGCCTAGAAGACCACGGGATGAGAGCCCTTTGGACCCTGTAGCAAAATTCCCAAGACTCTTTGACCCCTATCAGGAAGTGGTTATATACACCTATGACCCCTCTCAGGAAGAGATTCCTGCAGACACTCTGGATGAAGATCAATTCACCAATCTTGAGGACATGCATGATCCCATAGAGGGGTGGGGGGGGGGGGAACCCGGATATGGGTGATCCTTGGCCATGGCAGTCTCCAGATCCTTCACCAGATCCGGATGCCCTGTTTGGATTCCCTCCCAGACCACTCCCACTAGACAACCCTCGCCAGTGGATGATAAATTGACGTTTAACGTCATGTTGCGCAAAGCAGCTGAATACTTCAAAATCACCACAGATGACGCTGTCCCTGAAGCTGACTTTGTGGAGGACATTATCAAAGAGAAACCACCGGCCTGCCAGGCTATTCCTCCCCTCAATTCGATTAAAAAACGGCTGGCACGAGGGGCGCTGTTGCGCACATCTAAGATGGCCGCCTAGGTGGAGAGCTCCGGCTTGATCCAAATCCTTCCATCTATAAATCCTTCCCGTTCTGACTTGGCAGACGTATGTTTGCAGAATACCACGGGGGAAGGTTCGTAGAAGACACCCTGCGAAAACGGAACGTGTGGACCCCGGGCCAACGGAGATATCCGTAGGTGCAGCTGCAGCGGCCGCAGTGCTGCGAAGTGGCCGCCCGTGAGTTCCAGGTGACTTCCACTCGAGCTCAGGGTTTGCAACAGTGGGTCGGCCAGGTGGGGGAGGGGCAGCCCGCCAATACACAAGCGCTGCAGGAGGGCGGCGGTGCTTTGCTTTCTCGTCCCGCCTATACGAAGACAAGCGCTCAGACTTTCTGGTACCGGGCTCTGGGCCAAAAAATTCTGCCAGGTGCTCGAGGGGGCGCCGCGACAGCACTGCGTTCCCCCTCCGATCCGGATCCCCCCTCACGACTAACTCCAGCTAGGAAGTTGCTGGTGAAGTAAGTGGCCCGCTGGGGAGAGGGGACGCCAGGGACCAGTGCCTCGGTGCATGATACATCTGGGTACCCACGAGGGTGGGGGAGAACGCTACAATATTGTTAAAGAAGAAACTTGCCGCCACAGCACCATTGAAGGTGGGGGAGACGCTGCGGTAGGGAGCGCAGCCTGGCGCCGATGATCATTCTTTTGAACCTCTCCCCACACCTGTTTTGCGGTTCGCCCGAGCTTGGAGGTGGGACACGGGCTATGCTACCACCATACAGCATAACCCGATACTGGTTGCCAGCAGCACACTTAAGTGGGCGAGCACAGGCCACCCCAAAAGTGACAGCGTCGTCTTATGGGCCGCACTCAGAAGAAAGCTGCAGGGGGAAGAAATACCGGCCCAATGGATTCCTTTACCAGCTCCCAACCACAGGAGGCATCTGGAGGGGTGACACAAACATCCGATAAAGTGGCGACAATCGGGTCCCTGAAGGCCCAGGTGGAAAAGGAGAGCGCACGCATTTCGGAGGCAGAGCATAGAATAAGCTCAAATGAAGATGTGATTTCTCAACATGGCCGAGACAGCCCTGCTTCAGATCGAACTGTGCAAAACCCAGAGCAAGTGTGAGGATCTCGAATCTAGGTCCCGCAGAAACATTTGCATTGTCGGGGTCTCGGAATCGTTTGGCAAGGGCTCCATGGAAAGGCACGTGGAAGAACTACTGAAATCGGTTCTAGGAGCGGAATCACTTTCGAACCACTTTCTCGTCGAGAGAGCTCACCGCACGCTTGCACCCCTTCCGAAGCCGGGAGCTCCACCCCGCACCATCATTGCGCGCCTTCTAAACTACAGGGACGCAATACTCCCAGAGAAAAAGGAACAATACATTTCGAGGAGAGCAGAATTCATATATATCCTGACTTCTCCGCGACCATACAAGCGCAGCGCAGGTCCTATGAAATGGTTAAACAACTACGGCTCTGTGGTGTCCCTTATGCTTTCATTTTCCCGGAGAAAATGAGAATTCAGCATGGAGGGAGAGCCCACTTCTTTGAAAACCCTTCCGAGGCCATGGCGTATGTGGAGGCCTCTATTCCGCTGCCCCCCCGAGACCGAATGAGGGATCAAAATGCGAGACCCAATCCTGGAGAGGACTGAACTGACTTGGCGGACAGATGAGTCTGCGCCTTCCCTGCAGTGACTCTGTTTTTGTAAGTCAACACAGCTGAACTGGAACACGATCCGTTGTTGTCGGGCTGTGGAGCCTCCTCCGTGAATGGCCAGCTGGCAACATTAGCCGACCCTATGGAAAGGTCCACAAGCTCAGTTAAAAAGCCCATCGGGCAAGTTTTGAGTGTTAATGGGCAGCATCATCAAATTGGGGGAGATGATGCGGGTGGGGGGGCCAGAAAAACCAGGTAACGGTTCGCTATGCTGAGCTATCGGCAAAGTTGGGGAAGGGGGATAGTTGCACTGTTGTTAAGTTTGGGTTGAAGAATATGTGGTTTCGAGGTTGTGATTGCTGCACCCGTAATGCGGATATTGCGAAAGTTGGATGACATGGCGGGTACTAATACATATGGTAATAACGGTACAGGGGGGCTGAAATTATCATTGTTGTCCTGGAATGTAAGAGGATTGAACAATCCAATGAAGGCCAGGAAGGTTAGCAATTACGTTTCTAGACATCACCCTGAAGTCGTGATGCTGCAAGAAACACATGCAAAATGGGTGCAGTGAACGAGAATGTAATGCCCAAATGGGGGAAGGCACGGTATTATACTAATTACTCGTCTCAATCCAGGGGGGGTTATCACTCTCATACATCCCTCCCTGGGGTTCCGGGTAGCAGGCCACAAGGTAGACGTGCAGGGCAGATACGTTCTGGTATGGGGGGAAATGGTTGGGAAACATGTTAAATTTGTGAATACATATGGCCCTAACATAGACGACCCAGACTTCTACTTAAATATATATGAAACCCTTAACAAACTTGACGCTTCTTCCATAATATGGGGGAGGGGACTTTAACATGGCCCTGGACCCCGCAACAGATAGATCTAGGATGAAAGTGAGGGCACCAAATAGAATGGCGCTGACGCTGAAGCAGCTTCTTTCGCAAATGGCACTAACAGATGTATGGCGTACATTACACCCGGATGCTAGACGGTACACCTATTATTCATCCGTCCACGACAGTGAATCGCGAATAGACTATTTCTTTACCTCACAAGGCCTTTCCGAGACATTGCACAGCTGTGTGATTTTACCTCGTACATTGTCTGACCACTCCCCAGTCACACTGCTCCCAGACCAGCTAGGAGATGGAGAATGCCGGGGGGGGGATGCTTGGGGACCCTGGAGTAGTAGAATCCCTCCGTGAGGATATAACAGAATTCTTTACTAATAACCTTGGGTCGGTGACACTGGTCGCCACTGTCTGGGAGACCTTCAAGGTCTGGGTCAGAGGAGCACTCCTGTCGAAATCTACTGGTCTCCTGAGGGGAGTAAGGAGGGAACTGGAGGAGGTGGAGAGCGCCCTGAACAACCTTGCGGAAACCTATAGTCGCACACACAATAGGAATACCCTAACCGAAATCCAGAACACATCTGTGATTTCAATGACCTGGCCACCAGAGAGACACAGTATATGGCAGCCCCGTCCAGAGCATGCAGATATGGCGAGGGAAATAAGGCGGCTAGAACACTGGCCAATCTGATTGAGGAGCGACAGCCACAACCTATTACCAGTATTCAAGGTGTAAATGGCGAGGTCAAAACAAGCGAGGTGGATATAAACGGTGAGTTTGCCCAATTTTATCAAACACGGTATTCCAACAGAGACAGCAAAACTACCACTGAGATAAGGGCATACTTAACATCATTAGGGCTCCCAAAACTCCCACTTGAAAACAGATTGGCCCTAGATCAACCAATCACTGTGGAGGAGGTGGAAGAGGCGATCATGGGTTGGCAAGGCACCGGGTTCCGATGGGCTGGGGGCTGAATTTTATAAGGAGTTCCGCAAGGAGCTAACTCCCGTGCTGCTGGGGACCTGGGAGGAAGCCCTAGAGGGAGGCATACTACCCCCGACAATGAGGGAGGCCATCATAACTGTATTACCTAAACCCCAACGCCCACCTAGTGATATGTCCTCATACAGGCCCTTATCAATGTCGATGCCAAGATATTTGCCAAGGTTCTGGCGAACCGGATGGCACCACTGATCTCGACATTAGTCCATTTTGATCAGAATGGGTTCATTCCACTGCATTGAACCTCCGTAGATTATTTGGTATAATGGCCCAGATTGATCCCGGGAGGAGTGCAGCTGCCGTTGCCCTTGATGCCGAAAAAGCGTTCGACTCCGTGTCCTGGAAATATCTCTTTAGTGTACTGCAAACATTTGGGGCGGGACCTACTTTCATTGGGTATGTTCGACTGCACTATACCGCTCCAGGAGCCAGAGTATGTACCAACAGAACCATCTCTGAAATGTTCCAATTAGAGAGGGGCACAAGAAAGGGATGCCCCTTCTCGCCCATTTTGTTTGCGTTAACTATTGAGCCAATGGCGGCTGCTGTCAGACTAAGGCATAGAGACAGGGGAATAAACATGAAAGGTGCAATCCAACTGATTTCGCTTTATGTGGATGATGCGCTCCTATACGTTCGCGAACCGGAAAAAAACATAGAGCCCATTATGACAGACATACACGAATTTGCAGAGTATTCAGGGTACGTCATCAACCTAGCCAAGTCGGAAGTACTTCCGCTCATGCCTTCCACTGCATGCCCCACAAATATGTGCGCCCTGAAATGGTCAGAACAACATATTGGATACCTTGGGGTGCTAGTGTCCAGAGATAGGCAAAACCTATACGCGAATAATCACGAGAAGGCGCTGCAGACGCTGAGCACTAAGCTACAGATCTGGGGGCGCCTCCCCATATCCTTACATGGCCGAATCGCCTTGCTCAAAATGATAGTCCTTCCCAAACTATTATATTTTTTGTAAATATACTAATATGGCCGGGCAGAGACTTTTTTTACTAAGCTACGGTCGCTAATAGTAAATTTCATATGGAATGGTAAGGCGGCGAGAATTGGGTAGGAAAAAATGACAGAACCCTATGATACTGGAGGTATGGCTGCTCCAGACTTTGAGCTTTATTAACTGGTCGCCCAGGTGCAATTTGCGAAGTATTGGTATGAGGACTCTGGGGAAATACCACATACGTGGGTGGAGGCACACACTATATCCCCAGTGAACATTAGGTCAGTCATATTTAATACAAGACACAGGGACACTTGTGACTACAACCCGGTCAGCTGCACGGTCCGTGCTTGGGGCGCATTGTTTAAGAGGCTAAAGTTGGAGACACCATATAACTCGGAAGTCCCCCTGTGGAACTTTCCTGGTATTCCCCCCACGTTTGATGCGGGTATTCAAGAGATCTGGGACCCACACATGGAGATGAGGGTGGGCGATATGTATATAGATGGCAAATTTGCAACTAAGGAGGACTTTGTGACAGCACCACTTAAAATATTGCAATACTATAGGGTAAGGGCAGCGTTTCAGATGAGGTGGCCAATGTTCCCAGATGAACCTCCCCAACACCCCTGCACACAGCTCATCACCATGAATGCCGGGCTAGGTATCTCTAAATTGTATGCAGCAGTGCAAACCCACACCCCTACAATAAACCAGGTCAAGGACAAATGGGAAACAGACCTGCAAATGCCCATCCCGAAAGATAAGTGGAGCTGATATTGTGAACTGATGAAGAAAGTCTCATTAAATGCGGGTCTACGCCTGATACAGTTTAAACTCTTAAACAGGCTGCATTACACGCCGGCTAAACTGGCAAAATTTGGTGCAGAGCATGGAGGGGAGTGCCCCAAATGTGGGGCTCAGTGTGCGGGCTCCTTCCACATGTACTGGGAGTGCCCTGCCGTTCTGAAGTTCTGGGGGGAGGTGGCTGAGCTATTGACTGATATGACACAGATACCCCCACAGTTAACCCCCAACAAATACTTGTTTGGAGACATTGGCAAGTGCTCGGAGAAAACCAGGAGACTATTCAATGTGGCATGCGCAGTGGCGAAGAAATGTATCCTACAAACATGGAACATGTCCACACTGCCGAACATGACCACTTTCCTTCACGAACTGACATATGTCAACGAGTGTGAGGAACAATATGCTTTGACTCTCCCGGGGGCAAGCAGGCCTAATGACATATGGGGTCCCTTCTGTATGTATCTGTGATTTGCTCTCAGATGATGATGAAGCTGTATAGTGTCGGGTGTAAATGTCGTTTTCTCTCTTGTTTGTCGATTGTGTGAATTGCAGGGAGAGAGTTGCGGTAACTGTCGAAACCACTGTTGAATAATAAAAAGAATTAAAAAAAAAAAAGTCTGGCACCCTTATCAACACCTGCTCTTACAAGAGGTGTTAATCCGAGGATGGAAAAGCTCGTTCGTCCTTCTCCCTCAGACCCCCTTTATATCAGAGGTCACTCCACCCCAGACTCTCTGATGGTGACCACTACTAGAAAAGGGGTAGGGGTTCCTCTGTCAACCGGCGAGGCATCCCCTGATGAAGAAGGTAAAAGACTTTACGCCCTGGGGAAAAGGGTTACAGCCGCAGCAGCTTTTTCAACTCGTATCGCCAACAATACCACCTTATTGGCCAGCTACGCGGACGCTCAGTGGGCCTCGGTAAAAGAAGGCCTACAGGAGGTTCCCGAACCACTACGAACCTGTCTCCTGGCCACAGTGACTGAGGGCTGACAAGTGAACCAAAGCATACTTCCGCCGAAACAGCAGGTCGATCTCTGGCTCAGGGCACACTCCTGAAGAGACACGCGTGGCTAAGTAACTCTGGGTTCAAGCCAGAGACGCAAGCATCACTTATAAATAAACCCTTGGAAGAATCCAACCTGATTGGAAAAGCAGTTGACAAGGCCTTCGAGACCGCAAAAAAGGAGCATGACACCCTGAAAACACTAGACCAAATTACACAAAGACCCTCTACAAGACAAGGATCTGTGTCCAGAATGCTTTTTCGTGGCCAACGCTTCCCTCAACAACAGTACACTTCGGGGAAACAATTGGTCCTCTCCACAGGGAACCAGCGGATACACCACCCCGTATCCCCAGAGGTGTCAGCGTCGTGGGAAACGAAGGGGACGGAACTCTCTACCCCCCAGAGGCTCCCTGGCCTCAGGTTCAAAATGACCCGAAGATTTGGGTGCCCTCCCAGGCCTCCCCGGTCGGGGGCTGGCTTACATCGTTCCTTCAGGCATGGGACGGGATAACTACAGACCAGTGGGTGCTAAAGACCGTGGCCCATGGGTACTGTATAGAGTTCAACCGGTCCCCAACATTCAGACCTCCACGAGCAAGACGACTGACACCAGACCATCTTCGTATGCTTCTTCAGGAAGTCGAGACACTACAGGAAAAGGGAGCCATAGAGGTAGTACTTCTGTCACAGGTAAAAGAAGGTATTCATTCGATGTACTTCCTTGTACCCAAAAAGGATCTAACCATGCGCCCTGTGTTGGATCTGCGCCCAGCGAACAAATATGTAAAGCCACAAAAGTTCTGCATGGTCACTCTGCAGGAAGTAATTCCCATGCTATCAAAGGGGGATTACATGGCACCACTGGACATGAAAGATGCATACTTTCATATTTCAATGTTGCTAGCGCACAGAAAATACCTCATTTATGATACAAGACGAGCATTATCGGTTCAAGGTACTACCCTTCAACATAGCATCTGCACCAAGGGTATTTACAAAGGTGCTAGCGGTGCAGCAATACACCTGCGCAGGCAATCCATCCAGGACTATCCTTACCTCGATAACTGGCTCATAACAGGGGACTCTTATGAAACCGGTCTGTCAAATACCCAAAAGACGATAGATCTTTTATTCAGTCTGGGATTCTCTATCAACGAGAAAAAATCCAGCCTAGAACCCAGTCAGATCAAGCAGTTCCTAGGGGATTTAATTCGAACAAAGGACGGCCTCTTCTTCCCCTCCAACGAGAGGGTCCAAAACATGCTGTTTCAAATCCCTCAATATGTAGCCAGTCGAGAGGTGACGGTACGCAAGGCTATGCAACTGTTAGGAATGATGGCGTCATGTATTTACTTGGTTCTTCACACGCGCTTGTGTCCAATGCAGTAATGGCTCAACAGCCAGTGCTGTCAGGTCAGCGGACAATGGGATGATCTAGTGGTTGTCTCACCAGCCCTCGTTCTCTCGCTGCGGTGGTGGTCGAGGGACAACCTCTTGAAGGGGAAATCCTTCACCACCCCCGCAGTGGAAGCCACTCTTAAATACAGACGCATCTCTCACAGGGCGGGGAACTCACCTGCTTCAACAGACAGTGCACAGAGTTTGGTCGTCAGACATAGCATCCAACCACATAAACCTGTTGGAACTGTTGGCAGTGTTCAAAGCGCTAAAAGCTTTCCAGACACAACTGCAAGGGAAGACAATCCTGATCCTCACAGACAGCCCCACGGCCATGTACTATCTGAACAAACAAAGGGCCCTCACTCTTCCAGGGCCATCCAAACTGTCACAGAACATTTGGAAGTGTGCTCTCAAACACATGTTCCAGGGGAACTCAATCTTCTAGCAGACATACTCAGCAGAGACATTTCGTTGCCCATGGAGTACGAATGGCGATTACATGAAGACATCGTCGCAGAATGGGGCTTCCCAGAAATTGACTTGTTCGCAACTCTCGAACGCTCAATGCCAAGATTACACCTCCAGGTACCACCAGAACTGTTCCAAGGGGAACGGACTCTGGATAACATGGTCAAGGAAATTTGTTTACACTCCCTCCCCCGCCCCCCGACTCCCCATATCAACAAAATAATGCACAAGATGCACCAAGAACCAGTCAGGGTGATACTGGTGGCCCCCCATCTGGACCCGCCAACCCTGGTTCGCTCATCTGATGGAGATGCCCCTATCTCCTCCAGTGAAACTGCCTTGCCCGTACGACATGTTGTCGCAAGACCGAGGGGAGACGCTTCACCCATGCCCACAGACGTTGAACTTAGCGGCCTGGCTCCTGAAGTCATAGAGTTTGGGCACCTGCAGCTCCCTCAGAGATGTATGGACATTCTCAGGGAGGCAAGAAAACAGAACACTAGATACTGCTATTCCAGTAAGTGGAAACAGTTTGTCATCTGGTGCAACTCAAAGAGCTGTAACCCGATATTTCTGCTCTCCCACACACATTGTTTTGTACCTAACTCATTTACTTGACTCAGGCCTGGTCTTTAACTCTTTAAAAGTTCACTTAGCTGTGCTTCCAGCCTACACTAGATCACAACAGAGAGTGTCGTGGTGAAAGATACCAGTTATTAAGGCTTTCATGGAGGGAGTGAAAATAATTCACCCTCCCATTTCTAACCTGGCTCACGGATGGGACCTGAACATGGTGTTGACTAGATTTATGGGGCCTCCCTTCGAGCCCATGCACAGATCGAGTCTTAAAGATCTCACCTATAAGACTGCTTTTTTAATTGCTATTACCTCCATCAGGAGTGCAAGCGCTCTCAGTCCTAGATCCCTTTGTAACAGTTCACAAAGATAAGGTGGTTCTACGCACTCACCCTAGGTTTGCGCCTAAATTAATTTCGAAGTTCCATGTGAACCAATCAATATAACTACCAATGTTCTTTCAAAACCCTTCAAGCATGGGAGAAAGAAGCCTGCACACAATTGATGTACGCTGTTCTACATGGAAAGAACTCGGCCACTGAGAAAGACTCATCAGTTTTTCGTTTCAGTGACGGCAGAAGAGAAGGAGATGCGGTCTCCAAATCCACTATCTTTAAGTGGATTGTCAAATGCATCACACTCTGCTACACTCTTGCTAAGAGAGAACTGCCCTTCAAGCCTAGAGCACATTCTACTCGAGGCAATGGGGCTGCCATAGCATTAATTGCAAATGTTCCTCTTGAGTCCATTTGCAAAGTGGCAACCTGGAGTTCTGTACACACCTTTACAAAACACTATTGCCTGGACACTCATTCTAGGTCTGATTCTCAGGTGGGACAGGCAGTACTAAGAAATCTTTTCACTACTGTTCCTTCTCACAGCCCACCTCCAACTCTGGGTCCTGCTCGCTAGTCTATGCACAGCATGCGATACAAGCAGATGAACAAACATCAGAAGACATGCATCACTTACCGTAAAAGTATTTCTGATGGTTGTATCTGCTTAGATTCACATGCGCCCAACCTTCCTCCCTGCTCGGATGGAAGGACGTCTTACTTTCTCTCTTTTCTGTACTCGCTCACGATAGTCTTAAGGCTCCCTCACAGCAGAAAAAATACAATCGGAGGGACCTCGATGTGTGACGGAACTTGGGTACACTACACGTCACATAGGGATAGTGTTACAGGCATGCCCATGTCGACGTCCCCTTTGATTCTCGAAAGACGAGATGCAATACTCTGTGGTTACCACTGGATGTCAGACCATATGCACAGCATGTGAATCTAAGCAGATACAACCATCAAATGCTTTTATGGTAAGTAATGCATGTCTTATGAAAACACAACTCAATGCTTGAAGGTACTCAAAGCATATACCTTGTTTAGAATACGTAACAGTAATTCTAGGCAAGTCAGACCTCATCATACACAGTTGGTACAGTTAGTATAGGCCACACCTATTCATGAGGGAAGAGGGGAGGGAAAAGCCATATGTTACTTTTGGAATTACTTTCAGTAATAAAAGGGTAGTGGACAAGGTCAGTTATGAAGTGGCACCCGGCAAAGAAATCCTATAATCAACCAACCCTGTTACCAGGACTTTTCTGAATAGTGGAACACAGATTCAAGGAACAGTATATACCTCAAACTACTTTTATGATAACACACAGTTTTACTATTTGAGTAAGACCTTTGGGTGTAATATACAATTACAGTTGCTTTTCAGCTCAGTGGAACACAATCTGGAAATAGCTACAGCTGCTGTTTCTTCATCTTCCTCTTCGGTTTTAGCTCTGGTGGCCAACTTGTCAGCAGCTTCCAGGTTCGGGAGTATTTATCAGGAACTACAGCACATCTTCTGCGCTCTCTCCCTGCATTTTACAGCAGGGCGGAGGGGGGCGGTCTACCTGTCTAATCCAGATAACAAGCCCCCCCCCCCCCCCCCCCCTCACTGGTAGTGTGTTCCTTTCAGGCAAGGTGAGAGACAAAGGGCTGCAGAGTTTTGGACTCCTCACTCGCTTTCTGCCTTTCCAGACACTCTGGACCTGGGCAGGGAATCCACAGGATCCCCGCCGAAGACAAAACAGCCACTGAGGTCTTTCCCGCGTAGAATGGCAGGGGAAGACCTCAGAAACAGCAAGCACACAAGAAATTGCAAAACAGGAGCTGCTCACCATTTTAGAAAAATGGTGGCTCTTCCGTGCATTACCGAGGCTGACTTAACAGCCTGCGAGTAATAAACACTAATAAGTAATAAAAGTAGTTACTCTGCCACCAGCCATTCAGGGACACTTGCAATTGTAACAAAAGGTTGCCAGGTAAGTAAAAAAGGGGATACATTGTATCACCTTTGCACCCACCCCACATAAGTGTATACTCACTATATAAAATGTAAAGTGGGATGAAACTCCCTCTTTACTACTTGGGAACTGTAGGTCACCCAAGTACATGAGAGAAATTATCTGGGGAGCTCATTGGGGCAACCCAACCTAAGCCCAAAAGTTGTAGGAAACTATATCTTCAACCTTACACTATGGTGAGACATAAAAAGGTCACCCATAAAAAGAGTAAAAGACTAGGTGAGAGGGGAACAAGATTCCCTTTCATCTAGGGACAAGGTAAAGTAGTAATGTATTCAAAGCAAAATATTCTGGGGTTGACAGGTCAGGAATACTTTTCATTGATATGAAAATCTTAGCTACCAAGAAGTAATCAAGATGATACTGTTATTAAGCTAACTGTATTCTGTTTAGAAAAGACCGACATTTCAGTTCTTAAATTCCATTCCTAAACATGTAAGTGTTTATATAATTGCAGTATTTTACTGTAAAATTGCATTGTCTCAATTTATTTCGTTGATGATTAGGTTACTGTATCTAAATCTCAATTGTATTTCCTTTTGTAGTGGAGGGTGAACCATATTAATGAGTGAACACCTTTGAAAATGTACACTATCACACAGTCAAATACTTTTTGTGGAAATCCTTTGTCTGTGACCTCCAAGTGCTGAACCAATGAGGTGATCCAAACTCCTTGACATTCTAGCTTATCATGTTGCTTTATGCCTGACCTGCTACACTGAAAGTGAGGCGTCCGCAAAATACACTATTCCATCTACTTTGCCCACTTCTCTGCCTTCTACGCCATCCACTCTTATTCCTTCTTACGTAATGAATTTACAAAGCTGACTATATGTCTATGCAAAGTAGCGATCAATAGTTTCATCCAGTCTGTACACCTACAGACCAGCTGCAGTATAATACACTGTAGGCCTTCTCCAGAGATCGCTTTGCGTTTAGGATTGCATTATATGTTGGCACCTGAGGCATGGAGCTGGTCAATCAGGATGGGAAAGCAAGTGCAATCTGCTAGTAGCCGTCTGTATTTCATGCGGGCCGGCTGTGCCTCTGCCCAGCCTCACCTCAGCCTCACCTTGTCCTTGGAGTACCCCAGTCCAAGTCTCCAATGGAGTGCCTCAGACCATCAGAGTCCTCGAGCCAGGCCCTCTGCCCACTCACTTGTGAACCTTCTGGCCCACCCCCACTCCTGGAAATAGTTATGTTCAATAGCGCACATATGTGTAATTTCTTCTTATAGTTGGCCTGAATTGCGCAACACCTGGTTCCCTTAAGAACAAAAAGAGTAGTGTGAGCACCTCGGATTGTGGGTCGGAGTGCTAATAGCGATAAATACCACTTGCATGGCTGGAATGCTGCACTTGGGCATACCTGGCTCAGGATTGAGGGCTTTTACCGCTCCTGCCCTCATACAAAAGTGGTGTTTAACACTATATTGAAAACAGTTGATATCAAGTGACGGGCAAAGGCCATCTTGTCTACTTGAAGTTGACAATTATCCTGCCTGATGCAACATCATACTACGTGCTTGGTATTCCGCTCTGATTTCCCTTTAACATTGTGAACTTTTTTATTTTTGAAACTTCTGAACTTCTCCTTACGCATCAAATGATGGGGCAACCATACAGTGTGCAGGGCACTACCCTAGAATACCAACTGCACCAATCCTTGAACTGAAAACTGTTTTCGAAGGCCTTTTATCATATCTGCTTATTATTGTCCATTCACGCCGCTAACATTTTAGAGACATTCAACATCTTACTTCCGAGGTACAAATAATGCAGTTGTACTTAGGTCTCGGGTATAAATAACTTATGGTGACGTTAAAAATGAGTACAAAATTACTAATAAAACAACTGTTTGCTAATCAATGGCATTTTAATAAGCAAACTTTGCTAATCAATTTTATGAAAACTAAGTTATGCCTTGCGTATGTGTAGCATTAAAATGATCTTGTCTAATGGTCGGAGAAGGAATATTTGGGGATGTGTATGATTGCATGCATTTCATATACCTGTCACTGGGTGGCAGTGTTGATTTGATTTACTATGTGAAGGAAGATGATGCTTGGCTTGAGCTGGCTCCCTTTTACAAAGGCAATGAAGCTGAGCCAGAGCCAGGCATTTGGCTCGAGCCTGTGCCCGCTTCCCTTCCTCTAGTATGAGAAGTAAAACAGATTTTAGGATGTTTAAAGAGGGCATCAAATGAACTGTATCTCGGAAACCTGTGTTTTCACATTTTCTTAACATGAACGTATGGCTTATGCATCAGATTTGTAGGTTTTAACTTTAAAGACATGATAGAATATTTAATTTCTGGATTTTCACTTCTTCGGGCAATTATTTTTCATTGGTGATATGTAGTCACACAATGTTGGAGACTTAAGTTCAGCCTGGTTTTATTTTGCCCCCTACAGAGATGTCTTCACGGACTGGGTGTCATCGCGGAGCCATGGAGCTATGACCTCTGTGAAGTAACTTCTGCCAAGCACAACAAAGGGAGAGACCTTATTTTCTGGATTGAGTTGGGGGCCTGATGGACTACATATGCTACTTCTGAATTCCATCTAAGAAGCTGTATCTGTGAAATTGTCAAGTTCCTTTTAAGTGGTGAATAGAGCCAGTTTGGCTGCAGCAGGGGCCAGGGGCAGTTTGGTGACCAGGATCATAACAGCTCAACTATCCATGTGGAAGTGGATGTCACCTGGAATTCCTGTTTTGTATTTTAATAATTTATTATTTGACATCTGGAAGAAAACGAATTATCCAAATGAGGTGCTGAGATAGGTTGCAGAGGGGCCAGGATTTATTTTTGGGGGGGGGGGGGCTGGGGAGCAGGGGTTGTCAATATGAAACTGTTTTTGCAACATTAAAGCCATCCTAACAGAACAAAAAGATTGACTAATCCAATATGATGCACTCTGTCGTCTGTGATGACCTGCACCAAGCATATGTTGACAAAGATATCTCCTGATGTGGAGTGTGGAAGAGCTTTGTACCGAGCGGTGTAAGATGGATACAACATGAACCTGAAGCACTTCTAAAGATGAATGACAATCTAGTCCAATAGTTATTTTTGTATTATTTTTAATCCAGCGTTACCCCTCCCAAGCTGTAGGTTTTTATTTTAGGGAGGGGTTGGGGGGGGGGGGGAGTGAAAGACTGTCCACTGGCACTCAACTATATTTTTTGTTTATCTTGGCTATAAATAAGTAGTTATCTGCAACCTACACCAGATTCTGGTTTTCGAGACTCTGTATTAATCTGTTAAAGTGAGCAGATATCTTAATGTGGGTCCTCTTGCCACCTTTTGTATTATGCAACATTTAGTGAATCATGATGAACAAATGTGGTGCTACCTTGTTGGCTGGGTAAAGTCTGTGCAATGGCAACATGCGCCCTGCCCCGGACCTGATTCAGCGATGGTAAAAGGTTTTGAACTTGTTTTCTTATGTATCCTCAGCCACCTTTTATCCATGATTTGTGGGGATTCCTCTCCAGCACAGGACTGCAGTGAAGAATTATTCACAGCCAAGAACAGAAAACGACCAAATCATTATGATATACTGTGAATGTCTAGTAGCGTGGTGTAGTATTGTCTATGTTCTTGAGTAGGTTTGACCATCTCTGGTATGTGTCCTTGACTTGTGTATATATGGTGTTGAGTGTTTGTCTTTGGTGTGAACGTTTTACTTGTTAGTGTAGGTGTGTTTTGGTTTATTTCAGTGCTGTGCTTACCTTTGTGCCTTGCTTTTTCCTCAACTTCTTTGGATCCTGCTTCTTACAGCAGGTTGGGCCAAAACACTGCTCTTTCTACAGCATTGGATCTTTAATTTATTCACATGCTTTCAATAGTTCATGTTGTTAGGCTGGAGAATGTTTGGCAATCATTTAACAGCAGTTAAAAAGGCATACCGTTATATTGCGGCCTTATTGTGAGGATTTGCTCCTTAGCTTTGCTCCCTTCAGTGCCTAATTGCACGTCATACTCAATGTAGTCCTGGAGTTAACCTCTACTTACACTCTGTGTTAACTACTACTCTTTTGTATTTTCAACTGAAAGGGAAGTTATTAGTTAGGGCTTTTGGGTGCTTTGCTGGCAGTTGTATGGAAGGGATTGCGATTCTGTTAGTGTCTCCACCAGGTGAGCTTGTGTGCTCTGTATCATATTGAAACCGATAAAACTACTCAAGAAATCGCTCCAGACAAGCAAAAGTTGTCTTTTCTTTGGGCCCATGGCTCTTGTGGCCTAAACAGCTGTTTTCTTTTCTGAGGACAAATAAGGGGACTGTTACTCCCCCATTACTTACCCTGCATCAGAATGAGCCATTAAAGAGTTTGTCATCACTCTACCCAGTGAGAAACTTGGGTTAGAAAAATCCTCTGAGCAAAAGACATTGACAGAGGTGCACAGGCTGTGGTTAAAAGAGTGAAAGACTTTACCTGGACTGCACCACGTGGTATATCAAGTGTGCCTCCAGTGAGCAGAAGCACCACTGGTTCATGTTCCCAGGTCAATCTTTACATTTCAAAGTGTTGCCATTAGACCTCAAATCTGCCCTGTGAGTATTCACACAGTGCCATGCACTGATTTTTAGCATACTTTGGGGGGGACAATATCACCATCTCTCTCGACCTGGATAATTGGTGATGGGTTCTTCAAGACAACAGTCTCTAGCATCCCTGTAATGAACAATTAAACTATTGACATGTTTTTTTTTTAAAGTCAGCTTGGGCAAATTGTGCCTGATGCCATTGCATGAATTGTTTATTTTTGAGAGTACACTTCAATGACACCACTGCTCTGGCACATATTTTATATGGGTGACAGAGAGGGTAAGCTCCATCCTGGCAGTTTGTCTGTTGCCACCATTCTCCTCTCTGGAAACAAGTTGACTTTAAGATATACACATTTCTGGCAGTGATCTCCTTCAGCTCTCACAACTAATAAATACCATGTTGTAGGTTGGGATTTGGGCCCGTTTGGGAACACTGCACCTCATCTTTGAATAAACAAGAAATTGTGACAATATGAGCCACCTAGATTCCTTCTTCGCAGAACCTCTCTAGCCAGTCTTGCGCTTTGGGCCCTGTTTTGAGATTCACAATTAGCTGCAAGTGTTCAGATGTTTTGTTAGACTCTTGGCCATGCATCTCGGTAACCACACATTAAAATGATGGTGGTATGCATCAGAGACTTGGCATACTATAGCTATGAGTGTTAAATTACTTCTCTTTGGTCAGGGGTCTCATGGACCACACGCCTACAATGTTATATGTTTTCAAGCAAAGTGGGACCTGTTTAAAAGCCCTGTCAAAGGAAATCCAATGCCTATGGAAGTGGACTCTATGACATCACATATTTCTCTTTGCACAATATTTTCCAATTATTTAGAATCTGCAGATTTGTTGAGACTGAATTTTATCAGCTGCGGTGAGTGGATGATTAACCAGATTCAAATGGATTGCATCTTCGAGGCGGTGAATGTTTTACATAAAACTGCTTTGCCACTGTAGTAGAATGGAAAATGCATGTACTGTGCATACATGTTTGCAGAACAAACTTGCTTGTGAGGACTTTTGAATTCCCTGGTTAGGAAATTTGTTGTGTGCATCTTTAGGCATGCACCCCTGATCTATGGTGTATTCATGACCCTTCAATGCCAACTGGATAATCCTCATTGAACCAGGCTGGGAGGTTTAACTGTGGCCCTCTGACCTTCACTGTATTTTAAAAGAACCCTGACAAGTTCTTCTGCACAAGGACAAGGAAAGCACCACAATCCTAAACCTGAAAGCGTTAAGCTTGAAGCTGAGGGTGAACATTTAGACTTGCCGCTGTACTACTGTGATATCCTCCATGCAGCTAGAGATGCCGCCATCAACTAAACTTATGTACTGATGTGGAAAGCTTTTTCATATGGTGCATGCAAAATTACTTGATGTCTGTTCTTGATTCTCTGCACCCAGGTACTTGCTTATTTATGGCATGTTGCCTGATGTGGGCTGGGATAAGTGGACATATCTATATGCACTAGAATGCTAATCCAGATGTTCTTTTCTTGGAAATGTTGAAGGGGTTCTCTTTCGCACCTAACCACCAGTATGCAGAAATGTCGCCTTCCTGGGAATCCAATGCCTTCCTGTCAATGTTAATAGGCCGATTCCTTTTAACCCAATCATAAGTCTGAATTGAATTCTATCTCTTAAACACCCTTTTATTTTGGTGATGATCACCTCTTCAGGGTGGATGAGTAGAGAATCCACCTAGTCACCCTGCTCTCCCCCTGACGTAAAGCTGGGACAGAGCAGAGTTTCCAGGGAAACCCTCAAGGGGAAGAAAACCCTGTTCTTGCTGGTTGCATTCTCGAGACGAAGGACTCGAAGCAGAGCCCTATTTTGAAGTGCAGCCGTGTGGTCTTAAGGAAGGCACTGCAATGCAAAGAGAAATGTCAGTTGGGAACCAAGAATTAATTCCTTCCGCAGGATTGACAATAGTCAGAATTATCCCTTGTAAGGTGTCTTTGGAGAGCTCCACGTGATTAACTGCCTGAGGGACTTGAGTCTTGCGAGAGCTACTTGCTGAAATGGCTATTCGGGTAAGCTCAACAAGGGAAAAGAGTGTTTTGGCGGTATGTATAGATTTGGAAATAATCCTACCGTGTGCGTAACACTGGGAATTCGGAAGATGCGATGCTGCCGCGGAAGGAGGAGAGAGGGGCAGTGAACTCTGGGAAGTGTAGACCTTGTGAGTATTGGCTGCTGACTTGAGTGAATGACTGACTGCGTCTGGGAGAGATGGAGAATAGTAAGGGTGTGTCTCTTAGCAAAGAAAACAGGGAAAGGGGAAAAAAGAACGTACCATTTAACTAGAGGTTCCCGGGGAGAGCACTCGGTGCGCGGAACTGTAGCAGAAGGTCGCAGGAGATGAACAGTGATTTCTGAGTGAAGGGAGAAGAATGACAAGGTATTAGCCTAGGCGTTCTACAAAGGAGGGTAGCAAGTTACTAGAAGGGTAATAAACTCACGGAACGAAGCCACGGAGAGAGCAGCAACGTGAAACTGCTGGCTGGGATTCCTGATGTACACAGTCTGAAGCCGGGGGCAGAGTCAGGACTGTAGGTCCATGGAGGAGGAGTGCAACGCTGCCTGTCGATGGTGGTGCCATCTTGGGAGGACTACAATGTAATGCAGCCAGGTTCCTCCAGCGGCGCCACACAGACCACCTGCTCTGATGAGACATCACAGAATGACGCAGTAGCGCTTCATATCTTTTCTTGATAAACTACCATAGTATGCTGAAAGCTTCACATGCTAATTATCGGACACCCTCTTAAATATTACATAACGGAAAATAAGTCTTTAGGAAGTCTGTCCATCTGTGACTTTTGGAGTAGCAAATAATGGAATCTCCGTTTACAAACAAAGACTAGCAAGGTAGATCGTCACAATCTTCACCTTATTTCACAAAGCCACCACGGTCCACCGCAAGGGACTGTTCAGGCCTATTTGACAAATGCACTGTCTTCTACAGCTGTAGTGAGGGGGGGGGGGGGGTATTCCTGCTCCAAGAAGTTTGCAAGGTGGCTACATTGGCAGTACAGTATACCTTTCCAGCGCACTGCTGCCTAGAAATTAAAGCATGAAGAGAAATGAAGGTTGGACAAGCAGTGCTGTAGACTCTCTGTAATGGGAGTCTCAGTAGCCTGCCCTCTTCTTTTTTGTATGCTCTGAATGCATGTACAGTGTTTTTGTGTCTATTCAAAGCATGTGAATCTATGAATGATCCAATGTTGGGAACAAAACTAGTTATTTGCCTGTAACTACAGGTCTCCAGTGTGGGTATCTTTGTATGACTCTTCAATGAATGTAGGCACCTGCTTGCTATATGGATTGTGCCAAACCTTCTATTTAGGCTTCCAGAAGATCAATCCACGCTTAAGTTACAAAGTGTTAGGGATATTTTGCAAATGTCCTATGGAGAAACCTTATAAAAATTTTTTATCTGTACTGTTATGGAAGATTCCGACAAAGTTAGACCTGACTCTTGCAGTAGTAAGTGTGGGAGAGTAGCCAGACTTTGCTCTATAGAGCAGAGTGGGGTGCTGCTAAGGGAGAGCTAGTCACACTTAAACGTACAATAAAGGTAAGTCCACACTGCATATTAACTGTAAAATACACTATTGTAAAGTCAAGTATGAAGACATCTCTACAGATATAGGTAGTATTTTAAATTCTAGACAGTATGTATAAAACAGTTAAGTGTCTGAGAGAGAAATGTATTTAAAACCAGTAGCAAAACAAAAGAGTTGATGGCTGGAAGGTTTAGAATAAATCTTGACCTCTGGCATTGCTCTGGGCAACCCTCCAGACCATCGTTCTTCGCCTGCCAAGCCATTACAAAAGGGGAAAAACCATATGCAAATCAGGCTTGGTCCCACCCCCAAAGGGGTAGTCCAGCCCGAACTGCTAGGTCACATCCCTTTTGCACGAGACCACAAGCATCCCCAGACATGTTTCAGCCTTGTGGTCTGCAGCTTTAAAAACGTATTTATGTTTGCGGTCGCTTTTGAAGCGACCGCAAACATAAATACAACGTTATTGTGTTGGAAAACGCTGCAGTTTTTCTTTCCAGGTTTCTCAGGCTCCTCCGGCTCGGAAAACTTAGAAAAAAAAACGCAGCTAGTGCTTATTTTTTTTAAAAAATAAATAGCACTTACTGAGATTCAGCTGCAGCTTTCCTGCTCTGTTCTCCAGTCCCCGTCCTCCGCATACAGCACTAATGAACAGAAAGCCACCCAGCGGTAGCTTTTGTTTACTACAGCTGGCTGGCTTTTCCTTCATTAGTGCCGCAATAGCAAAAGCCAGCACAGGAGGGCATCCATTTCACAAAATGGATGCGCCCATGTGCTTGCTTTTGCGAATTTTGAGCTTGAATCACTCAAAATTTTACATAGGAAGTTTTAAAAAAGAGAATGCTAGTATTTTTTTTTTTTTAATGTTGCCTATCTATTTTTTAAATAACATTTTTTACAAGACCATGCCTTTAACTCAGTGTGACCAGAAAGAGCTGGGCGCAAGGGATGAAGCAGCAATGAGGAAGCACAATAGTGACACTTTAGGGTAGTTCACCACGATCCTCTGGTTGGGGCAGAGAACTGCAAGGCAGAAGGTGACTGTCCCACCAAGAGGATCACCTGCTCAGTCTGACTCAGGAATGACCACAAAGGAGGTGGAAAGTTTTCGGCAGCAGAAAGCCTCTTGGGTTCCAGCTGTGCACCAGGGATTTGCTGGTTAGGTCTGGGAAACATCAGATGTCCTGGTACAGCTGGGGCGCACTCGAATGCTACAAGCATGGATGTTCCAACAATTTCCGCTAGATGGAACACAAGAAGGAGCATGGAGGCTTACAGGATACTGAGGCAGAGTATCCCCTTCAGAAGGCTTAGGACTCAGCACTCCAGGTAGTCTTGAGGATGTTCAGCAGTGTCTTGGGACTCCAGCATCTTCCTGCACGGTTCAAGGGACAAATCTGTAGAAAGGCCAGAGGTCTCCCTAGTGATACATACACAGGGTTGGAGGTCCACCCACCAATCCACAGCCATGCAACTGTCTTTTGTAGCCAGCCTAATACAATCTAAAATGTAAAGTTGTCAACATCGTACGCCTCATCACTTTATCTGGGTGAGAACAAAGCACCCAGAGAAGAACGTGAGCAGCCCTGTCCTGGTACCCATATGGGCAGCATGTAAAAATGTGTTTATTTTTTATTATTGTGCTTTTATTTTAGTTTGCTTACAAACTGTTTCACATTATTACATTTCCGTACTTTTGTTACAATCCAAATTCTAACGAATTCAATGAGTTTCAGCTTTCAGGGATATCTCCTAAGATGTATTCTCTGAAACAGAGGTCTGAAGACCAAAATGCCAGCAAAAGGTTTAAATAACTAAACCCAAAAATGGATGTATGACCCAACACAGTGCTTAGCTTTACAAGTCTGACTCTTCCAGGATGAGGCATAGTATAGCAATGAAGGCTATACTCAAGAGGGGAAGTAGGGTTTGGGAAAAGGTGCAGGTTAGCCTACAATAACGAGAGTGAGTACAGGGACCCACAACCCTTCATGTGTCAAAGTCCTCAGATGATATTATTTTTTTTTCTCCATCCGTTGTCAAACAACGTTGCGATGGAGAACTTTTTGGCGCTGTTCGACTCGTACCAGTTTTCGGTGACAAGAGGTTGACTATCAGCATTGATTAGAAGTTAGAAGCATCTGCATTGAGTTGTACAGTAGGGAGAGTGGTGGGAATATAATTTAAAATGTTGAGCACTTTTCAACGACTATTAATCCCTCCCTTCCCTATACGAAGGCTGTGTCGAAACCCGAAGCCTGGATGGAAAATATAGAGTTTAAATGTTGTCCCTAATGCAATTCTAAATTCTCCATGCGGGATGCACAGAGTGTAATAGTTTTCTCCCTTGAGACCACACTAAGGATCGCTGTCAGGTGTGCTGGAAATTGACACCAAAAACACTATGGTAGCACCGACAGATGCGCTAGGCAGGATATGCCATGCAGTTGCAATTGGCACCGGGTGAGTCTGAAAAACAAACATCAGAACCCGAATTCAGGGTTTTAGATGCAGTGGTTGGAGTCAACCCACAACAGCCAAAGAAGAGGTTCCAGCACGAAGGGCCTTGCGGACAGTCCCCAGCTCTGACAGCTCATTGAACAAACGACTAATGGAGGATTCCCTAGCGATTGAGAGGCTGCAAAACAACATAAGAATAAACACCAACCAAGGTTGAGACAAAGCCTATAATGGTTGGGCTTGACCCATAAATGCAAGGATGCAACACCAACTTCACAGGCGTGGAGTGTTGTAGGCCTAGACTCTGAAAAAGACAAATGCAGTGTACATAAGGAAAGCATACAGAAAAAGTTGTTTCCAAACTACTGCTTCTTCACAGTTGAGGATGGTTTCACAGAAGGAAGAAAAACACTCTGCGGCCACCCAGCATAAAGCATTTGTTGATATATCAGACTCTGAAGCGGATTAAGAGGAAGACCATACCAGTGTTAAGATTTTCGAGGCCGAGACATCAACACCCCAGATTACATTTTTTACAGTGTTTGAGGATACACCTCAATGCCACAAAGAATAGAACGAGAGACTTTCAGAGAAACCATATCTAAGATAGCCTCCTTTATGGAACAACACAATAAAACTAGCAAGAGGCAAGCTGAATTTCCGCAGTGTGCATCACCTAAAAAGAAAGTCGGGCATGAGGAACAGCCTAGCCTTCGAGGTGACTCATTTAATGTTATGTAAAAGGACATTTGTACTGCACACTATCACCACCAGAGTGGTCCCCTAGTGCTCTGGCGGATCTGAAAAGGAAATGGGGTGGGGTGAGTTAGTAGGACTGAGCAGGAAGAGTGCAAGAGAGCAGTGAGGTGCTGTTGGCAACTTCAGTTCGGTTAATGCTGTTTGATGAGCTAAGATGTGGTTTTTGGTTGATATCCCTCGTGTTCTGTTGTGCAAGGCTATGTGTGATTTGTTTTGTTGTTGCAGTGTAGTGAATTTGGTGCAGTTTGGTGTGCTTTAGAGGTTTGGTTAGAGTTTGAGAGTAAGCAGAAGGGTGAACTTTTTAGTGAGTTGGTTAGTGGCATCGCTATCTTGATGTGATGCATGCTAATTTCCAAAATCTTTCTAGATGTGGCGCGTGACTATCTCCACATTTCTATCTAAATGTGGCACTGGCTAATATTCACAATCCTGTCTAGATGTGACGCAGGCTATCACGAGGATAGCTCAGGGGCAATGTGCTTGCCTTGGTAGCAAGACGACATGGAGCAACACAGCTTCGATCCCTGGGTCTGCGCTTAGAAACCTCTGGGTATTAAGCTTGTTATAAATAACCAATCATATCATATTATCCACAATCCTTTCTAGATGTGGCACTGGCTAATATTTTTGTTTTTACTTGATTTGTATATGGTTTATATTAACATTTACAAAAAAACAAAATATTTCATGATAATCAATTAAAAAACATAAAACAACTATTCACAACAGAACATTCACCATTTCATAATAAAAGGATTCTCTACAGAAACACATCAATCACTACACTTTAAAAAACATTCCTGAAAATTCATAGAACTTTTTCACAACGCACCAAATTCTACAACTGATTAGCACCAATTTTCAATCTTTTACAAAAATGTCATAATAAACTATTAGAACTTTTTTTGCAACACACTATTTACAATAATTTCATAATAGACTGATTTTTTCTCTCATAAGGTCAACATCCGTCGTGAATTTTAGGAAAATTCCTTCGCCCACCTCCCAAATTTTACAGCTCATCAACCCATGTGATCGGTCTATGTTGCAAACCCTTTTTAAAAACATCACTCTTAGCTTTAATGAGTCCCCATGCAATAGAGTTAACCAGAACTGGTACGGAGGGATCCATTCCAAATTTATGAATCCTCTAAAATACTTTATCTGCATATTTTGCAAGGCTGGGCACAATAATAATGTATTAGGAGATTCCATCTCTGACCCATTGTTACAGTGTCGGCAACAACTGTCGGATCCAAAGGCTTACGAATAAAAGTTATTTGGTTTCATAACATTGAATCTAAACCTCATGATACTATTCCTTACACTTCTGCTAGGATATTTAATAAGATAGTTCTCCATAGAGCCATTTTTTTTTGTGGTGACACAATTTGAGGATAAATGCGAAAATCCAATTTCCAGGCCTATTTTCTACCCAATCCATACTTTTCATGATATTCTTGACCTTTATTGGGATTGTCATAAGAATATTAGCCGACAAACCCAAATTTGCCATGACCCTCTCACAGTCCTTGCGACGGTCCTTCATGTGCCCGAATTGCATTGTGTGACCTCCAAACTGCATTGCTAGGCCTCTCTCCCACTATACAGGTGTCTCAAATCTAGCTCACTAGCACATTTAGCAAGCTCTCAAGTGAGACAGAAACAACCAGCGAATTACAGTGGTGGGTCACTCTAACTAGGGCCTCTCGCATCACAAGGCGAAAGTCCAAGCTACACCCGTCCAAGCCACCCTCCAACCAGCGGATGCCCTTCCTAACCCGCACAGCCTGCTCACCACAGTGAACCGCACTTAGGGAGACGGACAGTAAAGAGAGTCACCGATAACGCCCAACTTAATAACCCTTACCTCCCCCATTCCCCTCCTAGGACAGCGACTGAACGAGTCGTCAACCCCAGCCAGAATACCACCCACAGACGGAGCCAAAACCAGCCCTCCACCAGCCACTACACCACAAGACAACCAGACCTAAGCAGGACCATCTAGACGTCACCAAACAGACTAAACAACTCTCAACCCCCACAATGCCGCGCAAACGACCAATTCCGATTAAAAGACGAAGAGATGAAAGAACAAACACGCCAGACAGCAACCTAGAACAACCACAGACTGGACCCCCACAGGCAGGAACACAAACCGAGAGAAAAATCCCTCTACATAACTCCATACCTCGCAGACAACTGGCCACCACGGCAATCCAACCCAACATTAGAAGCAGCAACACCAATCAACCTAACACAAGCAAGTAGAAGAAGGATGGCCAAAACAGACGACCGACCCAATAACCCCCTACATCACCAAAACAATAGGAACTTCCAATCAACAACCACAACTCCTGGAAGACGAACCCGATGAAAACACTAAAAACCCAAGACAAAACCTAGAAGAACTCTTCAAAGACGCTGCACCCCGAGCCCCACAGCCCAACAAGTGACCTACCAAGAAGGAAACCTCAACACTGAGCGGAAGACGACCTCAACAAAACCCAAACCAAACAACACCTTCAAACTTTACTGCAATCTAATAAACGCAAGAGCCATGTCAAAACACTCAACAGAGATCTTCGACCTACTCGACAACAGCATTGACATCCTGTTCATCACAGAAACATGGCTGGATGATAACTACAAAATCCCACTCCAAAGCTGCCTCCCGAAAGACTTCAAATGCCTACAAATAAACAAGAAAAACAAAAAAGGAGGAGGCATCGCTATAGCATTGAAAGAACACCTGAAAATAAAAACTGACTTACCACTCAACATCCTCAACTGCGAAACCATGGTAATACACCTAACAGCGAGCCCAAAAACCAACTTCACATTCATCCTGGCATACAGACCACCAACATATGATGCAGCATAGAAGCCATCACCAACTTAGCCATCAACCACGAACACCTAATCATCCTGGGGGACTTCAACATCTGGTTTGAAGACAGCCACTATTATTAGGCAAGAGGGCAAATGCTACAAAATTAACAGGATACTAACCTTAGTAGATTATGTTCACACAATAAATGGGCAATATACATCTGTGTTGTTAGCAGCCAAGTAAGAACCAAGGGAGGTCCAGTCGGCACAACCCAAACAACTGTGGTAAGGACAACAATTTCAGCTAATATCTAGCTCGATATCGAGAAAGGTGTAAAGACAAGGCTGTGGCAGAAGACAGAAGGATAGAACAAGAAATATACTATCCCTGCCTAAAGTGCGCTCTCAAACTAGGTTGCAGTGTTACGCCTGTCTAAAAGTGACAGAATAAGAGTCAAATTACCAACTTCTATAGTGTGTAATACATCCAGCCTTGTAAGTCCTGTACCACTTTCTTCCAGATATATTTCAAATTGGAAGAAACTGTAATTGAAAAGAAAAAGCGCACCAGGGGAAATGAAGAGGATATATATTCCCCTCCAAGAACTCGTGTGGCAGCTAATGGGGTGAACAGTCCTTTAATAACCCACAGACTTGTCAAACTGACCCTGGATTGCTAGGTTTAAAATGACACAACAACAATTGGAAAAAGACTCTTATTCTGTCACTTTTAAACACGCTTTGTAACACCACAACCTAGTTGAGAGCGCGCTTTAGGCAGTGTCATGATGCCTACCTCCAAGGAGCCAGGCCCAGCCCAGCAACCACAGAGGCAGACATCATTTTCCCCAAGGACGTCTCAGCGGGCCCAAGTTGGGGCCTTTTGGACGCAGTCCTGGCGCCTTTGGCGCCAGGCTCATTCTGGGCCCCAGTCCTGGCGCCAGGCTCATAAAGCAAGACGTGTGTAAGTGTTTTAATGTGCACTTATCTGAAGCAGACCGTGCTGCTACATCCAGGCCATCTTGAGGACTGAATGGGACTACTTTATCACTCGGGTGTGGTCTGAGGAAGAATACATACCTGAGTGGAAGGATACATACCTGGAACTACTTTACAGGCTATTTAAACCACACCCGAAGAGCAGCACATGCTTCGCGTTGTTCTGCATCTAGCAGCTGGACGGTCACCGTGTTTGCTCCTGCATTCGGACTTCTGCCACGCCTGCCAGCATCCTGATCACCTACAAAGGAAGAGAAAGAGAGAATAGGAGAAGGAAAAGACTTTACCTGCAAGATCTGCATTCCGGAGTCAGCTCGCAGACGATCCTGCAAAGGAAGACACTTAATTTAAAAGCACATCGCATCGACCGCTGCAGCGCCGCATTCCACTCACCTTCACAGGGCGCCTCCATGTTTAGCAGCGATCACCCGGATTCGCAGCCACGCTTCCACGCCTAGGGAGAAAAAGACAAGAGCAAGGTGAGAGAAAGAAGGGAATGAGGAAACCTAAACCTCCATGTTAAGACTTACCTGTTGGGTCATTCCCTCTTCATTTCGGGTCCGCGCCGCATCCAGGTGTTTCCGGACCCCGGCCCCTATGGGGAAAAAGACATTAGCGTCAATGAGCGAATGAAAAGACATTACCCAAAAACGCTCATCAAGACTTACCTGATTTCTACAGGGATTGCACCTCGCATCTCGGGTCGGTGCCTTTTCCCCAGCATTCCGTACCCCGGCCCCTATGGGGAAAAAGACATTGACATATTGATGCAAGGACAAAAGGGGAACCTTTCAAGGCACTTACCTGGAAGCCAAGCAAGTTTGGTTCTCATAAAACCAAGAATCCAGTGAAGTAACTGGATACCAACGCGCCCCTGCATCTGAAGCAGGAAGGAGAGCTCGCCCTTCAAGACCCTAAGGTGAGACGCCACGGGAAGCACAGAAGGGTTTTGAGGAGGGTGAGAGGGGAAAGGGGGAGGCTGGTAGCATTCCCCGCAGACAGTTAATCCCTTATTCTCGCCTACAGAAGGACACTTTTGCAAGCCGGACAAGCAGGAGTTGGGAGTCCAGTCCATCTTCTGAGCCCCGCGCAACACCTTAGAAGGGGTCACAGCAGCACGATCCTGGCCAGCGCCTCCGTGGGAGTCAGGTGAGCGTACAGGCAGGGATAGTATATTTCTTGTTCTATCCTTCTGTCTTCTGCCACAGCCTTCTCTTTACACCTTTCTCGATATCGAGCTAGATATTAGCTGAAATTGTTGTCCTTACAACAGTTGTTTGGGTTGTGCCGACTCGACCTCCCTTGGTTCTTACTTGGCTGCTAACTACACAGATGTAAATTGCCCATCTATTGTGTGAACTTGAAGACAGCCACGTCAACTCCCAAAACTCACTAATTGATCAACTCAGCACCATGAAACTACGATAACTAGTCAAAGGAGCAACGCACTCGGCAGGACACACCCTAGACACAATTTTTGCCAAAGAAAAACTCATCACCACACCACCTCCGATACAAAGACTATGGAGCGACCATCTCATCATCCCATTCGTGATCACTCTGCCTACATCCAACATCCGAAACTCACAACCACCACCAAAAGAAACTGGAAACACGTCAAAGATAGCAGCCTATTCGAACTACTTGAATTAACGAAACCCTCAACTACAGAACTGGAGCTAGCTGACCTAGACAGAAAAGCAGAGATACTGCACAAATGGATCGCAGATACTTTAGATAAGATCGCCCCAGAAAAACTGTTCACCCCATCAAAAAAAAGAGCAATGGCAAAATGGTTCACCCCACTATTAAACGACATGAAAAAGGAAAACAGAAAGATGGAATTGGAATGGAGGAAAGAATGCAACCCAGGGAAAAAAACACTGTACCAAAAACAAATCCGTGCATACAAGAAGGAAATTCACAAGGCAAAGAAAAGACATTACGATGACCGAATCAACAATGCCACCAACACACAAAAAGAAATGTTTAGCATCATTGAAGAATGAGAAACCCACCAGGCTGTGATAACACCCCAACCCCCTCAGAAAAACTATGCAATGACCTGGCAGAACTCTTCAAAAAAAAAATCAATGACATCCGTATAACCATACAAAAGCGACCAACCAACCACAACATACACCCCAACGAACCCAACTCGGAACCACAACACAAACTCCGAAGCTTTCCTGAAATATCAGCAGAGGCATTCGCAATGCTGGTTAAACGAAGCAAGAAAGCGGGATCACCCATGGACCCATGTCCCCCAGACATCTACAAATCAATCCTCGCGCAAGGATCGCCAGCAGAACACTACAGAAACCTTCTAAATCGATCACTTCAACAGGGACTGTACCGAAGATCTTCAAATCAGCATACATCAAGCCACTCTTTAAAAACACAAGTGGTGGCGTAGATGACCTTTCCAACTACAGGCCAATCTCCAACATTTCCTACCCAGCGAAACTTCTAGAAACCTACGTATATAAACTAACCCAAGAACATGTAGAAAAATACTACCTGCTGGACCAATCTCAAATTGGTTTCAGACCAGCGAGAGGAACTGAAACAGCACTACTATCCATCTGGGACGACCTCAAAATTAACACAGACTCAAACACTACCTCAGCCCTTATTCTGCTTGACCTCTCCGCAGCCTTTGACACAGTTAGTCACGACCCCCTGACCAAAAGACTAGAAGACATAGGCATAACAGACACAGCATTACGCTGGACTAAATCATTCCTAGCAGACAGAACAGAAACCGTATGGATAAAACCTTTCAAATCCACTCCACGAGTCAACCATTGCAGAGTACCACAAGGATCCTCACTATCTCCACTATATTTTAACATCTTTCAGACTCCGGCCATCAGAATCTTCAAAAAATACAACATTACATGTTACAACTATGCAGATGACACTCAGATCATCTACAAAATCAAAGACCCCGATGCCGACCATCCAACCCTAACCGACTGTCTAAAAGAAGTCTTCAATTGGATGGATGCCAACAACCTGAAAATCAACCCAGGAAAGACAGAAATCATGATCGGATCCAAAGACAAGAGAACTAAACCACCATCCCATGGCCTACGGAAATGGGGAAAGCACCAACACAATCGAAGTTAGTAAAAAATCTGGGAGTCCTAATGGACAACAACCTAACCCTGGAACCACAAATAAATGCAACAGTGAAGAAATGCTTTTTCCTCCTCTGCACGGCAAGAAGAATTCTACCTTTCCTCTCCTTCGCGCACAAAACATTATCGTCGCCCTGAACATGTCTAAAATCGACTATGCAAACAACCTCTACCTCGGAATACCAGAATACCTCCTGAAGAAACTGCAACGGATCCAAAATGCAGCAGCAAGACTACTCCTCAAACTCTCCAGGAAAGACCACATCACTCCAGCCTTGAAAACATTACACTGGCTCCCAGTAAAACATCGCATCACCTTCAAAACAATGTGCATAACGCACAGGGCAATCCGCGGACAAGGAGCAGAATTCCTACAAAAGAAAATAACAGTCTACAAACCAACGAGACCCCTCCGATCAAGCAACGAAATCCGCCTGGAACTCAAACCATACCATAAGAAAAAACTTGGAAGAACCTCCTTCTAACACTTAGCCGCATAAACCTGGAACAACATCCTAAAAGAAATAAAAAACACTGAAGATTACCTAAAATTCAGGAAATCACTAAAAACCTGGCTCTACAACACCACAGACTAAACCAGGAAACCAAAACTGGAAAAGGATGACTAAACCAAAAAGACACGGACATCCCGGACCCGAGAGAGTAACGCCCACGACACCTGGACGGGTGACACCAGATAGACTGGAACGCAGGCGGTACGCACGGAGACTGAGTCAACTACCGCAGACAATCCCACCAACACCTTTGCCCGCCCCTTAATTAATTACTACCAAGTACCACATGGGTGTGGAATTATCGAGATATTGGCAATCACCCCACCATCTGAGAGGTTGTCATTGGCAGGTGCAATCGCCACAGGAGTATGAATGGAAGATAAGGGGAGCTATGAGAGAGCATGTTAGAGGCGGGGGCTAGAGAAGTAAGGAACCTGTATGCCAGTCAGACCCACATCAGGACAGAGCTGCAACAGGGCAGACTACGCAAGCTGAGTGCTTCTATTCAGGATAGAGATGCAAACTAACCAACCCCTACTAACAATTTCCCTTTCTGCATACACCTCTCAAACTCCAAACCAAACACAACCAAAACCTACAGCACAACAAACCGCACAAACTTCACTACACTGCAACAACAAAACAAAAAACACACATAGCCTGGCACAACAGTACACGACGACTACTGGCCGCAAACACCCCAGGCCCAGCCAACGGACCCACTGGGCTGAGGCTGCCAAAAGCACATCACTACTTTCGTGCACTTTTCCTGCTTCCTCCCACTAACTCAACCTCCCCTCCTCTTTCAGAGCCGCCAGAGCACCAAGGGACCACTCCGGTGGTGATAGTACGCGGTACAAATGTCCTTTAGCATTAACATAAAACTTGCAGTATCATTTATCCCCAACAGATTATAAAGGATCCAATCTGGACTGGATTTGCGTTTTCTTACGTGACAGTGTCTTCCATGAAACTATACTAGCGATTGACTACAGTCTCAGCTCGTATCTGATGGACTGTAGACGAACACATTTGGGCATGTGATAAAGCACAGACCTCCAAATTGTACTTTCAATCATCTTAAATTTCCGACGTTGACCCTCTTGGAAAAAATTCTAAACCATAACATATGCAGGGTAGTACTTTAAGTCTGTAATATTCCCTGCATGGCTTAAGTGAACATTTACCATATTTTCTGTCTATTTGATGCAGTTATCAACCCCAATACCTTCGATTTCAGGTCGTTTTTAAAGATTTTTGTATTCATTGCCAGAATAGGGTAGCCCAAGTATTGCATGTGTTCTTTTATCACAAGTGCATTGTTTTCCCAGTACCATTGAAACTTAAGTGTTATGGATAATCTCATTATAACTGTTTTTGAAGAGTTGATTTTAAGCTCTATTGAGTTCATATAATCGCCAAAGGCATAGGTTAGTCTTTCCAGACCTATTGGTTTGGAGTCCACCAAAATGAAATCATCAGCATAAGCCACCCAGTTTATTCTTAAGGAACCAATTTTTGGGGAGACTGGAAACTTTTTGTCCAGGGCCACACCTACATCTGTCAAATACAAGTTATACAGTGTAGGGCCCAGCATACAACCCTGCCGTATGCCCCTACAAGTATTGAATGCACAGGATAACAAGCCCTTGGAGTTTAGTCTGATTTTCATTTTCAAATCTCTATGTAAATGCATTATAATACTCAGTGACCCCTTTGGCATACCATAATGATCCAACTTTCTCCACAGTATCTTTCTATTGACAGTGTCATCATACTGAGGTCCTTTGAAGCAATAAACACTGGGGAGTTTGAGGACCAGCCCAAACCCTGTAAACCGCTAAGCAATAGGCCCCCAAAAACACGTGCCCATATTCCTTCGAAACCCCATGTGTCTATAATTGAGGATATGGTTCTCTACACCATTACTCTATATGGTCCAGTACTATTGCAGCAAAGTTGTTGGAGTCCACATCCATTATAGAGATAGCTCTATAATTAGATGGTAGGAGTCTGGAGCCTTTCTTAAATATTGGTATCCTATGAGATATTTTCAAGGGTTCTGGAATCTCTTGTAAATCCACTATATTATTAAATTGGATATGCAGAATCTTAGACCACAGTTCCACGTTTTGTTTCAAAATTGAGTTTGTTAAATTATTCGGCCCCCCTGCTCTTGATGGATTAGCTCTCATAATCTTCGCTGCAATGTAACCTACTGAGATATCTATCCTCCACCTGTCGGAAACACATTTCTTCTTTTACCTCCATAGCCTGTGGTTTATGTATGTTCTCAAAATACGAAAGCCATGCCTCCTCTGAAATTGGGTTGATTATATAATAGATGTTGGTTTTCCTCCATTTGATTTACTACTCCCCAAAAGACTCGAGGTTTTCCCTTTCAAACTAGCTAACGTTCTTTCCCCATCCTTTTGTTAGTTTAGCGTGTTCAAACATAAGCCAGTTCTTATAGCATTGTTTGAGTTTACGGATCTTCTCTCCACTCCCCTCCCATTTCCCCATACCCATATGGATAGTTATAATCTCTCTATGCACTTTGGTTTTCCTTTCTTTCACCTCAAAATTGAATGTTATGTTATTGAGTCTTATATAGCGCACGCTCACCCGAAGGTATCATGGCACTGGGAGAAAGAGAGGAGCAAAGCTGACAAAGGCCAGGCCAGGAATATTATGTTTTAGAACAGTAATGTTTTCAGGTTTCACCGGAAAGTGAGATGGTCAGTGGTCTTGCGCAGCGAGAGAGGCAGATTATTCCATTCCTTAGCCGCAGCCACGGAGAAAGCACGGCCACCTTTGTGAACCAATCTAAAGCGAGGTACCAAGAGACGACAGGACCCTTGATTGAGAACGAAGGGTGCCACTTGGTAGATAACGAGTAAACTTAACCTGCAGGTATTCGACACCAATGCCATAAAAGGCCCTGTGCACCATGCACATAGACTTGAACAGGATACGCTGAGCAACTGGCAACCAGTTCAACTGGTGCAACAAAGGGGTCATGTGAGCACCGAAGGGGGGAAGGAGAATAGAACGCACCACAGCGTTCTGCAGGAGCTGAAGCTGTCCCATCAGGTAGGCAGGTTGTGCTATATAGAGCAAGTTGCAGTAATCCAGCACACTCAGCACTAGAGCAGCAACCACGGGGGCCTGGTTGCTGACCAGGATGAACGGAAGGACCTTGCAGAGGATCCTAAGCTTAAATTGACCAGATTTACATACCGTACTGACCTGTTCGTCCATAGTCAGATCGGCAGAGACCCGCACGCCAAGATTGTGTACTGATGGTACCGGTACAGGAAGAGGACCCAAAGAGGAGGGCCAGAAGTCAGTGGTCCAGAAAGATTGAGACTTGGATATGCCTACCACGAGAGCCTCAGTCTTACTGCCATTTAATTTCAGCCAGTTTTGTGCCATCCAAATGCCTAGATCCTCAAGGCAACGCCTAAGGCGAAAAGCTATTTTGGTTTTGGTTAGGTCGAGACGAACCAAAATCTTGGAATAAAAGCTGAACCCATTTTATTGCTCTCCCCCAAAAGTGCACGGAACAACCATAAATCATCAATGCAATTATAGACCAAATACTTTGAACGTAGACAGACACAATAACTCACAGCCACGCACTCTTAGAAGATAATCAGCTCTTTTACGGCTATTTATTCAAATCTTAGAGGTACATAGAAATAACTCCCAAGAATAATATGGACATAGATCACAGAAGAAGTAAAGAAGTCAAAAGGAAATACGTCACCGTGAGCGTAACAGGATTCCTCATCTCGTCCAGAAGCGGCTGGAAGACCGCGGGAACAGCCAGGCAGAGAGCACCACAGCTCACAGGAAGGCCGGACGCAAGCGACCTTCTCCGGCTGAAGTCTCACCTGACCACCTCCGGGCTTCCGCATATATACACACTCCACAAAGGGGAGTCAATTCTCGAACCTTCTGGAAATTGCACTTGCGCAGTTGAGGAACAGCCGTTGGTTGCCAGCTGGGTCAATCGAGAGCACCCCCCAAGAAGCGCAGGGCCTCCCTTCTCTAATAACACGCTCCACGGAGAACAGTAGCAAACCATAACAAAGTGAGCTTTCCCATCAGAAATGTCCTTGACCGCATACCAGGTTTGGAAAGCATGTTTTTCTCGACACCGTGAATCTAACACTCAGCAAAATGTGTGCAGCTTTTCACTGCGGCATGAAGTAAATATCCATCATGGCTCCGAGCGCTCCCAGAATGCATTGCGCACCAGCGCCATTTTAGATCAAGCATAACAATTCTTGGATATTTACCTTCCATAACACAGTGGCACAGGAACCGGTCTCGGAAACCTACGAAATGTTAAAACTAACTTGGGAATACATTGAATGCAACAACAACAAGCAATTATGATCGATAATATAATAAAAATGCAAGCAAAAACGTAACGCAGTGTACCCCCAATATCAGGTATCCATGAAAATAACCAATCCCACCAATTTCTATTACGATCTTGAGACACTTGAGATATGAGATCCCTCAAACCTCGAATATGACGTTCAATAGATTGTGAATGGTCACTTAAATTGAAACAACACATACCTTCAAATGCGTTACACCCTAAATTATGTTTTAGCAATAGATGAATCAACAGCAGCTCTGTTCTGCAAAGTTGCTTTTCTAATAACTTGACTATCAAGGAGTAATTCTTCTAAAGCCTGCGAAGTATCATTAAGGCTTTTAACTACGAAACATGCTAATTTCATCAAAGATTTGTAACCTCCAGCAGCTAAACCCCAGACTCCCACTAATAAAAGGGTTAATGCTAGAACCTCAGCTTCTGATAACAAATGTACATGTGAATCCCAGTCAGGAGATAGACCTGCAGATTCAAAAGTTGACCTTTTACCTCGAGTTATCGTTGGGTGTAAAGGAAACATCATTAGTCCTAATCGAGTTAAAGCACATGGACCTCCAGAAATGTTAGCTGGAATATAAGTATATGTAATGTTACCACATGAAAGAGCCATCCTGTTGGAAGTTTCACATGATTCAAAGGACTAGCAGTTATCACTGTATGATTGCAGGAAATAGTGTTATTTACACTGGTGCATTTGCGTGACACTCGCGAACACAGTCACCTCTCGAACATAGTATGATGGCACTGATTGGTCAACTCTATTTGTCGGCATTTGCCAATTTCTTGTGCATTGCAGGTCATAACTTAACATACATCACCTTGGGTTATATTGTAGGTAATAACACATCAAATTTCTCCATTTACGGTCAGTCTCTTGGCAGAACCAACAATATTCATAAACTGAAAAAGATTGTCTAATGTCTGAGTCTTGAACTAAAGAATCATTGTGTGTGACGCCGAAGATATGCTTTAAAACCGGTACAGGCGTCGGCACGGCTACTAAACACGTAGTCAATAAAGATTCAGCATTGGGCACATCAGTAAGACAAAAGTGTGATATGTTCAGTACTTGCTGTGCCAAATATATCCACATATTCTCCTCTTGCGTAATCATAGGAGAGTGTTTCCACCTTCCTACGAACGTGTCTTGCACGACTGGCATAAAGGTTGTTTTCACTTGCTCCTGATGTGTTTGTCGCATTTCACGAATCCATGTCTTCGGTCTGGCTGGCTTTTCGGCACTGGCATAGGCTGGTTGGGGATAACATTAATCATCACTATCAGAATCCCCTTGATCACTGGCACAGATGTGACATTTATCGTTGGTAATAGCAGACTGTTTAACTCTCCTAAATGGAGTCCATTTAGTGCCACAGTTACACCAACCAAATACAGGATCTACAAAGCAAACCCAGAAAAGAGATATCAGTGTTGCACATCACTCTCTCAGGTAACATTTGTCTGCGGGTACATATTGCCATTTCTTTCTACCAGGTTCCATAACTAAAACTACTTGATCTTTGCCTGATGCAATGACCTCTGCGGGCACTGGTGGGCCACTTGGCTTTTCCACCCACACCTTTGCACCCGGTACCATACTGCCTGAAGAGCCAAAACCGCGATCCCCACGGGTAGTTAACACTGTAGGAGGCGCCCCCTTCTTAATCATGGACAACTTAATGGGAATGACTATCAATTGGGCTACTCGGTCACCCCTGTGGATTGATAACAATTGATCCCCACTATTCATTAGGATGACTTTAATCTCACCCTGGTAATCAGCATCAATTACCCCTCCCAACACTTGAACTCCTTTCAATGCTAGGCCAGATCTAGGGGCAATCCATCCCATATGCTCTGGGGGAATCTGTACTCCAATTCCTGTTTCAATTACAACTATTCCTCTTGGATCTAATCTGATTTCTTCATGGCAATGCAAGTCTACCCCTGCTGACTCTGGAGTTGCTCGATAGGGAGCTAAAGAACCTGGAGTAATTTCCCAGTACAATAGTGTTTCTCTAACTGAATTGGGTTGAACCTGTAAAGTAGGAGTCATTAATCGCATCAAAGGAGTTTCATGTTCATACACAGGTCTATTGTTTAATACTTGCACCGCATCAAACACACGATCACGCCAGCCTGCCAAACTGCCGTCTCAAGGTTTGCGCAACTGTTCTTTCAATAACCCATTCATTAACCCTGCAGCAGCTGAATGGTAGGGACGTGATACAACCACTCAATGCTCTTTTCCTGACAAAACTCTTGGATCAGTTTGCCTTTGAAATGTGACCCATTGTCACTTTGAATCTGCAAAGGCACTCCATAATGTAATATGATCTGATCTAACAACCTGATGGTGTTCAATTGGGTTGCATGTTTGCACGGCAAAACCATCAAATATCCAAAGTATGTATCCACAATAGTGCATGCATACTGACAACCTCTGCTGATTCACATAGGACCGATATAATCAATCTGCCAAATTTGACCTGGTAATTTTCCTCTTCTCAATGTGCCTAGAACAATTTGAGGTATGGGTCTATGTAATTGGTGTTGGCACACGGGACATTGCAAAATTATTGTTTTCACTACTTCTAAAGGAAGACTGATTCCTCGAGCTTGTGCCCACCTGATAGTATCCTTTTCTCCAAGGTGCCCACATTTCTGATGGGACCATTTGGCCAAACCCTCCAAATCGTCTTCCTGAGCCTCTGCATCCACTGATGAAATTTTGGTGTGTTCATCTGGAACAGAATTAAACCAACGTTCTAATGAGTCTGTGGCACAATGCGCGTCCACATGAAATACCGTGACTTCACTTTGTAACAAAATTTCTGCAATATCTTGCCACAGTTCCTTTCCCCACAACTTTTTTGAATGAATCTTCCACCCATTCTTTTGCCAAGTTGGCAACCACACTGCCAATCCATTCGCCAATGACCATGAATCTGTGTACACATAACACTGACCAGGGGTCTCTTGTTTCAATGCTTGGTAAACTGCGTAAAGTTCTGCGAACTGACTGCTCTTTCCTTTCCCTGTCGTTGTCAACATCTTTTTTGTTTTGGGATTGTATGACTGCTTTCCAGTACCGCTCAGTTCCCACATATCGAGCTGAACCATCCGTGAACTAAGCATGCTCTGTTTGCTCCATGGTCAAATCGCTGAAAGGTACTCCCCATTTCACAGGAGACGCACGTTTTTCAGGCACTTCCGGTGGTATGTAGTCTGAGGGCAGTATGTTGGCTACTTGCTCATGTAATTTTGCCACTCCATCCTTTCCTGATTTAGCTCTGTCTTGAATATACCATTTCCACTTAATTCTACTGGCTTCTTGAGCATGTCCGATTTGATGCGTTTTAGGAGAGCTCAGTACCCATTGCATGATTGGTATTTCTGGTCTCATGAATACATCATGGCCCACCGTCATCTGCTCGGTATCAACAAGAGCCCAATAACATGCCAGCAATTGCTTCTCAAACAGAGTATATGAGCTACCAGCGTCAGGCAACTTACGACTCCAAAACCCTAATGGCACATGTTTCCTGTCTTGTTTCTGCCACACACTCCAGTTAGCATAGTTGTCTTGTACAGACACATTTAATTCCACTTCGCCTTCCTTCAAGCACCTGCTGCACGGTGTCTTTCGACATCTCAAAGGCTTTCTGCTGCTCTTCCCCCCACTGAAACTTATATTTCTTTCGTGTCACCTTGTAGAGGGGGCTAATATCTGCCCTAAATGGGGACTGTGCTGTCTCCAAAACCCACACAGTCCTATAAACTGCTGAGCTTGCTTTTTGTTCATTGGAGTGGTAAATTCAAGTATTTTCTGTCTGGCTTTTGGCACTATTTCTCGATGCCCATGATGCCACTGAATTCCTAGGAATATCACTGTTTCAGCTGGGCCTTGAATTGTACTCGGATTAATCTCCCACCCTTCCTTTTTCAATCCTTCCATAAGGACATCTAACTGACTTTGCACACTGTGCTCGTCCTTGCCCTGGATCAAAATATCATCAATGTAATGAGAGATTTGTATGTCAGGTTTACACGGTATCTTGTCACCAGCCGGTGACAGATAGTCGGGCTGTGCATGTACCCCATGGGTAGCCTCGTGAAAGTGTACTGCCATCCACTCCACGAAAATGCAAACTGTTCTTGACACTCGTCAGCAATTGGCACGGAGAAAAATGCATTAGCTAAATCGATCACTGCATACCAAGTCCCCTCAAACTTTTGGACATTTTCAATCAAGGTAATAGCGTCTGGGACTGCGGGCACTAAGGGAGGAGTATGTTTATTCAACTCCCTGTAATCCACCGTCATCCTCCACGACTCATCTCCCTTTTTAATAGGCCAGAGAGGATTGTTCCATGAGGTGGTAATAGGGCGTAATACACCCGGCTCTAAGTACTCTTTAATGGTGTCTGAAATTTCTTTGTGCCCCCCATGAATGCGGTATTGTTTCATTGCTACCCGCTTAGTTGCCACTGGCACTTGGGGCATCTTCAATTTGCCTACGGTAATGGGTGTACAGATTAATGCACTCACCTCAAACTGGTACGTTTTACCGGCAAGTCCCAAGGTCAACCCTTCCAAAATGTCAAAGCCAATTATGTATTCGGGTATCGGGACAATCAACACTTGATATTTCTGCCTCTTCAAATTTCCTATTCTCATCTCCACGTTCGTTTGTACTGCGGGGGTCTCCTTTCCCCATAAACCTGTAATAGTAAACTGTTTGCCTTTAAATCGTGTTGGATTACCATGAATCAAAGAGGCCTCCGCCCCGGTGTCTATCAATGCTCGCACGCATTGTGTATTTCCTGGCCCCCAAAAAATCTTAACATCAACATGAGGCTGTCTATCCACTTTTATGCGGGCAGATGCTGCCGGAGCTTGGCGAATCCCTAGTCAAACTTCGAATGAGTGTGACTCAACTCCGCCTCTAGCATCGCACTCACCACCTTTCTCAAATCAGCGTATGTTGGCTGGTACGGGGAAGGTGTCCCTATAGACCCTTCGTCTTGTCCTTCTGTGGGGGTAGCAGAAGGTGATGTGTCCCCCTGTGGCGTGGTGACTACTTGTTTCTTAACCTGTTTATAGCGCTCTTTGGCTGCAAGTCCTCGTTTTTTGTATAATTCATACATTACTCTGGTTTCAATGCCATCAATTTCCTCATGTGGCATGCCATCTTTTAACAAAGCCAAAAACATGTCTTTTCGGGATACTTGGGGAGTCTCTGCTTTCTTGCCGCCTGCCTTCGGTTATTCTCTCACTATGCCCCTCTCTCTCTCGTGGCTTGTTATCACTCTTATCCCACTCTCACAAGTCTGCAAATTGCCGAATGGCATCTGCTACCTCATCAGTGGCCTTGCCCGTCACACCTACGAGCAAAGTCATAATGACACTTTTGTATGCGGGTGGCGCAGTTCTGATCACCATGTTTCGAGTTGAAACTGAGAGCGGCACGGCTCCCATGTGATCAGGAGCATCTATGTGAATCGCCTCTTTCATTGTATGCTCTCTGACTTTTTGAATTGCTTCTCTCAACGTATACCATTTAGTTTCTTCACTAGGCCAATCTGTGGTAATAGGGTATTTACGGTTACATGCTTGGGCTACCAGGTGCAACAAAGACACCTGCGTATCTTGCCCATTTGCATCAGGGGCAGGTCCTGCTCTTAAGACCTCCTGTACATTGGTGTCAATTGACAGGGGTAAAAAAACGCTGTGAATCCGTAGAATCTACTAACAACCCTGCAGCACCCCCATCTAGTAATCTCACCATCCATGTCAATAAAGCTTCCCCTGATTTTTGCCTCAAACGGGTAATAATTTCCCCAACCTCCTGTTGTGTGTAATCCTCCAGCGTGGTTAAATCCACCATTCCGCCAGCAGGATTCTGCGGATGGGGTCCGGCTCGCCGTCTTCTAACGGGCTTAGCCGCCACTGTTTTCTGTTTCGCCTCTGGTTTGGGGTCAGACTCATCTGCGGAACTACTTTCTAGACTGGTTGAATCAAAAATATCACCATCCCACTTATCCGGATCCCAGTCTACGCCAGCGGTAGCGATTACCGTTGCCACCTTTCTTTTGTTGACCCCTCCCCGTCTTTTCCTTTACTTATACCGGGCTACTCTGACTGCTGCCCTCGGCCACCGCCAGATATGTGTCGACCTTATCATTAAACCGTTTCATTTGAATCTGCTGCATTAACGCAGTCTGCCGTTCTGCAGCCAGCTCTCTCTCTCTAATCGCAAGACCTCATTTTTCATTTCCATATTCATTTGATGTATTTTCCTATAAGCATGCAAAAGAACCCAACCTCGCCTACCTAATGCCGTACATTCTTTGCCACGTTCTACTGGAACTTGTTGCAAGCATGCCATTACATCAGCCGGATCGGCATCTCCCAATCCTTGATCCCATGTTTCACTTAAACCGGCATCACATGCCCATGCCTGAGCCAATTTATCATATGGACCCTTAGTCCAGCCTGGAATAACAACATCAGAACAGTCACCGCCAGCGGTTACGTTTTTCTTCCTGAACAAACTACTCATTATCGCAAACAAAACAAAACCTCATTGAATCTATATATTTTCTTCTCCACACTGCGATCACTCCCACAGGCACTCACACACTTACAAAAGAGAGAAAAAAAAACTTCACTATTCACAAACTTCACTTACAAGACAACCAAATCCTATCTACGTTTCAACAGATTCTTGAATACTCGGAACAACTCATCACAAGTATCCTGTTCGTGACGCCAAAAATGTCTTGCTCTCCCCCAAAAGTGCACAGAACAATCATAAATCATCAATGCAATTATAGAGCAAATACTTTGAACGTAAACAGACACAATAACTCACAGCCACGCACTCTCAGAAGATAATCAACTCTTATACGGCTATTTATTCAAATCTTAGAGGTACATAGAAATAACTCACAAGAATAATATGGACATAGATCACAGAAGAAGTAAAGAAGTCAAAAGGAAATACATCACCGTGAGCGTAACAGGATTCCTCATCTCGTCCAAAAGTGGCTGGAAGACCCTGGGAACAGCCAGGCCGAGAGCACCACAGCTCACAGGAAGGCCGGATGTAAGCGTCCTTCTCCAGCTGAAGTCTCACCTAACCACCTCCGGGCTTCCGCATATATACACACTCCACAAAGGGGAGTCAATTCTCGAACCTTCTGGAAATTGCACTTGCGCAGTTGTGGAACAGCCGTTGGTTGCCAGCTGGGTCAATCGAGAGCTCCCCCCAAGAAGCCCAGGGCCTCCCTTCTCTAAAAACACGCTCCACGGAGAACAGTAGCAAACCATAACAAAGTGAGCTTTCCCAGCAGAAATGTCCTTGACCGCATACCAGGTTTGGAAAGCATGTTTTTCTCGACAACATGAATCTAACACTCAGCAAAATGTGTGCAGCTTTTCACTGTGGCATGAAGTAAATATCCATCATGGCTCCGAGTGCTCCCAGAATGCATTGCGCACCAGCGCCATTTTAGATCAAGCATAACACCCATGAGAGGCGATAAGGAGCAGGAGATATTGTATGTAGATATTAAATCGAATAGGGGACAGGGCTGATCCCTGAGGGACGCCGCAAGATAGATGAACCGAACGGAAAGGGGGGGGAGGATACAGATTGTGAACGATCTGCCAGGGACCCAGTGAACCATTTTAGCACTAGGCTGTCAATCCCTGCCTCAGAGCCGGGAGATCAGGAGGGCATGGTCGACGGTGTCGAAGGCAGCCGAAAGGCCTAATAACAGGACTGCCCCGCCGCCGCCCTGATCAGTCAGGCACTGCAGGTCATCCAAAACAGAGTTAAGTACTAACTCAGTGCCTCTGCCAGGCCGAAAGCCAGATTGAAAAGGATCAAGAAAGTGGGAGGACATCAAGAAGGCAGAAAGAAGGGGGGGACACCAGTGCCTCCAGAACTTTCATCAGGAAGGGAAGAGGGGATATCGGACAGTAATTGGCCAGCACCTCAGGGTCAAGTGAGGGCTTTTTTAACAAGGGGATGACCAGGGCGTATTTAAGAGACCTGTGTATCGCCCCTGTTGTAATGGAGGTGTTAACAGTCTATTTGATAGTTGATTATGTCCGGTGAGGACTCTTGCAGAAGAGCCAAAGGTATGGCATCATCTGGCGAGGCAGACTTTAGTTTTAGAATACATGCTTGTCTTTCAGTTGTACCCTCTTTCTCTGTTCTCTCTGTACCAACATCCTAGATAAAATCCCCTCCAGATATCCAGGAAAATGTCAGACAGTATAGTTGATCCTTTTCTTTTCCAACGAGGTTGAGTTAAACTCCATCACTGTATTAAAATTATTCATATTCTTTAGAGACAATCTAAATATATTACCTCTAGAGTTGACTACCATCTTACTAAAAAATTCCTCATAGGTTGCTGTATTAGACGCCCACGCAACTGAACGCACAGTTGAGCATGATCACTAAATTTGGTAAGCCTAATTTTGTGACTACGTACCTGTGAAAGCAAATTTGGTGACAGAAAGAAAATCATTTCTGAGGCTAAACCCCTCGTGGGTGAGTCATTCTAAAATAATGTCATACCCCATCTTTTCAGCAAAGTTTAACCACATACAGCCATGGACCATTTTTTTAAATGTTTCGGCCGAGATCCAACATCAGATTGTTCAGATTATCCATCCTTTCTATGTTACAATTTGCATTTAAATCTCCTGCAAGTATTGAATCCTCACACAGATGGTCTAAATACCACTCTTCAATTCTTTGATTCAACATCTCAAGAACAATCTCCAAGTTAAGCTCTGTGGTCCATTATACGTCAATTAGAAGTACATAAGTGAACCCTTCCTCCACCTTTACCTCCAACCCAATCACAAGGATTATATCCATGATCTGCCATTCCCTCTATTTTCCCCTAATTCTTGCCCCTGTTTGATGGCCACTGCCAACCCTCCCATAGGCCTCCCCTTAGACCCTTGCTGAGCAAGAATATTGGTGATCTTGAAACCATCAAATAACAAATTTGCGTTTGCCCATGTTTCTTGGAGAACAATTATGTCATGCTTTTAACTCCTCACATAATTTTACTTTGGATAATAGATTCCTATACCCCCTAGTATTCCAATTGAGGAAATTAAGAAGGGCTTTACATATAAAGCGGCTGACTCGATGTCTTCATTTGGGCTATCAACTTTTTCAATGTTAATGCCAGCCATCGCCAATTGGGCACATCTTTTCTAAGAATTCCTTCTCCAGCATGGGGCCTTGCATGGATTCACATGCTCATGAATATTTCCCGTCGTCAGGCGAAGGGAATCCTCGGTAAAGAAAAACATCAGTATCAGTTTCATTTCTGATCTGTCTTTCTTAGTAGTAACCAATCACTGGTCTCTGGGTCATACTGCCCCCAGCCAATGACTGCCCTCTCCCTAAGCCCTGCCCCTGGCAGCCCTCCTCAGATTTTTACCGCACGTTCAAGTGTTGGGAGTCCTCATGCTATAGCTCTCGAGCTTTCACTGCGTTTTGCGATTTTTCAAAGAGTTTAATCTCATTTTTTCGGTCAATCGAGCCTCAAGCTCCACCGTTTCTACTTCCGAACAACGGGGACCCATTTTGGAATTTTCTACGCCCATCAAGGGTGAAGTTTTCGTCGAGTTATGCTTCTTGGAGGATTCCAGAAGTTTCTGAGGCCTACCCTGCGGACATGGCCCAGGAGAAAGGAAGCTTAACACCCGGATCCAAGCTGTTTAGGAACTGTCTTGGATGCGGATTACAGAATGTGTGCAAGGAGGACGAGCACTCGAGGTGCCTCTACTGTCTTCACGAGGACAAAACGCACGTGGAGAAGGACTGTGCATTTTGCATGAACAATTCGAATCAGACTAAGTGGGATCGTTGGACCCGTCTCACCAACTGGCTGGAAGCCAAGAGCCCAGCAGGTGAGAAGAAGAAGTCTGAGCGGTCTTCTAAGTCCTGTGAGGGCGCCCCGGCGACGGGGGCCCAACAGAAGGCAAAGCACCGTGAGTCCACGGGCACCGGGAGCGCCGAACGGTCGGGCTCCTCGGCTGCCAGGCAGGGCGCACCTTCACTGACGCCATCAACCACGAGCCAACGCTCTGGCTCGGGGAAGAGAAAATCCGAGAACCCTGCTAAGCTTTTGGAGAGGCACCGGTCGATCTTGAAGGAACCGGCCGAAGGGGAGCGAGGCGGTGATCCTCCCCCTAAGGTGAAGGCCTCATGCGCGCCCAAGGTGGTGAAGGCCTTGATTCAACCGGCCAAGGCCTCTATTGAGGGAGTCGCTGCGGCCATGGTGAAGCCTGTGGAGGCTACTCCAGTGGAGTTGACCTCGGGCCCAGAGTTTCCCTGCCTCCGGCGAGGGAATCCTCTTTTAAGCCCATCGAGAAGACCCCTGTGAAGACCCTGGTAGAAAAAAAGGGGGGGCGCTGGCCGTTACAGACACGGACACAGCCTCCGAGGAGGAGCTGGTCGAAGTCGAAGAGGGACTCGACAAGAATTTGGAAGAGGCCCAGTCCCACGGGAGGGATCCCGATGAGGGGGACGACGACGAGGCTCCTGTGGAGGAGGAGCAACCGTCGCAGCCCGAGCCACAGGACAACTCGGTGGCCATTTTGACGGCAATCCAAGCCTTATGCACAGAGATAAGGACGAGATTGCCCCTACCCCCGACGGATGACCCAACTGAACCAGGTCCGTCGGGGAGCCCTCCAAACAAGAGGAGGAGGATTCATCCAGCCCCACCCTTTCAGCCCTCACAGCCCTCTCAGCCTTTGTCTCCTTCCCCGGTCCCGAGGGATGACACGGAACAGATATGGCCACGACGGGGACGGATGACGACAGTGGTGACGACAGGACTGACCTCCCGTCGCCGATTCCTCGTGCATCCCCGCCCGACAAAATTGGCTCCTTCCATGCCATGATTGCCAGGGCGACTGAGCTTTTCCAGCTCTGCCCCGAAGAAAAGAAGAAGGAATGCTTCCTCTACCAACGGCGCGAGGCCAAGAGGAAGATGGTCCTCGCGGTGCCGTTGCTGGATGACATCTGGGACGAGGGACTTGCTCTCCTAAAGAACCTGTCCACGACGCCTGCCAAGAGGGACCGGTACGAGAAGAAGTACCAGGTTCCCGACGGCGCCCCTTTGTGCCTTAGAGCACAACCGACCCCGGATTCGGTCATCTCGGCAGCGGCCAAGAAGAAAGCGGGGGCATCGGCTTCAACTTCCTCGCCGGATGGCGAGGGAAAGAAACTAGATGCAATGGGACAACAAGTCATCTCGTCTGCAGCGACGACGATTAAGGCGGCCAACGCCCTAGCGATTGTGGCCCGCTACGACAGGGAGTTGTGGTACAAGATCGCCCCCGTTGGACTTCCTCCCAGACGACAAGAGGGCAGAGGCCCTGGCGATCCTACAGGAGGGTGAGGTAGCGTCGGATCCCGCCATAACGGTGGCCACGGACATTGCCGACACCGATAAGGGCGATGCTCAAGAAGGGAGCCATCGAGCTAGTCCCAAAGAGGCTCCGGGGCTCCAGAGTATACTCAAGATACTTCCTCCTCAGAAAGAAGACAGGAGGATGGCGTCCCATCCTGGACTTGCGTCGGCTAAACAAATACATCAAGGCACAGAAGTTCCGAATGGTCACCCTCCAGCACGTGCTGGGCCAGCTGGAGGAAGGAGACTTCCTATCGTCGTTGGATTTGGAGGATGCGTACTTTCACATCCACATCCTAAAAAGACACCGAAAGTTTCTCAGGTTCGTAATCCAAGGGCAGAACTACAAGTTCAAGGCCCTCCCATTCGGATTGAAGTCGGCGCCCAAGGTATTCACCAAGTGCCTCGCACCAGTGCCGGCGCAGCTGCGCCTGCAGGGGATCCACGTCTAGCCCTACCTGGACGATTGGTTCATCCGAACAGGAACAAGGGAACTCGCCGTCGAACACACAGCGAAGACCGTCTGGCTGCTCATGGACCTGGGATTCTCCATCAACTTCCCCAAATCCCACCTGGTTCCGTCGCAGGTCGCACTGTTTCTGGGAGCCAAGCTCGATACAGTAGCGCGACTGGCCTCGCCATCGGAGGAAATGACGAAGGCCATCCTGGGCAAGGTGCAGCGTCTGCTGGCCACGGACGTGGCCAGGGTGAAGGCCATCAAGTCCCTTCTCGGGATGATGTCCTCTTGCATCTATCTGGTACGCCTGTGCAGGCCTCGGATGCGTCCTCTACAGGAGTTCCTCGATGCCTGTTGAATACAAGCGGAGGACAGTTTTGAGGACAAGATCTCGCTCGACGAGGGCTTCCGCCAAGCAATTCGGTGGTGGGGAACCCGCGTGCATCTCGCGGCGGGCACAGACTTTCAGACCCCAGTACACCAAGTGACGGTGACGACGGATGCCTCCCTGGAGGGGTGGGGAGCGCACACCGGAGATCTTCACGCGAGAGGCCTTTGGCTCCCAGAGGAGAGGCCGCTCCACATCAACATACTGGAGCTACGGGCAGTGTTCTGGGCCCTCAGGTCGTTCCTCCCGTCCTTCAAGGGCGAGGTGGTGAGGATCTTCAACGACACCACCACAATGTTCTACATCCAGAAACAGGGAGGAGCCAGATCCCAGGCCCTATCCAAGGAGGCCCAGGATCTGGTACCCTTCCACCTGGAAGGCTACGCCAGGATCAAGTGGATTGACTCTTCCAGCGATGAGGCAAACCCCAGATCGAACTGTTCATGACGGCGACCAACTCCAAGTGCCAGAAGTTCGCCAGCAGGTTTCCCCAGCTGAGGAGCATGGGCGATGCTTTCTCGTTCCCCTGGGACGGCCTGTTCCTTTATGCGTTTCCTCCATTACCGTTGCTGCTCCGACTCATCAACAACTCAAGAGGTCCGGGTGCAGGATGATCCTCATCACACCGGCGTGGCAGAGACAGATCTGGTTCCCGGACCTTCTGGACTTGTCAGCGTCCCCACCGATCAAACTGTCGACGGATGCAGATCTTCTCTGCAGAGAAGGAGGCACCATCCTTCATCACGACCCGGGGTCGCTAAACTTGCAGGCCTGGCTCCTGCAGCACTAGAGTTTGGAGGGTATGATATCCCGGCGGACTGCAAAGAGGTCCTTGCAAAGGCCAGGGCGTCCTCAACTCTCAAGTGCTACGGACACAAGTGGAAGAGGTTCTCTGTTTGGTGCCGTGCACAGAAGATTAACCCTCTACGGATTACAGCCCCTCAAGTGCTACCGTACCTACTGTCGCTGGCCAAGGCGGGACTGGCACATGCTTCCATCAAGATACACCTGGCAGCGATTTCCCGATACACCAGAACTACAGGACGTCCATCCCTGTGGTCTCATTGCCTGGTGAAGGAATTTATGAAAGGACTGTTCCGATCGTTCCTGCCGGTGAAGGCTCCGGCCCCGGCGTAGGAGCTCAATGTGGTGCTGCCCAGGCTCATGGGGGCGCCTTTCGAGCCTCTGCATTCGGCACCGTTGAAGTTCCTGTCATGGAAGACAGCATTTCTTGTGGCCATCACCTCCGCACGACGGGCGGGAGAGATCCAGGCCCTATCCTGCAAGCCTCCATGCTTGACTTTTCACGAAACTTGAGTGGTGCTGAGGACGCACCCCTCCATCATGCCCAAGGTGCAGTCTGACTTTCACCTCAACAAGCCCTTGGTGTTACCAGTTTTCTTCCCGTCACCTTCGTCACCGGCCGAGAGGACTTTGCACTTGCTGGATGTACCTAGAGCGCTGAAGTTCTACGTGGACCGCACAAAGAGTTTTTGGAAGACTTCACAGCTTTTTGTGAATTTTGGACCTGTAAATCAAGGGAAGGCTCTCTCGAAGGCTTCCATTTCCAGATGGCTCTCCGGCTGCATCATGCAGTGTCACCAGTTGGTAAACCGACCGTTGCCTGGCCGTCTGAGAGCCCATTCGGCCAGAGCGATCGCTGCTACCACGGCATTCTTGTATGGTGTGCACCTGCTGGACATCTGCAGGGCTGCTACGTGGAGGTCGAAGCACACCTTCACGAGATTCTACTGCATCAACCGGGATTCCAGGGAGGAGTCCAGAGTCGGCCAGGCAGTGCTGCGCAACCTGTTCGCTTAAGGTGAGCCTGGTGAGGAGGTAAGAGTTGCTTAATGTTGAGTTTATGTAATGCTTAATGTTGAGCCTTGCCACCTCCCGTGGTCGTGCATGTGTGTACTGCTATGTATTCTTATATTCATGAGCATGTGAATCCATGCCAGACCCCATGCTGGAGAAGGAACAAGTTACTTACCTGTAACTGTTGTTCTCCAGCATTGGATCTTTCATAGATTCAGATGCTTGAATATTCCCCGTCGTCAGACTGGGAATCCTCGGTGATAAATTAAATAATAATAATAATTTTTTTTTTTAAATATATATATATATATATATATATATATATATATATATATATATATATATATAAACACTGCCACCTAGCAGTGCATGTACATAGCCCATTATAGCCTATGAGCCACTTCATTGTGTAGTCCCTCCACCTCACTTTTGTCCTTTATGGCCCCAGCCAATGAGGTGGCAGGGCTTAAGCTCCGCCCCCGGCAGCCATCTTCAGATTTTTCACCGCAGTCTATCAGACACAGGGAATCCTCAAGCTCTCTGAGCTTTTTCAAATTCTTTCTACTTTTGTGTGGAATATATTTGTAAAATATATTCCATCTTGTTCCCCTTCTTAGGGGCTTTCTTTCTAATTAACCTTGGTGGCAAAACTTGTTGTTTTCCTCTCAAAATCGTCGACTGAACTTCTCTTCAGAAATGGAGGCACCTCAGGCTGTCAGGAAGCCTTCCCTGTTCAGGGACTGCACGAGGTGCAAGAAGAAATTGGTTTACTACAAGGACCCCCACGAGCATTGCATTTATTGTCTGTACCCACATGACATTAAAAAATGGGAGATTTGTAAAACTTTTTCCACCAAGACCCTTCATGACAGGCATAGAAGACTCCTTTCATACCTGGAATCCAGGGATCAATCTTGGGACGAAGAGTCTGTCAGAACAGCTCCTGTCCAATCCAGCACTCCATCTGAGAGGCAAACCTCAAAGAGAAGGGCCTCTTCAGTGGAAAGGAGTTCCTCTCCCAAATCCAAAAAGAGGAAGCTGGAATTGATACCCTTTCTGCCTCCAGTTGACCTATCAAGCCAGAAAAAGTCACCAAAATCTGCCTCCAGAGGTAAGGAGGAGTTTGCAAAAAATGGGGGGGGGGGGCAGTCGTCGACGGGTAAACCGCCCACGAATGAAGGGAAAGGTAAAGGCCCGTCATCGGCCATACTGTCGACGAAACCAGCATCGACGACGACGACGCTTAAGACATCGTCGACAGTTAGATCATCGTCATCGGACATGTCGACCGCGAAGCAATCGTCGACGAGCAAGAAACACCACTCGTCCACGAAGCATTCATCCATGACGCAGTCGTCCACGGAACACACTCCACATTCATCAACGAAGCCCTCGTCGACGGGAAAATGTCAGTCGTCGACGACGAATCCCTCGTCGACTGGAAAATCTCAGTCGTCGACGGGAAAATCTCAGTCGACAGCGAAGCCTTCGTCGACGGGACAATCTCAGTCGTCGACGGGAAAATCTCAGTCGGCGGCGAAGCCCTCGTCGACGGGAAAATCTCAGTCGTCGACGAGGATAACATCACCCATAACGCCTTCAGAGGCACCGCAAATTTCGGCAGTTACAGAGGAATTACTGCCTCTCACTCTTGAAGCTCCTGTCATTACAAGCAATATCATTGAGAAGAATATTGTAACTGAACCTCTGGTGCAGCAATTTTCACCTTTGGGGCACATGGCAGAACTTCCGGATATAATTCTTCAGGAAGAATTCTCTGATGCGGAAGTGGTGGAAGAGTCCATCGGTCCTTTACCGAAACAATACAGCCCTCCTTGGCACCCGTCCACGGGAGAATCCGAATATCCTCATGACCCGGTGCTCATGTTATCCGTGCAGAGGATTGTAGAAGAATTTTACAAACGGCAAAGGGAGAAGCAAATTCCGATTAATCCCATTCCTAGAGAGTCATCCCCGATTCCAGGCACATCGGGTTGCTCTCCTTACAGGAGTAGACCGCAAAAACGGATGAGATCACCTGCTCGAAGACCGAGGAGCAGCACCCACAGTGCTTCACCTACAAGAGTCCCGTCACCACAGTCATCGCACAGACCGCGATCTCCGGACGTAGATCCCACCATGGTACCGTCCACCATCTCGGTATCAGACTGGCAGGAGGATCCTTTTGGTGAATTTTCGGAACCAGAAGAAGGAGAAATAACTCAGGAGCCAGACGCACCCAGTGATTGGGATGACTACGTCGTCGAGAAGCCCAGGAGGAGAGACTCGCCGGGCAAGGCCTCACCACCGGATGATCTCGTCTCTTTCCACACCATAATAGGTAAAGCCGCAGAACTGTTTAAAATTCAGGTTTCTTCGGAGGAAAGGCAATCAGTGCTCTATGAGCACAGGGACAAACGAAGGAGGACAGTGACCACAATTCCCCTCCTCGATACCATCTGGGATTCCGGATCCAAGATCCTATCTACGCCCTTATCGACTCCGGCGTTGGTGTCCAGGCCAGAAAAGAAATATAAAGCTCCGGATTCGGCACCGCTTTGTTTAAGGGGTCATACGAAACCAGACTCAGTTATTACAGTGGCGGCCAGAAAGAAACTCGCCAACCCCTCCTCACCGTTGTCGGCACCACCGGATAAGGACGGACGTAAATTGGAAGCCATGGGCAGGAAAGTATCATCTTCTGCATCACTTACAATCAGAGCGGGTAATGCACTGGCCATGACCGCAAGATTCGATCGCGAGCTTTGGCTCTGCATGTCTAACTTGGCGAAACAATTACCACCGGAGCTCCAGGAGGAGGCAAAATCCATAATCGCGGATGGTGAAGCAACATCGGATCACATGATCGACGCAGCAGTTGATGTGGCCAAATCAGGCTTCAGGCAGATGGCGCACGGCACAGTGCTCAGAAGGCAGGCCTGGATGAAGGCTACTAACTTTAGACCTGAAGTTCAGGCGCAGATACTAGACATGCCATTTGACGGCCAAGATCTCTTTGGGAAAAAGATAGACGACCATTTGAAGGCAATCAAGACAGACACTGACACAGCCAGAGCCATCAGTTCTTTAAAGGACAAAAGTAAGGACCATCGGTCTTTTCGTCCCTTTAGAGGTTCATCTTCCAAGTTCAGGGGATACAGTCGTTCCTCCTATGGTCAAAAAGCACAAGGCGGCACGTACCAAGACAATAAATATCAGTCATCCAACAGATACGCCCATAGAGGCAGACGTGGCTCCGCCCAAGGGAAGTCGCAAGGCAAGCAGAACTGACGACCAATCTCCCCCCCCCCCCCTTCGCCACGCCCCGGTGGGGGGAAGGGTGAGCCAGTTTTCCCAGCGCTGGCGGTCAATTACATCGGACAAATGGGTGTTACAGGTGATCCGAAAGGGTCACACCTTGGAATTTCTGGACCAACCTCCTTCCCTGCCTCCAACTCCCCGCAGAGTGCATATGCTAAGACAGGTCATGTCCGAAGTGAAAAAACTGCTCCAGAAGGCAGCAGTAGAACCAGTACCCTATTCTCAGAGGGGAAAAGGCTTCTACTCCCGATTCTTCCTCGTCAGAAAGAAAAACGGTCAATGGAGGCCCATCTTGGACCTGAGGGCTCTCAACAAGTTCATCAAGCGCATAACTTTCAAAATGGTAGCTCTACAAGGGGTGCTACCTTGGTTAAACAAGCACGACTTCTTGGCCACTTTAGACTTGGAGGATGCATACTTCCACATTCCGATCCATCCAGCACACAGGCAGTTCCTCAGGTTCACAGTGGGAGGGCTCCACTTTCAATTTCAAGTGCTCCCGTTCGGACTAAAATCGGCGCCAAGAGTTTTCACGAAATGCCTGGCACCGGTAGCGGCAAGTCTCAGGAGAGCAGGTATGGACGTTTTTCCATACCTGGACGATTGGCTGATAAAGGCAAGTTCAGCTGCAAAGGCTCGTTCGGCAGTGTCGAGGACGGTCAACCTCCTAAAAGAGTTAGGTTTCTCCATCAACCAGACGAAGTCCTGCCTCGTTCCCAGCAAGGTAGCTCTCTTCCTGGGAGCCGAACTCGACACCAGCATTCCCAGGGTGAGACCATCCACAGAGAGAGTAGCAGCGATTCTACGCTCAACTTCCAACTTCCTACAGAAAGAGACAACATCCGTACGCTCTTACAAATCCCTATTGGGCATGATGTCTTCATGCATATTCCTCATACCGAACTGCAGGCTTCGCATGAGACCGGTTCAGGAAGCTCTGGACCACCAATGGAAACAAGCTTTCGGAGGCTGGGAAGACATTGTCCAGATTCCATCGACGTTGCACAAGGCCCTTCGATGGTGGAATGCTCCGAGGAATCTTCTGCAGGGAATGCCGTTTCAAGCACCGACATCGACCCTCCTGCTGCGGACGGACGCTTCCTTATCAGGCTGGGGCGCTCATCTTGCGGACCTCCAAACCAAGGGATCTTGGTCGGCACAAGAGTCCCAGCTCCACATCAACGTGTTGGAGCTCAGGGCCGTAAGGTTGGCGTTGAAAGCTTTCCTACCGGTTATAGCTGGTCAAGTTCTTACAGTCCAGACAGACAACACGACCTCCATGCACTATACAAACAAGCAGGGAGGCACGAGGTCTCAGATTCTGTCGCAAGAAGCCCAACAGCTATGGGCATGGGCCTTGCGCTACGGGATACAGATCAGGGCAGAGCATCTTCCAGGAGTGGACAATGTCCTAGCGGACAGACTAAGCAGAGAATACACAGCGTCACACGAGTGGGAGTTGGACGAAAGAGAAACCCAACGGATATTTGCCTTATGGGGCCATCCGCAGATCGACCTTTTTGCCACCAGGAACAACAAAAAATGCAAGAGTTTTGCTTCAAGATACCCGGAACACCAATCGCTGGGAGACGCGTTCTCAGTGGATTGGTCGGGGAAGTTCCTCTACGCCTTCCCACCCATTCCCCTCATGTCGAGGGTACTTCGCAGGGTAAAAGAACAGGATTGTTCCTTGATTCTTATTGCACCCGATTGGGCACGGCAAGTCTGGTACCCGACGCTGCGACATCTATCCTGCAAAATCCTGATTCGTCTCAAGTCACATCAATATCTACTGACACAACAGAACCGCAAGGTCCTCCACCACGACCCGAGGAGCCTGTCTCTCAAAGCGTGGTTCCTGAGCAGCGTAAACTGATGCACCTAAAGTTACCATCAGAATGCTGGGATATCATCAGGGCCGCTAGAGCCCCGTCCACGCGACTCACCTACACCAGGAAGTGGACCAGGTTTTCCAAATGGTGCGAGACCTCTGCGATCGATCCCCTCACGGCCTCGGTTGATCAGATTCTGCCCTACTTGTTGCACCTGGCAAAATCAGGGCTCTCACTGTCCTCTATCAAGGTCTATCTGTCAGCCATAGCGGCCTACACAGTAACCGCGGAGACGCAAGCCTTACTCTCCTTATCAGCGATTAAGATCTTCCTGAAAGGACTGTTGCGTACTTATCCGCCTACATCTACACCAGTTCCGGACTGGAGCCTCAACACCGTCTTAACAGCTCTCATGCAACCTCCCTTCGAGCACATACATAGATGCGATATGAAATTCTTGTCCTGGAAGACATCCTTCCTGGTAGCCATCACATCGGCCAGAAGGAACAGTGAGCTGCAAGCTTTGTCTTCGGAACCTCCGTTTACCTTGTTCCAGAAGGACCGCGTCATCTTAAGGCCTCACCCGAAGTTCCTCCCCAAGGTACTTTCGGAGATGTCGTTCACTGAGCGCATTATTTTACCAACCTTCTTCCAGAATCACGCTTCGGAAGCGGAAAGGACATTACACTCTCTAGACGTTTCTAGGGTGTTGAAGTTTTACTTGCAAAGAACCAAGGAGTTCCGCTCCTCAAACCGGCTATTCATTTCCTTCTCTGGCCGTACCAAGGGCAAACATATATCTAAACAAAGTCTGGCACGCTGGGTATCGTCCTGTATCACCCACTGCCATCTTTTGAAAGGCGACCCTTTAACTAGACCGCCGTCTGCGCACTCCACCAGAGGAAGGGCGGCGTCAACAGCATTCCACGCAGGGGTGGCCTTGAAAGACATATGCAGAGCTGCCACGTGGAGCACTCTGCATACTTTCGCAAAACACTACTGCCTGACTGAAGATACCAACAAAGAAACTGCAGTTGGACAGGCAGTGCTCCGCCATCTCTTTGTATAAGGTAGGACCAGCCTCCTTTCCCACCTTTCCCGAAGTATGTAACCGTTGTGTTGCTGCATGGTAAAGGTTTGATCAGAAATATGTTTTCTGTATTTATGCATATCTGTTTATAATGGTGGCATGTTTTAACTGCTTGGTATTCTATTCAAGCATCTGAATCTATGAAAGATCCAATGCTGGAGAAGTCTTAGTTACTTACCTGTAACTGTATTTCTCCAGCATTGGTATCTTTCATAGATTCACATGCGCCTGCCCGCCTCCCCTGAGAGGCTGCTCCTATGCTCGGCATCCATCATACTGTAATCTCTACGGTTCAAAATCTGAAGATGGCTGCCGGGGGCGGAGCTTAAGCCCTGCCACCTCATTGGCTGGGGCCATAAAGGACCAAAGTGAGGTGGAGGGACTACACAATGAAGTGGCTCATAGGCTATAATGGGCTATGTACATGCACTGCTAGGTAGCAGTGTATATATATATATATATATATATATATTTAAAAAAAAAATTATTATTATTATTTAATTTATCACCGAGGATTCCCAGTCTGACGACGGGGAATATTCAAGCATGTGAATCTATGAAAGATACCAATGCTGGAGAAATACAGTTACAGGTAAGTAACTAAGACTTCTCCAGCATGGGTCTGGCATGGACTGGTAAGTATAATGAGTCTTTGAACAGTTCTCTAATTTCATTCCTTTCCTTCTTAGATGATGGCCGGTGTCCGGGGATGGCGGCGTGCTGCTGAGATGAGTGGCGCTGTGTGAGTGAGAGCGCGATGCACCCTTTTCATATTTGTATTGAACTGAGTTATTTTTCTGTGTCTTTTAGGTGACGCAACGTTGACAGCGTGGATGCCGGTTATGAAGAACAAATGCGGTGAGTAAGCGCGGTATGCAGCGCCTCTAGATGTTTCCACGCTAACCTGGAGTGTCTTTTCCCCCTCGCAGATGGATGAGAAGTTCCGGAGACACAGTTCCCCCAGAGCGGCTGGGATTCAGGTAAGCGTTTGAAGCTCGTACTGTATTTGAAAAAAAATAAGCGAAGAGCTGTAGAATGTTTACTAATGCCTTTTCTCTGTTCTTTTTCTCTTCTTTAGGACGCGGCGTGCCGCGATGGGAATGACACCACCGAAGATGCCCGCAGAACAGAAGGAGCGTTGAATGATGGGCAGAAGGGCTGTAAGGTAAGGCTGTTCCTAACAGTGTTCTTGTTCTTGCAGGAGCTGAGCGCAGACGAAAGATGCAGGCCCACTGGAGACCGATCCGAACACGGTGAGTGTAACGCTGCAGGTGCAGAAAACGCAAAGCATGCTTCTCAGCCTGGGTGTGGCTTAAATAGTCTCTGGGTATCCCAGGTGCCCCTGGGCTTAACCACACCCAAAAGACTAGACCGCATATGCAGTTCTGGGAACTGAAATATGTGGGGGCATTCATATTGTCCCCATCAATGCATTACAAGTCCAATCCCCAATGTTATCCTATGGGAGTGAGTGAGTCTGGTGCCACAAGCGCCAAGTCTGACTCCAAGTGGGTCTTTGGAGGGGTGGAGAGGCCCTTGAGGGCCATGTAGGTGATCATGGCCTGGCTCCAGCCTGACATCTTGGAGGGCTGGGGACAAGAGGGGCAGGAATCATGACAGCACTCCCCCCCCAAGGCCCTTCTCAAGGTGGCTCTTCTGTCTGGTCCTGGTTTGGTTGGATGGTTTTGATGAAATCGTCTAAGCAAGCGAGGTGCATGGATGTACTCACAAGGCTCCCATGTCCTGTCTTGTGGACCATACCCCTTCCAGTCTACTAAGTAGTATAATCCGGATCTGACGTACTTTGAATCCAGGATGTCCTTGACTTCGAATTCTGGCTCCCCGGCAACTACTACTGGCTGCGGTGGCGTTGCTACCCTGGTCCCAGGTTGAACAAGTTTAAGGAGAGACATGTGGAACACAGGATGAATCTGCATGTTTGATGGCAAAGCTAGTTTGACCGCCACAGGATTTATCACGGAGGTGACGGTGAATGGGCCCAGGTATCTTGGACGGAAAGTTCGGGGTCCTTAAATGGACACGTGTTTAGACGCCAGCCAGACTTTGTCTCCCACTTGGTAGTTGGGGGCCTTTGCTCGGTGTTGATCAGCAAACTTCTTTTGGCGATTCTTCGTTTGAAGTAGGTGTTCAGCTGCCCTTTTAAAGGTTTGAGAAATGGTTGTGTGCAAGGATTTGACTGCTGGCATTTCCAGGGTTGTAGGAATGTCCAACTCAGAAGCACATGGGTGCCCTCCATTCATAGTATAAAAGGGTGTCTGCCCAGTGCTGGTGTGTAGGGAATTATTATAAGCATATTCAGCTATCCATAATAGGTCGAACCAGCTTCCTTAAGCTTGGTGTAACATGCAACGCAGATACTGCTCGAGCGTCCGATTTGTCCTCTCAGTTTGACCATCTGTTTGGGGACGGTGACTGGTGCATAGCCAGATGTCGATCTGGGCCATAGAACAGCATTTTCTCCAGAAGTTTGATACAAACTGAGTACCTCGGTCTGAGACCAAAACTGAAGGGAACCCATGGAGCCGTACAATGCCTTCAAGAAACACCTTTGCCAGAGTGGAAGCATTTGGGAGCCCCTTAAGAGGAATGAAATGTGCCATTTTTTAAAACAGGTCCACGACAACAAGAATAGTGTTAAACCCTTGACTGGGTGGTAAGTCAGTAATAAAATTGAGGGACAACGTGTCCCAGGGTGCTGGTGGGATTTCCAATGGTTGTAATAGCCCAGCCGGTTTCTGCTTGGACGACTTGTTTTGAGCACACACTCCACAAGACAGGATGAATTGGATAATGTCTTTACGCCATGTGGGCCACCAATAATTTCGTTTTACCTTGGCTAGGGTTTTAGCGATTCCGGGGTGGCCCTTGATCAAGGAATCATGATAACCGGACATGACTTGTTCTCGTAGTTCTTGGTTTGGTAAGACTAAACGATTCCTGAAGTAGGGCAGCTGATCTTTTATCATGTAATGTTCTCCTGGCGCACCCCACGCTTGTAATTGTTCCGGACTCATCAGGTTTTGGATTTCTTCACGTATTTCTTTCTGAGTTATGGTTGCTGTTATTCTTAGGAGCTTGTCACTCGGGATGATTGCTATTGGATCAGGAGTCTGATACCCTTGCTCTTCCACCTCCATACGGGAAAGGGCATTGGCCTTCCCGTTTTTCAGCCCTGGTTGAAATGTAATCACGTAGTCATATTCAGCAAAAAAAAGAGCCCAACGTAGTTGTCATGAGGATTGGGCCTTTGCCGTTTTTAGGCACTGGAGGTTCCGATGGTCAGTTATTACGGTGATTGTGTGTCTGGCGCCCAAGAGATAGTGCCTCCATGCCTTAAAGGCTGACTTAATGGTTAGGAGTTCTTTGTCTGTAATAGCGTAATTGAGTTCAGAGGGTGTGAATTTACGCGACCAGAAGGCAACAGGGTGTAACTGGCCCGTTTCGGGGTCCTTTTGTGAGAGGACGGCTCCCATAGCCATGCTTGAGGCGTCCGTTTCCACCAGGTATGGGAGATCAGGGCGAGGGTGGCGTAAAATTGGGGCAGATGTGAATCTTGCTTTGAGTTCCTGGAAAGCCTTCTCGGCTTCAGTTGTCCACTGGAACTTTTTGTTGCTTTTCCTTAGTAATGACGTGATGGGATACATGATTTGCGAAAATCCTGGGATGAACCGGCGGTAGAAGTTTGCAAAACCCAACATACTTTGAACCCCCTTGAATGAAGTTGGGGATGGCCAGTTCAGGATAGCATCTACCTTGTGTACATCCATTCAGATCCCATCGGGGCTGAGAATAAAGCCCAGGAATTCCACCTCGGAGACGTGGAATGAGCACTTTTCGAGCTTGGCGTAGAGCTGGGTTGGCGGAGTTTCTCCAATACAGATCGGACATGTTTAACGTGGTCCTGCTTTGATGCGGAATACACTAGGATATCGTCGATGTACACTAGAGCGCAGACATCAATCAATTCCCAAAGGGCATTACTTGATATTCGTGCAAGCCGTATTTGGTGCAAGAAGCGGTTTTCCATTCATCCCCCTGTTTTACGCGAACAAGGTGATATGCCCCCCTCAGGTCGAGTTTCGTGTAGATTTGGGCATCTTTGACTTGATCAAGCAATTCAGGCATCAGTGGCAGGGGGTAGCGTTTTTTTAAAGTAATCTGGTTCAGTGCGCGATAGTCGATGCACTGGGCAGAAGGGCTGCAAGGTAAGGCTGTTCCTAACGGTGTTCTTGCAGGAGCTGAGCGCAGAAGAAAGATGCAGGCCCACTGGAGACTGATCCGAACACAGTGAGTGTCACGCTGCAGGTGCAGAAAACGCAAAGCATGCTTCTCAGCCTGGGTGTGGCTTAAATAGTCTCTGGGATATCCCAGGTGCCTCTGGGCTGAACCACACCCAAAAGACTAGACCTCACATGCAGTTCTGCAGTTCTGGGAACCAAAATATGTGGGGGCATCCATATTGTCCCCATCAATGCATTACAAGTCCAATCTGTTAGGGAGAATTCTCTCTTTAGGCTGAATTTCCTAACCTAGTGAGACCCCCAGCAGCTTTGCTGGATTTCTGGAGTTTTTTTTTCTCCTGCCAAGAGTGAGACTCTTTTTCTCCCACTCTGCGACATGATTTATGGTGTTCCTTTGACTGTTAATGTGTTTTATGGGCTATGGGGTCCTTTACTCCATAGGGTCTCATGTGTTTTACTATGCGTCTTACACAGCACCCTCCGTGCAGTAACACGGGTGTCATAGTGACACCCCACCATAGACTCCATACCCTGGGACTGACTACTGTCTCCCAGGGCATGTAAAGTCACCATTGGCTTTACTAGTCCCAAATTATTAACAGACACCAGTACAAAAAATCATATTGTGGGAGTTCTGGTCGGGGCAATTCGACTGCCCCAGGGTCTGTTTGTCGAGGGGGCACGTCTCTGTTCTCCCTGATCGAGTTTTGGCTGGTGGCAGTGGATACTACTTTTTATATTCGACCGCGAATAATTCCCTATGGGATTTTCCCATTGTTCGAGGCTACCAACTTTAATTATTTAATTCTCATAGCCTCGAACATACCGCCGGTTTATTTAATTAATATTAATTCGCCGGTTGGTATTTTTTGCCAGGACTCGATTCTAAAATGGCGTTTGTGTTTGCTTCTGTGACTCCAACCCAAGTCGAGCCCTGTGTTACACTTTTTGGCGGGCTTCTCCACAGAAGCCTCCAAAAGTGGCGCCACTCTGTCTGGATACCACAGGGAGTGTGGGAGGGGGTTTAGGCACCCTGGACTGAGTTACCTTGGTAACTCAAGTCACACTCTTGTGTGATTGGCCCAAGTGGTGAGCCGGCCGTTTGATTGAAAGCTAAGCTGAGTGAATGGGGGTATGCTGCATAAAAGCAGGGCTTTGGGGACTGGAACTTCAGAAGTCGCCACAGGACCTGAGAATCTGACGAGGGAGAAGCTGAGCCGACCTACCACGACGACACCACCGGTGGAGCCCTGCAGAACAACCAGTTTACCTTCTTCTCTTTGCAACCCAGACCGGTCTGTGGTCGAATTGCCCGTGCCAAGCACCCCGGCAGCCGGATAGCCACTTACCACTGGACCGCGAACCAACGGACCGCTCCTTGTACCTGAGAAACTCTGTAGCTGGTTTCTTCCCTGGCAGTGCAACAGACTCCTGTCTTCCTCCCCGACGAGATCCTCTCTTCCCCCGTACGAAGCACCGACTTGCATCCGCTGCCAGGAACAACTGCCCCCGCTGGAGTACTCTCAACACTTTAAGGTACCGTGTCCGCCAGGCCTCCCTTTCTAAAGATTGCTACAAGGTAACAATAACCCCTTAACCTTCTGGACTGGGCTGGCCGCCTTGACCCTCTAAATGGTCCCTTTCTTTGGTCCAACTCCTTTTTGAACCATTACAAGACTTTTGTGCACTGCAACTGTGTGACCTTGGACACATTTCGTTTTGATCCTCTTAAAGCGGGTCCGGCCTACTGACTCTGAATTCACGGTGTTACTTTGCCTTCCTCTCTTGTTGTGTTCGTGAAAAAGTGTTGGGGTCTGTTTCATTTGATTCTCTGCTTTTCTCTCCCTTTTTAAAATGAATTATTAGAGTGCCATCTATGTTAAGTTCTCACCGCTGTCTGAAAATAAGTGGGGCTTTACTTAAGACCTGACTAATATTCTTTTAAGGGAGTGTATATCTTTGAGTGACCGTGTTTTTGAAGTGTTTACTATTAGTGCCTGTGTGTTTTTCTAGATGTGGTTTTAAATAAATAATTATATTTCTTTTACACCAAGCTCTGGTCAGTGTTTACTTGTTCTACTGTGTTCTTTTGACCTATTGTGAATACTCTGTATACTGCCTAACTCTTCTTGAGGGACGTCTGACTGCTCAGCCACAGCTACCAAGTGAATCTGTGTGGTACAGACTGCTACCAAGTGGGTTTACTGCCAAACGCCTGTAGTCCTAAATCTTGTGCAGTGGTCCCAGAGGGAACTGCACAGGTTTCTGCCTAACACTGGTATACAGCGGTGGGATTTGTATTGAGTATACACTTTAGAGTGCTTTTTGAACACTTTAGGACAACTAACCACAGAGCTTAGCACTAAAAAGCTGATTTTCTAACTATGTCTGCTATGGAGAGTTATACCCTAGAATCATTGTCTGCCAAAACTGCTGATTGCTTGAAAGTATTGTGTAGACATAAGAATCTCTCTGAGGAGGACAAGACAATGGAACTTATAGAAAGATTGTTAGAAAACCAAAGTCTGGGTGGTACAGAGGAATCTACCCCCCACCCCCCCAACAAATGTAGATAACAGTGATGGTATTGATCTGAATCAAAGTCTTGATAATGAGTCAGAAGAGGAAAGTGAACCTAATGAAGTTAGCCACTCTGAGCCTCTGTCTGCCTTACCTACTGTACCTACTGGGCCTATCCCAGGTCCTACATGTAACCCTGCTTATTTTGAACTTGAAAACATGAAGCTTGAATTAGAGTACAAATGTTTTATTGCTCAATCTGAAAGAAACCAAGAGCTAGAGTTCAGAAGAATGAATGCCCAGGTAGAGCAGAAGCAAGCTGAGTTAAGACTCAGAGAAATAGAGCTTAATCATGAACTAGAAATGAAAAAGTTGTCTGTGGAAAATGCTTCTCTCTCCTCTGGTTCTTCTAGGAGTTCCAGTCCCAAAAGACCCCGGATGCCTAAGGAATTAGTGGGTATGTATGAACCTAAGTTGGATGTGTTGGATTGGTTGAAAATGTTTGAATATAATCATGCGCTCCAGGACATCACAGGGAATGAGTTACTTCCCTGGTTGTTCTCTAGGCTTCCCCCTGTACCAACTGATGTGGTAATGGAGTTGGGGGAGGTGGATAAGAAGGATTATGAATGTGTGAAACTAGCTTTGATAGCTAGATTTGGGAAGACCCCTTCCCAGTACCTTAAGAGGTTTAGGACCCTCAAAAAGCATGATGGTACCCCTTGGGCTACCTGGGTGAGTGAAAGTTTGAAAAACTTAGAGGGATGGATTAAGGGTTACAAGGTGAACACTTATGAGGGAATGAGAAATCTTGTTATGTTGGAGTCAATTTATGATGCCTGCTCTCCTGAGCTCAGACAGCACTTGGCTGATTCAAAGGAATTAGATCCCAGGAAGCTAGCTAAGGCTGCTGACTTGTGGGTTGCCAACAGGGCCACTCACAAGGACTCAGAGGTCACTCAGAAAAAGGATGAGGGAAAGCAGCCACCAAAAGGGAACCAAGAGATTTCTAATACCTCCCAAACCAAAGAGGGCCCCAAACAACAAAATAACCAGGGTAAGCCCCAGGGTAAACCACAACAGGCTAGCGTACCTTCTGGTCACAAACCAGAAGGAGGTCAGGCCAAGCCACCCTTCCAGAGAGCATTTGGAACATGCTATCTCTGTGGGGCAACTGACCACATCAAAGGAGATCCCAGATGTAAGGGTAAACCTACAGGGATCAGTGCAGTCTCCTTAGCCTTCACTCCTGAGGAGGAAGTCCAAATGGCTAGTGCTCACTTTGAAGTATTTGCTGAAGAACCTCTGGGTTTCCAAGCAAGTGTAACAGTAGAGTCCATGGGTCTGGTTAGTGATCAGAATAGGAGTGTGTACAATTCCATACCAGAAAACTCTAAAGTTTATTATATGGACAGTGTTCTTGTCAATGGCCAGGATACTCCTGCCAGACGAGACTCTGGGGCCAGCAGAACAGTAGTGGATGAAAGCTTTTTCAGGCCTGAGGATGTTGCTAAGGCACCCAAAGGTCCCACTAAGATGTCTGGAGGCCCTGTCCAAATGGTCCCAATTCTACCAGCCCTCATTCAGTGTAATGACATGACAGTGTTGATTCCTGTCAGTGTTCAGACTGAGGTGCCTGGGAGAGTCCTGTTGGGGAATGATCTAAAAACTCTAGGAGTTGTATTCAGTACCCCCAGGCCTCCCAGTATGGAGACCCAGAACCAAACCAAATTGGCTAGAGAGGTCCCCTTAAGGAACCACTCTAAGCCTGTGGGAACCTCTACTGAGACCCCCACTACAAGCCCTGGTGTTGGTAAGTTGACCTCTAACCCAGGCAAATTTCAGGCTAAAATGTTAGGGAAATGAGAGCCCCAACCAAGCTCCATCATTGTTCCCCCAGTTATAGAGTCTGTGACTCCCCCTGCTTCTGAGGAAGAGGTGGATAGACCTACTGGAACCCTAACTAGGCCTAAGAGAACTGGTAATTCTCAGTGCTGGAAAACCAGAAAAGAAAAGTCTAAGTCCAAAAACCTTAAGACTGTTGGACCTTCCACAGAAGACTCCAACCCAATTCCTAGTCTTAAGGGAGAAACTCCTAAAGTAGCTACAGTTAGATCTAAGAGGAAGGGGAAGCATGTACCTTGCTTATCCCCATCCTCTCCAACCAAGAGGCCTAAAACCCAACCTTCTCCCAACAGAGAGGTGGTGGGTGTTAGGCAGAAACCTGTGCAGTTCCCTCTGGGACCACTGCAAAAGATTTAGGACTACAGGTGTTTGGCAGTAAACCCACTTGGTAGCAGTCTGTACCACACAGATTCACTTGGTAGCTGTGGGTGAGCAGTCAGACTTCCCTCAAGAAGAGTTAGGCAGTATACAGAGTATTCACAATAGGTCAAGAGCACACAATAGAACAAGTAAACACTGACCAGGACTTGGTGTAAAAGACATATAATTATTTATTTAAAACCACATCTAGAAAAACACACAGGCACTAATAGTAAGCAATTCAAAAACACAGTCACTAAAAGATATACACTCCCTTAAAAGAATATTAGACAAGTCTAAAGTAAAGCCCCACTTATTTTCAGACAGCGGTGAGCGCTTAACGTAGATAGCACTCTAATAGTTCGTTTTAAAAAGGGAGAGAAAAGCAGAGAACAAGTTGAAACAGATCCCAACACTTTTACCAGAACATAACAAGAGAGGAAGGCAAAGTAACACCGTGAAGTTAGAGTTCAAGAGGCCGGATCCACTTTCAGAGGATTCAAACGAAATGTGTCCAAGGTCACACGGTTGCCGTGCACAAAAGTCTTGTAAAGGTTCAAAAAGGAGTTGGACCAATGAAAGGGACCAGTTAGAGGGTCAAGGGGGCCAGCCCAGTCCAGAAGGTTAAGGGGTTATTATTACCTTGTAGCAATCTTTAGAAAGGGAGGCCTGGCAGACAGGGTACCTTAAAGTGGTGAGAACGCTCGAGCGGGGGCAGTTGTTCCTGGCAGCGGATGCAAGTCGGCACTTCGTCCGGGGGAAGAGAGGATCTCGTCGGGGAGGAAGACAGGAGTCCGTTGCACTCCCAGGGAAGAAACCAGCTGCGGAGTTTCTCAGGTACAAGGAGCGGTCCGGTGATTCGCGGTTCAGTGGTGAGTGGCTATCCGGCTGCCGGGGTGCTTGGCATGGGCAGTTCGACCACAAACCGGGCTGGGGTGCGAAGAAAGAAAGGTAAACTGGTTGTGCCCACCAGTCAGGGGAAGAAGCCTCTCCAGCCGGGAGATCTTCTCTGTTGTCGGGAAGTGGTGAGTCGGTTCTGCAGGGCTCCACCGGTGGTGTCGTCGTGGTAGGTCGGCTCAGCTTCTCCCTCATCGGATTCTCAGGTCCTGTGGCGACTTCTGAAGTTCCAGTCCCAAAAGCCCTGCTTTTATGCAGAAAACCCCCATTCACTCAGCCTAGCTGTCACTCAAACATGCTAAGTGGTGAGCCGGCCGGCTCACCACTTGGGCCAATCACACAAGACTGCGACTTGAGTTACCAAGGTAACTCAGTCCAGGGTGCCTAAACCCCCTGTGGTACCCAGACAGAGTGGCACCACTTTTGGAGGCTTCTGTGGAGAAGCCCGCCAAAAAGTGGAACAAAGGGCTTGACTTGAGTTGGAGTCACAGAAGAGAACACAAACGCCATTTTAGAATCGAGTCTTGGCAAAAAATACCAACCGGAGAATTAATATTAATTAAATAAACCAGCGGTATGTTCGAGGCTATGAGAATTAAATAATTAAAGTTGGTAGCCTCGAACAATGGGAAAATCCCATAGGAAAATATTTGCGGTCGAATATAAAAAGTAGTTTCCACTACCACCAGCCAAAACTCGATCAGGGGGGACGGAGACGTGCCCCCTCGACTAACAGACCTCGGGGCAATCGAATTGCCCGGACCAGTACGTCCACAATATGATGGTTTGTACTGGTTTCTGTTAATAATTTGGGCCTAGTAAAGCCAATGGTGACTTTACATGCCCTGAGAGACAGTAGTCAGTCCCAGGGTATGGAGTCTATGGTGGGGTGTCACTATGACACCCCTGGGTTACTGCACGGAGAGTGCTGTGTAACACACATAGGAAAAACACATGAGACCCTATGGAGTAAAGGACCCCATAGCCCATAAAACACATTACCAGTCAAAGGAATACCATGAATCATGTCCAAGAGTGGGAGAAAAAAGAGTCTCACTCTTGGCAGGAGGAAAAAACAAACTCCAGAAATCCAGCAAAGTTGCTGGGGGACTCACTAGGTTAGGAAATTCAGCCTAAAGAGAGAATTCTCCCTAACACTCGCCCTCGCCCCCCCCAGAGTAAGGGACAGGAGGATTTAATCCACTCCTGGATGAACCTCATACCTCTAGTCGATGACTTACATCCTAGAGAGTCCATCAGCATTTTGATGGTGACACCCTGACCTGTGCTCAATGGTGAAATCACACCCTTGAAGGCAGATTGACCATCTCAATAGTTTTGGATTTTCCCCTTTCATTTGCATTAACCATCTCAAGGGTTGGTGGTCAGTCTGAATGACAAAAGTAGAACCATACAAGTATGGCCTAAACTTCTTCAGTGCCCACACAATAGCAAAGCATTCTCTTTCGATTGTTGCCCACCTTGTCTCAGGATCCTTCAGCTTTCGGCTGATGAAGCAAATTGGGTGCTCCCTACCTTTCCCATCCAGTTGACTGAGGACTGCACCTATTCCTACATTTGAAGCATCTGTTTGCACAATAAAAGTTTGGTGATAGTCAGGAGCTCTGAATACTGGGGCTTGGCAAAGAGCCCTTTTCAGGGTTTAAAAGGCCAGATTGCATTCCTCATTCCATCTAACCTTTTTAGGGAATTTAGGAGAGGAGATGACATTCAGTGGAGAAGCTATGGACCCATAGTTCTCAATGGAATTCCTGTAATACCCAGTGAGACCTAAGAAGGCTCTCACCTGGGTCTGAGTAGTAGGTGTTGTCCAATTTTGCACAGCTACAATCTTACTGGACAAAGGCCTTATTTCTCCACCTCCTACCTCATGTCCAAGGTAGACCACTTTACTCTGTCCAATCTGGCATTTAGTTGCCTTTATGGTCAGATTGGCCTTTCCAAGAGCCTGCAAAACATATCTCAGGTGGTCCACATGTTCCTCCCAGGAATTGCTGAACACTGCTATGTCATCCAAGTATGCCATGCAGAAGTCCTCCATCCCATTCAGAACCTGGTTTACCATCCTTTGAAACGTAGCAGGTGCATTTTTCAATCCAAAAGGCATAACCTTAAACTGGTATAAGCCAACTGGGGTAGAAAATGCAGTTTTCTCCTTTGCATGGTCTGTCAGGGCTATTTGCCAATAGCCTGACGTCAAGTCAAATGTGCTGAGGAACTTGGCTGCACCAAGTCTATCCGCCAACTCATCTGTCCTTGGCAAAGGGTGGGCATCAGTCTTAGTGACTGCATTAAGAGCTCTGTAATCCACACAGAATCTAAGTTCTTTAGATCCTGCCTTTGGTACTAACACAACTGGGCTAGACCATGGACTAGTAGAGGGCTCTATTACCCCGAGATCAAGCATCTTGTTGACCTCACCTTTGATGTGGGTTCTTACATTTTCTGACATTCAATATCCTCTGCTTTGACTGGCAGTCACCAGTGAGTATGTCATGCTGTCCCTAAGGGGTCAAGCTTGATGAAAGTGAGAACAGGGAGGCAAGCTGATTTAACATAGATTTGCACTCTTCCTGTTGCTCAGGTGTCAGATTTGAAGAGAGATTTACTCCTTCAATTTTTTCGTCTAAAGGTAAGCCTCTGAGGAGATCAAGAAGAGCTTCACTCTCTTCTTCTTCCTCTGATGATGCTAGAAGCAAAGCTCCTACATCAGGTCTGGAGACATACGCTTTTAGTCTGTTGGTGTGGAAGACTGTTGGAGCCTCCTTGGGGTTGCCCAAGTCCACCAGATAGTTGACCTCTCCAAGTTTACCCACAACTTTGAAGGGTGCCATCCATTTGTCTTGCAAGGCCCTCTGCCTTGTTGGAATCATAACGAGAACTAGCTGGTCTTGAGTAAACCCAACCATGTTAGCCTTTTGGTCATGCCAGTGCTTGACCAATGCCTGTCCAGCTTTCAAGTTATCACTTGCTTCTGTCATAATTTGTGACATTCTCCTCCGGAGACCTATCACATAGTCAGTCACTCTGACTGGCTTGGGGGAAGGAGCACTCTCCAACCCCTCCTTGATCAGGGCCAATGGACCTCTGACCGGATGACCATAAAGTAGTTCAAAGGGAGAATAACCTACTCCCTCCTGAGGGACTTCTCTATAAGCAAAGAGAAGGCATGGCAGTAGAAGGTCCCACTTTCTTTTAAGGGGGTCCTCTAAAACACCTATCATGCTCTTCATGGTTCTGTTGAACCTTTCAACCAGCTCATTTGTCTGAGGGTGGTATGCGGTTGAGAACTTGTAAGTAACTCCGCAGGTTTTCCACATGGCCTTCATGTAGTGGGACATACAATTTGACCCCCTGTCAGAGATTACTTCCTTAGGAAACCCAACCCTGGTAAAAATACCAAGGAGGGCCTTAGCCACAGCCGGAGCTGTAACAGTGCTCATAGGAATTGCCTCAGGGTATCTAGTAGCATGGTCTACTACAACAAGTATAAACCTGTTGCCTAAGAAAGTTGGAGGATCAAGGGGACCAACAATGTCGATCCCTACTCTCTCAAATGGGACTCCCACAACGGGGAGAGGCACTAAAGGTGCCACATTCTTGGAGCCAACCTTACCAGAAGTCTGGCAGGTGTGGCAGCTCCTGCAGTATTTATCTACTTCGGCCCCCATCTTTGGCCAATAGAAGTAGAGTGAGAGCCTTTCCTTAGTCTTCTTGAAACTCAAGTGACCAGCCAAAGGAATCTCATGGGCTAACTGCAAGAACTGTGTTCTGTTCTCTTGGGGTACTACAAGTCATTTGTTGTCCCCAGGTGCAGACTTGGTTGGTTCACTGTAGAAGAGGCCATCTTCCCAGTGTAACCTATATTTCCCAGGCTCTTGCCCTTCAGCCTGAGCATTTGCCTGGTGGTGAAGACCTTCCAGAGTTGGACATTCTCTCTGTCCCTTACTGAAGTCTGCCCTGTTGGGTCCACCTTCTGCCAGTAAAGACTGCAGCTCAGGATGGTCAAAAGGATCCAGATCTCTAATGAGTTCCTGGCCTTCCACTAGCTCTTCTTCAGAGTCTAGTTCAACCACACAGGGTTGTATCTCCCTCTCAGCCTCGGCTGGAGGGGGAGTTACTGGTGTAACTTTGGACAACCTAGGGGAAGTCCTTGTTGGCTGCACTGGAGTGCTGGCTGTGAGGTTCTTTTTAGAAGTTTTAGGTTTCCCTTTTTCTTCTATTTTCTTAGAGACAGCAGCTGACATCTCCAGTGGAGCAGGAGTGATCTCTTTCTTCATCATCTCCTTGGGAGTACCTCTCATGGTTCTCTCCCTTGCAGGTCTGGTGAGCTCCTGTAACCTTTTACTAGGAGGTCTGCGGGTATGTGACACTACTCCAAGAGTTTTCAAGTCATTACCCAGCAGAACCCTTCCTGGCACCTCACTTTTTATGCTGACAGGTATCTTCACAGTCATGTCATTACACTGGATGGGAACTGGTAATTGGGGAAGCATCTGCACAGGCCCTCCAGCTAACTTGGTTTGGGTGCCTTGGCAACATCCTCAGCCTGAAAAAACGATTTGTCCACCACAGTTATGCTGGCCCCACTGTCCTTAATGGCAGGAGTCGCCTGACCATTCACCTGGACACTGTCCTTATAATACTCTTTAGTATTATCTGGGATAGAATTAGAGACATCTAAGTTCTGTTGTTCCCACAGACCCAGAGACACTAAAGAAACACTAGCTGAGACTCCAATGGGTTCATCAGCCAGTAATAGAAAGTTTCCACTTGCCATTTGTACTTCCTCCTCTGGAGCGAAGGCTAAGGAGACAAGCTGGATCCCTGAAGGTTTACCCTTACATCTGGGATCTCCTTTCACATGGTCAGTAGAGCCACAAACAAAGCATTTACCAAATGCTTTCTGGAATGGTGGCTTGTTCTGACCTCCTTCTGGTTTGGCACCAGGAGGTACACCAGCCTGATTTGGTTTCCCTGGTGGCTTACCCATTTGGCTCTGTTTGGGGCCCTCCTTGAAATTGGAATTATTGGAATTCTCTTTGGAGTCCTTTTTTGGCTGTTTTCCCTCATCCTTTTTCTGAGTAGCCCCAGAATCCTTGTGAGTGGCCCTGTTGGCAACCCACAAGTCAGCAGCCTTAGCTAACTTCCTGGAATCTAATTCCTTTGAATCAGCCAAGTGGTGTCTGAGCTCAGGAGAGCAGGCATCATAAATTGACTCCAACATTACAAGATTCTTCATTCCTTCATAAGTGTTAACTCTGTAACCCTTAATCCATCCCTCTAAGTTTTTCAAACTTTCACTTACCCAGGTAGCCCAAGGGGTACCATCATGCTTTTTGAGGGTCCTAAACCTCTTAAGGTACTGGGAAGGGGTCTTCCCAAATCTAGCTATCAAAGCTAGCTTCACACATTCATAATCCTTCTTATCCACCTCCCCCAACTCCATTACCACATCAGTTGCAACAGGAGGAAGCCTAGAGAACAACCAGGGAAGTAACTCATTCCCTTTGATGTCTTGGAGCCCATGATTATACTCAAACATGTTCAACCAATCCAACACATCCAACTTAGGTTCATACATACCCACTAATTCCTTAGGCATCCGGGGTCTTTTGGGACTGGAACTCCTAGAAGAACCAGAGGAGAGAGAAGCATTTTCCACAGACAACTTTTTCATTTCTAATTCATGATTAAGCTCTATTTCTCTGAGTCTTAACTCAGCTTGCTTCTGCTCAGCCTGGGCATTCATTCTTCTGACTCTAGCTCTTGGTTTCTTTCAGATTGAGCTAAAAACCGTTTGTACTCTAATTCAAGCTTCATTTTTTCAAGTTCAAAATAAGCAGGGTTACATGTGGGACCTGGTATAGGCCCATTAGTTACAGTAGGTAAGGCAGACAGAGGCTCAGAGTGGCTAACTTCATTAGGTTCACTTTCCTCTTCTGACTCATTCTCAAGACTTTGATTCAGATCAATACCATTACTGATTTCTACATTTGCTGGGGGGATCGGAGGGGTAGATTCCTCTGTACCACCCAGACTTTGGTTTTCTAACAATCTTTCTATAAGTTCCATTTTCTTGCCCTTCTCGGAGAGATTCTTATGTCTACATAATACTTTTAAGCAATCAGCAGTTTTGGCAGACAATGATTCTAGGGTATAACTCTCCATAGCAGACATAGTTAGAAAATCAGCTTTTTAGTGCTAAGCTCTGTGGTTAGTTGTCCTAAAGTGTTCAACAAGCACTCTAAAGTGTATACTCAATACAAATCCCACCGCTGTACACCAGTGTTAGGCAGAAACCTGTGCAGTTCCCTCTGGGACCACGGCAAAAGATTTAGGACTACAGGTGTTTGGCAGTAAACCCACTTGGTAGCAGTCTGTACCACACAGATTCCCTTGGTAGCTGTGGCTGAGTAGTCAGACTTCCCTCAATAAGAGTTAGGCAGTATACCTAGTATTCACAATAGGTCAAGAGCACACAACAAGTAAACACTGACCAAGACTTGGTGTAAAAGACATATAATTATTTATTTAAAACCACATCTAGAAAAACACGCAGGCACTAATAGTAACCAATTCAAAAACACGGTCACTAAAAGATATACACTCCCTTAAAAGAATATTAGACAAGTCTAAAGTAAAGCCCCACTTATTTTCAGACAGCGGTGAGCGCTTAACGTAGATGGCACTCTAATAGTTCGTTTTAAAAAGGGAGAGAAAAGCAGAGAACAAGTTGAAACAGATCCCAACACTTTTACCAGAACATAACAAGAGAGGAAGGCAAAGTAACACCGTGAAGTTAGAGTTCAAGAGGCCGGATCCACTTTCAGAGGATTCAAACGAAATGTGTCCAAGGTCACACGGTTGCCGTGCACAAAAGTCTTGTAAAGGTTCAAAAAGGAGTTGGACCAAGGAAAGGGACCAGTTAGAGGGTCAAGGCGGCCAGCCCAGTCCAGAAGGTTAAGGGGTTATTAATACCTTGTAGCAATCTTTAGAAAGGGAGGCCTGGCGGACATGGTACCTTAAAGTGGTGAGAACGCTCCAGCGGGGGCAGTTGTTCCTGGTAGCGGATGCAAGTCGGTGCTTCATCTGGGGGAAGAGAGGATCTCGTTGTGGAGGAAGACAGGAGTCCGTTGCACTGCCAGGGAAGAAACCAGCCGCAGAGTTTCTCAGGTACAAGGAGCGGTCCGGTGATTCACGGTTCAGTGGTGAGTGGCTATCCGGCTGCCGGTGTGCTTGGCACGGCAGTTCGACCACAAACTGGGCTGGGGTGCGAAGAAAGAAAGGTAAACTGGTTGTGCCCACCAGTCAGGGGATGAAGCCTCTCCAGCCGGGAGATCTTCTCTGTCGTCGGAAAGTGGTGAGTCGGTTCTGCAGGGCTCCACCGGTGGTGTCATCGTGGTAGGCCGGCTCAGCTGCTCCCTCGTCGGATTCTCAGGTCCTGTGGTGACTTCTGAAGTTCCAGTCCCCAAAGCCCTGCTTTTATGCAGAAAACCCCCATTCACTCAGCCTAGCTGTCACTCAAACATGCTAAGTGGTGAGCCGGCCGGCTCACCACTTGGACCAATCACACAAGAGTGCGACTTGAGTTACTAAGGTAACTCAGTCCAGGGTGCCTAAACCCCCTCCCACACCCCCTGTGGTACCCAGACAGAGTGGCACCACTTTTGGAGGCTTCTGTGGAGAAGGCCGCCAAAAAGTGGAACAAAGGGCTCGACTTGGGTTGGAGTCACAGAAGAGAACACAAACGCCATTATAGAATCGAGTCTTGGCAAAAAATACCAACCGGAGAATTAATATTAATTAAATAAACAGCATTTACTTTTTCCCGAGACAGCCTGGGAAAATTAAAGAGCAAAAGTGAGATTCCCTCATTTTATCCTTCCTTCTCCACTCCAGCTTGTGAATGTGTAAACTTGCATGCAAGGTATTACAGAGCACACAAATCATAACGCTGTTGGTCCTTTGCATTCAATTTGCATTTCATGCAGAAAGCTGGTGTATGTGTTTTAGCGAAGATTGACATTTTCAGTGAACAGCTGTGAGTGGCAATTACACCTTCAACACCTTCTTTGTTGAGGTCAGCCCTGAAGCACATAGCCAGGGCCATCTTTGTCGATGATGATAGTCATCAAATAATGTTATTCAACATATTTGTCATTAGGTACGCAGCATAAAACAGTAATGAATCTCAATAGTATTGTCATTCAGGAAGGTACTTGCCATGAGATGCAGATGCATCCTAGTTCAGACTGTTATCTCTGGCAACTGGCAGTGTGCAGTGACTGGTTCAGCTTCTGAATTTAGTACAGCACCAGTTAATTAAATTAATTAATCTTTTAAAATGCAATTAATACTGGAGACCAGTCACTAAGCACGGGACTGGGATTTGAACCTGTGTTGCTATGAGTTGTCTTGCTTCCAAAAAGAAAATGTTGACCCTGAGCTACCCTGTGGTAGAGCTGATAGTAGGTGCCTCTATGGACCTCATCTATTGCAGTATCCAAATCCCTCTAGCCCAGACAGAAGTGCATAATCCTGAACTGTCCAAATCAGCCAGCTGGTGAGGCGGATACGCCGATCCTTCATAGTCTGCTCCGACACGTTCTTGCAAAGCGCACAGTCCTTCTCCACGTGCGTTTTGTCTTCGTGAAGGCAGTAGAGGCATCTGGAATGCTCATCCTCCTTGAAGACATTCTTCAATCTGCATCCAGGGCAGCTCCTGAACAGCTTCGATCCGTGCGTCGTGTTTCCTTTGTCCTGGGCCATGTCCACGCGGGGTAGGCCTCAAAGATTTTCCGCTATCCTCCAAGAAGTGAAACTCGACGAGAACTTCGCCCTTAAGGGGCGTAGACAATTCTGAAAGGGTCCCCGTTGATCGGAAGTAGACACGGTGGAGCTTGAGGCTCGATTGACCAAAAAAATTAGATTAAACTCTTTGAAAAATCGCAAAACGCAGTAAAAGCTCGAGAGCTATAGCATGAGGACTCCCAACTCTTGAACGTGCAGTAAAAATCTGAAGATGGCTGCCAAAGGAGGGGCTTAGGTAGAGGGCAGTCATTGGCTGGGGGCAGTATGCCCCAGAGACCAGTGATTGGTTATTAGGAGAAAGACAGTTCAGAAACAAAACTGAAACTGATTTTTTCTTTACTGAGGACTCCCAGCTTGACGACGGGGAATATTCATGAGCATGTGAATCCATGCCAGACCCATGCTGGAGAACAACAGTTACAGGTTAGTAACTTGTTCCATAATCCCTTTTAATTAGTGTGAATGCAGACTTAATTCATTCTTTACTCAAACTTTAATTTCCAAAAATGTCTTAATATCTCCTTTTGCTCCTGGTTCGAATTTAAATGGTCTGTTATCGCCATACCTTCCACGTCTGCCATCCCGTCTTTCAGATGTTCAGCTAATGGTAACATTGTAATTTCCCCCTTTGTGAAAATAAGTGGGTTCTCCAAAAATGAATAGTTGTGGGCACCTCCACCCGCTCTCCTGGCTGATCCCTCCCATATCCCTACCTCAAAACGTTCTGCTGCAAATCCTCTCCATACAATGACTGCGAATGAACTGATAACAACCCAAACCTCCCTGCCCCCTTCCATACCTTTAACCACATTAATCTGTGAAACTCTGCCTGCGTTTAAAGGAGCCAACCTCTCCTCACTGTTTCTCTCCTCTAGCTCAGACTCAATCTCTGGGGATAGAGGCAATGCTATTGCTCTTGATAGTGTGTTCCTCCTATTTGTAAATACCAACGGAGCGGCTTGTCGCTTTTTTCTTCATTTTAGTACACAGCACTGCACCCTTGGGTTCAGATCTTTATTAAATTAAGCTCCTAGGGCATGTGCCCCACTTGACTAGGTCAATATCGGCTCACTACCAAACTCGTCGCTGGGTTTAAGGTATGTGTACATTTTCAATCTTTACATATGCTTCATTATCTTTATAAATAATAATAATAATAATAAATAATAAAAATAAATAAATAATAATATATAAATGAACATTAGACAGGCAACAAATCAAGCATTAACAATTTCTTTCATCGCATTTTGAGCCATGCCTTTGATCACAACTCGTCGTCCCAGCACTAAACTAGCCCCTTTCACCCAGCTAAACGGCGTATTCTGAGTTTACTCCCAAGCTGCGCGTGCTGATGTGCGCGGCCACAGAGTTAAATGGAAATCCCAGTGGGCGGAGTTTAGCATACACACTTCTCTTTCTCTGTAGTAAAATAAAGTAATGGAACAGTATTTAATTCCAACTTTAGATCTGGTTCATGTCACTTGCAACTATCCAGTGTATCCACAAAGCACACTCTCACCCAGGAAGTATTCAATAAATATCCCTTGCGTTCGTATCCAAAAAGCCTCACTTCTTACGCTGCTCCATGGAACATCAAAGGAAAGTGGCAAGGCGAGGGAAAACAGCGTACTCCTGATGCACTGGCTAATATTCACAATCCTGTCTGGATGTGGCACAGGCTAATAGTCACAATTCTAGCTAAATGTGAAGCATGCCAATAGTCACAATTCTGTCTAGATGTGGCACTGGCTAATATTCACAATCATGTCTAGAGATGACGCAAGCTAATATTAACAACTCTATCTAAATGTGATGCAGGCTAACATTCACAAGTCTATCCAAATGTGGCACTGGCTAATATTCACAATCCTGTCTAGATGTGATGCGAGCTAATATTCTCAATCCTGTCTAGATGTGATGCAGGCTAATATTCACAATTCTATCCGAGTGTGACGCAGGCTAATATTCACGATTTATCTAAATGTGACGCAAAAAGTTATTTAAAGTAGATGCAGAAATAGTTCAACTGGTGGTTTAACAGCAATCAGGCTAAATGTGATGTATGGCTATTTGCGAGATATGCCTAACTACCTACAGTCAAACTAAGTGTGGATAGAAGGAGGGTGGCCCAATAAGGGTGTGGCGGTCAGTAAATGCATTAGTATTTAAAACTGATGGTTTTTATGGTAACAGGCTAAATTCGAGATGTATGCAACAGACCGGAGGCCCTTAGTTAATATTATAATAAGATGATAGGATGGGCTTGACAGTCTAGTGGGGAGTAGTAATTGCTGCCCCCCCCCCCCCATGGCCAGACATCACCGATCTTGTCAGTGGCTGCAGGAATCACACTACAACACAGTTTGTAGCTATTTCTTCCGGAGCTGCCTTTTGCTTCTGGGCCATTAGCCGGAGGGGCTGCAATGCGCATTGGGCTGCCCTGGAGGGTTCACTTAAGTAGGGCAGCAGGCCCAATTAGGGAACTGGGGTGAGGCGGGAGTGCGGAAGGAAGGCAGGAAGAGGGTTGGACTGGCAGGGGGGATGAGAATAGAATGCGCAAAGCAGCAACAAGGATTTTCATGTTTTTTTCTACTTTATTTTAAATATCACATAAAATGGGCAGCAGGGGGTGATGCAGCCAGTGGGAGATCAGGCACTCACAAGCTCACAGGTCGGCAGCCCCAAATGCCACAAAATTCAACAGGAAGGTGGATGACACCTCTTCTGTTATTGCCGTGGGGCGGCATGTCGAATCGGGAAACTAGGGTGGGCAGGCTGGGTGAATCGGATCAGCATGCCGCAAAGCGGGCACAAGTATTTTGGTGGGTTTGGGTTTAAGAAAAAAAAATGTAATTAAATGAGCAGCGGGTGGGGGGGGAGTCAGGCACTCTGCAGCTCCAAATGCCGCGAAATTCAACAGGAAGGTGATGAGACACCTTCTCTGTTATTGCCGTGGGGCAGCAGGCCCGATCGGGGAACTGGGGTGGAGCGCGTATAAAGGTGATTCAGTCTCCCATCAAGGTTACAGGACTTGTTGGACCCTGATGAAGAAGCCATGTTGTCCCCAGGTGAAAAAGACCTGCAGTCTCTCACTCCCATACAGTGGATAATTGTTCAGTATACTGATTAGCTTTGTAGGGCAGCCCAACATTTTATAATTCTCACACAGGATCCTGATGAAGATTTAGACTTCATATATCAAATTTTAGAGGGAAAGAAGCAAATATCTAATTTCATTCCTCTACTGGCTCCTATTAAAAAGAGAATAACCCCTTGTTTAATCAAGCCAATCACTTCAAAACCAGTGAACCATTGGGTAAACAATATAAGCGGTCTACTTCTGATCCCATTTACATCAGGGGTCAGTTAGCTTCCGGCTCAGTAGTGGCCACTGCCCGTAAAAGAGCTAATTTACCCATGGCAGCCATCGAACACCCACAAGACCAGGAGAACAGATGTTTACGTGCCTTTGTTGGGAAGCATCTACTTCTGCCGCATATGCAAGAATTGCTAATACAACGGCTCTTGTGGACAGCTACAACAGGTCACAGTGGAACGGCATGGAGGAGTTAGGTAAACCAATTCCAAGCGAGCTTCAAGGTCCATCTGTAAAATATTGCAGGAGGGAAACAAACAGCCAATGCCATAATGAAAAATAGTCCAGACTCAGCGGACACGACACAGTGCCAAATAGTGGGGGCAGCCGTCATCAAGTGTCGTTCCTGGTTAAGATGGACTTGGCTCAAATCAGAAATGCAGTCTTGCAGTTCTTTGGCAAAACAGTTGATGCTCTAGAAAGAGCCAAGAAAGATCACAACACAAAAGCTCTAGGGCAAATATTGGGCAGGTGTTTTCAAACAAGAGATTTCTCACCTAAAAGGTGGTCTTTTCTGGCCACACCGTTTGCACAATCGGCTACACAGCAAGCCCAGACGGGGTCCTCTTTGTACCCATGTTCACAGCCTAAGCAATTCACCTACCTGCTTCCAGAAGACACACATGCAGAGGAAAGCCTAGAGTTAGGACAAACATCCCAAGGGGTGTCGACCTTTTGAAAACAATGAAGCCCAAATTCAGGTCCCCACCCATGCATCTGCAGTAGGTGGCCGTAACTTCACCTACGCATTCTATGCATGAGGGGGGTCATATAGCATCATATCAGTGCGTGTTAGGCACAGTACCCCAGGGATATTATATAGAATTAATCCATACACTGTGTGACTGCTTGCCACTAGACAGACAAGTGCCAAGAGGAACACAATGAGCTACTAGAAAAGGAAGTTGAGGCTCTGCTCTTAAAGAATGCCATTTAACCAGTTCTTCAATTCTAGGTAAACCAGGGTATCTGCTCACTTCATTTTCTAGTACCCAAAAAAGACCAGCGTTGGATCTGAGACCAGCAAACAAATATGTAGAACCCCAAACTTCAGAATTACTGCGTCAGGCTGCTATTCAACATATACATGAACACACTAAACATAAAAGCTACCTTCATATTTCAATGTTCCAGAGTCATATAAGGTTCCTAAGGTTCAAGGTAGGAGTGCAGACTACCAATTCAGGGTTCTCCCTTTTGGAAATGCTTTGGCACCTCATGTATTCACTAAGGTGCTTGAGCGGTAGTGGCAGTGCACCTCCAATGCCAAACTATTACTACGTACCCCTATCTGGAAGACTGGCTCATACAAGGTGAAACACTAAAAGATTGTCTAGAGAACACACAAACAACAGTTGATCTTTTACACACAGACTGGGTTTCACAATCGAGACAAAATCAATCCAGGTGACATCCCAAAAATAACCGTTTGTGGGTGCCATTTTGGACAAGGAACTGGCATTAGCACACGCATTAAGCAATTCTTGCACAAACTCCTTGCTACCCTCGAGGCACACAGCTAATGAAGCTACTAGGCATAGTGGCATCCTGCATCTACATAGTACAACATGCATGCATAAACACGCGTACCATCCAGCCGTGGCTTTCACATCAGTGGTGTCAAGTATCTGGGAAAACTGAAATCATGGTATGTGGCAACTCCGAACTTCTCCAGCATTGGATTTTTCATGGATTCACATGCTTAGAATATTCCCCGTTGACAGACTGGGAACCCTCGGTACGCTTATAAAGCCGTTTCCCATAGGAAAACTTCCGACACTTTTGTGTCCTATCTACGTTGTTTTTTTGGGGCCGCCCACGCATGCCCCACTAGGACGTAGCGGTATAAATGCCCCGCCCCCGCGGCTCCCTTGAAGATTTCAACCATCTCCAAAGTAGTGGGAGCACCTTGTGTAGTCTACTATTTTGTTTAGGTTGTGCTGTTGGAGTTTTCTCCTGATGTCAGGAAAAGTGCTGTTCCGCCCCTGCGCTATGTGCGGGTTGAAGAAGGTGTACGAGGGGGACGGACATATGGATTGCATATATTGTCTACACCCTCATCATTCGGCAGACAAGTGCGACATTTGTAAGGGCTTCTTCCAGAAGACTCTTAAAGATCGAAGTCGAAGACTAGTGGCATGGTTAAACGATGGAGCGGGGGCATACCCGCCTTCGGAGGTGGGCTCCACGCGCAGCGTGGCCTCAGTGTCAAAATCTTCAGGGGCCCCGCGCCGCTCGACATCGTCGGAACCTCCGGTGAAGAAATCATGACCGGCGGAGAAGGAATCATCGAGAAGCCATTCTAAGGAGTCTTCGTCGAAGAAAGCCTCGTCATCCTCATCTTCGACGAAGAAAGACAGAAAAGAAAAATCGAAATCCTCCTCGGGCGATCATCATAGATCGACCTCGAGTCGAGATGCAGAGAAGTGTAGGTCGAGTTCAGAAAAGGCGGGAACGCCTCAAGGACCTACACGACGACCACCACCGTCGTCGACGGCAGGGCAGTTGTCGACCACTTCTCTGCCACTGACACAATTGGTCTCAACCGTTCTTGGGCTGCAGACGACGGGGCCAGCTTTAGCCTCGTCGACGGAGATCCCACAAGAGGCCTGGCAACCAGAAGTATTCGACCCCGTTTTGCCGGAGACCCTACTGCAGCAAGAGGCCTTGTTGGTGTCCTCGGGAGATGAGGATGTGAGAGTAGCTGGCCCCTGCGGACCTCGGGTTACGAGAGATTACCAGGCCTCTATCTGGGAGCATTCCAGGGTCTACCCCTCTTCTCAATCCGCAGTCACTCTTGTCGCTGGAGGTTTTATCCATGTTACAAACGTTGCTGAAGACACTGGACGAGAGACTACCTCAAGCAACTCCGGCCAGGTCGGCCATCGACGAACCGGGCCCGTCTCATTGGCCACCTCCGTCAACCCCCATGGCAGTGCCAGCGGGTGGAGACCTCTCAGCTCCACGCCACGAGGAAGGAGAGCTGATAGATTCAGACTCGGACAGTAGAGCCTTATCGGATGTCTCACTTTCCCCCTCCAGGGATCCAACCTGGGAGTCTGAAGCGAAATTAGAAACCCCGAGAAGCCTGGCTCAGCCGTCTCCCCCGGACGACATTGGCTCATTTCACACCATGATGGCCAAGGCTTGTACAGAATTCGGGTTGGCCCAGGAAGAGGAGAAAAAGGACTGTTTTCTTTTCGACCACATGGGAAAGAGAAGAAGGTCGGTGTTTTCAGTACCCATCCTGGATCATGTGTGGCAGGAGGAATTACAGACAATGTGCCACCCTTTCTCGGAACCGGCAATAAAAGGTCACCTGGAGAAAAAATTTAAGGCTCCAGAAGCTACCCCCAAGTGTCTGTCCTCCCAACCAACTCCTGACTCGGTGGTGTCACCAGCGGCAGCGAGAAAGGCGAGGGCCCTGCACAAGTGCACAACCCCCCCCGGAAAGTGAAGCCAGAAGACAGGATGCCTTCGGCAAAAAAGTGCTGTCGGTAGGTGCAACCACAGTGAAAGCGGCCAATTCTCTGGCCATAGTAGCCAGATACGACAGGGAGATGTGGCACCGACTGGCTCCTATGCTGGAGCCTCTTCCGGAAGAACATCGTAAGGCGGTGATGTTACTGGTCAAGGAAGGTGAAGAGGCCTCCAATCATGCCATAAACATCGCGGTGGACCTTGCGGAATCGGGGTTTAAGCAGGTGAATAACGGTGTGGTTCTCCGAAGGCAAGCATGGCTGAAATGCACCAACTTTAGACCAGAGGTGCAATACAAGGTGCTGGATATGCCTTTCGAGGGAGACCTTCTGTTCGGCGAGAAGGTGGACGAGGCCCTGAAGGGCATGAAAGAGGACTCGGACACGACACGTTCCTTGGGGGCCCTCCAAAGTGGTAGAAGTTTCAGGTCTTTTCATCCCTTTAGGGGAGCATCGGGAAACTCCAGATTCTCGGCATCGAGAGACAGATCCTTCAGTAGGCCAGCATACCCCTCCCAGGGATACAGACGGGCTTCTCAAGTGGCAAAACGATGCTGAGACTACCAGGCCCCCAAGAAGAGAACAGGTTACTCGTCGACGACGAGGGATAAGCAGACCAAGGAAGAGCAATGACGGGCATCGGAACGTTCTGGGAGGCAGGGTATCGTGCTACATCAATGGATGGCAGCAAATAACAACGGATCAATGGGTGTTGGACACTGTAAGATACGGACATTCCCTGCAATTTCAAAAGCAACCCTCCGCACAATCTGTAGCTCAACACCATCTGAGCGTGTTGCAGCAGGAAGTAGCACTTATGCTATAAAAAGGTGCTATAGAATTGGTTCCGTCGTCACAGAGGGGTCAAGGGGTTTATTCCCGATACTTTGTGGTGAAAAAACCAAACGTAAAGTGGCGTCCCATTCTAGACCTGCGCGATCTAAACAAGACGTTGAAAAGCCTAAAATTCAAGATGCTCACGCTCCAGGAAGTGATCCAGTCAGTTCAGGAAGGGGACTTTCTGGCGTCTCTGGACCTGCAGGACGCGTACTTCCACATACCAATGTGTCGGCGACACAAAAAGTTCCTAAGGTTTGTGGTAGGACGGACTCACTACCAGTTCACAGTACTTCCTTTTGGGCTGAAATCCTCTCCCAGAACATTCACAAAATGTTTGGCCCCGGTGGCAGCCTGGCTGAAAAGGCAAGGCCATCATATATACCCATATCTCGACGACTGGTTGGTGAGGGGGTCCTCCCCTATGTCGACTCACACAAGTTTGCAGGCCACCATGCACCTCTTACAATGGCTGGGGTTTGCGGTAAACTTCGAGAAATCCTTGTTAACGCTGTTGAGAAGCTTGGTCTTCCTGGGCACACAATTCGAGACCCAGTCAGGGTTAGTGAAGCCATCCCGGCGACAGAATCACCAAACTCAATCGATTGGCAGGTCAGCTGAAAATCAATACCAGACTATCAGTCAGAAAATATGTGTCGATTCTGGGCACTATGGCGTCCTGCATTCCTCTGTTGGACAACTGCCGCCTGTTCATGAGGCCGGTTCAAGAGTTTCTGGCGGACCGGTGGACGCAGGCCCAAGGGCTCTGGTCGGACAAACTCCTACCAGCTCTTCAGTGGTGGCAGCGCTTTCAGAATCTATCCAGAGGGGTACCCCTACAGGAGCCGGAGTTTCAGCTTACCATAGTGACGGACGCGTCCCTGACAGGCTGGGGAGCACACATGGGCCCTCTACAAACGTAAGGTCGTTTGTCTCGGAGGGAATCTCTCCTGCACATCAATGTTCTGGAACTGAGAGCAGTGCGCTGGGCCCTGAAGTCTTTCCTGCCACACATCAGAGGGTCCATAGTGAGAATATTGGCAGACAACACAACAGCAATGTTTTACTTGAGGAAGCAAGGGGGCACGCGATCCAGAACCCTTTCCACCGAGGCTCAGAAGGTGTGGCATTGGGGCTCTGAAACACGATATATCCATCATAGCTCATCATCTTCCGGGAGTAAGGAACGAGCAAGCGGACTCACTCAGCAGAAAAATGGACCAAATACACGAATGGGAGATAGACAGCGTTCAGTTGTCAAAGGTCTTCGAGAAATGGGGACGGCCTCTGCTGGATCTCTTCGCTACAAAGTGGAACAAGAAGTGCGAAATGTATGCCAGCAGGTGGCCACAGGAAGGTTCTCTGGGGGAAGCGTTCTCCTTCCCGTGGACGGGTAAGTTCCTCTACGCCTTCCCTCCGTTCCCTCTTATACGGAGAACTCTGCAGTGGATACACAGGTACAGGTGCCGGGTCATCCTAGTGGCACCGTGTTGGCCGAGGCAGCCGTGGTTTTCCGACCTGCTTCACCTGTCAGTGGATCAACCAATAACGTTCCCGAAGGTTCCCAATCTCCTGTCCCGGGACGAAGGAACAGTGTGGCATCACAATCCAGGCAGTCTGAATCTCACAGCTTGGCTCCTGACTTTTCGGAATTTGGTGCCTTGAGCATTTCGTCGGATTGTCGGAGAATCCTGCAAGCAGCGCGGGCCCCTTCCACCAACAAGTCGTACGAGTGTAAGTGGAGAAGGTTCTGTACGTGGTGTCAAGGACAGACGGGAGTGCAACCTCTAAGGGTAACCACGGAACAGCTTCTGCCGTACCTGCTACACCTGGCTAGGAGCGGATTATCTTTTTCATCAATAAAGGTACACCTGGCGGCCATCTCTAGGTTCACGAGGAGGAGAAAGTCGTCTCCCTTATTTAGTGATAGGTTGGTGAGTTTGTTCCAGACGTTCCCTCCGGCTAAACGTTTTCCACCAACGTGGAGCCTTAATGTGGTGCTAGCAGGGTTAATGAAAGCACCCTTTGAACCAATGGCCACATCATCGATGAAGTTCTTGTCATGGAAAGTGGCTTTTCTAATAGCTATAACATCAACTAGGCGGATCTCGGAGTTGCAAGCGTTGGTCGTAGACCCGCCGTACCTAAGGTTTTTTAAGGACAAAGTGGTTCTGTCAACTAATCCTCGTTTCATTCCAAAAGTTCCTACGGCTTATCATAAACACTCATCCATTGTCCTGCCCACCTTTTACGCGACCCCCTAATCGGCTGCGGAAAAAGTCCTTCATACCTTGGACTTAAAGAGAGCTCTAAAATGTTACCTTCATCGGACTCAGCAACTTAGATCTACGCAACAACTCTTCGTTGCATATGGTCCTTCAGCGAAAGGAAAAGCAATTTCAAAGTAGGGACTGGCCCGATGGGTCTCGTCGACGATTGCCTTCTGTCATTCCAAAGCGGGAAAACCGCTACAAGGGTGTCCGAGAGCTCATTCCACAAGGGCAACTTCGTCGTCGACGGCGTTGTGGGCAGGAATCCCATTGACAGACATTTGCCAGGCGGCGGCATGGTCAGTGCCTCACACGTTTACCCGCCATTACCTCCTCGAACGGCAGCATGCGGACAAGATACAAATGGGAAGAGCAGACTGAATGGGAAAAAAAATTTGCTCGCGCCTACTGCCCAAACCGCTTGAAGGATTTTCACCAAATTTGGACCAGGAGCAGCGGCTTGGGCCCGAAAGCGTGCTTTTGCCAATTTGGTGAGAATCTGTCCAGTAGTTTTTTTTTTAAATGACCAAAAAGTAGGTAAAAAAAAATTAGTGATATCTGTGTTCGGTCCGCCGACACACTTCCCTGTTCGCTCCGCGGACAGTGTCCTGATTGGCCAATCGGCTTGCATGATGTCTGCGGACATGCGACATGTTCGCTGATTGGACGGTGTTAAGCGTGAAGCGCGTCAGATTTTCGGTAGCGCCCGCCATCTTGGATTCGCGGAAGTCCGCGGACAGCGCGGTGAAAGTTTGTTCTAAATGTGTATTTAGTAGAGTGTGTTGGTGTGTAGGAGTGCTTGGGGAGGATGGAAGGGTATGAGATAGGTGAAATGTTGTGCTTTTTTTATGTGGTAGACGTTCTTTTTGTGTTCGATTTGTCTGCGGACATCACGGGTGTCCTGAAATTTTCTAAATAAACTGAATGGGGGGTGTTCTGAGGACTCAATATGTGTCCGTTTTGTTCGCAATTAAGCTGAAACTGTTCTAAGAACACTCGCGGTGTTCTGAAATGTTCGTAAATAATAAAAATGGGGGTGTTCTGGGGACACTGCCCGTATTGTTCTGTGGCAAGTTGAATGTGTTCTAAGAACACTCAGGGTGTCCTGAAATGTTCGCAAATAAACAAAATGTGGGTGTTCTGGGGACGCTGTGCGTATTGTTCTGTGGCAAGTTGAATGTGTTCTAAGAACACTCGGAAAGTTCTGAAATGTTCGCAAATAAACAAAATGGGGGTGTTCTGATGACAATGTCCGTATTGTTCGTTGTCAAGTTGGAAGTGTTCTAAGAACTCTTGCGTTGTCCTGAAATGTTCGCAGGGGGTATCCTGAAGACGCTGTCCGTATTGTTCGATGGCAAGTTGAAAGTGTTCTAAGAACACTCGGGGTGTCCTGAAATGTTCGCAAATAAACAAAAAGGGGGTGTTCTGAGGACGCTGTCCGTATTGTTCGTTGTTAAGTTGAAAGTGTTCTAGGAACTCTCGCGTTGTCCTGAAATGTTCGTACATAAACAAAATGGGGGTGTGTTCTAAGAACACATGCGTTGTCCTGAAGTGTTCTAAGAAATCTCGCGGTGTTCTGAAATGTTTGTAGGGGGTGTCCTGAAGACGCTCTAAGAACACCCAGGTGTCCTGAAATGTTCGCAAATAAACAAAATGGGGGTGTTCTGGGGACGCTGTCCGTATTGTTCTGTGGCAAGTTGAATGTGTTCTAAGAACACTCGGGGTGTCCTGAAATGTTCGCAAATAAACAAAATGGGGTTGTTCTGATGACACTGTCCATATTGTTAGTTGTCAAGTTGAAAGTGTTCTAAGAACACTCGAGGTGTCCTGAAATGTTCACAAATAAACAAAATGGGGGTGTTCTGAGGACGCTGTCTGTATTGTTCGTTGTGAAGTTGAAAGTGTTCTAAGAACTGTCGCGTTGTCATGAAATGTTCGCACATAAACAAAATGGGGGTGTGTTCTAAGAACTCACGCGTTGTCCTGAAATGTTCGTAGGGGTTGTCCTGAAGACGCTGTCCGTATTGTTCGATGGCAAGTTGAAAGTGTTCTAAGAACTGTCTCAGTGTCCTGAAATGTTCGTAAATAAACAAAATGGGGGTGTGTTCTAAGAACTCACGCGTTGTCCTGAAATGTTCATTGGGGTTGTCCTGAAGACGCTGTCCGTATTGTTCAATGGCAAGTTGAAAGTGTTCTAAGAACTGTTTCGGTGTCCAGAAATGTTCGCAAATAAACAAAATGGCGGTGTGTTCTAAGAACACACGCGTTGTCCTGAAATGTTCGTAGGGGGTGTCCTGAGGACGCTGTCTGTATTGTTCGTTGTCAAGTTGAAAGTGTTCTAAGAACTCTCGCGTTGTCCTGAAATGTTCGTACATAAACAAAATGGGGGTGTGTTCTAAGAACACATGCGTTGTCTTGAAGTGTTCTAAGAAATCTCGCGGTGTTCTGAAATGTTCGTAGGGGGTGTCCTGAAGACGCTCTAAGAATACTCGGGGTGTCCTGAAATGTTCGCAAATAAACAAAATGGGGTGTTCTGGGGACGCTTTCCGTATTGTTCTGTGGCAAGTTGAATGTGTTCTAAGAACACTCGGGGTGTCCTGAAATGTTCGCAAATAAACAAAATGGGGGTGTTCTGATGACGCTGTCCATATTGTTCGTTGTCAAGTTGAAAGTGTTCTAAGAACTCTCGCGTTGTCCTGAAATGTTCGCAGGGGGTATCCTGAAGACGCTGTCCGTATTGTTCGATGGCAAGTTGAAAGTGTTCTAAGAACACTCGGGGTGTCCTGAAATGTTCGCAAATAAACAAAATGGGGGTGTTCTGAGGACGCTGTCCGTATTGTTCGTTGTTAAGTTGAAAGTGTTCTAGGAACTCTCGCGTTGTCCTGAAATGTTCGTACATAAACAAAATGGGGGTGTGTTCTAAGAACACATGCGTTGTCCTGAAGTGTTCTAAGAAATCTCGCGGTGTTCTGAAATGTTCGTAGGGGGTGTCCTGAAGACGCTCTAAGAATACTCGGGGTGTCCTGAAATGTTCGCAAATAAACAAAATGGGGGTGTTCTGGGGACGCTTTCCGTATTGTTCTGTGACAAGTTGAATGTGTTCTAAGAACACTCGGGGTGTCCTGAAATGTTCGTAAATAAACAAAATGGGGGTGTGTTCTAAGAACTCACGCGTTGTCCTGAAATGTTCGTAGGGGTTGTCCTGAAGACGCTGTCCGTATTGTTCGATGGCAAGTTGAAAGTGTTCTAAGAACTGTTTCGGTGTCCTGAAATGTTCGCAAATAAACAAAATGGGGGTGTGTTCTAAGAACACACGTGTTGTCCTGAAATGTTTGTAGGGGGTGTCCTGAGGACGCTGTCTGTATTGTTCGTTGTCGAGTTGAAAGTGTTCTAAGAACTCTTGTGGTGTCCTGAAATGTTCGCAGGGGTGTACTGAAGATGCTGTCCGTATTGTTCGATGGCAAGCTGAAAGTGTTCTAAGAACACTCAAGGTGTCCTGAAATGTTCCCAAAAAAACAAAATGGGGGTGTTCTGAGGATGCTGTCTGTATTGTTTGTTGTAAAGTTGAAAGTGTTCTAAGAACTCTCGCGTTGTCATGAAATGTTCGTAAATAAACAAAATGGGGGTGTGTTCTAAGAACTCACGCGTTGTCCTGAAATGTTCGTAGGGGTTGTCCTGAAGACGCTGTCCGTATTGTTCAATGGCAAGTTGAAAGTGTTCTAAGAACTGTTTCGGTGTCCTGAAATGTTCGCAAATAAACGAAATGGGGGTGTGTTCTAAGAACACACACGTTGTCCTGAAATGTTCGTAGGGGGTGTCCCGAGGACGCTGTCCGTATTGTTCGTTGTCGAGTTGAAAGTGTGCTAAGAACTCTTGTGGTGTCCTGAAATGTTCACAAGGGGTGTACTGAAGATGCTGTCCATATTGTTCGATGGCAAGCTGAAAGTGTTCTAAGAACACTCGAAGTGTCCTGAAATGTTCGCAAATAAACAAAATGGGGGTGTTCTGAGGACGCTGTCCGTATTGTTCGTTGTGAAGTTGAAAGTGTTCTAAGAACTCTTGCGTTGTCCTGAAATGTTCGTACATAAACAAAATGGGGGTGTGTTTTAAGAACACACGCGTTGTCCTGAAGTGTTCTAAGAACTCTCGCAGTGTCCTGAAATGTTCGTAGGGGGTGTCCTGAAGACGCTCTAAGAACACTTGCGGTGTCCTGAAATGTTCGCAAATAAACAAAATGGGGGTGTTCTGAGGACGCTGTCCGTATTTTTCGTTGTCAAGTTGAAAGTGTTCTAAGAACTCTTGCGTTGTCCTGAAATGTTCGCACATAAACAAAATGGGGGTGTGTTCTAAGAACACACGCGTTGTCCTGAAGTGTTCTACAAACTCTCGCAGTGTCCTGAAATGGTCGTAGGGGGTGTCCTGAGGACGCTGTCCGTATTGTTCAATGGCAAGTTGAAAGTGTTCTAAGAACTGTCTCGGTGTCCTGAAATGTTTGTAAATAAACAAAATGGGGGTGTGTTCTAAGAACTCACGCGTTGTCCTGAAATGTTCATAGGGGTTGTCCTGAAGACGCTGTCCGTATTGTTCGATGGCAAGTTGAAAGTGTTCTAAGAATTGTCTCGGTGTCCTGAAATGTTCGTAAATAAACAAAATGGGGGTGTGTTCTAAGAACTCACGCGTTGTCCTGAAATGTTCGTAGGGGTTGTCCTGAAGACGCTGTCCGTATTGTTCGATGGCAAGTTGAAAGTGTTCTAAGAACTGTTTCGGTGTCCTGAAATGTTCGCAAATAAGCAAAATGGGGGTGTGTTCTAAGAACACACGTCTTGTCCTGAAATGTTCGTAGGGGGTGTCCTGAGGACGCTGTCCGTATTGTTCGTTGTCGAGTTGAAAGTGTTCTAAGAACTCTTGTGGTGTCCTGAAATGTTCGCCGGGGTGTACTGAAGATGCTGTCCGTATTGTTCGATGGCAAGCTGAAAGTGTTCTAAGAACACTCGAGGTGTCCTGAAATGTTCCCAAATAAACAAAATGGGGGTGTTCTGAGGACGCTGTCTGTATTGTTCGTTGTGAAGTTGAAAGTGTTCTAAGAACTCTTGTGTTGTCATGAAATGTTCGTAAATAAACAAAATGGGGGTGTGTTCTAAGAACTCACGCGTTGTCCTGAAATGTTCGTAGGGGTTGTCCTGAAGACGCTGTCCGTATTGTTAAATAGCAAGTTGAAAGTGTTCTAAGAACTGTTTCGGTGTCCTGAAATGTTCGCAAATAAACAAAATGGGGGTGTGTTCTAAGAACACACGCGTTGTCCTGAAATGTTCATAGGGGGTGTCCTGAGGACGCTGTCCATATTGTTTGTTGTCGAGTTGAAAGTGTTCTAAGAACTCTTGTGGTGTCCTGAAATGTTCGCAGGGGGTGTACTGAAGATGCTGTCCGTATTGTTCGATGGCAAGCTGAAAGTGTTCTAAGAACACTCGAGGTGTCCTGAAATGTTCGCAAATAAACAAAATGGGGGTGTTCTGAGGACGCTGTCCGTATTGTTCGTTGTGAAGTTGAAAGTGTTCTAAGAACTCTCGCGTTGTCATGAAATGTTCGCACATAAACAAAATGGGGGTGTGTTCTAAGAACACACGCGTTGTCCTGAAATGTTCGTAGGTGGTGTCCTGAGGATGCTGTCCGTATTGTTCGTTGTCGAGTTGAAAGTGTTCTAAGAACTTTTGCGTTGTCCTGAAATGTTCGTAGGGGGTGTTCTGAAGACGCTGTCCATATTGTTCGCTGGCAAATTGAAAGTGTTCTAAGAACACTGGTAATGTCCGCGGACATTAAAAGTTTCCATAGGCCATAGTTGAAATGTTTTACTCTATGGGTGTGATATGCTGCGATGGTTGTGGCCAGGGCATAGAGTGTTGGGTGCATGGCCGTTTGGTCATGCACCCAACACTCTATGCCCTGGCCACAACCACGCACATATCACATTTATAGTTGGTTATAACTTTGGGTCATAAACAAATTTATAATGAACAAAGTTATAAGATACTATGGGTGTGATAAGCTGTGATGGTTGTGGCCAGGGCATAGAGTGTATAATATACTTACTGTTTAGTTTAGTAACTGGAGTACATGCATTTCTTGTTAATTTCTGTGATAAAAGAAAATAGCATGTTAGTATTAGTATTTTGTAATGACTTTTTACATTGTATAATCAACATTTTATTTTGGACCCTCATATTTAGTAGATTACAAACCAGAGTACTGTGCAATTTGCTCAGTTTCTGTGTTTGTTGCTAAAATCATTGGGTCTGTGGGAGAAAAAAAAATCCATGTTGGATAAAAAAAAACCCTTTTTCTGTTATGCTACAGTTTATTTGTTTGTTTGTTTTCAGTGTTCATTTGTTGTTTCTGGCTAATGCTTTAAACATTGGGTTGTTGCATTTTTTTTGGAGCAGTAACATATTTTTTATTTGTTTGGATATTATGAAATTTTGGAGCAGTTAGATACCAGTAGGCGTATTCTAACTGTCTATTTTTCGATATATTTTAGTGGTATTGATTTATCTGTTTGGATATTGTTAAATTTTGGGACAGTTAGATACCAATTGGCGTATTCTAATTGTCTATTTTTTGCTCTAATTTAGTGGTATTCATTTATGTGATTAATGGTTGTAGAATCTTTGGGCAGTTAGATAGCTTTTGGAATATTCTAACAGTTTATATTTTTTACTACAAGTTTACTTGAGGTTTAAGTACAGTTTAGTTATCAAATTTTGGTTTTAAGAACATTAAATAAGCGTTTGTAAGATTTGCTGGTAATCTCTGCTTTAGAGTAATGGTACTATCATTACATTGAAACCATCCACATTCCTTTTTTATATATGCAGTGTAGTGCTCTGAATTGGTTGTGGCTCCTGCGTGGTAGATTATACCTATTGTTGTGAAGGTTTTCTTACCAAGTGATATTTGACCATGTGTGAATCCAGTCAGCTTGCAGTTGTTTTTGGTACCATCTGCATTGTAACGTATAAGCATTAGTATTACATATTTACTATGTGTTTGTATTACTAACGTGGAGCGATTATCTGAATTGCAGGTAGAACATAATCTACCATGGTTTGCATTTTGTACAAGTTGCTGAAATGGAATGGATTCACAATTAGGTATTGATATATCTATGAAGCGTCCATTGGGGATTTCTTCTTGTGTCACATTGTTGCAGAGAGTGCATGTATGTTTCCACATGCATGAAATCTGGAAGATTTCATTTATAGGTATGTTTTTTTCCCAGTACTTGTAGTAAGTAAATTAGAAATTCTTGTGGATCTTCCTGGGAGTTTATAGTGAATTTCACCATTCCAGCACAGTAGTCCAATTGTTGTCTTATTCCATAAACACTATACGTGTTGTCAGGATTGTTTGCTGCATTTCTGTGAAGTACTAACATTTGCAAACACAATGGGTCTGTACTGTGTAAGTAAATGTTCTCAACAATTGGTGGTAATTTAAATAGAATATTCATTGCTACATTTGCGTAGCAACTTACACCAACTATATTTGAGAGTTTAAATGGACCAGGTAGTTCTGTATCTGACTGTTTTTTTTGAGTTTGTCTTCCTTCTTTGAAGAAGTACCTGGTTTACTTTCCCTAATTGATTCTTTTTTGATTGTGGTACTTGATGAAGTATTACTTTCTTTTACTCTCTTTGGAGGATTTGCAGTGACATCCTGTTGCTTTTCTGTTTGATTTATTTTTCTTTTATAATGTTTTACTTTTTGTGGAACAGAATATGTGTTTAGATGGGGAGTGTATAGTGAGCAAAGTCTATTGTATTCTAAAATGCAAGGAATATCAGTGTTTATTTTACTTGCATCAAAGTTGATTAGAAATAGACCGTCAAGTGTACGTAAGCGTGATAGTGCTACGTAGCTCATGCCTTCTTTAAAGACTGTGTTACCAATATCTATCATTGCTTTGTCTAGGGTAAGACCTTGTGATTTATGAATCGTGACTGCGTATGCAAGAGTTAGAGAAAATTGTTCTCTGCGTACATACATGTCTTTGAAGAGAAGGAATCAAGCTGTTGACCGTCCTATCCTTTTAACTTCTGAAAGTTTGTCAAAGAGTATATTGACAAACTGAATTTTGTTGTCACGTGGGTATGTTTGAAAGCCAACAACTGTACCCAGTGCTCCATTAACTAGTCCTTGGTCCACGTCAAGGTTACGTTTAAGAATTATTCTGCAATTTAAGGATAATTTTAATATCTTTTCTAAGCCTGCTGTGTTTGAGATTGATTTTTCTAAACTATTTAGTATTGTTGTGGCTGGTCACACATAGGTAGTGTCATATCATGTACATCTAGTTTGTCGGTGGCGCTAATTTCCATTATTGGTTGCATTTCTTTACTTAACATTATTTCTTTGAATTTGAAACAGCTTGCAAGAGTTGGCATTAAGGCCATATAATTGACATTTTTGTGGGCTAATTGATCCATAACATCCGTAGCACATGCATTATCGCCATAAAGTGCATTAATTTGTCGGGTTTTCAATATTGTTTCTGCTTCTTTAGAGAGTATACCAACTCTGATACTTTTTAAGATGTTGGCATAAGTGAGATCTGCAGATTGCCGCATGTTTTCTGTTAATTCTCTGTATTGGAAATGTTGCCAAAGGTTGACATTTCCAATGCTGCCAACAGTTTTACGGCAGAGTTTGTGTCCTAATGTTTTAAAAATAGGCTCACCTTTTACTGGTTTCAATTGAAGATCTCCGAAAACAATGTGCTTTCCTGCATAGAGCTCTTCATAGTTTGTTTTCAGTACTTCTTGTAATCTGAGGTGAATCAAAGCCAACATTAGGTTGGAGACCATGCTCACTTCATCTATTAGTAGCATTTTCATTTGTTTCAATACTCAGCGTAGTTCCATTGCAGCTTCTGCAGAAAGTTTGTAATAGTCTAATTTGTTCTGGTGTTCTACTGGCAATAGTAGTAGTCGGTGTAAAGTGACACCACCTATGTTGTAGGCAGCTAAACCTGTGGGGGCAGTGACAACAGCTGACAGTTTGTTGTTTGTCAATTGTTGAAGGAATTTACTGATGATTTTGATTAGGAATGTTTTGCCAGAACCAGCTTCACCACTGATGTACAGTAGTATAGGTTTATAATTATGGCAGGAACATTCTTTATTTTCATGTTGTACACCATGTGCAATTTGTTTTGTTACTTCTTCAAAAATGCTACATTGTTCGTTGTTTAGTTTTGATTGTAGTATAATTAAGTCTTCTTTATCTTCATTCTGACACATGGTGTTTTCTACTTCTATCATAGCTAATTCTGCCTCATTTATTATTAGTGGTTCTCCCAGTGGTTCTTCGCTTCCTGTTACATAAGGTTGACTACTGTCCGGAGTGTCTTTATCTAGTTGGGCCTGGAGTTCTTCTTCGTGTTGCTGTTCATTGTGCAGCATTGTTTTTTATTGTGTAAAGTTTACATCAGTTATAGTGCTTTCATTTGCTTTGAAAGCATCTTCATATGAGTCATAGTTTTCTAGTATTTCTTCTTCTTTTCTCCATGGTTTAAAGAGTTGTAGCAGGGACATGTAATATATTTCTTTATGTTGAGGAGTCTTCAATGACAAGTTGATATGATTAATTAAATTTGGCTTAGTGAGTTTAACTAAGCTGCCTTCACAGTTTGTTACTCTGTATTTACCTTTTTTTTCATCAGGTTTTATATTATTTTTGTATGTGTAGTTTTGGGCTATGTGGTATAGACACATGGTTTCCAAAGTATTACTTCTGTTTGGGTAGTATGTGTCCAATAAATTGTTTTTTAAAATGTCTTGGTTGTTGGGATCAGGTTTGGCTATTGCTTCTATATCTTCGTATGTTTTTAGAACTCTTTTTCTAGATTTAGCTGGACCAAAACTTAGCCATACTATATTTTCAGATTTACCATACAATGCAGTACCAGCTAAACGATCAGCTGCTTAATATGATCCACATTCTCTATGGGAGAGCATTTTTATGCCCAAGCTGTATAATTTCTGAGACACTGTTTTATCTGATGACAGGTCATTCCAGAGGTCTTGGAGCTCTGTCTTTTCTGCTTTGGTTAAGTATTCTGTGACATATCGTGCAACTGCAGTAGAATTGTCTGCAATGTACTGCACATCTATGTTTGCATTCCATAAGTGGGCAATGATTGCATTATAATCATTGATATATTTTTCTTCTTCTTTTCTTTTTATGTAATATGTATTTTTAGGTGACTTACCTTTAACACTATGTCTAACTGAAGACATGAGGTTGTTCACTTGACCTGTATTTGTACCTGGTCTAGGGAAACCAAATCGGCATTTGGTGTAGTATTTCCCTTTGTTTTTGTATTTGCGACGACAATATTTGCCACATTTATGTCTTTGAAATTGTATGATTTGTGCATGTAGATCACTAGTTGTGGATTCTGATGGAATTTCACAAGTGACATATTTTTCAATAAACTGTAAAACAGTGGCATCACTGTCTTGACCAAATTTAGGAGCATCTTTAATCCATAAAAGCATGTGGGTATGTGGTGCTCCTCTGGCTTGGTATTCTTTTCTCCAAAAGAAGTGTTGCACTTCTCCAAGGGGAGGAACAGCTTTATTACAAATAAAATGTAGCATAGCAATGAAGCGATGGTGAAAATATCTTGAAACATTAACAGGATCCAAAGAACAAAGTTCTCCTGGTATCTATGTTTGTTTTGTTTTTATTTGATATGCGTAGGAAATCATGTAAATCTTCCCATGCATATTCTGCACAACTTAATGTAACAAACCAAGTGGGTGGGCCAAGGTTTCTGATCATACAACGTACATCTCCATGACGTCGAAACCAGTACTCTTTAGTACCACGCATATTTGCTAATAGATTTGTAATATTTGATTGTAAAACCTCATCCTTTTGTTGCACTTTTTGTAATAATTGTGTAGCTGTCATATTTTGAAAGTGGGATCCTGATTTTAATATGTGTGCAACTCCGTAACATAAAGTTGCTAGTTCACTTTCTAAGAGTAGGTGGAATATGTATTCCACATTTTGTCTAAAACTGGGATCTTCAGAATTCATCCGTAATGAGTGGTATTCTGAAGCTGATATTTGAATAGGTCTATCATCATACCTTCATCCTTTGCCAGTAGGAAAGAGTAGAGGAAAAGCACGTGCTTCTATACTTTTTTCCCATATGCTGATTGGTGATCCTTTTGTTTGACGCATTTGGTATGTTTCCAGTGCATCTTCTATGGTGACATTAGAGTGCAAAGGTTGAATTGTATAAAGGTCTAAAGTATTTGATGTTGTAGCAGGATCTAGTAGCTCAAATTGACCAGCTTCTTGTGTTTCTTGAATTATTTCAGTTATATCTTTCAAGTTTTCTTCAATATTAATTTCTTTGTAATATTCATTATTCTCTTTAAGATATTGTAAGGCTTGTCTAACTTTATGTAAATCTACCAGCTGTTGCCATATTTTTTTGTCTTTTGTAGGTACTCCATTTACTAAGATAATTAAAGATTGCTGCATTGGATGTTGCACTCGTAGAGTATACACATTTTCTTTTAGATCTAATGGTAAATAAACTACTTTTCCACGAATGCCTTTTACCAATTCAGAGGGAGGTAATTTTACTGTTTTTGGTTAAAGGCGTATTATTGCTTGAAATGGGTGTACTGTTTGAATTATGATGCTCTCATATAAATTAAGTTGTTGTAGGGGTTTTAGTAGTGGGTATAATTCCAAATTATTTGTGATAGCACGTGAAGGAGTTTGGTTGTTGTCAAGTTTTGTAGTGCAGTAACTGCAAAGTATTAAGGGGTCACTTATTTCGTATTTGTTTTCTGCTACAAGGTAGAGAGCTAATTCAAACCATTTAGAATCTTCATTGTCTTCTATTTTATATGATAGGTCTACAGTTTTCGTGTTACGTTTATAAAAAGTTCTGCGGCAACATACACATACATGGTTTGGTGCTTCAGCTGATGTACTTTTAAATTTTAGTATTTCTTTTTTGTATGTGTTTAACAAAAGGTTGCCATGTGTAGAATTGTTGCTAATTTGGTTTAAAGCTATTTCATTCTGTAAATGGCTTTCACTTCCAAAATATTTTTTCTGGATATAGTCAATTTCTTGAAGTAGGTCTTTTGCTGTACCATGTAGAAGAATGTTATTTAAATTTGCTAGTGCTAAAGCAGGACTTTTAGCATAGTACAGTTTATAGACTAGATTTCTTATAGTTGAATTATGTGTTGATATTCTTTTGATATCATGGAAGGTGGTTTTACAAGTAGGTCCTGTAATGCAGGCCAATTAATGTCCTTGTAGTCCTGTGTATTTGCGCACTGGACAGGTATCCATATTTTGCAGTAGTTTAATTTTGATTTTGTCTTTGCTTTTTACATATTGATTGAGGAGTTGGCGTAAAGACTTGAAAAATTGTTTAGGAATGTTACATATTGACGTGCATGGCCATGTGTACACTAGACGTTCTGATTCAGTTGAATGTAGGGGTAATTCTAAGTTTTCAGGGCATATTTTTGTAAGGAGTACTTCTTGTTCCATTATGGTATTATTAACTTTTTCATAACCTCGACCACTGCTATTTATGGCAATTGTATTTGTTTGTTTTGTTTGTACGCTTCTTCATTAAAGTATGGTTCTGTGCTCGAAGTGTGACTCCATTCACCTCCACAGATACTTAAAAAGTTCTTTCTGTTGACATTTTGTTTATTGAGAAGGCTTTTTTCTAATTTAGTTATTAGTTTTGTTAGTGGTTTCATTTTGTTTAACACTAAAATAAATAACTTTCGTTTGAGAAGAATTGCACTATCAACGCTTCTAAAATTAATTTCCTACGATAGGTTTTAAGCATTGAACCTGATTTCTCTCTTGTTTTTATAAGATTTTGAAGGACTTTGTGACGGAATATTTTGGCTAAAATACTTTTCTTGGTATGCTTACTTTGCACTATATTAAAATTTAAAGAAGTAGTTTTATCTGTAGTGATAGCTGATTTTTTGTTAATTGTTTTTTGGTTTGTTTTACATTTTGATAGAGAAGGCAAAGTTTTTGTACTTGAAACTTCTTGATTGACTGTATTAGCTGTTTTGTTTGAACTTTTTTTTTACAAATTCTGCTAGAGATGGATGCTTATGTTGGATACTTTTATTTTCATTTGCTCTACTTCTGCGTTGCTTTCTATGGACTTGACTTTTGGTAGGCATTCTTTAGGGTCTGTTGAAAAAAATAAAGAAGGTATGGGTTGGGGTGTTCTGCAATATATGTGTGCATGAGTGTTTGAGTAAGATGATGTATGTAATGGTGTCTGATTGTGCATTGGGAACTACAACTAGTAGGGATGTGTATTCTTCAATTAATAGGTTACTAAACTCAGGTTCAGATGACAGAAAAAAATAAGCTAGTGGTGTGGAGAAGTACAAATAGTAAATCTAATGTATACAATAAAAACAGTTGTTTGTTCTATAATATGAAAATTCTAGCGGTTGAGTTGGGTAATTTGTGTGTCCAAAAGTAGGAATTTGTGTGCCATTCTGGCTGTAAATCGCTGTTTAAGACATGGGGATTTTTGGACAGAATGGTGCACAATCTCTATTTTTAGGCACAGAAATAGCATGAATTAACGTTACAGTATGTTTGAGTAATAATACAAATATTATGGTGATATTCTACTTACTTTTTTTCTAAAATGAGCAGTTTAATTCTTAGTTCTTCTTTGTTCTTGAAATTCGGCTGCTTCTTTTCAGGAGAATGGTCTTCACTGCAATTGTAAAAGAAACAAATTAGTAATTTTGTTTGTATATAGCATTGTTTTAAATTTAGATATTGATTTTTTTAATTGAAATCCTCAGCGCCTTCCTTAAAACCATTAAAACTATCTTAATCACATAAGATACGTTGCACCAGTTCAATACATATGATATGTTCTTAATGAACAAATTGTATTGCAATGAGTAACTAACAAACAACATATGTTTAGTATGTCTTGAGAAATTCATAATGTACCACTGAATACCACCATTTCTGTAACTAAGCTGTTCTAGGTAATAGTTCCTTAATGTCATGCTTAAATTAAAGTAATTAAATAAATAAATACATAAATAAATGTAATTGTATAAGTATTATTTTTTGAGATTGGAACATAGAGTGTGCATGCATGCAATTTTGGTTCAATATATGTCTATACATTTTATTATTTATTATTTTTTGAGATTGGAACATAGAGTGTGCATGCATGCTATTTTGTTTCAATATATGTCTATAAATTTCATTTAAAAAATGTTAGTTTAACATGATTTGATAGTGTATGTATTAAGAAAGTAAATAGTATAAAGGTTTATAAGTGATAGTTGAGTTTAGGAAATTGGAAAAAAGACAGTAGATTAATTTTACAGATTACACAAGCTAAAATTCAGTTTGAAAATGTGTTCATACTTGTACAGTATTTCTTGTAGATGGTGCTTGCCAATGATATGACACTTGTACTCAGAGAGATTCACAGTACATTTGCAGTGCTGATCTATGATGATGCAGTTAGATGTAGAGGTCTTGAATGTGATTGGTTTATGGTCATGTGATTTCTTAGCTACATCCAATGAGGGAATGGCACAGAGAGTGAAGTGGAAATGGTAGAAGGGCTGTTCATGTTACGATATGTTCGTGGACATGGCGGTATTTCGCGGACATCGGGAGTTACATCTGGGGATTTTTGGGTTCAGAAGTCATGCAAATGAGAATGAGCAGTGAAAGGGATTGGTCAGGAAAGTTTAGTGGGTGCGTTGTGCCAATCGAGAGTTTCTCAGATACTCTTTTTGCTGAGAGAACAACAGATAGCTATGGCTGTGTGTTTCAGAAAACAGATTGTTTGGATTTTGGGAGATTCGTGGATACATTGGTTGAAGGTGCATGCACAAAGCTGTGGAGTAGCTGTAGATCTTGGATTTCCACATGTGGAAGTACACTGGCATGGAGTACATGGAATGAAGTGGTTGGACTTGCTACCTCTCTGTGTGCTACTTTGGAAACAAAGCAACATCCAGACATAATTGTAATTCATTTTGGAGGGAACAGTTTAGGACATGTGTCTGGAATTTCTTTGCAATTTGCTATGAAAGAAGGACTTGGGAAAGTCATGGACATGTTTCCTAATTCTCAAATAATATTTTCACGGATTGCGCAGAGACAAATGTGGCTTCGTTCTTCTTCATTTGGTCCACAAATGGAAAAAGCAAGGCGCAATGTTAATAAGGCTGTTTGTGCATTTGTAAGAGATTTTGGCATGTCCTCTTTTCACAATGAAAATATTATGTTTTGTAGTACATACCTTTTTCACAGAGATGGAGTCCATCTTACTTATGCTGGCAATCAGATTTTTCTGAGAAATGTACACAATGCACTGCGACCTTTTTTAGAAATACAGCATCCATTTTGAAGTAGGTGTTAAGTATTTATAATTTTTGACATACAAACACCTCCCAAAGGCTCTTTTCAGAGCCACCACTTCCTCCCAGAGAAAAATGCAATGGTAACAATAGGGTAGCACCCCAATTTTTTTTAATGTTCGCGAACTGCCCGCTGACTTTTAAGAAATACAAAGGGCCCTGCTTTATTTATCTTCACTTCTTTTTTTAACTGTGAAAGGCGGCTCTGAAAAGAGCCTTATTTTTTGTGATTTTTGTTATTTTATATATTTTTTTTGTTTTTTTAGACACGACACACTAGGAGAGGACGGGAAAGGAGGGTAAAGGGGGGATACCAACCACAGGTTAAGAAAGGGCAAGCTGAGAGAGGAAGATGTAGAGTGGGTTTTATTTGGGTAGTGAGCAGGTCTTCTCGTGCTCTGAGACGATAGTCTCAAAAGCACTCCGAAGTCGCTCCCCCCTGCAGAGTACTGTGTCACGGTACATACATACAACTGTGACCCTCAAAAGGTAAGGGTCATCAGAATTCTGTATGGCTGTGAGGCAGATTGAGGAAGACGCTGTCCCACAGAGGTGGTCCTTGTGGTGACAGGATCAGAAACAGAGGATGAAGTAGAGGAAATAAACCTACTACGTTCTTCGCAAGGTACAACCTTGTGAATAGCCCCAGAGTGAAATGACCTCAGGTGTCGCTTCATGGTCGTGGTCCCAAAGCTGTACGAACCGTGCTTCCCGCGACTGAGTATCATTTTGCACTCATTGCAGATAACATGGTTCGCACGACCCTAGGACCATTCCCATAAATGGAAAATAACCGCCACACCCAAGACTCACGTCTAGTGGGTATCAGGTAATAATATCCCCATATGTATGGTCGCCGTAAATAATATCACCGGAAAAATGTTGTGGCAAAAAAAAAAAAAAGAAGTGTGGGGGTTGCGGGGGTGTCCCCCGCATCTTCCATGCAATAATGTCGCCACAAAAAACGGCCATTTTTCGGCGAGATTTTTGTGGTGACATTATTACATGGAAACGTCTAGTGCGGGTAGTAGGGATTTCCTCTACCTCATTCTCATCATCCTCTTCTTCCTCCTCTGCATCCTCACTCCTGTTCCCCTCTTCAGGCCCTTGGGAAGGTGGTGGTGGTGGAGGGGGTGGGGGTGGTGCTGAAGCTGGTGCAGCACCAGGTGGCAGTTCTGCAGTCAGGGATGCCATCTCAATGGTGGAATCAGCAAGTTGCTGAAGAAATAGCTGTGCTCTGAAGAATAGCCAGAAACACAATGAGAATAAGCTCTAGGGCGTGGTGCTTGTACGCGGTCGCGGACATGCGCGCTGTCCGCGGACAGATCGAACACAAAAGAGGGTTCAAAATGTTTCAAAAGATATGTAGAAACTCAGGATTACTATGTGGGACTTGTGCCATGATGAGTTTTTATGGAAAAATATTGTGGATTACTCAAAAATGTACTTTTAAATTGTTCGGGGACACGAACAGTGTCTGCATTCAGAACACACGATCAGCATGGGCGTGGTCACATGATCCCTTCGCAAACAGGTCCGCGAAGGAAGCTCCTGTCCGCAGGACACCAAATGCACGGACATTGGTTTGCGCATGCGCGTTGATGTTCTACGGACAGTGTTCGGGTCCTGAATTAATTAAAAGTGCGTCACACATCAAACGAACTTTTCTGGACATCGCGTATGTTCTAGAACAGTTTATACCTGTCCGTAATGTTCGTTAGCAAGTTTAGTGTTCTAACTTTAGGACACCTCCGTTTTCTTTTAATTACGAACATTTCAGGACACTGCTTGTGTTCTTAGAACAGTTTCAACTTGCTAGCGAACAGTAGGGACAGGTATAGTGTTCTTTAGGACACCTCCATTTTCGTTTAATTATGAACATTTCAGGACACCAATTGGGTTCTTAGAACAGTTTCAACTTTCTAGCGAACAATACAGACAGGTATAGTGTTCTTCAGGACACCTCCATTTTCGTTTATTTACAAACATTTCAGGACACCGCTTGTGTTCTTAGAACAGTTTCAACTTGGTAGCGAACAGTACGGACAATATAGTGTTCTTTATTAGGACACCTCCATTTTCGTTTAATTACGAACATTTCAGGACACCAATTGGGTTCTTAGAACAGTTTCAACTTGCTAGCGAACAATACGGACAGGTACAGTGTTCTTCAGGACACCTCCATTTTCGTTTATTTACGAACATTTCAGAACACCCGCGCTGTCCGCGGACATCTACATTGTTTTTAAAAAAATAAAAAATGGGAAGTAATTACAACACAATATAAAAATTTTACTTTATTTCACATATATTAATAATTTATGACAGAGAAGGTGAGGCAGAAACAGAAACAAAAACAGGAGAATTAGGGGTTTCAACATGATTGATATCAGGTGAAGAAGGGATGCAAGTCTCATCAAAACGTTTTGGATTATGGAGAGGGTTTGGGGATAATTGACTGGGATATGGTGAGGGGGGACAGGTACATGTGGGACAATGGTATAAGGTTTTTGTTTTAAAATGATCCTCAACAAAAGTTTTCAAATTATTAAAATTGCTCAATAATAAATCCATTTTTCCTTTTAAGCTGTCAAGCGTGTTTTCCATAACAATTTCTTCAGACATATTTTCTATTTTGCTATGCTCTGTACAAAAAGAAATATATATGTTAAATATACATAAAATAATAACACTTAAATGGTTTATATTGTAAAGTGTGTATCATTAGCTTCACTATTTTCTGACATTTCGTCATGTGGGAAGAGCTCCTCTAGCCATTCCAGAGTACTAGACATTTCTGTGAGAAAAAAAAAAGAATATTTTTTTTTTAATCTAATAAAGAAAGTTTATAAAGATATGAGTAAAATGATGTACACTTACTATTTCAGGTAAGATATGTTCTGAGTAGTCTGTAGGTCTGGTCTTGGTCTTAGTTGTGGAGTGTCTGTCAGGTAATTATGTTGGAAGCCTATTTATCTTCTCTTGGTATATTCCATTTTAGAATATATTGTATTTAAATGAATGGTTAGTGTGGTATATATATGGGTTACATTTCCTATGTATTACTACATATAATATGTATGTGTACTACTTTGTGAATTTTTTAAATGTTATCATGTTGTAATATAACAATGAAACATGCTCCCCCCACCAGACTTTTTAGGTAGTGGTACTGTTGTCCAAATATGTCCGCGGACATCAAAAATGTTCGCGGACATTACATTCAGTAGAAGTGGTTCAGTATGTTCCATATTACATGTACATAAAGTCAAAGTTACTATTGGTAAGCTTTGCTACTAAAACCCTATGAAATTCAGTTAAAAAACTTTGTTAAAGGGACATTATGGTTAAGTTGTGCTACTAAAAACCTATGAAATTCAGTGAAAAAACTACATTTTCCAATTTTAATTCCTGACTGTTACTGAAGAAAACCACGTGGCCTAGATATGTCAGTAAAGGAAGGCTCCCCCAGACATGTGATGTCATCAGTGATGTCATCAATGACATTTGTGATGTCATCTTTGATGTCCTGGGTGTTAGTCTTAGCAGTGCACGTGGTGGCGCGAGTTATGGTTGCTTAGCTTACCATAACTGGCGAATTTCAAGAGTTTTTTGGTTTTACTTGGAACCATAACGTCCCTTTAACAAAGTTCACTGAATTTCATAGGTTTTTAGTAGCAAAACTTAACCATAACGTCCCTTTAACAAAGTTTTTTCACTGAATTTCATAGGTTTTTAGTAGCGCAACTTAACCATAACGTCCCTTTTAACAAAGTTTTTTCACTGAATTTCATAGGTTTTTAGTAGCAAAACTTAACCATAACGTCCCTTTAACAAAGTTTTTTCACTGAATTTCATAGGTTTTTAGTAGCGCAACTTAACCATAACGTCCCTTTAACAGCGTTTTTTTCACTGAATATATATGTATATATATATATATGTATTGATATGTGCATGTACTGTTGCATAATTTTAAATTGGCATTTTAAGTAAGCGTGGTTCGCTATACATATGCTTAGGAGGGTGCCGGATTGCATTCACACCTCCTCTTTTTCAGGGTTACTGCTGTGTATTCTATTCTAAGCATATGAATCCATCAAAGATCCAATGCTGGAGAAGGGAATAGTTTGTTACCTGTAACTCCATTTCTCCAGCATTGGTATCTTTCATGGATTCACATACGCCCGCCGGCCTCCCCGGAATGCGATCGTCTTGTATAACTAGGTTTTCACCCCATTCTGCTTTGGAGGGGTCGAAATCTGAAGGGAGCCGCGGGGGCGGGGCATTTATACCGCTACGTCCTAGTGGGGCATGCGTGGGCGGCCCCAAAAAAACGACATAGATAGGACACAAAAGTGTCATAAGTTTTCCTATGGGAAACGGCTTTATAAGCGTACCGAAGGTTCCCAGTCTATCGACGGAGAATATTCTAAGCATGTGAATCCATGAAAGATACCAATGCTGGAGAAATGGAGTTACAGGTAAGAAACTATTCCCTTCTTCCACACCCACTACACTGGCCATCTGCCATGGGCAACCCACAAACTCCCTCTAGCTCAGTAAAAAACCTTGTATGCACCCTTGTCTCTGACCTAAAACTCTCGTGCCAAGTCAACAACGTCTCAAAGTCCTGCCAATACCACCTTAAAACTCTTAGGTGCATCTTTCCATATCTCTCCTTTCCCAACAGACTCTCTGCGGTCCAATCAATTGTTATATCAAGACTGGACTACCTCGGAGTCCACGCTTACCAACTGAATAAACTTCAAAGAGCACAAATCTCTGCAGCCAAACTGCTACTAGCGCTCGGCCCGAGAGACCACATCTCCCCAGCCCTTAAAACTCTGCACTGGCTTCCAGTGGCCCGAAGGGTGACTTTCAAAACCTTATGCATTTCTCATCGAGCATTGCATAAAACCGGACCTCAATATTTTCAAAACAAGCTAAAACCCTATCACCCTCCACATACTCTAAGATCAAGCTCAGCCGGCCTCCTAGTCATACCTAAAACAAACTCAGTCAGGTTAGGCGGATCATCTTTCTCAGCCTTGGCCCCCACGCTGTGGAACGCACTCCCACCCCACATCCGCGTAACCGAAGATCTAATGTCTTTCCGCAAACTACTGAAAACTTGGCTCTTCCCCTAAAACCAACCCGTACGCAAACCAACCCAAACTGAATAACAGCATCTCAATGATACCAACCAACAAACTACTAGATCTTGAATAACAATAAGACAAATAACAATACAACATCAAGATCCACGTGAGAAAGCGAAAAACTAACAACTGCTAATGTAAAATAAAAAGACAAACAGAATAGAACGAGTAAAGTAGATCAAAGCAGTGAAGTGGATAAAAAGAATAAATCGTACGAAAACTGTAATGAGGTTTAAATTAATGAAATGGATGCAATGAGTGCAATGGACAAAATGAACAAAATGGGGGAAATGAATAAAGCAGATGAGTGTATAGATCGGATGAGTGTATAGAATGCATGAGTGCTGTGCGGAAGAGTGTGCAGAGGAGATGAGTGTAGAGCGGATGAGGGTGTAGAGCGGACGAGTGTGTAGGGCGGAGGAGTGTGTAGAACGCAGGAGTGCATAGAACAGATGAATGTGCAGAGCGGTGGAGTGTATAGAGCGGATGAGTGTATAGAGCGGATGAGTGTATAGAGCAGATGAGTGTTTAGAGCGGATGTGTCTATAGAGCCGACGGGCGAGTGCGCAGAGCGTGATAGATGCACAGAGCGTGATAGATGCGCAGAGCAGAAGAGTGTGCAGAGCGGAAGAGTGCGTAGAACGGAAGAGTGCGTAAGAACTGACGAGTGTGTAGAGTGGATGTATGCGTAAAACAGACTAATGGGTAGAGCAGACGAGTGTATGGAGCAGTGCGTAAGAGCAAATAAGTGCGTAAGAACGGAGGGGTGCATGAGAGGGGAGGGGTGCGTGAGAGTGGGTGAGTGTGTAGTGCGGGTGAGTGCGTAGAGCGGGTGAGTGCACAGAACGGGTGAGTGCGTTGAGCGTGAGAGGGCATAAAGCGGACGAGCGCATAGAGTAGACGAGCGCATAGAGCGGATGAGTACCTAGAGCGGATGAGTGCCTAGAGCGGATGAGTGCATAGAGAGGATGAGTGCATAGAGAGGATGAGTGCAAAGAGCAGATGAGTGCTTACAGCGGATGAGTACATAGAGCCGTTGAGTGCATAGAGCAGACGGAACGGGTGAAGTATGTGAATGAAATGGGTGACATATGTGGATAGAACGTGTGATGTATGAGGATGGAATGGGTGGCGTATGTGGATGGAACGGGTGACATATGTGGATGGAACGAGTGAAATATGTGGATGGAACGGATGAAGTATGTGGAAGGTACAGAGAAGTATATGGATGGGACGGGTGAAATACGTGGATCGAGTACATAAAACAACTTAGAAACACACGGAACGGATCGGAGTATATGGAACAGATTTGAATGCATGGAACGGATTGGAGTGCGTGGAGCGGACTGGGGTGCGTGGAGCGGACTGGAGTGGACTGGAATGCATGGAGCAGACGGAGTGCATGGAGTGGACTGGAGTGCATGGAGTGGACTGGAACGCATGGAAAGGACTGGAACGCATGGAGCGGACTGGAACGCATGGAGCGGACTGGAACGCATGGAGCGGACTGGAATGCATGGAGCGGACTGGAACGCATGGAACGGATTGGAGCGCATAAATCGGCGCAACTTACATGGAATGGTTTGGAATGCATAGAACGTTTGAAAGAACATGTAACCCACCATATCACATCCACCATGCTTACTCTCTTCTTTACACCACCATTCAACTAGAACACAGAGATACTATGACACCATTCGGTATAGCTGTTCTCATACCAACATCTGCCTCATACTCCCCATCACTCTAACTAAACACTGCTGGTTACACACATCCCAGCCAGGCGTTCTCCTCAGGCCTAACGCAGCCACAATCGGTCTGGATAAACCCGGCCAGAATGAACACATACTCCTGATCCCTCAACCACCACACCTACCGCTAAGAAGCAGCTATTACATGAATACCACACCAGCTGCACACATATCCGGTGCTCACACACACCTTTGACTCTCTCTACTGACACGAACTTCGGTTCCCAAGGGCGTTCAACCTACCAGCACCTTCATACCATACCAATGGTACATAAGGTGCTATACAAATGCAAAGTAACATAACATAACAAATGAGACGATCTAGTGGTTATTTAAAAGAAGGTGGCGAGTGCTCTGCATTGGTGGACAAAAACAAACCTCTTAAAAGGAAGACCACCAGCACGTGTAACACTGATTACATACCTGCCATTGCTTGGCTGGGGGCACATAAGCCAAGAACTTAATGCACAAGGAGCATGGTCAAAAAGGGAGTCAAAATAACATAAATGTGTTACAACTCCTGGCTATAAGGATGGAACTATTATCTTTTCAAACAAGACTAAACAGCAGTGTACCGGTAAATACAAACAACACCACTGCAAATGTGCATAAACAAGCAGGGGGTGAACGCATTCTATTCATAGCATGGAACATATGGCACTCTTGCTTAATGAGAGCCATTTATGTCCAGGCACAACATGTTCCAGGAGATCACAATTTTCTAGCAGACAATCTAAGTAGAATGCTTCAACAGAACCACGAGTGGGAGATAAACACAGACACTCCGACAGATTTTCAAAATATGCAGACATCTAATGGTGGATCTGTTCACAACAGCACAGTACACCACATTCCCCAGCTTCACATTCAGTTACTAGAGAAGGGGCTGCTAGGGAATGCACTATGGATAAAGTGGTCAGAGACATTTGCATTTGCTAAGACCTCTCCTCCGTAAAGTAGTACACAAACAAACTACTCCACGAACATCTTAGCATAATACGAATTGACCCAATGTGGGCAAGACAAACATAATACCCCAACCTCATGATACTGGCAATTCAACCACCCATGAACCTCAAGGTATTCCACAGCAACTAGGGCAGTTAACATGTCCACAGACACTAAACAGGAGCATTCAGCCATTTGCAAATTCCAACAAGATGCATGCAAATACTGAAGGAGGGTAGAAAACCCAACACTAGATGTTCTTATTTCAACAAGTGGAAATGTTTAGTGGTATGGTGCACCCAAATAATGAGTTAACCCTGTTGATGGTACACTTATTGGGCTAGTTTTGAACTGACATAAGGTTCATCTAGCAGCATTAGTAGGATACACCACATTTCTGCCAAATATGTATGGTGGAAAGTCCCACCAGTCCAGGCTTTCATGAAATGGGTTAAATGTATCCACGTCCCTGTTGCACACCCACCCCCTGAGTGGGAGCTCCGCACAGTTCTGCAAATGCCCAAGGGTCCCCCCTTTAAACATATGCATAAAGAAACATTAAAAGATTATAAAACCAGTTGATTCTTTGTTTCTTCAGCATTGGATCTTTCATGGTTTAACAGGCTCTTGAATATTCCCCATCGTCAGGCTTGGAATCATCAGTAACAAGTGGTTTACTTTTAAACTGCTTGTCACTTAAGAGCTCTATTAGTGTCATTTTGGGTTATAATGACCACAGCCAATTAGACAAGTTCCTTTGGTGCCTCCCGTTGGAGGCCATCTTCAGATTTTATTACCACATGTTACGTTTTGGGAGTACTAGTGAATTCTCTCTTCTATAATTTATATGGTTTTTTTAATCTATTTTTGTGATTTTCTTCAATCAAATCTTCTGATCCGGTGCTGCATCGCTTCTCGCTGATGGTAGTGATGTTTCAGCCCTTTTCATTGCTTCTGTTGTTCCAATCTTCTGTTTGAGGCCTTCAAGATGACAGACACAAGGACGAAAAGCCTATTCAAGGCCTGCTCGCCGTGTAACTTGAATCTATACGTCAAGGATCTTCTTGAAAAGTGTCTTTACTGTCTGTGCCCGAACCATGACTTGAACAGCTGTACCATCTGCTAGTCGTTCTGATCCAAGAAAGGCAAGGGAGGTTAGTGGCTTGGTTGGATGAATGTGCCGGGGCCTTTTTTTCAGCCTCTTTCCCTCGTTAAGCCTCTGCCAGGCAAAGCAGACACCTAGAGCGCACTTCCTCTTTAAAGAGAGGTCCCACAAGGATTCTTGGAGGGGGAAGAAGGCTAAAAAGGGACATGGATCACCACGCTTGGCTGCCCCCTCGTCGGCAGTATCGTTGACAGCTCCATCACTGCCTACGGTCACCTCATTGACCAACGCGCAGTGGAGTAACTTTGCTGAAAATGTTGGGGGGGACATGACATCTGAAGAAAAAGGTGCCCCAGTCAAATGAATGGGGACAAAATAGTGTGCCATGAAAGTTGGGGGGGACAAACACCCCCGTCCCCCCCTAAAATTACGCCCATGCCAACGCGGTGCCAAGAACGCCCTCATCAGTGGTTTCGTTGTTCAAGTACTCTTCGCAAAGCGATGCTCGTCATTACTACAGTTCCTCTGTCTACCCCATCATAGTCAATGACTGAGTCGACCAAAGTCATTGTTGATGATTAAATCCTTGACCTCTTCAACCACAATCCTGTTGACCGCCTCGTCGACAACCAAGGAATCGACGATGACACCTGTTGCTTCAGTCCCGTCGACAACGTTGTCAACGTCAATGTAGCCCATGTCTTAATCTTCTACACTGACCACCTTGTTGCCGTCTACACCAGCGCTAAGCACGTCTGCATTGACAACGACGCCTGTGCAGAGGCCCCTGGTCTCAATTTTCCCATCTGCTTTGTCTTTTCTACCCAGGCCAACTTGTTTTCAGCCACTGTTTTCACTGGCTCCTATGCACTGCCTGCAGTCCCCTGTCTATTGATGCCCCCCCCTGAGCAGTTGCCACAGCGAGGCACTGATTCTGATTTAGACTTACCAGAGATGGTGTCCTCTAAAGAAAATGGGGCGTACACTGTAGTTCCTGTTGTGGAAATACTGCAGCAGTTTTCCTCTTCCTCAAGGCCTAACTCGACTGTTAGCAGTGCCCAACGATGTGTCCTCCGAGATTCCACCGACCCCTATGCCATTTGGCTCAAGGGAAGTGTCAATGGATATACTATCCATGCTACAAACACTTGTGTCTGAGCTACAGCAACGGCTTCCAGCGCCATCCTTGCCTTCACCACAGTCACGTGGATTGACGGCCAGCGAAAGCCTGGTTCCTCCTCCACTATTGCAGCCAGTTGCCCTAACTGATACAGATGTCGATGCCAATGACTATCCAGCTGCTGGTTCTCCAGGAACACACTCTACAGAGTTCGAAGATCTCATAAGGGGGAACCAGCAGACCTACCTCCAAGAAATTCACCTCCTCACTAGATTGTCTCCTTTCATGCACTCATGGTGCATGCTGCAAAGCATTTTGATCTGCTACTCGAGGAGCAGAAAACGGGATTCCTCTACTAACAGCGAGAATCTGCTAGGAAATCAGTGGTTACCATTACACTACTAGAGGATATTTGGGGGGACAGCCTCTTAGTGATGAGGAACCCGTTCTCTCTGCCCCTAAGTAGAATCACTTCAAGAAAAAATACAAGGTTCCAACCTTATCCAGACTCTTTTGTCTATGCAGCTGCCTGTAAGTGTTTGGCCAATCTTTCCTCTTCCTGTATAGTGCCTCCATACAAAGAGGGCAAACAACTGGGTGCTTTTGGAAAGTGTGTTAACTCTACTGCTGTGACGACCATCAAGGCAGCTAACTCACAGGCAATTCTATCACACAACGGCCATGAATTATGGTTCAAGCTGAGCCTGATACTAGACTTCCTCCCAGCTGACAAGCAGGATTTGGCGGTTAAGCAGCTACATGAGGGTGAGGGAGCATCAGACCATGCCATTTCGATTGCCGTGGACAGTGCAGATACTGGATTCCGCCAAATGGGTAATGTGGCAGAGTGCTATGCTGCCATGGGTGGTTGAAAGCCAGTAATTTCTGCCCTAAAGTCCCGTCCAAAGTGGTCAATATGCCCTTCGAGGCACCAACCTCTTTGGTAAGTAGGTTGATGAGACCCTACAAGCCATCAAGCCTGATATCGAAGCAGCACATTCCCTGGGCTCTCTACAACAGTGACGCCAGTCCTTTTGCTTAGATAAAACCAGGATCTCACGTAGCTAGAGGGACTACAGGTCCTCCTACCACCCACAGGTATCCTGGCCTGGCACCTCTCAAGAGGATTATATGGGTAGATCTCAATCCTAACGAAGAAACCAGCGATGTTGCAGAGCTTCCTCCAGATGTAAAGTACAGAAACAAAGCTGACCAGGCCACGGTCTCGAAACCCACTTTGACAGTAAGGGGGCAGCTTGCCAACTTTGTCGCACAGTGGAAAAGCATCACCACCAACAAATGGTTGCGGTCCATCCTATAGCAGAGCCATACCCTGGAGTTCATGGGAAAATGCTCCTCCATTCCACCCACTGCAAAGTTGGAAACACACCAATCCTTGCTTCTACAGGAAGTACAGTTCCTCCTAAGAAAAGGGGCAATATAAGTAGTTCCATCCCACCTCCAGGATACCGGAGTATACTCCAGGTACTTCCTGGTAAGGAAAATGTCAGGCGGATGAAGACCCATACTAGACCTCGGAAGACTAGTCTCACAAAATACACATGGTAATGTTACAACACATCCTGGACCAACTGGAAGGAGAGTTCCTTTCCTCTCTGGACATAGAGGATACGTACTTTCACATCCCCATTCACCGGGGCACAGGGGTTTCCTTCGGTTTCAAGGCTAAGGAAGGCACTATCAATTAAAAGCACTGCCCTTTGGGTTAAAGTCAGCACCAAGAGTGTTCCCAAAATGTTTTGCTCTTGTGGTGGCCCACCTCTGTCATTCAGGTGTCCACGTTTACCCATATCTGGACGACTGTTTGGTGCACACTGCATCTCAGCCACTTGCGGCTCAACACACCGAAGAGCCCATCCAGTGTCGGATGCTTGCATCCAGCTCAAAGCTCGCTATGCTTTGTCTCACGTTTCAACACTCACATGTGCCTTCACAGGAGAGGGTCAACACGATACTCAACAAGGTCAGTCAGCTCTCCAACCTCCAGGCCGCATCTGTTCCTCTCGCTCACCTCCCTCCTGGGAATGATGTCATGATGCATCCCATTGATTCCGTACTGCAGGCTCCAAATGTGACCTACTTCAGAAGTTCCTGGAGGTCCGCTGGCAACATATGTTGGGCTCCTGGATGACAAGCCTCACGCCTTCCTTACGCTAAGCTCTCCAAATGTGAAGTTGTCACCTCAACCTCACTCCGAGAGCCTCCTTTCGCCTTCCAGCGCATCAAGTCACTGTGACCACAGATGCATCCCTGAATGGGTGGGGAGCCCACTCAAGAGATTTTCACTCCAGAGGCCTGTGGCCACCTGATGAAAAGGGCCTTCACATCCATATGCTGGAGGTAAGAGCAGAGTTCTGGGCCCTGAAGTCTTTCAAACCACAGCTACAGAACAAGGTGGTTTGCAGCTTCGTGGACAACACCACCACCAGTTCTACAGTTGCGTTAAGAGCACCAGGGACCATGGGTTACCGCGGCCTCCAACTTTGTTATCGGTGCACTAGCAGCCAATTGGCAGAAACTTGTAAAAAGGCCTGTGCTCGTGGTGCCTATTGTGTGTATCCAGAGAGAATTGTTATAGTTTCCACTCATTCGGCACGTGTGCAATTTCTTATGCTGGGATTTACCCCATTGTCTTTTGCTGCGTTTGAAAAATGTAGTTCCACAAGGTTTGTGATTTTCATTTTTTCAATCTTTTATTGTCTCGAATTCATCAATTGATGATATAACAGGTGGTGCCGACACGTGTTTCGAACTAACAGGTCTTTTTCTAGGCTACTGTTCATAATTTTTAATAACAATGGATTCGATACATATTTGGTGCTAATGTGGTCCCAAGATCGGGCAATCACCATTCGTGATTGGGTGTATATCATGTGACATTTGTGTTTGGACATATTATGTGTGGGTGATTTAATTCCCAGTGATCATGATATATATATACAGATTCATAGTGATTTGCAGATGGTTCATACATTTTGCAGTCAAAAACAATTATCAACAGACAGTATTTAGTACATGTTAATGGAGAGAAAAGAAGAGATTTCCGTAAGTTTGATTGGCAATGGTCCTAATTGGTTTAAAGTGTTTGGTAATGATTGACTCATTTGCAAGGGGTCTCACCTGGTAGGTAAGATAAAGGGATTGTCCTGGTTCCTGCTTGTTGCAGGTAGGTCAGTTAGTTACTGGGTAGTGGTAATAGCAAGGGTTCAGTCCGCCCAGTGCCTGGTTTAGCAGAGGTCAATACCTACGAATAAAGAATTGAGGTAAACTAGTGTGAATATTTAGTGCCCAAGGCTGAGCTACTAGGAATAGTTAAGAGACATGATTCCGTGGTTCAGTTCATGTGTGGTATCAGTTGTTTCCATTGTTTGGTCCCGACAGTGGGGGAATACCTAATTATGATAATCACCTTGAAAACTGAAACCCAACTGGGCACTTCCCCACTGTCGGGATCGCACAATGGAAACAACTGATGTTAGCCAGGGCAAGACCAGCATCCATACTGTCCTGCTACAAAAGCAAGTGGATCTATTGCACATTCAAGCTGCGCAAGTCTTGCCCTACCTTTAACTTTAGCAAAATCTGGCCTGTCACACTCGCCTATCAAAGTGCATTTGGCAGCCAATACATGCTATAGGCGTACCACAAGGAACAAGTTACTTACCTGTAACTGTTGTTCTCCAGCATGGGTCTGGCATGGATTCACATGCTCATAAATATTCCCCGTCGTCAGGCTGGGAATCCTCGGTAAAGAAAAAATCAGTATCAGTTTTGTTTCTGATCTGTCTTTCTTAGTAGTAACCGATCACTGATCTCTGGGTCATACTGCCCACAGCCAATGACTGCCCTCTCCCTAAGTCCCACCTCTGGCAGCCATCCTCAGATTTGGTAGCACGCCAAGTGGCAGTGTGACCAAGTGAAGAGCCGCAGAGGGGTAGGTGGGAGGGTTTGCATGTGAATCCATGCCAGACCCATGCTGGAGAACAACAGTGACAGGTAAGTAACTTGTTCCTTCTCCAGCATGGGGTCTGGCATGGATTCACATGCTCACGAATAAAAGAATACATAGCACTATACACATGCACAACCACAGGAGGTGGCAACAGGCTCAACATTAAGCAATACAACAACTCAACATTAAGCATCTCTTACCTCCTCACCAGGCTCACCTTAAGCGAACAGGTTGCGCAGCACTGCTTGGCCGACCCTTGTCTCCTCCCTGGAGTCCTGATCGACGCAGTAGAATCGTGTTAAGGTGTACGTCGACCTCCAAGTAGCAGCCGTGCAGATGTCCAGCAGGGGCACACCAGACAGGAACGCCCTGGTAGCAGCGATCGCTCTGGTCGAATGGGCTCTCGGACGGCCGTGCAGCGGTCGGTTTGCCAACCGGTGACAATGCATGATGCAGCCGGAGAGCCATCTGGAAATGGAAGTCTTCGAGAGAGCCTTCCCTTGATTCACAGACCCAAAGTTCACAAACAGTTGTGAGGTCTTCCGAAAACTCTTCGTGCGGTCCACGTAGAACTTCAGCGCTCTAGCTACATCCAGCGAGTGCAAAGTCCTCTCGGCCAGCGTCGAAGGCGACGGAAAGAAAACTGGTAACACCAAGGGCTCGTTGAGGTGGAAGTCCGACGGCACCTTGGGCATGAAGGAGGGGTGCGTCCTCAGCACCACCGTCGTGTCATGAAAGTCAAGTATGGAGGCTTGCAAGATAGGGCCTGAATCTCTCCCACTCCCCGTGCAGAGGTGATGGCCACGAGGAACACTGTCTTCCATTGACAGGAACTTTAAAGGCGCCGAATGCATAGGCTCGAATGGGGCTCCCATGAGCCCGGTCAGCACCACATTAAGCTCCCACGCCGGGGCAGGAGCCTTCACCGGCGGGAATGATCGGAATAGTCCCTTCATAAATTCCTTCACCAGGCGATGAGATCACAAGGACGCCCGTCCGTCGTCCTGGTATATCTGGAGATGGCAGCCAGATGTATTTTTATGGAGGCGTGAGCCATTCCAGCCTTGGCCAGCGACAGTAGGTACGGCAGCACTAGAGGGGCCGTAATTCGCAGAGGGTTAATCTTCTGTGCACGGCACCAGACAGAGATCCTCTTCCATTTATGACCGTAACACTTGAGAGTTGAGGACGCCCTGGCCTTTGCAAGAACCTCTCTGCAATCAGCCGGGATATCGTACCCTCCAAACTCTAGTGCTGCAGGAGCCAGGCCTGCAAGTTCAGCGACTGGTCTTGGTCCTCTCCTCTGAAGGGGAGGCCAATTGCTCCACTGTATCGAGCTTGGCTCCCAGAAACAGTGATACTTGCAATGGAACCAGGTGGGATTTGGGGTAGTTGATGGCGAACCCCAGCTCCGTGAGCAACCGGACAGTCCTCGCCGTATGATTGACGGTGAGTTCCCTTGACCTTGCCCGGATTAGCCAGTCGTTGAGGTAGGGGTAGATGTGGATCCCCTGCAGGCACAGCCGCGCCGCCACTGGTGCCACGCACTTGATGAAAACCCTGGGTGCCGACTTTAATCCGAACGGTAGGGCTCTGAATTGATAGTGGCGTCCCTGAACCACGAACCTGAGGAACTTCCTGTGCCTTTTTAGAATGGGGATGTGGAAGTAAGCATCCTCCAGGTCCAACGACGAAAGGAAGTCGCCTTCCTCCAGCTGTCCCAGCACGTGCTGGAGGGTGACCATCCTGAATTTCTGCGCCTTGATGTATTTGTTTAACCGACGCAGGTCCAGGATGGGGCGCCAACCGCCTGTCTTCTTTCTGACGAGGAAGTACCTTGAGTACACTCCGGAGCCCCGGAGCCTCCTGGGGACGAGCTGGATGGCACCTTTCTTGAGCATCGCCTTTACCTCCAACAGCAGTTGAGGGACGTGATTCTCCGTCCTGGCCATGGGAGGAATGCGAGGGCACTTCTTTTGGAATTCCAGCGAGTGCCCGTTGGCCAGGGTGTCCAACACCCAACGATCGGTGGAGATGGACTCCCACACTCTGATGAACTTTGTCAGCGACCTCCCACCGGGGTGCTTCGGTGGGGGGCCAACAACCCGGCCAGGTCAGTCTTGCTTGGAAGCGGCCTTTCCGCCTTGGCCTCCTTGGCAACGATGCCGGGATCCCCCTTGCTTGCCGCAACCTCTGTAGGCCTCCTGGGAAGAGGAGCGGGCCGCCTGGCGGTAACTGGAGGAGCCACCGCTGGATCATTCGGAGGCACCCTGTCTGCCTGCGGGGTTTCCGAAAGGGCCGTCGCTGCTGAAGCACCCCAAGGGCCCGGGCCGTCTCCGAGTCGGTCTTGATGGCCTGCAAAGACTCGTCCATCGCCTTACCAAAAAGGTTGTTGCCGTCGAACGGCATGTCCAACACTCTGGTCTGGACGTCCTGGCGAAAATGTCTGTCGCCTTGAGCCATCCTCGTCGTTGGAGGCAAACTCCGTTGCCCAGTTGGGGAAATCCGGTATCGGCAATGTCCGTTGCCACCGTTATGGCGTGATCCGACGCCACCTCGCCCTCCTGCAGAATTTCTAGGGCCTCTGCCCTTTTATCATCAAGCAGGAAATCTAGCAGGGGAGCTATCTTGAACCAGAGCTCCCTGTCGTAGCGGGCCACGATCGCTAAGGCATTGGCCGCCTTAATCGTCGTCGCCGCCGACGAGATGACTCGTCGTCCCATAGAGTCCAACTTCTTGCCCTCGCTGTCTGGTGGGGAAGTGGAAGTTGAAGCCGCCGCGCCCGCTGCCTTCTTCTTAGCCGCTGCCGAGACGACCGAGTCTGGCGTGGGCTGGGCCCTGAGGCACAAGGGGGCGGCATCGGGAACTCGGTACTTCTTCTCGTACCTGTCCCTCTTGGTGGGTGTCGTGGAAGGGTTCTTGAGGACAGCAAGCCCCTCGTCCCAGATGCCGTTGAGTAAAGGCACCGCGAGGACCGTCTTCCTCTTAGCCTCTCGTCGTTGGTACAGAAACCCCTCCTTTTTCTGTTCTTCAGGGCAGAGCTGGAAGAGCTTGGATGCCCTGGTTATTATGGCGTGGAAAGAGCCAACCTCGTCGGCTGGGGACGCCCGCGGGGGGGGTGACAACGGGATGTCCGCTGTGTAATCGCCGCTGTCATCGTCCGTCCCCGTCGGCGTATCCATCGCCGTATCCTCCGTAGGGTCCGGCGAGGGGGATGAGGGGTCCACCGGTCTCGCAGGCACGAAGGGCGGAGCGGGGTGGACTCTCCTCCGCTTGTTCGGAGGGCTTCCCGATGGGCCTGGTTCTTGCTCCTCCATCGGGGTGCACGGTAATCTCGTCCTTATCTCGGTACATAAGGATTGGATTGCCAACAAAATGGCTGCCGAGCTATCCTGGGGCTCGGGCAATGGCTGCGACGGACGGGATGGCCGCTCCACTGGGCCCTGTTCGTCGTCGTTGTCGCTATCTTCGATCACGTCAGCAGGGACCGTCCCCTGGGATCGAACCTTTTCGAACCTCTCGTTGAGGTTTATGAACCTCTCGTTGAGGCCTATGGACCTTTCGTTGAGGCCCTTCTCGGTCTCCACAAGTTCCTCCTCAGAGGCTGATTCCGAGTCTGTAATGGCCACCGCCCCCCCTCTTTTTCAGCCGGGGGCTTCACGGGGGTCTTAGCGATTGGCTGGAAAGAGGATTCCCTCCGCGGCGGCAGGGATACTCTGGGCCCAGAAGCCGTTTCCACTGGCAAAGTCTCAGACGGCTCCGCCAGGGCCGCAGCGACCACTTCGGTAGAGGCCTTAGCTGGGTGGATCAAAGCCCTCACCAACTTAGGTGTGTCCTGGGCCTTCGCCTTGGGGGGAGGGTCAGCGCCTCGCTCCCCCTTCGAGATCGACCGGGTCCGCTCCAGCGGCCTACCCGGGTTCTCGGACTTCCTCTTCCCCGAACCAGAGCGCTGGCTCATGGTCGAACGTGCCGGTGAAGTAGCGCCCTGCTTGGCAACCGAAGAGCCCGACCTTTCGGCGCTCCCGGTGCCCGCAGACTTGCGGTGCTTGGCCTTCTGTTGGGCCCCGTCGGGGCGCCCTCAAAGGACTTAGAAGCCCGCCCAGCCTCCTTCTTCGCCTTCTCACCTGCTGTGCCCTTCTCCAGCCAGGTGGCGAGGCGGGAACGACGATCTTGTTTGGTCCGGTTCGAAAGGTTCTTGCAGAACGCACATTCCTTCTCCACGTGCGTCTTGTCCCCATGGAGGCAATAGAGACATCGCAAATGCTCGTCCTCCTTGAAAACGTTATATAATATGCATCCAGGACGGTTCCTGAACAGCTTGGATCCGGGCATCGAGCTCCCCTTGTCCTGGGCCATGTCCGTTGAGGTAGGCCGCAGATCTTCCGGGATCCTTCAAGAAGTGTAAACTCGACGAAAACTTCAAACTTGAGGGGCGTAGAAGAATTCCGAAACGGGTCCCCGTTATCGGAAGTAGAAACGGTGGGGCTTGAGGCTCGATTAAACCGAAAAAATTAGAAATTCTCCTGAAAAACGTGAAAACGCAGTAAAAAAACTCGAGAGCTAAACACGAGGACTCCCAACACTTGAGCGTGCGGTAAAAATCTGAGGATGGCTGCCAGAGGTGGCACTTAGGGAGAGGGCAGTCATTGGCTGGGGGTAGTATGACCCAGAGATCAGTGATTGGTTACTACTAAGAAAGACAGATCAGAAACGAAACTGATACTGATTTTTTCTTTACCGAGGATTCCCAGCCTGACAACGGTACCTGGGCCCAAAAGACAGGGGGTGGCCAGGTGCACGGTGCCAAGAGAGAACAGATCAGCAGGGGAGAGGGGGAGCGAAGGCAGAAGAAAAGAGGAAGGTCTTGAGGTGCTTCCGGAACCGGAGATGGAACCGGAGATGGTTCTCCTCAAGTTTTAGAGTGGCAGGGAGGCTGTTCTAGAGGGAGGCCCCAGCCGAAGACAGAGATCTACCCCCAGCTTGTTTCTTAGAAAAACAACTGACCCTGAGTGAGTTGGAGGTAGAGGAGCGAAGAGCTCGAGAGGGGAGGTATTTGCGGAGGGATAACTGAAGGTATTTTGGACCCAGGCCCCAGAAAGCCTTGTGGACAATGTAGAGGGTTTGGAATTTAATCCTTGCATCCACTGGGAGCCAGCGAAGAGATTTCAGAGCTGGAGAGATACGATCCCAGGGCTTGAGGCCAAGGACAAGTCTTGCAGTCCTGTTCTGGATTAGTTGCAGAGGGCGGAGAGTAGAGGCATGTAGATTTAGAAAGAGGCTGTTACAATAGTCCAAGCTAGAGAGAACCAGAGCTTGAGATACCATGAGCTTCTGGGGAAAGGAGAGGAAAGGCAGAGTACCTCTGAGGAGGTGCAGTCGGAAATTTGACTTTTTAGAGACCTCAGAGATGTGGGCGGAGAAGGAAAGGGTGGAGTCAAAGATGACCCCGAGGTTCTTAGCCTCGCAGGTGGGGGTAGGAGGAGGGCCAAGGGAGGCCGGCAAGAGAGTGAGGGGAAATGATGGTGAAGGTGTGCCGATAAGGAGGATCTCCGTCTTGCTGCCATTCAGACAAAGATCAGCCTGAAAATGAGTTGAGTGTCGTCAGCGTAGCACTGGAAATTTGAGCAGAAAATGGCAATGCAGTGGGCGAGAGTTGCCAGGTATTGGTTGAAAAGCCAGGGCGAGAGGTTAGACCCCTGGGGAACACCAGAGGTAGAGAGGAAGATAGATGAAAGGAAGGACCCAAGTTGGACCTGGGAGGGTCGATCTGAGAGGAAAGAGGTCAGCCAGGCCAGAGCCTGATCAGTGATACCCAGGTTTTCACAGAGACGGTTGAGCAGGATGGTATGGTTGACCGTGTCGAAGGCAGAAGAGAGATCGAGGAGGATGAGGACAGAGGGAATGTTAGAGTCAAGGTTGGTGAGCAGATCTTCACTGATGTTTAGGAGAGCAGTTTCCGTGCTTCTGGCAGCTCTAAAGCCAGACTGGTGGTCATGGAGACAGCCAACAGAATTGGAATGAAAGTTAAGCTGAGAGATGGCCAACTTTTCCAGGAGTTTGCCAAGAAAGGGAGTAATGGAAATTGGGCGATAGTTAGCTGGACAAGAAGGATCAGCTGTGGGTTCCTTGAGAAGAGGATGCACAAAGGTGTGCTTCAGAGGGGAGGGGAAGGATCCAGAGGCAAAGGAGTGGTTGCAAAAATCAGCAAGGGCCGGAGCGAGGGTGTCAATGTGGTCCTTGATGGTTTTAGAGGAACAGGGATGAACCTGTTTTGAAGAGGCTTTCATAGATCGGACTTGTTTAGCAACCTCGTCAGGGGTGAAAAGAGGAAAGGAAGAGAAGGATGGTGGGAGGGTGGCTAAAGGAGGTTCAGCAAGCACAGATGGAGGGGGAAGAGGAGGAGTGTGGGTTACACATGGACATTATTTATCGAACTGTGTTGGATAATACAAATCCTTACCAGAATATTACCGGTTGCCACGAGGAACTTTCTTCAGTAGGGTCAAGCTGCAACCTGCAAGGAATCGAACAAGAGTGAAAGTCAGGCATTTGAACTCTTACGAACTACATACTTACGGCGTCTTGCCGGGAATATCTGATTCAATATTGTCCTGGAACTCACCAATTCCTTCGAGCCAGTGAAGCAATTGGTTATCTACGCGCCCCTGCGCTCAATGCAGGATGGAGAGCTCATCTTTTCAAATCATCAGAAGAATATTCCTACGGGCCAAGCAAACAAAGCTAGGTGGGCCAGTCCAGTCCATCATCTCGGCCCTACGCATCACATTGGTGGAGACCGCAGCAGTCCAGTCCAGATCGACGCCTCTGTGGGAGCCAGGTGAGGGTAACACTATACGAGTCGTAGTCAGAGCCGCCCTTGGCAACAGTTGACCCGCCAACCCCATCTCTGCAATCGTCCAATCATTCGGTTCCACCTCCACAAACGAAACAATAAATTGCCATGAATAGGTTAAATGATAGGCACAAAAGTTTGGCAAACCCAGACCCCCTTTTCTAAAGGGAATTGAAGCTTCCACAACTGTAGCCTTGGGGGTTTCTTATCCCATATGAACGACTGAACCAAATAGTCAAGTTCCCTCCAAATTGAGGACTTAATTTCCAACGGTAACATGCCCAGTACGTAATTCTTTTCTAGGCGTAGCAGTCATCTTCAAAGCACTTGCTTTGCCCCACAATGAAAGCCTTAACAAAGACCACCTCTCCAAACTTGCCTTAAACTCTCTACATACCTCAGTCATATTTTCCTCAACCATGTTCTCTACTAACGGAGTGAGCCATACACCAAGATGCTTCATTCTCTTCTCACACCATTGGAAGCCTAATGTTGTAATAGAAGACTTGTCACAAATAGGTGTTAACGGCATCACTTCCGATTTAGAGCGATTAATCTTGTAACCCGCCACTTTATAAAATTTATCCAGTATCCCCAAAAAGCTGGGTAATGAAACATTCAAATCTCTGATAATCAACAGCAAATCATCTGCAAAAAAACATATATTTTGTCCTGTCCTTTGAAAACCAATGTCCTTAATATCTAAACGTTGTCTCAAGGCAATAGCCAAAACAAAAAGTAACGAAGACAAGGCACAGCCCTGTCTAGTACCCCTCTGCAAAAGAAATGGATTAGATCGCAAACCATTAGTCCTAATAACAGCAGTCGGAAGAGTATACAAAAGGCGTATCCAGGATATAAAACTCTCTCTGAAATTCATTCTGGTAAGAACCGAGAAAAGATATCTCCAATTCATCCTGTCAAATGCCTTCTCGGCATCAAGCGAAAAGGCAACCACGTCTTCTTCAGAAGAGTGAGCATTATACATTGTTAACAACAATCGCTGTATATTACTCGATGTTCTTCGGCCCTGAATGAAACCCGACTGGTTATCGTCAATCAGAGCACCCATCAAAGGAGCAATTCTTGATGCCAATATTTTTGCCAGAATCTTATTATCAATGTTAATTAAACTTATTGGGCGATAATTCACCGGGAGATTAGCATCCTTGCCTTTCTTCAAAAAGACCGAAACTGTTGCATGAACAGTAGAGGATGGCAAAAGACCTTCATCGAGGGATAAAATGTAAGTATCTTGCAGCAAGCCCAGTGCAGATTCTGGACAAATTTTGTAAAATTCCACCGGAAGCCCGTCAGGCCGCGGGGCCTTTTCCACATTTAAGTTATAAATTGCCATTTTCACCTCATCCAAAGTTATAGATTTTTCAAGTAATTCACAAACCTCCCCAGACACTTGTGGGATTTGCAGTGACTCAAAAAATGACTCACCACGCCCAGTAATATCCAGCTCATCATTATACAAATGTTCATAGTACTCCTTAAAGACAGCATTTATTTTCATTGGATCAAAAGTGATATCACCATTCAAGTCACAAATTGATCATTCGTCTCACCACATTCAAGATAAGAGCACTTCAGAGGAAATAACTGTCCCTCAGCTCTAATATTTATCATACCATTAATCTCATTCTTCAAAGCGCTCAACTCCTTTCTTTTTCCTGGATTGTCTGGATCGCTCACCAAAACATTAGCCACTTCCTTGATTCGCCTCTCCAAATCTAAGCTCAATGTTTCCATACATTTCCTCTTCCTACTTGACAGGCCCAAGACCAGGCCCCTCATTGTGCATTTAAATGCCTTCCATATAGTTTTCACACTCATACCCTCTGTCCTATTTTCTCTCACAAAATGATATGCTTCTTCTCTAATCTTATCAACTTACCCTTGATCCTGTAAAATCGAGGTATTCATCCGCCAAGTGAACGATCTATGTATTCCAAAATCAAGTTTTATCTTCAAAAAGACAGGGGCATGATCCGTCACTACAATACTCCCAATTTCCCCCCTCAATAAAATGTTCAGTAATTTTGCCACTCGTGAGAAACATCAATGCGGGAATAGGTACAATGAGAATTCAAATAAAAACTGTATTCTTTTATCTGCGGATGCGATAGGCGCCAACAGTCCTTTAGATCATTCTCTGCCAACAGTGACTGAAAAGACCTAAAATGAGGATCTCTTCTTTCAGCCACCCCCCCTTACTTCGATCTAATTTAGCATCCATTACCAAGTTGAAGTCTTCACCTACAATTACATTTGGTGTATCAAAATCCTGTATGAGTTGTGAAACCTTTCTAAAAAAGGAACCGTCTTCAATGGACGGCACATACACATTACACAGAGTCACCTTGCAACCTTGAAGTTCAATCAACAAGACCACAATCCTTCCTTCCTTGTCAATTTTTTGTTTCAGAATTTTAATCGGCGCATTTTTATGAACCAATATCGCCACACCTCTAGATCTGGAAGAATAGCACAAACTATACACACCAGCAACCCATTGCTTCTGTAATCTCTGGATTTCATCACTTAGCAAATGCGTTTCTTGCACAAAATATATGTCACACTGCTTCTCACACATACAATTGTAGATTTTCTGTTGTTTGTTGAGGTTATTCAAACCATTCCATGACATCACCTTCAGATCTTGCTTCATTGGAGATAACAAACATTTCTTTCAACACAATCAAGGAAATACTAGATGCATAAAATCTAAACAAAATACCAAAAAACACACTACTAAAATATATACAACCACACCGTCCCCGTTTTGACAGAATGACGATAGCCAACACTACAGTATATGAAAGCCCAGATCTCCCAGCCCTCCCCCCCAATTTCAAAAGAACTCAAGATACTACATCCCATCAACGCCCCTCAAATAAATAACAACCATAAACAGAATTATACTCCTTACACTACACCCAAATATATAACAATATATTAATATTCATGACCTTTTCACAAGCAATGACAACCCATAGCAACTTCCAACGACCACCCTACAACCAAACTCCCGACCCTATTGCGTAAACATTAAAACACATTTGGCACAGCAACAAATCACTTTACACTGCTCTGTTATTTAGGTTCGGTTCAATTTGCTTGTTGACATTTCCCAAAGCACTAAACTTTTCATGTACGATTCTAATGCTTCACAAAATGTTGCTCCATACGTCTCCATTAGAAGAACATCGTAGGTTTGAGGTAAACAAAATACGTACAGACTGGTATGTTACCTACTACCCTTTTTCCTATCCACCACTGTCAATCTCTGACAAATTAGTTTTCTTCTTCTGTCCATACTGCCTGAGATCCCACCCACTCCAGCGTAAATAGACCATGTACCCGTGCAAGTCAATTACCAAAATATGCACACTAAAAGATATCTTCATATATGAATCCATAGTAAATAAATCAAAAATACAACTATGGATTGCACAGTGCGCCAATGCCAAAAAACTATAGATGGTTAGAGACATGTCATAGAGCTGCATGTAGTAAAAGTAACTATATCTTAACAGGTAGTGAACTGCAAACATATTACTAAACATCATCCTGTCAAAATATTTCAAAAGAAACATAAATAGGCATACGAAGGAGAATAGAGACTCTTTTAAACCCAAAAAAAGATGAAAACTATGCCAGGGCCTTCTAGAATCTTTATCGGCTCATCTACACTTGAGGTCTTTCACAAGTAATTTCCACTTTACCACTTAACCCGATGTGTCCCTATTAATGTAATGATTTCAAGTCGGGTTGCTGTCACTGCACACTGCAATCATGGGAAAACGAAAGAAAACAGCTTAGATGGGATGATCTACAACTAAACAAATTGCTCCAGCTGGGCACCTCTAACTCCCTGTACGTGCCTTAACTGACAGCAAGTCATAACCTGCACGCAGATACCAATCAAGGGATTCCATCCGCCCCGATTTGGTCATCATAGTAGGGACATGCTCCTTACCGCAGCCTGGTCGTGTGTCCACAAACCAATCCAAGCGAACAGTTAATCCGCAAATCCGAAGATGCGATCCCCTGCTACGCGACGCATAAACAAACGCGCATCTTTCAGTATCACCATTAAGCATAACGTAGCGTCACAGAGGAATGTACGTAACGTGTTCAACGTCAGCTGATCGCTGGAAAAGTAAAGGTCCTTTCTTCAACGCTCCTCCACCGGCACGAACCCATCTACGTTCCCTCGCCGCATCAAGTATTTTTTCAACAAAAAAAAACAGTTAACAGTAGCGCTAGGACAATGCCATTTTAAACCATGTCAACAATGAAAAATGAAAAGAAATAAAGTAAAATGAAATAAAAAATATTTTCAAAACATGCTCAGCCAAATGAAATAATCATTCCATAAGAGCAGTATGAGTTCCATCACAATGTTTCTCCAACCAAGAAAGCGCTTCTTTTGGGTCATTAGTAATTCTTTCTCCTGTTGGGATGCACAATGTCATAGAATGGAATTTGTTGAGAAAGACGTTTATGCTCAGATCCTTTGCCAATGCTTTAACTGCTCTGAATGATATCCTAATCTCCAAGTGTTCCTTTGGGAAATCTGGCTAAATAAAAATAGGCTTTCCCTTGAAATGAGTAGGACCTTTGGATCTGGCTGTTTGTATCACAGACTCATTTATCTTAGACATGGTGAAGGTAACAAGAATATGTCTAGGTCTAGGCCCAGGCCTACCAGCAGGATAGACATATTGGTCTATCCATATTGGATTCAGTGACAGATTCCACACCACAGCAGTCCTTTAAAATCTGTACAATTAACATGGGTAGTTTTCCTCCCACTGAGTCAGCATTCTCCTCCACTCCAACAATCCTTATGTTTTTCTCTCTTAGCTTCACATCCAACTCCAAGCGCCTTTCCTTTTCTGTACATAGCTTTCTTCAGGTTATTGTAAGCTCTGAAGCTACCAGCAATCTCTGATCCCATGTCTGAAGAAGTCTTCTCCAAGGAAGTCACTCTGACATCCAAATGGGAAACACTGACACTAAGATCTGCCATAGTTGCCTTTACTTCTTTCATATCTCGAGTAACTTGTCTGAGCAGCTTGTAAATAGTTTGAGGGCTAGGATCTTCTTCCTCTTCATCCTCTAATTCTGGAAATGATTTCTGCTTTTTGGGAATCGGATTAACAGACTCCTGTGATTTCTTCTTTGAGTTCATGATCAAATATGTAATTCCTTTCAGGGGAGGAGGCCAGGAGCCACAAGCTTAAGCTGCTGCTGCTTGGACCAACATTCGGGAATCGATAGGAGTTGAGTTAGTAGAGAATTTATTTCCAGCTACTGTACACCTTTTCATGAGTTAATAATGTGAACAATTCAATTGACCAAGGCGAAATAGAATGAACTGTCATGTGATCATGATGCTAGTTGAAGGGATAAAGTTCGAGTCCCTTAATGTTAAAGATTTGAACTCACTGCACAAGCATTCCATGTTGGTAAGGGAATTTAAACTCTTCAAAGTAGATGTGTTATTTGTTCAGGAAACAAAATTCAAAAGGGGAGAAGAGTTTAAATTAGGTGGGAAGGAATTGGGAGGGACACTGTGGGCATTAGGTCAACACATCATGTAAGGCATCATATACAAGAAATCTTTAAACCTCCAGATAGCACAGATTCATAGAAACGAGGAGGGGAGGTACATTGTGATTAATGGGAAGATATGATCGTGTGCAGTAACCCTCTGTTCAGCATATGCACCCAACCAAAACCAGCTAACTCTTCACCTTCTTAGAAGGCTAGAAGTCAGGCCTGTTCATATGCAGAGGGGATTTTAATCTTATATCAGACCCCACTATGGACTGGGACTCTATGAGGGAGGGAACGATCCCCCCATCATGTCCAGGCAGTGAAAGATTCCCAGATCTCTTGAGAGCCAATTACCTGATCGACACATGGACGGAGAAGCACCCGCAGAAAAGGGCATTCACGAATTATTTCCTGCCACACCTGACATATTCACAAATAGATTATATCTTGTTGGAAGCCGCATCTCAGTATGCCATACTAGCAGCTGCCATTGAGATTGTGGGCTGGTCCGATCATGAGATGTGCTTACTTGAACTTGACTTAAGCCCTCCCCCACAGACTGACATAGGTGGATCTGTAATGAAACTCTCTAAAAAGACACGATTTTCAGGGACTCCCTTGCCAAAGAAATGAGAGATTACTTTGCAATCAGTGACACGGGTAAACTCACACTGAACACAGTTTAGGAAGCGGCTAAAGCCACATATCAGGGGGTCTTGATAGCAGAGGGGGCGTTCAGAAACAGGACCAGGCTGCTAAGGGAATCAGCATTAAAAAAAGAAATTAATCAGAAGGAATTATCCCTCCAAAACCAAAACACCCTTAGAGAGGAAAATCTGATTAAGATTAGAACACTACGTAAAGAATTGAGCGATCTATGGCATGATAAAGCGATAATCCAGTTTAGGTGCCTGAAACAAAAGTTATATGAGAAGGGCGACAAAGCCCACAACATGCTGGCCACACATCTGCGCAACCAGAGAAAGGACAGAGCAGTGTATAAAGTCAAAGATGAGAATGGGGGGCAACTAGTCAGCCCAGTTGAGATCACCAGGCACTTTGCCTGCTTTGATGCTTCCCTATACAGTGCAGAGGGTGGATGCTCAGAGGAGAACAGAGCGATATATACTTATCAAACTTCCCCCACAACCCGCTAACCACTAATAATCTAACTTTATTAAAAGCCCCGATAACGGTTGAAGAAATAAAAAGTGGAATATCTAAGCTTAAGCCAAGCTCGGCACCAGGGCAGGACGGGTTCATGCCAGCCTTTTATAAAGCCTACAGTAACTCCTTGGCTCCCTTCTTAGTTAAACTCTTCAACAAAATCTTAGAAACAAGCCAAGCCCCACCATCCTTTACGGAATCTCAATTATAGTTATCCTGAAGGAGGGCGAAGATGTCACGGAATGCGCCTCATACCGGCCTATATCACTTATAAATGTGGACACCAAGATTTACAGCAGTGTCTTGGAGGGCTGGCTTTCCCTAGTTGTACCCCATTTAGTACACACAGATCAAGTCGACTATGTAAAGGGCAGGCAGGGCACTGATAATATTCGTAAAACCCTGGATCTGATAACTTCCATAAATGATTCAGACGACTGCTCTCAATCGACGCGGAAAAGGCATTTGACAGGGTGGAATGGCCTTTTTCTGGGTGCAGTCATGCAATGGGCAGGGTTGGGCCAACAATGTATAACTGGGGCACAGGTGTTATACCAAGATGCTAAGGCTAAAGTGTTGGTCAATGGTATCGCATCAGAGACCCTTTTGCTCACTCGAGGCACATGCCAGGGCTGTCCCTTATCACCCCTTTTGTCTGCTTTAGTCCTAGAACCACTGGCGCAGGATATCCAAGCAAACACCCAAATAAAGGGGTTAGTTATGTATGGGTGTGAATATAGACTTGCATTATTTGCGGACCACATTATGGTATATATAACCCGAACAACAATATTGATCCGAGCACTCTTTTCAACTTTGGCGGAATATGGCGCACTATCTGGGTTCTGTGCCAATTTAAAAAAAACAGAAGCACTTGCTTTGAGCCGGCCCTCTGCCCTCCCTGAGAAATTGGTAGCGGCCTAGGGATTCCAGGCACAAGCAGTAGACATCAAATACCTGGGGTTAGTACTCACAAAAGATTTAACAAAACTGTCTCAGGCAAATGTCCTGCCCTTGTGGGAAACAATTAAAACAGACTTGCAAACGTGGTCAGAAATAGCAATCTCCTGGGCTGCCAGGTTCACGTCTATCAAAATGATCATACTGCTGAGACTGTTGTTTCTCTTCCAATCACTTCCAGTAGTGATCCCACAAAAGTTCCACACAGAGGTGAAGCAAGCAGCCAGCCAGAGATCCCGGATTTCATACAGCACATTGATAACACCTAAGTACAAAGGGTGTATGGGTTACCCAGACATCTTTGAATACTACAGGGTAACACAGCTGTGTGTTCTCTCAGATCACCTGTGGGAAAATACAGAGAAGCAATGGGTGGATCTTGAAAATGGGTTGTTCTCTGCGGTCACCCTGGGTGAATGGTTATGGGTCCATAGCAGTACTATGCCCCAAAGAATACTTGAGCACCCAGTACTTGCAGTTTTGTGGTCTCTCTGGCGTCCATCAAATAGTACGCAGGGAGTGGCAACGTGGCCATCACCACTTAGTTGCATTTGGCCCCCCAAAAGAGAACTGCTGGTTGATCCAATTTGCTTTCAGTCTCAATATGAGGGCGGCTTGGTACGAGCAGGGCAGATGTCGAAGGATGGGGCCTTTGTGACAAAAGTCAAACTAGAATCGGCCTAACAGGGCGTCGACATCTCGCCATTGCAGCATTTACAACTAAGGAGTGCACTATTAGATCTGCACTGGGGCAAATCCCTCATACGAGCACTCACACCCCTAGAACGTACCCTAAGCGAACACCACGACTCCAGAGGCTTGATAGCAAAGCTTTCCTCCTCCTTGATAAGCAGAGGCCACTTACCGATACCAGGGACACAAATCAGATGGGAAGGAGAGTTAACCTTATAAGATAGCCAAGATACCTGGGCAGTGATATATAGAGCGGTCTGGTCCACTTCAATCTCCATGCAATACAAGATGTACAATGGAAGACCATTGATGCAATGGCACTTAAACCTGCAAAGATTGGCAAAATGTATCCAGGCGTTAACCTGTATTGTTGGAGAGGTTGCCCGAAGTTTGCGACTATTGGCAACAGTGGTGGCGTTATCAGAAAGTTCAGGTATACTGGAAGGAGATCCTGGGTTAGATGTGAGCCAGAGATGGGATTAACAGGAGCATATCCCCTTTATTAATGCTATTTGGAATAAAAACAGACGCGGAGGGGACACACACAGTACTGTCGCACATGCCTAGAAACATGCTTTTAGCAGCAAGAGTTTGCCTCACCATCTGCTGGATAGTTAATATGCTACCATCAAAGAAAGAATAGTTGAACAAAGCCCATGAGATATACTAGATGGAAAGCATTACAGCTGTGTTACTGGAAACACATTCACACATAGTTATCACATGGCTCCCCTTCTTGGAATGCTATGCTGTGTTTCAGGATGCACACAAGCAGGCCACGCACTAACAAACAATAGAGGGCTCGGCGACCTACGGAAGATCACTCTTAGCACATAGATAAGTGGGCCTTGGTCGAAAAGAATTGGTGTACCAATTATTCTTATTCCTGACAGGTACATTATTATATCCAACGGACAAGTGGTGTTGTGGTCTGTACAGTTCTAGATTTTAAGACTTATTTTTCTTTTTTTTCCCTAGATTTGAAGGGAGGGATGTTGGGGTGGGAGGAGTAGTGGGCAGGGATCTTCTTGTTTTTTAAGTTACCAAAGGTTTGAAAGCCATCAGGGTCACCTCACGCAACAGACTCATCAAGCAGTGTTGAAATTCCCCGGGAGTGAGTGGGTTTACATTTGGGTTCGGTAAGATAGGCAGTGCTTTTTGTGAGCCATTGGGACCCTCTTCTGGGCATACTAATGCACCGCCAGGACTTCCATTCCCTCCTTGGCAGTGTCTTTGCGGTTGTATGGGCATTTATTTTTCCACTGTCCCTCCTGTCTACAATTGTTGCTGACTAGGGGGCTAGGCGGTTCGGCCCTCTGGCCCTACTGGCTCGGCCATCATCGCTGTCTCAGCTGCTTCCCTTTTCTCGAAACTCTCTGCTGATCCGGGGGCCAACTATTGCCTCTACTGGGGAGGCTGCCCCTGGCACCTCCCTCATACCCGTGTGGCATTGAGGGGGTCCCATTTGGGGCCCTCAGGCGCTATTCCCCCCAACCTCCTCCTTTGGAAGTTAGTCTCTGGGCACTGCACCTGGCCCTGCAGGTTTTGCATTTTTACAGCCATCAGCTTGCTCTCAAACGTTTCCTACTTCTGTTTCTGACATGCAATGCAGCGGTTTGCATCTGGCACCAGCTCCGCTAGTGATTTGGTCTGCCATCCGAAACATATGTTCTTAAGTCACGCCTGAACTTTAGATAAGAAACCAGAAACAAAGGATTTGGCTATGGTTTCTTTGCAGTCTCGTCTGGTTTAGCGATGCCATAGTGCTGGGTGAACACCATCTACCCAAATGGTCTGCCAGAGATTCGCCCTTATTCTGTTTACAATTCGTTATCTTAGCCTAATTTGTTTTCTGCTGGCATATTTCAGGAATGGCAGCCACTACTCTCTCTCTCTAGCCTGAACCAGAGCATCCCTAGTGAACGGGTTGAGCGCTGGCCAGGTCTCCTGTTCCACTAACCACTATATCACCTCTGGTGCCATAACTATCCTCATAAGCTGATTCCTATCAGCCCAGAAGGGCTTATAACACTGTAAAACTATTTGCAAATCCTCAATAAATCGTTGCAGTTCCTCTCTAATATTTGGACACTCTTAGGCCCGGCTTCTAAGATCTCATGGTTACCATGGTCCATGTACAGTAATGAGGTTTGGGTGCTGTTGCCCCATCTCCTCTGTGCCTCCCTGCATTTGTCTAAGAGGCACCTGGAGGACCCGAGGGTCTTTCCCATATACATTACCTCCCCTCATCATGGACAGAGAGTCCTCCTGTGGCATCTTAACCACTTGGTTCCAGTAGTACTGAGACTGAGGCCAAAAGGGGTACCTGTTCCCAGTTGGCGGTTTCTCCTGGGGTGGTTGCCCTGGCTGGGCCTGTCTCTGTCCTGCCCTCGTAGTTGCTTACATACTGGTAAAGAAGTCAACAGTATCTTCTGCTAATTCCCTTTTGTGACCGTCTTGTTAATCTTTTAGGGCATCTGTCTTCTGTATTATCTGGGGGCATAAGTGGGTACTTTTATCCGTCATCCCTCTCGATCTCTGGAGAGAATTCAACACGGTTGGAGGAGGCAACGGCACAGGGAAATGACAGCAAAGTCAGGGGGCTAAGGGAGGTCAATGACCGGTTACAAGGAGGAATATTATACCTGAGATCGAGAGGGATGACGGATAAAAGTATCCACTTATGCCCCCAGATAATACAGAAGACAGTTGCAGAAAAAGATTAACAAGACGGTCACAAAAGGGAATTAGCAGAAGATGTTTATTGTGTGAATTAAACATGCCACAAATCCAAAAAATCACAGTCACAAGCTGTTAAATTGAGTGAGCATATAATAGGTGGCCGGTTCCTCGCTAAAGGTAGTTTACTGCGCAGACGATTTGCTCAAGGAAGATTACATCGAATTGTTTTGATCGAATTTCAGCACACATGTTCAAATGTTTGTGCGGTATGTGTTATAGTAATTATAAAGGTGGGGGTGGTATGGTAGACTATGGTGGAGGTTGCTGGTGGGGGGCTCCCCTGCAAAAATTTGCGATGGAATGTCATAAAAAATAATCATTTGATGAATTCTTCTTCAACCAGATTTTTTCGATGGAATCACATAGATCAGGTTCCTCCAGCTGTTTTGTTTGTTCCTTGCCCATTTCTGTCTCTACTATTAAAACTCACCCAACGTTTACTTGCCCCGTTACCCAGGCGATCCTGCTCCATTCATGCTTTGACTCCACTCCTTCGTGGTCCTAAAAGACGAGGGGATTCAATTACCAGAGACACTGTGGTGTGGTCCTGACAGGGATGGGGCCCTTGTTCCTGCAAGCATTAATCTTTCCCTATATAATTGGCCATCCGTGCTTATTCCTCTGTTGCCCCCTTGTTAAACTCTTTCTTCCCTGCACCATATAATACCAGCATATCATAGGTACCCGGTAGTCTCTTAAAGGAGCATCCTGTACACAAGGACCGACTGCATCCAGTCAGTCAGAAACTTAAAATATAACCAGCCTATCTAGTCTCTAATCTCAATATTTTGCTAGAGTTATGCCCCAGTAAAAATAAGAAACAATCAAAAGAACCACTGCTATAAAACAGGCAAAACATATAACAAGGACAATATATCTGACCCAGAATCTTCATCCCGTTTCAGTGTGCCCACTAAAAAGGTCCCTGCCACGTTTCTCCATCCCCCTGCACCTTAACAGGTTCTCGGGTACCTGTATGGCCCTGCAGTCCACCTCGCAAAAGAGCCCCCCCTTGGAGTTTTTCATCATCATAAAAGTTTAATTCGGAAACACAAGATTATTTCCATAAAAACAACATCATAAAATAACAATGACATTTGCAGAGATATATATACACAAAAGATACTAAAGTGATAAAAAACCAATTCCAAGTATTGCTGCAGTCACAGTATAAGTACCAACAGTGCTGATCACAGCAAGAAACTAAAACGCCCAAGGGAACTAAGTCAATAGTGACTGCAAACCTAGTATAAAAAATACACAAAAGATACATATCATCAGAATACAGTAAAAAGTAATTAAATCAGATTCCTATACAATTTATTAGGTGTTTCATGTCATGCATTTCTTAGAAAGGACAAAAGTGTCCACGCCACACAAGGTGAGTCTGCCCATAACAAGTAGCGCAAAGCAGGTCTATATTGACAGAACCCAACTCACGCAGGAGTGGTTTTAGCGTGTGTCCTCTCAGTCTAGAATAAACAAGACAAAACAGTAAAAGGTGGGCCAGGTCCTCCCTTGGTGCATTACACAGAGGGCACGACTGATTATCAGTATCATTAGTGCAAGCTGCCACGACTGCTCTTAAAAAAACACAATTATAACGTGCCCTAGTTATGAGGATACAGAGTTTTTAATAAGGCCTCCTACCTTTTGCTGCAGCACGCTCAGGGGTCTTTAGGAGGAGGCAGCTCAGGGGCCAGCAGTAGGTAGGCATTGTGCAGATCCAGGGGGCATGGACATTCCCCCTGTTTGATGAGAGACAGAATCTGAGAAGGAGTGACCTTCTTCAACCTCTCCACTAGTAGGTAGAGGTTGAGGGAGAGAGGTTCAGAATGGTCCGCCACCCTCCCATGTCCTTCTCTGGAACTGCGAAGTGAGAGAAAAAAACCTTGCGCTATCAACAAAGGGATATACTCCAATGCCTGGAGCTCAAGGTCCAGAGGGCAGGGGGGCAGGTGGGAGACGGAGGGGGGAGTCTGGAAGAGGAAGAATGGATCCTTGGAGGATGGATCGAATTCTGGGCCACAAACTGCTAGGCAGCCAGGTGGAAGGTGACCAGCCCCCCCCCTCCCACGAAGTACACTGGCACTTGTCCTGAAGGTCATCAAACTTTACGCTTGTTCCCTAGGGTTGACACAGTGGTCTTCATCCTCTGAGCTTCCATTGAGGTCCTGAGGATGGACGGATCTCTGAACTCCCTATTCAGACCTCTGACCTGAAAACACTTGAGCCATGACTTATGTTTCATTTTGAGTAGGAAGATTAGTAAACCGATTTGGAGGGCTGCTTAGTAAATGCAGTTTACTAGCGATTTGGTGGAGATAGTGTTCGCGTTTTCCTTACAGAGCACCTTGTCCGTAGACAGATAAAACAAGGCATTGTTGTCGAATGGCAGAGCCCCCATGTGCTGGGCTTCTGAAATGACCTTTATACCTTTTTCCTAGTTAACCTGCCTCATGCCCAGTCCGATGTACATTTCCTTGACTGCTGTGTCAAAATGAGCTGCTGCTTCCTCCAGCATGCCACTCCCTACTGATGTACCCTCAACAAAGCCATCCAGGAACTTCTCTTTCATTTCCTCTGGGAAACTTGGGCAAAGTCCACAATTTCATTCCATTGCCTGAGCTGACAGACACCAAAAATGGTGTGGGTATTCGCCGTAAGTAGGTCAAATTAACTGTTGCCATACATTTTCTTGCACAGAGCTTCCATAGCTTGGGCCTCTTTCGATATACTTTGAGCTCAATGAAGAGGAAGGAGGACAACCCTAGGAAAGGGCTTTGGACACCACCATTGACTGGGCTGGCAGGTTGGAGCTGCAGCAGGATTTCTCAACCGACAAAAGCGGTACTTTGGCATCAAGCGTATGACTGGTGTGAGTCTCTAAGTGAGAGGATTCCCACAGGTATGGGAAAGTTCTCAAAGGAGGTTTAAGATGAGTGTGTGTGCATTTGGCCATGATTAGGATTTAGGGTGCAGGCTAGGCTCCAATAAGCAACCCAAGAGGCTGGGCAGGTGGACAGGTGCTGAGGGAGGTCACGACAGAGCGCTAGTGCAGGAGACTTGATATGTACCCAGCTAGACCAAAACCTGTAGGTTGTCGCTATATTCTAATGGCAGAGGTGTTGAGGCAAGTCTGGTGTTTCAGTGTGAAACGGTTATGTGACAGGTTAGACCGGATCTGTCGTAGTTGTAGCTGCATTCTAAAGTTGCGTGGATGGATAGCCGGGCCTGCGGCAGATGTCCACCGAAGTGGTGCGTTTATACATACTTTGAGCTCAGATGGAGGTTATCTTTAATGTTGTTGTGTCATCCGATCTTTTGTGCAGAAGAAAAGGCCAACTACCTTCGTAGACTTTTCGGGGCACTATGGACAGGCTACCCTTTAGTCTACCAAGGGCAATTGACTGGATGTCCTATAACCATTTCTAGGTGGGACAGACAGGCTGCCATATAACCGAGATAATAGGATTCTCTAAGTGCAATCGACAAATGACCTTTATAGTCTTACGACATATCTTCCAAGTTCTACCAACACTAGCAAAAGGAGACTACTAAGTGTGATATTAAGGACATCTGCTTATAACGACTGTGCATTACCATGGCTAACCTAAGCCGATCATAAGTGCAATCGAGGTTCCCAACATGTATCTTCGAGCGTCATGGGCGGGCTAAACATTATAAGGCATAAATGCTTTAATTGTGACATGTGTTAACCTGCATTTGTTTTCTTCTAGTTGCAATGTCCGGCTACGTGCATATCGAGGTACAAAGGCCCCTCTGCCAGCTGTTTTCCCTCCTTCCTTCCTCAGCATCACCGAAGCAACATCTTGGCCTCCCTAGCCCTTCCAGAGGCTGCTGAAGCAGCGCTCAATGCCTTTATCAAGGTAAGCCCTTAACGAGCTTAGTTCTTTCAGTATTATGGCTTGCACATTTATTTTTTGACCAAACGCCAGCCAATTTCTTAATTTATGCTGGCTATGTGCTTGTATGTTTCACTCTTTCTATGCTGCTCGTTTTGCCGTGATGTTCGTGGCATCTGTGTAGACATAGCCCTTTGTCTGCCCCTCTTCATCATGGCCACTTCCAAGCATACTCAGGGTTCCCTTCCCTCCCCCACCACCTTGCTGCTGCTCTGACTGGCCTTCTACATCTACAAAGTCCCCTCTCCCAGCTGTTTTCCCTCCTTCCTTCCTCAGCATCACCGGAGCAACATCTTGGCCTCCCTTGCCCTTCCAGAGGCTGCTGGAGCAGCACTCAATGCCCACATCAAGGTAAGCCCGCTGGGCTTAACAAGCTGAGTTCTACACTCCATTTTGAGTATTATGGCTTGCACTCTTTTTTTCTACCAAACACCACCTAATTTCTTCAATTGTGCTGGCTATGTGCTTGTGTGTTTCACTCTTTCTGTGCCGCTCGTTTTGCAGTGATGTTCGTGGCATCTGTGTAGACCAAGCCCTTTGTCTACCTCTCTTCATCATGGCCCTCCACACACACTCAGGATCGCATGCCCTCTCCCACCTTGCTGCCGTTCTTATTGGCCTTCTCCATATACAGCCCACAAAAGGCCCCCGTCTTAGCCTGTCTGGGCCGGATGGCCCCCCTTCTGCGCCCCCCTGCACATCATTAATGAACTTCGCCTGGTCTACCGAGGCAGTCTGTGGCAGTCTGTGGCCCCACGTTCCTGGCTTTCATGTGAGTTGCCTGCTAAACTAAATCCGATTACTTGTGACTTTTTCACCTGCAGTCACTTTCATTTTGTGAGCCTATCTCTGCCACCACTCGCCCCCCCTCCTCTCCTACCTCTTTTCTCATGCACTTATCACTGTTAGAAATGCTGTCAGGCACGTACGATGGTCTCATTTGTCTGTTCGTCTTACCCTACCCCCATCTTTCCTTTCTTTATGAATAGCTCTTGTATTATTGCATTATGGAAACGACTGTCAGGCACGTACAATAATTATGTCTTATGTTGCAAACAGTTTTGTATTTCTATGTTGTAACTCTAAATGCATAGCTCATGCCCATTCAGAATTTTCCAATGCCTTTTAAGAATGTTATCTCCTTGCTTAGCTTCCCACCCTCCCTGTGTTGGAGCGCTTTGAAACACTTGTTAAGTTTATAGGCACTATATAAGTGCCCAATAAATAAACCCTATGGTTGTCCTTACAGGTTTTGTATAAGGGGCTAGTATCAAGAAACTGACAGGTCCAGTACCAAGGCCCCGCAGCAGTGGCAAGCTATCCTGACAGGTAATTTAAGCTCAGGAGGGGCAATCTTGATACATCTTCTTGGTGCAATTAACAGGTGGTCCTCAAAGGAATTCAGGCGCATGGCCAGTACTCACTATGATCTTCAGAATGCTGGGGGTATCCGCATAAAACCTCTGCATACATGGACGGGCTAGCAAGAGAGTGCTACACCATTTCTACCACCTGAAATCTATCGAGTGCATCACATTCCCTACCCCCAACAATCCATCTAAGTGCGTCACATTTCCTACCCCCAAAATCCATCTTAGTGCATCACATTTCCTACTCCCAAAATCTATCTATGTGCATCCCATTTCATACCCCGAAAATCTATCTGGGTGCCACATAATTCTAACCCCCAACAAACCATCTCAGTGTGTCATGATTTTTACTCCCAAAATCCATAGAAGTACGTCACATTTCCTACCCCCAACAATTCATCTAATCAAACATTTTGAGTGCTTTTTTTGGCAATCCCCTTAGATATTTGATATGAGAAGGGCTACCAGCGCATGTTCCTCTAGGGGTGCAGCTGAGGCGGGTGTAAGGATGGGACCCCAGTGTATATTTCATGTCCTGATCGGCTATCCTGAAACTTTTCATTGGTAACGTACAAGCTATCATCAGACTGTCAGGTGTTGTATGACCGTAACCCGAGCGCACCAGTCAGAGCAAAGGAGGTCTTGGTGCTGCTGTGTGATCATGTGCAAAAAGTGGTCTAGGGGTTGAGTTAGCAGGGCGGGCAGCCACGACAACGGGCGGCATCCTCCTGTTGGTTTGTGTAGGAGAGGTTTTCGGAGATCGATGTGTGAAAGACGGCTGCCTGGACAATAGCCGGCATCCACTGTAGACTTGACTTGTTGGTGTTTCGATGAGAGTGAAACTGGTGCTATTTAACAAGGTTATGGTGGTGGAAATGAGAAGAGAATTTCAGATTATAGTAGGGAGTAGCCAAGGTTTGAGGGCCTTTCTGAATGAGAGGTGGGTATCAATGCAGTGGACGTAGAGAGGAAGCAAGTTCCAGATGGCAGGTGCTTGGATGGAGAAGGAGGATCTTCCCAATCTGGTGGAGTTGCAATGGGGGATAACAAGGAGAAGAGAAGAGCCATATCTGAGGTTCCTGGTGGGCTGAGCATGAGTTTATCCTGGAGGAATTTGGGTCCTGTGTTGTGGAGAGCATGGTGAGTGATGCACATGGCTTTAAAGGTAGTCCGTCGACAAATAGGGAGCCGGTGTAGAAATCTGAGTGTGGGGCTAATATGGTCTCTAGGTGAGAGGCCAATGAGGAGACGGGCACCAGCGTTTTGGATTCTTTGGTGTTTCCTGAACTGGAATGCCGGGGTGACTAAGGCAGCTTATATAGACTAGCGGGAGAGGATGATGGTAATAATGGCAGAGATTCGATGTGGAGAGGTGAAGTACTGGAAAATACACCTGAGGATGTGTAGGTGGAAGAAGCATGTGCTGGACATGGAGTTGATGTGCTGGGAGAGGGATAGATTCGAGTCCAGTGTGCATCCAAGGTTATTCACAGAAGTGGATGTTGTCGGGAGGGGGTGGAGGAGTTAAGAGGGGCGTCCCAGGGAGTGTGGCCAGGGGATTGGTTGGGGCAGCAGGGGGTTTCCCGCATACTCAGATTTTTGCTTAGCCAGGTTTGAGGAGGAGGTGGTTGGTTGTCATCCAGAGGTCGATATCAGAAAGGCAGACAGAGGTCCAGGTGGCCAGAGGCTGGCAATTATGGGATTTTGAGGTTGATACGGGTGCCGTATGCATACTTTAACAGATGAGGTTATGAGATTGGATGAGTGTAGGGAGAGGGCTAAGGTATATTTTGAAGCGTAGATGGGACAAAGAGGCGCCCTGCAGAAACCCTTTCAGCACTGGGCGCGAGAGGGAGGAGAAAGGGGGAGGAGCATGATTTGAGATTGATTCGAGATGAAGGAGATCCATGTTAGAGCAGAATCCTTGATTCCTAAGGAATGTAGTTTGTCTACGAGTATGGTGTGATCAATGTTGTCTAAGGTGGCAGATAGGTCGAGAAGGATGAGCGCTGTACATCCTTTCACGTCTGCTGGTCTTTTTAAGTCATCCCAAACCGATGCGAGGCAGTGCTCAGTTCCTCTGAGGGATCTAAAGCCTGTTTGGGCTAGGTCAAGAAAGTTGTTGGCTTCTGGGCTTCTGTGAAGAGGCAGAGCTGTTTATATGCTGTGCGGTCCAGGAGTTTGGCAATGAAGTGTGTGTTGGAAATAGGCCGGTAGTTCTGGGGAATGAGTGGGTCGAGCAAGGGTTTTTTGAGGAGAGGTTTGATATAGGAGGTCTTGAAGGCTTTCGTGAAGATTCTTCAGAAGCGGGACTGGTTTAGGATTGACAGTGCAATGCTGCCTGCCCAGCTTGTTAGGATGTTCTTGAGAAGGGTGAGGGGAGCAGGGGCCCAAGGAGAGCATGACGGATGGCTTTGCACTAGGAACTCATGGTGAGAGATGGGGAGAAAGAGGAGAAGACTGGCATAGGGAGGGAGGTGAATCTGGGGTCGAGTGGAGAGCGGGAGGGGTAGGGGACATCAGTTCTATTTTAGCAACAATGGCACAGAGTCCAACAATAGCGTTATTGTGAAATTGTTCACACAGGACAACACATAGAAATTGGGGGTTGGGGTGAGAGGTTGAGTAACCTGGTGTCTTCAATTCTGAGATGATTCTGTGCAGTTCCTTGCTTGGGTTTCAGGAGTTCAGGCTTCGGTTCCCATAGAAGTTTTTTTGGCTTTCCTAATTTCTGACCGGTAGGCCCTTGTCAGTCTTGCAAGAGAGGATTTGTTTTGAGGAGTGGGGTTGTTTCTCCAAGTCCTGTCCAGTCGGTACTTGAGAGTTTTGATAGATAAGTGGTGGGTTGTGTACCATTTGGGGCTGCAGCCCGGTCTCTGAGAGGCATGTGTGATTGGCGTAAGGGGGATGAGGGTGTTAGAGAGCCAGTGATCGAAGAGTTCAATGTCGGAGGACCTTTACCGGAGTGAGAGTGCTGGGAGTTAGTTGAGGAGGGAATTGGCTAGATCCGGGTCAATGGTGACTTTATTCCAGAGACGGGTGTGCGAGGGAATGGTTGGAGATGGCAGGCAGTGAAGCCATGAGAGAGGAGGAGGTGAGACCAAAAGGGAGACAAAGATTGCGGATTGATCTGTCCAGACTACGGGACGGGGAGGGTGGATTTAAGGTTTGTGGCACTGAATACTGCATCAAGGGTGAGCCTGCAGTGAAGGTGAGGAGGAATGTGAGTTGTTTCAAGTTGAGAGCTTCTAAGTTATCCATGAGAGAGCAGTTCATGGGGTTTGAGGGAGTATCAAGCCAGACGTTGAAGTCTTCTAGTATGGTGAAAGAAGGATGCCGATTGTATCCGGGGGGTGTATATAAGAGTAGAAAGCTGTGGGAGATAGCAGGGGAGAGTTGTATTTCTACATGCAATGATTCACAATCAGTGCTACAGGCTAGGGTGTCCTTAAGTGGGACTTGAATCTGGTGTTTGTGTAGGATGGCCAGCCCTCCTCCTCTTCTGGGTCTGTTCTGACCAATCAGATTGTATCCAGAGGAGAAGACCTTGTGTGCAATAAGTTCATAGTCGTCTGCAAACCAGGTTTCTGTGATAAAGAGGATGTCCAGGTTTTCATCTGAGATAAAGTCAAAGATGCTTCATTTGTTTTTGGAGACGGTCCTGGCGTTCATGAGTATGCAAGAGAGCATGTTCGATTTCTGGGGGGGGTAGGGGAGGAAGTATATTATGGGTAAAAGCAGGGGTCGGTGTGTGTGTTGTTGGAGAAGAATGTTGAGTGGGAGGGTCTAACCGGGCTAGCGTTGCGGGTTGTGTTGTTGTTGGACTGTGGGGTGAGAGGAATCGGGAGGTGGCAGAGGAAAGGATGGGGTGAGAGGAGGAGGGCATGGGTGCAGTAGGTGGCCAGATGGGGTATGGGGATTTTGGGGGAGATGGGAATAGAACAAAGATATGGTTGGGAGATTTGGTTGGAGTAGAGGGGGACAAGGATTGTGATCTAGGATGGAGCAGGGGAGAAGAGAGGGGGGATCCTGAGGAAGGCAAAAACCATAGTCCTTTCATAGCGTTTGCACAGCCAGAGGGGTGACTGTGAGAGTGGGGGGGCTATTGAGATTGGTGTGTTGGCCAGGGCAGGCCTTGCTGCACTTTGCGAAGGGAAGTGTGCGTTGGTGGTGTGAGGGGGGTTATGAGGTACATGTGGGCAGAGGGAGAGGTGGAAAATGGGTGGGAGGAGCTGGAGAGAAGAGATGGGAGGGAGGCTAGAGGGGTTCATGTGTTAATTTCTAGCGTGCTAGTATGCAGCTCTGATTTGTGAGGAGCAAGATCTGCATCGAGGTTGGACAGGTGGGTGATGGGGTGTTGGTTTTGAGGGAAGTGGAGCATTTTACTGGGTGTGGTGAAGGGGGTAGAAGGGGCTGCGTTTATGGATGGCGGAGGGCTGGGCTGGATGAGGAAGAGGGGAGAGGTTGGCTGGGTAGGTCATCAGTTGGGTTTCTGGAGAGCCAGCGTGCCAATCTGATCCGGGCGGTGTGAGGCATGGTGTCTAGAGTTGGGAAAGATGCACCCAGATTCAAAATTCACAGTAGTGGTAAGTGCACCTAGATTTAAACTCACAGCAGTGCGAAAATGCACCTAGATTTAAAGCTCACAGTAGTGAGAAAATGCACCTTGATTTAAAACTCACACCAGCAGGAAAATGCATCTACATTTAAACTTACAGCAGTGGGGAAAATGCAACTAGATTTAAAACTCACAGCAGTGGGAAAATGCACCTAGATTTGAAACACACATTAGTGGGAAAATGCACCTAGATTTGAAACACACAGCAATGGGAAATTGCATCTAGATTTAAACTCACAGCACTGTGAAAAATGCACCTAGATTTGAAACACACAGTAGTGGGAATATGCACCTAGATATGAAACACACAGCAATGGGAAATTGTGCCTAGATTTGAAGCACACAGTAGTGGGGGAAATGCACCTAGATTTGAACACACAGTAGTGGGAAAATGCACCTTGATTTAAAACTCACAGCCGTGGGAAAATGCATCTACATTTAAACTCACAGCAGTGGGAAAATGCACCTTTATTTAAAACTCACAGTAGTGGGAAAATTCACCTAGATTTAAACTCACAGCAGTGGGAAAATGCACCTAGGTTTGAAACACAGAGCTATGGGAAATGTCACCTAGATTTAAAGTCGTCGCAGTGGGAAATGCACCTAGATTTAAAACTCACAGCAGTGGGAAAATTCACCTAGATTTGAAACACACAGCAGTTGGAAATTACACCTAGATTTAAACACAGTGTAGTGGGAAAATGCACCTAGATTTGAAACACACAGTAGTGGGAACATGCACCTAGATTTGAAACACACATTAGTGGGAAAATTCACTTAGATTTGAAAACAGTGTAGTGGGAAAATGCACCTAGATTTGAAACAAACAGCAATGGGAAATCGCACCTAGATTTAAACTCACATCAGTGGGAAAATGTACTTAGATTTAAAACTCACAGCAGTGGGAAAATGCACCTAGATTTGAAACACACAGTAGTAGAAACATGCCCCTAGATTTGAAACACACAGGCCCTCATTACGACCCCGGCGGTAAGTGAAAAACGATGCCGGTAAATGATTACCGGCATCGTTTACCGCTAGGTCCAATCATGACCGGTGAAAGTGCTATTAGCGGCATTGTAGTTAACGGTGCCACTAACAGCACCAAGCTCGCACGCACGCGACCTTCCACGCCGTAAGTACCGGCATCGCGCAAAGGTAGGCAAATCACGAACCAAGCGGACATGCTCTTAACGCCATCGCGAAGGCCGTAAAGTACCTGAACGCCATGGTGCTAATTCCGCCATCGCGAACCAACCGTAAATGGCCATGTGCAGTGTTCCCAGCTGCCACAGGTGGACAGAATCAGCACAGGTGGAGGCAATACAGACTCAGCAAGTACAAAAAGAGCACACCCCACCCCTTCCCACACCCAGTCACACTCCACAATGATTCCAATACGACTAGCAATGTTGGGGCTGGAGGACCTGATTGCAATGCAAGTGCTACAACAACAACAACAACAACAACAACAACAACAACAACAACAACAGGCAGCACAGAGGAGACGCAGGAGGAGAAGGAGGGCAAGGCAGGGCCAGCAAGCCCCACCACCACAGCCAGTGCCACCACGCAGGCAGCCCCCAATCCCACGCATCCGAGCCAGTCCATTCAACCTCACCGCTGAGCAGATCCATACCTTGTACCGTTTGGACCGGGACTCCATCACCACCATCGTTAACATAATACACAACGACATCGTCAGCATGATAGAAACACCCACCGCCATCCCCCCTACTGAAGGTAGTGTCCGTGCTCCACTTCCTGGCAACAGGCACCTACCAGCACACAGTGGGGCACTTGCATGGCATTTCACAACCATTATTCTCACGTACACTGAGCCAAGTGCTCGATGCCCTCCTCAAGCACACAGACGACCACATTTCCTTACCATGGTCGGCCCAGGAGATTGCAACACCAAAGTGGGTTTCCATGCACTAGCCGGCATACCTGGTTGCATTGGTGCCATCGACTGCACCCATGTGGAACTGGTGGTCCCACATGCCATGGAGGTAGCGTACCGCAACCGTAAACTATTTCACTCAATCAACGTGCAAATGGTTTGTGACTCCAACAGGATCTTCACACATTGTTGTGCCCGATTCCCAAGATCAACCCATGATTCAATGGTCCTGCGTAACTCCACAATACCACGCTACATGGAGCGACATGCAGGGCCAAGATCCTGGCTACTCAGTGAGTCTCATGTCATGGCCATGGAAATGTGAAGTGGGTAGGTGATTGACGTAGCAATGCATACTTTACCTGGCTGAAAGGGGGGGGAGAATGATGCATACTTTACCTGGCTGAAAGGGGGGGGGTGATGCATACTTTACCGGGCTGAAAGGGAGGGGGGGAATGATGCATACTTTACCTGGCTGTGAGTAGCAGAGGCAATGGAGCCAGCTCATACCCTAAAGCAGCCCAAACGTCAACTGACACCTGTACACATAATGCCCGATGTAACCAGCCCTACCATGTGAATGAAGGTGTGTCCCAACCATGACACAACCATCTGCAAGTGCATTGTACCGATTCGGACCACATTGACCTCAACGAAATGCACCTACATGCAATGACTTTAGCCAATGCACGGCACCAAACACCATCAACTGAAAGGCCAGTCCCCCATAACTGCGCGCAAAGGAGGCACATGACGGACAAAAACATCAATACACCACTACACAGACACAGAGGCCCCAAAAATGTGCCTATCATCATTAGTAGTGCTCAGTGGGGTCATCATGAGGCTGACAGCAATGTTGCCATGATGAGAGCGTTGATATCACAGGACACCTGCCAGGTCACCAAAACAAACGCCATGAACAGACACAGTGTATGTGCACTCACAAGGCACTCGACCCCCCTGCATACATTGGTTGATGGCATCTAAAACAGTCCATGAGAGGAATACACATATACCGGTCACATAGTGTGAATCCATTTGTGCATGTAAAAGTGGTACAAGGTAACAGTTGAATGCATGCCATGGTGGCACGTCATGATTTGAGATTTGATGTCATGACTGACAGATACATTGTTGCCCACATACAGGTGATGCAGGCTATCCCCTGAAGAGGTGGCTCCTTACACCAGTCCGGAACCCACAGAACCAGCACGAGGAGGACTTCAATCGTGCACATACACGAACCCGTGTGGTGATTGAGCAGGCATTTGGCCTATTGAAGGCACGGTTTCGCTGCCTCAGCAGGTCTGGTGGGGCACTCCTGTACCGCCATGAGAAGGTGGCAAAGATCGTCATGGCATGTGTCATGCTACACAATATGTGCATCAGACGGAATGTGCCCCTGCCCCCTGATGCTGAACTGCAACCACCTGACGATGAAGATGAGGAGGGTAGGGATGGGGCAGCACCTCAGGGAGGCAGAGATGCACAGGAGGGGCGTGACATGCGTCGGACACTGATCAACCAATGTTTCTAGCACACACGGATGGGGGGTGTCACATGGAGATGGCAATTGGGGCACTGTGTGTGTCTGGGATATGCACACTGTGGACTGTTCACCAATAAATCACACATACGCAATGAGCAATGTCCACACATGTGATTTGTGATCAAGCAAACATTGTATTGTAAATGTGAATTCAATTAACACACCCACTCCCCCCTCCCCCTCAACTCCCCAACTGACCCACTCCCCCCTCCCCCCTCAACTCCCCAACACACCCACTCCCCCCTCCCCCCTCAACTCCCCAACACACCCACTCCCCCCTCCCCTCTCAACTCCCCGCAAAAGTGCGTGGATGCCTGTGTTGAAGTGCCTAATGTGGAATTGATCCACTGGGTGGCCTCTATCGGCAGCCCCCTCTGCCGGCCCCCGGGGCACCCCTGCCTGTACTCCGCAGGTTCCTGGCCGACCTGTGGACGGGGCTGCTTGGGGCAGAACTGGCAGCGGAGGAGGTACTCGGCTGCTCACTAGGACGCATGTCCCTCATTGTCTGTAAAGCTCCGGGAGCACGTGCCGCACCGCGGCAAGTTCGGCACAGATTTCCTTGGTGGAGAATTGTATAGCTGCCTTCACAGTCTCTGCACATTTTTGCATTTCAGCACTTGCACCTCCACAATCGGCCACATGCTGAGTGAGGAATGAGGACAGTTAGTGTTGCCTTGTTAATATTTGGTCCAGCGACTGTTGGTATTTTTGGGCATTGGATGATGCCATTGGCGCGTTCATTGGGCTACTCCCCTCCTCCACACCTTCCACTGGGCATGGAGTGGCTGGCCATGAGTTATCAGGGGATAGCCCCTGTGTGTTGTCAGCATGCAGGCTACATGGGGACAGGTAGGGAGAATGAAGGTGGGCAGTGGGGGGACATTCTATGACATCCTCATCATTCCCCACATCACTATCAGAGCAAGCTGCAATGGCAGCAGTCTCCCCAATCGTACTGCTTCCTGCAGACACAGTCCCTTCAGTGGCCACCAGTTGCTGAATGTCTGTTGCTGGTGGTACCATGCTGCTTGCCTTGGTGCTTATCGTTGCCCTGGCTTGTGTTGTGGCAGTCGACTTTGGCTGCTGTGGGGTTTTTTTTGGTCCAGAAGAGGTGGAGGGTTGGTGTGGTTTTGCCCCGGGCCTGGCCTTCTTGGCAGGTGTGGTGCCAGTCTCGTCCTCGCATGGGTCCGAATGGGAGCCTGTGGTGGAGCAAAGGAGGGAAAGTGTTATTGATGGGTCTGCGGACATTGAGCAGGCATTGTGATGACTCCCATGATTTTGATGACTAGATGGTGCACTTTGGAGGCAGTGACATAAAGGTTGTCTCCCTTTTGGGTGGGAGAAGCAAGCAGGAATGTGGGTGCCTACAGTGAGAGTGTGCATACTCCATGTGTACAGGGTGTAGGTCAATGATGCCTGTTGGCAGTCTTCTGCTGATGTGTTGCGTTAACCCTATTAGGCAACATTGTGCTTCCCATGAAACTGGACTTCACGCAGTTTAGCATGTCTTAATTTGAGGCACCTACCTGATGTCGGGGCTCCTCTCTCCATTTCACCGACCCCCTCTACGGTCTCGATGCCAATGGTTGTGGCACATATCTCCTCCCACGGCTCCATTTTAATTGGTGAGTCTGCTCCTCCACCAGTTGCTATGCCCAGGTTTCTGTTGGCAGACAGTATGCTCCTTACACGGAGCCGGAGGTCATCCCACCTTTTCTGGCACTGTTTTGTGGTGCGGGGTGTTGTTCCTACTGCACTGACCCGCTGTGCGACTAGGTCCCATATGGCCTTCTTCCGTGCTATTGCCGGTCTGGTCATTTCAGTGGATAGATTTGAAACACACAGCAATGGGAAATTGCACCTAGATTTGAAACACACAGTAGTGGGGAAATGCACCTAGATTTGAACACACAGCAATGGGGAAATGCACCTAGATTTAAAGTCACAGTGTTAAAACTGATATAATACTGTTTCATCCTCATTGTATATGTTGGCCTATGCCCAATCCGTATTGCAAGGTCGTGACCTTAAGTTAATCAAGCCTCCATTTTAGGTTAAAGCCGCCATTTTAGTTTATCGTGCAAAGTCACCCTGTGGCCTAAAATGGCCAACCTGTGTTCCCTTGTTCTTACTTTAACCTCTTCAACCTCTGTAGGAGAGTTAATGTCCAACCTGCCTGCAGGCTACATGTTAGGGTCATGCAGACCTTGTCCTTTGTTGACCTCGGGATCAGGGGATTACTTGAAACGGCGATGTTAACCTACAAGTATACAAGAACAATAACGCTATTTAAATATGACATGCGAAACATCTGTTTGACCTGCGTTGAAGCAAATGTGTAGAGTGTAAAGTTAAACCCAGAGAATAATAGTGCTTGTTAGTAAATGTATTAAAAAGTAAACCGCATGCACGAGACATGTAAATTAGAAATGAACCTGGCGCGAACCCTAGCCCAGTATATGATTAACTTGTAGGAGGATGGACATCGTTCTGAAGAAACTTTATAAATATGCTGATGTCCAGCTAGCAATGCCTGTTCACTGCTCACATTGAACCTCCTGGTGGTCTCTGTGATGTATTGATGGCCAAATAGCTATTTGTGTACTTTGTTTTATAAACTGTTCAGTATTGCAATAAAGATTCTGGGAATCTTTACAATCCCGTGTTGGTGTATTTGTCTTTGCATGGTGTAAAAGCCTTAATATTGTATTTTCTGATTCCACAGATGGCGCCCGAATAGGGACCCTCAAGATTGGCTTCGTCTCGTTGAAGGTTGGCTCGGCTATCGGACCGGGATCGGACGGTGCCAACAAAAACGGTCCCTCTGGACGAGAAGCGAATTCCTCGACAGAACAGCACGATCCGATCCCTGAACAGTGAGCTGTAGCCTGAGACGTCTTGACGAGGGTCCATATATTGAGGTGGATAAATTTGCCGAAATCACCAGACACGTGGGTCCTTAGAATAGTCATTATAACCCGATTGGGCCTCCCAGTCCTTTGGTCAGGTGAATCGTGACCCGATTCTTAATTTAACCCTGACAATTTGAATTTGGCGCATTGTACTCGTGAGCACAATTATTTGACCAGGTAACACCAGAATTCTGATATGCCTGGGAAATTGTCTGCCTGCTTCAGGGCATTATTCCGCAGCGACAGACAATCTTTGGAAGATAGCTGTCCCGCACCACAGGAGGGGTCTCCGGCATGTACTATGTACTGTAACAAAGACTTTGGTAGTATAGCATTTAATGATATTTGGCACAGACAGACCAGACATAACTCTAATCTTCGGTGGCCAACCAATGGTAGCTTTGAAATCCCTCGTATCGAATATCTAGAGTCTGTATTGGTAAAGAAAAAGGCTAGACCTGCAGCATTTGACGCATTGTACAGTTGGAAAACAGAAGCTTTGCAGCAACAAAAGAGTAGAGAGAAACATATGCGTCGACATATGACGAATGCCGAAAAGGCACTGTTATATGATCAAAATAAACAATTGGAATCAGTTAGGAACACAGACAGAGCGTTTCAATTAGGCATTCAAAAAATGTACCCTTCAAAAGATTTTCATACGTCTGATGAATTGATTAACAAACTTTTGCATGAACGAAGGCCCGATGCCACTGCGCCGCCCCCGTACGTCCCTCCTCTTGGTGCTTTGCCCCTTCCTGTCGTTATACCTCCTCCTATAGTTCCTCCGGTCCTCCCTGTTGTTCTTCCTGTCGTTCTTCCAGCCGTCGCTCCTTTGCCTGCCCCCTTGCCTCCACCTGTTGACATTGAGAATGTGCCTACTCTTTCTCTTTCAAGTGATTCCGCATCGCTTGTAGTAGACCAGGGAGCGGGATCAAGGGTTGTGACTCGTAATACTGTGTCCCCAGATAAAAAGAATGAATTGATTGCTTGGGCTAAACATTGTATGGAGAAGGGTGAACAAGCTGATATTTTTTCCACACTCGAAAATTTAAAAAGTATTCCTGAGAAAAATGTTTTAACCATTAACCAGTGTGTCTATTGTCGACAGGAAGGTCACTGGTGCGCACAATGTCCGGCCTTGCAGCAAAGGTCATTTGGGAACATGGGTAGACGATCCAGAGGTCGCCCAGGTGTAGGGGGCCCTGGCAGAGGTCAGTTCGCGCCAGAATCACACCAACCTTCTTCACAGGATAAACAAGTTTCGAATGTGGATGATAGAAACATTTTTGAATTTTTGAAACACATTTTTGAGACACACAACAATGGGAAATTGCACCTAGATTTGAAACACACAGTAGTTGGGAAATGCACCTAGATTTGAACACACAGCAATGGGAAAATGCACCTAGATTTATACTCACAGTAGTGGGAAAATTCACCTAGATTTAAAACTCACAGCAGTGGGAAAATGCACATAGATTTGATCCACACAGTAGTGGGACAATGCACCTAGATTTGAAACACACAGTAGTAGGAAAATGCACCTAGGTTTGAAACACAGAGCTATGGGAAATTTCACCTAGATTTAAACTCACAGCAGTGGGAAATGGACCTAGATTTAAGACTCACAGCAGTGGGAAAATGCACCTAGATTTGGAACACACATCAGTGGGAAATTACACCTAGATTGAAACTCACAGCAGTAGGAAATGGCACCTAGATTTATAGCTCACAGGAGTGGGAAAATGCACCTACATTTAAATCTCACAGTAGTGGGAAAATCCACCTAGATTTAAAACTCACAGCAGAGTGAAAATGCACCTGGATTTTAAACTCACAGTAGTGAGAAGATGCACCTAGATGTAAACTCACTGTAGTGGCAAAATGCACCTAGATTCAAAACTCAGAGCCGTGGGAAAATGCACCTAGATTTGAAACACAGAGTAGTGGGAAAATGTACCTAGATTTGAAACACACAGTAGTGGGGAAATGCACCTAGATTTGAACACACAGCAATGGGAAAATGCACCTAGATTTAAACTCACAGTAGTGGGAAAATGCACCTAGATTTAAAACTCACAGCAGTGGGAAAATGCACCTAGATTTGAAACACAGAGTAGTGGGAAAATGTACTTGATTTGAAACACCCAATAATGGGAAAATGCACCTAGATTTAAAACTCACACAAGTGGGAAAATGCACCCTTATTTAAAACTCACAGTAGTGGGAAAATGTACCTAGATTTAAACTCACAGTAGTGGGAACATGTACCTAGATTTGAAACACACAGTAGTGGGAAAATGCACCGAGATTTGAAACACACAGTAGCAAGAAAATGCACATGGATTTGAAACTCACAGTAGTGGGAAAATGCACCTAGATTTAAAACTCACAGCAGTGGGAAAATGCACCTAGATTTGAACCACACAGTAGTGGGAAAATGCACCTAGATTTGAAACACACAGTAGTAGGAAAATGCACCTAGGTTTGAAACGCAGAGCTATGGGAACCTTCACCTAGATTTAAATCTCACAGCAGTAGGATAATGCACCTAGATTTAAAGCTCACAGGAGTGGGAAAATGCACCTAGATTTAAATCTCACAGTAGTCGGAAAATCCACCTAGATTTAAAACTCACAGCAGTGTGAAAATGCACCCTGATTTAAAACCACAGTAGTGGGAAGATGCACCTAGATGTAAACTCACTGCAGTGGCAAAATGCAGCTAGATTCAAAACTCAGAGCAGTGGGAAAATGCACCTAGATCTGAAACACACAGCAATGGGAAATTGCGCCTAGATTTGAAACACACAGTAGTGGGGAAATGCACCTATATTTAAACACAATGCAATGGGAAAATGCACCTAGATTTAAACTCACAGTAGTGGGAAAATTCACCTAGATTTAAACTCACAGCAGAGGGAATATGCACCTAGATTCGAAACACACTGTAGTGGGAAAATGCACCGATATTTGAAACACACAGTAGCAAGAAAATGCACATGGATTTGAAACTCACAGTAGTGGGAAAATGCACCTAGATTTAAACTCACAGCAGTGGAAAAATGCACCTAGATTTAAACTCACAGCAGTGGAAAAATGCACCTAGATTTAAAACTCACAGCAGTGAGAAAATGCACCTAGATGTGAACCACACAGTAGTGGGAAAATGCACCTAGATTTGAAACACAGTAGTAGGAAAATGCACCTAGGTTTGAAACACAGAGCTATGGGAAATTTCACCTAGATTTAAACTCACAGCAGTGGGAACTGCACCTAGATTTAAAACTCACAGCAGTGGGAAAATGTTACCTAGATTTGAAACACACAGCAGTGGGAAATTACACCTAGCTTGGAACTCACAGCAGTAGGAAAATGCACCTAGATTTAAAGCTCACAGGAGTGGGAAAATGCACCAAGATTTAAATCTCACAGTAGTGGGAAAATTCACCTAGATTTGAAACACACAGCAATGGGAAATTGCACCTAGATTTAAACTCACAGCAGTGCATAAAATGCACCTAGATTTGAAACACACAGTAGTGGGAACATAGCATAGATCTGATAAACCCTTAGATTTGAAACACACAGCAATGGGAAATTGAGCCTAGATTTGAAACACACAGTAGCAGGGAAATGCACCTAGATTTGAACACACAGCAGTGGGAAAATGCACCTAGATTAAAACTCACAGTAGTGGGAAAATGCACCTTGATTTAAAACTCGCAGCAGTGGGAAAATGCATCTACATTTAAACTCAGAGCAATGGGAAAATGCAACTAGATTTAAACTCACAGCAGTGGGAACATGCACCTAGATTTGAAACACACAGTAGTGGGGAAAAGCACCTAGATTTCAAACACACAGTAGTAGGAAAATGCACCTAGGTTTGAAACACAGAGCTATGGGAAATTTCACCTACATTTAAACTCACAGAAGTGGGAAATGCAACTAGAGTTAAAACTCACAGCAGTGGGAAAATTCACCTAGATTTGAAACACACAGCAGTGGGAAATTACACCTAGAGGAGGAAAATGCACCTAGACACAGGAGTGGGAAAATGCACCTAGATTTGAAACATACAGCAATGGGAAATTGCACCTAGATTTGAAACACACAGTAGTAGGAACATGCACCTAGATTTGAAACACACAGTAGTGAGAAAATGCACTTAGATTTGAAACACACAGCAATGGGAAATTGCACCTAGATTTGAAACACACAGTAGTGGGGAAATGCACCTAGATTTGAACACACAGCAATGGGGAAATGCACCTAGATTTAAAGTCACATTGTTAAAACTGATATAATACTGTTTCGTCCTCATTGTATATGTTGGCCTATGCCCAGTCCCTTTGCGAGGAAATCCGTATTGCAAGGTCGTGACCTTAAGTTAATCAAGCCTCCATTTTAGGTTAAAGCCGCCATTTTAGTTTATCATGCAAAGTCACCCTGTGGCCTAAAATGGCCAACCTGTGTTCTCTTGTTCTTACTTTAACCTCTTCAACCTCTGTAGGAGAGTTAATGTCCAACCTGCCTGCAGGCTACATGTTAGGGTCATGCAGACCTTGTCCTTTGTTGACCTCGGGATCAGGGGATTACTTGAAACGGCGATGTTAACCTACAAGTATACAAGAACAATAACGCTATTTAAATATGACATGCGAAACATCTGTTTGACCTGCGTTGAAGCAAATGTGTAAAGAGTGTAAAGTTAAACCCAGAGAATAATAGTGCTTGTTAGTAAATGTATTAAAAGGTAAACCGCATGCACGAGACATGCAAATTAGCAATGAACCTGGCGCGAACCCTAGCCCAGTTTATGATTAACTTGTAGGAGGCTGGACATCGTTCTGAAGAAACTTTATAAATATGCTGATGTCCAGCTAGCAATGCCTGTTCCCTGCTCACATTGAACCTGCTGGTGGTCTCTGTGATGTATTGACGGCCAAATAGCTATTTGTGTACTTTGTTTTATAAACTGTTCAGTATTGCAATAAAGATTCTGGGAATCTTTACAATCCTGTGTTGGTGTATTTCTCTTTGCATGGTGTAAAAGCCTTAATATTGTATTTTCTGATTCCACAGATGGTGCCCGAATAGGGACCCTCAAGATTGACTTCGTCTCGTTGAAGGTTGGCTCGGCTATCGGACCGGGATCGGACGGTGCCAACAAAAACGGTCCCTCTGGACGAGAAGCGAATTCCTCGACAGAACAGCACGATCCGATCCCTGAACAGTGAGCTGTAGCCTGAGACGTCTTGACGAGGGTCCATATATCGAGGTGGATAAATTTGCCGAAATCACCAGACACGTGGGTCCTTAGAATAGTCATTATAACCGATCGGGCCTCCCAGTCCTTTGGTCAGGTGAATCGTGACACGATTCTTAATTTAACCCTGACAATTTGAATTTGGCGCATTGTACTCACAAGCACAATTATTTGACCAGGTAACACCAGAATTCTGATATGCCTGGGAAATTGTCTGCCTGCTTCAGGGCATTATTCCGCAGCGACAGACAATCTTTGGAAGATAGCTGTCCTGCACCATAGGAGGGGTCTCCGGCATGTACTATGTACTGTAAGAAAGACTTTGGTAGTATAGCATTTAATGATATTTGGCACAGACAGACCTGACATAACTCTAATTTTCGGTGGCCAACCAATGGTAGCTTTGAAATCCCTCGTATCGAATATCTAGAGTCTGTATTGGTAAAGAAAAAGGCTAGACCTGCAGCATTTGACGCATTGTACAGTTGGAAAACAGAAGCTTTGCAGCAACAAAAGAGTAGAGAGAAACATATGCGTCGACATATGACGAATGCCGAAAAGGCACTGTTATATGATCAAAATAAACAATTGGAATCAGTTAGGAACTCGGACAGAGCGTTTCAATTAGGCATTCAGAAAATGTACCCTTCAAAAGATTTTCATTCGTCCGATGAATTGATTAACAAACTTTTGCATGAACGAAGGTCCGATGCCACTGCGCCACCCCGTACGTCCCTCCTCTTGGTGCTTTGCCCCTTCCTGTCGTTATACCTCCTCCTGTCGTTCTTCCAGCCGTCGCTCCTTTGCCTGCCCCCTTGCCTCCACCTGTTGACATTGAGAATGTGCCTACTCTTCCTCTTCCAAGTGATTCTGCATCGCTTGTAGTAGACCACGGAGCGGGATCAAGGGTTGTGACTCGTAATACTGTGTCCCCAGATAAAAAGAATAAATTGATTGCTTGGGCTAAACATTGTATGAAGGGTGAACAAGCTGATGTTTTTTCCACACTCGAAAATTTAAAAAGTATTTCTGAGAAAAATGTTTTAACCATTAACCAGTGTGCCTATTGTCGACAGGAAGGTCACTGGCGCGCACAATGTCCGGCCTTGCAGCAAAGGTCATTTGGGAACATGGGTAGACGATCCAGAGGTCGCCCAGGTGTAGGGGGCCCTGGCAGAGGTCAGTTCGCGCCAGAATCACACCAACCTTCTTCACAGGATAAACACGTTTCGAATGTGGATAATAGAAGCATTTTTGAATTTTTGAAACACATTTTTGAGACACACAACAATGGGAAATTGCACCTAGATTTGAAACACACTGTAGTGGGAAAATGCACCGACATTTGAAAGACACAGTAGCAAGAAAATGCATGTGGATTTGAAACTCACAGTAGTGGGAAAATGCACCTAGATTTAAACTCACAGCAGTGGAAAAATGCACCTAGATTTAAAACTCACAGCAGTGGGAAAATGCACCTAGATTTGATCCACACAGTAGTGGGAAAATGCACCTAGATTTGAAACACACAGTAGTAGGAAAATGCACCTAGGTTTGAAACACAGAGCTATGGGAAATTTCACCTAGATTTAAACTCACAGCAGTGGGAAATGCACCTAGATTTAAGACTCACAGCAGTGGGAAAATGCACCTAGATTTGAAACACACAGCAGTGGGAAATTACACCTAGATTGAAACTCGCAGCAGTAGGAAATGGCACCTAGATTTAAAGCTCACAGGAGTGGGAAAATGCACCTACATTTAAATCTCACAGTAGTGGGAAAATCCACCGAGATTTAAAACTCACAGCAGAGTGAAAATGCACCCGGATTTAAAACTCACAGTAGTGAGAAGATGCACCTAGATGTAAACTCACTGTAGTGGCAAAATGCACCTAGATTCAAAACTCAGAGCAGTGGGAAAATGCACCTAGATTTGAAACAGACAACAATGGAAATTGCGCCTAGATTTGAAACACACAGTAGTGGGGAAATGCACCTAGATTTGAACACACAGCAATGGGAAAATGCACCTAGATTTAAACTTACAGCAGTGGGAATTTGCACCTAGATTTAAAACTCACAGCAGTGGGAAAATGCACCTAGATTTGAAACACAGAGTAGTGGGAAAATGTTCCTAGATTTGAAACACACAATAATGGGAAAATTCACCTAGATTTAAACTCACAGCAGTGGGAATTTGCACCTAGATTTAAAACTCACACAAGTGGTAAAATGCACCCTTATTTAAAACTCACAGTAGTGGGAAAATGTACCTAGATTTAAACTCACAATCGTGGGAACATGCACCTAGATTTGAAACACACAGTAGTGTGAAAATGCACCTAAATTTGAAACACACCGTCGTAGGAAAATGCACCTAGGTTTGGAACACAGAGCTATGGGAAATTTCACCTAGATTTAAACTCACAGCAGTGGGAAATGCACCTAGATTTAAGACTCACCGCAGTGGGAAAATGCACCTAGATTTGAAACACACAGCAGTGGGAAATTACACCTAGATTTAAACTCACAGCAGTAGGAAAATGCACCTAGTTTTAAAGCTCACCGGAGTGGGAAAATGCACCTAGATTTAAAACTCACAGCCGTGGGAAAATGCACCTAGATTTGAACCACACAGTAGTGGGAAAATGCACCTAGATTTGAAACACACAGAGTAGGAAAATGCACCTAGGTTTGAAACAGACGGCTATGGGAAATTTCACCTAGATTTGAAACACACAATAATGGGAAAATGCACCTAGATATAAAACTCACAGCAGTGGGAAAATGCACCCTTATTTAAAACTCACAGTAGTGGGAAAATTCACCTAGATTGAAACTCACAGCAGTGGGAATATGCACCTAGATTTGAAACACAGAGTAGTGGGAAAATGTACCTAGATTCGAAACACACAATGGGAAAATGCACCTAGATTTAAAACTCACGCAAGTGGGAAAATGCACCCTTATTTAAAACTCACAGTAATGGGAAAATGTACCTAGATTTAAACTCACAGTCGTGGGAACATGCACCTAGATTTGAAACACACAGTAGTGGAAAAATGCACCTAGATTTGAAACACACAGCAGTGGGAAATTGCGCCTAGATTTGAAACACACAGTAGTGGGGAAATGCACCTAGATTTGAACACAAAGCAATGAGAAAATGCACCTAGATTTAAACTCACAGTAGTGGGAAAATTAACCTAGATTTAAACTCACAGCAGTGGGAATATGCACCTAGATTTGAAACACACTGTAGTGGGAAAATGCACCGAGATTTGAAACACACAGTTACAAGAAAATGCACATGGATTTGAAACTCACAGTAGTGGGAAAATGCACCTAGATTTAAACTCGGAGCAGTGGAAAAATGCACCTAGATTTAAACTCACAGCAGTGGGAAAATGCACCTAGATTTGAACCACACAGTAGTGGGAAAATGCACCTAGATTTAAAATACACAGTAGTAGGAAAATGCACCCAGGTTTGAAACACAGAGCTATGGGAAATTTCACCTAGATTTAAAGCTCACAGTAGTGGGAAAATCCACCTAGATTTAAAACTCACAGCAGAGTGAAAATGCGCCCTGATTTAAAGCTTACCGTAGTGAGAAGATGCACCTAGATGTAAACTCACTGCAGTGGCAAAATGCACCTAGATTCAAAACTCAGAGCAGTGGGAAAATGCACCTAGATTTGAACCACACAGTAGTGGGACAATGCACCTAGATTTAAAACTCACAGCAGTGGGAAAATGCATCTAGATTTGAAACACAGAGTAGTGGAAAAATGTATCTAGATTTGAAACACACAATAATGGTAAAATGCACCTAGATTTAAAACTCACACAAGTGGTAAAATGCACCCTTATTTAAAACTCACAGTAGTGGGAAAATGTACCTAGATTTAAACTCACAGTCGTGGGAACATGCACCTAGATTTGAAACACACAGTAGTGTGAAAATGCGCCTAGATTTGAAACACCCAGTCGTAGGAAAATGCACCTAGGTTTGGAACACAGAGCTATGGGAAATTTCACCTAGATTTAAACTCACAGCAGTGGGAAATGCACCCAGATTTAAGACTCACCGCAGTGGGAAAATGCACCTAGATTTGAAACACACAGCAGTGGGAAATTACACCTAGATTTAAACTCACAGCAGTAGGAAAATGCACCTAGTTTTAAAGCTCACCGGAGTGGGAAAATGCACCTAGATTTAAAACTCACAGCCGTGGGAAAATGCACCTAGATTTGAACCGCACAGTAGTGGGAAAATGCACCTAGATTGAAACTCACAGCAGTAGGAAAATGCACCTAGATTTAAAGCTCACAGGAGTGGGAAAATGCACCAAAATTTAAATATCACAGTAGTGGGAAAATTCACCTAGATTTAAAACTCACAGCAGTGTGAAAATGCACCTAGATTCTAAACTCAGAGCAGTGGGAAAATGCACCTAGATTTGAAACACACAGCAGTGGGAAATTGCAAATAGATTTAAACTCACAGCAGTAGGATAATACATATTGATGTAAAACTCACAGTAGTGGAAAATGCACCTAGATTTAAACTCACAGCATGTGGAAAATGCACATAGATCTAAAACTCAAAGCAGTTGAAAAATGCACCTTGATAATAAAATTCACAGTAGTGGGAAAATGCACCTAGATTTAAACTCACAACAATGGGAAATTGCGCCTAGATTTGAAACACACGGTAGTGGGGAAATGCACCTAGATTTGAACACACAGCAATGGGAAAATGCACCTAGATTTAAACTCACAGTAGTGGGAAAATGCACCTTGATTTAAAACTCACAGCAGTGGGAAAATGTACCTAGATTTGAAACACCCAATAATGGGAAAATGCACCTAGATTTAAAACTCACACAAGTGGGAAAATGCACCCTTATTTAAAACTCACAGTAGTGGGAAAATGTACCTAGATTTAAACTCACAGTAGTGGGAACATGTACCTAGATTTGAAACACACTGTAGTGGGAAAATGCACCGATATTTGAAACACACAGTAGCAAGAAAATGCACATGGATTTGAAACTCACAGTAGTGGGAAGATGCACCTAGATTTGAACACACAGCAATGGGAAAATGCACCTAGATTTAAACTCACAGTAGTGGGAAAATGCACCTAGATTCAAAACTCACAGCAGTGGGAAAATGCACCTAGATGTGAACCACACAGTAATGGGAAAATGCACCTAGATTTGAAACACAGTAGTAGGAAAATGCACCTAGGTTTGAAACACAGAGCTATGGGAAATTTCACCTAGATTTAAACTCACAGCAGTGGGAAATGCACCTAGATTTAAAACTCACAGCAGTGGGAAAATGCACCTACATTTGAAACACACAGCAGTGAGAAATTACACCTAGATTGAAACTCACAGCAGTAGGAAAATGCACCTAGATTTAAAGCTCACAGGAGTGGGAAATGCACCAAGATTTAAATCTCACAGTAGTGGGAAAATTCACCTAGATTTAAAACTCGCAGCAGTGAGAAAATGCAACCTGATTTAAAACTCGCAGTAGTGGGAAGATGCATCTAGATGTAAACTCACAGCAGTGGCAAAATGCACCTAGATTCAAAACACAGAGCAGTGGGAAAATGCACCTAGATTTGAGACACACAGCAGTGGGAAATTGCAAATAGATTTAAACTCACAGCAGTAGGATAATACATCTTGATTTAAACCTCACAGTAGTGGGGAAATGCACCTAGATTTGAAACATACAGTAGTAGGAAAATGCACATAGATTTGAAACTCACAGCAGTTGGAAAATGCACCTAGATTTAAAACTCACAGCAGATGGAAAATGCACCTAGATTTGAAAAATACAGTGGGAAAATGCAGCTAGATCTAAAACTCAAAGCAGTTGAAAAATGATCCTTGATAATAAAATCCACAGTAGTGGAAAAATGCACCTAGATTTAAACTAACAACAATGGGAAATTGCGCCTAGATTTGAAACACACGGTAGTGGGGAAATGCACCTAGATTTGAACACACAGCAATGGGAAAATGCACCTAGATTTAAACTCACAGTAGTGGGAAAATGCACCTTGATTTAAAACTCACAGCAGTGGGAAAATGCACCTAGATTTGAAACACAGAGTAGTGGGAAAATGTACCTAGATTTGAAACACCCAATAATGGGAAAATGCACCTAGATTTAAAACTCACACAAGTGGGAAAATGCACCCTTATTTAAAACTCACAGTAGTGGGAAAATGTACCGAGATTTAAACTCACAGTAGTGGGAACATGTACCTAGATTTGAAACACACAGTAGTGGGAAAATGCACCGAGATTTGAAACACACAGTAGCAAGAAAATGCACATGGATTTGAAACTCACTGTAGTGGCAAAATGCACCTAGATTCAAAACTCAGAGCAGTGGGAAAATGCACCTAGATTTGAAACAGACAACAATGGAAATTGCGCCTAGATTTGAAACACACACTAGTGGGGAAATGCACCTAGATTTGAACACACAGCAATGGGAAAATGCACCTAGATTTAAACTCACAGTAGTGGGAAAATGCACCTAGATTTAAAACTCACAGCAGTGGGAAAATGCACCTAGATTTGAAACACACAATAATGGAAAAATGCACCTAGATGTAAAACTCACAGCAGTGGAAAAATGCACCCTTATTTAAAACTCACAGCAGTGGGAAAATGCACCTAGATTTGAAACACAGAGTAGTGGGAAAATGTACCTAGTTTTGAAACACACAATAATGGGAAAATGCACCTAGATGTAAAACTCACAGCAGTGGAAAATGCACCCTTATTTAAGACTCACAGTAGTGGGAAAATTCACCTAGATTTAAACTTACAGCAGTGGGAATTTGCACCTAGATTTAAAACTCACAGCAGTGGGAAAATGCACCTAGATTTGAAACACAGAGTAGTGGGAAAATGTTCCTAGATTTGAAACACACAATAATGGGAAAATTCACCTAGATTTAAAACTCACACAAGTGGTAAAATGCACCCTTATTTAAAACTCACAGTAGTGGGAAAATTCACCTAGATTTAAACTCACAGCAGTGGGAAATGCACCTAGATTTAAGACTCACCGCAGTGGGAAAATGCACCTAGATTTGAAACACACAGCAGTGGGAAATTACACCTAGATTTAAACTCACAGCAGTAGGAAAATGCACCTAGTTTTAAAGCTCACCGGAGTGGGAAAATGCACCTAGATTTAAAACTCACAGCCGTGGGAAAATGCACCTAGATTTGAACCACACAGTAGTGGGAAAATGCACCTAGATTTGAAACACACAGAGTAGGAAAATGCACCTAGGTTTGAAACAGACGGCTATGGGAAATTTCACCTAGATTTGAAACACACAATAATGGGAAAATGCACCTAGATATAAAACTCACAGCAGTGGGAAAATGCACCCTTATTTAAAACTCACAGTAGTGGGAAAATTCACCTAGATTGAAACTCACAGCAGTGGGAATATGCACCTAGATTTGAAACACAGAGTAGTGGGAAAATGTACCTAGATTTGAAACACACAATGGGAAAATGCACCTAGATTTAAAACTCACGCAAGTGGGAAAATGCACCCTTATTTAAAACTCACAGTAATGGGAAAATGTACCTAGATTTAAACTCACAGTCGTGGGAACATGCACCTAGATTTGAAACACACAGTAGTGGAAAAATGCACCTAGATTTGAAACACACAGCAGTGGGAAATTGCGCCTAGATTTGAAACACACAGTAGTGGGGAAATGCACCTAGATTTGAACACAAAGCAATGAGAAAATGCACCTAGATTTAAACTCACAGTAGTGGGAAAATTAACCTAGATTTAAACTCACAGCAGTGGGAATATGCACCTAGATTTGAAACACACTGTAGTGGGAAAATGCACCGAGATTTGAAACACACAGTAGCAAGAAAATGCACATGGATTTGAAACTCACAGTAGTGGGAAAATGCACCTAGATTTAAACTCGGAGCAGTGGAAAAATGCACCTAGATTTAAACTCACAGCAGTGGGAAAATGCACCTAGATTTGAACCACACAGTAGTGGGAAAATGCACCTAGATTTAAAATACACAGTAGTAGGAAAATGCACCCAGGTTTGAAACACAGAGCTATGGGAAATTTCACCTAGATTTAAAGCTCACAGTAGTGGGAAAATCCACCTAGATTTAAAACTCACAGCAGAGTGAAAATGCGCCCTGATTTAAAGCTTACCGTAGTGAGAAGATGCACCTAGATGTAAACTCACTGCAGTGGCAAAATGCACCTAGATTCAAAACTCAGAGCAGTGGGAAAATGCACCTAGATTTGAACCACACAGTAGTGGGACAATGCACCTAGATTTAAAACTCACAGCAGTGGGAAAATGCATCTAGATTTGAAACACAGAGTAGTGGAAAAATGTATCTAGATTTGAAACACACAATAATGGTAAAATGCACCTAGATTTAAAACTCACACAAGTGGTAAAATGCACCCTTATTTAAAACTCACAGTAGTGGGAAAATGTACCTAGATTTAAACTCACAGTCGTGGGAACATGCGCCTAGATTTGAAACACCCAGTCGTAGGAAAATGCACCTAGGTTTGGAACACAGAGCTATGGGAAATTTCACCTAGATTTAAACTCACAGCAGTGGGAAATGCACCCAGATTTAAGACTCACCGCAGTGGGAAAATGCACCTAGATTTGAAACACACAGCAGTGGGAAATTACACCTAGATTTAAACTCACAGCAGTAGGAAAATGCACCTAGTTTTAAAGCTCACCGGAGTGGGAAAATGCACCTAGATTTAAAACTCACAGCCGTGGGAAAATGCACCTAGATTTGAACCGCACAGTAGTGGGAAAATGCACCTAGATTGAAACTCACAGCAGTAGGAAAATGCACCTAGATTTAAAGCTCACAGGAGTGGGAAAATGCACCAAAATTTAAATATCACAGTAGTGGGAAAATTCACCTAGATTTAAAACTCACAGCAGTGTGAAAATGCACCTAGATTCTAAACTCAGAGCAGTGGGAAAATGCACCTAGATTTGAAACACACAGCAGTGGGAAATTGCAAATAGATTTAAACTCACAGCAGTAGGATAATACATATTGATTTAAAACTCACAGTAGTGGAAAATGCACCTAGATTTAAACTCACAGCATGTGGAAAATGCACATAGATCTAAAACTCAAAGCAGTTGAAAAATGCACCTTGATAATAAAATTCACAGTAGTAGGAAAATGCACCTAGATTTAAACTCACAACAATGGGAAATTGCGCCTAGATTTGAAACACACGGTAGTGGGGAAATGCACCTAGATTTGAACACACAGCAATGGGAAAATGCACCTAGATTTAAACTCACAGTAGTGGGACAATGCACCTTGATTTAAAACTCACAGCAGTGGGAAAATGTACCTAGATTTGAAACACCCAATAATGGGAAAATGCACCTAGATTTAAAACTCACACAAGTGGGAAAATGCACCCTTATTTAAAACTCACAGTAGTGGGAAAATGTACCTAGATTTAAACTCACAGTAGTGGGAACATGTACCTAGATTTGAAACACACAGCAGTGGGAAAATGCACCGAGATTTGAAACAAACAGTAGCAAGAAAATGCACATGGATTTGAAACTCACAGTAGTGGGAAGATGCACCTAGATTTGAACACACAGCAATGGGAAAATGCACCTAGATTTAAACTCACAGTAGTGGGAAAATGCACCTAGATTTAAAACTCACAGCAGTGGGAAAATGCACCTAGATGTGAACCACACAGTAATGGGAAAATGCACCTAGATTTGAAACAAAGTAGTAGGAAAATGCACCTAGGTTTGAAACACAGAGCTATGGGAAATTTCACCTAGATTTAAACTCACAGCAGTGGGAAATGCACCTAGATTTAAAACTCACAGCAGTGGGAAAATGCACCTACATTTGAAACACACAGCAGTGAGAAATTACACCTAGATTGAAACTCACAGCAGTAGGAAAATGCACCTAGATTTAAAGCTCACAGGAGTGGGAAATGCACCAAGATTTAAATCTCACAGTAGTGGGAAAATTCACCTAGATTTAAAACTCGCAGCAGTGAGAAAATGCAACCTGATTTAAAACTCGCAGTAGTGGGAAGATGCATCTAGATGTAAACTCACAGCAGTGGCAAAATGCACCTAGATTCAAAACACAGAGCAGTGGGAAAATGCACCTAGATTTGAGACACACAGCAGTGGGAAATTGCAAATAGATTTAAACTCACAGCAGTAGGATAATACATCTTGATTTAAACCTCACAGTAGTGGGGAAATGCACCTAGATTTGAAACATACAGTAGTAGGAAAATGCACATAGATTTGAAACTCACAGCAGTTGGAAAATGCACCTAGATTTAAAACTCACAGCAGATGGAAAATGCACCTAGATTTGAAAAATACAGTGGGAAAATGCAGCTAGATCTAAAACTCAAAGCAGTTGAAAAATGATCCTTGATAATAAAATCCACAGTAGTGGAAAAATGCACCTAGATTTAAACTCACAACAATGGGAAATTGCGCCTAGATTTGAAACACACGGTAGTGGGGAAATGCACCTAGATTTGAACACACAGCAATGGGAAAATGCACCTAGATTTAAACTCACAGTAGTGGGAAAATGCACCTTGATTTAAAACTCACAGCAGTGGGAAAATGCACCTAGATTTGAAACACAGAGTAGTGGGAAAATGTACCTAGATTTGAAACACCCAATAATGGGAAAATGCACCTAGATTTAAAACTCACACAAGTGGGAAAATGCACCCTTATTTAAAACTCACAGTAGTGGGAAAATGTACCTAGATTTAAACTCACAGTAGTGGGAACATGTACCTAGATTTGAAACACACAGTAGTGGGAAAATGCACCGAGATTTGAAACACACAGTAGCAAGAAAATGCACATGGATTTGAAACTCACAGTAGTGGGAAAATGCACCTAGATTTAAAACTCACAGCAGTGGGAAAATGCACCCAGATTTGAACCACACAGTAGTGGGAAAATGCACCTACATTTGAAGCACACCGTAGTAGGAAAATGCACCTAGGTTTGAAACACACAGTAGTAAGAAAATGCACATGGATTTGAAACTCACAGTAGTGGGAAAATGCACCTAGATTTGAACCACACATTAGTGGGAAAATGCACCTAGATTTGAAACACACAGTAGTAGGAAAATGCACCTAGGTTTGAAACACAGAGCTAGGGGAACATTCACCTAGATTTAAATCTCACAGCAGTGGGAAATGCACCTAGATTTAAGACTCACAGCAGTGGGAAAATGCACCTAGATTTGAAACACACAGCAGTGGGAAATTACGCCTAGATTTAAACTCACAGCAGTAGGAAAATCCACCTAGATTTAAAGCTCACAGGAGTGGGAAAATGCCCCTAGATTAAAATCTCACAGTAGTCGGAAAATCCACCTAGATTCAAAACTCACAGCAGTGTGAAAATGCACCCTGATTTAAAACTCACAGTAGTGGGAAGATGCACCTAGATTTGAACACACAGCAATGGGAAAATGCACCTAGATTTAAACTCACAGTAGTGGGAAAATGCACCTAGATTTAAAACTCACAGCAGTGGGGAAATGCACCTAGATGTCAACCACACAGTAGTGGGAAAATGCACCTAGATTTGGAATACAGTTTTAGGAAAATGCACCTAGGTTTGAAACACAGAGCTATGGGAAATTTCACCTAGATTTAAACTCACAGCAGTGGGACATGCACCTAGATTTAAAACTCACAGCAGTGGGAAAATGCACCTAGATTTGAAACACACAGCAGTGAGAAATTACACCTAGATTGAAACTCACAGCAGTAGGAAAATGCACCTAGATTTAAAGCTCACATGAGTGGGAAATGCACCAAGATTTAAATCTCACAGTAGTGGGAAAATTCACCTAGATTTAAAACTCGCATCAGTGAGAAAATGCACCCTGATTTAAAACTCGCAGTAGTGGGAAGATGCATCTAGATGTAAACTCACAGCAGTGGCAAAATGCACCTAGATTCAAAACTCAGAGCAGTGGGAAAATGCACCTAGATTTGAGACACCCAGCAGTGGGAAATTGCAAATAGATTTAAACTCACAGCAGTAGGATAAGACATCTTGATTTAAACCTCACAGTAGTGGGGAAATGCACCTAGATTTGAAACATAAAGTAGTAGGAAAATGCACGTAGGTTTGAAACACAGAGCTATGGGAAATTTCACCTAGATTTAAACTCACAGCAGTGGGAAACGTATCTAGATTTGAAGCTCACAGGAGTGGGAAAATGCACCAAGAGTTAAATCTCACGGTAGTGGGAAAATTCACCTAGATTTGAAACATACAGCAGTGGGAAATTACACCTAGATTGAAACTCACAGCAGTAGGAAAATGCACCTAGATTTGAAGCTCACAGGAGTGGGAAAATTCACCTAGATGTAAAACTCGCAGCAGTGTGAAAATGCACCCTGATGCAAAACTCACAGTAGTGGGAAAATGCATCTAGATTTGAAACACAGAGTAGTGGGAACATGTACCTAGATTTGAAACACACAGCAGTGGGAAAATGCACCGAGATTTGAAACAAACAGTAGCAAGAAAATGCACATGGATTTGAAACTCACAGTAGTGGGAAGATGCACCTAGATTTGAACACACAGCAATGGGAAAATGCACCTAGATTTAAACTCACAGTAGTGGGAAAATGCACCTAGATTTAAAACTCACAGCAGTGGGAAAATGCACCTAGATGTGAACCACACAGTAATGGGAAAATGCACCTAGATTTGAAACACAGTAGTAGGAAAATGCACCTAGGTTTGAAACACAGAGCTATGGGAAATTTCACCTAGATTTAAACTCACAGCAGTGGGAAATGCACCTAGATTTAAAACTCACAGCAGTGGGAAAATGCACCTACATTTGAAACACACAGCAGTGAGAAATTACACCTAGATTGAAACTCACAGCAGTAGGAAAATGCACCTAGATTTAAAGCTCACAGGAGTGGGAAATGCACCAAGATTTAAATCTCACAGTAGTGGGAAAATTCACCTAGATTTAAAACTCGCAGCAGTGAGAAAATGCAACCTGATTTAAAACTCGCAGTAGTGGGAAGATGCATCTAGATGTAAACTCACAGCAGTGGCAAAATGCACCTAGATTCAAAACACAGAGCAGTGGGAAAATGCACCTAGATTTGAGACACACAGCAGTGGGAAATTGCAAATAGATTTAAACTCACAGCAGTAGGATAATACATCTTGATTTAAACCTCACAGTAGTGGGGAAATGCACCTAGATTTGAAACATACAGTAGTAGGAAAATGCACATAGATTTGAAACTCACAGCAGTTGGAAAATGCACCTAGATTTAAAACTCACAGCAGATGGAAAATGCACCTAGATTTGAAAAATACAGTGGGAAAATGCAGCTAGATCTAAAACTCAAAGCAGTTGAAAAATGATCCTTGATAATAAAATCCACAGTAGTGGAAAAATGCACCTAGATTTAAACTCACAACAATGGGAAATTGCGCCTAGATTTGAAACACACGGTAGTGGGGAAATGCACCTAGATTTGAACACACAGCAATGGGAAAATGCACCTAGATTTAAACTCACAGTAGTGGGAAAATGCACCTTGATTTAAAACTCACAGCAGTGGGAAAATGCACCTAGATTTGAAACACAGAGTAGTGGGAAAATGTACCTAGATTTGAAACACCCAATAATGGGAAAATGCACCTAGATTTAAAACTCACACAAGTGGGAAAATGCACCCTTATTTAAAACTCACAGTAGTGGGAAAATGTACCTAGATTTAAACTCACAGTAGTGGGAACATGTACCTAGATTTGAAACACACAGTAGTGGGAAAATGCACCGAGATTTGAAACACACAGTAGCAAGAAAATGCACATGGATTTGAAACTCACAGTAGTGGGAAAATGCACCTAGATTTAAAACTCACAGCAGTGGGAAAATGCACCCAGATTTGAACCACACAGTAGTGGGAAAATGCACCTACATTTGAAGCACACCGTAGTAGGAAAATGCACCTAGGTTTGAAACACACAGTAGTAAGAAAATGCACATGGATTTGAAACTCACAGTAGTGGGAAAATGCACCTAGATTTGAACCACACATTAGTGGGAAAATGCACCTAGATTTGAAACACACAGTAGTAGGAAAATGCACCTAGGTTTGAAACACAGAGCTAGGGGAACATTCACCTAGATTTAAATCTCACAGCAGTGGGAAATGCACCTAGATTTAAGACTCACAGCAGTGGGAAAATGCACCTAGATTTGAAACACACAGCAGTGGGAAATTACACCTAGATTTAAACTCACAGCAGTAGGAAAATCCACCTAGATTTAAAGCTCACAGGAGTGGGAAAATGCCCCTAGATTAAAATCTCACAGTAGTCGGAAAATCCACCTAGATTCAAAACTCACAGCAGTGTGAAAATGCACCCTGATTTAAAACTCACAGTAGTGGGAAGATGCACCTAGATTTGAACACACAGCAATGGGAAAATGCACCTAGATTTAAACTCACAGTAGTGGGAAAATGCACCTAGATTTAAAACTCACAGCAGTGGGGAAATGCACCTAGATGTCAACCACACAGTAGTGGGAAAATGCACCTAGATTTGGAATACAGTTTTAGGAAAATGCACCTAGGTTTGAAACACAGAGCTATGGGAAATTTCACCTAGATTTAAACTCACAGCAGTGGGACATGCACCTAGATTTAAAACTCACAGCAGTGGGAAAATGCACCTAGATTTGAAACACACAGCAGTGAGAAATTACACCTAGATTGAAACTCACAGCAGTAGGAAAATGCACCTAGATTTAAAGCTCACATGAGTGGGAAATGCACCAAGATTTAAATCTCACAGTAGTGGGAAAATTCACCTAGATTTAAAACTCGCATCAGTGAGAAAATGCACCCTGATTTAAAACTCGCAGTAGTGGGAAGATGCATCTAGATGTAAACTCACAGCAGTGGCAAAATGCACCTAGATTCAAAACTCAGAGCAGTGGGAAAATGCACCTAGATTTGAGACACCCAGCAGTGGGAAATTGCAAATAGATTTAAACTCACAGCAGTAGGATAAGACATCTTGATTTAAACCTCACAGTAGTGGGGAAATGCACCTAGATTTGAAACATAAAGTAGTAGGAAAATGCACGTAGGTTTGAAACACAGAGCTATGGGAAATTTCACCTAGATTTAAACTCACAGCAGTGGGAAACGTATCTAGATTTGAAGCTCACAGGAGTGGGAAAATGCACCAAGAGTTAAATCTCACGGTAGTGGGAAAATTCACCTAGATTTGAAACATACAGCAGTGGGAAATTACACCTAGATTGAAACTCACAGCAGTAGGAAAATGCACCTAGATTTGAAGCTCACAGGAGTGGGAAAATTCACCTAGATGTAAAACTCGCAGCAGTGTGAAAATGCACCCTGATGCAAAACTCACAGTAGTGGGAAAATGCATCTAGATTTGAAACACAGAGTAGTGGGAACATGTACCTAGATTTGAAACACACAGCAGTGGGAAAATGCACCGAGATTTGAAACAAACAGTAGCAAGAAAATGCACATGGATTTGAAACTCACAGTAGTGGGAAGATGCACCTAGATTTGAACACACAGCAATGGGACAATGCACCTAGATTTAAACTCACAGTAGTGGGAAAATGCACCTAGATTTAAAACTCACAGCAGTGGGAAAATGCACCTAGATGTGAACCACACAGTAATGGGAAAATGCACCTAGATTTGAAACACAGTAGTAGGAAAATGCACCTAGGTTTGAAACACAGAGCTATGGGAAATTTCACCTAGATTTAAACTCACAGCAGTGGGAAATGCACCTAGATTTAAAACTCACAGCAGTGGGAAAATGCACCTAGATTTGAAACACACAGCAGTGAGAAATTACACCTAGATTGAAACTCACAGCAGTAGGAAAATGCACCTAGATTTAAAGCTCACAGGAGTGGGAAATGCACCAAGATTTAAATCTCACAGTAGTGGGAAAATTCACCTAGATTTAAAACTCGCAGCAGTGAGAAAATGCAACCTGATTTAAAACTCGCAGTAGTGGGAAGATGCACCTAGATTCAAAACACAGAGCAGTGGGAAAATGCACCTAGATTTGAGACACACAGCAGTGGGAAATTGCAAATAGATTTAAACTCACAGCAGTAGGATAATACATCTTGATTTAAACCTCACAGTAGTGGGGAAATGCACCTAGATTTGAAACATACAGTAGTAGGAAAATGCACATAGATTTGAAACTCACAGCAGTTGGAAAATGCACCTAGATTTAAAACTCACAGCAGATGGAAAATGCACCTAGATTTGAAACACACAGTAGTGGGGAAATGCACCTAGATTTGAAAAATACAGTGGGAAAATGCAGCTAGATCTAAAACTCAAAGCAGTTGAAAAATGATCCTTGATAATAAAATCCACAGTAGTGGAAAAATGCACCTAGATTTAAACTCACAACAATGGGAAATTGCGCCTAGATTTGAAACACACGGTAGTGGGGAAATGCACCTAGATTTGAACGCACAGCAATGGGAAAATGCACCTAGATTTAAACTCACAGTAGTGGGAAAATGCACCTTGATTTAAAACTCACAGCAGTGGGAAAATGCACCTAGATTTGAAACACAGAGTAGTGGGAAAATGTACCTAGATTTGAAACACCCAATAATGGGAAAATGCACCTAGATTTAAAACTCACACAAGTGGGAAAATGCACCCTTATTTAAAACTCACAGTAGTCGGAAAATGTACCTAGATTTAAACTCACAGTAGTGGGAACATGTACCTAGATTTGAAACACACAGTAGTGGGAAAATGCACCGAGATTTGAAACACACAGTAGCAAGAAAATGCACATGGATTTGAAACTCACAGTAGTGGGAAAATGCACCTAGATTTAAAACTCACAGCAGTGGGAAAATGCACCCAGATTTGAACCACACAGTAGTGGGAAAATGCACCTACATTTGAAGCACACAGTAGTAGGAAAATGCACCTAGGTTTGAAACACACAGTAGTAAGAAAATGCACATGGATTTGAAACTCACAGTAGTGGGAAAATGCACCTAGATTTGAACCACACATTAGTGGGAAAATGCACCTAGATTTGAAACACACAGTAGTAGGAAAATGCACCTAGGTTTGAAACACAGAGCTAGGGGAACATTCACCTAGATTTAAATCTCACAGCAGTGGGAAATGCACCTAGATTTAAGACTCACAGCAGTGGGAAAATGCACCTAGATTTGAAACACACAGCAGTGGGAAATTACACCTAGATTTAAACTCACAGCAGTAGGAAAATCCACCTAGATTTAAAGCTCACAGGAGTGGGAAAATGCCCCTAGATTAAAATCTCACAGTAGTCGGAAAATCCACCTAGATTCAAAACTCACAGCAGTGTGAAAATGCACCCTGATTTAAAACTCACAGTAGTGGGAAGATGCACCTAGATTTGAACACACAGCAATGGGAAAATGCACCTAGATTTAAACTCACAGTAGTGGGAAAATGCACCTAGATTTAAAACTCACAGCAGTGGGGAAATGCACCTAGATGTCAACCACACAGTAGTGGGAAAATGCACCTAGATTTGGAATACAGTTTTAGGAAAATGCACCTAGGTTTGAAACACAGAGCTATGGGAAATTTCACCTAGATTTAAACTCACAGCAGTGGGACATGCACCTAGATTTAAAACTCACAGCAGTGGGAAAATGCACCTAGATTTGAAACACACAGCAGTGAGAAATTACACCTAGATTGAAACTCACAGCAGTAGGAAAATGCACCTAGATTTAAAGCTCACATGAGTGGGAAATGCACCAAGATTTAAATCTCACAGTAGTGGGAAAATTCACCTAGATTTAAAACTCGCAGCAGTGAGAAAATGCACCCTGATTTAAAACTTGCAGTAGTGCGAAGATGCATCTAGATGTAAACTCACAGCAGTGGCAAAATGCACCTAGATTCAAAACTCAGAGCAGTGGGAAAATGCACCTAGATTTGAGACACCCAGCAGTGGGAAATTGCAAATAGATTTAAACTCACAGCAGTAGGATAAGACATCTTGATTTAAACCTCACAGTAGTGGGGAAATGCACCTAGATTTGAAACATAAAGTAGTAGGAAAATGCACGTAGGTTTGAAACACAGAGCTATGGGAAATTTCACCTAGATTTAAACTCACAGCAGTGGGAAACGTATCTAGATTTGAAGCTCACAGGAGTGGGAAAATGCACCAAGAGTTAAATCTCACGGTAGTGGGAAAATTCACCTAGATTTGAAACATACAGCAGTGGGAAATTACACCTAGATTGAAACTCACAGCAGTAGGAAAATGCACCTAGATTTGAAGCTCACAGGAGTGGGAAAATTCACCTAGATGTAAAACTCGCAGCAGTGTGAAAATGCACCCTGATGCAAAACTCACAGTAGTGGGAAAATGCATCTAGATTTGAAACACAGAGTAGTGGAAAAATGTACCTAGATCTGAAACACACAATAATGGTAAAATGCACCTAGATTTAAAACTCACACAAGTGGTAAAATGCACCCTTATTTAAAACTCACAGTAGTGGGAAAATGTACCTAGATTTAAACTCACAGTCGTGGGAACATGCACCTAGATTTGAAACACACAGTAGTGTGAAAATGCGCCTAGATTTGAAACACCCAGTCGTAGGAAAATGCACCTAGGTTTGGAACACAGAGCTATGGGAAATTTCACCTAGATTTAAACTCACAGGAGTGGGACAATGCACCTAGATTTAAAACTCACAGCAGTGGGAAAATGCATCTAGATTTGAAACACAGAGTAGTGGAAAAATGTACCTAGATTTGAAACACACAATAATGGTAAAATGCACCTAGATTTAAAACTCACACAAGTGGTAAAATGCACCCTTATTTAAAACTCACAGTAGTGGGAAAATGTACCTAGATTTAAACTCACAGTCGTGGGAACATGCACCTAGATTTGAAACACACAGTAGTGTGAAAATGCGCCTAGATTTGAAACACCCAGTCGTAGGAAAATGCACCTAGGTTTGGAACACAGAGCTGTGGGAAATTTCACCTAGATTTAAACTCACAGCAGTGGGAAATGCACCTAGATTTAAGACTCACCGCAGTGGGAAAATGCACCTAGATTTGAAACACACAGCAGTGGGAAATTACACCTAGATTTAAACTCACAGCAGTAGGAAAATGCACCTAGTTTTAAAGCTCACCGGAGTGGGAAAATGCACCTAGATTTAAAACTCACAGCCGTGGGAAAATGCACCTAGATTTGAACCGCACAGTAGTGGGAAAATGCACCTAGATTGAAACTCACAGCAGTAGGAAAATGCACCTAGATTTAAAGCTCACAGGAGTGGGAAAATGCACCAAAATTTAAATATCACAGTAGTGGGAAAATTCACCTAGATTTAAAACTCAGAGCAGTGTGAAAATGCACCTAGATTCTAAACTCAGAGCAGTGGGAAAATGCACCTAGATTTGAAACACACAGCAGTGGGAAATTGCAAATAGATTTAAACTCACAGCAGTAGGATAATATATATTGATTTAAAACTCACAGTAGTGGAAAATGCACCTAGATTTAAACTCACAGCATGTGGAAAATGCACCTAGATTTAAAACTCACAGCAGTTGGAAAATGCACCTAGATTTGAAACACACAGTAGTGGGGAAATGCACCTAGATTTGAAAAATACAGTGGGAAAATGCAGCTAGATCTAAAACTCAAAGCAGTTGAAAAATGCACCTTGATAATAAAATTCACAGTAGTGGGAAAATGCACCTAGATTTAAACTCACAACAATGGGAAATTGTGCCTAGATTTGAAACACACGGTAGTGGGGAAATGCACCTAGATTTGAACACACAGCAATGGGAAAATGCACCTAGATTTAAACTCACAGTAGTGGGAAAATGCACCTAGATTTGAAACACAGAGTAGTGGGAAAATGTACCTAGATTTGAAACACCCAATAATGGGAAAATGCACCTAGATTTAAAACTCACACAAGTGGGAAAATGCACCCTTATTTAAAACTCACAGTAGTGGGAAAATGTACCTAGATTTAAACTCACAGTAGTGGGAACATGTACCTAGATTTGAAACACACAGCAGTGGGAAAATGCACCAAGATTTGAAACACACAGTAGCAAGAAAATGCACATGGATTTGAAACTCACAGTAGTGGGAAGATGCACCTAGATTTGAACACACAGCAATGGGAAAATGCACCTAGATTTAAACTCACAGTAGTGGGAAAATGCACCTAGATTTAAAACTCACAGCAGTGGGAAAATGCACCTAGATGTGAACCACACAGTAATGGGAAAATGCACCTAGATTTGAAACACAGTAGTAGGAAAATGCACCTAGGTTTGAAACACAGAGCTATGGGAAATTTCACCTAGATTTAAACTCACAGCAGTGGGAAATGCACCTAGATTTAAAACTCACAGCAGTGGGAAAATGCACCTAGATTTGAAACACACAGCAGTGAGAAATTACACCTAGATTGAAACTCACAGCAGTAGGAAAATGCACCTAGATTTAAAGCTCACAGGAGTGGGAAATGCACCAAGATTTAAATCTCACAGTAGTGGGAAAATTCACCTAGATTTAAAACTCGCAGCAGTGAGAAAATGCAACCTGATTTAAAACTCGCAGTAGTGGGAAGATGCATCTAGATGTAAACTCACAGCAGTGGCAAAATGCACCTAGATTCAAAACACAGAGCAGTGGGGAAATGCACCTAGATTTGAGACACACAGCAGTGGGAAATTGCAAATAGATTTAAACTCACAGCAGTAGGATAATACATCTTGATTTAAACCTCACAGTAGTGGGGAAATGCACCTAGATTTGAAACATACAGTAGTAGGAAAATGCACATAGATTTGAAACTCACAGCAGTTGGAAAATGCACCTAGATTTAAAAATTACAGCAGATGGAAAATGCACCTAGATTTGAAACACACAGTAGTGGGGAAATGCACCTAGATTTGAAAAATACAGTGGGAAAATGCAGCTAGATCTAAAACTCAAAGCAGTTGAAAAATGATCCTTGATAATAAAATTCACAGTAGTGGGAAAATGCACCTAGATTTAAACTCACAACAATGGGAAATTGCGCCTAGATTTGAAACACACGGTAGTGGGGAAATGCACCTAGATTTGAACACACAGCAATGGGAAAATGCACCTAGATTTAAACTCACAGTAGTGGGAAAATGCACCTTGATTTAAAACTCACAGCAGTGGGAAAATGCACCTAGATTTGAAACACAGAGTAGTGGGAAAATGTACCTAGATTTGAAACACCCAATAATGGGAAAATGCACCTAGATTTAAAACTCACACAAGTGGGAAAATGCACCCTTATTTAAAACTCACAGTAGTGGGAAAATGTACCTAGATTTAAACTCACAGTAGTGGGAACATGTACCTAGAATTGAAACACACAGTAGTGGGAAAATGCACCGAGATTTGAAACACACAGTAGCAAGAAAATGCACATAGATTTGAAACTCACAGTAGTGGGAAAATGCACCTAGATTTAAAACTCACAGCAGTGGGAAAATGCACCTAGATTTGAACCACACAGTAGTGGGAAAATGCACCTACATTTGAAGCACACAGTAGTAGGAAAATGCACCTAGGTTTGAAACATACAGCAATGGGAAATTGCACCTAGATTTGAAAAACACAGTAGTAGGAACATGCACCTAGATTTGAAACACACAGTAGTGAGAAAATGCACTTAGATTTGAAACACACAGCAATGGGAAATTGCACCTAGATTTGAAACACACAGTAGTGGGGAAATGCACCTAGATTTGAACACACAGCAATGGGGAAATGCACCTAGATTTAAAGTCACATTGTTAAAACTGATATAATACTGTTTCGTCCTCATTGTATATGTTGGCCTATGCCCAGTCCCTTTGCGAGGAAATCCGTATTGCAAGGTCGTGACCTTAAGTTAATCAAGCCTCCATTTTAGGTTAAAGCCGCCATTTTAGTTTATCATGCAAAGTCACCCTGTGGCCTAAAATGGCCAACCTGTGTTCTCTTGTTCTTACTTTAACCTCTTCAACCTCTGTAGGAGAGTTAATGTCCAACCTGCCTGCAGGCTACATGTTAGGGTCATGCAGACCTTGTCCTTTGTTGACCTCGGGATCAGGGGATTACTTGAAACGGCGATGTTAACCTACAAGTATACAAGAACAATAACGCTATTTAAATATGACATGCGAAACATCTGTTTGACCTGCGTTGAAGCAAATGTGTAAAGAGTGTAAAGTTAAACCCAGAGAATAATAGTGCTTGTTAGTAAATGTATTAAAAGGTAAACCGCATGCACGAGACATGCAAATTAGAAATGAACCTGGCGCGAACCCTAGCCCAGTTTATGATTAACTTGTAGGAGGCTGGACATCGTTCTGAAGAAACTTTATAAATATGCTGATGTCCAGCTAGCAATGCCTGTTCCCTGCTCACATTGAACCTGCTGGTGGTCTCTGTGGTGTATTGACGGCCAAATAGCTATTTGTGTACTTTGTTTTATAAACTGTTCAGTATTGCAATAAAGATTCTGGGAATCTTTACAATCCTGTGTTGGTGTATTTCTCTTTGCATGGTGTAAAAGCCTTAATATTGTATTTTCTGATTCCACAGATGGTGCCCGAATAGGGACCCTCAAGATTGACTTCGTCTCGTTGAAGGTTGGCTCGGCTATCGGACCGGGATCGGACGGTGCCAACAAAAACGGTCCCTCTGGACGAGAAGCGAATTCCTCGACAGAACAGCACGATCCGATCCCTGAACAGTGAGCTGTAGCCTGAGACGTCTTGACGAGGGTCCATATATTGAGGTGGATAAATTTGCCGAAATCACCAGACACGTGGGTCCTTAGAATAGTCATTATAACCCGATTGGGCCTCCCAGTCCTTTGGTCAGGTGAATCGTGACCCGATTCTTAATTTAACCCTGACAATTTGAATTTGGCGCATTGTACTCGTGAGCACAATTATTTGACCAGGTAACACCAGAATTCTGATATGCCTGGGAAATTGTCTGCCTGCTTCAGGGCATTATTCCGCAGCGACAGACAATCTTTGGAAGATAGCTGTCCCGCACCACAGGAGGGGTCTCCGGCATGTACTATGTACTGTAACAAAGACTTTGGTAGTATAGCATTTAATGATATTTGGCACAGACAGACCAGACATAACTCTAATCTTCGGTGGCCAACCAATGGTAGCTTTGAAATCCCTTGTATCGAATATCTAGAGTCTGTATTGGTAAAGAAAAAGGCTAGACCTGCAGCATTTGACGCATTGTACAGTTGGAAAACAGAAGCTTTGCAGCAACAAAAGAGTAGAGAGAAACATATGCGTCGACATATGACGAATGCCGAAAAGGCACTGTTATATGATCAAAATAAACAATTGGAATCAGTTAGGAACACAGACAGAGCGTTTCAATTAGGCATTCAAAAAATGTACCCTTCAAAAGATTTTCATACGTCTGATGAATTGATTAACAAACTTTTGCATGAACGAAGGCCCGATGCCACTGCGCCGCCCCCGTACGTCCCTCCTCTTGGTGCTTTGCCCCTTCCTGTCGTTATACCTCCTCCTATAGTTCCTCCGGTCCTCCCTGTTGTTCTTCCTGTCGTTCTTCCAGCCGTCGCTCCTTTGCCTGCCCCCTTGCCTCCACCTGTTGACATTGAGAATGTGCCTACTCTTTCTCTTCCAAGTGATTCCGCATCGCTTGTAGTAGACCAGGGAGCGGGATCAAGGGTTGTGACTCGTAATACTGTGTCCCCAGATAAAAAGAATGAATTGATTGCTTGGGCTAAACATTGTATGGAGAAGGGTGAACAAGCTGATATTTTTTCCACACTCGAAAATTTAAAAAGTATTCCTGAGAAAAATGTTTTAACCATTAACCAGTGTGTCTATTGTCGACAGGAAGGTCACTGGTGCGCACAATGTCCGGCCTTGCAGCAAAGGTCATTTGGGAACATGGGTAGACGATCCAGAGGTCGCCCAGGTGTAGGGGGCCCTGGCAGAGGTCAGTTCGCGCCAGAATCACACCAACCTTCTACACAGGATAAACAAGTTTCGAATGTGGATGATAGAAACATTTTTGAATTTTTGAAACACATTTTTGAGACACACAACAATGGGAAATTGCACCTAGATTTGAAACACACAGTAGTTGGGAAATGCACCTAGATTTGAACACACAGCAATGGGAAAATGCACCTAGATTTATACTCACAGTAGTGGGAAAATTCACCTAGATTTAAAACTCACAGCAGTGGGAAAATGCACATAGATTTGATCCACACAGTAGTGGGACAATGCACCTAGATTTGAAACACACAGTAGTAGGAAAATGCACCTAGGTTTGAAACACAGAGCTATGGGAAATTTCACCTAGATTTAAACTCACAGCAGTGGGAAATGGACCTAGATTTAAGACTCACAGCAGTGGGAAAATGCACCTAGATTTGGAACACACATCAGTGGGAAATTACACCTAGATTGAAACTCACAGCAGTAGGAAATGGCACCTAGATTTATAGCTCACAGGAGTGGGAAAATGCACCTACATTTAAATCTCACAGTAGTGGGAAAATCCACCTAGATTTAAAACTCACAGCAGAGTGAAAATGGACCTGGATTTTAAACTCACAGTAGTGAGAGGATGCACCTAGATGTAAACTCACTGTAGTGGCAAAATGCACCTAGATTCAAAACTCAGAGCCGTGGGAAAATGCACCTAGATTTGAAACACAGAGTAGTGGGAAAATGTACCTAGATTTGAAACACACAGTAGTGGGGAAATGCACCTAGATTTGAACACACAGCAATGGGAAAATGCACCTAGATTTAAACTCACAGTAGTGGGAAAATGCACCTAGATTTAAAACTCACAGCAGTGGGAAAATGCACCTAGATTTGAAACACAGAGTAGTGGGAAAATGTACTTGATTTGAAACACCCAATAATGGGAAAATGCACCTAGATTTAAAACTCACACAAGTGGGAAAATGCACCCTTATTTAAAACTCACAGTAGTGGGAAAATGTACCTAGATTTAAACTCACAGTAGTGGGAACATGTACCTAGATTTGAAACACACAGTAGTGGGAAAATGCACCGAGATTTGAAACACACAGTAGCAAGAAAATGCACATGGATTTGAAACTCACAGTAGTGGGAAAATGCACCTAGATTTAAAACTCACAGCAGTGGGAAAATGCACCTAGATTTGAACCACACAGTAGTGGGAAAATGCACCTACATTTGAAGCACACAGTAGTAGGAAAATGCACCTAGGTTTGAAACATACAGCAATGGGAAAATGCACCTAGATTTGAAACACACAGTAGTAGGAACATGCACCTAGATTTGAAACACACAGTAGTGAGAAAATGCACTTAGATTTGAAACACACAGCAATGGGAAATTGCACCTAGATTTGAAACACACAGTAGTGGGGAAATGCACCTAGATTTGAACACACAGCAATGGGGAAATGCACCTAGATTTAAAGTCACATTGTTAAAACTGATATAATACTGTTTCGTCCTCATTGTATATGTTGGCCTATGCCCAGTCCCTTTGCGAGGAAATCCGTATTGCAAGGTCGTGACCTTAAGTTAATCAAGCCTCCATTTTAGGTTAAAGCCGCCATTTTAGTTTATCATGCAAAGTCACCCTGTGGCCTAAAATGGCCAACCTGTGTTCTCTTGTTCTTACTTTAACCTCTTCAACCTCTGTAGGAGAGTTAATGTCCAACCTGCCTGCAGGCTACATGTTAGGGTCATGCAGACCTTGTCCTTTGTTGACCTCGGGATCAGGGGATTACTTGAAACGGCGATGTTAACCTACAAGTATACAAGAACAATAACGCTATTTAAATATGACATGCGAAACATCTGTTTGACCTGCGTTGAAGCAAATGTGTAAAGAGTGTAAAGTTAAACCCAGAGAATAATAGTGCTTGTTAGTAAATGTATTAAAAGGTAAACCGCATGCACGAGACATGCAAATTAGAAATGAACCTGGCGCGAACCCTAGCCCAGTTTATGATTAACTTGTAGGAGGCTGGACATCGTTCTGAAGAAACTTTATAAATATGCTGATGTCCAGCTAGCAATGCCTGTTCCCTGCTCACATTGAACCTGCTGGTGGTCTCTGTGATGTATTGACGGCCAAATAGCTATTTGTGTACTTTGTTTTATAAACTGTTCAGTATTGCAATAAAGATTCTGGGAATCTTTACAATCCTGTGTTGGTGTATTTCTCTTTGCATGGTGTAAAAGCCTTAATATTGTATTTTCTGATTCCACAGATGGTGCCCGAATAGGGACCCTCAAGATTGACTTCGTCTCGTTGAAGGTTGGCTCGGCTATCGGACCGGGATCGGACGGTGCCAACAAAAACGGTCCCTCTGGACGAGAAGCGAATTCCTCGACAGAACAGCACGATCCGATCCCTGAACAGTGAGCTGTAGCCTGAGACGTCTTGACGAGGGTCCATATATTGAGGTGGATAAATTTGCCGAAATCACCAGACACGTGGGTCCTTAGAATAGTCATTATAACCCGATTTGGCCTCCCAGTCCTTTGGTCAGGTGAATCGTGACCCGATTCTTAATTTAACCCTGACAATTTGAATTTGGCGCATTGTACTCGTGAGCACAATTATTTGACCAGGTAACACCAGAATTCTGATATGCCTGGGAAATTGTCTGCCTGCTTCAGGGCATTATTCCGCAGCGACAGACAATCTTTGGAAGATAGCTGTCCCGCACCACAGGAGGGGTCTCCGGCATGTACTATGTACTGTAACAAAGACTTTGGTAGTATAGCATTTAATGATATTTGGCACAGACAGACCAGACATAACTCTAATCTTCGGTGGCCAACCAATGGTAGCTTTGAAATCCCTCGTATCGAATATCTAGAGTCTGTATTGGTAAAGAAAAAGGCTAGACCTACAGCATTTGACGCATTGTACAGTTGGAAAACAGAAGCTTTGCAGCAACAAAAGAGTAGAGAGAAACATATGCGTCGACATATGACGAATGCCGAAAAGGCACTGTTATATGATCAAAATAAACAATTGGAATCAGTTAGGAACACAGACAGAGCGTTTCAATTAGGCATTCAAAAAATGTACCCTTCAAAAGATTTTCATACGTCTGATGAATTGATTAACAAACTTTTGCATGAACGAAGGCCCGATGCCACTGCGCCGCCCCCGTACGTCCCTCCTCTTGGTGCTTTGCCCCTTCCTGTCGTTATACCTCCTCCTATAGTTCCTCCGGTCCTCCCTGTTGTTCTTCCTGTCGTTCTTCCAGCCGTCGCTCCTTTGCCTGCCCCCTTGCCTCCACCTGTTGACATTGAGAATGTGCCTACTCTTTCTCTTCCAAGTGATTCCGCATCGCTTGTAGTAGACCAGGGAGCGGGATCAAGGGTTGTGACTCGTAATACTGTGTCCCCAGATAAAAAGAATGAATTGATTGCTTGGGCTAAACATTGTATGGAGAAGGGTGAACAAGCTGATATTTTTTCCACACTCGAAAATTTAAAAAGTATTCCTGAGAAAAATGTTTTAACCATTAACCAGTGTGTCTATTGTCGACAGGAAGGTCACTGGTGCGCACAATGTCCGGCCTTGCAGCAAAGGTCATTTGGGAACATGGGTAGACGATCCAGAGGTCGCCCAGGTGTAGGGGGCCCTGACAGAGGTCAGTTCGCGCCAGAATCACACCAACCTTCTTCACAGGATAAACAAGTTTCGAATGTGGATGATAGAAACATTTTTGAATTTTTGAAACACATTTTTGAGACACACAACAATGGGAAATTGCACCTAGATTTGAAACACACAGTAGTTGGGAAATGCACCTAGATTTGAACACACAGCAATGGGAAAATGCACCTAGATTTATACTCACAGTAGTGGGAAAATTCACCTAGATTTAAAACTCACAGCAGTGGGAAAATGCACATAGATTTGATCCACACAGTAGTGGGACAATGCACCTAGATTTGAAACACACAGTAGTAGGAAAATGCACCTAGGTTTGAAACACAGAGCTATGGGAAATTTCACCTAGATTTAAACTCACAGCAGTGGGAAATGGACCTAGATTTAAGACTCACAGCAGTGGGAAAATGCACCTAGATTTGGAACACACATCAGCGGGAAATTACACCTAGATTGAAACTCACAGCAGTAGGAAATGGCACCTAGATTTATAGCTCACAGGAGTGGGAAAATGCACCTACATTTAAATCTCACAGTAGTGGGAAAATCCACCTAGATTTAAAACTCACAGCAGAGTGAAAATGGACCTGGATTTTAAACTCACAGTAGTGAGAGGATGCACCTAGATGTAAACTCACTGTAGTGGCAAATGCACCTAGATTCAAAACTCAGAGCCGTGGGAAAATGCACCTAGATTTGAAACACAGAGTAGTGGGAAAATGTACCTAGATTTGAAACACACAGTAGTGGGGAAATGCACCTAGATTTGAACACACAGCAATGGGAAAATGCACCTAGATTTAAACTCACAGTAGTGGGAAAATGCACCTAGATTTAAAACTCACAGCAGAGTGAAAATGCACCTGGATTTTAAACTCACAGTAGTGAGAAGATGCACCTAGATGTAAACTCACTGTAGTGGCAAAATGCACCTAGATTCAAAACTCAGAGCCGTGGGAAAATGCACCTAGATTTGAAAGACAGAGTAGTGGGAAAATGTACCTAGATTTGAAACACACAGTAGTGGGGAAATGCACCTAGATTTGAACACACAGCAATGGGAAAATGCACCTAGATTTAAACTCACAGTAGTGGGAAAATGCACCTAGATTTAAAACTCACAGCAGTGGGAAAATGCACCTAGATTTGAAACACAGAGTAGTGGGAAAATGTACTTGATTTGAAACACCCAATAATGGGAAAATGCACCTAGATTTAAAACTCACACAAGTGGGAAAATGCACCCTTATTTAAAACTCACAGTAGTGGGAAGATGCACCTAGATGTAAACTCACTGTAGTGGCAAAATGCACCTAGATTCAAAACTCAGAGCCGTGGGAAAATGCACCTAGATTTGAAACACAGAGTAGTGGGAACATGTACCTAGATTTGAAACACACAGTAGTGGGAAAATGCACCGAGATTTGAAACACACAGTAGCAAGAAAATGCACATGGATTTGAAACTCACAGTAGTGGGAAAATGCACCTAGATTTAAAACTCACAGCAGTGGGAAAATGCACCTAGATTTGAACCACACAGTAGTGGGAAAATGCACCTAGATTTGAAACACACAGTAGTAGGAAAATGCACCTAGGTTTGAAACGCAGAGCTATGGGAACCTTCACCTAGATTTAAATCTCACAGCAGTAGGATAATGCACCTAGATTTAAAGCTCACAGGAGTGGGAAAATGCACCTAGATTTAAATCTCACAGTAGTCGGAAAATCCACCTAGATTTAAAACTCACAGCAGTGTGAAAATGCACCCTGATTTAAAACCACAGTAGTGGGAAGATGCACCTAGATGTAAACTCACTGCAGTGGCAAAATGCAGCTAGATTCAAAACTCAGAGCAGTGGGAAAATGCACCTAGATCTGAAACACACAGCAATGGGAAATTGCGCCTAGATTTGAAACACACAGTAGTGGGGAAATGCACCTATATTTAAACACAATGCAATGGGAAAATGCACCTAGATTTAAACTCACAGTAGTGGGAAAATTCACCTAGATTTAAACTCACAGCAGAGGGAATATGCACCTAGATTCGAAACACACTGTAGTGGGAAAATGCACCGATATTTGAAACACACAGTAGCAAGAAAATGCACATGGATTTGAAACTCACAGTAGTGGGAAAATGCACCTAGATTTAAACTCACAGCAGTGGAAAAATGCACCTAGATTTAAACTCACAGCAGTGGAAAAATGCACCTAGATTTAAAACTCACAGCAGTGAGAAAATGCACCTAGATGTGAACCACACAGTAGTGGGAAAATGCACCTAGATTTGAAACACAGTAGTAGGAAAATGCACCTAGGTTTGAAACACAGAGCTATGGGAAATTTCACCTAGATTTAAACTCACAGCAGTGGGAACTGCACCTAGATTTAAAACTCACAGCAGTGGGAAAATGTTACCTAGATTTGAAACACACAGCAGTGGGAAATTACACCTAGCTTGGAACTCACAGCAGTAGGAAAATGCACCTAGATTTAAAGCTCACAGGAGTGGGAAAATGCACCAAGATTTAAATCTCACAGTAGTGGGAAAATTCACCTAGATTTGAAACACACAGCAATGGGAAATTGCACCTAGATTTAAACTCACAGCAGTGCATAAAATGCACCTAGATTTGAAACACACAGTAGTGGGAACATAGCATAGATCTGATAAACCCTTAGATTTGAAACACACAGCAATGGGAAATTGAGCCTAGATTTGAAACACACAGTAGCAGGGAAATGCACCTAGATTTGAACACACAGCAGTGGGAAAATGCACCTAGATTAAAACTCACAGTAGTGGGAAAATGCACCTTGATTTAAAACTCGCAGCAGTGGGAAAATGCATCTACATTTAAACTCAGAGCAATGGGAAAATGCAACTAGATTTAAACTCACAGCAGTGGGAACATGCACCTAGATTTGAAACACACAGTAGTGGGGAAAAGCACCTAGATTTCAAACACACAGTAGTAGGAAAATGCACCTAGGTTTGAAACACAGAGCTATGGGAAATTTCACCTACATTTAAACTCACAGCAGTGGGAAATGCAACTAGAGTTAAAACTCACAGCAGTGGGAAAATTCACCTAGATTTGAAACACACAGCAGTGGGAAATTACACCTAGAGAAGGAAAATGCACCTAGACACAGGAGTGGGAAAATGCACCTAGATTTGAAACATACAGCAATGGGAAATTGCACCTAGATTTGAAACACACAGTAGTAGGAACATGCACCTAGATTTGAAACACACAGTAGTGAGAAAATGCACTTAGATTTGAAACACACAGCAATGGGAAATTGCACCTAGATTTGAAACACACAGTAGTGGGGAAATGCACCTAGATTTGAACACACAGCAATGGGGAAATGCACCTAGATTTAAAGTCACATTGTTAAAACTGATATAATACTGTTTCGTCCTCATTGTATATGTTGGCCTATGCCCAGTCCCTTTGCGAGGAAATCCGTATTGCAAGGTCGTGACCTTAAGTTAATCAAGCCTCCATTTTAGGTTAAAGCCGCCATTTTAGTTTATCATGCAAAGTCACCCTGTGGCCTAAAATGGCCAACCTGTGTTCTCTTGTTCTTACTTTAACCTCTTCAACCTCTGTAGGAGAGTTAATGTCCAACCTGCCTGCAGGCTACATGTTAGGGTCATGCAGACCTTGTCCTTTGTTGACCTCGGGATCAGGGGATTACTTGAAACGGCGATGTTAACCTACAAGTATACAAGAACAATAACGCTATTTAAATATGACATGCGAAACATCTGTTTGACCTGCGTTGAAGCAAATGTGTAAAGAGTGTAAAGTTAAACCCAGAGAATAATAGTGCTTGTTAGTAAATGTATTAAAAGGTAAACCGCATGCACGAGACATGCAAATTAGAAATGAACCTGGCGCGAACCCTAGCCCAGTTTATGATTAACTTGTAGGAGGCTGGACATCGTTCTGAAGAAACTTTATAAATATGCTGATGTCCAGCTAGCAATGCCTGTTCCCTGCTCACATTGAACCTGCTGGTGGTCTCTGTGATGTATTGACGGCCAAATAGCTATTTGTGTACTTTGTTTTATAAACTGTTCAGTATTGCAATAAAGATTCTGGGAATCTTTACAATCCTGTGTTGGTGTATTTCTCTTTGCATGGTGTAAAAGCCTTAATATTGTATTTTCTGATTCCACAGATGGTGCCCGAATAGGGACCCTCAAGATTGACTTCGTCTCGTTGAAGGTTGGCTCGGCTATCGGACCGGGATCGGACGGTGCCAACAAAAACGGTCCATCTGGACGAGAAGCGAATTCCTCGACAGAACAGCACGATCCGATCCCTGAACAGTGAGCTGTAGCCTGAGACGTCTTGACGAGGGTCCATATATCGAGGTGGATAAATTTGCCGAAATCACCAGACACGTGGGTCCTTAGAATAGTCATTATAACCGATCGGGCCTCCCAGTCCTTTGGTCAGGTGAATCGTGACACGATTCTTAATTTAACCCTGACAATTTGAATTTGGCGCATTGTACTCACAAGCACAATTATTTGACCAGGTAACACCAGAATTCTGATATGCCTGGGAAATTGTCTGCCTGCTTCAGGGCATTATTCCGCAGCGACAGACAATCTTTGGAAGATAGCTGTCCTGCACCATAGGAGGGGTCTCCGGCATGTACTATGTACTGTAAGAAAGACTTTGGTAGTATAGCATTTAATGATATTTGGCACAGACAGACCTGACATAACTCTAATTTTCGGTGGCCAACCAATGGTAGCTTTGAAATCCCTCGTATCGAATATCTAGAGTCTGTATTGGTAAAGAAAAAGGCTAGACCTGCAGCATTTGACGCATTGTACAGTTGGAAAACAGAAGCTTTGCAGCAACAAAAGAGTAGAGAGAAACATATGCGTCGACATATGACGAATGCCGAAAAGGCACTGTTATATGATCAAAATAAACAATTGGAATCAGTTAGGAACTCGGACAGAGCGTTTCAATTAGGCATTCAGAAAATGTACCCTTCAAAAGATTTTCATTCGTCCGATGAATTGATTAACAAACTTTTGCATGAACGAAGGTCCGATGCCACTGCGCCACCCCCGTACGTCCCTCCTCTTGGTGCTTTGCCCCTTCCTGTCGTTATACCTCCTCCTGTCGTTCTTCCAGCCGTCGCTCCTTTGCCTGCCCCCTTGCCTCCACCTGTTGACATTGAGAATGTGCCTACTCTTCCTCTTCCAAGTGATTCTGCATCGCTTGTAGTAGACCACGGAGCGGGATCAAGGGTTGTGACTCGTAATACTGTGTCCCCAGATAAAAAGAATAAATTGATTGCTTGGGCTAAACATTGTATGAAGGGTGAACAAGCTGATGTTTTTTCCACACTCGAAAATTTAAAAAGTATTTCTGAGAAAAATGTTTTAACCATTAACCAGTGTGCCTATTGTCGACAGGAAGGTCACTGGCGCGCACAATGTCCGGCCTTGCAGCAAAGGTCATTTGGGAACATGGGTAGACGATCCAGAGGTCGCCCAGGTGTAGGGGGCCCTGGCAGAGGTCAGTTCGCGCCAGAATCACACCAACCTTCTTCACAGGATAAACACGTTTCGAATGTGGATAATAGAAACATTTTTGAATTTTTGAAACACATTTTTGAGACACACAACAATGGGAAATTGCACCTAGATTTGAAACACACTGTAGTGGGAAAATGCACCGACATTTGAAAGACACAGTAGCAAGAAAATGCATGTGGATTTGAAACTCACAGTAGTGGGAAAATGCACCTAGATTTAAACTCACAGCAGTGGAAAAATGCACCTAGATTTAAATCTCACAGCAGTGGGAAAATGCACCTAGATTTGATCCACACAGTAGTGGGAAAATGCACCTAGATTTGAAACACACAGTAGTAGGAAAATGCACCTAGGTTTGAAACACAGAGCTATGGGAAATTTCACCTAGATTTAAACTCACAGCAGTGGGAAATGCACCTAGATTTAAGACTCACAGCAGTGGGAAAATGCACCTAGATTTGAAACACACAGCAGTGGGAAATTACACCTAGATTGAAACTCGCAGCAGTAGGAAATGGCACCTAGATTTAAAGCTCACAGGAGTGGGAAAATGCACCTACATTTAAATCTCACAGTAGTGGGAAAATCCACCGAGATTTAAAACTCACAGCAGAGTGAAAATGCACCCGGATTTAAAACTCACAGTAGTGAGAAGATGCACCTAGATGTAAACTCACTGTAGTGGCAAAATGCACCTAGATTCAAAACTCAGAGCAGTGGGAAAATGCACCTAGATTTGAAACAGACAACAATGGAAATTGCGCCTAGATTTGAAACACACAGTAGTGGGGAAATGCACCTAGATTTGAACACACAGCAATGGGAAAATGCACCTAGATTTAAACTCACAGTAGTGGGAAAATGCACCTAGATTTAAAACTCACAGCAGTGGGAAAATGCACCTAGATTTGAAACACACAATAATGGAAAAATGCACCTAGATGTAAAACTCACAGCAGTGGAAAAATGCACCCTTATTTAAAACTCACAGCAGTGGGAAAATGCACCTAGATTTGAAACACAGAGTAGTGGGAAAATGTACCTAGTTTTGAAACACACAATAATGGGAAAATGCACCTAGATGTAAAACTCACAGCAGTGGAAAATGCACCCTTATTTAAGACTCACAGTAGTGGGAAAATTCACCTAGATTTAAACTCACAGCAGTGGGAATTTGCAACTAGATTTAAAACTCACAGCAGTGGGAAAATGCACCTAGATTTGAAACACAGAGTAGTGGGAAAATGTACCTAGATTTAAACTCACAATCGTGGGAACATGCACCTAGATTTGAAACACACAGTAGTGTGAAAATGCACCTAAATTTGAAACACACCGTCGTAGGAAAATGCACCTAGGTTTGGAACACAGAGCTATGGGAAATTTCACCTAGATTTAAACTCACAGCAGTGGGAAATGCACCTAGATTTAAGACTCACCGCAGTGGGAAAATGCACCTAGATTTGAAACACACAGCAGTGGGAAATTACACCTAGATTTAAACTCACAGCAGTAGGAAAATGCACCTAGTTTTAAAGCTCACCGGAGTGGGAAAATGCACCTAGATTTAAAACTCACAGCCGTGGGAAAATGCACCTAGATTTCAACCACACAGTAGTGGGAAAATGCACCTAGATTTGAAACACACAGAGTGGGAAAATGCACCTAGGTTTGAAACAGACGGCTATGGGAAATTTCACCTAGATTTGAAACACACAATAATGGGAAAATGCACCTAGATATAAAACTCACAGCAGTGGGAAAATGCACCCTTATTTAAAACTCACATTAGTGGGAAAATTCACCTAGATTGAAACTCACAGCAGTGGGAATATGCACCTAGATTTGAAACACAGAGTAGTGGGAAAATGTACCTAGATTTGAAACACACAATAATGGGAAAATGCACCTAGATTTAAAACTCACACAAGTGGGAAAATGACCCCTTATTTAAAACTCACAGTAATGGGAAAATGTACCTAGATTTAAACTCACAGTCGTGGGAACATGCACCTAGATTTGAAACACACAGTAGTGGGAAATTGCGCCTAGATTTGAAACACACAGTAGTGGGGAAATGCACCTAGATTTGAACACAAAGCAATGAGAAAATGCACCTAGATTTAAACTCACAGTAGTGGGAAAATTCACCTAGATTTAAACTCACAGCAGTGGGAATATGCACCTAGATTTGAAACACACTGTAGTGGGAAAATGCACCGAGATTTGAAACACACAGTAGCAAGAAAATGCACATGGATTTGAAACTCACAGTAGTGGGAAAATGCACCTAGATTTAAACTCGGAGCAGTGGAAAAATGCACCTAGATTTAAACTCACAGCAGTGGGAAAATGCACCTAGATTTGAACCACACAGTAGTGGGAAAATGCACCTAGATTTAAAATACACAGTAGTAGGAAAATGCACCCAGGTTTGAAACACAGAGCTATGGGAAATTTCACCTAGATTTAAAGCTCACAGTAGTGGGAAAATCCACCTAGATTTAAAACTCACAGCAGAGTGAAAATGCGCCCTGATTTAAAGCTTACCGTAGTGAGAAGATGCACCTAGATGTAAACTCACTGCAGTGGCAAAATGCACCTAGATTCAAAACTCAGAGCAGTGGGAAAATGCACCTAGATTTGAACCACACAGTAGTGGGACAATGCACCTAGATTTAAAACTCACAGCAGTGGGAAAATGCATCTAGATTTGAAACACAGAGTAGTGGAAAAATGTATCTAGATTTGAAACACACAATAATGGTAAAATGCACCTAGATTTAAAACTCACACAAGTGGTAAAATGCACCCTTATTTAAAACTCACAGTAGTGGGAAAATGTACCTAGATTTAAACTCACAGTCGTGGGAACATGCACCTAGATTTGAAACACACAGTAGTGTGAAAATGCGCCTAGATTTGAAACACCCAGTCGTAGGAAAATGCACCTAGGTTTGGAACACAGAGCTATGGGAAATTTCACCTAGATTTAAACTCACAGCAGTGGGAAATGCACCCAGATTTAAGACTCACCGCAGTGGGAAAATGCACCTAGATTTGAAACACACAGCAGTGGGAAATTACACCTAGATTTAAACTCAGAGCAGTAGGAAAATGCACCTAGTTTTAAAGCTCACCGGAGTGGGAAAATGCACCTAGATTTAAAACTCACAGCCGTGGGAAAATGCACCTAGATTTGAACCGCACAGTAGTGGGAAAATGCACCTAGATTGAAACTCACAGCAGTAGGAAAATGCACCTAGATTTAAAGCTCACAGGAGTGGGAAAATGCACCAAAATTTAAATATCACAGTAGTGGGAAAATTCACCTAGATTTAAAACTCACAGCAGTGTGAAAATGCACCTAGATTCTAAACTCAGAGCAGTGGGAAAATGCACCTAGATTTGAAACACACAGCAGTGGGAAATTGCAAATAGATTTAAACTCACAGCATGTGGAAAATGCACATAGATCTAAAACTCAAAGCAGTTGAAAAATGCACCTTGATAATAAAATTCACAGTAGTGGGAAAATGCACCTAGATTTAAACTCACAACAATGGGAAATTGCGCCTAGGTTTGAAACACACGGTAGTGGGGAAATGCACCTAGATTTGAACACACAGCAATGGGAAAATGCACCTAGATTTAAACTCACAGTAGTGGGAAAATGCACCTTGATTTAAAACTCACAGCAGTGGGAAAATGTACCTAGATTTGAAACACCCAATAATGGGAAAATGCACCTAGATTTAAAACTCACACAAGTGGGAAAATGCACCCTTATTTAAAACTCACAGTAGTGGGAAAATGTACCTAGATTTAAACTCACAGTAGTGGGAACATGTACCTAGATTTGAAACACACAGCAGTGGGAAAATGCACCGAGATTTGAAACAAACAGTAGCAAGAAAATGCACATGGATTTGAAACTCACAGTAGTGGGAAGATGCACCTAGATTTGAACACACAGCAATGGGAAAATGCACCTAGATTTAAACTCACAGTAGTGGGAAAATGCACCTAGATTTAAAACTCACAGCAGTGGGAAAATGCACCTAGATGTGAACCACACAGTAATGGGAAAATGCACCTAGATTTGAAACACAGTAGTAGGAAAATGCACCTAGGTTTGAAACACAGAGCTATGGGAAATTTCACCTAGATTTAAACTCACAGCAGTGGGAAATGCACCTAGATTTAAAACTCACAGCAGTGGGAAAATGCACCTAGATTTGAAACACACAGCAGTGAGAAATTACACCTAGATTGAAACTCACAGCAGTAGGAAAATGCACCTAGATTTAAAGCTCACAGGAGTGGGAAATGCACCAAGATTTAAATCTCACAGTAGTGGGAAAATTCACCTAGATTTAAAACTCGCAGCAGTGAGAAAATGCAACCTGATTTAAAACTCGCAGTAGTGGGAAGATGCATCTAGATGTAAACTCACAGCAGTGGCAAAATGCACCTAGATTCAAAACACAGAGCAGTGGGAAAATGCACCTAGATTTGAGACACACAGCAGTGGGAAATTGCAAATAGATTTAAACTCACAGCAGTAGGATAATACATCTTGATTTAAACCTCACAGTAGTGGGGAAATGCACCTAGATTTGAAACATACAGTAGTAGGAAAATGCACATAGATTTGAAACTCACAGCAGTTGGAAAATGCACCTAGATTTAAAACTCACAGCAGATGGAAAATGCACCTAGATTTGAAACACACAGTAGTGGGGAAATGCACCTAGATTTGAAAAATACAGTGGGAAAATGCAGCTAGATCTAAAACTCAAAGCAGTTGAAAAATGATCCTTGATAATAAAATCCACAGTAGTGGAAAAATGCACCTAGATTTAAACTCACAACAATGGGAAATTGCGCCTAGATTTGAAACACACGGTAGTGGGGAAATGCACCTAGATTTGAACACACAGCAATGGGAAAATGCACCTAGATTTAAACGCACAGTAGTGGGAAAATGCACCTTGATTTAAAACTCACACAAGTGGGAAAATGCACCCTTATTTAAAACTCACAGTAGTGGGAAAATGTACCTAGATTTAAACTCACAGTAGTGGGAACATGTACCTAGATTTGAAACACACAGTAGTGGGAAAATGCACCGAGATTTGAAACACACAGTAGCAAGAAAATGCACATGGATTTGAAACTCACAGTAGTGGGAAAATGCACCTAGATTTAAAACTCACAGCAGTGGGAAAATGCACCCAGATTTGAACCACACAGTAGTGGGAAAATGCACCTACATTTGAAGCACACAGTAGTAGGAAAATGCACCTAGGTTTGAAACACACAGTAGTAAGAAAATGCACATGGATTTGAAACTCACAGTAGTGGGAAAATGCACCTAGATTTGAACCACACATTAGTGGGAAAATGCACCTAGATTTGAAACACACAGTAGTAGGAAAATGCACCTAGGTTTGAAACACAGAGCTAGGGGAACATTCACCTAGATTTAAATCTCACAGCAGTGGGAAATGCACCTAGATTTAAGACTCACAGCAGTGGGAAAATGCACCTAGATTTAAAGCTCACAGGAGTGGGAAAATGCAACTAGATTCAACTCTCACAGTAGTCGGAAAATCCACCTAGATTCAAAACTCACAGCAGTGTGAAAATGCACCCTGATTTAAAACTCACAGTAGTGGGAAGATGCACCTAGATTTGAACACACAGCAATGGGAAAATGCACCTAGATTTAAACTCACAGTAGTGGGAAAATGCACCTAGATTTAAAACTCACAGCAGTGGGGAAATGCACCTAGATGTCAACCACACAGTAGTGGGAAAATGCACCTAGATTTGGAATACAGTTTTAGGAAAATGCACCTAGGTTTGAAACACAGAGCTATGGGAAATTTCACCTAGATTTAAACTCACAGCAGTGGGACATGCACCTAGATTTAAAACTCACAGCAGTGGGAAAATGCACCTAGATTTGAAACACACAGCAGTGAGAAATTACACCTAGATTGAAACTCACAGCAGTAGGAAAATGCACCTAGATTTAAAGCTCACATGAGTGGGAAATGCACCAAGATTTAAATCTCACAGTAGTGGGAAAATTCACCTAGATTTAAAACTCGCAGCAGTGAGAAAATGCACCCTGATTTAAAACTCGCAGTAGTGGGAAGATGCATCTAGATGTAAACTCACAGCAGTGGCAAAATGCACCTAGATTCAAAACTCAGAGCAGTGGGAAAATGCACCTAGATTTGAGACACCCAGCAGTGGGAAATTGCAAATAGATTTAAACTCACAGCAGTAGGATAAGACATCTTGATTTAAACCTCACAGTAGTGGGGAAATGCACCTAGATTTGAAACATAAAGTAGTAGGAAAATGCACGTAGGTTTGAAACACAGAGCTATGGGAAATTTCACCTAGATTTAAACTCACAGCAGTGGGAAACGTATCTAGATTTGAAGCTCACAGGAGTGGGAAAATGCACCAAGAGTTAAATCTCACGGTAGTGGGAAAATTCACCTAGATTTGAAACATACAGCAGTGGGAAATTACACCTAGATTGAAACTCACAGCAGTAGGAAAATGCACCTAGATTTGAAGCTCACAGGAGTGGGAAAATTCACCTAGATGTAAAACTCGCAGCAGTGTGAAAATGCACCCTGATGCAAAACTCACAGTAGTGGGAAAATGCATCTAGATTTGAAACACAGAGTAGTGGAAAAATGTACCTAGATCTGAAACACACAATAATGGTAAAATGCACCTAGATTTAAAACTCACACAAGTGGTAAAATGCACCCTTATTTAAAACTCACAGTAGTGGGAAAATGTACCTAGATTTAAACTCACAGTCGTGGGAACATGCACCTAGATTTGAAACACACAGTAGTGTGAAAATGCGCCTAGATTTGAAACACCCAGTCGTAGGAAAATGCACCTAGGTTTGGAACACAGAGCTATGGGAAATTTCACCTAGATTTAAACTCACAGGAGTGGGACAATGCACCTAGATTTAAAACTCACAGCAGTGGGAAAATGCATCTAGATTTGAAACACAGAGTAGTGGAAAAATGTACCTAGATTTGAAACACACAATAATGGTAAAATGCACCTAGATTTAAAACTCACACAAGTGGTAAAATGCACCCTTATTTAAAACTCACAGTAGTGGGAAAATGTACCTAGATTTAAACTCACAGTCGTGGGAACATGCACCTAGATTTGAAACACACAGTAGTGTGAAAATGCGCCTAGATTTGAAACACCCAGTCGTAGGAAAATGCACCTAGGTTTGGAACACAGAGCTATGGGAAATTTCACCTAGATTTAAACTCACAGCAGTGGGAAATGCACCTAGATTTAAGACTCACCGCAGTGGGAAAATGCACCTAGATTTGAAACACACAGCAGTGGGAAATTACACCTAGATTTAAACTCACAGCAGTAGGAAAATGCACCTAGTTTTAAAGCTCACCGGAGTGGGAAAATGCACCTAGATTTAAAACTCACAGCCGTGGGAAAATGCACCTAGATTTGAACCGCACAGTAGTGGGAAAATGCACCTAGATTGAAACTCACAGCAGTAGGAAAATGCACCTAGATTTAAAGCTCACAGGAGTGGGAAAATGCACCAAAATTTAAATATCAAAGTAGTGGGAAAATTCACCTAGATTTAAAACTCACAGCAGTGTGAAAATGCACCTAGATTCTAAACTCAGAGCAGTGGGAAAATGCACCTAGATTTGAAACACACAGCAGTGGGAAATTGCAAATAGATTTAAACTCACAGCAGTAGGATAATACATATTGATTTAAAACTCACAGTAGTGGAAAATGCACCTAGATTTAAACTCACAGCATGTGGAAAATGCACCTAGATTTAAAACTCACAGCAGTTGGAAAATGCACCTAGATTTGAAACACACAGTAGTGGGGAAATGCACCTAGATTTGAAAAATACAGTGGGAAAATGCAGCTAGATCTAAAACTCAAAGCAGTTGAAAAATGCACCTTGATAATAAAATTCACAGTAGTGGGAAAATGCACCTAGATTTAAACTCACAACAATGGGAAATTGCGCCTAGATTTGAAACACACGGTAGTGGGGAAATGCACCTAGATTTGAACACACAGCAATGGGAAAATGCACCTAGATTTAAACTCACAGTAGTGGGAAAATGCACCTTGATTTAAAACTCACAGCAGTGGGAAAATGTACCTAGATTTGAAACACCCAATAATGGGAAAATGCACCTAGATTTAAAACTCACACAAGTGGGAAAATGCACCCTTATTTAAAACTCACAGTAGTGGGAAAATGTACCTAGATTTAAACTCACAGTAGTGGGAACATGTACCTAGATTTGAAACACACAGCAGTGGGAAAATGCACCGAGATTTGAAACACACAGTAGCAAGAAAATGCAGATGGATTTGAAACTCACAGTAGTGGGAAGATGCACCTAGATTTGAACACACAGCAATGGGAAAATGCACCTAGATTTAAACTCACAGTAGTGGGAAAATGCACCTAGATTTAAAACTCACAGCAGTGGGAAAATGCACCTAGATGTGAACCACACAGTAATGGGAAAATGCACCTAGATTTGAAACACAGTAGTAGGAAAATGCACCTAGGTTTGAAACACAGAGCTATGGGAAATTTCACCTAGATTTAAACTCACAGCAGTGGGAAATGCACCTAGATTTAAAACTCACAGCAGTGGGAAAATGCACCTAGATTTGAAACACACAGCAGTGAGAAATTACACCTAGATTGAAACTCACAGCAGTAGGAAAATGCACCTAGATTTAAAGCTCACAGGAGTGGGAAATGCACCAAGATTTAAATCTCACAGTAGTGGGAAAATTCACCTAGATTTAAAACTCGCAGCAGTGAGAAAATGCAACCTGATTTAAAACTCGCAGTAGTGGGAAGATGCATCTAGATGTAAACTCACAGCAGTGGCAAAATGCACCTAGATTCAAAACACAGAGCAGTGGGAAAATGCACCTAGATTTCAGACACACAGCAGTGGGAAATTGCAAATAGATTTAAACTCACAGCAGTAGGATAATACATCTTGATTTAAACCTCACAGTAGTGGGGAAATGCACCTAGATTTGAAACATACAGTAGTAGGAAAATGCACATAGATTTGAAACTCACAGCAGTTGGAAAATGCACCTAGATTTAAAAATTACAACAGATGGAAAATGCACCTAGATTTGAAACACACAGTAGTGGGGAAATGCACCTAGATTTGAAAAATACAGTGGGAAAATGCAGCTAGATCTAAAACTCAAAGCAGTTGAAAAATGATCCTTGATAATAAAATTCACAGTAGTGGGAAAATGCACCTAGATTTAAACTCACAACAATGGGAAATTGCGCCTAGATTTGAAACACACGGTAGTGGGGAAATGCACCTAGATTTGAACACACAGCAATGGGAAAATGCACCTAGATTTAAACTCACAGTAGTGGGAAAATGCACCTTGATTTAAAACTCACAGCAGTGGGAAAATGCACCTAGATTTGAAACACAGAGTAGTGGGAAAATGTACCTAGATTTGAAACACCCAATAATGGGAAAATGCACCTAGATTTAAAACTCACACAAGTGGGAAAATGCACCCTTATTTAAAACTCACAGTAGTGGGAAAATGTACCTAGATTTAAACTCACAGTAGTGGGAACATGTACCTAGATTTGAAACACACAGTAGTGGGAAAATGCACCGAGATTTGAAACACACAGTAGCAAGAAAATGCACATGGATTTGAAACTCACAGTAGTGGGAAAATGCACCTAGATTTAAAACTCACAGCAGTGGGAAAATGCACCTAGATTTGAACCACACAGTAGGGGGAAAATGCACCTACATTTGAAGCACACAGTAGTAGGAAAATGCACCTAGGTTTGAAACACACAGTAGTAAGAAAATGCACATGGATTTGAAACTCACAGTAGTGGGAAAATGCACCTAGATTTGAACCACACAGTAGTGGGAAAATGCACCTAGATTTGAAACACACAGTAGTAGGAAAATGCACCTAGGTTTGAAACACAGAGCTATGGGAACATTCACCTAGATTTAAATCTCACAGCAGTGGGAAATGCACCTAGATTTAAGACTCACAGCAGTGGGAAAATGCACCTAGATTTGAAACACACAGCAGTGGGAAATTACACCTAGATTTAAACTCACAGCAGTAGGAAAATCCACCTAGATTTAAAGCTCACAGGAGTGGGAAAATGCCCCTAGATTAAAATCTCACAGTAGTCGGAAAATCCACCTAGATTCAAAACTCACAGCAGTGTGAAAATGCACCCTGATTTAAAACTCACAGTAGTGGGAAGATGCACCTAGATTTGAACACACAGCAATGGGAAAATGCACCTAGATTTAAACTCACAGTAGTGGGAAAATGCACCTAGATTTAAAACTCACAGCAGTGGGGAAATGCACCTAGATGTCAACCACACAGTAGTGGGAAAATGCACCTAGATTTGGAATACAGTTTTAGGAAAATGCACCTAGGTTTGAAACACAGAGCTATGGGAAATTTCACCTAGATTTAAACTCACAGCAGTGGGAAATGCACCTAGATTTAAAACTCACAGCAGTGGGAAAATGCACCTAGATTTGAAACACACAGCAGTGAGAAATTACACCTAGATTGAAACTCACAGCAGTAGGAAAATGCACCTAGATTTAAAGCTCACATGAGTGGGAAATGCACCAAGATTTAAATCTCACAGTAGTGGGAAAGTTCACCTAGATTTAAAACTCGCAGCAGTGAGAAAATGCACCCTGATTTAAAACTCGTAGTGGTGGGAAGATGCATCTAGATGTAAACTCACAGCAGTGGCAAAATGCACCTAGATTCAAAACTCAGAGCAGTGGGAAAATGCACCTAGATTTGAGACACCCAGCAGTGGGAAATTGCAAATAGATTTAAACTCACAGCAGTAGGATAAGACATCTTGATTTAAACCTCACAGTAGTGGGGAAATGCACCTAGATTTGAAACATAAAGTAGTAGGAAAATGCACGTAGGTTTGAAACACAGAGCTATGGGAAATTTCACCTAGATTTAAACTCACAGCAGTGGGAAACGCATCTAGATTTGAAGCTCACAGGAGTGGGAAAATGCACCAAGAGTTAAATCTCACTGTAGTGGGAAAATCCACCTAGATTTGAAACATACAGCAGTGGGAAATTACACCTAGATTGAAACTCACAGCAGTAGGAAAATGCACCTAGATTTGAAGCTCACAGGAGTGGGAAAATTCACCTAGATGTAAAACTCGCAGCAGTGTGAAAATGCACCCTGATGCAAAACTCACAGTAGTGGGAAGATGCATCGAGATGTAAACTCAGAGCAGTGGCAAAATGCACCTAGATTCAAAACTCAGGGCAGTGGAAAAATGCACCTAGATTTGAAACACACAACAATGGGAAATTGCGCCTAGATTTGAAACACAACAATGGGAAAATGCACCTAGATTTGAACACACAGCAATGGGAAAATGCACCTAGATTTGAAACACACAACAGTGGGAAATTGCAAATAGATTTAAACTCACAGCAGTAGGATAATACATCTTGATTTAAAACTCACAGTAGTGGGAAAATGCACCTAGATTTAAACTCACGGCATGTGGAAAATGCACATAGATTTGAAACTCAGATCAGTGGGAAAATGCACCTAGATTTGAAACACATAGCAGTGGGAAATTGCAAATAGATTTAAACTCACAGCAGTAGGATAATACATCTTGATTTGAAACTCACGGTAGTGGGAAAATGCTCATAGATTTAAACTCACAGCAGTGGGAAAATGCACTTAGAGTTGAACCATTCAGTAGTGGGAAAATGCACCTAGATTTGAAACACACAGTAGTAGGAAAATGCACGTAAGTTTGAAACACAGAGCTATGGCAAATTTCACCTAGATTTAAACTCACAGCAGTGGGAAATGCACCTAGATTTAAGACTCACAGCAGTGGGAAAATGCACCTAGATTTAAAACAAACAGCAGTGGGACATTACACCTAGATTTAAACTCACAGCAGTAGGAACATGCACCTAGATTTAAAGCTCACAGGAGTGGGAAAATGCTCCTAGATTTAAATCTCAAAGTAGTGGGAAAGTCCACCTAGATTTAAAACTCAGAGCAGAGTGAAAATGCACCCTGATTTAAAACTCACAGTAGTGAGAAGATGCACCTAGATGTAAACTCACTGCAGTGGCAAAATGCACCTAGATTCAAGACTCAGAGCAGTGGGAAAATGCACCTAGATTTGAAACACACAACAATGGGAATTTGCGTCTAGATTTGAAACACACAGTAGTGGGGAAATGCACCTAGATTTGAACACACAGCAATGGGAAAATGCACCTAGATTTAAACTCACTGTGGTGGGAAAATGCACCTAGATTTGAAACACAGTAGTAGGAAAATGCACCTAGGTTTGAAACACAGAGCTATGGGAAATTTCACCTAGATTTAAACTCACAGCAGTGGGAAATGCACCTAGATTTAAAACTCACAGCAGTGGGAAAATGCACCTAGATTTGAAACACACAGCAGTGAGAAATTACACCTAGATTGAAACTCACAGCAGTAGGAAAATGCACCTAGATTTAAAGCTCACAGGAGTGGGAAATGCACCAAGATTTAAATCTCACAGTAGTGGGAAAATTCACCTAGATTTAAAACTCGCAGCAGTGAGAAAATGCAACCTGATTTAAAACTCGCAGTAGTGGGAAGATGCATCTAGATGTAAACTCACAGCAGTGGCAAAATGCACCTAGATTCAAAACACAGAGCAGTGGGAAAATGCACCTAGATTTGAGACATACAGTAGTAGGAAAATGCACCTAGATTTGAAACACACAGTAGTGGGGAAATGCACCTAGATTTGAAAAATACAGTGGGAAAATGCAGCTAGATCTAAAACTCAAAGCAGTTGAAAAATGATCCTTGATAATAAAATTCACAGTAGTGGGAAAATGCACCTAGATTTAAACTCACAACAATGGGAAATTGCGCCTAGATTTGAAACACACGGTAGTGGGGAAATGCACCTAGATTTGAACACACAGCAATGGGAAAATGCACCTAGATTTAAACTCACAGTAGTGGGAAAATGCACCTTGATTTAAAACTCACAGCAGTGGGAAAATGCACCTAGATTTGAAACACAGAGTAGTGGGAAAATGTACCTAGATTTGAAACACCCAATAATGGGAAAATGCACCTAGATTTAAAACTCACACAAGTGGGAAAATGCACCCTTATTTAAAACTCACAGTAGTGGGAAAATGTACCTAGATTTAAACTCACAGTAGTGGGAAAATGCACCGAGATTTGAAACACACAGTAGCAAGAAAATGCACATGGATTTGAAACTCACAGTAGTGGGAAAATGCACCTAGATTTAAAACTCACAGCAGTGGGAAAATGCACCTAGATTTGAACCACACAGTAGTGGGAAAATGCACCTACATTAGAAGCACACAGTAGTAGGAAAATGCACCTAGGTTTGAAACACACAGTAGTAAGAAAATGCACATGGATTTGAAACTCACAGTAGTGGGAAAATGCACCTAGATTTGAACCACACAGTAGTGGGAAAATGCACCTAGATTTGAAACACACAGTAGTAGGAAAATGCACCTAGGTTTGAAACACAGAGCTATGGGAACATTCACCTAGATTTAAATCTCACAGCAGTGGGGAAATGCACCTAGATTTAAGACTCACAGCAGTGGGAAAATGCACCTAGATTTGAAACACACAGCAGTGGGAAATTACACCTAGATTTAAACACACAGCAATGGGAAAATGCACCTAGATTTAAACTCACAGTAGTGGGAAAATGCACCTTGATTTAAAACTCACAGCAGTGGGAAAATGCACCTAGATTTGAAACACAGAGTAGTGGGAAAATGTACCTAGATTTGAAACACCCAATAATGGGAAAATGCACCTAGATTTAAAACTCACACAAGTGGGAAAATGCACCCTTATTTAAAACTCACAGTAGTGGGAAAATATACCTAGATTTAAACTCACAGTAGTGGGAACATGTACCTAGATTTGAAACACACAGTAGTGGGAAAATGCACCGAGATTTGAAACACACAGTAGCAAGAAAATGCACATGGATTTGAAACTCACAGTAGTGGGAAAATGCACCTAGATTTAAAACTCACAGCAGTGGGAGAATGCACCTAGATTTGAACCGCACAGTAGTGGGAAAATGCACCTAGATTGAAACTCACAGCAGTAGGAAAATGCACCTAGATTTAAAGCTCACAGGAGTGGGAAAATGCACCAAAATTTAAATATCACAGTAGTGGGAAAATTCACCTAGATTTAAAACTCACAGCAGTGTGAAAATGCACCTAGATTCTAAACTCAGAGCAGTGGGAAAATGCACCTAGATTTGAAACACACAGCAGTGGGAAATTGCAAATAGATTTAAACTCACAGCATGTGGAAAATGCACATAGATCTAAAACTCAAAGCAGTTGAAAAATGCACCTTGATAATAAAATTCACAGTAGTGGGAAAATGCACCTAGATTTAAACTCACAACAATGGGAAATTGCGCCTAGATTTGAAACACACGGTAGTGGGGAAATGCACCTAGATTTGAACACACAGCAATGGGAAAATGCACCTAGATTTAAACTCACAGTAGTGGGAAAATGCACCTTGATTTAAAACTCACAGCAGTGGGAAAATGTACCTAGATTTGAAACACCCAATAATGGGAAAATGCACCTAGATTTAAAACTCACACAAGTGGGAAAATGCACCCTTATTTAAAACTCACAGTAGTGGGAAAATGTACCTAGATTTAAACTCACAGTAGTGGGAACATGTACCTAGATTTGAAACACACAGCAGTGGGAAAATGCACCGAGATTTGAAACAAACAGTAGCAAGAAAATGCACATGGATTTGAAACTCACAGTAGTGGGAAGATGCACCTAGATTTGAACACACAGCAATGGGAAAATGCACCTAGATTTAAACTCACAGTAGTGGGAAAAAGCACCTAGATTTAAAACTCACAGCAGTGGGAAAATGCACCTAGATGTGAACCACACAGTAATGGGAAAATGCACCTAGATTTGAAACACAGTAGTAGGAAAATGCACCTAGGTTTGAAACACAGAGCTATGGGAAATTTCACCTAGATTTAAACTCACAGCAGTGGGAAATGCACCTAGATTTAAAACTCACAGCAGTGGGAAAATGCACCTAGATTTGAAACACACAGCAGTGAGAAATTACACCTAGATTGAAACTCACAGCAGTAGGAAAATGCACCTAGATTTAAAGCTCACAGGAGTGGGAAATGCACCAAGATTTAAATCTCACAGTAGTGGGAAAATTCACCTAGATTTAAAACTCGCAGCAGTGAGAAAATGCAACCTGATTTAAAACTCGCAGTAGTGGGAAGATGCATCTAGATGTAAACTCACAGCAGTGGCAAAATGCACCTAGATTCAAAACACAGAGCAGTGGGAAAATGCACCTAGATTTGAGACACACAGCAGTGGGAAATTGCAAATAGATTTAAACTCACAGCAGTAGGATAATACATCTTGATTTAAACCTCACAGTAGTGGGGAAATGCACCTAGATTTGAAACATACAGTAGTAGGAAAATGCACATAGATTTGAAACTCACAGCAGTTGGAAAATGCACCTAGATTTAAAACTCACAGCAGATGGAAAATGCACCTAGATTTGAAACACACAGTAGTGGGGAAATGCACCTAGATTTGAAAAATACAGTGGGAAAATGCAGCTAGATCTAAAACTCAAAGCAGTTGAAAAATGATCCTTGATAATAAAATCCACAGTAGTGGAAAAATGCACCTAGATTTAAACTCACAACAATGGGAAATTGCGCCTAGATTTGAAACACACGGTAGTGGGGAAATGCACCTAGATTTGAACACACAGCAATGGGAAAATGCACCTAGATTTAAACGCACAGTAGTGGGAAAATGCACCTTGATTTAAAACTCACACAAGTGGGAAAATGCACCCTTATTTAAAACTCACAGTAGTGGGAAAATGTACCTAGATTTAAACTCACAGTAGTGGGAACATGTACCTAGATTTGAAACACACAGTAGTGGGAAAATGCACCGAGATTTGAAACACACAGTAGCAAGAAAATGCACATGGATTTGAAACTCACAGTAGTGGGAAAATGCACCTAGATTTAAAACTCACAGCAGTGGGAAAATGCACCCAGATTTGAACCACACAGTAGTGGGAAAATGCACCTACATTTGAAGCACACAGTAGTAGGAAAATGCACCTAGGTTTGAAACACACAGTAGTAAGAAAATGCACATGGATTTGAAACTCACAGTAGTGGGAAAATGCACCTAGATTTGAACCACACATTAGTGGGAAAATGCACCTAGATTTGAAACACACAGTAGTAGGAAAATGCACCTAGGTTTGAAACACAGAGCTAGGGGAACATTCACCTAGATTTAAATCTCACAGCAGTGGGAAATGCACCTAGATTTAAGACTCACAGCAGTGGGAAAATGCACCTAGATTTGAAACACACAGCAGTGGGAAATTACACCTAGATTTAAACTCACAGCAGTAGGAAATTCCACCTAGATTTAAAGCTCACAGGAGTGGGAAAATGCAACTAGATTAAACTCTCACAGTAGTCGGAAAATCCACCTAGATTCAAAACTCACAGCAGTGTGAAAATGCACCCTGATTTAAAACTCACAGTAGTGGGAAGATGCACCTAGATTTGAACACACAGCAATGGGAAAATGCACCTAGATTTAAACTCACAGTAGTGGGAAAATGCACCTAGATTTAAAACTCACAGCAGTGGGGAAATGCACCTAGATGTCAACCACACAGTAGTGGGAAAATGCACCTAGATTTGGAATACAGTTTTAGGAAAATGCACCTAGGTTTGAAACACAGAGCTATGGGAAATTTCACCTAGATTTAAACTCACAGCAGTGGGACATGCACCTAGATTTAAAACTCACAGCAGTGGGAAAATGCACCTAGATTTGAAACACACAGCAGTGAGAAATTACACCTAGATTGAAACTCACAGCAGTAGGAAAATGCACCTAGATTTAAAGCTCACATGAGTGGGAAATGCACCAAGATTTAAATCTCACAGTAGTGGGAAAATTCACCTAGATTTAAAACTCGCAGCAGTGAGAAAATGCACCCTGATTTAAAACTCGCAGTAGTGGGAAGATGCATCTAGATGTAAACTCACAGCAGTGGCAAAATGCACCTAGATTCAAAACTCAGAGCAGTGGGAAAATGCACCTAGATTTGAGACACCCAGCAGTGGGAAATTGCAAATAGATTTAAACTCACAGCAGTAGGATAAGACATCTTGATTTAAACCTCACAGTAGTGGGGAAATGCACCTAGATTTGAAACATAAAGTAGTAGGAAAATGCACGTAGGTTTGAAACACAGAGCTATGGGAAATTTCACCTAGATTTAAACTCACAGCAGTGGGAAACGTATCTAGATTTGAAGCTCACAGGAGTGGGAAAATGCACCAAGAGTTAAATCTCACGGTAGTGGGAAAATTCACCTAGATTTGAAACATACAGCAGTGGGAAATTACACCTAGATTGAAACTCACAGCAGTAGGAAAATGCACCTAGATTTGAAGCTCACAGGAGTGGGAAAATTCACCTAGATGTAAAACTCGCAGCAGTGTGAAAATGCACCCTGATGCAAAACTCACAGTAGTGGGAAAATGCATCTAGATTTGAAACACAGAGTAGTGGAAAAATGTACCTAGATCTGAAACACACAATAATGGTAAAATGCACCTAGATTTAAAACTCACACAAGTGGTAAAATGCACCCTTATTTAAAACTCACAGTAGTGGGAAAATGTACCTAGATTTAAACTCACAGTCGTGGGAACATGTACCTAGATTTGAAACACACAGTAGTGTGAAAATGCGCCTAGATTTGAAACACCCAGTCGTAGGAAAATGCACCTAGGTTTGGAACACAGAGCTATGGGAAATTTCACCTAGATTTAAACTCACAGGAGTGGGACAATGCACCTAGATTTAAAACTCACAGCAGTGGGAAAATGCATCTAGATTTGAAACACAGAGTAGTGGAAAAATGTACCTAGATTTGAAACACACAATAATGGTAAAATGCACCTAGATTTAAAACTCACACAAGTGGTAAAATGCACCCTTATTTAAAACTCACAGTAGTGGGAAAATGTACCTAGATTTAAACTCACAGTCGTGGGAACATGCACCTAGATTTGAAACACACAGTAGTGTGAAAATGCGCCTAGATTTGAAACACCCAGTCGTAGGAAAATGCACCTAGGTTTGGAACACAGAGCTATGGGAAATTTCACCTAGATTTAAACTCACAGCAGTGGGAAATGCACCTAGATTTAAGACTCACCGCAGTGGGAAAATGCACCTAGATGTGAAACACACAGCAGTGGGAAATTACACCTAGATTTAAACTCACAGCAGTAGGAAAATGCACCTAGTTTTAAAGCTCACCGGAGTGGGAAAATGCACCTAGATTTAAAACTCACAGCCGTGGGAAAATGCACCTAGATTTGAACCGCACAGTAGTGGGAAAATGCACCTAGATTGAAACTCACAGCAGTAGGAAAATGCACCTAGATTTAAAGCTCACAGGAGTGGGAAAATGCACCAAAATTTAAATATCACAGTAGTGGGAAAATTCACCTAGATTTAAAACTCACAGCAGTGTGAAAATGCACCTAGATTCTAAACTCAGAGCAGTGGGAAAATGCACCTAGATTTGAAACACACAGCAGTGGGAAATTGCAAATAGATTTAAACTCACAGCAGTAGGATAATACATATTGATTTAAAACTCACAGTAGTGGAAAATGCACCTAGATTTAAACTCACAGCATGTGGAAAATGCACCTAGATTTAAAACTCACAGCAGTTGGAAAATGCACCTAGATTTGAAACACACAGTAGTGGGGAAATGCACCTAGATTTGAAAAATACAGTGGGAAAATGCAGCTAGATCTAAAACTCAAAGCAGTTGAAAAATGCACCTTGATAATAAAATTCACAGTAGTGGGAAAATGCACCTAGATTTAAACTCACAACAATGGGAAATTGCGCCTAGATTTGAAACACACGGTAGTGGGGAAATGCACCTAGATTTGAACACACAGCAATGGGAAAATGCACCTAGATTTAAACTCACAGTAGTGGGAAAATGCACCTTGATTTAAAACTCACAGCAGTGGGAAAATGTACCTAGATTTGAAACACCCAATAATGGGAAAATGCACCTAGATTTAAAACTCACACAAGTGGGAAAATGCACCCTTATTTAAAACTCACAGTAGTGGGAAAATGTACCTAGATTTAAACTCACAGTAGTGGGAACATGTACCTAGATTTGAAACACACAGCAGTGGGAAAATGCACCGAGATTTGAAACACACAGTAGCAAGAAAATGCAGATGGATTTGAAACTCACAGTAGTGGGAAGATGCACCTAGATTTGAACACACAGCAATGGGAAAATGCACCTAGATTTAAACTCACAGTAGTGGGAAAATGCACCTAGATTTAAAACTCACAGCAGTGGGAAAATGCACCTAGATGTGAACCACACAGTAATGGGAAAATGCACCTAGATTTGAAACACAGTAGTAGGAAAATGCACCTAGGTTTGAAACACAGAGCTATGGGAAATTTCACCTAGATTTAAACTCACAGCAGTGGGAAATGCACCTAGATTTAAAACTCACAGCAGTGGGAAAATGCACCTAGATTTGAAACACACAGCAGTGAGAAATTACACCTAGATTGAAACTCACAGCAGTAGGAAAATGCACCTAGATTTAAAGCTCACAGGAGTGGGAAATGCACCAAGATTTAAATCTCACAGTAGTGGGAAAATTCACCTAGATTTAAAACTCGCAGCAGTGAGAAAATGCAACCTGATTTAAAACTCGCAGTAGTGGGAAGATGCATCTAGATGTAAACTCACAGCAGTGGCAAAATGCACCTAGATTCAAAACACAGAGCAGTGGGAAAATGCACCTAGATTTGAGACACACAGCAGTGGGAAATTGCAAATAGATTTAAACTCACAGCAGTAGGATAATACATCTTGATTTAAACCTCACAGTAGTGGGGAAATGCACCTAGATTTGAAACATACAGTAGTAGGAAAATGCACATAGATTTGAAACTCACAGCAGTTGGAAAATGCACCTAGATTTAAAAATTACAGCAGATGGAAAATGCACCTAGATTTGAAACACACAGTAGTGGGGAAATGCACCTAGATTTGAAAAATACAGTGGGAAAATGCAGCTAGATCTAAAACTCAAAGCAGTTGAAAAATGATCCTTGATAATAAAATTCACAGTAGTGGGAAAATGCACCTAGATTTAAACTCACAACAATGGGAAATTGCGCCTAGATTTGAAACACACGGTAGTGGGGAAATGCACCTAGATTTGAACACACAGCAATGGGAAAATGCACCTAGATTTAAACTCACAGTAGTGGGAAAATGCACCTTGATTTAAAACTCACAGCAGTGGGAAAATGCACCTAGATTTGAAACACAGAGTAGTGGGAAAATGTACCTAGATTTGAAACACCCAATAATGGGAAAATGCACCTAGATTTAAAACTCACACAAGTGGGAAAATGCACCCTTATTTAAAACTCACAGTAGTGGGAAAATGTACCTAGATTTAAACTCACAGTAGTGGGAACATGTACCTAGATTTGAAACACACAGTAGTGGGAAAATGCACCGAGATTTGAAACACACAGTAGCAAGAAAATGCACATGGATTTGAAACTCACAGTAGTGGGAAAATGCACCTAGATTTAAAACTCACAGCAGTGGGAAAATGCACCTAGATTTGAACCACACAGTAGTGGGAAAATGCACCTACATTTGAAGCACACAGTAGTAGGAAAATGCACCTAGGTTTGAAACACACAGTAGTAAGAAAATGCACATGGATTTGAAACTCACAGTAGTGGGAAAATGCACCTAGATTTGAACCACACAGTAGTGGGAAAATGCACCTAGATTTGAAACACACAGTAGTAGGAAAATGCACCTAAGTTTGAAACACAGAGCTATGGGAACATTCACCTAGATTTAAATCTCACAGCAGTGGGAAATGCACCTAGATTTAAGACTCACAGCAGTGGGAAAATGCACCTAGATTTGAAACACACAGCAGTGGGAAATTACACCTAGATTTAAACTCACAGCAGTAGGAAAATCCACCTAGATTTAAAGCTCACAGGAGTGGGAAAATGCCCCTAGATTAAAATCTCACAGTAGTCGGAAAATCCACCTAGATTCAAAACTCACAGCAGTGTGAAAATGCACCCTGATTTAAAACTCACAGTAGTGGGAAGATGCACCTAGATTTGAACACACAGCAATGGGAAAATGCACCTAGATTTAAACTCACAGTAGTGGGAAAATGCACCTAGATTTAAAACTCACAGCAGTGGGGAAATGCACCTAGATGTCAACCACACAGTAGTGGGAAAATGCACCTAGATTTGGAATACAGTTTTAGGAAAATGCACCTAGGTTTGAAACACAGAGCTATGGGAAATTTCACCTAGATTTAAACTCACAGCAGTGGGAAATGCACCGAGATTTAAAACTCACAGCAGTGGGAAAATGCACCTAGATTTGAAACACACAGCAGTGAGAAATTACACCTAGATTGAAACTCACAGCAGTAGGAAAATGCACCTAGATTTAAAGCTCACATGAGTGGGAAATGCACCAAGATTTAAATCTCACAGTAGTGGGAAAGTTCACCTAGATTTAAAACTCGCAGCAGTGAGAAAATGCACCCTGATTTAAAACTCGCAGTGGTGGGAAGATGCATCTAGATGTAAACTCACAGCAGTGGCAAAATGCACCTAGATTCAAAACTCAGAGCAGTGGGAAAATGCACCTAGATTTGAGACACACAGCAGTGGGAAATTGCAAATAGATTTAAACTCACAGCAGTAGGATAATACATCTTGATTTAAAACTCACAGTAGTGGGAAAATGCACCTAGATTTGAAACATAAAGTAGTAGGAAAATGCACGTAGGTTTGAAACACAGAGCTATGGGAAATTTCACCTAGATTTAAACTCACAGCAGTGGGAAACGTATCTAGATTTGAAGCTCACAGGAGTGGGAAAATGCACCAAGAGTTAAATCTCACGGTAGTGGGAAAATTCACCTAGATTTGAAACATACAGCAGTGGGAAATTACACCTAGATTGAAACTCACAGCAGTAGGAAAATGCACCTAGATTTGAAGCTCACAGGAGTGGGAAAATTCACCTAGATGTAAAACTCGCAGCAGTGTGAAAATGCACCCTGATGCAAAACTCACAGTAGTGGGAAAATGCATCTAGATTTGAAACACAGAGTAGTGGAAAAATGTACCTAGATCTGAAACACACAATAATGGTAAAATGCACCTAGATTTAAAACTCACACAAGTGGTAAAATGCACCCTTATTTAAAACTCACAGTAGTGGGAAAATGTACCTAGATTTAAACTCACAGTCGTGGGAACATGTACCTAGATTTGAAACACACAGTAGTGTGAAAATGCGCCTAGATTTGAAACACCCAGTCGTAGGAAAATGCACCTAGGTTTGGAACACAGAGCTATGGGAAATTTCACCTAGATTTAAACTCACAGGAGTGGGACAATGCACCTAGATTTAAAACTCACAGCAGTGGGAAAATGCATCTAGATTTGAAACACAGAGTAGTGGAAAAATGTACCTAGATTTGAAACACACAATAATGGTAAAATGCACCTAGATTTAAAACTCACACAAGTGGTAAAATGCACCCTTATTTAAAACTCACAGTAGTGGGAAAATGTACCTAGATTTAAACTCACAGTCGTGGGAACATGCACCTAGATTTGAAACACACAGTAGTGTGAAAATGCGCCTAGATTTGAAACACCCAGTCGTAGGAAAATGCACCTAGGTTTGGAACACAGAGCTATGGGAAATTTCACCTAGATTTAAACTCACAGCAGTGGGAAATGCACCTAGATTTAAGACTCACCGCAGTGGGAAAATGCACCTAGATTTGAAACACACAGCAGTGGGAAATTACACCTAGATTTAAACTCACAGCAGTAGGAAAATGCACCTAGTTTTAAAGCTCACCGGAGTGGGAAAATGCACCTAGATTTAAAACTCACAGCCGTGGGAAAATGCACCTAGATTTGAACCGCACAGTAGTGGGAAAATGCACCTAGATTGAAACTCACAGCAGTAGGAAAATGCACCTAGATTTAAAGCTCACAGGAGTGGGAAAATGCACCAAAATTTAAATATCACAGTAGTGGGAAAATTCACCTAGATTTAAAACTCACAGCAGTGTGAAAATGCACCTAGATTCTAAACTCAGAGCAGTGGGAAAATGCACCTAGATTTGAAACACACAGCAGTGGGAAATTGCAAATAGATTTAAACTCACAGCAGTAGGATAATACATATTGATTTAAAACTCACAGTAGTGGAAAATGCACCTAGATTTAAACTCACAGCATGTGGAAAATGCACCTAGATTTAAAACTCACAGCAGTTGGAAAATGCACCTAGATTTGAAACACACAGTAGTGGGGAAATGCACCTAGATTTGAAAAATACAGTGGGAAAATGCAGCTAGATCTAAAACTCAAAGCAGTTGAAAAATGCACCTTGATAATAAAATTCACAGTAGTGGGAAAATGCACCTAGATTTAAACTCACAACAATGGGAAATTGCGCCTAGATTTGAAACACACGGTAGTGGGGAAATGCACCTAGATTTGAACACACAGCAATGGGAAAATGCACCTAGATTTAAACTCACAGTAGTGGGAAAATGCACCTTGATTTAAAACTCACAGCAGTGGGAAAATGTACCTAGATTTGAAACACCCAATAATGGGAAAATGCACCTAGATTTAAAACTCACACAAGTGGGAAAATGCACCCTTATTTAAAACTCACAGTAGTGGGAAAATGTACCTAGATTTAAACTCACAGTAGTGGGAACATGTACCTAGATTTGAAACACACAGCAGTGGGAAAATGCACCGAGATTTGAAACACACAGTAGCAAGAAAATGCAGATGGATTTGAAACTCACAGTAGTGGGAAGATGCACCTAGATTTGAACACACAGCAATGGGAAAATGCACCTAGATTTAAACTCACAGTAGTGGGAAAATGCACCTAGATTTAAAACTCACAGCAGTGGGAAAATGCACCTAGATGTGAACCACACAGTAATGGGAAAATGCACCTAGATTTGAAACACAGTAGTAGGAAAATGCACCTAGGTTTGAAACACAGAGCTATGGGAAATTTCACCTAGATTTAAACTCACAGCAGTGGGAAATGCACCTAGATTTAAAACTCACAGCAGTGGGAAAATGCACCTAGATTTGAAACACACAGCAGTGACAAATTACACCTAGATTGAAACTCACAGCAGTAGGAAAATGCACCTAGATTTAAAGCTCACAGGAGTGGGAAATGCACCAAGATTTAAATCTCACAGTAGTGGGAAAATTCACCTAGATTTAAAACTCGCAGCAGTGAGAAAATGCAACCTGATTTAAAACTCGCAGTAGTGGGAAGATGCATCTAGATGTAAACTCACAGCAGTGGCAAAATGCACCTAGATTCAAAACACAGAGCAGTGGGAAAATGCACCTAGATTTGAGACACACAGCAGTGGGAAATTGCAAATAGATTTAAACTCACAGCAGTAGGATAATACATCTTGATTTAAACCTCACAGTAGTGGGGAAATGCACCTAGATTTGAAACATACAGTAGTAGGAAAATGCACATAGATTTGAAACTCACAGCAGTTGGAAAATGCACCTAGATTTAAAAATTACAGCAGATGGAAAATGCACCTAGATTTGAAACACACAGTAGTGGGGAAATGCACCTAGATTTGAAAAATACAGTGGGAAAATGCAGCTAGATCTAAAACTCAAAGCAGTTGAAAAATGATCCTTGATAATAAAATTCACAGTAGTGGGAAAATGCACCTAGATTTAAACTCACAACAATGGGAAATTGCGCCTAGATTTGAAACACACGGTAGTGGGGAAATGCACCTAGATTTGAACACACAGCAATGGGAAAATGCACCTAGATTTAAACTCACAGTAGTGGGAAAATGCACCTTGATTTAAAACTCACAGCAGTGGGAAAATGCACCTAGATTTGAAACACAGAGTAGTGGGAAAATGTACCTAGATTTGAAACACCCAATAATGGGAAAATGCACCTAGATTTAAAACTCACACAAGTGGGAAAATGCACCCTTATTTAAAACTCACAGTAGTGGGAAAATGTACCTAGATTTAAACTCACAGTAGTGGGAACATGTACCTAGATTTGAAACACACAGTAGTGGGAAAATGCACCGAGATTTGAAACACACAGTAGCAAGAAAATGCACATGGATTTGAAACTCACAGTAGTGGGAAAATGCACCTAGATTTAAAACTCACAGCAGTGGGAAAATGCACCTAGATTTGAACCACACAGTAGTGGGAAAATGCACCTACATTTGAAGCACACAGTAGTAGGAAAATGCACCTAGGTTTGAAACACACAGTAGTAAGAAAATGCACATGGATTTGAAACTCACAGTAGTGGGAAAATGCACCTAGATTTGAACCACACAGTAGTGGGAAAATGCACCTAGATTTGAAACACACAGTAGTAGGAAAATGCACCTAAGTTTGAAACACAGAGCTATGGGAACATTCACCTAGATTTAAATCTCACAGCAGTGGGAAATGCACCTAGATTTAAGACTCACAGCAGTGGGAAAATGCACCTAGATTTGAAACACACAGCAGTGGGAAATTACACCTAGATTTAAACTCACAGCAGTAGGAAAATCCACCTAGATTTAAAGCTCACAGGAGTGGGAAAATGCCCCTAGATTAAAATCTCACAGTAGTCGGAAAATCCACCTAGATTCAAAACTCACAGCAGTGTGAAAATGCACCCTGATTTAAAACTCACAGTAGTGGGAAGATGCACCTAGATTTGAACACACAGCAATGGGAAAATGCACCTAGATTTAAACTCACAGTAGTGGGAAAATGCACCTAGATTTAAAACTCACAGCAGTGGGGAAATGCACCTAGATGTCAACCACACAGTAGTGGGAAAATGCACCTAGATTTGGAATACAGTTTTAGGAAAATGCACCTAGGTTTGAAACACAGAGCTATGGGAAATTTCACCTAGATTTAAACTCACAGCAGTGGGAAATGCACCAAGATTTAAAACTCACAGCAGTGGGAAAATGCACCTAGATTTGAAACACACAGCAGTGAGAAATTACACCTAGATTGAAACTCACAGCAGTAGGAAAATGCACCTAGATTTAAAGCTCACATGAGTGGGAAATGCACCAAGATTTAAATCTCACAGTAGTGGGAAAGTTCACCTAGATTTAAAACTCGCAGCAGTGAGAAAATGCACCCTGATTTAAAACTCGCAGTGGTGGGAAGATGCATCTAGATGTAAACTCACAGCAGTGGCAAAATGCACCTAGATTCAAAACTCAGAGCAGTGGGAAAATGCACCTAGATTTGAGACACCCAGCAGTGGGAAATTGCAAATAGATTTAAACTCACAGCAGTAGGATAATACATCTTGATTTAAAACTCACAGTAGTGGGAAAATGCACCTAGATTTAAACTCACGGCATGTGGAAAATGCACATAGATTTGAAACTCAGATCAGTGGGAAAATGCACCTAGATTTGAAACACATAGCAGTGGGAAATTGCAAATAGATTTAAACTCACAGCAGTAGGATAATACATCTTGATTTGAAACTCACGGTAGTGGGAAAATGCTCATAGATTTAAACTCACAGCAGTGGGAAAATGCACTTAGAGTTGAACCATTCAGTAGTGGGAAAATGCACCTAGATTTGAAACACACAGTAGTAGGAAAATGCACGTAAGTTTGAAACACAGAGCTATGGCAAATTTCACCTAGATTTAAACTCACAGCAGTGGGAAATGCACCTAGATTTAAGACTCACAGCAGTGGGAAAATGCACCTAGATTTAAAACAAACAGCAGTGGGAAAATGCTCCTAGATTTAAAGCTCACAGGAGTGGGAAAATGCTCCTAGATTTAAATCTCAAAGTAGTGGGAAAGTCCACCTAGATTTAAAACTCAGAGCAGAGTGAAAATGCACGCTGATTTAAAACTCACAGTAGTGAGAAGATGCACCTAGATGTAAACTCACTGCAGTGGCAAAATGCACCTAGATTCAAGACTCAGAGCAGTGGGAAAATGCACCTAGATTTGAAACACACAACAATGGGAATTTGCGTCTAGATTTGAAACACACAGTAGTGGGGAAATGCACCTAGATTTGAACACACAGCAATGGGAAAATGCACCTAGATTTAAACTCACTGTGGTGGGAAAATGCACCTAGATTTGAAACACAGTAGTAGGAAAATGCACCTAGGTTTGAAACACAGAGCTATGGGAAATTTCACCTAGATTTAAACTCACAGCAGTGGGAAATGCACCTAGATTTAAAACTCACAGCAGTGGGAAAATGCACCTAGATTTGAAACACACAGCAGTGAGAAATTACACCTAGATTGAAACTCACAGCAGTAGGAAAATGCACCTAGATTTAAAGCTCACAGGAGTGGGAAATGCACCAAGATTTAAATCTCACAGTAGTGGGAAAATTCACCTAGATTTAAAACTCGCAGCAGTGAGAAAATGCAACCTGATTTAAAACTCGCAGTAGTGGGAAGATGCATCTAGATGTAAACTCACAGCAGTGGCAAAATGCACCTAGATTCAAAACACAGAGCAGTGGGAAAATGCACCTAGATTTGAGACATACAGTAGTAGGAAAATGCACCTAGATTTGAAACACACAGTAGTGGGGAAATGCACCTAGATTTGAAAAATACAGTGGGAAAATGCAGCTAGATCTAAAACTCAAAGCAGTTGAAAAATGATCCTTGATAATAAAATTCACAGTAGTGGGAAAATGCACCTAGATTTAAACTCACAACAATGGGAAATTGCGCCTAGATTTGAAACACACGGTAGTGGGGAAATGCACCTAGATTTGAACACACAGCAATGGGAAAATGCACCTAGATTTAAACTCACAGTAGTGGGAAAATGCACCTTGATTTAAAACTCACAGCAGTGGGAAAATGCACCTAGATTTGAAACACAGAGTAGTGGGAAAATGTACCTAGATTTGAAACACCCAATAATGGGAAAATGCACCTAGATTTAAAACTCACACAAGTGGGAAAATGCACCCTTATTTAAAACTCACAGTAGTGGGAAAATGTACCTAGATTTAAACTCACAGTAGTGGGAAAATGCACCGAGATTTGAAACACACAGTAGCAAGAAAATGCACATGGATTTGAAACTCACAGTAGTGGGAAAATGCACCTAGATTTAAAACTCACAGCAGTGGGAAAATGCACCTAGATTTGAACCACACAGTAGTGGGAAAATGCACCTACATTTGAAGCACACAGTAGTAGGAAAATGCACCTAGGTTTGAAACACACAGTAGTAAGAAAATGCACATGGATTTGAAACTCACAGTAGTGGGAAAATGCACCTAGATTTGAACCACACAGTAGTGGGAAAATGCACCTAGATTTGAAACACACAGTAGTAGGAAAATGCACCTAGGTTTGAAACACAGAGCTATGGGAACATTCACCTAGATTTAAATCTCACAGCAGTGGGGAAATGCACCTAGATTTAAGACTCACAGCAGTGGGAAAATGCACCTAGATTTGAAACACACAGCAGTGGGAAATTACACCTAGATTTAAACACACAGCAATGGGAAAATGCACCTAGATTTAAACTCACAGTAGTGGGAAAATGCACCTTGATTTAAAACTCACAGCAGTGGGAAAATGCACCTAGATTTGAAACACAGAGTAGTGGGAAAATGTACCTAGATTTGAAACACCCAATAATGGGAAAATGCACCTAGATTTAAAACTCACACAAGTGGGAAAATGCACCCTTATTTAAAACTCACAGTAGTGGGAAAATGTACCTAGATTTAAACTCACAGTAGTGGGAACATGTACCTAGATTTGAAACACACAGTAGTGGGAAAATGCACCGAGATTTGAAACACACAGTAGCAAGAAAATGCACATGGATTTGAAACTCACAGTAGTGGGAAAATGCACCTAGATTTAAAACTCACAGCAGTGGGAAAATGCACCTAGATTTGAACCACACAGTAGTGGGAAAATGCACCTACATTTGAAGCACACAGTAGTAGGAAAATGCACCTAGGTTTGAAACACACAGTAGTAAGAAAATGCACATGGATTTGAAACTCACAGTAGTGGGAAAATGCACCTAGATTTGAACCACACAGTAGTGGGAAAATGCACCTAGATTTGAAACACACAGTAGTAGGAAAATGCACCTAGGTTTGAAACACAGAGCTATGGGAACATTCACCTAGATTTAAATCTCACAGCAGTGGGAAATGCACCTAGATTTAAGACTCACAGCAGTGGGAAAATGCACCTAGATTTGAAACACACAGCAGTGGGAAATTACACCTAGATTTAAACTCACAGCAGTAGGAAAATCCACCTAGATTTAAAGCTCACAGGAGTGGGAAAATGCCCCTAGATTAAAATCTCACAGTAGTCGGAAAATCCACCTAGATTCAAAACTCACAGCAGTGTGAAAATGCACCCTGATTTAAAACTCACAGTAGTGGGAAGATGCACCTAGATTTGAACACACAGCAATGGGAAAATGCACCTAGATTTAAACTCACAGTAGTGGGAAAATGCACCTAGATTTAAAACTCACAGCAGTGGGGAAATGCACTTAGATGTCAACCACACAGTAGTGGGAAAATGCACCTAGGTTTGAAACACAGAGCTATGGGAAATTTCACCTAGATTTAAACTCACAGCAGTGGGAAATGCACCTAGATTTAAAACTCACAGCAGTGGGAAAATGCACCTAGATTTGAAACACACAGCAGTGAGAAATTACGCCTAGATTGAAACTCACAGCAGTAGGAAAATGCACCTAGATTTAAAGCTCACATGAGTGGGAAATGCACCAAGATTTAAATCTCACAGTAGTGGGAAAATTCACCTAGATTTAAAACTCGCAGCAGTGAGAAAATGCACCCTGATTTAAAACTCGCAGTAGTGGGAAGATGCATCTAGATGTAAACTCACAGCAGTGGCAAAATGCACCTAGATTCAAAACTCAGAGCAGTGGGAAAATGCACCTAGATTTGAGACACCCAGCAGTGGGAAATTGCAAATAGATTTAAACTCACAGCAGTAGGATAAGACATCTTGATTTAAACCTCACAGTAGTGGGGAAATGCACCTAGATTTGAAACATAAAGTAGTAGGAAAATGCACGTAGGTTTGAAACACAGAGCTATGGGAAATTTCACCTAGATTTAAACTCACAGCAGTGGGAAACGCATCTAGATTTGAAGCTCACAGGAGTGGGAAAATGCACCAAGAGTTAAATCTCACGGTAGTGGGAAAATCCACCTAGATTTGAAACATACAGCAGTGGGAAATTACACCTAGATTGAAACTCACAGCAGTAGGAAAATGCACCTAGATTTGAAGCTCACAGGAGTGGGAAAATTCACCTAGATGTAAAACTCGCAGCAGTGTGAAAATGCACCCTGATGCAAAACTCACAGTAGTGGGAAGATGCATCGAGATGTAAACTCAGAGCAGTGGCAAAATGCACCTAGATTCAAAACTCAGGGCAGTGGAAAAATGCACCTAGATTTGAAACACACAACAATGGGAAATTGCGCCTAGATTTGAAACACAACAATGGGAAAATGCACCTAGATTTGAACACACAGCAATGGGAAAATGCACCTAGATTTGAAACACACAACAGTGGGAAATTGCAAATAGATTTAAACTCACAGCAGTAGGATAATACATCTTGATTTAAAACTCACAGTAGTGGGAAAATGCACCTAGATTTAAACTCACGGCATGTGGAAAATGCACATAGATTTGAAACTCAGATCAGTGGGAAAATGCACCTAGATTTGAAACACATAGCAGTGGGAAATTGCAAATAGATTTAAACTCACAGCAGTAGGATAATACATCTTGATTTGAAACTCACGGTAGTGGGAAAATGCTCATAGATTTAAACTCACAGCAGTGGGAAAATGCACTTAGATTTGAACCACTCAGTAGTGGGAAAATGCACCTAGATTTGAAACACACAGTAGTAGGAAAATGCACGTAAGTTTGAAACACAGAGCTATGGCAAATTTCACCTAGATTTAAACTCACAGCAGTGGGAAATGCACCTAGATTTAAGACTCACAGCAGTGGGAAAATGCACCTAGATTTAAAACAAACAGCAGTGGGACATTACACCTAGATTTAAACTCACAGCAGTAGGAACATGCACCTAGATTTAAAGCTCACAGGAGTGGGAAAATGCTCCTAGATTTAAATCTCAAAGTAGTGGGAAAGTCCACCTAGATTTAAAACTCAGAGCAGAGTGAAAATGCACCCTGATTTAAAACTCACAGTAGTGAGAAGATGCACCTAGATGTAAACTCCCTGCAGTGGCAAAATGCACCTAGATTCAAGACTCAGAGCAGTGGGAAAATGCACCTAGATTTGAAACACACAACAATGGGAATTTGCGTCTAGATTTGAAACACACAGTAGTGGGGAAATGCACCTAGATTTGAACACACAGCAATGGGAAAATGCACCTAGATTTAAACTCACTGTGGTGGGAAAATGAAACCTAGATTTGAAACACAGTAGTAGGAAAATGCACCTAGGTTTGAAACACAGAGCTATGGGAAATTTCACCTAGATTTAAACTCACAGCAGTGGGAAATGCACCTAGATTTAAAACTCACAGCAGTGGGAAAATGCACCTAGATTTGAAACACACAGCAGTGAGAAATTACACCTAGATTGAAACTCACAGCAGTAGGAAAATGCACCTAGATTTAAAGCTCACAGGAGTGGGAAATGCACCAAGATTTAAATCTCACAGTAGTGGGAAAATTCACCTAGATTTAAAACTCGCAGCAGTGAGAAAATGCAACCTGATTTAAAACTTGCAGTAGTGGGAAGATGCATCTAGATGTAAACTCACAGCAGTGGCAAAATGCACCTAGATTCAAAACACAGAGCAGTGGGAAAATGCACCTAGATTTGAGACATACAGTAGTAGGAAAATGCACATAGATTTGAAACTCACAGCAGTTGGAAAATGCACCTAGATTTAAAAATTACAGCAGATGGAAAATGCACCTAGATTTGAAACACACAGTAGTGGGGAAATGCACCTAGATTTGAAAAATACAGTGGGAAAATGCAGCTAGATCTAAAACTCAAAGCAGTTGAAAAATGATCCTTGATAATAAAATTCACAGTAGTGGGAAAATGCACCTAGATTTAAACTCACAACAATGGGAAATTGCGCCTAGATTTGAAACACACGGTAGTGGGGAAATGCACCTAGATTTGAACACACAGCAATGGGAAAATGCACCTAGATTTAAACTCACAGTAGTGGGAAAATGCACCTTGATTTAAAACTCACAGCAGTGGCAAAATGCACCTAGATTTGAAACACAGAGTAGTGGGAAAATGTACCTAGATTTGAAACACCCAATAATGGGAAAATGCACCTAGATTTAAAACTCACACAAGTGGGAAAATGCACCCTTATTTAAAACTCACAGTAGTGGGAAAATGTACCTAGATTTAAACTCACAGTAGTGGGAACATGTACCTAGATTTGAAACACACAGTAGTGGGAAAATGCACCGAGATTTGAAACACACAGTAGCAAGAAAATGCACATGGATTTGAAACTCACAGTAGTGGGAAAATGCACCTAGATTTAAAACTCACAGCAGTGGTAAAATGCACCTAGATTTGAACCACACAGTAGTGGGAAAATGCACCTACATTTGAAGCACACAGTAGTAGGAAAATGCACCTAGGTTTGAAACACACAGTAGTAAGAAAATGCACATGGATTTGAAACTCACAGTAGTGGGAAAATGCACCTAGATTTGAACCACACAGTAGTGGGAAAATGCACCTAGATTTGAAACACACAGTAGTAGGAAAATGCACCTAGGTTTGAAACACAGAGCTATGGGAACATTCACCTAGATTTAAATCTCACAGCAGTGGGAAATGCACCTAGATTTAAGACTCACAGCAGTGGGAAAATGCACCTAGATTTGAAACACACAGCAGTGGGAAATTACACCTAGATTTAAACTCACAGCAGTAGGAAAATCCACCTAGATTTAAAGCTCACAGGAGTGGGAAAATGCCCCTAGATTAAAATCTCACAGTAGTCGGAAAATCCACCTAGATTCAAAACTCACAGCAGTGTGAAAATGCACCCTGATTTAAAACTCACAGTAGTGGGAAGATGCACCTAGATTTGAACACACAGCAATGGGAAAATGCACCTAGATTTAAACTCACAGTAGTGGGAAAATGCACCTAGATTTAAAACTCACAGCAGTGGGGAAATGCACCTAGATGTCAACCACACAGTAGTGGGAAAATGCACCTAGATTTGGAATACAGTTTTAGGAAAATGCACCTAGGTTTGAAACACAGAGCTATGGGAAATTTCACCTAGATTTAAACTCACAGCAGTGGGAAATGCACCTAGATTTAAAACTCACAGCAGTGGGAAAATGCACCTAGATTTGAAACACACAGCAGTGAGAAATTACACCTAGATTGAAACTCACAGCAGTAGGAAAATGCACCTAGATTTAAAGCTCACATGAGTGGGAAATGCACCAAGATTTAAATCTCACAGTAGTGGGAAAATTCACCTAGATTTAAAACTCGCAGCAGTGAGAAAATGCACCCTGATTTAAAACTCGCAGTAGTGGGAAGATGCATCTAGATGTAAACTCACAGCAGTGGCAAAATGCACCTAGATTCAAAACTCAGAGCAGTGGGAAAATGCACCTAGATTTGAGACACCCAGCAGTGGGAAATTGCAAATAGATTTAAACTCACAGCAGTAGGATAAGACATCTTGATTTAAACCTCACAGTAGTGGGGAAATGCACCTAGATTTGAAACATAAAGTAGTAGGAAAATGCACGTAGGTTTGAAACACAGAGCTATGGGAAATTTCACCTAGATTTAAACTCACAGCAGTGGGAAACGCATCTAGATTTGAAGCTCACAGGAGTGGGAAAATGCACCAAGAGTTAAATCTCACGGTAGTGGGAAAATTCACCTAGATTTGAAACATACAGCAGTGGGAAATTACACCTAGATTGAAACTCACAGCAGTAGGAAAATGCACCTAGATTTGAAGCTCACAGGAGTGGGAAAATTCACCTAGATGTTAAACTCGCAGCAGTGTGAAAATGCACCCTGATGCAAAACTCACAGTAGTGGGAAGATGCATCGAGATGTAAACTCAGAGCAGTGGCAAAATGCACCTAGATTCAAAACTCAGGGCAGTGGAAAAATGCACCTAGATTTGAAACACACAACAATGGGAAATTGCGCCTAGATTTGAAACACAACAATGGGAAAATGCACCTAGATTTGAACACACAGCAATGGGAAAATGCACCTAGATTTGAAACACACAACAGTGGGAAATTGCAAATAGATTTAAACTCACAGCAGTAGGATAATACATCTTGATTTAAAACTCACAGTAGTGGGAAAATGCACCTAGATTTAAACTCACGGCATGTGGAAAATGCACATAGATTTGAAACTCAGATCAGTGGGAAAATGCACCTAGATTTGAAACACATAGCAGTGGGAAATTGCAAATAGATTTAAACTCACAGCAGTAGGATAATACATCTTGATTTGAAACTCACGGTAGTGGGAAAATGCTCATAGATTTAAACTCACAGCAGTGGGAAAATGCACTTAGATTTGAACCACTCAGTAGTGGGAAAATGCACCTAGATTTGAAACACACAGTAGTAGGAAAATGCACGTAAGTTTGAAACACAGAGCTATGGCAAATTTCACCTAGATTTAAACTCACAGCAGTGGGAAATGCACCTAGATTTAAGACTCACAGCAGTGGGAAAATGCACCTAGATTTAAAACAAACAGCAGTGGGACATTACACCTAGATTTAAACTCACAGCAGTAGGAACATGCACCTAGATTTAAAGCTCACAGGAGTGGGAAAATGCTCCTAGATTTAAATCTCAAAGTAATGGGAAAGTCCACCTAGATTTAAAACTCAGAGCAGAGTGAAAATGCACCCTGATTTAAAACTCACAGTAGTGAGAAGATGCACCTAGATGTAAACTCACTGCAGTGGCAAAATGCACCTAGATTCAAGACTCAGAGCAGTGGGAAAATGCACCTAGATTTGAAACACACAACAATGGGAATTTGCGTCTAGATTTGAAACACACAGTAGTGGGGAAATGCACCTAGATTTGAACACACAGCAATGGGAAAATGCACCTAGATTTAAACTCACTGTGTTGGGAAAATGCACCTAGATTTAAAACTCACAGCAGTGGGAAAATGCACCCTGATTTAAAACTCACAGTAGTGGGAAGATGCACCTAGATTTGAACACACAGCAATGGGAAAATGCACCTAGATTTAAACTCACAGTAGTGGGAAAATGCACCTAGATTTAAAACTCACAGCAGTGGGGAAATGCACCTAGATGTGAACCACACAGTAGTGGGAAAATGCACCTAGATTTGGAATACAGTAGTAGGAAAATGCACCTAGGTTTGAAACACAGAGCTATGGGAAATTTCACCTAGATTTAAACTCACAGCAGTGGGAAATGCACCTAGATTTAAAACTCACAGCAGTGGGAAAATGCACCTAGATTTGAAACACACAGCAGTGAGAAATTACACCTAGAATGAAACTCACAGCAGCAGGAAAATGCACCTAGATTTAAAGCTCACAGGAGTGGGAAATGCACCAAGATTTAAAACTCACAGTAGTGGGAAAATTCACCTAGATTTAAAACTTGCAGCAGTGAGAAAATGCACCCTGATTTAAAACTCGCAGTAGTGGGAAGATGCATCTAGATGTAAACTCACAGCAGTGGCAAAATGCACCTAGATTCAAAACTCAGAGCAGTGGGAAAATGCACCTAGATTTGAGACACCCAGCAGTGGGAAATTGCAAATAGATTTAAACTCACAGCAGTAGGATAAGACATCTTGATTTAAACCTCACAGTAGTGGGCAAATGCACCTAGATTTGAAACATAAAGTAGTGGGAAAATGCACGTAGGTTTGAAACACAGAGCTATGGGAAATTTCACCTAGATTTAAACGCACAGCAGTGGGAGACGCATCTAGATTTGAAGCTCACAGGAGTGGGAAAATGCACCAAGAGTTAAATCTCACGGTAGTGGAAAAATTCACCTAGATATGAAACATACAGCAGTGGGAAATTACACCTAGATTGAAACTCACAGCAGTAGGAAAATGCACCTAGATTTGAAGCTCACAGGAGTGGGAAAATTCACCTAGATGTAAAACTCGCAGCAGTGTGAAAATGCACCCTGATGCAAAACTCACAGTAGTGGGAAGATGCATCGAGATGTAAACTCAGAGCAGTGGCAAAATGCACCTAGATTCAAAACTCAGGGCAGTGGGAAAATGCACCTAGATTTGAAACACACAACAATGGGAAAATGCACCTAGATTTGAACACACAGCAATGGGAAAATGCACCTAGATTTGAAACACACAACAGTGGGAAATTGCAAATAGATTTAAACTCACAGCAGTAGGATAATACATCTTGATTTAAAACTCACAGTAGTGGGAAAATGCACCTAGATTTGAACACACAGCAATGGGAAAATGCACCTAGATTTGAAACACATAGCAGTGGGAAATTGCAAATAGATTTAAACTCACAGCAGTAGGATAATACATCTTGATTTGAAACTCACGGTAGTGGGAAAATGCTCATAGATTTAAACTCACAGCAGTGGGAAAATGCACCTAGATTTGAACCACTCAGTAGTGGGAAAATGCACCTAGATTTGAAACACACAGTAGTAGGAAAATGCACGTAGGTTTGAAACACAGAGCTATGGCACATTTCACCTAGATTTAAACTCACAGCAGTGGGAAGTGCACCTAGATTTAAGACTCACAGCAGTGGGAAAATGCACCTAGATTTAAAACAAACAGCAGTGGGAAATTACACCTAGATTTAAACTCACAGCAGTAGGAACATGCACCTAGATTTAAAGCTCACAGGAGTGGGAAAATGCTCCTAGATTTAAATCTCAAAGTAGTGGGAAAGTCCACCTAGATTTAAAACTCAGAGCAGAGTGAAAATGCACCCTGATTTAAAACTCACAGTAGTGAGAAGATGCACCTAGATGTAAACTCACTGCAGTGGCAAAATGCACCTAGATTCAAAACTCAGAGCAGTGGGAAAATGCACCTAGATTTGAAACACACAACAATGGGAATTTGCGCCTAGATTTGAAACACACAGTAGTGGGGAAATAATGCACCTAGATTTGAACACACAGCAATGGGAAAATGCACCTAGATTTAAACTCACAGTGGTGGGAAAATGCACCTAGATTTAAAACTCACAGCAGTGGGAAAATGTACCTAGATTTGAAACACAGAGTAGTGGGAAAATGTACCTAGATTTGAAACACACTGTAGTGGGAAAATGCAATGAGATTTGAAACACACAGTAGCAAGAAAATGCACATGGATTTGAAACTCACAGCAGTGGGAAAATGTACCTAGATTTGAAACACACAATAATGGGAAAATGCACCTAGATTTAAAACTCACACAAGTGGGAAAATGCACCCTTATTTAAAACTCACAGTAGTGGGAAAATGTACCTAGATTTAAACTCACAGTAGTGGGAACATGTACCTAGATTTGAAACACACAGTAGTGGGTAAATGCACCGAGATTTGAAACACACAGTAGCAAGAAAATGCACATGGATTTGAAACTCACAGTAGTGGGAAAATGCACCTAGATTTAAAACTCAAAGCAGTGGGAAAATGCACCTAGATTTGAACCACACAGTAGTGGGAAAATGCACCTAAATTTGAAACACACAGTAGTAGGAAAATACACCTAGGTTTGAAACACAGAGCTATGGGAAATTTCACCTAAATTTAAATCTCACAGCAGTGGGAAATGCACCTAAATTTAAGACTCACAGCAGTGGGAAAATGCACCGAGATTTAAATCTCACAGTAGTCAGAAAATCCACCTAGATTTAAAACTCACAGCAGTTTGAAATTACACCTAGATTTAAACTCACAGCAGTAGGAAAATGCACCTAGATTTAAAGCTCACAGGAGTGGGAAAATGCACCTAGATTTAAATCTCACAGTAGTCAGAAAATCCACCTAGATTTAAAACTCACAGCAGTGTGAAAATGCACCCTGATTTAAAACTCACAGTAGTGGGAAAATGCACCTAGATTTAAACTCACAGCAGTGGAAAAATGCACCTAGATTTAAACTCACAGCAGTGGAAAAATGCACCTAGATTTAAAACTCACAGCAGCGGGAAAATGCACCTAGGTTTGAAACACAGTAGTAGGAAAATGCACCTAGGTTTGAAACACAGAGCTATGGGAAATTTCACCTAAATTTAAAACTCACAGCAGTGGGAAAATGCACCTAGATTTGAAACACACAGCAGTGGGAAAGTACACCTAGATTGAAACTCACAGCAGTAGGAAAATGCACCTAGATTTAAACTCACAGTAGTGGGAAAATGTACCTAGATTTGAAACACACAATAATGGGAAAATGCACCTAGATGTAAAACTCACAGCAGTGGGAAAATGTACCTAGATTTAAGACTCACAGCAGTGGGAAAATGCACCTAGATTTGAAACACACAGCAGTGGGAAAATGCACCTAGATTTAAATCTCAAAGTAGTGAGAAAGTCCACCTAGATTTAAAACTCACAGCAGAGTGAAAATGCACCCTGATTTAAAACTCACAGTAGTGGGAAAATTCACCTAGATTTGAAACTCGCAGCAGTGAGAAAATGCACCCTGATTTAAAACTCACAGTAGTGGGAAGATGCATCTAGATATAAACTCACAACAGTGGCAAAATGCACCTAGATTCAAAACTCAGAGCAGTGGGAAAATGCACCTAGATTTGAAACACACAGCAGTGGGAAATTGCAAATAGATTTAAACTCACAGCAGTAGGATAATACATCTTGATTTAAAACTCACAGTAGTGGGAAAATGCACCTAGATTTAAACACACAGCATGTGGAAAATGCACATAGATTTGAAACTCAGAGCAGTGGGAAAATGCACCTAGATTTGAAACACATAGCAGTGGGAAATTGCAAATAGAATTAAACTCACAGCAGTAGGATAATACATCTTGATTTGAAACTCAAGGTAGTGGGAAAATGCACATAGATTTAAACTCACAGCAGTGGGAAATGCACCTAGATTTAAGACTCACAGCCGTGGGAAAATGCACCTAGATTTGAAACACACAGCAGTGAGAAATTACACCTAGATTTAAACTCACAGCAGTAAGAACATGCACCTAGATTTAAAGCTCACAGGAGTGGGAAAATGCACCTAGATTTAAATCTCAAAGTAGTGGGAAAGTCCACCTAGATTTAAAACTCACAGCACAGTGAAAATGCACCCTGATTTAAAACTCACAGTAGTGAGAAGATGCGCCTAGATGTAAACTCACTCGAGTGGCAAAATGCACCTAGATTCAAAACTCAGAGCAGTGGGAAAATGCACCTAGATTTGAAACACACAACAATGGGAAATTGCGCCTAGATTTGAAACACACAGTAGTGGGGAAATGCACCTAGATTTGAACACACAGCAATGGGAAAATGCACCTAGATTTAAACTCACAGTAGTGGGAAAATGCACCCAGATTTCAAACTCACAGCACTGGGAAAATGCACCTAGATTTGAAACACAGAGTAGTGGGAAAATGTACCTAGATTTGAAACACACAATAATGGGAAAATGCACCTAGATTTGAAACACACAGCAGTGGGAAATTACACCTAGATTTAAACTCAGAGCAGTAAGAAAATGCACCTAGATTTAAAGCTCACAGGAGTGGGAAAATGCACCTAGATTTAAATCTCACAGTAGTGGGAAAATCCACCTAGATTTAAAACTCACAGCAGTGTGAAAATGCACCCTGATTTAACACTCACAGTAGTGGGAAAATGCACCTAGATTTAAACTCACAGAAGTGGGAAAATGCACCTAGATTTAAACTCACAGCAGTGGAAAAATGCACCTAGATTTAAAACTCACAGCAGTGGTAAAATGCACCTAGATTTAAACTCACAGTAGTGGGAAAATGCACCTAGATTTAAAACTCACAGCAGTTGAAAATGCACTTAGATTTGAAACACAGAGTAGTGGGAAAATGTACCTAGATTTGAAACACACAATAATGGGAAAATGCACCTAGATGTAAAACTCACAGCAGTGGGAAAATGTACCTAGATTTAAGACTCACAGCAGTGGGAAAATGCACCTAGATTTGAAACACACAGCAGTGGGAAAATGCACCTAGATTTAAATCTCAAAGTAGTGAGAAAGTCCACCTAGATTTAAAACTCACAGCAGAGTGAAAATGCACCCTGATTTAAAACTCACAGTAGTGAGAAGATGTGCCTAGATGTAAACTCACTCGAGTGGAAAAATGCACCTAGATTCAAAACTCAGAGCAGTGGGAAAATGCACCTAGATTTGAAACACACAACAATAGGAAATTGCGCCTAGATTTGAAACACACAGTAGTGGGGAAATGCACCTAGATTTGAACACACAGCAATGGGAAAATGCACCTAGATTTAAACTCACAGTAGTGGGAAAATGCACCCAGATTTCAAACTCACAGCACCGGGAAAATGCACCTAGATTTGAAACACAGAGTAGTGGGAAAATGTACCTAGATTTGAATCACACAATAATGGGAAAATGCACCTAGATTTGAAACACACAGCAGCGGGAAATTACACCTAGATTTAAACTCACAGCAGTAGGAAAATGCACCTAGATTTAAAGCTCACAGGAGTGGGAAAATGCACCTAGATTTAAATCTCACAGTAGTGGGAAAATCCACCTAGATTTAAAACTCACAGCAGTGTGAAAATGCACCCTGATTTAAAACTCACAGTAGTGGGAAAATGTACCTAGATTTGAAACACACAATAATGGGAAAATGCACCTAGATGTAAAACTCACAGCAGTGGGAAAATGTACCTAGATTTAAGACTCACAGCAGTGGGAAAATGCACCTAGATTTGAAACACACAGCAGTGCGAAAATGCACCTAGATTTAAATCTCAAAGTAGTGGGAAAGTCCACCTAGATTTAAAACTCACAGCAGAGTGAAAATACACCCTGATTTAAAACTCACAGTAGTGAGAAGATGTGCCTAGATGTAAACTCACTCGAGTGGCAACATGCACCTAGATTCAAAACTCAGAGCAGTGGGAAAATGCACCTAGATTTGAAACACACAAGAATAGGAAATTGCACCTAGATTTAAACTCACAGTCGTGGGAATATGCACCTAGATTTGAAACGCACAGTAGTGTGAAAATGCACCTAGATTTGAAACACACAGTTGTAGGAAAATGCACCTAGGTTTGGAACACAGAGCTATGGGAAATTTCACCTAGATTTAAACTCGCAGTAGTGGGAAATGGGAAAATGCACCTAGATTTAAAACTCACAGCAATGGGAAAATGCACCTAGATTTGAAACACAGAGTAGTGGGAAAATGTACCTAGATTTGAAACACACAATAATGGGAAAATGTACCTAGATGTAAAACTCACAGCAGTGAGAAAATGCACCCTTATTTAAAACTCACAGTAGTGGGAAAATTCACCTAGATTTAAACTCACAGCAGTGGGAATATGCACCTAGATTTAAAACTCACAGCAGTGGGAAAATGCATCTAGATTTGAAACACAAAGTAGTGGGAAAATGTACCTAGATTTGAAACACACAATAATGGGAAAATGCACCTAGATTTAAAACTTACACAAGTGGGAAAATGCACCGTTATTTAAAACTCACAGTAGTGGAAAAATGTACTTAGATTTAAACTCACAGTCGTGGGAACATGCACCTAGATTTGAAACACACAGTAGTGGGAAAATTCACCGAGATTTGAAACACATAGTAGCAAGAAAATAAACATGGATTTGAAACTCACAGTAGTGGGAAAATGTACCTAGATTTAAACACACAGTCATGGGAACATGCACCTAGATTTCAAACACATAGTAGCGTGAAAATGTACCTAGATTTAAACTCACAGTCGTGGGAACATGCAACTTGATTTGAAACACACAAAAGTGTGAAAATGCACCTAGATTTGAAACACACCTCGTAGGAAAATGCACCTAGGTTTTGAACACAGAGCTATGGGAAATTCCACCTAGATTTAAACTCACAGCAGTGGGAAATGCACCTAGATTTAAGACTCACCACAGTGGGAAAATGCACCTAGATTTGAAACACACAGCAGTGGGAAATTACACCTAGATTTAAACTCACAGATTTAAACTCACAGTAGGAAAATGCACCTAGTTTTGAAGCTCACAGGAGTGGGAAAATGCACCTATATTTAAATCTCACAGTAGTGGGACAATCCACCTAGATTTAAAACTCACAGCAGTGTGAAAATGCACCCGGATTTAAAACTCACAGTAGTGGGAAAATGCACTGAGATTTGAAACACACAGTAGAGGGAAAATGCACTGAGATTTGAAACACACAGTAGCAAGACAATGCACATGGATTTGAAACTCACGGTACTGGGAAAATGCACCTAGATTTAAACTCACAACAATGGGAATTTGCGCCTAGATTTGAAACACACAGTAGTGGGGAAATGCACCTAGATTTGAACACACAGCAATCGGAAAAATGCACCTAGATTTAAACTCGCAATAGTGGGAAAATGCACCTAGATTTAAAATTCACAGCAGTGTGAAAATGCACCTAGATTTGAAACACAGAGTAGTAGGAAAATGTACCTAGATTTGAAACACACAATAATGGGAAAATGCACCTAGATTTAAAACTCACAGCAGCGGGAAAATGCACCCTTATTTAAAACTCACAGTAGTGGGTAAAGTCACCCAGATTTAAACTCACAGCAGTGGGAATATGCACCTAGATTTGAAACACACCGTGGTGGGTAAATGCACCGAGATTTGAAAAACACAGTAGCAAGAAAATGCACCTAGATTTGAAACACAGAGCTATGGGAAATTTCACCTAGATTTAAACTCACTGCAGTGGGAAATGCACCTAGATTTAAAACTCACAGCAGTAGGAAAATGCACCTAGATTTAAAGCTCACAGGAGTGGGAAAATGCACCTAGATTTAAAACTCACAGCAGTGGGAAAATGCACCTAGATTTGAAACACACAGCAGTGGAAAATTACACCTAGATTGAAACTCACAGCAGTAGGACAATGCACCAAGATTTGAATATCACAGTAGTGGGAAAATTCACCTAGATTTAAAACTCACAGCAGTGTGAAAATGCACCCTGATTTAAAACTCACAGTAGTGGGAATATGCATCTATATGTAAACTCACAGCAGTGGGAAATTGCAAATAGATTTAAACTCACAGCAGTAGTATAATACATATTGATTTAAAACTCACAGTAGTGGAAAATGCACCTAGATTTAAACTCACAGCATGTGGAAAATGCACATAGATTTGAAACTCACAGCAGTTGGAAAATGCACCTAGATTTAAAACTCACAGCAGTTGGAAAATGCACCTAGATTTGAAACACACAGTAGTGGGGAAATGAACCTAGATTTGAAACACACAGTGGGAAAATGCAGCTAGATCTAAAACTCAAAGCAGTTGAAAAATGCACCTTGATAATAAAATTCACAGTAGTGGGAAAATGCACCTAGATTTAAACTCACAACAATGGGAAATTGCGCCTAGATTTGAAAGACACAGTAGTGGGGAAATTCACCTAGATTTGAACACACAGCAATCGGAAAACGCACCTAGATTTAAACTCACAGTAGTGGGAAAATGCACCTTGATTTAAAACTCACAGCAGTGGGAAAATGCACCTAGATTTGAAACACACAATAATGGGAAAATGCACCTAGATTTAAAACTCACACAAGTGGGAAAATGCACCCTTATTTAAAACTCACAGTAGTGGGAAAATGTACCTAGATTTAAACTCACAGTAGTGGGAACATGTACCTAGATTTGAAACACACAGTAGTGGGAAAATGCACCGAGATTTGAAACACACAGCAGTGGGAAAATGCACCTACATTTGAAGCACACAGTAGTAGGAAAATGCACCTAGATTTGAAGCACACAGTAGTAGGAAAATGCACCTAGGTTTGAAACACAGAGCTATGGGAAATTTCACCTAGATTTAAATCTCACAACAGTGGGAAATGCACCTAGATTTAAGACTCACAGCAGTGGGAAAATGCACCTAGATTTGAAACACACAGCAGTGGGAAATTACACCTAGATTTAAACTCACAGCAGTAGGAAAATGCACCTAGATTTAAATCTCACAACAGTGGGAAATGCACCTAGATTTAAGACTCACAGCAGTGGGAAAATGCACCTAGATTTGAAACACACAGCAGTGGGAAATTACACCTAGATTTAAACTCACAGCAGTAGGAAAATGCACCTAGATTTAAAGCTCACAGGAGTGGGAAAATGCACCTAGATTTAAATCTCACAGTAGTCGGAAAATCCACCTAGATTTAAAACTCACAACAGTGTGAAAATGTACCCTGATTTAAAATTCACAGTAGTGGGAAAATGCACCTAGATTTAAACTCACAGCAGTTGAAAAATGCACCTAGATTTAAACTCACAGCAGTGGAAAAATGCACCTAGATTTAAAACTCACAGCAGTGGGAATATTCACCTAGATGTCAACCACACAGTAGTGGGGAAATGCACCTAGATTTGAAACACAGTAGTAGGAAAATGCACCTAGGTTTGAAACACAGAGCTATGGGAAATTTCACCTAGATTTAAACTCACAGCAGTGGGAAATGCACCTATATTTAAAACTCACAGCAGTGGGAAAATGCACCTAGATTTGAAACACACAGCAGTGGGAAATTACACCTAGATTGAAACTCACAGCAGTAGGAAAATGCACCTAGATTTAAAGCTCACAGGAGTGGGAAAATGCACCAAGATTTAAATCTCACAGTAGTGGGAAAATTCACCTAGATTTAAAACTCGCAGCTTTGAGAAAATGCACCCTGATTTAAAACTCACAGTAGTGGGAAGATGCATCTAGATATAAACTCACAGCAGTGGCAAAATGCACCTAGATTCAAAACTCAGAGAAGTTGGAAAATGCGCCTAGATTTGAAACACACAGCAGTGGGAAATTGCAAATAGATTTAAACTCACAGCAGTAGGATAATACATCTTGATTTAAACCTCACAGTAGTGGGGAAATGCACCTAGATTTGAAACACACAGTAGTAGGAAAATGCACATAGGTTTGAAACACAGAGCTATGGGAAATTTCACCTAGATTTATACTCACAGCAGTGGGAAGTGCACCTAGATTTAAAACTCACAGCAGTGGAAAATGCACCTAGATTTGAAACATACAGCAGTGGGAAATTACACCTAGATTGAAACTCACAGCAGTAGGAAAATGCACCTAGATTTGAAGCTCACAGGAGTGGGAAAATGCACCTAGAGTTAAATCTCACAGTAGTGGGAAAATTCACCTAGATGTAAAACTCGCAGCAGTGTGAAAATCCACCCTGATGCAAAACTCACAGTAGTGGGAAGATGCATCTAGATGTAAACTTAGAGCAGTGGCAAAATGCATCCAGATTCAAAACTCACAGTCGTGGGAACATGCACCTAGATTTGAAACACACAGCAGTGGGAAATTACACCTAGATTGACACTCACAGCAGTAGGAAAATGCACCTAGATTTAAAGCTCACAGTTGTGGGAAAATGCACCTAGATTTAAAACTCACAGCAGTGGGAAAATGCACCTAGATTTGAAACACACAGCATTGGGAAATTACACCTAGATTGAAACTCACAGCAGTAGGAAAATGCACCAAGATTTAAATATCACAGTAGTGGGAAAATTCACCTAGATTTAAAACTCACAGCAGTGTGAAAATGCACCCTGATTTAAAACTCACAGTAGTGGGAATATGCATCTAGATGTAAACTCACAGCAGTGGGAAATTGCAAATAGATTTAAACTCACAGCAGTAGGATAATACATCTTGATTTAAAACTCACAGTAGTGGAAAATGCACATATATTTGAAACTCACAGCAGTTGGAAAATGCACCTAGATTTGAAACACACAGTAGTGGGGAAATGCACCTAGATTTGAAACACACAGTGGGAAAATGCAGCTAGATCTAAAACTCAAAGCAGTTGAAAAATGCACCTTGATAATAAAATTCACAGTAGTGGGAAAATGCACCTAGATTTAAACTCACAACAATGGGAAATTGCGCCTAGATTTGAAAGACAAGGTAGTGGGGAAATGCACCTAGATTTGAACACACAGCAATCAGAAAATGCACCTAGATTTAAACTCACAGTAGTGGGAAAATGCACCTTGATTTAAAACTCACAGCAGTGGGAAAATGCACCTAGATTTGAAACACAGAGTAGTGGGAAAATGTACCTAGATTTGAAACACACAATAATGGGAAAATCCACCTAGATTTAAAACTCACACAAGTGGGAAAATGCACCCTTATTTAAAACTCACAGTAGTGGGAAAATGCACCTAGATTTAAACTCACAGTAGTGGGAACATGTACCTAGATTTGAAACACACAGTAGTGGGAAAATGCACCGAGATTTGAAACACACAGTAGCAAGAAAATGCACATGGATTTGAAACTCACAGTAGTGGGAAAATGCACCTAGATTTAAAACTCACAGCAGTGGGAAAATGCACCTAGATTTGAACCACACAGTAGTGGGAAAATGCACCTAAATTTGAAACACACAGTAGTAGGAAAATGCACCTAGGTTTGAAACACAGAGCTATGGGAAATTTCACCTAGATTTAAATCTCACAGCAGTGGGAAATGCACCTAGATTTAAGACTCACAGCAGTGGGAAAATGCACCTAGATTTGAAACACACAGCAGTGGGAAATTACACCTAGATTTAAACTCACAGCAGTAGGAAAATGCACCTAGATTTAAAGCTCACAGGAGTGGGAAAATGCACCTAGATTTAAATCTCAAAGTAGTGGGAAAGTCCACCTAGATTTAAAACTCACAGCACAGTGAAAATGCACCCTGATTTAAAACTCACAGTAGTGAGAAGATGCGCCTAGATGTAAACTCACTCGAGTGGCAAAATGCACCTAGATTCAAAACTCAGAGCAGTGGGAAAATGCACCTAGATTTGAAACACACAACAATGGGAAATTGCGCCTAGATTTGAAACACACAGTAGTGGGGAAATGCACCTAGATTTGAACACACAGCAATGGGAAAATGCACCTAGATTTAAACTCACAGTAGTGGGAAAATCCACCTAGATTTAAAACTCACAGCAGTGTGAAAATGCACCCTGATTTAACACTCACAGTAGTGGGAAAATGCACCTAGATTTAAACTCACAGAAGTATGAAAATGCACCCAGATTTAAACTCACAGCAGTGGAAAAATGCACCTAGATTTAAAACTCACAGCAGTGGTAAAATGCACCTAGATTTAAACTCACAGTAGTGGGAAAATGCACCTAGATTTAAAACTCACAGCAGTTGAAAATGCACTTAGATTTGAAACACAGAGTAGTGGGAAAATGTACCTAGATTTGAAACACACAATAATGGGAAAATGCACTTAGATTTGAAACACAGAGTAGTGGGAAAATGCACCTAGATGTAAAACTCACAGCAGTGGGAAAATGCACCTAGATTTGAAACACACAGCAGTGGGAAAATGCACCTAGATTTGAATCTCAAAGTAGTGAGAAAGTCCACCTAGATTTAAAACTCACAGCAGAGTGAAAATGCACCCTGATTTAAAACTCACAGTAGTGAGAAGATGTGCCTAGATGTAAACTCACTCGAGTGGAAAAATGCACCTAGATTCAAAAACTCAGAGCAGTGGGAAACTGCACCTAGATTTGAAACACACAACAATAGGAAATTGCGCCTAGATTTGAAACACACAGTAGTGGGGAAATGCACCTAGATTTGAACACACAGCAATGGGAAAATGCACCTAGATTTAAACTCACAGTAGTGGGAAAATGCACCAAGATTTCAAACTCACAGCACCGGGAAAATGCACCTAGATTTGAAACACAGAGTAGTGGGGAAATGCACCTAGATTTGAAACACACAGCAGTGGGAAATTACACCTAGATTTAAACTCACAGCAGTAGGAAAATGCACCTAGATTTAAAGCTCACAGGAGTGGGAAAATGCACCTAGATTTAAATCTCACAGTAGTGGGAAAATCCACCTAGATTTAAAACTCACAGCAGTGTGAAAATGCACCCTGATTTAAAACTCACAGTAGTGGGAAAATGTACCTAGATTTGAAACACACAATAATGGGAAAATGCACCTAGATGTAAAACTCACAGCAGTGGGAAAATGTACCTAGATTTAAGACTCACAGCAGTGGGAAAATGCACCTAGATTTGAAACACACAGCAGTGGGAAAATGCACCTAGATTTAAATCTCAAAGTAGTGAGAAAGTCCACCTAGATTTAAAACTCACAGTAGAGTGAAAATGCACCCTGATTTAAAACTCACAGTAGTGAGAAGATGTGCCTAGATGTAAACTCACTCGAGTGGAAAAATGCACCTAGATTCAAAACTCAGAGCAGTGGGAAAATGCACCTAGATTTGAAACACACAGTAGTGGGGAAATGCACCTAGATTTGAAACACACAGTAGTGGGGAAATGCACCTAGATTTGAACTCACAGCAATGGGAAAATGCACCTAGATTTAAACTCACAGTAGTGGGAAAATGCACCCAGATTTCAAACTCACAGCACCGGGAAAATGCACCTAGATTTGAAACACAGAGTAGTGGGAAAATGTACCTAGATTTGAAACACACAATAATGGGAAAATGCACCTAGATTTGAAACACACAGCAGTGGGAAATTACACCTAGATTTAAACTCACAGCAGTAGGAAAATGCACCTAGATTTAAAGCTCACAGGAGTGGGAAAATGCACCTAGATTTAAATCTCACAGTAGTGGGAAAATCCACCTAGATTTAAAACTCACAGCAGTGTGAAAATGCACCCTGATTTAAAACTCACAGTAGTGGGAAAATGTACCTAGATTTGAAACACACAATAATGGGAAAATGCACCTAGATGTAAAACTCACAGCAGTGGGAAAATGTACCTAGATTTAAGACTCACAGCAGTGGGAAAATGCACCTAGATTTGAAACACACAGCAGTGGGAAAATGCACCTAGATTTAAATCTCAAAGTAGTGGGAAAGTCCACCTAGATTTAAAACTCACGGCAGAGTGAAAATGCACCCTGATTTAAAACTCACAGTAGTGAGAAGATGTGCCTAGATGTAAACTCACTCGAGTGGCAACATGCACCTAGATTCAAAACTCAGAGCAGTGGGAAAATGCACCTAGATTTGAAACACACAAGAATAGGAAATTGCGCCTAGATTTAAACTCACAGTCGTGGGAATATGCACCTAGATTTGAAACGCACAGTAGTGTGAAAATGCACCTAGATTTGAAACACACAGTTGTAGGAAAATGCACCTAGGTTTGGAACACAGAGCTATGGGAAATTTCACCTAGATTTAAACTCGCAGTAGTGGGAAATGGGAAAATGCACCTAGATTTAAAACTCACAGCAATGGGAAAATGCACCTAGATTTGAAACACAGAGTAGTGGGAAAATGTACCTAGATTTGAAACACACAATAATGGGAAAATGTACCTAGATGTAAAACTCACAGCAGTGAGAAAATGCACCCTTATTTAAAACTCACAGTAGTGGGAAAATTCACCTAGATTTAAACTCACAGCAGTGGGAATATGCACCTAGATTTAAAGCTCACAGCAGTGGGAAAATGCATCTAGATTTGAAACACAAAGTAGTGGGAAAATGTACCTAGATTTGAAACACACAATAATGGGAAAATGCACCTAGATTTAAAACTTACACAAGTGGGAAAATGCACCCTTATTTAAAACTCACAGTAGTGGAAAAATGTACCTAGATTTACACTCACAGTCGTGGGAACATGCACCTAGATTTGAAACACACAGTAGTGGGAAAATTCACCGAGATTTGAAACACATAGTAGCAAGAAAATGAACATGGATTTGAAACTCACAGTAGTGGGAAAATGTACCTAGATTTAAACACACAGTCATGGGAACATGCACCTAGATTTCAAACACATAGTAGCGTGAAAATGTACCTAGATTTAAACTCACAGTCGTGGGAACATGCAACTTGATTTGAAACACACAAAAGTGTGAAAATGCACCTAGATTTGAAACACACCTCGTAGGAAAATGCACCTAGGTTTTGAACACAGAGCTATGGGAAATTCCACCTAGATTTAAACTCACAGCAGTGGGAAATGCACCTAGATTTAAGACTCACCACAGTGGGAAAATGCACCTAGATTTGAAACACACAGCAGTGGGAAATTACACCTAGATTTAAACTCACAGATTTAAACTCACAGTAGGAAAATGCACCTAGTTTTGAAGCTCACAGGAGTGGGAAAATGCACCTATATTTAAATCTCACAGTAGTGGGACAATCCACCTATATTTAAAACTCACAGCAGTGTGAAAATGCACCCGGATTTAAAACTCACAGTAGTGGGAAAATGCACTGAGATTTGAAACACACAGTAGTGGGAAAATGCACTGAGATTTGAAACACACAGTAGCAAGACAATGCACATGGATTTGAAACTCACGGTACTGGGAAAATGCACCTAGATTTAAACTCACAACAATGGGAAATTGCGCCTAGATTTGAAACACACAGTAGTAGGAAAATGCACCTAGGTTTGAAACACACAGCAGTGGGAAATTACACCTAAATTGAAACACACAGCAGTGGGAACATGCACCTAGATTTGAAACACACAGCAGTGGGAAATTGCAAATAGATTTAAACTCACAGCAGTAGGATAATACATCTTGATTTAAACATCACAGTAGTGGGGAAATGCACCTAGATTTGAAACATACAGTAGTAGGAAAATGCACGTAGGTTTGAAATACAGAGCTATGGGAAATTTCAGCTAGATTTATACTCACAGCAGTGTGAAGTGCACCTAGATTTAAAACACACAGCAGTGGGAAAATGCACCTAGATTTGAAACATACATCAGTGGGAAATTACATCTAGATTGAAACTCGCAGCAGTAGGAAAATGGACCTAGATGTGAAGCTCACAGGAGTGGGAAAATGCACCAAGAGTTAAATCTCACAGTAGTGGGAAAATTCACCTAGATGTAAAACTCGCAGCAGTGTGAAAATGCACCCTGATCCAAAACTCACAGTAGTGGGAGGATGCATCTAGATGTAAACTCAGAGCAGTGGCAAAATGCATCCAGATTCAAAACTCAGAGCAGTGGGAAAATGCACCTAGATTTGAAACACACAACAATGGGAAATTGCGCCTAGATTTGAAACACACAGTAGTGAGGAAATGCACCTAGATTTGAACACACAGCAATTGGAAAATGCACCTAGATTTGAAACACACAACAGTGGGAAATTTCAAATAGATTTAAACTCACAGCAGTAGGATAATACATCTTGATGTAAAACTCACAGTAGTGGGAAAATGCACCTAGATTTAAACTCACAGCATGTGGAAAATGCACATAGATTTGAAACTCAGAGCAGTGGGAAAATGCACCTAGATTTGAAACACATAGCAGTGGGAAATTGCAAATAGATTTAAACTCACAGCAGTAGGATAATATATCTTGATTTGAAACTCACGGTAGTGGGAAAATGCACATAGATTTAAACTCACAGCAGTGGGAAAATGCACCTAGATTTGAGCCACACAGTAGTGGGTAAATGCACCTAGATATGAAACACACAGTAGTAGGAAAATGCACGTAGGTTTGAAACACAGAGCTATGGGAAATTTCACCTAGTTTTAAAGCTCACAGGAGTGGGAAAATGCACCTAGATTTAAATCTCAAAGTAGTGGGAAAGTCCACCTAGATTTAAAACTCACAGCAGAGTGAAAATGCACCCTGATTTAAAACACACAGTAGTGAGAAGATGCACCTAGATGTAAACTCACTCGAGTGGCAAAATGCACCTAGATTCAAAACTCAGAGCAGTGGGAAAATGCACCTAGATTTGAAACACACAACAATGGGAAATTGCGCCTAGATTTGAAACACACAGTAGTGGGGAAATGCACCTAGATTTAAACACACAGCAATGGGAAAATGCACCTAGATTTAAACTCACAGTAGTGGGAAAATGCACCCAGATTTAAAACTCACAGCACTGGGAAAATGCACCTAGATTTGAAACACAGAGTAGTGGGAAAATGTACCTAGATTTGAAACACACTGTAGTGGGAAAATGCAACAAGATTTGAAACACACAGTAGCAATAAAATACACATGGATTTGAAACTCACAGTAGTGGGAAAATGCATCTAGATTTAAACTCACAGCAGAGGAAAAATGCACCTAGATTTAAACTCACAGCAGTGGAAAAATGAACCTAGATTTAAAACTCACAGCAGTGTGAAAATGCACCTAGATTTGAAACACACAGTAGTAGGAAAATGCACCTAGGTTTGAAACACACAGCAGTGGGAAATTACACCTAAATTGAAACACACAGCAGTGGGAAATTACACCTAAATTGAAACTCACAGCAGTAGGAAAATAAACCTAGATTTAAATCTCACAGGAGTGGGAAAATGCACCAAGATTTAAATCTCACAGTAGTGGGAAAATGCACCTAGATTTAAACTCACAGTAGTGGGAAAATGCACCCAGATTTAAAACTCACAGCACTGGGAAAATGCACCTAGATTTGAAACACAGAGTAGTGGGAAAATGTACCTAGATTTGAAACACACTGTAGTGGGAAAATGCAACAAGATTTGAAACACACAGTAGCAATAAAATACACATGGATTTGAAACTCACAGTAGTGGGAAAATGCATCTAGATTTAAACTCACAGCAGTGGAAAAATGCACCTAGGTTTAAACTCACAGCAGTGGAAAAATGCACCTAGATTTAAAACTCACAGCAGTGGGAAACTGCACCTAGATTTGAAACACACAGTAGTAGGAAAATGCACCTAGGTTTGAAACACACAGCAGTGGGAAATTACACCTAAATTGAAACACACAGCAGTGGGAAATTACACCTAAATTGAAACTCACAGCAGTAGGAAAATAAACCTAGATTTAAAGCTCACAGGAGTGGGAAAATGCACCAAGATTTAAATCTCACAGTAGTGGGAAAATGCACCTAGATTTAAACTCACAGCAGTGGGAAAATGCACCTAGATTTAAAACTCACAGCAGTGGTAAAATGCACCTAGATTTAAACTCACAGTAGTGGGAAAATGCACCTAGATTTAAAACTCACAGCAGTTGAAAATGCATTTAGATTTGAAACACAGAGTAGTGGGAAAATGTACCTAGATTTGAAACACACAATAATAGGAAAATGCACCTAGATGTAAAACTCACAGCAGTGGGAAAATGTACCTGGATTTAAACTCACAATTGTGGGAACATGCACCTAGATTTGAAACGCACAGTAGTGTGAAAATGCACCTAGATTTGAAACACACAGTTGTAGGAAAATGCACCTAGGTTTGGAACACAGAGCTATGGGAAATTTCACCTAGATTTAAACTCGCAGTAGTGGGAAATGGGAAAATGCACCTAGATTTAAAACTCACAGCAGTGGGAAAATGCAAATAGATTTTAACTCACAGCAGTAGGATAATCCATCTTGATTTAAAGCTCACAGTATTGGAAAATGCACCTAGATTTAAACTCACAGCATGTGGAAAATACACATAGATTTGAAACTCACAGCAGTTGGAAAATGCACCTAGATTTAAAACTCACATCAGTTGTAAAATGCACCTAGATTTGAAACACACAGTAGTGGGGAAATGCAGCTAGATCTAAAACTCAAAGCAGTTGAAAAATGCACCTTGATAATAAAATTCACAGTAGTGGGAAATGCACCTAGATTTGAAACACACAACAATGGGAAATTGCGCCTATATTTGAAACACAGTAGTGGGGAAATGCACCTAGATTTGAACACACAGCAATGGGAAAATGTACCTAGATTTAAACTCACAGTCGTGGGAACAATCACCTAGATTTGAAACACACAGTAGGGGAAAAATGCACCTAGATTGGAAACACACAGCAGTGGGAAATTGCGCCTAGATTTGAAACACACAGTAGTGGGGAAATGCACCTAGATTTGAACACAGAGCTATGGGAAATTTCACCTAGATTTAAACTCGCAGTAGTGGGAAATGGGAAAATGCACCTAGATTTAAAACTCACAGCAGTGGGAAAATGCACCTAGATTTGAAACACAGAGTAGTGGGAAAATGTACCTAGATTTGAAACACACAATAATGGGAAAATGCACCTAGATGTAAAACTCACAGCAGTGAGAAAATGCACCCTTATTTTAAACCCACAGTAGTGGTAAAATTCACCTAGATTTAAACTCACAGCAGTGGGAATATGCACCTAGATTTAAAACTCACAGCAGTGGGAAAATGTACCTAGATTTGAAACACACAATGATGGGAAAATGCACCTAGATTTAAAACTCACACAAGTGGGAAAATGCACCCTTATTTAAAATGCACAGTAGTGGGAAAATGTACCTAGATTTAAACTCACAGTCGTAGGAACATGCACCTAGATTTGAAACACACAGTAGTGGGAAAATGCACCGAGATTTGAAACACACAGTAGCAAGAAAATGAACATGGATTTGAAACTCACAGTAGTGGGAAAATGTACCTAGACTTAAACTCACAGTCATGGGAACATGCACCTAGATTTCAAACACATAGTAGTGTGAAAATGTACCTAGATTTAAACTCACAGTTGTGGGAACATGCAGCTAGATGTAAAACACACAAACGTGTGAAAATGCACCTAGATTTGAAACACACGTCGTAGGAAAATGCACCTAGGTTTTGAGCACAGAGCTATGGGAAATTTCACCTAGATTTAAACTCACAGCAGTGGGAAATGCACCTAGATTTAAGACTCACAGCAGTGGGAAAATGCACCTAGATTTGAAACACACAGCAGTGGGAAATTACACCTAGATTTAAACTCACAGCAGTAGGAAAATGCACCTAGTTTTGAAGCTCACACGAGTGGGAAAATGCACCTATATTTAAATCTCACAGTAGTGGGACAATCCACCTAGATTTAAAACTCACAGCAGTGTGAAAATGCACCCTGATTTAAAACTCACAGTAGTGGGAAAATTCACCCAGATTTAAACTCACAGCAGTGGGAATATGCACCTAGATTTGAAACACACCGTAGTGGGAAAATGCACTGAGATTTGAAACACACAGTAGCAAGACAATGCACATGGATTTGAAATTCACAGTACTGGGAAAATGCACCTAGATTTAAGCTCACAGCAGTGGAAAAATGCACCTAGATTTTAAACACACATCAATGGGAAATTGCGCCTAGATTTGAAACACACAGTAGTGGGGAAATGCACCTAGATTTGAACAAACAGCAATCGGAAAATGCACCTAGATTTAAACTCACAATAGTGGGAAAATGCACCTAGATTTAAAACTCACAGCAGTGGGAAAATGCACCTAGATTTGAAACACAGAGTAGTGGGAAAATGTACCTAGATTTGAAACACACAATAATGGGAAAATGCACCTAGATTTAAAACTCACAGCAATGGGAAAATGCACCCTTATTTAAAACTCACAGTAGTGGGTAAAGTCACCCAGATTTAAACTCACAGCAGTGGGAATATGCACCTAGATTTGAAACACACCGTAGTGGGAAAATGCACCGAGATTTGAAACACACAGTAGCAAGAAAATGCACATGGATTTGAAACTCACAGTAGTTGGAAAATGCACCTAGATTTAAACTCACAGCAGTGGAAAAATGCACCTAAATTTAAACTCACAGCAGTGGAAAAATGCACCTAGATTTAAAACTCACAGCAGTGGGAAAATGCACCTAGATTTGAACCACACAGTAGTGGGAAAATGCACCTAGATTTGAAACACACAGTAGTAGGAAAATGCACATAGGTTTCAAACACAAAGCTATGGGAAATTTCACCTAGATTTAAAACTCACAGCAGTGGGAAATTACACCTAGATTGAAACTCACAGCAGTAGGAAAATGCACCTAGATTTAAAGTTCACAGGAGTGGGATAATGCACCACGATTGAAATCTCACAGTAGTGGGAAAATTCACCTAGATTTAAAACTCACAGCAGTGTGAAAATGCACCCTGATTTAAAACTCACAGTAGTGGGAAGATGCATCTAGATGTAAACTCACAGCAGTGGCAAAATGCACCTAGATTCTAAACTCAGAGCAGTGGGAAAATGCACCTAGATTTGAAACACACAGCAGTGGGAAATTGCAAATAGATTTTAACTCACAGCAGTAGGATAATCCATCTTGATTTAAAGCTCACAGTATTGGAAAATGCACCTAGATTTAAACTCACAGCAGTTGGAAAATGCACCTAGATTTAAAACTCACAGCAGTTGTAAAATGCACCTAGATTTGAAACACACAGTAGTGGGGAAATGCAGCTAGATCTAAAACTCAAAGCAGTTGAAAAATGCACCTTGATAATAAAATTCACAGTAGTGGGAAATGCACCTAGATTTGAAACACACAACAATGGGAAATTGCGCCTAGATTTGAAACACACGGTAGTGGGGAAATGCACCTAGATTTGAACACACAGCAATGGGAAAATGTACCTAGATTTAAACTCACAGTAGTGGGAACAATCACCTAGATTTGAAACACACAGTAGGGGAAAAATGCACCTAGATTTGAAACACACAGCAGTGGGAAATTGCGCCTAGATTTGAAACACACAGTAGTGGGGAAATGCACCTAGATTTGAACACAAAGCAATGAGAAAATGCACCTAGATTTAAACTCACAGTAGTGGGAAAATTCACCTAGATTTAAACTCATAGCCCTGGGAATATGCACCTAGATTTGAAACACACTGTAGAGGGAAAATGCACCGAGATTTGAAACACACAGTAGAAAGAAAATGCACATGGATTTGAAACTCACAGTAGTGGAAAAATGCACCTAGATTTAAACTCACAGTAGTGGGAACATGTACCTAGATTTGAAACACACAGTAGTGGGAAAATGCACCGAGATTTGAAACACACAGTAGCAAGAAAATGCACATGGATTTGAAACTCACAGTAGTGGGAAAATGCACCTAGATTTAAAACTCACAGCAGTGGGAACATGCACCTAGATTTGAACCACACAGTAGTGGGAAAATGCACCTAAATTTGAAACTCACAGTAGTAGGAAAATGCACCTAGGTTTGAAACACAGAGCTATGGGAAATTTCACCTAGATTTAAATCTCACAGCAGTGGGAAATGCACCTAGATTTAAGACTCACAGCAGTGGGAAAATGCACCTAGATTTGAAACACAGAGTAGTGGGAAAATGTACCTAGATTTGAAACACGCAATAATGGGAAAATGCACCTAGGTGTAAAACTCACAGCAGTGGGAAAATGCACCCTTATTTAAAACTCACAGCAGTGGGAAATGCACCTAGATTTAAGACTCACAGCAGTGGGAAAATGCACCTAGATTTGAAACACACAGCAGTGGGAAATTACAGCTAGATTTAAACTCACAGCAGTAGGAAAATGCACCTAGTTTTGAAGCTCACAGGAGTGGGAAAATGCACCTATATTTAAATCTCACAGTAGTGGGACAATCCACCTAGATTTAAAACTCACAGCAGTGTGAAAATGCACCCTGATTTAAAACTCACAGTAGTGGGAAAATTCACCCAGATTTAAACTCACAGCAGTGGGAATATGCACCTAGATTTGAAACACACCATAGTGGGAAAATGCACTGAGATTTGAAACACACAGTAGCAAGACAATTCACATGGATTTGAAACTCACAGTGCTGGGAAAATGCACCTAGATTTAAACTCAAAGCAGTGGAAAAATGCACCTAGATTTGAAACACACAACAATGGGACATTGCGCCTAGATGTGAAACACACAGTAGTGGGGAAATGCACCTAGATTTGAACACACAGCAATCGGAAAATGCACCAAGATTGAAATCTCACAGTAGTGGGAAAATTCACCTAGATTTAAAACTCACAGCAGTGTGAAAATGCACCCTGATTTAAAACTCACAGTAGTGGGAAGATGCATCTAGATGTAAACTCACAGCAGTGGCAAAATGCACCTAGATTCTAAACTCAGAGCAGTGGGAAAATGCACCTAGATTTGAAACACACAGCAGTGGGAAATTGCAAATAGATTTTAACTCACAGCAGTAGGATAATCCATCTTGATTTAAATCTCACAGTAGTGGGGAAAGGCACCTAGATTTGAAACACACAGTAGTAGGAAAATGCACGTAGGTTTGAAACACAGAGCTATGGGCAATTTCACCTAGATTTATACTCACAGCAGTGGGAAGTGCACCTAGATTTAACACTCACAGCAGTGGGAAAATGCACCTAGATTTGAAACATACAGCAGTGGGAAATTACACCTAGATTGAAACTCACAGCAGTAGGAAAATGCACCTAGATTTGAAGCTCACAGGAGTGGGAAAATGCGCCAAGAGTTAAATCTCACAGTAGTGGGAAAATTCACCTAGATGTAAAACTCGTAGCAGTGTGAAAATACACCCTGACGCAAAACTCACAGTAGTGGAAAATGCACCTAGATTTAAACTCACAGCATGTGGAAAATGCACATAGATTTGAAACTCACAGCAGTTGGAAAATGCACCTAGATTTAAAACTCACAGCAGTTGTAAAATGCACCTAGATTTGAAACACACAGTAGTGGGGAAATGCAGCTAGATCAAAAACTCAAAGCAGTTGAAAAATGCACCTTGATAATAAAATTCACAGTAGTGGGAAAATGCACCTAGATTTGAAACACACAACAATGGGAAATTGCGCCTAGATTTGAAACACACAGTAGTGGGGAAATGCACCTAGATTTGAACACACAGCAATGGGAAAATGCACCTAGATTTAAAACTCAGAGCAGTGGGAAAATGCACCTAGATTTGAAACACAGAGTAGTGGGAAAATGTACCTAGATTTGAAACACACAATAATGGGAAAATGCACCTAGATGTAAAACTCACAGCAGTGGGAAAATGCACCCTTATTTAAAACTCACAGTAGTGGGAAAATTCACCTAGATTGAAACTCACAGCAGTGGGAATATGCACCTAGATTTGAAACACAGAGTAGTGGGAAAATGTACCTAGATTTGAAACACACAATAATGGGAAAATGCACCTAGATTTAAAACTCACACAAGTGGGAAAATGCACCCTTATTAAAAACTCACAGTAGTGGGAAAATGTACCTAGATTTAAACTCACAGTCGTGGGAACAATCACCCAGATTTGAAACACACAGTAGGGGAAAAATGCACCTAGATTTGAAACACACAGCAGTGGGAAATTGCGCCTAGATTTGAAACACACAGTAGTGGGGAAATGCACCTAGATTTGAACACAAAGCAATGAGAAAATGCACCTAGATTTAAACTCACAGTAGTGGGAAAATTCACCTAGATTTAAACTCACAGCCCTGGGAATATGCACCTAGATTTGAAACACACTGTAGTGGGAAAATGCACCGAGATTTGAAACACACAGTAGAAAGAAAATGCACATGGATTTGAAACTCACAGTAGTGGAAAAATGCACCTAGATTTAAACTCACAGTAGTGGGAACATGTACCTAGATTTGAAACACGCAGTAGTGGGAAAATGCACCGAGATTTGAAACACACAGTAGCAAGAAAATGCACATGGATTTGAAACTCACAGCAGTGGGAAAATGCACCTAGATTTGAACCACACAGTAGTGGGAAAATGCACCTAAATTTGAAACACACAGTAGTAGGAAAATGCACCTAGGTTTGAAACACAGAGCTATGGGAAATTTCACCTAGATTTAAATCTCACAGCAGTGGGAAATGCACCTAGATTTAAGACTCACAGCAGTGGGAAAATGCACCTAGATTTGAAACACACAGCAGTGGGAAATTACACCTAGATTTAAACTCACAGCAGTAGGAAAATGCACCTAGATTTAAAACTCACAGCAGTGTGAAAATGCACCCTGATTTAAAACTCACAGTAGTGGGAAAATGTACCTAGATTTGAAACACACAATAATGGGAAAATGCACCTAGATGTAAAACTCACAGCAGTGGGAAAATGTACCTAGATTTAAGACTCACAGCAGTGGGAAAATGCACCTAGATTTGAAACACACAGCAGTGGGAAAATGTACCTAGATTTGAAACACACAATAATGGGAAAATGCACCTAGATGTAAAACTCACAGCAGTGGGAAAATGTACCTAGATTTAAGACTCACAGCAGTGGGAAAATGCACCTAGATTTGAAACACACAGCAGTGGGAAAATGCACCTAGATTTAAATCTCAAAGTAGTGGGAAAGTCCACCTAGATTTAAAACTCACAGCAGAGTGAAAATGCACCCTGATTTAAAACTCACAGTAGTGAGAAGATGTGCCTAGATGTAAACTCACTCGAGTGGCAAAATGCACCTAGATTCAAAACTCAGAGCAGTGGGAAAATGCACCTAGATTTGAAACACACAACAATAGGAAATTGCGCCTAGATTTAAACTCACAGTCGTGGGAACGTGCACCTAGATTTGAAACGCACAGTAGTGTGAAAATGCACCTAGATTTGAAACACACAGTTGTAGGAAAATGCACCTAGGTTTGGAACACAGAGCTATGGGAAATTTCACCTAGATTTAAACTCGCAGTAGTGGGAAATGGGAAAATGCACCTAGATTTAAAACTCACAGCAATGGGAAAATGCACCTAGATTTGAAACACAGAGTAGTGGGAAAATGTACCTAGATTTGAAACACACAATAATGGGAAAATGTACCTAGATGTAAAACTCACAGCAGTGAGAAAATGCACCCTTATTTAAAACTCACAGTAGTGGGAAAATTCACCTAGATTTAAACTCACAGCAGTGGGAATATGCACCTAGATTTAAAACTCACAGCAGTGGGAAAATGCATCTAGATTTGAAACACAAAGTAGTGGGAAAATGTACCTAGATTTGAAACACACAATAATGGGAAAATGCACCCAGATTTAAAACTTACACAAGTGGGAAAATGCACCCTTATTTAAAACTCACAGTAGTGGAAAAATGTACCTAGATTTAAACTCACAGTCGTGGGAACATGCATCTAGATTTGAAACACACAGTAGTGGGAAAATTCACCGAGATTTGAAACACATAGTAGCAAGAAAATGAACATGGATTTGAAACTCACAGTAGTGGGAAAATGTACCTAGATTTAAACACACAGTCATGGGAACATGCACCTAGATTTCAAACACATAGTAGCGTGAAAATGTACCTAGATTTAAACTCACAGTCGTGGGAACATGCAACTTGATTTGAAACACACAAAAGTGTGAAAATGCACCTAGATTTGAAACACACGTCGTAGGAAAATGCACCTAGGTTTTGAACACAGAGCTATGGGAAATTCCACCTAGATTTAAACTCACAGCAGTGGGAAATGCACCTAGATTTAAGACTCACCACAGTGGGAAAATGCACCTAGATTTGAAACACACAGCAGTGGGAAATTACACCTAGATTTAAACTCACAGATTTAAACTCACAGTAGGAAAATGCACCTAGTTTTGAAGCTCACAGGAGTGGGAAAATGCACCTATATTTAAATCTCACAGTAGTGGGACAATCCACCTAGATTTAAAACTCACAGCAGTGTGAAAATGCACCCGGATTTAAAACTCACAGTAGTGGGAAAATGCACTGAGATTTGAAACACACAGTAGTGGGAAAATGCACTGAGATTTGAAACACACCGTAGTGGGAAAATGCACTGAGATTTGAAACACACAGTAGCAAGACAATGCACCTAGATTTAAACTCACAACAATGGGAAATTGCGCCTAGATTTAAACTCACAACAATGGGAAATTGCGCCTAGATTTGAAACACACAGTAGTGGGGAAATGCACCTAGATTTGAACACACAGCAATCGGAAAAATGCACCTAGATTTAAACTCGCAATAGTGGGAAAATGCACCTAGATTTAAAACTCACAGCAGTGTGAAAATGCACCTAGATTTGAAACACAGAGTAGTAGGAAAATGTACCTAGATTTGAAACACACAATAATGGGAAAATGCACCTAGATTTAAAACTCACAGCAGTGGGAAAATGCACCCTTATTTAAAACTCACAGTAGTGGGTAAAGTCACCCAGATTTAAACTCACAGCAGTGGGAATATGCACCTAGATTTGAAACACACCGTAGTGGGTAAATGCACCGAGATTTGAAACACACAGTAGCAAGAAAATGCACCTAGATTTGAAACACAGAGCTATGGGAAATTTCACCTAGATTTAAACTCACTTCAGTGGGAAATGCACCTAGATTTAAAACTCACAGCAGTGGGAAAATGCACCTAGATTTCAAACACACAGCAGTGGGAAATTACACCTAGATTGAAACTCACAGTAGGAAAATGCACCTAGTTTTGAAGCTCACAGGAGTGGGAAAATGCACCTATATTTAAATCTCACAGTAGTGGGACAATCCACCTAGATTTAAAACTCACAGCAGTGTGAAAATGCACCCGGATTTAAAACTCACAGTAGTGGGAAAATGCACTGAGATTTGAAACACACAGTAGTGGGAAAATGCACTGAGATTTGAAACACACCGTAGTGGGAAAATGCACTGAGATTTGAAACACACAGTAGCAAGACAATGCACATGGATTTGAAACTCACAGTACTGGGAAAATGCACCTAGATTTAAACTCACAACAATGGGAAATTGCGCCTAGATTTGAAACACACAGTAGTGGGGAAATGTACCTAGATTTGAACACACAGCAATCAGAAAAATGCACCTAGATTTAAACTCGCAATAGTGGGAAAATGCACCTAGATTTAAAACTCACAGAAGTGTGAAAATGCACCTAGATTTGAAACACAGAGTAGTAGGAAAATGTACCTAGATTTGAAACACACAATAATGGGAAAATGCACCTAGATTTAAAACTCACAGCAGTGGGAAAATGCACCCTTATTTAAAACTCACAGTAGTGGGTAAAGTCACCCAGATTTAAACTCACAGCAGTGGGAATATGCACCTAGATTTGAAACACACCGTAGTGGGTAAATGCACCGAGATTTGAAACACACAGTAGCAAGAAAATGCACCTAGATTTGAAACACAGAGCTATGGGAAATTTCACCTAGATTTAAACTCACTGCAGTGGGAAATGCACCTAGATTTAAAACTCACAGCAGTGGGAAAATGCACCTAGATTTCAAACACACAGCAGTGGAAAATTACACCTAGATTGAAACTCACAGCAGTCGGAAAATGCACCTAGATTTAAAGCTCACAGGAGTGGGAAAATGCACCTAGATTTAAAACTCACAGCAGTGGGAAAATGCACCTAGATTTGAAACACACAGCAGTGGGAAATTACACCTAGATTGAAACTCACAGCAGTAGGACAATGCACCAAGATTTGAATATCACAGTAGTGGGAAAATTCACCTAGTTTAAAACTCACAGCAGTGTGAAAATGCACCCTGATTTAAAACTCACAGTAGTGGGAATATGCATCTATATGTAAACTCACAGCAGTGGGAAATTGCAAATAGATTTAAACTCACAGCAGTAGTATAATACATATTGATTTAAAACTCACACTAGTGGAAAATGCACCTAGATTTAAACTCACAGCATGTGGAAAATGCACATAGATTTGAAACTCACAGCAGTTGGAAAATGCACCTAGATTTAAAACTCACAGCCGTTGGAAAATGCACCTAGATTTGAAACACACAGTAGTGGGGAAATGCACCTAGATTTGAAACACACAGTGGGAAAATGCAGCTAGATCTAAAACTCAAAGCAGTTGAAAAATGCACCTTGATAATAAAATTCACAGTAGTGGGAAAATGCACCTAGATTTAAACTCACAACAATGGGAAATTGCGCCTAGATTTGAAAGACACGGTAGTGGGGAAATTCACCTAGATTTGAACACACAGCAATCGGAAAACGCACCTAGATTTAAACTCACAGTAGTGGGAAAATGCACCTTGATTTAAAACTCACAGCAGTGGGAAAATGCACCTAGATTTGAAACACACAATAATGGGAAAATGCACCTAGATTTAAAACTCACACAAGTGGGAAAATGCACCCTTATTTAAAACTCACAGTAGTGGGAAAATGTACCTAGATTTAAAACTCACAGCAGTGGGAAAATGCACCTAGATTTGAACCACACAGTAGTGGGAAAATGCACCTACATTTGAAGCACACAGTAGTAGGAAAATGCACCTAGGTTTGAAACACAGAGCTATGGGAAATTTCACCTAGATTTAAATCTCACAACAGTGGGAAATGCACCTAGATTTAAGACTCACAGCAGTGGGAAAATGCACCTAGATTTGAAACACACAGCAGTGGGAAATTACACCTAGATTTAAACTCACAGCAGTAGGAAAATGCACCTAGATTTAAAGCTCACAGTAGTGGGAAAATGCACCTAGATTTAAACTCACAGCAGTTGAAAAATGCACCTAGATTTAAACTCACAGCAGTGGAAAAATGCACCTAGATTTAAAACTCACAGCAGTGGGAAAATTCACCTAGATGTCAACCACACAGTAGTGGGGAAATGCACCTAGATTTGAAACACAGTAGTAGGAAAATGCACCTAGGTTTGAAACACAGAGCTATGGGAAATTTCACCTAGATTTAAACTCACAGCAGTGGGAAATGCACCTATATTTAAAACTCACAGCAGTGGGAAAATGCACCTAGATTTGAAACTCACAGTAGTGGGAAAATGTACCTAGATTTGAAACACACAATAATGGGAAAATGCACCTAGATGTAAAACTCACAGCAGTGGGAAAATGTACCTAGATTTAATACTCACAGCAGTGGGAAAATGCACCTAGATTTGAAACACACAGCAGTGGGAAAATGTACCTAGATTTGAAACACACAATAATGGGAAAATGCACCTAGATGTAAAACTCACAGCAGTGGGAAAATGCACCTAGATTTGAAACACACAGCAGTGGGAAAATGCACCTAGATTTAAATCTCAAAGTAGTGGGAAAGTCCACCTAGATTTAAAACTCACAGCAGAGTGAAAATGCACCCTGATTTAAAACTCACAGTAGTGAGAAGATGTGCCTAGATGTAAACTCACTCGAGTGGCAAAATGCACCTAGATTCAAAACTCAGAGCAGTGGGAAAATGCACCTAGATTTGAAACACACAACAATAGGAAATTGCGCCTAGATTTAAACTCACAGTCGTGGGAACGTGCACCTAGATTTGAAACGCACAGTAGTGTGAAAATGCACCTAGATTTGAAACACACAGTTGTAGGAAAATGCACCTAGGTTTGGAACACAGAGCTATGGGAAATTTCACCTAGATTTAAACTCGCAGTAGTGGGAAATGGGAAAATGCACCTAGATTTAAAACTCACAGCAATGGGAAAATGCACCTAGATTTGAAACACAGAGTAGTGGGAAAATGTACCTAGATTTGAAACACACAATAATGGGAAAATGTACCTAGATGTAAAACTCACAGCAGTGAGAAAATGCACCCTTATTTAAAACTCACAGTAGTGGGAAAATTCACCTAGATTTAAACTCACAGCAGTGGGAATATGCACCTAGATTTAAAACTCACAGCAGTGGGAAAATGCATCTAGATTTGAAACACAAAGTAGTGGGAAAATGTACCTAGATTTGAAACACACAATAATGTTAAAATGCACCTAGATTTAAAACTTACACAAGTGGGAAAATGCACCCTTATTTAAAACTCACAGTAGTGGAAAAATGTACCTAGATTTAAACTCACAGTCGTGGGAACATGCACCTAGATTTGAAACACACAGTAGTGGGAAAATTCACCGAGATTTGAAACACATAGTAGCAAGAAAATGAACATGGATTTGAAACTCACAGTAGTGGGAAAATGTACCTAGATTTAAACACACAGTCATGGGAACATGCACCTAGATTTCAAACACATAGTAGCGTGAAAATGTACCTAGATTTAAACTCACAGTCGTGGGAACATGCAACTTGATTTGAAACACACAAAAGTGTGAAAATGCACCTAGATTTGAAACACATGTCGTAGGAAAATGCACCTAGGTTTTGAACACAGAGCTATGGGAAATTCCACCTAGATTTAAACTCACAGCAGTGGGAAATGCACCTAGATTTAAGACTCACCACAGTGGGAAAATGCACCTAGATTTGAAACACACAGCAGTGGGAAATTACACCTAGATTTAAACTCACAGATTTAAACTCACAGTAGGAAAATGCACCTAGTTTTGAAGCTCACAGGAGTGGGAAAATGCACCTATATTTAAATCTCACAGTAGTGGGACAATCCACCTAGATTTAAAACTCACAGCAGTGTGAAAATGCACCCGGATTTAAAACTCACAGTAGTGGGAAAATGCACTGAGATTTGAAACACACAGTAGTGGGAAAATGCACTGAGATTTGAAACATACCGTAGTGGGAAAATGCACTGAGATTTGAAACACACAGTAGCAAGACAATGCACATGGATTTGAAACTCACAGTACTGGGAAAATGCACCTAGATTTAAACTCACAACAATGGGAAATTGCGCCTAGATTTGAAACACACAGTAGTGGGGAAATGCACCTAGATTTGAACACACAGCAATCGGAAAAATGCACCTAGATTTAAAGTCGCAATAGTGGGAAAATGCACCTAGATTTAAAACTCACAGCAGTGTGAAAATGCACCTAGATTTGAAACACAGAGTAGTAGGAAAATGTACCTAGATTTGAAACACACAATAATGGGAAAATGCACCTAGATTTAAAACTCACAGCAGTGGGAAAATGCACCCTTATTTAAAACTCACAGTAGTGGGTAAAGTCACCCAGATTTAAACTCACAGCAGTGGGAATATGCACCTAGATTTGAAACACACCATAGTGGGTAAATGCACCGAGATTTGAAACACACAGTAGCAAGAAAATGCACCTAGATTTGAAACACAGAGCTATGGGATATTTCACCTAGATTTAAACTCACTGCAGTGGGAAATGCACCTAGATTTAAAACTCACAGCAGTGGGAAAATGCACCTAGATTTAAACTCACAGCAGTGGGAAAATGCACCTAGATTTGAACCACACAGTAGTGGGAAAATGCACCTAGATTTAAAATACACAGTAGTAGGAAAATGCACCCAGGTTTGAAACACAGAGCTATGGGAAATTTCACCTAGATTTAAAGCTCACAGTAGTGGGAAAATCCACCTAGATTTAAAACTCACAGCAGAGTGAAAATGCGCCCTGATTTAAAGCTTACCGTAGTGAGAAGATGCACCTAGATGTAAACTCACTGCAGTGGCAAAATGCACCTAGATTCAAAACTCAGAGCAGTGGGAAAATGCACCTAGATTTGAACCACACAGTAGTGGGACAATGCACCTAGATTTAAAACTCACAGCAGTGGGAAAATGCATCTAGATTTGAAACACAGAGTAGTGGAAAAATGTATCTAGATTTGAAACACACAATAATGGTAAAATGCACCTAGATTTAAAACTCACACAAGTGGTAAAATGCACCCTTATTTAAAACTCACAGTAGTGTGAAAATGTACCTAGATTTAAACTCACAGTCGTGGGAACATGCACCTAGATTTGAAACACACAGTAGTGTGAAAATGCGCCTAGATTTGAAACACCCAGTCGTAGGAAAATGCACCTAGGTTTGGAACACAGAGCTATGGGAAATTTCACCTAGATTTAAACTCACAGCAGTGGGAAATGCACCCAGATTTAAGACTCACCGCAGTGGGAAAATGCACCTAGATTTGAAACACACAGCAGTGGGAAATTACACCTAGATTTAAACTCACAGCAGTAGGAAAATGCACCTAGTTTTAAAGCTCACCGGAGTGGGAAAATGCACCTAGATTTAAAACTCACAGCCGTGGGAAAATGCACCTAGATTTGAACCGCACAGTAGTGGGAAAATGCACCTAGATTGAAACTCACAGCAGTAGGAAAATGCACCTAGATTTAAAGCTCACAGGAGTGGGAAAATGCACCAAAATTTAAATATCACAGTAGTGGGAAAATTCACCTAGATTTAAAACTCACAGCAGTGTGAAAATGCACCTAGATTCTAAACTCAGAGCAGTGGGAAAATGCACCTAGATTTGAAACACACAGCAGTGGGAAATTGCAAACAGATTTAAACTCACAGCAGTAGGATAATACATATTGATGTAAAACTCACAGTAGTGGAAAATGCACCTAGATTTAAACTCACAGCATGTGGAAAATGCACATAGATCTAAAACTCAAAGCAGTTGAAAAATGCACCTTGATAATAAAATTCACAGTAGTGGGAAAATGCACCTAGATTTAAACTCACAACAATGGGAAATTGCGCCTAGATTTGAAACACACGGTAGTGGGGAAATGCACCTAGATTTGAACACACAGCAATGGGAAAATGCACCTAGATTTAAACTCACAGTAGTGGGAAAATGCACCTTGATTTAAAACTCACAGCAGTGGGAAAATGTACCTAGATTTGAAACACCCAATAATGGGAAAATGCACCTAGATTTAAAACTCACACAAGTGGGAAAATGCACCCTTATTTAAAACTCACAGTAGTGGGAAAATGTACCTAGATTTAAACTCACAGTAGTGGGAACATGTACCTAGATTTGAAACACACAGCAGTGGGAAAATGCACCGAGATTTGAAACAAACAGTAGCAAGAAAATGCACATGGATTTGAAACTCACAGTAGTGGGAAGATGCACCTAGATTTGAACACACAGCAATGGGAAAATGCACCTAGATTTAAACTCACAGTAGTGGGAAAATGCACCTAGATTTAAAACTCACAGCAGTGGGAAAATGCACCTAGATGTGAACCACACAGTAATGGGAAAATGCACCTAGATTTGAAACACAGTAGTAGGAAAATGCACCTAGGTTTGAAACACAGAGCTATGGGAAATTTCACCTAGATTTAAACTCACAGCAGTGGGAAATGCACCTAGATTTAAAACTCACAGCAGTGGGAAAATGCACCTACATTTGAAACACACAGCAGTGAGAAATTACACCTAGATTGAAACTCACAGCAGTAGGAAAATGCACCTAGATTTAAAGCTCACAGGAGTGGGAAATGCACCAAGATTTAAATCTCACAGTAGTGGGAAAATTCACCTAGATTTAAAACTCGCAGCAGTGAGAAAATGCAACCTGATTTAAAACTCGCAGTATTGGGAAGATGCATCTAGATGTAAACTCACAGCAGTGGCAAAATGCACCTAGATTCAAAACACAGAGCAGTGGGAAAATGCACCTAGATTTGAGACACACAGCAGTGGGAAATTGCAAATAGATTTAAACTCACAGCAGTAGGATAATACATCTTGATTTAAACCTCACAGTAGTGGGGAAATGCACCTAGATTTGAAACATACAGTAGTAGGAAAATGCACATAGATTTGAAACTCACAGCAGTTGGAAAATGCACCTAGATTTAAAACTCACAGCAGATGGAAAATGCACCTAGATTTGAAACACACAGTAGTGGGGAAATGCACCTAGATTTGAAAAATACAGTGGGAAAATGCAGCTAGATCTAAAACTCAAAGCAGTTGAAAAATGATCCTTGATAATAAAATCCACAGTAGTGGAAAAATGCACCTAGATTTAAACTCACAACAATGGGAAATTGCGCCTAGATTTGAAACACACGGTAGTGGGGAAATGCACCTAGATTTGAACACACAGCAATGGGAAAATGCACCTAGATTTAAACGCACAGTAGTGGGAAAATGCACCTTGATTTAAAACTCACACAAGTGGGAAAATGCACCCTTATTTAAAACTCACAGTAGTGGGAAAATGTACCTAGATTTAAACTCACAGTAGTGGGAACATGTACCTAGATTTGAAACACACAGTAGTGGGAAAATGCACCGAGATTTGAAACACACAGTAGCAAGAAAATGCACATGGATTTGAAACTCACAGTAGTGGGAAAATGCACCTAGATTTAAAACTCACAGCAGTGGGAAAATGCACCCAGATTTGAACCACACAGTAGTGGGAAAATGCACCTACATTTGAAGCACACAGTAGTAGGAAAATGCACCTAGGTTTGAAACACACAGTAGTAAGAAAATGCACATGGATTTGAAACTCACAGTAGTGGGAAAATGCACCTAGATTTGAACCACACATTAGTGGGAAAATGCACCTAGATTTGAAACACACAGTAGTAGGAAAATGCACCTAGGTTTGAAACACAGAGCTAGGGGAACATTCACCTAGATTTAAATCTCACAGCAGTGGGAAATGCACCTAGATTTAAGACTCACAGCAGTGGGAAAATGCACCTAGATTTGAAACACACAGCAGTGGGAAATTACACCTAGATTTAAACTCACAGCAGTAGGAAATTCCACCTAGATTTAAAGCTCACAGGAGTGGGAAAATGCAACTAGATTAAAATCTCACAGTAGTCGGAAAATCCACCTAGATTCAAAACTCACAGCAGTGTGAAAATGCACCCTGATTTAAAACTCACAGTAGTGGGAAGATGCACCTAGATTTGAACACACAGCAATGGGAAAATGCACCTAGATTTAAACTCACAGTAGTGGGAAAATGCACCTAGATTTAAAACTCACAGCAGTGGGGAAATGCACCTAGATGTCAACCACACAGTAGTGGGAAAATGCACCTAGATTTGGAATACAGTTTTAGGAAAATGCACCTAGGTTTGAAACACAGAGCTATGGGAAATTTCACCTAGATTTAAACTCACAGCAGTGGGACATGCACCTAGATTTAAAACTCACAGCAGTGGGAAAATGCACCTAGATTTGAAACACACAGCAGTGAGAAATTACACCTAGATTGAAACTCACAGCAGTAGGAAAATGCACCTAGATTTAAAGCTCACATGAGTGGGAAATGCACCAAGATTTAAATCTCACAGTAGTGGGAAAATTCACCTAGATTTAAAACTTGCAGCAGTGAGAAAATGCACCCTGATTTAAAACTCGCAGTAGTGGGAAGATGCATCTAGATGTAAACTCACAGCAGTGGCAAAATGAACCTAGATTCAAAACTCAGAGCAGTGGGAAAATGCACCTAGATTTGAGACACCCAGCAGTGGGAAATTGCAAATAGATTTAAACTCACAGCAGTAGGATAAGACATCTTGATTTAAACCTCACAGTAGTGGGGAAATGCACCTAGATTTGAAACATAAAGTAGTAGGAAAATGCACGTAGGTTTGAAACACAGAGCTATGGGAAATTTCACGTAGATTTAAACTCACAGCAGTGGGAAACGTATCTAGATTTGAAGCTCACAGGAGTGGGAAAATGCACCAAGAGTTAAATCTCACGGTAGTGGGAAAATTCACCTAGATTTGAAACATACAGCAGTGGGAAATTACACCTAGATTGAAACTCACAGCAGTAGGAAAATGCACCTAGATTTGAAGCTCACAGGAGTGGGAAAATTCACCTAGATGTAAAACTCGCAGCAGTGTGAAAATGCACCCTGATGCAAAACTCACAGTAGTGGGAAAATGCATCTAGATTTGAAACACAGAGTAGTGGAAAAATGTACCTAGATCTGAAACACACAATAATGGTAAAATGCACCTAGATTTAAAACTCACACAAGTGGTAAAATGCACCCTTATTTAAAACTCACAGTAGTGGGAAAATGTACCTAGATTTAAACTCACAGTCGTGGGAACATGCACCTAGATTTGAAACACACAGTAGTGTGAAAATGCGCCTAGATTTGAAACACCCAGTCGTAGGAAAATGCACCTAGGTTTGGAACACAGAGCTATGGGAAATTTCACCTAGATTTAAACTCACAGGAGTGGGACAATGCACCTAGATTTAAAACTCACAGCAGTGGGAAAATGCATCTAGATTTGAAACACAGAGTAGTGGAAAAATGTACCTAGATTTGAAACACACAATAATGGTAAAATGCACCTAGATTTAAAACTCACACAAGTGGTAAAATGCACCCTTATTTAAAACTCACAGTAGTGGGAAAATGTACCTAGATTTAAACTCACAGTCGTGGGAACATGCACCTAGATTTGAAACACACAGTAGTGTGAAAATGCGCCTAGATTTGAAACACCCAGTCGTAGGAAAATGCACCTAGGTTTGGAACACAGAGCTATGGGAAATTTCACCTAGATTTAAACTCACAGCAGTGGGAAATGCACCTAAATTTAAGACTCACTGCAGTGGGAAAATGCACCTAGATTTGAAACACACAGCAGTGGGAAATTACACCTAGATTTAAACTCACAGCAGTAGGAAAATGCACCTAGTTTTAAAGCTCACCGGAGTGGGAAAATGCACCTAGATTTAAAACTCACAGCCGTGGGAAAATGCACCTAGATTTGAACCGCACAGTAGTGGGAAAATGCACCTAGATTGAAACTCACAGCAGTAGGAAAATGAACCTAGATTTAAAGCTCACAGGAGTGGGAAAATGCACCAAAATTTAAATATCACAGTAGTGGGAAAATTCACCTAGATTTAAAACTCACAGCAGTGGGAAATTACACCTAGATTGAAACTCACAGCAGTAGGAAAATGCACCTAGATTTGAAGCTCACAGGAGTGGGAAAATTCACCTAGATGTAAAACTCGCAGCAGTGTGAAAATGCACCCTGATGCAAAACTCACAGTAGTGGGAAAATGCATCTAGATTTGAAACACAGAGTAGTGGAAAAATGTACCTAGATCTGAAACACACAATAATGGTAAAATGCACCTAGATTTAAAACTCACACAAGTGGTAAAATGCACCCTTATTTAAAACTCACAGTAGTGGGAAAATGTACCTAGATTTAAACTCACAGTCGTGGGAACATGCACCTAGATTTGAAACACACAGTAGTGTGAAAATGCGCCTAGATTTGAAACACCCAGTCGTAGGAAAATGCACCTAGGTTTGGAACACAGAGCTATGGGAAATTTCACCTAGATTTAAACTCACAGCAGTGGGAAATGCACCTAGATTTAAGACTCACCGCAGTGGGAAAATGCACCTAGATTTGAAACACACAGCAGTGGGAAATTACACCTAGATTTAAACTCACAGCAGTAGGAAAATGCACCTAGTTTTAAAGCTCACCGGAGTGGGAAAATGCACCTAGACTTAAAACTCACAGCCGTGGGAAAATGCACCTAGATTTGAACCGCACAGTAGTGGGAAAATGCACCTAGATTGAAACTCACAGCAGTAGGAAAATGCACCTAGATTTAAAGCTCACAGGAGTGGGAAAATGCACCAAAATTTAAATATCACAGTAGTGGGAAAATTCACCTAGATTTAAAACTCACAGCAGTGTGAAAATGCACCTAGATTCTAAACTCAGAGCAGTGGGAAAATGCACCTAGATTTGAAACACACAGCAGTGGGAAATTGCAAATAGATTTAAACTCACAGCAGTAGGATAATACATATTGATTTAAAACTCACAGTAGTGGAAAATGCACCTAGATTTAAACTCACAGCATGTGGAAAATGCACCTAGATTTAAAACTCACAGCAGTTGGAAAATGCACCTAGATTTGAAACACACAGTAGTGGGGAAATGCACCTAGATTTGAAAAATACAGTGGGAAAATGCAGCTAGATCTAAAACTCAAAGCAGTTGAAAAATGCACCTTGATAATAAAATTCACAGTAGTGGGAAAATGCACCTAGATTTAAACTCACAACAATGGGAAATTGCGCCTAGATTTGAAACACACGGTAGTGGTGAAATGCACCTAGATTTGAACACACAGCAATGGGAAAATGCACCTAGATTTAAACTCACAGTAGTGGGAAAATGCACCTTGATTTAAAACTCACAGCAGTGGGAAAATGTACCTAGATTTGAAACACCCAATAATGGGAAAATGCACCTAGATTTAAAACTCACACAAGTGGGAAAATGCACCCTTATTTAAAACTCACAGTAGTGGGAAAATGTACCTAGATTTAAACTCACAGTAGTGGGAACATGTACCTAGATTTGAAACACACAGCAGTGGGAAAATGCACCGAGATTTGAAACACACAGTAGCAAGAAAATGCAGATGGATTTGAAACTCACAGTAGTGGGAAGATGCACCTAGATTTGAACACACAGCAATGGGAAAATGCACCTAGATTTAAACTCACAGTAGTGGGAAAATGCACCTAGATTTAAAACTCACAGCAGTGGGAAAATGCACCTAGATGTGAACCACACAGTAATGGGAAAATGCACCTAGATTTGAAACACAGTAGTAGGAAAATGCACCTAGGTTTGAAACACAGAGCTATGGGAAATTTCACCTAGATTTAAACTCACAGCAGTGGGAAATGCACCTAGATTTAAAACTCACAGCAGTGGGAAAATGCACCTAGATTTGAAACACACAGCAGTGAGAAATTACACCTAGATTGAAACTCACAGCAGTAGGAAAATGCACCTAGATTTAAAGCTCACAGGAGTGGGAAATGCACCAAGATTTAAATCTCACAGTAGTGGGAAAATTCACCTAGATTTAAAACTCGCAGCAGTGAGAAAATGCAACCTGATTTAAAACTCGCAGTAGTGGGAAGATGCATCTAGATGTAAACTCACAGCAGTGGCAAAATGCACCTAGATTCAAAACACAGAGCAGTGGGAAAATGCACCTAGATTTGAGACACACAGCAGTGGGAAATTGCAAATAGATTTAAACTCACAGCAGTAGGATAATACATCTTGATTTAAACCTCACAGTAGTGGGGAAATGCACCTAGATTTGAAACATACAGTAGTAGGAAAATGCACATAGATTTGAAACTCACAGCAGTTGGAAAATGCACCTAGATTTAAAAATTACAGCAGATGGAAAATGCACCTAGATTTGAAACACACAGTAGTGGGGAAATGCACCTAGATTTGAAAAATACAGTGGGAAAATGCAGCTAGATCTAAAACTCAAAGCAGTTGAAAAATGATCCTTGATAATAAAATTCACAGTAGTGGGAAAATGCACCTAGATTTAAACTCACAACAATGGGAAATTGCGCCTAGATTTGAAACACACGGTAGTGGGGAAATGCACCTAGATTTGAACACACAGCAATGGGAAAATGCACCTAGATTTAAACTCACAGTAGTGGGAAAATGCACCTTGATTTAAAACTCACAGCAGTGGGAAAATGCACCTAGATTTGAAACACAGAGTAGTGGGAAAATGTACCTAGATTTGAAACACCCAATAATGGGAAAATGCACCTAGATTTAAAACTCACACAAGTGGGAAAATGCACCCTTATTTAAAACTCACAGTAGTGGGAAAATGTACCTAGATTTAAACTCACAGTAGTGGGAACATGTACCTAGATTTGAAACACACAGTAGTGGGAAAATGCACCGAGATTTGAAACACACAGTAGCAAGAAAATGCACATGGATTTGAAACTCACAGTAGTGGGAAAATGCACCTAGATTTAAAACTCACAGCAGTGGGAAAATGCACCTAGATTTGAACCACACAGTAGTGGGAAAATGCACCTACATTTGAAGCACACAGTAGTAGGAAAATGCACCTAGGTTTGAAACACACAGTAGTAAGAAAATGCACATGGATTTGAAACTCACAGTAGTGGGAAAATGCACCTAGATTTGAACCACACAGTAGTGGGAAAATGCACCTAGATTTGAAACACACAGTAGTAGGAAAATGCACCTAGGTTTGAAACACAGAGCTATGGGAACATTCACCTAGATTTAAATCTCACAGCAGTGGGAAATGCACCTAGATTTAAGACTCACAGCAGTGGGAAAATGCACCTAGATTTGAAACACACAGCAGTGGGAAATTACACCTAGATTTAAACTCACAGCAGTAGGAAAATCCACCTAGATTTAAAGCTCACAGGAGTGGGAAAATGCCCCTAGATTAAAATCTCACAGTAGTCGGAAAATCCACCTAGATTCAAAACTCACAGCAGTGTGAAAATGCACCCTGATTTAAAACTCACAGTAGTGGGAAGATGCACCTAGATTTGAACACACAGCAATGGGAAAATGCACCTAGATTTAAACTCACAGTAGTGGGAAAATGCACCTAGATTTAAAACTCACAGCAGTGGGGAAATGCACCTAGATGTCAACCACACAGTAGTGGGAAAATGCACCTAGATTTGGAATACAGTTTTAGGAAAATGCACCTAGGTTTGAAACACAGAGCTATGGGAAATTTCACCTAGATTTAAACTCACAGCAGTGGGAAATGCACCTAGATTTAAAACTCACAGCAGTGGGAAAATGCACCTAGATTTGAAACACACAGCAGTGAGAAATTACACCTAGATTGAAACTCACAGCAGTAGGAAAATGCACCTAGATTTAAAGCTCACATGAGTGGGAAATGCACCAAGATTTAAATCTCACAGTAGTGGGAAAGTTCACCTAGATTTAAAACTCGCAGCAGTGAGAAAATGCACCCTGATTTAAAACTCGCAGTAGTGGGAAGATGCATCTAGATGTAAACTCACAGCAGTGGCAAAATGCACCTAGATTCAAAACTCAGAGCAGTGGGAAAATGCACCTAGATTTGAGACACCCAGCAGTGGGAAATTGCAAATAGATTTAAACTCACAGCAGTAGGATAAGACATCTTGATTTAAACCTCACAGTAGTGGGGAAATGCACCTAGATTTGAAACATAAAGTAGTAGGAAAATGCACGTAGGTTTGAAACACAGAGCTATGGGAAATTTCACCTAGATTTAAACTCACAGCAGTGGGAAACGCATCTAGATTTGAAGCTCACAGGAGTGGGAAAATGCACCAAGAGTTAAATCTCACTGTAGTGGGAAAATCCACCTAGATTTGAAACATACAGCAGTGGGAAATTACACCTAGATTGAAACTCACAGCAGTAGGAAAATGCACCTAGATTTGAAGCTCACAGGAGTGGGAAAATTCACCTAGATGTAAAACTCGCAGCAGTGTGAAAATGCACCCTGATGCAAAACTCACAGTAGTGGGAAGATGCATCGAGATGTAAACTCAGAGCAGTGGCAAAATGCACCTAGATTCAAAACTCAGGGCAGTGGAAAAATGCACCTAGATTTGAAACACACAACAATGGGAAATTGCGCCTAGATTTGAAACACAACAATGGGAAAATGCACCTAGATTTGAACACACAGCAATGGGAAAATGCACCTAGATTTGAAACACACAACAGTGGGAAATTGCAAATAGATTTAAACTCACAGCAGTAGGATAATACATCTTGATTTAAAACTCACAGTAGTGGGAAAATGCACCTAGATTTAAACTCACGGCATGTGGAAAATGCACATAGATTTGAAACTCAGATCAGTGGGAAAATGCACCTAGATTTGAAACACATAGCAGTGGGAAATTGCAAATAGATTTAAACTCACAGCAGTAGGATAATACATCTTGATTTGAAACTCACGGTAGTGGGAAAATGCTCATAGATTTAAACTCACAGCAGTGGGAAAATGCACTTAGAGTTGAACCATTCAGTAGTGGGAAAATGCACCTAGATTTGAAACACACAGTAGTAGGAAAATGCACGTAAGTTTGAAACACAGAGCTATGGCAAATTTCACCTAGATTTAAACTCACAGCAGTGGGAAATGCACCTAGATTTAAGACTCACAGCAGTGGGAAAATGCACCTAGATTTAAAACAAACAGCAGTGGGACATTACACCTAGATTTAAACTCACAGCAGTAGGAACATGCACCTAGATTTAAAGCTCACAGGAGTGGGAAAATGCTCCTAGATTTAAATCTCAAAGTAGTGGGAAAGTCCACCTAGATTTAAAACTCAGAGCAGAGTGAAAATGCACCCTGATTTAAAACTCACAGTAGTGAGAAGATGCACCTAGATGTAAACTCACTGCAGTGGCAAAATGCACCTAGATTCAAGACTCAGAGCAGTGGGAAAATGCACCTAGATTTGAAACACACAACAATGGGAATTTGCGTCTAGATTTGAAACACACAGTAGTGGGGAAATGCACCTAGATTTGAACACACAGCAATGGGAAAATGCACCTAGATTTAAACTCACTGTGGAGGGAAAATGCACCTAGATTTGAAACACAGTAGTAGGAAAATGCACCTAGGTTTGAAACACAGAGCTATGGGAAATTTCACCTAGATTTAAACTCACAGCAGTGGGAAATGCACCTAGATTTAAAACTCACAGCAGTGGGAAAATGCACCTAGATTTGAAACACACAGCAGTGAGAAATTACACCTAGATTGAAACTCACAGCAGTAGGAAAATGCACCTAGATTTAAAGCTCACAGGAGTGGGAAATGCACCAAGATTTAAATCTCACAGTAGTGGGAAAATTCACCTAGATTTAAAACTCGCAGCAGTGAGAAAATGCAACCTGATTTAAAACTCGCAGTAGTGGGAAGATGCATCTAGATGTAAACTCACAGCAGTGGCAAAATGCACCTAGATTCAAAACACAGAGCAGTGGGAAAATGCACCTAGATTTGAGACATACAGTAGTAGGAAAATGCACATAGATTTGAAACTCACAGCAGTTGGAAAATGCACCTAGATTTAAAAATTACAGCAGATGGAAAATGCACCTAGATTTGAAACACACAGTAGTGGGGAAATGCACCTAGATTTGAAAAATACAGTGGGAAAATGCAGCTAGATCTAAAACTCAAAGCAGTTGAAAAATGATCCTTGATAATAAAATTCACAGTAGTGGGAAAATGCACCTAGATTTAAACTCACAACAATGGGAAATTGCGCCTAGATTTGAAACACACGGTAGTGGGGAAATGCACCTAGATTTGAACACACAGCAATGGGAAAATGCACCTAGATTTAAACTCACAGTAGTGGGAAAATGCACCTTGATTTAAAACTCACAGCAGTGGGAAAATGCACCTAGATTTGAAACACAGAGTAGTGGGAAAATGTACCTAGATTTGAAACACCCAATAATGGGAAAATGCACCTAGATTTAAAACTCACACAAGTGGGAAAATGCACCCTTATTTAAAACTCACAGTAGTGGGAAAATGTACCTAGATTTAAACTCACAGTAGTGGGAACATGTACCTAGATTTGAAACACACAGTAGTGGGAAAATGCACCGAGATTTGAAACACACAGTAGCAAGAAAATGCACATGGATTTGAAACTCACAGTAGTGGGAAAATGCACCTAGATTTAAAACTCACAGCAGTGGGAAAATGCACCTAGATTTGAACCACACAGTAGTGGGAAAATGCACCTACATTTGAAGCACACAGTAGTAGGAAAATGCACCTAGGTTTGAAACACACAGTAGTAAGAAAATGCACATGGATTTGAAACTCACAGTAGTGGGAAAATGCACCTAGATTTGAACCACACAGTAGTGGGAAAATGCACCTAGATTTGAAACACACAGTAGTAGGAAAATGCACCTAGGTTTGAAACACAGAGCTATGGGAACATTCACCTAGATTTAAATCTCACAGCAGTGTTGAAATGCACCTAGATTTAAGACTCACAGCAGTGGGAAAATACACCTAGATTTGAAACACACAGCAGTGGGAAATTACACCTAGATTTAAACACACAGCAATGGGAAAATGCACCTAGATTTAAACTCACAGTAGTGGGAAAATGCACCTTGATTTAAAACTCACAGCAGTGGGAAAATGCACCTAGATTTGAAACACAGAGTAGTGGGAAAATGTACCTAGATTTGAAACACCCAATAATGGGAAAATGCACCTAGATTTAAAACTCACACAAGTGGGAAAATGCACCCTTATTTAAAACTCACAGTAGTGGGAAAATGTACCTAGATTTAAACTCACAGTAGTGGGAACATGTACCTAGATTTGAAACACACAGTAGTGGGAAAATGCACCGAGATTTGAAACACACAGTAGCAAGAAAATGCACATGGATTTGAAACTCACAGCAGTGGGAAACGCATCTAGATTTGAAGCTCACAGGAGTGGGAAAATGCACCAAGAGTTAAATCTCACGGTAGTGGGAAAATTCACCTAGATTTGAAACATACAGCAGTGGGAAATTACACCTAGATTGAAACTCACAGCAGTAGGAAAATGCACCTAGATTTGAAGCTCACAGGAGTGGGAAAATTCACCTAGATGTAAAACTCGCAGCAGTGTGAAAATGCACCCTGATGCAAAACTCACAGTAGTGGGAAGATGCATCGAGATGTAAACTCAGAGCAGTGGCAAAATGCACCTAGATTCAAAACTCAGGGCAGTGGAAAAATGCACCTAGATTTGAAACACACAACAATGGGAAATTGCGCCTAGATTTGAAACACAACAATGGGAAAATGCACCTAGATTTGAACACACAGCAATGGGAAAATGCACCTAGATTTGAAACACACAACAGTGGGAAATTGCAAATAGATTTAAACTCACAGCAGTAGGATAATACATCTTGATTTAAAACTCACAGTAGTGGGAAAATGCACCTAGATTTAAACTCACGGCATGTGGAAAATGCACATAGATTTGAAACTCAGATCAGTGGGAAAATGCACCTAGATTTGAAACACATAGCAGTGGGAAATTGCAAATAGATTTAAACTCACAGCAGTAGGATAATACATCTTGATTTGAAACTCACGGTAGTGGGAAAATGCTCATAGATTTAAACTCACAGCAGTGGGAAAATGCACTTAGAGTTGAACCATTCAGTAGTGGGAAAATGCACCTAGATTTGAAACACACAGTAGTAGGAAAATGCACGTAAGTTTGAAACACAGAGCTATGGCAAATTTCACCTAGATTTAAACTCACAGCAGTGGGAAATGCACCTAGATTTAAGACTCACAGCAGTGGGAAAATGCACCTAGATTTAAAACAAACAGCAGTGGGACATTACACCTAGATTTAAACTCACAGCAGTAGGAACATGCACCTAGATTTAAAGCTCACAGGAGTGGGAAAATGCTCCTAGATTTAAATCTCAAAGTAGTGGGAAAGTCCACCTAGATTTAAAACTCAGAGCAGAGTGAAAATGCACCCTGATTTAAAACTCACAGTAGTGAGAAGATGCACCTAGATGTAAACTCACTGCAGTGGCAAAATGCACCTAGATTCAAGACTCAGAGCAGTGGGAAAATGCACCTAGATTTGAAACACACAACAATGGGAATTTGCGTCTAGATTTGAAACACACAGTAGTGGGGAAATGCACCTAGATTTGAACACACAGCAATGGGAAAATGCACCTAGATTTAAACTCACTGTGGAGGGAAAATGCACCTAGATTTGAAACACAGTAGTAGGAAAATGCACCTAGGTTTGAAACACAGAGCTATGGGAAATTTCACCTAGATTTAAACTCACAGCAGTGGGAAATGCACCTAGATTTAAAACTCACAGCAGTGGGAAAATGCACCTAGATTTGAAACACACAGCAGTGAGAAATTACACCTAGATTGAAACTCACAGCAGTAGGAAAATGCACCTAGATTTAAAGCTCACAGGAGTGGGAAATGCACCAAGATTTAAATCTCACAGTAGTGGGAAAATTCACCTAGATTTAAAACTCGCAGCAGTGTGAAAATGCAACCTGATTTAAAACTCGCAGTAGTGGGAAGATGCATCTAGATGTAAACTCACAGCAGTGGCAAAATGCACCTAGATTCAAAACACAGAGCAGTGGGAAAATGCACCTAGATTTGAGACATACAGTAGTAGGAAAATGCACATAGATTTGAAACTCACAGCAGTTGGAAAATGCACCTAGATTTAAAAATTACAGCAGATGGAAAATGCACCTAGATTTGAAACACACAGTAGTGGGGAAATGCACCTAGATTTGAAAAATACAGTGGGAAAATGCAGCTAGATCTGAAACTCAAAGCAGTTGAAAAATGATCCTTGATAATAAAATTCACAGTAGTGGGAAAATGCACCTAGATTTAAACTCACAACAATGGGAAATTGCGCCTAGATTTGAAACACACGGTAGTGGGGAAATGCACCTAGATTTGAACACACAGCAATGGGAAAATGCACCTAGATTTAAACTCACAGTAGTGGGAAAATGCACCTTGATTTAAAACTCACAGCAGTGGGAAAATGCACCTAGATTTGAAACACAGAGTAGTGGGAAAATGTACCTAGATTTGAAACACCCAATAATGGGAAAATGCACCTAGATTTAAAACTCACACAAGTGGGAAAATGCACCCTTATTTAAAACTCACAGTAGTGGGAAAATGTACCTAGATTTAAACTCACAGTAGTGGGAACATGTACCTAGATTTGAAACACACAGTAGTGGGAAAATGCACCGAGATTTGAAACACACAGTAGCAAGAAAATGCACATGGATTTGAAACTCACAGTAGTGGGAAAATGCACCTAGATTTAAAACTCACAGCAGTGGGAAAATGCACCTAGATTTGAACCACACAGTAGTGGGAAAATGCACCTACATTTGAAGCACACAGTAGTAGGAAAATGCACCTAGGTTTGAAACACACAGTAGTAAGAAAATGCACATGGATTTGAAACTCACAGTAGTGGGAAAATGCACCTAGATTTGAACCACACAGTAGTGGGAAAATGCACCTAGATTTGAAACACACAGTAGTAGGAAAATGCACCTAGGTTTGAAACACAGAGCTATGGGAACATTCACCTAGATTTAAATCTCACAGCAGTGGGGAAATGCACCTAGATTTAAGACTCACAGCAGTGGGAAAATACACCTAGATTTGAAACACACAGCAGTGGGAAATTACACCTAGATTTAAACACACAGCAATGGGAAAATGCACCTAGATTTAAACTCACAGTAGTGGGAAAATGCACCTTGATTTAAAACTCACAGCAGTGGGAAAATGCACCTAGATTTGAAACACAGAGTAGTGGGAAAATGTACCTAGATTTGAAACACCCAATAATGGGAAAATGCACCTAGATTTAAAACTCACACAAGTGGGAAAATGCACCCTTATTTAAAACTCACAGTAGTGGGAAAATGTACCTAGATTTAAACTCACAGTAGTGGGAACATGTACCTAGATTTGAAACACACAGTAGTGGGAAAATGCACCGAGATTTGAAACACACAGTAGCAAGAAAATGCACATGGATTTGAAACTCACAGTAGTGGGAAAATGCATCTAGATTTAAAACTCACAGCAGTGGGAAAATGCACCTAGATTTGAACCACACAGTAGTGGGAAAATGCACCTACATTTGAAGCACACAGTAGTAGGAAAATGCACCTAGGTTTGAAACACACAGTAGTAAGAAAATGCACATGGATTTGAAACTCACAGTAGTGGGAAAATGCACCTAGATTTGAACCACACAGTAGTGGGAAAATGCACCTAGATTTGAAACACACAGTAGTAGGAAAATGCACCTAGGTTTGAAACACAGAGCTATGGGAACATTCACCTAGATTTAAATCTCACAGCAGTGGGAAATGCACCTAGATTTAAGACTCACAGCAGTGGGAAAATGCACCTAGATTTGAAACACACAGCAGTGGGAAATTACACCTAGATTTAAACTCACAGCAGTAGGAAAATCCACCTAGATTTAAAGCTCACAGGAGTGGGAAAATGCCCCTAGATTAAAATCTCACAGTAGTCGGAAAATCCACCTAGATTCAAAACTCACAGCAGTGTGAAAATGCACCCTGATTTAAAACTCACAGTAGTGGGAAGATGCACCTAGATTTGAACACACAGCAATGGGAAAATGCACCTAGATTTAAACTCACAGTAGTGGGAAAATGCACCTAGATTTAAAACTCACAGCAGTGGGGAAATGCACCTAGATGTCAACCACACAGTAGTGGGAAAATGCACCTAGATTTGGAATACAGTTTTAGGAAAATGCACCTAGGTTTGAAACACAGAGCTATGGGAAATTTCACCTAGATTTAAACTCACAGCAGTGGGAAATGCACCTAGATTTAAAATGCACCTAGATTTAAAACTCACAGCAGTGGGAAAATGCACCTAGATTTGAAACACACAGCAGTGAGAAATTACACCTAGATTGAAACTCACAGCAGTAGGAAAATGCACCTAGATTTAAAGCTCACATGAGTGGGAAATGCACCAAGATTTAAATCTCACAGTAGTGGGAAAATTCACCTAGATTTAAAACTCGCAGCAGTGAGAAAATGCACCCTGATTTAAAACTCGCAGTAGTGGGAAGATGCATCTAGATGTAAACTCACAGCAGTGGCAAAATGCACCTAGATTCAAAACTCAGAGCAGTGGGAAAATGCACCTAGATTTGAGACACCCAGCAGTGGGAAATTGCAAATAGATTTAAACTCACAGCAGTAGGATAAGACATCTTGATTTAAACCTCACAGTAGTGGGGAAATGCACCTAGATTTGAAACATAAAGTAGTAGGAAAATGCACGTAGGTTTGAAACACAGAGCTATGGGAAATTTCACCTAGATTTAAACTCACAGCAGTGGGAAACGCATCTAGATTTGAAGCTCACAGGAGTGGGAAAATGCACCAAGAGTTAAATCTCACGGTAGTGGGAAAATCCACCTAGATTTGAAACATACAGCAGTGGGAAATTACACCTAGATTGAAACTCACAGCAGTAGGAAAATGCACCTAGATTTGAAGCTCACAGGAGTGGGAAAATTCACCTAGATGTAAAACTCGCAGCAGTGTGAAAATGCACCCTGATGCAAAACTCACAGTAGTGGGAAGATGCATCGAGATGTAAACTCAGAGCAGTGGCAAAATGCACCTAGATTCAAAACTCAGGGCAGTGGAAAAATGCACCTAGATTTGAAACACACAACAATGGGAAATTGCGCCTAGATTTGAAACACAACAATGGGAAAATGCACCTAGATTTGAACACACAGCAATGGGAAAATGCACCTAGATTTGAAACACACAACAGTGGGAAATTGCAAATAGATTTAAACTCACAGCAGTAGGATAATACATCTTGATTTAAAACTCACAGTAGTGGGAAAATGCACCTAGATTTAAACTCACGGCATGTGGAAAATGCACATAGATTTGAAACTCAGATCAGTGGGAAAATGCACCTAGATTTGAAACACATACCAGTGGGAAATTGCAAATAGATTTAAACTCACAGCAGTAGGATAATACATCTTGATTTGAAACTCACGGTAGTGGGAAAATGCTCATAGATTTAAACTCACAGCAGTGGGAAAATGCACTTAGATTTGAACCACTCAGTAGTGGGAAAATGCACCTAGATTTGAAACACACAGTAGTAGGAAAATGCACGTAAGTTTGAAACACAGAGCTATGGCAAATTTCACCTAGATTTAAACTCACAGCAGTGGGAAATGCACCTAGATTTTTAAGACTCACAGCAGTGGGAAAATGCACCTAGATTTAAAACAAACAGCAGTGGGACATTACACCTAGATTTAAACTCACAGCAGTAGGAACATGCACCTAGATTTAAAGCTCACAGGAGTGGGAAAATGCTCCTAGATTTAAATCTCAAAGTAGTGGGAAAGTCCACCTAGATTTAAAACTCAGAGCAGAGTGAAAATGCACCCTGATTTAAAACTCACAGTAGTGATAAGATGCACCTAGATGTAAACTCCCTGCAGTGGCAAAATGCACCTAGATTCAAGACTCAGAGCAGTGGGAAAATGCACCTAGATTTGAAACACACAACAATGGGAATTTGCGTCTAGATTTGAAACACACAGTAGTGGGGAAATGCACCTAGATTTGAACACACAGCAATGGGAAAATGCACCTAGATTTAAACTCACTGTGGTGGGAAAATGAAACCTAGATTTGAAACACAGTAGTAGGAAAATGCACCTAGGTTTGAAACACAGAGCTATGGGAAATTTCACCTAGATTTAAACTCACAGCAGTGGGAAATGCACCTAGATTTAAAACTCACAGCAGTGGGAAAATGCACCTAGATTTGAAACACACAGCAGTGAGAAATTACACCTAGATTGAAACTCACAGCAGTAGGAAAATGCACCTAGATTTAAAGCTCACAGGAGTGGGAAATGCACCAAGATTTAAATCTCACAGTAGTGGGAAAATTCACCTAGATTTAAAACTCGCAGCAGTGAGAAAATGCAACCTGATTTAAAACTCGCAGTAGTGGGAAGATGCATCTAGATGTAAACTCACAGCAGTGGCAAAATGCACCTAGATTCAAAACACAGAGCAGTGGGAAAATGCACCTAGATTTGAGACATACAGTAGTAGGAAAATGCACATAGATTTGAAACTCACAGCAGTTGGAAAATGCACCTAGATTTAAAAATTACAGCAGATGGAAAATGCACCTAGATTTGAAACACACAGTAGTGGGGAAATGCACCTAGATTTGAAAAATACAGTGGGAAAATGCAGCTAGATCTAAAACTCAAAGCAGTTGAAAAATGATCCTTGATAATAAAATTCACAGTAGTGGGAAAATGCACCTAGATTTAAACTCACAACAATGGGAAATTGCGCCTAGATTTGAAACACACGGTAGTGGGGAAATGCACCTAGATTTGAACACACAGCAATGGGAAAATGCACCTAGATTTAAACTCACAGTAGTGGGAAAATGCACCTTGATTTAAAACTCACAGCAGTGGGGAAATGCACCTAGATTTGAAACACAGAGTAGTGGGAAAATGTACCTAGATTTGAAACACCCAATAATGGGAAAATGCACCTAGATTTAAAACTCACACAAGTGGGAAAATGCACCCTTATTTAAAACCCACAGTAGTGGGAAAATGTACCTAGATTTAAACTCACAGTAGTGGGAACATGTACCTAGATTTGAAACACACAGTAGTGGGAAAATGCACCGAGATTTGAAACACACAGTAGCAAGAAAATGCACATGGATTTGAAACTCACAGTAGTGGGAAAATGCACCTAGATTTAAAACTCACAGCAGTGGGAAAATGCACCTAGATTTGAACCACACAGTAGTGGGAAAATGCACCTACATTTGAAGCACACAGTAGTAGGAAAATGCACCTAGGTTTGAAACACACAGTAGTAAGAAAATGCACATGGATTTGAAACTCACAGTAGTGGGAAAATGCACCTAGATTTGAACCACACAGTAGTGGGAAAATGCACCTAGATTTGAAACACACAGTAGTAGGAAAATGCACCTAGGTTTGAAACACAGAGCTATGGGAACATTCACCTAGATTTAAATCTCACAGCAGTGGGAAATGCACCTAGATTTAAGACTCACAGCAGTGGGAAAATGCACCTAGATTTGAAACACACAGCAGTGGGAAATTACACCTAGATTTAAACTCACAGCAGTAGGAAAATCCACCTAGATTTAAAGCTCACAGGAGTGGGAAAATGCCCCTAGATTAAAATCTCACAGTAGTCGGAAAATCCACCTAGATTCAAAACTCACAGCAGTGTGAAAATGCACCCTGATTTAAAACTCACAGTAGTGGGAAGATGCACCTAGATTTGAACACACAGCAATGGGAAAATGCACCTAGATTTAAACTCACAGTAGTGGGAAAATGCACCTAGATTTAAAACTCACAGCAGTGGGGAAATGCAGCTAGATGTCAACCACACAGTAGTGGGAAAATGCACCTAGATTTGGAATACAGTTTTAGGAAAATGCACCTAGGTTTGAAACACAGAGCTATGGGAAATTTCACCTAGATTTAAACTCACAGCAGTGGGAAATGCACCTAGATTTAAAACTCACAGCAGTGGGAAAATGCACCTAGATTTGAAACACACAGCAGTGAGAAATTACACCTAGATTGAAACTCACAGCAGTAGGAAAATGCACCTAGATTTAAAGCTCACATGAGTGGGAAATGCACCAAGATTTAAATCTCACAGTAGTGGGAAAATTCACCTAGATTTAAAACTCGCAGCAGTGAGAAATTGCAACCTGATTTAAAACTCGCAGTAGTGGGAAGATGCATCTAGATGTAAACTCACAGCAGTGGCAAAATGCACCTAGATTCAAAACTCAGAGCAGTGGGAAAATGCACCTAGATTTGAGACACCCAGCAGTGGGAAATTGCAAATAGATTTAAACTCACAGCAGTAGGATAAGACATCTTGATTTAAACCTCACAGTAGTGGGGAAATGCACCTAGATTTGAAACATAAAGTAGTAGGAAAATGCACGTAGGTTTGAAACACAGAGCTATGGGAAATTTCACCTAGATTTAAACTCACAGCAGTGGGAAACGCATCTAGATTTGAAGCTCACAGGAGTGGGAAAATGCACCAAGAGTTAAATCTCACGGTAGTGGGAAAATTCACCTAGATTTGAAACATACAGCAGTGGGAAATTACACCTAGATTGAAACTCACAGCAGTAGGAAAATGCACCTAGATTTGAAGCTCACAGGAGTGGGAAAATTCACCTAGATGTAAAACTCGCAGCAGTGTGAAAATGCACCCTGATGCAAAACTCACAGTAGTGGGAAGATGCATCGAGATGTAAACTCAGAGCAGTGGCAAAATGCACCTAGATTCAAAACTCAGGGCAGTGGAAAAATGCACCTAGATTTGAAACACACAACAATGGGAAATTGCGCCTAGATTTGAAACACAACAATGGGAAAATGCACCTAGATTTGAACACACAGCAATGGGAAAATGCACCTAGATTTGAAACACACAACAGTGGGAAATTGCAAATAGATTTAAACTCACAGCAGTAGGATAATACATCTTGATTTAAAACTCACAGTAGTGGGAAAATGCACCTAGATTTGAACTCACGGCATGTGGAAAATGCACATAGATTTGAAACTCAGATCAGTGGGAAAATGCACCTAGATTTGAAACACATAGCAGTGGGAAATTGCAAATAGATTTAAACTCACAGCAGTAGGATAATACATCTTGATTTGAAACTCACGGTAGTGGGAAAATGCTCATAGATTTAAACTCACAGCAGTGGGAAAATGCACTTAGATTTGAACCACTCAGTAGTGGGAAAATGCACCTAGATTTGAAACACACAGTAGTAGGAAAATGCACGTAAGTTTGAAACACAGAGCTATGGCAAATTTCACCTAGATTTAAACTCACAGCAGTGGGAAATGCACCTAGATTTAAGACTCACAGCAGTGGGAAAATGCACCTAGATTTAAAACAAACAGCAGTGGGACATTACACCTAGATTTAAACTCACAGCAGTAGGAACATGCACCTAGATTTAAAGCTCACAGGAGTGGGAAAATGCTCCTAGATTTAAATCTCAAAGTAACGGGAAAGTCCACCTAGATTTAAAACTCAGAGCAGAGTGAAAATGCACCCTGATTTAAAACTCACAGTAGTGAGAAGATGCACCTAGATGTAAACTCACTGCAGTGGCAAAATGCACCTAGATTCAAGACTCAGAGCAGTGGGAAAATGCACCTAGATTTGAAACACACAACAATGGGAATTTGCGTCTAGATTTGAAACACACAGTAGTGGGGAAATGCACCTAGATTTGAACACACAGCAATGGGAAAATGCACCTAGATTTAAACTCACTGTGTTGGGAAAATGCACCTAGATTTAAAACTCACAGCAGTGGGAAAATGCACCCTGATTTAAAACTCACAGTAGTGGGAAGATGCACCTAGATTTGAACACACAGCAATGGGAAAATGCACCTAGATTTAAACTCACAGTAGTGGGAAAATGCACCTAGATTTAAAACTCACAGCAGTGGGGAAATGCACCTAGATGTGAACCACACAGTAGTGGGAAAATGCACCTAGATTTGGAATACAGTAGTAGGAAAATGCACCTAGGTTTGAAACACAGAGCTATGGGAAATTTCACCTAGATTTAAACTCACAGCAGTGGGAAATGCACCTAGATTTAAAACTCACAGCAGTGGGAAAATGCACCTAGATTTGAAACACACAGCAGTGAGAAATTACACCTAGAATGAAACTCACAGCAGCAGGAAAATGCACCTAGATTTAAAGCTCACAGGAGTGGGAAATGCACCAAGATTTAAAACTCACAGTAGTGGGAAAATTCACCTAGATTTAAAACTTGCAGCAGTGAGAAAATGCACCCTGATTTAAAACTCGCAGTAGTGGGAAGATGCATCTAGATGTAAACTCACAGCAGTGGCAAAATGCACCTAGATTCAAAACTCAGAGCAGTGGGAAAATGCACCTAGATTTGAGACACCCAGCAGTGGGAAATTGCAAATAGATTTAAACTCACAGCAGTAGGATAAGACATCTTGATTTAAACCTCACAGTAGTGGGCAAATGCACCTAGATTTGAAACATAAAGTAGTGGGAAAATGCACGTAGGTTTGAAACACAGAGCTATGGGAAATTTCACCTAGATTTAAACGCACAGCAGTGGGAGACGCATCTAGATTTGAAGCTCACAGGAGTGGGAAAATGCACCAAGAGTTAAATCTCACGGTAGTGGGAAAATTCACCTAGATATGAAACATACAGCAGTGGGAAATTACACCTAGATTGAAACTCACAGCAGTAGGAAAATGCACCTAGATTTGAAGCTCACAGGAGTGGGAAAATTCACCTAGATGTAAAACTCGCAGCAGTGTGAAAATGCACCCTGATGCAAAACTCACAGTAGTGGGAAGATGCATCGAGATGTAAACTCAGAGCAGTGGCAAAATGCACCTAGATTCAAAACTCAGGGCAGTGGGAAAATGCACCTAGATTTGAAACACACAACAATGGGAAAATGCACCTAGATTTGAACACACAGCAATGGGAAAATGCACCTAGATTTGAAACACACAACAGTGGGAAATTGCAAATAGATTTAAACTCACAGCAGTAGGATAATACATCTTGATTTAAAACTCACAGTAGTGGGAAAATGCACCTAGATTTGAACACATAGCAATGGGAAAATGCACCTAGATTTGAAACACATAGCAGTGGGAAATTGCAAATAGATTTAAACTCACAGCAGTAGGATAATACATCTTGATTTGAAACTCACGGTAGTGGGAAAATGCTCATAGATTTAAACTCACAGCAGTGGGAAAATGCACCTAGATTTGAACCACTCAGTAGTGGGAAAATGCACCTAGATTTGAAACACACAGTAGTAGGAAAATGCACGTAGGTTTGAAACACAGAGCTATGGCAAATTTCACCTAGATTTAAACTCACAGCAGTGGGAAGTGCACCTAGATTTAAGACTCACAGCAGTGGGAAAATGCACCTAGATTTAAAACAAACAGCAGTGGGAAATTACACCTAGATTTAAACTCACAGCAGTAGGAACATGCACCTAGATTTAAAGCTCACAGGAGTGGGAAAATGCTCCTAGATTTAAATCTCAAAGTAGTGGGAAAGTCCACCTAGATTTAAAACTCAGAGCAGAGTGAAAATGCACCCTGATTTAAAACTCACAGTAGTGAGAAGATGCACCTAGATGTAAACTCACTGCAGTGGCAAAATGCACCTAGATTCAAAACTCAGAGCAGTGGGAAAATGCACCTAGATTTGAAACACACAACAATGGGAATTTGCGCCTAGATTTGAAACACACAGTAGTGGGGAAATAATGCACCTAGATTTGAACACACAGCAATGGGAAAATGCACCTAGATTTAAACTCACAGTGGTGGGAAAATGCACCTAGATTTAAAACTCACAGCAGTGGGAAAATGTACCTAGATTTGAAACACAGAGTAGTGGGAAAATGTACCTAGATTTGAAACACACTGTAGTGGGAAAATGCAATGAGATTTGAAACACACAGTAGCAAGAAAATGCACATGGATTTGAAACTCACAGCAGTGGGAAAATGTACCTAGATTTGAAACACACAATAATGGGAAAATGCACCTAGATTTAAAACTCACACAAGTGGGAAAATGCACCCTTATTTAAAACTCACAGTAGTGGGAAAATGTACCTTGATTTAAAACTCACAGCAGTGGGAAAATGCACCTAGATTTGAAACACAGAGTAGTGGGAAAATGTACCTAGATTTGAAACACCCAATAATGGGAAAATGCACCTAGATTTAAAACTCACACAAGTGGGAAAATGCACCCTTATTTAAAACTCACAGTAGTGGGAAAATGTACCTAGATTTAAACTCACAGTAGTGGGAACATGTACCTAGATTTGAAACACACAGTAGTGGGAAAATGCACCGAGATTTGAAACACACAGTAGCAAGAAAATGCACATGGATTTGAAACTCACAGTAGTGGGAAAATGCACCTAGATTTAAAACTCACAGCAGTGGGAAAATGCACCTAGATTTGAACCACACAGTAGTGGGAAAATGCACCTACATTTGAAGCACACAGTAGTAGGAAAATGCACCTAGGTTTGAAACACACAGTAGTAAGAAAATGCACATGGATTTGAAACTCACAGTAGTGGGAAAATGCACCTAGATTTGAACCACACAGTAGTGGGAAAATGCACCTAGATTTGAAACACACAGTAGTAGGAAAATGCACCTAGGTTTGAAACACAGAGCTATGGGAACATTCACCTAGATTTAAATCTCACAGCAGTGGGAAATGCACCTAGATTTAAGACTCACAGCAGTGGGAAAATGCACCTAGATTTGAAACACACAGCAGTGGGAAATTACACCTAGATTTAAACTCACAGCAGTAGGAAAATCCACCTAGATTTAAAGCTCACAGGAGTGGGAAAATGCCCCTAGATTAAAATCTCACAGTAGTCGGAAAATCCACCTAGATTCAAAACTCACAGCAGTGTGAAAATGCACCCTGATTTAAAACTCACAGTAGTGGGAAGATGCACCTAGATTTGAACACACAGCAATGGGAAAATGCACCTAGATTTAAACTCACAGTAGTGGGAAAATGCACCTAGATTTAAAACTCACAGCAGTGGGGAAATGCACCTAGATGTCAACCACACAGTAGTGGGAAAATGCACCTAGATTTGGAATACAGTTTTAGGAAAATGCACCTAGGTTTGAAACACAGAGCTATGGGAAATTTCACCTAGATTTAAACTCACAGCAGTGGGAAATGCACCTAGATTTAAAACTCACAGCAGTGGGAAAATGCACCTAGATTTGAAACACACAGCAGTGAGAAATTACACCTAGATTGAAACTCACAGCAGTAGGAAAATGCACCTAGATTTAAAGCTCACATGAGTGGGAAATGCACCAAGATTTAAATCTCACAGTAGTGGGAAAATTCACCTAGATTTAAAACTCGCAGCAGTGAGAAAATGCACCCTGATTTAAAACTCGCAGTAGTGGGAAGATGCATCTAGATGTAAACTCACAGCAGTGGCAAAATGCACCTAGATTCAAAACTCAGAGCAGTGGGAAAATGCACCTAGATTTGAGACACCCAGCAGTGGGAAATTGCAAATAGATTTAAACTCACAGCAGTAGGATAAGACATCTTGATTTAAACCTCACAGTAGTGGGGAAATGCACCTAGATTTGAAACATAAAGTAGTAGGAAAATGCACGTAGGTTTGAAACACAGAGCTATGGGAAATTTCACCTAGATTTAAACTCACAGCAGTGGGAAACGCATCTAGATTTGAAGCTCACAGGAGTGGGAAAATGCACCAAGAGTTAAATCTCACGGTAGTGGGAAAATCCACCTAGATTTGAAACATACAGCAGTGGGAAATTACACCTAGATTGAAACTCACAGCAGTAGGAAAATGCACCTAGATTTGAAGCTCACAGGAGTGGGAAAATTCACCTAGATGTAAAACTCGCAGCAGTGTGAAAATGCACCCTGATGCAAAACTCACAGTAGTGGGAAGATGCATCGAGATGTAAACTCAGAGCAGTGGCAAAATGCACCTAGATTCAAAACTCAGGGCAGTGGAAAAATGCACCTAGATTTGAAACACACAACAATGGGAAATTGCGCCTAGATTTGAAACACAACAATGGGAAAATGCACCTAGATTTGAACACACAGCAATGGGAAAATGCACCTAGATTTGAAACACATAGCAGTGGGAAATGCACCTAGATTTAAACTCACGGCATGTGGAAAATGCACATAGATTTGAAACTCAGATCAGTGGGAAAATGCACCTAGATTTGAAACACATAGCAGTGGGAAATTGCAAATAGATTTAAACTCACAGCAGTAGGATAATACATCTTGATTTAAAACTCACAGTAGTGGGAAAATGCACCTAGATTTAAACTCACGGCATGTGGAAAATGCACATAGATTTGAAACTCAGATCAGTGGGAAAATGCACCTAGATTTGAAACACATAGCAGTGGGAAATTGCAAATAGATTTAAACTCACAGCAGTAGGATAATACATCTTGATTTGAAACTCACGGTAGTGGGAAAATGCTCATAGATTTAAACTCACAGCAGTGGGAAAATGCACTTAGATTTGAACCACTCAGTAGTGGGAAAATGCACCTAGATTTGAAACACACAGTAGTAGGAAAATGCACGTAAGTTTGAAACACAGAGCTATGGCAAATTTCACCTAGATTTAAACTCACATTAGTGGGAAATGCACCTAGATTTAAGACTCACAGCAGTGGGAAAATGCACCTAGATTTAAAACAAACAGCAGTGGGACATTACACCTAGATTTAAACTCACAGCAGTAGGAACATGCACCTAGATTTAAAGCTCACAGGAGTGGGAAAATGCTCCTAGATTTAAATCTCAAAGTAGTGGGAAAGTCCACCTAGATTTAAAACTCAGAGCAGAGTGAAAATGCACCCTGATTTAAAACTCACAGTAGTGAGAAGATGCACCTAGATGTAAACTCACTGCAGTGGCAAAATGCACCTAGATTCAAGACTCAGAGCAGTGGGAAAATGCACCTAGATTTGAAACACACAACAATGGGAATTTGCGTCTAGATTTGAAACACACAGTAGTGGGGAAATGCACCTAGATTTGAACACACAGCAATGGGAAAATGCACCTAGATTTAAACTCACTGTGGTGGGAAAATGAAACCTAGATTTGAAACACAGTAGTAGGAAAATGCACCTAGGTTTGAAACACAGAGCTATGGGAAATTTCACCTAGATTTAAACTCACAGCAGTGGGAAATGCACCTAGATTTAAAACTCACAGCAGTGGGAAAATGCACCTAGATTTGAAACACACAGCAGTGAGAAATTACACCTAGATTGAAACTCACAGCAGTAGGAAAATGCACCTAGATTTAAAGCTCACAGGAGTGGGAAATGCACCAAGATTTAAATCTCACAGTAGTGGGAAAATTCACCTAGATTTAAAACTCGCAGCAGTGAGAAAATGCAACCTGATTTAAAACTCGCAGTAGTGGGAAGATGCATCTAGATGTAAACTCACAGCAGTGGCAAAATGCACCTAGATTCAAAACACAGAGCAGTGGGAAAATGCACCTAGATTTGAGACATACAGTAGTAGGAAAATGCACATAGATTTGAAACTCACAGCAGTTGGAAAATGCACCTAGATTTAAAAATTACAGCAGATGGAAAATGCACCTAGATTTGAAACACACAGTAGTGGGGAAATGCACCTAGATTTGAAAAATACAGTGGGAAAATGCAGCTAGATCTAAAACTCAAAGCAGTTGAAAAATGATCCTTGATAATAAAATTCACAGTAGTGGGAAAATGCACCTAGATTTAAACTCACAACAATGGGAAATTGCGCCTAGATTTGAAACACACGGTAGTGGGGAAATGCACCTAGATTTGAACACACAGCAATGGGAAAATGCACCTAGATTTAAACTCACAGTAGTGGGAAAATGCACCTTGATTTAAAACTCACAGCAGTGGGAAAATGCACCTAGATTTGAAACACAGAGTAGTGGGAAAATGTACCTAGATTTGAAACACCCAATAATGGGAAAATGCACCTAGATTTAAAACTCACACAAGTGGGAAAATGCACCCTTATTTAAAACTCACAGTAGTGGGAAAATGTACCTAGATTTAAACTCACAGTAGTGGGAACATGTACCTAGATTTGAAACACACAGTAGTGGGAAAATGCACCGAGATTTGAAACACACAGTAGCAAGAAAATGCACATGGATTTGAAACTCACAGTAGTGGGAAAATGCACCTAGATTTAAAACTCACAGCAGTGGGAAAATGCACCTAGATTTGAACCACACAGTAGTGGGAAAATGCACCTACATTTGAAGCACACAGTAGTAGGAAAATGCACCTAGGTTTGAAACACACAGTAGTAAGAAAATGCACATGGATTTGAAACTCACAGTAGTGGGAAAATGCACCTAGATTTGAACCACACAGTAGTGGGAAAATGCACCTAGATTTGAAACACACAGTAGTAGGAAAATGCACCTAGGTTTGAAACACAGAGCTATGGGAACATTCACCTAGATTTAAATCTCACAGCAGTGGGAAATGCACCTAGATTTAAGACTCACAGCAGTGGGAAAATGCACCTAGATTTGAAACACACAGCAGTGGGAAATTACACCTAGATTTAAACTCACAGCAGTAGGAAAATCCACCTAGATTTAAAGCTCACAGGAGTGGGAAAATGCCCCTAGATTAAAATCTCACAGTAGTCGGAAAATCCACCTAGATTCAAAACTCACAGCAGTGTGAAAATGCACCCTGATTTAAAACTCACAGTAGTGGGAAGATGCACCTATATTTGAACACACAGCAATGGGAAAATGCACCTAGATTTAAACTCACAGTAGTGGGAAAATGCACCTAGATTTAAAACTCACAGCAGTGGGGAAATGCACCTAGATGTCAACCACACAGTAGTGGGAAAATGCACCTAGATTTGGAATACAGTTTTAGGAAAATGCACCTAGGTTTGAAACACAGAGCTATGGGAAATTTCACCTAGATTTAAACTCACAGCAGTGGGAAATGCACCTAGATTTAAAACTCACAGCAGTGGGAAAATGCACCTAGATTTGAAACACACAGCAGTGAGAAATTACACCTAGATTGAAACTCACAGCAGTAGGAAAATGCACCTAGATTTAAAGCTCACATGAGTGGGAAATGCACCAAGATTTAAATCTCACAGTAGTGGGAAAATTCACCTAGATTTAAAACTCGCAGCAGTGAGAAAATGCACCCTGATTTAAAACTCGCAGTAGTGGGAAGATGCATCTAGATGTAAACTCACAGCAGTGGCAAAATGCACCTAGATTCAAAACTCAGAGCAGTGGGAAAATGCACCTAGATTTGAGACACCCAGCAGTGGGAAATTGCAAATAGATTTAAACTCACATCAGTAGGATAAGACATCTTGATTTAAACCTCACAGTAGTGGGGAAATGCACCTAGATTTGAAACATAAAGTAGTAGGAAAATGCACGTAGGTTTGAAACACAGAGCTATGGGAAATTTCACCTAGATTTAAACTCACAGCAGTGGGAAACGCATCTAGATTTGAAGCTCACAGGAGTGGGAAAATGCACCAAGAGTTAAATCTCACGGTAGTGGGAAAATTCACCTAGATTTGAAATATACAGCAGTGGGAAATTACACCTAGATTGAAACTCACAGCAGTAGGAAAATGCACCTAGATTTGAAGCTCACAGGAGTGGGAAAATTCACCTAGATGTAAAACTCGCAGCAGTGTGAAAATGCACCCTGATGCAAAACTCACAGTAGTGGGAAGATGCATCGAGATGTAAACTCAGAGCAGTGGCAAAATGCACCTAGATTCAAAACTCAGGGCAGTGGAAAAATGCACCTAGATTTGAAACACACAACAATGGGAAATTGCGCCTAGATTTGAAACACAACAATGGGAAAATGCACCTAGATTTGAACACACAGCAATGGGAAAATGCACCTAGATTTGAAACACACAACAGTGGGAAATTGCAAATAGATTTAAACTCACAGCAGTAGGATAATACATCTTGATTTAAAACTCACAGTAGTGGGAAAATGCACCTAGGTTTGAAACACAGAGCTATGGGAAATTTCACCTAGATTTAAACTCACAGCAGTGGGAAATGCACCTAGATTTAAAACTCACAGCAGTGGGAAAATGCACCTAGATTTGAAACACACAGCAGTGAGAAATTACACCTAGATTGAAACTCACAGCAGTAGGAAAATGCACCTAGATTTAAAGCTCACAGGAGTGGGAAATGCACCAAGATTTAAATCTCACAGTAGTGGGAAAATTCACCTAGATTTAAAACTCGCAGCAGTGAGAAAATGCAACCTGATTTAAAACTCGCAGTAGTGGGAAGATGCATCTAGATGTAAACTCACAGCAGTGGCAAAATGCACCTAGATTCAAAACACAGAGCAGTGGGAAAATGCACCTAGATTTGAGACATACAGTAGTAGGAAAATGCACATAGATTTGAAACTCACAGCAGTTGGAAAATGCACCTAGATTTAAAAATTACAGCAGATGGAAAATGCACCTAGATTTGAAACACACAGTAGTGGGGAAATGCACCTAGATTTGAAAAATACAGTGGGAAAATGCAGCTAGATCTAAAACTCAAAGCAGTTGAAAAATGATCCTTGATAATAAAATTCACAGTAGTGGGAAAATGCACCTAGATTTAAACTCACAACAATGGGAAATTGCGCCTAGATTTGAAACACACGGTAGTGGGGAAATGCACCTAGATTTGAACACACAGCAATGGGAAAATGCACCTAGATTTAAACTCACAGTAGTGGGAAAATGCACCTTGATTTAAAACTCACAGCAGTGGGAAAATGCACCTAGATTTGAAACACAGAGTAGTGGGAAAATGTACCTAGATTTGAAACACCCAATAATGGGAAAATGCACCTAGATTTAAAACTCACACAAGTGGGAAAATGCACCCTTATTTAAAACTCACAGTAGTGGGAAAATGTACCTAGATTTAAACTCACAGTAGTGGGAACATGTACCTAGATTTGAAACACACAGTAGTGGGAAAATGCACCGAGATTTGAAACACACAGTAGCAAGAAAATGCACATGGATTTGAAACTCACAGTAGTGGGAAAATGCACCTAGATTTAAAACTCACAGCAGTGGGAAAATGCACCTAGATTTGAACCACACAGTAGTGGGAAAATGCACCTACATTTGAAGCACACAGTAGTAGGAAAATGCACCTAGGTTTGAAACACACAGTAGTAAGAAAATGCACATGGATTTGAAACTCACAGTAGTGGGAAAATGCACCTAGATTTGAACCACACAGTAGTGGGAAAATGCACCTAGATTTGAAACACACAGTAGTAGGAAAATGCACCTAGGTTTGAAACACAGAGCTATGGGAACATTCACCTAGATTTAAATCTCACAGCAGTGGGAAATGCACCTAGATTTAAGACTCACAGCAGTGGGAAAATGCACCTAGATTTGAAACACACAGCAGTGGGAAATTACACCTAGATTTAAACTCACAGCAGTAGGAAAATCCACCTAGATTTAAAGCTCACAGGAGTGGGAAAATGCCCCTAGATTAAAATCTCACAGTAGTCGGAAAATCCACCTAGATTCAAAACTCACAGCAGTGTGAAAATGCACCCTGATTTAAAACTCACAGTAGTGGGAAGATGCACCTATATTTGAACACACAGCAATGGGAAAATGCACCTAGATTTAAACTCACAGTAGTGGGAAAATGCACCTAGATTTAAAACTCACAGCAGTGGGGAAATGCACCTAGATGTCAACCACACAGTAGTGGGAAAATGCACCTAGATTTGGAATACAGTTTTAGGAAAATGCACCTAGGTTTGAAACACAGAGCTATGGGAAATTTCACCTAGATTTAAACTCACAGCAGTGGGAAATGCACCTAGATTTAAAACTCACAGCAGTGGGAAAATGCACCTAGATTTGAAACACACAGCAGTGAGAAATTACACCTAGATTGAAACTCACAGCAGTAGGAAAATGCACCTAGATTTAAAGCTCACATGAGTGGGAAATGCACCAAGATTTAAATCTCACAGTAGTGGGAAAATTCACCTAGATTTAAAACTCGCAGCAGTGAGAAAATGCACCCTGATTTAAAACTCGCAGTAGTGGGAAGATGCATCTAGATGTAAACTCACAGCAGTGGCAAAATGCACCTAGATTCAAAACTCAGAGCAGTGGGAAAATGCACCTAGATTTGAGACACCCAGCAGTGGGAAATTGCAAATAGATTTAAACTCACAGCAGTAGGATAAGACATCTTGATTTAAACCTCACAGTAGTGGGGAAATGCACCTAGATTTGAAACATAAAGTAGTAGGAAAATGCACGTAGGTTTGAAACACAGAGCTATGGGAAATTTCACCTAGATTTAAACTCACAGCAGTGGGAAACGCATCTAGATTTGAAGCTCACAGGAGTGGGAAAATGCACCAAGAGTTAAATCTCACGGTAGTGGGAAAATTCACCTAGATTTGAAACATACAGCAGTGGGAAATTACACCTAGATTGAAACTCACAGCAGTAGGAAAATGCACCTAGATTTGAAGCTCACAGGAGTGGGAAAATTCACCTAGATGTAAAACTCGCAGCAGTGTGAAAATGCACCCTGATGCAAAACTCACAGTAGTGGGAAGATGCATCGAGATGTAAACTCAGAGCAGTGGCAAAATGCACCTAGATTCAAAACTCAGGGCAGTGGAAAAATGCACCTAGATTTGAAACACACAACAATGGGAAATTGCGCCTAGATTTGAAACACAACAATGGGAAAATGCACCTAGATTTGAACACACAGCAATGGGAAAATGCACCTAGATTTGAAACACACAACAGTGGGAAATTGCAAATAGATTTAAACTCACAGCAGTAGGATAATACATCTTGATTTAAAACTCACAGTAGTGGGAAAATGCACCTAGATTTGAACTCACGGCATGTGGAAAATGCACATAGATTTGAAACTCAGATCAGTGGGAAAATGCACCTAGATTTGAAACACATAGCAGTGGGAAATTGCAAATAGATTTAAACTCACAGCAGTAGGATAATACATCTTGATTTGAAACTCACGGTAGTGGGAAAATGCTCATAGATTTAAACTCACAGCAGTGGGAAAATGCACTTAGATTTGAACCACTCAGTAGTGGGAAAATGCACCTAGATTTGAAACACACAGTAGTAGGAAAATGCACGTAAGTTTGAAACACAGAGCTATGGCAAATTTCACCTAGATTTAAACTCACAGCAGTGGGAAATGCACCTAGATTTAAGACTCACAGCAGTGGGAAAATGCACCTAGATTTAAAACAAACAGCAGTGGGACATTACACCTAGATTTAAACTCACAGCAGTAGGAACATGCACCTAGATTTAAATCTCAAAGTAATGGGAAAGTCCACCTAGATTTAAAACTCAGAGCAGAGTGAAAATGCACCCTGATTTAAAACTCACAGTAGTGAGAAGATGCACCTAGATGTAAACTCACTGCAGTGGCAAAATGCACCTAGATTCAAGACTCAGAGCAGTGGGAAAATGCACCTAGATTTGAAACACACAACAATGGGAATTTGCGTCTAGATTTGAAACACACAGTAGTGGGGAAATGCACCTAGATTTGAACACACAGCAATGGGAAAATGCACCTAGATTTAAACTCACTGTGTTGGGAAAATGCACCTAGATTTAAAACTCACAGCAGTGGGAAAATGCACCCTGATTTAAAACTCACAGTAGTGGGAAGATGCACCTAGATTTGAACACACAGCAATGGGAAAATGCACCTAGATTTAAACTCACAGTAGTGGGAAAATGCACCTAGATTTAAAACTCACAGCAGTGGGGAAATGCACCTAGATGTGAACCACACAGTAGTGGGAAAATGCACCTAGATTTGGAATACAGTAGTAGGAAAATGCACCTAGGTTTGAAACACAGAGCTATGGGAAATTTCACCTAGATTTAAACTCACAGCAGTGGGAAATGCACCTAGATTTAAAACTCACAGCAGTGGGAAAATGCACCTAGATTTGAAACACACAGCAGTGAGAAATTACACCTAGAATGAAACTCACAGCAGCAGGAAAATGCACCTAGATTTAAAGCTCACAGGAGTGGGAAATGCACCAAGATTTAAAACTCACAGTAGTGGGAAAATTCACCTAGATTTAAAACTTGCAGCAGTGAGAAAATGCACCCTGATTTAAAACTCGCAGTAGTGGGAAGATGCATCTAGATGTAAACTCACAGCAGTGGCAAAATGCACCTAGATTCAAAACTCAGAGCAGTGGGAAAATGCACCTAGATTTGAGACACCCAGCAGTGGGAAATTGCAAATAGATTTAAACTCACAGCAGTAGGATAAGACATCTTGATTTAAACCTCACAGTAGTGGGCAAATGCACCTAGATTTGAAACATAAAGTAGTGGGAAAATGCACGTAGGTTTGAAACACAGAGCTATGGGAAATTTCACCTAGATTTAAACGCACAGCAGTGGGAGACGCATCTAGATTTGAAGCTCACAGGAGTGGGAAAATGCACCAAGAGTTAAATCTCACGGTAGTGGGAAAATTCACCTAGATATGAAACATACAGCAGTGGGAAATTACACCTAGATTGAAACTCACAGCAGTAGGAAAATGCACCTAGATTTGAAGCTCACAGGAGTGGGAAAATTCACCTAGATGTAAAACTCGCAGCAGTGTGAAAATGCACCCTGATGCAAAACTCACAGTAGTGGGAAGATGCATCGAGATGTAAACTCAGAGCAGTGGCAAAATGCACCTAGATTCAAAACTCAGGGCAGTGGGAAAATGCACCTAGATTTGAAACACACAACAATGGGAAAATGCACCTAGATTTGAACACACAGCAATGGGAAAATGCACCTAGATTTGAAACACACAACAGTGGGAAATTGCAAATAGATTTAAACTCACAGCAGTAGGATAATACATCTTGATTTAAAACTCACAGTAGTGGGAAAATGCACCTAGATTTGAACACACAGCAATGGGAAAATGCACCTAGATTTGAAACACATAGCAGTGGGAAATTGCAAATAGATTTAAACTCACAGCAGTAGGATAATACATCTTGATTTGAAACTCACGGTAGTGGGAAAATGCTCATAGATTTAAACTCACAGCAGTGGGAAAATGCACCTAGATTTGAACCACTCAGTAGTGGGAAAATGCACCTAGATTTGAAACACACAGTAGTAGGAAAATGCACGTAGGTTTGAAACACAGAGCTATGGCAAATTTCACCTAGATTTAAACTCACAGCAGTGGGAAGTGCACCTAGATTTAAGACTCACAGCAGTGGGAAAATGCACCTAGATTTAAAACAAACAGCAGTGGGAAATTACACCTAGATTTAAACTCACAGCAGTAGGAACATGCACCTAGATTTAAAGCTCACAGGAGTGGGAAAATGCTCCTAGATTTAAATCTCAAAGTAGTGGGAAAGTCCACCTAGATTTAAAACTCAGAGCAGAGTGAAAATGCACCCTGATTTAAAACTCACAGTAGTGAGAAGATGCACCTAGATGTAAACTCACTGCAGTGGCAAAATGCACCTAGATTCAAAACTCAGAGCAGTGGGAAAATGCACCTAGATTTGAAACACACAACAATGGGAATTTGCGCCTAGATTTGAAACACACAGTAGTGGGGAAATAATGCACCTAGATTTGAACACACAGCAATGGGAAAATGCACCTAGATTTAAACTCACAGTGGTGGGAAAATGCACCTAGATTTAAAACTCACAGCAGTGGGAAAATGTACCTAGATTTGAAACACAGAGTAGTGGGAAAATGTACCTAGATTTGAAACACACTGTAGTGGGAAAATGCAATGAGATTTGAAACACACAGTAGCAAGAAAATGCACATGGATTTGAAACTCACAGCAGTGGGAAAATGTACCTAGATTTGAAACACACAATAATGGGAAAATGCACCTAGATTTAAAACTCACACAAGTGGGAAAATGCACCCTTATTTAAAACTCACAGTAGTGGGAAAATGTACCTTGATTTAAAACTCACAGCAGTGGGAAAATGCACCTAGATTTGAAACACAGAGTAGTGGGAAAATGTACCTAGATTTGAAACACCCAATAATGGGAAAATGCACCTAGATTTAAAACTCACACAAGTGGGAAAATGCACCCTTATTTAAAACTCACAGTAGTGGGAAAATGTACCTAGATTTAAACTCACAGTAGTGGGAACATGTACCTAGATTTGAAACACACAGTAGTGGGAAAATGCACCGAGATTTGAAACACACAGTAGCAAGAAAATGCACATGGATTTGAAACTCACAGTAGTGGGAAAATGCACCTAGATTTAAAACTCACAGCAGTGGGAAAATGCACCTAGATTTGAACCACACAGTAGTGGGAAAATGCACCTACATTTGAAGCACACAGTAGTAGGAAAATGCACCTAGGTTTGAAACACACAGTAGTAAGAAAATGCACATGGATTTGAAACTCACAGTAGTGGGAAAATGCACCTAGATTTGAACCACACAGTAGTGGGAAAATGCACCTAGATTTGAAACACACAGTAGTAGGAAAATGCACCTAGGTTTGAAACACAGAGCTATGGGAACATTCACCTAGATTTAAATCTCACAGCAGTGGGAAATGCACCTAGATTTAAGACTCACAGCAGTGGGAAAATGCACCTAGATTTGAAACACACAGCAGTGGGAAATTACACCTAGATTTAAACTCACAGCAGTAGGAAAATCCACCTAGATTTAAAGCTCACAGGAGTGGGAAAATGCCCCTAGATTAAAATCTCACAGTAGTCGGAAAATCCACCTAGATTCAAAACTCACAGCAGTGTGAAAATGCACCCTGATTTAAAACTCACAGTAGTGGGAAGATGCACCTAGATTTGAACACACAGCAATGGGAAAATGCACCTAGATTTAAACTCACAGTAGTGGGAAAATGCACCTAGATTTAAAACTCACAGCAGTGGGGAAATGCACCTAGATGTCAACCACACAGTAGTGGGAAAATGCACCTAGATTTGGAATACAGTTTTAGGAAAATGCACCTAGGTTTGAAACACAGAGCTATGGGAAATTTCACCTAGATTTAAACTCACAGCAGTGGGAAATGCACCTAGATTTAAAACTCACAGCAGTGGGAAAATGCACCTAGATTTGAAACACACAGCAGTGAGAAATTACACCTAGATTGAAACTCACAGCAGTAGGGAAATGCACCAAGATTTAAATCTCACAGTAGTGGGAAAATTCACCTAGATTAAAAACTCGCAGCAGTGAGAAAATGCACCCTGATTTAAAACTCGCAGTAGTGGGAAGATGCATCTAGATGTAAACTCACAGCAGTGGCAAAATGCACCTAGATTCAAAACTCAGAGCAGTGGGAAAATGCACCTAGATTTGAGACACCCAGCAGTGGGAAATTGCAAATAGATTTAAACTCACAGCAGTAGGATAAGACATCTTGATTTAAACCTCACAGTAGTGGGGAAATGCACCTAGATTTGAAACATAAAGTAGTAGGAAAATGCACGTAGGTTTGAAACACAGAGCTATGGGAAATTTCACCTAGATTTAAACTCACAGCAGTGGGAAACGCATCTAGATTTGAAGCTCACAGGAGTGGGAAAATGCACCAAGAGTTAAATCTCACGGTAGTGGGAAAATCCACCTAGATTTGAAACATACAGCAGTGGGAAATTACACCTAGATTGAAACTCACAGCAGTAGGAAAATGCACCTAGATTTGAAGCTCACAGGAGTGGGAAAATTCACCTAGATGTAAAACTCGCAGCAGTGTGAAAATGCACCCTGATGCAAAACTCACAGTAGTGGGAAGATGCATCGAGATGTAAACTCAGAGCAGTGGCAAAATGCACCTAGATTCAAAACTCAGGGCAGTGGAAAAATGCACCTAGATTTGAAACACACAACAATGGGAAATTGCGCCTAGATTTGAAACACAACAATGGGAAAATGCACCTAGATTTGAACACACAGCAATGGGAAAATGCACCTAGATTTGAAACACATAGCAGTGGGAAATGCACCTAGATTTAAACTCACGGCATGTGGAAAATGCACATAGATTTGAAACTCAGATCAGTGGGAAAATGCACCTAGATTTGAAACACATAGCAGTGGGAAATTGCAAATAGATTTAAACTCACAGCAGTAGGATAATACATCTTGATTTAAAACTCACAGTAGTGGGAAAATGCACCTAGATTTAAACTCACGGCATGTGGAAAATGCACATAGATTTGAAACTCAGATCAGTGGGAAAATGCACCTAGATTTGAAACACATAGCAGTGGGAAATTGCAAATAGATTTAAACTCACAGCAGTAGGATAATACATCTTGATTTGAAACTCACGGTAGTGGGAAAATGCTCATAGATTTAAACTCACAGCAGTGGGAAAATGCACTTAGATTTGAACCACTCAGTAGTGGGAAAATGCACCTAGATTTGAAACACACAGTAGTAGGAAAATGCACGTAAGTTTGAAACACAGAGCTATGGCAAATTTCACCTAGATTTAAACTCACATTAGTGGGAAATGCACCTAGATTTAAGACTCACAGCAGTGGGAAAATGCACCTAGATTTAAAACAAACAGCAGTGGGACATTACACCTAGATTTAAACTCACAGCAGTAGGAACATGCACCTAGATTTAAAGCTCACAGGAGTGGGAAAATGCTCCTAGATTTAAATCTCAAAGTAGTGGGAAAGTCCACCTAGATTTAAAACTCAGAGCAGAGTGAAAATGCACCCTGATTTAAAACTCACAGTAGTGAGAAGATGCACCTAGATGTAAACTCACTGCAGTGGCAAAATGCACCTAGATTCAAGACTCAGAGCAGTGGGAAAATGCACCTAGATTTGAAACACACAACAATGGGAATTTGCGTCTAGATTTGAAACACACAGTAGTGGGGAAATGCACCTAGATTTGAACACACAGCAATGGGAAAATGCACCTAGATTTAAACTCACTGTGGTGGGAAAATGAAACCTAGATTTGAAACACAGTAGTAGGAAAATGCACCTAGGTTTGAAACACAGAGCTATGGGAAATTTCACCTAGATTTAAACTCACAGCAGTGGGAAATGCACCTAGATTTAAAACTCACAGCAGTGGGAAAATGCACCTAGATTTGAAACACACAGCAGTGAGAAATTACACCTAGATTGAAACTCACAGCAGTAGGAAAATGCACCTAGATTTAAAGCTCACAGGAGTGGGAAATGCACCAAGATTTAAATCTCACAGTAGTGGGAAAATTCACCTAGATTTAAAACTCGCAGCAGTGAGAAAATGCAACCTGATTTAAAACTCGCAGTAGTGGGAAGATGCATCTAGATGTAAACTCACAGCAGTGGCAAAATGCACCTAGATTCAAAACACAGAGCAGTGGGAAAATGCACCTAGATTTGAGACATACAGTAGTAGGAAAATGCACATAGATTTGAAACTCACAGCAGTTGGAAAATGCACCTAGATTTAAAAATTACAGCAGATGGAAAATGCACCTAGATTTGAAACACACAGTAGTGGGGAAATGCACCTAGATTTGAAAAATACAGTGGGAAAATGCAGCTAGATCTAAAACTCAAAGCAGTTGAAAAATGATCCTTGATAATAAAATTCACAGTAGTGGGAAAATGCACCTAGATTTAAACTCACAACAATGGGAAATTGCGCCTAGATTTGAAACACACGGTAGTGGGGAAATGCACCTAGATTTGAACACACAGCAATGGGAAAATGCACCTAGATTTAAACTCACAGTAGTGGGAAAATGCACCTTGATTTAAAACTCACAGCAGTGGGAAAATGCACCTAGATTTGAAACACAGAGTAGTGGGAAAATGTACCTAGATTTGAAACACCCAATAATGGGAAAATGCACCTAGATTTAAAACTCACACAAGTGGGAAAATGCACCCTTATTTAAAACTCACAGTAGTGGGAAAATGTACCTAGATTTAAACTCACAGTAGTGGGAACATGTACCTAGATTTGAAACACACAGTAGTGGGGAAAATGCACCGAGATTTGAAACACACAGTAGCAAGAAAATGCACATGGATTTGAAACTCACAGTAGTGGGAAAATGCACCTAGATTTAAAACTCACAGCAGTGGGAAAATGCACCTAGATTTGAACCACACAGTAGTGGGAAAATGCACCTACATTTGAAGCACACAGTAGTAGGAAAATGCACCTAGGTTTGAAACACACAGTAGTAAGAAAATGCACATGGATTTGAAACTCACAATAGTGGGAAAATGCACCTAGATTTGAACCACACAGTAGTGGGAAAATGCACCTAGATTTGAAACACACAGTAGTAGGAAAATGCACCTAGGTTTGAAACACAGAGCTATGGGAACATTCACCTAGATTTAAATCTCACAGCAGTGGGAAATGCACCTAGATTTAAGACTCACAGCAGTGGGAAAATGCACCTAGATTTGAAACACACAGCAGTGGGAAATTACACCTAGATTTAAACTCACAGCAGTAGGAAAATCCACCTAGATTTAAAGCTCACAGGAGTGGGAAAATGCCCCTAGATTAAAATCTCACAGTAGTCGGAAAATCCACCTAGATTCAAAACTCACAGCAGTGTGAAAATGCACCCTGATTTAAAACTCACAGTAGTGGGAAGATGCACCTATATTTGAACACACAGCAATGGGAAAATGCACCTAGATTTAAACTCACAGTAGTGGGAAAATGCACCTAGATTTAAAACTCACAGCAGTGGGGAAATGCACCTAGATGTCAACCACACAGTAGTGGGAAAATGCACCTAGATTTGGAATACAGTTTTAGGAAAATGCACCTAGGTTTGAAACACAGAGCTATGGGAAATTTCACCTAGATTTAAACTCACAGCAGTGGGAAATGCACCTAGATTTAAAACTCACAGCAGTGGGAAAATGCACCTAGATTTGAAACACACAGCAGTGAGAAATTACACCTAGATTGAAACTCACAGCAGTAGGAAAATGCACCTAGATTTAAAGCTCACATGAGTGGGAAATGCACCAAGATTTAAATCTCACAGTAGTGGGAAAATTCACCTAGATTTAAAACTCGCAGCAGTGAGAAAATGCACCCTGATTTAAAACTCGCAGTAGTGGGAAGATGCATCTAGATGTAAACTCACAGCAGTGGCAAAATGCACCTAGATTCAAAACTCAGAGCAGTGGGAAAATGCACCTAGATTTGAGACACCCAGCAGTGGGAAATTGCAAATAGATTTAAACTCACAGCAGTAGGATAAGACATCTTGATTTAAACCTCACAGTAGTGGGGAAATGCACCTAGATTTGAAACATAAAGTAGTAGGAAAATGCACGTAGGTTTGAAACACAGAGCTATGGGAAATTTCACCTAGATTTAAACTCACAGCAGTGGGAAACGCATCTAGATTTGAAGCTCACAGGAGTGGGAAAATGCACCAAGAGTTAAATCTCACGGTAGTGGGAAAATTCACCTAGATTTGAAATATACAGCAGTGGGAAATTACACCTAGATTGAAACTCACAGCAGTAGGAAAATGCACCTAGATTTGAAGCTCACAGGAGTGGGAAAATTCACCTAGATGTAAAACTCGCAGCAGTGTGAAAATGCACCCTGATGCAAAACTCACAGTAGTGGGAAGATGCATCGAGATGTAAACTCAGAGCAGTGGCAAAATGCACCTAGATTCAAAACTCAGGGCAGTGGAAAAATGCACCTAGATTTGAAACACACAACAATGGGAAATTGCGCCTAGATTTGAAACACAACAATGGGAAAATGCACCTAGATTTGAACACACAGCAATGGGAAAATGCACCTAGATTTGAAACACACAACAGTGGGAAATTGCAAATAGATTTAAACTCACAGCAGTAGGATAATACATCTTGATTTAAAACTCACAGTAGTGGGAAAATGCACCTAGGTTTGAAACACAGAGCTATGGGAAATTTCACCTAGATTTAAACTCACAGCAGTGGGAAATGCACCTAGATTTAAAACTCACAGCAGTGGGAAAATGCACCTAGATTTGAAACACACAGCAGTGAGAAATTACACCTAGATTGAAACTCACAGCAGTAGGAAAATGCACCTAGATTTAAAGCTCACAGGAGTGGGAAATGCACCAAGATTTAAATCTCACAGTAGTGGGAAAATTCACCTAGATTTAAAACTCGCAGCAGTGAGAAAATGCAACCTGATTTAAAACTCGCAGTAGTGGAAGATGCATCTAGATGTAAACTCACAGCAGTGGCAAAATGCACCTAGATTCAAAACACAGAGCAGTGGGAAAATGCACCTAGATTTGAGACATACAGTAGTAGGAAAATGCACATAGATTTGAAACTCACAGCAGTTGGAAAATGCACCTAGATTTAAAAATTACAGCAGATGGAAAATGCACCTAGATTTGAAACACACAGTAGTGGGGAAATGCACCTAGATTTGAAAAATACAGTGGGAAAATGCAGCTAGATCTAAAACTCAAAGCAGTTGAAAAATGATCCTTGATAATAAAATTCACAGTAGTGGGAAAATGCACCTAGATTTAAACTCACAACAATGGGAAATTGCGCCTAGATTTGAAACACACGGTAGTGGGGAAATGCACCTAGATTTGAACACACAGCAATGGGAAAATGCACCTAGATTTAAACTCACAGTAGTGGGAAAATGCACCTTGATTTAAAACTCACAGCAGTTGGAAAATGCACCTAGATTTGAAACACAGAGTAGTGGGAAAATGTACCTAGATTTGAAACACCCAATAATGGGAAAATGCACCTAGATTTAAAACTCACACAAGTGGGAAAATGCACCCTTATTTAAAACTCACAGTAGTGGGAAAATGTACCTAGATTTAAACTCACAGTAGTGGGAACATGTACCTAGATTTGAAACACACAGTAGTGGGAAAATGCACCGAGATTTGAAACACACAGTAGCAAGAAAATGCACATGGATTTGAAACTCACAGTAGTGGGAAAATGCACCTAGATTTAAAACTCACAGCAGTGGGAAAATGCACCTAGATTTGAACCACACAGTAGTGGGAAAATGCACCTACATTTGAAGCACACAGTAGTAGGAAAATGCACCTAGGTTTGAAACACACAGTAGTAAGAAAATGCACATGGATTTGAAACTCACAGTAGTGGGAAAATGCACCTAGATTTGAACCACACAGTAGTGGGAAAATGCACCTAGATTTGAAACACACAGTAGTAGGAAAATGCACCTAGGTTTGAAACACAGAGCTATGGGAACATTCACCTAGATTTAAATCTCACAGCAGTGGGAAATGCACCTAGATTTAAGACTCACAGCAGTGGGAAAATGCACCTAGATTTGAAACACACAGCAGTGGGAAATTACACCTAGATTTAAACTCACAGCAGTAGGAAAATCCACCTAGATTTAAAGCTCACAGGAGTGGGAAAATGCCCCTAGATTAAAATCTCACAGTAGTCGGAAAATCCACCTAGATTCAAAACTCACAGCAGTGTGAAAATGCACCCTGATTTAAAACTCACAGTAGTGGGAAGATGCACCTATATTTGAACACACAGCAATGGGAAAATGCACCTAGATTTAAACTCACAGTAGTGGGAAAATGCACCTAGATTTAAAACTCACAGCAGTGGGGAAATGCACCTAGATGTCAACCACACAGTAGTGGGAAAATGCACCTAGATTTGGAATACAGTTTTAGGAAAATGCACCTAGGTTTGAAACACAGAGCTATGGGAAATTTCACCTAGATTTAAACTCACAGCAGTGGGAAATGCACCTAGATTTAAAACTCACAGCAGTGGGAAAATGCACCTAGATTTGAAACACACAGCAGTGAGAAATTACACCTAGATTGAAACTCACAGCAGTAGGAAAATGCACCTAGATTTAAAGCTCACATGAGTGGGAAATGCACCAAGATTTAAATCTCACAGTAGTGGGAAAATTCACCTAGATTTAAAACTCGCAGCAGTGAGAAAATGCACCCTGATTTAAAACTCGCAGTAGTGGGAAGATGCATCTAGATGTAAACTCACAGCAGTGGCAAAATGCACCTAGATTCAAAACTCAGAGCAGTGGGAAAATGCACCTAGATTTGAGACACCCAGCAGTGGGAAATTGCAAATAGATTTAAACTCACAGCAGTAGGATAAGACATCTTGATTTAAACCTCACAGTAGTGGGGAAATGCACCTAGATTTGAAACATAAAGTAGTAGGAAAATGCACGTAGGTTTGAAACACAGAGCTATGGGAAATTTCACCTAGATTTAAACTCACAGCAGTGGGAAACGCATCTAGATTTGAAGCTCACAGGAGTGGGAAAATGCACCAAGAGTTAAATCTCACGGTAGTGGGAAAATTCACCTAGATTTGAAACATACAGCAGTGGGAAATTACACCTAGATTGAAACTCACAGCAGTAGGAAAATGCACCTAGATTTGAAGCTCACAGGAGTGGGAAAATTCACCTAGATGTAAAACTCGCAGCAGTGTGAAAATGCACCCTGATGCAAAACTCACAGTAGTGGGAAGATGCATCGAGATGTAAACTCAGAGCAGTGGCAAAATGCACCTAGATTCAAAACTCAGGGCAGTGGAAAAATGCACCTAGATTTGAAACACACAACAATGGGAAATTGCGCCTAGATTTGAAACACAACAATGGGAAAATGCACCTAGATTTGAACACACAGCAATGGGAAAATGCACCTAGATTTGAAACACACAACAGTGGGAAATTGCAAATAGATTTAAACTCACAGCAGTAGGATAATACATCTTGATTTAAAACTCACAGTAGTGGGAAAATGCACCTAGATTTAAACTCACGGCATGTGGAAAATGCACATAGATTTGAAACTCAGATCAGTGGGAAAATGCACCTAGATTTGAAACACATAGCAGTGGGAAATTGCAAATAGATTTAAACTCACAGCAGTAGGATAATACATCTTGATTTGAAACTCACGGTAGTGGGAAAATGCTCATAGATTTAAACTCACAGCAGTGGGAAAATGCACTTAGATTTGAACCACTCAGTAGTGGGAAAATGCACCTAGATTTGAAACACACAGTAGTAGGAAAATGCACGTAAGTTTGAAACACAGAGCTATGGCAAATTTCACCTAGATTTAAACTCACAGCAGTGGGAAATGCACCTAGATTTAAGACTCACAGCAGTGGGAAAATGCACCTAGATTTAAAACAAACAGCAGTGGGACATTACACCTAGATTTAAACTCACAGCAGTAGGAACATGCACCTAGATTTAAAGCTCACAGGAGTGGGAAAATGCTCCTAGATTTAAATCTCAAAGTAATGGGAAAGTCCACCTAGATTTAAAACTCAGAGCAGAGTGAAAATGCACCCTGATTTAAAACTCACAGTAGTGAGAAGATGCACCTAGATGTAAACTCACTGCAGTGGCAAAATGCACCTAGATTCAAGACTCAGAGCAGTGGGAAAATGCACCTAGATTTGAAACACACAACAATGGGAATTTGCGTCTAGATTTGAAACACACAGTAGTGGGGAAATGCACCTAGATTTGAACACACAGCAATGGGAAAATGCACCTAGATTTAAACTCACTGTGTTGGGAAAATGCACCTAGATTTAAAACTCACAGCAGTGGGAAAATGCACCCTGATTTAAAACTCACAGTAGTGGGAAGATGCACCTAGATTTGAACACACAGCAATGGGAAAATGCACCTAGATTTAAACTCACAGTAGTGGGAAAATGCACCTAGATTTAAAACTCACAGCAGTGGGGAAATGCACCTAGATGTGAACCACACAGTAGTGGGAAAATGCACCTAGATTTGGAATACAGTAGTAGGAAAATGCACCTAGGTTTGAAACACAGAGCTATGGGAAATTTCACCTAGATTTAAACTCACAGCAGTGGGAAATGCACCTAGATTTAAAACTCACAGCAGTGGGAAAATGCACCTAGATTTGAAACACACAGTAGTGAGAAATTACACCTAGAATGAAACTCACAGCAGCAGGAAAATGCACCTAGATTTAAAGCTCACAGGAGTGGGAAATGCACCAAGATTTAAAACTCACAGTAGTGGGAAAATTCACCTAGATTTAAAACTTGCAGCAGTGAGAAAATGCACCCTGATTTAAAACTCGCAGTAGTGGGAAGATGCATCTAGATGTAAACTCACAGCAGTGGCAAAATGCACCTAGATTCAAAACTCAGAGCAGTGGGAAAATGCACCTAGATTTGAGACACCCAGCAGTGGGAAATTGCAAATAGATTTAAACTCACAGCAGTAGGATAAGACATCTTGATTTAAACCTCACAGTAGTGGGCAAATGCACCTAGATTTGAAACATAAAGTAGTGGGAAAATGCACGTAGGTTTGAAACACAGAGCTATGGGAAATTTCACCTAGATTTAAACGCACAGCAGTGGGAGACGCATCTAGATTTGAAGCTCACAGGAGTGGGAAAATGCACCAAGAGTTAAATCTCACGGTAGTGGGAAAATTCACCTAGATATGAAACATACAGCAGTGGGAAATTACACCTAGATTGAAACTCACAGCAGTAGGAAAATGCACCTAGATTTGAAGCTCACAGGAGTGGGAAAATTCACCTAGATGTAAAACTCGCAGCAGTGTGAAAATGCACCCTGATGCAAAACTCACAGTAGTGGGAAGATGCATCGAGATCTAAACTCAGAGCAGTGGCAAAATGCACCTAGATTCAAAACTCAGGGCAGTGGGAAAATGCACCTAGATTTGAAACACACAACAATGGGAAAATGCACCTAGATTTGAACACACAGCAATGGGAAAATGCACCTAGATTTGAAACACACAACAGTGGGAAATTGCAAATAGATTTAAACTCACAGCAGTAGGATAATACATCTTGATTTAAAACTCACAGTAGTGGGAAAATGCACCTAGATTTGAACACACAGCAATGGGAAAATGCACCTAGATTTGAAACACATAGCAGTGGGAAATTGCAAATAGATTTAAACTCACAGCAGTAGGATAATACATCTTGATTTGAAACTCACGGTAGTGGGAAAATGCTCATAGATTTAAACTCACAGCAGTGGGAAAATGCACCTAGATTTGAACCACTCAGTAGTGGGAAAATGCACCTAGATTTGAAACACACAGTAGTAGGAAAATGCACGTAGGTTTGAAACACAGAGCTATGGCAAATTTCACCTAGATTTAAACTCACAGCAGTGGGAAGTGCACCTAGATTTAAGACTCACAGCAGTGGGAAAATGCACCTAGATTTAAAACAAACAGCAGTGGGAAATTACACCTAGATTTAAACTCACAGCAGTAGGAACATGCACCTAGATTTAAAGCTCACAGGAGTGGGAAAATGCTCCTAGATTTAAATCTCAAAGTAGTGGGAAAGTCCACCTAGATTTAAAACTCAGAGCAGAGTGAAAATGCACCCTGATTTAAAACTCACAGTAGTGAGAAGATGCACCTAGATGTAAACTCACTGCAGTGGCAAAATGCACCTAGATTCAAAACTCAGAGCAGTGGGAAAATGCACCTAGATTTGAAACACACAACAATGGGAATTTGCGCCTAGATTTGAAACACACAGTAGTGGGGAAATAATGCACCTAGATTTGAACACACAGCAATGGGAAAATGCACCTAGATTTAAACTCACAGTGGTGGGAAAATGCACCTAGATTTAAAACTCACAGCAGTGGGAAAATGTACCTAGATTTGAAACACAGAGTAGTGGGAAAATGTACCTAGATTTGAAACACACTGTAGTGGGAAAATGCAATGAGATTTGAAACACACAGTAGCAAGAAAATGCACATGGATTTGAAACTCACAGCAGTGGGAAAATGTACCTAGATTTGAAACACACAATAATGGGAAAATGCACCTAGATTTAAAACTCACACAAGTGGGAAAATGCACCCTTATTTAAAACTCACAGTAGTGGGAAAATGTACCTAGATTTAAACTCACAGTAGTGGGAACATGTACCTAGATTTGAAACACACAGTAGTGGGTAAATGCACCGAGATTTGAAACACACAGTAGCAAGAAAATGCACATGGATTTGAAACTCACAGTAGTGGGAAAATGCACCTAGATTTAAAACTCAAAGCAGTGGGAAAATGCACCTAGATTTGAACCACACAGTAGTGGGAAAATGCACCTAAATTTGAAACACACAGTAGTAGGAAAATACACCTAGGTTTGAAACACAGAGCTATGGGAAATTTCACCTAAATTTAAATCTCACAGCAGTGGGAAATGCACCTAAATTTAAGACTCACAGCAGTGGGAAAATGCACCTAGATTTAAATCTCACAGTAGTCAGAAAATCCACCTAGATTTAAAACTCACAGCAGTTTGAAATTACACCTAGATTTAAACTCACAGCAATAGGAAAATGCACCTAGATTTAAAGCTCACAGGAGTGGGAAAATGCACCTAGATTTAAATCTCACAGTAGTCAGAAAATCCACCTAGATTTAAAACTCACAGCAGTGTGAAAATGCACCCTGATTTAAAACTCACAGTAGTGGGAAAATGCACCTAGATTTAAACTCACAGCAGTGGAAAAATGCACCTAGATTTAAACTCACAGCAGTGGAAAAATGCACCTAGATTTAAAACTCACAGCAGCGGGAAAATGCACCTAGGTTTGAAACACAGTAGTAGGAAAATGCACCTAGGTTTGAAACACAGAGCTATGGGAAATTTCACCTAAATTTAAAACTCACAGCAGTGGGAAAATGCACCTAGATTTGAAACACACAGCAGTGGGAAAGTACACCTAGATTGAAACTCACAGCAGTAGGAAAATGCACCTAGATTTAAATCTCACAGTAGTGGGAAAATTCACCTAGATTTGAAACTCGCAGCAGTGAGAAAATGCACCCTGATTTAAAACTCACAGTAGTGGGAAGATCCATCTAGATATAAACTCACAACAGTGGCAAAATGCACCTAGATTCAAAACTCAGAGCAGTGGGAAAATGCACCTAGATTTGAAACACACAGCAGTGGGAAATTGCAAATAGATTTAAACTCACAGCAGTAGGATAATACATCTTGATTTAAAACTCACAGTAGTGGGAAAATGCACCTAGATTTAAACGCACAGCATGTGGAAAATGCACATAGATTTGAAACTCAGAGCAGTGGGAAAATGCACCTAGATTTGAAACACATAGCAGTGGGAAATTGCAAATAGAATTAAACTCACAGCAGTAGGATAATACATCTTGATTTGAAACTCAAGGTAGTTGGAAAATGCACCTAGATTTAAACTCACGGCATGTGGAAAATGCACATAGATTTGAAACTCAGATCAGTGGGAAAATGCACCTAGATTTGAAACACATAGCAGTGGGAAATTGCAAATAGATTTAAACTCACAGCAGTAGGATAATACATCTTGATTTGAAACTCACGGTAGTGGGAAAATGCTCATAGATTTAAACTCACAGCAGTGGGAAAATGCACTTAGATTTGAACCACTCAGTAGTGGGAAAATGCACCTAGATTTGAAACACACAGTAGTAGGAAAATGCACGTAAGTTTGAAACACACAGCAGTGGGAAATTACACCTAGATTTAAACTCACAGCAGTGGGAAATGCACCTAGATTTAAGACTCACAGCAGTGGGAAAATGCACCTAGATTTGAAACACACAGCAGTGGGAAATTACACCTAGATTTAAACTCACAGCAGTAAGAACATGCACCTAGATTTAAAGCTCACAGGAGTGGGAAAATGCACCTAGATTTAAATCTCAAAGTAGTGGGAAAGTCCACCTAGATTTAAAACTCACAGCACAGTGAAAATGCACCCTGATTTAAAACTCACAGTAGTGAGAAGATGCGCCTAGATGTAAACTCACTCGAGTGGCAAAATGCACCTAGATTCAAAACTCAGAGCAGTGGGAAAATGCACCTAGATTTGAAACACACAACAATGGGAAATTGCGCCTAGATTTGAAACACACAGTAGTGGGGAAATGCACCTAGATTTGAGCACACAGCAATGGGAAAATGCACCTAGATTTAAACTCACAGTAGTGGGAAAATGCACCCAGATTTCAAACTCACAGCACTGGGAAAATGCACCTAGATTTGAAACACAGAGTAGTGGGAAAATGTACCTAGATTTGAAACACACAATAATGGGAAAATGCACCTAGATTTGAAACACACAGCAGTGGGAAATTACACCTAGATTTAAACTCAGAGCAGTAAGAAAATGCACCTAGATTTAAAGCTCACAGGAGTGGGAAAATGCACCTAGATTTAAATCTCACAGTAGTGGGAAAATCCACCTAGATTTAAAACTCACAGCAGTGTGAAAATGCACCCTGATTTAACACTCACAGTAGTGGGAAAATGCACCTAGATTTAAACTCACAGAAGTGGGAAAATGCACCTAGATTTAAACTCACAGCAGTGGAAAAATGCACCTAGATTTAAAACTCACAGCAGTGGTAAAATGCACCTAGATTTAAACTCACAGTAGTGGGAAAATGCACCTAGATTTAAAACTCACAGCAGTTGAAAATGCACTTAGATTTGAAACACAGAGTAGTGGGAAAATGTACCTAGATTTGAAACACACAATAATGGGAAAATGCACCTAGATGTAAAACTCACAGCAGTGGGAAAATGTACCTAGATTTAAGACTCACAGCAGTGGGAAAATGCACCTAGATTTGAAACACACAGCAGTGGGAAAATGCACCTAGATTTAAATCTCAAAGTAGTGAGAAAGTCCACCTAGATTTAAAACTCACAGCAGAGTGAAAATGCACCCTGATTTAAAACTCACAGTAGTGAGAAGATGTGCCTAGATGTAAACTCACTCGAGTGGAAAAATGCACCTAGATTCAAAACTCAGAGCAGTGGGAAAATGCACCTAGATTTGAAACACACAACAATAGGAAATTGCGCCTAGATTTGAAACACACAGTAGTGGGGAAATGCACCTAGATTTGAACACACAGCAATGGGAAAATGCACCTAGATTTAAACTCACAGTAGTGGGAAAATGCACCCAGATTTCAAACTCACAGCACCGGGAAAATGCACCTAGATTTGAAACACAGAGTAGTGGGAAAATGTACCTCGATTTGAAACACACAATAATGGGAAAATGCACCTAGATTTGAAACACACAGCAGCGGGAAATTACACCTAGATTTAAACTCACAGCAGTAGGAAAATGCACCTAGATTTAAAGCTCACAGGAGTGGGAAAATGCACCTAGATTTAAATCTCACAGTAGTGGGAAAATCCACCTAGATTTAAAACTCACAGCAGTGTGAAAATGCACCCTGATTTAAAACTCACAGTAGTGGGAAAATGTACCTAGATTTGAAACACACAATAATGGGAAAATGCACCTAGATGTAAAACTCACAGCAGTGGGAAAATGTACCTAGATTTAAGACTCACAGCAGTGGGAAAATGCACCTAGATTTGAAACACACAGCAGTGGGAAAATGCACCTAGATTTAAATCTCAAAGTAGTGGGAAAGTCCACCTAGATTTAAAACTCACAGCAGAGTGAAAATACACCCTGATTTAAAACTCACAGTAGTGAGAAGATGTGCCTGGATGTAAACTCACTCGAGTGGCAACATGCACCTAGATTCAAAACTCAGAGCAGTGGGAAAATGCACCTAGATTTGAAACACACAAGAATAGGAAATTGCGCCTAGATTTAAACTCACAGTCGTGGGAATATGCACCTAGATTTGAAACGCACAGTAGTGTGAAAATGCACCTAGATTTGAAACACACAGTTGTAGGAAAATGCACCTAGGTTTGGAACACAGAGCTATGGGAAATTTCACCTAGATTTAAACTCGCAGTAGTGGGAAATGGGAAAATGCACCTAGATTTAAAACTCACAGCAATGGGAAAATGCACCTAGATTTGAAACACAGAGTAGTGGGAAAATGTACCTAGATTTGAAACACACAATAATGGGAAAATGTACCTAGATGTAAAACTCACAGCAGTGAGAAAATGCACCCTTATTTAAAACTCACAGTAGTGGGAAAATTCACCTAGATTTAAACTCACAGCAGTGGGAATATGCACCTAGATTTAAAACTCACAGCAGTGGGAAAATGCATCTAGATTTGAAACACAAAGTAGTGGGAAAATGTACCTAGATTTGAAACACACAATAATGGGAAAATGCACCTAGATTTAAAACTTACACAAGTGGGAAAATGCACCCTTATTTAAAACTCACAGTAGTGGAAAAATGTACCTAGATTTAAACTCACAGTCGTGGGAACATGCACCTAGATTTGAAACACACAGTAGTGGGAAAATTCACCGAGATTTGAAACACATAGTAGCAAGAAAATGAACATGGATTTGAAACTCACAGTAGTGGGAAAATGTACCTAGATTTAAACACACAGTCATGGGAACATGCACCTAGATTTCAAACACATAGTAGCGTGAAAATGTACCTAGATTTAAACTCACAGTCGTGGGAACATGCAACTTGATTTGAAACACACAAAAGTGTGAAAATGCACCTAGATTTGAAACACACCTCGTAGGAAAATGCACCTAGGTTTTGAACACAGAGCTATGGGAAATTCCACCTAGATTTAAACTCACAGCAGTGGGAAATGCACCTAGATTTAAGACTCACCACAGTGGGAAAATGCACCTAGATTTGAAACACACAGCAGTGGGAAATTACACCTAGATTTAAACTCACAGATTTAAACTCACAGTAGGAAAATGCACCTAGTTTTGAAGCTCACAGGAGTGGGAAAATGCACCTATATTTAAATCTCACAGTAGTGGGACAATCCACCTAGATTTAAAACTCACAGCAGTGTGAAAATGCACCCGGATTTAAAACTCACAGTAGTGGGAAAATGCACTGAGATTTGAAACACACAGTAGTGGGAAAATGCACTGAGATTTGAAACACACAGTAGCAAGACAATGCACATGGATTTGAAACTCACGGTACTGGGAAAATGCACCTAGATTTAAACTCACAACAATGGGAAATTGCGCCTAGATTTGAAACACACAGTAGTGGGGAAATGCACCTAGATTTGAACACACAGCAATCGGAAAAATGCACCTAGATTTAAACTCGCAATAGTGGGAAAATGCACCTAGATTTAAAACTTACACAAGTGGGAAAATGCACCCTTATTTAAAACTCACAGTAGTGGAAAAATGTACCTAGATTTAAACTCACAGTCGTGGGAACATGCACCTAGATTTGAAACACACAGTAGTGGGAAAATTCACCGAGATTTGAAACACATAGTAGCAAGAAAATGAACATGGATTTGAAACTCACAGTAGTGGGAAAATGTACCTAGATTTAAACACACAGTCATGGGAACATGCACCTAGATTTCAAACACATAGTAGCGTGAAAATGTACCTAGATTTAAACTCACAGTCGTGGGAACATGCACCTAGATTTGAAACACACAGTAGTGGGAAAATTCACCGAGATTTGAAACACATAGTAGCAAGAAAATGAACATGGATTTGAAACTCACAGTAGTGGGAAAATGTACCTAGATTTAAACACACAGTCATGGGAACATGCACCTAGATTTCAAACACATAGTAGCGTGAAAATGTACCTAGATTTAAACTCACAGTCGTGGGAACATGCAACTTGATTTGAAACACACAAAAGTGTGAAAATGCACCTAGATTTGAAACACACCTCGTAGGAAAATGCACCTAGGTTTTGAACACAGAGCTATGGGAAATTCCACCTAGATTTAAACTCACAGCAGTGGGAAATGCACCTAGATTTAAGACTCACCACAGTGGGAAAATGCACCTAGATTTGAAACACACAGCAGTGGGAAATTACACCTAGATTTAAACTCACAGATTTAAACTCACAGTAGGAAAATGCACCTAGTTTTGAAGCTCACAGGAGTGGGAAAATGCACCTATATTTAAATCTCACAGTAGTGGGACAATCCACCTAGATTTAAAACTCACAGCAGTGTGAAAATGCACCCGGATTTAAAACTCACAGTAGTGGGAAAATGCACTGAGATTTGAAACACACAGTAGTGGGAAAATGCACTGAGATTTGAAACACACAGTAGCAAGACAATGCACATGGATTTGAAACTCACGGTACTGGGAAAATGCACCTAGATTTAAACTCACAACAATGGGAAATTGCGCCTAGATTTGAAACACACAGTAGTGGGGAAATGCACCTAGATTTGAACACACAGCAATCGGAAAAATGCACCTAGATTTAAACTCGCAATAGTGGGAAAATGCACCTAGATTTAAAACTCACAGCAGTGTGAAAATGCACCTAGATTTGAAACACAGAGTAGTAGGAAAATGTACCTAGATTTGAAACACACAATAATGGGAAAATGCACCTAGATTTAAAACTCACAGCAGCGGGAAAATGCACCCTTATTTAAAACTCACAGTAGTGGGTAAAATCACCCAGATTTAAACTCACAGCAGTGGGAATATGCACCTAGATTTGAAACACACCGTGGTGGGTAAATGCACCGAGATTTGAAACACACAGTAGCAAGAAAATGCACCTAGATTTGAAACACAGAGCTATGGGAAATTTCACCTAGATTTAAACTCACTGCAGTGGGAAATGCACCTAGATTTAAAACTCACAGCAGTGGGAAAATGCACCTAGATTTCAAACACACAGCAGTGGGAAATTACACCTAGATTGAAACTCACAGCAGTAGGAAAATGCACCTAGATTTAAAGCTCACAGGAGTGGGAAAATGCACCTAGATTTAAAACTCACAGCAGTGGGAAAATGCACCTAGATTTGAAACACACAGCAGTGGAAAATTACACCTAGATTGAAACTCACAGCAGTAGGACAATGCACCAAGATTTGGATATCACAGTAGTGGGAAATTCACCTAGATTTAAAACTCACAGCAGTGTGAAAATGCACCCTGATTTAAAACTCACAGTAGTGGGAATATGCATCTATATGTAAACTCACAGCAGTGGGAAATTGCAAATCGATTTAAACTCACAGCAGTAGTATAATACATATTGATTTAAAACTCACAGTAGTGGAAAATGCACCTAGATTTAAACTCACAGCATGTGGAAAATGCACATAGATTTGAAACTCACAGCAGTTGGAAAATGCACCTAGATTTAAAACTCACAGCAGTTGGAAAATGCACCTAGATTTGAAACACACAGTAGTGGGGAAATGAACCTAGATTTGAAACACACAGTGGGAAAATGCAGCTAGATCTAAAACTCAAAGCAGTTGAAAAATGCACCTTGATAATAAAATTCACAGTAGTGGGGAAATTCACCTAGATTTGAACACACAGCAATCGGAAAACGCACCTAGATTTAAACTCACAGTAGTGGGAAAATGCACCTTGATTTAAAACTCACAGCAGTGGGAAAATGCACCTAGATTTGAAATACACAATAATGGGAAAATGCACCTAGATTTAAAACTCACACAAGTGGGAAAATGCACCCTTATTTAAAACTCACAGTAGTGGGAAAATGTACCTAGATTTAAACTCACAGTAGTGGGAACATGTACCTAGATTTGAAACACACAGTAGATGGAAAATGCACCGAGATTTGAAACACACAGCAGTGGGAAAATGCACCTACATTTGAAGCACACAGTAGTAGGAAAATGCACCTAGATTTGAAGCACACAGTAGTAGGAAAATGCACCTAGGTTTGAAACACAGAGCTATGGGAAATTTCACCTAGATTTAAATCTCACAACAGTGGGAAATGCACCTAGATTTAAGACTCACAGCAGTGGGAAAATGCACCTAGATTTGAAACACACAGCAGTGGGAAATTACACCTAGATTTAAACTCACAGCAGTAGGAAAATGCACCTAGATTTAAATCTCACAACAGTGGGAAATGCACCTAGATTTAAGACTCACAGCAGTGGGAAAATGCACCTAGATTTGAAACACACAGCAGTGGGAAATTACACCTAGATTTAAACTCACAGCAGTAGGAAAATGCACCTAGATTTAAAGCTCACAGGAGTGGGAAAATGCACCTAGATTTAAATCTCACAGTAGTCGGAAAATCCACCTAGATTTAAAACTCACAGCAGTGTGAAAATGTACCCTGATTTAAAATTCACAGTAGTGGGAAAATGCACCTAGATTTAAACTCACAGCAGTTGAAAAATGCACCTAGATTTAAACTCACAGCAGTGGAAAAATGCACCTAGATTTAAAACTCACAGCAGTGGGAATATTCACCTAGATGTCAACCACACAGTAGTGGGGAAATGCACCTAGATTTGAAACACAGTAGTAGGAAAATGCACCTAGGTTTGAAACACAGAGCTATGGGAAATTTCACCTAGATTTAAACTCACAGCAGTGGGAAATGCACCTATATTTAAAACTCACAGCAGTGGGAAAATGCACCTAGATTTGAAACACACAGCAGTGGGAAATTACACCTAGATTGAAACTCACAGCAGTAGGAAAATGCACCTAGATTTAAAGCTCACAGGAGTGGGAAAATGCACCAAGATTTAAATCTCACAGTAGTGGGAAAATTCACCTAGATTTAAAACTCGCAGCTTTGAGAAAATGCACCCTGATTTAAAACTCACAGTAGTGGGAAGATGCATCTAGATATAAACTCACAGCAGTGGCAAAATGCACCTAGATTCAAAACTCAGAGAAGTGGGAAAATGCGCCTAGATTTGAAACACACAGCAGTGGGAAATTGCAAATAGATTTAAACTCACAGCAGTAGGATAATACATCTTGATTTAAACCTCACAGTAGTGGGGAAATGCACCTAGATTTGAAACACACAGTAGTAGGAAAATGCACATAGGTTTGAAACACAGAGCTATGGGAAATTTCACCTAGATTTATACTCACAGCAGTGGGAAGTGCACCTAGATTTAAAACTCACAGCAGTGGAAAATGCACCTAGATTTGAAACATACAGCAGTGGGAAATTACACCTAGATTGAAACTCACAGCAGTAGGTAAATGCACCTAGATTTGAAGCTCACAGGAGTGGGAAAATGCACCTAGAGTTAAATCTCACAGTAGTGGGAAAATTCACCTAGATGTAAAACTCGCAGCAGTGTGAAAATCCACCCTGATGCAAAACTCACAGTAGTGGGAAGATGCATCTAGATGTAAACTTAGAGCAGTGGCAAAATGCATCCAGATTCAAAACTCAGAGCAGTGGGAAAATGCACCTAGATTTGAAACAGACAACAATGGGAAATTGCGCCTAGATTTGAAACACACAGTAGTGAGGAAATGCACCTAGATTTAAACTCACAGTCGTGGGAACATGCACCTAGATTTGAAACACACAGCAGTGGGAAATTACACCTAGATTGACACTCACAGCAGTAGGAAAATGCACCTAGATTTAAAGCTCACAGTTGTGGGAAAATGCACCTAGATTTAAAACTCACAGCAGTGGGAAAATGCACCTAGATTTGAAACACACAGCATTGGGAAATTACACCTAGATTGAAACTCACAGCAGTAGGAAAATGCACCAAGATTTAAATATCACAGTAGTGGGAAAATTCACCTATATTTAAAACTCACAGCAGTGTGAAAATGCACCCTGATTTAAAACTCACAGTAGTGGGAATATGCATCTAGATGTAAACTCACAGCAGTGGGAAATTGCAAATAGATTTAAACTCACAGCAGTAGGATAATACATCTTGATTTAAAACTCACAGTAGTGGAAAATGCACATATATTTGAAACTCACAGCAGTTGGAAAATGCACCTAGATTTGAAACACACAGTAGTGGGGAAATGCACCTAGATTTGAAACACACAGTGGGAAAATGCAGCTAGATCTAAAACTCAAAGCAGTTGAAAAATGCACCTTGATAATAAAATTCACAGTAGTGGGAAAATGCACCTAGATTTAAACTCACAACAATGGGAAATTGCGCCTAGATTTGAAAGACAAGGTAGTGGGGAAATGCACCTAGATTTGAACACACAGCAATCAGAAAATGCACCTAGATTTAAACTCACAGTAGTGGGAAAATGCACCTTGATTTAAAACTCACAGCAGTGGGAAAATGCACCTAGATTTGAAACACAGAGTAGTGGGAAAATGTACCTAGATTTGAAACACACAATAATGGGAAAATCCACCTAGATTTAAAACTCACACAAGTGGGAAAATGCACCTAGATTTAAACTCACAGTAGTGGGAACATGTACCTAGATTTGAAACACACAGTAGTGGGAAAATGCACCGAGATTTGAAACACACAGTAGCAAGAAAATACACATGGATTTGAAACTCACAGTAGTGGGAAAATGCACCTAGATTTAAAACTCACAGCAGTGGGAAAATGCACCTAGATTTGAACCACACAGTAGTGGGAAAATGCACCTAAATTTGAAACACACAGTAGTAGGAAAATGCACCTAGGTTTGAAACACAGAGCTATGGGAAATTTCACCTAGATTTAAATCTCACAGCAGTGGGAAATGCACCTAGATTTAAGACTCACAGCAGTGGGAAAATGCACCTAGATTTGAAACACACAGCAGTGGGAAATTACACCTGGATTTAAACTCACAGCAGTAGGAAAATGCACCTAGATTTAAAGCTCACAGGAGTGGGAAAATGCACCTAGATTTAAATCTCAAAGTAGTGGGAAAGTCCACCTAGATTTAAAACTCACAGCACAGTGAAAATGCACCCTGATTTAAAACTCACAGTAGTGAGAAGATGCGCCTAGATGTAAACTCACTCGAGTGGCTAGATTTGAAACACACAACAATGGGAAATTGCGCCTAGATTTGAAAACACACAGTAGTGGGGAAATGCACCTAGATTTGAACACACAGCAATGGGAAAATGCACCTAGATTTAAACTCACAGTAGTGGGAAAATGCACCCAGATTTCAAACTCACAGCACTGGGAAAATGCACCTAGATTTGAAACACAGAGTAGTGGGAAAATGTAACTAGATTTCAACACACAATAATGCGAAAATGCACCTAGATTTGAAACACACAGCAGTGGGAAATTACACCTAGATTTAAACTCAGAGCAGTAAGAAAATGCACCTAGATTTAAAGCTCACAGGAGTGGGAAAATGCACCTAGATTTAAATCTCACAGTAGTGGGAAAATCCACCTAGATTTAAAACTCACAGCAGTGTGAAAATGCACCCTGATTTAAAACTCACAGTAGTGGGAAAATGTACCTAGATTTGAAACACACAATAATGGGAAAATGCACCTAGATGTAAAACTCACAGCAGTGGGAAAATGTACCTAGATTTAAGACTCACAGCAGTGGGAAAATGCACCTAGATTTGAAACACACAGCAGTGGGAAAATGCACCTAGATTTAAATCTCAAAGTAGTGGGAAAGTCCACCTAGATTTAAAACTCACAGCAGAGTGAAAATGCACCCTGATTTAAAACTCACAGTAGTGAGAAGATGTGCCTAGATGTAAACTCACTCGAGTGGCAACATGCACCTAGATTCAAAACTCAGAGCAGTGGGAAAATGCACCTAGATTTGAAACACACAAGAATAGGAAATTGCGCCTAGATTTAAACTCACAGTCGTGGGAATATGCACCTAGATTTGAAACGCACAGTAGTGTGAAAATGCACCTAGATTTGAAACACACAGTTGTAGGAAAATGCACCTAGGTTTGGAACACAGAGCTATGGGAAATTTCACCTAGATTTAAACTCGCAGTAGTGGGAAATGGGAAAATGCACCTAGATTTAAAACTCACAGCAATGGGAAAATGCACCTAGATTTGAAACACAGAGTAGTGGGAAAATGTACCTAGATTTGAAACACACAATAATGGGAAAATGTACCTAGATGTAAAACTCACAGCAGTGAGAAAATGCACCCTTATTTAAAACTCACAGTAGTGGGAAAATTCACCTAGATTTAAACTCACAGCAGTGGGAATATGCACCTAGATTTAAAACTCACAGCAGTGGGAAAATGCATCTAGATTTGAAACACAAAGTAGTGGGAAAATGTACCTAGATTTGAAACACACAATAATGGGAAAATGCACCTAGATTTAAAACTTACACAAGTGGGAAAATGCACCCTTATTTAAAACTCACAGTAGTGGAAAAATGTACCTAGATTTAAACTCACAGTCGTGGGAACATGCACCTAGATTTGAAACACACAGTAGTGGGAAAATTCACCGAGATTTGAAACACATAGTAGCAAGAAAATGAACATGGATTTGAAACTCACAGTAGTGGGAAAATGTACCTAGATTTAAACACACAGTCATGGGAACATGCACCTAGATTTCAAACACATAGTAGCGTGAAAATGTACCTAGATTTAAACTCACAGTCGTGGGAACATGCAACTTGATTTGAAACTCACAGCAGTGGGAAAATGCACCTAGATTTGAAACACACAGCATTGGGAAATTACCCCTAGATTGAAACTCACAGCAGTAGGAAAATGCACCAAGATTTAAATATCACAGTAGTGGGAAAATTCACCTAGATTTAAAACTCACAGCAGTGTGAAAATGCACCCTGATTTAAAACTCACAGTAGTGGGAATATGCATCTAGATTTAAACTCACAGCAGTAGGATAATACATCTTGATTTAAAACTCACAGCAGTTGGAAAATGCACCTAGATTTGAAACACACAGTAGTGGGGAAATGCACCTAGATTTGAAACACACAGTGGGAAAATGCAGCTAGATCTAAAACTCAAAGCAGTTGAAAAATGCACCTTGATAATAAAATTCACAGTAGTGGGAAAATGCACCTAGATTTAAACTCATAACAATGGGAAATTGCGCCTAGATTTGAAAGACAAGGTAGTGGGGAAATGCACCTAGATTTGAACACACAGCAATCAGAAAATGCACCTAGATTTAAACTCACAGTAGTGGGAAAATGCACCTTGATTTAAAACTCACAGCAGTGGGAAAATGCACCTAGATTTGAAACACAGAGTAGTGGGAAAATGTACCTAGATTTGAAACACACAATAATGGGAAAATCCACCTAGATTTAAAACTCACACAAGTGGGAAAATGCACCCTTATTTAAAACTCACAGTAGTGGGAAAATGCACCTAGATTTAAACTCACAGTAGTGGGAACATGTACCTAGATTTGAAACACACAGTAGTGGGAAAATGCACCGAGATTTGAAACACACAGTAGCAAGAAAATGCACATGGATTTGAAACTCACAGTAGTGGGAAAATGCACCTAGATTTAAAACTCACAGCAGTGGGAAAATGCACCTAGATTTGAACCACACAGTAGTGGGAAAATGCACCTAAATTTGAAACACACAGTAGTAGGAAAATGCACCTAGGTTTGAAACACAGAGCTATGGGAAATTTCACCTAGATTTAAATCTCACAGCAGTGGGAAATGCACCTAGATTTAAGACTCACAGCAGTGGGAAAATGCACCTAGATTTGAAACACACAGCAGTGGGAAATTACACCTAGATTTAAACTCACAGCAGTAGGAAAATGCACCTAGATTTAAAGCTCACAGGAGTGGGAAAATGCACCTAGATTTAAATCTCGAAGTAGTGGGAAAGTCCACCTAGATTTAAAACTCACAGCACAGTGAAAATGCACCCTGATTTAAAACTCACAGTAGTGAGAAGATGCGCCTAGATGTAAACTCACTCGAGTGGCAAAATGCACCTAGATTCAAAACTCAGAGCAGTGGGAAAATGCACCTAGATTTGAAACACACAACAATGGGAAATTGCGCCTAGATTTGAAACACACAGTAGTGGGGAAATGCACCTAGATTTGAACACACAGCAATGGGAAAATGCACCTAGATTTAAACTCACAGTAGTGGGAAAATGCACCCAGATTTCAAACTCACAGCACTGGGAAAATGCACCTAGATTTGAAACACAGAGTAGTGGGAAAATGTACCTAGATTTCAACACACAATAATGGGAAAATGCACCTAGATTTGAAACACACAGCAGTGGGAAATTACACCTAGATTTAAACTCAGAGCAGTAAGAAAATGCACCTAGATTTAAATCTCACAGTAGTGGGAAAATCCACCTAGATTTAAAACTCACAGCAGTGTGAAAATGCACCCTTATTTAACACTCACAGTAGTGGGAAAATGCACCTAGATTTAAACTCACAGAAGTATGAAAATGCACCTAGATTTAAACTCACAGCAGTGGAAAAATGCACCTAGATTTAAAACTCACAGCAGTGGTAAAATGCACCTAGATTTAAACTCACAGTAGTGGGAAAATGCACCTAGATTTAAAACTCACAGCAGTTGAAAATGCACTTAGATTTGAAACACAGAGTAGTGGGAAAATGTACCTAGATTTGAAACACACAATAATGGGAAAATGCACCTAGATGTAAAACTCACAGCAGTGGGAAAATGTACCTAGATTTAAGACTCACAGCAGTGGGAAAATGCACCTAGATTTGAAACACACAGCAGTGGGAAAATGCACCTAGATTTAAATCTCAAAGTAGTGAGAAAGTCCACCTAGATTTAAAACTCACAGCAGAGTGAAAATGCACCCTGATTTAAAACTCACAGTAGTGAGAAGATGTGCCTAGATGTAAACTCACTCGAGTGGAAAAATGCACCTAGATTCAAAACTCAGAGCAGTGGGAAAATGCACCTAGATTTGAAACACACAACAATAGGAAATTGCGCCTAGATTTGAAACACACAGTAGTGGGGAAATGCACCTAGATTTGAACACACAGCAATGGGAAAATGCACCTAGATTTAAACTCACAGTAGTGGGAAAATGCACCCAGATTTCAAACTCACAGCACCGGGAAAATGCACCTAGATTTGAAACACAGAGTAGTGGGAAAATGTACCTAGATTTGAAACACACAATAATGGGAAAATGCACCTAGATTTGAAACACACAGCAGTGGGAAATTACACCTAGATTTAAACTCACAGCAGTAGGAAAATGCACCTAGATTTAAAGCTCACAGGAGTGGGAAAATGCACCTAGATTTAAATCTCACAGTAGTGGGAAAATCCACCTAGATTTAAAACTCACAGCAGTGTGAAAATGCACCCTGATTTAAAACTCACAGTAGTGGGAAAATGTACCTAGATTTGAAACACACAATAATGGGAAAATGCACCTAGATGTAAAACTCACAGCAGTGGGAAAATGTACCTAGATTTAAGACTCACAGCAGTGGGAAAATGCACCTAGATTTGAAACACACAGCAGTGGGAAAATGCACCTAGATTTAAATCTCAAAGTAGTGGGAAAGTCCACCTAGATTTAAAACTCACAGCAGAGTGAAAATGCACCCTGATTTAAAACTCACAGTAGTGAGAAGATGTGCCTAGATGTAAACTCACTCGAGTGGCAACATGCACCTAGATTCAAAACTCAGAGCAGTGGGAAAATGCACCTAGATTTGAAACACACAAGAATAGGAAATTGCGCCTAGATTTAAACTCACAGTCGTGGGAATATGCACCTAGATTTGAAACGCACAGTAGTGTGAAAATGCACCTAGATTTGAAACACACAGTTGTAGGAAAATGCACCTAGGTTTGGAACACAGAGCTATGGGAAATTTCACCTAGATTTAAACTCGCAGTAGTGGGAAATGGGAAAATGCACCTAGATTTAAAACTCACAGCAATGGGAAAATGCACCTAGATTTGAAACACAGAGTAGTGGGAAAATGTACCTAGATTTGAAACACACAATAATGGGAAAATGTACCTAGATGTAAAACTCACAGCAGTGAGAAAATGCACCCTTATTTAAAACTCACAGTAGTGGGAAAATTCACCTAGATTTAAACTCACAGCAGTGGGAATATGCACCTAGATTTAAAACTCACAGCAGTGGGAAAATGCATCTAGATTTGAAACACAAAGTAGTGGGAAAATGTACCTAGATTTGAAACACACAATAATGGGAAAATGCACCTAGATTTAAAACTTACACAAGTGGGAAAATGCACCCTTATTTAAAACTCACAGTAGTGGAAAAATGTACCTAGATTTAAACTCACAGTCGTGGGAACATGCACCTAGATTTGAAACACACAGTAGTGGGAAAATTCACCGAGATTTGAAACACATAGTAGCAAGAAAATGAACATGGATTTGAAACTCACAGTAGTGGGAAAATGTACCTAGATTTAAACACACAGTCATGGGAACATGCACCTAGATTTCAAACACATAGTAGCGTGAAAATGTACCTAGATTTAAACTCACAGTCGTGGGAACATGCAACTTGATTTGAAACACACAAAAGTGTGAAAATGCACCTAGATTTGAAACACACCTCGTAGGAAAATGCACCTAGGTTTTGAACACAGAGCTATGGGAAATTCCACCTAGATTTAAACTCACAGCAGTGGGAAATGCACCTAGATTTAAGACTCACCACAGTGGGAAAATGCACCTAGATTTGAAACACACAGCAGTGGGAAATTACACCTAGATTTAAACTCACAGATTTAAACTCACAGTAGGAAAATGCACCTTGTTTTGAAGCTCACAGGAGTGGGAAAATGCACCTATATTTAAATCTCACAGTAGTGGGACAATCCACCTAGATTTAAAACTCACAGCAGTGTGAAAATGCACCCGGATTTAAAACTCACAGTAGTGGGAAAATGCACTGAGATTTGAAACACACAGTAGTGGGAAAATGCACTGAGATTTGAAACACACAGTAGCAAGACAATGCACATGGATTTGAAACTCACGGTACTGGGAAAATGCACCTAGATTTAAACTCACAACAATGGGAAATTGCGCCTAGATTTGAAACACACAGTAGTAGGAAAATGCACCTAGGTTTGAAACACACAGCAGTGGGAAATTACACCTAAATTGAAACACACAGCAGTGGGAACATGCACCTAGATTTGAAACACACAGCAGTGGGAAATTGCAAATAGATTTAAACTCACAGCAGTAGGATAATACATCTTGATTTAAACATCACAGTAGTGGGGAAATGCACCTAGATTTGAAACATACAGTAGTAGGAAAATGCACGTAGGTTTGAAACACAGAGCTATGGGAAATTTCAGCTAGATTTATACTCACAGCAGTGTGAAGTGCACCTAGATTTAAAACACACAGCAGTGGGAAAATGCACCTAGATTTGAAACATACATCAGTGGGAAATTACATCTAGATTGAAACTCGCAGCAGTAGGAAAATGGACCTAGATGTGAAGCTCACAGGAGTGGGAAAATGCACCAAGAGTTAAATCTCACAGTAGTGGGAAAATTCACCTAGATGTAAAACTCGCAGCAGTGTGAAAATGCACCCTGATCCAAAACTCACAGTAGTGGGAGGATGCATCTAGATGTAAACTCAGAGCAGTGGCAAAATGCATCCAGATTCAAAACTCAGAGCAGTGGGAAAATGCACCTAGATTTGAAACACACAACAATGGGAAATTGCGCCTAGATTTGAAACACACAGTAGTGAGGAAATGCACCTAGATTTGAACACACAGCAATTGGAAAATGCACCTAGATTTGAAACACACAACAGTGGGAAATTTCAAATAGATTTAAACTCACAGCAGTAGGATAATACATCTTGATGTAAAACTCACAGTAGTGGGAAAATGCACCTAGATTTAAACTCACAGCATGTGGAAAATGCACATAGATTTGAAACTCAGAGCAGTGGGAAAATGCACCTAGATTTGAAACACATAGCAGTGGGAAATTGCAAATAGATTTAAACTCACAGCAGTAGGATAATATATCTTGATTTGAAACTCACGGTAGTGGGAAAATGCACATAGATTTAAACTCACAGCAGTGGGAAAATGCACCTAGATTTGAGCCACACAGTAGTGGGTAAATGCACCTAGATTTGAAACACACAGTAGTAGGGAAATGCACGTAGGTTTGAAACACAGAGCTATGGGAAATTTCACCTAGTTTTAAAGCTCACAGGAGTGGGAAAATGCACCAAGATTTAAATCTCACAGTAGTGGGAAAATGCACCTAGATTTAAACTCACAGTAGTGGGAAAATGCACCCAGATTTAAAACTCACAGCACTGGGAAAATGCACCTAGATTTGAAACACAGAGTAGTGGGAAAATGTACCTAGATTTGAAACACACTGTAGTGGGAAAATGCAACAAGATTTGAAACACACAGTAGCAATAAAATACACATGGATTTGAAACTCACAGTAGTGGGAAAATGCATCTAGATTTAAACTCACAGCAGTGGAAAAATGCACCTAGGTTTAAACTCACAGCAGTGGAAAAATGCACCTAGATTTAAAACTCACAGCAGTGGGAAACTGCACCTAGATTTGAAACACACAGTAGTAGGAAAATGCACCTAGGTTTGAAACACACAGCAGTGGGAAATTACACCTAAATTGAAACACACAGCAGTGGGAAATTACACCTAAATTGAAACTCACAGCAGTAGGAAAATAAACCTAGATTTGAAGCTCACAGGAGTGGGAAAATGCACCAAGATTTAAATCTCACAGTAGTGGGAAAATGCACCTAGATTTAAACTCACAGCAGTGGGAAAATGCACCTAGATTTAAAACTCACAGCAGTGGTAAAATGCACCTAGATTTAAACTCACAGTAGTGGGAAAATGCACCTAGATTTAAAACTCACAGCAGTTGAAAATGCATTTAGATTTGAAACACAGAGTAGTGGGAAAATGTACCTAGATTTGAAACACACAATAATAGGAAAATGCACCTAGATGTAAAACTCACAGCAGTGGGAAAATGTACCTGGATTTAAACTCACAATTGTGGGAACATGCACCTAGATTTGAAACGCACAGTAGTGTGAAAATGCACCTAGATTTGAAACACACAGTTGTAGGAAAATGCACCTAGGTTTGGAACACAGAGCTATGGGAAATTTCACCTAGATTTAAACTCGCAGTAGTGGGAAATGGGAAAATGCACCTAGATTTAAAACTCACAGCAGTGGGAAAATGCACCTAGATTTGAAACACAGAGTAGTGGGAAAATGTACCTAGATTTGAAACACACAATAATGGGAAAATGCACCTAGATGTAAAATTCACAGCAGTGAGAAAATGCACCCTTATTTTAAACCCACAGTAGTGGTAAAATTCACCTAGATTTAAACTCACAGCAGTGGGAATATGCACCTAGATTTAAAACTCACAGCAGTGGGAAAATGTACCTAGATTTGAAACACACAATGATGGGAAAATGCACCTAGATTTAAAACTCACACAAGTGGGAAAATGCACCCTTATTTAAAATGCACAGTAGTGGGAAAATGTACCTAGATTTAAACTCACAGTCGTAGGAACATGCACCTAGATTTGAAACACACAGTAGTGGGAAAATGCACCGAGATTTGAAACACACAGTAGCAAGAAAATGAACATGGATTTGAAACTCACAATAGTGGGAAAATGTACCTAGACTTAAACTCACAGTCATGGGAACATGCACCTAGATTTCAAACACATAGTAGTGTGAAAATGTACCTAGATTTAAACTCACAGTTGTGGGAACATGCAGCTAGATGTAAAACACACAAACGTGTGAAAATGCACCTAGATTTGAAACACACGTCGTAGGAAAATGCACCTAGGTTTTGAGCACAGAGCTATGGGAAATTTCACCTAGATTTAAACTCACAGCAGTGGGAAATGCACCTAGATTTAAGACTCACAGCAGTGGGAAAATGCACCTAGATTTGAAACACACAGCAGTGGGAAATTACACCTAGATTTAAACTCACAGCAGTAGGAAAATGCACCTAGTTTTGAAGCTCACACGAGTGGGAAAATGCACCTATATTTAAATCTCACAGTAGTGGGACAATCCACCTAGATTTAAAACTCACAGCAGTGTGAAAATGCACCCTGATTTAAAACTCACAGTAGTGGGAAAATTCACCCAGATTTAAACTCACAGCAGTGGGAATATGCACCTAGATCTGAAACACACCGTAGTGGGAAAATGCACTGAGATTTGAAACACACAGTAGCAAGACAATGCACATGGATTTGAAATTCACAGTACTGGGAAAATGCACCTAGATTTAAGCTCACAGCAGTGGAAAAATGCACCTAGATTTTAAACACACAACAATGGGAAATTGCGCCTAGATTTGAAACACACAGTAGTGGGGAAATGCACCTAGATTTGAACAAACAGCAATCAGAAAATGCACCTAGATTTAAACTCACAATAGTGGGAAAATGCACCTAGATTTAAAACTCACAGCAGTGGGAAAATGCACCTAGATTTGAAACACAGAGTAGTGGGAAAATGTACCTAGATTTGAAACACACAATAATGGGAAAATGCACCTAGATTTAAAACTCACAGCAATGGGAAAATGCACCCTTATTTAAAACTCACAGTAGTGGGTAAAGTCACCCAGATTTAAACTCACAGCAGTGGGAATATGCACCTAGATTTGAAACACACCGTAGTGGGAAAATGCACCGAGATTTGAAACACACAGTAGCAAGAAAATGCACATGGATTTGAAACTCACAGTAGTTGGAAAATGCACCTAGATTTAAACTCACAGCAGTGGAAAAATGCACCTAAATTTAAACTCACAGCAGTGGAAAAATGCACCTAGATTTAAAACTCACAGCAGTGGGAAAATGCACCTAGATTTGAACCACACAGTAGTGGGAAAATGCACCTAGATTTGAAACACACAGTAGTAGGAAAATGCACCTAGGTTTCAAACACAAAGCTATGAAAAATTTCACCTAGATTTAAAACTCACAGCAGTGGGAAATTACACCTAGATTGAAACTCACAGCAGTAGGAAAATGCACCTAGATTTAAAGTTCACAGGAGTGGGATAATGCACCAAGATTGAAATCTCACAGTAGTGGGAAAATTCACCTAGATTTAAAACTCACAGCAGTGTGAAAATGCACCCTGATTTAAAACTCACAGTAGTGGGAAGATGCATCTAGATGTAAACTCACAGCAGTGGCAAAATGCACCTAGATTCTAAACTCAGAGCAGTGGGAAAATGCACCTAGATTTGAAACACACAGCAGTGGGAAATTGCAAATAGATTTTAACTCACAGCAGTAGGATAATCCATCTTGATTTAAAGCTCACAGTATTGGAAAATGCACCTAGATTTAAACTCACAGCATGTGGAAAATACACATAGATTTGAAACTCACAGCAGTTGGAAAATGCACCTAGATTTAAAACTCACATCAGTTGTAAAATGCACCTAGATTTGAAACACACAGTAGTGGGGAAATGCAGCTAGATCTAAAACTCAAAGCAGTTGAAAAATGCACCTTGATAATAAAATTCACAGTAGTGGGAAATGCACCTAGATTTGAAACACACAACAATGGGAAATTGCGCCTAGATTTGAAACACAGTAGTGGGGAAATGCACCTAGATTTGAACACACAGCAATGGGAAAATGTACCTAGATTTAAACTCACACTCGTGGGAACAATCACCTAGATTTGAAACACACAGTAGGGGAAAAATGCACCTAGATTTGAAACACACAGCAGTGGGAAATTGCGCCTAGATTTGAAACACACAGTAGTGGGGAAATGCACCTAGATTTGAACACAGAGCTATGGGAAATTTCACCTAGATTTAAACTCGCAGTAGTGGGAAATGGGAAAATGCACCTAGATTTAAAACTCACAGCAGTGGGAAAATGCACCTAGATTTGAAACACAGAGTAGTGGGAAAATGTACCTAGATTTGAAACACACAATAATGGGAAAATGCACCTAGATGTAAAACTCACAGCAGTGAGAAAATGCACCCTTATTTTAAACCCACAGTAGTGGTAAAATTCACCTAGATTTAAACTCACAGCAGTGGGAATATGCACCTAGATTTAAAACTCACAGCAGTGGGAAAATGTACCTAGATTTGAAACACACAATGATGGGAAAATGCACCTAGATTTAAAACTCACACAAGTGGGAAAATGCACCCTTATTTAAAATGCACAGTAGTGGGAAAATGTACCTAGATTTAAACTCACAGTCGTAGGAACATGCACCTAGATTTGAAACACACAGTAGTGGGAAAATGCACCGAGATTTGAAACACACAGTAGCAAGAAAATGAACATGGATTTGAAACTCACAGTAGTGGGAAAATGTACCTAGACTTAAACTCACAGTCATGGGAACATGCACCTAGATTTCAAACACATAGTAGTGTGAAAATGTACCTAGATTTAAACTCACAGTTGTGGGAACATGCAGCTAGATGTAAAACACACAAACGTGTGAAAATGCACCTAGATTTGAAACACACGTCGTAGGAAAATGCACCTAGGTTTTGAGCACAGAGCTATGGGAAATTTCACCTAGATTTAAACTCACAGCAGTGGGAAATGCACCTAGATTTAAGACTCACAGCAGTGGGAAAATGCACCTAGATTTGAAACACACAGCAGTGGGAAATTACACCTAGATTTAAACTCACAGCAGTAGGAAAATGCACCTAGTTTTGAAGCTCACACGAGTGGGAAAATGCACCTATATTTAAATCTCACAGTAGTGGGACAATCCACCTAGATTTAAAACTCACAGCAGTGTGAAAATGCACCCTGATTTAAAACTCACAGTAGTGGGAAAATTCACCCAGATTTAAACTCACAGCAGTGGGAATATGCACCTAGATTTGAAACACACCGTAGTGGGAAAATGCACTGAGATTTGAAACACACAGTAGCAAGACAATGCACATGGATTTGAAATTCACAGTACTGGGAAAATGCACCTAGATTTAAGCTCACAGCAGTGGAAAAATGCACCTAGATTTTAAACACACAACAATGGGAAATTGCGCCTAGATTTGAAACACACAGTAGTGGGGAAATGCACCTAGATTTGAACAAACAGCAATCGGAAAATGCACCTAGATTTAAACTCACAATAGTGGGAAAATGCACCTAGATTTAAAACTCACAGCAGTGGGAAAATGCACCTAGATTTGAAACACAGAGTAGTGGGAAAATGTACCTAGATTTGAAACACACAATAATGGGAAAATGCACCTAGATTTAAAACTCACAGCAATGGGAAAATGCACCCTTATTTAAAACTCACAGTAGTGGGTAAAGTCACCCAGATTTAAACTCACAGCAGTGGGAATATGCACCTAGATTTGAAACACACCGTAGTGGGAAAATGCACCGAGATTTGAAACACACAGTAGCAAGAAAATGCACATGGATTTGAAACTCACAGTAGTTGGAAAATGCACCTAGATTTAAACTCACAGCAGTGGAAAAATGCACCTAAATTTATACTCACAGCAGTGGAAAAATGCACCTAGATTTAAAACTCACAGCAGTGGGAAAATGCACCTAGATTTGAACCACACAGTAGTGGGAAAATGCACCTAGATTTGAAACACACAGTAGTAGGAAAATGCACCTAGGTTTCAAACACAAAGCTATGGGAAATTTCACCTAGATTTAAAACTCACAGCAGTGGGAAATTACACCTAGATTGAAACTCACAGCAGTAGGAAAATGCACCTAGATTTAAAGTTCACAGGAGTGGGATAATGCACCACGATTGAAATCTCACAGTAGTGGGAAAATTCACCTAGATTTAAAACTCACAGCAGTGTGAAAATGCACCCTGATTTAAAACTCACAGTAGTGGGAAGATGCATCTAGATGTAAACTCACAGCAGTGGCAAAATGCACCTAGATTCTAAACTCAGAGCAGTGGGAAAATGCACCTAGATTTGAAACACACAGCAGTGGGAAATTGCAAATAGATTTTAACTCACAGCAGTAGGATAATCCATCTTGATTTAAAGCTCACAGTATTGGAAAATGCACCTAGATTTAAACTCACAGCATGTGGAAAATACACATAGATTTGAAACTCACAGCAGTTGGAAAATGCACCTAGATTTAAAACTCACAGCAGTTGTAAAATGCACCTAGATTTGAAACACACAGTAGTGGGGAAATGCAGCTAGATCTAAAACTCAAAGCAGTTGAAAAATGCACCTTGATAATAAAATTCACAGTAGTGGGAAATGCACCTAGATTTGAAACACACAACAATGGGAAATTGCGCCTAGATTTGAAACACACAGTAGTGGGGAAATGCACCTAGATTTGAACACACAGCAATGGGAAAATGTACCTAGATTTAAACTCACAGTCGTGGGAACAATCACCTAGATTTGAAACACACAGTAGGGGAAAAATGCACCTAGATTTGAAACACACAGCAGTGGGAAATTGCGCCTAGATTTGAAACACACAGTAGTGGGGAAATGCACCTAGATTTGAACACAAAGCAATGAGAAAATGCACCTAGATTTAAACTCACAGTAGTGGGAAAATTCACCTAGATTTAAACTCATAGCCCTGGGAATATGCACCTAGATTTGAAACACACTGTAGAGGGAAAATGCACCGAGATTTGAAACACACAGTAGAAAGAAAATGCACATGGATTTGAAACTCACAGTAGTGGAAAAATGCACCTAGATTTAAACTCACAGTAGTGGGAACATGTACCTAGATTTGAAACACACAGTAGTGGGAAAATGCACCGAGATTTGAAACACACAGTAGCAAGAAAATGCACATGGATTTGAAACTCACAGTAGTGGGAAAATGCACCTAGATTTAAAACTCACAGCAGTGGGAACATGCACCTAGATTTGAACCACACAGTAGTGGGAAAATGCACCTAAATTTGAAACACACAGTAGTAGGAAAATGCACCTAGGTTTGAAACACAGAGCTATGGGAAATTTCACCTAGATTTAAATCTCACAGCAGTGGGAAATGCACCTAGATTTAAGACTCACAGCAGTGGGAAAATGCACCTAGATTTGAAACACAGAGTAGTGGGAAAATGTACCTAGATTTGAAACACGCAATAATGGGAAAATGCACCTAGGTGTAAAACTCACAGCAGTGGGAAAATGCACCCTTATTTAAAACTCACAGCAGTGGGAAATGCACCTAGATTTAAGACTCACAGCAGTGGGAAAATGCACCTAGATTTGAAACACACCGCAGTGGGAAATTACAGCTAGATTTAAACTCACAGCAGTAGGAAAATGCACCTAGTTTTGAAGCTCACAGGAGTGGGAAAATGCACCTATATTTAAATCTCACAGTAGTGGGACAATCCACCTAGATTTAAAACTCACAGCAGTGTGAAAATGCACCCTGATTTAAAACTCACAGTAGTGGGAAAATTCACCCAGATTTAAACTCACAGCAGTGGGAATATGGACCTAGATTTGAAACACACCATAGTGGGAAAATGCACTGAGATTTGAAACACACAGTAGCAAGACAATTCACATGGATTTGAAACTCACAGTGCTGGGAAAATGCACCTAGATTTAAACTCAAAGCAGTGGAAAAATGCACCTAGATTTGAAACACACAACAATGGGACATTGCGCCTAGATGTGAAACACACAGTAGTGGGGAAATGCACCTAGATTTGAACACACAGCAATCGGAAAATGCACCAAGATTGAAATCTCACAGTAGTGGGAAAATTCACCTAGATTTAAAACTCACAGCAGTGTGAAAATGCACCCTGATTTAAAACTCACAGTAGTGGGAAGATGCATCTAGATGTAAACTCACAGCAGTGGCAAAATGCACCTAGATTCTAAACTCAGAGCAGTGGGAAAATGCACCTAGATTTGAAACACACAGCAGTGGGAAATTGCAAATAGATTTTAACTCACAGCAGTAGGATAATCCATCTTGATTTAAATCTCACAGTAGTGGGGAAAGGCACCTAGATTTGAAACACACAGTAGTAGGAAAATGCACGTAGGTTTGAAACACAGAGCTATGGGCAATTTCACCTAGATTTATACTCACAGCAGTGGGAAGTGCACCTAGATTTAACACTCACAGCAGTGGGAAAATGCACCTAGATTTGAAACATACAGCAGTGGGAAATTACACCTAGATTGAAACTCACAGCAGTAGGAAAATGCACCTAGATTTGAAGCTCACAGGAGTGGGAAAATGCACCAAGAGTTAAATCTCACAGTAGTGGGAAAATTCACCTAGATGTAAAACTCGTAGCAGTGTGAAAATACACCCTGACGCAAAACTCACAGTAGTGGAAAATGCACCTAGATTTAAACTCACAGCATGTGGAAAATGCACATAGATTTGAAACTCACAGCAGTTGGAAAATGCACCTAGATTTAAAACTCACAGCAGTTGTAAAATGCACCTAGATTTGAAACACACAGTAGTGGGGAAATGCAGCTAGATCAAAAACTCAAAGCAGTTGAAAAATGCACCTTGATAATAAAATTCACAGTAGTGGGAAAATGCACCTAGATTTGAAACACACAACAATGGGAAATTGCGCCTAGATTTGAAACACACAGTAGTGGGGAAATGCACCTAGATTTGAACACACAGCAATGGGAAAATGCACCTAGATTTAAAACTCAGAGCAGTGGGAAAATGCACCTAGATTTGAAACACAGAGTAGTGGGAAAATGTACCTAGATTTGAAACACACAATAATGGGAAAATGCACCTAGATGTAAAACTCACAGCAGTGGGAAAATGCACCCTTATTTAAAACTCACAGTAGTGGGAAAATTCACCTAGATTGAAACTCACAGCAGTGGGAATATGCACCTAGATTTGAAACACAGAGTAGTGGGAAAATGTACCTAGATTTGAAACACACAATAATGGGAAAATGCACCTAGATTTAAAACTCACACAAGTGGGAAAATGCACCCTTATTAAAAACTCACAGTAGTGGGAAAATGTACCTAGATTTAAACTCACAGTCGTGGGAACAATCACCCAGATTTGAAACACACAGTAGGGGAAAAATGCACCTAGATTTGAAACACACAGCAGTGGGAAATTGCGCCTAGATTTGAAACACACAGTAGTGGGGAAATGCACCTAGATTTGAACACAAAGCAATGAGAAAATGCACCTAGATTTAAACTCACAGTAGTGGGAAAATTCACCTAGATTTAAACTCACAGCCCTGGGAATATGCACCTAGATTTGAAACACACTGTAGTGGGAAAATGCACCGAGATTTGAAACACACAGTAGAAAGAAAATGCACATGGATTTGAAACTCACAGTAGTGGAAAAAGGCACCTAGATTTAAACTCACAGTAGTGGGAACATGTACCTAGATTTGAAACACGCAGTAGTGGGAAAATGCACCGAGATTTGAAACACACAGTAGCAAGAAAATGCACATGGATTTGAAACTCACAGCAGTGGGAAAATGCACCTAGATTTGAACCACACAGTAGTGGGAAAATGCACCTAAATTTGAAACACACAGTAGTAGGAAAATGCACCTAGGTTTGAAACACAGAGCTATGGGAAATTTCACCTAGATTTAAATCTCACAGCAGTGGGAAATGCACCTAGATTTAAGACTCACAGCAGTGGGAAAATGCACCTAGATTTGAAACACACAGCAGTGGGAAATTACACCTAGATTTAAACTCACAGCAGTAGGAAAATGCACCTAGATTTAAAACTCACAGCAGTGTGAAAATGCACCCTGATTTAAAACTCACAGTAGTGGGAAAATGTACCTAGATTTGAAACACACAATAATGGGAAAATGCACCTAGATGTAAAACTCACAGCAGTGGGAAAATGTACCTAGATTTAAGACTCACAGCAGTGGGAAAATGCACCTAGATTTGAAACACACAGCAGTGGGAAAATGTACCTAGATTTGAAACACACAATAATGGGAAAATGCACCTAGATGTAAAACTCACAGCAGTGGGAAAATGTACCTAGATTTAAGACTCACAGCAGTGGGAAAATGCACCTAGATTTGAAACACACAGCAGTGGGAAAATGCACCTAGATTTAAATCTCAAAGTAGTGGGAAAGTCCACCTAGATTTAAAACTCACAGCAGAGTGAAAATGCACCCTGATTTAAAACTCACAGTAGTGAGAAGATGTGCCTAGATGTAAACTCACTCGAGTGGCAAAATGCACCTAGATTCAAAACTCAGAGCAGTGGGAAAATGCACCTAGATTTGAAACACACAACAATAGGAAATTGCGCCTAGATTTAAACTCACAGTCGTGGGAACGTGCACCTAGATTTGAAACGCACAGTAGTGTGAAAATGCACCTAGATTTGAAACACACAGTTGTAGGAAAATGCACCTAGGTTTGGAACACAGAGCTATGGGAAATTTCACCTAGATTTAAACTCGCAGTAGTGGGAAATGGGAAAATGCACCTAGATTTAAAACTCACAGCAATGGGAAAATGCACCTAGATTTGAAACACAGAGTAGTGGGAAAATGTACCTAGATTTGAAACACACAATAATGGGAAAATGTACCTAGATGTAAAACTCACAGCAGTGAGAAAATGCACCCTTATTTAAAACTCACAGTAGTGGGAAAATTCACCTAGATTTAAACTCACAGCAGTGGGAATATGCACCTAGATTTAAAACTCACAGCAGTGGGAAAATGCATCTAGATTTGAAACACAAAGTAGTGGGAAAATGTACCTAGATTTGAAACACACAATAATGGGAAAATGCACCTAGATTTAAAACTTACACAAGTGGGAAAATGCACCCTTATTTAAAACTCACAGTAGTGGAAAAATGTACCTAGATTTAAACTCACAGTCGTGGGAACATGCATCTAGATTTGAAACACACAGTAGTGGGAAAATTCACCGAGATTTGAAACACATAGTAGCAAGAAAATGAACATGGATTTGAAACTCACAGTAGTGGGAAAATGTACCTAGATTTAAACACACAGTCATGGGAACATGCACCTAGATTTCAAACACATAGTAGCGTGAAAATGTACCTAGATTTAAACTCACAGTCGTGGGAACATGCAACTTGATTTGAAACACACAAAAGTGTGAAAATGCACCTAGATTTGAAACACACGTCGTAGGAAAATGCACCTAGGTTTTGAACACAGAGCTATGGGAAATTCCACCTAGATTTAAACTCACAGCAGTGGGAAATGCACCTAGATTTAAGACTCACCACAGTGGGAAAATGCACCTAGATTTGAAACACACAGCAGTGGGAAATTACACCTAGATTTAAACTCACAGATTTAAACTCACAGTAGGAAAATGCACCTAGTTTTGAAGCTCACAGGAGTGGGAAAATGCACCTATATTTAAATCTCACAGTAGTGGGACAATCCACCTAGATTTAAAACTCACAGCAGTGTGAAAATGCACCCGGATTTAAAACTCACAGTAGTGGGAAAATGCACTGAGATTTGAAACACACAGTAGTGGGAAAATGCACTGAGATTTGAAACACACCGTAGTGGGAAAATGCACTGAGATTTGAAACACACAGTAGCAAGACAATGCACATGGATTTGAAACTTACAGTACTGGGAAAATGCACCTAGATTTAAACTCACAATAGTGGGAAAATGCACCTAGATTTAAAACTCACAGCAGTGTGAAAATGCACCTAGATTTAAAACTCACAGCAGTGTGAAAATGCACCTAGATTTGAAACACAGAGTAATAGGAAAATGTACCTAGATTTGAAACACACAATAATGGGAAAATGCACCTAGATTTAAAACTCACAGCAGTGGGAAAATGCACCCTTATTTAAAACTCACAGTAGTGGGTAAAGTCACCCAGATTTAAACTCACAGCAGTGGGAATATGCACCTAGATTTGAAACACACCGTAGTGGGTAAATGCACCGAGATTTGAAACACACAGTAGCAAGAAAATGCACCTAGATTTGAAACACAGAGCTATGGGAAATTTCACCTAGATTTAAACTCACTGCAGTGGGAAATGCACCTAGATTTAAAACTCACAGCAGTGGGAAAATGCACCTAGATTTCAAACACACAGCAGTGGGAAATTACACCTAGATTGAAACTCACAGTAGGAAAATGCACCTAGTTTTGAAGCTCACAGGAGTGGGAAAATGCACCTATATTTAAATCTCACAGTAGTGGGACAATCCACCTAGATTTAAAACTCACAGCAGTGTGAAAATGCACCCGGATTTAAAACTCACAGTAGTGGGAAAATGCACTGAGATTTGAAACACACAGTAGTGGGAAAATGCACTGAGATTTGAAACACACCGTAGTGGGAAAATGCACTGAGATTTGAAACACACAGTAGCAAGACAATGCACATGGATTTGAAACTCACAGTAGTGGTAAAATTCACCTAGATTTAAACTCACAGCAGTGGGAATATGCACCTAGATTTAAAACTCACAGCAGTGGGAAAATGTACCTAGATTTGAAACACACAATGATGGGAAAATGCACCTAGATTTAAAACTCACACAAGTGGGAAAATGCACCCTTATTTAAAATGCACAGTAGTGGGAAAATGTACCTAGATTTAAACTCACAGTCGTAGGAACATGCACCTAGATTTGAAACACACAGTAGTGGGAAAATGCACCGAGATTTGAAACACACAGTAGCAAGAAAATGAACATGGATTTGAAACTCACAGTAGTGGGAAAATGTACCTAGACTTAAACTCACAGTCATGGGAACATGCACCTAGATTTCAAACACATAGTAGTGTGAAAATGTACCTAGATTTAAACTCACAGTTGTGGGAACATGCAGCTAGATGTAAAACACACAAACGTGTGAAAATGCACCTAGATTTGAAACACACGTCGTAGGAAAATGCACCTAGGTTTTGAGCACAGAGCTATGGGAAATTTCACCTAGATTTAAACTCACAGCAGTGGGAAATGCACCTAGATTTAAGACTCACAGCAGTGGGAAAATGCACCTAGATTTGAAACACACAGCAGTGGGAAATTACACCTAGATTTAAACTCACAGCAGTAGGAAAATGCACCTAGTTTTGAAGCTCACACGAGTGGGAAAATGCACCTATATTTAAATCTCACAGTAGTGGGACAATCCACCTAGATTTAAAACTCACAGCAGTGTGAAAATGCACCCTGATTTAAAACTCACAGTAGTGGGAAAATTCACCCAGATTTAAACTCACAGCAGTGGGAATATGCACCTAGATTTGAAACACACCGTAGTGGGAAAATGCACTGAGATTTGAAACACACAGTAGCAAGACAATGCACATGGATTTGAAATTCACAGTACTGGGAAAATGCACCTAGATTTAAGCTCACAGCAGTGGAAAAATGCACCTAGATTTTAAACACACAACAATGGGAAATTGCGCCTAGATTTGAAACACACAGTAGTGGGGAAATGCACCTAGATTTGAACAAACAGCAATCGGAAAATGCACCTAGATTTAAACTCACAATAGTGGGAAAATGCACCTAGATTTAAAACTCACAGCAGTGGGAAAATGCACCTAGATTTGAAACACAGAGTAGTGGGAAAATGTACCTAGATTTGAAACACACAATAATGGGAAAATGCACCTAGATTTAAAACTCACAGCAATGGGAAAATGCACCCTTATTTAAAACTCACAGTAGTGGGTAAAGTCACCCAGATTTAAACTCACAGCAGTGGGAATATGCACCTAGATTTGAAACACACCGTAGTGGGAAAATGCACCGAGATTTGAAACACACAGTAGCAAGAAAATGCACATGGATTTGAAACTCACAGTAGTTGGAAAATGCACCTAGATTTAAACTCACAGCAGTGGAAAAATGCACCTAAATTTATACTCACAGCAGTGGAAAAATGCACCTAGATTTAAAACTCACAGCAGTGGGAAAATGCACCTAGATTTGAACCACACAGTAGTGGGAAAATGCACCTAGATTTGAAACACACAGTAGTAGGAAAATGCACCTAGGTTTCAAACACAAAGCTATGGGAAATTTCACCTAGATTTAAAACTCACAGCAGTGGGAAATTACACCTAGATTGAAACTCACAGCAGTAGGAAAATGCACCTAGATTTAAAGTTCACAGGAGTGGGATAATGCACCACGATTGAAATCTCACAGTAGTGGGAAAATTCACCTAGATTTAAAACTCACAGCAGTGTGAAAATGCACCCTGATTTAAAACTCACAGTAGTGGGAAGATGCATCTAGATGTAAACTCACAGCAGTGGCAAAATGCACCTAGATTCTAAACTCAGAGCAGTGGGAAAATGCACCTAGATTTGAAACACACAGCAGTGGGAAATTGCAAATAGATTTTAACTCACAGCAGTAGGATAATCCATCTTGATTTAAAGCTCACAGTATTGGAAAATGCACCTAGATTTAAACTCACAGCATGTGGAAAATACACATAGATTTGAAACTCACAGCAGTTGGAAAATGCACCTAGATTTAAAACTCACAGCAGTTGTAAAATGCACCTAGATTTGAAACACACAGTAGTGGGGAAATGCAGCTAGATCTAAAACTCAAAGCAGTTGAAAAATGCACCTTGATAATAAAATTCACAGTAGTGGGAAATGCACCTAGATTTGAAACACACAACAATGGGAAATTGCGCCTAGATTTGAAACACACAGTAGTGGGGAAATGCACCTAGATTTGAACACACAGCAATGGGAAAATGTACCTAGATTTAAACTCACAGTCGTGGGAACAATCACCTAGATTTGAAACACACAGTAGGGGAAAAATGCACCTAGATTTGAAACACACAGCAGTGGGAAATTGCGCCTAGATTTGAAACACACAGTAGTGGGGAAATGCACCTAGATTTGAACACAAAGCAATGAGAAAATGCACCTAGATTTAAACTCACAGTAGTGGGAAAATTCACCTAGATTTAAACTCATAGCCCTGGGAATATGCACCTAGATTTGAAACACACTGTAGAGGGAAAATGCACCGAGATTTGAAACACACAGTAGAAAGAAAATGCACATGGATTTGAAACTCACAGTAGTGGAAAAATGCACCTAGATTTAAACTCACAGTAGTGGGAACATGTACCTAGATTTGAAACACACAGTAGTGGGAAAATGCACCGAGATTTGAAACACACAGTAGCAAGAAAATGCACATGGATTTGAAACTCACAGTAGTGGGAAAATGCACCTAGATTTAAAACTCACAGCAGTGGGAACATGCACCTAGATTTGAACCACACAGTAGTGGGAAAATGCACCTAAATTTGAAACACACAGTAGTAGGAAAATGCACCTAGGTTTGAAACACAGAGCTATGGGAAATTTCACCTAGATTTAAATCTCACAGCAGTGGGAAATGCACCTAGATTTAAGACTCACAGCAGTGGGAAAATGCACCTAGATTTGAAACACAGAGTAGTGGGAAAATGTACCTAGATTTGAAACACGCAATAATGGGAAAATGCACCTAGGTGTAAAACTCACAGCAGTGGGAAAATGCACCCTTATTTAAAACTCACAGCAGTGGGAAATGCACCTAGATTTAAGACTCACAGCAGTGGGAAAATGCACCTAGATTTGAAACACACCGCAGTGGGAAATTACAGCTAGATTTAAACTCACAGCAGTAGGAAAATGCACCTAGTTTTGAAGCTCACAGGAGTGGGAAAATGCACCTATATTTAAATCTCACAGTAGTGGGACAATCCACCTAGATTTAAAACTCACAGCAGTGTGAAAATGCACCCTGATTTAAAACTCACAGTAGTGGGAAAATTCACCCAGATTTAAACTCACAGCAGTGGGAATATGGACCTAGATTTGAAACACACCATAGTGGGAAAATGCACTGAGATTTGAAACACACAGTAGCAAGACAATTCACATGGATTTGAAACTCACAGTGCTGGGAAAATGCACCTAGATTTAAACTCAAAGCAGTGGAAAAATGCACCTAGATTTGAAACACACAACAATGGGACATTGCGCCTAGATGTGAAACACACAGTAGTGGGGAAATGCACCTAGATTTGAACACACAGCAATCGGAAAATGCACCAAGATTGAAATCTCACAGTAGTGGGAAAATTCACCTAGATTTAAAACTCACAGCAGTGTGAAAATGCACCCTGATTTAAAACTCACAGTAGTGGGAAGATGCATCTAGATGTAAACTCACAGCAGTGGCAAAATGCACCTAGATTCTAAACTCAGAGCAGTGGGAAAATGCACCTAGATTTGAAACACACAGCAGTGGGAAATTGCAAATAGATTTTAACTCACAGCAGTAGGATAATCCATCTTGATTTAAATCTCACAGTAGTGGGGAAAGGCACCTAGATTTGAAACACACAGTAGTAGGAAAATGCACGTAGGTTTGAAACACAGAGCTATGGGCAATTTCACCTAGATTTATACTCACAGCAGTGGGAAGTGCACCTAGATTTAACACTCACAGCAGTGGGAAAATGCACCTAGATTTGAAACATACAGCAGTGGGAAATTACACCTAGATTGAAACTCACAGCAGTAGGAAAATGCACCTAGATTTGAAGCTCACAGGAGTGGGAAAATGCACCAAGAGTTAAATCTCACAGTAGTGGGAAAATTCACCTAGATGTAAAACTCGTAGCAGTGTGAAAATACACCCTGACGCAAAACTCACAGTAGTGGAAAATGCACCTAGATTTAAACTCACAGCATGTGGAAAATGCACATAGATTTGAAACTCACAGCAGTTGGAAAATGCACCTAGATTTAAAACTCACAGCAGTTGTAAAATGCACCTAGATTTGAAACACACAGTAGTGGGGAAATGCAGCTAGATCAAAAACTCAAAGCAGTTGAAAAATGCACCTTGATAATAAAATTCACAGTAGTGGGAAAATGCACCTAGATTTGAAACACACAACAATGGGAAATTGCGCCTAGATTTGAAACACACAGTAGTGGGGAAATGCACCTAGATTTGAACACACAGCAATGGGAAAATGCACCTAGATTTAAAACTCAGAGCAGTGGGAAAATGCACCTAGATTTGAAACACAGAGTAGTGGGAAAATGTACCTAGATTTGAAACACACAATAATGGGAAAATGCACCTAGATGTAAAACTCACAGCAGTGGGAAAATGCACCCTTATTTAAAACTCACAGTAGTGGGAAAATTCACCTAGATTGAAACTCACAGCAGTGGGAATATGCACCTAGATTTGAAACACAGAGTAGTGGGAAAATGTACCTAGATTTGAAACACACAATAATGGGAAAATGCACCTAGATTTAAAACTCACACAAGTGGGAAAATGCACCCTTATTAAAAACTCACAGTAGTGGGAAAATGTACCTAGATTTAAACTCACAGTCGTGGGAACAATCACCCAGATTTGAAACACACAGTAGGGGAAAAATGCACCTAGATTTGAAACACACAGCAGTGGGAAATTGCGCCTAGATTTGAAACACACAGTAGTGGGGAAATGCACCTAGATTTGAACACAAAGCAATGAGAAAATGCACCTAGATTTAAACTCACAGTAGTGGGAAAATTCACCTAGATTTAAACTCACAGCCCTGGGAATATGCACCTAGATTTGAAACACACTGTAGTGGGAAAATGCACCGAGATTTGAAACACACAGTAGAAAGAAAATGCACATGGATTTGAAACTCACAGTAGTGGAAAAAGGCACCTAGATTTAAACTCACAGTAGTGGGAACATGTACCTAGATTTGAAACACGCAGTAGTGGGAAAATGCACCGAGATTTGAAACACACAGTAGCAAGAAAATGCACATGGATTTGAAACTCACAGCAGTGGGAAAATGCACCTAGATTTGAACCACACAGTAGTGGGAAAATGCACCTAAATTTGAAACACACAGTAGTAGGAAAATGCACCTAGGTTTGAAACACAGAGCTATGGGAAATTTCACCTAGATTTAAATCTCACAGCAGTGGGAAATGCACCTAGATTTAAGACTCACAGCAGTGGGAAAATGCACCTAGATTTGAAACACACAGCAGTGGGAAATTACACCTAGATTTAAACTCACAGCAGTAGGAAAATGCACCTAGATTTAAAACTCACAGCAGTGTGAAAATGCACCCTGATTTAAAACTCACAGTAGTGGGAAAATGTACCTAGATTTGAAACACACAATAATGGGAAAATGCACCTAGATGTAAAACTCACAGCAGTGGGAAAATGTACCTAGATTTAAGACTCACAGCAGTGGGAAAATGCACCTAGATTTGAAACACACAGCAGTGGGAAAATGTACCTAGATTTGAAACACACAATAATGGGAAAATGCACCTAGATGTAAAACTCACAGCAGTGGGAAAATGTACCTAGATTTAAGACTCACAGCAGTGGGAAAATGCACCTAGATTTGAAACACACAGCAGTGGGAAAATGCACCTAGATTTAAATCTCAAAGTAGTGGGAAAGTCCACCTAGATTTAAAACTCACAGCAGAGTGAAAATGCACCCTGATTTAAAACTCACAGTAGTGAGAAGATGTGCCTAGATGTAAACTCACTCGAGTGGCAAAATGCACCTAGATTCAAAACTCAGAGCAGTGGGAAAATGCACCTAGATTTGAAACACACAACAATAGGAAATTGCGCCTAGATTTAAACTCACAGTCGTGGGAACGTGCACCTAGATTTGAAACGCACAGTAGTGTGAAAATGCACCTAGATTTGAAACACACAGTTGTAGGAAAATGCACCTAGGTTTGGAACACAGAGCTATGGGAAATTTCACCTAGATTTAAACTCGCAGTAGTGGGAAATGGGAAAATGCACCTAGATTTAAAACTCACAGCAATGGGAAAATGCACCTAGATTTGAAACACAGAGTAGTGGGAAAATGTACCTAGATTTGAAACACACAATAATGGGAAAATGTACCTAGATGTAAAACTCACAGCAGTGAGAAAATGCACCCTTATTTAAAACTCACAGTAGTGGGAAAATTCACCTAGATTTAAACTCACAGCAGTGGGAATATGCACCTAGATTTAAAACTCACAGCAGTGGGAAAATGCATCTAGATTTGAAACACAAAGTAGTGGGAAAATGTACCTAGATTTGAAACACACAATAATGGGAAAATGCACCTAGATTTAAAACTTACACAAGTGGGAAAATGCACCCTTATTTAAAACTCACAGTAGTGGAAAAATGTACCTAGATTTAAACTCACAGTCGTGGGAACATGCATCTAGATTTGAAACACACAGTAGTGGGAAAATTCACCGAGATTTGAAACACATAGTAGCAAGAAAATGAACATGGATTTGAAACTCACAGTAGTGGGAAAATGTACCTAGATTTAAACACACAGTCATGGGAACATGCACCTAGATTTCAAACACATAGTAGCGTGAAAATGTACCTAGATTTAAACTCACAGTCGTGGGAACATGCAACTTGATTTGAAACACACAAAAGTGTGAAAATGCACCTAGATTTGAAACACACGTCGTAGGAAAATGCACCTAGGTTTTGAACACAGAGCTATGGGAAATTCCACCTAGATTTAAACTCACAGCAGTGGGAAATGCACCTAGATTTAAGACTCACCACAGTGGGAAAATGCACCTAGATTTGAAACACACAGCAGTGGGAAATTACACCTAGATTTAAACTCACAGATTTAAACTCACAGTAGGAAAATGCACCTAGTTTTGAAGCTCACAGGAGTGGGAAAATGCACCTATATTTAAATCTCACAGTAGTGGGACAATCCACCTAGATTTAAAACTCACAGCAGTGTGAAAATGCACCCGGATTTAAAACTCACAGTAGTGGGAAAATGCACTGAGATTTGAAACACACAGTAGTGGGAAAATGCACTGAGATTTGAAACACACCGTAGTGGGAAAATGCACTGAGATTTGAAACACACAGTAGCAAGACAATGCACATGGATTTGAAACTTACAGTACTGGGAAAATGCACCTAGATTTAAACTCACAATAGTGGGAAAATGCACCTAGATTTAAAACTCACAGCAGTGTGAAAATGCACCTAGATTTAAAACTCACAGCAGTGTGAAAATGCACCTAGATTTGAAACACAGAGTAATAGGAAAATGTACCTAGATTTGAAACACACAATAATGGGAAAATGCACCTAGATTTAAAACTCACAGCAGTGGGAAAATGCACCCTTATTTAAAACTCACAGTAGTGGGTAAAGTCACCCAGATTTAAACTCACAGCAGTGGGAATATGCACCTAGATTTGAAACACACCGTAGTGGGTAAATGCACCAAGATTTGAAACACACAGTAGCAAGAAAATGCACCTAGATTTGAAACACAGAGCTATGGGAAATTTCACCTAGATTTAAACTCACTGCAGTGGGAAATGCACCTAGATTTAAAACTCACAGCAGTGGGAAAATGCACCTAGATTTCAAACACACAGCAGTGGGAAATTACACCTAGATTGAAACTCACAGTAGGAAAATGCACCTAGTTTTGAAGCTCACAGGAGTGGGAAAATGCACCTATATTTAAATCTCACAGTAGTGGGACAATCCACCTAGATTTAAAACTCACAGCAGTGTGAAAATGCACCCGGATTTAAAACTCACAGTAGTGGGAAAATGCACTGAGATTTGAAACACACAGTAGTGGGAAAATGCACTGAGATTTGAAACACACCGTAGTGGGAAAATGCACTGAGATTTGAAACACACAGTAGCAAGACAATGCACATGGATTTGAAACTCACAGTACTGGGAAAATGCACCTAGATTTAAACTCACAACAATGGGAAATTGCGCCTAGATTTGAAACACACAGTAGTGGGGAAATGCACCTAGATTTGAACACACAGCAATCAGAAAAATGCACCTAGATTTAAACTCGCAATAGTGGGAAAATGCACCTAGATTTAAAACTCACAGCAGTGTGAAAATGCACCTAGATTTGAAACACAGAGTAGTAGGAAAATGTACCTAGATTTGAAACACACAATAATGGGAAAATGCACCTAGATTTAAAACTCACAGCAGTGGGAAAATGCACCCTTATTTAAAACTCACAGTAGTGGGTAAAGTCACCCAGATTTAAACTCACAGCAGTGGGAATATGCACCTAGATTTGAAACACACCGTAGTGGGTAAATGCACCGAGATTTGAAACACACAGTAGCAAGAAAATGCACCTAGATTTGAAACACAGAGCTATGGGAAATTTCACCTAGATTTAAACTCACTGCAGTGGGAAATGCACCTAGATTTAAAACTCACAGCAGTGGGAAAATGCACCTAGATTTCAAACACACAGCAGTGGAAAATTACACCTAGATTAAAACTCACAGCAGTCGGAAAATGCACCTAGATTTAAAGCTCACAGGAGTGGGAAAATGCACCTAGATTTAAAACTCACAGCAGTGGGAAAATGCACCTAGATTTGAAACACACAGCAGTGGGAAATTACACCTAGATTGAAACTCACAGCAGTAGGACAATGCACCAAGATTTGAATATCACAGTAGTGGGAAAATTCACCTAGATTTAAAACTCACAGCAGTGTGAAAATGCACCCTGATTTAAAACTCACAGTAGTGGGAATATGCATCTATATGTAAACTCACAGCAGTGGGAAATTGCAAATAGATTTAAACTCACAGCAGTAGTATAATACATATTGATTTAAAACTCACACTAGTGGAAAATGCACCTAGATTTAAACTCACAGCATGTGGAAAATGCACATAGATTTGAAACTCACAGCAGTTGGAAAATGCACCTAGATTTAAAACTCACAGCCGTTGGAAAATGCACCTAGATTTGAAACACACAGTAGTGGGGAAATGCACCTAGATTTGAAACACACAGTGGGAAAATGCAGCTAGATCTAAAACTCAAAGCAGTTGAAAAATGCACCTTGATAATAAAATTCACAGTAGTGGGAAAATGCACCTAGATTTAAACTCACAACAATGGGAAATTGCGCCTAGATTTGAAAGACACGGTAGTGGGGAAATTCACCTAGATTTGAACACACAGCAATCGGAAAACGCACCTAAATTTAAACTCACAGTAGTGGGAAAATGCACCTTGATTTAAAACTCACAGCAGTGGGAAAATGCACCTAGATTTGAAACACACAATAATGGGAAAATGCACCTAGATTTAAAACTCACACAAGTGGGAAAATGCACCCTTATTTAAAACTCACAGTAGTGGGAAAATGTACCTAGATTTAAACTCACAGTAGTGGGAACATGTACCTAGATTTGAAACACACAGTAGCAAGAAAATGCACATGGATTTGAAACTCACAGTAGTGGGAAAATGCACCTAGATTTAAAACTCACAGCAGTGGGAAAATGCACCTAGATTTGAAGCACACAGTAGCAAGAAAATGCACATGGATTTGAAACTCACAGTAGTGGGAAAATGCACCTAGATTTAAAACTCACAGCAGTGGGAAAATGCACCTAGATTTGAACCACACAGTAGTGGGAAAATGCACCTACATTTGAAGCACACAGTAGTAGGAAAATGCACCTAGGTTTGAAACACAGAGCTATGGGAAATTTCACCTAGATTTAAATCTCACAACAGTGGGAAATGCACCTAGATTTAAGACTCACAGCAGTGGGAAAATGCACCTAGATTTGAAACACACAGCAGTGGGAAATTACACCTAGATTTAAACTCACAGCAGTAGGAAAATGCACCTAGATTTAAAGCTCACAGTAGTGGGAAAATGCACCTAGATTTAAACTCACAGCAGTTGAAAAATGCACCTAGATTTAAACTCACAGCAGTGGAAAAATGCACCTAGATTTAAAACTCACAGCAGTGGGAAAATTCACCTAGATGTCAACCACACAGTAGTGGGGAAATGCACCTAGATTTGAAACACAGTAGTAGGAAAATGCACCTAGGTTTGAAACACAGAGCTATGGGAAATTTCACCTAGATTTAAACTCACAGCAGTGGGAAATGCACCTATATTTAAAACTCACAGCAGTGGGAAAATGCACCTAGATTTGAAACTCACAGTAGTGGGAAAATGTACCTAGATTTGAAACACACAATAATGGGAAAATGCACCTAGATGTAAAACTCACAGCAGTGGGAAAATGTACCTAGATTTAAGACTCACAGCAGTGGGAAAATGCACCTAGATTTGAAACACACAGCAGTGGGAAAATGTACCTAGATTTGAAACACACAATAATGGGAAAATGCACCTAGATGTAAAACTCACAGCAGTGGGAAAATGTACCTAGATTTAAGACTCACAGCAGTGGGAAAATGCACCTAGATTTGAAACACACAGCAGTGGGAAAATGCACCTAGATTTAAATCTCAAAGTAGTGGGAAAGTCCACCTAGATTTAAAACTCACAGCAGAGTGAAAATGCACCCTGATTTAAAACTCACAGTAGTGAGAAGATGTGCCTAGATGTAAACTCACTCGAGTGGCAAAATGCACCTAGATTCAAAACTCAGAGCAGTGGGAAAATGCACCTAGATTTGAAACACACAACAATAGGAAATTGCGCCTAGATTTAAACTCACAGTCGTGGGAACGTGCACCTAGATTTGAAACGCACAGTAGTGTGAAAATGCACCTAGATTTGAAACACACAGTTGTAGGAAAATGCACCTAGGTTTGGAACACAGAGCTATGGGAAATTTCACCTAGATTTAAACTCGCAGTAGTGGGAAATGGGAAAATGCACCTAGATTTAAAACTCACAGCAATGGGAAAATGCACCTAGATTTGAAACACAGAGTAGTGGGAAAATGTACCTAGATTTGAAACACACAATAATGGGAAAATGTACCTAGATGTAAAACTCACAGCAGTGAGAAAATGCACCCTTATTTAAAACTCACAGTAGTGGGAAAATTCACCTAGTTTTAACTCACAGCAGTGGGAATATGCACCTAGATTTAAAACTCACAGCAGTGGGAAAATGCATCTAGATTTGAAACACAAAGTAGTGGGAAAATGTACCTAGATTTGAAACACACAATAATGGGAAAATGCACCTAGATTTAAAACTTACACAAGTGGGAAAATGCACCCTTATTTAAAACTCACAGTAGTGGAAAAATGTACCTAGATTTAAACTCACAGTCGTGGGAACATGCACCTAGATTTGAAACACACAGTAGTGGGAAAATTCACCGAGATTTGAAACACATAGTAGCAAGAAAATGAACATGGATTTGAAACTCACAGTAGTGGGAAAATGTACCTAGATTTAAACACACAGTCATGGGAACATGCACCTAGATTTCAAACACATAGTAGCGTGAAAATGTACCTAGATTTAAACTCACAGTCGTGGGAACATGCAACTTGATTTGAAACACACAAAAGTGTGAAAATGCACCTAGATTTGAAACACATGTCGTAGGAAAATGCACCTAGGTTTTGAACACAGAGCTATGGGAAATTCCACCTAGATTTAAACTCACAGCAGTGGGAAATGCACCTAGATTTAAGACTCACCACAGTGGGAAAATGCACCTAGATTTGAAACACACAGCAGTGGGAAATTACACCTAGATTTAAACTCACAGATTTAAACTCACAGTAGGAAAATGCACCTAGTTTTGAAGCTCACAGGAGTGGGAAAATGCACCTATATTTAAATCTCACAGTAGTGGGACAATCCACCTAGATTTAAAACTCACAGCAGTGTGAAAATGCACCCGGATTTAAAACTCACAGTAGTGGGAAAATGCACTGAGATTTGAAACTCACAGCAGTGGGAATATGCACCTAGATTTGAAACACACCGTAGTGGGAAAATGCACTGAGATTTGAAACACACAGTAGCAAGACAATGCACATGGATTTGAAATTCACAGTACTGGGAAAATGCACCTAGATTTAAGCTCACAGCAGTGGAAAAATGCACCTAGATTTTAAACACACAACAATGGGAAATTGCACCTAGATTTGAAACACACAGTAGTGGGGAAATGCACCTAGATTTGAACAAACAGCAATCGGAAAATGCACCTAGATTTAAACTCACAATAGTGGGAAAATGCACCTACATTTAAAACTCACAGCAGTGGGAAAATGCACCTAGATTTGAAACACAGAGTAGTGGGAAAATGTACCTAGATTTGAAACACACAATAATGGGAAAATGCACCTAGATTTAAAACTCACAGCAATGGGAAAATGCACCCTTATTTAAAACTCACAGTAGTGGGTAAAGTCACCCAGATTTAAACTCACAGCAGTGGGAATATGCACCTAGATTTGAAACACACCGTAGTGGGAAAATGCACCGAGATTTGAAACACACAGTAGCAAGAAAATGCACATGGATTTGAAACTCACAGTAGTTGGAAAATGCACCTAGATTTAAACTCACAGCAGTGGAAAAATGCACCTAAATTTATACTCACAGCAGTGGAAAAATGCACCTAGATTTAAAACTCACAGCAGTGGGAAAATGCACCTAGATTTGAACCACACAGTAGTGGGAAAATGCACCTAGATTTGAAACACACAGTAGTAGGAAAATGCACCTAGGTTTCAAACACAAAGCTATGGGAAATTTCACCTAGATTTAAAACTCACAGCAGTGGGAAATTACACCTAGATTGAAACTCACAGCAGTAGGAAAATGCACCTAGATTTAAAGTTCACAGGAGTGGGATAATGCACCACGATTGAAATCTCACAGTAGTGGGAAAATTCACCTAGATTTAAAACTCACAGCAGTGTGAAAATGCACCCTGATTTAAAACTCACAGTAGTGGGAAGATGCATCTAGATGTAAACTCACAGCAGTGGCAAAATGCACCTAGATTCTAAACTCAGAGCAGTGGGAAAATGCACCTAGATTTGAAACACACAGCAGTGGGAAATTGCAAATAGATTTTAACTCACAGCAGTAGGATAATCCATCTTGATTTAAAGCTCACAGTATTGGAAAATGCACCTAGATTTAAACTCACAGCATGTGGAAAATACACATAGATTTGAAACTCACAGCAGTTGGAAAATGCACCTAGATTTAAAACTCACAGCAGTTGTAAAATGCACCTAGATTTGAAACACACAGTAGTGGGGAAATGCAGCTAGATCTAAAACTCAAAGCAGTTGAAAAATGCACCTTGATAATAAAATTCACAGTAGTGGGAAATGCACCTAGATTTGAAACACACAACAATGGGAAATTGCGCCTAGATTTGAAACACACAGTAGTGGGGAAATGCACCTAGATTTGAACACACAGCAATGGGAAAATGTACCTAGATTTAAACTCACAGTCGTGGGAACAATCACCTAGATTTGAAACACACAGTAGGGGAAAAATGCACCTAGATTTGAAACACACAGCAGTGGGAAATTGCGCCTAGATTTGAAACACACAGTAGTGGGGAAATGCACCTAGATTTGAACACAAAGCAATGAGAAAATGCACCTAGATTTAAACTCACAGTAGTGGGAAAATTCACCTAGATTTAAACTCATAGCCCTGGGAATATGCACCTAGATTTGAAACACACTGTAGAGGGAAAATGCACCGAGATTTGAAACACACAGTAGAAAGAAAATGCACATGGATTTGAAACTCACAGTAGTGGAAAAATGCACCTAGATTTAAACTCACAGTAGTGGGAACATGTACCTAGATTTGAAACACACAGTAGTGGGAAAATGCACCGAGATTTGAAACACACAGTAGCAAGAAAATGCACATGGATTTGAAACTCACAGTAGTGGGAAAATGCACCTAGATTTAAAACTCACAGCAGTGGGAACATGCACCTAGATTTGAACCACACAGTAGTGGGAAAATGCACCTAAATTTGAAACACACAGTAGTAGGAAAATGCACCTAGGTTTGAAACACAGAGCTATGGGAAATTTCACCTAGATTTAAATCTCACAGCAGTGGGAAATGCACCTAGATTTAAGACTCACAGCAGTGGGAAAATGCACCTAGATTTGAAACACAGAGTAGTGGGAAAATGTACCTAGATTTGAAACACGCAATAATGGGAAAATGCACCTAGGTGTAAAACTCACAGCAGTGGGAAAATGCACCCTTATTTAAAACTCACAGCAGTGGGAAATGCACCTAGATTTAAGACTCACAGCAGTGGGAAAATGCACCTAGTTTTGAAGCTCACAGGAGTGGGAAAATGCACCTATATTTAAATCTCACAGTAGTGGGACAATCCACCTAGATTTAAAACTCACAGCAGTGTGAAAATGCACCCTGATTTAAAACTCACAGTAGTGGGAAAATTCACCCAGATTTAAACTCACAGCAGTGGGAATATGGACCTAGATTTGAAACACACCATAGTGGGAAAATGCACTGAGATTTGAAACACACAGTAGCAAGACAATTCACATGGATTTGAAACTCACAGTGCTGGGAAAATGCACCTAGATTTAAACTCAAAGCAGTGGAAAAATGCACCTAGATTTGAAACACACAACAATGGGACATTGCGCCTAGATGTGAAACACACAGTAGTGGGGAAATGCACCTAGATTTGAACACACAGCAATCGGAAAATGCACCAAGATTGAAATCTCACAGTAGTGGGAAAATTCACCTAGATTTAAAACTCACAGCAGTGTGAAAATGCACCCTGATTTAAAACTCACAGTAGTGGGAAGATGCATCTAGATGTAAACTCACAGCAGTGGCAAAATGCACCTAGATTCTAAACTCAGAGCAGTGGGAAAATGCACCTAGATTTGAAACACACAGCAGTGGGAAATTGCAAATAGATTTTAACTCACAGCAGTAGGATAATCCATCTTGATTTAAATCTCACAGTAGTGGGGAAAGGCACCTAGATTTGAAACACACAGTAGTAGGAAAATGCACGTAGGTTTGAAACACAGAGCTATGGGCAATTTCACCTAGATTTATACTCACAGCAGTGGGAAGTGCACCTAGATTTAACACTCACAGCAGTGGGAAAATGCACCTAGATTTGAAACATACAGCAGTGGGAAATTACACCTAGATTGAAACTCACAGCAGTAGGAAAATGCACCTAGATTTGAAGCTCACAGGAGTGGGAAAATGCACCAAGAGTTAAATCTCACAGTAGTGGGAAAATTCACCTAGATGTAAAACTCGTAGCAGTGTGAAAATACACCCTGACGCAAAACTCACAGCAGTGGAAAATGCACCTAGATTTAAACTCACAGCATGTGGAAAATGCACATAGATTTGAAACTCACAGCAGTTGGAAAATGCACCTAGATTTAAAACTCACAGCAGTTGTAAAATGCACCTAGATTTGAAACACACAGTAGTGGGGAAATGCAGCTAGATCAAAAACTCAAAGCAGTTGAAAAATGCACCTTGATAATAAAATTCACAGTAGTGGGAAAATGCACCTAGATTTGAAACACACAACAATGGGAAATTGCGCCTAGATTTGAAACACACAGTAGTGGGGAAATGCACCTAGATTTGAACACACAGCAATGGGAAAATACACCTAGATTTAAAACTCAGAGCAGTGGGAAAATGCACCTAGATTTGAAACACAGAGTAGTGGGAAAATGTACCTAGATTTGAAACACACAATAATGGGAAAATGCACCTAGATGTAAAACTCACAGCAGTGGGAAAATGCACCCTTATTTAAAACTCACAGTAGTGGGAAAATTCACCTAGATTGAAACTCACAGCAGTGGGAATATGCACCTAGATTTGAAACACAGAGTAGTGGGAAAATGTACCTAGATTTGAAACACACAATAATGGGAAAATGCACCTAGATTTAAAACTCACACAAGTGGGAAAATGCACCCTTATTAAAAACTCACAGTAGTGGGAAAATGTACCTAGATTTAAACTCACAGTCGTGGGAACAATCACCCAGATTTGAAACACACAGTAGGGGAAAAATGCACCTAGATTTGAAACACACAGCAGTGGGAAATTGCGCCTAGATTTGAAACACACAGTAGTGGGGAAATGCACCTAGATTTGAACACAAAGCAATGAGAAAATGCACCTAGATTTGAAACACACTGTAGTGGGAAAATGCACCGAGATTTGAAACCCACAGTAGAAAGAAAATGCACATGGATTTGAAACTCACAGTAGTGGAAAAATGCACCTAGATTTAAACTCACAGTAGTGGGAACATGTACCTAGATTTGAAACACGCAGTAGTGGGAAAATGCACCGAGATTTGAAACACACAGTAGCAAGAAAATGCACATGGATTTGAAACTCACAGCAGTGGGAAAATGCACCTAGATTTGAACCACACAGTAGTGGGAAAATGCACCTAAATTTGAAACACACAGTAGTAGGAAAATGCACCTAGGTTTGAAACACAGAGCTATGGGAAATTTCACCTAGATTTAAATCTCACAGCAGTGGGAAATGCACCTAGATTTAAGACTCACAGCAGTGGGAAAATGCACCTAGATTTGAAACACACAGCAGTGGGAAATTACACCTAGATTTAAACTCACAGCAGTAGGAAAATGCACCTAGATTTAAAACTCACAGCAGTGTGAAAATGCACCCTGATTTAAAACTCACAGTAGTGGGAAAATGCACCTAGATTTGAAGCACACAGTAGCAAGAAAATGCACATGGATTTGAAACTCACAGTAGTGGGAAAATGCACCTAGATTTAAAACTCACAGCAGTGGGAAAATGCACCTAGATTTGAACCACACAGTAGTGGGAAAATGCACCTACATTTGAAGCACACAGTAGTAGGAAAATGCACCTAGGTTTGAAACACAGAGCTATGGGAAATTTCACCTAGATTTAAATCTCACAACAGTGGGAAATGCACCTAGATTTAAGACTCACAGCAGTGGGAAAATGCACCTAGATTTGAAACACACAGCAGTGGGAAATTACACCTAGATTTAAACTCACAGCAGTAGGAAAATGCACCTAGATTTAAAGCTCACAGTAGTGGGAAAATGCACCTAGATTTAAACTCACAGCAGTTGAAAAATGCACCTAGATTTAAACTCACAGCAGTGGAAAAATGCACCTAGATTTAAAACTCACAGCAGTGGGAAAATTCACCTAGATGTCAACCACACAGTAGTGGGGAAATGCACCTAGATTTGAAACACAGTAGTAGGAAAATGCACCTAGGTTTGAAACACAGAGCTATGGGAAATTTCACCTAGATTTAAACTCACAGCAGTGGGAAATGCACCTATATTTAAAACTCACAGCAGTGGGAAAATGCACCTAGATTTGAAACTCACAGTAGTGGGAAAATGTACCTAGATTTGAAACACACAATAATGGGAAAATGCACCTAGATGTAAAACTCACAGCAGTGGGAAAATGTACCTAGATTTAAGACTCACAGCAGTGGGAAAATGCACCTAGATTTGAAACACACAGCAGTGGGAAAATGTACCTAGATTTGAAACACACAATAATGGGAAAATGCACCTAGATGTAAAACTCACAGCAGTGGGAAAATGTACCTAGATTTAAGACTCACAGCAGTGGGAAAATGCACCTAGATTTGAAACACACAGCAGTGGGAAAATGCACCTAGATTTAAATCTCAAAGTAGTGGGAAAGTCCACCTAGATTTAAAACTCACAGCAGAGTGAAAATGCACCCTGATTTAAAACTCACAGTAGTGAGAAGATGTGCCTAGATGTAAACTCACTCGAGTGGCAAAATGCACCTAGATTCAAAACTCAGAGCAGTGGGAAAATGCACCTAGATTTGAAACACACAACAATAGGAAATTGCGCCTAGATTTAAACTCACAGTCGTGGGAACGTGCACCTAGATTTGAAACGCACAGTAGTGTGAAAATGCACCTAGATTTGAAACACACAGTTGTAGGAAAATGCACCTAGGTTTGGAACACAGAGCTATGGGAAATTTCACCTAGATTTAAACTCGCAGTAGTGGGAAATGGGAAAATGCACCTAGATTTAAAACTCACAGCAATGGGAAAATGCACCTAGATTTGAAACACAGAGTAGTGGGAAAATGTACCTAGATTTGAAACACACAATAATGGGAAAATGTACCTAGATGTAAAACTCACAGCAGTGAGAAAATGCACCCTTATTTAAAACTCACAGTAGTGGGAAAATTCACCTAGATTTAAACTCACAGCAGTGGGAATATGCACCTAGATTTAAAACTCACAGCAGTGGGAAAATGCATCTAGATTTGAAACACAAAGTAGTGGGAAAATGTACCTAGATTTGAAACACACAATAATGGGAAAATGCACCTAGATTTAAAACTTACACAAGTGGGAAAATGCACCCTTATTTAAAACTCACAGTAGTGGAAAAATGTACCTAGATTTAAACTCACAGTCGTGGGAACATGCATCTAGATTTGAAACACACAGTAGTGGGAAAATTCACCGAGATTTGAAACACATAGTAGCAAGAAAATGAACATGGATTTGAAACTCACAGTAGTGGGAAAATGTACCTAGATTTAAACACACAGTCATGGGAACATGCACCTAGATTTCAAACACATAGTAGCGTGAAAATGTACCTAGATTTAAACTCACAGTCGTGGGAACATGCAACTTGATTTGAAACACACAAAAGTGTGAAAATGCACCTAGATTTGAAACACACGTCGTAGGAAAATGCACCTAGGTTTTGAACACAGAGCTATGGGAAATTCCACCTAGATTTAAACTCACAGCAGTGGGAAATGCACCTAGATTTAAGACTCACCACAGTGGGAAAATGCACCTAGATTTGAAACACACAGCAGTGGGAAATTACACCTAGATTTAAACTCACAGATTTAAACTCACAGTAGGAAAATGCACCTAGTTTTGAAGCTCACAGGAGTGGGAAAATGCACCTATATTTAAATCTCACAGTAGTGGGACAATCCACCTAGATTTAAAACTCACAGCAGTGTGAAAATGCACCCGGATTTAAAACTCACAGTAGTGGGAAAATGCACTGAGATTTGAAACACACAGTAGTGGGAAAATGCACTGAGATTTGAAACACACCGTAGTGGGAAAATGCACTGAGATTTGAAACACACAGTAGCAAGACAATGCACATGGATTTGAAACTCACAGTACTGGGAAAATGCACCTAGATTTAAACTCACAATAGTGGGAAAATGCACCTAGATTTAAAACTCACAGCAGTGTGAAAATGCACCTAGATTTAAAACTCACAGCAGTGTGAAAATGCACCTAGATTTGAAACACAGAGTAGTAGGAAAATGTACCTAGATTTGAAACACACAATAATGGGAAAATGCACCTAGATTTAAAACTCACAGCATTGGGAAAATGCACCCTTATTTAAAACTCACAGTAGTGGGTAAAGTCACCCAGATTTAAACTCACAGCAGTGGGAATATGCACCTAGATTTGAAACACACCGTAGTGGGTAAATGCACCGAGATTTGAAACACACAGTAGCAAGAAAATGCACCTAGATTTGAAACACAGAGCTATGGGAAATTTCACCTAGATTTAAACTCACTGCAGTGGGAAATGCACCTAGATTTAAAACTCACAGCAGTGGGAAAATGCACCTAGATTTCAAACACACAGCAGTGGGAAATTACACCTAGATTGAAACTCACAGTAGGAAAATGCACCTAGTTTTGAAGCTCACAGGAGTGGGAAAATGCACCTATATTTAAATCTCACAGTAGTGGGACAATCCACCTAGATTTAAAACTCACAGCAGTGTGAAAATGCACCCGGATTTAAAACTCACAGTAGTGGGAAAATGCACTGAGATTTGAAACACACAGTAGTGGGAAAATGCACTGAGATTTGAAACACACCGTAGTGGGAAAATGCACTGAGATTTGAAACACACAGTAGCAAGACAATGCACATGGATTTGAAACTCACAGTACTGGGAAAATGCACCTAGATTTAAACTCACAACAATGGGAAATTGCGCCTAGATTTGAAACACACAGTAGTGGGGAAATGCACCTAGATTTGAACACACAGCAATCAGAAAAATGCACCTAGATTTAAACTCGCAATAGTGGGAAAATGCACCTAGATTTAAAACTCACAGCAGTGTGAAAATGCACCTAGATTTGAAACACAGAGTAGTAGGAAAATGTACCTAGATTTGAAACACACAATAATGGGAAAATGCACCTAGATTTAAAACTCACAGCAGTGGGAAAATGCACCCTTATTTAAAACTCACAGTAGTGGGTAAAGTCACCCAGATTTAAACTCACAGCAGTGGGAATATGCACCTAGATTTGAAACACACCGTAGTGGGTAAATGCACCGAGATTTGAAACACACAGTAGCAAGAAAATGCACCTAGATTTGAAACACAGAGCTATGGGAAATTTCACCTAGATTTAAACTCACTGCAGTGGGAAATGCACCTAGATTTAAAACTCACAGCAGTGGGAAAATGCACCTAGATTTCAAACACACAGCAGTGGAAAATTACACCTAGATTGAAACTCACAGCAGTCGGAAAATGCACCTAGATTTAAAGCTCACAGGAGTGGGAAAATGCACCTAGATTTAAAACTCACAGCAGTGGGAAAATGCACCTAGATTTGAAACACACAGCAGTGGGAAATTACACCTAGATTGAAACTCACAGCAGTAGGACAATGCACCAAGATTTGAATATCACAGTAGTGGGAAAATTCACCTAGATTTAAAACTCACAGCAGTGTGAAAATGCACCCTGATTTAAAACTCACAGTAGTGGGAATATGCATCTATATGTAAACTCACAGCAGTGGGAAATTGCAAATAGATTTAAACTCACAGCAGTAGTATAATACATATTGATTTAAAACTCACACTAGTGGAAAATGCACCTAGATTTAAACTCACAGCATGTGGAAAATGCACATAGATTTGAAACTCACAGCAGTTGGAAAATGCACCTAGATTTAAAACTCACAGCCGTTGGAAAATGCACCTAGATTTGAAACACACAGTAGTGGGGAAATGCACCTAGATTTGAAACACACAGTGGGAAAATGCAGCTAGATCTAAAACTCAAAGCAGTTGAAAAATGCACCTTGATAATAAAATTCACAGTAGTGGGAAAAGGCACCTAGATTTAAACTCACAACAATGGGAAATTGCGCCTAGATTTGAAAGACACGGTAGTGGGGAAATTCACCTAGATTTGAACACACAGCAATCGGAAAACGCACCTAGATTTAAACTCACAGTAGTGGGAAAATGCACCTTGATTTAAAACTCACAGCAGTGGGAAAATGCACCTAGATTTGAAACACACAATAATGGGAAAATGCACCTAGATTTAAAACTCACACAAGTGGGAAAATGCACCCTTATTTAAAACTCACAGTAGTGGGAAAATGTACCTAGATTTAAACTCACAGTAGTGGGAACATGTACCTAGATTTGAAACACACAGTAGCAAGAAAATGCACATGGATTTGAAACTCACAGTAGTGGGAAAATGCACCTAGATTTAAAACTCACAGCAGTGGGAAAATGCACCTAGATTTGAAGCACACAGTAGCAAGAAAATGCACATGGATTTGAAACTCACAGTAGTGGGAAAATGCACCTAGATTTAAAACTCACAGCAGTGGGAAAATGCACCTAGATTTGAACCACACAGTAGTGGGAAAATGCACCTACATTTGAAGCACACAGTAGTAGGAAAATGCACCTAGGTTTGAAACACAGAGCTATGGGAAATTTCACCTAGATTTAAATCTCACAACAGTGGGAAATGCACCTAGATTTAAGACTCACAGCAGTGGGAAAATGCACCTAGATTTGAAACACACAGCAGTGGGAAATTACACCTAGATTTAAACTCACAGCAGTAGGAAAATGCACCTAGATTTAAAGCTCACAGTAGTGGGAAAATGCACCTAGATTTAAACTCACAGCAGTTGAAAAATGCACCTAGATTTAAACTCACAGCAGTGGAAAAATGCACCTAGATTTAAAACTCACAGCAGTGGGAAAATTCACCTAGATGTCAACCACACAGTAGTGGGGAAATGCACCTAGATTTGAAACACAGTAGTAGGAAAATGCACCTAGGTTTGAAACACAGAGCTATGGGAAATTTCACCTAGATTTAAACTCACAGCAGTGGGAAATGCACCTATATTTAAAACTCACAGCAGTGGGAAAATGCACCTAGATTTGAAACTCACAGTAGTGGGAAAATGTACCTAGATTTGAAACACACAATAATGGGAAAATGCACCTAGATGTAAAACTCACAGCAGTGGGAAAATGTACCTAGATTTAAGACTCACAGCAGTGGGAAAATGCACCTAGATTTGAAACACACAGCAGTGGGAAAATGTACCTAGATTTGAAACACACAATAATGGGAAAATGCACCTAGATGTAAAACTCACAGCAGTGGGAAAATGTACCTAGATTTAAGACTCACAGCAGTGGGAAAATGCACCTAGATTTGAAACACACAGCAGTGGGAAAATGCACCTAGATTTAAATCTCAAAGTAGTGGGAAAGTCCACCTAGATTTAAAACTCACAGCAGAGTGAAAATGCACCCTGATTTAAAACTCACAGTAGTGAGAAGATGTGCCTAGATGTAAACTCACTCGAGTGGCAAAATGCACCTAGATTCAAAACTCAGAGCAGTGGGAAAATGCACCTAGATTTGAAACACACAACAATAGGAAATTGCGCCTAGATTTAAACTCACAGTCGTGGGAACGTGCACCTAGATTTGAAACGCACAGTAGTGTGAAAATGCACCTAGATTTGAAACACACAGTTGTAGGAAAATGCACCTAGGTTTGGAACACAGAGCTATGGGAAATTTCACCTAGATTTAAACTCGCAGTAGTGGGAAATGGGAAAATGCACCTAGATTTAAAACTCACAGCAATGGGAAAATGCACCTAGATTTGAAACACAGAGTAGTGGGAAAATGTACCTAGATTTGAAACACACAATAATGGGAAAATGTACCTAGATGTAAAACTCACAGCAGTGAGAAAATGCACCCTTATTTAAAACTCACAGTAGTGGGAAAATTCACCTAGATTTAAACTCACAGCAGTGGGAATATGCACCTAGATTTAAAACTCACAGCAGTGGGAAAATGCATCTAGATTTGAAACACAAAGTAGTGGGAAAATGTACCTAGATTTGAAACACACAATAATGGGAAAATGCACCTAGATTTAAAACTTACACAAGTGGGAAAATGCACCCTTATTTAAAACTCACAGTAGTGGAAAAATGTACCTAGATTTAAACTCACAGTCGTGGGAACATGCACCTAGATTTGAAACACACAGTAGTGGGAAAATTCACCGAGATTTGAAACACATAGTAGCAAGAAAATGAACATGGATTTGAAACTCACAGTAGTGGGAAAATGTACCTAGATTTAAACACACAGTCATGGGAACATGCACCTAGATTTCAAACACATAGTAGCGTGAAAATGTACCTAGATTTAAACTCACAGTCGTGGGAACATGCAACTTGATTTGAAACACACAAAAGTGTGAAAATGCACCTAGATTTGAAACACATGTCGTAGGAAAATGCACCTAGGTTTTGAACACAGAGCTATGGGAAATTCCACCTAGATTTAAACTCACAGCAGTGGGAAATGCACCTAGATTTAAGACTCACCACAGTGGGAAAATGCACCTAGATTTGAAACACACAGCAGTGGGAAATTACACCTAGATTTAAACTCACAGATTTAAACTCACAGTAGGAAAATGCACCTAGTTTTGAAGCTCACAGGAGTGGGAAAATGCACCTATATTTAAATCTCACAGTAGTGGGACAATCCACCTAGATTTAAAACTCACAGCAGTGTGAAAATGCACCCGGATTTAAAACTCACAGTAGTGGGAAAATGCACTGAGATTTGAAACACACAGTAGTGGGAAAATGCACTGAGATTTGAAACACACCGTAGTGGGAAAATGCACTGAGATTTGAAACACACAGTAGCAAGACAATGCACATGGATTTGAAACTCACAGTACTGGGAAAATGCACCTAGATTTAAACTCACAACAATGGGAAATTGCGCCTAGATTTGAAACACACAGTAGTGGGGAAATGCACCTAGATTTGAACACACAGCAATCGGAAAAATGCACCTAGATTTAAACTCGCAATAGTGGGAAAATGCACCTAGATTTAAAACTCACAGCAGTGTGAAAATGCACCTAGATTTGAAACACAGAGTAGTAGGAAAATGTACCTAGATTTGAAACACACAATAATGGGAAAATGCACCTAGATTTAAAACTCACAGCAGTGGGAAAATGCACCCTTATTTAAAACTCACAGTAGTGGGTAAAGTCACCCAGATTTAAACTCACAGCAGTGGGAATATGCACCTAGATTTGAAACACACCGTAGTGGGTAAATGCACCGAGATTTGAAACACACAGTAGCAAGAAAATGCACCTAGATTTGAAACACAGAGCTATGGGAAATTTCACCTAGATTTAAACTCACTGCAGTGGGAAATGCACCTAGATTTAAAACTCACAGCAGTGGGAAAATGCACCTAGATTTCAAACACACAGCAGTGGGAAATTACACCTAGATTGAAACTCACAGTAGGAAAATGCACCTAGTTTTGAAGCTCACAGGAGTGGGAAAATGCACCTATTTTTAAATCTCACAGTAGTGGGACAATCCACCTAGATTTAAAACTCACAGCAGTGTGAAAATGCACCCGGATTTAAAACTCACAGTAGTGGGAAAATGCACTGAGATTTGAAACACACAGTAGTGGGAAAATGCACTGAGATTTGAAACACACCGTAGTGGGAAAATGCACTGAGATTTGAAACACACAGTAGCAAGACAATGCACATGGATTTGAAACTCACAGTACTCGGAAAATGCACATAGATTTAAACTCACAACAATGGGAAATTGCGCCTAGATTTGAAACACACAGTAGTGGGGAAATGCACCTAGATTTGAACACACAGCAATCAGAAAAATGCACCTAAATTTAAACTCGCAATAGTGGGAAAATGCACCTAGATTTAAAACTCACAGCAGTGTGAAAATGCACCTAGATTTGAAACACAGAGTAGTAGGAAAATGTACCTAGATTTGAAACACACAATAATGGGAAAATGCACCTAGATTTAAAACTCACAGCAGTGGGAAAATGCACCCTTATTTAAAACTCACAGTAGTGGGTAAAGTCACCCAGATTTAAACTCACAGCAGTGGGAATATGCACCTAGATTTGAAACACACCGTAGTGGGTAAATGCACCGAGATTTGAAACACACAGTAGCAAGAAAATGCACCTAGATTTGAAACACAGAGCTATGGGAAATTTCACCTAGATTTAAACTCACTGCAGTGGGAAATGCACCTAGATTTAAAACTCACAGCAGTGGGAAAATGCACCTAGATTTCAAACACACAGCAGTGGAAAATTACACCTAGATTGAAACTCACAGCAGTAGGAAAATGCACCTAGATTTAAAGCTCACAGGAGTGGGAAAATGCACCTAGATTTAAAACTCACAGCAGTGGGAAAATGCACCTAGATTTGAAACACACAGCAGTGGGAAATTACACCTAGATTGAAACTCACAGCAGTAGGACAATGCACCAAGATTTGAATAGCACAGTAGTGGGAAAATTCACCTAGATTTAAAACTCACAGCAGTGTGAAAATGCACCCTGATTTAAAACTCACAGTAGTGGGAATATGCATCTATATGTAAACTCACAGCAGTGGGAAATTGCAAATAGATTTAAACTCACAGCAGTAGTATAATACATATTGATTTAAAACTCACAGTAGTGGAAAATGCACCTAGATTTAAACTCACAGCATGTGGAAAATGCACATAGATTTGAAACTCACAGCAGTTGGAAAATGCACCTAGATTTAAAACTCACAGCAGTTGGAAAATGCACCTAGATTTGAAACACACAGTAGTGGGGAAATGCACCTAGATTTGAAACACACAGTGGGAAAATGCAGCTAGATCTAAAACTCAAAGCAGTTGAAAAATGCACCTTGATAATAAAATTCACAGTAGTGGGAAAATGCACCTAGATTTAAACTCACAACAATGGGAAATTGCGCCTAGATTTGAAAGACACGGTAGTGGGGAAATTCACCTAGATTTGAACACACAGCAATCGGAAAACGCACCTAGATTTAAACTCACAGTAGTGGGAAAATGCACCTAGATTTAAAACTCACACAAGTGGGAAAATGCACCCTTATTTAAAACTCACAGTAGTGGGAAAATGTACCTAGATTTAAACTCACAGTAGTGGGAACATGTACCTAGATTTGAAACACACAGTAGTGGGAAAATGCACCGAGATTTGAAGCACACAGTAGCAAGAAAATGCACATGGATTTGAAACTCACAGTAGTGGGAAAATGCACCTAGATTTAAAACTCACAGCAGTGGGAAAATGCACCTAGATTTGAACCACACAGTAGTGGGAAAATGCACCTACATTTGAAGCACACAGTAGTAGGAAAATGCACCTAGGTTTGAAACACAGAGCTATGGGAAATTTCACCTAGATTTAAATCTCACAACAGTGGGAAATGCACCTAGATTTAAGACTCACAGCAGTGGGAAAATGCACCTAGATTTGAAACACACAGCAGTGGGAAATTACACCTAGATTTAAACTCACAGCAGTAGGAAAATGCACCTAGATTTAAAGCTCACAGTAGTGGGAAAATGCACCTAGATTTAAACTCACAGCAGTTGAAAATGCACCTAGATTTAAACTCACAGCAGTGGAAAAATGCACCTAGATTTAAAACTCACAGCAGTGGGAAAATTCACCTAGATGTCAACCACACAGTAGTGGGGAAATGCACCTAGATTTGAAACACAGTAGTAGGAAAATGCACCTAGGTTTGAAACACAGAGCTATGGGAAATTTCACCTAGATTTAAACTCACAGCAGTGGGAAATGCACCTATATTTAAAACTCACAGCAGTGGGAAAATGCACCTAGATTTGAAACACACAGCAGTGGGAAATTACACCTAGATTGAAACTCACAGCAGTAGGAAAATGCACCTAGATTTAAAGCTCACAGGAGTGGGAAAATGCACCAAGATTTAAATCTCACAGTAGTGGGAAAATTCACCTAGATTTAAAACTCGCAGCTTTGAGAAAATGCACCCTGATTTAAAACTCACAGTAGTGGGAAGATGCATCTAGATATAAACTCACAGCAGTGGCAAAATGCACCTAGATTCAAAACTCAGAGCAGTGGGAAAATGCGCCTAGATTTGAAACACACAGCAGTGGGAAATTGCAAATAGATTTAAACTCACAGCAGTAGGATAATACATCTTGATTTAAACCTCACAGTAGTGGGGAAATGCACCTAGATTTGAAACACACAGTAGTAGGAAAATGCACATAGGTTTGAAACACAGAGCTATGGGAAATTTCACCTAGATTTATACTCACAGCAGTGGGAAGTGCACCTAGATTTAAAACTCACAGCAGTGGAAAATGCACCTAGATTTGAAACATACAGCAGTGGGAAATTACACCTAGATTGAAACTCACAGCAGTAGGAAAATGCACCTAGATTTGAAGCTCACAGGAGTGGGAAAATGCACCAAGAGTTAAATCTCACAGTAGTGGGAAAATTCACCTAGATGTAAAACTCGCAGCAGTGTGAAAATCCACCCTGATGCAAAACTCACAGTAGTGGGAAGATGCATCTAGATGTAAACTTAGAGCAGTGGCAAAATGCATCCAGATTCAAAACTCAGAGCAGTGGGAAAATGCACCTATATTTGAAACAGACAACAATGGGAAATTGCGCCTAGATTTGAAACACACAGTAGTGAGGAAATGCACCTAGATTTAAACTCACAGTCGTGGGAACATGCACCTAGATTTGAAACACACAAAAGTGTGAAAATGCACCTAGATTTGAAACACACGTCGTAGGAAAATGCACCTAGGTTTTGAACACAGAGCTATGGGAAATTCCACCTAGATTTAAACTCACAGCAGTGGGAAATGCACCTAGATTTAAGACTCACAGCAGTGGGAAAATGCACCTAGAATTGAAACACACAGCAGTGGGAAATTACACCTAGATTTAAACTCACAGCAGTAGGAAAATGCACCTAGTTGTGAAGCTCACAGGAGTGGGAAAATGCACCTATATTTAAATCTCACAGTAGTGGGACAATCTACCTAGATTTAAAACCCACAGCAGTGTGAAAATGCACCCTGATTTAAAACTCACAGTAGTGGGAAAATTCACCCAGATTTAAACTCACAGCAGTGGGAATATGCACCTAGATTTAAAACTCACACAAGTGGGAAAATGCACCCTTATTTAAAACTCACAGTAGTGGGAAAATGTACCTAGATTTAAACTCACAGTAGTGGGAACATGTACCTAGATTTGAAACACACAGTAGTGGGAAAATGCACCGAGATTTGAAGCACACAGTAGCAAGAAAATGCACATGGATTTGAAACTCACAGTAGTGGGAAAATGCACCTAGATTTAAAACTCACAGCAGTGGGAAAATGCACCTAGATTTGAACCACACAGTAGTGGGAAAATGCACCTACATTTGAAGCACACAGTAGTAGGAAAATGCACCTAGGTTTGAAACACAGAGCTATGGGAAATTTCACCTAGATTTAAATCTCACAACAGTGGGAAATGCACCTAGATTTAAGACTCACAGCAGTGGGAAAATGCACCTAGATTTGAAACACACAGCAGTGGGAAATTACACCTAGATTTAAACTCACAGCAGTAGGAAAATGCACCTAGATTTAAAGCTCACAGTAGTGGGAAAATGCACCTAGATTTAAACTCACAGCAGTTGAAAAATGCACCTAGATTTAAACTCACAGCAGTGGAAAAATGCACCTAGATTTAAAACTCACAGCAGTGGGAAAATTCACCTAGATGTCAACCACACAGTAGTGGGGAAATGCACCTAGATTTGAAACACAGTAGTAGGAAAATGCACCTAGGTTTGAAACACAGAGCTATGGGAAATTTCACCTAGATTTAAACTCACAGCAGTGGGAAATGCACCTATATTTAAAACTCACAGCAGTGGGAAAATGCACCTAGATTTGAAACACACAGCAGTGGGAAATTACACCTAGATTGAAACTCACAGCAGTAGGAAAATGCACCTAGATTTAAAGCTCACAGGAGTGGGAAAATGCACCAAGATTTAAATCTCACAGTAGTGGGAAAATTCACCTAGATTTAAAACTCGCAGCTTTGAGAAAATGCACCCTGATTTAAAACTCACAGTAGTGGGAAGATGCATCTAGATATAAACTCACAGCAGTGGCAAAATGCACCTAGATTCAAAACTCAGAGCAGTGGGAAAATGCGCCTAGATTTGAAACACACAGCAGTGGGAAATTGCAAATAGATTTAAACTCACAGCAGTAGGATAATACATCTTGATTTAAACCTCACAGTAGTGGGGAAATGCACCTAGATTTGAAACACACAGTAGTAGGAAAATGCACATAGGTTTGAAACACAGAGCTATGGGAAATTTCACCTAGATTTATACTCACAGCAGTGGGAAGTGCACCTAGATTTAAAACTCACAGCAGTGGAAAATGCACCTAGATTTGAAACATACAGCAGTGGGAAATTACACCTAGATTGAAACTCACAGCAGTAGGAAAATGCACATAGATTTGAAGCTCACAGGAGTGGGAAAATGCACCAAGAGTTAAATCTCACAGTAGTGGGAAAATTCACCTAGATGTAAAACTCGCAGCAGTGTGAAAATCCACCCTGATGCAAAACTCACAGTAGTGGGAAGATGCATCTAGATGTAAACTTAGAGCAGTGGCAAAATGCATCCAGATTCAAAACTCAGAGCAGTGGGAAAATGCACCTATATTTGAAACAGACAACAATGGGAAATTGCGCCTAGATTTGAAACACACAGTAGTGAGGAAATGCACCTAGATTTAAACTCACAGTCGTGGGAACATGCACCTAGATTTGAAACACACAAAAGTGTGAAAATGCACCTAGATTTGAAACACACGTCGTAGGAAAATGCACCTAGGTTTTGAACACAGAGCTATGGGAAATTCCACCTAGATTTAAACTCACAGCAGTGGGAAATGCACCTAGATTTAAGACTCACAGCAGTGGGAAAATGCACCTAGAATTGAAACACACAGCAGTGGGAAATTACACCTAGATTTAAACTCACAGCAGTAGGAAAATGCACCTAGTTGTGAAGCTCACAGGAGTGGGAAAATGCACCTATATTTAAATCTCACAGTAGTGGGACAATCTACCTAGATTTAAAACCCACAGCAGTGTGAAAATGCACCCTGATTTAAAACTCACAGTAGTGGGAAAATTCACCCAGATTTAAACTCACAGCAGTGGGAATATGCACCTAGATTTGAAACACACCGTAGTGGGAAAATGCACTGAGATTTGAAATACACAGTAGCAAGACAATGCACATGGATTTGAAACTCACAGTACTGGGAAAATGCACCTAGATTTAAACTCACAGCAGTAGAAAAATGCACCTAGATTTGAAACACACAACAATGGGAAATTGCGTCTAGATTTGAAACACACAGTAGTGGGGAAATGCACCTAGATTTGAACACACAGCAATCGGAAAATGCACCTAGATTTAAACTCACAATAGTGGGAAAATGCACCTAGATTTAAAACTCACAGCAGTGGGAATATGCACCTAGATTTGAAACACACCGTAGTGGGAAAATGCACTGAGATTTGAAACACACAGTAGCAAGACAATGCACATGGATTTGAAACTCACAGTACTGGGAAAATGCACCTAAATTTAAACTCACAGCAGTAGAAAAATGCACCTAGATTTGAAACACACAACAATGGGAAATTGCGTCTAGATTTGAAACACACAGTAGTGGAGAAATGCACCTAGATTTGAACACACAGCAATCGGAAAATGCACCTAGATTTAAACTCACAATAGTGGGAAAATGCACCTAGATTTAAAACTCACAGCAGTGGGAAAATGCACCTAGATTTGAAACACAGAGTAGTGGGAAAATGTACCTAGATTTGAAACACACAATAATGGGAAAATGCACCTAGATTTAAAACTCACAGCAGTGGGAAAATGCACCCTTGTTTAAAACTCACAGTAGTGGGTAAAGTCACCCAGATTTAAACTCACAGCAGTGGGGATATGCACCTAGATTTGAAACACACCGTAGTGGGAAAATGCACCGAGATTTGAAACACACAGTAGTAGGAAAATGCACCTAGGTTTGAAACACAGAGCTATGGGAAATTTCACCTAGATTTAAACTCACTGCAGTGGGAAATGCACCTAGATTTAAAACTCACAGCAGCAGGAAAATGCACCTAGATTTCAAACACACAGCAGTGGGAAATTACACCTAGATTGAAACTCACAGCAGTAGGAAAATGCACCTAGATTTAAAGCTCACAGTTGTGGGAAAATGCACCTAGATTTAAAACTCACAGCAGTGGGAAAATGCACCTAGATTTGAAACACACAGCATTGGGAAATTACACCTAGATTGAAACTCACAGCAGTAGGAAAATGCACCAAGATTTAAATATCACAGTAGTGGGAAAATTCACCTAGATTTAAAACTCACAGCAGTGTGAAAATGCACCCTGATTTAAAACTCACAGTAGTGGGAATATGCATCTAGATGTAAACTCACAGCAGTGGGAAATTGCAAATAGATTTAAACTCACAGCAGTAGGATAATACATCTTGATTTAAAACTCACAGTAGTGGAAAATGCACATATATTTGAAACTCACAGCAGTTGGAAAATGCACCTAGATTTGAAACACACAGTAGTGGGGAAATGCACCTAGATTTGAAACACACAGTGGGAAAATGCAGCTAGATCTAAAACTCAAAGCAGTTGAAAAATGCACCTTGATAATAAAATTCACAGTAGTGGGAAAATGCACCTAGATTTAAACTCACAACAATGGGAAATTGCGCCTAGATTTGAAAGACAAGGTAGTGGGGAAATGCACCTAGATTTGAACACACAGCAATCAGAAAATGCACCTAGATTTAAACTCACAGTAGTGGGAAAATGCACCTTGATTTAAAACTCACAGCAGTGGGAAAATGCACCTAGATTTGAAACACAGAGTAGTGGGAAAATGTACCTAGATTTGAAACACACAATAATGGGAAAATCCACCTAGATTTAAAACTCACACAAGTTGGAAAATGCCCCTTATTTAAAACTCACAGTAGTGGGAAAATGCACCTAGATTTAAACTCACAGTAGTGGGAACATGTACCTAGATTTGAAACACACAGTAGTGGGAAAATGCACCGAGATTTGAAACACACAGTAGCAAGAAAATGCACATGGATTTGAAACTCACAGTAGTGGGAAAATGCACCTAGATTTAAAACTCACAGCAGTGGGAAAATGCACCTAGATTTGAACCACACAGTAGTGGGAAAATGCACATAAATTTGAAACACACAGTAGTAGGAAAATGCACCTAGGTTTGAAACACAGAGCTATGGGAAATTTCACCTAGATTTAAATCTCACAGCAGTGGGAAATGCACCTAGATTTAAGACTCACAGCAGTGGGAAAATGCAGCTAGATTTGAAACACACAGCAGTGGGAAATTACACCTAGATTTAAACTCACAGCAGTAGGAAAATGCACCTAGATTTAAAGCTCACAGGAGTGGGAAAATGCACCTAGATTTAAATCTCACAGTAATCAGAAAATCCACCTAGATTTAAAACTCACATCAGTGTGAAAATGCACTCTGATTTAAAACTCACAGTAGTGGGAAAATGCACCTAGATTTAAACTCACAGCAGTGGAAAAATGCACCTAGATTTAAAACTCACAGCAGTGGGAACATTCACCTAGATGTGAACCACACAGTAGTGGGAAAATGCACCTAAATTTGAAACACAGTAGTAGGAAAATGCACCTAGGTTTGAAACACAGAGCTATGGGAAATTTCACCTAGATTTAAACTCACAGCAGTGGGAAATGCACCTAGATTTAAAACTCACAGCAGTGGGAAAATGCACCTAGATTTGAAACACACAGCAGTGGGAAATTACACCTAGATTGAAACTCACAGCAGTAGGAAAATGCACCTAGATTTAAAACTCGCAGCAGTGAGAAAATGCACCCTGATTTAAAACTCACAGCAGTGGGAACATGCACCTAGATTTGAAACACACAGCAGTGGGAAATTGCAAATAGATTTAAACTCACAGCAGTAGGATAATACATCTTGATTTAAACCTCACAGTAGTGGGGAAATGCACCTAGATTTGAAACACACAGTAGTAGGAAAATGCACGTAGGTTTGAAACACAGAGCTATGGGAAATTTCACCTAGATTTATACTCACAGCAGTGTGAAGTGCACCTAGATTTAAAACACACAGCAGTGGGAAAATGCACCTAGATTTGAAACATACATCAGTGGGAAATTACATCTAGATTGAAACTCACAGCAGTAGGAAAACGGACGTAGATTTGAAGCTCACAGGAGTGGGAAAATGCACCAAGAGTTAAATCTCACAGTAGTGGGAAAATTCACCTAGATGTAAAACTCGCAGCAGTGTGAAAATGCACCCTGATCCAAAACTCACAGTAGTGGGAGGATGCATCTAGATGTAAACTCAGAGCAGTGGCAAAATGCATCCAGATTCAAAACTCAGAGCAGTGGGAAAATGCACCTAGATTTGAAACACACAACAATGGGAAATTGCGCCTAGATTTGAAACACACAGTAGTGAGGAAATGCACCTAGATTTGAACACACAGCAATTGGAAAATGCACCTAGATTTGAAACACACAACAGTGGGAAATTTCAAATAGATTTAAACTCACAGCAGTAGGATAATACATCTTGATTTTAAACTCACAGTAGTGGGAAAATGCACCTAGATTTAAACTCACAGCATGTGGAAAATGCACATAGATTTGAAACTCAGAGCAGTGGGAAAATGCACCTAGATTTGAAACACATAGCAGTGGGAAATTGCAAATAGATTTAAACTCACAGCAGTAGGATAATATATCTTGATTTGAAACTCACGGTAGTGGTAAAATGCACATAGATTTAAACTCACAGCAGTGGGAAAATGCACCTAGATTTGAGCCACACAGTAGTGGGTAAATGCACCTAGATTTGAAACACACAGTAGTAGGAAAATGCACGTAGGTTTGAAACACAGAGCTATGGGAAATTTCACTTAGTTTTAAAGCTCACAGGAGTGGGAAAATGCACCTAGATTTAAATCTCAAAGTAGTGGGAAAGTCCACCTAGATTTAAAACTCACAGCAGAGTGAAAATGCACCCTGATTTAAAACTCACAGTAGTGAGAAGATGCACCTAGATGTAAACTCACTCGAGTGGCAAAATGCACCTAGATTCAAAACTCAGAGCAGTGGGAAAATGCACCTAGATTTGAAACACACAACACTGGGAAATTGCGCCTAGATTTGAAACACACAGTAGTGGGGAAATGCACCTAGATTTAAACACACAGCAATGGGAAAATGCACCTAGATTTAAACTCACAGTAGTGGGAAAATGCACCCAGATTTAAAACTCACAGCACTGGGAAAATGCACCTAGATTTGAAACACAGAGTAGTGGGAAAATGTACCTAGATTTGAAACACACTGTAGTGGGAAAATGCAACAAGATTTGAAACACACAGTAGCAATAAAATACACATGGATTTGAAACTCACAGTAGTGGGAAAATGCACCTAGATTTAAACTCACAGCAGTGGAAAAATGCACCTAGATTTAAACTCACAGCAGTGGAAAAATGCACCTAGATTTAAAACTCACAGCAGTGGGAAAATGCACCTAGATTTGAAACACACAGTAGTAGGAAAATGCACCTAGGTTTGAAACACACAGCAGTGGGAAAGTACACCTAAATTGAAACACACAGCAGTGGGAACATGCACCTAGATTTGAAACACACAGCAGTGGGAAATTGCAAATAGATTTAAACTCACAGCAGTAGGATAATACATCTTGATTTAAACATCACAGTAGTGGGGAAATGCACCTAGATTTGAAACACACAGTAGTAGGAAAATGCACGTAGGTTTGAAACACAGAGCTATGGGAAATTTCACCTAGATTTATACTCACAGCAGTGTGAAGAGCACCTAGATTTAAAACACACAGCAGTGGGAAAATGCACCTAGATTTGAAACATACATCAGTGGGAAATTACATCTAGATTGAAACTCACAGCAGTAGGAAAATGCACCTAGATTTGAAGCTCACAGTAGTGGGGAAATGCACCTAGATTTGAAACACACAGTAGTATGAAAATGCACGTAGGTTTGAAACACCGAGCTATGGGAAATTTCACCTAGATTTATACTCACAGCAGTGTGAAGTGCACCTAGATTTAAAACACACAGCAGTGGGAAAATGCACCTAGATTTGAAACATATATCAGTGGGAAATTACATCTAGATTGAAACTCACAGCAGTAGGAAAATGGACCTAGATTTGAAGCTCACAGGAGTGGGAAAATGCACCAAGAGTTAAATCTCACAGTAGTGGGAAAATTCACCTAGATGTAAAACTCGCAGCAGTGTGAAAATGCACCCTGATCCAAAACTCACAGTAGTGGGAGGATGCATCTAGATGTAAACTCAGAGCAGTGGCAAAATGCATCCAGATTCAAAACTCAGAGCAGTGGGAAAATGCACCTAGATTTGAAACACACAACAATGGGAAATTGCGCCTAGATTTGAAACACACAGTAGTGAGGAAATGCACCTAGATTTGAACACACAGCAATTGGAAAATGCACCTAGATTTGAAACACACAACAGTGGGAAATTTCAAATAGATTTAAACTCACAGCAGTAGGATAATACATCTTGATTTAAAACTCACAGTAGTGGGAAAATGCACCTAGATTTAAACTCACAGCATGTGGAAAATGCACATAGATTTGAAACTCAGAGCAGTGGGAAAATGCACCTAGATTTGAAACACATAGCAGTGGGAAATTGCAAATAGATTTAAACTCACAGCAGTAGGATAATATATCTTGATTTGAAACTCACGGTAGTGGGAAAATGCACATAGATTTAAACTCACAGCAGTGGGAAAATGCACCTAGATTTGAGCCACACAGTAGTGGGTAAATGCACCTAGATTTGAAACACACAGTAGTAGGAAAATGCACGTAGGTTTGAAACACAGAGCTATGGGAAATTTCACCTAGTTTTAAAGCTCACAGGAGTGGGAAAATGCACCTAGATTTAAATCTCAAAGTAGTGGGAAAGTCCACCTAGATTTAAAACTCACAGCAGAGTGAAAATGCACCCTGATTTAAAACACACAGTAGTGAGAAGATGCACCTAGATGTAAACTCACTCGAGTGGCAAAATGCACCTAGATTCAAAGCTCAGAGCAGTGGGAAAATGCACCTAGATATGAAACACACAACAATGGGAAATTGCGCCTAGATTTGAAACACACAGTAGTGGGGAAATGCACCTAGATTTAAACACACAGCAATGGGAAAATGCACCTAGATTTAAACTCACAGTAGTGGGAAAATGCACCCAGATTTAAAACTCACAGCACTGGGAAAATGCACCTAGATTTGAAACACAGAGTAGTGGGAAAATGTACCTAGATTTGAAACACACTGTAGTGGGAAAATGCAACAAGATTTGAAACACACAGTAGCAATAAAATACACATGGATTTGAAACTCACAGTAGTGGGAAAATGCATCTAGATTTAAACTCACAGCAGTGGAAAAATGCACCTAGATTTAAACTCTCAGCAGTGGAAAAATGCACCTAGATTTAAAACTCACAGCAGTGGGAAAATGCACCTAGATTTGAAACACACAGTAGTAGGAAAATGCACCTAGGTTTGAAACACACAGCAGTGGGAAATTACACCTAAATTGAAACACACAGCAGTGGGAAATTACACCTAAATTGAAACTCACAGCAGTAGGAAAATAAACCTAGATTTAAAGCTCACAGGAGTGGGAAAATGCACCAAGATTTAAATCTCACAGTAGTGGGAAAATGCACCTAGATTTAAACTCACAGCAGTGGGAAAAAGCACCTAGATTTAAAACTCACAGCAGTGGTAAAATGCACCTAGATTTAAACTCACAGTAGTGGGAAAATGCACCTAGATTTAAAACTCACAGCAGTTGAAAATGCATTTAGATTTGAAACACAGAGTAGTGGGAAAATGTACCTAGATTTGAAACACACAATAATAGGAAAATGCACCTAGATGTAAAACTCACAGCAGTGGGAAAATGTACCTAGATTTAAACTCACAATCGTGGGAACATGCACCTAGATTTGAAACGCACAGTAGTGTGAAAATGCACCTAGATTTGAAACACACAGTTGTAGGAAAATGCACCTAGGTTTGGTACACAGAGCTAAGGGAAATTTCACCTAGATTTAAACTCGCAGTAGTGGGAAATGGGAAAATGCACCTAGATTTAAAACTCACAGCAGTGGGAAAATGCACCTAGATTTGAAACACAGAGTAGTGGGAAAATGTACCTAGATTTGAAACACACAATAATGGGAAAATGCACCTAGATGTAAAACTCACAGCAGTGAGAAAATGCACCCTTATTTTAAACCCACAGTAGTGGTAAAATTCACCTAGATGTAAACTCACAGCAGTGGGAATATGCACCTAGATTTAAAACTCACAGCAGTGGGAAAATGTACCTAGATTTGAAACACACAATGATGGGAAAATGCACCTAGATTTAAAACTCACACAAGTGGGAAAATGCACCCTTATTTAAAATGCACAGTAGTGGGAAAATGTACCTAGATTTAAACTCACAGTCGTAGGAACATGCACCTAGATTTGAAACACACAGTAGTGGGAAACTGCACCGAGATTTGAAACACACAGTAGCAAGAAAATGAACATGGATTTGAAACTCACAGTAGTGGGAAAATGTACCTAGACTTAAACTCACAGTCATGGGAACATGCACCTAGATTTCAAATACATAGTAGTGTGAAAATGTACCTAGATTTGAAACACACGTCGTAGGAAAATGCACCTAGGTTTTGAGCACAGAGCTATGGGAAATTTCACCTAGATTTAAACTCACAGCAGTGGGAAATGTACCTAGATTTAAGACTCACAGCAGTGGAAATATGCACCTAGATTTGAAACACACCGTAGTGGGAAAATGCACTGAGATTTGAAACGCACAGTAGCAAGACAATGCACATGGATTTGAAATTCACAGTACTGGGAAAATGCACCTAGATTTAAGCTCACAGCAGTGGAAAAATGCACCTAGATTTTAAACACACAACAATGGGAAATTGCGCCTAGATTTGAAACACACAGTAGTGGGGAAATGCACCTAGATTTGAACAAACAGCAATCGGAAAATGCACCTAGATTTAAACTCACAATAGTGGGAAAATGCACCTAGATTTAAAACTCACAGCAGTGGGAAAATGCACCTAGATTTGAAACACAGAGTAGTGGGAAAATGTACCTAGATTTGAAACACACAATAATGGGAAAATGCACCTAGATTTAAAACTCACAGCAATGGGAAAATGCACCCTTATTTAAAACTCACAGTAGTGGGTAAAGTCACCCAGATTTAAACTCACAGCAGTGGGAATATGCACCTAGATTTGAAACACACCGTAGTGGGAAAATGCACCGAGATTTGAAACACACAGTAGCAAGAAAATGCACTTGGATTTGAAACTCACAGTAGTTGGAAAATGCACCTAGATTTAAACTCACAGCAGTGGAAAAATGCACCTAAATTTAAACTCACAGCAGTGGAAAAATGCACCTAGATTTAAAACTCACAGCAGTGGGAAAATGCACCTAGATTTGAACCACACAGTAGTGGGAAAATGCACCTAGATTTGAAACACACAGTAGTAGGAAAATGCACCTAGGTTTCAAACACAGAGCTATGGGAAATTTCACCTAGATTTAAAACTCACAGCAGTGGGAAATTATACCTAGATTGAAACTCACAGCAGTAGGAAAATGCACCTAGATTTAAAGTTCACAGGAGTGGGATAATGCACCAAGATTGAAATCTCACAGTAGTGGGAAAATTCACCTAGATTTAAAACTCACAGCAGTGTGAAAATGCACCCTGATTTAAAACTCACAGTAGTGGGAAGATGCATCTAGATGTAAACTCACAGCAGTGGCAAAATGCACCTAGATTCTAAACTCAGAGCAGTGGGAAAATGCACCTAGATTTGAAACACACAGCAGTGGGAAATTGCAAATAGATTTTAACTCACAGCAGTAGGATAATCCATCTTGATTTAAAGCTGACAGTAGTGGAAAATGCACCTAGATTTAAACTCACAGCATGTGGAAAATGCACATAGATTTGAAACTCACAGCAGTTGGAAAATGCACCTAGATTTAAAACTCACAGCAGTTGTAAAATGCACCTAGATTTGAAACACACAGTAGTGGGGAAATGCAGCTAGATCTAAAACTCAAAGCAGTTGAAAAATGCACCTTGATAATAAAATTCACAGTAGTGGGAAAATGCACCTAGATTTGAAACACACAACAATGGGAAATTGCGCCTAGATTTGAAACACACAGTAGTGGGGAAATGCACCTAGATTTGAACACACAGCAATGGGAAATTGCACCTAGATTTAAACTCACAGTAGTGGGAAAATGCACCTAGATTTAAAACTCACAGCAGTGGGAAAATGCACCTAGATTTGAAACACAGAGTAGTGGGAAAATGTACCTAGATTTGAAACACGCAATAATGGGAAAATGCACCTAGGTGTAAAACTCACAGCAGTGGGAAAATGCACCCTTATTTAAAACTCACAGCAGTGGGAAATGCACCTAGATTTAAGACTCACAGCAGTGGGAAAATGCACCTAGATTTGAAACACACAGCAGTGGGAAATTACACCTAGATTTAAACTCACAGCAGTAGGAAAATGCACCTAGATTTAAAGCTCACAGTAGTGGGAAAATGCACCTAGATTTAAACTCACAGCAGTTGAAAAATGCACCTAGATTTAAACTCACAGCAGTGGAAAAATGCACCTAGATTTAAAACTCACAGCAGTGGGAAAATTCACCTAGATGTCAACCACACAGTAGTGGGGAAATGCACCTAGATTTGAAACACAGTAGTAGGAAAATGCACCTAGGTTTGAAACACAGAGCTATGGGAAATTTCACCTAGATTTAAACTCACAGCAGTGGGAAATGCACCTATATTTAAAACTCACAGCAGTGGGAAAATGCACCTAGATTTGAAACACACAGCAGTGGGAAATTACACCTAGATTGAAACTCACAGCAGTAGGAAAATGCACCTAGATTTAAAGCTCACAGGAGTGGGAAAATGCACCAAGATTTAAATCTCACAGTAGTGGGAAAATTCACCTAGATTTAAAACTCGCAGCTTTGAGAAAATGCACCCTGATTTAAAACTCACAGTAGTGGGAAGATGCATCTAGATATAAACTCACAGCAGTGGCAAAATGCACCTAGATTCAAAACTCAGAGCAGTGGGAAAATGCGCCTAGATTTGAAACACACAGCAGTGGGAAATTGCAAATAGATTTAAACTCACAGCAGTAGGATAATACATCTTGATTTAAACCTCACAGTAGTGGGGAAATGCACCTAGATTTGAAACACACAGTAGTAGGAAAATGCACATAGGTTTGAAACACAGAGCTATGGGAAATTTCACCTAGATTTATACTCACAGCAGTGGGAAGTGCACCTAGATTTAAAACTCACAGCAGTGGAAAATGCACCTAGATTTGAAACATACAGCAGTGGGAAATTACACCTAGATTGAAACTCACAGCAGTAGGAAAATGCACCTAGATTTGAAGCTCACAGGAGTGGGAAAATGCACCAAGAGTTAAATCTCACAGTAGTGGGAAAATTCACCTAGATGTAAAACTCGCAGCAGTGTGAAAATCCACCCTGATGCAAAACTCACAGTAGTGGGAAGATGCATCTAGATGTAAACTTAGAGCAGTGGCAAAATGCATCCAGATTCAAAACTCAGAGCAGTGGGAAAATGCACCTATATTTGAAACAGACAACAATGGGAAATTGCGCCTAGATTTGAAACACACAGTAGTGAGGAAATGCACCTAGATTTAAACTCACAGTCGTGGGAACATGCACCTAGATTTGAAACACACAAAAGTGTGAAAATGCACCTAGATTTGAAACACACGTCGTAGGAAAATGCACCTAGGTTTTGAACACAGAGCTATGGGAAATTCCACCTAGATTTAAACTCACAGCAGTGGGAAATGCACCTAGATTTAAGACTCACAGCAGTGGGAAAATGCACCTAGAATTGAAACACACAGCAGTGGGAAATTACACCTAGATTTAAACTCACAGCAGTAGGAAAATGCACCTAGTTGTGAAGCTCACAGGAGTGGGAAAATGCACCTATATTTAAATCTCACAGTAGTGGGACAATCTACCTAGATTTAAAACCCACAGCAGTGTGAAAATGCACCCTGATTTAAAACTCACAGTAGTGGGAAAATTCACCCAGATTTAAACTCACAGCAGTGGGAATATGCACCTAGATTTGAAACACACCGTAGTGGGAAAATGCACTGAGATTTGAAATACACAGTAGCAAGACAATGCACATGGATTTGAAACTCACAGTACTGGGAAAATGCACCTAGATTTAAACTCACAGCAGTAGAAAAATGCACCTAGATTTGAAACACACAACAATGGGAAATTGCGTCTAGATTTGAAACACACAGTAGTGGGGAAATGCACCTAGATTTGAACACACAGCAATCGGAAAATGCACCTAGATTTAAACTCACAATAGTGGGAAAATGCACCTAGATTTAAAACTCACAGCAGTGGGAATATGCACCTAGATTTGAAACACACCGTAGTGGGAAAATGCACTGAGATTTGAAACACACAGTAGCAAGACAATGCACATGGATTTGAAACTCACAGTACTGGGAAAATGCACCTAAATTTAAACTCACAGCAGTAGAAAAATGCACCTAGATTTGAAACACACAACAATGGGAAATTGCGTCTAGATTTGAAACACACAGTAGTGGAGAAATGCACCTAGATTTGAACACACAGCAATCGGAAAATGCACCTAGATTTAAACTCACAATAGTGGGAAAATGCACCTAGATTTAAAACTCACAGCAGTGGGAAAATGCACCTAGATTTGAAACACAGAGTAGTGGGAAAATGTACCTAGATTTGAAACACACAATAATGGGAAAATGCACCTAGATTTAAAACTCACAGCAGTGGGAAAATGCACCCTTGTTTAAAACTCACAGTAGTGGGTAAAGTCACCCAGATTTAAACTCACAGCAGTGGGGATATGCACCTAGATTTGAAACACACCGTAGTGGGAAAATGCACCGAGATTTGAAACACACAGTAGTAGGAAAATGCACCTAGGTTTGAAACACAGAGCTATGGGAAATTTCACCTAGATTTAAACTCACTGCAGTGGGAAATGCACCTAGATTTAAAACTCACAGCAGCAGGAAAATGCACCTAGATTTCAAACACACAGCAGTGGGAAATTACACCTAGATTGAAACTCACAGCAGTAGGAAAATGCACCTAGATTTAAAGCTCACAGTTGTGGGAAAATGCACCTAGATTTAAAACTCACAGCAGTGGGAAAATGCACCTAGATTTGAAACACACAGCATTGGGAAATTACACCTAGATTGAAACTCACAGCAGTAGGAAAATGCACCAAGATTTAAATATCACAGTAGTGGGAAAATTCACCTAGATTTAAAACTCACAGCAGTGTGAAAATGCACCCTGATTTAAAACTCACAGTAGTGGGAATATGCATCTAGATGTAAACTCACAGCAGTGGGAAATTGCAAATAGATTTAAACTCACAGCAGTAGGATAATACATCTTGATTTAAAACTCACAGTAGTGGAAAATGCACATATATTTGAAACTCACAGCAGTTGGAAAATGCACCTAGATTTGAAACACACAGTAGTGGGGAAATGCACCTAGATTTGAAACACACAGTGGGAAAATGCAGCTAGATCTAAAACTCAAAGCAGTTGAAAAATGCACCTTGATAATAAAATTCACAGTAGTGGGAAAATGCACCTAGATTTAAACTCACAACAATGGGAAATTGCACCTAGATTTGAAAGACAAGGTAGTGGGGAAATGCACCTAGATTTGAACACACAGCAATCAGAAAATGCACCTAGATTTAAACTCACAGTAGTGGGAAAATGCACCTTGATTTAAAACTCACAGCAGTGGGAAAATGCACCTAGATTTGAAACACAGAGTAGTGGGAAAATGTACCTAGATTTGAAACACACAATAATGGGAAAATCCACCTAGATTTAAAACTCACACAAGTTGGAAAATGCCCCTTATTTAAAACTCACAGTAGTGGGAAAATGCACCTAGATTTAAACTCACAGTAGTGGGAACATGTACCTAGATTTGAAACACACAGTAGTGGGAAAATGCACCGAGATTTGAAACACACAGTAGCAAGAAAATGCACATGGATTTGAAACTCACAGTAGTGGGAAAATGCACCTAGATTTAAAACTCACAGCAGTGGGAAAATGCACCTAGATTTGAACCACACAGTAGTGGGAAAATGCACATAAATTTGAAACACACAGTAGTAGGAAAATGCACCTAGGTTTGAAACACAGAGCTATGGGAAATTTCACCTAGATTTAAATCTCACAGCAGTGGGAAATGCACCTAGATTTAAGACTCACAGCAGTGGGAAAATGCAGCTAGATTTGAAACACACAGCAGTGGGAAATTACACCTAGATTTAAACTCACAGCAGTAGGAAAATGCACCTAGATTTAAAGCTCACAGGAGTGGGAAAATGCACCTAGATTTAAATCTCACAGTAATCAGAAAATCCACCTAGATTTAAAACTCACATCAGTGTGAAAATGCACTCTGATTTAAAACTCACAGTAGTGGGAAAATGCACCTAGATTTAAACTCACAGCAGTGGAAAAATGCACCTAGATTTAAAACTCACAGCAGTGGGAACATTCACCTAGATGTGAACCACACAGTAGTGGGAAAATGCACCTAAATTTGAAACACAGTAGTAGGAAAATGCACCTAGGTTTGAAACACAGAGCTATGGGAAATTTCACCTAGATTTAAACTCACAGCAGTGGGAAATGCACCTAGATTTAAAACTCACAGCAGTGGGAAAATGCACCTAGATTTGAAACACACAGCAGTGGGAAATTACACCTAGATTGAAACTCACAGCAGTAGGAAAATGCACCTAGATTTAAAGCTCACAGGAGTGGGAAAATGCACCAAGATTTAAATCTCACAGTAGTGGGAAAATTCACCTAGATTTAAAACTCGCAGCAGTGAGAAAATGCACCCTGATTTAAAACTCACAGCAGTGGGAACATGCACCTAGATTTGAAACACACAGCAGTGGGAAATTGCAAATAGATTTAAACTCACAGCAGTAGGATAATACATCTTGATTTAAACCTCACAGTAGTGGGGAAATGCACCTAGATTTGAAACACACAGTAGTAGGAAAATGCACGTAGGTTTGAAACACAGAGCTATGGGAAATTTCACCTAGATTTATACTCACAGCAGTGTGAAGTGCACCTAGATTTAAAACACACAGCAGTGGGAAAATGCACCTAGATTTGAAACATACATCAGTGGGAAATTACATCTAGATTGAAACTCACAGCAGTAGGAAAACGGACGTAGATTTGAAGCTCACAGGAGTGGGAAAATGCACCAAGAGTTAAATCTCACAGTAGTGGGAAAATTCACCTAGATGTAAAACTCGCAGCAGTGTGAAAATGCACCCTGATCCAAAACTCACAGTAGTGGGAGGATGCATCTAGATGTAAACTCAGAGCAGTGGCAAAATGCATCCAGATTCAAAACTCAGAGCAGTGGGAAAATGCACCTAGATTTGAAACACACAACAATGGGAAATTGCGCCTAGATTTGAAACACACAGTAGTGAGGAAATGCACCTAGATTTGAACACACAGCAATTGGAAAATGCACCTAGATTTGAAACACACAACAGTGGGAAATTTCAAATAGATTTAAACTCACAGCAGTAGGATAATACATCTTGATTTTAAACTCACAGTAGTGGGAAAATGCACCTAGATTTAAACTCACAGCATGTGGAAAATGCACATAGATTTGAAACTCAGAGCAGTGGGAAAATGCACCTAGATTTGAAACACATAGCAGTGGGAAATTGCAAATAGATTTAAACTCACAGCAGTAGGATAATATATCTTGATTTGAAACTCACGGTAGTGGTAAAATGCACATAGATTTAAACTCACAGCAGTGGGAAAATGCACCTAGATTTGAGCCACACAGTAGTGGGTAAATGCACCTAGATTTGAAAAACACAGTAGTAGGAAAATGCACGTAGGTTTGAAACACAGAGCTATGGGAAATTTCACTTAGTTTTAAAGCTCACAGGAGTGGGAAAATGCACCTAGATTTAAATCTCAAAGTAGTGGGAAAATCCACCTAGATTTAAAACTCACAGCAGAGTGAAAATGCACCCTGATTTAAAACTCACAGTAGAGAGAAGATGCACCTAGATGTAAACTCACTCGAGTGGCAAAATGCACCTAGATTCAAAACTCAGAGCAGTGGGAAAATGCACCTAGATTTGAAACACACAACACTGGGAAATTGCGCCTAGATTTGAAACACACAGTAGTGGGGAAATGCACCTAGATTTAAACACACAGCAATGGGAAAATGCACCTAGATTTAAACTCACAGTAGTGGGAAAATGCACCCAGATTTAAAACTCACAGCACTGGGAAAATGCACCTAGATTTGAAACACAGAGTAGTGGGAAAATGTACCTAGATTTGAAACACACTGTAGTGGGAAAATGCAACAAGATTTGAAACACACAGTAGCAATAAAATACACATGGATTTGAAACTCACAGTAGTGGGAAAATGCACCTAGATTTAAACTCACAGCAGTGGAAAAATGCACCTAGATTTAAACTCACAGCAGTGGAAAAATGCACCTAGATTTAAAACTCACAGCAGTGGGAAAATGCACCTAGATTTGAAACACACAGTAGTAGGAAAATGCACCTAGGTTTGAAACACACAGCAGTGGGAAAGTACACCTAAATTGAAACACACAGCAGTGGGAACATGCACCTAGATTTGAAACACACAGCAGTGGGAAATTGCAAATAGATTTAAACTCACAGCAGTAGGATAATACATCTTGATTTAAACATCACAGTAGTGGGGAAATGCACCTAGATTTGAAACACACAGTAGTAGGAAAATGCACGTAGGTTTGAAACACAGAGCTATGGGAAATTTCACCTAGATTTATACTCACAGCAGTGTGAAGAGCACCTAGATTTAAAACACACAGCAGTGGGAAAATGCACCTAGATTTGAAACATACATCAGTGGGAAATTACATCTAGATTGAAACTCACAGCAGTAGGAAAATGCACCTAGATTTGAAGCTCACAGTAGTGGGGAAATGCACCTAGATTTGAAACACACAGTAGTAGGAAAATGCACGTAGGTTTGAAACACCGAGCTATGGGAAATTTCACCTAGATTTATACTCACAGCAGTGTGAAGTGCACCTAGATTTAAAACACACAGCAGTGGGAAAATGCACCTAGATTTGAAACATACATCAGTGGGAAATTACATCTAGATTGAAACTCACAGCAGTAGGAAAATGGACCTAGATTTGAAGCTCACAGGAGTGGGAAAATGCACCAAGAGTTAAATCTCACAGTAGTGGGAAAATTCACCTAGATGTAAAACTCGCAGCAGTGTGAAAATGCACCCTGATCCAAAACTCACAGTAGTGGGAGGATGCATCTAGATGTAAACTCAGAGCAGTGGCAAAATGCATCCAGATTCAAAACTCAGAGCAGTGGGAAAATGCACCTAGATTTGAAACACACAACAATGGGAAATTGCGCCTAGATTTGAAACACACAGTAGTGAGGAAATGCACCTAGATTTGACCACACAGCAATTGGAAAATGCACCTAGATTTGAAACACACAACAGTGGGAAATTTCAAATAGATTTAAACTCACAGCAGTAGGATAATACATCTTGATTTAAAACTCACAGTAGTGGGAAAATGCACCTAGATTTAAACTCACAGCATGTGGAAAATGCACATAGATTTGAAACTCAGAGCAGTGGGAAAATGCACCTAGATTTGAAACACATAGCAGTGGGAAATTGCAAATAGATTTAAACTCACAGCAGTAGGATAATATATCTTGATTTGAAACTCACGGTAGTGGGAAAATGCACATAGATTTAAACTCACAGCAGTGGGAAAATGCACCTAGATTTGAGCCACACAGTAGTGGGTAAATGCACCTAGATTTGAAACACACAGTAGTAGGAAAATGCACGTAGGTTTGAAACACAGAGCTATGGGAAATTTCACCTAGTTTTAAAGCTCACAGGAGTGGGAAAATGCACCTAGATTTAAATCTCAAAGTAGTGGGAAAGTCCACCTAGATTTAAAACTCACAGCAGAGTGAAAATGCACCCTGATTTAAAACACACAGTAGTGAGAAGATGCACCTAGATGTAAACTCACTCGAGTGGCAAAATGCACCTAGATTCAAAGCTCAGAGCAGTGGGAAAATGCACCTAGATATGAAACACACAACAATGGGAAATTGCGCCTAGATTTGAAACACACAGTAGTGGGGAAATGCACCTAGATTTAAACACACAGCAATGGGAAAATGCACCTAGATTTAAACTCACAGTAGTGGGAAAATGCACCCAGATTTAAAACTCACAGCACTGGGAAAATGCACCTAGATTTGAAACACAGAGTAGTGGGAAAATGTACCTAGATTTGAAACACACTGTAGTGGGAAAATGCAACAAGATTTGAAACACACAGTAGCAATAAAATACACATGGATTTGAAACTCACAGTAGTGGGAAAATGCATCTAGATTTAAACTCACAGCAGTGGAAAAATGCACCTAGATTTAAACTCACAGCAGTGGAAAAATGCACCTAGATTTAAAACTCACAGCAGTGGGAAAATGCACCTAGATTTGAAACACACAGTAGTAGGAAAATGCACCTAGGTTTGAAACACACAGCAGTGGGAAATTACACCTAAATTGAAACACACAGCAGTGGGAAATTACACCTAAATTGAAACTCACAGCAGTAGGAAAATAAACCTAGATTTAAAGCTCACAGGAGTGGGAAAATGCACCAAGATTTAAATCTCACAGTAGTGGGAAAATGCACCTAGATTTAAACTCACAGCAGTGGGAAAAAGCACCTAGATTTAAAACTCACAGCAGTGGTAAAATGCACCTAGATTTAAACTCACAGTAGTGGGAAAATGCACCTAGATTTAAAACTCACAGCAGTTGAAAATGCATTTAGATTTGAAACACAGAGTAGTGGGAAAATGTACCTAGATTTGAAACACACAATAATAGGAAAATGCACCTAGATGTAAAACTCACAGCAGTGGGAAAATGTACCTAGATTTAAACTCACAATCGTGGGAACATGCACCTAGATTTGAAACGCACAGTAGTGTGAAAATGCACCTAGGTTTGGTACACAGAGCTAAGGGAAATTTCACCTAGATTTAAACTCGCAGTAGTGGGAAATGGGAAAATGCACCTAGATTTAAAACTCACAGCAGTGGGAAAATGCACCTAGATTTGAAACACAGAGTAGTGGGAAAATGTACCTAGATTTGAAACACACAATAATGGGAAAATGCACCTAGATGTAAAACTCACAGCAGTGAGAAAATGCACCCTTATTTTAAACCCACAGTAGTGGTAAAATTCACCTAGATTTAAACTCACAGCAGTGGGAATATGCACCTAGATTTAAAACTCACAGCAGTGGGAAAATGTACCTAGATTTGAAACACACAATGATGGGAAAATGCACCTAGATTTAAAACTCACACAAGTGGGAAAATGCACCCTTATTTAAAATGCACAGTAGTGGGAAAATGTACCTAGATTTAAACTCACAGTCGTAGGAACATGCACCTAGATTTGAAACACACAGTAGTGGGAAACTGCACCGAGATTTGAAACACACAGTAGCAAGAAAATGAACATGGATTTGAAACTCACAGTAGTGGGAAAATGTACCTAGACTTAAACTCACAGTCATGGGAACATGCACCTAGATTTCAAATACATAGTAGTGTGAAAATGTACCTAGATTTGAAACACACGTCGTAGGAAAATGCACCTAGGTTTTGAGCACAGAGCTATGGGAAATTTCACCTAGATTTAAACTCACAGCAGTGGGAAATGTACCTAGATTTAAGACTCACAGCAGTGGGAAAATGCACCTAGATTTGAAACACACAGCAGTGGGAAATTACACCTAGATTTAAACTCACAGCAGTAGGAAAATGCACCTAGTTTTGAAGCTCACAGGAGTGGGAAAATGCACCTATATTTAAATCTCACAGTAGTGGGACAATCCACCTAGATTTAAAACTCACAGCAGTGTGAAAATGCACCCTGATTTAAAACTCACAGTAGTGGGAAAATTCACCCAGATTTAAACTCACAGCAGTGGAAATATGCACCTAGATTTGAAACACACCGTAGTGGGAAAATGCACTGAGATTTGAAACGCACAGTAGCAAGACAATGCACATGGATTTGAAATTCACAGTACTGGGAAAATGCACCTAGATTTAAGCTCACAGCAGTGGAAAAATGCACCTAGATTTTAAACACACAACAATGGGAAATTGCGCCTAGATTTGAAACACACAGTAGTGGGGAAATGCACCTAGATTTGAACAAACAGCAATCGGAAAATGCACCTAGATTTAAACTCACAATAGTGGGAAAATGCACCTAGATTTAAAACTCACAGCAGTGGGAAAATGCACCTAGATTTGAAACACAGAGTAGTGGGAAAATGTACCTAGATTTGAAACACACAATAATGGGAAAATGCACCTAGATTTAAAACTCACAGCAATGGGAAAATGCACCCTTATTTAAAACTCACAGTAGTGGGTAAAGTCACCCAGATTTAAACTCACAGCAGTGGGAATATGCACCTAGATTTGAAACACACCGTAGTGGGAAAATGCACCGAGATTTGAAACACACAGTAGCAAGAAAATGCACATGGATTTGAAACTCACAGTAGTTGGAAAATGCACCTAGATTTAAACTCACAGCAGTGGAAAAATGCACCTAAATTTAAACTCACAGCAGTGGAAAAATGCACCTAGATTTAAAACTCACAGCAGTGGGAAAATGCACCTAGATTTGAACCACACAGGAGTGGGAAAATGCACCTAGATTTGAAACACACAGTAGTAGGAAAATGCACCTAGGTTTCAAACACAGAGCTATGGGAAATTTCACCTAGATTTAAAACTCACAGCAGTGGGAAATTATACCTAGATTGAAACTCACAGCAGTAGGAAAATGCACCTAGATTTAAAGTTCACAGGAGTGGGATAATGCACCAAGATTGAAATCTCACAGTAGTGGGAAAATTCACCTAGATTTAAAACTCACAGCAGTGTGAAAATGCACCCTGATTTAAAACTCACAGTAGTGGGAAGATGCATCTAGATGTAAACTCACAGCAGTGGCAAAATGCACCTAGATTCTAAACTCAGAGCAGTGGGAAAATGCACCTAGATTTGAAACACACAGCAGTGGGAAATTGCAAATAGATTTTAACTCACAGCAGTAGGATAATCCATCTTGATTTAAAGCTGACAGTAGTGGAAAATGCACCTAGATTTAAACTCACAGCATGTGGAAAATGCACATAGATTTGAAACTCACAGCAGTTGGAAAATGCACCTAGATTTAAAACTCACAGCAGTTGTAAAATGCACCTAGATTTGAAACACACAGTAGTGGGGAAATGCAGCTAGATCTAAAACTCAAAGCAGTTGAAAAATGCACCTTGATAATAAAATTCACAGTAGTGGGAAAATGCACCTAGATTTGAAACACACAACAATGGGAAATTGCGCCTAGATTTGAAACACACAGTAGTGGGGAAATGCACCTAGATTTGAACACACAGCAATGGGAAATTGCACCTAGATTTAAACTCACAGTAGTGGGAAAATGCACCTAGATTTAAAACTCACAGCAGTGGGAAAATGCACCTAGATTTGAAACACAGAGTAGTGGGAAAATGTACCTAGATTTGAAACACGCAATAATGGGAAAATGCACCTAGGTGTAAAACTCACAGCAGTGGGAAAATGCACCCTTATTTAAAACTCACAGCAGTGGGAAATGCACCTAGATTTAAGACTCACAGCAGTGGGAAAATGCACCTAGATTTGAAACACACAGCAGTGGGAAATTACACCTAGATTTAAACTCACAGCAGTAGGAAAATGCACTAGTTTTGAAGCTCACAGGAGTGGGAAAATGCACCTATATTTAAATCTCACAGTAGTGGGACAATCCACCTAGATTTAAAACTCACAGCAGTGTGAAAATGCACCCTGATTTAAAACTCACAGTAGTGGGAAAATTCACCCAGATTTAAACTCACAGCAGTGGGAATATGCACCTAGATTTGAAACACACCGTAGTGGGAAAATGCACTGAGATTTGAAACACACAGAAGCAAGACAATTCACATGGATTTGAAACTCACAGTGCTGGGAAAATGCACCTAGATTTAAACTCAAAGCAGTGGAAAAATGCACGTAGATTTGAAACACACAACAATGGGAAATTGCGCCTAGATGTGAACCACACAGTAGTGGGGAAATGCACCTAGATTTGAACACACAGCAATCGGAAAATGCACCAAGATTGAAATCTCACAGTAGTGGGAAAATTCACCTAGATTTAAAACTCACAGCAGTGTGAAAATGCACCCTGATTTAACACTCACAGTAGTGGGAAGATGCATCTAGATGTAAACTCACAGCAGTGGCAAAATGCACCTAGATTCTAAACTCAGAGCAGTGGGAAAATGCACCTAGATTTGAAACACACAACAGTGGGAAATTGCAAATAGATTTTAACTCACAGCAGTAGGATAATCCATCTTGATTTAAATCTCACAGTAGTGGGTAAATGCACCTAGATTTGAAACACACAGTAGTAGGAAAATGCACGTAGGTTTGAAACACAGAGCTATGGGCAATTTCACCTAGATTTATACTCACAGCAGTGGGAAGTGCACCTAGATTTAAAACTCACAGCAGTGGGAAAATGCACCTAGATTTGAAACATACAGCAGTGGGAAATTACACCTAGATTGAAACTCACAGCAGTAGGAAAATGCACCTAGATTTGAAGCTCACAGGAGTGGGAAAATGCACCTATATTTAAATCTCACAGTAGTGGGACAATCCACCTAGATTTAAAACTCACAGCAGTGTGAAAATGCACCCTGATTTAAAACACACAGTAGTGAGAAGATGCACCTAGATGTAAACTCACTCGAGTGGCAAAATGCACCTAGATTCAAAACTCAGAGCAGTGGGAAAATGCACCTAGATATGAAACACACAACAATGGGAAATTGCGCCTAGATTTGAAACACACAGTAGTGGGGAAATGCACCTAGATTTAAACACACAGCAATGGGAAAATGCACCTAGATTTAAACTCACAGTAGTGGGAAAATGCACCCAGATTTAAAACTCACAGCACTGGGAAAATGCACCTAGATTTGAAACACAGAGTAGTGGGAAAATGTACCTAGATTTGAAACACACTGTAGTGGGAAAATGCAACAAGATTTGAAACACACAGTAGCAATAAAATACACATGGATTTGAAACTCACAGTAGTGGGGAAAATGCATCTAGATTTAAAACTCACAGCAGTGGTAAAATGCACCTAGATTTAAACTCACAGTAGTGGGAAAATGCACCTAGATTTAAAACTCACAGCAGTTGAAAATGCATTTAGATTTGAAACACAGAGTAGTGGGAAAATGTACCTAGATTTGAAACACACAATAATAGGAAAATGCACCTAGATGTAAAACTCACAGCAGTGGGAAAATGTACCTAGATTTAAACTCACAATCGTGGGAACATGCACCTAGATTTGAAACGCACAGTAGTGTGAAAATGCACCTAGATTTGAAACACACAGTTGTAGGAAAATGCACCTAGGTTTGGTACACAGAGCTAAGGGAAATTTCACCTAGATTTAAACTCGCAGTAGTGGGAAATGGGAAAATGCACCTAGATTTAAAACTCACAGCAGTGGGAAAATGCACCTAGATTTGAAACACAGAGTAGTGGGAAAATGTACCTAGATTTGAAACACACAATAATGGGAAAATGCACCTAGATGTAAAACTCACAGCAGTGAGAAAATGCACCCTTATTTTAAACCCACAGTAGTGGTAAAATTCACCTAGATTTAAACTCACAGCAGTGGGAATATGCACCTAGATTTAAAACTCACAGCAGTGGGAAAATGTACCTAGATTTGAAACACACAATGATGGGAAAATGCACCTAGATTTAAAACTCACACAAGTGGGAAAATGCACCCTTATTTAAAATGCACAGTAGTGGGAAAATGTACCTAGATTTAAACTCACAGTCGTAGGAACATGCACCTAGATTTGAAACACACAGTAGTGGGAAACTGCACCGAGATTTGAAACACACAGTAGCAAGAAAATGAACATGGATTTGAAACTCACAGTAGTGGGAAAATGTACCTAGACTTAAACTCACAGTCATGGGAACATGCACCTAGATTTCAAACACATAGTAGTGTGAAAATGTACCTAGATTTGAAACACACGTCGTAGGAAAATGCACCTAGGTTTTGAGCACAGAGCTATGGGAAATTTCACCTAGATTTAAACTCACAGCAGTGGGAAATGTACCTAGATTTAAGACTCACAGCAGTGGGAAAATGCACCTAGATTTGAAACACACAGCAGTGGGAAATTACACCTAGATTTAAACTCACAGCAGTAGGAAAATGCACCTAGTTTTGAAGCTCACAGGAGTGGGAAAATGCACCTATATTTAAATCTCACAGTAGTGGGACAATCCACCTAGATTTAAAACTCACAGCAGTGTGAAAATGCACCCTGATTTAAAACTCACAGTAGTGGGAAAATTCACCCAGATTTAAACTCACAGCAGTGGGAATATGCACCTAGATTTGAAACACACCGTAGTGGGAAAATGCACTGAGATTTGAAACGCACAGTAGCAAGACAATGCACATGGATTTGAAATTCACAGTACTGGGAAAATGCACCTAGATTTAAGCTCACAGCAGTGGAAAAATGCACCTAGATTTTAAACACACAACAATGGGAAATTGCGCCTAGATTTGAAACACACAGTAGTGGGGAAATGCACCTAGATTTGAACAAACAGCAATCGGAAAATGCACCTAGATTTAAACTCACAATAGTGGGAAAATGCACCTAGATTTAAAACTCACAGCAGTGGGAAAATGCACCTAGATTTGAAACACAGAGTAGTGGGAAAATGTACCTAGATTTGAAACACACAATAATGGGAAAATGCACCTAGATTTAAAACTCACAGCAATGGGAAAATGCACCCTTATTTAAAACTCACAGTAGTGGGTAAAGTCACCCAGATTTAAACTCACAGCAGTGGGAATATGCACCTAGATTTGAAACACACCGTAGTGGGAAAATGCACCGAGATTTGAAACACACAGTAGCAAGAAAATGCACATGGATTTGAAACTCACAGTAGTTGGAAAATGCACCTAGATTTAAACTCACAGCAGTGGAAAAATGCACCTAAATTTAAACTCACAGCAGTGGAAAAATGCACCTAGATTTAAAACTCACAGCAGTGGGAAAATGCACCTAGATTTGAACCACACAGTAGTGGGAAAATGCACCTAGATTTGAAACACACAGTAGTAGGAAAATGCACCTAGGTTTCAAACACAGAGCTATGGGAAATTTCACCTAGATTTAAAACTCACAGCAGTGGGAAATTACACCTAGATTGAAACTCACAGCAGTAGGAAAATGCACCTAGATTTAAAGTTCACAGGAGTGGGATAATGCACCAAGATTGAAATCTCACAGTAGTGGGAAAATTCACCTAGATTTAAAACTCACAGCAGTGTGAAAATGCACCCTGATTTAAAACTCACAGTAGTGGGAAGATGCATCTAGATGTAAACTCACAGCAGTGGCAAAATGCACCTAGATTCTAAACTCAGAGCAGTGGGAAAATGCACCTAGATTTGAAACACACAGCAGTGGGAAATTGCAAATAGATTTTAACTCACAGCAGTAGGATAATCCATCTTGATTTAAAGCTCACAGTAGTGGAAAATGCACCTAGATTTAAACTCACAGCATGTGGAAAATGCACATAGATTTGAAACTCACAGCAGTTGGAAAATGCACCTAGATTTAAAACTCACAGCAGTTGTAAAATGCACCTAGATTTGAAACACACAGTAGTGGGGAAATGCAGCTAGATCTAAAACTCAAAGCAGTTGAAAAATGCACCTTGATAATAAAATTCACAGTAGTGGGAAAATGCACCTAGATTTGAAACACACAACAATGGGAAATTGCACCTAGATTTGAAACACACAGTAGTGGGGAAATGCACCTAGATTTGAACACACAGCAATGGGAAATTGCACCTAGATTTAAACTCACAGTAGTGGGAAAATGCACCTAGATTTGAAACACAGAGTAGTGGGAAAATGTACCTAGATTTGAAACACGCAATAATGGGAAAATGCACCTAGGTGTAAAACTCACAGCAGTGGGAAAATGCACCCTTATTTAAAACTCACAGCAGTGGGAAATGCACCTAGATTTAAGACTCACAGCAGTGGGAAAATGCACCTAGATTTGAAACACACAGCAGTGGGAAATTACACCTAGATTTAAACTCACAGCAGTAGGAAAATGCACTAGTTTTGAAGCTCACAGGAGTGGGAAAATGCACCTATATTTAAATCTCACAGTAGTGGGACAATCCACCTAGATTTAAAACTCACAGCAGTGTGAAAATGCACCCTGATTTAAAACTCACAGTAGTGGGAAAATTCACCCAGATTTAAACTCACAGCAGTGGGAATATGCACCTAGATTTGAAACACACCGTAGTGGGAAAATGCACTGAGATTTGAAACACACAGTAGCAAGACAATTCACATGGATTTGAAACTCACAGTGCTGGGAAAATGCACCTAGATTTAAACTCAAAGCAGTGGATAAATGCACGTAGATTTGAAACACACAACAATGGGAAATTGCGCCTAGATGTGAAACACACAGTAGTGGGGAAATGCACCTAGATTTGAACACACAGCAATCGGAAAATGCACCAAGATTGAAATCTCACAGTAGTGGGAAAATTCACCTAGATTTAAAACTCACAGCAGTGTGAAAATGCACCCTGATTTAACACTCACAGTAGTGGGAAGATGCATCTAGATGTAAACTCACAGCAGTGGCAAAATGCACCTAGATTCTAAACTCAGAGCAGTGGGAAAATGCACCTAGATTTGAAACACACAGCAGTGGGAAATTGCAAATAGATTTTAACTCACAGCAGTAGGATAATCCATCTTGATTTAAATCTCACAGTAGTGGGTAAATGCACCTAGATTTGAAACACACAGTAGTAGGAAAATGCACGTAGGTTTGAAACACAGAGCTATGGGCAATTTCACCTAGATTTATACTCACAGCAGTGGGAAAATGCACCTAGATTTGAAACATACAGCAGTGGGAAATTACACCTAGATTGAAACTCACAGCAGTAGGAAAATGCACCTAGATTTGAAGCTCACAGGAGTGGGAAAATGCACCAAGAGTTAAATCTCACAGTAGTGGGAAAATTCACCTAGATGTAAAACTCGTAGCAGTGTGAAAATACACCCTGACGCAAAACTCACAGTAGTGGAAAATGCACCTAGATTTAAACTCACAGAATGTGGAAAATGCACATAGATTTGAAACTCACAGCAGTTGGAAAATGCACCTAGATTTAAAACTCACAGCAGTTCTAAAATGCACCTAGATTTGAAACACACAGTAGTGGGGAAATGCAGCTAGATCTAAAACTCAAAGCAGTTGAAAAATGCACCTTGATAATAAAATTCACAGTAGTGGGAAAATGCACCTAGATTTGAAACACACAACAAAGGGAAATTGCGCCTAGATTTGAAACACACAGTAGTGGGGAAATGCACCTAGATTTGAACACACAGCAATGGGAAAATGCACCTAGATTTAAAACTCAGAGCAGTGGGAAAATGCACCTAGATTTGAAACACAGAGTAGTGGGAAAATGTACCTAGATTTGAAACACACAATAATGGGAAAATGCACCTAGATGTAAAACTCACAGCAGTGGGAAAATGCACCCTTATTTAAAACTCACAGTAGTGGGAAAAGTCACCTAGATTGAAACTCACAGCAGTGGGAATATGCACCTAGATTTGAAACACAGAGTAGTGGGAAAATGTACCTAGATTTGAAACTCACACAAGTGGGAAAATGCACCCTTATTTAAAACTCACAGTAGTGGGAAAATGTACCTAGATTTAAACTCACAGTCGTGGGAACAATCACCCAGATTTGAAACACACAGTAGGGGAAAAATGCACCTAGATTTGAAACACACAGCAGTGGGAAATTGAGGCTAGATTTGAAACACACAGTAGTGGGGAAATGCACCTAGATTTGAACACAAAGCAATGAGAAAATGCACCTAGATTTAAACTCACAGTAGTGGGAAAATTCACCTAGATTTAAACTCACAGCCCTGGGAATATGCACCTAGATTTGAAACACACTGTAGTGGGAAAATGCACCGAGATTTGAAACACGCAGTAGAAAGAAAATGCACATGGATTTGAAACTCACAGTAGTGGAAAAATGCACCTAGATTTAAACTCACAGTAGTGGGAACATGTACCTAGATTTGAAACACACAGTAGTGGGAAAATGCACCGAGATTTGAAACACACAGTAGCAAGAAAATGCACATGGATTTGAAACTCACAGTAGTGGGAAAATGCACCTAGATTTAAAACTCACAGCAGTGGGAAAATGCACCTAGATTTGAACCACACAGTAGTGGGAAAATGCATCTAAATTTGAAACACACAGTAGTAGGAAAATGCACCCTGATTTAAAACTCACAGTAGTGGGAAAATGCACCTAGATTTAAACTCACAGCAGTGGAAAAATGCACCTAGATTTAAAACGCACAGCAGTGGGAAAATTCACCTAGATGTGAACCACACAGTAGTGGGAAAATGCACCTAAATTTGAAACACAGTAGTAGGAAAATGCACCTAGGTTTGAAACACAGAGCTATGGGAAATTTCACCTAGATTTAAACTCACAGCAGTGGGAAATGCACCTAGATTTAAAACTCACAGCAGTGGGAAAATGCACCTAGATTTGAAACACACAGCAGTGGGAAATTGCACCTAGATTGAAACTCACAGCAGTAGGAAAATGCACCTAGATTTAAAGCTCACAGGAGTGGGAAAATGCACCAAGATTTAAATCTCACAGTAGTGGGAAAATTCACCTAGATTTAAAACTCGCAGCAGTGAGAAAATGCACCCTGATTTAAAACTCACAGTAGTGGGAACATGCACCTAGATTTGAAACACACAGCAGTGGGAAATTGCAAATAGATTTAAACTCACAGCAGTAGGATAATACATCTTGATTTAAACCTCACAGTAGTGGGGAAATGCACCTAGATTTGAAACACACAGTAGTAGGAAAATGCACGTAGGTTTGAAACACAGAGCTATGGGAAATTTCACCTAGATTTATACTCACAGCAGTGTGAAGTGCACCTAGATTTAAAACACACAGCAGTGGGAAAATGCACCTAGATTTGAAACATACATCAGTGGGAAATTACATCTAGATTGAAACTCACAGCAGTAGGAAAATGGACCTAGATTTGAAGCTCACAGGAGTGGGAAAATGCACCAAGAGTTAAATCTCACAGTAGTGGGAAAATTCACCTAGATGTAAAACTCGCAGCAGTGTGAAAATGCACCCTGATCCAAAACTCACAGTAGTGGGAGGATGCATCTAGATGTAAACTCAGAGCAGTGGCAAAATGCATCCAGATTCAAAACTCCGAGCAGTGGGAAAATGCACCTAGATTTGAAACACACAACAATGGGAAATTGCGCCTAGATTTGAAACACACAGTAGTGAGGAAATGCACCTAGATTTGAACACACAGCAATTGGAAAATGCACCTAGATTTGAAACACACAACAGTGGGAAATTTCAAATAGATTTAAACTCACAGCAGTAGGATAATACATCTTGATTTTAAACTCACAGTAGTGGGAAAATGCACCTAGATTTAAACTCACAGCATGTGGAAAATGCACATAGATTTGAAACTCAGAGCAGTGGGAAAATGCACCTAGATTTGAAACACATAGCAGTGGGAAATTGCAAATAGATTTAAACTCACAGCAGTAGGATAATATATCTTGATTTGAAACTCACGGTAGTGGGAAAATGCACATAGATTTAAACTCACAGCAGTGGGAAAATGCACCTAGATTTGAGCCACACAGTAGTGGGTAAATGCACCTAGATTTGAAACACACAGTAGTAGAAAAAATGCACGTAGGTTTGAAACACAGAGCTATGGGAAATTTCACCTAGTTTTAAAGCTCACAGGAGTGGGAAAATGCACCTAGATTTAAATCTCAAAGTAGTGGGAAAGTCCACCTAGATTTAAAACTCACAGCAGAGTGAAAATGCACCCTGATTTAAAACTCACAGTAGTGAGAAGATGCAGCTAGATGTAAACTCACTCGAGTGGCAAAATGCACCTAGATTCAAAATTCAGAGCAGTGGGAAAATGCACCTAGATTTGAAACACACAACAATGGGAAATTGCGCCTAGATTTGAAACACACAGTAGTGGGGAAATGCACCTAGATTTAAACACACAGCAATGGGAAAATGCACCTAGATTTAAACTCACAGTAGTGGGAAAATGCACCCAGATTTAAAACTCACAGCACTGGGAAAATGCACCTAGATTTGAAACACAGAGTAGTGGGAAAATGTACCTAGATTTGAAACACACTGTAGTGGGAAAATGCAACAAGATTTGAAACACACAGTAGCAATAAAATACACATGGATTTGAAACTCACAGTAGTGGGAATATGCATCTAGATTTAAACTCACAGGAGTGGAAAAATGCACCTAGATTTAAACTCACAGCAGTGGAAAAATGCACCTAGATTTAAAACTCACAGCAGTGGGAAAATGCACCTAGATTTGAAACACACAGTAGTAGGAAAATGCACCTAGGTTTGAAACACACAGCAGTGGGAAATTACACCTAAATTGAAACACACAGCAGTGGGAACATGCACCTAGATTTGAAACACACAGCAGTGGGAAATTGCAAATAGATTTAAACTCACAGCAGTAGGATAATACATCTTGATTTAAACCTCACAGTAGTGGGGAAATGCACCTAGATTTGAAACACACAGTAGTAGGAAAATGCATGTAGGTTTGAAACACAGAGCTATGGGAAATTTCACCTAGATTTATACTCACAGCAGTGTGAAGTGCACCTAGATTTAAAACACACAGCAGTGGGAAAATGCACCTAGATTTGAAACATACATCAGTGGGAAATTACATCTAGATTGAAACTCACAGCAGTAGGAAAATGGACCTAGATTTGAAGCTCACAGGAGTGGGAAAATGCACCTAGATGTAAAACTCGCAGCAGTGTGAAAATGCACCCTGATCCAAAACTCACAGTAGTGGGAGGATGCATCTAGATGTAAACTCAGAGCAGTGGCAAAATGCATCCAGATTCAAAACTCAGAGCAGTGGGAAAATGCACCTAGATTTGAAACACACAGTAGTGAGGAAATGCACCTAGATTTGAAAACACAGCAATTGGAAAATGCACCTAGATTTGAAACACACAACAGTGGGAAATTTCAAATAGATTTAAACTCACAGCAGTAGGATAATACATCTTGATTTAAAACTCACAGTAGTGGGAAAATGCACCTAGATTTAAACTCACAGCATGTGGAAAATGCACATAGATTCAAAACTCAGAGCAGTGGGAAAATGCACCTAGATTTGAAACACACAACAATGGGAAATTGCGCCTAGATTTGAAACACACAGTAGTGGGGAAATGCACCTAGATTTAAACACACAGCAATGGGAAAATGCACCTAGATTTAAACTCACAGTAGTGGGAAAATGCACCCAGATTTAAAACTCACAGCACTGGGAAAATGCACCTAGATTTGAAACACAGAGTAGTGGGAAAATGTACCTAGATTTGAAACACACTGTAGTGGGAAAATGCAACAAGATTTGAAACACACAGTAGCAATAAAATACACATGGATTTGAAACTCACAGTAGTGGGAAAATGCATCTAGATTTAAACTCACAGCAGTGGAAAAATGCACCTAGATTTAAACTCACAGCAGTGGAAAAATGCACCTAGATTTAAAACTCACAGCAGTGGGAAAATGCACCTAGATTTGAAACACACAGTAGTAGGAAAATGCACCTAGGTTTGAAACACACAGCAGTGGGAAATTACACCTAAATTGAAACACACAGCAGTGGGAAATTACACCTAAATTGAAACTCACAGCAGTAGGAAAATAAACCTAGATTTAAAGCTCACAGGAGTGGGAAAATGCACCAAGATTTAAATCTCACAGTAGTGGGAAAATGCACCTAGATTTAAACTCACAGCAGTGGGAAAATGCACCTAGATTTAAAACTCACAGCAGTGGTAAAATGCACCTAGATTTAAACTCACAGTAGTGGGAAAATGCACCTAGATTTAAAACTCACAGCAGTTGAATATGCATTTAGATTTGAAACACAGAGTAGTGGGAAAATGTACCTAGATTTGAAACACACAATAATAGGAAAATGCACCTAGATGTAAAACTCACAGCAGTGGGAAAATGTACCTAGATTTAAACTCTCAATCGTGGGAACATGCACCTAGATTTGAAATGCACAGTTGTAGGAAAATGCACCTAGGTTTGGAACACAGAGCTATGGGAAATTTCACCTAGATTTAAACTCGCAGTAGTGGGAAATGGGAAAATGCACCTAGATTTAAAACTCACAGCAGTGGGAAAATGCACCTAGATTTGAAACACAGAGTAGTGGGAAAATGTACCTAGATTTGAAACACACAATAATGGGAAAATGCACCTAGATGTAAAACTCACAGCAGTGAGAAAATGCACCCTTATTTAAAACTCACAGTAGTGGTAAAATTCACCTAGATTTAAACTCACAGCAGTGGGAATATGCACCTAGATTTGAACACACAGCAATCGGAAAATGCACCAAGATTGAAATCTCACAGTAGTGGGAAAATTCACCTAGATTTAAAACTCACAGCAGTGTGAAAATGCACCCTGATTTAACACTCACAGTAGTGGGAAGATGCATCTAGATGTAAACTCACAGCAGTGGCAAAATGCACCTAGATTCTAAACTCAGAGCAGTGGGAAAATGCACCTAGATTTGAAACACACAGCAGTGGGAAATTGCAAATAGATTTTAACTCACAGCAGTAGGATAATCCATCTTGATTTAAATCTCACAGTAGTGGGTAAATGCACCTAGATTTGAAACACACAGTAGTAGGAAAATGCACGTAGGTTTGAAACACAGAGCTATGGGCAATTTCACCTAGATTTATACTCACAGCAGTGGGAAGTGCACCTAGATTTAAAACTCACAGCAGTGGGAAAATGCACCTAGATTTGAAACATACAGCAGTGGGAAATTACACCTAGATTGAAACTCACAGCAGTAGGAAAATGCACCTAGATTTGAAGCTCACAGGAGTGGGAAAATGCACCAAGAGTTAAATCTCACAGTAGTGGGAAAATTCACCTAGATGTAAAACTCGTAGCAGTGTGAAAATACACCCTGACGCAAAACTCACAGTAGTGGAAAATGCACCTAGATTTAACCTCACAGCATGTGGAAAATGCACATAGATTTGAAACTCACAGCAGTTGGAAAATGCACCTAGATTTAAAACTCACAGCAGTTGTAAAATGCACCTAGATTTGAAACACACAGTAGTGGGGAAATGCAGCTAGATCTAAAACTCAAAGCAGTTGAAAAATGCACCTTGATAATAAAATTCACAGTAGTGGGAAAATGCACCTAGATTTGAAACACACAACAATGGGAAATTGCGCCTAGATTTGAAACACACAGTAGTGGGGAAATGCACCTAGATTTGAACACACAGCAATGGGAAAATGCACCTAGATTTAAAACTCAGAGCAGTGGGAAAATGCACCTAGATTTGAAACACAGAGTAGTGGGAAAATGTACCTAGATTTGAAACACACAATAATGGGAAAATGCACCTAGATGTAAAACTCACAGCAGTGGGAAAATGCACCCTTATTTAAAACTCACAGTAGTGGGAAAAGTCACCTAGATTGAAACTCACAGCAGTGGGAATATGCACCTAGATTTGAAACACAAAGTAGTGGGAAAATGTACCTAGATTTGAAACTCACACAAGTGGGAAAATGCACCCTTATTTAAAACTCACAGTAGTGGGAAAATGTACCTAGATTTAAACTCACAGTCGTGGCAACAATCACCTAGATTTGAAACCAACAGTAGGGGAAAAATGCACCTAGATTTGAAACACACAGCAGTGGGAAATTGCGCCTAGATTTGAAACACACAGTAGTGGGGAAATGCACCTAGATTTGAACACAAAGCAATGAGAAAATGCACCTAGATTTAAACTCACAGTAGTGGGAAAATTCACCTAGATTTAAACTCACAGCCCTGGGAATATGCACCTAGATTTGAAACACACTGTAGTGGGAAAATGCACCGAGATTTGAAACACGCAGTAGAAAGAAAATGCACATGGATTTGAAACTCACAGTAGTGGAAAAATGCACCTAGATTTAAACTCACAGTAGTGGGAACATGTACCTAGATTTGAAACACACAGTAGTGGGAAAATGCACCGGGATTTGAAACACACAGTAGCAAGAAAATGCACATGGATTTGAAACTCACAGTAGTGGGAAAATGCACCTAGATTTAAAACTCACAGCAGTGGGAAAATGCACCTAGATTTGAACCACACAGTAGTGGGAAAATGCATCTAAATTTGAAACACACAGTAGTAGGAAAATGCACCTAGGTTTGAAACACAGAGCTATGGGAAATTTCACCTAGATTTAAATCTCACAGCAGTGGGAAATGCACCTAGATTTAAGACTCACAGCAGTGGGAAAATGCACCTAGATTTGAAACACACAGCAGTGGGAAATTACACCTAGATTTAAACTCACAGCAGTAGGAAAATGCACCTAGATTTAAAGATCACAGGAGTGGGAAAATGCACCTAGATTTAAATCTCACAGTAATCGGAAAATCCACCTAGATTTAAAACTCACAGCAGTGTGAAAAGGCACCCTGATTTAAAACTCACAGTAGTGGGAAAATGCACCTAGATTTAAACTCACAGCAGTGGAAAAATGCACCTAGATTTAAAACGCACAGCAGTGGGAAAATTCACCTAGATGTGAACCACACAGTAGTGGGAAAATGCACCTAAATTTGAAACACAGTAGTAGGAAAATGCACCTAGGTTTGAAACACAGAGCTATGGGAAATTTCACCTAGATTTAAACTCACAGCAGTGGGAAATGCACCTAGATTTAAAACTCACAGCAGTGGGAAAATGCACCTAGATTTGAAACACACAGCAGTGGGAAATTGCACCTAGATTGAAACTCACAGCAGTAGGATAATACATCTTGATTTAAACCTCACAGTAGTGGGGAAATGCACCTAGATTTGAAACACACAGTAGTAGGAAAATGCACGTAGGTTTGAAACACAGAGCTATGGGAAATTTCACCTAGATTTATACTCACAGCAGTGTGAAGTGCACCTAGATTTAAAACACACAGCAGTGGGAAAATGCACCTAGATTTGAAACATACATCAGTGGGAAATTGCAAATAGATTTTAACTCACAGCAGTAGGATAATCCATCTTGATTTAAATCTCACAGTAGTGGGTAAATGCACCTAGATTTGAAACACACAGTAGTAGGAAAATGCACGTAGGTTTGAAACACAGAGCTATGGGCAATTTCACCTAGATTTATACTCACAGCAGTGGGAAGTGCACCTAGATTTAAAACTCACAGCAGTGGGAAAATGCACCTAGATTTGAAACACACAGCAGTGGGAAATTACACCTAGATTTAAACTCACAGCAGTAGGAAAATGCACCTAGATTTAAAGATCACAGGAGTGGGAAAATGCACCTAGATTTAAATCTCACAGTAATCGGAAAATCCACCTAGATTTAAAACTCACAGCAGTGTGAAAAGGCACCCTGATTTAAAACTCACAGTAGTGGGAAAATGCACCTAGATTTAAACTCACAGCAGTGGAAAAATGCACCTAGATTTAAAACGCACAGCAGTGGGAAAATTCACCTAGATGTGAACCACACAGTAGTGGGAAAATGCACCTAAATTTGAAACACAGTAGTAGGAAAATGCACCTAGGTTTGAAACACAGAGCTATGGGAAATTTCACCTAGATTTAAACTCACAGCAGTGGGAAATGCACCTAGATTTAAAACTCACAGCAGTGGGAAAATGCACCTAGATTTGAAACACACAGCAGTGGGAAATTGCACCTAGATTGAAACTCACAGCAGTAGGAAAATGCACCTAGATTTAAAGCTCACAGGAGTGGGAAAATGCACCAAGATTTAAATCTCACAGTAGTGGGAAAATTCACCTAGATTTAAAACTCGCAGCAGTGAGAAAATGCACCCTGATTTAAAACTCACAGTAGTGGGAACATGCACCTAGATTTGAAACACACAGCAGTGGGAAATTGCAAATAGATTTAAACTCACAGCAGTAGGATAATACATCTTGATTTAAACCTCACAGTAGTGGGGAAATGCACCTAGATTTGAAACACACAGTAGTAGGAAAATGCACGTAGGTTTGAAACACAGAGCTATGGGAAATTTCACCTAGATTTATACTCACAGCAGTGTGAAGTGCACCTAGATTTAAAACACACAGCAGTGGGAAAATGCACCTAGATTTGAAACATACATCAGTGGGAAATTACATCTAGATTGAAACTCACAGCAGTAGGAAAATGGACCTAGATTTGAAGCTCACAGGAGTGGGAAAATGCACCAAGAGTTAAATCTCACAGTAGTGGGAAAATTCACCTAGATGTAAAACTCGCAGCAGTGTGAAAATGCACCCTGATCCAAAACTCACAGTAGTGGGAGGATGCATCTAGATGTAAACTCAGAGCAGTGGCAAAATGCATCCAGATTCAAAACTCAGAGCAGTGGGAAATTGCGCCTAGATTTGAAACACACAGTAGTGAGGAAATGCACCTAGATTTGAACACACAGCAATTGGAAAATGCACCTAGATTTGAAACACACAACAGTGGGAAATTTCAAATAGATTTAAACTCACAGCAGTAGGATAATACATCTTGATTTTAAACTCACAGTAGTGGGAAAATGCACCTAGATTTAAACTCACAGCAGTGGAAAAATGCACCTAGATTTAAAACGCACAGCAGTGGGAAAATTCACCTAGATGTGAACCACACAGTAGTGGGAAAATGCACCTAAATTTGAAACACAGTAGTAGGAAAATGCACCTAGGTTTGAAACACAGAGCTATGGGAAATTTCACCTAGATTTAAACTCACAGCAGTGGGAAATGCACCTAGATTTAAAACTCACAGCAGTGGGAAAATGCACCTAGATTTGAAACACACAGCAGTGGGAAATTGCACCTAGATTGAAACTCACAGCAGTAGGAAAATGCACCTAGATTTAAAGCTCACAGGAGTGGGAAAATGCACCAAGATTTAAATCTCACAGTAGTGGGAAAATTCACCTAGATTTAAAACTCGCAGCAGTGAGAAAATGCACCCTGATTTAAAACTCACAGTAGTGGGAACATGCACCTAGATTTGAAACACACAGCAGTGGGAAATTGCAAATAGATTTAAACTCACAGCAGTAGGATAATACATCTTGATTTAAACCTCACAGTAGTGGGGAAATGCACCTAGATTTGAAACACACAGTAGTAGGAAAATGCACGTAGGTTTGAAACACAGAGCTATGGGAAATTTCACCTAGATTTATACTCACAACAGTGTGAAGTGCACCTAGATTTAAAACACACAGCAGTGGGAAAATGCACCTAGATTTGAAACATACATCAGTGGGAAATTACATCTAGATTGAAACTCACAGCAGTAGGAAAATGGACCTAGATTTGAAGCTCACAGGAGTGGGAAAATGCACCAAGAGTTAAATCTCACAGTAGTGGGAAAATTCACCTAGATGTAAAACTCGCAGCAGTGTAAAAAAATGCACCCTGATCCAAAACTCACAGTAGTGGGAGGATGCATCTAGATGTAAACTCAGAGCAGTGGCAAAATGCATCCAGATTCAAAACTCCGAGCAGTGGGAAAATGCACCTAGATTTGAAACACACAACAATGGGAAATTGCGCCTAGATTTGAAACACACAGTAGTGAGGAAATGCACCTAGATTTGAACACACAGCAATTGGAAAATGCACCTAGATTTGAAACACACAACAGTGGGAAATTTCAAATAGATTTAAACTCACAGCAGTAGGATAATACATCTTGATTTTAAACTCACAGTAGTGGGAAAATGCACCTAGATTTAAACTCACAGCATGTGGAAAATGCACATAGATTTGAAACTCAGAGCAGTGGGAAAATGCACCTAGATTTGAAACACATAGCAGTGGGAAATTGCAAATAGATTTAAACTCACAGCAGTAGGATAATATATCTTGATTTGAAACTCACGGTAGTGGGAAAATGCACATAGATTTAAACTCACAGCAGTGGGAAAATGCACCTAGATTTGAGCCACACAGTAGTGGGTAAATGCACCTAGATTTGAAACACACAGTAGTAGGAAAATGCACGTAGGTTTGAAACACAGAGCTATGGGAAATTTCACCTAGTTTTAAAGCTCACAGGAGTGGGAAAATGCACCTAGATTTAAATCTCAAAGTAGTGGGAAAGTCCACCTAGATTTAAAACTCACAGCAGAGTGAAAATGCACCCTGATTTAAAACTCCCAGTAGTGAGAAGATGCAGCTAGATGTAAACTCACTCGAGTGGCAAAATGCACCTAGATTCAAAATTCAGAGCAGTGGGAAAATGCACCTAGATTTGAAACACACAACAATGGGAAATTGCGCCTAGATTTGAAACACACAGTAGTGGGGAAATGCACCTAGATTTAAACACACAGCAATGGGAAAATGCACCTAGATTTAAACTCACAGTAGTGGGAAAATGCACCCAGATTTAAAACTCACAGCACTGGGAAAATGCACCTAGATTTGAAACACAGAGTAGTGGGAAAATGTACCTAGATTTGAAACACACTGTAGTGGGAAAATGCAACAAGATTTGAAACACACAGTAGCAATAAAATACACATGGATTTGAAACTCACAGTAGTGGGAATATGCATCTAGATTTAAACTCACAGGAGTGGAAAAATGCACCTAGATTTAAACTCACAGCAGTGGAAAAATGCACCTAGATTTAAAACTCACAGCAGTGGGAAAATGCACCTAGATTTGAAACACACAGTAGTAGGAAAATGCACCTAGGTTTGAAACACACAGCAGTGGGAAATTACACCTAAATTGAAACACACAGCAGTGGGAACATGCACCTAGATTTGAAACACACAGCAGTGGGAAATTGCAAATAGATTTAAACTCACAGCAGTAGGATAATACATCTTGATTTAAACCTCACAGTAGTGGGGAAATGCACCTAGATTTGAAACACACAGTAGTAGGAAAATGCATGTAGGTTTGAAACACAGAGCTATGGGAAATTTCACCTAGATTTATACTCATAGCAGTGTGAAGTGCACCTAGATTTAAAACACACAGCAGTGGGAAAATGCACCTAGATTTGAAACATACATCAGTGGGAAATTACATCTAGATTGAAACTCACAGCAGTAGGAAAATGGACCTAGATTTGAAGCTCACAGGAGTGGGAAAATGCACCTAGATGTAAAACTCGCAGCAGTGTGAAAATGCACCCTGATCCAAAACTCACAGTAGTGGGAGGATGCATCTAGATGTAAACTCAGAGCAGTGGCAAAATGCATCCAGATTCAAAACTCAGAGCAGTGGGAAAATGCACCTAGATTTGAAACACACAGTAGTGAGGAAATGCACCTAGATTTGAAAACACAGCAATTGGAAAATGCACCTAGATTTGAAACACACAACAGTGGGAAATTTCAAATAGATTTAAACTCACAGCAGTAGGATAATACATCTTGATTTAAAACTCACAGTAGTGGGAAAATGCACCTAGATTTAAACTCACAGCATGTGGAAAATGCACATAGATTCAAAACTCAGAGCAGTGGGAAAATGCACCTAGATTTGAAACACACAACAATGGGAAATTGCGCCTAGATTTGAAACACACAGTAGTGGGGAAATGCACCTAGATTTAAACACACAGCAATGGGAAAATGCACCTAGATTTAAACTCACAGTAGTGGGAAAATGCACCCAGATTTAAAACTCACAGCACTGGGAAAATGCACCTAGATTTGAAACACAGAGTAGTGGGAAAATGTACCTAGATTTGAAACACACTGTAGTGGGAAAATGCAACAAGATTTGAAACACACAGTAGCAATAAAATACACATGGATTTGAAACTCACAGTAGTGGGAAAATGCATCTAGATTTAAACTCACAGCAGTGGAAAAATGCACCTAGATTTAAACTCACAGCAGTGGAAAAATGCACCTAGATTTAAAACTCACAGCAGTGGGAAAATGCACCTAGATTTGAAACACACAGTAGTAGGAAAATGCACCTAGGTTTGAAACACACAGCAGTGGGAAATTACACCTAAATTGAAACACACAGCAGTGGGAAATTACACCTAAATTGAAACTCACAGCAGTAGGAAAATAAACCTAGATTTAAAGCTCACAGGAGTGGGAAAATGCACCAAGATTTAAATCTCACAGTAGTGGGAAAATGCACCTAGATTTAAACTCACAGCAGTGGGAAAATGCACCTAGATTTAAAACTCACAGCAGTGGTAAAATGCACCTAGATTTAAACTCACAGTAGTGGGAAAATGCACCTAGATTTAAAACTCACAGCAGTTGAATATGCATTTAGATTTGAAACACAGAGTAGTGGGAAAATGTACCTAGATTTGAAACACACAATAATAGGAAAATGCACCTAGATGTAAAACTCACAGCAGTGGGAAAATGTACCTAGATTTAAACTCTCAATCGTGGGAACATGCACCTAGATTTGAAATGCACAGTTGTAGGAAAATGCACCTAGGTTTGGAACACAGAGCTATGGGAAATTTCACCTAGATTTAAACTCGCAGTAGTGGGAAATGGGAAAATGCACCTAGATTTAAAACTCACAGCAGTGGGAAAATGCACCTAGATTTGAAACACAGAGTAGTGGGAAAATGTACCTAGATTTGAAACACACAATAATGGGAAAATGCACCTAGATGTAAAACTCACAGCAGTGAGAAAATGCACCCTTATTTAAAACTCACAGTAGTGGTAAAATTCACCTAGATTTAAACTCACAGCAGTGGGAATATGCACCTAGATTTGAACACACAGCAATCGGAAAATGCACCAAGATTGAAATCTCACAGTAGTGGGAAAATTCACCTAGATTTAAAACTCACAGCAGTGTGAAAATGCACCCTGATTTAACACTCACAGTAGTGGGAAGATGCATCTAGATGTAAACTCACAGCAGTGGCAAAATGCACCTAGATTCTAAACTCAGAGCAGTGGGAAAATGCACCTAGATTTGAAACACACAGCAGTGGGAAATTGCAAATAGATTTTAACTCACAGCAGTAGGATAATCCATCTTGATTTAAATCTCACAGTAGTGGGTAAATGCACCTAGATTTGAAACACACAGTAGTAGGAAAATGCACGTAGGTTTGAAACACAGAGCTATGGGCAATTTCACCTAGATTTATACTCACAGCAGTGGGAAGTGCACCTAGATTTAAAACTCACAGCAGTGGGAAAATGCACCTAGATTTGAAACATACAGCAGTGGGAAATTACACCTAGATTGAAACTCACAGCAGTAGGAAAATGCACCTAGATTTGAAGCTCACAGGAGTGGGAAAATGCACCAAGAGTTAAATCTCACAGTAGTGGGAAAATTCACCTAGATGTAAAACTCGTAGCAGTGTGAAAATACACCCTGACGCAAAACTCACAGTAGTGGAAAATGCACCTAGATTTAAACTCACAGCATGTGGAAAATGCACATAGATTTGAAACTCACAGCAGTTGGAAAATGCACCTAGATTTAAAACTCACAGCAGTTGTAAAATGCACCTAGATTTGAAACACACAGTAGTGGGGAAATGCAGCTAGATCTAAAACTCAAAGCAGTTGAAAAATGCACCTTGATAATAAAATTCACAGTAGTGGGAAAATGCACCTAGATTTGAAACACACAACAATGGGAAATTGCGCCTAGATTTGAAACACACAGTAGTGGGGAAATGCACCTAGATTTGAACACACAGCAATGGGAAAATGCACCTAGATTTAAAACTCAGAGCAGTGGGAAAATGCACCTAGATTTGAAACACAGAGTAGTGGGAAAATGTACCTAGATTTGAAACACACAATAATGGGAAAATGCACCTAGATGTAAAACTCACAGCAGTGGGAAAATGCACCCTTATTTAAAACTCACAGTAGTGGGAAAAGTCACCTAGATTGAAACTCACAGCAGTGGGAATATGCACCTAGATTTGAAACACAAAGTAGTGGGAAAATGTACCTAGATTTGAAACTCACACAAGTGGGAAAATGCACCCTTATTTAAAACTCACAGTAGTGGGAAAATGTACCTAGATTTAAACTCACAGTCGTGGCAACAATCACCTAGATTTGAAACCAACAGTAGGGGAAAAATGCACCTAGATTTGAAACACACAGCAGTGGGAAATTGCGCCTAGATTTGAAACACACAGTAGTGGGGAAATGCACCTAGATTTGAACACAAAGCAATGAGAAAATGCACCTAGATTTAAACTCACAGTAGTGGGAAAATTCACCTAGATTTAAACTCACAGCCCTGGGAATATGCACCTAGATTTGAAACACACTGTAGTGGGAAAATGCACCGAGATTTGAAACACGCAGTAGAAAGAAAATGCACATGGATTTGAAACTCACAGTAGTGGAAAAATGCACCTAGATTTAAACTCACAGTAGTGGGAACATGTACCTAGATTTGAAACACACAGTAGTGGGAAAATGCACCGGGATTTGAAACACACAGTAGCAAGAAAATGCACATGGATTTGAAACTCACAGTAGTGGGAAAATGCACCTAGATTTAAAACTCACAGCAGTGGGAAAATGCACCTAGATTTGAACCACACAGTAGTGGGAAAATGCATCTAAATTTGAAACACACAGTAGTAGGAAAATGCACCTAGGTTTGAAACACAGAGCTATGGGAAATTTCACCTAGATTTAAATCTCACAGCAGTGGGAAATGCACCTAGATTTAAGACTCACAGCAGTGGGAAAATGCACCTAGATTTGAAACACACAGCAGTGGGAAATTACACCTAGATTTAAACTCACAGCAGTAGGAAAATGCACCTAGATTTAAAGATCACAGGAGTGGGAAAATGCACCTAGATTTAAATCTCACAGTAATCGGAAAATCCACCTAGATTTAAAACTCACAGCAGTGTGAAAAGGCACCCTGATTTAAAACTCACAGTAGTGGGAAAATGCACCTAGATTTAAACTCACAGCAGTGGAAAAATGCACCTAGATTTAAAACGCACAGCAGTGGGAAAATTCACCTAGATGTGAACCACACAGTAGTGGGAAAATGCACCTAAATTTGAAACACAGTAGTAGGAAAATGCACCTAGGTTTGAAACACAGAGCTATGGGAAATTTCACCTAGATTTAAATCTCACAGCAGTGGGAAATGCACCTAGATTTAAGACTCACAGCAGTGGGAAAATGCACCTAGATTTGAAACACACAGCAGTGGGAAATTACACCTAGATTTAAACTCACAGCAGTAGGAAAATGCACCTAGATTTAAAGATCACAGGAGTGGGAAAATGCACCTAGATTTAAATCTCACAGTAATCGGAAAATCCACCTAGATTTAAAACTCACAGCAGTGTGAAAAGGCACCCTGATTTAAAACTCACAGTAGTGGGAAAATGCACCTAGATTTAAACTCACAGCAGTGGAAAAATGCACCTAGATTTAAAACGCACAGCAGTGGGAAAATTCACCTAGATGTGAACCACACAGTAGTGGGAAAATGCACCTAAATTTGAAACACAGTAGTAGGAAAATGCACCTAGGTTTGAAACACAGAGCTATGGGAAATTTCACCTAGATTTAAACTCACAGCAGTGGGAAATGCACCTAGATTTAAAACTCACAGCAGTGGGAAAATGCACCTAGATTTGAAACACACAGCAGTGGGAAATTGCACCTAGATTGAAACTCACAGCAGTAGGAAAATGCACCTAGATTTAAAGCTCACAGGAGTGGGAAAATGCACCAAGATTTAAATCTCACAGTAGTGGGAAAATTCACCTAGATTTAAAACTCGCAGCAGTGAGAAAATGCACCCTGATTTAAAACTCACAGTAGTGGGAACATGCACCTAGATTTGAAACACACAGCAGTGGGAAATTGCAAATAGATTTAAACTCACAGCAGTAGGATAATACATCTTGATTTAAACCTCACAGTAGTGGGGAAATGCACCTAGATTTGAAACACACAGTAGTAGGAAAATGCACGTAGGTTTGAAACACAGAGCTATGGGAAATTTCACCTAGATTTATACTCACAGCAGTGTGAAGTGCACCTAGATTTAAAACACACAGCAGTGGGAAAATGCACCTAGATTTGAAACATACATCAGTGGGAAATTGCAAATAGATTTTAACTCACAGCAGTAGGATAATCCATCTTGATTTAAATCTCACAGTAGTGGGTAAATGCACCTAGATTTGAAACACACAGTAGTAGGAAAATGCACGTAGGTTTGAAACACAGAGCTATGGGCAATTTCACCTAGATTTATACTCACAGCAGTGGGAAGTGCACCTAGATTTAAAACTCACAGCAGTGGGAAAATGCACCTAGATTTGAAACATACAGCAGTGGGAAATTACACCTAGATTGAAACTCACAGCAGTAGGAAAATGCACCTAGATTTGAAGCTCACAGGAGTGGGAAAATGCACCAAGAGTTAAATCTCACAGTAGTGGGAAAATTCACCTAGATGTAAAACTCGTAGCAGTGTGAAAATACACCCTGACGCAAAACTCACAGTAGTGGAAAATGCACCTAGATTTAAACTCACAGCATGTGGAAAATGCACATAGATTTGAAACTCACAGCAGTTGGAAAATGCACCTAGATTTAAAACTCACAGCAGTTGTAAAATGCACCTAGATTTGAAACACACAGTAGTGGGGAAATGCAGCTAGATCTAAAACTCAAAGCAGTTGAAAAATGCACCTTGATAATAAAATTCACAGTAGTGGGAAAATGCACCTAGATTTGAAACACACAACAATGGGAAATTGCGCCTAGATTTGAAACACACAGTAGTGGGGAAATGCACCTAGATTTGAACACACAGCAATGGGAAAATGCACCTAGATTTAAAACTCAGAGCAGTGGGAAAATGCACCTAGATTTGAAACACAGAGTAGTGGGAAAATGTACCTAGATTTGAAACACACAATAATGGGAAAATGCACCTAGATGTAAAACTCACAGCAGTGGGAAAATGCACCCTTATTTAAAACTCACAGTAGTGGGAAAAGTCACCTAGATTGAAACTCACAGCAGTGGGAATATGCACCTAGATTTGAAACACAAAGTAGTGGGAAAATGTACCTAGATTTGAAACTCACACAAGTGGGAAAATGCACCCTTATTTAAAACTCACAGTAGTGGGAAAATGTACCTAGATTTAAACTCACAGTCGTGGCAACAATCACCTAGATTTGAAACCAACAGTAGGGGAAAAATGCACCTAGATTTGAAACACACAGCAGTGGGAAATTGCGCCTAGATTTGAAACACACAGTAGTGGGGAAATGCACCTAGATTTGAACACAAAGCAATGAGAAAATGCACCTAGATTTAAACTCACAGTAGTGGGAAAATTCACCTAGATTTAAACTCACAGCCCTGGGAATATGCACCTAGATTTGAAACACACTGTAGTGGGAAAATGCACCGAGATTTGAAACACGCAGTAGAAAGAAAATGCACATGGATTTGAAACTCACAGTAGTGGAAAAATGCACCTAGATTTAAACTCACAGTAGTGGGAACATGTACCTAGATTTGAAACACACAGTAGTGGGAAAATGCACCGGGATTTGAAACACACAGTAGCAAGAAAATGCACATGGATTTGAAACTCACAGTAGTGGGAAAATGCACCTAGATTTAAAACTCACAGCAGTGGGAAAATGCACCTAGATTTGAACCACACAGTAGTGGGAAAATGCATCTAAATTTGAAACACACAGTAGTAGGAAAATGCACCTAGGTTTGAAACACAGAGCTATGGGAAATTTCACCTAGATTTAAATCTCACAGCAGTGGGAAATGCACCTAGATTTAAGACTCACAGCAGTGGGAAAATGCACCTAGATTTGAAACACACAGCAGTGGGAAATTACACCTAGATTTAAACTCACAGCAGTAGGAAAATGCACCTAGATTTAAAGATCACAGGAGTGGGAAAATGCACCTAGATTTAAATCTCACAGTAATCGGAAAATCCACCTAGATTTAAAACTCACAGCAGTGTGAAAAGGCACCCTGATTTAAAACTCACAGTAGTGGGAAAATGCACCTAGATTTAAACTCACAGCAGTGGAAAAATGCACCTAGATTTAAAACGCACAGCAGTGGGAAAATTCACCTAGATGTGAACCACACAGTAGTGGGAAAATGCACCTAAATTTGAAACACAGTAGTAGGAAAATGCACCTAGGTTTGAAACACAGAGCTATGGGAAATTTCACCTAGATTTAAACTCACAGCAGTGGGAATTGCACCTAGATTTAAAACTCACAGCAGTGGGAAAATGCACCTAGATTTGAAACACACAGCAGTGGGAAATTGCACCTAGATTGAAACTCACAGCAGTAGGAAAATGCACCTAGATTTAAAGCTCACAGGAGTGGGAAAATGCACCAAGATTTAAATCTCACAGTAGTGGGAAAATTCACCTAGATTTAAAACTCGCAGCAGTGAGAAAATGCACCCTGATTTAAAACTCACAGTAGTGGGAACATGCACCTAGATTTGAAACACACAGCAGTGGGAAATTGCAAATAGATTTAAACTCACAGCAGTAGGATAATACATCTTGATTTAAACCTCACAGTAGTGGGGAAATGCACCTAGATTTGAAACACACAGTAGTAGGAAAATGCACGTAGGTTTGAAACACAGAGCTATGGGAAATTTCACCTAGATTTATACTCACAGCAGTGTGAAGTGCACCTAGATTTAAAACACACAGCAGTGGGAAAATGCACCTAGATTTGAAACATACATCAGTGGGAAATTACATCTAGATTGAAACTCACAGCAGTAGGAAAATGGACCTAGATTTGAAGCTCACAGGAGTGGGAAAATGCACCAAGAGTTAAATCTCACAGTAGTGGGAAAATTCACCTAGATGTAAAACTCGCAGCAGTGTGAAAATGCACCCTGATCCAAAACTCACAGTAGTGGGAGGATGCATCTAGATGTAAACTCAGAGCAGTGGCAAAATGCATCCAGATTCAAAACTCAGAGCAGTGGGAAAATGCACCTAGATTTGAAACACACAACAATGGGAAATTGCGCCTAGATTTGAAACACACAGTAGTGAGGAAATGCACCTAGATTTGAACACACAGCAATTGGAAAATGCACCTAGATTTGAAACACACAACAGTGGGAAATTTCAAATAGATTTAAACTCACAGCAGTAGGATAATACATCTTGATTTTAAACTCACAGTAGTGGGAAAATGCACCTAGATTTAAACTCACAGCGTGTGGAAAATGCACATAGATTTGAAACTCAGAGCAGTGGGAAAATGCACCTAGATTTGAAACTCAGAGCAGTGGGAAAATGCACCTAGATTTGAAACACATAGCAGTGGGAAATTGCAAATAGATTTAAACTCACAGCAGTAGGATAATATATCTTGATTTGAAACTCACGGTAGTGGGAAAATGCACATAGATTTAAACTCACAGCAGTGGGAAAATGCACCTAGATTTGAGCCACACAGTAGTGGGTAAATGCACCTAGATTTGAAACACACAGTAGTAGGAAAATGCACGTAGGTTTGAAACACAGAGCTATGGGAAATTTCACCTAGTTTTAAAGCTCACAGGAGTGGGAAAATGCACCTAGATTTAAATCTCAAAGTAGTGGGAAAGTCCACCTAGATTTAAAACTCACAGCAGAGTGAAAATGCACCCTGATTTAAAACTCACAGTAGTGAGAAGATGCAGCTAGATGTAAACTCACTCGAGTGGCAAAATGCACCTAGATTCAAAATTCAGAGCAGTGGGAAAATGCACCTAGATTTGAAACACACAACAATGGGAAATTGCGCCTAGATTTGAAACACACAGTAGTGGGGAAATGCACCTAGATTTAAACACACAGCAATGGGAAAATGCACCTAGATTTAAACTCACAGTAGTGGGAAAATGCACCCAGATTTAAAACTCACAGCACTGGGAAAATGCACCTAGATTTGAAACACAGAGTAGTGGGAAAATGTACCTAGATTTGAAACACACTGTAGTGGGAAAATGCAACAAGATTTGAAACACACAGTAGCAATAAAATACACATGGATTTGAAACTCACAGTAGTGGGAAAATGCATCTAGATTTAAACTCACAGGAGTGGAAAAATGCACCTAGATTTAAACTCACAGCAGTGGAAAAATGCACCTAGATTTAAAACTCACAGCAGTGGGAAAATGCACCTAGATTTGAAACACACAGTAGTAGGAAAATGCACCTAGGTTTGAAACACACAGCAGTGGGAAATTACACCTAAATTGAAACACACAGCAGTGGGAACATGCACCTAGATTTGAAACACACAGCAGTGGGAAATTGCAAATAGATTTAAACTCACAGCAGTAGGATAATACATCTTGATTTAAACCTCACAGTAGTGGGGAAATGCACCTAGATTTGAAACACACAGTAGTAGGAAAATGCATGTAGGTTTGAAACACAGAGCTATGGGAAATTTCACCTAGATTTATACTCACAGCAGTGTGAAGTGCACCTAGATTTAAAACACACAGCAGTGGGAAAATGCACCTAGATTTGAAACATACATCAGTGGGAAATTACATCTAGATTGAAACTCACAGCAGTAGGAAAATGGACCTAGATTTGAAGCTCACAGGAGTGGGAAAATGCACCTAGATGTAAAACTCGCAGCAGTGTGAAAATGCACCCTGATCCAAAACTCACAGTAGTGGGAGGATGCATCTAGATGTAAACTCAGAGCAGTGGCAAAATGCATCCAGATTCAAAACTCAGAGCAGTGGGAAAATGCACCTAGATTTGAAACACACAGTAGTGAGGAAATGCACCTAGATTTGAACACACAGCAATTGGAAAATGCACCTAGATTTGAAACACACAACAGTGGGAAATTTCAAATAGATTTAAACTCACAGCAGTAGGATAATACATCTTGATTTAAAACTCACAGTAGTGGGAAAATGCACCTAGATTTAAACTCACAGCATGTGGAAAATGCACATAGATTCAAAACTCAGAGCAGTGGGAAAATGCACCTAGATTTGAAACACACAACAATGGGAAATTGCGCCTAGATTTGAAACACACAGTAGTGGGGAAATGCACCTAGATTTAAACACACAGCAATGGGAAAATGCACCTAGATTTAAACTCACAGTAGTGGGAAAATGCACCCAGATTTAAAACTCACAGCACTGGGAAAATGCACCTAGATTTGAAACACAGAGTAGTGGGAAAATGTACCTAGATTTGAAACACACTGTAGTGGGAAAATGCAACAAGATTTGAAACACACAGTAGCAATAAAATACACATGGATTTGAAACTCACATTTTGGGAAAATGCATCTAGATTTAAACCCACAGCAGTGGAAAAATGCACCTAGATTTAAACTCACAGCAGTGGAAAAATGCACCTAGATTTAAAACTCACAGCAGTGGGAAAATGCACCTAGATTTGAAACACACAGTAGTAGGAAAATGCACCTAGGTTTGAAACACACAGCAGTGGGAAATTACACCTAAATTGAAACACACAGCAGTGGGAAATTACACCTAAATTGAAACTCACAGCAGTAGGAAAATAAACCTAGATTTAAAGCTCACAGGAGTGGGAAAATGCACCAAGATTTAAATCTCACAGTAGTGGGAAAATGCATCTAGATTTAAACTCACAGCAGTGGGAAAATGCACCTAGATTTAAAACTCACAGCAGTGGTAAAATGCACCTAGATTTAAACTCACAGTAGTGGGAAAATGCACCTAGATTTAAAACTCACAGCAGTTGAATATGCATTTAGATTTGAAACACAGAGTAGTGGGAAAATGTACCTAGATTTGAAACACACAATAATAGGAAAATGCACCTAGATGTAAAACTCACAGCAGTGGGAAAATGTACCTAGATTTAAACTCTCAATCGTGGGAACATGCACCTAGATTTGAAACGCACAGTTGTAGGAAAATGCACCTAGGTTTGGAACACAGAGCTATGGGAAATTTCACCTAGATTTAAACTCGCAGTAGTGGGAAATGGGAAAATGCACCTAGATTTAAAACTCACAGCAGTGGGAAAATGCACCTAGATTTGAAACACAGAGTAGTGGGAAAATGTACCTAGATTTGAAACACACAATAATGGGAAAATGCACCTAGATGTAAAACTCACAGCAGTGAGAAAATGCACCCTTATTTAAAACTCACAGTAGTGGTAAAATTCACCTAGATTTAAACTCACAGCAGTGGGAATATGCACCTAGATTTGAACACACAGCAATCGGAAAATGCACCAAGATTGAAATCTCACAGTAGTGGGAAAATTCACCTAGATTTAAAACTCACAGCAGTGTGAAAATGCACCCTGATTTAACACTCACAGTAGTGGGAAGATGCATCTAGATGTAAACTCACAGCAGTGGCAAAATCCACCTAGATTCTAAACTCAGAGCAGTGGGAAAATGCACCTAGATTTGAAACACACAGCAGTGGGAAATTGCAAATAGATTTTAACTCACAGCAGTAGGATAATCCATCTTGATTTAAATCTCACAGTAGTGGGTAAATGCACCTAGATTTGAAACACACAGTAGTAGGAAAATGCACGTAGGTTTGAAACACAGAGCTATGGGCAATTTCACCTAGATTTATACTCACAGCAGTGGGAAGTGCACCTAGATTTAAAACTCACAGCAGTGGGAAAATGCACCTAGATTTGAAACATACAGCAGTGGGAAATTACACCTAGATTGAAACTCACAGCAGTAGGAAAATGCACCTAGATTTGAAGCTCACAGGAGTGGGAAAATGCACCAAGAGTTAAATCTCACAGTAGTGGGAAAATTCACCTAGATGTAAAACTCGTAGCAGTGTGAAAATACACCCTGACGCAAAACTCACAGTAGTGGAAAATGCACCTAGATTTAAACTCACAGCATGTGGAAAATGCACATAGATTTGAAACTCACAGCAGTTGGAAAATGCACCTAGATTTAAAACTCACAGCAGTTGTAAAATGCACCTAGATTTGAAACACACAGTAGTGGGGAAATGCAGCTAGATCTAAAACTCAAAGCAGTTGAAAAATGCACCTTGATAATAAAATTCACAGTAGTGGGAAAATGCACCTAGATTTGAAACACACAACAATGGGAAATTGCGCCTAGATTTGAAACACACAGTAGTGGGGAAATGCACCTAGATTTGAACACACAGCAATGGGAAAATGCACCTAGATTTAAAACTCAGAGCAGTGGGAAAATGCACCTAGATTTGAAACACAGAGTAGTGGGAAAATGTACCTAGATTTGAAACACACAATAATGGGAAAATGCACCTAGATGTAAAACTCACAGCAGTGGGAAAATGCACCCTTATTTAAAACTCACAGTAGTGGGAAAAGTCACCTAGATTGAAACTCACAGCAGTGGGAATATGCACCTAGATTTGAAACACAAAGTAGTGGGAAAATGTACCTAGATTTGAAACTCACACAAGTGGGAAAATGCACCCTTATTTAAAACTCACAGTAGTGGGAAAATGTACCTAGATTTAAACTCACAGTCGTGGCAACAATCACCTAGATTTGAAACCAACAGTAGGGGAAAAATGCACCTAGATTTGAAACACACAGCAGTGGGAAATTGCGCCTAGATTTGAAACACACAGTAGTGGGGAAATGCACCTAGATTTGAACACAAAGCAATGAGAAAATGCACCTAGATTTAAACTCACAGTAGTGGGAAAATTCACCTAGATTTAAACTCACAGCCCTGGGAATATGCACCTAGATTTGAAACACACTGTAGTGGGAAAATGCACCGAGATTTGAAACACGCAGTAGAAAGAAAATGCACATGGATTTGAAACTCACAGTAGTGGAAAAATGCACCTAGATTTAAACTCACAGTAGTGGGAACATGTACCTAGATTTGAAACACACAGTAGTGGGAAAATGCACCGGGATTTGAAACACACAGTAGCAAGAAAATGCACATGGATTTGAAACTCACAGTAGTGGGAAAATGCACCTAGATTTAAAACTCACAGCAGTGGGAAAATGCACCTAGATTTGAACCACACAGTAGTGGGAAAATGCATCTAAATTTGAAACACACAGTAGTAGGAAAATGCACCTAGGTTTGAAACACAGAGCTATGGGAAATTTCACCTAGATTTAAATCTCACAGCAGTGGGAAATGCACCTAGATTTAAGACTCACAGCAGTGGGAAAATGCACCTAGATTTGAAACACACAGCAGTGGGAAATTACACCTAGATTTAAACTCACAGCAGTAGGAAAATGCACCTAGATTTAAAGATCACAGGAGTGGGAAAATGCACCTAGATTTGAATCTCACAGTAATCGGAAAATCCACCTAGATTTAAAACTCACAGCAGTGTGAAAAGGCACCCTGATTTAAAACTCACAGTAGTGGGAAAATGCACCTAGATTTAAACTCACAGCAGTGGAAAAATGCACCTAGATTTAAAACGCACAGCAGTGGGAAAATTCACCTAGATGTGAACCACACAGTAGTGGGAAAATGCACCTAAATTTGAAACACAGTGGTAGGAAAATGCACCTAGGTTTGAAACACAGAGCTATGGGAAATTTCACCTAGATTTAAACTCACAGCAGTGGGAAATGCACCTAGATTTAAAACTCACAGCAGTGGGAAAATGCACCTAGATTTGAAACACACAGCAGTGGGAAATTGCACCTAGATTGAAACTCACAGCAGTAGGAAAATGCACCTAGATTTAAAGCTCACAGGAGTGGGAAAATGCACCAAGATTTAAATCTCACAGTAGTGGGAAAATTCACCTAGATTTAAAACTCGCAGCAGTGAGAAAATGCACCCTGATTTAAAACTCACAGTAGTGGGAACATGCACCTAGATTTGAAACACACAGCAGTGGGAAATTGCAAATAGATTTAAACTCACAGCAGTAGGATAATACATCTTGATTTAAACCTCACATTAGTGGGGAAATGCACCTAGATTTGAAACACACAGTAGTAGGAAAATGCACGTAGGTTTGAAACACAGAGCTATGGGAAATTTCACCTAGATTTATACTCACAGCAGTGTGAAGTGCACCTAGATTTAAAACACACAGCAGTGGGAAAATGCACCTAGATTTGAAACATACATCAGTGGGAAATTACATCTAGATTGAAACTCACAGCAGTAGGAAAATGGACCTAGATTTGAAGCTCACAGGAGTGGGAAAATGCACCAAGAGTTAAATCTCACAGTAGTGGGAAAATTCACCTAGATGTAAAACTCGCAGCAGTGTGAAAATGCACCCTGATCCAAAACTCACAGTAGTGGGAGGATGCATCTAGATGTAAACTCAGAGCAGTGGCAAAATGCATCCAGATTCAAAACTCAGAGCAGTGGGAAAATGCACCTAGATTTGAAACACACAACAATGGGAAATTGCGCCTAGATTTGAAACACACAGTAGTGAGGAAATGCACCTAGATTTGAACACACAGCAATTGGAAAATGCACCTAGATTTGAAACACACAACAGTGGGAAATTTCAAATAGATTTAAACTCACAGCAGTAGGATAATACATCTTGATTTTAAACTCACAGTAGTGGGAAAATGCACCTAGATTTAAACTCACAGCATGTGGAAAATGCACATAGATTTGAAACTCAGAGCAGTGGGAAAATGCACCTAGATTTGAAACACATAGCAGTGGGAAATTGCAAATAGATTTAAACTCACAGCAGTAGGATAATATATCTTGATTTGAAACTCACGGTAGTGGGAAAATACACATAGATTTAAACTCACAGCAGTGGGAAAATGCACCTAGATTTGAGCCACACAGTAGTGGGTAAATGCACCTAGATTTGAAACACACAGTAGTAGGAAAATGCACGTAGGTTTGAAACACAGAGCTATGGGAAATTTCACCTAGTTTTAAAGCTCACAGGAGTGGGAAAATGCACCTAGATTTAAATCTCAAAGTAGTGGGAAAGTCCACCTAGATTTAAAACTCACAGCAGAGTGAAAATGCACCCTGATTTAAAACTCACAGTAGTGAGAAGATGCAGCTAGATGTAAACTCACTCGAGTGGCAAAATGCACCTAGATTCAAAATTCAGAGCAGTGGGAAAATGCACCTAGATTTGAAACACACAACAATGGGAAATTGCGCCTAGATTTGAAACACACAGTAGTGGGGAAATGCACCTAGATTTAAACACACAGCAATGGGAAAATGCACCTAGATTTAAACTCACAGTAGTGGGAAAATGCACCCAGATTTAAAACTCACAGCACTGGGAAAATGCACCTAGATTTGAAACACAGAGTAGTGGGAAAATGTACCTAGATTTGAAACACACTGTAGTGGGAAAATGCAACAAGATTTGAAACACACAGTAGCAATAAAATACACATGGATTTGAAACTCACAGTAGTGGGAAAATGCATCTAGATTTAAACTCACAGGAGTGGAAAAATGCACCTAGATTTAAACTCACAGCAGTGGAAAAATGCACCTAGATTTAAAACTCACAGCAGTGGGAAAATGCACCTAGATTTGAAACACACAGTAGTAGGAAAATGCACCTAGGTTTGAAACACACAGCAGTGGGAAATTACACCTAAATTGAAACACACAGCAGTGGGAACATGCACCTAGATTTGAAACACACAGCAGTGGGAAATTGCAAATAGATTTAAACTCACAGCAGTAGGATAATACATCTTGATTTAAACCTCACAGTAGTGGGGAAATGCACCTAGATTTGAAACACACAGTAGTAGGAAAATGCATGTAGGTTTGAAACACAGAGCTATGGGAAATTTCACCTAGATTTATACTCACAGCAGTGTGAAGTGCACCTAGATTTAAAACACACAGCAGTGGGAAAATGCACCTAGATTTGAAACATACATCAGTGGGAAATTACATCTAGATTGAAACTCACAGCAGTAGGAAAATGGACCTAGATTTGAAGCTCACAGGAGTGGGAAAATGCACCTAGATGTAAAACTCGCAGCAGTGTGAAAATGCACCCTGATCCAAAACTCACAGTAGTGGGAGGATGCATCTAGATGTAAACTCAGAGCAGTGGCAAAATGCATCCAGATTCAAACCTCAGAGCAGTGGGAAAATGCACCTAGATTTGAAACACACAGTAGTGAGGAAATGCACCTAGATTTGAACACACAGCAATTGGAAAATGCACCTAGATTTGAAACACACAACAGTGGGAAATTTCAAATAGATTTAAACTCACAGCAGTAGGATAATACATCTTGATTTAAAACTCACAGTAGTGGGAAAATGCACCTAGATTTAAACTCACAGCATGTGGAAAATGCACATAGATTCAAAACTCAGAGCAGTGGGAAAATGCACCTAGATTTGAAACACACAACAATGGGAAATTGCGCCTAGATTTGAAACACACAGTAGTGGGGAAATGCACCTAGATTTAAACACACAGCAATGGGAAAATGCACCTAGATTTAAACTCACAGTAGTGGGAAAATGCACCCAGATTTAAAACTCACAGCACTGGGAAAATGCACCTAGATTTGAAACACAGAGTAGTGGGAAAATGTACCTAGATTTGAAACACACTGTAGTGGGAAAATGCAACAAGATTTGAAACACACAGTAGCAATAAAATACACATGGATTTGAAACTCACATTTTGGGAAAATGCATCTAGATTTAAACTCACAGCAGTGGAAAAATGCACCTAGATTTAAACTCACAGCAGTGGAAAAATGCACCTAGATTTAAAACTCACAGCAGTGGGAAAATGCACCTAGATTTGAAACACACAGTAGTAGGAAAATGCACCTAGGTTTGAAACACACAGCAGTGGGAAATTACACCTAAATTGAAACACACAGCAGTGGGAAATTACACCTAAATTGAAACTCACAGCAGTAGGAAAATAAACCTAGATTTAAAGCTCACAGGAGTGGGAAAATGCACCAAGATTTAAATCTCACAGTAGTGGGAAAATGCATCTAGATTTAAACTCACAGCAGTGGGAAAATGCACCTAGATTTAAAACTCACAGCAGTGGTAAAATGCACCTAGATTTAAACTCACAGTAGTGGGAAAATGCACCTAGATTTAAAACTCACAGCAGTTGAATATGCATTTAGATTTGAAACACAGAGTAGTGGGAAAATGTACCTAGATTTGAAACACACAATAATAGGAAAATGCACCTAGATGTAAAACTCACAGCAGTGGGAAAATGTACCTAGATTTAAACTCTCAATCGTGGGAACATGCACCTAGATTTGAAACGCACAGTTGTAGGAAAATGCACCTAGGTTTGGAACACAGAGCTATGGGAAATTTCACCTAGATTTAAACTTGCAGTAGTGGGAAATGGGAAAATGCACCTAGATTTAAAACTCACAGCAGTGGGAAAATGCACCTAGATTTGAAACACAGAGTAGTGGGAAAATGTACCTAGATTTGAAACACACAATAATGGGAAAATGCACCTAGATGTAAAACTCACAGCAGTGAGAAAATGCACCCTTATTTAAAACTCACAGTAGTGGTAAAATTCACCTAGATTTAAACTCACAGCAGTGGGAATATGCACCTAGATTTGAACACACAGCAATCGGAAAATGCACCAAGATTGAAATCTCACAGTAGTGGGAAAATTCACCTAGATTTAAAACTCACAGCAGTGTGAAAATGCACCCTGATTTAACACTCACAGTAGTGGGAAGATGCATCTAGATGTAAACTCACAGCAGTGGCAAAATGCACCTAGATTCTAAACTCAGAGCAGTGGGAAAATGCACCTAGATTTGAAACACACAGCAGTGGGAAATTGCAAATAGATTTTAACTCACAGCAGTAGGATAATCCATCTTGATTTAAATCTCACAGTAGTGGGTAAATGCACCTAGATTTGAAACACACAGTAGTAGGAAAATGCACGTAGGTTTGAAACACAGAGCTATGGGCAATTTCACCTAGATTTATACTCACAGCAGTGGGAAGTGCACCTAGATTTAAAACTCACAGCAGTGGGAAAATGCACCTAGATTTGAAACATACAGCAGTGGGAAATTACACCTAGATTGAAACTCACAGCAGTAGGAAAATGCACCTAGATTTGAAGCTCACAGGAGTGGGAAAATGCACCAAGAGTTAAATCTCACAGTAGTGGGAAAATTCACCTAGATGTAAAACTCGTAGCAGTGTGAAAATACACCCTGACGCAAAACTCACAGTAGTGGAAAATGCACCTAGATTTAAACTCACAGCATGTGGAAAATGCACATAGATTTGAAACTCACAGCAGTTGGAAAATGCACCTAGATTTAAAACTCACAGCAGTTGTAAAATGCACCTAGATTTGAAACACACAGTAGTGGGGAAATGCAGCTAGATCTAAAACTCAAAGCAGTTGAAAAATGCACCTTGATAATAAAATTCACAGTAGTGGGAAAATGCACCTAGATTTGAAACACACAACAATGGGAAATTGCGCCTAGATTTGAAACACACAGTAGTGGGGAAATGCACCTAGATTTGAACACACAGCAATGGGAAAATGCACCTAGATTTAAAACTCAGAGCAGTGGGAAAATGCACCTAGATTTGAAACACAGAGTAGTGGGAAAATGTACCTAGATTTGAAACACACAATAATGGGAAAATGCACCTAGATGTAAAACTCACAGCAGTGGGAAAATGCACCCTTATTTAAAACTCACAGTAGTGGGAAAAGTCACCTAGATTGAAACTCACAGCAGTGGGAATATGCACCTAGATTTGAAACACAAAGTAGTGGGAAAATGTACCTAGATTTGAAACTCACACAAGTGGGAAAATGCACCCTTATTTAAAACTCACAGTAGTGGGAAAATGTACCTAGATTTAAACTCACAGTCGTGGCAACAATCACCTAGATTTGAAACCAACAGTAGGGGAAAAATGCACCTAGATTTGAAACACACAGCAGTGGGAAATTGCGCCTAGATTTGAAACACACAGTAGTGGGGAAATGCACCTAGATTTGAACACAAAGCAATGAGAAAATGCACCTAGATTTAAACTCACAGTAGTGGGAAAATTCACCTAGATTTAAACTCACAGCCCTGGGAATATGCACCTAGATTTGAAACACACTGTAGTGGGAAAATGCACCGAGATTTGAAACACGCAGTAGAAAGAAAATGCACATGGATTTGAAACTCACAGTAGTGGAAAAATGCACCTAGATTTAAACTCACAGTAGTGGGAACATGTACCTAGATTTGAAACACACAGTAGTGGGAAAATGCACCGGGATTTGAAACACACAGTAGCAAGAAAATGCACATGGATTTGAAACTCACAGTAGTGGGAAAATGCACCTAGATTTAAAACTCACAGCAGTGGGAAAATGCACCTAGATTTGAACCACACAGTAGTGGGAAAATGCATCTAAATTTGAAACACACAGTAGTAGGAAAATGCACCTAGGTTTGAAACACAGAGCTATGGGAAATTTCACCTAGATTTAAATCTCACAGCAGTGGGAAATGCACCTAGATTTAAGACTCACAGCAGTGGGAAAATGCACCTAGATTTGAAACACACAGCAGTGGGAAATTACACCTAGATTTAAACTCACAGCAGTAGGAAAATGCACCTAGATTTAAAGATCACAGGAGTGGGAAAATGCACCTAGATTTGAATCTCACAGTAATCGGAAAATCCACCTAGATTTAAAACTCACAGCAGTGTGAAAAGGCACCCTGATTTAAAACTCACAGTAGTGGGAAAATGCACCTAGATTTAAACTCACAGCAGTGGAAAAATGCACCTAGATTTAAAACGCACAGCAGTGGGAAAATTCACCTAGATGTGAACCACACAGTAGTGGGAAAATGCACCTAAATTTGAAACACAGTGGTAGGAAAATGCACCTAGGTTTGAAACACAGAGCTATGGGAAATTTCACCTAGATTTAAACTCACAGCAGTGGGAAATGCACCTAGATTTAAAACTCACAGCAGTGGGAAAATGCACCTAGATTTGAAACACACAGCAGTGGGAAATTGCACCTAGATTGAAACTCACAGCAGTAGGAAAATGCACCTAGATTTAAAGCTCACAGGAGTGGGAAAATGCACCAAGATTTAAATCTCACAGTAGTGGGAAAATTAACCTAGATTTAAAACTCGCAGCAGTGAGAAAATGCACCCTGATTTAAAACTCACAGTAGTGGGAACATGCACCTAGATTTGAAACACACAGCAGTGGGAAATTGCAAATAGATTTAAACTCACAGCAGTAGGATAATACATCTTGATTTAAACCTCACAGTAGTGGGGAAATGCACCTAGATTTGAAACACACAGTAGTAGGAAAATGCACGTAGGTTTGAAACACAGAGCTATGGGAAATTTCACCTAGATTTATACTCACAGCAGTGTGAAGTGCACCTAGATTTAAAACACACAGCAGTGGGAAAATGCACCTAGATTTGAAACATACATCAGTGGGAAATTACATCTAGATTGAAACTCACAGCAGTAGGAAAATGGACCTAGATTTCAAGCTCACAGGAGTGGGAAAATGCACCAAGAGTTAAATCTCACAGTAGTGGGAAAATTCACCTAGATGTAAAACTCGCAGCAGTGTGAAAATGCACCCTGATCCAAAACTCACAGTAGTGGGAGGATGCATCTAGATGTAAACTCAGAGCAGTGGCAAAATGCATCCAGATTCAAAACTCAGAGCAGTGGGAAAATGCACCTAGATTTGAAACACACAACAATGGGAAATTGCGCCTAGATTTGAAACACACAGTAGTGAGGAAATGCACCTAGATTTGAACACACAGCAATTGGAAAATGCACCTAGATTTGAAACACACAACAGTGGGAAATTTCAAATAGATTTAAACTCACAGCAGTAGGATAATACATCTTGATTTTAAACTCACAGTAGTGGGAAAATGCACCTAGATTTAAACTCACAGCATGTGGAATATGCACATAGATTTGAAACTCAGAGCAGTGGGAAAATGCACCTAGATTTGAAACACATAGCAGTGGGAAATTGCAAATAGATTTAAACTCACAGCAGTAGGATAATATATCTTGATTTGAAACTCACGGTAGTGGGAAAATGCACATAGATTTAAACTCACAGCAGTGGGAAAATGCACCTAGATTTGAGCCACACAGTAGTGGGTAAATGCACCTAGATTTGAAACACACAGTAGTAGGAAAATGCACGTAGGTTTGAAACACAGAGCTATGGGAAATTTCACCTAGTTTTAAAGCTCACAGGAGTGGGAAAATGCACCTAGATTTAAATCTCAAAGTAGTGGGAAAGTCCACCTAGATTTAAAACTCACAGCAGAGTGAAAATGCACCCTGATTTAAAACTCACAGTAGTGAGAAGATGCAGCTAGATGTAAACTCACTCGAGTGGCAAAATGCACCTAGATTCAAAATTCAGAGCAGTGGGAAAATGCACCTAGATTTGAAACACACAACAATGGGAAATTGCGCCTAGATTTGAAACACACAGTAGTGGGGAAATGCACCTAGATTTAAACACACAGCAATGGGAAAATGCACCTAGATTTAAACTCACAGTAGTGGGAAAATGCACCCAGATTTAAAACTCACAGCACTGGGAAAATGCACCTAGATTTGAAACACAGAGTAGTGGGAAAATGTACCTAGATTTGAAACACACTGTAGTGGGAAAATGCAACAAGATTTGAAACACACAGTAGCAATAAAATACACATGGATTTGAAACTCACAGTAGTGGGAAAATGCATCTAGATTTAAACTCACAGGAGTGGAAAAATGCACCTAGATTTAAACTCACAGCAGTGGAAAAATGCACCTAGATTTAAAACTCACAGCAGTGGGAAAATGCACCTAGATTTGAAACACACAGTAGTAGGAAAATGCACCTAGGTTTGAAACACACAGCAGTGGGAAATTACACCTAAATTGAAACACACAGCAGTGGGAACATGCACCTAGATTTGAAACACACAGCAGTGGGAAATTGCAAATAGATTTAAACTCACAGCAGTAGGATAATACATCTTGATTTAAACCTCACAGTAGTGGGGAAATGCACCTAGATTTGAAACACACAGTAGTAGGAAAATGCATGTAGGTTTGAAACACAGAGCTATGGGAAATTTCACCTAGATTTATACTCACAGCAGTGTGAAGTGCACCTAGATTTAAAACACACAGCAGTGGGAAAATGCACCTAGATTTGAAACATACATCAGTGGGAAATTACATCTAGATTGAAACTCACAGCAGTAGGAAAATGGACCTAGATTTGAAGCTCACAGGAGTGGGAAAATGCACCTAGATGTAAAACTCGCAGCAGTGTGAAAATGCACCCTGATCCAAAACTCACAGTAGTGGGAGGATGCATCTAGATGTAAACTCAGAGCAGTGGCAAAATGCATCCAGATTCAAAACTCAGAGCAGTGGGAAAATGCACCTAGATTTGAAACACACAGTAGTGAGGAAATGCACCTAGATTTGAACACACAGCAATTGGAAAATGCACCTAGATTTGAAACACACAACAGTGGGAAATTTCAAATAGATTTAAACTCACAGCAGTAGGATAATACATCTTGATTTAAAACTCACAGTAGTGGGAAAATGCACCTAGATTTAAACTCACAGCATGTGGAAAATGCACATAGATTCAAAACTCAGAGCAGTGGGAAAATGCACCTAGATTTGAAACACACAACAATGGGAAATTGCGCCTAGATTTGAAACACACAGTAGTGGGGAAATGCACCTAGATTTAAACACACAGCAATGGGAAAATGCACCTAGATTTAAACTCACAGTAGTGGGAAAATGCACCCAGATTTAAAACTCACAGCACTGGGAAAATGCACCTAGATTTGAAACACAGAGTAGTGGGAAAATGTACCTAGATTTGAAACACACTGTAGTGGGAAAATGCAACAAGATTTGAAACACACAGTAGCAATAAAATACACATGGATTTGAAACTCACATTTTGGGAAAATGCATCTAGATTTAAACTCACAGCAGTGGAAAAATGCACCTAGATTTAAACTCACAGCAGTGGAAAAATGCACCTAGATTTAAAACTCACAGCAGTGGGAAAATGCACCTAGATTTGAAACACACAGTAGTAGGAAAATGCACCTAGGTTTGAAACACACAGCAGTGGGAAATTACACCTAAATTGAAACACACAGCAGTGGGAAATTACACCTAAATTGAAACTCACAGCAGTAGGAAAATAAACCTAGATTTAAAGCTCACAGGAGTGGGAAAATGCACCAAGATTTAAATCTCACAGTAGTGGGAAAATGCATCTAGATTTAAACTCACAGCAGTGGGAAAATGCACCTAGATTTAAAACTCACAGCAGTGGTAAAATGCACCTAGATTTAAACTCACAGTAGTGGGAAAATGCACCTAGATTTAAAACTCACAGCAGTTGAATATGCATTTAGATTTGAAACACAGAGTAGTGGGAAAATGTACCTAGATTTGAAACACACAATAATAGGAAAATGCACCTAGATGTAAAACTCACAGCAGTGGGAAAATGTACCTAGATTTAAAACTCACAGCAGTGGGAAAATGCATCTAGATTTGAAACACACAGTAGTGGGAAAATGTACCTAGATTTGAAACACACAATGATGGGAAAATGCACCTAGGTTTGGAACACAGAGCTATGGGAAATTTCACCTAGATTTAAAATCGCAGTAGTGGGAAATGGGAAAATGCACCTAGATTTAAAACTCACAGCAGTGGGAAAATGCACCTAGATTTGAAACACAGAGTAGTGGGAAAATGTACCTAGATTTGAAACACACAATAATGGGAAAATGCACCTAGATGTAAAACTCACAGCAGTGAGAAAATGCACCCTTATTTAAAACTCACAGTAGTGGTAAAATTCACCTAGATTTAAACTCACAGCAGTGGGAATATGCACCTAGATTTAAAACTCACAGCAGTGGGAAAATGCATCTAGATTTGAAACACACAGTAGTGGGAAAATGTACCTAGATTTGAAACACACAGTAGTAGGAAAATGCACCTAGGTTTGAAACACACAGCAGTGGGAAATTACACCTAGATTTGAAACACACAGTAGTAGGAAAATGCACCTAGGTTTGAAACACACAGCAGTGGGAAATTACACCTAAATTGAAACACACAGCAGTGGGAACATGCACCTAGATTTGAAACACACAGCAGTGGGAAATTGCAAATAGATTTAAACTCACAGCAGTAGGATAATACATCTTGATTTAAACCTCACAGTAGTGGGGAAATGCACCTAGATTTGAAACACACAGTAGTAGGAAAATGCATGTAGGTTTGAAACACAGAGCTATGGGAAATTTCACCTAGATTTATACTCACAGCAGTGTGAAGTGCACCTAGATTTAAAACACACAGCAGTGGGAAAATGCACCTAGATTTGAAACATACATCAGTGGGAAATTACATCTAGATTGAAACTCACAGCAGTAGGAAAATGGACCTAGATTTGAAGCTCACAGGAGTGGGAAAATGCACCTAGATGTAAAACTCGCAGCAGTGTGAAAATGCACCCTGATCCAAAACTCACAGTAGTGGGAGGATGCATCTAGATGTAAACTCAGAGCAGTGGCAAAATGCATCCAGATTCAAAACTCAGAGCAGTGGGAAAATGCACCTAGATTTGAAACACACAGTAGTGAGGAAATGCACCTAGATTTGAACACACAGCAATTGGAAAATGCACCTAGATTTGAAACACACAACAGTGGGAAATTTCAAATAGATTTAAACTCACAGCAGTAGGATAATACATCTTGATTTAAAACTCACAGTAGTGGGAAAATGCACCTAGATTTAAACTCACAGCATGTGGAAAATGCACATAGATTCAAAACTCAGAGCAGTGGGAAAATGCACCTAGATTTGAAACACACAACAATGGGAAATTGCGCCTAGATTTGAAACACACAGTAGTGGGGAAATGCACCTAGATTTAAACACACAGCAATGGGAAAATGCACCTAGATTTAAACTCACAGTAGTGGGAAAATGCACCCAGATTTAAAACTCACAGCACTGGGAAAATGCACCTAGATTTGAAACACAGAGTAGTGGGAAAATGTACCTAGATTTGAAACACACTGTAGTGGGAAAATGCAACAAGATTTGAAACACACAGTAGCAATAAAATACACATGGATTTGAAACTCACATTTTGGGAAAATGCATCTAGATTTAAACTCACAGCAGTGGAAAAATGCACCTAGATTTAAACTCACAGCAGTGGAAAAATGCACCTAGATTTAAAACTCACAGCAGTGGGAAAATGCACCTAGATTTGAAACACACAGTAGTAGGAAAATGCACCTAGGTTTGAAACACACAGCAGTGGGAAATTACACCTAAATTGAAACACACAGCAGTGGGAAATTACACCTAAATTGAAACTCACAGCAGTAGGAAAATAAACCTAGATTTAAAGCTCACAGGAGTGGGAAAATGCACCAAGATTTAAATCTCACAGTAGTGGGAAAATGCATCTAGATTTAAACTCACAGCAGTGGGAAAATGCACCTAGATTTAAAACTCACAGCAGTGGTAAAATGCACCTAGATTTAAACTCACAGTAGTGGGAAAATGCACCTAGATTTAAAACTCACAGCAGTTGAATATGCATTTAGATTTGAAACACAGAGTAGTGGGAAAATGTACCTAGATTTGAAACACACAATAATAGGAAAATGCACCTAGATGTAAAACTCACAGCAGTGGGAAAATGTACCTAGATTTAAAACTCACAGCAGTGGGAAAATGCATCTAGATTTGAAACACACAGTAGTGGGAAAATGTACCTAGATTTGAAACACACAATGATGGGAAAATGCACCTAGGTTTGGAACACAGAGCTATGGGAAATTTCACCTAGATTTAAAATCGCAGTAGTGGGAAATGGGAAAATGCACCTAGATTTAAAACTCACAGCAGTGGGAAAATGCACCTAGATTTGAAACACAGAGTAGTGGGAAAATGTACCTAGATTTGAAACACACAATAATGGGAAAATGCACCTAGATGTAAAACTCACAGCAGTGAGAAAATGCACCCTTATTTAAAACTCACAGTAGTGGTAAAATTCACCTAGATTTAAACTCACAGCAGTGGGAATATGCACCTAGATTTAAAACTCACAGCAGTGGGAAAATGCATCTAGATTTGAAACACACAGTAGTGGGAAAATGTACCTAGATTTGAAACACACAATGATGGGAAAATGCACCTAGATTTAAACCTCACACAAGTGGGAAAATGCACCCTTATTTAAAATGCACAGTAGTGGGAAAATGTACCTAGATTTAAACTCACAGTCGTAGGAACATGCACCTAGATTTGAAACACACAGTAGTGGGAAAATGCACCGAGATTCGAAACACACAGTAGCAAGAAAATGAACATGGATTTGAAACTCACAGTAGTGGGAACATGCACCTAGATTTCAAACACATAGTAGTGTGAAAATGTACCTAGATTTAAACTCACAGTCGTGGGAACATGCAGCTAGATGTAAAACACACAAACGTGTGAAAATGCACCTAGATTTGAAACACACGTCGTAGGAAAATGCACCTAGGTTTTGAGCACAGAGCTATGGGAAATTTCACCTAGATTTAAACTCACAGCAGTGGGAAATGCACCTAGATTTAAGACTCACAGCAGTGGGAAAATGCACCTAGATTTGAAACACACAGCAGTGGGAAATTACACCTAGATTTAAACTCACAGCAGTAGGAAAATGCACCTAGTTTTGAAGCTCAAAGGAGTGGGAAAATGCACCTATATTTAAATCTCACAGTAGTGGGACAATCCACCTAGATTTAAAACTCACAGCAGTGTGAAAATGCACCTTGATTTAAAACTCACAGTAGTGGGAAAATTCACCCAGATTTAAACTCACAGCAGTGGGAATATGCACCTAGATTTGAAACACACCGTAGTGGGAAAATGCAAATAGATTTGAAACACACAGTAGCAAGACAATGCACATGGATTTGAAACTCACAGTACTGGGAAAATGCACCTAGATTTAAGCTCACAGCAGTGGAAAAATGCACCTAGATTTGAAACACACAACAATGGGAAATTGCGCCTAGATTTGAAACACACAGTAGTGGGGAAATGCACCTAGATTTGAACACACAGCAATCGGAAAATGCACCTAGATTTAAACTCACAATAGTGGGAAAATGCACCTAGATTTAAAACTCACAGCAGTGGGAAAATGCACCTAGATTTGAAACACAGAGTAGTGGGAAAATGTACCTAGATTTGAAACACACAATAATGGGAAAATGCACCTAGATTTAAAACTCACAGCAATGGGAAAATGCACCCTTATTTAAAACTCACAGTAGTGGGTAAAGTCACCCAGATTTAAACTCACAGCAGTGGGAATATGCACCTAGATTTGAAACACACCGTAGTGGTAAAATGCACCGAGATTTGAAACACACAGTAGCAAGAAAATGCACATGGATTTGAAACTCACAGTAGTTGGAAAATGCACCTAGATTTAAACTCACAGCAATGGTAAAATGCACCTAAATTTAAACTCACAGCAGTGGAAAAATGCACCTAGATTTAAAACTCACAGCAGTGGGAAAATGCACCTAGATTTGAACCACACAGTAGTGGGAAAATGCACCTAGATTTGAAACACACAGTAGTAGGAAAATGCACCTAGGTTTCAAACACAGAGCTATGGGAAATTTCACCTAGATTTAAAACTCACAGCAGTGGGAAATTACACCTAGATTGAAACTCACAGCAGTAGGAAAATGCACCTAGATTTAAAGTTCACAGGAGTGGGATAATGCACCAAGATTGAAATCTCACAGTAGTGGGAAAATTCACCTAGAATTAAAACTCACAGCAGTGTGAAAATGCACCCTGATTTAAAACTCACAGTAGTGGGAAGATGCATCTAGATGTAAACTCACAGCAGTGGCAAAATGCACCTAGATTCTAAACTCAGAGCAGTGGGAAAATGCACCTAGATTTGAAACACACAGCAGTGGGAAATTGCAAATAGATTTTAACTCACAGCAGTAGGATAATCCATCTTGATTTAAAGCTCACAGTAGTGGAAAATGCACCTAGATTTAAACTCACAGCATGTGGAAAATGCACATAGATTTGAAACTCACCGCAGTTGGAAAATGCACCTAGATTTAAAACTCACAGCAGTTGTAAAATGCACCTAGATTTGAAACACACAGTAGTGGGGAAATGCAGCTAGATCTAAAACTCAAAGCAGTTGAAAAATGCACCTTGATAATAAAATTCACAGTAGTGGGAAAATGCACCTAGATTTGAAACACCCAACAATGGGAAATTGCGCCTAGATTTGAAACACACAGTAGTGGGGAAATGCACCTAGATTTGAACACACAGCAATGGGAAAATGCACCTAGATTTAAACTCACAGTAGTGGGAAAATGCACCTAGATTTAAAACTCACAGCAGTGGGAAAATGCACCTAGATTTGAAACACAGAGTAGTGGGAAAATGTACCTAGATTTGAAACACGCAATAATGGGAAAATGCACCTAGATGTAAAACTCACAGCAGTGGGAAAATGCACCCTTATTTAAAACTCACAGCAGTGGGAAATGCCCCTAGATTTAAGACTCACAGCAGTGGGAAAATGCACCTAGATTTGAAACACACAGCAGTGGGAAATTACACCTAGATTTAAACTCACAGCAGTAGGAAAATGCACCTAGTTTTGAAGCTCACAGGAGTGGGAAAATGCACCTATATTTAAATCTCACAGTAGTGGGACAATCCACCTAGATTTAAAACTCACAGCAGTGTGAAAATGCACCCTGATTTAAAACTCACAGTAGTGGGAAAATTCACCCAGATTTAAACTCACAGCAGTGGGAATATGCACCTAGATTTGAAACACACCGTAGTGGGAAAATGCACTGAGATTTGAAACACACAGTAGCAAGACAATTCACATGGATTTGAAACTCACAGTGCTGGGAAAATGCACCTAGATTTAAACTCAAAGCAGTGGAAATATGCACCTACATTTGAAACACACAACAATGGGAAATTGCGCCTAGATGTGAAACACACAGTAGTGGGGAAATGCACCTAGATTTGAACACACAGCAATCGGAAAATGCACCTAGATGTAAACTCAAAATAGTGGGAAAATGCACCTAGATTTAAAACTCACAGCAGTGGGAAAATGCACCTAGATTTGAAACACAGAGTAGTGGGAAAATGTACCTAGATTTGAAACACACAATAATGGGAAAATGCACCTAGATTTAAAACTCACAGCAGTGGGAAAATGCACCCTTATTTAAAACTCACAGTAGTGGGTTAAGTCACCCAGATTTAAACTCACAGCAGTGGGAATATGCACCTAGATTTGAAACACACCGTAGTGGGAAAATGCACCGAGATTTGAAACACACAGTAGCAAGAAAATGCACATGGATTTGAAACTCACAGTAGTTGGAAAATGCACCTAGAATTAAACTCAGCAGTGGAAAAATGCACCTAAATTTAAACTCACAGCGGTGGAAAAATGCACCTAGATTTAAAACTCACAGCAGTGGGAAAATGCACCTAGATTTGAACCACACAGTAGTGGGAAAATGCACCTAGATTTGAAACACACAGTAGTAGGAAAATGCACCTAGGTTTCAAACACAGAGCTATGGGAAATTTCACCTAGATTTAAAACTCACAGCAGTGGGAAATTACACCTAGATTGAAACTCACAGCAGTAGGAAAATGCACCTAGATTTAAAGCTCACAGGTGGGGGATAATGCACCAAGATTGAAATCTCACAGTAGTGGGAAAATTCACCTAGATTTAAAACTCACAGCAGTGTGAAAATGCACCCTGATTTAAAACTCACAGTAGTGGGAAGATGCATCTAGATGTAAACTCACAGCAGTGGCAAAATGCACCTAGATTCTAAACTCAGAGCAGTGGGAAAATGCACCTAGATTTGAAACACACAGCAGTGGGAAATTGAAAATAGATTTTAACTCACAGCAGTTGGATAATCCATCTTGATTTAAACCTCACAGTAGTGTGGAAATGCACCTAGATTTGAAACACACAGTAGTAGGAAAATGCACGTAGGTTTGAAACACAGAGCTATGGGCAATTTCACCTAGATTTATACTCACAGCAGTGGGAAGTGCACCTAGATTTAAAACTCACAGCAGTGGGAAAATGCACCTAGATTTGAAACATACAGCAGTGGTAAATTACACCTAGATTGAAACTCACATAAGTAGGAAAATGCACCTAGATTTGAAGCTCACAGGAGTGGGAAAATGCACCAAGAGTTAAATCTCACAGTAGTGGGAAAATTCACCTAGATGTAAAACTCGTAGCAGTGTGAAAATACACCCTGACGCAAAATTCACAGTAGTGGAAAATGCACCTAGATTTAAACTCACAGCATGTGGAAAATGCACATAGATTTGAAACTCACAGCAGTTGGAAAATGCACCTAGATTTAAAACTCACAGCAGTTGTAAAATGCACCTAGATTTGAAACACACAGTAGTGGGGAAATGCAGCTAGATCTAAAACTCAAAGCAGTTGAAAAATGCACCTTGATAATAAAATTCACTGTAGTGGGGAAATGCACCTAGATTTGAACACACAGCAATGGGAAAATGCACCTAGATTTAAAACTCAGAGCAGTGGGAAAATGCACCTAGATTTGAAACACAGAGTAGTGGGAAAATGTACCTAGATTTGAAACACACAATAATGGGAAAATGCACCTAGATGTGAAACTCACAGCAGTGGGAAAAAGCACCCTTATTTAAAACTCACAGTAGTGGGAAAATTCACCTAGATTGAAACTCACAGCAGTGGGAATATGCACCTAGATTTGAAACACAGAGTAGTGGGAAAATGTACCTAGATTTGAAACACACAATAATGGGAAAATGCACCTAGATTTAAAACTCACACAAGTGGGAAAATGCACCCTTATTTAAAACTCACAGTAGTGGGAAAATGTACCTAGATTTAAACTCACAGTCGTGGGAACAATCACCTAGATTTGAAACACACAGTAGGGGAAAAATGCACCTAGATTTGAAACACACAGCAGTGGGAAATTGCGCCTAGATTTGAAACACACAGTAGTGGGGAAATGCACCTAGATTTGAACACAAAGCAATGAGAAAATGCACCTAGATTTAAACTCACAGTAGTGGGAAAATTCACCTAGATTTAAACTCACAGCCCTGGGAATATGCACCTAGATTTGAAACACACTGTAGTGGGAAAATGCACCGAGATTTGAAACACACAGTAGAAAGAAAATGCACATGGATTTGAAACTCACAGTAGTGGAAAAATGCACCTAGATTTAAACTCACAGCAGTGGAAAAATGCATCTAGATTTGAAACACAGAGTGGTGGAAAAATGTACCTAGATTTGAAACACACAATAATGGGAAAATGCACCTAGATTTAAAACTCACACAAGTGGTAAAATGCACCCTTATTTAAAACTCACAGTAGTGGGAAAATGTAGCTAGATTTAAACTCACAGTCGTGGGAACATGCACCTAGATTTGAAACACACAGTAGTGTGAAAATGCACCTAGATTTGAAACACACAGTCGTAGGAAAATGCACCTAGGTTTGGAACACAGAGATATGGGAAATTTCACCTAGATTTAAACTCACAGCAGTGGGAAATGCACCTAGATTTAAGACTCACCGCAGTGGGAAAATGCAGCTAGATTTGAAACACAGTAGTGGGAAAATGCACCTAGATTTGAACCACACAGTAGTGGGAAAATGCACCTAGATTTGAAACACACAGAGTAGGAAAATGCACCTAGGTTTGAAACACAGGGCTATGGGAAATTTCACCTAGATTTGAAACACACAATAATGGGAAAATGCACCTAGATGTAAAACTCACAGCAGTGGGAAAATGCACCCTTATTTAAAACTCACAGTAGTGGGAAAATTCACCTAGATTGAAACTCACAGCAGTGGGAATATGCACCTAGATTTGAAACACAGAGTAGATGGAAAATGTACCTAGATTTGAAACATGCAATAATGGGAAAATGCACCTTGATTTAAAACTCACACAAGTGGGAAAATGCACCTTTATTTAAAACTCACAGTAGTGGGAAAATGTACCTAGATTTAAACTCACAGTCGTGGGAACATGCACCTAGATTTAAAACACACAGTAGTGGAAAAATGCACCTAGATTTGAAACACACAGCAGTGGGAAAATGCACCTAGATTTGAAACACAGAGTAGTGGGAAAATGTACCAAGATTTGAAACACCCAATAATGGGAAAATGCACCTAGATTTAAAACTCACACAAGTGGGAAAATGCACCCTTATTTAAAACTCACAGTAGTGGGAAAATGTACCTAGATTTAAACTCACAGTAGTGGGAACATATACCTAGATTTGAAACACACAGTAGTGGGAAAATGCACCGAGATTTGAACACACAGTAGCAAGAAAATGCACATGGATTTGAAACACACAGCAGTGGGAAAATGCCCCTAGGTTTGAAACACACAGCAGTGGGAAATTACACCTAGATTTAAACTCACAACAGTAGGAAAATGCACCTAGATTTAAAGCTCACATGAGTGGGAAAATGCCCCTAGATTTAAATCTCACAGTAGTCGGAAAATCCACCTAGATTTAAAACTCACAGCAGTGTGAAAATGCACCCTGATTTAAAACTCATAGTAGTGGGAAGATGCACCTAGATTTAAACACACAGCAATGGGAAAATGCACCTAGATTTAAACTCACAGTAGTGGGAAAAAGTCACCTAGATTTAAACTCACAGCAGTGGGAATATGCATCTAGATTCGAAACACACTGTAGTGGGAAAATGCACCGATATTTGAAACACACAGTAGCAAGAAAATGCACATGGATTTGAAACTCACAGTAGTGGGAAAATGCACCTAGATGTAAACTCACGGTAGTGGGAAAATGCACCTAGATTTGAAACACAGTAGTAGGAAAATGCACCTAGGTTTGAAACACAGAGCTATGGGAAATTTCACCTAGATATAAAGCTCACAGGAGTGGGAAATGCACCAAGATTTAAATCTCACAGTAGTGGGAAAATTCACCTAGATTTAAAACTCACAGCAGTGAGAAAATGCACCCTGATTTAAAACTCACAGTAGTGGGAAGATGCATCTAGATGTAAACTCACAGCAGTGGCAAAATGCACCTAGATTCAAAACTCAGAGCAGTGGGAAAATGCACCTAGATTTGAAACACACAGCAGTGGGAAATTGCAAATAGATTTAAACTCACAGCAGTAGGATAATACATCTTGATTTAAACCTCACAGTAGTGGGGAAATGCACCTAGATTTGAAACATACAGTAGTAGGAAAATGCACGTAGGTCTGAAACACAGAGCTAACGTAAATTTCACCTAGATTTAACTCACAGCAGTGGGAAACGCACCTAGATTTGAAGCTCACAGGAGTGGGAAAATGCACCAAGAGTTAAATCTCACAGTAGTGGGAAAATTCACCTAGATTTGAAACGTACAGCAGTAGGAAATTACTGCTAGATTGAAACTCACAGCAGTAGGAAAATGCACCTAGATTTGAAGCTCACAGGAGTGGGAAAATTCACCTAGATGTAAAACTCGCAGCAATGTGAAAATGCACCCTGATGCAAAACTCACAGTAGTGGGAAGATGCATCTAGATGTAAACTCAGAGCAGTGGCAAAATGCACCTAGATTCAAAACTCAGGGCAGTGGGAAAATGAACCTAGATTTGAAACACACAACAATGGGAAATTGCGCCTAGATTTGAAACACACAATAGTGGGGAAATGCACCTAGATTTGAACACACAGCAATGGGAAAATGCACCTAGATTTGAAACACACAACAGTGGGAAATTGAAAATAGATTTAAACTCACAGCAGTAGGATAATACATCTTGATTTAAAACTCACAGTAGTGGGAAAATGCACCTAGATTTAAACTCACGGCATGTGGAAAATGCACATAGATTTGAAACTCAGAGCAGTGGGAAAATGCACCTAGATTTGAAACACATAGCAGTGGGAAATTGCAAATAGATTTAAACTCACAGCAGTAGGATAATACATCTTGATTTGAAACTCACGGTAGTGGGAAAATGCTCATAGATTTAAACTCACAGCAGTGGTAAAATGCACCTAGATTTGAAACACAGTAGTGGGAAAATGCACCTAGATTTGAACCACACAGTAGTGGGAAAATGCACCTAGATTTGAAATACACAGAGTAGGAAAATGCACCTAGGTTTGAAACACAGAGCTATGGGAAATTTCACCTAGATTTAAACTCACAGCAGTGGGAAATGCAACTAGATTTAAAACTCACAGCAGTGGGAAAATGCACCTAGAATTGAAACACACAGCAGTGGGAAGTTACACCTAGATTGAAACTCACAGCAGTAGGAAAATGCACCTAGATTTAAAGCTCACAGGAGTGTTAAAATGCACCAAGATTTAAATATCACAGTAGTGGGAAAATTCACCGAGATTTAAAACTCACAGCAGTGTGAAAATGCACCCTGATTTAAAACTCACAGTAGTGGGAAGATGCATCTAGATGTAAACTCACAGCAGTGGCAAAATGCACCTAGATTCTAAACTCAGAGCAGTGGGAAAATGCACCTAGATTTGAAACACACAGCAGTGGGAAATTGCAAATAGATTTAAACTCACAGCAGTAGGATAATACATAATGATTTAAAACTCACAGTATTGGAAAATGCACCTAGATTTAAACTCACAGCATGTGTAAAATGCACATAGATTTGAAACTCACAGCAGTTGGAAAATGCACCTAGATTTAAAACTCACAGCAGTTGGAAAATGCACCTAGATTTGAAACAGACAGTAGTGGGGAAATGCACCTAGATTTGAAAAATACAGTGGGAAAATGCAGCTAGATCTAAAACTCAAAGCAGTTGAAAAATGCACCTTGATAATAAAATTCACAGTAGTGGGAAAATGCACCTAGATTTAAACTCACAACAATGGGGAATTGCGCCTAGATTTGAAACACACGGTAGTGGGGAAATGTACCCAGATTTGAACACACAGCAATGGGAAAATGCACCTAGATTTAAACTCACAGTAGTGGGAAAATGTACCAAGATTTGAAACACCCAATAATGGGAAATGCAACTAGATTTAAAACTCACAGCAGTGGGAAAATGCACCTAGAATTGAAACACACAGCAGTGGGAAGTTACACCTAGATTGAAACTCACAGCAGTAGGAAAATGCACCTAGATTTAAAGCTCACAGGAGTGGGAAAATGCACCAAGATTTAAATATCACAGTAGTGGGAAAATTCACCGAGATTTAAAACTCACAGCAGTGTGAAAATGCACCCTGATTTAAAACTCACAGTAGTGGGAAGATGCATCTAGATGTAAACTCACAGCAGTGGCAAAATGCACCTATATTCTAAACTCAGAGCAGTGGGAAAATGCACCTAGATTTGAAACACACAGCAGTGGGAAATTGCAAATAGATTTAAACTCACAGCAGTAGGATAATACATAATGATTTAAAACTCACAGTATTGGAAAATGCACCTAGATTTAAACTCACAGCATGTGTAAAATGCACATAGATTTGAAACTCACAGCAGTTGGAAAATGCACCTAGATTTAAAACTCACAGCAGTTGGAAAATGCACCTAGATTTGAAACAGACAGTAGTGGGGAAATGCACCTAGATTTGAAAAATACAGTGGGAAAATGCAGCTAGATCTAAAACTCAAAGCAGTTGAAAAATGCACCTTGATAATAAAATTCACAGTAGTGGGAAAATGCACCTAGATTTAAACTCACAACAATGGGAAATTGCGCCTAGATTTGAAACACACGGTAGTGGGGAAATGCACCTAGATTTGAACACACAGCAATGGGAAAATGCACCCTTATTTAAAACTCACAGTAGTGGGAAAATGTACCTAGATTTAAACTCACAGTAGTGGGAACATATACCTAGATTTGAAACACACAGTAGTGGGAAAATGCACCGAGATTTGAACACACAGTAGCAAGAAAATGCACATGGATTTGAAACACACAGCAGTGGGAAAATGCCCCTAGGTTTGAAACACACAGCAGTGGGAAATTACACCTAGATTTAAACTCACAACAGTAGGAAAATGCACCTAGATTTAAAGCTCACAGGAGTGGGAAAATGCCCCTAGATTTAAATCTCACAGTAGTCGGAAAATCCACCTAGATTTAAAACTCACAGCAGTGTGAAAATGCACCCTGATTTAAAACTCATAGTAGTGGGAAGATGCACCTAGATTTAAACACACAGCAATGGGAAAATGCACCTAGATTTAAACTCACAGTAGTGGGAAAAAGTCACCTAGATTTAAACTCACAGCAGTGGGAATATGCATCTAGATTCGAAACACACTGTAGTGGGAAAATGCACCGATATTTGAAACACACAGTAGCAAGAAAATGCACATGGATTTGAAACTCACAGTAGTGGGAAAATGCACCTAGATGTAAACTCACGGTAGTGGGAAAATGCACCTAGATTTGAAACACAGTAGTAGGAAAATGCACCTAGGTTTGAAACACAGAGCTATGGGAAATTTCACCTAGATATAAAGCTCACAGGAGTGGGAAATGCACCAAGATTTAAATCTCACAGTAGTGGGAAAATTCACCTAGATTTAAAACTCACAGCAGTGAGAAAATGCACCCTGATTTAAAACTCACAGTAGTGGGAAGATGCATCTAGATGTAAACTCACAGCAGTGGCAAAATGCACCTAGATTCAAAACTCAGAGCAGTGGGAAAATGCACCTAGATTTGAAACACACAGCAGTGGGAAATTGCAAATAGATTTAAACTCACAGCAGTAGGATAATACATCTTGATTTAAACCTCACAGTAGTGGGGAAATGCACCTAGATTTGAAACATACAGTAGTAGGAAAATGCACGTAGGTCTGAAACACAGAGCTAACGTAAATTTCACCTAGATTTAACTCACAGCAGTGGGAAACGCACCTAGATTTGAAGCTCACAGGAGTGGGAAAATGCACCAAGAGTTAAATCTCACAGTAGTGGGAAAATTCACCTAGATTTGAAACGTACAGCAGTAGGAAATTACTGCTAGATTGAAACTCACAGCAGTAGGAAAATGCACCTAGATTTGAAGCTCACAGGAGTGGGAAAATTCACCTAGATATAAAACTCGCAGCAATGTGAAAATGCACCCTGATGCAAAACTCACAGTAGTGGGAAGATGCATCTAGATGTAAACTCAGAGCAGTGGCAAAATGCACCTAGATTCAAAACTCAGGGCAGTGGGAAAATGAACCTAGATTTGAAACACACAACAATGGGAAATTGCGCCTAGATTTGAAACACACAATAGTGGGGAAATGCACCTAGATTTGAACACACAGCAATGGGAAAATGCACCTAGATTTGAAACACACAACAGTGGGAAATTGAAAATAGATTTAAACTCACAGCAGTAGGATAATACATCTTGATTTAAAACTCACAGTAGTGGGAAAATGCACCTAGATTTAAACTCACGGCATGTGGAAAATGCACATAGATTTGAAACTCAGAGCAGTGGGAAAATGCACCTAGATTTGAAACACATAGCAGTGGGAAATTGCAAATAGATTTAAACTCACAGCAGTAGGATAATACATCTTGATTTGAAACTCACGGTAGTGGGAAAATGCTCATAGATTTAAACTCACAGCAGTGGTAAAATGCACCTAGATTTGAAACACAGTAGTGGGAAAATGCACCTAGATTTGAACCACACAGTAGTGGGAAAATGCACCTAGATTTGAAATACACAGAGTAGGAAAATGCACCTAGGTTTGAAACACAGAGCTATGGGAAATTTCACCTAGATTTAAACTCACAGCAGTGGGAAATGCAACTAGATTTAAAACTCACAGCAGTGGGAAAATGCACCTAGAATTGAAACACACAGCAGTGGGAAGTTACACCTAGATTGAAACTCACAGCAGTAGGAAAATGCACCTAGATTTAAAGCTCACAGGAGTGTTAAAATGCACCAAGATTTAAATATCACAGTAGTGGGAAAATTCACCGAGATTTAAAACTCACAGCAGTGTGAAAATGCACCCTGATTTAAAACTCACAGTAGTGGGAAGATGCATCTAGATGTAAACTCACAGCAGTGGCAAAATGCACCTAGATTCTAAACTCAGAGCAGTGGGAAAATGCACCTAGATTTGAAACACACAGCAGTGGGAAATTGCAAATAGATTTAAACTCACAGCAGTAGGATAATACATAATGATTTAAAACTCACAGTATTGGAAAATGCACCTAGATTTAAACTCACAGCATGTGTAAAATGCACATAGATTTGAAACTCACAGCAGTTGGAAAATGCACCTAGATTTAAAACTCACAGCAGTTGGAAAATGCACCTAGATTTGAAACAGACAGTAGTGGGGAAATGCACCTAGATTTGAAAAATACAGTGGGAAAATGCAGCTAGATCTAAAACTCAAAGCAGTTGAAAAATGCACCTTGATAATAAAATTCACAGTAGTGGGAAAATGCACCTAGATTTAAACTCACAACAATGGGGAATTGCGCCTAGATTTGAAACACACGGTAGTGGGGAAATGTACCCAGATTTGAACACACAGCAATGGGAAAATGCACCTAGATTTAAACTCACAGTAGTGGGAAAATGTACCAAGATTTGAAACACCCAATAATGGGAAATGCAACTAGATTTAAAACTCACAGCAGTGGGAAAATGCACCTAGAATTGAAACACACAGCAGTGGGAAGTTACACCTAGATTGAAACTCACAGCAGTAGGAAAATGCACCTAGATTTAAAGCTCACAGGAGTGGGAAAATGCACCAAGATTTAAATATCACAGTAGTGGGAAAATTCACCGAGATTTAAAACTCACAGCAGTGTGAAAATGCACCCTGATTTAAAACTCACAGTAGTGGGAAGATGCATCTAGATGTAAACTCACAGCAGTGGCAAAATGCACCTATATTCTAAACTCAGAGCAGTGGGAAAATGCACCTAGATTTGAAACACACAGCAGTGGGAAATTGCAAATAGATTTAAACTCACAGCAGTAGGATAATACATAATGATTTAAAACTCACAGTATTGGAAAATGCACCTAGATTTAAACTCACAGCATGTGTAAAATGCACATAGATTTGAAACTCACAGCAGTTGGAAAATGCACCTAGATTTAAAACTCACAGCAGTTGGAAAATGCACCTAGATTTGAAACAGACAGTAGTGGGGAAATGCACCTAGATTTGAAAAATACAGTGGGAAAATGCAGCTAGATCTAAAACTCAAAGCAGTTGAAAAATGCACCTTGATAATAAAATTCACAGTAGTGGGAAAATGCACCTAGATTTAAACTCACAACAATGGGAAATTGCGCCTAGATTTGAAACACACGGTAGTGGGGAAATGTACCTAGATTTGAACACACAGCAATGGGAAAATGCACCTAGATTTAAACTCACAGTAGTGGGAAAATGCACCTAGATTTGAAACACAGAGTAGTGGGAAAATGTACCAAGATTTGAAACACCCAATAATGGGAAAATGCACCTAGATTTAAAACTCACACAAGTGGGAAAATGCACCCTTATTTAAAACTCACAGTAGTGGGAAAATGTACCTAGATTTAAACTCACAGTAGTGGGAACATGTACCTAGATTTGAAACACACAGTAGTGGGAAAATGCACCGAGATTTGAAACACACAGTAGCAAGAAAATGCACATGGATTTGAAACACACAGCAGTGGGAAAATGCCCCTAGGTTTGAAACACACAGCAGTGGGAAATTACACCTAGATTTAAACTCACAACAGTAGGAAAATGCACCTAGATTTAAAGCTCACAGGAGTGGGAAAATGCCCCTAGATTTAAATCTCACAGTAGTCGGAAAATCCACCTAGATTTAAAACTCACAGCAGTGTGAAAATGCACCCTGATTTAAAACTCATAGTAGTGGGAAGATGCACCTAGATTTAAACACACAGCAATGGGAAAATGCACCTAGATTTAAACTCACAGTAGTGGGAAAAAGTCACCTAGATTTAAACTCACAGCAGTGGGAATATGCATCTAGATTCGAAACACACTGTAGTGGGAAAATGCACCGATATTTGAAACACACAGTAGCAAGAAAATGCACATGGATTTGAAACTCACAGTAGTGGGAAAATGCACCTAGATGTAAACTCACGGTAGTGGGAAAATGCACCTAGATTTGAATCACAGTAGTAGGAAAATGCACCTAGGTTTGAAACACAGAGCTATGGGAAATTTCACCTAGATATAAAGCTCACAGGAGTGGGAAATGCACCAAGATTTAAATCTCACAGTAGTGGGAAAATTCACCTAGATTTAAAACTCACAGCAGTGAGAAAATGCACCCTGATTTAAAACTCACAGTAGTGGGAAGATGCATCTAGATGTAAACTCACAGCAGTGGCAAAATGCACCTAGATTCAAAACTCAGAGCAGTGGGAAAATGCACCTAGATTTGAAACACACAGCAGTGGGAAATTGCAAATAGATTTAAACTCACAGCAGTAGGATAATACATCTTGATTTAAACCTCACAGTAGTGGGGAAATGCACCTAGATTTGAAACATACAGTAGTAGGAAAATGCACGTAGGTCTGAAACACAGAGCTAACGTAAATTTCACCTAGATTTAACTCACAGCAGTGGGAAACGCACCTAGATTTGAAGCTCACAGGAGTGGGAAAATGCACCAAGAGTTAAATCTCACAGTAGTGGGAAAATTCACCTAGATTTGAAACATACAGCAGTAGGAAATTACACCTAGATTGAAACTCACAGCAGTAGGAAAATGCACCTAGATTTGAAGCTCACAGGAGTGGGAAAATTCACCTAGATGTAAAACTCGCAGCAATGTGAAAATGCACCCTGATGCAAAACTCACAGTAGTGGGAAGATGCATCTAGATGTAAACTCAGAGCAGTGGCAAAATGCACCTAGATTCAAAACTCAGGGCAGTGGGAAAATGAACCTAGATTTGAAACACACAACAATGGGAAATTGCGCCTAGATTTGAAACACACAATAGTGGGGAAATGCACCTAGATTTGAACACACAGCAATGGGAAAATGCACCTAGATTTGAAACACACAACAGTGGGAAATTGCAAATAGATTTAAACTCACAGCAGTAGGATAATACATCTTGATTTAAAACTCACAGTAGTGGGAAAATGCACCTAGATTTAAACTCACGGCATGTGGAAAATGCACATAGATTTGAAACTCAGAGCAGTGGGAAAATGCACCTAGATTTGAAACACATAGCAGTGGGAAATTGCAAATAGATTTAAACTCACAGCAGTAGGATAATACATCTTGATTTGAAACTCACGGTAGTGGGAAAATGCTCATAGATTTAAACTCACAGCAGTGGTAAAATGCACCTAGATTTGAAACACAGTAGTGGGAAAATGCACCTAGATTTGAACCACACAGTAGTGGGAAAATGCACCTAGATTTGAAATACACAGAGTAGGAAAATGCACCTAGGTTTGAAACACAGAGCTATGGGAAATTTCACCTAGATTTAAACTCACAGCAGTGGGAAATGCAACTAGATTTAAAACTCACAGCAGTGGGAAAATGCACCTAGAATTGAAACACACAGCAGTGGGAAGTTACACCTAGATTGAAACTCACAGCAGTAGGAAAATGCACCTAGATTTAAAGCTCATAGGAGTGTTAAAATGCACCAAGATTTAAATATCACAGTAGTGGGAAAATTCACCGAGATTTAAAACTCACAGTAGTGGGAAGATGCATCTAGATGTAAACTCACAGCATTGGCAAAATGCACCTAGATTCTAAACTCAGAGCAGTGGGAAAATGCACCTAGATTTGAAACACACAGCAGTGGGAAATTGCAAATAGATTTAAACTCACAGCAGTAGGATAATACATAATAATTTAAAACTCACAGTATTGGAAAATGCACCTAGATTTAAACTCACAGCATGTGTAAAATGCACATAGATTTGAAACTCACAGCAGTTGGAAAATGCACCTAGATTTAAAACTCACAGCAGGTGGAAAATGCACCTAGATTTGAAACAGACAGTAGTGGGGAAATGCACCTAGATTTGAAAAATACAGTGGGAAAATGCAGCTAGATCTAAAACTCAAAGCAGTTGAAAAATGCACCTTGATAATAAAATTCACAGTAGTGGGAAAATGCACCTAGATTTAAACTCAGAACAATGGGGAATTGCGCCTAGATTTGAAACACACGGTAGTGGGGAAATGTACCCAGATTTGAACACACAGCAATGGGAAAATGCACCTAGATTTAAACTCACAGTAGTGGGAAAATGTACCAAGATTTGAAACACCCAATAATGGGAAATGCAACTAGATTTAAAACTCACAGCAGTGGGAAAATGCACCTAGAATTGAAACACACAGCAGTGGGAAGTTACACCTAGATTGAAACTCACAGCAGTAGGAAAATGCACCTAGATATAAAGCTCACAGGAGCGGGAAAATGCACCAAGATTTAAATATCACAGTAGTGGGAAAATTCACCGAGATTTAAAACTCACAGCAGTGTGAAAATGCACCCTGATTTAAAACTCACAGTAGTGGGAAGATGCATCTAGATGTAAACTCACAGCAGTGGCAAAATGCACCTATATTCTAAACTCAGAGCAGTGGGAAAATGCACCTAGATTTGAAACACACAGCAGTGGGAAATTGCAAATAGATTTAAACTCACAGCAGTAGGATAATACATAATGATTTAAAACTCACAGTATTGGAAAATGCACCTAGATTTAAACTCACAGCATGTGTAAAATGCACATAGATTTGAAACTCACAGCAGTTGGAAAATGCACCTAGATTTAAAACTCACAGCAGTTGGAAAATGCACCTAGATTTGAAACAGACAGTAGTGGGGAAATGCACCTAGATTTGAAAAATACAGTGGGAAAATGCAGCTAGATCTAAAACTCAAAGCAGTTGAAAAATGCACCTTGATAATAAAATTCACAGTAGTGGGAAAATGCACCTAGATTTAAACTCACAACAATGGGAAATTGCGCCTAGATTTGAAACACACGGTAGTGGGGAAATGTACCTAGATTTGAACACACAGCAATGGGAAAATGCACCTAGATTTAAACTCACAGTAGTGGGAAAATGCACCTTGATCTAAAACTCACAGCAGTGGGAAAATGCACCTAGATTTGAAACACAGAGTAGTGGGAAAATGTACCAAGATTTGAAACACCCAATAATGGGAAAATGCACCTAGATTTAAAACTCACACAAGTGGGAAAATGCACCCTTATTTAAAACTCACAGTAGTGGGAAAATGTACCTAGATTTAAACTCACAGTAGTGGGAACATGTACCTAGATTTGAAACACACAGTAGTGGGAAAATGCACCGAGATTTGAAACACACAGTAGCAAGAAAATGCACATGGATTTGAAACACACAGCAGTGGGAAAATGCCCCTAGGTTTGAAACACACAGCAGTGGGAAATTACACCTAGATTTAAACTCACAACAGTAGGAAAATGCACCTAGATTTAAAGCTCACAGGAGTGGGAAAATGCCCCTAGATTTAAATCTCACAGTAGTCGGAAAATCCACCTAGATTTAAAACTCACAGCAGTGTGAAAATGCACCCTGATTTAAAACTCATAGTAGTGGGAAGATGCACCTAGATTTAAACACACAGCAATGGGAAAATGCACCTAGATATAAACTCACAGTAGTGGGAAAAAGTCACCTAGATTTAAACTCACAGCAGTGGGAATATGCATCTAGATTCGAAACACACTGTAGTGGGAAAATGCACCGATATTTGAAACACACAGTAGCAAGAAAATGCACATGGATTTGAAACTCACAGTAGTGGGAAAATGCACCTAGATGTAAACTCACGGTAGTGGGAAAATGCACCTAGATTTGAAACACAGTAGTAGGAAAATGCACCTAGGTTTGAAACACAGAGCTATGGGAAATTTCACCTAGATATAAAGCTCACAGGAGTGGGAAATGCACCAAGATTTAAATCTCACAGTAGTGGGAAAATTCACCTAGATTTAAAACTCACAGCAGTGAGAAAATGCACCCTGATTTAAAACTCACAGTAGTGGGAAGATGCATCTAGATGTAAACTCACAGCAGTGGCAAAATGCACCTAGATTCAAAACTCAGAGCAGTGGGAAAATGCACCTAGATTTGAAACACACAGCAGTGGGAAATTGCAAATAGATTTAAACTCACAGCAGTAGGATAATACATCTTGATTTAAACCTCACAGTAGTGGGGAAATGCACCTAGATTTGAAACATACAGTAGTAGGAAAATGCACGTAGGTCTGAAACACAGAGCTAACGTAAATTTCACCTAGATTTAACTCACAGCAGTGGGAAACGCACCTAGATTTGAAGCTCACAGGAGTGGGAAAATGCACCAAGAGTTAAATCTCACAGTAGTGGGAAAATTCACCTAGATTTGAAACATACAGCAGTAGGAAATTACACCTAGATTGAAACTCACAGCAGTAGGAAAATGCACCTAGATTTGAAGCTCACAGGAGTGGGAAAATTCACCTAGATGTAAAACTCGCAGCAATGTGAAAATGCACCCTGATGCAAAACTCACAGTAGTGGGAAGATGCATCTAGATGTAAACTCAGAGCAGTGGCAAAATGCACCTAGATTCAAAACTCAGGGCAGTGGGAAAATGAACCTAGATTTGAAACACACAACAATGGGAAATTGCGCCTAGATTTGAAACACACAATAGTGGGGAAATGCACCTAGATTTGAACACACAGCAATGGGAAAATGCACCTAGATTTGAAACACACAACAGTGGGAAATTGCAAATAGATTTAAACTCACAGCAGTAGGATAATACATCTTGATTTAAAACTCACAGTAGTGGGAAAATGCACCTAGATTTAAACTCACGGCATGTGGAAAATGCACATAGATTTGAAACTCAGAGCAGTGGGAAAATGCACCTAGATTTGAAACACATAGCAGTGGGAAATTGCAAATAGATTTAAACTCACAGCAGTAGGATAATACATCTTGATTTGAAACTCACGGTAGTGGGAAAATGCTCATAGATTTAAACTCACAGCAGTGGTAAAATGCACCTAGATTTGAAACACAGTAGTGGGAAAATGCACCTAGATTTGAAACACACAGTAGTAGGAAAATGCACGTAGGTTTGAAACACAGAGCTATGGGAAATTTCACCTAGATTTAAACTCACAGCAGTGGGAAAATGCACCTAGATTTGAAACACACAGCAGTGGGAAATTACACCTAGATTTAAACTCACAGCAGTAGGAACATACAGCAGTAGGAACATGCACCTAGATTTAAAGCTCACAGGAGTGGGAAAATGCACCTAGATTTAAATCTCAAAGTAGTGGGAAAGTCCACCTAGATTTAAAACTCACAGCAGCGTGAAAATGCACCCTGATTTAAAACTCACAGTAGTGAGAAGATGCACCTAGATGTAAACTCACAGTAGTGGCAAAATGCACCTAGATTCAAAACTCAGAGCAGTGGGAAAATGCACCTAGATTTGAAACACACAACAATGGGAAATTGCGCCTAGATTTGAAACACACAGTAGTGGGGAAATGCATCTAGATTTGAACTCACAGCAATGGGAAAATGCACCTAGATTTAAACTCACAGTAGTGGGAAAATGCACCTAAATTTAAAACTCACAGCAGTGGGAAAATGCACCTAGATTTGAAACACAGAGTAGTGGGAAAATGTACCTAGATTTGAAACACACTGTAGTGGGAAAATGCAATGAGATTCGAAACACACAGTAGCAAGAAAATGCACATGGATTTGAAACTCATAGTAGTGGGAAAATGCACCTTGATCTAAAACTCACAGCAGTGGGAAAATGCACCTAGATTTGAAACACAGAGTAGTGGGAAAATGTACCAAGATTTGAAACACCCAATAATGGGAAAATGCACCTAGATTTAAAACTCACACAAGTGGGAAAATGCACCCTTATTTAAAACTCACAGTAGTGGGAAAATGTACCTAGATTTAAACTCACAGTAGTGGGAACATGTACCTAGATTTGAAACACACAGTAGTGGGAAAATGCACCGAGATTTGAAACACACAGTAGCAAGAAAATGCACATGGATTTGAAACACACAGCAGTGGGAAAATGCCCCTAGGTTTGAAACACACAGCAGTGGGAAATTACACCTAGATTTAAACTCACAACAGTAGGAAAATGCACCTAGATTTAAAGCTCACAGGAGTGGGAAAATGCCCCTAGATTTAAATCTCACAGTAGTCGGAAAATCCACCTAGATTTAAAACTCACAGCAATGTGAAAATGCACCCTGATTTAAAACTCATAGTAGTGGGAAGATGCACCTAGATTTAAACACACAGCAATGGGAAAATGCACCTAGATATAAACTCACAGTAGTGGGAAAAAGTCACCTAGATTTAATCTCACAGCAGTGGGAATATGCATCTAGATTCGAAACACACTGTAGTGGGAAAATGCACCGATATTTGAAACACACAGTAGCAAGAAAATGCACATGGATTTGAAACTCACAGTAGTGGGAAAATGCACCTAGATGTAAACTCACGGTAGTGGGAAAATGCACCTAGATTTGAAACACAGTAGTAGGAAAATGCACCTAGGTTTGAAACACAGAGCTATGGGAAATTTCACCTAGATATAAAGCTCACAGGAGTGGGAAATGCACCAAGATTTAAATCTCACAGTAGTGGGAAAATTCACCTAGATTTAAAACTCACAGCAGTGAGAAAATGCACCCTGATTTAAAACTCACAGTAGTGGGAAGATGCATCTAGATGTAAACTCACAGCAGTGGCAAAATGCACCTAGATTCAAAACTCAGAGCAGTGGGAAAATGCACCTAGATTTGAAACACACAGCAGTGGGAAATTGCAAATAGATTTAAACTCACAGCAGTAGGATAATACATCTTGATTTAAACCTCACAGTAGTGGGGAAATGCACCTAGATTTGAAACATACAGTAGTAGGAAAATGCACGTAGGTCTGAAACACAGAGCTAACGTAAATTTCACCTAGATTTAACTCACAGCAGTGGGAAACGCACCTAGATTTGAAGCTCACAGGAGTGGGAAAATGCACCAAGAGTTAAATCTCACAGTAGTGGGAAAATTCACCTAGATTTGAAACATACAGCAGTAGGAAATTACACCTAGATTGAAACTCACAGCAGTAGGAAAATGCACCTAGATTTGAAGCTCACAGGAGTGGGAAAATTCACCTAGATGTAAAACTCGCAGCAATGTGAAAATGCACCCTGATGCAAAACTCACAGTAGTGGGAAGATGCATCTAGATGTAAACTCAGAGCAGTGGCAAAATGCACCTAGATTCAAAACTCAGGGCAGTGGGAAAATGAACCTAGATTTGAAACACACAACAATGGGAAATTGCGCCTAGATTTGAAACACACAATAGTGGGGAAATGCACCTAGATTTGAACACACAGCAATGGGAAAATGCACCTAGATTTGAAACACACAACAGTGGGAAATTGCAAATAGATTTAAACTCACAGCAGTAGGATAATACATCTTGATTTAAAACTCACAGTAGTGGGAAAATGCACCTAGATTTAAACTCACGGCATGTGGAAAATGCACATAGATTTGAAACTCAGAGCAGTGGGAAAATGCACCTAGATTTGAAACACATAGCAGTGGGAAATTGCAAATAGATTTAAACTCACAGCAGTAGGATAATACATCTTGATTTGAAACTCACGGTAGTGGGAAAATGCTCATAGATTTAAACTCACAGCAGTGGTAAAATGCACCTAGATTTGAAACACACAGTAGTAGGAAAATGCACCTAGATTTGAAACACACAGTAGTAGGAAAATGCACGTAGGTTTGAAACACAGAGCTATGGGAAATTTCACCTAGATTTAAACTCACAGCAGTGGGAAAATGCACCTAGATTTGAAACACACAGCAGTGGGAAATTACACCTAGATTTAAACTCACAGCAGTAGGAACATACAGCAGTAGGAACATGCACCTAGATTTAAAGCTCACAGGAGTGGGAAAATGCACCTAGATTTAAATCTCAAAGTAGTGGGAAAGTCCACCTAGATTTAAAACTCACAGCAGCGTGAAAATGCACCCTGATTTAAAACTCACAGTAGTGAGAAGATGCACCTAGATGTAAACTCACAGTAGTGGCAAAATGCACCTAGATTCAAAACTCAGAGCAGTGGGAAAATGCACCTAGATTTGAAACACACAACAATGGGAAATTGCGCCTAGATTTGAAACACACAGTAGTGGGGAAATGCACCTAGATTTGAACTCACAGCAATGGGAAAATGCACCTAGATTTAAACTCACAGTAGTGGGAAAATGCACCTAAATTTAAAACTCACAGCAGTGGGAAAATGCACCTAGATTTGAAACACAGAGTAGTGGGAAAATGTACCTAGATTTGAAACACACTGTAGTGGGAAAATGCAATGAGATTCGAAACACACAGTAGCAAGAAAATGCACATGGATTTGAAACTCATAGTAGTGGGAAAATGCACCTAGATTTAAACTCACAGCAGTGGAAAAATGCACCTAGATTTAAAACTCACAGCAGTGGGAAAATGCACCTAGATTTGAAACACACAGTAGTAGGAAAATGCACCTAGGTTTGAAACACAGAGCTATGGGAAATTTCACCTAGATTTAAACTCACTGCAGTGGGAAATGCACCTAGATTTAAAACTCACAGCAGTGGGAAAATGCACCTAGATTTCAAAAACACAGCAGTGGGAAATTACACCTAGATTGAAACTCACAGCAGTAGGAAAATGCACCTAGATTTAAAGCTCACAGGAGTGGGAAAATGCACCTAGATTTAAAACTCACAGCAGTGGGAAAGTGCACCTAGATTTGAAACACACAGCAGTGGGAAATTACACCTAGATTGAAACTCACAGCAGTAGGAAAATGCACCAAGATTTAAATATCACAGTAGTGGGAAAATTCACCTAGATTTAAAGCTCACAGCAGTGTGAAAATGCACCCTGATTTAAAACTCACAGTAGGGGGAATATGCATCTAGATGTAAACTCACAGCAGTGGGAAATTGCAAATAGATTTAAACTCACAGCAGTAGGATAATACATCTTGATTTAAAACTCACAGTAGTGGAAAATGCACCTAGATTTAAACTCACAGCATGTGGAAAATGCACGTACATTTGAAACTCACAGCAGTTGGAAAATTCACCTCGATTTAAAACTCACAGCAGTTGGAAAATGCACCTAGATTTGAAACACAAAGTAGTGGGGAAATGCACCTAGATTTGAAACACACAGTGGGAAAATGCAGCTAGATTGAAAACTCAAAGCAGTTGAAAAATGCACCTTGATAATAAAATTCACAGTAGTGGGAAAATGCACCTAGATTTAAACTCACAACAATGGGAAATTGCGCCTAGATTTGAAAGACACAGTAGTGGGGAAATGCACCTAGATTTGAACACACAGCAATCGGAAAATGCACCTAGATTTAAACTCACAGTAGTGGGAAAATGCACCTAGATTTAAAACTCACAGCAGTGGGAAAATGCACCTAGATTTGAAACACAGAGTAGTGGGAAAATGTACCTAGATTTGAAACACGCAATAATGGGAAAATGCACCTAGATGTAAAACTCACAGCAGTGGGAAAATGCACCCTTATTTAAAACTCACAGCAGTGGGAAATGCACCTAGATTTAAGACTCACAGCAGTGGGAAAATGCACCTAGATTTGAAACACACAGCAGTGGGAAATTACACCTAGATTTAAACTCACAGCAGTAGGAAAATGCACCTAGTTTTGAAGCTCACAGGAGTGGGAAAATGCACCTATATTTAAATCTCACAGTAGTGGGACAATCCACCTAGATTTAAAACTCACAGCAGTGTGAAAATGCACCCTGATTTAAAACTCACAGTAGTGGGAAAATTCACCCAGATTTAAACTCACAGCAGTGGGAATATGAACCTAGATTTGAAACACACCGTAGTGGGAAAATGCACTGAGATTTGAAACACACAGTAGCAAGACAATTCACATGGATTTGAAACTCACAGTGCTGGGAAAATGCACCTAGATTTAAACTCAAAGCAGTGGAAAAATGCACCTAGATTTGAAACACACAACAATAGGAAATTGCGCCTAGATGTGAAACACACAGTAGTGGGGAAATGCACCTAGAATTGAACACACAGCAATAGGGAAAATGCACCTAGATTTAAACTCACAATAGTGGGAAAATGCACCTAGATTTAAAACTCACAGCAGTGGGAAAATGCACCTAGATTTGAAACACAGAGTAGTGGGAAAATGTACCTAGATTTGAAACACACAATTATGGGAAAATGCACCTAGATTTAAAACTCACAGCAGTGGGAAAATGCACCCTTATTTAAAACTCACAGTAGTGGGTTAAGTCACCCAGATTTAAACTCACAGCAGTGGGAATATGCACCTAGATTTGAAACACACCGTAGTGGGAAAATGCACCGAGATTTGAAACACAGAGTAGCAAGAAAATGCACATGGATTTGAAACTCACAGTAGTTGGAAAATGCACCTAGAATTAAACTCAGCAGTGGAAAAATGCACCTAAATTTAAACTCACAGCGGTGGAAAAATGCACCTAGATTTAAAACTCACAGCAGTGGGAAAATGCACCTAGATTTGAACCACACAGTAGTGGGAAAATGCACCTAGATTTGAAACACACAGTAGTAGGAAAATGCACCTAGGTTTCAAACACAGAGCTATGGGAAATTTCACCTAGATTTAAAACTCACAGCAGTGGGAAATTACACCTAGATTGAAACTCACAGCAGTAGGAAAATGCACCTAGATTTAAAGCTCACAGGAGGGGGATAATGCACCAAGATTGAAATCTCACAGTAGTGGGAACATTCACCTAGATTTAAAACTCACAGCAGTGTGAAAATGCACACTGATTTAAAACTCACAGTAGTGGGAAGATGCATCTAGATGTAAACTCACAGCAGTGGCAAAATGCACCTAGATTCTAAACTCAGAGCAGTGGGAAAATGCACCTAGATTTGAAACACACAGCAGTGGGAAATTGCAAATAGATTTTAACTCACAGCAGTAGGATAATCCATCTTGATTTAAACCTCACAGTAGTGGGGACATGCACCTAGATTTGAAACACACAGTAGTAGGAAAATGCACGTAGGTTTGAAACACAGAGCTATGGGCAATTTCACCTAGATTTATACTCACAGCAGTGGGAAGTGCACCTAGATTTAAAACTCACAGCAGTGGGAAAATGCACCTAGATTTGAAACATACAGCAGTGGGAAATTACACCTAGATTGAAACTCACAGCAGTAGGAAAATGCACCTAGATTTGAAGCTCACAGGAGTGGGAAAATGCACCAAGAGTTAAATCTCACAGTAGTGGGAAAATTCACCTAGATGTAAAACTCGTAGCAGTGTGAAAATACACCCTGACGCAAAATTCACAGTAGTGGAAAATGCACCTAGATTTAAACTCACAGCATGTGGAAAATGCACATAGATTTGAAACTCACAGCAGTTGGAAAATGCACCTAGATTTAAAACTCACAGCAGTTGTAAAATGCACCTAGATTTGAAACACACAGTAGTGGGGAAATGCAGCTAGATCTAAAACTCAAAGCAGTTGAAAAATGCACCTTGATAATAACATTCACAGTAGTGGGAAAATGCACCTAGATTTGAAACACACAACAATGGGAAATTGCGCCTAGATTTGAAACACACAGTAGTGGGGAAATGCACCTAGATTTGAACACACAGCAATGGGAAAATGCACCTAGATTTGAAACACAGAGTAGTGGGAAAATGTACCTAGATTTGAAACATTCAATAATGGGAAAATGCACCTAGATGTAAAACTCACAGCAGTGGGAAAAAGCACCCTTATTTAAAACTCACAGTAGTGGGAAAATTCACCTAGATTGAAACTCACAGCAGTGGGAATATGCACCTAGATTTGAAACACAGAGTAGTGGGAAAATGTACCTAGATTTGAAACACACAATAATGGGAAAATGCAACTAGATTCAAAACTCACACAAGTGGGAAAATGCACCCTTATTTAAAACTCACAGTAGTGGGAAAATGTACCTAGATTTAAACTCACAGTCGTGGGAACAATCACCTAGATTTGAAACACACAGTAGGGGAAAAATGCACCTAGATTTGAAACACACAGCAGTGGGAAATTGCGCCTAGATTTGAAACACACAGTAGTGGGGAAATGCACCTAGATTTGAACACAAAGCAATGAGAAAATGCACCTAGATTTAAACTCACAGTAGTGGGAAAATTCACCTAGATTTAAACTCACAGCCCTGGGAATATGCACCTAGATTTGAAACACACTGTAGTGGGAAAATGCACCGAGATTTGAAACACACAGTAGGGGAAAAATGCACCTAGATTTGAAACACACAGCAGTGGGAAATTGCGCCTAGATTTGAAACACACAGTAGTGGGGAAATGCACCTAGATTTGAACACAAAGCAATGAGAAAATGCACCTAGATTTAAACTCACAGTAGTGGGAAAATTCACCTAGATTTAAACTCACAGCCCTGGGAATATGCACCTAGATTTGAAACACACTGTAGTGGGAAAATGCACCGAGATTTGAAACACACAGTAGAAAGAAAATGCACATGGATTTGAAACTCACAGTAGTGGAAAAATGCACCTAGATTTAAACTCACAGCAGTGGAAAAATGCATCTAGATTTGAAACACAGAGTGGTGGAAAAATGTACCTAGATTTGAAACACACAATAATGGGAAAATGCACCTAGATTTAAAACTCACACAAGTGGTAAAATGCACCCTTATTTAAAACTCACAGTAGTGGGAAAAGGTAGCTAGATTTAAACTCACAGTCGTGGGAACATGCACCTAGATTTGAAACACAAAGTAGTGTGAAAATGCACCTAGATTTGAAACACACAGTCGTAGGAAAATGCACCTAGGTTTGGAACACAGAGATATGGGAAATTTCACATAGATTTAAACTCACAGCAGTGGGAAATGCACCTAGATTTAAGACTCACCGCAGTGGGAAAATGCACCTAGATTTGAAACACACAGCAGTGGGAAATTACACCTAGATTTAAACTCACAGCAGTAGGAAAATGCACCTAGTTTTAAAGCTCACCGGAGTGGGAAAATGCACCTAGATTTGAACCACACAGTAGTGGGAAAATGCACCTAGATTTAAACCACACAGTAGTGGGAAAATGCACCTAGATTTGAAACACACAGAGTAGGAAAATGCACCTAGGTTTGAAACACAGGGCTATGGGAAATTTCACCTAGATTTGAAACACACAATAATGGGAAAATGCACCTAGATGTAAAACTCACAGCAGTGGGAAAATGCACCCTTATTTAAAACTCACAGTAGTGGGAAAATTCACCTAGATTGAAACTCACAGCAGTGGGAATATGCACCTAGATTTGAAACACAGAGTAGATGGAAAATGTACCTAGATTTGAAACATGCAATAATGGGAAAATGCACCTTGATTTAAAACTCACACAAGTGGGAAAATGCACCCTTATTTAAAACTCACAGTAGTGGGAAAATGTACCTAGATTTAAACTCACAGTAGTGGAAAAATGCACCTAGATTTGAAACACACAGCAGTGGGAAATTGCGCCTAGATTTGAAACACACAGTAGTGGGGAAATGCACCTAGATTTGAACACAAAGCAATGAGAAAATGCACCTAGATTTAAACTCACAGTAGTGGGAAAATTCACCTAGATTTAAACTCACAGCAGTGGGAATATGCACCTAGATTTGAAACACACTGTAGTGGGAAAATGCACCGAGATTTGAAACACAGAGTAGCAAGAAAATGTACATGGATTTGAAATGCACAGTGGTTGGAAAATGCACCTAGATTTAAACTCAGAGCAGTGGAAAAATGCATCTAGATTTAAACTCACAGCACTGGGAAAATGCACCTAGATTTGAACCACACAGTAGTGGGAAAATGCACCTAGATTTAAAACACACAGTAGTAGGAAAATGCACCTAGGTTTGAAACACAGAGCTGTGGGAAATTTCACCTATATTTAAACTCACAGCAGTGGGAAATGCACCTAGATTTAAGACTCACAGCAGTGGGAAAATGCACTTGGATTTGAAACACACAGCAGTGGGAAATTACACCTAGATTGAAACTCACAGCAGTAGGAAAATGCACCTAGATTTAATGCTCACAGTAGTGGGAAAATCCACCTAGATTTAAAACTCACAGCAGAGTGAAAATGCACCCTGATTTAAAGCTCACCGTAGTGAGAAGATGCACCTAGATGTAAACTCACTGCAGTGGCAAAATGCACCTAGATTCAAAACTCAGAGCAGTGGGAAAATGCACCTAGATTTGAACCACATAGTAGTGGGAAAATGCACCTAGATTTAAAACTCACAGCAGTGGGAAAATGCACCTAGATTTGAAACACAGAGTAGTGGGAAAATGTACCTAGATTTGAAACACACAATAATGGGAAAATGCACCTAGGTGTAAAACTCACAGCAGTGGGAACATGCACCCTTATTTAAGACTCACAGTAGTGGGAAAATTCACCTAGATTTAAACTCACAGCAGTGGGAATTTGCACCTAGATTTAAAACTCACAGCAGTGGGAAAATGCACCCTTATTTAAAACTCACAGTAGTGGAAAAATGTACCTAGATTTGAAACACACAATAATGGTAAAATGCACCTAGATTTAAAACTCACACAAGTGGTAAAATGCACCCTTATTTAAAACTCACAGTAGTGGGAAAATGTACCTAGATTTAAACTCACAGTCGTGGGAACATGCACCTAGATTTGAAACACACAGTAGTGTGAAAATGCACCTAGATTTCAAACACACAGTCGTAGGAAAACACACCTAGGTTTGGAACACAGAGCTATGGGAAATTTCACTTAGATTTAAACTCACAGCAGTGGGAAATGCACCTAGATTTAAGACTCACCGCAGTGGAAAAATGCACCTAGATTTGAAACACACAGCAGTGGGAAATTACACCTAGATTTAAACTCACAGCAGTAGGAAAATGCACCTAGTTTTAAAGCCCACCGGAGTGGGAAAATGCACCTAGATTTAAAACTCACAGCCATGGGAAAATGCACCTAGATTTGAACCACACAGTAGTGGGAAAATGCACCTAGATTTGAAACACACAGAGTAGGAAAATGCACCTAGGTTTGAAACACAGAGCTTTGGGAAATTTCACTTAGATTTAAACTCACAGCAGTGGGAAATGCAACTAGATTTAAAACTCACAGCAGTGGGAAAATGCACCTACAATTGAAACACACAGCAGTGGGAAGTTACACCTAGATTGAAACTCACAGCAGTAGGAAAATGCACCTAGATTTAAAGCTCACAGGAGTGGGAAAATGCACCAAGATTTAAATATCACAGTAGTGGGAAAATTCACCGAGATTTAAAACTCGCAGCAGTGTGAAAATGCACCCTGATTTAAAACTCACAGTAGTGGGAAGATGCATCTAGATGTAAACTCACAGCAGTGGCAAAATGCACCTAGATTCTAAACTCAGAGCAGTGGGAAAATGCACCTAGATTTGAAACACATAGCAGTGGGAAATTGCAAATAGATTTAAACTCACAGCAGTAGGATAATACATAATGATTTAAAACTCACAGTATTGGAAAATGCACCTAGATTTAAACTCACAGCATGTGTAAAATGCACATAGATTTGAAACTCACAGCAGTTGGAAAATGCACCTAGATTTAAAACTCACAGCAGTTGGAAAATGCACCTAGATTTGAAACAGACAGTAGTGGGGAAATGCACCTAGATTTGAAAAATACAGTGGGAAAATGCAGCTAGATCTAAAACTCAAAGCAGTTGAAAAATGCACCTTGATAATAAAATTCACAGTAGTGGGAAAATGCACCTAGATTTAAACTCACAACAATGGGAAATTGCGCCTAGATTTGAAACTCACGGTAGTGGGGAAATGTACCTAGATTTGAACACACAGCAATGGGAAAATGCACCTAGATTTAAACTCACAGTAGTGGGAAAATGCACCTTGATTTAAAACTCACAGCAGTGGGAAAATGCACCTAGATTTGAAACACAGAGTAGTGGGAAAATGTACCAAGATTTGAAACACCCAATAATGGGAAAATGCACCTAGATTTAAAACTCACACAAGTGGGAAAATGCACCCTTATTTAAAACTCACAGTAGTGGGAAAATGTACCTAGATTTAAACTCACAGTAGTGGGAACATGTACCTAGATTTGAAACACACAGTAGTGGGAAAATGCACCGAGATTTGAAACACACAGTAGCAAGAAAATGCGCATGGATTTGAAACACACAGCAGTGGGAAAATGCCCCTAGGTTTGAAACACAGAGCTATGGGAACATTCACCTAGATTTAAATCTCACTGAGTGGGAAATGCACCTAGATTTAAGAGTCACAGTAGTCGGAAAATCCACCTAGATTTAAAACTCACAGCAGTGTGAAAATGCACCCTGATTTAAAACTCATAGTAGTGGGAAGATGCACCTAGATTTAAACACACAGCAATGGGAAAATGCACCTAGATTTAAACTCACAGTAGTGGGAAAATGCACCTAGATTTGAAACACACAGTAGTAGGAAAATGCACCTAGGTTTCAAACACAGAGCTATGGGAAATTTCACCTAGATTTAAAACTCACAGCAGTGGGAAATTACAACTAGATTGAAACTCACAGCAGTAGGAAAATGCACCTAGATTTAAAGCTCACAGGAGGGGGATAATGCACCAAGATTGAAATCTCACAGTAGTGGGAACATTCACCTAGATTTAAAACTCACAGCAGTGTGAAAATGCACACTGATTTAAAACTCACAGTAGTGGGAAGATGCATCTAGATGTAAACTCACAGCAGTGGCAAAATGCACCTAGATTCTAAACTCAGAGCAGTGGGAAAATGCACCTAGATTTGAAACACACAGCAGTGGGAAATTGCAAATAGATTTTAACTCACAGCAGTAGGATAATCCATCTTGATTTAAACCTCACAGTAGTGGGGAAATGCACCTAGATTTGAAACACACAGTAGTAGGAAAATGCACGTAGGTTTGAAACACAGAGCTATGGGCAATTTCACCTAGATGTATACTCACAGCAGTGGGAAGTGCACCTAGATTTAAAACTCACAGCAGTGGGAAAATGCACCTAGATTTGAAACATACAGCAGTGGGAAATTACACCTAGATTGAAACTCACAGCAGTAGGAAAATGCACCTAGATTTGAAGCTCACAGGAGTGGGAAAATGCACCAAGAGTTAAATCTCACAGTAGTGGGAAAATTCACCTAGATGTAAAACTCGTAGCAGTGTGAAAATACACCCTGACGCAAAATTCACAGTAGTGGAAAATGCACCTAGATTTAAACTCACAGCATGTGGAAAATGCACATAGATTTGAAACTCACAGCAGTTGGAAAATGCACCTAGATTTAAAACTCACAGCAGTTGTAAAATGCACCTAGATTTGAAACACACAGTAGTGGGGAAATGCAGCTAGATCTAAAACTCAAAGCAGTTGAAAAATGCACCTTGATAATAAAATTCACAGTAGTGGGAAAATGCACCTAGATTTGAAACACACAACAATGGGAAATTGCGCCTAGATTTGAAACACACAGTAGTGGGGAAATGCCCCTAGATTTGAACACACAGCAATGGGAAAATGCACCTAGATTTGAAACACAGAGTAGTGGGAAAATGTACCTAGATTTGAAACAGTCAATAATGGGAAAATGCACCTAGATGTAAAACTCACAGCAGTTGGAAAAAGCACCCTTATTTAAAACTCACAGTAGTGGGAAAATTCACCTAGATTGAAACTCACAGCAGTGGGAATATGCACCTAGATTTGAAACACAGAGTAGTGGGAAAATGCACCTAGATTTGAAACACACAATAATGGGAAAATGCACCTAGATTTAAAACTCACACAAGTGGGAAAATGCACCCTTATTTAAAACTCACAGTAGTGGGAAAATGTACCTAGATTTAAACTCACAGTCGTGGGAACAATCACCTAGATTTGAAACACACAGTAGGGGAAAAATGCACCTAGATTTGAAACACACAGCAGTGGGAAATTGCGCCTAGATTTGAAACACACAGTAGTGGGGAAATGCACCTAGATTTGAACACAAAGCAATGAGAAAATGCACCTAGATTTAAACTCACAGTAGTGGGAAAATTCACCTAGATTTAAACTCAGAGCCCTGGGAATATGCACCTAGATTTGAAACACACTGTAGTGGGAAAATGCACCGAGATTTGAAACACACAGTAGAAAGAAAATGCACATGGATTTGAAACTCACAGTAGTGGAAAAATGCACCTAGATTTAAACTCACAGCAGTGGAAAAATGCATCTAGATTTGAAACACAGAGTGGTGGAAAAATGTACCTAGATTTGAAACACACAATAATGGGAAAATGCACCTAGATTTAAAACTCACACAAGTGGTAAAATGCACCCTTATTTAAAACTCACAGTAGTGGGAAAAGGTAGCTAGATTTAAACTCACAGTCGTGGGAACATGCACCTAGATTTGAAACACAAAGTAGTGTGAAAATGCACCTAGATTTGAAACACACAGTCGTAGGAAAATGCACCTAGGTTTGGAACAGAGATATGGGAAATTTCACATAGATTTAAACTCACAGCAGTGGGAAATGCACCTAGATTTAAGACTCACCGCAGTGGGAAAATGCACCTAGATTTGAAACACACAGCAGTGGGAAATTACACCTAGATTTAAACTCACAGCAGTAGGAAAATGCACCTAGTTTTAAAGCTCACCGGAGTGGGAAAATGCACCTAGATTTGAACCACACAGTAGTGGGAAAATGCACCTAGATTTAAACCACACAGTAGTGGGAAAATGCACCTAGATTTGAAACACACAGAGTAGGAAAATGCACCTAGGTTTGAAACACAGGGCTATGGGAAATTTCACCTAGATTTGAAACACACAATAATGGGAAAATGCACCTAGATGTAAAACTCACAGCAGTGGGAAAATGCACCCTTATTTAAAACTCACAGCAGTGGGAATATGCACCTAGATTTGAAACACAGAGTAGATGGAAAATGTACCTAGATTTGAAACATGCAATAATGGGAAAATGCACCTTGATTTAAAACTCACACAAGTGGGAAAATGCACCCTTATTTAAAACTCACAGTAGTGGGAAAATGTACCTAGATTTAAACTCACAGTAGTGGAAAAATGCACCTAGATTTGAAACACACAGCAGTGGGAAATTGCGCCTAGATTTGAAACACACAGTAGTGGGGAAATGCACCTAGATTTGAACACAAAGCAATGAGAAAATGCACCTAGATTTAAACTCACAGTAGTGGGAAAATTCACCTAGATTTAAACTCACAGCAGTGGGAATATGCACCTAGATTTGAAACACACTGTAGTGGGAAAATGCACCGAGATTTGAAACACAGAGTAGCAAGAAAATGTACATGGATTTGAAACGCACAGTGGTTGGAAAATGCACCTAGATTTAAACTCAGAGCAGTGGAAAAATGCATCTAGATTTAAACTCACAGCACTGGGAAAATGCACCTAGATTTGAACCACACAGTAGTGGGAAAATGCACCTAGATTTAAAACACACAGTAGTAGGAAAATGCACCTAGGTTTGAAACACAGAGCTGTGGGAAATTTCACCTATATTTAAACTCACAGCAGTGGGAAATGCACCTAGATTTAAGACTCACAGCAGTGGGAAAATGCACTTGGATTTGAAACACACAGCAGTGGGAAATTACACCTAGATTGAAACTCACAGCAGTAGGAAAATGCACCTTAATTTTAATGCTCACAGTAGTGGGAAAATCCACCTAGATTTAAAACTCACAGCAGAGTGAAAATGCACCCTGATTTAAAGCTCACCGTAGTGAGAAGATGCACCTAGATGTAAACTCACTGCAGTGGCAAAATGCACCTAGATTCAAAACTCAGAGCAGTGGGAAAATGCACCTAGATTTGAACCACATAGTAGTGGGAAAATGCACCTAGATTTAAAACTCACAGCAGTGGGAAAATGCACCTAGATTTGAAACACAGAGTAGTGGGAAAATGTACCTAGATTTGAAACACACAATAATGGGAAAATGCACCTAGATGTAAAACTCACAGCAGTGGGAACATGCACCCTTATTTAAGACTCACAGTAGTGGGAAAATTCACCTAGATTTAAACTCACAGCAGTGGGAATTTGCACCTAGATTTAAAACTCACAGCAGTGGGAAAATGCACCCTTATTTAAAACTCACAGTAGTGGAAAAATGTACCTAGATTTGAAACACAGAGTGGTGGAAAAATGTACCTAGATTTGAAACACACAATAATGGGAAAATGCACCTAGATTTAAAACTCACACAAGTGGTAAAATGCACCCTTATTTAAAACTCACAGTAGTGGGAAAATGTAGCTAGATTTAAACTCACAGTCGTGGGAACATGCACCTAGATTTGAAACACAAAGTAGTGTGAAAATGCACCTAGATTTGAAACACACAGTCGTAGGAAAATGCACCTAGGTTTGGAACACAGAGATATGGGAAATTTCACATAGATTTAAACTCACAGCAGTGGGAAATGCACCTAGATTTAAGACTCACCGCAGTGGGAAAATGCACCTAGATTTGAAACACACAGCAGTGGGAAATTACACCTAGATTTAAACTCACAGCAGTAGGAAAATGCACCTAGTTTTAAAGCTCACCGGAGTGGGAAAATGCACCTAGATTTGAACCACACAGTAGTGGGAAAATGCACCTAGATTTAAACCACACAGTAGTGGGAAAATGCACCTAGATTTGAAACACACAGAGTAGGAAAATGCACCTAGGTTTGAAACACAGGGCTATGGGAAATTTCACCTAGATTTGAAACACACAATAATGGGAAAATGCACCTAGATGTAAAACTCACAGCAGTGGGAAAATGCACCCTTATTTAAAACTCACAGTAGTGGGAAAATGTACCTAGATTTAAACTCACAGTAGTGGAAAAATGCACCTAGATTTGAAACACACAGCAGTGGGAAATTGCGCCTAGATTTGAAACACACAGTAGTGGGGAAATGCACCTAGATTTGAACACAAAGCAATGAGAAAATGCACCTAGATTTAAACTCACAGTAGTGGGAAAATTCACCTAGATTTAAACTCACAGCAGTGGGAATATGCACCTAGATTTGAAACACAGAGTAGATGGAAAATGTACCTAGATTTGAAACATGCAATAATGGGAAAATGCACCTTGATTTAAAACTCACACAAGTGGGAAAATGCACCCTTATTTAAAACTCACAGTAGTGGGAAAATGTACCTAGATTTAAACTCACAGTAGTGGAAAAATGCACCTAGATTTGAAACACACAGCAGTGGGAAATTGCGCCTAGATTTGAAACACACAGTAGTGGGGAAATGCACCTAGATTTGAACACAAAGCAATGAGAAAATGCACCTAGATTTAAACTCACAGTAGTGGGAAAATTCACCTAGATTTAAACTCACAGCAGTGGGAATATGCACCTAGATTTGAAACACACTGTAGTGGGAAAATGCACCGAGATTTGAAACACAGAGTAGCAAGAAAATGTACATGGATTTGAAACGCACAGTGGTTGGAAAATGCACCTAGATTTAAACTCAGAGCAGTGGAAAAATGCATCTAGATTTAAACTCACAGCACTGGGAAAATGCACCTAGATTTGAACCACACAGTAGTGGGAAAATGCACCTAGATTTAAAACACACAGTAGTAGGAAAATGCACCTAGGTTTGAAACACAGAGCTGTGGGAAATTTCACCTATATTTAAACTCACAGCAGTGGGAAATGCACCTAGATTTAAGACTCACAGCAGTGGGAAAATGCATTTGGATTTGAAACACACAGCAGTGGGAAATTACACCTAGATTGAAACTCACAGCAGTAGGAAAATGCACCTAGATTTAATGCTCACAGTAGTGGGAAAATCCACCTAGATTTAAAACTCACAGCAGAGTGAAAATGCACCCTGATTTAAAGCTCACCATAGTGAGAAGATGCACCTAGATGTAAACTCACTGCAGTGGCAAAATGCACCTAGATTCAAAACTCAGAGCAGTGGGAAAAGGCACCTAGATTTGAACCACATAGTAGTGGGAAAATGCACCTAGATTTAAAACTCACAGCAGTGGGAAAATGCACCTAGATTTGAAACACAGAGTAGTGGGAAAATGTACCTAGATTTGAAACACACAATAATGGGAAAATGCACCTAGATGTAAAACTCACAGCAGTGGGAACATGCACCCTTATTTAAGACTCACAGTAGTGGGAAAATTCACCTAGATTTAAACTCACAGCAGTGGGAATTTGCACCTAGATTTAAAACTCACAGCAGTGGGAAAATGCACCCTTATTTAAAACTCACAGTAGTGGAAAAATGTACCTAGATTTGAAACACACAATAATGGTAAAATGCACCTAGATTTAAAACTCACACAAGTGGTAAAATGCACCCTTATTTAAAACTCACAGTAGTGGGAAAATGTACCTAGATTTAAACTCACAGTCGTGGGAACATGCACCTAGATTTGAAACACACAGTAGTGTGAAAATGCACCTAGATTTCAAACACACAGTCGTAGGAAAACGCACCTAGGTTTGGAACACAGAGCTATGGGAAATTTCACTTAGATTTAAACTCACAGCAGTGGGAAATGCACCTAGATTTAAGACTCACCACAGTGGAAAAATGCACCTAGATTTGAAACACACAGCAGTGGGAAATTACACCTAGATTTAAACTCACAGCAGTAGGAAAATGCACCTAGTTTTAAAGCCCACCGGAGTGGGAAAATGCACCTAGATTTAAAACTCACAGCCGTGGGAAAATGCACCTAGATTTGAACCACACAGTAGTGGGAAAATGCACCTAGATTTGAAACACACAGAGTAGGAAAATGCACCTAGGTTTGAAACACAGAGCTATGGGAAATGTCACTTAGATTTAAACTCACAGCAGTGGGAAATGCAACTAGATTTAAAACTCACAGCAGTGGGAAAATGCACCTACAATTGAAACACACAGCAGTGGGAAGTTACACCTAGATTGAAACTCACAGCAGTAGGAAAATGCACCTAGATTTAAAGCTCACAGGAGTGGGAAAATGCACCAAGATTTAAATATCACAGTAGTGGGAAAATTCACCGAGATTTAAAACTCGCAGCAGTGTGAAAATGCACCCTGATTTAAAACTCACAGTAGTGGGAAGATGCATCTAGATGTAAACTCACAGCAGTGGCAAAATGCACCTAGATTCTAAACTCAGAGCAGTGGGAAAATGCACCTAGATTTGAAACACATAGCAGTGGGAAATTGCAAATAGATTTAAACTCACAGCAGTAGGATAATACATAATGATTTAAAACTCACAGTATTGGAAAATGCACCTAGATTTAAACTCACAGCATGTGTAAAATGCACATAGATTTGAAACTCACAGCAGTTGGAAAATGCACCTAGATTTAAAACTCACAGCAGTTGGAAAATGCACCTAGATTTGAAACAGACAGTAGTGGGGAAATGCACCTAGATTTGAAAAATACAGTGGGAAAATGCAGCTAGATCTAAAACTCAAAGCAGTTGAAAAATGCACCTTGATAATAAAATTCACAGTAGTGGGAAAATGCACCTAGATTTAAACTCACAACAATGGGAAATTGCGCCTAGATTTGAAACACACGGTAGTGGGGAAATGTACCTAGATTTGAACACACAGCAATGGGAAAATGCACCTAGATTTAAACTCACAGTAGTGGGAAAATGCACCTTGATTTAAAACTCACAGCAGTGGGAAAATGCACCTAGATTTGAAACACAGAGTAGTGGGAAAATGTACCAAGATTTGAAACACCCAATAATGGGAAAATGCACCTAGATTTAAAACTCACACAAGTGGGAAAATGCACCCTTATTTAAAACTCACAGTAGTGGGAAAATGTACCTAGATTTAAACTCACAGTAGTGGGAACATGTACCTAGATTTGAAACACACAGTAGTGGGAAAATGCACCGAGATTTGAAACACACAGTAGCAAGAAAATGCACATGGATTTGAAACACACAGCAGTGGGAAAATGCCCCTAGGTTTGAAACACAGAGCTATGGGAACATTCACCTAGATTTAAATCTCACTGAGTGGGAAATGCACCTAGATTTAAGACTCACAGTAGTCGGAAAATCCACCTAGATTTAAAACTCACAGCAGTGTGAAAATGCACCCTGATTTAAAACTCATAGTAGTGGGAAGATGCACCTAGATTTAAACACACAGCAATGGGAAAATGCACCTAGATTTAAACTCACAGTAGTGGGAAAAAGTCACCTAGATTTAAACTCACAGCAGTGGGAATATGCATCTAGATTCGAAACACACTGTAGTGGGAAAATGCACCGATATTTGAAACACACAGTAGCAAGAAAATGCACATGGATTTGAAACTCACAGTAGTGGGAAAATGCACCTAGCTGTAAACTCACAGTAGTGGGAAAATGCACCTAGATTTGAAACACAGTAGTAGGAAAATGCACCTAGGTTTGAAACACAGAGCTATGGGAAATTTCACCTAGATATAAAGCTCACAGGAGTGGGAAATGCACCAAGATTTAAATCTCACAGTAGTGGGAAAATTCACCTAGATTTAAAACTCGCAGCAGTGAGAAAATGCACCCTGATTTAAAACTCACAGTAGTGGGAAGATGCATCTAGATTTGAAACACACAGTAGTGTGAAAATGCACCTAGATTTCAAACACACAGTCGTAGGAAAACGCACCTAGGTTTGGAACACAGAGCTATGGGAAATTTCACTTAGATTTAAACTCACAGCAGTGGGAAATGCACCTAGATTTAAGACTCACCGCAGTGGAAAAATGCACCTAGATTTGAAACACACAGCAGTGGGAAATTACACCTAGATTTAAACTCACAGCAGTAGGAAAATGCACCTAGTTTTAAAGCCCACCGGAGTGGGAAAATGCACCTAGATTTAAAACTCACAGCCGTGGGAAAATGCACCTAGATTTGAACCACACAGTAGTGGGAAAATGCACCTAGATTTGAAACACACAGAGTAGGAAAATGCACCTAGGTTTGAAACACAGAGCTATGGGAAATTTCACTTAGATTTAAACTCACAGCAGTGGGAAATGCAACTAGATTTAAAACTCACAGCAGTGGGAAAATGCACCTACAATTGAAACACACAGCAGTGGGAAGTTACACCTAGATTGAAACTCACAGCAGTAGGAAAATGCACCTAGATTTAAAGCTCACAGGAGTGGGAAAATGCACCAAGATTTAAATATCACAGTAGTGGGAAAATTCACCGAGATTTAAAACTCGCAGCAGTGTGAAAATGCACCCTGATTTAAAACTCACAGTAGTGGGAAGATGCATCTAGATGTAAACTCACAGCAGTGGCAAAATGCACCTAGATTCTAAACTCAGAGCAGTGGGAAAATGCACCTAGATTTGAAACACATAGCAGTGGGAAATTGCAAATAGATTTAAACTCACAGCAGTAGGATAATACATAATGATTTAAAACTCACAGTATTGGAAAATGCACCTAGATTTAAACTCACAGCATGTGTAAAATGCACATAGATTTGAAACTCACAGCAGTTGGAAAATGCACCTAGATTTAAAACTCACAGCAGTTGGAAAATGCACCTAGATTTGAAACAGACAGTAGTGGGGAAATGCACCTAGATTTGAAAAATACAGTGGGAAAATGCAGCTAGATCTAAAACTCAAAGCAGTTGAAAAATGCACCTTGATAATAAAATTCACAGTAGTGGGAAAATGCACCTAGATTTAAACTCACAACAATGGGAAATTGCGCCTAGATTTGAAACACACGGTAGTGGGGAAATGTACCTAGATTTGAACACACAGCAATGGGGAAATGCACCTAGATTTAAACTCACAGTAGTGGGAAAATGCACCTTGATTTAAAACTCACAGCAGTGGGAAAATGCACCTAGATTTGAAACACAGAGTAGTGGGAAAATGTACCAAGATTTGAAACACCCAATAATGGGAAAATGCACCTAGATTTAAAACTCACACAAGTGGGAAAATGCACCCTTATTTAAAACTCACAGTAGTGGGAAAATGTACCTAGATTTAAACTCACAGTAGTGGGAACATGTACCTAGATTTGAAACACACAGTAGTGGGAAAATGCACCGAGATTTGAAACACACAGTAGCAAGAAAATGCACATGGATTTGAAACACACAGCAGTGGGAAAATGCCCCTAGGTTTGAAACACAGAGCTATGGGAACATTCACCTAGATTTAAATCTCACTGAGTGGGAAATGCACCTAGATTTAAGACTCACAGTAGTCGGAAAATCCACCTAGATTTAAAACTCACAGCAGTGTGAAAATGCACCCTGATTTAAAACTCATAGTAGTGGGAAGATGCACCTAGATTTAAACACACAGCAATGGGAAAATGCACCTAGATTTAAACTCACAGTAGTGGGAAAAAGTCACCTAGATTTAAACTCACAGCAGTGGGAATATGCATCTAGATTCGAAACACACTGTAGTGGGAAAATGCACCGATATTTGAAACACACAGTAGCAAGAAAATGCACATGGATTTGAAACTCAAGTAGTGGGAAAATGCACCTAGCTGTAAACTCACAGTAGTGGGAAAATGCACCTAGATTTGAAACACAGTAGTAGGAAAATGCACCTAGGTTTGAAACACAGAGCTATGGGAAATTTCACCTAGATATAAAGCTCACAGGAGTGGGAAATGCACCAAGATTTAAATCTCACAGTAGTGGGAAAATTCACCTAGATTTAAAACTCGCAGCAGTGAGAAAATGCACCCTGATTTAAAACTCACAGTAGTGGGAAGATGCATCTAGATGTAAACTCACAGCAGTGGCAAAATGCACCTAGATTCAAAACTCAGAGCAGTGGGAAAATGCACCTAGATTTGAAACACACAGCAGTGGGAAATTGCAAATAGATTTAAACTCACAGCAGTAGGATAATACATCTTGATTTAAACCTCACAGTAGTGGGGAAATGCACCTAGATTTGAAACATACAGTAGTAGGAAAATGCACGTAGGTCTGAAACACAGAGCTAACGTAAATTTCACCTAGATTTAAACTCACAGCAGTGGGAAACGCACCTAGATTTGAAGCTCACAGGAGTGGGAAAATGCACCAAGAGTTAAATCTCACAGTAGTGGGAAAATTCACCTAGATTTGAAACATACAGCAGTAGGAAATTACACCTAGATTGAAACTCACAGCAGTAGGAAAATGCACCTAGATTTGAAGCTCACAGGAGTGGGAAAATTCACCTAGATGTAAAACTCGCAGCAATGTGAAAATGCACCCTGATGCAAAACTCACAGTAGTGGGAAGATGCATCTAGATGTAAACTCAGAGCAGTGGCAAAATGCACCTAGATTCAAAACTCAGGGCAGTGGGAAAATGAACCTAGATTTGAAACACACAACAATGGGAAATTGCGCCTAGATTTGAAACACACAATAGTGGGGAAATGCACCTAGATTTGAACACACAGCAATGGGAAAATGCACCTAGATTTGAAACACACAACAGTGGGAAATTGCAAATAGATTTAAACTCACAGCAGTAGGATAATACATCTTGATTTAAAACTCACAGTAGTGGGAAAATGCACCTAGATTTAAACTCACGGCATGTGGAAAATGCACATAGATTTGAAACTCAGAGCAGTGGGAAAATGCACCTAGATTTGAAACACATAGCAGTGGGAAATTGCAAATAGATTTAAACTCACAGCAGTAGGATAATACATCTTGATTTGAAACTCACGGTAGTGGGAAAATGCTCATAGATTTAAACTCACAGCAGTGGTAAAATGCACCTAGATTTGAAACACAGTAGTGGGAAAATGCACCTAGATTTGAACCACACAGTAGTGGGAAAATGCACCTAGATTTGAAATACACAGAGTAGGAAAATGCACCTAGGTTTGAAACACAGAGCTATGGGAAATTTCACCTAGATTTAAACTCACAGCAGTGGGAAATGCAACTAGATTTAAAACTCACAGCAGTGGGAAAATGCACCTAGAATTGAAACACACAGCAGTGGGAAGTTACACCTAGATTGAAACTCACAGCAGTAGGAAAATGCACCTAGATTTAAAGCTCACAGGAGTGTTAAAATGCACCAAGATTTAAATATCACAGTAGTGGGAAAATTCACCGAGATTTAAAACTCACAGTAGTGGGAAGATGCATCTAGATGTAAACTCACAGCAGTGGCAAAATGCACCTAGATTCTAAACTCAGAGCAGTGGGAAAATGCACCTAGATTTGAAACACACAGCAGTGGGAAATTGCAAATAGATTTAAACTCACAGCAGTAGGATAATACATAATGATTTAAAACTCACAGTATTGGAAAATGCACCTAGATTTAAACTCACAGCATGTGTAAAATGCACATAGATTTGAAACTCACAGCAGTTGGAAAATGCACCTAGATTTAAAACTCACAGCAGTTGGAAAATGCACCTAGATTTGAAACAGACAGTAGTGGGGAAATGCACCTAGATTTGAAAAATACAGTGGGAAAATGCAGCTAGATCTAAAACTCAAAGCAGTTGAAAAATGCACCTTGATAATAAAATTCACAGTAGTGGGAAAATGCACCTAGATTTAAACTCACAACAATGGGGAATTGCGCCTAGATTTGAAACACACGGTAGTGGGGAAATGTACCCAGATTTGAACACACAGCAATGGGAAAATGCACCTAGATTTAAACTCACAGTAGTGGGAAAATGTATCAAGATTTGAAACACCCAATAATGGGAAATGCAACTAGATTTAAAACTCACAGCAGTGGGAAAATGCACCTAGAATTGAAACACACAGCAGTGGGAAGTTACACCTAGATTGAAACTCACAGCAGTAGGAAAATGCACCTAGATTTAAAGCTCACAGGAGTGGGAAAATGCACCAAGATTTAAATATCACAGTAGTGGGAAAATTCACCGAGATTTAAAACTCACAGCAGTGTGAAAATGCACCCTGATTTAAAACTCACAGTAGTGGGAAGATGCATCTAGATGTAAACTCACAGCAGTGGCAAAATGCACCTATATTCTAAACTCAGAGCAGTGGGAAAATGAACCTAGATTTGAAACACACAGCAGTGGGAAATTGCAAATAGATTTAAACTCACAGCAGTAGGATAATACATAATGATTTAAAACTCACAGTATTGGAAAATGCACCTAGATGTAAAATGCACATAGATTTGAAACTCACAGCAGTTGGAAAATGCACCTAGATTTAAAACTCACAGCAGTTGGAAAATGCACCTAGATTTGAAACAGACAGTAGTGGGGAAATGCACCTAGATTTGAAAAATACAGTGGGAAAATGCAGCTAGATCTAAAACTCAAAGCAGTTGAAAAATGCACCTTGATAATAAAATTCACAGTAGTGGGAAAATGCACCTAGATTTAAACTCACAACAATGGGAAATTGCGCCTAGATTTGAAACACACGGTAGTGGGGAAATGTACCTAGATTTGAACACACAGCAATGGGAAAATGCACCTAGATTTAAAACTCACACAAGTGGGAAAATGCACCCTTATTTAAAACTCACAGTAGTGGGAAAATGTACCTAGATTTAAACTCACAGTAGTGGGAACATGTACCTAGATTTGAAACACACAGTAGTGGGAAAATGCACCGAGATTTGAAACACACAGTAGCAAGAAAATGCACATGGATTTGAAACACACAGCAGTGGGAAAATGCCCCTAGGTTTGAAACACACAGCAGTGGGAAATTACACCTAGATTTAAACTCACAACAGTAGGAAAATGCACCTAGATTTAAAGCTCACAGGAGTGGGAAAATGCCCCTAGATTTAAATCTCACAGTAGTCGGAAAATCCACCTAGATTTAAAACTCACAGCAGTGTGAAAATGCACCCTGATTTAAAACTCATAGTAGTGGGAAGATGCACCTAGATTTAAACACACAGCAATGGGAAAATGCACCTAGATTAAAACTCACAGTAGTGGGAAAAAGTCACCTAGATTTAAACTCACAGCAGTGGGAATATGCATCTAGATTCGAAACACACTGTAGTGGGAAAATGCACCGATATTTGAAACACACAGTAGCAAGAAAATGCACATGGATTTGAAACTCACAGTAGTGGGAAAATGCACCTAGATGTAAACTCACAGTAGTGGGAAAATGCACCTAGATTTGAAACACAGTAGTAGGAAAATGCACCTAGGTTTGAAACACAGAGCTATGGGAAATTTCACCTAGATATAAAGCTCACAGGAGTGGGAAATGCACCAAGATTTAAATCTCACAGTAGTGGGAAAATTCACCTAGATTTAAAACTCACAGCAGTGAGAAAATGCACCCTGATTTAAAACTCACAGTAGTGGGAAGATGCATCTAGATGTAAACTCACAGCAGTGGCAAAATGCACCTAGATTCAAAACTCAGAGCAGTGGGAAAATGCACCTAGATTTGAAACACACAGCAGTGGGAAATTGCAAATAGATTTAAACTCACAGCAGTAGGATAATACATCTTGATTTAAACCTCACAGTAGTGGGGAAATGCACCTAGATTTGAAACATACAGTAGTAGGAAAATGCACGTAGGTCTGAAACACAGAGCTAACGTAAATTTCACCTAGATTTAACTCACAGCAGTGGGAAACGCACCTAGATTTGAAGCTCACAGGAGTGGGAAAATGCACCAAGAGTTAAATCTCACAGTAGTGGGAAAATTCACCTAGATTTGAAACATACAGCAGTAGGAAATTACACCTAGATTGAAACTCACAGCAGTAGGAAAATGCACCTAGATTTGAAGCTCACAGGAGTGGGAAAATTCACCTAGATGTAAAACTCGCAGCAATGTGAAAATGCACCCTGATGCAAAACTCACAGTAGTGGGAAGATGCATCTAGATGTAAACTCAGAGCAGTGGCAAAATGCACCTAGATTCAAAACTCAGGGCAGTGGGAAAATGAACCTAGATTTGAAACACACAACAATGGGAAATTGCGCCTAGATTTGAAACACACAATAGTGGGGAAATGCACCTAGATTTGAACACACAGCAATGGGAAAATGCACCTAGATTTGAAACACACAACAGTGGGAAATTGCAAATAGATTTAAACTCACAGCAGTAGGATAATACATCTTGATTTAAAACTCACAGTAGTGGGAAAATGCACCTAGATTTAAACTCACGGCATGTGGAAAATGCACATAGATTTGAAACTCAGAGCAGTGGGAAAATGCACCTAGATTTGAAACACATAGCAGTGGGAAATTGCAAATAGATTTAAACTCACAGCAGTAGGATAATACATCTTGATTTGAAACTCACGGTAGTGGGAAAATGCTCATAGATTTAAACTCACAGCAGTGGTAAAATGCACCTAGATTTGAAACACAGTAGTGGGAAAATGCACCTAGATTTGAAACATACAGTAGTAGGAAAATGCACGTAGGTTTGAAACACAGAGCTATGGGAAATTTCACCAGATTTAAACTCACAGCAGTGGGAAAATGCACCTAGATTTGAAACACACAGCAGTGGGAAATTACACCTAGATTTAAACTCACAGCAGTAGGAACATACAGCAGTAGGAACATGCACCTAGATTTAAAGCTCACAGGAGTGGGAAAATGCACCTAGATTTAAATCTCAAAGTAGTGGGAAAGTCCACCTAGATTTAAAACTCACAGCAGCGTGAAAATGCACCCTGATTTAAAACTCACAGTAGTGAGAAGATGCACCTAGATGTAAACTCACAGTAGTGGCAAAATGCACCTAGATTCAAAACTCAGAGCAGTGGGAAAATGCACCTAGATTTGAAACACACAACAATGGGAAATTGCGCCTAGATTTGAAACACACAGTAGTGGGGAAATGCACCTAGATTTGAACTCACAGCAATGGGAAAATGCACCTAGATTTAAACTCACAGTAGTGGGAAAATGCACCTAAATTTAAAACTCACAGCAGTGGGAAAATGCACCTAGATTTGAAACACAGAGTAGTGGGAAAATGTACCTAGATTTGAAACACACTGTAGTGGGAAAATGCAATGAGATTCGAAACACACAGTAGCAAGAAAATGCACATGGATTTGAAACTCATAGTAGTGGGAAAATGCACCTAGATTTAAACTCACAGCAGTGGAAAAATGCACCTAGATTTAAACTCACAGCAGTGGGAATATGCACCTAGATTTGAAACACACTGTAGTGGGAAAATGCACCGAGATTTGAAACACAGAGTAGCAAGAAAATGTACATGGATTTGAAACGCACAGTGGTTGGAAAATGCACCTAGATTTAAACTCAGAGCAGTGGAAAAATGCATCTAGATTTAAACTCACAGCACTGGGAAAATGCACCTAGATTTGAACCACACAGTAGTGGGAAAATGCACCTAGATTTAAAACACACAGTAGTAGGAAAATGCACCTAGGTTTGAAACACAGAGCTGTGGGAAATTTCACCTATATTTAAACTCACAGCAGTGGGAAATGCACCTAGATTTAAGACTCACAGCAGTGGGAAAATGCACTTGGATTTGAAACACACAGCAGTGGGAAATTACACCTAGATTGAAACTCACAGCAGTAGGAAAATGCACCTAGATTTAATGCTCACAGTAGTGGGAAAATCCACCTAGATTTAAAACTCACAGCAGAGTGAAAATGCACCCTGATTTAAAGCTCACCGTAGTGAGAAGATGCACCTAGATGTAAACTCACTGCAGTGGCAAAATGCACCTAGATTCAAAACTCAGAGCAGTGGGAAAATGCACCTAGATTTGAACCACATAGTAGTGGGAAAATGCACCTAGATTTAAAACTCACAGCAGTGGGAAAATGCACCTAGATTTGAAACACAGAGTAGTGGGAAAATGTACCTAGATTTGAAACACACAATAATGGGAAAATGCACCTAGATGTAAAACTCACAGCAGTGGGAACATGCACCCTTATTTAAGACTCACAGTAGTGGGAAAATTCACCTAGATTTAAACTCACAGCAGTGGGAATTTGCACCTAGATTTAAAACTCACAGCAGTGGGAAAATGCACCCTTATTTAAAACTCACAGTAGTGGAAAAATGTACCTAGATTTGAAACACACAATAATGGTAAAATGCACCTAGATTTAAAACTCACACAAGTGGTAAAATGCACCCTTATTTAAAACTCACAGTAGTGAGAAAGTGTACCTAGATTTAAACTCACAGTCGTGGGAACATGCACCTAGATTTGAAACACACAGTAGTGTGAAAATGCACCTAGATTTCAAACACACAGTCGTAGGAAAACGCACCTAGGTTTGGAACACAGAGCTATGGGAAATTTCACTTAGATTTAAACTCACAGCAGTGGGAAATGCACCTAGATTTAAGACTCACCGCAGTGGAAAAATGCACCTAGATTTGAAACACACAGCAGTGGGAAATTACACCTAGATTTAAACTCACAGCAGTAGGAAAATGCACCTAGTTTTAAAGCCCACCGGAGTGGGAAAATGCACCTAGATTTAAAACTCACAGCCGTGGGAAAATGCACCTAGATTTGAACCACACAGTAGTGGGAAAATGCACCTAGATTTGAAACACACAGAGTAGGAAAATGCACCTAGGTTTGAAACACAGAGCTATGGGAAATTTCACTTAGATTTAAACTCACAGCAGTGGGAAATGCAACTAGATTTAAAACTCACAGCAGTGGGAAAATGCACCTACAATTGAAACACACAGCAGTGGGAAGTTACACCTAGATTGAAACTCACAGCAGTAGGAAAATGCACCTAGATTTAAAGCTCACAGGAGTGGGAAAATGCACCAAGATTTAAATATCACAGTAGTGGGAAAATTCACCGAGATTTAAAACTCGCAGCAGTGTGAAAATGCACACTGATTTAAAACTCACAGTAGTGGGAAGATGCATCTAGATGTAAACTCACAGCAGTGGCAAAATGCACCTAGATTCTAAACTCAGAGCAGTGGGAAAATGCACCTAGATTTGAAACACATAGCAGTGGGAAATTGCAAATAGATTTAAACTCACAGCAGTAGGATAATACATAATGATTTAAAACTCACAGTATTGGAAAATGCACCTAGATTTAAACTCACAGCATGTGTAAAATGCACATAGATTTGAAACTCACAGCAGTTGGAAAATGCACCTAGATTTAAAACTCACAGCAGTTGGAAAATGCACCTAGATTTGAAACAGACAGTAGTGGGGAAATGCACCTAGATTTGAAAAATACAGTGGGAAAATGCAGCTAGATCTAAAACTCAAAGCAGTTGAAAAATGCACCTTGATAATAAAATTCACAGTAGTGGGAAAATGCACCTAGATTTAAACTCACAACAATGGGAAATTGCGCCTAGATTTGAAACACACGGTAGTGGGGAAATGTACCTAGATTTGAACACACAGCAATGGGAAAATGCACCTAGATTTAAACTCACAGTAGTGGGAAAATGCACCTTGATTTAAAACTCACAGCAGTGGGAAAATGCACCTAGATTTGAAACACAGAGTAGTGGGAAAATGTACCAAGATTTGAAACACCCAATAATGGGAAAATGCACCTAGATTTAAAACTCACACAAGTGGGAAAATGCACCCTTATTTAAAACTCACAGTAGTGGGAAAATGTACCTAGATTTAAACTCACAGTAGTGGGAACATGTACCTAGATTTGAAACACACAGTAGTGGGAAAATGCACCGAGATTTGAAACACACAGTAGCAAGAAAATGCACATGGATTTGAAACACACAGCAGTGGGAAAATGCCCCTAGGTTTGAAACACAGAGCTATGGGAACATTCACCTAGATTTAAATCTCACTGAGTGGGAAATGCACCTAGATTTAAGACTCACAGTAGTCGGAAAATCCACCTAGATTTAAAACTCACAGCAGTGTGAAAATGCACCCTGATTTAAAACTCATAGTAGTGGGAAGATGCACCTAGATTTAAACACACAGCAATGGGAAAATGCACCTAGATTTAAACTCACAGTAGTGGGAAAAAGTCACCTAGATTTAAACTCACAGCAGTGGGAATATGCATCTAGATTTGAAACACACAGCAGTGGGAAATTGCAAATAGATTTAAACTCACAGCAGTAGGATAATACATAATGATTTAAAACTCAAAGTATTGGAAAATGCACCTAGATGTAAAATGCACATAGATTTGAAACTCACAGCAGTTGGAAAATGCACCTAGATTTAAAACTCACAGCAGTTGGAAAATGCACCTAGATTTGAAACAGACAGTAGTGGGGAAATGCACCTAGATTTGAAAAATACAGTGGGAAAATGCAGCTAGATCTAAAACTCAAAGCAGTTGAAAAATGCACCTTGATAATAAAATTCACAGTAGTGGGAAAATGCACCTAGATTTAAACTCACAACAATGCGAAATTGCGCCTAGATTTGAAACACACGGTAGTGGGGAAATGTACCTAGATTTGAACACACAGCAATGGGAAAATGCACCTAGATTTAAACTCACAGTAGTGGGAAAATGCACCTTGATCTAAAACTCACAGCAGTGGGAAAATGCACCTAGATTTGAAACACAGAGTAGTGGGAAAATGTACCAAGATTTGAAACACCCAATAATGGGAAAATGCACCTAGATTTAAAACTCACACAAGTGGGAAAATGCACCCTTATTTAAAACTCACAGTAGTGGGAAAATGTACCTAGATTTAAACTCACAGTAGTGGGAACATGTACCTAGATTTGAAACACACAGTAGTGGGAAAATGCACCGAGATTTGAAACACACAGTAGCAAGAAAATGCACATGGATTTGAAACACACAGCAGTGGGAAAATGCCCCTAGGTTTGAAACACACAGCAGTGGGAAATTACACCTAGATTTAAACTCACAACAGTAGGAAAATGCACCTAGATTTAAAGCTCACAGGAGTGGGAAAATGCCCCTAGATTTAAATCTCACAGTAGTCGCAAAATCCACCTAGATTTAAAACTCACAGCAGTGTGAAAATGCACCCTGATTTAAAACTCATAGTAGTGGGAAGATGCACCTAGATTTAAACACACAGCAATGGGAAAATGCACCTAGATTTAAACTCACAGTAGTGGGAAAAAGTCACCTAGATTTAAACTCACAGCAGTGGGAATATGCATCTAGATTCGAAACACACTGTAGTGGGAAAATGCACCGATATTTGAAACACACAGTAGCAAGAAAATGCACATGGATTTGAAACTCACAGTAGTGGGAAAATGCACCTAGATGTAAACTCACGGTAGTGGGAAAATGCACCTAGATTTGAAACACAGTAGTAGGAAAATGCACCTAGGTTTGAAACACAGAGCTATGGGAAATTTCACCTAGATATAAAGCTCACAGGAGTGGGAAATGCACCAAGATTTAAATCTCACAGTAGTGGGAAAATTCACCTAGATTTAAAACTCACAGCAGTGAGAAAATGCACCCTGATTTAAAACTCACAGTAGTGGGAAGATGCATCTAGATGTAAACTCACAGCAGTGGCAAAATGCACCTAGATTCAAAACTCAGAGCAGTGGGAAAATGCACCTAGATTTGAAACACACAGCAGTGGGAAATTGCAAATAGATTTAAACTCACAGCAGTAGGATAATACATCTTGATTTAAACCTCACAGTAGTGGGGAAATGCACCTAGATTTGAAACATACAGTAGTAGGAAAATGCACGTAGGTCTGAAACACAGAGCTAACGTAAATTTCACCTAGATTTAACTCACAGCAGTGGGAAACGCACCTAGATTTGAAGCTCACAGGAGTGGGAAAATGCACCAAGAGTTAAATCTCACAGTAGTGGGAAAATTCACCTAGATTTGAAACATACAGCAGTAGGAAATTACACCTAGATTGAAACTCACAGCAGTAGGAAAATGCACCTAGATTTGAAGCTCACAGGAGTGGGAAAATTCACCTAGATGTAAAACTCGCAGCAATGTGAAAATGCACCCTGATGCAAAACTCACAGTAGTGGGAAGATGCATCTAGATGTAAACTCAGAGCAGTGGCAAAATGCACCTAGATTCAAAACTCAGGGCAGTGGGAAAATGAACCTAGATTTGAAACACACAACAATGGGAAATTGCGCCTAGATTTGAAACACACAATAGTGGGGAAATGCACCTAGATTTGAACACACAGCAATGGGAAAATGCACCTAGATTTGAAACACACAACAGTGGGAAATTGCAAATAGATTTAAACTCACAGCAGTAGGATAATACATCTTGATTTAAAACTCACAGTAGTGGGAAAAGGCACCTAGATTTAAACTCACGCCATGTGGAAAATGCACATAGATTTGAAACTCAGAGCAGTGGGAAAATGCACCTAGATTTGAAACACATAGCAGTGGGAAATTGCAAATAGATTTAAACTCACAGCAGTAGGATAATACATCTTGATTTGAAACTCACGGTAGTGGGAAAATGCTCATAGATTTAAACTCACAGCAGTGGTAAAATGCACCTAGATTTGAAACACAGTAGTGGGAAAATGCACCTAGATTTGAAACACACAGTAGTAGGAAAATGCACGTAGGTTTGAAACACAGAGCTATGGGAAATTTCACCAGATTTAAACTCACAGCAGTGGGAAAATGCACCTAGATTTGAAACACACAGCAGTGGGAAATTACACCTAGATTTAAACTCACAGCAGTAGGAACATACAGCAGTAGGAACATGCACCTAGATTTAAAGCTCACAGGAGTGGGAAAATGCACCTAGATTTAAATCTCAAAGTAGTGGGAAAGTCCACCTAGATTTAAAACTCACAGCAGCGTGAAAATGCACCCTGATTTAAAACTCACAGTAGTGAGAAAATGCACCTAGATGTAAACTCACAGTAGTGGCAAAATGCACCTAGATTCAAAACTCAGAGCAGTGGGAAAATGCACCTAGATTTGAAACACACAACAATGGGAAATTGCGCCTAGATTTGAAACACACAGTAGTGGGGAAATGCACCTAGATTTGAACTCACAGCAATGGGAAAATGCCCCTAGATTTAAACTCACAGTAGTGGGAAAATGCACCTAAATTTAAAACTCACAGCAGTGGGAAAATGCACCTAGATTTGAAACACAGAGTAGTGGGAAAATGTACCTAGATTTGAAACACACTGTAGTGGGAAAATGCAATGAGATTCGAAACACACAGTAGCAAGAAAATGCACATGGATTTGAAACTCATAGTAGTGGGAAAATGCACCTAGATTTAAACTCACAACAGTGGAAAAATGCACCTAGATTTAAACTCACAGCAGTGGGAATATGCACCTAGATTTGAAACACACTGTAGTGGGAAAATGCACGGAGATTTGAAACACAGAGTAGCAAGAAAATGTACATGGATTTGAAACGCACAGTGGTTGGAAAATGCACCTAGATTTAAACTCAGAGCAGTGGTAAAATGCATCTAGATTTAAACTCACAGCACTGGGAAAATGCACCTAGATTTGAACCACACAGTAGTGGGAAAATGCACCTAGATTTAAAACACACAGTAGTAGGAAAATGCACCTAGGTTTGAAACACAGAGCTGTGGGAAATTTCACCTATATTTAAACTCACAGCAGTGGGAAATGCACCTAGATTTAAGACTCACAGCAGTGGGAAAATGCACTTGGATTTGAAACACACAGCAGTGGGAAATTACACCTAGATTGAAACTCACAGCAGTAGGAAAATGCACCTAGATTTAATGCTCACAGTAGTGGGAAAATCCACCTAGATTTAAAACTCACAGCAGAGTGAAAATGCACCCTGATTTAAAGCTCACCGTAGTGAGAAGATGCACCTAGATGTAAACTCACTGCAGTGGCAAAATGCACCTAGATTCAAAACTCAGAGCAGTGGGAAAATGCACCTAGATTTGAACCACATAGTAGTGGGAAAATGCACCTAGATTTAAAACTCACAGCAGTGGGAAAATGCACCGAGATTTGAAACACAGAGTAGTGGGAAAATGTACCTAGATTTGAAACACACAATAATGGGAAAATGCACCCTTATTTAAGACTCACAGCAGTGGGAAAATTCACCTAGATTTAAACTCACAGCAGTGGGAATTTGCACCTAGATTTAAAACTCACAGCAGTGGGAAAATGCACCCTTATTTAAAAGTCACAGTAGTGGAAAAATGTACCTAGATTTGAAACACACAATAATGGTAAAATGCACCTAGATTTAAAACTCACACAAGTGGTAAAATGCACCCTTATTTAAAACTCACAGTAGTGGGAAAATGTACCTAGATTTAAACTCACAGTCGTGGGAACATGCACCTAGATTTGAAACACACAGTAGTGTGAAAATGCACCTAGATTTCAAACACACAGTCGTAGGAAAACGCACCTAGGTTTGGAACACAGAGCTATGGGAAATTTCACTTAGATTTAAACTCACAGCAGTGGGAAATGCACCTAGATTTAAGACTCACCGCAGTGGAAAAATGCACCTAGATTTGAAACACACAGCAGTGGGAAATTACACCTAGATTTAAACTCACAGCAGTAGGAAAATGCACCTAGTTTTAAAGCCCACCGGAGTGGGAAAATGCACCTAGATTTAAAACTCACAGCCGTGGGAAAATGCACCTAGATTTGAACCACACAGTAGTGGGAAAATGCACCTAGATTTGAAACACACAGAGTAGGAAAATGCACCTAGGTTTGAAACACAGAGCTATGGGAAATTTCACTTAGATTTAAACTCACAGCAGTGGGAAATGCAACTAGATTTAAAACTCACAGCAGTGGGAAAATGCACCTACAATTGAAACACACAGCAGTGGGAAGTTACACCTAGATTGAAACTCACAGCAGTAGGAAAATGCACCTAGATTTAAAGCTCACAGGAGTGGGAAAATGCACCAAGATTTAAATATCACAGTAGTGGGAAAATTCACCGAGATTTAAAACTCGCAGCAGTGTGAAAATGCACCCTGATTTAAAACTCACAGTAGTGGGAAGATGCATCTAGATGTAAACTCACAGCAGTGGCAAAATGCACCTAGATTCTAAACTCAGAGCAGTGGGAAAATGCACCTAGATTTGAAACACATAGCAGTGGGAAATTGCAAATAGATTTAAACTCACAGCAGTAGGATAATACATAATGATTTAAAACTCACAGTATTGGAAAATGCACCTAGATTTAAACTCACAGCATGTGTAAAATGCACATAGATTTGAAACTCACAGCAGTTGGAAAATGCACCTAGATTTAAAACTCACAGCAGTTGGAAAATGCACCTAGATTTGAAACAGACAGTAGTGGGGAAATGCACCTAGATTTGAAAAATACAGTGGGAAAATGCAGCTAGATCTAAAACTCAAAGCAGTTGAAAAATGCACCTTGATAATAAAATTCACAGTAGTGGGAAAATGCACCTAGATTTAAACTCACAACAATGGGAAATTGCGCCTAGATTTGAAACACACGGTAGTGGGGAAATGTACCTAGATTTGAACACACAGCAATGGGAAAATGCACCTAGATTTAAACTCACAGTAGTGGGAAAATGCACCTTGATTTAAAACTCACAGCAGTGGGAAAATGCACCTAGATTTGAAACACAGAGTAGTGGGAAAATGTACCAAGATTTGAAACACCCAATAATGGGAAAATGCACCTAGATTTAAAACTCACACAAGTGGGAAAATGCACCCTTATTTAAAACTCACAGTAGTGGGAAAATGTACCTAGATTTAAACTCACAGTAGTGGGAACATGTACCTAGATTTGAAACACACAGTAGTGGGAAAATGCACCGAGATTTGAAACACACAGTAGCAAGAAAATGCACATAGATTTGAAACTCACAGCAGTTGGAAAATGCACCTAGATTTAAAACTCACAGCAGTTGGAAAATGCACCTAGATTTGAAACAGACAGTAGTGGGGAAATGCACCTAGATTTGAAAAATACAGTGGGAAAATGCAGCTAGATCTAAAACTCAAAGCAGTTGAAAAATGCACCTTGATAATAAAATTCACAGTAGTGGGAAAATGCACCTAGATTTAAACTCACAACAATGGGAAATTGCGCCTAGATTTGAAACACACGGTAGTGGGGAAATGTACCTAGATTTGAACACACAGCAATGGGAAAATGCACCTAGATTTAAACTCACAGTAGTGGGAAAATGCACCTTGATTTAAAACTCACAGCAGTGGGAAAATGCACCTAGATTTGAAACACAGAGTAGTGGGAAAATGTACCAAGATTTGAAACACCCAATAATGGGAAAATGCACCTAGATTTAAAACTCACACAAGTGGGAAAATGCACCCTTATTTAAAACTCACAGTAGTGGGAAAATGTACCTAGATTTAAACTCACAGTAGTGGGAACATGTACCTAGATTTGAAACACACAGTAGTGGGAAAATGCACCGAGATTTGAAACACACAGTAGCAAGAAAATACACATGGATTTGAAACACACAGCAGTGGGAAAATGCCCCTAGGTTTGAAACACAGAGCTATGGGAACATTCACCTAGATTTAAATCTCACTGAGTGGGAAATGCACCTAGATTTAAGACTCACAGTAGTCGGAAAATCCACCTAGATTTAAAACTCACAGCAGTGTGAAAATGCACCCTGATTTAAAACTCATAGTAGTGGGAAGATGCACCTAGATTTAAACACACAGCAATGGGAAAATGCACCTAGATTTAAACTCACAGTAGTGGGAAAAAGTCACCTAGATTTAAACTCACAGCAGTGGGAATATGCATCTAGATTCGAAACACACTGTAGTGGGAAAATGCACCGATATTTGAAACACACAGTAGCAAGAAAATGCACATGGATTTGAAACTCACAGTAGTGGGAAAATGCACCTAGCTGTAAACTCACAGTAGTGGGAAAATGCACCTAGATTTGAAACACAGTAGTAGGAAAATGCACCTAGGTTTGAAACACAGAGCTATGGGAAATTTCACCTAGATATAAAGCTCACAGGAGTGGGAAATGCACCAAGATTTAAATCTCACAGTAGTGGGAAAATTCACCTAGATTTAAAACTCGCAGCAGTGAGAAAATGCACCCTGATTTAAAACTCACAGTAGTGGGAAGATGCATCTAGATGTAAACTCACAGCAGTGGCAAAATGCACCTAGATTCAAAACTCAGAGCAGTGGGAAAATGCACCTAGATTTGAAACACACAGCAGTGGGAAATTGCAAATAGATTTAAACTCACAGCAGTAGGATAATACATCTTGATTTAAACCTCACAGTAGTGGGGAAATGCACCTAGATTTGAAACATACAGTAGTAGGAAAATGCAAGTAGGTCTGAAACACAGAGCTAACGTAAATTTCACCTAGATTTAAACTCACAGCAGTGGGAAACACACCTAGATTTGAAGCTCACAGGAGTGGGAAAATGCACCAAGAGTTAAATCTCACAGTAGTGGGAAAATTCACCTAGATTTGAAACAGACAGCAGTAGGAAATTACACCTAGATTGAAACTCACAGCAGTAGGAAAATGCACCTAGATTTGAAGCTCACAGGAGTGGGAAAATTCACCTAGATGTAAAACTCGCAGCAATGTGAAAATGCACCCTGATGCAAAACTCACAGTAGTGGGAAGATGCATCTAGATGTAAACTCAGAGCAGTGGCAAAATGCACCTAGATTCAAAACTCAGGGCAGTGGGAAAATGAACCTAGATTTGAAACACACAACAATGGGAAATTGCGCCTAGATTTGAAACACACAATAGTGGGGAAATGCACCTAGATTTGAACACACAGCAATGGGAAAATGCACCTAGATTTGAAACACACAACAGTGGGAAATTGCAAATAGATTTAAACTCACAGCAGTAGGATAATACATCTTGATTTAAAACTCACAGTAGTGGGAAAATGCACCTAGATTTAAACTCACGGCATGTGGAAAATGCACATAGATTTGAAACTCAGAGCAGTGGGAAAATGCACCTAGATTTGAAACACATAGCAGTGGGAAATTGCAAATAGATTTAAACTCACAGCAGTAGGATAATACATCTTGATTTGAAACTCACGGTAGTGGGAAAATGCTCATAGATTTAAACTCACAGCAGTGGTAAAATGCACCTAGATTTGAAACACAGTAGTGGGAAAATGCACCTAGATTTGAAACACACAGTAGTAGGAAAATGCACGTAGGTTTGAAACACAGAGCTATGGGAAATTTCACCTAGATTTAAACTCACAGCAGTGGGAAAATGCACCTAGATTTGAAACACACAGCAGTGGGAAATTACACCTAGATTTAAACTCACAGCAGTAGGAACATACAGCAGTAGGAACATGCACCTAGATTTAAAGCTCACAGGAGTGGGAAAATGCACCTAGATTTAAATCTCAAAGTAGTGGGAAAGTCCACCTAGATTTAAAACTCACAGCAGCGTGAAAATGCACCCTGATTTAAAACTCACAGTAGTGAGAAGATGCACCTAGATGTAAACTCACAGTAGTGGCAAAATGCACCTAGATTCAAAACTCAGAGCAGTGGGAAAATGCACCTAGATTTGAAACACACAACAATGGGAAATTGCGCCTAGATTTGAAACACACAGTAGTGGGGAAATACACCTAGATTTGAACTCACAGCAATGGGAAAATGCACCTAGATTTAAACTCACAGTAGTGGGAAAATGCACCTAAATTTAAAACTCACAGCAGTGGGAAAATGCACCTAGATTTGAAACACACTGTAGTGGGAAAATGCAATGAGATTTGAAACACACAGTAGTAAGAAAATGCACATGGATTTGAAACTCACAGTAGTGGGAAAATGCACCTAGATTTAAACTCACAGCAGTGGAAAAATGCACCTAGATTTAAAACTCACAGCAGTGGGAAAATGCACCTAGATTTGAAACACACAGTAGTAGGAAAATGCACCTAGGTTTGAAACACAGAGCTATGGGAAATTTCACCTAGATTTAAACTCACTGCAGTGGGAAATGCACCTAGATTTAAAACTCACAGCAGTGGGAAAATGCACCTAGATTTCAAAAACACAGCAGTGGGAAATTACACCTAGATTGAAACTCACAGCAGTAGGAAAATGCACCTAGATTTAAAGCTCACAGGAGTGGGAAAATGCACCTAGATTTAAAACTCACAGCAGTGGGAAAGTGCACCTAGATTTGAAACACACAGCAGTGGGAAATTACACCTAGATTGAAACTCACAGCAGTAGGAAAATGCACCAAGATTTAAATATCACAGTAGTGGGAAAATTCACCTAGATTTAAAGCTCACAGCAGTGTGAAAATGCACCCTGATTTAAAACTCACAGTAGTGGGAATATGCATCTAGATGTAAACTCACAGCAGTGGGAAATTGCAAATAGATTTAAACTCACAGCAGTAGGATAATACATCTTGATTTAAAACTCACAGTAGTGGAAAATGCACCTAGATTTAAACTCACAGCATGTGGAAAATGCACGTAGATTTGAAACTCACAGCAGTTGGAAAATGCACCTCGATTTAAAACTCACAGCAGTTGGAAAATGCACCTAGATTTGAAACACAAAGTAGTGGGGAAATGCACCTAAATTTGAAACACACAGTGGGAAAATGCAGCTAGATTGAAAACTCAAAGCAGTTGAAAAATGCACCTTGATAATAAAATTCACAGTAGTGGGAAAATGCACCTAGATTTAAACTCACAACAATGGGAAATTGCGCCTAGATTTGAAAGACACGGTAGTGGGGAAATGCACCTAGATTTGAACACACAGCAATCGGAAAATGCACCTAGATTTAAACTCACAGTAGTGGGAAAATGCACCTTGATTTAAAACTCACAGCAGTGGGAAAATGCACCTAGATTTGAAACAAAGAGTAGTGGGAAAATGTACCTAAATTTGAAACATACAATAATGGGAAAATGCACCTAGATTTAAAACTCACACAAGTGGGAAAATGCACCTATATTTAAACTCACAGTAGTGGGAACATGTACCTAGATTTGAAACACACAGTAGTGGGAAAATGCACTGAGATTTGAAACACACAGTAGCAAGAAAATGCACATGGATTTGAAACTCACAGTAGTGGGAAAATGCACCTAGATTTAAAACTCACAGCAGTGGGAAAATGCACCTAGATTTGAACCACACAGTAGTGGGAAAATGCACCTAAATTTGAAACACACAGTAGTAGGAAAATGCACCTAGGTTTGAAACACAGAGCTATGGGAAATTTCACCTAGATTTAAATCTCACAGCAATGGGAAATGCACCTAGATTTAAGACTCACAGCAGTGGGAAAATGCAACTAGATTTGAAACACACAGCAGTGGGAAATTACACCTAGATTGAAACTCACAGCAGTAGGAAAATGCACCTAGATTTAAAGCTCACAGGAGTGGGGAAATGCACCTAGATTTAAATCTCACAGTAGTCGGAAAATCCACCTAGATTTAAAACTCACAGCAGTGTGAAAATGTACCCTGATTTAAAACTCACAGTAGTGGGAAAATGCACCTAGATTTAAACTCACAGCAGTGGAAAAATGCACCTAGATTTAACACTCACAGCAGTGGGAAAATGCACCTAGATTTGAAACACACAGTAGTAGGAAAATGCACCTAGGTTTGAAACACAGAGCTATGGGAAATTTCACCTAGATTTAAACTCACTGCAGTGGGAAATGCACCTAGATTTAAAACTCACAGCAGTGGGAAATTGCACCTAGATTTCAAAAACACAGCAGTGGGATATTACACCTAGATTGAAACTCACAGCAGTAGGAAAATGCACCTAGATTTAAAGCTCACAGGACTGGGAAAATGCACCTAGATTTAAAACTCACAGCAGTGGGAAAGTGCACCTAGATTTGAAACACACAGCAGTGGGAAATTACACCTAGATTGAAACTCACAGCAGTAGGAAAATGCACCAAGATTTAAATATCACAGTAGTGGGAAAATTCACCTAGATTTAAAGCTCACAGCAGTGTGAAAATGCACCCTGATTTAAAACTCACAGTAGTGGGAATATGCATCTAGATGTAAACTCACAGCAGTGGGAAATTGCAAATAGATTTAAACTCACAGCAGTAGGATAATACATCTTGATTTAAAACTCACAGTAGTGGAAAATGCACCTAGATTTAAACTCACAGCATGTGGAAAATGCACGTAGATTTGAAACTCACAGCAGTTGGAAAATGCACCTCGATTTAAAACTCACAGCAGTTGGAAAATGCACCTAGATTTGAAACACAAAGTAGTGGGGAAATGCACCTAAATTTGAAACACACAGTGGGAAAATGCAGCTAGATTGAAAACTCAAAGCAGTTGAAAAATGCACCTTGATAATAAAATTCACAGTAGTGGGAAAATGCACCTAGATTTAAACTCACAACAATGGGAAATTGCGTCTAGATTGAAAGACAAGGTAGTGGGGAAATGCACCTAGATTTGAACACACAGCAATCGGAAAATGCACCTAGATTTAAACTCACAGTAGTGGGAAAATGCACCTTGATTTAAAACTCACAGCAGTGGGAAAATGCACCTAGATTTGAAACAAAGAGTAGTGGGAAAATGTACCTAAATTTGAAACATACAATAATGGGAAAATGCACCTAGATTTAAAACTCACACAAGTGGGAAAATGCACCCTTATTTAAAACTCAGAGTAGTGGGAAAATGTACCTAGATTTAAACTCACAGTAGTGGGAACATGTACCTAGATTTGAAACACACAGTAGTGGGAAAATGCACTGAGATTTGAAACACACAGTAGCAAGAAAATGCACATGGATTTGAAACTCACAGTAGTGGGAAAATGCACCTAGATTTAAAACTCACAGCAGTGGGAAAATGCACCTAGATTTGAACCACACAGTAGTGGGAAAATGCACCTAAATTTGAAACACACAGTAGTAGGAAAATGCACCTAGGTTTGAAACACAGAGCTATGGGAAATTTCACCTAGATTTAAATCTCACAGCAATGGGAAATGCACCTAGATTTAAGACTCACAGCAGTGGGAAAATGCAACTAGATTTGAAACACACAGCAGTGGGAAATTACACCTAGATTGAAACTCACAGCAGTAGGAAAATGCACCTAGATTTAAAGCTCACAGGAGTGGGAAAATGCACCTAGATTTAAATCTCACAGTAGTCGGAAAATCCACCTAGATTTAAAACTCACAGCAGTGTGAAAATGCACCCTGATTTAAAACTCACAGTAGTGGGAAAATGCACCTAGATTTAAACTCACAGCAGTGGAAAAATGCACCTAGATTTAAACTCACAGCAGTGGAAAAATGCACCTAGATTTAAAACTCACAGCAGTGGGAAAATTCACCTAGATGTGAACCACACAGTAGTGGGAAAATGCACCTAGATTTGAAACACAGTAGTAGGAAAATGCACCTAGGTTTGAAACAAAGACCTATGGGAAATTTCACCTAGATTTAAACTCACAGCAGTGGGAAATGCACCTAGATTTAAAACTCACAGCAGTGGAAAAATGCACCTAGATTTGAAACACACAGCAGTGGGAAATTACACCAATATTGAAACTCACAGCAATAGGAAAATGCACCTAGATTTAAAGCTCACGGGAATGGGAAAATGCACCAAGATTTAAATCTCACAGTAGTGGGAAATTTCACCTAGATTTAAAACTCGCAGCAGTGAGAAAATGCACCCTGATTTAAAACTCACAGTAGTGGGAAGATGCATCTAGATGTAAACTCACAGCAGTGGCAAAATGCACCTAGATTCAAAACTCAGAGCAGTGGGAAAATGCACCTAGATTTGAAACATAGAGCAATGGGAAATTGCAAATAGATTTAAACTCACAGCAGTAGGATAATACATCTTGATTTAAACCACACAGTAGTGGGGAAATGCACCTAGATTTGAAACATACAGTAGTAGGAAAATGCACGTAGGTTTGAAACACAGAGCTATGGGAAATTTCACCTAGATTTAAACTCACAGCAGTGGGAAACGCACCTAGATTTGAACACACAGCAATGGGAAAATGCACCTAGATTTAAACTCACAGTAGTGGGAAAATGCACCTAGATTTAAAACACACAGCAGTGGGAAAATGCACCTAGATGTGAACCACACAGTAGTGGGAAAATGCACCTAGATTTGAAACACAGTAGTAGGAAAATGCACCTAGGTTTGAAACACAGAGCTATGGGAAATTTCACCTAGATTTAAACTCACAGCAGTGGGAAATGCTCCTAGATTTAAAACTCACAGGAGTGGGAAAATGCACCTAGATTTGAAACACCCAGCAGTGAGAAATTACACCTAGATTGAAACTCACAGCAGTAGGAAAATGCACCTAGATTTAAAGCTCACAGGAGTGGGAAATGCACCAAGATTTAAATCTCACAGTAGTGGGACAATTCACCTAGATTTAAAACTCGCAGCAGTGAGAAAATGCACCCTGATTTGAAACTCACAGTAGTGGGAAGATGCATCTAGATGTAAACTCACAGCAGTGGCAAAATGCACCTAGATTCAAAACTCAGAGCAGTGGGAAAATGCACCTAGATTTGAAACACACAGCAGTGGGAAATTGCAAATAGATTTAAACTCACAGCAGTAGGATAATACATCTTGATTTAAACCTCACAGTAGTGGGGAAATGCACCTAGATTTGAAACATACAGTAGTAGGAAAATGCACGTAGGTTTGAAACACAGAGCTATGGGAAATTTCACCTAGATTTAAACTCACAGCAGTGGGAAACGCACCTAGATTTGAAGCTCACAGGAGTGGGAAAATTCACCTAGATTTTAAACATACAGCAGTGGGAATTTACAACTAGATTGAAACTCACAGCAGTAGGAAAATGCACCTAGATTTGAAGCTCACAGGATTGGGAAAATTCACCTAGATGTAAAACTCGCAGCAATGTGAAAATGCACCCTGATGCAAAACTCACAGTAGTGGGAAGATGCATCTAGATGTAAACTCACAGCAGTGGGAAATTGCAAATAGATTTAAACTCACAGCAGTAGGATAATACATCTTGATTTAAAACTCACAGTAGTGGAAAATGCACCTAGATTTAAACTCACAGCATGTGGAAAATGCACGTAGATTTGAAACTCACAGCAGTTGGAAAATGCACCTCGATTTAAAACTCACAGCAGTTGGAAAATGCACCTAGATTTGAAACACAAAGTAGTGGGGAAATGCACCTAAATTTGAAACACACAGTGGGAAAATGCAGCTAGATTGAAAACTCAAAGCAGTTGAAAAATGCACCTTGATAATAAAATTCACAGCAGTGGGAAAATGCACCTAGATTTAAACTCACAACAATGGGAAATTGCGTCTAGATTTGAAAGACACGGTAGTGGGGAAATGCACCTAGATTTGAACACACAGCAATCGGAAAATGCACCTAGATTTAAACTCACAGTAGTGGGAAAATGCACCTAGATTTGAAACAAAGAGTAGTGGGAAAATGTACCTAAATTTGAAACATACAATAATGGGAAAATGCACCTAGATTTAAAACTCACACAAGTGGGAAAATGCACCCTTATTTAAAACTCAGAGAAGTGGGAAAATGTACCTAGATTTAAACTCACAGTAGTGGGAACATGTACCTAGATTTGAAACACACAGTAGTGGGAAAATGCACTGAGATTTGAAACACACAGTAGCAAGAAAATGCACATGGATTTGAAACTCACAGTAGTGGGAAAATGCACCTAGATTTAAAACTCACAGCAGTGGGAAAATGCACCTAGATTTGAACCACACAGTAGTGGGAAAATGCACCTAAATTTAAAACACACAGTAGTAGGAAAATGCACCTAGGTTTGAAACACAGAGCTATGGGAAATTTCACCTAGATTTAAATCTCACAGCAATGGGAAATGCACCGAGATTTAAGACTCACAGCAGTGGGAAAATGCAACTAGATTTGAAACACACAGCAGTGGGAAATTACACCTAGATTGAAACTCACAGCAGTAGGAAAATGCACCTAGATTTAAAGCTCACAGGAGTGGGAAAATGCACCTAGATTTAAATCTCACAGTAGTCGGAAAATCCACCTAGATTTAAAACTCACAGCAGTGTGAAAATGCACCCTGATTTAAAACTCACAGTAGTGGGAAAATGCACCTAGATTTAAACTCACAGCAGTGGAAAAATGCACCTAGATTTAAACTCACAGCAGTGGAAAAATGCACCTAGATTTAAAACTCACAGCAGTGGGAAAATTCACCTAGATGTGAACCACACAGTAGTGGGAAAATGCACCTAGATTTGAAACACAGTAGTAGGAAAATGCACCTAGGTTTGAAACAAAGACCTATGGGAAATTTCACCTAGATTTAAACTCACAGCAGTGGGAAATGCACCTAGATTTAAAACTCACAGCAGTGGAAAAATGCACCTAGATTTGAAACACACAGCAGTGGGAAATTACACCAATATTGAAACTCACAGCAATAGGAAAATGCACCTAGATTTAAAGCTCACGGGAATGGGAAAATGCACCAAGATTTAAATCTCACAGTAGTGGGAAATTTCACCTAGATTTAAAACTCGCAGCAGTGAGAAAATGCACCCTGATTTAAAACTCACAGTAGTGGGAAGATGCATCTAGATGTAAACTCACAGCAGTGGCAAAATGCACCTAGATTCAAAACTCAGAGCAGTGGGAAAATGCACCTAGATTTGAAACATAGAGCAATGGGAAATTGCAAATAGATTTAAACTCACAGCAGTAGGATAATACATCTTGATTTAAACCACACAGTAGTGGGGAAATGCACCTAGATTTGAAACATACAGTAGTAGGAAAATGCACGTAGGTTTGAAACACAGAGCTATGGGAAATTTCACCTAGATTTAAACTCACAGCAGTGGGAAACGCACCTAGATTTGAACACACAGCAATGGGAAAATGCACCTAGATTTAAACTCACAGTAGTGGGAAAATGCACCTAGATTTAAAACACACAGCAGTGGGAAAATGCACCTAGATGTGAACCACACAGTAGTGGGAAAATGCACCTAGATTTGAAACACAGTAGTAGGAAAATGCACCTAGGTTTGAAACACAGAGCTATGGGAAATTTCACCTAGATTTAAACTCACAGCAGTGGGAAATGCTCCTAGATTTAAAACTCACAGGAGTGGGAAAATGCACCTAGATTTGAAACACCCAGCAGTGAGAAATTACACCTAGATTGAAACTCACAGCAGTAGGAAAATGCACCTAGATTTAAAGCTCACAGGAGTGGGAAATGCACCAAGATTTAAATCTCACAGTAGTGGGACAATTCACCTAGATTTAAAACTCGCAGCAGTGAGAAAATGCACCCTGATTTGAAACTCACAGTAGTGGGAAGATGCATCTAGATGTAAACTCACAGCAGTGGCAAAATGCACCTAGATTCAAAACTCAGAGCAGTGGGAAAATGCACCTAGATTTGAAACACACAGCAGTGGGAAATTGCAAATAGATTTAAACTCACAGCAGTAGGATAATACATCTTGATTTAAACCTCACAGTAGTGGGGAAATGCACCTAGATTTGAAACATACAGTAGTAGGAAAATGCACGTAGGTTTGAAACACAGAGCTATGGGAAATTTCACCTAGATTTAAACTCACAGCAGTGGGAAACGCACCTAGATTTGAAGCTCACAGGAGTGGGAAAATTCACCTAGATTTTAAACATACAGCAGTGGGAATTTACAACTAGATTGAAACTCACAGCAGTAGGAAAATGCACCTAGATTTGAAGCTCACAGGATTGGGAAAATTCACCTAGATGTAAAACTCGCAGCAATGTGAAAATGCACCCTGATGCAAAACTCACAGTAGTGGGAAGATGCATCTAGATGTAAACTCATAGCAGTGGCAAAATGCACCTAGATTCAAAACTCAGGGCAGTGGGAAAATGAACCTAGATTTGAAACACACAGTAGTGGGGAAATGCACCTAGATTTGAACACACAGCAATGGGAAAATGCACCTAGATTTGAAACACACAACAGTGGGAAATTGGAAATAGATTTAAACTCACAGCAGTAGGATAATACATCTTGATTTAAAACTCACAGTAGTGGGAAAATGCACCTAGATTTAAACTCACGGCATGTGGAAAATGCACATAGATTTGAAACTCAGAGCAGTGGGAAAATGCACCTAGATTTGAAACACATAGCAGTGGGAAATTGCAAATAGATTTAAACTCACAGCAGTAGGATAATACATCTTGATTTGAAACTCACGGTAGTGGGAAAATGCTCATAGATTTAAACTCACAGCAGTGGAAAAATGCACCTAGATTTGAACCACACAGTAGTGGGAAAATGCACCTAGATTTGAAACACACAGTAGTAGGAAAATGCACGTAGGTTTGAAACACAGAGCTATGGGAAATTTCACCTAGATTTAAATTCACAGCAGTGGGAAATGCACCTAGATTTAAGACTCACAGCAGTGGGAAAATGCATCTAGATTTGAAACACACAGCAGTGGGAAAATACACCTAGATTTAAACTCACAGCAGTAGGAACATACAGCAATAGGAACATGCACCTAGATTTAAAGCTCACAGGAGTGGGAAAATGCACCTAGATTTAAATCTCAAAGTAGTGGGAAAGTCCACCTAGATTTAAAACTCACAGCAGAGTGAAAATGCACCCTGATTTAAAACTCACAGTAGTGAGAAGATGCACCTAGATGTAAACTCACTGCAGTGGCAAAATGCACCTAGATTCAAAACTCAGAGCAGTGGGAAAATGCACCTAGATTTGAAACACACAACAATGGGAAATTGCGCCTAGATTTGAAACACACAGTAGTGGGGAAATGCACCTAGATTTGAACTCACAGCAATGGGAAAATGCACCTAGATTTAAACTCACAGTAGTGGGAAAATGCACCTAAATTTAAAACTCACAGCAGTGGGAAAATGCACCTAGATTTGAAACACAGAGTAGTGGGAAAATGTACCTAGATTTGAAACACACAATAATGGGAAAATCCACCTAGATTTAAAACTCACACAAGTGGGAAAATGCACCCTTATTTAAAACTCACAGCAGTGGGAAAATGCACCTAGATTTGAACCACACAGCAGTGGGAAATTACACCTAGATTGAAACTCACAGCAGTAGGAAAATGCACCTAGATTTAAAGCTCACAGGAATGGGAAAATGCACCAAGATTTAAATCTCACAGTAGTGGGGAAATTCACCTAGATTTAAAACTCGCAGCAGTGAGAAAATGCACCCTGATTTAAAACTCACAGTAGTGGGAAGATGCATCTAGATATAAACTCACAGCAGTGGGATAGGCACCTAGATTTAAAACTCACAGCAGTGGGAAAATGCACCTAGATTTGAAACACACAGCAGTGAGAAATTACACCTAGATTGAAACTCACAGCAGTAGGAAAATGCACCTAGATTTAAAGCTCACAGGAGTGGGAAATGCACCAAGATTTAAATCTCACAGTAGTGGGACAATTCACCTAGATTTAAAACTCGCAGCAGTGAGAAAATGCACCCTGATTTAAAACTGACAGTAGTGGGAAGATGCATCTAGATGTAAACTCACAGCAGTGGCAAAATTCCCCTAGATTCAAAACTCAGAGCAGTGGGAAAATGCACCTAGATTTGAAACACACAGCAGTGGGAAATTGCAAATAGATTTAAACTCACAGCAGTAGGATAATACATCTTGATTTAAACCTCACAGTAGTGGGGAAATGCACCTAGATTTGAAACATACAGTGGTAGGAAAATGCACGTAGGTTTGAAACACAGAGCTGTGGGAAATTTCACCTAGATTTAAACTCACAGCAGTGGGAAACGCACCTAGATTTGAAGCTCACAGGAGTGGGAAAATGCACCAAGAGTTAAATCTCACAGTATTGGGAAAATTCACCTAGATTTTAAACATACAGCAGTGGGAATTTACAACTAGATTGAAACTCACAGCAGTAGGAAAATGCACCTAGATTTGAAGCTCACAGGATTGGGAAAATTCACCTAGATGTAAAACTTGCAGCAATGTGAAAATGCACCCTGATGCAAAACTCACAGTAGTGGGAAGATGCATCTAGATGTAAACTCAGAGCAGTGGCAAAATGCACCTAGATTCAAAACTCAGGGCAGTGGGAAAATGAACCTTGATTTGAAACACACAGTAGTGGGGAAATGCACCTAGATTTGAACACACAGCAATGGGAAAATGCACCTAGATTTGAAACACACAACAGTGGGAAATTGCAAATAGATTTAAACTCACAGCAGTAGGATAATACATCTTGATTTAAAACTCACAGTAGTGGGAAAATGCACCTAGATTTAAACTCATGGCATGTGGAAAATGCACATAGATTTGAAACTCAGAGCAATGGGAAAATGCACCTAGATTTGAAAGACATAGCAGTGGGAAATTGCAAATAGATTTAAACTCACAGCAGTAGGATAATACATCTTGATTTGAAACTCACGGTAGTGGGAAAATGCTCATAGATTTAAACTCACAGCAGTGGAAAAATGCACCTAGATTTGAACCACACAGTAGTGGGAAAATGCACCTAGATTTGAAACACACAGTAGTAGGAAAATGCACGTAGGTTTGAAACACAGAGCTATGGGAAATTTCACCTAGATTTAAATTCACAGCAGTGGGAAATGCACCTAGATTTAAGACTCACAGCAGTGGGAAAATGCACCTAGATTTGAAACACACAGCAGTGGGAAATTACACCTAGATTTAAACTCAAAGCAGTAGGAACATACAGCAATAGGTACATGCACCTAGATTTAAAGCTCACAGGAGTGGGAAAATGCACCCTGATTTAAAACTCACAGTAGTGAGAAGGTGCACCTAGATGTAAACTCACTGCAGTGGCAAAATGCACCTAGATTCAAAACTCAGAGCAGTGGGAAAATGCACCTAGATTTGAAACACACAACAATGGGAAATTTCGCCTAGATTTGAAACACACAGTAGTGGGGAAATACACCTAGATTGGAACTCACAGCAATGGGAAAATGCACCTAGATTTAAACTCACAGTAGTGGGAAAATGCACCTAAATTTAAAACTCACAGCAGTGGGAAAATGCACCTAGATTTGAAACACAGAGTAGTGGGAAAATGTACCTAGATTTGAAACACACTGTAGTGGGAAAATGCATTGAGATTTGAAACACACAGTAGCAAGAAAATGCACATGGATTTGAAACTCACAGTAGTGGGAAAATGCACCTAGATTTAAACTCACAGCAGTGGAAAAATGCACCTAGATTTAAACTCACAGCAGTGGAAAAATGCACCTAGATTTAAAACTCACAGCAGTGGGAAAATGCACCTAGATTTGAAACACACAGTAGTAGGAAAATGCACCTAGGTTTGAAACACAGAGCTATGGGAAATTTCACCTAGATTTAAACTCACTGCAGTGGGAAATGCACCTAGATTTAAAACTCACAGCAGTGGGAAAATGCACCTAGATTTCAAAAAAACAGCAGTGGGAAATTACACCTAGATTGAAACTCACAGCAGTAGGAAAATGCACCAAGATTTAAATATCACAGTAGTGGGAACATTCACCTAGATTTAAAGCTCACAGCAGTGTGAAAATGCACCCTGATTTAAAACTCACAGTAGTGGGAATATGCATCTAGATGTAAACTCACAGCAGTGTGAAAATGCACCTAGATTCTAGTCTCAGAGCAGTGGGAAAATGCACCTAGATTTGAAACACACAGCAGTGGGAAAATGCAAATAGATTTAAACTCACAGCAGTAGGATAATACATCGTGTTTTAAAACTCACAGTAGTGGAAAATGCACCTAGATTTAAACTTACAGCATGTGGAAAATGCACATAGATTTGAAACTCACAGCAGTTGGAAAATGCACCTAGATTTAAAACTCACAGTAGTGAGAAGATGCACCTAGATGTAAACTCACTGCAGTGGCAAAATGCACCTAGATTCAAAACTCAGAGCAGTGGGAAAATGCACCTAGATTTGAAACACACAACAATGGGAAATTGCGCCTAGATTTGAAACACACAGTAGTGGGGAAATGCACCTAGATTTGAACTCACAGCAATGGGAAAATGCACCTAGATTTAAACTCACAGTAGTGGGAAAATGCACCTAAATTTAAAACTCACAGCAGTGGGAAAATGCACCTAGATTTGAAACACAGAGTAGTGGGAAAATGTACCTAGATTTGAAACACACAATAATGGGAAAATCCACCTAGATTTAAAACTCACACAAGTGGGAAAATGCACCCTTATTTAAAACTCACAGCAGTGGGAAAATGCACCTAGATTTGAAACACACAGCAGTGGGAAATTACACCTAGATTGAAACTCACAGCAGTAGGAAAATGCACCTAGATTTAAAGCTCACAGGAATGGGAAAATGCACCAAGATTTAAATCTCACAGTAGTGGGGAAATTCACCTAGATTTAAAACTCGCAGCAGTGAGAAAATGCACCCTGATTTAAAACTCACAGTAGTGGGAAGATGCATCTAGATATAAACTCACAGCAGTGGGAAATGCACCTAGATTTAAAACTCACAGCAGTGGGAAAATGCACCTAGATTTGAAACACACAGCAGTGAGAAATTACACCTAGATTGAAACTCACAGCAGTAGGAAAATGCACCTAGATTTAAAGCTCACAGGAGTGGGAAATGCACCAAGATTTAAATCTCACAGTAGTGGGACAATTCACCTAGATTTAAAACTCGCAGCAGTGAGAAAATGCACCCTGATTTAAAACTGACAGTAGTGGGAAGATGCATCTAGATGTAAACTCACAGCAGTGGCAAAATTCTCCTAGATTCAAAACTCAGAGCAGTGGGAAAATGCACCTAGATTTGAAACACACAGCAGTGGGAAATTGCAAATAGATTTAAACTCACAGCAGTAGGATAATACATCTTGATTTAAACCTCACAGTAGTGGGGAAATGCACCTAGATTTGAAACATACAGTGGTAGGAAAATGCACGTAGGTTTGAAACACAGAGCTGTGGGAAATTTCACCTAGATTTAAACTCACAGCAGTGGGAAACGCACCTAGATTTGAAGCTCACAGGAGTGGGAAAATGCACCAAGAGTTAAATCTCACAGTATTGGGAAAATTCACCTAGATTTTAAACATACAGCAGTGGGAATTTACAACTAGATTGAAACTCACAGCAGTAGGAAAATGCACCTAGATTTGAAGCTCACAGGATTGGGAAAATTCACCTAGATGTAAAACTTGCAGCAATGTGAAAATGCACCCTGATGCAAAACTCACAGTAGTGGGAAGATGCATCTAGATGTAAACTCAGAGCAGTGGCAAAATGCACCTAGATTCAAAACTCAGGGCAGTGGGAAAATGAACCTTGATTTGAAACACACAGTAGTGGGGAAATGCACCTAGATTTGAACACACAGCAATGGGAAAATGCACCTAGATTTGAAACACACAACAGTGGGAAATTGCAAATAGATTTAAACTCACAGCAGTAGGATAATACATCTTGATTTAAAACTCACAGTAGTGGGAAAATGCACCTAGATTTAAACTCATGGCATGTGGAAAATGCACATAGATTTGAAACTCAGAGCAATGGGAAAATGCACCTAGATTTGAAAGACATAGCAGTGGGAAATTGCAAATAGATTTAAACTCACAGCAGTAGGATAATACATCTTCATTTGAAACTCACGGTAGTGGGAAAATGCTCATAGATTTAAACTCACAGCAGTGGAAAAATGCACCTAGATTTGAACCACACAGTAGTGGGAAAATGCACCTAGATTTGAAACACACAGTAGTAGGAAAATGCACGTAGGTTTGAAACACAGATCTATGGGAAATTTCACCTAGATTTGAGACTCACAGCAGTGGGAAAATGCACCTAGATTTGAAACACACAGCAGTGGGAAATTACACCTAGATTTAAACTCAAAGCAGTAGGAACATACAGCAATAGGTACATGCACCTAGATTTAAAGCTCACAGGAGTGGGAAAATGCACCTAGATTTAAATCTGAAAGTAGTGGGAAAGTCCACCTAGATTTAAAACTCACAGCAGAGTGAACATGCACCCTGATTTAAAACTCACAGTAGTGAGAAGATGCACCTAGATGTAAACTCACTGCAGTGGCAAAATGCACCTAGATTCAAAACTCAGAGCAGTGGGAAAATGCACCTAGATTTGAAACACACAACAATGGGAAATTTCGCCTAGATTTGAAACACACAGTAGTGGGGAAATACACCTAGATTGGAACTCACAGCAATGGGAAAATGCACCTAGATTTAAACTCACAGTAGTGGGAAAATGCACCTAAATTTAAAACTCACAGCAGTGGGAAAATGCACCTAGATTTGAAACACAGAGTAGTGGGAAAATGTACCTAGATTTGAAACACACTGTAGTGGGAAAATGCATTGAGATTTGAAACACACAGTAGCAAGAAAATGCACATGGATTTGAAACTCACAGTAGTGGGAAAATGCACCTAGATTTAAACTCACAGCAGTGGAAAAATGCACCTAGATTTAAACTCACAGCAGTGGAAAAATGCACCTAGATTTAAAACTCACAGCAGTGGGAAAATGCACCTAGATTTGAAACACACAGTAGTAGGAAAATGCACCTAGGTTTGAAACACAGAGCTATGGGAAATTTCACCTAGATTTAAACTCACTGCAGTGGGAAATGCACCTAGATTTAAAACTCACAGCAGTGGGAAAATGCACCTAGATTTCAAAAAAACAGCAGTGGGAAATTACACCTAGATTGAAACTCACAGCAGTAGGAAAATGCACCAAGATTTAAATATCACAGTAGTGGGAACATTCACCTAGATTTAAAGCTCACAGCAGTGTGAAAATGCACCCTGATTTAAAACTCACAGTAGTGGGAATATGCATCTAGATGTAAACTCACAGCAGTGTGAAAATGCACCTAGATTCTAATCTCAGAGCAGTGGGAAAATGCACCTAGATTTGAAACACACAGCAGTGGGAAAATGCAAATAGATTTAAACTCACAGCAGTAGGATAATACATCGTGTTTTAAAACTCACAGTAGTGGAAAATGCACCTAGATTTAAACTTACAGCATGTGGAAAATGCACATAGATTTGAAACTCACAGCAGTTGGAAAATGCACCTAGATTTAAAACTCACAGCAGTTGGAAAATGCAACTAGATTTGAAACACACAGTAGTGGGGAATGCACCTAGATTTGAAACACACAGTGGGAAAATGCAGCTAGATCTAAAACTCAAAGCAGTTGAAAAATGCACCTTGATAATAAAATTCACAGTAGTGGGAAAATGCACCTAGATTTAAACTCACAACAATGGGAAAGTGTGCCTAGATTTGAAAGACACGGTAGTGGGGAAATGCACCTAGATTTGAACACACAGCAATCGGAAAATGCACCTAGATTTAAACTCACAGTAGTGGGAAAATGCACCTTGATTTAAAACTCACAGCAGTGGGAAAATGCACCTAGACTTGAAACACAGAGTAGTGGGAAAATGTACCTAGATTTGAAACACACAATAATGGGAAAATCCACCTAGATTTAAAACTCACACAAGTGGGAAAATGCACCCTTATTTAAAACTCACAGTAGTGGGAAAATGTACCTAGATTTAAACTCACAGTAGTGGGAACATGTACCTAGATTTGAAACACACAGTAGTGGGAAAATGCACCGAGATTTGAAACACACAGTAGCAAGAAAATGCACATGGATTTGAAACTCACAGTAGTGGGAAAATGCACCTAGATTTAAAACTCACAGCAGTGGGAAAATGCACCTAGATTTGAACCACACAGTAGTGGGAAAATGCACCTAAATTTGAAACACACAGTAGTAGGAAAATGCACCTAGGTTTGAAACACAGAGCTATGGGAAATTTAACCTAGATTTAAATCTCACAGCAGTGGGAAATGCACCTAGATTTAAGACTCACAGCAGTGGGAAAATGCACCTAGATTTGAAACACACAGCAGTGGGAAATTACACCTAGATTGAAACTCACAGCAGTAGGAAAATGCACCTAGATTTAAAGCTCACAGGAGTGGGAAAATGAACCAAGATTTAAATCTCACAGTAGTGGGAAAATTCACCTAGATTTAAAACTCGCAGCAGTGAGAAAATGCACCCTGATTTAAAACTCACAGTAGTGGGAAGATGCATCTAGATATAAACTCACAGCCGTGGCAAAATGCACCTAGATTCAAAACTCAGAGCAGTGGGAACATGCACCTAGATTTGAAACACACAGCAGTGGGAAATTGCAAATAGATTTAAACTCACAGCAGTAGGATAATACATCTTGATTTAAACCTCACAATAGTGGGGAAATGCACCTAGATTTGAAACACACAGTAGTAGGAAAATGCACGTAGGTTTGAAACACAGAGCTATGGGAAATTTCACCTAGATTTATACTCACAGCAGTCTGAAGTGAACCTAGATTTAAAACACACAGCAGTGGGAAAATGCACCTAGATTTGAAACATACAACAGTGGGAAATTACATCTAGATTGAAACTCACAGCAGTAGGAAAATGGACCTAGATTTGAAGCTCACAGGAGTGGGAAAATGCACCAAGAGTTAAATCTCACAGTAGTGGGAAAATTCACCTAGATGTAAAACTCGCAGCAGTGTGAAAATGCACCCTGATGCAAAACTCACAGTAGTTGGAAGATGCATCTAGATGTAAACTCAGAGCAGTGGCAGAATGCATCCAGATTCAAAACTCAGAGCAGTGGGAAAATGCACCTAGATTTGAAACACACAACAATGGGAAATTGCGCCTAGATTTGAAACACACAGTAGTGAGGAAATGCACCTAGATTTGAACACACAGCAATTGGAAAATGCACCTAGATTTGAAACACACAACAGTGGGAAATTTCAAATAGATTTAAACTCACAGAAGTAGGATAATACATCTTGATTTAAAACTCACAGTAGGGGGAAAATGCACCTAGATTTAAACTCACAGCATGTGGAAAATGCACATAGATTTGAAACTCAGAGCAGTGGGAAAATGCACCTAGATTTGAAACACATAGCAGTGGGAAATTGCAAATAAATTTAAACTCACAGCAGTAGGATAATATATCTTGATTTGAAACTCACGGTAGTGGGAAAATGCACATAGATTTAAACTCACAGCAGTGGGAAAATGCACCTAGATTTGAGCAACACAGTAGTGGGTAAATGCACCTAGATTTGAAACACACAGTAGTAGGAAAATGCACGTAGGTTTGAAACACAGAGCTATGGGAAATTTCACCTAGTTTTAAAGCTCACAGCAGAGTCAAAATGAACCCTGATTTAAAACTCACAGTAGTGGAAAATGCACCTAGATTTAAACTCACAGCATGTGGAAAATGCACGTAGATTTGAAACACACAGCAGTGGGAAATTACACCTAGATTTAAACTCACAACAGTAGGAAAATGCACCTAGATTTAAAGCTCACAGGAGTGGGAAAATGCCCCTAGATTTAAATCTCACAGTAGTCGGAAAATCCACCTAGATTTAAATCTCACAGCAGTGTGAAAATGCACCCTGATTTAAAACTCATAGTAGTGGGAAGATGCACCTAGATTTAAACACACAGCAATGGGAAAATGCACCTAGATTTAAACTCACAGTAGTGGGAAAATGTCACCTAGATTTAAACTCACAGCAGTGGGAATATGCATCTAGATTCGAAACACACTGTAGTGGGAAAATGCACCGATATTTGAAACACACAGTAGCAAGAAAATGCACATGGATTTGAAACTCACAGTAGTGGGAAAATGCACCTAGATGTAAACTCACAGTAGTGGGAAAATGCACCTAGATTTGAAACACAGTAGTAGGAAAATGCACCTAGGTTTGAAACACAGAGCTATGGGAAATTTCACCTAGATATAAAGCTCACAGGAGTGGGAAATGCACCAAGATTTAAATCTCACAGTAGTGGGAAAATTCACCTAGATTTAAAACTCGCAGCAGTGAGAAAATGCACCCTGATTTAAAACTCACAGTAGTGGGAAGATGCATCTAGATGTAAACTCACAGCAGTGGCAAAATGCACCTAGATTCAAAACTCAGAGCAGTGGGAAAATGCACCTAGATTTGAAACACACAGCAGTGGGAAATTGCAAATAGATTTAAACTCACAGCAGTAGAATAATACATCTTGATTTAAACCTCACAGTAGTGGGGAAATGCACCTAGATTTGAAACATACAGTAGTAGGAAAATGCACGTAGGTCTGAAACACAGAGCTAACGTAAATTTCACCTAGATTTAAACTCACAGCAGTGGGAAACGCACCTAGATTTGAAGCTCACAGGAGTGGGAATATGCACCAAGAGTTAAATCTCACAGTAGTGGGAAAATTCACCTAGATTTGAAACTCACAGCAGTAGGAAAATGCACCTAGATTTGAAGCTCACAGGAGTGGGAAAATTCACCTAGATGTAAAACTCGCAGCAGTGTGAAAATGCACCCTGATGCAAAACTCACAGTAGTGGGAAGATGCATCTAGATGTAAACTCAGAGCAGTGGCAAAATGCACCTAGATTCAAAACTCAGGGCAGTGGGAAAATGAACCTAGATTTGAAACACACAACAATGGGAAATTGCGCCTAGATTTGAAACACACAATAGTGGGGAAATGCACCTAGATTTGAACACACAGCAATGGGAAAATGCACCTAGATTTGAAACACACAACAGTGGGAAATTGCAAATAGATTTAAACTCACAGCAGTAGGATAATACATCTTGATTTAAAACTCACAGTAGTGGGAAAATGCACCTAGATTTGAAACACATAACAGTGGGAAATTGCAAACAGATTTAAACTCACAGCAGTAGGATAATACATCTTGATTTGAAACTCACGGTAGTGGGAAAATGCTCATAGATTTAAACTCACAGCAGTGGTAAAATGCACCTAGATTTGAAACACAGTAGTGGGAAAATGCACCTAGATTTGAAACACACAGTAGTAGGAAAATGCACGTAGGTTTGAAACACAGAGCTATGGGAAATTTCACCTAGATTTAAACTCACAGCAGTGGGAAAATGCACCTAGATTTGAAACACACAGCAGTGGGAAATTACACCTAGATTTAAACTCACAGCAGTAGGAACATACAGCAGTAGGAACATGCACCTAGATTTAAAGCTCACAGGAGTGGGAAAATGCACCTAGATTTAAATCTCAAAGTAGTGGGAAAGTCCACCTAGATTTAAAACTCACATCAGCGTGAAAATGCACCCTGATTTAAAACTCACAGTAGTGAGAAGATGCACCTAGATGTAAACTCACAGTAGTGGCAAAATGCACCTAGATTCAAAACTCAGAGCAGTGGGAACATGCACCTAGATTTGAAACACACAACAATGGGAAAATGCACCTAAATTTAAAACTCACAGCAGTGGGAAAATGCACCTAGATTTGAAACACAGAGTATTGGGAAAATGTACCTAGATTTGAAACACACTGTAGTGGGAAAATGCAATGAGATTTGAAACACACAGTAGCAAGAAAATGCACATGGATTTGAAACTCACAGTAGTGGGAAAATGCACCTAGATTTAAACTCACAGCAGTGGAAAAATGCACCTAGATTTAAAACTCACAGCAATGGGAAAATGCACCTAGATTTGAAACACAGAGTAGTGGGAAAATGTACCTAGATTTGAAACTCACAGTAGTGGGAAAATGCACCTAGATTTAAACTCACAGCAGTGGAAAAATGCACCTAGATTTAAAACTCACAGCAGTGCGAAAATGCACCTAGATTTGAAACACAGAGTAGTGGGAAAATGTACCTAGATTTGAAACACACTGTAGTGGGAAAATGCAATGAGATTTGAAACACACAGTAGCAAGAAAATGCACATGGATTTGAAACTCACAGTAGTGGGAAAATGCACCTAGATTTAAACTCACAGCAGTGGGAAAATGCACCTAGGTTTGAAACACAGAGCTATGGGAAATTTCACCTAGATTTAAACTCACTGCAGTGGGAAATGCACCTAGATTTAAAACTCACAGCAGTGGGAAAATGCACCTAGATTTCAAAAACACAGCAGTGGGAAATTACACCTAGATTGAAACTCACAGCAGTAGGAAAATGCACCTAGATTTAAAGCTCACAGGAGTGGGAAAATGCACCTAGATTTAAAACTCACAGCAGTGGGAAAGTGCACCTAGATTTGAAACACACAGCAGTGGGAAATTACACCTAGATTGAAACTCACAGCAGTAGGAAAATGCACCAAGATTTAAATATCACAGTAGTGGGAAAATTCACCTAGATTTAAAGCTCACAGCAGTGTGAAAATGCACCCTGATTTAAAACTCACAGTAGTGGGAATATGCATCTAGATGTAAACTCACAGCAGTGGGAAATTGCAAATAGATTTAAACTCACAGCAGTAGGATAATACATCTTGATTTAAAACTCACAGTAGTGGAAAATGCACCTAGATTTAAACTCACAGCATGTGGAAAATGCACGTAGATTTGAAACTCACAGCAGTTGGAAAATGCACCTCGATTTAAAACTCACAGCAGTTGGAAAATGCACCTAGATTTGAAACACAAAGTAGTGGGGAAATGCACCTAAATTTGAAACACACAGTGGGAAAATGCAGCTAGATTGAAAACTCAAAGCAGTTGAAAAATGCACCTTGATAATAAAATTCACAGTAGTGGGAAAATGCACCTAGATTTAAACTCACAACAATGGGAAATTGCGCCTAGATTTGAAAGACACGGTAGTGGGGAAATGCACCTAGATTTGAACACACAGCAATCGGAAAATGCACCTAGATTTAAACTCACAGTAGTGGGAAAATGCACCTTGATTTAAAACTCACAGCAGTGGGAAAATGCACCTAGATTTGAAACAAAGAGTAGTGGGAAAATGTACCTAAATTTGAAACATACAATAATGGGAAAATGCACCTAGATTTAAAACTCACACAAGTGGGAAAATGCACCCTTATTTAAAACTCACAGTAGTGGGAAAATGTACCTAGATTTAAACTCACAGTAGTGGGAACATGTACCTAGATTTGAAACACACAGTAGTGGGAAAATGCACTGAGATTTGAAACACACAGTAGCAAGAAAATGCACATGGATTTGAAACTCACAGTAGTGGGAAAATGCACCTAGATTTAAAACTCACAGCAGTGGGAAAATGCACCTAGATTTGAACCACACAGTAGTGGGAAAATGCACCTAAATTTGAAACACACAGTAGTAGGAAAATGCACCTAGGTTTGAAACACAGAGCTATGGGAAATTTCACCTAGATTTAAACTCACAGCAGTTGGAAATGCACCTAGATTTAAAACTCACAGCAGTGGGAAAATGCACCTAGATTTGAAACACACAGCAGTGGGAAATTACACCAATATTGAAACTCACAGCAGTAGGAAAATGCACCTAGATTTAAAGCTCACGGGAATGGGAAAATGCACCAAGATTTAAATCTCACAGTAGTGGGAAAATTCACCTAGATTTAAAACTCGCAGCAGTGAGAAAATGCACCCTGATTTAAAACTCACAGTAGTGGGAAGATGCATCTAGATGTAAACTCACAGCAGTGGCAAAATGCACCTAGATTCAAAACTCAGAGCAGTGGGAAAATGCACCTAGATTTGAAACACAGAGCAATGGGAAATTGCAAATAGATTTAAACTCACAGCAGTAGGATAATACATCTTGATTTAAACCACACAGTAGTGGGGAAATGCACCTAGATTTGAAACATACAGTAGTAGGAAAATGCACGTAGGTTTGAAACACAGAGCTATGGGAAATTTCACCTAGATTTAAACTCACAGCAGTGGGAAACGCACCTAGATTTGAACACACAGCAATGGGAAAATGCACCTAGATTTAAACTCACAGTAGTGGGAAAATGCACCTAGATTTAAAACTCACAGCAGTGGGAAAATGCACCTAGATGTGAACCACACAGCAGTGGGAAAATGCACCTAGATTTGAAACACAGTAGTAGGAAAATGCACCTAGGTTTGAAACACAGAGCTATGGGAAATTTCACCTAGATTTAAACTCACAGCAGTGGGAAATGCACCTAGATTTAAAACTCACAGCATTGGGAAAATGCACCTAGATTTGAAACACCCAGCAGTGAGAAATTACACCTAGATTGAAACTCACAGCAGTAGGAAAATGCACCTAGATTTAAAGCTCACAGGAGTGGGAAATGCACCAAGATTTAAATCTCACAGTAGTGGGACAATTCACCTAGATTTAAAACTCGCAGCAGTGAGAAAATGCACCCTGATTTGAAACTCACAGTAGTGGGAAGATGCATCTAGATGTAAACTCACAGCAGTGGCAAAATGCACCTAGATTCAAAACTCATAGCAGTGGGAAAATGCACCTAGATTTGAAACACACAGCAGTGGGAAATTGCAAATAGATTTAAACTCACAGAAGTAGGATAATACATCTTGATTTAAACCTCACAGTAGTGGGGAAATGCACCTAGATTTGAAACATACAGTAGTAGGAAAATGCACGTAGGTTTGAAACACAGAGCTATGGGAAATTTCACCCTGATTTGAAACTCACAGCAGTAGGAAAATGCACCTAGATTTGAAGCTCACAGGATTGGGAAAATTCACCTAGATGTAAAACTCGCAGCAATGTGAAAATGCACCCTGATGCAAAACTCACAGTAGTGGGAAGATGCATCTAGATGTAAACTCAGAGCAGTGGCAAAATGCACCTAGATTCAAAACTCAGGGCAGTGGGAAAATGAACCTAGATTTGAAACACACAGTAGTGGGGAAATGCACCTAGATTTGAACACACAGCAATGGGAAAATGCACCTAGATTTGAAACACACAACAGTGGGAAATTGCAAAAAGATTTAAACTCACAGCAGTAGGATAATACATCTTGATTTAAAACTCACAGTAGTGGGAAAATGCACCTAGATTTAAACTCATGGCATGTGGAAAATGCACATAGATTTGAAACTCAGAGCAATGGGAAAATGCACCTAGATTTGAAACACATAGCAGTGGGAAATTGCAAATAGATTTAAACTCACAGCAGTAGGATAATACATCTTGATTTGAAACTCACGGTAGTGGGAAAATGCTCATAGATTTAAACTCACAGCAGTGGAAAAATGCACCTAGATTTGAACCACACAGTAGTGGGAAAATGCACCTAGATTTGAAACACACAGTAGTAGGAAAATGCACGTAGGTTTGAAACACAGAGCTATGGGAAATTTCACCTAGATTTAAATTCACAGCAGTGGGAAATGCACCTAGATTTAAGACTCACAGCAGTGGGAAAATGCACCTAGATTTGAAACACACAGCAGTGGGAAATTACACCTAGATTTAAACTCAAAGCAGTAGGAACATACAGCAATAGGTACATGCACCTAGATTTAAAGCTCACAGGAGTGGGAAAATGCACCTAGATTTAATTCTCAAAGTAGTGAGAAAGTCCACCTAGATTTAAAACTCACAGCAGAGTGAAAATGCACCCTGATTTAAAACTCACAGTAGTGAGAAGATGCACCTAGATGTAAACTCACTGCAGTGGCAAAATGCATCTAGATTCAAAACTCAGAGCAGTGGGAAAATGCACCTAGATTTGAAACACACAACAATGGGAAATTTCGCCTAGATTTTGAAACACACAGTAGTGGGGAAATACACCTAGATTGGAACTCACAGCAATGGGAAAATGCACCTAGATTTAAACTCACAGTAGTGGGAAAATGCACCTAAATTTAAAACTCACCGCAGTGGAAAAATGCACCTAGATTTGAAACACAGAGTAGTGGGAAAATGTACCTAGATTTGAAACACACTGTAGTGGGAAAATGCACTGAGATTTGAAACACACAGTAGCAAGAAAATGCACATGGATTTGAAACTCACAGTAGTGGGAAAATGCACCTAGATTTAAACTCACAGCAGTGGAAAAATGCACCTAGATTTAAACTCACAGCAGTGGAAAAATGCACCTAGATTTAAAACTCACAGCAGTGGGAAAATGCACCTAGATTTGAAACACACAGTAGTAGGAAAATGCACCTAGGTTTGAAACACAGAGCTATGGGAAATTTCACCTAGATTTAAACTCACTGCAGTGGGAAATGCACCTAGATTTAAAACTCACAGCAGTGGGAAATTACACCTAGATTGAAACTCACAGCAGTAGGAAAATGCACCAAGATTTAAATATCACAGTAGTGGGAAAATTCACCTAGATTTAAAGCTCACAGCAGTGTGAAAATGCACCCTGATTTAAAACTCACAGTAGTGGGAATATGCATCTAGATGTAAACTCACAGCAGTGTGAAAATGCACCTAGATTCTAATCTCAGAGCAGTGGGAAAATGCACCTAGATTTGAAACACACAGCAGTGGGAAATTGCAAATAGATTTAAACTCACAGCAGTAGGATAATACATCTTGTTTTAAAACTCACAGTAGTGGAAAATGCACCTAGATTTAAACTTACAGCATGTGGAAAATGCACATAGATTTGAAACTCACAGCAGTTGGAAAATGCACCTAGATTTAAAACTCACAGCAGTTGGAAAATGCACCTAGATTTGAAACACACAGTAGTGGGGAAATGCACCTAGATTTGAAACACACAGTGGGAAAATGCAGCTAGATCTAAAACTCAAAGCAGTTGAAAAATGCACCTTGATAATAAAATTCCCAGTAGTGGGAAAATGCACCTAGATTTAAACTCACAACAATGGGAAAGTGTGCCTAGATTTGAAAGACACGGTAGTGGGGAAATGCACCTAGATTTGAACACACAGCAATCGGAAAATGCACCTAGATTTAAACTCACAGTAGTGGGAAAATGCACCTTGATTTAAAACTCACAGCAGTGGGAAAATGCACCTAGATTTGAAACACAGAGTAGTGGGAAAATGTACCTAGATTTGAAACACACAATAATGGGAAAATCCACCTAGATTTAAAACTCACACAAGTGGGAAAATGCACCCTTATTTAAAACTCACAGTAGTGGGAACATGTACCTAGATTTGAAACACACAGTAGTGGGAAAATGCACCGAGATTTGAAACACACAGTAGCAAGAAAATGCACATGGATTTGAAACTCACAGTAGTGGGAAAATGCACCTAGATTTAAAACTCACAGCAGTGGGAAAATGCACCTAGATTTGAACCACACAGTAGTGGGAAAATGCACCTAAATTTGAAACACACAGTAGTAGGAAAATGCACCTAGGTTTGAAACACAGAGCTATGGGAAATTTCACCTAGATTTAAATCTCACAGCAGTGGGAAATGCACCTAGATTTAAGACTCACAGCAGTGGGAAAATGCACCTAGATTTGAAACACACAGCAGTGGGAAATTACACCTAGATTGAAACTCACAGCAGTAGGAAAATGCACCTAGATTTAAAGCTCACAGGAGTGGGAAAATGAACCAAGATTTAAATCTCACAGTAGTGGGAAAATTCACCTAGAGTTAAAACTCGCAGCAGTGAGAAAATGCACCCTGATTTAAAACTCACAGTAGTGGGAAGATGCATCTAGATATAAACTCACAGCAGTGGCAAAATGCACCTAGATTCAAAACTCAGAGCAGTGGGAACATGCACCTAGATTTGAAACACACAGCAGTGGGAAATTGCAAATAGATTTAAACTCACAGCAGTAGGATAATACATCTTGATTTAAACCTCACAATAGTGGGGAAATGCACCTAGATTTGAAACACACAGTAGTAGGAAAATGCACGTAGGTTTGAAACACAGAGCTATGGGAAATTTCACCTAGATTTATACTCACAGCAGTCTGAAGTGAACCTAGATTTAAAACACACAGCAGTGGGAAAATGTACCTAGATTTGAAACATACAACAGTGGGAAATTACATCTAGATTGAAACTCACAGCAGTAGGAAAATGGACCTAGATTTGAAGCTCACAGGAGTGGGAAAATGCACCAAGAGTTAAATCTCACAGTAGTGGGAAAATTCACCTAGATGTAAAACTCGCAGCAGTGTGAAAATGCACCCTGATGCAAAACTCACAGTAGTGGGAAGATGCATCTAGATGTAAACTCAGAGCAGTGGCAAATGCATCCAGATTCAAAACTCAGAGCAGTGGGAAAATGCACCTAGATTTGAAACACACAACAATGGGAAATTGTGCCTAGATTTGAAACACACAGTAGTGAGGAAATGCACCTAGATTTGAACACACAGCAATTGGAAAATGCACCTAGATTTGAAACACACAACAGTGGGAAATTTCAAATAGATTTAAACTCACAGCAGTAGGATAATACATCTTGATTTAAAACTCACAGTAGGGGGAAAATGCACCTAGATTTAAACTCACAGCATGTGGAAAATGCACATAGATTTGAAACTCAGAGCAGTGGGAAAATGCACCTAGATTTGAAACACATAGCAGTGGGAAATTGCAAATAAATTTAAACTCACAGCAGTAGGATAATATATCTTGATTTGAAACTCACGGTAGTGGGAAAATGCACAGAGATTTAAACTCACAGCAGTGGGAAAATGCACCTAGATTTGAAACACACAACAGTGGGAAATTACACCTAGATTTAAACTCACAGCAGTGGGAAAATGCACCTAGATTTAAATCTCAAAGTAGTGGGAAAGTCCACCTAGATTTAAAACTCACAGCAGAGTGAAAATGAACCCTGATTTAAAACTCACAGTAGTGGAAAATGCACCTAGATTTAAACTCACAGCATGTGGAAAATGCACGTAGATTTGAAACTCACAGCAGTTGGAAAATGCACCTAGATTTAAAACTCACAGCAGTTGGAAAATGCACCTAGATTTGAAACACACAGTAGTGGGGAAATGCACCTAGATTTGAAACACACAGTGGGAAAATGCAGCTAGATCTAAAACTCAAAGCAGTTGAAAAATGCACCTTGATAATAAAATTCACAGTAGTGGGAAAATGCACCTAGATTAAACTCACAACAATGGGAAATTGCGCCTAGATTTAAAAGACACGGTAGTGGGGAGATGCACCTAGATTTGAACACACAGCAATCGGAAAATGCACCTAGATTTAAACTCACAGTAGTGGGAAAATACACCTTGATTTAAAACTCACAGCAGTGGGAAAATACACCTAGATTTGAAACAAAGAGTAGTGGGAAAATGTACCTAGATTTGAAACATACAATAATGGGAAAATGCACCTAGATTTAAAACTCACACAAGTGGGAAAATGCACCCTTATTTAAAACTCACAGTAGTGGGAAAATGTACCTAGATTTAAACTCACAGTAGTGGGAACATGTACCTAGATTTGAAACACACAGTAGCAAGAAAATGCACACGGATTTGAAACTCACAGTAGTGGGAAAATGCACCTAGATTTAAAACTCACAGCAGTGAGAAAATGCACCTAGATTTGAACCACACAGTAGTGGGAAAATGCACCTAAATTTGAAACACACAGTAGTACGAAAATGCACCTAGGTTTGAAACACAGAGCTTTGGGAAATTTCACCTAGATTTAAATCTCACAGCAGTGGGAAATGCAACTAGATTTGAAACACACAGCAGTGGGAAATTACACCTAGATTGAAACTCACAGCAGTAGGAAAATGCACCTAGATTTAAAGCTCACCGAAGTGGGAAAATGCACCTAGATTTAAATCTCACAGTAGTCGGAAAGTCCACCTAGATTTAAAACTCACAGCAGTGTGAAAATGCACCCTGATTTAAAACTCACAGTAGTGGGAAAATGCACCTAGATTTAAACTCACAGCAGTGGAAAAATGCACCTAGATTTAAACTCACAGCAGTGGAAAAATGCACCTAGATTTAAAACTCACAGCAGTGGGAAAATGCACCCTGATTTAAAACTCACAGTAGTGGGAAAATGCACCTAGATTTAAACTCACAGCAGTGGAAAAATGCACCTAGATTTAAACTCACAGCAGTGGAAAAATGCACCTAGATTTAAAACTCACAGCAGTGGGAAAATTCACCTAGATGTGAACCACACAGTAGTGGGAAAATGCACCTATATTTGAAACACAGTAGTAGGAAAATGCACCTAGGTTTGAAACACAGAGCTATGGGAAATTTCACCTAGATTTAAACTCACAGCAGTGGGAAATGCACCTAGATTTAAAACTCACAGCAGTGGGAAAATGCACCTAGATTTGAAACACACAGCAGTGGGAAATTACACCAATATTGAAACTCACAGCAGTAGGAAAATGCACCTAGATTTAAAGCTCACAGGAGTGGGAAAATGCACCAAGATTTAAATCTCACAGTAGTGGGAAAATCCACCTAGATTTAAAACTCGCAGCAGTGAGAAAATGCACCCTGATTTAAAACTCACAGTAGTGGGAAGATGCATCTAGATATAAACTCACAGCAGTAGGATAATACATCTTGATTTAAACCTCACAATAGTGGGGAAATGCACCTAGATTTGAAACACACAGTAGTAGGAAAATGCACGTAGGTTTGAAACACAGAGATATGGGAAATTTCACCTAGATTTATACTCACAGCAGTGTGAAGTGCACCTAGATTTAAAACACACAGCAGTGGGAAAATGCACCTAGATTTGAAACATACATCAGTGGGAAATTACATCTAGATTGAAACTCACAGCAGTAGGAAAATGGACCTAGATTTGAAGCTCACAGGAGTGGGAAAATGCACCAAGAGTTAAATCTCACAGTAGTGGGAAAATTCACCTAGATGTAAAACTCGCAGCAGTGTGAAAATGCACCCTGATGCAAAACTCACAGCAGTGGGAAGATGCATCTAGATGTAAACTCAGAGCAGTGGCAAAATGCACCTAGATTCAAAACTCAGGTCAGTGGGAAAATGAACCTAGATTTGAAACACACAACAATGGGAAATTGTGCCTAGATTTGAAACACACAGTAGTGAGGAAATGCATCTAGATTTGAACACATAGCAATTCGAAAATGCACCTAGATTTGAAACACACAACAGTGGGAAATTTCAAATAGATTTAAACTCACAGCAGTAGGATAATACATCTTGATTTAAAACTCACAGTAGTGGGAAAATGCACCTAGATTTAAACTCACAGCATGTGGAAAATGCACATAGATTTGAAACTCAGAGCAGTGGGAAAATGCACCTAGATTTGAAACACACAGCAGTGGGAAATTGCAAATAGATTTAAACTCACAGCAGTAGGATAATATATCTTGATTTGAAACTCACAGTAGTGGGAAAATGCACATAGATTTAAACTCACAGCAGTGGGAAAATGCACCTAGATTTGAAACACACAGTAGTAGGAAAATGCACCTAGATTTGAAACACACAGTAGTAGGAAAATGCACGTAGGTTTGAAACACAGAGCTATGGGAAATTTCACCTAGATTTAAACTCACATCAGTGGGAAAATGCACCTAGATTTGAAACACACAGCAGTGGGAAATTACACCTAGATTTAAACTCACAGCAGTGGGAAAATGCACCTAGATTTGAAACACACAGTAGTAGGAAAATGCACCTAGGTTTGAAACACAGAGCTATGGGAAATTTCACCTAGATTTAAACTCACTGCAGTGGGAAATGCACCTAGATTTAAAACTCACAGCAGTGGGAAAATGCACCTAGATTTCAAAAAAACAGCAGTGGGAAATTACACCTAGATTGAAACTCACAGCAGTAGGAAAATGCACCTAGATTTAAAGCTCACAGGAGTGGGAAAATGCACCTAGATTTAAAACTCACAGCAGTGGGAAGGTGCACCTAGATTTGAAACACACAGCAGTGGGAAATTACACCTAGATTGAAACTCACAGCAGTAGGAAAATGCACCAAGATTTAAATATCACAGTAGTGGGAAAATTCACCTAGATTTAAAGCTCACAGCAGTGTGAAAATGCACCCTGATTTAAAACTCACAGTAGTGGGAATATGCATCTAGATGTAAACTCACAGCAGTGGGAAATTGCAAATAGATTTAAACTCACAGCATGTGGAAAATGCACATAGATTTGAAACTCACAGCAGTTGGAAAATGCACCTAGATTTGAAACACACAGCAGTGGGGAAATGCACCTAGATTTGAAACACACAGTGGGAAAATGCAGCTAGATCTAAAACTCAAAGCAGTTGAAAAATGCACCTTGATAATAAAATTCACAGTAGTGGGAAAATGCACCTAGATTTAAACTCACAACAATGGGAAATTGCGCCTAGATTTGAAAGACACGGTAGTGGGGAAATGCACCTAGATTTGAACACACAGCAATCGGAAAATACACCTAGATTTAAACTCACAGTAGTGGGAAAATGCACCTTGATTTAAAACTCACAGCAGTGGGAAAATGCACCTAGATTTGAAACACAGAGTAGTGGGAAAATGTACCTAGATTTGAAACACACAATAATGGGAAAATCCACCTAGATTTAAAACTCAGACAAGTGGGAAAATGCACCCTTATTTAAAACTCACAGTAGTGGGAAAATGTACCTAGATTTAAACTCACAGTAGTGGGAACATGTACCTAGATTTGAAACACACAGTAGTGGGAAAATGCACCGAGATTTGAAACACACAGTAGCAAGAAAATGCACATGGATTTGAAACTCACAGTAGTGGGAAAATGCACCTAGATTTAAAACTCACAGCAGTGGGAAAATGCACCTAGATTTGAACCACCCAGTAGTGGGAAAATGCACCTAAATTTGAAACACACAGTAGTAGGAAAATGCACCTAGGTTTGAAACACAGAGCTATGGGAAATTTCACCTAGATTTAAATCTCACAGCAGAGGGAAATGCACCTAGATTTAAGACTCACAGCCGTGGGAAAATGCACCTAGATTTGAAACACACAGCAGTGGGAAATTACACCTAGATTTAAACTCACAGCAGTAGGAAAATGCACCTAGATTTAAAGCTCACAGGAGTGGGAAAATGCACCTAGATTTAAATCTCACAGTAATCGGAAAATCCACCTAGATTTAAAACTCACAGAAGTGTGAAAATGCACCCTGATTTAAAACTCACAGTAGTGGGAAAATGCACCTAGATTTAAACTCACAGCAGTGGGAAAATGCACCTAGATTTGAAACACACAGCAGTGGGAAATTACACCTAGATTGAAACTCACAGCAGTAGAAAAATGCACCTAGATTTAAAGCTCACAGGAGTGGGAAAATGCACCAAGATTTAAATCTCACAGTAGTGGGAAAATTCACCTAGATTTAAAACTCACAGCAGTGAGAAAATGTACCCTGATTTAAAACTCACAGTAGTGGGAAGATGCATCTAGATATAAACTCACAGCAGTGGCAAAATGCACCTAGATTCAAAACTCAGAGCAGTGGGAACATGCACCTAGATTTGAAACACACAGCAGTGGGAAATTGCAAATAGATTTAAACTCACAGCAGTAGGATAATACATCTTGATTTAAACCTCACAATAGTGGGGAAATGCACCTAGATTTGAAACACACAGTAGTAGGAAAATGCACGTAGGTTTGAAACACAGAGCTATGGGAAATTTCACCTAGATTTATACTCACAGCAGTGTGAAGTGCACCTAGATTTAAAACACACAGTAGTGGGAAAATGCACCTAGATTTGAAACATACATCAGTGGGAAATGACATCTAGATTGAAACTCACAGCAGTAGGAAAATGGACCTGGATTTGAAGCTCACAGGAGTGGGAAAATGCACCAAGAGTTAAATCTCACAGTAGTGGGAAAATTCACCTAGATGTAAAACTCACAGCAGTGTGAAAATGCACCCTGATGCAAAACTCACAGCAGTGGGAAGATGCATCTAGATGTAAACTCAGAGCAGTGGCAAAATGCACCTAGATTCAAAACTCAGGTCAGTGGGAAAATGAACCTAGATTTGAAACACACAACAATGGGAAATTGCGCCTAGATTTGAAACACACAGTAGTGAGGAAATGCATCTAGATTTGAACACATAGCAATTGGAAAATGCACCTAGATTTGAAACACACAACAGTGGGAAATTTCAAATAGATTTAAACTCACAGCAGTAGGATAATACATCTTGATTTAAAACTCACAGTAGTGGGAAAATGCACCTACATTTAAACTCACAGCATGTGGAAAATGCACATAGATTTGAAACACATAGCAGTGGGAAATTGCAAATAGATTTAAATTCACAGCAGTAGGATAATATATCTTGATTTGAAACTCACAGTAGTGGGAAAATGCACATAGATTTAAACTCACAGCAGTGGGAAAATGCACCTAGATTTGAGCCACACAGTAGTGGGTAAATGCACCTAGATTTGAAACACACAGTAGTAGGAAAATGCATGTAGGTTTGAAACACAGAGCTATGGGAAATTTCACCTAGATTTAAACTCACAGCAGTGGGAAAATGCACCTAGATTTGAAACACACAGCAGTGGGAAATTACACCTAGATTTAAACTCACAGCAGTGGGAAAATGCACCTAGATTTGAAACACACAGTAGTAGGAAAATGCACCTAGGTTTGAAACACAGAGCTATGGGAAATTTCACCTAGATTTAAACTCACTGCAGTGGGAAATGCACCTAGATTTAAAACTCACAGCAGTGGGAAAATGCACCTAGATTTCAAAAAAACAGCAGTGGGAAATTACACCTAGATTGAAACTCACAGCAGTAGGAAAATGCACCTAGATTTAAAGCTCACAGGAGTGGGAAAATGCACCTAGATTTAAAACTCACAGCAGTGGGAAGGTGCACCTAGATTTGAAACACACAGCAGTGGGAAATTACACCTAGATTGAAACTCACAGCAGTAGGAAAATGCACCAAGATTTAAATATCACAGTAGTGGGAACATTCACCTAGATTTAAAGCTCACAGCAGTGTGAAAATGCACCCTGATTTAAAACTCACAGTAGTGGGAATATGCATCTAGAGATAAACTCACAGCAGTGGGAAATTGCAAATAGATTTAAACTCACAGCATGTGGAAAATGCACATAGATTTGAAACTCACAGCAGTTGGAAAATGCACCTAGATTTGAAACACACAGTAGTGGGGAAATGCACCTAGATTTGAAACACACAGTGGGAAAATGCAGCTAGATCTAAAACTCAAAGCAGTTGAAAAATGCACCTTGATAATAAAATTCACAGTAGTGGGAAAATGCACCTAGATTTAAACTCACAACAATGGGAAATTGCGCCTAGATTTGAAAGACACGGTAGTGGGGAAATGCACCTAGATTTGAACACACAGCAATCGGAAAATGCACCTAGATTTAAACTCACAGTAGTGGGAAAATGCACCTTGATTTAAAACTCACAGCAGTGGGAAAATGCACCTAGATTTGAAACACAGAGTAGTGGGAAAATGTACCTAGATTTGAAACACACAATAATGGGAAAATCCACCTAGATTTAAAACTCACACAAGTGGGAAAATGCACCCTTATTTAAAACTCACAGTAGTGGGAAAATGTACCTAGATTTAAACTCACAGTAGTGGGAACATGTACCTAGATTTGAAACACACAGTAGTGGGAAAATGCACCGAGATTTGAAACACACAGTAGCAAGAAAATGCACATGGATTTGAAACTCACAGTAGTGGGAAAATGCACCTAGATTTAAAACTCACAGCAGTGGGAAAATGCACCTAAATTTGAACCACACAGTAGTGGGAAAATGCACCTAAATTTGAAACACACAGTAGTAGGAAAATGCACCTAGGTTTGAAACACAGAGCTATGGGAAATTTCACCTAGATTTAAATCTCACAGCAGTGGGAAATGCACCTAGATTTAAGACTCACAGCAGTGGGAAAATGCACCTAGATTTGAAACACACAGCAGTGGGAAATTACACCTAGATTTAAACTCACAGCAGTAGGAAAATGCACCTAGATTTAAAGCTCACAGGAGTGGGAAAATGCACCTAGATTTAAATTCTCACAGTAATCGGAAAATCCACCTAGATTTAAAACTCACAGAAGTGTGAAAATGCACCCTGATTTAAAACTCACAGTAGTGGGAAAATGCACCTAGATTTAAACTCACAGCAGTGGAAAAATGCACCTAGATTTAAAACTCACAGCAGTGGGAAAATGCACCTAGATTTGAAACACACAGCAGTGGGAAATTACACCTAGATTGAAACTCACAGCAGTAGGAAAATGCACCTGGATTTAAAGCTCACAGGAGTGGGAAAATGCACCAAGATTTAAATCTCACAGTAGTGGGAAAATTCACCTAGATTTAAAACTCGCAGCAGTGAGAAAATGTACCCTGATTTAAAACTCACAGTAGTGGGAAGATGCATCTAGATATAAACTCACAGCAGTGGCAAAATGCACCTAGATTCAAAACTCAGAGCAGTGGGAACATGCACCTAGATTTGAAACACACAGCAGTGGGAAATTGCAAATAGATTTAAACTCACAGCAGTAGGATAATACATCTTGATTTAAACCTCACAATAGTCGGGAAATGCACCTAGATTTGAAACACACAGTAGTAGGAAAATGCACGTAGGTTTGAAACACAGAGCTATGGGAAATTTCACCTAGATTTATACTCACAGCAGTGTGAAGTGCACCTAGATTTAAAACACACAGCAGTGGGAAATGCACCTAGATTTGAAACATACATCAGTGGGAAATTACATCTAGATTGAAACTCACAGCAGTAGGAAAATTGACCTAGATTTGAAGCTCACAGGAGTGGGAAAATGCACCAAGAGTTAAATCTCACAGTAGTGGGAAAATTCACCTAGATGTAAAACTCGCAGCAGTGTGAAAATGCACCCTGATGCAAAACTCACAGCAGTGGGAAGATGCATCTAGATGTAAACTCAGAGCAGTGGCAAAATGCACCTAGATTCAAAACTCAGGTCAGTGGGAAAATGAACCTAGATTTGAAACACACAACAATGGGAAATTGCGCCTAGATTTGAAACACACAGTAGTGAGGAAATGCATCTAGATTTGAACACATAGCAATTGGAAAATGCACCTAGATTTGAAACACACAACAATGGGAAATTTCAAATAGATTTAAACTCACAGCAGTAGGATAATACATCTTGATTTAAAACTCACAGTAGTGGGAAAATGCACCTAGATTTAAACTCACAGGATGTGGAAAATGAACATAGATTTGAAACTCAGAGCAGTGGGAAAATGCACCTAGATTTGAAACACATAGCAGTGGGAAATTGCAAATAGATTTAAACTCACAGCAGTAGGATAATATATCTTGATTTGAAACTCACAGTAGTGTGAAAATGCACATAGATTTAAACTCACAGCAGTGGGAAAATGCACCTAGATTTGAGCCACAAAGTAGTGTGTAAATGCACCTAGATTTGAAACACACAGTAGTAGGAAAATGCACGTAGGTTTGAAACACAGAGGTATGGGAAATTTCACCTAGATTTAAACTCACAGCAGTGGGAAAATGCACCTAGATTTGAAACACACAGCAGTGGGAAATTACACCTAGATTTAAACTCACAGCAGTGGGAAAATGCACCCTGATTTAAAACTCACAGTAGTGAGAAGATGCACCTAGATGTAAACTCACTCGAGTGGCAAAATGCACCTAGATTCAAAATTCAGAGCAGTGGGAAAATGCACCTAGATTTGAAACACAGAGCAGTGGGAAATTGCAAATAGATTTAAACTCACAGCAGTAGGATAATACATCTTGATTTAAACCTCACAGTAGTGGGGAAATGCACCTAGATTTCAAACATACAGTAGTAGGAAAATGCACGTAGGTTTGAAACACAGAGCTATGGGAAATTTCACCTAGATTTAAACTTACAGCAGTGGGAAATGCACCTAGAATTGAACACACAGCAATGGGAAAATGCACCTAGATTTAAACTCACGTAGTGGGAAAATGCACCTAGATTTAAAACTAACAGCAGTGGGAAAATGCACCTAGATGTGAACCACACAGTAGTGGGAAAATGCACCTAGATTTGAAACACAGTAGTAGGAAAATACACGTAGGTTTGAAACACAGAGCTATGGGAAATTTCACCTAGATTTAAACTCACAGCAGTGGGAAATGCACCTAGATTTAAAACTCACAGCAGTGGGAAAATGCACCTAGATTTGAAACACACAGCAGTGAGAAATTACACCTAGATTGAAACTCACAGCAGTAGGAAAATGCACCTAGATTTAAAGCTCACAGGAGTGGGAAATGCACCTAGATTTAAATCTCACAGTAGTGGGACAATTCACCTAGATTTAAAACTCGCAGCAGTGAGAAAATGCACCCTGATTTAAAACTCACAGTAGTGGGAAGATGCATCTAGATGTAAACTCACAGCAGTGGCAAAATGCACCTAGATTCAAAACTCAGAGCAGTGGGAAAATGCACCTAGATTTGAAACACACAGCAGTGGGAAATTGCAAATAGATTTAAACTCACAGCAGTAGGATAATACATCTTGATTTAAACCTTACAGTAGTGGGGAAATGCACCTAGATTTGAAACATACAGTAGTAGGAAAATGCACGTAGGTTTGAAACACAGAGCTATGGGAAATTTCACCTAGATTTAAACTCACAGCAGTGGGAAACACACCTAGATTTGAAGCTCACAGGAGTGGGAAAATGCACCTAGATTGAAACTCACAGCAGTAGGAAAATGCACATAGATTTGAAGCTCACAGGATTGTGAAAATGCACCTAGATTTGAAACACACAGCAGTGGGAAAATGCACCTAGATTTGAAACACACAGCAGTGGGAAATTACACCTAGATTTAAACTCACAGCAGTGGGAAAATGCACCTAGATTTGAAACACACAGTAGTAGGAAAATGCACCTAGGTTTGAAACACAGAGCTATGGGAAATTTCACCTAGATTTAAACTCACTGCAGTGGGAAATGCACCTAGATTTAAAACTCACAGCAGTGGGAAAATGCACCTAGATTTCAAAAAAACAGCAGTGGGAAATTACACCTAGATTGAAACTCACAGCAGTAGGAAAATGCACCTAGATTTAAAGCTCACAGGAGTGGGAAAATGCACCTAGATTTAAAACTCACAGCAGTGGGAAGGTGCACCTAGATTTGAAACACACAGCAGTGGGAAATTACACCTAGATTGAAACTCACAGCAGTAGGAAAATGCACCAAGATTTAAATATCACAGTAGTGGGAACATTCACCTAGATTTAAAGCTCACAGCAGTGTGAAAATGCACCCTGATTTAAAACTCACAGTAGTGGGAATATGCATCTAGAGGTAAACTCACAGCAGTGGGAAATTGCAAATAGATTTAAACTCACAGCATGTGGAAAATGCACATAGATTTAAAACTCACAGCAGTTGGAAAATGCACCTAGATTTGAAACACACAGTAGTGGGGAAATGCACCTAGATTTGAAACACACAGTGGGAAAATGCAGCTAGATCTAAAACTCAAAGCAGTTGAAAAATGCACCTTGATAATAAAATTCACAGTAGTGGGAAAATGCACCTAGATTTAAACTCACAACAATGGGAAATTGCGCCTAGATTTGAAAGACACGGTAGTGGGGAAATGCACCTAGATTTGAACACACAGCAATCGGAAAATGCACCTAGATTTAAACTCACAGTAGTGGGAAAATGCACCTTGATTTAAAACTCACAGCAGTGGGAAATTACACCTAGATTTAAACTCACAGCAGTAGGAAAATGCACCTGGATTTAAAGCTCACAGGAGTGGGAAAACGCACCTAGATTTAAAACTCACAGCAGTGGGAAGGTGCACCTAGATTTGAAACACACAGCAGTGGGAAATTGCAAATAGATTTAAACTCACAGCAGTAGGATAATACATCTTGATTTAAACCTCACAATAGTCGGGAAATGCACCTAGATTTGAAACACACAGTAGTAGGAAAATGCACGTAGGTTTGAAACACAGAGCTATGGGAAATTTCACCTAGATTTATACTCACAGCAGTGTGAAGTGCACCTAGATTTAAAACACACAGCAGTGGGAAATGCACCTAGATTTGAAACATACATCAGTGGGAAATTACATCTAGATTGAAACTCACAGCAGTAGGAAAATTGACCTAGATTTGAAGCTCACAGGAGTGGGAAAATGCACCAAGAGTTAAATCTCACAGTAGTGGGAAAATTCACCTAGATGTAAAACTCGCAGCAGTGTGAAAATGCACCCTGATGCAAACTCACAGCAGTGGGAAGATGCATCTAGATGTAAACTCAGAGCAGTGGCAAAATGCACCTAGATTCAAAACTCAGGTCAGTGGGAAAATGAACCTAGATTTGAAACACACAACAATGGGAAATTGCGCCTAGATTTGAAACACACAGTAGTGAGGAAATGCATCTAGATTTGAACACATAGCAATTGGAAAATGCACCTAGATTTGAAACACACAACAGTGGGAAATTTCAAATAGATTTAAACTCACAGCAGTAGGATAATACATCTTGATTTAAAACTCACAGTAGTGGGAAAATGCACCTAGATTTAAACTCACAGCATGTGGAAAATGCACATAGATTTGAAACTCAGAGCAGTGGGAAAATGCACCTAGATTTGAAACACATAGCAGTGGGAAATTGCAAATAGATTTAAACTCACAGCAGTAGGATAATACATCTTGATTTAAACCTCACAATAGTCGGGAAATGCACCTAGATTTGAAACACACAGTAGTAGGAAAATGCACGTAGGTTTGAAACACAGAGCTATGGGAAATTTCACCTAGATTTATACTCACAGCAGTGTGAAGTGCACCTAGATTTAAAACACACAGCAGTGGGAAATGCACCTAGATTTAAACTCACAGCAGTGGAAAAATGCACCTCGATTTAAAACTCACAGCAGTGGGAAAATGCACCTAGATTTGAAACACACAGCAGTGGGAAATTACACCTAGATTGAAACTCACAGCAGTAGGAAAATGCACCTGGATTTAAAGCTCACAGGAGTGGGAAAACGCACCTAGATTTAAAACTCACAGCAGTGGGAAGGTGCACCTAGATTTGAAACACACAGCAGTGGGAAATTGCAAATAGATTTAAACTCACAGCAGTAGGATAATACATCTTGATTTAAACCTCACAATAGTCGGGAAATGCACCTAGATTTGAAACACACAGTAGTAGGAAAATGCACGTAGGTTTGAAACACAGAGCTATGGGAAATTTCACCTAGATTTATACTCACAGCAGTGTGAAGTGCACCTAGATTTAAAACACACAGCAGTGGGAAATGCACCTAGATTTGAAACATACATCAGTGGGAAATTACATCTAGATTGAAACTCACAGCAGTAGGAAAATTGACCTAGATTTGAAGCTCACAGGAGTGGGAAAATGCACCAAGAGTTAAATCTCACAGTAGTGGGAAAATTCACCTAGATGTAAAACTCGCAGCAGTGTGAAAATGCACCCTGATGCAAACTCACAGCAGTGGGAAGATGCATCTAGATGTAAACTCAGAGCAGTGGCAAAATGCACCTAGATTCAAAACTCAGGTCAGTGGGAAAATGAACCTAGATTTGAAACACACAACAATGGGAAATTGCGCCTAGATTTGAAACACACAGTAGTGAGGAAATGCATCTAGATTTGAACACATAGCAATTGGAAAATGCACCTAGATTTGAAACACACAACAGTGGGAAATTTCAAATAGATTTAAACTCACAGCAGTAGGATAATACATCTTGATTTAAAACTCACAGTAGTGGGAAAATGCACCTAGATTTAAACTCACAGCATGTGGAAAATGCACATAGATTTGAAACTCAGAGCAGTGGGAAAATGCACCTAGATTTGAAACACATAGCAGTGGGAAATTGCAAATAGATTTAAACTCACAGCAGTAGGATAATATATCTTGATTTGAAACTCACAGTAGTGTGAAAATGCACATAGATTTAAACTCACAGCAGTGGGAAAATGCACCTAGATTTGAGCCACAAAGTAGTGTGTAAATGCACCTAGATTTGAAACACACAGTAGTAGGAAAATGCACGTAGGTTTGAAACACAGAGGTATGGGAAATTTCACCTAGATTTAAACTCACAGCAGTGGGAAAATGCACCTAGATTTGAAACACACAGCAGTGGGAAATTACACCTAGATTTAAACTCACAGCAGTGGGAAAATGCACCTAGATTTAAATCTCAAAGTAGTGGGAAAGTCCACCTAGATTTAAAACTCACAGCAGAGTGAAAATGCACCCTGATTTAAAACTCACAGTAGTGAGAAGATGCACCTAGATGTAAACTCACTCGAGTGGCAAAATGCACCTAGATTCAAAATTCAGAGCAGTGGGAAAATGCACCTAGATTTGAAACACAGAGCAGTGGGAAATTGCAAATAGATTTAAACTCACAGCAGTAGGATAATACATCTTGATTTAAACCTCACAGTAGTGGGGAAATGCACCTAGATTTCAAACATACAGTAGTAGGAAAATGCACGTAGGTTTGAAACACAGAGCTATGGGAAATTTCACCTAGATTTAAACTTACAGCAGTGGGAAACGCACCTAGAATTGAACACACAGCAATGGGAAAATGCACCTAGATTTAAACTCACGGTAGTGGGAAAATGCACCTAGATTTAAAACTCACAGCAGTGGGAAAATGCACCTAGATGTGAACCACACAGTAGTGGGAAAATGCACCTAGATTTGAAACACAGTAGTAGGAAAATACACGTAGGTTTGAAACACAGAGCTATGGGAAATTTCACCTAGATTTAAACTCACAGCAGTGGGAAATGCACCTAGATTTAAAACTCACAGCAGTGGGAAAATGCACCTAGATTTGAAACACACAGCAGTGAGAAATTACACCTAGATTGAAACTCACAGCAGTAGGAAAATGCACCTAGATTTAAAGCTCACAGGAGTGGGAAATGCACCTAGATTTAAATCTCACAGTAGTGGGACAATTCACCTAGATTTAAAACTCGCAGCAGTGAGAAAATGCACCCTGATTTAAAACTCACAGTAGTGGGAAGATGCATCTAGATGTAAACTCACAGCAGTGGCAAAATGCACCTAGATTCAAAACTCAGAGCAGTGGGAAAATGCACCTAGATTTGAAACACACAGCAGTGGGAAATTGCAAATAGATTTAAACTCACAGCTGTAGGATAATACATCTTGATTTAAACCTTACAGTAGTGGGGAAATGCACCTAGATTTGAAACATACAGTAGTAGGAAAATGCACGTAGGTTTGAAACACAGAGCTATGGGAAATTTCACCTAGATTTAAACTCACAGCAGTGGGAAACACACCTAGATTTGAAGCTCACAGGAGTGGGAAAATGCACCTAGATTGAAACTCACAGCAGTAGGAAAATGCACATAGATTTGAAGCTCACAGGATTGGGAAAATGCACCTAGATTTGAAACACACAGCAGTGGGAAAATGCACCTAGATTTGAAACACACAGCAGTGGGAAATTACACCTAGATTTAAACTCACAGCAGTGGGAAAATGCACCTAGATTTGAAACACACAGTAGTAGGAAAATGCACCTAGGTTTGAAACACAGAGCTATGGGAAATTTCACCTAGATTTAAACTCACTGCAGTGGGAAATGCACCTAGATTTAAAACTCACAGCAGTGGGAAAATGCACCTAGATTTCAAAAAAACAGCAGTGGGAAATTACACCTAGATTGAAACTCACAGCAGTAGGAAAATGCACCTAGATTTAAAGCTCACAGGAGTGGGAAAATGCACCTAGATTTAAAACTCACAGCAGTGGGAAGGTGCACCTAGATTTGAAACACACAGCAGTGGGAAATTACACCTAGATTGAAACTCACAGCAGTAGGAAAATGCACCAAGATTTAAATATCACAGTAGTGGGAACATTCACCTAGATTTAAAGCTCACAGCAGTGTGAAAATGCACCCTGATTTAAAACTCACAGTAGTGGGAATATGCATCTAGAGGTAAACTCACAGCAGTGGGAAATTGCAAATAGATTTAAACTCACAGCATGTGGAAAATGCACCTAGATTTAAACTCACAGCAGTGGAAAAATGCACCTACATTTAAACTCACAACAGTGGAAAAATGCACCTAGATTTAAACTCACAGCAGTGGGAAAATGCACCTAGATTTGAAACACACAGTAGTGGGAAAATGCACCTAGATTTGAAACACACAGTAGTAGGAAAATTAAAAACTCACAGTAGTGGGAAGATGCACCTAGATGTAAACTCACTGCAGTGGCAAAATGAACCTAGATTTCAAACACACAACAATGGGAAAATGTGCCTAGATTTAAACTCACAGCAGTGGGAAAATGCACCTAGATTTGAAACACAGAGTAGTGGGAAAAAGTACCTAGATTTGAAACACACAATAGTGGGAAAATGCACCTAGATTTAAAACTCACAGCAGTGGGAAAATGCACCCTTATTTAAAACTCACAATAGTGGGAAAATTCCCCTAGATTTAAACTCACAGCAGTGGGTATATGCACCTAGATTTGAAACACACCTAGTGGGAAAATGCACCGAGATTTGAAACATACAGTAGCAAACAAATGCACATGGATTTGAAACTCACCGTAGTGGATAAATGCACCTAGATTTAAACTCACAGCAGTGGAAAAATGCACCTAGATTTAAAACTCACAGCAGTGGGAAAATGCACCTAGATTTGAACCACACAGTAGTAGGAAAATGCACCTAGATTTGAAACACACAGTAGTAGGAAAATTCACCTATGTTTGAAGCACAGAGCTATGGGAAATTTCACCTAGATTTAAACTCACAGCAGTGGGAAATGCACCTAGATTTAAGACTCACAGCAATGGGAAAATGCACCTAGATTTGAAACACACAGCAGTGGGAAATTACACCTAGATTTAAACTCACAGCAGTAGGAAAATGCACCTAGATTTAAAGCTCACAGGAGTGGGAAAATGCACCTACATTTAAATCTCAGTAGTGGGAAAATCCACCTAGATTTAAAACGCACAGCAGTGTGAAAATGCACCCTGATCAAAAACTCTCAGTAGTGGGAAGATGCACCTAGATGTAAACTCACTGCAGTGGCAAAATGCACCTAGATTTCAAACACACAACAATGGGAAAATGCACCTAGAGTTAAACTCACAGTAGTGGGAAAATGCACCGAGATTTAAAACTCACAGCAGTGGGAAAATGCACCTAGATTTGAAACAGAGTAGTGGGAAAATTTACCTAGATTTGAAACACACAATAATGGGAAAATGCACCTAGCTCACAGCAGTGGGAAAATGCACCCTTATTTAAAACTCACAGTAGTGGGAAAATTCCCCTAGATTTAAACTCACAGCAGTGGGAACATGCACCTAGATTTGAAACACACAGTAGTGGGAAAAAGCACCGAGATTTGAAACACACAGTAGCAAGAAAATGCACATAGATTTGAAACTCACAGTAGTGGGAAAATGCACCTAGATTTAAACTCACCGCAGTGGAAAAATGCACCTAGATTTAAACTCACAGCAGTGGAAAAATGCACCTAGATTAAAACTCACAGTAGTGGGAAAATGCACCTAGATTTGAACCACACAGTAGTGGGAAAATGCACCTAGATTTGAAACACTGTAGTAGGAAAATGCACGTAGGTTTGAAACACAGAGCTATGGGAAATTTCACCTAGATTTATACTCACAGCAGTGGGAAGTGCACCTAGATTTAAAACTCACAGCAGTGGGGAAATGCAGCTAGATTTGAAACATACAGCAGTGGAAAATTACACCTAGATTGAAACTCACAGCAGTAGGAAAATGCACCTAGATTTGAAGCTCACAGGAGTGGGAAAATGCACCAAGAGTTAAATCTCACAGTAGTGGGAAAATTCACCTAGATGTAAAACTCGCAGCAGTGTGAAAATGCACCCTGACGCAAAACTCACAGTAGTGGAAAGATGCATCTAGATGTAAACTCAGAGCAGTGGGAAAAATGCATCCAGATTCAAAACTCAGAGCAGTGGGAAAATGCACCTAGATTTGAAACACACAACAATGGGAAATTGCGCCTAGATTTGAAATACACAGTAGTGGGGAAATGCACCTAGATTTGAACACACAGCAATTGGAAAATGCACCTAGATTTGAAACACACAACAGTGGGAAATTGCAAATAGATTTAAACTCACAGCAGTAGGATAATACATCTTGATTTAAAACTCACAGTAGTGGGAAAATGCACATATATTTAAACTCACAGCATGTGGAAAATGCACATAGATTTGAAACTCAGAGCAGTGGGAAAATGCACCTAGATTTGAAACACATAGCAGTGGGAAATTGCAAATAGATTTAAACTCACAGCAGTAGGATAATACATCTTGATTTGAAACTCACGGTAGTGGGAAAATGCACATAGATTTAAACTCGCAGCAGTGGGAAAATGCACCTAGATTTGAGCCACACAGTAGGGGGTAAATGCACCTAGATTTGAAACACACAGTAGTAGTAAAATGCACGTAGGTTTGAAACACACAGCAGTGGGAAATTACACCTAGATTTAAACTCACAGCAGTGGGAAATGCACCTAGATTTAAGACCCACAGGAGTGGGAAAATGCACCTAGATTTGAAACACACAGCAGTGGGAAATTACACCTAGATTTAAACTCATAGCAGTAGGAACATGCACCTAGATTTAAAGCTCACAGGAGTGGGAAAATGCACCTAGATTTAAATCTCAAAGTAGTGGGAAAGTCCACCTAGATTTAAAACTCACAGCAGAGTGAAAATGCACCCTGATTTAAAACTCACATTAGTGAGAAGATGCACCTAGATGTAAACTCACTTGAGTGGCAAAATGCACCTAGATTCAAAACTCAGAGCAGTGGGAAAATGCACCTAGATTTGAAACACACAACAATGGGAAATTGCGCCTAGATTTGAAACACACAGTAGTGGGGAAATGCACCTAGATTTGAACACACAGCAATGGGAAAATGCACCTAGATTTAAACTCACAGTAGTGGGAACATGCACCCAGATTTAAAACTCACAGCAGTAGGAAAATGCACCTAGATTTAAAGCTCACAGGAGTGGGAAAATGGACCTAGATTTAAATCTCACAGTAGTGGGAAAATCCACCTAGATTTAAAACTTACAGCAGTGTGAAAATGCACCCTGATTTAAAACTCACAGTAGTGGGAAAATGCACCTAGATGTAAACTCACTGCAGTGGCAAAATGCAGCTAGATTCAAACCTCAGAGCAGTGGGAAAATGCACCTAGATTTGAAATGCACAACAATGGGAAATTGCGCCTAGATTTACAACACATAGTAGTGGGGAAATGCACCTAGATTTGAACACACAGCAATGGGACAATGCACCTAGATTCAAACTCACAGTAGTGGGAAAATTCACTTAGATTTAAACTCACAGCAGTGGGAATATGCACCTAGATTTGAAACACACTGTAGTGGGGAAATGCACTGATTTTTGAAACACACAGTAGCAAGAAAATGCACATGGATTTGAAACTCACAGTAGTGGGAAAATGCACCTAGATTTAAACTCACAGAAGTGGAAAAATGCACCTAGATTTAAACTCACAGCAGTGGATAAATCCACCTAGATATAAAACTCACAGCAGTGGTAAAATGCACATAGATTTGAACCACACAGTAGTGGGAAAATGCACCTAGACTTGAAACACACAGTAGTAGGAAAATGCACCTAGGTTTGAAACACAGAGCTATGGGAAATTTCACCTAGATGTAAACTCACAGCAGTGGGAAATGCACCTAGATTTAAGACTCACAGTAGTGGGAAAATGCAACAAGATTTGAAACACACAGTAGCAAGAAAATGCACATGGATTTGAAACTCACAGCAGTGGGAAAATGCACCTAGATTTAAACTCACAGCAGTGGAAAAATGCACCTAGATTTAAACTCACAACAGTGGAAAAATGCACCTAGATTTAAAACTCACAGCAGTGGGAAAATGCACCTAGATTTGAAACACACAGTAGTGGGAAAATGCACCTAGATTTGAAACACACAGTAGTAGGAAAATTAAAAACTCACAGTAGTGGGAAGATGCACCTAGATGTAAACTCACTGCAGTGGCAAAATGCACCTAGATTTCAAACACACAACAATGGGAAAATGTGCCTAGATTTAAACTCACAGTAGTGGGAAAATGCACCTAGATTTAAAACTCACAGCAGTGGGAAAATGCATCTAGATTTGAAACACAGAGTAGTGGGAAAATGTACCTAGATTTGAAACACACAATAGTGGGAAAATGCACCTAGATTTAAAACTCGCAGCAGTGGGAAAATGCACCCTTATTTAAAACTCACAGTAGTGGGAAAATTCCCCTAGATTTAAACTCACAGCAGTGGGAATATGCACCTAGATTTGAAACACACAGTAGTGGGAAAAAGCACCGAGATTTGAAACACACAGTAGCAAGAAAATGCACATAGATTTGAAACTCACAGTAGTGGGAAAATGCACCTAGATTTAAACTCACCGCAGTGGAAAAATGCACCTAGATTTAAACTCACAGCAGTGGAAAAATGCACCTAGATTAAAACTCACAGCAGCGGGAAAATGCACCTAGATTTGAACCACACAGTAGTGGGAAAATGCACCTAGATTTGAAACACTGTAGTAGGAAAATGCACGTAGGTTTGAAACACAGAGCTATGGGAAATTTCACCTAGATTTATACTCACAGCAGTGGGAAGTGCACCTAGATTTAAAACTCACAGCAGTGGGGAAATGCAGCTAGATTTGAAACATACAGCAGTGGAAAATTACACCTAGATTGAAACTCACAGCAGTAGGAAAATGCACCTAGATTTGAAGCTCACAGGAGTGGGAAAATGCACCAAGAGTTAAATCTCACAGTAGTGGGAAAATTCACCTAGATGTAAAACTCCCAGCAGTGTGAAAATGCACCCTGACGCAAAACTCACAGTAGTGGAAAGATGCATCTAGATGTAAACTCAGAGCAGTGGCAAAAATGCATCCAGATTCAAAACTCAGAGCAGTGGGAAAATGCACCTAGATTTGAAACACACAACAATGGGAAATTGCGCCTAGATTTGAAATACACAGTAGTGGGGAAATGCACCTAGATTTGAACACACAGCAATTGGAAAATGCACCTAGATTTGAAACACACAACAGTGGGAAATTGCAAATAGATTTAAACTCACAGCAGTTGGATAATACATCTTGATTTAAAACTCACAGTAGTGGGAAAATGCACATATATTTAAACTCACAGCATGTGGAAAATGCACATAGATTTGAAACTCAGAGCAGTGGGAAAATGCACCTAGATTTGAAACACATAGCAGTGGGAAATTGCAAATAGATTTAAACTCACAGCAGTAGGATAATACATCTTGATTTGAAACTCACGGTAGTGGGAAAATGCACATAGATTTAAACTCGCAGCAGTGGGAAAATGCACCTAGATTTGAGCCACACAGTAGGGGGTAAATGCACCTAGATTTGAAACACACAGTAGTAGGAAAATGCACGTAGGTTTGAAACACACAGCAGTGGGAAATTACACCTAGATTTAAACTCACAGCAGTGGGAAATGCACCTAGATTTAAGACCCACAGCAGTGGGAAAATGCACCTAGATTTGAAACACACAGCAGTGGGAAATTACACCTAGATTTAAACTCATAGCAGTAGGAACATGCACCTAGATTTAAAGCTCACAGGAGTGGGAAAATGCACCTAGATTTAAATCTCAAAGTAGTGGGAAAGTCCACCTAGATTTAAAACTCACAGCAGAGTGAAAATGCACCCTGATTTAAAACTCACATTAGTGAGAAGATGCACCTAGATGTAAACTCACTTGAGTGGCAAAATGCACCTAGATTCAAAACTCAGAGCAGTGGGAAAATGCACCTAGATTTGAACCACACAACAATGGGAAATTGCGCCTAGATTTGAAACACACAGTAGTGGGGAAATGCACCTAGATTTGAACACACAGCAATGGGAAAATGCACCTAGATTTAAACTCACAGTAGTGGGAAAATGCACCCAGATTTAAAACTCACAGCAGTAGGAAAATGCACCTAGATTTAAAGCTCACAGGAGTGGGAAAATGGACCTAGATTTAAATCTCACAGTAGTGGGAAAATCCACCTAGATTTAAAACTTACAGCAGTGTGAAAATGCACCCTGATTTAAAACTCACAGTAGTGGGAAAATGCACCTAGATGTAAACTCACTGCAGTGGCAAAATGCAGCTAGATTCAAACCTCAGAGCAGTGGGAAAATGCACCTAGATTTGAAATGCACAACAATGGGAAATTGCGCCTAGATTTACAACACATAGTAGTGGGGAAATGCACCTAGATTTGAACACACAGCAATGGGACAATGCACCTAGATTCAAACTCACAGTAGTGGGAAAATTCACTTAGATTTAAACTCACAGCAGTGGGAATATGCACCTAGATTTGAAACACACTGTAGTGGGGAAATGCACTGATTTTTGAAACACACAGTAGCAAGAAAATGCACATGGATTTGAAACTCACAGTAGTGGGAAAATGCACCTAGATTTAAACTCACAGAAGTGGAAAAATGCACCTAGATTTAAACTCACAGCAGTGGAAAAATGCACCTAGATTTAAAACTCACAGCAGTGGGAAAATGCACATAGATTTGAACCACACAGTAGTGGGAAAATGCACCTAGACTTGAAACACACAGTAGTAGGAAAATGCACCTAGGTTTGAAACACAGAGCTATGGGAAATTTCACCTAGATGTAAACTCACAGCAGTGGGAAATGCACCTAGATTTAAGACTCACAGTAGTGGGAAAATGCTACAAGATTTGAAACACACAGTAGCAAGAAAATGCACATGGATTTGAAACTCACAGCAGTGGGAAAATGCACCTAGATTTAAACTCACAGCAGTGGAAAAATGCACCTAGATTTAAACTCACAACAGTGGAAAAATGCACCTAGATTTAAAACTCACAGCAGTGGGAAAATGCACCTAGATTTGAAACACACAGTAGTGGGAAAATGCACCTAGATTTGAAACACACAGTAGTAGGAAAATTAAAAACTCACAGTAGTGGGAAGATGCACCTAGATGTAAACTCACTGCAGTGGCAAAATGCACCTAGATTTCAAACACACAACAATGGGAAAATGTGCCTAGATTTAAACTCACAGTAGTGGGAAAATGCACCTAGATTTAAAACTCACAGCAGTGGGAAAATGCACCTAGATTTGAAACACAGAGTAGTGGGAAAATGTACCTAGATTTGAAACACACAATAGTGGGAAAATGCACCTAGATTTAAAACTCGCAGCAGTGGGAAAATGCACCCTTATTTAAAACTCACAGTAGTGGGAAAATTCCCCTAGATTTAAACTCACAGCAGTGGGAATATGCACCTAGATTTGAAACACACAGTAGTGGGAAAAAGCACCGAGATTTGACACACACAGTAGCAAGAAAATGCACATAGATTTGAAACTCACAGTAGTGGGAAAATGCACCTAGATTTAAACTCACTGCAGTGGAAAAATGCACCTAGATTTAAACTCACAGCAGTGGAAAAATGCACCTAGATTAAAACTCACAGCAGTGGGAAAATGCACCTAGATTTGAACCACACAGTAGTGGGAAAATGCTCCTAGATTTGAAACACTGTAGTAGGAAAATGCACGTAGGTTTGAAACACAGAGCTATGGGAAATTTCACCTAGATTTATACTCACAGCAGTGGGAAGTGCACCTAGATTTAAAACTCACAGCAGTGGGGAAATGCAGCTAGATTTGAAACATACAGCAGTGGAAAATTACACCTAGATTGAAACTCACAGCAGTAGGAAAATGCACCTATATTTGAAGCTCACAGGAGTGGGAAAATGCACCAAGAGTTAAATCTCACAGTAGTGGGAAAATTCACCTAGATGTAAAACTCGCAGCAGTGTGAAAATGCACCCTGACGCAAAACTTACAGTAGTGGAAAGATGCATCTAGATGTAAACTCAGAGCAGTGGCAAAAATGCATCCAGATTCAAAACTCAGAGCAGTGGGAAAATGCACCTAGATTTGAAACACACAACAATGGGAAATTGCGCCTAGATTTGAAATACACAGTAGTGGGGAAATGCACCTAGATTTGAACACACAGCAATTGGAAAATGCACCTAGATTTGAAACACACAACAGTGGGAAATTGCAAATAGATTTAAACTCACAGCAGTAGGATAATACATCTTGATTTGAAACTCACGGTAGTGGGAAAATGCACATAGATTTAAACTCGCAGCAGTGGGAAAATGCACCTAGATTTGAGCCACACAGTAGGGGGTAAATGCACCTAGATTTGAAACACACAGCAGTAGGAAAATGCACGTAGGTTTGAAACACACAGCAGTGGGAAATTACACCTAGATTTAAACTCACAGCAGTGGGAAATGCACCTAGATTTAAGACCCACAGCAGTGAGAAAATGCACCTAGATTTGAAACACACAGCAGTGGGAAATTACACCTAGATTTAAACTCATAGCAGTAGGAACATGCACCTAGATTTAAAGCTCACAGGAGTGGGAACATGCACCTAGATTTAAATCTCAAAGTAGTGGGAAAGTCCACCTAGATTTAAAACTCACAGCAGAGTGAAAATGCACCCAGATTTAAAACTCACATTAGTGAGAAGATGCACCTAGATGTAAACTCACTTGAGTGGCAAAATGCACCTAGATTCAAAACTCAGAGCAGTGGGAAAATGCACCTAGATTTGAAACACACAACAATGGGAAATTGCGCCTAGATTTGAAACACACAGTAGTGGGGAAATGCACCTAGATTTGAACACACAGCAATGGGAAAATGCACCTAGATTTAAACTCACAGTAGTGGGAAAATGCACCCAGATTTAAAACTCACAGCAGTAGGAAAATGCACCTAGATTTAAAGCTCACAGGAGTGGGAAAATGGACCTAGATTTAAATCTCACAGTAGTGGGAAAATCCACCTAGATTTAAAACTTACAGCAGTGTGAAAATGCACCCTGATTTAAAACTCACAGTTGTGGGAACATGCACCTAGATGTAAACTCACTGCAGTGGCAAAATGCAGCTAGATTCAAACCTCAGAGCAGTGGGAAAATGCACCTAGATTTGAAATGCACAACAATGGGAAATTGCGCCTAGATTTACAACACATAGTAGTGGGGAAATGCACCTAGATTTGAACACACAGCAATGGGACAATGTACCTAGATTCAAACTCACAGTAGTGGGAAAATTCACTTAGATTTAAACTCACAGCAGTGGGAATATGCACCTAGATTTGAAACACACTGTAGTGGGGAAATGCACTGATTTTTGAAACACACAGTAGCAAGAAAATGCACATGGATTTGAAACTCACAGTAGTGGGAAAATGCACCTAGATTTAAACTCACAGAAGTGGAAAAATGCACCTAGATTTAAACTCACAGCAGTGGGAAAATGCACCTAGATTTGAAACACACAATAGTGGGAAAATGCACCTAGATTTAAAACTCGCAGCAGTGGGAAAATGCACCCTTATTTAAAACTCACAGCAGTGGGAAAATTCCCCTAGATTTAAACTCACAGCAGTGGGAATATGCACCTAGATTTGAAACACACAGTAGTGGGAAAAAGCACCGAGATTTGACACACACAGTAGCAAGAAAATGCACATAGATTTGAAACTCACAGTAGTGGGAAAATGCACCTAGATTTAAACTCACTGCAGTGGAAAAATGCACCTAGATTTAAACTCACAGCAGTGGAAAAATGCACCTAGATTAAAACTCACAGCAGTGGGAAAATGCACCTAGATTTGAACCACACAGTAGTGGGAAAATGCTCCTAGATTTGAAACACTGTAGTAGGAAAATGCACGTAGGTTTGAAACACAGAGCTATGGGAAATTTCACCTAGATTTATACTCACAGCAGTGGGAAGTGCACCTAGATTTAAAACTCACAGCAGTGGGGAAATGCAGCTAGATTTGAAACATACAGCAGTGGAAAATTACACCTAGATTGAAACTCACAGCAGTAGGAAAATGCACCTATATTTGAAGCTCACAGGAGTGGGAAAATGCACCAAGAGTTAAATCTCACAGTAGTGGGAAAATTCACCTAGATGTAAAACTCGCAGCAGTGTGAAAATGCACCCTGACGCAAAACTCACAGTAGTGGAAAGATGCATCTAGATGTAAACTCAGAGCAGTGGCAAAAATGCATCCAGATTCAAAACTCAGAGCAGTGGGAAAATGCACCTAGATTTGAAACACACAACAATGGGAAATTGCGCCTAGATTTGAAATACACAGTAGTGGGGAAATGCACCTAGATTTGAACACACAGCAATTGGAAAATGCACCTAGATTTGAAACACACAACAGTGGGAAATTGCAAATAGATTTAAACTCACAGCAGTAGGATAATACATCTTGATTTGAAACTCACGGTAGTGGGAAAATGCACATAGATTTAAACTCGCAGCAGTGGGAAAATGCACCTAGATTTGAGCCACACAGTAGGGGGTAAATGCACCTAGATTTGAAACACACAGCAGTAGGAAAATGCACGTAGGTTTGAAACACACAGCAGTGGGAAATTACACCTAGATTTAAACTCACAGCAGTGGGAAATGCACCTAGATTTAAGACCCACAGCAGTGAGAAAATGCACCTAGATTTGAAACACACAGCAGTGGGAAATTACACCTAGATTTAAACTCATAGCAGTAGGAACATGCACCTAGATTTAAAGCTCACAGGAGTGGGAAAATGCACATAGATTTAAATCTCAAAGTAGTGGGAAAGTCCACCTAGATTTAAAACTCACAGCAGAGTGAAAATGCACCCTGATTTAAAACTCACATTAGTGAGAAGATGCACCTAGATGTAAACTCACTTGAGTTGCAAAATGCACCTAGATTCAAAACTCAGAGCAGTGGGAAAATGCACCTAGATTTGAAACACACAACAATGGGAAATTGCGCCTAGATTTGAAACACACAGTAGTGGGGAAATGCACCTAGATTTGAACACACAGCAATGGGAAAATGCACCTAGATTTAAACTCACAGTAGTGGGAAAATGCACCCAGATTTAAAACTCACAGCAGTAGGAAAATGCACCTAGATTTAAAGCTCACAGGAGTGGGAAAATGGACCTAGATTTAAATCTCACAGTAGTGGGAAAATCCACCTAGATTTAAAACTTACAGCAGTGTGAAAATGCACCCTGATTTAAAACTCACAGTAGTGGGAACATGCACCTAGATGTAAACTCACTGCAGTGGCAAAATGCAGCTAGATTCAAACCTCAGAGCAGTGGGAAAATGTACCTAGATTTGAAATGCACAACAATGGGAAATTGCGCCTAGATTTACAACACATAGTAGTGGGGAAATGCACCTAGATTTGAACACACAGCAATGGGACAATGCACCTAGATTCAAACTCACAGTAGTGGGAAAATTCACTTAGATTTAAACTCACAGCAGTGGGAATATGCACCTAGATTTGAAACACACTGTAGTGGGGAAATGCACTGATTTTTGAAACACACAGTAGCAAGAAAATGCACATGGATTTGAAACTCACAGTAGTGGGAAAATGCACCTAGATTTAAACTCACAGAAGTGGAAAAATGCACCTAGATTTAAACTCACAGCAGTGGAAAAATGCACCTAGATTTAAAACTCACAGCAGTGGGAAAATGCACATAGATTTGAACCACACAGTAGTGGGAAAATGCACCTAGACTTGAAACACACAGTAGTAGGAAAATGCACCTAGGTTTGAAACACAGAGCTATGGGAAATTTCACCTAGATGTAAACTCACAGCAGTGGGAAATGCACCTAGATTTAAAACTCACATTAGTGAGAAGATGCACCTAGATGTAAACTCACTTGAGTGGCAAAATGCACCTAGATTCAAAACTCAGAGCAGTGGGAAAATGCACCTAGATTTGAAACACACAACAATGGGAAATTGCGCCTAGATTTGAAACACACAGTAGTGGGGAAATGCACCCAGATTTGAACACACAGCAATGGGAAAATGCACCTAGATTTAAACTCACAGTAGTGGGAAAATGCACCCAGATTTAAAACTCACAGCAGTAGGAAAATGCACCTAGATTTAAAGCTCACAGGAGTGGGAAAATGGACCTAGATTTAAATCTCACAGTAGTGGGAAAATCCACCTAGATTTAAAACTTACAGCAGTGTGAAAATGCACCCTGATTTAAAACTCACAGTAGTGGGAAAATGCACCTAGATGTAAACTCACTGCAGTGGCAAAATGCAGCTAGATTCAAACCTCAGAGCAGTGGGAAAATGCACCTAGATTTGAAATGCACAACAATGGGAAATTGCGCCTAGATTTACAACACATAGTAGTGGGGAAATGCACCTAGATTTGAACACACAGCAATGGGACAATGCACCTAGATTCAAACTCACAGTAGTGGGAAAATTCACTTAGATTTAAACTCACAGCAGTGGGAATATGCACCTAGATTTGAAACACACTGTAGTGGGGAAATGCACTGATTTTTGAAACACACAGTAGCAAGAAAATGCACATGGATTTGAAACTCACAGTAGTGGGAAAATGCACCTAGATTTAAACTCACAGAAGTGGAAAAATGCACCTAGATTTAAACTCACAGCAGTGGAAAAATGCACCTAGATTTAAAACTCACAGCAGTGGGAAAATGCACATAGATTTGAACCACACAGTAGTGGGAAAATGCACCTAGACTTGAAACACACAGTAGTAGAAAAATGCACCTAGGTTTGAAACACAGAGCTATGGGAAATTTCACCTAGATGTAAACTCACAGCAGTGGGAAATGCACCTAGATTTAAGACTCACAGTAGTGGGAAAATGCAACAAGATTTGAAACACACAGTAGCAAGAAAATGCACATGGATTTGAAACTCACAGCAGTGGGAAAATGCACCTAGATTTAAACTCACAACAGTGGAAAAATGCACCTAGATTTAAAACTCACAGCAGTGGGAAAATGCACCTAGATTTGAAACACACAGTAGTGGGAACATGCACCTAGATTTGAAACACACAGTAGTAGGAAAATTAAAAACTCACAGTAGTGGGAAGATGCACCTAGATGTAAACTCACTGCAGTGGCAAAATGCACCTAGATTTCAAACACACAACAATGGGAAAATGTGCCTAGATTTAAACTCACAGTAGTGGGAAAATGCACCTAGATTTAAAACTCACAGCAGTGGGAAAATGCACCTAGATTTGAAACACAGAGTAGTGGGAAAATGTACCTAGATTTGAAACACACAATAGTGGGAAAGTCCACCTAGATTTAAAACTCACAGCAGAGTGAAAATGCACCCTGATTTAAAACTCACATTAGTGAGAAGATGCACCTAGATGTAAACTCACTTGAGTGGCAAAATGCACCTAGATTCAAAACTCAGAGCAGTGGGAAAATGCACCTAGATTTGAAACACACAACAATGGGAAATTGCGCCTAGATTTGAAACACACAGTAGTGGGGAAATGCACCTAGATTTGAACACACAGCAATGGGAAAATGCACCTAGATTTAAACTCACAGTAGTGGGAAAATGCACCCAGATTTAAAACTCACAGCAGTAGGAAAATGGACCTAGATTTAAAGCTCACAGGAGTGGGAAAATGGACCTAGATTTAAATCTCACAGTAGTGGGAAAATCCACCTAGATTTAAAACTTACAGCAGTGTGAAAATGCACCCTGATTTAAAACTCACAGTAGTGGGAACATGCACCTAGATGTAAACTCACTGCAGTGGCAAAATGCAGCTAGATTCAAACCTCAGAGCAGTGGGAAAATGCACCTAGATTTGAAATGCACAACAATGGGAAATTGCGCCTAGATTTACAACACATAGTAGTGGGGAAATGCACCTAGATTTGAACACACAGCAATGGGTCAATGCACCTAGATTCAAACTCACAGTAGTGGGAAAATTCACTTAGATTTAAACTCACAGCAGTGGGAATATGCACCTAGATTTAAAACACACTGTAGTGGGGAAATGCACTGATTTTTTAAACACACAGTAGCAAGAAAATGCACATGGATTTGAAACTCACAGTAGTGGGAAAATGCACCTAGATTTAAACTCACAGAAGTGGAAAAATGCACCTAGATTTAAACTCACAGCAGTGGAAAAATGCACCTAGATTTAAAACTCACAGCAGTGGGAAAATGCACATAGATTTGAACCACACAGTAGTGGGAAAATGCACCTAGACTTGAAACACACAGTAGTAGGAAAATGCACCTAGGTTTGAAACACAGAGCTATGGGAAATTTCACCTAGATGTAAACTCACAGCAGTGGGAAATGCACCTAGATTTAAGACTCACAGTAGTGGGAAAATGCAACAAGATTTGAAACACACAGTAGCAAGAAAATGCACATGGATTTGAAACTCACAGCAGTGGGAAAATGCACCTAGATTTAAACTCACAGCAGTGGAAAAATGCACCTAGATTTAAACTCACAACAGTGGAAAAATGCACCTAGATTTAAAACTCACAGCAGTGGGAAAATGCACCTAGATTTGAAACACACAGTAGTGGGAAAATGCACCTAGATTTGAAACACACAGTAGTAGGAAAATTAAAAACTCACAGTAGTGGGAAGATGCACCTAGATGTAAACTCACTGCAGTGGCAAAATGCACCTAGATTTCAAACACACAACAATGGGAAAATGTGCCTAGATTTAAACTCACAGTAGTGGGAAAATGCACCTAGATTTAAAACTCACAGCAGTGGGAAAATGCACCTAGATTTGAAACACAGAGTAGTGGGAAAATGTACCTAGATTTGAAACACACAATAGTGGGAAAATGCACCTAGATTTAAAACTCGCAGCAGTGGGAAAATGCACCCTTATTTAAAACTCACAGTAGTGGGAAAATTCCCCTAGATTTAAACTCACAGCAGTGGGAATATGCACCTAGATTTGAAACACACAGTAGTGGGAAAAAGCACCGAGATTTGAAACACACAGTAGCAAGAAAATGCACATAGATTTGAAACTCACAGTAGTGGGAAAATGCACCTAGATTTAAACTCACCGCAGTGGAAAAATGCACCTAGATTTAAACTCACAGCAGTGGAAAAATGCACCTAGATTAAAACTCACAGCAGCGGGAAAATGCACCTAGATTTGAACCACACAGTAGTGGGAAAATGCACCTAGATTTGAAACACTGTAGTAGGAAAATGCACGTAGGTTTGAAACACAGAGCTATGGGAAATTTCACCTAGATTTATACTCACAGCAGTGGGAAGTGCACCTAGATTTAAAACTCACAGCAGTGGGGAAATGCAGCTAGATTTGAAACATACAGCAGTGGAAAATTACACCTAGATTGAAACTCACAGCAGTAGGAAAATGCACCTAGATTTGAAGCTCACAGGAGTGGGAAAATGCACCAAGAGTTAAATCTCACAGTATTGGGAAAATTCACCTAGATGTAAAACTCGCAGCAGTGTGAAAATGCACCCTGACGCAAAACTCACAGTAGTGGAAAGATGCATCTAGATGTAAACTCAGAGCAGTGGCAAAAATGCATCCAGAGTCAAAACTCAGAGCAGTGGGAAAATGCACCTAGATTTGAAACACACAACAATGGGAAATTGCGCCTAGATTTGAAATACACAGTAGTGGGGAAATGCACCTAGATTTGAACACACAGCAATTGGAAAATGCACCTAGATTTGAAACACACAACAGTGGGAAATTGCAAATAGATTTAAACTCACAGCAGTAGGATAATACATCTTGATTTAAAACTCACAGTAGTGGGAAAATGCACATATATTTAAACTCACAGCATGTGGAAAATGCACATAGATTTGAAACTCAGAGCAGTGGGAAAATGCACCTAGATTTGAAACACATAGCAGTGGGAAATTGCAAATAGATTTAAACTCACAGCAGTAGGATAATACATCTTGATTTGAAACTCACGGTAGTGGGAAAATGCACATAGATTTAAACTCGCAGCAGTGGGAAAATGCACCTAGATTTGAGCCACACAGTAGGGGGTAAATGCACCTAGATTTGAAACACACAGTAGTAGGAAAATGCACGTAGGTTTGAAACACACAGCAGTGGGAAATTACACCTAGATTTAAACTCACAGCAGTGGGAAATGCACCTAGATTTAAGACCCACAGCAGTGGGAAAATGCACCTAGATTTGAAACACACAGCAGTGGGAAATTACACCTAGATTTAAACTCATAGCAGTAGGAACATGCACCTAGATTTAAAGCTCACAGGAGTGGGAAAATGCACCTAGATTTAAATCTCAAAGTAGTGGGAAAGTCCACCTAGATTTAAAACTCACAGCAGAGTGAAAATGCACCCTGATTTAAAACTCACATTAGTGAGAAGATGCACCTAGATGTAAACTCACTTGAGTGGCAAAATGCACCTAGATTCAAAACTCAGAGCAGTGGGAAAATGCACCTAGATTTGAAACACACAACAATGGGAAATTGCGCCTAGATTTGAAACACACAGTAGTGGGGAAATGCACCTAGATTTGAACACACAGCAATGGGAAAATGCACCTAGATTTAAACTCACAGTAGTGGGAAAATGCACCCAGATTTAAAACTCACAGCAGTAGGAAAATGCACCTAGATTTAAAGCTCACAGGAGTGGGAAAATGGACCTAGATTTAAATCTCACAGTAGTGGGAAAATCCACCTAGATTTAAAACTTACAGCAGTGTGAAAATGCACCCTGATTTAAAACTCACAGTAGTGGGAAAATGCACCTAGATGTAAACTCACTGCAGTGGCAAAATGCAGCTAGATTCAAACCTCAGAGCAGTGGGAAAATGCACCTAGATTTGAAATGCACAACAATGGGAAATTGCGCCTAGATTTACAACACATAGTAGTGGGGAAATGCACCTAGATTTGAACACACATCAATGGGACAATGCACCTAGATTCAAACTCACAGTAGTGGGAAAATTCACTTAGATTTAAACTCACAGCAGTGGGAATATGCACCTAGATTTGAAACACACTATAGTGGGGAAATGCACTGATTTTTGAAACACAAAGTAGCAAGAAAATGCACATGGATTTGAAACTCACAGTAGTGGGAAAATGCACCTAGATTTAAACTCACAGAAGTGGAAAAATGCACGTAGATTTAAACTCACAGCAGTGGAAAAATGCACCTAGATTTAAAACTCACAGCAGTGGGAAAATGCACATAGATTTGAACCACACAGTAGTGGGAAAATGCACCTAGACTTGAAACACACAGTAGTAGGAAAATGCACCTAGGTTTGAAACACAGAGCTATGGGAAATTTCACCTAGATGTAAACTCACAGCAGTGGGAAATGCACCTAGATTTAAGACTCACAGTAGTGGGAAAATGCAACAAGATTTGAAACACACAGTAGCAAGAAAATGCACATGGATTTGAAACTCACAGCAGTGGGAAAATGCACCTAGATTTAAACTCACAGCAGTGGAAAAATGCACCTAGATTTAAAGTCACAACAGTGGAAAAATGCACCTAGATTTAAAACTCACAGCAGTGGGAAAATGCACCTAGATTTGAAACACACAGTAGTAGGAAAATTAAAAACTCACAGTAGTGGGAAGATGCACCTAGATGTAAACTCACTGCAGTGGCAAAATGCACCTAGATTTCAAACACACAACAATGGGAAAATGTGCCTAGATTTAAACTCACAGTGGTGGGAAAATGCACCTAGATTTAAAACTCACAGCAGTGGGAAAATGCACCTAGATTTGAAACACAGAGTAGTGGGAAAATGTACCTAGATTTGAAACACACAATAGTGGGAAAATGCACCTAGATTTAAAACTCGCAGCAGTGGGAAAATGCACCCTTATTTAAAACTCACAGTAGTGGGAAAATTCCCCTAGATTTAAACTCACAGCAGTGGGAATATGCACCTAGATTTGAAACACACAGTAGTGGGAAAATGCACCGAGATTTGAAACACACAGTAGCAAGAAAATGGATTTGAAACTCACAGTAGTGGATAAATGCACCTAGATTTAAACTCACAGCAGTGGAAAAATGCACCTAGATTTAAAACTCACAGCAGTGGGAAAATGCACCTAGATTTGAACCACACAGTAGTAGGAAAATGCACCTAGATTTGAAACACACAGTAGTAGGAACATTCACCTAGGTTTGAAGCACAGAGCTATGGGAAATTTCACCTAGATTTAAACTCACAGCAGTGGGAAATGCACCTAGATTTAAGACTCACATCAGTGGGAAAATGCACCTAGATTTGAAACTCACAGCAGTGGGAAATTACACCTAGATTTAAACTCACAGCAGTAGGAAAATGCACCTAGATTTAAAGCTCACAGGAGTGGGAAAATGCACCTACATTTAAATCTCATAGTAGTGGGAAAATCCACCTAGATTTAAAACGCACACCAGTGTGAAAATGCACCCTGATTAAAAACTCTCAGTAGTGGGAAGATGCACCTAGATGTAAGCCCACTGCAGTGGCAAAATGCACCTAGATTTCAAACACACAACAATGGGAAAATGCACCTAGATTTAAACTCACAGTAGTGGGAAAATGCACCTAGATTTAAAACTCACAGCAGTGGGAAAATGCACCTAGATTTGAAACACAGAGTAGTGTGAAAATGTACCTAGATTTGAAACACACAATAATGGGAAAATGCACCTAGATTTAAAACTCACAGCAGTGGGAAAATGCACCCTTATTTAAAACTCACAGTAGTGGGAACATTCCCCTAGATTTAAACTCACAGCAGTGGGAATATGCACCTAGATTTGAAACACTCCGTAGTGGGAAAAAGCACCGAGATTTGAAACACACAGTAGAAAGAAAATGCACATGGATTTGAAACTCACAGTAGTGGGAAAATGCACCTAGATTTAAACTCACCGCAGTGGAAAAATGCACCTAGATTTAAACTCACAGCAGTGGAAAAATGCACCTAGATTAAAACTTACAGCAGTGGGAAAATGCACCTAGATTTGAACCACACAGTAGAGGGAAAATGCACCTAGATTTGAAACACTGTAGTAGGAAAATGCACCTACGTTTGAAACACAGAGCTATGGGAAATTTCACCTAGATTTAATCTCACAGCAGTGGGAAACGCACCTAGATTTAAGACTCACAGCAGTGGGAATATGCACCTAGATTTAAAACTCACAGCAGTTGGAAAATGCACCTAGATTTGAAAACAACAATAATGGGAAAATGTACCTAGATTTAAACTCACAGTCGTGGGAACATGCACCTAGATTTGAAACACACAGTAGTGGGAAAATGCACCAATATTTGAAACACACAGTAGCAAGAAAATGCACATGGATTTGAAACTCACAGTAGTGGGAAAATGCACCTAGATTTAAAGCTCACAGCAGTTGGAAAATGCACCTAGATTTGAACCACACAGTAGTGTGAAAATGCACCTAGATTTGAAACACACAGTCGAAGGAAAATGCACCTGGGTTTGGAACACAAAGCTATGGGAAATTTCACCTAGATTTAAACTCACAGCGGTGGGAAATGCACCTAGATTTAAGACTCACAGCAGTGGGAAAATGCACCTAGATTTGAAGCACACAGCAGTGGGAAATTACACCTAGATTTAAACTCACAGCAGTGGGAAATTACACCTAGATTTAAACTCACAGCAGTAGAAAAATGCACCTAGATTTAAAGCTCACAGGAGTGGGAAAATGCACCTACATTTAAATCACACAGTAGTGGGAAAATCCACCTAGATTTAAAACTCACAGCAGTGTGAAAATGCACCCTGATTAAAAACTCACAGTAGTGGGAAAACTCCCCTAGATTTAAACTCACAGCAGTGGGAATATGCACCTAGATTTGAAACACACCGTAGTGGGAAAATGCACCGAGATTTGACACACACAGTAGCAAGAAAATGCACATGAATTTGAAACTCACAGTAGTGGGAAAATGCACCTAGATTTAAAGCTCACAGGAGTGGGAAAATGCACCTAGATTTAAATCTCACAGTAGTGGGAAAATCCACCTAGATTTAAAACTTACAGCAGTGTGAAAATGCACCCTGATTTAAAACTCACAGTAGTGAGAAGATGCACCTAGATGTAAACTCACTCGAGTGGCAAAATGCACCTAGATTCAAAACTCAGAGCAGTGGAAAAATGCACCTAGATTTGAAACACACAACAATGGGAAATTGCGCCTAAATTTGAAACACACAGTAGTGGGGAAATGCACCTAGATTTGAACACACAGCAATGGGAAAATGCACCTAGATTTAAACTCACAGTAGTGGGAAAATGCACCCAGATTTAAAACTCACAGCACTGGGAAAATGCACCTAGATTTGAAACACACAATAATGGGAAATGCACCTAGATTTAAACTCACAGCAGTAGGAAAATGCACCTAGATTTAAAGCTCACAGGAGTGGGAAAATGCACCTAGATTTAAATCTCACAGTAGTGGGAAAATCCACCTAGATTTAAAACTTACAGTAGTGTGAAAATGCACCCTGATTTAAAACTCACAGTAGTGGGAAATCGCACCTAGATGTAAACTCACCGCAGTGGCAAAATGCAGCTAGAATCAAACCTCAGAGCAGTGGGAAAATGCACCTAGATTTGAAATGCACAACAATGGGAAATTGCGCCTAGATTTGAAACACATAGTAGTGGGGAAATGCACCTAGATTTGAACACACAGCAACGGGAAAATGCACCTAGATTCAAACTCACAGTAGTGGGAAAATTCACTTAGATTTAAACTCACAGCAGTAGGAATATGCACCTAGAATTGAAACACACTGTAGTGGGAAAATGCACTGATTTTTGAAACACACAGTAGCAAGAAAATGCACATGGATTTGGAACTCACAGTAGTGGGAAAATGCACCTAGATTTAAACTCACAGAAGTGGAAAAATGCACCTAGATTTAAACTCACAGCAGTGGAAAAATGCACCTAGATTTAAAACTCACAGCAGTGCAAAAATGCACATAGATTTGAACCACACAGTAGTGGGAAAATGCACCTAGATTTGAAACACACAGTAGTAGGAAAATGCACCTAGGTTTGAAACACAGAGCTATGGGAAATTTCACCTAGATGTAAACTCACAGCAGTGGGAAATGCACCTAGATTTAAGACTCACAGCAGTGGGAAAATGCAACAAGATTTGAAACACACAGTAGCAAGAAAATGCACATGGATTTGAAACTCACAGCAGTGGGAAAATGCACCTAGATTTAAACTCACAGCAGTGGAAAAATGCACCTAGATTTAAACTCACAACAGTGGAAAAATGCACCTAGATTTAAAATTCACAGCAGTGGGAAAATGCACCTAGATTTGAAACACACAGTAGTGGGAAAATGCACCTAGATTTGAAACACACAGTAGTAGGAAAATTAAAAACTCACAGTAGTGGGAAGATGCACCTAGATGTAAACTCACTGCAGTGGCAAAATGCACCTAGATTTCAAACACACAACAATGGGAAAATGCGCCTAGATTTAAACTCACAGTAGTGGGAAAATGCACCTAGATTTAAAACTCACAGCAGTGGGAAAATGCACCTAGATTAGAAACACAGAGTAGTGGGAAAAAGTACCTAGATTTGAAACACACAATAGTGGGAAAATGCACCTAGATTTAAAACTCACAGCAGTGGGAAAATGCACCCTTATTTAAAACTCACAATAGTGGGAAAATTCCCCTAGATTTAAACTCACAGCAGTGGGTATATGCACCTAGATTTGAAACACACCTAGTGGGAAAATGCACCGAGATTTGAAACACACAGTAGCAAAAAAATGCACATGGATTTGAAACTCACAGTAGTGGATAAATGCACCTAGATTTAAACTCACAGCAGTGGAAAAATGCACCTAGATTTAAAACTCACAGCAGTGGGAAAATGCACCTAGATTTGAACCACAAAGTAGTAGGAAAATGCACCTAGATTTGAAACACACAGTAGTAGGAAAATTCACCTATGTTTGAAGCACAGAGCTATGGGAAATTTCACCTAGATTTAAACTCACAGCAGTGGGAAATGCACCTAGATTTAAGACTCAGAGCAGTGGGAAAATGCACCTAGATTTGAAACACACAGCAGTGGGAAATTACACCTAGATTTAAACTCACAGCAGTAGGAAAATGCACCCAGATTTAAAGCTCACATGATTGGGAAAATGCACCTACATTTAAATCTCATAGTAGTGGGAAAATCCACCTAGATTTAAAACGCACAGCAGTGTGAAAATGCACCCTGATTAAAAACTCTCAGTAGTGGGAAGATGCACCTAGATGTAAACTCACTGCAGTGGCAAAATGCACCTAGATTTCAAACTCACAGCAGTGGGAAAATGCACCTAGATTTGAAACAGAGTAGTGGGAAAATGTACCTAGATTTGAAACACACAATAATGGGAAAATGCACCTAGCTCACAGCAGTGGGAAAATGCACCCTTATTTAAAACTCACAGTAGTGGGAAAATGCACCTAGATTTAAAACTCACAGCAGTGGGAAAATGCACCTAGATTTAAAACTCACAGCAGTGGGAAAATGCACCTAGATTTGAAACAGATTAGTGGGAAAATGTACCTAGATTTGAAACACACAATAATGGGAAAATGCACCTAGCTCACAGCAGTGGGAAAATGCACCCTTATTTAAAACTCACAGTAGTGGGAAAATTCCCCTAGATTTAAACTCACAGCAGTGGCAAAATGCAGCTAGAATCAAACCTCAGAGCAGTGGGAAAATGCACCTAGATTTGAAATGCACAACAATGGGAAATTGAGCCTAGATTTGAAACACATAGTAGTGGGGAAATGCACCTAGATTTGAACACACAGCAACGGGAAAATGCACCTAGATTCAAACTCACAGTAGTGGGAAAATTCACTTAGATTTAAACTCACAGCAGTGGGAATATGCACCTAGAATTGAAACACACTGTAGTGGGAAAATGCACTGATTTTTGAAACACACAGTAGCAAGAAAATGCACATGGATTTGGAACTCACAGTAGTGGGAAAATGCACCTAGATTTAAACTCACAGAAGTGGAAAAATGCACCTAGATTTAAACTCACAGCAGTGGAAAAATGCACCTAGATTTAAAACTCACAGCAGTGGAAAAATGCACATAGATTTGAACCACACTGTAGTGGGAAAATGCACCTAGATTTGAAACACACAGTAGTAGGAAAATGCACCTAGGTTTGAAACACAGAGCTATGGGAAATTTCACCTAGATGTAAACTCACAGCAGTGGGAAATGCACCTAGATTTAAGACTCACAGCAGTGGGAAAATGCAACAAGATTTGAAACACACAGTAGCAAGAAAATGCACATGGATTTGAAACTCACAGCAGTGGGAAAATGCACCTAGATTTAAACTCACAGCAGTGGAAAAATGCACCTAGATTTAAACTCACAACAGTGGAAAAATGCACCTAGATTTAAAATTCACAGCAGTGGGAAAATGCACCTAGATTTGAAACACATAGTAGTGGGAAAATGCACCTAGATTTGAAACACACAGTAGTAGGACAATTAAAAACTCACAGTAGTGGGAAGATGCACCTAGATGTAAACTCACTGCAGTGGCAAAATGCACCTAGATTTCAAACACACAACAATGGGAAAATGCGCCTAGATTTAAACTCACAGTAGTGGGAAAATGCACCTAGATTTAAAACTCACAGCAGTGGGAAAATGCACCTAGATTTGAAACACAGAGTAGTGGGAAAAAGTACCTAGATTTGAAACACACAATAGTGGGAAAATGCACCTAGATTTAAAACTCACAGCAGTGGGAAAATGCACCCTTATTTAAAACTCACAATAGTGGGAAAATTCCCCTAGATTTAAACTCACAGCAGTGGGTATATGCACCTAGATTTGAAACACACCTAGTGGGAAAATGCACCGAGATTTGAAACACACAGTAGTGGATAAATGCACCTAGATTTAAACTAACAGTAGTGGATAAATGCACCTAGATTTAAACTCACAGCAGTGGAAAAATGCACCTAGATTTAAAACTCACAGCAGTGGGAAAATGCACCTAGATTTGAACCACACAGTAGTAGGAAAATGCACCTAGATTCGAAACACACAGTAGTAGGAAAATTCACCTATGTTTGAAGCACAGAGCTATGGGAAATTTCACCTAGATTTAAACCACAAAGTAGTAGGAAAATGCACCTAGATTTGAAACACACAGTAGTAGGAAAATTCACCTATGTTTGAAGCACAGAGCTATGGGAAATTTCACCTAGATTTAAACTCACAGCAGTGGGAAATGCACCTAGATTTAAGACTCACAGCAGTGGGAAAATGCACCTAGATTTGAAACACACAGCAGTGGGAAATTACACCTAGATTTAAACTCACAGCAGTAGGAAAATGCACCTAGATTTAAAGCTCACATGATTGGGAAAATGCACCTACATTTAAATCTCATAGTAGAGGGAAAATCCACCTAGATTTAAAACGCACAGCAGTGTGAAAATGCACCCTGATTAAAAACTCTCAGTAGTGGGAAGATGCACCTAGATGTAAACTCACTGCAGTGGCAAAATGCACCTAGATTTCAAACTCACAGCAGTGGGAAAATGCACCTAGATTTGAAACAGAGTAGTGGGAAAATGTACCTAGATTTGAAACACACAATAATGGGAAAATGCACCTAGCTCACAGCAGTGGGAAAATGCACCCTTATTTAAAACTCACAGTAGTGGGAAAATGCACCTAGATTTAAAACTCACAGCAGTGGGAAAATGCACCTAGATTTAAAACTCACAGCAGTGGGAAAATGCACCTAGATTTGAAACAGATTAGTGGGAAAATGTACCTAGATTTGAAACACACAATAATGGGAAAATGCACCTAGCTCACAGCAGTGGGAAAATGCACCCTTATTTAAAACTCACAGTAGTGGGAAAATTCCCCTAGATTTAAACTCACAGCAGTGGCAAAATGCAGCTAGAATCAAACCTCAGAGCAGTGGGAAAATGCAAATAGATTTGAAATGCACAACAATGGGAAATTGAGCCTAGATATGAAACACATAGTAGTGGGGAAATGCACCTAGATTTGAACACACAGCAACGGGAAAATGCACCTAGATTCAAACTCACAGTAGTGGGAAAATTCACTTAGATTTAAACTCACAGCAGTGGGAATATGCACCTAGAATTGAAACACACTGTAGTGGGAAAATGCACTGATCTTTGAAACACACAGTAGCAAGAAAATGCACATGGATTTGGAACTCACAGTAGTGGGAAAATGCACCTAGATTTAAACTCACAGAAGTGGAAAAATGCACCTAGATTTAAACTCACAGCAGTGGAAAAATGCACCTAGATTTAAAACTCACAGCAGTGGAAAAATGCACATAGATTTGAACCACACTGTAGTGGGAAAATGCACCTAGATTTGAAACACACAGTAGTAGGAAAATGCACCTAGGTTTGAAACACAGAGCTATGGGAAATTTCACCTAGATGTAAACTCACAGCAGTGGGAAATGCACCTAGATTTAAGACTCACAGCAGTGGGAAAATGCAACAAGATTTGAAACACACAGTAGCAAGAAAATGCACATGGATTTGAAACTCACAGCAGTGGGAAAATGCACCTAGATTTAAACTCACAGCAGTGGAAAAATGCACCTAGATTTAAACTCACAACAGTGGAAAAATGCACCTAGATTTAAAATTCACAGCAGTGGGAAAATGCACCTAGATTTGAAACACATAGTAGTGGGAAAATGCACCTAGATTTGAAACACACAGTAGTAGGACAATTAAAAACTCACAGTAGTGGGAAGATGCACCTAGATGTAAACTCACTGCAGTGGCAAAATGCACCTAGATTTCAAACACACAACAATGGGAAAATGCGCCTAGATTTAAACTCACAGCAGTGGGAAAATGCACCTAGATTTAAAACTCACAGCAGTGGGAAAATGCACCTAGATTTGAAACACAGAGTAGTGGGAAAAAGTACCTAGATTTGAAACACACAATAGTGGGAAAATGCACCTAGATTTAAAACTCACAGCAGTGGGAAAATGCACCCTTATTTAAAACTCACATTAGTGGGAAAAGTCCCCTAGATTTAAACTCACAGCAGTGGGTATATGCACCTAGATTTGAAACACACCTAGTGGGAAAATGCACCGAGATTTGAAACACACAGTAGTGGATAAATGCACCTAGATTTAAACTCACAGTAGTGGATAAATGCACCTAGATTTAAACTCACAGCAGTGGAAAAATGCACCTAGATTTAAAACTCACAGCAGTGGGAAAATGCACCTAGATTTGAACCACACAGTAGTAGGAAAATGCACCTAGATTTGAAACACACAGTAGTAGGAAAATTCACCTATGTTTGAAGCACAGAGCTATGGGAAATTTCACCTAGATTTAAACTCACAGCAGTGGGAAATGCACCTAGATTTAAGACTCACAGCAGTGGGAAAATGCACCTAGATTTGAAACACACAGCAGTGGGAAATTACACCTAGATTTAAACTCACAGCAGTAGGAAAATGCACCTAGATTTAAAGCTCACATGAGTGGGAAAATGCACCTACATTTAAATCTCATAGTAGTGGGAAAATCCACCTAGATTTAAAACGCACAGCAGTGTGAAAATGCACCCTGATTAAAAACTCTCAGTAGTGGGAAGATGCACCTAGATGTAAACTCACTGCAGTGGCAAAATGCACCTAGATTTCAAACTCACAGCAGTGGGAAAATGCACCTAGATTTGAAACAGAGTAGTGGGAAAATGTACCTAGATTTGAAACACACAATAATGGGAAAATGCACCTAGCTCACAGCAGTGGGAAAATGCACCCTTATTTAAAACTCACAGTAGTGGGAAAATGCACCTAGATTTAAAACTCACAGCAGTGGGAAAATGCACCTAGATTTAAAACTCACAGCAGTGGGAAAATGCACCTAGATTTGAAACAGAGTAGTGGGAAAATGTACCTAGATTTGAAACACACAATAATGGGAAAATGCACCTAGCTCACAGCAGTGGGAAAATGCACCCTTATTTAAAACTCACAGTAGTGTGAAAATTCCCCTAGATTTAAACTCACAGCAGTGGGAATATGCACCTAGATTTGAAACACACCGTAGTGGGAAAAAGCACAGAGATTTGAAACACACAGTAGCAAGAAAATGCACATGGATTTGAAACTCACAGTAGTGGGAAAATGCACCTAGATTTAAACTCACCGCAGTGGAAAAATGCACCTAGATTTAAACTCACAGCAGTGGAAAAATGCACCTAGATTAAAACTCACAGCAGTGGGAAAATGCACCTAGATTTGAACCACACAGTAGTGGGAAAATGCACCTAGATTTGAAACACTGTAGTAGGAAAATGCACGTAGGTTTGAAACACAGAGCTATGGGAAATTTCACCTAGATTTATACTCACAGCAGTGGGAAGTGCACCTAGATTTAAAACTCACAGCAGTGGGGAAATGCAGCTAGATTTGAAACATACAGCAGTGGAAAATTATACCTAGATTGAAACTCACAGCAGTAGGAAAATGCACCTACATTTGAAGCTCACAGGAGTGGGAAAATGCACCAAGAGTTAAATCTCACAGTAGTGGGAAAATTCACCTAGATGTAAAACTCGCAGCAGTGTGAAAATGCACCCTGACGCAAAACTCACAGTAGTGGAAAGATGCATCTAGATGTAAACTCAGAGCAGTGGCAAAAATGAATCCAGATTCAAAACTCAGAGCAGTGGGAAAATGCACCTAGATTTGAAACACACAACAATGGGAAATTGCGCCTAGATTTGAAATACACAGTAGTGGGGAAATGCACCTAGATTTGAACACACAACAATTGGAAAATGCACCTAGATTTGAAACACACAACAGTGGGAAATTGCAAATAGATTTAAACTCACAGCAGTAGGATAATACATCTTGATTTAAAACTCACAGTAGTGGGAAAATGCACATATATTTAAACTCACAGCATGTGGAAAATGCACATAGATTTGAAACTCAGAGCAGTGGGAAAATGCACCTAGATTTGAAACACATAGCAGTGGGAAATTGCAAATAGATTTAAACTCACAGCAGTAGGATAATACATCTTGATTTGAAACTCACAGTAGTGGGAAAATGCACATAGATTTAAACTCGCAGCAGTGGGAAAATGCACCTCGATTTGAGCCACACAGTAGGGGGTAAATGCACCTAGATTTGAAACACACAGTCGTAGGAAAATGCACGTAGGTTTGAAACACACAGCAGTGGGAAATTACACCTAGATTTAAACTCATAGCAGTAGGAACATGCACCTAGATTTAAAGCTCACAGGAGTGGGAAAATGCACCTAGATTTAAATCTCAAAGTAGTGGGAAAGTCCACCTAGATTTAAAACTCACAGCAGAGTGAAAATGCACCCTGATTTAAAACTCACATTAGTGAGAAGATGCACCTAGATGTAAACTCTCTCGAGTGGCAAAATGCACCTAGATTCAAAACTCAGAGCAGTGGGAAAATGCACCTAGATTTGAAACACACAACAATCGGAAATTGCGCCTAGATTTGAAACACACAGTAGTGGGGAAATGCACCTAGATTTGAACACACAGCAATGGGAAAATGCACCTAGATTTAAACTCACAGTAGTGGGAAAATGCACCCAGATTTAAAACTCACAGCAGTAGGAAAATGCACCTAGATTTAAAGCTCACAGGAGTGGGAAAATGGACCTAGATTTAAATCTCACAGTAGTGGGAAAATCCACCTAGATTTAAAACTTACAGCAGTGTGAAAATGCACCCTGATTTAAAACTCACAGTAGTGGGAAAATGCACCTAGATGTAAACTCACTGCAGTGGCAAAATGCAGCTAGATTCAAACCTCAGAGCAGTGGGAAAATGCACCTAGATTTGAAATGCACAACAATGGGAAATTGCGCCTAGATTTACAACACATAGTAGTGGGGAAATGCACCTAGATTTGAACACACAGCAATGGGACAATGCACCTAGATTCAAACTCACAGTAGTGGGAAAATTCACTTAGATTTAAACTCACAGCAGTGGGAATATGCACCTAGATTTGAAACACACTGTAGTGGGGAAATGCACTGATTTTTGAAACACACAGTAGCAAGAAAATGCACATGGATTTGAAACTCACAGTAGTGGGAAAATGCACCTAGATTTAAACTCACAGAAGTGGAAAATGCACCTAGATTTAAACTCACAGCAGTGGAAAAATGCACCTAGATTTAAAACTCACAGCAGTGGGAAAATGCACATAGATTTGAACCACACAGTAGTGGGAAAATGCACCTAGACTTGAAACACACAGTAGTAGGAAAATGCACCTAGGTTTGAAACACAGAGCTATGGGAAATTTCACCTAGATGTAAACTCACAGCAGTGGGAAATGCACCTAGATTTAAGACTCACAGTAGTGGGAAAATGCAACAAGATTTGAAACACACAGTAGCAAGAAAATGCACATGGATTTGAAACTCACAGCAGTGGGAAAATGCACCTAGATTTAAACTCACAGCAGTGGGAAAATGCACCTAGATTTAAACTCACAGCAGTGGAAAAATGCACCTAGATTTAAACTCACAACAGTGGAAAAATGCACCTAGATTTAAAACTCACAGCAGTGGGAAAATGCACCTAGATTTGAAACACACAGTAGTGGGAAAATGCACCTAGATTTGAAACACACAGTAGTAGGAAAATTAAAAACTCACAGTAGTGGGAAGATGCACCTAGATGTAAACTCACTGCAGTGGCAAAATGCACCTAGATTTCAAACACACAACAATGGGAAAATGTGCCTAGATTTAAACTCACAGTAGTGGGAAAATGCACCTAGATTTAAAACTCACAGCAGTGGGAAAATGCACCTAGATTTGAAACACAGAGTAGTGGGAAAATGTACCTAGATTTGAAACACACAATAGTGGGAAAATGCACCTAGATTTAAAACTCGCAGCAGTGGGAAAATGCACCCTTATTTAAAACTCACAGTAGTGGGAAAATTCCCCTAGATTTAAACTCACAGCAGTGGGAATATGCACCTAGATTTGAAACACACCTAGTGGGAAAATGCACCGAGATTTGAAACACACAGTAGCAAGAAAATGGATTTGAAACTCACAGTAGTGGATAAATGCACCTAGATTTAAACTCACAGCAGTGGAAAAATGCACCTAGATTTAAAACTCACAGCAGTAGGAAAATTCACCAAGGTTTGAAGCACAGAGCTATGGGAAATTTCACCTAGATTTAAACTCACAGCAGTGGGAAATGCACCTAGATTTAAGACTCACATCAGTGGGAAAATGCACCTAGATTTGAAACACACAGCAGTCGGAAATTACACCTAGATTTAAACTCACAGCAGTAGGAAAATGCACCTAGATTTCAAGCTCACAGGAGTGGGAAAATGCACCTACATTTAAATCTCATAGTAGTGGGAAAATCCACCTAGATTTAAAACGCACAGCAGTGTGAAAATGCACCCTGATTAAAAACTCTCAGTAGTGGGAAGATGCACCTAGATGTAAACCCACTGCAGTGGCAAAATGCACCTAGATTTCAAACACACAACAATGGGAAAATGCACCTAGATTTAAACTCACAGTAGTGGGAAAATGCACCTAGATTTAAAACTCACAGCAGTGGGAAAATGCACCTAGATTTGAAACACAGAGTAGTGGGAAAATGTACCTAGATTTGAAACACACAATAATGGGAAAATGCACCTAGATTTAAAACTCACAGCAGTGGGAAAATGCACCCTTATTTAAAACTCACAGTAGTGGGAAAATTCCCCTAGATTTAAACTCACAGCAGTGGGAATATGCACCTAGATTTGAAACACACCGTAGTGGGAAAAAGCACCGAGATTTGAAACACACAGTAGCAAGAAAATGCACATGGATTTGAAACTCACAGTAGTGGGAAAATGCACCTAGATTTAAACTCACCGCAGTGGAAAAATGCACCTAGATTTAAACTCACAGCAGTGGAAAAATGCACCTAGATTAAAACTCACAGCAGTGGGAAAATGCACCTGAATTTGAACCACACAGTAGTGGGAAAATGCACCTAGATTTGAAACACTGTAGTAGGAAAATGCACCTACGTTTGAAACACAGAGCTATGGGAAATTTCACCTAGATTTAATCTCACAGCAGTGGGAAATGCACCTAGATTTAAGACTCACAGCAGTGGGAATATGCACCTAGATTTAAAACTCACAGCAGTTGGAAAATGCACCTAGATTTGAAAACAACAATAATGGGAAAATGTACCTAGATTTAAACTCACAGTCGTGGGAACATGCACCTAGATTTGAAACACACAGTAGTGGGAAAATGCACCGATATTTGAAACACACAGTAGCAAGAAAATGCACATGGATTTGAAACTCACAGTAGTGGGAAAATGCACCTAGATTTAAAACTCACAGCAGTTGGAAAATGCACCTAGATTTGAACCACACAGTAGTGTGAAAATGCACCTAGATTTGAAACACACAGTCGAAGGAAAATGCACCTGGGTTTGGAACACAAAGCTATGGGAAATTTCACCTAGATTTAAACTCACAGCGGTGGGAAATGCACCTAGATTTAAGACTCACAGCAGTGGGAAAATGCACCTAGATTTGAAGCACACAGCAGTGGGAAATTACACCTAGATTTAAACTCACAGCAGTGGGAAATTACACCTAGATTTAAACTCACAGCAGTAGAAAAATGCACCTAGATTTAAAGCTCACAGGAGTGGGAAAATGCACCTACATTTAAATCACACAGTAGTGGGAAAATCCACATAGATTTAAAACTCACAGCAGTGTGAAAATGCACCCTGATTAAAAACTCACAGTAGTGGGAAGATGCACCTAGATGTAAACTCGCTGCAGTGGCAAAATGCACCTAGATTTCAAACACACAACAATGGGAGAATGCACCTAGATTTAAACTCACAGTAGTGGGAAAATGCACCTAGATTTAAAACTCACAGCAGTGGGAAAATGCACTTAGATTTGAAACACAGAGTAGTGGGAAAATGTACCTAGATTTGAAACACACAATAATGGGAAAATGCACCTAGATTTAAAACTCACAGCAGTGGGAAAATGCACCCTTATTTAAAACTCACAGTAGTGGAAAAATTCCCCTAGATTTAAACTCACAGCAGTGGGAATATGCACCTAGATTTGAAACACACCGTAGTGGGAAAATGCACCGAGATTTGACACACACAGTAGCAAGAAAATGCACATGAATTTGAAACTCACAGTAGTGGGAAAATGCACCTAGATTTAAAGCTCACAGGAGTGGGAAAATGCACCTAGATTTAAATCTCAAAGTAGTGGGAAAATCCACCTAGATTTAAAACTTACAGCAGTGTGAAAATGCACCCTGATTTAAAACTCACAGTAGTGAGAAGATGCACCTAGATGTAAACTCACTCGAGTGGCAAAATGCACCTAGATTCAAAACTCAGAGCAGTGGGAAAATGCACCTAGATTTGAAACACACAACAATGGGAAATTGCACCTAAATTTGAAACACACAGTAGTAGGGAAATGCACCTAGATTTGAACACACAGCAATGGGAAAATGCACCTAGATTTAAACTCACAGTAGTGGGAAAATGCACCCAGATTTAAAACTCACAGCACTGGGAAAATGCACCTAGATTTGAAACACACAATAATGGGAAAATGCACCTAGATTTAAACTCACAGCAGTAGGAAAATGCACCTAGATTTAAAGCTCACAGGAGTGGGAAAATGCACCTAGATTTAAATCTCACAGTAGTGGGAAAATCCACCTAGATTTAAAACTTACAGTAGTGTGAAAATGCACCCTGATTTAAAACTCACAGTAGTGGGAAATCGCACCTAGATGTAAACTCACCGCAGTGGCAAAATGCAGCTAGAATCAAACCTCAGAGCAGTGGGAAAATGCACCTAGATTTGAAATGCACAACAATCGGAAATTGCGCCTAGATTTGAAACACATAGTAGTGGGGAAATGCACCTAGATTTGAACACACAGCAACGGGAAAATGCACCTAGATTCAAACTCACAGTAGTGGGAAAATTCACTTAGATTTAAACTCACAGCAGTGGGAATATGCACCTAGAATTGAAACACACTGTAGTGGGAAAATGCACTGATTTTTGAAACACACAGTAGCAAGAAAATGCACATGGATTTGGAACTCACAGTAGTGGGAAAATGCACCTAGATTTAAACTCACAGAAGTGGAAAAATGCACCTAGATTTAAACTTACAGCAGTGGAAAAATGCACCTAGATTTAAAACTCACAGCAGTGGAAAAATGCACATAGATTTGAACCACACAGTAGTGGGAAAATGCACCTAGATTTGAAACACACAGTAGTAGGAAAATGCACCTAGGTTTGAAACACAGAGCTATGGGAAATTTCACCTAGATGTAAACTCACAGCAGTGGGAAATGCACCTAGATTTAAGACTCACAGCAGTGGGAAAATGCAACAAGATTTGAAACACACAGTAGCAAGAAAATGCACATGGATTTGAAACTCACAGCAGTGGGAAAATGCACCTAGATTTAAACTCACAGCAGTGGAAAAATGCACCTAGATTTAAACTCACAACAGTGGAAAAATGCACCTAGATTTAAAATTCACAGCAGTGGGAAAATGCACCTAGATTTGAAACACACAGTAGTGGGAAAATGCACCTAGATTTGAAACACACAGTAGTAGGAAAATTAAAAACTCACAGTAGTGGGAAGATGCACCTAGATGTAAACTCACTGCAGTGGCAAAATGCACCTAGATTTCAAACACACAACAATGGGAAAATGCGCCTAGATTTAAACTCACAGTAGTGGGAAAATGCACCTAGATTTAAAACTCACAGCAGTGGGAAAATGCACCTAGATTTGAAACACAGAGTAGTGGGAAAAAGTACCTAGATTTGAAACACACAATAGTGGGAAAATGCACCTAGATTTAAAACTCACAGCAGTGGGAAAATGCACCCTTATTTAAAACTCACAATAGTGGGAAAATTCCCCTAGATTTAAACTCACAGCAGTGGGTATATGCACCTAGATTTGAAACACACCTAGTGGGAAAATGCACCGAGATTTGAAACACACAGTAGCAAAAAAATGCACATGGATTTGAAACTCACAGCAGTGGGAAATGAACCTAGATTTAAGACTCACAGCAGTGGGAAAATGCACCTAGATTTGAAACACACAGCAGTGGGAAAATGCACCTAGATTTGAAACACAGAGTAGTGGGAAAATGTACCTAGATTTGAAACACACAATAGTGGGAAAATGCACCTAGATTTAAAACTCGCAGCAGTGGGAAAATGCACCCTTATTTAAAACTCACAGTAGTGGGAAAATTCCCCTAGATTTAAACTCACAGCAGTGGGAATATGCACCTAGATTTGAAACACACAGTAGTGGGAAAATGCACCGAGATTTGAAACACACAGTAGCAAGAAAATGGATTTGAAACTCACAGTAGTGGATAAATGCACCTAGATTTAAACTCACAGCAGTGGAAAAATGCACCTAGATTTAAAACTCACAGCAGTGGGAAAATGCACCTAGATTTGAACCACACAGTAGTAGGAAAATGCACCTAGATTTGAAACACACAGTAGTAGGAACATTCACCTAGGTTTGAAGCACAGAGCTATGGGAAATTTCACCTAGATTTAAACTCACAGCAGTGGGAAATGCACCTAGATTTAAGACTCACATCAGTGGGAAAATGCACCTAGATTTGAAACTCACAGCAGTGGGAAATTACACCTAGATTTAAACTCACAGCAGTAGGAAAATGCACCTAGATTTAAAGCTCACAGGAGTGGGAAAATGCACCTACATTTAAATCTCATAGTAGTGGGAAAATCCACCTAGATTTAAAACGCACACCAGTGTGAAAATGCACCCTGATTAAAAACTCTCAGTAGTGGGAAGATGCACCTAGATGTAAGCCCACTGCAGTGGCAAAATGCACCTAGATTTCAAACACACAACAATGGGAAAATGCACCTAGATTTAAACTCACAGTAGTGGGAAAATGCACCTAGATTTAAAACTCACAGCAGTGGGAAAATGCACCTAGATTTGAAACACAGAGTAGTGTGAAAATGTACCTAGATTTGAAACACACAATAATGGGAAAATGCACCTAGATTTAAAACTCACAGCAGTGGGAAAATGCACCCTTATTTAAAACTCACAGTAGTGGGAACATTCCCCTAGATTTAAACTCACAGCAGTGGGAATATGCACCTAGATTTGAAACACTCCGTAGTGGGAAAAAGCACCGAGATTTGAAACACACAGTAGAAAGAAAATGCACATGGATTTGAAACTCACAGTAGTGGGAAAATGCACCTAGATTTAAACTCACCGCAGTGGAAAAATGCACCTAGATTTAAACTCACAGCAGTGGAAAAATGCACCTAGATTAAAACTTACAGCAGTGGGAAAATGCACCTAGATTTGAACCACACAGTAGAGGGAAAATGCACCTAGATTTGAAACACTGTAGTAGGAAAATGCACCTACGTTTGAAACACAGAGCTATGGGAAATTTCACCTAGATTTAATCTCACAGCAGTGGGAAACGCACCTAGATTTAAGACTCACAGCAGTGGGAATATGCACCTAGATTTAAAACTCACAGCAGTTGGAAAATGCACCTAGATTTGAAAACAACAATAATGGGAAAATGTACCTAGATTTAAACTCACAGTCGTGGGAACATGCACCTAGATTTGAAACACACAGTAGTGGGAAAATGCACCAATATTTGAAACACACAGTAGCAAGAAAATGCACATGGATTTGAAACTCACAGTAGTGGGAAAATGCACCTAGATTTAAAGCTCACAGCAGTTGGAAAATGCACCTAGATTTGAACCACACAGTAGTGTGAAAATGCACCTAGATTTGAAACACACAGTCGAAGGAAAATGCACCTGGGTTTGGAACACAAAGCTATGGGAAATTTCACCTAGATTTAAACTCACAGCGGTGGGAAATGCACCTAGATTTAAGACTCACAGCAGTGGGAAAATGCACCTAGATTTGAAGCACACAGCAGTGGGAAATTACACCTAGATTTAAACTCACAGCAGTGGGAAATTACACCTAGATTTAAACTCACAGCAGTAGAAAAATGCACCTAGATTTAAAGCTCACAGGAGTGGGAAAATGCACCTACATTTAAATCACACAGTAGTGGGAAAATCCACCTAGATTTAAAACTCACAGCAGTGTGAAAATGCACCCTGATTAAAAACTCACAGTAGTGGGAAAACTCCCCTAGATTTAAACTCACAGCAGTGGGAATATGCACCTAGATTTGAAACACACCGTAGTGGGAAAATGCACCGAGATTTGACACACACAGTAGCAAGAAAATGCACATGAATTTGAAACTCACAGTAGTGGGAAAATGCACCTAGATTTAAAGCTCACAGGAGTGGGAAAATGCACCTAGATTTAAATCTCACAGTAGTGGGAAAATCCACCTAGATTTAAAACTTACAGCAGTGTGAAAATGCACCCTGATTTAAAACTCACAGTAGTGAGAAGATGCACCTAGATGTAAACTCACTCGAGTGGCAAAATGCACCTAGATTCAAAACTCAGAGCAGTGGAAAAATGCACCTAGATTTGAAACACACAACAATGGGAAATTGCGCCTAAATTTGAAACACACAGTAGTGGGGAAATGCACCTAGATTTGAACACACAGCAATGGGAAAATGCACCTAGATTTAAACTCACAGTAGTGGGAAAATGCACCCAGATTTAAAACTCACAGCACTGGGAAAATGCACCTAGATTTGAAACACACAATAATGGGAAATGCACCTAGATTTAAACTCACAGCAGTAGGAAAATGCACCTAGATTTAAAGCTCACAGGAGTGGGAAAATGCACCTAGATTTAAATCTCACAGTAGTGGGAAAATCCACCTAGATTTAAAACTTACAGTAGTGTGAAAATGCACCCTGATTTAAAACTCACAGTAGTGGGAAATCGCACCTAGATGTAAACTCACCGCAGTGGCAAAATGCAGCTAGAATCAAACCTCAGAGCAGTGGGAAAATGCACCTAGATTTGAAATGCACAACAATGGGAAATTGCGCCTAGATTTGAAACACATAGTAGTGGGGAAATGCACCTAGATTTGAACACACAGCAACGGGAAAATGCACCTAGATTCAAACTCACAGTAGTGGGAAAATTCACTTAGATTTAAACTCACAGCAGTAGGAATATGCACCTAGAATTGAAACACACTGTAGTGGGAAAATGCACTGATTTTTGAAACACACAGTAGCAAGAAAATGCACATGGATTTGGAACTCACAGTAGTGGGAAAATGCACCTAGATTTAAACTCACAGAAGTGGAAAAATGCACCTAGATTTAAACTCACAGCAGTGGAAAAATGCACCTAGATTTAAAACTCACAGCAGTGCAAAAATGCACATAGATTTGAACCACACAGTAGTGGGAAAATGCACCTAGATTTGAAACACACAGTAGTAGGAAAATGCACCTAGGTTTGAAACACAGAGCTATGGGAAATTTCACCTAGATGTAAACTCACAGCAGTGGGAAATGCACCTAGATTTAAGACTCACAGCAGTGGGAAAATGCAACAAGATTTGAAACACACAGTAGCAAGAAAATGCACATGGATTTGAAACTCACAGCAGTGGGAAAATGCACCTAGATTTAAACTCACAGCAGTGGAAAAATGCACCTAGATTTAAACTCACAACAGTGGAAAAATGCACCTAGATTTAAAATTCACAGCAGTGGGAAAATGCACCTAGATTTGAAACACACAGTAGTGGGAAAATGCACCTAGATTTGAAACACACAGTAGTAGGAAAATTAAAAACTCACAGTAGTGGGAAGATGCACCTAGATGTAAACTCACTGCAGTGGCAAAATGCACCTAGATTTCAAACACACAACAATGGGAAAATGCGCCTAGATTTAAACTCACAGTAGTGGGAAAATGCACCTAGATTTAAAACTCACAGCAGTGGGAAAATGCACCTAGATTAGAAACACAGAGTAGTGGGAAAAAGTACCTAGATTTGAAACACACAATAGTGGGAAAATGCACCTAGATTTAAAACTCACAGCAGTGGGAAAATGCACCCTTATTTAAAACTCACAATAGTGGGAAAATTCCCCTAGATTTAAACTCACAGCAGTGGGTATATGCACCTAGATTTGAAACACACCTAGTGGGAAAATGCACCGAGATTTGAAACACACAGTAGCAAAAAAATGCACATGGATTTGAAACTCACAGTAGTGGATAAATGCACCTAGATTTAAACTCACAGCAGTGGAAAAATGCACCTAGATTTAAAACTCACAGCAGTGGGAAAATGCACCTAGATTTGAACCACAAAGTAGTAGGAAAATGCACCTAGATTTGAAACACACAGTAGTAGGAAAATTCACCTATGTTTGAAGCACAGAGCTATGGGAAATTTCACCTAGATTTAAACTCACAGCAGTGGGAAATGCACCTAGATTTAAGACTCAGAGCAGTGGGAAAATGCACCTAGATTTGAAACACACAGCAGTGGGAAATTACACCTAGATTTAAACTCACAGCAGTAGGAAAATGCACCCAGATTTAAAGCTCACATGATTGGGAAAATGCACCTACATTTAAATCTCATAGTAGTGGGAAAATCCACCTAGATTTAAAACGCACAGCAGTGTGAAAATGCACCCTGATTAAAAACTCTCAGTAGTGGGAAGATGCACCTAGATGTAAACTCACTGCAGTGGCAAAATGCACCTAGATTTCAAACTCACAGCAGTGGGAAAATGCACCTAGATTTGAAACAGAGTAGTGGGAAAATGTACCTAGATTTGAAACACACAATAATGGGAAAATGCACCTAGCTCACAGCAGTGGGAAAATGCACCCTTATTTAAAACTCACAGTAGTGGGAAAATGCACCTAGATTTAAAACTCACAGCAGTGGGAAAATGCACCTAGATTTAAAACTCACAGCAGTGGGAAAATGCACCTAGATTTGAAACAGATTAGTGGGAAAATGTACCTAGATTTGAAACACACAATAATGGGAAAATGCACCTAGCTCACAGCAGTGGGAAAATGCACCCTTATTTAAAACTCACAGTAGTGGGAAAATTCCCCTAGATTTAAACTCACAGCAGTGGCAAAATGCAGCTAGAATCAAACCTCAGAGCAGTGGGAAAATGCACCTAGATTTGAAATGCACAACAATGGGAAATTGAGCCTAGATTTGAAACACATAGTAGTGGGGAAATGCACCTAGATTTGAACACACAGCAACGGGAAAATGCACCTAGATTCAAACTCACAGTAGTGGGAAAATTCACTTAGATTTAAACTCACAGCAGTGGGAATATGCACCTAGAATTGAAACACACTGTAGTGGGAAAATGCACTGATTTTTGAAACACACAGTAGCAAGAAAATGCACATGGATTTGGAACTCACAGTAGTGGGAAAATGCACCTAGATTTAAACTCACAGAAGTGGAAAAATGCACCTAGATTTAAACTCACAGCAGTGGAAAAATGCACCTAGATTTAAAACTCACAGCAGTGGAAAAATGCACATAGATTTGAACCACACTGTAGTGGGAAAATGCACCTAGATTTGAAACACACAGTAGTAGGAAAATGCACCTAGGTTTGAAACACAGAGCTATGGGAAATTTCACCTAGATGTAAACTCACAGCAGTGGGAAATGCACCTAGATTTAAGACTCACAGCAGTGGGAAAATGCAACAAGATTTGAAACACACAGTAGCAAGAAAATGCACATGGATTTGAAACTCACAGCAGTGGGAAAATGCACCTAGATTTAAACTCACAGCAGTGGAAAAATGCACCTAGATTTAAACTCACAACAGTGGAAAAATGCACCTAGATTTAAAATTCACAGCAGTGGGAAAATGCACCTAGATTTGAAACACATAGTAGTGGGAAAATGCACCTAGATTTGAAACACACAGTAGTAGGACAATTAAAAACTCACAGTAGTGGGAAGATGCACCTAGATGTAAACTCACTGCAGTGGCAAAATGCACCTAGATTTCAAACACACAACAATGGGAAAATGCGCCTAGATTTAAACTCACAGTAGTGGGAAAATGCACCTAGATTTAAAACTCACAGCAGTGGGAAAATGCACCTAGATTTGAAACACAGAGTAGTGGGAAAAAGTACCTAGATTTGAAACACACAATAGTGGGAAAATGCACCTAGATTTAAAACTCACAGCAGTGGGAAAATGCACCCTTATTTAAAACTCACAATAGTGGGAAAATTCCCCTAGATTTAAACTCACAGCAGTGGGTATATGCACCTAGATTTGAAACACACCTAGTGGGAAAATGCACCGAGATTTGAAACACACAGTAGTGGATAAATGCACCTAGATTTAAACTAACAGTAGTGGATAAATGCACCTAGATTTAAACTCACAGCAGTGGAAAAATGCACCTAGATTTAAAACTCACAGCAGTGGGAAAATGCACCTAGATTTGAACCACACAGTAGTAGGAAAATGCACCTAGATTCGAAACACACAGTAGTAGGAAAATTCACCTATGTTTGAAGCACAGAGCTATGGGAAATTTCACCTAGATTTAAACCACAAAGTAGTAGGAAAATGCACCTAGATTTGAAACACACAGTAGTAGGAAAATTCACCTATGTTTGAAGCACAGAGCTATGGGAAATTTCACCTAGATTTAAACTCACAGCAGTGGGAAATGCACCTAGATTTAAGACTCACAGCAGTGGGAAAATGCACCTAGATTTGAAACACACAGCAGTGGGAAATTACACCTAGATTTAAACTCACAGCAGTAGGAAAATGCACCTAGATTTAAAGCTCACATGATTGGGAAAATGCACCTACATTTAAATCTCATAGTAGAGGGAAAATCCACCTAGATTTAAAACGCACAGCAGTGTGAAAATGCACCCTGATTAAAAACTCTCAGTAGTGGGAAGATGCACCTAGATGTAAACTCACTGCAGTGGCAAAATGCACCTAGATTTCAAACTCACAGCAGTGGGAAAATGCACCTAGATTTGAAACAGAGTAGTGGGAAAATGTACCTAGATTTGAAACACACAATAATGGGAAAATGCACCTAGCTCACAGCAGTGGGAAAATGCACCCTTATTTAAAACTCACAGTAGTGGGAAAATGCACCTAGATTTAAAACTCACAGCAGTGGGAAAATGCACCTAGATTTAAAACTCACAGCAGTGGGAAAATGCACCTAGATTTGAAACAGATTAGTGGGAAAATGTACCTAGATTTGAAACACACAATAATGGGAAAATGCACCTAGCTCACAGCAGTGGGAAAATGCACCCTTATTTAAAACTCACAGTAGTGGGAAAATTCCCCTAGATTTAAACTCACAGCAGTGGCAAAATGCAGCTAGAATCAAACCTCAGAGCAGTGGGAAAATGCAAATAGATTTGAAATGCACAACAATGGGAAATTGAGCCTAGATATGAAACACATAGTAGTGGGGAAATGCACCTAGATTTGAACACACAGCAACGGGAAAATGCACCTAGATTCAAACTCACAGTAGTGGGAAAATTCACTTAGATTTAAACTCACAGCAGTGGGAATATGCACCTAGAATTGAAACACACTGTAGTGGGAAAATGCACTGATCTTTGAAACACACAGTAGCAAGAAAATGCACATGGATTTGGAACTCACAGTAGTGGGAAAATGCACCTAGATTTAAACTCACAGAAGTGGAAAAATGCACCTAGATTTAAACTCACAGCAGTGGAAAAATGCACCTAGATTTAAAACTCACAGCAGTGGAAAAATGCACATAGATTTGAACCACACTGTAGTGGGAAAATGCACCTAGATTTGAAACACACAGTAGTAGGAAAATGCACCTAGGTTTGAAACACAGAGCTATGGGAAATTTCACCTAGATGTAAACTCACAGCAGTGGGAAATGCACCTAGATTTAAGACTCACAGCAGTGGGAAAATGCAACAAGATTTGAAACACACAGTAGCAAGAAAATGCACATGGATTTGAAACTCACAGCAGTGGGAAAATGCACCTAGATTTAAACTCACAGCAGTGGAAAAATGCACCTAGATTTAAACTCACAACAGTGGAAAAATGCACCTAGATTTAAAATTCACAGCAGTGGGAAAATGCACCTAGATTTGAAACACATAGTAGTGGGAAAATGCACCTAGATTTGAAACACACAGTAGTAGGACAATTAAAAACTCACAGTAGTGGGAAGATGCACCTAGATGTAAACTCACTGCAGTGGCAAAATGCACCTAGATTTCAAACACACAACAATGGGAAAATGCGCCTAGATTTAAACTCACAGCAGTGGGAAAATGCACCTAGATTTAAAACTCACAGCAGTGGGAAAATGCACCTAGATTTGAAACACAGAGTAGTGGGAAAAAGTACCTAGATTTGAAACACACAATAGTGGGAAAATGCACCTAGATTTAAAACTCACAGCAGTGGGAAAATGCACCCTTATTTAAAACTCACATTAGTGGGAAAAGTCCCCTAGATTTAAACTCACAGCAGTGGGTATATGCACCTAGATTTGAAACACACCTAGTGGGAAAATGCACCGAGATTTGAAACACACAGTAGTGGATAAATGCACCTAGATTTAAACTCACAGTAGTGGATAAATGCACCTAGATTTAAACTCACAGCAGTGGAAAAATGCACCTAGATTTAAAACTCACAGCAGTGGGAAAATGCACCTAGATTTGAACCACACAGTAGTAGGAAAATGCACCTAGATTTGAAACACACAGTAGTAGGAAAATTCACCTATGTTTGAAGCACAGAGCTATGGGAAATTTCACCTAGATTTAAACTCACAGCAGTGGGAAATGCACCTAGATTTAAGACTCACAGCAGTGGGAAAATGCACCTAGATTTGAAACACACAGCAGTGGGAAATTACACCTAGATTTAAACTCACAGCAGTAGGAAAATGCACCTAGATTTAAAGCTCACATGAGTGGGAAAATGCACCTACATTTAAATCTCATAGTAGTGGGAAAATCCACCTAGATTTAAAACGCACAGCAGTGTGAAAATGCACCCTGATTAAAAACTCTCAGTAGTGGGAAGATGCACCTAGATGTAAACTCACTGCAGTGGCAAAATGCACCTAGATTTCAAACTCACAGCAGTGGGAAAATGCACCTAGATTTGAAACAGAGTAGTGGGAAAATGTACCTAGATTTGAAACACACAATAATGGGAAAATGCACCTAGCTCACAGCAGTGGGAAAATGCACCCTTATTTAAAACTCACAGTAGTGGGAAAATGCACCTAGATTTAAAACTCACAGCAGTGGGAAAATGCACCTAGATTTAAAACTCACAGCAGTGGGAAAATGCACCTAGATTTGAAACAGAGTAGTGGGAAAATGTACCTAGATTTGAAACACACAATAATGGGAAAATGCACCTAGCTCACAGCAGTGGGAAAATGCACCCTTATTTAAAACTCACAGTAGTGTGAAAATTCCCCTAGATTTAAACTCACAGCAGTGGGAATATGCACCTAGATTTGAAACACACCGTAGTGGGAAAAAGCACAGAGATTTGAAACACACAGTAGCAAGAAAATGCACATGGATTTGAAACTCACAGTAGTGGGAAAATGCACCTAGATTTAAACTCACCGCAGTGGAAAAATGCACCTAGATTTAAACTCACAGCAGTGGAAAAATGCACCTAGATTAAAACTCACAGCAGTGGGAAAATGCACCTAGATTTGAACCACACAGTAGTGGGAAAATGCACCTAGATTTGAAACACTGTAGTAGGAAAATGCACGTAGGTTTGAAACACAGAGCTATGGGAAATTTCACCTAGATTTATACTCACAGCAGTGGGAAGTGCACCTAGATTTAAAACTCACAGCAGTGGGGAAATGCAGCTAGATTTGAAACATACAGCAGTGGAAAATTATACCTAGATTGAAACTCACAGCAGTAGGAAAATGCACCTACATTTGAAGCTCACAGGAGTGGGAAAATGCACCAAGAGTTAAATCTCACAGTAGTGGGAAAATTCACCTAGATGTAAAACTCGCAGCAGTGTGAAAATGCACCCTGACGCAAAACTCACAGTAGTGGAAAGATGCATCTAGATGTAAACTCAGAGCAGTGGCAAAAATGAATCCAGATTCAAAACTCAGAGCAGTGGGAAAATGCACCTAGATTTGAAACACACAACAATGGGAAATTGCGCCTAGATTTGAAATACACAGTAGTGGGGAAATGCACCTAGATTTGAACACACAACAATTGGAAAATGCACCTAGATTTGAAACACACAACAGTGGGAAATTGCAAATAGATTTAAACTCACAGCAGTAGGATAATACATCTTGATTTAAAACTCACAGTAGTGGGAAAATGCACATATATTTAAACTCACAGCATGTGGAAAATGCACATAGATTTGAAACTCAGAGCAGTGGGAAAATGCACCTAGATTTGAAACACATAGCAGTGGGAAATTGCAAATAGATTTAAACTCACAGCAGTAGGATAATACATCTTGATTTGAAACTCACAGTAGTGGGAAAATGCACATAGATTTAAACTCGCAGCAGTGGGAAAATGCACCTCGATTTGAGCCACACAGTAGGGGGTAAATGCACCTAGATTTGAAACACACAGTCGTAGGAAAATGCACGTAGGTTTGAAACACACAGCAGTGGGAAATTACACCTAGATTTAAACTCATAGCAGTAGGAACATGCACCTAGATTTAAAGCTCACAGGAGTGGGAAAATGCACCTAGATTTAAATCTCAAAGTAGTGGGAAAGTCCACCTAGATTTAAAACTCACAGCAGAGTGAAAATGCACCCTGATTTAAAACTCACATTAGTGAGAAGATGCACCTAGATGTAAACTCTCTCGAGTGGCAAAATGCACCTAGATTCAAAACTCAGAGCAGTGGGAAAATGCACCTAGATTTGAAACACACAACAATCGGAAATTGCGCCTAGATTTGAAACACACAGTAGTGGGGAAATGCACCTAGATTTGAACACACAGCAATGGGAAAATGCACCTAGATTTAAACTCACAGTAGTGGGAAAATGCACCCAGATTTAAAACTCACAGCAGTAGGAAAATGCACCTAGATTTAAAGCTCACAGGAGTGGGAAAATGGACCTAGATTTAAATCTCACAGTAGTGGGAAAATCCACCTAGATTTAAAACTTACAGCAGTGTGAAAATGCACCCTGATTTAAAACTCACAGTAGTGGGAAAATGCACCTAGATGTAAACTCACTGCAGTGGCAAAATGCAGCTAGATTCAAACCTCAGAGCAGTGGGAAAATGCACCTAGATTTGAAATGCACAACAATGGGAAATTGCGCCTAGATTTACAACACATAGTAGTGGGGAAATGCACCTAGATTTGAACACACAGCAATGGGACAATGCACCTAGATTCAAACTCACAGTAGTGGGAAAATTCACTTAGATTTAAACTCACAGCAGTGGGAATATGCACCTAGATTTGAAACACACTGTAGTGGGGAAATGCACTGATTTTTGAAACACACAGTAGCAAGAAAATGCACATGGATTTGAAACTCACAGTAGTGGGAAAATGCACCTAGATTTAAACTCACAGAAGTGGAAAATGCACCTAGATTTAAACTCACAGCAGTGGAAAAATGCACCTAGATTTAAAACTCACAGCAGTGGGAAAATGCACATAGATTTGAACCACACAGTAGTGGGAAAATGCACCTAGACTTGAAACACACAGTAGTAGGAAAATGCACCTAGGTTTGAAACACAGAGCTATGGGAAATTTCACCTAGATGTAAACTCACAGCAGTGGGAAATGCACCTAGATTTAAGACTCACAGTAGTGGGAAAATGCAACAAGATTTGAAACACACAGTAGCAAGAAAATGCACATGGATTTGAAACTCACAGCAGTGGGAAAATGCACCTAGATTTAAACTCACAGCAGTGGGAAAATGCACCTAGATTTAAACTCACAGCAGTGGAAAAATGCACCTAGATTTAAACTCACAACAGTGGAAAAATGCACCTAGATTTAAAACTCACAGCAGTGGGAAAATGCACCTAGATTTGAAACACACAGTAGTGGGAAAATGCACCTAGATTTGAAACACACAGTAGTAGGAAAATTAAAAACTCACAGTAGTGGGAAGATGCACCTAGATGTAAACTCACTGCAGTGGCAAAATGCACCTAGATTTCAAACACACAACAATGGGAAAATGTGCCTAGATTTAAACTCACAGTAGTGGGAAAATGCACCTAGATTTAAAACTCACAGCAGTGGGAAAATGCACCTAGATTTGAAACACAGAGTAGTGGGAAAATGTACCTAGATTTGAAACACACAATAGTGGGAAAATGCACCTAGATTTAAAACTCGCAGCAGTGGGAAAATGCACCCTTATTTAAAACTCACAGTAGTGGGAAAATTCCCCTAGATTTAAACTCACAGCAGTGGGAATATGCACCTAGATTTGAAACACACCTAGTGGGAAAATGCACCGAGATTTGAAACACACAGTAGCAAGAAAATGGATTTGAAACTCACAGTAGTGGATAAATGCACCTAGATTTAAACTCACAGCAGTGGAAAAATGCACCTAGATTTAAAACTCACAGCAGTAGGAAAATTCACCAAGGTTTGAAGCACAGAGCTATGGGAAATTTCACCTAGATTTAAACTCACAGCAGTGGGAAATGCACCTAGATTTAAGACTCACATCAGTGGGAAAATGCACCTAGATTTGAAACACACAGCAGTCGGAAATTACACCTAGATTTAAACTCACAGCAGTAGGAAAATGCACCTAGATTTCAAGCTCACAGGAGTGGGAAAATGCACCTACATTTAAATCTCATAGTAGTGGGAAAATCCACCTAGATTTAAAACGCACAGCAGTGTGAAAATGCACCCTGATTAAAAACTCTCAGTAGTGGGAAGATGCACCTAGATGTAAACCCACTGCAGTGGCAAAATGCACCTAGATTTCAAACACACAACAATGGGAAAATGCACCTAGATTTAAACTCACAGTAGTGGGAAAATGCACCTAGATTTAAAACTCACAGCAGTGGGAAAATGCACCTAGATTTGAAACACAGAGTAGTGGGAAAATGTACCTAGATTTGAAACACACAATAATGGGAAAATGCACCTAGATTTAAAACTCACAGCAGTGGGAAAATGCACCCTTATTTAAAACTCACAGTAGTGGGAAAATTCCCCTAGATTTAAACTCACAGCAGTGGGAATATGCACCTAGATTTGAAACACACCGTAGTGGGAAAAAGCACCGAGATTTGAAACACACAGTAGCAAGAAAATGCACATGGATTTGAAACTCACAGTAGTGGGAAAATGCACCTAGATTTAAACTCACCGCAGTGGAAAAATGCACCTAGATTTAAACTCACAGCAGTGGAAAAATGCACCTAGATTAAAACTCACAGCAGTGGGAAAATGCACCTGAATTTGAACCACACAGTAGTGGGAAAATGCACCTAGATTTGAAACACTGTAGTAGGAAAATGCACCTACGTTTGAAACACAGAGCTATGGGAAATTTCACCTAGATTTAATCTCACAGCAGTGGGAAATGCACCTAGATTTAAGACTCACAGCAGTGGGAATATGCACCTAGATTTAAAACTCACAGCAGTTGGAAAATGCACCTAGATTTGAAAACAACAATAATGGGAAAATGTACCTAGATTTAAACTCACAGTCGTGGGAACATGCACCTAGATTTGAAACACACAGTAGTGGGAAAATGCACCGATATTTGAAACACACAGTAGCAAGAAAATGCACATGGATTTGAAACTCACAGTAGTGGGAAAATGCACCTAGATTTAAAACTCACAGCAGTTGGAAAATGCACCTAGATTTGAACCACACAGTAGTGTGAAAATGCACCTAGATTTGAAACACACAGTCGAAGGAAAATGCACCTGGGTTTGGAACACAAAGCTATGGGAAATTTCACCTAGATTTAAACTCACAGCGGTGGGAAATGCACCTAGATTTAAGACTCACAGCAGTGGGAAAATGCACCTAGATTTGAAGCACACAGCAGTGGGAAATTACACCTAGATTTAAACTCACAGCAGTGGGAAATTACACCTAGATTTAAACTCACAGCAGTAGAAAAATGCACCTAGATTTAAAGCTCACAGGAGTGGGAAAATGCACCTACATTTAAATCACACAGTAGTGGGAAAATCCACATAGATTTAAAACTCACAGCAGTGTGAAAATGCACCCTGATTAAAAACTCACAGTAGTGGGAAGATGCACCTAGATGTAAACTCGCTGCAGTGGCAAAATGCACCTAGATTTCAAACACACAACAATGGGAGAATGCACCTAGATTTAAACTCACAGTAGTGGGAAAATGCACCTAGATTTAAAACTCACAGCAGTGGGAAAATGCACTTAGATTTGAAACACAGAGTAGTGGGAAAATGTACCTAGATTTGAAACACACAATAATGGGAAAATGCACCTAGATTTAAAACTCACAGCAGTGGGAAAATGCACCCTTATTTAAAACTCACAGTAGTGGAAAAATTCCCCTAGATTTAAACTCACAGCAGTGGGAATATGCACCTAGATTTGAAACACACCGTAGTGGGAAAATGCACCGAGATTTGACACACACAGTAGCAAGAAAATGCACATGAATTTGAAACTCACAGTAGTGGGAAAATGCACCTAGATTTAAAGCTCACAGGAGTGGGAAAATGCACCTAGATTTAAATCTCAAAGTAGTGGGAAAATCCACCTAGATTTAAAACTTACAGCAGTGTGAAAATGCACCCTGATTTAAAACTCACAGTAGTGAGAAGATGCACCTAGATGTAAACTCACTCGAGTGGCAAAATGCACCTAGATTCAAAACTCAGAGCAGTGGGAAAATGCACCTAGATTTGAAACACACAACAATGGGAAATTGCACCTAAATTTGAAACACACAGTAGTAGGGAAATGCACCTAGATTTGAACACACAGCAATGGGAAAATGCACCTAGATTTAAACTCACAGTAGTGGGAAAATGCACCCAGATTTAAAACTCACAGCACTGGGAAAATGCACCTAGATTTGAAACACACAATAATGGGAAAATGCACCTAGATTTAAACTCACAGCAGTAGGAAAATGCACCTAGATTTAAAGCTCACAGGAGTGGGAAAATGCACCTAGATTTAAATCTCACAGTAGTGGGAAAATCCACCTAGATTTAAAACTTACAGTAGTGTGAAAATGCACCCTGATTTAAAACTCACAGTAGTGGGAAATCGCACCTAGATGTAAACTCACCGCAGTGGCAAAATGCAGCTAGAATCAAACCTCAGAGCAGTGGGAAAATGCACCTAGATTTGAAATGCACAACAATCGGAAATTGCGCCTAGATTTGAAACACATAGTAGTGGGGAAATGCACCTAGATTTGAACACACAGCAACGGGAAAATGCACCTAGATTCAAACTCACAGTAGTGGGAAAATTCACTTAGATTTAAACTCACAGCAGTGGGAATATGCACCTAGACTTGAAACACACAGTAGTAGGAAAATGCACCTAGGTTTGAAACACAGAGCTATGGGAAATTTCACCTAGATGTAAACTCACAGCAGTGGGAAATGCACCTAGATTTAAGACTCACAGTAGTGGGAAAATGCAACAAGATTTGAAACACACAGTAGCAAGAAAATGCACATGGATTTGAAACTCACAGCAGTGGGAAAATGCACCTAGATTTAAACTCACAGCAGTGGGAAAATGCACCTAGATTTAAACTCACAGCAGTGGAAAAATGCACCTAGATTTAAACTCACAACAGTGGAAAAATGCACCTAGATTTAAAACTCACAGCAGTGGGAAAATGCACCTAGATTTGAAACACACAGTAGTGGGAAAATGCACCTAGATTTGAAACACACAGTAGTAGGAAAATTAAAAACTCACAGTAGTGGGAAGATGCACCTAGATGTAAACTCACTGCAGTGGCAAAATGCACCTAGATTTCAAACACACAACAATGGGAAAATGTGCCTAGATTTAAACTCACAGTAGTGGGAAAATGCACCTAGATTTAAAACTCACAGCAGTGGGAAAATGCACCTAGATTTGAAACACAGAGTAGTGGGAAAATGTACCTAGATTTGAAACACACAATAGTGGGAAAATGCACCTAGATTTAAAACTCGCAGCAGTGGGAAAATGCACCCTTATTTAAAACTCACAGTAGTGGGAAAATTCCCCTAGATTTAAACTCACAGCAGTGGGAATATGCACCTAGATTTGAAACACACCTAGTGGGAAAATGCACCGAGATTTGAAACACACAGTAGCAAGAAAATGGATTTGAAACTCACAGTAGTGGATAAATGCACCTAGATTTAAACTCACAGCAGTGGAAAAATGCACCTAGATTTAAAACTCACAGCAGTAGGAAAATTCACCAAGGTTTGAAGCACAGAGCTATGGGAAATTTCACCTAGATTTAAACTCACAGCAGTGGGAAATGCACCTAGATTTAAGACTCACATCAGTGGGAAAATGCACCTAGATTTGAAACACACAGCAGTCGGAAATTACACCTAGATTTAAACTCACAGCAGTAGGAAAATGCACCTAGATTTCAAGCTCACAGGAGTGGGAAAATGCACCTACATTTAAATCTCATAGTAGTGGGAAAATCCACCTAGATTTAAAACGCACAGCAGTGTGAAAATGCACCCTGATTAAAAACTCTCAGTAGTGGGAAGATGCACCTAGATGTAAACCCACTGCAGTGGCAAAATGCACCTAGATTTCAAACACACAACAATGGGAAAATGCACCTAGATTTAAACTCACAGTAGTGGGAAAATGCACCTAGATTTAAAACTCACAGCAGTGGGAAAATGCACCTAGATTTGAAACACAGAGTAGTGGGAAAATGTACCTAGATTTGAAACACACAATAATGGGAAAATGCACCTAGATTTAAAACTCACAGCAGTGGGAAAATGCACCCTTATTTAAAACTCACAGTAGTGGGAAAATTCCCCTAGATTTAAACTCACAGCAGTGGGAATATGCACCTAGATTTGAAACACACCGTAGTGGGAAAAAGCACCGAGATTTGAAACACACAGTAGCAAGAAAATGCACATGGATTTGAAACTCACAGTAGTGGGAAAATGCACCTAGATTTAAACTCACCGCAGTGGAAAAATGCACCTAGATTTAAACTCACAGCAGTGGAAAAATGCACCTAGATTAAAACTCACAGCAGTGGGAAAATGCACCTGAATTTGAACCACACAGTAGTGGGAAAATGCACCTAGATTTGAAACACTGTAGTAGGAAAATGCACCTACGTTTGAAACACAGAGCTATGGGAAATTTCACCTAGATTTAATCTCACAGCAGTGGGAAATGCACCTAGATTTAAGACTCACAGCAGTGGGAATATGCACCTAGATTTAAAACTCACAGCAGTTGGAAAATGCACCTAGATTTGAAAACAACAATAATGGGAAAATGTACCTAGATTTAAACTCACAGTCGTGGGAACATGCACCTAGATTTGAAACACACAGTAGTGGGAAAATGCACCGATATTTGAAACACACAGTAGCAAGAAAATGCACATGGATTTGAAACTCACAGTAGTGGGAAAATGCACCTAGATTTAAAACTCACAGCAGTTGGAAAATGCACCTAGATTTGAACCACACAGTAGTGTGAAAATGCACCTAGATTTGAAACACACAGTCGAAGGAAAATGCACCTGGGTTTGGAACACAAAGCTATGGGAAATTTCACCTAGATTTAAACTCACAGCGGTGGGAAATGCACCTAGATTTAAGACTCACAGCAGTGGGAAAATGCACCTAGATTTGAAGCACACAGCAGTGGGAAATTACACCTAGATTTAAACTCACAGCAGTGGGAAATTACACCTAGATTTAAACTCACAGCAGTAGAAAAATGCACCTAGATTTAAAGCTCACAGGAGTGGGAAAATGCACCTACATTTAAATCACACAGTAGTGGGAAAATCCACATAGATTTAAAACTCACAGCAGTGTGAAAATGCACCCTGATTAAAAACTCACAGTAGTGGGAAGATGCACCTAGATGTAAACTCGCTGCAGTGGCAAAATGCACCTAGATTTCAAACACACAACAATGGGAGAATGCACCTAGATTTAAACTCACAGTAGTGGGAAAATGCACCTAGATTTAAAACTCACAGCAGTGGGAAAATGCACTTAGATTTGAAACACAGAGTAGTGGGAAAATGTACCTAGATTTGAAACACACAATAATGGGAAAATGCACCTAGATTTAAAACTCACAGCAGTGGGAAAATGCACCCTTATTTAAAACTCACAGTAGTGGAAAAATTCCCCTAGATTTAAACTCACAGCAGTGGGAATATGCACCTAGATTTGAAACACACCGTAGTGGGAAAATGCACCGAGATTTGACACACACAGTAGCAAGAAAATGCACATGAATTTGAAACTCACAGTAGTGGGAAAATGCACCTAGATTTAAAGCTCACAGGAGTGGGAAAATGCACCTAGATTTAAATCTCAAAGTAGTGGGAAAATCCACCTAGATTTAAAACTTACAGCAGTGTGAAAATGCACCCTGATTTAAAACTCACAGTAGTGAGAAGATGCACCTAGATGTAAACTCACTCGAGTGGCAAAATGCACCTAGATTCAAAACTCAGAGCAGTGGGAAAATGCACCTAGATTTGAAACACACAACAATGGGAAATTGCACCTAAATTTGAAACACACAGTAGTAGGGAAATGCACCTAGATTTGAACACACAGCAATGGGAAAATGCACCTAGATTTAAACTCACAGTAGTGGGAAAATGCACCCAGATTTAAAACTCACAGCACTGGGAAAATGCACCTAGATTTGAAACACACAATAATGGGAAAATGCACCTAGATTTAAACTCACAGCAGTAGGAAAATGCACCTAGATTTAAAGCTCACAGGAGTGGGAAAATGCACCTAGATTTAAATCTCACAGTAGTGGGAAAATCCACCTAGATTTAAAACTTACAGTAGTGTGAAAATGCACCCTGATTTAAAACTCACAGTAGTGGGAAATCGCACCTAGATGTAAACTCACCGCAGTGGCAAAATGCAGCTAGAATCAAACCTCAGAGCAGTGGGAAAATGCACCTAGATTTGAAATGCACAACAATCGGAAATTGCGCCTAGATTTGAAACACATAGTAGTGGGGAAATGCACCTAGATTTGAACACACAGCAACGGGAAAATGCACCTAGATTCAAACTCACAGTAGTGGGAAAATTCACTTAGATTTAAACTCACAGCAGTGGGAATATGCACCTAGAATTGAAACACACTGTAGTGGGAAAATGCACTGATTTTTGAAACACACAGTAGCAAGAAAATGCACATGGATTTGGAACTCACAGTAGTGGGAAAATGCACCTAGATTTAAACTCACAGAAGTGGAAAAATGCACCTAGATTTAAACTTACAGCAGTGGAAAAATGCACCTAGATTTAAAACTCACAGCAGTGGAAAAATGCACATAGATTTGAACCACACAGTAGTGGGAAAATGCACCTAGATTTGAAACACACAGTAGTAGGAAAATGCACCTAGGTTTGAAACACAGAGCTATGGGAAATTTCACCTAGATGTAAACTCACAGCAGTGGGAAATGCACCTAGATTTAAGACTCACAGCAGTGGGAAAATGCAACAAGATTTGAAACACACAGTAGCAAGAAAATGCACATGGATTTGAAACTCACAGCAGTGGGAAAATGCACCTAGATTTAAACTCACAGCAGTGGAAAAATGCACCTAGATTTAAACTCACAACAGTGGAAAAATGCACCTAGATTTAAAATTCACAGCAGTGGGAAAATGCACCTAGATTTGAAACACACAGTAGTGGGAAAATGCACCTAGATTTGAAACACACAGTAGTAGGAAAATTAAAAACTCACAGTAGTGGGAAGATGCACCTAGATGTAAACTCACTGCAGTGGCAAAATGCACCTAGATTTCAAACACACAACAATGGGAAAATGCGCCTAGATTTAAACTCACAGTAGTGGGAAAATGCACCTAGATTTAAAACTCACAGCAGTGGGAAAATGCACCTAGATTTGAAACACAGAGTAGTGGGAAAAAGTACCTAGATTTGAAACACACAATAGTGGGAAAATGCACCTAGATTTAAAACTCACAGCAGTGGGAAAATGCACCCTTATTTAAAACTCACAATAGTGGGAAAATTCCCCTAGATTTAAACTCACAGCAGTGGGTATATGCACCTAGATTTGAAACACACCTAGTGGGAAAATGCACCGAGATTTGAAACACACAGTAGCAAAAAAATGCACATGGATTTGAAACTCACAGCAGTGGGAAATGAACCTAGATTTAAGACTCACAGCAGTGGGAAAATGCACCTAGATTTGAAACACACAGCAGTGGGAAATTACACCTAGATTTAAACTCACAGCAGTAGGAAAATGCACCTAGATTTAAAGCTCACATGAGTGGGAAAATGCACCTACATTTAAATCTCATAGTAGTGGGAAAATCCACCTAGATTTAAAACGCACAGCAGTGTGAAAATGCACCCTGATTAAAAACTCTCAGTAGTGGGAAGATGCACCTAGATGTAAACTCACTGCAGTGGCAAAATGCACCTAGATTTCAAACTCACAGCAGTGGGAAAATGCACCTAGATTTGAAACAGAGTAGTGGGAAAATGTACCTAGATTTGAAACACACAATAATGGGAAAATGCACCTAGCTCACAGCAGTGGGAAAATGCACCCTTATTTAAAACTCACAGTAGTGGGAAAATGCACCTAGATTTAAAACTCACAGCAGTGGGAAAATGCACCTAGATTTGAAACAGAGTAGTGGGAAAATGTACCTAGATTTGAAACACACAATAATGGGAAAATGCACCTAGCTCACAGCAGTGGGAAAATGCACCCTTATTTAAAACTCACAGTAGTGGGAAAATTCCCCTAGATTTAAACTCACAGCAGTGGGAATATGCACCTAGATTTGAAACACACCGTAGTGGGAAAAAGCACAGAGATTTGAAACACACAGTAGCAAGAAAATGCACATGGATTTGAAACTCACAGTAGTGGGAAAATGCACCTAGATTTAAACTCACCGCAGTGGAAAAATGCACCTAGATTTAAACTCACAGCAGTGGAAAAATGCACCTAGATTAAAACTCACAGCAGTGGGAAAATGCACCTAGATTTGAACCACACAGTAGTGGGAAAATGCACCTAGATTTGAAACACTGTAGTAGGAAAATGCACGTAGGTTTGAAACACAGAGCTATGGGAAATTTCACCTAGATTTATACTCACAGCAGTGGGAAGTGCACCTAGATTTAAAACTCACAGCAGTGGGGAAATGCAGCTAGATTTGAAACATACAGCAGTGGAAAATTACACCTAGATTGAAACTCACAGCAGTAGGAAAATGCACCTAGATTTGAAGCTCACAGGAGTAGGAAAATGCACCAAGAGTTAAATCTCACAGTAGTGGGAAAATTCACCTAGATGTAAAACTCGCAGCAGTGTGAAAATGCACCCTGACGCAAAACTCACAGTAGTGGAAAGATGCATCTAGATGTAAACTCAGAGCAGTGGCAAAAATGCATCCAGATTCAAAACTCAGAGCAGTGGGAAAATGCACCTAGATTTGAAACACACAACAATGGGAAATTGCGCCTAGATTTGAAATACACAGTAGTGGGGAAATGCACCTAGATTTGAACACACAACAATCGGAAAATGCACCTAGATTTGAAACACACAACAGTGGGAAATTGCAAATAGATTTAAACTCACAGCAGTAGGATAATACATCTTGATTTAAAACTCACAGTAGTGGGAAAATGCACATATATTTAAACTCACAGCATGTGGAAAATGCACATAGATTTGAAACTCAGAGCAGTGGGAAAATGCACCTAGATTTGAAACACATAGCAGTGGGAAATTGCAAATAGATTTAAACTCACAGCAGTAGGATAATACATCTGTATTTGAAACTCACGGTAGTGGGAAAATGCACATAGATTTAAACTCGCAGCAGTGGGAAAATGCACCTAGATTTGAGCCACACAGTAGGGGGTAAATGCACCTAGATTTGAAACACACAGTAGTAGGAAAATGCACGTAGGTTTGAAACACACAGCAGTGGGAAATTACACCTAGATTTAAACTCATAGCAGTAGGAACATGCACCTAGATTTAAAGCTCACAGGAGTGGGAAAATGCACCTAGATTTAAATCTCAAAGTAGTGGGAAAGTCCACCTAGATTTAAAACTCACAGCAGAGTGAAAATGCACCCTGATTTAAAACTCACATTAGTGAGAAGGTGCACCTAGATGTAAACTCTCTCGAGTGGCAAAATGCACCTAGATTCAAAACTCAGAGCAGTGGGAAAATGCACCTAGATTTGAAACACACAACAATGGGAAATTGCGCCTAGATTTGAAACACACAGTAGGGGGGAAATGCACCTAGATTTGAACACACAGCAATGGGAAAATGCACCTAGATTTAAACTCACAGTAGTGGGAAAATGCACCCAGATTTAAAACTCACAGCAGTAGGAAAATGCACCTAGATTTAAAGCTCACAGGAGTGGGAAAATGGACCTAGATTTAAATCTCACAGTAGTGGGAAAATCCACCTAGATTTAAAACTTACAGCAGTGTGAAAATGCACCCTGATTTAAAACTCACAGTAGTGGGAAAATGCACCTAGATGTAAACTCACTGCAGTGGCAAAATGCAGCTAGATTCAAACCTCAGAGCAGTGGGAAAATGCACCTAGATTTGAAATGCACAACAATGGGAAATTGCGCCTAGATTTACAACACATAGTAGTGGGGAAATGCACCTAGATTTGAACACACAGCAATGGGACAATGCACCTAGATTCAAACTCACAGTAGTGGGAATATGCACCTAGATTTGAAACACACTGTAGTGGGGAAATGCACTGATTTTTGAAACACACAGTAGCAAGAAAATGCACATGGATTTGAAACTCACAGTAGTGGGAAAATGCACCTAGATTTAAACTCACAGAAGTGGAAAATGCACCTAGATTTAAACTCACAGCAGTGGAAAAATGCACCTAGATTTAAAACTCACAGCAGTGGGAAAATGCACATAGATTTGAACCACACAGTAGTGGGAAAATGCACCTAGACTTGAAACACACAGTAGTAGGAAAATGCACCTAGGTTTGAAACACAGAGCTATGGGAAATTTCACCTAGATGTAAACTCACAGCAGTGGGAAATGCACCTAGATTTAAGACTCACAGTAGTGGGAAAATGCAACAAGATTTGAAACACACAGTAGCAAGAAAATGCACATGGATTTGAAACTCACAGCAGTGGGAAAATGCACCTAGATTTAAACTCACAGCAGTGGAAAAATGCACCTAGATTTAAACTCACAACAGTGGAAAAATGCACCTAGATTTAAAACTCACAGCAGTGGGAAAATGCACCTAGATTTGAAACACACAGTAGTGGGAAAATGCACCTAGATTTGAAACACACAGTAGTAGGAAAATTAAAAACTCACAGTAGTGGGAAGATGCACCTAGATGTAAACTCACTGCAGTGGCAAAATGCACCTAGATTTCAAACACACAACAATGGGAAAATGTGCCTAGATTTAAACTCACAGTAGTGGGAAAATGCACCTAGATTTAAAACTCACAGCAGTGGGAAAATGCACCTAGATTTGAAACACAGAGTAGTGGGAAAATGTACCTAGATTTGAAACACACAATAGTGGGAAAATGCACCTAGATTTAAAACTCGCAGCAGTGGGAAAATGCACCCTTATTTAAAACTCACAGTAGTGGGAAAATTCCCCTAGATTTAAACTCACAGCAGTGGGAATATGCACCTAGATTTGAAACACACCTAGTGGGAAAATGCACCGAGATTTGAAACACACAGTAGCAAGAAAATGGATTTGAAACTCACAGTAGTGGATAAATGCACCTAGATTTAAACTCACAGCAGTGGAAAAATGCACCTAGATTTAAAACTCACAGCAGTGGGAAAATGCACCTAGATTTGAACCACACAGTAGTAGGAAAATGCACCTAGATTTGAAACACACAGTAGTAGGAAAATTCACCTAGGTTTGAAGCACAGAGCTATGGGAAATTTCACCTAGATTTAAACTCACAGCAGTGGGAAATGCACCTAGATTTAAGACTCACATCAGTGGGAAAATGCACCTAGATTTGAAACACACAGCTGTGGGAAATTACACCTAGATTTAAACTCTCAGCAGTAGGAAAATGCACCTAGATTTAAAGCTCACAGGAGTGGGAAAATGCACCTACATTTAAATCTCATAGTAGTGGGAAAATCCACCTAGATTTAAAACGCACAGCAGTGTGAAAATGCACCCTGATTAAAAACTCTCAGTAGTGGGAAGATGCACCTAGATGTAAACCCACTGCAGTGGCAAAATGCACCTAGATTTCAAACACACAACAATGGGAAAATGCACCCTAGATTTAAACTCACAGTAGTGGGAAAATGCACCTAGATTTAAAACTCACAGCAGTGGGAAAATGCACCTAGATTTGAAACACAGAGTAGTGGGAAAATGTACCTAGATTTGAAACACACAATAATGGGAAAATGCACCTAGATTTAAAACTCACAGCAGTGGGAAAATGCACCCTTATTTAAAACTCACAGTAGTGGGAAAATTCCCCTAGATTTAAACTCACAGCAGTGGGAAAATGCACCTAGATTTAAACTCACAGCAGTGGAAAAATGCACCTAGATTAAAACTCACAGCAGTGGGAAAATGCACCTAGATTTGAACCACACAGTAGTGGGAAAATGCACCTAAATTTGAAACACTGTAGTAGGAAAATGCACCTACGTTTGAAACACAGAGCTATGGGAAATTTCACCTAGATTTAATCTCACAGCAGTGGGAAATGCACCTAGATTTAAGACTCACAGCAGTGGGAATATGCACCTAGATTTAAAACTCACAGCAGTTGGAAAATGCACCTAGATTTGAAAACAACAATAATGGGAAAATGTACCTAGATTTAAACTCACAGTCGTGGGAACATGCACCTAGATTTGAAACACACAGTAGTGGGAAAATGCACCAATATTTGAAACACACAGTAGCAAGAAAATGCACATGGATTTGAAACTCACAGTAGTGGGAAAATGCACCTAGATTTAAAACTCACAGCAGTTGGAAAATGCACCTAGATTTGAACCACACAGTAGTGTGAAAATGCACCTAGATTTGAAACACACAGTCGAAGGAAAATGCACCTGGGTTTGGAACACAAAGCTATGGGAAATTTCACCTAGATTTAAACTCACAGCGGTGGGAAATGCACCTAGATTTAAGACTCACAGCAGTGGGAAAATGCACCTAGATTTGAAGCACACAGCAGTGGGAAATTACACCTAGATTTAAACTCACAGCAGTGGGAAATTACACCTAGATTTAAACTCACAGCAGTAGAAAAATGCACCTAGATTTAAAGCTCACAGGAGTGGGAAAATGCACCTACATTTAAATCTCACAGTAGTGGGAAAATCCACCTAGATTTAAAACTCACAGCAGTGTGAAAATGCACCCTGATTAAAAACTCACAGTAGTGGGAAGATGCACCTAGATGTAAACTCGCTGCAGTGGCAAAATGCACCTAGATTTCAAACACACAACAATGGGAGAATGCACCTAGATTTAAACTCCCAGTAGTGGGAAAATGCACCTAGATTTAAAACTCACAGCAGTGGGAAAATGCACTTAGATTTGAAACACAGAGTAGTGGGAAAATGTACCTAGATTTGAAACACACAATAATGGGAAAATGCACCTAGATTTAAAACTCACAGCAGTGGGAAAATGCACCCTTATTTAAAACTCACAGTAGTGGGAAAATTCCCCTAGATTTAAACTCACAGCAGTGGGAATATGCACCTAGATTTGAAACACACCGTAGTGGGAAAATGCACCGAGATTTGACACACACAGTAGCAAGAAAATGCATATGGATTTGAAACTCACAGTAGTGGGAAAATGCACCTAGATTTAAACTCACAGCAGTGGAAAAATGCACCTAGATTTAAAACTCCCAGCAGTGGGAAAATGCACCTAGATTTGAAACACACAGTAGTAGGAAAATTCACCTAGGTTTGAAGCACAGAGCTATGGGAAATTTCACCTAGATTTAAACTCACAGCAGTGGGAAATGCACCTAGATTTAAGACTCACAGCAGTGGGAAAATGCACCTAGATTTGAAACACACAGCAGTGGGAAATTACACCTAGATTTAAACTCACAGCAGTAGGAAAATGCACCTAGATTTAAAGCTCACAGGAGTGGGAAAATGCACCTACATTTAAATCTCATAGTAGTGGGAAAATCCACCTAGATTTAAAACTCACAGCAGTGTGAAAATGCACCCTGATTAAAAACTCACAGTAGTGGGAAGATGCACCTAGATGTAAACTCACTGCAGTGGCAAAATGCACCTAGATGTCAAACACACAACAATGGGAAAATGCACCTAGATTTAAACTCACAGTAGTGGGAAAATGCACCTAGATTTAAAACTCACAGTAGTGGGAAAATGCACCTAGATTTGAAACACATACTAGTGGGAAAATGTACCTAGATTTGAAACACACCGTAGTGGGAAAATGCACCGAGATTTGAAACACACAGTAGCAAGAAAATGCACATGGATTTGAAACTCACAGTAGTGGGAAAATGCCCCTAGATTTAAACTCACAGCAGTGGAAAAATGCACCTAGATTTAAACTCACAGCAGTGGAAAAATGCACCTAGATTAAAACTCACAGCAGTGGGAAAATGCACCTAGATTTGAACCACACAGTAGTGGGAAAATGCACCTAGATTTGAAACACTGTAGTAGTAAAATGCACCTAGGTTTGAAACACAGAGCTATGGGAAATTTCACCTACATTTAATTTCACAGCAGTGGGAAATGCACCTAGATTTAAGACTCACAGCAGTGGGAATATGCACCTAGATTTAAAACTCACAGCAGTTGGAAAATGCACCTAGATTTGAAACACAGAGTAGTGGGAAAATGTACCTAGATTTGAAACACACAATAATGGGAAAATGTACCTAGATTTAAACTCACAGTCGTGGGAACATGCACCTAGATTCGAAACACCCAGTAGTGGGAAAACGCACCGAGATTTGAAACACACAGTAGCAAGAAAATGCACATGGATTTGAAACTCACAGTAGTGGGAAAATGCACCTAGATTTAAACTCACAGCAGTGGAAAAATGCACCTAGATTTAAACTCACAACAGTGGAAAAAATGCACCTAGATTTAAAACTCACAGCAGTGGGAAAATGCACCTAGATTTGAAACACACAGTAGTGGGAAAATGCACCTAGATTTGAAACACACAGTAGTAGGAAAATTAAAAACTCACAGTAGTGGGAAGATGCACCTAGATGTAAACTCACTGCAGTGGCAAAATGCACCTAGATTTCAAACACACAACAATGGGAAAATGCGCCTAGATTTAAACTCACAGTAGTGGGAAAATGCACCTAGATTTAAAACTCACAGCAGTGGGAAAATGCACCTAGATTTGAAAAACAGAGTAGTGGGAAAAAGTACCTAGATATGAAACACACAATAGTGGGAAAATGCACCTAGATTTAAAACTCACAGCATTGGGAAAATGCACCCTTATTTAAAACTCACAATAGTGGGAAAATTCCCCTAGATTTAAACTCACAGCAGTGGGTATATGCACCTAGATTTGAAACACACCTAGTGGGAAAATGCACCGAGATTTGAAACACACAGTAGCAAAAAAATGCACATGAATTTGAAACTCACAGTAGTGGATAAATGCACCTAGATTTAAACTCACAGCAGTGGAAAAATGCACCTAGATTTAAAACTTACAGCAGTGGGAAAATGCACCTAGATTTGAACCACACAGTAGTAGGAAAATGCACCTAGATTTGAAACACACACTAGTAGGAAAATTCACCTATGTTTGAAGCACAGAGCTATGGGAAATTTCACCTAGATTTAAACTCACAGCAGTGGGAAATGCACCTAGATTTAAGACTCACAGCAGTGGGAAAATGCATCTAGATTTGAAACACACAGCAGTGGGAAATTACACCTAGATTTAAACTCACAGCAGTAGGAAAATGCACCTAGATTTAAAGCTCACAGGAGTGGGAAAATGCACCTACATTTAAATCTCATAGTAGTGGGAAAATCCACCTAGATTTACAAACGCACAGCAGTGTGAAAATGCACCCTGATTAAAAACTCTCAATAGTGGGAAGATGCACCTAGATGTAAACTCACTGCAGTGTCAAAATGCACCTAGATTTCAAACACACAACAATGGGAAAATGCACCTAGATCTAAACTCACAGTAGTGGGAAAATGCACCTAGATTTAAAACTCACAGCAGTGGGAAAATGCACCTAGATTTGAAACAGAGCAGTGGGAAAATGTACCTAGATTTGAAACACACAATAATGGGAAAATGCACCTAGATTTAAAACACAAAGTAGCAAGAAAATGCACATGGATTTGAAACTTACAGTAGTGGGAAAATGCACCTAGATTTAAAACTCACAGCAGTTGGAAAATGCACCTAGATTTGAACCACAAAGTAGTGTGAAAATGCACCTAGATTTGAAACACACAGTCGAAGAAAAATGTACCTGGGTTTGGAACACAAAGCTATGGGAAATTTCACCTAGATTTAAACTCACAGCAGTGGGAAATGCACCTAAATGTAAGACTCACAGCAGTGGGAAAATGCACCTAGATTTGAAACACACAGCAGTGGGAAATTAGACCTAGATTTAAACTCACAGCAATGGGAAATTACACCTGGATTTAAACTCACAGCAGTAGAAACATGCACCTAGATTTACAAACGCACAGCAGTGTGAAAATGCACCCTGATTAAAAACTCTCAATAGTGGGAAGATGCACCTAGATGTAAACTCACTGCAGTGGCAAAATGCACCTAGATTTCAAACACACAACAATGGGAAAATGCACCTAGATCTTTACTCACAGTAGTGGGAAAATGCACCTAGATTTAAAACTCACAGCAGTGGGAAAATGCACCTAGATTTGAAACAGAGCAGTGGGAAAATGTACCTAGATTTGAAACACACAATAATGGGAAAATCCACCTAGATTTAAAACTCGCAGCAGTGGGAAAATGCACCCTTATTTAAAACTCACAGTAGTGGGAAAATTCCCCTAGATTTAAACTCACAGCAGTGGGAATATGCACCTAGATTTGAAACACACCGTAGTGGGAAAAAGCACCGAGATTTGAAACACACAGTAGCAAGAAAATGCATATGGATTTGAAACTCACAGTAGTGGGAAAATGCACCTAGATTTAAACTCACCACAGTGGAAAAATGCACCTAGATTTAAACTCACAGCAGTGGAAAAATGCACCTAGATTAAAACTCACAGCAGTGGGAAAATGCACCTAGATTTGAACCACACAGTAGTGGGAAAATGCACCTAGATTTGAAACACTGTAGTAGGAAAATGCACGTAGGTTTGAAACACAGAGCTATGGGAAATTTCACCTAGATTTATACTCACAGCAGTGGGAAGTGCACCTAGATTTAAAACTCACAGCAGTGGGGAAATGCAGCTAGATTTGAAACATACAGCAGTGGAAAATTACACCTAGATTGAAACTCACAGCAGTAGGAAAATGCACCTAGATTTGAAGCTCACAGGAGTGGGAAAATGCACCAAGAGTTAAATCTCACAGTAGTGGGAAAATTCACCTAGATGTAAAACTCGCAGCAGTGTGAAAATGCACCCTGACGCAAAACTCACAGTAGTGGAAAGATGCATCTAGATGTAAACTCAGAGCAGTGGCAAAAATGCATCCAGATTCAAAACTCAGAGCAGTGGGAAAATGAACCTAGATTTGAAACACACAACAATGGGAAATTGCGCCTAGATTTGAAATACACAGTAGTGGGGAAATGCACCTAGATTTGAACACACAGCAATTGGAAAATGCACCTAGATTTGAAACACACAACAGTGGGAAATTGCAAATAGATTTAAACTCACAGCAGTAGGATAATACATCTTGATTTAAAACTCACAGTAGTGGGAAAATGCACATATATTTAAACTCACAGCATGTGGAAAATGCACATAGATTTGAAACTCAGAGCAGTGGGAAAATGCACCTAGATTTGAAACACATAGCAGTGGGAAATTGCAAATAGATTTAAACTCACAGCAGTAGGATAATACATCTTGATTTGAAACTCGCAGCAGTGGGAAAATGCACCTAGATTTGAGCCACACAGTAGTGGGTAAATGCACCTAGATTTGAAACACACAGTAGTAGGAAAATGCACGTAGGTTTGAAACACAGAGCTATGGTGAATTTCACCTAGATTTAAACTCACAGCAGTGGGAAATGCACCTAGATTTAAGACCCACAGCAGTGGGAAAATGCACCTAGATTTGAAACACACAGCAGTGGGAAATTACACCTAGATTTAAACTCATAGCAGTAGGAACATGCACCTAGATTTAAAGCTCACAGGAGTGGGAAAATGCACCTAGATTTAAATCTCAAAGTAGTGGGAAAGTCCACCTAGATTTAAAACTCACAGCAGAGTGAAAATGCACCCTGATTTAAAACTCACATTAGTGAGAAGATGCACCTAGATGTAAACTCACTCGAGTGGCAAAATGCACCTAGATTCAAAACTCAGAGCAGTGGGAAAATGCACCTAGATTTGAAACACACAACAATGGGAAATTGCGCCTAGATTTGAAACACACAGTAGTGGGGAAATGCACCTAGATTTGAACACACAGCAATGGGACAATGCACCTAGATTCAAACTCACAGTAGTGGGAAAATTCACTTAGATTTAAACTCACAGCAGTGGGAATATGCACCTAGATTTGAAACACACTGTAGTGGGGAAATGCACTGATTTTTGAAACACACAGTAGCAAGAAAATGCACATGGACTTGAAACTCACAGTAGTGGGAAAATGCACCTCGATTTAAACTCACAGAAGTGGAAAAATGCACCTAGATTTAAACTCACAGCAGTGGAAAAATGCACCTAGATTTAAAACTCACAGGAGTGGGAAAATGGACCTATATTTAAATCTCACAGTAGTGGGAAAATCCACCTAGATTTAAAACTTACAGCAGTGTGAAAATGCACCCTGATTTAAAACTCACAGTAGTGGGAAAATGCACCTAGATGTAAACTCACTGCAGTGGCAAAATGCAGCTAGATTCAAACCTCAGAGCAGTGGGAAAATGCACCTAGATTTGAAATGCACAACAATGGGAAATTGCGCCTAGATTTACAACACATAGTAGTGGGGAAATGCACCTAGATTTGAACACACAGCAATGGGACAATGCACCTAGATTCAAACTCACAGTAGTGGGAAAATTCACTTAGATTTAAACTCACAGCAGTGGGAATATGCACCTAGATTTGAAACACACTGTAGTGGGGAAATGCACTGATTTTTGAAACACACAGTAGCAAGAAAATGCACATGGATTTGAAACTCACAGTAGTGGGAAAATGCACCTAGATTTAAACTCACAGAAGTGGAAAATGCACCTAGATTTAAACTCACAGCAGTGGAAAAATGCACCTAGATTTAAAACTCACAGCAGTGGGAAAATGCACATAGATTTGAACCACACAGTAGTGGGAAAATGCACCTAGACTTGAAACACACAGTAGTAGGAAAATGCACCTAGGTTTGAAACACAGAGCTATGGGAAATTTCACCTAGATGTAAACTCACAGCAGTGGGAAATGCACCTAGATTTAAGACTCACAGTAGTGGGAAAATGCAACAAGATTTGAAACACACAGTAGCAAGAAAATGCACATGGATTTGAAACTCACAGCAGTGGGAAAATGCACCTAGATTTAAACTCACAGCAGTGGAAAAATGCACCTAGATTTAAACTCACAACAGTGGAAAAATGCACCTAGATTTAAAACTCACAGCAGTGGGAAAATGCACCTAGATTTGAAACACACAGTAGTGGGAAAATGCACCTAGATTTGAAACACACAGTAGTAGGAAAATTAAAAACTCACAGTAGTGGGAAGATGCACCTAGATGTAAACTCACTGCAGTGGCAAAATGCACCTAGATTTCAAACACACAACAATGGGAAAATGTGCCTAGATTTAAACTCACAGTAGTGGGAAAATGCACCTAGATTTAAAACTCACAGCAGTGGGAAAATGCACCTAGATTTGAAACACAGAGTAGTGGGAAAATGTACCTAGATTTGAAACACACAATAGTGGGAAAATGCACCTAGATTTAAAACTCGCAGCAGTGGGAAAATGCACCCTTATTTAAAACTCACAGTAGTGGGAAAATTCCCCTAGATTTAAACTCACAGCAGTGGGAATATGCACCTAGATTTGAAACACACCTAGTGGGAAAATGCACCGAGATTTGAAACACACAGTAGCAAGAAAATGGATTTGAAACTCACAGTAGTGGATAAATGCACCTAGATTTAAACTCACAGCAGTGGAAAAATGCACCTAGATTTAAAACTCACAGCAGTGGGAAAATGCACCTAGATTTGAACCACACAGTAGTAGGAAAATGCACCTAGATTTGAAACACACAGTAGTAGGAAAATTCACCGAGGTTTGAAGCACAGAGCTATGGGAAATTTCACCTAGATTTAAACTCACAGCAGTGGGATATGCACCTAGATTTAAGACTCACATCAGTGGGAAAATGCACCTAGATTTGAAACACACAGCAGTGGGAAATTACACCTAGATTTAAACTCACAGCAGTAGGAAAATGCACCTAGATTTAAAGCTCACAGGAGTGGGAAAATGCACCTACATTTAAATCTCATAGTAGTGGGAAAATCCACCTAGATTTAAAACGCACAGCAGTGTGAAAATGCACCCTGATTAAAAACTCTCAGTAGTGGGAAGATGCACCTAGATGTAAACCCACTGCAGTGGCAAAATGCACCTAGATTTCAAACACACAACAATGGGAAAATGCACCTAGATTTAAACTCACAGTAGTGGGAACATGCACCTAGATTTAAAACTCACAGCAGTGGGAAAATGCACCTAGATTTGAAACACAGAGTAGTGGGAAAATGTACCTAGATTTGAAACACACAATAATGGGAAAATGCACCTAGATTTAAAACTCACAGCAGTGGGAAAATGCACCCTTATTTAAAACTCACAGTAGTGGGAAAATTCCCCTAGATTTAAACTCACAGCAGTGGGAAAATGCACCTAGATTTAAACTCACAGCAGTGGAAAAATGCACCTAGATTAAAACTCACAGCAGTGGGAAAATGCACCTAGATTTGAACCACACAGTAGTGGGAAAATGCACCTAGATTTGAAACACTGTAGTAGGAAAATGCACCTACGTTTGAAACACAGAGCTATGGGAAATTCCACCTAGATTTAATCTCACAGCAGTGGGAAATGCACCTAGATTTAAGACTCACAGCAGTGGGAATATGCACCTAGATTTAAAACTCACAGCAGTTGGAAAATGCACCTAGATTTGAAAACAACAATAATGGGAAAATGTACCTAGATTTAAACTCACAGTCGTGGGAACATGCACCTAGATTTGAAACACACAGTAGTGGGAAAATGCACCGATATTTGAAACACACAGTAGCAAGAAAATGCACATGGATTTGAAACTCACAGTAGTGGGAAAATGCACCTAGATTTAAAACTCACAGCAGTTGGAAAATGCACCTAGATTTGAACCACACAGTAGTGTGAAAATGCACCTAGATTTGAAACACACAGTCGAAGGAAAATGCACCTGGTTTTGGAACACAAAGCTATGGGAAATTTCACCTAGATTTAAACTCACAGCGGTGGGAAATGCACGTAGATTTAAGACTCACAGCAGTGGGAAAATGCACCTAGATTTGAAGCACACAGCAGTGGGAAATTACACCTAGATTTAAACTCACAGCAGTGGGAAATTACACCTAGATTTAAACTCACAGCAGTAGAAAAATGCACCTAGATTTAAAGCTCACAGGAGTGGGAAAATGCACCTACATTTAAATCTCACAGTAGTGGGAAAATCCACCTAGATTTAAAACTCACAGCAGTGTGAAAATGCACCCTGATTAAAAACTCACAGTAGTGGGAAGATGCACCTAGATGTAAACTCGCTGCAGTGGCAAAATGCACCTAGATTTCAAACACACAACAATGGGAGAATGCACCTAGATTTAAACTCCCAGTAGTGGGAAAATGCACCTAGATTTAAAACTCACAGCAGTGGGAAAATGCACTTAGATTTGAAACACACAGTAGTGGGAAAATTCCCCTAGATTTAAACTCACAGCAGTGGGAATATGCACCTAGATTTGAAACACACCGTAGTGGGAAAATGCACCGAGATTTGACACACACAGTAGTAGGAAAATTCACCTAGGTTTGAAGCACAGAGCTATGGGAAATTTCACCTAGATTTAAACTCACAGCAGTGGGAAATGCACCTAGATTTAAGACTCACAGCAGTGGGAAAATGCACCTAGATTTGAAACACACAGCAGTGGGAAATTACACCTAGATTTAAACTCACAGCAGTAGGAAAATGCACCTAGATTTAAAGCTCACAGGAGTGGGAAAATGCACCTACATTTAAATCTCATAGTAGTGGGAAAATCCACCTAGATTTAAAACTCACAGCAGTGTGAAAATGCACCCTGATTAAAAACTCACAGTAGTGGGAAGATGCACCTAGATGTAAACTCACTGCAGTGGCAAAATGCACCTAGATGTCAAACACACAACAATGGGAAAATGCACCTAGATTTAAACTCACAGTAGTGGGAAAATGCACCTAGATTTAAAACTCACAGTAGTGGGAAAATGCACCTAGATTTGAAACACATACTAGTGGGAAAATGTACCTAGATTTGAAACACACCGTAGTGGGAAAATGCACCGAGATTTGAAACACACAGTAGCAAGAAAATGCACATGGATTTGAAACTCACAGTAGTGGGAAAATGCCCCTAGATTTAAACTCACAGCAGTGGAAAAATGCACCTAGATTTAAACTCACAGCAGTGGAAAAATGCACCTAGATTAAAACTCACAGCAGTGGGAAAATGCACCTAGATTTGAACCACACAGTAGTGGGAAAATGCACCTAGATTTGAAACACTGTAGTAGTAAAATGCACCTAGGTTTGAAACACAGAGCTATGGGAAATTTCACCTACATTTAATTTCACAGCAGTGGGAAATGCACCTAGATTTAAGACTCACAGCAGTGGGAATATGCCCCTAGATTTAAAACTCACAGCAGTTGGAAAATGCACCTAGATTTGAAACACAGAGTAGTGGGAAAATGTACCTAGATTTGAAACACACAATAATGGGAAAATGTACCTAGATTTAAACTCACAGTCGTGGGAACATGCACCTAGATTCGAAACACCCAGTAGTGGGAAAACGCACCGAGATTTGAAACACACAGTAGCAAGAAAATGCACATGGATTTGAAACTCACAGTAGTGGGAAAATGCACCTAGATTTAAAACTCACAGCAGTTGGAAAATGCACCTAGATTTGAACCACACAGTCGAAGGAAAATGCACCTGGGTTTGGAACACAAAGCTATGGGAAATTTCACCTAGATTTAAACTCACAGCAGTGGGAAATGCACCTAGATTTAAGACTCACAGCAGTGGGAAAATGCACCTAGATTTGAAACACACAGCAGTGGGAAATTACACCTAGATTTAAACTCACAGCAGTGGGAAATGACACCTAGATTTAAACTCACAGCAGGAGGAAAATGCACCTAGATTTAAAGCTCACAGGAGTGGGAAAATGCACCTACATTTAAATCTCATAGTAGAGGGAAAAATCCACCTAGATTTAAAACTCACAGCAGTGTGAAAATGCACCCTGATTAAAAACTCACAGTAGTGGGAAGATGCACCTAGATGTAAACTCACTGCAGTGGCAAAATGCAACTAGATTTGAAACACAGAGCAGTGGGAAAATGTACCTAGATTTGAAACACACAATAATGGGAAAATGCACCTAGATTTAAACTCACAGCAGTGGAAAAATGCACCTAGATTAAAACTCACAGCAGTGGGAAAATGCACCTAGATTTTAACCACACAGTAGTGGGAAAATGCACCTAGACTTGAAACACTGTAGTAGGAAAATGCACCTAGGTTTGAAACACAGAGCTATGGGAAATTTCACCTAGATTTAATCTCACAGCAGTGGGAAATGCACCTAGATTTAAAACTCACAGCAGTTGGAAAATGCACCTAGATTTGAAACACAGAGTAGTGGGAAAATGTACCTAGATTTGAAACACACAATAATGGGAACATGTACCTAGATTTAAACTCACAGTCGTGGGAACATGCACCTAGATTTGAAACACACAGCAGTGGGAAAATGCACCGATATTTGAAACACAAAGTAGCAAGAAAATGCACATGGATTTTCAACTTACAGTAGTGGGAAAATGCACCTAGATTTAAAACTCACAGCAGTTGGAAAATGCACCTAGATTTGAACCACAAAGTAGTGTGAAAATGCACCTAGATTTGAAACACACAGTCGAAGAAAAATGTACCTGGGTTTGGAACACAAAGCTATGGGAAATTTCACCTAGATTTAAACTCACAGCAGTGGGAAATGCACCTAAATTTAAGACTCACAGCAGTGGGAAAATGCACCTAGATTTGAAACACACAGCAGTGGGAAATTAGACCTAGATTTAAACTCACAGCAATGGGAAATTACACCTGGATTTAAACTCACAGCAGTAGAAACATGCACCTAGATTTAAAGCTCACAGGAGTGGGAAAATGCACCTACATTTAAAACTCACAGTAGTGGGAAAATCCACCTAGATTTAAAACTCACAGCAGTGTGAAAATGCACCCTGATTAAAAACTCACAGTAGTGGGAAGATGCACCTAGATGTAAACTCGCTGCAGTGGCAAAATGCACCTAGATTTCAAACACACAACAATGGGAAAATGCACCTAGATTTAAACTCACAGTAGTAGGAAAATGCACCTAGATTTAAAACTCACAGCAGTGGGAAAATGCACTTAGATTTGAAACACAGAGTAGTGGGAAAATGTACCTAGATTTGAAACACACAATAATGGGAAAATGCACCTAGATTTAAAACTCACAGCAGTGGGAAAATGCACCCTTATTTAAAACTCACAGTAGTGGGAAAATTCCCCTAGATTTAAACTCACAGCAGTGGGAATATGCACCTAGATTTGAAACACACCGTAGTGGGAAAATGTACCAAGATTTGAAACACACAGTAGCAAGAAAATGCACATGGATTTGAAACTCACAGTAGTGGGAAAATGCACCTAGATTTAACCTCACAGTAGTAGGAAAATGCACCTAGGTTTGAAACACAGAGCTATGGGAAATTTCACCTACATTTAATCTCACAGAAGTGGGAAATGCACCTAGATTTAAGACTCACAGCAGTGGGAAAATGCACCTAGATTTAAAACTCACAGCAGTTGGAAAATGCACCTAGATTTGAAACACAGAGTAGTGGGAAAATGTACCTAGATTTGAAACACACAATAATGGGAAAATGTACCTAGATTTAAACTCACAGTCATGGGAACATGCACCTAGATTTGAAACACACAGTAGTGGGAAAATGCAACAAGATTTGAAACACACAGTAGCAAGAAAATGCACATGGATTTGAAACTCACAGCAGTGGGAAAATGCACCTAGATTTAAACTCACAGCAGTGGAAAAATGCACCTAGATTTAAACTCACAACAATGGAAAAAATGCAACTAGATTTAAAACTCACAGCAGTGGGAAAATGCACCTAGATTTGAAACACACAGTAGTGGGAAAATGCACCTAGATTTGAAACACACAGTAGTAGGAAAATTAAAAACTCACAGTAGTGGGAAGATGCACCTAGATGTAAACTCACTGCAGTGGCAAAATGCACCTAGATTTCAAACACACAACAATGGGAAAATGCGCCTAGATTTAAACTCACAGTAGTGGGAAAATGCACCTAGATTTGAAACACAGAGTAGTGGGAAAAAGTACCTAGATATGAAACACACAATAGTGGGAAAATGCACCTAGATTTAAAACTCACAGCATTGGGAAAATGCACCCTTATTTAAAACTCACAATAGTGGGAAAATTCCCCTAGATTTAAACTCACAGCAGTGGGTATATGCACCTAGATTTGAAACACACCTAGTGGGAAAATGCACCGAGATTTGAAACACACAGTAGCAAGAAAATGGATTTGAAACTCACAGTAGTGGATAAATGCACCTAGATTTAAACTCACAGCAGTGGGAAAATGCACCTAGATTTAAACTCACAGCAGTGGAAAAATGCACCTAGATTTAAACTCACAACAGTGGAAAAATGCACCTAGATTTAAAACTCACAGCAGTGGGAAAATGCACCTAGATTTGAAACACACAGTAGTGGGAAAATGCACCTAGATTTGAAACACACAGTAGTAGGAAAATTAAAAACTCACAGTAGTGGGAAGATGCACCTAGATGTAAACTCACTGCAGTGGCAAAATGCACCTAGATTTCAAACACACAACAATGGGAAAATGTGCCTAGATTTAAACTCACAGTAGTGGGAAAATGCACCTAGATTTAAAACTCACAGCAGTGGGAAAATGCACCTAGATTTGAAACACAGAGTAGTGGGAAAATGTACCTAGATTTGAAACACACAATAGTGGGAAAATGCACCTAGATTTAAAACTCGCAGCAGTGGGAAAATGCACCCTTATTTAAAACTCACAGTAGTGGGAAAATTCCCCTAGATTTAAACTCACAGCAGTGGGAATATGCACCTAGATTTGAAACACACCTAGTGGGAAAATGCACCGAGATTTGAAACACACAGTAGCAAGAAAATGGATTTGAAACTCACAGTAGTGGATAAATGCACCTAGATTTAAACTCACAGCAGTGGAAAAATGCACCTAGATTTAAAACTCACAGCAGTGGGAAAATGCACCTAGATTTGAACCACACAGTAGTAGGAAAATGCACCTAGATTTGAAACACACAGTAGTAGGAAAATTCACCGAGGTTTGAAGCACAGAGCTATGGGAAATTTCACCTAGATTTAAACTCACAGCAGTGGGATATGCACCTAGATTTAAGACTCACATCAGTGGGAAAATGCACCTAGATTTGAAACACACAGCAGTGGGAAATTACACCTAGATTTAAACTCACAGCAGTAGGAAAATGCACCTAGATTTAAAGCTCACAGGAGTGGGAAAATGCACCTACATTTAAATCTCATAGTAGTGGGAAAATCCACCTAGATTTAAAACGCACAGCAGTGTGAAAATGCACCCTGATTAAAAACTCTCAGTAGTGGGAAGATGCACCTAGATGTAAACCCACTGCAGTGGCAAAATGCACCTAGATTTCAAACACACAACAATGGGAAAATGCACCTAGATTTAAACTCACAGTAGTGGGAACATGCACCTAGATTTAAAACTCACAGCAGTGGGAAAATGCACCTAGATTTGAAACACAGAGTAGTGGGAAAATGTACCTAGATTTGAAACACACAATAATGGGAAAATGCACCTAGATTTAAAACTCACAGCAGTGGGAAAATGCACCCTTATTTAAAACTCACAGTAGTGGGAAAATTCCCCTAGATTTAAACTCACAGCAGTGGGAAAATGCACCTAGATTTAAACTCACAGCAGTGGAAAAATGCACCTAGATTAAAACTCACAGCAGTGGGAAAATGCACCTAGATTTGAACCACACAGTAGTGGGAAAATGCACCTAGATTTGAAACACTGTAGTAGGAAAATGCACCTACGTTTGAAACACAGAGCTATGGGAAATTCCACCTAGATTTAATCTCACAGCAGTGGGAAATGCACCTAGATTTAAGACTCACAGCAGTGGGAATATGCACCTAGATTTAAAACTCACAGCAGTTGGAAAATGCACCTAGATTTGAAAACAACAATAATGGGAAAATGTACCTAGATTTAAACTCACAGTCGTGGGAACATGCACCTAGATTTGAAACACACAGTAGTGGGAAAATGCACCGATATTTGAAACACACAGTAGCAAGAAAATGCACATGGATTTGAAACTCACAGTAGTGGGAAAATGCACCTAGATTTAAAACTCACAGCAGTTGGAAAATGCACCTAGATTTGAACCACACAGTAGTGTGAAAATGCACCTAGATTTGAAACACACAGTCGAAGGAAAATGCACCTGGTTTTGGAACACAAAGCTATGGGAAATTTCACCTAGATTTAAACTCACAGCGGTGGGAAATGCACCTAGATTTAAGACTCACAGCAGTGGGAAAATGCACCTAGATTTGAAGCACACAGCAGTGGGAAATTACACCTAGATTTAAACTCACAGCAGTGGGAAATTACACCTAGATTTAAACTCACAGCAGTAGAAAAATGCACCTAGATTTAAAGCTCACAGGAGTGGGAAAATGCACCTACATTTAAATCTCACAGTAGTGGGAAAATCCACCTAGATTTAAAACTCACAGCAGTGTGAAAATGCACCCTGATTAAAAACTCACAGTAGTGGGAAGATGCACCTAGATGTAAACTCGCTGCAGTGGCAAAATGCACCTAGATTTCAAACACACAACAATGGGAGAATGCACCTAGATTTAAACTCCCAGTAGTGGGAAAATGCACCTAGATTTAAAACTCACAGCAGTGGGAAAATGCACTTAGATTTGAAACACACAGTAGTGGGAAAATTCCCCTAGATTTAAACTCACAGCAGTGGGAATATGCACCTAGATTTGAAACACACCGTAGTGGGAAAATGCACCGAGATTTGACACACACAGTAGTAGGAAAATTCACCTAGGTTTGAAGCACAGAGCTATGGGAAATTTCACCTAGATTTAAACTCACAGCAGTGGGAAATGCACCTAGATTTAAGACTCACAGCAGTGGGAAAATGCACCTAGATTTGAAACACACAGCAGTGGGAAATTACACCTAGATTTAAACTCACAGCAGTAGGAAAATGCACCTAGATTTAAAGCTCACAGGAGTGGGAAAATGCACCTACATTTAAATCTCATAGTAGTGGGAAAATCCACCTAGATTTAAAACTCACAGCAGTGTGAAAATGCACCCTGATTAAAAACTCACAGTAGTGGGAAGATGCACCTAGATGTAAACTCACTGCAGTGGCAAAATGCACCTAGATGTCAAACACACAACAATGGGAAAATGCACCTAGATTTAAACTCACAGTAGTGGGAAAATGCACCTAGATTTAAAACTCACAGTAGTGGGAAAATGCACCTAGATTTGAAACACATACTAGTGGGAAAATGTACCTAGATTTGAAACACACCGTAGTGGGAAAATGCACCGAGATTTGAAACACACAGTAGCAAGAAAATGCACATGGATTTGAAACTCACAGTAGTGGGAAAATGCCCCTAGATTTAAACTCACAGCAGTGGAAAAATGCACCTAGATTTAAACTCACAGCAGTGGAAAAATGCACCTAGATTAAAACTCACGGCAGTGGGAAAATGCACCTAGATTTGAACCACACAGTAGTGGGAAAATGCACCTAGATTTGAAACACTGTAGTAGTAAAATGCACCTAGGTTTGAAACACAGAGCTATGGGAAATTTCACCTACATTTAATTTCACAGCAGTGGGAAATGCACCTAGATTTAAGACTCACAGCAGTGGGAATATGCCCCTAGATTTAAAACTCACAGCAGTTGGAAAATGCACCTAGATTTGAAACACAGAGTAGTGGGAAAATGTACCTAGATTTGAAACACACAATAATGGGAAAATGTACCTAGATTTAAACTCACAGTCGTGGGAACATGCACCTAGATTCGAAACACCCAGTAGTGGGAAAACGCACCGAGATTTGAAACACACAGTAGCAAGAAAATGCACATGGATTTGAAACTCACAGTAGTGGGAAAATGCACCTAGATTTAAAACTCACAGCAGTTGGAAAATGCACCTAGATTTGAACCACACAGTCGAAGGAAAATGCACCTAGATTTGAAACACACAGCAGTGGGAAATTACACCTAGATTTAAACTCACAGCAGTGGGAAATGACACCTAGATTTAAACTCACAGCAGTGGGAAAATGCACCTAGATTTAAAGCTCACAGGAGTGGGAAAATGCACCTACATTTAAATCTCATAGTAGAGGGAAAAATCCACCTAGATTTAAAACTCACAGCAGTGTGAAAATGCACCCTGATTAAAAACTCACAGTAGTGGGAAGATGCACCTAGATGTAAACTCACTGCAGTGGCAAAATGCAACTAGATTTCAAACACACAACAATGGGAAAATGCACCTAGATTTAAACTCACAGTAGTGGGAAAATGCACCTAGATTTAAAACTCACAGCAGTGGAAAAATGCACCTAGATTTGAAACACAGAGCAGTGGGAAAATGTACCTAGATTTGAAACACACAATAATGGGAAAATGCACCTAGATTTAAACTCACAGCAGTGGAAAAATGCACCTAGATTTAAACTCACAGCAGTGGAAAAATGCACCTAGATTAAAACTCACAGCAGTGGGAAAATGCACCTAGATTTTAACCACACAGTAGTGGGAAAATGCACCTAGATTTGAAACACTGTAGTAGGAAAATGCACCTAGGTTTGAAACACAGAGCTATGGGAAATTTCACCTAGATTTAATCTCACAGCAGTGGGAAATGCACCTAGATTTAAAACTCACAGCAGTTGGAAAATGCACCTAGATTTGAAACACAGAGTAGTGGGAAAATGTACCTAGATTTGAAACACACAATAATGGGAAAATGTACCTAGATTTAAACTCACAGTCGTGGGAACATGCACCTAGATTTGAAACACACAGCAGTGGGAAAATGCACCGATAATTGAAACACAAAGTAGCAAGAAAATGCACATGGATTTGAAACTTACAGTAGTGGGAAAATGCACCTAGATTTAAAACTCACAGCAGTTGGAAAATGCACCTAGATTTGAACCACAAAGTAGTGTGAAAATGCACCTAGATTTGAAACACACAGTCGAAGAAAAATGTACCTGGGTTTGGAACACAAAGCTATGGGAAATTTCACCTAGATTTAAACTCACAGCAGTGGGAAATGCACCTAAATTTAAGACTCACAGCAGTGGGAAAATGCACCTAGATTTGAAACACACAGCAGTGGGAAATTAGACCTAGATTTAAACTCACAGCAATGGGAAATTACACCTGGATTTAAACTCACAGCAGTAGAAACATGCACCTAGATTTAAAGCTCACAGGAGTGGGAAAATGCACCTACATTTAAAACTCACAGTAGTGGGAAAATCCACCTAGATTTAAAACTCACAGCAGTGTGAAAATGCACCCTGATTAAAAACTCACAGTAGTGGGAAGATGCACCTAGATGTAAACTCGCTGCGATGGCAAAATGCACCTAGATTTCAAACACACAACAATGGGAAAATGCACCTAGATTTAAACTCACAGTAGTAGGAAAATGCACCTAGATTTAAAACTCACAGCAGTGGGAAAATGCACTTAGATTTGAAACACAGAGTAGTGGGAAAATGTACCTAGATTTGAAACACACAATAATGGGAAAATGCACCTAGATTTAAAACTCACAGCAGTGGGAAAATGCACCCTTATTTAAAACTCACAGTAGTGGGAAAATTCCCCTAGATTTAAACTCACAGCAGTGGGAATATGCACCTAGATTTGAAACACACCGTAGTGGGAAAATGTACCGAGATTTGAAACACACAGTAGCAAGAAAATGCACATGGATTTGAAACTCACAGTAGTGGGAAAATGCACCTAGATTTAACCTCACAGTAGTAGGAAAATGCACCTAGGTTTGAAACACAGAGCTATGGGAAATTTCACCTACATTTAATCTCACAGAAGTGGGAAATGCACCTAGATTTAAGACTCACAGCAGTGGGAAAATGCACCTAGATTTAAAACTCACAGCAGTTGGAAAATGCACCTAGATTTGAAACACAGAGTAGTGGGAAAATGTACCTAGATTTGAAACACACAATAATGGGAAAATGTACCTAGATTTAAACTCACAGTCATGGGAACATGCACCTAGATTTGAAACACACAGTAGTGGGAAAATGCAACAAGATTTGAAACACACAGTAGCAAGAAAATGCACATGGATTTGAAACTCACAGCAGTGGGAAAATGCACCTAGATTTAAACTCACAGCAGTGGAAAAATGCACCTAGATTTAAACTCACAACAGTGGAAAAAATGCAACTAGATTTAAAACTCACAGCAGTGGGAAAATGCACCTAGATTTGAAACACACAGTAGTGGGAAAATGCACCTAGATTTGAAACACACAGTAGTAGGAAAATTAAAAACTCACAGTAGTGGGAAGATGCACCTAGATGTAAACTCACTGCAGTGGCAAAATGCACCTAGATTTCAAACACACAACAATGGGAAAATGCGCCTAGATTTAAACTCACAGTAGTGGGAAAATGCACCTAGATTTGAAACACAGAGTAGTGGGAAAAAGTACCTAGATATGAAACACACAATAGTGGGAAAATGCACCTAGATTTAAAACTCACAGCATTGGGAAAATGCACCCTTATTTAAAACTCACAATAGTGGGAAAATTCCCCTAGATTTAAACTCACAGCAGTGGGTATATGCACCTAGATTTGAAACACACCTAGTGGGAAAATGCACCGAGATTTGAAACACACAGTAGCAAAAAAATGCACATGAATTTGAAACTCACAGTAGTGGATAAATGCACCTAGATTTAAACTCACAGCAGTGGAAAAATGCACCTAGATTTAAAACTCACAGCAGTGGGAAAATGCACCTAGATTTGAACCACACAGTAGTAGGAAAATGCACCTAGATTTGAAACACACACTAGTAGGAAAATTCACCTATGTTTGAAGCACAGAGCTATGGGAAATTTCACCTAGATTTAAACTCACAGCAGTGGGAAATGCACCTAGATTTAAGACTCACAGCAGTGGGAAAATGCACCTAGATTTGAAACACACAGCAGTGGGAAATTACACCTAGATTTAAACTCACAGCAGTAGGAAAATGCACCTAGATTTAAAGCTCACAGGAGTGGGAAAATGCACCTACATTTAAATCTCATAGTAGTGGGAAAATCCACCTAGATTTACAAACGCACAGCAGTGTGAAAATGCACCCTGATTAAAAACTCTCAATAGTGGGAAGATGCACCTAGATGTAAACTCACTGCAGTGGCAAAATGCACCTAGATTTCAAACACACAACAATGGGAAAATGCACCTAGATCTAAACTCACAGTAGTGGGAAAATGCACCTAGATTTAAAACTCACAGCAGTGGGAAAATGCACCTAGATTTGAAACAGAGCAGTGGGAAAATGTACCTAGATTTGAAACACACAATAATGGGAAAATGCACCTAGATTTAAAACACAAAGTAGCAAGAAAATGCACATGGATTTGAAACTTACAGTAGTGGGAAAATGCACCTAGATTTAAAACTCACAGCAGTTGGAAAATGCACCTAGATTTGAACCACAAAGTAGTGTGAAAATGCACCTAGATTTGAAACACGCAGTCGAAGAAAAATGTACCTGGGTTTGGAACACAAAGCTATGGGAAATTTCACCTAGATTTAAACTCACAGCAGTGGGAAATGCACCTAAATTTAAGACTCACAGCAGTGGGAAAATGCACCTAGATTTGAAACACACAGCAGTGGGAAATTAGACCTAGATTTAAACTCACAGCAATGGGAAATTACACCTGGATTTAAACTCACAGCAGTAGAAACATGCACCTAGATTTACAAACGCACAGCAGTGTGAAAATGCACCCTGATTAAAAACTCTCAATAGTGGGAAGATGCACCTAGATGTAAACTCACTGCAGTGGCAAAATGCACCTAGATTTCAAACACACAACAATGGGAAAATGCACCTAGATCTATACTCACAGTAGTGGGAAAATGCACCTAGATTTAAAACTCACAGCAGTGGGAAAATGCACCTAGATTTGAAACAGAGCAGTGGGAAAATGTACCTAGATTTGAAACACACAATAATGGGAAAATGCACCTAGATTTAAAACTCACAGCAGTGGGAAAATGCACCCTTTTTTAAAACTCACAGTAGTGGGAAAATTCCCCTAGATTTAAACTCACAGCAGTGGGAATATGCACCTAGATTTGAAACACACCATAGTGGGAAAAAGCACCGAGATTTGAAACACACAGTAGCAAGAAAATGCATATGGATTTGAAACTCACAGTAGTGGGAAAATGCACCTAGATTTAAACTCACCACAGTGGAAAAATGCACCTAGATTTAAACTCACAGCAGTGGAAAAATGCACCTAGATTAAAACTCACAGCAGTGGGAAAATGCACCTAGATTTGAACCACACAGTAGTGGGAAAATGCACCTAGATTTGAAACACTGTAGTAGGAAAATGCACGTAGGTTTGAAACACAGAGCTATGGGAAATTTCACCTAGATTTATACTCACAGCAGTGGGAAGTGCACCTAGATTTAAAACTCACAGCAGTGGGGAAATGCAGCTAGATTTGAAACATACAGCAGTGGAAAATTACACCTAGATTGAAACTCACAGCAGTAGGAAAATGCACCTAGATTTGAAGCTCACAGGAGTGGGAAAATGCACCAAGAGTTAAATCTCACAGTAGTGGGAAAATTCACCTAGATGTAAAACTCGCAGCAGTGTGAAAATGCACCCTGACGCAAAACTCACAGTAGTGGAAAGATGCATCTAGATGTAAACTCAGAGCAGTGGCAAAAATGCATCCAGATTCAAAACTCAGAGCAGTGGGAAAATGAACCTAGATTTGAAACACACAACAATGGGAAATTGCGCCTAGATTTGAAATACACAGTAGTGGGGAAATGCACCTAGATTTGAACACACAGCAATTGGAAAATGCACCTAGATTTGAAACACACAACAGTGGGAAATTGCAAATAGATTTAAACTCACAGCAGTAGGATAATACATCTTGATTTAAAACTCACAGTAGTGGGAAAATGCACATATATTTAAACTCACAGCATGTGGAAAATGCACATAGATTTGAAACTCAGAGCAGTGGGAAAATGCACCTAGATTTGAACACACAGCAATTGGAAAATGCACCTAGATTTGAAACACATAGCAGTGGGAAATTGCAAATAGATTTAAACTCACAGCAGTAGGATAATACATCTTGATTTGAAACTCGCAGCAGTGGGAAAATGCACCTAGATTTGAGCCACACAGTAGTGGGTAAATGCACCTAGATTTGAAACACACAGTAGTAGGAAAATGCACGTAGGTTTGAAACACAGAGCTATGGTGAATTTCACCTAGATTTAAACTCACAGCAGTGGGAAATGCACCTAGATTTAAGACCCACAGCAGTGGGAAAATGCACCTAGATTTGAAACACACAGCAGTGGGAAATTACACCTAGATTTAAACTCATAGCAGTAGGAACATGCACCTAGATTTAAACTCACATTAGTGAGAAGATGCACCTAGATGTAAACTCACTCGAGTGGCAAAATGCACCTAGATTCAAAACTCAGAGCAGTGGGAAAATGCACCTAGATTTGAAACACACAACAATGGGAAATTGCGCCTAGATTTGAAACACACAGTAGTGGGGAAATGCACCTAGATTTGAACACACAGCAATGGGAAAATGCACCTAGATTTAAACTCACAGTAGTGGGAAAATGCACCCAGATTTAAAACTCACAGCAGTAGGAAAATGCACCTAGATTTAAAGCTCACAGGAGTGGGAAAATGGACCTAGATTTAAATCTCACAGTAGTGGGAAAATCCACCTAGATTTAAAACTTACAGCAGTGTGAAAATGCACCCTGATTTAAAACTCACAGTAGTGGGAAAATGCACCTAGATGTAAACTCACTGCAGTGGCAAAATGCAGCTAGATTCAAACCTCAGAGCAGTGGGAAAATGCACCTAGATTTGAAATGCACAACAATGGGGAATTGCGCCTAGATTTGAAACACATAGTAGTGGGGAAATGCACCTAGATTTGAACACACAGCAATGGGACAATGCACCTAGATTCAAACTCACAGTAGTGGGAAAATTCACTTAGATTTAAACTCACAGCAGTGGGAATATGCACCTAGATTTGAAACACACTGTAGTGGGGAAATGCACTGATTTTTGAAACACACAGTAGCAAGAAAATGCACATGGATTTGAAACTCACAGTAGTGGGAAAATGCACCTCGATTTAAACTCACAGAAGTGGAAAAATGCACCTAGATTTAAACTCACAGCAGTGGAAAAATGCACCTAGATTTAAAACTCACAGCAGTGGGAAAATGGACATAGATTTGAACCACACAGCAGTGGTAAAATGCACCTAGACTTGAAACACACAGTAGTAGGAAAATGCACCTAGGTTTGAAACACAGAGCTATGGGAAATTTCACCTAGATGTAAACTCACAGCAGTGGGAAATGCACCTAGATTTAAGACTCACAGTAGTGGGAAAATGCAACAAGATTTGAAACACACAGTAGCAAGAAAATGCACATGGATTTGAAACTCACAGCAGTGGGAAAATGCACCTAGATTTAAACTCACAGCAGTGGAAAAATGCACCTAGATTTAAACTCACAACAGTGGAAAAATGCACCTAGATTTAAAACTCACAGCAGTGGGAAAATGCACCTAGATTTGAAACACACAGTAGTGGGAAAATGCACCTAGATTTGAAAAACACAGTAGTAGGAAAATTAAAAACTCACAGTAGTGGGAAGATGCACCTAGATGTAAACTCACTGCAGTGGCAAAATGCACCTAGATTTCAAACACTCAACAATGGGAAAATGTACCTAGATTTGAAACACACAATAGTGGGAAAATGCACCTAGATTTAAAACTCGCAGCAGTGGGAAAATGCACCCTTATTTAAAACTCACAGTAGTGGGAAAATTCCCCTAGATTTAAACTCACAGCAGTGGGAATATGCACCTAGATTTGAAACACACAGTAGTAGGAAAATTCACCTAGGTTTGAAGCACAGAGCTATGGGAAATTTCACCTAGATTTAAACTCACAGCAGTGGGAAATGCACCTAGATTTAAGACTCACATCAGTGGGAAAATGCACCTAGATTTGAAACACACAGCAGTGGGAAATTACACCTAGATTTAAACTCACAGCAGTAGGAAAAGGCACCTAGATTTAAAGCTCACAGGAGTGGGAAAATGCACCTACATTTAAATCTCATAGTAGTGGGAAAATCCACCTAGATTTAAAACGCACAGCAGTGTGAAAATGCACCCTGATTAAAAACTCTCAGTAGTGGGAAGATGCACCTAGATGTAAACCCACTGCAGTGGCAGAATGCACCTAGATTTCAAACACACAACAATGGGAAAATGCACCTAGATTTAAACTCACAGTAGTGGGAAAATGCACCTAGATTTAAAACTCACAGCAGTGGGACAATGCACCTAGATTTGAAACACAGAGTAGTGGGAAAATGTACCTAGATTTGAAACACACAATAATGGGAAAATGCACCTAGATTTAAAACTCACAGCAGTGGGAAAATGCACCCTTATTTAAAACTCACAGTAGTGGGAAAATTCCCCTAGATTTAAACTCACAGCAGTGGGAATATGCACCTAGATTTGCAACACACCGTAGTGGGAAAAAGCAGCGAGGTTTGAAACACACAGTAGCAAGAAAATGCACATGGATTTGAAACTCACAGTAGTGGGAAAATGCACCTAGATTTAAACTCACCGCAGGGGAAAAATGCACCTAGATTTAAACTCACAGCAGTGGAAAAATGCACCTAGATTAAAACTCACAGCAGTGGGAAAATGCACCTAGATTTGAACCACATAGTAGTGGGAAAATGCACCTAGATTTGAAACACTGTAGTAGGAAAATGCACCTACGTTTGAAACACAGAGCTATGGGAAATTTCACCTAAATTTAATCTCACAGCAGTGGGAAATGCACCTAGATTTAAGACTCACAGCAGTGGGAATATGCACCTAGATTTAAAACTCACAGCAGTTGGAAAATGCACCTAGATTTGAAAACAACAATAATGGGAAAATGTACCTAGATTTAAACTCACAGTCGTGGGAACATGCACCTAGATTTGAAACACACAGTAGTGGGAAAATGCACCGATATTTGAAACACACAGTAGCAAGAAAATGCACATGGATTTGAAACTCACAGTAGTGGGAAAATGCACCTAGATTTAAAACTCACAGCAGTTGGAAAATGCACCTAGATTTGAACCACACAGTAGTGTGAAAATGCACCTAGATTTGAAACACACAGTCGAAGGAAAATGCACCTGGGTTTGGAACACAAAGCTATGGGAAATTTCACCTAGATTTAAACTCACAGCGGTGGGAAATGCACCTAGATTTAAGACTCACAGCAGTGGGAAAATGCACCTAGATTTGAAGCACAGAGCAGTGGGAAATTACACCTAGATTTAAACTCACAGCAGTGGGAAATTACACCTAGATTTAAACTCACAGCAGTAGAAAAATGCACCTAGATGTAAAGCTCAAAGGAGTGGGAAAATGCACCTACATTTAAATCTCACAGTAGTGGGAAAATCCACCTAGATTTAAAACTCACAGCAGTGTGAAAATGCACCCTGATTAAAAACTCACAGTAGTGGGAAGATGCACCTAGATGTAAACTCGCTGCAGTGGCAAAATGCACCTAGATTTCAAACACACAACAATGGGAAAATGCACCTAGATTTAAACTCACAGTAGTTGGAAAATGCACCTAGATTTAAAACTCACAGCAGTGGGAAAATGCACTTAGATTTGAAACACAGAGTAGTGGGAAAATGTACCTAGATTTGAAACACACAATAATGGGAAAATGCACCTAGATTTAAAACTCACAGCAGTGGGAAAATGCACCCTTATTTAAAACTCACAGTAGTGGGAAAATTCCCCTAGATTTAAACTCACAGCAGTGGGAATATGCACCTAGATTTGAAACACACCGTAGTGGGAAAATGCACCGAGATTTGACACACACAGTAGCAAGAAAATGCACATGAATTTGAAACTCGCAGTAGTGGGAAAATGCACCTAGATTTAAACTCACAGCAGTGGAAAAATGCACCTAGATTTAAAACTCACAGCAGTGGGAAAATGCACCTAGATTTGAACCACACAGTAGTAGGAAAATGCACCTAGATTTGAAACACACAGTAGTAGGAAAATTCACCTAGGTTTGAAGCACAGAGCTATGGGAAATTTCACCTAGATTTAAACTCACAGCAGTGGGAAATGCACCTAGATTTAAGACTCACAGCAGTGGGAAAATGCACCTAGATTTGAAACACACAGCAGTGGGAAATTACACCTAGATTTAAACTCACAGCAGTAGGAAAATGCACCTAGATTTAAAGCTCACAGGAGTGGGAAAATGCACCTACATTTAAATCTCATAGTAGTGGCAAAATCCACCTAGATTTAAAACTCACAGCAGTGTGAAAATGCACCCTGATTAAAAACTCAAAGTAGTGGGAAGATGCACCTAGATGTCAACTCACTGCAGTGGCAAAATGCACCTAGATGTCAAACACACAACAATGTGAAAATGCACCTAGATTTAAACTCACAGTAGTGGGAAAATGTACCTAGATTTAAAACTCACAGCAGTGGGAAAATGCACCTAGATTTGAAACACATACTAGTGGGAAAATGTACCTAGATTTGAAACACACCGTAGTGGGAAAATGCACCGAGATTTAAACTCACAGCAGTGGAAAAATGCACCTAGATTTAAACTCACAGCAGTGGGAAAATGCACCTAGATTAAAACTCACAGCAGTGGGAAAATGCACCTAGATTTGAACCACACAGTAGTGGGAAAATGCACCAAGATTTGAAACACTGTAGTAGTAAAATGCACCTAGGTTTGAAACACAGAGCTATGGGAAATTTCACCTACATTTAATCTCACAGCAGTGGGAAATGCACCTAGATTTAAGACTCACAGCAGTGGGAATATGCACCTAGATTTAAAACTCACAGCAGTTGGAAAATGCACCTAGATTTGAAACACAGAGTAGTGGGAAAATGTACCTAGATTTGAAACACACAATAATGGGAAAATGTACCTAGATTTAAACTCACAGCAGTTGGAAAATGCACCTAGATTTAAAACTCACAGCATTTGGAAAATGCACCTAGATTTGAAACACACAGTCGAAGGAAAATGCACCTGGGTTTGGAACACAAAGCTATGGGAAATTTCACCTAGATTTAAACTCACAGCAGTGGGAAATGCACCTAGATTTAAGACTCACAGCAGTGGGAAAATGCACCTAGATTTGAAACACACAGCAGTGGGAAATTACACCTAGATTTAAACTCACAGCAGTGGGAAATGACACCTAGATTTAAACTCACAGCAGGAGGAAAATGCACCTAGATTTAAAGCTCACACGAGTGGGAAAATGCACCTACATTTAAATCTCATAGTAGAGGGAAAATCCACCTAGATTTAAAACTCACAGCAGTGTGAAAATGCACCCTGATTAAAAACTCACAGTAGTGGGAAGATGCACCTAGATGTAAACTCACTGCAGTGGCAAAATGCACCTAGATTTCAAACACACAACAATGGGAAAATGCACCTAGATTTAAACTCACAGTAGTGGGAAAATGCACCTAGATTTAAAACTCACAGCAGTGGGAAAATGCACCTAGATTTGAAACACAGAGCAGTGGGAAAATGTACCTAGATTTGAAACACACAATAATGGGAAAATGCACCTAGATTTAAAACTCACAGCAGTGGGAAAATGCACTCTTATTTAAAACTCACAGTAGTGGGAAAATTGCCCTAGATTTAAACTCACAGTAGTGGGAATATGCACCTAGATTTGAAACACACCGTAGTGGGAAAATGCACCGAGATTTGAAACACACAGTAGTAAGAAAATGCACATGGATTTGAAACTCACAGTAGTGGGAAAATGCACCTAGATTTAAACTCACAGCAGTGGAAAAATGCACCTAGATTTAAACTCACAGCAGTGGAAAAATGCACCTAGATTAAAACTCACAGCAGTGGGAAAATGCACCTAGATTTGAACCACACAGTAGTGGGAAAATGCACCTAGATTTGAAACACTGTAGTAGGAAAATGCACCTAGGTTTGAGCACAGAGCTATGGGAAATTTCACCTAGATTTAATCTCACAGCAGTGGGAAATGCACCTAGATTTAAAACTCACAGCAGTTGGAAAATGCACTTAGATTTGAAACACAGAGTAGTGGGAAAATGTACCTAGATTTGAAACACACAATAATGGGAAAATGTACCTAGATTTAAACTCACAGTCGTGGGAACATGCACCTAGATTTGAAACACACAGCAGTGGGAAAATGCACCGATATTTGAAACACAAAGTAGCAAGAAAATGCACATGGATTTGAAACTTACAGTAGTGGGAAAATGCACCTAGATTTAAAACTCACAGCAGTTGGAAAATGCACCTAGATTTGAACCACAAAGTAGTGTGAAAATGCACCTAGATTTGAAACACACAGTCGAAGAAAAATGTACCTGGGTTTGGAACACAAAGCTATGGGAAATTTCACCTAGATTTAAACTCACAGCAGTGGGAAATGCACCTAGATTTAAGACTCACAGCAGTGGGAAAATGCACCTAGATTTGAAACACACAGCAGTGGGAAATTAGACCTAGATTTAAACTCACAGCAATGGGAAATTACACCCAGATTTAAACTCACAGCAGTAGAAACATGCACCTAGATTTAAAGCTCACAGGAGTGTGAAAATGCACCCTGATTAAAAACTCACAGTAGTGAGAAGATGCACCTAGATGTAAACTCACAGTAGTAGGAAAATGCACCTAGATTTAAAACTCACAGCAGTGGGAAAATGCACTTAGATTTGAAAAACAGAGTAGTGGGAAAATGTACCTAGATTTGAAACACACAATAATGGGAAAATGCACCTAGATTTAAAACTCACAGCAGTGGGAAAATGCACCCTTATTTAAAACTCACAGTAGTGGGAAAATTCCCCTAGATTTAAACTCACAGCAGTGGGAATATGCACCTAGATTTGAAACACACCGTAGTGGGAAAATGCACCGAAATTTGAAACACACAGTAGCAAGAAAATGCACATGGATTTGAAACTCACAGTAGTGGGAAAATGCACCTAGATTTAACCTCACAGTAGTAGGAAAATGCACCTAGGTTTGAAACACAGAGCTATGGGAAATTTCACCTACATTTAATCTCATAGCTGTGGGAAATGCACCTAGATTTAAGACTCACAGCAGTGGGAAAATGCACCTAGATTTAAAACTCACAGCAGTTGGAAAATGCACCTAGATTTGAAACACAGAGTAGTGGGAAAATGTACCTAGATTTGAAACAAACAATAATGGGAAAATGTACCTAGATTTAAACTCACAGTCATGGGAACATGCACCTAGATTTGAAACACACAGTAGTGGGAAAATGCACCGAGATTTGAAACACACAGTAGCAAGAAAATGCACATGGATTTGAAACTCACAGTAGTGGGAAAATGCACCTAGATTTAAAACTCACAGCAGTTGGAAAATGCACCTAGATTTGAACCACACAGTCGAAGGAAAATGCACCTGGGTTTGGAACACAAAGCTATGGGAAATTTCACCTAGATTTAAACTCACAGCAGTAGGAAATGCACTTAGATTTGAAACACAGAGTAGTGGGAAAATGTACCTATCTTTGAAACACACAATAATGGGAAAATGCACCTAGATTTAAAACTCACAGCAGTGGGAAAATGCACCCTTATTTAAAACTCACAGTAGTGGGAAAATTCCCCTAGATTTAAACTCACAGCAGTGGCAATATGCACCTAGATCTGAAGCACACTGTAGTGGGAAAATGCACCGAGATTTGACACACACAGTAGCAAGAAAATGCACATGGATTTGAAACTCACAGTAGTGGGAAAATGCACCTAGATTTAAACTCACAGCAGTGGAAAAATGCACCTAGATTAAAACTCACAGCAGTGCGAAAATGCACCTAGATTTGAACCACACAATAGTGGGAAAATGCACCTAGATTTGAAACACTGTAGTAGGAAAATGCACCTAGGTTTGAAACACAGAGCTATGGGAAATTTCACCTAGATTTAAGACTCACAGCAGTGGGAATATGCACCTAGATTTAAAACTCAGCAGTTGGAAAATGCACCTAGATTTGAAACACAGAGTAGTGGGAAAATGTACCTAGATTTGAAACACACAATAATGGGAAAATGTACCTAGATTTAAATTCACAGTCGTGGGAACATGCACCTAGATTTGAAACACACAGTCGTGGGAAAATGCACCGAGATTTGAAACACACAGTAGCAAGAAAATGCACATGGATTTGAAATTCACAGTAGTGAGAAAATGCACCTAGATTTGAAACTCACAGCAGTTGGAAAATGCACCTAGATTTGAACCACACAGTCGTAGGAAAATGCACCTGGGTTTGGAACACAAAGCTATGGGAAATTTCACCTAGATTTAAACTCACAGCAGTGGGAAATTACACCTAGATTTAAACTCACAGCAATAGGAAAATTCACCTAGATTTAAAGCTCACAGGAGTGGGAAAATGCACCTACATTTAAATCTCACAGTAGTGGGAAAATCCACCTGGATTTAAAACTCAAAGCAGTGTGAAAATGCACCCTGATTAAAAACTCACAGTAGTGGGAAGATGCACCTAGATGTAAACTTGCTGCAGTGGCAAAATGCACCTAGATTTCAAACACACAACAATGGGAAAATGCACCTAGATTTAAACTCACAGTAGTGGGAAAATGCACCTAGATTTAAAACTCAAAGCAGTGGGAAAATGCACTTAGATTTGAAACACAGAGTAGTGGGAAAATGCACCTAGATTTAAAACTCACAGCAGTGGGAAAATGCACTTAGATTTGAAACACACAATAATGGGAAAATGCACCTAGATTTAAAACTCACAGCAGTGGGAAAATTCCCCTAGATTTAAACTCACAGCAGTGGGAATATGCACCTAGATTTGAAACACACCGTAGTGGGAAAATGCACTGAGATTTGAAACACACAGTAGCAAGAAAATGCACATGGATTTGAAACTCACAGTAGTGGGAAAATGCACCTAGATTTAAACTCACAGCAGTGGAAAAATGCACCTAGATTTAAAACTCACAGCAGTGGGAAAATGCACCTAGATTTGAACCACACAGTAGTAGGAAAATGCACCTAGATTTGAAACACACAGTAGAAGGAAAATTCACCTAGGTTTGAAGCACAGAGCTATGGGAAATTTCACCTAGATTTAAACTCACAGCAGTGGGAAATTATGCCTAGATTTAAACTCACAGCAGTAGGAAAATGCACCTAGATGTAAAGCTCACAGGAGTGGGAAGATGCACCTACAGTTAAATCTCATAGTAGTGGGAAAATCCACCTAGATTTAAAACTCACAGCAGTGTGAAAATGCACCCTGATTAAAAACTCACAGTAGTGGGAAGATGCACCTAGATTTAAAACTCACAGCAGTGGGAAAATGTACCTAGATTTGAAACACACAATAATGGGAAAATGCACCTAGATTTAAAACTCACAGCAGTGGGAAAATGCACCCTTATTTAAAACTCACAGTAGTGGGAAAATTGCCCTAGATTTAAACTCACAGCAGTGGGAATATGCACCTAGATTTGAAACACACCGTAGTGGGAAATGCACCGAGATTTGAAACACACAGTAGCAAGAAAATGCACATGGATTTGAAACTCACAGTAGTGGGAAAATGCACCTAGATTTAACCTCACAGTAGAAGGAAAATGCACCTAGGTTTGAAACACAGAGCTATGGGAAATTTCACCTACATTTAATCTCACCGCAGTGGGAAATGCACCTAGATTTAAGACTCACAGCAGTCGGAAAATGCACCTAGATTTAAAACTCACAGCAGTTGGAAAATGCACCTAGATTTGAAACACAGAGTAGTGGGAAAATGTACCTAGATTTGAAACACACAATAATGGGAAAATGTACCTAGATTTAAACTGACAGTCATGGGAACATGCACCTAGACTTGAAACACACAGTAGTGGGAAAATGCACCGAGATTTGAAGCACACAGTAGCAAGAAAATGCACATAGATTTGAAACTCACAGTAGTGGGAAAATGCACCTAGATTTAAAACTCACAGCAGTTGGAAAATGCACCTAGATTTGAACCACACAGTCGAAGGAAAATGCACCTGGGTTTGGAACACAAAGCTATGGGAAATTTCACCTAGATTTAAACTCACAGCAGTGGGAAATGCACCTAGATTTAAGACTCACAGCAGTGGGAAAATGCACCTAGATTTGAGACACACAGCAGTGGGAAATTACACCTAGATTTAAACTCACAGCAGTGTGAAATTACACCTAGATTTAAACTCACAGCAGTAGGAAAATGCACCTAGATTTAAAGCTCACAGGAGTGGGAAAATGCACCTACATTTAAATCTCATAGTAGTGGGACAATCCACCTAGATTTAAAACTCACAGCAGTGGGAAAATGCACCTAGATTTGAGCCACACAGTAGTGGGTAAATGCACCTAGATTTGAAACACACAGTAGTAGGAAAATGCACGTAGGTTTGAAACACAGAGCTATGGTAAATTTCACCTAGATTTAAACTCACAGCAGTGGGAAATGCACCTAGATTTAAGACCCACAGCAGTGGGAAAATGCACCTAGATTTGAAACACACAGCAGTGGGAAATTACACCTAGATTTAAACTCATAGCAGTAGGAACATGCACCTAGATTTAAAGCTCACAGGAGTGGGAAAATGCACCTAGATTTAAATCTCAAAGTAGTGGGAAAGTCCACCTAGATTTAAAACTCACAGCAGAGTGAAAATGCACCCTGATTTAAAACTCACATTAGTGAGAAGATGCACCTAGATGTAAACTCACTCGAGTGGCAAAATGCACCTAGATTCAAAACTCAGAGCAGTGGGAAAATGCACCTAGATTTGAAACACACAACAATGGGAAATTGCGCCTAGATTTGAAACACACAGTAGTGGGGAAATGCACCTAGATTTGAACACACAGCAATGGGAAAATGCACCTAGATTTAAACTCACAGTAGTGGGAAAATGCACCCAGATTTAAAACTCACAGCAGTAGGAAAATGCACCTAGATTTAAAGCTCACAGGAGTGGGAAAATGGACCTAGATTTAAATCTCACAGTAGTGTGAAAATGCACCCTGATTTAAAACTCACAGTAGTGGGAAAATGCACCTAGATGTAAACTCACTGCAGTGGCAAAATGCAGCTAGATTCAAACCTCAGACCAGTGGGAAAATGCACCTAGATTTGAAATGCACAACAATGGGAAATTGCGCCTAGATTTGAAACACATAGTAGTGGGGAAATGCACCTAGATTTGAACACACAGCAATGGGACAATGCACCTAGATTCAAACTCACAGTAGTGGGAAAATTCACTTAGATTTAAACTCACAGCAGTGGGAATATGCACCTAGATTTGAAACACACTGTAGTGGGGAAATGCACTGATTTTTGAAACACACAGTAGCAAGAAAATGCACATGGATTTGAAACTCACAGTAGTGGGAAAATGCACCTAGATTTAAACTCACAGAAGTGGAAAAATGCACCTAGATTTAAACTCACAGCAGTGGAAAAATGCACCTAGATTTAAAACTCACAGCAGTGGGAAAATGCACATAGATTTGAACCACACAGTAGTGGGAAAATGCACCTAGACTTGAAACACACAGTAGTAGGAAAATGCACCTAGGTTTGAAACACAGAGCTATGGGAAATTTCACCCAGATGTAAACTCACAGCAGTGGGAAATGCACCTAGATTTAAGACTCACAGTAGTGGGAAAATGCAACAAGATTTGAAACACACAGTAGCAAGAAAATGCACATGGATTTGAAACTCACAGCAGTGGGAAAATGCACCTAGATTTAAACTCACAGCAGTGGAAAAATGCACCTAGATTTAAACTCACAACAGTGGAAAAATGCACCTAGATTTAAAACTCACAGCAGTGGGAAAATGCACCTAGATTTGAAACACACAGTAGTGGGAAAATGCACCTAGATTTGAAACACACAGTAGTAGGAAAATTAAAAACTCATAGTAGTGGGAAGATGCACCTAGATGTAAACTCACTGCAGTGGCAAAATGCACCTAGATTTCAAACACACAACAATGGGAAAATGTGCCTAGATTTAAACTCACAGTAGTGGGAAAATGCACCTAGATTTAAAACTCACAGCAGTTGGAAAATGCACCTAGATTTCAAACACAGAGTAGTGGGAAAATGTACCTAGATTTGAAACACACAATAGTGGGAAAACGCACCTAGATTTAAAACTCGCAGCAGTGGGAAAATGCACCCTTATTTAAAACTCACAGTAGTGGGAAAATTCCCCTAGGTTTGAAGCACAGAGCTATGGGAAATTTCATCTAGATTTAAACTCACAGCAGTGGGAAATGCACCTAGATTTAAAACTCACAGCAGTGGGAAAATGCACCTAGATTTGAAACACAGAGTAGTGGGAAAATGTACCTAGATTTGAAACACACAATAATGGGAAAATGCACCTAGATTTAAAACTCACAGCAGTGGGAAAATGCACCCTTATTTAAAACTCACAGTAGTGGGAAAATTCCCCTAGATTTAAACTCACAGCAGTGGGAATATGCACCTAGATTTGAAACACACCGTAGTGGGAAAAAGCAGCGAGGTTTGAAACACACAGTAGCAAGAAAATGCACATGGATTTGAAACTCACAGTAGTGGGAAAATGCACCTAGATTTAAACTCACCGCAGTGGAAAAATGCACCTAGATTTAAACTCACAGCAGTGGAAAAATGCACCTAGATTAAAACTCACAGCAGTGGAAAAATGCACCTAGATTTGAACCACATAGTAGTGGGAAAATGCACCTAGATTTGAAACACTGTAGTAGGAAAATGCACCTACGTTTGAAACACAGAGCTATGGGAAATTTCACCTAGATTTAATCTCACAGCAGTGGGAAATGCACCTAGATTTAAGACTCACAGCAGTGGGAATATGCACCTAGATTTAAAACTCACAGCAGTTGGAAAATGCACCTAGATTTGAAAACAACAATAATGGGAAAATGTACCTAGATTTAAACTCACAGTCGTGGGAACATGCACCTAGATTTGAAACACACAGTAGTGGGAAAATGCACCGATATTTGAAACACACAGTAGCAAGAAAATGCACATGGATTTGAAACTCACAGTAGTGGGAAAATGCACCTAGATTTAAAACGCACAGCAGTTGGAAAATGCACCTAGATTTGAACCACACAGTAGTGTGAAAATGCACCTAGATTTGAAACACACAGTCGAAGGAAAATGCACCTGGGTTTGGAACACAAAGCTATGGGAAATTTCACCTAGATTTAAACTCACAGCGGTGGGAAATGCACCTAGATTTAAGACTCACAGCAGTGGGAAAATGCACCTAGATTTGAAGCACAGAGCAGTGGGAAATAACACCTAGATTTAAACTCACAGCAGTGGGAAATTACATCTAGATTTAAACTCACAGCAGTAGAAAAATGCACCTAGATTTAAAGCTCACAGGAGTGGGAAAATGCACCTACATTTAAATCTCACAGTAGTGGGAAAATCCACCTAGATTTAAAACTCACAGCAGTGTGAAAATGCACCCTGATTAAAAACTCACAGTAGTGGGAAGATGCACCTAGATGTAAACTCGCTGCAGTGGCAAAATGCACCTAGATTTCAAACACACAACAATGGGAAAATGCACCTAGATTTAAACTCACAGTAGTGGGAAAATGCACCTAGATTTAAAACTCACAGCAGTGGGAAAATGCACTTAGATTTGAAACACAGAGTAGTGGGAAAATGTACCTAGATTTGAAACACACAATAATGGGAAAATGCACCTAGATTTAAAACTCACAGCAGTGGGAAAATGCACCCTTATTTAAAACTCACAGTAGTGGGAAAATTCCCCTAGATTTAAACTCACAGCAGTGGGAATATGCACCTAGATTTGAAACACACCGTAGTGGGAAAATGCACCGAGATTTGACACACACAGTAGCAAGAAAATGCACATGAATTTGAAACTCACAGTAGTGGGAAAATGCACCTAGATTTAAACACACAGCAGTGGAAAAATGCACCTAGATTTAAAACTCACAGCAGTGGGAAAATGCACCTAGATTTGAACCACACAGTAGTAGGAAAATGCACCTAGATTTGAAACACACAGTAGTAGGAAAATTCACCTAGGTTTGAAGCACAGAGCTATGGGAAATTTCACCTAGATTTAAACTCACAGCAGTGGGAAATGCACCTAGATTTAAGACTCACAGCAGTGGGAAAATGCACCTACATTTAAATCTCATAGTAGTGGCAAAATCCACCTAGATTTAAAACTCACAGCAGTGTGAAAATGCACCCTGATTAAAAACTCAAAGTAGTGGGAAGATGCACCTAGATGTAAACTCACTGCAGTGGCAAAATGCACCTAGATGTCAAACACACAACAATGTGAAAATGCACCTAGATTTAAACTCACAGTAGTGGGAAAATGCACCTAGATTTAAAACTCACAGCAGTGGGAAAATGCACCTAGATTTGAAACACATACTAGTGGGAAAATGTACCTAGATTTGAAACACACCGTAGTGGGAAAATGCTCCGAGATTTGAAACACACAGTAGCAAGAAAATGCACATGGATTTGAAACTCACAGTAGTGGGAAGATGCCCCTAGATTTAAACTCACAGCAGTGGAAAAATGCACCTAGATTTAAACTCACATCAGTGGAAAAATGCACCTAGATTAAAACTCACAGCAGTGGGAAAATGCACCTAGATTTGAACCACACAGTAGTGGGAAAATGCACCAAGATTTGAAACACTGTAGTAGTAAAATGCACCTAGGTTTGAAACACAGAGCTATGGGAAATTTCACCTACATTTAATCTCACAGCAGTGGGAAATGCACCTAGATTTAAGACTCACAGCAGTGGGAATATGACCTAGATTTAAAACTCACAGCAGTTGGAAAATGCACCTAGATTTGAAACACAGAGTAGTGGGAAAATGTACCTAGATTTGAAACACACAATAATGGGAAAATGTACCTAGATTTAAACTCACAGCAGTTGGAAAATGCACCTAGATTTAAAACTCACAGCAGTTGGAAAATGCACCTAGATTTGAACCACACAGTCGAAGGAAAATGCACCTGGGTTTGGAACACAAAGCTATGGGAAATTTCACCTAGATTTAAACTCACAGCAGTGGGAAATGCACCTAGATTTAAGACTCACAGCAGTGGGAAAATGCACCTAGATTTGAAACACACAGCAGTGGGAAATTACACCTAGATTTAAACTCACAGCAGTGGGAAATGACACCTAGATTTAAACTCACAGCAGGCGGAAAATGCACCTAGATTTAAAGCTCACAGGAGTAGGAAAATGCACCTACATTTAAATCTCATAGTAGAGGGAAAATCCACCTAGATTTAAAACTCACAGCAGTGTGAAAATGCACCCTGATTAAAAACTCACAGTAGTGGGAAGATGCACCTAGATGTAAACTCACTGCAGTGGCAAAATGCGCCTAGATTTCAAACACACAACAATGGGAAAATGCACCTAGATTTAAACTCACAGTAGTGGGAAAATGCACCTAGATTTAAAACTCACAGCAGTGGGAAAATGCACCTAGATTTGAAACACAGAGCAGTGGGAACATGTACCTAGATTTGAAACATAGAGCAATGGGAAATTGCAAATAGATTTAAACTCACAGCAGTAGGATAATACATCTTGATTTAAACCACACAGTAGTGGGGAAATGCACCTAGATTTGAAACATACAGTAGTAGGAAAATGCACATAGGTTTGAAACACAGAGCTATGGGAAATTTCACCTAGATTTAAACTCACAGCAGTGGGAAACGCACCTAGATTTGAACACACAGCAATGGGAAAATGCACCTAGATTTAAACTCACAGTAGTGGGAAAATGCACCTAGATTTAAAACACACAGCAGTGGGAAAATGCACCTAGATGTGAACCACACAGTAGTGGGAAAATGCACCTAGATTTGAAACACAGTAGTAGGAAAATACACCTAGGTTTGAAACACAGAGCTATGGGAAATTTCACCTAGATTTAAACTCACAGCAGTGGGAAATGCACCTAGATTTAAAACTCACAGCAGTGGGAAAATGCACCTAGATTTGAAACACCCAGCAGTGAGAAATTACACCTAGATTGAAACTCACAGCAGTAGGAAAATGCACCTAGATTTAAAGCTCACAGGAGTGGGAAATGCACCAAGATTTAAATCTCACAGTAGTGGGACAATTCACCTAGATTTAAAACTCGCAGCAGTGAGAAAATGCACCCTGATTTGAAACTCACAGTAGTGGGAAGATGCATCTAGATGTAAACTCACAGCAGTGGCAAAATGCACCTAGATTCAAAACTCAGAGCAGTGGGAAAATGCACCTAGATTTGAAACACACAGCAGTGGGAAATTGCAAATAGATTTAAACTCACAGCAGTAGGATAATACATCTTGATTTAAACTTCACAGTAGTGGGGAAATGCACCTAGATTTGAAACAAACAGTAGTAGGAAATTGCACGTAGGTTTGAAACACAGAGCTATGGGAAATTTCACCTAGATTTAAACTCACAGCAGTGGGAAACGCACCTAGATTTGAAGCTCACAGGAGTGGGAAAATTCACCTAGATTTTAAACATACAGCAGTGGGAATTTACAACTAGATTGAAACTCACAGCAGTAGGAAAATGCACCTAGATTTGAAGCTCACAGGATTGGGAAAATTCACCTAGATGTAAAACTCGCAGCAATGTGAAAATGCACCCTGATGCAAAACTCACAGTAGTGGGAAGATGCATCTAGATGTAAACTCAGAGCAGTGGCAAAATGCACCTAGATTCAAAACTCAGGGCAGTGGGAAAATGAACCTAGATTTGAAACACACAGTAGTGGGGAAATGCACCTAGATTTGAACACACAGCAATGGGAAAATGCACCTAGATTTGAAACACACAACAGTGGGAAATTGCAAATAGATTTAAACTCACAGCAGTAGGATAATACATCTTGATTTAAAACTCACAGTAGTGGGAAAATGCACCTAGATTTAAACTCACGGCATGTGGAAAATGCACATAGATTTGAAACTCAGAGCAGTGGGAAAATGCACCTAGATTTGAAACACATAGCAGTGGGAAATTGCAAATAGATTTAAACTCACAGCAGTAGGATAATACATCTTGATTTGAAACTCACGGTAGTGGGAAAATGCTCATAGATTTAAACTCACAGCAGTGGAAAAATGCACCTAGATTTGAACCACACAGTAGTGGGAAAATGCACCTAGATTTGAAACACACAGTAGTAGGAAAATGCACGTAGGTTTGAAACACAGAGCTATGGGAAATTTCACCTAGATTTAAATTCACAGCAGTGCGAAATGCACCTAGATTTAAGACTCACAGCAGTGGGAAAATGCATCTAGATTTGAAACACACAGCAGTGGGAAAATACACCTAGATTTAAACTCACAGCAGTAGGAACATACAGCAATAGGAACATGCACCTAGATTTAAAGCTCACAGGAGTGGGAAAATGCACCTAGATTTAAATCTCAAAGTAGTGGGAAAGTCCACCTAGATTTAAAACTCACAGCAGAGTGAAAATGCACCCTGATTTAAAACTCACAGTAGTGAGAAGATGCACCTAGATGTAAACTCACTGCAGTGGCAAAATGCACCTAGATTCAAAACTCAGAGCAGTGGGAAAATGCACCTAGATTTGAAACACACAACAATGGGAAATTGCGCCTAGATTTGAAACACACAGTAGTGGGGAAATGCACCTAGATTTGAACTCACAGCAATGGGAAAATGCACCTAGATTTAAACTCACAGTAGTGGGAAAATGCACCTAAATTTAAAACTCACAGCAGTGGGAAAATGCACCTAGATTTGAAACACAGAATAGTGGGAAAATGTACCTAGATTTGAAACACACAATAATGGGAAAATCCACCTAGATTTAAAACTCACACAAGTGGGAAAATGCACCCTTATTTAAAACTCACAGCAGTGGGAAAATGCACCTAGATTTGAAACACACAGCAGTGGGAAATTACACCTAGATTGAAACTCACAGCAGTAGGAAAATGCACCTAGATTTAAAGCTCACAGGAGTGGGAAAATGCACCAAGATTTAAATCTCACAGTAGTGGGAAAATTCACCTAGATTTAAAACTCGCAGCAATGAGAAAATGCACCCTGATTTAAAACTCACAGTAGTGGGAAGATGCATCTAGATATAAACTCACAGCAGTGGGAAATGCACCTAGATTTAAAACTCACAGCAGTGGGAAAATGCACCTAGATTTGAAACACACAGCAGTGAGAAATTACACCTAGATTGAAACTCACAGCAGTAGGAAAATGCACCTAGATTTAAAGCTCACAGGAGTGGGAAATGCACCAAGATTTAAATCTCACAGTAGTGGGACAATTCACCTAGATTTAAAACTCGCAGCAGTGAGAAAATGCACCCTGATTTAAAACTGACAGTAGTGGGAAGATGCATCTAGATGTAAACTCACAGCAGTGGCAAAATGCACCTAGATTCAAAACTCAGAGCAGTGGGAAAATGCACCTAGATTTTGAAACACACAGCAGTGGGAAATTGCAAATAGATTTAAACTCACAGCAGTAGGATAATACATCTTGATTTAAACCTCACAGTAGTGGGGAAATGCACCTAGATTTGAAACATACAGTAGTAGGAAAATGCACGTAGGTTTGAAACACAGAGCTGTGGGAAATTTCACCTAGATTTAAACTCACAGCAGTGGGAAACGCACCTAGATTTGAAGCTCACAGGAGTGGGAAAATGCACCAAGAGTTAAATCTCACAGTAGTGGGAAAATTCACCTAGATTTTAAACATACAGCAGTGGGAATTTACAACTAGATTGAAACTCACAGCAGTAGGAAAATGCACCTAGATTTGAAGCTCACAGGATTGGGAAAATTCACCTAGATGTAAAACTCGCAGCAATGTGAAAATGCACCCTGATGCAAAATTCACAGTAGTGGGAAGATGCATCTAGATGTAAACTCAGAGCAGTGGCAAAATGCACCTAGATTCAAAACTCAGGGCAGTGGGAAAATGAACCTAGATTTGAAACACACAGTAGTGGGGAAATGCACCTAGATTTGAACACACAGCAATGGGAAAATGCACCTAGATTTGAAACACACAACAGTGGGAAATTGCAAATAGATTTAAACTCACAGCAGTAGGATAATACATCTTGATTTAAAACTCACAGTAGTGGGAAAATGCACCTAGATTTAAACTCATGGCATGTGGAAAATGCACATAGATTTGAAACTCAGAGCAATGGGAAAATGCACCTAGATTTGAAAGACATAGCAGTGGGAAATTGCAAATAGATTTAAACTCACAGCAGTAGGATAATACATCTTGATTTGAAACTCACGGTAGTGGGAAAATGCTCATAGATTTAAACTCACAGCAGTGGAAAAATGCACCTAGATTTGAACCACACAGTAGTGGGAAAATGCACCTAGATTTGAAACACACAGTAGTAGGAAAATGCACGTAGGTTTGAAACACAGAGCTATGGGAAATTTCACCTAGATTTAAATTCACAGCAGTGGGAAATGCACCTAGATTTAAGACTCACAGCAGTGGGAAAATGCACCTAGATTTGAAACACACAGCAGTGGGAAATTACACCTAGATTTAAACTCAAAGCAGTAGGAACATACAGCAATAGGTACATGCACCTAGATTTAAAGCTCACAGGAGTGGGAAAATGCACCTAGATTTAAATCTGAAAGTAGTGGGAAAGTCCACCTAGATTTAAAACTCACAGCAGAGTGAACATGCACCCTGATTTAAAACTCACAGTAGTGAGAAGATGCACCTAGATGTAAACTCACTGCAGTGGCAAAATGCACCTAGATTCAAAACTCAGAGCAGTGGGAAAATGCACCTAGATTTGAAACACACAACAATGGGAAATTTCGCCTAGATTTGAAACACACAGTAGTGGGGAAATACACCTAGATTGGAACTCACAGCAATGGGAAAATGCACCTAGATTTAAACTCACAGTAGTGGGAAAATGCACCTAAATTTAAAACTCACAGCAGTGGGAAAATGCACCTAGATTTGAAACACAGAGTAGTGGGAAAATGTACCTAGATTTGAAACACACTGTAGTGGGAAAATGCATTGAGATTTGAAACACACAGTAGCAAGAAAATGCACATGGATTTGAAACTCACAGTAGTGGGAAAATGCACCTAGATTTAAACTCACTGCAGTGGGAAATGCACCTAGATTTAAAACTCACAGCAGTGGGAAAATGCACCTAGATTTCAAAAAAACAGCAGTGGGAAATTACACCTAGATTGAAACTCACAGCAGTAGGAAAATGCACCAAGATTTAAATATCACAGTAGTGGGAAAATTCACCTAGATTTAAAGCTCACAGCAGTGTGAAAATGCACCCTGATTTAAAACTCACAGTAGTGGGAATATGCATCTAGATGTAAACTCACAGCAGTGTGAAAATGCACCTAGATTCTAATCTCAGAGCAGTGGGAAAATGCACCTAGATTTGAAACACACAGCAGTGGGAAATTGCAAATAGATTTAAACTCACAGCAGTAGGATAATACATCTTGTTTTAAAACTCACAGTAGTGGAAAATGCACCTAGATTTAAACTTACAGCATGTGAAAAATGCACATAGATTTGAAACTCACAGCAGTTGGAAAATGCACCTAGATTTAAAACTCACAGCAGTTGGAAAATGCACCTAGATTTGAAACACACAGTAGTGGGGAAATGCACCTAGATTTGAAACACACAGTGGGAAAATGCAGCTAGATCTAAAACTCAAAGCAGTTGAAAAATGCACCTTGATAATAAAATTCACAGTAGTGGGAAAATGCACCTAGATTTAAACTCACAACAATGGGAAAGTGTGCCTAGATTTGAAAGACACGGTAGTGGGGAAATGCACCTAGATTTGAACACACAGCAATCGGAAAATGCACCTAGATTTAAACTCACAGTAGTGGGAAAATGCACCTTGATTTAAAACTCACAGCAGAGGGAAAATGCACCTAGACTTGAAACACAGAGTAGTGGGAAAATGTACCTAGATTTGAAACACACAATAATGGGAAAATCCACCTAGATTTAAAACTCACACAAGTGGGAAAATGCACCCTTATTTAAAACTCACAGTAGTGGGAAAATGTACCTAGATTTAAACTCACAGTAGTGGGAACATGTACCTAGATTTGAAACACACAGTAGTGGGAAAATGCACCGAGATTTGAAACACACAGTAGCAAGAAAATGCACATGGATTTGAAACTCACAGTAGTGGGAAAATGCACCTAGATTTAAAACTCACAGCAGTGGGAAAATGCACCTAGATTTGAACCACACAGTAGTGGGAAAATGCACCTAAATTTGAAACACACAGTAGTAGGAAAATGCACCTAGGTTTGAAACACAGAGCTATGGGAAATTTAACCTAGATTTAAATCTCACAGCAGTGGGAAATGCACCTAGATTTAAGACTCACAGCAGTGGGAAAATGCACCTAGATTTGAAACACACAGCAGTGGGAAATTACACCTAGATTGAAACTCACAGCAGTAGGAAAATGCACCTAGATTTAAAGCTCACAGGAGTGGGAAAATGAACCAAGATTTAAATCTCACAGTAGTGGGAAAATTCACCTAGATTTAAAACTCGCAGCAGTGAGAAAATGCACCCTGATTTAAAACTCACAGTAGTGGGAAGATGCATCTAGATATAAACTCACAGCAGTGGCAAAATGCACCTAGATTCAAAACTCAGAGCAGTGGGAACATGCACCTAGATTTGAAACACACAGCAGTGGGAAATTGCAAATAGATTTAAACTCACAGCAGTAGGATAATACATCTTGATTTAAACCTCACAATAGTGGGGAAATGCACCTAGATTTGAAACACACAGTAGTAGGAAAATGCACGTAGGTTTGACACACATAGCTATGGGAAATTTCACCTAGATTTATACTCACAGCAGTCTGAAGTGAACCTAGATTTAAAACACACAGCAGTGGGAAAATGCACCTAGATTTGAAACATACAACAGTGGGAAATTACATCTAGATTGAAACTCACAGCAGTAGGAAAATGGACCTAGATTTGAAGCTCACAGGAGTGGGAAAATGCACCTAGATTTAAAACGCACAGCAGTGTGAAAATGCACCCTGATTAAAAACTCTCAGTAGTGGGAAGATGCACCTAGATGTAAACCCACTGCAGTGGCAGAATGCACCTAGATTTCAAACACACAACAATGGGAAAATGCACCTAGATTTAAACTCACAGTAGTGGGAAAATGCACCTAGATTTAAAACTCACAGCAGTGGGAAAATGCACCTAGATTTGAAACACAGAGTAGTGGGAAAATGTACCTAGATTTGAAACACACAATAATGGGAAAATGCACCTAGATTTAAAACTCACAGCAGTGGGAAAATGCACCCTTATTTAAAACTCACAGTAGTGGGAAAATTCCCCTAGATTTAAACTCACAGCAGTGGGAATATGCACCTAGATTTGAAACACACCGTAGTGGGAAAAAGCAGCGAGGTTTGAAACACACAGTAGCAAGAAAATGCACATGGATTTGAAACTCACAGTAGTGGGAAAATGCACCTAGATTTAAACTCACCGCAGTGGAAAAATGCACCTAGATTTAAACTCACAGCAGTGGAAAAATGCACCTAGATTAAAACTCACAGCAGTGGGAAAATGCACCTAGATTTGAACCACATAGTAGTGGGAAAATGCACCTAGATTTGAAACACTGTAGTAGGAAAATGCACCTACGTTTGAAACACAGAGCTATGGGAAATTTCACCTAGATTTAATCTCACAGCAGTGGGAAATGCACCTAGATTTAAGACTCACAGCAGTGGGAATATGCACCTAGATTTAAAACTCACAGCAGTTGGAAAATGCACCTAGATTTGAAAACAACTATAATGGGAAAATGTACCTAGATTTAAACTCACAGTCGTGGGAACATGCACCTAGATTTGAAACACACAGTAGTGGGAAAATGCACCGATATTTGAAACACACAGTAGCAAGAAAATGCACATGGATTTGAAACTCACAGTAGTGGGAAAATGCACCTAGATTTAAAACTCACAGCAGTTGGAAAATGCACCTAGATTTGAACCACACAGTAGTGTGAAAATGCACCTAGATTTGAAACACACAGTCGAAGGAAAATGCACCTGGGTTTGGAACACAAAGCTATGGGAAATTTCACCTAGATTTAAACTCACAGCGGTGGGAAATGCACCTAGATTTAAGACTCAGCAGTGGGAAAATGCACCTAGATTTGAAGCACAGAGCAGTGGGAAATTACACCTAGATTTAAACTCACAGCAGTGGGAAATTACACCTAGATTTAAACTCACAGCAGTAGAAAAATGCACCTAGATTTAAAGCTCACAGGAGTGGGAAAATGCACCTACATTTAAATCTCACAGTAGTGGGAAAATCCACCTAGATTTAAAACTCACAGCAGTGTGAAAATGCACCCTGATTAAAAACTCACAGTCGTGGGAAGATGCACCTAGATGTAAACTCGCTGCAGTGGCAAAATGCACCTAGATTTCAAACACACAACAATGGGAAAATGCACCTAGATTTAAACTCACAGTAGTGGGAAAATGAACCTAGATTTAAAACTCACAGCAGTGGGAAAATGCACTTAGATTTGAAACACAGAGTAGTGGGAAAATGTACCTAGATTTGAAACACACAATAATGGGAAAATGCACCTAGATTTAAAACTCACAGCAGTGGGAAAATGCACCCTTATTTAAAACTCACAGTAGTGGGAAAATTCCCCTAGATTTAAACTCACAGCAGTGGGAATATGCACCTAGATTTGAAACACACCGTAGTGGGAAAATGCACCGAGATTTGACACACACAGTAGCAAGAAAATGCACATGAATTTGAAACTCACAGTAGTGGGAAAATGCACCTAGATTTAAACTCACAGCAGTGGAAAAATGCACCTAGATTTAAAACTCACAGCAGTGGGAAAATGCACCTAGATTTGAACCACACAGTAGTAGGAAAATGCACCTAGATTTGAAACACACAGTAGTAGGAAAATTCACCTAGGTTTGAAGCACAGAGCTATGGGAAATTTCACCTAGATTTAAACTCACAGCAGTGGGAAATGCACCTAGATTTAAGACTCACAGCAGTGGGAAAATGCACCTACATTTAAATCTCATAGTAGTGGCAAAATCCACCTAGATTTAAAACTCACAGCAGTGTGAAAATGCACCTTGATTAAAAACTCAAAGTAGTGGGAAGATGCACCTAGATGTAAACTCACTGCAGTGGCAAAATGCACCTAGATGTCAAACACACAACAATGTGAAAATGCACCTAGATTTAAACTCACAGTAGTGGGAAAATGCACCTAGATTTAAAACTCACAGCAGTGGGAAAATGCACCTAGATTTGAAACACATACTAGTGGGAAAATGTACCTAGATTTGAAACACACCGTAGTGGGAAAATGCACCGAGATTTGAAACACACAGTAGCAAGAAAATGCACATGGATTTGAAACTCACAGTAGTGGGAAAATGCCCCTAGATTTAAACTCACAGCAGTGGAAAAATGCACCTAGATTTAAACTCACATCAGTGGAAAAATGCACCTAGATTAAAACTCACAGCAGTGGGAAAATGCACCTAGATTTGAACCACACAGTAGTGGGAAAATGCACCAAGATTTGAAACACTGTAGTAGTAAAATGCACCTAGGTTTGAAACACAGAGCTATGGGAAATTTCACCTACATTTAATCTCACAGCAGTGGGAAATGCACCTAGATTTAAGACTCACAGCAGTGGGAATATGCACCTAGATTTAAAACTCACAGCAGTTGGAAAATGCACCTAGATTTGAAACACAGAGTAGTGGGAAAATGTACCTAGATTTGAAACACACAATAATGGGAAAATGTACCTAGATTTAAACTCGCAGCAGTTGGAAAATGCACCTAGATTTAAATCTCACAGCAGTTGGAAAATGCACCTAGATTTGAACCACACAGTCGAAGGAAAATGCACCTGGGTTTGGAACACAAAGCTATGGGAAATTTCACCTAGATTTAAACTCACAGCAGTGGGAAATGCACCTAGATTTAAGACTCACAGCAGTGGGAAAATGCACCTAGATTTGAAACACACAGCAGTGGGAAATTACACCTAGATTTAAACTCACAGCAGTGGGAAATGACACCTAGATTTAAACTTACAGCAGGAGGAAAATGCACCTAGATTTAAAGCTCACAGGAGTGGGAAAATGCATCTACATTTAAATCTCATAGTAGAGGGAAAATCCACCTAGATTTAAAACTCACAGCAGTGTGAAAATGCACCCTGATTAAAAACTCACAGTAGTGGGAAGATGCACCTAGATGTAAACTCACTGCAGTGGCAAAATGCACCTAGATTTCAAACACACAACAATGGGAAAATGCACCTAGATTTAAACTCACAGTAGTGGGAAAATGCACCTAGATTTAAAACTCACAGCAGTGGGAAAATGCACCTAGATTTGAAACACAGAGCAGTGGGAAAATGTACCTAGATTTGAAACATAGAGCAATGGGAAATTGCAAATAGATTTAAACTCACAGCAGTAGGATAATACATCTTGATTTAAACCACACAGTAGTGGGGAAATGCACCTAGATTTGAAACATACAGTAGTAGGAAAATGCACGTAGGTTTGAAACACAGAGCTATGGGAAATTTCACCTAGATTTAAACTCACAGCAGTGGGAAACGCACCTAGATTTGAACACACAGCAATGGGAAAATGCACCTAGATTTAAACTCACAGTAGTGGGAAAATGCACCTAGATTTAAAACACACAGCAGTGGGAAAATGCACCTAGATGTGAACCACACAGTAGTGGGAAAATGCACCTAGATTTGAAACACAGTAGTAGGAAAATGCACCTAGGTTTGAAACACAGAGCTATGGGAAATTTCACCTAGATTTAAACTCACAGCAGTGGGAAATGCACCTAGATTTAAAACTCACAGCAGTGGGAAAATGCACCTAGATTTGAAACACCCAGCAGTGAGAAATTACACCTAGATTGAAACTCACAGCAGTAGGAAAATGCACCTAGATTTAAAGCTCACAGGAGTGGGAAATGCACCAAGATTTAAATCTCACAGTAGTGGGACAATTCACCGAGATTTAAAACTCGCAGCAGTGAGAAAATGCACCCTGATTTGAAACTCACAGTAGTGGGAAGATGCATCTAGATGTAAACTCACAGCAGTGGCAAAATGCACCTAGATTCAAAACTCAGAGCAGTGGGAAAATGCACCTAGATTTGAAACATAGAGCAATGGGAAATTGCAAATAGATTTAAACTCACAGCAGTAGGATAATACATCTTGATTTAAACCTCACAGTAGTGGGGAAATGCACTTAGATTTGAAACATACAGTAGTAGGAAAATGCACGTAGGTTTGAAACACAGAGCTATGGGAAATTTCACCTAGATTTAAACTCACAGCAGTGGGAAACGCACCTAGATTTGAACACACAGCAATGGGAAAATGCACCTAGATTTAAACTCACAGTAGTGGGAAAATGCACCTAGATTTAAAACACACAGCAGTGGGAAAATGCACCTAGATGTGAACCACACAGTAGTGGGAAAATGCACCTAGATTTGAAACACAGTAGTAGGAAAATGCACCTAGGTTTGAAACACAGAGCTATGGGAAATTTCACCTAGATTTAAACTCACAGCAGTGGGAAATGCACCTAGATTTAAAACTCACAGCAGTGGGAAAATGCACCTAGATTTGAAACACCCAGCAGTGAGAAATTACACCTAGATTGAAACTCACAGCAGTAGGAAAATGCACCTAGATTTAAAGCTCACAGGAGTGGGAAATGCACCAAGATTTAAATCTCACAGTAGTGGGACAATTCACCTAGATTTAAAACTCGCAGCAGTGAGAAAATGCACCCTGATTTGAAACTCACAGTAGTGGGAAGATGCATCTAGATGTAAACTCACAGCAGTGGCAAAATGCACCTAGATTCAAAACTCAGAGCAGTGGGAAAATGCACCTAGATTTGAAACACACAGCAGTGGGAAATTGCAAATAGATTTAAACTCACAGCAGTAGGATAATACATCTTGATTTAAACCTCACAGTAGTGGGGAAATGCACCTAGATTTGAAACATACAGTAGTAGGAAAATGCACGTAGGTTTGAAACACAGAGCTATGGGAAATTTCACCTAGATTTAAACTCACAGCAGTGGGAAACGCACCTAGATTTGAAGCTCACAGGAGTGGGAAAATTCACCTAGATTTTAAACATACAGCAGTGGGAATTTACAACTAGATTGAAACTCACAGCAGTAGGAAAATGCACCTAGATTTGAAGCTCACAGGATTGGGAAAATTCACCTAGATGTAAAACTCGCAGCAATGTGAAAATGCACCCTGATGCAAAACTCACAGTAGTGGGAAGATGCATCTAGATGTAAACTCAGAGCAGTGGCAAAATGCACCTAGATTCAAAACTCAGGGCAGTGGGAAAATGAACCTAGATTTGAAACACACAGTAGTGGGGAAATGCACCTAGATTTGAACACACAGCAATGGGAAAATGCACCTAGATTTGAAACACACAACAGTGGGAAATTGCAAATAGATTTAAACTCACAGCAGTAGGATAATACATCTTGATTTAAAACTCACAGTAGTGGGAAAATGCACCTAGATTTAAACTCACGGCATGTGGAAAATGCACATAGATTTGAAACTCAGAGCAGTGGGAAAATGCACCTAGATTTGAAACACATAGCAGTGGGAAATTGCAAATAGATTTAAACTCACAGCAGTAGGATAATACATCTTGATTTGAAACTCACGGTAGTGGGAAAATGCTCATAGATTTAAACTCACAGCAGTGGAAAAATGCACCTAGATTTGAACCACACAGTAGTGGGAAAATGCACCTAGATTTGAAACACACAGTAGTAGGAAAATGCACGTAGGTTTGAAACACAGAGCTATGGGAAATTTCACCTAGATTTAAATTTACAGCAGTGGGAAATGCACCTAGATTTAAGACTCACAGCAGTGGGAAAATGCATCTAGATTTGAAACACACAGCAGTGGGAAAATACACCTAGATTTAAACTCACAGCAGTAGGAACATACAGCAATAGGAACATGCACCTAGATTTAAAGCTCACAGGAGTGGGAAAATGCACCTAGATTTAAATCTCAAAGTAGTGGGAAAGTCCACCTAGATTTAAAACTCACAGCAGAGTGAAAATGCACCCTGATTTAAAACTCACAGTAGTGAGAAGATGCACCTAGATGTAAACTCACTGCAGTGGCAAAATGCACCTAGATTCAAAACTCAGAGCAGTGGGAAAATGCACCTAGATTTGAAACACACAACAATGGGAAATTGCGCCTAGATTTGAAACACACAGTAGTGGGGAAATGCACCTAGATTTGAACTCACAGCAATGGGAAAATGCACCTAGATTTAAACTCACAGTAGTGGGAAAATGCACCTAAATTTAAAACTCACAGCAGTGGGAAAATGCACCTAGATTTGAAACACAGAGTAGTGGGAAAATGTACCTAGATTTGAAACACACAATAATGGGAAAATCCACCTAGATTTAAAACTCACACAAGTGGGAAAATGCACCCTTATTTAAAACTCACAGCAGTGGGAAAATGCACCTAGATTTGAAACACACAGCAGTGGGAAATTACACCTAGATTGAAACTCACAGCAGTAGGAAAATGCACCTAGATTTAAAGCTCACAGGAGTGGGAAAATGCACCAAGATTTAAATCTCACAGTAGTGGGAAAATTCACCTAGATTTAAAACTCGCAGCAGTGAGAAAATGCACCCTGATTTAAAACTCACAGTAGTGGGAAGATGCATCTAGATATAAACTCACAGCAGTGGGAAATGCACCTAGATTTAAAACTCACAGCAGTGGGAAAATGCACCTAGATTTGAAACACACAGCAGTGAGAAATTACACCTAGATTGAAACTCACAGCAGTAGGAAAATGCACCTAGATTTAAAGCTCACAGGAGTGGGAAATGCACCAAGATTTAAATCTCACAGTAGTGGGACAATTCACCTAGATTTAAAACTCGCAGCAGTGAGAAAATGCACCCTGATTTAAAACTGACAGTAGTGGGAAGATGCATCTAGATGTAAACTCACAGCAGTGGGAAAATGCACCTAGATTTGAAACACACAGCAGTGGGAAATTGCAAATAGATTTAAACTCACAGCAGTAGGATAATACATCTTGATTTAAACCTCACAGTAGTGGGGAAATGCACCTAGATTTGAAACATACAGTAGTAGGAAAATGCACGTAGGTTTGAAACACAGAGCTGTGGGAAATTTCACCTAGATTTAAACTCACAGCAGTGGGAAACGCACCTAGATTTGAAGCTCACAGGAGTGGGAAAATGCACCAAGAGTTAAATCTCACAGTAGTGGGAAAATTCACCTAGATTTTAAACATACAGCAGTGGGAATTTACAACTAGATTGAAACTCACAGCAGTAGGAAAATGCACCTAGATTTGAAGCTCACAGGATTGGGAAAATTCACCTAGATGTAAAACTCGCAGCAATGTGAAATGCACCCTGATGCAAAACTCACAGTAGTGGGAAGATGCATCTAGATGTAAACTCAGAGCAGTGGCAAAATGCACCTAGATTCAAAACTCAGGGCAGTGGGAAAATGAACCTAGATTTGAAACACACAGTAGTGGGGAAATGCACCTAGATTTGAACACACAGCAATGGGAAAATGCATCTAGATTTGAAACACACAACAGTGGGAAAATGCACCTAGATTTAAACTCATGGCATGTGGAAAATGCACATAGATTTGAAACTCAGAGCAATGGGAAAATGCACCTAGATTTGAAAGACATAGCAGTGGGAAATTGCAAATAGATTTAAACTCACAGCAGTAGGATAATACATCTTGATTTGAAACTCACGGTAGTGGGAAAATGCTCATAGATTTAAACTCACAGCAGTGGAAAAGTGCACCTAGATTTGAACCACACAGTAGTGGGAAAATGCACCTAGATTTGAAACACACAGTAGTAGGAAAATGCACGTAGGTTTGAAACACAGAGCTATGGGAAATTTCACCTAGATTTAAATTCACAGCAGTGGGAAATGCACCTAGATTTAAGACTCACAGCAGTGGGAAAATGCACCTAGATTTGAAACACACAGCAGTGGGGAATTACACCTAGATTTAAACTCAAAGCAGTAGGAACATACAGCAATAGGTACATGCACCTAGATTTAAAGCTCACAGGAGTGGGAAAATGCACCTAGATTTAAATCTGAAAGTAGTGGGAAAGTCCACCTAGATTTAAAACTCACAGCAGAGTGAAAATGCACCCTGATTTAAAACTCACAGTAGTGAGAAGATGCACCTAGATGTAAACTCACTGCAGTGGCAAAATGCACCTAGATTCAAAACTCAGAGCAGTGGGAAAATGCACCTAGATTTGAAACACACAACAATGGGAAATTTCGCCTAGATTTGAAACACACAGTAGTGGGGAAATACACCTAGATTGGAACTCACAGCAATGGGAAAATGCACCTAGATTTAAACTCACAGTAGTGGGAAAATGCACCTAAATTTAAAACTCACAGCAGTGGGAAAATGCACCTAGATTTGAAACACAGAGTAGTGGGAAAATGTACCTAGATTTGAAACACACTGTAGTGGGAAAATGCATTGAGATTTGAAACACACAGTAGCAAGAAAATGCACATGGATTTGAAACTCACAGTAGTGGGAAAATGCACCTAGATTTAAACTCACAGCAGTGGAAAAATGCACCTAGATTTAAACTCACAGCAGTGGAAAAATGCACCTAGATTTAAAACTCACAGCAATGGGAAAATGCACCTAGATTTGAAACACACAGTAGTAGGAAAATGCACCTAGGTTTGAAACACAGAGCTATGGGAAATTTCACCTAGATTTAAACTCACTGCAGTGGGAAATGCACCTAGATTTAAAACTCACAGCAGTGGGAAAATGCACCTAGATTTCAAAAAAACAGCAGTGGGAAATTACACCTAGATTGAAACTCACAGCAGTAGGAAAATGCACCAAGATTTAAATATCACAGTAGTGGGAAAATTCACCTAGATTTAAAGCTCACAGCAGTGTGAAAATGCACCCTGATTTAAAACTCACAGTAGTGGGAATATGCATCTAGATGTAAACTCACAGCAGTGTGAAAATGCACCTAGAATCTAATCTCAGAGCAGTGGGAAAATGCACCTAGATCTGAAACACACAGCAGTGGGAAATTGCAAATAGATTTAAACTCACAGCAGTAGGATAATACATCTTGTTTTAAAACTCATAGTAGTGGAAAATGCACCTAGATTTAAACTTACAGCATGTGGAAAATGCACATAGATTTGAAACTCACAGCAGTTGGAAAATGCACCTAGATTTAAAACTCACAGCAGTTGGAAAATGCACCTAGATTTGAAACACACAGTAGTGGGGAAATGCACCTAGATTTGAAACACACAGTGGGAAAATGCAGCTAGATCTAAAACTCAAAGCAGTTGAAAAATGCACCTTGATAATAAAATTCACAGTAGTGGGAAAATGCACCTAGATTTAAACTCACAACAATGGGAAAGTGTGCCTAGATTTGAAATACACGGTAGTGGGGAAATGCACCTAGACTTGAAACACAGAGTAGTGGGAAAATGTACCTAGATTTGAAACACACAATAATGGGAAAATCCACCTAGATTTAAAACTCACACAAGTGGGAAAATGCACCCTTATTTAAAACTCACAGTAGTGGGAAAATGTACCTAGATTTAAACTCACAGTAGTGGGAACATGTACCTAGATTTGAAACACACAGTAGTGGGAAAATGCACCGAGATTTGAAACACACAGTAGCAAGAAAATGCACATGGATTTGAAACTCACAGTAGTGGGAAAATGCACCTAGATTTAAAACTCACAGCAGTGGGAAAATGCACCTAGATTTGAACCACACAGTAGTGGGAAAATGCACCTAAATTTGAAACACACAGTAGTAGGAAAATGCACCTAGATTTAAAGCTCACAGGAGTGGGAAAATGAACCAAGATTTAAATCTCAAAGTAGTGGGAAAATTCACCTAGATTTAAAACTCGCAGCAGTGAGAAAATGCACCCTGATTTAAAACTCACAGTAGTGGGAAGATGCATCTAGATATAAACTCACAGCAGTGGCAAAATGCACCTAGATTCAAAACTCAGAGCAGTGGGAACATGCACCTAGATTTGAAACACACAGCAGTGGGAAATTGCAAATAGATTTAAACTCACAGCAGTAGGATAATACATCTTGATTTAAACCTCACAATAGTGGGGAAATGCACCTAGATTTGAAACACACAGTAGTAGGAAAATGCACGTAGGTTTGAAACACAGAGCTATGGGAAATTTCACCTAGATTTATACTCACAGCAGTCTGAAGTGAACCTAGATTTAAAACACACAGCAGTGGGAAAATGCACCTAGATTTGAAACATACAACAGTGGGAAATTACATCTAGATTGAAACTCACAGCAGTAGGAAAATGGTCCTAGATTTGAAGCTCACAGGAGTGGGAAAATGCACCAAGAGTTAAATCTCACAGTAGTGGGAAAATTCACCTAGATGTAAAACTCGCAGCAGTGTGAAAATGCACCCTGATGCAAAACTCACAGTAGTGGGAAGATGCATCTAGATGTAAACTCAGAGCAGTGGCAAAATGCATCCAGATTCAAAACTCAGAGCAGTGGGAAAATGCACCTAGATTTGAAACACACAACAATGGGAAATTGCGCCTAGATTTGAAACACACAGTAGTGAGGAAATGCACCTAGATTTGAACACACAGCAATTGGAAAATGCACCTAGATTTGAAACACACAACAGTGGGAAATTTCAAATAGATTTAAACTCACAGCAGTAGGATAATACATCTTGATTTAAAACTCACAGTAGGGGGAAAATGCACCTAGATTTAAACTCACAGCATGTGGAAAATGCACATAGATTTGAAACTCAGAGCAGTGGGAAAATGCACCTAGATTTGAAACACATAGCAGTGGGAAATTGCAAATAAATTTAAACTCACAGCAGTAGGATAATATATCTTGATTTGAAACTCACGGTAGTGGGAAAATGCACATAGATTTAAACTCACAGCAGTGGGAAAATGCACCTAGATTTGAGCCACACAGTAGTGGGTAAATGCACCTAGATTTGAAACACACAGTAGTAGGAAAATGCACATAGGTTTGAAACACAGAGCTATGGGAAATTTCACCTAGTTTTAAAGCTCACAGCAGAGTGAAAATGAACCCTGATTTAAAACTCACAGTAGTGGAAAATGCACCTAGATTTAAACTCACAGCATGTGGAAAATGCACGTAGATTTGAAACACACAGCAGTGGGAAATTACACCTAGATTTAAACTCACAACAGTAGGAAAATGCACCTAGATTTAAAGCTCACAGGAGTGGGAAAATGCCCCTAGATTTAAATCTCACAGTAGTCGGAAAATCCACCTAGATTTAAAACTCACAGCAGTGTGAAAATGCACCCTGATTTAAAACTCATAGTAGTGGGAAGATGCACCTAGATTTAAACACACAGCAATGGGAAAATGCACCTAGATTTAAACTCACAGTAGTGGGAAAATGTCACCTAGATTTAAACTCACAGCAGTGGGAATATGCATCTAGATTCGAAACACACTGTAGTGGGAAAATGCACCGATATTTGAAACACACAGTAGCAAGAAAATGCACATGGATTTGAAACTCACAGTAGTGGGAAAATGCACCTAGATGTAAACTCACAGTAGTGGGAAAATGCACCTAGATTTGAAACACAGTAGTAGGAAAATGCACCTAGGTTTGAAACACAGAGCTATGGGAAATTTCACCTAGATATAAAGCTCACAGGAGTGGGAAATGCACCAAGATTTAAATCTCACAGTAGTGGGAAAATTCACCTAGATTTAAAACTCGCAGCAGTGAGAAAATGCACCCTGATTTAAAACTCACAGTAGTGGGAAGATGCATCTAGATGTAAACTCACAGCAGTGGCAAAATGCACCTAGATTCAAAACTCAGAGCAGTGGGAAAATGCACCTAGATTTGAAACACACAGCAGTGGGAAATTGCAAATAGATTTAAACTCACAGCAGTAGGATAATACATCTTGATTTAAACCTCACAGTAGTGGGGAAATGCACCTAGATTTGAAACATACAGTAGTAGGAAAATGCACGTAGGTCTGAAACACAGAGCTAACGTAAATTTCACCTAGATTTAAACTCACAGCAGTGGGAAACGCACCTAGATTTGAAGCTCACAGGAGTGGGAAAATGCACCAAGAGTTAAATCTCACAGTAGTGGGAAAATTCACCTAGATTTGAAACTCACAGCAGTAGGAAAATGCACCTAGATTTGAAGCTCACAGGAGTGGGAAAATTCACCTAGATGTAAAACTCGCAGCAGTGTGAAAATGCACCCTGATGCAAAACTCACAGTAGTGGGAAGATGCATCTAGATGTAAACTCAGAGCAGTGGCAAAATGCACCTAGATTCAAAACTCAGGGCAGTGGGAAAATGAACCTAGATTTGAAACACACAACAATGGGAAATTGCGCCTAGATTTGAAACACACAATAGTGGGGAAATGCACCTAGATTTGAACACACAGCAGTGGGAAATTACACCTAGATTTAAACTCACAACAGTAGGAAAATGCACCTAGATTTAAAGCTCACAGGAGTGGGAAAATGCCCCTAGATTTAAATCTCACAGTAGTCGGAAAATCCACCTAGATTTAAAACTCACAGCAGTGTGAACATGCACCCTGATTTAAAACTCATAGTAGTGGGAAGATGCACCTAGATTTAAACACACAGCAATGGGAAAATACACCTAGATTTAAACTCACAGTAGTGGGAAAATGTCACCTAGATTTAAACTCACAGCAGTGGGAATATGCATCTAGATTCGAAACACACTGTAGTGGGAAAATGCACCGATATTTGAAACACACAGTAGCAAGAAAATGCACATGGATTTGAAACTCACAGTAGTGGGAAAATGCACCTAGATGTAAACTCACAGTAGTGGGAAAATGCACCTAGATTTGAAACACAGTAGTAGGAAAATGCACCTAGGTTTGAAACACAGAGCTATGGGAAATTTCACCTAGATATAAAGCTCACAGGAGTGGGAAATGCACCAAGATTTAAATCTCACAGTAGTGGGAAAATTCACCTAGATTTAAAACTCGCAGCAGTGAGAAAATGCACCCTGATTTAAAACTCACAGTAGTGGGAAGATGCATCTAGATGTAAACTCACAGCAGTGGCAAAATGCACCTAGATTCAAAACTCAGAGCAGTGGGAAAATGCACCTAGATTTGAAACACACAGCAGTGGGAAATTGCAAATAGATTTAAACTCACAGCAGTAGGATAATACATCTTGATTTAAACCTCACAGTAGTGGGGAAATGCACCTAGATTTGAAACATACAGTAGTAGGAAAATGCACGTAGGTCTGAAACACAGAGCTAACGTAAATTTCACCTAGATTTAAACTCACAGCAGTGGGAAACGCACCTAGATTTGAAGCTCACAGGAGTGGGAAAATGCACCAAGAGTTAAATCTCACAGTAGTGGGAAAATTCACCTAGATTTGAAACTCACAGCAGTAGGAAAATGCACCTAGATTTGAAGCTCACAGGAGTGGGAAAATTCACCTAGATGTAAAACTTGCAGCAGTGTGAAAATGCACCCTGATGCAAAACTCACAGTAGTGGGAAGATGCATCTAGATGTAAACTCAGAGCAATGGCAAAATGCACCTAGATTCAAAACTCAGGGCAGTGGGAAAATGAACCTAGATTTGAAACACACAACAATGGGAAATTGCGCCTAGATTTGAAACACACAATAGTGGGGAAATGCACCTAGATTTGAACACACAGCAATGGGAAAATGCACCTAGATTTGAAACACACAACAGTGGGAAATTGCAAATAGATTTAAACTCACAGCAGTAGGATAATACATCTTGATTTAAAACTCACAGTAGTGGGAAAATGCACCTAGATTTAAACTCACGGCATGTGGAAAATGCACATAGATTTGAAACTCAGAGCAGTGGGAAAATGCACCTAGATTTGAAACACATAGCAGTGGGAAATTGCAAACAGATTTAAACTCACAGCAGTAGGATAATACATCTTGATTTGAAACTCACGGTAGTGGGAAAATGCTCATAGATTTAAACTCACAGCAGTGGTAAAATGCACCTAGATTTGAAACACAGTAGTGGGAAAATGCACCTAGATTTGAAACACACAATAGTAGGAAAATGCACGTAGGTTTGAAACACAGAGCTATGGGAAATTTCACCTAGATTTAAACTCACAGCAGTGGGAAAATGCACCTAGATTTGAAACACACAGCAGTGGGAAATTACACCTAGATTTAAACTCACAGCAGTAGGAACATACAGCAGTAGGAACATGCACCTAGATTTAAAGCTCACAGGAGTGGGAAAATGCACCTAGATTTAAATCTCAAAGTAGTGGGAAAGTCCACCTAGATTTAAAACTCACAGCAGCGTGAAAATGCACCCTGATTTAAAACTCACAGTAGTGAGAAGATGCACCTAGATGTAAACTCACAGTAGTGGCAAAATGCACCTAGATTCAAAACTCAGAGCAGTGGGAAAATGCACCTAGATTTGAAACACACAACAATGGGAAATTGCGCCTAGATTTCAAACACACAGTAGTGGGGAAATGCACCTAGATTTGAACTCACAGCAATTGGAAAATGCACCTAGATTTAAACTCACAGTAGTGGGAAAATGCACCTATATTTAAAACTCACAGCAGTGGGAAAATGCACCTAGATTTGAAACACAGAGTAGTGGGAAAATGTACCTAGATTTGAAACACACTGTAGTGGGAAAATGCAATGAGATTTGAAACACACAGTAGCAAGAAAATGCACATGGATTTGAAACTCACAGTAGTGGGAAAATGCACCTAGATTTAAACTCACAGCAGTGGAAAAATGCACCTAGATTTAAAACTCACAGCAGTGGGAAAATGCACCTAGATTTGAAACACACAGTAGTAGGAAAATGCACCTAGGTTTGAAACACAGAGCTATGGGAAATTTCACCTAGATTTAAACTCACTGCAGTGGGAAATGCACCTAGATTTAAAACTCACAGCAGTGGGAAAATGCACCTAGATTTCAAAAACACAGCAGTGGGAAATTACACCTAGATTGAAACTCACAGCAGTAGGAAAATGCACCTAGATTTAAAGCTCACAGGAGTGGGAAAATGCACCTAGATTTAAAACTCACAGCAGTGGGAAAGTGCACCTAGATTTGAAACACACAGCAGTGGGAAATTACACCTAGATTGAAACTCACAGCAGTAGGAAAATGCACCAAGATTTAAATATCACAGTAGTGGGAACATTCACCTAGATTTAAAGCTCACAGCAGTGTGAAAATGCACCCTGATTTAAAACTCACAGTAGTGGGAATATGCATCTAGATGTAAACTCACAGCAGTGGGAAATTGCAAATAGATTTAAACTCACAGCAGTAGGATAATACATCTTGATTTAAAACTCACAGTAGTGGAAAATGCACCTAGATTTAAACTCACAGCATGTGGAAAATGCACATAGATTTGAAACTCACAGCGGTTGGAAAATGCACCTCGATTTAAAACTCACAGCAGTTGGAAAATGCACCTAGATTTGAAACACAAAGTAGTGGGGAAATGCACCTAAATTTGAAACACACAGTGGGAAAATGCAGCTAGATTGAAAACTCAAAGCAGTTGAAAAATGCACCTTGATAATAAAATTCACAGTAGTGGGAAAATGCACCTAGATTTAAACTCACAACAATGGGAAATTGCGCCTAGATTTGAACACACAGCAATCGGAAAATGCACCTAGATTTAAACTCACAGTAGTGGGAAAATGCACCTTGATTTAAAACTCACAGCAGTGGGAAAATGCACCTAGATTTGAAACAAAGAGTAGTGGGAAAATGTACCTAAATTTGAAACATACAATAATGGGAAAATGCACCTAGATTTAAAACTCACACAAGTGGGAAAATGCACCCTTATTTAAAACTCACAGTAGTGGGAAAATGTACCTAGATTTAAACTCACAGTAGTGGGAACATGTACCTAGATTTGAAACACACAGTAGTGGGAAAATGCACTGAGATTTGAAACACACAGTAGCAAGAAAATGCACCTAGGTTTGAAACACAGAGCTATGGGAAATTTCACCTAGATTTAAATCTCACAGCAATGGGAAATGCACCTAGATTTAAGACTCACAGCAGTGGGAAAATGCAACTAGATTTGAAACACACAGCAGTGGGAAATTACACCTAGATTGAAACTCACAGCAGTAGGAAAATGCACCTAGATTTAAACTCACAGCAGTGGAAAAATGCACCTAGATTTAAACTCACAGCAGTGGAAAAATGGACCTAGATTTAAAACTCACAGCAGTGGGAAAATTCACCTAGATGTGAACCACACAGTAGTGGGTAAATGCACCTAGATTTGAAACACAGTAGTAGGAAAATGCACCTAGGTTTGAAACACAGAGCTATGGGAAATTTCACCTAGATTTAAACTCACAGCAGTTGGAAATGCACCTAGATTTAAAACTCACAGCAGTGGGAAAATGCACCTAGATTTGAAACACACAGCAGTGGGAAATTACACCAATATTGAAACTCACAGCAGTAGGAAAATGCACCTAGATTTAAAGCTCACGGGAATGGGAAAATGCACCAAGATTTAAATCTCACAGTAGTGGGAAAATTCACCTAGATTTAAAACTTGCAGCAGTGAGAAAATGCACCCTGATTTAAAACTCACAGTAGTGGGAAGATGCATCTAGATGTAAACTCACAGCAGTGGCAAAATGCACCTAGATTCAAAACTCAGAGCAGTGGGAAAATGCACCTAGATTTGAAACACAGAGCAATGGGAAATTGCAAATAGATTTAAACTCACAGCAGTAGGATAATACATCTTGATTTAAACCACACAGTAGTGGGGAAATGCACCTAGATTTGAAACATACAGTAGTAGGAAAATGCACGTAGGTTTGAAACACAGAGCTATGGGAAATTTCACCTAGATTTAAACTCACAGCAGTGGGAAACGCACCTAGATTTGAACACACAGCAATGGGAAAATGCACCTAGATTTAAACTCACACTAGTGGGAAAATGCACCTAGATTTAAAACTCACAGCAGTGGGAAAATGCACCTAGATGTGAACCACACAGCAGTGGGAAAATGCACCTAGATTTGAAACACAGTAGTAGGAAAATGCACCTAGGTTTGAAACACAGAGCTATGGGAAATTTCACCTAGATTTAAACTCACAGCAGTGGGAAATGCACCTAGATTTAAAACTCACAGCATTGGGAAAATGCACCTAGATTTGAAACACCCAGCAGTGAGAAATTACACCTAGATTGAAACTCACAGCAGTAGGAAAATGCACCTAGATTTAAAGCTCACAGGAGTGGGAAATGCACCAAGATTTAAATCTCACAGTAGTGGGACAATTCACCTAGATTTAAAACTCGCAGCAGTGAGAAAATGCACCCTGATTTGAAACTCACAGTAGTGGGAAGATGCATCTAGATGTAAACTCACAGCAGTGGCAAAATGCACCTAGATTCAAAACTCAGAGCAGTGGGAAAATGCACCTAGATTTGAAACACACAGCAGTGGGAAATTGCAAATAGATTTAAACTCACAGAAGTAGGATAATACATCTTGATTTAAACCTCACAGTAGTGGGGAAATGCACCTAGATTTGAAACATACAGTAGTAGGAAAATGCACGTAGGTTTGAAACACAGAGCTATGGGAAATTTCACCTAGATTTAAACTCACAGCAGTGGGAAACGCACCTAGATTTGAAGCTCACAGGAGTGGGAAAATTCACCTAGATTTTAAACATACAGCAGTGGGAATTTACAACTAGATTGAAACTCACAGCAGTAGGAAAATGCACCTAGATTTGAAGCTCACAGGATTGGGAAAATTCACCTAGATGTAAAACTCGCAGCAATGTGAAAATGCACCCTGATGCAAAACTCACAGTAGTGGGAAGATGCATCTAGATGTAAACTCAGAGCAGTGGCAAAATGCACCTAGATTCAAAACTCAGGGCAGTGGGAAAATGAACCTAGATTTGAAACACACAGTAGTGGGGAAATGCACCTAGATTTGAACACACAGCAATGGGAAAATGCACCTAGATTTGAAACACACAACAGTGGGAAATTGCAAAAAGATTTAAACTCACAGCAGTAGGATAATACATCTTGATTTAAAACTCACAGTAGTGGGAAAATGCACCTAGATTTAAACTCATGGCATGTGGAAAATGCACATAGATTTGAAACTCAGAGCAATGGGAAAATGCACCTAGATTTGAAACACACAGCAGTGGGAAATTGCAAATAGATTTAAACTCACAGCAGTAGGATAATACATCTTGATTTGAAACTCACGGTAGTGGGAAAATGCTCATAGATTTAAACTCACAGCAGTGGAAAAATGCACCTAGATTTAAACCACACAGTAGTGGGAAAATGCACCTAGATTTGAAACACACAGTAGTAGGAAAATGCACGTAGGTTTGAAACACAGAGCTATGGGAAATTTCACCTAGATTTAAATTCACAGCAGTGGGAAATGCACCTAGATTTAAGACTCACAGCAGTGGGAAAATGCACCTAGATTTGAAACACACAGCAGTGGGAAATTACACCTAGATTTAAACTCAAAGCAGTAGGAACATACAGCAATAGGTACATGCACCTAGATTTAAAGCTCACATGAGTGGGAAAATGCACCTAGATTTAATTCTCAAAGTAGTGGGAAAGTCCACCTAGATTTAAAACTCACAGCAGAGTGAAAATGCACCCTGATTTAAAACTCACAGTAGTGAGAAGATGCACCTAGATGTAAACTCACTGCAGTGGCAAAATGCATCTAGATTCAAAACTCAGAGCAGTGGGAAAATGCACCTAGATTTGAAACACACAACAATGGGAAATTTCGCCTAGATTTTGAAACACACAGTAGTGGGGAAATACACCTAGATTGGAACTCACAGCAATGGGAAAATGCACCTAGATTTAAACTCACATTAGTGGGAAAATGCACCTAAATTTAAAACTCACAGCAGTGGAAAAATGCACCTAGATTTGAAACACAGAGTAGTGGGAAAATGTACCTAGATTTGAAACACACTGTAGTGGGAAAATGCACTGAGATTTGAAACACACAGTAGCAAGAAAATGCACATGGATTTGAAACTCACAGTAGTGGGAAAATGCACCTAGATTTAAACTCACAGCAGTGGAAAAATGCACCTAGATTTAAACTCACAGCAGTGGAAAAATGCACCTAGATTTAAAACTCACAGCAGTGGGAAAATGCACCTAGATTTGAAACACACAGTAGTAGGAAAATGCACCTAGGTTTGAAACACAGAGCTATGGGAAATTTCACCTAGATTTAAACTCACTGCAGTGGGAAATGCACCTAGATTTAAAACTCACAGCAGTGGGAAATTACACCTAGATTGAAACTCACAGCAGTAGGAAAAGGCACCAAGATTTAAATATCACAGTAGTGGGAAAATTCACCTAGATTTAAAGCTCACAGCAGTGTGAAAATGCACCCTGATTTAAAACTCACAGTAGTGGGAATATGCATCTAGATGTAAACTCACAGCAGTGTGAAAATGCACCTAGATTCTAATCTCAGAGCAGTGGGAAAATGCACCTAGATTTGAAACACACAGCAGTGGGAAATTGCAAATAGATTTAAACTCACAGCAGTAGGATAATACATCTTGTTTTAAAACTCACAGTAGTGGAAAATGCACCTAGATTTAAACTTACAGCATGTGGAAAATGCACATAGATTTGAAACTCACAGCAGTTGGAAAATGCACCTAGATTTAAAACTCACAGCAGTTGGAAAATGCACCTAGATTTGAAAGACACAGTAGTGGGGAAATGCACCTAGATTTGAAACACACAGTGGGAAAATGCAGCTAGATCTAAAACTCAAAGCAGTTGAAAAATGCACCTTGATAATAAAATTCACAGTAGTGGGAAAATGCACCTAGATTTAAACTCACAACAATGGGAAAGTGTGCCTAGATTTGAAAGACACGGTAGTGGGGAAATGCACCTAGATTTGAACACACAGCAATCGGAAAATGCACCTAGATTTAAACTCACAGTAGTGGGAAAATGCACCTTGATTTAAAACTTACAGCAGTGGGAAAATGCACCTAAATTTGAAACACAGAGTAGTGGGAAAATGTACCTAGATTTGAAACACACAATAATGGGAAAATCCACCTAGATTTAAAACTCACACAAGTGGGAAAATGCACCCTTATTTAAAACTCACAGTAGTGGGAAAATGTACCTAGATTTAAACTCACAGTAGTGGGAACATGTACCTAGATTTGAAACACACAGTAGTGGGAAAATGCACCGAGATTTGAAACACACAGTAGCAAGAAAATGCACATGGATTTGAAACTCACAGTAGTGGGAAAATGCACCTAGATTTAAAACTCACAGCAGTGGGAAAATGCACCTAGATTTGAACAACACAGTAGTGGGAAAATGCACCTAAATTTGAAACACACAGTAGTAGGAAAATGCACCTAGTTTTGAAACACAGAGCTATGGGAAATTTAACCTAGATTTAAATCTCACAGCAGTGGGAAATGCACCTAGATTTAAGATTCACAGCAGTGGGAAAATGCACCTAGATTTGAAACACACAGCAGTGGGAAATTACACCTAGATTGAAACTCACAGCAGTAGGAAAATGCACCTAGATTTAAAGCTCACAGGAGTGGGAAAATGAACCAAGATTTAAATCTCACAGTAGTGGGAAAATTCACCTAGATTTAAAACTCGCAGCAGTGAGAAAATGCACCCTGATTTAAAACTCACAGTAGTGGGAAGATGCATCTAGATATAAACTCACAGCAGTGGCAAAATTCACCTAGATTCAAAACTCAGAGCAGTGGGAACATGCACCTAGATTTGAAACACACAGCAGTGGGAAATTGCAAATAGATTTAAACTCACAGCAGTAGGATAATACATCTTGATTTAAACCTCACAATAGTGGGGAAATGCACCTAGATTTGAAACACACAGTAGTAGGAAAATGCACGTAGGTTTGAAACACAGAGCTATGGGAAATTTCACCTAGATTTATACTCACAGCAGTCTGAAGTGAACCTAGATTTAAAACACACAGCAGTGGGAAAATGCACCTAGATTTGAAACATACAACAGTGGGAAATTACATCTAGATTGAAACTCACAGCAGTAGGAAAATGGACCTAGATTTGAAGCTCACAGGAGTGGGAAAATGCACCAAGAGTTAAATCTCACAGTAGTGGGAAAATTCACCTAGATGTAAAACTCGCAGCAGTGTGAAAATGCACCCTGATGCAAAACTCACAGTAGTGGGAAGATGCATCTAGATGTAAACTCAGAGCAGTGGCAAAATGCATCCAGATTCAAAACTCAGAGCAGTGGGAAAATGCACCTAGATTTGAAACACACAACAATGGGAAATTGTGCCTAGATTTGAAACACACAGTAGTGAGGAAATGCACCTAGATTTGAACACACAGCAATTGGAAAATGCACCTAGATTTGAAACACACAACAGTGGGAAATTTCAAATAGATTTAAACTCACAGCAGTAGGATAATACATCTTGATTTAAAACTCACAGTAGGGGGAAAATGCACCTAGATTTAAACTCACAGCATGTGGAAAATGCACATAGATTTGAAACTCAGAGCAGTGGGAAAATGCACCTAGATTTGAAACACATAGCAGTGGGAAATTGCAAATAAATTTAAACTCACAGCAGTAGGATAATATATCTTGATTTGAAACTCACGGTAGTGGGAAAATGCACAGAGATTTAAACTCACAGCAGTGGGAAAATGCACCTAGATTTGAAACACACAACAGTGGGAAATTACACCTAGATTTAAACTCACAGCAGTGGGAAAATGCACCTAGATTTAAATCTCAAAGTAGTGGGAAAGTCCACCTAGATTTAAAACTCACAGCAGAGTGAAAATGAACCCTGATTTAAAACTCACAGTAGTGGAAAATGCACCTAGATTTAAACTCACAGCATGTGGAAAATGCACGTAGATTTGAAACTCACAGCAGTTGGAAAATGCACCTAGATTTAAAACTCACAGCAGTTGGAAAATGCACCTAGATTTGAAACACACAGTAGTGGGGAAATGCACCTAGATTTGAAACACACAGTGGGAAAATGCAGCTAGATCTAAAACTCAAAGCAGTTGAAAAATGCACCTTGATAATAAAATTCACAGTAGTGGGAAAATGCACCTAGATTTAAACTCACAACAATGGGAAATTGCGCCTAGATTTAAAAGACACGGTAGTGGGGAGATGCACCTAGATTTGAACACACAGCAATCGGAAAATGCACCTAGATTTAAACTCACAGTAGTGGGAAAATACACCTTGATTTAAAACTCACAGCAGTGGGAAAATGCACCTAGATTTGAAACAAAGAGTAGTGGGAAAATGTACCTAGATTTGAAACATACAATAATGGGAAAATGCACCTAGATTTAAAACTCACACAAGTGCGAAAATGCACCCTTATTTAAAACTCACAGTAGTGGGAAAATGTACCTAGATTTAAACTCACAGTAGTGGGAACATGTACCTAGATTTGAAACACAAAGTAGTGGGAAAATGCACTGAGATTTGAAACACACAGTAGCAAGAAAATGCACACGGATTTGAAACTCACAGTAGTGGGAAAATGCACCTAGATTTAAAACTCACAGCAGTGGGAAAATGCACCTAGATTTGAACCACACAGTAGTGGGAAAATGCACCTAAATTTGAAACACACAGTAGTACGAAAATGCACCTAGGTTTGAAACACAGAGCTATGGGAAATTTCACCTAGATTTAAATCTCACAGCAGTGGGAAATGCACCTAGATTTAAGACTCACAGCAGTGGGAAAATGCAACTAGATTTGAAACGCACAGCAGTGGGAAATTACACCTAGATTGAAACTCACAGCAGTAGGAGAATGCACCTAGATTTAAAGCTCACCGGAGTGGGAAAATGCACCTAGATTTAAATCTCACAGTAGTCGGAAAGTCCACCTAGATTTAAAACTCACAGCAGTGTGAAAATGCACCCTGATTTAAAACTCACAGTAGTGGGAAAATGCACCTAGATTTAAACTCACAGCAGTGGAAAAATGCACCTAGATTTAAACTCACAGCAGTGGAAAAATGCACCTAGATTTAAAACTCACAGCAGTGGGAAAATTCACCTAGATGTGAACCACACAGTAGTGGGAAAATGCACCTATATTTGAAACACAGTAGTAGGAAAATGCACCTAGGTTTGAAACACAGAGCTATGGGAAATTTCACCTAGATTTAAACTCACAGCAGTGGGAAATGCACCTAGATTTAAAACTCACAGCAGTGGGAAAATGCACCTAGATTTGAAACACACAGCAGTGGGAAATTACACCAATATTGAAACTCACAGCAGTAGGAAAATGCACCTAGATTTAAAGCTCACAGGAGTGGGAAAATGCACCAAGATTTAAATCTCACAGTAGTGGGAAAATTCACCTAGATTTAAAACTCGCAGCAGTGAGAAAATGCACCCTGATTTAAAACTCACAGTAGTGGGAAGATGCATCTAGATATAAACTCACAGCAGTGGCAAAATGCACCTAGATTCAAAACTCAGAGCAGTGGGAACATGCACCTAGATTTGAAACACACAGCAGTGGGAAATTGCAAATAGATTTAAACTCACAGCAGTAGGATAATACATCTTGATTTAAACCTCACAATAGTGGGGAAATGCACCTAGATTTGAAACACACAGTAGTAGGAAAATGCACGTAGGTTTGAAACACAGAGCTATGGGAAATTTCACCTAGATTTATACTCACAGCAGTGTGAAGTGCACCTAGATTTAAAACACACAGCAGTGGGAAAATGCACCTAGATTTGAAACATACATCAGTGGGAAATTACATCTAGATTGAAACTCACAGCAGTAGGAAAATGGACCTAGATTTGAAGCTCACAGGAGTGGGAAAATGCACCAAGAGTTAAATCTCACAGTAGTGGGAAAATTCACCTAGATGTAAAACTCGCAGCAGTGTGAAAATGCACCCTGATGCAAAACTCACAGCAGTGGGAAGATGCATCTAGATGTAAACTCAGAGCAGTGGCAAAATGCACCTAGATTCAAAACTCAGGTCAGTGGGAAAATGAACCTAGATTTGAAACACACAACAATGGGAAATTGCGCCTAGATTTGAAACACACAGTAGTGAGGAAATGCATCTAGATTTCAACACATAGCAATTCGAAAATGCACCTAGATTTGAAACACACAACAGTGGGAAATTTCAAATAGATTTAAACTCACAGCAGTAGGATAATACATCTTGATTTAAAACTCACAGTAGTGGGAAAATGCACCTAGATTTAAACTCACAGCATGTGGAAAATGCACATAGATTTGAAACTCAGAGCAGTGGGAAAATGCACCTAGATTTGAAACACATAGCAGTGGGAAATTGCAAATAGATTTAAACTCACAGCAGTAGGATAATATATCTTGATTTGAAACTCACAGTAGTGGGAAAATGCACATAGATTTAAACTCACAGCAGTGGGAAAATGCACCTAGATTTGAGCCACACAGTAGTGGGTAAATGCACCTAGATTTGAAACACACAGTAGTAGGAAAATGCACGTAGGTTTGAAACACAGAGCTATGGGAAATTTCACCTAGATTTAAACTCACAGCAGTGGGAAAATGCACCTAGATTTGAAACACACAGCAGTGGGAAATTACACCTAGATTTAAACTCACAGCAGTGGGAAAATGCACCTAGATTTGAAACACACAGTAGTAGGAAAATGCACCTAGGTTTGAAACACAGAGCTATGGGAAATTTCACCTAGATTTAAACTCACTGCAGTGGGAAATGCACCTAGATTTAAAACTCACAGCAGTGGGAAAATGCACCTAGATTCAAAGAAAACAGCAGTGGGAAATTACACCTAGATTGAAACTCACAGCAGTAGGAAAATGCACCTAGATTTAAAGCTCACATGAGTGGGAAAATGCACCTAGATTTAAAACTCACAGCAGTGGGAAGGTGCACCTAGATTTGAAACACACAGCAGTGGGAAATTACACCTAGATTGAAACTCACAGCAGTAGGAAAAAGCACCAAGATTTAAATATCACAGTAGTGGGAAAATTCACCTAGATTTAAAGATCACAGCAGTGTGAAAATCCACCCTGATTTAAAACTCACAGTAGTGGGAATATGCATCTACATGTAAACTCACAGCAGTGGGAAATTGCAAATAGATTTAAACTCACAGCATGTGGAAAATGCACATAGATGTGAAACTCACAGCAGTTGGAAAATGCACCTAGATTTGAAACACACAGTAGTGGGGAAATGCACCTAGATTTGAAACACACAGTGGGAAAATGCAGCTAGATCTAAAACTCAAAGCAGTTGAAAAATGCACCTTGATAATAAAATTCACAGTAGTGGGAAAATGCACCTAGATTTAAACTAACAACAATGGGAAATTGCGCCTAGATTTGAAAGACACGGTAGTGGGGAAATGCACCTAGATTTGAACACACAGCAATCGGAAAATACACCTAGATTTAAACTCACAGTAGTGGGAAAATGCACCTTGATTTAAAGCTCACAGCAGTGGGAAAATGCACCTAGATTTGAAACACAGAGTAGTGGGAAAATGTACCTAGATTTGAAACACACAATAATGGGAAAATCCACCTAGATTTAAAACTCACACAAGTGGGAAAATGCACCCTTATTTAAAACTCACAGTAGTGGGAAAATGTACCTAGATTTAAACTCACAGTAGTGGGAAAATGCACCGAGATTTGAAACACACAGTAGCAAGAAAATGCACATGGATTTGAAACTCACAGTAGTGGGAAAATGCACCTAGATTTAAACTCACAGCAGTGGAAAAATGCACCTAGATTTAAACTCACAGCAGTGGAAAAATGCACCTAGTGTCACGCTCGGCCGCCGTTGGCGGCTGTGGAGACGCTGGCGATGGGGCGGCCATTGATTTGGCCGTCACGCTGACGGCGTCCACATGCAGCGGTCTAGTTTTCTCCGCGCTTCCCCGGTGGAGCCTATGTAACGTCACCCAACCCGGAAGCCCGCGCGTTGCAACCTTCGCGTCAGGCTCCGGGTTGGTACGCTGCAGTTTTCCTTTCCGTGGCTTTCGCCACCGCATTCCCCCTGTTGCCTCTCTCCTCCCTCTCTTGTTCCTCCTTCCGTTCCTCGTCCTCTCCCTTTGGTTCTCTCCCTCATTGACTACTGGGATCTCCTTCTTATGCTCTCTCATTGTGTCGCGTTCCCTACTGGCTCCTTTCTCTGCTTACTGTTCTGCCCTCATAGGTAGACACTCCTGCCTCTGCCCTATTAAGCGGACCCCTCAAGCTTCGCTATCGACATACTCCTGGTATGCCCTGCAGTCCTGACCAGAACCACTACTGACCTGCAAAGAAGGGGTTTTTTGTGCCTTTTAGGCTTTTTCCCCTACACCGGTCTACCCCGGTTCGGGGGCCCCCTTTTGCCCCGAGTTCGAGGGGCAAGGTGGCTTCCTCTCGGGGTAGGTCATATCATCATACCAGAGAACAGGAAGTCTGGAAAAGGAGATTCGGAGCTGAACCGGAAAGGATACCCCAAGGTGAGCAGGAAGGTATTGAAGATAGAGGGGGAACAGCGGTGAAGTTAGAAGAAAGTAGGAGTTCATCTGACACCTAGATTTAAAACTCACAGCAGTGGGAAAATGCACCTAGATTTGAAACACACAGTAGTAGGAAAATGCACCTAGGTTTGAAACACAGAGCTATGGGAAATTTCACCTAGATTTAAACTCACTGCAGTGGGAAATGCACCTAGATTTAAAACTCACAGGAGTGGGAAAATGCACCTAGATTTAAAAAAAAACAGCAGTGGGAAATTACACCTAGATTGAAACTCACAGCAGTAGGAAAATGCACCAAGATTTAAATATCACAGTAGTGGGAAAATTCACCTAGATTTAAAGCTCACAGCAGTGTGAAAATGCACCCTGATTTAAAACTCACAGTAGTGGGAATATGCATCTAGATGTAAACTCACAGCAGTGTGAAAATGCACCTAGATTCTAATCTCAGAGCAGTGGGAAAATGCACCTATATTTGAAACACACAGCAGTGGGAAATTGCAAATAGATTTAAACTCACAGCAGTAGGATAATACATCTTGTTTTAAAACTCACAGTAGTGGAAAATGCACCTAGATTTAAACGTACAGCATGTGGAAAATGCACATAGATTTGAAACTCACAGCAGTTGGAAAATGCACCTAGATTTAAAACTCACAGCAGTTGGAAAATGCACCTAGATTTGAAACACACAGTAGTGGGGAAATGCACCTAGATTTGAAACACACAGTGGGAAAATGCAGCTAGATCTAAAACTCAAAGCAGTTGAAAAATGCACCTTGATAATAAAATTCACAGTAGTGGGAAAATGCACCTAGATTTAAACTCACAACAATGGGAAAGTGTGCGTAGATTTGAAAGACACGGTAGTGGGGAAATGCACCTAGATTTGAACACACAGCAATCGGAAAATGCACCTAGATTTAAACTCACAGTAGTGGGAAAATGCACCTTGATTTAAAACTCACAGCAGTGGGAAAATGCACCTAGATTTGAAACACAGAGTAGTGGGAAAATGTACCTAGATTTGAAACACACAATAATGGGAAAATCCACCTAGATTTAAAACTCACACAAGTGGGAAAATGCACCCTTATTTAAAACTCACAGTAGTGGGAAAATGTACCTAGATTTAAACTCGCAGTAGTGGGAACATGTACCTAGATTTGAAACACACAGTAGTGGGAAAATGCACCGAGATTTGAAACACACAGTAGCAAGAAAATGCACACGGATTTGAAACTCACAGTAGTGGGAAAATGCACCTAGATTTAAAACTCACAGCAGTGGGAAAATGCACCTAGATTTGAACCACACAGTAGTGGGAAAATGCACCTAAATTTGAAACACACAGTAGTAGGAAAATGCACCTAGGTTTGAAACACAGAGCTATGGGAAATTTCACCTAGATTTAAATCTCACAGCAGTGGGAAATGCACCTAGATTTAAGACTCACAGCAGTGGGAAAATGCACCTAGATTTGAAACACACAGCAGTGGGAAATTACACCTAGATTGAAACTTACAGCAGTAGGAAAATGCACCTAGATTTAAAGCTCACAGGAGTGGGAAAATGAACCAAGATTTAAATCTCACAGTAGTGGGAAAATTCACCTAGATTTAAAACTCGCAGCAGTGAGAAAATGCACCCTGATTTAAAACTCACAGTAGTGGGAAGATGCATCTAGATATAAACTCACAGCAGAGGCAAAATGCACCTAGATTCAAAACTCAGAGCAGTGGGAACATGCACCTAGATTTGAAACACACAGCAGTGGGAAATTGCAAATAGATTTAAACTCACAGCAGTAGGATAATACATCTTGATTTAAACCTCACAATAGTGGGGAAATGCACCTAGATTTGAAACACACAGTAGTAGGAAAATGCACGTAGGTTTGAAACACAGAGCTATGGGAAATTTCACCTAGATTTATACTCACAGCAGTGTGAAGTGAACCTAGATTTAAAACACACAGCAGTGGGAAAATGCACCTAGATTTGAAACACACAACAGTGGGAAATTACATCTGGATTGAAACTCATAGCAGTAGGAAAATGGACCTAGATTTGAAGCTCACAGGAGTGGGAAAATGCACCAAGAGTTAAATCTCACAGTAGTGGGAAAATTCACCTAGATGTAAAACTCGCAGCAGTGTGAAAATGCACCCTGATGCAAAACTCACAGTAGTGGGAAGATGCATCTAGATGTAAAGTCAGAGCAGTGGCAAAATGCATCCAGATTCAAAACTCAGAGCAGTGGGAAAATGCACCTAGATTTGAAACACACAACAATGGGAAATTGCGCCTAGATTTGAAACACACAGTAGTGAGGAAATGCACCTAGATTTGAACACACAGCAATTGGAAAATGCACCTAGATTTGAAACACACAACAGTGGGAAATTTCAAATAGATTTAAACTCACAGCAGTAGGATAATACATCTTGATTTAAAACTCACAGTAGGGGGAAAATGCACCTAGATTTAAACTCACAGCATGTGGAAAATGCACATAGATTTGAAACTCAGAGCAGTGGGAAAATGCACCTAGATTTGAAACACATAGCAGTGGGAAATTGCAAATAAATTTAAACTCACAGCAGTAGGATAATATATCTTGATTTGAAACTCACGGTAGTGGGAAAATGCACAGAGATTTAAACTCACAGCAGTGGGAAAATGCACCTAGATTTGAAACACACAGCAGTGGGAAATTACACCTAGATTTAAACTCACAGCAGTGGGAAAATGCACCTAGATTTAAATCTCAAAATAGTGGGAAAGTCCACCTAGATTTAAAACTCACAGCAGAGTGAAAATGAACCCTGATTTAAAACTCACAGTAGTGGAAAATGCACCTAGATTTAAACTCACAGCATGTGGAAAATGCACGTAGATTTGAAACTCACAGCAGTTGGAAAATGCACCTAGATTTAAAACTCACAGCCCTTGGAAAATGCACCTAGATTTGAAACACACAGTAGTGGGGAAATGCACCTAGATTTGAAACACACAGTGGGAAAATGCAGCTAGATCTAAAACTCAAAGCAGTTGAAAAATGCACCTTGATAATAAAATTCACAGTAGTGGGAGAATGCACCTAGATTTAAACTCACAACAATGGGAAATTGCGCCTAGATTTAAAAGACACGGTAGTGGGGAGATGCACCTAGATTTGAACACACAGCAATCGGAAAATGCACCTAGATTTAAACTCACAGTAGTGGGAAAATACACCTTGATTTAAAACTCACAGCAGTGGGAAAATACACCTAGATTTGAAACAAAGAGTAGTGGGAAAATGTACCTAGATTTGAAACATACAATAATGGGAAAATGCACCTAGATTTAAAACTCACACAAGTGGGAAAATGCACCCTTATTTAAAACTCACAGTAGTGGGAAAATGTACCTAGATTTAAACTCACAGTAGTGGGAACATGTACCTAGATTTGAAACACACAGTAGTGGGAAAATGCACTGAGATTTGAAACACACAGTAGCAAGAAAATGCACACGGATTTGAAACTCACAGTAGTGGGAAAATGCACCTAGATTTAAAACTCACAGCAGTGAGAAAATGCACCTAGATTTGAACCACACAGTAGTGGGAAAATGCACCTAAATTTGAAACACACAGTAGTACGAAAATGCACCTAGGTTTGAAACACAGAGCTATGGGAAATTTCACCTAGATTTAAATCTCACAGCAGTGGGAAATGCAACTAGATTTGAAACACACAGCAGTGGGAAATTACACCTAGATTGAAACTCACAGCAGTAGGAAAATGCACCTAGATTTAAAGCTCACCGAAGTGGGAAAATGCACCTAGATTTAAATCTCACAGTAGTCGGAAAGTCCACCTAGATTTAAAACTCACAGCAGTGTGAAAATGCACCCTGATTTAAAACTCACAGTAGTGGGAAAATGCACCTAGATTTAAACTCACAGCAGTGGAAAAATGCACCTAGATTTAAACTCACAGCAGTGGAAAAATGCACCTAGATTTAAAACTCACAGCAGTGGGAAAATGCACCTAGATTTAAACTCACAGCAGTGGGAAAATTCACCTAGATGTGAACCACACAGTAGTGGGAAAATGCACCTATATTTGAAACACAGTAGTAGGAAAATGCACCTAGGTTTGAAACACAGAGCTATGGGAAATTTCACCTAGATTTAAACTCACAGCAGTGGGAAATGCACCTAGATTTAAAACTCACAGCAGTGGGAAAATGCACCTAGATTTGAAACACACAGCAGTGGGAAATTACACCAATATTGAAACTCACAGCAGTAGGAAAATGCACCTAGATTTAAAGCTCACAGGAGTGGGAAAATGCACCAAGATGTAAATCTCACAGTAGTGGGAAAATTCACCTAGATTTAAAACTCGCAGCAGTGAGAAAATGCACCCTGATTTAAAACTCACAGTAGTGGGAAGATGCATCTAGATATAAACTCACAGCAGTGGCAAAATGCACCTAGATTCAAAACTCAGAGCAGTGGGAACATGCACCTAGATTTGAAACACACAGCAGTGGGAAATTGCAAATAGATTTAAACTCACAGCAGTAGGATAATACATCTTGATTTAAACCTCACAATAGTGGGGAAATGCACCTAGATTTGAAACACACAGTAGTAGGAAAATGCACGTAGGTTTGAAACACAGAGCTATGGGAAATTTCACCTAGATTTATACTCACAGCAGTGTGAAGTGCACCTAGATTTAAAACACACAGCAGTGGGAAAATGCACCTAGATTTGAAACATACATCAGTGGGAAATTACATCTAGATTGAAACTCACAGCAGTAGGAAAATGGACCTAGATTTGAAGCTCACAGGAGTGGGAAAATGCACCATGAGTTAAATCTCACAGTAGTGGGAAAATTCACCTAGATGTAAAACTCGCAGCAGTGTGAAAATGCACCCTGATGCAAAACTCACAGCAGTGGGAAGATGCATCTAGATGTAAACTCAGAGCAGTGGCAAAATGCACCTAGATTCAAAACTCAGGTCAGTGGGAAAATGAACCTAGATTTGAAACACACAACAATGGGAAATTGCGCCTAGATTTGAAACACACAGTAGTGAGGAAATGCATCTAGATTTGAACACATAGCAATTCGAAAATGCACCTAGATTTGAAACACACAACAGTGGGAAATTTCAAATATATTTAAACTCACAGCAGTAGGATAATACATCTTGATTTAAAACTCACAGTAGTGGGAAAATGCACCTAGATTTAAACTCACAGCATGTGGAAAATGCACATAGATTTGAAAGTCAGAGCAGTGGGAAAATGCACCTAGATTTGAAACACATAGCAGTGGGAAATTGCAAATAGATTTAAACTCACAGCAGTAGGATAATATATCTTGATTTGAAACTCACAGTAGTGGGAAAATGCACATAGATTTAAACTGACAGCAGTGGGAAAATGCACCTAGATTTGAGCCACACAGTAGTGGGTAAATGCACCTAGATTTGAAACACACAGTAGTAGGAAAATGCACGTAGGTTTGAAACACAGAGCTATGGGAAATTTCACCTAGATTTAAATTCACAGCAGTGGGAAATGCACCTAGATTTAAGACTCACAGCAGTGGGAAAATGCACCTAGATTTGAACCACACAGTAGTGGGAAAATGCACCTAAATTTGAAACACACAGTAGTACGAAAATGCACCTAGGTTTGAAACACAGAGCTATGGGAAATTTCACCTAGATTTAAATCTCACAGCAGTGGGAAATGCACCTAGATTTAAGACTCACAGCAGTGGGAAAATGCAACTAGATTTGAAACGCACAGCAGTGGGAAATTACACCTAGATTGAAACTCACAGCAGTAGGAGAATGCACCTAGATTTAAAGCTCACCGGAGTGGGAAAATGCACCTAGATTTAAATCTCACAGTAGTCGGAAAGTCCACCTAGATTTAAAACTCACAGCAGTGTGAAAATGCACCCTGATTTAAAACTCACAGTAGTGGGAAAATGCACCTAGATTTAAACTCATAGCAGTGGAAAAATGCACCTAGATTTAAACTCACAGCAGTGGCAAAATGCACCTAGATTTAAAACTCACAGCAGTGGGAAAATGCACCCTGATTTAAAACTCACAGTAGTGGGAAAATGCACCTAGATTTAAACTCACAGCAGTGGAAAAATGCACCTAGATTTAAACTCACAGCAGTGGAAAAATGCACCTAGATTTAAAACTCACAGCAGTGGGAAAATTCACCTAGATGTGAACCACACAGTAGTGGGAAAATGCACCTATATTTGAAACACAGTAGTAGGAAAATGCACCTAGGTTTGAAACACAGAGCTATGGGAAATTTCACCTAGATTTAAACTCACAGCAGTGGGAAATGCACCTAGATTTAAAACTCACAGCAGTGGGAAAATGCACCTAGATTTGAAACACACAGCAGTGGGAAATTACACCAATATTGAAACTCACAGCAGTAGGAAAATGCACCTAGATTTAAAGCTCACAGGAGTGGGAAAATGCACCAAGATTTAAATCTCACAGTAGTGGGAAAATTCACCTAGATTTAAAACTCGCAGCAGTGAGAAAATGCACCCTGATTTAAAACTCACAGTAGTGGGAAGATGCATCTAGATATAAACTCACAGCAGTGGCAAAATGCACCTAGATTCAAAACTCAGAGCAGTGGGAACATGCACCTAGATTTGAAACACACAACAGTGGGAAATTTCAAATAGATTTAAACTCACAGCAGTAGGATAATACATCTTGATATAAAACTCACAGTAGTGGGAAAATGCACCTAGATTTAAACTCACAGCATGTGGAAAATGCACATAGATTTGAAACTCAGAGCAGTGGGAAAATGCACCTAGATTTGAAACACATAGCAGTGGGAAATTGCAAATAGATTTAAACTCACAGCAGTAGGATAATATATCTTGATTTGAAACTCACAGTAGTGGGAAAATGCACATAGATTTAAACTCACAGCAGTGGGAAAATGCACCTAGATTTGAGCCACACAGTAGTGGGTAAATGCACCTAGATTTGAAACACACAGTAGTAGGAAAATGCACGTAGGTTTGAAACACAGAGCTATGGGAAATTTCACCTAGATTTAAACTCACAGCAGTGGGAAAATGCACCTAGATTTGAAACACACAGCAGTGGGAAATTACACCTAGATTTAAACTCACAGCAGTGGGAAAATGCACCTAGATTTGAAACACACAGTAGTAGGAAAATGCACCTAGGTTTGAAACACAGAGCTATGGGAAATTTCACCTAGATTTAAACTCACTGCAGTGGGAAATGCACCTAGATTTAAAACTCACAGCAGTGGGAAAATGCACCTAGATTTCAAAAAAACAGCAGTGGGAAATTACACCTAGATTGAAACTCACAGCAGTAGGAAAATGCACCTAGATTTAAAGCTCACATGAGTGGGAAAATGCACCTAGATTTAAAACTCACAGCAGTGGGAAGGTGCACCTAGATTTGAAACACACAGCAGTGGGAAATTACACCTAGATTGAAACTCACAGCAGTAGGAAAATGCACCAAGATTTAAATATCACAGTAGTGGGAAAATTCACCTAGATTTAAAGCTCACAGCAGTGTGAAAATCCACCCTGATTTAAAACTCACAGTAGTGGGAATATGCATCTACATGTAAACTCACAGCAGTGGGAAATTGCAAATAGATTTAAACTCACAGCATGTGGAAAATGCACATAGATTTGAAACTCACAGCAGTTGGAAAATGCACCTAGATTTGAAACACACAGTAGTGGGGAAATGCACCTAGATTTGAAACACACAGTGGGAAAATGCAGCTAGATCTAAAACTCAAAGCAGTTGAAAAATGCACCTTGATAATAAAATTCACAGTAGTGGGAAAATGCACCTAGATTTAAACTCACAACAATGGGAAATTGCGCCTAGATTTGAAAGACACGGTAGTGGGGAAATGCACCTAGATTTGAACACACAGCAATCGGAAAATACACCTAGATTTAAACTCACAGTAGTGGGAAAATGCACCTTGATTTAAAACTCACAGCAGTGGGAAAATGCACCTAGATTTGAAACACAGAGTAGTGGGAAAATGTACCTAGATTTGAAACACACAATAATGGGAAAATCCACCTAGATTTAAAACTCACACAAGTGGGAAAATGCACCCTTATTTAAAACTCACAGTAGTGGGAAAATGTACCTAGATTTAAACTCACAGTAGTGGGAAAATGCACCGAGATTTGAAACACACAGTAGCAAGAAAATGCACATGGATTTGAAACTCACAGCAGTGGGAAAATGCACCTAGATTTGAAACACACAGCAGTGGGAAATTACACCTAGATTTAAACTCAAAGCAGTAGGAACATACAGCAATAGGAACATGCACCTAGATTTAAAGCTCACAGGAGTGGGAAAATGCACCTAGATTTAAATCTCAAAGTAGTGGGAAAGTCCACCTAGATTTAAAACTCACAGCAGAGTGAAAATGCACCCTGATTTAAAACTCACAGTAGTGAGAAGATGCACCTAGATGTAAACTCACTGCAGTGGCAAAATGCACCTAGATTCAAAACTCAGAGCAGTGGGAAAATGCACCTAGATTTGAAACACACAACAATGGGAAATTTCGCCTAGATTTGAAACACACAGTAGTGGGGAAATACACCTAGATTGGAACTCACAGCAATGGGAAAATGCACCTAGATTTAAACTCACAGTAGTGGGAAAATGCACCTAAATTTAAAACTCACAGCAGTGGGAAAATGCACCTAGATTTGAAACACAGAGTAGTGGGAAAATGTACCTAGATTTGAAACACACTGTAGTGGGAAAATGCAATGAGATTTGAAACACACAGTAGCAAGAAAATGCACATGGATTTGAAACTCACAGTAGTGGGAAAATGCACCTAGATTTAAACTCACAGCAGTGGAAAAATGCACCTAGATTTAAACTCACAGCAGTGGAAAAATGCACCTAGTGTCACGCTCGGCCGCCGTTGGCGGCTGTGGAGACGCTGGCGATGGGGCGGCCATTGATTTGGCCGTCACGCTGATGGCGTCCACATGCAGCGGTCTAGTTTTCTCCGCGCTTCCCCGGTGGAGCCTATGTAACGTCACCCAACCCGGAAGCCCGCGCGTTGCAACCTTCGCGTCAGGCTCCGGGTTGGTACGCTGCAGTTTTCCTTTCCGTGGCTTTCGCCACCGCATTCCCCCTGTTGCCTCTCTCCTCCCTCTCTTGTTCCTCCTTCCGTTCCTCGTCCTCTCCCTTTGGTTCTCTCCCTCATTGACTACTGGGATCTCCTTCTTATGCTCTCTCATTGTGTCGCGTTCCCTACTGGCTCCTTTCTCTGCTTACTGTTCTGCCCTCATAGGTAGACACTCCTGCCTCTGCCCTATTAAGCGGACCCCTCAAGCTTCGCTAACGAAATACTCCTGGTATGCCCTGCAGTCCTGACCAGAACCACTACTGACCTGCAAAGAAGGGGTTTTTTGTGCCTTTTAGGCTTTTTCCCCTACACCGGTCTACCCCGGTTCGGGGGCCCCCTTTTGCCCCGAGTTCGAGGGGCAAGGTGGCTTCCTCTCGGGGTAGGTCATATCATCATACCAGAGAACAGGAAGTCTGGAAAAGGAGATTCGGAGCTGAACCGGAAAGGATACCCCAAGGTGAGCAGGAAGGTATTGAAGATAGAGGGGGAACAGCGGTGAAGTTAGAAGAAAGTAGGAGTTCATCTGACACCTAGATTTAAAACTCACAGCAGTGGGAAAATGCACCTAGATTTGAAACACACAGTAGTAGGAAAATGCACCTAGGTTTGAAACACAGAGCTATGGGAAATTTCACCTAGATTTAAACTCACTGCAGTGGGAAATGCACCTAGATTTAAAACTCACAGCAGTGGGAAAATGCACCTAGATTTAAAAAAAAACAGCAGTGGGAAATTACACCTAGATTGAAACTCACAGCAGTAGGAAAATGCACCAAGATTTAAATATCACAGTAGTGGGAAAATTCACCTAGATTTAAAGCTCACAGCAGTGTGAAAATGCACCCTGATTTAAAACTCACAGTAGTGGGAAGATGCATCTAGATGTAAACTCACAGCAGTGTGAAAATGCACCTAGATTCTAATCTCAGAGCAGTGGGAAAATGCACCTAGATTTGAAACACACAGCAGTGGGAAATTGCAAATAGATTTAAACTCACAGCAGTAGGATAATACATCTTGTTTTAAAACTCACAGTAGTGGAAAATGCACCTAGATTTAAACTTACAGCATGTGGAAAATGCACATAGATTTGAAACTCACAGCAGTTGGAAAATGCACCTAGATTTAAAACTCACAGCAGTTGGAAAATGCACCTAGATTTGAAACACACAGTAGTGGGGAAATGCACCTAGATTTGAAACACACAGTGGGAAAATGCAGCTAGATCTAAAACTCAAAGCAGTTGAAAAATGCACCTTGATAATAAAATTCACAGTAGTGGGAAAATGCACCTAGATTTAAACTCACAACAATGGGAAAGTGTGCCTAGATTTGAAAGACACGGTAGTGGGGAAATGCACCTAGATTTGAACACACAGCAATCGGAAAATGCACCTAGATTTAAACTCACAGTAGTGGGAAAATGCACCTTGATTTAAAACTCACAGCAGTGGGAAAATGCACCTAGATTTGAAACACAGAGTAGTGGGAAAATGTACCTAGATTTGAAACACACAATAATGGGAAAATCCACCTAGATTTAAAACTCACACAAGTGGGAAAATGCACCCTTATTTAAAACTCACAGTAGTGGGAAAATGTACCTAAATTTAAACTCGCAGTAGTGGGAACATGTACCTAGATTTGAAACACACAGTAGTGGGAAAATGCACCGAGATTTGAAACACACAGTAGCAAGAAAATGCACACGGATTTGAAACTCACAGTAGTGGGAAAATGCACCTAGATTTGAACCACACAGTAGTGGGAAAATGCACCTAAATTTGAAACACACAGTAGTAGGAAAATGCACCTAGGTTTGAAACACAGAGCTATGGGAAATTTCACCTAGATTTAAATCTCACAGCAGTGGGAAATGCACCTAGATTTAAGACTCACAGCAGTGGGAAAATGCACCTAGATTTGAAACACACAGCAGTGGGAAATTACACCTAGATTGAAACTTACAGCAGTAGGAAAATGCACCTAGATTTAAAGCTCACAGGAGTGGGAAAATGAACCAAGATTTAAATCTCACAGTAGTGGGAAAATTCACCTAGATTTAAAACTCGCAGCAGTGAGAAAATGCACCCTGATTTAAAACTCACAGTAGTGGGAAGATGCATCTAGATATAAACTCACAGCAGTGGCAAAATGCACCTAGATTCAAAACTCAGAGCAGTGGGAACATGCACCTAGATTTGAAACACACAGCAGTGGGAAATTGCAAATAGATTTAAACTCACAGCAGTAGGATAATACATCTTGATTTAAACCTCACAATAGTGGGGAAATGCAGCTAGATTTGAAACACACAGTAGTAGGAAAATGCACGTAGGTTTGAAACACAGAGCTATGGGAAATTTCACCTAGATTTATACTCACAGCAGTGTGAAGTGAACCTAGATTTAAAACACACAGCAGTGGGAAAATGCACCTAGATTTGAAACACACAACAGTGGGAAATTACATCTGGATTGAAACTCATAGCAGTAGGAAAATGGACCTAGATTTGAAGCTCACAGGAGTGGGAAAATGCACCAAGAGTTAAATCTCACAGTAGTGGGAAAATTCACCTAGATGTAAAACTTGCAGCAGTGTGAAAATGCACCCTGATGCAAAACTCACAGTAGTGGGAAGATGCATCTAGATGTAAACTCAGAGCAGTGGCAAAATGCATCCAGATTCAAAACTCAGAGCAGTGGGAAAATGCACCTAGATTTGAAACACACAACAATGGGAAATTGCGCCTAGATTTGAAACACACAGTAGTGAGGAAATGCACCTAGATTTGAACACACAGCAATTGGAAAATGCACCTAGATTTGAAACACACAACAGTGGGAAATTTCAAATAGATTTAAACTCACAGCAGTAGGATAATACATCTTGATTTAAAACTCACAGTAGGGGGAAAATGCACCTAGATTTAAACTCACAGCATGTGGAAAATGCACATAGATTTGAAACTCAGAGCAGTGGGAAAATGCACCTAGATTTGAAACACATAGCAGTGGGAAATTGCAAATAAATTTAAACTCACAGCAGTAGGATAATATATCTTGATTTGAAACTCACGGTAGTGGGAAAATGCACAGAGATTTAAACTCACAGCAGTGGGAAAATGCACCTAGATTTGAAACACACAGCAGTGGGAAATTACACCTAGATTTAAACTCACAGCAGTGGGAAAATGCACCTAGATTTAAATCTCAAAGTAGTGGGAAAGTCCACCTAGATTTAAAACTCACAGCAGAGTGAAAATGAACCCTGATTTAAAACTCACAGTAGTGGAAAATGCACCTAGATTTAAACTCACAGCATGTGGAAAATGCACGTAGATTTGAAACTCACAGCAGTTGGAAAATGCACCTAGATTTAAAACTCACAGCACTTGGAAAATGCACCTAGATTTGAAACACACAGTAGTGGGGAAATGCACCTAGATTTGAAACACACAGTGGGAAAATGCAGCTAGATCTAAAACTCAAAGCAGTTGAAAAATGCACCTTGATAATAAAATTCACAGTAGTGGGAAAATGCACCTAGATTTAAACTCACAACAATGGGAAATTGTGCCTAGATTTAAAAGACACGGTAGTGGGGAGATGCACCTAGATTTGAACACACAGCAATCGGAAAATGCACCTAGATTTAAACTCACAGTAGTGGGAAAATACACCTTGATTTAAAACTCACAGCAGTGGGAAAATACACCTAGATTTGAAACAAAGAGTAGTGGGAAAATGTACCTAGATTTGAAACATACAATAATGGGAAAATGCACCTAGATTTAAAACTCACACAAGTGGGAAAATGCACCCTTATTTAAAACTCACAGTAGTGGGAAAATGTACCTAGATTTAAACTCACAGTAGTGGGAACATGTACCTAGATTTGAAACACACAATAGTGGGAAAATGCACTGAGATTTGAAACACACAGTAGCAAGAAAATGCACACGGATTTGAAACTCACAGTAGTGGGAAAATGCACCTAGATTTAAAACTCACAGCAGTGAGAAAATGCACCTAGATTTGAACCACACAGTAGTGGGAAAATGCACCTAAATTTGAAACACACAGTAGTACGAAAATGCACCTAGGTTTGAAACACAGAGCTATGGGAAATTTCACCTAGATTTAAATCTCACAGCAGTGGGAAATGCAACTAGATTTGAAACACACAGCAGTGGGAAATTACACCTAGATTGAAACTCACAGCAGTAGGAAAATGCACCTAGATTTAAAGCTCACCGAAGTGGGAAAATGCACCTAGATTTAAATCTCACAGTAGTCGGAAAGTCCACCTAGATTTAAAACTCACAGCAGTGTGAAAATGCACCCTGATTTAAAACTCACAGTAGTGGGAAAATGCACCTAGATTTAAACTCACAGCAGTGGAAAAATGCACCTAGATTTAAACTCACAGCAGTGGAAAAATGCACCTAGATTTAAAACTCACAGCAGTGGGAAAATGCACCCTGATTTAAAACTCACAGTAGTGGGAAAATGCACCTAGATTTAAACTCACAGCAGTGGAAAAATGCACCTAGATTTAAACTCACAGCAGTGGAAAAATGCACCTAGATTTAAACTCACAGCAGTGGGAAAATTCACCTAGATGTGAACCACACAGTAGTGGGAAAATGCACCTATATTTGAAACACAGTAGTAGGAAAATGCACCTAGGTTTGAAACACAGAGCTATGGGAAATTTCACCTAGATTTAAACTCACAGCAGTGGGAAATGCACCTAGATTTAAAACTCACAGCAGTGGGAAAATGCACCTAGATTTGAAACACACAGCAGTGGGAAATAACACCAATATTGAAACTCACAGCAGTAGGAAAATGCACCTAGATTTAAAGCTCACAGGAGTGGGAAAATGCACCAAGATGTAAATCTCACAGTAGTGGGAAAATTCACCTAGATTTAAAACTCGCAGCAGTGAGAAAATGCACCCTGATTTAAAACTCACAGTAGTGGGAAGATGCATCTAGATATAAACTCACAGCAGTGGCAAAATGCACCTAGATTCAAAACTCAGAGCAGTGGGAACATGCACCTAGATTTGAAACACACAGCAGTGGGAAATTGCAAATAGATTTAAACTCACAGCAGTAGGATAATACATCTTGATTTAAACCTCACAATAGTGGGGAAATGCACCTAGATTTGAAACACACAGTAGTAGGAAAATGCACGTAGGTTTGAAACACAGAGCTATGGGAAATTTCATCTAGATTTATACTCACAGCAGTGTGAAGTGCACCTAGATTTAAAACACACAGCAGTGGGAAAATGCACCTAGATTTGAAACATACATCAGTGGGAAATTACATCTAGATTGAAACTCACAGCAGTAGGAAAATGGACCTAGATTTGAAGCTCACAGGAGTGGGAAAATGCACCATGAGTTAAATCTCACAGTAGCGGGAAAATTCACCTAGATGTAAAACTCGCAGCAGTGTGAAAATGCACCCTGATGCAAAACTCACAGCAGTGGGAAGATGCATCTAGATGTAAACTCAGAGCAGTGGCAAAATGCACCTAGATTCAAAACTCAGGTCAGTGGGAAAATGAACCTAGATTTGAAACACACAACAATGGGAAATTGCGCCTAGATTTGAAACACACAGTAGTGAGGAAATGCATCTAGATTTGAACACATAGCAATTCGAAAATGCACCTAGATTTGAAACACACAACAGTGGGAAATTTCAAATAGATTTAAACTCACAGCAGTAGGATAATACATCTTGATTTAAAACTCACAGTAGTGGGAAAATGCACCTAGATTTAAACTCACAGCATGTGGAAAATGCACATAGATTTGAAAGTCAGAGCAGTGGGAAAATGCACCTAGATTTGAAACACATAGCAGTGGGAAATTGCAAATAGATTTAAACTCACAGCAGTAGGATAATATATCTTGATTTGAAACTCACAGTAGTGGGAAAATGCACATAGATTTAAACTCACAGCAGTGGGAAAATGCACCTAGATTTGAGCCACACAGTAGTGGGTAAATGCACCTAGATTTGAAACACACAGTAGTAGGAAAATGCACGTAGGTTTGAAACACAGAGCTATGGGAAATTTCACCTAGATTTAAATTCACAGCAGTGGGAAATGCACCTAGATTTAAGACTCACAGCAGTGGGAAAATGCACCTAGATTTGAACCACACAGTAGTGGGAAAATGCACCTAAATTTGAAACACACAGTAGTACGAAAATGCACCTAGGTTTGAAACACAGAGCTATGGGAAATTTCACCTAGATTTAAATCTCACAGCAGTGGGAAATGCACCTAGATTTAAGACTCACAGCAGTGGGAAAATGCAACTAGATTTGAAACGCACAGCAGTGGGAAATTACACCTAGATTGAAACTCACAGCAGTAGGAGAATGCACCTAGATTTAAAGCTCACCGGAGTGGGAAAATGCACCTAGATTTAAATCTCACAGTAGTCGGAAAGTCCACCTAGATTTAAAACTCACAGCAGTGTGAAAATGCACCCTGATTTAAAACTCACAGTAGTGGGAAAATGCACCTAGATTTAAACTAACAGCAGTGGAAAAATGCACCTAGATTTAAACTCACAGCAGTGGCAAAATGCACCTAGATTTAAAACTCACAGCAGTGGGAAAATGCACCCTGATTTAAAACTCACAGTAGTGGGAAAATGCACCTAGATTTAAACTCACAGCAGTGGAAAAATGCACCTAGATTTAAACTCACAGCAGTGGAAAAATGCACCTAGATTTAAAACTCACAGCAGTGGGAAAATTCACCTAGATGTGAACCACACAGTAGTGGGAAAATGCACCTATATTTGAAACACAGTAGTAGGAAAATGCACCTAGGTTTGAAACACAGAGCTATGGGAAATTTCACCTAGATTTAAACTCACAGCAGTGGGAAATGCACCTAGATTTAAAACTCACAGCAGTGGGAAAATGCACCTAGATTTGAAACACACAGCAGTGGGAAATTACACCAATATTGAAACTCACAGCAGTAGGAAAATGCACCTAGATTTAAAGCTCACAGGAGTGGGAAAATGCACCAAGATTTAAATCTCACAGTAGTGGGAAAATTCACCTAGATTTAAAACTCGCAGCAGTGAGAAAATGCACCCTGATTTAAAACTCACAGTAGTGGGAAGATGCATCTAGATATAAACTCACAGCAGTGGCAAAATGCACCTAGATTCAAAACTCAGAGCAGTGGGAACATGCACCTAGATTTGTAACACACAACAGTGGGAAATTTCAAATAGATTTAAACTCACAGCAGTAGGATAATACATCTTGATATAAAACTCACAGTAGTGGGAAAATGCACCTAGATTTAAACTCACAGCATGTGGAAAATGCACATAGATTTGAAACTCAGAGCAGTGGGAAAATGCACCTAGATTTGAAACACATAGCAGTGGGAAATTGCAAATAGATTTAAACTCACAGCAGTAGGATAATATATCTTGATTTGAAACTCACAGTAGTGGGAAAATGCACATAGATTTAAACTCACAGCAGTGGGAAAATGCACCTAGATTTGAGCCACACAGTAGTGGGTAAATGCACCTAGATTTGAAAAACACAGTAGTAGGAAAATGCACGTAGGTTTGAAACACAGAGCTATGGGAAATTTCACCTAGATTTAAACTCACAGCAGTGGGAAAATGCACCTAGATTTGAAACACACAGCAGTGGGAAATTACACCTAGATTTAAACTCACAGCAGTGGGAAAATGCACCTAGATTTGAAACACACAGTAGTAGGAAAATGCACCTAGGTTTGAAACACAGAGCTATGGGAAATTTCACCTAGATTTAAACTCACTGCAGTGGGAAATGCACCTAGATTTAAAACTCACAGCAGTGGGAAAATGCACCTAGATTTCAAAAAAACAGCAGTGGGAAATTACACCTAGATTGAAACTCACAGCAGTAGGAAAATACACCTAGATTTAAAGCTCACATGAGTGGGAAAATGCACCTAGATTTAAAACTCACAGCAGTGGGAAGGTGCACCTAGATTTGAAACACACAGCAGTGGGAAATTACACCTAGATTGAAACTCACAGCAGTAGGAAAATGCACCAAGATTTAAATATCACAGTAGTGGGAAAATTCACCTAGATTTAAAGCTCACAGCAGTGTGAAAATCCACCCTGATTTAAAACTCACAGTAGTGGGAATATGCATCTACATGTAAACTCACAGCAGTGGGAAATTGCAAATAGATTTAAACTCACAGCATGTGGAAAATGCACATAGATTTGAAACTCACAGCAGTTGGAAAATGCACCTAGATTTGAAACACACAGTAGTGGGGAAATGCACCTAGATTTGAAACACACAGTGGGAAAATGCAGCTAGATCTAAAACTCAAAGCAGTTGAAAAATGCACCTTGATAATAAAATTCACAGTAGTGGGAAAATGCACCTAGATTTAAACTCACAACAATGGGAAATTGCGCCTAGATTTGAAAGACACGGTAGTGGGGAAATGCACCTAGATTTGAACACACAGCAATCGGAAAATACACCTAGATTTAAACTCACAGTAGTGGGAAAATGCACCTTGATTTAAAACTCACAGCAGTGGGAAAATGCACCTAGATTTGAAACACAGAGTAGTGGGAAAATGTACCTAGATTTGAAACACACAATAATGGGAAAATCCAGCTAGATTTAAAACTCACACAAGTGGGAAAATGTACCCTTATTTAAAACTCACAGTAGTGGGAAAATGTACCTAGATTTAAACTCACAGTAGTGGGAAAATGCACCGAGATTTGAAACACACAGTAGCAAGAAAATGCACATGGATTTGAAACTCACAGCAGTGGGAAGGTGCACCTAGATTTGAAACACACAGCAGTGGGAAATTACACCTAGATTGAAACTCACAGCAGTAGGAAAATGCACCAAGATTTAAATATCACAGTAGTGGGAAAATTCACCTAGATTTAAAGCTCACAGCAGTGTGAAAATCCACCCTGATTTAAAACTCACAGTAGTGGGAATATGCATCTACATGTAAACTCACAGCAGTGGGAAATTGCAAATAGATTTAAACTCACAGCATGTGGAAAATGCACATAGATTTGAAACTCACAGCAGTTGGAAAATGCACCTAGATTTGAAACACACAGTAGTGGGGAAATGCACCTAGATTTGAAACACACAGTGGGAAAATGCAGCTAGATCTAAAACTCAAAGCAGTTGAAAAATGCACCTTGATAATAAAATTCACAGTAGTGGGAAAATGCACCTAGATTTAAACTCACAACAATGGGAAATTGCGCCTAGATTTGAAAGACACGGTAGTGGGGAAATGCACCTAGATTTGAACACACAGCAATCGGAAAATACACCTAGATTTAAACTCACAGTAGTGGGAAAATGCACCTTGATTTAAAACTCACAGCAGTGGGAAAATGCACCTAGATTTGAAACACAGAGTAGTGGGAAAATGTACCTAGATTTGAAACACACAATAATGGGAAAATCCACCTAGATTTAAAACTCACACAAGTGGGAAAATGCACCCTTATTTAAAACTCACAGTAGTGGGAAAATGTACCTAGATTTAAACTCACAGTAGTGGGAAAATGCACCGAGATTTGAAACACACAGTAGCAAGAAAATGCACATGGATTTGAAACTCACAGCAGTGGGAAAATGCACCTAGATTTGAAACACACAGCAGTGGGAAATTACACCTAGATTTAAACTCAAAGCAGTAGGAACATACAGCAATAGGAACATGCACCTAGATTTAAAGCTCACAGGAGTGGGAAAATGCACCTAGATTTAAATCTCAAAGTAGTGGGAAAGTCCACCTAGATTTAAAACTCACAGCAGAGTGAAAATGCACCCTGATTTAAAACTCACAGTAGTGAGAAGATGCACCTAGATGTAAACTCACTGCAGTGGCAAAATGCACCTAGATTCAAAACTCAGAGCAGTGGGAAAATGCACCTAGATTTGAAACACACAACAATGGGAAATTTCGCCTAGATTTAAAACACACAGTAGTGGGGAAATACACCTAGATTGGAACTCACAGCAATGGGAAAATGCACCTAGATTTAAACTCACAGTAGTGGGAAAATGCACCTAAATTTAAAACTCACAGCAGTGGGAAAATGCACCTAGATTTGAAACACAGAGTAGTGGGAAAATGTACCTAGATTTGAAACACACTGTAGTGGGAAAATGCAATGAGATTTGAAACACACAGTAGCAAGAAAATGCACATGGATTTGAAACTCACAGTAGTGGGAAAATGCACCTAGATTTAAACTCACAGCAGTGGAAAAATGCACCTAGATTTAAACTCACAGCAGTGGAAAAATGCACCTAGTGTCACGCTCGGCCGCCGTTGGCGGCTGTGGAGACGCTGGCGATGGGGCGGCCATTGATTTGGCCGTCACGCTGATGGCGTCCACATGCAGCGGTCTAGTTTTCTCCGCGCTTCCCCGGTGGAGCCTATGTAACGTCACCCAACCCGGAAGCCCGCGCGTTGCAACCTTCGCGTCAGGCTCCGGGTTGGTACGCTGCAGTTTTCCTTTCCGTGGCTTTCGCCACCGCATTCCCCCTGTTGCCTCTCTCCTCCCTCTCTTGTTCCTCCTTCCGTTCCTCGTCCTCTCCCTTTGGTTCTCTCCCTCATTGACTACTGGGATCTCCTTCTTATGCTCTCTCATTGTGTCGCGTTCCCTACTGGCTCCTTTCTCTGCTTACTGTTCTGCCCTCATAGGTAGACACTCCTGCCTCTGCCCTATTAAGCGGACCCCTCAAGCTTCGCTATCGACATACTCCTGGTATGCCCTGCAGTCCTGACCAGAACCACTACTGACCTGCAAAGAAGGGGTTTTTTGTGCCTTTTAGGCTTTTTCCCCTACACCGGTCTACCCCGGTTCGGGGGCCCCCTTTTGCCCCGAGTTCGAGGGGCAAGGTGGCTTCCTCTCGGGGTAGGTCATATCATCATACCAGAGAACAGGAAGTCTGGAAAAGGAGATTCGGAGCTGAACCGGAAAGGATACCCCAAGGTGAGCAGGAAGGTATTGAAGATAGAGGGGGAACAGCGGTGAAGTTAGAAGAAAGTAGGAGTTCATCTGACACCTAGATTTAAAACTCACAGCAGTGGGAAAATGCACCTAGATTTGAAACACACAGTAGTAGGAAAATGCACCTAGGTTTGAAACACAGAGCTATGGGAAATTTCACCTAGATTTAAACTCACTGCAGTGGGAAATGCACCTAGATTTAAAACTCACAGCAGTGGGAAAATGCACCTAGATTTAAAAAAAAAACAGCAGTGGGAAATTACACCTAGATTGAAACTCACAGCAGTAGGAAAATGCACCAAGATTTAAATATCACAGTAGTGGGAAAATTCACCTAGATTTAAAGCTCACAGCAGTGTGAAAATGCACCCTGATTTAAAACTCACAGTAGTGGGAATATGCATCTAGATGTAAACTCACAGCAGTGTGAAAATGCACCTAGATTCTAATCTCAGAGCAGTGGGAAAATGCACCTAGATTTGAAACACACAGCAGTGGGAAATTGCAAATAGATTTAAACTCACAGCAGTAGGATAATACATCTTGTTTTAAAACTCACAGTAGTGGAAAATGCACCTAGATTTAAACTTACAGCATGTGGAAAATGCACATAGATTTGAAACTCACAGCAGTTGGAAAATGCACCTAGATTTAAAACTCACAGCAGTTGGAAAATGCACCTAGATTTGAAAGACACAGTAGTGGGGAAATGCACCTAGATTTGAAACACACAGTGGGAAAATGCAGCTAGATCTAAAACTCAAAGCAGTTGAAAAATGCACCTTGATAATAAAATTCACAGTAGTGGGAAAATGCACCTAGATTTAAACTCACAACAATGGGAAAGTGTGCCTAGATATCAAAGACACGGTAGTGGGGAAATGCACCTAGATTTGAACACACAGCAATCGGAAAATGCACCTAGATTTAAACTCACAGTAGTGGGAAAATGCACCTTGATTTAAAACTCACAGCAGTGGGAAAATGCACCTAGATTTGAAACACAGAGTAGTGGGAAAATGTACCTAGATTTGAAACACACAATAATGGGAAAATCCACCTAGATTTAAAACTCACACAAGTGGGAAAATGCACCCTTATTTAAAACTCACAGTAGTGGGAAAATGTACCTAGATTTAAACTCGCAGTAGTGGGAACATGTACCTAGATTTGAAACACACAGTAGTGGGAAAATGCACCGAGATTTGAAACACACAGTAGCAAGAAAATGCACATGGATTTGAAACTCACAGTAGTGGGAAAATGCACCTAGATTTAAAACTCACAGCAGTGGGAAAATGCACCTAGATTTGAACCACACAGTAGTGGGAAAATGCACCTAAATTTGAAACACACAGTAGTAGGAAAATGCACCTAGGTTTGAAACACAGAGCTATGGGAAATTTCACCTAGATTTAAATCTCACAGCAGTGGGAAATGCACCTAGATTTAAGACTCACAGCAGTGGGAAAATGCACCTAGATTTGAAACACACAGCAGTGGGAAATTACACCTAGATTGAAACTCACAGCAGTAGGAAAATGCACCTAGATTTAAAACTCACAGGAGTGGGAAAATGAACCAAGATTTAAATCTCACAGTAGTGGGAAAATTCACCTAGATTTAAAACTCGCAGCAGTGAGAAAATGCACCCTGATTTAAAACTCACAGTAGTGGGAAGATGCATCTAGATATAAACTCACAGCAGTGGCAAAATGCACCTAGATTCAAAACTCAGAGCAGTGGGAACATGCACCTAGATTTGAAACACACAGCAGTGGGAAATTGCAAATAGATTTAAACTCACAGCAGTAGGATAATACATCTTGATTTAAACCTCACAATAGTGGGGAAATGCACCTAGATTTGAAACACACAGTAGTAGGAAAATGCACGTAGGTTTGAAACACAGAGCTATGGGAAATTGCAAATAGATTTAAACTCACAGCAGTAGGATAATACATCTTGTTTTAAAACTCACAGCAGTTGGAAAATGCACCTAGATTTGAAAGACACAGTAGTGGGGAAATGCACCTAGATTTGAAACACACAGTGGGAAAATGCAGCTAGATCTAAAACTCAAAGCAGTTGAAAAATGCACCTTGATAATAAAATTCACAGTAGTGGGAAAATGCACCTAGATTTAAACTCACAACAATGGGAAAGTGTGCCTAGATTTGAAAGACACGGTAGTGGGGAAATGCACCTAGATTTGAACACACAGCAATCGGAAAATGCACCTAGATTTAAACTCACAGTAGTGGGAAAATGCACCTTGATTTAAAACTCACAGCAGTGGGAAAATGCACCTAGATTTGAAACACAGAGTAGTGGGAAAATGTACCTAGATTTGAAACACACAATAATGGGAAAATCCACCTAGATTTAAAACTCACACAAGTGGGAAAATGCACCCTTATTTAAAACTCACAGTAGTGGGAAAATGTACCTAGATTTAAACTCGCAGTAGTGGGAACATGTACCTAGATTTGAAACACACAGTAGTGGGAAAATGCACCGAGATTTGAAACACACAGTAGCAAGAAAATGCACATGGATTTGAAACTCACAGTAGTGGGAAAATGCACCTAGATTTAAAACTCACAGCAGTGGGAAAATGCACCTAGATTTGAACCACACAGTAGTGGGAAAATGCACCTAAATTTGAAACACACAGTAGTAGGAAAATGCACCTAGGTTTGAAACACAGAGCTATGGGAAATTTCACCTAGATTTAAATCTCACAGCAGTGGGAAATGCACCTAGATTTAAGACTCACAGCAGTGGGAAAATGCACCTAGATTTGAAACACACAGCAGTGGGAAATTACACCTAGATTGAAACTCACAGCAGTAGGAAAATGCACCTAGATTTAAAACTCACAGGAGTGGGAAAATGAACCAAGATTTAAATCTCACAGTAGTGGGAAAATTCACCTAGATTTAAAACTCGCAGCAGTGAGAAAATGCACCCTGATTTAAAACTCACAGTAGTGGGAAGATGCATCTAGATATAAACTCACAGCAGTGGCAAAATGCACCTAGATTCAAAACTCAGAGCAGTGGGAACATGCACCTAGATTTGAAACACACAGCAGTGGGAAATTGCAAATAGATTTAAACTCACAGCAGTAGGATAATACATCTTGATTTAAACCTCACAATAGTGGGGAAATGCACCTAGATTTGAAACACACAGTAGTAGGAAAATGCACGTAGGTTTGAAACACAGAGCTATGGGAAATTTCACCTAGATTTATACTCACAGCAGTGTGAAGTGAACCTAGATTTAAAACACACAGCAGTGGGAAAATGCACCTAGATTTGAAACACACAACAGTGGGAAATTACATCTAGATTGAAACTCATAGCAGTAGGAAAATGGACCTAGATTTGAAGCTCACAGGAGTGGGAAAATGCACCAAGAGTTAAATCTCACAGTAGTGGGAAAATTCACCTAGATGTAAAACTTGCAGCAGTGTGAAAATGCACCCTGATGCAAAACTCACAGTAGTGGGAAGATGCATCTAGATGTAAACTCAGAGCAGTGGCAAAATGCATCCAGATTCAAAACTCAGAGCAGTGGGAAAATGCACCTAGATTTGAAACACACAACAATGGGAAATTGCGCCTAGATTTGAAACACACAGTAGTGAGGAAATGCACCTAGATTTGAACACACAGCAATTGGAAAATGCACCTAGATTTGAAACACACAACAGTGGGAAATTTCAAATAGATTTAAACTCACAGCAGTAGGATAATACATCTTGATTTAAAACTCACAGTAGGGGGAAAATGCACCTAGATTTAAACTCACATCATGTGGAAAATGCACATAGATTTGAAACTCAGAGCAGTGGGAAAATGCACCTAGATTTGAAACACATAGCAGTGGGAAATTGCAAATATATTTAAACTCACAGCAGTAGGATAATATATCTTGATTTGAAACTCACGGTAGTGGGAAAATGCACAGAGATTTAAACTCACAGCAGTGGGAAAATGCACCTAGATTTGAAACACACAGCAGTGGGAAATTACACCTAGATTTAAACTCACAGCAGTGGGAAAATGCACCTAGATTTAAATCTCAAAGTAGTGGGAAAGTCCACCTAGATTTAAAACTCACAGCAGAGTGAAAATGAACCCTGATTTAAAACTCACAGTAGTGGAAAATGCACCTAGATTTAAACTCACAGCATGTGGAAAATGCACGTAGATTTGAAACTCACAGCAGTTGGAAAATGCACCTAGATTTAAAACTCACAGCAGTTGGAAAATGCACCTAGATTTGAAACACACAGTAGTGGGGAAATGCACCTAGATTTGAAACACACAGTGGGAAAATGCAGCTAGATCTAAAACTCAAAGCAGTTGAAAAATGCACCTTGATAATAAAATTCACAGTAGTGGGAAAATGCACCTAGATTTAAACTCACAACAATGGGAAATTGCGCCTAGATTTAAAAGACACGGTAGTGGGGAGATGAACCTAGATTTGAACACACAGCAATCGGAAAATGCACCTAGATTTAAACTCACAGTAGTGGGAAAATACACCTTGATTTAAAACTCACAGCAGTGGGAAAATACACCTAGATTTGAAACAAAGAGTAGTGGGAAAATGTACCTAGATTTGAAACATACAATAATGGGAAAATGCACCTAGATTTAAAACTCACACAAGTGGGAAAATGCACCCTTATTTAAAACTCACAGTAGTGGGAAAATGTACCTAGATTTAAACTCACAGTAGTGGGAACATGTACCTAGATTTGAAACACACAGTAGTGGGAAAATGCACTGAGATTTGAAACACACAGTAGCAAGAAAATGCACACGGATTTGAAACTCACAGTAGTGGGAAAATGCACCTAGATTTAAAACTCACAGCAGTGAGAAAATGCACCTAGATTTGAACCACACAGTAGTGGGAAAATGCACCTAAATTTGAAACACACAGTAGTACGAAAATGCACCTAGGTTTGAAACACAGAGCTTTGGGAAATTTCACCTAGATTTAAATCTCACAGCAGTGGGAAATGCAACTAGATTTGAAACACACAGCAGTGGGAAATTACACCTAGATTGAAACTCACAGCAGTAGGAAAATGCACCTAGATTTAAAGCTCACCGAAGTGGGAAAATGCACCTATATTTAAATCTCACAGTAGTCGGAAAGTCCACCTAGATTTTAAAACTCACAGCAGTGTGAAAATGCACCCTGATTTAAAACTCACAGTAGTGGGAAAATGCACCTAGATTTAAACTCACAGCAGTGGAAAAATGCACCTAGATTTAAACTCACAGCAGTGGAAAAATGCACCTAGATTTAAAACTCACAGCAGTGGGAAAATGCACCCTGATTTAAAACTCACAGTAGTGGGAAAATGCACCTAGATTTAAACTCACAGCAGTGGAAAAATGCACCTAGATTTAAACTCACAGCAGTGGAAAAATGCACCTAGATTTAAAACTCACAGCAGTGGGAAAATTCACCTAGATGTGAACCACACAGTAGTGGGAAAATGCACCTATATTTGAAACACAGTAGTAGGAAAATGCACCTAGGTTTGAAACACAGAGCTATGGGAAATTTCACCTAGATTTAAACTCACAGCAGTGGGAAATGCACCTAGATTTAAAACTCACAGCAGTGGGAAAATGCACCTAGATTTGAAACACACAGCAGTGGGAAATTACACCAATATTGAAACTCACAGCAGTAGGAAAATGCACCTAGATTTAAAGCTCACAGGAGTGGGAAAATGCACCAAGATGTAAATCTCACAGTAGTGGGAAAATTCACCTAGATTTAAAACTCGCAGCAGTGAGAAAATGCACCCTGATTTAAAACTCACAGTAGTGGGAAGATGCATCTAGATATAAACTCACAGCAGTGGCAAAATGCACCTAGATTCAAAACTCAGAGCAGTGGGAACATGCACCTAGATTTGAAACACACAGCAGTGGGAAATTGCAAATAGATTTAAACTCACAGCAGTAGGATAATACATCTTGATTTAAACCTCACAATAGTGGGGAAATGCACCTAGATTTGAAACACACAGTAGTAGGAAAATGCACGTAGGTTTGAAACACAGAGCTATGGGAAATTTCACCTAGATTTATACTCACAGCAGTGTGAAGTGCACCTAGATTTAAAACACACAGCAGTGGGAAAATGCACCTAGATTTGAAACATACATCAGTGGGAAATTACATCTAGATTGAAACTCACAGCAGTAGGAAAATGGACCTAGATTTGAAGCTCACAGGAGTGGGAAAATGCACCAAGAGTTAAATCTCACAGTAGTGGGAAAATTCACCTAGATGTAAAACTCGCAGCAGTGTGAAAATGCACCCTGATGCAAAACTCACAGCAGTGGGAAGATGCATCTAGATGTAAACTCAGAGCAGTGGCAAAATGCACCTAGATTCAAAACTCAGGTCAGTGGGAAAATGAACCTAGATTTGAAACACACAACAATGGGAAATTGCGCCTAGATTTGAAACACACAGTAGTGAGGAAATGCATCTAGATTTGAACACATAGCAATTCGAAAATGCACCTAGATTTGAAACACACAACAGTGGGAAATTTCAAATAGATTTAAACTCACAGCAGTAGGATAATACATCTTGATTTAAAACTCACAGTAGTGGGAAAATGCACCTAGATTTAAACTCACAGCATGTGGAAAATGCACATAGATTTGAAACTCAGAGCAGTGGGAAAATGCACCTAGATTTGAGCCACACAGTAGTGGGTAAATGCACCTAGATTTGAAACACACAGTAGTAGGAAAATGCACGTAGGTTTGAAACACAGAGCTATGGGAAATTTCACCTAGATTTATACTCACAGCAGTGTGAAGTGCACCTAGATTTAAAACGCACAGTAGTGGGAAAATGCACCTAGATTTGAAACATACATCAGTGGGAAATTACATCTAGATTGAAACTCAAAGCAGTAGGAAAATGGACCTAGATTTGAAGCTCACAGGAGTGGGAAAATGCACCAAGAGTTAAATCTCACAGTAGTGGGAAAATTCACCTAGATGTAAAACTCGCAGCAGTGTGAAAATGCACCCTGATGCAAAACTCACAGCAGTGGGAAGATGCATCTAGATGTAAACTCAGAGCAGTGGCAAAATGCACCTAGATTCAAAACTCAGGTCAGTGGGAAAATGAACCTAGATTTGAAACACACAACAATGGGAAATTGCGCCTAGATTTGAAACACATAGTAGTGAGGAAATGCATCTAGATTTGAACACATAGCAATTGGAAAATGCACCTAGATTTGAAACACACAACAGTGGGAAATTTCAAATAGATTTAAACTCACAGCAGTAGGATAATACATCTTGATTTAAAACTCACAGTAGTGGGAAAATGCACCTACATTTAAACTCACAGCATGTGGAAAATGCACATAGATTTGAAACACATAGCAGTGGGAAATTGCAAATAGATTTAAACTCACAGCAGTAGGATAATATAAACTTGATTTGAAACTCACAGTAGTGGGAAAATGCACATAGATTTAAACTCACAGCAGTGGGAAAATGCACCTAGATTTGAGCCACACAGTAGTGGGTAAATGCACCTAGATTTGAAACACACAGTAGTAGGAAAATGCATGTAGGTTTGAAACACAGAGCTATGGGAAATTTCACCTAGATTTAAACTCACAGCAGTGGGAAAATGCACCTAGATTTGAAACACACAGCAGTGGGAAATTACACCTAGATTTAAACTCACAGCAGTGGGAAAATGCACCTAGATTTGAAACACACAGTAGTAGGAAAATGCACCTAGGTTTGAAACACAGAGCTATGGGAAATTTCACCTAGATTTAAACTCACTGCAGTGGGAAATGCACCTAGATTTAAAACTCACAGCAGTGGGAAAATGCACCTAGATTTCAAAAAAACAGCAGTGGGAAATTACACCTAGATTGAAACTCACAGCAGTAGGAAAATGCACCTAGATTTAAAGCTCACAGGAGAGGGAAAATGCACCTAGATTTAAAACTCACAGCAGTGGGAAGGTGCACCTAGATTTGAAACACACAGCAGTGGGAAATTACACCTAGATTGAAACTCACAGCAGTAGGAAAATGCACCAAGATTTAAATATCACAGTAGTGGGAACATTCACCTAGATTTAAAGCTCACAGCAGTGTGAAAATGCACCCTGATTTAAAACTCACAGTAGTGGGAATATGCATCTAGAGGTAAACTCACAGCAGTGGGAAATTGCAAATAGATTTAAACTCACAGCATGTGGAAAATGCACATAGATTTGAAACTCACAGCAGTTGGAAAATGCACCTAGATTTGAAACACACAGTAGTGGGGAAATGCACCTAGATTTGAAACACACAGTGGGAAAATGCAGCTAGATCTAAAACTCAAAGCAGTTGAAAAATGCACCTTGATAATAAAATTCACAGTAGTGGGAAAATGCACCTAGATTTAAACTCACAACAATGGGAAATTGCGCCTAGATTTGAAAGACACGGTAGTGGAGAAATGCACCTAGATTTGAACACACAGCAATCGGAAAATGCACCTAGATTTAAACTCACAGTAGTGGGAAAATGCACCTTGATTTAAAACTCACAGCAGTGGGAAAATGCACCTAGATTTCAAAAACACAGCAGTGGGAAATTACACCTAGATTGAAACTCACAGCAGTAGGAAAATGCACCTAGATTTAAAGCTCACAGGAGTGGGAAAATGCACCTAGATTTAAAACTCACAGCAGTGGGAAAGTGCACCTAGATTTGAACACACAGCAGTGGGAAATTACACCTAGATTGAAACTCACAGCAGTAGGAAAATGCACCAAGATTTAAATATCACAGTAGTGGGAACATTCACCTAGATTTAAAGCTCACAGCAGTGTGAAAATGCACCCTGATTTAAAACTCACAGTAGTGGGAATATGCATCTAGATGTAAACTCACAGCAGTGGGAAATTGCAAATAGATTTAAACTCACAGCAGTAGGATAATACATCTTGATTTAAAACTCACAGTAGTGGAAAATGCACCTAGATTTAAACTCACAGCATGTGGAAAATGCACATAGATTTGAAACTCACAGCGGTTGGAAAATGCACCTCGATTTAAAACTCACAGCAGTTGGAAAATGCACCTAGATTTGAAACACAAAGTAGTGGGGAAATGCACCTAAATTTGAAACACACAGTGGGAAAATGCAGCTAGATTGAAAACTCAAAGCAGTTGAAAAATGCACCTTGATAATAAAATTCACAGTAGTGGGAAAATGCACCTAGATTGAAACTCACAACAATGGGAAATTGCGCCTAGATTTGAACACACAGCAATCGGAAAATGCACCTAGATTTAAACTCACAGTAGTGGGAAAATGCACCTTGATTTAAAACTCACAGCAGTGGGAAAATGCACCTAGATTTGAAACAAAGAGTAGTGGGAAAATGTACCTAAATTTGAAACATACAATAATGGGAAAATGCACCTAGATTTAAAACTCACACAAGTGGGAAAATGCACCCTTATTTAAAATTCACAGTAGTGGGAAAATGTACCTAGATTTAAACTCACAGTAGTGGGAACATGTACCTAGATTTGAAACACACAGTAGTGGGAAAATGCACTGAGATTTGAAACACACAGTAGCAAGAAAATGCACCTAGGTTTGAAACACAGAGCTATGGGAAATTTCACCTAGATTTAAATCTCACAGCAATGGGAAATGCACCTAGATTTAAGACTCACAGCAGTGGGAAAATGCAACTAGATTTGAAACACACAGCAGTGGGAAATTACACCTAGATTGAAACTCACAGCAGTAGCAAAATGCACCTAGATTTAAACTCACAGCAGTGGAAAAATGCACCTAGATTTAAACTCACAGCAGTGGAAAAATGGACCTAGATTTAAAACTCACAGCAGTGGGAAAATTCACCTAGATGTGAACCACACAGTAGTGGGAAAATGCACCTAGATTTGAAACACAGTAGTAGGAAAATGCACCTAGGTTTGAAACACAGAGCTATGGGAAATTTCACCTAGATTTAAACTCACAGCAGTTGGAAATGCACCTAGATTTAAAACTCACAGCAGTGGGAAAATGCACCTAGATTTGAAACACACAGCAGTGGGAAATTACACCAATATTGAAACTCACAGCAGTAGGAAAATGCACCTAGATTTAAAGCTCACGGGAATGGGAAAATGCACCAAGATTTAAATCTCACAGTAGTGGGAAAATTCACCTAGATTTAAAACTTGCAGCAGTGAGAAAATGCACCCTGATTTAAAACTCACAGTAGTGGGAAGATGCATCTAGATGTAAACTCACAGCAGTGGCAAAATGCACCTAGATTCAAAACTCAGAGCAGTGGGAAAATGCACCTAGATTTGAAACACAGAGCAATGGGAAATTGCAAATAGATTTAAACTCACAGCAGTAGGATAATACATCTTGATTTAAACCACACAGTAGTGGGGAAATGCACCTAGATTTGAAACATACAGTAGTAGGAAAATGCACGTAGGTTTGAAACACAGAGCTATGGGAAATTTCACCTAGATTTAAACTCACAGCAGTGGGAAACGCACCTAGATTTGAACACACAGCAATGGGAAAATGCACCTAGATTTAAACTCACACTAGTGGGAAAATGCACCTAGATTTAAAACTCACAGCAGTGGGAAAATGCACCTAGATGTGAACCACACAGCAGTGGGAAAATGCACCTAGATTTGAAACACAGTAGTAGGAAAATGCACCTAGGTTTGAAACACAGAGCTATGGGAAATTTCACCTAGATTTAAACTCACAGCAGTGGGAAATGCACCTAGATTTAAAACTCACAGCATTGGGAAAATGCACCTAGATTTGAAACACCCAGCAGTGAGAAATTACACCTAGATTGAAACTCACAGCAGTAGGAAAATGCACCTAGATTTAAAGCTCACAGGAGTGGGAAATGCACCAAGATTTAAATCTCACAGTAGTGGGACAATTCACCTAGATTTAAAACTCGCAGCAGTGAGAAAATGCACCCTGATTTGAAACTCACAGTAGTGGGAAGATGCATCTAGATGTAAACTCACAGCAGTGGCAAAATGCACCTAGATTCAAAACTCAGAGCAGTGGGAAAATGCACCTAGATTTGAAACACACAGCAGTGGGAAATTGCAAATAGATTTAAACTCACAGAAGTAGGATAATACATCTTGATTTAAACCTCACAGTAGTGGGGAAATGCACCTAGATTTGAAACATACAGTAGTAGGAAAATGCACGTAGGTTTGAAACACAGAGCTATGGGAAATTTCACCTAGATTTAAACTCACAGCAGTGGGAAACGCACCTAGATTTGAAGCTCACAGGAGTGGGAAAATTCACCTAGATTTTAAACATACAGCAGTGGGAATTTACAACTAGATTGAAACTCACAGCAGTAGGAAAATGCACCTAGATTTGAAGCTCACAGGATTGGGAAAATTCACCTAGATGTAAAACTCGCAGCAATGTGAAAATGCACCCTGATGCAAAACTCACAGTAGTGGGAAGATGCATCTAGATGTAAACTCAGAGCAGTGGCAAAATGCACCTAGATTCAAAACTCAGGGCAGTGGGAAAATGAACCTAGATTTGAAACACACAGTAGTGGGGAAATGCACCTAGATTTGAACACACAGCAATGGGAAAATGCACCTAGATTTGAAACACACAACAGTGGGAAATTGCAAAAAGATTTAAACTCACAGCAGTAGGATAATACATCTTGATTTAAAACTCACAGTAGTGGGAAAATGCACCTAGATTTAAACTCATGGCATGTGGAAAATGCACATAGATTTGAAACTCAGAGCAATGGGAAAATGCACCTAGATTTGAAACACACAGCAGTGGGAAATTGCAAATAGATTTAAACTCACAGCAGTAGGATAATACATCTTGATTTGAAACTCACGGTAGTGGGAAAATGCTCATAGATTTAAACTCACAGCAGTGGAAAAATGCACCTAGATTTGAACCACACAGTAGTGGGAAAATGCACCTAGATTTGAAACACACAGTAGTAGGAAAATGCACGTAGGTTTGAAACACAGAGCTATGGGAAATTTCACCTAGATTTAAATTCACAGCAGTGGGAAATGCACCTAGATTTAAGACTCACAGCAGTGGGAAAATGCACCTAGATTTGAAACACACAGCAGTGGGAAATTACACCTAGATTTAAACTCAAAGCAGTAGGAACATACAGCAATAGGTACATGCACCTAGATTTAAAGCTCACATGAGTGGGAAAATGCACCTAGATTTAATTCTCAAAGTAGTGGGAAAGTCCACCTAGATTTAAAACTCACAGCAGAGTGAAAATGCACCCTGATTTAAAACTCACAGTAGTGAGAAGATGCACCTAGATGTAAACTCACTGCAGTGGCAAAATGCATCTAGATTCAAAACTCAGAGCAGTGGGAAAATGCACCTAGATTTGAAACACACAACAATGGGAAATTTCGCCTAGATTTTGAAACACACAGTAGTGGGGAAATACACCTAGATTGGAACTCACAGCAATGGGAAAATGCACCTAGATTTAAACTCACATTAGTGGGAAAATGCACCTAAATTTAAAACTCACAGCAGTGGAAAAATGCACCTAGATTTGAAACACAGAGTAGTGGGAAAATGTACCTAGATTTGAAACACACTGTAGTGGGAAAATGCACTGAGATTTGAAACACACAGTAGCAAGAAAATGCACATGGATTTGAAACTCACAGTAGTGGGAAAATGCACCTAGATTTAAACTCACAGCAGTGGAAAAATGCACCTAGATTTAAACTCACAGCAGTGGAAAAATGCACCTAGATTTAAAACTCACAGCAGTGGGAAAATGCACCTAGATTTGAAACACACAGTAGTAGGAAAATGCACCTAGGTTTGAAACACAGAGCTATGGGAAATTTCACCTAGATTTAAACTCACTGCAGTGGGAAATGCACCTAGATTTAAAACTCACAGCAGTGGGAAATTACACCTAGATTGAAACTCACAGCAGTAGGAAAAGGCACCAAGATTTAAATATCACAGTAGTGGGAAAATTCACCTAGATTTAAAGCTCACAGCAGTGTGAAAATGCACCCTGATTTAAAACTCACAGTAGTGGGAATATGCATCTAGATGTAAACTCACAGCAGTGTGAAAATGCACCTAGATTCTAATCTCAGAGCAGTGGGAAAATGCACCTAGATTTGAAACACACAGCAGTGGGAAATTGCAAATAGATTTAAACTCACAGCAGTAGGATAATACATCTTGTTTTAAAACTCACAGTAGTGGAAAATGCACCTAGATTTAAACTTACAGCATGTGGAAAATGCACATAGATTTGAAACTCACAGCAGTTGGAAAATGCACCTAGATTTAAAACTCACAGCAGTTGGAAAATGCACCTAGATTTGAAAGACACAGTAGTGGGGAAATGCACCTAGATTTGAAACACACAGTGGGAAAATGCAGCTAGATCTAAAACTCAAAGCAGTTGAAAAATGCACCTTGATAATAAAATTCACAGTAGTGGGAAAATGCACCTAGATTTAAACTCACAACAATGGGAAAGTGTGCCTAGATTTGAAAGACACGGTAGTGGGGAAATGCACCTAGATTTGAACACACAGCAATCGGAAAATGCACCTAGATTTAAACTCACAGTAGTGGGAAAATGCACCTTGATTTAAAACTTACAGCAGTGGGAAAATGCACCTAAATTTGAAACACAGAGTAGTGGGAAAATGTACCTAGATTTGAAACACACAATAATGGGAAAATCCACCTAGATTTAAAACTCACACAAGTGGGAAAATGCACCCTTATTTAAAACTCACAGTAGTGGGAAAATGTACCTAGATTTAAACTCACAGTAGTGGGAACATGTACCTAGATTTGAAACACACAGTAGTGGGAAAATGCACCGAGATTTGAAACACACAGTAGCAAGAAAATGCACATGGATTTGAAACTCACAGTAGTGGGAAAATGCACCTAGATTTAAAACTCACAGCAGTGGGAAAATGCACCTAGATTTGAACCACACAGTAGTGGGAAAATGCACCTAAATTTGAAACACACAGTAGTAGGAAAATGCACCTAGTTTTGAAACACAGAGCTATGGGAAATTTAACCTAGATTTAAATCTCACAGCAGTGGGAAATGCACCTAGATTTAAGATTCACAGCAGTGGGAAAATGCACCTAGATTTGAAACACACAGCAGTGGGAAATTACACCTAGATTGAAACTCACAGCAGTAGGAAAATGCACCTAGATTTAAAGCTCACAGGAGTGGGAAAATGAACCAAGATTTAAATCTCACAGTAGTGGGAAAATTCACCTAGATTTAAAACTCGCAGCAGTGAGAAAATGCACCCTGATTTAAAACTCACAGTAGTGGGAAGATGCATCTAGATATAAACTCACAGCAGTGGCAAAATTCACCTAGATTCAAAACTCAGAGCAGTGGGAACATGCACCTAGATTTGAAACACACAGCAGTGGGAAATTGCAAATAGATTTAAACTCACAGCAGTAGGATAATACATCTTGATTTAAACCTCACAATAGTGGGGAAATGCACCTAGATTTGAAACACACAGTAGTAGGAAAATGCACGTAGGTTTGAAACACAGAGCTATGGGAAATTTCACCTAGATTTATACTCACAGCAGTCTGAAGTGAACCTAGATTTAAAACACACAGCAGTGGGAAAATGCACCTAGATTTGAAACATACAACAGTGGGAAATTACATCTAGATTGAAACTCACAGCAGTAGGAAAATGGACCTAGATTTGAAGCTCACAGGAGTGGGAAAATGCACCAAGAGTTAAATCTCACAGTAGTGGGAAAATTCACCTAGATGTAAAACTCGCAGCAGTGTGAAAATGCACCCTGATGCAAAACTCACAGTAGTGGGAAGATGCATCTAGATGTAAACTCAGAGCAGTGGCAAAATGCATCCAGATTCAAAACTCAGAGCAGTGGGAAAATGCACCTAGATTTGAAACACACAACAATGGGAAATTGTGCCTAGATTTGAAACACACAGTAGTGAGGAAATGCACCTAGATTTGAACACACAGCAATTGGAAAATGCACCTAGATTTGAAACACACAACAGTGGGAAATTTCAAATAGATTTAAACTCACAGCAGTAGGATAATACATCTTGATTTAAAACTCACAGTAGGGGGAAAATGCACCTAGATTTAAACTCACAGCATGTGGAAAATGCACATAGATTTGAAACTCAGAGCAGTGGGAAAATGCACCTAGATTTGAAACACATAGCAGTGGGAAATTGCAAATAAATTTAAACTCACAGCAGTAGGATAATATATCTTGATTTGAAACTCACGGTAGTGGGAAAATGCACAGAGATTTAAACTCACAGCAGTGGGAAAATGCACCTAGATTTGAAACACACAACAGTGGGAAATTACACCTAGATTTAAACTCACAGCAGTGGGAAAATGCACCTAGATTTAAATCTCAAAGTAGTGGGAAAGTCCACCTAGATTTAAAACTCACAGCAGAGTGAAAATGAACCCTGATTTAAAACTCACAGTAGTGGAAAATGCACCTAGATTTAAACTCACAGCATGTGGAAAATGCACGTAGATTTGAAACTCACAGCAGTTGGAAAATGCACCTAGATTTAAAACTCACAGCAGTTGGAAAATGCACCTAGATTTGAAACACACAGTAGTGGGGAAATGCACCTAGATTTGAAACACACAGTGGGAAAATGCAGCTAGATCTAAAACTCAAAGCAGTTGAAAAATGCACCTTGATAATAAAATTCACAGTAGTGGGAAAATGCACCTAGATTTAAACTCACAACAATGGGAAATTGCGCCTAGATTTAAAAGACACGGTAGTGGGGAGATGCACCTAGATTTGAACACACAGCAATCGGAAAATGCACCTAGATTTAAACTCACAGTAGTGGGAAAATACACCTTGATTTAAAACTCACAGCAGTGGGAAAATGCACCTAGATTTGAAACAAAGAGTAGTGGGAAAATGTACCTAGATTTGAAACATACAATAATGGGAAAATGCACCTAGATTTAAAACTCACACAAGTGCGAAAATGCACCCTTATTTAAAACTCACAGTAGTGGGAAAATGTACCTAGATTTAAACTCACAGTAGTGGGAACATGTACCTAGATTTGAAACACAAAGTAGTGGGAAAATGCACTGAGATTTGAAACACACAGTAGCAAGAAAATGCACACGGATTTGAAACTCACAGTAGTGGGAAAATGCACCTAGATTTAAAACTCACAGCAGTGGGAAAATGCACCTAGATTTGAACCACACAGTAGTGGGAAAATGCACCTAAATTTGAAACACACAGTAGTACGAAAATGCACCTAGGTTTGAAACACAGAGCTATGGGAAATTTCACCTAGATTTAAATCTCACAGCAGTGGGAAATGCACCTAGATTTAAGACTCACAGCAGTGGGAAAATGCAACTAGATTTGAAACGCACAGCAGTGGGAAATTACACCTAGATTGAAACTCACAGCAGTAGGAGAATGCACCTAGATTTAAAGCTCACCGGAGTGGGAAAATGCACCTAGATTTAAATCTCACAGTAGTCGGAAAGTCCACCTAGATTTAAAACTCACAGCAGTGTGAAAATGCACCCTGATTTAAAACTCACAGTAGTGGGAAAATGCACCTAGATTTAAACTCACAGCAGTGGAAAAATGCACCTAGATTTAAACTCACAGCAGTGGAAAAATGCACCTAGATTTAAAACTCACAGCAGTGGGAAAATTCACCTAGATGTGAACCACACAGTAGTGGGAAAATGCACCTATATTTGAAACACAGTAGTAGGAAAATGCACCTAGGTTTGAAACACAGAGCTATGGGAAATTTCACCTAGATTTAAACTCACAGCAGTGGGAAATGCACCTAGATTTAAAACTCACAGCAGTGGGAAAATGCACCTAGATTTGAAACACACAGCAGTGGGAAATTACACCAATATTGAAACTCACAGCAGTAGGAAAATGCACCTAGATTTAAAGCTCACAGGAGTGGGAAAATGCACCAAGATTTAAATCTCACAGTAGTGGGAAAATTCACCTAGATTTAAAACTCGCAGCAGTGAGAAAATGCACCCTGATTTAAAACTCACAGTAGTGGGAAGATGCATCTAGATATAAACTCACAGCAGTGGCAAAATGCACCTAGATTCAAAACTCAGAGCAGTGGGAACATGCACCTAGATTTGAAACACACAGCAGTGGGAAATTGCAAATAGATTTAAACTCACAGCAGTAGGATAATACATCTTGATTTAAACCTCACAATAGTGGGGAAATGCACCTAGATTTGAAACACACAGTAGTAGGAAAATGCACGTAGGTTTGAAACACAGAGCTATGGGAAATTTCACCTAGATTTATACTCACAGCAGTGTGAAGTGCACCTAGATTTAAAACACACAGCAGTGGGAAAATGCACCTAGATTTGAAACATACATCAGTGGGAAATTACATCTAGATTGAAACTCACAGCAGTAGGAAAATGGACCTAGATTTGAAGCTCACAGGAGTGGGAAAATGCACCAAGAGTTAAATCTCACAGTAGTGGGAAAATTCACCTAGATGTAAAACTCGCAGCAGTGTGAAAATGCACCCTGATGCAAAACTCACAGCAGTGGGAAGATGCATCTAGATGTAAACTCAGAGCAGTGGCAAAATGCACCTAGATTCAAAACTCAGGTCAGTGGGAAAATGAACCTAGATTTGAAACACACAACAATGGGAAATTGCGCCTAGATTTGAAACACACAGTAGTGAGGAAATGCATCTAGATTTCAACACATAGCAATTCGAAAATGCACCTAGATTTGAAACACACAACAGTGGGAAATTTCAAATAGATTTAAACTCACAGCAGTAGGATAATACATCTTGATTTAAAACTCACAGTAGTGGGAAAATGCACCTAGATTTAAACTCACAGCATGTGGAAAATGCACATAGATTTGAAACTCAGAGCAGTGGGAAAATGCACCTAGATTTGAAACACATAGCAGTGGGAAATTGCAAATAGATTTAAACTCACAGCAGTAGGATAATATATCTTGATTTGAAACTCACAGTAGTGGGAAAATGCACATAGATTTAAACTCACAGCAGTGGGAAAATGCACCTAGATTTGAGCCACACAGTAGTGGGTAAATGCACCTAGATTTGAAACACACAGTAGTAGGAAAATGCACGTAGGTTTGAAACACAGAGCTATGGGAAATTTCACCTAGATTTAAACTCACAGCAGTGGGAAAATGCACCTAGATTTGAAACACACAGCAGTGGGAAATTACACCTAGATTTAAACTCACAGCAGTGGGAAAATGCACCTAGATTTGAAACACACAGTAGTAGGAAAATGCACCTAGGTTTGAAACACAGAGCTATGGGAAATTTCACCTAGATTTAAACTCACTGCAGTGGGAAATGCACCTAGATTTAAAACTCACAGCAGTGGGAAAATGCACCTAGATTCAAAGAAAACAGCAGTGGGAAATTACACCTAGATTGAAACTCACAGCAGTAGGAAAATGCACCTAGATTTAAAGCTCACATGAGTGGGAAAATGCACCTAGATTTAAAACTCACAGCAGTGGGAAGGTGCACCTAGATTTGAAACACACAGCAGTGGGAAATTACACCTAGATTGAAACTCACAGCAGTAGGAAAAAGCACCAAGATTTAAATATCACAGTAGTGGGAAAATTCACCTAGATTTAAAGATCACAGCAGTGTGAAAATCCACCCTGATTTAAAACTCACAGTAGTGGGAATATGCATCTACATGTAAACTCACAGCAGTGGGAAATTGCAAATAGATTTAAACTCACAGCATGTGGAAAATGCACATAGATGTGAAACTCACAGCAGTTGGAAAATGCACCTAGATTTGAAACACACAGTAGTGGGGAAATGCACCTAGATTTGAAACACACAGTGGGAAAATGCAGCTAGATCTAAAACTCAAAGCAGTTGAAAAATGCACCTTGATAATAAAATTCACAGTAGTGGGAAAATGCACCTAGATTTAAACTAACAACAATGGGAAATTGCGCCTAGATTTGAAAGACACGGTAGTGGGGAAATGCACCTAGATTTGAACACACAGCAATCGGAAAATACACCTAGATTTAAACTCACAGTAGTGGGAAAATGCACCTTGATTTAAAGCTCACAGCAGTGGGAAAATGCACCTAGATTTGAAACACAGAGTAGTGGGAAAATGTACCTAGATTTGAAACACACAATAATGGGAAAATCCACCTAGATTTAAAACTCACACAAGTGGGAAAATGCACCCTTATTTAAAACTCACAGTAGTGGGAAAATGTACCTAGATTTAAACTCACAGTAGTGGGAAAATGCACCGAGATTTGAAACACACAGTAGCAAGAAAATGCACATGGATTTGAAACTCACAGTAGTGGGAAAATGCACCTAGATTTAAACTCACAGCAGTGGAAAAATGCACCTAGATTTAAACTCACAGCAGTGGAAAAATGCACCTAGTGTCACGCTCGGCCGCCGTTGGCGGCTGTGGAGACGCTGGCGATGGGGCGGCCATTGATTTGGCCGTCACGCTGACGGCGTCCACATGCAGCGGTCTAGTTTTCTCCGCGCTTCCCCGGTGGAGCCTATGTAACGTCACCCAACCCGGAAGCCCGCGCGTTGCAACCTTCGCGTCAGGCTCCGGGTTGGTACGCTGCAGTTTTCCTTTCCGTGGCTTTCGCCACCGCATTCCCCCTGTTGCCTCTCTCCTCCCTCTCTTGTTCCTCCTTCCGTTCCTCGTCCTCTCCCTTTGGTTCTCTCCCTCATTGACTACTGGGATCTCCTTCTTATGCTCTCTCATTGTGTCGCGTTCCCTACTGGCTCCTTTCTCTGCTTACTGTTCTGCCCTCATAGGTAGACACACCTGCCTCTGCCCTATTAAGCGGACCCCTCAAGCTTCGCTATCGACATACTCCTGGTATGCCCTGCAGTCCTGACCAGAACCACTACTGACCTGCAAAGAAGGGGTTTTTTGTGCCTTTTAGGCTTTTTCCCCTACACCGGTCTACCCCGGTTCGGGGGCCCCCTTTTGCCCCGAGTTCGAGGGGCAAGGTGGCTTCCTCTCGGGGTAGGTCATATCATCATACCAGAGAACAGGAAGTCTGGAAAAGGAGATTCGGAGCTGAACCGGAAAGGATACCCCAAGGTGAGCAGGAAGGTATTGAAGATAGAGGGGGAACAGCGGTGAAGTTAGAAGAAAGTAGGAGTTCATCTGACACCTAGATTTAAAACTCACAGCAGTGGGAAAATGCACCTAGATTTGAAACACACAGTAGTAGGAAAATGCACCTAGGTTTGAAACACAGAGCTATGGGAAATTTCACCTAGATTTAAACTCACTGCAGTGGGAAATGCACCTAGATTTAAAACTCACAGGAGTGGGAAAATGCACCTAGATTTAAAAAAAAACAGCAGTGGGAAATTACACCTAGATTGAAACTCACAGCAGTAGGAAAATGCACCAAGATTTAAATATCACAGTAGTGGGAAAATTCACCTAGATTTAAAGCTCACAGCAGTGTGAAAATGCACCCTGATTTAAAACTCACAGTAGTGGGAATATGCATCTAGATGTAAACTCACAGCAGTGTGAAAATGCACCTAGATTCTAATCTCAGAGCAGTGGGAAAATGCACCTAGATTTGAAACACACAGCAGTGGGAAATTGCAAATAGATTTAAACTCACAGCAGTAGGATAATACATCTTGTTTTAAAACTCACAGTAGTGGAAAATGCACCTAGATTTAAACGTACAGCATGTGGAAAATGCACATAGATTTGAAACTCACAGCAGTTGGAAAATGCACCTAGATTTAAAACTCACAGCAGTTGGAAAATGCACCTAGATTTGAAACACACAGTAGTGGGGAAATGCACCTAGATTTGAAACACACAGTGGGAAAATGCAGCTAGATCTAAAACTCAAAGCAGTTGAAAAATGCACCTTGATAATAAAATTCACAGTAGTGGGAAAATGCACCTAGATTTAAACTCACAACAATGGGAAAGTGTGCGTAGATTTGAAAGACACGGTAGTGGGGAAATGCACCTAGATTTGAACACACAGCAATCGGAAAATGCACCTAGATTTAAACTCACAGTAGTGGGAAAATGCACCTTGATTTAAAACTCACAGCAGTGGGAAAATGCACCTAGATTTGAAACACAGAGTAGTGGGAAAATGTACCTAGATTTGAAACACACAATAATGGGAAAATCCACCTAGATTTAAAACTCACACAAGTGGGAAAATGCACCCTTATTTAAAACTCACAGTAGTGGGAAAATGTACCTAGATTTAAACTCGCAGTAGTGGGAACATGTACCTAGATTTGAAACACACAGTAGTGGGAAAATGCACCGAGATTTGAAACACACAGTAGCAAGAAAATGCACACGGATTTGAAACTCACAGTAGTGGGAAAATGCACCTAGATTTAAAACTCACAGCAGTGGGAAAATGCACCTAGATTTGAACCACACAGTAGTGGGAAAATGCACCTAAATTTGAAACACACAGTAGTAGGAAAATGCACCTAGGTTTGAAACACAGAGCTATGGGAAATTTCACCTAGATTTAAATCTCACAGCAGTGGGAAATGCACCTAGATTTAAGACTCACAGCAGTGGGAAAATGCACCTAGATTTGAAACACACAGCAGTGGGAAATTACACCTAGATTGAAACTTACAGCAGTAGGAAAATGCACCTAGATTTAAAGCTCACAGGAGTGGGAAAATGAACCAAGATTTAAATCTCACAGTAGTGGGAAAATTCACCTAGATTTAAAACTCGCAGCAGTGAGAAAATGCACCCTGATTTAAAACTCACAGTAGTGGGAAGATGCATCTAGATATAAACTCACAGCAGAGGCAAAATGCACCTAGATTCAAAACTCAGAGCAGTGGGAACATGCACCTAGATTTGAAACACACAGCAGTGGGAAATTGCAAATAGATTTAAACTCACAGCAGTAGGATAATACATCTTGATTTAAACCTCACAATAGTGGGGAAATGCACCTAGATTTGAAACACACAGTAGTAGGAAAATGCACGTAGGTTTGAAACACAGAGCTATGGGAAATTTCACCTAGATTTATACTCACAGCAGTGTGAAGTGAACCTAGATTTAAAACACACAGCAGTGGGAAAATGCACCTAGATTTGAAACACACAACAGTGGGAAATTACATCTGGATTGAAACTCATAGCAGTAGGAAAATGGACCTAGATTTGAAGCTCACAGGAGTGGGAAAATGCACCAAGAGTTAAATCTCACAGTAGTGGGAAAATTCACCTAGATGTAAAACTCGCAGCAGTGTGAAAATGCACCCTGATGCAAAACTCACAGTAGTGGGAAGATGCATCTAGATGTAAAGTCAGAGCAGTGGCAAAATGCATCCAGATTCAAAACTCAGAGCAGTGGGAAAATGCACCTAGATTTGAAACACACAACAATGGGAAATTGCGCCTAGATTTGAAACACACAGTAGTGAGGAAATGCACCTAGATTTGAACACACAGCAATTGGAAAATGCACCTAGATTTGAAACACACAACAGTGGGAAATTTCAAATAGATTTAAACTCACAGCAGTAGGATAATACATCTTGATTTAAAACTCACAGTAGGGGGAAAATGCACCTAGATTTAAACTCACAGCATGTGGAAAATGCACATAGATTTGAAACTCAGAGCAGTGGGAAAATGCACCTAGATTTGAAACACATAGCAGTGGGAAATTGCAAATAAATTTAAACTCACAGCAGTAGGATAATATATCTTGATTTGAAACTCACGGTAGTGGGAAAATGCACAGAGATTTAAACTCACAGCAGTGGGAAAATGCACCTAGATTTGAAACACACAGCAGTGGGAAATTACACCTCGATTTAAACTCACAGCAGTGGGAAAATGCACCTAGATTTAAATCTCAAAATAGTGGGAAAGTCCACCTAGATTTAAAACTCACAGCAGAGTGAAAATGAACCCTGATTTAAAACTCACAGTAGTGGAAAATGCACCTAGATTTAAACTCACAGCATGTGGAAAATGCACGTAGATTTGAAACTCACAGCAGTTGGAAAATGCACCTAGATTTAAAACTCACAGCACTTGGAAAATGCACCTAGATTTGAAACACACAGTAGTGGGGAAATGCACCTAGATTTGAAACACACAGTGGGAAAATGCAGCTAGATCTAAAACTCAAAGCAGTTGAAAAATGCACCTTGATAATAAAATTCACAGTAGTGGGAGAATGCACCTAGATTTAAACTCACAACAATGGGAAATTGCGCCTAGATTTAAAAGACACGGTAGTGGGGAGATGCACCTAGATTTGAACACACAGCAATCGGAAAATGCACCTAGATTTAAACTCACAGTAGTGGGAAAATACACCTTGATTTAAAACTCACAGCAGTGGGAAAATACACCTAGATTTGAAACAAAGAGTAGTGGGAAAATGTACCTAGATTTGAAACATACAATAATGGGAAAATGCACCTAGATTTAAAACTCACACAAGTGGGAAAATGCACCCTTATTTAAAACTCACAGTAGTGGGAAAATGTACCTAGATTTAAACTCACAGTAGTGGGAACATGTACCTAGATTTGAAACACACAGTAGTGGGAAAATGCACTGAGATTTGAAACACACAGTAGCAAGAAAATGCACACGGATTTGAAACTCACAGTAGTGGGAAAATGCACCTAGATTTAAAACTCACAGCAGTGAGAAAATGCACCTAGATTTGAACCACACAGTAGTGGGAAAATGCACCTAAATTTGAAACACACAGTAGTACGAAAATGCACCTAGGTTTGAAACACAGAGCTATGGGAAATTTCACCTAGATTTAAATCTCACAGCAGTGGGAAATGCAACTAGATTTGAAACACACAGCAGTGGGAAATTACACCTAGATTGAAACTCACAGCAGTAGGAAAATGCACCTAGATTTAAAGCTCACCGAAGTGGGAAAATGCACCTAGATTTAAATCTCACAGTAGTCGGAAAGTCCACCTAGATTTAAAACTCACAGCAGTGTGAAAATGCACCCTGATTTAAAACTCACAGTAGTGGGAAAATGCACCTAGATTTAAACTCACAGCAGTGGAAAAATGCACCTAGATTTAAACTCACAGCAGTGGAAAAATGCACCTAGATTTAAAACTCACAGCAGTGGGAAAATGCACCTAGATTTAAACTCACAGCAGTGGGAAAATTCACCTAGATGTGAACCACACAGTAGTGGGAAAATGCACCTATATTTGAAACACAGTAGTAGGAAAATGCACCTAGGTTTGAAACACAGAGCTATGGGAAATTTCACCTAGATTTAAACTCACAGCAGTGGGAAATGCACCTAGATTTAAAACTCACAGCAGTGGGAAAATGCACCTAGATTTGAAACACACAGCAGTGGGAAATTACACCAATATTGAAACTCACAGCAGTAGGAAAATGCACCTAGATTTAAAGCTCACAGGAGTGGGAAAATGCACCAAGATGTAAATCTCACAGTAGTGGGAAAATTCACCTAGATTTAAAACTCGCAGCAGTGAGAAAATGCACCCTGATTTAAAACTCACAGTAGTGGGAAGATGCATCTAGATATAAACTCACAGCAGTGGCAAAATGCACCTAGATTCAAAACTCAGAGCAGTGGGAACATGCACCTAGATTTGAAACACACAGCAGTGGGAAATTGCAAATAGATTTAAACTCACAGCAGTAGGATAATACATCTTGATTTAAACCTCACAATAGTGGGGAAATGCACCTAGATTTGAAACACACAGTAGTAGGAAAATGCACGTAGGTTTGAAACACAGAGCTATGGGAAATTTCACCTAGATTTATACTCACAGCAGTGTGAAGTGCACCTAGATTTAAAACACACAGCAGTGGGAAAATGCACCTAGATTTGAAACATACATCAGTGGGAAATTACATCTAGATTGAAACTCACAGCAGTAGGAAAATGGACCTAGATTTGAAGCTCACAGGAGTGGGAAAATGCACCACGAGTTAAATCTCACAGTAGTGGGAAAATTCACCTAGATGTAAAACTCGCAGCAGTGTGAAAATGCACCCTGATGCAAAACTCACAGCAGTGGGAAGATGCATCTAGATGTAAACTCAGAGCAGTGGCAAAATGCACCTAGATTCAAAACTCAGGTCAGTGGGAAAATGAACCTAGATTTGAAACACACAACAATGGGAAATTGCGCCTAGATTTGAAACACACAGTAGTGAGGAAATGCATCTAGATTTGAACACATAGCAATTCGAAAATGCACCTAGATTTGAAACACACAACAGTGGGAAATTTCAAATATATTTAAACTCACAGCAGTAGGATAATACATCTTGATTTAAAACTCACAGTAGTGGGAAAATGCACCTAGATTTAAACTCACAGCATGTGGAAAATGCACATAGATTTGAAAGTCAGAGCAGTGGGAAAATGCACCTAGATTTGAAACACATAGCAGTGGGAAATTGCAAATAGATTTAAACTCACAGCAGTAGGATAATATATCTTGATTTGAAACTCACAGTAGTGGGAAAATGCACATAGATTTAAACTCACAGCAGTGGGAAAATGCACCTAGATTTGAGCCACACAGTAGTGGGTAAATGCACCTAGATTTGAAACACACAGTAGTAGGAAAATGCACGTAGGTTTGAAACACAGAGCTATGGGAAATTTCACCTAGATTTAAATTCACAGCAGTGGGAAATGCACCTAGATTTAAGACTCACAGCAGTGGGAAAATGCACCTAGATTTGAACCACACAGTAGTGGGAAAATGCACCTAAATTTGAAACACACAGTAGTACGAAAATGCACCTAGGTTTGAAACACAGAGCTATGGGAAATTTCACCTAGATTTAAATCTCACAGCAGTGGGAAATGCACCTAGATTTAAGACTCACAGCAGTGGGAAAATGCAACTAGATTTGAAACGCACAGCAGTGGGAAATTACACCTAGATTGAAACTCACAGCAGTAGGAGAATGCACCTAGATTTAAAGCTCACCGGAGTGGGAAAATGCACCTAGATTTAAATCTCACAGTAGTCGGAAAGTCCACCTAGATTTAAAACTCACAGCAGTGTGAAAATGCACCCTGATTTAAAACTCACAGTAGTGGGAAAATGCACCTAGATTTAAACTCATAGCAGTGGAAAAATGCACCTAGATTTAAACTCACAGCAGTGGCAAAATGCACCTAGATTTAAAACTCACAGCAGTGGGAAAATGCACCCTGATTTAAAACTCACAGTAGTGGGAAAATGCACCTAGATTTAAACTCACAGCAGTGGAAAAATGCACCTAGATTTAAACTCACAGCAGTGGAAAAATGCACCTAGATTTAAAACTCACAGCAGTGGGAAAATTCACCTAGATGTGAACCACACAGTAGTGGGAAAATGCACCTATATTTGAAACACAGTAGTAGGAAAATGCACCTAGGTTTGAAACACAGAGCTATGGGAAATTTCACCTAGATTTAAACTCACAGCAGTGGGAAATGCACCTAGATTTAAAACTCACAGCAGTGGGAAAATGCACCTAGATTTGAAACACACAGCAGTGGGAAATTACACCAATATTGAAACTCACAGCAGTAGGAAAATGCACCTAGATTTAAAGCTCACAGGAGTGGGAAAATGCACCAAGATTTAAATCTCACAGTAGTGGGAAAATTCACCTAGATTTAAAACTCGCAGCAGTGAGAAAATGCACCCTGATTTAAAACTCACAGTAGTGGGAAGATGCATCTAGATATAAACTCACAGCAGTGGCAAAATGCACCTAGATTCAAAACTCAGAGCAGTGGGAACATGCACCTAGATTTGAAACACACAACAGTGGGAAATTTCAAATAGATTTAAACTCACAGCAGTAGGATAATACATCTTGATATAAAACTCACAGTAGTGGGAAAATGCACCTAGATTTAAACTCACAGCATGTGGAAAATGCACATAGATTTGAAACTCAGAGCAGTGGGAAAATGCACCTAGATTTGAAACACATAGCAGTGGGAAATTGCAAATAGATTTAAACTCACAGCAGTAGGATAATATATCTTGATTTGAAACTCACAGTAGTGGGAAAATGCACATAGATTTAAACTCACAGCAGTGGGAAAATGCACCTAGATTTGAGCCACACAGTAGTGGGTAAATGCACCTAGATTTGAAACACACAGTAGTAGGAAAATGCACGTAGGTTTGAAACACAGAGCTATGGGAAATTTCACCTAGATTTAAACTCACAGCAGTGGGAAAATGCACCTAGATTTGAAACACACAGCAGTGGGAAATTACACCTAGATTTAAACTCACAGCAGTGGGAAAATGCACCTAGATTTGAAACACACAGTAGTAGGAAAATGCACCTAGGTTTGAAACACAGAGCTATGGGAAATTTCACCTAGATTTAAACTCACTGCAGTGGGAAATGCACCTAGATTTAAAACTCACAGCAGTGGGAAAATGCACCTAGATTTCAAAAAAACAGCAGTGGGAAATTACACCTAGATTGAAACTCACAGCAGTAGGAAAATGCACCTAGATTTAAAGCTCACATGAGTGGGAAAATGCACCTAGATTTAAAACTCACAGCAGTGGGAAGGTGCACCTAGATTTGAAACACACAGCAGTGGGAAATTACACCTAGATTGAAACTCACAGCAGTAGGAAAATGCACCAAGATTTAAATATCACAGTAGTGGGAAAATTCACCTAGATTTAAAGCTCACAGCAGTGTGAAAATCCACCCTGATTTAAAACTCACAGTAGTGGGAATATGCATCTACATGTAAACTCACAGCAGTGGGAAATTGCAAATAGATTTAAACTCACAGCATGTGGAAAATGCACATAGATTTGAAACTCACAGCAGTTGGAAAATGCACCTAGATTTGAAACACACAGTAGTGGGGAAATGCACCTAGATTTGAAACACACAGTGGGAAAATGCAGCTAGATCTAAAACTCAAAGCAGTTGAAAAATGCACCTTGATAATAAAATTCACAGTAGTGGGAAAATGCACCTAGATTTAAACTCACAACAATGGGAAATTGCGCCTAGATTTGAAAGACACGGTAGTGGGGAAATGCACCTAGATTTGAACACACAGCAATCGGAAAATACACCTAGATTTAAACTCACAGTAGTGGGAAAATGCACCTTGATTTAAAACTCACAGCAGTGGGAAAATGCACCTAGATTTGAAACACAGAGTAGTGGGAAAATGTACCTAGATTTGAAACACACAATAATGGGAAAATCCACCTAGATTTAAAACTCACACAAGTGGGAAAATGCACCCTTATTTAAAACTCACAGTAGTGGGAAAATGTACCTAGATTTAAACTCACAGTAGTGGGAAAATGCACCGAGATTTGAAACACACAGTAGCAAGAAAATGCACATGGATTTGAAACTCACAGCAGTGGGAAAATGCACCTAGATTTGAAACACACAGCAGTGGGAAATTACACCTAGATTTAAACTCAAAGCAGTAGGAACATACAGCAATAGGAACATGCACCTAGATTTAAAGCTCACAGGAGTGGGAAAATGCACCTAGATTTAAATCTCAAAGTAGTGGGAAAGTCCACCTAGATTTAAAACTCACAGCAGAGTGAAAATGCACCCTGATTTAAAACTCACAGTAGTGAGAAGATGCACCTAGATGTAAACTCACTGCAGTGGCAAAATGCACCTAGATTCAAAACTCAGAGCAGTGGGAAAATGCACCTAGATTTGAAACACACAACAATGGGAAATTTCGCCTAGATTTGAAACACACAGTAGTGGGGAAATACACCTAGATTGGAACTCACAGCAATGGGAAAATGCACCTAGATTTAAACTCACAGTAGTGGGAAAATGCACCTAAATTTAAAACTCACAGCAGTGGGAAAATGCACCTAGATTTGAAACACAGAGTAGTGGGAAAATGTACCTAGATTTGAAACACACTGTAGTGGGAAAATGCAATGAGATTTGAAACACACAGTAGCAAGAAAATGCACATGGATTTGAAACTCACAGTAGTGGGAAAATGCACCTAGATTTAAACTCACAGCAGTGGAAAAATGCACCTAGATTTAAACTCACAGCAGTGGAAAAATGCACCTAGTGTCACGCTCGGCCGCCGTTGGTGGCTGTGGAGACGCTGGCGATGGGGCGGCCATTGATTTGGCCGTCACGCTGATGGCGTCCACATGCAGCGGTCTAGTTTTCTCCGCGCTTCCCCGGTGGAGCCTATGTAACGTCACCCAACCCGGAAGCCCGCGCGTTGCAACCTTCGCGTCAGGCTCCGGGTTGGTACGCTGCAGTTTTCCTTTCCGTGGCTTTCGCCACCGCATTCCCCCTGTTGCCTCTCTCCTCCCTCTCTTGTTCCTCCTTCCGTTCCTCGTCCTCTCCCTTTGGTTCTCTCCCTCATTGACTACTGGGATCTCCTTCTTATGCTCTCTCATTGTGTCGCGTTCCCTACTGGCTCCTTTCTCTGCTTACTGTTCTGCCCTCATAGGTAGACACTCCTGCCTCTGCCCTATTAAGCGGACCCCTCAAGCTTCGCTATCGAAATACTCCTGGTATGCCCTGCAGTCCTGACCAGAACCACTACTGACCTGCAAAGAAGGGGTTTTTTGTGCCTTTTAGGCTTTTTCCCCTACACCGGTCTACCCCGGTTCGGGGGCCCCCTTTTGCCCCGAGTTCGAGGGGCAAGGTGGCTTCCTCTCGGGGTAGGTCATATCATCATACCAGAGAACAGGAAGTCTGGAAAAGGAGATTCGGAGCTGAACCGGAAAGGATACCCCAAGGTGAGCAGGAAGGTATTGAAGATAGAGGGGGAACAGCGGTGAAGTTAGAAGAAAGTAGGAGTTCATCTGACACCTAGATTTAAAACTCACAGCAGTGGGAAAATGCACCTAGATTTGAAACACACAGTAGTAGGAAAATGCACCTAGGTTTGAAACACAGAGCTATGGGAAATTTCACCTAGATTTAAACTCACTGCAGTGGGAAATGCACCTAGATTTAAAACTCACAGCAGTGGGAAAATGCACCTAGATTTAAAAAAAAACAGCAGTGGGAAATTACACCTAGATTGAAACTCACAGCAGTAGGAAAATGCACCAAGATTTAAATATCACAGTAGTGGGAAAATTCACCTAGATTTAAAGCTCACAGCAGTGTGAAAATGCACCCTGATTTAAAACTCACAGTAGTGGGAAGATGCATCTAGATGTAAACTCACAGCAGTGTGAAAATGCACCTAGATTCTAATCTCAGAGCAGTGGGAAAATGCACCTAGATTTGAAACACACAGCAGTGGGAAATTGCAAATAGATTTAAACTCACAGCAGTAGGATAATACATCTTGTTTTAAAACTCACAGTAGTGGAAAATGCACCTAGATTTAAACTTACAGCATGTGGAAAATGCACATAGATTTGAAACTCACAGCAGTTGGAAAATGCACCTAGATTTAAAACTCACAGCAGTTGGAAAATGCACCTAGATTTGAAACACACAGTAGTGGGGAAATGCACCTAGATTTGAAACACACAGTGGGAAAATGCAGCTAGATCTAAAACTCAAAGCAGTTGAAAAATGCACCTTGATAATAAAATTCACAGTAGTGGGAAAATGCACCTAGATTTAAACTCACAACAATGGGAAAGTGTGCCTAGATTTGAAAGACACGGTAGTGGGGAAATGCACCTAGATTTGAACACACAGCAATCGGAAAATGCACCTAGATTTAAACTCACAGTAGTGGGAAAATGCACCTTGATTTAAAACTCACAGCAGTGGGAAAATGCACCTAGATTTGAAACACAGAGTAGTGGGAAAATGTACCTAGATTTGAAACACACAATAATGGGAAAATCCACCTAGATTTAAAACTCACACAAGTGGGAAAATGCACCCTTATTTAAAACTCACAGTAGTGGGAAAATGTACCTAAATTTAAACTCGCAGTAGTGGGAACATGTACCTAGATTTGAAACACACAGTAGTGGGAAAATGCACCGAGATTTGAAACACACAGTAGCAAGAAAATGCACACGGATTTGAAACTCACAGTAGTGGGAAAATGCACCTAGATTTGAACCACACAGTAGTGGGAAAATGCACCTAAATTTGAAACACACAGTAGTAGGAAAATGCACCTAGGTTTGAAACACAGAGCTATGGGAAATTTCACCTAGATTTAAATCTCACAGCAGTGGGAAATGCACCTAGATTTAAGACTCACAGCAGTGGGAAAATGCACCTAGATTTGAAACACACAGCAGTGGGAAATTACACCTAGATTGAAACTTACAGCAGTAGGAAAATGCACCTAGATTTAAAGCTCACAGGAGTGGGAAAATGAACCAAGATTTAAATCTCACAGTAGTGGGAAAATTCACCTAGATTTAAAACTCGCAGCAGTGAGAAAATGCACCCTGATTTAAAACTCACAGTAGTGGGAAGATGCATCTAGATATAAACTCACAGCAGTGGCAAAATGCACCTAGATTCAAAACTCAGAGCAGTGGGAACATGCACCTAGATTTGAAACACACAGCAGTGGGAAATTGCAAATAGATTTAAACTCACAGCAGTAGGATAATACATCTTGATTTAAACCTCACAATAGTGGGGAAATGCAGCTAGATTTGAAACACACAGTAGTAGGAAAATGCACGTAGGTTTGAAACACAGAGCTATGGGAAATTTCACCTAGATTTATACTCACAGCAGTGTGAAGTGAACCTAGATTTAAAACACACAGCAGTGGGAAAATGCACCTAGATTTGAAACACACAACAGTGGGAAATTACATCTGGATTGAAACTCATAGCAGTAGGAAAATGGACCTAGATTTGAAGCTCACAGGAGTGGGAAAATGCACCAAGAGTTAAATCTCACAGTAGTGGGAAAATTCACCTAGATGTAAAACTCGCAGCAGTGTGAAAATGCACCCTGATGCAAAACTCACAGTAGTGGGAAGATGCATCTAGATGTAAACTCAGAGCAGTGGCAAAATGCATCCAGATTCAAAACTCAGAGCAGTGGGAAAATGCACCTAGATTTGAAACACACAACAATGGGAAATTGCGCCTAGATTTGAAACACACAGTAGTGAGGAAATGCACCTAGATTTGAACACACAGCAATTGGAAAATGCACCTAGATTTGAAACACACAACAGTGGGAAATTTCAAATAGATTTAAACTCACAGCAGTAGGATAATACATCTTGATTTAAAACTCACAGTAGGGGGAAAATGCACCTAGATTTAAACTCACAGCATGTGGAAAATGCACATAGATTTGAAACTCAGAGCAGTGGGAAAATGCACCTAGATTTGAAACACATAGCAGTGGGAAATTGCAAATAAATTTAAACTCACAGCAGTAGGATAATATATCTTGATTTGAAACTCACGGTAGTGTGAAAATGCACAGAGATTTAAACTCACAGCAGTGGGAAAATGCACCTAGATTTGAAACACACAGCAGTGGGAAATTACACCTAGATTTAAACTCACAGCAGTGGGAAAATGCACCTAGATTTAAATCTCAAAGTAGTGGGAAAGTCCACCTAGATTTAAAACTCACAGCAGAGTGAAAATGAACCCTGATTTAAAACTCACAGTAGTGGAAAATGCACCTAGATTTAAACTCACAGCATGTGGAAAATGCACGTAGATTTGAAACTCACAGCAGTTGGAAAATGCACCTAGATTTAAAACTCACAGCACTTGGAAAATGCACCTAGATTTGAAACACACAGTAGTGGGGAAATGCACCTAGATTTGAAACACACAGTGGGAAAATGCAGCTAGATCTAAAACTCAAAGCAGTTGAAAAATGCACCTTGATAATAAAATTCACAGTAGTGGGAAAATGCACCTAGATTTAAACTCACAACAATGGGAAATTGTGCCTAGATTTAAAAGACACGGTAGTGGGGAGATGCACCTAGATTTGAACACACAGCAATCGGAAAATGCACCTAGATTTAAACTCACAGTAGTGGGAAAATACACCTTGATTTAAAACTCACAGCAGTGGGAAAATACACCTAGATTTGAAACAAAGAGTAGTGGGAAAATGTACCTAGATTTGAAACATACAATAATGGGAAAATGCACCTAGATTTAAAACTCACACAAGTGGGAAAATGCACCCTTATTTAAAACTCACAGTAGTGGGAAAATGTACCTAGATTTAAACTCACAGTAGTGGGAACATGTACCTAGATTTGAAACACACAATAGTGGGAAAATGCACTGAGATTTGAAACACACAGTAGCAAGAAAATGCACACGGATTTGAAACTCACAGTAGTGGGAAAATGCACCTAGATTTAAAACTCACAGCAGTGAGAAAATGCACCTAGATTTGAACCACACAGTAGTGGGAAAATGCACCTAAATTTGAAACACACAGTAGTACGAAAATGCACCTAGGTTTGAAACACAGAGCTATGGGAAATTTCACCTAGATTTAAATCTCACAGCAGTGGGAAATGCAACTAGATTTGAAACACACAGCAGTGGGAAATTACACCTAGATTGAAACTCACAGCAGTAGGAAAATGCACCTAGATTTAAAGCTCACCGAAGTGGGAAAATGCACCTAGATTTAAATCTCACAGTAGTCGGAAAGTCCACCTAGATTTAAAACTCACAGCAGTGTGAAAATGCACCCTGATTTAAAACTCACAGTAGTGGGAAAATGCACCTAGATTTAAACTCACAGCAGTGGAAAAATGCACCTAGATTTAAACTCACAGCAGTGGAAAAATGCACCTAGATTTAAAACTCACAGCAGTGGGAAAATGCACCCTGATTTAAAACTCACAGTAGTGGGAAAATGCACCTAGATTTAAACTCACAGCAGTGGAAAAATGCACCTAGATTTAAACTCACAGCAGTGGAAAAATGCACCTAGATTTAAACTCACAGCAGTGGGAAAATTCACCTAGATGTGAACCACACAGTAGTGGGAAAATGCACCTATATTTGAAACACAGTAGTAGGAAAATGCACCTAGGTTTGAAACACAGAGCTATGGGAAATTTCACCTAGATTTAAACTCACAGCAGTGGGAAATGCACCTAGATTTAAAACTCACAGCAGTGGGAAAATGCACCTAGATTTGAAACACACAGCAGTGGGAAATAACACCAATATTGAAACTCACAGCAGTAGGAAAATGCACCTAGATTTAAAGCTCACAGGAGTGGGAAAATGCACCAAGATGTAAATCTCACAGTAGTGGGAAAATTCACCTAGATTTAAAACTCGCAGCAGTGAGAAAATGCACCCTGATTTAAAACTCACAGTAGTGGGAAGATGCATCTAGATATAAACTCACAGCAGAGGCAAAATGCACCTAGATTCAAAACTCAGAGCAGTGGGAACATGCACCTAGATTTGAAACACACAGCAGTGGGAAATTGCAAATAGATTTAAACTCACAGCAGTAGGATAATACATCTTGATTTAAACCTCACAATAGTGGGGAAATGCACCTAGATTTGAAACACACAGTAGTAGGAAAATGCACGTAGGTTTGAAACACAGAGCTATGGGAAATTTCATCTAGATTTATACTCACAGCAGTGTGAAGTGCACCTAGATTTAAAACACACAGCAGTGGGAAAATGCACCTAGATTTGAAACATACATCAGTGGGAAATTACATCTAGATTGAAACTCACAGCAGTAGGAAAATGGACCTAGATTTGAAGCTCACAGGAGTGGGAAAATGCACCATGAGTTAAATCTCACAGTAGCGGGAAAATTCACCTAGATGTAAAACTCGCAGCAGTGGGAAAATGCACCCTGATGCAAAACTCACAGCAGTGGGAAGATGCATCTAGATGTAAACTCAGAGCAGTGGCAAAATGCACCTAGATTCAAAACTCAGGTCAGTGGGAAAATGAACCTAGATTTGAAACACACAACAATGGGAAATTGCGCCTAGATTTGAAACACACAGTAGTGAGGAAATGCATCTAGATTTGAACACATAGCAATTCGAAAATGCACCTAGATTTGAAACACACAACAGTGGGAAATTTCAAATAGATTTAAACTCACAGCAGTAGGATAATACATCTTGATTTAAAACTCACAGTAGTGGGAAAATGCACCTAGATTTAAACTCACAGCATGTGGAAAATGCACATAGATTTGAAAGTCAGAGCAGTGGGAAAATGCACCTAGATTTGAAACACATAGCAGTGGGAAATTGCAAATAGATTTAAACTCACAGCAGTAGGATAATATATCTTGATTTGAAACTCACAGTAGTGGGAAAATGCACATAGATTTAAACTCACAGCAGTGGGAAAATGCACCTAGATTTGAGCCACACAGTAGTGGGTAAATGCACCTAGATTTGAAACACACAGTAGTAGGAAAATGCACGTAGGTTTGAAACACAGAGCTATGGGAAATTTCACCTAGATTTAAATTCACAGCAGTGGGAAATGCACCTAGATTTAAGACTCACAGCAGTGGGAAAATGCACCTAGATTTGAACCACACAGTAGTGGGAAAATGCACCTAAATTTGAAACACACAGTAGTACGAAAATGCACCTAGGTTTGAAACACAGAGCTATGGGAAATTTCACCTAGATTTAAATCTCACAGCAGTGGGAAATGCACCTAGATTTAAGACTCACAGCAGTGGGAAAATGCAACTAGATTTGAAACGCACAGCAGTGGGAAATTACACCTAGATTGAAACTCACAGCAGTAGGAGAATGCACCTAGATTTAAAGCTCACCGGAGTGGGAAAATGCACCTAGATTTAAATCTCACAGTAGTCGGAAAGTCCACCTAGATTTAAAACTCACAGCAGTGTGAAAATGCACCCTGATTTAAAACTCACAGTAGTGGGAAAATGCACCTAGATTTAAACTAACAGCAGTGGAAAAATGCACCTAGATTTAAACTCACAGCAGTGGCAAAATGCACCTAGATTTAAAACTCACAGCAGTGGGAAAATGCACCCTGATTTAAAACTCACAGTAGTGGGAAAATGCACCTAGATTTAAACTCACAGCAGTGGAAAAATGCACCTAGATTTAAACTCACAGCAGTGGAAAAATGCACCTAGATTTAAAACTCACAGCAGTGGGAAAATTCACCTAGATGTGAACCACACAGTAGTGGGAAAATGCACCTATATTTGAAACACAGTAGTAGGAAAATGCACCTAGGTTTGAAACACAGAGCTATGGGAAATTTCACCTAGATTTAAACTCACAGCAGTGGGAAATGCACCTAGATTTAAAACTCACAGCAGTGGGAAAATGCACCTAGATTTGAAACACACAGCAGTGGGAAATTACACCAATATTGAAACTCACAGCAGTAGGAAAATGCACCTAGATTTAAAGCTCACAGGAGTGGGAAAATGCACCAAGATTTAAATCTCACAGTAGTGGGAAAATTCACCTAGATTTAAAACTCGCAGCAGTGAGAAAATGCACCCTGATTTAAAACTCACAGTAGTGGGAAGATGCATCTAGATATAAACTCACAGCAGTGGCAAAATGCACCTAGATTCAAAACTCAGAGCAGTGGGAACATGCACCTAGATTTGTAACACACAACAGTGGGAAATTTCAAATAGATTTAAACTCACAGCAGTAGGATAATACATCTTGATATAAAACTCACAGTAGTGGGAAAATGCACCTAGATTTAAACTCACAGCATGTGGAAAATGCACATAGATTTGAAACTCAGAGCAGTGGGAAAATGCACCTAGATTTGAAACACATAGCAGTGGGAAATTGCAAATAGATTTAAACTCACAGCAGTAGGATAATATATCTTGATTTGAAACTCACAGTAGTGGGAAAATGCACATAGATTTAAACTCACAGCAGTGGGAAAATGCACCTAGATTTGAGCCACACAGTAGTGGGTAAATGCACCTAGATTTGAAAAACACAGTAGTAGGAAAATGCACGTAGGTTTGAAACACAGAGCTATGGGAAATTTCACCTAGATTTAAACTCACAGCAGTGGGAAAATGCACCTAGATTTGAAACACACAGCAGTGGGAAATTACACCTAGATTTAAACTCACAGCAGTGGGAAAATGCACCTAGATTTGAAACACACAGTAGTAGGAAAATGCACCTAGGTTTGAAACACAGAGCTATGGGAAATTTCACCTAGATTTAAACTCACTGCAGTGGGAAATGCACCTAGATTTAAAACTCACAGCAGTGGGAAAATGCACCTAGATTTCAAAAAAACAGCAGTGGGAAATTACACCTAGATTGAAACTCACAGCAGTAGGAAAATACACCTAGATTTAAAGCTCACATGAGTGGGAAAATGCACCTAGATTTAAAACTCACAGCAGTGGGAAGGTGCACCTAGATTTGAAACACACAGCAGTGGGAAATTACACCTAGATTGAAACTCACAGCAGTAGGAAAATGCACCAAGATTTAAATATCACAGTAGTGGGAAAATTCACCTAGATTTAAAGCTCACAGCAGTGTGAAAATCCACCCTGATTTAAAACTCACAGTAGTGGGAATATGCATCTACATGTAAACTCACAGCAGTGGGAAATTGCAAATAGATTTAAACTCACAGCATGTGGAAAATGCACATAGATTTGAAACTCACAGCAGTTGGAAAATGCACCTAGATTTGAAACACACAGTAGTGGGGAAATGCACCTAGATTTGAAACACACAGTGGGAAAATGCAGCTAGATCTAAAACTCAAAGCAGTTGAAAAATGCACCTTGATAATAAAATTCACAGTAGTGGGAAAATGCACCTAGATTTAAACTCACAACAATGGGAAATTGCGCCTAGATTTGAAAGACACGGTAGTGGGGAAATGCACCTAGATTTGAACACACAGCAATCGGAAAATACACCTAGATTTAAACTCACAGTAGTGGGAAAATGCACCTTGATTTAAAACTCACAGCAGTGGGAAAATGCACCTAGATTTGAAACACAGAGTAGTGGGAAAATGTACCTAGATTTGAAACACACAATAATGGGAAAATCCACCTAGATTTAAAACTCACACAAGTGGGAAAATGCACCCTTATTTAAAACTCACAGTAGTGGGAAAATGTACCTAGATTTAAACTCACAGTAGTGGGAAAATGCACCGAGATTTGAAACACACAGTAGCAAGAAAATGCACATGGATTTGAAACTCACAGCAGTGGGAAAATGCACCTAGATTTGAAACACACAGCAGTGGGAAATTACACCTAGATTTAAACTCAAAGCAGTAGGAACATACAGCAATAGGAACATGCACCTAGATTTAAAGCTCACAGGAGTGGGAAAATGCACCTAGATTTAAATCTCAAAGTAGTGGGAAAGTCCACCTAGATTTAAAACTCACAGCAGAGTGAAAATGCACCCTGATTTAAAACTCACAGTAGTGAGAAGATGCACCTAGATGTAAACTCACTGCAGTGGCAAAATGCACCTAGATTCAAAACTCAGAGCAGTGGCAAAATGCACCTAGATTTGAAACACACAACAATGGGAAATTTCGCCTAGATTTGAAACACACAGTAGTGGGGAAATACACCTAGATTGGAACTCACAGCAATGGGAAAATGCACCTAGATTTAAACTCACAGTAGTGGGAAAATGCACCTAAATTTAAAACTCACAGCAGTGGGAAAATGCACCTAGATTTGAAACACAGAGTAGTGGGAAAATGTACCTAGATTTGAAACACACTGTAGTGGGAAAATGCAATGAGATTTGAAACACACAGTAGCAAGAAAATGCACATGGATTTGAAACTCACAGTAGTGGGAAAATGCACCTAGATTTAAACTCACAGCAGTGGAAAAATGCACCTAGATTTAAACTCACAGCAGTGGAAAAATGCACCTAGTGTCACGCTCGGCCGCCGTTGGCGGCTGTGGAGACGCTGGCGATGGGGCGGCCATTGATTTGGCCGTCACGCTGATGGCGTCCACATGCAGCGGTCTAGTTTTCTCCGCGCTTCCCCGGTGGAGCCTATGTAACGTCACCCAACCCGGAAGCCCGCGCGTTGCAACCTTCGCGTCAGGCTCCGGGTTGGTACGCTGCAGTTTTCCTTTCCGTGGCTTTCGCCACCGCATTCCCCCTGTTGCCTCTCTCCTCCCTCTCTTGTTCCTCCTTCCGTTCCTCGTCCTCTCCCTTTGGTTCTCTCCCTCATTGACTACTGGGATCTCCTTCTTATGCTCTCTCATTGTGTCGCGTTCCCTACTGGCTCCTTTCTCTGCTTACTGTTCTGCCCTCATAGGTAGACACTCCTGCCTCTGCCCTATTAAGCGGACCCCTCAAGCTTCGCTATCGACATACTCCTGGTATGCCCTGCAGTCCTGACCAGAACCACTACTGACCTGCAAAGAAGGGGTTTTTTGTGCCTTTTAGGCTTTTTCCCCTACACCGGTCTACCCCGGTTCGGGGGCCCCCTTTTGCCCCGAGTTCGAGGGGCAAGGTGGCTTCCTCTCGGGGTAGGTCATATCATCATACCAGAGAACAGGAAGTCTGGAAAAGGAGATTCGGAGCTGAACCGGAAAGGATACCCCAAGGTGAGCAGGAAGGTATTGAAGATAGAGGGGGAACAGCGGTGAAGTTAGAAGAAAGTAGGAGTTCATCTGACACCTAGATTTAAAACTCACAGCAGTGGGAAAATGCACCTAGATTTGAAACACACAGTAGTAGGAAAATGCACCTAGGTTTGAAACACAGAGCTATGGGAAATTTCACCTAGATTTAAACTCACTGCAGTGGGAAATGCACCTAGATTTAAAACTCACAGCAGTGGGAAAATGCACCTAGATTTAAAAAAAAAACAGCAGTGGGAAATTACACCTAGATTGAAACTCACAGCAGTAGGAAAATGCACCAAGATTTAAATATCACAGTAGTGGGAAAATTCACCTAGATTTAAAGCTCACAGCAGTGTGAAAATGCACCCTGATTTAAAACTCACAGTAGTGGGAATATGCATCTAGATGTAAACTCACAGCAGTGTGAAAATGCACCTAGATTCTAATCTCAGAGCAGTGGGAAAATGCACCTAGATTTGAAACACACAGCAGTGGGAAATTGCAAATAGATTTAAACTCACAGCAGTAGGATAATACATCTTGTTTTAAAACTCACAGTAGTGGAAAATGCACCTAGATTTAAACTTACAGCATGTGGAAAATGCACATAGATTTGAAACTCACAGCAGTTGGAAAATGCACCTAGATTTAAAACTCACAGCAGTTGGAAAATGCACCTAGATTTGAAAGACACAGTAGTGGGGAAATGCACCTAGATTTGAAACACACAGTGGGAAAATGCAGCTAGATCTAAAACTCAAAGCAGTTGAAAAATGCACCTTGATAATAAAATTCACAGTAGTGGGAAAATGCACCTAGATTTAAACTCACAACAATGGGAAAGTGTGCCTAGATTTGAAAGACACGGTAGTGGGGAAATGCACCTAGATTTGAACACACAGCAATCGGAAAATGCACCTAGATTTAAACTCACAGTAGTGGGAAAATGCACCTTGATTTAAAACTCACAGCAGTGGGAAAATGCACCTAGATTTGAAACACAGAGTAGTGGGAAAATGTACCTAGATTTGAAACACACAATAATGGGAAAATCCACCTAGATTTAAAACTCACACAAGTGGGAAAATGCACCCTTATTTAAAACTCACAGTAGTGGGAAAATGTACCTAGATTTAAACTCGCAGTAGTGGGAACATGTACCTAGATTTGAAACACACAGTAGTGGGAAAATGCACCGAGATTTGAAACACACAGTAGCAAGAAAATGCACATGGATTTGAAACTCACAGTAGTGGGAAAATGCACCTAGATTTAAAACTCACAGCAGTGGGAAAATGCACCTAGATTTGAACCACACAGTAGTGGGAAAATGCACCTAAATTTGAAACACACAGTAGTAGGAAAATGCACCTAGGTTTGAAACACAGAGCTATGGGAAATTTCACCTAGATTTAAATCTCACAGCAGTGGGAAATGCACCTAGATTTAAGACTCACAGCAGTGGGAAAATGCACCTAGATTTGAAACACACAGCAGTGGGAAATTACACCTAGATTGAAACTCACAGCAGTAGGAAAATGCACCTAGATTTAAAACTCACAGGAGTGGGAAAATGAACCAAGATTTAAATCTCACAGTAGTGGGAAAATTCACCTAGATTTAAAACTCGCAGCAGTGAGAAAATGCACCCTGATTTAAAACTCACAGTAGTGGGAAGATGCATCTAGATATAAACTCACAGCAGTGGCAAAATGCACCTAGATTCAAAACTCAGAGCAGTGGGAACATGCACCTAGATTTGAAACACACAGCAGTGGGAAATTGCAAATAGATTTAAACTCACAGCAGTAGGATAATACATCTTGATTTAAACCTCACAATAGTGGGGAAATGCACCTAGATTTGAAACACACAGTAGTAGGAAAATGCACGTAGGTTTGAAACACAGAGCTATGGGAAATTGCAAATAGATTTAAACTCACAGCAGTAGGATAATACATCTTGTTTTAAAACTCACAGCAGTTGGAAAATGCACCTAGATTTGAAAGACACAGTAGTGGGGAAATGCACCTAGATTTGAAACACACAGTGGGAAAATGCAGCTAGATCTAAAACTCAAAGCAGTTGAAAAATGCACCTTGATAATAAAATTCACAGTAGTGGGAAAATGCACCTAGATTTAAACTCACAACAATGGGAAAGTGTGCCTAGATTTGAAAGACACGGTAGTGGGGAAATGCACCTAGATTTGAACACACAGCAATCGGAAAATGCACCTAGATTTAAACTCACAGTAGTGGGAAAATGCACCTTGATTTAAAACTCACAGCAGTGGGAAAATGCACCTAGATTTGAAACACAGAGTAGTGGGAAAATGTACCTAGATTTGAAACACACAATAATGGGAAAATCCACCTAGATTTAAAACTCACACAAGTGGGAAAATGCACCCTTATTTAAAACTCACAGTAGTGGGAAAATGTACCTAGATTTAAACTCGCAGTAGTGGGAACATGTACCTAGATTTGAAACACACAGTAGTGGGAAAATGCACCGAGATTTGAAACACACAGTAGCAAGAAAATGCACATGGATTTGAAACTCACAGTAGTGGGAAAATGCACCTAGATTTAAAACTCACAGCAGTGGGAAAATGCACCTAGATTTTAACCACACAGTAGTGGGAAAATGCACCTAAATTTGAAACACACAGTAGTAGGAAAATGCACCTAGGTTTGAAACACAGAGCTATGGGAAATTTCACCTAGATTTAAATCTCACAGCAGTGGGAAATGCACCTAGATTTAAGACTCACAGCAGTGGGAAAATGCACCTAGATTTGAAACACACAGCAGTGGGAAATTACACCTAGATTGAAACTCACAGCAGTAGGAAAATGCACCTAGATTTAAAACTCACAGGAGTGGGAAAATGAACCAAGATTTAAATCTCACAGTAGTGGGAAAATTCACCTAGATTTAAAACTCGCAGCAGTGAGAAAATGCACCCTGATTTAAAACTCACAGTAGTGGGAAGATGCATCTAGATATAAACTCACAGCAGTGGCAAAATGCACCTAGATTCAAAACTCAGAGCAGTGGGAACATGCACCTAGATTTGAAACACACAGCAGTGGGAAATTGCAAATAGATTTAAACTCACAGCAGTAGGATAATACATCTTGATTTAAACCTCACAATAGTGGGGAAATGCACCTAGATTTGAAACACACAGTAGTAGGAAAATGCACGTAGGTTTGAAACACAGAGCTATGGGAAATTTCACCTAGATTTATACTCACAGCAGTGTGAAGTGAACCTAGATTTAAAACACACAGCAGTGGGAAAATGCACCTAGATTTGAAACACACAACAGTGGGAAATTACATCTAGATTGAAACTCATAGCAGTAGGAAAATGGACCTAGATTTGAAGCTCACAGGAGTGGGAAAATGCACCAAGAGTTAAATCTCACAGTAGTGGGAAAATTCACCTAGATGTAAAACTTGCAGCAGTGTGAAAATGCACCCTGATGCAAAACTCACAGTAGTGGGAAGATGCATCTAGATGTAAACTCAGAGCAGTGGCAAAATGCATCCAGATTCAAAACTCAGAGCAGTGGGAAAATGCACCTAGATTTGAAACACACAACAATGGGAAATTGCGCCTAGATTTGAAACACACAGTAGTGAGGAAATGCACCTAGATTTGAACACACAGCAATTGGAAAATGCACCTAGATTTGAAACACACAACAGTGGGAAATTTCAAATAGATTTAAACTCACAGCAGTAGGATAATACATCTTGATTTAAAACTCACAGTAGGGGGAAAATGCACCTAGATTTAAACTCACATCATGTGGAAAATGCACATAGATTTGAAACTCAGAGCAGTGGGAAAATGCACCTAGATTTGAAACACATAGCAGTGGGAAATTGCAAATATATTTAAACTCACAGCAGTAGGATAATATATCTTGATTTGAAACTCACGGTAGTGGGAAAATGCACAGAGATTTAAACTCACAGCAGTGGGAAAATGCACCTAGATTTGAAACACACAGCAGTGGGAAATTACACCTAGATTTAAACTCACAGCAGTGGGAAAATGCACCTAGATTTAAATCTCAAAGTAGTGGGAAAGTCCACCTAGATTTAAAACTCACAGCAGAGTGAAAATGAACCCTGATTTAAAACTCACAGTAGTGGAAAATGCACCTAGATTTAAACTCACAGCATGTGGAAAATGCACGTAGATTTGAAACTCACAGCAGTTGGAAAATGCACCTAGATTTAAAACTCACAGCAGTTGGAAAATGCACCTAGATTTGAAACACACAGTAGTGGGGAAATGCACCTAGATTTGAAACACACAGTGGGAAAATGCAGCTAGATCTAAAACTCAAAGCAGTTGAAAAATGCACCTTGATAATAAAATTCACAGTAGTGGGAAAATGCACCTAGATTTAAACTCACAACAATGGGAAATTGCGCCTAGATTTAAAAGACACGGTAGTGGGGAGATGAACCTAGATTTGAACACACAGCAATCGGAAAATGCACCTAGATTTAAACTCACAGTAGTGGGAAAATACACCTTGATTTAAAACTCACAGCAGTGGGAAAATACACCTAGATTTGAAACAAAGAGTAGTGGGAAAATGTACCTAGATTTGAAACATACAATAATGGGAAAATGCACCTAGATTTAAAACTCACACAAGTGGGAAAATGCACCCTTATTTAAAACTCACAGTAGTGGGAAAATGTACCTAGATTTAAACTCACAGTAGTGGGAACATGTACCTAGATTTGAAACACACAGTAGTGGGAAAATGCACTGAGATTTGAAACACACAGTAGCAAGAAAATGCACACGGATTTGAAACTCACAGTAGTGGGAAAATGCACCTAGATTTAAAACTCACAGCAGTGAGAAAATGCACCTAGATTTGAACCACACAGTAGTGGGAAAATGCACCTAAATTTGAAACACACAGTAGTACGAAAATGCACCTAGGTTTGAAACACAGAGCTTTGGGAAATTTCACCTAGATTTAAATCTCACAGCAGTGGGAAATGCAACTAGATTTGAAACACACAGCAGTGGGAAATTACACCTAGATTGAAACTCACAGCAGTAGGAAAATGCACCTAGATTTAAAGCTCACCGAAGTGGGAAAATGCACCTATATTTAAATCTCACAGTAGTCGGAAAGTCCACCTAGATTTTAAAACTCACAGCAGTGTGAAAATGCACCCTGATTTAAAACTCACAGTAGTGGGAAAATGCACCTAGATTTAAACTCACAGCAGTGGAAAAATGCACCTAGATTTAAACTCACAGCAGTGGAAAAATGCACCTAGATTTAAAACTCACAGCAGTGGGAAAATGCACCCTGATTTAAAACTCACAGTAGTGGGAAAATGCACCTAGATTTAAACTCACAGCAGTGGAAAAATGCACCTAGATTTAAACTCACAGCAGTGGAAAAATGCACCTAGATTTAAAACTCACAGCAGTGGGAAAATTCACCTAGATGTGAACCACACAGTAGTGGGAAAATGCACCTATATTTGAAACACAGTAGTAGGAAAATGCACCTAGGTTTGAAACACAGAGCTATGGGAAATTTCACCTAGATTTAAACTCACAGCAGTGGGAAATGCACCTAGATTTAAAACTCACAGCAGTGGGAAAATGCACCTAGATTTGAAACACACAGCAGTGGGAAATTACACCAATATTGAAACTCACAGCAGTAGGAAAATGCACCTAGATTTAAAGCTCACAGGAGTGGGAAAATGCACCAAGATGTAAATCTCACAGTAGTGGGAAAATTCACCTAGATTTAAAACTCGCAGCAGTGAGAAAATGCACCCTGATTTAAAACTCACAGTAGTGGGAAGATGCATCTAGATATAAACTCACAGCAGTGGCAAAATGCACCTAGATTCAAAACTCAGAGCAGTGGGAACATGCACCTAGATTTGAAACACACAGCAGTGGGAAATTGCAAATAGATTTAAACTCACAGCAGTAGGATAATACATCTTGATTTAAACCTCACAATAGTGGGGAAATGCACCTAGATTTGAAACACACAGTAGTAGGAAAATGCACGTAGGTTTGAAACACAGAGCTATGGGAAATTTCACCTAGATTTATACTCACAGCAGTGTGAAGTGCACCTAGATTTAAAACACACAGCAGTGGGAAAATGCACCTAGATTTGAAACATACATCAGTGGGAAATTACATCTAGATTGAAACTCACAGCAGTAGGAAAATGGACCTAGATTTGAAGCTCACAGGAGTGGGAAAATGCACCAAGAGTTAAATCTCACAGTAGTGGGAAAATTCACCTAGATGTAAAACTCGCAGCAGTGTGAAAATGCACCCTGATGCAAAACTCACAGCAGTGGGAAGATGCATCTAGATGTAAACTCAGAGCAGTGGCAAAATGCACCTAGATTCAAAACTCAGGTCAGTGGGAAAATGAACCTAGATTTGAAACACACAACAATGGGAAATTGCGCCTAGATTTGAAACACACAGTAGTGAGGAAATGCATCTAGATTTGAACACATAGCAATTCGAAAATGCACCTAGATTTGAAACACACAACAGTGGGAAATTTCAAATAGATTTAAACTCACAGCAGTAGGATAATACATCTTGATTTAAAACTCACAGTAGTGGGAAAATGCACCTAGATTTAAACTCACAGCATGTGGAAAATGCACATAGATTTGAAACTCAGAGCAGTGGGAAAATGCACCTAGATTTGAGCCACACAGTAGTGGGTAAATGCACCTAGATTTGAAACACACAGTAGTAGGAAAATGCACGTAGGTTTGAAACACAGAGCTATGGGAAATTTCACCTAGATTTATACTCACAGCAGTGTGAAGTGCACCTAGATTTAAAACGCACAGTAGTGGGAAAATGCACCTAGATTTGAAACATACATCAGTGGGAAATTACATCTAGATTGAAACTCAAAGCAGTAGGAAAATGGACCTAGATTTGAAGCTCACAGGAGTGGGAAAATGCACCAAGAGTTAAATCTCACAGTAGTGGGAAAATTCACCTAGATGTAAAACTCGCAGCAGTGTGAAAATGCACCCTGATGCAAAACTCACAGCAGTGGGAAGATGCATCTAGATGTAAACTCAGAGCAGTGGCAAAATGCACCTAGATTCAAAACTCAGGTCAGTGGGAAAATGAACCTAGATTTGAAACACACAACAATGGGAAATTGCGCCTAGATTTGAAACACATAGTAGTGAGGAAATGCATCTAGATTTGAACACATAGCAATTGGAAAATGCACCTAGATTTGAAACACACAACAGTGGGAAATTTCAAATAGATTTAAACTCACAGCAGTAGGATAATACATCTTGATTTAAAACTCACAGTAGTGGGAAAATGCACCTACATTTAAACTCACAGCATGTGGAAAATGCACATAGATTTGAAACACATAGCAGTGGGAAATTGCAAATAGATTTAAACTCACAGCAGTAGGATAATATAAACTTGATTTGAAACTCACAGTAGTGGGAAAATGCACATAGATTTAAACTCACAGCAGTGGGAAAATGCACCTAGATTTGAGCCACACAGTAGTGGGTAAATGCACCTAGATTTGAAACACACAGTAGTAGGAAAATGCATGTAGGTTTGAAACACAGAGCTATGGGAAATTTCACCTAGATTTAAACTCACAGCAGTGGGAAAATGCACCTAGATTTGAAACACACAGCAGTGGGAAATTACACCTAGATTTAAACTCACAGCAGTGGGAAAATGCACCTAGATTTGAAACACACAGTAGTAGGAAAATGCACCTAGGTTTGAAACACAGAGCTATGGGAAATTTCACCTAGATTTAAACTCACTGCAGTGGGAAATGCACCTAGATTTAAAACTCACAGCAGTGGGAAAATGCACCTAGATTTCAAAAAAACAGCAGTGGGAAATTACACCTAGATTGAAACTCACAGCAGTAGGAAAATGCACCTAGATTTAAAGCTCACAGGAGAGGGAAAATGCACCTAGATTTAAAACTCACAGCAGTGGGAAGGTGCACCTAGATTTGAAACACACAGCAGTGGGAAATTACACCTAGATTGAAACTCACAGCAGTAGGAAAATGCACCAAGATTTAAATATCACAGTAGTGGGAACATTCACCTAGATTTAAAGCTCACAGCAGTGTGAAAATGCACCCTGATTTAAAACTCACAGTAGTGGGAATATGCATCTAGAGGTAAACTCACAGCAGTGGGAAATTGCAAATAGATTTAAACTCACAGCATGTGGAAAATGCACATAGATTTGAAACTCACAGCAGTTGGAAAATGCACCTAGATTTGAAACACACAGTAGTGGGGAAATGCACCTAGATTTGAAACACACAGTGGGAAAATGCAGCTAGATCTAAAACTCAAAGCAGTTGAAAAATGCACCTTGATAATAAAATTCACAGTAGTGGGAAAATGCACCTAGATTTAAACTCACAACAATGGGAAATTGCGCCTAGATTTGAAAGACACGGTAGTGGAGAAATGCACCTAGATTTGAACACACAGCAATCGGAAAATGCACCTAGATTTAAACTCACAGTAGTGGGAAAATGCACCTTGATTTAAAACTCACAGCAGTGGGAAAATGCACCTAGATTTGAAACACAGAGTAGTGGGAAAATGTACCTAGATTTGAAACACACAATAATGGGAAAATCCACCTAGATTTAAAACTCACACAAGTGGGAAAATGCACCCTTATTTAAAACTCACAGTAGTGGGAAAATGTACCTAGATTTAAACTCACAGTAGTGGGAACATGTACCTAGATTTGAAACACACAGTAGTGGGAAAATGCACCGAGATTTGAAACACACAGTAGCAAGAAAATGCACATGGATTTGAAACTCACAGTAGTGGGAAAATGCACCTAGATTTGAAACACAGAGTAGTGGGAAAATGTACCTAGATTTGAAACACACAATAATGGGAAAATCCACCTAGATTTAAAACTCACACAAGTGGGAAAATGCACCCTTATTTAAAGCTCACAGGAGTGGGAAAATGCACCTACATTTAAATCTCACAGTAGTGGGAAAATCCACCTGGATTTAAAACTCACAGCAGTGGGAAAATGCACCTAGATTTGAACCACACAGTAGTGGGAAAATGCACCTAAATTTGAAACACACAGTAGTAGGAAAATGCACCTAGGTTTGAAACACAGAGCTATGGGAAATTTCACCTAGATTTAAATCTCACAGCAGTGGGAAATGCACCTAGATTTAAGACTCACAGCAATGGGAAAATGCACCTAGATTTGAAACACACAGCAGTGGGAAATTACACCTAGATTTAAACTCACAGCAGTAGGAAAATGCACCTAGATTTAAAGCTCACAGGAGTGGGAAAATGCACCTAGATTTAAATCTCACAGTAATCGGAAAATCCACCTAGATTTAAAACTCACAGAAGTGTGAAAATGCACCCTGATTTAAAACTCACAGTAGTGGGAAAATGCACCTAGATTTAAACTCACAGCAGTGGAAAAATGCACCTAGATTTAAAACTCACAGCAGTGGGAAAATGCACCTAGATTTGAAACACACAGCAGTGGGAAATTACACCTAGATTGAAACTCACAGCAGTAGGAAAATGCACCTGGATTTAAAGCTCACAGGAGTGGGAAAATGCACCAAGATTTAAATCTCACAGTAGTGGGAAAATTCACCTAGATTTAAAACTCGCAGCAGTGAGAAAATGTACCCTGATTTAAAACTCACAGTAGTGGGAAGATGCATCTAGATATAAACTCACAGCAGTGGCAAAATGCACCTAGATTCAAAACTCAGAGCAGTGGGAACATGCACCTAGATTTGAAACACACAGCAGTGGGAAATTGCAAATAGATTTAAACTCACAGCAGTAGGATAATACATCTTGATTTAAACCTCACAATAGTCGGGAAATGCACCTAGATTTGAAACACACAGTAGTAGGAAAATGCACGTAGGTTTGAAACACAGAGCTATGGGAAATTTCACCTAGATTTATACTCACAGCAGTGTGAAGTGCACCTAGATTTAAAACACACAGCAGTGGGAAATGCACCTAGATTTGAAACATACATCAGTGGGAAATTACATCTAGATTGAAACTCACAGCAGTAGGAAAATTGACCTAGATTTGAAGCTCACAGGAGTGGGAAAATGCACCAAGAGTTAAATCTCACAGTAGTGGGAAAATTCACCTAGATGTAAAACTCGCAGCAGTGTGAAAATGCACCCTGATGCAAAACTCACAGCAGTGGGAAGATGCATCTAGATGTAAACTCAGAGCAGTGGCAAAATGCACCTAGATTCAAAACTCAGGTCAGTGGGAAAATGAACCTAGATTTGAAACACACAACAATGGGAAATTGCGCCTAGATTTGAAACACACAGTAGTGAGGAAATGCATCTAGATTTGAACACATAGCAATTGGAAAATGCACCTAGATTTGAAACTCAGAGCAGTGGGAAAATGCACCTAGATTTGAAACACATAGCAGTGGGAAATTGCAAATAGATTTAAACTCACAGCAGTAGGATAATATATCTTGATTTGAAACTCACAGTAGTGTGAAAATGCACATAGATTTAAACTCACAGCAGTCGGAAAATGCACCTAGATTTGAGCCACAAAGTAGTGGGTAAATGCACCTAGATTTGAAACACACAGTAGTAGGAAAATGCACGTAGGTTTGAAACACAGAGGTATGGGAAATTTCACCTAGATTTAAACTCACAGCAGTGGGAAAATGCACCTAGATTTGAAACACACAGCAGTGGGAAATTACACCTAGATTTAAACTCACAGCAGTGGGAAAATGCACCTAGATTTAAATCTCAAAGTAGTGGGAAAGTCCACCTAGATTTAAAACTCACAGCAGAGTGAAAATGCACCCTGATTTAAAACTCACAGTAGTGAGAAGATGCACCTAGATGTAAACTCACTCGAGTGGCAAAATGCAACTAGATTCAAAATTCAGAGCAGTGGGAAAATGCACCTAGATTTGAAACACAGAGCAGTGGGAAATTGCAAATAGATTTAAACTCACAGCAGTAGGATAATACATCTTGATTTAAACCTCACAGTAGTGGGGAAATGCACCTAGATTTCAAACATACAGTAGTAGGAAAATGCACGTAGGTTTGAAACACAGAGCTATGGGAAATTTCACCTAGATTTAAACTTACAGCAGTGGGAAACGCACCTAGAATTGAACACACAGCAATGGGAAAATGCACCTAGATTTAAACTCACGGTAGTGGGAAAATGCACCTAGATTTAAAACTCACAGCAGTGGGAAAATGCACCTAGATGTGAACCACACAGTAGTGGGAAAATGCACCTAGATTTGAAACACAGTAGTAGGAAAATACACGTAGGTTTAAAACACAGAGCTATGGGAAATTTCACCTAGATTTAAACTCACAGCAGTGGGAAATGCACCTAGATTTAAAACTCACAGCAGTGGGAAAATGCACCTAGATTTGAAACACACAGCAGTGAGAAATTACACCTAGATTGAAACTCACAGCAGTAGGAAAATGCACCTAGATTTAAAGCTCACAGGAGTGGGAAATGCGCCAAGATTTAAATCTCACAGTAGTGGGACAATTCACCTAGATTTAAAACTCGCAGCAGTGAGAAAATGCACCCTGATTTAAAACTCACAGTAGTGGGAAGATGCATCTAGATGTAAACTCACAGCAGTGGCAAAATGCACCTAGATTCAAAACTCAGAGCAGTGGGAAAATGCACCTAGATTTGAAACACACAGCAGTGGGAAATTGCAAATAGATTTAAACTCACAGCAGTAGGATAATACATCTCTATTTAAACCTTACAGTAGTGGGGAAATGCACCTAGATTTGAAACATACAGTAGTAGGAAAATGCACGTAGGTTTGAAACACAGAGCTATGGGAAATTTCACCTAGATTTAAACTCACAGCAGTGGGAAACACACCTAGATTTGAAGCTCACAGGAGTGGGAAAATGCACCTAGATTGAAACTCACAGCAGTAGGAAAATGCACATAGATTTGAAGCTCACAGGATTGGGAAAATTCACCTAGATTTAAACTCACAGCAGTGGGAAACACACCTAGATTTGAAGCTCACAGGAGTGGGAAATTACAACTAGATTGAAACTCACAGCAGTAGGAAAATGCACATAGATTTGAAGCTCACAGGATTGGGAAAATTCACCTAGATGTAAAACTCGCAGCAATGTGAAAATGCACCCTGATGCAAAACTCACAGTAGTGAGAAGATGCATCTAGATGTAAACTCAGAGCGGTGGCAAAATGCACCTAGATTCAAAACTCAGGGCAGTGGGAAAATGAACCTAGATTTGAAACACACAGTAGTGGGGAAATGCACCTAGATTTGAACACACAGCAATGGGAAAATGCACCTAGATTTGAAACACACAACAGTGGGAAATTGCAAATAGATTTAAACTCACAGCAGTAGGATAATACATGTTGATTTAAAACTCACAGTAGTGGGAAAATGCACCTAGATTTAAACTCACGGCATGTGGAAAATGCACATAGATTTGAAACTCAGAGCAGTGGGAAAATGCACCTAGATTTGAAACACATAGCAGTGGGAAATTGCAAATAGATTTAAACTCACAGCAGTAGGATAATACATCTTGATTTGAAACTCACGGTAGTGGGAAAATGCTCATAGATTTAAACTCACAGCAGTGGAAAAATGCACCTAGATTTGAACCACACAGTAGTGGGAAAATGCACCTAGATTTGAAACACACAGTAGTAGGAAAATGCACGTAGGTTTGAAACACAGAGCAATCAGAAATTTCACCTAGATTTAAACTCACAGCAGTGGGAAATGCTCCTAGATTTAAGACTCACAGCAGTGGGAAAATGCACCTAGATTTGAAACACACAGCAGTGGGAAATTACACCTAGATTTAAACTCACAGCAGTAGGAACATACAGCAGTAGGAACATGCACCTAGATTTAAAGCTCACAAGAGTGGGAAAATGGACCTAGATTTAAATCTCACAGTAGTGGGAAAATCCACCTAGATTTAAAACTTACAGCAGTGTGAAAATGCACCCTGATTTAAAACTCACAGTAGTGGGAAAATGCACCTAGATGTAAACTCACTGCAGTGGCAAAATGCAGCTAGATTCAAACCTCAGAGCAGTGGGAAAATGCACCTAGATTTGAAATGCACAACAATGGGAAATTGTGCCTAGATTTACAACACATAGTAGTGGGGAAATGCACCTAGATTTGAACACACAGCAATGGGACAATGCACCTAGATTCAAACTCACAGTAGTGGGAAAATTCACTTAGATTTAAACTCACAGCAGTGGGAATATGCACCTAGATTTGAAACACACTGTAGTGGGGGAAATGCACTGATTTTTGAAACACACAGTAGCAAGAAAATGCACATGGATTTGAAACTCACAGTAGTGGGAAAATGCACCTAGATTTAAACTCACAGAAGTGGAAAAATGCACCTAGATTTAAACTCACAGCAGTGGAAAAATGCACCTAGATTTAAAACTCACAGCAGTGGGAAAATGCACCTAGATTTGAACCACACAGCAATGGGAAAATGCACCTAGATTTAAACTCACAGTAGTGGGAAAATGCACACAGATTTAAAACTCACAGCAGTAGGAAAATGCACCTAGATTTAAAGCTCACAGGAGTGGGAAAATGGACCTAGATTTAAATCTCACAGTAGTGGGAAAATCCACCTAGATTTAAAATTTACAGCAGTGTGAAAATGCACCCTGATTTAAAACTCACAGTAGTGGGAACATGCACCTAGATGTAAACTCACTGCAGTGGCAAAATGCAGCTAGATTCAAACCTCAGAGCAGTGGGAAAATGCACCTAGATTTGAAATGCACAACAATGGGAAATTGCGCCTAGATTTACAACACATAGTAGTGGGGAAATGCACCTAGATTTGAACACACAGCAATGGGACAATGCACCTAGATTCAAACTCACAGTAGTGGGAAAATTCACTTAGATTTAAACTCACAGCAGTGGGAATATGCACCTAGATTTGAAACACACTGTAGTGGCGAAATGCACTGATTTTTTAAACACACAGTAGCAAGAAAATGCACATGGATTTGAAACTCACAGTAGTGGGAAAATGCACCTAGATTTAAACTCACAGCAGTGGAAAAATGCACCTAGATTTAAACTCACAGCAGTGGAAAAATGCACCTAGTGTCACGCTCGGCCGCCGTTGGCGGCTGTGGAGACGCTGGCGATGGGGCGGCCATTGATTTGGCCGTCACGCTGATGGCGTCCACATGCAGCGGTCTAGTTTTCTCCGCGCTTCCCCGGTGGAGCCTATGTAACGTCACCCAACCCGGAAGCCCGCGCGTTGCAACCTTCGCGTCAGGCTCCGGGTTGGTACGCTGCAGTTTTCCTTTCCGTGGCTTTCGCCACCGCATTCCCCCTGTTGCCTCTCTCCTCCCTCTCTTGTTCCTCCTTCCGTTCCTCGTCCTCTCCCTTTGGTTCTCTCCCTCATTGACTACTGGGATCTCCTTCTTATGCTCTCTCATTGTGTCGCGTTCCCTACTGGCTCCTTTCTCTGCTTACTGTTCTGCCCTCATAGGTAGACACTCCTGCCTCTGCCCTATTAAGCGGACCCCTCAAGCTTCGCTATCGACATACTCCTGGTATGCCCTGCAGTCCTGACCAGAACCACTACTGACCTGCAAAGAAGGGGTTTTTTGTGCCTTTTAGGCTTTTTCCCCTACACCGGTCTACCCCGGTTCGGGGGCCCCCTTTTGCCCCGAGTTCGAGGGGCAAGGTGGCTTCCTCTCGGGGTAGGTCATATCATCATACCAGAGAACAGGAAGTCTGGAAAAGGAGATTCGGAGCTGAACCGGAAAGGATACCCCAAGGTGAGCAGGAAGGTATTGAAGATAGAGGGGGAACAGCGGTGAAGTTAGAAGAAAGTAGGAGTTCATCTGACACCTAGATTTAAAACTCACAGCAGTGGGAAAATGCACCTAGATTTGAAACACACAGTAGTAGGAAAATGCACCTAGGTTTGAAACACAGAGCTATGGGAAATTTCACCTAGATTTAAACTCACTGCAGTGGGAAATGCACCTAGATTTAAAACTCACAGCAGTGGGAAAATGCACCTAGATTTAAAAAAAAAACAGCAGTGGGAAATTACACCTAGATTGAAACTCACAGCAGTAGGAAAATGCACCAAGATTTAAATATCACAGTAGTGGGAAAATTCACCTAGATTTAAAGCTCACAGCAGTGTGAAAATGCACCCTGATTTAAAACTCACAGTAGTGGGAATATGCATCTAGATGTAAACTCACAGCAGTGTGAAAATGCACCTAGATTCTAATCTCAGAGCAGTGGGAAAATGCACCTAGATTTGAAACACACAGCAGTGGGAAATTGCAAATAGATTTAAACTCACAGCAGTAGGATAATACATCTTGTTTTAAAACTCACAGTAGTGGAAAATGCACCTAGATTTAAACTTACAGCATGTGGAAAATGCACATAGATTTGAAACTCACAGCAGTTGGAAAATGCACCTAGATTTAAAACTCACAGCAGTTGGAAAATGCACCTAGATTTGAAAGACACAGTAGTGGGGAAATGCACCTAGATTTGAAACACACAGTGGGAAAATGCAGCTAGATCTAAAACTCAAAGCAGTTGAAAAATGCACCTTGATAATAAAATTCACAGTAGTGGGAAAATGCACCTAGATTTAAACTCACAACAATGGGAAAGTGTGCCTAGATTTGAAAGACACGGTAGTGGGGAAATGCACCTAGATTTGAACACACAGCAATCGGAAAATGCACCTAGATTTAAACTCACAGTAGTGGGAAAATGCACCTTGATTTAAAACTCACAGCAGTGGGAAAATGCACCTAGATTTGAAACACAGAGTAGTGGGAAAATGTACCTAGATTTGAAACACACAATAATGGGAAAATCCACCTAGATTTAAAACTCACACAAGTGGGAAAATGCACCCTTATTTAAAACTCACAGTAGTGGGAAAATGTACCTAGATTTAAACTCGCAGTAGTGGGAACATGTACCTAGATTTGAAACACACAGTAGTGGGAAAATGCACCGAGATTTGAAACACACAGTAGCAAGAAAATGCACATGGATTTGAAACTCACAGTAGTGGGAAAATGCACCTAGATTTAAAACTCACAGCAGTGGGAAAATGCACCTAGATTTGAACCACACAGTAGTGGGAAAATGCACCTAAATTTGAAACACACAGTAGTAGGAAAATGCACCTAGGTTTGAAACACAGAGCTATGGGAAATTTCACCTAGATTTAAATCTCACAGCAGTGGGAAATGCACCTAGATTTAAGACTCACAGCAGTGGGAAAATGCACCTAGATTTGAAACACACAGCAGTGGGAAATTACACCTAGATTGAAACTCACAGCAGTAGGAAAATGCACCTAGATTTAAAACTCACAGGAGTGGGAAAATGAACCAAGATTTAAATCTCACAGTAGTGGGAAAATTCACCTAGATTTAAAACTCGCAGCAGTGAGAAAATGCACCCTGATTTAAAACTCACAGTAGTGGGAAGATGCATCTAGATATAAACTCACAGCAGTGGCAAAATGCACCTAGATTCAAAACTCAGAGCAGTGGGAACATGCACCTAGATTTGAAACACACAGCAGTGGGAAATTGCAAATAGATTTAAACTCACAGCAGTAGGATAATACATCTTGATTTAAACCTCACAATAGTGGGGAAATGCACCTAGATTTGAAACACACAGTAGTAGGAAAATGCACGTAGGTTTGAAACACAGAGCTATGGGAAATTGCAAATAGATTTAAACTCACAGCAGTAGGATAATACATCTTGTTTTAAAACTCACAGCAGTTGGAAAATGCACCTAGATTTGAAAGACACAGTAGTGGGGAAATGCACCTAGATTTGAAACACACAGTGGGAAAATGCAGCTAGATCTAAAACTCAAAGCAGTTGAAAAATGCACCTTGATAATAAAATTCACAGTAGTGGGAAAATGCACCTAGATTTAAACTCACAACAATGGGAAAGTGTGCCTAGATTTGAAAGACACGGTAGTGGGGAAATGCACCTAGATTTGAACACACAGCAATCGGAAAATGCACCTAGATTTAAACTCACAGTAGTGGGAAAATGCACCTTGATTTAAAACTCACAGCAGTGGGAAAATGCACCTAGATTTGAAACACAGAGTAGTGGGAAAATGTACCTAGATTTGAAACACACAATAATGGGAAAATCCACCTAGATTTAAAACTCACACAAGTGGGAAAATGCACCCTTATTTAAAACTCACAGTAGTGGGAAAATGTACCTAGATTTAAACTCGCAGTAGTGGGAACATGTACCTAGATTTGAAACACACAGTAGTGGGAAAATGCACCGAGATTTGAAACACACAGTAGCAAGAAAATGCACATGGATTTGAAACTCACAGTAGTGGGAAAATGCACCTAGATTTAAAACTCACAGCAGTGGGAAAATGCACCTAGATTTGAACCACACAGTAGTGGGAAAATGCACCTAAATTTGAAACACACAGTAGTAGGAAAATGCACCTAGGTTTGAAACACAGAGCTATGGGAAATTTCACCTAGATTTAAATCTCACAGCAGTGGGAAATGCACCTAGATTTAAGACTCACAGCAGTGGGAAAATGCACCTAGATTTGAAACACACAGCAGTGGGAAATTACACCTAGATTGAAACTCACAGCAGTAGGAAAATGCACCTAGATTTAAAACTCACAGGAGTGGGAAAATGAACCAAGATTTAAATCTCACAGTAGTGGGAAAATTCACCTAGATTTAAAACTCGCAGCAGTGAGAAAATGCACCCTGATTTAAAACTCACAGTAGTGGGAAGATGCATCTAGATATAAACTCACAGCAGTGGCAAAATGCACCTAGATTCAAAACTCAGAGCAGTGGGAACATGCACCTAGATTTGAAACACACAGCAGTGGGAAATTGCAAATAGATTTAAACTCACAGCAGTAGGATAATACATCTTGATTTAAACCTCACAATAGTGGGGAAATGCACCTAGATTTGAAACACACAGTAGTAGGAAAATGCACGTAGGTTTGAAACACAGAGCTATGGGAAATTTCACCTAGATTTATACTCACAGCAGTGTGAAGTGAACCTAGATTTAAAACACACAGCAGTGGGAAAATGCACCTAGATTTGAAACACACAACAGTGGGAAATTACATCTAGATTGAAACTCATAGCAGTAGGAAAATGGACCTAGATTTGAAGCTCACAGGAGTGGGAAAATGCACCAAGAGTTAAATCTCACAGTAGTGGGAAAATTCACCTAGATGTAAAACTTGCAGCAGTGTGAAAATGCACCCTGATGCAAAACTCACAGTAGTGGGAAGATGCATCTAGATGTAAACTCAGAGCAGTGGCAAAATGCATCCAGATTCAAAACTCAGAGCAGTGGGAAAATGCACCTAGATTTGAAACACACAACAATGGGAAATTGCGCCTAGATTTGAAACACACAGTAGTGAGGAAATGCACCTAGATTTGAACACACAGCAATTGGAAAATGCACCTAGATTTGAAACACACAACAGTGGGAAATTTCAAATAGATTTAAACTCACAGCAGTAGGATAATACATCTTGATTTAAAACTCACAGTAGGGGGAAAATGCACCTAGATTTAAACTCACATCATGTGGAAAATGCACATAGATTTGAAACTCAGAGCAGTGGGAAAATGCACCTAGATTTGAAACACATAGCAGTGGGAAATTGCAAATATATTTAAACTCACAGCAGTAGGATAATATATCTTGATTTGAAACTCACGGTAGTGGGAAAATGCACAGAGATTTAAACTCACAGCAGTGGGAAAATGCACCTAGATTTGAAACACACAGCAGTGGGAAATTACACCTAGATTTAAACTCACAGCAGTGGGAAAATGCACCTAGATTTAAATCTCAAAGTAGTGGGAAAGTCCACCTAGATTTAAAACTCACAGCAGAGTGAAAATGAACCCTGATTTAAAACTCACAGTAGTGGAAAATGCACCTAGATTTAAACTCACAGCATGTGGAAAATGCACGTAGATTTGAAACTCACAGCAGTTGGAAAATGCACCTAGATTTAAAACTCACAGCAGTTGGAAAATGCACCTAGATTTGAAACACACAGTAGTGGGGAAATGCACCTAGATTTGAAACACACAGTGGGAAAATGCAGCTAGATCTAAAACTCAAAGCAGTTGAAAAATGCACCTTGATAATAAAATTCACAGTAGTGGGAAAATGCACCTAGATTTAAACTCACAACAATGGGAAATTGCGCCTAGATTTAAAAGACACGGTAGTGGGGAGATGAACCTAGATTTGAACACACAGCAATCGGAAAATGCACCTAGATTTAAACTCACAGTAGTGGGAAAATACACCTTGATTTAAAACTCACAGCAGTGGGAAAATACACCTAGATTTGAAACAAAGAGTAGTGGGAAAATGTACCTAGATTTGAAACATACAATAATGGGAAAATGCACCTAGATTTAAAACTCACACAAGTGGGAAAATGCACCCTTATTTAAAACTCACAGTAGTGGGAAAATGTACCTAGATTTAAACTCACAGTAGTGGGAACATGTACCTAGATTTGAAACACACAGTAGTGGGAAAATGCACTGAGATTTGAAACACACAGTAGCAAGAAAATGCACACGGATTTGAAACTCACAGTAGTGGGAAAATGCACCTAGATTTAAAACTCACAGCAGTGAGAAAATGCACCTAGATTTGAACCACACAGTAGTGGGAAAATGCACCTAAATTTGAAACACACAGTAGTACGAAAATGCACCTAGGTTTGAAACACAGAGCTTTGGGAAATTTCACCTAGATTTAAATCTCACAGCAGTGGGAAATGCAACTAGATTTGAAACACACAGCAGTGGGAAATTACACCTAGATTGAAACTCACAGCAGTAGGAAAATGCACCTAGATTTAAAGCTCACCGAAGTGGGAAAATGCACCTATATTTAAATCTCACAGTAGTCGGAAAGTCCACCTAGATTTTAAAACTCACAGCAGTGTGAAAATGCACCCTGATTTAAAACTCACAGTAGTGGGAAAATGCACCTAGATTTAAACTCACAGCAGTGGAAAAATGCACCTAGATTTAAACTCACAGCAGTGGAAAAATGCACCTAGATTTAAAACTCACAGCAGTGGGAAAATGCACCCTGATTTAAAACTCACAGTAGTGGGAAAATGCACCTAGATTTAAACTCACAGCAGTGGAAAAATGCACCTAGATTTAAACTCACAGCAGTGGAAAAATGCACCTAGATTTAAAACTCACAGCAGTGGGAAAATTCACCTAGATGTGAACCACACAGTAGTGGGAAAATGCACCTATATTTGAAACACAGTAGTAGGAAAATGCACCTAGGTTTGAAACACAGAGCTATGGGAAATTTCACCTAGATTTAAACTCACAGCAGTGGGAAATGCACCTAGATTTAAAACTCACAGCAGTGGGAAAATGCACCTAGATTTGAAACACACAGCAGTGGGAAATTACACCAATATTGAAACTCACAGCAGTAGGAAAATGCACCTAGATTTAAAGCTCACAGGAGTGGGAAAATGCACCAAGATGTAAATCTCACAGTAGTGGGAAAATTCACCTAGATTTAAAACTCGCAGCAGTGAGAAAATGCACCCTGATTTAAAACTCACAGTAGTGGGAAGATGCATCTAGATATAAACTCACAGCAGTGGCAAAATGCACCTAGATTCAAAACTCAGAGCAGTGGGAACATGCACCTAGATTTGAAACACACAGCAGTGGGAAATTGCAAATAGATTTAAACTCACAGCAGTAGGATAATACATCTTGATTTAAACCTCACAATAGTGGGGAAATGCACCTAGATTTGAAACACACAGTAGTAGGAAAATGCACGTAGGTTTGAAACACAGAGCTATGGGAAATTTCACCTAGATTTATACTCACAGCAGTGTGAAGTGCACCTAGATTTAAAACACACAGCAGTGGGAAAATGCACCTAGATTTGAAACATACATCAGTGGGAAATTACATCTAGATTGAAACTCACAGCAGTAGGAAAATGGACCTAGATTTGAAGCTCACAGGAGTGGGAAAATGCACCAAGAGTTAAATCTCACAGTAGTGGGAAAATTCACCTAGATGTAAAACTCGCAGCAGTGTGAAAATGCACCCTGATGCAAAACTCACAGCAGTGGGAAGATGCATCTAGATGTAAACTCAGAGCAGTGGCAAAATGCACCTAGATTCAAAACTCAGGTCAGTGGGAAAATGAACCTAGATTTGAAACACACAACAATGGGAAATTGCGCCTAGATTTGAAACACACAGTAGTGAGGAAATGCATCTAGATTTGAACACATAGCAATTCGAAAATGCACCTAGATTTGAAACACACAACAGTGGGAAATTTCAAATAGATTTAAACTCACAGCAGTAGGATAATACATCTTGATTTAAAACTCACAGTAGTGGGAAAATGCACCTAGATTTAAACTCACAGCATGTGGAAAATGCACATAGATTTGAAACTCAGAGCAGTGGGAAAATGCACCTAGATTTGAGCCACACAGTAGTGGGTAAATGCACCTAGATTTGAAACACACAGTAGTAGGAAAATGCACGTAGGTTTGAAACACAGAGCTATGGGAAATTTCACCTAGATTTATACTCACAGCAGTGTGAAGTGCACCTAGATTTAAAACGCACAGTAGTGGGAAAATGCACCTAGATTTGAAACATACATCAGTGGGAAATTACATCTAGATTGAAACTCAAAGCAGTAGGAAAATGGACCTAGATTTGAAGCTCACAGGAGTGGGAAAATGCACCAAGAGTTAAATCTCACAGTAGTGGGAAAATTCACCTAGATGTAAAACTCGCAGCAGTGTGAAAATGCACCCTGATGCAAAACTCACAGCAGTGGGAAGATGCATCTAGATGTAAACTCAGAGCAGTGGCAAAATGCACCTAGATTCAAAACTCAGGTCAGTGGGAAAATGAACCTAGATTTGAAACACACAACAATGGGAAATTGCGCCTAGATTTGAAACACATAGTAGTGAGGAAATGCATCTAGATTTGAACACATAGCAATTGGAAAATGCACCTAGATTTGAAACACACAACAGTGGGAAATTTCAAATAGATTTAAACTCACAGCAGTAGGATAATACATCTTGATTTAAAACTCACAGTAGTGGGAAAATGCACCTACATTTAAACTCACAGCATGTGGAAAATGCACATAGATTTGAAACACATAGCAGTGGGAAATTGCAAATAGATTTAAACTCACAGCAGTAGGATAATATAAACTTGATTTGAAACTCACAGTAGTGGGAAAATGCACATAGATTTAAACTCACAGCAGTGGGAAAATGCACCTAGATTTGAGCCACACAGTAGTGGGTAAATGCACCTAGATTTGAAACACACAGTAGTAGGAAAATGCATGTAGGTTTGAAACACAGAGCTATGGGAAATTTCACCTAGATTTAAACTCACAGCAGTGGGAAAATGCACCTAGATTTGAAACACACAGCAGTGGGAAATTACACCTAGATTTAAACTCACAGCAGTGGGAAAATGCACCTAGATTTGAAACACACAGTAGTAGGAAAATGCACCTAGGTTTGAAACACAGAGCTATGGGAAATTTCACCTAGATTTAAACTCACTGCAGTGGGAAATGCACCTAGATTTAAAACTCACAGCAGTGGGAAAATGCACCTAGATTTCAAAAAAACAGCAGTGGGAAATTACACCTAGATTGAAACTCACAGCAGTAGGAAAATGCACCTAGATTTAAAGCTCACAGGAGAGGGAAAATGCACCTAGATTTAAAACTCACAGCAGTGGGAAGGTGCACCTAGATTTGAAACACACAGCAGTGGGAAATTACACCTAGATTGAAACTCACAGCAGTAGGAAAATGCACCAAGATTTAAATATCACAGTAGTGGGAACATTCACCTAGATTTAAAGCTCACAGCAGTGTGAAAATGCACCCTGATTTAAAACTCACAGTAGTGGGAATATGCATCTAGAGGTAAACTCACAGCAGTGGGAAATTGCAAATAGATTTAAACTCACAGCATGTGGAAAATGCACATAGATTTGAAACTCACAGCAGTTGGAAAATGCACCTAGATTTGAAACACACAGTAGTGGGGAAATGCACCTAGATTTGAAACACACAGTGGGAAAATGCAGCTAGATCTAAAACTCAAAGCAGTTGAAAAATGCACCTTGATAATAAAATTCACAGTAGTGGGAAAATGCACCTAGATTTAAACTCACAACAATGGGAAATTGCGCCTAGATTTGAAAGACACGGTAGTGGAGAAATGCACCTAGATTTGAACACACAGCAATCGGAAAATGCACCTAGATTTAAACTCACAGTAGTGGGAAAATGCACCTTGATTTAAAACTCACAGCAGTGGGAAAATGCACCTAGATTTGAAACACAGAGTAGTGGGAAAATGTACCTAGATTTGAAACACACAATAATGGGAAAATCCACCTAGATTTAAAACTCACACAAGTGGGAAAATGCACCCTTATTTAAAACTCACAGTAGTGGGAAAATGTACCTAGATTTAAACTCACAGTAGTGGGAACATGTACCTAGATTTGAAACACACAGTAGTGGGAAAATGCACCGAGATTTGAAACACACAGTAGCAAGAAAATGCACATGGATTTGAAACTCACAGTAGTGGGAAAATGCACCTAGATTTGAAACACAGAGTAGTGGGAAAATGTACCTAGATTTGAAACACACAATAATGGGAAAATCCACCTAGATTTAAAACTCACACAAGTGGGAAAATGCACCCTTATTTAAAGCTCACAGGAGTGGGAAAATGCACCTACATTTAAATCTCACAGTAGTGGGAAAATCCACCTGGATTTAAAACTCACAGCAGTGGGAAAATGCACCTAGAATTGAACCACACAGTAGTGGGAAAATGCACCTAAATTTGAAACACACAGTAGTAGGAAAATGCACCTAGGTTTGAAACACAGAGCTATGGGAAATTTCACCTAGATTTAAATCTCACAGCAGTGGGAAATGCACCTAGATTTAAGACTCACAGCAATGGGAAAATGCACCTAGATTTGAAACACACAGCAGTGGGAAATTACACCTAGATTTAAACTCACAGCAGTAGGAAAATGCACCTAGATTTAAAGCTCACAGGAGTGGGAAAATGCACCTAGATTTAAATCTCACAGTAATCGGAAAATCCACCTAGATTTAAAACTCACAGAAGTGTGAAAATGCACCCTGATTTAAAACTCACAGTAGTGGGAAAATGCACCTAGATTTAAACTCACAGCAGTGGAAAAATGCACCTAGATTTAAAACTCACAGCAGTGGGAAAATGCACCTAGATTTGAAACACACAGCAGTGGGAAATTACACCTAGATTGAAACTCACAGCAGTAGGAAAATGCACCTGGATTTAAAGCTCACAGGAGTGGGAAAATGCACCAAGATTTAAATCTCACAGTAGTGGGAAAATTCACCTAGATTTAAAACTCGCAGCAGTGAGAAAATGTACCCTGATTTAAAACTCACAGTAGTGGGAAGATGCATCTAGATATAAACTCACAGCAGTGGCAAAATGCACCTAGATTCAAAACTCAGAGCAGTGGGAACATGCACCTAGATTTGAAACACACAGCAGTGGGAAATTGCAAATAGATTTAAACTCACAGCAGTAGGATAATACATCTTGATTTAAACCTCACAATAGTCGGGAAATGCACCTAGATTTGAAACACACAGTAGTAGGAAAATGCACGTAGGTTTGAAACACAGAGCTATGGGAAATTTCACCTAGATTTATACTCACAGCAGTGTGAAGTGCACCTAGATTTAAAACACACAGCAGTGGGAAATGCACCTAGATTTGAAACATACATCAGTGGGAAATTACATCTAGATTGAAACTCACAGCAGTAGGAAAATTGACCTAGATTTGAAGCTCACAGGAGTGGGAAAATGCACCAAGAGTTAAATCTCACAGTAGTGGGAAAATTCACCTAGATGTAAAACTCGCAGCAGTGTGAAAATGCACCCTGATGCAAAACTCACAGCAGTGGGAAGATGCATCTAGATGTAAACTCAGAGCAGTGGCAAAATGCACCTAGATTCAAAACTCAGGTCAGTGGGAAAATGAACCTAGATTTGAAACACACAACAATGGGAAATTGCGCCTAGATTTGAAACACACAGTAGTGAGGAAATGCATCTAGATTTGAACACATAGCAATTGGAAAATGCACCTAGATTTGAAACTCAGAGCAGTGGGAAAATGCACCTAGATTTGAAACACATAGCAGTGGGAAATTGCAAATAGATTTAAACTCACAGCAGTAGGATAATATATCTTGATTTGAAACTCACAGTAGTGTGAAAATGCACATAGATTTAAACTCACAGCAGTCGGAAAATGCACCTAGATTTGAGCCACAAAGTAGTGGGTAAATGCACCTAGATTTGAAACACACAGTAGTAGGAAAATGCACGTAGGTTTGAAACACAGAGGTATGGGAAATTTCACCTAGATTTAAACTCACAGCAGTGGGAAAATGCACCTAGATTTGAAACACACAGCAGTGGGAAATTACACCTAGATTTAAACTCACAGCAGTGGGAAAATGCACCTAGATTTAAATCTCAAAGTAGTGGGAAAGTCCACCTAGATTTAAAACTCACAGCAGAGTGAAAATGCACCCTGATTTAAAACTCACAGTAGTGAGAAGATGCACCTAGATGTAAACTCACTCGAGTGGCAAAATGCAACTAGATTCAAAATTCAGAGCAGTGGGAAAATGCACCTAGATTTGAAACACAGAGCAGTGGGAAATTGCAAATAGATTTAAACTCACAGCAGTAGGATAATACATCTTGATTTAAACCTCACAGTAGTGGGGAAATGCACCTAGATTTCAAACATACAGTAGTAGGAAAATGCACGTAGGTTTGAAACACAGAGCTATGGGAAATTTCACCTAGATTTAAACTTACAGCAGTGGGAAACGCACCTAGAATTGAACACACAGCAATGGGAAAATGCACCTAGATTTAAACTCACGGTAGTGGGAAAATGCACCTAGATTTAAAACTCACAGCAGTGGGAAAATGCACCTAGATGTGAACCACACAGTAGTGGGAAAATGCACCTAGATTTGAAACACAGTAGTAGGAAAATACACGTAGGTTTAAAACACAGAGCTATGGGAAATTTCACCTAGATTTAAACTCACAGCAGTGGGAAATGCACCTAGATTTAAAACTCACAGCAGTGGGAAAATGCACCTAGATTTGAAACACACAGCAGTGAGAAATTACACCTAGATTGAAACTCACAGCAGTAGGAAAATGCACCTAGATTTAAAGCTCACAGGAGTGGGAAATGCACCAAGATTTAAATCTCACAGTAGTGGGACAATTCACCTAGATTTAAAACTCGCAGCAGTGAGAAAATGCACCCTGATTTAAAACTCACAGTAGTGGGAAGATGCATCTAGATGTAAACTCACAGCAGTGGCAAAATGCACCTAGATTCAAAACTCAGAGCAGTGGGAAAATGCACCTAGATTTGAAACACACAGCAGTGGGAAATTGCAAATAGATTTAAACTCACAGCAGTAGGATAATACATCTCTATTTAAACCTTACAGTAGTGGGGAAATGCACCTAGATTTGAAACATACAGTAGTAGGAAAATGCACGTAGGTTTGAAACACAGAGCTATGGGAAATTTCACCTAGATTTAAACTCACAGCAGTGGGAAACACACCTAGATTTGAAGCTCACAGGAGTGGGAAAATGCACCTAGATTGAAACTCACAGCAGTAGGAAAATGCACATAGATTTGAAGCTCACAGGATTGGGAAAATTCACCTAGATTTAAACTCACAGCAGTGGGAAACACACCTAGATTTGAAGCTCACAGGAGTGGGAAATTACAACTAGATTGAAACTCACAGCAGTAGGAAAATGCACATAGATTTGAAGCTCACAGGATTGGGAAAATTCACCTAGATGTAAAACTCGCAGCAATGTGAAAATGCACCCTGATGCAAAACTCACAGTAGTGAGAAGATGCATCTAGATGTAAACTCAGAGCGGTGGCAAAATGCACCTAGATTCAAAACTCAGGGCAGTGGGAAAATGAACCTAGATTTGAAACACACAGTAGTGGGGAAATGCACCTAGATTTGAACACACAGCAATGGGAAAATGCACCTAGATTTGAAACACACAACAGTGGGAAATTGCAAATAGATTTAAACTCACAGCAGTAGGATAATACATGTTGATTTAAAACTCACAGTAGTGGGAAAATGCACCTAGATTTAAACTCACGGCATGTGGAAAATGCACATAGATTTGAAACTCAGAGCAGTGGGAAAATGCACCTAGATTTGAAACACATAGCAGTGGGAAATTGCAAATAGATTTAAACTCACAGCAGTAGGATAATACATCTTGATTTGAAACTCACGGTAGTGGGAAAATGCTCATAGATTTAAACTCACAGCAGTGGAAAAATGCACCTAGATTTGAACCACACAGTAGTGGGAAAATGCACCTAGATTTGAAACACACAGTAGTAGGAAAATGCACGTAGGTTTGAAACACAGAGCAATCAGAAATTTCACCTAGATTTAAACTCACAGCAGTGGGAAATGCTCCTAGATTTAAGACTCACAGCAGTGGGAAAATGCACCTAGATTTGAAACACACAGCAGTGGGAAATTACACCTAGATTTAAACTCACAGCAGTAGGAACATACAGCAGTAGGAACATGCACCTAGATTTAAAGCTCACAAGAGTGGGAAAATGGACCTAGATTTAAATCTCACAGTAGTGGGAAAATCCACCTAGATTTAAAACTTACAGCAGTGTGAAAATGCACCCTGATTTAAAACTCACAGTAGTGGGAAAATGCACCTAGATGTAAACTCACTGCAGTGGCAAAATGCAGCTAGATTCAAACCTCAGAGCAGTGGGAAAATGCACCTAGATTTGAAATGCACAACAATGGGAAATTGTGCCTAGATTTACAACACATAGTAGTGGGGAAATGCACCTAGATTTGAACACACAGCAATGGGACAATGCACCTAGATTCAAACTCACAGTAGTGGGAAAATTCACTTAGATTTAAACTCACAGCAGTGGGAATATGCACCTAGATTTGAAACACACTGTAGTAGGGGAAATGCACTGATTTTTGAAACACACAGTAGCAAGAAAATGCACATGGATTTGAAACTCACAGTAGTGGGAAAATGCACCTAGATTTAAACTCACAGAAGTGGAAAAATGCACCTAGATTTAAACTCACAGCAGTGGAAAAATGCACCTAGATTTAAAACTCACAGCAGTGGGAAAATGCACCTAGATTTGAACCACACAGCAATGGGAAAATGCACCTAGATTTAAACTCACAGTAGTGGGAAAATGCACACAGATTTAAAACTCACAGCAGTAGGAAAATGCACCTAGATTTAAAGCTCACAGGAGTGGGAAAATGGACCTAGATTTAAATCTCACAGTAGTGGGAAAATCCACCTAGATTTAAAATTTACAGCAGTGTGAAAATGCACCCTGATTTAAAACTCACAGTAGTGGGAACATGCACCTAGATGTAAACTCACTGCAGTGGCAAAATGCAGCTAGATTCAAACCTCAGAGCAGTGGGAAAATGCACCTAGATTTGAAATGCACAACAATGGGAAATTGCGCCTAGATTTACAACACATAGTAGTGGGGAAATGCACCTAGATTTGAACACACAGCAATGGGACAATGCACCTAGATTCAAACTCACAGTAGTGGGAAAATTCACTTAGATTTAAACTCACAGCAGTGGGAATATGCACCTAGATTTGAAACACACTGTAGTGGCGAAATGCACTGATTTTTTAAACACACAGTAGCAAGAAAATGCACATGGATTTGAAACTCACAGTAGTGGGAAAATGCACCTAGATTTAAACTCACAGAAGTGGATAAATGCACCTAGATTTAAACTCACAGCAGTGGAAAAATGCACCTAGATTTAAAACTCACAGCAGTGGGAAAATGCACATAGATTTGAACAACACAGTAGTGGGAAAATGCACCTAGACTTGAAACACACAGTAGTAGGAAAATGCACCTAGGTTTGAAACACAGAGCTATGGGAAATTTCACCTAGATGTAAACTCACAGCAGTGGGAAATGCACCTAGATTTAAGACTCACAGTAGTGGGAAAATGCAACAAGATTTGAAACACACAGTAGCAAGAAAATGCACATGGATTTGAAACTCACAGCAATGGGAAAATGCACCTAGATTTAAACTCACAGCAGTGGAAAAATGCACCTAGATTTAAACTCACAACAGTGGAAAAATGCACCTAGATTTAAAACTCACAGCAGTGGGAAAATGCACCTAGATTTGAAACACACAGTAGTGGGAAAATGCACCTAGATTTGAAACACACAGTAGTAGGAAAATTAAAAACTCACAGTAGCGGGAAGATGCACCTAGATGTAAACTCACTGCAGTGGCAAAATGCACCTAGATTTCAAACACACAACAATGGGAAAATGTGCCTAGATTTAAACTCACAGTAGTGGGAAAATGCACCTAGATTTAAAACTCACAGCAGTGGGAAAATGCACCTAGATTTGAAACACAGAGTAGTGGGAAAATGTACCTAGATTTGAAACACACAATAGTGGGAAAATGCACCTAGATTTAAAACTCGCAGCAGTGGGAAAATGCACCCTTATTTAAAACTCACAGTAGTGGGAAAATTCCCCTAGATTTAAACTCACAGCAGTGGGAATATGCACCTAGATTTGAACCACACAGTAGTGGGAAAATGCACCTAGATTTGAAACACACAGTAGTAGGAAAATGCACGTAGGTTTGAAACACAGAGCAATCAGAAATTTCACCTAGATTTAAACTCACAGCAGTGGGAAATGCACCTAGATTTAAGACTCACAGCAGTGGGAAAATGCACCTAGATTTGAAACACACAGCAGTGGGAAATTACACCTAGATTTAAACTCACAGCAGTAGGAACATACAGCAGTAGGAACATGCACCTAGATTTAAAGCTCACAGGAGTGGGAAAATGGACCTAGATTTAAATCTCACAGTAGTGGGAAAATCCACCTAGATTTAAAACTTACAGCAGTGTGAAAATGCACCCTGATTTAAAACTCACAGTAGTGGGAAAATGCACCTAGATGTAAACTCACTGCAGTGGCAAAATGCAGCTAGATTCAAACCTCAGAGCAGTGGGAAAATGCACCTAGATTTGAAATGCACAACAATGGGAAATTGCGCCTAGATTTACAACACATAGTAGTGGGGAAATGCACCTAGATTTGAACACACAGCAATGGGACAATGCACCTAGATTCAAACTCACAGTAGTGGGAAAATTCACTTAGATTTAAACTCACAGCAGTGGGAATATGCACCTAGATTTGAAACACACTGTAGTGGGGGAAATGCACTGATTTTTGAAACACACAGTAGCAAGAAAATGCACATGGATTTGAAACTCACAGTAGTGGGAAAATGCACCTAGATTTAAACTCACAGAAGTGGAAAAATGCACCTAGATTTAAACTCACAGCAGTGGAAAAATGCACCTAGATTTAAAACTCACAGCAGTGGGAAAATGCACCTAGATTTGAACCACACAGCAATGGGAAAATGCACCTAGATTTAAACTCACAGTAGTGGGAAAATGCACACAGATTTAAAACTCACAGCAGTAGGAAAATGCACCTAGATTTAAAGCTCACAGGAGTGGGAAAATGGACCCTGATTTAAAACTCACAGTAGTGGGAACATGCACCTAGATGTAAACTCACTGCAGTGGCAAAATGCAGCTAGATTCAAACCTCAGAGCAGTGGGAAAATGCACCTAGATTTGAAATGCACAACAATGGGAAATTGCGCCTAGATTTACAACACATAGTAGTGGGGAAATGCACCTAGATTTGAACACACAGCAATGGGAAAATGCACCTAGATTTAAACTCACAGTAGTGGGAAAATGCACACAGATTTAAAACTCACAGCAGTAGGAAAATGCACCTAGATTTAAAGCTCACAGGAGTGTGAAAATGCACCCTGATTTAAAACTCACAGTAGTGGGAACATGCACCTAGATGTAAACTCACTGCAGTGGCAAAATGCAGCTAGATTCAAACCTCAGAGCAGTGGGAAAATGCACCTAGATTTGAAATGCACAACAATGGGAAATTGCGCCTAGATTTACAACACATAGTAGTGGGGAAATGCACCTAGATTTGAACACACAGCAATGGGACAATGCACCTAGATTCAAACTCACAGTAGTGGGAAAATTCACTTAGATTTAAACTCACAGCAGTGGGAATATGCACCTAGATTTGAAACACACTGTAGTGGGGAAATGCACTGATTTTTTAAACACACAGTAGCAAGAAAATGCACATGGATTTGAAACTCACAGTAGTGGGAAAATGCACCTAGATTTAAACTCACAGAAGTGGATAAATGCACCTAGATTTAAACTCACAGCAGTGGAAAAATGCACCTAGATTTAAAACTCACAGCAGTGGGAAAATGCACATAGATTTGAACCACACAGTAGTGGGACAATGCACCTAGACTTGAAACACACAGTAGTAGGAAAATGCACCTAGGTTTGAAACACAGAGCTATGGGAAATTTCACCTAGATGTAAACTCACAGCAGTGGGAAATGCACCTAGATTTAAGACTCACAGTAGTGGGAAAATGCAACAAGATTTGAAACACACAGTAGCAAGAAAATGCACATGGATTTGAAACTCACAGCAATGGGAAAATGCACCTAGATTTAAACTCACAGCAGTGGAAAAATGCACCTAGATTTAAACTCACAACAGTGGAAAAATGCACCTAGATTTAAAACTCACAGCAGTGGGAAAATGCACCTAGATTTGAAACACACAGTAGTGGGAAAATGCACCTAGATTTGAAACACACAGTAGTAGGAAAATTAAAAACTCACAGTAGTGGGAAGATGCACCTAGATGTAAACTCACTGCAGTGGCAAAATGCACCTAGATTTCAAACACACAACAATGGGAAAATGTGCCTAGATTTAAACTCACAGTAGTGGGAAAATGCACCTAGATTTAAAACTCACAGCAGTGGGAAAATGCACCTAGATTTGAAACACAGAGTAGTGGGAAAATGTACCTAGATTTGAAACACACAATAGTGGGAAAATGCACCTAGATTTAAAACTCGCAGCAGTGGGAAAATGCACCCTTATTTAAAACTCACAGTAGTGGGAAAATTCCCCTAGATTTAAACTCACAGCAGTGGGAATATGCACCTAGATTTGAAACACACAGTAGTGGGAAAAAGCACCGAGATTTGAAACACACAGTAGCAAGAAAATGCACATAGATTTGAAACTCACAGTAGTGGGAAAATGCACCTAGATTTAAACTCACCGCAGTGGAAAAATGCACCTAGATTTAAACTCACAGCAGTGGAAAAATGCACCTAGATTAAAACTCACAGCAGCGGGAAAATGCACCTAGATTTGAACCACACAGTAGTGGGAAAATGCACCTAGATTTGAAACACTGTAGTAGGAAAATGCACGTAGGTTTGAAACACAGAGCTATGGGAAATTTCACCTAGATTTATACTCACAGCAGTGGGAAGTGCACCTAGATTTAAAACTCACAGCAGTGGGGAAATGCAGCTAGATTTGAAACATACAGCAGTGGAAAATTACACCTAGATTGAAACTCACAGCAGTAGGAAAATGCACCTAGATTTGAAGCTCACAGGAGTGGGAAAATGCACCAAGAGTTAAATCTCACAGTAGTGGGAAAATTCACCTAGATGTAAAACTCGCAGCAGTGTGAAAATGCACCCTGACGCAAAACTCACAGTAGTGGAAAGATGCATCTAGATGTAAACTCAGAGCAGTGGCAAAAATGCATCCAGATTCAAAACTCAGAGCAGTGGGAAAATGCACCTAGATTTGAAACACACAACAATGGGAAATTGCGCCTAGATTTGAAATACACAGTAGTGGGGAAATGCACCTAGATTTGAACACACAGCAATTGGAAAATGCACCTAGATTTGAAACACACAACAGTGGGAAATTGCAAATAGATTTAAACTCACAGCAGTAGGATAATACATCTTGATTTAAAACTCACAGTAGTGGGAAAATGCACATATATTTAAACTCACAGCATGTGGAATATGCACCTAGATTTGAACCACACAGTAGTGGGAAAATGCACCTAGATTTGAAACACACAGTAGTAGGAAAATGCACGTAGGTTTGAAACACAGAGCAATCAGAAATTTCACCTAGATTTAAACTCACAGCAGTGGGAAATGCACCTAGATTTAAGACTCACAGCAGTGGGAAAATGCACCTAGATTTGAAACACACAGCAGTGGGAAATTACACCTAGATTTAAACTCACAGCAGTAGGAACATACAGCAGTAGGAACATGCACCTAGATTTAAAGCTCACAGGAGTGGGAAAATGGACCTAGATTTAAATCTCACAGTAGTGGGAAAATCCACCTAGATTTAAAACTTACAGCAGTGTGAAAATGCACCCTGATTTAAAACTCACAGTAGTGGGAAAATGCACCTAGATGTAAACTCACTGCAGTGGCAAAATGCAGCTAGATTCAAACCTCAGAGCAGTGGGAAAATGCACCTAGATTTGAAATGCACAACAATGGGAAATTGCGCCTAGATTTACAACACATAGTAGTGGGGAAATGCACCTAGATTTGAACACACAGCAATGGGACAATGCACCTAGATTCAAACTCACAGTAGTGGGAAAATTCACTTAGATTTAAACTCACAGCAGTGGGAATATGCACCTAGATTTGAAACACACTGTAGTGGGGGAAATGCACTGATTTTTGAAACACACAGTAGCAAGAAAATGCACATGGATTTGAAACTCACAGTAGTGGGAAAATGCACCTAGATTTAAACTCACAGAAGTGGAAAAATGCACCTAGATTTAAACTCACAGCAGTGGAAAAATGCACCTAGATTTAAAACTCACAGCAGTGGGAAAATGCACCTAGATTTGAACCACACAGCAATGGGAAAATGCACCTAGATTTAAACTCACAGTAGTGGGAAAATGCACACAGATTTAAAACTCACAGCAGTAGATAAATGCACCTAGATTTAAAGCTCACAGGAGTGGGAAAATGGACCTAGATTTAAATCTCACAGTAGTGGGAAAATCCACCTAGATTTAAAATTTACAGCAGTGTGAAAATGCACCCTGATTTAAAACTCACAGTAGTGGGAACATGCACCTAGATGTAAACTCACTGCAGTGGCAAAATGCAGCTAGATTCAAACCTCAGAGCAGTGGGAAAATGCACCTAGATTTGAAATGCACAACAATGGGAAATTGCGCCTAGATTTACAACACATAGTAGTGGGGAAATGCACCTAGATTTGAACACACAGCAATGGGACAATGCACCTAGATTCAAACTCACAGTAGTGGGAAAATTCACTTAGATTTAAACTCACAGCAGTGGGAATATGCACCTAGATTTGAAACACACTGTAGTGGGGAAATGCACTGATTTTTTAAACACACAGTAGCAAGAAAATGCACATGGATTTGAAACTCACAGTAGTGGGAAAATGCACCTAGATTTAAACTCACAGAAGTGGATAAATGCACCTAGATTTAAACTCACAGCAGTGGAAAAATGCACCTAGATTTAAAACTCACAGCAGTGGGAAAATGCACATAGATTTGAACCACACAGTAGTGGGAAAATGCACCTAGACTTGAAACACACAGTAGTAGGAAAATGCACCTAGGTTTGAAACACAGAGCTATGGGAAATTTCACCTAGATGTAAACTCACAGCAGTGGGAAATGCACCTAGATTTAAGACTCACAGTAGTGGGAAAATGCAACAAGATTTGAAACACACAGTAGCAAGAAAATGCACATGGATTTGAAACTCACAGCAATGGGAAAATGCACCTAGATTTAAACTCACAGCAGTGGAAAAATGCAACTAGATTTAAACTCACAACAGTGGAAAAATGCACCTAGATTTAAAACTCACAGCAGTGGGAAAATGCACCTAGATTTGAAACACACAGTAGTGGGAAAATGCACCTAGATTTGAAACACACAGTAGTAGGAAAATTAAAAACTCACAGTAGTGGGAAGATGCACCTAGATGTAAACTCACTGCAGTGGCAAAATGCACCTAGATTTCAAACACACAACAATGGGAAAATGTGCCTAGATTTAAACTCACAGTAGTGGGAAAATGCACCTAGATTTAAAACTCACAGCAGTGGGAAAATGCACCTAGATTTGAAACACAGAGTAGTGGGAAAATGTACCTAGATTTGAAACACACAATAGTGGGAAAATGCACCTAGATTTAAAACTCGCAGCAGTGGGAAAATGCACCCTTATTTAAAACTCACAGTAGTGGGAAAATTCCCCTAGATTTAAACTCACAGCAGTGGGAATATGCACCTAGATTTGAAACACACAGTAGTGGGAAAAAGCACCGAGATTTGAAACACACAGTAGCAAGAAAATGCACATAGATTTGAAACTCACAGTAGTGGGAAAATGCACCTAGATTTAAACTCACCGCAGTGGAAAAATGCACCTAGATTTAAACTCACAGCAGTGGAAAAATGCACCTAGATTAAAACTCACAGCAGCGGGAAAATGCACCTAGATTTGAACCACACAGTAGTGGGAAAATGCACCTAGATTTGAAACACTGTAGTAGGAAAATGCACGTAGGTTTGAAACACAGAGCTATGGGAAATTTCACCTAGATTTATACTCACAGCAGTGGGAAGTGCACCTAGATTTAAAACTCACAGCAGTGGGGAAATGCAGCTAGATTTGAAACATACAGCAGTGGAAAATTACACCTAGATTGAAACTCACAGCAGTAGGAAAATGCACCTAGATTTGAAGCTCACAGGAGTGGGAAAATGCACCAAGAGTTAAATCTCACAGTAGTGGGAAAATTCACCTAGATGTAAAACTCGCAGCAGTGTGAAAATGCACCCTGACGCAAAACTCACAGTAGTGGAAAGATGCATCTAGATGTAAACTCAGAGCAGTGGCAAAAATGCATCCAGATTCAAAACTCAGAGCAGTGGGAAAATGCACCTAGATTTGAAACACACAACAATGGGAAATTGCGCCTAGATTTGAAATACACAGTAGTGGGGAAATGCACCTAGATTTGAACACACAGCAATTGGAAAATGCACCTAGATTTGAAACACACAACAGTGGGAAATTGCAAATAGATTTAAACTCACAGCAGTAGGATAATACATCTTGATTTAAAACTCACAGTAGTGGGAAAATGCACATATATTTAAACTCACAGCATGTGGAAAATGCACATAGATATGAAACTCAGAGCAGTGGGAAAATGCACCTAGATTTGAAACACATAGCAGTGGGAAATTGCAAATAGATTTAAACTCACAGCAGTAGGATAATACATCTTGATTTGAAACTCACGGTAGTGGGAAAATGCACATAGATTTAAACTCGCAGCAGTGGGAAAATGCACCTAGATTTGAGCCACACAGTAGGGGGTAAATGCACCTAGATTTGAAACACACAGTAGTAGGAAAATGCACGTAGGTTTGAAACACACAGCAGTGGGAAATTACACCTAGATTTAAACTCACAGCAGTGGGAAATGCACCGAGATTTAAGACCCACAGCAGTGGGAAATGCACCTAGATTTGAAACACACAGCAGTGGGAAATTACACCTAGATTTAAACTCATAGCAGTAGGAACATGCACCTAGATTTAAAGCTCACAGGAGTGGGAAAATGCACCTAGATTTAAATCTCAAAGTAGTGGGAAAGTCACCTAGATTTAAAACTCACAGCAGAGTGAAAATGCACCCTGATTTAAAACTCACATTAGTGAGAAGATGCACCTAGATGTAAACTCACCTGAGTGGCAAAATGCACCTAGATTCAAAACTCAGAGCAGTGGGAAAATGCACCTAGATTTGAAACACACAACAATGGGAAATTGCGCCTAGATTTGAAACACACAGTAGTGGGGAAATGCACCTAGATTTGAACACACAGCAATGGGAAAATGCACCTAGATTTAAACTCACAGTAGTGGGAAAATGCACCCAGATTTAAAACTCACAGCAGTAGGAAAATGCACCTAGATTTAAAGCTCACAGGAGTGGGAAAATGGACCTAGATTTAAATCTCACAGTAGTGGGAAAATCCACCTAGATTTAAAACTTACAGCAGTGTGAAAATGCACCCTGATTTAAAACTCACAGTAGTGGGAAAATGCACCTAGATGTAAACTCACTGCAGTGGCAAAATGCAGCTAGATTCAAACCTCAGAGCAGTGGGAAAATGCACCTAGATTTGAAATGCACAACAATGGGAAATTGCGCCTAGATTTACAACACATAGTAGTGGGGAAATGCACCTAGATTTGAACACACAGCAATGGGACAATGCACCTAGATTCAAACTCACAGTAGTGGGAAAATTCACTTAGATTTAAACTCACAGCAGTGGGAATATGCACCTAGATTTGAAACACACTGTAGTGGGGAAATGCACTGATTTTTGAAACACACAGTAGCAAGAAAATGCACATGGATTTGAAACTCACAGTAGTGGGAAAATGCACCTAGATTTAAACTCACAGAAGTGGAAAAATGCACCTAGATTTAAACTCACAGCAGTGGAAAAATGCACCTAGATTTAAAACTCACAGCAGTGGGAAAATGCACATAGATTTGAACCACACAGTAGTGGGAAAATGCACCTAGACTTGAAACACACAGTAGTAGGAAAATGCACCTAGGTTTGAAACACAGAGCTATGGGAAATTTCACCTAGATGTAAACTCACAGCAGTGGGAAATGCACCTAGATTTAAAACTCACATTAGTGAGAAGATGCACCTAGATGTAAACTCACTTGAGTGGCAAAATGCACCTAGATTCAAAACTCAGAGCAGTGGGAAAATGCACCTAGATTTGAAACACACAACAATGGGAAATTGCGCCTAGATTTGAAACACACAGTAGTGGGGAAATGCACCTAGATTTGAACACACAGCAATGGGAAAATGCACCTAGATTTAAACTCACAGTAGTGGGAAAATGCACCCAGATTTAAAACTCACAGCAGTAGGAAAATGCACCTAGATTTAAAGCTCACAGGAGTGGGAAAATGGACCTAGATTTAAATCTCACAGTAGTGGGAAAATCCACCTAGATTTAAAACTTACAGCAGTGTGAAAATGCACCCTGATTTAAAACTCACAGTAGTGGGAAAATGCACCTAGATGTAAACTCACTGCAGTGGCAAAATGCAGCTAGATTCAAACCTCAGAGCAGTGGGAAAATGCACCTAGATTTGAAATGCACAACAATGGGAAATTGCACCTAGATTTACAACACATAGTAGTGGGGAAATGCACCTAGATTTTAACACACAGCAATGGGACAATGCACCTAGATTCAAACTCACAGTAGTGGGAAAATTCACTTAGATTTAAACTCACAGCAGTGGGAATATGCACCTAGATTTGAAACACACTGTAGTGGGGAAATGCACTGATTTTTGAAACACACAGTAGCAAGAAAATGCACATGGATTTGAAACTCACAGTAGTGGGAAAATGCACCTAGATTTAAACTCACAGAAGTGGAAAAATGCACCTAGATTTAAACTCACAGCAGTGGAAAAATGCACCTAGATTTAAAACTCACAGCAGTGGGAAAATGCACATAGATTTGAACCACACAATAGTGGGAAAATGCACCTAGACTTGAAACACACAGTAGTAGGAAAATGCACCTAGGTTTGAAACACATAGCTATGGGAAATTTCACCTAGATGTAAACTCACAGCAGTGGGAAATGCACCTAGATTTAAGACTCACAGTAGTGGGAAAATGCAACAAGATTTGAAACACACAGTAGCAAGAAAATGCACATGGATTTGAAACTCACAGCAGTGGAAAAATGCACCTAGATTTAAACTCACAACAGTGGAAAAATGCACCTAGATTTAAAACTCACAGCAGTGGGAAAATGCACCTAGATTTGAAAAACACAGTAGTGGGAAAATGCACCTAGATTTGAAACACACAGTAGTAGGAAAATTAAAAACTCACAGTAGTGGGAAGATGCACCTAGATGTAAACTCACTGCAGTGGCAAAATGCACCTAGATTTCAAACACACAACAATGGGAAAATGTGCCTAGATTTAAACTCACAGTAGTGGGAAAATGCACCTAGATTTAAAACTCACAGCAGTGGGAAAATGCACCTAGATTTGAAACACAGAGTAGTGGGAAAATGTACCTAGATTTGAAACACACAATAGTGGGAAAATGCACCTAGATTTAAAACTCGCAGCAGTGGGAAAATGCACCCTTATTTAAAACTCACAGTAGTGGGAAAATTCCCCTAGATTTAAACTCACAGCAGTGGGAATATGCACCTAGATTTGAAACACACAGTAGTGGGAAAAAGCACCGAGATTTGAAACACACAGTAGCAAGAAAATGCACATAGATTTGAAACTCACAGTAGTGGGAAAATGCACCTAGATTTAAACTCACAGCAGTGGAAAAATGCACCTAGATTAAAACTCACAGCAGCGGGAAAATGCACCTAGATTTGAACCACACAGTAGTGGGAAAATGCACCTAGATTTGAAACACTGTAGTAGGAAAATGCACGTAGGTTTGAAACACAGAGCTATGGGAAATTTCACCTAGATTTATACTCACAGCAGTGGGAAGTGCACCTAGATTTAAAACTCACAGCAGTGGGGAAATGCAGCTAGATTTGAAACATACAGCAGTGGAAAATTACACCTAGATTGAAACTCACAGCAGTAGGAAAATGCACCTAGATTTGAAGCTCACAGGAGTGGGAAAATGCACCAAGAGTTAAATCTCACAGTAGTGGGAAAATTCACCTAGATGTAAAACTCGCAGCAGTGTGAAAATGCACCCTGACGCAAAACTCACAGTAGTGGAAAGATGCATCTAGATGTAAACTCAGAGCAGTGGCAAAAATGCATCCAGATTCAAAACTCAGAGCAGTGGGAAAATGCACCTAGATTTGAAACACACAACAATGGGAAATTGCGCCTAGATTTGAAATACACAGTAGTGGGGAAATGCACCTAGATTTGAACACACAGCAATTGGAAAATGCACCTAGATTTGAAACACACAACAGTGGGAAATTGCAAATAGATTTAAACTCGCAGCAGTAGGATAATACATCTTGATTTAAAACTCACAGTAGTGCGAAAATGCACATATATTTAAACTCACAGCATGTGGAAAATGCACATAGATTTGAAACTCAGAGCAGTGGGAAAATGCACCTAGATTTGAAACACATAGCAGTGGGAAATTGCAAATAGATTTAAACTCACAGCAGTAGGATAATACATCTTGATTTGAAACTCACGGTAGTGGGAAAATGCACATAGATTTAAACTCGCAGCAGTGGGAAAATGCACCTAGATTTGAGCCACACAGTAGGGGGTAAATGCACCTAGATTTGAAACACACAGTAGTAGGAAAATGCACGTAGGTTTGAAACACACAGCAGTGGGAAATTACACCTAGATTTAAACTCACAGCAGTGGGAAATGCACCTAGATTTAAGACCCACAGCAGTGGGAAAATGCACCTAGATTTGAAACACACAGCAGTGGGAAATTACACCTAGATTTAAACTCATAGCAGTAGGAACATGCACCTAGATTTAAAGCTCACAGGAGTGGGAAAATGCACCTAGATTTAAATCTCAAAGTAGTGGGAAAGTCCACCTAGATTTAAAACTCACAGCAGAGTGAAAATGCACCCTGATTTAAAACTCACATTAGTGAGAAGATGCACCTAGATGTAAACTCACTTGAGTGGCAAAATGCACCTAGATTCAAAACTCAGAGCAGTGGGAAAATGCACCTAGATTTGAAACACACAACAATGGGAAATTGCGCCTAGATTTGAAACACACAGTAGTGGGGAAATGCACCTAGATTTGAACACACAGCAATGGGAAAATGCACCTAGATTTAAACTCACAGTAGTGGGAAAATGCACCCAGATTTAAAACTCACAGCAGTAGGAAAATGCACCTAGATTTAAAGCTCACAGGAGTGGGAAAATGGACCTAGATTTAAATCTCACAGTAGTGGGAAAATCCACCTAGATTTAAAACTTACAGCAGTGTGAAAATGCACCCTGATTTAAAACTCACAGTAGTGGGAAAATGCACCTAGATGTAAACTCACTGCAGTGGCAAAATGCAGCTAGATTCAAACCTCAGAGCAGTGGGAAAATGCACCTAGATTTGAAATGCACAACAATGGGAAATTGCGCCTAGATTTACAACACATAGTAGTGGGGAAATGCACCTAGATTTGAACACACAGCAATGGGACAATGCACCTAGATTCAAACTCACAGTAGTGGGAAAATTCACTTAGATTTAAACTCACAGCAGTGGGAATATGCACCTAGATTTGAAACACACTGTAGTGGGGAAATGCACTGATTTTTGAAACACACAGTAGCAAGAAAATGCACATGGATTTGAAACTCACAGTAGTGGGAAAATGCACCTAGATTTAAACTCACAGAAGTGGAAAAATGCACCTAGATTTAAACTCACAGCAGTGGAAAAATGCACCTAGATTTAAAACTCACAGCAGTGGGAAAATGCACATAGATTTGAACCACACAGTGGTGGGAAAATGCACCTAGACTTGAAACACACAGTAGTAGGAAAATGCACCTAGGTTTGAAACACAGAGCTATGGGAAATTTCACCTAGATGTAAACTCACAGCAGTGGGAAATGCACCTAGATTTAAGACTCACAGTAGTGGGAAAATGCAACAAGATTTGAAACACACAGTAGCAAGAAAATGCACATGGATTTGAAACTCACAGCAGTGGGAAAATGCACCTAGATTTAAACTCACAGCAGTGGAAAAATGCACCTAGATTTAAACTCACAACAGTGGAAAAATGCACCTAGATTTAAAACTCACAGCAGTGGGAAAATGCACCTAGATTTGAAACTCACAGTAGTGGGAAGATGCACCTAGATGTAAACTCACTGCAGTGGCAAAATGCACCTAGATTTCAAACACACAACAATGGGAAAATGTGCCTAGATTTAAACTCACAGTAGTGGGAAAATGCACCTAGATTTAAAACTCACAGCAGTGGGAAAATGCACCTAGATTTGAAACACAGAGTAGTGGGAAAATGTACCTAGATTTGAAACACACAATAGTGGGAAAATGCACCTAGATTTAAAACTCGCAGCAGTGGGAAAATGCACCCTTATTTAAAACTCACAGTAGTGGGAAAATTCCCCTAGATTTAAACTCACAGCAGTGGGAATATGCACCTAGATTTGAAACACACAGTAGTGGGAAAAAGCACCGAGATTTGAAACACACAGTAGCAAGAAAATGCACATAGATTTGAAACTCACAGTAGTGGGAAAATGCACCTAGATTTAAACTCACCGCAGTGGAAAAATGCACCTAGATTTAAACTCACAGCAGTGGAAAAATGCACCTAGATTAAAACTCACAGCAGTGGGAAAATGCACCTAGATTTGAACCACACAGTAGTGGGAAAATGCACCTAGATTTGAAACACTGTAGCAGGAAAATGCACGTAGGTTTGAAACACAGAGCTATGGGAAATTTCACCTAGATTTATACTCACAGCAGTGGGAAGTGCACCTAGATTTAAAACTCACAGCAGTGGGAAAATGCAGCTAGATTTGAAACATACAGCAGTGGAAAATTACACCTAGATTGAAACTCACAGCAGTAGGAAAATGCACCTAGATTTGAAGCTCACAGGAGTGGGAAAATGCACCAAGAGTTAAATCTCACAGTAGTGGGAAAATTCACCTAGATGTAAAACTCGCAGCAGTGTGAAAATGCACCCTGACGCAAAACTCACAGTAGTGGAAAGATGCATCTAGATGTAAACTCAGAGCAGTGGCAAAAATGCATCCAGATTCAAAACTCAGAGCAGTGGGAAAATGCACCTAGATTTGAAACACACAACAATGGGAAATTGCGCCTAGATTTGAAATACACAGTAGTGGGGAAATGCACCTAGATTTGAACACACAGCAATTGGAAAATGCACCTAGATTTGAAACACACAACAGTGGGAAATTGCAAATAGATTTAAACTCACAGCAGTAGGATAATACATCTTGATTTAAAACTCACAGTAGTGGGAAAATGCACATATATTTAAACTCACAGCATGTGGAAAATGCACATAGATTTGAAACTCAGAGCAGTGGGAAAATGCACCTAGATTTGAAACACATAGCAGTGGGAAATTGCAAATAGATTTAAACTCACAGCAGTAGGATAATACATCTTGATTTGAAACTCACGGTAGTGGGAAAATGCACATAGATTTAAACTCGCAGCAGTGGGAAAATGCACCTAGATTTGAGCCACACAGTAGGGGGTAAATGCACCTAGATTTGAAACACACAGTAGTAGGAAAATGCACGTAGGTTTGAAACACACAGCAGTGGGAAATTACACCTAGATTTAAACTCGCAGCAGTGGGAAATGCACCTAGATTTAAGACCCACAGCAGTGGGAAAATGCACCTAGATTTGAAACACACAGCAGTGGGAAATTACACCTAGATTTAAACTCATAGCAGTAGGAACATGCACCTAGATTTAAAGCTCACAGGAGTGGGAAAATGCACCTAGATTTAAATCTCAAAGTAGTGGGAAAGTCCACCTAGATTTAAAACTCACAGCAGAGTGAAAATGCACCCTGATTTAAAACTCACATTAGTGAGAAGATGCACCTAGATGTAAACTCACTCGAATGGCAAAATGCACCTAGATTCAAAACTCAGAGCAGTGGGAAAATGCACCTAGATTTGAAACACACAACAATGGGAAATTGCGCCTAGATTTGAAACACACAGTAGTGCGGAAATGCACCTAGATTTGAACACACAGCAATGGGAAAATGCACCTAGATTTAAACTCACAGTAGTGGGAAAATGCACCCAGATTTAAAACTCACAGCAGTAGGAAAATGCACCTAGATTTAAAGCTCACAGGAGTGGGAAAATGGACCTAGATTTAAATCTCACAGTAGTGGGAAAATCCACCTAGATTTAAAACTTACAGCAGTGTGAAAATGCACCCTGATTTAAAACTCACAGTAGTGGGAAAATGCACCTAAATGTAAACTCACTGCAGTGGCAAAATGCAGCTATATTCAAACCTCAGAGCAGTGGGAAAATGCACCTAGATTTGAAATGCACAACAATGGGAAATTGCGCCTAGATTTACAACACATAGTAGTGGGGAAATGCACCTAGATTTGAACACACAGCAATGGGACAATGCACCTAGATTCAAACTCACAGAAGTGGGAAAATTCACTTAGATTTAAACTCACAGCAGTGGGAATATGCACCTAGATTTGAAACACACTGTAGTGGGGAAATGCACTGATTTTTGAAACACACAGTAGCAAGAAAATGCACATGGATTTGAAACTCACAGTAGTGGGAAAATGCACCTAGATTTAAACTCACAGAAGTGGAAAAATGCACCTAGATTTAAACTCACAGCAGTGGAAAATTGCACCTAGATTTAAAACTCACAGCAGTGGGAAAATGCACATAGATTTGAACCACACAGTAGTGGGAAAATGCACCTAGACTTGAAACACACAGTAGTAGGAAAATGCACCTAGGTTTGAAACACAGAGCTATGGGAAATTTCACCTAGATGTAAACTCACAGCAGTGGGAAATGCACCTAGATTTAAGACTCACAGAGTGGGAAAATGCAACAAGATTTGAAACACACAGTAGCAAGAAAATGCACATGGATTTGAAACTCACAGCAGTGGGAAAATGCACCTAGATTTAAACTCACAGCAGTGGAAAAATGCACCTAGATTTAAACTCACAACAGTGGAAAAATGCACCTAGATTTAAAACTCACAGCAGTGGGAAAATGCACCTAGATTTGAAACACACAGTAGTGGGAAAATGCACCTAGATTTGAAACACACAGTAGTAGGAAAATTAAAAACTCACAGTAGTGGGAAGATGCACCTAGATGTAAACTCACTGCAGTGGCAAAATGCACCTAGATTTCAAACACACAACAATGGGAAAATGTGCCTAGATTTAAACTCACAGTAGTGGGAAAATGCACCTAGATTTAAAACTCACAGCAGTGGGAAAATGCACCTAGATTTGAAACACAGAGTAGTGGGAAAATGTACCTAGATTTGAAACACACAATAGTGGGAAAATGCACCTAGATTTAAAACTCGCAGCAGTGGGAAAATGCACCCTTATTTAAAACTCACAGTAGTGGGACAATTCCCCTAGATTTAAACTCACAGCAGTGGGAATATGCACCTAGATTTGAAACACACCTAGTGGGAAAATGCACCGAGATTTGAAACACACAGTAGTAGGAAAATGCACCTAGATTTGAAACACACAGTAGTAGGAACATTCACCTAGGTTTGAAGCACAGAGCTATGGGAAATTTCACCTAGATTTAAACTCACAGCAGTGGGAAATGCACCTAGATTTAAGACTCACAGCAGTGGGAAAATGCACCTAGATTTGAAACACACAGCAGTGGGAAATTACACCTAGATTTAAACTCACAGCAGTAGGAAAATGCACCTAGATTTAAAGCTCACAGGAGTGGGAAAATGCACCTACATTTAAATCTCATAGTAGTGGGAAAATCCACCTAGATTTAAAACTCACAGCAGTGTGAAAATGCACCCTGATTAAAAACTCACAGTAGTGGGAAGATGCACCTAGATGTAAACTCACTGCAGTGGCAAAATGCACCTAGATGTCAAACACACAACAATGGGAAAATGCACCTAGATTTAAACTCACAGTAGTGGGAAAATGCACCTAGATTTAAAACTCACAGTAGTGGGAAAATGCACCTAGATTTGAAACACATACTAGTGGGAAAATGTACCTAGATTTGAAACACACCGTAGTGGGAAAATGCACCGAGATTTGAAACACACAGTAGCAAGAAAATGCACATGGATTTGAAACTCACAGTAGTGGGAAAATGCCCCTAGATTTGAAACGCACAGTAGTAGGATAATTAAAAACTCACAGTAGTGGGAAGATGCACCTAGATGTAAACTCACTGCAGTGGCAAAATGCACCTAGATTTCAAACACACAACAATGGGAAAATGCGCCTAGATTTAAACTCACAGTAGTGGGAAAATGCACCTAGATTTAAAACTCACATCAGTGGGAAAATGCACCTAGATTTGAAACACAGAGTAGTGGGAAAAAGTACCTAGATTTGAAACACACAATAGTGGGAAAATGCACCTAGATTTAAAACTCACAGCAGTGGGAAAATGCACCCTTATTTAAAACTCACAATAGTGGGAAAATTCCCCTAGATTTAAACTCACAGCAGTGGGTATATGCACCTAGATTTGAAACACACCTAGTGGGAAAATGCACCGAGATTTGAAACACACAGTAGCAAAAAAATGCACATGGATTTGAAACTCACAGTAGTGGATAAATGCACCTAGATTTAAACTCACAGCAGTGGAAAAATGCACCTAGATTTAAAACTCACAGCAGTGGGAAAATGCACCTAGATTTGAACCACACAGTAGTAGGAAAATGCACCTAGATTTGAAACACACAGTAGTAGGAAAATTCACCTATGTTTGAAGCACAGAGCTATGGGAAATTTCACCTAGATTTAAACTCACAGCAGTGGGAAATGCACCTAGATTTAAGACTCACAGCAGTGGGAAAATGCACCTAGATTTGAAACACACAGCAGTGGGAAATTACACCTAGATTTAAACTCACAGCAGTAGGAAAATGCACCTAGATTTAAAGCTCACATGAGTGGGAAAATGCACCTACATTTAAATCTCATAGTAGTGGGAAAATCCACCTAGATTTAAAACGCACAGCAGTGTGAAAATGCACCCTGATTAAAAACTCTCAGTAGTGGGAAAATGCACCTAGATGTAAACTCACTGCAGTAGGAAAATGCTCCTAGATTTAAAGCTCACAGGAGTGGGAAAATGCACCTAGATTTAAATCTCACAGTAGTGGGAAAATCCACCTAGATTTAAAACTTACAGTAGTGTGAAAATGCACCCTGATTTAAAACTCACAGTAGTGGGAAATCGCACCTAGATGTAAACTCACCGCAGTGGCAAAATGCAGCTAGAATCAAACCTCAGAGCAGTGGGAAAATGCACCTAGATTTGAAATGCACAACAATGGGAAATTGCGCCTAGATTTGAAACACATAGTAGTGGGGAAATGCACCTAGATTTGAACACACAGCAACGGGAAAATGCACCTAGATTCAAACTCACAGTAGTGGGAAAATTCACTTAGATTTAAACTCACAGCAGTGGGAATATGCACCTAGAATTGAAACACACTGTAGTGGGAAAATGCACTGATTTTTGAAACACACAGTAGCAAGAAAATGCACATGGATTTGGAACTCACAGTAGTGGGAAAATGCACCTAGATTTAAACTCACAGAAGTGGAAAAATGCACCTAGATTTAAACTCACAGCAGTGGAAAAATGCACCTAGATTTAAAACTCACAGCAGTGGAAAAATGCACATAGATTTGAACCACACAGTAGTGGGAAAATGCACCTAGATTTGAAACACACAGTAGTAGGAAAATGCACCTAGGTTTGAAACACAGAGCTATGGGAAATTTCACCTAGATGTAAACTCACAGCAGTGGGAAATGCACCTAGATATAAGACTCACAGCAGTGGGAAAATGCAACAAGATTTGAAACACACAGTAGCAAGAAAATGCACATGGATTTGAAACTCACAGCAGTGGGAAAATGCACCTAGATTTAAACTCACAGCAGTGGAAAAATGCACCTAGATTTAAACTCACAACAGTGGAAAAATGCACCGAGATTTAAAATTCACAGCAGTGGGAAAATGCACCTAGATTTGAAACACACAGTAGTGGGAAAATGCACCTAGATTTGAAACGCACAGTAGTAGGAAAATTAAAAACTCACAGTAGTGGGAAGATGCACCTAGATGTAAACTCACTGCAGTGGCAAAATGCACCTAGATTTCAAACACACAACAATGGGAAAATGCGCCTAGATTTAAACTCACAGTAGTGGGAAAATGCACCTAGATTTAAAACTCACAGCAGTGGGAAAATGCAGCTAGATTTGAAACACAGAGTAGTGGGAAAAAGTACCTAGATTTGAAACACACAATAGTGGGAAAATGCACCTAGATTTAAAACTCACAGCAGTGGGAAAATGCACCCTTATTTAAAACTCACAATAGTGGGAAAATTCCCCTAGATTTAAACTCACAGCAGTGGGTATATGCACCTAGATTTGAAACACACCTAGTGGGAAAATGCACCGAGATTTGAAACACACAGTAGCAAAAAATGCACATGGATTTGAAACTCACAGTAGTGGATAAATGCACCTAGATTTAAACTCACAGCAGTGGAAAAATGCACCTAGATTTAAAACTCACAGCAGTGGGAAAATGCACCTAGATTTGAACCACACAGTAGTAGGAAAATGCACCTAGATTTGAAACACACAGTAGTAGGAAAATTCACCTATGTTTGAAGCACAGAGCTATGGGAAATTTCACCTAGATTTAAACTCACAGCAGTGGGAAATGCACCTAGATTTAAGACTCACAGCAGTGGGAAAATGCACCTAGATTTGAAACACACAGCAGTGGGAAATTACACCTAGATTTAAACTCACAGCAGTAGGAAAATGCACCTAGATTTAAAGCTCACATGAGTGGGAAAATGCACCTACATCTAAATCTCATAGTAGTGGGAAAATCCACCTAGATTTAAAACGCACAGCAGTGTGAAAATGCACCCTGATTAAAAACTCTCAGTAGTGGGAAGATGCACCTAGATGTAAACTCACTGCAGTGGCAAAATGCACCTAGATTTCAAACACACAACAATGGGAAAATGCACCTAGATTTAAACTCACAGTAGTGGGAAAATGCACCTAGATTTAAAACTCACAGCAGTGGGAAAATGCACCTAGATTTGAAACAGAGTAGTGGGAAAATGTACCTAGATTTGAAACACACAATAATGGGAAAATGCACCTAGCTCACAGCAGTGGGAAAATGCACCCTTATTTAAAACTCACAGTAGTGGGAAAATTCCCCTAGATTTAAACTCACAGCAGTGGGAATATGCACCTAGATTTGAAACACACCGTAGTGGGAAAAAGCACAGAGATTTGAAACACACAGTAGCAAGAAAATGCACATGGATTTGAAACTCACAGTAGTGGGAAAATGCACCTAGATTTAAACTCACAGCAGTGGAAAAATGCACCTAGATTTAAACTCACAGCAGTGGAAAAATGCACCTAGATTAAAACTCACAGCAGTGGGAAAATGCACCTAGATTTGAACCACACAGTAGTGGGAAAATGCACCTAGATTTGAAACACTGTAGTAGGAAAATGCACTTAGGTTTGAAACACAGAGCTATGGGAAATTTCACCTAGATTTATACTCACAGCAGTGGGAAGTGCACCTAGATTTAAAACTCACAGCAGTGGGGAAATGCAGCTAGATTTGAAACATACAGCAGTGGAAAATTACACCTAGATTGAAACTCACAGCAGTAGGAAAATGCACCTAGATTTGAAGCTCACAGGAGTGGGAAAATGCACCAAGAGTTAAATCTCACAGTAGTGGGAAAATTCACCTAGATGTAAAACTCGCAGCAGTGTGAAAATGCACCCTGACGCAAAACTCACAGTAGTGGAAAGATGCATCTAGATGTAAACTCAGAGCAGTGGCAAAAATGCATCCAGATTCAAAACTCAGAGCAGTGGGAAAATGCACCTAGATTTGAAACACACAACAATGGGAAATTGCGCCTAGATTTGAAATACACAGTAGTGGGGAAATGCACCTAGATTTGAACACACAACAATTGGAAAATGCACCTAGATTTGAAACACACAACAGTGGGAAATTGCAAATAGATTTAAACTCACAGCAGTAGGATAATACATCTTGATTTAAAACTCACAGTAGTGGGAAAATGCACATATATTTAAACTCACAGCATGTGGAAAATGCACATAGATTTGAAACTCAGAGCAGTGGGAAAATGCACCTAGATTTTAAACACATAGCAGTGGGAAATTGCAAATAGATTTAAACTCACAGCAGTAGGATAATACATCTTGATTTGAAACTCACGGTAGTGGGAAAATGCACATAGATTTAAACTCGCAGCAGTGGGAAAATGCACCTAGATTTGAGCCACACAGTAGGGGGTAAATGCACCTAGATTTGAAACACACAGTAGTAGGAAAATGCACGTAGGTTTGAAACACACAGCAGTGGGAAATTACACCTAGATTTAAACTCATAGCAGTAGGAACATGCACCTAGATTTAAAGCTCACAGGAGTGGGAAAATGCACCTAGATTTAAATCTCAAAGTAGTGGGAAAGTCCACCTAGATTTAAAACTCACAGCAGAGTGAAAATGCACCCTGATTTAAAACTCACATTAGTGAGAAGATGCACCTAGATGTAAACTCTCTCGAGTGGCAAAATGCACCTAGATTCAAAACTCAGAGCAGTGGGAAAATGCACCTAGATTTGAAACACACAACAATGGGAAATTGCGCCTAGATTTGAAACACACAGTAGTGGGGAAATGCACCTAGATTTGAACACACAGCAATGGGAAAATGCACCTAGATTTAAACTCACAGTAGTGGGAAAATGCACCCAGATTTAAAACTCACAGCAGTAGGAAAATGCACCTAGATTTAAAGCTCACAGGAGTGGGAAAATGGACCTAGATTTAAATCTCACAGTAGTGGGAAAATCCACCTAGATTTAAAACTTACAGCAGTGTGAAAATGCACCCTGATTTAAAACTCACAGTAGTGGGAAAATGCACCTAGATGTAAACTCACTGCAGTGGCAAAATGCAGCTAGATTCAAACCTCAGAGCAGTGGGAAAATGCACCTAGATTTGAAATGCACAACAATGGGAAATTGCGCCTAGATTTACAACACATAGTAGTGGGGAAATGCACCTAGATTTGAACACACAGCAATGGGACAATGCACCTAGATTCAAACTCACAGTAGTGGGAAAATTCACTTAGATTTAAACTCACAGCAGTGGGAATATGCACCTAGATTTGAAACACACTGTAGTGGGGAAATGCACTGATTTTTGAAACACACAGTAGCAAGAAAATGCACATGGATTTGAAACTCACAGTAGTGGGAAAATGCACCTAGATTTAAACTCACAGAAGTGGAAAATGCACCTAGATTTAAACTCACAGCAGTGGAAAAATGCACCTAGATTTAAAACTCACAGCAGTGGGAAAATGCACATAGATTTGAACCACACAGTAGTGGGAAAATGCACCTAGACTTGAAACACACAGTAGTAGGAAAATGCACCTAGGTTTGAAACACAGAGCTATGGGAAATTTCACCTAGATGTAAACTCACAGCAGTGGGAAATGCACCTACATTTAAGACTCACAGTAGTGGGAAAATGCAACAAGATTTGAAACACACAGTAGCAAGAAAATGCACATGGATTTGAAACTCACAGCAGTGGGAAAATGCACCTAGATTTAAACTCACAGCAGTGGAAAAATGCACCTAGATTTAAACTCATAACAGTGGAAAAATGCACCTAGATTTAAAACTCACAGCAGTGGGAAAATGCACCTAGATTTGAAACACACAGTAGTGGGAAAATGCACCTAGATTTGAAACACACAGTAGTAGGAAAATTAAAAACTCACAGTAGTGGGAAGATGCACCTAGATGTAAACTCACTGCAGTGGCAAAATGCACCTAGATTTCAAACACACAACAATGGGGAAAATGTGCCTAGATTTAAACTCACAGTAGTGGGAAAATGCACCTAGATTTAAAACTCACAGCAGTGGGAAAATGCACCTAGATTTGAAACACAGAGTAGTGGGAAAATGTACCTAGATTTGAAACACACAATAGTGGGAAAATGCACCTAGATTTAAAATTCGCAGCAGTGGGAAAATGCACCCTTATTTAAAACTCACAGTAGTGGGAAAATTCCCCTAGATTTAAACTCACAGCAGTGGGAATATGCACCTAGATTTGAAACACACCTAGTGGGAAAATGCACCGAGATTTGAAACACACAGTAGCAAGAAAATGGATTTGAAACTCACAGTAGTGGATAAATGCACCTAGATTTAAACTCACAACAGTGGAAAAATGCACCTAGATTTAAAACTCACAGCAGTGGGAAAATGCACCTAGATTTGAACCACACAGTAGTAGGAAAATGCACCTAGATTTGAAACACACAGTAGTAGGAACATTCACCTAGGTTTGAAGCACAGAGCTATGGGAAATTTCACCTAGATTTAAACTCACAGCAGTGGGAAATGCACCTAGATTTAAGACTCACATCAGTGGGAAAATGCACCTAGATTTGAAACACACAGCAGTGGGAAATTACACCTAGATTTAAACTCACAGCAGTAGGAAAATGCACCTAGATTTAAAGCTCACAGGAGTGGCAAAATGCACCTAGATTTCAAACACACAACAATGGGAAAATGCACCTAGATTTAAACTCACAGTAGTGGGAAAATGCACATAGATTTAAAACTCACAGCAGTGGGAAAATGCACCTAGATTTGAAACACAGAGTAGTGGGAAAATGTACCTAGATTTGAAACACACAATAATGGGAAAATGCACCTAGATTTAAAACTCACAGCAGTGGGAAAATGCACCCTTATTTAAAACTCACAGTAGTGGGAAAATTCCCCTAGATTTAAACTCACAGCAGTGGGAATATGCACCTAGATTTGAAACACACCGTAGTGGGAAAAAGCACCGAGATTTGAAACACACAGTAGCAAGAAAATGCACATGGATTTGAAACTCACAGTAGTGGGAAAATGCACCTAGATTTAAACTCACCGCAGTGGAAAAATGCACCTAGATTAAAACTCACAGCAGTGGAAAAATGCACCTAGATTAAAACTCACAGCAGTGGGAAAATGCACCTAGATTTGAACCACACAGTAGTGGGAAAATGCACCTAGATTTGAAACACTGTAGTAGGAAAATGCACCTACGTTTGAAACACAGAGCTATGGGAAATTTCACCTAGATTTAATCTCACAGCAGTGGGAAATGCACCTAGATTTAAGACTCACAGCAGTGGGAATATGCACCTAGATTTAAAACTCACAGCAGTTGGAAAATGCACCTAGATTTGAAAACAACAATAATGGGAAAATGTACCTAGATTTAAACTCACAGTCGTGGGAACATGCACCTAGATTTGAAACACACAGTAGTGGGAAAATGCACCGATATTTGAAACACACAGTAGCAAGAAAATGCACATGGATTTGAAACTCACAGTAGTGGGAAAATGCACCTAGATTTAAAACTCACAGCAGTTGGAAAATGCACCTAGATTTGAACCACACAGTAGTGTGAAAATGCACCTAGATTTGAAACACACAGTCGAAGGAAAATGCACCTGGGTTTGGAACACAAAGCTATGGGAAATTTCACCTAGATTTAAACTCACAGCGGTGGGAAATGCACCTAGATTTAAGACTCACAGCAGTGGGAAAATGCACCTAGATTTGAAGCACACAGCAGTTGGAAATTACACCTAGATTTAAACTCACAGCAGTGGGAAATTACACCTAGATTTAAACTCACAGCAGTAGAAAAATGCACCTAGATTTAAAGCTCACAGGAGTGGGAAAATGCACCTACATTTAAATCTCACAGTAGTGGGAAAATCCACCTAGATTTAAAACTCACAGCATTGTGAAAATGCACCCTGATTAAAAACTCACAGTAGTGGGAAGATGCACCTAGATGTAAACTCGCTGCAGTGGCAAAATGCACCTAGATTTCAAACACACAACAATGGGAGAATGCACCTAGATTTAAACTCCCAGTAGTGGGAAAATGCACCTAGATTTAAAACTCACAGCAGTGGGAAAATGCACTTAGATTTGAAACACAGAGTAGTGGGAAAATGTACCTAGATTTGAAACACACAATAATGGGAAAATGCACCTAGATTTAAAACTCACAGCAGTGGGAAAATGCACCCTTATTTAAAACTCACAGTAGTGGGAAAATTCCCCTAGATTTAAACTCACAGCAGTGGGAATATGCACCTAGATTTGAAACACACCGTAGTGGGAAAATGCACCGAGATTTGACACACACAGTAGCAAGAAAATGCACATGAATTTGAAACTCACAGTAGTGGGAAAATGCACCTAGATTTAAACTCACAGCAGTGGAAAAATGCACCTAGATTTAAAACTCACAGCAGTGGGAAAATGCACCTAGATTTGAAACACACAGTAGTAGGAAAATTCACCTAGGTTTGAAGCACAGAGCTATGGGAAATTTCACCTAGATTTAAACTCACAGCAGTGGGAAATGCACCTAGATTTAAGACTCACAGCAGTGGGAAAATGCACCTAGATTTGAAACACACAGCAGTGGGAAATTACACCTAGATTTAAACTCACAGCAGTAGGAAAATGCACCTAGATTTAAAGCTCACAGGAGTGGGAAAATGCACCTACATTTAAATCTCATAGTAGTGGGAAAATGCACCTAGATTTAAAACTCACAGTAGTGGGAAAATGCACCTAGATTTGAAACACATACTAGTGGGAAAATGTACCTAGATTTGAAACACACCGTAGTGGGAAAATGCACCGAGATTTCAAACACACAGTAGCAAGAAAATGCACATGGATTTGAAACTCACAGTAGTGGGAAAATGCCCCTTGATTTAAACTCACAGCAGTGGAAAAATGCACCTAGATTTAAACTCACAGCAGTGGAAAAAATGCACCTAGATTAAAACTCACAGCAGTGGGAAAATGCACCTAGATTTGAACCACACAGTAGTGGGAAAATGCACCTAGATTTGAAACACTGTAGTAGTAAAATGCACCTAGGTTTGAAACACAGAGCTATGGGAAATTTCACCTACATTTAATTTCACAGCAGTGGGAATATGCACCTAGATTTAAAACTCACAGCAGTTGGAAAATGCACCTAGATTTGAAACACAGAGTAGTGGGAAAATGTACCTAGATTTGAAACACACAATAATGGGAAAATGTACCTAGATTTAAACTCACAGTCGTGGGAACATGCACCTAGATTCGAAACACCCAGTAGTGGGAAAACGCACCGAGATTTGAAACACACAGTAGCAAGAAAATGCACATGGATTTGAAACTCACAGTAGTGGGAAAATGCACCTAGATTTAAAACTCACAGCAGTTGGAAAATGCACCTAGATTTGAACCACACAGTCGAAGGAAAATGCACCTGGGTTTGGAACACAAAGCTATGGGAAATTTCACCTAGATTTAAACTCACAGCAGTGGGAAATGCACCTAGATTTAAGACTCACAGCAGTGGGAAAATGCACCTAGATTTGAAACACACAGCAGTGGGAAATTACACCTAGATTTAAACTCACAGCAGTGGGAAATGACACCTAGATTTAAACTCACAGCAGGAGGAAAATGCACCTAGATTTAAAGCTCACAGGAGTGGGAAAATGCACCTACATTTAAATCTCATAGTAGAGGGAAAAATCCACCTAGATTTAAAACTCACAGCAGTGTGAAAATGCACCCTGATTAAAAACTCACAGTAGTGGGAAGATGCACCTAGATGTAAACTCACTGCAGTGGCAAAATGCACCTAGATTTCAAACACACAACAATGGGAAAATGCACCTAGATTTAAACTCACAGTAGTGGGAAAATGCACCTAGATTTAAAACTCACAGCAGTGGAAAAATGCACCTAGATTTGAAACACAGAGCAGTGGGAAAATGTACCTAGATTTGAAACACACAATAATGGGAAAATGCACCTAGATTTAAACTCACAGCAGTGGAAAAATGCACCTAGATTTAAACTCACAGCAGTGGAAAAATGCACCTAGATTAAAACTCACAGCAGTGGGAAAATGCACCTAGATTTTAACCACACAGTAGTGGGAAAATGCACCTAGATTTGAAACACTGTAGTAGGAAAATGCACCTAGGTTTGAAACACAGAGCTATGGGAAATTTCACCTAGATTTAATCTCACAGCAGTGGGAAATGCACCTAGATTTAAAACTCACAGCAGTTGGAAAATTCACCTAGATTTGAAACACAGAGTAGTGGGAAAATGTACCTAGATTTGAAACACACAATAATGGGAAAATGTACCTAGATTTAAACTCACAGTCGTGGGAACATGCACCTAGATTTGAAACACACAGCAGTGGGAAAATGCACCGATATTTGAAACACAAAGTAGCAAGAAAATGCACATGGATTTGAAACTTACAGTAGTGGGAAAATGCACCTAGATTTAAAACTCACAGCAGTTGGAAAATGCACCTAGATTTGAACCACAAAGTAGTGTGAAAATGCACCTAGATTTGAAACACACAGTCGAAGAAAAATGTACATGGGTTTGGAACACAAAGCTATGGGAAATTTCACCTAGATTTAAACTCACAGCAGTGGGAAATGCACCTAAATTTAAGACTCACAGCAGTGGGAAAGCACCTAAATTTAAGACTCACAGCAGTGGGAAAATGCACCTAGATTTGAAACACACAGCAGTGGGAAATTAGACCTAGATTTAAACTCACAGCAATGGGAAATTACACCTGGATTTAAACTCACAGCAGTAGAAACATGCACCTAGATTTAAAGCTCACAGGAGTGGGAAAATGCACCTACATTTAAAACTCACAGTAGTGGGAAAATCCACCTAGATTTAAAACTCACAGCAGTGTGAAAATGCACCCTGATTAAAAACTCACAGTAGTGGGAAGATGCACCTAGATGTAAACTCGCTGCAGTGGCAAAATGCACCTAGATTTCAAACACACAACAATGGGAAAATGCACCTAGATTTAAACTCACAGTAGTAGGAAAATGCACCTAGATTTAAAACTCACAGCAGTGGGAAAATGCACTTAGATTTGAAACACAGAGTAGTGGGAAAATGTACCTAGATTTGAAACACACAATAATGGGAAAATGCACCTAGATTTAAAACTCACAGCAGTGGGAAAATGCACCCTTATTTAAAACTCACAGTAGTGGGAAAATTCCCCTAGATTTAAACTCACAGCAGTGGGAATATGCACCTAGATTTGAAACACACCGTAGTGGGAAAATGTACCGAGATTTGAAACACACAGTAGCAAGAAAATGCACATGGATTTGAAACTCACAGTAGTGGGAAAATGCACCTAGATTTAACCTCACAGTAGTAGGAAAATGCACCTAGGTTTGAAACACAGAGCTATGGGAAATTTCACCTACATTTAATCTCACAGCAGTGGGAAATGCACCTAGATTTAAGACTCACATCAGTGGGAAAATGCACCTAGATTTAAAACTCACAGCAGTTGGAAAATGCACCTAGATTTGAAACACAGAGTAGTGGGAAAATGTACCTAGATTTGAAACACACAATAATGGGAAAATGTACCTAGATTTAAACTCACAGTCATGGGAACATGCACCTAGATTTGAAACACACAGTAGTGGGAAAATGCAACAAGATTTGAAACACACAGTAGCAAGAAAATGCACATGGATTTGAAACTCACAGCAGTGGGAAAATGCACCTAGATTTAAACTCACAGCAGTGGAAAAATGCACCTAGATTTAAACTCACAACAGTGGAAAAAATGCACCTAGATTTAAAACTCACAGCAGTGGGACAATGCACCTAGATTTGAAACACACAGTAGTGGGAAAATGCACCTAGATTTGAAACACACAGTAGTAGGAAAATTAAAAACTCACAGTAGTGGGAAGATGCACCTAGATGTAAACTCACTGCAGTGGCAAAATGCACCTAGATTTCAAACACACAACAATGGGAAAATGCGCCTAGATTTAAACTCACAGTAGTGGGAAAATGCACCTAGATTTAAAACTCACAGCAGTGGGAAAATGCACCTAGATTTGAAACACAGAGTAGTGGGAAAAAGTACCTAGATATGAAACACACAATAGTGGGAAAATGCACCTAGATTTAAAACTCACAGCATTGGGAAAATGCACCCTTATTTAAAACTCACAATAGTGGGAAAATTCCCCTAGATTTAAACTCACAGCAGTGGGTATATGCACCTAGATTTGAAACACACCTAGTGGGAAAATGCACCGAGATTTGAAACACACAGTAGCAAAAAAATGCACATGGATTTGAAACTCACAGTAGTGGGAAAATGTACCTAGATTTAAACTCACAGAAGTGGATAAATGCACCTAGATTTAAACTCACAGCAGTGGAAAAATGCACCTAGATTTAAAACTCACAGCAGTGGGAAAATGCATCTAGATTTGAACCACACAGTAGTAGGAAAATGCACCTAGATTTGAAACACACACTAGTAGGAAAATTCACCTATGTTTGAAGCACAGAGCTATGGGAAATTTCACCTAGATTTAAACTCACAGCAGTGGGAAATGCACCTAGATTTAAGACTCACAGCAGTGGGAAAATGCACCTAGATTTGAAACACACAGCAGTGGGAAATTACACCTAGATTTAAACTCACAGCAGTAGGAAAATGCACCTAGATTTAAAGCTCACAGGAGTGGGAAAATGCACCTACATTTAAATCTCATAGTAGTGGGAAAATCCACCTAGATTTACAAACGCACAGCAGTGTGAAAATGCACCCTGATTAAAAACTCTCAATAGTGGGAAGATGCACCTAGATGTAAACTCACTGCAGTGGCAAAATGCACCTAGATTTCAAACACACAACAATGGGAAAATGCACCTAGATCTAAACTCACAGTAGTGGGAAAATGCACCTAGATTTAAAACTCACAGCAGTGGGAAAATGCACCTAGATTTGAAACAGAGCAGTGGGAAAATGTACCTAGATTTGAAACACACAATAATGGGAAAATGCACCTAGATTTAAAACACAAAGTAGCAAGAAAATGCACATGGATTTGAAACTTACAGTAGTGGGAAAATGCACCTAGATTTAAAACTCACAGCAGTTGGAAAATGCACCTAGATTTGAACCACAAAGTAGTGTGAAAATGCACCTAGATTTGAAACACACAGTCGAAGAAAAATGTACCTGGGTTTGGAACACAAAGCTATGGGAAATTTCACCTAGATTTAAACTCACAGCAGTGGGAAATGCACCTAAATTTAAGACTCACAGCAGTGGGAAAATGCACCTAGATTTGAAACACACAGCAGTGGGAAATTAGACCTAGATTTAAACTCACAGCAATGGGAAATTACACCTGGATTTAAACTCACAGCAGTAGAAACATGCACCTAGATTTACAAACGCACAGCAGTGTGAAAATGCACCCTGATTAAAAACTCTCAATAGTGGGAAGATGCACCTAGATGTAAACTCACTGCAGTGGCAAAATGCACCTAGATTTCAAACACACAACAATGGGAAAATGCACCTAGATCTAAACTCACAGTAGTGGGAAAATGCACCTAGATTTAAAACTCACAGCAGTGGGAAAATGCACCTAGATTTGAAACAGAGCAGTGGGAAAATGTACCTAGATTTGAAACACACAATAATGGGAAAATGCACCTAGATTTAAAACTCACAGCAGTGGGAAAATGCACCCTTATTTAAAACTCACAGTAGTGGGAAAATTCCCCTAGATTTAAACTCACAGCAGTGGGAATATGCACCTAGATTTGAAACACACCGTAGTGGGAAAAAGCACCGAGATTTGAAACACACAGTAGCAAGAAAATGCATATGGATTTGAAACTCACAGTAGTCGGAAAATGCACCTAGATTTAAACTCACCACAGTGGAAAAATGCACCTAGATTTAAACTCACAGCAGTGGAAAAATGCACCTAGATTTAAACTCACAGCAGTGGGAATATGCACCTAGATTTGAAACACACCGTAGTGGGAAAAAGCACCGAGATTTGAAACACACAGTAGCAAGAAAATGCATATGGATTTGAACCACACAGTAGTGGGAAAATGCACCTAGATTTGAAACACTGTAGTAGGAAAATGCACGTAGGTTTGAAACACAGAGCTATGGGAAATTTCACCTAGATTTATACTCACAGCAGTGGGAAGTGCACCTAGATTTAAAACTCACAGCAGTGGGGAAATGCAGCTAGATTTGAAACATACAGCAGTGGAAAATTACACCTAGATTGAAACTCACAGCAGTAGGAAAATGCACCTAGATTTGAAGCTCACAGGAGTGGGAAAATGCACCAAGAGTTAAATCTCACAGTAGTGGGAAAATTCACCTAGATGTAAAACTCGCAGCAGTGTGAAAATGCACCCTGACGCAAAACTCACAGTAGTGGAAAGATGCATCTAGATGTAAACTCAGAGCAGTGGAAAAAATGCATCCAGATTCAAAACTCAGAGCAGTGGGAAAATGAACCTAGGTTTGAAACACACAACAATGGGAAATTGCGCCTAGATTTGAAATACACAGTAGTGGGGAAATGCACCTAGATTTGAACACACAGCAATTGGAAAATGCACCTAGATTTGAAACACACAACAGTGGGAAATTGCAAATAGATTTAAACTCACAGCAGTAGGATAATACATCTTGATTTAAAACTCACAGTAGTGGGAAAATGCACATATATTTAAACTCACAGCATGTGGAAAATGCACATAGATTTGAAACTCAGAGCAGTGGGAAAATGCACCTAGATTTGAAACACGTAGCAGTGGGAAATTGCAAATAGATTTAAACTCACAAGAGTAGGATAATACATCTTGATTTGAAACTCGCAGCAGTGGGAAAATGCACCTAGATTTGAGCCACACAGTAGTGGGTAAATGCACCTAGATTTGAAACACACAGTAGTAGGAAAATGCACGTAGGTTTGAAACACAGAGCTATGGTGAATTTCACCTAGATTTAAACTCACAGCAGTGGGAAATGCACCTAGATTTAAGACCCACAGCAGTGGGAAAATGCACCTACATTTGAAACACACAGCAGTGGGAAATTACACCTAGATTTAAACTCATAGCAGTAGGAACATGCACCTAGATTTAAAGCTCACAGGAGTGGGAAAATGCACCTAGATTTAAATCTCAAAGTAGTGGGAAAGTCCACCTAGATTTAAAACTCACAGCAGAGTGAAAATGCACCCTGATTTAAAACTCACATTAGTGAGAAGATGCACCTAGATGTAAACTCACTCGAGTGGCAAAATGCACCTAGATTCAAAACTCAGAGCAGTGGGAAAATGCACCTAGATTTGAAACACACAACAATGGGAAATTGCGCCTAGATTTGAAACACACAGTAGTGGGGAAATGCACCTAGATTTGAACACACAGCAATGGGAAAATGCACCTAGATTTAAACTCACAGTAGTGGGAAAATGCACCCAGATTTAAAACTCACAGCAGTAGGAAAATGCACCTAGATTTAAAGCTCACAGGAGTGGGAAAATGGACCTAGATTTAAATCTCACAGTAGTGGGAAAATCCACCTAGATTTAAAACTTACAGCAGTGTGAAAATGCACCCTGATTTAAAACTCACAGTAGTGGGAAAATGCACCTAGATGTAAACTCACTGCAGTGGCAAAATGCAGCTAGATTCAAACCTCAGAGCAGTGGGAAAATGCACCTAGATTTGAAATGCACAACAATGGGAAATTGCGCCTAGATTTGAAACACATAGTAGTGGGGAAATGCACCTAGATTTGAACACACAGCAATGGGACAATGCACCTAGATTCAAACTCACAGTAGTGGGAAAATTCACTTAGATTTAAACTCACAGCAGTGGGAATATGCACCTAGATTTGAAACACACTGTAGTGGGGAAATGCACTGATTTTTGAAACACACAGTAGCAAGAAAATGCACATGGATTTGAAACTCACAGTAGTGGGAAAATGCACCTAGATTTAAACTCACAGAAGTGGAAAAATGCACCTAGATTTAAACTCACAGCAGTGGAAAAATGCACCTAGATTTAAAACTCACAGCAGTGGGAAAATGGACATAGATTTGAACCACACAGTAGTGGGAAAATGCACCTAGACTTGAAACACACAGTAGTAGGAAAATGCACCTAGGTTTGAAACACAGAGCTATGGGAAATTTCACCTAGATGTAAACTCACAGCAGTGGGAAATGCACCTAGATTTAAGACTCACAGTAGTGGGAAAATGCAACAAGATTTGAAACACACAGTAGCAAGAAAATGCACATGGATTTGAAACTCACAGCAGTGGGAAAATGCACCTAGATTTAAACTCACAGCAGTGGAAAAATGCACCTAGATTTAAACTCACAACAGTGGAAAAATGCACCTAGATTTAAAACTCACAGCAGTGGGAAAATGCACCTAGATTTGAAACACACAGTAGTGGGAAAATGCACCTAGATTTGAAACACACAGTAGTAGGAAAATTAAAAACTCACAGTAGTGGGAAGATGCACCTAGATGTAAACTCACTGCAGTGGCAAAATGCACCTAGATTTCAAACACTCAACAATGGGAAAATGTGCCTAGATTTAAACTCACAGTAGTGGGAAAATGCACCTAGATTTAAAACTCACAGCAGTGGGAAAATGCACCTAGATTTGAAACACAGAGTAGTGGGAAAATGTACCTAGATATGAAACACACAATAGTGGGAAAATGCACCTAGATTTAAAACTCACAGCATTGGGAAAATGCACCCTTATTTAAAACTCACAATAGTGGGAAAATTCCCCTAGATTTAAACTCACAGCAGTGGGTATATGCACCTAGATTTGAAACACACCTAGTGGGAAAATGCACCGAGATTTGAAACACACAGTAGCAAAAAAATGCACATGGATTTGAAACTCACAGTAGTGGGAAAATGTACCTAGATTTAAACTCACAGAAGTGGATAAATGCACCTAGATTTAAACTCACAGCAGTGGAAAAATGCACCTAGATTTAAAACTCACAGCAGTGGGAAAATGCACCTAGATTTGAACCACACAGTAGTAGGAAAATGCACCTAGATTTGAAACACACACTAGTAGGAAAATTCACCTATGTTTGAAGCACAGAGCTATGGGAAATTTCACCTAGATTTAAACTCACAGCAGTGGGAAATGCACCTAGATTTAAGACTCACAGCAGTGGGAAAATGCACCTAGATTTGAAACACACAGCAGTGGGAAATTACACCTAGATTTAAACTCACAGCAGTAGGAAAATGCACCTAGATTTAAAGCTCACAGGAGTGGGAAAATGCACCTACATTTAAATCTCATAGTAGTGGGAAAATCCACCTAGATTTACAAACACACAGCAGTGTGAAAATGCACCCTGATTAAAAACTCTCAATAGTGGGAAGATGCACCTAGATGTAAACTCACTGCAGTGGCAAAATGCACCTAGATTTCAAACACACAACAATGGGAAAATGCACCTAGATCTAAATTCACAGTAGTGGGAAAATGCACCTAGATTTAAAACTCACAGCAGTGGGAAAATGCACCTAGATTTGAAACAGAGCAGTGGGAAAATGTACCTAGATTTGAAACACACAATAATGGGAAAATGCACCTAGATTTAAAACACAAAGTAGCAAGAAAATGCACATGGATTTGAAACTTACAGTAGTGGGAAAATGCACCTAGATTTAAAACTCACAGCAGTTGGAAAATGCACCTAGATTTGAACCACAAAGTAGTGTGAAAATGCACCTAGATTTGAAACACACAGTCGAAGAAAAATGTACCTGGGTTTGGAACACAAAGCTATGGGAAATTTCACCTAGATTTAAACTCACAGCAGTGGGAAATGCACCTACATTTAAGACTCACAGCAGTGGGAAAATGCACCTAGATTTGAAACACACAGCAGTGGGAAATTAGACCTAGATTTAAACTCACAGCAATGGGAAATTACACCTGGATTTAAACTCACAGCAGTAGAAACATGCACCTAAATTTACAAACGCACAGCAGTGTGAAAATGCACCCTGATTAAAAACTCTCAATAGTGGGAAGATGCACCTAGATGTAAACTCACTGCAGTGGCAAAATGCACCTAGATTTCAAACACACAACAATGGGAAAATGCACCTAGATCTAAACTCACAGTAGTGGGAAAATGCACCTAGATTTAAAACTCACAGCAGTGGGAAAATGCACCTAGATTTGAAACAGAGCAGTGGGAAAATGTACCTAGATTTGAAACACACAATAATGGGAAAATGCACCTAGATTTAAAACTCACAGCAGTGGGAAAATGCACCCTTATTTAAAACTCACAGTAGTGGGAAAATTCCCCTAGATTTAAACTCACAGCAGTGGGAATATGCACCTAGATTTGAAACACACCGTAGTGGGAAAAAGCACCGAGATTTGAAACACACAGTAGCAAGAAAATGCATATGGATTTGAAACTCACAGTAGTCGGAAAATGCACCTAGATTTAAACTCACCACAGTGGAAAAATGCACCTAGATTTAAACTCACAGCAGTGGAAAAATGCACCTAGATTTAAACTCACAGCAGTGGGAATATGCACCTAGATTTGAAACACACCGTAGTGGGAAAAAGCACCGAGATTTGAAACACACAGTAGCAAGAAAATGCATATGGATTTGAACCACACAGTAGTGGGAAAATGCACCTAGATTTGAAACACTGTAGTAGGAAAATGCACGTAGGTTTGAAACACAGAGCTATGGGAAATTTCACCTAGATTTATACTCACAGCAGTGGGAAGTGCACCTAGATTTAAAACTCACAGCAGTGGGGAAATGCAGCTAGATTTGAAACATACAGCAGTGGAAAATTACACCTAGATTGAAACTCACAGCAGTAGGAAAATGCACCTAGATTTGAAGCTCACAGGAGTGGGAAAATGCACCAAGAGTTAAATCTCACAGTAGTGGGAAAATTCACCTAGATGTAAAACTCGCAGCAGTGTGAAAATGCACCCTGACGCAAAACTCACAGTAGTGGAAAGATGCATCTAGATGTAAACTCAGAGCAGTGGAAAAAATGCATCCAGATTCAAAACTCAGAGCAGTGGGAAAATGAACCTAGATTTGAAACACACAACAATGGGAAATTGCGCCTAGATTTGAAATACACAGTAGTGGGGAAATGCACCTAGATTTGAACACACAGCAATTGGAAAATGCACCTAGATTTGAAACACACAACAGTGGGAAATTGCAAATAGATTTAAACTCACAGCAGTAGGATAATACATCTTGATTTAAAACTCACAGTAGTGGGAAAATGCACATATATTTAAACTCACAGCATGTGGAAAATGCACATAGATTTGAAACTCAGAGCAGTGGGAAAATGCACCTAGATTTGAAACACGTAGCAGTGGGAAATTGCAAATAGATTTAAACTCACAACAGTAGGATAATACATCTTGATTTGAAACTCGCAGCAGTGGGAAAATGCACCTAGATTTGAGCCACACAGTAGTGGGTAAATGCACCTAGATTTGAAACACACAGTAGTAGGAAAATGCACGTAGGTTTGAAACACAGAGCTATGGTGAATTTCACCTAGATTTAAACTCACAGCAGTGGGAAATGCACCTAGATTTAAGACCCACAGCAGTGGGAAAATGCACCTAGATTTGAAACACACAGCAGTGGGAAATTACACCTAGATTTAAACTCATAGCAGTAGGAACATGCACCTAGATTTAAAGCTCACAGGAGTGGGAAAATGCACCTAGATTTAAATCTCAAAGTAGTGGGAAAGTCCACCTAGATTTAAAACTCACAGCAGAGTGAAAATGCACCCTGATTTAAAACTCACATTAGTGAGAAGATGCACCTAGATGTAAACTCACTCGAGTGGCAAAATGCACCTAGATTCAAAACTCAGAGCAGTGGGAAAATGCACCTAGATTTGAAACACACAACAATGGGAAATTGCGCCTAGATTTGAAACACACAGTAGTGGGGAAATGCACCTAGATTTGAACACACAGCAATGGGAAAATGCACCTAGATTTAAACTCACAGTAGTGGGAAAATGCACCCAGATTTAAAACTCACAGCAGTAGGAAAATGCACCTAGATTTAAAGCTCACAGGAGTGGGAAAATGGACCTAGATTTAAATCTCACAGTAGTGGGAAAATCCACCTAGATTTAAAACTTACAGCAGTGTGAAAATGCACCCTGATTTAAAACTCACAGTAGTGGGAAAATGCACCTAGATGTAAACTCACTGCAGTGGCAAAATGCAGCTAGATTCAAACCTCAGAGCAGTGGGAAAATGCACCTAGATTTGAAATGCACAACAATGGGAAATTGCGCCTAGATTTGAAACACATAGTAGTGGGGAAATGCACCTAGATTTGAACACACAGCAATGGGACAATGCACCTAGATTCAAACTCACAGTAGTGGGAAAATTCACTTAGATTTAAACTCACAGCAGTGGGAATATGCACCTAGATTTGAAACACACTGTAGTGGGGAAATGCACTGATTTTTGAAACACACAGTAGCAAGAAAATGCACATGGATTTGAAACTCACAGTAGTGGGAAAATGCACCTAGATTTAAACTCACAGAAGTGGAAAAATGCACCTAGATTTAAACTCACAGCAGTGGAAAAATGCACCTAGATTTAAAACTCACAGCAGTGGGAAAATGCACCTAGATTTGAAACACACAGCAGTGGGAAATTAGACCTAGATTTAAACTCACAGCAATGGGAAATTACACCTGGATTTAAACTCACAGCAGTAGAAACATGCACCTAGATTTACAAACGCACAGCAGTGTGAAAATGCACCCTGATTAAAAACTCTCAATAGTGGGAAGATGCACCTAGATGTAAACTCACTGCAGTGGCAAAATGCACCTAGATTTCAAACACACAACAATGGGAAAATGCACCTAGATCTAAACTCACAGTAGTGGGAAAATGCACCTAGATTTAAAACTCACAGCAGTGGGAAAATGCACCTAGATTTGAAACAGAGCAGTGGGAAAATGTACCTAGATTTGAAACACACAATAATGGGAAAATGCACCTAGATTTAAAACTCACAGCAGTGGGAAAATGCACCCTTATTTAAAACTCACAGTAGTGGGAAAATTCCCCTAGATTTAAACTCACAGCAGTGGGAATATGCACCTAGATTTGAAACACACCGTAGTGGGAAAAAGCACCGAGATTTGAAACACACAGTAGCAAGAAAATGCATATGGATTTGAAACTCACAGTAGTCGGAAAATGCACCTAGATTTAAACTCACCACAGTGGAAAAATGCACCTAGATTTAAACTCTCAGCAGTGGAAAAATGCACCTAGATTTAAACTCACAGCAGTGGGAATATGCACCTAGATTTGAAACACACCGTAGTGGGAAAAAGCACCGAGATTTGAAACACACAGTAGCAAGAAAATGCATATGGATTTGAACCACACAGTAGTGGGAAAATGCACCTAGATTTGAAACACTGTAGTAGGAAAATGCACGTAGGTTTGAAACACAGAGCTATGGGAAATTTCACCTAGATTTATACTCACAGCAGTGGGAAGTGCACCTAGATTTAAAACTCACAGCAGTGGGGAAATGCAGCTAGATTTGAAACATACAGCAGTGGAAAATTACACCTAGATTGAAACTCACAGCAGTAGGAAAATGCACCTAGATTTGAAGCTCACAGGAGTGGGAAAATGCACCAAGAGTTAAATCTCACAGTAGTGGGAAAATTCACCTAGATGTAAAACTCGCAGCAGTGTGAAAATGCACCCTGACGCAAAACTCACAGTAGTGGAAAGATGCATCTAGATGTAAACTCAGAGCAGTGGAAAAAATGCATCCAGATTCAAAACTCAGAGCAGTGGGAAAATGAACCTAGGTTTGAAACACACAACAATGGGAAATTGCGCCTAGATTTGAAATACACAGTAGTGGGGAAATGCACCTAGATTTGAACACACAGCAATTGGAAAATGCACCTAGATTTGAAACACACAACAGTGGGAAATTGCAAATAGATTTAAACTCACAGCAGTAGGATAATACATCTTGATTTAAAACTCACAGTAGTGGGAAAATGCACATATATTTAAACTCACAGCATGTGGAAAATGCACATAGATTTGAAACTCAGAGCAGTGGGAAAATGCACCTAGATTTGAAACACGTAGCAGTGGGAAATTGCAAATAGATTTAAACTCACAACAGTAGGATAATACATCTTGATTTGAAACTCGCAGCAGTGGGAAAATGCACCTAGATTTGAGCCACACAGTAGTGGGTAAATGCACCTAGATTTGAAACACACAGTAGTAGGAAAATGCACGTAGGTTTGAAACACAGAGCTATGGTGAATTTCACCTAGATTTAAACTCACAGCAGTGGGAAATGCACCTAGATTTAAGACCCACAGCAGTGGGAAAATGCACCTACATTTGAAACACACAGCAGTGGGAAATTACACCTAGATTTAAACTCATAGCAGTAGGAACATGCACCTAGATTTAAAGCTCACAGGAGTGGGAAAATGCACCTAGATTTAAATCTCAAAGTAGTGGGAAAGTCCACCTAGATTTAAAACTCACAGCAGAGTGAAAATGCACCCTGATTTAAAACTCACATTAGTGAGAAGATGCACCTAGATGTAAACTCACTCGAGTGGCAAAATGCACCTAGATTCAAAACTCAGAGCAGTGGGAAAATGCACCTAGATTTGAAACACACAACAATGGGAAATTGCGCCTAGATTTGAAACACACAGTAGTGGGGAAATGCACCTAGATTTGAACACACAGCAATGGGAAAATGCACCTAGATTTAAACTCACAGTAGTGGGAAAATGCACCCAGATTTAAAACTCACAGCAGTAGGAAAATGCACCTAGATTTAAAGCTCACAGTAGTGGGAAAATGGACCTAGATTTAAATCTCACAGTAGTGGGAAAATCCACCTAGATTTAAAACTTACAGCAGTGTGAAAATGCACCCTGATTTAAAACTCACAGTAGTGGGAAAATGCACCTAGATGTAAACTCACTGCAGTGGCAAAATGCAGCTAGATTCAAACCTCAGAGCAGTGGGAAAATGCACCTAGATTTGAAATGCACAACAATGGGAAATTGCGCCTAGATTTGAAACACATAGTAGTGGGGAAATGCACCTAGATTTGAACACACAGCAATGGGACAATGCACCTAGATTCAAACTCACAGTAGTGGGAAAATTCACTTAGACTTAAACTCACAGCAGTGGGAATATGCACCTAGATTTGAAACACACTGTAGTGGGGAAATGCACTGATTTTTGAAACACACAGTAGCAAGAAAATGCACATGGATTTGAAACTCACAGTAGTGGGAAAATGCACCTAGATTTAAACTCACAGAAGTGGAAAAATGCACCTAGATTTAAACTCACAGCAGTGGAAAAATGCACCTAGATTTAAAACTCACAGCAGTGGGAAAATGGACATAGATTTGAACCACACAGTAGTGGGAAAATGCACCTAGACTTGAAACACACAGTAGTAGGAAAATGCACCTAGGTTTGAAACACAGAGCTATGGGAAATTTCACCTAGATGTAAACTCACAGCAGTGGGAAATGCACCTAGATTTAAGACTCACAGTAGTGGGAAAATGCAACAAGATTTGAAACACACAGTAGCAAGAAAATGCACATGGATTTGAAACTCACAGCAGTGGGAAAATGCACCTAGATTTAAACTCACAGCAGTGGAAAAATGCACCTAGATTTAAACTCACAACAGTGGAAAAATGCACCTAGATTTAAAACTCACAGCAGTGGGAAAATGCACCTAGATTTGAAACACACAGTAGTGGGAAAATGCACCTAGATTTGAAACACACAGTAGTAGGAAAATTAAAAACTCACAGTAGTGGGAAGATGCACCTAGATGTAAACTCACTGCAGTGGCAAAATGCACCTAGATTTCAAACACTCAACAATGGGAAAATGTGCCTAGATTTAAACTCACAGTAGTGTGAAAATGCACCTAGATTTAAAACTCACAGCAGTGGGAAAATGCACCTAGATTTGAAACACAGAGTAGTGGGAAAATGTACCTAGATATGAAACACACAATAGTGGGAAAATGCACCTAGATTTAAAACTCACAGCATTGGGAAAATGCACCCTTATTTAAAACTCACAATAGTGGGAAAATTCCCCTAGATTTAAACTCACAGCAGTGGGTATATGCACCTAGATTTGAAACACACCTAGTGGGAAAATGCACCGAGATTTGAAACACACAGTAGCAAAAAAATGCACATGGATTTGAAACTCACAGTAGTGGGAAAATGTACCTAGATTTAAACTAACAGAAGTGGATAAATGCACCTAGATTTAAACTCACAGCAGTGGAAAAATGCACCTAGATTTAAAACTCACAGCAGTGGGAAAATGCACCTAGATTTGAACCACACAGTAGTAGGAAAATGCACCTAGATTTGAAACACACACTAGTAGGAAAATTCACCTATGTTTGAAGCACAGAGCTATGGGAAATTTCACCTAGATTTAAACTCACAGCAGTGGGAAATGCACCTAGATTTAAGACTCACAGCAGTGGGAAAATGCACCTAGATTTGAAACACACAGCAGTGGGAAATGACACCTAGATTTAAACTCACAGCAGTAGGAAAATGCACCTAGATTTAAAGCTCACAGGAGTGGGAAAATGCACCTACATTTAAATCTCATAGTAGTGGGAAAATCCACCTAGATTTACAAACACACAGCAGTGTGAAAATGCACCCTGATTAAAAACTCTCAATAGTGGGAAGATGCACCTAGATGTAAACTCACTGCAGTGGCAAAATGCACCTAGATTTGAAACACACAGCAGTGGGAAATTACACCTAGATTTAAACTCACAGCAGTAGGAAAATGCACCTAGATTTAAAGCTCACAGGAGTGGGAAAATGCACATACATTTTAATCTCATAGTAGTGGGAAAATCCACCTAGATTTAAAACGCACAGCAGTGTGAAAATGCACCCTGATTAAAAACTCTCAGTATTGGGAAGATGCACCTAGATGTAAACCCACTGCAGTGGCAAAATGCACCTAGATTTCAAACACACAACAATGGGAAAATGCACCTAGATTTAAACTCACAGTAGTGGGAAAATGCACATAGATTTAAAACTCACAGCAGTGGGAAAATGCACCTAGATTTGAAACACAGAGTAGTGGGAAAATGTACCTAGATTTGAAACACACAATAATGGGAAAATGCACCTAGATTTAAAACTCACAGCAGTGGGAAAATGCACCCTTATTTAAAACTCACAGTAGTGGGAAAATTCCCCTAGATTTAAACTCACAGCAGTGGGAATATGCACCTAGATTTGAAACACACCGTAGTGGGAAAAAGCACCGAGATTTGAAACACACAGTAGCAAGAAAATGCACATGGATTTGAAACTCACAGTAGTGGGAAAATGCACCTAGATTTAAACTCACCGCAGTGGAAAAATGCACCTAGATTTAAACTCACAGCAGTGGAAAAATGCACCTAGATTAAAACTCACAGCAGTGGGAAAATGCACCTAGATTTGAACCACACAGTAGTGGGAAAATGCACCTAGATTTGAAACACTGTAGTAGGAAAATGCACCTACGTTTGAAACACAGAGCTATGGGAAATTTCACCTAGATTTAATCTCACAGCAGTGGGAAATGCACCTAGATTTAAGACTCACAGCAGTGGGAATATGCACCTAGATTTAAAACTCACAGCAGTTGGAAAATGCACCTAGATTTGAAAACAACAATAATGGGAAAATGTACCTAGATTTAAACTCACAGTCGTGGGAACATGCACCTAGATTTGAAACACACAGTAGTGGGAAAATGCACCGATATTTGAAACACACAGTAGCAAGAAAATGCACATGGATTTGAAACTCACAGTAGTGGGAAAATGCACCTAGATTTAAAACTCACAGCAGTTGGAAAATGCACCTAGATTTGAACCACACAGTAGTGTGAAAATGCACCTAGATTTGAAACACACAGTCGAAGGAAAATGCACCTGGGTTTGGAACACAAAGCTATGGGAAATTTCACCTAGATTTAAACTCACAGCGGTGGGAAATGCACCTAGATTTAAGACTCACAGCAGTGGGAAAATGCACCTAGATTTGAAGCACACAGCAGTGGGAAATTACACCTAGATTTAAACTCACAGCAGTGGGAAATTACACCTAGATTTAAACTCACAGCAGTAGAAAAATGCACCTAGATTTAAATCTCACAGTAGTGGGAAAATCCACCTAGATTTAAAACTCACAGCAGTGTGAAAATGCACCCTGATTAAAAACTCACAGTAGTGGGAAGATGCACCTAGATGTAAACTCGCTGCAGTGGCAAAATGCACCTAGATTTCAAACACACAACAATGGGAGAATGCACCTAGATTTAAACTCCCAGTAGTGGGAAAATGCACCTAGATTTAAAACTCACAGCAGTGGGAAAATGCACTTAGATTTGAAACACAGAGTAGTGGGAAAATGTACCTAGATTTGAAACACACAATAATGGGAAAATGCACCTAGATTTAAAACTCACAGCAGTGGGAAAATGCACCCTTATTTAAAACTCACAGTAGTGGGAAAATTCCCCTAGATTTAAACTCACAGCAGTGGGAATATGCACCTAGATTTGAAACACACCGTAGTGGGAAAATGCACCGAGATTTGACACACACAGTAGCAAGAAAATGCACATGAATTTGAAACTCACAGTAGTGGGAAAATGCACCTAGATTTAAACTCACAGCAGTGGAAAAATGCACCTAGATTTAAAACTCACAGCAGTGGGAAAATGCACCTAGATTTGAAACACACAGTAGTAGGAAAATTCACCTAGGTTTGAAGCACAGAGCTATGGGAAATTTCACCTAGATTTAAACTCACAGCAGTGGGAAATGCACCTAGATTTAAGACTCACAGCAGTGGGAAAATGCACCTAGATTTGAAACACACAGCAGTGGGAAATTACACCTAGATTTAAACTCACAGCAGTAGGAAAATGCACCTAGATTTAAAGCTCACAGGAGTGGGAAAATGCACCTACATTTAAATCTCATAGTAGTGGGAAAATGCACCTAGATTTAAAACTCACAGTAGTGGGAAAATGCACCTAGATTTGAAACACATACTAGTGGGAAAATGTACCTAGATTTGAAACACACAGTAGTGGGAAAATGCACCGAGATTTGAAACACACAGTAGCAAGAAAATGCACATGGATTTGAAACTCACAGTAGTGGGAAAATGCCCCTAGATTTAAACTCACAGCAGTGGAAAAAATGCACCTAGATTAAAACTCACAGCAGTGGGAAAATGCACCTAGATTTGAACCACACAGTAGTGGGAAAATGCACCTAGATTTGAAACACTGTAGTAGTAAAATGCACCTAGGTTTGAAACACAGAGCTATGGGAAATTTCACCTACATTTAATTTCACAGCAGTGGGAATATGCACCTAGATTTAAAACTCACAGCAGTTGGAAAATGCACCTAGATTTGAAACACAGAGTAGTGGGAAAATGTACCTAGATTTGAAACACACAATAATGGGAAAATGTACCTAGATTTAAACTCACAGTCGTGGGAACATGCACCTAGATTCGAAACACCCAGTAGTGGGAAAACGCACCGAGATTTGAAACACACAGTAGCAAGAAAATGCACATGGATTTGAAACTCACAGTAGTGGGAAAATGCACCTAGATTTAAAACTCACAGCAGTTGGAAAATGCACCTAGATTTGAACCACACAGTCGAAGGAAAATGCACCTGGGTTTGGAACACAAAGCTATGGGAAATTTCACCTAGATTTAAACTCACAGCAGTGGGAAATGCACCTAGATTTAAGACTCACAGCAGTGGGAAAATGCACCTAGATTTGAAACACACAGCAGTGGGAAATTACACCTAGATTTAAACTCACAGCAGTGGGAAATGACACCTAGATTTAAACTCACAGCAGGAGGAAAATGCACCTAGATTTAAAGCTCACAGGAGTGGGAAAATGCACCTACATTTAAATCTCATAGTAGAGGGAAAAATCCACCTAGATTTAAAACTCACAGCAGTGTGAAAATGCACCCTGATTAAAAACTCACAGTAGTGGGAAGATGCACCTAGATGTAAACTCACTGCAGTGGCAAAATGCACCTAGATTTCAAACACACAACAATGGGAAAATGCACCTAGATTTAAACTCACAGTAGTGGGAAAATGCACCTAGATTTAAAACTCACAGCAGTGGAAAAATGCACCTAGATTTGAAACACAGAGCAGTGGGAAAATGTACCTAGATTTGAAACACACAATAATGGGAAAATGCACCTAGATTTAAACTCACAGCAGTGGAAAAATGTACCTAGATTTAAACTCACAGCAGTGGAAAAATGCACCTAGATTAAAACTCACAGCAGTGGGAAAATGCACCTAGATTTTAACCACACAGTAGTGGGAAAATGCACCTAGATTTGAAACACTGTAGTAGGAAAATGCACCTAGGTTTGAAACACAGAGCTATGGGAAATTTCACCTAGATTTAATCTCACAGCAGTGGGAAATGCACCTAGATTTAAAACTCACAGCAGTTGGAAAATTCACCTAGATTTGAAACACAGAGTAGTGGGAAAATGTACCTAGATTTGAAACACACAATAATGGGAAAATGTACCTAGATTTAAACTCACAGTCGTGGGAACATGCACCTAGATTTGAAACACACAGCAGTGGGAAAATGCACCGATATTTGAAACACAAAGTAGCAAGAAAATGCACATGGATTTGAAACTTACAGTAGTGGGAAAATGCACCTAGATTTAAAACTCACAGCAGTTGGAAAATGCACCTAGATTTGAACCACAAAGTAGTGTGAAAATGCACCTAGATTTGAAACACACAGTCGAAGAAAAATGTACATGGGTTTGGAACACAAAGCTATGGGAAATTTCACCTAGATTTAAACTCACAGCAGTGGGAAATGCACCTAAATTTAAGACTCACAGCAGTGGGAAAATGCACCTAGATTTGAAACACACAGCAGTGGGAAATTAGACCTAGATTTAAACTCACAGCAATGGGAAATTACACCTGGATTTAAACTCACAGCAGTAGAAACATGCACCTAGATTTAAAGCTCACAGGAGTGGGAAAATGCACCTACATTTAAAACTCACAGTAGTGGGAAAATCCACCTAGATTTAAAACTCACAGCAGTGTGAAAATGCACCCTGATTAAAAACTCACAGTAGTGGGAAGATGCACCTAGATGTAAACTCGCTGCAGTGGCAAAATGCACCTAGATTTCAAACACACAACAATGGGAAAATGCACCTAGATTTAAACTCACAGTAGTAGGAAAATGCACCTAGATTTAAAACTCACAGCAGTGGGAAAATGCACTTAGATTTGAAACACAGAGTAGTGGGAAAATGTACCTAGATTTGAAACACACAATAATGGGAAAATGCACCTAGATTTAAAACTCACAGCAGTGGGAAAATGCACCCTTATTTAAAACTCACAGTAGTGGGAAAATTCCCCTAGATTTAAACTCACAGCAGTGGGAATATGCACCTAGATTTGAAACACACCGTAGTGGGAAAATGTACCGAGATTTGAAACACACAGTAGCAAGAAAATGCACATGGATTTGAAACTCACAGTAGTGGGAAAATGCACCTAGATTTAACCTCACAGTAGTAGGAAAATGCACCTAGGTTTGAAACACAGAGCTATGGGAAATTTCACCTACATTTAATCTCACAGCAGTGGGAAATGCACCTAGATTTAAGACTCACATCAGTGGGAAAATGCACCTAGATTTAAAACTCACAGCAGTTGGAAAATGCACCTAGATTTGAAACACAGAGTAGTGGGAAAATGTACCTAGATTTGAAACACACAATAATGGGAAAATGTACCTAGATTTAAACTCACAGTCATGGGAACATGCACCTAGATTTGAAACACACAGTAGTGGGAAAATGCAACAAGATTTGAAACACACAGTAGCAAGAAAATGCACATGGATTTGAAACTCACAGCAGTGGGAAAATGCACCTAGATTTAAACTCACAGCAGTGGAAAAATGCACCTAGATTTAAACTCACAACAGTGGAAAAAATGCACCTAGATTTAAAACTCACAGCAGTGGGAAAATGCACCTAGATTTGAAACACACAGTAGTGGGAAAATGCACCTAGATTTGAAACACACAGTAGTAGGAAAATTAAAAACTCACAGTAGTGGGAAGATGCACCTAGATGTAAACTCACTGCAGTGGCAAAATGCACCTAGATTTCAAACACACAACAATGGGAAAATGCGCCTAGATTTAAACTCACAGTAGTGGGAAAATGCACCTAGATTTAAAACTCACAGCAGTGGGAAAATGCACCTAGATTTGAAACACAGAGTAGTGGGAAAAAGTACCTAGATATGAAACACACAATAGTGGGAAAATGCACCTAGATTTAAAACTCACAGCATTGGGAAAATGCACCCTTATTTAAAACTCACAATAGTGGGAAAATTCCCCTAGATTTAAACTCACAGCAGTGGGTATATGCACCTAGATTTGAAACACACCTAGTGGGAAAATGCACCGAGATTTGAAACACACAGTAGCAAAAAAATGCACATGGATTTGAAACTCACAGTAGTGGGAAATGTACCTAGATTTAAACTCACAGAAGTGGATACATGCACCTAGATTTAAACTCACAGCAGTGGAAAAATGCACCTAGATTTAAAACTCACAGCAGTGGGAAAATGCATCTAGATTTGAACCACACAGTAGTAGGAAAATGCACCTAGATTTGAAACACACACTAGTAGGAAAATTCACCTATGTTTGAAGCACAGAGCTATGGGAAATTTCACCTAGATTTAAACTCACAGCAGTGGGAAATGCACCTAGATTTAAGACTCACAGCAGTGGGAAAATGCACCTAGATTTGAAACACACAGCAGTGGGAAATTACACCTAGATTTAAACTCACAGCAGTAGGAAAATGCACCTAGATTTAAAGCTCACAGGAGTGGGAAAATGCACCTACATTTAAATCTCATAGTAGTGGGAAAATCCACCTAGATTTACAAACGCACAGCAGTGTGAAAATGCACCCTGATTAAAAACTCTCAATAGTGGGAAGATGCACCTAGATGTAAACTCACTGCAGTGGCAAAATGCACCTAGATTTCAAACACACAACAATGGGAAAATGCACCTAGATCTAAACTCACAGTAGTGGGAAAATGCACCTAGATTTAAAACTCACAGCAGTGGGAAAATGCACCTAGATTTGAAACAGAGCAGTGGGAAAATGTACCTAGATTTGAAACACACAATAATGGGAAAATGCACCTAGATTTAAAACACAAAGTAGCAAGAAAATGCACATGGATTTGAAACTTACAGTAGTGGGAAAATGCACCTAGATTTAAAACTCACAGCAGTTGGAAAATGCACCTAGATTTGAACCACAAAGTAGTGTGAAAATGCACCTAGATTTGAAACACACAGTCGAAGAAAAATGTACCTGGGTTTGGAACACAAAGCTATGGGAAATTTCACCTAGATTTAAACTCACAGCAGTGGGAAATGCACCTAAATTTAAGACTCACAGCAGTGGGAAAATGCACCTAGATTTGAAACACACAGCAGTGGGAAATTAGACCTAGATTTAAACTCACAGCAATGGGAAATTACACCTGGATTTAAACTCACAGCAGTAGAAACATGCACCTAGATTTACAAACGCACAGCAGTGTGAAAATGCACCCTGATTAAAAACTCTCAATAGTGGGAAGATGCACCTAGATGTAAACTCACTGCAGTGGCAAAATGCACCTAGATTTCAAACACACAACAATGGGAAAATGCACCTAGATCTAAACTCACAGTAGTGGGAAAATGCACCTAGATTTAAAACTCACAGCAGTGGGAAAATGCACCTAGATTTGAAACAGAGCAGTGGGAAAATGTACCTAGATTTGAAACACACAATAATGGGAAAATGCACCTAGATTTAAAACTCACAGCAGTGGGAAAATGCACCCTTATTTAAAACTCACAGTAGTGGGAAAATTCCCCTAGATTTAAACTCACAGCAGTGGGAATATGCACCTAGATTTGAAACACACCGTAGTGGGAAAAAGCACCGAGATTTGAAACACACAGTAGCAAGAAAATGCATATGGATTTGAAACTCACAGTAGTCGGAAAATGCACCTAGATTTAAACTCACCACAGTGGAAAAATGCACCTAGATTTAAACTCACAGCAGTGGAAAAATGCACCTAGATTTAAACTCACAGCAGTGGGAATATGCACCTAGATTTGAAACACACCGTAGTGGGAAAAAGCACCGAGATTTGAAACACACAGTAGCAAGAAAATGCATATGGATTTGAACCACACAGTAGTGGGAAAATGCACCTAGATTTGAAACACTGTAGTAGGAAAATGCACGTAGGTTTGAAACACAGAGCTATGGGAAATTTCACCTAGATTTATACTCACAGCAGTGGGAAGTGCACCTAGATTTAAAACTCACAGCAGTGGGGAAATGCAGCTAGATTTGAAACATACAGCAGTGGAAAATTACACCTAGATTGAAACTCACAGCAGTAGGAAAATGCACCTAGATTTGAAGCTCACAGGAGTGGGAAAATGCACCAAGAGTTAAATCTCACAGTAGTGGGAAAATTCACCTAGATGTAAAACTCGCAGCAGTGTGAAAATGCACCCTGACGCAAAACTCACAGTAGTGGAAAGATGCATCTAGATGTAAACTCAGAGCAGTGGAAAAAATGCATCCAGATTCAAAACTCAGAGCAGTGGGAAAATGAACCTAGGTTTGAAACACACAACAATGGGAAATTGCGCCTAGATTTGAAATACACAGTAGTGGGGAAATGCACCTAGATTTGAACACACAGCAATTGGAAAATGCACCTAGATTTGAAACACACAACAGTGGGAAATTGCAAATAGATTTAAACTCACAGCAGTAGGATAATACATCTTGATTTAAAACTCACAGTAGTGGGAAAATGCACATATATTTAAACTCACAGCATGTGGAAAATGCACATAGATTTGAAACTCAGAGCAGTGGGAAAATGCACCTAGATTTGAAACACGTAGCAGTGGGAAATTGCAAATAGATTTAAACTCACAACAGTAGGATAATACATCTTGATTTGAAACTCGCAGCAGTGGGAAAATGCACCTAGATTTGAGCCACACAGTAGTGGGTAAATGCACCTAGATTTGAAACACACAGTAGTAGGAAAATGCACGTAGGTTTGAAACACAGAGCTATGGTGAATTTCACCTAGATTTAAACTCACAGCAGTGGGAAATGCACCTAGATTTAAGACCCACAGCAGTGGGAAAATGCACCTACATTTGAAACACACAGCAGTGGGAAATTACACCTAGATTTAAACTCATAGCAGTAGGAACATGCACCTAGATTTAAAGCTCACAGGAGTGGGAAAATGCACCTAGATTTAAATCTCAAAGTAGTGGGAAAGTCCACCTAGATTTAAAACTCACAGCAGAGTGAAAATGCACCCTGATTTAAAACTCACATTAGTGAGAAGATGCACCTAGATGTAAACTCACTCGAGTGGCAAAATGCACCTAGATTCAAAACTCAGAGCAGTGGGAAAATGCACCTAGATTTGAAACACACAACAATGGGAAATTGCGCCTAGATTTGAAACACACAGTAGTGGGGAAATGCACCTAGATTTGAACACACAGCAATGGGAAAATGCACCTAGATTTAAACTCACAGTAGTGGGAAAATGCACCCAGATTTAAAACTCACAGCAGTAGGAAAATGCACCTAGATTTAAAGCTCACAGTAGTGGGAAAATGGACCTAGATTTAAATCTCACAGTAGTGGGAAAATCCACCTAGATTTAAAACTTACAGCAGTGTGAAAATGCACCCTGATTTAAAACTCACAGTAGTGGGAAAATGCACCTAGATGTAAACTCACTGCAGTGGCAAAATGCAGCTAGATTCAAACCTCAGAGCAGTGGGAAAATGCACCTAGATTTGAAATGCACAACAATGGGAAATTGCGCCTAGATTTGAAACACATAGTAGTGGGGAAATGCACCTAGATTTGAACACACAGCAATGGGACAATGCACCTAGATTCAAACTCACAGTAGTGGGAAAATTCACTTAGATTTAAACTCACAGCAGTGGGAATATGCACCTAGATTTGAAACACACTGTAGTGGGGAAATGCACTGATTTTTGAAACACACAGTAGCAAGAAAATGCACATGGATTTGAAACTCACAGTAGTGGGAAAATGCACCTAGATTTAAACTCACAGAAGTGGAAAAATGCACCTAGATTTAAACTCACAGCAGTGGAAAAATGCACCTAGATTTAAAACTCACAGCAGTGGGAAAATGGACATAGATTTGAACCACACAGTAGTGGGAAAATGCACCTAGACTTGAAACACACAGTAGTAGGAAAATGCACCTAGGTTTGAAACACAGAGCTATGGGAAATTTCACCTAGATGTAAACTCACAGCAGTGGGAAATGCACCTAGATTTAAGACTCACAGTAGTGGGAAAATGCAACAAGATTTGAAACACACAGTAGCAAGAAAATGCACATGGATTTGAAACTCACAGCAGTGGGAAAATGCACCTAGATTTAAACTCACAGCAGTGGAAAAATGCACCTAGATTTAAACTCACAACAGTGGAAAAATGCACCTAGATTTAAAACTCACAGCAGTGGGAAAATGCACCTAGATTTGAAACACACAGTAGTGGGAAAATGCACCTAGATTTGAAACACACAGTAGTAGGAAAATTAAAAACTCACAGTAGTGGGAAGATGCACCTAGATGTAAACTCACTGCAGTGGCAAAATGCACCTAGATTTCAAACACTCAACAATGGGAAAATGTGCCTAGATTTAAACTCACAGTAGTGTGAAAATGCACCTAGATTTAAAACTCACAGCAGTGGGAAAATGCACCTAGATTTGAAACACAGAGTAGTGGGAAAATGTACCTAGATATGAAACACACAATAGTGGGAAAATGCACCTAGATTTAAAACTCACAGCATTGGGAAAATGCACCCTTATTTAAAACTCACAATAGTGGGAAAATTCCCCTAGATTTAAACTCACAGCAGTGGGTATATGCACCTAGATTTGAAACACACCTAGTGGGAAAATGCACCGAGATTTGAAACACACAGTAGCAAAAAAATGCACATGGATTTGAAACTCACAGTAGTGGGAAAATGTACCTAGATTTAAACTCACAGAAGTGGATAAATGCACCTAGATTTAAACTCACAGCAGTGGAAAAATGCACCTAGAATTAAAACTCACAGCAGTGGGAAAATGCACCTAGATTTGAACCACACAGTAGTAGGAAAATGCACCTAGATTTGAAACACACACTAGTAGGAAAATTCACCTATGTTTGAAGCACAGAGCTATGGGAAATTTCACCTAGATTTAAACTCACAGCAGTGGGAAATGCACCTAGATTTAAGACTCACAGCAGTGGGAAAATGCACCTAGATTTGAAACACACAGCAGTGGGAAATTACACCTAGATTTAAACTCACAGCAGTAGGAAAATGCACCTAGATTTAAAGCTCACAGGAGTGGGAAAATGCACCTACATTTAAATCTCATAGTAGTGGGAAAATCCACCTAGATTTACAAACACACAGCAGTGTGAAAATGCACCCTGATTAAAAACTCTCAATAGTGGGAAGATGCACCTAGATGTAAACTCACTGCAGTGGCAAAATGCACCTAGATTTCAAACACACAACAATGGGAAAATGCACCTAGATCTAAATTCACAGTAGTGGGAAAATGCACCTAGATTTAAAACTCACAGCAGTGGGAAAATGCACCTAGATTTGAAACAGAGCAGTGGGAAAATGTACCTAGATTTGAAACACACAATAATGGGAAAATGCACCTAGATTTAAAACACAAAGTAGCAAGAAAATGCACATGGATTTGAAACTTACAGTAGTGGGAAAATGCACCTAGATTTAAAACTCACAGCAGTTGGAAAATGCACCTAGATTTGAACCACAAAGTAGTGTGAAAATGCACCTAGATTTGAAACACACAGTCGAAGAAAAATGTACCTGGGTTTGGAACACAAAGCTATGGGAAATTTCACCTAGATTTAAACTCACAGCAGTGGGAAATGCACCTACATTTAAGACTCACAGCAGTGGGAAAATGCACCTAGATTTGAAACACACAGCAGTGGGAAATTAGACCTAGATTTAAACTCACAGCAATGGGAAATTACACCTGGATTTAAACTCACAGCAGTAGAAACATGCACCTAAATTTACAAACGCACAGCAGTGTGAAAATGCACCCTGATTAAAAACTCTCAATAGTGGGAAGATGCACCTAGATGTAAACTCACTGCAGTGGCAAAATGCACCTAGATTTCAAACACACAACAATGGGAAAATGCACCTAGATCTAAACTCACAGTAGTGGGAAAATGCACCTAGATTTAAAACTCACAGCAGTGGGAAAATGCACCTAGATTTGAAACAGAGCAGTGGGAAAATGTACCTAGATTTGAAACACACAATAATGGGAAAATGCACCTAGATTTAAAACTCACAGCAGTGGGAAAATGCACCCTTATTTAAAACTCACAGTAGTGGGAAAATTCCCCTAGATTTAAACTCACAGCAGTGGGAATATGCACCTAGATTTGAAACACACCGTAGTGGGAAAAAGCACCGAGATTTGAAACACACAGTAGCAAGAAAATGCATATGGATTTGAAACTCACAGTAGTCGGAAAATGCACCTAGATTTAAACTCACCACAGTGGAAAAATGCACCTAGATTTAAACTCACAGCAGTGGAAAAATGCACCTAGATTTAAACTCACAGCAGTGGGAATATGCACCTAGATTTGAAACACACCGTAGTGGGAAAAAGCACCGAGATTTGAAACACACAGTAGCAAGAAAATGCATATGGATTTGAACCACACAGTAGTGGGAAAATGCACCTAGATTTGAAACACTGTAGTAGGAAAATGCACGTAGGTTTGAAACACAGAGCTATGGGAAATTTCACCTAGATTTATACTCACAGCAGTGGGAAGTGCACCTAGATTTAAAACTCACAGCAGTGGGGAAATGCAGCTAGATTTGAAACATACAGCAGTGGAAAATTACACCTAGATTGAAACTCACAGCAGTAGGAAAATGCACCTAGATTTGAAGCTCACAGGAGTGGGAAAATGCACCAAGAGTTAAATCTCACAGTAGTGGGAAAATTCACCTAGATGTAAAACTCGCAGCAGTGTGAAAATGCACCCTGACGCAAAACTCACAGTAGTGGAAAGATGCATCTAGATGTAAACTCAGAGCAGTGGAAAAAATGCATCCAGATTCAAAACTCAGAGCAGTGGGAAAATGAACCTAGATTTGAAACACACAACAATGGGAAATTGCGCCTAGATTTGAAATACACAGTAGTGGGGAAATGCACCTAGATTTGAACACACAGCAATTGGAAAATGCACCTAGATTTGAAACACACAACAGTGGGAAATTGCAAATAGATTTAAACTCACAGCAGTAGGATAATACATCTTGATTTAAAACTCACAGTAGTGGGAAAATGCACATATATTTAAACTCACAGCATGTGGAAAATGCACATAGATTTGAAACTCAGAGCAGTGGGAAAATGCACCTAGATTTGAAACACGTAGCAGTGGGAAATTGCAAATAGATTTAAACTCACAACAGTAGGATAATACATCTTGATTTGAAACTCGCAGCAGTGGGAAAATGCACCTAGATTTGAGCCACACAGTAGTGGGTAAATGCACCTAGATTTGAAACACACAGTAGTAGGAAAATGCACGTAGGTTTGAAACACAGAGCTATGGTGAATTTCACCTAGATTTAAACTCACAGCAGTGGGAAATGCACCTAGATTTAAGACCCACAGCAGTGGGAAAATGCACCTAGATTTGAAACACACAGCAGTGGGAAATTACACCTAGATTTAAACTCATAGCAGTAGGAACATGCACCTAGATTTAAAGCTCACAGGAGTGGGAAAATGCACCTAGATTTAAATCTCAAAGTAGTGGGAAAGTCCACCTAGATTTAAAACTCACAGCAGAGTGAAAATGCACCCTGATTTAAAACTCACATTAGTGAGAAGATGCACCTAGATGTAAACTCACTCGAGTGGCAAAATGCACCTAGATTCAAAACTCAGAGCAGTGGGAAAATGCACCTAGATTTGAAACACACAACAATGGGAAATTGCGCCTAGATTTGAAACACACAGTAGTGGGGAAATGCACCTAGATTTGAACACACAGCAATGGGAAAATGCACCTAGATTTAAACTCACAGTAGTGGGAAAATGCACCCAGATTTAAAACTCACAGCAGTAGGAAAATGCACCTAGATTTAAAGCTCACAGGAGTGGGAAAATGGACCTAGATTTAAATCTCACAGTAGTGGGAAAATCCACCTAGATTTAAAACTTACAGCAGTGTGAAAATGCACCCTGATTTAAAACTCACAGTAGTGGGAAAATGCACCTAGATGTAAACTCACTGCAGTGGCAAAATGCAGCTAGATTCAAACCTCAGAGCAGTGGGAAAATGCACCTAGATTTGAAATGCACAACAATGGGAAATTGCGCCTAGATTTGAAACACATAGTAGTGGGGAAATGCACCTAGATTTGAACACACAGCAATGGGACAATGCACCTAGATTCAAACTCACAGTAGTGGGAAAATTCACTTAGATTTAAACTCACAGCAGTGGGAATATGCACCTAGATTTGAAACACACTGTAGTGGGGAAATGCACTGATTTTTGAAACACACAGTAGCAAGAAAATGCACATGGATTTGAAACTCACAGTAGTGGGAAAATGCACCTAGATTTAAACTCACAGAAGTGGAAAAATGCACCTAGATTTAAACTCACAGCAGTGGAAAAATGCACCTAGATTTAAAACTCACAGCAGTGGGAAAATGCACCTAGATTTGAAACACACAGCAGTGGGAAATTAGACCTAGATTTAAACTCACAGCAATGGGAAATTACACCTGGATTTAAACTCACAGCAGTAGAAACATGCACCTAGATTTACAAACGCACAGCAGTGTGAAAATGCACCCTGATTAAAAACTCTCAATAGTGGGAAGATGCACCTAGATGTAAACTCACTGCAGTGGCAAAATGCACCTAGATTTCAAACACACAACAATGGGAAAATGCACCTAGATCTAAACTCACAGTAGTGGGAAAATGCACCTAGATTTAAAACTCACAGCAGTGGGAAAATGCACCTAGATTTGAAACAGAGCAGTGGGAAAATGTACCTAGATTTGAAACACACAATAATGGGAAAATGCACCTAGATTTAAAACTCACAGCAGTGGGAAAATGCACCCTTATTTAAAACTCACAGTAGTGGGAAAATTCCCCTAGATTTAAACTCACAGCAGTGGGAATATGCACCTAGATTTGAAACACACCGTAGTGGGAAAAAGCACCGAGATTTGAAACACACAGTAGCAAGAAAATGCATATGGATTTGAAACTCACAGTAGTCGGAAAATGCACCTAGATTTAAACTCACCACAGTGGAAAAATGCACCTAGATTTAAACTCTCAGCAGTGGAAAAATGCACCTAGATTTAAACTCACAGCAGTGGGAATATGCACCTAGATTTGAAACACACCGTAGTGGGAAAAAGCACCGAGATTTGAAACACACAGTAGCAAGAAAATGCATATGGATTTGAACCACACAGTAGTGGGAAAATGCACCTAGATTTGAAACACTGTAGTAGGAAAATGCACGTAGGTTTGAAACACAGAGCTATGGGAAATTTCACCTAGATTTATACTCACAGCAGTGGGAAGTGCACCTAGATTTAAAACTCACAGCAGTGGGGAAATGCAGCTAGATTTGAAACATACAGCAGTGGAAAATTACACCTAGATTGAAACTCACAGCAGTAGGAAAATGCACCTAGATTTGAAGCTCACAGGAGTGGGAAAATGCACCAAGAGTTAAATCTCACAGTAGTGGGAAAATTCACCTAGATGTAAAACTCGCAGCAGTGTGAAAATGCACCCTGACGCAAAACTCACAGTAGTGGAAAGATGCATCTAGATGTAAACTCAGAGCAGTGGAAAAAATGCATCCAGATTCAAAACTCAGAGCAGTGGGAAAATGAACCTAGGTTTGAAACACACAACAATGGGAAATTGCGCCTAGATTTGAAATACACAGTAGTGGGGAAATGCACCTAGATTTGAACACACAGCAATTGGAAAATGCACCTAGATTTGAAACACACAACAGTGGGAAATTGCAAATAGATTTAAACTCACAGCAGTAGGATAATACATCTTGATTTAAAACTCACAGTAGTGGGAAAATGCACATATATTTAAACTCACAGCATGTGGAAAATGCACATAGATTTGAAACTCAGAGCAGTGGGAAAATGCACCTAGATTTGAAACACGTAGCAGTGGGAAATTGCAAATAGATTTAAACTCACAACAGTAGGATAATACATCTTGATTTGAAACTCGCAGCAGTGGGAAAATGCACCTAGATTTGAGCCACACAGTAGTGGGTAAATGCACCTAGATTTGAAACACACAGTAGTAGGAAAATGCACGTAGGTTTGAAACACAGAGCTATGGTGAATTTCACCTAGATTTAAACTCACAGCAGTGGGAAATGCACCTAGATTTAAGACCCACAGCAGTGGGAAAATGCACCTACATTTGAAACACACAGCAGTGGGAAATTACACCTAGATTTAAACTCATAGCAGTAGGAACATGCACCTAGATTTAAAGCTCACAGGAGTGGGAAAATGCACCTAGATTTAAATCTCAAAGTAGTGGGAAAGTCCACCTAGATTTAAAACTCACAGCAGAGTGAAAATGCACCCTGATTTAAAACTCACATTAGTGAGAAGATGCACCTAGATGTAAACTCACTCGAGTGGCAAAATGCACCTAGATTCAAAACTCAGAGCAGTGGGAAAATGCACCTAGATTTGAAACACACAACAATGGGAAATTGCGCCTAGATTTGAAACACACAGTAGTGGGGAAATGCACCTAGATTTGAACACACAGCAATGGGAAAATGCACCTAGATTTAAACTCACAGTAGTGGGAAAATGCACCCAGATTTAAAACTCACAGCAGTAGGAAAATGCACCTAGATTTAAAGCTCACAGTAGTGGGAAAATGGACCTAGATTTAAATCTCACAGTAGTGGGAAAATCCACCTAGATTTAAAACTTACAGCAGTGTGAAAATGCACCCTGATTTAAAACTCACAGTAGTGGGAAAATGCACCTAGATGTAAACTCACTGCAGTGGCAAAATGCAGCTAGATTCAAACCTCAGAGCAGTGGGAAAATGCACCTAGATTTGAAATGCACAACAATGGGAAATTGCGCCTAGATTTGAAACACATAGTAGTGGGGAAATGCACCTAGATTTGAACACACAGCAATGGGACAATGCACCTAGATTCAAACTCACAGTAGTGGGAAAATTCACTTAGACTTAAACTCACAGCAGTGGGAATATGCACCTAGATTTGAAACACACTGTAGTGGGGAAATGCACTGATTTTTGAAACACACAGTAGCAAGAAAATGCACATGGATTTGAAACTCACAGTAGTGGGAAAATGCACCTAGATTTAAACTCACAGAAGTGGAAAAATGCACCTAGATTTAAACTCACAGCAGTGGAAAAATGCACCTAGATTTAAAACTCACAGCAGTGGGAAAATGGACATAGATTTGAACCACACAGTAGTGGGAAAATGCACCTAGACTTGAAACACACAGTAGTAGGAAAATGCACCTAGGTTTGAAACACAGAGCTATGGGAAATTTCACCTAGATGTAAACTCACAGCAGTGGGAAATGCACCTAGATTTAAGACTCACAGTAGTGGGAAAATGCAACAAGATTTGAAACACACAGTAGCAAGAAAATGCACATGGATTTGAAACTCACAGCAGTGGGAAAATGCACCTAGATTTAAACTCACAGCAGTGGAAAAATGCACCTAGATTTAAACTCACAACAGTGGAAAAATGCACCTAGATTTAAAACTCACAGCAGTGGGAAAATGCACCTAGATTTGAAACACACAGTAGTGGGAAAATGCACCTAGATTTGAAACACACAGTAGTAGGAAAATTAAAAACTCACAGTAGTGGGAAGATGCACCTAGATGTAAACTCACTGCAGTGGCAAAATGCACCTAGATTTCAAACACTCAACAATGGGAAAATGTGCCTAGATTTAAACTCACAGTAGTGTGAAAATGCACCTAGATTTAAAACTCACAGCAGTGGGAAAATGCACCTAGATTTGAAACACAGAGTAGTGGGAAAATGTACCTAGATATGAAACACACAATAGTGGGAAAATGCACCTAGATTTAAAACTCACAGCATTGGGAAAATGCACCCTTATTTAAAACTCACAATAGTGGGAAAATTCCCCTAGATTTAAACTCACAGCAGTGGGTATATGCACCTAGATTTGAAACACACCTAGTGGGAAAATGCACCGAGATTTGAAACACACAGTAGCAAAAAAATGCACATGGATTTGAAACTCACAGTAGTGGGAAAATGTACCTAGATTTAAACTCACAGAAGTGGATAAATGCACCTAGATTTAAACTCACAGCAATGGAAAAATGCACCTAGATTTAAAACTCACAGCAGTGGGAAAATGCACCTAGATTTGAACCACACAGTAGTAGGAAAATGCACCTAGATTTGAAACACACACTAGTAGGAAAATTCACCTATGTTTGAAGCACAGAGCTATGGGAAATTTCACCTAGATTTAAACTCACAGCAGTGGGAAATGCACCTAGATTTAAGACTCACAGCAGTGGGAAAATGCACCTAGATTTGAAACACACAGCAGTGGGAAATGACACCTAGATTTAAACTCACAGCAGTAGGAAAATGCACCTAGATTTAAAGCTCACAGGAGTGGGAAAATGCACCTACATTTAAATCTCATAGTAGTGGGAAAATCCACCTAGATTTACAAACACACAGCAGTGTGAAAATGCACCCTGATTAAAAACTCTCAATAGTGGGAAGATGCACCTAGATGTAAACTCACTGCAGTGGCAAAATGCACCTAGATTTCAAACACACAACAATGGGAAAATGCACCTAGATCTAAATTCACAGTAGTGGGAAAATGCACCTAGATTTAAAACTCACAGCAGTGGGAAAATGCACCTAGATTTGAAACAGAGCAGTGGGAAAATGTACCTAGATTTGAAACACACAATAATGGGAAAATGCACCTAGATTTAAAACACAAAGTAGCAAGAAAATGCACATGGATTTGAAACTTACAGTAGTGGGAAAATGCACCTAGATTTAAAACTCACAGCAGTTGGAAAATGCACCTAGATTTGAACCACAAAGTAGTGTGAAAATGCACCTAGATTTGAAACACACAGTCGAAGAAAAATGTACCTGGGTTTGGAACACAAAGCTATGGGAAATTTCACCTAGATTTAAACTCACAGCAGTGGGAAATGCACCTACATTTAAGACTCACAGCAGTGGGAAAATGCACCTAGATTTGAAACACACAGCAGTGGGAAATTAGACCTAGATTTAAACTCACAGCAATGGGAAATTACACCTGGATTTAAACTCACAGCAGTAGAAACATGCACCTAAATTTACAAACGCACAGCAGTGTGAAAATGCACCCTGATTAAAAACTCTCAATAGTGGGAAGATGCACCTAGATGTAAACTCACTGCAGTGGCAAAATGCACCTAGATTTCAAACACACAACAATGGGAAAATGCACCTAGATCTAAACTCACAGTAGTGGGAAAATGCACCTAGATTTAAAACTCACAGCAGTGGGAAAATGCACCTAGATTTGAAACAGAGCAGTGGGAAAATGTACCTAGATTTGAAACACACAATAATGGGAAAATGCACCTAGATTTAAAACTCACAGCAGTGGGAAAATGCACCCTTATTTAAAACTCACAGTAGTGGGAAAATTCCCCTAGATTTAAACTCACAGCAGTGGGAATATGCACCTAGATTTGAAACACACCGTAGTGGGAAAAAGCACCGAGATTTGAAACACACAGTAGCAAGAAAATGCATATGGATTTGAAACTCACAGTAGTCGGAAAATGCACCTAGATTTAAACTCACCACAGTGGAAAAATGCACCTAGATTTAAACTCACAGCAGTGGAAAAATGCACCTAGATTTAAACTCACAGCAGTGGGAATATGCACCTAGATTTGAAACACACCGTAGTGGGAAAAAGCACCGAGATTTGAAACACACAGTAGCAAGAAAATGCATATGGATTTGAACCACACAGTAGTGGGAAAATGCACCTAGATTTGAAACACTGTAGTAGGAAAATGCACGTAGGTTTGAAACACAGAGCTATGGGAAATTTCACCTAGATTTATACTCACAGCAGTGGGAAGTGCACCTAGATTTAAAACTCACAGCAGTGGGGAAATGCAGCTAGATTTGAAACATACAGCAGTGGAAAATTACACCTAGATTGAAACTCACAGCAGTAGGAAAATGCACCTAGATTTGAAGCTCACAGGAGTGGGAAAATGCACCAAGAGTTAAATCTCACAGTAGTGGGAAAATTCACCTAGATGTAAAACTCGCAGCAGTGTGAAAATGCACCCTGACGCAAAACTCACAGTAGTGGAAAGATGCATCTAGATGTAAACTCAGAGCAGTGGAAAAAATGCATCCAGATTCAAAACTCAGAGCAGTGGGAAAATGAACCTAGATTTGAAACACACAACAATGGGAAATTGCGCCTAGATTTGAAATACACAGTAGTGGGGAAATGCACCTAGATTTGAACACACAGCAATTGGAAAATGCACCTAGATTTGAAACACACAACAGTGGGAAATTGCAAATAGATTTAAACTCACAGCAGTAGGATAATACATCTTGATTTAAAACTCACAGTAGTGGGAAAATGCACATATATTTAAACTCACAGCATGTGGAAAATGCACATAGATTTGAAACTCAGAGCAGTGGGAAAATGCACCTAGATTTGAAACACGTAGCAGTGGGAAATTGCAAATAGATTTAAACTCACAACAGTAGGATAATACATCTTGATTTGAAACTCGCAGCAGTGGGAAAATGCACCTAGATTTGAGCCACACAGTAGTGGGTAAATGCACCTAGATTTGAAACACACAGTAGTAGGAAAATGCACGTAGGTTTGAAACACAGAGCTATGGTGAATTTCACCTAGATTTAAACTCACAGCAGTGGGAAATGCACCTAGATTTAAGACCCACAGCAGTGGGAAAATGCACCTAGATTTGAAACACACAGCAGTGGGAAATTACACCTAGATTTAAACTCATAGCAGTAGGAACATGCACCTAGATTTAAAGCTCACAGGAGTGGGAAAATGCACCTAGATTTAAATCTCAAAGTAGTGGGAAAGTCCACCTAGATTTAAAACTCACAGCAGAGTGAAAATGCACCCTGATTTAAAACTCACATTAGTGAGAAGATGCACCTAGATGTAAACTCACTCGAGTGGCAAAATGCACCTAGATTCAAAACTCAGAGCAGTGGGAAAATGCACCTAGATTTGAAACACACAACAATGGGAAATTGCGCCTAGATTTGAAACACACAGTAGTGGGGAAATGCACCTAGATTTGAACACACAGCAATGGGAAAATGCACCTAGATTTAAACTCACAGTAGTGGGAAAATGCACCCAGATTTAAAACTCACAGCAGTAGGAAAATGCACCTAGATTTAAAGCTCACAGGAGTGGGAAAATGGACCTAGATTTAAATCTCACAGTAGTGGGAAAATCCACCTAGATTTAAAACTTACAGCAGTGTGAAAATGCACCCTGATTTAAAACTCACAGTAGTGGGAAAATGCACCTAGATGTAAACTCACTGCAGTGGCAAAATGCAGCTAGATTCAAACCTCAGAGCAGTGGGAAAATGCACCTAGATTTGAAATGCACAACAATGGGAAATTGCGCCTAGATTTGAAACACATAGTAGTGGGGAAATGCACCTAGATTTGAACACACAGCAATGGGACAATGCACCTAGATTCAAACTCACAGTAGTGGGAAAATTCACTTAGATTTAAACTCACAGCAGTGGGAATATGCACCTAGATTTGAAACACACTGTAGTGGGGAAATGCACTGATTTTTGAAACACACAGTAGCAAGAAAATGCACATGGATTTGAAACTCACAGTAGTGGGAAAATGCACCTAGATTTAAACTCACAGAAGTGGAAAAATGCACCTAGATTTAAACTCACAGCAGTGGAAAAATGCACCTAGATTTAAAACTCACAGCAGTGGGAAAATGGACATAGATTTGAACCACACAGTAGTGGGAAAATGCACCTAGACTTGAAACACACAGTAGTAGGAAAATGCACCTAGGTTTGAAACACAGAGCTATGGGAAATTTCACCTAGATGTAAACTCACAGCAGTGGGAAATGCACCTAGATTTAAGACTCACAGTAGTGGGAAAATGCAACAAGATTTGAAACACACAGTAGCAAGAAAATGCACATGGATTTGAAACTCACAGCAGTGGGAAAAAGCACCTAGATTTAAACTCACAGCAGTGGAAAAATGCACCTAGATTTAAACTCACAACAGTGGAAAAATGCACCTAGATTTAAAACTCACAGCAGTGGGAAAATGCACCTAGATTTGAAACACACAGTAGTGGGAAAATGCACCTAGATTTGAAACACACAGTAGTAGGAAAATTAAAAACTCACAGTAGTGGGAAGATGCACCTAGATGTAAACTCACTGCAGTGGCAAAATGCACCTAGATTTCAAACACACAACAATGGGAAAATGTGCCTAGATTTAAAGTCACAGTAGTGGGAAAATGCACCTAGATTTAAAACTCACAGCAGTGGGAAAATGCACCTAGATTTGAAACACAGAGTAGTGGGAAAATGTACCTAGATTTGAAACACACAATAGTGGGAAAATGCACCTAGATTTAAAACTCGCAGCAGTGGGAAAATGCACCCTTATTTAAAACTCACAGTAGTGGGAAAATTCCCCTAGATTTAAACTCACAGCAGTGGGAATATGCACCTAGATTTGAAACACACAGTAGTAGGAGAATTCACCTAGGTTTGAAGCACAGAGCTATGGGAAATTTCACCTAGATTTAAACTCACAGCAGTGGGAAATGCACCTAGATTTAAGACTCACATCAGTGGGAAAATGCACCTAGATTTGAAACACACAGCAGTGGCAAATTACACCTAGATTTAAACTCACAGCAGTAGGAAAATGCACCTAGATTTAAAGCTCACAGGAGTGGGAAAATGCACCTACATTTAAATCTCATAGTAGTGGGAAAATCCACCTAGATTTAAAACGCACAGCAGTGTGAAAATGCACCCTGATTAAAAACTCTCAGTAGTGGGAAGATGCACCTAGATGTAAACCCACTGCAGTGGCAGAATGCACCTAGATTTCAAACACACAACAATGGGAAAATGCACCTAGATTTAAACTCACAGTAGTGGGAAAATGCACCTAGATTTAAAACTCACAGCAGTGGGAAAATGCACCTAGATTTGAAACACAGAGTAGTGGGAAAATGTACCTAGATTTGAAACACACAATAATGGGAAAATGCACCTAGATTTAAAACTCACAGCAGTGGGAAAATGCACCCTTATTTAAAACTCACAGTAGTGGGAAAATTCCCCTAGATTTAAACTCACAGCAGTGGGAATATGCACCTAGATTTGAAACACACCGTAGTGGGAAAAAGCAGCGAGGTTTGAAACACACAGTAGCAAGAAAATGCACATGGATTTGAAACTCACAGTAGTGGGAAAATGCACCTAGATTTAAACTCACCGCAGTGGAAAAATGCACCTAGATTTAAACTCACAGCAGTGGAAAAATGCACCTAGATTAAAACTCACAGCAGTGGGAAAATGCACCTAGATTTGAACCACATAGTAGTGGGAAAATGCACCTAGATTTGAAACACTGTAGTAGGAAAATGCACCTACGTTTGAAACACAGAGCTATGGGAAATTTCACCTAAATTTAATCTCACAGCAGTGGGAAATGTACCTAGATTTAAACTCACAGTCGTGGGAACATGCACCTAGATTTGAAACACACAGTAGTGGGAAAATGCACCGATATTTGAAACACACAGTAGCAAGAAAATGCACATGGATTTGAAACTCACAGTAGTGGGAAAATGCACCTAGATTTAAAACTCACAGCAGTTGGAAAATGCACCTAGATTTGAACCACACAGTAGTGTGAAAATGCACCTAGATTTGAAACACACAGTCGAAGGAAAATGCACCTGGGTTTGGAACACAAAGCTATGGGAAATTTCACCTAGATTTAAACTCACAGCGGTGGGAAATGCACCTAGATTTAAGACTCACAGCAGTGGGAAAATGCACCTAGATTTGAAGCACAGAGCAGTGGGAAATTACACCTAGATTTAAACTCACAGCAGTGGGAAATTACACCTAGATTTAAACTCACAGCAGTAGAAAAATGAACCTAGATTTAAAGCTCACAGGAGTGGGAAAATGCACCTACATTTAAATCTCACAGTAGTGGGAAAATCCACCTAGATTTAAAACTCACAGCAGTGTGAAAATGCACCCTGATTAAAAACTCACAGTAGTGGCAAAATGCACCTAGATTTCAAACACACAACAATGGGAAAATGCACCTAGATTTAAACTCACAGTAGTTGGAAAATGCACCTAGATTTAAACTCACAGTAGTTGGAAAATGCACCTAGATTTAAAACTCACAGCAGTGGGAAAATGCACTTAGATTTGAAACACAGAGTAGTGGGAAAATGTACCTAGATTTGAAACACACAATAATGGGAAAATGCACCTAGATTTAAAACTCACAGCAGTGGGAAAATGCACCCTTATTTAAAACTCACAGTAGTGGGAAAATTCCCCTAGATTTAAACTCACAGCAGTGGGAATATGCACCTAGATTTGAAACACACCGTAGTGGGAAAATGCACCGAGATTTGACACACACAGTAGCAAGAAAATGCACATGAATTTGAAACTCGCAGTAGTGGGAAATGCACCTAGATTTAAGACTCACAGCAGTGGGAAAATGCACCTAGATTTGAAGCACAGAGCAGTGGGAAATTACACCTAGATTTAAACTCACAGCAGTGGGAAATTACACCTAGATTTAAACTCACAGCAGTAGAAAAATGAACCTAGATTTAAAGCTCACAGGAGTGGGAAAATGCACCTACATTTAAATCTCACAGTAGTGGGAAAATCCACCTAGATTTAAAACTCACAGCAGTGTGAAAATGCACCCTGATTAAAAACTCACAGTAGTGGCAAAATGCACCTAGATTTCAAACACACAACAATGGGAAAATGCACCTAGATTTAAACTCACAGTAGTTGGAAAATGCACCTAGATTTAAACTCACAGTAGTTGGAAAATGCACCTAGATTTAAAACTCACAGCAGTGGGAAAATGCACTTAGATTTGAAACACAGAGTAGTGGGAAAATGTACCTAGATTTGAAACACACAATAATGGGAAAATGCACCTAGATTTAAAACTCACAGCAGTGGGAAAATGCACCCTTATTTAAAACTCACAGTAGTGGGAAAATTCCCCTAGATTTAAACTCACAGCAGTGGGAATATGCACCTAGATTTGAAACACACCGTAGTGGGAAAATGCACCGAGATTTGACACACACAGTAGCAAGAAAATGCACATGAATTTGAAACTCGCAGTAGTGGGAAAATGCACCTAGATTTAAACTCACAGCAGTGGAAAAATGCACCTAGATTTAAAACTCACAGCAGTGGGAAAATGCACCTAGATTTGAACCACACAGTAGTAGGAAAATGCACCTAGATTTGAAACACACAGTAGTAGGAAAATTCACCTAGGTTTGAAGCACAGAGCTATGGGAAATTTCACCTAGATTTAAACTCACAGCAGTGGGAAATGCACCTAGATTTAAGACTCACAGCAGTGGGAAAATGCACCTAGATTTGAAACACACAGCAGTGGGAAATTACACCTAGATTTAAACTCACAGCAGTAGGAAAATGCACCTAGATTTAAAGCTCACAGGAGTGGGAAAATGCACCTACATTTAAATCTCATAGTAGTGGCAAAATCCACCTAGATTTAAAACTCACAGCAGTGTGAAAATGCACCCTGATTAAAAACTCAAAGTAGTGGGAAGATGCACCTAGATGTAAACTCACTGCAGTGGCAAAATGCACCTAGATGTCAAACACACAACAATGTGAAAATGCACCTAGATTTAAACTCACAGTAGTGGGAAAATGTACCTAGATTTAAAACTCACAGCAGTGGGAAAATGCACCTAGATTTGAAACACATACTAGTGGGAAAATGTACCTAGATTTGAAACACACCGTAGTGGGAAAATGCACCGAGATTTAAACTCACAGCAGTGGAAAAATGCACCTAGATTTAAACTCACAGCAGTGGGAAAATTCACTTAGACTTAAACTCACAGCAGTGGGAATATGCACCTAGATTCAAACTCACAGTAGTGGGAAAATTCACTTAGACTTAAACTCACAGCAGTGGGAATATGCACCTAGATTTGAAACACACTGTAGTGGGGAAATGCACTGATTTTTGAAACACACAGTAGCAAGAAAATGCACATGGATTTGAAACTCACAGTAGTGGGAAAATGCACCTAGATTTAAACTCACAGAAGTGGAAAAATGCACCTAGATTTAAACTCACAGCAGTGGAAAAATGCACCTAGATTTAAAACTCACAGCAGTGGGAAAATGGACATAGATTTGAACCACACAGTAGTGGGAAAATGCACCTAGACTTGAAACACACAGTAGTAGGAAAATGCACCTAGGTTTGAAACACAGAGCTATGGGAAATTTCACCTAGATGTAAACTCACAGCAGTGGGAAATGCACCTAGATTTAAGACTCACAGTAGTGGGAAAATGCAACAAGATTTGAAACACACAGTAGCAAGAAAATGCACATGGATTTGAAACTCACAGCAGTGGGAAAATGCACCTAGATTTAAACTCACAGCAGTGGAAAAATGCACCTAGATTTAAACTCACAACAGTGGAAAAATGCACCTAGATTTAAAACTCACAGCAGTGGGAAAATGCACCTAGATTTGAAACACACAGTAGTGGGAAAATGCACCTAGATTTGAAACACACAGTAGTAGGAAAATTAAAAACTCACAGTAGTGGGAAGATGCACCTAGATGTAAACTCACTGCAGTGGCAAAATGCACCTAGATTTCAAACACTCAACAATGGGAAAATGTGCCTAGATTTAAACTCACAGTAGTGTGAAAATGCACCTAGATTTAAAACTCACAGCAGTGGGAAAATGCACCTAGATTTGAAACACAGAGTAGTGGGAAAATGTACCTAGATATGAAACACACAATAGTGGGAAAATGCACCTAGATTTAAAACTCACAGCATTGGGAAAATGCACCCTTATTTAAAACTCACAATAGTGGGAAAATTCCCCTAGATTTAAACTCACAGCAGTGGGTATATGCACCTAGATTTGAAACACACCTAGTGGGAAAATGCACCGAGATTTGAAACACACAGTAGCAAAAAAATGCACATGGATTTGAAACTCACAGTAGTGGGAAAATGTACCTAGATTTAAACTCACAGAAGTGGATAAATGCACCTAGATTTAAACTCACAGCAGTGGAAAAATGCACCTAGATTTAAAACTCACAGCAGTGGGAAAATGCACCTAGATTTGAACCACACAGTAGTAGGAAAATGCACCTAGATTTGAAACACACACTAGTAGGAAAATTCACCTATGTTTGAAGCACAGAGCTATGGGAAATTTCACCTAGATTTAAACTCACAGCAGTGGGAAATGCACCTAGATTTAAGACTCACAGCAGTGGGAAAATGCACCTAGATTTGAAACACACAGCAGTGGGAAATGACACCTAGATTTAAACTCACAGCAGTAGGAAAATGCACCTAGATTTAAAGCTCACAGGAGTGGGAAAATGCACCTACATTTAAATCTCATAGTAGTGGGAAAATCCACCTAGATTTACAAACACACAGCAGTGTGAAAATGCACCCTGATTAAAAACTCTCAATAGTGGGAAGATGCACCTAGATGTAAACTCACTGCAGTGGCAAAATGCACCTAGATTTCAAACACACAACAATGGGAAAATGCACCTAGATCTAAATTCACAGTAGTGGGAAAATGCACCTAGATTTAAAACTCACAGCAGTGGGAAAATGCACCTAGATTTGAAACAGAGCAGTGGGAAAATGTACCTAGATTTGAAACACACAATAATGGGAAAATGCACCTAGATTTAAAACACAAAGTAGCAAGAAAATGCACATGGATTTGAAACTTACAGTAGTGGGAAAATGCACCTAGATTTAAAACTCACAGCAGTTGGAAAATGCACCTAGATTTGAACCACAAAGTAGTGTGAAAATGCACCTAGATTTGAAACACACAGTCGAAGAAAAATGTACCTGGGTTTGGAACACAAAGCTATGGGAAATTTCACCTAGATTTAAACTCACAGCAGTGGGAAATGCACCTACATTTAAGACTCACAGCAGTGGGAAAATGCACCTAGATTTGAAACACACAGCAGTGGGAAATTAGACCTAGATTTAAACTCACAGCAATGGGAAATTACACCTGGATTTAAACTCACAGCAGTAGAAACATGCACCTAAATTTACAAACGCACAGCAGTGTGAAAATGCACCCTGATTAAAAACTCTCAATAGTGGGAAGATGCACCTAGATGTAAACTCACTGCAGTGGCAAAATGCACCTAGATTTCAAACACACAACAATGGGAAAATGCACCTAGATCTAAACTCACAGTAGTGGGAAAATGCACCTAGATTTAAAACTCACAGCAGTGGGAAAATGCACCTAGATTTGAAACAGAGCAGTGGGAAAATGTACCTAGATTTGAAACACACAATAATGGGAAAATGCACCTAGATTTAAAACTCACAGCAGTGGGAAAATGCACCCTTATTTAAAACTCACAGTAGTGGGAAAATTCCCCTAGATTTAAACTCACAGCAGTGGGAATATGCACCTAGATTTGAAACACACCGTAGTGGGAAAAAGCACCGAGATTTGAAACACACAGTAGCAAGAAAATGCATATGGATTTGAAACTCACAGTAGTCGGAAAATGCACCTAGATTTAAACTCACCACAGTGGAAAAATGCACCTAGATTTAAACTCACAGCAGTGGAAAAATGCACCTAGATTTAAACTCACAGCAGTGGGAATATGCACCTAGATTTGAAACACACCGTAGTGGGAAAAAGCACCGAGATTTGAAACACACAGTAGCAAGAAAATGCATATGGATTTGAACCACACAGTAGTGGGAAAATGCACCTAGATTTGAAACACTGTAGTAGGAAAATGCACGTAGGTTTGAAACACAGAGCTATGGGAAATTTCACCTAGATTTATACTCACAGCAGTGGGAAGTGCACCTAGATTTAAAACTCACAGCAGTGGGGAAATGCAGCTAGATTTGAAACATACAGCAGTGGAAAATTACACCTAGATTGAAACTCACAGCAGTAGGAAAATGCACCTAGATTTGAAGCTCACAGGAGTGGGAAAATGCACCAAGAGTTAAATCTCACAGTAGTGGGAAAATTCACCTAGATGTAAAACTCGCAGCAGTGTGAAAATGCACCCTGACGCAAAACTCACAGTAGTGGAAAGATGCATCTAGATGTAAACTCAGAGCAGTGGAAAAAATGCATCCAGATTCAAAACTCAGAGCAGTGGGAAAATGAACCTAGATTTGAAACACACAACAATGGGAAATTGCGCCTAGATTTGAAATACACAGTAGTGGGGAAATGCACCTAGATTTGAACACACAGCAATTGGAAAATGCACCTAGATTTGAAACACACAACAGTGGGAAATTGCAAATAGATTTAAACTCACAGCAGTAGGATAATACATCTTGATTTAAAACTCACAGTAGTGGGAAAATGCACATATATTTAAACTCACAGCATGTGGAAAATGCACATAGATTTGAAACTCAGAGCAGTGGGAAAATGCACCTAGATTTGAAACACGTAGCAGTGGGAAATTGCAAATAGATTTAAACTCACAACAGTAGGATAATACATCTTGATTTGAAACTCGCAGCAGTGGGAAAATGCACCTAGATTTGAGCCACACAGTAGTGGGTAAATGCACCTAGATTTGAAACACACAGTAGTAGGAAAATGCACGTAGGTTTGAAACACAGAGCTATGGTGAATTTCACCTAGATTTAAACTCACAGCAGTGGGAAATGCACCTAGATTTAAGACCCACAGCAGTGGGAAAATGCACCTAGATTTGAAACACACAGCAGTGGGAAATTACACCTAGATTTAAACTCATAGCAGTAGGAACATGCACCTAGATTTAAAGCTCACAGGAGTGGGAAAATGCACCTAGATTTAAATCTCAAAGTAGTGGGAAAGTCCACCTAGATTTAAAACTCACAGCAGAGTGAAAATGCACCCTGATTTAAAACTCACATTAGTGAGAAGATGCACCTAGATGTAAACTCACTCGAGTGGCAAAATGCACCTAGATTCAAAACTCAGAGCAGTGGGAAAATGCACCTAGATTTGAAACACACAACAATGGGAAATTGCGCCTAGATTTGAAACACACAGTAGTGGGGAAATGCACCTAGATTTGAACACACAGCAATGGGAAAATGCACCTAGATTTAAACTCACAGTAGTGGGAAAATGCACCCAGATTTAAAACTCACAGCAGTAGGAAAATGCACCTAGATTTAAAGCTCACAGGAGTGGGAAAATGGACCTAGATTTAAATCTCACAGTAGTGGGAAAATCCACCTAGATTTAAAACTTACAGCAGTGTGAAAATGCACCCTGATTTAAAACTCACAGTAGTGGGAAAATGCACCTAGATGTAAACTCACTGCAGTGGCAAAATGCAGCTAGATTCAAACCTCAGAGCAGTGGGAAAATGCACCTAGATTTGAAATGCACAACAATGGGAAATTGCGCCTAGATTTGAAACACATAGTAGTGGGGAAATGCACCTAGATTTGAACACACAGCAATGGGACAATGCACCTAGATTCAAACTCACAGTAGTGGGAAAATTCACTTAGATTTAAACTCACAGCAGTGGGAATATGCACCTAGATTTGAAACACACTGTAGTGGGGAAATGCACTGATTTTTGAAACACACAGTAGCAAGAAAATGCACATGGATTTGAAACTCACAGTAGTGGGAAAATGCACCTAGATTTAAACTCACAGAAGTGGAAAAATGCACCTAGATTTAAACTCACAGCAGTGGAAAAATGCACCTAGATTTAAAACTCACAGCAGTGGGAAAATGGACATAGATTTGAACCACACAGTAGTGGGAAAATGCACCTAGACTTGAAACACACAGTAGTAGGAAAATGCACCTAGGTTTGAAACACAGAGCTATGGGAAATTTCACCTAGATGTAAACTCACAGCAGTGGGAAATGCACCTAGATTTAAGACTCACAGTAGTGGGAAAATGCAACAAGATTTGAAACACACAGTAGCAAGAAAATGCACATGGATTTGAAACTCACAGCAGTGGGAAAAAGCACCTAGATTTAAACTCACAGCAGTGGAAAAATGCACCTAGATTTAAACTCACAACAGTGGAAAAATGCACCTAGATTTAAAACTCACAGCAGTGGGAAAATGCACCTAGATTTGAAACACACAGTAGTGGGAAAATGCACCTAGATTTGAAACACACAGTAGTAGGAAAATTAAAAACTCACAGTAGTGGGAAGATGCACCTAGATGTAAACTCACTGCAGTGGCAAAATGCACCTAGATTTCAAACACACAACAATGGGAAAATGTGCCTAGATTTAAAGTCACAGTAGTGGGAAAATGCACCTAGATTTAAAACTCACAGCAGTGGGAAAATGCACCTAGATTTGAAACACAGAGTAGTGGGAAAATGTACCTAGATTTGAAACACACAATAGTGGGAAAATGCACCTAGATTTAAAACTCGCAGCAGTGGGAAAATGCACCCTTATTTAAAACTCACAGTAGTGGGAAAATTCCCCTAGATTTAAACTCACAGCAGTGGGAATATGCACCTAGATTTGAAACACACAGTAGTAGGAAAATTCACCTAGGTTTGAAGCACAGAGCTATGGGAAATTTCACCTAGATTTAAACTCACAGCAGTGGGAAATGCACCTAGATTTAAGACTCACATCAGTGGGAAAATGCACCTAGATTTGAAACACACAGCAGTGGGAAATTACACCTAGATTTAAACTCACAGCAGTAGGAAAATGCACCTAGATTTAAAGCTCACAGGAGTGGGAAAATGCACCTACATTTAAATCTCATAGTAGTGGGAAAATCCACCTAGATTTAAAACGCACAGCAGTGTGAAAATGCACCCTGATTAAAAACTCTCAGTAGTGGGAAGATGCACCTAGATGTAAACCCACTGCAGTGGCAGAATGCACCTAGATTTCAAACACACAACAATGGGAAAATGCACCTAGATTTAAACTCACAGTAGTGGGAAAATGCACCTAGATTTAAAACTCACAGCAGTGGGAAAATGCACCTAGATTTGAAACACAGAGTAGTGGGAAAATGTACCTAGATTTGAAACACACAATAATGGGAAAATGCACCTAGATTTAAAACTCACAGCAGTGGGAAAATGCACCCTTATTTAAAACTCACAGTAGTGGGAAAATTCCCCTAGATTTAAACTCACAGCAGTGGGAATATGCACCTAGATTTGAAACACACCGTAGTGGGAAAAAGCAGCGAGGTTTGAAACACACAGTAGCAAGAAAATGCACATGGATTTGAAACTCACAGTAGTGGGAAAATGCACCTAGATTTAAACTCACCGCAGTGGAAAAATGCACCTAGATTTAAACTCACAGCAGTGGAAAAATGCACCTAGATTAAAACTCACAGCAGTGGGAAAATGCACCTAGATTTGAACCACATAGTAGTGGGAAAATGCACCTAGATTTGAAACACTGTAGTAGGAAAATGCACCTACGTTTGAAACACAGAGCTATGGGAAATTTCACCTAAATTTAATCTCACAGCAGTGGGAAATGTACCTAGATTTAAACTCACAGTCGTGGGAACATGCACCTAGATTTGAAACACACAGTAGTGGGAAAATGCACCGATATTTGAAACACACAGTAGCAAGAAAATGCACATGGATTTGAAACTCACAGTAGTGGGAAAATGCACCTAGATTTAAAACTCACAGCAGTTGGAAAATGCACCTAGATTTGAACCACACAGTAGTGTGAAAATGCACCTAGATTTGAAACACACAGTCGAAGGAAAATGCACCTGGGTTTGGAACACAAAGCTATGGGAAATTTCACCTAGATTTAAACTCACAGCGGTGGGAAATGCACCTAGATTTAAGACTCACAGCAGTGGGAAAATGCACCTAGATTTGAAGCACAGAGCAGTGGGAAATTACACCTAGATTTAAACTCACAGCAGTGGGAAATTACACCTAGATTTAAACTCACAGCAGTAGAAAAATGAACCTAGATTTAAAGCTCACAGGAGTGGGAAAATGCACCTACATTTAAATCTCACAGTAGTGGGAAAATCCACCTAGATTTAAAACTCACAGCAGTGTGAAAATGCACCCTGATTAAAAACTCACAGTAGTGGCAAAATGCACCTAGATTTCAAACACACAACAATGGGAAAATGCACCTAGATTTAAACTCACAGTAGTTGGAAAATGCACCTAGATTTAAACTCACAGTAGTTGGAAAATGCACCTAGATTTAAAACTCACAGCAGTGGGAAAATGCACTTAGATTTGAAACACAGAGTAGTGGGAAAATGTACCTAGATTTGAAACACACAATAATGGGAAAATGCACCTAGATTTAAAACTCACAGCAGTGGGAAAATGCACCCTTATTTAAAACTCACAGTAGTGGGAAAATTCCCCTAGATTTAAACTCACAGCAGTGGGAATATGCACCTAGATTTGAAACACACCGTAGTGGGAAAATGCACCGAGATTTGACACACACAGTAGCAAGAAAATGCACATGAATTTGAAACTCGCAGTAGTGGGAAATGCACCTAGATTTAAGACTCACAGCAGTGGGAAAATGCACCTAGATTTGAAGCACAGAGCAGTGGGAAATTACACCTAGATTTAAACTCACAGCAGTGGGAAATTACACCTAGATTTAAACTCACAGCAGTAGAAAAATGAACCTAGATTTAAAGCTCACAGGAGTGGGAAAATGCACCTACATTTAAATCTCACAGTAGTGGGAAAATCCACCTAGATTTAAAACTCACAGCAGTGTGAAAATGCACCCTGATTAAAAACTCACAGTAGTGGCAAAATGCACCTAGATTTCAAACACACAACAATGGGAAAATGCACCTAGATTTAAACTCACAGTAGTTGGAAAATGCACCTAGATTTAAACTCACAGTAGTTGGAAAATGCACCTAGATTTAAAACTCACAGCAGTGGGAAAATGCACTTAGATTTGAAACACAGAGTAGTGGGAAAATGTACCTAGATTTGAAACACACAATAATGGGAAAATGCACCTAGATTTAAAACTCACAGCAGTGGGAAAATGCACCCTTATTTAAAACTCACAGTAGTGGGAAAATTCCCCTAGATTTAAACTCACAGCAGTGGGAATATGCACCTAGATTTGAAACACACCGTAGTGGGAAAATGCACCGAGATTTGACACACACAGTAGCAAGAAAATGCACATGAATTTGAAACTCGCAGTAGTGGGAAAATGCACCTAGATTTAAACTCACAGCAGTGGAAAAATGCACCTAGATTTAAAACTCACAGCAGTGGGAAAATGCACCTAGATTTGAACCACACAGTAGTAGGAAAATGCACCTAGATTTGAAACACACAGTAGTAGGAAAATTCACCTAGGTTTGAAGCACAGAGCTATGGGAAATTTCACCTAGATTTAAACTCACAGCAGTGGGAAATGCACCTAGATTTAAGACTCACAGCAGTGGGAAAATGCACCTAGATTTGAAACACACAGCAGTGGGAAATTACACCTAGATTTAAACTCACAGCAGTAGGAAAATGCACCTAGATTTAAAGCTCACAGGAGTGGGAAAATGCACCTACATTTAAATCTCATAGTAGTGGCAAAATCCACCTAGATTTAAAACTCACAGCAGTGTGAAAATGCACCCTGATTAAAAACTCAAAGTAGTGGGAAGATGCACCTAGATGTAAACTCACTGCAGTGGCAAAATGCACCTAGATGTCAAACACACAACAATGTGAAAATGCACCTAGATTTAAACTCACAGTAGTGGGAAAATGTACCTAGATTTAAAACTCACAGCAGTGGGAAAATGCACCTAGATTTGAAACACATACTAGTGGGAAAATGTACCTAGATTTGAAACACACCGTAGTGGGAAAATGCACCGAGATTTAAACTCACAGCAGTGGAAAAATGCACCTAGATTTAAACTCACAGCAGTGGAAAAATGCACCTAGATTAAAACTCACAGCAGTGGGAAAATGCACCTAGATTTGAACCACACAGTAGTGGGAAAATGCACCAAGATTTGAAACACTGTAGTAGTAAAATGCACCTAGGTTTGAAACACAGAGCTATGGGAAATTTCACCTACATTTAATCTCACAGCAGTGGGAAATGCACCTAGATTTAAGACTCACAGCAGTGGGAATATGCACCTAGATTTAAAACTCACAGCAGTTGGAAAATGCACCTAGATTTGAAACACAGAGTAGTGGGAAAATGTACCTAGATTTGAAACACACAATAATGGGAAAATGTACCTAGATTTGAAACACACAATAATGGGAAAATGTACCTAGATTTAAACTCACAGCAGTTGGAAAATGCACCTAGATTTAAAACTCACAGCATTTGGAAAATGCACCTAGATTTGAACCACACAGTCGAAGGAAAATGCACCTGGGTTTGGAACACAAAGCTATGGGAAATTTCACCTAGATTTAAACTCACAGCAGTGGGAAATGCACCTAGATTTAAGACTCACAGCAGTGGGAAAATGCACCTAGATTTGAAACACACAGCAGTGGGAAATTACACCTAGATTTAAACTCACAGCAGTGGGAAATGACACCTAGATTTAAACTCACAGCAGGAGGAAAAGGCACCTAGATTTAAAGCTCACAGGAGTGGGAAAATGCACCTACATTTAAATCTCATAGTAGAGGGAAAATCCACCTAGATTTAAAACTCACAGCAGTGTGAAAATGCACCCTGATTAAAAACTCACAGTAGTGGGAAGATGCACCTAGATGTAAACTCACTGCAGTGGCAAAATGCACCTAGATTTCAAACACACAACAATGGGAAAATGCACCTAGATTTAAACTCACAGTAGTGGAAAAATGCACCTAGATTTAAAACTCACAGCAGTGGGAAAATGCACCTAGATTTGAAACACAGAGCAGTGGGAAAATGTACCTAGATTTGAAACACACAATAATGGGAAAATGCACCTAGATTTAAAACTCACAGCAGTGGGAAAATGCTCTCTTATTTAAAACTCACAGTAGTGGGAAAATTGCCCTAGATTTAAACTCACAGTAGTGGGAATATGCACCTAGATTTGAAACACACCGTAGTGGGAAAATGCACCGAGATTTTAAACACACAGTAGCAAGAAAATGCACATGGATTTGAAACTCACAGTAGTGGGAAAATGCACCTAGATTTAAACTCACAGCAGTGGAAAAATGCACCTAGATTTAAACTCACAGCAGTGGAAAAATGCATCTAGATTAAAACTCACAGCAGTGGGAAAATGCACCTAGATTTGAACCACACAGTAGTGGGAAAATGCACCTAGATTTGAAACACTGTAGTAGGAAAATGCACCTAGGTTTGAAACACAGAGCTATGGGAAATTTCACCTAGATTTAATCTCACAGCAGTGGGAAATGCACCTAGATTTAAAACTCACAGCAGTTGGAAAATGCACTTAGATTTGAAACACAGAGTAGTGGGAAAATGTACCTAGATTTGAAACACACAATAATGGGAAAATGTACCTAGATTTAAACTCACAGTTGTGGGAACATGCACCTAGATTTGAAACACACAGCAGTGGGAAAATGCACCGATATTTGAAACACAAAGTAGCAAGAAAATGCACATGGATTTGAAACTTACAGTAGTGGGAAAATGCACCTAGATTTAAAACTCACAGCAGTTGGAAAATGCACCTAGATTTGAACCACAAAGTAGTGTGAAAATGCACCTAGATTTGAAACACACAGTCGAAGAAAAATGTACCTGGGTTTGGAACACAAAGCTATGGGAAATTTCACCTAGATTTAAACTCACAGCAGTGGGAAATGCACCTAGATTTAAGACTCACAGCAGTGGGAAAATGCACCTAGATTTGAAACACACAGCAGTGGGAAATTAGACCTAGATTTAAACTCACAGCAATGGGAAATTACACCCAGATTTAAACTCACAGCAGTAGAAACATGCACCTAGATTTAAAGCTCACAGGAGTGTGAAAATGCACCCTGATTAAAAACTCACAGTAGTGAGAAGATGCACCTAGATGTAAACTCACAGTAGTAGGACAATGCACCTAGATTTAAAACTCACAGCAGTGGGAAAATGCACTTAGATTTGAAAAACAGAGTAGTGGGAAAATGTACCTAGATTTGAAACACACAATAATGGGAAAATGCACCTAGATTTAAAACTCACAGCAGTGGGAAAATGCACCCTTATTTAAAACTCACAGTAGTGGGAAAATTCCCCTAGATTTAAACTCACAGCAGTGGGAATATGCACCTAGATTTGAAACACACCGTAGTGGGAAAATGCACCGAAATTTGAAACACACAGTAGCAAGAAAATGCACATGGATTTGAAACTCACAGTAGTGGGAAAATGCACCTAGATTTAACCTCACAGTAGTAGGAAAATGCACCTAGGTTTGAAACACAGAGCTATGGGAAATTTCACCTACATTTAATCTCACAGCAGTGGGAAATGCACCTAGATTTAAGACTCACAGCAGTGGGAAAATGCACCTAGATTTAAAACTCACAGCAGTTGGAAAATGCACCTAGATTTGAAACACAGAGTAGTGGGAACATGCACCTAGATTTGAAACACACAGTAGTGGGAAAATGCACCGAGATTTGAAACACACAGTAGCAAGAAAATGCACATGGATTTGAAACTCACAGTAGTGGGAAAATGCACCTAGATTTAAAACTCACAGCAGTTGGAAAATGCACCTAGATTTGAACCACACAGTCGAAGGAAAATGCACCTGGGTTTGGAACACAAAGCTATGGGAAATTTCACCTAGATTTAAACTCACAGCAGTAGGAAATGCACTTAGATTTGAAACACAGAGTAGTGGGAAAATGTACCTATCTTTGAAACACACAATAATGGGAAAATGCACCTAGATTTAAAACTCACAGCAGTGGGAAAATGCACCCTTATTTAAAACTCACAGTAGTGGGAAAATTCCCCTAGATTTAAACTCACAGCAGTGGCAATATGCACCTAGATCTGAAGCACACTGTAGTGGGAAAATGCACCGAGATTTGACACACACGGTAGCAAGAAAATGCACATGGATTTGAAACTCACAGTAGTGGGAAAATGCACCTAGATTTAAACTCACAGCAGTGGAAAAATGCACCTAGATTAAAACTCACAGCAGTGCGAAAATGCACCTAGATTTGAACCACACAATAGTGGGAAAATGCACCTAGATTTGAAACACTGTAGTAGGAAAATGCACCTAGGTTTGAAACACAGAGCTATGGGAAATTTCACCTAGATTTAAGACTCACAGCAGTGGGAATATGCACCTAGATTTAAAACTCAGCAGTTGGAAAATGCACCTAGATTTGAAACACAGAGTAGTGGGAAAATGTACCTAGATTTGAAACACACAATAATGGGAAAATGTACCTAGATTTAAATTCACAGTCGTGGGAACATGCACCTAGATTTGAAACACACAGTCGTGGGAAAATGCACCGAGATTTGAAACACACAGTAGCAAGAAAATGCACATGGATTTGAAATTCACAGTAGTGTGAAAATGCACCTAGATTTGAACTACACAGTCGTAGGAAAATGCACCTGGGTTTGGAACACAAAGCTATGGGAAATTTCACCTAGATTTAAACTTACAGCAGTGGGAAATTACACCTAGATTTAAACTCACAGCAATAGGAAAATTCACCTAGATTTAAAGCTCACAGGAGTGGGAAAATGCACCTACATTTAAATCTCACAGTAGTGGGAAAATCCACCTGGATTTAAAACTCAAAGCAGTGTGAAAATGCACCCTGATTAAAAACTCACAGTAGTGGGAAGATGCACCTAGATGTAAACTTGCTGCAGTGGCAAAATGCACCTAGATTTCAAACACACAACAATGGGAAAATGCACCTAGATTTAAAGCTCACAGGAGTGGGAAAATGCACCTACATTTAAATCTCATAGTAGAGGGAAAAATCCACCTAGATTTAAAACTCACAGCAGTGTGAAAATGCACCCTGATTAAAAACTCACAGTAGTGGGAAGATGCACCTAGATGTAAACTCACTGCAGTGGCAAAATGCACCTAGATTTCAAACACACAACAATGGGAAAATGCACCTAGATTTAAACTCACAATAGTGGGAAAATGCACCTAGATTTAAAACTCACAGCAGTGGGAAAATGCACCTAGATTTGAAACACAGAGCAGTGGGAAAATGTACCTAGATTTGAAACACACAATAATGGGAAAATGCACCTAGATTTAAAACTCACAGCAGTGGGAAAATGCACTCTTATTTAAAACTCACAGTAGTGGGAAAATTGCCCTAGATTTAAACTCACAGTAGTGGGAATATGCACCTAGATTTGAAACACACCGTAGTGGGAAAATGCACCGAGATTTGAAACACACAGTAGCAAGAAAATGCACATGGATTTGAAACTCACAGTAGTGGGAAAATGCACCTAGATTTAAACTCACAGCAGTGGAAAAATGCACCTAGATTTAAACTCACAGCAGTGGAAAAATGCACCTAGATTAAAACTCACAGCAGTGGGAAAATGCACCTAGATTTGAACCACACAGTAGTGGGAAAATGCACCTAGATTTGAAACACTGTAGTAGGAAAATGCACCTAGGTTTGAAACACAGAGCTATGGGAAATTTCACCTAGATTTAATCTCACAGCAGTGGGAAATGCACCTAGATTTAAAACTCACAGCAGTTGGAAAATGCACTTAGATTTGAAACACAGAGTAGTGGGAAAATGTACCTAGATTTGAAACACACAATAATGGGAAAATGTACCTAGATTTAAACTCACAGTTGTGGGAACATGCACCTAGATTTGAAACACACAGCAGTGGGAAAATGCACCGATATTTGAAACACAAAGTAGCAAGAAAATGCACATGGATTTGAAACTTACAGTAGTGGGAAAATGCACCTAGATTTAAAACTCACAGCAGTTGGAAAATGCACCTAGATTTGAACCACAAAGTAGTGTGAAAATGCACCTAGATTTGAAACACACAGTCGAAGAAAAATGTACCTGGGTTTGGAACACAAAGCTATGGGACATTTCACCTAGATTTAAACTCACAGCAGTGGGAAATGCACCTAGATTTAAGACTCACAGCAGTGGGAAAATGCACCTAGATTTGAAACACACAGCAGTGGGAAATTAGACCTAGATTTAAACTCACAGCAATGGGAAATTACACCCAGATTTAAACTCACAGCAGTAGAAACATGCACCTAGATTTAAAGCTCACAGGAGTGTGAAAATGCACCCTGATTAAAAACTCACAGTAGTGAGAAGATGCACCTAGATGTAAACTCACAGTAGTAGGAAAATGCACCTAGATTTAAAACTCACAGCAGTGGGAAAATGCACTTAGATTTGAAAAACAGAGTAGTGGGAAAATGTACCTAGATTTGAAACACACAATAATGGGAAAATGCACCTAGATTTAAAACTCACAGCAGTGGGAAATTACACCTAGATTTAAACTCACAGCAGTAGAAAAATGAACCTAGATTTAAAGCTCACAGGAGTGGGAAAATGCACCTACATTTAAATCTCACAGTAGTGGGAAAATCCACCTAGATTTAAAACTCACAGCAGTGTGAAAATGCACCCTGATTAAAAACTCACAGTAGTGGCAAAATGCACCTAGATTTCAAACACACAACAATGGGAAAATGCACCTAGATTTAAACTCACAGTAGTTGGAAAATGCACCTAGATTTAAACTCACAGTAGTTGGAAAATGCACCTAGATTTAAAACTCACAGCAGTGGGAAAATGCACTTAGATTTGAAACACAGAGTAGTGGGAAAATGTACCTAGATTTGAAACACACAATAATGGGAAAATGCACCTAGATTTAAAACTCACAGCAGTGGGAAAATGCACCCTTATTTAAAACTCACAGTAGTGGGAAAATTCCCCTAGATTTAAACTCACAGCAGTGGGAATATGCACCTAGATTTGAAACACACCGTAGTGGGAAAATGCACCGAGATTTGACACACACAGTAGCAAGAAAATGCACATGAATTTGAAACTCGCAGTAGTGGGAAAATGCACCTAGATTTAAACTCACAGCAGTGGAAAAATGCACCTAGATTTAAAACTCACAGCAGTGGGAAAATGCACCTAGATTTGAACCACACAGTAGTAGGAAAATGCACCTAGATTTGAAACACACAGTAGTAGGAAAATTCACCTAGGTTTGAAGCACAGAGCTATGGGAAATTTCACCTAGATTTAAACTCACAGCAGTGGGAAATGCACCTAGATTTAAGACTCACAGCAGTGGGAAAATGCACCTAGATTTGAAACACACAGCAGTGGGAAATTACACCTAGATTTAAACTCACAGCAGTAGGAAAATGCACCTAGATTTAAAGCTCACAGGAGTGGGAAAATGCACCTACATTTAAATCTCATAGTAGTGGCAAAATCCACCTAGATTTAAAACTCACAGCAGTGTGAAAATGCACCCTGATTAAAAACTCAAAGTAGTGGGAAGATGCACCTAGATGTAAACTCACTGCAGTGGCAAAATGCACCTAGATGTCAAACACACAACAATGTGAAAATGCACCTAGATTTAAACTCACAGTAGTGGGAAAATGTACCTAGATTTAAAACTCACAGCAGTGGGAAAATGCACCTAGATTTGAAACACATACTAGTGGGAAAATGTACCTAGATTTGAAACACACCGTAGTGGGAAAATGCACCGAGATTTAAACTCACAGCAGTGGAAAAATGCACCTAGATTTAAACTCACAGCAGTGGAAAAATGCACCTAGATTAAAACTCACAGCAGTGGGAAAATGCACCTAGATTTGAACCACACAGTAGTGGGAAAATGCACCAAGATTTGAAACACTGTAGTAGTAAAATGCACCTAGGTTTGAAACACAGAGCTATGGGAAATTTCACCTACATTTAATCTCACAGCAGTGGGAAATGCACCTAGATTTAAGACTCACAGCAGTGGGAATATGCACCTAGATTTAAAACTCACAGCAGTTGGAAAATGCACCTAGATTTGAAACACAGAGTAGTGGGAAAATGTACCTAGATTTGAAACACACAATAATGGGAAAATGTACCTAGATTTAAACTCACAGCAGTTGGAAAATGCACCTAGATTTAAAACTCACAGCATTTGGAAAATGCACCTAGATTTGAACCACACAGTCGAAGGAAAATGCACCTGGGTTTGGAACACAAAGCTATGGGAAATTTCACCTAGATTTAAACTCACAGCAGTGGGAAATGCACCTAGATTTAAGACTCACAGCAGTGGGAAAATGCACCTAGATTTGAAACACACAGCAGTGGGAAATTACACCTAGATTTAAACTCACAGCAGTGGGAAATGACACCTAGATTTAAACTCACAGCAGGAGGAAAAGGCACCTAGATTTAAAGCTCACAGGAGTGGGAAAATGCACCTACATTTAAATCTCATAGTAGAGGGAAAATCCACCTAGATTTAAAACTCACAGCAGTGTGAAAATGCACCCTGATTAAAAACTCACAGTAGTGGGAAGATGCACCTAGATGTAAACTCACTGCAGTGGCAAAATGCACCTAGATTTCAAACACACAACAATGGGAAAATGCACCTAGATTTAAACTCACAATAGTGGGAAAATGCACCTAGATTTAAAACTCACAGCAGTGGGAAAATGCACCTAGATTTGAAACACAGAGCAGTGGGAAAATGTACCTAGATTTGAAACACACAATAATGGGAAAATGCACCTAGATTTAAAACTCACAGCAGTGGGAAAATGCTCTCTTATTTAAAACTCACAGTAGTGGGAAAATTGCCCTAGATTTAAACTCACAGTAGTGGGAATATGCACCTAGATTTGAAACACACCGTAGTGGGAAAATGCACCGAGATTTGAAACACACAGTAGCAAGAAAATGCACATGGATTTGAAACTCACAGTAGTGGGAAAATGCACCTAGATTTAAACTCACAGCAGTGGAAAAATGCACCTAGATTTAAACTCACAGCAGTGGAAAAATGCACCTAGATTAAAACTCACAGCAGTGGGAAAATGCACCTAGATTTGAACCACACAGTAGTGGGAAAATGCACCTAGATTTGAAACACTGTAGTAGGAAAATGCACCTAGGTTTGAAACACAGAGCTATGGGAAATTTCACCTAGATTTAATCTCACAGCAGTGGGAAATGCACCTAGATTTAAAACTCACAGCAGTTGGAAAATGCACTTAGATTTGAAACACAGAGTAGTGGGAAAATGTACCTAGATTTGAAACACACAATAATGGGAAAATGTACCTAGATTTAAACTCACAGTTGTGGGAACATGCACCTAGATTTGAAACACACAGCAGTGGGAAAATGCACCGATATTTGAAACACAAAGTAGCAAGAAAATGCACATGGATTTGAAACTTACAGTAGTGGGAAAATGCACCTAGATTTAAAACTCACAGCAGTTGGAAAATGCACCTAGATTTGAACCACAAAGTAGTGTGAAAATGCACCTAGATTTGAAACACACAGTCGAAGAAAAATGTACCTGGGTTTGGAACACAAAGCTATGGGAAATTTCACCTAGATTTAAACTCACAGCAGTGGGAAATGCACCTAGATTTAAGACTCACAGCAGTGGGAAAATGCACCTAGATTTGAAACACACAGCAGTGGGAAATTAGACCTAGATTTAAACTCACAGCAATGGGAAATTACACCCAGATTTAAACTCACAGCAGTAGAAACATGCACCTAGATTTAAAGCTCACAGGAGTGTGAAAATGCACCCTGATTAAAAACTCACAGTAGTGAGAAGATGCACCTAGATGTAAACTCACAGTAGTAGGAAAATGCACCTAGATTTAAAACTCACAGCAGTGGGAAAATGCACTTAGATTTGAAAAACAGAGTAGTGGGAAAATGTACCTAGATTTGAAACACACAATAATGGGAAAATGCACCTAGATTTAAAACTCACAGCAGTGGGAAAATGCACCCTTATTTAAAACTCACAGTAGTGGGAAAATTCCCCTAGATTTAAACTCACAGCAGTGGGAATATGCACCTAGATTTGAAACACACCGTAGTGGGAAAATGCACCGAAATTTGAAACACACAGTAGCAAGAAAATGCACATGGATTTGAAACTCACAGTAGTGGGAAAATGCACCTAGATTTAACCTCACAGTAGTAGGAAAATGCACCTAGGTTTGAAACACAGAGCTATGGGAAATTTCACCTACATTTAATCTCACAGCAGTGGGAAATGCACCTAGATTTAAGACTCACAGCAGTGGGAAAATGCACCTAGATTTAAAACTCACAGCAGTTGGAAAATGCACCTAGATTTGAAACACAGAGTAGTGGGAAAATGTACCTAGATTTGAAACAAACAATAATGGGAAAATGTACCTAGATTTAAACTCACAGTCATGGGAACATGCACCTAGATTCGAAACACACAGTAGTGGGAAAATGCACCGAGATTTGAAACACACAGTAGCAAGAAAATGCACATGGATTTGAAACTCACAGTAGTGGGAAAATGCACCTAGATTTAAAACTCACAGCAGTTGGAAAATGCACCTAGATTTGAACCACACAGTCGAAGGAAAATGCACCTGGGTTTGGAACACAAAGCTATGGGAAATTTCACCTAGATTTAAACTCACAGCAGTAGGAAATGCACTTAGATTTGAAACACAGAGTAGTGGGAAAATGTACCTATCTTTGAAACACACAATAATGGGAAAATGCACCTAGATTTAAAACTCACAGCAGTGGGAAAATGCACCCTTATTTAAAACTCACAGTAGTGGGAAAATTCCCCTAGATTTAAACTCACAGCAGTGGCAATATGCACCTAGATCTGAAGCACACTGTAGTGGGAAAATGCACCGAGATTTGACACACACGGTAGCAAGAAAATGCACATGGATTTGAAACTCACAGTAGTGGGAAAATGCACCTAGATTTAAACTCACAGCAGTGGAAAAATGCACCTAGATTAAAACTCACAGCAGTGCGAAAATGCACCTAGATTTGAACCACACAATAGTGGGAAAATGCACCTAGATTTGAAACACTGTAGTAGGAAAATGCACCTAGGTTTGAAACACAGAGCTATGGGAAATTTCACCTAGATTTAAGACTCACAGCAGTGGGAATATGCACCTAGATTTAAAACTCAGCAGTTGGAAAATGCACCTAGATTTGAAACACAGAGTAGTGGGAAAATGTACCTAGATTTGAAACACACAATAATGGGAAAATGTACCTAGATTTAAATTCACAGTCGTGGGAACATGCACCTAGATTTGAAACACACAGTCGTGGGAAAATGCACCGAGATTTGAAACACACAGTAGCAAGAAAATGCACATGGATTTGAAATTCACAGTAGTGTGAAAATGCACCTAGATTTGAACTACACAGTCGTAGGAAAATGCACCTGGGTTTGGAACACAAAGCTATGGGAAATTTCACCTAGATTTAAACTTACAGCAGTGGGAAATTACACCTAGATTTAAACTCACAGCAATAGGAAAATTCACCTAGATTTAAAGCTCACAGGAGTGGGAAAATGCACCTACATTTAAATCTCACAGTAGTGGGAAAATCCACCTGGATTTAAAACTCAAAGCAGTGTGAAAATGCACCCTGATTAAAAACTCACAGTAGTGGGAAGATGCACCTAGATGTAAACTTGCTGCAGTGGCAAAATGCACCTAGATTTCAAACACACAACAATGGGAAAATGCACCTAGATTTAAAGCTCACAGGAGTGGGAAAATGCACCTACATTTAAATCTCATAGTAGAGGGAAAAATCCACCTAGATTTAAAACTCACAGCAGTGTGAAAATGCACCCTGATTAAAAACTCACAGTAGTGGGAAGATGCACCTAGATGTAAACTCACTGCAGTGGCAAAATGCACCTAGATTTCAAACACACAACAATGGGAAAATGCACCTAGATTTAAACTCACAATAGTGGGAAAATGCACCTAGATTTAAAACTCACAGCAGTGGGAAAATGCACCTAGATTTGAAACACAGAGCAGTGGGAAAATGTACCTAGATTTGAAACACACAATAATGGGAAAATGCACCTAGATTTAAAACTCACAGCAGTGGGAAAATGCACTCTTATTTAAAACTCACAGTAGTGGGAAAATTGCCCTAGATTTAAACTCACAGTAGTGGGAATATGCACCTAGATTTGAAACACACCGTAGTGGGAAAATGCACCGAGATTTGAAACACACAGTAGCAAGAAAATGCACATGGATTTGAAACTCACAGTAGTGGGAAAATGCACCTAGATTTAAACTCACAGCAGTGGAAAAATGCACCTAGATTTAAACTCACAGCAGTGGAAAAATGCACCTAGATTAAAACTCACAGCAGTGGGAAAATGCACCTAGATTTGAACCACACAGTAGTGGGAAAATGCACCTAGATTTGAAACACTGTAGTAGGAAAATGCACCTAGGTTTGAAACACAGAGCTATGGGAAATTTCACCTAGATTTAATCTCACAGCAGTGGGAAATGCACCTAGATTTAAAACTCACAGCAGTTGGAAAATGCACTTAGATTTGAAACACAGAGTAGTGGGAAAATGTACCTAGATTTGAAACACACAATAATGGGAAAATGTACCTAGATTTAAACTCACAGTTGTGGGAACATGCACCTAGATTTGAAACACACAGCAGTGGGAAAATGCACCGATATTTGAAACACAAAGTAGCAAGAAAATGCACATGGATTTGAAACTTACAGTAGTGGGAAAATGCACCTAGATTTAAAACTCACAGCAGTTGGAAAATGCACCTAGATTTGAACCACAAAGTAGTGTGAAAATGCACCTAGATTTGAAACACACAGTCGAAGAAAAATGTACCTGGGTTTGGAACACAAAGCTATGGGAAATTTCACCTAGATTTAAACTCACAGCAGTGGGAAATGCACCTAGATTTAAGACTCACAGCAGTGGGAAAATGCACCTAGATTTGAAACACACAGCAGTGGGAAATTAGACCTAGATTTAAACTCACAGCAATGGGAAATTACACCCAGATTTAAACTCACAGCAGTAGAAACATGCACCTAGATTTAAAGCTCACAGGAGTGTGAAAATGCACCCTGATTAAAAACTCACAGTAGTGAGAAGATGCACCTAGATGTAAACTCACAGTAGTAGGAAAATGCACCTAGATTTAAAACTCACAGCAGTGGGAAAATGCACTTAGATTTGAAAAACAGAGTAGTGGGAAAATGTACCTAGATTTGAAACACACAATAATGGGAAAATGCACCTAGATTTAAAACTCACAGCAGTGGGAAAATGCACCCTTATTTAAAACTCACAGTAGTGGGAAAATTCCCCTAGATTTAAACTCACAGCAGTGGGAATATGCACCTAGATTTGAAACACACCGTAGTGGGAAAATGCACCGAAATTTGAAACACACAGTAGCAAGAAAATGCACATGGATTTGAAACTCACAGTAGTGGGAAAATGCACCTAGATTTAACCTCACAGTAGTAGGAAAATGCACCTAGGTTTGAAACACAGAGCTATGGGAAATTTCACCTACATTTAATCTCACAGCAGTGGGAAATGCACCTAGATTTAAGACTCACAGCAGTGGGAAAATGCACCTAGATTTAAAACTCACAGCAGTTGGAAAATGCACCTAGATTTGAAACACAGAGTAGTGGGAAAATGTACCTAGATTTGAAACAAACAATAATGGGAAAATGTACCTAGATTTAAACTCACAGTCATGGGAACATGCACCTAGATTTGAAACACACAGTAGTGGGAAAATGCACCGAGATTTGAAACACACAGTAGCAAGAAAATGCACATGGATTTGAAACTCACAGTAGTGGGAAAATGCACCTAGATTTAAAACTCACAGCAGTTGGAAAATGCACCTAGATTTGAACCACACAGTCGAAGGAAAATGCACCTGGGTTTGGAACACAAAGCTATGGGAAATTTCACCTAGATTTAAACTCACAGCAGTAGGAAATGCACTTAGATTTGAAACACAGAGTAGTGGGAAAATGTACCTATCTTTGAAACACACAATAATGGGAAAATGCACCTAGATTTAAAACTCACAGCAGTGGGAAAATGCACCCTTATTTAAAACTCACAGTAGTGGGAAAATTCCCCTAGATTTAAACTCACAGCAGTGGCAATATGCACCTAGATCTGAAGCACACTGTAGTGGGAAAATGCACCGAGATTTGACACACACGGTAGCAAGAAAATGCACATGGATTTGAAACTCACAGTAGTGGGAAAATGCACCTAGATTTAAACTCACAGCAGTGGAAAAATGCACCTAGATTAAAACTCACAGCAGTGCGAAAATGCACCGAGATTTGAACCACACAATAGTGGGAAAATGCACCTAGATTTGAAACACTGTAGTAGGAAAATGCACCTAGGTTTGAAACACAGAGCTATGGGAAATTTCACCTAGATTTAAGACTCACAGCAGTGGGAATATGCACCTAGATTTAAAACTCAGCAGTTGGAAAATGCACCTAGATTTGAAACACAGAGTAGTGGGAAAATGTACCTAGATTTGAAACACACAATAATGGGAAAATGTACCTAGATTTAAATTCACAGTCGTGGGAACATGCACCTAGATTTGAAACACACAGTCGTGGGAAAATGCACCGAGATTTGAAACACACAGTAGCAAGAAAATGCACATGGATTTGAAATTCACAGTAGTGTGAAAATGCACCTAGATTTGAACTACACAGTCGTAGGAAAATGCACCTGGGTTTGGAACACAAAGCTATGGGAAATTTCACCTAGATTTAAACTTACAGCAGTGGGAAATTACACCTAGATTTAAACTCACAGCAATAGGAAAATTCACCTAGATTTAAAGCTCACAGGAGTGGGAAAATGCACCTACATTTAAATCTCACAGTAGTGGGAAAATCCACCTGGATTTAAAACTCAAAGCAGTGTGAAAATGCACCCTGATTAAAAACTCACAGTAGTGGGAAGATGCACCTAGATGTAAACTTGCTGCAGTGGCAAAATGCACCTAGATTTCAAACACACAACAATGGGAAAATGCACCTAGATTTAAAGCTCACAGGAGTGGGAAAATGCACCTACATTTAAATCTCATAGTAGAGGGAAAAATCCACCTAGATTTAAAACTCACAGCAGTGTGAAAATGCACCCTGATTAAAAACTCACAGTAGTGGGAAGATGCACCTAGATGTAAACTCACTGCAGTGGCAAAATGCACCTAGATTTCAAACACACAACAATGGGAAAATGCACCTAGATTTAAACTCACAATAGTGGGAAAATGCACCTAGATTTAAAACTCACAGCAGTGGGAAAATGCACCTAGATTTGAAACACAGAGCAGTGGGAAAATGTACCTAGATTTGAAACACACAATAATGGGAAAATGCACCTAGATTTAAAACTCACAGCAGTGGGAAAATGCACTCTTATTTAAAACTCACAGTAGTGGGAAAATTGCCCTAGATTTAAACTCACAGTAGTGGGAATATGCACCTAGATTTGAAACACACCGTAGTGGGAAAATGCACCGAGATTTGAAACACACAGTAGCAAGAAAATGCACATGGATTTGAAACTCACAGTAGTGGGAAAATGCACCTAGATTTAAACTCGCAGCAGTGGAAAAATGCACCTAGATTTAAACTCACAGCAGTGGAAAAATGCACCTAGATTAAAACTCACAGCAGTGGGAAAATGCACCTAGATTTGAACCACACAGTAGTGGGAAAATGCACCTAGATTTGAAACACTGTAGTAGGAAAATGCACCTAGGTTTGAAACACAGAGCTATGGGAAATTTCACCTAGATTTAATCTCACAGCAGTGGGAAATGCACCTAGATTTAAAACTCACAGCAGTTGGAAAATGCACTTAGATTTGAAACACAGAGTAGTGGGAAAATGTACCTAGATTTGAAACACACAATAATGGGAAAATGTACCTAGATTTAAACTCACAGTTGTGGGAACATGCACCTAGATTTGAAACACACAGCAGTGGGAAAATGCACCGATATTTGAAACACAAAGTAGCAAGAAAATGCACATGGATTTGAAACTTACAGTAGTGGGAAAATGCACCTAGATTTAAAACTCACAGCAGTTGGAAAATGCACCTAGATTTGAACCACAAAGTAGTGTGAAAATGCACCTAGATTTGAAACACACAGTCGAAGAAAAATGTACCTGGGTTTGGAACACAAAGCTATGGGAAATTTCACCTAGATTTAAACTCACAGCAGTGGGAAATGCACCTAGATTTAAGACTCACAGCAGTGGGAAAATGCACCTAGATTTGAAACACACAGCAGTGGGAAATTAGACCTAGATTTAAACTCACAGCAATGGGAAATTACACCCAGATTTAAACTCACAGCAGTAGAAACATGCACCTAGATTTAAAGCTCACAGGAGTGTGAAAATGCACCCTGATTAAAAACTCACAGTAGTGAGAAGATGCACCTAGATGTAAACTCACAGTAGTAGGAAAATGCACCTAGATTTAAAACTCACAGCAGTGGGAAAATGCACTTAGATTTGAAAAACAGAGTAGTGGGAAAATGTACCTAGATTTGAAACACACAATAATGGGAAAATGCACCTAGATTTAAAACTCACAGCAGTGGGAAAATGCACCCTTATTTAAAACTCACAGTAGTGGGAAAATTCCCCTAGATTTAAACTCACAGCAGTGGGAATATGCACCTAGATTTGAAACACACCGTAGTGGGAAAATGCACCGAAATTTGAAACACACAGTAGCAAGAAAATGCACATGGATTTGAAACTCACAGTAGTGGGAAAATGCACCTAGATTTAACCTCACAGTAGTAGGAAAATGCACCTAGGTTTGAAACACAGAGCTATGGGAAATTTCACCTACATTTAATCTCACAGCAGTGGGAAATGCACCTAGATTTAAGACTCACAGCAGTGGGAAAATGCACCTAGATTTAAAACTCACAGCAGTTGGAAAATGCACCTAGATTTGAAACACAGAGTAGTGGGAAAATGTACCTAGATTTGAAACAAACAATAATGGGAAAATGTACCTAGATTTAAACTCACAGTCATGGGAACATGCACCTAGATTTGAAACACACAGTAGTGGGAAAATGCACCGAGATTTGAAACACACAGTAGCAAGAAAATGCACATGGATTTGAAACTCACAGTAGTGGGAAAATGCACCTAGATTTAAAACTCACAGCAGTTGGAAAATGCACCTAGATTTGAACCACACAGTCGAAGGAAAATGCACCTGGGTTTGGAACACAAAGCTATGGGAAATTTCACCTAGATTTAAACTCACAGCAGTAGGAAATGCACTTAGATTTGAAACACAGAGTAGTGGGAAAATGTACCTATCTTTGAAACACACAATAATGGGAAAATGCACCTAGATTTAAAACTCACAGCAGTGGGAAAATGCACCCTTATTTAAAACTCACAGTAGTGGGAAAATTCCCCTAGATTTAAACTCACAGCAGTGGCAATATGCACCTAGATCTGAAGCACACTGTAGTGGGAAAATGCACCGAGATTTGACACACACGGTAGCAAGAAAATGCACATGGATTTGAAACTCACAGTAGTGGGAAAATGCACCTAGATTTAAACTCACAGCAGTGGAAAAATGCACCTAGATTAAAACTCACAGCAGTGCGAAAATGCACCGAGATTTGAACCACACAATAGTGGGAAAATGCACCTAGATTTGAAACACTGTAGTAGGAAAATGCACCTAGGTTTGAAACACAGAGCTATGGGAAATTTCACCTAGATTTAAGACTCACAGCAGTGGGAATATGCACCTAGATTTAAAACTCAGCAGTTGGAAAATGCACCTAGATTTGAAACACAGAGTAGTGGGAAAATGTACCTAGATTTGAAACACACAATAATGGGAAAATGTACCTAGATTTAAATTCACAGTCGTGGGAACATGCACCTAGATTTGAAACACACAGTCGTGGGAAAATGCACCGAGATTTGAAACACACAGTAGCAAGAAAATGCACATGGATTTGAAATTCACAGTAGTGTGAAAATGCACCTAGATTTGAACTACACAGTCGTAGGAAAATGCACCTGGGTTTGGAACACAAAGCTATGGGAAATTTCACCTAGATTTAAACTTACAGCAGTGGGAAATTACACCTAGATTTAAACTCACAGCAATAGGAAAATTCACCTAGATTTAAAGCTCACAGGAGTGGGAAAATGCACCTACATTTAAATCTCACAGTAGTGGGAAAATCCACCTGGATTTAAAACTCAAAGCAGTGTGAAAATGCACCCTGATTAAAAACTCACAGTAGTGGGAAGATGCACCTAGATGTAAACTTGCTGCAGTGGCAAAATGCACCTAGATTTCAAACACACAACAATGGGAAAATGCACCTAGATTTAAAGCACACAGGAGTGGGAAAATGCACCTACATTTAAATCTCATAGTAGAGGGAAAAATCCACCTAGATTTAAAACTCACAGCAGTGTGAAAATGCACCCTGATTAAAAACTCACAGTAGTGGGAAGATGCACCTAGATGTAAACTCACTGCAGTGGCAAAATGCACCTAGATTTCAAACACACAACAATGGGAAAATGCACCTAGATTTAAACTCACAATAGTGGGAAAATGCACCTAGATTTAAAACTCACAGCAGTGGGAAAATGCACCTAGATTTGAAACACAGAGCAGTGGGAAAATGTACCTAGATTTGAAACACACAATAATGGGAAAATGCACCTAGATTTAAAACTCACAGCAGTGGGAAAATGCACTCTTATTTAAAACTCACAGTAGTGGGAAAATTGCCCTAGATTTAAACTCACAGTAGTGGGAATATGCACCTAGACTTGAAACACACCGTAGTGGGAAAATGCACCGAGATTTGAAACACACAGTAGCAAGAAAATGCACATGGATTTGAAACTCACAGTAGTGGGAAAATGCACCTAGATTTAAACTCACAGCAGTGGGAAAATGCACCTAGATTTAAACTCACAGCAGTGGAAAAATGCACCTAGATTAAAACTCACAGCAGTGGGAAAATGCACCTAGATTTGAACCACACAGTAGTGGGAAAATGCACCTAGATTTGAAACACTGTAGTAGGAAAATGCACCTAGGTTTGAAACACAGAGCTATGGGAAATTTCACCTAGATTTAATCTCACAGCAGTGGGAAATGCACCTAGATTTAAAACTCACAGCAGTTGGAAAATGCACTTAGATTTGAAACACAGAGTAGTGGGAAAATGTACCTAGATTTGAAACACACAATAATGGGAAAATGTACCTAGATTTAAACTCACAGTTGTGGGAACATGCACCTAGATTTGAAACACACAGCAGTGGGAAAATGCACCGATATTTGAAACACAAAGTAGCAAGAAAATGCACATGGATTTGAAACTTACAGTAGTGGGAAAATGCACCTAGATTTAAAACTCACAGCAGTTGGAAAATGCACCTAGATTTGAACCACAAAGTAGTGTGAAAATGCACCTAGATTTGAAACACACAGTCGAAGAAAAATGTACCTGGGTTTGGAACACAAAGCTATGGGAAATTTCACCTAGATTTAAACTCACAGCAGTGGGAAATGCACCTAGATTTAAGACTCACAGCAGTGGGAAAATGCACCTAGATTTGAAACACACAGCAGTGGGAAATTAGACCTAGATTTAAACTCACAGCAATGGGAAATTACACCCAGATTTAAACTCACAGCAGTAGAAACATGCACCTAGATTTAAAGCTCACAGGAGTGTGAAAATGCACCCTGATTAAAAACTCACAGTAGTGAGAAGATGCACCTAGATGTAAACTCACAGTAGTAGGAAAATGCACCTAGATTTAAAACTCACAGCAGTGGGAAAATGCACTTAGATTTGAAAAACAGAGTAGTGGGAAAATGTACCTAGATTTGAAACACACAATAATGGGAAAATGCACCTAGATTTAAAACTCACAGCAGTGGGAAAATGCACCCTTATTTAAAACTCACAGTAGTGGGAAAATTCCCCTAGATTTAAACTCACAGCAGTGGGAATATGCACCTAGATTTGAAACACACCGTAGTGGGAAAATGCACCGAAATTTGAAACACACAGTAGCAAGAAAATGCACATGGATTTGAAACTCACAGTAGTGGGAAAATGCACCTAGATTTAACCTCACAGTAGTAGGAAAATGCACCTAGGTTTGAAACTCGCAGCAGTGGGAAAATGCACCTAGATTTGAGCCACACAGTAGTGGGTAAATGCACCTAGATTTGAAACACACAGTAGTAGGAAAATGCACGTAGGTTTGAAACACAGAGCTATGGTGAATTTCACCTAGATTTAAACTCACAGCAGTGGGAAATGCACCTAGATTTAAGACCCACAGCAGTGGGAAAATGCACCTAGATTTGAAACACACAGCAGTGGGAAATTACACCTAGATTTAAACTCATAGCAGTAGGAACATGCACCTAGATTTAAAGCTCACAGGAGTGGGAAAATGCACCTAGATTTAAATCTCAAAGTAGTGGGAAAGTCCACCTAGATTTAAAACTCACAGCAGAGTGAAAATGCACCCTGATTTAAAACTCACATTAGTGAGAAGATGCACCTAGATGTAAACTCACTCGAGTGGCAAAATGCACCTAGATTCAAAACTCAGAGCAGTGGGAAAATGCACCTAGATTTGAAACACACAACAATGGGAAATTGCGCCTAGATTTGAAACACACAGTAGTGGGGAAATGCACCTAGATTTGAACACACAGCAATGGGAAAATGCACCTAGATTTAAACTCACAGTAGTGGGAAAATGCACCCAGATTTAAAACTCACAGCAGTAGGAAAATGCACCTAGATTTAAAGCTCACAGGAGTGGGAAAATGGACCTAGATTTAAATCTCACAGTAGTGGGAAAATCCACCTAGATTTAAAACTTACAGCAGTGTGAAAATGCACCCTGATTTAAAACTCACAGTAGTGGGAAAATGCACCTAGATGTAAACTCACTGCAGTGGCAAAATGCAGCTAGATTCAAACCTCAGAGCAGTGGGAAAATGCACCTAGATTTGAAATGCACAACAATGGGAAATTGCGCCTAGATTTGAAACACATAGTAGTGGGGAAATGCACCTAGATTTGAACACACAGCAATGGGACAATGCACCTAGATTCAAACTCACAGTAGTGGGAATATGCACCTAGATTTGAAACACACTGTAGTGGGGAAATGCACTGATTTTTGAAACACACAGTAGCAAGAAAATGCACATGGATTTGAAACTCACAGTAGTGGGAAAATGCACCTAGATTTAAACTCACAGAAGTGGAAAAATGCACCTAGATTTAAACTCACAGCAGTGGAAAAATGCACCTAGATTTAAAACTCACAGCAGTGGGAAAATGGACATAGATTTGAACCACACAGTAGTGGGAAAATGCACCTAGACTTGAAACACACAGTAGTAGGAAAATGCACCTAGGTTTGAAACACAGAGCTATGGGAAATTTCACCTAGATGTAAACTCACAGCAGTGGGAAATGCACCTAGATTTAAGACTCACAGTAGTGGGAAAATGCAACAAGATTTGAAACACACAGTAGCAAGAAAATGCACATGGATTTGAAACTCACAGCAGTGGGAAAAAGCACCTAGATTTAAACTCACAGCAGTGGAAAAATGCACCTAGATTTAAACTCACAACAGTGGAAAAATGCACCTAGATTTAAAACTCACAGCAGTGGGAAAATGCACCTAGATTTGAAACACACAGTAGTGGGAAAATGCACCTAGATTTGAAACACACAGTAGTAGGAAAATTAAAAACTCACAGTAGTGGGAAGATGCACCTAGATGTAAACTCACTGCAGTGGCAAAATGCACCTAGATTTCAAACACACAACAATGGGAAAATGTGCCTAGATTTAAAGTCACAGTAGTGGGAAAATGCACCTAGATTTAAAACTCACAGCAGTGGGAAAATGCACCTAGATTTGAAACACAGAGTAGTGGGAAAATGTACCTAGATTTGAAACACACAATAGTGGGAAAATGCACCTAGATTTAAAACTCGCAGCAGTGGGAAAATGCACCCTTATTTAAAACTCACAGTAGTGGGAAAATTCCCCTAGATTTAAACTCACAGCAGTGGGAATATGCACCTAGATTTGAAACACACAGTAGTAGGAAAATTCACCTAGGTTTGAAGCACAGAGCTATGGGAAATTTCACCTAGATTTAAACTCACAGCAGTGGGAAATGCACCTAGATTTAAGACTCACATCAGTGGGAAAATGCACCTAGATTTGAAACACACAGCAGTGGGAAATTACACCTAGATTTAAACTCACAGCAGTAGGAAAATGCACCTAGATTTAAAGCTCACAGGAGTGGGAAAATGCACCTACATTTAAATCTCATAGTAGTGGGAAAATCCACCTAGATTTAAAACGCACAGCAGTGTGAAAATGCACCCTGATTAAAAACTCTCAGTAGTGGGAAGATGCACCTAGATGTAAACCCACTGCAGTGGCAGAATGCACCTAGATTTCAAACACACAACAATGGGAAAATGCACCTAGATTTAAACTCACAGTAGTGGGAAAATGCACCTAGATTTAAAACTCACAGCAGTGGGAAAATGCACCTAGATTTGAAACACAGAGTAGTGGGAAAATGTACCTAGATTTGAAACACACAATAATGGGAAAATGCACCTAGATTTAAAACTCACAGCAGTGGGAAAATGCACCCTTATTTAAAACTCACAGTAGTGGGAAAATTCCCCTAGATTTAAACTCACAGCAGTGGGAATATGCACCTAGATTTGAAACACACCGTAGTGGGAAAAAGCAGCGAGGTTTGAAACACACAGTAGCAAGAAAATGCACATGGATTTGAAACTCACAGTAGTGGGAAAATGCACCTAGATTTAAACTCACCGCAGTGGAAAAATGCACCTAGATTTAAACTCACAGCAGTGGAAAAATGCACCTAGATTAAAACTCACAGCAGTGGGAAAATGCACCTAGATTTGAACCACATAGTAGTGGGAAAATGCACCTAGATTTGAAACACTGTAGTAGGAAAATGCACCTACGTTTGAAACACAGAGCTATGGGAAATTTCACCTAAATTTAATCTCACAGCAGTGGGAAATGTACCTAGATTTAAACTCACAGTCGTGGGAACATGCACCTAGATTTGAAACACACAGTAGTGGGAAAATGCACCGATATTTGAAACACACAGTAGCAAGAAAATGCACATGGATTTGAAACTCACAGTAGTGGGAAAATGCACCTAGATTTAAAACTCACAGCAGTTGGAAAATGCACCTAGATTTGAACCACACAGTAGTGTGAAAATGCACCTAGATTTGAAACACACAGTCGAAGGAAAATGCACCTGGGTTTGGAACACAAAGCTATGGGAAATTTCACCTAGATTTAAACTCACAGCGGTGGGAAATGCACCTAGATTTAAGACTCACAGCAGTGGGAAAATGCACCTAGATTTGAAGCACAGAGCAGTGGGAAATTACACCTAGATTTAAACTCACAGCAGTGGGAAATTACACCTAGATTTAAGCTCACAGCAGTAGAAAAATGAACCTAGATTTAAAGCTCACAGGAGTGGGAAAATGCACCTACATTTAAATCTCACAGTAGTGGGAAAATCCACCTAGATTTAAAACTCACAGCAGTGTGAAAATGCACCCTGATTAAAAACTCACAGTAGTGGCAAAATGCACTTAGATTTCAAACACACAACAATGGGAAAATGCACCTAGATTTAAACTCACAGTAGTTGGAAAATGCACCTAGATTTAAACTCACAGTAGTTGGAAAATGCACCTAGATTTAAAACTCACAGCAGTGGGAAAATGCACTTAGATTTGAAACACAGAGTAGTGGGAAAATGTACCTAGATTTGAAACACACAATAATGGGAAAATGCACCTAGATTTAAAACTCACAGCAGTGGGAAAATGCACCCTTATTTAAAACTCACAGTAGTGGGAAAATTCCCCTAGATTTAAACTCACAGCAGTGGGAATATGCACCTAGATTTGAAACACACCGTAGTGGGAAAATGCACCGAGATTTGACACACACAGTAGCAAGAAAATGCACATGAATTTGAAACTCGCAGTAGTGGGAAATGCACCTAGATTTAAGACTCACAGCAGTGGGAAAATGCACCTAGATTTGAAGCACAGAGCAGTGGGAAATTACACCTAGATTTAAACTCACAGCAGTGGGAAATTACACCTAGATTTAAACTCACAGCAGTAGAAAAATGAACCTAGATTTAAAGCTCACAGGAGTGGGAAAATGCACCTACATTTAAATCTCACAGTAGTGGGAAAATCCACCTAGATTTAAAACTCACAGCAGTGTGAAAATGCACCCTGATTAAAAACTCACAGTAGTGGCAAAATGCACCTAGATTTCAAACACACAACAATGGGAAAATGCACCTAGATTTAAACTCACAGTAGTTGGAAAATGCACCTAGATTTAAACTGACAGTAGTTGGAAAATGCACCTAGATTTAAAACTCACAGCAGTGGGAAAATGCACTTAGATTTGAAACACAGAGTAGTGGGAAAATGTACCTAGATTTGAAACACACAATAATGGGAAAATGCACCTAGATTTAAAACTCACAGCAGTGGGAAAATGCACCCTTATTTAAAACTCACAGTAGTGGGAAAATTCCCCTAGATTTAAACTCACAGCAGTGGGAAAATGCACCGAGATTTGACACACACAGTAGCAAGAAAATGCACATGAATTTGAAACTCGCAGTAGTGGGAAAATGCACCTAGATTTAAACTCACAGCAGTGGAAAAATGCACCTAGATTTAAAACTCACAGCAGTGGGAAAATGCACCTAGATTTGAACCACACAGTAGTAGGAAAATGCACCTAGATTTGAAACACACAGTAGTAGGACAATTCACCTAGGTTTGAAGCACAGAGCTATGGGAAATTTCACCTAGATTTAAACTCACAGCAGTGGGAAATGCACCTAGATTTAAGACTCACAGCAGTGGGAAAATGCACCTAGATTTGAAACACACAGCAGTGGGAAATTACACCTAGATTTAAACTCACAGCAGTAGGAAAATGCACCTAGATTTAAAGCTCACAGGAGTGGGAAAATGCACCTACATTTAAATCTCATAGTAGTGGCAAAATCCACCTAGATTTAAAACTCACAGCAGTGTGAAAATGCACCCTGATTAAAAACTCAAAGTAGTGGGAAGATGCACCTAGATGTAAACTCACTGCAGTGGCAAAATGCACCTAGATGTCAAACACACAACAATGTGAAAATGCACCTAGATTTAAACTCACAGTAGTGGGAAAATGTACCTAGATTTAAAACTCACAGCAGTGGGAAAATGCACCTAGATTTGAAACACATACTAGTGGGAAAATGTACCTAGATTTGAAACACACCGTAGTGGGAAAATGCACCGAGATTTAAACACACAGCAGTGGAAAAATGCACCTAGATTTAAACTCACAGCAGTGGAAAAATGCACCTAGATTAAAACTCACAGCAGTGGGAAAATGCACCTAGATTTGAACCACACAGTAGTGGGAAAATGCACCAAGATTTGAAACACTGTAGTAGTAAAATGCACCTAGGTTTGAAACACAGAGCTATGGGAAATTTCACCTACATTTAATCTCACAGTAGTGGGAAATGCACCTAGATTAAAGACTCACAGCAGTGGGAATATGCACCTAGATTTAAAACTCACAGCAGTTGGAAAATGCACCTAGATTTGAAACACAGAGTAGTGGGAAAATGTACCTAGATTTGAAACACACAATAATGGGAAAATGTACCTAGATTTAAACTCACAGCAGTTGGAAAATGCACCTAGATTTAAAACTCACAGCATTTGGAAAATGCACCTAGATTTGAACCACACAGTCGAAGGAAAATGCACCTGGGTTTGGAACACAAAGCTATGGGAAATGTCACCTAGATTTAAACTCACAGCAGTGGGAAATGCACCTAGATTTAAGACTCACAGCAGTGGGAAAATGCACCTAGATTTGAAACACACAGCAGTGGGAAATTACACCTAGATTTAAACTCACAGCAGTGGGAAATGACACCTAGATTTAAACTCACAGCAGGAGGAAAAGGCACCTAGATTTAAAGCTCACAGGAGTGGGAAAATGCACCTACATTTAAATCTCATAGTAGAGGGAAAATCCACCTAGATTTAAAACTCACAGCAGTGTGAAAATGCACCCTGATTAAAAACTCACAGTAGTGGGAAGATGCACCTAGATGTAAACTCACTGCAGTGGCAAAATGCACCTAGATTTCAAACACACAACAATGGGAAAATGCACCTAGATTTAAACTCACAGTAGTGGAAAAATGCACCTAGATTTAAAACTCACAGCAGTGGGAAAATGCACCTAGATTTGAAACACAGAGCAGTGGGAAAATGTACCTAGATTTGAAACACACAATAATGGGAAAATGCACCTAGATTTAAAACTCACAGCAGTGGGAAAATGCTCTCTTATTTAAAACTCACAGTAGTGGGAAAATTGCCCTAGATTTAAACTCACAGTAGTGGGAATATGCACCTAGATTTGAAACACACCGTAGTGGGAAAATGCACCGAGATTTGAAACACACAGTAGCAAGAAAATGCACATGGATTTGAAACTCACAGTAGTGGGAAAATGCACCTAGATTTAAACTCACAGCAGTGGAAAAATGCACCTAGATTTAAACTCACAGCAGTGGAAAAATGCACCTAGATTAAAACTCACAGCAGTGGGAAAATGCACCTAGATTTGAACCACACAGTAGTGGGAAAATGCACCTAGATTTGAAACACTGTAGTAGGAAAATGCACCTAGGTTTGAAACACAGAGCTATGGGAAATTTCACCTAGATTTAATCTCACAGCAGTGGGAAATGCACCTAGATTTAAAACTCACAGCAGTTGGAAAATGCACTTAGATTTGAAACACAGAGTAGTGGGAAAATGTACCTAGATTTGAAACACACAATAATGGGAAAATGTACCTAGATTTAAACTCACAGTTGTGGGAACATGCACCTAGATTTGAAACACACAGCAGTGGGAAAATGCACTGATATTTGAAACACAAAGTAGCAAGAAAATGCACATGGATTTGAAACTTACAGTAGTGGGAAAATGCACCTAGATTTAAAACTCACAGCAGTTGGAAAATGCACCTAGATTTGAACCACAAAGTAGTGTGAAAATGCACCTAGATTTGAAACACACAGTCGAAGAAAAATGTACCTGGGTTTGGAACACAAAGCTATGGGAAATTTCACCTAGATTTAAACTCACAGCAGTGGGAAATGCACCTGGATTTAAGACTCACAGCAGTGGGAAAATGCACCTAGATTTGAAACACACAGCAGTGGGAAATTAGACCTAGATTTAAACTCACAGCAATGGGAAATTACACCCAGATTTAAACTCACAGCAGTAGAAACATGCACCTAGATTTAAAGCTCACAGGAGTGTGAAAATGCACCCTGATTAAAAACTCACAGTAGTGAGAAGATGCACCTAGATGTAAACTCACAGTAGTAGGACAATGCACCTAGATTTAAAACTCACAGCAGTGGGAAAATGCACTTAGATTTGAAAAACAGAGTAGTGGGAAAATGTACCTAGATTTGAAACACACAATAATGGGAAAATGCACCTAGATTTAAAACTCACAGCAGTGGGAAAATGCACCCTTATTTAAAACTCACAGTAGTGGGAAAATTCCCCTAGATTTAAACTCACAGCAGTGGGAATATGCACCTAGATTTGAAACACACCGTAGTGGGAAAATGCACCGAAATTTGAAACACACAGTAGCAAGAAAATGCACATGGATTTGAAACTCACAGTAGTGGGAAAATGCACCTAGATTTAACCTCACAGTAGTAGGAAAATGCACCTAGGTTTGAAACACAGAGCTATGGGAAATTTCACCTACATTTAATCTCACAGCAGTGGGAAATGCACCTAGATTTAAGACTCACAGCAGTGGGAAAATGCACCTAGATTTAAAACTCACAGCAGTTGGAAAATGCACCTAGATTTGAAACACAGAGTAGTGGGAAAATGTACCTAGATTTGAAACAAACAATAATGGGAAAATGTACCTAGATTTAAACTCACAGTCATGGGAACATGCACCTAGATTTGAAACACACAGTAGTGGGAAAATGCACCGAGATTTGAAACACACAGTAGCAAGAAAATGCACATGGATTTGAAACTCACAGTAGTGGGAAAATGCACCTAGATTTAAAACTCACAGCAGTTGGAAAATGCACCTAGATTTGAACCACACAGTCGAAGGAAAATGCACCTGGGTTTGGAACACAAAGCTATGGGAAATTTCACCTAGATTTAAACTCACAGCAGTAGGAAATGCACTTAGATTTGAAACACAGAGTAGTGGGAAAATGTACCTATCTTTGAAACACACAATAATGGGAAAATGCACCTAGATTTAAAACTCACAGCAGTGGGAAAATGCACCCTTATTTAAAACTCACAGTAGTGGGAAAATTCCCCTAGATTTAAACTCACAGCAGTGGCAATATGCACCTAGATCTGAAGCACACTGTAGTGGGAAAATGCACCGAGATTTGACACACACGGTAGCAAGAAAATGCACATGGATTTGAAACTCACAGTAGTGGGAAAATGCACCTAGATTTAAACTCACAGCAGTGGAAAAATGCACCTAGATTAAAACTCACAGCAGTGCGAAAATGCACCTAGATTTGAACCACACAATAGTGGGAAAATGCACCTAGATTTGAAACACTGTAGTAGGAAAATGCACCTAGGTTTGAAACACAGAGCTATGGGAAATTTCACCTAGATTTAAGACTCACAGCAGTGGGAATATGCACCTAGATTTAAAACTCAGCAGTTGGAAAATGCACCTAGATTTGAAACACAGAGTAGTGGGAAAATGTACCTAGATTTGAAACACACAATAATGGGAAAATGTACCTAGATTTAAATTCACAGTCGTGGAAACATGCACCTAGATTTGAAACACACAGTCGTGGGAAAATGCACCGAGATTTGAAACACACAGTAGCAAGAAAATGCACATGGATTTGAAATTCACAGTAGTGTGAAAATGCACCTAGATTTGAACTACACAGTCGTAGGAAAATGCACCTGGGTTTGGAACACAAAGCTATGGGAAATTTCACCTAGATTTAAACTTACAGCAGTGGGAAATTACACCTAGATTTAAACTCACAGCAATAGGAAAATTCACCTAGATTTAAAGCTCACAGGAGTGGGAAAATGCACCTACATTTAAATCTCACAGTAGTGGGAAAATCCACCTGGATTTAAAACTCAAAGCAGTGTGAAAATGCACCCTGATTAAAAACTCACAGTAGTGGGAAGATGCACCTAGATGTAAACTTGCTGCAGTGGCAAAATGCACCTAGATTTCAAACATACAACAATGGGAAAATGCACCTAGATTTAAAGCTCACAGGAGTGGGAAAATGCACCTACATTTAAATCTCATAGTAGAGGGAAAAATCCACCTAGATTTAAAACTCACAGCAGTGTGAAAATGCACCCTGATTAAAAACTCACAGTAGTGGGAAGATGCACCTAGATGTAAACTCACTGCAGTGGCAAAATGCACCTAGATTTCAAACACACAACAATGGGAAAATGCACCTAGATTTAAACTCACAATAGTGGGAAAATGCACCTAGATTTAAAACTCACAGCAGTGGGAAAATGCACCTAGATTTGAAACACAGAGCAGTGGGAAAATGTACCTAGATTTGAAACACACAATAATGGGAAAATGCACCTAGATTTAAAACTCACAGCAGTGGGAAAATGCACTCTTATTTAAAACTCACAGTAGTGGGAAAATTGCCCTAGATTTAAACTCACAGTAGTGGGAATATGCACCTAGATTTAAACTCACAGCAGTGGAAAAATGCACCTAGATTAAAACTCACAGCAGTGGGAAAATGCACCTAGATTTGAACCACACAGTAGTGGGAAAATGCACCTAGATTTGAAACACTGTAGTAGGAAAATGCACCTAGGTTTGAAACACAGAGCTATGGGAAATTTCACCTAGATTTAATCTCACAGCAGTGGGAAATGCACCTAGATTTAAACTCACAGTAGTGGGAAAATTCCCCTAGATTTAAACTCACAGCAGTGGGAATATGCACCTAGATTTGAAACACACCGTAGTGGGAAAATGCACCGAAATTTGAAACACACAGTAGCAAGAAAATGCACATGGATTTGAAACTCACAGTAGTGGGAAAATGCACCTAGATTTAACCTCACAGTAGTAGGAAAATGCACCTAGGTTTGAAACACAGAGCTATGGGAAATTTCACCTACATTTAATCTCACAGCAGTGGGAAATGCACCTAGATTTAAGACTCACAGCAGTGGGAAAATGCACCTAGATTTAAAACTCACAGCAGTTGGAAAATGCACCTAGATTTGAAACACAGAGTAGTGGGAAAATGTACCTAGATTTGAAACAAACAATAATGGGAAAATGTACCTAGATTTAAACTCACAGTCATGGGAACATGCACCTAGATTTGAAACACACAGTAGTGGGAAAATGCACCGAGATTTGAAACACACAGTAGCAAGAAAATGCACATGGATTTGAAACTCACAGTAGTGGGAAAATGCACCTAGATTTAAAACTCACAGCAGTTGGAAAATGCACCTAGATTTGAACCACACAGTCGAAGGAAAATGCACCTGGGTTTGGAACACAAAGCTATGGGAAATTTCACCTAGATTTAAACTCACAGCAGTAGGAAATGCACTTAGATTTGAAACACAGAGTAGTGGGAAAATGTACCTATCTTTGAAACACACAATAATGGGAAAATGCACCTAGATTTAAAACTCACAGCAGTGGGAAAATGCACCCTTATTTAAAACTCACAGTAGTGGGAAAATTCCCCTAGATTTAAACTCACAGCAGTGGCAATATGCACCTAGATCTGAAGCACACTGTAGTGGGAAAATGCACCGAGATTTGACACACACGGTAGCAAGAAAATGCACATGGATTTGAAACTCACAGTGGTGGGAAAATGCACCTAGATTTAAACTCACAGCAGTGGAAAAATGCACCTAGATTAAAACTCACAGCAATGCGAAAATGCACCGAGATTTGAACCACACAATAGTGGGAAAATGCACCTAGATTTGAAACACTGTAGTAGGAAAATGCACCTAGGTTTGAAACACAGAGCTATGGGAAATTTCACCTAGATTTAAGACTCACAGCAGTGGGAATATGCACCTGGATTTAAAACTCAGCAGTTGGAAAATGCACCTAGATTTGAAACACAGAGTAGTGGGAAAATGTACCTAGATTTGAAACACACAATAATGGGAAAATGTACCTAGATTTAAATTCACAGTCGTGGGAACATGCACCTAGATTTGAAACACACAGTCGTGGGAAAATGCACCGAGATTTGAAACACACAGTAGCAAGAAAATGCACATGGATTTGAAATTCACAGTAGTGTGAAAATGCACCTAGATTTGAACTACACAGTCGTAGGAAAATGCACCTGGGTTTGGAACACAAAGCTATGGGAAATTTCACCTAGATTTAAACTTACAGCAGTGGGAAATTACACCTAGATTTAAACTCACAGCAATAGGAAAATTCACCTAGATTTAAAGCTCACAGGAGTGGGAAAATGCACCTACATTTAAATCTCACAGTAGTGGGAAAATCCACCTGGATTTAAAACTCAAAGCAGTGTGAAAATGCACCCTGATTAAAAACTCACAGTAGTGGGAAGATGCACCTAGATGTAAACTTGCTGCAGTGGCAAAATGCACCTAGATTTCAAACACACAACAATGGGAAAATGCACCTAGATTTAAAGCTCACAGGAGTGGGAAAATGCACCTACATTTAAATCTCATAGTAGAGGGAAAAATCCACCTAGATTTAAAACTCACAGCAGTGTGAAAATGCACCCTGATTAAAAACTCACAGTAGTGGGAAGATGCACCTAGATGTAAACTCACTGCAGTGGCAAAATGCACCTAGATTTCAAACACACAACAATGGGAAAATGCACCTAGATTTAAACTCACAATAGTGGGAAAATGCACCTAGATTTAAAACTCACAGCAGTGGGAAAATGCACCTAGATTTGAAACACAGAGCAGTGGGAAAATGTACCTAGATTTGAAACACACAATAATGGGAAAATGCACCTAGATTTAAAACTCACAGCAGTGGGAAAATGCACTCTTATTTAAAACTCACAGTAGTGGGAAAATTGCCCTAGATTTAAACTCACAGTAGTGGGAATATGCACCTAGATTTGAAACACACCGTAGTGGGAAAATGCACCGAGATTTGAAACACACAGTAGCAAGAAAATGCACATGGATTTGAAACTCACAGTAGTGGGAAAATGCACCTAGATTTAAACTCACAGCAGTGGGAAAATGCACCTAGATTTAAACTCACAGCAGTGGAAAAATGCACCTAGATTAAAACTCACAGCAGTGGGAAAATGCACCTAGATTTGAACCACACAGTAGTGGGAAAATGCACCTAGATTTGAAACACTGTAGTAGGAAAATGCACCTAGGTTTGAAACACAGAGCTATGGGAAATTTCACCTAGATTTAATCTCACAGCAGTGGGAAATGCACCTAGATTTAAAACTCACAGCAGTTGGAAAATGCACTTAGATTTGAAACACAGAGTAGTGGGAAAATGTACCTAGATTTGAAACACACAATAATGGGAAAATGTACCTAGATTTAAACTCACAGTTGTGGGAACATGCACCTAGATTTGAAACACACAGCAGTGGGAAAATGCACCGATATTTGAAACACAAAGTAGCAAGAAAATGCACATGGATTTGAAACTTACAGTAGTGGGAAAATGCACCTAGATTTAAAACTCACAGCAGTTGGAAAATGCACCTAGATTTGAACCACAAAGTAGTGTGAAAATGCACCTAGATTTGAAACACACAGTCGAAGAAAAATGTACCTGGGTTTGGAACACAAAGCTATGGGAAATTTCACCTAGATTTAAACTCACAGCAGTGGGAAATGCACCTAGATTTAAGACTCACAGCAGTGGGAAAATGCACCTAGATTTGAAACACACAGCAGTGGGAAATTAGACCTAGATTTAAACTCACAGCAATGGGAAATTACACCCAGATTTAAACTCACAGCAGTAGAAACATGCACCTAGATTTAAAGCTCACAGGAGTGTGAAAATGCACCCTGATTAAAAACTCACAGTAGTGAGAAGATGCACCTAGATGTAAACTCACAGCAGTAGGAAAATGCACCTAGATTTAAAACTCACAGCAGTGGGAAAATGCACTTAGATTTGAAAAACAGAGTAGTGGGAAAATGTACCTAGATTTGAAACACACAATAATGAGAAAATGCACCTAGATTTAAAACTCACAGCAGTGGGAAAATGCACCCTTATTTAAAACTCACAGTAGTGGGAAAATTCCCCTAGATTTAAACTCACAGCAGTGGGAATATGCACCTAGATTTGAAACACACCGTAGTGGGAAAATGCACCGAAATTTGAAACACACAGTAGCAAGAAAATGCACATGGATTTGAAACTCACAGTAGTGGGAAAATGCACCTAGATTTAACCTCACAGTAGTAGGAAAATGCACCTAGGTTTGAAACTCGCAGCAGTGGGGAAATGCACCTAGATTTGAGCCACACAGTAGTGGGTAAATGCACCTAGATTTGAAACACACAGTAGTAGGAAAATGCACGTAGGTTTGAAACACAGAGCTATGGTGAATTTCACCTAGATTTAAACTCACAGCAGTGGGAAATGCACCTAGATTTAAGACCCACAGCAGTGGGAAAATGCACCTAGATTTGAAACACACAGCAGTGGGAAATTACACCTAGATTTAAACTCATAGCAGTAGGAACATGCACCTAGATTTAAAGCTCACAGGAGTGGGAAAATGCACCTAGATTTAAATCTCAAAGTAGTGGGAAAGTCCACCTAGATTTAAAACTCACAGCAGAGTGAAAATGCACCCTGATTTAAAACTCACATTAGTGAGAAGATGCACCTAGATGTAAACTCACTCGAGTGGCAAAATGCACCTAGATTCAAAACTCAGAGCAGTGGGAAAATGCACCTAGATTTGAAACACACAACAATGGGAAATTGCGCCTAGATTTGAAACACACCGTAGTGGGGAAATGCACCTAGATTTGAACACACAGCAATGGGAAAATGCACCTAGATTTAAACTCACAGTAGTGGGAAAATGCACCCAGATTTAAAACTCACAGCAGTAGGAAAATGCACCTAGATTTAAAGCTCACAGGAGTGGGAAAATGGACCTAGATTTAAATCTCACAGTAGTGGGAAAATCCACCTAGATTTAAAACTTACAGCAGTGTGAAAATGCACCCTGATTTAAAACTCACAGTAGTGGGAAAATGCACCTAGATGTAAACTCACTGCAGTGGCAAAATGCAGCTAGATTCAAACCTCAGAGCAGTGGGAAAATGCACCTAGATTTGAAATGCACAACAATGGGAAATTGCGCCTAGATTTGAAACACATAGTAGTGGGGAAATGCACCTAGATTTGAACACACAGCAATGGGACAATGCACCTAGATTCAAACTCACAGTAGTGGGAAAATTCACTTAGATTTAAACTCACAGCAGTGGGAATATGCACCTAGATTTGAAACACACTGTAGTGGGGAAATGCACTGATTTTTGAAACACACAGTAGCAAGAAAATGCACATGGATTTGAAACTCACAGTAGTGGGAAAATGCACCTAGATTTAAACTCACAGAAGTGGAAAAATGCACCTAGATTTAAACTCACAGCAGTGGAAAAATGCACCTAGATTTAAAACTCACAGCAGTGGGAAAATGGACATAGATTTGAACCACACAGTAGTGGGAAAATGCACCTAGACTTGAAACACACAGTAGTAGGAAAATGCACCTAGGTTTGAAACACAGAGCTATGGGAAATTTCACCTAGATGTAAACTCACAGCAGTGGGAAATGCACCTAGATTTAAGACTCACAGTAGTGGGAAAATGCAACAAGATTTGAAACACACAGTAGCAAGAAAATGCACATGGATTTGAAACTCACAGCAGTGGGAAAAAGCACCTAGATTTAAACTCACAGCAGTGGAAAAATGCACCTAGATTTAAACTCACAACAGTGGAAAAATGCACCTAGATTTAAAACTCACAGCAGTGGGAAAATGCACCTAGATTTGAAACACACAGTAGTGGGAAAATGCACCTAGATTTGAAACACACAGTAGTAGGAAAATTAAAAACTCACAGTAGTGGGAAGATGCACCTAGATGTAAACTCACTGCAGTGGCAAAATGCACCTAGATTTGAAACACACAACAATGGGAAAATGTGCCTAGATTTAAAGTCACAGTAGTGGGAAAATGCACCTAGATTTAAAACTCACAGCAGTGGGAAAATGCACCTAGATTTGAAACACAGAGTAGTGGGAAAATGTACCTAGATTTGAAACACACAATAGTGGGAAAATGCACCTAGATTTGAAACACACAGTAGTAGGAAAATTCACCTAGGTTTGAAGCACAGAGCTATGGGAAATTTCACCTAGATTTAAACTCACAGCAGTGGGAAATGCACCTAGATTTAAGACTCACATCAGTGGGAAAATGCACCTAGATTTGAAACACACAGCAGTGGGAAATTACACCTAGATTTAAACTCACAGCAGTAGGAAAATGCACCTAGATTTAAAGCTCACAGGAGTGGCAAAATGCACCTACATTTAAATCTCATAGTAGTGGGAAAATCCACCTAGATTTAAAACGCACAGCAGTGTGAAAATGCACCCTGATTAAAAACTCTCAGTAGTGGGAAGGTGCACCTAGATGTAAACCCACTGCAGTGGCAGAATGCACCTAGATTTCAAACACACAACAATGGGAAAATGCACCTAGATTTAAACTCACAGCAGTGGGAAAATGCACCTAGATTTAAAACTCACAGCAGTGGGAAAATGCACCTAGATTTGAAACACAGAGTAGTGGGAAAATGTACCTAGATTTGAAACACACAATAATGGGAAAATGCACCTAGATTTAAAACTCACAGCAGTGGGAAAATGCACCCTTATTTAAAACTCACAGTAGTGGGAAAATTCCCCTAGATTTAAACTCACAGCAGTGGGAATATGCACCTAGATTTGAAACACACCGTAGTGGGAAAAAGCAGCGAGGTTTGAAACACACAGTAGCAAGAAAATGCACATGGATTTGAAACTCACAGTAGTGGGAAAATGCACCTAGATTTAAACTCACCGCAGTGGAAAAATGCACCTAGATTTAAACTCACAGCAGTGGAAAAATGCACCTAGATTAAAACTCACAGCAGTGGGAAAATGCACCTAGATTTGAACCACATAGTAGTGGGAAAATGCACCTAGATTTGAAACACTGTAGTAGGAAAATGCACCTACGTTTGAAACACAGAGCTATGGGAAATTTCACCTAAATTTAATCTCACAGCAGTGGGAAATGTACCTAGATTTAAACTCACAGTCGTGGGAACATGCACCTAGATTTGAAACACACAGTAGTGGGAAAATGCACCGATATTTGAAACACACAGTAGCAAGAAAATGCACATGGATTTGAAACTCACAGTAGTGGGAAAATGCACCTAGATTTAAAACTCACAGCAGTTGGAAAATGCACCTAGATTTGAACCACACAGTAGTGTGAAAATGCACCTAGATTTGAAACACACAGTCGAAGGAAAATGCACCTGGGTTTGGAACACAAAGCTATGGGAAATTTCACCTAGATTTAAACTCACAGCGGTGGGAAATGCACCTAGATTTAAGACTCACAGCAGTGGGAAAATGCACCTAGATTTGAAGCACAGAGCAGTGGGAAATTACACCTAGATTTAAACTCACAGCAGTGGGAAATTACACCTAGATTTAAACTCACAGCAGTAGAAAAATGAACCTAGATTTAAAGCTCACAGGAGTGGGAAAATGCACCTACATTTAAATCTCACAGTAGTGGGAAAATCCACCTAGATTTAAAACTCACAGCAGTGTGAAAATGCACCCTGATTAAAAACTCACAGTAGTGGCAAAATGCACCTAGATTTCAAACACACAACAATGGGAAAATGCACCTAGATTTAAACTCACAGTAGTTGGAAAATGCACCTAGATTTAAACTCACAGTAGTTGGAAAATGCACCTAGATTTAAAACTCACAGCAGTGGGAAAATGCACTTAGATTTGAAACACAGAGTAGTGGGAAAATGTACCTAGATTTGAAACACACAATAATGGGAAAATGCACCTAGATTTAAAACTCACAGCAGTGGGAAAATGCACCCTTATTTAAAACTCACAGTAGTGGGAAAATTCCCCTAGATTTAAACTCACAGCAGTGGGAATATGCACCTAGATTTGAAACACACCGTAGTGGGAAAATGCACCGAGATTTGACACACACAGTAGCAAGAAAATGCACATGAATTTGAAACTCGCAGTAGTGGGAAATGCACCTAGATTTAAGACTCACAGCAGTGGGAAAATGCACCTAGATTTGAAGCACAGAGCAGTGGGAAATTACACCTAGATTTAAACTCACAGCAGTGGGAAATTACACCTAGATTTAAACTCACAGCAGTAGAAAAATGAACCTAGATTTAAAGCTCACAGGAGTGGGAAAATGCACCTACATTTAAATCTCACAGTAGTGGGAAAATCCACCTAGATTTAAAACTCACAGCAGTGTGAAAATGCACCCTGATTAAAAACTCACAGTAGTGGCAAAATGCACCTAGATTTCAAACACACAACAATGGGAAAATGCACCTAGATTTAAACTCACAGTAGTTGGAAAATGCACCTAGATTTAAACTCACAGTAGTTGGAAAATGCACCTAGATTTAAAACTCACAGCAGTGGGAAAATGCACTTAGATTTGAAACACAGAGTAGTGGGAAAATGTACCTAGATTTGAAACACACAATAATGGGAAAATGCACCTAGATTTAAAACTCACAGCAGTGGGAAAATGCACCCTTATTTAAAACTCACAGTAGTGGGAAAATTCCCCTAGATTTAAACTCACAGCAGTGGGAATATGCACCTAGATTTGAAACACACCGTAGTGGGAAAATGCACCGAGATTTGACACACACAGTAGCAAGAAAATGCACATGAATTTGAAACTCGCAGTAGTGGGAAAATGCACCTAGATTTAAACTCACAGCAGTGGAAAAATGCACCTAGATTTAAAACTCACAGCAGTGGGAAAATGCACCTAGATTTGAACCACACAGTAGTAGGAAAATGCACCTAGATTTGAAACACACAGTAGTAGGACAATTCACCTAGGTTTGAAGCACAGAGCTATGGGAAATTTCACCTAGATTTAAACTCACAGCAGTGGGAAATGCACCTAGATTTAAGACTCACAGCAGTGGGAAAATGCACCTAGATTTGAAACACACAGCAGTGGGAAATTACACCTAGATTTAAACTCACAGCAGTAGGAAAATGCACCTAGATTTAAAGCTCACAGGAGTGGGAAAATGCACCTACATTTAAATCTCATAGTAGTGGCAAAATCCACCTAGATTTAAAACTCACAGCAGTGTGAAAATGCACCCTGATTAAAAACTCAAAGTAGTGGGAAGATGCACCTAGATGTAAACTCACTGCAGTGGCAAAATGCACCTAGATGTCAAACACACAACAATGTGAAAATGCACCTAGATTTAAACTCACAGTAGTGGGAAAATGTACCTAGATTTAAAACTCACAGCAGTGGGAAAATGCACCTAGATTTGAAACACATACTAGTGGGAAAATGTACCTAGATTTGAAACACACCGTAGTGGGAAAATGCACCGAGATTTAAACTCACAGCAGTGGAAAAATGCACCTAGATTTAAACTCACAGCAGTGGAAAAATGCACCTAGATTAAAACTCACAGCAGTGGGAAAATGCACCTAGATTTGAACCACACAGTAGTGGGAAAATGCACCAAGATTTGAAACACTGTAGTAGTAAAATGCACCTAGGTTTGAAACACAGAGCTATGGGAAATTTCACCTACATTTAATCTCACAGTAGTGGGAAATGCACCTAGATTAAAGACTCACAGCAGTGGGAATATGCACCTAGATTTAAAACTCACAGCAGTTGGAAAATGCACCTAGATTTGAAACACAGAGTAGTGGGAAAATGTACCTAGATTTGAAACACACAATAATGGGAAAATGTACCTAGATTTAAACTCACAGCAGTTGGAAAATGCACCTAGATTTAAAACTCACAGCATTTGGAAAATGCACCTAGATTTGAACCACACAGTCGAAGGAAAATGCACCTGGGTTTGGAACACAAAGCTATGGGAAATTTCACCTAGATTTAAACTCACAGCAGTGGGAAATGCACCTAGATTTAAGACTCACAGCAGTGAGAAAATGCACCTAGATTTGAAACACACAGCAGTGGGAAATTACACCTAGATTTAAACTCACAGCAGTGGGAAATGACACCTAGATTTAAACTCACAGCAGGAGGAAAAGGCACCTAGATTTAAAGCTCACAGGAGTGGGAAAATGCACCTACATTTAAATCTCATAGTAGAGGGAAAATCCACCTAGATTTAAAACTCACAGCAGTGTGAAAATGCACCCTGATTAAAAACTCACAGTAGTGGGAAGATGCACCTAGATGTAAACTCACTGCAGTGGCAAAATGCACCTAGATTTCAAACACACAACAATGGGAAAATGCACCTAGATTTAAACTCACAGTAGTGGAAAAATGCACCTAGATTTAAAACTCACAGCAGTGGGAAAATGCACCTAGATTTGAAACACAGAGCAGTGGGAAAATGTACCTAGATTTGAAACACACAATAATGGGAAAATGCACCTAGATTTAAAACTCACAGCAGTGGGAAAATGCACTCTTATTTAAAACTCACAGTAGTGGGAAAATTGCCCTAGATTTAAACTCACAGTAGTGGGAATATGCACCTAGATTTGAAACACACCGTAGTGGGAAAATGCACCGAGATTTGAAACACACAGTAGCAAGAAAATGCACATGGATTTGAAACTCACAGTAGTGGGAAAATGCACCTAGATTTAAACTCACAGCAGTGGAAAAATGCACCTAGATTTAAACTCACAGCAGTGGAAAAATGCACCTAGATTAAAACTCACAGCAGTGGGAAAATGCACCTAGATTTGAACCACACAGTAGTGGGAAAATGCACCTAGATTTGAAACACTGTAGTAGGAAAATGCACCTAGGTTTGAAACACAGAGCTATGGGAAATTTCACCTAGATTTAATCTCACAGCAGTGGGAAATGCACCTAGATTTAAAACTCACAGCAGTTGGAAAATGCACTTAGATTTGAAACACAGAGTAGTGGGAAAATGTACCTAGATTTGAAACACACAATAATGGGAAAATGTACCTAGATTTAAACTCACAGTTGTGGGAACATGCACCTAGATTTGAAACACACAGCAGTGGGAAAATGCACCGATATTTGAAACACAAAGTAGCAAGAAAATGCACATGGATTTGAAACTTACAGTAGTGGGAAAATGCACCTAGATTTAAAACTCACAGCAGTTGGAAAATGCACCTAGATTTGAACCACAAAGTAGTGTGAAAATGCACCTAGATTTGAAACACACAGTCGAAGAAAAATGTACCTGGGTTTGGAACACAAAGCTATGGGAAATTTCACCTAGATTTAAACTCACAGCAGTGGGAAATGCACCTGGATTTAAGACTCACAGCAGTGGGAAAATGCACCTAGATTTGAAACACACAGCAGTGGGAAATTAGACCTAGATTTAAACTCACAGCAATGGGAAATTACACCCAGATTTAAACTCACAGCAGTAGAAACATGCACCTAGATTTAAAGCTCACAGGAGTGTGAAAATGCACCCTGATTAAAAACTCACAGTAGTGAGAAGATGCACCTAGATGTAAACTCACAGTAGTAGGACAATGCACCTAGATTTAAAACTCACAGCAGTGGGAAAATGCACTTAGATTTGAAAAACAGAGTAGTGGGAAAATGTACCTAGATTTGAAACACACAATAATGGGAAAATGCACCTAGATTTAAAACTCACAGCAGTGGGAAAATGCACCCTTATTTAAAACTCACAGTAGTGGGAAAATTCCCCTAGATTTAAACTCACAGCAGTGGGAATATGCACCTAGATTTGAAACACACCGTAGTGGGAAAATGCACCAAAATTTGAAACACACAGTAGCAAGAAAATGCACATGGATTTGAAACTCACAGTAGTGGGAAAATGCACCTAGATTTAACCTCACAGTAGTAGGAAAATGCACCTAGGTTTGAAACACAGAGCTATGGGAAATTTCACCTACATTTAATCTCACAGCAGTGGGAAATGCACCTAGATTTAAGACTCACAGCAGTGGGAAAATGCACCTAGATTTAAAACTCACAGCAGTTGGAAAATGCACCTAGATTTGAAACACAGAGTAGTGGGAAAATGTACCTAGATTTGAAACAAACAATAATGGGAAAATGTACCTAGATTTAAACTCACAGTCATGGGAACATGCACCTAGATTTGAAACACACAGTAGTGGGAAAATGCACCGAGATTTGAAACACACAGTAGCAAGAAAATGCACATGGATTTGAAACTCACAGTAGTGGGAAAATGCACCTAGATTTAAAACTCACAGCAGTTGGAAAATGCACCTAGATTTGAACCACACAGTCGAAGGAAAATGCACCTGGGTTTGGAACACAAAGCTATGGGAAATTTCACCTAGATTTAAACTCACAGCAGTAGGAAATGCACTTAGATTTGAAACACAGAGTAGTGGGAAAATGTACCTATCTTTGAAACACACAATAATGGGAAAATGCACCTAGATTTAAAACTCACAGCAGTGGGAAAATGCACCCTTATTTAAAACTCACAGTAGTGGGAAAATTCCCCTAGATTTAAACTCACAGCAGTGGCAATATGCACCTAGATCTGAAGCACACTGTAGTGGGAAAATGCACCGAGATTTGACACACACGGTAGCAAGAAAATGCACATGGATTTGAAACTCACAGTAGTGGGAAAATGCACCTAGATTTAAACTCACAGCAGTGGAAAAATGCACCTAGATTAAAACTCACAGCAGTGCGAAAATGCACCTAGATTTGAACCACACAATAGTGGGAAAATGCACCTAGATTTGAAACACTGTAGTAGGAAAATGCACCTAGGTTTGAAACACAGAGCTATGGGAAATTTCACCTAGATTTAAGACTCACAGCAGTGGGAATATGCACCTAGATTTAAAACTCAGCAGTTGGAAAATGCACCTAGATTTGAAACACAGAGTAGTGGGAAAATGTACCTAGATTTGAAACACACAATAATGGGAAAATGTACCTAGATTTAAATTCACAGTCGTGGGAACATGCACCTAGATTTGAAACACACAGTCGTGGGAAAATGCACCGAGATTTGAAACACACAGTAGCAAGAAAATGCACATGGATTTGAAATTCACAGTAGTGTGAAAATGCACCTAGATTTGAACTACACAGTCGTAGGAAAATGCACCTGGGTTTGGAACACAAAGCTATGGGAAATTTCACCTAGATTTAAACTTACAGCAGTGGGAAATTACACCTAGATTTAAACTCACAGCAATAGGAAAATTCACCTAGATTTAAAGCTCACAGGAGTGGGAAAATGCACCTACATTTAAATCTCACAGTAGTGGGAAAATCCACCTGGATTTAAAACTCAAAGCAGTGTGAAAATGCACCCTGATTAAAAACTCACAGTAGTGGGAAGATGCACCTAGATGTAAACTTGCTGCAGTGGCAAAATGCACCTAGATTTCAAACACACAACAATGGGAAAATGCACCTAGATTTAAAGCTCACAGGAGTGGGAAAATGCACCTACATTTAAATCTCATAGTAGAGGGAAAAATCCACCTAGATTTAAAACTCACAGCAGTGTGAAAATGCACCCTGATTAAAAACTCACAGTAGTGGGAAGATGCACCTAGATGTAAACTCACTGCAGTGGCAAAATGCACCTAGATTTCAAACACACAACAATGGGAAAATGCACCTAGATTTAAACTCACAATAGTGGGAAAATGCACCTAGATTTAAAACTCACAGCAGTGGGAAAATGCACCTAGATTTGAAACACAGAGCAGTGGGAAAATGTACCTAGATTTGAAACACACAATAATGGGAAAATGCACCTAGATTTAAAACTCACAGCAGTGGGAAAATGCACTCTTATTTAAAACTCACAGTAGTGGGAAAATTGCCCTAGATTTAAACTCACAGTAGTGGGAATATGCACCTAGATTTGAAACACACCGTAGTGGGAAAATGCACCGAGATTTGAAACACACAGTAGCAAGAAAATGCACATGGATTTGAAACTCACAGTAGTGGGAAAATGCACCTAGATTTAAACTCACAGCAGTGGAAAAATGCACCTAGATTTAAACTCACAGCAGTGGAAAAATGCACCTAGATTAAAACTCACAGCAGTGGGAAAATGCACCTAGATTTGAACCACACAGTAGTGGGAAAATGCACCTAGATTTGAAACACTGTAGTAGGAAAATGCACCTAGGTTTGAAACACAGAGCTATGGGAAATTTCACCTAGATTTAATCTCACAGCAGTGGGAAATGCACCTAGATTTAAAACTCACAGCAGTTGGAAAATGCACTTAGATTTGAAACACAGAGTAGTGGGAAAATGTACCTAGATTTAAACTCACAGTTGTGGGAACATGCACCTAGATTTGAAACACACAGCAGTGGGAAAATGCACCGATATTTGAAACACAAAGTAGCAAGAAAATGCACATGGATTTGAAACTTACAGTAGTGGGAAAATGCACCTAGATTTAAAACTCACAGCAGTTGGAAAATGCACCTAGATTTGAACCACAAAGTAGTGTGAAAATGCACCTAGATTTGAAACACACAGTCGAAGAAAAATGTACCTGGGTTTGGAACACAAAGCTATGGGAAATTTCACCTAGATTTAAACTCACAGCAGTGGGAAATGCACCTAGATTTAAGACTCACAGCAGTGGGAAAATGCACCTAGATTTGAAACACACAGCAGTGGGAAATTAGACCTAGATTTAAACTCACAGCAATGGGAAATTACACCCAGATTTAAACTCACAGCAGTAGAAACATGCACCTAGATTTAAAGCTCACAGGAGTGTGAAAATGCACCCTGATTAAAAACTCACAGTAGTGAGAAGATGCACCTAGATGTAAACTCACAGTAGTAGGAAAATGCACCTAGATTTAAAACTCACAGCAGTGGGAAAATGCACTTAGATTTGAAAAACAGAGTAGTGGGAAAATGTACCTAGATTTGAAACACACAATAATGGGAAAATGCACCTAGATTTAAAACTCACAGCAGTGGGAAATTACACCTAGATTTAAACTCACAGCAGTAGAAAAATGAACCTAGATTTAAAGCTCACAGGAGTGGGAAAATGCACCTACATTTAAATCTCACAGTAGTGGGAAAATCCACCTAGATTTAAAACTCACAGCAGTGTGAAAATGCACCCTGATTAAAAACTCACAGTAGTGGCAAAATGCACCTAGATTTCAAACACACAACAATGGGAAAATGCACCTAGATTTAAACTCACAGTAGTTGGAAAATGCACCTAGATTTAAACTCACAGTAGTTGGAAAATGCACCTAGATTTAAAACTCACAGCAGTGGGAAAATGCACTTAGATTTGAAACACAGAGTAGTGGGAAAATGTACCTAGATTTGAAACACACAATAATGGGAAAATGCACCTAGATTTAAAACTCACAGCAGTGGGAAAATGCACCCTTATTTAAAACTCACAGTAGTGGGAAAATTCCCCTAGATTTAAACTCACAGCAGTGGGAATATGCACCTAGATTTGAAACACACCGTAGTGGGAAAATGCACCGAGATTTGACACACACAGTAGCAAGAAAATGCACATGAATTTGAAACTCGCAGTAGTGGGAAAATGCACCTAGATTTAAACTCACAGCAGTGGAAAAATGCACCTAGATTTAAAACTCACAGCAGTGGGAAAATGCACCTAGATTTGAACCACACAGTAGTAGGAAAATGCACCTAGATTTGAAACACACAGTAGTAGGACAATTCACCTAGGTTTGAAGCACAGAGCTATGGGAAATTTCACCTAGATTTAAACTCACAGCAGTGGGAAATGCACCTAGATTTAAGACTCACAGCAGTGGGAAAATGCACCTAGATTTGAAACACACAGCAGTGGGAAATTACACCTAGATTTAAACTCACAGCAGTAGGAAAATGCACCTAGATTTAAAGCTCACAGGAGTGGGAAAATGCACCTACATTTAAATCTCATAGTAGTGGCAAAATCCACCTAGATTTAAAACTCACAGCAGTGTGAAAATGCACCCTGATTAAAAACTCAAAGTAGTGGGAAGATGCACCTAGATGTAAACTCACTGCAGTGGCAAAATGCACCTAGATGTCAAACACACAACAATGTGAAAATGCACCTAGATTTAAACTCACAGTAGTGGGAAAATGTACCTAGATTTAAAACTCACAGCAGTGGGAAAATGCACCTAGATTTGAAACACATACTAGTGGGAAAATGTACCTAGATTTGAAACACACCGTAGTGGGAAAATGCACCGAGATTTAAACTCACAGCAGTGGAAAAATGCACCTAGATTTAAACTCACAGCAGTGGAAAAATGCACCTAGATTAAAACTCACAGCAGTGGGAAAATGCACCTAGATTTGAACCACACAGTAGTGGGAAAATGCACCAAGATTTGAAACACTGTAGTAGTAAAATGCACCTAGGTTTGAAACACAGAGCTATGGGAAATTTCACCTACATTTAATCTCACAGTAGTGGGAAATGCACCTAGATTAAAGACTCACAGCAGTGGGAATATGCACCTAGATTTAAAACTCACAGCAGTTGGAAAATGCACCTAGATTTGAAACACAGAGTAGTGGGAAAATGTACCTAGATTTGAAACACACAATAATGGGAAAATGTACCTAGATTTAAACTCACAGCAGTTGGAAAATGCACCTAGATTTAAAACTCACAGCATTTGGAAAATGCACCTAGATTTGAACCACACAGTCGAAGGAAAATGCACCTGGGTTTGGAACACAAAGCTATGGGAAATTTCACCTAGATTTAAACTCACAGCAGTGGGAAATGCACCTAGATTTAAGACTCACAGCAGTGAGAAAATGCACCTAGATTTGAAACACACAGCAGTGGGAAATTACACCTAGATTTAAACTCACAGCAGTGGGAAATGACACCTAGATTTAAACTCACAGCAGGAGGAAAAGGCACCTAGATTTAAAGCTCACAGGAGTGGGAAAATGCACCTACATTTAAATCTCATAGTAGAGGGAAAATCCACCTAGATTTAAAACTCACAGCAGTGTGAAAATGCACCCTGATTAAAAACTCACAGTAGTGGGAAGATGCACCTAGATGTAAACTCACTGCAGTGGCAAAATGCACCTAGATTTCAAACACACAACAATGGGAAAATGCACCTAGATTTAAACTCACAGTAGTGGAAAAATGCACCTAGATTTAAAACTCACAGCAGTGGGAAAATGCACTTAGATTTGAAACACAGAGTAGTGGGAAAATGTACCTAGATTTGAAACACACAATAATGGGAAAATGCACCTAGATTTAAAACTCACAGCAGTGGGAAAATGCACCCTTATTTAAAACTCACAGTAGTGGGAAAATTCCCCTAGATTTAAACTCACAGCAGTGGGAATATGCACCTAGATTTGAAACACACCGTAGTGGGAAAATGCACCGAGATTTGACACACACAGTAGCAAGAAAATGCACATGAATTTGAAACTCGCAGTAGTGGGAAAATGCACCTAGATTTAAACTCACAGCAGTGGAAAAATGCACCTAGATTTAAAACTCACAGCAGTGGGAAAATGCACCTAGATTTGAACCACACAGTAGTAGGAAAATGCACCTAGATTTGAAACACACAGTAGTAGGACAATTCACCTAGGTTTGAAGCACAGAGCTATGGGAAATTTCACCTAGATTTAAACTCACAGCAGTGGGAAATGCACCTAGATTTAAGACTCACAGCAGTGGGAAAATGCACCTAGATTTGAAACACACAGCAGTGGGAAATTACACCTAGATTTAAACTCACAGCAGTAGGAAAATGCACCTAGATTTAAAGCTCACAGGAGTGGGAAAATGCACCTACATTTAAATCTCATAGTAGTGGCAAAATCCACCTAGATTTAAAACTCACAGCAGTGTGAAAATGCACCCTGATTAAAAACTCAAAGTAGTGGGAAGATGCACCTAGATGTAAACTCACTGCAGTGGCAAAATGCACCTAGATGTCAAACACACAACAATGTGAAAATGCACCTAGATTTAAACTCACAGTAGTGGGAAAATGTACCTAGATTTAAAACTCACAGCAGTGGGAAAATGCACCTAGATTTGAAACACATACTAGTGGGAAAATGTACCTAGATTTGAAACACACCGTAGTGGGAAAATGCACCGAGATTTAAACTCACAGCAGTGGAAAAATGCACCTAGATTTAAACTCACAGCAGTGGAAAAATGCACCTAGATTAAAACTCACAGCAGTGGGAAAATGCACCTAGATTTGAACCACACAGTAGTGGGAAAATGCACCAAGATTTGAAACACTGTAGTAGTAAAATGCACCTAGGTTTGAAACACAGAGCTATGGGAAATTTCACCTACATTTAATCTCACAGTAGTGGGAAATGCACCTAGATTAAAGACTCACAGCAGTGGGAATATGCACCTAGATTTAAAACTCACAGCAGTTGGAAAATGCACCTAGATTTGAAACACAGAGTAGTGGGAAAATGTACCTAGATTTGAAACACACAATAATGGGAAAATGTACCTAGATTTAAACTCACAGCAGTTGGAAAATGCACCTAGATTTAAAACTCACAGCATTTGGAAAATGCACCTAGATTTGAACCACACAGTCGAAGGAAAATGCACCTGGGTTTGGAACACAAAGCTATGGGAAATTTCACCTAGATTTAAACTCACAGCAGTGGGAAATGCACCTAGATTTAAGACTCACAGCAGTGAGAAAATGCACCAAGATTTGAAACACACAGCAGTGGGAAATTACACCTAGATTTAAACTCACAGCAGTGGGAAATGACACCTAGATTTAAACTCACAGCAGGAGGAAAAGGCACCTAGATTTAAAGCTCACAGGAGTGGGAAAATGCACCTACATTTAAATCTCATAGTAGAGGGAAAATCCACCTAGATTTAAAACTCACAGCAGTGTGAAAATGCACCCTGATTAAAAACTCACAGTAGTGGGAAGATGCACCTAGATGTAAACTCACTGCAGTGGCAAAATGCACCTAGATTTCAAACACACAACAATGGGAAAATGCACCTAGATTTAAACTCACAGTAGTGGAAAAATGCACCTAGATTTAAAACTCACAGCAGTGGGAAAATGCACCTAGATTTGAAACACAGAGCAGTGGGAAAATGTACCTAGATTTGAAACACACAATAATGGGAAAATGCACCTAGATTTAAAACTCACAGCAGTGGGAAAATGCTCTCTTATTTAAAACTCACAGTAGTGGGAAAATTGCCCTAGATTTAAACTCACAGTAGTGGGAATATGCACCTAGATTTGAAACACACCGTAGTGGGAAAATGCACCGAGATTTGAAACACACAGTAGCAAGAAAATGCACATGGATTTGAAACTCACAGTAGTGGGAAAATGCACCTAGATTTAAACTCACAGCAGTGGAAAAATGCACCTAGATTTAAACTCACAGCAGTGGAAAAATGCACCTAGATTAAAACTCACAGCAGTGGGAAAATGCACCTAGATTTGAACCACACAGTAGTGGGAAAATGCACCTAGATTTGAAACACTGTAGTAGGAAAATGCACCTAGGTTTGAAACACAGAGCTATGGGAAATTTCACCTAGATTTAATCTCACAGCAGTGGGAAATGCACCTAGATTTAAAACTCACAGCAGTTGGAAAATGCACTTAGATTTGAAACACAGAGTAGTGGGAAAATGTACCTAGATTTGAAACACACAATAATGGGAAAATGTACCTAGATTTAAACTCACAGTTGTGGGAACATGCACCTAGATTTGAAACACACAGCAGTGGGAAAATGCACCGATATTTGAAACACAAAGTAGCAAGAAAATGCACATGGATTTGAAACTTACAGTAGTGGGAAAATGCACCTAGATTTAAAACTCACAGCAGTTGGAAAATGCACCTAGATTTGAACCACAAAGTAGTGTGAAAATGCACCTAGATTTGAAACACACAGTCGAAGAAAAATGTACCTGGGTTTGGAACACAAAGCTATGGGAAATTTCACCTAGATTTAAACTCACAGCAGTGGGAAATGCACCTGGATTTAAGACTCACAGCAGTGGGAAAATGCACCTAGATTTGAAACACACAGCAGTGGGAAATTAGACCTAGATTTAAACTCACAGCAATGGGAAATTACACCCAGATTTAAACTCACAGCAGTAGAAACATGCACCTAGATTTAAAGCTCACAGGAGTGTGAAAATGCACCCTGATTAAAAACTCACAGTAGTGAGAAGATGCACCTAGATGTAAACTCACAGTAGTAGGACAATGCACCTAGATTTAAAACTCACAGCAGTGGGAAAATGCACTTAGATTTGAAAAACAGAGTAGTGGGAAAATGTACCTAGATTTGAAACACACAATAATGGGAAAATGCACCTAGATTTAAAACTCACAGCAGTGGGAAAATGCACCCTTATTTAAAACTCACAGTAGTGGGAAAATTCCCCTAGATTTAAACTCACAGCAGTGGGAATATGCACCTAGATTTGAAACACACCGTAGTGGGAAAATGCACCGAAATTTGAAACACACAGTAGCAAGAAAATGCACATGGATTTGAAACTCACAGTAGTGGGAAAATGCACCTAGATTTAACCTCACAGTAGTAGGAAAATGCACCTAGGTTTGAAACACAGAGCTATGGGAAATTTCACCTACATTTAATCTCACAGCAGTGGGAAATGCACCTAGATTTAAGACTCACAGCAGTGGGAAAATGCACCTAGATTTAAAACTCACAGCAGTTGGAAAATGCACCTAGATTTGAAACACAGAGTAGTGGGAAAATGTACCTAGATTTGAAACAAACAATAATGGGAAAATGTACCTAGATTTAAACTCACAGTCATGGGAACATGCACCTAGATTTGAAACACACAGTAGTGGGAAAATGCACCGAGATTTGAAACACACAGTAGCAAGAAAATGCACATGGATTTGAAACTCACAGTAGTGGGAAAATGCACCTAGATTTAAAACTCACAGCAGTTGGAAAATGCACCTAGATTTGAACCACACAGTCGAAGGAAAATGCACCTGGGTTTGGAACACAAAGCTATGGGAAATTTCACCTAGATTTAAACTCACAGCAGTAGGAAATGCACTTAGATTTGAAACACAGAGTAGTGGGAAAATGTACCTATCTTTGAAACACACAATAATGGGAAAATGCACCTAGATTTAAAACTCACAGCAGTGGGAAAATGCACCCTTATTTAAAACTCACAGTAGTGGGAAAATTCCCCTAGATTTAAACTCACAGCAGTGGCAATATGCACCTAGATCTGAAGCACACTGTAGTGGGAAAATGCACCGAGATTTGACACACACGGTAGCAAGAAAATGCACATGGATTTGAAACTCACAGTAGTGGGAAAATGCACCTAGATTTAAACTCACAGCAGTGGAAAAATGCACCTAGATTAAAACTCACAGCAGTGCGAAAATGCACCTAGATTTGAACCACACAATAGTGGGAAAATGCACCTAGATTTGAAACACTGTAGTAGGAAAATGCACCTAGGTTTGAAACACAGAGCTATGGGAAATTTCACCTAGATTTAAGACTCACAGCAGTGGGAATATGCACCTAGATTTAAAACTCAGCAGTTGGAAAATGCACCTAGATTTGAAACACAGAGTAGTGGGAAAATGTACCTAGATTTGAAACACACAATAATGGGAAAATGTACCTAGATTTAAATTCACAGTCGTGGGAACATGCACCTAGATTTGAAACACACAGTCGTGGGAAAATGCACCGAGATTTGAAACACACAGTAGCAAGAAAATGCACATGGATTTGAAATTCACAGTAGTGTGAAAATGCACCTAGATTTGAACTACACAGTCGTAGGAAAATGCACCTGGGTTTGGAACACAAAGCTATGGGAAATTTCACCTAGATTTAAACTTACAGCAGTGGGAAATTACACCTAGATTTAAACTCACAGCAATAGGAAAATTCACCTAGATTTAAAGCTCACAGGAGTGGGAAAATGCACCTACATTTAAATCTCACAGTAGTGGGAAAATCCACCTGGATTTAAAACTCAAAGCAGTGTGAAAATGCACCCTGATTAAAAACTCACAGTAGTGGGAAGATGCACCTAGATGTAAACTTGCTGCAGTGGCAAAATGCACCTAGATTTCAAACACACAACAATGGGAAAATGCACCTAGATTTAAAGCTCACAGGAGTGGGAAAATGCACCTACATTTAAATCTCATAGTAGAGGGAAAAATCCACCTAGATTTAAAACTCACAGCAGTGTGAAAATGCACCCTGATTAAAAACTCACAGTAGTGGGAAGATGCACCTAGATGTAAACTCACTGCAGTGGCAAAATGCACCTAGATTTCAAACACACAACAATGGGAAAATGCACCTAGATTTAAACTCACAATAGTGGGAAAATGCACCTAGATTTAAAACTCACAGCAGTGGGAAAATGCACCTAGATTTGAAACACAGAGCAGTGGGAAAATGTACCTAGATTTGAAACACACAATAATGGGAAAATGCACCTAGATTTAAAACTCACAGCAGTGGGAAAATGCACTCTTATTTAAAACTCACAGTAGTGGGAAAATTGCCCTAGATTTAAACTCACAGTAGTGGGAATATGCACCTAGATTTGAAACACACCGTAGTGGGAAAATGCACCGAGATTTGAAACACACAGTAGCAAGAAAATGCACATGGATTTGAAACTCACAGTAGTGGGAAAATGCACCTAGATTTAAACTCACAGCAGTGGAAAAATGCACCTAGATTTAAACTCACAGCAGTGGAAAAATGCACCTAGATTAAAACTCACAGCAGTGGGAAAATGCACCTAGATTTGAACCACACAGTAGTGGGAAAATGCACCTAGATTTGAAACACTGTAGTAGGAAAATGCACCTAGGTTTGAAACACAGAGCTATGGGAAATTTCACCTAGATTTAATCTCACAGCAGTGGGAAATGCACCTAGATTTAAAACTCACAGCAGTTGGAAAATGCACTTAGATTTGAAACACAGAGTAGTGGGAAAATGTACCTAGATTTAAACTCACAGTTGTGGGAACATGCACCTAGATTTGAAACACACAGCAGTGGGAAAATGCACCGATATTTGAAACACAAAGTAGCAAGAAAATGCACATGGATTTGAAACTTACAGTAGTGGGAAAATGCACCTAGATTTAAAACTCACAGCAGTTGGAAAATGCACCTAGATTTGAACCACAAAGTAGTGTGAAAATGCACCTAGATTTGAAACACACAGTCGAAGAAAAATGTACCTGGGTTTGGAACACAAAGCTATGGGAAATTTCACCTAGATTTAAACTCACAGCAGTGGGAAATGCACCTAGATTTAAGACTCACAGCAGTGGGAAAATGCACCTAGATTTGAAACACACAGCAGTGGGAAATTAGACCTAGATTTAAACTCACAGCAATGGGAAATTACACCCAGATTTAAACTCACAGCAGTAGAAACATGCACCTAGATTTAAAGCTCACAGGAGTGTGAAAATGCACCCTGATTAAAAACTCACAGTAGTGAGAAGATGCACCTAGATGTAAACTCACAGTAGTAGGAAAATGCACCTAGATTTAAAACTCACAGCAGTGGGAAAATGCACTTAGATTTGAAAAACAGAGTAGTGGGAAAATGTACCTAGATTTGAAACACACAATAATGGGAAAATGCACCTAGATTTAAAACTCACAGCAGTGGGAAATTACACCTAGATTTAAACTCACAGCAGTAGAAAAATGAACCTAGATTTAAAGCTCACAGGAGTGGGAAAATGCACCTACATTTAAATCTCACAGTAGTGGGAAAATCCACCTAGATTTAAAACTCACAGCAGTGTGAAAATGCACCCTGATTAAAAACTCACAGTAGTGGCAAAATGCACCTAGATTTCAAACACACAACAATGGGAAAATGCACCTAGATTTAAACTCACAGTAGTTGGAAAATGCACCTAGATTTAAACTCACAGTAGTTGGAAAATGCACCTAGATTTAAAACTCACAGCAGTGGGAAAATGCACTTAGATTTGAAACACAGAGTAGTGGGAAAATGTACCTAGATTTGAAACACACAATAATGGGAAAATGCACCTAGATTTAAAACTCACAGCAGTGGGAAAATGCACCCTTATTTAAAACTCACAGTAGTGGGAAAATTCCCCTAGATTTAAACTCACAGCAGTGGGAATATGCACCTAGATTTGAAACACACCGTAGTGGGAAAATGCACCGAGATTTGACACACACAGTAGCAAGGTAATGCACATGAATTTGAAACTCGCAGTAGTGGGAAAATGCACCTAGATTTAAACTCACAGCAGTGGAAAAATGCACCTAGATTTAAAACTCACAGCAGTGGGAAAATGCACCTAGATTTGAACCACACAGTAGTAGGAAAATGCACCTAGATTTGAAACACACAGTAGTAGGAAAATTCACCTAGGTTTGAAGCACAGAGCTATGGGAAATTTCACCTAGATTTAAACTCACAGCAGTGGGAAATGCACCTAGATTTAAGACTCACAGCAGTGGGAAAATGCACCTAGATTTGAAACACACAGCAGTGGGAAATTACACCTAGATTTAAACTCACAGCAGTAGGAAAATGCACCTAGATTTAAAGCTCACAGGAGTGGGAAAATGCACCTACATTTAAATCTCATAGTAGTGGCAAAATCCACCTAGATTTAAAACTCACAGCAGTGTGAAAATGCACCCTGATTAAAAACTCAAAGTAGTGGGAAGATGCACCTAGATGTAAACTCACTGCAGTGGCAAAATGCACCTAGATGTCAAACACACAACAATGTGAAAATGCACCTAGATTTAAACTCACAGTAGTGGGAAAATGTACCTAGATTTAAAACTCACAGCAGTGGGAAAATGCACCTAGATTTGAAACACATACTAGTGGGAAAATGTACCTAGATTTGAAACACACCGTAGTGGGAAAATGCACCGAGATTTAAACTCACAGCAGTGGAAAAATGCACCTAGATTTAAACTCACAGCAGTGGAAAAATGCACCTAGATTAAAAACTCACAGTAGTGGGAAGATGCACCTAGATGTAAACTCACTGCAGTGGCAAAATGCACCTAGATTTCAAACACACAACAATGGGAAAATGCACCTAGATTTAAACTCACAATAGTGGGAAAATGCACCTAGATTTAAAACTCACAGCAGTGGGAAAATGCACCTAGATTTGAAACACAGAGCAGTGGGAAAATGTACCTAGATTTGAAACACACAATAATGGGAAAATGCACCTAGATTTAAAACTCACAGCAGTGGGAAAATGCACTCTTATTTAAAACTCACAGTAGTGGGAAAATTGCCCTAGATTTAAACTCACAGTAGTGGGAATATGCACCTAGATTTGAAACACACCGTAGTGGGAAAATGCACCGAGATTTGAAACACACAGTAGCAAGAAAATGCACATGGATTTGAAACTCACAGTAGTGGGAAAATGCACCTAGATTTAAACTCACAGCAGTGGAAAAATGCACCTAGATTTAAACTCACAGCAGTGGAAAAATGCACCTAGATTAAAACTCACAGCAGTGGGAAAATGCACCTAGATTTGAACCACACAGTAGTGGGAAAATGCACCTAGATTTGAAACACTGTAGTAGGAAAATGCACCTAGGTTTGAAACACAGAGCTATGGGAAATTTCACCTAGATTTAATCTCACAGCAGTGGGAAATGCACCTAGATTTAAAACTCACAGCAGTTGGAAAATGCACTTAGATTTGAAACACAGAGTAGTGGGAAAATGTACCTAGATTTAAACTCACAGTTGTGGGAACATGCACCTAGATTTGAAACACACAGCAGTGGGAAAATGCACCGATATTTGAAACACAAAGTAGCAAGAAAATGCACATGGATTTGAAACTTACAGTAGTGGGAAAATGCACCTAGATTTAAAACTCACAGCAGTTGGAAAATGCACCTAGATTTGAACCACAAAGTAGTGTGAAAATGCACCTAGATTTGAAACACACAGTCGAAGAAAAATGTACCTGGGTTTGGAACACAAAGCTATGGGAAATTTCACCTAGATTTAAACTCACAGCAGTGGGAAATGCACCTAGATTTAAGACTCACAGCAGTGGGAAAATGCACCTAGATTTGAAACACACAGCAGTGGGAAATTAGACCTAGATTTAAACTCACAGCAATGGGAAATTACACCCAGATTTAAACTCACAGCAGTAGAAACATGCACCTAGATTTAAAGCTCACAGGAGTGTGAAAATGCACCCTGATTAAAAACTCACAGTAGTGAGAAGATGCACCTAGATGTAAACTCACAGTAGTAGGAAAATGCACCTAGATTTAAAACTCACAGCAGTGGGAAAATGCACTTAGATTTGAAAAACAGAGTAGTGGGAAAATGTACCTAGATTTGAAACACACAATAATGGGAAAATGCACCTAGATTTAAAACTCACAGCAGTGGGAAATTACACCTAGATTTAAACTCACAGCAGTAGAAAAATGAACCTAGATTTAAAGCTCACAGGAGTGGGAAAATGCACCTACATTTAAATCTCACAGTAGTGGGAAAATCCACCTAGATTTAAAACTCACAGCAGTGTGAAAATGCACCCTGATTAAAAACTCACAGTAGTGGCAAAATGCACCTAGATTTCAAACACACAACAATGGGAAAATGCACCTAGATTTAAACTCACAGTAGTTGGAAAATGCACCTAGATTTAAACTCACAGTAGTTGGAAAATGCACCTAGATTTAAAACTCACAGCAGTGGGAAAATGCACTTAGATTTGAAACACAGAGTAGTGGGAAAATGTACCTAGATTTGAAACACACAATAATGGGAAAATGCACCTAGATTTAAAACTCACAGCAGTGGGAAAATGCACCCTTATTTAAAACTCACAGTAGTGGGAAAATTCCCCTAGATTTAAACTCACAGCAGTGGGAATATGCACCTAGATTTGAAACACACCGTAGTGGGAAAATGCACCGAGATTTGACACACACAGTAGCAAGGTAATGCACATGAATTTGAAACTCGCAGTAGTGGGAAAATGCACCTAGATTTAAACTCACAGCAGTGGAAAAATGCACCTAGATTTAAAACTCACAGCAGTGGGAAAATGCACCTAGATTTGAACCACACAGTAGTAGGAAAATGCACCTAGATTTGAAACACACAGTAGTAGGAAAATTCACCTAGGTTTGAAGCACAGAGCTATGGGAAATTTCACCTAGATTTAAACTCACAGCAGTGGGAAATGCACCTAGATTTAAGACTCACAGCAGTGGGAAAATGCACCTAGATTTGAAACACACAGCAGTGGGAAATTACACCTAGATTTAAACTCACAGCAGTAGGAAAATGCACCTAGATTTAAAGCTCACAGGAGTGGGAAAATGCACCTACATTTAAATCTCATAGTAGTGGCAAAATCCACCTAGATTTAAAACTCACAGCAGTGTGAAAATGCACCCTGATTAAAAACTCAAAGTAGTGGGAAGATGCACCTAGATGTAAACTCACTGCAGTGGCAAAATGCACCTAGATGTCAAACACACAACAATGTGAAAATGCACCTAGATTTAAACTCACAGTAGTGGGAAAATGTACCTAGATTTAAAACTCACAGCAGTGGGAAAATGCACCTAGATTTGAAACACATACTAGTGGGAAAATGTACCTAGATTTGAAACACACCGTAGTGGGAAAATGCACCGAGATTTAAACTCACAGCAGTGGAAAAATGCACCTAGATTTAAACTCACAGCAGTGGAAAAATGCACCTAGATTAAAACTCACAGCAGTGGGAAAATGCACCTAGATTTGAACCACACAGTAGTGGGAAAATGCACCAAGATTTGAAACACTGTAGTAGTAAAATGCACCTAGGTTTGAAACACAGAGCTATGGGAAATTTCACCTACATTTAATCTCACAGCAGTGGGAAATGCACCTAGATTTAAGACTCACAGCAGTGGGAATATGCACCTAGATTTAAAACTCACAGCAGTTGGAAAATGCACCTAGATTTGAAACACAGAGTAGTGGGAAAATGTACCTAGATTTGAAACACACAATAATGGGAAAATGTACCTAGATTTAAACTCACAGCAGTTGGAAAATGCACCTAGATTTAAAACTCACAGCATTTGGAAAATGCACCTAGATTTGAACCACACAGTCGAAGGAAAATGCACCTGGGTTTGGAACACAAAGCTATGGGAAATTTCACCTAGATTTAAACTCACAGCAGTGGGAAATGCACCTAGATTTAAGACTCACAGCAGTGGGAAAATGCACCTAGATTTGAAACACACAGCAGTGGGAAATTACACCTAGATTTAAACTCACAGCAGTGGGAAATGACACCTAGATTTAAACTCACAGCAGGAGGAAAAGGCACCTAGATTTAAAGCTCACAGGAGTGGGAAAATGCACCTACATTTAAATCTCATAGTAGAGGGAAAATCCACCTAGATTTAAAACTCACAGCAGTGTGAAAATGCACCCTGATTAAAAACTCACAGTAGTGGGAAGATGCACCTAGATGTAAACTCACTGCAGTGGCAAAATGCACCTAGATTTCAAACACACAACAATGGGAAAATGCACCTAGATTTAAACTCACAGTAGTGGAAAAATGCACCTAGATTTAAAACTCACAGCAGTGGGAAAATGCACCTAGATTTGAAACACAGAGCAGTGGGAAAATGTACCTAGATTTGAAACACACAATAATGGGAAAATGCACCTAGATTTAAAACTCACAGCAGTGGGAAAATGCTCTCTTATTTAAAACTCACAGTAGTGGGAAAATTGCCCTAGATTTAAACTCACAGTAGTGGGAATATGCACCTAGATTTGAAACACACCGTAGTGGGAAAATGCACCGAGATTTGAAACACACAGTAGCAAGAAAATGCACATGGATTTGAAACTCACAGTAGTGGGAAAATGCACCTAGATTTAAACTCACAGCAGTGGAAAAATGCACCTAGATTTAAACTCACAGCAGTGGAAAAATGCACCTAGATTAAAACTCACAGCAGTGGGAAAATGCACCTAGATTTGAACCACACAGTAGTGGGAAAATGCACCTAGATTTGAAACACTGTAGTAGGAAAATGCACCTAGGTTTGAAACACAGAGCTATGGGAAATTTCACCTAGATTTAATCTCACAGCAGTGGGAAATGCACCTAGATTTAAAACTCACAGCAGTTGGAAAATGCACTTAGATTTGAAACACAGAGTAGTGGGAAAATGTACCTAGATTTGAAACACACAATAATGGGAAAATGTACCTAGATTTAAACTCACAGTTGTGGGAACATGCACCTAGATTTGAAACACACAGCAGTGGGAAAATGCACCGATATTTGAAACACAAAGTAGCAAGAAAATGCACATGGATTTGAAACTTACAGTAGTGGGAAAATGCACCTAGATTTAAAACTCACAGCAGTTGGAAAATGCACCTAGATTTGAACCACAAAGTAGTGTGAAAATGCACCTAGATTTGAAACACACAGTCGAAGAAAAATGTACCTGGGTTTGGAACACAAAGCTATGGGAAATTTCACCTAGATTTAAACTCACAGCAGTGGGAAATGCACCTAGATTTAAGACTCACAGCAGTGGGAAAATGCACCTAGATTTGAAACACACAGCAGTGGGAAATTAGACCTAGATTTAAACTCACAGCAATGGGAAATTACACCCAGATTTAAACTCACAGCAGTAGAAACATGCACCTAGATTTAAAGCTCACAGGAGTGTGAAAATGCACCCTGATTAAAAACTCACAGTAGTGAGAAGATGCACCTAGATGTAAACTCACAGTAGTAGGACAATGCACCTAGATTTAAAACTCACAGCAGTGGGAAAATGCACTTAGATTTGAAAAACAGAGTAGTGGGAAAATGTACCTAGATTTGAAACACACAATAATGGGAAAATGCACCTAGATTTAAAACTCACAGCAGTGGGAAAATGCACCCTTATTTAAAACTCACAGTAGTGGGAAAATTCCCCTAGATTTAAACTCACAGCAGTGGGAATATGCACCTAGATTTGAAACACACCGTAGTGGGAAAATGCACCGAAATTTGAAACACACAGTAGCAAGAAAATGCACATGGATTTGAAACTCACAGTAGTGGGAAAATGCACCTAGATTTAACCTCACAGTAGTAGGAAAATGCACCTAGGTTTGAAACACAGAGCTATGGGAAATTTCACCTACATTTAATCTCACAGCAGTGGGAAATGCACCTAGATTTAAGACTCACAGCAGTGGGAAAATGCACCTAGATTTAAAACTCACAGCAGTTGGAAAATGCACCTAGATTTGAAACACAGAGTAGTGGGAAAATGTACCTAGATTTGAAACAAACAATAATGGGAAAATGTACCTAGATTTAAACTCACAGTCATGGGAACATGCACCTAGATTTGAAACACACAGTAGTGGGAAAATGCACCGAGATTTGAAACACACAGTAGCAAGAAAATGCACATGGATTTGAAACTCACAGTAGTGGGAAAATGCACCTAGATTTAAAACTCACAGCAGTTGGAAAATGCACCTAGATTTGAACCACACAGTCGAAGGAAAATGCACCTGGGTTTGGAACACAAAGCTATGGGAAATTTCACCTAGATTTAAACTCACAGCAGTAGGAAATGCACTTAGATTTGAAACACAGAGTAGTGGGAAAATGTACCTATCTTTGAAACACACAATAATGGGAAAATGCACCTAGATTTAAAACTCACAGCAGTGGGAAAATGCACCCTTATTTAAAACTCACAGTAGTGGGAAAATTCCCCTAGATTTAAACTCACAGCAGTGGCAATATGCACCTAGATCTGAAGCACACTGTAGTGGGAAAATGCACCGAGATTTGACACACACGGTAGCAAGAAAATGCACATGGATTTGAAACTCACAGTAGTGGGAAAATGCACCTAGATTTAAACTCACAGCAGTGGAAAAATGCACCTAGATTAAAACTCACAGCAGTGCGAAAATGCACCTAGATTTGAACCACACAATAGTGGGAAAATGCACCTAGATTTGAAACACTGTAGTAGGAAAATGCACCTAGGTTTGAAACACAGAGCTATGGGAAATTTCACCTAGATTTAAGACTCACAGCAGTGGGAATATGCACCTAGATTTAAAACTCAGCAGTTGGAAAATGCACCTAGATTTGAAACACAGAGTAGTGGGAAAATGTACCTAGATTTGAAACACACAATAATGGGAAAATGTACCTAGATTTAAATTCACAGTCGTGGGAACATGCACCTAGATTTGAAACACACAGTCGTGGGAAAATGCACCGAGATTTGAAACACACAGTAGCAAGAAAATGCACATGGATTTGAAATTCACAGTAGTGTGAAAATGCACCTAGATTTGAACTACACAGTCGTAGGAAAATGCACCTGGGTTTGGAACATAAAGCTATGGGAAATTTCACCTAGATTTAAACTTACAGCAGTGGGAAATTACACCTAGATTTAAACTCACAGCAATAGGAAAATTCACCTAGATTTAAAGCTCACAGGAGTGGGAAAATGCACCTACATTTAAATCTCACAGTAGTGGGAAAATCCACCTGGATTTAAAACTCAAAGCAGTGTGAAAATGCACCCTGATTAAAAACTCACAGTAGTGGGAAGATGCACCTAGATGTAAACTTGCTGCAGTGGCAAAATGCACCTAGATTTCAAACACACAACAATGGGAAAATGCACCTAGATTTAAAGCTCACAGGAGTGGGAAAATGCACCTACATTTAAATCTCATAGTAGAGGGAAAAATCCACCTAGATTTAAAACTCACAGCAGTGTGAAAATGCACCCTGATTAAAAACTCACAGTAGTGGGAAGATGCACCTAGATGTAAACTCACTGCAGTGGCAAAATGCACCTAGATTTCAAACACACAACAATGGGAAAATGCACCTAGATTTAAACTCACAATAGTGGGAAAATGCACCTAGATTTAAAACTCACAGCAGTGGGAAAATGCACCTAGATTTGAAACACAGAGCAGTGGGAAAATGTACCTAGATTTGAAACACACAATAATGGGAAAATGCACCTAGATTTAAAACTCACAGCAGTGGGAAAATGCACTCTTATTTAAAACTCACAGTAGTGGGAAAATTGCCCTAGATTTAAACTCACAGTAGTGGGAATATGCACCTAGATTTGAAACACACCGTAGTGGGAAAATGCACCGAGATTTGAAACACACAGTAGCAAGAAAATGCACATGGATTTGAAACTCACAGTAGTGGGAAAATGCACCTAGATTTAAACTCACAGCAGTGGAAAAATGCACCTAGATTTAAACTCACAGCAGTGGAAAAATGCACCTAGATTAAAACTCACAGCAGTGGGAAAATGCACCTAGATTTGAACCACACAGTAGTGGGAAAATGCACCTAGATTTGAAACACTGTAGTAGGAAAATGCACTTAGGTTTGAAACACAGAGCTATGGGAAATTTCACCTAGATTTAATCTCACAGCAGTGGGAAATGCACCTAGATTTAAAACTCACAGCAGTTGGAAAATGCACTTAGATTTGAAACACAGAGTAGTGGGAAAATGTACCTAGATTTGAAACACACAATAATGGGAAAATGTACCTAGATTTAAACTCACAGTTGTGGGAACATGCACCTAGATTTGAAACACACAGCAGTGGGAAAATGCACCGATATTTGAAACACAAAGTAGCAAGAAAATGCACATGGATTTGAAACTTACAGTAGTGGGAAAATGCACCTAGATTTAAAACTCACAGCAGTGGAAAAATGCACCTAGATTAAAACTCACAGCAGTGCGAAAATGCACCGAGATTTGAACCACACAATAGTGGGAAAATGCACCTAGATTTGAAACACTGTAGTAGGAAAATGCACCTAGGTTTGAAACACAGAGCTATGGGAAATTTCACCTAGATTTAAGACTCACAGCAGTGGGAATATGCACCTAGATTTAAAACTCAGCAGTTGGAAAATGCACCTAGATTTGAAACACAGAGTAGTGGGAAAATGTACCTAGATTTGAAACACACAATAATGGGAAAATGTACCTAGATTTAAATTCACAGTCGTGGGAACATGCACCTAGATTTGAAACACACAGTCGTGGGAAAATGCACCGAGATTTGAAACACACAGTAGCAAGAAAATGCACATGGATTTGAAATTCACAGTAGTGTGAAAATGCACCTAGATTTGAACTACACAGTCGTAGGAAAATGCACCTGGGTTTGGAACACAAAGCTATGGGAAATTTCACCTAGATTTAAACTTACAGCAGTGGGAAATTACACCTAGATTTAAACTCACAGCAATAGGAAAATTCACCTAGATTTAAAGCTCACAGGAGTGGGAAAATGCACCTACATTTAAATCTCACAGTAGTGGGAAAATCCACCTGGATTTAAAACTCAAAGCAGTGTGAAAATGCACCCTGATTAAAAACTCACAGTAGTGGGAAGATGCACCTAGATGTAAACTTGCTGCAGTGGCAAAATGCACCTAGATTTCAAACACACAACAATGGGAAAATGCACCTAGATTTAAAGCTCACAGGAGTGGGAAAATGCACCTACATTTAAATCTCATAGTAGAGGGAAAAATCCACCTAGATTTAAAACTCACAGCAGTGTGAAAATGCACCCTGATTAAAAACTCACAGTAGTGGGAAGATGCACCTAGATGTAAACTCACTGCAGTGGCAAAATGCACCTAGATTTCAAACACACAACAATGGGAAAATGCACCTAGATTTAAACTCACAATAGTGGGAAAATGCACCTAGATTTAAAACTCACAGCAGTGGGAAAATGCACCTAGATTTGAAACACAGAGCAGTGGGAAAATGTACCTAGATTTGAAACACACAATAATGGGAAAATGCACCTAGATTTAAAACTCACAGCAGTGGGAAAATGCACTCTTATTTAAAACTCACAGTAGTGGGAAAATTGCCCTAGATTTAAACTCACAGTAGTGGGAATAGGCACCTAGATTTGAAACACACCGTAGTGGGAAAATGCACCGAGATTTGAAACACACAGTAGCAAGAAAATGCACATGGATTTGAAACTCACAGTAGTGGGAAAATGCACCTAGATTTAAACTCACAGCAGTGGAAAAATGCACCTAGATTTAAACTCACAGCAGTAGAAAAATGCACCTAGATTAAAACTCACAGCAGTGGGAAAATGCACCTAGATTTGAACCACACAGTAGTGGGAAAATGCACCTAGATTTGAAACACTGTAGTAGGAAAATGCACCTAGGTTTGAAACACAGAGCTATGGGAAATTTCACCTAGATTTAATCTCACAGCAGTGGGAAATGCACCTAGATTTAAAACTCACAGCAGTTGGAAAATGCACTTAGATTTGAAACACAGAGTAGTGGGAAAATGTACCTAGATTTGAAACACACAATAATGGGAAAATGTACCTAGATTTAAACTCACAGTTGTGGGAACATGCACCTAGATTTGAAACACACAGCAGTGGGAAAATGCACCGATATTTGAAACACAAAGTAGCAAGAAAATGCACATGGATTTGAAACTTACAGTAGTGGGAAAATGCACCTAGATTTAAAACTCACAGCAGTTGGAAAATGCACCTAGATTTGAACCACAAAGTAGTGTGAAAATGCACCTAGATTTGAAACACACAGTCGAAGAAAAATGTACCTGGGTTTGGAACACAAAGCTATGGGAAATTTCACCTAGATTTAAACTCACAGCAGTGGGAAATGCACCTAGATTTAAGACTCACAGCAGTGGGAAAATGCACCTAGATTTGAAACACACAGCAGTGGGAAATTAGACCTAGATTTAAACTCACAGCAATGGGAAATTACACCCAGATTTAAACTCACAGCAGTAGAAACATGCACCTAGATTTAAAGCTCACAGGAGTGTGAAAATGCACCCTGATTAAAAACTCACAGTAGTGAGAAGATGCACCTAGATGTAAACTCACAGTAGTAGGACAATGCACCTAGATTTAAAACTCACAGCAGTGGGAAAATGCACTTAGATTTGAAAAACAGAGTAGTGGGAAAATGTACCTAGATTTGAAACACACAATAATGGGAAAATGCACCTAGATTTAAAACTCACAGCAGTGGGAAAATGCACCCTTATTTAAAACTCACAGTAGTGGGAAAATTCCCCTAGATTTAAACTCACAGCAGTGGGAATATGCACCTAGATTTGAAACACACCGTAGTGGGAAAATGCACCGAAATTTGAAACACACAGTAGCAAGAAAATGCACATGGATTTGAAACTCACAGTAGTGGGAAAATGCACCTAGATTTAACCTCACAGTAGTAGGAAAATGCACCTAGGTTTGAAACACAGAGCTATGGGAAATTTCACCTACATTTAATCTCACAGCAGTGGGAAATGCACCTAGATTTAAGACTCACAGCAGTGGGAAAATGCACCTAGATTTAAAACTCACAGCAGTTGGAAAATGCACCTAGATTTGAAACACAGAGTAGTGGGAAAATGTACCTAGATTTGAAACAAACAATAATGGGAAAATGTACCTAGATTTAAACTCACAGTCATGGGAACATGCACCTAGATTTGAAACACACAGTAGTGGGAAAATGCACCGAGATTTGAAACACACAGTAGCAAGAAAATGCACATGGATTTGAAACTCACAGTAGTGGGAAAATGCACCTAGATTTAAAACTCACAGCAGTTGGAAAATGCACCTAGATTTGAACCACACAGTCAAAGGAAAATGCACCTGGGTTTGGAACACAAAGCTATGGGAAATTTCACCTAGATTTAAACTCACAGCAGTAGGAAATGCACTTAGATTTGAAACACAGAGTAGTGGGAAAATGTACCTATCTTTGAAACACACAATAATGGGAAAATGCACCTAGATTTAAAACTCACAGCAGTGGGAAAATGCACCCTTATTTAAAACTCACAGTAGTGGGAAAATTCCCCTAGATTTAAACTCACAGCAGTGGCAATATGCACCTAGATCTGAAGCACACTGTAGTGGGAAAATGCACCGAGATTTGACACACACGGTAGCAAGAAAATGCACATGGATTTGAAACTCACAGTAGTGGGAAAATGCACCTAGATTTAAACTCACAGCAGTGGAAAAATGCACCTAGATTAAAACTCACAGCAGTGCGAAAATGCACCTAGATTTGAACCACACAATAGTGGGAAAATGCACCTAGATTTGAAACACTGTAGTAGGAAAATGCACCTAGGTTTGAAACACAGAGCTATGGGAAATTTCACCTAGATTTAAGACTCACAGCAGTGGGAATATGCACCTAGATTTAAAACTCAGCAGTTGGAAAATGCACCTAGATTTGAAACACAGAGTAGTGGGAAAATGTACCTAGATTTGAAACACACAATAATGGGAAAATGTACCTAGATTTAAATTCACAGTCGTGGGAACATGCACCTAGATTTGAAACACACAGTCGTGGGAAAATGCACCGAGATTTGAAACACACAGTAGCAAGAAAATGCACATGGATTTGAAATTCACAGTAGTGTGAAAATGCACCTAGATTTGAACCACACAGTCGTAGGAAAATGCACCTGGGTTTGGAACACAAAGCTATGGGAAATTTCACCTAGATTTAAACTTGCTGCAGTGGCAAAATGCACCTACATTTCAAACACACAACAATGGGAAAATCCACCTAGATTTAAACTCACAGTAGTGGGAAAATGCACCTAGATTTAAAACTCACAGCAGTGGGAAAATGCACCTAGATTTGAAACACAGAGTAGTGGGAAAATGTACCTAGATTTGAAACACACAATAATGGGAAAATGCACCTAGATTTAAAACTCACAGCAGTGGGAAAATGCACCCTTATTTAAAACTCACAGTAGTGGGAAAATTCCCCTAGATTTAAACTCACAGCAGTGGGAATATGCACCTAGATTTGAAACACCCCGTAGTGGGAAATGCACCGAGATTTGAAACACACAGTAGCAAGAAAATGCACATGGATTTGAAACTCACAGTAGTGGGAAAATGCACCTAGATTTAACCTCACAGTAGAAGGAAAATGCACCTAGGTTTGAAACACAGAGCTATGGGAAATTTCACCTACATTTAATCTCACCGCAGTGGGAAATGCACCTAGATTTAAGACTCACAGCAGTGGGAAAATGCACCTAGATTTAAAACTCACAGCAGTTGGAAAATGCACCTAGATTTGAAACACAGAGTAGTGGGAAAATGTACCTAGATTTGAAACACACAATAATGGGAAAATGTACCTAGATTTAAACTGACAGTCATGGGAACATGCACCTAGACTTGAAACACACAGTAGTGGGAAAATGCACCGAGATTTGAAGCACACAGTAGCAAGAAAATGCACATAGATTTGAAACTCACAGTAGTGGGAAAATGCACCTAGATTTAAAACTCACAGCAGTTGGAAAATGCACCTAGATTTGAACCACACAGTCGAAGGAAAATGCACCTGGGTTTGGAACACAAAGCTATGGGAAATTTCACCTAGATTTAAACTCACAGCAGTGGGAAATGCACCTAGATTTAAGACTCACAGCAGTGGGAAAATGCACCTAGATTTGAGACACACAGCAGTGGGAAATTACACCTAGATTTAAACTCACAGCAGTGTGAAATTACACCTAGATTTAAACTCACAGCAGTAGGAAAATGCACCTAGATTTAAAGCTCACAGGAGTGGGAAAATGCACCTACATTTAAATCTCATAGTAGTGGGAAAATCCACCTAGATTTAAAACTCACAGCAGTGGGAAAATGCACCTAGATTTGAGCCACACAGTAGTGGGTAAATGCACCTAGATTTGAAACACACAGTAGTAGGAAAATGCACGTAGGTTTGAAACACAGAGCTATGGTAAATTTCACCTAGATTTAAACTCACAGCAGTGGGAAATGCACCTAGATTTAAGACCCACAGCAGTGGGAAAATGCACCTAGATTTGAAACACACAGCAGTGGGAAATTACACCTAGATTTAAACTCATAGCAGTAGGAACATGCACCTAGATTTAAAGCTCACAGGAGTGGGAAAATGCACCTAGATTTAAATCTCAAAGTAGTGGGAAAGTCCACCTAGATTTAAAACTCACAGCAGAGTGAAAATGCACCCTGATTTAAAACTCACATTAGTGAGAAGATGTACCTAGATGTAAACTCACTCGAGTGGCAAAATGCACCTAGATTCAAAACTCAGAGCAGTGGGAAAATGCACCTAGATTTGAAACACACAACAATGGGAAATTGCGCCTAGATTTGAAACACACAGTAGTGGGGAAATGCACCTAGATTTGAACACACAGCAATGGGAAAATGCACCTAGATTTAAACTCACAGTAGTGGGAAAATGCACCCAGATTTAAAACTCACAGCAGTAGGAAAATGCACCTAGATTTAAAGCTCACAGGAGTGGGAAAATGGACCTAGATTTAAATCTCACAGTAGTGGGAAAATCCACCTAGATTTAAAACTTACAGCAGTGTGAAAATGCACCCTGATTTAAAACTCACAGTAGTGGGAAAATGCACCTAGATGTAAACTCACTGCAGTGGCAAAATGCAGCTAGATTCAAACCTCAGAGCAGTGGGAAAATGCACCTAGATTTGAAATGCACAACAATGGGAAATTGCGCCTAGATTTGAAACACATAGTAGTGGGGAAATGCACCTAGATTTGAACACACAGCAATGGGACAATGCACCTAGATTCAAACTCACAGTAGTGGGAAAATTCACTTAGATTTAAACTCACAGCAGTGGGAATATGCACCTAGATTTGAAACACACTGTAGTGGGGAAATGCACTGATTTTTGAAACACACAGTAGCAAGAAAATGCACATGGATTTGAAACTCACAGTAGTGGGAAAATGCACCTAGATTTAAACTCACAGAAGTGGAAAAATGCACCTAGATTTAAACTCACAGCAGTGGAAAAATGCACCTAGATTTAAAACTCACAGCAGTGGGAAAATGCACATAGATTTGAACCACACAGTAGTGGGAAAATGCACCTAGACTTGAAACACACAGTAGTAGGAAAATGCACCTAGGTTTGAAACACAGAGCTATGGGAAATTTCACCCAGATGTAAACTCACAGCAGTGGGAAATGCACCTAGATTTAAGACTCACAGTAGTGGGAAAATGCAACAAGATTTGAAACACACAGTAGCAAGAAAATGCACATGGATTTGAAACTCACAGCAGTGGGAAAATGCACCTAGATTTAAACTCACAGCAGTGGAAAAATGCACCTAGATTTAAACTCACAACAGTGGAAAAATGCACCTAGATTTAAAACTCACAGCAGTGGGAAAATGCACCTAGATTTGAAACACAGAGTAGTGGGAAAATGTACCTAGATATGAAACACACAATAGTGGGAAAATGCACCTAGATTTAAAACTCACAGCATTGGGAAAATGCACCCTTATTTAAAACTCACAATAGTGGGAAAATTCCCCTAGATTTAAACTCACAGCAGTGGGTATATGCACCTAGATTTGAAACACACCTAGTGGGAAAATGCACCGAGATTTGAAACACACAGTAGCAAAAAAATGCACATGGATTTGAAACTCACAGTAGTGGGAAAATGTACCTAGATTTAAACTCACAGAAGTGGATAAATGCACCTAGATTTAAACTCACAGCAGTGGAAAAATGCACCTAGATTTAAAACTCACAGCAGTGGGAAAATGCACCTAGATTTGAACCACACAGTAGTAGGAAAATGCACCTAGATTTGAAACACACACTAGTAGGAAAATTCACCTATGTTTGAAGCACAGAGCTATGGGAAATTTCACCTAGATTTAAACTCACAGCAGTGGGAAATGCACCTAGATTTAAGACTCACAGCAGTGGGAAAATGCACCTAGATTTGAAACACACAGCAGTGGGAAATTACACCTAGATTTAAACTCACAGCAGTAGGAAAATGCACCTAGATTTAAAGCTCACAGGAGTGGGAAAATGCACCTACATTTAAATCTCATAGTAGTGGGAAAATCCACCTAGATTTACAAACGCACAGCAGTGTGAAAATGCACCCTGATTAAAAACTCTCAATAGTGGGAAGATGCACCTAGATGTAAACTCACTGCAGTGGCAAAATGCACCTAGATTTCAAACACACAACAATGGGAAAATGCACCTAGATCTAAACTGACAGTAGTGGGAAAATGCACCTAGATTTAAAACTCACAGCAGTGGGAAAATGCACCTAGATTTGAAACGGAGCAGTGGGAAAATGTACCTAGATTTGAAACACACAATAATGGGAAAATGCACCTAGATTTAAAACACAAAGTAGCAAGAAAATGCACATGGATTTGAAACTTACAGTAGTGGGAAAATGCACCTAGATTTAAAACTCACAGCAGTTGGAAAATGCACCTAGATTTGAACCACAAAGTAGTGTGAAAATGCACCTAGATTTGAAACACACAGTCGAAGAAAAATGTACCTGGGTTTGGAACACAAAGCTATGGGAAATTTCACCTAGATTTAAACTCACAGCAGTGGGAAATGCACCTAAATTTAAGACTCACAGCAGTGGGAAAATGCACCTAGATTTGAAACACACAGCAGTGGGAAATTAGACCTAGATTTAAACTCACAGCAATGGGAAATTACACCTGGATTTAAACTCACAGCAGTAGAAACATGCACCTAGATTTACAAACGCACAGCAGTGTGAAAATGCACCCTGATTAAAAACTCTCAATAGTGGGAAGATGCACCTAGATGTAAACTCACTGCAGTGGCAAAATGCACCTAGATTTCAAACACACAACAATGGGAAAATGCACCTAGATCTAAACTCACAGTAGTGGGAAAATGCACCTAGATTTAAAACTCACAGCAGTGGGAAAATGCACCTAGATTTGAAACAGAGCAGTGGGAAAATGTACCTAGATTTGAAACACACAATAATGGGAAAATGCACCTAGATTTAAAACTCACAGCAGTGGGAAAATGCACCCTTATTTAAAACTCACAGTAGTGGGAAAATTCCCCTAGATTTAAACTCACAACAGTGGGAATATGCACCTAGATTTGAAACACACCGTAGTGGGAAAAAGCACCGAGATTTGAAACACACAGTAGCAAGAAAATGCATATGGATTTGAAACTCACAGTAGTCGGAAAATGCACCTAGATTTAAACTCACCACAGTGGAAAAATGCACCTAGATTTAAACTCACAGCAGTGGAAAAATGCACCTAGATTTAAACTCACAGCAGTGGGAATATGCACCTAGATTTGAAACACACCGTAGTGGGAAAAAGCACCGAGATTTGAAACACACAGTAGCAAGAAAATGCATATGGATTTGAACCACACAGTAGTGGGAAAATGCACCTAGATTTGAAACACTGTAGTAGGAAAATGCACGTAGGTTTGAAACACAGAGCTATGGGAAATTTCACCTAGATTTATACTCACAGCAGTGGGAAGTGCACCTAGATTTAAAACTCACAGCAGTGGGGAAATGCAGCTAGATTTGAAACATACAGCAGTGGAAAATTACACCTAGATTGAAACTCACAGCAGTAGGAAAATGCACCTAGATTTGAAGCTCACAGGAGTGGGAAAATGCACCAAGAGTTAAATCTCACAGTAGTGGGAAAATTCACCTAGATGTAAAACTCGCAGCAGTGTGAAAATGCACCCTGACGCAAAACTCACAGTAGTGGAAAGATGCATCTAGATGTAAACTCAGAGCAGTGGAAAAAATGCATCCAGATTCAAAACTCAGAGCAGTGGGAAAATGAACCTAGATTTGAAACACACAACAATGGGAAATTGCGCCTAGATTTGAAATACACAGTAGTGGGGAAATGCACCTAGATTTGAACACACAGCAATTGGAAAATGCACCTAGATTTGAAACACACAACAGTGGGAAATTGCAAATAGATTTAAACTCACAGCAGTAGGATAATACATCTTGATTTAAAACTCACAGTAGTGGGAAAATGCACATATATTTAAACTCACAGCATGTGGAAAATGCACATAGATTTGAAACTCAGAGCAGTGGGAAAATGCACCTAGATTTGAAACACGTAGCAGTGGGAAATTGCAAATAGATTTAAACTCACAACAGTAGGATAATACATCTTGATTTGAAACTCGCAGCAGTGGGAAAATGCACCTAGATTTGAGCCACACAGTAGTGGCTAAATGCACCTAGATTTGAAACACACAGTAGTAGGAAAATGCACGTAGGTTTGAAACACAGAGCTATGGTGAATTTCACCTAGATTTAAACTCACAGCAGTGGGAAATGCACCTAGATTTAAGACCCACAGCAGTGGGAAAATGCACCTAGATTTGAAACACACAGCAGTGGGAAATTACACCTAGATTTAAACTCATAGCAGTAGGAACATGCACCTAGATTTAAAGCTCACAGGAGTGGGAAAATGCACCTAGATTTAAATCTCAAAGTAGTGGGAAAGTCCACCTAGATTTAAAACTCACAGCAGAGTGAAAATGCACCCTGATTTAAAACTCACATTAGTGAGAAGATGCACCTAGATGTAAACTCACTCGAGTGGCAAAATGCACCTAGATTCAAAACTCAGAGCAGTGGGAAAATGCACCTAGATTTGAAACACACAACAATGGGAAATTGCGCCTAGATTTGAAACACACAGTAGTGGGGAAATGCACCTAGATTTGAACACACAGCAATGGGAAAATGCACCTAGATTTAAACTCACAGTAGTGGGAAAATGCACCCAGATTTAAAACTCACAGCAGTAGGAAAATGCACCTAGATTTAAAGCTCACAGGAGTGGGAAAATGGACCTAGATTTAAATCTCACAGTAGTGGGAAAATCCACCTAGATTTAAAACTTACAGCAGTGTGAAAATGCACCCTGATTTAAAACTCACAGTAGTGGGAAAATGCACCTAGATGTAAACTCACTGCAGTGGCAAAATGCAGCTAGATTCAAACCTCAGAGCAGTGGGAAAATGCACCTATATTTGAAATGCACAACAATGGGAAATTGCGCCTAGATTTGAAACACATAGTAGTGGGGAAATGCACCTAGATTTGAACACACAGCAATGGGACAATGCACCTAGATTCAAACTCACAGTAGTGGGAAAATTCACTTAGATTTAAACTCACAGCAGTGGGAATATGCACCTAGATTTGAAACACACTGTAGTGGGGAAATGCACTGATTTTTGAAACACACAGTAGCAAGAAAATGCACATGGATTTGAAACTCACAGTAGTGGGAAAATGCACCTAGATTTAAACTCACAGAAGTGGAAAAATGCACCTAGATTTAAACTCACAGCAGTGGAAAAATGCACCTAGATTTAAAACTCACAGCAGTGGGAAAATGGACATAGATTTGAACCACACAGTAGTGGGAAAATGCACCTAGACTTGAAACACACAGTAGTAGGAAAATGCACCTAGGTTTGAAACACAGAGCTATGGGAAATTTCACCTAGATGTAAACTCACAGCAGTGGGAAATGCACCTAGATTTAAGACTCACAGTAGTGGGAAAATGCAACAAGATTTGAAACACACAGTAGCAAGAAAATGCACATGGATTTGAAACTCACAGCAGTGGGAAAATGCACCTAGATTTAAACTCACAGCAGTGGAAAAATGCACCTAGATTTAAACTCACAACAGTGGAAAAATGCACCTAGATTTAAAACTCACAGCAGTGGGAAAATGCACCTAGATTTGAAACACACAGTAGTGGGAAAATGCACCTAGATTTGAAACACACAGTAGTAGGAAAATTAAAAACTCACAGTAGTGGGAAGATGCACCTAGATGTAAACTCACTGCAGTGGCAAAATGCACCTAGATTTCAAACACTCAACAATGGGAAAATGTGCCTAGATTTAAACTCACAGTAGTGGGAAAATGCACCTAGATTTAAAACTCACAGCAGTGGGAAAATGCACCTAGATTTGAAACACAGAGTAGTGGGAAAATGTACCTAGATATGAAACACACAATAGTGGGAAAATGCACCTAGATTTAAAACTCACAGCATTGGGAAAATGCACCCTTATTTAAAACTCACAATAGTGGGAAAATTCCCCTAGATTTAAACTCACAGCAGTGGGTATATGCACCTAGATTTGAAACACACCTAGTGGGAAAATGCACCGAGATTTGAAACACACAGTAGCAAAAAAATGCACATGGATTTGAAACTCACAGTAGTGGGAAAATGTACCTAGATTTAAACTCACAGAAGTGGATAAATGCACCTAGATTTAAACTCACAGCAGTGGAAAAATGCACCTAGATTTAAAACTCACAGCAGTGGGAAAATGCACCTAGATTTGAACCACACAGTAGTAGGAAAATGCACCTAGATTTGAAACACACACTAGTAGGAAAATTCACCTATGTTTGAAGCACAGAGCTATGGGAAATTTCACCTAGATTTAAACTCACAGCAGTGGGAAATGCACCTAGATTTAAGACTCACAGCAGTGGGAAAATGCACCTAGATTTGAAACACACAGCAGTGGGAAATTACACCTAGATTTAAACTCACAGCAGTAGGAAAATGCACCTAGATTTAAAGCTCACAGGAGTGGGAAAATGCACCTACATTTAAATCTCATAGTAGTGGGAAAATCCACCTAGATTTACAAACGCACAGCAGTGTGAAAATGCACCCTGATTAAAAACTCTCAATAGTGGGAAGATGCACCTAGATGTAAACTCACTGCAGTGGCAAAATGCACCTAGATTTCAAACACACAACAATGGGAAAATGCACCTAGATCTAAACTCACAGTAGTGGGAAAATGCACCTAGATTTAAAACTCACAGCAGTGGGAAAATGCACCTAGATTTGAAACAGAGCAGTGGGAAAATGTACCTAGATTTGAAACACACAATAATGGGAAAATGCACCTAGATTTAAAACACAAAGTAGCAAGAAAATGCACATGGATTTGAAACTTACAGTAGTGGGAAAATGCACCTAGATTTAAAACTCACAGCAGTTGGAAAATGCACCTAGATTTGAACCACAAAGTAGTGTGAAAATGCACCTAGATTTGAAACACACAGTCGAAGAAAAATGTACCTGGGTTTGGAACACAAAGCTATGGGAAATTTCACCTAGATTTAAACTCACAGCAGTGGGAAATGCACCTAAATTTAAGACTCACAGCAGTGGGAAAATGCACCTAGATTTGAAACACACAGCAGTGGGAAATTAGACCTAGATTTAAACTCACAGCAATGGGAAATTACACCTGGATTTAAACTCACAGCAGTAGAAACATGCACCTAGATTTACAAACGCACAGCAGTGTGAAAATGCACCCTGATTAAAAACTCTCAATAGTGGGAAGATGCACCTAGATGTAAACTCACTGCAGTGGCAAAATGCACCTAGATTTCAAACACACAACAATGGGAAAATGCACCTAGATCTAAACTCACAGTAGTGGGAAAATGCACCTAGATTTAAAACTCACAGCAGTGGGAAAATGCACCTAGATTTGAAACAGAGCAGTGGGAAAATGTACCTAGATTTGAAACACACAATAATGGGAAAATGCACCTAGATTTAAAACTCACAGCAGTGGGAAAATGCTCTCTTATTTAAAACTCACAGTAGTGGGAAAATTGCCCTAGATTTAAACTCACAGTAGTGGGAATATGCACCTAGATTTGAAACACACCGTAGTGGGAAAATGCACCGAGATTTGAAACACACAGTAGCAAGAAAATGCACATGGATTTGAAACTCACAGTAGTGGGAAAATGCACCTAGATTTAAACTCACAGCAGTGGAAAAATGCACCTAGATTTAAACTCACAGCAGTGGAAAAATGCACCTAGATTAAAACTCACAGCAGTGGGAAAATGCACCTAGATTTGAACCACACAGTAGTGGGAAAATGCACCTAGATTTGAAACACTGTAGTAGGAAAATGCACCTAGGTTTGAAACACAGAGCTATGGGAAATTTCACCTAGATTTAATCTCACAGCAGTGGGAAATGCACCTAGATTTAAAACTCACAGCAGTTGGAAAATGCACTTAGATTTGAAACACAGAGTAGTGGGAAAATGTACCTAGATTTGAAACACACAATAATGGGAAAATGTACCTAGATTTAAACTCACAGTTGTGGGAACATGCACCTAGATTTGAAACACACAGCAGTGGGAAAATGCACCGATATTTGAAACACAAAGTAGCAAGAAAATGCACATGGATTTGAAACTTACAGTAGTGGGAAAATGCACCTAGATTTAAAACTCACAGCAGTTGGAAAATGCACCTAGATTTGAACCACAAAGTAGTGTGAAAATGCACCTAGATTTGAAACACACAGTCGAAGAAAAATGTACCTGGGTTTGGAACACAAAGCTATGGGAAATTTCACCTAGATTTAAACTCACAGCAGTGGGAAATGCACCTAGATTTAAGACTCACAGCAGTGGGAAAATGCACCTAGATTTGAAACACACAGCAGTGGGAAATTAGACCTAGATTTAAACTCACAGCAATGGGAAATTACACCCAGATTTAAACTCACAGCAGTAGAAACATGCACCTAGATTTAAAGCTCACAGGAGTGTGAAAATGCACCCTGATTAAAAACTCACAGTAGTGAGAAGATGCACCTAGATGTAAACTCACAGTAGTAGGACAATGCACCTAGATTTAAAACTCACAGCAGTGGGAAAATGCACTTAGATTTGAAAAACAGAGTAGTGGGAAAATGTACCTAGATTTGAAACACACAATAATGGGAAAATGCACCTAGATTTAAAACTCACAGCAGTGGGAAAATGCACCCTTATTTAAAACTCACAGTAGTGGGAAAATTCCCCTAGATTTAAACTCACAGCAGTGGGAATATGCACCTAGATTTGAAACACACCGTAGTGGGAAAATGCACCGAAATTTGAAACACACAGTAGCAAGAAAATGCACATGGATTTGAAACTCACAGTAGTGGGAAAATGCACCTAGATTTAACCTCACAGTAGTAGGAAAATGCACCTAGGTTTGAAACACAGAGCTATGGGAAATTTCACCTACATTTAATCTCACAGCAGTGGGAAATGCACCTAGATTTAAGACTCACAGCAGTGGGAAAATGCACCTAGATTTAAAACTCACAGCAGTTGGAAAATGCACCTAGATTTGAAACACAGAGTAGTGGGAAAATGTACCTAGATTTGAAACAAACAATAATGGGAAAATGTACCTAGATTTAAACTCACAGTCATGGGAACATGCACCTAGATTTGAAACACACAGTAGTGGGAAAATGCACCGAGATTTGAAACACACAGTAGCAAGAAAATGCACATGGATTTGAAACTCACAGTAGTGGGAAAATGCACCTAGATTTAAAACTCACAGCAGTTGGAAAATGCACCTAGATTTGAACCACACAGTCGAAGGAAAATGCACCTGGGTTTGGAACACAAAGCTATGGGAAATTTCACCTAGATTTAAACTCACAGCAGTAGGAAATGCACTTAGATTTGAAACACAGAGTAGTGGGAAAATGTACCTATCTTTGAAACACACAATAATGGGAAAATGCACCTAGATTTAAAACTCACAGCAGTGGGAAAATGCACCCTTATTTAAAACTCACAGTAGTGGGAAAATTCCCCTAGATTTAAACTCACAGCAGTGGCAATATGCACCTAGATCTGAAGCACACTGTAGTGGGAAAATGCACCGAGATTTGACACACACGGTAGCAAGAAAATGCACATGGATTTGAAACTCACAGTAGTGGGAAAATGCACCTAGATTTAAACTCACAGCAGTGGAAAAATGCACCTAGATTAAAACTCACAGCAGTGCGAAAATGCACCTAGATTTGAACCACACAATAGTGGGAAAATGCACCTAGATTTGAAACACTGTAGTAGGAAAATGCACCTAGGTTTGAAACACAGAGCTATGGGAAATTTCACCTAGATTTAAGACTCACAGCAGTGGGAATATGCACCTAGATTTAAAACTCAGCAGTTGGAAAATGCACCTAGATTTGAAACACAGAGTAGTGGGAAAATGTACCTAGATTTGAAACACACAATAATGGGAAAATGTACCTAGATTTAAATTCACAGTCGTGGGAACATGCACCTAGATTTGAAACACACAGTCGTGGGAAAATGCACCGAGATTTGAAACACACAGTAGCAAGAAAATGCACATGGATTTGAAATTCACAGTAGTGTGAAAATGCACCTAGATTTGAACCACACAGTCGTAGGAAAATGCACCTGGGTTTGGAACACAAAGCTATGGGAAATTTCACCTAGATTTAAACTTGCTGCAGTGGCAAAATGCACCTACATTTCAAACACACAACAATGGGAAAATCCACCTAGATTTAAACTCACAGTAGTGGGAAAATGCACCTATATTTAAAACTCACAGCAGTGGGAAAATGCACCTAGATTTGAAACACAGAGTAGTGGGAAAATGTACCTAGATTTGAAACACACAATAATGGGAAAATGCACCTAGATTTAAAACTCACAGCAGTGGGAAAATGCACCCTTATTTAAAACTCACAGTAGTGGGAAAATTCCCCTAGATTTAAACTCACAGCAGTGGGAATATGCACCTAGATTTGAAACACCCCGTAGTGGGAAATGCACCGAGATTTGAAACACACAGTAGCAAGAAAATGCACATGGATTTGAAACTCACAGTAGTGGGAAAATGCACCTAGATTTAACCTCACAGTAGAAGGAAAATGCACCTAGGTTTGAAACACAGAGCTATGGGAAATTTCACCTACATTTAATCTCACCGCAGTGGGAAATGCACCTAGATTTAAGACTCACAGCAGTGGGAAAATGCACCTAGATTTAAAACTCACAGCAGTTGGAAAATGCACCTAGATTTGAAACACAGAGTAGTGGGAAAATGTACCTAGATTTGAAACACACAATAATGGGAAAATGTACCTAGATTTAAACTGACAGTCATGGGAACATGCACCTAGACTTGAAACACACAGTAGTGGGAAAATGCACCGAGATTTGAAGCACACAGTAGCAAGAAAATGCACATAGATTTGAAACTCACAGTAGTGGGAAAATGCACCTAGATTTAAAACTCACAGCAGTTGGAAAATGCACCTAGATTTGAACCACACAGTCGAAGGAAAATGCACCTGGGTTTGGAACACAAAGCTATGGGAAATTTCACCTAGATTTAAACTCACAGCAGTGGGAAATGCACCTAGATTTAAGACTCACAGCAGTGGGAAAATGCACCTAGATTTGAGACACACAGCAGTGGGAAATTACACCTAGATTTAAACTCACAGGGTGTGAAATTACACCTAGATTTAAACTCACAGCAGTAGGAAAATGCACCTAGATTTAAAGCTCACAGGAGTGGGAAAATGCACCTAACTTTAAATCTCATAGTAGTGGGAAAATCCACCTACATTTAAAACTCACAGCAGTGGGAAAATGCACCTAGATTTGAGCCACACAGTAGTGGGTAAATGCACCTAGATTTGAAACACACAGTAGTAGGAAAATTCACGTAGGTTTGAAACACAGAGCTATGGTAAATTTCACCTAGATTTAAACTCACAGCAGTGGGAAATGCACCTAGATTTAAGACCCACAGCAGTGGGAAAATGCACCTAGATTTGAAACACACAGCAGTGGGAAATTACACCTAGATTTAAACTCATAGCAGTAGGAACATGCACCTAGATTTAAAGCTCACAGGAGTGGGAAAATGCACCTAGATTTAAATCTCAAAGTAGTGGGAAAGTCCACCTAGATTTAAAACTCACAGCAGAGTGAAAATGCACCCTGATTTAAAACTCACATTAGTGAGAAGATGCACCTAGATGTAAACTCACTTGAGTGGCAAAATGCACCTAGATTCAAAACTCAGAGCAGTGGGAAAATGTACCTAGATTTGAAACACACAACAATGGGAAATTGCGCCTAGATTTGAAACACACAGTAGTGGGGAAATGCACCTAGATTTGAACACACAGCAATGGGAAAATGCACCTAGATTTAAACTCACAGTAGTGGGAAAATGCACCCAGATTTAAAACTCACAGCAGTAGGAAAATGCACCTAGATTTAAAGCTCACAGGAGTGGGAAAATGCACCTAGATTTAAATCTCACAGTAGTGGGAAAATCCACCTAGATTTAAAACTTACAGCAGTGTGAAAATGCACCCTGATTTAAAACTCACAGTAGTGGGAAAATGCACCTAGATGTAAACTCACTGCAGTGGCAAAATGCAGCTAGATTCAAACCTCAGAGCAGTGGGAAAATGCACCTAGATTTGAAATGCACAACAATGTGAAATTGCGCCTAGGCTTGAAACACATAGTAGTGGGGAAATGCACCTAGATTTGAACACACAGCAATGGGACAATGCACCTAGATTCAAACTCACAGTAGTGGAAAAATTCACTTAGATTTAAACTCACAGCAGTGGGAATATGCACCTAGATTTGAAACACACTGTAGTGGGGAAATGCACTGATTTTTGAAACACACAGTAGCAAGAAAATGCACATGGATTTGAAACTCACAGTAGTGGGAAAATGCACCTAGATTTAAACTCACAGAAGTGGAAAAATGCACCTAGATTTAAACTCACAGCAGTGGAAAAATGCACCTAGATTTAAAACTCACAGCAGTGGGAAAATGCACATAGATTTGAACCACACAATAGTGGGAAAATGCACCTAGACTTGAAACACACAGTAGTAGGAAAATGCACCTAGGTTTGAAACACAGAGCTATGGGAAATTTCACCTAGATTTAAACTCACAGCAGTGGGAAATGCACCTAGATGTAAACTCACTGCAGTGGCAAAATGCACCTAGATTTCAAACACACAGCAGTGGGAAATTACACCTAGATCTAAACTCACAGCAGTAGGAAAATGCACCTAGATTTAAAGCTCACAGGAGTGGGAAAATGCACCTACATTTAAATCTCATAGTAGTGGGAAAATCCACCTAGATTTACAAACGCACAGCAGTGTGAAAATGCACCCTGATTAAAAACTCTCAATAGTGGGAAGATGCACCTAGATGTAAACTCACTGCAGTGGCAAAATGCACCTAGATTTCAAACACACAACAATGGGAAAATGCACCTAGATCTAAACTGACAGTAGTGGGAAAATGCACCTAGATTTAAAACTCACAGCAGTGGGAAAATGCACCTAGATTTGAAACAGAGCAGTGGGAAAATGTACCTAGATTTGAAACACACAATAATGGGAAAATGCACCTAGATTTAAAACACAAAGTAGCAAGAAAATGCACATGGATTTGAAACTTACAGTAGTGGGAAAATGCACCTAGATTTAAAACTCACAGCAGTTGGAAAATGCACCTAGATTTGAACCACAAAGTAGTGTGAAAATGCACCTAGATTTGAAACACACAGTCGAAGAAAAATGTACCTGGGTTTGGAACACAAAGCTATGGGAAATTTCACCTAGATTTAAACTCACAGCAGTGGGAAATGCACCTAAATTTAAGACTCACAGCAGTGGGAAAATGCACCTAGATTTGAAACACACAGCAGTGGGAAATTAGACCTAGATTTAAACTCACAGCAATGGGAAATTACACCTGGATTTAAACTCACAGCAGTAGAAACATGCACCTAGATTTACAAACGCACAGCAGTGTGAAAATGCACCCTGATTAAAAACTCTCAATAGTGGGAAGATGCACCTAGATGTAAACTCACTGCAGTGGCAAAATGCACCTAGATTTCAAACACACAACAATGGGAAAATGCACCTAGATCTAAACTCACAGTAGTGGGAAAATGCACCTAGATTTAAAACTCACAGCAGTGGGAAAATGCACCTAGATTTGAAACAGAGCAGTGGGAAAATGTACCTAGATTTGAAACACACAATAATGGGAAAATGCACCTAGATTTAAAACTCACAGCAGTGGGAAAATGCACCCTTATTTAAAACTCACAGTAGTGGGAAAATTCCCCTAGATTTAAACTCACAGCAGTGGGAATATGCACCTAGATTTGAAACACACCGTAGTGGGAAAAAGCACCGAGATTTGAAACACACAGTAGCAAGAAAATGCATATGGATTTGAAACTCACAGTAGTCGGAAAATGCACCTAGATTTAAACTCACCACAGTGGAAAAATGCACCTAGATTTGAAACACACAGCAGTGGGAAATTACACCTAGATTTAAACTCACAGCAGTAGGAAAATGCACCTAGATTTAAAGCTCACAGGAGTGGGAAAATGCACCTACATTTAAATCTCATAGTAGTGGGAAAATCCACCTAGATTTACAAACGCACAGCAGTGTGAAAATGCACCCTGATTAAAAACTCTCAATAGTGGGAAGATGCACCTAGATGTAAACTCACTGCAGTGGCAAAATGCACCTAGATTTCAAACACACAACAATGGGAAAATGCACCTAGATCTAAACTGACAGTAGTGGGAAAATGCACCTAGATTTAAAACTCACAGCAGTGGGAAAATGCACCTAGATTTGAAACGGAGCAGTGGGAAAATGTACCTAGATTTGAAACACACAATAATGGGAAAATGCACCTAGATTTAAAACACAAAGTAGCAAGAAAATGCACATGGATTTGAAACTTACAGTAGTGGGAAAATGCACCTAGATTTAAAACTCACAGCAGTTGGAAAATGCACCTAGATTTGAACCACAAAGTAGTGTGAAAATGCACCTAGATTTGAAACACACAGTCGAAGAAAAATGTACCTGGGTTTGGAACACAAAGCTATGGGAAATTTCACCTAGATTTAAACTCACAGCAGTGGGAAATGCACCTAAATTTAAGACTCACAGCAGTGGGAAAATGCACCTAGATTTGAAACACACAGCAGTGGGAAATTAGACCTAGATTTAAACTCACAGCAATGGGAAATTACACCTGGATTTAAACTCACAGCAGTAGAAACATGCACCTAGATTTACAAACGCACAGCAGTGTGAAAATGCACCCTGATTAAAAACTCTCAATAGTGGGAAGATGCACCTAGATGTAAACTCACTGCAGTGGCAAAATGCACCTAGATTTCAAACACACAACAATGGGAAAATGCACCTAGATCTAAACTCACAGTAGTGGGAAAATGCACCTAGATTTAAAACTCACAGCAGTGGGAAAATGCACCTAGATTTGAAACAGAGCAGTGGGAAAATGTACCTAGATTTGAAACACACAATAATGGGAAAATGCACCTAGATTTAAAACTCACAGCAGTGGGAAAATGCACCCTTATTTAAAACTCACAGTAGTGGGAAAATTCCCCTAGATTTAAACTCACAACAGTGGGAATATGCACCTAGATTTGAAACACACCGTAGTGGGAAAAAGCACCGAGATTTGAAACACACAGTAGCAAGAAAATGCATATGGATTTGAAACTCACAGTAGTCGGAAAATGCACCTAGATTTAAACTCACCACAGTGGAAAAATGCACCTAGATTTAAACTCACAGCAGTGGAAAAATGCACCTAGATTTAAACTCACAGCAGTGGGAATATGCACCTAGATTTGAAACACACCGTAGTGGGAAAAAGCACCGAGATTTGAAACACACAGTAGCAAGAAAATGCATATGGATTTGAACCACACAGTAGTGGGAAAATGCACCTAGATTTGAAACACTGTAGTAGGAAAATGCACGTAGGTTTGAAACACAGAGCTATGGGAAATTTCACCTAGATTTATACTCACAGCAGTGGGAAGTGCACCTAGATTTAAAACTCACAGCAGTGGGGAAATGCAGCTAGATTTGAAACATACAGCAGTGGAAAATTACACCTAGATTGAAACTCACAGCAGTAGGAAAATGCACCTAGATTTGAAGCTCACAGGAGTGGGAAAATGCACCAAGAGTTAAATCTCACAGTAGTGGGAAAATTCACCTAGATGTAAAACTCGCAGCAGTGTGAAAATGCACCCTGACGCAAAACTCACAGTAGTGGAAAGATGCATCTAGATGTAAACTCAGAGCAGTGGAAAAAATGCATCCAGATTCAAAACTCAGAGCAGTGGGAAAATGAACCTAGATTTGAAACACACAACAATGGGAAATTGCGCCTAGATTTGAAATACACAGTAGTGGGGAAATGCACCTAGATTTGAACACACAGCAATTGGAAAATGCACCTAGATTTGAAACACACAACAGTGGGAAATTGCAAATAGATTTAAACTCACAGCAGTAGGATAATACATCTTGATTTAAAACTCACAGTAGTGGGAAAATGCACATACTTTTAAACTCACAGCATGTGGAAAATGCACATAGATTTGAAACTCAGAGCAGTGGGAAAATGCACCTAGATTTGAAACACGTAGCAGTGGGAAATTGCAAATAGATTTAAACTCACAACAGTAGGATAATACATCTTGATTTGAAACTCGCAGCAGTGGGAAAATGCACCTAGATTTGAGCCACACAGTAGTGGCTAAATGCACCTAGATTTGAAACACACAGTAGTAGGAAAATGCACGTAGGTTTGAAACACAGAGCTATGGTGAATTTCACCTAGATTTAAACTCACAGCAGTGGGAAATGCACCTAGATTTAAGACCCACAGCAGTGGGAAAATGCACCTAGATTTGAAACACACAGCAGTGGGAAATTACACCTAGATTTAAACTCATAGCAGTAGGAACATGCACCTAGATTTAAAGCTCACAGGAGTGGGAAAATGCACCTAGATTTAAATCTCAAAGTAGTGGGAAAGTCCACCTAGATTTAAAACTCACAGCAGAGTGAAAATGCACCCTGATTTAAAACTCACATTAGTGAGAAGATGCACCTAGATGTAAACTCACTCGAGTGGCAAAATGCACCTAGATTCAAAACTCAGAGCAGTGGGAAAATGCACCTAGATTTGAAACACACAACAATGGGAAATTGCGCCTAGATTTGAAACACACAGTAGTGGGGAAATGCACCTAGATTTGAACACACAGCAATGGGAAAATGCACCTAGATTTAAACTCACAGTAGTGGGAAAATGCACCCAGATTTAAAACTCACAGCAGTAGGAAAATGCACCTAGATTTAAAGCTCACAGGAGTGGGAAAATGGACCTAGATTTAAATCTCACAGTAGTGGGAAAATCCACCTAGATTTAAAACTTACAGCAGTGTGAAAATGCACCCTGATTTAAAACTCACAGTAGTGGGAAAATGCACCTAGATGTAAACTCACTGCAGTGGCAAAATGCAGCTAGATTCAAACCTCAGAGCAGTGGGAAAATGCACCTATATTTGAAATGCACAACAATGGGAAATTGCGCCTAGATTTGAAACACATAGTAGTGGGGAAATGCACCTAGATTTGAACACACAGCAATGGGACAATGCACCTAGATTCAAACTCACAGTAGTGGGAAAATTCACTTAGATTTAAACTCACAGCAGTGGGAATATGCACCTAGATTTGAAACACACTGTAGTGGGGAAATGCACTGATTTTTGAAACACACAGTAGCAAGAAAATGCACATGGATTTGAAACTCACAGTAGTGGGAAAATGCACCTAGATTTAAACTCACAGAAGTGGAAAAATGCACCTAGATTTAAACTCACAGCAGTGGAAAAATGCACCTAGATTTAAAACTCACAGCAGTGGGAAAATGGACATAGATTTGAACCACACAGTAGTGGGAAAATGCACCTAGACTTGAAACACACAGTAGTAGGAAAATGCACCTAGGTTTGAAACACAGAGCTATGGGAAATTTCACCTAGATGTAAACTCACAGCAGTGGGAAATGCACCTAGATTTAAGACTCACAGTAGTGGGAAAATGCAACAAGATTTGAAACACACAGTAGCAAGAAAATGCACATGGATTTGAAACTCACAGCAGTGGGAAAATGCACCTAGATTTAAACTCACAGCAGTGGAAAAATGCACCTAGATTTAAACTCACAACAGTGGAAAAATGCACCTAGATTTAAAACTCACAGCAGTGGGAAAATGCACCTAGATTTGAAACACACAGTAGTGGGAAAATGCACCTAGATTTGAAACACACAGTAGTAGGAAAATTAAAAACTCACAGTAGTGGGAAGATGCACCTAGATGTAAACTCACTGCAGTGGCAAAATGCACCTAGATTTCAAACACTCAACAATGGGAAAATGTGCCTAGATTTAAACTCACAGTAGTGGGAAAATGCACCTAGATTTAAAACTCACAGCAGTGGGAAAATGCACCTAGATTTGAAACACAGAGTAGTGGGAAAATGTACCTAGATATGAAACACACAATAGTGGGAAAATGCACCTAGATTTAAAACTCACAGCATTGGGAAAATGCACCCTTATTTAAAACTCACAATAGTGGGAAAATTCCCCTAGATTTAAACTCACAGCAGTGGGTATATGCACCTAGATTTGAAACACACCTAGTGGGAAAATGCACCGAGATTTGAAACACACAGTAGCAAAAAAATGCACATGGATTTGAAACTCACAGTAGTGGGAAAATGTACCTAGATTTAAACTCACAGAAGTGGATAAATGCACCTAGATTTAAACTCACAGCAGTGGAAAAATGCACCTAGATTTAAAACTCACAGCAGTGGGAAAATGCACCTAGATTTGAACCACACAGTAGTAGGAAAATGCACCTAGATTTGAAACACACACTAGTAGGAAAATTCACCTATGTTTGAAGCACAGAGCTATGGGAAATTTCACCTAGATTTAAACTCACAGCAGTGGGAAATGCACCTAGATTTAAGACTCACAGCAGTGGGAAAATGCACCTAGATTTGAAACACACAGCAGTGGGAAATTACACCTAGATTTAAACTCACAGCAGTAGGAAAATGCACCTAGATTTAAAGCTCACAGGAGTGGGAAAATGCACCTACATTTAAATCTCATAGTAGTGGGAAAATCCACCTAGATTTACAAACGCACAGCAGTGTGAAAATGCACCCTGATTAAAAACTCTCAATAGTGGGAAGATGCACCTAGATGTAAACTCACTGCAGTGGCAAAATGCACCTAGATTTCAAACACACAACAATGGGAAAATGCACCTAGATCTAAACTCACAGCAGTAGGAAAATGCACCTAGATTTAAAGCTCACAGGAGTGGGAAAATGCACCTACATTTAAATCTCATAGTAGTGGGAAAATCCACCTAGATTTACAAACGCACAGCAGTGTGAAAATGCACCCTGATTAAAAACTCTCAATAGTGGGAAGATGCACCTAGATGTAAACTCACTGCAGTGGCAAAATGCACCTAGATTTCAAACACACAACAATGGGAAAATGCACCTAGATCTAAACTGACAGTAGTGGGAAAATGCACCTAGATTTAAAACTCACAGCAGTGGGAAAATGCACCTAGATTTGAAACAGAGCAGTGGGAAAATGTACCTAGATTTGAAACACACAATAATGGGAAAATGCACCTAGATTTAAAACACAAAGTAGCAAGAAAATGCACATGGATTTGAAACTTACAGTAGTGGGAAAATGCACCTAGATTTAAAACTCACAGCAGTTGGAAAATGCACCTAGATTTGAACCACAAAGTAGTGTGAAAATGCACCTAGATTTGAAACACACAGTCGAAGAAAAATGTACCTGGGTTTGGAACACAAAGCTATGGGAAATTTCACCTAGATTTAAACTCACAGCAGTGGGAAATGCACCTAAATTTAAGACTCACAGCAGTGGGAAAATGCACCTAGATTTGAAACACACAGCAGTGGGAAATTAGACCTAGATTTAAACTCACAGCAATGGGAAATTACACCTGGATTTAAACTCACAGCAGTAGAAACATGCACCTAGATTTACAAACGCACAGCAGTGTGAAAATGCACCCTGATTAAAAACTCTCAATAGTGGGAAGATGCACCTAGATGTAAACTCACTGCAGTGGCAAAATGCACCTAGATTTCAAACACACAACAATGGGAAAATGCACCTAGATCTAAACTCACAGTAGTGGGAAAATGCACCTAGATTTAAAACTCACAGCAGTGGGAAAATGCACCTAGATTTGAAACAGAGCAGTGGGAAAATGTACCTAGATTTGAAACACACAATAATGGGAAAATGCACCTAGATTTAAAACTCACAGCAGTGGGAAAATGCACCCTTATTTAAAACTCACAGTAGTGGGAAAATTCCCCTAGATTTAAACTCACAGCAGTGGGAATATGCACCTAGATTTGAAACACACCGTAGTGGGAAAAAGCACCGAGATTTGAAACACACAGTAGCAAGAAAATGCATATGGATTTGAAACTCACAGTAGTCGGAAAATGCACCTAGATTTAAACTCACCACAGTGGAAAAATGCACCTAGATTTGAAACACACAGCAGTGGGAAATTACACCTAGATTTAAACTCACAGCAGTAGGAGAATGCACCTAGATTTAAAGCTCACAGGAGTGGGAAAATGCACCTACATTTAAATCTCATAGTAGTGGGAAAATCCACCTAGATTTACAAACGCACAGCAGTGTGAAAATGCACCCTGATTAAAAACTCTCAATAGTGGGAAGATGCACCTAGATGTAAACTCACTGCAGTGGCAAAATGCACCTAGATTTCAAACACACAACAATGGGAAAATGCACCTAGATCTAAACTGACAGTAGTGGGAAAATGCACCTAGATTTAAAACTCACAGCAGTGGGAAAATGCACCTAGATTTGAAACGGAGCAGTGGGAAAATGTACCTAGATTTGAAACACACAATAATGGGAAAATGCACCTAGATTTAAAACACAAAGTAGCAAGAAAATGCACATGGATTTGAAACTTACAGTAGTGGGAAAATGCACCTAGATTTAAAACTCACAGCAGTTGGAAAATGCACCTAGATTTGAACCACAAAGTAGTGTGAAAATGCACCTAGATTTGAAACACACAGTCGAAGAAAAATGTACCTGGGTTTGGAACACAAAGCTATGGGAAATTTCACCTAGATTTAAACTCACAGCAGTGGGAAATGCACCTAAATTTAAGACTCACAGCAGTGGGAAAATGCACCTAGATTTGAAACACACAGCAGTGGGAAATTAGACCTAGATTTAAACTCACAGCAATGGGAAATTACACCTGGATTTAAACTCACAGCAGTAGAAACATGCACCTAGATTTACAAACGCACAGCAGTGTGAAAATGCACCCTGATTAAAAACTCTCAATAGTGGGAAGATGCACCTAGATGTAAACTCACTGCAGTGGCAAAATGCACCTAGATTTCAAACACACAACAATGGGAAAATGCACCTAGATCTAAACTCACAGTAGTGGGAAAATGCACCTAGATTTAAAACTCACAGCAGTGGGAAAATGCACCTAGATTTGAAACAGAGCAGTGGGAAAATGTACCTAGATTTGAAACACACAATAATGGGAAAATGCACCTAGATTTAAAACTCACAGCAGTGGGAAAATGCACCCTTATTTAAAACTCACAGTAGTGGGAAAATTCCCCTAGATTTAAACTCACAACAGTGGGAATATGCACCTAGATTTGAAACACACCGTAGTGGGAAAAAGCACCGAGATTTGAAACACACAGTAGCAAGAAAATGCATATGGATTTGAAACTCACAGTAGTCGGAAAATGCACCTAGATTTAAACTCACCACAGTGGAAAAATGCACCTAGATTTAAACTCACAGCAGTGGAAAAATGCACCTAGATTTAAACTCACAGCAGTGGGAATATGCACCTAGATTTGAAACACACCGTAGTGGGAAAAAGCACCGAGATTTGAAACACACAGTAGCAAGAAAATGCATATGGATTTGAACCACACAGTAGTGGGAAAATGCACCTAGATTTGAAACACTGTAGTAGGAAAATGCACGTAGGTTTGAAACACAGAGCTATGGGAAATTTCACCTAGATTTATACTCACAGCAGTGGGAAGTGCACCTAGATTTAAAACTCACAGCAGTGGGGAAATGCAGCTAGATTTGAAACATACAGCAGTGGAAAATTACACCTAGATTGAAACTCACAGCAGTAGGAAAATGCACCTAGATTTGAAGCTCACAGGAGTGGGAAAATGCACCAAGAGTTAAATCTCACAGTAGTGGGAAAATTCACCTAGATGTAAAACTCGCAGCAGTGTGAAAATGCACCCTGACGCAAAACTCACAGTAGTGGAAAGATGCATCTAGATGTAAACTCAGAGCAGTGGAAAAAATGCATCCAGATTCAAAACTCAGAGCAGTGGGAAAATGAACCTAGATTTGAAACACACAACAATGGGAAATTGCGCCTAGATTTGAAATACACAGTAGTGGGGAAATGCACCTAGATTTGAACACACAGCAATTGGAAAATGCACCTAGATTTGAAACACACAACAGTGGGAAATTGCAAATAGATTTAAACTCACAGCAGTAGGATAATACATCTTGATTTAAAACTCACAGTAGTGGGAAAATGCACATACTTTTAAACTCACAGCATGTGGAAAATGCACATAGATTTGAAACTCAGAGCAGTGGGAAAATGCACCTAGATTTGAAACACGTAGCAGTGGGAAATTGCAAATAGATTTAAACTCACAACAGTAGGATAATACATCTTGATTTGAAACTCGCAGCAGTGGGAAAATGCACCTAGATTTGAGCCACACAGTAGTGGCTAAATGCACCTAGATTTGAAACACACAGTAGTAGGAAAATGCACGTAGGTTTGAAACACAGAGCTATGGTGAATTTCACCTAGATTTAAACTCACAGCAGTGGGAAATGCACCTAGATTTAAGACCCACAGCAGTGGGAAAATGCACCTAGATTTGAAACACACAGCAGTGGGAAATTACACCTAGATTTAAACTCATAGCAGTAGGAACATGCACCTAGATTTAAAGCTCACAGGAGTGGGAAAATGCACCTAGATTTAAATCTCAAAGTAGTGGGAAAGTCCACCTAGATTTAAAACTCACAGCAGAGTGAAAATGCACCCTGATTTAAAACTCACATTAGTGAGAAGATGCACCTAGATGTAAACTCACTCGAGTGGCAAAATGCACCTAGATTCAAAACTCAGAGCAGTGGGAAAATGCACCTAGATTTGAAACACACAACAATGGGAAATTGCGCCTAGATTTGAAACACACAGTAGTGGGGAAATGCACCTAGATTTGAACACACAGCAATGGGAAAATGCACCTAGATTTAAACTCACAGTAGTGGGAAAATGCACCCAGATTTAAAACTCACAGCAGTAGGAAAATGCACCTAGATTTAAAGCTCACAGGAGTGGGAAAATGGACCTAGATTTAAATCTCACAGTAGTGGGAAAATCCACCTAGATTTAAAACTTACAGCAGTGTGAAAATGCACCCTGATTTAAAACTCACAGTAGTGGGAAAATGCACCTAGATGTAAACTCACTGCAGTGGCAAAATGCAGCTAGATTCAAACCTCAGAGCAGTGGGAAAATGCACCTATATTTGAAATGCACAACAATGGGAAATTGCGCCTAGATTTGAAACACATAGTAGTGGGGAAATGCACCTAGATTTGAACACACAGCAATGGGACAATGCACCTAGATTCAAACTCACAGTAGTGGGAAAATTCACTTAGATTTAAACTCACAGCAGTGGGAATATGCACCTAGATTTGAAACACACTGTAGTGGGGAAATGCACTGATTTTTGAAACACACAGTAGCAAGAAAATGCACATGGATTTGAAACTCACAGTAGTGGGAAAATGCACCTAGATTTAAACTCACAGAAGTGGAAAAATGCACCTAGATTTAAACTCACAGCAGTGGAAAAATGCACCTAGATTTAAAACTCACAGCAGTGGGAAAATGGACATTGATTTGAACCACACAGTAGTGGGAAAATGCACCTAGACTTGAAACACACAGTAGTAGGAAAATGCACCTAGGTTTGAAACACAGAGCTATGGGAAATTTCACCTAGATGTAAACTCACAGCAGTGGGAAATGCACCTAGATTTAAGACTCACAGTAGTGGGAAAATGCAACAAGATTTGAAACACACAGTAGCAAGAAAATGCACATGGATTTGAAACTCACAGCAGTGGGAAAATGCACCTAGATTTAAACTCACAGCAGTGGAAAAATGCACCTAGATTTAAACTCACAACAGTGGAAAAATGCACCTAGATTTAAAACTCACAGCAGTGGGAAAATGCACCTAGATTTGAAACACACAGTAGTGGGAAAATGCACCTAGATTTGAAACACACAGTAGTAGGAAAATTAAAAACTCACAGTAGTGGGAAGATGCACCTAGATGTAAACTCACTGCAGTGGCAAAATGCACCTAGATTTCAAACACTCAACAATGGGAAAATGTGCCTAGATTTAAACTCACAGTAGTGGGAAAATGCACCTAGATTTAAAACTCACAGCAGTGGGAAAATGCACCTAGATTTGAAACACAGAGTAGTGGGAAAATGTACCTAGATATGAAACACACAATAGTGGGAAAATGCACCTAGATTTAAAACTCACAGCATTGGGAAAATGCACCCTTATTTAAAACTCACAATAGTGGGAAAATTCCCCTAGATTTAAACTCACAGCAGTGGGTATATGCACCTAGATTTGAAACACACCTAGTGGGAAAATGCACCGAGATTTGAAACACACAGTAGCAAAAAAATGCACATGGATTTGAAACTCACAGTAGTGGGAAAATGTACCTAGATTTAAACTCACAGAAGTGGATAAATGCACCTAGATTTAAACTCACAGCAGTGGAAAAATGCACCTAGATTTAAAACTCACAGCAGTGGGAAAATGCACCTAGATTTGAACCACACAGTAGTAGGAAAATGCACCTAGATTTGAAACACACACTAGTAGGAAAATTCACCTATGTTTGAAGCACAGAGCTATGGGAAATTTCACCTAGATTTAAACTCACAGCAGTGGGAAATGCACCTAGATTTAAGACTCACAGCAGTGGGAAAATGCACCTAGATTTGAAACACACAGCAGTGGGAAATTACACCTAGATTTAAACTCACAGCAGTAGGAAAATGCACCTAGATTTAAAGCTCACAGGAGTGGGAAAATGCACCTACATTTAAATCTCATAGTAGTGGGAAAATCCACCTAGATTTACAAACGCACAGCAGTGTGAAAATGCACCCTGATTAAAAACTCTCAATAGTGGGAAGATGCACCTAGATGTAAACTCACTGCAGTGGCAAAATGCACCTAGATTTCAAACACACAACAATGGGAAAATGCACCTAGATCTAAACTCACAGCAGTAGGAAAATGCACCTAGATTTAAAGCTCACAGGAGTGGGAAAATGCACCTACATTTAAATCTCATAGTAGTGGGAAAATCCACCTAGATTTACAAACGCACAGCAGTGTGAAAATGCACCCTGATTAAAAACTCTCAATAGTGGGAAGATGCACCTAGATGTAAACTCACTGCAGTGGCAAAATGCACCTAGATTTCAAACACACAACAATGGGAAAATGCGCCTAGATCTAAACTGACAGTAGTGGGAAAATGCACCTAGATTTAAAACTCACAGCAGTGGGAAAATGCACCTAGATTTGAAACAGAGCAGTGGGAAAATGTACCTAGATTTGAAACACACAATAATGGGAAAATGCACCTAGATTTAAAACACAAAGTAGCAAGAAAATGCACATGGATTTGAAACTTACAGTAGTGGGAAAATGCACCTAGATTTAAAACTCACAGCAGTTGGAAAATGCACCTAGATTTGAACCACAAAGTAGTGTGAAAATGCACCTAGATTTGAAACACACAGTCGAAGAAAAATGTACCTGGGTTTGGAACACAAAGCTATGGGAAATTTCACCTAGATTTAAACTCACAGCAGTGGGAAATGCACCTAAATTTAAGACTCACAGCAGTGGGAAAATGCACCTAGATTTGAAACACACAGCAGTGGGAAATTAGACCTAGATTTAAACTCACAGCAATGGGAAATTACACCTGGATTTAAACTCACAGCAGTAGAAACATGCACCTAGATTTACAAACGCACAGCAGTGTGAAAATGCACCCTGATTAAAAACTCTCAATAGTGGGAAGATGCACCTAGATGTAAACTCACTGCAGTGGCAAAATGCACCTAGATTTCAAACACACAACAATGGGAAAATGCACCTAGATCTAAACTCACAGTAGTGGGAAAATGCACCTAGATTTAAAACTCACAGCAGTGGGAAAATGCACCTAGATTTGAAACAGAGCAGTGGGAAAATGTACCTAGATTTTAAACACACAATAATGGGAAAATGCACCTAGATTTAAAACTCACAGCAGTGGGAAAATGCACCCTTATTTAAAACTCACAGTAGTGGGAAAATTCCCCTAGATTTAAACTCACAGCAGTGGGAATATGCACCTAGATTTGAAACACACCGTAGTGGGAAAAAGCACCGAGATTTGAAACACACAGTAGCAAGAAAATGCATATGGATTTGAAACTCACAGTAGTCGGAAAATGCACCTAGATTTAAACTCACCACAGTGGAAAAATGCACCTAGATTTAAACTCACAGCAGTGGAAAAATGCACCTAGATTTAAACTCACAGCAGTGGGAATATGCACCTAGATTTGAAACACACCGTAGTGGGAAAAAGCACCGAGATTTGAAACACACAGTAGCAAGAAAATGCATATGGATTTGAACCACACAGTAGTGGGAAAATGCACCTAGATTTGAAACACTGTAGTAGGAAAATGCACGTAGGTTTGAAACACAGAGCTATGGGAAATTTCACCTAGATTTATACTCACAGCAGTGGGAAGTGCACCTAGATTTAAAACTCACAGCAGTGGGGAAATGCAGCTAGATTTGAAACATACAGCAGTGGAAAATTACACCTAGATTGAAACTCACAGCAGTAGGAAAATGCACCTAGATTTGAAGCTCACAGGAGTGGGAAAATGCACCAAGAGTTAAATCTCACAGTAGTGGGAAAATTCACCTAGATGTAAAACTCGCAGCAGTGTGAAAATGCACCCTGACGCAAAACTCACAGTAGTGGAAAGATGCATCTAGATGTAAACTCAGAGCAGTGGAAAAAATGCATCCAGATTCAAAACTCAGAGCAGTGGGAAAATGAACCTAGATTTGAAACACACAACAATGGGAAATTGCGCCTAGATTTGAAATACACAGTAGTGGGGAAATGCACCTAGATTTGAACACACAGCAATTGGAAAATGCACCTAGATTTGAAACACACAACAGTGGGAAATTGCAAATAGATTTAAACTCACAGCAGTAGGATAATACATCTTGATTTAAAACTCACAGTAGTGGGAAAATGCACATATATTTAAACTCACAGCATGTGGAAAATGCACATAGATTTGAAACTCAGAGCAGTGGGAAAATGCACCTAGATTTGAAACACGTAGCAGTGGGAAATTGCAAATAGATTTAAACTCACAACAGTAGGATAATACATCTTGATTTGAAACTCGCAGCAGTGGGAAAATGCACCTAGATTTGAGCCACACAGTAGTGGGTAAATGCACCTAGATTTGAAACACACAGTAGTAGGAAAATGCACGTAGGTTTGAAACACAGAGCTATGGTGAATTTCACCTAGATTTAAACTCACAGCAGTGGGAAATTCACCTAGATTTAAGACCCACAGCAGTGGGAAAATGCACCTAGATTTGAAACACACAGCAGTGGGAAATTACACCTAGATTTAAACTCATAGCAGTAGGAACATGCACCTAGATTTAAAGCTCACAGGAGTGGGAAAATGCACCTAGATTTAAATCTCAAAGTAGTGGGAAAGTCCACCTAGATTTAAAACTCACAGCAGAGTGAAAATGCACCCTGATTTAAAACTCACATTAGTGAGAAGATGCACCTAGATGTAAACTCACTCGAGTGGCAAAATGCACCTAGATTCAAAACTCAGAGCAGTGGGAAAATGCACCTAGATTTGAAACACACAACAATGGGAAATTGCGCCTAGATTTGAAACACACAGTAGTGGGGAAATGCACCTAGATTTGAACACACAGCAATGGGAAAATGCACCTAGATTTAAACTCACAGTAGTGGGAAAATGCACCCAGATTTAAAACTCACAGCAGTAGGAAAATGCACCTAGATTTAAAGCTCACAGGAGTGGGAAAATGGACCTAGATTTAAATCTCACAGTAGTGGGAAAATCCACCTAGATGTAAAACTTACAGCAGTGTGAAAATGCACCCTGATTTAAAACTCACAGTAGTGGGAAAATGCACCTAGATGTAAACTCACTGCAGTGGCAAAATGCAGCTAGATTCAAACCTCAGAGCAGTGGGAAAATGCACCTAGATTTGAAACACAGAGTAGTGGGAAAATGTACCTAGATTTGAAACAAACAATAATGGGAAAATGTACCTAGATTTAAACTCACAGTCATGGGAACATGCACCTAGATTTGAAACACACAGTAGTGGGAAAATGCACCGAGATTTGAAACACACAGTAGCAAGAAAATGCACATGGATTTGAAACTCACAGTAGTGGGAAAATGCACCTAGATTTAAAACTCACAGCAGTTGGAAAATGCACCTAGATTTGAACCACACAGTCGAAGGAAAATGCACCTGGGTTTGGAACACAAAGCTATGGGAAATTTCACCTAGATTTAAACTCACAGCAGTAGGAAATGCACTTAGATTTGAAACACAGAGTAGTGGGAAAATGTACATATCTTTGAAACACACAATAATGGGAAAATGCACCTAGATTTAAAACTCACAGCAGTGGGAAAATGCACCCTTATTTAAAACTCACAGTAGTGGGAAAATTCCCCTAGATTTAAACTCACAGCAGTGGCAATATGCACCTAGATCTGAAGCACACTGTAGTGGGAAAATGCACCGAGATTTGACACACACGGTAGCAAGAAAATGCACATGGATTTGAAACTCACAGTAGTGGGAAAATGCACCTAGATTTAAACTCACAGCAGTGGAAAAATGCACCTAGATTAAAACTCACAGCAGTGCGAAAATGCACCTAGATTTGAACCACACAATAGTGGGAAAATGCACCTAGATTTGAAACACTGTAGTAGGAAAATGCACCTAGGTTTGAAACACAGAGCTATGGGAAATTTCACCTAGATTTAAGACTCACAGCAGTGGGAATATGCACCTAGATTTAAAACTCAGCAGTTGGAAAATGCACCTAGATTTGAAACACAGAGTAGTGGGAAAATGTACCTAGATTTGAAACACACAATAATGGGAAAATGTACCTAGATTTAAATTCACAGTCGTGGGAACATGCACCTAGATTTGAAACACACAGTCGTGGGAAAATGCACCGAGATTTGAAACACACAGTAGCAAGAAAATGCACATGGATTTGAAATTCACAGTAGTGTGAAAATGCACCTAGATTTGAACTACACAGTCGTAGGAAAATGCACCTGGGTTTGGAACACAAAGCTATGGGAAATTTCACCTAGATTTAAACTTACAGCAGTGGGAAATTACACCTAGATTTAAACTCACAGCAATAGGAAAATTCACCTAGATTTAAAGCTCACAGGAGTGGGAAAATGCACCTACATTTAAATCTCACAGTAGTGGGAAAATCCACCTGGATTTAAAACTCAAAGCAGTGTGAAAATGCACCCTGATTAAAAACTCACAGTAGTGGGAAGATGCACCTAGATGTAAACTTGCTGCAGTGGCAAAATGCACCTAGATTTCAAACACACAACAATGGGAAAATGCACCTAGATTTAAAGCTCACAGGAGTGGGAAAATGCACCTACATTTAAATCTCATAGTAGAGGGAAAAATCCACCTAGATTTAAAACTCACAGCAGTGTGAAAATGCACCCTGATTAAAAACTCACAGTAGTGGGAAGATGCACCTAGATGTAAACTCACTGCAGTGGCAAAATGCACCTAGATTTCAAACACACAACAATGGGAAAATGCACCTAGATTTAAACTCACAATAGTGGGAAAATGCACCTAGATTTAAAACTCACAGCAGTGGGAAAATGCACCTAGATTTGAAACACAGAGCAGTGGGAAAATGTACCTAGATTTGAAACACACAATAATGGGAAAATGCACCTAGATTTAAAACTCACAGCAGTGGGAAAATGCACTCTTATTTAAAACTCACAGTAGTGGGAAAATTGCCCTAGATTTAAACTCACAGTAGTGGGAATATGCACCTAGATTTGAAACACACCGTAGTGGGAAAATGCACCGAGATTTGAAACACACAGTAGCAAGAAAATGCACATGGATTTGAAACTCACAGTAGTGGGAAAATGCACCTAGATTTAAACTCACAGCAGTGGAAAAATGCACCTAGATTTAAACTCACAGCAGTGGAAAAATGCACCTAGATTAAAACTCACAGCAGTGGGAAAATGCACCTAGATTTGAACCACACAGTAGTGGGAAAATGCACCTAGATTTGAAACACTGTAGTAGGAAAATGCACCTAGGTTTGAAACACAGAGCTATGGGAAATTTCACCTAGATTTAATCTCACAGCAGTGGGAAATGCACCTAGATTTAAAACTCACAGCAGTTGGAAAATGCACTTAGATTTGAAACACAGAGTAGTGGGAAAATGTACCTAGATTTGAAACACACAATAATGGGAAAATGTACCTAGATTTAAACTCACAGTTGTGGGAACATGCACCTAGATTTGAAACACACAGCAGTGGGAAAATGCACCGATATTTGAAACACAAAGTAGCAAGAAAATGCACATGGATTTGAAACTTACAGTAGTGGGAAAATGCACCTAGATTTAAAACTCACAGCAGTTGGAAAATGCACCTAGATTTGAACCACAAAGTAGTGTGAAAATGCACCTAGATTTGAAACACACAGTCGAAGAAAAATGTACCTGGGTTTGGAACACAAAGCTATGGGAAATTTCACCTAGATTTAAACTCACAGCAGTGGGAAATGCACCTAGATTTAAGACTCACAGCAGTGGGAAAATGCACCTAGATTTGAAACACACAGCAGTGGGAAATTAGACCTAGATTTAAACTCACAGCAATGGGAAATTACACCCAGATTTAAACTCACAGCAGTAGAAACATGCACCTAGATTTAAAGCTCACAGGAGTGTGAAAATGCACCCTGATTAAAAACTCACAGTAGTGAGAAGATGCACCTAGATGTAAACTCACAGTAGTAGGAAAATGCACCTAGATTTAAAACTCACAGCAGTGGGAAAATGCACTTAGATTTGAAAAACAGAGTAGTGGGAAAATGTACCTAGATTTGAAACACACAATAATGGGAAAATGCACCTAGATTTAAAACTCACAGCAGTGGGAAATTACACCTAGATTTAAACTCACAGCAGTAGAAAAATGAACCTAGATTTAAAGCTCACAGGAGTGGGAAAATGCACCTACATTTAAATCTCACAGTAGTGGGAAAATCCACCTAGATTTAAAACTCACAGCAGTGTGAAAATGCACCCTGATTAAAAACTCACAGTAGTGGCAAAATGCACCTAGATTTCAAACACACAACAATGGGAAAATGCACCTAGATTTAAACTCACAGTAGTTGGAAAATGCACCTAGATTTAAACTCACAGTAGTTGGAAAATGCACCTAGATTTAAAACTCACAGCAGTGGGAAAATGCACTTAGATTTGAAACACAGAGTAGTGGGAAAATGTACCTAGATTTGAAACACACAATAATGGGAAAATGCACCTAGATTTAAAACTTACAGCAGTGGGAAAATGCACCCTTATTTAAAACTCACAGTAGTGGGAAAATTCCCCTAGATTTAAACTCACAGCAGTGGGAATATGCACCTAGATTTGAAACACACCGTAGTGGGAAAATGCACCGAGATTTGACACACACAGTAGCAAGAAAATGCACATGAATTTGAAACTCGCAGTAGTGGGAAAATGCACCTAGATTTAAACTCACAGCAGTGGAAAAATGCACCTAGATTTAAAACTCACAGCAGTGGGAAAATGCACCTAGATTTGAACCACACAGTAGTAGGAAAATGCACCTAGATTTGAAACACACACTAGTAGGAAAATTCACCTATGTTTGAAGCACAGAGCTATGGGAAATTTCACCTAGATTTAAACTCACAGCAGTGGGAAATGCACCTAGATTTAAGACTCACAGCAGTGGGAAAATGCACCTAGATTTGAAACACACAGCAGTGGGAAATTACACCTAGATTTAAACTCACAGCAGTAGGAAAATGCACCTAGATTTAAAGCTCACAGGAGTGGGAAAATGCACCTACATTTAAATCTCATAGTAGTGGGAAAATCCACCTAGATTTACAAACGCACAGCAGTGTGAAAATGCACCCTGATTAAAAACTCTCAATAGTGGGAAGATGCACCTAGATGTAAACTCACTGCAGTGGCAAAATGCACCTAGATTTCAAACACACAACAATGGGAAAATGCACCTAGATCTAAACTGACAGTAGTGGGAAAATGCACCTAGATTTAAAACTCACAGCAGTGGGAAAATGCACCTAGATTTGAAACAGAGCAGTGGGAAAATGTACCTAGATTTGAAACACACAATAATGGGAAAATGCACCTAGATTTAAAACACAAAGTAGCAAGAAAATGCACATGGATTTGAAACTTACAGTAGTGGGAAAATGCACCTAGATTTAAAACTCACAGCAGTTGGAAAATGCACCTAGATTTGAACCACAAAGTAGTGTGAAAATGCACCTAGATTTGAAACACACAGTCGAAGAAAAATGTACCTGGGTTTGGAACACAAAGCTATGGGAAATTTCACCTAGATTTAAACTCACAGCAGTGGGAAATGCACCTAAATTTAAGACTCACAGCAGTGGGAAAATGCACCTAGATTTGAAACACACAGCAGTGGGAAATTAGACCTAGATTTAAACTCACAGCAATGGGAAATTACACCTGGATTTAAACTCACAGCAGTAGAAACATGCACCTAGATTTACAAACGCACAGCAGTGTGAAAATGCACCCTGATTAAAAACTCTCAATAGTGGGAAGATGCACCTAGATGTAAACTCACTGCAGTGGCAAAATGCACCTAGATTTCAAACACACAACAATGGGAAAATGCACCTAGATCTAAACTCACAGTAGTGGGAAAATGCACCTAGATTTAAAACTCACAGCAGTGGGAAAATGCACCTAGATTTGAAACAGAGCAGTGGGAAAATGTACCTAGATTTGAAACACACAATAATGGGAAAATGCACCTAGATTTAAAACTCACAGCAGTGGGAAAATGCACCCTTATTTAAAACTCACAGTAGTGGGAAAATTCCCCTAGATTTAAACTCACAGCAGTGGGAATATGCACCTAGATTTGAAACACACCGTAGTGGGAAAAAGCACCGAGATTTGAAACACACAGTAGCAAGAAAATGCATATGGATTTGAAACTCACAGTAGTCGGAAAATGCACCTAGATTTAAACTCACCACAGTGGAAAAATGCACCTAGATTTAAACTCACAGCAGTGGAAAAATGCACCTAGATTTAAACTCACAGCAGTGGGAATATGCACCTAGATTTGAAACACACCGTAGTGGGAAAAAGCACCGAGATTTGAAACACACAGTAGCAAGAAAATGCATATGGATTTGAACCACACAGTAGTGGGAAAATGCACCTAGATTTGAAACACTGTAGTAGGAAAATGCACGTAGGTTTGAAACACAGAGCTATGGGAAATTTCACCTAGATTTATACTCACAGCAGTGGGAAGTGCACCTAGATTTAAAACTCACAGCAGTGGGGAAATGCAGCTAGATTTGAAACATACAGCAGTGGAAAATTACACCTAGATTGAAACTCACAGCAGTAGGAAAATGCACCTAGATTTGAAGCTCACAGGAGTGGGAAAATGCACCAAGAGTTAAATCTCACAGTAGTGGGAAAATTCACCTAGATGTAAAACTCGCAGCAGTGTGAAAATGCACCCTGACGCAAAACTCACAGTAGTGGAAAGATGCATCTAGATGTAAACTCAGAGCAGTGGAAAAAATGCATCCAGATTCAAAACTCAGAGCAGTGGGAAAATGAACCTAGATTTGAAACACACAACAATGGGAAATTGCGCCTAGATTTGAAATACACAGTAGTGGGGAAATGCACCTAGATTTGAACACACAGCAATTAGAAAATGCACCTAGATTTGAAACACACAACAGTGGGAAATTGCAAATAGATTTAAACTCACAGCAGTAGGATAATACATCTTGATTTAAAACTCACAGTAGTGGGAAAATGCACATATATTTAAACTCACAGCATGTGGAAAATGCACATAGATTTGAAACTCAGAGCAGTGGGAAAATGCACCTAGATTTGAAACACGTAGCAGTGGGAAATTGCAAATAGATTTAAACTCACAACAGTAGGATAATACATCTTGATTTGAAACTCGCAGCAGTGGGAAAATGCACCTAGATTTGAGCCACACAGTAGTGGGTAAATGCACCTAGATTTGAAACACACAGTAGTAGGAAAATGCACGTAGGTTTGAAACACAGAGCTATGGTGAATTTCACCTAGATTTAAACTCACAGCAGTGGGAAATGCACCTAGATTTAAGACCCACAGCAGTGGGAAAATGCACCTAGATTTGAAACACACAGCAGTGGGAAATTACACCTAGATTTAAACTCATAGCAGTAGGAACATGCACCTAGATTTAAAGCTCACAGGAGTGGGAAAATGCACCTAGATTTAAATCTCAAAGTAGTGGGAAAGTCCACCTAGATTTAAAACTCACAGCAGAGTGAAAATGCACCCTGATTTAAAACTCACATTAGTGAGAAGATGCACCTAGATGTAAACTCACTCGAGTGGCAAAATGCACCTAGATTCAAAACTCAGAGCAGTGGGAAAATGCACCTAGATTTGAAACACACAACAATGGGAAATTGCGCCTAGATTTGAAACACACAGTAGTGGGGAAATGCACCTAGATTTGAACACACAGCAATGGGAAAATGCACCTAGATTTAAACTCACAGTAGTGGGAAAATGCACCCAGATTTAAAACTCACAGCAGTAGGAAAATGCACCTAGATTTAAAGCTCACAGGAGTGGGAAAATGGACCTAGATTTAAATCTCACAGTAGTGGGAAAATCCACCTAGATTTAAAACTTACAGCAGTGTGAAAATGCACCCTGATTTAAAACTCACAGTAGTGGGAAAATGCACCTAGATGTAAACTCACTGCAGTGGCAAAATGCAGCTAGATTCAAACCTCAGAGCAGTGGGAAAATGCACCTATATTTGAAATGCACAACAATGGGAAATTGCGCCTAGATTTGAAACACATAGTAGTGGGGAAATGCACCTAGATTTGAACACACAGCAATGGGACAATGCACCTAGATTCAAACTCACAGTAGTGGGAAAATTCACTTAGATTTAAACTCACAGCAGTGGGAATATGCACCTAGATTTGAAACACACTGTAGTGGGGAAATGCACTGATTTTTGAAACACACAGTAGCAAGAAAATGCACATGGATTTGAAACTCACAGTAGTGGGAAAATGCACCTAGATTTAAACTCACAGAAGTGGAAAAATGCACCTAGATTTAAACTCACAGCAGTGGAAAAATGCACCTAGATTTAAAACTCACAGCAGTGGGAAAATGGACATAGATTTGAACCACACAGTAGTGGGAAAATGCACCTAGACTTGAAACACACAGTAGTAGGAAAATGCACCTAGGTTTGAAACACAGAGCTATGGGAAATTTCACCTAGATGTAAACTCACAGCAGTGGGAAATGCACCTAGATTTAAGACTCACAGTAGTGGGAAAATGCAACAAGATTTGAAACACACAGTAGCAAGAAAATGCACATGGATTTGAAACTCACAGCAGTGGGAAAATGCACCTAGATTTAAACTCACAGCAGTGGAAAAATGCACCTAGATTTAAACTCACAACAGTGGAAAAATGCACCTAGATTTAAAACTCACAGCAGTGGGAAAATGCACCTAGATTTGAAACACACAGTAGTGGGAAAATGCACCTAGATTTGAAACACACAGTAGTAGGAAAATTAAAAACTCACAGTAGTGGGAAGATGCACCTAGATGTAAACTCACTGCAGTGGCAAAATGCACCTAGATTTCAAACACTCAACAATGGGAAAATGTGCCTAGATTTAAACTCACAGTAGTGGGAAAATGCACCTAGATTTAAAACTCACAGCAGTGGGAAAATGCACCTAGATTTGAAACACAGAGTAGTGGGAAAATGTACCTAGATATGAAACACACAATAGTGGGAAAATGCACCTAGATTTAAAACTCACAGCATTGGGAAAATGCACCCTTATTTAAAACTCACAATAGTGGGAAAATTCCCCTAGATTTAAACTCACAGCAGTGGGTATATGCACCTAGATTTGAAACACACCTAGTGGGAAAATGCACCGAGATTTGAAACACACAGTAGCAAAAAAATGCACATGGATTTGAAACTCACAGTAGTGGGAAAATGTACCTAGATTTAAACTCACAGAAGTGGATAAATGCACCTAGATTTAAACTCACAGCAGTGGAAAAATGCACCTAGATTTAAAACTCACAGCAGTGGGAAAATGCACCTAGATTTGAACCACACAGTAGTAGGAAAATGCACCTAGATTTGAAACACACACTAGTAGGAAAATTCACCTATGTTTGAAGCAGAGAGCTATGGGAAATTTCACCTAGATTTAAACTCACAGCAGTGGGAAATGCACCTAGATTTAAGACTCACAGCAGTGGGAAAATGCACCTAGATTTGAAACACACAGCAGTGGGAAATTACACCTAGATTTAAACTCACAGCAGTAGGAAAATGCACCTAGATTTAAAGCTCACAGGAGTGGGAAAATGCACCTACATTTAAATCTCATAGTAGTGGGAAAATCCACCTAGATTTACAAACGCACAGCAGTGTGAAAATGCACCCTGATTAAAAACTCTCAATAGTGGGAAGATGCACCTAGATGTAAACTCACTGCAGTGGCAAAATGCACCTAGATTTCAAACACACAACAATGGGAAAATGCACCTAGATCTAAACTCACAGTAGTGGGAAAATGCACCTAGATTTAAAACTCACAGCAGTGGGAAAATGCACCTAGATTTGAAACAGAGCAGTGGGAAAATGTACCTAGATTTGAAACACACAATAATGGGAAAATGCACCTAGATTTAAAACACAAAGTAGCAAGAAAATGCACATGGATTTGAAACTTACAGTAGTGGGAAAATGCACCTAGATTTAAAACTCACAGCAGTTGGAAAATGCACCTAGATTTGAACCACAAAGTAGTGTGAAAATGCACCTAGATTTGAAACACACAGTCGAAGAAAAATGTACCTGGGTTTGGAACACAAAGCTATGGGAAATTTCACCTAGATTTAAACTCACAGCAGTGGGAAATGCACCTAAATTTAAGACTCACAGCAGTGGGAAAATGCACCTAGATTTGAAACACACAGCAGTGGGAAATTAGACCTAGATTTAAACTCACAGCAATGGGAAATTACACCTGGATTTAAACTCACAGCAGTAGAAACATGCACCTAGATTTACAAACGCACAGCAGTGTGAAAATGCACCCTGATTAAAAACTCTCAATAGTGGGAAGATGCACCTAGATGTAAACTCACTGCAGTGGCAAAATGCACCTAGATTTCAAACACACAACAATGGGAAAATGCACCTAGATCTAAACTCACAGTAGTGGGAAAATGCACCTAGATTTAAAACTCACAGCAGTGGGAAAATGCACCTAGATTTGAAACAGAGCAGTGGGAAAATGTACCTAGATTTGAAACACACAATAATGGGAAAATGCACCTAGATTTAAAACTCACAGCAGTGGGAAAATGCACCCTTATTTAAAACTCACAGTAGTGGGAAAATTCCCCTAGATTTAAACTCACAGCAGTGGGAATATGCACCTAGATTTGAAACACACCGTAGTGGGAAAAAGCACCGAGATTTGAAACACACAGTAGCAAGAAAATGCATATGGATTTGAAACTCACAGTAGTCGGAAAATGCACCTAGATTTAAACTCACCACAGTGGAAAAATGCACCTAGATTTAAACTCACAGCAGTGGAAAAATGCACCTAGATTTAAACTCACAGCAGTGGGAATATGCACCTAGATTTGAAACACACCGTAGTGGGAAAAAGCACCGAGATTTGAAACACACAGTAGCAAGAAAATGCATATGGATTTGAACCACACAGTAGTGGGAAAATGCACCTAGATTTGAAACACTGTAGTAGGAAAATGCACGTAGGTTTGAAACACAGAGCTATGGGAAATTTCACCTAGATTTATACTCACAGCAGTGGGAAGTGCACCTAGATTTAAAACTCACAGCAGTGGGGAAATGCAGCTAGATTTGAAACATACAGCAGTGGAAAATTACACCTAGATTGAAACTCACAGCAGTAGGAAAATGCACCTAGATTTGAAGCTCACAGGAGTGGGAAAATGCACCAAGAGTTAAATCTCACAGTAGTGGGAAAATTCACCTAGATGTAAAACTCGCAGCAGTGTGAAAATGCACCCTGACGCAAAACTCACAGTAGTGGAAAGATGCATCTAGATGTAAACTCAGAGCAGTGGAAAAAATGCATCCAGATTCAAAACTCAGAGCAGTGGGAAAATGAACCTAGATTTGAAACACACAACAATGGGAAATTGCGCCTAGATTTGAAATACACAGTAGTGGGGAAATGCACCTAGATTTGAACACACAGCAATTGGAAAATGCACCTAGATTTGAAACACACAACAGTGGGAAATTGCAAATAGATTTAAACTCACAGCAGTAGGATAATACATCTTGATTTAAAACTCACAGTAGTGGGAAAATGCACATATATTTAAACTCACAGCATGTGGAAAATGCACATAGATTTGAAACTCAGAGCAGTGGGAAAATGCACCTAGATTTGAAACACGTAGCAGTGGGAAATTGCAAATAGATTTAAACTCACAACAGTAGGATAATACATCTTGATTTGAAACTCGCAGCAGTGGGAAAATGCACCTAGATTTGAGCCACACAGTAGTGGGTAAATGCACCTAGATTTGAAACACACAGTAGTAGGAAAATGCACGTAGGTTTGAAACACAGAGCTATGGTGAATTTCACCTAGATTTAAACTCACAGCAGTGGGAAATGCACCTAGATTTAAGACCCACAGCAGTGGGAAAATGCACCTAGATTTGAAACACACAGCAGTGGGAAATTACACCTAGATTTAAACTCATAGCAGTAGGAACATGCACCTAGATTTAAAGCTCACAGGAGTGGGAAAATGCACCTAGATTTAAATCTCAAAGTAGTGGGAAAGTCCACCTAGATTTAAAACTCACAGCAGAGTGAAAATGCACCCTGATTTAAAACTCACATTAGTGAGAAGATGCACCTAGATGTAAACTCACTCGAGTGGCAAAATGCACCTAGATTCAAAACTCAGAGCAGTGGGAAAATGCACCTAGATTTGAAACACACAACAATGGGAAATTGCGCCTAGATTTGAAACACACAGTAGTGGGGAAATGCACCTAGATTTGAACACACAGCAATGGGAAAATGCACCTAGATTTAAACTCACAGTAGTGGGAAAATGCACCCAGATTTAAAACTCACAGCAGTAGGAAAATGCACCTAGATTTAAAGCTCACAGGAGTGGGAAAATGGACCTAGATTTAAATCTCACAGTAGTGGGAAAATCCACCTAGATGTAAAACTTACAGCAGTGTGAAAATGCACCCTGATTTAAAACTCACAGTAGTGGGAAAATGCACCTAGATGTAAACTCACTGCAGTGGCAAAATGCAGCTAGATTCAAACCTCAGAGCAGTGGGAAAATGCACCTAGATTTGAAACACAGAGTAGTGGGAAAATGTACCTAGATTTGAAACAAACAATAATGGGAAAATGTACCTAGATTTAAACTCACAGTCATGGGAACATGCACCTAGATTTGAAACACACAGTAGTGGGAAAATGCACCGAGATTTGAAACACACAGTAGCAAGAAAATGCACATGGATTTGAAACTCACAGTAGTGGGAAAATGCACCTAGATTTAAAACTCACAGCAGTTGGAAAATGCACCTAGATTTGAACCACACAGTCGAAGGAAAATGCACCTGGGTTTGGAACACAAAGCTATGGGAAATTTCACCTAGATTTAAACTCACAGCAGTAGGAAATGCACTTAGATTTGAAACACAGAGTAGTGGGAAAATGTACATATCTTTGAAACACACAATAATGGGAAAATGCACCTAGATTTAAAACTCACAGCAGTGGGAAAATGCACCCTTATTTAAAACTCACAGTAGTGGGAAAATTCCCCTAGATTTAAACTCACAGTCATGGGAACATGCACCTAGATTTGAAACACACAGTAGTGGGAAAATGCACCGAGATTTGACACACACGGTAGCAAGAAAATGCACATGGATTTGAAACTCACAGTAGTGGGAAAATGCACCTAGATTTAAACTCACAGCAGTGGAAAAATGCACCTAGATTAAAACTCACAGCAGTGCGAAAATGCACCGAGATTTGAACCACACAATAGTGGGAAAATGCACCTAGATTTGAAACACTGTAGTAGGAAAATGCACCTAGGTTTGAAACACAGAGCTATGGGAAATTTCACCTAGATTTAAGACTCACAGCAGTGGGAATATGCACCTAGATTTAAAACTCAGCAGTTGGAAAATGCACCTAGATTTGAAACACAGAGTAGTGGGAAAATGTACCTAGATTTGAAACACACAATAATGGGAAAATGTACCTAGATTTAAATTCACAGTCGTGGGAACATGCACCTAGATTTGAAACACACAGTCGTGGGAAAATGCACCGAGATTTGAAACACACAGTAGCAAGAAAATGCACATGGATTTGAAATTCACAGTAGTGTGAAAATGCACCTAGATTTGAACCACACAGTCGTAGGAAAATGCACCTGGGTTTGGAACACAAAGCTATGGGAAATTTCACCTAGATTTAAACTTACAGCAGTGGGAAATTACACCTAGATTTAAACTCACAGCAATAGGAAAATTCACCTAGATTTAAAGCTCACAGGAGTGGGAAAATGCACCTACATTTAAATCTCACAGTAGTGGGAAAATCCACCTGGATTTAAAACTCAAAGCAGTGTGAAAATGCACCCTGATTAAAAACTCACAGTAGTGGGAAGATGCACCTAGATGTAAACTTGCTGCAGTGGCAAAATGCACCTAGATTTCAAACACACAACAATGGGAAAATGCACCTAGATTTAAACTCACAGTAGTGGGAAAATGCACCTAGATTTAAAACTCAAAGCAGTGGGAAAATGCACTTAGATTTGAAACACAGAGTAGTGGGAAAATGCACCTAGATTTAAAACTCACAGCAGTGGGAAAATGCACTTAGATTTGAAACACACAATAATGGGAAAATGCACCTAGATTTAAAACTCACAGCAGTGGGAAAATTCCCCTAGATTTAAACTCACAGCAGTGGGAATATGCACCTAGATTTGAAACACACCGTAGTGGGAAAATGCACTGAGATTTGAAACACACAGTAGCAAGAAAATGCACATGGATTTGAAACTCACAGTAGTGGGAAAATGCACCTAGATTTAAACTCACAGCAGTGGAAAAATGCACCTAGATTTAAAACTCACAGCAGTGGGAAAATGCACCTAGATTTGAACCACACAGTAGTAGGAAAATGCACCTAGATTTGAAACACACAGTAGAAGGACAATTCACCTAGGTTTGAAGCACAGAGCTATGGGAAATTTCACCTAGATTTAAACTCACAGCAGTGGGAAATTATGCCTAGATTTAAACTCACAGCAGTAGGAAAATGCACCTAGATGTAAAGCTCACAGGAGTGGGAAGATGCACCTACAGTTAAATCTCATAGTAGTGGGAAAATCCACCTAGATTTAAAACTCACAGCAGTGTGAAAATGCACCCTGATTAAAAACTCACAGTAGTGGGAAGATGCACCTAGATGTAAACTCACTGCAGTGGCAAAAAGCACCTACATTTCAAACACACAACAATGGGAAAATCCACCTAGATTTAAACTCACAGTAGTGGGAAAATGCACCTAGATTTAAAACTCACAGCAGTGGGAAAATGCACCTAGATTTGAAACACAGAGTAGTGGGAAAATGTACCTAGATTTGAAACACACAATAATGGGAAAATGCACCTAGATTTAAAACTCACAGCAGTGGGAAAATGCACCCTTATTTAAAACTCACAGTAGTGGGAAAATTCCCCTAGATTTAAACTCACAGCAGTGGGAATATGCACCTAGATTTGAAACACACCGTAGTGGGAAATGCACCGAGATTTGAAACACACAGTAGCAAGAAAATGCACATGGATTTGAAACTCACAGTAGTGGGAAAATGCACCTAGATTTAACCTCACAGTAGAAGGAAAATGCACCTAGGTTTGAAACACAGAGCTATGGGAAATTTCACCTACATTTAATCTCACCGCAGTGGGAAATGCACCTAGATTTAAGACTCACAGCAGTGGGAAAATGCACCTAGATTTAAAACTCACAGCAGTTGGAAAATGCACCTAGATTTGAAACACAGAGTAGTGGGAAAATGTACCTAGATTTGAAACACACAATAATGGGAAAATGTACCTAGATTTAAACTGACAGTCATGGGAACATGCACCTAGACTTGAAACACACAGTAGTGGGAAAATGCACCGAGATTTGAAGCACACAGTAGCAAGAAAATGCACATAGATTTGAAACTCACAGTAGTGGGAAAATGCACCTAGATTTAAAACTCACAGCAGTTGGAAAATGCACCTAGATTTGAACCACACAGTCGAAGGAAAATGCACCTGGGTTTGGAACACAAAGCTATGGGAAATTTCACCTAGATTTAAACTCACAGCAGTGGGAAATGCACCTAGATTTAAGACTCACAGCAGTGGGAAAATGCACCTAGATTTGAGACACACAGCAGTGGGAAATTACACCTAGATTTAAACTCACAGCAGTGTGAAATTACACCTAGATTTAAACTCACAGGAGTGGGAAAATGCACCTAGATTTGAATCTCATAGTAGTGGGAAAATCCACCTAGATTTAAAACTCACAGCAGTGGGAAAATGCACCTAGATTTGAGCCACACAGTAGTGGGTAAATGCACCTAGATTTGAAACACACAGTAGTAGGAAAATGCACGTAGGTTTGAAACACAGAGCTATGGTAAATTTCACCTAGATTTAAACTCACAGCAGTGGGAAATGCACCTAGATTTAAGACCCACAGCAGTGGGAAAATGCACCTAGATTTGAAACACACAGCAGTGGGAAATTACACCTAGATTTAAACTCATAGCAGTAGGAACATGCACCTAGATTTAAAGCTCACAGGAGTGGGAAAATGCACCTAGATTTAAATCTCAAAGTAGTGGGAAAGTCCACCTAGATTTAAAACTCACAGCAGAGTGAAAATGCACCCTGATTTAAAACTCACATTAGTGAGAAGATGTACCTAGATGTAAACTCACTCGAGTGGCAAAATGCACCTAGATTCAAAACTCAGAGCAGTGGGAAAATGCACCTAGATTTGAAACACACAACAATGGGAAATTGCGCCTAGATTTGAAACACACAGTAGTGGGGAAATGCACCTAGATTTGAACACACAGCAATGGGAAAATGCACCTAGATTTAAACTCACAGTAGTGGGAAAATGCTACCAGATTTAAAACTCACAGCAGTAGGAAAATGCACCTAGATTTAAAGCTCACAGGAGTGGGAAAATGGACCTAGATTTAAATCTCACAGTAGTGGGAAAATCCACCTAGATTTAAAACTTACAGCAGTGTGAAAATGCACCCTGATTTAAAACTCACAGTAGTGGGAAAATGCACCTAGATGTAAACTCACTGCAGTGGCAAAATGCAGCTAGATTCAAACCTCAGAGCAGTGGCAAAATGCACCTAGATTTGAAATGCACAACAATGGGAAATTGCGCCTAGATTTGAAACACATAGTAGTGGGGAAATGCACCTAGATTTGAACACACAGCAATGGGACAATGCACCTAGATTCAAACTCACAGTAGTGGGAAAATTCACTTAGATTTAAACTCACAGCAGTGGGAATATGCACCTAGATTTGAAACACACTGTAGTGGGGAAATGCACTGATTTTTGAAACACACAGTAGCAAGAAAATGCACATGGATTTGAAACTCACAGTAGTGAGAAAATGCACCTAGATTTAAACTCACAGAAGTGGAAAAATGCACCTAGATTTAAACTCACAGCAGTGGAAAAATGCACCTAGATTTAAAACTCACAGCAGTGGGAAAATGCACATAGATTTGAACCACACAGTAGTGGGAAAATGCACCTAGACTTGAAACACACAGTAGTAGGAAAATGCACCTAGGTTTGAAACACAGAGCTATGGGAAATTTCACCCAGATGTAAACTCACAGCAGTGGGAAATGCACCTAGATTTAAGACTCACAGTAGTGGGAAAATGCAACAAGATTTGAAACACACAGTAGCAAGAAAATGCACATGGATTTGAAACTCACAGCAGTGGGAAAATGCACCTAGATTTAAACTCACAGCAGTGGAAAAATGCACCTAGATTTAAACTCACAACAGTGGAAAAATGCACCTAGATTTAAAACTCACAGCAGTGGGAAAATGCACCTAGATTTGAAACACAGAGTAGTGGGAAAATGTACCTAGATATGAAACACACAATAGTGGGAAAATGCACCTAGATTTAAAACTCACAGCATTGGGAAAATGCACCCTTATTTAAAACTCACAATAGTGGGAAAATTCCCCTAGATTTAAACTCACAGCAGTGGGTATATGCACCTAGAATTGAAACACACCTAGTGGGAAAATGCACCGAGATTTGAAACACACAGTAGCAAAAAAATGCACATGGATTTGAAACTCACAGTAGTGGGAAAATGTACCTAGATTTAAACTCACAGAAGTGGATAAATGCACCTAGATTTAAACTCACAGCAGTGGAAAAATGCACCTAGATTTAAAACTCACAGCAGTGGGAAAATGCACCTAGATTTGAACCACACAGTAGTAGGAAAATGCACCTAGATTTGAAACACACACTAGTAGGAAAATTCACCTATGTTTGAAGCACAGAGCTATGGGAAATTTCACCTAGATTTAAACTCACAGCAGTGGGAAATGCACCTAGATTTAAGACTCACAGCAGTGGGAAAATGCACCTAGATTTGAAACACACAGCAGTGGGAAATTACACCTAGATTTAAACTCACAGCAGTAGGAAAATGCACCTAGATTTAAAGCTCACAGGAGTGGGAAAATGCACCTACATTTAAATCTCATAGTAGTGGGAAAATCCACCTAGATTTACAAACGCACAGCAGTGTGAAAATGCACCCTGATTAAAAACTCTCAATAGTGGGAAGATGCACCTAGATGTAAACTCACTGCAGTGGCAAAATGCACCTAGATTTCAAACACACAACAATGGGAAAATGCACCTAGATCTAAACTCACAGTAGTGGGAAAATGCACCTAGATTTAAAACTCACAGCAGTGGGAAAATGCACCTAGATTTGAAACAGAGCAGTGGGAAAATGTACCTAGATTTGAAACACACAATAATGGGAAAATGCACCTAGATTTAAAACACAAAGTAGCAAGAAAATGCACATGGATTTGAAACTTACAGTAGTGGGAAAATGCACCTAGATTTAAAACTCACAGCAGTTGGAAAATGCACCTAGATTTGAACCACAAAGTAGTGTGAAAATGCACCTAGATTTGAAACACACAGTCGAAGAAAAATGTACCTGGGTTTGGAACACAAAGCTATGGGAAATTTCACCTAGATTTAAACTCACAGCAGTGGGAAATGCACCTAGATTTAAGACTCACAGTAGTGGGAAAATGCAACAAGATTTGAAACACACAGTAGCAAGAAAATGCACATGGATTTGAAACTCACAGCAGTGGGAAAATGCACCTAGATTTAAACTCACAGCAGTGGAAAAATGCACCTAGATTTAAACTCACAACAGTGGAAAAATGCACCTAGATTTAAAACTCACAGCAGTGGGAAAATGCACCTAGATTTGAAACACAGAGTAGTGGGAAAATGTACCTAGATATGAAACACACAATAGTGGGAAAATGCACCTAGATTTAAAACTCACAGCATTGGGAAAATGCACCCTTATTTAAAACTCACAATAGTGGGAAAATTCCCCTAGATTTAAACTCACAGCAGTGGGTATATGCACCTAGAATTGAAACACACCTAGTGGGAAAATGCACCGAGATTTGAAACACACAGTAGTGGGAAAATGTACCTAGATTTAAACTCACAGAAGTGGATAAATGCACCTAGATTTAAACTCACAGCAGTGGAAAAATGCACCTAGATTTAAAACTCACAGCAGTGGGAAAATGCACCTAGATTTGAACCACACAGTAGTAGGAAAATGCACCTAGATTTGAAACACACACTAGTAGGAAAATTCACCTATGTTTGAAGCACAGAGCTATGGGAAATTTCACCTAGATTTAAACTCACAGCAGTGGGAAATGCACCTAGATTTAAGACTCACAGCAGTGGGAAAATGCACCTAGATTTGAAACACACAGCAGTGGGAAATTACACCTAGATTTAAACTCACAGCAGTAGGAAAATGCACCTAGATTTAAAGCTCACAGGAGTGGGAAAATGCACCTACATTTAAATCTCATAGTAGTGGGAAAATCCACCTAGATTTACAAACGCACAGCAGTGTGAAAATGCACCCTGATTAAAAACTCTCAATAGTGGGAAGATGCACCTAGATGTAAACTCACTGCAGTGGCAAAATGCACCTAGATTTCAAACACACAACAATGGGAAAATGCACCTAGATCTAAACTCACAGTAGTGGGAAAATGCACCTAGATTTAAAACTCACAGCAGTGGGAAAATGCACCTAGATTTGAAACAGAGCAGTGGGAAAATGTACCTAGATTTGAAACACACAATAATGGGAAAATGCACCTAGATTTAAAACACAAAGTAGCAAGAAAATGCACATGGATTTGAAACTTACAGTAGTGGGAAAATGCACCTAGATTTAAAACTCACAGCAGTTGGAAAATGCACCTAGATTTGAACCACAAAGTAGTGTGAAAATGCACCTAGATTTGAAACACACAGTCGAAGAAAAATGTACCTGGGTTTGGAACACAAAGCTATGGGAAATTTCACCTAGATTTAAACTCACAGCAGTGGGAAATGCACCTAAATTTAAGACTCACAGCAGTGGGAAAATGCACCTAGATTTGAAACACACAGCAGTGGGAAATTAGACCTAGATTTAAACTCACAGCAATGGGAAATTACACCTGGATTTAAACTCACAGCAGTAGAAACATGCACCTAGATTTACAAACGCACAGCAGTGTGAAAATGCACCCTGATTAAAAACTCTCAATAGTGGGAAGATGCACCTAGATGTAAACTCACTGCAGTGGCAAAATGCACCTAGATTTCAAACACACAACAATGGGAAAATGCACCTAGATCTAAACTCACAGTAGTGGGAAAATGCACCTAGATTTAAAACTCACAGCAGTGGGAAAATGCACCTAGATTTGAAACAGAGCAGTGGGAAAATGTACCTAGATTTGAAACACACAATAATGGGAAAATGCACCTAGATTTAAAACTCACAGCAGTGGGAAAATGCACCCTTATTTAAAACTCACAGTAGTGGGAAAATTCCCCTAGATTTAAACTCACAGCAGTGGGAATATGCACCTAGATTTGAAACACACCGTAGTGGGAAAAAGCACCGAGATTTGAAACACACAGTAGCAAGAAAATGCATATGGATTTGAAACTCACAGTAGTCGGAAAATGCACCTAGATTTAAACTCACCACAGTGGAAAAATGCACCTAGATTTAAACTCACAGCAGTGGAAAAATGCACCTAGATTTAAACTCACAGCAGTGGGAATATGCACCTAGATTTGAAACACACCGTAGTGGGAAAAAGCACCGAGATTTGAAACACACAGTAGCAAGAAAATGCATATGGATTTGAACCACACAGTAGTGGGAAAATGCACCTAGATTTGAAACACTGTAGTAGGAAAATGCACGTAGGTTTGAAACACAGAGCTATGGGAAATTTCACCTAGATTTATACTCACAGCAGTGGGAAGTGCACCTAGATTTAAAACTCACAGCAGTGGGGAAATGCAGCTAGATTTGAAACATACAGCAGTGGAAAATTACACCTAGATTGAAACTCACAGCAGTAGGAAAATGCACCTAGATTTGAAGCTCACAGGAGTGGGAAAATGCACCAAGAGTTAAATCTCACAGTAGTGGGAAAATTCACCTAGATGTAAAACTCGCAGCAGTGTGAAAATGCACCCTGACGCAAAACTCACAGTAGTGGAAAGATGCATCTAGATGTAAACTCAGAGCAGTGGAAAAAATGCATCCAGATTCAAAACTCAGAGCAGTGGGAAAATGAACCTAGATTTGAAACACACAACAATGGGAAATTGCGCCTAGATTTGAAATACACAGTAGTGGGGAAATGCACCTAGATTTGAACACACAGCAATTGGAAAATGCACCTAGATTTGAAACACACAACAGTGGGAAATTGCAAATAGATTTAAACTCACAGCAGTAGGATAATACATCTTGATTTAAAACTCACAGTAGTGGGAAAATGCACATATATTTAAACTCACAGCATGTGGAAAATGCACATAGATTTGAAACTCAGAGCAGTGGGAAAATGCACCTAGATTTGAAACACGTAGCAGTGGGAAATTGCAAATAGATTTAAACTCACAACAGTAGGATAATACATCTTGATTTGAAACTCGCAGCAGTGGGAAAATGCACCTAGATTTGAGCCACACAGTAGTGGGTAAATGCACCTAGATTTGAAACACACAGTAGTAGGAAAATGCACGTAGGTTTGAAACACAGAGCTATGGTGAATTTCACCTAGATTTAAACTCACAGCAGTGGGAAATGCACCTAGATTTAAGACCCACAGCAGTGGGAAAATGCACCTAGATTTGAAACACACAGCAGTGGGAAATTACACCTAGATTTAAACTCATAGCAGTAGGAACATGCACCTAGATTTAAAGCTCACAGGAGTGGGAAAATGCACCTAGATTTAAATCTCAAAGTAGTGGGAAAGTCCACCTAGATTTAAAACTCACAGCAGAGTGAAAATGCACCCTGATTTAAAACTCACATTAGTGAGAAGATGCACCTAGATGTAAACTCACTCGAGTGGCAAAATGCACCTAGATTCAAAACTCAGAGCAGTGGGAAAATGCACCTAGATTTGAAACACACAACAATGGGAAATTGCGCCTAGATTTGAAACACACAGTAGTGGGGAAATGCACCTAGATTTGAACACACAGCAATGGGAAAATGCACCTAGATTTAAACTCACAGTAGTGGGAAAATGCACCCAGATTTAAAACTCACAGCAGTAGGAAAATGCACCTAGATTTAAAGCTCACAGGAGTGGGAAAATGGACCTAGATTTAAATCTCACAGTAGTGGGAAAATCCACCTAGATTTAAAACTTACAGCAGTGTGAAAATGCACCCTGATTTAAAACTCACAGTAGTGGGAAAATGCACCTAGATGTAAACTCACTGCAGTGGCAAAATGCAGCTAGATTCAAACCTCAGAGCAGTGGGAAAATGCACCTATATTTGAAATGCACAACAATGGGAAATTGCGCCTAGATTTGAAACACATAGTAGTGGGGAAATGCACCTAGATTTGAACACACAGCAATGGGACAATGCACCTAGATTCAAACTCACAGTAGTGGGAAAATTCACTTAGATTTAAACTCACAGCAGTGGGAATATGCACCTAGATTTGAAACACACTGTAGTGGGGAAATGCACTGATTTTTGAAACACACAGTAGCAAGAAAATGCACATGGATTTGAAACTCACAGTAGTGGGAAAATGCACCTAGATTTAAACTCACAGAAGTGGAAAAATGCACCTAGATTTAAACTCACAGCAGTGGAAAAATGCACCTAGATTTAAAACTCACAGCAGTGGGAAAATGGACATAGATTTGAACCACACAGTAGTGGGAAAATGCACCTAGACTTGAAACACACAGTAGTAGGAAAATGCACCTAGGTTTGAAACACAGAGCTATGGGAAATTTCACCTAGATGTAAACTCACAGCAGTGGGAAATGCACCTAGATTTAAGACTCACAGTAGTGGGAAAATGCAACAAGATTTGAAACACACAGTAGCAAGAAAATGCACATGGATTTGAAACTCACAGCAGTGGGAAAATGCACCTAGATTTAAACTCACAGCAGTGGAAAAATGCACCTAGATTTAAACTCACAACAGTGGAAAAATGCACCTAGATTTAAAACTCACAGCAGTGGGAAAATGCACCTAGATTTGAAACACACAGTAGTGGGAAAATGCACCTAGATTTGAAACACACAGTAGTAGGAAAATTAAAAACTCACAGTAGTGGGAAGATGCACCTAGATGTAAACTCACTGCAGTGGCAAAATGCACCTAGATTTCAAACACTCAACAATGGGAAAATGTGCCTAGATTTAAACTCACAGTAGTGGGAAAATGCACCTAGATTTAAAACTCACAGCAGTGGGAAAATGCACCTAGATTTGAAACACAGAGTAGTGGGAAAATGTACCTAGATATGAAACACACAATAGTGGGAAAATGCACCTAGATTTAAAACTCACAGCATTGGGAAAATGCACCCTTATTTAAAACTCACAATAGTGGGAAAATTCCCCTAGATTTAAACTCATAGCAGTGGGTATATGCACCTAGATTTGAAACACACCTAGTGGGAAAATGCACCGAGATTTGAAACACACAGTAGCAAAAAAATGCACATGGATTTGAAACTCACAGTAGTGGGAAAATGTACCTAGATTTAAACTCACAGAAGTGGATAAATGCACCTAGATTTAAACTCACAGCAGTGGAAAAATGCACCTAGATTTAAAACTCACAGCAGTGGGAAAATGCACCTAGATTTGAACCACACAGTAGTAGGAAAATGCACCTAGATTTGAAACACACACTAGTAGGAAAATTCACCTATGTTTGAAGCACAGAGCTATGGGAAATTTCACCTAGATTTAAACTCACAGCAGTGGGAAATGCACCTAGATTTAAGACTCACAGCAGTGGGAAAATGCACCTAGATTTGAAACACACAGCAGTGGGAAATTACACCTAGATTTAAACTCACAGCAGTAGGAAAATGCACCTAGATTTAAAGCTCACAGGAGTGGGAAAATGCACCTACATTTAAATCTCATAGTAGTGGGAAAATCCACCTAGATTTACAAACGCACAGCAGTGTGAAAATGCACCCTGATTAAAAACTCTCAATAGTGGGAAGATGCACCTAGATGTAAACTCACTGCAGTGGCAAAATGCACCTAGATTTCAAACACACAACAATGGGAAAATGCACCTAGATCTAAACTCACAGTAGTGGGAAAATGCACCTAGATTTAAAACTCACAGCAGTGGGAAAATGCACCTAGATTTGAAACAGAGCAGTGGGAAAATGTACCTAGATTTGAAACACACAATAATGGGAAAATGCACCTAGATTTAAAACACAAAGTAGCAAGAAAATGCACATGGATTTGAAACTTACAGTAGTGGGAAAATGCACCTAGATTTAAAACTCACAGCAGTTGGAAAATGCACCTAGATTTGAACCACAAAGTAGTGTGAAAATGCACCTAGATTTGAAACACACAGTCGAAGAAAAATGTACCTGGGTTTGGAACACAAAGCTATGGGAAATTTCACCTAGATTTAAACTCACAGCAGTGGGAAATGCACCTAAATTTAAGACTCACAGCAGTGGGAAAATGCACCTAGATTTGAAACACACAGCAGTGGGAAATTAGACCTAGATTTAAACTCACAGCAATGGGAAATTACACCTGGATTTAAACTCACAGCAGTAGAAACATGCACCTAGATTTACAAACGCACAGCAGTGTGAAAATGCACCCTGATTAAAAACTCTCAATAGTGGGAAGATGCACCTAGATGTAAACTCACTGCAGTGGCAAAATGCACCTAGATTTCAAACACACAACAATGGGAAAATGCACCTAGATCTAAACTCACAGTAGTGGGAAAATGCACCTAGATTTAAAACTCACAGCAGTGGGAAAATGCACCTAGATTTGAAACAGAGCAGTGGGAAAATGTACCTAGATTTGAAACACACAATAATGGGAAAATGCACCTAGATTTAAAACTCACAGCAGTGGGAAAATGCACCCTTATTTAAAACTCACAGTAGTGGGAAAATTCCCCTAGATTTAAACTCACAGCAGTGGGAATATGCACCTAGATTTGAAACACACCGTAGTGGGAAAAAGCACCGAGATTTGAAACACACAGTAGCAAGAAAATGCATATGGATTTGAAACTCACAGTAGTCGGAAAATGCACCTAGATTTAAACTCACCACAGTGGAAAAATGCACCTAGATTTAAACTCACAGCAGTGGAAAAATGCACCTAGATTTAAACTCACAGCAGTGGGAATATGCACCTAGATTTGAAACACACCGTAGTGGGAAAAAGCACCGAGATTTGAAACACACAGTAGCAAGAAAATGCATATGGATTTGAACCACACAGTAGTGGGAAAATGCACCTAGATTTGAAACACTGTAGTAGGAAAATGCACGTAGGTTTGAAACACAGAGCTATGGGAAATTTCACCTAGATTTATACTCACAGCAGTGGGAAGTGCACCTAGATTTAAAACTCACAGCAGTGGGGAAATGCAGCTAGATTTGAAACATACAGCAGTGGAAAATTACACCTAGATTGAAACTCACAGCAGTAGGAAAATGCACCTAGATTTGAAGCTCACAGGAGTGGGAAAATGCACCAAGAGTTAAATCTCACAGTAGTGGGAAAATTCACCTAGATGTAAAACTCGCAGCAGTGTGAAAATGCACCCTGACGCAAAACTCACAGTAGTGGAAAGATGCATCTAGATGTAAACTCAGAGCAGTGGAAAAAATGCATCCAGATTCAAAACTCAGAGCAGTGGGAAAATGAACCTAGATTTGAAACACACAACAATGGGAAATTGCGCCTAGATTTGAAATACACAGTAGTGGGGAAATGCACCTAGATTTGAACACACAGCAATTGGAAAATGCACCTAGATTTGAAACACACAACAGTGGGAAATTGCAAATAGATTTAAACTCACAGCAGTAGGATAATACATCTTGATTTAAAACTCACAGTAGTGGGAAAATGCACATATATTTAAACTCACAGCATGTGGAAAATGCACATAGATTTGAAACTCAGAGCAGTGGGAAAATGCACCTAGATTTGAAACACGTAGCAGTGGGAAATTGCAAATAGATTTAAACTCACAACAGTAGGATAATACATCTTGATTTGAAACTCGCAGCAGTGGGAAAATGCACCTAGATTTGAGCCACACAGTAGTGGGTAAATGCACCTAGATTTGAAACACACAGTAGTAGGAAAATGCACGTAGGTTTAAAACACAGAGCTATGGTGAATTTCACCTAGATTTAAACTCACAGCAGTGGGAAATGCACCTAGATTTAAGACCCACAGCAGTGGGAAAATGCACCTAGATTTGAAACACACAGCAGTGGGAAATTACACCTAGATTTAAACTCATAGCAGTAGGAACATGCACCTAGATTTAAAGCTCACAGGAGTGGGAAAATGCACCTAGATTTAAATCTCAAAGTAGTGGGAAAGTCCACCTAGATTTAAAACTCACAGCAGAGTGAAAATGCACCCTGATTTAAAACTCACATTAGTGAGAAGATGCACCTAGATGTAAACTCACTCGAGTGGCAAAATGCACCTAGATTCAAAACTCAGAGCAGTGGGAAAATGCACCTAGATTTGAAACACACAACAATGGGAAATTGTGCCTAGATCAGAAACACACAGTAGTGGGGAAATGCACCTAGATTTGAACACACAGCAATGGGAAAATGCACCTAGATTTAAAGTCACAGTAGTGGGAAAATTCACCCAGATTTAAAACTCACAGCAGTAGGAAAATGCACCTAGATTTAAAGCTCACAGGAGTGGGAAAATGGACCTAGATTTAAATCTCACAGTAGTGGGAAAATCCACCTAGATGTAAAACTTACAGCAGTGTGAAAATGCACCCTGATTTAAAACTCACAGTAGTGGGAAAATGCACCTAGATGTAAACTCACTGCAGTGGCAAAATGCAGCTAGATTCAAACCTCAGAGCAGTGGGAAAATGCACCTAGATTTGAAATGCACAACAATGGGAAATTGCGCCTAGATTTGAAACACATAGTAGTGGGGAAATGCACCTAGATTTGAACACACAGCAATGGGACAATGCACCTAGATTCAAACTCACAGCAGTGGGAATATGCACCTAGATTTGAAACACACTGTAGTGGGGAAATGCACTGATTTTTGAAACACACAGTAGCAAGAAAATGCACATGGATTTGAAACTCACAGTAGTGGGAAAATGCACCTAGATTTAAACTCACAGAAGTGGAAAAATGCACCTAGATTTAAACTCACAGCAGTGGAAAAATGCACCTAGATTTAAAACTCACAGCAGTGGGAAAATGGACATAGATTTGAACCACACAGTAGTGGGAAAATGCACCTAGACTTGAAACACACAGTAGTAGGAAAATGCACCTAGGTTTGAAACACAGAGCTATGGGAAATTTCACCTAGATGTAAACTCACAGCAGTGGGAAATGCACCTAGATTTAAGACTCACAGTAGTGGGAAAATGCAACAAGATTTGAAACACACAGTAGCAAGAAAATGCACATGGATTTGAAACTCACAGCAGTGGGAAAAAGCACCTAGATTTAAACTCACAGCAGTGGAAAAATGCACCTAGATTTAAACTCACAACAGTGGAAAAATGCACCTAGATTTAAAACTCACAGCAGTGGGAAAATGCACCTAGATTTGAAACACACAGTAGTGGGAAAATGCACCTAGATTTGAAACACACAGTAGTAGGAAAATTAAAAACTCACAGTAGTGGGAAGATGCACCTAGATGTAAACTCACTGCAGTGGCAAAATGCACCTAGATTTCAAACACACAACAATGGGAAAATGTGCCTAGATTTAAACTCACAGTAGTGGGAAAATGCACCTAGATTTAAAACTCACAGCAGTGGGAAAATGCACCTAGATTTGAAACACAGAGTAGTGGGAAAATGTACCTATATTTGAAACACACAATAGTGGGAAAATGCACCTAGATTTAAAACTCGCAGCAGTGGGAAAAAGCACCCTTATTTAAAACTCACAGTAGTGGGAAAATTCCCCTAGATTTAAACTCACAGCAGTGGGAATATGCACCTAGATTTGAAACACACAGTAGTAGGAAAATTCACCTAGGTTTGAAGCACAGAGCTATGGGAAATTTCACCTAGATTTAAACTCACAGCAGTGGGAAATGCACCTAGATTTAAGACTCACATCAGTGGGAAAATGCACCTAGATTTGAAACACACAGCAGTGGGAAATTACACCTAGATTTAAACTCACAGCAGTAGGAAAATGCACCTAGATTTAAAGCTCACAGGAGTGGGAAAATGCACCTACATTTAAATCTCATAGTAGTGGGAAAATCCACCTAGATTTAAAACGCACAGCAGTGTGAAAATGCACCCTGATTAAAAACTCTCAGTAGTGGGAAGATGCACCTAGTTGTAAACCCACTGCAGTGGCAGAATGCACCTAGATTTCAAACACACAACAATGGGAAAATGCACCTAGATTTAAACTCACAGTAGTGGGAAAATGCACCTAGATTTAAAACTCACAGCAGTGGGAAAATGCACCTAGATTTGAAACACAGAGTAGTGGGAAAATGTACCTAGATTTGAAACACACAATAATGGGAAAATGCACCTAGATTTAAAACTCACAGCAGTGGGAAAATGCACCCTTATTTAAAACTCACAGTAGTGGGAAAATTCCCCTAGATTTAAACTCACAGCAGTGGGAATATGCACCTAGATTTGAAACACACCGTAGTGGGAAAAAGCAGCGAGGTTTGAAACACACAGTAGCAAGAAAATGCACATGGATTTGAAACTCACAGTAGTGGGAAAATGCACCTAGATTTAAACTCACCGCAGTGGAAAAATGCACCTAGATTTAAACTCACAGCAGTGGAAAAATGCACCTAGATTAAAACTCACAGCAGTGGGAAAATGCACCTAGATTTGAACCACATAGTAGTGGGAAAATGCACCTAGATTTGAAACACTGTAGTAGGAAAATGCACCTACGTTTGAAACACAGAGCTATGGGAAATTTCACCTAAATTTAATCTCACAGCAGTGGGAAATGTACCTAGATTTAAACTCACAGTCGTGGGAACATGCACCTAGATTTGAAACACACAGTAGTGGGAAAATGCACCGATATTTGAAACACATAGTAGCAAGAAAATGCACATGGATTTGAAACTCACAGTAGTGGGAAAATGCACCTAGATTTAAAACTCACAGCAGTTGGAAAATGCACCTAGATTTGAACCACACAGTAGTGTGAAAATGCACCTAGATTTGAAACACACAGTCGAAGGAAAATGCACCTGGGTTTGGAACACAAAGCTATGGGAAATTTCACCTAGATTTAAACTCACAGCGGTGGGAAATGCACCTAGATTTAAGACTCACAGCAGTGGGAAAATGCACCTAGATTTGAAGCACAGAGCAGTGGGAAATTACACCTAGATTTAAACTCACAGCAGTGGGAAATTACACCTAGATTTAAACTCACAGCAGTAGAAAAATGAACCTAGATTTAAAGCTCACAGGAGTGGGAAAATGCACCTACATTTAAATCTCACAGTAGTGGGAAAATCCACCTAGATTTAAAACTCACAGCAGTGTGAAAATGCACCCTGATTAAAAACTCACAGTAGTGGCAAAATGCACCTAGATTTCAAACACACAACAATGGGAAAATGCACCTAGATTTAAACTCACAGTAGTTGGAAAATGCACCTAGATTTAAACTCACAGTAGTTGGAAAATGCACCTAGATTTAAAACTCACAGCAGTGGGAAAATGCACTTAGATTTGAAACACAGAGTAGTGGGAAAATGTACCTAGATTTCAAACACACAATAATGGGAAAATGCACCTAGATTTAAAACTCACAGCAGTGGGAAAATGCACCCTTATTTAAAACTCACAGTAGTGGGAAAATTCCCCTAGATTTAAACTCACAGCAGTGGGAATATGCACCTAGATTTGAAACACACAGTAGTGGGAAAATGCACCGAGATTTGACACACACAGTAGCAAGAAAATGCACATGAATTTGAAACTCGCAGTAGTGGGAAAATGCACCTAGATTTAAACTCACAGCAGTGGAAAAATGCACCTAGATTTAAAACTCACAGCAGTGGGAAAATGCACCTAGATTTGAACCACACAGTAGTAGGAAAATGCACCTAGATTTGAAACACACAGTAGTAGGAAAATTCACCTAGGTTTGAAGCACAGAGCTATGGGAAATTTCACCTAGATTTAAACTCACAGCAGTGGGAAATGCACCTAGATTTAAGACTCACAGCAGTGGGAAAATGCACCTAGATTTGAAACACACAGCAGTGGGAAATTACACCTAGATTTAAACTCACAGCAGTAGGAAAATGCACCTAGATTTAAAGCTCACAGGAGTGGGAAAATGCACCTACATTTAAATCTCATAGTAGTGGCAAAATCCACCTAGATTTAAAACTCACAGCAGTGTGAAAATGCACCCTGATTAAAAACTCAAAGTAGTGGGAAGATGCACCTAGATGTAAACTCACTGCAGTGGCAAAATGCACCTAGATGTCAAACACACATCAATGTGAAAATGCACCTAGATTTAAACTCACAGTAGTGGGAAAATGTACCTAGATTTAAAACTCACAGCAGTGGGAAAATGCACCTAGATTTGAAACACATACTAGTGGGAAAATGTACCTAGATTTGAAACACACCGTAGTGGGAAAATGCACCGAGATTTAAACTCACAGCAGTGGAAAAATGCACCTAGATTTAAACTCACAGCAGTGGAAAAATGCACCTAGATTAAAACTCACAGCAGTGGGAAAATGCACCTAGATTTGAACCACACAGTAGTGGGAAAATGCACCAAGATTTGAAACACTGTAGTAGTAAAATGCACCTAGGTTTGAAACACAGAGCTATGGGAAATTTCACCTACATTTAATCTCACAGCAGTGGGAAATGCACCTAGATTTAAGACTCACAGCAGTGGGAATATGCACCTAGATTTAAAACTCACAGCAGTTGGAAAATGCACCTAGATTTGAAACACAGAGTAGTGGGAAAATGTACCTAGATTTGAAACTCACAATAATGGGAAAATGTACCTAGATTTAAACTCACAGCAGTTGGAAAATGCACCTAGATTTAAAACTCACAGCATTTGGAAAATGCACCTAGATTTGAACCACACAGTCGAAGGAAAATGCACCTGGGTTTGGAACACAAAGCTATGGGAAATTTCACCTAGATTTAAACTCACAGCAGTGGGAAATGCACCTAGATTTAAGACTCACAGCAGTGGGAAAATGCACCTAGATTTGAAACACACAGCAGTGGGAAATTACACCTAGATTTAAACTCACAGCAGTGGGAAATGACACCTAGATTTAAACTCACAGCAGGAGGAAAAGGCACCTAGATTTAAAGCTCACAGGAGTGGGAAAATGCACCTACATTTAAATCTCATAGTAGAGGGAAAATCCACCTAGATTTAAAACTCACAGCAGTGTGAAAATGCACCCTGATTAAAAACTCACAGTAGTGGGAAGATGCACCTAGATGTAAACTCACTGCAGTGGCAAAATGCACCTAGATTTCAAACACACAACAATGGGAAAATGCACCTAGATTTAAACTCACAGTAGTGGAAAAATGCACCTAGATTTAAAACTCACAGCAGTGGGAAAATGCACCTAGATTTGAAACACAGAGCAGTGGGAAAATGTACCTAGATTTGAAACACACAATAATGGGAAAATGCACCTAGATTTAAAACTCACAGCAGTGGGAAAATGCTCTCTTATTTAAAACTCACAGTAGTGGGAAAATTGCCCTAGATTTAAACTCACAGTAGTGGGAATATGCACCTAGATTTGAAACACACCGTAGTGGGAAAATGCACCGAGATTTGAAACACACAGTAGCAAGAAAATGCACATGGATTTGAAACTCACAGTAGTGGGAAAATGCACCTAGATTTAAACTCACAGCAGTGGAAAAATGCACCTAGATTTAAACTCACAGCAGTGGAAAAATGCACCTAGATTAAAACTCACAGCAGTGGGAAAATGCACCTAGATTTGAACCACACAGTAGTGGGAAAATGCACCTAGATTTGAAACACTGTAGTAGGAAAATGCACCTAGGTTTGAAACACAGAGCTATGGGAAATTTCACCTAGATTTAATCTCACAGCAGTGGGAAATGCACCTAGATTTAAAACTCACAGCAGTTGGAAAATGCACTTAGATTTGAAACACAGAGTAGTGGGAAAATGTACCTAGATTTGAAACACACAATAATGGGAAAATGTACCTAGATTTAAACTCACAGTTGTGGGAACATGCACCTAGATTTGAAACACACAGCAGTGGGAAAATGCACCGATATTTGAAACACAAAGTAGCAAGAAAATGCACATGGATTTGAAACTTACAGTAGTGGGAAAATGCACCTAGATTTAAAACTCACAGCAGTTGGAAAATGCACCTAGATTTGAACCACAAAGTAGTGTGAAAATGCACCTAGATTTGAAACACACAGTCGAAGAAAAATGTACCTGGGTTTGGAACACAAAGCTATGGGAAATTTCACCTAGATTTAAACTCACAGCAGTGGGAAATGCACCTAGATTTAAGACTCACAGCAGTGGGAAAATGCACCTAGATTTGAAACACACAGCAGTGGGAAATTAGACCTAGATTTAAACTCACAGCAATGGGAAATTACACCCAGATTTAAACTCACAGCAGTAGAAACATGCACCTAGATTTAAAGCTCACAGGAGTGTGAAAATGCACCCTGATTAAAAACTCACAGTAGTGAGAAGATGCACCTAGATGTAAACTCACAGTAGTAGGACAATGCACCTAGATTTAAAACTCACAGCAGTGGGAAAATGCACTTAGATTTGAAAAACAGAATAGTGGGAAAATGTACCTAGATTTGAAACACACAATAATGGGAAAATGCACCTAGATTTAAAACTCACAGCAGTGGGAAAATGCACCCTTATTTAAAACTCACAGTAGTGGGAAAATTCCCCTAGATTTAAACTCACAGCAGTGGGAATATGCACCTAGATTTGAAACACACCGTAGTGGGAAAATGCACCGAAATTTGAAACACACAGTAGCAAGAAAATGCACATGGATTTGAAACTCACAGTAGTGGGAAAATGCACCTAGATTTAACCTCACAGTAGTAGGAAAATGCACCTAGGTTTGAAACACAGAGCTATGGGAAATTTCACCTACATTTAATCTCACAGCAGTGGGAAATGCACCTAGATTTAAGACTCACAGCAGTGGGAAAATGCACCTAGATTTAAAACTCACAGCAGTTGGAAAATGCACCTAGATTTGAAACACAGAGTAGTGGGAAAATGTACCTAGATTTGAAACAAACAATAATGGGAAAATGTACCTAGATTTAAACTCACAGTCATGGGAACATGCACCTAGATTTGAAACACACAGTAGTGGGAAAATGCACCGAGATTTGAAACACACAGTAGCAAGAAAATGCACATGGATTTGAAACTCACAGTAGTGGGAAAATGCACCTAGATTTAAAACTCACAGCAGTTGGAAAATGCACCTAGATTTGAACCACACAGTCGAAGGAAAATGCACCTGGGTTTGGAACACAAAGCTATGGGAAATTTCACCTAGATTTAAACTCACAGCAGTAGGAAATGCACTTAGATTTGAAACACAGAGTAGTGGGAAAATGTACCTATCTTTGAAACACACAATAATGGGAAAATGCACCTAGATTTAAAACTCACAGCAGTGGGAAAATGCACCCTTATTTAAAACTCACAGTAGTGGGAAAATTCCCCTAGATTTAAACTCACAGCAGTGGCAATATGCACCTAGATCTGAAGCACACTGTAGTGGGAAAATGCACCGAGATTTGACACACACGGTAGCAAGAAAATGCACATGGATTTGAAACTCACAGTAGTGGGAAAATGCACCTAGATTTAAACTCACAGCAGTGGAAAAATGCACCTAGATTAAAACTCACAGCAGTGCGAAAATGCACCTAGATTTGAACCACACAATAGTGGGAAAATGCACCTAGATTTGAAACACTGTAGTAGGAAAATGCACCTAGGTTTGAAACACAGAGCTATGGGAAATTTCACCTAGATTTAAGACTCACAGCAGTGGGAATATGCACCTAGATTTAAAACTCAGCAGTTGGAAAATGCACCTAGATTTGAAACACAAGTAGTGGGAAAATGTACCTAGATTTGAAACACACAATAATGGGAAAATGTACCTAGATTTAAATTCACAGTCGTGGGAACATGCACCTAGATTTGAAACACACAGTCGTGGGAAAATGCACCGAGATTTGAAACACACAGTAGCAAGAAAATGCACATGGATTTGAAATTCACAGTAGTGTGAAAATGCACCTAGATTTGAACTACACAGTCGTAGGAAAATGCACCTGGGTTTGGAACACAAAGCTATGGGAAATTTCACCTAGATTTAAACTTACAGCAGTGGGAAATTACACCTAGATTTAAACTCACAGCAATAGGAAAATTCACCTAGATTTAAAGCTCACAGGAGTGGGAAAATGCACCTACATTTAAATCTCACAGTAGTGGGAAAATCCACCTGGATTTAAAACTCAAAGCAGTGTGAAAATGCACCCTGATTAAAAACTCACAGTAGTGGGAAGATGCACCTAGATGTAAACTTGCTGCAGTGGCAAAATGCACCTAGATTTCAAACACACAACAATGGGACAATGCACCTAGATTTAAAGCTCACAGGAGTGGGAAAATGCACCTACATTTAAATCTCATAGTAGAGGGAAAAATCCACCTAGATTTAAAACTCACAGCAGTGTGAAAATGCACCCTGATTAAAAACTCACAGTAGTGGGAAGATGCACCTAGATGTAAACTCACTGCAGTGGCAAAATGCACCTAGATTTCAAACACACAACAATGGGAAAATGCACCTAGATTTAAACTCACAATAGTGGGAAAATGCACCTAGATTTAAAACTCACAGCAGTGGGAAAATGCACCTAGATTTGAAACACAGAGCAGTGGGAAAATGTACCTAGATTTGAAACACACAATAATGGGAAAATGCACCTAGATTTAAAACTCACAGCAGTGGGAAAATGCACTCTTATTTAAAACTCACAGTAGTGGGAAAATTGCCCTAGATTTAAACTCACAGTAGTGGGAATATGCACCTAGATTTGAAACACACCGTAGTGGGAAAATGCACCGAGATTTGAAACACACAGTAGCAAGAAAATGCACATGGATTTGAAACTCACAGTAGTGGGAAAATGCACCTAGATTTAAACTCACAGCAGTGGAAAAATGCACCTAGATTTAAACTCACAGCAGTGGAAAAATGCACCTAGATTAAAACTCACAGCAGTGGGAAAATGCACCTAGATTTGAACCACACAGTAGTGGGAAAATGCACCTAGATTTGAAACACTGTAGTAGGAAAATGCACCTAGGTTTGAAACACAGAGCTATGGGAAATTTCACCTAGATTTAATCTCACAGCAGTGGGAAATGCACCTAGATTTAAAACTCACAGCAGTTGGAAAATGCACTTAGATTTGAAACACAGAGTAGTGGGAAAATGTACCTAGATTTGAAACACACAATAATGGGAAAATGTACCTAGATTTAAACTCACAGTTGTGGGAACATGCACCTAGATTTGAAACACACAGCAGTGGGAAAATGCACCGATATTTGAAACACAAAGTAGCAAGAAAATGCACATGGATTTGAAACTTACAGTAGTGGGAAAATGCACCTAGATTTAAAACTCACAGCAGTTGGAAAATGCACCTAGATTTGAACCACAAAGTAGTGTGAAAATGCACCTAGATTTGAAACACACAGTCGAAGAAAAATGTACCTGGGTTTGGAACACAAAGCTATGGGAAATTTCACCTAGATTTAAACTCACAGCAGTGGGAAATGCACCTAAATTTAAGACTCACAGCAGTGGGAAAATGCACCTAGATTTGAAACACACAGCAGTGGGAAATTAGACCTAGATTTAAACTCACAGCAATGGGAAATTACACCTGGATTTAAACTCACAGCAGTAGAAACATGCACCTAGATTTACAAACGCACAGCAGTGTGAAAATGCACCCTGATTAAAAACTCTCAATAGTGGGAAGATGCACCTAGATGTAAACTCACTGCAGTGGCAAAATGCACCTAGATTTCAAACACACAACAATGGGAAAATGCACCTAGATCTAAACTCACAGTAGTGGGAAAATGCACCTAGATTTAAAACTCACAGCAGTGGGAAAATGCACCTAGATTTGAAACAGAGCAGTGGGAAAATGTACCTAGATTTGAAACACACAATAATGGGAAAATGCACCTAGATTTAAAACTCACAGCAGTGGGAAAATGCACCCTTATTTAAAACTCACAGTAGTGGGAAAATTCCCCTAGATTTAAACTCACAGCAGTGGGAATATGCACCTAGATTTGAAACACACCGTAGTGGGAAAAAGCACCGAGATTTGAAACACACAGTAGCAAGAAAATGCATATGGATTTGAAACTCACAGTAGTCGGAAAATGCACCTAGATTTAAACTCACCACAGTGGAAAAATGCACCTAGATTTAAACTCACAGCAGTGGAAAAATGCACCTAGATTTAAACTCACAGCAGTGGGAATATGCACCTAGATTTGAAACACACCGTAGTGGGAAAAAGCAGCGAGGTTTGAAACACACAGTAGCAAGAAAATGCACATGGATTTGAAACTCACAGTAGTGGGAAAATGCACCTAGATTTAAACTCACCGCAGTGGAAAAATGCACCTAGATTTAAACTCACAGCAGTGGAAAAATGCACCTAGATTAAAAATCACAGCAGTGGGAAAATGCACCTAGATTTGAACCACATAGTAGTGGGAAAATCCACCTAGATTTGAAACACTGTAGTAGGAAAATGCACCTACGTTTGAAACACAGAGCTATGGGAAATTTCACCTAGATTTAATCTCACAGCAGTGGGAAATGCACCTAGATTTAAGACTCACAGCAGTGGGAATATGCACCTAGATTTAAAACTCACAGCAGTTGGAAAATGCACCTAGATTTGAAAACAACAATAATGGGGAAATGTACCTAGATTTAAACTCACAGTCGTGGGAACATGCACCTAGATTTGAAACACACAGTAGTGGGAAAATGCACCGATATTTGAAACACACAGTAGCAAGAAAATGCACATGGATTTGAAACTCACAGTAGTGGGAAAATGCACCTAGATTTAAAACTCACAGCAGTTGGAAAATGCACCTAGATTTGAACCACACAGTAGTGTGAAAATGCACCTAGATTTGAAACACACAGTCGAAGGAAAATGCACCTGGGTTTGGAACACAAAGCTATGGGAAATTTCACCTAGATTTAAACTCACAGCGGTGGGAAATGCACCTAGATTTAAGACTCACAGCAGTGGGAAAATGCACCTAGATTTGAAGCACAGAGCAGTGGGAAATTACACCTAGATTTAAACTCACAGCAGTGGGAAATTACACCTAGATTTAAACTCACAGCAGTAGAAAAATGCACCTAGATTTAAAGCTCACAGGAGTGGGAAAATGCACCTACATTTAAATCTCACAATAGTGGGAAAATCCACCTAGATTTAAAACTCACAGCAGTGTGAAAATGCACCCTGATTAAAAACTCACAGTAGTGGGAAGATGCACCTAGATGTAAACTCGCTGCAGTGGCAAAATGCACCTAGATTTCAAACACACAACAATGGGAAAATGCACCTAGATTTAAACTCACAGTAGTGGGAAAATGCACCTAGATTTAAAACTCACAGCAGTGGGAAAATGCACTTAGATTTGAAACACAGAGTAGTGGGAAAATGTACCTAGATTTGAAACACACAATAATGGGAAAATGCACCTAGATTTAAAACTCACAGCAGTGGGAAAATGCACTCTTATTTAAAACTCACAGTAGTGGGAAAATTGCCCTAGATTTAAACTCACAGTAGTGGGAATATGCACCTAGATTTGAAACACACCGTAGTGGGAAAATGCACCGAGATTTGAAACACACAGTAGCAAGAAAATGCACATGGATTTGAAACTCACAGTAGTGGGAAAATGCACCTAGATTTAAACTCACAGCAGTGGAAAAATGCACCTAGATTTAAACTCACAGCAGTGGAAAAATGCACCTAGATTAAAACTCACAGCAGTGGGAAAATGCACCTAGATTTGAACCACACAGTAGTGGGAAAATGCACCTAGATTTGAAACACTGTAGTAGGAAAATGCACCTAGGTTTGAAACACAGAGCTATGGGAAATTTCACCTAGATTTAATCTCACAGCAGTGGGAAATGCACCTAGATTTAAAACTCACAGCAGTTGGAAAATGCACTTAGATTTGAAACACAGAGTAGTGGGAAAATGTACCTAGATTTGAAACACACAATAATGGGAAAATGTACCTAGATTTAAACTCACAGTTGTGGGAACATGCACCTAGATTTGAAACACACAGCAGTGGGAAAATGCACCGATATTTGAAACACAAAGTAGCAAGAAAATGCACATGGATTTGAAACTTACAGTAGTGGGAAAATGCACCTAGATTTAAAACTCACAGCAGTAGAAAAATGCACCTAGATTTAAAGCTCACAGGAGTGGGAAAATGCACCTACATTTAAATCTCACAGTAGTGGGAAAATCCACCTAGATTTAAAACTCACAGCAGTGTGAAAATGCACCCTGATTAAAAACTCACAGTAGTGGGAAGATGCACCTAGATGTAAACTCGCTGCAGTGGCAAAATGCACCTAGATTTCAAACACACAACAATGGGAAAATGCACCTAGATTTAAACTCACAGTAGTGGGAAAATGCACCTAGATTTAAAACTCACAGCAGTGGGAAAATGCACTTAGATTTGAAACACAGAGTAGTGGGAAAATGTACCTAGATTTGAAACACACAATAATGGGAAAATGCACCTAGATTTAAAACTCACAGCAGTGGGAAAATGCACTCTTATTTAAAACTCACAGTAGTGGGAAAATTGCCCTAGATTTAAACTCACAGTAGTGGGAATATGCACCTAGATTTGAAACACACCGTAGTGGGAAAATGCACCGAGATTTGAAACACACAGTAGCAAGAAAATGCACATGGATTTGAAACTCACAGTAGTGGGAAAATGCACCTAGATTTAAACTCACAGCAGTGGAAAAATGCACCTAGATTTAAACTCACAGCAGTGGAAAAATGCACCTAGATTAAAACTCACAGCAGTGGGAAAATGCACCTAGATTTGAACCACACAGTAGTGGGAAAATGCACCTAGATTTGAAACACTGTAGTAGGAAAATGCACCTAGGTTTGAAACACAGAGCTATGGGAAATTTCACCTAGATTTAATCTCACAGCAGTGGGAAATGCACCTAGATTTAAAACTCACAGCAGTTGGAAAATGCACTTAGATTTGAAACACAGAGTAGTGGGAAAATGTACCTAGATTTGAAACACACAATAATGGGAAAATGTACCTAGATTTAAACTCACAGTTGTGGGAACATGCACCTAGATTTGAAACACACAGCAGTGGGAAAATGCACCGATATTTGAAACACAAAGTAGCAAGAAAATGCACATGGATTTGAAACTTACAGTAGTGGGAAAATGCACCTAGATTTAAAACTCACAGCAGTTGGAAAATGCACCTAGATTTGAACCACAAAGTAGTGTGAAAATGCACCTAGATTTGAAACACACAGTCGAAGAAAAATGTACCTGGGTTTGGAACACAAAGCTATGGGAAATTTCACCTAGATTTAAACTCACAGCAGTGGGAAATGCACCTAAATTTAAGACTCACAGCAGTGGGAAAATGCACCTAGATTTGAAACACACAGCAGTGGGAAATTAGACCTAGATTTAAACTCACAGCAATGGGAAATTACACCTGGATTTAAACTCACAGCAGTAGAAACATGCACCTAGATTTACAAACGCACAGCAGTGTGAAAATGCACCCTGATTAAAAACTCTCAATAGTGGGAAGATGCACCTAGATGTAAACTCACTGCAGTGGCAAAATGCACCTAGATTTCAAACACACAACAATGGGAAAATGCACCTAGATCTAAACTCACAGTAGTGGGAAAATGCACCTAGATTTAAAACTCACAGCAGTGGGAAAATGCACCTAGATTTGAAACAGAGCAGTGGGAAAATGTACCTAGATTTGAAACACACAATAATGGGAAAATGCACCTAGATTTAAAACTCACAGCAGTGGGAAAATGCACCCTTATTTAAAACTCACAGTAGTGGGAAAATTCCGCTAGATTTAAACTCACAGCAGTGGGAATATGCACCTAGATTTGAAACACACCGTAGTGGGAAAAAGCACCGAGATTTGAAACACACAGTAGCAAGAAAATGCATATGGATTTGAAACTCACAGTAGTCGGAAAATGCACCTAGATTTAAACTCACCACAGTGGAAAAATGCACCTAGATTTAAACTCACAGCAGTGGAAAAATGCACCTAGATTTAAACTCACAGCAGTGGGAATATGCACCTAGATTTGAAACACACCGTAGTGGGAAAAAGCAGCGAGGTTTGAAACACACAGTAGCAAGAAAATGCACATGGATTTGAAACTCACAGTAGTGGGAAAATGCACCTAGATTTAAACTCACCGCAGTGGAAAAATGCACCTAGATTTAAACTCACAGCAGTGGAAAAATGCACCTAGATTAAAACTCACAGCAGTGGGAAAATGCACCTAGATTTGAACCACATAGTAGTGGGAAAATGCACCTAGATTTGAAACACTGTAGTAGGAAAATGCACCTACGTTTGAAACACAGAGCTATGGGAAATTTCACCTAGATTTAATCTCACAGCAGTGGGAAATGCACCTAGATTTAAGACTCACAGCAGTGGGAATATGCACCTAGATTTAAAACTCACAGCAGTTGGAAAATGCACCTAGATTTGAAAACAACAATAATGGGGAAATGTACCTAGATTTAAACTCACAGTCGTGGGAACATGCACCTAGATTTGAAACACACAGTAGTGGGAAAATGCACCGATATTTGAAACACACAGTAGCAAGAAAATGCACATGGATTTGAAACTCACAGTAGTGGGAAAATGCACCTAGATTTAAAACTCACAGCAGTTGGAAAATGCACCTAGATTTGAACCACACAGTAGTGTGAAAATGCACCTAGATTTGAAACACACAGTCGAAGGAAAATGCACCTGGGTTTGGAACACAAAGCTATGGGAAATTTCACCTAGATTTAAACTCACAGCGGTGGGAAATGCACCTAGATTTAAGACTCACAGCAGTGGGAAAATGCACCTAGATTTGAAGCACAGAGCAGTGGGAAATTACACCTAGATTTAAACTCACAGCAGTGGGAAATTACACCTAGATTTAAACTCACAGCAGTAGAAAAATGCACCTAGATTTAAAGCTCACAGGAGTGGGAAAATGCACCTACATTTAAATCTCACAGTAGTGGGAAAATCCACCTAGATTTAAAACTCACAGCAGTGTGAAAATGCACCCTGATTAAAAACTCACAGTAGTGGGAAGATGCACCTAGATGTAAACTCGCTGCAGTGGCAAAATGCACCTAGATTTCAAACACACAACAATGGGAAAATGCACCTAGATTTAAACTCACAGTAGTGGGAAAATGCACCTAGATTTAAAACTCACAGCAGTGGGAAAATGCACTTAGATTTGAAACACAGAGTAGTGGGAAAATGTACCTAGATTTGAAACACACAATAATGGGAAAATGCACCTAGATTTAAAACTCACAGCAGTGGGAAAATGCACCCTTATTTAAAACTCACAGTAGTGGGAAAATTCCCCTAGATTTAAACTCACAGCAGTGGGAATATGCACCTAGATTTGAAACACACCGTAGTGGGAAAATGCACCGAGATTTGACACACACAGTAGCATGAAAATGCACATGAATTTGAAACTCACAGTAGTGGGAAAATGCACCTAGATTTAAACTCACAGAAGTGGAAAAATGCACCTAGATTTAAAACTCACAGCAGTGGGAAAATGCACCTAGATTTGAACCACACAGTAGTAGGAAAATGCACCTAGATTTGAAACACACAGTAGTAGGAAAATTCACCTAGGTTTGAAGCACAGAGCTATGGGAAATTTCACCTAGATTTAAACTCACAGCAGTGGGAAATGCACCTAGATTTAAGACTCACAGCAGTGGGAAAATGCACCTACATTTAAATCTCATAGTAGTGGCAAAATCCACCTAGATTTAAAACTCACAGCAGTGTGAAAATGCACCCTGATTAAAAACTCAAAGTAGTGGGAAGATGCACCTAGATGTAAACTCACTGCAGTGGCAAAATGCACCTAGATGTCAAACACACAACAATGTGAAAATGCACCTAGATTTAAACTCACAGTAGTGGGAAAATGCACCTAGATTTAAAACTCACAGCAGTGGGAAAATGCACCTAGATTTGAAACACATACTAGTGGGAAAATGTACCTAGATTTGAAACACACCGTAGTGGGAAAATGCACCGAGATTTGAAACACACAGTAGCAAGAAAATGCACATGGATTTGAAACTCACAGTAGTGGGAAAATGCCCCTAGATTTAAACTCACAGCAGTGGAAAAATGCACCTAGATTTAAACTCACATCAGTGGAAAAATGCACCTAGATTAAAACTCACAGCAGTGGGAAAATGCACCTAGATTTGAACCACACAGTAGTGGGAAAATGCACCAAGATTTGAAACACTGTAGTAGTAAAATGCACCTAGGTTTGAAACACAGAGCTATGGGAAATTTCACCTACATTTAATCTCACAGCAGTGGGAAATGCACCTAGATTTAAGACTCACAGCAGTGGGAATATGCACCTAGATTTAAAACTCACAGCAGTTGGAAAATGCACCTAGATTTGAAACACAGAGTACTGGGAAAATGTACCTAGATTTGAAACACACAATAATGGGAAAATGTACCTAGATTTAAACTCACAGCAGTTGGAAAATGCACCTAGATTTAAAACTCACAGCAGTTGGAAAATGCACCTAGATTTGAACCACACAGTCGAAGGAAAATGCACCTGGGTTTGGAACACAAAGCTATGGGAAATGTCACCTAGATTTAAACTCACAGCAGTGGGAAATGCACCTAGATTTAAGGCTCACAGCAGTGGGAAAATGCACCTAGATTTGAAACACACAGCAGTGGGAAATTACACCTAGATTTAAACTCACAGCAGTGGGAAATGACACCTAGATTTAAACTCACAGCAGGAGGAAAATGCACCTAGATTTAAAGCTCACAGGAGTGGGAAAATGCACCTACATTTAAATCTCATAGTAGAGGGAAAATCCACCTAGATTTAAAACTCACAGCAGTGTGAAAATGCACCCTGATTAAAAACTCACAGTAGTGGGAAGATGCACCTAGATGTAAACTCACTGCAGTGGCAAAATGCACCTAGATTTCAAACACACAACAATGGGAAAATGCACCTAGATTTAAACTCACAGTAGTGGGAAAATGCACCTAGATTTAAAACTCACAGCAGTGGGTAAATGCACCTAGATTTGAAACACAGAGCAGTGGGAAAATGTACCTAGATTTGAAACACACAATAATGGGAAAATGCACCTAGATTTAAAACTCACAGCAGTGGGAAAATGCACTCTTATTTAAAACTCACAGTAGTGGGAAAATTGCCCTAGATTTAAACTCACAGTAGTGGGAATATGCACCTAGATTTGAAACACACCGTAGTGGGAAAATGCACCGAGATTTGAAACACACAGTAGCAAGAAAATGCACATGGATTTGAAACTCACAGTAGTGGGAAAATGCACCTAGATTTAAACTCACAGCAGTGGAAAAATGCACCTAGATTTAAACTCACAGCAGTGGAAAAATGCACCTAGATTAAAACTCACAGCAGTGGGAAAATGCACCTAGATTTGAACCACACAGTAGTGGGAAAATGCACCTAGATTTGAAACACTGTAGTAGGAAAATGCACCTAGGTTTGAAACACAGAGCTATGGGAAATTTCACCTAGATTTAATCTCACAGCAGTGGGAAATGCACCTAGATTTAAAACTCACAGCAGTTGGAAAATGCACCTAGATTTGAAACACAGAGTAGTGGGAAAATGTACCTAGATTTGAAACACACAATAATGGGAAAATGTACCTAGATTTAAACTCACAGTCGTGGGAACATGCACCTAGATTTGAAACACACAGCAGTGGGAAAATGCACCGATATTTGAAACACAAAGTAGCAAGAAAATGCACATGGATTTGAAACTTACAGTAGTGGGAAAATGCACCTAGATTTAAAACTCACAGCAGTTGGAAAATGCACCTAGATTTGAACCACAAAGTAGTGTGAAAATGCACCTAGATTTGAAACACACAGTCGAAGAAAAATGTACCTGGGTTTGGAACACAAAGCTATGGGAAATTTCACCTAGATTTAAACTCACAGCAGTGGGAAATGCACCTAGATTTAAGACTCACAGCAGTGGGAAAATGCACCTAGATTTAAAGCTCACAGGAGTGGGAAAATGCACCTACATTTAAAACTCACAGTAGTGGGAAAATCCACCTAGATTTAAAACTCACAGCAGTGTGAAAATGCACCCTGATTAAAAACTCACAGTAGTGGGAAGATGCACCTAGATGTAAACTCGCTGCAGTGGCAAAATGCACCTAGATTTCAAACACACAACAATGGGAAAATGCACCTAGATTTAAACTCACAGTAGTAGGAAAATGCACCTAGATTTAAAACTCACAGCAGTGGGAAAATGCACTTAGATTTGAAAAACAGAGTAGTGGGAAAATGTACCTAGATTTGAAACACACAATAATGGGAAAATGCACCTAGATTTAAAACTCACAGCAGTGGGAAAATGCACCCTTATTTAAAACTCACAGTAGTGGGAAAATTCCCCTAGATTTAAACTCACAGCAGTGGGAATATGCACTTAGATTTGAAACACACCGTAGTGGGAAAATGCACCGAGATTTGAAACACACAGTAGCAAGAAAATGCACATGGATTTGAAACTCACAGTAGTGGGGAAAATGCACCTAGATTTAACCTCACAGTAGTAGGAAAATGCACCTAGGTTTGAAACACAGAGCTATGGGAAATTTCACCTACATTTAATCTCACAGCAGTGGGAAATGCACCTAGATTTAAGACTCACAGCAGTGGGAAAATGCACCTAGATTTAAAACTCACAGCAGTTGGAAAATGCACCTAGATTTGAAACACAGAGTAGTGGGAAAATGTACCTAGATTTGAAACACACAATAATGGGAAAATGTACCTAGATTTAAACTCACAGTCATGGGAACATGCACCTAGATTTGAAACACACAGTAGTGGGAAAATGCACCGAGATTTGAAACACACAGTAGCAAGAAAATGCACATGGATTTGAAACTCACAGTAGTGGGAAAATGCACCTATATTTAAAACTCACAGCAGTTGGAAAATGCACCTAGATTTGAACCACACAGTCGAAGGAAAATGCACCTGGGTTTGGAACACAAAGCTATGGGAAATTTCACCTAGATTTAAACTCACAGCAGTGGGAAATGCACCTAGATTTAAGACTCACAGCAGTGGGAAAATGCACCTAGATTTGAAACACACAGCAGTGGGAAATTACACCTAGATTTAAACTCACAGCAGTGGGAAATTACACCTAGATTTAAACTCACAGCAGTAGGAAAATGCACCTAGATTTAAAGCTCACAGGAGTGGGAAAATGCACCTACATTTAAACCTCATAGTAGTGGGAAAATCCACCTAGATTTAAAACTCACAGCAGTGTGAAAATGCACCCTGATTAAAAACTCACAGTAGTGGGAAGATGCACCTAGATGTAAACTCACTGCAGTGGCAAAATGCACCTAGATTTCAAACACACAACAATGGGAAAATGCACCTAGATTTAAACTCACAGTAGTGGGAAAATGCACCTAGATTTAAAACTCACAGCAGTGGGAAACTGCACTTAGATTTGAAACACAGAGTAGTGGGAAAATGCACCTAGATTTAAAACTCACAGCAGTGGGAAAATGCACTTAGATTTGAAACACACAATAATGGGAAAATGCACCTAGATTTAAAACTCACAGCAGTGGGAAAATGCACCCTTATTTAAAACTCACAGTAGTGGGAAAATTCCCCTAGATTTAAACTCACAGCAGTGGGAATATGCACCTAGATTTGAAACACACCGTAGTGGGAAAATGCACCGAGATTTGAAACACACAATAGCAAGAAAATGCACATGGATTTGCAACTCACAGTAGTGGGAAAATGCACCTAGATTTAAACTCACAGCAGTGGAAAAATGCACCTAGATTTAAAACTCACAGCAGTGGGAAAATGCACCTAGATTTGAACCACAGAGCAGTGGGAAATTACACCTAGATTTAAACTCACAGCATTGGACAAATGCACCTAGATTTAAAACTCACAGCAGTGGGAAAATGCACCTAGATTTGAACCACACAGTAGCAGGAAAATGCACCTAGATTTGAAACACACAGTAGTAGGAAAATTCACCTAGGTTTGAAGCACAGAGCTATGGGAAATTTTACCTAGATTTAAACACAGCAGTTGGAAATGCACCTAGATTTAAGACTCACAGCAGTGGGAATATGCACCTAGATTTAAAACTCACAGCAGTTGGAAAATTCACCTAGATTTGAAACACAGAGTAGTGGGAAAATGTACCTAGATTTGAAACACACAATAATGGGAAAATGCACCTAGATTTAAGACTCACAGTCGTGGGAGCATGCACCTAGATTTGAAACACAATAGTGGGAAAATGCACCGAGATTTGAAACACACAGTATCAAGAAAATGCACATGGATTTGAAATTCACAGTAGTGAGAAAATGCACCTAGATTTAAAACTCACAGCAGTTGGAAAATGCACCTAGATTTGAACCACACAGTCGTAGGAAAATGCACCTGGGTTTGGAACACAAAGCTATGGGAAATTTCACCTAGATTTAAACTCACAGCAGTGGGAAATTACACCTAGATTTAAACTCACAGCAATAGGTAAATTCACCTAGATTTAAAGCTCACAGGAGTGGGAAAATGCACCTACATTTAAATCTCACAGTAGTGGGAAAATCCACCTAGATTTAAAACTCAAAGCAGTGTGAAAATGCACCCTGATTAAAAACTCACAGTAGTGGGAAGATGCACCTAGATGTAAACTCGCTGCAGTGGCAAAATGCACCTAGATTTCAAACACACAACAATGGGAAAATGCACCTAGATTTAAACTCACAGTAGTGGGAAAATGCACCTAGATTTAAAACTCACAGCAGTGGGAAAATGCACTTAGATTTGAAACACAGAGTAGTGGGAAAATGTACCTAGATTTGATACAAACAATAATGGGAAAATGTACCTAGATTTAAACTCACAGTCATGGGAACATGCACCTAGATTTGAAACACACAGTAGTGGGAAAATGCACCGAGATTTGAAACACACAGTAGCAAGAAAATGCACATGGATTTGAAACTCACAGTAGTGGGAAAATGCACCTAGATTTAAAACTCACAGCAGTTGGAAAATGCACCTAGATTTGAACCACACAGTCGAAGGAAAATGCACCTGGGTTTGGAACACAAAGCTATGGGAAATTTCACCTAGATTTAAACTCACAGCAGTAGGAAATGCACTTAGATTTGAAACACAGAGTAGTGGGAAAATGTACCTATCTTTGAAACACACAATAATGGGAAAATGCACCTAGATTTAAAACTCACAGCAGTGGGAAAATGCACCCTTATTTAAAACTCACAGTAGTGGGAAAATTCCCCTAGATTTAAACTCACAGCAGTGGCAATATGCACCTAGATTTGAAACACACCGTAGTGGGAAAAAGCAGCGAGGTTTGAAACACACAGTAGCAAGAAAATGCACATGGATTTGAAACTCACAGTAGTGGGAAAATGCACCTAGATTTAAACTCACCGCAGTGGAAAAATGCACCTAGATTTAAACTCACAGCAGTGGAAAAATGCACCTAGATTAAAACTCACAGCAGTGGGAAAATGCACCTAGATTTGAACCACATAGTAGTGGGAAAATGCACCTAGATTTGAAACACTGTAGTAGGAAAATGCACCTACGTTTGAAACACAGAGCTATGGGAAATTTCACCTAGATTTAATCTCACAGCAGTGGGAAATGCACCTAGATTTAAGACTCACAGCAGTGGGAATATGCACCTAGATTTAAAACTCACAGCAGTTGGAAAATGCACCTAGATTTGAAAACAACAATAATGGGGAAATGTACCTAGATTTAAACTCACAGTCGTGGGAACATGCACCTAGATTTGAAACACACAGTAGTGGGAAAATGCACCGATATTTGAAACACACAGTAGCAAGAAAATGCACATGGATTTGAAACTCACAGTAGTGGGAAAATGCACCTAGATTTAAAACTCACAGCAGTTGGAAAATGCACCTAGATTTGAACCACACAGTAGTGTGAAAATGCACCTAGATTTGAAACACACAGTCGAAGGAAAATGCACCTGGGTTTGGAACACAAAGCTATGGGAAATTTCACCTAGATTTAAACTCACAGCGGTGGGAAATGCACCTAGATTTAAGACTCACAGCAGTGGGAAAATGCACCTAGATTTGAAGCACAGAGCAGTGGGAAATTACACCTAGATTTAAACTCACAGCAGTGGGAAATTACACCTAGATTTAAACTCACAGCAGTAGAAAAATGCACCTAGATTTAAAGCTCACAGGAGTGGGAAAATGCACCTACATTTAAATCTCACAGTAGTGGGAAAATCCACCTAGATTTAAAACTCACAGCAGTGTGAAAATGCACCCTGATTAAAAACTCACAGTAGTGGGAAGATGCACCTAGATGTAAACTCGCTGCAGTGGCAAAATGCACCTAGATTTCAAACACACAACAATGGGAAAATGCACCTAGATTTAAACTCACAGTAGTGGGAAAATGCACCTAGATTTAAAACTCACAGCAGTGGGAAAATGCACTTAGATTTCAAACACAGAGTAGTGGGAAAATGTACCTAGATTTGAAACACACAATAATGGGAAAATGCACCTAGATTTAAAACTCACAGCAGTGGGAAAATGCACCCTTATTTAAAACTCACAGTAGTGGGAAAATTCCCCTAGATTTAAACTCACAGCAGTGGGAATATGCACCTAGATTTGAAACACACAGTAGTGGGAAAATGCACCGAGATTTGACACACACAGTAGCATGAAAATGCACATGAATTTGAAACTCACAGTAGTGGGAAAATGCACCTAGATTTAAACTCACAGCAGTGGAAAAATGCACCTAGATTTAAAACTCACAGCAGTGGGAAAATGCACCTAGATTTGAACCACACAGTAGTAGGAAAATGCACCTAGATTTGAAACACACAGTAGTAGGAAAATTCACCTAGGTTTGAAGCACAGAGCTATGGGAAATTTCACCTAGATTTAAACTCACAGCAGTGGGAAATGCACCTAGATTTAAGACTCACAGCAGTGGGAAAATGCACCTACATTTAAATCTCATAGTAGTGGCAAAATCCACCTAGATTTAAAACTCACAGCAGTGTGAAAATGCACCCTGATTAAAAACTCAAAGTAGTGGGAAGATGCACCTAGATGTAAACTCACTGCAGTGGCAAAATGCACCTAGATGTCAAACACACAACAATGTGAAAATGCACCTAGATTTAAACTCACAGTAGTGGGAAAATGCACCTAGATTTAAAACTCACAGCAGTGGGAAAATGCACCTAGATTTGAAACACATACTAGTGGGAAAATGTACCTAGATTTGAAACACACCGTAGTGGGAAAATGCACCGAGATTTGAAACACACAGTAGCAAGAAAATGCACATGGATTTGAAACTCACAGTAGTGGGAAAATGCCCCTAGATTTAAACTCACAGCAGTGGAAAAATGCACCTAGATTTAAACTCACATCAGTGGAAAAATGCACCTAGATTAAAACTCACAGCAGTGGGAAAATGCACCTAGATTTGAACCACACAGTAGTGGGAAAATGCACCAAGATTTGAAACACTGTAGTAGTAAAATGCACCTAGGTTTGAAACACAGAGCTATGGGAAATTTCACCTACATTTAATCTCACAGCAGTGGGAAATGCACCTAGATTTAAGACTCACAGCAGTGGGAATATGCACCTAGATTTAAAACTCACAGCAGTTGGAAAATGCACCTAGATTTGAAACACAGAGTACTGGGAAAATGTACCTAGATTTGAAACACACAATAATGGGAAAATGTACCTAGATTTAAACTCACAGCAGTTGGAAAATGCACCTAGATTTAAAACTCACAGCAGTTGGAAAATGCACCTAGATTTGAACCACACAGTCGAAGGAAAATGCACCTGGGTTTGGAACACAAAGCTATGGGAAATGTCACCTAGATTTAAACTCACAGCAGTGGGAAATGCACCTAGATTTAAGGCTCACAGCAGTGGGAAAATGCACCTAGATTTGAAACACACAGCAGTGGGAAATTACACCTAGATTTAAACTCACAGCAGTGGGAAATGACACCTAGATTTAAACTCACAGCAGGAGGAAAATGCACCTAGATTTAAAGCTCACAGGAGTGGGAAAATGCACCTACATTTAAATCTCATAGTAGAGGGAAAATCCACCTAGATTTAAAACTCACAGCAGTGTGAAAATGCACCCTGATTAAAAACTCACAGTAGTGGGAAGATGCACCTAGATGTAAACTCACTGCAGTGGCAAAATGCACCTAGATTTCAAACACACAACAATGGGAAAATGCACCTAGATTTAAACTCACAGTAGTGGGAAAATGCACCTAGATTTAAAACTCACAGCAGTGGGAAAATGCACCTAGATTTGAAACACAGCAGTGGGAAAATGTACCTAGATTTGAAACACACAATAATGGGAAAATGCACCTAGATTTAAAACTCACAGCAGTGGGAAAATGCACTCTTATTTAAAACTCACAGTAGTGGGAAAATTGCCCTAGATTTAAACTCACAGTAGTGGGAATATGCACCTAGATTTGAAACACACCGTAGTGGGAAAATGCACCGAGATTTGAAACACACAGTAGCAAGAAAATGCACATGGATTTGAAACTCACAGTAGTGGGAAAATGCACCTAGATTTAAACTCACAGCAGTGGAAAAATGCACCTAGATTTAAACTCACAGCAGTGGAAAAATGCACCTAGATTAAAACTCACAGCAGTGGGAAAATGCACCTAGATTTGAACCACACAGTAGTGGGAAAATGCACCTAGATTTGAAACACTGTAGTAGGAAAATGCACCTAGGTTTGAAACACAGAGCTATGGGAAATTTCACCTAGATTTAATCTCACAGCAGTGGGAAATGCACCTAGATTTAAAACTCACAGCAGTTGGAAAATGCACCTAGATTTGAAACACAGAGTAGTGGGAAAATGTACCTAGATTTGAAACACACAATAATGGGAAAATGTACCTAGATTTAAACTCACAGTCGTGGGAACATGCACCTAGATTTGAAACACACAGCAGTGGGAAAATGCACCGATATTTGAAACACAAAGTAGCAAGAAAATGCACATGGATTTGAAACTTACAGTAGTGGGAAAATGCACCTAGATTTAAAACTCACAGCAGTTGGAAAATGCACCTAGATTTGAACCACAAAGTAGTGTGAAAATGCACCTAGATTTGAAACACACAGTCGAAGAAAAATGTACCTGGGTTTGGAACACAAAGCTATGGGAAATTTCACCTAGATTTAAACTCACAGTAGTGGGAAATGCACCTAGATTTAAGACTCACAGCAGTGGGAAAATGCACCTAGATTTGAAACACACAGCAGTGGGAAATTAGACCTAGATTTAAACTCACAGCAATGGGAAATTACACCTAGATTTAAACTCACAGCAGTAGAAACATGCACCTAGATTTAAAGCTCACAGGAGTGGGAAAATGCACCTACATTTAAAACTCACAGTAGTGGGAAAATCCACCTAGATTTAAAACTCACAGCAGTGTGAAAATGCACCCTGATTAAAAACTCACAGTAGTGGGAAGATGCACCTAGATGTAAACTCGCTGCAGTGGCAAAATGCACCTAGATTTCAAACACACAACAATGGGAAAATGCACCTAGATTTAAACTCACAGTAGTAGGAAAATGCACCTAGATTTAAAACTCACAGCAGTGGGAAAATGCACTTAGATTTGAAAAACAGAGTAGTGGGAAAATGTACCTAGATTTGAAACACACAATAATGGGAAAATGCACCTAGATTTAAAACTCACAGCAGTGGGAAAATGCACCCTTATTTAAAACTCACAGTAGTGGGAAAATTCCCCTAGATTTAAACTCACAGCAGTGGGAATATGCACTTAGATTTGAAACACACCGTAGTGGGAAAATGCACCGAGATTTGAAACACACAGTAGCAAGAAAATGCACATGGATTTGAAACTCACAGTAGTGGGGAAAATGCACCTAGATTTAACCTCACAGTAGTAGGAAAATGCACCTAGGTTTGAAACACAGAGCTATGGGAAATTTCACCTACATTTAATCTCACAGCAGTGGGAAATGCACCTAGATTTAAGACTCACAGCAGTGGGAAAATGCACCTAGATTTAAAACTCACAGCAGTTGGAAAATGCACCTAGATTTGAAACACAGAGTAGTGGGAAAATGTACCTAGATTTGAAACACACAATAATGGGAAAATGTACCTAGATTTAAACTCACAGTCATGGGAACATGCACCTAGATTTGAAACACACAGTAGTGGGAAAATGCACCGAGATTTGAAACACACAGTAGCAAGAAAATGCACATGGATTTGAAACTCACAGTAGTGGGAAAATGCACCTATATTTAAAACTCACAGCAGTTGGAAAATGCACCTAGATTTGAACCACACAGTCGAAGGAAAATGCACCTGGGTTTGGAACACAAAGCTATGGGAAATTTCACCTAGATTTAAACTCACAGCAGTGGGAAATGCACCTAGATTTAAGACTCACAGCAGTGGGAAAATGCACCTAGATTTGAAACACACAGCAGTGGGAAATTACACCTAGATTTAAACTCACAGCAGTGGGAAATTACACCTAGATTTAAACTCACAGCAGTAGGAAAATGCACCTAGATTTAAAGCTCACAGGAGTGGGAAAATGCACCTACATTTAAACCTCATAGTAGTGGGAAAATCCACCTAGATTTAAAACTCACAGCAGTGTGAAAATGCACCCTGATTAAAAACTCACAGTAGTGGGAAGATGCACCTAGATGTAAACTCACTGCAGTGGCAAAATGCACCTAGATTTCAAACACACAACAATGGGAAAATGCACCTAGATTTAAACTCACAGTAGTGGGAAAATGCACCTAGATTTAAAACTCACAGCAGTGGGAAACTGCACTTAGATTTGAAACACAGAGTAGTGGGAAAATGCACCTAGATTTAAAACTCACAGCAGTGGGAAAATGCACTTAGATTTGAAACACACAATAATGGGAAAATGCACCTAGATTTAAAACTCACAGCAGTGGGAAAATGCACCCTTATTTAAAACTCACAGTAGTGGGAAAATTCCCCTAGATTTAAACTCACAGCAGTGGGAATATGCACCTAGATTTGAAACACACCGTAGTGGGAAAATGCACCGAGATTTGAAACACACAATAGCAAGAAAATGCACATGGATTTGCAACTCACAGTAGTGGGAAAATGCACCTAGATTTAAACTCACAGCAGTGGAAAAATGCACCTAGATTTAAAACTCACAGCAGTGGGAAAATGCACCTAGATTTGAACCACAGAGCAGTGGGAAATTACACCTAGATTTAAACTCACAGCATTGGACAAATGCACCTAGATTTAAAACTCACAGCAGTGGGAAAATGCACCTAGATTTGAACCACACAGTAGCAGGAAAATGCACCTAGATTTGAAACACACAGTAGTAGGAAAATTCACCTAGGTTTGAAGCACAGAGCTATGGGAAACTTTACCTAGATTTAAACACAGCAGTTGGAAATGCACCTAGATTTAAGACTCACAGCAGTGGGAATATGCACCTAGATTTAAAACTCACAGCAGTTGGAAAATTCACCTAGATTTGAAACACAGAGTAGTGGGAAAATGTACCTAGATTTGAAACACACAATAATGGGAAAATGCACCTAGATTTAAGACTCACAGTCGTGGGAGCATGCACCTAGATTTGAAACACAATAGTGGGAAAATGCACCGAGATTTGAAACACACAGTATCAAGAAAATGCACATGGATTTGAAATTCACAGTAGTGAGAAAATGCACCTAGATTTAAAACTCACAGCAGTTGGAAAATGCACCTAGATTTGAACCACACAGTCGTAGGAAAATGCACCTGGGTTTGGAACACAAAGCTATGGGAAATTTCACCTAGATTTAAACTCACAGCAGTGGGAAATTACACCTAGATTTAAACTCACAGCAATAGGTAAATTCACCTAGATTTAAAGCTCACAGGAGTGGGAAAATGCACCTACATTTAAATCTCACAGTAGTGGGAAAATCCACCTAGATTTAAAACTCAAAGCAGTGTGAAAATGCACCCTGATTAAAAACTCACAGTAGTGGGAAGATGCACCTAGATGTAAACTCGCTGCAGTGGCAAAATGCACCTAGATTTCAAACACACAACAATGGGAAAATGCACCTAGATTTAAACTCACAGTAGTGGGAAAATGCACCTAGATTTAAAACTCACAGCAGTGGGAAAATGCACTTAGATTTGAAACACAGAGTAGTGGGAAAATGTACCTAGATTTGATACAAACAATAATGGGAAAATGTACCTAGATTTAAACTCACAGTCATGGGAACATGCACCTAGATTTGAAACACACAGTAGTGGGAAAATGCACCGAGATTTGAAACACACAGTAACAAGAAAATGCACATGGATTTGAAACTCACAGTAGTGGGAAAATGCACCTAGATTTAAAACTCACAGCAGTTGGAAAATGCACCTAGATTTGAACCACACAGTCGAAGGAAAATGCACCTGGGTTTGGAACACAAAGCTATGGGAAATTTCACCTAGATTTAAACTCACAGCAGTAGGAAATGCACTTAGATTTGAAACACAGAGTAGTGGGAAAATGTACCTATCTTTGAAACACACAATAATGGGAAAATGCACCTAGATTTAAAACTCACAGCAGTGGGAAAATGCACCCTTATTTAAAACTCACAGTAGTGGGAAAATTCCCCTAGATTTAAACTCACAGCAGTGACAATATGCACCTAGATTTGAAACACACCGTAGTGGGAAAAAGCAGCGAGGTTTGAAACACACAGTAGCAAGAAAATGCACATGGATTTGAAACTCACAGTAGTGGGAAAATGCACCTAGATTTAAACTCACCGCAGTGGAAAAATGCACCTAGATTTAAACTCACAGCAGTGGAAAAATGCACCTAGATTAAAACTCACAGCAGTGGGAAAATGCACCTAGATTTGAACCACATAGTAGTGGGAAAATGCACCTAGATTTGAAACACTGTAGTAGGAAAATGCACCTACGTTTGAAACACAGAGCTATGGGAAATTTCACCTAGATTTAATCTCACAGCAGTGGGAAATGCACCTAGATTTAAGACTCACAGCAGTGGGAATATGCACCTAGATTTAAAACTCACAGCAGTTGGAAAATGCACCTAGATTTGAAAACAACAATAATGGGGAAATGTACCTAGATTTAAACTCACAGTCGTGGGAACATGCACCTAGATTTGAAACACACAGTAGTGGGAAAATGCACCGATATTTGAAACACACAGTAGCAAGAAAATGCACATGGATTTGAAACTCACAGTAGTGGGAAAATGCACCTAGATTTAAAACTCACAGCAGTTGGAAAATGCACCTAGATTTGAACCACACAGTAGTGTGAAAATGCACCTAGATTTGAAACACACAGTCGAAGGAAAATGCACCTGGGTTTGGAACACAAAGCTATGGGAAATTTCACCTAGATTTAAACTCACAGCGGTGGGAAATGCACCTAGATTTAAGACTCACAGCAGTGGGAAAATGCACCTAGATTTGAAGCACAGAGCAGTGGGAAATTACACCTAGATTTAAACTCACAGCAGTGGGAAATTACACCTAGATTTAAACTCACAGCAGTAGAAAAATGCACCTAGATTTAAAGCTCACAGGAGTGGGAAAATGCACCTACATTTAAATCTCACAGTAGTGGGAAAATCCACCTAGATTTAAAACTCACAGCAGTGTGAAAATGCACCCTGATTAAAAACTCACAGTAGTGGGAAGATGCACCTAGATGTAAACTCGCTGCAGTGGCAAAATGCACCTAGATTTCAAACACACAACAATGGGAAAATGCACCTAGATTTAAACTCACAGTAGTGGGAAAATGCACCTAGATTTAAAACTCACAGCAGTGGGAAAATGCACTTAGATTTCAAACACAGAGTAGTGGGAAAATGTACCTAGATTTGAAACACACAATAATGGGAAAATGCACCTAGATTTAAAACTCACAGCAGTGGGAAAATGCACCCTTATTTAAAACTCACAGTAGTGGGAAAATTCCCCTAGATTTAAACTCACAGCAGTGGGAATATGCACCTAGATTTGAAACACACAGTAGTGGGAAAATGCACCGAGATTTGACACACACAGTAGCATGAAAATGCACATGAATTTGAAACTCACAGTAGTGGGAAAATGCACCTAGATTTAAACTCACAGCAGTGGAAAAATGCACCTAGATTTAAAACTCACAGCAGTGGGAAAATGCACCTAGATTTGAACCACACAGTAGTAGGAAAATGCACCTAGATTTGAAACACACAGTAGTAGGAAAATTCACCTAGGTTTGAAGCACAGAGCTATGGGAAATTTCACCTAGATTTAAACTCACAGCAGTGGGAAATGCACCTAGATTTAAGACTCACAGCAGTGGGAAAATGCACCTACATTTAAATCTCATAGTAGTGGCAAAATCCACCTAGATTTAAAACTCACAGCAGTGTGAAAATGCACCCTGATTAAAAACTCAAAGTAGTGGGAAGATGCACCTAGATGTAAACTCACTGCAGTGGCAAAATGCACCTAGATGTCAAACACACAACAATGTGAAAATGCACCTAGATTTAAACTCACAGTAGTGGGAAAATGCACCTAGATTTAAAACTCACAGCAGTGGGAAAATGCACCTAGATTTGAAACACATACTAGTGGGAAAATGTACCTAGATTTGAAACACACCGTAGTGGGAAAATGCACCGAGATTTGAAACACACAGTAGCAAGAAAATGCACATGGATTTGAAACTCACAGTAGTGGGAAAATGCCCCTAGATTTAAACTCACAGCAGTGGAAAAATGCACCTAGATTTAAACTCACATCAGTGGAAAAATGCACCTAGATTAAAACTCACAGCAGTGGGAAAATGCACCTAGATTTGAACCACACAGTAGTGGGAAAATGCACCAAGATTTGAAACACTGTAGTAGTAAAATGCACCTAGGTTTGAAACACAGAGCTATGGGAAATTTCACCTACATTTAATCTCACAGCAGTGGGAAATGCACCTAGATTTAAGACTCACAGCAGTGGGAATATGCACCTAGATTTAAAACTCACAGCAGTTGGAAAATGCACCTAGATTTGAACCACACAGTCGAAGGAAAATGCACCTGGGTTTGGAACACAAAGCTATGGGAAATTTCACCTAGATTTAAACTCACAGCAGTGGGAAATGCACCTAGATTTAAGGCTCACAGCAGTGGGAAAATGCACCTAGATTTGAAACACACAGCAGTGGGAAATTACACCTAGATTTAAACTCACAGCAGTGGGAAATGACACCTAGATTTAAACTCACAGCAGGAGGAAAATGCACCTAGATTTAAAGCTCACAGGAGTGGGAAAATGCACCTACATTTAAATCTCATAGTAGAGGGAAAATCCACCTAGATTTAAAACTCACAGCAGTGTGAAAATGCACCCTGATTAAAAACTCACAGTAGTGGGAAGATGCACCTAGATGTAAACTCACTGCAGTGGCAAAATGCACCTAGATTTCAAACACACAACAATGGGAAAATGCACCTAGATTTAAACTCACAGTAGTGGGAAAATGCACCTAGATTTAAAACTCACAGCAGTGGGAAAATGCACCTAGATTTGAAACACAGAGCAGTGGGAAAATGTACCTAGATTTGAAACACACAATAATGGGAAAATGCATCTAGATTTAAAACTCACAGCAGTGGGAAAATGCACTCTTATTTAAAACTCACAGTAGTGGGAAAATTGCCCTAGATTTAAACTCACAGTAGTGGGAATATGCACCTAGATTTGAAACACACCGTAGTGGGAAAATGCACCGAGATTTGAAACACACAGTAGCAAGAAAATGCACATGGATTTGAAACTCACAGTAGTGGGAAAATGCACCTAGATTTAAACTCACAGCAGTGGAAAAATGCACCTAGATTTAAACTCACAGCAGTGGAAAAATGCACCTAGATTAAAACTCACAGCAGTGGGAAAATGCACCTAGATTTGAACCACACAGTAGTGGGAAAATGCACCTAGATTTGAAACACTGTAGTAGGAAAATGCACCTAGGTTTGAAACACAGAGCTATGGGAAATTTCACCTAGATTTAATCTCACAGCAGTGGGAAATGCACCTAGATTTAAAACTCACAGCAGTTGGAAAATGCACCTAGATTTGAAACACAGAGTAGTGGGAAAATGTACCTAGATTTGAAACACACAATAATGGGAAAATGTACCTAGATTTAAACTCACAGTCGTGGGAACATGCACCTAGATTTGAAACACACAGCAGTGGGAAAATGCACCGATATTTGAAACACAAAGTAGCAAGAAAATGCACATGGATTTGAAACTTACAGTAGTGGGAAAATGCACCTAGATTTAAAACTCACAGCAGTTGGAAAATGCACCTAGATTTGAACCACAAAGTAGTGTGAAAATGCACCTAGATTTGAAACACACAGTCGAAGAAAAATGTACCTGGGTTTGGAACACAAAGCTATGGGAAATTTCACCTAGATTTAAACTCACAGTAGTGGGAAATGCACCTAGATTTAAGACTCACAGCAGTGGGAAAATGCACCTAGATTTGAAACACACAGCAGTGGGAAATTAGACCTAGATTTAAACTCACAGCAATGGGAAATTACACCTAGATTTAAACTCACAGCAGTAGAAACATGCACCTAGATTTAAAGCTCACAGGAGTGGGAAAATGCACCTACATTTAAAACTCACAGTAGTGGGAAAATCCACCTAGATTTAAAACTCACAGCAGTGTGAAAATGCACCCTGATTAAAAACTCACAGTAGTGGGAAGATGCACCTAGATGTAAACTCGCTGCAGTGGCAAAATGCACCTAGATTTCAAACACACAACAATGGGAAAATGCACCTAGATTTAAACTCACAGTAGTAGGAAAATGCACCTAGATTTAAAACTCACAGCAGTGGGAAAATGCACTTAGATTTGAAAAACAGAGTAGTGGGAAAATGTACCTAGATTTGAAACACACAATAATGGGAAAATGCACCTAGATTTAAAACTCACAGCAGTGGGAAAATGCACCCTTATTTAAAACTCACAGTAGTGGGAAAATTCCCCTAGATTTAAACTCACAGCAGTGGGAATATGCACTTAGATTTGAAACACACCGTAGTGGGAAAATGCACCGAGATTTGAAACACACAGTAGCAAGAAAATGCACATGGATTTGAAACTCACAGTAGTGGGGAAAATGCACCTAGATTTAACCTCACAGTAGTAGGAAAATGCACCTAGGTTTGAAACACAGAGCTATGGGAAATTTCACCTACATTTAATCTCACAGCAGTGGGAAATGCACCTAGATTTAAGACTCACAGCAGTGGGAAAATGCACCTAGATTTAAAACTCACAGCAGTTGGAAAATGCACCTAGATTTGAAACACACAATAATGGGAAAATGTACCTAGATTTAAACTCACAGTCATGGGAACATGCACCTAGATTTGAAACACACAGTAGTGGGAAAATGCACCGAGATTTGAAACACACAGTAGCAAGAAAATGCACATGGATTTGAAACTCACAGTAGTGGGAAAATGCACCTATATTTAAAACTCACAGCAGTTGGAAAATGCACCTAGATTTGAACCACACAGTCGAAGGAAAATGCACCTGGGTTTGGAACACAAAGCTATGGGAAATTTCACCTAGATTTAAACTCACAGCAGTGGGAAATGCACCTAGATTTAAGACTCACAGCAGTGGGAAAATGCACCTAGATTTGAAACACACAGCAGTGGGAAATTACACCTAGATTTAAACTCACAGCAGTGGGAAATTACACCTAGATTTAAACTCACAGCAGTAGGAAAATGCACCTAGATTTAAAGCTCACAGGAGTGGGAAAATGCACCTACATTTAAACTTCATAGTAGTGGGAAAATCCACCTAGATTTAAAACTCACAGCAGTGTGAAAATGCACCCTGATTAAAAACTCACAGTAGTGGGAAGATGCACCTAGATGTAAACTCACTGCAGTGGCAAAATGCACCTAGATTTCAAACACACAACAATGGGAAAATGCACCTAGATTTAAACTCACAGTAGTGGGAAAATGCACCTAGATTTAAAACTCACAGCAGTGGGAAACTGCACTTAGATTTGAAACACAGAGTAGTGGGAAAATGCACCTAGATTTAAAACTCACAGCAGTGGGAAAATGCACTTAGATTTGAAACACACAATAATGGGAAAATGCACCTAGATTTAAAACTCACAGCAGTGGGAAAATGCACCCTTATTTAAAACTCACAGTAGTGGGAAAATTCCCCTAGATTTAAACTCACAGCAGTGGGAATATGCACCTAGATTTGAAACACACCGTAGTGGGAAAATGCACCGAAATTTGAAACACACAGTAGCAAGAAAATGCACATGGATTTGAAACTCACAGTAGTGGGAAAATGCACCTAGATTTAACCTCACAGTAGTAGGAAAATGCACCTAGGTTTGAAACACAGAGCTATGGGAAATTTCACCTACATTTAATCTCACATCAGTGGGAAATGCACCTAGATTTAAGACTCACAGCAGTGGGAAAATGCACCTAGATTTAAAACTCACAGCAGTTGGAAAATGCACCTAGATTTGAAACACAGAGTAGTGGGAAAATGTACCTAGATTTGAAACAAACAATAATGGGAAAATGTACCTAGATTTAAACTCACAGTCATGGGAACATGCACCTAGATTTGAAACACACAGTAGTGGGAAAATGCACCGAGATTTGAAACACACAGTAGCAAGAAAATGCACATGGATTTGAAACTCACAGTAGTGGGAAAATGCACCTAGATTTAAAACTCACAGCAGTTGGAAAATGCACCTAGATTTGAACCACACAGTCGAAGGAAAATGCACCTGGGTTTGGAACACAAAGCTATGGGAAATTTCACCTAGATTTAAACTCACAGCAGTAGGAAATGCACTTAGATTTGAAACACAGAGTAGTGGGAAAATGTACCTATCTTTGAAACACACAATAATGGGAAAATGCACCTAGATTTAAAACTCACAGCAGTGGGAAAATGCACCCTTATTTAAAACTCACAGTAGTGGGAAAATTCCCCTAGATTTAAACTCACAGCAGTGGCAATATGCACCTAGATCTGAAGCACACTGTAGTGGGAAAATGCACCGAGATTTGACACACACAGTAGCAAGAAAATGCACATGGATTTGAAACTCACAGTAGTGGGAAAATGCACCTAGATTTAAACTCACAGCAGTGGAAAAATGCACCTAGATTAAAACTCACAGCAGTGCGAAAATGCACCTAGATTTGAACCACACAATAGTGGGAAAATGCACCTAGATTTGAAACACTGTAGTAGGAAAATGCACCTAGGTTTGAAACACAGAGCTATGGGAAATTTCACCTAGATTTAAGACTCACAGCAGTGGGAATATGCACCTAGATTTAAAACTCAGCAGTTGGAAAATGCACCTAGATTTGAAACACAGAGTAGTGGGAAAATGTACCTAGATTTGAAACACACAATAATGGGAAAATGTACCTAGATTTAAATTCACAGTCGTGGGAACATGCACCTAGATTTGAAACACACAGTCGTGGGAAAATGCACCGAGATTTGAAACACACAGTAGCAAGAAAATGCACATGGATTTGAAATTCACAGTAGTGTGAAAATGCACCTAGATTTGAAACTCACAGCAGTTGGAAAATGCACCTAGATTTGAACCACACAGTCGTAGGAAAATGCACCTGGGTTTGGAACACAAAGCTATGGAAAATTTCACCTAGATTTAAACTCACAGCAGTGGGAAATTACACCTAGATTTAAACTCACAGCAATAGGAAAATTCACCTAGATTTAAAGCTCACAGGAGTGGGAAAATGCACCTACATTTAAATCTCACAGTAGTGGGAAAATCCACCTGGATTTAAAACTCAAAGCAGTGTGAAAATGCACCCTGATTAAAAACTCACAGTAGTGGGAAGATGCACCTAGATGTAAACTTGCTGCAGTGGCAAAATGCACCTAGATTTCAAACACACAACAATGGGAAAATGCACCTAGATTTAAACTCACAGTAGTGGGAAAATGCACCTAGATTTAAAACTCAAAGCAGTGGGAAAATGCACTTAGATTTGAAACACAGAGTAGTGGGAAAATGCACCTAGATTTAAAACTCACAGCAGTTGGAAAATGCACCTAGATTTGAAGCACACAGTCGAAGGAAAATGCACCTGGGTTTGGAACACAAAGCTATGGGAAATTTCACCTAGATTTAAACTCACAGCAGTAGGAAATGCACTTAGATTTGAAACACAGAGTAGTGGGAAAATGTACCTATCTTTGAAACACACAATAATGGGAAAATGCACCTAGATTTAAAACTCACAGCAGTGGGAAAATGCACCCTTATTTAAAACTCACAGTAGTGGGAAAATTCCCCTAGATTTAAACTCACAGCAGTGGCAATATGCACCTAGATCTGAAGCACACTGTAGTGGGAAAATGCACCGAGATTTGACACACACAGTAGCAAGAAAATGCACATGGATTTGAAACTCACAGTAGTGGGAAAATGCACCTAGATTTAAACTCACAGCAGTGGAAAAATGCACCTAGATTAAAACTCACAGCAGTGCGAAAATGCACCTAGATTTGAACCACACAATAGTGGGAAAATGCACCTAGATTTGAAACACTGTAGTAGGAAAATGCACCTAGGTTTGAAACACAGAGCTATGGGAAATTTCACCTAGATTTAAGACTCACAGCAGTGGGAATATGCACCTAGATTTAAAACTCAGCAGTTGGAAAATGCACCTAGATTTGAAACACAGAGTAGTGGGAAAATGTACCTAGATTTGAAACACACAATAATGGGAAAATGTACCTAGATTTAAATTCACAGTCGTGGGAACATGCACCTAGATTTGAAACACACAGTCGTGGGAAAATGCACCGAGATTTGAAACACACAGTAGCAAGAAAATGCACATGGATTTGAAATTCACAGTAGTGTGAAAATGCACCTAGATTTGAAACTCACAGCAGTTGGAAAATGCACCTAGATTTGAACCACACAGTCGTAGGAAAATGCACCTGGGTTTGGAACACAAAGCTATGGGAAATTTCACCTAGATTTAAACTCACAGCAGTGGGAAATTACACCTAGATTTAAACTCACAGCAATAGGAAAATTCACCTAGATTTAAAGCTCACAGGAGTGGGAAAATGCACCTACATTTAAATCTCACAGTAGTGGGAAAATCCACCTGGATTTAAAACTCAAAGCAGTGTCAAAATGCACCCTGATTAAAAACTCACAGTAGTGGGAAGATGCACCTAGATGTAAACTTGCTGCAGTGGCAAAATGCACCTAGATTTCAAACACACAACAATGGGAAAATGCACCTAGATTTAAACTCACAGTAGTGGGAAAATGCACCTAGATTTAAAACTCAAAGCAGTGGGAAAATGCACTTAGATTTGAAACACAGAGTAGTGGGAAAATGCACCTAGATTTAAAACTCACAGCAGTGGGAAAATGCACTTAGATTTGAAACACACAATAATGGGAAAATGCACCTAGATTTAAAACTCACAGCAGTGGGAAAATTCCCCTAGATTTAAACTCACAGCAGTGGGAATATGCACCTAGATTTGAAACACACCGTAGTGGGAAAATGCACTGAGATTTGAAACACACAGTAGCAAGAAAATGCACATGGATTTGAAACTCACAGTAGTGGGAAAATGCACCTAGATTTAAACTCACAGCAGTGGAAAAATGCACCTAGATTTAAAACTCACAGCAGTGGGAAAATGCACCTAGATTTGAACCACACAGTAGTAGGAAAATGCACCTAGATTTGAAACACACAGTAGAAGGAAAATTCACCTAGGTTTGAAGCACAGAGCTATGGGAAATTTCACCTAGATTTAAACTCACAGCAGTGGGAAATTATGCCTAGATTTAAACTCACAGCAGTAGGAAAATGCACCTAGATGTAAAGCTCACAGGAGTGGGAAGATGCACCTACAGTTAAATCTCATAGTAGTGGGAAAATCCACCTAGATTTAAAACTCACAGCAGTGTGAAAATGCACCCTGATTAAAAACTCACAGTAGTGGGAAGATGCACCTAGATGTAAACTCACTGCAGTGGCAAAAAGCACCTACATTTCAAACACACAACAATGGGAAAATCCACCTAGATTTAAACTCACAGTAGTGGGAAAATGCACCTAGATTTAAAACTCACAGCAGTGGGAAAATGCACCTAGATTTGAAACACAGAGTAGTGGGAAAATGTACCTAGATTTGAAACACACAATAATGGGAAAATGCACCTAGATTTAAAACTCACAGCAGTGGGAAAATGCACCCTTATTTAAAACTCACAGTAGTGGGAAAATTCCCCTAGATTTAAACTCACAGCAGTGGGAATATGCACCTAGATTTGAAACACACCGTAGTGGGAAATGCACCGAGATTTGAAACACACAGTAGCAAGAAAATGCACATGGATTTGAAACTCACAGTAGTGGGAAAATGCACCTAGATTTAACCTCACAGTAGAAGGAAAATGCACCTAGGTTTGAAACACAGAGCTATGGGAAATTTCACCTACATTTAATCTCACCGCAGTGGGAAATGCACCTAGATTTAAGACTCACAGCAGTGGGAAAATGCACCTAGATTTAAAACTCACAGCAGTTGGAAAATGCACCTAGATTTGAAACACAGAGTAGTGGGAAAATGTACCTAGATTTGAAACACACAATAATGGGAAAATGTACCTAGATTTAAACTGACAGTCATGGGAACATGCACCTAGACTTGAAACACACAGTAGTGGGAAAATGCACCGAGATTTGAAGCACACAGTAGCAAGAAAATGCACATAGATTTGAAACTCACAGTAGTGGGAAAATGCACCTAGATTTAAAACTCACAGCAGTTGGAAAATGCACCTAGATTTGAACCACACAGTCGAAGGAAAATGCACCTGGGTTTGGAACACAAAGCTATGGGAAATTTCACCTAGATTTAAACTCACAGCAGTGGGAAATGCACCTAGATTTAAGACTCACAGCAGTGGGAAAATGCACCAAGATTTGAGACACACAGCAGTGGGAAATTACACCTAGATTTAAACTCACAGCAGTGTGAAATTACACCTAGATTTAAACTCACAGCAGTAGGAAAATGCACCTAGATTTAAAGCTCACAGGAGTGGGAAAATGCACCTACATTTAAATCTCATAGTAGTGGGAAAATCCACCTAGATTTAAAACTCACAGCAGTGGGAAAATGCACCTAGATTTGAGCCACACAGTAGTGGGTAAATGCACCTAGATTTGAAACACACAGTAGTAGGAAAATGCACGTAGGTTTGAAACACAGAGCTATGGTAAATTTCACCTAGATTTAAACTCACAGCAGTGGGAAATGCACCTAGATTTGAAACACACAGCAGTGGGAAATTACACCTAGATTTAAACTCATAGCAGTAGGAACATGCACCTAGATTTAAAGCTCACAGGAGTGGGAAAATGCACCTAGATTTAAATCTCAAAGTAGTGGGAAAGTCCACCTAGATTTAAAACTCACAGCAGAGTGAAAATGCACCCTGATTTAAAACTCACATTAGTGAGAATATGCACCTAGATGTAAACTCACTCGAGTGGCAAAATGCACCTAGATTCAAAACTCAGAGCAGTGGGAAAATGCACCTAGATTTGAAACACACAACAATGGGAAATTGCGCCTAGATTTGAAACACACAGTAGTGGGGAAATGCACCTAGATTTGAACACACAGCAATGGGAAAATGCACCTAGATTTAAACTCACAGTAGTGGGAAAATGCACCCAGATTTAAAACTCACAGCAGTAGGAAAATGCACCTAGATTTAAAGCTCACAGGAGTGGGAAAATGGACCTAGATTTAAATCTCACAGTAGTGGGAAAATCCACCTAGATTTAAAACTTACAGCAGTGTGAAAATGCACCCTGATTTAAAACCCACAGTAGTGGGAAAATGCACCTAGATGTAAACTCACTGCAGTGGCAAAATGCAGCTAGATTCAAACCTCAGAGCAGTGGGAAAATGCACCTAGATTTGAAATGCACAACAATGGGAAATTGCGCCTAGATTTGAAACACATAGTAGTGGGGAAATGCACCTAGATTTGAACACACAGCAATGGGACAATGCACCTAGATTCAAACTCACAGTAGTGGGAAAATTCACTTAGATTTAAACTCACAGCAGTGGGAATATGCACCTAGATTTGAAACACACTGTAGTGGGGAAATGCACTGATTTTTGAAACACACAGTAGCAAGAAAATGCACATGGATTTGAAACTCACAGTAGTGGGAAAATGCACCTAGATTTAAACTCACAGAAGTGGAAAAATGCACCTAGATTTAAACTCACAGCAGTGGAAAAATGCACCTAGATTTAAAACTCACAGCAGTGGGAAAATGCACATAGATTTGAACCACACAGTAGTGGGAAAATGCACCTAGACTTGAAACACACAGTAGTAGGAAAATGCACCTAGGTTTGAAACACAGAGCTATGGGAAATTTCACCCAGATGTAAACTCACAGCAGTGGGAAATGCACCTAGATTTAAGACTCACAGTAGTGGGAAAATGCAACAAGATTTGAAACACACAGTAGCAAGAAAATGCACATGGATTTGAAACTCACAGCAGTGGGAAAATGCACCTAGATTTAAAACTCACAGCAGTGGGAAAATGCACCTAGATTTGAAACAAACAGTAGTGGGAAAATGCACCTAGATTTGAAACACACAGTAGTAGGAAAATTAAAAACTCATAGTAGTGGGAAGATGCACCTAGATGTAAACTCACTGCAGTGGCAAAATGCACCTAGATTTCAAACACACAACAATGGGAAAATGTGCCTAGATTTAAACTCACAGTAGTGGGAAAATGCACCTAGATTTAAAACTCACAGCAGTGGGAAAATGCACCTAGATTTGAAACACAGAGTAGTGGGAAAATGTACCTAGATTTGAAACACACAATAGTGGGAAAACGCACCTAGATTTAAAACTCGCAGCAGTGGGAAAATGCACCCTTATTTAAAACTCACAGTAGTGGGAAAATTCACCTAGGTTTGAAGCACAGAGCTATGGGAAATTTCATCTAGATTTAAACTCACAGCAGTGGGAAATGCACCTAGATTTAAGACTCACATCAGTGGGAAAATGCACCTAGATTTGAAACACACAGCAGTGGGAAATTACACCTAGATTTAAACTCACAGCAGTAGGAAAATGCACCTAGATTTAAAGCTCACAGGAGTGGGAAAATGCACCTACATTTAAATCTCATAGTAGTGGGAAAATCCACCTAGATTTAAAACGCACAGCAGTGTGAAAATGCACCCTGATTAAAAACTCTCAGTAATGGGAAGATGCACCTAGATGTAAACCCACTGCAGTGGCAGAATGCACCTAGATTTCAAATACACAACAATGGGAAAATGCACCTAGATTTAAACTCACAGTAGTGGGAAAATGCACCTAGATTTAAAACTCACAGCAGTGGGAAAATGCACCTAGATTTGAAACACAGAGTAGTGGGAAAATGTACCTAGATTTGAAACACACAATAATGGGAAAATGCACCTAGATTTAAAACTCACAGCAGTGGGAAAATGCACCCTTATTTAAAACTCACAGTAGTGGGAAAATTCCCCTAGATTTAAACTCACAGCAGTGGGAATATGCACCTAGATTTGAAACACACCGTAGTGGGAAAAAGCAGCGAGGTTTGAAACACACAGTAGCAAGAAAATGCACATGGATTTGAAACTCACAGCAGTGGGAAAATGCACCTAGATTTGAAACACAGAGTAGTGGGAAAATGTACCTAGATTTGAAACACACAATAATGGGAAAATGCACCTAGATTTAAAACTCACAGCAGTGGGAAAATGCACCCTTATTTAAAACTCACAGTAGTGGGAAAATTCCCCTAGATTTAAACTCACAGCAGTGGGAAAATGCACCTAGATTTGAAACACTGTAGTAGGAAAATGCACCTACGTTTGAAACACAGAGCTATGGGAAATTTCACCTAGATTTAATCTCACAGCAGTGGGAAATGCACCTAGATTTAAGACTCACAGCAGTGGGAATATGCACCTAGATTTAAAACTCACAGCAGTTGGAAAATGCACCTAGATTTGAAAACAACAATAATGGGGAAATGTACCTAGATTTAAACTCACAGTCATGGGAACATGCACCTAGATTTGAAACACACAGTAGTGGGAAAATGCACCGATATTTGAAACACACAGTAGCAAGAAAATGCACATGGATTTGAAACTCACAGTAGTGGGAAAATGCACCTAGATTTAAAACTCACAGCAGTTGGAAAATGCACCTAGATTTGAACCACACAGTAGTGTGAAAATGCACCTAGATTTGAAACACACAGTCGAAGGAAAATGCACCTGGGTTTGGAACACAAAGCTATGGGAAATTTCACCTAGATTTAAACTCACAGCGGTGGGAAATGCACCTAGATTTAAGACTCACAGCAGTGGGAAAATGCACCTAGATTTGAAGCACAGAGCAGTGGGAAATTACACCTAGATTTAAACTCACAGCAGTGGGAAATTACACCTAGATGTAAACTCACAGCAGTAGAAAAATGCACCTAGATTTAAAGCTCACAGGAGTGGGAAAATGCACCTACATTTAAATCTCACAGTAGTGGGAAAATCCACCTAGATTTAAAACTCACAGCAGTGTGAAAATGCACCCTGATTAAAAACTCACAGTATTGGGAAGATGCACCTAGATGTAAACTCGCTGCAGTGGCAAAATGCACCTAGATTTCAAACACACAACAATGGGAAAATGCACCTAGATTTAAACTCACAGTAGTGGGAAAATGCACCTAGATTTAAAACTCACAGCAGTGGGAAAATGCACTTAGATTTGAAACACAGAGTAGTGGGAAAATGTACCTAGATTTGAAACACACAATAATGGGAAAATGCACCTAGATTTAAAACTCACAGCAGTGGGAAAATGCACCCTTATTTAAAACTCACAGTAGTGGGAAAATTCCCCTAGATTTAAACTCACAGCAGTGGGAAATGCACCTAGATTTAAGACTCACAGCAGTGGGAAAATGCACCTACATTTAAATCTCATAGTAGTGGCAAAATCCACCTAGATTTAAAACTCACAGCAGTGTGAAAATGCACCCTGATTAAAAACTCAAAGTAGTGGGAAGATGCACCTAGATGTAAACTCACTGCAGTGGCAAAATGCACCTAGATGTCAAACACACAACAATGTGAAAATGCACCTAGATTTAAACTCACAGTAGTGGGAAAATGCACCTAGATTTAAAACGCACAGCAGTGGGAAAATGCACCTAGATTTGAAACACATACTAGTGGGAAAATGTACCTAGATTTGAAACACACCGTAGTGGGAAAATGCACCGAGATTTGAAACACACAGTAGCAAGAAAATGCACATGGATTTGAAACTCACAGTAGTGGGAAAATGCCCCTAGATTTAAACTCACAGCAGTGGAAAAATGCACCTAGATTTGAACCACACAGTAGTGGGAAAATGCACCAAGATTTGAAACACATACTAGTGGGAAAATGTACCTAGATTTGAAACACACCGTAGTGGGAAAATGCACCGAGATTTGAAACACACAGTAGCAAGAAAATGCACATGGATTTGAAACTCACAGTAGTGGGAAAATGCCCCTAGATTTAAACTCACAGCAGTGGGAAAATGCACCTAGATTTGAACCACACAGTAGTGGGAAAATGCACCAAGATTTGAAACACTGTAGTAGTAAAATGCACCTAGGTTTGAAACACAGAGCTATGGGAAATTTCACCTACATTTAATCTCACAGCAGTGGGAAATGCACCTAGATTTAAGACTCACAGCAGTGGGAATATGCACCTAGATTTAAAACTCACAGCAGTTGGAAAATGCACCTAGATTTGAAACACAGAGTACTGGGAAAATGTACCTAGATTTGAAACACACAATAATGGGAAAATGTACCTAGATTTAAACTCACAGCAGTTGGAAAATGCACCTAGATTTAAAACTCACAGCAGTTGGAAAATGCACCTAGATTTGAACCACACAGTCGAAGGAAAATGCACCTGGGTTTGGAACACAAAGCTATGGGAAATTTCACCTAGATTTAAACTCACAGCAGTGGGAAATGCACCTAGATTTAAGACTCACAGCAGTGGGAAAATGCACCTAGATTTGAAACACACAGCAGTGGGAAATTACACCTAGATTTAAACTCACAGCAGTGGGAAATGACACCTAGATTTAAACTCACAGCAGGAGGAAAATGCACCTAGATTTAAAGCTCACAGGAGTGGGAAAATGCACCTACATTTAAATCTCATAGTAGAGGGAAAATCCACCTAGATTTAAAACTCACAGCAGTGTGAAAATGCACCCTGATTAAAAACTCACAGTAGTGGGAAGATGCACCTAGATGTAAACTCACTGCAGTGGCAAAATGCACCTAGATTTCAAACACACAACAATGGGAAAATGCACCTAGATTTAAACTCACAGTAGTGGGAAAATGCACCTAGATTTAAAACTCACAGCAGTGGGAAAATGCACCTAGATTTGAAACACAGAGCAGTGGGAAAATGTACCTAGATTTGAAACACACAATAATGGGAAAATGCACCTAGATTTAAAACTCACAGCAGTGGGAAAATGCACTCTTATTTAAAACTCACAGTAGTGGGAAAATTGCCCTAGATTTAAACTCACAGTAGTGGGAATATGCACCTAGATTTGAAACACACCGTAGTGGGAAAATGCACCGAGATTTGAAACACACAGTAGCAAGAAAATGCACATGGATTTGAAACTCACAGTAGTGGGAAAATGCACCTAGATTTAAACTCACAGCAGTGGAAAAATGCACCTAGATTTAAACTCACAGCAGTGGAAAAATGCACCTAGATTAAAACTCACAGCAGTGGGAAAATGCACCTAGATTTGAACCACACAGTAGTGGGAAAATGCACCTAGATTTGAAACACTGTAGTAGGAAAATGCACCTAGGTTTGAAACACAGAGCTATGGGAAATTTCACCTAGATTTAATCTCACAGCAGTGGGAAATGCACCTAGATTTAAAACTCACAGCAGTTGGAAAATGCACCTAGATTTGAAACACAGAGTAGTGGGAAAATGTACCTAGATTTGAAACACACAATAATGGGAAAATGTACCTAGATTTAAACTCACAGTCGTGGGAACATGCACCTAGATTTGAAACACACAGCAGTGGGAAAATGCACCGATATTTGAAACACAAAGTAGCAAGAAAATGCACATGGATTTGAAACTTACAGTAGTGGGAAAATGCACCTAGATTTAAAACTCACAGCAGTTGGAAAATGCACCTAGATTTGAACCACAAAGTAGTGTGAAAATGCACCTAGATTTGAAACACACAGTCGAAGAAAAATGTACCTGGGTTTGGAACACAAAGCTATGGGAAATTTCACCTAGATTTAAACTCACAGCAGTGGGAAATGCACCTAGATTTAAGACTCACAGCAGTGGGAAAATGCACCTAGATTTGAAACACACAGCAGTGGGAAATTAGACCTAGATTTAAACTCACAGCAATGGGAAATTACACCTAGATTTAAACTCACAGCAGTAGAAACATGCACCTAGATTTAAAGCTCACAGGAGTGGGAAAATGCACCTACATTTAAAACTCACAGTAGTGGGAAAATCCACCTAGATTTAAAACTCACAGCAGTGTGAAAATGCACCCTGATTAAAAACTCACAGTAGTGGGAAGATGCACCTAGATGTAAACTCGCTGCAGTGGCAAAATGCACCTAGATTTCAAACACACAACAATGGGAAAATGCACCTAGATTTAAACTCACAGTAGTAGGAAAATGCACCTAGATTTAAAACTCACAGCAGTGGGAAAATGCACTTAGATTTGAAAAACAGAGTAGTGGGAAAATGTACCTAGATTTGAAACACACAATAATGGGAAAATGCACCTAGATTTAAAACTCACAGCAGTGGGAATATGCACTTAGAATTGAAACACACCGTAGTGGGAAAATGCACCGAGATTTGAAACACACAGTAGCAAGAAAATGCACATGGATTTGAAACTCACAGTAGTGGGGAAAATGCACCTAGATTTAACCTCACAGTAGTAGGAAAATGCACCTAGGTTTGAAACACAGAGCTATGGGAAATTTCACCTACATTTAATCTCACAGCAGTGGGAAATGCACCTAGATTTAAGACTCACAGCAGTGGGAAAATGCACCTAGATTTAAAACTCACAGCAGTTGGAAAATGCACCTAGATTTGAAACACAGAGTAGTGGGAAAATGTACCTAGATTTGAAACACACAATAATGGGAAAATGTACCTAGATTTAAACTCACAGTCATGGGAACATGCACCTAGATTTGAAACACACAGTAGTGGGAAAATGCACCGAGATTTGAAACACACAGTAGCAAGAAAATGCACATGGATTTGAAACTCACAGTAGTGGGAAAATGCACCTATATTTAAAACTCACAGCAGTTGGAAAATGCACCTAGATTTGAACCACACAGTCGAAGGAAAATGCACCTGGGTTTGGAACACAAAGCTATGGGAAATTTCACCTAGATTTAAACTCACAGCAGTGGGAAATGCACCTGGATTTAAGACTCACAGCAGTGGGAAAATGCACCTAGATTTGAAACACACAGCAGTGGGAAATTACACCTAGATTTAAACTCACAGCAGTGGGAAATTACACCTAGATTTAAACTCACAGCAGTAGGAAAATGCACCTAGATTTAAAGCTCACAGGAGTGGGAAAATGCACCTACATTTAAACCTCATAGTAGTGGGAAAATCCACCTAGATTTAAAACTCACAGCAGTGTGAAAATGCACCCTGATTAAAAACTCACAGTAGTGGGAAGATGCACCTAGATGTAAACTCGCTGCAGTGGCAAAATGCACCTAGATTTCAAACACACAACAATGGGAAAATGCACCTAGATTTAAACTCACAGTAGTGGGAAAATGCACCTAGATTTAAAACTCACAGCAGTGGGAAACTGCACTTAGATTTGAAACACAGAGTAGTGGGAAAATGCACCTAGATTTAAAACTCACAGCAGTGGGAAAATGCACTTAGATTTGAAACACACAATAATGGGAAAATGCACCTAGATTTAAAACTCACAGCAGTGGGAAAATGCACCCTTATTTAAAACTCACAGTAGTGGGAAAATTCCCCTAGATTTAAACTCATAGCAGTGGGAATATGCACCTAGATTTGAAACACACCGTAGTGGGAAAATGCACCGAGATTTGAAACACACAATAGCAAGAAAATGCACATGGATTTGAAACTCACAGTAGTGGGAAAATGCACCTAGATTTAAACTCACAGCAGTGGAAAAATGCACCTAGATTTAAAACTCACAGCAGTGGGAAAATGCACCTAGATTTGAACCACAGAGCAGTGGGAAATTACACCTAGATTTAAACTCACAGCATTGGACAAATGCACCTAGATTTAAAACTCACAGCAGTGGGAAAATGCACCTAGATTTGAACCACACAGTAGCAGGAAAATGCACCTAGATTTGAAACACACAGTAGTAGGAAAATTCACCTAGGTTTGAAGCACAGAGCTATGGGAAATTTTACCTAGATTTAAACACAGCAGTGGGAAATGCACCTAGATTTAAGACTCACAGCAGTGGGAATATGCACCTAGATTTAAAACTCACAGCAGTTGGAAAATTCACCTAGATTTGAAACACAGAGTAGTGGGAAAATGTACCTAGATTTGAAACACACAATAATGGGAAAATGCACCTAGATTTAAGACTCACAGTCGTGGGAGCATGCACCTAGATTTGAAACACAATAGTGGGAAAATGCACCGAGATTCGAAACACACAGTATCAAGAAAATGCACATGGATTTGAAATTCACAGTAGTGAGAAAATGCACCTAGATTTAAACTCACAGCAGTGGAAAAATGCACCTAGATTAAAACTCACAGCAGTGCGAAAATGCACCTAGATTTGAACCACACAATAGTGGGAAAATGCACCTAGATTTGAAACACTGTAGTAGGAAAATGCACCTAGGTTTGAAACACAGAGCTATGGGAAATTTCACCTAGATTTAAGACTCACAGCAGTGGGAATATGCACCTAGATTTAAAACTCAGCAGTTGGAAAATGCACCTAGATTTGAAACACAGAGTAGTGGGAAAATGTACCTAGATTGGAAACACACAATAATGGGAAAATGTACCTAGATTTAAATTCACAGTCGTGGGAACATGCACCTAGATTTGAAACACACAGTCGTGGGACAATGCACCGAGATTTGAAACACACAGTAGCAAGAAAATTCACATGGATTTGAAATCCACAGTAGTGAGAAAATGCACCTAGATTTGAAACTCACAGCAGTTGGAAAATGCACCTAGATTTGAACCACACAGTCGTAGGAAAATGCACCTGGGTTTGGAACACAAAGCTATGGGAAATTTCACCTAGATTTAAACTCACAGCAGTGGGAAATTACACCTAGATTTAAACTCACAGCAATAGGTAAATTCACCTAGATTTAAAGCTCACAGGAGTGGGAAAATGCACCTACATTTAAATCTCACAGTAGTGGGAAAATCCACCTAGATTTAAAACTCAAAGCAGTGTGAAAATGCACCCTGATTAAAAACTCACAGTAGTGGGAAGATGCACCTAGATGTAAACTCGCTGCAGTGGCAAAATGCACCTAGATTTCAAACACACAACAATGGGAAAATGCACCTAGATTTAAACTCACAGTAGTGGGAAAATGCACCTAGATTTAAAACTCACAGCAGTGGGAAAATGCACTTAGATTTGAAACACAGAGTAGTGGGAAAATGTACCTAGATTTGAAACAAACAATAATGGGATAATGTACCTATATTTAAACTCACAGTCATGGGAACATGCATCTAGATTTGAAACACACAGTAGTGGGAAAATGCACCGAGATTTGAAACACACAGTAGCAAGAAAATGCACATGGATTTGAAACTCACAGTAGTGGGAAAATGCACCTAGATTTAAAACTCACAGCAGTTGGAAAATGCACCTAGATTTGAACCACACAGTCGAAGGAAAATGCACCTGGGTTTGGAACACAAAGCTATGGGAAATTTCACCTAGATTTAAACTCACAGCAGTAGGAAATGCACTTAGATTTGAAACACAGAGTAGTGGGAAAATGTACCTATCTTTGAAACACACAATATTGGGAAAATGCACCTAGATTTAAAACTCACAGCAGTGGGAAAATGCACCCTTATTTAAAACTCACAGTAGTGGGAAAATTCCCCTAGATTTAAACTCACAGCAGTGGCAATATGCACCTAGATCTGAAGCACACTGTAGTGGGAAAATGCACCGAGATTTGAAACACACAGTAGCAAGAAAATGCACATGGATTTGAAACTCACAGTAGTGGGAAAATGCACCTAGATTTAAACTCACAGCAGTGGAAAAATGCACCTAGATTAAAACTCACAGCAGTGCGAAAATGCACCTAGATTTGAACCACACAATAGTGGGAAAATGCACCTAGATTTGAAACACTGTAGTAGGAAAATGCACCTAGGTTTGAAACACAGAGCTATGGGAAATTTCACCTAGATTTAAGACTCACAGCAGTGGGAATATGCACCTAGATTTAAAACTCAGCAGTTGGAAAATGCACCTAGATTTGAAACACAGAGTAGTGGGAAAATGTACCTAGATTGGAAACACACAATAATGGGAAAATGTACCTAGATTTAAATTCACAGTCGTGGGAACATGCACCTAGATTTGAAATACACAGTCGTGGGACAATGCACCGAGATTTGAAACACACAGTAGCAAGAAAATGCACATGGATTTGAAATCCACAGTAGTGAGAAAATGCACCTAGATTTGAAACTCACAGCAGTTGGAAAATGCACCTAGATTTGAACCACACAGTCGTAGGAAAATGCACCTGGGTTTGGAACACAAAGCTATGGGAAATTTCACCTAGATTTAAACTCACAGCAGTGGGAAATTACACCTAGATTTAAACTCACAGCAATAGGAAAATTCACCTAGATTTAAAGCTCACAGGAGTGGGAAAATGCACCTACATTTAAATCTCACAGTAGTGGGAAAATCCACCTGGATTTAAAACTCAAAGCAGTGTGAAAATGCACCCTGATTAAAAACTCACAGTAGTGGGAAGATGCACCTAGATATAAACTTGCTGCAGTGGCAAAATGCACCTAGATTTCAAACACACAACAATGGGAAAATGCACCTAGATTTAAACTCACAGTAGTGGGAAAATGCACCTAGATTTAAAACTCAAAGCAGTGGGAAAATGCACTTAGATTTGAAACACAGAGTAGTGGGAAAATGCACCTAGATTTAAAACTCACAGCAGTGGGAAAATGCACTTAGATTTGAAACACACAATAATGGGAAAATGCACCTAGATTTAAAACTCACAGCAGTGGGAAAATTCCCCTAGATTTAAACTCACAGCAGTGGGAATATGCACCTAGATTTGAAACACACCGTAGTGGGAAAATGCACTGAGATTTGAAACACACAGTAGCAAGAAAATGCACATGGATTTGAAACTCACAGTAGTGGGAAAATGCACCTCGATTTAAACTCACAGCAGTGGAAAAATGCACCTAGATTTAAAACTCACAGCAGTGGGAAAATGCACCTAGATTTGAACCACACAGTAGTAGGAAAATGCACCTAGATTTGAAACACACAGTAGAAGGAAAATTCACCTAGGTTTGAAGCACAGAGCTATGGGAAATTTCACCTAGATTTAAACTCACAGCAGTGGGAAATTATGCCTAGATTTAAACTCACAGCAGTAGGAAAATGCACCTAGATGTAAAGCTCACAGGAGTGGGAAGATGCACAAACAGTTAAATCTCATAGTAGTGGGAAAATCCACCTAGATTTAAAACTCACAGCAGTGTGAAAATGCACCCTGATTAAAAACTCACAGTAGTGGGAAGATGCACCTAGATGTAAACTCACTGCAGTGGCAAAAAGCACCTAGATTTCAAACACACAACAATGGGAAAATGCACCTAGATTTAAAACTCACAGCAGTGGGAAAATGCACCTAGATTTGAAACACAGAGTAGTGGGAAAATGTACCTAGATTTGAAACACACAATAATGGGAAAATGCACCTAGATTTAAAACTCACAGCAGTGGGAAAATGCACCCTTATTTAAAACTCACAGTAGTGGGAAAATTCCCCTAGATTTAAACTCACAGCAGTGGGAATATGCACCTAGATTTGAAACACACCGTAGTGGGAAATGCACCGAGATTTGAAACACACAGTAGCAAGAAAATGCACATGGATTTGAAACTCACAGTAGTGGGAAAATGCACCTAGATTTAACCTCACAGTAGAAGGAAAATGCACCTAGGTTTGAAACACAGAGCTATGGGAAATTTCACCTACATTTAATCTCACCGCAGTGGGAAATGCACCTAGATTTAAGACTCACAGCAGTGGGAAAATGCACCTAGATTTAAAACTCACAGCAGTTGGAAAATGCACCTAGATTTGAAACACAGAGTAGTGGGAAAATGTACCTAGATTTGAAACACACAATAATGGGAAAATGTACCTAGATTTAAACTGACAGTCATGGGAACATGCAACTAGACTTGAAACACACAGTAGTGGGAAAATGCACCGAGATTTGAAGCACACAGTAGCAAGAAAATGCACATAGATTTGAAACTCACAGTAGTGGGAAAATGCACCTAGATTTAAAACTCACAGCAGTTGGAAAATGCACCTAGATTTGAACCACACAGTCGAAGGAAAATGCACCTGGGTTTGGAACACAAAGCTATGGGAAATTTCACCTAGATTTAAACTCACAGCAGTGGGAAATGCACCTAGATTTAAGACTCACAGCAGTGGGAAAATGCACCTAGATTTGAGACACACAGCAGTGGGAAATTACACCTAGATTTAAACTCACAGCAGTGTGAAATTACACCTAGATTTAAACTCACAGCAGTAGGAAAATGCACCTAGATTTAAAGCTCACAGGAGTGGGAAAATGCACCTACATTTAAATCTCATAGTAGTGGGAAAATCCACCTAGATTTAAAACTCACAGCAGTGGGAAAATGCACCTAGATTTGAGCCACACAGTAGTGGGTAAATGCACCTAGATTTGAAACACACAGTAGTAGGAAAATGCACGTAGGTTTGAAACACAGAGCTATGGTAAATTTCACCTAGATTTAAACTCACAGCAGTGGGAAATGCACCTAGATTTAAGACCCACAGCAGTGGGAAAATGCACCTAGATTTGAAACACACAGCAGTGGGAAATTACACCTAGATTTAAACTCATAGCAGTAGGAACATGCACCTAGATTTAAAGCTCACAGGAGTGGGAAAATGCACCTAGATTTAAATCTCAAAGTAGTGGGAAAGTCCACCTAGATTTAAAACTCACAGCAGAGTGAAAATGCACCCTGATTTAAAACTCACATTAGTGAGAAGATGCACCTAGATGTAAACTCACTCGAGTGGCAAAATGCACCTAGATTCAAAACTCAGAGCAGTGGGAAAATGTACCTAGATTTGAAACACACAACAATGGGAAATTGCGCCTAGATTTGAAACACACAGTAGTGGGGAAATGCACCTAGATTTGAACACACAGCAATGGGAAAATGCACCTAGATTTAAACTCACAGTAGTGGGAAAATGCACCCAGATTTAAAACTCACAGCAGTAGGAAAATGCACCTAGATTTAAAGCTCACAGGAGTGGGAAAATGGACCTAGATTTAAATCTCACAGTAGTGGGAAAATCCACCTAGATTTAAAACTTACAGCAGTGTGAAAATGCACCCTGATTTAAAACTCACAGTAGTGGGAAAATGCACCTAGATGTAAACTCACTGCAGTGGCAAAATGCAGCTAGATTCAAACCTCAGAGCAGTGGGAAAATGCACCTAGATTTGAAATGCACAACAATGGGAAATTGCGCCTAGATTTGAAACACATAGTAGTGGGGAAATGCACCTAGATTTGAACACACAGCAATGGGACAATGCACCTAGATTCAAACTCACAGTAGTGGGAAAATTCACTTAGATTTAAACTCACAGCAGTGGGAATATGCACCTAGATTTGAAACACACTGTAGTGGGGAAATGCACTGATTTTTGAAACACACAGTAGCAAGAAAATGCACATGGATTTGAAACTCACAGTAGTGGGAAAATGCACCTAGATTTAAACTCACAGACGTGGAAAAATGCACCTAGATTTAAACTCACAGCAGTGGAAAAATGCACCTAGATTTAAAACTCACAGCAGTGGGAAAATGCACATAGATTTGAACCACACAGTAGTGGGAAAATGCACCTAGACTTGAAACACACAGTAGTAGGAAAATGCACCTAGGTTTGAAACACAGAGCTATGGGAAATTTCACCCAGATGTAAACTCACAGCAGTGGGAAATGCACCTAGATTTAAGACTCACAGTAGTGGGAAAATGCAACAAGATTTGAAACACACAGTAGCAAGAAAATGCACATGGATTTGAAACTCACAGCAGTGGGAAAATGCACCTAGATTTAAACTCACAGCAGTGGAAAAATGCACCTAGATTTAAACTCACAACAGTGGAAAAATGCACCTAGATTTAAAACTCACAGCAGTGGGAAAATGCACCTAGATTTGAAACACACAGTAGTGGGAAAATGCACCTAGATTTGAAACACACAGTAGTAGGAAAATTAAAAACTCATAGTAGTGGGAAGATGCACCTAGATGTAAACTCACTGCAGTGGCAAAATGCACCTAGATTTCAAACGCACAAACAATGGGAAAATGTGCCTAGATTTAAACTCACAGTAGTGGGAAAATGCACCTAGATTTAAAACTCACAGCAGTGGGAAAATGCACCTAGATTTGAAACACAGAGTAGTGGGAAAATGTACCTAGATTTGAAACACACAATAGTGGGAAAACGCACCTAGATTTAAAACTCGCAGCAGTGGGAAAATGCACCCTTATTTAAAACTCACAGTAGTGGGAAAATTCCCCTAGGTTTGAAGCACAGAGCTATGGGAAATTTCATCTAGATTTAAACTCACAGCAGTGGGAAATGCACCTAGATTTAAGACTCACATCAGTGGGAAAATGCACCTAGATTTGAAACACACAGCAGTGGGAAATTACACCTAGATTTAAACTCACAGCAGTAGGAAAATGCACCTAGATTTAAAGCTCACAGGAGTGGAAAAATGCACCTACATTTAAATCTCATAGTAGTGGGAAAATCCACCTAGATTTAAAACGCACAGCAGTGTGAAAATGCACCCTGATTAAAAACTCTCAGTAGTGGGAAGATGCACCTAGATGTAAACCCACTGCAGTGGCAGAATGCACCTAGATTTCAAACACACAACAATGGGAAAATGCACCTAGATTTAAACTCACAGTAGTGGGAAAATGCACCTAGATTTAAAACTCACAGCAGTGGGAAAATGCACCTAGATTTGAAACACAGAGCAGTGGGAAAATGTACCTAGATTTGAAACACACAATAATGGGAAAATGCACCTAGATTTAAAACTCACAGCAGTGGGAAAATGCACTCTTATTTAAAACTCACAGTAGTGGGAAAATTGCCCTAGATTTAAACTCACAGTAGTGGGAATATGCACCTAGATTTGAAACACACCGTAGTGGGAAAATGCACCGAGATTTGAAACACACAGTAGCAAGAAAATGCACATGGATTTGAAACTCACAGTAGTGGGAAAATGCACCTAGATTTAAACTCACAGCAGTGGAAAAATGCACCTAGATTTAAACTCACAGCAGTGGAAAAATGCACCTAGATTAAAACTCACAGCAGTGGGAAAATGCACCTAGATTTGAACCACACAGTAGTGGGAAAATGCACCTAGATTTGAAACACTGTAGTAGGAAAATGCACCTAGGTTTGAAACACAGAGCTATGGGAAATTTCACCTAGATTTAATCTCACAGCAGTGGGCAATGCACCTAGATTTAAAACTCACAGCAGTTGGAAAATGCACTTAGATTTGAAACACAGAGTAGTGGGAAAATGTACCTAGATTTGAAACACACAATAATGGGAAAATGTACCTAGATTTAAACTCACAGTTGTGGGAACATGCACCTAGATTTGAAACACACAGCAGTGGGAAAATGCACCGATATTTGAAACACAAAGTAGCAAGAAAATGCACATGGATTTGAAACTCACAGCAGTTGGAAAATGCACCTAGATTTGAACCACAAAGTAGTGTGAAAATGCACCTAGATTTGAAACACACAGTCGAAGAAAAATGTACCTGGGTTTGGAACACAAAGCTATGGGAAATTTCACCTAGATTTAAACTCACAGCAGTGGGAAATGCACCTAGATTTAAGACTCACAGCAGTGGGAAAATGCACCTAGATTTGAAACACACAGCAGTGGGAAATTAGACCTAGATTTAAACTCACAGCAATGGGAAATTACACCCAGATTTAAACTCACAGCAGTAGAAACATGCACCTAGATTTAAAGCTCACAGGAGTGTGAAAATGCACCCTGATTAAAAACTCACAGTAGTGAGAAGATGCACCTAGATGTAAACTCACAGTAGTAGGAAAATGCACCTAGATTTAAAACTCACAGCAGTGGGAAAATGCACTTAGATTTGAAAAACAGAGTAGTGGGAAAATGTACCTAGATTTGAAACACACAATAATGGGAAAATGCACCTAGATTTAAAACTCACAGCAGTGGGAAAATGCACCCTTATTTAAAACTCACAGTAGTGGGAAAATTCCCCTAGATTTAAACTCACAGCAGTGGGAATATGCACCTAGATTTGAAACACACCGTAGTGGGAAAATGCACCGAAATTTGAAACACACAGTAGCAAGAAAATGCACATGGATTTGAAACTCACAGTAGTGGGAAAATGCACCTAGATTTAACCTCACAGTAGTAGGAAAATGCACCTAGGTTTGAAACACAGAGCTATGGGAAATTTCACCTACATTTAATCTCACAGCAGTGGGAAATGCACCTAGATTTAAGACTCACAGCAGTGGGAAAATGCACCTAGATTTAAAACTCACAGCAGTTGGAAAATGCACCTAGATTTGAAACACAGAGTAGTGGGAAAATGTACCTAGATTTGAAACAAACAATAATGGGAAAATGTACCTAGATTTAAACTCACAGTCATGGGAACATGCACCTAGATTTGAAACACACAGTAGTGGGAAAATGCACCGAGATTTGAAAAACACAGTAGCAAGAAAATGCACATGGATTTGAAACTCACAGTAGTGGGAAAATGCACCTAGATTTAAAACTCACAGCAGTTGGAAAATGCACCTAGATTTGAACCACACAGTCGAAGGAAAATGCACCTGGGTTTGGAACACAAAGCTATGGGAAATTTCACCTAGATTTAAACTCAGAGCAGTAGGAAATGCACTTAGATTTGAAACACAGAGTAGTGGGAAAATGTACCTATCTTTGAAACACACAACAATGGGAAATTGCGCCTAGATTTGAAACACACAGTAGTGGGGAAATGCACCTAGATTTGAACACACAGCAATGGGAAAATGCACCTAGATTTAAACTCACAGTAGTGGGAAAATGCACCCAGATTTAAAACTCACAGCAGTAGGAAAATGCACCTAGATTTAAAGCTCACAGGAGTGGGAAAATGGACCTAGATTTAAATCTCACAGTAGTGGGAAAATCCACCTAGATTTAAAACTTACAGCAGTGTGAAAATGCACCCTGATTTAAAACTCACAGTAGTGGGAAAATGCACCTAGATGTAAACTCACTGCAGTGGCAAAATGCAGCTAGATTCAAACCTCAGAGCAGTGGGAAAATGCACCTAGATTTGAAATGCACAACAATGGGAAATTGCGCCTAGATTTGAAACACATAGTAGTGGGGAAATGCACCTAGATTTGAACACACAGCAATGGGACAATGCACCTAGATTCAAACTCACAGTAGTGGGAAAATTCACTTAGATTTAAACTCACAGCAGTGGGAATATGCACCTAGATTTGAAACACACTGTAGTGGGGAAATGCACTGATTTTTGAAACACACAGTAGCAAGAAAATGCACATGGATTTGAAACTCACAGTAGTGGGAAAATGCACCTAGATTTAAACTCACAGAAGTGGAAAAATGCACCTAGATTTAAACTCACAGCAGTGGAAAAATGCACCTAGATTTAAAACTCACAGCAGTGGGAAAATGCACATAGATTTGAACCACACAGTAGTGGGAAAATGCACCTAGACTTGAAACACACAGTAGTAGGAAAATGCACCTAGGTTTGAAACACAGAGCTATGGGAAATTTCACCCAGATGTAAACTCACAGCAGTGGGAAATGCACCTAGATTTAAGACTCACAGTAGTGGGAAAATGCAACAAGATTTGAAACACACAGTAGCAAGAAAATGCACATGGATTTGAAACTCACAGCAGTGGGAAAATGCACCTAGATTTAAACTCACAGCAGTGGAAAAATGCACCTAGATTTAAACTCACAACAGTGGAAAAATGCACCTAGATTTAAAACTCACAGCAGTGGGAAAATGCACCTAGATTTGAAACACACAGTAGTGGGAAAATGCACCTAGATTTGAAACACACAGTAGTAGGAAAATTAAAAACTCATAGTAGTGGGAAGATGCACCTAGATGTAAACTCACTGCAGTGGCAAAATGCACCTAGATTTCAAACGCACAAACAATGGGAAAATGTGCCTAGATTTAAACTCACAGTAGTGGGAAAATGCACCTAGATTTAAAACTCACAGCAGTGGGAAAATGCACCTAGATTTGAAACACAGAGTAGTGGGAAAATGTACCTAGATTTGAAACACACAATAGTGGGAAAACGCACCTAGATTTAAAACTCGCAGCAGTGGGAAAATGCACCCTTATTTAAAACTCACAGTAGTGGGAAAATTCCCCTAGGTTTGAAGCACAGAGCTATGGGAAATTTCATCTAGATTTAAACTCACAGCAGTGGGAAATGCACCTAGATTTAAGACTCACATCAGTGGGAAAATGCACCTAGATTTGAAACACACAGCAGTGGGAAATTACACCTAGATTTAAACTCACAGCAGTAGGAAAATGCACCTAGATTTAAAGCTCACAGGAGTGGAAAAATGCACCTACATTTAAATCTCATAGTAGTGGGAAAATCCACCTAGATTTAAAACGCACAGCAGTGTGAAAATGCACCCTGATTAAAAACTCTCAGTAGTGGGAAGATGCACCTAGATGTAAACCCACTGCAGTGGCAGAATGCACCTAGATTTCAAACACACAACAATGGGAAAATGCACCTAGATTTAAACTCACAGTAGTGGGAAAATGCACCTAGATTTAAAACTCACAGCAGTGGGAAAATGCACCTAGATTTGAAACACAGAGCAGTGGGAAAATGTACCTAGATTTGAAACACACAATAATGGGAAAATGCACCTAGATTTAAAACTCACAGCAGTGGGAAAATGCACTCTTATTTAAAACTCACAGTAGTGGGAAAATTGCCCTAGATTTAAACTCACAGTAGTGGGAATATGCACCTAGATTTGAAACACACCGTAGTGGGAAAATGCACCGAGATTTGAAACACACAGTAGCAAGAAAATGCACATGGATTTGAAACTCACAGTAGTGGGAAAATGCACCTAGATTTAAACTCACAGCAGTGGAAAAATGCACCTAGATTTAAACTCACAGCAGTGGAAAAATGCACCTAGATTAAAACTCACAGCAGTGGGAAAATGCACCTAGATTTGAACCACACAGTAGTGGGAAAATGCACCTAGTTTTGAAACACTGTAGTAGGAAAATGCACCTAGGTTTGAAACACAGAGCTATGGGAAATTTCACCTAGATTTAATCTCACAGCAGTGGGAAATGCACCTAGATTTAAAACTCACAGCAGTTGGAAAATGCACTTAGATTTGAAACACAGAGTAGTGGGAAAATGTACCTAGATTTGAAACACACAATAATGGGAAAATGTACCTAGATTTAAACTCACAGTTGTGGGAACATGCACCTAGATTTGAAACACACAGCAGTGGGAAAATGCACCGATATTTGAAACACAAAGTAGCAAGAAAATGCACATGGATTTGAAACTCACAGCAGTTGGAAAATGCACCTAGATTTGAACCACAAAGTAGTGTGAAAATGCACCTAGATTTGAAACACACAGTCGAAGAAAAATGTACCTGGGTTTGGAACACAAAGCTATGGGAAATTTCACCTAGATTTAAACTCACAGCAGTGGGAAATGCACCTAGATTTAAGACTCACAGCAGTGGGAAAATGCACCTAGATTTGAAACACACAGCAGTGGGAAATTAGACCTAGATTTAAACTCACAGCAATGGGAAATTACACCCAGATTTAAACTCACAGCAGTAGAAACATGCACCTAGATTTAAAGCTCACAGGAGTGTGAAAATGCACCCTGATTAAAAACTCACAGTAGTGAGAAGATGCACCTAGATGTAAACTCACAGTAGTAGGAAAATGCACCTAGATTTAAAACTCACAGCAGTGGGAAAATGCACTTAGATTTGAAAAACAGAGTAGTGGGAAAATGTACCTAGATTTGAAACACACAATAATGGGAAAATGCACCTAGATTTAAAACTCACAGCAGTGGGAAAATGCACCCTTATTTAAAACTCACAGTAGTGGGAAAATTCCCCTAGATTTAAACTCACAGCAGTGGGAATATGCACCTAGATTTGAAACACACCGTAGTGGGAAAATGCACCGAAATTTGAAACACACAGTAGCAAGAAAATGCACATGGATTTGAAACTCACAGTAGTGGGAAAATGCACCTAGATTTAACCTCACAGTAGTAGGAAAATGCACCTAGGTTTGAAACACAGAGCTATGGGAAATTTCACCTACATTTAATCTCACAGCAGTGGGAAATGCACCTAGATTTAAGAGTCACAGCAGTGGGAACATGCACCTAGATTTAAAACTCACAGCAGTTGGAAAATGCACCTAGATTTGAAACACAGAGTAGTGGGAAAATGTACCTAGATTTGAAACAAACAATAATGGGAAAATGTACCTAGATTTAAACTCACAGTCATGGGAACATGCACCTAGATTTGAAACACACAGTAGTGGGAAAATGCACCGAGATTTGAAAAACACAGTAGCAAGAAAATGCACATGGATTTGAAACTCACAGTAGTGGGAAAATGCACCTAGATTTAAAACTCACAGCAGTTGGAAAATGCACCTAGATTTGAACCACACAGTCGAAGGAAAATGCACCTGGGTTTGGAACACAAAGCTATGGGAAATTTCACCTAGATTTAAACTCAGAGCAGTAGGAAATGCACTTAGATTTGAAACACAGAGTAGTGGGAAAATGTACCTATCTTTGAAACACACAATAATGGGAAAATGCACCTAGATTTAAAACTCACAGCAGTGGGAAAATGCACCCTTATTTAAAACTCACAGTAGTGGGAAAATTCCCCTAGATTTAAACTCACAGCAGTGGCAATATGCACCTAGATCTGAAGCACACTGTAGTGGGAAAATGCACCGAGATTTGACACACACAGTAGCAAGAAAATGCACATGGATTTGAAACTCACAGTAGTGGGAAAATGCACCTAGATTTAAACTCACAGCAGTGGAAAAATGCACCTAGATTAAAACTCACAGCAGTGCGAAAATGCACCTAGATTTGAACCACACAATAGTGGGAAAATGCACCTAGATTTGAAACACTGTAGTAGGAAAATGCACCTAGGTTTGAAACACAGAGCTATGGGAAATTTCACCTAGATTTAAGACTCACAGCAGTGGGAATATGCACCTAGATTTAAAACTCAGCAGTTGGAAAATGCACCTAGATTTGAAACACAGAGTAGTGGGAAAATGTACCTAGATTGGAAACACACAATAATGGGAAAATGTACCTAGATTTAAATTCACAGTCGTGGGAACATGCACCTAGATTTGAAACACACAGTCGTGGGACAATGCACCGAGATTTGAAACACACAGTAGCAAGAAAATGCACATGGATTTGAAATCCACAGTAGTGAGAAAATGCACCTAGATTTGAAACTCACAGCAGTTGGAAAATGCACCTAGATTTGAACCACACAGTCGTAGGAAAATGCACCTGGGTTTGGAACACAAAGCTATGGGAAATTTCACCTAGATTTAAACTCACAGCAGTGGGAAATTACACCTAGATTTAAACTCACAGCAATAGGAAAATTCACCTAGATTTAAAGCTCACAGGAGTGGGAAAATGCACCTACATTTAAATCTCACATTAGTGGGAAAATCCACCTGGATTTAAAACTCAAAGCAGTGTGAAAATGCACCCTGATTAAAAACTCACAGTAGTGGGAAGATGCACCTAGATATAAACTTGCTGCAGTGGCAAAATGCACCTAGATTTCAAACACACAACAATGGGAAAATGCACCTAGATTTAAACTCACAGTAGTGGGAAAATGCACCTAGATTTAAAACTCAAAGCAGTGGGAAAATGCACTTAGATTTGAAACACAGAGTAGTGGGAAAATGCACCTAGATTTAAAACTCACAGCAGTGGGAAAATGCACTTAGATTTGAAACACACAATAATGGGAAAATGCACCTAGATTTAAAACTCACAGCAGTGGGAAAATTCCCCTAGATTTAAACTCACAGCAGTGGGAATATGCACCTAGATTTGAAACACACCGTAGTGGGAAAATGCACTGAGATTTGAAACACACAGTAGCAAGAAAATGCACATGGATTTGAAACTCACAGTAGTGGGAATATGCACCTCGATTTAAACTCACAGCAGTGGAAAAATGCACCTAGATTTAAAACTCACAGCAGTGGGAAAATGCACCTAGATTTGAACCACACAGTAATAGGAAAATGCACCTAGATTTGAAACACACAGTAGAAGGAAAATTCACCTAGGTTTGAAGCACAGAGCTATGGGAAATTTCACCTAGATTTAAACTCACAGCAGTGGGAAATTATGCCTAGATTTAAACTCACAGCAGTAGGAAAATGCACCTAGATGTAAAGCTCACAGGAGTGGGAAGATGCACCTACAGTTAAATCTCATAGTAGTGGGAAAATCCACCTAGATTTAAAACTCACAGCAGTGTGAAAATGCACCCTGATTAAAAACTCACAGTAGTGGGAAGATGCACCTAGATGTAAACTCACTGCAGTGGCAAAAAGCACCTAGATTTCAAACACACAACAATGGGAAAATCCACCTAGATTTAAACTCACAGTAGTGGGAAAATGCACCTAGATTTAAAACTCACAGCAGTGGGAAAATGCACCTAGATTTGAAACACAGAGTAGTGGGAAAATGTACCTAGATTTGAAACACACAATAATGGGAAAATGCACCTAGATTTAAAACTCACAGCAGTGGGAAAATGCACCCTTATTTAAAACTCACAGTAGTGGGAATATTCCCCTAGATTTAAACTCACAGCAGTGGGAATATGCACCTAGATTTGAAACACACCGTAGTGGGAAATGCACCGAGATTTGAAACACACAGTAGCAAGAAAATGCACATGGATTTGAAACTCACAGTAGTGGGAAAATGCACCTAGATTTAACCTCACAGTAGAAGGAAAATGCACCTAGGTTTGAAACACAGAGCTATGGGAAATTTCACCTACATTTAATCTCACCGCAGTGGGAAATGCACCTAGATTTAAGACTCACAGCAGTGGGAAAATGCACCTAGATTTAAAACTCACAGCAGTTGGAAAATGCACCTAGATTTGAAACACAGAGTAGTGGGAAAATGTACCTAGATTTGAAACACACAATAATGGGAAAATGTACCTAGATTTAAACTGACAGTCATGGGAACATGCACCTAGACTTGAAACACACAGTAGTGGGAAAATGCACCGAGATTTGAAGCACACAGTAGCAAGAAAATGCACATAGATTTGAAACTCACAGTAGTGGGAAAATGCACCTAGATTTAAAACTCACAGCAGTTGGAAAATGCACCTAGATTTGAACCACACAGTCGAAGGAAAATGCACCTGGGTTTGGAACACAAAGCTATGGGAAATTTCACCTAGATTTAAACTCACAGCAGTGGGAAATGCACCTAGATTTAAGACTCACAGCAGTGGGAAAATGCACCTAGATTTGAGACACACAGCAGTGGGAAATTACACCTAGATTTAAACTCACAGGGTGTGAAATTACACCTAGATTTAAACTCACAGCAGTAGGAAAATGCACCTAGATTTAAAGCTCACAGGAGTGGGAAAATGCACCTAACTTTAAATCTCATAGTAGTGGGAAAATCCACCTACATTTAAAACTCACAGCAGTGGGAAAATGCACCTAGATTTGAGCCACACAGTAGTGGGTAAATGCACCTAGATTTGAAACACACAGTAGTAGGAAAATTCACGTAGGTTTGAAACACAGAGCTATGGTAAATTTCACCTAGATTTAAACTCACAGCAGTGGGAAATGCACCTAGATTTAAGACCCACAGCAGTGGGAAAATGCACCTAGATTTGAAACACACAGCAGTGGGAAATTACACCTAGATTTAAACTCATAGCAGTAGGAACATGCACCTAGATTTAAAGCTCACAGGAGTGGGAAAATGCACCTAGATTTAAATCTCAAAGTAGTGGGAAAGTCCACCTAGATTTAAAACTCACAGCAGAGTGAAAATGCACCCTGATTTAAAACTCACATTAGTGAGAAGATGCACCTAGATGTAAACTCACTTGAGTGGCAAAATGCACCTAGATTCAAAACTCAGAGCAGTGGGAAAATGTACCTAGATTTGAAACACACAACAATGGGAAATTGCGCCTAGATTTGAAACACACAGTAGTGGGGAAATGCACCTAGATTTGAACACACAGCAATGGGAAAATGCACCTAGATTTAAACTCACAGTAGTGGGAAAATGCACCCAGATTTAAAACTCACAGCAGTAGGAAAATGCACCTAGATTTAAAGCTCACAGGAGTGGGAAAATGGACCTAGATTTAAATCTCACAGTAGTGGGAAAATCCACCTAGATTTAAAACTTACAGCAGTGTGAAAATGCACCCTGATTTAAAACTCACAGTAGTGGGAAAATGCACCTAGATGTAAACTCACTGCAGTGGCAAAATGCAGCTAGATTCAAACCTCAGAGCAGTGGGAAAATGCACCTAGATTTGAAATGCACAACAATGTGAAATTGCGCCTAGGCTTGAAACACATAGTAGTGGGGAAATGCACCTAGATTTGAACACACAGCAATGGGACAATGCACCTAGATTCAAACTCACAGTAGTGGGAAAATTCACTTAGATTTAAACTCACAGCAGTGGGAATATGCACCTAGATTTGAAACACACTGTAGTGGGGAAATGCACTGATTTTTGAAACACACAGTAGCAAGAAAATGCACATGGATTTGAAACTCACAGTAGTGGGAAAATGCACCTAGATTTAAACTCACAGAAGTGGAAAAATGCACCTAGATTTAAACTCACAGCAGTGGAAAAATGCACCTAGATTTAAAACTCACAGCAGTGGGAAAATGCACATAGATTTGAACCACACAGTAGTGGGAAAATGCACCTAGACTTGAAACACACAGTAGTAGGAAAATGCACCTAGGTTTGAAACACAGAGCTATGGGAAATTTCACCCAGATGTAAACTCACAGCAGTGGGAAATGCACCTAGATTTAAGACTCACAGTAGTGGGAAAATGCAACAAGATTTGAAACACACAGTAGCAAGAAAATGCACATGGATTTGAAACTCACAGCAGTGGGAAAATGCACCTAGATTTAAACTCACAGCAGTGGAAAAATGCACCTAGATTTAAACTCACAACAGTGGAAAAATGCACCTAGATTTAAAACTCACAGCAGTGCGAAAATGCACCTAGATTTGAAACACACAGTAGTGGGAAAATGCACCTAGATTTGAAACACACAGTAGTAGGAAAATTAAAAACTCATAGTAGTGGGAAGATGCACCTAGATGTAAACTCACTGCAGTGGCAAAATGCACCTAGATTTCAAACACACAACAATGGGAAAATGTGCCTAGATTTAAACTCACAGTAGTGGGAAAATGCACCTAGATTTAAAACTCACAGCAGTGGGAAAATGCACCTAGATTTGAAACACAGAGTAGTGGGAAAATGTACCTAGATTTGAAACACACAATAGTGGGAAAACGCACCTAGATTTAAAACTCGCAGCAGTGGGAAAATGCACCCTTATTTAAAACTCACAGTAGTGGGAAAATTCCCCTAGGTTTGAAGCACAGAGCTATGTGAAATTTCATCTAGATTTAAACTCACAGCAGTGGGAAATGCACCTAGATTTAAGACTCACATCAGTGGGAAAATGCACCTAGATTTGAAACACACAGCAGTGGGAAATTACACCTAGATTTAAACTCACAGCAGTAGGAAATTGCACCTAGATTTAAAGCTCACAGGAGTGGAAAAATGCACCTAAATTTAAATCTCATAGTAGTGGGAAAATCCACCTAGATTTAAAACACACAGCAGTGTGAAAATGCACCCTGATTAAAAACTCTCAGTAGTGGGAAGATGCACCTAGATGTAAACCCACTGCAGTGGCAGAATGCACCTAGATTTCAAACACACAACAATGGGAAAATGCACCTAGATTTAAACTCACAGTAGTGGGAAAATGCACCTAGATTTAAAACTCACAGCAGTGGGAAAATGCACCTAGATTTGAAACACAGAGCAGTGGGAAAATGTACCTAGATTTGAAACACACAATAATGGGAAAATGCACCTAGATTTAAAACTCACAGCAGTGGGAAAATGCACTCTTATTTAAAACTCACAGTAGTGGGAAAATTGCCCTAGATTTAAACTCACAGTAGTGGGAATATGCACCTAGATTTGAAACACACCGTAGTGGGAAAATGCACCGAGATTTGAAACACACAGTAGCAAGAAAATGCACATGGATTTGAAACTCACAGTAGTGGGAAAATGCACCTAGATTTAAACTCACAGCAGTGGAAAAATGCACCTAGATTTAAACTCACAGCAGTGGAAAAATGCACCTAGATTAAAACTCACAGCAGTGGGAAAATGCACCTAGATTTGAACCACACAGTAGTGGGAAAATGCACCTAGATTTGAAACACTGTAGTAGGAAAATGCACCTAGGTTTGAAACACAGAGCTATGGGAAATTTCACCTAGATTTAATCTCACAGAAGTGGGAAATGCACCTAGATTTAAAACTCACAGCAGTTGGAAAATGCACTTAGATTTGAAACACAGAGTAGTGGGAAAATGTACCTAGATTTGAAACACACAATAATGGGAAAATGTACCTAGATTTAAACTCACAGTTGTGGGAACATGCACCTAGATTTGAAACACACAGCAGTGGGAAAATGCACCGATATTTGAAATACAAAGTAGCAAGAAAATGCACATGGATTTGAAACTTACAGTAGTGGGAAAATGCACCTAGATTTAAAACTCACAGCAGTTGGAAAATGCACCTAGATTTGAACCACAAAGTAGTGTGAAAATGCACCTAGATTTGAGTAGTGGGAAAAGCAGTGGGAAAATGCACTTAGATTTGAAACACAGAGTAGTGGGAAAATGCACCTAGATTTAAAACTCACAGCAGTTGGAAAATGCACCTAGATTTGAAGCACACAGTCGAAGGAAAATGCACCTGCAAATGAACACAAAGCTATGGGAAATTTCACCTAGATTTAAACTCACAGCAGTAGGAAATGCACTTAGATTTGAAACACAGAGTAGTGGGAAAATGCACCTGAAAATGCACCTGCAAATGAACACAAAGCTATGGGAAATTTCACCTAGATTTAAACTCACAGCAGTAGGAAATGCACTTAGATTTGAAACACAGAGTAGTGGGAAAATGTACCTATCTTTGAAACACACAATAATGGGAAAATGCACCTAGATTTAAAACTCACAGCAGTGGGAAAATGCACCCTTATTTAAAACTCACAGTAGTGGGAAAATTCCCCTAGATTTAAACTCACAGCAGTGGCAATATGCACCTAGATCTGAAGCACACTGTAGTGGGAAAATGCACCGAGATTTGACACACACAGTAGCAAGAAAATGCACATGGATTTGAAACTCACAGTAGTGGGAAAATGCACCTAGATTTAAACTCACAGCAGTGGAAAAATGCACCTAGATTAAAACTCACAGCAGTGCGAAAATGCACCTAGATTTGAACCACACAATAGTGGGAAAATGCACCTAGATTTGAAACACTGTAGTAGGAAAATGCACCTAGGTTTGAAACACAGAGCTATGGGAAATTTCACCTAGATTTAAGACTCACAGCAGTGGGAATATGCACCTAGATTTAAAACTCAGCAGTTGGAAAATGCACCTAGATTTGAAACACAGAGTAGTGGGAAAATGTACCTAGATTTGAAACACACAATAATGGGAAAATGTACCTAGATTTAAATTCACAGTCGTGGGAACATGCACCTAGATTTGAAACACACAGTCGTGGGAAAATGCACCGAGATTTGAAACACACAGTAGCAAGAAAATGCACATGGATTTGAAATTCACAGTAGTGTGAAAATGCACCTAGATTTGAAACTCACAGCAGTTGGAAAATGCACCTAGATTTGAACCACACAGTCGTAGGAAAATGCACCTGGGTTTGGAACACAAAGCTATGGGAAATTTCACCTAGATTTAAACTCACAGCAGTGGGAAATTACACCTAGATTTAAACTCACAGCAATAGGAAAATTCACCTAGATTTAAAGCTCACAGGAGTGGGAAAATGCACCTACATTTAAATCTCACAGTAGTGGGAAAATCCACCTGGATTTAAAACTCAAAGCAGTGTGAAAATGCACCCTGATTAAAAACTCACAGTAGTGGGAAGATGCACCTAGATGTAAACTTGCTGCAGTGGCAAAATGCACCTAGATTTCAAACACACAACAATGGGAAAATGCACCTAGATTTAAACTCACAGTAGTGGGAAAATGCACCTAGATTTAAAACTCAAAGCAGTGGGAAAATGCACTTAGATTTGAAACACAGAGTAGTGGGAAAATGCACCTAGATTTAAAACTCACAGCAGTGGGAAAATGCACTTAGATTTGAAACACACAATAATGGGAAAATGCACCTAGATTTAAAACTCACAGCAGTGGGAAAATTCCCCTAGATTTAAACTCACAGCAGTGGGAATATGCACCTAGATTTGAAACACACCGTAGTGGGAAAATGCACTGAGATTTGAAACACACAGTAGCAATAAAATGCACATGGATTTGAAACTCACAGTAGTGGGAAAATGCACCTAGATTTAAACTCACAGCAGTGGAAAAATGCACCTAGATTTAAAACTCACAGCAGTGGGAAAATGCACCTAGATTTGAACCACACAGTAGTAGGAAAATGCACCTAGATTTGAAACACACAGTAGAAGGAAAATTCACCTAGGTTTGAAGCACAGAGCTATGGGAAATTTCACCTAGATTTAAACTCACAGCAGTGGGAAATTATGCCTAGATTTAAACTCACAGCAGTAGGAAAATGCACCTAGATGTAAAGCTCACAGGAGTGGGAAGATGCACCTACAGTTAAATCTCATAGTAGTGGGAAAATCCACCTAGATTTAAAACTCACAGCAGTGTGAAAATGCACCCTGATTAAAAACTCACAGTAGTGGGAAGATGCACCTAGATGTAAACTCACTGCAGTGGCAAAAAGCACCTACATTTCAAACACACCACAATGGGAAAATCCACCTAGATTTAAACTCACAGTAGTGGGAAAATGCACCTAGATTTAAAACTCACAGCAGTGGGAAAATGCACCTAGATTTGAAACACAGAGTAGTGGGAAAATGTACCTAGATTTGAAACACACAATAATGGGAAAATGCACCTAGATTTAAAACTCACAGCAGTGGGAAAATGCACCCTTATTTAAAACTCACAGTAGTGGGAAAATTCCCCTAGATTTAAACTCACAGCAGTGGGAATATGCACCTAGATTTGAAACACACCGTAGTGGGAAATGCACCGAGATTTGAAACACACAGTAGCAAGAAAATGCACATGGATTTGAAACTCACAGTAGTGGGAAAATGCACCTAGATTTAGCCTCACAGTAGAAGGAAAATGCACCTAGGTTTGAAACACAGAGCTATGGGAAATTTCACCTACATTTAATCTCACCGCAGTGGGAAATGCACCTAGATTTAAGACTCACAGCAGTGGGAAAATGCACCTAGATTTAAAACTCACAGCAGTTGGAAAATGCACCTAGATTTGAAACACAGAGTAGTGGGAAAATGTACCTAGATTTGAAACACACAATAATGGGAAAATGTACCTAGATTTAAACTGACAGTCATGGGAACATGCACCTAGACTTGAAACACACAGTAGTGGGAAAATGCACCGAGATTTGAAGCACACAGTAGCAAGAAAATGCACATAGATTTGAAACTCACAGTAGTGGGAAAATGCACCTAGATTTAAAACTCACAGCAGTTGGAAAATGCACCTAGATTTGAACCACACAGTCGAAGGAAAATGCACCTGGGTTTGGAACACAAAGCTATGGGAAATTTCACCTAGATTTAAACTCACAGCAGTGGGAAATGCACCTAGATTTAAGACTCACAGCAGTGGGAAAATGCACCTAGATTTGAGACACACAGCAGTGGGAAATTACACCTAGATTTAAACTCACAGCAGTGTGAAATTACACCTAGATTTAAACTCACAGCAGTAGGAAAATGCACCTAGATTTAAAGCTCACAGGAGTGGGAAAATGCACCTACATTTAAATCTCATAGTAGTGGGAAAATCCACCTAGATTTAAAACTCACAGCAGTGGGAAAATGCACCTAGATTTGAGCCACACAGTAGTGGGTAAATGCACCTAGATTTGAAACACACAGTAGTAGGAAAATGCACGTAGGTTTGAAACACAGAGCTATGGTAAATTTCACCTAGATTTAAACTCACAGCAGTGGGAAATGCACCTAGATTTAAGACCCACAGCAGTGGGAAAATGCACCTAGATTTGAAACACACAGCAGTGGGAAATTACACCTAGATTTAAACTCATAGCAGTAGGAACATGCACCTAGATTTAAAGCTCACAGGAGTGGGAAAATGCACCTAGATTTAAATCTCAAAGTAGTGGGAAAGTCCACCTAGATTTAAAACTCACAACAGAGTGAAAATGCACCCTGATTTAAAACTCACATTAGTGAGAATATGCACCTAGATGTAAACTCACTCGAGTGGCAAAATGCACCTAGATTCAAAACTCAGAGCAGTGGGAAAATGCACCTAGATTTGAAACACACAACAATGGGAAATTGCGCCTAGATTTGAAACACACAGTAGTGGGGAAATGCACCTAGATTTGAACACACAGCAATGGGAAAATGCACCTAGATCTAAACTCACAGTAGTGGGAAAATGCACCCAGATTTAAAACTCACAGCAGTAGGAAAATGCACCTAGATTTAAAGCTCACAGGAGTGGGAAAATGGACCTAGATTTAAATCTCACAGTAGTGGGAAAATCCACCTAGATTTAAAACTTACAGCAGTGTGAAAATGCACCCTGATTTAAAACTCACAGTAGTGGGAAAATGCACCTAGATGTAAACTCACTGCAGTGGCAAAATGCAGCTAGATTCAAACCTCAGAGCAGTGGGAAAATGCACCTAGATTTGAAATGCACAACAATGGGAAATTGCGCCTAGATTTGAAACACATAGTAGTGGGGAAATGCACCTAGATTTGAACACACAGCAATGGGACAATGCACCTAGATTCAAACTCACAGTAGTGGGAAAATTCACTTAGATTTAAACTCACAGCAGTGGGAATATGCACCTAGATTTGAAACACACTGTAGTGGGGAAATGCACTGATTTTTGAAACACACAGTAGCAAGAAAATGCACATGGATTTGAAACTCACAGTAGTGGGAAAATGCACCTAGATTTAAACTCACAGAAGTGGAAAAATGCACCTAGATTTAAACTCACAGCAGTGGAAAAATGCACCTAGATTTAAAACTCACAGCAGTGGGAAAATGCACATAGATTTGAACCACACAGTAGTGGGAAAATGCACCTAGACTTGAAACACACAGTAGTAGGAAAATGCACCTAGGTTTGAAACACAGAGCTATGGGAAATGTCACCCAGATGTAAACTCACAGCAGTGGGAAATGCACCTAGATTTAAGACTCACAGTAGTGGGAAAATGCAACAAGATTTGAAACACACAGTAGCAAGAAAATGCACATGGATTTGAAACTCACAGCAGTGGGAAAATGCACCTAGATTTAAACTCACAGCAGTGGAAAAATGCACCTAGATTTAAACTCACAACAGTGGAAAAATGCACCTAGATTTAAAACTCACAGCAGTGGGAAAATGCACCTAGATTTGAAACACACAGTAGTGGGAAAATGCACCTAGATTTGAAACACACAGTAGTAGGAAAATTAAAAACTCATAGTAGTGGGAAGATGCACCTAGATGTAAACTCACTGCAGTGGCAAAATGCACCTAGATTTCAAACACACAACAATGGGAAAATGTGCCTAGATTTAAACTCACAGTAGTGGGAAAATGCACCTAGATTTAAAACTCACAGCAGTGGGAAAATGCACCTAGATTTGAAACACAGAGTAGTGGGAAAATGTACCTAGATTTGAAACACACAATAGTGGGAAAACGCACCTAGATTTAAAACTCGCAGCAGTGGGAAAATGCACCCTTATTTAAAACTCACAGTAGTGGGAAAATTCCCCTAGGTTTGAAGCACAGAGCTATGGGAAATTTCATCTAGATTTAAACTCACAGCAGTGGGAAATGCACCTAGATTTAAGACTCACATCAGTGGGAAAATGCACCTAGATTTGAAACACACAGCAGTGGGAAATTACACCTAGATTTAAACTCACAGCAGTAGGAAAATGCACCTAGATTTAAAGCTCACAGGAGTGGGAAAATGCACCTACATTTAAATCTCATAGTAGTGGGAAAATCCACCTAGATTTAAAACGCACAGCAGTGTGAAAATGCACCCTGATTAAAAACTCTCAGTAGTGGGAAGATGCACCTAGATGTAAACCCACTGCAGTGGCAGAATGCACCTAGATTTCAAACACACAACAATGGGAAAATGCACCTAGATTTAAACTCACAGTAGTGGGAAAATGCACCTAGATTTAAAACTCACAGCAGTGGGAAAATGCACCTAGATTTGAAACACAGAGTAGTGGGAAAATGTACCTAGATTTGAAACACACAATAATGGGAAAATGCACCTAGATTTAAAACTCACAGCAGTGGGAAAATGCACCCTTATTTAAAACTCACAGTAGTGGGAAAATTCCCCTAGATTTAAACTCACAGCAGTGGGAATATGCACCTAGATTTGAAACACACCGTAGTGGGAAAAAGCAGCGAGGTTTGAAACACACAGTAGCAAGAAAATGCACATGGATTTGAAACTCACAGTAGTGGGAAAATGCACCTAGATTTAAACTCACCGCAGTGGAAAAATGCACCTAGATTTAAACTCACAGCAGTGGAAAAATGCACCTAGATTAAAACTCACAGCAGTGGGAAAATGCAACAAGATTTGAAACACACAGTAGCAAGAAAATGCACATGGATTTGAAACTCACAGCAGTGGGAAAATGCACCTAGATTTAAACTCACAGCAGTGGAAAAATGCACCTAGATTTAAACTCACAACAGTGGAAAAATGCACCTAGATTTAAAACTCACAGCAGTGGGAAAATGCACCTAGATTTGAAACACACAGTAGTGGGAAAATGCACCTAGATTTGAAACACACAGTAGTAGGAAAATTAAAAACTCATAGTAGTGGGAAGATGCACCTAGATGTAAACTCACTGCAGTGGCAAAATGCACCTAGATTTCAAACACACAACAATGGGAAAATGTGCCTAGATTTAAACTCACAGTAGTGGGAAAATGCACCTAGATTTAAAACTCACAGCAGTGGGAAAATGCACCTAGATTTGAAACACAGAGTAGTGGGAAAATGTACCTATATTTGAAACACACAATAGTGGGAAAACGCACCTAGATTTAAAACTCGCAGCAGTGGGAAAATGCACCCTTATTTAAAACTCACAGTAGTGGGAAAATTCCCCTAGGTTTGAAGCACAGAGCTATGGGAAATTTCATCTAGATTTAAACTCACAGCAGTGGGAAATGCACCTAGATTTAAGACTCACATCAGTGGGAAAATGCACCTAGATTTGAAACACACAGCAGTGGGAAATTACACCTAGATTTAAACTCACAGCAGTAGGAAAATGCACCTAGATTTAAAGCTCACAGAAGTGGGAAAATGCACCTACATTTAAATCTCATAGTAGTGGGAAAATCCACCTAGATTTAAAACGCACAGCAGTGTGAAAATGCACCCTGATTAAAAACTCTCAGTAGTGGGAAGATGCACCTAGATGTAAACCCACTGCAGTGGCAGAATGCACCTAGATTTCAAACACACAACAATGGGAAAATGCACCTAGATTTAAACTCACAGTAGTGGGAAAATGCACCTAGATTTAAAACTCACAGCAGTGGGAAAATGCACCTAGATTTGAAACACAGAGTAGTGGGAAAATGTACCTAGATTTGAAACACACAATAATGGTAAAATGCACCTAGATTTAAAACTCACAGCAGTGGGAAAATGCACCCTTATTTAAAACTCACAGTAGTGGGAAAATTCCCCTAGATTTAAACTCACAGCAGTGGGAATATGCACCTAGATTTGAAACACACCGTAGTGCGAAAAAGCAGCGAGGTTTGAAACACACAGTAGCAAGAAAATGCACATGGATTTGAAACTCACAGTAGTGGGAAAATGCACCTAGATTTAAACTCACCGCAGTGGAAAAATGCACCTAGATTTAAACTCACAGCAGTGGAAAAATGCACCTAGATTAAAACTCACAGCAGTGGGAAAATGCACCTAGATTTGAACCACATAGTAGTGGGAAAATGCACCTAGATTTGAAACACTGTAGTAGGAAAATGCACCTACGTTTGAAACACAGAGCTATGGGAAATTTCACCTAGATTTAATCTCACAGCAGTGGGAAATGCACCTAGATTTAAGACTCACAGCAGTGGGAATATGCACCTAGATTTAAAACTCACAGCAGTTGGAAAATGCACCTAGATTTGAAAACAACAATAATGGGGAAATGTACCTAGATTTAAACTCACAGTCGTGGGAACATGCACCTAGATTTGAAACACACAGTAGTGGGAAAATGCACCGATATTTGAAACACACAGTAGCAAGAAAATGCACATGGATTTGAAACTCACAGTAGTGGGAAAATGCACCTAGATTTAAAACTCATAGCAGTTGGAAAATGCACCTAGATTTGAACCACACAGTAGTGTGAAAATGCACCTAGATTTGAAACACACAGTCGAAGGAAAATGCACCTGGGTTTGGAACACAAAGCTATGGGAAATTTCACCTAGATTTAAACTCACAGCGGTGGGAAATGCACCTAGATTTAAGACTCACAGCAGTGGGAAAATGGACCTAGATTTGAAGCACAGAGCAGTGGGAAATTACACCTAGATTTAAACTCACAGCAGTGGGAAATTACACCTAGATTTAAACTCACAGCAGTAGAAAAATGCACCTAGATTTAAAGCTCACAGGAGTGGGAAAATGCACCTACATTTAAATCTCACAGTAGTGGGAAAATCCACCTAGATTTAAAACTCACAGTAGTGGGAAGATGCACCTAGATGTAAACTCGCTGCAGTGGCAAAATGCACCTAGATTTCAAACACACAACAATGGGAAAATGCACCTAGATTTAAACTCAGAGTAGTGGGAAAATGCACCTAGATTTAAAACTCACAGCAGTGGGAAAATGCACTTAGATTTGAAACACAGAGTAGTGGGAAAATGTACCTAGATTTGAAACACACAATAATGGGAAAATGCACCTAGATTTAAAACTCACAGCAGTGGGAAAATGCACCCTTATTTAAAACTCACAGTAGTGGGAAAATTCCCCTAGATTTAAACTCACAGCAGTGGGAATATGCACCTAGATTTGAAACACACCGTAGTGGGAAAATGCACCGAGATTTGACACACACAGTAGCAAGAAAATGCACATGAATTTGAAACTCACAGTAGTGGGAAAATGCACCTAGATTTGAAACACAGAGTAGTGGGAAAATGTACCTAGATTTGAAACACACAATAGTGGGAAAACGCACCTAGATTTAAAACTCGCAGCAGTGGGAAAATGCACCCTTATTTAAAACTCACAGTAGTGGGAAAATTCCCCTAGGTTTGAAGCACAGAGCTATGGGAAATTTCATCTAGATTTAAACTCACAGCAGTGGGAAATGCACCTAGATTTAAGACTCACATCAGTGGGAAAATGCACCTAGATTTGAAACACACAGCAGTGGGAAATTACACCTAGATTTAAACTCACAGCAGTAGGAAAATGCACCTAGATTTAAAGCTCACAGGAGTGGAAAAATGCACCTACATTTAAATCTCATAGTAGTGGGAAAATCCACCTAGATTTAAAACGCACAGCAGTGTGAAAATGCACCCTGATTAAAAACTCTCAGTAGTGGGAAGATGCACCTAGATGTAAACCCACTGCAGTGGCAGAATGCACCTAGATTTCAAACACACAACAATGGGAAAATGCACCTAGATTTAAACTCACAGTAGTGGGAAAATGCACCTAGATTTAAAACTCACAGCAGTGGGAAAATGCACCTAGATTTGAAACACAGAGCAGTGGGAAAATGTACCTAGATTTGAAACACACAATAATGGGAAAATGCACCTAGATTTAAAACTCACAGCAGTGGGAAAATGCACTCTTATTTAAAACTCACAGTAGTGGGAAAATTGCCCTAGATTTAAACTCACAGTAGTGGGAATATGCACCTAGATTTGAAACACACCGTAGTGGGAAAATGCACCGAGATTTGAAACACACAGTAGCAAGAAAATGCACATGGATTTGAAACTCACAGTAGTGGGAAAATGCACCTAGATTTAAACTCACAGCAGTGGAAAAATGCACCTAGATTTAAACTCACAGCAGTGGAAAAATGCACCTAGATTAAAACTCACAGCAGTGGGAAAATGCACCTAGATTTGAACCACACAGTAGTGGGAAAATGCACCTAGATTTGAAACACTGTAGTAGGAAAATGCACCTAGGTTTGAAACACAGAGCTATGGGAAATTTCACCTAGATTTAATCTCACAGCAGTGGGAAATGCACCTAGATTTAAAACTCACAGCAGTTGGAAAATGCACTTAGATTTGAAACACAGAGTAGTGGGAAAATGTACCTAGATTTGAAACACACAATAATGGGAAAATGTACCTAGATTTAAACTCACAGTTGTGGGAACATGCACCTAGATTTGAAACACACAGCAGTGGGAAAATGCACCGATATTTGAAACACAAAGTAGCAAGAAAATGCACATGGATTTGAAACTCACAGCAGTTGGAAAATGCACCTAGATTTGAACCACAAAGTAGTGTGAAAATGCACCTAGATTTGAAACACACAGTCGAAGAAAAATGTACCTGGGTTTGGAACACAAAGCTATGGGAAATTTCACCTAGATTTAAACTCACAGCAGTGGGAAATGCACCTAGATTTAAGACTCACAGCAGTGGGAAAATGCACCTAGATTTGAAACACACAGCAGTGGGAAATTAGACCTAGATTTAAACTCACAGCAATGGGAAATTACACCCAGATTTAAACTCACAGCAGTAGAAACATGCACCTAGATTTAAAGCTCACAGGAGTGTGAAAATGCACCCTGATTAAAAACTCACAGTAGTGAGAAGATGCACCTAGATGTAAACTCACAGTAGTAGGAAAATGCACCTAGATTTAAAACTCACAGCAGTGGGAAAATGCACTTAGATTTGAAAAACAGAGTAGTGGGAAAATGTACCTAGATTTGAAACACACAATAATGGGAAAATGCACCTAGATTTAAAACTCACAGCAGTGGGAAAATGCACCCTTATTTAAAACTCACAGTAGTGGGAAAATTCCCCTAGATTTAAACTCACAGCAGTGGGAATATGCACCTAGATTTGAAACACACCGTAGTGGGAAAATGCACCGAAATTTGAAACACACAGTAGCAAGAAAATGCACATGGATTTGAAACTCACAGTAGTGGGAAAATGCACCTAGATTTAACCTCACAGTAGTAGGAAAATGCACCTAGGTTTGAAACACAGAGCTATGGGAAATTTCACCTACATTTAATCTCACAGCAGTGGGAAATGCACCTAGATTTAAGAGTCACAGCAGTGGGAACATGCACCTAGATTTAAAACTCACAGCAGTTGGAAAATGCACCTAGATTTGAAACACAGAGTAGTGGGAAAATGTACCTAGATTTGAAACAAACAATAATGGGAAAATGTACCTAGATTTAAACTCACAGTCATGGGAACATGCACCTAGATTTGAAACACACAGTAGTGGGAAAATGCACCGAGATTTGAAAAACACAGTAGCAAGAAAATGCACATGGATTTGAAACTCACAGTAGTGGGAAAATGCACCTAGATTTAAAACTCACAGCAGTTGGAAAATGCACCTAGATTTGAACCACACAGTCGAAGGAAAATGCACCTGGGTTTGGAACACAAAGCTATGGGAAATTTCACCTAGATTTAAACTCAGAGCAGTAGGAAATGCACTTAGATTTGAAACACAGAGTAGTGGGAAAATGTACCTATCTTTGAAACACACAATAATGGGAAAATGCACCTAGATTTAAAACTCACAGCAGTGGGAAAATGCACCCTTATTTAAAACTCACAGTAGTGGGAAAATTCCCCTAGATTTAAACTCACAGCAGTGGCAATATGCACCTAGATCTGAAGCACACTGTAGTGGGAAAATGCACCGAGATTTGACACACACAGTAGCAAGAAAATGCACATGGATTTGAAACTCACAGTAGTGGGAAAATGCACCTAGATTTAAACTCACAGCAGTGGAAAAATGCACCTAGATTAAAACTCACAGCAGTGCGAAAATGCACCTAGATTTGAACCACACAATAGTGGGAAAATGCACCTAGATTTGAAACACTGTAGTAGGAAAATGCACCTAGGTTTGAAACACAGAGCTATGGGAAATTTCACCTAGATTTAAGACTCACAGCAGTGGGAATATGCACCTAGATTTAAAACTCAGCAGTTGGAAAATGCACCTAGATTTGAAACACAGAGTAGTGGGAAAATGTACCTAGATTGGAAACACACAATAATGGGAAAATGTACCTAGATTTAAATTCACAGTCGTGGGAACATGCACCTAGATTTGAAACACACAGTCGTGGGACAATGCACCGAGATTTGAAACACACAGTAGCAAGAAAATGCACATGGATTTGAAATCCACAGTAGTGAGAAAATGCACCTAGATTTGAAACTCACAGCAGTTGGAAAATGCACCTAGATTTGAACCACACAGTCGTAGGAAAATGCACCTGGGTTTGGAACACAAAGCTATGGGAAATTTCACCTAGATTTAAACTCACAGCAGTGGGAAATTACACCTAGATTTAAACTCACAGCAATAGGAAAATTCACCTAGATTTAAAGCTCACAGGAGTGGGAAAATGCACCTACATTTAAATCTCACATTAGTGGGAAAATCCACCTGGATTTAAAACTCAAAGCAGTGTGAAAATGCACCCTGATTAAAAACTCACAGTAGTGGGAAGATGCACCTAGATATAAACTTGCTGCAGTGGCAAAATGCACCTAGATTTCAAACACACAACAATGGGAAAATGCACCTAGATTTAAACTCACAGTAGTGGGAAAATGCACCTAGATTTAAAACTCAAAGCAGTGGGAAAATGCACTTAGATTTGAAACACAGAGTAGTGGGAAAATGCACCTAGATTTAAAACTCACAGCAGTGGGAAAATGCACTTAGATTTGAAACACACAATAATGGGAAAATGCACCTAGATTTAAAACTCACAGCAGTGGGAAAATTCCCCTAGATTTAAACTCACAGCAGTGGGAATATGCACCTAGATTTGAAACACACCGTAGTGGGAAAATGCACTGAGATTTGAAACACACAGTAGCAAGAAAATGCACATGGATTTGAAACTCACAGTAGTGGGAATATGCACCTCGATTTAAACTCACAGCAGTGGAAAAATGCACCTAGATTTAAAACTCACAGCAGTGGGAAAATGCACCTAGATTTGAACCACACAGTAATAGGAAAATGCACCTAGATTTGAAACACACAGTAGAAGGAAAATTCACCTAGGTTTGAAGCACAGAGCTATGGGAAATTTCACCTAGATTTAAACTCACAGCAGTGGGAAATTATGCCTAGATTTAAACTCACAGCAGTAGGAAAATGCACCTAGATGTAAAGCTCACAGGAGTGGGAAGATGCACCTACAGTTAAATCTCATAGTAGTGGGAAAATCCACCTAGATTTAAAACTCACAGCAGTGTGAAAATGCACCCTGATTAAAAACTCACAGTAGTGGGAAGATGCACCTAGATGTAAACTCACTGCAGTGGCAAAAAGCACCTAGATTTCAAACACACAACAATGGGAAAATCCACCTAGATTTAAACTCACAGTAGTGGGAAAATGCACCTAGATTTAAAACTCACAGCAGTGGGAAAATGCACCTAGATTTGAAACACAGAGTAGTGGGAAAATGTACCTAGATTTGAAACACACAATAATGGGAAAATGCACCTAGATTTAAAACTCACAGCAGTGGGAAAATGCACCCTTATTTAAAACTCACAGTAGTGGGAATATTCCCCTAGATTTAAACTCACAGCAGTGGGAATATGCACCTAGATTTGAAACACACCGTAGTGGGAAATGCACCGAGATTTGAAACACACAGTAGCAAGAAAATGCACATGGATTTGAAACTCACAGTAGTGGGAAAATGCACCTAGATTTAACCTCACAGTAGAAGGAAAATGCACCTAGGTTTGAAACACAGAGCTATGGGAAATTTCACCTACATTTAATCTCACCGCAGTGGGAAATGCACCTAGATTTAAGACTCACAGCAGTGGGAAAATGCACCTAGATTTGAGACACACAGCAGTGGGAAATTACACCTAGATTTAAACTCACAGCAGTGTGAAATTACACCTAGATTTAAACTCACAGCAGTAGGAAAATGCACCTAGATTTAAAGCTCACAGGAGTGGGAAAATGCACCTACATTTAAATCTCATAGTAGTGGGAAAATCCACCTAGATTTAAAACTCACAGCAGTGGGAAAATGCACCTAGATTTGAGCCACACAGTAGTGGGTAAATGCACCTAGATTTGAAACACACAGTAGTAGGAAAATGCACGTAGGTTTGAAACACAGAGCTATGGTAAATTTCACCTAGATTTAAACTCACAGCAGTGGGAAATGCACCTAGATTTAAGACCCACAGCAGTGGGAAAATGCACCTAGATTTGAAACACACAGCAGTGGGAAATTACACCTAGATTTAAACTCATAGCAGTAGGAACATGCACCTAGATTTAAAGCTCACAGGAGTGGGAAAATGCACCTAGATTTAAATCTCAAAGTAGTGGGAAAGTCCACCTAGATTTAAAACTCACAACAGAGTGAAAATGCACCCTGATTTAAAACTCACATTAGTGAGAATATGCACCTAGATGTAAACTCACTCGAGTGGCAAAATGCACCTAGATTCAAAACTCAGAGCAGTGGGAAAATGCACCTAGATTTGAAACACACAACAATGGGAAATTGCGCCTAGATTTGAAACACACAGTAGTGGGGAAATGCACCTAGATTTGAACACACAGCAATGGGAAAATGCACCTAGATTTAAACTCACAGTAGTGGGAAAATGCACCCAGATTTAAAACTCACAGCAGTAGGAAAATGCACCTAGATTTAAAGCTCACAGGAGTGGGAAAATGGACCTAGATTTAAATCTCACAGTAGTGGGAAAATCCACCTAGATTTAAAACTTACAGCAGTGTGAAAATGCACCCTGATTTAAAACTCACAGTAGTGGGAAAATGCACCTAGATGTAAACTCACTGCAGTGGCAAAATGCAGCTAGATTCAAACCTCAGAGCAGTGGGAAAATGCACCTAGATTTGAAATGCACAACAATGGGAAATTGCGCCTAGATTTGAAACACATAGTAGTGGGGAAATGCACCTAGATTTGAACACACAGCAATGGGACAATGCACCTAGATTCAAACTCACAGTAGTGGGAAAATTCACTTAGATTTAAACTCACAGCAGTGGGAATATGCACCTAGATTTGAAACACACTGTAGTGGGGAAATGCACTGATTTTTGAAACACACAGTAGCAAGAAAATGCACATGGATTTGAAACTCACAGTAGTGGGAAAATGCACCTAGATTTAAACTCACAGAAGTGGAAAAATGCACCTAGATTTAAACTCACAGCAGTGGAAAAATGCACCTAGATTTAAAACTCACAGCAGTGGGAAAATGCACATAGATTTGAACCACACAGTAGTGGGAAAATGCACCTAGACTTGAAACACACAGTAGTAGGAAAATGCACCTAGGTTTGAAACACAGAGCTATGGGAAATGTCACCCAGATGTAAACTCACAGCAGTGGGAAATGCACCTAGATTTAAGACTCACAGTAGTGGGAAAATGCAACAAGATTTGAAACACACAGTAGCAAGAAAATGCACATGGATTTGAAACTCACAGCAGTGGGAAAATGCACCTAGATTTAAACTCACAGCAGTGGAAAAATGCACCTAGATTTAAACTCACAACAGTGGAAAAATGCACCTAGATTTAAAACTCACAGCAGTGGGAAAATGCACCTAGATTTGAAACACACAGTAGTGGGAAAATGCACCTAGATTTGAAACACACAGTAGTAGGAAAATTAAAAACTCATAGTAGTGGGAAGATGCACCTAGATGTAAACTCACTGCAGTGGCAAAATGCACCTAGATTTCAAACACACAACAATGGGAAAATGTGCCTAGATTTAAACTCACAGTAGTGGGAAAATGCACCTAGATTTAAAACTCACAGCAGTGGGAAAATGCACCTAGATTTGAAACACAGAGTAGTGGGAAAATGTACCTAGATTTGAAACACACAATAGTGGGAAAACGCACCTAGATTTAAAACTCGCAGCAGTGGGAAAATGCACCCTTATTTAAAACTCACAGTAGTGGGAAAATTCCCCTAGGTTTGAAGCACAGAGCTATGGGAAATTTCATCTAGATTTAAACTCACAGCAGTGGGAAATGCACCTAGATTTAAGACTCACATCAGTGGGAAAATGCACCTAGATTTGAAACACACAGCAGTGGGAAATTACACCTAGATTTAAACTCACAGCAGTAGGAAAATGCACCTAGATTTAAAGCTCACAGGAGTGGGAAAATGCACCTACATTTAAATCTCATAGTAGTGGGAAAATCCACCTAGATTTAAAACGCACAGCAGTGTGAAAATGCACCCTGATTAAAAACTCTCAGTAGTGGGAAGATGCACCTAGATGTAAACCCACTGCAGTGGCAGAATGCACCTAGATTTCAAACACACAACAATGGGAAAATGCACCTAGATTTAAACTCACAGTAGTGGGAAAATGCACCTAGATTTAAAACTCACAGCAGTGGGAAAATGCACCTAGATTTGAAACACAGAGTAGTGGGAAAATGTACCTAGATTTGAAACACACAATAATGGGAAAATGCACCTAGATTTAAAACTCACAGCAGTGGGAAAATGCACCCTTATTTAAAACTCACAGTAGTGGGAAAATTCCCCTAGATTTAAACTCACAGCAGTGGGAATATGCACCTAGATTTGAAACACACCGTAGTGGGAAAAAGCAGCGAGGTTTGAAACACACAGTAGCAAGAAAATGCACATGGATTTGAAACTCACAGTAGTGGGAAAATGCACCTAGATTTAAACTCACCGCAGTGGAAAAATGCACCTAGATTTAAACTCACAGCAGTGGAAAAATGCACCTAGATTAAAACTCACAGCAGTGGGAAAATGCAACAAGATTTGAAACACACAGTAGCAAGAAAATGCACATGGATTTGAAACTCACAGCAGTGGGAAAATGCACCTAGATTTAAACTCACAGCAGTGGAAAAATGCACCTAGATTTAAACTCACAACAGTGGAAAAATGCACCTAGATTTAAAACTCACAGCAGTGGGAAAATGCACCTAGATTTGAAACACACAGTAGTGGGAAAATGCACCTAGATTTGAAACACACAGTAGTAGGAAAATTAAAAACTCATAGTAGTGGGAAGATGCACCTAGATGTAAACTCACTGCAGTGGCAAAATGCACCTAGATTTCAAACACACAACAATGGGAAAATGTGCCTAGATTTAAACTCACAGTAGTGGGAAAATGCACCTAGATTTAAAACTCACAGCAGTGGGAAAATGCACCTAGATTTGAAACACAGAGTAGTGGGAAAATGTACCTATATTTGAAACACACAATAGTGGGAAAACGCACCTAGATTTAAAACTCGCAGCAGTGGGAAAATGCACCCTTATTTAAAACTCACAGTAGTGGGAAAATTCCCCTAGGTTTGAAGCACAGAGCTATGGGAAATTTCATCTAGATTTAAACTCACAGCAGTGGGAAATGCACCTAGATTTAAGACTCACATCAGTGGGAAAATGCACCTAGATTTGAAACACACAGCAGTGGGAAATTACACCTAGATTTAAACTCACAGCAGTAGGAAAATGCACCTAGATTTAAAGCTCACAGGAGTGGGAAAATGCACCTACATTTAAATCTCATAGTAGTGGGAAAATCCACCTAGATTTAAAACGCACAGCAGTGTGAAAATGCACCCTGATTAAAAACTCTCAGTAGTGGGAAGATGCACCTAGATGTAAACCCACTGCAGTGGCAGAATGCACCTAGATTTCAAACACACAACAATGGGAAAATGCACCTAGATTTAAACTCACAGTAGTGGGAAAATGCACCTAGATTTAAAACTCACAGCAGTGGGAAAATGCACCTAGATTTGAAACACAGAGTAGTGGGAAAATGTACCTAGATTTGAAACACACAATAATGGGAAAATGCACCTAGATTTAAAACTCACAGCAGTGGGAAAATGCACCCTTATTTAAAACTCACAGTAGTGGGAAAATTCCCCTAGATTTAAACTCACAGCAGTGGGAATATGCACCTAGATTTGAAACACACCGTAGTGGGAAAAAGCAGCGAGGTTTGAAACACACAGTAGCAAGAAAATGCACATGGATTTGAAACTCACAGTAGTGGGAAAATGCACCTAGATTTAAACTCACCGCAGTGGAAAAATGCACCTAGATTTAAACTCACAGCAGTGGAAAAATGCACCTAGATTAAAACTCACAGCAGTGGGAAAATGCACCTAGATTTGAACCACATAGTAGTGGGAAAATGCACCTAGATTTGAAACACTGTAGTAGGAAAATGCACCTACGTTTGAAACACAGAGCTATGGGAAATTTCACCTAGATTTAATCTCACAGCAGTGGGAAATGCACCTAGATTTAAGACTCACAGCAGTGGGAATATGCACCTAGATTTAAAACTCACAGCAGTTGGAAAATGCACCTAGATTTGAAAACAACAATAATGGGGAAATGTACCTAGATTTAAACTCACAGTCGTGGGAACATGCACCTAGATTTGAAACACACAGTAGTGGGAAAATGCACCGATATTTGAAACACACAGTAGCAAGAAAATGCACATGGATTTGAAACTCACAGTAGTGGGAAAATGCACCTAGATTTAAAACTCATAGCAGTTGGAAAATGCACCTAGATTTGAACCACACAGTAGTGTGAAAATGCACCTAGATTTGAAACACACAGTCGAAGGAAAATGCACCTGGGTTTGGAACACAAAGCTATGGGAAATTTCACCTAGATTTAAACTCACAGCGGTGGGAAATGCACCTAGATTTAAGACTCACAGCAGTGGGAAAATGGACCTAGATTTGAAGCACAGAGCAGTGGGAAATTACACCTAGATTTAAACTCACAGCAGTGGGAAATTACACCTAGATTTAAACTCACAGCAGTAGAAAAATGCACCTAGATTTAAAGCTCACAGGAGTGGGAAAATGCACCTACATTTAAATCTCACAGTAGTGGGAAAATCCACCTAGATTTAAAACTCACAGTAGTTGGAAGATGCACCTAGATGTAAACTCGCTGCAGTGGCAAAATGCACCTAGATTTCAAACACACAACAATGGGAAAATGCACCTAGATTTAAACTCAGAGTAGTGGGAAAATGCACCTAGATTTAAAACTCACAGCAGTGGGAAAATGCACTTAGATTTGAAACACAGAGTAGTGGGAAAATGTACCTAGATTTGAAACACACAATAATGGGAAAATGCACCTAGATTTAAAACTCACAGCAGTGGGAAAATGCACCCTTATTTAAAACTCACAGTAGTGGGAAAATTCCCCTAGATTTAAACTCACAGCAGTGGGAATATGCACCTAGATTTGAAACACACCGTAGTGGGAAAATGCACCGAGATTTGACACACACAGTAGCAAGAAAATGCACATGAATTTGAAACTCACAGTAGTGGGAAAATGCACCTAGATTTGAAACACAGAGTAGTGGGAAAATGTACCTAGATTTGAAACACACAATAGTGGGAAAACGCACCTAGATTTAAAACTCGCAGCAGTGGGAAAATGCACCCTTATTTAAAACTCACAGTAGTGGGAAAATTCCCCTAGGTTTGAAGCACAGAGCTATGGGAAATTTCATCTAGATTTAAACTCACAGCAGTGGGAAATGCACCTAGATTTAAGACTCACATCAGTGGGAAAATGCACCTAGATTTGAAACACACAGCAGTGGGAAATTACACCTAGATTTAAACTCACAGCAGTAGGAAAATGCACCTAGATTTAAAGCTCACAGGAGTGGAAAAATGCACCTACATTTAAATCTCATAGTAGTGGGAAAATCCACCTAGATTTAAAACGCACAGCAGTGTGAAAATGCACCCTGATTAAAAACTCTCAGTAGTGGGAAGATGCACCTAGATGTAAACCCACTGCAGTGGCAGAATGCACCTAGATTTCAAACACACAACAATGGGAAAATGCACCTAGATTTAAACTCACAGTAGTGGGAAAATGCACCTAGATTTAAAACTCACAGCAGTGGGAAAATGCACCTAGATTTGAAACACAGAGCAGTGGGAAAATGTACCTAGATTTGAAACACACAATAATGGGAAAATGCACCTAGATTTAAAACTCACAGCAGTGGGAAAATGCACTCTTATTTAAAACTCACAGTAGTGGGAAAATTGCCCTAGATTTAAACTCACAGTAGTGGGAATATGCACCTAGATTTGAAACACACCGTAGTGGGAAAATGCACCGAGATTTGAAACACACAGTAGCAAGAAAATGCACATGGATTTGAAACTCACAGTAGTGGGAAAATGCACCTAGATTTAAACTCACAGCAGTGGAAAAATGCACCTAGATTTAAACTCACAGCAGTGGAAAAATGCACCTAGATTAAAACTCAAAGCAGTGGGAAAATGCACCTAGATTTGAACCACACAGTAGTGGGAAAATGCACCTAGATTTGAAACACTGTAGTAGGAAAATGCACCTAGGTTTGAAACACAGAGCTATGGGAAATTTCACCTAGATTTAATCTCACAGCAGTGGGAAATGCACCTAGATTTAAAACTCACAGCAGTTGGAAAATGCACTTAGATTTGAAACACAGAGTAGTGGGAAAATGTACCTAGATTTGAAACACACAATAATGGGAAAATGTACCTAGATTTAAACTCACAGTTGTGGGAACATGCACCTAGATTTGAAACACACAGCAGTGGGAAAATGCACCGATATTTGAAACACAAAGTAGCAAGAAAATGCACATGGATTTGAAACTCACAGCAGTTGGAAAATGCACCTAGATTTGAACCACAAAGTAGTGTGAAAATGCACCTAGATTTGAAACACACAGTCGAAGAAAAATGTACCTGGGTTTGGAACACAAAGCTATGGGAAATTTCACCTAGATTTAAACTCACAGCAGTGGGAAATGCACCTAGATTTAAGACTCACAGCAGTGGGAAAATGCACCTAGATTTGAAACACACAGCAGTGGGAAATTAGACCTAGATTTAAACTCACAGCAATGGGAAATTACACCCAGATTTAAACTCACAGCAGTAGAAACATGCACCTAGATTTAAAGCTCACAGGAGTGTGAAAATGCACCCTGATTAAAAACTCACAGTAGTGAGAAGATGCACCTAGATGTAAACTCACAGTAGTAGGAAAATGCACCTAGATTTAAAACTCACAGCAGTGGGAAAATGCACTTAGATTTGAAAAACAGAGTAGTGGGAAAATGTACCTAGATTTGAAACACACAATAATGGGAAAATGCACCTAGATTTAAAACTCACAGCAGTGGGAAAATGCACCCTTATTTAAAACTCACAGTAGTGGGAAAATTCCCCTAGATTTAAACTCACAGCAGTGGGAATATGCACCTAGATTTGAAACACACCGTAGTGGGAAAATGCACCGAAATTTGAAACACACAGTAGCAAGAAAATGCACATGGATTTGAAACTCACAGTAGTGGGAAAATGCACCTAGATTTAACCTCACAGTAGTAGGAAAATGCACCTAGGTTTGAAACACAGAGCTATGGGAAATTTCACCTACATTTAATCTCACAGCAGTGGGAAATGCACCTAGATTTAAGAGTCACAGCAGTGGGAACATGCACCTAGATTTAAAACTCACAGCAGTTGGAAAATGCACCTAGATTTGAAACACAGAGTAGTGGGAAAATGTACCTAGATTTGAAACAAACAATAATGGGAAAATGTACCTAGATTTAAACTCACAGTCATGGGAACATGCACCTAGATTTGAAACACACAGTAGTGGGAAAATGCACCGAGATTTGAAAAACACAGTAGCAAGAAAATGCACATGGATTTGAAACTCACAGTAGTGGGAAAATGCACCTAGATTTAAAACTCACAGCAGTTGGAAAATGCACCTAGATTTGAACCACACAGTCGAAGGAAAATGCACCTGGGTTTGGAACACAAAGCTATGGGAAATTTCACCTAGATTTAAACTCAGAGCAGTAGGAAATGCACTTAGATTTGAAACACAGAGTAGTGGGAAAATGTACCTATCTTTGAAACACACAATAATGGGAAAATGCACCTAGATTTAAAACTCACAGCAGTGGGAAAATGCACCCTTATTTAAAACTCACAGTAGTGGGAAAATTCCCCTAGATTTAAACTCACAGCAGTGGCAATATGCACCTAGATCTGAAGCACACTGTAGTGGGAAAATGCACCGAGATTTGACACACACAGTAGCAAGAAAATGCACATGGATTTGAAACTCACAGTAGTGGGAAAATGCACCTAGATTTAAACTCACAGCAGTGGAAAAATGCACCTAGATTAAAACTCACAGCAGTGCGAAAATGCACCTAGATTTGAACCACACAATAGTGGGAAAATGCACCTAGATTTGAAACACTGTAGTAGGAAAATGCACCTAGGTTTGAAACACAGAGCTATGGGAAATTTCACCTAGATTTAAGACTCACAGCAGTGGGAATATGCACCTAGATTTAAAACTCAGCAGTTGGAAAATGCACCTAGATTTGAAACACAGAGTAGTGGGAAAATGTACCTAGATTGGAAACACACAATAATGGGAAAATGTACCTAGATTTAAATTCACAGTCGTGGGAACATGCACCTAGATTTGAAACACACAGTCGTGGGACAATGCACCGAGATTTGAAACACACAGTAGCAAGAAAATGCACATGGATTTGAAATCCACAGTAGTGAGAAAATGCACCTAGATTTGAAACTCACAGCAGTTGGAAAATGCACCTAGATTTGAACCACACAGTCGTAGGAAAATGCACCTGGGTTTGGAACACAAAGCTATGGGAAATTTCACCTAGATTTAAACTCACAGCAGTGGGAAATTACACCTAGATTTAAACTCACAGCAATAGGAAAATTCACCTAGATTTAAAGCTCACAGGAGTGGGAAAATGCACCTACATTTAAATCTCACATTAGTGGGAAAATCCACCTGGATTTAAAACTCAAAGCAGTGTGAAAATGCACCCTGATTAAAAACTCACAGTAGTGGGAAGATGCACCTAGATATAAACTTGCTGCAGTGGCAAAATGCACCTAGATTTCAAACACACAACAATGGGAAAATGCACCTAGATTTAAACTCACAGTAGTGGGAAAATGCACCTAGATTTAAAACTCAAAGCAGTGGGAAAATGCACTTAGATTTGAAACACAGAGTAGTGGGAAAATGCACCTAGATTTAAAACTCACAGCAGTGGGAAAATGCACTTAGATTTGAAACACACAATAATGGGAAAATGCACCTAGATTTAAAACTCACAGCAGTGGGAAAATTCCCCTAGATTTAAACTCACAGCAGTGGGAATATGCACCTAGATTTGAAACACACCGTAGTGGGAAAATGCACTGAGATTTGAAACACACAGTAGCAAGAAAATGCACATGGATTTGAAACTCACAGTAGTGGGAATATGCACCTCGATTTAAACTCACAGCAGTGGAAAAATGCACCTAGATTTAAAACTCACAGCAGTGGGAAAATGCACCTAGATTTGAACCACACAGTAATAGGAAAATGCACCTAGATTTGAAACACACAGTAGAAGGAAAATTCACCTAGGTTTGAAGCACAGAGCTATGGGAAATTTCACCTAGATTTAAACTCACAGCAGTGGGAAATTATGCCTAGATTTAAACTCACAGCAGTAGGAAAATGCACCTAGATGTAAAGCTCACAGGAGTGGGAAGATGCACCTACAGTTAAATCTCATAGTAGTGGGAAAATCCACCTAGATTTAAAACTCACAGCAGTGTGAAAATGCACCCTGATTAAAAACTCACAGTAGTGGGAAGATGCACCTAGATGTAAACTCACTGCAGTGGCAAAAAGCACCTAGATTTCAAACACACAACAATGGGAAAATCCACCTAGATTTAAACTCACAGTAGTGGGAAAATGCACCTAGATTTAAAACTCACAGCAGTGGGAAAATGCACCTAGATTTGAAACACAGAGTAGTGGGAAAATGTACCTATCTTTGAAACACACAATAATGGGAAAATGCACCTAGATTTAAAACTCACAGCAGTGGGAAAATGCACCCTTATTTAAAACTCACAGTAGTGGGAAAATTCCCCTAGATTTAAACTCACAGCAGTGGCAATATGCACCTAGATCTGAAGCACACTGTAGTGGGAAAATGCACTGAGATTTGACACACACAGTAGCAAGAAAATGCACATGGATTTGAAACTCACAGTAGTGGGAAAATGCACCTAGATTTAAACTCACAGCAGTGGAAAAATGCACCTAGATTAAAACTCACAGCAGTGCGAAAATGCACCTAGATTTGAACCACACAATAGTGGGAAAATGCACCTAGATTTGAAACACTGTAGTAGGAAAATGCACCTAGGTTTGAAACACAGAGCTATGGGAAATTTCACCTAGATTTAAGACTCACAGCAGTGGGAATATGCACCTAGATTTAAAACTCAGCAGTTGGAAAATGCACCTAGATTTGAAACACAGAGTAGTGGGAAAATGTACCTAGATTTGAAACACACAATAATGGGAAAATGTACCTAGATTTAAATTCACAGTCGTGGGAACATGCACCTAGATTTGAAACACACAGTCATGGGAAAATGCACCGAGATTTGAAACACACAGTAGCAAGAAAATGCACATGGATTTGAAATTCACAGTAGTGTGAAAATGCACCTAGATTTGAAACTCACAGCAGTTGGAAAATGCACCTAGATTTGAACCACACAGTCGTAGGAAAATGCACCTGGGTTTGGAACACAAAGCTATGGGAAATTTCACCTAGATTTAAACTCACAGCAGTGTGAAATTACACCTAGATTTAAACTCACAGCAATAGGAAAATTCACCTAGATTTAAAGCTCACAGGAGTGGGAAAATGCACCTACATTTAAATCTCACAGTAGTGGGAAAATCCACCTGGATTTAAAACTCAAAGCAGTGTGAAAATGCACCCTGATTAAAAACTCACAGTAGTGGGAAGATGCACCTAGATGTAAACTTGCTGCAGTGGCAAAATGCACATAGATTTCAAACACACAACAATGGGAAAATGCACCTAGATTTAAACTCACAGTAGTGGGAAAATGCACCTAGATTTAAAACTCAAAGCAGTGGGAAAATGCACTTAGATTTGAAACACAGAGTAGTGGGAAAATGCACCTAGATTTAAAACTCACAGCAGTTGGAAAATGCACCTAGATTTGAAGCACACAGTCGAAGGAAAATGCACCTGGGTTTGGAACACAAAGCTATGGGAAATTTCACCTAGATTTAAACTCACAGCAGTAGGAAATGCACTTAGATTTGAAACACAGAGTAGTGGGAAAATGTACCTATCTTTGAAACACACAATAATGGGAAAATGCACCTAGATTTAAAACTCACAGCAGTGGGAAAATGCACCCTTATTTAAAACTCACAGTAGTGGGAAAATTCCCCTAGATTTAAACTCACAGCAGTGGCAATATGCACCTAGATCTGAAGCACACTGTAGTGGGAAAATGCACCGAGATTTGACACACACAGTAGCAAGAAAATGCACATGGATTTGAAACTCACAGTAGTGGGAAAATGCACCTAGATTTAAACTCACAGCAGTGGAAAAATGCACCTAGATTAAAACTCACAGCAGTGCGAAAATGCACCTAGATTTGAACCACACAATAGTGGGAAAATGCACCTAGATTTGAAACACTGTAGTAGGAAAATGCACCTAGGTTTGAAACACAGAGCTATGGGAAATTTCACCTAGATTTAAGACTCACAGCAGTGGGAATATGCACCTAGATTTAAAACTCAGCAGTTGGAAAATGCACCTAGATTTGAAACACAGAGTAGTGGGAAAATGTACCTAGATTTGAAACACACAATAATGGGAAAATGTACCTAGATTTAAATTCACAGTCGTGGGAACATGCACCTAGATTTGAAACACACAGTCGTGGGAAAATGCACCGAGATTTGAAACACACAGTAGCAAGAAAATGCACATGGATTTGAAATTCACAGTAGTGTGAAAATGCACCTAGATTTGAAACTCACAGCAGTTGGAAAATGCACCTAGATTTGAACCACACAGTCGTAGGAAAATGCACCTGGGTTTGGAACACAAAGCTATGGGAAATTTCACCTAGATTTAAACTCACAGCAGTGGGAAATTACACCTAGATTTAAACTCACAGCAATAGGAAAATTCACCTAGATTTAAAGCTCACAGGAGTGGGAAAATGCACCTACATTTAAATCTCACAGTAGTGGGAAAATCCACCTGGATTTAAAACTCAAAGCAGTGTGAAAATGCACCCTGATTAAAAACTCACAGTAGTGGGAAGATGCACCTAGATGTAAACTTGCTGCAGTGGCAAAATGCACCTAGATTTCAAACACACAACAATGGGAAAATGCACCTAGATTTAAACTCACAGTAGTGGGAAAATGCACCTAGATTTAAAACTCAAAGCAGTGGGAAAATGCACTTAGATTTGAAACACAGAGTAGTGGGAAAATGCACCTAGATTTAAAACTCACAGCAGTGGGAAAATGCACTTAGATTTGAAACACACAATAATGGGAAAATGCACCTAGATTTAAAACTCACAGCAGTGGGAAAATTCCCCTAGATTTAAACTCACAGCAGTGGGAATATGCACCTAGATTTGAAACACACCGTAGTGGGAAAATGCACTGAGATTTGAAACACACAGTAGCAATAAAATGCACATGGATTTGAAACTCACAGTAGTGGGAAAATGCACCTAGATTTAACCTCACAGTAGAAGGAAAATGCACCTAGGTTTGAAACACAGAGCTATGGGAAATTTCACCTACATTTAATCTCACCGCAGTGGGAAATGCACCTAGATTTAAGACTCACAGCAGTGGGAAAATGCACCTAGATTTAAAACTCACAGCAGTTGGAAAATGCACCTAGATTTGAAACACAGAGTAGTGGGAAAATGTACCTAGATTTGAAACACACAATAATGGGAAAATGTACCTAGATTTAAACTGACAGTCATGGGAACATGCACCTAGACTTGAAACACACAGTAGTGGGAAAATGCACCGAGATTTGAAGCACACAGTAGCAAGAAAATGCACATAGATTTGAAACTCACAGTAGTGGGAAAATGCACCTAGATTTAAAACTCACAGCAGTTGGAAAATGCACCTAGATTTGAACCACACAGTCGAAGGAAAATGCACCTGGGTTTGGAACACAAAGCTATGGGAAATTTCACCTAGATTTAAACTCACAGCAGTGGGAAATGCACCTAGATTTAAGACTCACAGCAGTGGGAAAATGCACCTAGATTTGAGACACACAGCAGTGGGAAATTACACCTAGATTTAAACTCACAGGGTGTGAAATTACACCTAGATTTAAACTCACAGCAGTAGGAAAATGCACCTAGATTTAAAGCTCACAGGAGTGGGAAAATGCACCTAACTTTAAATCTCATAGTAGTGGGAAAATCCACCTACATTTAAAACTCACAGCAGTGGGAAAATGCACCTAGATTTGAGCCACACAGTAGTGGGTAAATGCACCTAGATTTGAAACACACAGTAGTAGGAAAATTCACGTAGGTTTGAAACACAGAGCTATGGTAAATTTCACCTAGATTTAAACTCACAGCAGTGGGAAATGCACCTAGATTTAAGACCCACAGCAGTGGGAAAATGCACCTAGATTTGAAACACACAGCAGTGGGAAATTACACCTAGATTTAAACTCATAGCAGTAGGAACATGCACCTAGATTTAAAGCTCACAGGAGTGGGAAAATGCACCTAGATTTAAATCTCAAAGTAGTGGGAAAGTCCACCTAGATTTAAAACTCACAGCAGAGTGAAAATGCACCCTGATTTAAAACTCACATTAGTGAGAAGATGCACCTAGATGTAAACTCACTTGAGTGGCAAAATGCACCTAGATTCAAAACTCAGAGCAGTGGGAAAATGTACCTAGATTTGAAACACACAACAATGGGAAATTGCGCCTAGATTTGAAACACACAGTAGTGGGGAAATGCACCTAGATTTGAACACACAGCAATGGGAAAATGCACCTAGATTTAAACTCACAGTAGTGGGAAAATGCACCCAGATTTAAAACTCACAGCAGTAGGAAAATGCACCTAGATTTAAAGCTCACAGGAGTGGGAAAATGGACCTAGATTTAAATCTCACAGTAGTGGGAAAATCCACCTAGATTTAAAACTTACAGCAGTGTGAAAATGCACCCTGATTTAAAACTCACAGTAGTGGGAAAATGCACCTAGATGTAAACTCACTGCAGTGGCAAAATGCAGCTAGATTCAAACCTCAGAGCAGTGGGAAAATGCACCTAGATTTGAAATGCACAACAATGTGAAATTGCGCCTAGGCTTGAAACACATAGTAGTGGGGAAATGCACCTAGATTTGAACACACAGCAATGGGACAATGCACCTAGATTCAAACTCACAGTAGTGGAAAAATTCACTTAGATTTAAACTCACAGCAGTGGGAATATGCACCTAGATTTGAAACACACTGTAGTGGGGAAATGCACTGATTTTTGAAACACACAGTAGCAAGAAAATGCACATGGATTTGAAACTCACAGTAGTGGGAAAATGCACCTAGATTTAAACTCACAGAAGTGGAAAAATGCACCTAGATTTAAACTCACAGCAGTGGAAAAATGCACCTAGATTTAAAACTCACAGCAGTGGGAAAATGCACATAGATTTGAACCACACAATAGTGGGAAAATGCACCTAGACTTGAAACACACAGTAGTAGGAAAATGCACCTAGGTTTGAAACACAGAGCTATGGGAAATTTCACCCAGATGTAAACTCACAGCAGTGGGAAATGCACCTAGATTTAAGACTCACAGTAGTGGGAAAATGCAACAAGATTTGAAACACACAGTAGCAAGAAAATGCACATGGATTTGAAACTCACAGCAGTGGGAAAATGCACCTAGATTTAAACTCACAGCAGTGGAAAAATGCACCTAGATTTAAACTCACAACAGTGGAAAAATGCACCTAGATTTAAAACTCACAGCAGTGCGAAAATGCACCTAGATTTGAAACACACAGTAGTGGGAAAATGCACCTAGATTTGAAACACACAGTAGTAGGAAAATTAAAAACTCATAGTAGTGGGAAGATGCACCTAGATGTAAACTCACTGCAGTGGCAAAATGCACCTAGATTTCAAACACACAACAATGGGAAAATGTGCCTAGATTTAAACTCACAGTAGTGGGAAAATGCACCTAGATTTAAAACTCACAGCAGTGGGAAAATGCACCTAGATTTGAAACACAGAGTAGTGGGAAAATGTACCTAGATTTGAAACACACAATAGTGGGAAAACGCACCTAGATTTAAAACTCGCAGCAGTGGGAAAATGCACCCTTATTTAAAACTCACAGTAGTGGGAAAATTCCCCTAGGTTTGAAGCACAGAGCTATGGGAAATTTCATCTAGATTTAAACTCACAGCAGTGGGAAATGCACCTAGATTTAAGACTCACATCAGTGGGAAAATGCACCTAGATTTGAAACACACAGCAGTGGGAAATTACACCTAGATTTAAACTCACAGCAGTAGGAAATTGCACCTAGATTTAAAGCTCACAGGAGTGGAAAAATGCACCTACATTTAAATCTCATAGTAGTGGGAAAATCCACCTAGATTTAAAACACACAGCAGTGTGAAAATGCACCCTGATTAAAAACTCTCAGTAGTGGGAAGATGCACCTAGATGTAAACCCACTGCAGTGGCAGAATGCACCTAGATTTCAAACACACAACAATGGGAAAATGCACCTAGATTTAAACTCACAGTAGTGGGAAAATGCACCTAGATTTAAAACTCACAGCAGTGGGAAAATGCACCTAGATTTGAAACACAGAGCAGTGGGAAAATGTACCTAGATTTGAAACACACAATAATGGGAAAATGCACCTAGATTTAAAACTCACAGCAGTGGGAAAATGCACTCTTATTTAAAACTCACAGTAGTGGGAAAATTGCCCTAGATTTAAACTCACAGTAGTGGGAATATGCACCTAGATTTGAAACACTCCGTAGTGGGAAAATGCACCGAGATTTGAAACACACAGTAGCAAGAAAATGCACATGGATTTGAAACTCACAGTAGTGGGAAAATGCACCTAGATTTAAACTCACAGCAGTGGAAAAATGCACCTAGATTTAAACTCACAGCAGTGGAAAAATGCACCTAGATTAAAACTCACAGCAGTGGGAAAATGCACCTAGATTTGAACCACACAGTAGTGGGAAAATGCACCTAGATTTGAAACACTGTAGTAGGAAAATGCACCTAGGTTTGAAACACAGAGCTATGGGAAATTTCACCTAGATTTAATCTCACAGAAGTGGGAAATGCACCTAGATTTAAAACTCACAGCAGTTGGAAAATGCACTTAGATTTGAAACACAGAGTAGTGGGAAAATGTACCTAGATTTGAAACACACAATAATGGGAAAATGTACCTAGATTTAAACTCACAGTTGTGGGAACATGCACCTAGATTTGAAACACACAGCAGTGGGAAAATGCACCGATATTTGAAATACAAAGTAGCAAGAAAATGCACATGGATTTGAAACTTACAGTAGTGGGAAAATGCACCTAGATTTAAAACTCACAGCAGTTGGAAAATGCACCTAGATTTGAACCACAAAGTAGTGTGAAAATGCACCTAGATTTGAAACACACAGTCGAAGAAAAATGTACCTGGGTTTGGAACACAAAGCTATGGGAAATTTCACCTAGATTTAAACTCACAGCAGTGGGAAATGCACCTAGATTTAAGACTCACAGCAGTGGGAAAATGCACCTAGATTTGAAACACACAGCAGTGGGAAATTAGACCTAGATTTAAACTCACAGCAATGGGAAATTACACCCAGATTTAAACTCACAGCAGTAGAAACATGCACCTAGATTTAAAGCTCACAGGAGTGTGAAAGTGCACCCTGATTAAAAACTCACAGTAGTGAGAAGATGCACCTAGATGTAAACTCACAGTAGTAGGAAAATGCACCTAGATTTAAAACTCACAGCAGTGGGAAAATGCACTTAGATTTGAAAAACAGAGTAGTGGGAAAATGTACCTAGATTTGAAACACACAATAATGGGAAAATGCACCTAGATTTAAAACTCACAGCAGTGGGAAAATGCACCCTTATTTAAAACTCACAGTAGTGGGAAAATTCCCCTAGATTTAAACTCACAGCAGTGGGAATATGCACCTAGATTTGAAACACACCGTAGTGGGAAAATGCACCGAAATTTGAAACACACAGTAGCAAGAAAATGCACATGGATTTGAAACTCACAGTAGTGGGAAAATGCACCTAGATTTAACCTCACAGTAGTAGGAAAATGCACCTAGGTTTGAAACACAGAGCTATGGGAAATTTCACCTACATTTAATCTCACAGCAGTGGGAAATGCACCTAGATTTAAGACTCACAGCAGTGGGAAAATGCACCTAGATTTAAAACTCACAGCAGTTGGAAAATGCACCTAGATTTGAAACACAGAGTAGTGGGAAAATGTACCTAGATTTGAAACAAACAATAATGGGAAAATGTACCTAGATTTAAACTCACAGTCATGGGAACATGCACCTAGATTTGAAACACACAGTAGTGGGAAAATGCACCGAGATTTGAAACACACAGTAGCAAGAAAATGCACATGGATTTGAAACTCACAGTAGTGGGAAAATGCACCTAGATTTAAAACTCACAGCAGTTGGAAAATGCACCTAGATTTGAACCACACAGTCGAAGGAAAATGCACCTGGGTTTGGAACACAAAGCTATGGGAAATTTCACCTAGATTTAAACTCACAGCAGTAGGAAATGCACTTAGATTTGAAACACAGAGTAGTGGGAAAATGTACCTATCTTTGAAACACACAATAATGGGAAAATGCACCTAGATTTAAAACTCACAGCAGTGGGAAAATGCACCCTTATTTAAAACTCACAGTAGTGGGAAAATTCCCCTAGATTTAAACTCACAGCAGTGGCAATATGCACCTAGATCTGAAGCACACTGTAGTGGGAAAATGCACTGAGATTTGACACACACAGTAGCAAGAAAATGCACATGGATTTGAAACTCACAGTAGTGGGAAAATGCACCTAGATTTAAACTCACAGCAGTGGAAAAATGCACCTAGATTAAAACTCACAGCAGTGCGAAAATGCACCTAGATTTGAACCACACAATAGTGGGAAAATGCACCTAGATTTGAAACACTGTAGTAGGAAAATGCACCTAGGTTTGAAACACAGAGCTATGGGAAATTTCACCTAGATTTAAGACTCACAGCAGTGGGAATATGCACCTAGATTTAAAACTCAGCAGTTGGAAAATGCACCTAGATTTGAAACACAGAGTAGTGGGAAAATGTACCTAGATTTGAAACACACAATAATGGGAAAATGTACCTAGATTTAAATTCACAGTCGTGGGAACATGCACCTAGATTTGAAACACACAGTCATGGGAAAATGCACCGAGATTTGAAACACACAGTAGCAAGAAAATGCACATGGATTTGAAATTCACAGTAGTGTGAAAATGCACCTAGATTTGAAACTCACAGCAGTTGGAAAATGCACCTAGATTTGAACCACACAGTCGTAGGAAAATGCACCTGGGTTTGGAACACAAAGCTATGGGAAATTTCACCTAGATTTAAACTCACAGCAGTGTGAAATTACACCTAGATTTAAACTCACAGCAATAGGAAAATTCACCTAGATTTAAAGCTCACAGGAGTGGGAAAATGCACCTACATTTAAATCTCACAGTAGTGGGAAAATCCACCTGGATTTAAAACTCAAAGCAGTGTGAAAATGCACCCTGATTAAAAACTCACAGTAGTGGGAAGATGCACCTAGATGTAAACTTGCTGCAGTGGCAAAATGCACATAGATTTCAAACACACAACAATGGGAAAATGCACCTAGATTTAAACTCACAGTAGTGGGAAAATGCACCTAGATTTAAAACTCAAAGCAGTGGGAAAATGCACTTAGATTTGAAACACAGAGTAGTGGGAAAATGCACCTAGATTTAAAACTCACAGCAGTTGGAAAATGCACCTAGATTTGAAGCACACAGTCGAAGGAAAATGCACCTGGGTTTGGAACACAAAGCTATGGGAAATTTCACCTAGATTTAAACTCACAGCAGTAGGAAATGCACTTAGATTTGAAACACAGAGTAGTGGGAAAATGTACCTATCTTTGAAACACACAATAATGGGAAAATGCACCTAGATTTAAAACTCACAGCAGTGGGAAAATGCACCCTTATTTAAAACTCACAGTAGTGGGAAAATTCCCCTAGATTTAAACTCACAGCAGTGGCAATATGCACCTAGATCTGAAGCACACTGTAGTGGGAAAATGCACCGAGATTTGACACACACAGTAGCAAGAAAATGCACATGGATTTGAAACTCACAGTAGTGGGAAAATGCACCTAGATTTAAACTCACAGCAGTGGAAAAATGCACCTAGATTAAAACTCACAGCAGTGCGAAAATGCACCTAGATTTGAACCACACAATAGTGGGAAAATGCACCTAGATTTGAAACACTGTAGTAGGAAAATGCACCTAGGTTTGAAACACAGAGCTATGGGAAATTTCACCTAGATTTAAGACTCACAGCAGTGGGAATATGCACCTAGATTTAAAACTCAGCAGTTGGAAAATGCACCTAGATTTGAAACACAGAGTAGTGGGAAAATGTACCTAGATTTGAAACACACAATAATGGGAAAATGTACCTAGATTTAAATTCACAGTCGTGGGAACATGCACCTAGATTTGAAACACACAGTCGTGGGAAAATGCACCGAGATTTGAAACACACAGTAGCAAGAAAATGCACATGGATTTGAAATTCACAGTAGTGTGAAAATGCACCTAGATTTGAAACTCACAGCAGTTGGAAAATGCACCTAGATTTGAACCACACAGTCGTAGGAAAATGCACCTGGGTTTGGAACACAAAGCTATGGGAAATTTCACCTAGATTTAAACTCACAGCAGTGGGAAATTACACCTAGATTTAAACTCACAGCAATAGGAAAATTCACCTAGATTTAAAGCTCACAGGAGTGGGAAAATGCACCTACATTTAAATCTCACAGTAGTGGGAAAATCCACCTGGATTTAAAACTCAAAGCAGTGTGAAAATGCACCCTGATTAAAAACTCACAGTAGTGGGAAGATGCACCTAGATGTAAACTTGCTGCAGTGGCAAAATGCACCTAGATTTCAAACACACAACAATGGGAAAATGCACCTAGATTTAAACTCACAGTAGTGGGAAAATGCACCTAGATTTAAAACTCAAAGCAGTGGGAAAATGCACTTAGATTTGAAACACAGAGTAGTGGGAAAATGCACCTAGATTTAAAACTCACAGCAGTGGGAAAATGCACTTAGATTTGAAACACACAATAATGGGAAAATGCACCTAGATTTAAAACTCACAGCAGTGGGAAAATTCCCCTAGATTTAAACTCACAGCAGTGGGAATATGCACCTAGATTTGAAACACACCGTAGTGGGAAAATGCACTGAGATTTGAAACACACAGTAGCAATAAAATGCACATGGATTTGAAACTCACAGTAGTGGGAAAATGCACCTAGATTTAACCTCACAGTAGAAGGAAAATGCACCTAGGTTTGAAACACAGAGCTATGGGAAATTTCACCTACATTTAATCTCACCGCAGTGGGAAATGCACCTAGATTTAAGACTCACAGCAGTGGGAAAATGCACCTAGATTTAAAACTCACAGCAGTTGGAAAATGCACCTAGATTTGAAACACAGAGTAGTGGGAAAATGTACCTAGATTTGAAACACACAATAATGGGAAAATGTACCTAGATTTAAACTGACAGTCATGGGAACATGCACCTAGACTTGAAACACACAGTAGTGGGAAAATGCACCGAGATTTGAAGCACACAGTAGCAAGAAAATGCACATAGATTTGAAACTCACAGTAGTGGGAAAATGCACCTAGATTTAAAACTCACAGCAGTTGGAAAATGCACCTAGATTTGAACCACACAGTCGAAGGAAAATGCACCTGGGTTTGGAACACAAAGCTATGGGAAATTTCACCTAGATTTAAACTCACAGCAGTGGGAAATGCACCTAGATTTAAGACTCACAGCAGTGGGAAAATGCACCTAGATTTGAGACACACAGCAGTGGGAAATTACACCTAGATTTAAACTCACAGGGTGTGAAATTACACCTAGATTTAAACTCACAGCAGTAGGAAAATGCACCTAGATTTAAAGCTCACAGGAGTGGGAAAATGCACCTAACTTTAAATCTCATAGTAGTGGGAAAATCCACCTACATTTAAAACTCACAGCAGTGGGAAAATGCACCTAGATTTGAGCCACACAGTAGTGGGTAAATGCACCTAGATTTGAAACACACAGTAGTAGGAAAATTCACGTAGGTTTGAAACACAGAGCTATGGTAAATTTCACCTAGATTTAAACTCACAGCAGTGGGAAATGCACCTAGATTTAAGACCCACAGCAGTGGGAAAATGCACCTAGATTTGAAACACACAGCAGTGGGAAATTACACCTAGATTTAAACTCATAGCAGTAGGAACATGCACCTAGATTTAAAGCTCACAGGAGTGGGAAAATGCACCTAGATTTAAATCTCAAAGTAGTGGGAAAGTCCACCTAGATTTAAAACTCACAGCAGAGTGAAAATGCACCCTGATTTAAAACTCACATTAGTGAGAAGATGCACCTAGATGTAAACTCACTTGAGTGGCAAAATGCACCTAGATTCAAAACTCAGAGCAGTGGGAAAATGTACCTAGATTTGAAACACACAACAATGGGAAATTGCGCCTAGATTTGAAACACACAGTAGTGGGGAAATGCACCTAGATTTGAACACACAGCAATGGGAAAATGCACCTAGATTTAAACTCACAGTAGTGGGAAAATGCACCCAGATTTAAAACTCACAGCAGTAGGAAAATGCACCTAGATTTAAAGCTCACAGGAGTGGGAAAATGCACCTAGATTTAAATCTCACAGTAGTGGGAAAATCCACCTAGATTTAAAACTTACAGCAGTGTGAAAATGCACCCTGATTTAAAACTCACAGTAGTGGGAAAATGCACCTAGATGTAAACTCACTGCAGTGGCAAAATGCAGCTAGATTCAAACCTCAGAGCAGTGGGAAAATGCACCTAGATTTGAAATGCACAACAATGTGAAATTGCGCCTAGGCTTGAAACACATAGTAGTGGGGAAATGCACCTAGATTTGAACACACAGCAATGGGACAATGCACCTAGATTCAAACTCACAGTAGTGGAAAAATTCACTTAGATTTAAACTCACAGCAGTGGGAATATGCACCTAGATTTGAAACACACTGTAGTGGGGAAATGCACTGATTTTTGAAACACACAGTAGCAAGAAAATGCACATGGATTTGAAACTCACAGTAGTGGGAAAATGCACCTAGATTTAAACTCACAGAAGTGGAAAAATGCACCTAGATTTAAACTCACAGCAGTGGAAAAATGCACCTAGATTTAAAACTCACAGCAGTGGGAAAATGCACATAGATTTGAACCACACAATAGTGGGAAAATGCACCTAGACTTGAAACACACAGTAGTAGGAAAATGCACCTAGGTTTGAAACACAGAGCTATGGGAAATTTCACCCAGATGTAAACTCACAGCAGTGGGAAATGCACCTAGATTTAAGACTCACAGTAGTGGGAAAATGCAACAAGATTTGAAACACACAGTAGCAAGAAAATGCACATGGATTTGAAACTCACAGCAGTGGGAAAATGCACCTAGATTTAAACTCACAGCAGTGGAAAAATGCACCTAGATTTAAACTCACAACAGTGGAAAAATGCACCTAGATTTAAAACTCACAGCAGTGCGAAAATGCACCTAGATTTGAAACACACAGTAGTGGGAAAATGCACCTAGATTTGAAACACACAGTAGTAGGAAAATTAAAAACTCATAGTAGTGGGAAGATGCACCTAGATGTAAACTCACTGCAGTGGCAAAATGCACCTAGATTTCAAACACACAACAATGGGAAAATGTGCCTAGATTTAAACTCACAGTAGTGGGAAAATGCACCTAGATTTAAAACTCACAGCAGTGGGAAAATGCACCTAGATTTGAAACACAGAGTAGTGGGAAAATGTACCTAGATTTGAAACACACAATAGTGGGAAAACGCACCTAGATTTAAAACTCGCAGCAGTGGGAAAATGCACCCTTATTTAAAACTCACAGTAGTGGGAAAATTCCCCTAGGTTTGAAGCACAGAGCTATGGGAAATTTCATCTAGATTTAAACTCACAGCAGTGGGAAATGCACCTAGATTTAAGACTCACATCAGTGGGAAAATGCACCTAGATTTGAAACACACAGCAGTGGGAAATTACACCTAGATTTAAACTCACAGCAGTAGGAAATTGCACCTAGATTTAAAGCTCACAGGAGTGGAAAAATGCACCTACATTTAAATCTCATAGTAGTGGGAAAATCCACCTAGATTTAAAACACACAGCAGTGTGAAAATGCACCCTGATTAAAAACTCTCAGTAGTGGGAAGATGCACCTAGATGTAAACCCACTGCAGTGGCAGAATGCACCTAGATTTCAAACACACAACAATGGGAAAATGCACCTAGATTTAAACTCACAGTAGTGGGAAAATGCACCTAGATTTAAAACTCACAGCAGTGGGAAAATGCACCTAGATTTGAAACACAGAGCAGTGGGAAAATGTACCTAGATTTGAAACACACAATAATGGGAAAATGCACCTAGATTTAAAACTCACAGCAGTGGGAAAATGCACTCTTATTTAAAACTCACAGTAGTGGGAAAATTGCCCTAGATTTAAACTCACAGTAGTGGGAATATGCACCTAGATTTGAAACACACCGTAGTGGGAAAATGCACCGAGATTTGAAACACACAGTAGCAAGAAAATGCACATGGATTTGAAACTCACAGTAGTGGGAAAATGCACCTAGATTTAAACTCACAGCAGTGGAAAAATGCACCTAGATTTAAACTCACAGCAGTGGAAAAATGCACCTAGATTAAAACTCACAGCAGTGGGAAAATGCACCTAGATTTGAACCACACAGTAGTGGGAAAATGCACCTAGATTTGAAACACTGTAGTAGGAAAATGCACCTAGGTTTGAAACACAGAGCTATGGGAAATTTCACCTAGATTTAATCTCACAGAAGTGGGAAATGCACCTAGATTTAAAACTCACAGCAGTTGGAAAATGCACTTAGATTTGAAACACAGAGTAGTGGGAAAATGTACCTAGATTTGAAACACACAATAATGGGAAAATGTACCTAGATTTAAACTCACAGTTGTGGGAACATGCACCTAGATTTGAAACACACAGCAGTGGGAAAATGCACCGATATTTGAAATACAAAGTAGCAAGAAAATGCACATGGATTTGAAACTTACAGTAGTGGGAAAATGCACCTAGATTTAAAACTCACAGCAGTTGGAAAATGCACCTAGATTTGAACCACAAAGTAGTGTGAAAATGCACCTAGATTTGAAACACACAGTCGAAGAAAAATGTACCTGGGTTTGGAACACAAAGCTATGGGAAATTTCACCTAGATTTAAACTCACAGCAGTGGGAAATGCACCTAGATTTAAGACTCACAGCAGTGGGAAAATGCACCTAGATTTGAAACACACAGCAGTGGGAAATTAGACCTAGATTTAAACTCACAGCAATGGGAAATTACACCCAGATTTAAACTCACAGCAGTAGAAACATGCACCTAGATTTAAAGCTCACAGGAGTGTGAAAATGCACCCTGATTAAAAACTCACAGTAGTGAGAAGATGCACCTAGATGTAAACTCACAGTAGTAGGAAAATGCACCTAGATTTAAAACTCACAGCAGTGGGAAAATGCACTTAGATTTGAAAAACAGAGTAGTGGGAAAATGTACCTAGATTTGAAACACACAATAATGGGAAAATGCACCTAGATTTAAAACTCACAGCAGTGGGAAAATGCACCCTTATTTAAAACTCACAGTAGTGGGAAAATTCCCCTAGATTTAAACTCACAGCAGTGGGAATATGCACCTAGATTTGAAACACACCGTAGTGGGAAAATGCACCGAAATTTGAAACACACAGTAGCAAGAAAATGCACATGGATTTGAAACTCACAGTAGTGGGAAAATGCACCTAGATTTAACCTCACAGTAGTAGGAAAATGCACCTAGGTTTGAAACACAGAGCTATGGGAAATTTCACCTACATTTAATCTCACAGCAGTGGGAAATGCACCTAGATTTAAGACTCACAGCAGTGGGAAAATGCACCTAGATTTAAAACTCACAGCAGTTGGAAAATGCACCTAGATTTGAAACACAGAGTAGTGGGAAAATGTACCTAGATTTGAAACAAACAATAATGGGAAAATGTACCTAGATTTAAACTCACAGTCATGGGAACATGCACCTAGATTTGAAACACACAGTAGTGGGAAAATGCACCGAGATTTGAAACACACAGTAGCAAGAAAATGCACATGGATTTGAAACTCACAGTAGTGGGAAAATGCACCTAGATTTAAAACTCACAGCAGTTGGAAAATGCACCTAGATTTGAACCACACAGTCGAAGGAAAATGCACCTGGGTTTGGAACACAAAGCTATGGGAAATTTCACCTAGATTTAAACTCACAGCAGTAGGAAATGCACTTAGATTTGAAACACAGAGTAGTGGGAAAATGTACCTATCTTTGAAACACACAATAATGGGAAAATGCACCTAGATTTAAAACTCACAGCAGTGGGAAAATGCACCCTTATTTAAAACTCACAGTAGTGGGAAAATTCCCCTAGATTTAAACTCACAGCAGTGGCAATATGCACCTAGATCTGAAGCACACTGTAGTGGGAAAATGCACTGAGATTTGACACACACAGTAGCAAGAAAATGCACATGGATTTGAAACTCACAGTAGTGGGAAAATGCACCTAGATTTAAACTCACAGCAGTGGAAAAATGCACCTAGATTAAAACTCACAGCAGTGCGAAAATGCACCTAGATTTGAACCACACAATAGTGGGAAAATGCACCTAGATTTGAAACACTGTAGTAGGAAAATGCACCTAGGTTTGAAACACAGAGCTATGGGAAATTTCACCTAGATTTAAGACTCACAGCAGTGGGAATATGCACCTAGATTTAAAACTCAGCAGTTGGAAAATGCACCTAGATTTGAAACACAGAGTAGTGGGAAAATGTACCTAGATTTGAAACACACAATAATGGGAAAATGTACCTAGATTTAAATTCACAGTCGTGGGAACATGCACCTAGATTTGAAACACACAGTCATGGGAAAATGCACCGAGATTTGAAACACACAGTAGCAAGAAAATGCACATGGATTTGAAATTCACAGTAGTGTGAAAATGCACCTAGATTTGAAACTCACAGCAGTTGGAAAATGCACCTAGATTTGAACCACACAGTCGTAGGAAAATGCACCTGGGTTTGGAACACAAAGCTATGGGAAATTTCACCTAGATTTAAACTCACAGCAGTGTGAAATTACACCTAGATTTAAACTCACAGCAATAGGAAAATTCACCTAGATTTAAAGCTCACAGGAGTGGGAAAATGCACCTACATTTAAATCTCACAGTAGTGGGAAAATCCACCTGGATTTAAAACTCAAAGCAGTGTGAAAATGCACCCTGATTAAAAACTCACAGTAGTGGGAAGATGCACCTAGATGTAAACTTGCTGCAGTGGCAAAATGCACATAGATTTCAAACACACAACAATGGGAAAATGCACCTAGATTTAAACTCACAGTAGTGGGAAAATGCACCTAGATTTAAAACTCAAAGCAGTGGGAAAATGCACTTAGATTTGAAACACAGAGTAGTGGGAAAATGCACCTAGATTTAAAACTCACAGCAGTTGGAAAATGCACCTAGATTTGAAGCACACAGTCGAAGGAAAATGCACCTGGGTTTGGAACACAAAGCTATGGGAAATTTCACCTAGATTTAAACTCACAGCAGTAGGAAATGCACTTAGATTTGAAACACAGAGTAGTGGGAAAATGTACCTATCTTTGAAACACACAATAATGGGAAAATGCACCTAGATTTAAAACTCACAGCAGTGGGAAAATGCACCCTTATTTAAAACTCACAGTAGTGGGAAAATTCCCCTAGATTTAAACTCACAGCAGTGGCAATATGCACCTACATCTGAAGCACACTGTAGTGGGAAAATGCACCGAGATTTGACACACACAGTAGCAAGAAAATGCACATGGATTTGAAACTCACAGTAGTGGGAAAATGCACCTAGATTTAAACTCACAGCAGTGGAAAAATGCACCTAGATTAAAACTCACAGCAGTGCGAAAATGCACCTAGATTTGAACCACACAATAGTGGGAAAATGCACCTAGATTTGAAACACTGTAGTAGGAAAATGCACCTAGGTTTGAAACACAGAGCTATGGGAAATTTCACCTAGATTTAAGACTCACAGCAGTGGGAATATGCACCTAGATTTAAAACTCAGCAGTTGGAAAATGCACCTAGATTTGAAACACAGAGTAGTGGGAAAATGTACCTAGATTTGAAACACACAATAATGGGAAAATGTACCTAGATTTAAATTCACAGTCGTGGGAACATGCACCTAGATTTGAAACACACAGTCGTGGGAAAATGCACCGAGATTTGAAACACACAGTAGCAAGAAAATGCACATGGATTTGAAATTCACAGTAGTGTGAAAATGCACCTAGATTTGAAACTCACAGCAGTTGGAAAATGCACCTAGATTTGAACCACACAGTCGTAGGAAAATGCACCTGGGTTTGGAACACAAAGCTATGGGAAATTTCACCTAGATTTAAACTCACAGCAGTGGGAAATTACACCTAGATTTAAACTCACAGCAATAGGAAAATTCACCTAGATTTAAAGCTCACAGGAGTGGGAAAATGCACCTACATTTAAATCTCACAGTAGTGGGAAAATCCACCTGGATTTAAAACTCAAAGCAGTGTGAAAATGCACCCTGATTAAAAACTCACAGTAGTGGGAAGATGCACCTAGATGTAAACTTGCTGCAGTGGCAAAATGCACCTAGATTTCAAACACACAACAATGGGAAAATGCACCTAGATTTAAACTCACAGTAGTGGGAAAATGCACCTAGATTTAAAACTCAAAGCAGTGGGAAAATGCACTTAGATTTGAAACACAGAGTAGTGGGAAAATGCACCTAGATTTAAAACTCACAGCAGTGGGAAAATGCACTTAGATTTGAAACACACAATAATGGGAAAATGCACCTAGATTTAAAACTCACAGCAGTGGGAAAATTCCCCTAGATTTAAACTCACAGCAGTGGGAATATGCACCTAGATTTGAAACACACCGTAGTGGGAAAATGCACTGAGATTTGAAACACACAGTAGCAATAAAATGCACATGGATTTGAAACTCACAGTAGTGGGAAAATGCACCTAGATTTAACCTCACAGTAGAAGGAAAATGCACCTAGGTTTGAAACACAGAGCTATGGGAAATTTCACCTACATTTAATCTCACCGCAGTGGGAAATGCACCTAGATTTAAGACTCACAGCAGTGGGAAAATGCACCTAGATTTAAAACTCACAGCAGTTGGAAAATGCACCTAGATTTGAAACACAGAGTAGTGGGAAAATGTACCTAGATTTGAAACACACAATAATGGGAAAATGTACCTAGATTTAAACTGACAGTCATGGGAACATGCACCTAGACTTGAAACACACAGTAGTGGGAAAATGCACCGAGATTTGAAGCACACAGTAGCAAGAAAATGCACATAGATTTGAAACTCACAGTAGTGGGAAAATGCACCTAGATTTAAAACTCACAGCAGTTGGAAAATGCACCTAGATTTGAACCACACAGTCGAAGGAAAATGCACCTGGGTTTGGAACACAAAGCTATGGGAAATTTCACCTAGATTTAAACTCACAGCAGTGGGAAATGCACCTAGATTTAAGACTCACAGCAGTGGGAAAATGCACCTAGATTTGAGACACACAGCAGTGGGAAATTACACCTAGATTTAAACTCACAGGGTGTGAAATTACACCTAGATTTAAACTCACAGCAGTAGGAAAATGCACCTAGATTTAAAGCTCACAGGAGTGGGAAAATGCACCTAACTTTAAATCTCATAGTAGTGGGAAAATCCACCTACATTTAAAACTCACAGCAGTGGGAAAATGCACCTAGATTTGAGCCACACAGTAGTGGGTAAATGCACCTAGATTTGAAACACACAGTAGTAGGAAAATTCACGTAGGTTTGAAACACAGAGCTATGGTAAATTTCACCTAGATTTAAACTCACAGCAGTGGGAAATGCACCTAGATTTAAGACCCACAGCAGTGGGAAAATGCACCTAGATTTGAAACACACAGCAGTGGGAAATTACACCTAGATTTAAACTCATAGCAGTAGGAACATGCACCTAGATTTAAAGCTCACAGGAGTGGGAAAATGCACCTAGATTTAAATCTCAAAGTGGTGGGAAAGTCCACCTAGATTTAAAACTCACAGCAGAGTGAAAATGCACCCTGATTTAAAACTCACATTAGTGAGAAGATGCACCTAGATGTAAACTCACTTGAGTGGCAAAATGCACCTAGATTCAAAACTCAGAGCAGTGGGAAAATGTACCTAGATTTGAAACACACAACAATGGGAAATTGCGCCTAGATTTGAAACACACAGTAGTGGGGAAATGCACCTAGATTTGAACACACAGCAATGGGAAAATGCACCTAGATTTAAACTCACAGTAGTGGGAAAATGCACCCAGATTTAAAACTCACAGCAGTAGGAAAATGCACCTAGATTTAAAGCTCACAGGAGTGGGAAAATGGACCTAGATTTAAATCTCACAGTAGTGGGAAAATCCACCTAGATTTAAAACTTACAGCAGTGTGAAAATGCACCCTGATTTAAAACTCACAGTAGTGGGAAAATGCACCTAGATGTAAACTCACTGCAGTGGCAAAATGCAGCTAGATTCAAACCTCAGAGCAGTGGGAAAATGCACCTAGATTTGAAATGCACAACAATGTGAAATTGCGCCTAGGCTTGAAACACATAGTAGTGGGGAAATGCACCTAGATTTGAACACACAGCAATGGGACAATGCACCTAGATTCAAACTCACAGTAGTGGAAAAATTCACTTAGATTTAAACTCACAGCAGTGGGAATATGCACCTAGATTTGAAACACACTGTAGTGGGGAAATGCACTGATTTTTGAAACACACAGTAGCAAGAAAATGCACATGGATTTGAAACTCACAGTAGTGGGAAAATGCACCTAGATTTAAACTCACAGAAGTGGAAAAATGCACCTAGATTTAAACTCACAGCAGTGGAAAAATGCACCTAGATTTAAAACTCACAGCAGTGGGAAAATGCACATAGATTTGAACCACACAATAGTGGGAAAATGCACCTAGACTTGAAACACACAGTAGTAGGAAAATGCACCTAGGTTTGAAACACAGAGCTATGGGAAATTTCACCCAGATGTAAACTCACAGCAGTGGGAAATGCACCTAGATTTAAGACTCACAGTAGTGGGAAAATGCAACAAGATTTGAAACACACAGTAGCAAGAAAATGCACATGGATTTGAAACTCACAGCAGTGGGAAAATGCACCTAGATTTAAACTCACAGCAGTGGAAAAATGCACCTAGATTTAAACTCACAACAGTGGAAAAATGCACCTAGATTTAAAACTCACAGCAGTGCGAAAATGCACCTAGATTTGAAACACACAGTAGTGGGAAAATGCACCTAGATTTGAAACACACAGTAGTAGGAAAATTAAAAACTCATAGTAGTGGGAAGATGCACCTAGATGTAAACTCACTGCAGTGGCAAAATGCACCTAGATTTCAAACACACAACAATGGGAAAATGTGCCTAGATTTAAACTCACAGTAGTGGGAAAATGCACCTAGATTTAAAACTCACAGCAGTGGGAAAATGCACCTAGATTTGAAACACAGAGTAGTGGGAAAATGTACCTAGATTTGAAACACACAATAGTGGGAAAACGCACCTAGATTTAAAACTCGCAGCAGTGGGAAAATGCACCCTTATTTAAAACTCACAGTAGTGGGAAAATTCCCCTAGGTTTGAAGCACAGAGCTATGGGAAATTTCATCTAGATTTAAACTCACAGCAGTGGGAAATGCACCTAGATTTAAGACTCACATCAGTGGGAAAATGCACCTAGATTTGAAACACACAGCAGTGGGAAATTACACCTAGATTTAAACTCACAGCAGTAGGAAATTGCACCTAGATTTAAAGCTCACAGGAGTGGAAAAATGCACCTACATTTAAATCTCATAGTAGTGGGAAAATCCACCTAGATTTAAAACACACAGCAGTGTGAAAATGCACCCTGATTAAAAACTCTCAGTAGTGGGAAGATGCACCTAGATGTAAACCCACTGCAGTGGCAGAATGCACCTAGATTTCAAACACACAACAATGGGAAAATGCACCTAGATTTAAACTCACAGTAGTGGGAAAATGCACCTAGATTTAAAACTCACAGCAGTGGGAAAATGCACCTAGATTTGAAACACAGAGCAGTGGGAAAATGTACCTAGATTTGAAACACACAATAATGGGAAAATGCACCTAGATTTAAAACTCACAGCAGTGGGAAAATGCACTCTTATTTAAAACTCACAGTAGTGGGAAAATTGCCCTAGATTTAAACTCACAGTAGTGGGAATATGCACCTAGATTTGAAACACACCGTAGTGGGAAAATGCACCGAGATTTGAAACACACAGTAGCAAGAAAATGCACATGGATTTGAAACTCACAGTAGTGGGAAAATGCACCTAGATTTAAACTCACAGCAGTGGAAAAATGCACCTAGATTTAAACTCACAGCAGTGGAAAAATGCACCTAGATTAAAACTCACAGCAGTGGGAAAATGCACCTAGATTTGAACCACACAGTAGTGGGAAAATGCACCTAGATTTGAAACACTGTAGTAGGAAAATGCACCTAGGTTTGAAACACAGAGCTATGGGAAATTTCACCTAGATTTAATCTCACAGAAGTGGGAAATGCACCTAGATTTAAAACTCACAGCAGTTGGAAAATGCACTTAGATTTGAAACACAGAGTAGTGGGAAAATGTACCTAGATTTGAAACACACAATAATGGGAAAATGTACCTAGATTTAAACTCACAGTTGTGGGAACATGCACCTAGATTTGAAACACACAGCAGTGGGAAAATGCACCGATATTTGAAATACAAAGTAGCAAGAAAATGCACATGGATTTGAAACTTACAGTAGTGGGAAAATGCACCTAGATTTAAAACTCACAGCAGTTGGAAAATGCACCTAGATTTGAACCACAAAGTAGTGTGAAAATGCACCTAGATTTGAAACACACAGTCGAAGAAAAATGTACCTGGGTTTGGAACACAAAGCTATGGGAAATTTCACCTAGATTTAAACTCACAGCAGTGGGAAATGCACCTAGATTTAAGACTCACAGCAGTGGGAAAATGCACCTAGATTTGAAACACACAGCAGTGGGAAATTAGACCTAGATTTAAACTCACAGCAATGGGAAATTACACCCAGATTTAAACTCACAGCAGTAGAAACATGCACCTAGATTTAAAGCTCACAGGAGTGTGAAAATGCACCCTGATTAAAAACTCACAGTAGTGAGAAGATGCACCTAGATGTAAACTCACAGTAGTAGGAAAATGCACCTAGATTTAAAACTCACAGCAGTGGGAAAATGCACTTAGATTTGAAAAACAGAGTAGTGGGAAAATGTACCTAGATTTGAAACACACAATAATGGGAAAATGCACCTAGATTTAAAACTCACAGCAGTGGGAAAATGCACCCTTATTTAAAACTCACAGTAGTGGGAAAATTCCCCTAGATTTAAACTCACAGCAGTGGGAATATGCACCTAGATTTGAAACACACCGTAGTGGGAAAATGCACCGAAATTTGAAACACACAGTAGCAAGAAAATGCACATGGATTTGAAACTCACAGTAGTGGGAAAATGCACCTAGATTTAACCTCACAGTAGTAGGAAAATGCACCTAGGTTTGAAACACAGAGCTATGGGAAATTTCACCTACATTTAATCTCACAGCAGTGGGAAATGCACCTAGATTTAAGACTCACAGCAGTGGGAAAATGCACCTAGATTTAAAACTCACAGCAGTTGGAAAATGCACCTAGATTTGAAACACAGAGTAGTGGGAAAATGTACCTAGATTTGAAACAAACAATAATGGGAAAATGTACCTAGATTTAAACTCACAGTCATGGGAACATGCACCTAGATTTGAAACACACAGTAGTGGGAAAATGCACCGAGATTTGAAACACACAGTAGCAAGAAAATGCACATGGATTTGAAACTCACAGTAGTGGGAAAATGCACCTAGATTTAAAACTCACAGCAGTTGGAAAATGCACCTAGATTTGAACCACACAGTCGAAGGAAAATGCACCTGGGTTTGGAACACAAAGCTATGGGAAATTTCACCTAGATTTAAACTCACAGCAGTAGGAAATGCACTTAGATTTGAAACACAGAGTAGTGGGAAAATGTACCTATCTTTGAAACACACAATAATGGGAAAATGCACCTAGATTTAAAACTCACAGCAGTGGGAAAATGCACCCTTATTTAAAACTCACAGTAGTGGGAAAATTCCCCTAGATTTAAACTCACAGCAGTGGCAATATGCACCTAGATCTGAAGCACACTGTAGTGGGAAAATGCACTGAGATTTGACACACACAGTAGCAAGAAAATGCACATGGATTTGAAACTCACAGTAGTGGGAAAATGCACCTAGATTTAAACTCACAGCAGTGGAAAAATGCACCTAGATTAAAACTCACAGCAGTGCGAAAATGCACCTAGATTTGAACCACACAATAGTGGGAAAATGCACCTAGATTTGAAACACTGTAGTAGGAAAATGCACCTAGGTTTGAAACACAGAGCTATGGGAAATTTCACCTAGATTTAAGACTCACAGCAGTGGGAATATGCACCTAGATTTAAAACTCAGCAGTTGGAAAATGCACCTAGATTTGAAACACAGAGTAGTGGGAAAATGTACCTAGATTTGAAACACACAATAATGGGAAAATGTACCTAGATTTAAATTCACAGTCGTGGGAACATGCACCTAGATTTGAAACACACAGTCATGGGAAAATGCACCGAGATTTGAAACACACAGTAGCAAGAAAATGCACATGGATTTGAAATTCACAGTAGTGTGAAAATGCACCTAGATTTGAAACTCACAGCAGTTGGAAAATGCACCTAGATTTGAACCACACAGTCGTAGGAAAATGCACCTGGGTTTGGAACACAAAGCTATGGGAAATTTCACCTAGATTTAAACTCACAGCAGTGTGAAATTACACCTAGATTTAAACTCACAGCAATAGGAAAATTCACCTAGATTTAAAGCTCACAGGAGTGGGAAAATGCACCTACATTTAAATCTCACAGTAGTGGGAAAATCCACCTGGATTTAAAACTCAAAGCAGTGTGAAAATGCACCCTGATTAAAAACTCACAGTAGTGGGAAGATGCACCTAGATGTAAACTTGCTGCAGTGGCAAAATGCACATAGATTTCAAACACACAACAATGGGAAAATGCACCTAGATTTAAACTCACAGTAGTGGGAAAATGCACCTAGATTTAAAACTCAAAGCAGTGGGAAAATGCACTTAGATTTGAAACACAGAGTAGTGGGAAAATGCACCTAGATTTAAAACTCACAGCAGTTGGAAAATGCACCTAGATTTGAAGCACACAGTCGAAGGAAAATGCACCTGGGTTTGGAACACAAAGCTATGGGAAATTTCACCTAGATTTAAACTCACAGCAGTAGGAAATGCACTTAGATTTGAAACACAGAGTAGTGGGAAAATGTACCTATCTTTGAAACACACAATAATGGGAAAATGCACCTAGATTTAAAACTCACAGCAGTGGGAAAATGCACCCTTATTTAAAACTCACAGTAGTGGGAAAATTCCCCTAGATTTAAACTCACAGCAGTGGCAATATGCACCTAGATCTGAAGCACACTGTAGTGGGAAAATGCACCGAGATTTGACACACACAGTAGCAAGAAAATGCACATGGATTTGAAACTCACAGTAGTGGGAAAATGCACCTAGATTTAAACTCACAGCAGTGGAAAAATGCACCTAGATTAAAACTCACAGCAGTGCGAAAATGCACCTAGATTTGAACCACACAATAGTGGGAAAATGCACCTAGATTTGAAACACTGTAGTAGGAAAATGCACCTAGGTTTGAAACACAGAGCTATGGGAAATTTCACCTAGATTTAAGACTCACAGCAGTGGGAATATGCACCTAGATTTAAAACTCAGCAGTTGGAAAATGCACCTAGATTTGAAACACAGAGTAGTGGGAAAATGTACCTAGATTTGAAACACACAATAATGGGAAAATGTACCTAGATTTAAATTCACAGTCGTGGGAACATGCACCTAGATTTGAAACACACAGTCGTGGGAAAATGCACCGAGATTTGAAACACACAGTAGCAAGAAAATGCACATGGATTTGAAATTCACAGTAGTGTGAAAATGCACCTAGATTTGAAACTCACAGCAGTTGGAAAATGCACCTAGATTTGAACCACACAGTCGTAGGAAAATGCACCTGGGTTTGGAACACAAAGCTATGGGAAATTTCACCTAGATTTAAACTCACAGCAGTGGGAAATTACACCTAGATTTAAACTCACAGCAATAGGAAAATTCACCTAGATTTAAAGCTCACAGGAGTGGGAAAATGCACCTACATTTAAATCTCACAGTAGTGGGAAAATCCACCTGGATTTAAAACTCAAAGCAGTGTGAAAATGCACCCTGATTAAAAACTCACAGTAGTGGGAAGATGCACCTAGATGTAAACTTGCTGCAGTGGCAAAATGCACCTAGATTTCAAACACACAACAATGGGAAAATGCACCTAGATTTAAACTCACAGTAGTGGGAAAATGCACCTAGATTTAAAACTCAAAGCAGTGGGAAAATGCACTTAGATTTGAAACACACAATAATGGGAAAATGCACCTAGATTTAAAACTCACAGCAGTGGGAAAATTCCCCTAGATTTAAACTCACAGCAGTGGGAATATGCACCTAGATTTGAAACACACCGTAGTGGGAAAATGCACTGAGATTTGAAACACACAGTAGCAATAAAATGCACATGGATTTGAAACTCACAGTAGTGGGAAAATGCACCTAGATTTAACCTCACAGTAGAAGGAAAATGCACCTAGGTTTGAAACACAGAGCTATGGGAAATTTCACCTACATTTAATCTCACCGCAGTGGGAAATGCACCTAGATTTAAGACTCACAGCAGTGGGAAAATGCACCTAGATTTAAAACTCACAGCAGTTGGAAAATGCACCTAGATTTGAAACACAGAGTAGTGGGAAAATGTACCTAGATTTGAAACACACAATAATGGGAAAATGTACCTAGATTTAAACTGACAGTCATGGGAACATGCACCTAGACTTGAAACACACAGTAGTGGGAAAATGCACCGAGATTTGAAGCACACAGTAGCAAGAAAATGCACATAGATTTGAAACTCACAGTAGTGGGAAAATGCACCTAGATTTAAAACTCACAGCAGTTGGAAAATGCACCTAGATTTGAACCACACAGTCGAAGGAAAATGCACCTGGGTTTGGAACACAAAGCTATGGGAAATTTCACCTAGATTTAAACTCACAGCAGTGGGAAATGCACCTAGATTTAAGACTCACAGCAGTGGGAAAATGCACCTAGATTTGAGACACACAGCAGTGGGAAATTACACCTAGATTTAAACTCACAGGGTGTGAAATTACACCTAGATTTAAACTCACAGCAGTAGGAAAATGCACCTAGATTTAAAGCTCACAGGAGTGGGAAAATGCACCTAACTTTAAATCTCATAGTAGTGGGAAAATCCACCTACATTTAAAACTCACAGCAGTGGGAAAATGCACCTAGATTTGAGCCACACAGTAGTGGGTAAATGCACCTAGATTTGAAACACACAGTAGTAGGAAAATTCACGTAGGTTTGAAACACAGAGCTATGGTAAATTTCACCTAGATTTAAACTCACAGCAGTGGGAAATGCACCTAGATTTAAGACCCACAGCAGTGGGAAAATGCACCTAGATTTGAAACACACAGCAGTGGGAAATTACACCTAGATTTAAACTCATAGCAGTAGGAACATGCACCTAGATTTAAAGCTCACAGGAGTGGGAAAATGCACCTAGATTTAAATCTCAAAGTAGTGGGAAAGTCCACCTAGATTTAAAACTCACAGCAGAGTGAAAATGCACCCTGATTTAAAACTCACATTAGTGAGAAGATGCACCTAGATGTAAACTCACTTGAGTGGCAAAATGCACCTAGATTCAAAACTCAGAGCAGTGGGAAAATGTACCTAGATTTGAAACACACAACAATGGGAAATTGCGCCTAGATTTGAAACACACAGTAGTGGGGAAATGCACCTAGATTTGAACACACAGCAATGGGAAAATGCACCTAGATTTAAACTCACAGTAGTGGGAAAATGCACCCAGATTTAAAACTCACAGCAGTAGGAAAATGCACCTAGATTTAAAGCTCACAGGAGTGGGAAAATGGACCTAGATTTAAATCTCACAGTAGTGGGAAAATCCACCTAGATTTAAAACTTACAGCAGTGTGAAAATGCACCCTGATTTAAAACTCACAGTAGTGGGAAAATGCACCTAGATGTAAACTCACTGCAGTGGCAAAATGCAGCTAGATTCAAACCTCAGAGCAGTGGGAAAATGCACCTAGATTTGAAATGCACAACAATGTGAAATTGCGCCTAGGCTTGAAACACATAGTAGTGGGGAAATGCACCTAGATTTGAACACACAGCAATGGGACAATGCACCTAGATTCAAACTCACAGTAGTGGAAAAATTCACTTAGATTTAAACTCACAGCAGTGGGAATATGCACCTAGATTTGAAACACACTGTAGTGGGGAAATGCACTGATTTTTGAAACACACAGTAGCAAGAAAATGCACATGGATTTGAAACTCACAGTAGTGGGAAAATGCACCTAGATTTAAACTCACAGAAGTGGAAAAATGCACCTAGATTTAAACTCACAGCAGTGGAAAAATGCACCTAGATTTAAAACTCACAGCAGTGGGAAAATGCACATAGATTTGAACCACACAATAGTGGGAAAATGCACCTAGACTTGAAACACACAGTAGTAGGAAAATGCACCTAGGTTTGAAACACAGAGCTATGGGAAATTTCACCCAGATGTAAACTCACAGCAGTGGGAAATGCACCTAGATTTAAGACTCACAGTAGTGGGAAAATGCAACAAGATTTGAAACACACAGTAGCAAGAAAATGCACATGGATTTGAAACTCACAGCAGTGGGAAAATGCACCTAGATTTAAACTCACAGCAGTGGAAAAATGCACCTAGATTTAAACTCACAACAGTGGAAAAATGCACCTAGATTTAAAACTCACAGCAGTGCGAAAATGCACCTAGATTTGAAACACACAGTAGTGGGAAAATGCACCTAGATTTGAAACACACAGTAGTAGGAAAATTAAAAACTCATAGTAGTGGGAAGATGCACCTAGATGTAAACTCACTGCAGTGGCAAAATGCACCTAGATTTCAAACACACAACAATGGGAAAATGTGCCTAGATTTAAACTCACAGTAGTGGGAAAATGCACCTAGATTTAAAACTCACAGCAGTGGGAAAATGCACCTAGATTTGAAACACAGAGTAGTGGGAAAATGTACCTAGATTTGAAACACACAATAGTGGGAAAACGCACCTAGATTTAAAACTCGCAGCAGTGGGAAAATGCACCCTTATTTAAAACTCACAGTAGTGGGAAAATTCCCCTAGGTTTGAAGCACAGAGCTATGGGAAATTTCATCTAGATTTAAACTCACAGCAGTGGGAAATGCACCTAGATTTAAGACTCACATCAGTGGGAAAATGCACCTAGATTTGAAACACACAGCAGTGGGAAATTACACCTAGATTTAAACTCACAGCAGTAGGAAATTGCACCTAGATTTAAAGCTCACAGGAGTGGAAAAATGCACCTACATTTAAATCTCATAGTAGTGGGAAAATCCACCTAGATTTAAAACACACAGCAGTGTGAAAATGCACCCTGATTAAAAACTCTCAGTAGTGGGAAGATGCACCTAGATGTAAACCCACTGCAGTGGCAGAATGCACCTAGATTTCAAACACACAACAATGGGAAAATGCACCTAGATTTAAACTCACAGTAGTGGGAAAATGCACCTAGATTTAAAACTCACAGCAGTGGGAAAATGCACCTAGATTTGAAACACAGAGCAGTGGGAAAATGTACCTAGATTTGAAACACACAATAATGGGAAAATGCACCTAGATTTAAAACTCACAGCAGTGGGAAAATGCACTCTTATTTAAAACTCACAGTAGTGGGAAAATTGCCCTAGATTTAAACTCACAGTAGTGGGAATATGCACCTAGATTTGAAACACACCGTAGTGGGAAAATGCACCGAGATTTGAAACACACAGTAGCAAGAAAATGCACATGGATTTGAAACTCACAGTAGTGGGAAAATGCACCTAGATTTAAACTCACAGCAGTGGAAAAATGCACCTAGATTTAAACTCACAGCAGTGGAAAAATGCACCTAGATTAAAACTCACAGCAGTGGGAAAATGCACCTAGATTTGAACCACACAGTAGTGGGAAAATGCACCTAGATTTGAAACACTGTAGTAGGAAAATGCACCTAGGTTTGAAACACAGAGCTATGGGAAATTTCACCTAGATTTAATCTCACAGAAGTGGGAAATGCACCTAGATTTAAAACTCACAGCAGTTGGAAAATGCACTTAGATTTGAAACACAGAGTAGTGGGAAAATGTACCTAGATTTGAAACACACAATAATGGGAAAATGTACCTAGATTTAAACTCACAGTTGTGGGAACATGCACCTAGATTTGAAACACACAGCAGTGGGAAAATGCACCGATATTTGAAATACAAAGTAGCAAGAAAATGCACATGGATTTGAAACTTACAGTAGTGGGAAAATGCACCTAGATTTAAAACTCACAGCAGTTGGAAAATGCACCTAGATTTGAACCACAAAGTAGTGTGAAAATGCACCTAGATTTGAAACACACAGTCGAAGAAAAATGTACCTGGGTTTGGAACACAAAGCTATGGGAAATTTCACCTAGATTTAAACTCACAGCAGTGGGAAATGCACCTAGATTTAAGACTCACAGCAGTGGGAAAATGCACCTAGATTTGAAACACACAGCAGTGGGAAATTAGACCTAGATTTAAACTCACAGCAATGGGAAATTACACCCAGATTTAAACTCACAGCAGTAGAAACATGCACCTAGATTTAAAGCTCACAGGAGTGTGAAAATGCACCCTGATTAAAAACTCACAGTAGTGAGAAGATGCACCTAGATGTAAACTCACAGTAGTAGGAAAATGCACCTAGATTTAAAACTCACAGCAGTGGGAAAATGCACTTAGATTTGAAAAACAGAGTAGTGGGAAAATGTACCTAGATTTGAAACACACAATAATGGGAAAATGCACCTAGATTTAAAACTCACAGCAGTGGGAAAATGCACCCTTATTTAAAACTCACAGTAGTGGGAAAATTCCCCTAGATTTAAACTCATAGCAGTGGGAATATGCACCTAGATTTGAAACACACCGTAGTGGGAAAATGCACCGAAATTTGAAACACACAGTAGCAAGAAAATGCACATGGATTTGAAACTCACAGTAGTGGGAAAATGCACCTAGATTTAACCTCACAGTAGTAGGAAAATGCACCTAGGTTTGAAACACAGAGCTATGGGAAATTTCACCTACATTTAATCTCACAGCAGTGGGAAATGCACCTAGATTTAAGACTCACAGCAGTGGGAAAATGCACCTAGATTTAAAACTCACAGCAGTTGGAAAATGCACCTAGATTTGAAACACAGAGTAGTGGGAAAATGTACCTAGATTTGAAACAAACAATAATGGGAAAATGTACCTAGATTTAAACTCACAGTCATGGGAACATGCACCTAGATTTGAAACACACAGTAGTGGGAAAATGCACCGAGATTTGAAACACACAGTAGCAAGAAAATGCACATGGATTTGAAACTCACAGTAGTGGGAAAATGCACCTAGATTTAAAACTCACAGCAGTTGGAAAATGCACCTAGATTTGAACCACACAGTCGAAGGAAAATGCACCTGGGTTTGGAACACAAAGCTATGGGAAATTTCACCTAGATTTAAACTCACAGCAGTAGGAAATGCACTTAGATTTGAAACACAGAGTAGTGGGAAAATGTACCTATCTTTGAAACACACAATAATGGGAAAATGCACCTAGATTTAAAACTCACAGCAGTGGGAAAATGCACCCTTATTTAAAACTCACAGTAGTGGGAAAATTCCCCTAGATTTAAACTCACAGCAGTGGCAATATGCACCTAGATCTGAAGCACACTGTAGTGGGAAAATGCACTGAGATTTGACACACACAGTAGCAAGAAAATGCACATGGATTTGAAACTCACAGTAGTGGGAAAATGCACCTAGATTTAAACTCACAGCAGTGGAAAAATGCACCTAGATTAAAACTCACAGCAGTGCGAAAATGCACCTAGATTTGAACCACACAATAGTGGGAAAATGCACCTAGATTTGAAACACTGTAGTAGGAAAATGCACCTAGGTTTGAAACACAGAGCTATGGGAAATTTCACCTAGATTTAAGACTCACAGCAGTGGGAATATGCACCTAGATTTAAAACTCAGCAGTTGGAAAATGCACCTAGATTTGAAACACAGAGTAGTGGGAAAATGTACCTAGATTTGAAACACACAATAATGGGAAAATGTACCTAGATTTAAATTCACAGTCGTGGGAACATGCACCTAGATTTGAAACACACAGTCATGGGAAAATGCACCGAGATTTGAAACACACAGTAGCAAGAAAATGCACATGGATTTGAAATTCACAGTAGTGTGAAAATGCACCTAGATTTGAAACTCACAGCAGTTGGAAAATGCACCTAGATTTGAACCACACAGTCGTAGGAAAATGCACCTGGGTTTGGAACACAAAGCTATGGGAAATTTCACCTAGATTTAAACTCACAGCAGTGTGAAATTACACCTAGATTTAAACTCACAGCAATAGGAAAATTCACCTAGATTTAAAGCTCACAGGAGTGGGAAAATGCACCTACATTTAAATCTCACAGTAGTGGGAAAATCCACCTGGATTTAAAACTCAAAGCAGTGTGAAAATGCACCCTGATTAAAAACTCACAGTAGTGGGAAGATGCACCTAGATGTAAACCTGCTGCAGTGGCAAAATGCACATAGATTTCAAACACACAACAATGGGAAAATGCACCTAGATTTAAACTCACAGTAGTGGGAAAATGCACCTAGATTTAAAACTCAAAGCAGTGGGAAAATGCACTTAGATTTGAAACACAGAGTAGTGGGAAAATGCACCTAGATTTAAAACTCACAGCAGTTGGAAAATGCACCTAGATTTGAAGCACACAGTCGAAGGAAAATGCACCTGGGTTTGGAACACAAAGCTATGGGAAATTTCACCTAGATTTAAACTCACAGCAGTAGGAAATGCACTTAGATTTGAAACACAGAGTAGTGGGAAAATGTACCTATCTTTGAAACACACAATAATGGGAAAATGCACCTAGATTTAAAACTCACAGCAGTGGGAAAATGCACCCTTATTTAAAACTCACAGTAGTGGGAAAATTCCCCTAGATTTAAACTCACAGCAGTGGCAATATGCACCTAGATCTGAAGCACACTGTAGTGGGAAAATGCACCGAGATTTGACACACACAGTAGCAAGAAAATGCACATGGATTTGAAACTCACAGTAGTGGGAAAATGCACCTAGATTTAAACTCACAGCAGTGGAAAAATGCACCTAGATTAAAACTCACAGCAGTGCGAAAATGCACCTAGATTTGAACCACACAATAGTGGGAAAATGCACCTAGATTTGAAACACTGTAGTAGGAAAATGCACCTAGGTTTGAAACACAGAGCTATGGGAAATTTCACCTAGATTTAAGACTCACAGCAGTGGGAATATGCACCTAGATTTAAAACTCAGCAGTTGGAAAATGCACCTAGATTTGAAACACAGAGTAGTGGGAAAATGTACCTAGATTTGAAACACACAATAATGGGAAAATGTACCTAGATTTAAATTCACAGTCGTGGGAACATGCACCTAGATTTGAAACACACAGTCGTGGGAAAATGCACCGAGATTTGAAACACACAGTAGCAAGAAAATGCACATGGATTTGAAATTCACAGTAGTGTGAAAATGCACCTAGATTTGAAACTCACAGCAGTTGGAAAATGCACCTAGATTTGAACCACACAGTCGTAGGAAAATGCACCTGGGTTTGGAACACAAAGCTATGGGAAATTTCACCTAGATTTAAACTCACAGCAGTGGGAAATTACACCTAGATTTAAACTCACAGCAATAGGAAAATTCACCTAGATTTAAAGCTCACAGGAGTGGGAAAATGCACCTACATTTAAATCTCACAGTAGTGGGAAAATCCACCTGGATTTAAAACTCAAAGCAGTGTGAAAATGCACCCTGATTAAAAACTCACAGTAGTGGGAAGATGCACCTAGATGTAAACTTGCTGCAGTGGCAAAATGCACCTAGATTTCAAACACACAACAATGGGAAAATGCACCTAGATTTAAACTCACAGTAGTGGGAAAATGCACCTAGATTTAAAACTCAAAGCAGTGGGAAAATGCACTTAGATTTGAAACACAGAGTAGTGGGAAAATGCACCTAGATTTAAAACTCACAGCAGTGGGAAAATGCACTTAGATTTGAAACACACAATAATGGGAAAATGCACCTAGATTTAAAACTCACAGCAGTGGGAAAATTCCCCTAGATTTAAACTCACAGCAGTGGGAATATGCACCTAGATTTGAAACACATCGTAGTGGGAAAATGCACTGAGATTTGAAACACACAGTAGCAATAAAATGCACATGGATTTGAAACTCACAGTAGTGGGAAAATGCACCTAGATTTAACCTCACAGTAGAAGGAAAATGCACCTAGGTTTGAAACACAGAGCTATGGGAAATTTCACCTACATTTAATCTCACCGCAGTGGGAAATGCACCTAGATTTAAGACTCACAGCAGTGGGAAAATGCACCTAGATTTAAAACTCACAGCAGTTGGAAAATGCACCTAGATTTGAAACACAGAGTAGTGGGAAAATGTACCTAGATTTGAAACACACAATAATGGGAAAATGTACCTAGATTTAAACTGACAGTCATGGGAACATGCACCTAGACTTGAAACACACAGTAGTGGGAAAATGCACCGAGATTTGAAGCACACAGTAGCAAGAAAATGCACATAGATTTGAAACTCACAGTAGTGGGAAAATGCACCTAGATTTAAAACTCACAGCAGTTGGAAAATGCACCTAGATTTGAACCACACAGTCGAAGGAAAATGCACCTGGGTTTGGAACACAAAGCTATGGGAAATTTCACCTAGATTTAAACTCACAGCAGTGGGAAATGCACCTAGATTTAAGACTCACAGCAGTGGGAAAATGCACCTAGATTTGAGACACACAGCAGTGGGAAATTACACCTAGATTTAAACTCACAGGGTGTGAAATTACACCTAGATTTAAACTCACAGCAGTAGGAAAATGCACCTAGATTTAAAGCTCACAGGAGTGGGAAAATGCACCTAACTTTAAATCTCATAGTAGTGGGAAAATCCACCTACATTTAAAACTCACAGCAGTGGGAAAATGCACCTAGATTTGAGCCACACAGTAGTGGGTAAATGCACCTAGATTTGAAACACACAGTAGTAGGAAAATTCACGTAGGTTTGAAACACAGAGCTATGGTAAATTTCACCTAGATTTAAACTCACAGCAGTGGGAAATGCACCTAGATTTAAGACCCACAGCAGTGGGAAAATGCACCTAGATTTGAAACACACAGCAGTGGGAAATTACACCTAGATTTAAACTCATAGCAGTAGGAACATGCACCTAGATTTAAAGCTCACAGGAGTGGGAAAATGCACCTAGATTTAAATCTCAAAGTAGTGGGAAAGTCCACCTAGATTTAAAACTCACAGCAGAGTGAAAATGCACCCTGATTTAAAACTCACATTAGTGAGAAGATGCACCTAGATGTAAACTCACTTGAGTGGCAAAATGCACCTAGATTCAAAACTCAGAGCAGTGGGAAAATGTACCTAGATTTGAAACACACAACAATGGGAAATTGCGCCTAGATTTGAAACACACAGTAGTGGGGAAATGCACCTAGATTTGAACACACAGCAATGGGAAAATGCACCTAGATTTAAACTCACAGTAGTGGGAAAATGCACCCAGATTTAAAACTCACAGCAGTAGGAAAATGCACCTAGATTTAAAGCTCACAGGAGTGGGAAAATGGACCTAGATTTAAATCTCACAGTAGTGGGAAAATCCACCTAGATTTAAAACTTACAGCAGTGTGAAAATGCACCCTGATTTAAAACTCACAGTAGTGGGAAAATGCACCTAGATGTAAACTCACTGCAGTGGCAAAATGCAGCTAGATTCAAACCTCAGAGCAGTGGGAAAATGCACCTAGATTTGAAATGCACAACAATGTGAAATTGCGCCTAGGCTTGAAACACATAGTAGTGGGGAAATGCACCTAGATTTGAACACACAGCAATGGGACAATGCACCTAGATTCAAACTCACAGTAGTGGAAAAATTCACTTAGATTTAAACTCACAGCAGTGGGAATATGCACCCAGATTTGAAACACACTGTAGTGGGGAAATGCACTGATTTTTGAAACACACAGTAGCAAGAAAATGCACATGGATTTGAAACTCACAGTAGTGGGAAAATGCACCTAGATTTAAACTCACAGAAGTGGAAAAATGCACCTAGATTTAAACTCACAGCAGTGGAAAAATGCACCTAGATTTAAAACTCACAGCAGTGGGAAAATGCACATAGATTTGAACCACACAATAGTGGGAAAATGCACCTAGACTTGAAACACACAGTAGTAGGAAAATGCACCTAGGTTTGAAACACAGAGCTATGGGAAATTTCACCCAGATGTAAACTCACAGCAGTGGGAAATGCACCTAGATTTAAGACTCACAGTAGTGGGAAAATGCAACAAGATTTGAAACACACAGTAGCAAGAAAATGCACATGGATTTGAAACTCACAGCAGTGGGAAAATGCACCTAGATTTAAACTCACAGCAGTGGAAAAATGCACCTAGATTTAAACTCACAACAGTGGAAAAATGCACCTAGATTTAAAACTCACAGCAGTGCGAAAATGCACCTAGATTTGAAACACACAGTAGTGGGAAAATGCACCTAGATTTGAAACACACAGTAGTAGGAAAATTAAAAACTCATAGTAGTGGGAAGATGCACCTAGATGTAAACTCACTGCAGTGGCAAAATGCACCTAGATTTCAAACACACAACAATGGGAAAATGTGCCTAGATTTAAACTCACAGTAGTGGGAAAATGCACCTAGATTTAAAACTCACAGCAGTGGGAAAATGCACCTAGATTTGAAACACAGAGTAGTGGGAAAATGTACCTAGATTTGAAACACACAATAGTGGGAAAACGCACCTAGATTTAAAACTCGCAGCAGTGGGAAAATGCACCCTTATTTAAAACTCACAGTAGTGGGAAAATTCCCCTAGGTTTGAAGCACAGAGCTATGGGAAATTTCATCTAGATTTAAACTCACAGCAGTGGGAAATGCACCTAGATTTAAGACTCACATCAGTGGGAAAATGCACCTAGATTTGAAACACACAGCAGTGGGAAATTACACCTAGATTTAAACTCACAGCAGTAGGAAATTGCACCTAGATTGAAAGCTCACAGGAGTGGAAAAATGCACCTACATTTAAATCTCATAGTAGTGGGAAAATCCACCTAGATTTAAAACACACAGCAGTGTGAAAATGCACCCTGATTAAAAACTCTCAGTAGTGGGAAGATGCACCTAGATGTAAACCCACTGCAGTGGCAGAATGCACCTAGATTTCAAACACACAACAATGGGAAAATGCACCTAGATTTAAACTCACAGTAGTGGGAAAATGCACCTAGATTTAAAACTCACAGCAGTGGGAAAATGCACCTAGATTTGAAACACAGAGCAGTGGGAAAATGTACCTAGATTTGAAACACACAATAATGGGAAAATGCACCTAGATTTAAAACTCACAGCAGTGGGAAAATGCACTCTTATTTAAAACTCACAGTAGTGGGAAAATTGCCCTAGATTTAAACTCACAGTAGTGGGAATATGCACCTAGATTTGAAACACACCGTAGTGGGAAAATGCACCGAGATTTGAAACACACAGTAGCAAGAAAATGCACATGGATTTGAAACTCACAGTAGTGGGAAAATGCACCTAGATTTAAACTCACAGCAGTGGAAAAATGCACCTAGATTTAAACTCACAGCAGTGGAAAAATGCACCTAGATTAAAACTCACAGCAGTGGGAAAATGCACCTAGATTTGAACCACACAGTAGTGGGAAAATGCACCTAGATTTGAAACACTGTAGTAGGAAAATGCACCTAGGTTTGAAACACAGAGCTATGGGAAATTTCACCTAGATTTAATCTCACAGAAGTGGGAAATGCACCTAGATTTAAAACTCACAGCAGTTGGAAAATGCACTTAGATTTGAAACACAGAGTAGTGGGAAAATGTACCTAGATTTGAAACACACAATAATGGGAAAATGTACCTAGATTTAAACTCACAGTTGTGGGAACATGCACCTAGATTTGAAACACACAGCAGTGGGAAAATGCACCGATATTTGAAATACAAAGTAGCAAGAAAATGCACATGGATTTGAAACTTACAGTAGTGGGAAAATGCACCTAGATTTAAAACTCACAGCAGTTGGAAAATGCACCTAGATTTGAACCACAAAGTAGTGTGAAAATGCACCTAGATTTGAAACACACAGTCGAAGAAAAATGTACCTGGGTTTGGAACACAAAGCTATGGGAAATTTCACCTAGATTTAAACTCACAGCAGTGGGAAATGCACCTAGATTTAAGACTCACAGCAGTGGGAAAATGCACCTAGATTTGAAACACACAGCAGTGGGAAATTAGACCTAGATTTAAACTCACAGCAATGGGAAATTACACCCAGATTTAAACTCACAGCAGTAGAAACATGCACCTAGATTTAAAGCTCACAGGAGTGTGAAAATGCACCCTGATTAAAAACTCACAGTAGTGAGAAGATGCACCTAGATGTAAACTCACAGTAGTAGGAAAATGCACCTAGATTTAAAACTCACAGCAGTGGGAAAATGCACTTAGATTTGAAAAACAGAGTAGTGGGAAAATGTACCTAGATTTGAAACACACAATAATGGGAAAATGCACCTAGATTTAAAACTCACAGCAGTGGGAAAATGCACCCTTATTTAAAACTCACAGTAGTGGGAAAATTCCCCTAGATTTAAACTCACAGCAGTGGGAATATGCACCTAGATTTGAAACACACCGTAGTGGGAAAATGCACCGAAATTTGAAACACACAGTAGCAAGAAAATGCACATGGATTTGAAACTCACAGTAGTGGGAAAATGCACCTAGATTTAACCTCACAGTAGTAGGAAAATGCACCTAGGTTTGAAACACAGAGCTATGGGAAATTTCACCTACATTTAATCTCACAGCAGTGGGAAATGCACCTAGATTTAAGACTCACAGCAGTGGGAAAATGCACCTAGATTTAAAACTCACAGCAGTTGGAAAATGCACCTAGATTTGAAACACAGAGTAGTGGGAAAATGTACCTAGATTTGAAACAAACAATAATGGGAAAATGTACCTAGATTTAAACTCACAGTCATGGGAACATGCACCTAGATTTGAAACACACAGTAGTGGGAAAATGCACCGAGATTTGAAACACACAGTAGCAAGAAAATGCACATGGATTTGAAACTCACAGTAGTGGGAAAATGCACCTAGATTTAAAACTCACAGCAGTTGGAAAATGCACCTAGATTTGAACCACACAGTCGAAGGAAAATGCACCTGGGTTTGGAACACAAAGCTATGGGAAATTTCACCTAGATTTAAACTCACAGCAGTAGGAAATGCACTTAGATTTGAAACACAGAGTAGTGGGAAAATGTACCTATCTTTGAAACACACAATAATGGGAAAATGCACCTAGATTTAAAACTCACAGCAGTGGGAAAATGCACCCTTATTTAAAACTCACAGTAGTGGGAAAATTCCCCTAGATTTAAACTCACAGCAGTGGCAATATGCACCTAGATCTGAAGCACACTGTAGTGGGAAAATGCACTGAGATTTGACACACACAGTAGCAAGAAAATGCACATGGATTTGAAACTCACAGTAGTGGGAAAATGCACCTAGATTTAAACTCACAGCAGTGGAAAAATGCACCTAGATGAAAACTCACAGCAGTGCGAAAATGCACCTAGATTTGAACCACACAATAGTGGGAAAATGCACCTAGATTTGAAACACTGTAGTAGGAAAATGCACCTAGGTTTGAAACACAGAGCTATGGGAAATTTCACCTAGATTTAAGACTCACAGCAGTGGGAATATGCACCTAGATTTAAAACTCAGCAGTTGGAAAATGCACCTAGATTTGAAACACAGAGTAGTGGGAAAATGTACCTAGATTTGAAACACACAATAATGGGAAAATGTACCTAGATTTAAATTCACAGTCGTGGGAACATGCACCTAGATTTGAAACACACAGTCATGGGAAAATGCACCGAGATTTGAAACACACAGTAGCAAGAAAATGCACATGGATTTGAAATTCACAGTAGTGTGAAAATGCACCTAGATTTGAAACTCACAGCAGTTGGAAAATGCACCTAGATTTGAACCACACAGTCGTAGGAAAATGCACCTGGGTTTGGAACACAAAGCTATGGGAAATTTCACCTAGATTTAAACTCACAGCAGTGTGAAATTACACCTAGATTTAAACTCACAGCAATAGGAAAATTCACCTAGATTTAAAGCTCACAGGAGTGGGAAAATGCACCTACATTTAAATCTCACAGTAGTGGGAAAATCCACCTGGATTTAAAACTCAAAGCAGTGTGAAAATGCACCCTGATTAAAAACTCACAGTAGTGGGAAGATGCACCTAGATGTAAACTTGCTGCAGTGGCAAAATGCACATAGATTTCAAACACACAACAATGGGAAAATGCACCTAGATTTAAACTCACAGTAGTGGGAAAATGCACCTAGATTTAAAACTCAAAGCAGTGGGAAAATGCACTTAGATTTGAAACACAGAGTAGTGGGAAAATGCACCTAGATTTAAAACTCACAGCAGTTGGAAAATGCACCTAGATTTGAAGCACACAGTCGAAGGAAAATGCACCTGGGTTTGGAACACAAAGCTATGGGAAATTTCACCTAGATTTAAACTCACAGCAGTAGGAAATGCACTTAGATTTGAAACACAGAGTAGTGGGAAAATGTACCTATCTTTGAAACACACAATAATGGGAAAATGCACCTAGATTTAAAACTCACAGCAGTGGGAAAATGCACCCTTATTTAAAACTCACAGTAGTGGGAAAATTCCCCTAGATTTAAACTCACAGCAGTGGCAATATGCACCTAGATCTGAAGCACACTGTAGTGGGAAAATGCACCGAGATTTGACACACACAGTAGCAAGAAAATGCACATGGATTTGAAACTCACAGTAGTGGGAAAATGCACCTAGATTTAAACTCACAGCAGTGGAAAAATGCACCTAGATTAAAACTCACAGCAGTGCGAAAATGCACCTAGATTTGAACCACACAATAGTGGGAAAATGCACCTAGATTTGAAACACTGTAGTAGGAAAATGCACCTAGGTTTGAAACACAGAGCTATGGGAAATTTCACCTAGATTTAAGACTCACAGCAGTGGGAATATGCACCTAGATTTAAAACTCAGCAGTTGGAAAATGCACCTAGATTTGAAACACAGAGTAGTGGGAAAATGTACCTAGATTTGAAACACACAATAATGGGAAAATGTACCTAGATTTAAATTCACAGTCGTGGGAACATGCACCTAGATTTGAAACACACAGTCGTGGGAAAATGCACCGAGATTTGAAACACACAGTAGCAAGAAAATGCACATGGATTTGAAATTCACAGTAGTGTGAAAATGCACCTAGATTTGAAACTCACAGCAGTTGGAAAATGCACCTAGATTTGAACCACACAGTCGTAGGAAAATGCACCTGGGTTTGGAACACAAAGCTATGGGAAATTTCACCTAGATTTAAACTCACAGCAGTGGGAAATTACACCTAGATTTAAACTCACAGCAATAGGAAAATTCACCTAGATTTAAAGCTCACAGGAGTGGGAAAATGCACCTACATTTAAATCTCACAGTAGTGGGAAAATCCACCTGGATTTAAAACTCAAAGCAGTGTGAAAATGCACCCTGATTAAAAACTCACAGTAGTGGGAAGATGCACCTAGATGTAAACTTGCTGCAGTGGCAAAATGCACCTAGATTTCAAACACACAACAATGGGAAAATGCACCTAGATTTAAACTCACAGTAGTGGGAAAATGCACCTAGATTTAAAACTCAAAGCAGTGGGAAAATGCACTTAGATTTGAAACACAGAGTAGTGGGAAAATGCACCTAGATTTAAAACTCACAGCAGTGGGAAAATGCACTTAGATTTGAAACACACAATAATGGGAAAATGCACCTAGATTTAAAACTCACAGCAGTGGGAAAATTCCCCTAGATTTAAACTCACAGCAGTGGGAATATGCACCTAGATTTGAAACACACCGTAGTGGGAAAATGCACTGAGATTTGAAACACACAGTAGCAATAAAATGCACATGGATTTGAAACTCACAGTAGTGGGAAAATGCACCTAGATTTAACCTCACAGTAGAAGGAAAATGCACCTAGGTTTGAAACACAGAGCTATGGGAAATTTCACCTACATTTAATCTCACCGCAGTGGGAAATGCACCTAGATTTAAGACTCACAGCAGTGGGAAAATGCACCTAGATTTAAAACTCACAGCAGTTGGAAAATGCACCTAGATTTGAAACACAGAGTAGTGGGAAAATGTACCTAGATTTGAAACACACAATAATGGGAAAATGTACCTAGATTTAAACTGACAGTCATGGGAACATGCACCTAGACTTGAAACACACAGTAGTGGGAAAATGCACCGAGATTTGAAGCACACAGTAGCAAGAAAATGCACATAGATTTGAAACTCACAGTAGTGGGAAAATGCACCTAGATTTAAAACTCACAGCAGTTGGAAAATGCACCTAGATTTGAACCACACAGTCGAAGGAAAATGCACCTGGGTTTGGAACACAAAGCTATGGGAAATTTCACCTAGATTTAAACTCACAGCAGTGGGAAATGCACCTAGATTTAAGACTCACAGCAGTGGGAAAATGCACCTAGATTTGAGACACACAGCAGTGGGAAATTACACCTAGATTTAAACTCACAGGGTGTGAAATTACACCTAGATTTAAACTCACAGCAGTAGGAAAATGCACCTAGATTTAAAGCTCACAGGAGTGGGAAAATGCACCTAACTTTAAATCTCATAGTAGTGGGAAAATCCACCTACATTTAAAACTCACAGCAGTGGGAAAATGCACCTAGATTTGAGCCACACAGTAGTGGGTAAATGCACCTAGATTTGAAACACACAGTAGTAGGAAAATTCACGTAGGTTTGAAACACAGAGCTATGGTAAATTTCACCTAGATTTAAACTCACAGCAGTGGGAAATGCACCTAGATTTAAGACCCACAGCAGTGGGAAAATGCACCTAGATTTGAAACACACAGCAGTGGGAAATTACACCTAGATTTAAACTCATAGCAGTAGGAACATGCACCTAGATTTAAAGCTCACAGGAGTGGGAAAATGCACCTAGATTTAAATCTCAAAGTAGTGGGAAAGTCCACCTAGATTTAAAACTCACAGCAGAGTGAAAATGCACCCTGATTTAAAACTCACATTAGTGAGAAGATGCACCTAGATGTAAACTCACTTGAGTGGCAAAATGCACCTAGATTCAAAACTCAGAGCAGTGGGAAAATGTACCTAGATTTGAAACACACAACATTGGGAAATTGCGCCTAGATTTGAAACACACAGTAGTGGGGAAATGCACCTAGATTTGAACACACAGCAATGGGAAAATGCACCTAGATTTAAACTCACAGTAGTGGGAAAATGCACCCAGATTTAAAACTCACAGCAGTAGGAAAATGCACCTAGATTTAAAGCTCACAGGAGTGGGAAAATGGACCTAGATTTAAATCTCACAGTAGTGGGAAAATCCACCTAGATTTAAAACTTACAGCAGTGTGAAAATGCACCCTGATTTAAAACTCACAGTAGTGGGAAAATGCACCTAGATGTAAACTCACTGCAGTGGCAAAATGCAGCTAGATTCAAACCTCAGAGCAGTGGGAAAATGCACCTAGATTTGAAATGCACAACAATGTGAAATTGCGCCTAGGCTTGAAACACATAGTAGTGGGGAAATGCACCTAGATTTGAACACACAGCAATGGGACAATGCACCTAGATTCAAACTCACAGTAGTGGAAAAATTCACTTAGATTTAAACTCACAGCAGTGGGAATATGCACCTAGATTTGAAACACACTGTAGTGGGGAAATGCACTGATTTTTGAAACACACAGTAGCAAGAAAATGCACATGGATTTGAAACTCACAGTAGTGGGAAAATGCACCTAGATTTAAACTCACAGAAGTGGAAAAATGCACCTAGATTTAAACTCACAGCAGTGGAAAAATGCACCTAGATTTAAAACTCACAGCAGTGGGAAAATGCACATAGATTTGAACCACACAATAGTGGGAAAATGCACCTAGACTTGAAACACACAGTAGTAGGAAAATGCACCTAGGTTTGAAACACAGAGCTATGGGAAATTTCACCCAGATGTAAACTCACAGCAGTGGGAAATGCACCTAGATTTAAGACTCACAGTAGTGGGAAAATGCAACAAGATTTGAAACACACAGTAGCAAGAAAATGCACATGGATTTGAAACTCACAGCAGTGGGAAAATGCACCTAGATTTAAACTCACAGCAGTGGAAAAATGCACCTAGATTTAAACTCACAACAGTGGAAAAATGCACCTAGATTTAAAACTCACAGCAGTGCGAAAATGCACCTAGATTTGAAACACACAGTAGTGGGAAAATGCACCTAGATTTGAAACACACAGTAGTAGGAAAATTAAAAACTCATAGTAGTGGGAAGATGCACCTAGATGTAAACTCACTGCAGTGGCAAAATGCACCTAGATTTCAAACACACAACAATGGGAAAATGTGCCTAGATTTAAACTCACAGTAGTGGGAAAATGCACCTAGATTTAAAACTCACAGCAGTGGGAAAATGCACCTAGATTTGAAACACAGAGTAGTGGGAAAATGTACCTAGATTTGAAACACACAATAGTGGGAAAACGCACCTAGATTTAAAACTCGCAGCAGTGGGAAAATGCACCCTTATTTAAAACTCACAGTAGTGGGAAAATTCCCCTAGGTTTGAAGCACAGAGCTATGGGAAATTTCATCTAGATTTAAACTCACAGCAGTGGGAAATGCACCTAGATTTAAGACTCACATCAGTGGGAAAATGCACCTAGATTTGAAACACACAGCAGTGGGAAATTACACCTAGATTTAAACTCACAGCAGTAGGAAATTGCACCTAGATTTAAAGCTCACAGGAGTGGAAAAATGCACCTACATTTAAATCTCATAGTAGTGGGAAAATCCACCTAGATTTAAAACACACAGCAGTGTGAAAATGCACCCTGATTAAAAACTCTCAGTAGTGGGAAGATGCACCTAGATGTAAACCCACTGCAGTGGCAGAATGCACCTAGATTTCAAACACACAACAATGGGAAAATGCACCTAGATTTAAACTCACAGTAGTGGGAAAATGCACCTAGATTTAAAACTCACAGCAGTGGGAAAATGCACCTAGATTTGAAACACAGAGCAGTGGGAAAATGTACCTAGATTTGAAACACACAATAATGGGAAAATGCACCTAGATTTAAAACTCACAGCAGTGGGAAAATGCACTCTTATTTAAAACTCACAGTAGTGGGAAAATTGCCCTAGATTTAAACTCACAGTAGTGGGAATATGCACCTAGATTTGAAACACACCGTAGTGGGAAAATGCACCGAGATTTGAAACACACAGTAGCAAGAAAATGCACATGGATTTGAAACTCACAGTAGTGGGAAAATGCACCTAGATTTAAACTCACAGCAGTGGAAAAATGCACCTAGATTTAAACTCACAGCAGTGGAAAAATGCACCTAGATTAAAACTCACAGCAGTGGGAAAATGCACCTAGATTTGAACCACACAGTAGTGGGAAAATGCACCTAGATTTGAAACACTGTAGTAGGAAAATGCACCTAGGTTTGAAACACAGAGCTATGGGAAATTTCACCTAGATTTAATCTCACAGAAGTGGGAAATGCACCTAGATTTAAAACTCACAGCAGTTGGAAAATGCACTTAGATTTGAAACACAGAGTAGTGGGAAAATGTACCTAGATTTGAAACACACAATAATGGGAAAATGTACCTAGATTTAAACTCACAGTTGTGGGAACATGCACCTAGATTTGAAACACACAGCAGTGGGAAAATGCACCGATATTTGAAATACAAAGTAGCAAGAAAATGCACATGGATTTGAAACTTACAGTAGTGGGAAAATGCACCTAGATTTAAAACTCACAGCAGTTGGAAAATGCACCTAGATTTGAACCACAAAGTAGTGTGAAAATGCACCTAGATTTGAAACACACAGTCGAAGAAAAATGTACCTGGGTTTGGAACACAAAGCTATGGGAAATTTCACCTAGATTTAAACTCACAGCAGTGGGAAATGCACCTAGATTTAAGACTCACAGCAGTGGGAAAATGCACCTAGATTTGAAACACACAGCAGTGGGAAATTAGACCTAGATTTAAACTCACAGCAATGGGAAATTACACCCAGATTTAAACTCACAGCAGTAGAAACATGCACCTAGATTTAAAGCTCACAGGAGTGTGAAAATGCACCCTGATTAAAAACTCACAGTAGTGAGAAGATGCACCTAGATGTAAACTCACAGTAGTAGGAAAATGCACCTAGATTTAAAACTCACAGCAGTGGGAAAATGCACTTAGATTTGAAAAACAGAGTAGTGGGAAAATGTACCTAGATTTGAAACACACAATAATGGGAAAATGCACCTAGATTTAAAACTCACAGCAGTGGGAAAATGCACCCTTATTTAAAACTCACAGTAGTGGGAAAATTCCCCTAGATTTAAACTCACAGCAGTGGGAATATGCACCTAGATTTGAAACACACCGTAGTGGGAAAATGCACCGAAATTTGAAACACACAGTAGCAAGAAAATGCACATGGATTTGAAACTCACAGTAGTGGGAAAATGCACCTAGATTTAACCTCACAGTAGTAGGAAAATGCACCTAGGTTTGAAACACAGAGCTATGGGAAATTTCACCTACATTTAATCTCACAGCAGTGGGAAATGCACCTAGATTTAAGACTCACAGCAGTGGGAAAATGCACCTAGATTTAAAACTCACAGCAGTTGGAAAATGCACCTAGATTTGAAACACAGAGTAGTGGGAAAATGTACCTAGATTTGAAACAAACAATAATGGGAAAATGTACCTAGATTTAAACTCACAGTCATGGGAACATGCACCTAGATTTGAAACACACAGTAGTGGGAAAATGCACCGAGATTTGAAACACACAGTAGCAAGAAAATGCACATGGATTTGAAACTCACAGTAGTGGGAAAATGCACCTAGATTTAAAACTCACAGCAGTTGGAAAATGCACCTAGATTTGAACCACACAGTCGAAGGAAAATGCACCTGGGTTTGGAACACAAAGCTATGGGAAATTTCACCTAGATTTAAACTCACAGCAGTAGGAAATGCACTTAGATTTGAAACACAGAGTAGTGGGAAAATGTACCTATCTTTGAAACACACAATAATGGGAAAATGCACCTAGATTTAAAACTCACAGCAGTGGGAAAATGCACCCTTATTTAAAACTCACAGTAGTGGGAAAATTCCCCTAGATTTAAACTCACAGCAGTGGCAATATGCACCTAGATCTGAAGCACACTGTAGTGGGAAAATGCACTGAGAATTGACACACACAGTAGCAAGAAAATGCACATGGATTTGAAACTCACAGTAGTGGGAAAATGCACCTAGATTTAAACTCACAGCAGTGGAAAAATGCACCTAGATTAAAACTCACAGCAGTGCGAAAATGCACCTAGATTTGAACCACACAATAGTGGGAAAATGCACCTAGATTTGAAACACTGTAGTAGGAAAATGCACCTAGGTTTGAAACACAGAGCTATGGGAAATTTCACCTAGATTTAAGACTCACAGCAGTGGGAATATGCACCTAGATTTAAAACTCAGCAGTTGGAAAATGCACCTAGATTTGAAACACAGAGTAGTGGGAAAATGTACCTAGATTTGAAACACACAATAATGGGAAAATGTACCTAGATTTAAATTCACAGTCGTGGGAACATGCACCTAGATTTGAAACACACAGTCATGGGAAAATGCACCGAGATTTGAAACACACAGTAGCAAGAAAATGCACATGGATTTGAAATTCACAGTAGTGTGAAAATGCACCTAGATTTGAAACTCACAGCAGTTGGAAAATGCACCTAGATTTGAACCACACAGTCGTAGGAAAATGCACCTGGGTTTGGAACACAAAGCTATGGGAAATTTCACCTAGATTTAAACTCACAGCAGTGTGAAATTACACCTAGATTTAAACTCACAGCAATAGGAAAATTCACCTAGATTTAAAGCTCACAGGAGTGGGAAAATGCACCTACATTTAAATCTCACAGTAGTGGGAAAATCCACCTGGATTTAAAACTCAAAGCAGTGTGAAAATGCACCCTGATTAAAAACTCACAGTAGTGGGAAGATGCACCTAGATGTAAACTTGCTGCAGTGGCAAAATGCACATAGATTTCAAACACACAACAATGGGAAAATGCACCTAGATTTAAACTCACAGTAGTGGGAAAATGCACCTAGATTTAAAACTCAAAGCAGTGGGAAAATGCACTTAGATTTGAAACACAGAGTAGTGGGAAAATGCACCTAGATTTAAAACTCACAGCAGTTGGAAAATGCACCTAGATTTGAAGCACACAGTCGAAGGAAAATGCACCTGGGTTTGGAACACAAAGCTATGGGAAATTTCACCTAGATTTAAACTCACAGCAGTAGGAAATGCACTTAGATTTGAAACACAGAGTAGTGGGAAAATGTACCTATCTTTGAAACACACAATAATGGGAAAATGCACCTAGATTTAAAACTCACAGCAGTGGGAAAATGCACCCTTATTTAAAACTCACAGTAGTGGGAAAATTCCCCTAGATTTAAACTCACAGCAGTGGCAATATGCACCTAGATCTGAAGCACACTGTAGTGGGAAAATGCACCGAGATTTGACACACACAGTAGCAAGAAAATGCACATGGATTTGAAACTCACAGTAGTGGGAAAATGCACCTAGATTTAAACTCACAGCAGTGGAAAAATGCACCTAGATTAAAACTCACAGCAGTGCGAAAATGCACCTAGATTTGAACCACACAATAGTGGGAAAATGCACCTAGATTTGAAACACTGTAGTAGGAAAATGCACCTAGGTTTGAAACACAGAGCTATGGGAAATTTCACCTAGATTTAAGACTCACAGCAGTGGGAATATGCACCTAGATTTAAAACTCAGCAGTTGGAAAATGCACCTAGATTTGAAACACAGAGTAGTGGGAAAATGTACCTAGATTTGAAACACACAATAATGGGAAAATGTACCTAGATTTAAATTCACAGTCGTGGGAACATGCACCTAGATTTGAAACACACAGTCGTGGGAAAATGCACCGAGATTTGAAACACACAGTAGCAAGAAAATGCACATGGATTTGAAATTCACAGTAGTGTGAAAATGCACCTAGATTTGAAACTCACAGCAGTTGGAAAATGCACCTAGATTTGAACCACACAGTCGTAGGAAAATGCACCTGGGTTTGGAACACAAAGCTATGGGAAATTTCACCTAGATTTAAACTCACAGCAGTGGGAAATTACACCTAGATTTAAACTCACAGCAATAGGAAAATTCACCTAGATTTAAAGCTCACAGGAGTGGGAAAATGCACCTACATTTAAATCTCACAGTAGTGGGAAAATCCACCTGGATTTAAAACTCAAAGCAGTGTGAAAATGCACCCTGATTAAAAACTCACAGTAGTGGGAAGATGCACCTAGATGTAAACTTGCTGCAGTGGCAAAATGCACCTAGATTTCAAACACACAACAATGGGAAAATGCACCTAGATTTAAACTCACAGTAGTGGGAAAATGCACCTAGATTTAAAACTCAAAGCAGTGGGAAAATGCACTTAGATTTGAAACACAGAGTAGTGGGAAAATGCACCTAGATTTAAAACTCACAGCAGTGGGAAAATGCACTTAGATTTGAAACACACAATAATGGGAAAATGCACCTAGATTTAAAACTCACAGCAGTGGGAAAATTCCCCTAGATTTAAACTCACAGCAGTGGGAATATGCACCTAGATTTGAAACACACCGTAGTGGGAAAATGCACTGAGATTTGAAACACACAGTAGCAATAAAATGCACATGGATTTGAAACTCACAGTAGTGGGAAAATGCACCTAGATTTAACCTCACAGTAGAAGGAAAATGCACCTAGGTTTGAAACACAGAGCTATGGGAAATTTCACCTACATTTAATCTCACCGCAGTGGGAAATGCACCTAGATTTAAGACTCACAGCAGTGGGAAAATGCACCTAGATTTAAAACTCACAGCAGTTGGAAAATGCACCTAGATTTGAAACACAGAGTAGTGGGAAAATGTACCTAGATTTGAAACACACAATAATGGGAAAATGTACCTAGATTTAAACTGACAGTCATGGGAACATGCACCTAGACTTGAAACACACAGTAGTGGGAAAATGCACCGAGATTTGAAGCACACAGTAGCAAGAAAATGCACATAGATTTGAAACTCACAGTAGTGGGAAAATGCACCTAGATTTAAAACTCACAGCAGTTGGAAAATGCACCTAGATTTGAACCACACAGTCGAAGGAAAATGCACCTGGGTTTGGAACACAAAGCTATGGGAAATTTCACCTAGATTTAAACTCACAGCAGTGGGAAATGCACCTAGATTTAAGACTCACAGCAGTGGGAAAATGCACCTAGATTTGAGACACACAGCAGTGGGAAATTACACCTAGATTTAAACTCACAGGGTGTGAAATTACACCTAGATTTAAACTCACAGCAGTAGGAAAATGCACCTAGATTTAAAGCTCACAGGAGTGGGAAAATACACCTAACTTTAAATCTCATAGTAGTGGGAAAATCCACCTACATTTAAAACTCACAGCAGTGGGAAAATGCACCTAGATTTGAGCCACACAGTAGTGGGTAAATGCACCTAGATTTGAAACACACAGTAGTAGGAAAATTCACGTAGGTTTGAAACACAGAGCTATGGTAAATTTCACCTAGATTTAAACTCACAGCAGTGGGAAATGCACCTAGATTTAAGACCCACAGCAGTGGGAAAATGCACCTAGATTTGAAACACACAGCAGTGGGAAATTACACCTAGATTTAAACTCATAGCAGTAGGAACATGCACCTAGATTTAAAGCTCACAGGAGTGGGAAAATGCACCTAGATTTAAATCTCAAAGTAGTGGGAAAGTCCACCTAGATTTAAAACTCACAGCAGAGTGAAAATGCACCCTGATTTAAAACTCACATTAGTGAGAAGATGCACCTAGATGTAAACTCACTTGAGTGGCAAAATGCACCTAGATTCAAAACTCAGAGCAGTGGGAAAATGTACCTAGATTTGAAACACACAACAATGGGAAATTGCGCCTAGATTTGAAACACACAGTAGTGGGGAAATGCACCTAGATTTGAACACACAGCAATGGGAAAATGCACCTAGATTTAAACTCACAGTAGTGGGAAAATGCACCCAGATTTAAAACTCACAGCAGTAGGAAAATGCACCTAGATTTAAAGCTCACAGGAGTGGGAAAATGGACCTAGATTTAAATCTCACAGTAGTGGGAAAATCCACCTAGATTTAAAACTTACAGCAGTGTGAAAATGCACCCTGATTTAAAACTCACAGTAGTGGGAAAATGCACCTAGATGTAAACTCACTGCAGTGGCAAAATGCAGCTAGATTCAAACCTCAGAGCAGTGGGAAAATGCACCTAGATTTGAAATGCACAACAATGTGAAATTGCGCCTAGGCTTGAAACACATAGTAGTGGGGAAATGCACCTAGATTTGAACACACAGCAATGGGACAATGCACCTAGATTCAAACTCACAGTAGTGGAAAAATTCACTTAGATTTAAACTCACAGCAGTGGGAATATGCACCTAGATTTGAAACACACTGTAGTGGGGAAATGCACTGATTTTTGAAACACACAGTAGCAAGAAAATGCACATGGATTTGAAACTCACAGTAGTGGGAAAATGCACCTAGATTTAAACTCACAGAAGTGGAAAAATGCACCTAGATTTAAACTCACAGCAGTGGAAAAATGCACCTAGATTTAAAACTCACAGCAGTGGGAAAATGCACATAGATTTGAACCACACAATAGTGGGAAAATGCACCTAGACTTGAAACACACAGTAGTAGGAAAATGCACCTAGGTTTGAAACACAGAGCTATGGGAAATTTCACCCAGATGTAAACTCACAGCAGTGGGAAATGCACCTAGATTTAAGACTCACAGTAGTGGGAAAATGCAACAAGATTTGAAACACACAGTAGCAAGAAAATGCACATGGATTTGAAACTCACAGCAGTGGGAAAATGCACCTAGATTTAAACTCACAGCAGTGGAAAAATGCACCTAGATTTAAACTCACAACAGTGGAAAAATGCACCTAGATTTAAAACTCACAGCAGTGCGAAAATGCACCTAGATTTGAAACACACAGTAGTGGGAAAATGCACCTAGATTTGAAACACACAGTAGTAGGAAAATTAAAAACTCATAGTAGTGGGAAGATGCACCTAGATGTAAACTCACTGCAGTGGCAAAATGCACCTAGATTTCAAACACACAACAATGGGAAAATGTGCCTAGATTTAAACTCACAGTAGTGGGAAAATGCACCTAGATTTAAAACTCACAGCAGTGGGAAAATGCACCTAGATTTGAAACACAGAGTAGTGGGAAAATGTACCTAGATTTGAAACACACAATAGTGGGAAAACGCACCTAGATTTAAAACTCGCAGCAGTGGGAAAATGCACCCTTATTTAAAACTCACAGTAGTGGGAAAATTCCCCTAGGTTTGAAGCACAGAGCTATGGGAAATTTCATCTAGATTTAAACTCACAGCAGTGGGAAATGCACCTAGATTTAAGACTCACATCAGTGGGAAAATGCACCTAGATTTGAAACACACAGCAGTGGGAAATTACACCTAGATTTAAACTCACAGCAGTAGGAAATTGCACCTAGATTTAAAGCTCACAGGAGTGGAAAAATGCACCTACATTTAAATCTCATAGTAGTGGGAAAATCCACCTAGATTTAAAACACACAGCAGTGTGAAAATGCACCCTGATTAAAAACTCTCAGTAGTGGGAAGATGCACCTAGATGTAAACCCACTGCAGTGGCAGAATGCACCTAGATTTCAAACACACAACAATGGGAAAATGCACCTAGATTTAAACTCACAGTAGTGGGAAAATGCACCTAGATTTAAAACTCACAGCAGTGGGAAAATGCACCTAGATTTGAAACACAGAGCAGTGGGAAAATGTACCTAGATTTGAAACACACAATAATGGGAAAATGCACCTAGATTTAAAACTCACAGCAGTGGGAAAATGCACTCTTATTTAAAACTCACAGTAGTGGGAAAATTGCCCTAGATTTAAACTCACAGTAGTGGGAATATGCACCTAGATTTGAAACACACCGTAGTGGGAAAATGCACCGAGATTTGAAACACACAGTAGCAAGAAAATGCACATGGATTTGAAACTCACAGTAGTGGGAAAATGCACCTAGATTTAAACTCACAGCAGTGGAAAAATGCACCTAGATTTAAACTCACAGCAGTGGAAAAATGCACCTAGATTAAAACTCACAGCAGTGGGAAAATGCACCTAGATTTGAACCACACAGTAGTGGGAAAATGCACCTAGATTTGAAACACTGTAGTAGGAAAATGCACCTAGGTTTGAAACACAGAGCTATGGGAAATTTCACCTAGATTTAATCTCACAGAAGTGGGAAATGCACCTAGATTTAAAACTCACAGCAGTTGGAAAATGCACTTAGATTTGAAACACAGAGTAGTGGGAAAATGTACCTAGATTTGAAACACACAATAATGGGAAAATGTACCTAGATTTAAACTCACAGTTGTGGGAACATGCACCTAGATTTGAAACACACAGCAGTGGGAAAATGCACCGATATTTGAAATACAAAGTAGCAAGAAAATGCACATGGATTTGAAACTTACAGTAGTGGGAAAATGCACCTAGATTTAAAACTCACAGCAGTTGGAAAATGCACCTAGATTTGAACCACAAAGTAGTGTGAAAATGCACCTAGATTTGAAACACACAGTCGAAGAAAAATGTACCTGGGTTTGGAACACAAAGCTATGGGAAATTTCACCTAGATTTAAACTCACAGCAGTGGGAAATGCACCTAGATTTAAGACTCACAGCAGTGGGAAAATGCACCTAGATTTGAAACACACAGCAGTGGGAAATTAGACCTAGATTTAAACTCACAGCAATGGGAAATTACACCCAGATTTAAACTCACAGCAGTAGAAACATGCACCTAGATTTAAAGCTCACAGGAGTGTGAAAATGCACCCTGATTAAAAACTCACAGTAGTGAGAAGATGCACCTAGATGTAAACTCACAGTAGTAGGAAAATGCACCTAGATTTAAAACTCACAGCAGTGGGAAAATGCACTTAGATTTGAAAAACAGAGTAGTGGGAAAATGTACCTAGATTTGAAACACACAATAATGGGAAAATGCACCTAGATTTAAAACTCACAGCAGTGGGAAAATGCACCCTTATTTAAAACTCACAGTAGTGGGAAAATTCCCCTAGATTTAAACTCACAGCAGTGGGAATATGCACCTAGATTTGAAACACACCGTAGTGGGAAAATGCACCGAAATTTGAAACACACAGTAGCAAGAAAATGCACATGGATTTGAAACTCACAGTAGTGGGAAAATGCACCTAGATTTAACCTCACAGTAGTAGGAAAATGCACCTAGGTTTGAAACACAGAAGTGGAAAAATGCACCTAGATTTAAACTCACAGCAGTGGAAAAATGCACCTAGATTTAAAACTCACAGCAGTGGGAAAATGCACATAGATTTGAACCACACAATAGTGGGAAAATGCACCTAGACTTGAAACACACAGTAGTAGGAAAATGCACCTAGGTTTGAAACACAGAGCTATGGGAAATTTCACCCAGATGTAAACTCACAGCAGTGGGAAATGCACCTAGATTTAAGACTCACAGTAGTGGGAAAATGCAACAAGATTTGAAACACACAGTAGCAAGAAAATGCACATGGATTTGAAACTCACAGCAGTGGGAAAATGCACCTAGATTTAAACTCACAGCAGTGGAAAAATGCACCTAGATTTAAAACTCACAGCAGTGCGAAAATGCACCTAGATTTGAAACACACAGTAGTGGGAAAATGCACCTAGATTTGAAACACACAGTAGTAGGAAAATTAAAAACTCATAGTAGTGGGAAGATGCACCTAGATGTAAACTCACTGCAGTGGCAAAATGCACCTAGATTTCAAACACACAACAATGGGAAAATGTGCCTAGATTTAAACTCACAGTAGTGGGAAAATGCACCTAGATTTAAAACTCACAGCAGTGGGAAAATGCACCTAGATTTGAAACACAGAGTAGTGGGAAAATGTACCTAGATTTGAAACACACAATAGTGGGAAAACGCACCTAGATTTAAAACTCGCAGCAGTGGGAAAATGCACCCTTATTTAAAACTCACAGTAGTGGGAAAATTCCCCTAGGTTTGAAGCACAGAGCTATGGGAAATTTCATCTAGATTTAAACTCACAGCAGTGGGAAATGCACCTAGATTTAAGACTCACATCAGTGGGAAAATGCACCTAGATTTGAAACACACAGCAGTGGGAAATTACACCTAGATTTAAACTCACAGCAGTAGGAAATTGCACCTAGATTTAAAGCTCACAGGAGTGGAAAAATGCACCTACATTTAAATCTCATAGTAGTGGGAAAATCCACCTAGATTTAAAACACACAGCAGTGTGAAAATGCACCCTGATTAAAAACTCTCAGTAGTGGGAAGATGCACCTAGATGTAAACCCACTGCAGTGGCAGAATGCACCTAGATTTCAAACACACAACAATGGGAAAATGCACCTAGATTTAAACTCACAGTAGTGGGAAAATGCACCTAGATTTAAAACTCACAGCAGTGGGAAAATGCACCTAGATTTGAAACACAGAGCAGTGGGAAAATGTACCTAGATTTGAAACACACAATAATGGGAAAATGCACCTAGATTTAAAACTCACAGCAGTGGGAAAATGCACTCTTATTTAAAACTCACAGTAGTGGGAAAATTGCCCTAGATTTAAACTCACAGTAGTGGGAATATGCACCTAGATTTGAAACACACCGTAGTGGGAAAATGCACCGAGATTTGAAACACACAGTAGCAAGAAAATGCACATGGATTTGAAACTCACAGTAGTGGGAAAATGCACCTAGATTTAAACTCACAGCAGTGGAAAAATGCACCTAGATTTAAACTCACAGCAGTGGAAAAATGCACCTAGATTAAAACTCACAGCAGTGGGAAAATGCACCTAGATTTGAACCACACAGTAGTGGGAAAATGCACCTAGATTTGAAACACTGTAGTAGGAAAATGCACCTAGGTTTGAAACACAGAGCTATGGGAAATTTCACCTAGATTTAATCTCACAGAAGTGGGAAATGCACCTAGATTTAAAACTCACAGCAGTTGGAAAATGCACTTAGATTTGAAACACAGAGTAGTGGGAAAATGTACCTAGATTTGAAACACACAATAATGGGAAAATGTACCTAGATTTAAACTCACAGTTGTGGGAACATGCACCTAGATTTGAAACACACAGCAGTGGGAAAATGCACCGATATTTGAAATACAAAGTAGCAAGAAAATGCACATGGATTTGAAACTTACAGTAGTGGGAAAATGCACCTAGATTTAAAACTCACAGCAGTTGGAAAATGCACCTAGATTTGAACCACAAAGTAGTGTGAAAATGCACCTAGATTTGAAACACACAGTCGAAGAAAAATGTACCTGGGTTTGGAACACAAAGCTATGGGAAATTTCACCTAGATTTAAACTCACAGCAGTGGGAAATGCACCTAGATTTAAGACTCACAGCAGTGGGAAAATGCACCTAGATTTGAAACACACAGCAGTGGGAAATTAGACCTAGATTTAAACTCACAGCAATGGGAAATTACACCCAGATTTAAACTCACAGCAGTAGAAACATGCACCTAGATTTAAAGCTCACAGGAGTGTGAAAATGCACCCTGATTAAAAACTCACAGTAGTGAGAAGATGCACCTAGATGTAAACTCACAGTAGTAGGAAAATGCACCTAGATTTAAAACTCACAGCAGTGGGAAAATGCACTTAGATTTGAAAAACAGAGTAGTGGGAAAATGTACCTAGATTTGAAACACACAATAATGGGAAAATGCACCTAGATTTAAAACTCACAGCAGTGGGAAAATGCACCCTTATTTAAAACTCACAGTAGTGGGAAAATTCCCCTAGATTTAAACTCACAGCAGTGGGAATATGCACCTAGATTTGAAACACACCGTAGTGGGAAAATGCACCGAAATTTGAAACACACAGTAGCAAGAAAATGCACATGGATTTGAAACTCACAGTAGTGGGAAAATGCACCTAGATTTAACCTCACAGTAGTAGGAAAATGCACCTAGGTTTGAAACACAGAGCTATGGGAAATTTCACCTACATTTAATCTCACAGCAGTGGGAAATGCACCTAGATTTAAGACTCACAGCAGTGGGAAAATGCACCTAGATTTAAAACTCACAGCAGTTGGAAAATGCACCTAGATTTGAAACACAGAGTAGTGGGAAAATGTACCTAGATTTGAAACAAACAATAATGGGAAAATGTACCTAGATTTAAACTCACAGTCATGGGAACATGCACCTAGATTTGAAACACACAGTAGTGGGAAAATGCACCGAGATTTGAAACACACAGTAGCAAGAAAATGCACATGGATTTGAAACTCACAGTAGTGGGAAAATGCACCTAGATTTAAAACTCACAGCAGTTGGAAAATGCACCTAGATTTGAACCACACAGTCGAAGGAAAATGCACCTGGGTTTGGAACACAAAGCTATGGGAAATTTCACCTAGATTTAAACTCACAGCAGTAGGAAATGCACTTAGATTTGAAACACAGAGTAGTGGGAAAATGTACCTATCTTTGAAACACACAATAATGGGAAAATGCACCTAGATTTAAAACTCACAGCAGTGGGAAAATGCACCCTTATTTAAAACTCACAGTAGTGGGAAAATTCCCCTAGATTTAAACTCACAGCAGTGGCAATATGCACCTAGATCTGAAGCACACTGTAGTGGGAAAATGCACTGAGATTTGACACACACAGTAGCAAGAAAATGCACATGGATTTGAAACTCACAGTAGTGGGAAAATGCACCTAGATTTAAACTCACAGCAGTGGAAAAATGCACCTAGATTAAAACTCACAGCAGTGCGAAAATGCACCTAGATTTGAACCACACAATAGTGGGAAAATGCACCTAGATTTGAAACACTGTAGTAGGAAAATGCACCTAGGTTTGAAACACAGAGCTATGGGAAATTTCACCTAGATTTAAGACTCACAGCAGTGGGAATATGCACCTAGATTTAAAACTCAGCAGTTGGAAAATGCACCTAGATTTGAAACACAGAGTAGTGGGAAAATGTACCTAGATTTGAAACACACAATAATGGGAAAATGTACCTAGATTTAAATTCACAGTCGTGGGAACATGCACCTAGATTTGAAACACACAGTCATGGGAAAATGCACCGAGATTTGAAACACACAGTAGCAAGAAAATGCACATGGATTTGAAATTCACAGTAGTGTGAAAATGCACCTAGATTTGAAACTCACAGCAGTTGGAAAATGCACCTAGATTTGAACCACACAGTCGCAGGAAAATGCACCTGGGTTTGGAACACAAAGCTATGGGAAATTTCACCTAGATTTAAACTCACAGCAGTGTGAAATTACACCTAGATTTAAACTCACAGCAATAGGAAAATTCACCTAGATTTAAAGCTCACAGGAGTGGGAAAATGCACCTACATTTAAATCTCACAGTAGTGGGAAAATCCACCTGGATTTAAAACTCAAAGCAGTGTGAAAATGCACCCTGATTAAAAACTCACAGTAGTGGGAAGATGCACCTAGATGTAAACTTGCTGCAGTGGCAAAATGCACATAGATTTCAAACACACAACAATGGGAAAATGCACCTAGATTTAAACTCACAGTAGTGGGAAAATGCACCTAGATTTAAAACTCAAAGCAGTGGGAAAATGCACTTAGATTTGAAACACAGAGTAGTGGGAAAATGCACCTAGATTTAAAACTCACAGCAGTTGGAAAATGCACCTAGATTTGAAGCACACAGTCGAAGGAAAATGCACCTGGGTTTGGAACACAAAGCTATGGGAAATTTCACCTAGATTTAAACTCACAGCAGTAGGAAATGCACTTAGATTTGAAACACAGAGTAGTGGGAAAATGTACCTATCTTTGAAACACACAATAATGGGAAAATGCACCTAGATTTAAAACTCACAGCAGTGGGAAAATGCACCCTTATTTAAAACTCACAGTAGTGGGAAAATTCCCCTAGATTTAAACTCACAGCAGTGGCAATATGCACCTAGATCTGAAGCACACTGTAGTGGGAAAATGCACCGAGATTTGACACACACAGTAGCAAGAAAATGCACATGGATTTGAAACTCACAGTAGTGGGAAAATGCACCTAGATTTAAACTCACAGCAGTGGAAAAATGCACCTAGATTAAAACTCACAGCAGTGCGAAAATGCACCTAGATTTGAACCACACAATAGTGGGAAAATGCACCTAGATTTGAAACACTGTAGTAGGAAAATGCACCTAGGTTTGAAACACAGAGCTATGGGAAATTTCACCTAGATTTAAGACTCACAGCAGTGGGAATATGCACCTAGATTTAAAACTCAGCAGTTGGAAAATGCACCTAGATTTGAAACACAGAGTAGTGGGAAAATGTACCTAGATTTGAAACACACAATAATGGGAAAATGTACCTAGATTTAAATTCACAGTCGTGGGAACATGCACCTAGATTTGAAACACACAGTCGTGGGAAAATGCACCGAGATTTGAAACACACAGTAGCAAGAAAATGCACATGGATTTGAAATTCACAGTAGTGTGAAAATGCACCTAGATTTGAAACTCACAGCAGTTGGAAAATGCACCTAGATTTGAACCACACAGTCGTAGGAAAATGCACCTGGGTTTGGAACACAAAGCTATGGGAAATTTCACCTAGATTTAAACTCACAGCAGTGGGAAATTACACCTAGATTTAAACTCACAGCAATAGGAAAATTCACCTAGATTTAAAGCTCACAGGAGTGGGAAAATGCACCTACATTTAAATCTCACAGTAGTGGGAAAATCCACCTGGATTTAAAACTCAAAGCAGTGTGAAAATGCACCCTGATTAAAAACTCACAGTAGTGGGAAGATGCACCTAGATGTAAACTTGCTGCAGTGGCAAAATGCACCTAGATTTCAAACACACAACAATGGGAAAATGCACCTAGATTTAAACTCACAGTAGTGGGAAAATGCACCTAGATTTAAAACTCAAAGCAGTGGGAAAATGCACTTAGATTTGAAACACAGAGTAGTGGGAAAATGCACCTAGATTTAAAACTCACAGCAGTGGGAAAATGCACTTAGATTTGAAACACACAATAATGGGAAAATGCACCTAGATTTAAAACTCACAGCAGTGGGAAAATTCCCCTAGATTTAAACTCACAGCAGTGGGAATATGCACCTAGATTTGAAACACACCGTAGTGGGAAAATGCACTGAGATTTGAAACACACAGTAGCAATAAAATGCACATGGATTTGAAACTCACAGTAGTGGGAAAATGCACCTAGATTTAACCTCACAGTAGAAGGAAAATGCACCTAGGTTTGAAACACAGAGCTATGGGAAATTTCACCTACATTTAATCTCACCGCAGTGGGAAATGCACCTAGATTTAAGACTCACAGCAGTGGGAAAATGCACCTAGATTTAAAACTCACAGCAGTTGGAAAATGCACCTAGATTTGAAACACAGAGTAGTGGGAAAATGTACCTAGATTTGAAACACACAATAATGGGAAAATGTACCTAGATTTAAACTGACAGTCATGGGAACATGCACCTAGACTTGAAACACACAGTAGTGGGAAAATGCACCGAGATTTGAAGCACACAGTAGCAAGAAAATGCACATAGATTTGAAACTCACAGTAGTGGGAAAATGCACCTAGATTTAAAACTCACAGCAGTTGGAAAATGCACCTAGATTTGAACCACACAGTCGAAGGAAAATGCACCTGGGTTTGGAACACAAAGCTATGGGAAATTTCACCTAGATTTAAACTCACAGCAGTGGGAAATGCACCTAGATTTAAGACTCACAGCAGTGGGAAAATGCACCTAGATTTGAGACACACAGCAGTGGGAAATTACACCTAGATTTAAACTCACAGGGTGTGAAATTACACCTAGATTTAAACTCACAGCAGTAGGAAAATGCACCTAGATTTAAAGCTCACAGGAGTGGGAAAATGCACCTAACTTTAAATCTCATAGTAGTGGGAAAATCCACCTACATTTAAAACTCACAGCAGTGGGAAAATGCACCTAGATTTGAGCCACACAGTAGTGGGTAAATGCACCTAGATTTGAAACACACAGTAGTAGGAAAATTCACGTAGGTTTGAAACACAGAGCTATGGTAAATTTCACCTAGATTTAAACTCACAGCAGTGGGAAATGCACCTAGATTTAAGACCCACAGCAGTGGGAAAATGCACCTAGATTTGAAACACACAGCAGTGGGAAATTACACCTAGATTTAAACTCATAGCAGTAGGAACATGCACCTAGATTTAAAGCTCACAGGAGTGGGAAAATGCACCTAGATTTAAATCTCAAAGTAGTGGGAAAGTCCACCTAGATTTAAAACTCACAGCAGAGTGAAAATGCACCCTGATTTAAAACTCACATTAGTGAGAAGATGCACCTAGATGTAAACTCACTTGAGTGGCAAAATGCACCTAGATTCAAAACTCAGAGCAGTGGGAAAATGTACCTAGATTTGAAACACACAACAATGGGAAATTGCGCCTAGATTTGAAACACACAGTAGTGGGGAAATGCACCTAGATTTGAACACACAGCAATGGGAAAATGCACCTAGATTTAAACTCACAGTAGTGGGAAAATGCACCCAGATTTAAAACTCACAGCAGTAGGAAAATGCACCTAGATTTAAAGCTCACAGGAGTGGGAAAATGGACCTAGATTTAAATCTCACAGTAGTGGGAAAATCCACCTAGATTTAAAACTTACAGCAGTGTGAAAATGCACCCTGATTTAAAACTCACAGTAGTGGGAAAATGCACCTAGATGTAAACTCACTGCAGTGGCAAAATGCAGCTAGATTCAAACCTCAGAGCAGTGGGAAAATGCACCTAGATTTGAAATGCACAACAATGTGAAATTGCGCCTAGGCTTGAAACACATAGTAGTGGGGAAATGCACCTAGATTTGAACACACAGCAATGGGACAATGCACCTAGATTCAAACTCACAGTAGTGGAAAAATTCACTTAGATTTAAACTCACAGCAGTGGGAATATGCACCTAGATTTGAAACACACTGTAGTGGGGAAATGCACTGATTTTTGAAACACACAGTAGCAAGAAAATGCACATGGATTTGAAACTCACAGTAGTGGGAAAATGCACCTAGATTTAAACTCACAGAAGTGGAAAAATGCACCTAGATTTAAACTCACAGCAGTGGAAAAATGCACCTAGATTTAAAACTCACAGCAGTGGGAAAATGCACATAGATTTGAACCACACAATAGTGGGAAAATGCACCTAGACTTGAAACACACAGTAGTAGGAAAATGCACCTAGGTTTGAAACACAGAGCTATGGGAAATTTCACCCAGATGTAAACTCACAGCAGTGGGAAATGCACCTAGATTTAAGACTCACAGTAGTGGGAAAATGCAACAAGATTTGAAACACACAGTAGCAAGAAAATGCACATGGATTTGAAACTCACAGCAGTGGGAAAATGCACCTAGATTTAAACTCACAGCAGTGGAAAAATGCACCTAGATTTAAACTCACAACAGTGGAAAAATGCACCTAGATTTAAAACTCACAGCAGTGCGAAAATGCACCTAGATTTGAAACACACAGTAGTGGGAAAATGCACCTAGATTTGAAACACACAGTAGTAGGAAAATTAAAAACTCATAGTAGTGGGAAGATGCACCTAGATGTAAACTCACTGCAGTGGCAAAATGCACCTAGATTTCAAACACACAACAATGGGAAAATGTGCCTAGATTTAAACTCACAGTAGTGGGAAAATGCACCTAGATTTAAAACTCACAGCAGTGGGAAAATGCACCTAGATTTGAAACACAGAGTAGTGGGAAAATGTACCTAGATTTGAAACACACAATAGTGGGAAAACGCACCTAGATTTAAAACTCGCAGCAGTGGGAAAATGCACCCTTATTTAAAACTCACAGTAGTGGGAAAATTCCCCTAGGTTTGAAGCACAGAGCTATGGGAAATTTCATCTAGATTTAAACTCACAGCAGTGGGAAATGCACCTAGATTTAAGACTCACATCAGTGGGAAAATGCACCTAGATTTGAAACACACAGCAGTGGGAAATTACACCTAGATTTAAACTCACAGCAGTAGGAAATTGCACCTAGATTTAAAGCTCACAGGAGTGGAAAAATGCACCTACATTTAAATCTCATAGTAGTGGGAAAATCCACCTAGATTTAAAACACACAGCAGTGTGAAAATGCACCCTGATTAAAAACTCTCAGTAGTGGGAAGATGCACCTAGATGTAAACCCACTGCAGTGGCAGAATGCACCTAGATTTCAAACACACAACAATGGGAAAATGCACCTAGATTTAAACTCACAGTAGTGGGAAAATGCACCTAGATTTAAAACTCACAGCAGTGGGAAAATGCACCTAGATTTGAAACACAGAGCAGTGGGAAAATGTACCTAGATTTGAAACACACAATAATGGGAAAATGCACCTAGATTTAAAACTCACAGCAGTGGGAAAATGCACTCTTATTTAAAACTCACAGTAGTGGGAAAATTGCCCTAGATTTAAACTCACAGTAGTGGGAATATGCACCTAGATTTGAAACACACCGTAGTGGGAAAATGCACCGAGATTTGAAACACACAGTAGCAAGAAAATGCACATGGATTTGAAACTCACAGTAGTGGGAAAATGCACCTAGATTTAAACTCACAGCAGTGGAAAAATGCACCTAGATTTAAACTCACAGCAGTGGAAAAATGCACCTAGATTAAAACTCACAGCAGTGGGAAAATGCACCTAGATTTGAACCACACAGTAGTGGGAAAATGCACCTAGATTTGAAACACTGTAGTAGGAAAATGCACCTAGGTTTGAAACACAGAGCTATGGGAAATTTCACCTAGATTTAATCTCACAGAAGTGGGAAATGCACCTAGATTTAAAACTCACAGCAGTTGGAAAATGCACTTAGATTTGAAACACAGAGTAGTGGGAAAATGTACCTAGATTTGAAACACACAATAATGGGAAAATGTACCTAGATTTAAACTCACAGTTGTGGGAACATGCACCTAGATTTGAAACACACAGCAGTGGGAAAATGCACCGATATTTGAAATACAAAGTAGCAAGAAAATGCACATGGATTTGAAACTTACAGTAGTGGGAAAATGCACCTAGATTTAAAACTCACAGCAGTTGGAAAATGCACCTAGATTTGAACCACAAAGTAGTGTGAAAATGCACCTAGATTTGAAACACACAGTCGAAGAAAAATGTACCTGGGTTTGGAACACAAAGCTATGGGAAATTTCACCTAGATTTAAACTCACAGCAGTGGGAAATGCACCTAGATTTAAGACTCACAGCAGTGGGAAAATGCACCTAGATTTGAAACACACAGCAGTGGGAAATTAGACCTAGATTTAAACTCACAGCAATGGGAAATTACACCCAGATTTAAACTCACAGCAGTAGAAACATGCACCTAGATTTAAAGCTCACAGGAGTGTGAAAATGCACCCTGATTAAAAACTCACAGTAGTGAGAAGATGCACCTAGATGTAAACTCACAGTAGTAGGAAAATGCACCTAGATTTAAAACTCACAGCAGTGGGAAAATGCACTTAGATTTGAAAAACAGAGTAGTGGGAAAATGTACCTAGATTTGAAACACACAATAATGGGAAAATGCACCTAGATTTAAAACTCACAGCAGTGGGAAAATGCACCCTTATTTAAAACTCACAGTAGTGGGAAAATTCCCCTAGATTTAAACTCACAGCAGTGGGAATATGCACCTAGATTTGAAACACACCGTAGTGGGAAAATGCACCGAAATTTGAAACACACAGTAGCAAGAAAATGCACATGGATTTGAAACTCACAGTAGTGGGAAAATGCACCTAGATTTAACCTCACAGTAGTAGGAAAATGCACCTAGGTTTGAAACACAGAGCTATGGGAAATTTCACCTACATTTAATCTCACAGCAGTGGGAAATGCACCTAGATTTAAGACTCACAGCAGTGGGAAAATGCACCTAGATTTAAAACTCACAGCAGTTGGAAAATGCACCTAGATTTGAAACACAGAGTAGTGGGAAAATGTACCTAGATTTGAAACAAACAATAATGGGAAAATGTACCTAGATTTAAACTCACAGTCATGGGAACATGCACCTAGATTTGAAACACACAGTAGTGGGAAAATGCACCGAGATTTGAAACACACAGTAGCAAGAAAATGCACATGGATTTGAAACTCACAGTAGTGGGAAAATGCACCTAGATTTAAAACTCACAGCAGTTGGAAAATGCACCTAGATTTGAACCACACAGTCGAAGGAAAATGCACCTGGGTTTGGAACACAAAGCTATGGGAAATTTCACCTAGATTTAAACTCACAGCAGTAGGAAATGCACTTAGATTTGAAACACAGAGTAGTGGGAAAATGTACCTATCTTTGAAACACACAATAATGGGAAAATGCACCTAGATTTAAAACTCACAGCAGTGGGAAAATGCACCCTTATTTAAAACTCACAGTAGTGGGAAAATTCCCCTAGATTTAAACTCACAGCAGTGGCAATATGCACCTAGATCTGAAGCACACTGTAGTGGGAAAATGCACTGAGATTTGACACACACAGTAGCAAGAAAATGCACATGGATTTGAAACTCACAGTAGTGGGAAAATGCACCTAGATTTAAACTCACAGCAGTGGAAAAATGCACCTAGATTAAAACTCACAGCAGTGCGAAAATGCACCTAGATTTGAACCACACAATAGTGGGAAAATGCACCTAGATTTGAAACACTGTAGTAGGAAAATGCACCTAGGTTTGAAACACAGAGCTATGGGAAATTTCACCTAGATTTAAGACTCACAGCAGTGGGAATATGCACCTAGATTTAAAACTCAGCAGTTGGAAAATGCACCTAGATTTGAAACACAGAGTAGTGGGAAAATGTACCTAGATTTGAAACACACAATAATGGGAAAATGTACCTAGATTTAAATTCACAGTCGTGGGAACATGCACCTAGATTTGAAACACACAGTCATGGGAAAATGCACCGAGATTTGAAACACACAGTAGCAAGAAAATGCACATGGATTTGAAATTCACAGTAGTGTGAAAATGCACCTAGATTTGAAACTCACAGCAGTTGGAAAATGCACCTAGATTTGAACCACACAGTCGTAGGAAAATGCACCTGGGTTTGGAACACAAAGCTATGGGAAATTTCACCTAGATTTAAACTCACAGCAGTGTGAAATTACACCTAGATTTAAACTCACAGCAATAGGAAAATTCACCTAGATTTAAAGCTCACAGGAGTGGGAAAATGCACCTACATTTAAATCTCACAGTAGTGGGAAAATCCACCTGGATTTAAAACTCAAAGCAGTGTGAAAATGCACCCTGATTAAAAACTCACAGTAGTGGGAAGATGCACCTAGATGTAAACTTGCTGCAGTGGCAAAATGCACATAGATTTCAAACACACAACAATGGGAAAATGCACCTAGATTTAAACTCACAGTAGTGGGAAAATGCACCTAGATTTAAAACTCAAAGCAGTGGGAAAATGCACTTAGATTTGAAACACAGAGTAGTGGGAAAATGCACCTAGATTTAAAACTCACAGCAGTTGGAAAATGCACCTAGATTTGAAGCACACAGTCGAAGGAAAATGCACCTGGGTTTGGAACACAAAGCTATGGGAAATTTCACCTAGATTTAAACTCACAGCAGTAGGAAATGCACTTAGATTTGAAACACAGAGTAGTGGGAAAATGTACCTATCTTTGAAACACACAATAATGGGAAAATGCACCTAGATTTAAAACTCACAGCAGTGGGAAAATGCACCCTTATTTAAAACTCACAGTAGTGGGAAAATTCCCCTAGATTTAAACTCACAGCAGTGGCAATATGCACCTAGATCTGAAGCACACTGTAGTGGGAAAATGCACCGAGATTTGACACACACAGTAGCAAGAAAATGCACATGGATTTGAAACTCACAGTAGTGGGAAAATGCACCTAGATTTAAACTCACAGCAGTGGAAAAATGCACCTAGATTAAAACTCACAGCAGTGCGAAAATGCACCTAGATTTGAACCACACAATAGTGGGAAAATGCACCTAGATTTGAAACACTGTAGTAGGAAAATGCACCTAGGTTTGAAACACAGAGCTATGGGAAATTTCACCTAGATTTAAGACTCACAGCAGTGGGAATATGCACCTAGATTTAAAACTCAGCAGTTGGAAAATGCACCTAGATTTGAAACACAGAGTAGTGGGAAAATGTACCTAGATTTGAAACACACAATAATGGGAAAATGTACCTAGATTTAAATTCACAGTCGTGGGAACATGCACCTAGATTTGAAACACACAGTCGTGGGAAAATGCACCGAGATTTGAAACACACAGTAGCAAGAAAATGCACATGGATTTGAAATTCACAGTAGTGTGAAAATGCACCTAGATTTGAAACTCACAGCAGTTGGAAAATGCACCTAGATTTGAACCACACAGTCGTAGGAAAATGCACCTGGGTTTGGAACACAAAGCTATGGGAAATTTCACCTAGATTTAAACTCACAGCAGTGGGAAATTACACCTAGATTTAAACTCACAGCAATAGGAAAATTCACCTAGATTTAAAGCTCACAGGAGTGGGAAAATGCACCTACATTTAAATCTCACAGTAGTGGGAAAATCCACCTGGATTTAAAACTCAAAGCAGTGTGAAAATGCACCCTGATTAAAAACTCACAGTAGTGGGAAGATGCACCTAGATGTAAACTTGCTGCAGTGGCAAAATGCACCTAGATTTCAAACACACAACAATGGGAAAATGCACCTAGATTTAAACTCACAGTAGTGGGAAAATGCACCTAGATTTAAAACTCAAAGCAGTGGGAAAATGCACTTAGATTTGAAACACAGAGTAGTGGGAAAATGCACCTAGATTTAAAACTCACAGCAGTGGGAAAATGCACTTAGATTTGAAACACACAATAATGGGAAAATGCACCTAGATTTAAAACTCACAGCAGTGGGAAAATTCCCCTAGATTTAAACTCACAGCAGTGGGAATATGCACCTAGATTTGAAACACACCGTAGTGGGAAAATGCACTGAGATTTGAAACACACAGTAGCAATAAAATGCACATGGATTTGAAACTCACAGTAGTGGGAAAATGCACCTAGATTTAACCTCACAGTAGAAGGAAAATGCACCTAGGTTTGAAACACAGAGCTATGGGAAATTTCACCTACATTTAATCTCACCGCAGTGGGAAATGCACCTAGATTTAAGACTCACAGCAGTGGGAAAATGCACCTAGATTTAAAACTCACAGCAGTTGGAAAATGCACCTAGATTTGAAACACAGAGTAGTGGGAAAATGTACCTAGATTTGAAACACACAATAATGGGAAAATGTACCTAGATTTAAACTGACAGTCATGGGAACATGCACCTAGACTTGAAACACACAGTAGTGGGAAAATGCACCGAGATTTGAAGCACACAGTAGCAAGAAAATGCACATAGATTTGAAACTCACAGTAGTGGGAAAATGCACCTAGATTTAAAACTCACAGCAGTTGGAAAATGCACCTAGATTTGAACCACACAGTCGAAGGAAAATGCACCTGGGTTTGGAACACAAAGCTATGGGAAATTTCACCTAGATTTAAACTCACAGCAGTGGGAAATGCACCTAGATTTAAGACTCACAGCAGTGGGAAAATGCACCTAGATTTGAGACACACAGCAGTGGGAAATTACACCTAGATTTAAACTCACAGGGTGTGAAATTACACCTAGATTTAAACTCACAGCAGTAGGAAAATGCACCTAGATTTAAAGCTCACAGGAGTGGGAAAATGCACCTAACTTTAAATCTCATAGTAGTGGGAAAATCCACCTACATTTAAAACTCACAGCAGTGGGAAAATGCACCTAGATTTGAGCCACACAGTAGTGGGTAAATGCACCTAGATTTGAAACACACAGTAGTAGGAAAATTCACGTAGGTTTGAAACACAGAGCTATGGTAAATTTCACCTAGATTTAAACTCACAGCAGTGGGAAATGCACCTAGATTTAAGACCCACAGCAGTGGGAAAATGCACCTAGATTTGAAACACACAGCAGTGGGAAATTACACCTAGATTTAAACTCATAGCAGTAGGAACATGCACCTAGATTTAAAGCTCACAGGAGTGGGAAAATGCACCTAGATTTAAATCTCAAAGTAGTGGGAAAGTCCACCTAGATTTAAAACTCACAGCAGAGTGAAAATGCACCCTGATTTAAAACTCACATTAGTGAGAAGATGCACCTAGATGTAAACTCACTTGAGTGGCAAAATGCACCTAGATTCAAAACTCAGAGCAGTGGGAAAATGTACCTAGATTTGAAACACACAACAATGGGAAATTGCGCCTAGATTTGAAACACACAGTAGTGGGGAAATGCACCTAGATTTGAACACACAGCAATGGGAAAATGCACCTAGATTTAAACTCACAGTAGTGGGAAAATGCACCCAGATTTAAAACTCACAGCAGTAGGAAAATGCACCTAGATTTAAAGCTCACATGAGTGGGAAAATGGACCTAGATTTAAATCTCACAGTAGTGGGAAAATCCACCTAGATTTAAAACTTACAGCAGTGTGAAAATGCACCCTGATTTAAAACTCACAGTAGTGGGAAAATGCACCTAGATGTAAACTCACTGCAGTGGCAAAATGCAGCTAGATTCAAACCTCAGAGCAGTGGGAAAATGCACCTAGATTTGAAATGCACAACAATGTGAAATTGCGCCTAGGCTTGAAACACATAGTAGTGGGGAAATGCACCTAGATTTGAACACACAGCAATGGGACAATGCACCTAGATTCAAACTCACAGTAGTGGAAAAATTCACTTAGATTTAAACTCACAGCAGTGGGAATATGCACCTAGATTTGAAACACACTGTAGTGGGGAAATGCACTGATTTTTGAAACACACAGTAGCAAGAAAATGCACATGGATTTGAAACTCACAGTAGTGGGAAAATGCACCTAGATTTAAACTCACAGAAGTGGAAAAATGCACCTAGATTTAAACTCACAGCAGTGGAAAAATGCACCTAGATTTAAAACTCACAGCAGTGGGAAAATGCACATAGATTTGAACCACACAATAGTGGGAAAATGCACCTAGACTTGAAACACACAGTAGTAGGAAAATGCACCTAGGTTTGAAACACAGAGCTATGGGAAATTTCACCCAGATGTAAACTCACAGCAGTGGGAAATGCACCTAGATTTAAGACTCACAGTAGTGGGAAAATGCAACAAGATTTGAAACACACAGTAGCAAGAAAATGCACATGGATTTGAAACTCACAGCAGTGGGAAAATGCACCTAGATTTAAACTCACAGCAGTGGAAAAATGCACCTAGATTTAAACTCACAACAGTGGAAAAATGCACCTAGATTTAAAACTCACAGCAGTGCGAAAATGCACCTAGATTTGAAACACACAGTAGTGGGAAAATGCACCTAGATTTGAAACACACAGTAGTAGGAAAATTAAAAACTCATAGTAGTGGGAAGATGCACCTAGATGTAAACTCACTGCAGTGGCAAAATGCACCTAGATTTCAAACACACAACAATGGGAAAATGTGCCTAGATTTAAACTCACAGTAGTGGGAAAATGCACCTAGATTTAAAACTCACAGCAGTGGGAAAATGCACCTAGATTTGAAACACAGAGTAGTGGGAAAATGTACCTAGATTTGAAACACACAATAGTGGGAAAACGCACCTAGATTTAAAACTCGCAGCAGTGGGAAAATGCACCCTTATTTAAAACTCACAGTAGTGGGAAAATTCCCCTAGGTTTGAAGCACAGAGCTATGGGAAATTTCATCTAGATTTAAACTCACAGCAGTGGGAAATGCACCTAGATTTAAGACTCACATCAGTGGGAAAATGCACCTAGATTTGAAACACACAGCAGTGGGAAATTACACCTAGATTTAAACTCACAGCAGTAGGAAATTGCACCTAGATTTAAAGCTCACAGGAGTGGAAAAATGCACCTACATTTAAATCTCATAGTAGTGGGAAAATCCACCTAGATTTAAAACACACAGCAGTGTGAAAATGCACCCTGATTAAAAACTCTCAGTAGTGGGAAGATGCACCTAGATGTAAACCCACTGCAGTGGCAGAATGCACCTAGATTTCAAACACACAACAATGGGAAAATGCACCTAGATTTAAACTCACAGTAGTGGGAAAATGCACCTAGATTTAAAACTCACAGCAGTGGGAAAATGCACCTAGATTTGAAACACAGAGCAGTGGGAAAATGTACCTAGATTTGAAACACACAATAATGGGAAAATGCACCTAGATTTAAAACTCACAGCAGTGGGAAAATGCACTCTTATTTAAAACTCACAGTAGTGGGAAAATTGCCCTAGATTTAAACTCACAGTAGTGGGAATATGCACCTAGATTTGAAACACACCGTAGTGGGAAAATGCACCGAGATTTGAAACACACAGTAGCAAGAAAATGCACATGGATTTGAAACTCACAGTAGTGGGAAAATGCACCTAGATTTAAACTCACAGCAGTGGAAAAATGCACCTAGATTTAAACTCACAGCAGTGGAAAAATGCACCTAGATTAAAACTCACAGCAGTGGGAAAATGCACCTAGATTTGAACCACACAGTAGTGGGAAAATGCACCTAGATTTGAAACACTGTAGTAGGAAAATGCACCTAGGTTTGAAACACAGAGCTATGGGAAATTTCACCTAGATTTAATCTCACAGAAGTGGGAAATGCACCTAGATTTAAAACTCACAGCAGTTGGAAAATGCACTTAGATTTGAAACACAGAGTAGTGGGAAAATGTACCTAGATTTGAAACACACAATAATGGGAAAATGTACCTAGATTTAAACTCACAGTTGTGGGAACATGCACCTAGATTTGAAACACACAGCAGTGGGAAAATGCACCGATATTTGAAATACAAAGTAGCAAGAAAATGCACATGGATTTGAAACTTACAGTAGTGGGAAAATGCACCTAGATTTAAAACTCACAGCAGTTGGAAAATGCACCTAGATTTGAACCACAAAGTAGTGTGAAAATGCACCTAGATTTGAAACACACAGTCGAAGAAAAATGTACCTGGGTTTGGAACACAAAGCTATGGGAAATTTCACCTAGATTTAAACTCACAGCAGTGGGAAATGCACCTAGATTTAAGACTCACAGCAGTGGGAAAATGCACCTAGATTTGAAACACACAGCAGTGGGAAATTAGACCTAGATTTAAACTCACAGCAATGGGAAATTACACCCAGATTTAAACTCACAGCAGTAGAAACATGCACCTAGATTTAAAGCTCACAGGAGTGTGAAAATGCACCCTGATTAAAAACTCACAGTAGTGAGAAGATGCACCTAGATGTAAACTCACAGTAGTAGGAAAATGCACCTAGATTTAAAACTCACAGCAGTGGGAAAATGCACTTAGATTTGAAAAACAGAGTAGTGGGAAAATGTACCTAGATTTGAAACACACAATAATGGGAAAATGCACCTAGATTTAAAACTCACAGCAGTGGGAAAATGCACCCTTATTTAAAACTCACAGTAGTGGGAAAATTCCCCTAGATTTAAACTCACAGCAGTGGGAATATGCACCTAGATTTGAAACACACCGTAGTGGGAAAATGCACCGAAATTTGAAACACACAGTAGCAAGAAAATGCACATGGATTTGAAACTCACAGTAGTGGGAAAATGCACCTAGATTTAACCTCACAGTAGTAGGAAAATGCACCTAGGTTTGAAACACAGAGCTATGGGAAATTTCACCTACATTTAATCTCACAGCAGTGGGAAATGCACCTAGATTTAAGACTCACAGCAGTGGGAAAATGCACCTAGATTTAAAACTCACAGCAGTTGGAAAATGCACCTAGATTTGAAACACAGAGTAGTGGGAAAATGTACCTAGATTTGAAACAAACAATAATGGGAAAATGTACCTAGATTTAAACTCACAGTCATGGGAACATGCACCTAGATTTGAAACACACAGTAGTGGGAAAATGCACCGAGATTTGAAACACACAGTAGCAAGAAAATGCACATGGATTTGAAACTCACAGTAGTGGGAAAATGCACCTAGATTTAAAACTCACAGCAGTTGGAAAATGCACCTAGATTTGAACCACACAGTCGAAGGAAAATGCACCTGGGTTTGGAACACAAAGCTATGGGAAATTTCACCTAGATTTAAACTCACAGCAGTAGGAAATGCACTTAGATTTGAAACACAGAGTAGTGGGAAAATGTACCTATCTTTGAAACACACAATAATGGGAAAATGCACCTAGATTTAAAACTCACAGCAGTGGGAAAATGCACCCTTATTTAAAACTCACAGTAGTGGGAAAATTCCCCTAGATTTAAACTCACAGCAGTGGCAATATGCACCTAGATCTGAAGCACACTGTAGTGGGAAAATGCACTGAGATTTGACACACACAGTAGCAAGAAAATGCACATGGATTTGAAACTCACAGTAGTGGGAAAATGCACCTAGATTTAAACTCACAGCAGTGGAAAAATGCACCTAGATTAAAACTCACAGCAGTGCGAAAATGCACCTAGATTTGAACCACACAATAGTGGGAAAATGCACCTAGATTTGAAACACTGTAGTAGGAAAATGCACCTAGGTTTGAAACACAGAGCTATGGGAAATTTCACCTAGATTTAAGACTCACAGCAGTGGGAATATGCACCTAGATTTAAAACTCAGCAGTTGGAAAATGCACCTAGATTTGAAACACAGAGTAGTGGGAAAATGTACCTAGATTTGAAACACACAATAATGGGAAAATGTACCTAGATTTAAATTCACAGTCGTGGGAACATGCACCTAGATTTGAAACACACAGTCATGGGAAAATGCACCGAGATTTGAAACACACAGTAGCAAGAAAATGCACATGGATTTGAAATTCACAGTAGTGTGAAAATGCACCTAGATTTGAAACTCACAGCAGTTGGAAAATGCACCTAGATTTGAACCACACAGTCGTAGGAAAATGCACCTGGGTTTGGAACACAAAGCTATGGGAAATTTCACCTAGATTTAAACTCACAGCAGTGTGAAATTACACCTAGATTTAAACTCACAGCAATAGGAAAATTCACCTAGATTTAAAGCTCACAGGAGTGGGAAAATGCACCTACATTTAAATCTCACAGTAGTGGGAAAATCCACCTGGATTTAAAACTCAAAGCAGTGTGAAAATGCACCCTGATTAAAAACTCACAGTAGTGGGAAGATGCACCTAGATGTAAACTTGCTGCAGTGGCAAAATGCACATAGATTTCAAACACACAACAATGGGAAAATGCACCTAGATTTAAACTCACAGTAGTGGGAAAATGCACCTAGATTTAAAACTCAAAGCAGTGGGAAAATGCACTTAGATTTGAAACACAGAGTAGTGGGAAAATGCACCTAGATTTAAAACTCACAGCAGTTGGAAAATGCACCTAGATTTGAAGCACACAGTCGAAGGAAAATGCACCTGGGTTTGGAACACAAAGCTATGGGAAATTTCACCTAGATTTAAACTCACAGCAGTAGGAAATGCACTTAGATTTGAAACACAGAGTAGTGGGAAAATGTACCTATCTTTGAAACACACAATAATGGGAAAATGCACCTAGATTTAAAACTCACAGCAGTGGGAAAATGCACCCTTATTTAAAACTCACAGTAGTGGGAAAATTCCCCTAGATTTAAACTCACAGCAGTGGCAATATGCACCTAGATCTGAAGCACACTGTAGTGGGAAAATGCACCGAGATTTGACACACACAGTAGCAAGAAAATGCACATGGATTTGAAACTCACAGTAGTGGGAAAATGCACCTAGATTTAAACTCACAGCAGTGGAAAAATGCACCTAGATTAAAACTCACAGCAGTGCGAAAATGCACCTAGATTTGAACCACACAATAGTGGGAAAATGCACCTAGATTTGAAACACTGTAGTAGGAAAATGCACCTAGGTTTGAAACACAGAGCTATGGGAAATTTCACCTAGATTTAAGACTCACAGCAGTGGGAATATGCACCTAGATTTAAAACTCAGCAGTTGGAAAATGCACCTAGATTTGAAACACAGAGTAGTGGGAAAATGTACCTAGATTTGAAACACACAATAATGGGAAAATGTACCTAGATTTAAATTCACAGTCGTGGGAACATGCACCTAGATTTGAAACACACAGTCGTGGGAAAATGCACCGAGATTTGAAACACACAGTAGCAAGAAAATGCACATGGATTTGAAATTCACAGTAGTGTGAAAATGCACCTAGATTTGAAACTCACAGCAGTTGGAAAATGCACCTAGATTTGAACCACACAGTCGTAGGAAAATGCACCTGGGTTTGGAACACAAAGCTATGGGAAATTTCACCTAGATTTAAACTCACAGCAGTGGGAAATTACACCTAGATTTAAACTCACAGCAATAGGAAAATTCACCTAGATTTAAAGCTCACAGGAGTGGGAAAATGCACCTACATTTAAATCTCACAGTAGTGGGAAAATCCACCTGGATTTAAAACTCAAAGCAGTGTGAAAATGCACCCTGATTAAAAACTCACAGTAGTGGGAAGATGCACCTAGATGTAAACTTGCTGCAGTGGCAAAATGCACCTAGATTTCAAACACACAACAATGGGAAAATGCACCTAGATTTAAACTCACAGTAGTGGGAAAATGCACCTAGATTTAAAACTCAAAGCAGTGGGAAAATGCACTTAGATTTGAAACACAGAGTAGTGGGAAAATGCACCTAGATTTAAAACTCACAGCAGTGGGAAAATGCACTTAGATTTGAAACACACAATAATGGGAAAATGCACCTAGATTTAAAACTCACAGCAGTGGGAAAATTCCCCTAGATTTAAACTCACAGCAGTGGGAATATGCACCTAGATTTGAAACACACCGTAGTGGGAAAATGCACTGAGATTTGAAACACACAGTAGCAATAAAATGCACATGGATTTGAAACTCACAGTAGTGGGAAAATGCACCTAGATTTAACCTCACAGTAGAAGGAAAATGCACCTAGGTTTGAAACACAGAGCTATGGGAAATTTCACCTACATTTAATCTCACCGCAGTGGGAAATGCACCTAGATTTAAGACTCACAGCAGTGGGAAAATGCACCTAGATTTAAAACTCACAGCAGTTGGAAAATGCACCTAGATTTGAAACACAGAGTAGTGGGAAAATGTACCTAGATTTGAAACACACAATAATGGGAAAATGTACCTAGATTTAAACTGACAGTCATGGGAACATGCACCTAGACTTGAAACACACAGTAGTGGGAAAATGCACCGAGATTTGAAGCACACAGTAGCAAGAAAATGCACATAGATTTGAAACTCACAGTAGTGGGAAAATGCACCTAGATTTAAAACTCACAGCAGTTGGAAAATGCACCTAGATTTGAACCACACAGTCGAAGGAAAATGCACCTGGGTTTGGAACACAAAGCTATGGGAAATTTCACCTAGATTTAAACTCACAGCAGTGGGAAATGCACCTAGATTTAAGACTCACAGCAGTGGGAAAATGCACCTAGATTTGAGACACACAGCAGTGGGAAATTACACCTAGATTTAAACTCACAAGGTGTGAAATTACACCTAGATTTAAACTCACAGCAGTAGGAAAATGCACCTAGATTTAAAGCTCACAGGAGTGGGAAAATGCACCTAACTTTAAATCTCATAGTAGTGGGAAAATCCACCTACATTTAAAACTCACAGCAGTGGGAAAATGCACCTAGATTTGAGCCACACAGTAGTGGGTAAATGCACCTAGATTTGAAACACACAGTAGTAGGAAAATTCACGTAGGTTTGAAACACAGAGCTATGGTAAATTTCACCTAGATTTAAACTCACAGCAGTGGGAAATGCACCTAGATTTAAGACCCACAGCAGTGGGAAAATGCACCTAGATTTGAAACACACAGCAGTGGGAAATTACACCTAGATTTAAACTCATAGCAGTAGGAACATGCACCTAGATTTAAAGCTCACAGGAGTGGGAAAATGCACCTAGATTTAAATCTCAAAGTAGTGGGAAAGTCCACCTAGATTTAAAACTCACAGCAGAGTGAAAATGCACCCTGATTTAAAACTCACATTAGTGAGAAGATGCACCTAGATGTAAACTCACTTGAGTGGCAAAATGCACCTAGATTCAAAACTCAGAGCAGTGGGAAAATGTACCTAGATTTGAAACACACAACAATGGGAAATTGCGCCTAGATTTGAAACACACAGTAGTGGGGAAATGCACCTAGATTTGAACACACAGCAATGGGAAAATGCACCTAGATTTAAACTCACAGTAGTGGGAAAATGCACCCAGATTTAAAACTCACAGCAGTAGGAAAATGCACCTAGATTTAAAGCTCACAGGAGTGGGAAAATGGACCTAGATTTAAATCTCACAGTAGTGGGAAAATCCACCTAGATTTAAAACTTACAGCAGTGTGAAAATGCACCCTGATTTAAAACTCACAGTAGTGGGAAAATGCACCTAGATGTAAACTCACTGCAGTGGCAAAATGCAGCTAGATTCAAACCTCAGAGCAGTGGGAAAATGCACCTAGATTTGAAATGCACAACAATGTGAAATTGCGCCTAGGCTTGAAACACATAGTAGTGGGGAAATGCACCTAGATTTGAACACACAGCAATGGGACAATGCACCTAGATTCAAACTCACAGTAGTGGAAAAATTCACTTAGATTTAAACTCACAGCAGTGGGAATATGCACCTAGATTTGAAACACACTGTAGTGGGGAAATGCACTGATTTTTGAAACACACAGTAGCAAGAAAATGCACATGGATTTGAAACTCACAGTAGTGGGAAAATGCACCTAGATTTAAACTCACAGAAGTGGAAAAATGCACCTAGATTTAAACTCACAGCAGTGGAAAAATGCACCTAGATTTAAAACTCACAGCAGTGGGAAAATGCACATAGATTTGAACCACACAATAGTGGGAAAATGCACCTAGACTTGAAACACACAGTAGTAGGAAAATGCACCTAGGTTTGAAACACAGAGCTATGGGAAATTTCACCCAGATGTAAACTCACAGCAGTGGGAAATGCACCTAGATTTAAGACTCACAGTAGTGGGAAAATGCAACAAGATTTGAAACACACAGTAGCAAGAAAATGCACATGGATTTGAAACTCACAGCAGTGGGAAAATGCACCTAGATTTAAACTCACAGCAGTGGAAAAATGCACCTAGATTTAAACTCACAACAGTGGAAAAATGCACCTAGATTTAAAACTCACAGCAGTGCGAAAATGCACCTAGATTTGAAACACACAGTAGTGGGAAAATGCACCTAGATTTGAAACACACAGTAGTAGGAAAATTAAAAACTCATAGTAGTGGGAAGATGCACCTAGATGTAAACTCACTGCAGTGGCAAAATGCACCTAGATTTCAAACACACAACAATGGGAAAATGTGTCTAGATTTAAACTCACAGTAGTGGGAAAATGCACCTAGATTTAAAACTCACAGCAGTGGGAAAATGCACCTAGATTTGAAACACAGAGTAGTGGGAAAATGTACCTAGATTTGAAACACACAATAGTGGGAAAACGCACCTAGATTTAAAACTCGCAGCAGTGGGAAAATGCACCCTTATTTAAAACTCACAGTAGTGGGAAAATTCCCCTAGGTTTGAAGCACAGAGCTATGGGAAATTTCATCTAGATTTAAACTCACAGCAGTGGGAAATGCACCTAGATTTAAGACTCACATCAGTGGGAAAATGCACCTAGATTTGAAACACACAGCAGTGGGAAATTACACCTAGATTTAAACTCACAGCAGTAGGAAATTGCACCTAGATTTAAAGCTCACAGGAGTGGAAAAATGCACCTACATTTAAATCTCATAGTAGTGGGAAAATCCACCTAGATTTAAAACACACAGCAGTGTGAAAATGCACCCTGATTAAAAACTCTCAGTAGTGGGAAGATGCACCTAGATGTAAACCCACTGCAGTGGCAGAATGCACCTAGATTTCAAACACACAACAATGGGAAAATGCACCTAGATTTAAACTCACAGTAGTGGGAAAATGCACCTAGATTTAAAACTCACAGCAGTGGGAAAATGCACCTAGATTTGAAACACAGAGCAGTGGGAAAATGTACCTAGATTTGAAACACACAATAATGGGAAAATGCACCTAGATTTAAAACTCACAGCAGTGGGAAAATGCACTCTTATTTAAAACTCACAGTAGTGGGAAAATTGCCCTAGATTTAAACTCACAGTAGTGGGAATATGCACCTAGATTTGAAACACACCGTAGTGGGAAAATGCACCGAGATTTGAAACACACAGTAGCAAGAAAATGCACATGGATTTGAAACTCACAGTAGTGGGAAAATGCACCTAGATTTAAACTCACAGCAGTGGAAAAATGCACCTAGATTTAAACTCACAGCAGTGGAAAAATGCACCTAGATTAAAACTCACAGCAGTGGGAAAATGCACCTAGATTTGAACCACACAGTAGTGGGAAAATGCACCTAGATTTGAAACACTGTAGTAGGAAAATGCACCTAGGTTTGAAACACAGAGCTATGGGAAATTTCACCTAGATTTAATCTCACAGAAGTGGGAAATGCACCTAGATTTAAAACTCACAGCAGTTGGAAAATGCACTTAGATTTGAAACACAGAGTAGTGGGAAAATGTACCTAGATTTGAAACACACAATAATGGGAAAATGTACCTAGATTTAAACTCACAGTTGTGGGAACATGCACCTAGATTTGAAACACACAGCAGTGGGAAAATGCACCGATATTTGAAATACAAAGTAGCAAGAAAATGCACATGGATTTGAAACTTACAGTAGTGGGAAAATGCACCTAGATTTAAAACTCACAGCAGTTGGAAAATGCACCTAGATTTGAACCACAAAGTAGTGTGAAAATGCACCTAGATTTGAAACACACAGTCGAAGAAAAATGTACCTGGGTTTGGAACACAAAGCTATGGGAAATTTCACCTAGATTTAAACTCACAGCAGTGGGAAATGCACCTAGATTTAAGACTCACAGCAGTGGGAAAATGCACCTAGATTTGAAACACACAGCAGTGGGAAATTAGACCTAGATTTAAACTCACAGCAATGGGAAATTACACCCAGATTTAAACTCACAGCAGTAGAAACATGCACCTAGATTTAAAGCTCACAGGAGTGTGAAAATGCACCCTGATTAAAAACTCACAGTAGTGAGAAGATGCACCTAGATGTAAACTCACAGTAGTAGGAAAATGCACCTAGATTTAAAACTCACAGCAGTGGGAAAATGCACTTAGATTTGAAAAACAGAGTAGTGGGAAAATGTACCTAGATTTGAAACACACAATAATGGGAAAATGCACCTAGATTTAAAACTCACAGCAGTGGGAAAATGCACCCTTATTTAAAACTCACAGTAGTGGGAAAATTCCCCTAGATTTAAACTCACAGCAGTGGGAATATGCACCTAGATTTGAAACACACCGTAGTGGGAAAATGCACCGAAATTTGAAACACACAGTAGCAAGAAAATGCACATGGATTTGAAACTCACAGTAGTGGGAAAATGCACCTAGATTTAACCTCACAGTAGTAGGAAAATGCACCTAGGTTTGAAACACAGAGCTATGGGAAATTTCACCTACATTTAATCTCACAGCAGTGGGAAATGCACCTAGATTTAAGACTCACAGCAGTGGGAAAATGCACCTAGATTTAAAACTCACAGCAGTTGGAAAATGCACCTAGATTTGAAACACAGAGTAGTGGGAAAATGTACCTAGATTTGAAACAAACAATAATGGGAAAATGTACCTAGATTTAAACTCACAGTCATGGGAACATGCACCTAGATTTGAAACACACAGTAGTGGGAAAATGCACCGAGATTTGAAACACACAGTAGCAAGAAAATGCACATGGATTTGAAACTCACAGTAGTGGGAAAATGCACCTAGATTTAAAACTCACAGCAGTTGGAAAATGCACCTAGATTTGAACCACACAGTCGAAGGAAAATGCACCTGGGTTTGGAACACAAAGCTATGGGAAATTTCACCTAGATTTAAACTCACAGCAGTAGGAAATGCACTTAGATTTGAAACACAGAGTAGTGGGAAAATGTACCTATCTTTGAAACACACAATAATGGGAAAATGCACCTAGATTTAAAACTCACAGCAGTGGGAAAATGCACCCTTATTTAAAACTCACAGTAGTGGGAAAATTCCCCTAGATTTAAACTCACAGCAGTGGCAATATGCACCTAGATCTGAAGCACACTGTAGTGGGAAAATGCACTGAGATTTGACACACACAGTAGCAAGAAAATGCACATGGATTTGAAACTCACAGTAGTGGGAAAATGCACCTAGATTTAAACTCACAGCAGTGGAAAAATGCACCTAGATTAAAACTCACAGCAGTGCGAAAATGCACCTAGATTTGAACCACACAATAGTGGGAAAATGCACCTAGATTTGAAACACTGTAGTAGGAAAATGCACCTAGGTTTGAAACACAGAGCTATGGGAAATTTCACCTAGATTTAAGACTCACAGCAGTGGGAATATGCACCTAGATTTAAAACTCAGCAGTTGGAAAATGCACCTAGATTTGAAACACAGAGTAGTGGGAAAATGTACCTAGATTTGAAACACACAATAATGGGAAAATGTACCTAGATTTAAATTCACAGTCGTGGGAACATGCACCTAGATTTGAAACACACAGTCATGGGAAAATGCACCGAGATTTGAAACACACAGTAGCAAGAAAATGCACATGGATTTGAAATTCACAGTAGTGTGAAAATGCACCTAGATTTGAAACTCACAGCAGTTGGAAAATGCACCTAGATTTGAACCACACAGTCGTAGGAAAATGCACCTGGGTTTGGAACACAAAGCTATGGGAAATTTCACCTAGATTTAAACTCACAGCAGTGTGAAATTACACCTAGATTTAAACTCACAGCAATAGGAAAATTCACCTAGATTTAAAGCTCACAGGAGTGGGAAAATGCACCTACATTTAAATCTCACAGTAGTGGGAAAATCCACCTGGATTTAAAACTCAAAGCAGTGTGAAAATGCACCCTGATTAAAAACTCACAGTAGTGGGAAGATGCACCTAGATGTAAACTTGCTGCAGTGGCAAAATGCACATAGATTTCAAACACACAACAATGGGAAAATGCACCTAGATTTAAACTCACAGTAGTGGGAAAATGCACCTAGATTTAAAACTCAAAGCAGTGGGAAAATGCACTTAGATTTGAAACACAGAGTAGTGGGAAAATGCACCTAGATTTAAAACTCACAGCAGTTGGAAAATGCACCTAGATTTGAAGCACACAGTCGAAGGAAAATGCACCTGGGTTTGGAACACAAAGCTATGGGAAATTTCACCTAGATTTAAACTCACAGCAGTAGGAAATGCACTTAGATTTGAAACACAGAGTAGTGGGAAAATGTACCTATCTTTGAAACACACAATAATGGGAAAATGCACCTAGATTTAAAACTCACAGCAGTGGGAAAATGCACCCTTATTTAAAACTCACAGTAGTGGGAAAATTCCCCTAGATTTAAACTCACAGCAGTGGCAATATGCACCTAGATCTGAAGCACACTGTAGTGGGAAAATGCACCGAGATTTGACACACACAGTAGCAAGAAAATGCACATGGATTTGAAACTCACAGTAGTGGGAAAATGCACCTAGATTTAAACTCACAGCAGTGGAAAAATGCACCTAGATTAAAACTCACAGCAGTGCGAAAATGCACCTAGATTTGAACCACACAATAGTGGGAAAATGCACCTAGATTTGAAACACTGTAGTAGGAAAATGCACCTAGGTTTGAAACACAGAGCTATGGGAAATTTCACCTAGATTTAAGACTCACAGCAGTGGGAATATGCACCTAGATTTAAAACTCAGCAGTTGGAAAATGCACCTAGATTTGAAACACAGAGTAGTGGGAAAATGTACCTAGATTTGAAACACACAATAATGGGAAAATGTACCTAGATTTAAATTCACAGTCGTGGGAACATGCACCTAGATTTGAAACACACAGTCGTGGGAAAATGCACCGAGATTTGAAACACACAGTAGCAAGAAAATGCACATGGATTTGAAATTCACAGTAGTGTGAAAATGCACCTAGATTTGAAACTCACAGCAGTTGGAAAATGCACCTAGATTTGAACCACACAGTCGTAGGAAAATGCACCTGGGTTTGGAACACAAAGCTATGGGAAATTTCACCTAGATTTAAACTCACAGCAGTGGGAAATTACACCTAGATTTAAACTCACAGCAATAGGAAAATTCACCTAGATTTAAAGCTCACAGGAGTGGGAAAATGCACCTACATTTAAATCTCACAGTAGTGGGAAAATCCACCTGGATTTAAAACTCAAAGCAGTGTGAAAATGCACCCTGATTAAAAACTCACAGTAGTGGGAAGATGCACCTAGATGTAAACTTGCTGCAGTGGCAAAATGCACCTAGATTTCAAACACACAACAATGGGAAAATGCACCTAGATTTAAACTCACAGTAGTGGGAAAATGCACCTAGATTTAAAACTCAAAGCAGTGGGAAAATGCACTTAGATTTGAAACACAGAGTAGTGGGAAAATGCACCTAGATTTAAAACTCACAGCAGTGGGAAAATGCACTTAGATTTGAAACACACAATAATGGGAAAATGCACCTAGATTTAAAACTCACAGCAGTGGGAAAATTCCCCTAGATTTAAACTCACAGCAGTGGGAATATGCACCTAGATTTGAAACACACCGTAGTGGGAAAATGCACTGAGATTTGAAACACACAGTAGCAATAAAATGCACATGGATTTGAAACTCACAGTAGTGGGAAAATGCACCTAGATTTAACCTCACAGTAGAAGGAAAATGCACCTAGGTTTGAAACACAGAGCTATGGGAAATTTCACCTACATTTAATCTCACCGCAGTGGGAAATGCACCTAGATTTAAGACTCACAGCAGTGGGAAAATGCACCTAGATTTAAAACTCACAGCAGTTGGAAAATGCACCTAGATTTGAAACACAGAGTAGTGGGAAAATGTACCTAGATTTGAAACACACAATAATGGGAAAATGTACCTAGATTTAAACTGACAGTCATGGGAACATGCACCTAGACTTGAAACACACAGTAGTGGGAAAATGCACCGAGATTTGAAGCACACAGTAGCAAGAAAATGCACATAGATTTGAAACTCACAGTAGTGGGAAAATGCACCTAGATTTAAAACTCACAGCAGTTGGAAAATGCACCTAGATTTGAACCACACAGTCGAAGGAAAATGCACCTGGGTTTGGAACACAAAGCTATGGGAAATTTCACCTAGATTTAAACTCACAGCAGTGGGAAATGCACCTAGATTTAAGACTCACAGCAGTGGGAAAATGCACCTAGATTTGAGACACACAGCAGTGGGAAATTACACCTAGATTTAAACTCACAGGGTGTGAAATTACACCTAGATTTAAACTCACAGCAGTAGGAAAATGCACCTAGATTTAAAGCTCACAGGAGTGGGAAAATGCACCTAACTTTAAATCTCATAGTAGTGGGAAAATCCACCTACATTTAAAACTCACAGCAGTGGGAAAATGCACCTAGATTTGAGCCACACAGTAGTGGGTAAATGCACCTAGATTTGAAACACACAGTAGTAGGAAAATTCACGTAGGTTTGAAACACAGAGCTATGGTAAATTTCACCTAGATTTAAACTCACAGCAGTGGGAAATGCACCTAGATTTAAGACCCACAGCAGTGGGAAAATGCACCTAGATTTGAAACACACAGCAGTGGGAAATTACACCTAGATTTAAACTCATAGCAGTAGGAACATGCACCTAGATTTAAAGCTCACAGGAGTGGGAAAATGCACCTAGATTTAAATCTCAAAGTAGTGGGAAAGTCCACCTAGATTTAAAACTCACAGCAGAGTGAAAATGCACCCTGATTTAAAACTCACATTAGTGAGAAGATGCACCTAGATGTAAACTCACTTGAGTGGCAAAATGCACCTAGATTCAAAACTCAGAGCAGTGGGAAAATGTACCTAGATTTGAAACACACAACAATGGGAAATTGCGCCTAGATTTGAAACACACAGTAGTGGGGAAATGCACCTAGATTTGAACACACAGCAATGGGAAAATGCACCTAGATTTAAACTCACAGTAGTGGGAAAATGCACCCAGATTTAAAACTCACAGCAGTAGGAAAATGCACCTAGATTTAAAGCTCACAGGAGTGGGAAAATGGACCTAGATTTAAATCTCACAGTAGTGGGAAAATCCACCTAGATTTAAAACTTACAGCAGTGTGAAAATGCACCCTGATTTAAAACTCACAGTAGTGGGAAAATGCACCTAGATGTAAACTCACTGCAGTGGCAAAATGCAGCTAGATTCAAACCTCAGAGCAGTGGGAAAATGCACCTAGATTTGAAATGCACAACAATGTGAAATTGCGCCTAGGCTTGAAACACATAGTAGTGGGGAAATGCACCTAGATTTGAACACACAGCAATGGGACAATGCACCTAGATTCAAACTCACAGTAGTGGAAAAATTCACTTAGATTTAAACTCACAGCAGTGGGAATATGCACCTAGATTTGAAACACACTGTAGTGGGGAAATGCACTGATTTTTGAAACACACAGTAGCAAGAAAATGCACATGGATTTGAAACTCACAGTAGTGGGAAAATGCACCTAGATTTAAACTCACAGAAGTGGAAAAATGCACCTAGATTTAAACTCACAGCAGTGGAAAAATGCACCTAGATTTAAAACTCACAGCAGTGGGAAAATGCACATAGATTTGAACCACACAATAGTGGGAAAATGCACCTAGACTTGAAACACACAGTAGTAGGAAAATGCACCTAGGTTTGAAACACAGAGCTATGGGAAATTTCACCCAGATGTAAACTCACAGCAGTGGGAAATGCACCTAGATTTAAGACTCACAGTAGTGGGAAAATGCAACAAGATTTGAAACACACAGTAGCAAGAAAATGCACATGGATTTGAAACTCACAGCAGTGGGAAAATGCACCTAGATTTAAACTCACAGCAGTGGAAAAATGCACCTAGATTTAAACTCACAACAGTGGAAAAATGCACCTAGATTTAAAACTCACAGCAGTGCGAAAATGCACCTAGATTTGAAACACACAGTAGTGGGAAAATGCACCTAGATTTGAAACACACAGTAGTAGGAAAATTAAAAACTCATAGTAGTGGGAAGATGCACCTAGATGTAAACTCACTGCAGTGGCAAAATGCACCTAGATTTCAAACACACAACAATGGGAAAATGTGCCTAGATTTAAACTCACAGTAGTGGGAAAATGCACCTAGATTTAAAACTCACAGCAGTGGGAAAATGCACCTAGATTTGAAACACAGAGTAGTGGGAAAATGTACCTAGATTTGAAACACACAATAGTGGGAAAACGCACCTAGATTTAAAACTCGCAGCAGTGGGAAAATGCACCCTTATTTAAAACTCACAGTAGTGGGAAAATTCCCCTAGGTTTGAAGCACAGAGCTATGGGAAATTTCATCTAGATTTAAACTCACAGCAGTGGGAAATGCACCTAGATTTAAGACTCACATCAGTGGGAAAATGCACCTAGATTTGAAACACACAGCAGTGGGAAATTACACCTAGATTTAAACTCACAGCAGTAGGAAATTGCACCTAGATTTAAAGCTCACAGGAGTGGAAAAATGCACCTACATTTAAATCTCATAGTAGTGGGAAAATCCACCTAGATTTAAAACACACAGCAGTGTGAAAATGCACCCTGATTAAAAACTCTCAGTAGTGGGAAGATGCACCTAGATGTAAACCCACTGCAGTGGCAGAATGCACCTAGATTTCAAACACACAACAATGGGAAAATGCACCTAGATTTAAACTCACAGTAGTGGGAAAATGCACCTAGATTTAAAACTCACAGCAGTGGGAAAATGCACCTAGATTTGAAACACAGAGCAGTGGGAAAATGTACCTAGATTTGAAACACACAATAATGGGAAAATGCACCTAGATTTAAAACTCACAGCAGTGGGAAAATGCACTCTTATTTAAAACTCACAGTAGTGGGAAAATTGCCCTAGATTTAAACTCACAGTAGTGGGAATATGCACCTAGATTTGAAACACACCGTAGTGGGAAAATGCACCGAGATTTGAAACACACAGTAGCAAGAAAATGCACATGGATTTGAAACTCACAGTAGTGGGAAAATGCACCTAGATTTAAACTCACAGCAGTGGAAAAATGCACCTAGATTTAAACTCACAGCAGTGGAAAAATGCACCTAGATTAAAACTCACAGCAGTGGGAAAATGCACCTAGATTTGAACCACACAGTAGTGGGAAAATGCACCTAGATTTGAAACACTGTAGTAGGAAAATGCACCTAGGTTTGAAACACAGAGCTATGGGAAATTTCACCTAGATTTAATCTCACAGAAGTGGGAAATGCACCTAGATTTAAAACTCACAGCAGTTGGAAAATGCACTTAGATTTGAAACACAGAGTAGTGGGAAAATGTACCTAGATTTGAAACACACAATAATGGGAAAATGTACCTAGATTTAAACTCACAGTTGTGGGAACATGCACCTAGATTTGAAACACACAGCAGTGGGAAAATGCACCGATATTTGAAATACAAAGTAGCAAGAAAATGCACATGGATTTGAAACTTACAGTAGTGGGAAAATGCACCTAGATTTAAAACTCACAGCAGTTGGAAAATGCACCTAGATTTGAACCACAAAGTAGTGTGAAAATGCACCTAGATTTGAAACACACAGTCGAAGAAAAATGTACCTGGGTTTGGAACACAAAGCTATGGGAAATTTCACCTAGATTTAAACTCACAGCAGTGGGAAATGCACCTAGATTTAAGACTCACAGCAGTGGGAAAATGCACCTAGATTTGAAACACACAGCAGTGGGAAATTAGACCTAGATTTAAACTCACAGCAATGGGAAATTACACCCAGATTTAAACTCACAGCAGTAGAAACATGCACCTAGATTTAAAGCTCACAGGAGTGTGAAAATGCACCCTGATTAAAAACTCACAGTAGTGAGAAGATGCACCTAGATGTAAACTCACAGTAGTAGGAAAATGCACCTAGATTTAAAACTCACAGCAGTGGGAAAATGCACTTAGATTTGAAAAACAGAGTAGTGGGAAAATGTACCTAGATTTGAAACACACAATAATGGGAAAATGCACCTAGATTTAAAACTCACAGCAGTGGGAAAATGCACCCTTATTTAAAACTCACAGTAGTGGGAAAATTCCCCTAGATTTAAACTCACAGCAGTGGGAATATGCACCTAGATTTGAAACACACCGTAGTGGGAAAATGCACCGAAATTTGAAACACACAGTAGCAAGAAAATGCACATGGATTTGAAACTCACAGTAGTGGGAAAATGCACCTAGATTTAACCTCACAGTAGTAGGAAAATGCACCTAGGTTTGAAACACAGAGCTATGGGAAATTTCACCTACATTTAATCTCACAGCAGTGGGAAATGCACCTAGATTTAAGACTCACAGCAGTGGGAAAATGCACCTAGATTTAAAACTCACAGCAGTTGGAAAATGCACCTAGATTTGAAACACAGAGTAGTGGGAAAATGTACCTAGATTTGAAACAAACAATAATGGGAAAATGTACCTAGATTTAAACTCACAGTCATGGGAACATGCACCTAGATTTGAAACACACAGTAGTGGGAAAATGCACCGAGATTTGAAACACACAGTAGCAAGAAAATGCACATGGATTTGAAACTCACAGTAGTGGGAAAATGCACCTAGATTTAAAACTCACAGCAGTTGGAAAATGCACCTAGATTTGAACCACACAGTCGAAGGAAAATGCACCTGGGTTTGGAACACAAAGCTATGGGAAATTTCACCTAGATTTAAACTCACAGCAGTAGGAAATGCACTTAGATTTGAAACACAGAGTAGTGGGAAAATGTACCTATCTTTGAAACACACAATAATGGGAAAATGCACCTAGATTTAAAACTCACAGCAGTGGGAAAATGCACCCTTATTTAAAACTCACAGTAGTGGGAAAATTCCCCTAGATTTAAACTCACAGCAGTGGCAATATGCACCTAGATCTGAAGCACACTGTAGTGGGAAAATGCACTGAGATTTGACACACACAGTAGCAAGAAAATGCACATGGATTTGAAACTCACAGTAGTGGGAAAATGCACCTAGATTTAAACTCACAGCAGTGGAAAAATGCACCTAGATTAAAACTCACAGCAGTGCGAAAATGCACCTAGATTTGAACCACACAATAGTGGGAAAATGCACCTAGATTTGAAACACTGTAGTAGGAAAATGCACCTAGGTTTGAAACACAGAGCTATGGGAAATTTCACCTAGATTTAAGACTCACAGCAGTGGGAATATGCACCTAGATTTAAAACTCAGCAGTTGGAAAATGCACCTAGATTTGAAACACAGAGTAGTGGGAAAATGTACCTAGATTTGAAACACACAATAATGGGAAAATGTACCTAGATTTAAATTCACAGTCGTGGGAACATGCACCTAGATTTGAAACACACAGTCATGGGAAAATGCACCGAGATTTGAAACACACAGTAGCAAGAAAATGCACATGGATTTGAAATTCACAGTAGTGTGAAAATGCACCTAGATTTGAAACTCACAGCAGTTGGAAAATGCACCTAGATTTGAACCACACAGTCGTAGGAAAATGCACCTGGGTTTGGAACACAAAGCTATGGGAAATTTCACCTAGATTTAAACTCACAGCAGTGTGAAATTACACCTAGATTTAAACTCACAGCAATAGGAAAATTCACCTAGATTTAAAGCTCACAGGAGTGGGAAAATGCACCTACATTTAAATCTCACAGTAGTGGGAAAATCCACCTGGATTTAAAACTCAAAGCAGTGTGAAAATGCACCCTGATTAAAAACTCACAGTAGTGGGAAGATGCACCTAGATGTAAACTTGCTGCAGTGGCAAAATGCACATAGATTTCAAACACACAACAATGGGAAAATGCACCTAGATTTAAACTCACAGTAGTGGGAAAATGCACCTAGATTTAAAACTCAAAGCAGTGGGAAAATGCACTTAGATTTGAAACACAGAGTAGTGGGAAAATGCACCTAGATTTAAAACTCACAGCAGTTGGAAAATGCACCTAGATTTGAAGCACACAGTCGAAGGAAAATGCACCTGGGTTTGGAACACAAAGCTATGGGAAATTTCACCTAGATTTAAACTCACAGCAGTAGGAAATGCACTTAGATTTGAAACACAGAGTAGTGGGAAAATGTACCTATCTTTGAAACACACAATAATGGGAAAATGCACCTAGATTTAAAACTCACAGCAGTGGGAAAATGCACCCTTATTTAAAACTCACAGTAGTGGGAAAATTCCCCTAGATTTAAACTCACAGCAGTGGCAATATGCACCTAGATCTGAAGCACACTGTAGTGGGAAAATGCACCGAGATTTGACACACACAGTAGCAAGAAAATGCACATGGATTTGAAACTCACAGTAGTGGGAAAATGCACCTAGATTTAAACTCACAGCAGTGGAAAAATGCACCTATATTAAAACTCACAGCAGTGCGAAAATGCACCTAGATTTGAACCACACAATAGTGGGAAAATGCACCTAGATTTGAAACACTGTAGTAGGAAAATGCACCTAGGTTTGAAACACAGAGCTATGGGAAATTTCACCTAGATTTAAGACTCACAGCAGTGGGAATATGCACCTAGATTTAAAACTCAGCAGTTGGAAAATGCACCTAGATTTGAAACACAGAGTAGTGGGAAAATGTACCTAGATTTGAAACACACAATAATGGGAAAATGTACCTAGATTTAAATTCACAGTCGTGGGAACATGCACCTAGATTTGAAACACACAGTCGTGGGAAAATGCACCGAGATTTGAAACACACAGTAGCAAGAAAATGCACATGGATTTGAAATTCACAGTAGTGTGAAAATGCACCTAGATTTGAAACTCACAGCAGTTGGAAAATGCACCTAGATTTGAACCACACAGTCGTAGGAAAATGCACCTGGGTTTGGAACACAAAGCTATGGGAAATTTCACCTAGATTTAAACTCACAGCAGTGGGAAATTACACCTAGATTTAAACTCACAGCAATAGGAAAATTCACCTAGATTTAAAGCTCACAGGAGTGGGAAAATGCACCTACATTTAAATCTCACAGTAGTGGGAAAATCCACCTGGATTTAAAACTCAAAGCAGTGTGAAAATGCACCCTGATTAAAAACTCACAGTAGTGGGAAGATGCACCTAGATGTAAACTTGCTGCAGTGGCAAAATGCACCTAGATTTCAAACACACAACAATGGGAAAATGCACCTAGATTTAAACTCACAGTAGTGGGAAAATGCACCTAGATTTAAAACTCAAAGCAGTGGGAAAATGCACTTAGATTTGAAACACAGAGTAGTGGGAAAATGCACCTAGATTTAAAACTCACAGCAGTGGGAAAATGCACTTAGATTTGAAACACACAATAATGGGAAAATGCACCTAGATTTAAAACTCACAGCAGTGGGAAAATTCCCCTAGATTTAAACTCACAGCAGTGGGAATATGCACCTAGATTTGAAACACACCGTAGTGGGAAAATGCACTGAGATTTGAAACACACAGTAGCAATAAAATGCACATGGATTTGAAACTCACAGTAGTGGGAAAATGCACCTAGATTTAACCTCACAGTAGAAGGAAAATGCACCTAGGTTTGAAACACAGAGCTATGGGAAATTTCACCTACATTTAATCTCACCGCAGTGGGAAATGCACCTAGATTTAAGACTCACAGCAGTGGGAAAATGCACCTAGATTTAAAACTCACAGCAGTTGGAAAATGCACCTAGATTTGAAACACAGAGTAGTGGGAAAATGTACCTAGATTTGAAACACACAATAATGGGAAAATGTACCTAGATTTAAACTGACAGTCATGGGAACATGCACCTAGACTTGAAACACACAGTAGTGGGAAAATGCACCGAGATTTGAAGCACACAGTAGCAAGAAAATGCACATAGATTTGAAACTCACAGTAGTGGGAAAATGCACCTAGATTTAAAACTCACAGCAGTTGGAAAATGCACCTAGATTTGAACCACACAGTCGAAGGAAAATGCACCTGGGTTTGGAACACAAAGCTATGGGAAATTTCACCTAGATTTAAACTCACAGCAGTGGGAAATGCACCTAGATTTAAGACTCACAGCAGTGGGAAAATGCACCTAGATTTAAGACTCACAGCAGTGGGAAAATGCACCTAGATTTGAGACACACAGCAGTGGGAAATTACACCTAGATTTAAACTCACAGGGTGTGAAATTACACCTAGATTTAAACTCACAGCAGTAGGAAAATGCACCTAGATTTAAAGCTCACAGGAGTGGGAAAATGCACCTAACTTTAAATCTCATAGTAGTGGGAAAATCCACCTACATTTAAAACTCACAGCAGTGGGAAAATGCACCTAGATTTGAGCCACACAGTAGTGGGTAAATGCACCTAGATTTGAAACACACAGTAGTAGGAAAATTCACGTAGGTTTGAAACACAGAGCTATGGTAAATTTCACCTAGATTTAAACTCACAGCAGTGGGAAATGCACCTAGATTTAAGACCCACAGCAGTGGGAAAATGCACCTAGATTTGAAACACACAGCAGTGGGAAATTACACCTAGATTTAAACTCATAGCAGTAGGAACATGCACCTAGATTTAAAGCTCACAGGAGTGGGAAAATGCACCTAGATTTAAATCTCAAAGTAGTGGGAAAGTCCACCTAGATTTAAAACTCACAGCAGAGTGAAAATGCACCCTGATTTAAAACTCACATTAGTGAGAAGATGCACCTAGATGTAAACTCACTTGAGTGGCAAAATGCACCTAGATTCAAAACTCAGAGCAGTGGGAAAATGTACCTAGATTTGAAACACACAACAATGGGAAATTGCGCCTAGATTTGAAACACACAGCAGTGGGGAAATGCACCTAGATTTGAACACACAGCAATGGGAAAATGCACCTAGATTTAAACTCACAGTAGTGGGAAAATGCACCCAGATTTAAAACTCACAGCAGTAGGAAAATGCACCTAGATTTAAAGCTCACAGGAGTGGGAAAATGGACCTAGATTTAAATCTCACAGTAGTGGGAAAATCCACCTAGATTTAAAACTTACAGCAGTGTGAAAATGCACCCTGATTTAAAACTCACAGTAGTGGGAAAATGCACCTAGATGTAAACTCACTGCAGTGGCAAAATGCAGCTAGATTCAAACCTCAGAGCAGTGGGAAAATGCACCTAGATTTGAAATGCACAACAATGTGAAATTGCGCCTAGGCTTGAAACACATAGTAGTGGGGAAATGCACCTAGATTTGAACACACAGCAATGGGACAATGCACCTAGATTCAAACTCACAGTAGTGGAAAAATTCACTTAGATTTAAACTCACAGCAGTGGGAATATGCACCTAGATTTGAAACACACTGTAGTGGGGAAATGCACTGATTTTTGAAACACACAGTAGCAAGAAAATGCACATGGATTTGAAACTCACAGTAGTGGGAAAATGCACCTAGATTTAAACTCACAGAAGTGGAAAAATGCACCTAGATTTAAACTCACAGCAGTGGAAAAATGCACCTAGATTTAAAACTCACAGCAGTGGGAAAATGCACATAGATTTGAACCACACAATAGTGGGAAAATGCACCTAGACTTGAAACACACAGTAGTAGGAAAATGCACCTAGGTTTGAAACACAGAGCTATGGGAAATTTCACCCAGATGTAAACTCACAGCAGTGGGAAATGCACCTAGATTTAAGACTCACAGTAGTGGGAAAATGCAACAAGATTTGAAACACACAGTAGCAAGAAAATGCACATGGATTTGAAACTCACAGCAGTGGGAAAATGCACCTAGATTTAAACTCACAGCAGTGGAAAAATGCACCTAGATTTAAACTCACAACAGTGGAAAAATGCACCTAGATTTAAAACTCACAGCAGTGCGAAAATGCACCTAGATTTGAAACACACAGTAGTGGGAAAATGCACCTAGATTTGAAACACACAGTAGTAGGAAAATTAAAAACTCATAGTAGTGGGAAGATGCACCTAGATGTAAACTCACTGCAGTGGCAAAATGCACCTAGATTTCAAACACACAACAATGGGAAAATGTGCCTAGATTTAAACTCACAGTAGTGGGAAAATGCACCTAGATTTAAAACTCACAGCAGTGGGAAAATGCACCTAGATTTGAAACACAGAGTAGTGGGAAAATGTACCTAGATTTGAAACACACAATAGTGGGAAAACGCACCTAGATTTAAAACTCGCAGCAGTGGGAAAATGCACCCTTATTTAAAACTCACAGTAGTGGGAAAATTCCCCTAGGTTTGAAGCACAGAGCTATGGGAAATTTCATCTAGATTTAAACTCACAGCAGTGGGAAATGCACCTAGATTTAAGACTCACATCAGTGGGAAAATGCACCTAGATTTGAAACACACAGCAGTGGGAAATTACACCTAGATTTAAACTCACAGCAGTAGGAAATTGCACCTAGATTTAAAGCTCACAGGAGTGGAAAAATGCACCTACATTTAAATCTCATAGTAGTGGGAAAATCCACCTAGATTTAAAACACACAGCAGTGTGAAAATGCACCCTGATTAAAAACTCTCAGTAGTGGGAAGATGCACCTAGATGTAAACCCACTGCAGTGGCAGAATGCACCTAGATTTCAAACACACAACAATGGGAAAATGCACCTAGATTTAAACTCACAGTAGTGGGAAAATGCACCTAGATTTAAAACTCACAGCAGTGGGAAAATGCACCTAGATTTGAAACACAGAGCAGTGGGAAAATGTACCTAGATTTGAAACACACAATAATGGGAAAATGCACCTAGATTTAAAACTCACAGCAGTGGGAAAATGCACTCTTATTTAAAACTCACAGTAGTGGGAAAATTGCCCTAGATTTAAACTCACAGTAGTGGGAATATGCACCTAGATTTGAAACACACCGTAGTGGGAAAATGCACCGAGATTTGAAACACACAGTAGCAAGAAAATGCACATGGATTTGAAACTCACAGTAGTGGGAAAATGCACCTAGATTTAAACTCACAGCAGTGGAAAAATGCACCTAGATTTAAACTCACAGCAGTGGAAAAATGCACCTAGATTAAAACTCACAGCAGTGGGAAAATGCACCTAGATTTGAACCACACAGTAGTGGGAAAATGCACCTAGATTTGAAACACTGTAGTAGGAAAATGCACCTAGGTTTGAAACACAGAGCTATGGGAAATTTCACCTAGATTTAATCTCACAGAAGTGGGAAATGCACCTAGATTTAAAACTCACAGCAGTTGGAAAATGCACTTAGATTTGAAACACAGAGTAGTGGGAAAATGTACCTAGATTTAAACTCACAGTTGTGGGAACATGCACCTAGATTTGAAACACACAGCAGTGGGAAAATGCACCGATATTTGAAATACAAAGTAGCAAGAAAATGCACATGGATTTGAAACTTACAGTAGTGGGAAAATGCACCTAGATTTAAAACTCACAGCAGTTGGAAAATGCACCTAGATTTGAACCACAAAGTAGTGTGAAAATGCACCTAGATTTGAAACACACAGTCGAAGAAAAATGTACCTGGGTTTGGAACACAAAGCTATGGGAAATTTCACCTAGATTTAAACTCACAGCAGTGGGAAATGCACCTAGATTTAAGACTCACAGCAGTGGGAAAATGCACCTAGATTTGAAACACACAGCAGTGGGAAATTAGACCTAGATTTAAACTCACAGCAATGGGAAATTACACCCAGATTTAAACTCACAGCAGTAGAAACATGCACCTAGATTTAAAGCTCACAGGAGTGTGAAAATGCACCCTGATTAAAAACTCACAGTAGTGAGAAGATGCACCTAGATGTAAACTCACAGTAGTAGGAAAATGCACCTAGATTTAAAACTCACAGCAGTGGGAAAATGCACTTAGATTTGAAAAACAGAGTAGTGGGAAAATGTACCTAGATTTGAAACACACAATAATGGGAAAATGCACCTAGATTTAAAACTCACAGCAGTGGGAAAATGCACCCTTATTTAAAACTCACAGTAGTGGGAAAATTCCCCTAGATTTAAACTCACAGCAGTGGGAATATGCACCTAGATTTGAAACACACCGTAGTGGGAAAATGCACCGAAATTTGAAACACACAGTAGCAAGAAAATGCACATGGATTTGAAACTCACAGTAGTGGGAAAATGCACCTAGATTTAACCTCACAGTAGTAGGAAAATGCACCTAGGTTTGAAACACAGAGCTATGGGAAATTTCACCTACATTTAATCTCACAGCAGTGGGAAATGCACCTAGATTTAAGACTCACAGCAGTGGGAAAATGCACCTAGATTTAAAACTCACAGCAGTTGGAAAATGCACCTAGATTTGAAACACAGAGTAGTGGGAAAATGTACCTAGATTTGAAACAAACAATAATGGGAAAATGTACCTAGATTTAAACTCACAGTCATGGGAACATGCACCTAGATTTGAAACACACAGTAGTGGGAAAATGCACCGAGATTTGAAACACACAGTAGCAAGAAAATGCACATGGATTTGAAACTCACAGTAGTGGGAAAATGCACCTAGATTTAAAACTCACAGCAGTTGGAAAATGCACCTAGATTTGAACCACACAGTCGAAGGAAAATGCACCTGGGTTTGGAACACAAAGCTATGGGAAATTTCACCTAGATTTAAACTCACAGCAGTAGGAAATGCACTTAGATTTGAAACACAGAGTAGTGGGAAAATGTACCTATCTTTGAAACACACAATAATGGGAAAATGCACCTAGATTTAAAACTCACAGCAGTGGGAAAATGCACCCTTATTTAAAACTCACAGTAGTGGGAAAATTCCCCTAGATTTAAACTCACAGCAGTGGCAATATGCACCTAGATCTGAAGCACACTGTAGTGGGAAAATGCACTGAGATTTGACACACACAGTAGCAAGAAAATGCACATGGATTTGAAACTCACAGTAGTGGGAAAATGCACCTAGATTTAAACTCACAGCAGTGGAAAAATGCACCTAGATTAAAACTCACAGCAGTGCGAAAATGCACCTAGATTTGAACCACACAATAGTGGGAAAATGCACCTAGATTTGAAACACTGTAGTAGGAAAATGCACCTAGGTTTGAAACACAGAGCTATGGGAAATTTCACCTAGATTTAAGACTCACAGCAGTGGGAATATGCACCTAGATTTAAAACTCAGCAGTTGGAAAATGCACCTAGATTTGAAACACAGAGTAGTGGGAAAATGTACCTAGATTTGAAACACACAATAATGGGAAAATGTACCTAGATTTAAATTCACAGTCGTGGGAACATGCACCTAGATTTGAAACACACAGTCATGGGAAAATGCACCGAGATTTGAAACACACAGTAGCAAGAAAATGCACATGGATTTGAAATTCACAGTAGTGTGAAAATGCACCTAGATTTGAAACTCACAGCAGTTGGAAAATGCACCTAGATTTGAACCACACAGTCGTAGGAAAATGCACCTGGGTTTGGAACACAAAGCTATGGGAAATTTCACCTAGATTTAAACTCACAGCAGTGTGAAATTACACCTAGATTTAAACTCACAGCAATAGGAAAATTCACCTAGATTTAAAGCTCACAGGAGTGGGAAAATGCACCTACATTTAAATCTCACAGTAGTGGGAAAATCCACCTGGATTTAAAACTCAAAGCAGTGTGAAAATGCACCCTGATTAAAAACTCACAGTAGTGGGAAGATGCACCTAGATGTAAACTTGCTGCAGTGGCAAAATGCACATAGATTTCAAACACACAACAATGGGAAAATGCACCTAGATTTAAACTCACAGTAGTGGGAAAATGCACCTAGATTTAAAACTCAAAGCAGTGGGAAAATGCACTTAGATTTGAAACACAGAGTAGTGGGAAAATGCACCTAGATTTAAAACTCACAGCAGTTGGAAAATGCACCTAGATTTGAAGCACACAGTCGAAGGAAAATGCACCTGGGTTTGGAACACAAAGCTATGGGAAATTTCACCTAGATTTAAACTCACAGCAGTAGGAAATGCACTTAGATTTGAAACACAGAGTAGTGGGAAAATGTACCTATCTTTGAAACACACAATAATGGGAAAATGCACCTAGATTTAAAACTCACAGCAGTGGGAAAATGCACCCTTATTTAAAACTCACAGTAGTGGGAAAATTCCCCTAGATTTAAACTCACAGCAGTGGCAATATGCACCTAGATCTGAAGCACACTGTAGTGGGAAAATGCACCGAGATTTGACACACACAGTAGCAAGAAAATGCACATGGATTTGAAACTCACAGTAGTGGGAAAATGCACCTAGATTTAAACTCACAGCAGTGGAAAAATGCACCTAGATTAAAACTCACAGCAGTGCGAAAATGCACCTAGATTTGAACCACACAATAGTGGGAAAATGCACCTAGATTTGAAACACTGTAGTAGGAAAATGCACCTAGGTTTGAAACACAGAGCTATGGGAAATTTCACCTAGATTTAAGACTCACAGCAGTGGGAATATGCACCTAGATTTAAAACTCAGCAGTTGGAAAATGCACCTAGATTTGAAACACAGAGTAGTGGGAAAATGTACCTAGATTTGAAACACACAATAATGGGAAAATGTACCTAGATTTAAATTCACAGTCGTGGGAACATGCACCTAGATTTGAAACACACAGTCGTGGGAAAATGCACCGAGATTTGAAACACACAGTAGCAAGAAAATGCACATGGATTTGAAATTCACAGTAGTGTGAAAATGCACCTAGATTTGAAACTCACAGCAGTTGGAAAATGCACCTAGATTTGAACCACACAGTCGTAGGAAAATGCACCTGGGTTTGGAACACAAAGCTATGGGAAATTTCACCTAGATTTAAACTCACAGCAGTGGGAAATTACACCTAGATTTAAACTCACAGCAATAGGAAAATTCACCTAGATTTAAAGCTCACAGGAGTGGGAAAATGCACCTACATTTAAATCTCACAGTAGTGGGAAAATCCACCTGGATTTAAAACTCAAAGCAGTGTGAAAATGCACCCTGATTAAAAACTCACAGTAGTGGGAAGATGCACCTAGATGTAAACTTGCTGCAGTGGCAAAATGCACCTAGATTTCAAACACACAACAATGGGAAAATGCACCTAGATTTAAACTCACAGTAGTGGGAAAATGCACCTAGATTTAAAACTCAAAGCAGTGGGAAAATGCACTTAGATTTGAAACACAGAGTAGTGGGAAAATGCACCTAGATTTAAAACTCACAGCAGTGGGAAAATGCACTTAGATTTGAAACACACAATAATGGGAAAATGCACCTAGATTTAAAACTCACAGCAGTGGGAAAATTCCCCTAGATTTAAACTCACAGCAGTGGGAATATGCACCTAGATTTGAAACACACCGTAGTGGGAAAATGCACTGAGATTTGAAACACACAGTAGCAATAAAATGCACATGGATTTGAAACTCACAGTAGTGGGAAAATGCACCTAGATTTAACCTCACAGTAGAAGGAAAATGCACCTAGGTTTGAAACACAGAGCTATGGGAAATTTCACCTACATTTAATCTCACCGCAGTGGGAAATGCACCTAGATTTAAGACTCACAGCAGTGGGAAAATGCACCTAGATTTAAAACTCACAGCAGTTGGAAAATGCACCTAGATTTGAAACACAGAGTAGTGGGAAAATGTACCTAGATTTGAAACACACAATAATGGGAAAATGTACCTAGATTTAAACTGACAGTCATGGGAACATGCACCTAGACTTGAAACACACAGTAGTGGGAAAATGCACCGAGATTTGAAGCACACAGTAGCAAGAAAATGCACATAGATTTGAAACTCACAGTAGTGGGAAAATGCACCTAGATTTAAAACTCACAGCAGTTGGAAAATGCACCTAGATTTGAACCACACAGTCGAAGGAAAATGCACCTGGGTTTGGAACACAAAGCTATGGGAAATTTCACCTAGATTTAAACTCACAGCAGTGGGAAATGCACCTAGATTTAAGACTCACAGCAGTGGGAAAATGCACCTAGATTTGAGACACACAGCAGTGGGAAATTACACCTAGATTTAAACTCACAGGGTGTGAAATTACACCTAGATTTAAACTCACAGCAGTAGGAAAATGCACCTAGATTTAAAGCTCACAGGAGTGGGAAAATGCACCTAACTTTAAATCTCATAGTAGTGGGAAAATCCACCTACATTTAAAACTCACAGCAGTGGGAAAATGCACCTAGATTTGAGCCACACAGTAGTGGGTAAATGCACCTAGATTTGAAACACACAGTAGTAGGAAAATTCACGTAGGTTTGAAACACAGAGCTATGGTAAATTTCACCTAGATTTAAACTCACAGCAGTGGGAAATGCACCTAGATTTAAGACCCACAGCAGTGGGAAAATGCACCTAGATTTGAAACACACAGCAGTGGGAAATTACACCTAGATTTAAACTCATAGCAGTAGGAACATGCACCTAGATTTAAAGCTCACAGGAGTGGGAAAATGCACCTAGATTTAAATCTCAAAGTAGTGGGAAAGTCCACCTAGATTTAAAACTCACAGCAGAGTGAAAATGCACCCTGATTTAAAACTCACATTAGTGAGAAGATGCACCTAGATGTAAACTCACTTGAGTGGCAAAATGCACCTAGATTCAAAACTCAGAGCAGTGGGAAAATGTACCTAGATTTGAAACACACAACAATGGGAAATTGCGCCTAGATTTGAAACACACAGTAGTGGGGAAATGCACCTAGATTTGAACACACAGCAATGGGAAAATGCACCTAGATTTAAACTCACAGTAGTGGGAAAATGCACCCAGATTTAAAACTCACAGCAGTAGGAAAATGCACCTAGATTTAAAGCTCACAGGAGTGGGAAAATGGACCTAGATTTAAATCTCACAGTAGTGGGAAAATCCACCTAGATTTAAAACTTACAGCAGTGTGAAAATGCACCCTGATTTAAAACTCACAGTAGTGGGAAAATGCACCTAGATGTAAACTCACTGCAGTGGCAAAATGCAGCTAGATTCAAACCTCAGAGCAGTGGGAAAATGCACCTAGATTTGAAATGCACAACAATGTGAAATTGCGCCTAGGCTTGAAACACATAGTAGTGGGGAAATGCACCTAGATTTGAACACACAGCAATGGGACAATGCACCTAGATTCAAACTCACAGTAGTGGAAAAATTCACTTAGATTTAAACTCACAGCAGTGGGAATATGCACCTAGATTTGAAACACACTGTAGTGGGGAAATGCACTGATTTTTGAAACACACAGTAGCAAGAAAATGCACATGGATTTGAAACTCACAGTAGTGGGAAAATGCACCTAGATTTAAACTCACAGAAGTGGAAAAATGCACCTAGATTTAAACTCACAGCAGTGGAAAAATGCACCTAGATTTAAAACTCACAGCAGTGGGAAAATGCACATAGATTTGAACCACACAATAGTGGGAAAATGCACCTAGACTTGAAACACACAGTAGTAGGAAAATGCACCTAGGTTTGAAACACAGAGCTATGGGAAATTTCACCCAGATGTAAACTCACAGCAGTGGGAAATGCACCTAGATTTAAGACTCACAGTAGTGGGAAAATGCAACAAGATTTGAAACACACAGTGGCAAGAAAATGCACATGGATTTGAAACTCACAGCAGTGGGAAAATGCACCTAGATTTAAACTCACAGCAGTGGAAAAATGCACCTAGATTTAAACTCACAACAGTGGAAAAATGCACCTAGATTTAAAACTCACAGCAGTGCGAAAATGCACCTAGATTTGAAACACACAGTAGTGGGAAAATGCACCTAGATTTGAAACACACAGTAGTAGGAAAATTAAAAACTCATAGTAGTGGGAAGATGCACCTAGATGTAAACTCACTGCAGTGGCAAAATGCACCTAGATTTCAAACACACAACAATGGGAAAATGTGCCTAGATTTAAACTCACAGTAGTGGGAAAATGCACCTAGATTTAAAACTCACAGCAGTGGGAAAATGCACCTAGATTTGAAACACAGAGTAGTGGGAAAATGTACCTAGATTTGAAACACACAATAGTGGGAAAACGCACCTAGATTTAAAACTCGCAGCAGTGGGAAAATGCACCCTTATTTAAAACTCACAGTAGTGGGAAAATTCCCCTAGGTTTGAAGCACAGAGCTATGGGAAATTTCATCTAGATTTAAACTCACAGCAGTGGGAAATGCACCTAGATTTAAGACTCACATCAGTGGGAAAATGCACCTAGATTTGAAACACACAGCAGTGGGAAATTACACCTAGATTTAAACTCACAGCAGTAGGAAATTGCACCTAGATTTAAAGCTCACAGGAGTGGAAAAATGCACCTACATTTAAATCTCATAGTAGTGGGAAAATCCACCTAGATTTAAAACACACAGCAGTGTGAAAATGCACCCTGATTAAAAACTCTCAGTAGTGGGAAGATGCACCTAGATGTAAACCCACTGCAGTGGCAGAATGCACCTAGATTTCAAACACACAACAATGGGAAAATGCACCTAGATTTAAACTCACAGTAGTGGGAAAATGCACCTAGATTTAAAACTCACAGCAGTGGGAAAATGCACCTAGATTTGAAACACAGAGCAGTGGGAAAATGTACCTAGATTTGAAACACACAATAATGGGAAAATGCACCTAGATTTAAAACTCACAGCAGTGGGAAAATGCACTCTTATTTAAAACTCACAGTAGTGGGAAAATTGCCCTAGATTTAAACTCACAGTAGTGGGAATATGCACCTAGATTTGAAACACACCGTAGTGGGAAAATGCACCGAGATTTGAAACACACAGTAGCAAGAAAATGCACATGGATTTGAAACTCACAGTAGTGGGAAAATGCACCTAGATTTAAACTCACAGCAGTGGAAAAATGCACCTAGATTTAAACTCACAGCAGTGGAAAAATGCACCTAGATTAAAACTCACAGCAGTGGGAAAATGCACCTAGATTTGAACCACACAGTAGTGGGAAAATGCACCTAGATTTGAAACACTGTAGTAGGAAAATGCACCTAGGTTTGAAACACAGAGCTATGGGAAATTTCACCTAGATTTAATCTCACAGAAGTGGGAAATGCACCTAGATTTAAAACTCACAGCAGTTGGAAAATGCACTTAGATTTGAAACACAGAGTAGTGGGAAAATGTACCTAGATTTGAAACACACAATAATGGGAAAATGTACCTAGATTTAAACTCACAGTTGTGGGAACATGCACCTAGATTTGAAACACACAGCAGTGGGAAAATGCACCGATATTTGAAATACAAAGTAGCAAGAAAATGCACATGGATTTGAAACTTACAGTAGTGGGAAAATGCACCTAGATTTAAAACTCACAGCAGTTGGAAAATGCACCTAGATTTGAACCACAAAGTAGTGTGAAAATGCACCTAGATTTGAAACACACAGTCGAAGAAAAATGTACCTGGGTTTGGAACACAAAGCTATGGGAAATTTCACCTAGATTTAAACTCACAGCAGTGGGAAATGCACCTAGATTTAAGACTCACAGCAGTGGGAAAATGCACCTAGATTTGAAACACACAGCAGTGGGAAATTAGACCTAGATTTAAACTCACAGCAATGGGAAATTACACCCAGATTTAAACTCACAGCAGTAGAAACATGCACCTAGATTTAAAGCTCACAGGAGTGTGAAAATGCACCCTGATTAAAAACTCACAGTAGTGAGAAGATGCACCTAGATGTAAACTCACAGTAGTAGGAAAATGCACCTAGATTTAAAACTCACAGCAGTGGGAAAATGCACTTAGATTTGAAAAACAGAGTAGTGGGAAAATGTACCTAGATTTGAAACACACAATAATGGGAAAATGCACCTAGATTTAAAACTCACAGCAGTGGGAAAATGCACCCTTATTTAAAACTCACAGTAGTGGGAAAATTCCCCTAGATTTAAACTCACAGCAGTGGGAATATGCACCTAGATTTGAAACACACCGTAGTGGGAAAATGCACCGAAATTTGAAACACACAGTAGCAAGAAAATGCACATGGATTTGAAACTCACAGTAGTGGGAAAATGCACCTAGATTTAACCTCACAGTAGTAGGAAAATGCACCTAGGTTTGAAACACAGAGCTATGGGAAATTTCACCTACATTTAATCTCACAGCAGTGGGAAATGCACCTAGATTTAAGACTCACAGCAGTGGGAAAATGCACCTAGATTTAAAACTCACAGCAGTTGGAAAATGCACCTAGATTTGAAACACAGAGTAGTGGGAAAATGTACCTAGATTTGAAACAAACAATAATGGGAAAATGTACCTAGATTTAAACTCACAGTCATGGGAACATGCACCTAGATTTGAAACACACAGTAGTGGGAAAATGCACCGAGATTTGAAACACACAGTAGCAAGAAAATGCACATGGATTTGAAACTCACAGTAGTGGGAAAATGCACCTAGATTTAAAACTCACAGCAGTTGGAAAATGCACCTAGATTTGAACCACACAGTCGAAGGAAAATGCACCTGGGTTTGGAACACAAAGCTATGGGAAATTTCACCTAGATTTAAACTCACAGCAGTAGGAAATGCACTTAGATTTGAAACACAGAGTAGTGGGAAAATGTACCTATCTTTGAAACACACAATAATGGGAAAATGCACCTAGATTTAAAACTCACAGCAGTGGGAAAATGCACCCTTATTTAAAACTCACAGTAGTGGGAAAATTCCCCTAGATTTAAACTCACAGCAGTGGCAATATGCACCTAGATCTGAAGCACACTGTAGTGGGAAAATGCACTGAGATTTGACACACACAGTAGCAAGAAAATGCACATGGATTTGAAACTCACAGTAGTGGGAAAATGCACCTAGATTTAAACTCACAGCAGTGGAAAAATGCACCTAGATTAAAACTCACAGCAGTGCGAAAATGCACCTAGATTTGAACCACACAATAGTGGGAAAATGCACCTAGATTTGAAACACTGTAGTAGGAAAATGCACCTAGGTTTGAAACACAGAGCTATGGGAAATTTCACCTAGATTTAAGACTCACAGCAGTGGGAATATGCACCTAGATTTAAAACTCAGCAGTTGGAAAATGCACCTAGATTTGAAACACAGAGTAGTGGGAAAATGTACCTAGATTTGAAACACACAATAATGGGAAAATGTACCTAGATTTAAATTCACAGTCGTGGGAACATGCACCTAGATTTGAAACACACAGTCATGGGAAAATGCACCGAGATTTGAAACACACAGTAGCAAGAAAATGCACATGGATTTGAAATTCACAGTAGTGTGAAAATGCACCTAGATTTGAAACTCACAGCAGTTGGAAAATGCACCTAGATTTGAACCACACAGTCGTAGGAAAATGCACCTGGGTTTGGAACACAAAGCTATGGGAAATTTCACCTAGATTTAAACTCACAGCAGTGTGAAATTACACCTAGATTTAAACTCACAGCAATAGGAAAATTCACCTAGATTTAAAGCTCACAGGAGTGGGAAAATGCACCTACATTTAAATCTCACAGTAGTGGGAAAATCCACCTGGATTTAAAACTCAAAGCAGTGTGAAAATGCACCCTGATTAAAAACTCACAGTAGTGGGAAGATGCACCTAGATGTAAACTTGCTGCAGTGGCAAAATGCACATAGATTTCAAACACACAACAATGGGAAAATGCACCTAGATTTAAACTCACAGTAGTGGGAAAATGCACCTAGATTTAAAACTCAAAGCAGTGGGAAAATGCACTTAGATTTGAAACACAGAGTAGTGGGAAAATGCACCTAGATTTAAAACTCACAGCAGTTGGAAAATGCACCTAGATTTGAAGCACACAGTCGAAGGAAAATGCACCTGGGTTTGGAACACAAAGCTATGGGAAATTTCACCTAGATTTAAACTCACAGCAGTAGGAAATGCACTTAGATTTGAAACACAGAGTAGTGGGAAAATGTACCTATCTTTGAAACACACAATAATGGGAAAATGCACCTAGATTTAAAACTCACAGCAGTGGGAAAATGCACCCTTATTTAAAACTCACAGTAGTGGGAAAATTCCCCTAGATTTAAACTCACAGCAGTGGCAATATGCACCTAGATCTGAAGCACACTGTAGTGGGAAAATGCACCGAGATTTGACACACACAGTAGCAAGAAAATGCACATGGATTTGAAACTCACAGTAGTGGGAAAATGCACCTAGATTTAAACTCACAGCAGTGGAAAAATGCACCTAGATTAAAACTCACAGCAGTGCGAAAATGCACCTAGATTTGAACCACACAATAGTGGGAAAATGCACCTAGATTTGAAACACTGTAGTAGGAAAATGCACCTAGGTTTGAAACACAGAGCTATGGGAAATTTCACCTAGATTTAAGACTCACAGCAGTGGGAATATGCACCTAGATTTAAAACTCAGCAGTTGGAAAATGCACCTAGATTTGAAACACAGAGTAGTGGGAAAATGTACCTAGATTTGAAACACACAATAATGGGAAAATGTACCTAGATTTAAATTCACAGTCGTGGGAACATGCACCTAGATTTGAAACACACAGTCGTGGGAAAATGCACCGAGATTTGAAACACACAGTAGCAAGAAAATGCACATGGATTTGAAATTCACAGTAGTGTGAAAATGCACCTAGATTTGAAACTCACAGCAGTTGGAAAATGCACCTAGATTTGAACCACACAGTCGTAGGAAAATGCACCTGGGTTTGGAACACAAAGCTATGGGAAATTTCACCTAGATTTAAACTCACAGCAGTGGGAAATTACACCTAGATTTAAACTCACAGCAATAGGAAAATTCACCTAGATTTAAAGCTCACAGGAGTGGGAAAATGCACCTACATTTAAATCTCACAGTAGTGGGAAAATCCACCTGGATTTAAAACTCAAAGCAGTGTGAAAATGCACCCTGATTAAAAACTCACAGTAGTGGGAAGATGCACCTAGATGTAAACTTGCTGCAGTGGCAAAATGCACCTAGATTTCAAACACACAACAATGGGAAAATGCACCTAGATTTAAACTCACAGTAGTGGGAAAATGCACCTAGATTTAAAACTCAAAGCAGTGGGAAAATGCACTTAGATTTGAAACACAGAGTAGTGGGAAAATGCACCTAGATTTAAAACTCACAGCAGTGGGAAAATGCACTTAGATTTGAAACACACAATAATGGGAAAATGCACCTAGATTTAAAACTCACAGCAGTGGGAAAATTCCCCTAGATTTAAACTCACAGCAGTGGGAATATGCACCTAGATTTGAAACACACCGTAGTGGGAAAATGCACTGAGATTTGAAACACACAGTAGCAATAAAATGCACATGGATTTGAAACTCACAGTAGTGGGAAAATGCACCTAGATTTAAACTCACAGCAGTGGAAAAATGCACCTAGATTTAAAACTCACAGCAGTGGGAAAATGCACCTAGATTTGAACCACACAGTAGTAGGAAAATGCACCTAGATTTGAAACACACAGTAGAAGGAAAATTCACCTAGGTTTGAAGCACAGAGCTATGGGAAATTTCACCTAGATTTAAACTCACAGCAGTGGGAAATTATGCCTAGATTTAAACTCACAGCAGTAGGAAAATGCACCTAGATGTAAAGCTCACAGGAGTGGGAAGATGCACCTACAGTTAAATCTCATAGTAGTGGGAAAATCCACCTAGATTTAAAACTCACAGCAGTGTGAAAATGCACCCTGATTAAAAACTCACAGTAGTGGGAAGATGCACCTAGATGTAAACTCACTGCAGTGGCAAAAAGCACCTACATTTCAAACACACCACAATGGGAAAATCCACCTAGATTTAAACTCACAGTAGTGGGAAAATGCACCTAGATTTAAAACTCACAGCAGTGGGAAAATGCACCTAGATTTGAAACACAGAGTAGTGGGAAAATGTACCTAGATTTGAAACACACAATAATGGGAAAATGCACCTAGATTTAAAACTCACAGCAGTGGGAAAATGCACCCTTATTTAAAACTCACAGTAGTGGGAAAATTCCCCTAGATTTAAACTCACAGCAGTGGGAATATGCACCTAGATTTGAAACACACCGTAGTGGGAAATGCACCGAGATTTGAAACACACAGTAGCAAGAAAATGCACATGGATTTGAAACTCACAGTAGTGGGAAAATGCACCTAGATTTAGCCTCACAGTAGAAGGAAAATGCACCTAGGTTTGAAACACAGAGCTATGGGAAATTTCACCTACATTTAATCTCACCGCAGTGGGAAATGCACCTAGATTTAAGACTCACAGCAGTGGGAAAATGCACCTAGATTTAAAACTCACAGCAGTTGGAAAATGCACCTAGATTTGAAACACAGAGTAGTGGGAAAATGTACCTAGATTTGAAACACACAATAATGGGAAAATGAACCTAGATTTAAACTGACAGTCATGGGAACATGCACCTAGACTTGAAACACACAGTAGTGGGAAAATGCACCGAGATTTGAAGCACACAGTAGCAAGAAAATCCACATAGATTTGAAACTCACAGTAGTGGGAAAATGCACCTAGATTTAAAACTCACAGCAGTTGGAAAATGCACCTAGATTTGAACCACACAGTCGAAGGAAAATGCACCTGGGTTTGGAACACAAAGCTATGGGAAATTTCACCTAGATTTAAACTCACAGCAGTGGGAAATGCACCTAGATTTAAGACTCACAGCAGTGGGAAAATGCACCTAGATTTGAGACACACAGCAGTGGGAAATTACACCTAGATTTAAACTCACAGCAGTGTGAAATTACACCTAGATTTAAACTCACAGCAGTAGGAAAATGCACCTAGATTTAAAGCTCACAGGAGTGGGAAAATGCACCTACATTTAAATCTCATAGTAGTGGGAAAATCCACCTAGATTTAAAACTCACAGCAGTGGGAAAATGCACCTAGATTTGAGCCACACAGTAGTGGGTAAATGCACCTAGATTTGAAACACACAGTAGTAGGAAAATGCACGTAGGTTTGAAACACAGAGCTATGGTAAATTTCACCTAGATTTAAACTCACAGCAGTGGGAAATGCACCTAGATTTAAGACCCACAGCAGTGGGAAAATGCACCTAGATTTGAAACACACAGCAGTGGGAAATTACACCTAGATTTAAACTCATAGCAGTAGGAACATGCACCTAGATTTAAAGCTCACAGGAGTGGGAAAATGCACCTAGATTTAAATCTCAAAGTAGTGGGAAAGTCCACCTAGATTTAAAACTCACAACAGAGTGAAAATGCACCCTGATTTAAAACTCACATTAGTGAGAATATGCACCTAGATGTAAACTCACTCGAGTGGCAAAATGCACCTAGATTCAAAACTCAGAGCAGTGGGAAAATGCACCTAGATTTGAAACACACAACAATGGGAAATTGCGCCTAGATTTGAAACACACAGTAGTGGGGAAATGCACCTAGATTTGAACACACAGCAATGGGAAAATGCACCTAGATTTAAACTCACAGTAGTGGGAAAATGCACCCAGATTTAAAACTCACAGCAGTAGGAAAATGCACCTAGATTTAAAGCTCACAGGAGTGGGAAAATGGACCTAGATTTAAATCTCACAGTAGTGGGAAAATCCACCTAGATTTAAAACTTACAGCAGTGTGAAAATGCACCCTGATTTAAAACTCACAGTAGTGGGAAAATGCACCTAGATGTAAACTCACTGCAGTGGCAAAATGCAGCTAGATTCAAACCTCAGAGCAGTGGGAAAATGCACCTAGATTTGAAATGCACAACAATGGGAAATTGCGCCTAGATTTGAAACACATAGTAGTGGGGAAATGCACCTAGATTTGAACACACAGCAATGGGACAATGCACCTAGATTCAAACTCACAGTAGTGGGAAAATTCACTTAGATTTAAACTCACAGCAGTGGGAATATGCACCTAGATTTGAAACACACTGTAGTGGGGAAATGCACTGATTTTTGAAACACACAGTAGCAAGAAAATGCACATGGATTTGAAACTCACAGTAGTGGGAAAATGCACCTAGATTTAAACTCACAGAAGTGGAAAAATGCACCTAGATTTAAACTCACAGCAGTGGAAAAATGCACCTAGATTTAAAACTCACAGCAGTGGGAAAATGCACATAGATTTGAACCACACAGTAGTGGGAAAATGCACCTAGACTTGAAACACACAGTAGTAGGAAAATGCACCTAGGTTTGAAACACAGAGCTATGGGAAATGTCACCCAGATGTAAACTCACAGCAGTGGGAAATGCACCTAGATTTAAGACTCACAGTAGTGGGAAAATGCAACAAGATTTGAAACACACAGTAGCAAGAAAATGCACATGGATTTGAAACTCACAGCAGTGGGAAAATGCACCTAGATTTAAACTCACAGCAGTGGAAAAATGCACCTAGATTTAAACTCACAACAGTGGAAAAATGCACCTAGATTTAAAACTCACAGCAGTGGGAAAATGCACCTAGATTTGAAACACACAGTAGTGGGAAAATGCACCTAGATTTGAAACACACAGTAGTAGGAAAATTAAAAACTCATAGTAGTGGGAAGATGCACCTAGATGTAAACTCACTGCAGTGGCAAAATGCACCTAGATTTCAAACACACAACAATGGGAAAATGTGCCTAGATTTAAACTCACAGTAGTGGGAAAATGCACCTAGATTTAAAACTCACAGCAGTGGGAAAATGCACCTAGATTTGAAACACAGAGTAGTGGGAAAATGTACCTAGATTTGAAACACACAATAGTGGGAAAACGCACCTAGATTTAAAACTCGCAGCAGTGGGAAAATGCACCCTTATTTAAAACTCACAGTAGTGGGAAAATTCCCCTAGGTTTGAAGCACAGAGCTATGGGAAATTTCATCTAGATTTAAACTCACAGCAGTGGGAAATGCACCTAGATTTAAGACTCACATCAGTGGGAAAATGCACCTAGATTTGAAACACACAGCAGTGGGAAATTACACCTAGATTTAAACTCACAGCAGTAGGAAAATGCACCTAGATTTAAAGCTCACAGGAGTGGGAAAATGCACCTACATTTAAATCTCATAGTAGTGGGAAAATCCACCTAGATTTAAAACGCACAGCAGTGTGAAAATGCACCCTGATTAAAAACTCTCAGTAGTGGGAAGATGCACCTAGATGTAAACCCACTGCAGTGGCAGAATGCACCTAGATTTCAAACACACAACAATGGGAAAATGCACCTAGATTTAAACTCACAGTAGTGGGAAAATGCACCTAGATTTAAAACTCACAGCAGTGGGAAAATGCACCTAGATTTGAAACACAGAGTAGTGGGAAAATGTACCTAGATTTGAAACACACAATAATGGGAAAATGCACCTAGATTTAAAACTCACAGCAGTGGGAAAATGCACCCTTATTTAAAACGCACAGTAGTGGGAAAATTCCCCTAGATTTAAACTCACAGCAGTGGGAATATGCACCTAGATTTGAAACACACCGTAGTGGGAAAAAGCAGCGAGGTTTGAAACACACAGTAGCAAGAAAATGCACATGGATTTGAAACTCACAGTAGTGGGAAAATGCACCTAGATTTAAACTCACCGCAGTGGAAAAATGCACCTAGATTTAAACTCACAGCAGTGGAAAAATGCACCTAGATTAAAACTCACAGCAGTGGGAAAATGCAACAAGATTTGAAACACACAGTAGCAAGAAAATGCACATGGATTTGAAACTCACAGCAGTGGGAAAATGCACCTAGATTTAAACTCACAGCAGTGGAAAAATGCACCTAGATTTAAACTCACAACAGTGGAAAAATGCACCTAGATTTAAAACTCACAGCAGTGGGAAAATGCACCTAGATTTGAAACACACAGTAGTGGGAAAATGCACCTAGATTTGAAACACACAGTAGTAGGAAAATTAAAAACTCATAGTAGTGGGAAGATGCACCTAGATGTAAACTCACTGCAGTGGCAAAATGCACCTAGATTTCAAACACACAACAATGGGAAAATGTGCCTAGATTTAAACTCACAGTAGTGGGAAAATGCACCTAGATTTAAAACTCACAGCAGTGGGAAAATGCACCTAGATTTGAAACACAGAGTAGTGGGAAAATGTACCTATATTTGAAACACACAATAGTGGGAAAACGCACCTAGATTTAAAACTCGCAGCAGTGGGAAAATGCACCCTTATTTAAAACTCACAGTAGTGGGAAAATTCCCCTAGGTTTGAAGCACAGAGCTATGGGAAATTTCATCTAGATTTAAACTCACAGCAGTGGGAAATGCACCTAGATTTAAGACTCACATCAGTGGGAAAATGCACCTAGATTTGAAACACACAGCAGTGGGAAATTACACCTAGATTTAAACTCACAGCAGTAGGAAAATGCACCTAGATTTAAAGCTCACAGGAGTGGGAAAATGCACCTACATTTAAATCTCATAGTAGTGGGAAAATCCACCTAGATTTAAAACGCACAGCAGTGTGAAAATGCACCCTGATTAAAAACTCTCAGTAGTGGGAAGATGCACCTAGATGTAAACCCACTGCAGTGGCAGAATGCACCTAGATTTCAAACACACAACAATGGGAAAATGCACCTAGATTTAAACTCACAGTAGTGGGAAAATGCACCTAGATTTAAAACTCACAGCAGTGGGAAAATGCACCTAGATTTGAAACACAGAGTAGTGGGAAAATGTACCTAGATTTGAAACACACAATAATGGGAAAATGCACCTAGATTTAAAACTCACAGCAGTGGGAAAATGCACCCTTATTTAAAACTCACAGTAGTGGGAAAATTCCCCTAGATTTAAACTCACAGCAGTGGGAATATGCACCTAGATTTGAAACACACCGTAGTGGGAAAAAGCAGCGAGGTTTGAAACACACAGTAGCAAGAAAATGCACATGGATTTGAAACTCACAGTAGTGGGAAAATGCACCTAGATTTAAACTCACCGCAGTGGAAAAATGCACCTAGATTTAAACTCACAGCAGTGGAAAAATGCACCTAGATTAAAACTCACAGCAGTGGGAAAATGCACCTAGATTTGAACCACATAGTAGTGGGAAAATGCACCTAGATTTGAAACACTGTAGTAGGAAAATGCACCTACGTTTGAAACACAGAGCTATGGGAAATTTCACCTAGATTTAATCTCACAGCAGTGGGAAATGCACCTAGATTTAAGACTCACAGCAGTGGGAATATGCACCTAGATTTAAAACTCACAGCAGTTGGAAAATGCATCTAGATTTGAAAACAACAATAATGGGGAAATGTACCTAGATTTAAACTCACAGTCGTGGGAACATGCACCTAGATTTGAAACACACAGTAGTGGGAAAATGCACCGATATTTGAAACACACAGTAGCAAGAAAATGCACATGGATTTGAAACTCACAGTAGTGGGAAAATGCACCTAGATTTAAAACTCATAGCAGTTGGAAAATGCACCTAGATTTGAACCACACAGTAGTGTGAAAATGCACCTAGATTTGAAACACACAGTCGAAGGAAAATGCACCTGGGTTTGGAACACAAAGCTATGGGAAATTTCACCTAGATTTAAACTCACAGCGGTGGGAAATGCACCTAGATTTAAGACTCACAGCAGTGGGAAAATGGACCTAGATTTGAAGCACAGAGCAGTGGGAAATTACACCTAGATTTAAACTCACAGCAGTGGGAAATTACACCTAGATTTAAACTCACAGCAGTAGAAAAATGCACCTAGATTTAAAGCTCACAGGAGTGGGAAAATGCACCTACATTTAAATCTCACAGTAGTGGGAAAATCCACCTAGATTTAAAACTCACAGTAGTGGGAAGATGCACCTAGATGTAAACTCGCTGCAGTGGCAAAATGCACCTAGATTTCAAACACACAACAATGGGAAAATGCACCTAGATTTAAACTCACAGTAGTGGGAAAATGCACCTAGATTTAAAACTCACAGCAGTGGGAAAATGCACTTAGATTTGAAACACAGAGTAGTGGGAAAATGTACCTAGATTTGAAACACACAATAATGGGAAAATGCACCTAGATTTAAAACTCACAGCAGTGGGAAAATGCACCCTTATTTAAAACTCACAGTAGTGGGAAAATTCCCCTAGATTTAAACTCACAGCAGTGGGAATATGCACCTAGATTTGAAACACACCGTAGTGGGAAAATGCACCGAGATTTGACACACACAGTAGCAAGAAAATGCACATGAATTTGAAACTCACAGTAGTGGGAAAATGCACCTAGATTTAAACTCACAGCAGTGGAAAAATGCACCTAGATTTAAAACTCACAGCAGTGGGAAAATGCACCTAGATTTGAACCACACAGTAGTAGGAAAATGCACCTAGATTTGAAACACACAGTAGTAGGAAAATTCACCTAGGTTTGAAGCACAGAGCTACGGGAAATTTCACCTAGATTTAAACTCACAGCAGTGGGAAATGCACCTAGATTTAAGACTCACAGCAGTGGGAAAATGCACCTACCTTTAAATCTCATAGTAGTGGCAAAATCCACCTAGATTTAAAACTCACAGCAGTGTGAAAATGCACCCTGATTAAAAACTCAAAGTAGTGGGAAGATGCACCTAGATGTAAACTCACTGCAGTGGCAAAATGCACCTAGATGTCAAACACACAACAATGTGAAAATGCACCTAGATTTAAACTCACAGTAGTGGGAAAATGCACCTAGATTTAAAACTCACAGCAGTGGGAAAATGCACCTAGATTTGAAACACATACTAGTGGGAAAATGTACCTAGATTTGAAACACACCGTAGTGGGAAAATGCACCGAGATTTGAAACACACAGTAGCAAGAAAATGCACATGGATTTGAAACTCACAGTAGTGGGAAAATGCCCCTAGATTTAAACTCACAGCAGTGGAAAAATGCACCTAGATTTAAACTCACATCAGTGGAAAAATGCACCTAGATTAAAACTCACAGCAGTGGGAAAATGCACCTAAATTTGAACCACACAGTAGTGGGAAAATGCACCAAGATTTGAAACACTGTAGTAGTAAAATGCACCTAGGTTTGAAACACAGAGCTATGGGAAATTTCACCTACATTTAATCTCACAGCAGTGGGAAATGCACCTAGATTTAAGACTCACAGCAGTGGGAATATGCACCTAGATTTAAAACTCACAGCATTTGGAAAATGCACCTAGATTTGAAACACAGAGTAGTGGGAAAATGTACCTAGATTTGAAACACACAATAATGGGAAAATGTACCTAGATTTAAACTCACAGCAGTTGGAAAATGCACCTAGATTTAAAACTCACAGCAGTTGGAAAATGCACCTAGATTTGAACCACACAGTCGAAGGAAAATGCACCTGGGTTTGGAACACAAAGCTATGGGAAATTTCACCTAGATTTAAACTCACAGCAGTGGGAAATGCACCTAGATTTAAGACTCACAGCAGTGGGAAAATGCACCTAGATTTGAAACACACAGCAGTGGGAAATTACACCTAGATTTAAACTCACAGCAGTGGGAAATGACACCTAGATTTAAACTCACAGCAGGAGGAAAATGCACCTAGATTTAAAGCTCACAGGAGTGGGAAAATGCACCTACATTTAAATCTCATAGTAGAGGGAAAATCCACCTAGATTTAAAACTCACAGCAGTGTGAAAATGCACCCTGATTAAAAACTCACAGTAGTGGGAAGATGCACCTAGATGTAAACTCACTGCAGTGGCAAAATGCACCTAGATTTCAAACACACAACAATGGGAAAATGCACCTAGATTTAAACTCACAGTAGTGGGAAAATGCACCTAGATTTAAAACTCACAGCAGTGGGAAAATGCACCTAGATTTGAAACACAGAGCAGTGGGAAAATGTACCTAGATTTGAAACACACAATAATGGGAAAATGCACCTAGATTTAAAACTCACAGCAGTGGGAAAATGCACTCTTATTTAAAACTCACAGTAGTGGGAAAATTGCCCTAGATTTAAACTCACAGTAGTGGGAATATGCACCTAGATTTGAAACACACCGTAGTGGGAAAATGCACCGAGATTTGAAACACACAGTAGCAAGAAAATGCACATGGATTTGAAACTCACAGTAGTGGGAAAATGCACCTAGATTTAAACTCACAGCAGTGGAAAAATGCACCTAGATTTAAACTCACAGCAGTGGAAAAATGCACCTAGATTAAAACTCACAGCAGTGGGAAAATGCACCTAGATTTGAACCACACAGTAGTGGGAAAATGCACCTAGATTTGAAACACTGTAGTAGGAAAATGCACCTAGGTTTGAAACACAGAGCTATGGGAAATTTCACCTAGATTTAATCTCACAGCAGTGGGAAATGCACCTAGATTTAAAACTCACAGCAGTTGGAAAATGCACCTAGATTTGAAACACAGAGTAGTGGGAAAATGTACCTAGATTTGAAACACACAATAATGGGAACATGTACCTAGATTTAAACTCACAGTCGTGGAAACATGCACCTAGATTTGAAACACACAGCAGTGGGAAAATGCACCGATATTTGAAACACAAAGTAGCAAGAAAATGCACATGGATTTGAAACTTACAGTAGTGGGAAAATGCACCTAGATTTAAAACTCACAGCAGTTGGAAAATGCACCTAGATTTGAACCACAAAGTAGTGTGAAAATGCACCTAGATTTGAAACACACAGTCGAAGAAAAATGTACCTGGGTTTGGAACACAAAGCTATGGGAAATTTCACCTAGATTTAAACTCACAGCAGTGGGAAATGCACCTAGATTTAAGACTCACAGCAGTGGGAAAATGCACCTAGATTTGAAACACACAGCAGTGGGAAATTAGACCTAGATTTAAACTCACAGCAGTAGAAAAATGCACCTAGATTTAAAGCTCACAGGAGTGGGAAAATGCACCTACATTTAAATCTCACAGTAGTGGGAAAATGCACCTACATTTAAAACTCACAGTAGTGGGAAAATCCACCTAGATTTAAAACTCACAGCAGTGTGAAAATGCACCCTGATTAAAAACTCACAGTAGTGGGAAGATGCACCTAGATGTAAACTCACTGCAGTGGCAAAATGCACCTAGATTTCAAACACACAACAATGGGAAAATCCACCTAGATTTAAACTCACAGTAGTGGGAAAATGCACCTAGATTTAAAACTCACAGCAGTGGGAAAATGCACCTAGATTTGAAACACAGAGTAGTGGGAAAATGTACCTAGATTTGAAACACACAATAATGGGAAAATGCACCTAGATTTAAAACTCACAGCAGTGGGAAAATGCACCCTTATTTAAAACTCACAGTAGTGGGAAAATTCCCCTAGATTTAAACTCACAGCAGTGGGAATATGCACCTAGATTTGAAACACACCGTAGTGGGAAAATGCACCGAGATTTGAAACACACAGTAGCAAGAAAATGCACATGGATTTGAAACTCACAGTAGTGGGAAAATGCACCTAGATTTAACCTCACAGTAGAAGGAAAATGCACCTAGGTTTGAAACACAGAGCTATGGGAAATTTCACCTACATTTAATCTCACCGCAGTGGGAAATGCACCTAGATTTAAGACTCACAGCAGTGGGAAAATGCACCTAGATTTAAAACTCACAGCAGTTGGAAAATGCACCTAGATTTGAAACACAGAGTAGTGGGAAAATGTACCTAGATTTGAAACACACAATAATGGGAAAATGTACCTAGATTTAAACTGACAGTCATGGGAACATGCACCTAGACTTGAAACACACAGTAGTGGGAAAATGCACCGAGATTTGAAGCACACAGTAGCAAGAAAATGCACATAGATTTGAAACTCACAGTAGTGGGAAAATGCACCTAGATTTAAAACTCACAGCAGTTGGAAAATGCACCTAGATTTGAACCACACAGTCGAAGGAAAATGCACCTGGGTTTGGAACACAAAGCTATGGGAAATTTCACCTAGATTTAAACTCACAGCAGTGGGAAATGCACCTAGATTTAAGACTCACAGCAGTGGGAAAATGCACCTAGATTTGAGACACACAGCAGTGGGAAATTACACCTAGATTTAAACTCACAGCAGTGTGAAATTACACCTAGATTTAAACTCACAGCAGTAGGAAAATGCACCTAGATTTAAAGCTCACAGGAGTGGGAAAATGCACCTACATTTAAATCTCATAGTAGTGGGAAAATCCACCTAGATTTAAAACTCACAGCAGTGGGAAAATGCACCTAGATTTGAGCCACACAGTAGTGGGTAAATGCACCTAGATTTGAAACACACAGTAGTAGGAAAATGCACGTAGTTTTGAAACACAGAGCTATGGTAAATTTCACCTAGATTTAAACTCACAGCAGTGGGAAATGCACCTAGATTTAAGACCCACAGCAGTGGGAAAATGCACCTAGATTTGAAACACACAGCAGTGGGAAATTACACCTAGATTTAAACTCATAGCAGTAGGAACATGCACCTAGATTTAAAGCTCACAGGAGTGGGAAAATGCACCTAGATTTAAATCTCAAAGTAGTGGGAAAGTCCACCTAGATTTAAAACTCACAGCAGAGTGAAAATGCACCCTGATTTAAAACTCACATTAGTGAGAAGATGCACCTAGATGTAAACTCACTCGAGTGGCAAAATGCACCTAGATTCAAAACTCAGAGCAGTGGGAAAATGCACCTAGATTTGAAACACACAACAATGGGAAATTGCGCCTAGATTTGAAACACACAGTAGTGGGGAAATGCACCTAGATTTGAACACACAGCAATGGGAAAATGCACCTAGATTTAAACTCACAGTAGTGGGAAAATGCACCCAGATTTAAAACTCACAGCAGTAGGAAAATGCACCTAGATTTAAAGCTCATAGGAGAGGGAAAATGGACCTAGATTTAAATCTCACAGTAGTGGGAAAATCCACCTAGATTTAAAACTTACAGCAGTGTGAAAATGCACCCTGATTTAAAACTCACAGTAGTGGGAAAATGCACCTAGATGTAAACTCACTGCAGTGGCAAAATGCAGCTAGATTCAAACCTCAGAGCAGTGGGAAAATGCACCTAGATTTGAAATGCACAACAATGGGAAATTGCGCCTAGATTTGAAACACATAGTAGTGGGGAAATGCACCTAGATTTGAACACACAGCAATTGGACAATGCACCTAGATTCAAACTCACAGTAGTGGGAAAATTCACTTAGATTTAAACTCACAGCAGTGGGAATATGCACCTAGATTTGAAACACACTGTAGTGGGGAAATGCACCTAGATTTAAAACTCACAGCAGTGGGAAAATGCACATAGATTTGAACCACACAGTAGTGGGAAAATGCACCTAGACTTGAAACACACAGTAGTAGGAAAATGCACCTAGGTTTGAAACACAGAGCTATGGGAAATTTCACCCAGATGTAAACTCACAGCAGTGGGAAATGCACCTAGATTTAAGACTCACAGTAGTGGGAAAATGCAACAAGATTTGAAACACACAGTAGCAAGAAAATGCACATGGATTTGAAACTCACAGCAGTGGGAAAATGCACCTAGATTTAAACTCACAGCAGTGGAAAAATGCACCTAGATTTAAACTCACAACAGTGGACAAATGCACCTAGATTTAAAACTCACAGCAGTGGGAAAATGCACCTAGATTTGAAACACACAGTAGTGGGAAAATGCACCTAGATTTGAAACACACAGTAGTAGGAAAATTAAAAACTCATAGTAGTGGGAAGATGCACCTAGATGTAAACTCACTGCAGTGGCAAAATGCACCTAGATTTCAAACACACAACAATGGGAAAATGTGCCTAGATTTAAACTCACAGTAGTGGGAAAATGCACCTAGATTTAAAACTCACAGCAGTGGGAAAGTGCACCTAGATTTGAAACACAGAGTAGTGGGAAAATGTACCTAGATTTGAAACACACAATAGTGGGAAAACGCACCTAGATTTAAAACTCGCAGCAGTGGGAAAATGCACCCTTATTTAAAACTCACAGTAGTGGGAAAATTCCCCTAGGTTTGAAGCACAGAGCTATGGGAAATTTCATCTAGATTTAAACTCACAGCAGTGGGAAATGCACCTAGATTTAAGACTCACATCAGTGGGAAAATGCACCTAGATTTAAACTCACAGCAGTAGGAAAATGCACCTAGATTTAAAGCTCACAGGAGTGGAAAAATGCACCTACATTTAAATCTCATAGTAGTGGGAAAATCCACCTAGATTTAAAACGCACAGCAGTGTGAAAATGCACCCTGATTAAAAACTCTCAGTAGTGGGAAGATGCACCTAGATGTAAACCCACTGCAGTGGCAGAATGCACCTAGATTTCAAACACACAACAATGGGAAAATGCACCTAGATTTAAACTCACAGTAGTGGGAAAATGCACCTAGATTTAAAACTCACAGCAGTGGGAAAATGCACCTAGATTTGAAACACAGAGTAGTGGGAAAATGTACCTAGATTTGAAACACACAATAATGGGAAAATGCACCTAGATTTAAAACTCACAGCAGTGGGAAAATGCACCCTTATTTAAAACTCACAGTAGTGGGAAAATTCCCCTAGATTTAAACTCACAGCAGTGGGAATATGCACCTAGATTTGAAACACACCGTAGTGGGAAAAAGCAGCGAGGTTTGAAACACACAGTAGCAAGAAAATGCACATGGATTTGAAACTCACAGTAGTGGGAAAATGCACCTAGATTTAAACTCACCGCAGTGGAAAAATGCACCTAGATTTAAACTCACAGCAGTGGAAAAATGCACCTAGATTAAAACTCACAGCAGTGGGAAAATGCACCTAGATTTGAACCACATAGTAGTGGGAAAATGCACCTAGATTTGAAACACTGTAGTAGGAAAATGCACCTACGTTTGAAACACAGAGCTATGGGAAATTTCACCTAGATTTAATCTCACAGCAGTGGGAAATGCACCTAGATTTAAGACTCACAGCAGTGGGAATATGCACCTAGATTTAAAACTCACAGCAGTTGGAAAATGCACCTAGATTTGAAAACAACAATAATGGGAAAATGTACCTAGATTTAAACTCACAGTCGTGGGAACATGCACCTAGATTTGAAACACACAGTAGTGGGAAAATGCACCGATATTTGAAACACACAGTAGCAAGAAAATGCACATGGATTTGAAACTCACAGTAGTGGGAAAATGCACCTAGATTTAAAACTCACAGCAGTGGGAAAATGCACCTAGATTTGAACCACATAGTAGTGTGAAAATGCACCTAGATTTGAAACACACAGTCGAAGGAAAATGCACCTGGGTTTGGAACACAAAGCTATGGGAAATTTCACCTAGATTTAAACTCACAGCGGTGGGAAATGCACCTAGATTTAAGACTCACAGCAGTGGGAAAATGCACCTAGATTTGAAGCACAGAGCAGTGGGAAATTACACCTAGATTTAAACTCACAGCAGTGGGAAATTACACCTAGATTTAAACTCACAGCAGTAGAGAAATGCACCTAGATTGAAAGCTCACAGGAGTGGGAAAATGCACCTACATTTAAATCTCACAGTAGTGGGAAAATCCACCTAGATTTAAAACTCACAGCAGTGTGAAAATGCACCCTGATTAAAAACTCACAGTAGTGGGAAGATGCACCTAGATGAAAACTCGCTGCAGTGGCAAAATGCACCTAGATTTCAAACACACAACAATGGGAAAATGCACCTAGATTTAAACTCACAGTAGTGGGAAAATGCACCTAGATTTAAAACTCACAGCACTGGGAAAATGCACTTAGATTTGAAACACAGAGTAGTGGGAAAATGTACCTAGATTTGAAACACACAATAATGGGAAAATGCACCTAGATTTAAAACTCACAGCAGTGGGAAAATGCACCCTTATTTAAAACTCACAGTAGTGGGAAAATTCCCCTAGATTTAAACTCACAGCAGTGGGAATATGCACCTAGATTTGAAACACACCGTAGTGGGAAAATGCACCGAGATTTGACACACACAGTAGCAAGAAAATGCACATGAATTTGAAACTCACAGTAGTGGGAAAATGCACCTAGATTTAAACTCACAGCAGTGGAAAAATGCACCTAGATTTAAAACTCACAGCAGTGGGAAAATGCACCTAGATTTGAACCACACAGTAGTAGGAAAATGCACCTAGATTTGAAACACACAGTAGTAGGAAAATTCACCTAGGTTTGAAGCACAGAGCTATGGGAAATTTCACCTAGATTTAAACTCACAGCAGTGGGAAATGCACCTAGATTTAAAACTCACAGCAGTGGGAAAATGCACCTAGATTTGAAACACATACTAGTGGGAAAATGTACCTAGATTTGAAACACACCGTAGTGGGAAAATGCACCGAGATTTGAAACACACAGTAGCAAGAAAATGCACATGGATTTGAAACTCACAGTAGTGGGAAAATGCCCCTAGATTTAAACTCACAGCAGTGGAAAAATGCACCTAGATTTAAACTCACATCAGTGGAAAAATGCACCTAGATTAAAACTCACAGCAGTGGGAAAATGCACCTAGATTTGAACCACACAGTAGTGGGAAAATGCACCAAGATTTGAAACACTGTAGTAGTAAAATGCACCTAGGTTTGAAACACAGAGCTATGGGAAATTTCATCTACCATTAATCTCACAGCAGTGGGAAATGCACCTAGATTTAAGACTCACAGCAGTGGGAATATGCACCTAGATTTAAAACTCACAGCAGTTGGAAAATGCACCTAGATTTGAAACACAGAGTAGTGGGAAAATGTACCTAGATTTGAAACACACAATAATGGGAAAATGTACCTAGATTTAAACTCACAGCAGTTGGAAAATGCACCTAGATTTAAAACTCACAGCAGTTGGAAAATGCACCTAGATTTGAACCACACAGTCGAAGGAAAATGCACCTGGGTTTGGAACACAAAGCTATGGGAAATTTCACCTAGATTTAAACTCACAGCAGTGGGAAATGCACCTAGATTTAAGACTCACAGCAGTGGGAAAATGCACCTAGATTTGAAACACACAGCAGTGGGAAATTACACCTAGATTTAAACTCACAGCAGTGGGAAATGACACCTAGATTTAAACTCACAGCAGGAGGAAAATGCACCTAGATTTAAAGCTCACAGGAGTGGGAAAATGCACCTACATTTAAATCTCATAGTAGAGGGAAAATCCACCTAGATTTAAAACTCACAGCAGTGTGAAAATGCACCCTGATTAAAAACTCACAGTAGTGGGAAGATGCACCTAGATGTAAACTCACTGCAGTGGCAAAATGCACCTAGATTTCAAACACACAACAATGGGAAAATGCACCTAGATTTAAACTCACAGTAGTGGGAAAATGCACCTAGATTTAAAACTCACAGCAGTGGGAAAATGCACCTAGATTTGAAACACAGAGCAGTGGGAAAATGTACCTAGATTTGAAACACACAATAATGGGAAAATGCACCTAGATTTAAAACTCACAGCAGTGGGAAAATGCACCCTTATTTAAAACTCACAGTAGTGGGAAAATTCCCCTAGATTTAAACTCACAGCAGTGGGAATATGCACCTAGATTTGAAACACACCGTAGTGGGAAAAAGCAGCGAGGTTTGAAACACACAGTAGCAAGAAAATGCACATGGATTTGAAACTCACAGTAGTGGGAAAATGCACCTAGATTTAAACTCACCGCAGTGGAAAAATGCACCTAGATTTAAACTCACAGCAGTGGAAAAATGCACCTAGATTAAAACTCACAGCAGTGGGAAAATGCACCTAGATTTGAACCACATAGTAGTGGGAAAATGCACCTAGATTTGAAACACTGTAGTAGGAAAATGCACCTACGTTTGAAACACAGAGCTATGGGAAATTTCACCTAGATTTAATCTCACAGCAGTGGGAAATGCACCTAGATTTAAGACTCACAGCAGTGGGAATATGCACCTAGATTTAAAACTCACAGCAGTTGGAAAATGCACCTAGATTTGAAAACAACAATAATGGGAAAATGTACCTAGATTTAAACTCACAGTCGTGGGAACATGCACCTAGATTTGAAACACACAGTAGTGGGAAAATGCACCGATATTTGAAACACACAGTAGCAAGAAAATGCACATGGATTTGAAACTCACAGTAGTGGGAAAATGCACCTAGATTTAAAACTCACAGCAGTGGGAAAATGCACCTAGATTTGAACCACATAGTAGTGTGAAAATGCACCTAGATTTGAAACACACAGTCGAAGGAAAATGCACCTGGGTTTGGAACACAAAGCTATGGGAAATTTCACCTAGATTTAAACTCACAGCGGTGGGAAATGCACCTAGATTTAAGACTCACAGCAGTGGGAAAATGCACCTAGATTTGAAGCACAGAGCAGTGGGAAATTACACCTAGATTTAAACTCACAGCAGTGGGAAATTACACCTAGATTTAAACTCACAGCAGTAGAGAAATGCACCTAGATTGAAAGCTCACAGGAGTGGGAAAATGCACCTACATTTAAATCTCACAGTAGTGGGAAAATCCACCTAGATTTAAAACTCACAGCAGTGTGAAAATGCACCCTGATTAAAAACTCACAGTAGTGGGAAGATGCACCTAGATGAAAACTCGCTGCAGTGGCAAAATGCACCTAGATTTCAAACACACAACAATGGGAAAATGCACCTAGATTTAAACTCACAGTAGTGGGAAAATGCACCTAGATTTAAAACTCACAGCACTGGGAAAATGCACTTAGATTTGAAACACAGAGTAGTGGGAAAATGTACCTAGATTTGAAACACACAATAATGGGAAAATGCACCTAGATTTAAAACTCACAGCAGTGGGAAAATGCACCCTTATTTAAAACTCACAGTAGTGGGAAAATTCCCCTAGATTTAAACTCACAGCAGTGGGAATATGCACCTAGATTTGAAACACACCGTAGTGGGAAAATGCACCGAGATTTGACACACACAGTAGCAAGAAAATGCACATGAATTTGAAACTCACAGTAGTGGGAAAATGCACCTAGATTTAAACTCACAGCAGTGGAAAAATGCACCTAGATTTAAAACTCACAGCAGTGGGAAAATGCACCTAGATTTGAACCACACAGTAGTAGGAAAATGCACCTAGATTTGAAACACACAGTAGTAGGAAAATTCACCTAGGTTTGAAGCACAGAGCTATGGGAAATTTCACCTAGATTTAAACTCACAGCAGTGGGAAATGCACCTAGATTTAAAACTCACAGCAGTGGGAAAATGCACCTATATTTGAAACACATACTAGTGGGAAAATGTACCTAGATTTGAAACACACCGTAGTGGGAAAATGCACCGAGATTTGAAACACACAGTAGCAAGAAAATGCACATGGATTTGAAACTCACAGTAGTGGGAAAATGCCCCTAGATTTAAACTCACAGCAGTGGAAAAATGCACCTAGATTTAAACTCACATCAGTGGAAAAATGCACCTAGATTAAAACTCACAGCAGTGGGAAAATGCACCTAGATTTGAACCACACAGTAGTGGGAAAATGCACCAAGATTTGAAACACTGTAGTAGTAAAATGCACCTAGGTTTGAAACACAGAGCTATGGGAAATTTCATCTACCATTAATCTCACAGCAGTGGGAAATGCACCTAGATTTAAGACTCACAGCAGTGGGAATATGCACCTAGATTTAAAACTCACAGCAGTTGGAAAATGCACCTAGATTTGAAACACAGAGTAGTGGGAAAATGTACCTAGATTTGAAACACACAATAATGGGAAAATGTACCTAGATTTAAACTCACAGCAGTTGGAAAATGCACCTAGATTTAAAACTCACAGCAGTTGGAAAATGCACCTAGATTTGAACCACACAGTCGAAGGAAAATGCACCTGGGTTTGGAACACAAAGCTATGGGAAATTTCACCTAGATTTAAACTCACAGCAGTGGGAAATGCACCTAGATTTAAGACTCACAGCAGTGGGAAAATGCACCTAGATTTGAAACACACAGCAGTGGGAAATTACACCTAGATTTAAACTCACAGCAGTGGGAAATGACACCTAGATTTAAACTCACAGCAGGAGGAAAATGCACCTAGATTTAAAGCTCACAGGAGTGGGAAAATGCACCTACATTTAAATCTCATAGTAGAGGGAAAATCCACCTAGATTTAAAACTCACAGCAGTGTGAAAATGCACCCTGATTAAAAACTCACAGTAGTGGGAAGATGCACCTAGATGTAAACTCACTGCAGTGGCAAAATGCACCTAGATTTCAAACACACAACAATGGGAAAATGCACCTAGATTTAAACTCACAGTAGTGGGAAAATGCACCTAGATTTAAAACTCACAGCAGTGGGAAAATGCACCTAGATTTGAAACACAGAGCAGTGGGAAAATGTACCTAGATTTGAAACACACAATAATGGGAAAATGCACCTAGATTTAAAACTCACAGCAGTGGGAAAATGCACTCTTATTTAAAACTCACAGTAGTGGGAAAATTGCCCTAGATTTAAACTCACAGTAGTGGGAATATGCACCTAGATTTGAAACACACCGTAGTGGGAAAATGCACCGAGATTTGAAACACACAGTAGCAAGAAAATGCACATGGATTTGAAACTCACAGTAGTGGGAAAATGCACCTAGATTTAAACTCACAGCAGTGGAAAAATGCACCTAGATTAAAACTCACAGCAGTGGGAAAATGCACCTAGATTTGAACCACACAGTAGTGGGAAAATGCACCAAGATTTGAAACACTGTAGTAGTAAAATGCACCTAGGTTTGAAACACAGAGCTATGGGAAATTTCATCTACATTTAATCTCACAGCAGTGGGAAATGCACCTAGATTTAAGACTCACAGCAGTGGGAATATGCACCTAGATTTAAAACTCACAGCAGTTGGAAAATGCACCTAGATTTGAAACACAGAGTAGTGGGAAAATGTACCTAGATTTGAAACACACAATAATGGGAAAATGTACCTAGATTTAAACTCACAGCAGTTGGAAAATGCACCTAGATTTAAAACTCACAGCAGTTGGAAAATGCACCTAGATTTGAACCACACAGTCGAAGGAAAATGCACCTGGGTTTGGAACACAAAGCTATGGGAAATTTCACCTAGATTTAAACTCACAGCAGTGGGAAATGCACCTAGATTTAAGACTCACAGCAGTGGGAAAATGCACCTAGATTTGAAACACACAGCAGTGGGAAATTACACCTAGATTTAAACTCACAGCAGTGGGAAATGACACCTAGATTTAAACTCACAGCAGGAGGAAAATGCACCTAGATTTAAAGCTCACAGGAGTGGGAAAATGCACCTACATTTAAATCTCATAGTAGAGGGAAAATCCACCTAGATTTAAAACTCACAGCAGTGTGAAAATGCACCCTGATTAAAAACTCACAGTAGTGGGAAGATGCACCTAGATGTAAACTCACTGCAGTGGCAAAATGCACCTAGATTTCAAACACACAACAATGGGAAAATGCACCTAGATTTAAACTCACAGTAGTGGGAAAATGCACCTAGATTTAAAACTCACAGCAGTGGGAAAATGCACCTAGATTTGAAACACAGAGCAGTGGGAAAATGTACCTAGATTTGAAACACACAATAATGGGAAAATGCACCTAGATTTAAAACTCACAGCAGTGGGAAAATGCACTCTTATTTAAAACTCACAGTAGTGGGAAAATTGCCCTAGATTTAAACTCACAGTAGTGGGAATATGCACCTAGATTTGAAACACACCATAGTGGGAAAATACACCGAGATTTGAAACACACAGTAGCAAGAAAATGCACATGGATTTGAAATTCACAGTAGTGAGAAAATGCACCTAGATTTGAAACTCACAGCAGTTGGAAAATGCACCTAGATTTGAACCACACAGTCGTAGGAAAATGCACCTGGGTTTGGAACACAAAGCTATGGGAAATTTCACCTAGATTTAAACTCACAGCAGTGGGAAATTACACCTAGATTTAAACTCACAGCAATAGGAAAATTCACCTAGATTTAAAGCTCACAGGAGTGGGAAAATCCACCTACATTTAAATCTCACAGTAGTGGGAAAATCCACCTGGATTTAAAACTCAAAGCAGTGTGAAAATGCACCCTGATTAAAAACTCACAGTAGTGGGAAGATGCACCTAGATGTAAACTTGCTGCAGTGGCAAAATGCACCTAGATTTCAAACACACAACAATGGGAAAATGCACCTAGATTTAAACTCACAGTAGTGGGAAAATGCACCTAGATTTAAAACTCAAAGCAGTGGGAAAATGCACTTAGATTTGAAACACAGAGTAGTGGGAAAATGCACCTAGATTTAAAACTCACAGCAGTGGGAAAATGCACTTAGATTTGAAACACACAATAATGGGAAAATGCACCTAGATTTAAAACTCACAGCAGTGGGAAAATTCCCCTAGATTTAAACTCACAGCAGTGGGAATATGCACCTAGATTTGAAACACACCGTAGTGGGAAAATGCACTGAGATTTGAAACACACAGTAGCAAGAAAATGCACATGGATTTGAAACTCACAGTAGTGGGAAAATGCACCTAGATTTAAACTCACAGCAGTGGAAAAATGCACCTAGATTTAAAACTCACAGCAGTGGGAAAATGCACCTAGATTTGAACCACACAGTAGTAGGAAAATGCACCTAGATTTGAAACACACAGTAGAAGGAAAATTCACCTAGGTTTGAAGCACAGAGCTATGGGAAATTTCACCTAGATTTAAACTCACAGCAGTGGGAAATTATGCCTAGATTTAAACTCACAGCAGTAGGAAAATGCACCTAGATGTAAAGCTCACAGGAGTGGGAAGATGCACCTACAGTTAAATCTCATAGTAGTGGGAAAATCCACCTAGATTTAAAACTCACAGCAGTGTGAAAATGCACCCTGATTAAAAACTCACAGTAGTGGGAAGATGCACCTAGATGTAAACTCACTGCAGTGGCAAAAAGCACCTAGATTTCAAACACACAACAATGGGAAAATCCACCTAGATTTAAACTCACAGTAGTGGGAAAATGCACCTAGATTTAAAACTCACAGCAGTGGGAAAATGCACCTAGATTTGAAACACAGAGTAGTGGGAAAATGTACCTAGATTTGAAACACACAATAATGGGAAAATGCACCTAGATTTAAAACTCACAGCAGTGGGAAAATGCACCCTTATTTAAAACTCACAGTAGTGGGAAAATTCCCCTAGATTTAAACTCACAGCAGTGGGAATATGCACCTAGATTTGAAACACACCGTAGTGGGAAATGCACCGAGATTTGAAACACACAGTAGCAAGAAAATGCACATGGATTTGAAACTCACAGTAGTGGGAAAATGCACCTAGATTTAACCTCACAGTAGAAGGAAAATGCACCTAGGTTTGAAACACAGAGCTATGGGAAATTTCACCTACATTTAATCTCACCGCAGTGGGAAATGCACCTAGATTTAAGACTCACAGCAGTGGGAAAATGCACCTAGATTTAAAACTCACAGCAGTTGGAAAATGCACCTAGATTTGAAACACAGAGTAGTGGGAAAATGTACCTAGATTTGAAACACACAATAATGGGAAAATGTACCTAGATTTAAACTGACAGTCATGGGAACATGCACCTAGACTTGAAACACACAGTAGTGGGAAAATGCACCGAGATTTGAAGCACACAGTAGCAAGAAAATGCACATAGATTTGAAACTCACAGTAGTGGGAAAATGCACCTAGATTTAAAACTCACAGCAGTTGGAAAATGCACCTAGATTTGAGACACACAGCAGTGGGAAATTACACCTAGATTTAAACTCACAGCAGTGTGAAATTACACCTAGATTTAAACTCACAGCAGTAGGAAAATGCACCTAGATTTAAAGCTCACAGGAGTGGGAAAATGCACCTACATTTAAATCTCATAGTAGTGGGAAAATCCACCTAGATTTAAAACTCACAGCAGTGGGAAAATGCACCTAGATTTGAGCCACACAGTAGTGGGTAAATGCACCTAGATTTGAAACACACAGTAGTAGGAAAATGCACGTAGGTTTGAAACACAGAGCTATGGTAAATTTCACCTAGATTTAAACTCACAGCAGTGGGAAATGCACCTAGATTTAAGACCCACAGCAGTGGGAAAATGCACCTAGATTTGAAACACACAGCAGTGGGAAATTACACCTAGATTTAAACTCATAGCAGTAGGAACATGCACCTAGATTTAAAGCTCACAGGAGTGGGAAAATGCACCTAGATTTAAATCTCAAAGTAGTGGGAAAGTCCACCTAGATTTAAAACTCACAGCAGAGTGAAAATGCACCCTGATTTAAAACTCACATTAGTGAGAAGATGCACCTAGATGTAAACTCACTCGAGTGGCAAAATGCACCTAGATTCAAAACTCAGAGCAGTGGGAAAATGCACCTAGATTTGAAACACACAACAATGGGAAATTGCGCCTAGATTTGAAACACACAGTAGTGGGGAAATGCACCTAGATTTGAACACACAGCAATGGGAAAATGCACCTAGATTTAAACTCACAGTAGTGGGAAAATGCACCCAGATTTAAAACTCACAGCAGTAGGAAAATGCACCTAGATTTAAAGCTCATAGGAGAGGGAAAATGGACCTAGATTTAAATCTCACAGTAGTGGGAAAATCCACCTAGATTTAAAACTTACAGCAGTGTGAAAATGCACCCTGATTTAAAACTCACAGTAGTGGGAAAATGCACCTAGATGTAAACTCACTGCAGTGGCAAAATGCAGCTAGATTCAAACCTCAGAGCAGTGGGAAAATGCACCTAGATTTGAAATGCACAACAATGGGAAATTGCGCCTAGATTTGAAACACATAGTAGTGGGGAAATGCACCTAGATTTGAACACACAGCAATTGGACAATGCACCTAGATTCAAACTCACAGTAGTGGGAAAATTCACTTAGATTTAAACTCACAGCAGTGGGAATATGCACCTAGATTTGAAACACACTGTAGTGGGGAAATGCACTGATTTTTGAAACACACAGTAGCAAGAAAATGCACATGGATTTGAAACTCACAGTAGTGGGAAAATGCACCTAGATTTAAACTCACAGAAGTGGAAAAATGCACCTAGATTTAAACTCACAGCAGTGGAAAAATGCACCTAGATTTAAAACTCACAGCAGTGGGAAAATGCACATAGATTTGAACCACACAGTAGTGGGAAAATGCACCTAGACTTGAAACACACAGTAGTAGGAAAATGCACCTAGGTTTGAAACACAGAGCTATGGGAAATTTCACCCAGATGTAAACTCACAGCAGTGGGAAATGCACCTAGATTTAAGACTCACAGTAGTGGGAAAATGCAACAAGATTTGAAACACACAGTAGCAAGAAAATGCACATGGATTTGAAACTCACAGCAGTGGGAAAATGCACCTAGATTTAAACTCACAGCAGTGGAAAAATGCACCTAGATTTAAACTCACAACAGTGGACAAATGCACCTAGATTTAAAACTCACAGCAGTGGGAAAATGCACCTAGATTTGAAACACACAGTAGTGGGAAAATGCACCTAGATTTGAAACACACAGTAGTAGGAAAATTAAAAACTCATAGTAGTGGGAAGATGCACCTAGATGTAAACTCACTGCAGTGGCAAAATGCACCTAGATTTCAAACACACAACAATGGGAAAATGTGCCTAGATTTAAACTCACAGTAGTGGGAAAATGCACCTAGATTTAAAACTCACAGCAGTGGGAAAGTGCACCTAGATTTGAAACACAGAGTAGTGGGAAAATGTACCTAGATTTGAAACACACAATAGTGGGAAAACGCACCTAGATTTAAAACTCGCAGCAGTGGGAAAATGCACCCTTATTTAAAACTCACAGTAGTGGGAAAATTCCCCTAGGTTTGAAGCACAGAGCTATGGGAAATTTCATCTAGATTTAAACTCACAGCAATGGGAAATGCACCTAGATTTAAGACTCACATCAGTGGGAAAATGCACCTAGATTTAAACTCACAGCAGTAGGAAAATGCACCTAGATTTAAAGCTCACAGGAGTGGAAAAATGCACCTACATTTAAATCTCATAGTAGTGGGAAAATCCACCTAGATTTAAAACGCACAGCAGTGTGAAAATGCACCCTGATTAAAAACTCTCAGTAGTGGGAAGATGCACCTAGATGTAAACCCACTGCAGTGGCAGAATGCACCTAGATTTCAAACACACAACAATGGGAAAATGCACCTAGATTTAAACTCACAGTAGTGGGAAAATGCACCTAGATTTAAAACTCACAGCAGTGGGAAAATGCACCTAGATTTGAAACACAGAGTAGTGGGAAAATGTACCTAGATTTGAAACACACAATAATGGGAAAATGCACCTAGATTTAAAACTCACAGCAGTGGGAAAATGCACCCTTATTTAAAACTCACAGTAGTGGGAAAATTCCCCTAGATTTAAACTCACAGCAGTGGGAATATGCACCTAGATTTGAAACACACCGTAGTGGGAAAAAGCAGCGAGGTTTGAAACACACAGTAGCAAGAAAATGCACATGGATTTGAAACTCACAGTAGTGGGAAAATGCACCTAGATTTAAACTCACCGCAGTGGAAAAATGCACCTAGATTTAAACTCACAGCAGTGGAAAAATGCACCTAGATTAAAACTCACAGCAGTGGGAAAATGCACCTAGATTTGAACCACATAGTAGTGGGAAAATGCACCTAGATTTGAAACACTGTAGTAGGAAAATGCACCTACGTTTGAAACACAGAGCTATGGGAAATTTCACCTAGATTTAATCTCACAGCAGTGGGAAATGCACCTAGATTTAAGACTCACAGCAGTGGGAATATGCACCTAGATTTAAAACTCACAGCAGTTGGAAAATGCACCTAGATTTGAAAACAACAATAATGGGAAAATGTACCTAGATTTAAACTCACAGTCGTGGGAACATGCACCTAGATTTGAAACACACAGTAGTGGGAAAATGCACCGATATTTGAAACACACAGTAGCAAGAAAATGCACATGGATTTGAAACTCACAGTAGTGGGAAAATGCACCTAGATTTAAAACTCACAGCAGTGGGAAAATGCACCTAGATTTGAACCACATAGTAGTGTGAAAATGCACCTAGATTTGAAACACACAGTCGAAGGAAAATGCACCTGGGTTTGGAACACAAAGCTATGGGAAATTTCACCTAGATTTAAACTCACAGCGGTGGGAAATGCACCTAGATTTAAGACTCACAGCAGTGGGAAAATGCACCTAGATTTGAAGCACAGAGCAGTGGGAAATTACACCTAGATTTAAACTCACAGCAGTGGGAAATTACACCTAGATTTAAACTCACAGCAGTAGAGAAATGCACCTAGATTGAAAGCTCACAGGAGTGGGAAAATGCACCTACATTTAAATCTCACAGTAGTGGGAAAATCCACCTAGATTTAAAACTCACAGCAGTGTGAAAATGCACCCTGATTAAAAACTCACAGTAGTGGGAAGATGCACCTAGATGTAAACTCGCTGCAGTGGCAAAATGCACCTAGATTTCAAACACACAACAATGGGAAAATGCACCTAGATTTAAACTCACAGTAGTGGGAAAATGCACCTAGATTTAAAACTCACAGCACTGGGAAAATGCACTTAGATTTGAAACACAGAGTAGTGGGAAAATGTACCTAGATTTGAAACACACAATAATGGGAAAATGCACCTAGATTTAAAACTCACAGCAGTGGGAAAATGCACCCTTATTTAAAACTCACAGTAGTGGGAAAATTCCCCTAGATTTAAACTCACAGCAGTGGGAATATGCACCTAGATTTGAAACACACCGTAGTGGGAAAATGCACCGAGATTTGACACACACAGTAGCAAGAAAATGCACATGAATTTGAAACTCACAGTAGTGGGAAAATGCACCTAGATTTAAACTCACAGCAGTGGAAAAATGCACCTAGATTTAAAACTCACAGCAGTGGGAAAATGCACCTAGATTTGAACCACACAGTAGTAGGAAAATGCACCTAGATTTGAAACACACAGTAGTAGGAAAATTCACCTAGGTTTGAAGCACAGAGCTATGGGAAATTTCACCTAGATTTAAACTCACAGCAGTGGGAAATGCACCTAGATTTAAAACTCACAGCAGTGGGAAAATGCACCTAGATTTGAAACACATACTAGTGGGAAAATGTACCTAGATTTGAAACACACCGTAGTGGGAAAATGCACCGAGATTTGAAACACACAGTAGCAAGAAAATGCACATGGATTTGAAACTCACAGTAGTGGGAAAATGCCCCTAGATTTAAACTCACAGCAGTGGAAAAATGCACCTAGATTTAAACTCACATCAGTGGAAAAATGCACCTAGATTAAAACTCACAGCAGTGGGAAAATGCACCTAGATTTGAACCACACAGTAGTGGGAAAATGCACCAAGATTTGAAACACTGTAGTAGTAAAATGCACCTAGGTTTGAAACACAGAGCTATGGGAAATTTCATCTACCATTAATCTCACAGCAGTGGGAAATGCACCTAGATTTAAGACTCACAGCAGTGGGAATATGCACCTAGATTTAAAACTCACAGCAGTTGGAAAATGCACCTAGATTTGAAACACAGAGTAGTGGGAAAATGTACCTAGATTTGAAACACACAATAATGGGAAAATGTACCTAGATTTAAACTCACAGCAGTTGGAAAATGCACCTAGATTTAAAACTCACAGCAGTTGGAAAATGCACCTAGATTTGAACCACACAGTCGAAGGAAAATGCACCTGGGTTTGGAACACAAAGCTATGGGAAATTTCACCTAGATTTAAACTCACAGCAGTGGGAAATGCACCTAGATTTAAGACTCACAGCAGTGGGAAAATGCACCTAGATTTGAAACACACAGCAGTGGGAAATGACACCTAGATTTAAACTCACAGCAGTGTGAAAATGCACCCTGATTAAAAACTCACAGTAGTGGGAAGATGCACCTAGATGTAAACTCACTGCAGTGGCAAAATGCACCTAGATTTCAAACACACAACAATGGGAAAATGCACCTAGATTTAAACTCACAGTAGTGGGAAAATGCACCTAGATTTAAAACTCACAGCAGTGGGAAAATGCACCTAGATTTGAAACACAGAGCAGTGGGAAAATGTACCTAGATTTGAAACACACAATAATGGGAAAATGCACCTAGATTTAAAACTCACAGCAGTGGGAAAATGCACTCTTATTTAAAACTCACAGTAGTGGGAAAATTACCCTAGATTTAAACTCACAGTAGTGGGAATATGCACCTAGATTTGAAACACACCGTAGTGGGAAAATGCACCGAGATTTGAAACACACAGTAGCAAGAAAATGCACATGGATTTGAAACTCACAGTAGTGGGAAAATGCACCTAGATTTAAACTCACAGCAGTGGAAAAATGCACCTAGATTAAAACTCACAGCAGTGGGAAAATGCACCTAGATTTGAACCACACAGTAGTGGGAAAATGCACCAAGATTTGAAACACTGTAGTAGTAAAATGCACCTAGGTTTGAAACACAGAGCTATGGGAAATTTCATCTACATTTAATCTCACAGCAGTGGGAAATGCACCTAGATTTAAGACTCACAGCAGTGGGAATATGCACCTAGATTTAAAACTCACAGCAGTTGGAAAATGCACCTAGATTTGAAACACAGAGTAGTGGGAAAATGTACCTAGATTTGAAACACACAATAATGGGAAAATGTACCTAGATTTAAACTCACAGCAGTTGGAAAATGCACCTAGATTTAAAACTCACAGCAGTTGGAAAATGCACCTAGATTTGAACCACACAGTCGAAGGAAAATGCACCTGGGTTTGGAACACAAAGCTATGGGAAATTTCACCTAGATTTAAACTCACAGCAGTGGGAAATGCACCTAGATTTAAGACTCACAGCAGTGGGAAAATGCACCTAGATTTGAAACACACAGCAGTGGGAAATTACACCTAGATTTAAACTCACAGCAGTGGGAAATGACACCTAGATTTAAACTCACAGCAGGAGGAAAATGCACCTAGATTTAAAGCTCACAGGAGTGGGAAAATGCACCTACATTTAAATCTCATAGTAGAGGGAAAATCCACCTAGATTTAAAACTCACAGCAGTGTGAAAATGCACCCTGATTAAAAACTCACAGTAGTGGGAAGATGCACCTAGATGTAAACTCACTGCAGTGGCAAAATGCACCTAGATTTCAAACACACAACAATGGGAAAATGCACCTAGATTTAAACTCACAGTAGTGGGAAAATGCACCTAGATTTAAAACTCACAGCAGTGGGAAAATGCACCTAGATTTGAAACACAGAGCAGTGGGAAAATGTACCTAGATTTGAAACACACAATAATGGGAAAATGCACCTAGATTTAAAACTCACAGCAGTGGGAAAATGCACTCTTATTTAAAACTCACAGTAGTGGGAAAATTGCCCTAGATTTAAACTCACAGTAGTGGGAATATGCACCTAGATTTGAAACACACCGTAGTGGGAAAATACACCGAGATTTGAAACACACAGTAGCAAGAAAATGCATATGGATTTGAAACTCACAGTAGTGGGAAAATGCACCTAGATTTAAACTCACAGCAGTGGAAAAATGCACCTAGATTTAAACTCACAGCAGTGGAAAAATGCACCTAGATTAAAACTCACAGCAGTGGGAAAATGCACCTAGATTTGAACCACACAGTAGTGGGAAAATGCACCTAGATTTGAAACACTGTAGTAGGAAAATGCACCTAGGTTTGAAACACAGAGCTATGGGAAATTTCACCTAGATTTAATCTCACAGCAGTGGGAAATGCACCTAGAATTAAAACTCACAGCAGTTGGAAAATGCACCTAGATTTGAAACACAGAGTAGTGGGAAAATGTACCTAGATTTGAAACACACAATAATGGGAAAATGTACCTAGATTTAAACTCACAGTCGTGGGAACATGCACCTAGATTTGAAACACACAGCAGTGGGAAAATGCACCGATATTTGAAACACAAAGTAGCAAGAAAATGCACATGGATTTGAAACTTACAGTAGTGGGAAAATGCACCTAGATTTAAAACTCACAGCAGTTGGAAAATGCACCTAGATTTGAACCACAAAGTAGTGTGAAAATGCACCTAGATTTGAAACACACAGTCGAAGAAAAATGTACCTGGGTTTGGAACACAAAGCTATGGGAAATTTCACCTAGATTTAAACTCACAGCAGTGGGAAATGCACCTAGATTTAAGACTCACAGCAGTGGGAAAATGCAACTAGATTTGAAACACACAGCAGTGGGAAATTAGACCTAGATTTAAACTCACAGCAATGGGAAATTACACCTAGATTTAAACTCACAGCAGTAGAAACATGCACCTAGATTTAAAGCTCACAGGAGTGGGAAAATGCACCTACATTTAAAACTCACAGTAGTGGGAAAATCCACCTAGATTTAAAACTCACAGCAGTGTGAAAATGCACCCTGATTAAAAACTCACAGTAGTGGGAAGATGCACCTAGATGTAAACTCGCTGCAGTGGCAAAATGCACCTAGATTTCAAACACACAACAATGGGAAAATGCACCTAGATTTAAACTCACAGTAGTAGGAAAATGCACCTAGATTTAAAACTCACAGCAGTGGGAAAATGCACTTAGATTTGAAAAACAGAGTAGTGGGAAAATGTACCTAGATTTGAAACACACAATAATGGGAAAATGCACCTAGATTTAAAACTCACAGCAGTGGGAAAATGCACCCTTATTTAAAACTCACAGTAGTGGGAAAATTCCCCTAGATTTAAACTCACAGCAGTGGGAATATGCACTTAGATTTGAAACACACCGTAGTGGGAAAATGCACCGAGATTTGAAACACACAGTAGCAAGAAAATGCACATGGATTTGAAACTCACAGTAGTGGGGAAAATGCACCTAGATTTCACCTCACAGTAGTAGGAAAATGCACCTAGGTTTGAAACACAGAGCTATGGGAAATTTCACCTACATTTAATCTCACAGCAGTGGGAAATGCACCTAGATTTAAGACTCACAGCAGTGGGAAAATGCACCTAGATTTAAAACTCACAGCAGTTGGAAAATGCACCTAGATTTGAAACACAGAGTAGTGGGAAAATGTACCTAGATTTGAAACACACAATAATGGGAAAATGTACCTAGATTTAAACTCACAGTCATGGGAACATGCACCTAGATTTGAAACACACAGTAGTGGGAAAATGCACCGAGATTTGAAACACACAGTAGCAAGAAAATGCACATGGATTTGAAACTCACAGTAGTGGGAAAATGCACCTATATTTAAAACTCACAGCAGTTGGAAAATGCACCTAGATTTGAACCACACAGTCGAAGGAAAATGCACCTGGGTTTGGAACACAAAGCTATGGGAAATTTCACCTAGATTTAAACTCACAGCAGTGGGAAATGCACCTAGATTTAAGACTCACAGCAGTGGGAAAATGCACCTAGATTTGAAACACACAGCAGTGGGAAATTACACCTAGATTTAAACTCACAGCTGTGGGAAATTACACCTAGATTTAAACTCACAGCAGTAGGAAAATGCACCTAGATTTAAAGCTCACAGGAGTGGGAAAATGCACCTACATTTAAACCTCATAGTAGTGGGAAAATCCACCTAGATTTAAAACTCACAGCAGTGTGAAAATGCACCCTGATTAAAAACTCACAGTAGTGGGAAGATGCACCTAGATGTAAACTCACTGCAGTGGCAAAATGCACCTAGATTTCAAACACACAACAATGGGAAAATGCACCTAGATTTAAACTCACAGTAGTGGGAAAATGCACCTAGATTTAAAACTCACAGCAGTGGGAAACTGCACTTAGATTTGAAACACAGAGTAGTGGGAAAATGCACCTAGATTTAAAACTCACAGCAGTGGGAAAATGCACTTAGATTTGAAACACACAATAATGGGAAAATGCACCTAGATTTAAAACTCACAGCAGTGGGAAAATGCACCCTTATTTAAAACTCACAGTAGTGGGAAAATTCCCCTAGATTTAAACTCACAGCAGTGGGAATATGCACCTAGATTTGAAACACACCGTAGTGGGAAAATGCACCGAGATTTGAAACACACAATAGCAAGAAAATGCACATGGATTTGAAACACACAGCAGTGGGAAAATGCACCTAGATTTAAACTCACAGCAGTGGAAAAATGCACCTAGATTTAAAACTCACAGCAGTGGGAAAATGCACCTAGATTTGAACCACAGAGCAGTGGGAAATTACACCTAGATTTAAACTCACAGCATTGGACAAATGCACCTAGATTTAAAACTCACAGCAGTGGGAAAATGCACCTAGATTTGAACCACACAGTAGCAGGAAAATGCACCTAGATTTGAAACACACAGTAGTAGGAAAATTCACCTAGGTTTGAAGCACAGAGCTATGGGAAATTTTACCTAGATTTAAACACAGCAGTGGGAAATGCACCTAGATTTAAGACTCACAGCAGTGGGAATATGCACCTAGATTTAAAACTCACAGCAGTTGGAAAATGCACCTAGATTTGAAACACAGAGTAGTGGGAAAATGTACCTAGATTTGAAACACACAATAATGGGAAAATGTACCTAGATTTAAACTCACAGTCGTGGGAGCATGCACCTAGATTTGAAACACAATAGTGGGAAAATGCACCGAGATTTGAAACACACAGTAGCAAGAAAATGCACATGGATTTGAAATTCACAGTAGTGAGAAAATGCACCTAGATTTAAAACTCACAGCAGTTGGAAAATGCACCTAGATTTGAACCACACGTTCGTAGGAAAATGCACCTGGGTTTGGAACACAAAGCTATGGGAAATTTCACCTAGATTTAAACTCACAGCAGTGGGAAATTACACCTAGATTTAAACTCACAGCAATAGGTAAATTCACCTAGATTTAAAGCTCACAGGAGTGGGAAAATGCACCTACATTTAAATCTCACAGTAGTGGGAAAATCCACCTAGATTTAAAACTCAAAGCAGTGTGAAAATGCACCCTGATTAAAAACTCACAGTAGTGGGAAGATGCACCTAGATGTAAACTCGCTGCAGTGGCAAAATGCACCTAGATTTCAAACACACAACAATGGGAAAATGCACCTAGATTTAAACTCACAGTAGTGGGAAAATGCACCTAGATTTAAAACTCACAGCAGTGGGAAAATGCACTTAGATTTGAAACACAGAGTAGTGGGAAAATGTACCTAGATTTGAAACACACAATAATGGGAAAATGCACCTAGATTTAAAACTCACAGCAGTGGGAAAATGCACCCTTATTTAAAACTCACAGTAGTGGGAAAATTCCCCTAGATTTAAACTCACAGCAGTGGGAATATGCACCTAGATTTGAAACACACCGTAGTGGGAAAATGCACCGAGATTTGACACACACAGTAGCAAGAAAATGCACATGAATTTGAAACCACAGTAGTGGGAAAATGCACCTAGATTTAAACTCACAGCAGTGGAAAAATGCACCTAGATTTAAAACTCACAGCAGTGGGAAAATGCACCTAGATTTGAACCACACAGTAGTAGGAAAATGCACCTAGATTTGAAACACAGTAGTAGGAAAATTCACCTAGGTTTGAAGCACAGAGCTATGGGAAATTTCACCTAGATTTAAACTCACAGCAGTGGGAAATGCACCTAGATTTAAGACTCACAGCAGTGGGAAAATGCTTTAAGACTCACAGCAGTGGGAAAATGCACCTACATTTAAATCTCATAGTAGTGGCAAAATCCACCTAGATTTAAAACTCACAGCAGTGTGAAAATGCACCCTGATTAAAAACTCGAAGTAGTGGGAAGATGCACCTAGATGTAAACTCACTGCAGTGGCAAAATGCACCTAGATGTCAAACACACAACAATGTGAAAATGCACCTAGATTTAAACTCACAGTAGTGGGAACATGCACCTAGATTTAAAACTCACAGCAGTGGGAAAATGCACCTAGATTTGAAACACATACTAGTGGGAAAATGTACCTAGATTTGAAACACACCGTAGTGGAAAAATGCACCGAGATTTGAAACACACAGTAGCAAGAAAATGCACATGGATTTGAAACTCACAGTAGTGGGAAAATGCCCCTAGATTTAAACTCACAGCAGTGGAAAAATGCACCTAGATTTAAACTCACATCAGTGGAAAAATGCACCTAGATTAAAACTCACAGCAGTGGGAAAATGCACCTAGATTTGAACCACACAGTAGTGGGAAAATGCACCAAGATTTGAAACACTGTAGTAGTAAAATGCACCTAGGTTTGAAACACAGAGCTATGGGAAATTTCACCTACATTTAATCTCACAGCAGTGGGAACTGCACCTAGATTTAAGACTCACAGCAGTGGGAATATGCACCTAGATTTAAAACTCACAGCAGTTGGAAAATGCACCTAGATTTGAAACACAGAGTAGTGGGAAAATGTACCTAGATTTGAAACACACAATAATGGGAAAATGTACCTAGATTTAAACTCACAGCAGTTGGAAAATGCACCTAGATTTAAAACTCACAGCAGTTGGAAAATGCACCTAGATTTGAACCACACAGTCGAAGGAAAATGCACCTGGGTTTGGAACACAAAGCTAGGGGAAATTTCACCTAGATTTAAACTCACAGCAGTGGGAAATGCACCTAGATTTAAGACTCACAGCAGTGGGAAAATGCACCTAGATTTGAAACACACAGCAGTGGGAAATTACACCTAGATTTAAACTCACAGCAGTGGGAAATGACACCTAGATTTAAACTCACAGCAGGAGGAAAATGCACCTAGATTTAAAGCTCACAGGAGTGGGAAAATGCACCTACATTTAAATCTCATAGTAGAGGGAAAATCCACCTAGATTTAAAACTCACAGCAGTGTGAAAATGCACCCTGATTAAAAACTCACAGTAGTGGGAAGATGCACCTAGATGTAAACTCACTGCAGTGGCAAAATGCACCTAGATTTCAAACACACAACAATGGGAAAATGCACCTAGATTTAAACTCACAGTAGTGGGAAAATGCACCTAGATTTAAAACTCACAGCAGTGGGAAAATGCACCTAGATTTGAAACACAGAGCAGTGGGAAAATGTACCTAGATTTGAAACACACAATAATGGGAAAATGCACCTAGATTTAAAACTCACAGCAGTGGGAAAATGCACTCTTATTTAAAACTCACAGTAGTGGGAAAATTGCCCTAGATTTAAACTCACAGTAGTGGGAATATGCACCTAGATTTGAAACACACCGTAGTGGGAAAATGCACCGAGATTTGAAACACACAGTAGCAAGAAAATGCACATGGATTTGAAACTCACAGTAGTGGGAAAATGCACCTAGATTTAAACTCACAGCAGTGGAAAAATGCACCTAGATTTAAACTCACAGCAGTGGAAAAATGCACCTAGATTAAAACTCACAGCAGTGGGAAAATGCACCTAGATTTGAACCACACAGTAGTGGGAAAATGCACCTAGATTTGAAACACTGTAGTAGGAAAATGCACCTAGGTTTGAAACACAGAGCTGTGGGAAATTTCACCTAGATTTAATCTCACAGCAGTGGGAAATGCACCTAGATTTAAAACTCACAGCAGTTGGAAAATGCACCTAGATTTGAAACACACAATAATGGGAAAATGCACCTAGATTTAAAACTCACAGCAGTGGGAAAATGCACCCTTATTTAAAACTCACAGTAGTGGGAAAATTCCCCTAGATTTAAACTCACAGCAGTGGGAATATGCACCTAGATTTGAAACACACCGTAGTGGGAAAATGCACCGAGATTTGAAACACACAATAGCAAGAAAATGCACATGGATTTGAAACTCACAGTAGTGGGAAAATGCACCTAGATTTAAACTCACAACAGTGGAAAAATGCACCTAGATTTAAAACTCACAGCAGTGGATAAATGCACCTAGATTTGAACCACAGAGCAGTGGGAAATTACACCTAGATTTAAACTCACAGCATTGGACAAATGCACCTAGATTTAAAACTCACAGCAGTGGGAAAATGCACCTAGATTTGAACCACACAGTAGCAGGAAAATGCACCTAGATTTGAAACACACAGTAGTAGGAAAATTCACCTAGGTTTGAAGCACAGAGCTATGGGAAATTTTACCTAGATTTAAACACAGCAGTGGGAAATGCACCTAGATTTAAGACTCACAGCAGTGGGAATATGCACCTAGATTTAAAACTCACAGCAGTTGGCAAATTCACCTAGATTTGAAACACAGAGTAGTGGGAAAATGTACCTAGATTTGAAACACACAATAATGGGAAAATGTACCTAGATTTAAACTCACAGCAGTTGGAAAATGCACCTAGATTTAAAACTCACAGCAGTTGGAAAATGCACCTAGATTTGAACCACACAGTCGAAGGAAAATGCACCTGGGTTTGGAACACAAAGCTATGGGAAATTTCACCTAGATTTAAACTCACAGCAGTGGGAAATGCACCTAGATTTAAGACTCACAGCAGTGGGAAAATGCACCTAGATTTGAGACACACAGCAGTGGGAAATTACACCTAGATTTAAACTCACAGCAGTGTGAAATTACACCTAGATTTAAACTCACAGCAGTAGGAAAATGCACCTAGATTTAAAGCTCACAGGAGTGGGAAAATGCACCTACATTTAAATCTCATAGTAGTGGGAAAATCCACCTAGATTTAAAACGCACAGCAGTGTGAAAATGCACCCTGATTAAAAACTCTCAGTAGTGGGAAGATGCACCTAGATGTAAACCCACTGCAGTGGCAGAATGCACCTAGATTTCAAACACACAACAATGGGAAAATGCACCTAGATTTAAACTCACAGTAGTGGGAAAATGCACCTAGATTTAAAACTCACAGCAGTGGGAAAATGCACCTAGATTTGAAACACAGAGTAGTGGGAAAATGTACCTAGATTTGAAACACACAATAATGGGAAAATGCACCTAGATTTAAAACTCACAGCAGTGGGAAAATGCACCCTTATTTAAAACTCACAGTAGTGGGAAAATTCCCCTAGATTTAAACTCACAGCAGTGGGAATATGCACCTAGATTTGAAACACACCGTAGTGGGAAAAAGCAGCGAGGTTTGAAACACACAGTAGCAAGAAAATGCACATGGATTTGAAACTCACAGTAGTGGGAAAATGCACCTAGATTTAAACTCACCGCAGTGGAAAAATGCACCTAGATTTAAACTCACAGCAGTGGAAAAATGCACCTAGATTAAAACTCACAGCAGTGGGAAAATGCACCTAGATTTGAACCACATAGTAGTGGGAAAATGCACCTAGATTTGAAACACTGTAGTAGGAAAATGCACCTACGTTTGAAACACAGAGCTATGGGAAATTTCACCTAGATTTAATCTCACAGCAGTGGGAAATGCACCTAGATTTAAGACTCACAGCAGTGGGAATATGCACCTAGATTTAAAACTCACAGCAGTTGGAAAATGCATCTAGATTTGAAAACAACAATAATGGGGAAATGTACCTAGATTTAAACTCACAGTCGTGGGAACATGCACCTAGATTTGAAACACACAGTAGTGGGAAAATGCACCGATATTTGAAACACACAGTAGCAAGAAAATGCACATGGATTTGAAACTCACAGTAGTGGGAAAATGCACCTAGATTTAAAACTCATAGCAGTTGGAAAATGCACCTAGATTTGAACCACACAGTAGTGTGAAAATGCACCTAGATTTGAAACACACAGTCGAAGGAAAATGCACCTGGGTTTGGAACACAAAGCTATGGGAAATTTCACCTAGATTTAAACTCACAGCGGTGGGAAATGCACCTAGATTTAAGACTCACAGCAGTGGGAAAATGGACCTAGATTTGAAGCACAGAGCAGTGGGAAATTACACCTAGATTTAAACTCACAGCAGTGGGAAATTACACCTAGATTTAAACTCACAGCAGTAGAAAAATGCACCTAGATTTAAAGCTCACAGGAGTGGGAAAATGCACCTACATTTAAATCTCACAGTAGTGGGAAAATCCACCTAGATTTAAAACTCACAGTAGTGGGAAGATGCACCTAGATGTAAACTCGCTGCAGTGGCAAAATGCACCTAGATTTCAAACACACAACAATGGGAAAATGCACCTAGATTTAAACTCACAGTAGTGGGAAAATGCACCTAGATTTAAAACTCACAGCAGTGGGAAAATGCACTTAGATTTGAAACACAGAGTAGTGGGAAAATGTACCTAGATTTGAAACACACAATAATGGGAAAATGCACCTAGATTTAAAACTCACAGCAGTGGGAAAATGCACCCTTATTTAAAACTCACAGTAGTGGGAAAATTCCCCTAGATTTAAACTCACAGCAGTGGGAATATGCACCTAGATTTGAAACTCACAGTAGTGGGAAAATGCACCTAGATTTAAACTCACAGCAGTGGAAAAATGCACCTAGATTTAAAACTCACAGCAGTGGGAAAATGCACCTAGATTTGAACCACACAGTAGTAGGAAAATGCACCTAGATTTGAAACACACAGTAGTAGGAAAATTCACCTAGGTTTGAAGCACAGAGCTACGGGAAATTTCACCTAGATTTAAACTCACAGCAGTGGGAAATGCACCTAGATTTAAGACTCACAGCAGTGGGAAAATGCACCTACCTTTAAATCTCATAGTAGTGGCAAAATCCACCTAGATTTAAAACTCACAGCAGTGTGAAAATGCACCCTGATTAAAAACTCAAAGTAGTGGGAAGATGCACCTAGATGTAAACTCACTGCAGTGGCAAAATGCACCTAGATGTCAAACACACAACAATGTGAAAATGCACCTAGATTTAAACTCACAGTAGTGGGAAAATGCACCTAGATTTAAAACTCACAGCAGTGGGAAAATGCACCTAGATTTGAAACACATACTAGTGGGAAAATGTACCTAGATTTGAAACACACCGTAGTGGGAAAATGCACCGAGATTTGAAACACACAGTAGCAAGAAAATGCACATGGATTTGAAACTCACAGTAGTGGGAAAATGCCCCTAGATTTAAACTCACAGCAGTGGAAAAATGCACCTAGATTTAAACTCACATCAGTGGAAAAATGCACCTAGATTAAAACTCACAGCAGTGGGAAAATGCACCTAAATTTGAACCACACAGTAGTGGGAAAATGCACCAAGATTTGAAACACTGTAGTAGTAAAATGCACCTAGGTTTGAAACACAGAGCTATGGGAAATTTCACCTACATTTAATCTCACAGCAGTGGGAAATGCACCTAGATTTAAGACTCACAGCAGTGGGAATATGCACCTAGATTTAAAACTCACAGCATTTGGAAAATGCACCTAGATTTGAAACACAGAGTAGTGGGAAAATGTACCTAGATTTGAAACACACAATAATGGGAAAATGTACCTAGATTTAAACTCACAGCAGTTGGAAAATGCACCTAGATTTAAAACTCACAGCAGTTGGAAAATGCACCTAGATTTGAACCACACAGTCGAAGGAAAATGCACCTGGGTTTGGAACACAAAGCTATGGGAAATTTCACCTAGATTTAAACTCACAGCAGTGGGAAATGCACCTAGATTTAAGACTCACAGCAGTGGGAAAATGCACCTAGATTTGAAACACACAGCAGTGGGAAATTACACCTAGATTTAAACTCACAGCAGTGGGAAATGACACCTAGATTTAAACTCACAGCAGGAGGAAAATGCACCTAGATTTAAAGCTCACAGGAGTGGGAAAATGCACCTACATTTAAATCTCATAGTAGAGGGAAAATCCACCTAGATTTAAAACTCACAGCAGTGTGAAAATGCACCCTGATTAAAAACTCACAGTAGTGGGAAGATGCACCTAGATGTAAACTCACTGCAGTGGCAAAATGCACCTAGATTTCAAACACACAACAATGGGAAAATGCACCTAGATTTAAACTCACAGTAGTGGGAAAATGCACCTAGATTTAAAACTCACAGCAGTGGGAAAATGCACCTAGATTTGAAACACAGAGCAGTGGGAAAATGTACCTAGATTTGAAACACACAATAATGGGAAAATGCACCTAGATTTAAAACTCACAGCAGTGGGAAAATGCACTCTTATTTAAAACTCACAGTAGTGGGAAAATTGCCCTAGATTTAAACTCACAGTAGTGGGAATATGCACCTAGATTTGAAACACACCGTAGTGGGAAAATGCACCGAGATTTGAAACACACAGTAGCAAGAAAATGCACATGGATTTGAAACTCACAGTAGTGGGAAAATGCACCTAGATTTAAACTCACAGCAGTGGAAAAATGCACCTAGATTTAAACTCACAGCAGTGGAAAAATGCACCTAGATTAAAACTCACAGCAGTGGGAAAATGCACCTAGATTTGAACCACACAGTAGTGGGAAAATGCACCTAGATTTGAAACACTGTAGTAGGAAAATGCACCTAGGTTTGAAACACAGAGCTATGGGAAATTTCACCTAGATTTAATCTCACAGCAGTGGGAAATGCACCTAGATTTAAAACTCACAGCAGTTGGAAAATGCACCTAGATTTGAAACACAGAGTAGTGGGAAAATGTACCTAGATTTGAAACACACAATAATGGGAACATGTACCTAGATTTAAACTCACAGTCGTGGAAACATGCACCTAGATTTGAAACACACAGCAGTGGGAAAATGCACCGATATTTGAAACACAAAGTAGCAAGAAAATGCACATGGATTTGAAACTTACAGTAGTGGGAAAATGCACCTAGATTTAAAACTCACAGCAGTTGGAAAATGCACCTAGATTTGAACCACAAAGTAGTGTGAAAATGCACCTAGATTTGAAACACACAGTCGAAGAAAAATGTACCTGGGTTTGGAACACAAAGCTATGGGAAATTTCACCTAGATTTAAACTCACAGCAGTGGGAAATGCACCTAGATTTAAGACTCACAGCAGTGGGAAAATGCACCTAGATTTGAAACACACAGCAGTGGGAAATTAGACCTAGATTTAAACTCACAGCAGTAGAAAAATGCACCTAGATTTAAAGCTCACAGGAGTGGGAAAATGCACCTACATTTAAATCTCACAGTAGTGGGAAAATGCACCTACATTTAAAACTCACAGTAGTGGGAAAATCCACCTAGATTTAAAACTCACAGCAGTGTGAAAATGCACCCTGATTAAAAACTCACAGTAGTGGGAAGATGCACCTAGATGTAAACTCACTGCAGTGGCAAAATGCACCTAGATTTCAAACACACAACAATGGGAAAATCCACCTAGATTTAAACTCACAGTAGTGGGAAAATGCACCTAGATTTAAAACTCACAGCAGTGGGAAAATGCACCTAGATTTGAAACACAGAGTAGTGGGAAAATGTACCTAGATTTGAAACACACAATAATGGGAAAATGCACCTAGATTTAAAACTCACAGCAGTGGGAAAATGCACCCTTATTTAAAACTCACAGTAGTGGGAAAATTCCCCTAGATTTAAACTCACAGCAGTGGGAATATGCACCTAGATTTGAAACACACCGTAGTGGGAAAATGCACCGAGATTTGAAACACACAGTAGCAAGAAAATGCACATGGATTTGAAACTCACAGTAGTGGGAAAATGCACCTAGATTTAACCTCACAGTAGAAGGAAAATGCACCTAGGTTTGAAACACAGAGCTATGGGAAATTTCACCTACATTTAATCTCACCGCAGTGGGAAATGCACCTAGATTTAAGACTCACAGCAGTGGGAAAATGCACCTAGATTTAAAACTCACAGCAGTTGGAAAATGCACCTAGATTTGAAACACAGAGTAGTGGGAAAATGTACCTAGATTTGAAACACACAATAATGGGAAAATGTACCTAGATTTAAACTGACAGTCATGGGAACATGCACCTAGACTTGAAACAAGCAGTAGTGGGAAAATGCACCGAGATTTGAAGCACACAGTAGCAAGAAAATGCACATAGATTTGAAACTCACAGTAGTGGGAAAATGCACCTAGATTTAAAACTCACAGCAGTTGGAAAATGCACCTAGATTTGAACCACACAGTCGAAGGAAAATGCACCTGGGTTTGGAACACAAAGCTATGGGAAATTTCACCTAGATTTAAACTCACAGCAGTGGGAAATGCACCTAGATTTAAGACTCACAGCAGTGGGAAAATGCACCTAGATTTGAGACACACAGCAGTGGGAAATTACACCTAGATTTAAACTCACAGCAGTGTGAAATTACACCTAGATTTAAACTCACAGCAGTAGGAAAATGCACCTAGATTTAAAGCTCACAGGAGTGGGAAAATGCACCTACATTTAAATCTCATAGTAGTGGGAAAATCCACCTAGATTTAAAACTCACAGCAGTGGGAAAATGCACCTAGATTTGAGCCACACAGTAGTGGGTAAATGCACCTAGATTTGAAACACACAGTAGTAGGAAAATGCACGTAGTTTTGAAACACAGAGCTATGGTAAATTTCACCTAGATTTAAACTCACAGCAGTGGGAAATGCACCTAGATTTAAGACCCACAGCAGTGGGAAAATGCACCTAGATTTGAAACACACAGCAGTGGGAAATTACACCTAGATTTAAACTCATAGCAGTAGGAACATGCACCTAGATTTAAAGCTCACAGGAGTGGGAAAATGCACCTAGATTTAAATCTCAAAGTAGTGGGAAAGTCCACCTAGATTTAAAACTCACAGCAGAGTGAAAATGCACCCTGATTTAAAACTCACATTAGTGAGAAGATGCACCTAGATGTAAACTCACTCGAGTGGCAAAATGCACCTAGATTCAAAACTCAGAGCAGTGGGAAAATGCACCTAGATTTGAAACACACAACAATGGGAAATTGCGCCTAGATTTGAAACACACAGTAGTGGGGAAATGCACCTAGATTTGAACACACAGCAATGGGAAAATGCACCTAGATTTAAACTCACAGTAGTGGGAAAATGCACCCAGATTTAAAACTCACAGCAGTAGGAAAATGCACCTAGATTTAAAGCTCATAGGAGAGGGAAAATGGACCTAGATTTAAATCTCACAGTAGTGGGAAAATCCACCTAGATTTAAAACTTACAGCAGTGTGAAAATGCACCCTGATTTAAAACTCACAGTAGTGGGAAAATGCACCTAGATGTAAACTCACTGCAGTGGCAAAATGCAGCTAGATTCAAACCTCAGAGCAGTGGGAAAATGCACCTAGATTTGAAATGCACAACAATGGGAAATTGCGCCTAGATTTGAAACACATAGTAGTGGGGAAATGCACCTAGATTTGAACACACAGCAATTGGACAATGCACCTAGATTCAAACTCACAGTAGTGGGAAAATTCACTTAGATTTAAACTCACAGCAGTGGGAATATGCACCTAGATTTGAAACACACTGTAGTGGGGAAATGCACTGATTTTTGAAACACACAGTAGCAAGAAAATGCACATGGATTTGAAACTCACAGTAGTGGGAAAATGCACCTAGATTTAAACTCACAGAAGTGGAAAAATGCACCTAGATTTAAACTCACAGCAGTGGAAAAATGCACCTAGATTTAAAACTCACAGCAGTGGGAAAATGCACATAGATTTGAACCACACAGTAGTGGGAAAATGCACCTAGACTTGAAACACACAGTAGTAGGAAAATGCACCTAGGTTTGAAACACAGAGCTATGGGAAATTTCACCCAGATGTAAACTCACAGCAGTGGGAAATGCACCTAGATTTAAGACTCACAGTAGTGGGAAAATGCAACAAGATTTGAAACACACAGTAGCAAGAAAATGCACATGGATTTGAAACTCACAGCAGTGGGAAAATGCACCTAGATTTAAACTCACAGCAGTGGAAAAATGCACCTAGATTTAAACTCACAACAGTGGACAAATGCACCTAGATTTAAAACTCACAGCAGTGGGAAAATGCACCTAGATTTGAAACACACAGTAGTGGGAAAATGCACCTAGATTTGAAACACACAGTAGTAGGAAAATTAAAAACTCATAGTAGTGGGAAGATGCACCTAGATGTAAACTCACTGCAGTGGCAAAATGCACCTAGATTTCAAACACACAACAATGGGAAAATGTGCCTAGATTTAAACTCACAGTAGTGGGAAAATGCACCTAGATTTAAAACTCACAGCAGTGGGAAAGTGCACCTAGATTTGAAACACAGAGTAGTGGGAAAATGTACCTAGATTTGAAACACACAATAGTGGGAAAACGCACCTAGATTTAAAACTCGCAGCAGTGGGAAAATGCACCCTTATTTAAAACTCACAGTAGTGGGAAAATTCCCCTAGGTTTGAAGCACAGAGCTATGGGAAATTTCATCTAGATTTAAACTCACAGCAGTGGGAAATGCACCTAGATTTAAGACTCACATCAGTGGGAAAATGCACCTAGATTTAAACTCACAGCAGTAGGAAAATGCACCTAGATTTAAAGCTCACAGGAGTGGAAAAATGCACCTACATTTAAATCTCATAGTAGTGGGAAAATCCACCTAGATTTAAAACGCACAGCAGTGTGAAAATGCACCCTGATTAAAAACTCTCAGTAGTGGGAAGATGCACCTAGATGTAAACCCACTGCAGTGGCAGAATGCACCTAGATTTCAAACACACAACAATGGGAAAATGCACCTAGATTTAAACTCACAGTAGTGGGAAAATGCACCTAGATTTAAAACTCACAGCAGTGGGAAAATGCACCTAGATTTGAAACACAGAGTAGTGGGAAAATGTACCTAGATTTGAAACACACAATAATGGGAAAATGCACCTAGATTTAAAACTCACAGCAGTGGGAAAATGCACCCTTATTTAAAACTCACAGTAGTGGGAAAATTCCCCTAGATTTAAACTCACAGCAGTGGGAATATGCACCTAGATTTGAAACACACCGTAGTGGGAAAAAGCAGCGAGGTTTGAAACACACAGTAGCAAGAAAATGCACATGGATTTGAAACTCACAGTAGTGGGAAAATGCACCTAGATTTAAACTCACCGCAGTGGAAAAATGCACCTAGATTTAAACTCACAGCAGTGGAAAAATGCACCTAGATTAAAACTCACAGCAGTGGGAAAATGCACCTAGATTTGAACCACATAGTAGTGGGAAAATGCACCTAGATTTGAAACACTGTAGTAGGAAAATGCACCTACGTTTGAAACACAGAGCTATGGGAAATTTCACCTAGATTTAATCTCACAGCAGTGGGAAATGCACCTAGATTTAAGACTCACAGCAGTGGGAATATGCACCTAGATTTAAAACTCACAGCAGTTGGAAAATGCACCTAGATTTGAAAACAACAATAATGGGAAAATGTACCTAGATTTAAACTCACAGTCGTGGGAACATGCACCTAGATTTGAAACACACAGTAGTGGGAAAATGCACCGATATTTGAAACACACAGTAGCAAGAAAATGCACATGGATTTGAAACTCACAGTAGTGGGAAAATGCACCTAGATTTAAAACTCACAGCAGTGGGAAAATGCACCTAGATTTGAACCACATAGTAGTGTGAAAATGCACCTAGATTTGAAACACACAGTCGAAGGAAAATGCACCTGGGTTTGGAACACAAAGCTATGGGAAATTTCACCTAGATTTAAACTCACAGCGGTGGGAAATGCACCTAGATTTAAGACTCACAGCAGTGGGAAAATGCACCTAGATTTGAAGCACAGAGCAGTGGGAAATTACACCTAGATTTAAACTCACAGCAGTGGGAAATTACACCTAGATTTAAACTCACAGCAGTAGAGAAATGCACCTAGATTGAAAGCTCACAGGAGTGGGAAAATGCACCTACATTTAAATCTCACAGTAGTGGGAAAATCCACCTAGATTTAAAACTCACAGCAGTGTGAAAATGCACCCTGATTAAAAACTCACAGTAGTGGGAAGATGCACCTAGATGTAAACTCGCTGCAGTGGCAAAATGCACCTAGATTTCAAACACACAACAATGGGAAAATGCACCTAGATTTAAACTCACAGTAGTGGGAAAATGCACCTAGATTTAAAACTCACAGCACTGGGAAAATGCACTTAGATTTGAAACACAGAGTAGTGGGAAAATGTACCTAGATTTGAAACACACAATAATGGGAAAATGCACCTAGATTTAAAACTCACAGCAGTGGGAAAATGCACCCTTATTTAAAACTCACAGTAGTGGGAAAATTCCCCTAGATTTAAACTCACAGCAGTGGGAATATGCACCTAGATTTGAAACACACCGTAGTGGGAAAATGCACCGAGATTTGACACACACAGTAGCAAGAAAATGCACATGAATTTGAAACTCACAGTAGTGGGAAAATGCACCTAGATTTAAACTCACAGCAGTGGAAAAATGCACCTAGATTTAAAACTCACAGCAGTGGGAAAATGCACCTAGATTTGAACCACACAGTAGTAGGAAAATGCACCTAGATTTGAAACACACAGTAGTAGGAAAATTCACCTAGGTTTGAAGCACAGAGCTATGGGAAATTTCACCTAGATTTAAACTCACAGCAGTGGGAAATGCACCTAGATTTAAAACTCACAGCAGTGGGAAAATGCACCTAGATTTGAAACACATACTAGTGGGAAAATGTACCTAGATTTGAAACACACCGTAGTGGGAAAATGCACCGAGATTTGAAACACACAGTAGCAAGAAAATGCACATGGATTTGAAACTCACAGTAGTGGGAAAATGCCCCTAGATTTAAACTCACAGCAGTGGAAAAATGCACCTAGATTTAAACTCACATCAGTGGAAAAATGCACCTAGATTAAAACTCACAGCAGTGGGAAAATGCACCTAGATTTGAACCACACAGTAGTGGGAAAATGCACCAAGATTTGAAACACTGTAGTAGTAAAATGCACCTAGGTTTGAAACACAGAGCTATGGGAAATTTCATCTACCATTAATCTCACAGCAGTGGGAAATGCACCTAGATTTAAGACTCACAGCAGTGGGAATATGCACCTAGATTTAAAACTCACAGCAGTTGGAAAATGCACCTAGATTTGAAACACAGAGTAGTGGGAAAATGTACCTAGATTTGAAACACACAATAATGGGAAAATGTACCTAGATTTAAACTCACAGCAGTTGGAAAATGCACCTAGATTTAAAACTCACAGCAGTTGGAAAATGCACCTAGATTTGAACCACACAGTCGAAGGAAAATGCACCTGGGTTTGGAACACAAAGCTATGGGAAATTTCACCTAGATTTAAACTCACAGCAGTGGGAAATGCACCTAGATTTAAGACTCACAGCAGTGGGAAAATGCACCTAGATTTGAAACACACAGCAGTGGGAAATTACACCTAGATTTAAACTCACAGCAGTGGGAAATGACACCTAGATTTAAACTCACAGCAGGAGGAAAATGCACCTAGATTTAAAGCTCACAGGAGTGGGAAAATGCACCTACATTTAAATCTCATAGTAGAGGGAAAATCCACCTAGATTTAAAACTCACAGCAGTGTGAAAATGCACCCTGATTAAAAACTCACAGTAGTGGGAAGATGCACCTAGATGTAAACTCACTGCAGTGGCAAAATGCACCTAGATTTCAAACACACAACAATGGGAAAATGCACCTAGATTTAAACTCACAGTAGTGGGAAAATGCACCTAGATTTAAAACTCACAGCAGTGGGAAAATGCACCTAGATTTGAAACACAGAGCAGTGGGAAAATGTACCTAGATTTGAAACACACAATAATGGGAAAATGCACCTAGATTTAAAACTCACAGCAGTGGGAAAATGCACTCTTATTTAAAACTCACAGTAGTGGGAAAATTGCCCTAGATTTAAACTCACAGTAGTGGGAATATGCACCTAGATTTGAAACACACCGTAGTGGGAAAATGCACCGAGATTTGAAACACACAGTAGCAAGAAAATGCACATGGATTTGAAACTCACAGTAGTGGGAAAATGCACCTAGATTTAAACTCACAGCAGTGGAAAAATGCACCTAGATTAAAACTCACAGCAGTGGGAAAATGCACCTAGATTTGAACCACACAGTAGTGGGAAAATGCACCAAGATTTGAAACACTGTAGTAGTAAAATGCACCTAGGTTTGAAACACAGAGCTATGGGAAATTTCATCTACATTTAATCTCACAGCAGTGGGAAATGCACCTAGATTTAAGACTCACAGCAGTGGGAATATGCACCTAGATTTAAAACTCACAGCAGTTGGAAAATGCACCTAGATTTGAAACACAGAGTAGTGGGAAAATGTACCTAGATTTGAAACACACAATAATGGGAAAATGTACCTAGATTTAAACTCACAGCAGTTGGAAAATGCACCTAGATTTAAAACTCACAGCAGTTGGAAAATGCACCTAGATTTGAACCACACAGTCGAAGGAAAATGCACCTGGGTTTGGAACACAAAGCTATGGGAAATTTCACCTAGATTTAAACTCACAGCAGTGGGAAATGCACCTAGATTTAAGACTCACAGCAGTGGGAAAATGCACCTAGATTTGAAACACACAGCAGTGGGAAATTACACCTAGATTTAAACTCACAGCAGTGGGAAATGACACCTAGATTTAAACTCACAGCAGGAGGAAAATGCACCTAGATTTAAAGCTCACAGGAGTGGGAAAATGCACCTACATTTAAATCTCATAGTAGAGGGAAAATCCACCTAGATTTAAAACTCACAGCAGTGTGAAAATGCACCCTGATTAAAAACTCACAGTAGTGGGAAGATGCACCTAGATGTAAACTCACTGCAGTGGCAAAATGCACCTAGATTTCAAACACACAACAATGGGAAAATGCACCTAGATTTAAACTCACAGTAGTGGGAAAATGCACCTAGATTTAAAACTCACAGCAGTGGGAAAATGCACCTAGATTTGAAACACAGAGCAGTGGGAAAATGTACCTAGATTTGAAACACACAATAATGGGAAAATGCACCTAGATTTAAAACTCACAGCAGTGGGAAAATGCACTCTTATTTAAAACTCACAGTAGTGGGAAAATTGCCCTAGATTTAAACTCACAGTAGTGGGAATATGCACCTAGATTTGAAACACACCATAGTGGGAAAATACACCGAGATTTGAAACACACAGTAGCAAGAAAATGCACATGGATTTGAAATTCACAGTAGTGAGAAAATGCACCTAGATTTGAAACTCACAGCAGTTGGAAAATGCACCTAGATTTGAACCACACAGTCGTAGGAAAATGCACCTGGGTTTGGAACACAAAGCTATGGGAAATTTCACCTAGATTTAAACTCACAGCAGTGGGAAATTACACCTAGATTTAAACTCACAGCAATAGGAAAATTCACCTAGATTTAAAGCTCACAGGAGTGGGAAAATCCACCTACATTTAAATCTCACAGTAGTGGGAAAATCCACCTGGATTTAAAACTCAAAGCAGTGTGAAAATGCACCCTGATTAAAAACTCACAGTAGTGGGAAGATGCACCTAGATGTAAACTTGCTGCAGTGGCAAAATGCACCTAGATTTCAAACACACAACAATGGGAAAATGCACCTAGATTTAAACTCACAGTAGTGGGAAAATGCACCTAGATTTAAAACTCAAAGCAGTGGGAAAATGCACTTAGATTTGAAACACAGAGTAGTGGGAAAATGCACCTAGATTTAAAACTCACAGCAGTGGGAAAATGCACTTAGATTTGAAACACACAATAATGGGAAAATGCACCTAGATTTAAAACTCACAGCAGTGGGAAAATTCCCCTAGATTTAAACTCACAGCAGTGGGAATATGCACCTAGATTTGAAACACACCGTAGTGGGAAAATGCACTGAGATTTGAAACACACAGTAGCAAGAAAATGCACATGGATTTGAAACTCACAGTAGTGGGAAAATGCACCTAGATTTAAACTCACAGCAGTGGAAAAATGCACCTAGATTTAAAACTCACAGCAGTGGGAAAATGCACCTAGATTTGAACCACACAGTAGTAGGAAAATGCACCTAGATTTGAAACACACAGTAGAAGGAAAATTCACCTAGGTTTGAAGCACAGAGCTATGGGAAATTTCACCTAGATTTAAACTCACAGCAGTGGGAAATTATGCCTAGATTTAAACTCACAGCAGTAGGAAAATGCACCTAGATGTAAAGCTCACAGGAGTGGGAAGATGCACCTACAGTTAAATCTCATAGTAGTGGGAAAATCCACCTAGATTTAAAACTCACAGCAGTGTGAAAATGCACCCTGATTAAAAACTCACAGTAGTGGGAAGATGCACCTAGATGTAAACTCACTGCAGTGGCAAAAAGCACCTAGATTTCAAACACACAACAATGGGAAAATCCACCTAGATTTAAACTCACAGTAGTGGGAAAATGCACCTAGATTTAAAACTCACAGCAGTGGGAAAATGCACCTAGATTTGAAACACAGAGTAGTGGGAAAATGTACCTAGATTTGAAACACACAATAATGGGAAAATGCACCTAGATTTAAAACTCACAGCAGTGGGAAAATGCACCCTTATTTAAAACTCACAGTAGTGGGAAAATTCCCCTAGATTTAAACTCACAGCAGTGGGAATATGCACCTAGATTTGAAACACACCGTAGTGGGAAATGCACCGAGATTTGAAACACACAGTAGCAAGAAAATGCACATGGATTTGAAACTCACAGTAGTGGGAAAATGCACCTAGATTTAACCTCACAGTAGAAGGAAAATGCACCTAGGTTTGAAACACAGAGCTATGGGAAATTTCACCTACATTTAATCTCACCGCAGTGGGAAATGCACCTAGATTTAAGACTCACAGCAGTGGGAAAATGCACCTAGATTTAAAACTCACAGCAGTTGGAAAATGCACCTAGATTTGAAACACAGAGTAGTGGGAAAATGTACCTAGATTTGAAACACACAATAATGGGAAAATGTACCTAGATTTAAACTGACAGTCATGGGAACATGCACCTAGACTTGAAACACACAGTAGTGGGAAAATGCACCGAGATTTGAAGCACACAGTAGCAAGAAAATGCACATAGATTTGAAACTCACAGTAGTGGGAAAATGCACCTAGATTTAAAACTCACAGCAGTTGGAAAATGCACCTAGATTTGAGACACACAGCAGTGGGAAATTACACCTAGATTTAAACTCACAGCAGTGTGAAATTACACCTAGATTTAAACTCACAGCAGTAGGAAAATGCACCTAGATTTAAAGCTCACAGGAGTGGGAAAATGCACCTACATTTAAATCTCATAGTAGTGGGAAAATCCACCTAGATTTAAAACTCACAGCAGTGGGAAAATGCACCTAGATTTGAGCCACACAGTAGTGGGTAAATGCACCTAGATTTGAAACACACAGTAGTAGGAAAATGCACGTAGGTTTGAAACACAGAGCTATGGTAAATTTCACCTAGATTTAAACTCACAGCAGTGGGAAATGCACCTAGATTTAAGACCCACAGCAGTGGGAAAATGCACCTAGATTTGAAACACACAGCAGTGGGAAATTACACCTAGATTTAAACTCATAGCAGTAGGAACATGCACCTAGATTTAAAGCTCACAGGAGTGGGAAAATGCACCTAGATTTAAATCTCAAAGTAGTGGGAAAGTCCACCTAGATTTAAAACTCACAGCAGAGTGAAAATGCACCCTGATTTAAAACTCACATTAGTGAGAAGATGCACCTAGATGTAAACTCACTCGAGTGGCAAAATGCACCTAGATTCAAAACTCAGAGCAGTGGGAAAATGCACCTAGATTTGAAACACACAACAATGGGAAATTGCGCCTAGATTTGAAACACACAGTAGTGGGGAAATGCACCTAGATTTGAACACACAGCAATGGGAAAATGCACCTAGATTTAAACTCACAGTAGTGGGAAAATGCACCCAGATTTAAAACTCACAGCAGTAGGAAAATGCACCTAGATTTAAAGCTCATAGGAGAGGGAAAATGGACCTAGATTTAAATCTCACAGTAGTGGGAAAATCCACCTAGATTTAAAACTTACAGCAGTGTGAAAATGCACCCTGATTTAAAACTCACAGTAGTGGGAAAATGCACCTAGATGTAAACTCACTGCAGTGGCAAAATGCAGCTAGATTCAAACCTCAGAGCAGTGGGAAAATGCACCTAGATTTGAAATGCACAACAATGGGAAATTGCGCCTAGATTTGAAACACATAGTAGTGGGGAAATGCACCTAGATTTGAACACACAGCAATTGGACAATGCACCTAGATTCAAACTCACAGTAGTGGGAAAATTCACTTAGATTTAAACTCACAGCAGTGGGAATATGCACCTAGATTTGAAACACACTGTAGTGGGGAAATGCACTGATTTTTGAAACACACAGTAGCAAGAAAATGCACATGGATTTGAAACTCACAGTAGTGGGAAAATGCACCTAGATTTAAACTCACAGAAGTGGAAAAATGCACCTAGATTTAAACTCACAGCAGTGGAAAAATGCACCTAGATTTAAAACTCACAGCAGTGGGAAAATGCACATAGATTTGAACCACACAGTAGTGGGAAAATGCACCTAGACTTGAAACACACAGTAGTAGGAAAATGCACCTAGGTTTGAAACACAGAGCTATGGGAAATTTCACCCAGATGTAAACTCACAGCAGTGGGAAATGCACCTAGATTTAAGACTCACAGTAGTGGGAAAATGCAACAAGATTTGAAACACACAGTAGCAAGAAAATGCACATGGATTTGAAACTCACAGCAGTGGGAAAATGCACCTAGATTTAAACTCACAGCAGTGGAAAAATGCACCTAGATTTAAACTCACAACAGTGGACAAATGCACCTAGATTTAAAACTCACAGCAGTGGGAAAATGCACCTAGATTTGAAACACACAGTAGTGGGAAAATGCACCTAGATTTGAAACACACAGTAGTAGGAAAATTAAAAACTCATAGTAGTGGGAAGATGCACCTAGATGTAAACTCACTGCAGTGGCAAAATGCACCTAGATTTCAAACACACAACAATGGGAAAATGTGCCTAGATTTAAACTCACAGTAGTGGGAAAATGCACCTAGATTTAAAACTCACAGCAGTGGGAAAGTGCACCTAGATTTGAAACACAGAGTAGTGGGAAAATGTACCTAGATTTGAAACACACAATAGTGGGAAAACGCACCTAGATTTAAAACTCGCAGCAGTGGGAAAATGCACCCTTATTTAAAACTCACAGTAGTGGGAAAATTCCCCTAGGTTTGAAACACAGAGCTATGGGAAATTTCATCTAGATTTAAACTCACAGCAATGGGAAATGCACCTAGATTTAAGACTCACATCAGTGGGAAAATGCACCTAGATTTAAACTCACAGCAGTAGGAAAATGCACCTAGATTTAAAGCTCACAGGAGTGGAAAAATGCACCTACATTTAAATCTCATAGTAGTGGGAAAATCCACCTAGATTTAAAACGCACAGCAGTGTGAAAATGCACCCTGATTAAAAACTCTCAGTAGTGGGAAGATGCACCTAGATGTAAACCCACTGCAGTGGCAGAATGCACCTAGATTTCAAACACACAACAATGGGAAAATGCACCTAGATTTAAACTCACAGTAGTGGGAAAATGCACCTAGATTTAAAACTCACAGCAGTGGGAAAATGCACCTAGATTTGAAACACAGAGTAGTGGGAAAATGTACCTAGATTTGAAACACACAATAATGGGAAAATGCACCTAGATTTAAAACTCACAGCAGTGGGAAAATGCACCCTTATTTAAAACTCACAGTAGTGGGAAAATTCCCCTAGATTTAAACTCACAGCAGTGGGAATATGCACCTAGATTTGAAACACACCGTAGTGGGAAAAAGCAGCGAGGTTTGAAACACACAGTAGCAAGAAAATGCACATGGATTTGAAACTCACAGTAGTGGGAAAATGCACCTAGATTTAAACTCACCGCAGTGGAAAAATGCACCTAGATTTAAACTCACAGCAGTGGAAAAATGCACCTAGATTAAAACTCACAGCAGTGGGAAAATGCACCTAGATTTGAACCACATAGTAGTGGGAAAATGCACCTAGATTTGAAACACTGTAGTAGGAAAATGCACCTACGTTTGAAACACAGAGCTATGGGAAATTTCACCTAGATTTAATCTCACAGCAGTGGGAAATGCACCTAGATTTAAGACTCACAGCAGTGGGAATATGCACCTAGATTTAAAACTCACAGCAGTTGGAAAATGCACCTAGATTTGAAAACAACAATAATGGGAAAATGTACCTAGATTTAAACTCACAGTCGTGGGAACATGCACCTAGATTTGAAACACACAGTAGTGGGAAAATGCACCGATATTTGAAACACACAGTAGCAAGAAAATGCACATGGATTTGAAACTCACAGTAGTGGGAAAATGCACCTAGATTTAAAACTCACAGCAGTGGGAAAATGCACCTAGATTTGAACCACATAGTAGTGTGAAAATGCACCTAGATTTGAAACACACAGTCGAAGGAAAATGCACCTGGGTTTGGAACACAAAGCTATGGGAAATTTCACCTAGATTTAAACTCACAGCGGTGGGAAATGCACCTAGATTTAAGACTCACAGCAGTGGGAAAATGCACCTAGATTTGAAGCACAGAGCAGTGGGAAATTACACCTAGATTTAAACTCACAGCAGTGGGAAATTACACCTAGATTTAAACTCACAGCAGTAGAGAAATGCACCTAGATTGAAAGCTCACAGGAGTGGGAAAATGCACCTACATTTAAATCTCACAGTAGTGGGAAAATCCACCTAGATTTAAAACTCACAGCAGTGTGAAAATGCACCCTGATTAAAAACTCACAGTAGTGGGAAGATGCACCTAGATGTAAACTCGCTGCAGTGGCAAAATGTACCTAGATTTCAAACACACAACAATGGGAAAATGCACCTAGATTTAAACTCACAGTAGTGGGAAAATGCACCTAGATTTAAAACTCACAGCACTGGGAAAATGCACTTAGATTTGAAACACAGAGTAGTGGGAAAATGTACCTAGATTTGAAACACACAATAATGGGAAAATGCACCTAGATTTAAAACTCACAGCAGTGGGAAAATGCACCCTTATTTAAAACTCACAGTAGTGGGAAAATTCCCCTAGATTTAAACTCACAGCAGTGGGAATATGCACCTAGATTTGAAACACACCGTAGTGGGAAAATGCACCGAGATTTGACACACACAGTAGCAAGAAAATGCACATGAATTTGAAACTCACAGTAGTGGGAAAATGCACCTAGATTTAAACTCACAGCAGTGGAAAAATGCACCTAGATTTAAAACTCACAGCAGTGGGAAAATGCACCTAGATTTGAACCACACAGTAGTAGGAAAATGCACCTAGATTTGAAACACACAGTAGTAGGAAAATTCACCTAGGTTTGAAGCACAGAGCTATGGGAAATTTCACCTAGATTTAAACTCACAGCAGTGGGAAATGCACCTAGATTTAAAACTCACAGCAGTGGGAAAATGCACCTAGATTTGAAACACATACTAGTGGGAAAATGTACCTAGATTTGAAACACACCGTAGTGGGAAAATGCACCGAGATTTGAAACACACAGTAGCAAGAAAATGCACATGGATTTGAAACTCACAGTAGTGGGAAAATGCCCCTAGATTTAAACTCACAGCAGTGGAAAAATGCACCTAGATTTAAACTCACATCAGTGGAAAAATGCACCTAGATTAAAACTCACAGCAGTGGGAAAATGCACCTAGATTTGAACCACACAGTAGTGGGAAAATGCACCAAGATTTGAAACACTGTAGTAGTAAAATGCACCTAGGTTTGAAACACAGAGCTATGGGAAATTTCATCTACCATTAATCTCACAGCAGTGGGAAATGCACCTAGATTTAAGACTCACAGCAGTGGGAATATGCACCTAGATTTAAAACTCACAGCAGTTGGAAAATGCACCTAGATTTGAAACACAGAGTAGTGGGAAAATGTACCTAGATTTGAAACACACAATAATGGGAAAATGTACCTAGATTTAAACTCACAGCAGTTGGAAAATGCACCTAGATTTAAAACTCACAGCAGTTGGAAAATGCACCTAGATTTGAACCACACAGTCGAAGGAAAATGCACCTGGGTTTGGAACACAAAGCTATGGGAAATTTCACCTAGATTTAAACTCACAGCAGTGGGAAATGCACCTAGATTTAAGACTCACAGCAGTGGGAAAATGCACCTAGATTTGAAACACACAGCAGTGGGAAATGACACCTAGATTTAAACTCACAGCAGTGTGAAAATGCACCCTGATTAAAAACTCACAGTAGTGGGAAGATGCACCTAGATGTAAACTCACTGCAGTGGCAAAATGCACCTAGATTTCAAACACACAACAATGGGAAAATGCACCTAGATTTAAACTCACAGTAGTGGGAAAATGCACCTAGATTTAAAACTCACAGCAGTGGGAAAATGCACCTAGATTTGAAACACAGAGCAGTGGGAAAATGTACCTAGATTTGAAACACACAATAATGGGAAAATGCACCTAGATTTAAAACTCACAGCAGTGGGAAAATGCACTCTTATTTAAAACTCACAGTAGTGGGAAAATTACCCTAGATTTAAACTCACAGTAGTGGGAATATGCACCTAGATTTGAAACACACCGTAGTGGGAAAATGCACCGAGATTTGAAACACACAGTAGCAAGAAAATGCACATGGATTTGAAACTCACAGTAGTGGGAAAATGCACCTAGATTTAAACTCACAGCAGTGGAAAAATGCACCTAGATTAAAACTCACAGCAGTGGGAAAATGCACCTAGATTTGAACCACACAGTAGTGGGAAAATGCACCAAGATTTGAAACACTGTAGTAGTAAAATGCACCTAGGTTTGAAACACAGAGCTATGGGAAATTTCATCTACATTTAATCTCACAGCAGTGGGAAATGCACCTAGATTTAAGACTCACAGCAGTGGGAATATGCACCTAGATTTAAAACTCACAGCAGTTGGAAAATGCACCTAGATTTGAAACACACAATAATGGGAAAATGTACCTAGATTTAAACTCACAGCAGTTGGAAAATGCACCTAGATTTAAAACTCACAGCAGTTGGAAAATGCACCTAGATTTGAACCACACAGTCGAAGGAAAATGCACCTGGGTTTGGAACACAAAGCTATGGGAAATTTCACCTAGATTTAAACTCACAGCAGTGGGAAATGCACCTAGATTTAAGACTCACAGCAGTGGGAAAATGCACCTAGATTTGAAACACACAGCAGTGGGAAATTACACCTAGATTTAAACTCACAGCAGTGGGAAATGACACCTAGATTTAAACTCACAGCAGGAGGAAAATGCACCTAGATTTAAAGCTCACAGGAGTGGGAAAATGCACCTACATTTAAATCTCATAGTAGAGGGAAAATCCACCTAGATTTAAAACTCACAGCAGTGTGAAAATGCACCCTGATTAAAAACTCACAGTAGTGGGAAGATGCACCTAGATGTAAACTCACTGCAGTGGCAAAATGCACCTAGATTTCAAACACACAACAATGGGAAAATGCACCTAGATTTAAACTCACAGTAGTGGGAAAATGCACCTAGATTTAAAACTCACAGCAGTGGGAAAATGCACCTAGATTTGAAACACAGAGCAGTGGGAAAATGTACCTAGATTTGAAACACACAATAATGGGAAAATGCACCTAGATTTAAAACTCACAGCAGTGGGAAAATGCACTCTTATTTAAAACTCACAGTAGTGGGAAAATTGCCCTAGATTTAAACTCACAGTAGTGGGAATATGCACCTAGATTTGAAACACACCGTAGTGGGAAAATACACCGAGATTTGAAACACACAGTAGCAAGAAAATGCATATGGATTTGAAACTCACAGTAGTGGGAAAATGCACCTAGATTTAAACTCACAGCAGTGGAAAAATGCACCTAGATTTAAACTCACAGCAGTGGAAAAATGCACCTAGATTAAAACTCACAGCAGTGGGAAAATGCACCTAGATTTGAACCACACAGTAGTGGGAAAATGCACCTAGATTTGAAACACTGTAGTAGGAAAATGCACCTAGGTTTGAAACACAGAGCTATGGGAAATTTCACCTAGATTTAATCTCACAGCAGTGGGAAATGCACCTAGAATTAAAACTCACAGCAGTTGGAAAATGCACCTAGATTTGAAACACAGAGTAGTGGGAAAATGTACCTAGATTTGAAACACACAATAATGGGAAAATGTACCTAGATTTAAACTCACAGTCGTGGGAACATGCACCTAGATTTGAAACACACAGCAGTGGGAAAATGCACCGATATTTGAAACACAAAGTAGCAAGAAAATGCACATGGATTTGAAACTTACAGTAGTGGGAAAATGCACCTAGATTTAAAACTCACAGCAGTTGGAAAATGCACCTAGATTTGAACCACAAAGTAGTGTGAAAATGCACCTAGATTTGAAACACACAGTCGAAGAAAAATGTACCTGGGTTTGGAACACAAAGCTATGGGAAATTTCACCTAGATTTAAACTCACAGCAGTGGGAAATGCACCTAGATTTAAGACTCACAGCAGTGGGAAAATGCAACTAGATTTGAAACACACAGCAGTGGGAAATTAGACCTAGATTTAAACTCACAGCAATGGGAAATTACACCTAGATTTAAACTCACAGCAGTAGAAACATGCACCTAGATTTAAAGCTCACAGGAGTGGGAAAATGCACCTACATTTAAAACTCACAGTAGTGGGAAAATCCACCTAGATTTAAAACTCACAGCAGTGTGAAAATGCACCCTGATTAAAAACTCACAGTAGTGGGAAGATGCACCTAGATGTAAACTCGCTGCAGTGGCAAAATGCACCTAGATTTCAAACACACAACAATGGGAAAATGCACCTAGATTTAAACTCACAGTAGTAGGAAAATGCACCTAGATTTAAAACTCACAGCAGTGGGAAAATGCACTTAGATTTGAAAAACAGAGTAGTGGGAAAATGTACCTAGATTTGAAACACACAATAATGGGAAAATGCACCTAGATTTAAAACTCACAGCAGTGGGAAAATGCACCCTTATTTAAAACTCACAGTAGTGGGAAAATTCCCCTAGATTTAAACTCACAGCAGTGGGAATATGCACTTAGATTTGAAACACACCGTAGTGGGAAAATGCACCGAGATTTGAAACACACAGTAGCAAGAAAATGCACATGGATTTGAAACTCACAGTAGTGGGGAAAATGCACCTAGATTTCACCTCACAGTAGTAGGAAAATGCACCTAGGTTTGAAACACAGAGCTATGGGAAATTTCACCTACATTTAATCTCACAGCAGTGGGAAATGCACCTAGATTTAAGACTCACAGCAGTGGGAAAATGCACCTAGATTTAAAACTCACAGCAGTTGGAAAATGCACCTAGATTTGAAACACAGAGTAGTGGGAAAATGTACCTAGATTTGAAACACACAATAATGGGAAAATGTACCTAGATTTAAACTCACAGTCATGGGAACATGCACCTAGATTTGAAACACACAGTAGTGGGAAAATGCACCGAGATTTGAAACACACAGTAGCAAGAAAATGCACATGGATTTGAAACTCACAGTAGTGGGAAAATGCACCTATATTTAAAACTCACAGCAGTTGGAAAATGCACCTAGATTTGAACCACACAGTCGAAGGAAAATGCACCTGGGTTTGGAACACAAAGCTATGGGAAATTTCACCTAGATTTAAACTCACAGCAGTGGGAAATGCACCTAGATTTAAGACTCACAGCAGTGGGAAAATGCACCTAGATTTGAAACACACAGCAGTGGGAAATTACACCTAGATTTAAACTCACAGCTGTGGGAAATTACACCTAGATTTAAACTCACAGCAGTAGGAAAATGCACCTAGATTTAAAGCTCACAGGAGTGGGAAAATGCACCTACATTTAAACCTCATAGTAGTGGGAAAATCCACCTAGATTTAAAACTCACAGCAGTGTGAAAATGCACCCTGATTAAAAACTCACAGTAGTGGGAAGATGCACCTAGATGTAAACTCACTGCAGTGGCAAAATGCACCTAGATTTCAAACACACAACAATGGGAAAATGCACCTAGATTTAAACTCACAGTAGTGGGAAAATGCACCTAGATTTAAAACTCACAGCAGTGGGAAACTGCACTTAGATTTGAAACACAGAGTAGTGGGAAAATGCACCTAGATTTAAAACTCACAGCAGTGGGAAAATGCACTTAGATTTGAAACACACAATAATGGGAAAATGCACCTAGATTTAAAACTCACAGCAGTGGGAAAATGCACCCTTATTTAAAACTCACAGTAGTGGGAAAATTCCCCTAGATTTAAACTCACAGCAGTGGGAATATGCACCTAGATTTGAAACACACCGTAGTGGGAAAATGCACCGAGATTTGAAACACACAATAGCAAGAAAATGCACATGGATTTGAAACACACAGCAGTGGGAAAATGCACCTAGATTTAAACTCACAGCAGTGGAAAAATGCACCTAGATTTAAAACTCACAGCAGTGGGAAAATGCACCTAGATTTGAACCACAGAGCAGTGGGAAATTACACCTAGATTTAAACTCACAGCATTGGACAAATGCACCTAGATTTAAAACTCACAGCAGTGGGAAAATGCACCTAGATTTGAACCACACAGTAGCAGGAAAATGCACCTAGATTTGAAACACACAGTAGTAGGAAAATTCACCTAGGTTTGAAGCACAGAGCTATGGGAAATTTTACCTAGATTTAAACACAGCAGTGGGAAATGCACCTAGATTTAAGACTCACAGCAGTGGGAATATGCACCTAGATTTAAAACTCACAGCAGTTGGAAAATGCACCTAGATTTGAAACACAGAGTAGTGGGAAAATGTACCTAGATTTGAAACACACAATAATGGGAAAATGTACCTAGATTTAAACTCACAGTCGTGGGAGCATGCACCTAGATTTGAAACACAATAGTGGGAAAATGCACCGAGATTTGAAACACACAGTAGCAAGAAAATGCACATGGATTTGAAATTCACAGTAGTGAGAAAATGCACCTAGATTTAAAACTCACAGCAGTTGGAAAATGCACCTAGATTTGAACCACACGTTCGTAGGAAAATGCACCTGGGTTTGGAACACAAAGCTATGGGAAATTTCACCTAGATTTAAACTCACAGCAGTGGGAAATTACACCTAGATTTAAACTCACAGCAATAGGTAAATTCACCTAGATTTAAAGCTCACAGGAGTGGGAAAATGCACCTACATTTAAATCTCACAGTAGTGGGAAAATCCACCTAGATTTAAAACTCAAAGCAGTGTGAAAATGCACCCTGATTAAAAACTCACAGTAGTGGGAAGATGCACCTAGATGTAAACTCGCTGCAGTGGCAAAATGCACCTAGATTTCAAACACACAACAATGGGAAAATGCACCTAGATTTAAACTCACAGTAGTGGGAAAATGCACCTAGATTTAAAACTCACAGCAGTGGGAAAATGCACTTAGATTTGAAACACAGAGTAGTGGGAAAATGTACCTAGATTTGAAACACACAATAATGGGAAAATGCACCTAGATTTAAAACTCACAGCAGTGGGAAAATGCACCCTTATTTAAAACTCACAGTAGTGGGAAAATTCCCCTAGATTTAAACTCACAGCAGTGGGAATATGCACCTAGATTTGAAACACACCGTAGTGGGAAAATGCACCGAGATTTGACACACACAGTAGCAAGAAAATGCACATGAATTTGAAACCACAGTAGTGGGAAAATGCACCTAGATTTAAACTCACAGCAGTGGAAAAATGCACCTAGATTTAAAACTCACAGCAGTGGGAAAATGCACCTAGATTTGAACCACACAGTAGTAGGAAAATGCACCTAGATTTGAAACACAGTAGTAGGAAAATTCACCTAGGTTTGAAGCACAGAGCTATGGGAAATTTCACCTAGATTTAAACTCACAGCAGTGGGAAATGCACCTAGATTTAAGACTCACAGCAGTGGGAAAATGCTTTAAGACTCACAGCAGTGGGAAAATGCACCTACATTTAAATCTCATAGTAGTGGCAAAATCCACCTAGATTTAAAACTCACAGCAGTGTGAAAATGCACCCTGATTAAAAACTCGAAGTAGTGGGAAGATGCACCTAGATGTAAACTCACTGCAGTGGCAAAATGCACCTAGATGTCAAACACACAACAATGTGAAAATGCACCTAGATTTAAACTCACAGTAGTGGGAACATGCACCTAGATTTAAAACTCACAGCAGTGGGAAAATGCACCTAGATTTGAAACACATACTAGTGGGAAAATGTACCTAGATTTGAAACACACCGTAGTGGAAAAATGCACCGAGATTTGAAACACACAGTAGCAAGAAAATGCACATGGATTTGAAACTCACAGTAGTGGGAAAATGCCCCTAGATTTAAACTCACAGCAGTGGAAAAATGCACCTAGATTTAAACTCACATCAGTGGAAAAATGCACCTAGATTAAAACTCACAGCAGTGGGAAAATGCACCTAGATTTGAACCACACAGTAGTGGGAAAATGCACCAAGATTTGAAACACTGTAGTAGTAAAATGCACCTAGGTTTGAAACACAGAGCTATGGGAAATTTCACCTACATTTAATCTCACAGCAGTGGGAACTGCACCTAGATTTAAGACTCACAGCAGTGGGAATATGCACCTAGATTTAAAACTCACAGCAGTTGGAAAATGCACCTAGATTTGAAACACAGAGTAGTGGGAAAATGTACCTAGATTTGAAACACACAATAATGGGAAAATGTACCTAGATTTAAACTCACAGCAGTTGGAAAATGCACCTAGATTTAAAACTCACAGCAGTTGGAAAATGCACCTAGATTTGAACCACACAGTCGAAGGAAAATGCACCTGGGTTTGGAACACAAAGCTAGGGGAAATTTCACCTAGATTTAAACTCACAGCAGTGGGAAATGCACCTAGATTTAAGACTCACAGCAGTGGGAAAATGCACCTAGATTTGAAACACACAGCAGTGGGAAATTACACCTAGATTTAAACTCACAGCAGTGGGAAATGACACCTAGATTTAAACTCACAGCAGGAGGAAAATGCACCTAGATTTAAAGCTCACAGGAGTGGGAAAATGCACCTACATTTAAATCTCATAGTAGAGGGAAAATCCACCTAGATTTAAAACTCACAGCAGTGTGAAAATGCACCCTGATTAAAAACTCACAGTAGTGGGAAGATGCACCTAGATGTAAACTCACTGCAGTGGCAAAATGCACCTAGATTTCAAACACACAACAATGGGAAAATGCACCTAGATTTAAACTCACAGTAGTGGGAAAATGCACCTAGATTTAAAACTCACAGCAGTGGGAAAATGCACCTAGATTTGAAACACAGAGCAGTGGGAAAATGTACCTAGATTTAAAACACACAATAATGGGAAAATGCACCTAGATTTAAAACTCACAGCAGTGGGAAAATGCACTCTTATTTAAAACTCACAGTAGTGGGAAAATTGCCCTAGATTTAAACTCACAGTAGTGGGAATATGCACCTAGATTTGAAACACACCGTAGTGGGAAAATGCACCGAGATTTGAAACACACAGTAGCAAGAAAATGCACATGGATTTGAAACTCACAGTAGTGGGAAAATGCACCTAGATTTAAACTCACAGCAGTGGAAAAATGCACCTAGATTTAAACTCACAGCAGTGGAAAAATGCACCTAGATTAAAACTCACAGCAGTGGGAAAATGCACCTAGATTTGAACCACACAGTAGTGGGAAAATGCACCTAGATTTGAAACACTGTAGTAGGAAAATGCACCTAGGTTTGAAACACAGAGCTATGGGAAATTTCACCTAGATTTAATCTCACAGCAGTGGGAAATGCACCTAGATTTAAAACTCACAGCAGTTGGAAAATGCACCTAGATTTGAAACACACAATAATGGGAAAATGCACCTAGATTTAAAACTCACAGCAGTGGGAAAATGCACCCTTATTTAAAACTCACAGTAGTGGGAAAATTCCCCTAGATTTAAACTCACAGCAGTGGGAATATGCACCTAGATTTGAAACACACCGTAGTGGGAAAATGCACCGAGATTTGAAACACACAATAGCAAGAAAATGCACATGGATTTGAAACTCACAGTAGTGGGAAAATGCACCTAGATTTAAACTCACAACAGTGGAAAAATGCACCTAGATTTAAAACTCACAGCAGTGGATAAATGCACCTAGATTTGAACCACAGAGCAGTGGGAAATTACACCTAGATTTAAACTCACAGCATTGGACAAATGCACCTAGATTTAAAACTCACAGCAGTGGGAAAATGCACCTAGATTTGAACCACACAGTAGCAGGAAAATGCACCTAGATTTGAAACACACAGTAGTAGGAAAATTCACCTAGGTTTGAAGCACAGAGCTATGGGAAATTTTACCTAGATTTAAACACAGCAGTGGGAAATGCACCTAGATTTAAGACTCACAGCAGTGGGAATATGCACCTAGATTTAAAACTCACAGCAGTTGGCAAATTCACCTAGATTTGAAACACAGAGTAGTGGGAAAATGTACCTAGATTTGAAACACACAATAATGGGAAAATGCACCTAGATTTAAGACTCACAGTCGTGGGAGCATGCACCTAGATTTGAAACACAATAGTGGGAAAATGCACCGAGATTTGAAACACACAGTAGCAAGAAAATGCACATGGATTTGAAATTCACAGTAGTGAGAAAATGCACCTAGATTTAAAACTCACAGCAGTTGGAAAATGCACCTAGATTTGAACCACACAGTCGTAGGAAAATGCACCTGGGTTTGGAACACAAAGCTATGGGAAATTTCACCTAGATTTAAACTCACAGCAGTGGGAAATTACACCTAGATTTAAACTCACAGCAATAGGTAGATTCACCTAGATTTAAAGCTCACAGGAGTGGGAAAATGCACCTACATTTAAATCTCACAGTAGTGGGAAAATCCACCTAGATTTAAAACTCAAAGCAGTGTGAAAATGCACCCTGATTAAAAACTCACAGTAGTGGGAAGATGCACCTAGATGTAAACTCGCTTCAGTGGCAAAATGCACCTAGATTTCAAACACACAACAATGGGAAAATGCACCTAGATTTAAACTCACAGTAGTGGGAAAATGCACCTAGATTTAAAACTCACAGCAGTGGGAAAATGCACTTAGATTTGAAACACAGAGTAGTGGGAAAATGTACCTAGATTTGAAACAAACAATAATGGGAAAATGTACCTAGATTTAAACTCACAGTCATGGGAACATGCACCTAGATTTGAAACACACAGTAGTGGGAAAATGCACCGAGATTTGAAACACACAGTAGCAAGAAAATGCACATGGATTTGAAACTCACAGTAGTGGGAAAATGCACCTAGATTTAAAACTCACAGCAGTTGGAAAATGCACCTAGATTTGAACCACACAGTCGAAGGAAAATGCACCTGGGTTTGGAACACAAAGCTATGGGAAATTTCACCTAGATTTAAACTCACAGCAGTAGGAAATGCACTTAGATTTGAAACACAGAGTAGTGGGAAAATGTACCTATCTTTGAAACACACAATAATGGGAAAATGCACCTAGATTTAAAACTCAGAGCAGTGGGAAAATGCACCCTTATTTAAAACTCACAGTAGTGGGAAAATTCCCCTAGATTTAAACTCACAGCAGTGGCAATATGCACCTAGATCTGAAGCACACTGTAGTGGGAAAATGCACCGAGATTTGACACACACAGTAGCAAGAAAATGCACATGGATTTGAAACTCACAGTAGTGGGAAAATGCACCTAGATTTAAACTCACAGCAGTGGAAAAATGCACCTAGATTAAAACTCACAGCAGTGCGAAAATGCACCTAGATTTGAACCACACAATAGTGGGAAAATGCACCTAGATTTGAAACACTGTAGTAGGAAAATGCACCTAGGTTTGAAACACAGAGCTATGGGAAATTTCACCTAGATTTAAGACTCACAGCAGTGGGAATATGCACCTAGATTTAAAACTCAGCAGTTGGAAAATGCACCTAGATTTGAAACACAGAGTAGTGGGAAAATGTACCTAGATTTGAAACACACAATAATGGGAAAATGTACCTAGATTTAAATTCACAGTCGTGGGAACATGCACCTAGATTTGAAACACACAGTCGTGGGAAAATGCACCGAGATTTGAAACACACAGTAGCAAGAAAATGCACATGGATTTGAAATTCACAGTAGTGAGAAAATGCACCTAGATTTGAAACTCACAGCAGTTGGAAAATGCACCTAGATTTGAACCACACAGTCGTAGGAAAATGCACCTGGGTTTGGAACACAAAGCTATGGGAAATTTCACCTAGATTTAAACTCACAGCAGTGGGAAATTACACCTAGATTTAAACTCACAGCAATAGGAAAATTCACCTAGATTTAAAGCTCACAGGAGTGGGAAAATGCACCTACATTTAAATCTCACAGTAGTGGGAAAATCCACCTGGATTTAAAACTCAAAGCAGTGTGAAAATGCACCCTGATTAAAAACTCACAGTAGTGGGAAGATGCACCTAGATGTAAACTTGCTGCAGTGGCAAAATGCACCTAGATTTCAAACACACAACAATGGGAAAATGCACCTAGATTTAAACTCACAGTAGTGGGAAAATGCACCTAGATTTAAAACTCAAAGCAGTGGGAAAATGCACTTAGATTTGAAACACAGAGTAGTGGGAAAATGCACCTAGATTTAAAACTCACAGCAGTGGGAAAATGCACTTAGATTTGAAACACACAATAATGGGAAAATGCACCTAGATTTAAAACTCACAGCAGTGGGAAAATTCCCCTAGATTTAAACTCACAGCAGTGGGAATATGCACCTAGATTTGAAACACACCGTAGTGGGAAAATGCACTGAGATTTGAAACACACAGTAGCAAGAAAATGCACATGGATTTGAAACTCACAGTAGTGGGAAAATGCACCTAGATTTAAACTCACAGCAGTGGAAAAATGCACCTGGATTTAAAACTCACAGCAGTGGGAAAATGCACCTAGATTTGAACCACACAGTAGTAGGAAAATGCACCTAGATTTGAAACACACAGTAGAAGGAAAATTCACCTAGGTTTGAAGCACAGAGCTATGGGAAATTTCACCTAGATTTAAACTCACAGCAGTGGGAAATTATGCCTAGATTTAAACTCACAGCAGTAGGAAAATGCACCTAGATGTAAAGCTCACAGGAGTGGGAAGATGCACCTACAGTTAAATCTCATAGTAGTGGGAAAATCCACCTAGATTTAAAACTCACAGCAGTGTGAAAATGCACCCTGATTAAAAACTCACAGTAGTGGGAAGATGCACCTAGATGTAAACTCACTGCAGTGGCAAAAAGCACCTAGATTTCAAACACACAACAATGGGAAAATCCACCTAGATTTAAACTCACAGTAGTGGGAAAATGCACCTAGATTTAAAACTCACAGCAGTGGGAAAATGCACCTAGATTTGAAACACAGAGTAGTGGGAAAATGTACCTAGATTTGAAACACACAATAATGGGAAAATGCACCTAGATTTAAAACTCACAGCAGTGGGAAAATGCACCCTTATTTAAAACTCACAGTAGTGGGAAAATTCCCCTAGATTTAAACTCACAGCAGTGGGAATATGCACCTAGATTTGAAACACACCGTAGTGGGAAATGCACCGAGATTTGAAACACACAGTAGCAAGAAAATGCACATGGATTTGAAACTCACAGTAGTGGGAAAATGCACCTAGATTTAACCTCACAGTAGAAGGAAAATGCACCTAGGTTTGAAACACAGAGCTATGGGAAATTTCACCTACATTTAATCTCACCGCAGTGGGAAATGCACCTAGATTTAAGACTCACAGCAGTGGGAAAATGCACCTAGATTTAAAACTCACAGCAGTTGGAAAATGCACCTAGATTTGAAACACAGAGTAGTGGGAAAATGTACCTAGATTTGAAACACACAATAATGGGAAAATGTACCTAGATTTAAACTGACAGTCATGGGAACATGCACCTAGACTTGAAACACACAGTAGTGGGAAAATGCACCGAGATTTGAAGCACACAGTAGCAAGAAAATGCACATAGATTTGAAACTCACAGTAGTGGGAAAATGCACCTAGATTTAAAACTCACAGCAGTTGGAAAATGCACCTAGATTTGAACCACACAGTCGAAGGAAAATGCACCTGGGTTTGGAACACAAAGCTATGGGAAATTTCACCTAGATTTAAACTCACAGCAGTGGGAAATGCACCTAGATTTAAGACTCACAGCAGTGGGAAAATGCACCTAGATTTGAGACACACAGCAGTGGGAAATTACACCTAGATTTAAACTCACAGCAGTGTGAAATTACACCTAGATTTAAACTCACAGCAGTAGGAAAATGCACCTAGATTTAAAGCTCACAGGAGTGGGAAAATGCACCTACATTTAAATCTCATAGTAGTGGGAAAATCCACCTAGATTTAAAACTCACAGCAGTGGGAAAATGCACCTAGATTTGAGCCACACAGTAGTGGGTAAATGCACCTAGATTTGAAACACACAGTAGTAGGAAAATGCACGTAGGTTTGAAACACAGAGCTATGGTAAATTTCACCTAGATTTAAACTCACAGCAGTGGGAAATGCACCTAGATTTAAGACCCACAGCAGTGGGAAAATGCACCTAGATTTGAAACACACAGCAGTGGGAAATTACACCTAGATTTAAACTCATAGCAGTAGGAACATGCACCTAGATTTAAAGCTCACAGGAGTGGGAAAATGCACCTAGATTTAAATCTCAAAGTAGTGGGAAAGTCCACCTAGATTTAAAACTCACAGCAGAGTGAAAATGCACCCTGATTTAAAACTCACATTAGTGAGAAGATGCACCTAGATGTAAACTCACTCGAGTGGCAAAATGCACCTAGATTCAAAACTCAGAGCAGTGGGAAAATGCACCTAGATTTGAAACACACAACAATGGGAAATTGCGCCTAGATTTGAAACACACAGTAGTGGGGAAATGCACCTAGATTTGAACACACAGCAATGGGAAAATGCACCTAGATTTAAACTCACAGTAGTGGGAAAATGCACCCAGATTTAAAACTCACAGCAGTAGGAAAATGCACCTAGATTTAAAGCTCATAGGAGTGGGAAAATGGACCTAGATTTAAATCTCACAGTAGTGGGAAAATCCACCTAGATTTAAAACTTACAGCAGTGTGAAAATGCACCCTGATTTAAAACTCACAGTAGTGGGAAAATGCACCTAGATGTAAACTCACTGCAGTGGCAAAATGCAGCTAGATTCAAACCTCAGAGCAGTGGGAAAATGCACCTAGATTTGAAATGCACAACAATGGGAAATTGCGCCTAGATTTGAAGCACATAGTAGTGGGGAAATGCACCTAGATTTGAACACACAGCAATGGGACAATGCACCTAGATTCAAACTCACAGTAGTGGGAACATTCACTTAGATTTAAACTCACAGCAGTGGGAATATGCACCTAGATTTGAAACACACTGTAGTGGGGAAATGCACTGATTTTTGAAACACACAGTAGCAAGAAAATGCACATGGATTTGAAACTCACAGTAGTGGGAAAATGCACCTAGATTTAAACTCACAGAAGTGGAAAAATGCACCTAGATTTAAACTCACAGCAGTGGAAAAATGCACCTAGATTTAAAACTCACAGCAGTGGGAAAATGCACATAGATTTGAACCACACAGTAGTGGGAAAATGCACCTAGACTTGAAACACACAGTAGTAGGAAAATGCACCTAGGTTTGAAACACAGAGCTATGGGAAATTTCACCCAGATGTAAACTCACAGCAGTGGGAAATGCACCTAGATTTAAGACTCACAGTAGTGGGAAAATGCAACAAGATTTGAAACACACAGTAGCAAGAAAATGCACATGGATTTGAAACTCACAGCAGTGGGAAAATGCACCTAGATTTAAACTCACAGCAGTGGAAAAATTCACCTAGATTTAAACTCACAACAGTGGAAAAATGCACCTAGATTTAAAACTCACAGCAGTGGGAAAATGCACCTAGATTTGAAACACACAGTAGTGGGAAAATGCACCTAGATTTGAAACACACAGTAGTAGGAAAATTAAAAACTCATAGTAGTGGGAAGATGCACCTAGATGTAAACTCACTGCAGTGGCAAAATGCACCTAGATTTCAAACACACAACAATGGGAAAATGTGCCTAGATTTAAACTCACAGTAGTGGGAAAATGCACCTAGATTTAAAACTCACAGCAGTGGGAAAGTGCACCTAGATTTGAAACACAGAGTAGTGGGAAAATGTACCTAGATTTGAAACACACAATAGTGGGAAAACGCACCTAGATTTAAAACTTGCAGCAGTGGGAAAATGCACCCTTATTTAAAACTCACAGTAGTGGGAAAATTCCCCTAGGTTTGAAGCACAGAGCTATGGGAAATTTCATCTAGATTTAAACTCACAGCAGTGGGAAATGCACCTAGATTTAAGACTCACATCAGTGGGAAAATGCACCTAGATTTAAACTCACAGCAGTAGGAAAATGCACCTAGATTTAAAGCTCACAGGAGTGGAAAAATGCACCTACATTTAAATCTCATAGTAGTGGGAAAATCCACCTAGATTTAAAACGCACAGCAGTGTGAAAATGCACCCTGATTAAAAACTCTCAGTAGTGGGAAGATGCACCTAGATGTAAACCCACTGCAGTGGCAGAATGCACCTAGATTTCAAACACACAACAATGGGAAAATGCACCTAGATTTAAACTCACAGTAGTGGGAAAATGCACCTAGATTTAAAACTCACAGCAGTGGGAAAATGCACCTAGATTTGAAACACAGAGTAGTGGGAAAATGTACCTAGATTTGAAACACACAATAATGGGAAAATGCACCTAGATTTAAAACTCACAGCAGTGGGAAAATGCACCCTTATTTAAAACTCACAGTAGTGGGAAAATTCCCCTTGATTTAAACTCACAGCAGTGGGAATATGCACCTAGATTTGAAACACACCGTAGTGGGAAAAAGCAGCGAGGTTTGAAACACACAGTAGCAAGAAAATGCACATGGATTTGAAACTCACAGTAGTGGGAAAATGCACCTAGATTTAAACTCACCGCAGTGGAAAAATGCACCTAGATTTAAACTCACAGCAGTGGAAAAATGCACCTAGATTAAAACTCACAGCAGTGGGAAAATGCACCTAGATTTGAACCACATAGTAGTGGGAAAATGCACCTAGATTTGAAACACTGTAGTAGGAAAATGCACCTACGTTTGAAACACAGAGCTATGGGAAATTTCACCTAGATTTAATCTCACAGCAGTGGGAAATGCACCTAGATTTAAGACTCACAGCAGTGGGAATATGCACCTAGATTTAAAACTCACAGCAGTTGGAAAATGCCCCTAGATTTGAAAACAACAATAATGGGAAAATGTACCTAGATTTAAACTCACAGTCGTGGGAACATGCACCTAGATTTGAAACACACAGTAGTGGGAAAATGCACCGATATTTGAAACACACAGTAGCAAGAAAATGCACATGGATTTGAAACTCACAGTAGTGGGAAAATGCACCTAGATTTAAAACTCACAGCAGTTGGAAAATGCACCTAGATTTGAACCACACAGTAGTGTGAAAATGCACCTAGATTTGAAACACACAGTCGAAGGAAAATGCACCTGGGTTTGGAACACAAAGCTATGGGAAATTTCACCTAGATTTAAACTCACAGCGGTGGGAAATGCACCTAGATTTAAGACTCACAGCAGTGGGAAAATGCACCTAGATTTGAAGCACAGAGCAGTGGGAAATTACACCTAGATTTAAACTCACAGCAGTGGGAAATTACACCTAGATTTAAACTCACAGCAGTAGAGAAATGCACCTAGATTGAAAGCTCACAGGAGTGGGAAAATGCACCTACATTTAAATCTCACAGTAGTGGGAAAATCCACCTAGATTTAAAACTCACAGCAGTGTGAAAATGCACCCTGATTAAAAACTCACAGTAGTGGGAAGATGCACCTAGATGTAAACTCGCTGCAGTGGCAAAATGCACCTAGATTTCAAACACACAACAATGGGAAAATGCACCTAGATTTAAACTCACAGTAGTGGGAAAATGCACCTAGATTTAAAACTCACAGCACTGGGAAAATGCACTTAGATTTGAAACACAGAGTAGTGGGAAAATGTACCTAGATTTGAAACACACAATAATGGGAAAATGCACCTAGATTTAAAACTCACAGCAGTGGGAAAATGCACCCTTATTTAAAACTCACAGTAGTGGGAAAATTCCCCTAGATTTAAACTCACAGCAGTGGGAATATGCACCTAGATTTGAAACACACCGTAGTGGGAAAATGCACCGAGATTTGACACACACAGTAGCAAGAAAATGCACATGAATTTGAAACTCACAGTAGTGGGAAAATGCACCTAGATTTAAACTCACAGCAGTGGAAAAATGCACCTAGATTTAAAACTCACAGCAGTGGGAAAATGCACCTAGATTTGAACCACACAGTAGTAGGAAAATGCACCTAGATTTGAAACACACAGTAGTAGGAAAATTCACCTAGGTTTGAAGCACAGAGCTATGGGAAATGTCACCTAGATTTAAACTCACAGCAGTGGGAAATGCACCTAGATTTAAGACTCACAGCAGTGGGAAAATGCACCTACATTTAAATCTCATAGTAGTGGCAAAATCCACCTAGATTTAAAACTCACAGCAGTGTGAAAATGCACCCTGATTAAAAACTCAAAGTAGTGGGAAGATGCACCTAGATGTAAACTCACTGCAGTGGCAAAATGCACCTAGATGTCAAACACACAACAATGTGAAAATGCACCTAGATTTAAACTCACAGTAGTGGGAAAATGCACCTAGATTTGAAACACATACTAGTGGGAAAATGTACCTAGATTTGAAACACACCGTAGTGGGAAAATGCACCGAGATTTGAAACACACAGTAGCAAGAAAATGCACATGGATTTGAAACTCACAGTAGTGGGAAAATGCCCCTAGATTTAAACTCACAGCAGTGGAAAAATGCACCTAGATTTAAACTCACATCAGTGGAAAAATGCACCTAGATTAAAACTCACAGCAGTGGGAAAATGCACCTAGATTTGAACCACACAGTAGTGGGAAAATGCACCAAGATTTGAAACACTGTAGTAGTAAAATGCACCTAGGTTTGAAACACAGAGCTATGGGAAATTTCATCTACATTTAATCTCACAGCAGTGGGAAATGCACCTAGATTTAAGACTCACAGCAGTGGGAATATGCACCTAGATTTAAAACTCACAGCAGTTGGAAAATGCACCTAGATTTGAAACACAGAGTAGTGGGAAAATGTACCTAGATTTGAAACACACAATGATGGGAAAATGTACCTAGATTTAAACTCACAGCAGTTGGAAAATGCACCTAGATTTAAAACTCACAGCAGTTGGAAAATGCACCTAGATTTGAACCACACATTCGAAGGAAAATGCACCTGGGTTTGGAACACAAAGCTATGGGAAATTTCACCTAGATTTAAACTCACAGCAGTGGGAAATGCACCTAGATTTAAGACTCACAGCAGTGGGAAAATGCACCTAGATTTGAAACACACAGCAGTGGGAAATTACACCTAGATTTAAACTCACAGCAGTGGGAAATGACACCTAGATTTAAACTCACAGCAGGAGGAAAATGCACCTAGATTTAAAGCTCACAGGAGTGGGAAAATGCACCTACATTTAAATCTCATAGTAGAGGGAAAATCCACCTAGATTTAAAACTCACAGCAGTGTGAAAATGCACCCTGATTAAAAACTCACAGTAGTGGGAAGATGCACCTAGATGTAAACTCACTGCAGTGGCAAAATGCACCTAGATTTCAAACACACAACAATGGGAAAATGCACCTAGATTTAAACTCACAGTAGTGGGAAAATGCACCTAGATTTAAAACTCACAGCAGTGGGAAAATGCACCTAGATTTGAAACACAGAGCAGTGGGAAAATGTACCTAGATTTGAAACACACAATAATGGGAAAATGCACCTAGATTTAAAACTCACAGCAGTGGGAAAATGCACTCTTATTTAAAACTCACAGTAGTGGGAAAATTGCCCTAGATTTAAACTCACAGTAGTGGGAATATGCACCTAGATTTGAAACACACCGTAGTGGGAAAATGCACCGAGATTTGAAACACACAGTAGCAAGAAAATGCACATGGATTTGAAACTCACAGTAGTGGGAAAATGCACCTAGATTTAAACTCACAGCAGTGGAAAAATGCACCTAGATTTAAACTCACAGCAGTGGAAAAATGCACCTAGATTAAAACTCACAGCAGTGGGAAAATGCACCTAGATTTGAACCACACAGTAGTGGGAAAATGCACCTAGATTTGAAACACTGTAGTAGGAAAATACACCTAGGTTTGAAACACAGAGCTATGGGAAATTTCACCTAAATTTAATCTCACAGCAGTGGGAAATGCACCTAGATTTAAAACTCACAGCAGTTGGAAAATGCACCTAGATTTGAAACACAGAGTAGTGGGAAAATGTACCTAGATTTGAAACACACAATAATGGGAAAATGTACCTAGATTTAAACTCACAGTCGTGGGAACATGCACCTAGATTTGAAACACACAGCAGTGGGAAAATGCACCGATATTTGAAACACAAAGTAGCAAGAAAATGCACATGGATTTGAAACTTACAGTAGTGGGAAAATGCACCTAGATTTAAAACTCACATCAGTGGAAAAATGCACCTAGATTAAAACTCACAGCAGTGGGAAAATGCACCTAGATTTGAACCACACAGTAGTGGGAAAATGCACCAAGATTTGAAACACTGTAGTAGTAAAATGCACCTAGGTTTGAAACACAGAGCTATGGGAAATTTCATCTACATTTAATCTCACAGCAGTGGGAAATGCACCTAGATTTAAGACTCACAGCAGTGGGAATATGCACCTAGATTTAAAACTCACAGCAGTTGGAAAATGCACCTAGATTTAAAACTCACAGCAGTTGGAAAATGCACCTAGATTTGAACCACACATTCGAAGGAAAATGCACCTGGGTTTGGAACACAAAGCTATGGGAAATTTCACCTAGATTTAAACTCACAGCAGTGGGAAATGCACCTAGATTTAAGACTCACAGCAGTGGGAAAATGCACCTAGATTTGAAACACACAGCAGTGGGAAATTACACCTAGATTTAAACTCACAGCAGTGGGAAATGACACCTAGATTTAAACTCACAGCAGGAGGAAAATGCACCTAGATTTAAAGCTCACAGGAGTGGGAAAATGCACCTACATTTAAATCTCATAGTAGAGGGAAAATCCACCTAGATTTAAAACTCACAGCAGTGTGAAAATGCACCCTGATTAAAAACTCACAGTAGTGGGAAGATGCACCTAGATGTAAACTCACTGCAGTGGCAAAATGCACCTAGATTTCAAACACACAACAATGGGAAAATGCACCTAGATTTAAACTCACAGTAGTGGGAAAATGCACCTAGATTTAAAACTCACAGCAGTGGGAAAATGCACCTAGATTTGAAACACAGAGCAGTGGGAAAATGTACCTAGATTTGAAACACACAATAATGGGAAAATGCACCTAGATTTAAAACTCACAGCAGTGGGAAACTGCACTCTTATTTAAAACTCACAGTAGTGGGAAAATTGCCCTAGATTTAAACTCACAGTAGTGGGAATATGCACCTAGATTTGAAACACACCGTAGTGGGAAAATGCACCGAGATTTGAAACACACAGTAGCAAGAAAATGCACATGGATTTGAAACTCACAGTAGTGGGAAAATGCACCTAGATTTAAACTCACAGCAGTGGAAAAATGCACCTAGATTTAAACTCACAGCAGTGGAAAAATGCACCTAGATTAAAACTCACAGCAGTGGGAAAATGCACCTAGATTTGAACCACACAGTAGTGGGAAAATGCACCTAGATTTGAAACACTGTAGTAGGAAAATGCACCTAGGTTTGAAACACAGAGCTATGGGAAATTTCACCTAAATTTAATCTCACAGCAGTGGGAAATGCACCTAGATTTAAAACTCACAGCAGTTGGAAAATGCACCTAGATTTGAAACACAGAGTAGTGGGAAAATGTACCTAGATTTGAAACACACAATAATGGGAAAATGTACCTAGATTTAAACTCACAGTCGTGGGAACATGCACCTAGATTTGAAACACACAGCAGTGGGAAAATGCACCGATATTTGAAACACAAAGTAGCAAGAAAATGCACATGGATTTGAAACTTACAGTAGTGGGAAAATGCACCTAGATTTAAAACTCACAGCAGTTGGAAAATGCACCTAGATTTGAACCACAAAGTAGTGTGAAAATGCACCTAGATTTGAAACACACAGTCGAAGAAAAATGTACCTGGGTTTGGAACACAAAGCTATGGGAAATTTCACCTAGATTTAAACTCACAGCAGTGGGAAATGCACCTAGATTTAAGACTCACAGCAGTGGGAAAATGCACCTAGATTTGAAACACACAGCAGTGGGAAATTAGACCTAGATTTAAACTCACAGCAATGGGAAATTACACCTAGATTTAAACTCACAGCAGTAGAAACATGCACCTAGATTTAAAGCTCACAGGAGTGGGAAAATGCACCTACATTTAAAACTCACAGTAGTGGGAAAATCCACCTAGATTTAAAACTCACAGCAGTGTGAAAATGCACCCTGATTAAAAACTCACAGTAGTGGGAAGATGCACCTAGATGTAAACTCGCTGCAGTGGCAAAATGCACCTAGATTTCAAACACACAACAATGGGAAAATGCACCTAGATTTAAACTCACAGTAGTAGGACAATGCACCTAGATTTAAAACTCACAGCAGTGGGAAAATGCACTTAGATTTGAAAAACAGAGTAGTGGGAAAATGTACCTAGATTTGAAACACACAATAATGGGAAAATGCACCTAGATTTAAAACTCACAGCAGTGGGAAAATGCACCCTTATTTAAAACTCACAGTAGTGGGAAAATTCCCCTAGATTTAAACTCACAGCAGTGGGAATATGCACTTAGATTTGAAACACACCGTAGTGGGAAAATGCACCGAGATTTGAAACACACAGTAGCAAGAAAATGCACATGGATTTGAAACTCACAGTAGTGGGGAAAATGCACCTAGATTTCACCTCACAGTAGTAGGAAAATGCACCTAGGTTTGAAACACAGAGCTATGGGAAATTTCACCTACATTTAATCTCACAGCAGTGGGAAATGCACCTAGATTTAAGACTCACAGCAGTGGGAAAATGCACCTAGATTTAAAACTCACAGCAGTTGGAAAATGCACCTAGATTTGAAACACAGAGTAGTGGGAAAATGTACCTAGATTTGAAACACACAATAATGGGAAAATGTACCTAGATTTAAACTCACAGTCATGGGAACATGCACCTAGATTTGAAACACACAGTAGTGGGAAAATGCACCGAGATTTGAAACACACAGTAGCAAGAAAATGCACATGGATTTGAAACTCACAGTAGTGGGAAAATGCACCTATATTTAAAACTCACAGCAGTTGGAAAATGCACCTAGATTTGAACCACACAGTCGAAGGAAAATGCACCTGGGTTTGGAACACAAAGCTATGGGAAATTTCACCTAGATTTAAACTCACAGCAGTGGGAAATGCACCTAGATTTAAGACTCACAGCAGTGGGAAAATGCACCTAGATTTGAAACACACAGCAGTGGGATATTACACCTAGATTTAAACTCACAGCTGTGGGAAATTACACCTAGATTTAAACTCACAGCAGTAGGAAAATGCACCTAGATTTAAAGCTCACAGGAGTGGGAAAATGCACCTACATTTAAACCTCATAGTAGTGGGAAAATCCACCTAGATTTAAAACTCACAGCAGTGTGAAAATGCACCCTGATTAAAAACTCACAGTAGTGGGAAGATGCACCTAGATGTAAACTCACTGCAGTGGCAAAATGCACCTAGATTTCAAACACACAACAATGGGAAAATGCACCTAGATTTAAACTCACAGTAGTGGGAAAATGCACCTAGATTTAAAACTCACAGCAGTGGGAAACTGCACTTAGATTTGAAACACACAATAATGGGAAAATGCACCTAGATTTAAAACTCACAGCAGTGGGAAAATGCACCCTTATTTAAAACTCACAGTAGTGGGAAAATTCCCCTAGATTTAAACTCACAGCAGTGGGAATATGCACCTAGATTTGAAACACACCGTAGTGGGAAAATGCACCGAGATTTGAAACACACAATAGCAAGAAAATGCACATGGATTTGAAACTCACAGCAGTGGGAAAATGCACCTAGATTTAAACTCACAGCAGTGGAAAAATGCACCTAGATTTAAAACTCACAGCAGTGGGAAAATGCACCTAGATTTGAACCACAGAGCAGTGGGAAATTACACCTAGATTTAAACTCACAGCATTGGACAAATGCACCTAGATTTAAAACTCACAGCAGTGGGAAAATGCACCTAGATTTGAACCACACAGTAGCAGGAAAATGCACCTAGATTTGAAACACACAGTAGTAGGAAAATTCACCTAGGTTTGAAGCACAGAGCTATGGGAAATTTTACCTAGATTTAAACACAGCAGTGGGAAATGCACCTAGATTTAAGACTCACAGCAGTGGGAATATGCACCTAGATTTAAAACTCACAGCAGTGGATAAATGCACCTAGATTTGAACCACAGAGCAGTGGGAAATTACACCTAGATTTAAACTCACAGCATTGGACAAATGCACCTAGATTTAAAACTCACAGCAGTGGGAAAATGCACCTAGATTTGAACCACACAGTAGCAGGAAAATGCACCTAGATTTGAAACACACAGTAGTAGGAAAATTCACCTAGGTTTGAAGCACAGAGCTATGGGAAATTTTACCTAGATTTAAACACAGCAGTGGGAAATGCACCTAGATTTAAGACTCACAGCAGTGGGAATATGCACCTAGATTTAAAACTCACAGCAGTTGGCAAATTCACCTAGATTTGAAACACAGAGTAGTGGGAAAATGTACCTAGATTTGAAACACACAATAATGGGAAAATGCACCTAGATTTAAGACTCACAGTCGTGGGAGCATGCACCTAGATTTGAAACACAATAGTGGGAAAATGCACCGAGATTTGAAACACACAGTAGCAAGAAAATGCACATGGATTTGAAATTCACAGTAGTGAGAAAATGCACCTTGATTTAAAACTCACAGCAGTTGGAAAATGCACCTAGATTTGAACCACACAGTCGTAGGAAAATGCACCTGGGTTTGGAACACAAAGCTATGGGAAATTTCACCTAGATTTAAACTCACAGCCGTGGGAAATTACACCTAGATTTAAACTCACAGCAATAGGTAGATTCACCTAGATTTAAAGCTCACAGGAGTGGGAAAATGCACCTACATTTAAATCTCACAGTAGTGGGAAAATCCACCTAGATTTAAAACTCAAAGCAGTGTGAAAATGCACCCTGATTAAAAACTCACAGTAGTGGGAAGATGCACCTAGATGTAAACTCGCTTCAGTGGCAAAATGCACCTAGATTTCAAACACACAACAATGGGAAAATGCACCTAGATTTAAACTCACAGTAGTGGGAAAATGCACCTAGATTTAAAACTCACAGCAGTGGGAAAATGCACTTAGATTTGAAACACAGAGTAGTGGGAAAATGTACCTAGATTTGAAACAAACAATAATGGGAAAATGTACCTAGATTTAAACTCACAGTCATGGGAACATGCACCTAGATTTGAAACACACAGTAGTGGGAAAATGCACCGAGATTTGAAACACACAGTAGCAAGAAAATGCACATGGATTTGAAACTCACAGTAGTGGGAAAATGCACCTAGATTTAAAACTCACAGCAGTTGGAAAATGCACCTAGATTTGAACCACACAGTCGAAGGAAAATGCACCTGGGTTTGGAACACAAAGCTATGGGAAATTTCACCTAGATTTAAACTCACAGCAGTAGGAAATGCACTTAGATTTGAAACACAGAGTAGTGGGAAAATGTACCTATCTTTGAAACACACAATAATGGGAAAATGCACCTAGATTTAAAACTCAGAGCAGTGGGAAAATGCACCCTTATTTAAAACTCACAGTAGTGGGAAAATTCCCCTAGATTTAAACTCACAGCAGTGGCAATATGCACCTAGATCTGAAGCACACTGTAGTGGGAAAATGCACCGAGATTTGACACACACAGTAGCAAGAAAATGCACATGGATTTGAAACTCACAGTAGTGGGACAATGCACCTAGATTTAAACTCACAGCAGTGGAAAAATGCACCTAGATTAAAACTCACAGCAGTGCGAAAATGCACCTAGATTTGAACCACACAATAGTGGGAAAATGCACCTAGATTTGAAACACTGTAGTAGGAAAATGCACCTAGGTTTGAAACACAGAGCTATGGGAAATTTCACCTAGATTTAAACTCACAGCAGTGGGAAATTACACCTAGATTTAAACTCACAGCAATAGGAAAATTCACCTAGATTTAAAGCTCACAGGAGTGGGAAAATGCACCTACATTTAAATCTCACAGTAGTGGGAAAATCCACCTGGATTTAAAACTCAAAGCAGTGTGAAAATGCACCCTGATTAAAAACTCACAGTAGTGGGAAGATGCACCTAGATGTAAACTTGCTGCAGTGGCAAAATGCACCTAGATTTCAAACACACAACAATGGGAAAATGCACCTAGATTTAAACTCACAGTAGTGGGAAAATGCACCTAGATTTAAAACTCAAAGCAGTGGGAAAATGCACTTAGATTTGAAACACAGAGTAGTGGGAAAATGCACCTAGATTTAAAACTCACAGCAGTGGGAAAATGCACTTAGATTTGAAACACACAATAATGGGAAAATGCACCTAGATTTAAAACTCACAGCAGTGGGAAAATTCCCCTAGATTTAAACTCACAGCAGTGGGAATATGCACCTAGATTTGAAACACACCGTAGTGGGAAAATGCACTGAGATTTGAAACACACAGTAGCAAGAAAATGCACATGGATTTGAAACTCACAGTAGTGGGAAAATGCACCTAGATTTAAACTCACAGCAGTGGAAAAATGCACCTGGATTTAAAACTCACAGCAGTGGGAAAATGCACCTAGATTTGAACCACACAGTAGTAGGAAAATGCACCTAGATTTGAAACACACAGTAGAAGGAAAATTCACCTAGGTTTGAAGCACAGAGCTATGGGAAATTTCACCTAGATTTAAACTCACAGCAGTGGGAAATTATGCCTAGATTTAAACTCACAGCAGTAGGAAAATGCACCTAGATGTAAAGCTCACAGGAGTGGGAAGATGCACCTACAGTTAAATCTCATAGTAGTGGGAAAATCCACCTAGATTTAAAACTCACAGCAGTGTGAAAATGCACCCTGATTAAAAACTCACAGTAGTGGGAAGATGCACCTAGATGTAAACTCACTGCAGTGGCAAAAAGCACCTAGATTTCAAACACACAACAATGGGAAAATCCACCTAGATTTAAACTCACAGTAGTGGGAAAATGCACCTAGATTTAAAACTCACAGCAGTGGGAAAATGCACCTAGATTTGAAACACAGAGTAGTGGGAAAATGTACCTAGATTTGAAACACACAATAATGGGAAAATGCACCTAGATTTAAAACTCACAGCAGTGGGAAAATGCACCCTTATTTAAAACTCACAGTAGTGGGAAAATTCCCCTAGATTTAAACTCACAGCAGTGGGAATATGCACCTAGATTTGAAACACACCGTAGTGGGAAATGCACCGAGATTTGAAACACACAGTAGCAAGAAAATGCACATGGATTTGAAACTCACAGTAGTGGGAAAATGCACCTAGATTTAACCTCACAGTAGAAGGAAAATGCACCTAGGTTTGAAACACAGAGCTATGGGAAATTTCACCTACATTTAATCTCACCGCAGTGGGAAATGCACCTAGATTTAAGACTCACAGCAGTGGGAAAATGCACCTAGATTTAAAACTCACAGCAGTTGGAAAATGCACCTAGATTTGAAACACAGAGTAGTGGGAAAATGTACCTAGATTTGAAACACACAATAATGGGAAAATGTACCTAGATTTAAACTGACAGTCATGGGAACATGCACCTAGACTTGAAACACACAGTAGTGGGAAAATGCACCGAGATTTGAAGCACACAGTAGCAAGAAAATGCACATAGATTTGAAACTCACAGTAGTGGGAAAATGCACCTAGATTTAAAACTCACAGCAGTTGGAAAATGCACCTAGATTTGAACCACACAGTCGAAGGAAAATGCACCTGGGTTTGGAACACAAAGCTATGGGAAATTTCACCTAGATTTAAACTCACAGCAGTGGGAAATGCACCTAGATTTAAGACTCACAGCAGTGGGAAAATGCACCTAGATTTGAGACACACAGCAGTGGGAAATTACACCTAGATTTAAACTCACAGCAGTGTGAAATTACACCTAGATTTAAACTCACAGCAGTAGGAAAATGCACCTAGATTTAAAGCTCACAGGAGTGGGAAAATGCACCTACATTTAAATCTCATAGTAGTGGGAAAATCCACCTAGATTTAAAACTCACAGCAGTGGGAAAATGCACCTAGATTTGAGCCACACAGTAGTGGGTAAATGCACCTAGATTTGAAACACACAGTAGTAGGAAAATGCACGTAGGTTTGAAACACAGAGCTATGGTAAATTTCACCTAGATTTAAACTCACAGCAGTAGGAAATGCACCTAGATTTAAGACCCACAGCAGTGGGAAAATGCACCTAGATTTGAAACACACAGCAGTGGGAAATTACACCTAGATTTAAACTCATAGCAGTAGGAACATGCACCTAGATTTAAAGCTCACAGGAGTGGGAAAATGCACCTAGATTTAAATCTCAAAGTAGTGGGAAAGTCCACCTAGATTTAAAACTCACAGCAGAGTGAAAATGCACCCTGATTTAAAACTCACATTAGTGAGAAGATGCACCTAGATGTAAACTCACTCGAGTGGCAAAATGCACCTAGATTCAAAACTCAGAGCAGTGGGAAAATGCACCTAGATTTGAAACACACAACAATGGGAAATTGCGCCTAGATTTGAAACACACAGTAGTGGGGAAATGCACCTAGATTTGAACACACAGCAATGGGAAAATGCACCTAGATTTAAACTCACAGTAGTGGGAAAATGCACCCAGATTTAAAACTCACAGCAGTAGGAAAATGCACCTAGATTTAAAGCTCATAGGAGTGGGAAAATGGACCTAGATTTAAATCTCACAGTAGTGGGAAAATCCACCTAGATTTAAAACTTACAGCAGTGTGAAAATGCACCCTGATTTAAAACTCACAGTAGTGGGAAAATGCACCTAGATGTAAACTCACTGCAGTGGCAAAATGCAGCTAGATTCAAACCTCAGAGCAGTGGGAAAATGCACCTAGATTTGAAATGCACAACAATGGGAAATTGCGCCTAGATTTGAAGCACATAGTAGTGGGGAAATGCACCTAGATTTGAACACACAGCAATGGGACAATGCACCTAGATTCAAACTCACAGTAGTGGGAACATTCACTTAGATTTAAACTCACAGCAGTGGGAATATGCACCTAGATTTGAAACACACTGTAGTGGGGAAATGCACTGATTTTTGAAACACACAGTAGCAAGAAAATGCACATGGATTTGAAACTCACAGTAGTGGGAAAATGCACCTAGATTTAAACTCACAGAAGTGGAAAAATGCACCTAGATTTAAACTCACAGCAGTGGAAAAATGCACCTAGATTTAAAACTCACAGCAGTGGGAAAATGCACATAGATTTGAACCACACAGTAGTGGGAAAATGCACCTAGACTTGAAACACACAGTAGTAGGAAAATGCACCTAGGTTTGAAACACAGAGCTATGGGAAATTTCACCCAGATGTAAACTCACAGCAGTGGGAAATGCACCTAGATTTAAGACTCACAGTAGTGGGAAAATGCAACAAGATTTGAAACACACAGTAGCAAGAAAATGCACATGGATTTGAAACTCACAGCAGTGGGAAAATGCACCTAGATTTAAACTCACAGCAGTGGAAAAATTCACCTAGATTTAAACTCACAACAGTGGAAAAATGCACCTAGATTTAAAACTCACAGCAGTGGGAAAATGCACCTAGATTTGAAACACACAGTAGTGGGAAAATGCACCTAGATTTGAAACACACAGTAGTAGGAAAATTAAAAACTCATAGTAGTGGGAAGATGCACCTAGATGTAAACTCACTGCAGTGGCAAAATGCACCTAGATTTCAAACACACAACAATGGGAAAATGTGCCTAGATTTAAACTCACAGCAGTGGGAAAGTGCACCTAGATTTGAAACACAGAGTAGTGGGAAAATGTACCTAGATTTGAAACACACAATAGTGGGAAAACGCACCTAGATTTAAAACTCGCAGCAGTGGGAAAATGCACCCTTATTTAAAACTCACAGTAGTGGGAAAATTCCCCTAGGTTTGAAGCACAGAGCTATGGGAAATTTCATCTAGATTTAAACTCACAGCAGTGGGAAATGCACCTAGATTTAAGACTCACATCAGTGGGAAAATGCACCTAGATTTAAACTCACAGCAGTAGGAAAATGCACCTAGATTTAAAGCTCACAGGAGTGGAAAAATGCACCTACATTTAAATCTCATAGTAGTGGGAAAATCCACCTAGATTTAAAACGCACAGCAGTGTGAAAATGCACCCTGATTAAAAACTCTCAGTAGTGGGAAGATGCACCTAGATGTAAACCCACTGCAGTGGCAGAATGCACCTAGATTTCAAACACACAACAATGGGAAAATGCACCTAGATTTAAACTCACAGTAGTGGGAAAATGCACCTAGATTTAAAACTCACAGCAGTGGGAAAATGCACCTAGATTTGAAACACAGAGTAGTGGGAAAATGTACCTAGATTTGAAACACACAATAATGGGAAAATGCACCTAGATTTAAAACTCACAGCAGTGGGAAAATGCACCCTTATTTAAAACTCACAGTAGTGGGAAAATTCCCCTTGATTTAAACTCACAGCAGTGGGAATATGCACCTAGATTTGAAACACACCGTAGTGGGAAAAAGCAGCGAGGTTTGAAACACACAGTAGCAAGAAAATGCACATGGATTTGAAACTCACAGTAGTGGGAAAATGCACCTAGATTTAAACTCACCGCAGTGGAAAAATGCACCTAGATTTAAACTCACAGCAGTGGAAAAATGCACCTAGATTAAAACTCACAGCAGTGGGAAAATGCACCTAGATTTGAACCACATAGTAGTGGGAAAATGCACCTAGATTTGAAACACTGTAGTAGGAAAATGCACTTACGTTTGAAACACAGAGCTATGGGAAATTTCACCTAGATTTAATCTCACAGCAGTGGGAAATGCACCTAGATTTAAGACTCACAGCAGTGGGAATATGCACCTAGATTTAAAACTCACAGCAGTTGGAAAATGCCCCTAGATTTGAAAACAACAATAATGGGAAAATGTACCTAGATTTAAACTCACAGTCGTGGGAACATGCACCTAGATTTGAAACACACAGTAGTGGGAAAATGCACCGATATTTGAAACACACAGTAGCAAGAAAATGCACATGGATTTGAAACTCACAGTAGTGGGAAAATGCACCTAGATTTAAAACTCACAGCAGTTGGAAAATGCACCTAGATTTGAACCACACAGTAGTGTGAAAATGCACCTAGATTTGAAACACACAGTCGAAGGAAAATGCACCTGGGTTTGGAACACAAAGCTATGGGAAATTTCACCTAGATTTAAACTCACAGCGGTGGGAAATGCACCTAGATTTAAGACTCACAGCAGTGGGAAAATGCACCTAGATTTGAAGCACAGAGCAGTGGGAAATTACACCTAGATTTAAACTCACAGCAGTGGGAAATTACACCTAGATTTAAACTCACAGCAGTAGAGAAATGCACCTAGATTGAAAGCTCACAGGAGTGGGAAAATGCACCTACATTTAAATCTCACAGTAGTGGGAAAATCCACCTAGATTTAAAACTCACAGCAGTGTGAAAATGCACCCTGATTAAAAACTCACAGTAGTGGGAAGATGCACCTAGATGTAAACTCGCTGCAGTGGCAAAATGCACCTAGATTTCAAACACACAACAATGGGAAAATGCACCTAGATTTAAACTCACAGTAGTGGGAAAATGCACCTAGATTTAAAACTCACAGCACTGGGAAAATGCACTTAGATTTGAAACACAGAGTAGTGGGAAAATGTACCTAGATTTGAAACACACAATAATGGGAAAATGCACCTAGATTTAAAACTCACAGCAGTGGGAAAATGCACCCTTATTTAAAACTCACAGTAGTGGGAAAATTCCCCTAGATTTAAACTCACAGCAGTGGGAATATGCACCTAGATTTGAAACACACCGTAGTGGGAAAATGCACCGAGATTTGACACACACAGTAGCAAGAAAATGCACATGAATTTGAAACTCACAGTAGTGGGAAAATGCACCTAGATTTAAACTCACAGCAGTGGAAAAATGCACCTAGAATTAAAACTCACAGCAGTGGGAAAATGCACCTAGATTTGAACCACACAGTAGTAGGAAAATGCACCTAGATTTGAAACACACAGTAGTAGGAAAATTCACCTAGGTTTGAAGCACAGAGCTATGGGAAATGTCACCTAGATTTAAACTCACAGCAGTGGGAAATGCACCTAGATTTAAGACTCACAGCAGTGGGAAAATGCACCTACATTTAAATCTCATAGTAGTGGCAAAATCCACCTAGATTTAAAACTCACAGCAGTGTGAAAATGCACCCTGATTAAAAACTCAAAGTAGTGGGAAGATGCACCTAGATGTAAACTCACTGCAGTGGCAAAATGCACCTAGATGTCAAACACACAACAATGTGAAAATGCACCTAGATTTAAACTCACAGTAGTGGGAAAATGCACCTAGATTTGAAACACATACTAGTGGGAAAATGTACCTAGATTTGAAACACACCGTAGTGGGAAAATGCACCGAGATTTGAAACACACAGTAGCAAGAAAATGCACATGGATTTGAAACTCACAGTAGTGGGAAAATGCCCCTAGATTTAAACTCACAGCAGTGGAAAAATGCACCTAGATTTAAACTCACATCAGTGGAAAAATGCACCTAGATTAAAACTCACAGCAGTGGGAAAATGCACCTAGATTTGAACCACACAGTAGTGGGAAAATGCACCAAGATTTGAAACACTGTAGTAGTAAAATGCACCTAGGTTTGAAACACAGAGCTATGGGAAATTTCATCTACATTTAATCTCACAGCAGTGGGAAATGCACCTAGATTTAAGACTCACAGCAGTGGGAATATGCACCTAGATTTAAAACTCACAGCAGTTGGAAAATGCACCTAGATTTGAAACACAGAGTAGTGGGAAAATGTACCTAGATTTGAAACACACAATGATGGGAAAATGTACCTAGATTTAAACTCACAGCAGTTGGAAAATGCACCTAGATTTAAAACTCACAGCAGTTGGAAAATGCACCTAGATTTGAACCACACATTCGAAGGAAAATGCACCTGGGTTTGGAACACAAAGCTATGGGAAATTTCACCTAGATTTAAACTCACAGCAGTGGGAAATGCACCTAGATTTAAGACTCACAGCAGTGGGAAAATGCACCTAGATTTGAAACACACAGCAGTGGGAAATTACACCTAGATTTAAACTCACAGCAGTGGGAAATGACACCTAGATTTAAACTCACAGCAGGAGGAAAATGCACCTAGATTTAAAGCTCACAGGAGTGGGAAAATGCACCTACATTTAAATCTCATAGTAGAGGGAAAATCCACCTAGATTTAAAACTCACAGCAGTGTGAAAATGCACCCTGATTAAAAACTCACAGTAGTGGGAAGATGCACCTAGATGTAAACTCACTGCAGTGGCAAAATGCACCTAGATTTCAAACACACAACAATGGGAAAATGCACCTAGATTTAAACTCACAGTAGTGGGAAAATGCACCTAGATTTAAAACTCACAGCAGTGGGAAAATGCACCTAGATTTGAAACACAGAGCAGTGGGAAAATGTACCTAGATTTGAAACACACAATAATGGGAAAATGCACCTAGATTTAAAACTCACAGCAGTGGGAAAATGCACTCTTATTTAAAACTCACAGTAGTGGGAAAATTGCCCTAGATTTAAACTCACAGTAGTGGGAATATGCACCTAGATTTGAAACACACCGTAGTGGGAAAATGCACCGAGATTTGAAACACACAGTAGCAAGAAAATGCACATGGATTTGAAACTCACAGTAGTGGGAAAATGCACCTAGATTTAAACTCACAGCAGTGGAAAAATGCACCTAGATTTAAACTCACAGCAGTGGAAAAATGCACCTAGATTAAAACTCACAGCAGTGGGAAAATGCACCTAGATTTGAACCACACAGTAGTGGGAAAATGCACCTAGATTTGAAACACTGTAGTAGGAAAATACACCTAGGTTTGAAACACAGAGCTATGGGAAATTTCACCTAAATTTAATCTCACAGCAGTGGGAAATGCACCTAGATTTAAAACTCACAGCAGTTGGAAAATGCACCTAGATTTGAAACACAGAGTAGTGGGAAAATGTACCTAGATTTGAAACACACAATAATGGGAAAATGTACCTAGATTTAAACTCACAGTCGTGGGAACATGCACCTAGATTTGAAACACACAGCAGTGGGAAAATGCACCGATATTTGAAACACAAAGTAGCAAGAAAATGCACATGGATTTGAAACTTACAGTAGTGGGAAAATGCACCTAGATTTAAAACTCACATCAGTGGAAAAATGCACCTAGATTAAAACTCACAGCAGTGGGAAAATGCACCTAGATTTGAACCACACAGTAGTGGGAAAATGCACCAAGATTTGAAACACTGTAGTAGTAAAATGCACCTAGGTTTGAAACACAGAGCTATGGGAAATTTCATCTACATTTAATCTCACAGCAGTGGGAAATGCACCTAGATTTAAGACTCACAGCAGTGGGAATATGCACCTAGATTTAAAACTCACAGCAGTTGGAAAATGCACCTAGATTTAAAACTCACAGCAGTTGGAAAATGCACCTAGATTTGAACCACACATTCGAAGGAAAATGCACCTGGGTTTGGAACACAAAGCTATGGGAAATTTCACCTAGATTTAAACTCACAGCAGTGGGAAATGCACCTAGATTTAAGACTCACAGCAGTGGGAAAATGCACCTAGATTTGAAACACACAGCAGTGGGAAATTACACCTAGATTTAAACTCACAGCAGTGGGAAATGACACCTAGATTTAAACTCACAGCAGGAGGAAAATGCACCTAGATTTAAAGCTCACAGGAGTGGGAAAATGCACCTACATTTAAATCTCATAGTAGAGGGAAAATCCACCTAGATTTAAAACTCACAGCAGTGTGAAAATGCACCCTGATTAAAAACTCACAGTAGTGGGAAGATGCACCTAGATGTAAACTCACTGCAGTGGCAAAATGCACCTAGATTTCAAACACACAACAATGGGAAAATGCACCTAGATTTAAACTCACAGTAGTGGGAAAATGCACCTAGATTTAAAACTCACAGCAGTGGGAAAATGCACCTAGATTTGAAACACAGAGCAGTGGGAAAATGTACCTAGATTTGAAACACACAATAATGGGAAAATGCACCTAGATTTAAAACTCACAGCAGTGGGAAACTGCACTCTTATTTAAAACTCACAGTAGTGGGAAAAATGCCCTAGATTTAAACTCACAGTAGTGGGAATATGCACCTAGATTTGAAACACACCGTAGTGGGAAAATGCACCGAGATTTGAAACACACAGTAGCAAGAAAATGCACATGGATTTGAAACTCACAGTAGTGGGAAAATGCACCTAGATTTAAACTCACAGCAGTGGAAAAATGCACCTAGATTTAAACTCACAGCAGTGGAAAAATGCACCTAGATTAAAACTCACAGCAGTGGGAAAATGCACCTAGATTTGAACCACACAGTAGTGGGAAAATGCACCTAGATTTGAAACACTGTAGTAGGAAAATGCACCTAGGTTTGAAACACAGAGCTATGGGAAATTTCACCTAAATTTAATCTCACAGCAGTGGGAAATGCACCTAGATTTAAAACTCACAGCAGTTGGAAAATGCACCTAGATTTGAAACACAGAGTAGTGGGAAAATGTACCTAGATTTGAAACACACAATAATGGGAAAATGTACCTAGATTTAAACTCACAGTCGTGGGAACATGCACCTAGATTTGAAACACACAGCAGTGGGAAAATGCACCGATATTTGAAACACAAAGTAGCAAGAAAATGCACATGGATTTGAAACTTACAGTAGTGGGAAAATGCACCTAGATTTAAAACTCACAGCAGTTGGAAAATGCACCTAGATTTGAACCACAAAGTAGTGTGAAAATGCACCTAGATTTGAAACACACAGTCGAAGAAAAATGTACCTGGGTTTGGAACACAAAGCTATGGGAAATTTCACCTAGATTTAAACTCACAGCAGTGGGAAATGCACCTAGATTTAAGACTCACAGCAGTGGGAAAATGCACCTAGATTTGAAACACACAGCAGTGGGAAATTAGACCTAGATTTAAACTCACAGCAATGGGAAATTACACCTAGATTTAAACTCACAGCAGTAGAAACATGCACCTAGATTTAAAGCTCACAGGAGTGGGAAAATGCACCTACATTTAAAACTCACAGTAGTGGGAAAATCCACCTAGATTTAAAACTCACAGCAGTGTGAAAATGCACCCTGATTAAAAACTCACAGTAGTGGGAAGATGCACCTAGATGTAAACTCGCTGCAGTGGCAAAATGCACCTAGATTTCAAACACACAACAATGGGAAAATGCACCTAGATTTAAACTCACAGTAGTAGGACAATGCACCTAGATTTAAAACTCACAGCAGTGGGAAAATGCACTTAGATTTGAAAAACAGAGTAGTGGGAAAATGTACCTAGATTTGAAACACACAATAATGGGAAAATGCACCTAGATTTAAAACTCACAGCAGTGGGAAAATGCACCCTTATTTAAAACTCACAGTAGTGGGAAAATCCCCCTAGATTTAAACTCACAGCAGTGGGAATATGCACTTAGATTTGAAACACACCGTAGTGGGAAAATGCACCGAGATTTGAAACACACAGTAGCAAGAAAATGCACATGGATTTGAAACTCACAGTAGTGGGGAAAATGCACCTAGATTTCACCTCACAGTAGTAGGAAAATGCACCTAGGTTTGAAACACAGAGCTATGGGAAATTTCACCTACATTTAATCTCACAGCAGTGGGAAATGCACCTAGATTTAAGACTCACAGCAGTGGGAAAATGCACCTAGATTTAAAACTCACAGCAGTTGGAAAATGCACCTAGATTTGAAACACAGAGTAGTGGGAAAATGTACCTAGATTTGAAACACACAATAATGGGAAAATGTACCTAGATTTAAACTCACAGTCATGGGAACATGCACCTAGATTTGAAACACACAGTAGTGGGAAAATGCACCGAGATTTGAAACACACAGTAGCAAGAAAATGCACATGGATTTGAAACTCACAGTAGTGGGAAAATGCACCTATATTTAAAACTCACAGCAGTTGGAAAATGCACCTAGATTTGAACCACACAGTCGAAGGAAAATGCACCTGGGTTTGGAACACAAAGCTATGGGAAATTTCACCTAGATTTAAACTCACAGCAGTGGGAAATGCACCTAGATTTAAGACTCACAGCAGTGGGAAAATGCACCTAGATTTGAAACACACAGCAGTGGGATATTACACCTAGATTTAAACTCACAGCTGTGGGAAATTACACCTAGATTTAAACTCACAGCAGTAGGAAAATGCACCTAGATTTAAAGCTCACAGGAGTGGGAAAATGCACCTACATTTAAACCTCATAGTAGTGGGAAAATCCACCTAGATTTAAAACTCACAGCAGTGTGAAAATGCACCCTGATTAAAAACTCACAGTAGTGGGAAGATGCACCTAGATGTAAACTCACTGCAGTGGCAAAATGCACCTAGATTTCAAACACACAACAATGGGAAAATGCACCTAGATTTAAACTCACAGTAGTGGGAAAATGCACCTAGATTTAAAACTCACAGCAGTGGGAAACTGCACTTAGATTTGAAACACACAATAATGGGAAAATGCACCTAGATTTAAAACTCACAGCAGTGGGAAAATGCACCCTTATTTAAAACTCACAGTAGTGGGAAAATTCCCCTAGATTTAAACTCACAGCAGTGGGAATATGCACCTAGATTTGAAACACACCGTAGTGGGAAAATGCACCGAGATTTGAAACACACAATAGCAAGAAAATGCACATGGATTTGAAACTCACAGCAGTGGGAAAATGCACCTAGATTTAAACTCACAGCAGTGGAAAAATGCACCTAGATTTAAAACTCACAGCAGTGGGAAAATGCACCTAGATTTGAACCACAGAGCAGTGGGAAATTACACCTAGATTTAAACTCACAGCATTGGACAAATGCACCTAGATTTAAAACTCACAGCAGTGGGAAAATGCACCTAGATTTGAACCACACAGTAGCAGGAAAATGCACCTAGATTTGAAACACACAGTAGTAGGAAAATTCACCTAGGTTTGAAGCACAGAGCTATGGGAAATTTTACCTAGATTTAAACACAGCAGTGGGAAATGCACCTAGATTTAAGACTCACAGCAGTGGGAATATGCACCTAGATTTAAAACTCACAGCAGTTGGAAAATGCACCTAGATTTGAAACACAGAGTAGTGGGAAAATGTACCTAGATTTGAAACACACAATAATGGGAAAATGTACCTAGATTTAAACTCACAGTCGTGGGAGCATGCACCTAGATTTGAAACACAATAGTGGGAAAATGCACCGAGATTTGAAACACACAGTAGCAAGAAAATGCACATGGATTTGAAATTCACAGTAGTGAGAAAATGCACCTAGATTTAAAACTCACAGCAGTTGGAAAATGCACCTAGATTTGAACCACACAGTCATAGGAAAATGCACCTGGGTTTGGAACACAAAGCTATGGGAAATTTCACCTAGATTTAAACTCACAGCAGTGGGAAATTACACCTAGATTTAAACTCACAGCAATAGGTAAATTCACCTAGATTTAAAGCTCACAGGAGTGGGAAAATGCACCTACATTTAAATCTCACAGTAGTGGGAAAATGCACCTAGATGTAAACTCACTGCAGTGGCAAAATGCAGCTAGATTCAAACCTCAGAGCAGTGGGAAAATGCACCTAGATTTGAAATGCACAACAATGGGAAATTGTGCCTAGATTTGAAGCACATAGTAGTGGGGAAATGCACCTAGATTTGAACACACAGCAATGGGACAATGCACCTAGATTCAAACTCACAGTAGTGGGAAAATTCACTTAGATTTAAACTCACAGCAGTGGGAATATGCACCTAGATTTGAAACACACTGTAGTGGGGAAATGCACTGATTTTTGAAACACACAGTAGCAAGAAAATGCACATGGATTTGAAACTCACAGTAGTGGGAAAATGCACCTAGATTTAAACTCACAGAAGTGGAAAAATGCACCTAGATTTAAACTCACAGCAGTGGAAAAATGCACCTAGATTTAAAACTCACAGCAGTGGGAAAATGCACATAGATTTGAACCACACAGTAGTGGGAAAATGCACCTAGACTTGAAACACACAGTAGTAGGAAAATGCACCTAGGTTTGAAACACAGAGCTATGGGAAATTTCACCCAGATGTAAACTCACAGCAGTGGGAAATGCACCTAGATTTAAGACTCACAGTAGTGGGAAAATGCAACAAGATTTGAAACACACAGTAGCAAGAAAATGCACATGGATTTGAAACTCACAGCAGTGGGAAAATGCACCTAGATTTAAACTCACAGCAGTGGAAAAATTCACCTAGATTTAAACTCACAACAGTGGAAAAATGCACCTAGATTTAAAACTCACAGCAGTGGGAAAATGCACCTAGATTTGAAACACACAGTAGTGGGAAAATGCACCTAGATTTGAAACACACAGTAGTAGGAAAATTAAAAACTCATAGTAGTGGGAAGATGCACCTAGATGTAAACTCACTGCAGTGGCAAAATGCACCTAGATTTCAAACACACAACAATGGGAAAATGTGCCTAGATTTAAACTCACAGTAGTGGGAAAATGCACCTAGATTTAAAACTCACAGCAGTGGGAAAGTGCACCTAGATTTGAAACACAGAGTAGTGGGAAAATGTACCTAGATTTGAAACACACAATAGTGGGAAAACGCACCTAGATTTAAAACTCGCAGCAGTGGGAAAATGCACCCTTATTTAAAACTCACAGTAGTGGGAAAATTCCCCTAGGTTTGAAGCACAGAGCTATGGGAAATTTCATCTAGATTTAAACTCACAGCAGTGGGAAATGCACCTAGATTTAAGACTCACATCAGTGGGAAAATGCACCTAGATTTAAACTCACAGCAGTAGGAAAATGCACCTAGATTTAAAGCTCACAGGAGTGGAAAAATGCACCTACATTTAAATCTCATAGTAGTGGGAAAATCCACCTAGATTTAAAACGCACAGCAGTGTGAAAATGCACCCTGATTAAAAACTCTCAGTAGTGGGAAGATGCACCTAGATGTAAACCCACTGCAGTGGCAGAATGCACCTAGATTTCAAACACACAACAATGGGAAAATGCACCTAGATTTAAACTCACAGTAGTGGGAAAATGCACCTAGATTTAAAACTCACAGCAGTGGGAAAATGCACCTAGATTTGAAACACAGAGTAGTGGGAAAATGTACCTAGATTTGAAACACACAATAATGGGAAAATGCACCTAGATTTAAAACTCACAGCAGTGGGAAAATGCACCCTTATTTAAAACTCACAGTAGTGGGAAAATTCCCCTAGATTTAAACTCACAGCAGTGGGAATATGCACCTAGATTTGAAACACACCGTAGTGGGAAAAAGCAGCGAGGTTTGAAACACACAGTAGCAAGAAAATGCACATGGATTTGAAACTCACAGTAGTGGGAAAATGCACCTAGATTTAAACTCACCGCAGTGGAAAAATGCACCTAGATTTAAACTCACAGCAGTGGAAAAATGCACCTAGATTAAAACTCACAGCAGTGGGAAAATGCACCTAGATTTGAACCACATAGTAGTGGGAAAATGCACCTAGATTTGAAACACTGTAGTAGGAAAATGCACCTACGTTTGAAACACAGAGCTATGGGAAATTTCACCTAGATTTAATCTCACAGCAGTGGGAAATGCACCTAGATTTAAGACTCACAGCAGTGGGAATATGCACCTAGATTTAAAACTCACAGCAGTTGGAAAATGCCCCTAGATTTGAAAACAACAATAATGGGAAAATGTACCTAGATTTAAACTCACAGTCGTGGGAACATGCACCTAGATTTGAAACACACAGTAGTGGGAAAATGCACCGATATTTGAAACACACAGTAGCAAGAAAATGCACATGGATTTGAAACTCACAGTAGTGGGAAAATGCACCTAGATTTAAAACTCACAGCAGTTGGAAAATGCACCTAGATTTGAACCACAGAGTAGTGTGAAAATGCACCTAGATTTGAAACACACAGTCGAAGGAAAATGCACCTGGGTTTGGAACACAAAGCTATGGGAAATTTCACCTAGATTTAAACTCACAGCGGTGGGAAATGCACCTAGATTTAAGACTCACAGCAGTGGGAAAATGCACCTAGATTTGAAGCACAGAGCAGTGGGAAATTACACCTAGATTTAAACTCACAGCAGTGGGAAATTACACCTAGATTTAAACTCACAGCAGTAGAGAAATGCACCTAGATTGAAAGCTCACAGGAGTGGGAAAATGCACCTACATTTAAATCTCACAGTAGTGGGAAAATCCACCTAGATTTAAAACTCACAGCAGTGTGAAAATGCACCCTGATTAAAAACTCACAGTAGTGGGAAGATGCACCTAGATATAAACTCGCTGCAGTGGCAAAATGCACCTAGATTTCAAACACACAACAATGGGAAAATGCACCTAGATTTAAACTCACAGTAGTGGGAAAATGCACCTAGATTTAAAACTCACAGCACTGGGAAAATGCACTTAGATTTGAAACACAGAGTAGTGGGAAAATGTACCTAGATTTGAAACACACAATAATGGGAAAATGCACCTAGATTTAAAACTCACAGCAGTGGGAAAATGCACCCTTATTTAAAACTCACAGTAGTGGGAAAATTCCCCTAGATTTAAACTCACAGCAGTGGGAATATGCACCTAGATTTGAAACACACCGTAGTGGGAAAATGCACCGAGATTTGACACACACAGTAGCAAGAAAATGCACATGAATTTGAAACTCACAGTAGTGGGAAAATGCACCTAGATTTAAACTCACAGCAGTGGAAAAATGCACCTAGATTTAAAACTCACAGCAGTGGGAAAATGCACCTAGATTTGAACCACACAGTAGTAGGAAAATGCACCTAGATTTGAAACACACAGTAGTAGGAAAATTCACCTAGGTTTGAAGCACAGAGCTATGGGAAATGTCACCTAGATTTAAACTCACAGCAGTGGGAAATGCACCTAGATTTAAGACTCACAGCAGTGGGAAAATGCACCTACATTTAAATCTCATAGTAGTGGCAAAATCCACCTAGATTTAAAACTCACAGCAGTGTGAAAATGCACCCTGATTAAAAACTCAAAGTAGTGGGAAGATGCACCTAGATGTAAACTCACTGCAGTGGCAAAATGCACCTAGATGTCAAACACACAACAATGTGAAAATGCACCTAGATTTAAACTCACAGTAGTGGGAAAATGCACCTAGATTTAAAGCTCACAGCAGTGGGAAAATGCACCTAGATTTGAAACACATACTAGTGGGAAAATGTACCTAGATTTGAAACACACCGTAGTGGGAAAATGCACCGAGATTTGAAACACACAGTAGCAAGAAAATGCACATGGATTTGAAACTCACAGTAGTGGGAAAATGCCCCTAGATTTAAACTCACAGCAGTGGAAAAATGCACCTAGATTTAAACTCACATCAGTGGAAAAATGCACCTAGATTAAAACTCACAGCAGTGGGAAAATGCACCTAGATTTGAACCACACAGTAGTGGGAAAATGCACCAAGATTTGAAACACTGTAGTAGTAAAATGCACCTAGGTTTGAAACACAGAGCTATGGGAAATTTCATCTACATTTAATCTCACAGCAGTGGGAAATGCACCTAGATTTAAGACTCACAGCAGTGGGAATATGCACCTAGATTTAAAACTCACAGCAGTTGGAAAATGCACCTAGATTTGAAACACAGAGTAGTGGGAAAATGTACCTAGATTTGAAACACACAATGATGGGAAAATGTACCTAGATTTAAACTCACAGCAGTTGGAAAATGCACCTAGATTTAAAACTCACAGCAGTTGGAAAATGCACCTAGATTTGAACCACACATTCGAAGGAAAATGCACCTGGGTTTGGAACACAAAGCTATGGGAAATTTCACCTAGATTTAAACTCACAGCAGTGGGAAATGCACCTAGATTTAAGACTCACAGCAGTGGGAAAATGCACCTAGATTTGAAACACACAGCAGTGGGAAATTACACCTAGATTTAAACTCACAGCAGTGGGAAATGACACCTAGATTTAAACTCACAGCAGGAGGAAAATGCACCTAGATTTAAAGCTCACAGGAGTGGGAAAATGCACCTACATTTAAATCTCATAGTAGAGGGAAAATCCACCTAGATTTAAAACTCACAGCAGTGTGAAAATGCACCCTGATTAAAAACTCACAGTAGTGGGAAGATGCACCTAGATGTAAACTCACTGCAGTGGCAAAATGCACCTAGATTTCAAACACACAACAATGGGAAAATGCACCTAGATTTAAACTCACAGTAGTGGGAAAATGCACCTAGATTTAAAACTCACAGCAGTGGGAAAATGCACCTAGATTTGAAACACAGAGCAGTGGGAAAATGTACCTAGATTTGAAACACACAATAATGGGAAAATGCACCTAGATTTAAAACTCACAGCAGTGGGAAAATGCACTCTTATTTAAAACTCACAGTAGTGGGAAAATTGCCCTAGATTTAAACTCACAGTAGTGGGAATATGCACCTAGATTTGAAACACACCGTAGTGGGAAAATGCACCGAGATTTGAAACACACAGTAGCAAGAAAATGCACATGGATTTGAAACTCACAGTAGTGGGAAAATGCACCTAGATTTAAACTCACAGCAGTGGAAAAATGCACCTAGATTTAAACTCACAGCAGTGGAAAAATGCACCTAGATTAAAACTCACAGCAGTGGGAAAATGCACCTAGATTTGAACCACACAGTAGTGGGAAAATGCACCTAGATTTGAAACACTGTAGTAGGAAAATGCACCTAGGTTTGAAACACAGAGCTATGGGAAATTTCACCTAAATTTAATCTCACAGCAGTGGGAAATGCACCTAGATTTAAAACTCACAGCAGTTGGAAAATGCACCTAGATTTGAAACACAGAGTAGTGGGAAAATGTACCTAGATTTGAAACACACAATAATGGGAAAATGTACCTAGATTTAAACTCACAGTCGTGGGAACATGCACCTAGATTTGAAACACACAGCAGTGGGAAAATGCACCGATATTTGAAACACAAAGTAGCAAGAAAATGCACATGGATTTGAAACTTACAGTAGTGGGAAAATGCACCTAGATTTAAAACTCACATCAGTGGAAAAATGCACCTAGATTAAAACTCACAGCAGTGGGAAAATGCACCTAGATTTGAAGCACACAGTAGTGGGAAAATGCACCAAGATTTGAAACACTGTAGTAGTAAAATGCACCTAGGTTTGAAACACAGAGCTATGGGAAATTTCATCTACATTTAATCTCACAGCAGTGGGAAATGCACCTAGATTTAAGACTCAAAGCAGTGGGAATATGCACCTAGATTTAAAACTCACAGCAGTTGGAAAATGCACCTAGATTTGAAACACAGAGTAGTGGGAAAATGTACCTAGATTTGAAACACACAATAATGGGAAAATGTACCTAGATTTAAACTCACAGCAGTTGGAAAATGCACCTAGATTTAAAACTCACAGCAGGTGGAAAATGCACCTAGATTTGAACCACACATTCGAAGGAAAATGCACCTGGGTTTGGAACACAAAGCTATGGGAAATTTCACCTAGATTTAAACTCACAGCAGTGGGAAATGCACCTAGATTTAAGACTCACAGCAGTGGGAAAATGCACCTAGATTTGAAACACACAGCAGTGGGAAATTACACCTAGATTTAAACTCACAGCAGTGGGAAATGACACCTAGATTTAAACTCACAGCAGGAGGAAAATGCACCTAGATTTAAAGCTCACAGGAGTGGGAAAATGCACCTACATTTAAATCTCATAGTAGAGGGAAAATCCACCTAGATTTAAAACTCACAGCAGTGTGAAAATGCACCCTGATTAAAAACTCACAGTAGTGGGAAGATGCACCTAGATGTAAACTCACTGCAGTGGCAAAATGCACCTAGATTTCAAACACACAACAATGGGAAAATGCACCTAGATTTAAACTCACAGTAGTGGGAAAATGCACCTAGATTTAAAACTCACAGCAGTGGGAAAATGCACCTAGATTTGAAACACAGAGCAGTGGGAAAATGTACCTAGATTTGAAACACACAATAATGGGAAAATGCACCTAGATTTAAAACTCACAGCAGTGGGAAAATGCACTCTTATTTAAAACTCACAGTAGTGGGAAAATTGCCCTAGATTTAAACTCACAGTAGTGGGAATATGCACCTAGATTTGAAACACACCGTAGTGGGAAAATGCACCGAGATTTGAAACACACAGTAGCAAGAAAATGCACATGGATTTGAAACTCACAGTAGTGGGAAAATGCACCTATATTTAAACTCACAGCAGTGGAAAAATGCACCTAGATTTAAACTCACAGCAGTGGAAAAATGCACCTAGATTAAAACTCACAGCAGTGGGAAAATGCACCTAGATTTGAACCACACAGTAGTGGGAAAATGCACCTAGATTTGAAACACTGTAGTAGGAAAATGCACCTAGGTTTGAAACACAGAGCTATGGGAAATTTCACCTAAATTTAATCTCACAGCAGTGGGAAATGCACCTAGATTTAAAACTCACAGCAGTTGGAAAATGCACCTAGATTTGAAACACAGAGTAGTGGGAAAATGTACCTAGATTTGAAACACACAATAATGGGAAAATGTACCTAGATTTAAACTCACAGTCGTGGGAACATGCACCTAGATTTGAAACACACAGCAGTGGGAAAATGCACCGATATTTGAAACACAAAGTAGCAAGAAAATGCACATGGATTTGAAACTTACAGTAGTGGGAAAATGCACCTAGATTTAAAACTCACAGCAGTTGGAAAATGCACCTAGATTTGAACCACAAAGTAGTGTGAAAATGCACCTAGATTTGAAACACACAGTCGAAGAAAAATGTACCTGGGTTTGGAACACAAAGCTATGGGAAATTTCACCTAGATTTAAACTCACAGCAGTGGGAAATGCACCTAGATTTAAGACTCACAGCAGTGGGAAAATGCACCTAGATTTGAAACACACAGCAGTGGGAAATTACACCTAGATTTAAACTCATAGCAGTAGGAACATGCACCTAGATTTAAACTCACAGCAGTGGGAAATGCACCTAGATTTAAGACCCACAGCAGTGGGAAAATGCACCTAGATTTGAAACACACAGCAGTGGGAAATTACACCTAGATTTAAACTCATAGCAGTAGGAACATGCACCTAGATTTAAAGCTCACAGGAGTGGGAAAATGCACCTAGATTTAAATCTCAAAGTAGTGGGAAAGTCCACCTAGATTTAAAACTCACAGCAGAGTGAAAATGCACCCTGATTTAAAACTCACATTAGTGAGAAGATGCACCTAGATGTAAACTCACTCGAGTGGCAAAATGCACCTAGATTCAAAACTCAGAGCAGTGGGAAAATGCACCTAGATTTGAAACACACAACAATGGGAAATTGCGCCTAGATTTGAAACACACAGTAGTGGGGAAATGCACCTAGATTTGAACACACAGCAATGGGAAAATGCACCTAGATTTAAACTCACAGTAGTGGGAAAATGCACCCAGATTTAAAACTCACAGCAGTAGGAAAATGCACCTAGATTTAAAGCTCATAGGAGTGGGAAAATGGACCTAGATTTAAATCTCACAGTAGTGGGAAAATCCACCTAGATTTAAAACTTACAGCAGTGTGAAAATGCACCCTGATTTAAAACTCACAGTAGTGGGAAAATGCACCTAGATGTAAACTCACTGCAGTGGCAAAATGCAGCTAGATTCAAACCTCAGAGCAGTGGGAAAATGCACCTAGATTTGAAATGCACAACAATGGGAAATTGCGCCTAGATTTGAAGCACATAGTAGTGGGGAAATGCACCTAGATTTGAACACACAGCAATGGGACAATGCACCTAGATTCAAACTCACAGTAGTGGGAACATTCACTTAGATTTAAACTCACAGCAGTGGGAATATGCACCTAGATTTGAAACACACTGTAGTGGGGAAATGCACTGATTTTTGAAACACACAGTAGCAAGAAAATGCACATGGATTTGAAACTCACAGTAGTGGGAAAATGCACCTAGATTTAAACTCACAGAAGTGGAAAAATGCACCTAGATTTAAACTCACAGCAGTGGAAAAATGCACCTAGATTTAAAACTCACAGCAGTGGGAAAATGCACATAGATTTGAACCACACAGTAGTGGGAAAATGCACCTAGACTTGAAACACACAGTAGTAGGAAAATGCACCTAGGTTTGAAACACAGAGCTATGGGAAATTTCACCCAGATGTAAACTCACAGCAGTGGGAAATGCACCTAGATTTAAGACTCACAGTAGTGGGAAAATGCAACAAGATTTGAAACACACAGTAGCAAGAAAATGCACATGGATTTGAAACTCACAGCAGTGGGAAAATGCACCTAGATTTAAACTCACAGCAGTGGAAAAATTCACCTAGATTTAAACTCACAACAGTGGAAAAATGCACCTAGATTTAAAACTCACAGCAGTGGGAAAATGCACCTAGATTTGAAACACACAGTAGTGGGAAAATGCACCTAGATTTGAAACACACAGTAGTAGGAAAATTAAAAACTCATAGTAGTGGGAAGATGCACCTAGATGTAAACTCACTGCAGTGGCAAAATGCACCTAGATTTCAAACACACAACAATGGGAAAATGTGCCTAGATTTAAACTCACAGTAGTGGGAAAATGCACCTAGATTTAAAACTCACAGCAGTGGGAAAGTGCACCTAGATTTGAAACACAGAGTAGTGGGAAAATGTACCTAGATTTGAAACACACAATAGTGGGAAAACGCACCTAGATTTAAAACTCGCAGCAGTGGGAAAATGCACCCTTATTTAAAACTCACAGTAGTGGGAAAATTCCCCTAGGTTTGAAGCACAGAGCTATGGGAAATTTCATCTAGATTTAAACTCACAGCAGTGGGAAATGCACCTAGATTTAAGACTCACATCAGTGGGAAAATGCACCTAGATTTAAACTCACAGCAGTAGGAAAATGCACCTAGATTTAAAGCTCACAGGAGTGGAAAAATGCACCTACATTTAAATCTCATAGTAGTGGGAAAATCCACCTAGATTTAAAACGCACAGCAGTGTGAAAATGCACCCTGATTAAAAACTCTCAGTAGTGGGAAGATGCACCTAGATGTAAACCCACTGCAGTGGCAGAATGCACCTAGATTTCAAACACACAACAATGGGAAAATGCACCTAGATTTAAACTCACAGTAGTGGGAAAATGCACCTAGATTTAAAACTCACAGCAGTGGGAAAATGCACCTAGATTTGAAACACAGAGTAGTGGGAAAATGTACCTAGATTTGAAACACACAATAATGGGAAAATGCACCTAGATTTAAAACTCACAGCAGTGGGAAAATGCACCCTTATTTAAAACTCACAGTAGTGGGAAAATTCCCCTTGATTTAAACTCACAGCAGTGGGAATATGCACCTAGATTTGAAACACACCGTAGTGGGAAAAAGCAGCGAGGTTTGAAACACACAGTAGCAAGAAAATGCACATGGATTTGAAACTCACAGTAGTGGGAAAATGCACCTAGATTTAAACTCACCGCAGTGGAAAAATGCACCTAGATTTAAACTCACAGCAGTGGAAAAATGCACCTAGATTAAAACTCACAGCAGTGGGAAAATGCACCTAGATTTGAACCACATAGTAGTGGGAAAATGCACCTAGATTTGAAACACTGTAGTAGGAAAATGCACCTACGTTTGAAACACAGAGCTATGGGAAATTTCACCTAGATTTAATCTCACAGCAGTGGGAAATGCACCTAGATTTAAGACTCACAGCAGTGGGAATATGCACCTAGATTTAAAACTCACAGCAGTTGGAAAATGCCCCTAGATTTGAAAACAACAATAATGGGAAAATGTACCTAGATTTAAACTCACAGTCGTGGGAACATGCACCTAGATTTGAAACACACAGTAGTGGGAAAATGCACCGATATTTGAAACACACAGTAGCAAGAAAATGCACATGGATTTGAAACTCACAGTAGTGGGAAAATGCACCTAGATTTAAAACTCACAGCAGTTGGAAAATGCACCTAGATTTGAACCACACAGTAGTGTGAAAATGCACCTAGATTTGAAACACACAGTCGAAGGAAAATGCACCTGGGTTTGGAACACAAAGCTATGGGAAATTTCACCTAGATTTAAACTCACAGCGGTGGGAAATGCACCTAGATTTAAGACTCACAGCAGTGGGAAAATGCACCTAGATTTGAAGCACAGAGCAGTGGGAAATTACACCTAGATTTAAACTCACAGCAGTGGGAAATTACACCTAGATTTAAACTCACAGCAGTAGAGAAATGCACCTAGATTGAAAGCTCACAGGAGTGGGAAAATGCACCTACATTTAAATCTCACAGTAGTGGGAAAATCCACCTAGATTTAAAACTCACAGCAGTGTGAAAATGCACCCTGATTAAAAACTCACAGTAGTGGGAAGATGCACCTAGATGTAAACTCGCTGCAGTGGCAAAATGCACCTAGATTTCAAACACACAACAATGGGAAAATGCACCTAGATTTAAACTCACAGTAGTGGGAAAATGCACCTAGATTTAAAACTCACAGCACTGGGAAAATGCACTTAGATTTGAAACACAGAGTAGTGGGAAAATGTACCTAGATTTGAAACACACAATAATGGGAAAATGCACCTAGATTTAAAACTCACAGCAGTGGGAAAATGCACCCTTATTTAAAACTCACAGTAGTGGGAAAATTCCCCTAGATTTAAACTCACAGCAGTGGGAATATGCACCTAGATTTGAAACACACCGTAGTGGGAAAATGCACCGAGATTTGACACACACAGTAGCAAGAAAATGCACATGAATTTGAAACTCACAGTAGTGGGAAAATGCACCTAGATTTAAACTCACAGCAGTGGAAAAATGCACCTAGATTTAAAACTCACAGCAGTGGGAAAATGCACCTAGATTTGAACCACACAGTAGTAGGAAAATGCACCTAGATTTGAAACACACAGTAGTAGGAAAATTCACCTAGGTTTGAAGCACAGAGCTATGGGAAATGTCACCTAGATTTAAACTCACAGCAGTGGGAAATGCACCTAGATTTAAGACTCACAGCAGTGGGAAAATGCACCTACATTTAAATCTCATAGTAGTGGCAAAATCCACCTAGATTTAAAACTCACAGCAGTGTGAAAATGCACCCTGATTAAAAACTCAAAGTAGTGGGAAGATGCACCTAGATGTAAACTCACTGCAGTGGCAAAATGCACCTAGATGTCAAACACACAACAATGTGAAAATGCACCTAGATTTAAACTCACAGTAGTGGGAAAATGCACCTAGATTTGAAACACATACTAGTGGGAAAATGTACCTAGATTTGAAACACACCGTAGTGGGAAAATGCACCGAGATTTGAAACACACAGTAGCAAGAAAATGCACATGGATTTGAAACTCACAGTAGTGGGAAAATGCCCCTAGATTTAAACTCACAGCAGTGGAAAAATGCACCTAGATTTAAACTCACATCAGTGGAAAAATGCACCTAGATTAAAACTCACAGCAGTGGGAAAATGCACCTAGATTTGAACCACACAGTAGTGGGAAAATGCACCAAGATTTGAAACACTGTAGTAGTAAAATGCACCTAGGTTTGAAACACAGAGCTATGGGAAATTTCATCTACATTTAATCTCACAGCAGTGGGAAATGCACCTAGATTTAAGACTCACAGCAGTGGGAATATGCACCTAGATTTAAAACTCACAGCAGTTGGAAAATGCACCTAGATTTGAAACACAGAGTAGTGGGAAAATGTACCTAGATTTGAAACACACAATGATGGGAAAATGTACCTAGATTTAAACTCACAGCAGTTGGAAAATGCACCTAGATTTAAAACTCACAGCAGTTGGAAAATGCACCTAGATTTGAACCACACATTCGAAGGAAAATGCACCTGGGTTTGGAACACAAAGCTATGGGAAATTTCACCTAGATTTAAACTCACAGCAGTGGGAAATGCACCTAGATTTAAGACTCACAGCAGTGGGAAAATGCACCTAGATTTGAAACACACAGCAGTGGGAAATTACACCTAGATTTAAACTCACAGCAGTGGGAAATGACACCTAGATTTAAACTCACAGCAGGAGGAAAATGCACCTAGATTTAAAGCTCACAGGAGTGGGAAAATGCACCTACATTTAAATCTCATAGTAGAGGGAAAATCCACCTAGATTTAAAACTCACAGCAGTGTGAAAATGCACCCTGATTAAAAACTCACAGTAGTGGGAAGATGCACCTAGATGTAAACTCACTGCAGTGGCAAAATGCACCTAGATTTCAAACACACAACAATGGGAAAATGCACCTAGATTTAAACTCACAGTAGTGGGAAAATGCACCTAGATTTAAAACTCACAGCAGTGGGAAAATGCACCTAGATTTGAAACACAGAGCAGTGGGAAAATGTACCTAGATTTGAAACACACAATAATGGGAAAATGCACCTAGATTTAAAACTCACAGCAGTGGGAAAATGCACTCTTATTTAAAACTCACAGTAGTGGGAAAATTGCCCTAGATTTAAACTCACAGTAGTGGGAATATGCACCTAGATTTGAAACACACCGTAGTGGGAAAATGCACCGAGATTTGAAACACACAGTAGCAAGAAAATGCACATGGATTTGAAACTCACAGTAGTGGGAAAATGCACCTAGATTTAAACTCACAGCAGTGGAAAAATGCACCTAGATTTAAACTCACAGCAGTGGAAAAATGCACCTAGATTAAAACTCACAGCAGTGGGAAAATGCACCTAGATTTGAACCACACAGTAGTGGGAAAATGCACCTAGATTTGAAACACTGTAGTAGGAAAATACACCTAGGTTTGAAACACAGAGCTATGGGAAATTTCACCTAAATTTAATCTCACAGCAGTGGGAAATGCACCTAGATTTAAAACTCACAGCAGTTGGAAAATGCACCTAGATTTGAAACACAGAGTAGTGGGAAAATGTACCTAGATTTGAAACACACAATAATGGGAAAATGTACCTAGATTTAAACTCACAGTCGTGGGAACATGCACCTAGATTTGAAACACACAGCAGTGGGAAAATGCACCGATATTTGAAACACAAAGTAGCAAGAAAATGCACATGGATTTGAAACTTACAGTAGTGGGAAAATGCACCTAGATTTAAAACTCACATCAGTGGAAAAATGCACCTAGATTAAAACTCACAGCAGTGGGAAAATGCACCTAGATTTGAACCACACAGTAGTGGGAAAATGCACCAAGATTTGAAACACTGTAGTAGTAAAATGCACCTAGGTTTGAAACACAGAGCTATGGGAAATTTCATCTACATTTAATCTCACAGCAGTGGGAAATGCACCTAGATTTAAGACTCACAGCAGTGGGAATATGCACCTAGATTTAAAACTCACAGCAGTTGGAAAATGCACCTAGATTTAAAACTCACAGCAGTTGGAAAATGCACCTAGATTTGAACCACACATTCGAAGGAAAATGCACCTGGGTTTGGAACACAAAGCTATGGGAAATTTCACCTAGATTTAAACTCACAGCAGTGGGAAATGCACCTAGATTTAAGACTCACAGCAGTGGGAAAATGCACCTAGATTTGAAACACACAGCAGTGGGAAATTACACCTAGATTTAAACTCACAGCAGTGGGAAATGACACCTAGATTTAAACTCACAGCAGGAGGAAAATGCACCTAGATTTAAAGCTCACAGGAGTGGGAAAATGCACCTACATTTAAATCTCATAGTAGAGGGAAAATCCACCTAGATTTAAAACTCACAGCAGTGTGAAAATGCACCCTGATTAAAAACTCACAGTAGTGGGAAGATGCACCTAGATGTAAACTCACTGCAGTGGCAAAATGCACCTAGATTTCAAACACACAACAATGGGAAAATGCACCTAGATTTAAACTCACAGTAGTGGGAAAATGCACCTAGATTTAAAACTCACAGCAGTGGGAAAATGCACCTAGATTTGAAACACAGAGCAGTGGGAAAATGTACCTAGATTTGAAACACACAATAATGGGAAAATGCACCTAGATTTAAAACTCACAGCAGTGGGAAACTGCACTCTTATTTAAAACTCACAGTAGTGGGAAAATTGCCCTAGATTTAAACTCACAGTAGTGGGAATATGCACCTAGATTTGAAACACACCGTAGTGGGAAAATGCACCGAGATTTGAAACACACAGTAGCAAGAAAATGCACATGGATTTGAAACTCACAGTAGTGGGAAAATGCACCTAGATTTAAACTCACAGCAGTGGAAAAATGCACCTAGATTTAAACTCACAGCAGTGGAAAAATGCACCTAGATTAAAACTCACAGCAGTGGGAAAATGCACCTAGATTTGAACCACACAGTAGTGGGAAAATGCACCTAGATTTGAAACACTGTAGTAGGAAAATGCACCTAGGTTTGAAACACAGAGCTATGGGAAATTTCACCTAAATTTAATCTCACAGCAGTGGGAAATGCACCTAGATTTAAAACTCACAGCAGTTGGAAAATGCACCTAGATTTGAAACACAGAGTAGTGGGAAAATGTACCTAGATTTGAAACACACAATAATGGGAAAATGTACCTAGATTTAAACTCACAGTCGTGGGAACATGCACCTAGATTTGAAACACACAGCAGTGGGAAAATGCACCGATATTTGAAACACAAAGTAGCAAGAAAATGCACATGGATTTGAAACTTACAGTAGTGGGAAAATGCACCTAGATTTAAAACTCACAGCAGTTGGAAAATGCACCTAGATTTGAACCACAAAGTAGTGTGAAAATGCACCTAGATTTGAAACACACAGTCGAAGAAAAATGTACCTGGGTTTGGAACACAAAGCTATGGGAAATTTCACCTAGATTTAAACTCACAGCAGTGGGAAATGCACCTAGATTTAAGACTCACAGCAGTGGGAAAATGCACCTAGATTTGAAACACACAGCAGTGGGAAATTAGACCTAGATTTAAACTCACAGCAATGGGAAATTACACCTAGATTTAAACTCACAGCAGTAGAAACATGCACCTAGATTTAAAGCTCACAGGAGTGGGAAAATGCACCTACATTTAAAACTCACAGTAGTGGGAAAATCCACCTAGATTTAAAACTCACAGCAGTGTGAAAATGCACCCTGATTAAAAACTCACAGTAGTGGGAAGATGCACCTAGATGTAAACTTGCTGCAGTGGCAAAATGCACCTAGATTTCAAACACACAACAATGGGAAAATGCACCTAGATTTAAACTCACAGTAGTAGGACAATGCACCTAGATTTAAAACTCACAGCAGTGGGAAAATGCACTTAGATTTGAAAAACAGAGTAGTGGGAAAATGTACCTAGATTTGAAACACACAATAATGGGAAAATGCACCTAGATTTAAAACTCACAGCAGTGGGAAAATGCACCCTTATTTAAAACTCACAGTAGTGGGAAAATTCCCCTAGATTTAAACTCACAGCAGTGGGAATATGCACTTAGATTTGAAACACACCGTAGTGGGAAAATGCACCGAGATTTGAAACACACAGTAGCAAGAAAATGCACATGGATTTGAAACTCACAGTAGTGGGGAAAATGCACCTAGATTTCACCTCACAGTAGTAGGAAAATGCACCTAGGTTTGAAACACAGAGCTATGGGAAATTTCACCTACATTTAATCTCACAGCAGTGGGAAATGCACCTAGATTTAAGACTCACAGCAGTGGGAAAATGCACCTAGATTTAAAACTCACAGCAGTTGGAAAATGCACCTAGATTTGAAACACAGAGTAGTGGGAAAATGTACCTAGATTTGAAACACACAATAATGGGAAAATGTACCTAGATTTAAACTCACAGTCATGGGAACATGCACCTAGATTTGAAACACACAGTAGTGGGAAAATGCACCGAGATTTGAAACACACAGTAGCAAGAAAATGCACATGGATTTGAAACTCACAGTAGTGGGAAAATGCACCTATATTTAAAACTCACAGCAGTTGGAAAATGCACCTAGATTTGAACCACACAGTCGAAGGAAAATGCACCTGGGTTTGGAACACAAAGCTATGGGAAATTTCACCTAGATTTAAACTCACAGCAGTGGGAAATGCACCTAGATTTAAGACTCACAGCAGTGGGAAAATGCACCTAGATTTGAAACACACAGCAGTGGGATATTACACCTAGATTTAAACTCACAGCTGTGGGAAATTACACCTAGATTTAAACTCACAGCAGTAGGAAAATGCACCTAGATTTAAAGCTCACAGGAGTGGGAAAATGCACCTACATTTAAACCTCATAGTAGTGGGAAAATCCACCTAGATTTAAAACTCACAGCAGTGTGAAAATGCACCCTGATTAAAAACTCACAGTAGTGGGAAGATGCACCTAGATGTAAACTCACTGCAGTGGCAAAATGCACCTAGATTTCAAACACACAACAATGGGAAAATGCACCTAGATTTAAACTCACAGTAGTGGGAAAATGCACCTAGATTTAAAACTCACAGCAGTGGGAAACTGCACTTAGATTTGAAACACACAATAATGGGAAAATGCACCTAGATTTAAAACTCACAGCAGTGGGAAAATGCACCCTTATTTAAAACTCACAGTAGTGGGAAAATTCCCCTAGATTTAAACTCACAGCAGTGGGAATATGCACCTAGATTTGAAACACACCGTAGTGGGAAAATGCACCGAGATTTGAAACACACAATAGCAAGAAAATGCACATGGATTTGAAACTCACAGCAGTGGGAAAATGCACCTAGATTTAAACTCACAGCAGTGGAAAAATGCACCTAGATTTAAAACTCACAGCAGTGGGAAAATGCACCTAGATTTGAACCACAGAGCAGTGGGAAATTACACCTAGATTTAAACTCACAGCATTGGACAAATGCACCTAGATTTAAAACTCACAGCAGTGGGAAAATGCACCTAGATTTGAACCACACAGTAGCAGGAAAATGCACCTAGATTTGAAACACACAGTAGTAGGAAAATTCACCTAGGTTTGAAGCACAGAGCTATGGGAAATTTTACCTAGATTTAAACACAGCAGTGGGAAATGCACCTAGATTTAAGACTCACAGCAGTGGGAATATGCACCTAGATTTAAAACTCACAGCAGTTGGAAAATGCACCTAGATTTGAAACACAGAGTAGTGGGAAAATGTACCTAGATTTGAAACACACAATAATGGGAAAATGTACCTAGATTTAAACTCACAGTCGTGGGAGCATGCACCTAGATTTGAAACACAATAGTGGGAAAATGCACCGAGATTTGAAACACACAGTAGCAAGAAAATGCACATGGATTTGAAATTCACAGTAGTGAGAAAATGCACCTAGATTTAAAACTCACAGCAGTTGGAAAATGCACCTAGATTTGAACCACACAGTCATAGGAAAATGCACCTGGGTTTGGAACACAAAGCTATGGGAAATTTCACCTAGATTTAAACTCACAGCAGTGGGAAATTACACCTAGATTTAAACTCACAGCAATAGGTAAATTCACCTAGATTTAAAGCTCACAGGAGTGGGAAAATGCACCTACATTTAAATCTCACAGTAGTGGGAAAATGCACCTAGATGTAAACTCACTGCAGTGGCAAAATGCAGCTAGATTCAAACCTCAGAGCTGTGGGAAAATGCACCTAGATTTGAAATGCACAACAATGGGAAATTGTGCCTAGATTTGAAGCACATAGTAGTGGGGAAATGCACCTAGATTTGAACACACAGCAATGGGACAATGCACCTAGATTCAAACTCACAGTAGTGGGAAAATTCACTTAGATTTAAACTCACAGCAGTGGGAATATGCACCTAGATTTGAAACACACTGTAGTGGGGAAATGCACTGATTTTTGAAACACACAGTAGCAAGAAAATGCACATGGATTTGAAACTCACAGTAGTGGGAAAATGCACCTAGATTTAAACTCACAGAAGTGGAAAAATGCACCTAGATTTAAACTCACAGCAGTGGAAAAATGCACCTAGATTTAAAACTCACAGCAGTGGGAAAATGCACATAGATTTGAACCACACAGTAGTGGGAAAATGCACCTAGACTTGAAACACACAGTAGTAGGAAAATGCACCTAGGTTTGAAACACAGAGCTATGGGAAATTTCACCCAGATGTAAACTCACAGCAGTGGGAAATGCACCTAGATTTAAGACTCACAGTAGTGGGAAAATGCAACAAGATTTGAAACACACAGTAGCAAGAAAATGCACATGGATTTGAAACTCACAGCAGTGGGAAAATGCACCTAGATTTAATTTCACAGCAGTGGAAAAATTCACCTAGATTTAAACTCACAACAGTGGAAAAATGCACCTAGATTTAAAACTCACAGCAGTGGGAAAATGCACCTAGATTTGAAACACACAGTAGTGGGAAAATGCACCTAGATTTGAAACACACAGTAGTAGGAAAATTAAAAACTCATAGTAGTGGGAAGATGCACCTAGATGTAAACTCACTGCAGTGGCAAAATGCACCTAGATTTCAAACACACAACAATGGGAAAATGTGCCTAGATTTAAACTCACAGTAGTGGGAAAATGCACCTAGATTTAAAACTCACAGCAGTGGGAAAGTGCACCTAGATTTGAAACACAGAGTAGTGGGAAAATGTACCTAGATTTGAAACACACAATAGTGGGAAAACGCACCTAGATTTAAAACTCGCAGCAGTGGGAAAATGCACCCTTATTTAAAACTCACAGTAGTGGGAAAATTCCCCTAGGTTTGAAGCACAGAGCTATGGGAAATTTCATCTAGATTTAAACTCACAGCAGTGGGAAATGCACCTAGATTTAAGACTCACATCAGTGGGAAAATGCACCTAGATTTAAACTCACAGCAGTAGGAAAATGCACCTAGATTTAAAGCTCACAGGAGTGGAAAAATGCACCTACATTTAAATCTCATAGTAGTGGGAAAATCCACCTAGATTTAAAACGCACAGCAGTGTGAAAATGCACCCTGATTAAAAACTCTCAGTAGTGGGAAGATGCACCTAGATGTAAACCCACTGCAGTGGCAGAATGCACCTAGATTTCAAACACACAACAATGGGAAAATGCACCTAGATTTAAACTCACAGTAGTGGGAAAATGCACCTAGATTTAAAACTCACAGCAGTGGGAAAATGCACCTAGATTTGAAACACAGAGTAGTGGGAAAATGTACCTAGATTTGAAACACACAATAATGGGAAAATGCACCTAGATTTAAAACTCACAGCAGTGGGAAAATGCACCCTTATTTAAAACTCACAGTAGTGGGAAAATTCCCCTAGATTTAAACTCACAGCAGTGGGAATATGCACCTAGATTTGAAACACACCGTAGTGGGAAAAAGCAGCGAGGTTTGAAACACACAGTAGCAAGAAAATGCACATGGATTTGAAACTCACAGTAGTGGGAAAATGCACCTAGATTTAAACTCACCGCAGTGGAAAAATGCACCTAGATTTAAACTCACAGCAGTGGAAAAATGCACCTAGATTAAAACTCACAGCAGTGGGAAAATGCACCTAGATTTGAACCACATAGTAGTGGGAAAATGCACCTAGATTTGAAACACTGTAGTAGGAAAATGCACCTACGTTTGAAACACAGAGCTATGGGAAATTTCACCTAGATTTAATCTCACAGCAGTGGGAAATGCACCTAGATTTAAGACTCACAGCAGTGGGAATATGCACCTAGATTTAAAACTCACAGCAGTTGGAAAATGCCCCTAGATTTGAAAACAACAATAATGGGAAAATGTACCTAGATTTAAACTCACAGTCGTGGGAACATGCACCTAGATTTGAAACACACAGTAGTGGGAAAATGCACCGATATTTGAAACACACAGTAGCAAGAAAATGCACATGGATTTGAAACTCACAGTAGTGGGAAAATGCACCTAGATTTAAAACTCACAGCAGTTGGAAAATGCACCTAGATTTGAACCACAGAGTAGTGTGAAAATGCACCTAGATTTGAAACACACAGTCGAAGGAAAATGCACCTGGGTTTGGAACACAAAGCTATGGGAAATTTCACCTAGATTTAAACTCACAGCGGTGGGAAATGCACCTAGATTTAAGACTCACAGCAGTGGGAAAATGCACCTAGATTTGAAGCACAGAGCAGTGGGAAATTACACCTAGATTTAAACTCACAGCAGTGGGAAATTACACCTAGATTTAAACTCACAGCAGTAGAGAAATGCACCTAGATTGAAAGCTCACAGGAGTGGGAAAATGCACCTACATTTAAATCTCACAGTAGTGGGAAAATCCACCTAGATTTAAAACTCACAGCAGTGTGAAAATGCACCCTGATTAAAAACTCACAGTAGTGGGAAGATGCACCTAGATGTAAACTCGCTGCAGTGGCAAAATGCACCTAGATTTCAAACACACAACAATGGGAAAATGCACCTAGATTTAAACTCACAGTAGTGGGAAAATGCACCTAGATTTAAAACTCACAGCACTGGGAAAATGCACTTAGATTTGAAACACAGAGTAGTGGGAAAATGTACCTAGATTTGAAACACACAATAATGGGAAAATGCACCTAGATTTAAAACTCACAGCAGTGGGAAAATGCACCCTTATTTAAAACTCACAGTAGTGGGAAAATTCCCCTAGATTTAAACTCACAGCAGTGGGAATATGCACCTAGATTTGAAACACACCGTAGTGGGAAAATGCACCGAGATTTGACACACACAGTAGCAAGAAAATGCACATGAATTTGAAACTCACAGTAGTGGGAAAATGCACCTAGATTTAAACTCACAGCAGTGGAAAAATGCACCTAGATTTAAAACTCACAGCAGTGGGAAAATGCACCTAGATTTGAACCACACAGTAGTAGGAAAATGCACCTAGATTTGAAACACACAGTAGTAGGAAAATTCACCTAGGTTTGAAGCACAGAGCTATGGGAAATGTCACCTAGATTTAAACTCACAGCAGTGGGAAATGCACCTAGATTTAAGACTCACAGCAGTGGGAAAATGCACCTACATTTAAATCTCATAGTAGTGGCAAAATCCACCTAGATTTAAAACTCACAGCAGTGTGAAAATGCACCCTGATTAAAAACTCAAAGTAGTGGGAAGATGCACCTAGATGTAAACTCACTGCAGTGGCAAAATGCACCTAGATGTCAAACACACAACAATGTGAAAATGCACCTAGATTTAAACTCACAGTAGTGGGAAAATGCACCTAGATTTAAAGCTCACAGCAGTGGGAAAATGCACCTAGATTTGAAACACATACTAGTGGGAAAATGTACCTAGATTTGAAACACACCGTAGTGGGAAAATGCACCGAGATTTGAAACACACAGTAGCAAGAAAATGCACATGGATTTGAAACTCACAGTAGTGGGAAAATGCCCCTAGATTTAAACTCACAGCAGTGGAAAAATGCACCTAGATTTAAACTCACATCAGTGGAAAAATGCACCTAGATTAAAACTCACAGCAGTGGGAAAATGCACCTAGATTTGAACCACACAGTAGTGGGAAAATGCACCAAGATTTGAAACACTGTAGTAGTAAAATGCACCTAGGTTTGAAACACAGAGCTATGGGAAATTTCATCTACATTTAATCTCACAGCAGTGGGAAATGCACCTAGATTTAAGACTCACAGCAGTGGGAATATGCACCTAGATTTAAAACTCACAGCAGTTGGAAAATGCACCTAGATTTGAAACACAGAGTAGTGGGAAAATGTACCTAGATTTGAAACACACAATGATGGGAAAATGTACCTAGATTTAAACTCACAGCAGTTGGAAAATGCACCTAGATTTAAAACTCACAGCAGTTGGAAAATGCACCTAGATTTGAACCACACATTCGAAGGAAAATGCACCTGGGTTTGGAACACAAAGCTATGGGAAATTTCACCTAGATTTAAACTCACAGCAGTGGGAAATGCACCTAGATTTAAGACTCACAGCAGTGGGAAAATGCACCTAGATTTGAAACACACAGCAGTGGGAAATTACACCTAGATTTAAACTCACAGCAGTGGGAAATGACACCTAGATTTAAACTCACAGCAGGAGGAAAATGCACCTAGATTTAAAGCTCACAGGAGTGGGAAAATGCACCTACATTTAAATCTCATAGTAGAGGGAAAATCCACCTAGATTTAAAACTCACAGCAGTGTGAAAATGCACCCTGATTAAAAACTCACAGTAGTGGGAAGATGCACCTAGATGTAAACTCACTGCAGTGGCAAAATGCACCTAGATTTCAAACACACAACAATGGGAAAATGCACCTAGATTTAAACTCACAGTAGTGGGAAAATGCACCTAGATTTAAAACTCACAGCAGTGGGAAAATGCACCTAGATTTGAAACACAGAGCAGTGGGAAAATGTACCTAGATTTGAAACACACAATAATGGGAAAATGCACCTAGATTTAAAACTCACAGCAGTGGGAAAATGCACTCTTATTTAAAACTCACAGTAGTGGGAAAATTGCCCTAGATTTAAACTCACAGTAGTGGGAATATGCACCTAGATTTGAAACACACCGTAGTGGGAAAATGCACCGAGATTTGAAACACACAGTAGCAAGAAAATGCACATGGATTTGAAACTCACAGTAGTGGGAAAATGCACCTAGATTTAAACTCACAGCAGTGGAAAAATGCACCTAGATTTAAACTCACAGCAGTGGAAAAATGCACCTAGATTAAAACTCACAGCAGTGGGAAAATGCACCTAGATTTGAACCACACAGTAGTGGGAAAATGCACCTAGATTTGAAACACTGTAGTAGGAAAATGCACCTAGGTTTGAAACACAGAGCTATGGGAAATTTCACCTAAATTTAATCTCACAGCAGTGGGAAATGCACCTAGATTTAAAACTCACAGCAGTTGGAAAATGCACCTAGATTTGAAACACAGAGTAGTGGGAAAATGTACCTAGATTTGAAACACACAATAATGGGAAAATGTACCTAGATTTAAACTCACAGTCGTGGGAACATGCACCTAGATTTGAAACACACAGCAGTGGGAAAATGCACCGATATTTGAAACACAAAGTAGCAAGAAAATGCACATGGATTTGAAACTTACAGTAGTGGGAAAATGCACCTAGATTTAAAACTCACATCAGTGGGAAAATGCACCTAGATTAAAACTCACAGCAGTGGGAAAATGCACCTAGATTTGAACCACACAGTAGTGGGAAAATGCACCAAGATTTGAAACACTGTAGTAGTAAAATGCACCTAGGTTTGAAACACAGAGCTATGGGAAATTTCATCTACATTTAATCTCACAGCAGTGGGAAATGCACCTAGATTTAAGACTCAAAGCAGTGGGAATATGCACCTAGATTTAAAACTCACAGCAGTTGGAAAATGCACCTAGATTTGAAACACAGAGTAGTGGGAAAATGTACCTAGATTTGAAACACACAATAATGGGAAAATGTACCTAGATTTAAACTCACAGCAGTTGGAAAATGCACCTAGATTTAAAACTCACAGCAGGTGGAAAATGCACCTAGATTTGAACCACACATTCGAAGGAAAATGCACCTGGGTTTGGAACACAAAGCTATGGGAAATTTCACCTAGATTTAAACTCACAGCAGTGGGAAATGCACCTAGATTTAAGACTCACAGCAGTGGGAAAATGCACCTAGATTTGAAACACACAGCAGTGGGAAATTACACCTAGATTTAAACTCACAGCAGTGGGAAATGACACCTAGATTTAAACTCACAGCAGGAGGAAAATGCACCTAGATTTAAAGCTCACAGGAGTGGGAAAATGCACCTACATTTAAATCTCATAGTAGAGGGAAAATCCACCTAGATTTAAAACTCACAGCAGTGTGAAAATGCACCCTGATTAAAAACTCACAGTAGTGGGAAGATGCACCTAGATGTAAACTCACTGCAGTGGCAAAATGCACCTAGATTTCAAACACACAACAATGGGAAAATGCACCTAGATTTAAACTCACAGTAGTGGGAAAATGCACCTAGATTTAAAACTCACAGCAGTGGGAAAATGCACCTAGATTTGAAACACAGAGCAGTGGGAAAATGTACCTAGATTTGAAACACACAATAATGGGAAAATGCACCTAGATTTAAAACTCACAGCAGTGGGAAAATGCACTCTTATTTAAAACTCACAGTAGTGGGAAAATTGCCCTAGATTTAAACTCACAGTAGTGGGAATATGCACCTAGATTTGAAACACACCGTAGTGGGAAAATGCACCGAGATTTGAAACACACAGTAGCAAGAAAATGCACATGGATTTGAAACTCACAGTAGTGGGAAAATGCACCTATATTTAAACTCACAGCAGTGGAAAAATGCACCTAGATTTAAACTCACAGCAGTGGAAAAATGCACCTAGATTAAAACTCACAGCAGTGGGAAAATGCACCTAGATTTGAACCACACAGTAGTGGGAAAATGCACCTAGATTTGAAACACTGTAGTAGGAAAATGCACCTAGGTTTGAAACACAGAGCTATGGGAAATTTCACCTAAATTTAATCTCACAGCAGTGGGAAATGCACCTAGATTTAAAACTCACAGCAGTTGGAAAATGCACCTAGATTTGAAACACAGAGTAGTGGGAAAATGTACCTAGATTTGAAACACACAATAATGGGAAAATGTACCTAGATTTAAACTCACAGTCGTGGGAACATGCACCTAGATTTGAAACACACAGCAGTGGGAAAATGCACCGATATTTGAAACACAAAGTAGCAAGAAAATGCACATGGATTTGAAACTTACAGTAGTGGGAAAATGCACCTAGATTTAAAACTCACAGCAGTTGGAAAATGCACCTAGATTTGAACCACAAAGTAGTGTGAAAATGCACCTAGATTTGAAACACACAGTCGAAGAAAAATGTACCTGGGTTTGGAACACAAAGCTATGGGAAATTTCACCTAGATTTAAACTCACAGCAGTGGGAAATGCACCTAGATTTAAGACTCACAGCAGTGGGAAAATGCACCTAGATTTGAAACACACAGCAGTGGGAAATTAGACCTAGATTTAAACTCACAGCAATGGGAAATTACACCTAGATTTAAACTCACAGCAGTAGAAACATGCACCTAGATTTAAAGCTCACATGAGTGGGAAAATGCACCTACATTTAAAACTCACAGTAGTGGGAAAATCCACCTAGATTTAAAACTCACAGCAGTGTGAAAATGCACCCTGATTAAAAACTCACAGTAGTGGGAAGATGCACCTAGATGTAAACTCGCTGCAGTGGCAAAATGCACCTAGATTTCAAACACACAACAATGGGAAAATGCACCTAGATTTAAACTCACAGTAGTAGGACAATGCACCTAGATTTAAAACTCACAGCAGTGGGAAAATGCACTTAGATTTGAAAAACAGAGTAGTGGGAAAATGTACCTAGATTTGAAACACACAATAATGGGAAAATGCACCTAGATTTAAAACTCACAGCAGTGGGAAAATGCACCCTTATTTAAAACTCACAGTAGTGGGAAAATTCCCCTAGATTTAAACTCACAGCAGTGGGAATATGCACTTAGATTTGAAACACACCGTAGTGGGAAAATGCACCGAGATTTGAAACACACAGTAGCAAGAAAATGCACATGGATTTGAAACTCACAGTAGTGGGGAAAATGCACCTAGATTTCACCTCACAGTAGTAGGAAAATGCACCTAGGTTTGAAACACAGAGCTATGGGAAATTTCACCTACATTTAATCTCACAGCAGTGGGAAATGCACCTAGATTTAAGACTCACAGCAGTGGGAAAATGCACCTAGATTTAAAACTCACAGCAGTTGGAAAATGCACCTAGATTTGAAACACAGAGTAGTGGGAAAATGTACCTAGATTTGAAACACACAATAATGGGAAAATGTACCTAGATTTAAACTCACAGTCATGGGAACATGCACCTAGATTTGAAACACACAGTAGTGGGAAAATGCACCGAGATTTGAAACACACAGTAGCAAGAAAATGCACATGGATTTGAAACTCACAGTAGTGGGAAAATGCACCTAGATTTAAACTCACAGCAGTGGGAATATGCACTTAGATTTGAAACACACCGTAGTGGGAAAATGCACCGAGATTTGAAACACACAGTAGCAAGAAAATGCACATGGATTTGAAACTCACAGTAGTGGGGAAAATGCACCTAGATTTCACCTCACAGTAGTAGGAAAATGCACCTAGGTTTGAAACACAGAGCTATGGGAAATTTCACCTACATTTAATCTCACAGCAGTGGGAAATGCACCTAGATTTAAGACTCACAGCAGTGGGAAAATGCACCTAGATTTAAAACTCACAGCAGTTGGAAAATGCACCTAGATTTGAAACACAGAGTAGTGGGAAAATGTACCTAGATTTGAAACACACAATAATGGGAAAATGTACCTAGATTTAAACTCACAGTCATGGGAACATGCACCTAGATTTGAAACACACAGTAGTGGGAAAATGCACCGAGATTTGAACCACACAGTCGAAGGAAAATGCACCTGGGTTTGGAACACAAAGCTATGGGAAATTTCACCTAGATTTAAACTCACAGCAGTGGGAAATGCACCTAGATTTAAGACTCACAGCAGTGGGAAAATGCACCTAGATTTGAAACACACAGCAGTGGGAAATTACACCTAGATTTAAACTCACAGCTGTGGGAAATTACACCTAGATTTAAACTCACAGCAGTAGGAAAATGCACCTAGATTTAAAGCTCACAGGAGTGGGAAAATGCACCTACATTTAAACCTCATAGTAGTGGGAAAATCCACCTAGATTTAAAACTCACAGCAGTGTGAAAATGCACCCTGATTAAAAACTCACAGTAGTGGGAAGATGCACCTAGATGTAAACTCACTGCAGTGGCAAAATGCACCTAGATTTCAAACACACAACAATGGGAAAATGCACCTAGATTTAAACTCACAGTAGTGGGAAAATGCACCTAGATTTAAAACTCACAGCAGTGGGAAACTGCACTTAGATTTGAAACACAGAGTAGTGGGAAAATGCACCTAGATTTAAAACTCACAGCAGTGGGAAAATGCACTTAGATTTGAAACACACAATAATGGGAAAATGCACCTAGATTTAAAACTCACAGCAGTGGGAAAATGCACCCTTATTTAAAACTCACAGTAGTGGGAAAATTCCCCTAGATTTAAACTCACAGCAGTGGGAATATGCACCTAGATTTGAAACACACCGTAGTGGGAAAATGCACCGAGATTTGAAACACACAATAGCAAGAAAATGCACATGGATTTGAAACTCACAGCAGTGGGAAAATGCACCTAGATTTAAACTCACAGCAGTGGAAAAATGCACCTAGATTTAAAACTCACAGCAGTGGGAAAATGCACCTAGATTTGAACCACAGAGCAGTGGGAAATTACACCTAGATTTAAACTCACAGCATTGGACAAATGCACCTAGATTTAAAACTCACAGCAGTGGGAAAATGCACCTAGATTTGAACCACACAGTAGCAGGAAAATGCACCTAGATTTGAAACACACAGTAGTAGGAAAATTCACCTAGGTTTGAAGCACAGAGCTATGGGAAATTTTACCTAGATTTAAACACAGCAGTGGGAAATGCACCTAGATTTAAGACTCACAGCAGTGGGAATATGCACCTAGATTTAAAACTCACAGCAGTTGGAAAATGCACCTAGATTTGAAACACAGAGTAGTGGGAAAATGTACCTAGATTTGAAACACACAATAATGGGAAAATGTACCTAGATTTAAACTCACAGTATTGGGAGCATGGACCTAGATTTGAAACACAATAGTGGGAAAATGCACCGAGATTTGAAACACACAGTAGCAAGAAAATGCACATGGATTTGAAATTCACAGTAGTGAGAAAATGCACCTAGATTTAAAACTCACAGCAGTTGGAAAATGCACCTAGATTTGAACCACACAGTCGTAGGAAAATGCACCTGGGTTTGGAACACAAAGCTATGGGAAATTTCGCCTAGATTTAAACTCACAGCAGTGGGAAATTACACCTAGATTTAAACTCACAGCAATAGGTAAATTCACCTAGATTTAAAGCTCACAGGAGTGGGAAAATGCACCTACATTTAAATCTCACAGTAGTGGGAAAATCCACCTAGATTTAAAACTCAAAGCAGTGTGAAAATGCACCCTGATTAAAAACTCACAGTAGTGGGAAGATGCACCTAGATGTAAACTCGCTGCAGTGGCAAAATGAACCTAGATTTCAAACACACAACAATGGGAAAATGCACCTATATTTAAACTCACAGTAGTGGGAAAATGCACCTAGATTTAAAACTCACAGCAGTGGGAAAATGCACTTAGATTTGAAACACAGAGTAGTGGGAAAATGTACCTAGATTTGAAACACACAATAATGGGAAAATGCACCTAGATTTAAAACTCACAGCAGTGGGAAAATGCACCCTTATTTAAAACTCACAGTAGTGGGAAAATTCCCCTAGATTTAAACTCACAGCAGTGGGAATATGCACCTAGATTTGAAACACACCGTAGTGGGAAAATGCACCGAGATTTGACACACACAGTAGCAAGAAAATGCACATGAATTTGAAACCACAGTAGTGGGAAAATGCACCTAGATTTAAACTCACAGCAGTGGAAAAATGCACCTAGATTTAAAACTCACAGCAGTGGGAAAATGCACCTAGATTTGAACCACACAGTAGTAGGAAAATGCACCTAGATTTGAAACACACAGTAGTAGGAAAATTCACCTAGGTTTGAAGCACAGAGCTATGGGAAATTTCACCTAGATTTAAACTCACAGCAGTGGGAAATGCACCTAGATTTAAGACTCACAGCAGTGGGAAAATGCACCTACATTTAAATCTCATAGTAGTGGCAAAATCCACCTAGATTTAAAACTCACAGCAGTGTGAAAATGCACCCTGATTAAAAACTCAAAGTAGTGGGAAGATGCACCTAGATGTAAACTCACTGCAGTGGCAAAATGCACCTAGATGTCAAACACACAACAATGTGAAAATGCACCTAGATTTAAACTCACAGTAGTGGGAACATGCAACTAGATTTAAAACTCACAGCAGTGGGAAAATGCACCTAGATTTGAAACACATACTAGTGGGAAAATGTACCTAGATTTGAAACACACCGTAGTGGAAAAATGCACCGAGATTTGAAACACACAGTAGCAAGAAAATGCACATGGATTTGAAACTCACAGTAGTGGGAAAATGCCCCTAGATTTAAACTCACAGCAGTGGAAAAATGCACCTAGATTTAAACTCACATCAGTGGAAAAATGCACCTAGATTAAAACTCACAGCAGTGGGAAAATGCACCTAGATTTGAACCACACAGTAGTGGGAAAATGCACCAAGATTTGAAACACTGTAGTAGTAAAATGCACCTAGGTTTGAAACACAGAGCTATGGGAAATTTCACCTACATTTAATCTCACAGCAGTGGGAAATGCACCTAGATTTAAGACTCACAGCAGTGGGAATATGCACCTAGATTTAAAACTCACAGCAGTTGGAAAATGCACCTAGATTTGAAACACAGAGTAGTGGGAAAATGTACCTAGATTTGAAACACACAATAATGGGAAAATGTACCTAGATTTAAACTCACAGCAGTTGGAAAATGCACCTAGATTTAAGACTCACAGCAGTGGGAAAATGCACCTAGATTTGAAACACACAGCAGTGGGAAATTAGTCCTAGATTTAAACTCACAGCAGTGGGAAATGACACCTAGATTTAAACAAACAGCAGGAGGAAAATGCACCTAGATTTAAAGCTCACAGGAGTGGGAAAATGCACCTACATTTAAATCTCATAGTAGAGGGAAAATCCACCTAGATTTAAAACTCACAGCAGTGTGAAAATGCACCCTGATTAAAAACTCACAGTAGTGGGAAGATGCACCTAGATGTAAACTCACTGCAGTGGCAAAATGCACCTAGATTTCAAACACACAACAATGGGAAAATGCACCTAGATTTAAACTCACAGTAGTGGGAAAATGCACCTAGATTTAAAACTCACAGCAGTGGGAAAATGCACCTAGATTTGAAACACAGAGCAGTGGGAAAATGTACCTAGATTTGAAACACACAATAATGGGAAAATGCACCTAGATTTAAAACTCACAGCAGTGGGAAAATGCACTCTTATTTAAAACTCACAGTAGTGGGAAAATTGCCCTAGATTTAAACTCACAGTAGTGGGAATATGCACCTAGATTTGAAACACACCGTAGTGGGAAAATGCACCGAGATTTGAAACACACAGTAGCAAGAAAATGCACATGGATTTGAAACTCACAGTAGTGGGAAAATGCACCTAGATTTAAACTCACAGCAGTGGAAAAATGCACCTAGATTTAAACTCACAGCAGTGGAAAAATGCACCTAGATTAAAACTCACAGCAGTGGGAAAATGCACCTAGATTTGAACCACACAGTAGTGGGAAAATGCACCTAGATTTGAAACACTGTAGTAGGAAAATGCACCTAGGTTTGAAACACAGAGCTATGGGAAATTTCACCTAGATTTAAAACTCACAGCAGTTGGAAAATGCACCTAGATTTGAAACACAGAGTAGTGGGAAAATGTACCTGGATTTGAAACACACAATAATGGGAAAATGTACCTAGATTTAAACTCACAGTCGTGGGAACATGCACCTAGATTTGAAACACACAGCAGTGGGAAAATGCACCGATATTTGAAACACAAAGTAGCAAGAAAATGCACATGGATTTGAAACTTACAGTAGTGGGAAAATGCACCTAGATTTAAAACTCACAGCAGTTGGAAAATGCACCTAGATTTGAACCACAAAGTAGTGTGAAAATGCACCTAGAATTGAAACACACAGCCGAAGAAAAATGTACCTGGGTTTGGAACACAAAGCTATGGGAAATTTCACCTAGATTTAAACTCACAGCAGTGGGAAATGCACCTAGATTTAAGACTCACAGCAGTGGGAAAATGCACCTAGATTTGAAACACACAGCAGTGGGAAATTAGACCTAGATTTAAACTCACAGCAATGGGAAATTACACCTAGATTTAAACTCACAGCAGTAGAAACATGCACCTAGATTTAAAGCTCACAGGAGTGGGAAAATGCACCTACATTTAAAACTCACAGTAGTGGGAAAATCCACCTAGATTTAAAACTCACAGCAGTGTGAAAATGCACCCTGATTAAAAACTCACAGTAGTGGGAAGATGCACCTAGATGTAAACTCGCTGCAGTGGCAAAATGCACCTAGATTTCAAACACACAACAATGGGAAAATGCACCTAGATTTAAACTCACAGTAGTAGGAAAATGCACCTAGATTTAAAACTCACAGCAGTGGGAAAATGCACTTAGATTTGAAAAACAGAGTAGTGGGAAAATGTACCTAGATTTGAAACACACAATAATGGGAAAATGCACCTAGATTTAAAACTCACAGCAGTGGGAAAATGCACCCTTATTTAAAACTCACAGTAGTGGGAAAATTCCCCTAGATTTAAACTCACAGCAGTGGGAATATGCACTTAGATTTGAAACACACCGTAGTGGGAAAATGCACCGAGATTTGAAACACACAGTAGCAAGAAAATGCACATGGATTTGAAACTCACAGTAGTGGGGAAAATGCACCTAGATTTAACCTCACAGTAGTAGGAAAATGCACCTAGGTTTGAAACACAGAGCTATGGTAAATTTCACCTACATTTAATCTCACAGCAGTGGGAAATGCACATAGTTTTAAGACTCACAGCAGTGGGAAAATGCACCTAGATTTAAAACTCACAGCAGTTGGAAAATGCACCTAGATTTGAAACACAGAGTAGTGGGAAAATGTACCTAGATTTGAAACACACAATAATGGGAAAATGTACCTAGATTTAAACTCACAGTCATGGGAACATGCACCTAGATTTGAAACACACAGTAGTGGGAAAATGCACCGAGATTTGAAACACACAGTAGCAAGAAAATGCACATGGATTTGAAACTCACAGTAGTGGGAAAATGCACCTATATTTAAAACTCACAGCAGTTGGAAAATGCACCTAGATTTGAACCACACAGTCGAAGGAAAATGCACCTGGGTTTGGAACACAAAGCTATGGGAAATTTCACCTAGATTTAAACTCACAGCAGTGGGAAATGCACCTAGATTTAAGACTCACAGCAGTGGGAAAATGCACCTAGATTTGAAACACACAGCAGTGGGAAATTACACCTAGATTTAAACTCACAGCAGTGGGAGATTACACCTAGATTTAAACTCACAGCAGTAGGAAAATGCACCTAGATTTAAAGCTCACAGGAGTGGGAAAATGCACCTACATTTAAACCTCATAGTAGTGGGAAAATCCACCTAGATTTAAAACTCACAGCAGTGTGAAAATGCACCCTGATTAAAAACTCACAGTAGTGGGAAGATGCACCTAGATGTAAACTCACTGCAGTGGCAAAATGCACCTAGATTTCAAACACACAACAATGGGAAAATGCACCTAGATTTAAACTCACAGTAGTGGGAAAATGCACCTAGATTTAAAACTCACAGCAGTGGGAAACTGCACTTAGATTTGAAACACAGAGTAGTGGGAACATGCACCTAGATTTAAAACTCACAGCAGTGGGAAAATGCACTTAGATTTGAAACACACAATAATGGGAAAATGCACCTAGATTTAAAACTCACAGCAGTGGGAAAATGCACCCTTATTTAAAACTCACAGTAGTGGGAAAATTCCCCTAGATTTAAACTCACAGCAGTGGGAATATGCACCTAGATTTGAAACACACCGTAGTGGGAAAATGCACCGAGATTTGAAACACACAATAGCAAGAAAATGCACATGGATTTGAAACTCACAGTAGTGGGAAAATGCACCTAGATTTAAACGCACAGCAGTGGAAAAATGCACCTAGATTTAAAACTCACAGCAGTGGGAAAATGCACCTAGATTTGAACCACAGAGCAGTGGGAAATTACACCTAGATTTAAACTCACAGCATTGGACAAATGCACCTAGATTTAAAACTCACAGCAGTGGGAAAATGCACCTAGATTTGAACCACACAGTAGCAGGAAAATGCACCTAGATTTGAAACACACAGTAGTAGGAAAATTCACCTAGGTTTGAAGCACAGAGCTATGGGAAATTTTACCTAGATTTAAACACAGCAGTGGGAAATGCACCTAGATTTAAGACTCACAGCAGTGGGAATATGCACCTAGATTTGAAACACACCGTAGTGGGAAAATGCACCGAGATTTGAAACACACAATAGCAAGAAAATGCACATGGATTTGAAACTCACAGTAGTGGGAAAATGCACCTAGATTTAAACGCACAGCAGTGGAAAAATGCACCTAGATTTAAAACTCACAGCAGTGGGAAAATGCACCTAGATTTGAACCACAGAGCAGTGGGAAATTACACCTAGATTTAAACTCACAGCATTGGACAAATGCACCTAGATTTAAAACTCACAGCAGTGGGAAAATGCACCTAGATTTGAACCACACAGTAGCAGGAAAATGCACCTAGATTTGAAACACACAGTAGTAGGAAAATTCACCTAGGTTTGAAGCACAGAGCTATGGGAAATTTTACCTAGATTTAAACACAGCAGTGGGAAATGCACCTAGATTTAAGACTCACAGCAGTGGGAATATGCACCTAGATTTAAAACTCACAGCAGTTGGAAAATGCACCTAGATTTGAAACACAGAGTAGTGGGAAAATGTACCTAGATTTGAAACACACAATAATGGGAAAATGTACCTAGATTTAAACTCACAGTCGTGGGAGCATGCACCTAGATTTGAAACACAATAGTGGGAAAATGCACCGAGATTTGAAACACACAGTAGCAAGAAAATGCACATGGATTTGAAATTCACAGTAGTGAGAAAATGCACCTAGATTTAAAACTCACAGCAGTTGGAAAATGCACCTAGATTTGAACCACACAGTCGTAGGAAAATGCACCTGGGTTTGGAACACAAAGCTATGGGAAATTTCACCTAGATTTAAACTCACAGCAGTGGGAAATTACACCTAGATTTAAACTCACAGCAATAGGTAAATTCACCTAGATTTAAAGCTCACAGGAGTGGGAAAATGCACCTACATTTAAATCTCACAGTAGTGGGAAAATCCACCTAGATTTAAAACTCAAAGCAGTGTGAAAATGCACCCTGATTAAAAACTCACAGTAGTGGGAAGATGCACCTAGATGTAAACTCGCTGCAGTGGCAAAATGCACCTAGATTTCAAACACACAACAATGGGAAAATGCACCTAGATTTAAACTCACAGTAGTGGGAAAATGCACCTAGATTTAAAACTCACAGCAGTGGGAAAATGCACTTAGATTTGAAACACAGAGTAGTGGGAAAATGCACCTAGATTTAAAACTCACAGCAGTGGGAAAATGCACTTAGATTTGAAACACACAATAATGGGAAAATGCACCTAGATTTAAAACTCACAGCAGTGGGAAAATGCACCCTTATTTAAAACTCACAGTAGTGGGAAAATTCCCCTAGATTTAAACTCACAGCAGTGTGAATATGCACCTAGATTTGAAACACACCGTAGTGGGAAAATGCACCGAGATTTGAAACACACAGTAGCAAGAAAATGCACATGGATTTGAAACTCATAGTAGTGGGAAAATGCACCTAGATTTAAACTCACAGCAGTGGAAAAATGCACCTAGATTTAAAACTCACAGCAGTGGGAAAATGCACCTAGATTTGAACCACACAGTAGTAGGAAAATTCACCTAGGTTTGAAGCACAGAGCTATGGGAAATTTCACCTAGATTTAAACTCACAGCAGTGTGAAATTACGCCTAGATTTAAACTCACAGCAGTAGGAAAATGCACCTAGATGTAAAGCTCACAGGAGTGGGAAAATGCACCTACAGTTAAATCTCATAGTAGTGGGAAAATCCCCCTAGATTTAAAACTCACAGCAGTGTGAAAATGCACCCTGATTAAAAACTCACAGTAGTGGGAAGATGCACCTAGATTTAAACTCACAGTAGTGGGAAAATGCACCTAGATTTAAAACTCACAGCAGTGGGAAAATGCACCTAGATTTGAAACACAGAGTAGTGGGAAAATGTACCTAGATTTGAAACACACAATAATGGGAAAATGCACCTAGATTTAAAACTCACAGCAGTGGGAAAATGCACCCTTATTTAAAACTCACAGTAGTGGGAAAAATTCCCCTAGATTTAAACTCACAGCAGTGGGAATATGCACCTAGATTTGAAACACACCGTAGTGGGAAAATGCACCGAGATTTGAAACACACAGTAGCAAGAAAATGCACATGGATTTGAAACTCACAGTATTGGGAAAATGCACCTAGATTTAACCTCACAGTAGAAGGAAAATGCACCTAGGTTTGAAACACAGAGCTATGGGAAATTTCACCTACATTTAGGGGCCGATTCATGGAACAAACGTGCGCCGAAAATCTTCGCGCAAGCATGCGCAAGCGGAAAAAAACAGGCGCACGCGCACGCGTGCGATTCATGGAAGTCCCTGCGCGTGTTCACCGCGGGATTTGCGCCAAACCCGTGCATGGCGCACAAGTCACTGCAACATCGCGAAAGGCGTGCGCGACGCGCACAGTGAAAGCGCACAACCTCAGCGCCCACACCAGAAAGTGGGCGGGACATGGGGCGTAACACGCGGAATGGGGAACAACACGCGAAAATAAGGGCGTAACTGGGGATGTACTGCAGGGAAGCAGACGGAATGCCCACACGCACTCGAACCACACGTATTCAAGGAATCGAATAGGGCAAAGCCACGCACAGCCAAAGACACGCACAAGCTGAAACACGGCCGCCACACGAAGGCAGGCGGTAGAGTCCCAGCGCATCAAAAAAGTGGCGCGCGGGAAGTTAAATACGCGATTGAGCGGGGTACGTGGATTTCAGGGGTGCGCGAGAAATTCTACACGCGATTGGCCTGGGTACGTGTATTACAGGGGTGCGCGAGAAAATCTACACGCGATTGGCCTGGGTACGTGGATTTCAGGGGTGCGCGAGAAAATCTACACGCGATTGGCCTGGGTACGTGGATTTCAGGGGTGCGCGAGAAATGCTACACGCGATTGGCCTGGGTACGTGTATTACAGGGGTTCTCGAGAAAATCTACACGCGATTGGCCTGGGTACGTGTATTACAGGGGTGCGCGAGAAATGCTACACGCGATTGGCCTGGGTACGTGGATTTCAGGGGTGCGTGAGAAAATCTACACGCGATTGGCCTGGGTACGTGTATTACAGGGGTGCGCGAGAAAATCTACACGCGATTGGCCTGGGTACGTGGATTTCAGGGGTGCGCGAGAAATGCTACACGCGATTGGCCTGGGTACGTGGATTTCAGGGGTGCGCGAGAAAATCTACACGCGATTGGCCTGGGTACGTGTATTACAGGGGTGCGCGAGAAATCCTACACGCGATTGGGCCTGTGCGAGTGGGACAGTGTATTGCGTGGGTGTGCGGGAAGTTGAAGAGGTGAATTGCCAGTGTGGGTCCTCCCAGGTCTCCCCTCTACCCCCTCCACGACCTCTGCAGGCAGCCCACACCACAGGGGACTACCCTGCACCCCTGGTCATGTCCCGCAGGCAGCCCATCCACCATGGGCATGCCCTCCAGCCAAGCCACATGTCCCCTTGCACCCCCACCCCCCAGCACCGTGGGGCACCTGCCAGCAGGCCCCCAACCATGTCCCACTCATGTCCCCTTGCACCCCCACCCCCCAGTCACCAGGGGCAGCCTCCACCAGGCCCCCACCCATGTCTCCCACCACCCCCACCCCTCCAGTCACCAGGGGCAGCCTCCACCAGGCCCCCACCCATGTCTCCCACCACCCCCACCCCTCCAGTCACCAGGGGCAGCCTCCACCAGGCCCCCAACCATGTCTAACCACCACCCCCACCAGGCCCCCACTCATGTCCCCTTGCACCCCCACCCCCCAGCACTGTGGGGCACCTGCCAGCAGGCCCCCAACCATGTCCCACTCATGTCCCCTTGCACCCCCACCCCCCAGCACTGTGGGGCACCTGCCAGCAGGCCCCCAACCATGTCCCCTTGCACCCCCACCCCCCAGCAGGCCCCCACTCATGTCCCCCTGCACCCCCACCCCCCAGCACTGTGGGGCACCTGCCAGCAGGCCCCCAACCATGTCCCCTTGCACCCCCACCTCCCAGCACTGTGGGGCACCTGCCAGCAGGCCCCCAACCATGTCCCCTTGCACCCCCACCCCCCAGCAGGCCCCCACTCATGTCCCCCTGCACCCCCACCCCCCAGCACTGTGGGGCACCTGCCAGCAGGCCCCCAACCATGTCTCCCACCACCCCCACCCCTCCAGTCACCAGGGGCAGCCTCCACAAGGCCCCCACCCATGTCTCCCACCACCCCCACCCCCCAGTCACCTGGGGCAGCCTCCACAAGGCCCCCACCCATGTCTCACACCACCCCCACCCCTCCAGTCACCAGGGGCAGCCTCCACCAGGCCCCCACCCATGTCTCCCACCACCCCCACCCCTCCAGTCACCAGGGGCAGCCTCCACAAGTCCCCCACCCATGTCTCCCACCACCCCCACCACCCAGTCACCAGGGGCAGCCTCCACCAGGCCCCCAACCATGTCTCCCACCACCCGCACCCCTCCAGTCACCAGGGGCAGCCTCCACCAGGCCCCCAACCATGTCTCCCACCACCCCCACCCCCCAGCAGGCCCCCACTCATGTCCCCTTGCACCCCCACCCCCAGTCACCAGGGGCAGCCTCCACCAGGCCCCCACCCATGTCTCCCACCACCCCCACCCCTCCAGTCACCAGGGGCAGCCTCCACAAGGCCCCCACCCATGTCTCCCACCACCCCCACCCCCCAGTCACCAGGGGCAGCCTCCACAAGGCCCCCACCCATGTCTCCCACCACCCCCACCCCTCCAGTAACCAGGGGCAGCCTCCACCAGGCCCCCAACCATGTCTCCCACCACCCCCACCCCCCAGCAGGGCCCCACTCATGTCCCCTTGCACCCCCACCCCAGTCACCAGGGGCAGCCTCCACCAGGCCTCCACCCATGTCTCCCACCACCCCCACCCCTCCAGTCACCAGGGGCAGCCTCCACAAGGCCCCCACCCATGTCTCCCACCACCCCCACCGCCCAGTCACCAGGGGCAGCCTCCACAAGGCCCCCACCCATGTCTCACACCACCCCCACCCCCCAGTCACCAGGGGCAGCCTCCACAAGGCCCCCACCCATGTCCCCTTGCACCCCCACCCCCCAGCAGGCCCCCACCATGTCCCCTTGCACCCCCACCCCCAGCACTGTGGGGCACCTGCCAGCAGGCCCCCAACCATTTCCCACTCATGTCCCCTTGAACCCCCACCCCTCCAGTCACCAGGGGCAGCCTCCACCAGGCCCCCACTCATGTCCCCCTGCACCCCCACCCCCCAGCACTGTGGGGCACCTGCCAGCAGGCCCCCAACCATGTCTCCCACCACCCCCACCCCTCCAGTCACCAGGGGCAGCCTCCACAAGGCCCCCACCCATGTCTCCCACCACCCCCCCCAGTCACCAGGGGCAGCCTCCATAAGGCCCCCACCCATGTCTCACACCACCCCCACCCCCCAGTCACCAGGGGCAGCCTCCACAAGGCCCCCACCCATGTCTCCCTCCACCCCTCCAGTCACCAGGGGCAGCCTCCACCAGGCCCCCACCCATGTCTCCCACCACCCCCACCCCCCAGTCACCAGGGGCAGCCTCCACAAGGCCCCCACCCATGTCTCCCTCCACCCCTCCAGTCACCAGGGGCAGCCTCCAGCAGGCCCCCACTCATGTCCCCTTGCACCCCCACCCCCAGTCACCAGGGGCAGCCTCCACCAGGCCCCCACCCATGTCTCCCACCACCCCCACCCCTCCAGTCACCAGGGGCAGCCTCCACAAGGCCCCCACCCATGTCTCCCACCACCCCCACCCCCCAGTCACCAGGGGCAGCCTCCACAAGGCCCCCACCCATGTCTCCCACCACCCCCACCCCTCCAGTAACCAGGGGCAGCCTCCACCAGGCCCCCAACCATGTCTCCCACCACCCCCACCCCCCAGCAGGGCCCCACTCATGTCCCCTTGCACCCCCACCCCAGTCACCAGGGGCAGCCTCCACCAGGCCTCCACCCATGTCTCCCACCACCCCCACCCCTCCAGTCACCAGGGGCAGCCTCCACAAGGCCCCCACCCATGTCTCCCACCACCCCCACCGCCCAGTCACCAGGGGCAGCCTCCACAAGGCCCCCACCCATGTCTCACACCACCCCCACCCCCCAGTCACCAGGGGCAGCCTCCACAAGGCCCCCACCCATGTCCCCTTGCACCCCCACCCCCCAGCAGGCCCCCACCATGTCCCCTTGCACCCCCACCCCCAGCACTGTGGGGCACCTGCCAGCAGGCCCCCAACCATTTCCCACTCATGTCCCCTTGAACCCCCACCCCTCCAGTCACCAGGGGCAGCCTCCACCAGGCCCCCACTCATGTCCCCCTGCACCCCCACCCCCCAGCACTGTGGGGCACCTGCCAGCAGGCCCCCAACCATGTCTCCCACCACCCCCACCCCTCCAGTCACCAGGGGCAGCCTCCACAAGGCCCCCACCCATGTCTCCCACCACCCCCCCCAGTCACCAGGGGCAGCCTCCATAAGGCCCCCACCCATGTCTCACACCACCCCCACCCCCCAGTCACCAGGGGCAGCCTCCACAAGGCCCCCACCCATGTCTCCCTCCACCCCTCCAGTCACCAGGGGCAGCCTCCACCAGGCCCCCACCCATGTCTCCCACCACCCCCACCCCTCCAGTCACCAGGGGCAGCCTCCACAAGGCCCCCACCCATGTCTCCCACCACCCCCACCACCCAGTCACCAGGGGCAGCCTCCACAAGGCCCCCACCCATGTCTCACACCACCCCCACCCCTCCAGTCACCAGGGGCAGCCTCCACCAGGCCCCCACCCATGTCTCGCACCACCCCCACCCCTCCAGTCACCAGGGGCAGCCTCCACAAGGCCCCCACCCATGTCCCCCACCACTCCCACCACCCAGTCACCAGGGGCAGCCTCCACCAGACCCCCAACCATGTCTCCCACCGCCCCCACCCCTCCAGTCACCAGGGGCAGCCTCCACCAGGCCCCCAACCATGTCTCCCACCACCCCCACCCCCCAGCAGGCCCCCACTCATGTCCCCTTGCACCCCCACCCCCAGTCACCAGGGGCAGCCTCCACCAGGCCCCCACCCATGTCTCCCACCACCCCCACCCCTCCAGTCACCAGGGGCAGCCTCCACAAGGCCCCCACTCATGTCCCCCTGCACCCCCACCCCCCAGCACTGTGGGGCACCTGCCAGCAGGCCCCCAACCATGTCCCCTTGCACCCCCACCCCCAGCAGGCCCCCACTCATGTCCTCCTGCACCCCCACCCCCCAGCACTGTGGGGCACCTGCCAGCAGGCCCCCAACCATGTCCCACTCATGTCCCCTTGCACCCCCACCCCTCCAGTCACCAGGGGCAGCCTCCACCAGGCCCCCACTCATGTCCCCCTGCACCCCCACCCCCCAGCACTGTGGGGCACCTGCCTGCAGGCCCCCAACCATGTCCCCTTGCACCCCCACCCCCCAGCAGGCCCCCACTCATGTCCCCCTGCACCCCCACCTCCCAGCACTGTGGGGCACCTGCCAGCAGGCCCCCAACCATGTCTCCCACCACCCCCACCCCTCCAGTCACCAGGGGCAGCCTCCACAAGGCCCCCACCCATGTCTCCCACCACCCCCACCCCCCAGTCACCAGGGGCAGCCTCCACAAGGCCCCCACCCATGTCTCACACCACCTCCACCCCCCAGTCACCAGGGGCAGCCTCCACAAGGCCCCCACCCATGTCTCCCACCACCCCCACCCCCCAGCACTGTGGGGCACCTGCCAGCAGGCCCCCAACCATGTCCCCTTGCACCCCCACCCCCCGGCAGGCCCCCACTCATGTCCCCCTGCACCCCCACCCCCCAGTCACCAGGGGTAGCCTCCACAAGGCCCCCACCCATGTCTCACACCACCCCCACCCCTCCAGTCACCAGGGGCAGCCTCCACAAGGCCCCCACCCATGTCTCCCACCACCCCCACCCCCCAGCACTGTGGGGCACCTGCCAGCAGGCCCCCAACCATGTCCCCTTGCAACCCCACCCCCCAGCAGGCCCCCACTCATGTCCCCCTGCACCCCCACCCCCCAGCACTGTGGGGCACCTGCCAGCAGGCCCCCAACCATGTCTCCCACCACCCCCACCCCTCCAGTCACCAGGGGCAGCCTCCACAAGGCCCCCACCCATGTCTCCCACCACCCCCACCCCCCAGCACTGTGGGGCACCTGCCAGCAGGCCCCCAACCATGTCCCCTTGCACCCCCACCCCCCAGCAGGCCCCCACTCATGTCCCCCTGCACCCCCACCCCCCAGCACTGTGGGGCACCTGCCAGCAGGCCCCCACCCATGTCCCCTTGCACCCCCACCCCCCTGCAGGCCCCCACTCATGTCCCCCTGCCCCCAGGTCCTGACGAAACACAATCATGGCAGTAATGGGCAGCATATCCAGCACAAACACCCAGCCAAGGATTGCATCCACCCACATAGTAGATGCAATTACATGATACAACCCCAATGGCAAGTATGTAAATGAACACATGTCCGTCACACACACATACACAATGGGTGCAAGTGAATGTCAAAACCCATATCATGACATGCATGAAACCAATGAGAAAATACCACAAATGTAAGTAATAAATATATGTATTAAAGATGAAAATGAAGTAAAGAAATAAAACACACAACAATAGGGATGACAAAACAAATGGTCCATGTCCGAGAACTAATAGAAAAAATCAAAAAACAAAGGAATCCAAAAACTAATGTAGTCCAAAGCAAAATAATGGGGGGAAAAATAAGGAAAAACCATTGCCTCATGGTGAACACAAATATAAATCCAACAAATGTTTTCCAAACATCAAACTATGTACAAGAATATCCCAGGGTCCATGAGCCCAACACCATAAATGAAACCTACTACTACTAACTAATAAAAAATATATATACAGAAAAGTGGCCATTGTCCGAGCGGTCCAAAAAAAACTTAAAAAATAAAGGAAACCTAACACTAACTAACTAAAGAACTATATACAATGGCAGCGGGCAAGTCCTGCGGCTCACTCTGTGATGTTGCCGGCCAGGGCATCATCGAACTCCATGTCGATGTCCCGGAGGCGGGACTCTGTCCTGGCCCCGAGGTCTCGCAGGGACAACCCCGTGTCCACCTCAAACTCCCTGCGAGCTTCCTCGAGGCACTCAGCCCGCCTCAACGCCCGACGCATGGAGAACTCCGCCCTGACCATGGTGAGCCGCTCCTCTTCTGCCCGCTGCCGCTCCGCACCTATCCGCTGGACCAACTGCTCCCACACGGAAGACACTGCCATCCCAGGGTTCTCCTGCCCTCCGGCCGATGCCTGCCCCTCTGATCTTGATGGCCCCGAGCCATGATGCCTCCCACGTCGAGCCTGCTGCTGCCTCCGACGCCACTGCCTCTGCCAGCATGACGGCATCCAGGCTGATGGAATCCACCAATACCGTAGTGCACGTGCCCTGCCAGATGATGCCGGCACATCCTCCATCTGCAGGGGGACAGTTGCTGGTGTGTCCACCCCTGCTGGACCTTCGACTCCCGACTGTGGCAGGGATGGGGTCCCCACCGAGCTGGCTGCGTTGGTCGGGGCAGGTCCCCTTGCACCCCCACCTCCCAGCACTGTGGGGCACCTGCCAGCAGGCCCCCAACCATGTCCCCTTGCACCCCCACCCCCCAGCAGGCCCCCACTCATGTCCCCCTGCACCCCCACCCCCCAGCACTGTGGGGCACCTGCCAGCAGGCCCCCAACCATGTCTCCCACCACCCCCACCCCTCCAGTCACCAGGGGCAGCCTCCACAAGGCCCCCACCCATGTCTCCCACCACCCCCACCCCCCAGTCACCTGGGGCAGCCTCCACAAGGCCCCCACCCATGTCTCACACCACCCCCACCCCTCCAGTCACCAGGGGCAGCCTCCACCAGGCCCCCACCCATGTCTCCCACCACCCCCACCCCTCCAGTCACCAGGGGCAGCCTCCACAAGTCCCCCACCCATGTCTCCCACCACCCCCACCACCCAGTCACCAGGGGCAGCCTCCACCAGGCCCCCAACCATGTCTCCCACCACCCGCACCCCTCCAGTCACCAGGGGCAGCCTCCACCAGGCCCCCAACCATGTCTCCCACCACCCCCACCCCCCAGCAGGCCCCCACTCATGTCCCCTTGCACCCCCACCCCCAGTCACCAGGGGCAGCCTCCACCAGGCCCCCACCCATGTCTCCCACCACCCCCACCCCTCCAGTCACCAGGGGCAGCCTCCACAAGGCCCCCACCCATGTCTCCCACCACCCCCACCCCCCAGTCACCAGGGGCAGCCTCCACAAGGCCCCCACCCATGTCTCCCACCACCCCCACCCCTCCAGTAACCAGGGGCAGCCTCCACCAGGCCCCCAACCATGTCTCCCACCACCCCCACCCCCCAGCAGGGCCCCACTCATGTCCCCTTGCACCCCCACCCCAGTCACCAGGGGCAGCCTCCACCAGGCCTCCACCCATGTCTCCCACCACCCCCACCCCTCCAGTCACCAGGGGCAGCCTCCACAAGGCCCCCACCCATGTCTCCCACCACCCCCACCGCCCAGTCACCAGGGGCAGCCTCCACAAGGCCCCCACCCATGTCTCACACCACCCCCACCCCCCAGTCACCAGGGGCAGCCTCCACAAGGCCCCCACCCATGTCCCCTTGCACCCCCACCCCCCAGCAGGCCCCCACCATGTCCCCTTGCACCCCCACCCCCAGCACTGTGGGGCACCTGCCAGCAGGCCCCCAACCATTTCCCACTCATGTCCCCTTGAACCCCCACCCCTCCAGTCACCAGGGGCAGCCTCCACCAGGCCCCCACTCATGTCCCCCTGCACCCCCACCCCCCAGCACTGTGGGGCACCTGCCAGCAGGCCCCCAACCATGTCTCCCACCACCCCCACCCCTCCAGTCACCAGGGGCAGCCTCCACAAGGCCCCCACCCATGTCTCCCACCACCCCCCCCCAGTCACCAGGGGCAGCCTCCATAAGGCCCCCACCCATGTCTCACACCACCCCCACCCCCCAGTCACCAGGGGCAGCCTCCACAAGGCCCCCACCCATGTCTCCCTCCACCCCTCCAGTCACCAGGGGCAGCCTCCACCAGGCCCCCACCCATGTCTCCCACCACCCCCACCCCCCAGTCACCAGGGGCAGCCTCCACAAGGCCCCCACCCATGTCTCCCTCCACCCCTCCAGTCACCAGGGGCAGCCTCCAGCAGGCCCCCACTCATGTCCCCTTGCACCCCCACCCCCAGTCACCAGGGGCAGCCTCCACCAGGCCCCCACCCATGTCTCCCACCACCCCCACCCCTCCAGTCACCAGGGGCAGCCTCCACAAGGCCCCCACCCATGTCTCCCACCACCCCCACCCCCCAGTCACCAGGGGCAGCCTCCACAAGGCCCCCACCCATGTCTCCCACCACCCCCACCCCTCCAGTAACCAGGGGCAGCCTCCACCAGGCCCCCAACCATGTCTCCCACCACCCCCACCCCCCAGCAGGGCCCCACTCATGTCCCCTTGCACCCCCACCCCAGTCACCAGGGGCAGCCTCCACCAGGCCTCCACCCATGTCTCCCACCACCCCCACCCCTCCAGTCACCAGGGGCAGCCTCCACAAGGCCCCCACCCATGTCTCCCACCACCCCCACCGCCCAGTCACCAGGGGCAGCCTCCACAAGGCCCCCACCCATGTCTCACACCACCCCCACCCCCCAGTCACCAGGGGCAGCCTCCACAAGGCCCCCACCCATGTCCCCTTGCACCCCCACCCCCCAGCAGGCCCCCACCATGTCCCCTTGCACCCCCACCCCCAGCACTGTGGGGCACCTGCCAGCAGGCCCCCAACCATTTCCCACTCATGTCCCCTTGAACCCCCACCCCTCCAGTCACCAGGGGCAGCCTCCACCAGGCCCCCACTCATGTCCCCCTGCACCCCCACCCCCCAGCACTGTGGGGCACCTGCCAGCAGGCCCCCAACCATGTCTCCCACCACCCCCACCCCTCCAGTCACCAGGGGCAGCCTCCACAAGGCCCCCACCCATGTCTCCCACCACCCCCCCCAGTCACCAGGGGCAGCCTCCATAAGGCCCCCACCCATGTCTCACACCACCCCCACCCCCCAGTCACCAGGGGCAGCCTCCACAAGGCCCCCACCCATGTCTCCCTCCACCCCTCCAGTCACCAGGGGCAGCCTCCACCAGGCCCCCACCCATGTCTCCCACCACCCCCACCCCTCCAGTCACCAGGGGCAGCCTCCACAAGGCCCCCACCCATGTCTCCCACCACCCCCACCACCCAGTCACCAGGGGCAGCCTCCACAAGGCCCCCACCCATGTCTCACACCACCCCCACCCCTCCAGTCACCAGGGGCAGCCTCCACCAGGCCCCCACCCATGTCTCGCACCACCCCCACCCCTCCAGTCACCAGGGGCAGCCTCCACAAGGCCCCCACCCATGTCCCCCACCACTCCCACCACCCAGTCACCAGGGGCAGCCTCCACCAGACCCCCAACCATGTCTCCCACCGCCCCCACCCCTCCAGTCACCAGGGGCAGCCTCCACCAGGCCCCCAACCATGTCTCCCACCACCCCCACCCCCCAGCAGGCCCCCACTCATGTCCCCTTGCACCCCCACCCCCAGTCACCAGGGGCAGCCTCCACCAGGCCCCCACCCATGTCTCCCACCACCCCCACCCCTCCAGTCACCAGGGGCAGCCTCCACAAGCCCCCCACTCATGTCCCCCTGCACCCCCACCCCCCAGCACTGTGGGGCACCTGCCAGCAGGCCCCCAACCATGTCCCCTTGCACCCCCACCCCCAGCAGGCCCCCACTCATGTCCTCCTGCACCCCCACCCCCCAGCACTGTGGGGCACCTGCCAGCAGGCCCCCAACCATGTCCCACTCATGTCCCCTTGCACCCCCACCCCTCCAGTCACCAGGGGCAGCCTCCACCAGGCCCCCACTCATGTCCCCCTGCACCCCCACCCCCCAGCACTGTGGGGCACCTGCCTGCAGGCCCCCAACCATGTCCCCTTGCACCCCCACCCCCCAGCAGGCCCCCACTCATGTCCCCCTGCACCCCCACCTCCCAGCACTGTGGGGCACCTGCCAGCAGGCCCCCAACCATGTCTCCCACCACCCCCACCCCTCCAGTCACCAGGGGCAGCCTCCACAAGGCCCCCACCCATGTCTCCCACCACCCCCACCCCCCAGTCACCAGGGGCAGCCTCCACAAGGCCCCCACCCATGTCTCACACCACCTCCACCCCCCAGTCACCAGGGGCAGCCTCCACAAGGCCCCCACCCATGTCTCCCACCACCCCCACCCCCCAGCACTGTGGGGCACCTGCCAGCAGGCCCCCAACCATGTCCCCTTGCACCCCCACCCCCCGGCAGGCCCCCACTCATGTCCCCCTGCACCCCCACCCCCCAGTCACCAGGGGTAGCCTCCACAAGGCCCCCACCCATGTCTCACACCACCCCCACCCCTCCAGTCACCAGGGGCAGCCTCCACAAGGCCCCCACCCATGTCTCCCACCACCCCCACCCCCCAGCACTGTGGGGCACCTGCCAGCAGGCCCCCAACCATGTCCCCTTGCAACCCCACCCCCCAGCAGGCCCCCACTCATGTCCCCCTGCACCCCCACCCCCCAGCACTGTGGGGCACCTGCCAGCAGGCCCCCAACCATGTCTCCCACCACCCCCACCCCTCCAGTCACCAGGGGCAGCCTCCACAAGGCCCCCACCCATGTCTCCCACCACCCCCACCCCCCAGCACTGTGGGGCACCTGCCAGCAGGCCCCCAACCATGTCCCCTTGCACCCCCACCCCCCAGCAGGCCCCCACTCATGTCCCCCTGCACCCCCACCCCCCAGCACTGTGGGGCACCTGCCAGCAGGCCCCCACCCATGTCCCCTTGCACCCCCACCCCCCTGCAGGCCCCCACTCATGTCCCCCTGCCCCCAGGTCCTGACGAAACACAATCATGGCAGTAATGGGCAGCATATCCAGCACAAACACCCAGCCAAGGATTGCATCCACCCACATAGTAGATGCAATTACATGATACAACCCCAATGGCAAGTATGTAAATGAACACATGTCCGTCACACACACATACACAATGGGTGCAAGTGAATGTCAAAACCCATATCATGACATGCATGAAACCAATGAGAAAATACCACAAATGTAAGTAATAAATATATGTATTAAAGATGAAAATGAAGTAAAGAAATAAAACACACAACAATAGGGATGACAAAACAAATGGTCCATGTCCGAGAACTAATAGAAAAAATCAAAAAACAAAGGAATCCAAAAACTAATGTAGTCCAAAGCAAAATAATGGGGGGAAAAATAAGGAAAAACCATTGCCTCATGGTGAACACAAATATAAATCCAACAAATGTTTTCCAAACATCAAACTATGTACAAGAATATCCCAGGGTCCATGAGCCCAACACCATAAATGAAACCTACTACTACTAACTAATAAAAAATATATATACAGAAAAGTGGCCATTGTCCGAGCGGTCCAAAAAAAACTTAAAAAATAAAGGAAACCTAACACTAACTAACTAAAGAACTATATACAATGGCAGCGGGCAAGTCCTGCGGCTCACTCTGTGATGTTGCCGGCCAGGGCATCATCGAACTCCATGTCGATGTCCCGGAGGCGGGACTCTGTCCTGGCCCCGAGGTCTCGCAGGGACAACCCCGTGTCCACCTCAAACTCCCTGCGAGCTTCCTCGAGGCACTCAGCCCGCCTCAACGCCCGACGCATGGAGAACTCCGCCCTGACCATGGTGAGCCGCTCCTCTTCTGCCCGCTGCCGCTCCGCACCTATCCGCTGGACCAACTGCTCCCACACGGAAGACACTGCCATCCCAGGGTTCTCCTGCCCTCCGGCCGATGCCTGCCCCTCTGATCTTGATGGCCCCGAGCCATGATGCCTCCCACGTCGAGCCTGCTGCTGCCTCCGACGCCACTGCCTCTGCCAGCATGACGGCATCCAGGCTGATGGAATCCACCAATACCGTAGTGCACGTGCCCTGCCAGATGATGCCGGCACATCCTCCATCTGCAGGGGGACAGTTGCTGGTGTGTCCACCCCTGCTGGACCTTCGACTCCCGACTGTGGCAGGGATGGGGTCCCCACCGAGCTGGCTGCGTTGGTCGGGGCAGGTCCACAGGGGGCCCTGGTGGCATCTGGGCAGGAAGACGGCATGGAGCACGACTGGCGCATAGCCTCCACAGAGGAGGAGAGGGTCGCCAGAAGGCCACACACATGTAGGAAACCCCCGACCATGGCGGCTCCCAAATGGTTCACGTACGCACGGTGCTCTTCGTGATGATGTGCATGCTCCTCCAGGGAAGCATGCACCTCATCACGAATGCCAGCCGTGCGCAACGCGACACCAATCAGGACCCTCTCCACACGGCCAGGGGTCCCCCCGTCCGCAGGTAGAGGAGTGTCAGATGACATGGACATCTCCCCTACCTGCGGACGGGCCTGGGATGGGGCATCCCTGCTGGTGCATGGTGGTGCAGTCACAGTGTCAGGGACAGTGACATGCACAGGCACCTCCACGGCGACCTGTGCTGCCTCCTGCCCCTGGCCCTGGACTGCACCACTTGCACCAGCGGGGATGCCCCCACCAGGCCCCATTTGTGGCTCAGTAGCGGCCTCCTCCCCCTCTGTGGAAACCACCAACCTGGATGTCTCCACGCCATCCTCCGCCGGTGCAAACCCCTGTGGGGGCTCACCCACCCCTTCCGCTGCAGCCGTGGCAGCATCCCCGCCGCTCTGCTCCACAGCGCCTTCTCCGCCCTCTTCTTCACTTGCCACTGTGTAGAGGGAGACATAGAACACAAGCATCAGGGTACTGTACAATGGTCCCCTAGACAGGAAGCAACAGCAGATGAGTGGCACTGTCATACATCACTTCCATCATGTCCCTCCACAACACATGGGTCAGTGCAGGCAAAACACATACAGTAACAGGCATGGCGCATGCCATGGACATTGGCATACATGACCAAGGGACTCATGATTCATGCAATGTTGGTTTTAAACTCACATGCATCATGGGTCTTGCCATCACATGCACACACCTCACCGTAGTTCCATCCATCTGGCCTCGTACACCACAGACGCAGTGGATACAAGGATGACTAGGCTGCATCAGTGAATCTGAACATTGTCACAGACATGTGTCATGCATCCATGGCAGTTACAAGTCACAGACACGCAGGTCAGACACACACACATGGACACCATACGTGTACATGGGACCAGCACCCATCCCTCACCCCCACCCATGTCCAGGAACAGAGACTGCCATGCTTCCATGTGTCCATTCCGCACAGAGCCCCCCATGTTGCAATAGAACACATGCACCAACCATGTGGTTCACACATCACTGTACTCACATGCCTGACCATGATGTCCCTGCACACACACATACGTACATGGCCTATGTCACACATACAGGCAGGTATCAGACAACCAGCACACTGCAACATGCCCTGTCTCACACAGTAATGCTTGGCCACTTACCGGCCAACTCCAGATGGGTCTGCCTCCGAAGGATCTGGGCGTGGAGCGCTGGGTCTACGCGTTCCAGGACCCTCATCTGGATGTCACTCAGGCGTGCCCGGCCCCCCTCCGCGAGGCGCCGGGCCTTATTGAGGGTCCTCGACCTCAAGCCCTCCCAGCGCTTCTTGATGTGCTTGATGTCGCGGGTTGCCACCCCCTCCGCGTAGATGGCAACCACTACATCGTCCTAGATCCTCTCCCGTCCTTCCTTGTTGGCGCGTGGTCTTCCGAAGAGGGCATCATAATGCCCCAGGACATGCTCCACCAGGACACCAACTTCCTTCTCACTGAAGCTGGTGGCCCTCTGCCTCTCTGGCTGGGGGTCGCCACTGGTCTCAGATGGTGCTTGCCCTGACATGGCGACCCCCGAGGCAGGCGTGGGTGGGCAACTGGGTCCTGGGGCTGGGCTGTGGTGCGATGGTATCCCAGTCGGGAGTCTACTGTTCCAGCAGGGGTGGACACAGCAACTGGACCCCTGCAGATGGCTGATGTGCAGGCACCAAATGGCAGGGCACGGTGGCAGCAGGCAGGCAGGCAGGCAGCAGCAGATGGCACGTGGGAGGCTGCTTGGGGCGCTGGGGGGCAGTGATTCGGCCTTCTGGGCAGGAGCGTGGTCTTCCGTGTGTATTCGCGTGGCCAGCTTGATACGGAGTGATTCGGCACGTGAAAAATCTGCACGTCAGCGTGTAATTCGAGGAAAGGCCCTTAGCGCGTAAGCGCGTCTGCACGCATACGCATTTTCATTGGACCAAAGGCCCTCAGCGCGTGAGCGCGTCTGTGACGTGTCGAGCGAGGGTGTATCCCTCTTTTCACGTGATGACAGAACACACGTGGATTTCAACCAATCGTGTGTGAAAGTTCACGGCACCCCGGAACACACGTACCCAGGCCAATCGCGTGTAGATTTTCTCGCGCACCCCTGAAATCCACGTACCCAGGCCAATCGCGTGTAGCATTTCTTGCGCACCCCTGTAATACACGTACCCAGGCCAATCGCGTGTAGATTTTCTCGCGCAACCCTGAAATCCACGTACCCAGGCCAATCGCGTGTAGCATTTCTCGCGCACCCCTGTAATACACGTACCCAGGCCAATCGCGTGTAGATTTTCTCGCGCACCCCTGAAATCCACGTACCCAGGCTAATCGGGTGTGGAAAACTGTGCGTCCGCGTGTAATGCGCGTAATCCCGTGTGGAATACTGCACGTCCGCGTGTAATGCGCGTAATCGCGCGTGAAGAACTGCACGTCCGCGTGTAATGCACGTAATCGCGCGTGAAAAACTGCACATCCGCGTGTAATGCGCGTAATCGCGCGTGAAAAACTGCACGTCCGCATGTGACGTGACGCGCGCGTGCGTTTCCCTCAGCACGGGTTAAAGGTGAGCGGGCCCATCAGTTCGCTGTACGTGCCTTCCGTGGAGACCGACGTGTGTTGCTGCTTCCAGTTGTTTCGCGCGCCATCTACTTCACAGCTCTCAAGGACGAATCTCTTCTTTTGGCGGGGGTATTGGCTACGCGTGTTTTTCTGCATCGCGCTAGTCAGACGGTGAGTCGCAAACGCTCCTTTTCCCACTGCGGGTGCCCCTGTGTATTGCACCCATTTTTGATGTCATCGTAGCCTGCGTGTCCCACGCGTACGCGTTATTCGTGTTACTGGGTGCCACCGCGTACTGCAGGAGGTTAAATCCACGCACGTAGGCTGCAGGGTTGCGTGCACGGTTTTACTGCAGTTTTGGGGTGCCTGAGCGTTGCGTGACCCGTCACCACATCACCGGGGTCACATACAGCCTTGCAGGTGCAGGGGGGCTGTTAACATCTTGCTTCCCACCCCCTTCACCCCAATTGCCCAGGTCAATTGTGGTGTACACCTCCCATTGGCACCACTCCATCTGTGCCAGCACTATTACATCTGTGCCATGGTTGGGAGGCCACCAAAGGTGAGGGGCACCTCAGCTGGGCGTACTCCTCGTGGCGGGCGTGGTCGGGGACGTGGCCGTGGTGACCAGGGAGTAGGGGGACTCCAGGGTGTCCAGGGAAGCCACAGAGGGGGAAGAGGCAGGGGTGCGCCACTTGAGCACAATGTTGTGCCATGTGTTGGTGCAGCCATGCCACCACCCCCTGTGGTTCCGGGGGATGCAGCTCCTGCATCTGGCACTGGCACCCGTATGACCCGGCAGTCCGTTCCATCGACTGCCACGGGCCCAAGGGTAGCGGTAGCTGCAGGTGCAGCTGTGGACACCGCCACCCAGGCTCAGGGTCTGCCAGCGCAGGCTGCGTTGGCACTTGAAGAGCCCTTGGTAGATCTCCAACAGGCCAGGGGGGAAACCATAGGGGCACGCCGGGCTGCTCAGACCAAGACACGTGTCCCTGGGGCAGTCATGTCATCTGCTGCCCCGAACAGCCGGGTGTTGGCAAGTGCAGGGGCAGATGCACCCAACAGCACCCCGGTTGTGAGTCTGCCAACCAGGACCGTTGCGGTCAATGACCCTGCCACAGCTGATGTTGCTGCGCAGGGTCCATTAGTGGGCACCCAGCTGCCACTGACACAAGTCAGGCCTTTGGTCATCCCTCCACCTGCCACTCCCTCGGCTCAATCCACCGAACCCACTGGCCATACTGGTCAGGGCGGCATTAGCCAGCCAGGGTCTGCGCCACAGTCCAATAGGAGGAAGGTTGCACCTGCAGCACAGGCTGGGACCCCACACACAGCCACGACCTCCTGCACGTCGAGGAAGAAGCCTTTCTGTAAGCAGGAACTGGACTTCCTCGTGGACTACGTGCGGGGACACAGCCGTGACATGCTAGTGGGTGCCAATAGTCAGACTACGGCTGCCCAACGTGACACCCACTGGAAGCATGTTGCGGAACATGTCAGTTCATTCGGCCATGAGGTGCGCACGGCGCAGGAGTGCAAAAAGTGCTGGAATGACATCAAGCGCAGCACTAAGGCTAAGCGTGCCTCAAATTACAACTTGACTCTGGTGACTGGCGGTGGGCCTGCACCAGAGGAGGAAGAACTCACTCCGCATGAGGCTCTCATTGCGGAGTTCATACCACCAGAATTGGTCGAAGGTGTGGGAGAGATGCTGGACTTTGATGCCCAGTCCAGTGAGTGTTGATGCGTAGTTGTTGAGGACGTGTGTGTTTCACTTGTGGGATGTGTTGTGCATGATTGCTGCTACATGTGACGTGTACATGGTTCTGATGTGTAAGTAATGCAATGCTACCGTCATGCATGACTCCTCTGCCTGCATGCGGGACTCCATGTGTGCATGCTCCCTTGCCCCTCCTCCGCCACTCTGCACCCCAGTTCCACCTTTGCACTGGTCTGCTACATTCTTGCCAATGTGTAGTTTCTTGTTCATGTGTCCTGTGTAGATGCTAACTTCCAGCTTAGAAACTGCCAGACATATGCCGTGTGGTACAGCCTTAGTACTCGATGCAGGGTATCCCACTTGTACTGTGCATGGGTCAGATGTCCCGCAGGGACATGAGTGCCCATTCATGCTCCATGTGCATTGCACGCATGCCCCTATGTGTCCTTGACTGGATGATCACTGTAATATGAGTCCTTGGTTACATACATTGCCTGCCATATTATCGGCCTCCCCATGTCAACTGTGGCTCAGTCCTGCGTTGCACACATGTTTAGGCTCTGACAATCTGTGTGGCTCACAGGCCTCAGCCTGTTCAATGGCCAATGACTCTGTCCAACTCTTGTCGTGTCTTCTTCACACGTGGCTGGCCTCTGGATCTTCCATCATGTGTCCTGCCCACTGTCCCAGCATCATTTGCAGTGTTGTAATTTGAATCACATTAAGCTGTTGATGCCAGTCAACACTGCTTGTCAATACACAGGTGTATGGGCAGCCTTTTGATACCATGCTAGGCATCCCTGCTTTGGTACTGGGGTGGAGGGGTGCTTGGCTGCTAGACATGGTACACATTGAATACACAATGCACGTGATGTCTGAATTTGACATTGCACTGCCTTCACATTTCCTGGCACACACCATGGAGTGCTTGTACATGTAGGTAGTGAGTGGCGTACACATTTTCAGCACTGCATAGACCCACTTCCATGCAAACTGCCACCTTTCAACAGGTCTGATCACAGTAGCTATTCAAAGTAGACCCAGCATGCATGCCAGGTCATATGTTGTGTGTCACATGTCTGCCGGATGCCTTTGCTGTCGGTGTGTGTGTGTGTTGTGTGCTTCTGACATGTGTAGTGACCTTTTCCTCTCTATTTTTCAGGTGATGACGCAATGGATGCAGAGGATGGTGTTGTCATGCCAGACACAGGGTTGGTAAGACCACATCAACCCGGCACTAGTGGGGGTCGTGGGGTGGTAGGCCACGAAAACCCCCAAGTGCTGCAGTCCATCCTGTCTCTGGCTGCCTATGAGTCCAGCCTTGATGACGACTCTGACGTCCATGTTGAGTTGGATGAGCATCAAGTCCATGTGTCAGGGGTGAGTGATTCTGATGTGGACACTCCTCTGTCTGCGACACCTGCTCTGAGGGATCAGACAGTCTTGGTTCCTCCGCCCGTGGTGGATCGGGACGCAGGGTCACCCTCCACACCAGTCACTGATGTGCCTGGGACATCACGTCGACGGGGGCATGTAGTCATGCAGCCGCAGGCGGTGCCAACACAGCGAGGACCTCCGGTCCTTGGGTCCCGCAGGGGTCAAGCCCGGCAACGCGGTCGCCGCGCGCAACCGCTGTATACTGAGTGGGAGCAAGACATGACTGCCAATTCCGAACGGCAGGGGGCAGCAATGGAGAACATCGCTGACAGCATGGAGCGTGTGGCCCGATCTGTGCTCCCCCCTGCTAGGCAGGTGCTTCTCCAGCAGCAGGCGGCACGGTCCACGGCCCGCTCGCTCAGGCTGGGCATGGCGGCCTCAGACAGGGCACGCCAGGCTGAAATGTCGTCTCTGCGTCAAGCAATTGCTGCTCACGCAGAGGCGCACATGGATGCCCTGAGGGAGGAGTATGCCTCCCTCAGATCCACTCTGGGTGTCCTTATGATGTCCCAGAGGCAGCAGGCAGAGGAGAGGTTTGCACAGCTTGAGCGCACCATTTCGGCTGAGCTACAGGCTTGCCGGGAGGTGCAGCGGTTGTCCAGCCAGGACTTGCAGGAGGAACTCCGTGTTACACGTGCTACCTTGCAAGAGGAAGCACGTGTATCACGTGAGGTTCTGCATGCAGACCTATGTAACATCGCCACACAGAACCAGGCTCACCTGTCCGGCAGACTTGCTGCCGACGAGGGGCAAGCTGCGGCTAGGCGTGGCCAGGCTACTGTGCCACGTCCTCCTTTCCGGGATGAGCCAGACTCGGACGACCATCTATCTCCCACATAGGTCGTGCTGTGCAGGCGTTGAGCCCATGGAGGTATTTTTTTTGGCTCAGCATCATCGCATGTGGATGTTGAGCAGCACCCTGTACCTCCCCCCTCCTGGGTGCCTCCCCTCCCCCCCGGGTCGTATGTGGCCATTTTTGATTTTTCTTTTAGTTTAGTTAGTTAAGTTTCTGTTTGATAGTTAGTTTAAATAGGTAATGTAGGTTTTCCATAGTTAGTGTAATTAGTTAATAGTTGAGTTAGTTTTAAATTTGTAGTCTATTGTGCTTTCATGTGACAGTGCGGTGCCTTGTGGTTTTTGAAGGCATCCACTGTCTGTTCCAGCTGGGCCCTTCATGGTTGTCTTGTGTATGTGTTTGCTGCTTGGGTTCCTTGACTCACATATGCCACTCCTGCCTCCCTTATCCATGGGCTCGCAAGGATGGTTCGGTGTTACAGAATTTTACACAAGGGCTTTGGACTGTCATATCTGTGGCATGTCTGGTGCTTTGTGACTTGTGTTGACACCCCTAGTGGGGATGATTTAGGTGTAATTGTCCACTGTTCAGCTTTTGCTAGATGGGGTGTGTCATGATTAATGTGGACATTGATTGCTATGCATTGTGTATTATGTCTCATTTCTTTCCTGTACACGTGCCTGTTGCAATTCATGCTGTAGATAGTGTTCCACACTTTGGAAGTCAAAGACGGACTGATGGTGTGATTTGTGATGTGACTCTCTGACATGGTCAAGTAATGAGATGCCTGATGAGACACACACAGATCACTTTGATGCATTAATCATTTGTTTCATGCACTTTCTGCAGGGGGATGAGGCACCAGAGCACCTTTGCCAGCAGACATGGCCCATTGGACGACGGAATTCCTGACCCGTTTGTTGGTGCCCACATGCACATGTGTGCACGAGCAGAGCCACAGTGATTGCAGACCCACATCCTAGAACTGCTGACATGTTCCAAGGAACTCCAGGCAAGGTGAGCATCACAGGGGGGCCATGACACAGCAAAGCTTGCACCAGGCGAGTTGCACATGCAGGCTTAGTCACAGCACTGAGGGTGAGCTTAGACGAATATTGGTGTTGAAGCACACAATGCAGCTCAGATGTGTTTCTGGACTGATGGCTGTTGATAGTAGGGTTGTCTGGGACACATGCAGGGGCAGTGGCACATACCCTGCGGTACACCAAGGTTCATTGAGGCACTTGTATCAACCATGTAGCCTTCCGAGACATGGAAAGGGGCAGCTCACAGGGACATACAGCAAGGGACATACTTGGGTGCAGTGCATGTCTATTCCACGTACTTCATGATAAATGCACTGCCAACTTTGTTTTGGTCATGGTGGTACGCAACTTGCTCTGTAGTCATGGCTTGCCATATGGGTCTGTCTGCTTACCCAGGGAACATTGCATGTTGTGTGAATTGTGACACATTGGTGTTCCATTTGCCACGCACCCACCAGCGCCTGACTTACTGCATTGACTGTGTATGACCCGTCACAGGGGTGATGTTATATATGGGTACGAAGCATCGAGCACTGATTGTCTGTTTGTAGAGTAGTTTGTTGCTATGGGGCATGTTTTGTGTTGTGTTTTCGTGTAATTGGCACATACAGGTTGTTGACTGTGTCTCTCTTTGCAGCATTGGAGTGCTCCTGTAACCGGCCCTGAGAGTGCGCAGGCAGGAGGCCAGCACTCAAAACCAGAGCTAAGTGTCTTGTTGTTTTCCTTACAAACTGCCCTGCATAGGCTTGCTGGGGAGTGTACTGATGCATGGATGTATGTGTGGTCCTATTTGGTATGTTTTTTTCCCTAATCACCCATGATCCTATGCAATTATGAAACCTGTACCCTCTACCCGGTGTTCCTGCTTCCCGTGCCTATCCAAGCAACGTTCCCTGACCCTCTTTCCCCACTGGGGTTGCGGATGCCTGTGTAAGCCCCGAACTTGCAGGCGCCAAAACCCTAGAGGGGGTGGTTGGTTCGTACCACTCCTGAGCCTGGACTACAGAAGGCCATGACAATGATGTCCAAGTTTGTTTGGATTGTGTATGTGTTCATGCAGGTTGTACATTTTCGTGCATTCCCTAGTTTCATGTGTCATTCCTCCTCCCCTCACCTGCCACTCATTCCAGTCATCCAGTGTGTCTACACCTGTCCCGACTGCATATCCCTGAACCTCATTCCCCACCATGATCTCAGGGGCCTGTGTGAGTTTGACCTTGCAGGCACCCGGGACATGGTGTGGGTGGTTGTTTCATGAGACTCCCGAGCCTGTACAGGGGACCTGTGACAGTACACATCCATTCATGGTGCATCATCCTATGTCATGTACCACACATGTCTCACATCCTGTCGTGACATTGTTCTGCTGTGCTACCTTGGTTGTTGCATCATTGTGGTAGTACTTGGCGTTTGTGAGGTACTGCTACGTCAAGTCATCTACTGGAGGGTGTTTGGGTTCGTTTTCATGCCTTGGATTTTGTGATTTTGGAAATGGGTGTGGATTCTGAGGGTTCAGGCATCTTTTTACACACAAGGTGGGAGATGGACACGAAGGGTAAAGGTGATCCTGTGGCCAGGTGGAAATGAGGGTTGGAGGCTCCATGACCCAGGTGCAGTTGTTCAGTGGGTCATGGTCATTTGCGCGGGAGGGGGGGGTTGTTGTTGATAGTTGCATTGCCCTGCAGTGTGATGGCAACTCTGACATTGTAATGTTGTTGTCCTATGTACATGTTGTGTTCTGCTGATCAATGCCTGTTCATGTGTTGTGTTTTCCTTTCAGGTGCGAGGGGATAGTTGTGGTTTGACATGCTGGGGTGTACACATGGTGGATGTTCACATGTGATGTGTAGGGAACACTGATGGTCACTTGAGTGCACATGCATATGTGGAGTGCATGTCCCTGCAGAACCACACACTTGCACTCGGATGCACTCCATGTACTCCCACCCTTGCATATCCACGTGTACACTGTTTGCCTTCTGGTGCCCACTGTGTCCCGGCAGCACATGTTCTGTGACCGATTATGGTTCCAGTACATGCCAAATTTGATGTTTGATGTAGTCTGTCACTTAGATGTGATGCTCAGGGTGTGCATCACACGCAATGGCTGTTCACTGTGCTGTGCGCTGAGCAGTGTGATGCAGGAGTGGGACACTGCACACATGAGCTGCAGTGTTGATTTTGCAATGCATAATGTGCATATAGACAGGCATTCATTGTGATGTTACGTCTACGACTGTTGCAATGCATTTGGAAACGACTTATTTTGGGTGGGACATTTTGTTGGTCTGTCATTTCATCTGATTCCGGGTCAGGCATCATTGTCCGATGCCACTGTACATTTAGGACATGGCAATGTGTACCTTATTGTTACTGCGTCAGTGTATGGGTATTGCTTGCCATGTCATGTTGATGTTTGGGAGGGTTTGACTGACATGACAGTGATGGCCATGGCCTGTTTTGCAGGTGTGTGTGATGCACACCTTGCATGTCCAGGGCATCCGCTTCTCAGAGCAACTAGCTGGGGGTAGGTTTCTCTCCGCAGCAGGGCCCTCCCCCTGGAACAGACTTCCTGCCTGACTTGAACTTGAGGGGAACCATCTCCAGTTCTGGAAGCACCTCAAGACCTTCCTCTTTGCTTCTGCTTACTCTCTGCCTCTCCCTTGCAGAATTCTTCACTGGAACTGCACAGGAGCTGCTACTGGGACACTCTCACCAACCTCGGTCCCTGGCCCAGCCACTGTCCACTTGCACTGCCACCCTGCAACCCCTGCACTGCAGTACTGTCTCTCTATCCCTACAGCCCTCCCTTCCCAGCACTTGTCTGCACTTACCTTTGCAGTTGCCACCAGGCGACCTATGTATTATTCTTTTGGCCTACTTCCCCTGTACTGGACTCCCCCCCACCCTTCCCCTTGCACTTTTCCCTTCCCCCTACCCCTGCACTTGCACAATCTCAATGACACCTGGCATAGTAGTACCGTTCTCTGTGTTCCCTTGTCCCCCCCCCTGCCTCATTGCGCCTTGGAATACTTGTGTATGGCCCATGTCATGTCACATGTCATATGTGTGCATTTTGGTTGCACAGGATAGCTTGTGTTTAAGTAGCTAGGGATGCAGACGATGTGGCACTTCCATGGCAACTATCTCAGGGTGGTAGGGTTGTGACAGTTGACTGTCACTTTGTCATCATCGATTGTCACCTGGTATGTGCCAGGCCTGTGTGCACTCCGCAGGGGTGGGAGTTTAGGTGAAAAATGTGGCCACAAGCTGGGTCCGGGCTTCCTCGCCACGTGCCCTGTCCCCTCCCATGGGCAGCGCCTGTGCCTGTGGTTGGGGATGTGGGGGCACCACCATGTCCACCGGGACGCCCTGCCGTGTTGCAACATTGTGCAGGACACATGCTGCCACAATGATCCTGCACACTACTGGTGGTGCATAGAGTAGTTGCCCACCAGAGCGGTCAAGGGAGCGGAAACGTGACTTGAGCACTCCGAATGTGCGCTCCACTATGCCCCTGGTTGCAATATGGGCGGCGTTGTATCTTACCTGGGGTGGTGTGGTGGGGTTCCAGATTGGCGTCATCATGTGGTTGCTCAGAGGGTAGGCACTGTCCCCTGGGGAGGTGATAATAATTGAGATTATTAGGATTGGGATATTTGTCTGTGTGTGACTTGCATGCATGTGCAAGGGAATTTGTACTGACCTAGGAGCCATGTGTCGCCATGCTGCCCAGCTTCCAGGGCCCGGCTCAGGGCGGACATTCTGTATATGAAACTGTCATGGGTGGAGCCAGGGTAGTTTGCATAGACAGAGGTGATGATTCCCTTTGCATCGCATACCACCTGTACATTGATGGAATGCCAGTGCTTGCGGTTTCGGTAGATGTGCTCAGTGGCCCTAGGTGGACGTAGGGCCACATGGGTGCAATCTATGGCACCGAGCACTTTGGGGAAGTGTGCCACCCTGAAAAAATCCAGGACAACGGCCTGCCTTTCTGCGGGTGTTCTGGGCATGTATATGTGCCTGCGGACTGAGGGGCGCGCTGTCATGATTGCCAGTACCTGGTGTATGCAGCGTGACTGCGTGGCCTGTGAGACCCCCCCCACTATGGCAGTGGTCCGCTGAAACGACCCAGTGGCCAAAAAATGCAAGATATTGAGCAGCTTCTCCAAGGGGCTCAATGCTTGGGAGCAAAGGGTGGGGGATGTGAGGTCATCTTCCCACTCCCTGACCAGGTCTAGGATGATATGGGGTGGAAACCTATACCTGCCGTAGACCTGGTCGTCAGGCATCCCAAAAAGGCTTGTCCGTGGTGCAAAAATGCGTGCCCTGGCTATTCTCCTACTCCTGCGGTGTCCCACGATCAGTGCAGCAACAAATGGGGCATTCATCGTCGCTGTATATACGCGTTTGTTGTTTGCGCGCACTTTTATGCTGTCCGCGGGACGCCTCCGTGTGGGCGGACTCATTGATGCCTGTGCACGTCTTTTGCCGTGCACGTGTTTCCCGTATTCGGGTGTCATCGCGTGTGATCGGAGGGGAGCGAGCGTACACGCGATTGGCCTGGGTACGTGTGTTCCGGGTGCGCGGGTAGTTCCACACGCGATTAGCCTGGGTACGTGTGTTTCCGGGTGCGCGGGTAGTTCCACACGCGATTGGCCTGGGTACGTGTATTACAGGGGTGCGCGAGAAAATCTACACGCGATTGGCCTGGGTACGTGGATTTCAGGGGTGCGCGAGAAATGCTACACGCGATTGGCCTGGGTACGTGTATTACAGGGGTGCGCGAGAAAATCTACACGCGATTGGCCTGGGTACATGTATTACAGGGGTGCGCGAGAAATGCTACACGCGATTGGCCTGGGTACGTGGATTTCAGGGGTGCGCGAGAAAATCTACACGCGATTGGCCTGGGTACGTGTATTACAGGGGTGCGCGAGAAATGCTACACGCGATTGGCCTGGGTACGTGTATTACAGGGGTGCGCGAGAAATGCTACACGCGATTGGCCTGGGTACGTGGATTTCAGGGGTGCGCGAGAAAATCTACACGCGATTGGCCTGGGTAGGTGTGTTTCGGGGTGCCGTGAACTTTCACACGCGATTGGTTGAAATCCACGTGTGTTCTGTCATCACGTGCAAAGAGGGATACACCCTCGCACGACACGTCACAGACGCGCTGAGGGCCTTTGGTCCAATGAAAATGCGTATGCGTGCAGACGCGCTTAGGGCCTTTCCTCGAATTACACGCTGACGTGCAGATTTTTCACGTGCCAAATCACTCCGTATCAAGCTGGCCACGCGAATACACATGGAAGACCACGCTCCTGCCCAGAAGGCCGAATCACTGCCCCCCAGTGCCCCGAGCAGCCTCCCACGTGCCATCTGCTGCTGCCTGCCTGCCTGCCTGCCTGCCTGCCTGCCTGCTGCCACCGTGCCCTGCCATTTGGTGCCTGCACATCAGCCATCTGCAGGGGTCCAGTTGCTGTGTCCACCCCTGCTGGAACAGTAGACTCCCGACTGGGATACCATCGCTCCACAGCCCAGCCCCAGGACCCAGTTGCCCACCCACGCCTACCTCGGGGGTCGCCATGTCGGGGCAAGCACCATCTGAGACCAGTGGCGACCCCCAGCCAGAGAGGCAGAGGGCCACCAGCTTCAGTGAGAAGGAAGTTGGTGTCCTGGTGGAGCATGTCCTGGGGCATTATGATGCCCTCTTCGGAAGACCACGCGCCAACAAGGAAGGACGGGAGAGGATCTGGGACGATGTAGTGGTTGCCATCAACGCGGAGGGGGTGGCAACCCGCGACATCAAGCACATCAAGAAGCACTGGGAGGACTTGAGGTCCAGGACCCTCAATAAGGCCCGGCGCCTCGCGGAGGGGGGCCGGGCACGCCTGAGTGACATCCAGATGAGGGTCCTGGAATGCGTAGACCCAGCGCTCCACGCCCAGATCCTTCGGAGGCAGACCCATCTGGAGTTGGCCGGTAAGTGGCCAAGCATTACTGTGTGAGACAGGGCATGTTGCAGTGTGCTGGTTGTCTGATACCTGCCTGTATGTGTGACATAGGCCATGTACGTATGTGTGTGTGCAGGGACATCATGGTCAGGCATGTGAGTACAGTGATGTGTGAACCACATGGTTGGTGCATGTGTTCTATTGCAACATGGGGGGCTCTGTGCGGAATGGACACATGGAAGCATGGCAGTCTCTGTTCCTGGACATGGGTGGGGGTGAGGGATGGGTGCTGGTCCCATGTACACGTATGGTGTCCATGTGTGTGTGTCTGACCTGCGTGTCTGTGACTTGTAACTGCCATGGATGCATGACACATGTCTGTGACAATGTTCAGATTCACTGATGCAGCCTAGTCATCCTTGTATCCACTGCGTCTGTGGTGTACGAGGCCAGATGGATGGAACTACGGTGAGGTGTGTGCATGTGATGGCAAGACCCATGATGCATGTGAGTTTAAAACCAACATTGCATGAATCATGAGTCCCTTGGTCATGTATGCCAATGTCCATGGCATGCGCCATGCCTGTTACTGTATGTGTTTTGCCTACACTGACCCATGTGTTGTGGAGGGACATGATGGAAGTGATGTATACCAGTGCCACTCATCTGCTGTTGCTTCCTGTCTAGGGGACCATTGTACAGTACCCTGATGCTTGTGTTCTATGTCTCCCTCTACACAGTGGCAAGTGAAGAAGAGGGCGGAGAAGGCGCTGTGGAGCAGAGCGGCGGGGATGCCGCCACGGCTGCAGCGGAAGGGGTGGGTGAGCCCCCACAGGGGCTTGCACCGGCGGAAGACGGCGTGGAGACATCCAGGTTGGTGGTTTCCACAGAGGGGGAGGAGGCCGCTACTGAGCCACACATGGGGCCTGGTGGGGGCATCCCCGCTGGTGCAAGTGGTGCAGTCCAGGGCCAGGGGCAGGAGGCAGCACAGGTCGTCGTGGAGGTGCCTGTGCATGTCACTGTCCCTGACACTGTGACTGCACCACCATGCACCAGCAGGGATGCCCCATCCCAGGCCCGTCCGCAGGTAGGGGAGATGTCCATGTCATCTGACACTCCTCTACCTGCGGACGGGGGGACCCCTGGCCGTGTGGAGAGGGTCCTGATTGGTGTCGCGTTGCGCACAGCTGGCATTCGTGATGAGGTGCATGCTTCCCGGGAGGATCATGCACATCATCACGAAGAGCACTGTGCGTACGTGAACCATTTGGGAGCCGCCATGGTCGGGGGTTTCCTACATGTGTGTGGCCTTCTGGCGACCCTCTCCTCCTCTGTGGAGGCTATGCGCCAGTCATGCTCCATGCCGTCTTCCGGCCCAGATGCCACCAGGGCCCCCTGTGGACCTGCCCCGACCAACGCAGCCAGCTCGGTGGGGACCCCATCCCTGCCACAGTCGGGAGTCGAAGGTCCAGCAGTGGTGGACACACCAGCAACTGTCCCCCTGCAGATGGAGGATGTGCCGGCATCATCTGGCAGGGCACGTGCACGACGGCATCGGTGGATTCCATCAGCCTGGATGCCGTCATGCTGGCAGAGGCAGTGGCGTCGGAGGCAGCATCAGGCTCGACGTGGGAGGCATCATGGCTCGGGGCCATCAAGATCAGAGGGGCAGGCATCGGCCGGAGGGCAGGAGAACCCTGGGATGGCAGTGTCTTCCGTGTGGGAGCAGTTGGTCCAGCGGATACGTGCGGAGCGGCAGCGGGCGGAAGAGGAGCGGCTCACCATGGTCAGGGCGGAGTTCTCCATGCGTCGGGCGTTGAGGCGGGCTGAGTGCCTCGAGGAAGCTCGCAGGGAGTTTGAGGTGGACACGGGGTTGTCCCTGCGAGACCTCGGGGCCAGGACAGAGTCCCGCCTCCGGGACATCGACATGGAGTTCGATGATGCCCTGGCCGGCAACATCACAGAGTGAGCCGCAGGACTTGCCCGCTGCCATTGTATATAGTTCTTTAGTTAGTTAGTGTTAGGTTTCCTTTATTTTTTAAGTTTTTTTTGGACCGCTCGGACAATGGCCACTTTTCTGTATATATATTTTTTATTAGTTAGTAGTAGTAGGTTTCATTTATGGTGTTGGGCTCATGGACCCTGGGATATTCTTGTACATAGTTTGATGTTTGGAAAACATTTGTTGGATTTATATTTGTGTTCACCATGAGGCAATGGTTTTTCCTTATTTTTTCCCCCCATTATTTTGCTTTGGACTACATTAGTTTTTGGATTCCTTTGTTTTTTGATTTTTTCTATTAGTTCTCGGACATGGACCATTTGTTTTGTCATCCCCATTGTTGTGTGTTTTATTTCTTTACTTCATTTTCATCTTTAATACATATATTTTTACTTACATTTGTGGTATTTTCTCATTGGTTTCATGCATGTCATGATATGGGTTTTGACATTCACTTGCACCCATTGTGTATGTGTGTGTGACGGACATGTGTTCATTTACATACTTGCCATTGGGGTTGTATCATGTAATTGCATCTACTATGTGGGTGGATGCAATCCTTGGCTGGGTGTTTGTGGTGGGTATGCTGCCCATTACTGCCATGATTGCGTTTCGTCAGGACCTGGGGGCAGGGGGACATGAGTGGGGGCCTGCAGGGGGGTGGGGGTGCAAGGGACATGGGTGGGGGCCTGCTGGCAGGTGCCCCACAGTGCTGGGGGGTGGGGGTGCAGGGGGACATGAGTGGGGGCCTGCTGGGGGGTGGGGGTGCAAGGGGACATGGTTGGGGGCCTGCTGGCAGGTGCCCCACAGTGCTGGGGGGTGGGGGTGGTGGGAGACATGGGTGGGGGCCTTGTGGAGGATGCCCCTGGTGACTGGAGGGGTGGGGGTGGTGGGAGACATGGTTGGGCGCCTGCTGGCAGGTGCCCCACAGTGCTGGGGGGTGGGGGTGCAGGGGGACATGAGCGGGGGCCTGCTGGGGGGTGGGGGTGCAAGGGGACATGGTTGGGGGCCTGCTGGCAGGTGCCCCACAGTGCTGGGGGTGGGGGTGGTGGGAGACATGGGTGGGGGCCTTGTGGAGGCTGCCCCTGGTGACTGGAGGGGTGGGGGTGGTGTGAGACAAGGGTGGGGGCCTTGTGGAGGCTGCCCCTGGTGACTGGGGGGTGGGGGTGCAGGGGGACATGAGTGGGGGCCTGCTGGGGGGTGGGGGTGCAAGGGGACATGGTTGGGGCCTGCTGGCAGGTGCCCCACAGTGCTGGGGGGTGGGGGTGCAGGGGGACATGAGTGGGGGCCTGCTGGGGGGTGGGGGTGCAAGGGGACATGGTTGGGGGCCTGCTGGCAGGTGCCCCACAGTGCTGGGGGGTGGGGGTGCAGGGGGACATGAGTGGGGGCCTGGTGGAGGCTGCCCCTGGTGACTGGAGGGGTGGGGGTGCAAGGGGACATGAGTGGGACATGGTTGGGGGCCTGCTGGCAGGTGCGCCACAGTGCTGGGGGGTGGGGGTGCAAGGGGACATGAGTGGGGGCCTGCTGGGGGGTGGGGGTGCAAGGGGACATGGGTGGGGGCCTTGTGGAGGCTGCCCCTGGTGACTGGAGGGGTGGGGGTGGTGGGAGACATGGGTGGGGGCCTGGTGGAGGCTGCCCCTGGTGACTGGAGGGGTGGGGGTGGTGGGAGACATGGGTGGGGGCCTGGTGGAGGCTGCCCCTGGTGACTGGAGGGGTGGGGGTGGTGGGAGACATGGGTGGGGGCCTGGTGGAGGCTGCCCCTGGTGACTGGAGGGGTGGGGGTGGTGGGAGACATGGGTGGGGGCCTGGTGGGGGCTGCCCCTGGTGACTGGAGGGGTGGGGGTGGTGGGAGGCATGGGTGGGGGCCTTGTGGAGGCTGCCCCTGGTGACTGGGTGGTGGGGGTGGTGGGAGACATGGGTGGGGGCCTTGTGGAGGCTGCCCCTGGTGACTGGAGGGGTGGGGGTGGTGGGAGAAATGGGTGGGGGCCTTGTGGAGGCTGCACCTGGTGACTGGAGGGGTGGGGGTGGTGGGAGACATGGGTGGGGGCCTGGTGGAGGCTGCCCCTGGTGACTGGAGGGGTGGGGGTGGTGGGAGACATGGGTGGGGGCCTTGTGGAGGCTGCCCCTGGTGACTGGGTGGTGGGGGTGGTGTGAGACATGGGTGGGGGCCTTGTGGAGGCTGCCCCTGGTGACTGGAGGGGTGGGGGTGGTGGGAGACATGGGTGGGGGCATGGTGGAGGCTGCCCCTGGTGACTGGAGGGGTGGGGGTGGTGGGAGACATGGTTGGGGGCCTGGTGGAGGCTGCCCCTGGTGACTGGAGGGGTGGGGGTGGTGGAAGACATGGGTGGGGGCCTGGTGGAGGCTGCCCCTGGTGACTGGAGGGGTGGGGTGGTGGGAGACATGGGTGGGGGCCTGGTGGAGGCTGCCCCTGGTGACTGGAGGGGTGGGGGTGGTGGGAGACATGGGTGGGGGCCTGGTGGAGGCTGCCCCTGGTGACTGGAGGGGTGGGGGTGGTGGGAGACATGGGTGGGGGTCTTGTGGAGGCTGCCCCTGGTGACTGGGGGGTGGTGGGAGACATGGGTGGGGGCCTTGTGGAGGCTGCCCCTGGTGACTGGAGGGGTGGGGGTGGTGGGAGACATGGGTGGGGGCCTGGTGGAGGCTGCCCCTGGTGACTGGGGGTGGGGGTGCAAGGGGACATGAGTGGGGGCCTGCTGGGGGGTGGGGGTGGTGGGAGACATGGTTGGGGGCCTGGTGGAGGCTGCCCCTGGTGACTGGAGGGGTGGGGGTGGTGGGAGACATGGTTGGGGGTCTGGTGGAGGCTGCCCCTGGTGACTGGGTGGTGGGGGTGGTGGGAGACATGGGTGGGGGCCTTGTGGAGGCTGCCCCTGGTGACTGGAGGGGTGGGGGTGGTGGGAGACATGGGGTGGGGGCCTGGTGGAGGCTGCCCCTGGTGACTGGAGGGGTGGGGGTGGTGGAGACATGGGTGGGGTCCTTGTGGAGGCTGCCCCTGGTGACTGGAGGGGTGGGGGTGGTGGGAGACATGGGTGGGGGCCTGGTGGAGGCTGCCCCTGGTGACTGGAGGGGTGGGGGTGGTGGGAGATATGGGTGGGGCCTGGTGGAGGCTGCCCCTGGTGACTGGAGGGGTGGGGGTGGTGGGAGACATGGGTGGGGGCCTGGTGGAGGCTGCCCCTGGTGACTGGAGGGGTGGGGGTGGTGGGAGACATGGGTGGGGGCCTGGTGGAGGCTGCCCCTGGTGACTGGAGGGGTGGGGGTGGTGGGAGACATGGGTGGGGGCCTGGTGGAGGCTGCCCCTGGTGACTGGAGGGGTGGGGGTGGTGGGAGACATGGGTGGGGGCCTTCTGGAGGCTGCCCCTGGTGACTGGAGGGGTGGGGGTGGTGGGAGACATGGGTGGGGGCCTTGTGGAGGCTGCCCCTGGTGACTGGGGGGTGGTGGGAGACATGGGTGGGGGCCTTGTGGAGGCTGCCCCTGGTGACTGGAGGGGTGGGGGTGGTGGGAGACATGGGTGGGGGCCTGGTGGAGGCTGCCCCTGGTGACTGGGGGGTGGGGGTGCAAGGGGACATGAGTGGGGGCCTGCTGGGGGGTGGGGGTGGTGGGAGACATGGTTGGGGGCATGGTGGAGGCTGCCCCTGGTGACTGGAGGGGTGGGGGTGGTGGGAGACATGGTTGGGGGTCTGGTGGAGGCTGCCCCTGGTGACTGGGTGGTGGGTGTGGTGGGAGACATGGGTGGGGGCCTTGTGGAGGCTGCCCCTGGTGACTGGAGGGGTGGGGGTGGTGGGAGACATGGGTGGGGGCCTGGTGGAGGCTGCCCCTGGTGACTGGAGGGGTGGGGGTGGTGTGAGACATGGGTGGGGGCCTTGTGGAGGCTGCCCCTGGTGACTGGGTGGTGGGGGTGGTGGGAGACATGGGTGGGGGCCTTGTGGAGGCTGCCCCTGGTGACTGGAGGGGTGCGGGTGGTGGGAGACATGGGTGGGGGCCTGGCGGAGGCTGCCCCTGGTGACTGGAGGGGTGGGGGTGGTGGGAGACATGGGTGGGGGCCTTGTGGAGGCTGCCCCTGGTGACTGGGGGGTGGGGGTGGTGGGAGACATGGGTGGGGGCCTTGTGGAGGCTGCCCCTGGTGACTGGAGGGGTGGGGGTGGTGGGAGACATGGTTGGGGGCCTGCTGGCAGGTGCCCCACAGTGCTGGGGGGTGGGGGTGCAGGGGGACATGAGTGGGGGCCTGGTGGAGGTTTCCCCTGGTGACTGGAGGGGTGGGGGTGGTGGGAGACATGGTTGGGGGCCTGCTGGCAGGTGCCCCACAGTGCTGGGGGGTGGGGGTGCAGGGGGACATGAGTGGGGGCCTGCTGGGGTGGGGGTGCAAGGGGACATGGTTGGGGGCCTGCTGGCAGGTGCCCCACAGTGCTGGGGGGTGGGGGTGCAGGGGGACATGAGTGGGGGCCTGGTGGAGGCTGCCCCTGGTGAAAGGAGGGGTGGGGGTGCAAGGGGACATGAGTGGGACATGGTTGGGGGCCTGCTGGCAGGTGCCCCACAGTGCTGGGGGGTGGGGGTGCAAGGGGACATGAGTGGGGGCCTGCTGGGGGGTGGGGGTGCAAGGGGACATGGGTGGGGGCCTTGTGGGGGGCTGCCCCTGGTGACTGGAGGGGTGGGGGTGGTGGGAGACATGGGTGGGGGCCTGGTGGAGGCTGCCCCTGGTGACTGGAGGGGTGGGGTGGTGGGAGACATGGGTGGGGGCCTGGTGGAGGTTGCCCCTGGTGACTGGAGGGGTGGGGGTGGTGGGAGACATGGGTGGGGGCCTGGTGGGGGCTGCCCCTGGTGACTGGAGGGGTGGGGGTGGTGGGAGGCATGGGTGGGGGCCTTGTGGAGGCTGCCCCTGGTGACTGGGTGGTGGGGGTGGTGGGAGACATGGGTGGGGGCCTTGTGGAGGCTGCCCCTGGTGACTGGAGGGGTGGGGGTGGTGGGAGAAATGGGTGGGGGCCTTGTGGAGGCTGCCCCTGGTGACTGGAGGGGTGGGGGTGGTGGGAGACATGGGTGGGGGCCTGGTGGAGGCTGCCCCTGGTGACTGGAGGGGTGGGGGTGGTGGGAGACATGGGTGGGGGCCTTGTGGAGGCTGCCCCTGGTGACTGGGTGGTGGGGGTGGTGTGAGACATGGGTGGGGGCCTTGTGGAGGCTGCCCCTGGTGACTGGAGGGGTGGGGGTGGTGGGAGACATGGGTGGGGGCCTGGTGGAGGCTGCCCCTGGTGACTGGAGGGGTGGGGGTGGTGGGAGACATGGTTGGGGGCCTGGTGGAGGCTGCCCCTGGTGACTGGAGGGGTGGGGGGTGGTGGGAGACATGGGTGGGGGCCTGGTGGAGGCTGCCCCTGGTGACTGGAGGGGTGGGGGTGGTGGGAGACATGGGTGGTGGCCTGGTGGAGGCTGCCCCTGGTGACTGGAGGGGTGGGGGTGGTGGGAGACATGGGTGGGGGCCTGGTGGAGGCTGCCCCTGGTGACTGGAGGGGTGGGGGTGGTGGGAGACATGGGTGGGGGTCTTGTGGAGGCTGCCCCTGGTGACTGGGGGGTGGTGGGAGACATGGGTGGGGGCCTTGTGGAGGCTGCCCCTGGTGACTGGAGGGGTGGGGGTGGTGGGAGACATGGGTGGGGGCCTGGTGGAGGCTGCCCCTGGTGACTGGGGGTGGGGGTGCAAGGGGACATGAGTGGGGGCCTGCTGGGGGGTGGGGGTGGTGGGAGACATGGTTGGGGGCCTGGTGGAGGCTGCCCCTGGTGACTGGAGGGGTGGGGGTGGTGGGAGACATGGTTGGGGGTCTGGTGGAGGCTGCCCCTGGTGACTGGGTGGTGGGGGTGGTGGGAGACATGGGTGGGGGCCTTGTGGAGGCTGCCCCTGGTGACTGGAGGGGTGGGGGTGGTGGGAGACATGGGTGGGGGCCTGGTGGAGGCTGCCCCTGGTGACTGGAGGGGTGGGGGTGGTGGAGACATGGGTGGGGTCCTTGTGGAGGCTGCCCCTGGTGACTGGAGGGGTGGGGGTGGTGGGAGACATGGGTGGGGGCCTGGTGGAGGCTGCCCCTGGTGACTGGAGGGGTGGGGGTGGTGGGAGATATGGGTGGGGGCCTGGTGGAGGCTGCCCCTGGTGACTGGAGGGGTGGGGGTGGTGGGAGACATGGGTGGGGGCCTGGTGGAGGCTGCCCCTGGTGACTGGAGGGGTGGGGGTGGTGGGAGACATGGGTGGGGGCCTGGTGGAGGCTGCCCCTGGTGACTGGAGGGGTGGGGGTGGTGGGAGACATGGGTGGGGGCCTGGTGGAGGCTGCCCTGGTGACTGGAGGGGTGGGGGTGGTGGGAGACATGGGTGGGGGCCTTCTGGAGGCTGCCCCTGGTGACTGGAGGGGTGGGGGTGGTGGGAGACATGGGTGGGGGCCTTGTGGAGGCTGCCCCTGGTGACTGGGGGGTGGTGGGAGACATGGGTGGGGGCCTTGTGGAGGCTGCCCCTGGTGACTGGAGGGGTGGGGGTGGTGGGAGACATGGGTGGGGGCCTGGTGGAGGCTGCCCCTGGTGACTGGGGGTGGGGGTGCAAGGGGACATGAGTGGGGGCCTGCTGGGGGGTGGGGGTGGTGGGAGACATGGTTGGGGGCATGGTGGAGGCTGCCCCTGGTGACTGGAGGGGTGGGGGTGGTGGGAGACATGGTTGGGGGTCTGGTGGAGGCTGCCCCTGGTGACTGGGTGGTGGGTGTGGTGGGAGACATGGGTGGGGGCCTGGTGGAGGCTGCCCCTGGTGACTGGAGGGGTGGGGTGGTGTGAGACATGGGTGGGGGCCTTGTGGAGGCTGCCCCTGGTGACTGGGTGGTGGGGGTGGTGGGAGACATGGGGTGGGGGCCCTTGTGGAGGCTGCCCTGGTGACTGGAGGGGTGGGGGTGGTGGGAGACATGGGTGGGGGCCTGGTGGAGGCTGCCCCTGGTGACTGGAGGGGTGGGGGTGGTGGGAGACATGGGTGGGGGCCTTGTGGAGGCTGCCCCTGGTGACTGGGGGGTGGGGGTGGTGGGAGACATGGGTGGGGGCCTTGTGGAGGCTGCCCCTGGTGACTGGAGGGGTGGGGGTGGTGGGAGGCATGGTTGGGGGCCTGCTGGCAGGTGCCCCACAGTGCTGGGGGGTGGGGGTGCAGGGGGACATGAGTGGGGGCCTGGTGGAGGCTGCCCCTGGTGACTGGAGGGGTGGGGGTGGTGGGAGACATGGTTGGGGGCCTGCTGGCAGGTGCCCCACAGTGCTGGGGGGTGGGGGTGCATGGGAGACATGGTTGGGGGTCTGGTGGAGGCGTGCCCCTGGTGACTGGGTGGTGGGGGTGATGGGAGACATGGGTGGGGGCCTTGTGGAGGCTGCCCTGGTGACTGATGGGTGGGGGTGGTGGGAGACATGGGTGGGGGCCTGGTGGAGGCTGCCCCTGGTGACTGGAGGGGTGGGGGTGGTGGTGTGAGACATGGGTGGGGGCCTTGTGGAGGCTGCCCCTGTGACTTGGAGGGGTGGGGGTGGTGGGAGACATGGGTGGGGGCCTGGTGGGAGGCTGCCCCTGGTGACTGGAGGGGTGGGGGTGGTGGGAGACATGGGTGGGGGCCTGGTGGAGGCTGCCCCTGTGACTGGAGGGGTGGGGGTGGTGGGAGACATGGGTGGGGGCCTGTGGAGGCTGCCCTGGTGACTGGAGGGGTGGGGGTGGTGGGAGACATGGGTGGGGGCCTGGTGGAGGCTGCCCCTGGTGACTGGAGGGGTGGGGGTGGTGGGAGACATGGGTGGGGGCCTGGTGGAGGGCTGCCCCTGGTGACTGGAGGGGTGGGGGTGGTGGGAGACATGGGTGGGGGCCTTGTGGAGGCTGCCCCTGGTGACTGGAGGGGTGGGGGTGGTGGGAGACATGGGTGGGGGCCTTGTGGAGGCTGCCCCTGGTGACTGGGGGTGGTGGGAGACATGGGTGGGGGCCTTGTGGAGGCTGCCCTGGTGACTGGAGGGGTGGGGGTGGTGGGAGACATGGGTGGGGCCTGGTGGAGGCTGCCCCTGGTGACTGGGGTGGGGGTGCAAGGGGACATGAGTGGGGGCCTGCTGGGGGGTGGGGGTGGTGGGAGGACATGGTTGGGGGCCTGGTGGAGGCTGCCCCTGGTGACTGGAGGGGTGGGGGTGGTGGGAGACATGGTTGGGGGTCTGGTGGAGGCTGCCCCTGGTGACTGGGTGGTGGGGGTGGTGGGAGACATGAGTGGGGGCCTGGTGGAGGCTGCCCCTGGTGACTGGAGGGGTGGGGGTGGTGGGAGACATGAGTGGGGGCCTGGTGGAGGCTGCCCTGGTGACTGGAGGAGTGGGGGTGGTGTGAGACATGGGTGGGGGCCTTGTGGAGGCTGCCCCTGGTGACTGGGTGGTGGGGGTGGTGGGAGACATGGGTGGGGGCCTTGTGGAGGCTGCCCCTGGTGACTGGAGGGGTGGGGGTGGTGGGAGACATGGGTGGGGGCCTGGTGGAGGCTGCCCCTGGTGACTGGAGGGGTGGGGGTGGTGGGAGACATGGGTGGGGGCCTTGTGGAGGCTGCCCCTGGTGACTGGGGGGTGGGGGTGGTGGGAGACATGGGTGGGGGCCTTGTGGAGGCTGCCCTGGTGACTGGAGGGGTGGGGGTGGTGGGAGACATGGTTGGGGGCCTGCTGGCAGGTGCCCCACAGTGCTGGGGGGTGGGGGTGCAGGGGGACATGAGTGGGGGCCTGGTGGAGGCTGCCCCTGGTGACTGGAGGGGTGGGGGTGGTGGGAGACATGGTTGGGGGCCTGCTGGCAGGTGCCCCACAGTGCTGGGGGGTGGGGGTGCAGGGGGACATGAGTGGGGGCCTGCTGGGGGGTGGGGGTGCAAGGGGACATGGTTGGGGCCTGCTGGCAGGTGCCCCACAGTGCTGGGGGGTGGGGGTGCAGGGGGACATGAGTGGGGGCCTGGTGGGAGGCTGCCCCTGGTGACTGGAGGGGTGGGGGTGCAAGGGGACATGAGTGGGACATGGTTGGGGGCCTGCTGGCAGGTGCCCCACAGTGCTGGGGGGTGGGGGTGCAGGGGGACATGAGTGGGGGCCTGCTGGGGGGTGGGGGGCAAGGGGACATGGTTGGGGTCCTGCTGGCAGGTGCCCCACAGTGCTGGGGGGTGGGGGTGCAGGGGGACATGAGTGTGGGCCTTGTGGAGGCTGCCCCTGGTGACTGGAGGGGTGGGGGTGGTGGGAGACATGGGTGGGGGCCTGGTGGAGGCTGCCCCTGGTGACTGGGGGTGGGGGTGCAAGGGGACTTGAGTGGGGGCCTGCTGGGGGTGGGGGTGGTGGGAGACATGGTTGGGGCCTGGTGGAGGCTGCCCCTGGTGACTGGAGGGGTGGGGGTGGTGGGAGACATGGTTGGGGGTCTGGTGGAGGCTGCCCCTGGTGGCTGGGTGGTGGGGTGGTGGGAGACAGGGGTGGGGGCCTTGTGGAGGCTGCCCCTGGTGACTGGAGGGGTGGGGGTGGTGGGAGGCATGGGGTGGGGGCCTGGTGGAGGCTGCCCCTGGTGACTGGGAGGGGTGGGGGTGGTGTGAGACATGGGTGGGGGCCTTGTGGAGGCTGCCCCTGGTGACTGGGTGGTGGGGGTGGTGGGAGACATGGGTGGGGGCCTTGTGGAGGCTGCCCCTGGTGACTGGAGGGGTGGGGGTGGTGGGAGACATGGGTGGGGGCCTGGTGGAGGCTGCCCCTGGTGACTGGAGGGGTGGGGGTGGAGGGAGACATGGGTGGGGGCCTTGTGGGGGCTGCCCCTGGTGACTGGGGGGTGGGGGTGGTGTGAGACATGGGTGGGGGCCTTGTGGAGGCTGCCCCTGGTGACTGGGGGGTGGGGGTGGTGGGAGACATGGGTGGGGGCCTTGTGGAGGCTGCCCCTGGTGACTGGAGGGGTGGGGGTGGGGAGACATGGTTGGGGGCCTGCTGGCAGGTGCCCCACAGTGCTGGGGGGTGGGGGTGCAGGGGGACATGAGTGGGGGCCTGCTGGGGGGTGGGGGTGCAAGGGGACATGGTTGGGGGCCTGCTGCAGGTGCCCCACAGTGCTGGGGGTGGGGGGTGCAGGGGGACATGAGTGGGGCCTGGTGGAGGCTGCCCCTGGTGACTGGAGGGGTGGGGGTGCAAGGGGACATGAGTGGGACATGGTTGGGGGCCTGCTGGCAGGTGCCCCACAGTGCTGGGGGGTGGGGGTGCAAGGGGACATGAGTGGGGGCCTGCTGGGGGTGGGGGTGCAAGGGGACATGGGTGGGGGCCTTGTGGGAGGCTGCCCCTGGTGACTGGGGGGTGGGGGTGGTGTGAGACATGGGTGGGGGCCTTGTGGAGGCTGCCCCTGGTGACTGGGGGGTGGGGGTGGTGGGAGACATGGGTGGGGGCCTTGTGGAGGCTGCCCCTGGTGACTGGAGGGGTGGGGGTGGTGGGAGACATGGGTGGGGGCCTGGTGGAGGCTGCCCCTGGTGACTGGGGGTGGGGGTGCAAGGGGACATGAGTGGGGCCTGCTGGGGGGTGGGGGTGGTGGGAGACATGGTTGGGGGCCTGGTGGAGGCTGCCCTGGTGACTGGAGGGGTAGGGGTGGTGGGAGACATGGTTGGGGGCCTGGTGGAGGCTGCCCCTGGTGACTGGGTGGTGGGGGTGGTGGGAGACATGGGTGGGGGCCTTGTGGAGGCTGCCCCTGGTGACTGGAGGGGTGGGGTGGTGGGAGACATGGGTGGGGGCCTGGTGGAGGCTGCCCCTGGTGACTGGAGGGGTGGGGGTGGTGTGAGACATGGGTGGGGGCCTTGTGGAGGCTGCCCCTGGTGACTGGGGGGTGGGGGTGGTGGGAGACATGGGTGGGGGCCTTGTGGAGGCTGCCCCTGGTGACTGGAGGGGTGGGGGTGGTGGGAGACATGGTTGGGGGCCTGCTGGCAGGTGCCCCACAGTGCTGGGGGGTGGGGGTGCAGGGGGACATGAGTGGGGGCCTGCTGGGGGGTGGGGGTGCAAGGGGACATGGTTGGGGGCCTGCTGGCAGGTGCCCCACAATGCTGGGGGGTGGGGTGCAAGGGGACATGGTTGGGGGCCTGCTGGCAGGTGCCCCACAGTGCTGGGGGGTGGGGGTGCAGGGGGACATGAGTGGGGGCCTGCTGGGGGGTGGGGGTGCAAGGGGACATGAGTGGGGGCCTGCTGGGGCGTGGGGGTGGTGTGAGACATGGGTGGGGGCCTTGTGGAGGCTGCCCCTGGTGACTGGAGGGGTGGGGGTGGTGGGAGACATGGGTGGGGGCCTGGTGGAGGCTGCCCCTGGTGACTGGAGGGGTGGGGGTGGTGGGAGACATGGGTGTGGGCCTGGTGGAGGCTGCCCCTGGTGACTGGAGGGGTGGGGGTGGTGGGAGACATGGGTGGGGACCTTGTGGAGGCTGCCCCTGGTGACTGGAGGGGTGGGGGTGGTGGGAGACATGGGTGGGGGCCTTGTGGAGGCTGCCCCTGGTGACTGGGGGGTGGTGGGAGACATGGGTGGGGGCCTTGTGGAGGCTGCCCCTGGTGACTGGAGGGGTGGGGGTGGTGGGAGACATGGGTGGGGGCCTGGTGGAGGCTGCCCCTGGTGACTGGGGGTGGGGGTGCAAGGGGACATGAGTGGGGGCCTGCTGGGGGGTGGTGGGAGACATGGTTGGGGGCCTGGTGGAGGCTGACCCTGGTGACTGGAGGGGTGGGGGTGGTGGGAGACATGGGTGGGGGTCTGGTGGAGGCTGCCCCTGGTGACTGGGTGGTGGGGGTGGTGGGAGACATGGGTGGGGGCCTTGTGGAGGCTGCCCCTGGTGACTGGAGGGGTGGGGGTGGTGGGAGACATGGGTGGGGGCCTGGTGGAGGCTGCCCCTGGTGACTGGAGGGGTGGGGGTGGTGTGAGACATGGGTGGGGTCCTTGTGGAGGCTGCCCCTGGTGACTGGAGGGGTGGGGGTGGTGGGAGACATGGGTGGGGGCCTGGTGGAGGCTGCCCCTGGTGACTGGAGGGGTGGGGGTGGTGGGAGACATGGGTGGGGGCCTGGTGGAGGCTGCCCCTGGTGACTGGAGGGGTGGAGGTGGTGGGAGACATGGGTGGGGGCCTGGTGGAGGCTGCCCCTGGTGACTGGAGGGGTGGGGGTGGTGGGAGACATGGGTGGGGGCCTTGTGGAGGCTGCCCCTGGTGACTGGAGGGGTGGGGGTGGTGGGAGACATGGGTGGGGGCCTTGTGGAGGCTGCCCCTGGTGACTGGGGGGTGGTGGGAGACATGGGTGGGGGCCTTGTGGAGGCTGCCCCTGGTGACTGGAGGGGTGGGGGTGGTGGGAGACATGGGTGGGGGCCTGGTGGAGGCTGCCCCTGGTGACTGGGGGTAGGGGTGCAAGGGGACATGAGTGGGGGCCTGCTGGGGGGTGGGGGTGGTGGGAGACATGGTTGGGGGCCTGGTGGAGGCTGCCCCTGGTGACTGGAGGGGTGGGGGTGGTGGGAGACATGGTTGGGGGTCTGGTGGAGGCTGCCCCTGGTGACTGGGTGGTGGGGGTGGTGGGAGACATGGGTGGGGGCCTTGTGGAGGCTGCCCCTGGTGACTGGAGGGGTGGGGGTGGTGGGAGACATGGGTGGGGGCCTGGTAGAGGCTGCCCCTGGTGACTGGAGGGGTGTGGGTGGTGTGAGACATGGGTGGGGGCCTTGTGGAGGCTGCCCCTGGTGACTGGGTGGTGGGGGTGGTGGGAGACATGGGTGGGGGCCTTGTGGAGGCTGCCCCTGGTGACTGGAGGGGTGAGGGTGGTGGGAGACATGGGTGGGGGCCTGGTGGAGGCTGCCCCTGATGACTGGAGGGGTGGGGGTGTTGGGAGACATGGGTGGGGGCCTTGTGGAGGCTGCCCCTGGTGACTGGGGGGTGGGGGTGGTGGGAGACATGGGTGGGGGCCTTGTGAAGGCTGCCCCTGGTGACTGGAGGGGTGGGGGTGGTGGGAGACATGGTTGGGGGCCTGCTGGCAGGTGCCCCACAGTGCTGGGGGGTGGGGGTGCAGGGGGACATGAGTGGGGGCCTGCTGGGGGGTGGGGGTGCAAGGGGACATGGTTGGGGGCCTGCTGGCAGGTGCCCCACAGTGCTGGGGGGTGGGGGTGCAGGGGGACATGAGTGGGGGCCTGGTGGAGGCTGCCCCTGGTGACTGGAGGGGTGGGGGTGCAAGGGGACATGAGTGGGACATGGTTGGGGGCCTGCTGGCAGGTGCCCCACAGTGCTGGGGGGTGGGGGTGCAGGGGGATATGAGTGGGGGCCTGCTGGGGGGTGGGGGTGCAAGGGGACATGGTTGGGGGCCTGCTGGCAGGTGCCCCACAGTGCTGGGGGGTGGGGGTGCAGGGGGACATGAGTGGGGGCCTTGTGGAGGCTGCCCCTGGTGACTGGAGGGGTGGGGGTGGTGGGAGACATGGGTGGGGGCCTTGTGGAGGCTGCCCCTGGTGACTGGGGGGTGGTGGGAGACATGGGTGGGGGCCTTGTGGAGGCTGCCCCTGGTGACTGGAGGGGTGGGGGTGGTGGGAGACATGGGTGGGGGCCTGGTGGAGGCTGCCCCTGGTGACTGGGGGTAGGGGTGCAAGGGGACATGAGTGGGGGCCTGCTGGGGGGTGGGGGTGGTGGGAGACATGGTTGGGGGCCTGGTGGAGGCTGCCCCTGGTGACTGGAGGGGTGGGGGTGGTGGGAGACATGGTTGGGGGTCTGGTGGAGGCTGCCCCTGGTGACTGGGTGGTGGGGGTGGTGGGAGACATGGGTGGGGGCCTTGTGGAGGCTGCCCCTGGTGACTGGAGGGGTGGGGGTGGTGGGAGACATGGGTGGGGGCCTGGTAGAGGCTGCCCCTGGTGACTGGAGGGGTGTGGGTGGTGTGAGACATGGGTGGGGGCCTTGTGGAGGCTGCCCCTGGTGACTGGGTGGTGGGGGTGGTGGGAGACATGGGTGGGGGCCTTGTGGAGGCTGCCCCTGGTGACTGGAGGGGTGAGGGTGGTGGGAGACATGGGTGGGGGCCTGGTGGAGGCTGCCCCTGGTGACTGGAGGGGTGGGGGTGTTGGGAGACATGGGTGGGGGCCTTGTGGAGGCTGCCCCTGGTGACTGGGGGGTGGGGGTGGTGGGAGACATGGGTGGGGGCCTTGTGAAGGCTGCCCCTGGTGACTGGAGGGGTGGGGGTGGTGGGAGACATGGTTGGGGGCCTGCTGGGGGGTGGGGGTGGTGGGAGACATGGTTGGGGGCCTGCTGGCAGGTGCCCCACAGTGCTGGGGGGTGGGGGTGCAGGGGGACATGAGTGGGGGCCTGCTGGGGGGTGGGGGTGCAAGGGGACATGGTTGGGGGCCTGCTGGCAGGTGCCCCACAGTGCTGGGGGGTGGGGGTGCAGGGGGACATGAGTGGGGGCCTGGTGGAGGCTGCCCCTGGTGACTGGAGGGGTGGGGGTGCAAGGGGACATGAGTGGGACATGGTTGGGGTCCTGCTGGCAGGTGCCCCACAGTGCTGGGGGGTGGGGGTGCAGGGGGATATGAGTGGGGGCCTGCTGGGGGGTGGGGGTGCAAGGGGACATGGTTGGGGGCCTGCTGGCAGGTGCCCCACAGTGCTGGGGGGTGGGGGTGCAGGGGGACATGAGTGGGGGCCTTGTGGAGGCTGCCCCTGGTGACTGGAGGGGTGGGGGTGGTGGGAGACATGGGTGGGGGCCTTGTGGAGGCTGCCCCTGGTGACTGGGGGGTGGTGGGAGACATGGGTGGGGGCCTTGTGGAGGCTGCCCCTGGTGACTGGAGGGGTGGGGGTGGTGGGAGACATGGGTGGGGGCCTGGTGGAGGCTGCCCCTGGTGACTGGGGGTAGGGGTGCAAGGGGACATGAGTGGGGGCCTGCTGGGGGGTGGGGGTGGTGGGAGACATGGTTGGGGGCCTGGTGGAGGCTGCCCCTGGTGACTGGAGGGGTGGGGGTGGTGGGAGACATGGTTGGGGGTCTGGTGGAGGCTGCCCCTGGTGACTGGGTGGTGGGGGTGGTGGGAGACATGGGTGGGGGCCTTGTGGAGGCTGCCCCTGGTGACTGGAGGGGTGGGGGTGGTGGGAGACATGGGTGGGGGCCTGGTAGAGGCTGCCCCTGGTGACTGGAGGGGTGTGGGTGGTGTGAGACATGGGTGGGGGCCTTGTGGAGGCTGCCCCTGGTGACTGGGTGGTGGGGGTGGTGGGAGACATGGGTGGGGGCCTTGTGGAGGCTGCCCCTGGTGACTGGAGGGGTGAGGGTGGTGGGAGACATGGGTGGGGGCCTGGTGGAGGCTGCCCCTGGTGACTGGAGGGGTGGGGGTGTTGGGAGACATGGGTGGGGGCCTTGTGGAGGCTGCCCCTGGTGACTGGGGGGTGGGGGTGGTGGGAGACATGGGTGGGGGCCTTGTGAAGGCTGCCCCTGGTGACTGGAGGGGTGGGGGTGGTGGGAGACATGGTTGGGGGCCTGCTGGCAGGTGCCCCACAGTGCTGGGGGGTGGGGGTGCAGGGGGACATGAGTGGGGGCCTGCTGGGGGGTGGGGGTGCAAGGGGACATGGTTGGGGGCCTGCTGGCAGGTGCCCCACAGTGCTGGGGGGTGGGGGTGCAGGGGGACATGAGTGGGGGCCTGGTGGAGGCTGCCCCTGGTGACTGGAGGGGTGGGGGTGCAAGGGGACATGAGTGGGACATGGTTGGGGGCCTGCTGGCAGGTGCCCCACAGTGCTGGGGGGTGGGGGTGCAGGGGGATATGAGTGGGGGCCTGCTGGGGGGTGGGGGTGCAAGGGGACATGGTTGGGGGCCTGCTGGCAGGTGCCCCACAGTGCTGGGGGGTGGGGGTGCAGGGGGACATGAGTGGGGGCCTTGTGGAGGCTGCCCCAGGTGACTGGAGGGGTGGGGGTGGTGGGAGACATGGGTGGGGGCCTGGTGGAGGCTGCCCCTGGTGACTGGGGGTGGGGGTGCAAGGGGACATGAGTGGGGGCCTGCTGGGGGGTGGGGGTGTCGGGAGACATGGTTGGGGGCCTGGTGGAGGCTGCCCCTGGTGACTGGAGGGGTGGGGGTGGTGGGAGACATGGTTGGGGGTCTGGTGGAGGCTGCCCCTGGTGACTGGGTGGTGGGGGTGGTGGGAGACATGGGTGGGGGCCTTGTGGAGGCTGCCCCTGGTGACTGGAGGGGTGGGGGTGGTGGGAGACATGGGTGGGGGCCTGGTGGAGGCTGCCCCTGGTGACTGGAGGGGTGGGGGTGGTGTGAGACATGGGTGGGGGCCTGGTGGAGGCTGCCCCTGGTGACTGGGTGGTGGGAGACATGGGTGGGGGCCTTGTGGAGGCTGCCCCTGGTGACTGGAGGGGTGGGGGTGGTGGGAGACATGGGTGGGGGCCTGGTGGAGGCTGCCCCTGGTGACTGGAGGGGTGGGGGTGGAGGGAGACATGGGTGGGGGCCTTGTGGAGGCTGCCCCTGGTGACTGGGGGGTGGGGGTGGTGTGAGACATGGGTGGGGGCCTTGTGGAGGCTGCCCCTGGTGACTGGGGGGTGGGGGTGGTGGGAGACATGGGTGGGGGCCTTGTGGAGGCTGCCCCTGGCGACTGGAGGGGTGGGGGTGGTGGGAGACATGGTTGGGGGCCTGCTGGCAGGTGCCCCACAGTGCTGGGGGGTGGGGGTGCAGGGGGACATGAGTGGGGGCCTGCTGGGGGGTGGGGGTGCAAGGGGACATGGTTGGGGGCCTGCTGGCAGGTGCCCCACAGTGCTGGGGGGTGGGGGTGCAGGGGGACATGAGTGGGGGCCTGGTGGAGGCTGCCCCTGGTGACTGGAGGGGTGGGGGTGCAAGGGGACATGAGTGGGACATGGTTGGGGGCCTGCTGGCAGGTGCCCCACAGTGCTGGGGGGTGGGGGTGCAAGGGGACATGAGTGGGGGCCTGCTGGGGGGTGGGGGTGCAAGGGGACATGGGTGGGGGCCTTGTGGAGGCTGCCCCTGGTGACTGGGGGTGGTGTGAGACATGGGTGGGGGCCTTGTGGAGGCTGCCCCTGGTGACTGGGGGGTGGGGGTGGTGGGAGACATGGGTGGGGGCCTTGTGGAGGCTGCCCCTGGTGACTGGAGGGGTGGGGGTGGTGGGAGACATGGGTGGGGGCCTGGTGGAGGCTGCCCCTGGTGACTAGGGGTGGGGGTGCAAGGGGACATGAGTGGGGGCCTGCTGGGGGGTGGGGGTGGTGGGAGACATGGTTGGGGGCCTGGTGGAGGCTGCCCCTGGTGACTGGAGGGGTGGGGGTGGTGGGAGACATGGTTGGGGGCCTGGTGGAGGCTGCCCCTGGTGACTGGGTGGTGGGGGTGGTGGGAGACATGGGTGGGGGCCTTGTGGAGGCTGCCCCTGGTGACTGGAGGGGTGGGGGTGGTGGGAGACATGGGTGGGGGCCTGGTGGAGGCTGCCCCTGGTGACTGGAGGGGTGGGGGTGGTGTGAGACATGGGTGGGGGCCTTGTGGAGGCTGCCCCTGGTGACTGGGGGGTGGGGGTGGTGGGAGACATGGGTGGGGGCCTTGTGGAGGCTGCCCCTGGTGACTGGAGGGGTGGGGGTGGCGGGAGACATGGTTGGGGGCCTGCTGGCAGGTGCCCCACAGTGCTGGGGGGTGGGGGTGCAGGGGGACATGAGTGGGGGCCTGCTGGGGGGTGGGGGTGCAAGGGGACATGGTTGGGGGCCTGCTGGCAGGTGCCCCACAATGCTGGGGGGTGGGGGTGCAAGGGGACATGGTTGGGGGCCTGCTGGCAGGTGCCCCACAGTGCTGGGGGGTGGGGGTGCAGGGGGACATGAGTGGGGGCCTGCTGGGGGGTGGGGGTGCAAGGGGACATGAGTGGGGGCCTGCTGGGGGGTGGGGGTGGTGTGAGACATGGGTGGGGGCCTTGTGGAGGCTGCCCCTGGTGACTGGAGGGGTGGGGGTGGTGGGAGACATGGGTGGGGGCCTGGTGGAGGCTGCCCCTGGTGACTGGAGGGGTGGGGGTGGTGGGAGACATGGGTGGGGGCCTGGTGGAGGCTGCCCCTGGTGACTGGAGGGGTGGGGGTGGTGGGAGACATGGGTGGGGGCCTTGTGGAGGCTGCCCCTGGTGACTGGAGGGGTGGGGGTGGTGGGAGACATGGGTGGGGGCCTTGTGGAGGCTGCCCCTGGTGACTGGAGGGGTGGGGGTGGTGGGAGACATGGGTGGGGGCCTGGTGGAGGCTGCCCCTGGTGACTGGGGTGGGGGTGCAAGGGGACATGAGTGGGGGCCTGCTGGGGGGTGGGGGTGGTGGGAGACATGGTTGGGGGCCTGGTTGAGGCTGCCCCTGGTGACTGGAGGGGTGGGGGTGGTGGGAGACATGGTTGGGGGTCTGGTGGAGGCTGCCCCTGGTGACTGGGTGGTGGGAGACATGGGTGGGGGCCTTGTGGAGGCTGCCCATGGTGACTGGAGGGGTGGGGGTGGTGGTAGACATGGGTGGGGGCCTGGTGGAGGCTGCCCCTGGTGACTGGAGGGGTGGGGGTGGTGTGAGACATGGGTGGGGGCCTTGTGGAGGCTGCCCCTGGTGACTGGGTGGTGGGGGTGGTGGGAGACATGGGTGGGGGCCTTGTGGAGGCTGCCCCCGGTGCTTGGAGGGGTGGGGGTGGTGGGAGACATGGGTGGGGGCCTGGTGGAGGCTGCCCCTGGTGACTGGAGGGGTGGGGGTGGTGGGAGACATGGGTGGGGGCCTTGTGGAGGCTGACCCTGGTGACTGGGGGGTGGGGGTGGTGTGAGACATGGGTGGGGGCCTTGTGGAGGCTGCCCCTGGTGACTGGAGGGGTGGGGGTGGTGGGAGACATGGTTGGGGGCCTGCTTGCAGGTGCCCCACAGTGCTGGGGGGTGGGGGTGCAGGGGGACATGAGTGGGGGCCTGCTGGGGGGTGGGGGTGCAAGGGGACATGGTTGGGGGCCTGCTGGCAGGTGCCCCACAGTGCTGGGGGGTGGGGGTGCAGGGGGACATGAGTGGGGGCCTGGTGGAGGCTGCCCTGGTGACTGGAGGGGTGGGGGTGCAAGGGGACATGAGTGGGACATGGTTGGGGGCCTGCTGGCAGGTGCCCCACAGTGCTGGGGGGTGGGGGTGCAAGGGGACATGAGTGGGGGCCTGCTGGGGGTGGGGGTGCAAGGGGACATGGGTGGGGGCCTTGTGGAGGCTGCCCCTGGTGACTGGGGGGTGGGGGTGGTGGGAGACATGGGTGGGGGCCTTGTGGAGGCTGCCCCTGGTGACTGGAGGGGTGGGGGTGGTGGGAGACATGGGTGGGGGCCTGGTGGAGGCTGCCCCTGGTGACTGGGGGTGGGGGTGCAAGGGGACATGAGTGGGGGCCTGCTGGGGGGTGGGGGTGGTGGGAGACATGGTTGGGGGCCTGGTGGAGGCTGCCCCTGGTGACTGGAGGGGTGGGGGTGGTGGGAGACATGGTTGGGGGCCTGGTGGAGGCTGCCCCTGGTGACTGGGTGGTGGGGGTGGTGGGAGACATGGGTGGGGGCCTTGTGGAGGCTGCCCCTGGTGACGTGAGGGGTGGGGTGGTGTGAGACATGGGTGGGGGCCTTGTGGAGGCTGCCCCTGGTGACTGGGGGGTGGGGGTGGTGGGAGACATGGGTGGGGGCCTTGTGGAGGCTGCCCCTGGTGACTGGAGGGTTGGGGGTGGTGGGAGACATGGTTGGGGGCCTGCTGGCAGGTGCCCCACAGTGCTGGGGGGTGGGGGTGCAAGGGGACATGGTTGGGGGCCTGCTGGCAGGTGCCCCACAGTGCTGGGGGGTGGGGGTGCAGGGGGACATGAGTGGGGGCCTGCTGGGGGGTGGGGGTGCAAGGGGACATGGTTGGGGGCCTGCTGGCAGGTGCCCCACAGTGCTGGGGGGTGGGGGTGCAAGGGGACATGAGTGGGACATGGTTGGGGGCCTGCTGGCAGGTGCCCCACAGTGCTGGGGGGTGGGGGTGCAAGGGGACATGCGTGGGGGCCTGCTGGGGGGTGGGGGTGCAAGGGGACATGGGTGGGGGCCTGCTGGGGGGTGGGGGTGGTGGGAGACATGGTTGGGGGCCTGGTGGAGGCTGCCCCTGGTGACTGGAGGGGTGGGGGTGGTGGGAGACATGGGTGGGGGCCTGGTGGAGGCTGCCCCTGGTGACTGGAGGGGTGGGGGTGGTGGGAGACATGGGTGGGGGCCTGGTGGAGGCTGCCCCTGGTGATTGGGGGGTGGGGGTGCAAGGGGACATGAGTGGGACATGGTTGGGGGCCTGCTGGCAGGTGCCCCACGGTGCTGGGGGGTGGGGGTGCAAGGGGACATGTGGCTTGGCTGGGGGGCATGCCCATGGTGGATGGGCTGCCTGCGGGACATGACCAGGGGTGCAGGGTAGTCCCCTGTGGTGTGGGCTGCCTGCAGAGGTCGTGGAGGGGGTAGAGGGGAGACCTGGGAGGACCCACACTGGCAATTCACCTCTTCAACTTCCCGCACACCCAAGTAATACACTGCCCCACTCGCACAGGCCCAATCGCGTGTAGGATTTCTCGCGCACCCCTGTAATACACGTACCCAGGCCAATCGCGTGTAGATTTTCTCGCGCACCCCTGAAATCCACGTACCCAGGCCAATCCCGTGTAGCATTTCTCGCGCACCCCTGAAATCCACGTACCCAGGCCAATCGCGTGTAGATTTTCTCGCGCACCCCTGAAATCCACGTACCCAGGCCAATCGCGTGTAGAATTTCTCGCGCACCCCTGAAATCCACGTACCCAGCCCAATCGCGTGTAGATTTTCTCGTGCACCCCTGAAATCCACGTACCCAGGCCAATAGCGTGTAGAATTTCTCGCGCACCCCTGAAATCCACGTACCCAGCCCAATCGCGTGTAGATTTTCTCGCGCACCCCTGTAATACACGTACCCAGGCCAATCGCGTGTAGAATTTCCTGCGCACCCCTGAAATCCACGTACCCAGGCCAATCGTGTGTAGATTTTCTCGCGCACCCCTGTAATACACGTCCCCAGGCCAATCGCGTGTAGATTTTCTCGCGCACCCCTGAAATCCACGTACCCAGGCCAATCGCGTGTAGAATTTCTCGCGCACCCCTGAAATCCACGTACCCAGGCCAATAGCGTGTAGAATTTCTCGCGCACCCCTGAAATCCACGTACCCAGCCCAATCGCGTGTAGATTTTCTCGCGCACCCCTGTAATACACGTACCCAGGCCAATCGCGTGTAGAATTTCTCGCGCACCCCTGAAATCCACGTACCCAGGCCAATCGTGTGTAGATTTTCTCGCGCACCCCTGTAATACACGTACCCAGGCCAATCGCGTGTAGAATTTCTCGCGCACCCCTGAAATCCACGTACCCAGGCCAATCGCGTGTAGATTTTCTCGCGCACCCCTGTAATACACGTACCCAGGCCAATCGCGTGTAGATTTTCTCGCGCACCCCTGAAATCCACGTACCCAGGCCAATCGCGTGTAGATTTTCTCGCGCACCCCTGTAATACACGTACCCAGGCCAATCGCGTGTAGAATTTCTCACGCACCCCTGTAATCCACGTACCCAGGCCAATCGCGTGTAGAATTTCTCGTGCACCCCTGAAATCCACGTACCCAGGCCAATCGCGTGTAGATTTTCTCGCGCACCCCTGTAATACACGTACCCAGGCCTATCGCGTGTGGGGACACCCGCACACCCCTGAAATACACGCTCCCCGCTCTGCGTTTGCTGCTGCCCTTTGCGCTGGATTGGGGATTTTGATGGCTTTTCCCTGCGCGAGAGGCGTTCTTGGGGGCGTAACTGACGCTGCTGCAGGGTCACTGCGCCACTCTGCGCCACGGCTGGTTGTGGATGTTGGAATCCATGAATACGCTGTGCGCCTGAATGTGTTTCGGCGCATGCGGCTGGCGCAGACTACCGCACGCGCACACTGTGCGCCAGCCGCGTGCGCCACTTGTGCGCCGAATTCTATGAATTGGCCCCTTAAACTCACAGCAGTAGGAAAATGCACCTAGATTTAAAGCTCACAGGATTGGGAAAATGCACCAAGATTTAAATCTCACAGTGGTGGGAAAATTCACCTAGATTTAAAATTTGCAGCAGTGTGAAAATGCACCCTGATGAAAAACTCACAGTAGTGGGAAAATGCATCTAGATGTAAACTCACAGCAGTGGCAAAATGCACCTAGATTCAAAACTCACAGCAGTAGGAAAATGCACCTAGATTTAAAGCTCACAGGAGTGGGAAAATGCACCTACATTTAAATCTCACAGTAGTGGGAAAATCCACCTAGATTTAAAACTCACAGCAGTGTGAAAATGCACCCTGATTAAAAACTCACAGTAGTGGGAAGATGCACCTAGATGTAAACTCACTTCAGTGGCAAAATGCACCTAGATTTGAAACACACAACAATGGGAAATTGCGCCTAGATTTGAAACACACAGTAGTGGGGAAATGCACCTAGATTTGAACACACAGCAATGGGAAAATGCACCTAGATTTAAACTCAAAGTAGTGGGAAAATGCACCTAGATTTAAAACTCACAGAAGTGGGAAAATGCACCTAGATTTGAAACAGAGTAGTGGGAAAATGTACCTAGATTTGAAACACACAATAATGGGAAAATGCACATAGATTTAAAACTCACAGCTGTGGGAAAATGCACCCTTATTTAAAACTCACAGTAGTGGGAAAATTCCCCTAGATTTAAACTCACAGCAGTGGGAATATGCACCTAGATTTGAAACGCACCGTAGTGGGAAAATGCACCGAGATTTGAAACACACAGTAGCAAGAAAATGCACATGGATTTGAAACTCACAGTATTGGGAAAATGCACCTAGATTTAAACTCACAGCAGTGGAAAAATGCACCTAGATTTAAAACTCACAGCAGTGGGAAAATGCACCTAGATTTGAACCACACAGTAGTAGGAAAATGCACCTAGATTTCAAACACACAGTAGTAGGAAAATGCACCTAGGTTTGAAGCACAGAGGTTTGGGAATTTTCACCTAGATTTAACCTCACAGCAGTGGGAAATGCACCTAGATTTAAAACTCACAGCAGTGGGAAAATGCACCTAGAATTGAAACACACAGCAGTGGGAAATTACACCTAGATTGAAACTCACAGCAGTAGGAAAATGCACCTAGATTTAAAGCTCACAGGAGTGGGAAAATGCACCAAGATTTAAATCTCACAGTAGTGGGAAAATTCACCTAGATTTAAAAGTCACAACAGTGTGAAAATGCACCCTGATTTAAAACTCACAGTAGTGGGAAGATGCATCTAGATGAAAACTCACAGCAGTGGTAAAATGCACCTAGATTCTAAACTCGGAGCCGTGGAAAATGCACCTAGATCTGAAACACACAGCAGTGGGAAATTGCAAATAGATTTAAACTCACAGCAGTAGGATAATACATCTTGATTTAAAACTCACAGTAGTGGAAAATGCACCTAGATTTAAACTCACAGCATGTGGAAAATGCACATAGGTTTGAAACTCATAGCAGTTGGAAAATGCACCTAGATTTAAAACGCACAGCAGTTAGAAAATGCACCTAGATTTGAAACACACAGTAGTGGGGAAATGCACCTAGATTTGAAATACACAGTGGGAAAATGCAGCTAGATCTAAAACTCACAGCAGTTGAAAAATGCACCTTGATAATAAAATTCACAGCAGTGGGAAAATGCACCTAGATTTGAAACACACAGCAGTGGGAAATTGCAAATAGATTTAAACTCACAGCAGTAGGATAATACATCTTGATTTGAAACTCACGGTAGTGGGGAAAATGCACATAGATTTAAATTCACAGCAGTGGGAAAATGCACCTAGATTTGAACCACACAGTAGTAGGAAAATGCACGTAGGTTCGAAACACAGAGCTATGGGAAATTTCACCTAGATTTAAACTCACAGCATTGGGAAATGCACCTAGATTTAAGGCTCACAGCAGTGGGAAAATGCACCTAGATTTGAAACACACAGCAGTGGGAAATTACACCTAGATTTAAACTCACAGCAGTAGGAACATGCACCTAGATTTAAAGCTCACAGGAGTGGGAAAATGCACCGAGATTTAAATCTCAAAGTAGTGGGAAAGTCCACCTAGATTTAAAACTCACAGTAGTGAGAAGATGCACCTAGATTTAAACTCACAGCATGTGGAAAATGCACATAGGTTTGAAACTCACAGCAGTTGGAAAATGCACCAAGATTAGAAACACACAGTAGTGGGGAAATGCACCTAGATTTTAAATACACAGTGGGAAAATGCAGCTAGATCTAAAACTCACAGCAGTTGAAAAATGCACCTTGATAATAAAATTCACAGTAGTGGGAAAATGCACCTAGATTTTAACTCTCAACAATGGGAAATTGCACCTAGATTTGAAACACAGAGTAGTGGGGAAATGCACCTAGATTTGAACACACAGCAATGGGAAAATGCACCTAGATTTAAACTCACAGTAGTGGGAAATTGCACCTAGATTTAAAACTCACAGCAGTGGGAAAATGCATGTAGATTTGAAACACAGAGTAGTGGGAAAATGTACCTAGATTTGAAACACAGAGTAGTGGGCAAATGTACCTAGATTTGAAACACACAATAATGGGAAAATGCACCGAGATGTAAAACTCACAGCAGTGGGAAAATGCACCCTTATTTAAAACTCACAGTAGTGGGAAAATTAACCTAGATTTAAACTCACAGCAGTGGGAATATGCACCTAGATTTAAAACTCACAGCAGTGAGAAAATGCACCTAGATTTGAAACACAGAGTAGTGGGAAAATGTACCTAGACTTGAAATACACAATAATGGGAAAATGCACCTAGATTTAAAACTCACACAAGTGGGAAAATGCACCCTTATTTAAAACTCACAGTAGTGGGAACATGCACCTAGCTTTGAAACACACAGTAGTGGGAAAATGCACCAAGATTTGAAACACACAGTAGCAAGAAAATGCACCAAGATTTGAAACTCACAGTAGTGGGAAAATGCACCTAGATTTAAAACTCAAAGTAGTGGGAAAATGCATCTAGATTTGAACCACACAATAGTGGGAAAATGCACCTAGATTTGAAACACACAGTAGTAGGAAAATGCACCTAGGTTTGAAACACGGAGCTATGGGAAATTTCACCTAGATTTAAATCTCACAGCAGTGAGAAATGCACCTAGATTTAAGACTCACAGCAGTGGGAAAATGCACCTAGATTTGAACTCACAGCAGTAGGAAAATGCACCTAGATTTAAACTCACAGCAGTAGGAAAATGCACCTAGATTTAAAGCTCACAGGAGTGGGAAAATGCACCTAGATTTAAATCTCACAGTAGTGGGAAAATCCACCTAGATTTAAAACTCACAACAGTGTGAAAATGCACCCTGATTTAAAACTCACATTAGTGGGAAGATGCACCTAGATGTAAACTCACTGCAGTGGCAAAATGCAGCTAGATTCAAACCTCAGAGCAGTGGGATATTGCACCTAGATTTGATTTGAAACACACAACAATGGGAAATTGCACCTAGATTTGAAACATACAGTAGTGGGGAAATGCACCTAGATTTCAACACACAGCAATGGGAAAATGCACCTAGATTTAAACTCACAGCAGTGGGAATATGCACCTAGATTTGAAACACACTGTAGTGGGAAAATGCACCGAGATTTGAAACACACAGTAGCGATAAAATGTACATGGATTTGAAACTCACAGTAGTGGGAAAATGCACCTAGATTTAAACTCACAGCAGTGGAAAAATGCACCTAGATTTAAACTCACAGCAGTGGAAAAATGCACCTAGATTTAAATCTCACAGCAGTGGGAAAATGCACCTAGATTTGAACCACACAGTAGTGGGAAAATGCACCTAGATTTGAAACACACAGTAGTAGGAAAATGCACCTAGATTTGAAACACAGAGCTATGGGAAATTTCACCTAGATTTAAACTCACAGCAGTGGGAAATGCACCTAGATTTAAAACTCACAGCAGTGGGAAAATGCACCTAGATTTGAAACACACAGCAGTGGGAAATTACACCTAGATTTAAACTCACAGCAGTGTGAAATTACACCTAGATTTAAACTCACAGCAGTAGGAAAATGCACCTAGATTTAAAGCTCACAGGAGTGGCAAAATGCACCAAGATTTAAATCTCACAGTAGTGGGAAAATTCACCTAGATGTAAAACTCGAAGAAGTGTGAAAATGCACCCTGATGCAAAACTCACAGTAGTGGGAAGATGCATCTAGATGTAAACGCAGAGCAGTGGGAAATTGCAAATAGATTTAAACTCACAGCAGTAGGATAATACATCTTGATTTGTAACTCACGGTAGTCGGAAAATGCACATAGATTTAAATTCACAGCAGTGGGAAAATGCACCTAGATTTGAACCACACAGGAGTGGGAAAATGCACCTATATTTGAAACACACAGTAGTAGGAAAATGCACGTAGGTTTGAAACACAGAGCTATGGGAAATTTCACCTAGATTTAAACTCACAGCATTGGGAAATGCACCTAGATTTAAGGCTCACATCAGTGGGAAAATGCACCTAGATTTGAAACACACAGCAGTGGGAAATTACACCTAGATTTAAACTCACAGCAGTAGGAACATGCACCTAGATTTAAAGCTCACAGGAGTGGGAAAATGCACCGAGATTTAAATCTCAAAGTAGTGGGAAAGTCCACCTAGATTTAAAACTCACAGTAGTGAGAAGATGCACCTAGATTTAAACTCACAGCATGTGGAAAATGCACATAGGTTTGAAACTCACAGCAGTTGGAAAATGCACCTAGATTTAAAACGCACAGCAGTTGGAAAATGCACCAAGATTAGAAACACACAGTAGTGGGGAAATGCACCTAGATTTTAAATACACAGTGGGAAAATGCAGCTAGATCTAAAACTCACAGCAGTTGAAAAATGCACCTTGATAATAAAATTCACAGTAGTGGGAAAATGCACCTAGATTTTAACTCTCAACAATGGGAAATTGCACCTAGATTTGAAACACACAGTAGTGGGGAAATGCACCTAGATTTGAACACACAGCAATGGGAAAATGCACCTAGATTTAAACTCACAGTAGTGGGAAATTGCACCTAGATTTAAAACTCACAGCAGTGGGAAAATGCACCTAGATTTGAAACACAGAGTAGTGGGAAAATGTACCTAGATTTGAAACACAGAGTAGTGGGAAAATGTACCTAGATTTGAAACACACAATAATGGGAAAATGCACCGAGATGTAAAACTCACAGCAGTGGGAAAATGCACCCTTATTTAAAACTCACAGTAGTGGGAAAATTCACCTAGATTTAAACTCACAGCAGTGGGAATATGCACCTCGATTTAAAACTCACAGCAGTGGGAAAATGCACCTAGATTTGAAACACAGAGTAGTGGGAAAATGTACCTAGACTTGCAATACACAATAATGGGAAAATGCACCTAGATTTAAAACTCACACAAGTGGGAAAATGCACCCTTATTTAAAACTCACAGTAGTGGGAACATGCACCTAGCTTTGAAACACACAGTAGTGGGAAAATGCACCAAGATTTGAAACACACAGTAGCAAGAAAATGCACATGGATTTGAAACTCACAGTAGTGGGAAAATGCACCTAGATTTAAAACTCAAAGTAGTGGGAAAATGCATCTAGATTTGAACCACACAATAGTGGGAAAATGCACCTAGATTTGAAACACACAGTAGTAGGAAAATGCACCTAGGTTTGAAACACGGAGCTATGGGAAATTTCACCTAGATTTAAATCTCACAGCAGTGAGAAATGCACCTAGATTTAAGACTCACAGCAGTGGGAAAATGCACCTAGATTTGAAACACACAGCAGTGGGAAATTACACCTAGATTTAAACTCACAGCAGTAGGAAAATGCACCTAGATTTAAAGCTCACAGGAGTGGGAAAATGCACCTAGATTTAAATCTCACAGTAGTGGGAAAATCCACCTAGATTTAAAACTCACAACAGTGTGAAAATGCACCCTGATTTAAAACTCACATTAGTGGGAAGATGCACCTAGATGTAAACTCACTGCAGTGGCAAAATGCAGCTAGATTCAAACCTCAGAGCAGTGGGATATTGCACCTAGATTTGAAACACACAACAATGGGAAATTGCACCTAGATTTGAAACACACAGTAGTGGGGAAATGCACCTAGATTTCAACACACAGCAATGGGAAAATGCACCTAGATTTAAACTCACAGCAGTGGGAATATGCACCTAGATTTGAAACACACTGTAGTGGGAAAATGCACCGAGATTTGAAACACACAGTAGCGATAAAATGTACATGGATTTGAAACTCACAGTAGTGGGAAAATGCACCTAGATTTAAACTCACAGCAGTGGAAAAATGCACCTAGATTTAAACTCACAGCAGTGGAAAAATGCACCTAGATTTAAATCTCACAACAGTGGGAAAATGCACCTAGATTTGAACCACACAGTAGTGGGAAAATGCACCTAGATTTGAAACACACAGTAGTAGGAAAATGCACCTAGATTTGAAACACAGAGCTATGGGAAATTTCACCTAGATTTAAACTCACAGCAGTGGGAAATGCACCTAGATTTAAAACTCACAGCAGAGGGAAAATGCACCTAGATTTGAAACACACAGCAGTGGGAAATTACACCTAGATTGAAACTCACAGCAGTAGGAAAATGCACCTAGATTTAAAGCTCACAGGAGTGGCAAAATGCACCAAGATTTAAATCTCACAGTAGTGGGAAAATTCACCTAGATGTAAAACTCAAAGAAGTGTGAAAATGCACCATGATGCAAAACTCACAGTAGTGGGAAGATGCATCTAGATGTAAACGCAGAGCAGTGGGAAATTGCAAATAGATTTAAACTCACAGCAGTAGCATAATACATCTTGATTTGTAACTCACGGTAGTCGGAAAATGCACATAGATTTAAATTCACAGCAGTGGGAAAATGCACCTAGATTTGAACCACACAGGAGTGGGAATATGCACCTATATTTGAAACACACAGTAGTAGGAAAATGCAGGTAGGTTTGAAACACAGAGCTATGGGAAATTTCACCTAGATTTAAACTCACAGCATTGGGAAATGCACCTAGATTTAAAGCTCACAGGAGTGGGAAAATGCACCGAGATTTAAATCTCAAAGTAGTGGGAAAATGCACCTAGATTTAAACTCACAGCAGTGGAAAAATGCACCTAGATTTAAATCTCACAACAGTGGGAAAATGCACCTAGATTTGAACCACACAGTAGTGGGAAAATGCACCTAGATTTGAAACACACAGTAGTAGGAAAATGCACCTAGATTTGAAACACAGAGCTATGGGAAATTTCACCTAGATTTAAACTCACAGCAGTGGGAAATGCACCTAGATTTAAAACTCACAGCAGAGGGAAAATGCACCTAGATTTGAAACACACAGCAGTGGGAAATTACACCTAGATTGAAACTCACAGCAGTAGGAAAATGCACCTAGATTTAAAGCTCACAGGAGTGGCAAAATGCACCAAGATTTAAATCTCACAGTAGTGGGAAAATTCACCTAGATGTAAAACTCAAAGAAGTGTGAAAATGCACCCTGATGCAAAACTCACAGTAGTGGGAAGATGCATCTAGATGTAAACGCAGAGCAGTGGGAAATTGCAAATAGATTTAAACTCACAGCAGTAGGATAATACATCTTGATTTGTAACTCACGGTAGTCGGAAAATGCACATAGATTTAAATTCACAGCAGTGGGAAAATGCACCTAGATTTGAACCACACAGGAGTGGGAAAAAGCACCTATATTTGAAACACACAGTAGTAGGAAAATGCACGTAGGTTTGAAACAGAGCTATGGGAAATTTCACCTAGATTTAAACTCACAGCATTGGGAAATGCACCTAGATTTAAAGCTCACAGGAGTGGGAAAATGCACCGAGATTTAAATCTCAAAGTAGTGGGAAAGTCCACCTAGATTTAAAACACACAGCAGAGTGAAAATGCACCCTGATTTAAAACTCACAGTAGTGAGAAGATGCACCTAGATGTAAACTCACTGCAGTGGCAAAATGCACCTAGATTCAAAACTCAGAGCAGTGGGAAATTGCGCCTAGATTTGAAACACACAGTAGTGGGGAAATGCACCTAGATTTGAACACACAGCAATGGGAAAATGCACCTAGATTTAAACTCACAGTAGTGGTAAAATGCACCTAGATTTAAAACTCACAGCAGTGGGAAAATGCACCTAGATTTGAAACACAGAGTAGTGGGAAAATATACCTAGATTTGAAACACACTGTAGTGGGAAAATACACCGAGATTTGAAACACACAGTAGCAAGAAAATGCACATGGATTTGAAACTCACAGTAGTGGGAAAATGCACCTAGATTTAAACTCACAGCAGTGGAAAAATGCACCTAGATTTAAACTCACAGCAGTGGAAAATGCACCTAGATTTAAACTCACAGCAGTGGGAAAATGCACCTAGATTTGAACCACACAGTAGTGGGAAAATGCACCTAGATTTGAAACACACAGTAGTAGGAAAATGCACCTAGGTTTGAAACACAGAGCTATGGGAAATTTCACCAAGATTTAAACTCACAGCAGTGGGAAATGCACCTAGATTTAAAACTCACAGCAGTGGGAAAATGCACCTAGATTTGAAACAGAAAGCAGTGGGAAATTACATCTAGATTGAAACTCACAGCAGTAGGAAAATGCACCTAGATTTAAAGCTCACAGGAGTGGGAAAATGCACCAAGATTTATATCTCACAGTGGTGGGAAAATGCATCTAGATGTAAACTCACAGCAGTGGCAAAATGCACCTAGATCCAAAACTCAGAGCAGTGGGAAAATGCACCTAGATTTGAGACACACATCAGTGGGAAATTGCAAAAAGATTTAAACTCACAGCAGTAGGATAATACATCTTGATTTAAAACTCACAGTAGTGGGAAAATGCACCTAGATTTAAACTCACAGCATGTGGAAAATGCACATAGATTTGAAACTCAGAGCAGTGGGAAAATGCATCTCGATTTGAAAAACACAGCAGTGGGAAATTGCAAATAGGTTAAAACCCACAGCAGTAGGATAATACATCTTGATTTGAAACTCACGGTAGTGGGGAAATGCACATATATTTAAACTCACAGCAGTGGGAAAATGCACCTAGATTTGAACCACACAGTAGTGGGAAAATGTACATGGATTTGAAACTCACAGTAGTGGGAAAATGCACCTAGATTTAAACTCACAGCAGTGGAAAAATGCACCTAGATTTAAACTCACAGCAGTGGAAAAATGCACCTAGATTTGAACCACACAGTAGTGGGAAAATGTACATGGATTTGAAACTCACAGTAGTGGGAAAATGCACCTAGATTTAAACTCACAGCAGTGGGAAAATGCACCTAGATTTGAAACACACAGTAGCGATAAAATGTACATGGATTTGAAACTCACAGTAGTGGGAAAATGCACCTAGATTTAAACTCACAGCAGTGGAAAAATGCACCTAGATTTAAACTCACAGCAGTGGAAAAATGCACCTAGATTTAAATCTCACAACAGTGGGAAAATGCACCTAGATTTGAACCACACAGTAGTGGGAAAATGCACCTAGATTTGAAACACACAGTAGTAGGAAAATGCACCTAGATTTGAAACACAGAGCTATGGGAAATTTCACCTAGATTTAAACTCACAGCAGTGGGAAATGCACCTAGATTTAAAACTCACAGCAGAGGGAAAATGCACCTAGATTTGAAACACACAGCAGTGGGAAATTACACCTAGATTGAAACTCACAGCAGTAGGAAAATGCACCTAGATTTAAAGCTCACAGGAGTGGCAAAATGCACCAAGATTTAAATCTCACAGTAGTGGGAAAATTCACCTAGATGTAAAACTCAAAGAAGTGTGAAAATGCACCCTGATGCAAAACTCACAGTAGTGGGAAGATGCATCTAGATGTAAACGCAGAGCAGTGGGAAATTGCAAATAGATTTAAACTCACAGCAGTAGGATAATACATCTTGATTTGTAACTCACGGTAGTCGGAAAATGCACATAGATTTAAATTCACAGCAGTGGGAAAATGCACCTAGATTTGAACCACACAGGAGTGGGAAAATGCACCTATATTTGAAACACACAGTAGTAGGAAAATGCACGTAGGTTTGAAACACAGAGCTATGGGAAATTTCACCTAGATTTAAACTCACAGCATTGGGAAATGCACCTAGATTTAAAGCTCACAGGAGTGGGAAAATGCACCGAGATTTAAATCTCAAAGTAGTGGGAAAGTCCACCTAGATTTAAAACACACAGCAGAGTGAAAATGCACCCTGATTTAAAACTCACAGTAGTGAGAAGATGCACCTAGATGTAAACTCACTGCAGTGGCAAAATGCACCTAGATTCAAAACTCAGAGCAGTGGGAAATTGCGCCTAGATTTGAAACACACAGTAGTGGGGAAATGCACCTAGATTTGAACACACAGCAATGGGAAAATGCACCTAGATTTAAACTCACAGTAGTGGTAAAATGCACCTAGATTTAAAATTCACAGCAGTGGGAAAATGCACCTAGATTTGAAACACAGAGTAGTGGGAAAATATACCTAGATTTGAAATACACTGTAGTGGGAAAATACACCGAGATTTGAAACACACAGTAGCAAGAAAATGCACATGGATTTGAAACTCACAGTAGTGGGAAAATGCACCTAGATTTAAACTCACAGCAGTGGAAAAATGCACCTAGATTTAAACTCACAGCAGTGGAAAATGCACCTAGATTTAAACTCACAGCAGTGGGAAAATGCACCTAGATTTGAACCACACAGTAGTGGGAAAATGCACCTAGATTTGAAACACACAGTAGTAGGAAAATGCACCTAGGTTTGAAACACAGAGCTATGGGAAATTTCACCAAGATTTAAACTCACAGCAGTGGGAAATGCACCTAGATTTAAAACTCACAGCAGTGGGAAAATGCACCTAGATTTGAAACAGAAAGCAGTGGGAAATTACATCTAGATTGAAACTCACAGCAGTAGGAAAATGCACCTAGATTTAAAGCTCACAGGAGTGGGAAAATGCACCAAGATTTATATCTCACAGTGGTGGGAAAATGCATCTAGATGTAAACTCACAGCAGTGGCAAAATGCACCTAGATTTGAGACACACATCAGTGGGAAATTGCAAAAAGATTTAAACTCACAGCAGTAGGATAATACATCTTGATTTAAAACTCACAGTAGTGGGAAAATGCACCTAGATTTAAACTCACAGCATGTGGAAAATGCACATAGATTTGAAACTCAGAGCAGTGGGAAAATGCATCTCGATTTGAAAAACACAGCAGTGGGAAATTGCAAATAGGTTAAAACCCACAGCAGTAGGATAATACATCTTGATTTGAAACTCACGGTAGTGGGGAAATGCACATATATTTAAACTCACAGCAGTGGGAAAATGCACCTAGATTTGAACCACACAGTAGTGGGAAAATGCCCCTAGATTTGAAAGACACAGTAGTAGGAAAATGCATGTAGGTTTGAAACACAGAGCTATGGGAAAATGCACCTAGATTTAAACTCACAACAGTGGGAAATGCACCTAGTTTTAAGACTCACAGCAGTAGGAACATGCACCTAGATTTAAAGCTCACAGGAGTGGGAAAATGCACCGAGATTTAAATCTCAAATTAGTGGGAAAGTCCACCTTGATTTAAAACTCACAGCAGAGTGAAAATGCACCCTGATTTAAAACTCACAGTAGTGAGAAGATGCACCTAGATGTAAACTCACTGCAGTGGCAAAATGCACCTAGATTCAAAACTCAGAGCAGTGGGAAAATGACCCTAGATTTGAAACACACAACAATGGGAAATTGCGCCTAGATTTGAAACACACAATAATGGGAAAATGTACCTAGATTTAAACTCACAGTCGTGGGAACATGCACCTAGATTTGAAACACACAGTAGTGGGAAAATGCACCGAGATTTGAAACACACAGTAGCAAGAAAATGCACATGGATTTGAAACTCACAGTAGTGGGAAAATGCACCTAGATTTAAAACTCACAGCAGTGGGAAAATGCACCTAGATTTGAACCACAAAGTAGTGTGAAAATGCACCTAGATTTGAAACACACAGTCGAAGGAAAATGCACCTGGGTTTGGAAAACAGAGCTATGGGAAATTTCACCTAGATTTAAACTCACAGCAGTGGGAAATGCACCTAGATTTAAAACTCAGAGCAGTGGGAAAATGCACCTAGATTTGAAACACACAGCAGTGGGAAATTACACCTAGATTGAGACTCACAGCAGTGGGAAAATTCACCTAGATTTGAAACACACAGCAGTGGGAAATTACACCTAGATTTAAACTCACAGCAGTAGGAAAATGCACCTAGATTCAAAGCTCACAGGAGTGGGAAAATGCACCTACATTTAAATCTCACACTAGTGGGAAAATCCACCTAGATTTAAAACTCACAGCAGTGTGAAAATGCACCCTGATTAAAAACTCACAGTAGTGGGAAGATGCACCTAGATGTAAACTCACTGCAGTGGCAAAATGCACCTAGATTTGAAACACACAACAATGGGAATTTGTGCCTAGATTTGAAACACACAGTAGTGGGGAAATGCACCTAGATTTGAACACACAGCAATGGGAAAATGCACCTAGATTTAAAACTCACAGCAGTGGCAAAATGCACCTAGATTTGAAACAAAGAGTAGTGGGAAAATATACCTAGATTTCAAACACACTGTAGTGGGAAAATGCGCCGAGATTTGAAACACACAGTAGCAAGAAAATGCACATGGATTTGAAACTCACAGTAGTGGGAAAATGCACCTAGATTTAAAACTCACAGCAGTGGGAAAATGCACCTAAATTTGAAACAGAGTAGTGGGAAAATGTACCTTGATTTGAAACACACAATAATGGGAAAATGCACCTAGATTTAAAACTCACAGCAGTGGGAAAATGCACCCTTATTTAAAACTTACAGTTGTGGGAAAATTCCCCTAGATTTAAACTCACAGCAGTGGAAATATGCACCTAGATTTGAAACGCACCGTAGTGGGAAAATGCACCGAGATTTGAAACACACAGTAGCAAGAAAATGCACATGGATTTGAAACTCACAGTAGTGGGAAAATGGACCTAGATTTAAACTCACAGCAGTGGAAAAATGCACCTAGATTTAAACTCACAGCAGTGGAAAAATGCACCTAGATTTAAAACTCACAGCAGGGGGAAAATGCACCTAGATTTGAACCACACAGTAGTAGGAAAATGCACCTAGATTTGAAACACACAGTAGTAGGAAAATGCACCTAGGTTTGAAGCACAGAGCTATGGGAAATTTCACCTCGATTTAAACTCACAGCAGTGGGAAATGCACCTACATTTAAAACTCACAGCAGTGGGAAAATGCACCTAGAATTGAAACACACAGCAGTGGGAAATTACACCTAGATTGAAACTCACAGCAGTAGGAAAATGCACCTAGATTGTAAGCTCACAGGAGTGGGAAAATGCACCTAGATTTAAAAGTCACAGCAGTGTGAAAATGCACCCTGATTTAAAACTCACAGTAGTGGGAAGATGCATCTAGATGAAAACTCACAGCAGTGGCAAAATGCACCTAGATTCTAAACTCGGAGCAGTGGGAAAATGCACCTAGATTTGAAACACAGAGCAGTGGGAAATTGCAAATAGATTTAAACTCACAGCAGTAGGATAATACATCTTGATTTAAAACTCACAGAAGTGGAAAATGCACCTAGATTTAAACTCACAGCATGTGGAAAATGCACATAGGTTTGAAACTCACAGCAGTTGGAAAATGCACCTAGATTTAAAACGCACAGCAGTTGGAAAATGCACCTAGATTAGAAACACACAGTAGTGGGGAAATGCACCTAGATTTGAAATACACAGTCGGAACATGTAGTTAGATCTAAAGCACACAACAGTTGAAAAATGCACCTTGATAATAAAATTCACAGTAGTGGGAAAATGCACCTAGATTTTAACTCTCAACAATGGGAAATTGTGCTTGGATTTGAAACACACAGTAGTGGGGAAATGCACCTAGATTTGAACACACAGCAATGGGAAAATGCACCTAGATTTAAACTCACAGTAGTGGGAAATTGAACCTAGATTTAAAACTCACAGCAGTGGGAAAATGCACCTAGCTTTGAAACACACAGTAGTGGGAAAATGCACCGAGATTTGAAACACACTGTAGCAAGAAAATGCACATGGATTTGAAACTCACAGTAGTGGGAAAAAGCACCTAGATTTAAAATTCACAGCAGTGGAAAAATGCATCTAGATTTGAACCACACAGTAGTGGGAAAATGCACCTAGATTTGAAACACACAGTAGTAGGAAAATGCACCTAGGTTTGAAACACGGATCTATGGGAAATTTCACCTAGATTTAAATCTCACAGCAGTGAGAAATACACCTAGATTTAAGACTCACAGCAGTGGGAAAATGCACCTAGATTTGAAACACAGAGTAGTGGGAAAATGTACCTAGACTTGAAATACACAATAATGGGAAAATGCACATAGATTTAAAACTCACACAAGTGGGAAAATGCACCCTTATTTAAAACTCACAGTAGTGGGAACATGCACCTAGCTTTGAAACACACAGTAGTGGGAAAATGCACCAAGATTTGAAACACACAGTAGCAAGAAAATGCACATGGATTTGAAACTCACAGTAGTGGGAAAATGCACCTAGATTTAAAACTCAAAGTAGTGGGAAAGTGCATCTATATTTGAACCACACAATAGTGGGAAAATGCACCTAGATTTGAAACACACAGTAGTAGGAAAATGCACCTAGGTTTGAAACACGGAGCTATGGGAAATTTCACCTAGATTTAAATCTCACAGCAGTGAGAAATGCACCTAGATTTAAGACTCACAGCAGTGGGAAAATGCACCTAGATTTGAAACACACAGCAGTGGGAAATTACACCTAGATTTAAACTCACAGCAGTAGGAAAATGCACCTAGATTTAAAGCTCACAGGAGTGGGAAAATGCACCTAGATTTAAATCTCACAGTAGTGGGAAAATCCACCTAGATTTAAAACTCACAACAGTGTGAACATGCACCCTGATTTAAAACTCACATTAGTGGGAAGATGCACCTAGATGTAAACTCACTGCAGTGGCAAAATGCAGCTAGATTCAAACCTCAGAGCAGTGGGATATTGCACCTAGATTTGAAACACACAACAATGGGAAATTGCACCTAGATTTGAAACACACAGTAGTGGGGAAATGCACCTAGATTTCAACACACAGCAATGGCAAAATGCACCTAGATTTAAACTCACAGCAGTGGGAATATGCACCTAGATTTGAAACACACTGTAGTGGGAAAATGCACCGAGATTTGAAACACACAGTAGCGATAAAATGTACATGGATTTGAAACTCACAGTAGTGGGAAAATGCACCTAGATTTAAACTCACAGCAGTGGAAAAATGCACCTAGATTTAAATCTCACAGCAGTGGGAAAATGCACCGAGATTTGAACCACACAGTAGTGGGAAAATGCACCTAGATTTGAAACACACAGTAGTAGGAAAATGCACCTAGATTTGAAACACAGAGCTATGGGAAATTTCACCTAGATTTAAACTCACGGCAGTGGGAAATGCACCTAGATTTAAAACTCACAGCAGTGGGAAAATGCACCTAGATTTGAAACACACAGCAGTGGGAAATTACACCTAGATTGAAACTCACAGCAGTAGGAAAATGCACCTAGATTTAAAGCTCACAGGAGTGGGAAAATGCACTAAGATTTACATCTTACAGTAGTGGGAAAATTCACCTAGATGTAAAACTCAAAGAAGTGTGAAAATGCACCCTGATGCAAAACCCACAGTAGTGGGAAGATGCATCTAGATGTAAACTCAGAGCAGTGGGAAAATGCACCTAGATTTGTAACACACAGCAGTGGGAAATTGCAAATAGATTTAAACTCACAGCAGTAGGATAATACATCTTGATTTAAAACTCACAGTAGTGGGAAAATGCACCTAGATTTAAACTCACAGCATGTGGAAAATGCACATATATTTGAAACTCAAAGCAGTGGGAAAATGCACCTAGATTTGAAACACACAGCAGTGGGAAATTGCAAATAGATTTAAACTCACAGCAGTAGGGTAATACATCTTGATTTGAAACTCACGTTAGTGGGAAAATGCACATAGATTTAAATTCACAGCAGTGGGAAAATGCACCTAGATTTGAACCACACAGTAGTGGGAAAATGCACCTAGATTTGAAACACAGTAGTAGAAAAATGCACGTAGGTTTGAAACACAGAGCTATGGGAAATTTCACCTAGATTTAAACTCACAGCAGTGGGAAAATGCACCTAGATTTGAAACACACAGCAGTGGGAAATTACACCTAGATTTAAACTCACAGCAGTAGGAACATGCACCTAGATTTAAAGCTCACAGGAGTGGGAAAATGCACCGAGATTTAAATCTCAAAGTAGTTGGAAAGTCCACCTAGATTTAAAACTCACAGCAGAGTGAAAATGCACCCTGATTTAAAACTCACAGTAGTGAGAAGATGCACCTAGATGTAAACTCATGGCAGTGGCAAAATGCACCTAGATTCAAAACTCAGAGCAGTGGGAAAATGCACCTAGATTTGAAACACACAACAATGGGAAATTGCGCCTAGATTTGAAACACACAGTAGTGGGGAAATGCACCTAGATTTGAACACACAGCAATGGGAAAATGCACCTAGATTTAAAACTCACAGCAGTGGCAAAATGCACCTAGATTTGAAACACAGAGTAGTGGGAAAATATACCTAGATTTCAAGCACACTGTAGTGGGAAAATGCGCCGAGATTTGAAACACACAGTAGCAAGAAAATGCACATGGATTTGAAACTCACAGTAGTGGGAAAATGCACCTAGATTTAAACTCACAGCATGTGGAAAATGCACATAGGTTTGAAACTCACAGCAGTTGGAAAATGCACCTAGATTTAAAACGCACAGCAGTTGGAAAATGCACCTAGATTAGAAACACACAGTAGTGGGGAAATGCACCTAGATTTGAAATACACAGTCTGAACATGCAGTTAGATCTAAAGCACACAACAGTTGAAAAATGCACCTTGATAATAAAATTCACAGTAGTGGGAAAATGCACCTAGATTTTAACTCTCAACAATGGGAAATTGTGCTTGGATTTGAAACACACAGTAGTGGGGAAATGCACCTAGATTTGAACACACAGCAATGGGAAAATGCACCTAGATTTAAACTCACAGTAGTGGGAAATTGAACCTAGATTTAAAACTCACAGCAGTGGGAAAATGCACCTAGCTTTGAAACACACAGTAGTGGGAAAATGCACCGAGATTTGAAACACACTGTAGCAAGAAAATGCACATGGATTTGAAACTCACAGTAGTGGGAAAAAGCACCTAGATTTAAAATTCACAGCAGTGGAAAAATGCATCTAGATTTGAACCACACAGTAGTGGGAAAATGCACCTAGATTTGAAACACACAGTAGTAGGAAAATGCACCTAGGTTTGAAACACGGATCTATGGGAAATTTCACCTAGATTTAAATCTCACAGCAGTGAGAAATACACCTAGATTTAAGACTCACAGCAGTGGGAAAATGCACCTAGATTTGAAACACAGAGTAGTGGGAAAATGTACCTAGACTTGAAATACACAATAATGGGAAAATACACCTAGATTTAAAACTCACACAAGTGGGAAAATGCACCCTTATTTAAAACTCACAGTAGTGGGAACATGCACCTAGCTTTTAAACACACAGTAGTGGGAAAATGCACCAAGATTTGAAACACACAGTAGCAAGAAAATGCACATGGATTTGAAACTCACAGTAGTGGGAAAATGCACCTAGATTTAAAACTCAAAGTAGTGGGAAAATGCACCTAGATTTGAAACACACAGTAGTAGGAAAATGCACCTAGGTTTGAAACACGGAGCTATGGGAAATTTCACCTAGATTTAAATCTCACAGCAGTGAGAAATGCACCTAGATTTAAGACTCACAGCAGTGGGAAAATGCACCTAGATTTGAAACACACAGCAGTGGGAAATTACACCTAGATTTAAACTCACAGCAGTAGGAAAATGCACCTAGATTTAAAGCTCACAGGAGTGGGAAAATGCACCTAGATTTAAATCTCACAGTAGTGGGAAAATCCACCTAGATTTAAAACTCACAACAGTGTGAAAATGCACCCTGATTTAAAACTCACATTAGTGGGAAGATGCACCTAGATGTAAACTCACTGCAGTGGCAAAATGCAGCTAGATTCAAACCTCAGAGCAGTGGGATATTGCACCTAGATTTGAAACACACAACAATGGGAAATTGCACCTAGATTTGAAACACACAGTATAGGGGAAATGCACCTAGATTTCAACACACAGCAATGGCAAAATGCACCTAGATTTAAACTCACAGCAGTGGGAATATGCACCTAGATTTGAAACACACTGTAGTGGGAAAATGCACCGAGATTTGAAACACACAGTAGCGATAAAATGTACATGGATTTGAACCACACAGTAGTGGGAAAATGCACCTAGATTTGAAACACACAGTAGTAGGAAAATGCACCTAGATTTGAAACACAGAGCTATGGGAAATTTCACCTAGATTTAAACTCACGGCAGTGGGAAATGCACCTAGATTTAAAACTCACAGCAGTGGGAAAATGCACCTAGATTTGAAACACACAGCAGTGGGAAATTACACCTAGATTGAAACTCACAGCAGTAGGAAAATGCACCTAGATTTAAAGCTCACAGGAGTGGGAAAATGCACTAAGATTTAAATCTTACAGTAGTGTGAAAATGCACCCTGATGCAAAACCCACAGTAGTGGGAAGATGCATCTAGATGTAAACTCAGAGCAGTGGGAAAATGCACCTAGATTTGTAACACACAGCAGTGGGAAATTGCAAATAGATTTAAACTCACAGCAGTAGGATAATACATCTTGATTTAAAACTCACAGTAGTGGGAAAATGCACCTAGATTTAAACTCACAGCATGTGGAAAATGCACATAGATTTGAAACTCAAAGCAGTGGGAAAATGCACCTAGATTTGAAACACACAGCAGTGGGAAATTGCAAATAGATTTAAACTCACAGCAGTAGGGTAATACATCTTGATTTGAAACTCACGTTAGTGGGAAAATGCACATAGATTTAAATTCACAGCAGTGGGAAAATGCACCTAGATTTGAACCACACAGTAGTGGGAAAATGCACCTAGATTTGAAACACAGTAGTAGAAAAATGCACGTAGGTTTGAAACACAGAGCTATGGGAAATTTCACGTAGATTTAAACTCACAGCAGTGGGAAAATGCACCTAGATTTGAAACACACAGCAGTGGGAAATTACACCTAGATTTAAACTCACAGCAGTAGGAACATGTACCTAGATTTAAAGCTCACAGGAGTGGGAAAATGCACCGAGATTTAAATCTCAAAGTAGTTGGAAAGTCCACCTAGATTTAAAACTCACAGCAGAGTGAAAATGCACCCTGATTTAAAACTCACAGTAGTGAGAAGATGCACCTAGATGTAAACTCATGGCAGTGGCAAAATGCACCTAGATTCAAAACTCAGAGCAGTGGGAAAATGCACCTAGATTTGAAACACACAACAATGGGAAATTGCGCCTAGATTTGAAACACACAGTAGTGGGGAAATGCACCTAGATTTGAACACACAGCAATGGGAAAATGCACCTAGATTTAAAACTCACAGCAGTGGCAAAATGCACCTAGATTTGAAACACAGAGTAGTGGGAAAATATACCTAGATTTCAAGCACACTGTAGTGGGAAAATGCGCCGAGATTTGAAACACACAGTATCAAGAAAATGCACATGGATTTGAAACTCACAGTAGTGGGAAAATGCACCTAGATTTTAACTCTCAACAATGGGAAATTGTGCTTAGATTTGAAACACACAGTAGTGGGGAAATGCACCTAGATTTGAACACACAGCAATGGGAAAATGCACCTAGATTTAAACTCACAGAAGTGGGAAATTGCACCTAGATTTAAAACTCACAGCAGTGGGAAAATGCACCTAGCTTTGAAACACACAGTAGTGGGAAAATGCACCGAGATTTGAAACACACTGTAGCAAGAAAATGCACATGGATTTGAAACTCACAGTAGTGGGAAAATGCACCTAGATTTAAAATTCACAGCAGTGGGAAAATGCATCTAGATTTGAACCACACAGTAGTGGGAAAATGCACCTAGATTTGAAACACACAGTAGTAGGAAAATGCACCTAGGTTTGAAACACGGAGCTATGGGAAATTTCACCTAGATTTAAATCTCACAGCAGTGAAAAATACACCTAGATTTAAGACTCACAGCAGTGGGAAAATGCACCTAGATTTGAAACACACAGCAGTGGGAAATTACACCTAGATTTAAACTCACAGCAGTAGGAAAATGCACCTAGATTTAAAGCTCACAGGAGTGGGAAAATGCACCTAGATTTAAATCTCACAGTAGTGGGAAAATCCACCTATATTTAAAACTCACAACAGTGTGAAAATGCACCCTGATTTAAAACTCACAGTAGTGGGAAGATGCACCTAGATGTAAACTCACTGCAGTGGCAAAATGCAGCTAGATTCAAAACTCAGAGCAGTGGGATATTGCACCTAGATTTGAAACACACAACAATGGGAAATTGCTCCTAGATTTGAAACACACAGTAGTGGGGAAATGCACCTAGATTTGAACACACAGCAATGGGAAAATGAACCTAGATTTAAACTCACAGCAGTGGGAATATGCACCTAGATTTGAAACACACTGTAGTGGGAAAATGCACCGAGATTTGAAACACACAGTAGCAATAAAATGTACATGGATTTGAAACTCACAGTAGTGGGAAAAGGCACCTAGATTTAAACTCACAGCAGGGGAAAAATACACCTACATTTAAACTCACAGCAGTGGAAAAATGCACCTAGATTTAAATCTCACAGCAGTGGGGTAATGCACCTAGATTTGAACCACACAGTAGTGGGAAAATGCACCTAGATTTGAAACACACAGTAGTAGGAAAATGCACGTAGGTTTGAAACACAGAGCTATGGGAAATTTCACCTAGATTTAAACTCACAGCATTGGGAAATGCACCTAGATTTAAGGCTCACAGCAGTGGGAAAATGCACCTAGATTTGAAACACACAGCAGTGGGAAATTACACCTAGATTTAAACTCACAGCAGTAGGAACATGCATCTAGATTTAAAGCTCCTAGGAGTGGGAAAATGCACCGAGATTTAAATCTCAAAGTAGTTGGAAAGTCCACCTAGATTTAAAACTCACAGCAGAGTGAAAATGCACCCTGATTTAAAACTCACAGTAGTGAGAAGATGCACCTAGATGTAAACTCATGGCAGTGGCAAAATGCACCTAGATTCAAAACTCAGAGCAGTGGGAAAATGCACCTAGATTTGAAACACACAACAATGGGAAATTGCGCCTAGATTTGAAACACACAGTAGTGGGGAAATGCACCTAGATTTGAACACACAGCAATGGGAAAATGCACCTAGATTTAAAACTCACAGCAGTGGCAAAATGCACCTAGATTTGAAACACAGAGTAGTGGGAAAATATACCTAGATTTCAAGCACACTGTAGTGGGAAAATGCGCCGAGATTTGAAACACACAGTATCAAGAAAATGCACATGGATTTGAAACTCACAGTAGTGGGAAAATGCACCTAGATTTAAACTCACAGCAGTGGAAAAATGCACCTAGATTTAAACTCACAGCAGTGGAAAATGCACCTAGATTTAAACTCACAGCAGAGGGAAAATGCACCTAGATTTGAACCACACAGTAGTGGGAAAATGCACCTAGATTTCAAACACACAGTAGTAGGAAAATGCACCTAGGTTTGAAACACAGAGCTATGGGAAAATGCACCTAGATTTAAGACTCACAGCAGTGGGAAAATGCACCTAGATTTGAAACACACAGCAGTGGGAAATTACACCTAGATTTAAACTCACAGCAGTAGGAAAATGCACCTAGATTTAAAGCTCACAGGAGTGGGAAAATGCACCTAGATTTAAATCTCACAGTAGTGGGAAAATCCACCTAGATTTAAAACTCACAACAGTGTGAAAATGCACCCTGATTTAAAACTCACAGTAGTGGGAAGATGCACCTAGATGTAAACTCACTGCAGTGGCAAAATGCAGCTAGATTCAAAACTCAGAGCAGTGGGATATTGCACCTAGATTTGAAACACACAACAATGGGAAATTGCTCCTAGATTTGAAACACACAGTAGTGGGGAAATGCACCTAGATTTGAACACACAGCAATGGGAAAATGCACCTAGATTTAAACTCACAGCAGTGGGAATATGCACCTAGATTTGAAACACACTGTAGTGGGAAAATGCACCGAGATTTGAAACACACAGTAGCAATAAAATGTACATGGATTTGAAACTCACAGTAGTGGGAAAAGGCACCTAGATTTAAACTCACAGCAGGGGAAAAATACACCTACATTTAAACTCACAGCAGTGGAAAAATGCACCTAGATTTAAATCTCACAGCAGTGGGGTAATGCACCTACATTTGAACCACACAGTAGTGGGAAAATGCACCTAGATTTGAAACACACAGTAGTAGGAAAATGCACCTAGATTTGAAACACAGAGCTATGGGAAATTTCACCTAGATTTAAACTCACAGCAGTGGGAAATGCACCTAGATTTAAAACTCACAGCAGTGGGAAAATGCACCTAGATTTGAAACACACAGCAGTGGGAAATTACACCTAGATTGAAACTCACAGCAGTAGGAAAATGCACCTAGATTTAAAGCTCACAGGAGTGGGAAAATGCACTAAGATTTAAATCTCACAGTAGTGGGAAAATTCACCTAGATGTAAAACTCGAAGAAGTGTGAAAATGCACCCTGATGCAAAACGCACAGTAGTGGGAAGATGCATCTAGATGTAAACTCAGAGCAGTGGGAAAATGCACCTAGATTTGTAACACACAGCAGTGGGAAATTGCAAATAGATTTAAACTCACAGCAGTAGGATAATACATCTTGATTTAAAACTCACAGTAGTGGGAAAATGCACCTAGATTTAAACTCACAGCATGTGGAAAATACACATAGATTTGAAACTTAGATCAGTGGGAAAACACACCTAGATTTGAAACACACAGCAGTGGGAAATTGCAAATAGATTTAAACTCACAGCAGTAGGATAATACATCTTGATTTGAAACTCACGTTAGTGGGAAAATGCACATAGATTTAAATTCACAGCAGTGGGAAAATGCACCTAGATTTGAACCACACAGTAGTGGGAAAATGCACCTAGATTTGAAACACACAGTAGTAGGAAAATGCACGTAGGTTTGAAACACAGAGCTATGGGAAATTTCACCTAGATTTAAACTCACAGCATTGGGAAATGCACCTAGATTTAAGGCTCACAGCAGTGGGAAAATGCACCTAGATTTGAAACACACAGCAGTGGGAAATTACACCTAGATTTAAACTCACAGCAGTAGGAACATGCACCTAGATTTAAAGCTCACAGGAGTGGGAAAATGCACCGAGATTTAAATCTCAAAGTAGTTGGAAAGTCCACCTAGATTTAAAACTCACAGCAGAGTGAAAATGCACCCTGATTTAAAACTCACAGTAGTGAGAAGATGCACCTAGATGTAAACTCATGGCAGTGGCAAAATGCACCTAGATTCAAAACTCAGAGCAGTGGGAAAATGCACCTAGATTTGAAACACACAACAATGGGAAATTGCGCCTAGATTTGAAACACACAGTAGTGGCAAAATGCACCTAGATTTGAAACACAGAGTAGTGGGAAAATATACCTAGATTTCAAGCACACTGTAGTGGGAAAATGCGCCGAGATTTGAAACACACAGTAGCAAGAAAATGCACATGGATTTGAAACTCACAGTAGTGGGAAAATGCACCTAGATTTAAACTCACAGCAGTGGAAAAATGCACCTAGATTTAAACTCACAGCAGTGGAAAATGCACCTAGATTTAAACTCACAGCAGAGGGAAAATGCACCTAGATTTGAACCACACAGTAGTGGGAAAATGCACCTAGATTTCAAACACACAGTAGTAGGAAAATGCACCTAGGTTTGAAACACAGAGCTATGGGAAAATGCACCTAGATTTAAGACTCACAGCAGTGGGAAAATGCACCTAGATTTGAAACACACAGCAGTGGGAAATTACACCTAGATTTAAACTCACAGCAGTAGGAAAATGCACCTAGATTCAAAACTCAGAGCAGTGGGAAAATGCACCTAGATTTGAACACACAGCAATGGGAAAATGCACCTAGATTTAAAACTCACAGCAGTGGCAAAATGCACCTAGATTTGAAACACAGAGTAGTGGGAAAATATACCTAGATTTCAAGCACACTGTAGTGGGAAAATGCGCCGAGATTTGAAACACACAGTAGCAAGAAAATGCACATGGATTTGAAACTCACAGTAGTGGGAAAATGCACCTAGATTTAAACTCACAGCAGTGGAAAAATGCACCTAGATTTAAACTCACAGCAGTGGAAAATGCACCTAGTTTAAACTCACAGCAGAGGGAAAATGCACCTAGATTTGAACCACACAGTAGTGGGAAAATGCACCTAGATTTCAAACACACAGTAGTAGGAGAATGCACCTAGGTTTGAAACACAGAGCTATGGGAAAATGCACCTAGATTTAAGACTCACAGCAGTGGGAAAATGCACCTAGATTTGAAACACACAGCAGTGGGAAATTACACGTAGATTTAAACTCACAGCAGTAGGAAAATGCACCTAGATTTAAAGCTCACAGGAGTGGGAAAATGCACCTAGATTTAAATCTCACAGTAGTGGGAAAATCCACCTAGATTTAAAACTCACAACAGTGTGAAAATGCACCCTGATTTAAACCTCACAGTAGTGGGAAGATGCACCTAGATGTAAACTCACTGCAGTGGCAAAATGCAGCTAAATTCAAAACTCAGAGCAGTGGGATATTGCACCTAGATTTGAAACACACAACAATGGGAAATTGCGCCTAGATTTGAAACACACAGTAGTGGGGAAATGCACCTAGATTTGAACACACAGCAATGGGAAAATGCACCTGATTTAAACTCACAGCAGTGGGAATATGCACCTAGATTTGAAACACACTGTAGTGGGAAAATGCACCGAGATTTGAAACACACAGTAGCAATAAAATGTACATGGATTTGAAACTCACAGTAGTGGGAAAAGGCACCTAGATTTAAACTCACAGCAGTGGAAAAATACACCTAGATTTAAACTAACAGCAGTGGGAAAATGCACCTAGATTTAAATCTCACAGCAGTGGGGTAATGCACCTAGATTTGAACCACACAGTAGTGGGAAAATGCACCTAGATTTGAAACACACAGTAGTAGGAAAATGCACCTAGATTTGAAACACAGAGCTATGGGAAATTTCACCTAGATTTAAACTCACAGCAGTGGGAAAATGCACCTAGATTTGAAACACACAGCAGTGGGAAATTACACCTAGATTGAAACTCACAGCAGTAGGGAAATGCACCTAGATTTAAAGCTCACAGGAGTGGGAAAATGCACCAAGATTTAAATCTCACAGTAGTGGGAAAATTCACCTAGATGTAAAACTCGAAGAAGTGTGAAAATGCACCCTGATGCAAAACTCACAGTAGTGGGAAGATGCATCTAGATGTAAACTCAGAGCAGTGGGAAAATGCACCTAGATTTGAAACACACAGCAGTGGGAAATTGCAAATAGATTTAAACTCACAGCAGTAGGATAATACATCTTGATTTAAAACTCACAGTAGTGGGAAAATGCACCTAGATTTAAACTCACAGCATGTGGAAAATGCACATAGATTTGAAACTCAGAGCAGTGGGAAAATGCACCTAGATTTGAAACACACAGCAGTGGGAAATTGCAAATAGATTTAAACTCACAGCAGTAGGATAATACATCTTGATTTGAAACTCACGTTAGTGGGAAAACGCACATAGATTTAAATTCACAGCAGTGGGAAAATGCACCTAGATTTGAACCACACAGTAGTGGGAAAATGCACCTAGTTTTGAAACACACAGTAGTAGGAAAATGCACGTAGGTTTGAAACACAGAGCTATGGGAAATTTCACCTAGATTTAAACTCACAGCATTGGGAAATGCACCTAGATTTAAGGCTCACAGCAGTGGGAAAATGCACCTAGATTTGAAACACACAGCAGTGGGAAATTACACATAGATTTAAAACTCACAGCAGAGTGAAAATGCACCCTGATTTAAAACTCACAGTAGTGAGAAGATGCATCTAGATGTAAACTCATGGCAGTGGCAAAATGCACCTAGATTTAAAACTCACAGCAGTGGGAAAATGCACCTAGATTTGAAACACAGAGTAGTGGGAAAATATACCTAGATTTCAAACACACTGTAGTGGGAAAATGCACAGAGATTTGAAACACACAGTAGCAAGAAAATGCACATGGATTTGAAACTCACGGTAGTGGGGAAAATGCACATAGACTTAAATTCACAGAAGTGGGAAAATGCACCTAGATTTGAACCACACAGTAGTGGGAAAAGGCACCTATATTTGAAACACACAGTAGTAGGAAAATGCACGTAGGTTTGAAACACAGAGCTATGGGAAATTTCACCTAGATGTAAACTCACAGCATTGGGAAATGCACCTAGATTTAAGGCTCACAGCAGTGGGAAAATGCACCTAGATTTGAAACACACAGCAGTGGGAAATTACACCTAGATTTAAACTCACAGCAGTGAGAAGATGCACCTACATTTAAACTCACAGCATGTGGAAAATGCACATAGGTTTGAAACTCACAGCAGTTGGAAAATGCACCTAGATTTAAAACGCACAGCAGTTGGAAAATGCACCTAGATTAGAAACACACAGTAGTGGGGAAATGCACCTAGATTTTAACTCTCAACAATGGGAAATTGCACCTAGATTTGAAACACACAGTAGTGGGGAAATGCACCTAGATTTGAACACACAGCAATGGGAAAATGCACCTAGATTTAAACTCACAGCAAAGGGAAAATGCACCTAGATTTGAACCACACACTAGTGGGGAAATGCACCTAGATTTCAAACACACAGTAGTAGGAAAATGCACCTAGGTTTGAAACACAGAGCTATGGGAAATTTCACCAAGATTTAAACTCACAGTAGTGGGAAATGCACCTAGATTTAAAACTCACAGCAGTGGGAAAATGCACCTAGATTTGAAACACACAGCAGTGGGAAATTACACCTAGATTGAAACTCACAGCAGTAGGAAAATGCACCTATATTTAAAGCTCACAGGAGTGGGAAAATGCACCAAGATTTAAATCTCACAGTGGTGGGAAAATTCACCTAGATTTAAAATTTGCAGCAGTGTGAAAATGCACCCTGATGAAAAACTCACAGTAGTGGGAAAATGCATCTAGATGTAAACTCACAGCAGTGGCAAAATGCACCTAAATTCAAAACTCACAGCAGTAGGAAAATGCACCTAGATTTAAAGCTCACAGGAGTGGGAAAATACACCTACATTTAAATCTCACAGTAGTGGGAAAATCCACCTAGATTTAAAACTCACAGCAGTGTGAAAATGCACCCTGATTAAAAACTCACAGTAGTGGGAAGATGCACCTAGATGTAAACTCACTTCAGTGGCAAAATGCACCTAGATTTGAAACACACAACAATGGGAAATTGTGCCTAGATTTGAAACACACAGTAGTGGGGAAATGCAGCTAGATTTGAACACACAGCAATGGGAAAATGCACCTAGATTTAAACTCACAGTAGTGGGAAAATGCACCTAGATTTAAAACTCACAGCAGTGGGAAAATGCACCTAGATTTGAAACAGAGTAGTGGGAAAATGTACCTAGATTTGAAACACACAATAATGGGAAAATGCACGTAGATTTAAAACTCACAGCTGTGGGAAAATGCACCCTTATTTAAAACTCACAGTAGTGGGAAAATTCCCCTAGATTTACACTCACAGCAGTGGGAATATGCACCTAGATTTGAAACGCACCGTAGTGGGAAAATGCACCGAGATTTGAAACACACAGTAGCAAGAAAATGCACATGGATTTGAAACTCACAGTATTGGGAAAATGCACCTAGATTTAAACTCACAGCTGTGGAAAAATGCACCTAGATTTAAACTCACAGCAGTGGAAAAATGCACCTAGATTTAAAACTCACAGCAGTGGGAAAATGCACCTAGATTTGAACCACACAGTAGTAGGAAAATGCACCTAGGTTTGAAGCACAGAGCTATGGGAATTTTCACCTAGATTGAACCTCACAGCAGTGGGAAATGCACCTAGATTTAAAACTCACAGCAGTGGGAAAATGCACCTAGAATTGAAACACACAGCAGTGGGAAATTACACCTAGATTGAAACTCACAGCAGTAAGAAAATGCACCTAGATTTAAAGCTCACAGGTGCGGGAAAATGCACCAAGATTTAAATCTCACAGTAGTGGGAAAATTCACCTAGATTTAAAAGTCACAACAGTGTGAAAATGCACCCTGATACAAAACTCACAGTAGTGGAAAATGCACCTAGATTTAAACTCACAGCATGTGGAAAATGCACATAGGTTTGAAACTCATAGCAGTTGGAAAATGCACCTAGATTTAAAACGCACAGCAGTTAGAAAATGCACCTAGATTTGAAACACACAGCAGTGGGAAATTGCAAATAGATTTAAACTCACAGCAGTAGGATAATACATCTTGATTTGAAACTCACGGTAGTGGGGAAAATGCACATAGATTTAAATTCACAGCAGTGGGAAAATGCACCTAGATTTGAACCACACAGTAGTGGGAAAATGCACCTATATTTGAAACACACAGTAGTAGGAAAATGCACGTAGGTTTGAAACACAGAGCTATGGGAAATTTCACCTAGATTTAAACTCACAGCATTGGGAAATGCACCTAGATTTAAGGCTCACAGCAGTGGGAAAATGCACCTAGATTTGAAACACACAGCAGTGGGAAATTACACCTAGATTTAAACTCACAGCAGTAGGAACATGCACCTAGATTTAAAGCTCACAGGAGTGGGAAAATGCACCGAGATTTAAATCTCAAAGTAGTGGGAAAGTCCACCTAGATTTAAAACTCACAGTAGTGAGAAGATGCACCTAGATTTAAACTCACAGCATGTGGAAAATGCACATAGGTTTGAAACTCACAGCAGTTGGAAAATGCACCTAGATTTAAAACGCACAGCAGTTGGAAAATGCACCTAGATTAGAAACACACAGTAGTGGGGAAATGCACCTAGATTTTAAATACACAGTGGGAAAATGCAGCTAGATTTGAAACACAGAGCAGTGGGAAAATATACCTTGATTTGAAACACACTGTAGTGGGAAAATGCACCGAGATTTGAAACACACAGTAGCAAGAAAATGCACATGGATTTGAAACTCACAGTAGTGGGAAAATGCACCTAGATTTAAACTCACAGCAGTGGAAAAATGCACCTAGATTTAAACTCACAGCAGTGGAAAATGCACCTAGATTTAAACTCACAGCAGTGGGAAAATGCACCTAGATTTGAACCACACAGTAGTGGGAAAATGCACCTAGATTTGAAACACACAGTAGTAGGAAAATGCACCTAGGTTTGAAACGCAGAGCTATGGGAAATTTCACCAAGATTTAAACTCACAGCAGTGGGAAATGCACCTAGATTTAAAACTCACAGCAGTGGGAAAATGCACCTAGATTTGAAACACATAGCAGTGGGAAATTACATCTAAATTGAAACTCACAGCAGTAGGACACTGCACCTAGATTTAAAGCTCACAGGAGTGGGAAAATGCACCAAGATTTATATCTCACAGTGGTGGGAAAATGCATCTAGATGTAAACTCACAGCAGTGGCAAAATGCACCTAGATCCAAAACTCAGAGCAGTGGGAAAATGCACCTAGATTTGAGACACACATCAGTGGGAAATTGCAAATAGATTTAAACTCACAGCAGTAGGATAATACATCTTGATTTAAAACTCACAGTAGTGGGAAAATGCACCTAGATTTAACCTCACAGCATGTGGAAAATGTACATAGATTTGAAACTCAGAGCAGTGGGAAAATGCACCTAGATTTGAAAAACACAGCAGTGGGAAATTGCAAATAGGTTAAAACCCACAGCAGTAGGATAATACATCTTGATTTGAAACTCACGGTAGTGGGGAAATGCACATATATTTAAACTCACAGCAGTGGGAAAATGCACCTAGATTTGAACCACACAGTAGTGGGAAAATGCCCCTAGATTTGAAACACACAGTAGTAGGAAAATGCATGTAGGTTTGAAACACAGAGCTATGGGAAATTTCACCTAGATTTAAACTCACAGCAGTGGGAAATGCGCCTAGTTTTAAGACTCACAGCAGTGGGAAAATGCACCTAGATTTGAAACACACAGCAGTGGGAAATTACACCTAGATTTAAACTCACAGTAGTAGGAACATGCACCTAGATTTAAAGCTCACATGAGTGGGAAAATGCACCTAGATTTAAATCTCACAGTAGTGGGAAGATCCACCTAGATTTAAAACGCACAGCAGAGTGAAAATGCACACTGATTTAAAACTCACAGTAGTGAGAAGATGCGCCTAGATGTAAACTCACTGCAGTGGCAAAATGCAGCTAGATTCAAAACTCAGAGCAGTGGGATATTGCACCTGGATTTGAAACACACAACAATGGGAAATTGCGCCTAGATTTGAAACTCACAGCAGTGGCAAAATGCACCTAGATTTGAAACACAGAGTAGTGGGAAAATATACCTAGATTTCAAGCACACTGTAGTGGGAAAATGCGCCGAGATTTGAAACACACAGTAGCAAGAAAATGCACATGGATTTGAAACACACAGTAGCAATAAAATGTACATGGATTTGAAACTCACAGTAGTGGGAAAAGGCACCTAGATTTAAACTCACAGCAGGGGAAAAATACACCTACATTTAAACTCACAGCAGTGGAAAAATGCACCTAGATTTAAATCTCACAGCAGTGGGGTAATGCACCTAGATTTGAACCACACAGTAGTGGGAAAATGCCCCTAGATTTGAAACACACAGTAGTAGGAAAATGCACCTAGATTTGAAACACAGAGCTATGGGAAATTTCACCTAGATTTAAACTCACAGCAGTGGGAAATGCACCTAGATTTAAAACTCACAGCAGTGGGAAAATGCACCTAGATTTGAAACACACAGCAGTGGGAAATTACACCTAGATTGAAACTCACAGCAGTAGGAAAATGCACCTAGATTTAAAGCTCACAGGAGTGGGAAAATGCACTAAGATTTAAATCTCACAGTAGTGGGAAAATTCACCTAGATGTAAAACTCGAAGAAGTGTGAAAATGCACCCTGATGCAAAACGCACAGTAGTGGGAAGATGCATCTAGATGTAAACTCAGAGCAGTGGGAAAATGCACCTAGATTTGTAACACACAGCAGTGGGAAATTGCAAATAGATTTAAACTCACAGCAGTAGGATAATACATCTTGATTTAAAACTCACAGTAGTGGGAAAATGCACCTGGATTTAAACTCACAGCATGTGGAAAATGCACATAGATTTGAAACTTAGATCAGTGGGAAAATGCACCTAGATTTGAAACACACAGCAGTGGGAAATTGCAAATAGATTTAAACTCACAGCAGTAGGATAATACATCTTGATTTGAAACTCACGTTAGTGGGAAAATGCACATAGATTTAAATTCACAGCAGTGGGAAAATGCACCTAGATTTGAACCACACAGTAGTGGGAAAATGCACCTAGATTTGAAACACACAGTAGTAGGAAAATGCACGTAGCTTTGAAACACAGAGCTATGGGAAATTTCACCTAGATTTAAACTCACAGCATTGGGAAATGCACCTAGATTTAAGGCTCACAGCAGTGGGAAAATGCACCTAGATTTGAAACACACAGCAGTGGGAAATTACACCTAGATTTAAACTCACAACAGTAGGAACATGCACCTAGATTTAAAGCTCACAGGAGTGGGAAAATGCACCGAGATTTAAATCTCAAAGTAGTTGGAAAGTCCACCTAGATTTAAAACTCACAGCAGAGTGAAAATGCACCCTGATTTAAAACTCACAGTAGTGAGAAGATGCACCTAGATGTAAACTCATGGCAGTGGCAAAATGCACCTAGATTCAAAACTCAGAGCAGTGGGAAAATGCACCTGGATTTGAAACACACAACAATGGGAAATTGCGCCTAGATTTGAAACTCACAGCAGTGGCAAAATGCACCTAGATTTGAAACACAGAGTAGTGGGAAAATATACCTAGATTTCAAGCACACTGTAGTGGGAAAATGCGCCGAGATTTGAAACACACAGTAGCAAGAAAATGCACATGGATTTGAAACTCACAGTAGTGGGAAAATGCACCTAGATTTAAACTCACAGCAGTGGAAAAATGCACCTAGATTTAAACTCACAGCAGTGGAAAATGCACCTAGATTTAAACTCACAGCAGAGGGAAAATGCACCTAGATTTGAACCACACAGTAGTGGGAAAATGCACCTAGATTTCAAACACACAGTAGTAGGAAAATGCACCTAGGTTTGAAAAACAGAGCTATGGGAAAATGCACCTAGATTTAAGACTCACAGCAGTGGGAAAATGCACCTAGATTTGAAACACACAGCAGTGGGAAATTACACCTAGATTTAAACTCACAGCAGTAGGAAAATGCACCTAGATTTAAAGCTCACAGGAGTGGGAAAATGCACCTAGATTTAAATCTCACAGTAGTGGGAAAATCCACCTAGATTTAAAACTCACAACAGTGTGAAAATGCACCCTGATTTAAACCTCACAGTAGTGGGAAGATGCACCTAGATGTAAACTCACTGCAGTGGCAAAATGCAGCTAAATTCAAAACTCAGAGCAGTGGGATATTGCACCTAGATTTGAAACACACAACAATGGGAAATTGCGCCTAGATTTGAAACACACAGTAGTGGGGAAATGCACCTAGATTTGAACACACAGCAATGGGAAAATGCACCTAGATTTAAACTCACAGCAGTGGGAATATGCACCTAGATTTGAAACACACTGTAGTGGGAAAATGCACCGAGATTTGAAACACACAGTAGCAATAAAATAATAATAATAATAATAATAATAATAATAATAATTTGGCATTTATATAGCGCTACGAACCCTCAGGTATCTGAGCGCTGCTTATTATTACCCACGGTGTGTGGTGCTCATTTATCGACCTCGGAAGGATGAAACGCTGAGTTTGGCGCTGCCGGGATTCGAACCTGCATTCGCAGGCTCTGCACTGATGTCAAAGTGAGCGCTCTACTCGTACATGGATTTGAAACTCACAGTAGTGGGAAAAGGCACCTAGATTTAAACTCACAGCAGTGGAAAAATACACCTAGATTTAAACTAACAGCAGTGGAAAAATGCACCTAGATTTAAATCTCACAGCAGTGGGGTAATGCACCTAGATTTGAACCACACAGTAGTGGGAAAATGCACCTAGATTTGAAACACACAGTAGTAGGAAAATGCACCTAGATTTGAAACACAGAGCTATGGGAAATTTCACCTAGATTTAAACTCACAGCAGTGGGAAAATGCACCTAGATTTGAAACACACAGCAGTGGGAAATTACACCTAGATTGAAACTCACAGCAGTAGGGAAATGCACCTATATTTAAAGCTCACAGGCGTGGGAAAATGCACCAAGATTTAAATCTCACAGTAGTGGGAAAATTCACCTAGATGTAAAACTCGAAGAAGTGTGAAAATGCACCCTGATGAAAAACTCACAGTAGTGGGAAAATGCATCTAGATGTAAACTCACAGCAGTGGCAAAATGCACCTAAATTCAAAACTCACAGCAGTAGGAAAATGCACCTAGATTTAAAGCTCACAGGAGTGGGAAAATACACCTACATTTAAATCTCACAGTAGTGGGAAAATCCACCTAGATTTAAAACTCACAGCAGTGTGAAAATGCACCCTGATTAAAAACTCACAGTAGTGGGAAGATGCACCTAGATGTAAACTCACTTCAGTGGCAAAATGCACCTAGATTTGAAACACACAACAATGGGAAATTGTGCCTAGATTTGAAACACACAGTAGTGGGGAAATGCAGCTAGATTTGAACACACAGCAATGGGAAAATGCACCTAGATTTAAACTCACAGTAGTGGGAAAATGCACCTAGATTTAAAACTCACAGCAGTGGGAAAATGCACCTAGATTTGAAACAGAGTAGTGGGAAAATGTACCTAGATTTGAAACACACAATAATGGGAAAATGCACGTAGATTTAAAACTCACAGCTGTGGGAAAATGCACCCTTATTTAAAACTCACAGTAGTGGGAAAATTCCCCTAGATTTACACTCACAGCAGTGGGAATATGCACCTAGATTTGAAACGCACCGTAGTGGGAAAATGCACCGAGATTTGAAACACACAGTAGCAAGAAAATGCACATGGATTTGAAACTCACAGTATTGGGAAAATGCACCTAGATTTAAACTCACAGCTGTGGAAAAATGCACCTAGATTTAAACTCACAGCAGTGGAAAAATGCACCTAGATTTAAAACTCACAGCAGTGGGAAAATGCACCTAGATTTGAACCACACAGTAGTAGGAAAATGCACCTAGGTTTGAAGCACAGAGCTATGGGAATTTTCACCTAGATTGAACCTCACAGCAGTGGGAAATGCACCTAGATTTAAAACTCACAGCAGTGGGAAAATGCACCTAGAATTGAAACACACAGCAGTGGGAAATTACACCTAGATTGAAACTCACAGCAGTAAGAAAATGCACCTAGATTTAAAGCTCACAGGTGCGGGAAAATGCACCAAGATTTAAATCTCACAGTAGTGGGAAAATTCACCTAGATTTAAAAGTCACAACAGTGTGAAAATGCACCCTGATACAAAACTCACAGTAGTGGAAAATGCACCTAGATTTAAACTCACAGCATGTGGAAAATGCACATAGGTTTGAAACTCATAGCAGTTGGAAAATGCACCTAGATTTAAAACGCACAGCAGTTAGAAAATGCACCTAGATTTGAAACACACAGCAGTGGGAAATTGCAAATAGATTTAAACTCACAGCAGTAGGATAATACATCTTGATTTGAAACTCACGGTAGTGGGGAAAATGCACATAGATTTAAATTCACAGCAGTGGGAAAATGCACCTAGATTTGAACCACACAGTAGTGGGAAAATGCACCTATATTTGAAACACACAGTAGTAGGAAAATGCACGTAGGTTTGAAACACAGAGCTATGGGAAATTTCACCTAGATTTAAACTCACAGCATTGGGAAATGCACCTAGATTTAAGGCTCACAGCAGTGGGAAAATGCACCTAGATTTGAAACACACAGCAGTGGGAAATTACACCTAGATTTAAACTCACAGCAGTAGGAACATGCACCTAGATTTAAAGCTCACAGGAGTGGGAAAATGCACCGAGATTTAAATCTCAAAGTAGTGGGAAAGTCCACCTAGATTTAAAACTCACAGTAGTGAGAAGATGCACCTAGATTTAAACTCACAGCATGTGGAAAATGCACATAGGTTTGAAACTCACAGCAGTTGGAAAATGCACCTAGATTTAAAACGCACAGCAGTTGGAAAATGCACCTAGATTAGAAACACACAGTAGTGGGGAAATGCACCTAGATTTTAAATACACAGTGGGAAAATGCAGCTAGATTTGAAACACAGAGCAGTGGGAAAATATACCTTGATTTGAAACACACTGTAGTGGGAAAATGCACCGAGATTTGAAACACACAGTAGCAAGAAAATGCACATGGATTTGAAACTCACAGTAGTGGGAAAATGCACCTAGATTTAAACTCACAGCAGTGGAAAAATGCACCTAGATTTAAACTCACAGCAGTGGAAAATGCACCTAGATTTAAACTCACAGCAGTGGGAAAATGCACCTAGATTTGAACCACACAGTAGTGGGAAAATGCACCTAGATTTGAAACACACAGTAGTAGGAAAATGCACCTAGGTTTGAAACGCAGAGCTATGGGAAATTTCACCAAGATTTAAACTCACAGCAGTGGGAAATGCACCTAGATTTAAAACTCACAGCAGTGGGAAAATGCACCTAGATTTGAAACACATAGCAGTGGGAAATTACATCTAAATTGAAACTCACAGCAGTAGGACACTGCACCTAGATTTAAAGCTCACAGGAGTGGGAAAATGCACCAAGATTTATATCTCACAGTGGTGGGAAAATGCATCTAGATGTAAACTCACAGCAGTGGCAAAATGCACCTAGATCCAAAACTCAGAGCAGTGGGAAAATGCACCTAGATTTGAGACACACATCAGTGGGAAATTGCAAATAGATTTAAACTCACAGCAGTAGGATAATACATCTTGATTTAAAACTCACAGTAGTGGGAAAATGCACCTAGATTTAACCTCACAGCATGTGGAAAATGTACATAGATTTGAAACTCAGAGCAGTGGGAAAATGCACCTAGATTTGAAAAACACAGCAGTGGGAAATTGCAAATAGGTTAAAACCCACAGCAGTAGGATAATACATCTTGATTTGAAACTCACGGTAGTGGGGAAATGCACATATATTTAAACTCACAGCAGTGGGAAAATGCACCTAGATTTGAACCACACAGTAGTGGGAAAATGCCCCTAGATTTGAAACACACAGTAGTAGGAAAATGCATGTAGGTTTGAAACACAGAGCTATGGGAAATTTCACCTAGATTTAAACTCACAGCAGTGGGAAATGCGCCTAGTTTTAAGACTCACAGCAGTGGGAAAATGCACCTAGATTTGAAACACACAGCAGTGGGAAATTACACCTAGATTTAAACTCACAGTAGTAGGAACATGCACCTAGATTTAAAGCTCACATGAGTGGGAAAATGCACCTAGATTTAAATCTCACAGTAGTGGGAAGATCCACCTAGATTTAAAACGCACAGCAGAGTGAAAATGCACACTGATTTAAAACTCACAGTAGTGAGAAGATGCGCCTAGATGTAAACTCACTGCAGTGGCAAAATGCAGCTAGATTCAAAACTCAGAGCAGTGGGATATTGCACCTGGATTTGAAACACACAACAATGGGAAATTGCGCCTAGATTTGAAACTCACAGCAGTGGCAAAATGCACCTAGATTTGAAACACAGAGTAGTGGGAAAATATACCTAGATTTCAAGCACACTGTAGTGGGAAAATGCGCCGAGATTTGAAACACACAGTAGCAAGAAAATGCACATGGATTTGAAACACACAGTAGCAATAAAATGTACATGGATTTGAAACTCACAGTAGTGGGAAAAGGCACCTAGATTTAAACTCACAGCAGGGGAAAAATACACCTACATTTAAACTCACAGCAGTGGAAAAATGCACCTAGATTTAAATCTCACAGCAGTGGGGTAATGCACCTAGATTTGAACCACACAGTAGTGGGAAAATGCCCCTAGATTTGAAACACACAGTAGTAGGAAAATGCACCTAGATTTGAAACACAGAGCTATGGGAAATTTCACCTAGATTTAAACTCACAGCAGTGGGAAATGCACCTAGATTTAAAACTCACAGCAGTGGGAAAATGCACCTAGATTTGAAACACACAGCAGTGGGAAATTACACCTAGATTGAAACTCACAGCAGTAGGAAAATGCACCTAGATTTAAAGCTCACAGGAGTGGGAAAATGCACTAAGATTTAAATCTCACAGTAGTGGGAAAATTCACCTAGATGTAAAACTCGAAGAAGTGTGAAAATGCACCCTGATGCAAAACGCACAGTAGTGGGAAGATGCATCTAGATGTAAACTCAGAGCAGTGGGAAAATGCACCTAGATTTGTAACACACAGCAGTGGGAAATTGCAAATAGATTTAAACTCACAGCAGTAGGATAATACATCTTGATTTAAAACTCACAGTAGTGGGAAAATGCACCTGGATTTAAACTCACAGCATGTGGAAAATGCACATAGATTTGAAACTTAGATCAGTGGGAAAATGCACCTAGATTTGAAACACACAGCAGTGGGAAATTGCAAATAGATTTAAACTCACAGCAGTAGGATAATACATCTTGATTTGAAACTCACGTTAGTGGGAAAATGCACATAGATTTAAATTCACAGCAGTGGGAAAATGCACCTAGATTTGAACCACACAGTAGTGGGAAAATGCACCTAGATTTGAAACACACAGTAGTAGGAAAATGCACGTAGCTTTGAAACACAGAGCTATGGGAAATTTCACCTAGATTTAAACTCACAGCATTGGGAAATGCACCTAGATTTAAGGCTCACAGCAGTGGGAAAATGCACCTAGATTTGAAACACACAGCAGTGGGAAATTACACCTAGATTTAAACTCACAACAGTAGGAACATGCACCTAGATTTAAAGCTCACAGGAGTGGGAAAATGCACCGAGATTTAAATCTCAAAGTAGTTGGAAAGTCCACCTAGATTTAAAACTCACAGCAGAGTGAAAATGCACCCTGATTTAAAACTCACAGTAGTGAGAAGATGCACCTAGATGTAAACTCATGGCAGTGGCAAAATGCACCTAGATTCAAAACTCAGAGCAGTGGGAAAATGCACCTGGATTTGAAACACACAACAATGGGAAATTGCGCCTAGATTTGAAACTCACAGCAGTGGCAAAATGCACCTAGATTTGAAACACAGAGTAGTGGGAAAATATACCTAGATTTCAAGCACACTGTAGTGGGAAAATGCGCCGAGATTTGAAACACACAGTAGCAAGAAAATGCACATGGATTTGAAACTCACAGTAGTGGGAAAATGCACCTAGATTTAAACTCACAGCAGTGGAAAAATGCACCTAGATTTAAACTCACAGCAGTGGAAAATGCACCTAGATTTAAACTCACAGCAGAGGGAAAATGCACCTAGATTTGAACCACACAGTAGTGGGAAAATGCACCTAGATTTCAAACACACAGTAGTAGGAAAATGCACCTAGGTTTGAAAAACAGAGCTATGGGAAAATGCACCTAGATTTAAGACTCACAGCAGTGGGAAAATGCACCTAGATTTGAAACACACAGCAGTGGGAAATTACACCTAGATTTAAACTCACAGCAGTAGGAAAATGCACCTAGATTTAAAGCTCACAGGAGTGGGAAAATGCACCTAGATTTAAATCTCACAGTAGTGGGAAAATCCACCTAGATTTAAAACTCACAACAGTGTGAAAATGCACCCTGATTTAAACCTCACAGTAGTGGGAAGATGCACCTAGATGTAAACTCACTGCAGTGGCAAAATGCAGCTAAATTCAAAACTCAGAGCAGTGGGATATTGCACCTAGATTTGAAACACACAACAATGGGAAATTGCGCCTAGATTTGAAACACACAGTAGTGGGGAAATGCACCTAGATTTGAACACACAGCAATGGGAAAATGCACCTAGATTTAAACTCACAGCAGTGGGAATATGCACCTAGATTTGAAACACACTGTAGTGGGAAAATGCACCGAGATTTGAAACACACAGTAGCAATAAAATAATAATAATAATAATAATAATAATAATAATAATTTGGCATTTATATAGCGCTACGAACCCTCAGGTATCTGAGCGCTGCTTATTATTACCCACGGTGTGTGGTGCTCATTTATCGACCTCGGAAGGATGAAACGCTGAGTTTGGCGCTGCCGGGATTCGAACCTGCATTCGCAGGCTCTGCACTGATGTCAAAGTGAGCGCTCTACTCGTACATGGATTTGAAACTCACAGTAGTGGGAAAAGGCACCTAGATTTAAACTCACAGCAGTGGAAAAATACACCTAGATTTAAACTAACAGCAGTGGAAAAATGCACCTAGATTTAAATCTCACAGCAGTGGGGTAATGCACCTAGATTTGAACCACACAGTAGTGGGAAAATGCACCTAGATTTGAAACACACAGTAGTAGGAAAATGCACCTAGATTTGAAACACAGAGCTATGGGAAATTTCACCTAGATTTAAACTCACAGCAGTGGGAAAATGCACCTAGATTTGAAACACACAGCAGTGGGAAATTACACCTAGATTGAAACTCACAGCAGTAGGGAAATGCACCTATATTTAAAGCTCACAGGCGTGGGAAAATGCACCAAGATTTAAATCTCACAGTAGTGGGAAAATTCACCTAGATGTAAAACTCGAAGAAGTGTGAAAATGCACCCTGATGCAAAACTCACAGTAGTGGGAAGATGCATCTAGATGTAAACTCAGAGCAGTGGGAAAATGCACCTAGATTTGAAACACACAGCAGTGGGAAATTGCAAATAGATTTAAACTCACAGCAGTAGGATAATACATCTTGATTTAAAACTCACAGTAGTGGGAAAATGCACCTAGATTTAAACTCACAGCATGTGGAAAATGCACATTGATTTGAAACTCAGAGCAGTGGGAAAATGCACCTGGATTTGAAACACACAACAATGGGAAATTGCGCCTAGATTTGAAACTCACAGCAGTGGCAAAATGCACCTAGATTTGAAACACAGAGTAGTGGGAAAATATACCTAGATTTCAAGCACACTGTAGTGGGAAAATGCGCCGAGATTTGAAACACACAGTAGCAAGAAAATGCACATGGATTTGAAACTCACAGTAGTGGGAAAATGCACCTAGATTTAAACTCACAGCAGTGGAAAAATGCACCTAGATTTAAACTCACAGCAGTGGAAAATGCACCTAGATTTAAACTCACAGCAGAGGGAAAATGCACCTAGATTTGAACCACACAGTAGTGGGAAAATGCACCTAGATTTCAAACACACAGTAGTAGGAAAATGCACCTAGGTTTGAAACACAGAGCTATGGGAAAATGCACCTAGATTTAAGACTCACAGCAGTGGGAAAATGCACCTAGATTTGAAACACACAGCAGTGGGAAATTACACCTAGATTTAAACTCACAGCAGTAGGAAAATGCACCTAGATTTAAAGCTCACAGGAGTGGGAAAATGCACCTAGATTTAAATCTCACAGTAGTGGGAAAATCCACCTAGATTTAAAACTCACAACAGTGTGAAAATGCACCCTGATTTAAACCTCACAGTAGTGGGAAGATGCACCTAGATGTAAACTCACTGCAGTGGCAAAATGCAGCTAAATTCAAAACTCAGAGCAGTGGGATATTGCACCTAGATTTGAAACACACAACAATGGGAAATTGCGCCTAGATTTGAAACACACAGTAGTGGGGAAATGCACCTAGATTTGAACACACAGCAATGGGAAAATGCACCTAGATTTAAACTCACAGCAGTGGGAATATGCACCTAGATTTGAAACACACTGTAGTGGGAAAATGCACCGAGATTTGAAACACACAGTAGCAATAAAATGTACATGGATTTGAAACTCACAGTAGTGGGAAAAGGCACCTAGATTTAAACTCACAGCAGTGGAAAAATACACCTAGATTTAAACTAACAGCAGTGGAAAAATGCACCTAGATTTAAATCTCACAGCAGTGGGGTAATGCACCTAGATTTGAACCACACAGTAGTGGGAAAATGCACCTAGATTTGAAACACACAGTAGTAGGAAAATGCACCTAGATTTGAAACACAGAGCTATGGGAAATTTCACCTAGATTTAAACTCACAGCAGTGGGAAAATGCACCTAGATTTGAAACACACAGCAGTGGGAAATTACACCTAGATTGAAACTCACAGCAGTAGGGAAATGCACCTATATTTAAAGCTCACAGGCGTGGGAAAATGCACCAAGATTTAAATCTCACAGTAGTGGGAAAATTCACCTAGATGTAAAACTCGAAGAAGTGTGAAAATGCACCCTGATGCAAAACTCACAGTAGTGGGAAGATGCATCTAGATGTAAACTCAGAGCAGTGGGAAAATGCACCTAGATTTGAAACACACAGCAGTGGGAAATTGCAAATAGATTTAAACTCACAGCAGTAGGATAATACATCTTGATTTAAAACTCACAGTAGTGGGAAAATGCACCTAGATTTAAACTCACAGCATGTGGAAAATGCACATTGATTTGAAACTCAGAGCAGTGGGAAAACGCACATAGATTTAAATTCACAGCAGTGGGAAAATGCACCTAGATTTGAACCACACAGTAGTGGGAAAATGCACCTAGTTTTGAAACACACAGTAGTAGGAAAATGCACGTAGGTTTGAAACACAGAGCTATGGGAAATTTCACCTAGATTTAAACTCACAGCATTGGGAAATGCACCTAGATTTAAGGCTCACAGCAGTGGGAAAATGCACCTAGATTTGAAACACACAGCAGTGGGAAATTACACATAGATTTAAAACTCACAGCAGAGTGAAAATGCACCCTGATTTAAAACTCACAGTAGTGAGAATAGGCATCTAGATGTAAACTCATGGCAGTGGCAAAATGCACCTAGATTCAAAACGCAGAGCAGTGGGAAAATGCACCTAGTTTTGAAACACACAACAATGGGAAATTGCGCCTAGATTTGAAACACACAGTAGTGGGGAAATGCACCTAGATTTGAACACACAGCAATGGGAAAATGCACCTAGATTTAAAACTCACAGCAGTGGGAAAATGCACCTAGATTTGAAACACAGAGTAGTGGGAAAATATACCTAGATTTCAAACACACTGTAGTGGGAAAATGCACAGAGATTTGAAACACACAGTAGCAAGAAAATGCACATGGATTTGAAACTCACGGTAGTGGGGAAAATGCACATAGATTTAAATTCACAGCAGTGGGAAAATGCACCTAGATTTCAACCACACAGTAGTGGGAAAATGCACCTATATTTGAAACACACAGTAGTAGGAAAATGCACGTAGGTTTGAAACACAGAGCTTTGGGAAATTTCACCTAGATTTAAACTCACAGCATTGGGAAATGCACCTAGATTTAAGGCTCACAGCAGTGGGAAAATGCACCTAGATTTGAAACACACAGCAGTGGGAAATTACACCTAGATTTAAACTCACAGCAGTAGGAACATGCACCTAGATTTAAAGCTCACAGGAGTGGAAAAATGCACCGAGATTTAAATCTCAAAGTAGTGGGAAAGTCCACCTAGATTTAAAACTCACAGTAGTGAGAAGATGCACCTAGATTTAAACTCACAGCATGTGGAAAATGCACATAGGTTTGAAACTCACAGCAGTTGGAAAATGCACCTAGTTTTAAAACGCACAGCAGTTGGAAAATGCACCTAGATTAGAAACACACAGTAGTGGGGAAATGCACCTAGATTTTAACTCTCAACAATGGGAAATTGCACCTAGATTTGAAACACACAGTAGTGGGGAAATGCACCTAGATTTGAACACACAGCAATGGGAAAATGCACCTAGATTTAAACTCACAGTAGTGGGAAATTGCACCTAGATTTAAACTCACAGCAGAGGGAAAATGCACCTAGATTTGAACCACACACTAGTGGGAAAATGCACCTAGATTTCAAACACACAGTAGTAGGAAAATGCACCTAGGTTTGAAACACAGAGCTATGGGAAATTTCACCAAGATTTAAACTCACAGTAGTGGGAAATGCACCTAGATTTAAAACTCACAGCAGTGGGAAAATGCACCTAGATTTGAAACACACAGCAGTGGGAAATTACACCTAGATTGAAACTCACAGCAGTAGGAAAATGCACCTAAATTCAAAACTCACAGCAGTAGGAAAATGCACCTAGATTTAAAGCTCACAGGAGTGGGAAAATACACCTACATTTAAATCTCACAGTAGTGGGAAAATCCACCTAGATTTAAAACTCACAGCAGTGTGAAAATGCACCCTGATTAAAAACTCACAGTAGTGGGAAGATGCACCTAGATGTAAACTCACTTCAGTGGCAAAATGCACCTAGATTTGAAACACACAACAATGGGAAATTGCGCCTAGATTTGAAACACACAGTAGTGGGGAAATGCAGCTAGATTTGAACACACAGCAATGGGAAAATGCACCTAGATTTAAACTCACAGCAGTGGGAAAATGCACCTAGATTTAAAACTCACAGCAGTGGGAAAATGCACCTAGATTTGAAACAGAGTAGTTGGAAAATGTACCTAGATTTGAAACACACAATAATGGGAAAATGCACGTAGATTTAAAACTCACAGCTGTGGGAAAATGCACCCTTATTTAAAACTCACAGTAGTGGGAAAATTCCCCTAGATTTACACTCACAGCAGTGGGAATATGCACCTAGATTTGAAACGCACCGTAGTGGGAAAATGCACCGAGATTTGAAACACACAGTAGCAAGAAAATGCACATGGATTTGAAACTCACAGTATTGGGAAAATGCACCTAGATTTAAACTCACAGCTGTGGAAAAATGCACCTAGATTTAAACTCACAGCAGTGGAAAAATGCACCTAGATTTAAAACTCACAGCAGTGGGAAAATGCACCTAGATTTGAACCACACAGTAGTAGGAAAATGCACCTAGGTTTGAAGCACAGAGCTATGGGAATTTTCACCTAGATTTAACCTCACAGCAGTGGGAAATGCACCTAGATTTAAAACTCACAGCAGTGGGCAAATGCACCTAGAATTGAAACACACAGCAGTGGGAAATTACACCTAGATTGAAACTCACAGCAGTAGGAAAATGCACCTAGATTTAAAGCTCACAGGAGCGGGAAAATGCACCAAGATTTAAATCTCACAGTAGTGGGAAAATTCACCTAGATTTAAAAGTCACAACAGTGTGAAAATGCACCCTGATACAAAACTCACAGTAGTGGGAAGATGCATCTCGATGAAAACTCACAGCAGTGGTAAAATGCACCTAGATTCTAAACTCGGAGCCGTGGAAAATGCACCTAGATTTGAAACACACAGCAGTGGGAAATTGCAAATAGATTTAAACTCACAGCAGTAGGATAATACATCTTGATTTGAAACTCACGGTAGTGGGGAAAATGCACATAGATTTAAATTCACAGCAGTGGGAAAATGCACCTAGAGTTGAACCACACAGTAGTGGGAAAATGCACCTAGATTTAAACTCACAGCATGTGGAAAATGCACATAGGTTTGAACTCATAGCAGTTGGAAAATGCACCTAGATTTAAAACGCACAGCAGTTAGAAAATGCACCTAGATTTTAAACACACAGTAGGTGGGAAATGCACCTAGATTTGAAATGCACAGTGGGAAAATGCAGCTAGATCTAAAACTCACAGCAGTTGGAAATTGCAAATAGATTTAAACTCACAGCAGTAGGATAATACATCTTGATTTGAAACTCACGGTAGTGGGGAAAATGCACATAGATTTAAATTCACAGCAGTGGGAAAATGCACCTAGAGTTGAACCACACAGTAGTGGGAAAATGCACCTATATTTGAAACACACAGTAGTAGGAAAATGCACGTAGGTTTGAAACACAGAGCTATGGGAAATTTCACCTAGATTTAAACTCACAGCATTGGGAAATGCACCTAGATTTAAGGCTCACAGCAGTGGGAAAATGCACCTAGATTTGAAACACACAGCAGTGGGAAATTACACCTAGATTTAAACTCACAGCAGTAGGAACATGCACCTAGATTTAAAGCTCACAGGAGTGGGAAAATGCACCGAGATTTAAATCTCAAAGTAGTGGGAAAGTCCACCTAGATTTAAAACTCACAGTAGTGAGAAGATGCACCTAGATTTAAACTCACAGCAGTGGAAAAATGCACCTAGATTTAAACTCACAGCAGTGGAAAATGCACCTAGATTTAAACTCACAGCAGTGGGAATATGCACCTAGATTTGAACCACACAGTAGTGGGAAAATGCACCTAGATTTGAAACACACAGTAGTAGGAAAATGCACCTAGGTTTGAAACACAGAGCTATGGGAAATTTCACCAAGATTTAAACTCACAGCAGTGGGAAATGCACCTAGATTTAAAACTCACAGCAGTGGGAAAATGCACCTAGATTTGAAACACACAGCAGTGGGAAATTACATCTAAATTGAAACTCACAGCAGTAGGACACTGCACCTAGATTTAAAGCTCACAGGAGTGGGAAAATGCACCAAGATTTATATCTCACAGTGGTGGGAAAATGCATCTAGATGTAAACTCACAGCAGTGGCAAAATGCACCTAGATCCAAAACTCAGAGCAGTGGGAAAATGCACCTAGATTTGAGACACACATCAGTGGGAAATTGCAAATAGATTTAAACTCACAGCAGTAGGATAATACATCTTGATTTAAAACTCACAGTAGTGGGAAAATGCACCTAGATTTAACCTCACAGCATGTGGAAAATGCACATAGATTTGAAACTCAGAGCAGTGGGAAAATGCACCTAGATTTGAAAAACACAGCAGTGGGAAATTGCAAATAGGTTAAAACCCACAGCAGTAGGATAATACATCTTGATTTGAAACTCACGGTAGTGGGGAAATGCACATATATTTAAACTCACAGCAGTGGGAAAATGCACCTAGATTTGAACCACACAGTAGTGGGAAAATGCCCCTAGATTTGAAACACACAGTAGTAGGAAAATGCATGTAGGTTTGAAACACAGAGCTATGGGAAATTTCACCTAGATTTAAACTCACAGCAGTGGGAAATGCACCTAGTTTTAAGACTCACAGCAGTGGGAAAATGCACCTAGATTTGAAACACACAGCAGTGGGAAATTACACCTAGATTGAAACTCACAGCAGTAGGAAAATGCACCTAGATTTAAAGGTCACAGGAGTGGGAAAATGCACCAAGATTTAAATCTCACAGTAGTGGGAAAATTCACCTAGATTTAAAACTCACAGCAGTGTCAAAATGCACACTGATTTCAAACTCACAGTATTGGGAAGCTGCATCTAGATGTAAACTCAGAGCAGTGGAAAAATGCACCTAGATTTGAAACACACAGCAGTGGGAAATTGCAAATAGATTTAAATTCACAGCAGTAGGATAATACATCTTGATTTAAAACTCACAGTAGTGGGAAAATGCACCTAGATTTTAACTCTAAACAATGGGAAATTGCACCTAGATTTGAAACACACAGTAGTGGGGAAATGCACCTACATTTGAACACACAGCAATGGGAAAATGCACCTAGATTTAAACTCACAGTTGTGGGAAATTGCACCTAGATTTAAAACTCACAGCAGTGGGAAAATGCACCTAGATTTGAAACACAGAGTAGTGGGAAAATGTACCTAGATTTGAAACACACAATAATGGGAAAATGCACCTAGATGTAAAACTCACAGCAGTGGGAAAATGCACCCTTATTTCAAACTCACAGTAGTGGGAAAATTCACCTAGATTTAAATTCACAGCAGTGGGAATATGCACCTAGATTTAAAACTCACAGCAGTGGGAAAATGCACCTAGATTTGAAACACAGAGTAGTGGGAAAATGTACCTAGACTTGAAATACGCAATAATGGGAAAATGCACCTAGATTTAAAACTCACACAAGTGGGAAAATGCACTCTTATTTAAAACTCACAGTAGTGGGAACATGCACCTAGCTTTGAAACACACAGTAGTGGGAAAATGCACCAAGATTTGAAACACACAGTAGCAAGAAAATGCACATGGATTTGAAACTCACAGTAGTGGGAAAATGCACCTAGATTTAAAACTCAAAGTAGTGGGAAAATGCATCTAGATTTGAACCACACAATAGTGGGAAAATGCACCTAGATTTGAAACACACAGTAGTAGGAAAATGCACCTAGGTTTGAAACACGGAGCTATGGGAAATTTCACCTAGATTTAAATCTCACAGCAGTGAGAAATGCACCTAGATTTAAGACTCACAGCAGTGGGAAAATGCACCTAGATTTGAAACACACAGCAGTGGGAAATTACACCTAGATTTAAACTCACAGCAGTAGGAAAATGCACCTAGATTTAAAGCTCACAGGAGTGGGAAAATGCACCTAGACTTAAATCTCACAGTAGTGGGAAAATCCACCTAGATTTAAAACTCACAACAGTGTGAAAATGCACCCTGATTTAAAACTCACATTAGTGGGAAGATGCACCTAGATGTAAACTCACTGCAGTGGCAAAATGCAGCTAGATTCAAAACTCAGAGCAGTGGGATATTGCACCTAGATTTGAAACACACAACAATGGGAAATTGCACCTAGATTTGAAACACACAGTAGTGGGGAAATGCACCTAGATTTCAACACACAGCAATGGGAAAATGCACCTAGATTTAAACTCACAGCAGTGGGAATATGCACCTAGATTTGAAACACACTGTAGTGGGAAAATGCACCGAGATTTGAAACACACAGTAGCAATAAAATGTACATGGATTTGAAACTCACAGCAGTGGAAAAATGCACCTAGATTTAAACTCACAGCAGTGGAAAAATGCACCTAGATTTAAATCTCACAGCAGTGGGAAAATGCACCTAGATTTGAACCACACAGTAGTGGGAAAATGCACCTAGATTTGAAACACACAGTAGTAGGAAAATGCACCTAGATTTGAAACACAGAGCTATGGGAAATTTCACCTAGATTTAAACTCACAGCAGTGGGAAATGCACCTAGATTTAAAACTCACAGCAGTGGGAAAATGCACCTAGATTTGAAACACACAGCAGTGGGAAATTACACCTAGATTGAAACTCACAGCAGTAGGAAAATGCACCTAGATTTAAAGCTCACAGGAGAGGCAAAATGCACCAAGAATTATATCTCACGGTAGTATGAAAATTCACCTAGATGTAAAACTCGAAGAAGTGTGAAAATGCACCCTGATGCAAAACTCACAGTAGTGGGAAGATGCATCTAGATGTAAACGCAGAGCAGTGGGAAATGCACCTAGATTTGAAACACACAGCAGTGGGAAATTGCAAATAGATTTAAAGTCACAGCAGTAGGATAATACATCTTGATTTGTAACTCACGGTAGTCGGAAAATGCACATAGATTTAAATTCACAGCAGTGGGAAAATGCACCTAGATTTGAACCACACAGTAGTGGGAAAATGCACATATATTTGAAACACACAGTAGTAGGAAAATGCACGTAGGTTTGAAACACAGAGCTATGGGAAATTTCACCTAGATTTAAACTCACAGCAGTGGGAAAATGCACCTAGATTTAAACTCACAGCATTGGGAAATGCACCTAGATTTAAGGCTCACAGCATTGGGAAAATGCACCTAGATTTGAAACACACAGCAGTAGGAACATGCACCTAGATTTAAAGCTCACAGGAGTGGGAAAATGCACCGAGATTTAAATCTCAAAGTAGTGGGAAAGTCCACCTAGATTTAAAACACACAGCAGAGTGAAAATGCACCCTGATTTAAAACTCACAGTAGTGAGAAGATGCACCTAGATGTAAACTCACTGCAGTGGCAAAATGCACCTAGATTTGAACCACACAGTAGTGGGGAAATGCACCGAGATTTGAAACACACAGTAGCAAGAAAATGCACATGGATTTGAAACTCACAGTAGTGGAAAAATGCACCTAGATTTAAACTCACATCAGTGGGAAAATGCACCTAGATTTGAACCACACAGTAGTGGGGAAATGCACCTAGATTTGAAACACATAGTAGTAGGAAAATGCACCTAGGTTTGAAACACAGAGCTATGGGAAATTTCACCAAGATTTAAACTCACAGCAGTGGGAAATGCACCTAGATTTAAATTTCACAGCAGTGGGAAAATGCACCTAGATTTGAAACACACAGCAGTGGGAAATTACATATAAATTGAAACTCACAGCAGTAGGACAATGCACCTAGATTTAAAGCTCACAGGAGTGGGAAAATGCACCAAGATGTATATCTCACAGTGGTGGGAAAATGCATCTAGATGTAAACTCACAGCAGTGGCAAAATGCACCTAGATCCAAAACTCAGAGCAGTGGGAAAATGCACCTAGATTTGAGACACACATCAGTGGGAAATTGCAAATAGATTTAAACTCACAGCAGTAGGATAATACATCTTGATTTAAAACTCACAGTAGTGGGAAAATGCACCTAGATTTAACCTCACAGCATGTGGAAAATGCACATAGATTTGAAACTCAGGGCAGTGGGAAAATGCACCTAGATTTGAAAAACACAGCAGTGGGAAATTGCAAATAGGTTAAAACCCACAGCAGTAGGATAATACATCTTGATTTGAAACTCACGGTAGTGGGGAAATGCACATATATTTAAACTCACAGCAGTGGGAAAATGCACCTAGATTTGAACCACACAGTAGTGGGAAAATGCCCCTAGATTTGAAACACACAGTAGTAGGAAAATGCATGTAGGTTTGAAACACAGAGCTATGGGAAATTTCACCTAGATTTAAACTCACAGCAGTGGGAAATGCACCTAGTTTTAAGACTCACAGCAGTGGGAAAATGCACCTAGATTTGAAACACACAGCAGTGGGAAAGTACACCTAGATTTAAACTCACAGTAGTAGGAACATGCACCTAGATTTAAAGCTCACAGGAGTGGGAAAATGCACCTAGATTTAAATCTCACAGTAGTGGGAAGATCCACCTAGATTTAAAACGCACAGCAGAGTGAAAATGCACACTGATTTAAAACTCACAGTAGTGAGAAGATGTGCCTAGATGTAAACTCACTGCAGTGGTAAAATGCACCTAGATTCAAAACTCAGAGCAGTGGCAAAATGCACCTAGATTTGAAACACACACCAATGGAAAATGAATGCACCTAGATTTAAACTCACAGTAGTGGGAAAATGCACCTAGATTTAAAACTCACAGCAGTGGGAAAATGCACCTAGATTTGAAACACAGAGTAGTGGGAAAATATACCTAGATTTGAAAAACACAATAATGGGAAAATGCACCTAGATGTAACACTCACAGCAGTGGGAAAATGCACCTTTATTTAAAACTCACAGTAGTGGGAAAATTCACCTAGATTTAAACTCACAGCAGTGGGAATATGCACCTAGATTTAAAACTCACAGCAGTGGGAAAATGCACCTAGATTTGAAACACACCGTAGTGGGAAAATGCACCGAGATTTGAAACACACAGTAGCAAGAAAATGCACATGGATTTGAAACTCACAGTAGTGGTAAAATGCACCTAGATTTAAACTCACAGCAGTGTAAAAATGCACCTGGATTTAAACTCACAGCAGTGGCAAAACGCACCTAGATTTAAAACTCACAGCAGTGGGAAAATGCTCCTAGATTTGAACCACACAGTAGTGGGAAAATGCACCTAGATTTGAAACACACAGTAGTAGGAAAATGCACCTAGGTTTGAAACACAGTGCTATGGGAAATTTCCCCTAGTTTTAAACTCACAGCAGTGGGAAATGCACCTAGATTTAAAACTCATAGCAGTGCGAAAATGCACATAGAATTGAAACACACAGCAGTGGGAAATTACACCTAGATTGAAACTCACAGCAGTAGGAAAATGCACCTAGATTTAAAGGTCACAGGAGTGGGAAAATGCACCAAGATTTAAATCTCACAGTAGTGGGAAAATTCACCTAGATTTAAAACTCACAGCAGTGTCAAAATGCACACTGATTTCAAACTCACAGTATTGGGAAGATGCATCTAGATGTAAACTCAGAGCAGTGGAAAAATGCACCTAGATTTGAAACACACAGCAGTGGGAAATTGCAAATAGATTTAAATTCACAGCAGTAGGATAATACATCTTGATTTAAAACTCACAGTAGTGGGAAAATGCGCCTAGATTTAAACTCACAGCATGTGGAAAATGCACCTAGATTTGAAACACACAGCAGTGGGAAATTACACCTAGATTGAAACTCACAGCAGTCAGATAATGCACCTAGATTTAAAGCTCACAGGAGTGGGAAAATGCACATATATTTAAATCTCACAGTAGTGGGAAAATCCACCTAGATTTAAAACTCACAGCAGTGTTAAAATGAACCCTGATTTAAAACTCACAGTAGTGGGAAGATGCACCTAGATGTAAACTCACTGCAGTGGTAAAATGCACCTAGATTTGAAACACACAACAATGGGAAATTGTGCCTAGATTTGAAACACACAGTAGTGGAGAAATGCACCTAGATTTGAACACAGAGCAATGGGAAAATGCACCTAGATTTAAACTCACAGTAGTTGGAAAATGCACCTAGATTTAAAACTCGCAGCAGTGGGAAAATGCACCTAGATTTGAAATACAGAGTAGTGGGAAAATGTACCTAGATTTGAATCACACAATAATGGGAAAATGCACCTAGATTTAAAACTCACAGCAGTGGGAAAATGCACCCTTATTTAAAACTCACATTAGTGGGAAAATTCACCTAGATTTAAACTCACAGCAGTGGGAATATGCACCTAGATTTGAAACACACCGTAGTGGGAAAATGCACCGAGATTTGAAACACGCAGTAGCAAGAAAATGCACATGGATTTGAAACTCACAGTAGTGGGAAAATGCACCTAGATTTAAACTCACAGCAGTGGAAAAATGCATCTAGATTTAAACTCACAGCAGTGGAAAAATGCACCTAGATTTAAAACTCACAGCAGTGGGAAAATGCACCTAGATTTGAACCACACAGTAGTGGGAAAATGCACCTAGATTTGAAACACACAGTAGTAGGAAAATGCACCTAGGTTTGAAACACAGAGCTATGGGAAATTTCACCTAGATTTAAACTCACAGCAGTGGGAAATGCACCTAGATTTAAAACTCATAGTAGTGGGAAAATGCACCTAGATTTGAAACACACAGTAGTGGGGAAATGCACCTAGATTTGAAACACACAGTGGGAAAATGCAGCTAGATCTAAAAGTCAAAGCAGTTGAAAAATGCACCTTAATAATAAAATTCACAGTAGTGGGAAAATGCACCTAGATTTAAACTCACAGCAGTGGAAAATTGCACCTAGATTTGAAACTCACAGTAGTGGGAAAATGTACCTAGATTTGAAACACACAGCCGTGAGGAAATCTACCTACATTTTAAACTCGCTTACATTCAACAGCATAGTGAAAACCACTTATATTCAAACTTTAGCAGCGTAATGAAATACCAGTTACACAGTTAGGCTAGATGCAAGTTGGTGTAAAATAATTAGGTCATGAGAGTGGTGGGGTTTTACTGGAGTGCAGTAATGGCTGCTCTCCCCGCCCACACCACACTTACCTTATCATTCACTGTAGGTTGTCTGTGTCAGGTGTACCAGGCAAACACATGCAAACACAGAGTGAAGCTGCTTAGTGGGGGAGCTGCCCTTTGCCTCTGGCCCTTCAAGCCCAGGGCTGCTGGGCAAGGGTGCCCTGAGAGAGCCTGTTAGGCAGAAACCTGTGCAGTTCCCTTAGGGACCACTGCAAAAGATTTAGGACTACATGTGTTTGGCAGTAAACCCCCTTGGTAGCAGTCTGTACCACACAGATTCACTTGGTAGCTGTGGCTGAGCAGTCAGACTTCCCTCAAGAAGAGTTAGGCAGTATATAGAGTATACACCATAGGTACAGAGATACAGTAGCACAAGCAAACACTGACCAGAGCTTTGGTGTAAAAGTATATAATTATTTATTTAAAGACACACTTGTAATTTACACTAGCACACAAGAGGTAAGTAAATTCAACACACAGTCGCTATTATAGATATACAACCCTGGTTACTTATTAGACAAGTCTTAATGAGAAACACCACTTATTTTCAGACAGAGGTGAGCGCTTAGCATAAGATGGCACTCTAATAAGTTATTAAAAAGGGAGGGAAAAAGGCAATGGAAGCATACAAATTTCAATACTTTTCAACGAACCACAGTAAGGCGGGATAGGCAGAGTTCTACTGGAGAGCAAGGAAGTCAATTGCAAGGCCCACTCTTGGAGAGAACAAGCAGAAGGGGTCCAGGTTCACACAGTGGGGGTATGCCCAAAGAGTCTTGTAGATAGTTTGCACACAAAGAATGGAATTAAAGTCACGAAAAGTTAGTTAGGTTGTCCCAGGCCATCCCAGGTTAGAAAGTCGAGGCTTTACTGTCACCCCGAACAGTACCTTAAGTGGGAAGGACGCTCCAGCGGGGGCAGTTGTTCCTGGCAGCGGGTGAAAGTCAGTGTTTCGTCCAGAGGAAGAGGAGGTCTCGACGTGGAGGAAAGATGAAGGTCATTGCACTGCCAGGAAAGAAACCAGCCGCGGAGTTCTTCGGTTAAAAGGTACTACCCTTCTATTTGCGGTAGTGGTAAACCCTGGTATTCTGGTTGCCGGGGTGCTTGGCATGGGCAAGGCAGCCACGAGATGCTTCAGGAAGGCGAAAAGAAGACAAAACTGGTTATCCCCACCAGTCAAAGGAAGAAGACTCTCCGGACTGGAGATCTCCTCTGTCGTCAGGAAAAGTGGTGAGACTCCACCGGTGGTGTCGTCGTTGCAGGTCGGCTCAGCTTCTCCCTCCTCGGATTCTTAGGTCCTGTGGTGACTTCTGAAGTTCCAGTCCCCAAAGCCCTGCTTTTATGCAGAAAACCCCCATTCATTCAGCCTAGCTGTCAATCAAACATGCTAAGTGGTGAGCCGGCTGGCTCACCACTTGGGCCAATCACACAAGAGTGCGACTTGAGTTTCCAAGGCAACTCAGTCCAGAGTGCCTAAACCCCCTCTGACACCCCCTGTGGTACCCAGACAGAGTGGCACCACTTTTGTAGGCTTCTGTGGAGAAGCCTGCCAAAAAGTGGAACAAAGGGCTCGACTTTGTTTGGAGTCACAGAAGAGAACACAAACACCATTTTTGAATTGAGTTCTTGCAAAAAATACCAACCGGTAAATTAATATTAAATAAATAAACCGGCGGTATGTTCGAGGCTATAGGAATTAAATCATTAAAGTTGGTAGGCTCGAACAATGGGAAAATCCCATAGAGATATATTCGCGGTCGAATATAAAAAGTAGTATCCACTGCCACCAGCCAAAACTCGATCAGGGGGGATGGAGACGTGCCCCCTCGAACAACAGACCCCGGGGCAATCGAATTGCCCCGACCAGTACGTCCACAATATGATGGTTTGTACTGGTTTCTGTTCATAATTTGGGACTAGTAAAGCCAATGGTGACTTTACATGCCCTGGGAGACAGTAGCCAGTCCCAGAATATGGAGTCTAGGTTTGGGGGTCGCTACGACACCCCTGGGTTACGGCACGGAGGGTGCTGTGTAACCCACATCAAAAACATATGAAACCCTATGGAGTAAAAGACCCCATAGCCCATAAAACACATGGAAAGACAAAGGAACACCTCAAATCATGTCTAAGATTGGCAGTAAAAGAGTCTCACTCTTAGCAGGAGAAAGAAATAAACCCCAAAAAATCCAGCAAAGCTGCTGGGGGACTCACTACGTTTGGGAATTAGCCTTTACAGAGAATTCTCCCTAACAGAGCCTCTGAAAAGTGGTCACATGACTACACTAGCCCATCCAATAGGATCAGACTAGGGTGGGATTAGTGTGGAAAGTTTGGATCTGCTCGCAAACACACAATATCACCCCAAATTAGCTTCAAACGGTAAAAGAGGAAGCCTCAAGCCTCACAACCTACTCACCAGGCAGAGTGCTGCAAGCAATGGGCACTGGAGCCCCAAACAAAGCAATACAAATGCACCAGAGCACTCTCTGGGTGTTGCGGTCACGTGGTTATACTAGCCAGCCAATAGGATCAGCCTAGGGCAGAATTAGTGTGGCAAGTTTGAATCCGCCCACAAACACATGATATCACCCCAAATAGGCTTTAAATAGTAAAAAAATAGGACTCCTCGAAATTAAGTCCCCACTTGTTGAGTCCCCACACACAGCTCAGTGAAGAACATACAAAAAAAATTTATTAGTTAAACAAAATCAGGGGTATACAACCTTTGGCTCTCAAGATATTTTGGACTACGACTCCCATTAACATCTTCCAGCATATATGGTGTGGGATCATGGGAGCCATAGTCAAAAACATCTGTGGAGCCGCAGGTTGCAGAGCCTTATAAAAAGTTAAGGTAACTACCTTTAAAAAGGTGATGTCTGCAAATGGTGGAGATGTGAACATTAAGGTACAGGCACTCAGTCCCAACATATCAAAATGTCAAGTCCACAAACATTGGCAATTCCAGTGTAACAACACCTAGTGCAAAGTTACTAATTCCCTCATATGAAGTCTATCACACTACAAATGAAACCTTAGCTCGCGTTACGTCACTAGTTCACAACAATTGCTTTAAACATTAGGTAGCGCTCGTCCTTGCTATAGTTACAGTCTGTTTTGTGACGTAGTTGTGCAGTGTGAGTTAAGGTTACATTTGTGGTATAGGGAATTCGTTCATTTGGAATGAGTAATGTCACTTTAACACTGCAATTCCCATAATTTGTAAACTTTACATTGTATTGTTTCGGGCTTAGGCTTAAACTTAACATTTGCCTTCACAATAGGTAATCGTCATCATTCCCTTTTTTCTGAAACAATATTTCCATTAAAGGCTTCACCTATTTAAAATACAAAAATAGCTTACAATTTAAAATTTACATTATACAGTATATAGTCATAATACGTGTTACCATAACATGAGTAGTATGACCATGAGCGTTTTGATATCTATAGTTTAAGTAAAATTATGTTATTAACTTATTCTAATAGATTCTACATGAGGTTTAAGGACCCAAGTACAATGTTCACAGTTTATGTTTGAACGAAAAAGAACAAAGCTGGCCCACGGGAGAAAGGTAACCAGAACCGACGGGATCACAAGACTACACTGCAAAGCAATATTCTGAAGCGGATGCAATTAAGCAGAGTGACTGCAGAGGATTGGAGGAAGCTAAACATGTTTGGAAGCGTTGAGGAGATGATATGTTAGTGTGATGTTACACTTTCACAGAGATTTTCTAAAGAGACGATAGTGATTTCTCCGTCCCAGAGACGGTGGCATGTAATCAAAGGAAAGAGAGGACCGTGGATTAGAAGACACGTTTCAGTGATCCAGAGTCACCAAATTAACAAGTAGACCACATCGCCCCCAGCGAAGCGCTGGCGAAGTCAGGGAAATTCAGACCTCGCTGTCTTCTGCCTGAATGAGACTGAAGGGAGGCTGAAGTGAGTCTGCATTCCACCTGTCCCGTTGCGATGGGCGCGCGTGAGCAGCACTTTGTTTCCTAGCTGCTTAACCCGAGACCAGCCTTCAAGCTGTTTGCCCGTCCGCTCCTCCGGTTCCTGTTGCTAGGCAACGCTCAGACCACCCCTCCAGTCTCGGACTCCTCCGGCTCTGCCTGCCTCATAACATCCGGTCTGGGCGAAGCCCAGGCAAAGTCAGACCTTTTGCTGTCTGCTGCTGTCCGTGGCGGAACGTGGCACGTCACTAACTTTATATCTCGCAACATTGCCGTCCCAATGCAGCTTCATGTGGCTTCTCTGTGACTCTGAATCCGAGCACACCCAGTATCTGCATTTGCTGGGTATTTCATGTGTGTCACCTTTGTGTGCGCCTGGTCAATTATTCCTCCTTCCTATAGTATCTGTTTTTCACTCTCATCTTGGGACCATGCCACCTGCGCATTCTCAGCTCAATTTGAAATGCTCTTCTTCTGGGAATAATGCTAATTTTATCACTCCCCTTTGTAATGCTATCTCTACTGTTATCAATCTGGGTCTCTGGAACACCAGACCCTTATGTAATAAATCTACCTCTGTACTTAACTTATCATTTAGGCAAAACTTAACTTCCTTTGTATTACTGAGGTGTGGATTCCCTCTTTTAACACTACTGTCTCTGCTTCCCTTTCTACCTCTTCTACTTCATTTTGTCATACTTCCCTGCATCGCTGCTTGCAGTGGTGGTACCGATATCCTTGTTCATTCCCTTAGCGTGGGCACTCAGCGCCTTGCCTTCCCCCCCCCTTTACCCGCCCCTTCTTACCCCCCCCCCCTCTCCGCATCAGTCATCCCATGCAGGCGGAAGTAAAATTGACACAACACCAGTTTGGGTTGGAAGGTAAACATGCCTCAGCAGCTTTATTTGCATAAAGTCTTGGAGTTATCTTACAGGCGATCCGTAATTCACCGTCACCGATACACTATTCCGAGTGCGGCTACCTAGGGCTTTCCCCCCTCCCCCCTCCCCAATCGTACTCGTCCGGTGGACGCCTCGGATTGAGCCCGGCCCTGGCTATCCACCTCTCTCTACCCCGGCCGTTGTTGCAGTCAATTTTTTGTGCCCCCCATTTCACCCTGCCCATTGCTAGGTCTTGTAGCGGGTGCCCGACCCCCCGCACACTTGCCCCGTGTCCTAATCGGGCTCTAGCTAAAACCGGCAGCCACGCGGTGCCTCGCTAATGTTCAGGTTCCTATACCGGCACCACCACAAGTGCCCTTACAATTTCCTATACCGGCACCACCACAAGTGCCCTTACAATTTCCTATACCGGCACCACCACAAGTGCCCTTACAATTTCCTATACCGGCACCACCACAAGTGCCCTTACAATTTATTTACGTATCCGTATTTGGGCCGGCACCGCCCTCCGATGCCGGCCCCCACTTTCTGCCTGCCTAGTTGGCCGTCGCTTGCGACGTCCATCTAACCTTTTCTTACCAAACTCTGCTCAGCCCCCCCTACGCCTTCGCGTTGTTCTGGTTATTGGCATCCTAGTCCTACCCCCGCTATGCCAAACCCCCCCCCAGGTCTCCCTGCTGTGTCCCCGAGCCCCCAGAAACATCGGAATTCCCTCTCACTCAAGGCGCCCCCCCCCTCCAACTGCAGCCTTAGCAGGTGTCCCCCCCCCCCTTGGCTGGTGTCATATCTCTTCCAGATTCCCTGTCCCTCGTACTGTCTTCCTTTCCCAACTGTCTCCCCCATTCCCCCGGTCCCCTTATGCTGCGCCCCGCCAGGCCCCCTCTTTCCTGTCCTTGCTGGCCCTCCTTGTCCGAGCTCCCCCCGCCCCCGATGCTCCTACCTTTCTTCCTCCCTCCTCCAGCTCCCCCCCTCTTGCCCCTCCCCCTTCGTGACGACTTACCCCTGCTGTAATTTTTGGTCCCGGTAGCATACCCCCCCGTATTCTCCTCTTGTTCTCCTCCAACCAGCTTCACTTGCTGCCCTCTTTTTGTTTGTTGTTCGTTCCCTCCCCCCCCGCAATTTGGGTCTTGGAATTGCCTCCCAAGTCCCCTACATCCCTCCCCTTTTTCCCCAGGGCCTCCCCCAAGCCTATTGCTCTTGGGGCGCCGTGCATCTAAACTCTTGGCTGCTCGTTCCCCTGTGGGTCTGCTGGCAGTGCTTCGTAAAGGGATCGCAATGTAACTCCGCTGGGCGACCTGTAAGACAAAAGAGAACATTATTCACATACTTTTTATCGGGAGGGTGGGTGGGAAAACGAACGCAGCTCCGGCGAGACGGGAAACCGAGGGAGGATGTGTGAATGCTCACACAAGTCCGGGCTTTTATGCCCGGCTTCTCCCCGGTTTCCCGCCCTGCACCCAAAGCTTTCGCGCCCTGCCGGGGGGCGGGCCCCCGCCTTGCGTCATCCTCCGCTACAGGCGTGGGGGGAGGGGAAGGGCGGCCTGTACCGCCCCCACTAAGGGGCGGCGCCCGCCATGCCAGCTTTCGCTGGCGCGTTCGCCCCCCGTAGCGTGGGCACTCAGCGCCTTGCCTTCCCCCCCCCTTTACCCGCCCCTTCTTACCCCCCCCCTCTCCGCATCAGTCATCCCATGCAGGCGGAAGTAAAATTGACACGACACCAGTTTGGGTTGGAAGGTAAACATGCCTCAGCAGCTTTATTTGCATAAAGTCTTGGAGTTATCTTACAGGCGATCCGTAATTCACCGTCACCGATACACTATTCCGAGTGCGGCTACCTAGGGCTTTCCCCCCTCCCCCCTCCCCAATCGTACTCGTCCGGTGGACGCCTCGGATTGAGCCCGGCCCTGGCTATCCACCTCTCTCTACCCCGGCCGTTGTTGCAGTCAATTTTTTGTGCCCCCCATTTCACCCTGCCCCTTGCTAGGTCTTGTAGCGGGTGCCCGACCCCCCGCACACTTGCCCCGTGTCCTAATCGGGCTCTAGCTAAAACCGGCAGCCACGCGGTGCCTCGCTAATGTTCAGGTTCCTATACCGGCACCACCACAAGTGCCCTTACAATTTCCTATACCGGCACCACCACAAGTGCCCTTACAATTTCCTATACCGGCACCACCACAAGTGCCCTTACAATTTCCTATACCGGCACCACCACAAGTGCCCTTACAATTTATTTACGTATCCGTATTTGGGCCAGCACCGCCCTCCGATGCCGGCCCCCACTTTCTGCCTGCCTAGTTGGCCGTCGCTTGCGACGTCCATCTAACCTTTTCTTACCAAACTCTGCTCAGCCCCCCCTACGCCTTCGCGTTGTTCTGGTTATTGGCATCCTAGTCCTACCCCCGCTATGCCAAACCCCCCCCCCAGGTCTCCCTGCTGTGTCCCCGAGCCCCCAGAAACATCGGAATTCCCTCTCACTCAAGGCGCCCCCCCCTCCAACTGCAGCCTTAGCAGGTGTCCCCCCCCCCCTTGGCTGGTGTCATATCTCTTCCAGATTCCCTGTCCCTCGTACTGTCTTCCTTTCCCAACTGTCTCCCCCATTCCCCCGGTCCCCTTATGCTGCGCCCCGCCAGGCCCCCTCTTTCCTGTCCTTGCTGGCCCTCCTTGTCCGAGCTCCCCCCGCCCCCGATGCTCCTACCTTTCTTCCTCCCTCCTCCAGCTCCCCCCCTCTTGCCCCTCCCCCTTCGTGACGACTTACCCCTGCTGTAATTTTTGGTCCCGGTAGCATACCCCCCCGTATTCTCCTCTTGTTCCCCTCCAACCAGCTTCACTTGCTGCCCTCTTTTTGTTTGTTGTTCGTTCCCTCCCCCCCCCCGCAATTTGGGTCTTGGAATTGCCTCCCAAGTCCCCTACATCCCTCCCCTTTTTCCCCAGGGCCTCCCCCAAGCCTATTGCTCTTGGGGCGCCGTGCATCTAAACTCTTGGCTGCTCGTTCCCCTGTGGGTCTGCTGGCAGTGCTTTGTTTCAGGCTGTGATTCCTCCAAGACTCTCTGCTGGCTGCCGGCGGCAGAGAGTTCCCCCCCCCAGCCTGCTTCCACAGGGCACTCCCTGTATTTTAATGGCTGGCATCCTGGGAGGTGCCCCCCCCACTCGGGCCTCTCATACACATCCCGCATGTTGAAGTGCCGTCATCCATTCCAATGACATCAAAGCAGTGCCCACCTCAGACAGGTGGGTCCCGTCCCCTTCAAAATACCCTGGTACTTTTAAAGTGATGAGGGGATGGCGAATCCAAATCATCCCCCTGCCTTTCAGAAAACCGCCCATGCGATTATTTGTTTAGCGCCTTGCTTCTGCTAGGCGCCGTGGCGCAATGCCCCTTCCACTCCTGTCTTATGATTATCTCCGACCACATCACCTCGCAACCCCCTGAGCCCACTCCCCATCCTATGAAGAGGCTTCGCAATGGTTCTGACAGGTCCTTCCTTCCTTTGTCACCAAATCGTTGCCCCCTATATGTAACAATACGATATCAGGCCAGGGGTTTTCCCTTGCCGCCTGTTCCAAAGTTCCCCATACGGATGAGACCTTCAAGCCAGCCTTGGAGATCCAACTGATCTGTGTGTTCCGTATTCCCAAGTTCCCGTCCCTAAACGCCTGCCGTGCTCTGGCCGCTGCACGGGCCACGAAGGAGTGCCCCACGACCAAACCCTGGTTGCTTCTGAGGAGACATGACAGATCGTGTTAGCATATGTATACTGACTGATGTCCTTCCCCCCCTTTGCTGCCCTCGGCCCCCCCGCTCCCCCCTTGATTCCTTCCATTAGCGCACGTATAATATGTATTTATCCTATGCCCATCTCCCCAATTTCTTTACCATGTCCTCCCCCGGACCTTCCCTGCTTGCTGTTGTAGCTGCTCCTCCACTCACCAGGTCCCCTTTTTTATTTTTTTATTTTTTTTTTGTCCCGCCAAACCCCCCCCCTCCCTGCCGTTTCTGCCCCTCCATCTCCTAGCTCCATTTCCCCCCAGAGGCAGACTTCCCAGCCCTGTTCTTCCGTACCCAGTCTCCTGTCCCCCAGCTTTTGGTCCTTGCCCCCCCCCCCCTTATTCCTTGGGGCTGGCGTCCTCCCCCCTGTTCACTCTATTTGCCTAGCCGCACTATCTGGGATCCTCCACCTCCCTCCCCCTCATGCCCCCCTCCTTTCGTGCAGGCTTCCCCTTGCTGAAATTTGTCACCGTTACCCTCCATTTGTTATATAATGCTACTTTGTGATGCTTAACTGGTTGGTTTAATTGAACTATATTGCCCTGCAGATCATGCTTCAATGTGGTATTTGTGTTCTTACCCTTGCCCCCCCCCCCCAATTCCCGGTGTCTGGTTCTGTACCCCTTAATACTGTGCCCCCTTACTCCCTGTTTCGCCGGACCGAGCACCCCAATCCCCAGCCACTCTGCACGGGTGAGGGGGCTCGAAGCGAATGTGTGGTGCTCCGTGTGGTCTTGCTCCCCACACTGGTCAAAACAATTAGCCGCACAGTGAAGTAACTCGTCATCAGTGGCATGGAAGTGGTTTAAAGTTGAATTCATATATGAAGAAATTGCGCTGTTTTTAAATATTATTTAGTATATCTCCTTTGGTTGGAGGTCAACTTAATTCAGTCTTCACACTTACCCGCAAGGCATTGCAAGCTCCTTGTCCCCCCACCTCTTACCCTCGTCTTCCCCCATGACATAACATTTTCCTACCCTACAACGCCACGCGCCCCCTGAATGAGCTCCATGACAGGTGATTCACCACAAGCCCTGCGCCGCGCTGAGTTTGAACATTCTGGTCTCCCAGCCGACAAGGTGCCAGACAGCAGCGCAGAAAACTACCTACCCTCTTCCACCGCACGCATGATCGTCGTTCCCTCGCATGTTATCCCGTTCCATCCTGCCCAACCAATCGTTTTATATAAGTTCCGCACCCCCCGCGCTTCCCCGGCGACCCCATACTGATTGTCGGATCCAACGTGCCTGATGCGGCCCGTGATATTACCCTAGACACCGAAAGGAGAGAAGTCCCCATGCAGGGAAAGCAGGGGCAGCCTCATCAACTCGGTCCCTAATGTTTACCTCCATGCGTTACCTTTCCTTATTTAATACACGCGAACACCCGTGACTCCCACTTAAGGGCAGAGGGGCGCTACCACTCCCATCCTCACTCCTAAGTACTCCCGGAGCCCCTTTCCCACGGCAGTTTTAAACAAGTGCTAGTCACTGGTGCGCCCATGGTGGCCTCGTCGCCAAATGGGGCCTGCCATGCAAGCAACATTACCATCAAAATACCTGCATTGCGGCCATGAACCGCCGTGGCCGCAAGAGGGGCATGCCCTCCAAGCAACTGTGTCATAACATGTATGCCTAGCGTCGCGCCGTTCATAAATGTATCAAAGCGGGCAGATTTGTCTGCAGTGCAATGCTCTCAAATGGTGTGTGTGTGTTTCTCTGAAAATAAGCGGGTGTATTCAAAATGCTGGCTCATCGAACACCCAACATTACACGCACGGCTGATCATTATAAGAGTTATATCAAGGAATCAGACCCGAGAGACGTAGGGCCATTACATACTGTGAACACGGGTGTTGTTGAAGACGGCACCCCCATATTTGGGCGCTATATATAAATTAAATACAATGACAAATTCGGCTAACCCTGGACAAGCAATTCTTATTCAACATGCATTTCAGAGCATTGTGTGAGACCTACTGATATGTCTGGGAATGACCGCCTCGGACCCCCGAGCATCCCGGTCCTGGCCTAATCTACTAGCCTAGTGGCTCTTTCCACAGCCCTCTTGGTAAGAGACCGGCAACCCGTGTACCTCCGTGGACCATCTGTGGAGGGCATGCACATTCCTTCGAACATGCTTCTCCAGACATATGCGAAAGTGAGACTGTTTGAAAATGCCCACCATGTTGAACTGTGTAAGTATCAGCCTCGGTCACAAATATTCCACACCTGATGGATTCCGCAGATAACACACAAAAACCCGGTGTTTGCTGCAAACCGTTCCATTATTAAACAGTCTCCAGCTGTGCTGTGCAAGGCCAGCCACCACGAGCCATGTGCTAGCATTGCAAACCCGGTGTGCTGTGGTTCGTATCTATACACGAAATGTAATCGCTTTGCAATACAGGACTCCCACACAAGAACAGATGCAAGCCGCTGTTTTTTCAAATACCATTATCCGAAGAGCAACATGATAGGCATGCAGCCTTACCCCTTTCAAGGCTGGCATTCTAATGTATCCCTCACTTTAGCAGGTTCGGTTTTCACTAGCCCTGAACAGCCGGAGGCTGCCGCCGTGGCCATTCGTTTTGCGGCCCCTCCACTAACACAGGGCGCACCAAAACCTGGCCGCACCCCGTTCCCGCCAAACCACCTTCGCCCGCCAATTTTTTTTTTTTTTTTCTTTTTTTTCTTTTTTTTTTTGCCCTGCAGTCTAAATTCGGCATTACACATGTGAGAAATCCGGCCTAAAACTTCCTTCTCCCCTCGGCGGCCCTGACACCTGCACCACGGGCCGCCCATCAGCCAACGGTCCTCCTTCCCCTTACTGACCTAACAAACCCCCCTCCTTTTCGTGACCACTCGGTTCTGACCTCGAGTGCCAGTACTATGTCGCGGGTACTGTGTGGTCAGCCTAGTCTCCCCTGCCCCAAGAGGCCGTTGTCCCCCCTCCCCTTGTACCACACCCAACAACCTTCCTCTCGCTCGTCCCACCCCCCATCCCCTATTTCAATCTGCACGCCATTTCCAGGGCCCGCATGCCCGCTACCCCCAACAACCAGGACACCATTACTCGGCCCAGGCCTGCTCCCCCTATCTAAACTCACTGCAGCGAGCCCTCTATCGCATCCGCCATTGTGGCACCCAGGCCACGTGTATCCCAACAACCTCCCACAACGCCATACGCTGCCGGCTCTTGCCTCATGGCGCTTGCCTGAACCCCCCCCCCCCATGATGCCCCTTACAGCAAGGCCGTGGCATGTGATCTTATAGGCAACCAAAGTGCATTCCGAAAACCCCCTTGCCATGGACCCCCCCCCCCCAGTTGTTCAGTCGCGATTAAGTGACTTTGCCTCACCCCTCACATTTGCTGCCCCTTTTTCGTCTGCAACCTCGGGTTATGGCATCAAAGCACTTCACATGCACAGTAATAGCGCGTTTAAACATAGCGCTTAACATAGCACGTATTGGCATAAAATGCCCTTCTAACATCGCAATGTCCCCAGCATTGCCCCCGCTTTCCCTCTGGGCACCCCCCCCCGTCCGAATCTTGCCCATACTCTTGAAAGGTGGCCTCTCAGCTCAGTTCCTCATCTTTCGCCTAACTTCACTAATGCAACCAGATTAGCTAAACCACCCCGCGCCCACCCGTATGGCCCCTGTTCCCCCGGTTGCCCTTCTAACATCGCAATGTCCCTAGCATTACCCCCCGCTTCCGGTTGCCCATCTAACATCGCCATGTCCCCAGCATTGCCCCCGCTTTTCCTCACTCCCACTCCTTGGTCCCCCGGCCCCATCCCAAAATTAAAGTCTGGGCACCCCCCCCGTCCTAATCTTGCCCATGCTCTAGACAGATGGCCTCAACACCTTAAGCAAGGCCCGACGCCATGGCGACGCTCCTTCCCGTCTGGAACCGGGCCCTCGCTCCTGGCATTCGCCCTCAGGCACCTCACTGACCCCCACCAGCTCTTCGCCCACCTGTATGCCTTCCTCCTTGCGAACCCCCCCTCCCACGCCCCCTCATCCCGCCCTACCCAAGCGCCTTCATGGCCCCCACCGTGTGCATGATATTATTGGGACTATTTGTAGTGCTGTGAACCTTTTGGGTGCCCGCGAATGCAAAAGGTTGAGTTTGGCCCGCCGCCGTGATTCGAACCTGCGTTAGCAGGCTCTACGCGGATGTCAAAGCGAGCGCTCTGCTCGCTGTGCCACTCGACGAGCTCCTGCAAATTGTGGCTCGCAGAACAGACCAACGAAGCTGCACAAAACAGAAGTTCTGTGGGCTTAAAATACACGCGGCACGGCGGCTCCGCCATTTTGCGCTCCCCAAATGCATTCCCCTCACCGCGGTGTGCCCCCCCCCACCTGTATGCCTTCCTCCTTGCGAATCCCCCCCCTCCCACGCCCCCTCCTCCCGCCCTACCCCAGCGCCTTCATGGCCACCACCGTGAGCATAATGTTATTGGGACTACTAGTGGGGCTGTGAGCCTTCTGGGTGCCCGCGGATGCAAAAGTTAGAGTTTGTCCCGCCGCCGGGATTCGAGCCTGCGTCAGCAGGCTCTACACGGATGTCAAAGCGAGCGCTCTGCTCGCTGTGCCACTCGACCAGCTCCTGCAAATTCTGGCTCGCAGAACAGACCAACGGAGCTATAACAAAACCAGAAATGCTATGGGTGCAAAATAGACGTGGCGCGGCGCCTTCTATAAAGGAGCCACCCATGTAAGGCACACGGACGGACGGCGGCCCTGTTGACCTCCCAGCAGTTCGGAGGCCATCGTATAAACCGACACCACCTGAAAATAGTGCTAGAATTAAACGCGGCAACACACAGGGGGCACCACAATGCGGAACGGCGTCCACTAACTACAGAAAATGGCCCTCTCCCCCCCAGAACCGGGGCCGGCATCGTCTACACTCGCTCCCCCCCACCTCCACAACGCCGCGAACATATATCCCCATTGCCTACCTCCAACGTTTGCTCCTCGAACCGACCGCTGCAGCACCGGGAACTTCCTCGAACTCGTACACGACCTCCTGTACCGACGCGATACCCGTCCTCCTTCTGCCCACGCTAGAACGCCACCGTCACCACCTCCGACCCTGTCCCCAACCTCGCGACCACTGCAACGATGCGGAATGGCTGCCTGATACGGAACGAACGCTGCTCCGACTGGCTGTCCTGCGACACAAAAACGAACGCAGCTCCGGCGAGACGGGAAACCGAGGGAGGATGTGTGAATGCTCACACAAGTCCGGGCTTTTATGCCCGGCTTCTCCCCGGTTTCCCGCCCTGCACCCAAAGCTTTCGCGCCCTGCCGGGGGGCGGGCCCCCGCCTTGCGTCATCCTCCGCTACAGGCGTGGGGGGAGGGGAAGGGCGGCCTGTACCGCCCCCACTAAGGGGCGGCGCCCGCCATGCCAGCTTTCGCTGGCGCGTTCGCCCGCCGATTTGTACTTACTCTTTCTTCCATTACGTTGCCCTCCTTTCCCTCGTTTGAATTCTCACACACAGTTTTCTCTAAGCCTATCCCATTCCGTTCTTTCTTATTTATCATCCACCTCGGCATACTGGCTCATTTTGTGAGGATATTGACATTCTTCTTTCCTCAGTCCTTCTTGCTGTTGTTCCCTTTATACTCTAGGGAGACTTTAATCTCCATCTCTCTTCCACTCACACTACTATCCCTCTGCTTGCACTACTTTCTTACTCCTCTTTTCACCCATTTGTCTCATATTTCTGGCTCCAGCCTTGATCTTATCTTTACCTCTCCTCTCTCCAATTCTTCTGTCTCTACACTTCCAGTCTATCTCTCTGACCGCCATCTTCTTTCTGCTTCTATTTTCACTACCTTCTCTGCTTCTGTTGCTCCCTCTCTTGTTTTCTCCATCTTATTTTCATTACAACTTGTGCAAGTTTAATGCTCCTCTTTTTGTTTCCTCTTGTACTTATGCGCTTCCCTCCCACTCCACTCATCCTATGCCACTTTGACTGCAGATGATGCTGCGTCTACTCTTTCTTCTTCTTTTTCTTCCTCACTTGATAGTCTCTATCCAGCTTCTCTCATCAGCCTTCTTGTAAATCTCTGCAACCTTGGTTTTCCTTGCATCTTTGCACCATGCCTCGTGCTCTTCGTTGCCTTGAGTGTAGCTGGCTTAAGTCTAAGACTGCAGGCAATTATAACTCATACTCCTCTTATCATTCTCTCTATGACGATTCCCTCCTCTCTGCTAAACGTTCCTATTTTTCTGATCTTCTGTACACTCAATCAACACATCTTAGGCGTCTTTTCCAAACTCTCTCTTGTCTTCTCTCTCCAGCTACTCTTGATAACTCTATTAATTCTACGTTATCAGCCACTGACTATGCACAATTCTTTTCTTCAAAAGTGGCTGCTCTGCCATTGAGTCTTCCACTCCTGGCCACTTTTGAGGTGTTGTACCCCAATTCCTAGAGACACTATTTCCTACTTCTCCTTGATCACATATGAGGAAACTTCTCTTCTATTGGGCCGTGCCACCCTACCTCTTTTCCTGATATTATACCTTCAGTCCTTATTCCCAAATTCTCCCCCTCCCTTTTTTATCTGACTTCTTTCTTTAATATCTGTCTACAATCCTCTACTTTCCCAACTTTATTTAAATATGCCTCAATCATTCCCATTCTTCCAAAACCTTCTTTAACTTCTACTTTTCGTCCTGTTTCTTTGCTACTTCATCTTTCTAAAATACTTGAGCGTATTGTTTATTCTCAAGTTTCTACTTTTGTTTCTGACAACGCTATTCTTCCCCACTTTCAGTTTGGTTTTCACCCTTTTCCTTCCACTGAAACTGCCCTGCTTTCCGTTCTTGACTCTCTTTTATCTGCTCGGTAGTCTAAACATTCAAATCTTCTTATTCTTCTCGATTTATCCACTGCTTTCAACACTGTCGATCACTCTCTTCTCCTAACTTCCCTTTCTTCTTTTGGCTTTTCTGGATCAGTTCTTTCCTGGTTTAAATCATACCTGTCCCAAAGGACATTCTAAGTCCCTTTGTCTGGGACCTCTTCTGATAGGCTCCAACTCATTCATAGTGTCCCTCAAGACTCAGTACTTGGCCCCTGCCTTTTCTCTCTCTATACTTCCCCCTTGGCTGAAGTTATTTCCTGTTCTGGGATTTCACATCACTTTTACGCTGAATATACTCATCTCTTTCTTTCCTTCTCTTAATGTTTCCCCGATACTCACACTCAACTCTCCACAGTTCTTCTGGCTATCCAATCCTGGATGTCGGCTCATTTTCTGGCACTTAATGCTGCTACAACTGAGGTATTTTTCTTCCGAGCAAATACTATTCCCTCCCCTCTCCCTCCTTCCTTTGTTTCTTGTCCTCCTTCCCAATTATCTATTTCTCGTACAGCCTGTAATCTACTTCAATTCGGAACTGTCCTTTAAGCATCACAATTCATTATCTGCATGTACTTGTCACTTTCATCTCTACAATATCTGTAAAGCTTGTCTATTTCTAACCTTTGACGCTACTAAGCTTTTGTTATCTTCGTTAATCTTTTCTCTTCTCTTTTACTGTTCTTCTGCCCTCTTTGGTTTTCCTCTTAGCCGTTTGGGATCTCTCAAATCTATTTTCAATGCCTCTATTTGCATACGTTTTGTTCTAGCTCCTCGTGACTCTAATTCTTCATCACTTTCCACTCTTGACTGGCTTCCCTTCCAGTCCTGTCTTAAATTTAATTACTTATGCCTAGTTTTTAAATCTCTCTATGGTCTCGTACCTGACTACCTCTCTTCTTTAGTCTCATTCTATTCCCCTACTCGTTCACTTTGTTCTTGTTCCCAATTTCATCTTGTTTCAAATTTCATCTTGTCACCCTTCATCCCCATTGCGCGCAATCACGTTTCTGCTCTTTTTCCTTGCTGGCATCCCTGCATTGGAATGCTCTTCACCTTTCGCTTTGCTCTATCACAGTACTTTCTTTGTTCCGTGACTCTCTTAAGTCCTACTTACTTGACTCTGGTTAATATGGTTGCTAAAATTGTGTTATCTCTGATTTTACGTACCGCCTGATTCTATGTACATCGCTTTGGTGTAAAGCGCTTTATAAAATTCAAATAAAAGACAAAAAATACAAAATATACATTGTCTTAAACTAGCTTCTTGGGTTAATGGTACCAAAAGCAACTTTCTAGGTTCTTTATAGATAGGCCAAAAAAAGAGAAAGTGCATCAACGTCCCAACCTGCTCTTTGCAGAAAGGGCTAAACAAATCCTCCAAAGATTTACTGCTGTTATCTGGAAATGTGTTTATCCTCAACCAATTCAAATGTGTCCTTGTTATAGCTACATAATGCTTGTTATGTAACACAACCGATTTAAATATGGCATAGCTCTGAGAACAGACGTGATAGAATCATGAAATTGACTAATTCTACTTTTCCTCTCAGGGTAGCTCTTCGTGCCATTAATAATGCAGAAATCTTACAAATGGTACTTTTGTCCATGGGAAAAGGGAACGCTGCCTCAGCAAAATTGTATGTCACCATTATTTTTTTTACATGACTGACCAATGGTATGTGCATTTCTGTATTGCTCTGTCAAACGTCCTTTAAAATAATCAGGGTCAATCCGTCTCGTTTGTTGAAAAATGAATTAAAAGACAAGTAAATGGGGGCAATTAAAAAGGCGTCATCTTTGCTGTCATCCCCAATTCCCTCAGGGAAAATGTTTTGAAGAACAATCTGGAAGGCCTAAAATTCTCTTTCAGAACCGAATTTGGACCCGCTGTTTGATAGTCTATTATTAGTACCCCAAACATTTGCACCAAAAAGGCTGATTGCCTTTTCATTGGCATTATAGGTTTTTAACACATTATCAGTAGAGTAAGCCTTGCATTTATTTGCTAAATGAAATATGGCCCAATAGACTGCTGCCTCACCAGCGCGCTTAGCTAAGTTACTCAGGGAAAATGTAAGAAGCATCCCAAAGTAATTGTACTTCTTCCCCAATGTAAGAAAAAAGCTGCCTATGTAAAAATTGAGGGCTTTTTTCTTTCCTTGACACATACTAATCATATATGCTATTTGTTGCCATTATCCTCCAGCCACTTGAGCACACACAATCATAGTAGGCACCCAAAAGGATTTGATATAATATTTTTCAGACAATTATCCTTTAACAAAATCGCCAACACATAAAACAAAACAAAGCCAAAAACATGATGAATCTTTGTAAAAACTCATACCTCTATAAATCTTCTAAGTGCCGCCTTTACATTATATAAAACATTCCAAAATATCTTCATCATTATGAGTCATAAGGCCATGGCGTCTGTACACGTCCTTATATTATTCTCAATAAAAGGCGGCTTAAGGCATTTATTTCCTAAGATCAGTAAAACAATCTGCAAATTGGTAAAAAGTGCATTGTGTCATCATCTTTCATTGATTTGAAGTGACTGAGCGGGCCTTCCCAGAAAGACACTATCATCCACATATGACCGAATGGGAATGTGTATAGTACCTACTCATGGAGTTTGCATTCCTAAATTAACCAATTAAAAAAAATTCTCAAATCGGGCATGCATAAAAAAATTCAATAACAGAGGGGCCATACCGCAAGTCTGGCGGACACCACAATTTACCCAAAAGGGGAGAGTAACAGCCCCCTTTCAAGATTACCACTATACAGTCACTAAACTCCCAAGAAGGAGTCAACAAGGAGTTTGCGGATTATTATAGGGTGCTATATGGAGAGAAGGAGGGGGGCAGCCATGAAGAGATAACCGAAACACTAGAAGATATAGGACTGCCCAAGATAAGTGAAGAGAAAAGGGAGGAGCTTGATGCACCAATTACCTTAGAGGAATTAGAAGAAGTGGTGAGGCAGCTGCCTACTAGTAAGACCCCAGGGGCAGACGGGTTCCCTAGTGAATTTTATAAAGTATATAGAGAGGAAGTGCTCCCCCCAATGTTGGAAATGCTTAATGAAGTGTTTGAGGTAGGATGGTTGCCGGAGTCGCTCAAAGAAACGATCATAATACTGCTTACCAAACCTAATAAGCCGGGACATAGCTGTGGGTCTTACAGACCTTTATCGATGCTGAACCAGGACGGCAAGATATTGACGGCTGTCCTGGCAAATAGATTGCGGAGAGTAATTAGTAAATTAATACACCCGGACCAAACTGGCTATGTCCCGAATAGGAACATAACTCACAACCACAGGCGACTCCACCGGGTGGTCGAATGGGGTGGTGGGATTGAAGGCGAAATGGCGATTGTGTCTCTAGACGCGATAAAGGCCTTCGACTCGGTCAAGTCGCCATGGCTGCTGTCGGCCCTGACAGGGTACGGAAAGGGGCCTGGTTACATCAGGTGGGCGAAAATGCTATACAGCGAGCCGCTAGCCAGAGTTCGAACGGGATCGGAGATATCTGAGAGATGGCAACTTAGTAGAGGCACCAGACAGGGGTGCCCTTGGTCCCCCATGCTTTACATTCTGGCCCTAGAGCCCCTAGCAATAAACCTAAGGCAACAATATGATACGATAGGTATTGAGATAGGGGGGAACGACACCTGATATCCCTATATGCGGATGATTTGTTATTATACTTGAAATACCCTGAAGAAAATCTCCAGTACATCCTGGGAGTGATGGAGGGGTATGCGGGGCTGTCAGGAATAGCGGTGAATCCTCAAAAACCTAGCATTTTCCCGCTGGGTAGCTATAAGGGGACCCCTGTGAAAAGGTTACCGGTGTTACAGATACCATGGGCGGTTAGTTCTTTCTGATACCTTGGAATAGACATGTATCACACGGCAGAAGAGAAACATAGGCACAACACCGAGATAGCCATTGAGAAAATCTGGAAATGCATGAAGTTTTGGGAGAAGTTGCCCCTAGCAATGATGGGAAGAGGGGCAATGCTTAAGATGGTGGTCCTGCCTAGGCTTCTACATTACTTTAGTAATATTCCATACATGATACCTAAGAAGTTTTTTGCTAAACTGAACAGTATGTGTAGGGACTTCCTGTGGCATGGTACCTGGAACAGAGTGGCACTATGGAAGTTGCAGAACTTCTATGAAAAGGGGGGGATCTAACTGCCTAATTTTGAGGTTTATTATGTAGCGAGCCAGCTACAATATGTAGCCAAATGGCTCTCCGATGAAGCGACCCCTGAATTAAGGCTGTTTGGACACGATTGTAGCCCGTTTTACTTAAAGGAAATTACCTGGCTGCCTGAATCAGAAATGAACAAACGTCCTGGGATGATGAGGCTTGGGTGGAAAATGTGGCGTTGAGCATGCCGGATGATGGGGAACCCTTTCCTGTGCTCCCCGCATATACTGCTGGTTGCATTGGGCGGGGGAGACAGGCAGCTGAGGGTGATTATCAGGACCTACTGGGAATCGATGGGGTTGGTAACGTTAAGGGATATTTGGCAAGAAGGGACCATTAGGGATTTCGAAGGACTTCTGGAAGAGGCAGGATTACATACGGGCCAATATGTTACGTATCATAGAATAGTACAGAAAATTCGGGAAACGTGGCCTGAAACAGTGCTAGCAGAAGAACGAGATGCTATTATAGGGGCACTATATGACATATCAGAAGGGGGGCATGAGATCTCTAGATTGTACGAGATGATGATGACTAAGGTCGAAAGGGAGCCGACACAAGTGAGACTAGATTAGGAAGCGGAAGTAGGAACCCCGGTTGAGGATGGGATGTGGGAACCTGCCCTGGGATACCACAAGAAGGTGTCAAGGAATGTTAGATTAAAACAAATACAGTTGTATATAACGCATAGAGCATACCTGACTCCTCTGAGAATATCGAAGTTCGAAAATGCTGGGCGACAGGCGTGTCCCAAATGCGACAAAGAAAATGCATGTTCTGATCATGCCCAGTAATTGAGCGGTTCTGGGGTAAAGTGGCACAAAAACTAGCAGAAAAGGGAGTCCCGCTCATAAACACAGCTTGGGCCTGCTTGCTGGGCGGGTTCCCCTGATCACGGAAACTTAAACATGTTGGGAAACTGAAAGATTTGGCATATGTGCTTGCAAAATGAAGGATTGCCATGGGATGGAAGTCATGTCACAAGCCACGGGTGGAGGTGTGGTGGAAGGAGCTGCAGAAATGGGCGGAGGCTGAAACGATGGTATGGTAAGAGGCGAGCAGCGTAAGGGGGGAGGAAGAAGCAGGTTCCCTGATAGCATGGAAGTTGTTAATAGCAGAACTGTTTAGACCCGACAGACTCAGAGGAAAACGAGACCCTGCCATGTGCAGCAGATACTGAACGCGAGGAACAAATAGGCTCATAAGGGGGGTGGGAAAGGGGAAGCAGTAGACCTGTGAATTGCACTGCGTGTTTGGTTTGTATTGTTGTTTGGTGTGAATAAAATTAATAAAATCCTTTAAAAAAAGAAGAAAAAAATACAGTCACTAAACCATAGAAGAAAGAAGGTCTAAGCCATGCAGTGTGGACCAGAGGATAGACCTGTCCACTGAATCGAACACTGCCACCAAGTCCATCCTGTCCCCTTTCCCCCATACCTTTAGGATATCACCCCGGGAAAGAGACAGGACTAGATTCTGCTGCTGTGCAGCATTCACTTTCAATTCCTCCTGAGAGGATGTGTTTTATCTAAGAAGGCAAGGCTTCTTTAATTAGGTACCCGGTCTTATGGGCACATTTCTGGCATAACCCTGGACAGCTAAGGGCTCTTGTGACCCCCTCCTGTCAGTGTGGTTTCCACAGGGAGGGAACTGAGCTGCACGGCTCCTTCCACTGTGATGTCGCCTAAGGTTCCCTTCAGGAATAACCAGCCCACCTCGTGCCACCAGGACCTTTTCCTAGGCTGAAAGGCCTCCATTACTGGGGCAGGGCCTACCCCTAAATTCCTCCAAGTGAGCCATTTGCTGCCTACACTGAGGGGCCTTCTCGGTCCTTTACCAGGTGCAGACATAGAAGAGCAGTTCTTGGTGTGATTGTCTGAAGCCAATGTAGTAGCCCATGGGCCATGCAGTTATGGTCGTACGGGGAATGTTTCTAGATTTAAACACCAGACGCTTGGCTTGACCTAGAGGAACGAAATTCATACTGGAGGCCCAAGAAAAAGGCTCTGCGATGTGACTGGGAGTTGCATTTTGGCCCCACCATAGGTGATGGTCTCTAAAAGAAAAAAGCGAACACCACAACAAAATAGTCGTCTAAAATAACCAAATCAACTCTGAATCTTTTTTATCCCCCTAACAAAATAATGACAGGTGCAGGGCATTTTGTGGCATCAAGGCTTTCCAGGCCGCTCTAAAAGCCGTGACAGGTGACACTACTCTCTGGTCCCCCAGAAAAGAAACATCAGAAGACCTCAAAAAGGCTATTCTGGAGCCACCAGGAGGCACTGAGATGTGCTGACGCTTCTCAGCCGATCTCCTCTCCAGGGCGCTGCATTTATGAGCTAGGAGCCCCCCCAGCCTTCATGTAGCCTGCCCTAACCCCCCTGGAGCCATCTGACGGCGTCAGGAATTGACGGAGCGAAAATCCGGTGATTATCGGTCCCGGATTCATGAAGATTGCAGCATCGTGTCTGGAGACACTCGGAGCCTGGTGGGCGTCTCCATTGTGAGACCCGCGCGAGCCTGGTCTGCCGTGGTCTTTTACAGCACTAATGGAGACTTCCACCCAGCGCAGTTACGAGCGTAGCGGGAGGTCCCCCGCACTGCAGGAGTCGGATTAGGCGGCCGGACACTGCAGGGTGGCCAGGCGCGGGAAGCGCCTGGGGGAGTTCGGCCTTCGGAAGACCTGTGCTGTCGCCCGCTGGTGGTGGACTCTGGCGCTTGGGACTCGGCAGCGACAGGGTGGGAGTTGGACTTTGGAGAGGTGAGGATCCCGGAGCTGCTGGGGGGCGGTGTGGATCCGGGGGCCGCTGAGGGGAGCCGCTTGCGGGGCCTGATTGCAGTTGGCCGGTGCCCGGGCTCGGGCTCAATGGCGGCCCTCCCCCCCAGCTGTGTGGCCTTGCATTTGTAAGGGGCGCGCCGAAGTGCTTTCGCCCCCTGACCGTGCGGATCGCTGCCAGATGAGCGTCTCCTCTGTCGGGCGACGGGGGAGGAGCGAAGGCCTGTGGTAAGCCGCATCCTGTTGCAACCCTCTGGACGACCCTTGCCCTACGTTGCGTGCAGTCGGCCAACAGCGGGGGGACCCCTGGGCTGCTGACTGCAGTCTGTGTGCTTTTGCGCTTCGGATCCGTTGGGCCTGGGATAGGAGTTTCCGGGACGGTGCCTGTGGACCCAGCGCTGGCGAAAGAGGAGATCGCGCTCAACGGGGGAAGCTGCTGCTGGAGACGCACAGCCCCACAGTCTGTGGCGTTCTGTTGTCCCCTTCCATTACCGTACAGTAATACATTTCTCCATTCAATGGTGCAGTGTTTCCACATTTAACCGGGCTCACCCTGCTGCAACCGGTTTAACAAGGCATCTACAGTTCAATGAAGTGGTTGCATCGTGGTGGATAGGTGCCGATTATACCCAGAGGAGCCCGGCCAATAATCCTAGAGGGCCCCTATCTGAGTGGAGCGGGCAGGCTTCATCTTCTGTGGGAGATTACCACCTGGGTCTGAAGGGTGCCGCGAGACACTTGTTCTACTGGAAGTGGTGTATATGTTGATGGTTGCTCCTACAACGCCCCCCCCCCTCCATTGGAACACTACACCTCTGGGGAGATTGCAGGGATCGGCCGGGCCGGTGTCCTTCTTGGCTGTGAGTACTCCGTTGGCTCAGCTCCACATTCCCTGCTGGTTGGAGGAGGGACCGGGAGCTCCTCCTTGGCCCCCTGGTCGCGCGCCTGCATCTGCTGTAACTGGGTGTTCACACGCTTCCTGTGAGCGGAGGAGAACCCTGAATGGTACCGAGTGCTAGGCTCTGGAGGGCGGGCTGCCCGAGGTGTGCCTTGTGACCTGATGTACAGAAGGTGAGCGACTGAACCCGGTGTCATTTCCACAGGGAACCCGAGGGGCTAGTGCCTATCAGATTGGAGGTTGCTCTGGAATTAGATGCTTGGGGTGCAAGCGCTGCAGAGATTCAGGCGATCTTCCCCTCAGGATAGTATTCCCACCAGCCTGGACCAATGGACACTTCAGATATGAGTCGTAATATGGCGGCTTTGTTGGAGGAGATCCGTGGCTTTCGCGTGGATATAAGCAAGAGGCTGGATTCCCTTGATAAGAAAGTGGACGATGTGGAGGACCGCGTCCAGGCTCTCGGAGCTAACCAATCCGCCGCCGACCTCTTTGAGATACAATTTGACCTGCGTCTTGACGATCTGGAGAGAAGGGAGGAAAAGATTTTGCTCAAACTGGATGATTTAGAAAATCGAGAGCAGCGCTCCAATCTCAGATTCCTTGGGGTTCCGGAACAGAAGGGGGAGACGCAAGCCGACATTAGGCAAAAGGTCAAGGAAATAATAAGCTCTTTATTTGGGGGTGAAAATACTGATGTCCCTACCATCGATAGAGCTCACAGAGCTGGAGGCCGCAGGGGTGACCCTCGCTCGATCCTGGTGAAGTTTCATTACTTTTTTGAGAAATCCAAAATACTGGAGCTGGCCCGCAAGGGAGGTCCGATTGACTGGAAAGGTGCCAAGATATCCATATATCAAGATCTGTCTGCTTTCACACTGGCATGCCGGAGACTTTGTGGCCCCCTAACGAAGTGGTTGCAGGGCAAAGGAGTGCGATATAGGTGGGGGCATCCCTTTTTGCTCTCTTTTGAGTTCAATGGCGAGAAATATGCACTTGTATCAGAAGAAGACATCCAGAGGGCGATGAGTGAATTGCTGAGCAACCCCCCTATGGAGCAGGAAGCAGTTGGGGAAGGATCCAGCGAGGGTCTTCGTAAAGAATCCTTAAGGTTCCTGGGGCGGCGGCGTGTCCGGGGACACAGGAAGTATAGAAAAATTACACCCCCCTATACGGGACTTTCAGGGACCTGACTGGGGGGTTCCCACTGTTTCTGTGTTTTCTCGTTCCTTGTTGGAGGGCCTTGACGTTGGTTTTGGGTTTGTAACATGGAACCTGAGTTTGTAAATTCGGTTTGGCTACATGTCCGGATTGGAGTGTTATTTTTTTTTTTTCTTAAGCCGTGGGGCTCTGGACAAGATGAGTTTTCTTTGAGGTTTTTTCGCCCTGGTGGGGACGATCCTAGGTGGCCTGAAGGCTCGATGAGGCGATGTCACAGCCCTTTCAGGTGCTCATAGGTTGGGGTGTTTGGGTTGGGGGGTGGGTTGGGGGGGAGGGGAAGTGTTCGAGCTACTGAGGTTGTGAATTTGAACCGGTTTCTCCTCGTTAGGATGTTGTGCACAAGGGTTCTTGAGCTAAGCATATATGTCGGCCTCCAGCAGGAGGTGGGTGGAGCATTTGGCTGCTCTTATGGGTGATTCTATCTATTCATTGTCCGTGGGGTCCCTAAATGGACGAGGTTTGAACTCTCCAACAAAGAGATCATTGATTTTGAGAGAGTTTACCAGGCTCAAGCTGCACTTCTTCTTGTTCAGGAATCACACTCGATTAAGGGGAGGGAACCTGTCTTCAAATCCAGGGCAATTCAGTATCTGTTCTGAGCTTTCTACGAAACAAAGAGGAGAGGGGTTGTTCTTTTGGTTTCCACAGATGCACATTTCACTCCCAGGACACATCATAGGTCGGATCCGGAGGGGCGTTTTATCATGGTTAAGGGAGAGGTGAAGGGTTGTTTATACACTTTTGTGGGAGTTTATGCCCCTAACGTGGCCCAAGACGTGTTTTGGGAGGGGTTGGGGTGGAAGATTAGAGATTTTGCAGAGGGAACAATAATAGTTGGGGGAGACTTTAATATGGTATTATCCCCAGATAGGGACAGGAAATCGACCAGACCCTGCCCAGACCTTAGAGCTTAACAGAAGTTAGCGGATACGTTTGCCCAGGTGAACAAGGATTTGGGATTGGTCGATGCTCATCCTGCTGGTAGTACTTTAGACCCTCTCTACATTTATTACTCCTCTGTACATCAGTCCTTTTCCAGGATTGACTATGTGCTGGTAGATTCCTCCGTTCGGGAGTACATCACAGATTTTGGAGTAGAGACAGTCGCATGGTCCGACCATGACATCACTTTGGGAGTTCCACTGATTGCTCATAGAGCATCGCGATGGATATGCAATGACTCCCTGTTAATGGACAAAGAGCTGCAGAAATCTCTCCTAGCTTCTATCAGTGAATACTTCACTTTAAACGATACTGGTGAGGTTGATGCTAGAGGGGTGTGGGACGCATTTAAGGCTACCATCAGAGGGGTTCTAATAGAAATGGGGGCTAGGAGAAAGAGGATCCAGTCTAGTGAGGAACGCAAATTGAGGGAACAAATTCTTGCTGTCCAGCCGGAAGTTAACTTAAAATCGCAGATAAGTCCTGTTCAGCACAAACGCCTCCAAAAACTTAGAGCGAAACGGTCTGCTCTCCTTGTTGGACAGACGGAGAAAAAATTGACGTTTTTGAAACAGCGCTACATGGAAAAGGGGGAAAAGGCGGAAAAGGCGGACAAGATTCTGGCCTGGAAGTTGAGAGAACTTCGCAAAAGTAGGAGAATCTACGGCATTATCGATCAGCGAGGGGAAAAATGGCTGGAAGATGCCCAAATTGCAGAGCAGTTTAAATGTACTATGAAAAGCTTTATGCCACCAAGTATTCGGGAGATGGCTCCGGTGTGGACCGATTTTTTGGTTCGCTCCCGCTTCCTGGTCTTTCCCGAGAGAGCGCTGCCTCCCTAGTGCTGCCCATCACCCCACAGGAGGTGGTTGATGCTATCGCTTCTTTGAAGAATGGTACAGCTCCAGGGGATGATGGGTTTACTGTCCGATTTTTTAAGACGTTTCGGTCCACTTTAGCCCTGTTTCTAGCTAGGGTGCACAATGGTACATTGGATTCAGGCTGTCTTCCTCCCTCCATGATGTCGGCCCTCATCGTAGTCATTCCTGAGGAAGGGAAAGACCCCTCGCTTTGTCAATCTTACAGACCTCTCTCTTGAACATTGATGTAAAATGTTTTGCTAAACTTCTGGCGAACAGGTTGTCTGGGTTTCTCCCCACTTTGGTTCATGGGGACCAGGTAGGTTTTATCCCCAGACGCCAGGGATCTGATAATATCAGGAAAACGCTGGGCTTGATGTATGAGGTGTCCAGGCGAGAGTCAGAGGCTTACCTCCTCTCGCTGGACTCCGAAAAAGCTTTTGACCGCGTTGAGTGGCCATATATGGCGAAAGTGCTCTGGAAGCTGGGTTTTGGCGACAAATTTTGTGGTTGGGTTTCGGCCTTATATAGCGGTCCCACTGCACGGGTGTCAGTAAATGGCTGTATGTCATCAAGTTTTTCGCTATCCAGAGGAACGCGTCAGGGGTGTCCTCTTTCCCCCCTGTTGTATGCACTGGCTATGGAGCCTTTTGCCATGGCAGTCAGAGCTGATGAGGGAGTGACTGGGGTGCGGTGTGGGGACTATGAGTTTAAATTATCCCTCTTCGCAGACGATATTCTGGTGTACTTGACTGACGTCTATGCTTCCCTTACGCGGCTGTTTGAATTGATTTGTTGCTTTGGACGTTCTCTGGGCTTAAGGTTAATATCTCCAAGTCTTGCATTATGCCCATGGGTGAGAAGGACCAGAATATTAAGGGTAAGATGGAAGTACTTAGCATGTGAGTCGAGAATGTCAGTATTAGATATCTGGGCACTAACCTACCGAGGGATCTGAGTAAGATTATGAGTTAAATTTTCTTCCCCTGCATGCTAAGCTTTTCGAAGATCCGGTGAGATGGGCTCCCCTCACTCTTTCGTGGTTTGGACGTATGGTCTCAATCAAGATGAATGTCCTCCCCAGGCTTCTCTATCTTTTCGCTTCTCTCCCTTGTCTGATCCCGGACTCCTTCTTTGCGTCTCTTCGATCGCGAATTCTCCGCTTTGTATGGGATGGTAAGAGAGCTAGAGTTAAGTTTGATACTCTAACCCTTCCTAAGGCGCTCGGAGGGTTCGGCCTCCCTGACTTTATGTTGTATTATAAGGCAGCTCAGTTGCGGGTTATGTTAGAGCATTTGCGAGAGGACCTTAGGACATACTGGACATATGTAGAGGACGTGCAGGTTCACCCTTATAAGTTCAGGGAATTGCTATGGTCCCTTCCGCGCTCTCGTCCGGTAGCTGTACGGACCCACCCAATTCTATCGGTTCTATGGGCTTTATGGAAACCAAACAGGGAGAACAACCTGCTCTCATCTTGACCTTCCCCCCTTTCCTCCTTGTGGGGTCCTCCACTCAGCTTAGGGAACAAAGGCTTTAGAGAACACAGTCATGGTCGGACCAGGGGATCGAGAGGGCTGCCCTATTGTTTGCCCAGGGGAATTTTATTGACTTTGCTCGACTAGCGGTAACACTGACAGAGAATCCCCCTTCCATTTTTGATTATTTGCGGATTAAGGGCATGCTTACTAAGGCTGACTGGGGAACGTCCCTTTCCCGTCCACTGACTCCGTTTGAAACGGTTTTTGTGGAAGCCGAATCTAGGAGAAGGTCTCTTTCTAAGATCTATGGTGTGCTGGTTGCAGCTAACCTAGAGGGTAGACAATCATTCAGACAGGTGTGGGAGGAGAGAATGGGGATATCCATTGATGAGTCTACATGGGGCTCTGATTTTGGGTCTGTCTTTAAGGGGGGGCTCTACACAGCAGCAATGGAACATAATTTAAAAATTCTCCACTCCTGGCATCGGTCTCCTGTTACATTGTCTAAGATGTATCCCGATGTGTCCCCTATGTGTCCTAGAGCCTGTGCTAGTAGAGGAACTTGGTTCCACATGTGGTGGGAGTGCCCGGTCATCCAGGTCTATTGGGCAGAGGTACTAAATTGGATTAAGGGCATCCTGGGAACATGTCCCTCCCTCCACCCTCTGGAGATCCTTTTGGGTACCCCCTTACCGGAGAGTAATGACTTGCCTTTTTCCAAGGTGGAGGGGGCGATGCTAAGGGCCGGGAGAATGGCCTTAGCTCAGAAATGGAAGTGCCCTCAGTCCCCTACGAAAGCGGAATGGTATAATAAGCTCTTGACTATTTTTTCATATGAGAAGTTAGCTGCTATCGCCAATGATAATATGTCTTCCTTTTTACAGGATTGGACAATTGTATTATTAAGTGAGAACTGCAAAGCCTTAACGCTCTAGTTGTTCTTGAGCTCTGCCCAGAGTGTATAAATGTGAGGATGGGGATTAATTTGTGGTTGTACTACATGTTTCCGCTGTTCTTGTGAACTTCGCCGATAGAAAGGGATTACTGTTAAGCCTCTTCTGGTATAATGCTGTGGCTCTTCCTCTTGTGCACTTTAGTAATTTCGAAACCTTTCTTTTATAGGTCTGTTGATTCCTCTGTAGCTCATCGTTTGGGGGGGAGGGTTGGGTGGGGTGGGGGGTGTGGGCTCTTTTTTTGTCTATTGACTTGGTTGTGGTGGTTCAGTTTCTTTTTGATACTTCTGTTGTCATTGAAAAAGTTTCAATAAATACAAAGTGGAAAAAAAAAGAAAAAGGCTATTCTGCCGCCCTACATCATCCTCCATGTGCAATCCTAGGATGTGACAACTTTTAGGCCTGGTGTCACACAACTCCAGTGGGTGGTCTAGTCTTTTAACATCTTGCTGCCTGGCACCTTTTGCCATACGATCCCCAGACCATCTAAGTGATTAAGGAAGGACTCAAACTCCCGCCCCCTCTTCTCCTCCTCTCCAGTGTCCCGTGCCCCCAACAACCTTCATCAGAATTAACTTAGAAAATCCTGAAACTCTTTCACTTGAAAGTGGTGCAAGTAGTCCAATCGCAGACATAGTAAGAAGGTTTTCTTTCTCTCTTCTTTGCAGTTCTGAAAAAGGCAAGGGAGTCAGTAGGACTATCATGGGCCGCTCGAATTTCAATTAACTTCTCCCAGTGCAGAGATTCAAGATGGGCTCACCAGCTCAAATTATGGCTTACTTGAGGGAGGGATGGAGAGTGAGTAGCTATGTCTATGAGAGGTCCAAGACATTTACATGTGTAACCCCGCCACCGGAAATGGGTCCCATTCAAGCAACAGGGTTATTATAGGTGTTGATAGTGAGAACATTACAGGAATTGCTAAGGAAAAAATAAGAGACGGACGTAGGGATTTTTTAAAAGCCTTTTATTACATGTGTAGGTGCCTTGACTTACCTAACAGAACCAGTTTTTGTCCACTATGGGGGACATATAGAACACTGTGATTGGAGACAATGAGCAGAGCTCCCATACCAACAAAAATGGAGTGAAGAAAATTAAAAAGTAAGACAGTTGGAAGTGACAGTTAAAAGAAGGAGAAAACAGGACAAAGAGATACAGCAGAAGAAGAAAAGAGAAGAGGAAAGGAAGATCTCTGCTCCCTGGGAAGGAGGCACAGCCTTGAGATGCCCCTAGGGCGTCGAGGAAGTATCTGGCTTGGCTGCATATGCCAGCTGCAGCCTGTCGAAGATCAAAAGCCCTGGCCCCATAGGGGTGCAGCCATGGTGAAGAAGCAGCCAGCCCAGGCTGCATGCGTGGGTCGATCCCAGGTGACCAGCGCAACCTGCGAGACAACGCCCCATCCAGGAGTCAGTCAGGGTGGACCAGTAGTCAAATAAACCCGGGGCCCCACCGGGGCATGGCCTAAGAGAGGTCTGCCCGGGGGGCAGACCAGGCAGACTGAGAAGGTTCAATGTTGTGGGCTACGTGGCACGTGGGCGCCCACGTGAGCAAGGAGTGCGCCTGTCTGGGGCTATATGGGGTGGGCGGTGACAAATCGGTTACTCCTGCAGCGCCAGCGGTGTGCATGGGGCTGCCAGCACCACCGGGAGGCTTGTGTGGTCCTTTCCCTTCCTAGGTCCACACAGGGAGGGCGGTGCCACGCAGGATTTACCTGGTGCCCTGGCTGCTGTATCTAAGGCAGCCGGGGGTCACCCCTCCAGTGAGGCAGTTCACTATAGGCTCCGCCCAGGTTAGCAGTACCTGGGAAGAGCCCAACAAAAGCCATACCCACCTGGCCCAACAAAGGGCAGAGAAGAAAAAACAACCCACAGAGGAAATCTGGGCTGTTAGCCTGGGTATAAGTAATGCAATGAGCAAAAGCCCTGCCTTAGAGGAAAGGAAGGGCTTCAGAAGCCCCGTCAATAAGAAAATGAAGGGTTTCAAATGCTTTTTCCATTGCTGGAACACTTGAAACCTCCTCTGCCCACCCATTTCCTTTAGGGGTCTTGCATGGGTCTCATTTTAGTCCGCTCCACTTCACACTCTACACATCCTTCATCTGCAAACTCATCTGTTCTTTTGGATTATCATAAATCTCCCTTTCCTTCCTCCCCTCCTGCTGCGAGCTTCTTCCTGCACCACTAACTGCCTCTGGTTTATCCCTCACTGTATGTCCCTCCATTGCTTGAAGCTAAACTCCTCTAAAACTAAAGAAAACTTTTGTGCATCCTCCAATGCTACACCCTGTGGGAATGTGGTTTCACAAATACGTCTGAGTCTGCAAATTGGTAGATCAATGCTGTTTATTACTTGTTCTTTTCTCAAACTACAATTCACCTCATTGCAGTCTTTCTCTTGGCTGTGCTTATTATCTGTGCCAGTCTTCTTCTAGTTCCTTCTTTTAGGGCTCTCTCCTCTTCTCGCAAGGATTCAATTCTTAAAATGCCCAGGTGAAATGTTGCTCTTCCCATACCACCTCCTCTGTCAAAGTCTGGCACAAAAATGAATGAATCCATAATTGCATACTGTTCCTTTAAAGCCCCTACCCTCCCCTGATTGGACATCCTAGGAAGATCCCATCCCCTCCACACGTAGAAAAGAGCAGTTCCTGATCCGACTTTCCCTTTACAGAATTCCCTTGTTGTTTGGATCTGTACTTTGTCCAGGTAAGAAACTGTCCCTTTTCTTCTGTATTTTTTCTGTAGTTTATTTTGTGATGCAGGGTATTGGTGTGGTTCATGGAACTGTGGATCGGACATACACAGACTTAGCATGCCTGTAAGTAGGGCCGGGGTCTGCCTCGTTGTGTCCTGACCACCTTCGCACCAGTGCGGAGAATGCCTGTGCCTGCTGCAGCGTCTCTGCTGCAGATACTGGCAGCCTCGCCTTACGTGCAGCTTTTATTAGATTATCCGTTATTGCTGCATACATGTGAGCCTTAGCCTCTCTGCTGTCAGCCTATACTGCAGCGTTGCGTGGCATCGCCTCCTCTGGCTGCATCATCCCTGGAACCCTTAGCCTCTCTGCTGTCAGCCACTACTGCAGCATTGCTGGCAGTGTCACCTACTCTCGCTGTGGCCGTCCCCCGGAACTCTTAACTGCTACCGTGATGTCGTCAGCCATGGCCCCAGCAGCTGCTGCAGCAGCTGCCATATCACATTCCCCCCATTAAGCCCTGACGTTTGGACAGGGTTACGAAGCGTGACATAAAATCATCCTGTACCAACCAGCGTCCGGGAACGTGGATATGTGTGAATGAAAACGGTTGTAAGGACGAAAACCAAAGTAGAATCCTGGGATTAGTATCATTATGTCGGTCCAACCAGACCAACAGGGCATGATCGGTAAGGAGCGTGAAGTGACGCCCAGGTAGGTAATAGCACAACGATTCCATAGCCCAATTTACTGCGAGATATTCCTTCTTGATGGTGGCATATCTAGTATCTTGTGGAAGCAGCTTACAACTGATGAACAAAATGGACCGTTTCACATCACCTTGTCCTTGAAGTAGTATGGCCCCCAGTCCAATGCCTGAAGCATTTGTATGTAGAAAAAAGGGTTTGGGGAAGTCTGAACAAAGCAGGACAGCTTGGATGGTTAGGCTGGTTTTCAACGCCTGGTATCTCTTTCAGCGCCTGACGGATGAGACATTTTCTTCCGAAAATCTGTAAGTGGTGCTGCCACAGTGGTGAAATGGGGAATGAACCTCTGATAATACCCGACAAATCCCAAAAAGGCTCTTATCTGTCTAGCAGTGGTTGGGAACAGGATGCGATGGACGGCGTCAACCTTATCAGTTTGTGGCCGTACAGTAGCATTGCCAACCAGGTACCCCAAGTATTTGGTCTGGAAGGCAGCCACTGTGGTCTTTCTGGGGTTGACATGTAGTCCTGCTGACTGTTGACTGTTGTGTTTCCAAGACCAACTCCAGATGATGAAGATGCTCGTCCCATGTGACACTATGAATGACCATGTGGTCTAAAAATGTAGCCGCATATGCGCTATGTCCACATAACAGTTTGTCCATCAGTCTCTGAAACATTGCTGGGGCTCTGCGCAGACCAAGTGCAATACAGTGAATTGGTAAAGTCCACTATAAGTGGCAAAAGCAGTCTTCTCTTAGTCTTCCTTTCTTAATGGTATATTCCAATACCCTTTTGTCAGATCTATGGTTGTAAGAAACCAGGCCCAATCCAATTGTTCTAAGAGATCATTGATACGTGGCATCAGATAGGCATCGAAGAGAGAGATTCTATTCAGATGTTTGAAATCCCTGCAAAAGCGTATAGAGCCATCAGGTTTAGGTACCAGCACTATTGGAGAACACCAGTTACTGGTGGATGGCTCTATCACACCAAAGTCCAACATGGATTTCACCTTGTCCTCCACCACCTGGACTTGTGCCTCAAGGATACAGTATGGCCTCTGTAGTATAACCTGGTTGGGTATGATTTGTATCACATGCTATGCTTTGGTTGTTTTCCCAGGTTTTGACAAAATGCATTAGTTATACTAGTACAATAATTGCTGTAAGTCATCTCAGTGCTTATTCTTCAGTAGGGGGTTTATCTGTAGATCCTTGATCTCCCACTAGTCAGTCCAGGGTGCATCTCTCCCGGGTCTGTGGGGTCAGGCTTGATCTTTCTCCTTCTGGAGCTTCAGGTACAATAAGAGCTACTACCGGTGTGGGTTCCTCCCATTTTTTAAGCAGGTTCATATGGTAGGTCTGAATAGCAGAAAGTCTGTCTTCTTGGCGCACTTGATACGTTACAGGACCTTTCCAGGAGGGCAGAAGCTCGTTTTCAGTTGTCGGAAGCAAATCCATTACCTTGTCACCCGCCTGGAGAGTGCGCAGACGTGTCTTCAAGTTGTAGTATTTCTCCAACAGCTTTTTGCAGATTCTCATGGGTTATTGCTTGTCGGGTTTGAGCATGCTTCCCTAGGTTGTGCACAAACTCCGTCATAGTTCTTTCTTGAGCTGTCTGGTCCTCCCATTCTTCTTTGAGTAGGTCAAGCTGTGACCAGGGTTGGCTCCCAAATAAAAGTTCAAACGTGGAAACCTAGTGGATGATTGAGGTGTATTCCACAAGGTCATCAGGAGTAAGGTTACCACCCTGTCCCAATGCTGACAGGTATTGTCCAGGGTTCTGCACAACATTTGCTTAATTGTCTGGTTGTATCTCTCCACAACACCATCTGTTTGGAGGTGATAAATGACTGTCTTTAAGTGGGAGATATGCCAGGCCTGACAAACTTGCTGTACCAGGCATGACGTGAGGTGTGTGCCTTGTTTTGTTACGATTTCCTTGGGTATACCCATTCTTGCTATAAAGGGAATAAGGACATCACAAACTTGTGTTGCTGTTACGTTACCCAACAGAAATGCCTTTGAATACCTGGTAGCATAATCGAGAAGCACCAAAATCTATTTATGTCCCTGGCTGGATGGATCCAATGGGCCCACAACGTCCATACCTATCCGCTGTAAGGGTTCTTGTATCAGGGGCATTAATTGTAGGGGAGCCATGGGTACTGCCACTTGATTATTTAGTTGACTTTCTATCCACTTTTACAGAATTGGGAGATGTTTAGGCAAAGGAATAACAAACATTGTTTTTCCATGGGGGTCAATGGGGGGGGGCAATTAAAAGGGTGGAGGATTTGGTTTACCTGGGATATAAAATCTATTCCACACCGGCATTATGCAAGGTAGAGTCTGACCTTGAGATAAAAATAAAACCCCTAGCAGCTCAGATGAAAAAAACCCTTTGGAAAGACGGTAAATTCTCACTCATACCTGTCCTTATGTTTTATCAGGCCAAAGTTATTCCTGTTCTATTATATGGGCTAGAAGCTAAACCTCAATTGTGGAAAACATTTTGGCAAAAATGGGAAGGTCTGGTGTAGAAACAAGCCTTGGGCCTACCAATGAGTCTATCGATGGATAATATCAGATTTGAACTGGGCCTAAGATCATTAAAATCTAAAGCAGAATGGAAACTGTTGATCTTGCACTACCGAATTATGTCATCTCAAGACCAATCCCTTTACACAGATATGAGAAAACATCTGGAGGCTGGGAATTCACACCTGTTGGTTAGGCTTGACTCATTGGCGAAGGAATGGCAGGAGTGGGCGCATATAGACTCAAAATTGTTGGAGGAAAATCCATTAAAGGCCAAAAAAAATTGGGATGAAATGGATTGAATTAGGACCCTTGAGAAAATAAGATCAGGGCCACACCCAAACCCCCATCAAAGAGTGAAAAGGAAACTGGGCTTCCTCAGCAAATATCTAATAAAATTCCCAGACTGGAGAATAAGGAATATGTTTCTCAGATTGAGATTGAACATCCTACATACTGGGGACATTTTGGCAAGGAGAGGGTTGGGAGCATCTTCGGTAAGTCTTTGTCAGTCGTGTGCCAAACCTGAAAAACAAACAATCAAACATCTGATGTTGGAGTGTACAGGCACGAGAAATTCTAGGCATCAATTTCTCAGCAGATTTGTGGCCGACGTAACATACTGGGCACACAACCATTTATGGGAAAGCCTGATTGATGGACACTCGCATCAAAAGACGATCGCTGCTGTTAAGATGCTTGAGAACTGTAAGATAGGACTTTAAAAATGTTTTTTAAAAAAATTGTTAAAAAAAAATTCTTGAACTAGTTAGGATGTGAATGTTTTTGTTTGTCTATTGTATAAATATTTTTACTTGATTTGAGATTCGTGAAAGGTTATATTTTTGTAACCATATACAATAAAAGAAATAAAAAAAAAAAGAATTGGGAGATTTCGCCATGTACTCCTGGCCAATAAAAACTCAGTAGGACTTTTAAGGCATTTTGTTCGGTTCCTTGATGCCTTTCACCCACTTGATTGTGAGCTGTCTTTATTAATGTACTCATAAAGGCACAATGAGTTGTTTTATTGGTTCCTTGTTGTCTATTACCACCCTATAGAGGAGTTTGTTTTTTTCTACCCATAAATGTGCTCCTTGGCCTCATGGACACTGAGAACTGATGGATTCCCGATCATGGCGGAACGTAGCTTTAGAATGGCCCAAGAACAAGACCCTATCTCCTAGGCTATCGATCCTCCAGTCTTCTGCCTCTGGAGAAAAATTACAAACCAGGCTGACTACCCCTCTCTAATGGTCCTGTGAAGACACAGGTTTAGATACAGAGAGGCTGCTTACTAATTTTACAGACTAAGCACCTTATGGGAAAAACTTATTTCAACTCAATGCAATGTAGCATAATTATAAATCACTTTAATGTTACTTCATAAAAACATCATTAAAACACATTATTGGCTTCTACGTGAAACAGTCATACCTTTCATTCCACTCATACGTTTTACAAACACGGGGTTCTACAATTTGAATGTTCTTCTGGCATATTAGTTATTCGCGATATGCATGACATAGGAAAAAATATTTAGTTTCCTTTTGAGTCGACATATGTTTCGGCCCTTGATGGAGCATTGCCATGGACGTCTGCTTGCATTCACAGTAATTTGGTAATATGGGCCTATATACACTGATCTCAACGATACATATGGCGATCCATTCTTGTATGAAATGTACATCGCATTATAGCGATATTGTAACCATATTCTTTGTAGTGTACAATGCCATGTGATAGCACTTCCTGTTTTGTCAATGGGTGAAAGGTTGCATTCCATCGCATCCCGCGATATCACTTTGGGGTGGGGTCAAATGACATCACTTCCTGTGATGTCCCCAGGGGTCAAGGGTCGTGTGATGTCACTTCCGCTACCCCTGGCATTTTGGTGAAATGACGTCGCTGCTTACAGTGCCTCCTTATGAAAACTCAAAAGAAGGGGGAGTGCACAGGCTTAGAAGTAGGGAAAGTGCAGGAGCCAAAATATATGCAGAATGCTTGAGCTCAGCGAGAGTGGGGAAAATCGCATAAGCGACCTGGAATGGGGTAGGGCAGTGCACACTGTACAGGCCCAGTGATGGATGGTGTCGCACACACGCTCAATGGCGAACATTACCCAGATTAAGAAGGGGCGAACGCCCAGGAACCGAAAGGAAGCAATATGCAGAGTTAGAAAGACAAACACCACAGTATCACCGATGATGACTAGCAGGTCCAGGGACGAGCATCAACAGTTCTGAGGGCAACAGCAAGGAGTCAACAACAACAACAACATGAATAGCAGCAGTTATGCCATGCCGTGCCTTGGTAAATGATCAGTGCTTTCAGACATTCAACAGCAGTTTCTCATCCAAATCTGCAATTAAAAACCCCTTTGTCCCTGTTTCCATGCAATATGAACCTATGACTCGCCTGCCTTAAATAAATTGTACTAGTATTTTTGGGACTCTCCTTCAAATACCGCCTGTTTCGTGTGGCACAAGATTATTGCGCAGGCTGCGCTCTGAGAAGCGGTGGATTTCGATTTTGGTGAGGAAGCTACCAGATGAAATATCTTCCTCTTTTTGCAGTCTTTTTCATCGCTGTGGCATTGTGACGAGGTTACCCGTGCATATGTTTTCAGTTCCAGTCATCAACGTTCAGGCAAATTCCGGCGAACTTTCCTGCATAGAGGAGGTTTGGTAGTGCAGAGCTCCAATCCCTGCCTGGCCTGGGCCTGGCATGACATTGCGGACTGAACCACAGGGCCTCATTACGAGAATGGAGGTAGGCATGCCTTTAATAAGGGCATGGCTGCCTCCATACAGGGTTCCAGGTCCGGGTTCCTTCAATGAGGACTTACCGGGCCATTCCAACCTTGGAGGACCCAGTAAGTCCTCATTGAAAAAACCCATCTCCGTTCCCATTTGAGCCCCCATAGGGCTCAATGGGAATGGGGAGGGTGCTAATAACGGGCCTATTATTGGCTCCCTGCCCCCTTGCGGGACCCGCTAAGGACGTCTGGTCTGACCAGACGTTCTGAGCGGGTCCCGCAAGGGAACTTCGTAATAGGGCATCCCGTAATGAACGGTGCCAGTCCCGTACCGACACTGTTCATTACGGGAGCGCCAGGGTCGAAATGAGGCCCATAGGCTCTTGCAGCTGCAGCAAGCTGGGCTTAGTAAATGTGCTCTGTGCTGCCTCACGTGCCTGCCTAGCCTCAAGTGCAGCAGCGCATCGAGTGGCCAGGAAGCAATAAACAAGTCAGCGCCATCTCCACCTGCCTGATCAAGCCAGCATTTTGGAAGCCGGCTGTAGCGAGGTTAATAATTTCTTTACTCCCTCCCAATTTAAGATGGTGCTGACTGTCTTCATCTGTCAGCCCTCGTGAGAAAGTGAAGGTGCAGCTCCCAAGCAGGAACACTACACCCTCAGCCTAGCAAAAGCAGCCATCCTTCCGAATTAAAGGGACGGAGTAATAACGGGCGGCCAGAAATGGTGGGAGGGAGCGAGCACTCACTAATAGAGGGTGCGGTGGGAGTGCACACTGAGAGACTGCCATCCAAAGTGAAGTTAATATTTCATTTCTGTTTCACAATGACATTGTCATCCTTGGAACAGAACTTTGTGTGTGTATCCCAGTAACCAGTGAGTCATCTACATTGAGGGCCACATGTTTACACATGTTGCATGTTGAGCAGCATATAGTCCAGCTCTGTACACTCTGAATATGTATTGAAAACCACACAATGTATACGTTTCTAGTATGTCATGGGAAAACTGGGAGGCTTGTCTGACCATACTAGTTGCACATTAATATATGCTGCCGTATTCGTTTAACTGTTGTGACAATTATTGCAAATTGACTTCTCATCAATGAAAAAAGAAGATACATTATTTAACAGGTCACAGACACCATGACATCTCAATCTTTTGGCATGACCTGTGTGTAGTGATGTTGATTTCGCTTCAACCAAGTTGTTCTTATTTTAACACACATCGCCTACCTTTTAAGCATAGGGGATCTTGTTTTAAGTAGTGTGTAGCCTGCCCTGCTGCTTTCTCTATGTAGGTACACAAGAGCTCTAACATTGTGCGTGACCCCCATCTGTGACCTGCAATCTAGCCATGACATCCCACATGGCCTACACAGGGATCACTTCTAACACTCCCTGCAGCCCACAATGGATTACCTGCAGATATGAAATATAATGATAATGATGTGTTATTTATATAGCGCCTTAATCCAAAGCGCTTTACAGAGCACATATTTACATACAATATCACCCAACCGAAATTGGTACTCATTTCTCGACCACGGAAGGATGAAAGGCTGAGTTGGCCTTGCGGGCGACCTGCAGATCACGCTGAGATCGCAGCAGCGAGCGCTCAAACCGCTGAGCTGTTTTACCGGCTTCACTCCGCTTTTTCCAAAGACAATAAAAAGGGTCCCACTTATAATACGACCTATTATCAGCGCCCTCAATCACTGCAGCGTGTAAAGTGCTAACGAAAAGCACGTCATTATCTGGTAGGAAGAAGTAACGTCTGTCGGGCTGGCTGAGAACAGTGTGTGCGGGAGGCGGGACCCTGGGCACAGGGAGTCTCCACAGGAACTGGCCTGTGGAAGACATATACTGTCCTAACACACAGGACCCTGACGCCCTCAGAAAGATTTAAAAGGGAAAAAAGATCCAAGGAAATGTATGATTTAAAATAAAATAACTGGTTTCCTTTTTTTAAAAGACGTTAAGTTGGTGTGCACGTTGCCTGTACAAATGTAAGATTCGCGGAGGAGTGTCAAACTCGCGTATATTTATTAAACGCTGGCTATGGCCGTGTTACTCATTGTCAGGTAGCCGCCCTGGAAAGCATTCAGTTTGCAACAGCGTAGATAACACTGACGATCCGGACATGGACTATAGTCGTCACAGTTCGAAAAGGAAAACTGTATTACAACACGTGGGGGAAATGCCCACTAGAAGGGCCAGTGTCTGTATAGTTTATTTTGTAAACGTGTAAAAAAACTTAATGTGATGCAGAAATGTAACATATATGGTACCTTCCCTGATCTGTACCTATCAAATTACACGTTATTTGCCACGTTATTATTGAGATAAAGCACATGACCGTGTGCCCATTGCTGTTAAACCACGAACGCCTGCTTACACTGCAGCTCGGACACGTGCTTCCGGGTCTGACACTGTCTCATTCAGCAGCCCTGCCTCCGACGTCACAATCACATCGAGGTAGGACTATGGTGTCAGACAGTTTGGATGGTATTAGTCATCACATAATGCATTAAATGCTGATTGATGTCCCATCACCTCTGTGTTAAAATCAGCAATAAGACCAGGCGTGGATTTCAGGACTCACATCATGAATGGATTGGAATTGGAAGTTGGCACACCCCACTCTCATACTTGGGAGGAATTAGGAGATGCTGCATGCATTGGTACTTACCAGGCGCTGTTGGGCGGCCAGCAGAGTTGTGGTTCAGGAATTCCTTAGGCTGGCAAATGGACCGGGGTGGTTGGGTAGGTAGCAGCAGGCCAGGCCAGGCCAGGCTGGCATACATCTGGAGGCCTCGGAGAAGAGCAGATTAGGCTTGTGCAGAGCTTGACTCCCTTGCATGCAGGAAGAAAACACGCCCAGAAGAAGTCAGAGGCTGACTGAATATCATTGGCTGACAGCAACCAAAAACCTGTTGCCATGCTCCTTCTGATTGGTTGTTGTGTTTTAGGGGCAGAGCCAGGACAGCACACGAGGCTCAAATCCATCAAAGTCGTTTTTTTCTTGTCACCAATGTTGCACGCTCAGATGCTCCAGCCAGACACACTGGCACTAGGAGTGAAGATCACCTGTGTAGCCTGTAAAATTAGAGCTGTGTGGGGGAGCATAGAGCAGACAGAAGAATTATCAGAGACTTCACTTGCTCAATGATATAATAGAAGCTCTTTTTCCTTCTGAGGCCTCACAGAAGGAAGCAGAGGCCCCTGTCTGCAGGCACGTGTCGTGTGTGTGTCTCACTCTCTACTTCTGCTCAGCACATGTGCCCAACCACCAATAGTGAATTATAATAATGAACAGTGCTGTGTATGATTATAATTGAACACATAATAATGAAGACGCACACACAACACATCTCTCCCTGCTCCCTCCCAAGTCCCCCGTCCAAGTGAAGGACAGGTGTCGGGGGCCCCCTCCAAGAAACCCAGGATGGCTGCCTGGGCATGAGCCCTGTTTGCCCTCTCATAAAGACGTCAATGTCCTTTACTCTATAAAATAGTTGTCTTGAAATTTAGCCAGGATTCAACATGGTCTCTCTGAACTTGATTCGATATGTCTCCACATCATGCCGCATGCGCTCCTGTACTGCATTCTTTATATCATTATATGGAGTAACCCTGTTTGGGTTCGCAGCCTGAAAGGCACTCTGCATTTCACCAGTCATCAAGGGGGATATATTGCCCCCACCTTTCTGCCGGCCAGGCAGCGTTGCAAGCAACTCTTTCAAAATTGTCAAAAAAATGCAAAGGGTCTTATAGAATACTTCTGTAACACTGTTTCAGGGACCTGCAGAGTCTGTCATTGGGCAGCAGCATCACTCGGTTGGGCCTGCTGTACTTGTATGGCCTGTTGAAATGCCTGGCGGTCAGCTTGCGCCTGTTGGTTTTGCTCTCCCCTCTTGCTTCTCCACTCTTTTTGACTGTTTACTCTCTGTTCTCTCCTCCTCTCCCTTTCTCCCTATCTCCTCCCCTCCTCCCTTTACTTTCTTCTATGCACTTACTATATCAGAATGGTCCCTAGACCTAGTATGATAGCAACCTCGTCTGTCTCCTCCCCCCTCCCCTTACTTGTTTCCCCCCACAACCCTCTCCAGCACTATCTGAAATGTCATCAGGTCTAGTACAATAGTCACTTGTTTTGTTCCTCCCTTTCTGCACCCCTCTCCCTCACCTTTTGTTTTTCTCCGGCTCTACCAGAAATGTCGTCAGGCCTAGTACAGTAGTCGCCTGTCTGTTTCCATTTCCTTCCCACTCTCCCCCTCCCTTCTTTATCTATGTCTTAGCTCTTACACTATCTGAAATGTCGTCAGTCCGAGTACGATAGTTAATTTCACATTCTTACTGTTCATGGCCTGTAAGAATGTCACTGTATTTTCCCTTGTTCCCTCCCTTGTCTTGAAGCGCTTTGAAGCACATTGTGTATAGGCGCTATATAAATAAACAATCATATCAGATCATATCATATATCATATGCAAGGCTTGTTGTAGCTGCTGTTGGCCTTCTGTCAAAGTCTTCAGTTAAGTTTTCCATGGTGTTTATAATCGATCCCACTGCTGCCACTATTTGTGGGAATGTGGTTGCACAAATAAGCCTGAGTCAGCAAATTCGTAGATGAATGCTGTTTACTTCTTGTTATTTTCTCAAACTACAATTAACCTCATTGCAGTCTTTCTCTTGGCTGTGCTTATTATCTGTCAGTCTTCTAGTTCCTTTCCCTAGGGCTATTCTCCTCTCGTATGGATTCACTTCTTAATATGCCCAGGTGAAATGTTGCTCTTCCCACACCACCTCCTCTGTCAAAGGCGGGCAAAAAGAATGAATGAATCCATAGTTGCAGGCTGTTCCTTTAAAGCCCCTACTCTCCCCTGACTGGATAATGTCCCAGGAAGTACCCCCCACCCCTCTGCACATGTAGAAACAAAGAGTTCCTGATCTGACATTTCCTATACAAACTTCCCGTGTGGTGTGGCTGTGTACTTTGTCCGGGTAAGAAACTGTCCCTTTTCTTCTGTAGTCTCCTTTCTGTAGTTTATTTTGTGATGCAGGTTATTGGTGGGGTTCGTGGAGCCGTAGATCTGACTCACGCTGACTTGACATGCTGGTAAGTAGGGCCGGGGGGGCACCTCATTGTGTCCTAAATGCCTTGACACCTGTGCGGAAAAATGCCTGTGCCTACTGTGGCGTCTCTGCTGCAGAGACCAGCAGCTTGCACCTCGTGTGCAGCTATTATTGGATTAGTTGCTATTGTGGCATCCATATTAGTCTCCGTTGTCAGCTGCAACTAGGGCGTTGCTGGTGGCGTCTCCTCCTCTGGCCGCGTCAGCTCTTGGCACCCTTAGCCCCTCTGCTGTTAGCCGCTACTACAGCATTACTGGCCGCATCCCCTTTTCTGGCCGTGTCGGGCCCGGCACCCTTAGCCGCTACCGTGATATTATCAGTCCTGGCCACATCGTCCCCGGCGGCTGCGGCAGCTGCCGTATCACACACCCATTGCCTTCTCTCCTGTATCTGTTCCACCTGACCTCCTTACCCCATTCCCAAGGCTTACAGCATGTTGGTTCTCTTTGACAGCAACCTGAAACTTCATCACCTCCACTGCTACGGCTGTCAGGCTTAACTGCTTGAACATTGAACAATCTGTTCCCATTTCACCTTTCGTGCTAACAAAACGCTTTTTCTGGGATTCTTTCTAGTTTACTGCTCTAGCCTCCTCATTGGAAGCCACATCTATTCCTTTTCTCCTTTGAACAAGGTTTGAACTTTCCATTCTGTATCCTCGACAACCTTGCACAGTCCTTGCTCACCTCCACGTGGGGTTGTTGGGAAATTGGAAAAGCCTGAACTTCACGTTCACCACTGACTGGGGGGGTGGACATGTCATCATTGTCATTTCTGTCACTTTTGCATATTGCTACAAATATTACAATATTTATGGTAAATAGGATAAGTGTTACATTTAGGTTACTTTGTGTTATTTTGTGTAGAGGCGATACATTTGTAGATTTGTATGCCCACAGAAACATAATGATGAAACATTGTCACACTGAGGGCCCCTCCACACTTGAAGCAGTCGATCTATTGCGGTTTATTACGCGGTCACACCCAACTCTAGGAGTTCCTTTACCCACAATGAATGTGGCGCACAATAAAGCACTTTGGTATTGATTCAGGGTCTATTTGGTGATGCCTCCAACCCATCTTGCACCCAACCCCAACAAGTACCCGGTGCCACAATGGACTAGGAACCAGGCCGGGGTGTATTTAAAATGGATATATTTATTATTTTGAACAAAATGACTTCCGTAAAGCACCAACACAGAAATATGCAGACACAATTATTATCTTTTAAATCACCCACCAATACAGAAAAAGGCAATCCAACACACACAGTGATTGCAGATTTAATGACACTTTCTCCCAGCAACCACCACCCCCTAAACATCAATTAAACTTGACTCCTCTGTTGGAAGGCCAGTGTGTCAGGTCCTGTCTTCGGAATTCCTCGGAAGCTGCTGAGCCCCACAGCCCCACAAAAGTCTCCAGTGTCCAACTGAATTATATTACAGCTGAACCCAAGACACCCCTGGGGGAAAGGGGAAAAATGGGGGAAAGGGGAAAAATGGGATAAAATAATAAATTCAGACACTGGCTCGCCCTCTTGTTAAGGATGGATGTCTGCATGAAAGGAAGAGAAAGAACGTAAGATATACGTGTGCTTTAAAAAATAATTAACTATTCTTCTATCTCTTCTGCGTTGTAATGGAGATACAATACCTTAGATTTCCTCTGCATAAGCTTAGAGGAATTCAACCACTGCACATTCACAGAAGGAAACCTGAGTCTCCTAAAATGCAGTTGTTTTGGAGTGTCTCTTCAGTTTTTCATTATATTCATTTCTTCTGAAGAATACTGTATTGAATTTATGTTAGTTCTGATCCTGAGAAGTCTTTACGTGTCAAAAGGAAATTCCAAACTCCTTCTTCTACTTGTAATTCAGTTCAGTTCTGGAAGGAATGGACTTGAAAATCTCTCCTAACCACTAAAAACGTGTAAGGAAGGTTGTAGTTCCACTAAATAGATTCTGTGATAATGAACCTAAAGGAATGCTGTAAGAAAGTTTTAGTTCGTCTTAATAAATTCTGTTTTAGTAATAGATTTAGCTAGGTTAGCAAACAAACAAAATCTCAATGCAAATTGAAAGAAACTGCTACCCAATCTCACGTCACCTGAGTATGTTACGATGAGAGAAACTGCTTCCCAATCTCACATCACGTGAGTATATTACGATCCAAAAACAACCGGCAGTTAATACAGATTTTCCACACATTCGTTACAGAAAGTCATGATTCTATTAAAGACTCGGAGGCGAAAGATTATGCTCTGACTTCTCTTTACTAACTCGAGCAGCAACCATTATAAAACAATAACATGGAAAACAATGACAAAAACTACAAATTCCAACAGAACCCAGCAATTTTGTAGTTCGTTTTCCATAGGTTGTAAGAAAACCACGTGATCCTCTCCTCCAATCAGCATCACTTCTCCCTTATAACATCCAACAACTCCGAAGTCCTTCCTCTTTCTTTCGCTGAACTGATAAACTCGCGCCCCAACCGGTAGATGACTTGTTCCAGCTGATCTTCTCAAGTTGTCGCTTTCTGTTCCACTCCTGAAACAAACACAAGCCGTTAGAAATCCCATCATGGAAGGGTGGGCAATCGCATAGCAATACCATTATTATCCCAAGACAAGATTGCATTATTTCCAACAAGATTGCATTATTTACAACATGACAACATAACTTATATCATAGTGATTGAAATTGGGTGGAATAATCTTTCGCCTCCGAGTCTTTAATAGAATCATGACTTTCTGTAACGAATGTGTGGAAAATCTGTATTCTATGTCAAGACTCGGAGGCTCAGATTATGCTCGTTTAAAGCTTACCTACCACCAACGATGCTACTCGCTCCACTGGTCTAAAATAGAAATTCTTAAAGGTCTCCTCATTAGACCAGTCTGCCGCCTTTAGGACATCTTCCAGACGAGCCCCTGCCAGAAAGGCAGACGATGCCATAGCACCTCGTGTAGAATGTGCTCCGAACTGTTGCACGTCTAGCCCTGCCTCGGCCATGCACCACCTGACCCATCTAGCTAAGGTGGCTGATGCTACTGCTCTAAAAGGTTTCCTAATCGCTATCAGTAGCTGGTTTACTCCCGCAGGTCTCACTTCATTTGCTTTTTGTTCGTACACTTTCAAGCACCTAACTGGGCACAACTTAGGCTTGTCTGGGAAGGCCATGTACTCCGCAGACTTAATATTCGTCTTTGTCCTCCTCGCTATGAAAAATATTACCCCTGAAGGTGAAAAAGATTTTCTGTTCGCTTCTAAAGCTCTCACGTCCGAGACCCTTTTACAAGAAATAAGACACAGAAGGGTAGTTAACTTAGCCCACAGTGCTTTCCGAGACAAGAATTAATTGTCCGGCCAACTTTCAAACATCCTTAAAACTATACTCACATCCCACAAACGAGAGTATCTGGGAGCGGGAGGTCTCATACACCTAATGCCCTTCAGAAGCCTACACGCCAAGAGATGCTCGCCTACAGGCTTATTTTCTATGTACCTATGGCCTGCTGAAATCGCCGACCTATAATTATTTATGGTCCTGTAGGCCTTCGCCTGTGCTGCCTGCGCTGCCAAGAAATTCACTATGTGTACTACATCTGTATATACGGGATCAACCTGTCTCTCCAGACACCAATCACTCCATCTATGCCATGCCACTCTATATGCCTTGCCTGTCGCCGGAGCCCAAGACTCCCTGATGAATTCCTGAGCTGTGCCTGAAAGTCCTGGCTTAGACCAGTTCTCCCTGAAATCGTCCAAGCCAGAAGACTCAAGCTCCCTGACCTGACCAATGGATGGATCTCTCCTGCCGGATTTAGCAGTATATCCTCCCTGGCTGGCAGCCGAATAGGGGCTTCGAACAACAGCTCCAGAAGATCCGGAAACCAAGCTTGGCCTCTCCAGTCTGGCGTTATCAGGATCACTGTTGCTAGCTGACGTCTGATCTGCGCAACTGTGCGCGCTATCAAGGAGAAAGGGGGAAACCCGTATTCCCTTGCTGGTCCCCAGACCTGGAGAAAAGCGTCCGTCGCTGTCGCTTCCAGATCCGGTCTCCAACTGTAAAATCTGGAGAGCTTCCTGTTCAGCCTGGAAGCGAAGAGATCCATCTGACAGGGACCCCTGCAGCGAATTAATTCCTGGAATACTGAGTCGTCCAGCTGCCAGTCGCTGGAGTCCCTCAGGTATCTTGAGTTCCAATCTGCTACCAGATTGAGCTCCCCCGGCAAATGTTCTGCTCTCACACTTTTGCCCTTCTGGAGGCAGATCTGCCAAAACTCCTTGGCCATCTCCGTCAGCTTCTGCGACCTTGTTCCGCCCAGTCGATTTATGTATCTGACTGCCGAAACGTTGTCCATCTTCAAGAGAATGGACGATTTCGCACCTTTCTGTGTCCAGCACTGAATCGCGAAGGAGCCCGCTAGGAGCTCCAGGCAATTGATGTGGAGACCCAATTCCTCTCTCGACCATCTCCCTCCTGTCGACTGGTCTCCACATCTGGCTCCCCATCCCCAGCGGCTGGCGTCGGACTCTATCACCAGGTCCGGGGATGAGCCAAATATCGCCCGGCCATTCCAGGCTTCTATGTGGCAGAACCACCAGTCTAGCTCCAGTCTCGCTTCCTGTGATAGCCTCACTTTCTGTTCGTAAGAAAAACCTCTTCTGAGATGGTTGATCTTCAACCTCTGCAACGCCCTGTAATGCAGGGGCCCTGGGAATATTGCCTGTATCGATGATGGCAGACGTCCTATAAGCCTCGCTATTTCCCTCAGGGAAACCTCCTGTTTCGCTATCATCACCTTGATCTCCCTCTTGACTGAATTGACTTTGGCTAGGGGTAATTTGAGAATGCCCTGCGTTGTCTCTAAGCTGAACCTCAGAAATTCCATATCCTGAGCTGGTTCTAACTGTGACTTCTCCCAATTTATTAGGAATCCCAGCTGTTGTAGTAACCCCGTGGTTAACAGGAACTGTCGAACCAGAATTTCTTTGTCCTGGCACATTAAACATATGTCGTCCAGGTAAATAATCAGCCTGATCCCCTGCTCTCTCAGGTGTGTCACCACTGGTTTCAAAAGTTTGGTGAAACACCATGGCGCCGACGATAGCCCAAAGGGGAGACATTTGAACTCCCACTTCTGTCCCTTCCAAAGGAACTGGAGGAGTTTTGTCTGTTCTGGCCGGATAGAAATCGTTAAATACGCATCCCTGAGGTCTATCCTTGCTAGCCAGTCTCCTTGCTGGAGAACATCCCTTAGAAGATGGATGCCTTCCATTTTGAAATGCCTGTACACCAGAAAGTAATTCAAACCCCTCAGGTTTATCACTGGTCTGACCTTGTGTCTCTTTTTGACCAAAAACAGATTGCTTATAAAACCCCCTGGTCCTTCTGAGGCTGGACCGATTGCATTCTTTGCCTTTAGCAATTCTACCTCCTTGTCTAGAAGGACCTCGTCTTCTCTGCTGAATTTTATCCGTCTTGGCCGCACTACCTGATATGGTTCTCACCAAAATTCTAACTGAAACCCTCTTACGGTCTGCCTTATCCAAGCATCTGAAGACAACTCTTCCCATATTTCGACATACAGTTTCACTCTCCCTCCTACTGGAGGAATACTTGCATTTGACCTTTCTATTACGTTCACATCTCCCACCTGAGGGACTCTGGTGCTGTTGCCTTCCGTTGTTCCTCCAACCTCTACCCCTGCCTCTTCCCCCAGAAGGGAAGAAGGGGTTGGACCTTCGGTCTTCTTGTCTCCAAGCTCTGTCCTTATAGGAGCCTCTGTACTGGCCACGGCTGGACGAGCGGCCCCTTCCTCCTCCAGCCTTGTCGAAAACTCTTCAACCGAAAATCTTCTTCAGGGAAGATTGGGCCCTGTCCATCGATACATAAGTACTGGCGAATTTCGCCATTTCCTTGATGAACAAGTCCCCGAAGAGCTCGCCTCTCGCGGCTGTGGCCTGCTCGGATGTCACCATCTCCCCTAGCCTGGAGTCCAGTTTCATTAGGATCGACCTTCTCCTTTCGGTTGCTAACGCTGTATTTGTGTTACCGACCAGGCAGATAATCCTCTGAGCCCAGCCAGATATGATGTCCAGGTCCATGGGCTCTTTCTTGGCCTTCGCCTCCTCGGCCAGTTGCCAGATGTTGGTGACCGGTCCTAGCATGTCCAGCACCTTGTCCTGACAGGACCGCCAGGATCTGTCGATGCCCCTCTTCACGTCCCTGCCATACCGGCCCAGGAAGGTCAGGATTCTCTCGTCAATTTCCGGGGTCTCTGCTACCCCGTCCGGGACTCTCGGTCTTGGGCACTCTGCCTTCAATTTAGATCTGGCTTGTCTAGTTAAAGGTGTCCGCAGGCGCCGTCTAAGATATTCCGCAATCTTCTCCGGAGGGTCCCATTCATTGGACCTGGGGTGAATAAGCTCATCGGGGTCAAACTCCTCCCTGAGAAGATCCTCCTGTTCCCTCCTGCCTTTCTTTTTAGGTTGGCTTTCCTCCTCTTCCGGGGAGGTCTGGTCTTCTGAGGAGGTGTAAAACTCAGATCTTGAGCTGCTCTTGCAGTAGTCGTCGTCCGACTCGCTCGAGCTAGTGCTCCGTCTCTCGCGGGATCTCGCCTTCCTTTTCCCCGATCTGTGGGGTGAACCCGGGGGGGGGTCTGGGCGCTACGGCCCCTGCGGGCTTTGTGTTTACTTCCCCCTCTCTTTTTGCGAGCTTTGCCCTGGGACAAAGCCGCCAAGCTTCGCAAAATGCCCCTCTCTTCCCGGGGCCTTTTGGCACTCTGCAGCATCTGTACTGCTTCACTCATACGGCGCCCACTGACATGAGGGCCGTCAGAGTCGTTGGTGTAGTCGCTCATGTTTTCACCGCCTCTGTACACTATAAAGGTGCCTTGTGCAGTTTGCTTGGGCTGCCCCTTGTCAATATATGTATTGAGAAGCTAGGCGAGCCCTCATATGAATAGCAGTCTTACCTGGGACTGAGCCCGTCAAGTGGAGGCCGTAGCCTCTCTCACCTCCTCCCCAGTGGCAGAATGAGGGATAATGTGTTTGTGCTGACTTTGCAGATCACCGTCTCTGAGAAGGATTTCCTTGCCTGCGGTACCAGTTTCAGCCACAAGGTGGCGTGCACAGCTAGGATATGAGCCGGTGACTCCTGACTGTACACACGGCTGTGCGCCCCGAGTGACGGAGCTTCGTGAGGGCCAGGGATCAGAAAATAACTGTGTGAGCCCCGAGGAGCTTAGTGCTCTGTCTCCTTCTCCTGACACGTAAGTTCGCAATGGCGCCGGAACTCCCGAGGTCCCGTCGCGCCGTTGCGAACTTCCGTGCCCGGAGTGCCTCCTAACGAGGGAAACGACGCCGGAACAAAGGTCCCGTCGCATCTTCCCCGCGGATATGCTCCACCAACGTTCTACGCGCTCACTAGCTAGTTGCGCGCGTTAGCCTGAGTAAACATATAAACCCTATATAAACATTCCAACATTAATAAAACGAAAGGTACTTATCTTAGCTGCTCGAGCAGCAAAGAAAGACGAAGGACTTCGGAGTTGTTGGATGTTATAAGGGAGAAGTGATGCTGATTGGAGGAGAGGATCACATGGTTTTCTTACAACCTATGGAAAACGAACTACAAAATTGCTGGGTTCTGTTGGAATTTGTAGTTTTTGTCATTGTTTTCCATGTTATTGTTTTATAATGGTTCCTGCTCGAGTTAGTAAAGAGAAGTCAGAGCATAATCTGAGCCTCCGAGTCTTGACATAGAATCAAGATCAACAACAGCTACAAAATCATTAAAATAAATAACGTCCTTACCTCAGTTCTGCCACCAACCTGACTAATAAAGACGACCGCGACTCTCTAAGAACCCGGAACTAAGGTAATTCCAGGAAACGACACGCGAAGACCTAAGAGGGGAAAAACATGTAAATATCGCGAGATCAGTAGTACACAGCTGACACACACCTAAGCCTCATCTCTTATCTGGAAGAGGAAAATATATGGAGCGTAGGAAAACATTAACTGACATAAAATTACGCGCATGCGCCCAATCACTTCTCCTAACTACAACAGGGAAATCTTTTGGTACCGAAGGCAATCCGATTTGTTTACAAAAATAAACGCGCGCGCATCAAAACGTTTCCCTTCTAAACAAACAGGGAATTATGTGACGTGGAAGAAAACTTGAAACTGACTTTCAATTAATGCGCATGTGTAAAAACCCTTCCCTTTCAAAACTCGAAGAGAAATAATGAACCGTAGTAAACAAATCCTCAAATCAAAGGTTAATAAATATTATCTAAGTATTTAAGAAGAAACTTTTTAATTCTAATCATTCTCTCTTATTGGAAATAACTGCACTTATCTGAAGAAAGATATTTCAGTTCAAATCTTCCTGCTTTTCTTCTACAGCTTGCTTCTTCTTTATTCAGTTAAAACTTGTAACCAACTTGTAACTTGTTATTTTAAGTTATATTGTTCAGAAAAGTGAAACGCCACCAGAAAACTTAAAACAGGACCAGTCTCTTTGACAATTCTTGATGAAAGGCAGTTTAGAATGTTGTGTTATTGTCCTTGTTCTAATCACAGCCAATCAGGATTTCTGCCTGCTGTCTCCACCATCTTGGCTTGGGAACTCCATCACACTCTGAATAAGCTGTGTCAAGGACTAACCAAAATGAAACTCAGAACTGAAACCAAACAAATAATCTTCTTTTAAAACAAACACATGTCATTAAAAGGATTTACAAGAATTTATGGATCATTACCACCCAGAGACCTGACACAGTGGCAAGGTGTGGGAACACAATGGGAAAATCAGTTTCTTGGATATTTGATCACAGAAATAATATGGGAGACAGTAAAGTAATGGGAAAATGTGCTTTGCCACGCCTAACAATAACACACAGGGCTTTGGTATTTTTACCAGAGCACCATGTGAACATCGATTTTGGGATATTTAGCACAGCTGCAATGTGAAAGAATAGAAAGAAATGCTAAATTTGTTTTGCTACACCTAACCATAACACAGAGGGCTTTGGGGTTTTGGTCAGAACAGAATGGGAAAATCGGGGTTTGGGTTGAAATCACAGATGCAATGGGAGAAAGAAAATGAAAATGGGAAAATTTGTTTTGCCACACCTACAAAAACAGGTGGGGCTTATTTGGTTTTGGACAGAGCACAATGGACGTAAAGGGGCAATTTCATTTTGCAGCTTGCATAGGCAAAGGCACTACCAGGCTTCCCCTTCTGATTTAAAATGGAGGCGCACAATTGGGAATTTCGATTTGCGCCCTGCACACTCACGTGGAAACAGGGTTTTTGGGATTCATTCTTTTGGAAAATCTTTATGTCTATACTTGTCATGGGCCAGGCCTTGAGGCTCACTGTTATGGACCCAGTGATGGGCCTGGGCCAAAGGACAAATATGAACAAACAAACAAAAAACATGAAAACCAGAAGCCACCCTTATAGGAGGCTTCTATGCCCTATTTGCAGGACAAAGGCTGTTAAAACATTACCCAGACTTCCCTGGGCCAAGGACTACTGGGACCAGCCAAAAGGGGGGGGGACTTGCGCACGCATGCGTACAAGAAAATCCATAGCACGGGGCTTGTGCTTGAACACCTGACAGGAGAGGACGTGTCCTGGAGAGCTTCGTGAACAGGGAACACCACGAGGGGCCACTCCCCAGCAATCTTCCTCACAGGCCCCTCGCCTGAAGCAGATAAGTCACGCTTGCTTTAGGGGGAATTCGGCAGCACGGGGGAGAGCGCGCAATACTGCAACGCAGCAACAGAAAGCCAGAGCAGTTACCAACGGTGACCTGGGGCACGCGCAGGGGGGCACCGCCCATGTTCTTCCATTCCCCTGCTCCAAGGAAGCTAAGACAGCCCACTTAAAGTCGGGCACCCGAACGTCAACTGGGGGAGACCGTGCGCATAACCCGCCTGGCATCGCATGAGCGCAAGAGCAGTGCATGTGTTTGCATACTAATTAGCCACATGGAGAAACTCGCATTAGTGCAGAGCGGTTACACCGCAACTCGTCACGTGCGACAAGCAGCATACATTTTAGTTCGTCAGGAACAAGATCGCTTAAGGGTCCGCGACCCTGCGAAAAAAGTGAACACAGTGCGGGGCCACGTGCGGCTTACCTCCACATGTGCCAGTTCATTCACAGAACGCAGTCAGCGCATTAACCCATAGTGTTCCACACTGCATAGGGGCACGCATAGGGGTGCAACTAAGCATTTGCATGCTAAGAAGTGTTAGTTCCAGTGTGTGAAGTAACACACAGCCTAGTAACTCATGCTCTCTTTACAGCGGTAATACGCTCCAGAAAACCGGACCTGAGAGTGCGCAGGCAGGAGGCCAGCACTCACCCCACAGATAAGTCTTTCTCTAGAACTTGTAATGTTTGATGCAATGTGAATGTTTATTTGTGTTACCCCATGTTCCCTTCCCTATCCACCTTCCCCTTTCCAAAACCCTCTTACCGGTTACCCTGCTGCCTGAACCCATCCAACCATCGAGTCCCTACCCCTCTTTCCCGCTGGGGTCTTGGAGGCTTGTGTAAGTTCCATCTTGCAAGCACCCAGACTGTGGAGGGGATGGTTGGTTCATGCCAGTCCTGAGCCTGAAGACTGAAGCTGTGACAGAAGCACAAGCCCAAGTGTACCAGGCCCCTGGGTGATGCAGGCCAGCCAGTTCATGGAGGAACTCACAAAAGTCCTGCAAGATTTGCAGGCCGAGCTTGCTGCCACTAGGCAGGTTTATGCGGTCTTGGCCACACAAGTGCGCAGTTTAACTGCACAAGCATCTCCACTTCCCGATGGAGCTGCCACCCCCACCCCAGTTCAGGTCATGTTACTCCAGAACCAGTAGTACCTCTAGCTCCCCCGGAAAGCTATTCAGGGGACCCCCAAAAGTACCAAACCTTCCTAACCCAGTGCAAGCTCCATTTCCTGACTAAACCAACGGTATTTAGATCCATCCAGGCCGGAACGGCCTTTGTTATATCCTTCCTGACTGGTGATGCAGCGGCCTGGGCAAACCCTATGGTACAAAGGGATGATGGGGTTTTGTACGATTGGGAGGAATTCCAAGGAGAATTTGGGAAAATATTTAACCGCAAGGCGGCGGCCATGTGCAATGATCGTAAGCTTCTAACCTTGCGTCAAGGAAGTAGGGAGCTAATAACTTATGTCACGCAATTTAACAGGCTAGTTGCAGAAGCTGAATGGCCCTGTGAGAAACAAATGTCACTATTTTACCAGGGCATACGGGATGAGCTTAAAGACCTTATAGCCCAAGTGGATCCTCAACCACAGGACTGTCCAGCTATGGTGGATTTAGCCTTGTGCTTAGATCACCGCCAGGCAGAGCGTCGTGGGGACAAGAGGCGTGGGGAGGAGCGACCCATAGCAAGATTGGATCAATCTCGTGCCCCGCACCCTGCCAGCTCGTTTGAGAAGACGGCTGGGGACGAGCCCATGCAAATCGTCTCTGCTAAGGGTCCACTTACCAAGGAGGAGAAAGAGCGCAGACGTAAGGAGGGGCTCTGCATCTACTGCGGTACCCCTGGACTCTTTGTGAAAGATTGCCCTAAAAAACTAAGATCTCAGGGTAACGCCTTGACTCGGAAGTCATAGGGGTAGGACAGTCGAGCCAGGTAGCTGAAGTTACCCCAGTGATTGGGTTTGTTAACTATGCCCCACATGTCACCTTATCAGGAACGCTAGGGTTCTTGGGCCGAGAGGTACCTGTCACCTTCCTCTTAGATATAGGGGCCACTGGTAACTTCATCGATATTGCCTATGCTCGAAAGCTAGGGATACCGTTGTATCCCAAGGCTACCCCAGAGGTGGTGAGAGCTGTCGATGGTACCGCTTTATGTTCCGGACCTGTTACTAACAGTACACAGGTGGTTACCTTGTGTTGTCAACAGGATCATGTAGAAGAGATCCAGTTTGATTTAATAGCAGCGCCTCAGTTCAGCGCTTTCTTGGGTCTCCCATGGTTTTGTAAACATAATCCTCAAGTCGTCTGGTCTACTGGACAGGTGTTTCTAACTTCTCCAGACTGCTTGACGAATTGCATTCCTCCAGCACGCAGTCGACCATCTAAGACCGATCCAGAGGCTAGTGTGTATGTGGCTGCCATGGAGGGTATTGATTTAAGCACTCTTCCTTCAGAATATCACAGGTTTGCAGGCGGCAGAAACACTGCCACCCCACAGGCCTTTCGATTGTCGTATTGATTTGGAACCAGGGGCGGTGCTGCCATGCAGCCGTGTTTATACTCCCACGGAAGCTGAGACCACACATTAAAAAAATTATATCGATACCAACTTACGTAGTGGATTTATCAGGCCCTCTAACTCCCCGGTCTCATCGCCTCTCTTTTTTTTATACCAAAGAAGACTGACGATCTGAGAACGTGTATATATTACCGCGAGGTTAATCGTATAACAATCAAAAATCGGTATCCATTACCATTGATCCCGGTGTTGTTGGATCAGGTTCGCAATGCAACTATTTATACAAAATTGGGTTTACGCGGAGCATATCACCTGGTACGAGTACGGGCTGGTGATGAATGGAAGACAGCATTCAGAACCAAGCCCGGCCTGTATGAGTATCAGGTGATGACCTTTGGGCTGTGCAACGCTCCGACGGCCTTCCAGCACTTCCTCAATGAGGTACTGCGTGGATATCTGGACGTGTTTGCCATAGTCTATATAGACGATATCCTAATCTATTCCCAGAATACGGAGGGCCACGTGAAACACGTCAAAGCCGTGCTTCAACGATTACGGGAACACCGCCTCTTCGCTAAAATTTAGAAGTGTCAATTTCACTGTTCCACAGTAGAATTCTTAGGATATTTCTTGACACCCTCTGGCGTGCAAATGGATCAACGTAAGGTACAGGCGGTTTTGGACTGGCCAGCCCCCATGTCTGTTAAAGAGGTACAAGCCTTTTTGGGGTTCGCTAATTTTTATCGGCTCTTCATTAAGGGCTTTTCCGAATTAGTAACACCCATTACTAAACTACTTCAAAAGGGGAAGATCTACCAATGGGACTTGGATGCAGAGCAAGATTTCCAACAACTAAAACGGGCCTTTACTACAGCACCAGTATTACAACATCCGGATTTAGCTCAGCCGTTTATTATAGAGAAGGATTCTTCTAGCTATGCTTTAGGAGCAGTACTCTCGCAACAAAATCCGCAGACCGGGCTATTGCATCCAGTAGCCTATTATTCCAGAAAGCTATTGCCAGCTGTAACCCACTACACGATAGCTGATCGGGAGCTGTTGGCCGTAAAAGCGGCCTTTGAGGAATGGCGACATTATCTCTTAGGGGCTCACCATACCATAACGGTGATAACCGATCACCGGAATCTGCAGTTAATTAAAACTGCTAAGACTCTCAGTCCCCGACAACTACACTGGGCATTGTTTTTTGCCGATTTTGATTTCCTTATCACCTCTCGTCCCGGAACAGATAATAAAAAGGCAGATATTCTATCCCGTTACACTGAGTCAGACGCCAGGGTCACAACAGAGGCACTCCCCATAGTACCAGTCACACGTATAATAGAAGTGGTAGGTAGGCCTAGCATCTTTGAAGATGTCTTAAAGGCTATGTTGTCTCAAGAGTTGCAGGATTGGTGTTCTAGAGGCTCGCAGGACTCACTTATAGGTGGTCTCCCGTATTACGGTAAGGCCCTATATTTACCCACAGTGACACTCAGAAAGGAAGTCTTACAATGGTGTCATGATTCTGTCACTGCAGGCCATCCCGGAGTAGCCAAGACTCAACAAAACATAGCACGCCACTACTGGTGGCCCATGCTCCATCGTGACATAAGAGTATATGTATCTGAGTGCGACATCTGTGGAAGACAAAAAGCGAGTCATCAGAAACCTGCAGGGCTATTACGACCATTATCCACTCCTCTGACTCTTTGGCACACAGTTACCATGGACTTGATTGTGGAGTTACTGCCTATCCAAGGTTATACGTCCATTTTGGTAGTGGTTGATTCCCTAATTAAGATGAGTCATTTTATTCCTTGCAAAGGAGTGCCTACTGCCGGGGAACTGGCAGAACTATTTCTACAAAACATTGTGCGACTACATGGACTACCCACAAGGGTCATCACAGAACTTGGTCCACAGTTCACATCTCGCTTTTGTCGAGCTTTTTGTCAGTTAATAGGTATGGACGTAAGTCTATCCTCTGGATATCATCCAGAAACTGATGGGCAGACAGAAAAAGGTAAATCAGGGGTTAGAACAATATCTGCGTTGTTACACCATGAGTGCGGAAACTTCTTGGGTTCAATATGTTTGGTTAGCCGAAATTGCCCATAATAACACTTTGCATAGCTCAACTAAGCATACACCATTTTTTGGGGTATACAGCTACCATCCAAGGGCTTTGCCCACAGCTGCTGTCTCACCTCAGGACAATCTGCATGCACTGATAGGGCAACATGCTCATGCACAACAGGGTTGGACCCAAATACAACAAAATTTGGAAACAGCTAAGAGCACCTACAAATTATAGGCTGACTAAAAGCGTCAAGAGGGTCCTCAATACAAACAGGGAGATCGGGTCTGGCTCTCAACACGTAACATCAAAATGAGGGTTCATCGTAAGCTCCAACCCCGATTTTTAGGTCCTTTCACCATAACCACAGTAATCAACCCAGTGGCAGTGAGGCTGAATCTACCCAGCCAGATGAAAATTCATCCCACCTTCCATATTTCCTTGTTAAAGCCAGCTAAACAATCTATTCCCACCAAAAAGCCACCGCTTATTCTAATAGATGGACATCCTGAATATGAGGTTAAGGCAATCCTGAACTCACGGCAGTGGAAGGATGGCCTGTATTATCTCAGACTGGATAGGGTACGGTCCAGAGGATGGTTCCTGGGAACCAGCACATAATGTTCATGCCTCACGGTTAGTTAAAGCATTCCATCGAAACTACCCAAGCAAACCCAAACCCAGATCCTTCTGTGCGGGCGGAGGGGGGTACTGTCATGGGACAGGCCTTGAGGCTCACTGTTATGGACCCAGTGAAGGGCCAGGACCAAAGGACAAACCTGAACAAACAAAAAACATGAAAACCAGAATCCACCCTTATAGGAGGCTTCTATGCCCTATTTGCAGGACAAAGGCAGTGAAAACTACATTACCCAGACTTCCCTGGGCCAAGAACTACTGGGACCAGCCCAAAAGGGGCGGGACTTGCGCACGCGTGCGCACAAGAAAATCCATAGCACGGGGCTTGTGCTTGAACACCCGACAGGAGGAGAGGATGTGTCCTGGAGAGCTCTGTGAACGGGGAACAGCACGAGGGGCCACGCCCCAGTAATCTTCCTCATAGGCCCCTCGCCTGAAGCAGATAAGTCACGCTTGCTTTAGGGGGAATTCGGCAGCACAGGGGAGAGTGTGCAATACTGCAACGCAGCAACTGAAAGCCAGATCAGTTACCAACAGCGACTTGGGGCACGCGCAGGGGGGCACCGCCCATGTTATTCCATACCCCTACTCCAAGGAAGCTAAGTCAGCCCACTTATAGTCGGGCACCCGAACATCAACTTGGGGAGACTGCACGCATAACCCGCTTAGTATCGCATGAGCCCAAGAGCAGTGCATGTGTTTGCATACTAATTAGCCACATGGAGAAACTTGCATTAGTGCAGTGCGGTTACACCGCAACTCGTCACGTGCGACAAGCAGCATACATTTTAGCTCGTCAGCAGCAGGATCACTAAAGGGTCCGCGACCCTGCGAAAAAAGTAAACACAGTGGGGGGTCACGTGCGGCTTACCTCTGCATGTGCCAGTTCATTCACAGAACGCAGTCAGCGCATTAACCCATAGTGTTCCGCACTGCATAGGGGCACGCAGAGGGGTGCAACTAACCATTTGCATGCTAAGCAGTGTTAAGTCCAGTGTGCGAAGTAACACACAGCCTAGTAACTCATGCTCTTTTTACAGCAGTAATACGCTCCAGAGTGCGCAGGCAGGAGGCCAGCACTCACCCCAGAGATAAATCTTTCTCTAGAACTTGTAATGTTTGATGCAATGTGAATGTTTTCTTGCGTTACCCCATGTTCCCTTCCCTATCCACCTCCCCTTTCCAAAACCCTCTTACCGGTTACCCTGCTGCCTGAACCCATCCAACCATCGAGTCCTTAACCCTCTTTCCCCACCGGGGTCTTGGAGGCTTGTGTAAGTTCCATCTAACAAGCGCCGAGACTGTGGAGGGGATGGTTGGTTCGTGCCAGTCCTGAGCCTGAAGACTGAAGCTGTGACAATACTGGCTCAAAACACACTGGGAAGAGTTTGTTAGCTTTGAATGCCAACAAACACCAACCGTGATTTCTATAGAGTAATTAATTGGTTTACTTTGATTAAATATTCTAGGGATCTACACAGACAAACAGGATATTTTCAATGGGGGAAAATACTAAAATAAAGCTTGAAAAATATATCAGCTACACAATCTATGGCTTTGGTGTAGTTCTACTTATAGGAGAGGCCTGGAACTGGGCATCAGGGAGTATCTGGGCACTGCTAGGACAGCAAGGGGGTCAGTCAAGGGTCTACCTCTCTTTCCTCCATGGGGTCCCAGTTATCTTCTATGTCTCCTGGCTCCTGTCACCAATGTAAGATTTAGGCCTCTCTGCTGGGATGTTTCTCACCAGATTTCAGCAGCAGGTTGGATCTTGGAATTAGTGGAAGATCCCAGCTCTAATCCAAAATAATCTATTTATAGGGCAAATTACATCACAAACTTGTCATGATTTTCACGAAAGGGATTGGTTGATGATCACTACCCACCTCCCACCTATGTGCTGATAGGACAAGGGGATGGGGGAGTGCTTTGGAATAGCTGTGGTAGGAGAGCGCTTCATCATCTCACTTTGACAGGTGGGCTTGGCATGCTTTAGGACATAGAAATCTCACAACATGGCATTTACCTTACATTTCCAAATCCTTGTATGTATTAATATATTTTTAAGAACTACATGTCAAGGTGAATCCGATAAGACTAGTCTGAAGTCTGCACGTCCTTCCTGTGCAAAGATACAGTTTGTCTTAATTTACTCAGTAGCCATATCAGTGAAAAATATGCCACTTTACAGTCGTCATATTAATTATTACTGGCATGTTTTTACCAACTTTCACATCTCTTGGAATCAAGGGAAGGCCCAAATCACATTTTTATTAATAACTTTAGTTGTGTTTATCTGGCCAAAATTGTTTTAGCAGCATGGTTAGAAGGGGTGACTGTCACCTTTATCAAAAGCATGGAATGAACGTTGTGACATGTACGCTGCCCCTTTTATGTGATAAAATGTATTTCTCCCATTTAATCAAACTGCAGTTTCATATCCTCTGTCTCTCTTGCCCCCAACTTTGGTCCCTGAGTTTTGTTTCTCTTCATGCACGTGACCTAAGCAGAGCTGCCTGATAGCCACACTAATGGACTTTTATGGGATGTGTCACTCTGGCTGCAGAACAGACCTGATTTTATCTGGTCTTCGCTGCGTTTCTGATCTAAAAAGTATTACATTCTTGTATTTTTAAGGAAGGGCAATGATAGATAAAGACAACCATGCCTGTCTTCATGAAAGGAGAGGGAAGGACCTGGAGCTTAGTTTCACATTGGGAGAAATTACCATCCATGTACCTACCACAAATAGCCTTTAAACCTACACATAATTGTAACTTTACACAGCGTCTTATAAGGCTTTCACAGTTTCAACATAGAAGCGTGTTCCTTTGAAATTGTCCTTTGTATAATGCTGTTATCTGAGAACCCCACGTTCACACTTTGAAAGTTTGGTGAGCATTTCGCTTAGCAGATTGTCAATCTGGATGAGGGAAAAACGAAAATTACATTCTTTTATTTATTACACATGGAATGCTCTGTTTCACTTTAGCTGCCTGGAGCACAATTCTGGTATCTCATTGAAGATACTGTTCACTGCGGTTTCTTTATATGTCAGTGCAGCTCTCCATAGATTTTGAACCACAAGTCTTATTTTTCCTTCGATGAAATGCATTGCGCACATCATAGCATTTTTGGATTAAGGTCCACCTTCTTTCATTTATGTTTTTTGTTCCATAGGCCTTATGTTGGATCTCATTTCAGCGCTGGCCTTATATTTCGGTGAGCACTCATAACTGAATCTGGCCTCTGTATTTCTAGCATGCAGGGATTATATTTCACCCCACAGATCAATATATGCACGTGCAGTTTAGATGTATGAATGGCGGTCATGAGAAGAGGTGTGACCACAAAAGTGATGGGTGGAAGGTTTCAAATGAATCTGTACCACTGGCGTTGCTCTGGGCAACCTTCCACACCACCGTTTTTTAGCCCATCTGCGCCATTGCAAAAGGGGTCCAGCCATACGCAAATCAGTCTGGTACTGCCTCCAACGCTCGCTGTTCCATAGGGAACCAAGCTGCACCTCACTGAGGAGGCCCAACAAGGCCAAAACATGTCTGGGGTTGCTTGTGTTTCCGTGCAGAGGGGACCTGGCCTAACAGTTCGGGGTGGGCTGCTACCATTGGTGGCAGTACCTGACTGAGTTGAGTATGGCTGGACCCCTTTTGCAATTGCGCAGACAGGCTAAAAAACGGTGGTATGGAAGGTTGCCCAGAGCAATGCCAGTGGTTCAGATTTATTCAAAACCTTCCACTCATCACTTTTGTGGTCCCATTTTGTCTCACTATGTGAGAGAGGGTATGCCCAGACGTGGGTCCCTTGCTCGCTGCGCCATAGGGAAACAAGCTGCACCTCACTGAGGAGGCCCAACAAGGCCGAAATATGTCTGGGGTTGCTTGTGCTTCCGTGCAGAGGGGACCTGGCCTAGCAGATCGGGCGGGCTGCTACCATTGGTGGCAGTACCTGACTGATTTGCGTATGGCTGGGCCCCTTTTGCAATGGCGCAGACGGGCTAAAAAACGGTGGTGTGGAAGGTTGCCCAGAACAATGCTAGTGGTTCAGATTCATTCAGAACCTTCCACCCATCACTTTTGTGGTCACAGTTTGTCTCACTATGTGAGAGAGGGTATGCCAAGACGTGGGTCCCTTGCTCGCTGCGCCATAGGGAACCAAGAAGCACCTCACTGAGGAGGCCCAACAAGGCCAAAACATGTCTGGGGTTGCTTGTGTTTCCGTGCAGAGGGGACCTGGCCTGGCAGTTCGGGCTGGGCTGCTACCATTGGTGGCAGTACCTGACTGAGTTGAGTATGGCTGGACCCCTTTTGCAATTGCGCAGACAGGCTAAAAAACGGTGGTATGGAAGGTTGCCCAGAGCAATGCTAGTGGTTCAGATTTATTCAAAACCTTCCACCCATCACTTTTGTGGTCACTATGTGAGAGAGGGTATGCCCAGACGTGGGTCCCTTGCTCGCTGCGCCATAGGGAGCCAAGCTGCACCTCACTGAGGATGTCCAACAAGGCCGGAACATGTCTGGGGTTGCTTGTGCTTCCGTGCAGAGGGGACCTGGCCTAGCAGATCGGGCTGGGCTGCTACCATTGGTGGCAGTACCTGACTGATTTGCGTATGGCTGGGCCCCTTTTGCAATGGCGCAGACGGGCTAAAAAAGGGTGGTGTGGATGGTTGCCCAGAGCAATGCCAGTGGTTCAGATTCATTCAAAACCTTCCACCCATCACTTTTGTGGTCACAGTTTGGCTCACTATGTGAGAGAAGGTATGCCCAGACGTGGGTACCTTGCTCGCTGCGCCATAGGGAGCCAAGCTGCACCTCACTGGGGAGGCCCAACAAGGCCAAAACATGTCTGGGGTTGCTTGTGTTTCCGTGCAGAGCGGACCTGGACTAGCAGTTCGGGCTGGGCTGCTACCATTGATGGCAGTACCTGACTGACTTGAGTATGGCTGGACCCCTTTTGCAATTGCGCAGACAGGCTAAAATACGGTGGTATGGAAGGTTGCCCAGAGCAATGCCAGTGGTTCAGATTTATTCAAAACCTTTCACCCATCACTTTTGTGGTCACAGTTTGTCTCACTATGTGAGAGAGGTTATGCCCAGACGTGGGTCCCTTGCTCGCTGCGCCATAGGGAACCAAGCTGCACCTCACTGAGGAGGCCCAACAAGGCCGAAACATGTCTGGGGTTGCTTGTGTTTCCGTGCAGAGGGGACCTGGCCTAGCAGATCGGGCTGGGCTGCTACCATTGGTGGCAGTACCTGATTGATTTGCGTATGGCTGGGCCCCTTTTGCAATGACGCAGACGGGCTAAAAAACAGTGGTGTAGAAGGTTGCCCAGAGCAATGCCAGTGGTTCAGATTCATTTAAAACCTTCTACCCATCACCTTTGTGGTCACAGTTTGTCTCACTATGTGAGAGAGGGTACGCCCAGACGTGGGTGTCTTGCTTGCTGCGCCATAGGGAACTAAGCTGCACCTCACTGAAGAGGCCAACAAGGCCGAAACATGTCTGGGGTTGCTTGTGTTTCCGTGGAGAGGGGACCTGGCCTAGCAGTTCGGGATGGGCTGCTACCATTGGTGGCAGTACCTGACTGATTTGTATATGGCTGGACCCCTTTTGCAATGGTGCAGACGGGCTAAACAATGGTGGTGTGGAAGGTTCCCCAGATCAATGCCAGAGATTCAGATTCATTCAAAACCTTCCACCCATCACTTTTGTGGTCACAGTTTGTCTCACTATGAGAGAGAGGGTATGCCCAGACGTGGGTCCCTTGCTCGCTGCGCCATAGGGAATCAAGCTACACCTCTCTAAGTAGGCCCAACAAGGCCGAAACATGTCTGGGGTTGCTTGTGTTTCCGTGCAGAGGGGACCTGGCCTAGCCATTCGGGCTGGGCTGCTACCATTGGTGGCAGTACCTGGCTGATTTGCATATGGCTGGACCCCTTTTGCAATGGCGCAGACGGGCTAAAAAATGGTGGTGTAGAAGGTTGCCCAGATCAATGCCAGTGATTCAGATTCATTGAAAACCTTCCACCCATCACTTTTGTGCTCACAGTTTGTTTCACTATGTGAGAGAGGGTATGCCCAGAGGTGGGTCCCTTGCTCGCTGCGCCATAGGGAACCAAGCTGCACCTCACTGAGGAGGCCCAACAAGGCCAAAACATGTCTGGGGTTGCTTGTGTTTCCGTGCAGAGGGGTCCTGGCCTAGCAGATTGGGTTGGGCTGCTACCATTGGTGGCAGTACCTGACTGATTTGCGTATGGCTGGGCCCCTTTTGCAATGGCGCAGACGGGCTAAAAAACGGTGGTGTAGAAGTTTGCCCAGAGCAATGCCAGTCGTTCAGATTCATTCAAAACCTTCCACCCATCACTTTTGTGGTCACAGTTTGTCTCACTATGTGAGAGAGGATATGCCCAGACGTGGGTCCCTTGCTCGCTGCGCCATAGGGAATCAAGCTACACCTCTCTGAGGAGGCAAAACAAGGCCGAAACATGTCTGGGGTTGCTTGTGTTTCCGTGCAGAGGGGACCTGGCCTAGCCATTCGGGCTGGGCTGCTACCATTGGTGGCAGTACCTGACTGATTTTCGTATTTCTGGAGCCCTTTTGCAATGGCGCAGACGGGCTAAAAAATGGTGGTGTAGAAGGATGCCCAGATCAATGCCAGTGATTCAGATTAATTGAAAACCTTCCACCCATCACTTTTGTGGTCACAGTTTGTTTCACTATGTGAGAGAGGGTATGCCCAGACATGGGTCCCTTGCTCGCTGTGCCATAGGGAACCAAGCTGCACCTCACTTAGGAGTCCCAACAAGGCCGAAACATATCTTGGGTTGCTTGTGTTTCCGTGCAGAGAGGTCCTGGCCTAGCAGATCGGGTTGGGCTGCTACCATTGGTGGCAGTACCTGACTGATTTGCGTATGGCTGGGCCCCTTTTTCAATGGCGCAGACGGGCTAAAAAACGGTGGTGTAGAAGTTTGCCCAGAGCAATGCCAGTCGTTCAGATTCATTCAAAACCTTCCACCCATCACTTTTGTGGTCACAGTTTGTCTCACTATGTGAGAGAGGATATGCCCAGACGTGGGTCCCTTGCTCGCTGCACCATAGGGAACCAAGCTGTACCTCACTGAGGAGGCCCAACAAGGCCAAATCATGTCTGGGGTTGCTTGTGTTTCCGTGCAGAGGGGACCTGGCCTAGCAGTTCGGGTGGGCTTGGGCTGCTACCATTGGTGGCAGTACCTGACTGATTTGTGTATGGCTGGACCCTTTTTGCAATGGCGCAGACAGGCTGAAAAACGGTGATGTGGAAGGTTGCCCAGAGCAATGCCAGTGGTTCAGATTCATTCAAAACCTTCCACCCATCACTTTTGTGGTCACAGTTTGTCTCTCTGTGTGAGAGAGGGTATGCCCAGACGTGGGTCCCTTGCTCTCTGCGCCATAGGGAACCAAGCTGCACCTCACTGAGGAGGCCCAACAAGGCTGAAACATGTCTGGGGTTGCTTGTGTTTCCGTGCAGAGGGGACCTGGCCTAGCAGTTCGGGATGGGCTGCTACCATTGGTGGCAGTACCTGACTGATTTCCGTATGGGTGGACCCCTTTTGCAATGGTGCAGACGGGCTAAAAAAACGGTGGCGTAGAAGTTTGCCCAGAGCAATGCCAGTCGTTCAGAATCATTCAAAACCTACCCATCACTTTTGTGGTCACAGTTTGTCTCACTATGTGAGAGGTTATGCCCAGACGTGGGTCCCTTACTCGTTGCGCCATAGGGAACCAAGCTGTACCTCACTGAGGAGGCCCAACAAGGCCAAAACATGTCTGGGATTGCTTGTGTTTCCGTGCAGAGGGGACCTGGCCTAGCAGTTCGGGCTGGGCTGCTACCATTGGTGGCAGTACCTGACTGATTTGCGTATGGCTGGACCCCTCAGACGGGCTAAAAAACGGTGGTGTGGAAGGTTGCCCAAAGCAATGCCAGTGGTTCAGATTTAATCAAAACCTTCCACCCATCACTTTTGTCATCACAGTTTGTCTCACTATGTGAGAGAGGGTATGCACAGACGTGGGTCCCTTGCTCGCTGCACCATAGGGAACCAAGCTGCACCTCACTGAGGAGGTCCAACAAGGCCGAAACATGTCTGGGGTTGCTTGTGTTTCCGTGCAGAGGGGACCTGGCCTACCAGTTCGGGCTGGGCTGCTACCATTGGTGGCAGTACCTGACTGATTTGTGTATGGCTGGACCCCTTTTACAATGGCGCAGACAGGCTGAAAAACGGTGGTGTGGAAGGTTGCCCAGAGCAATGCCAGTGGTTCAGATTCATTCAGAAACTACCACCCATCACTTTTGTGGTCACAGTTTTTCTCACTATGTGAGAGAGGGTATGCACAGACGTGGGTCCCTTGCTCGCTGCGCCATAGGGAACCAAGCTCCACCTTACTGAGGAGGCCCAAGAAGGCCGAAACATGTCTGGGGTTGCTTGTGTTTCCGTGGAGAGGGGACCTGGCCTAGCAGTTCGGGATGGGATGCTACCATTGGTGGCAGTACCTGACTGATTTGCGTATGGCTGGACCCCTTTTGCAATGGCGCAGACGGGCTAAAAAACGGTGGTGTGGAAGGTTGCCCAGAGCAATGCCAGTGGTTCAGATTCATTCAAAACCTTCCACCCATCACTTTTGTGGTCACAGTTTGTCACACTATGTGAGAGAGAGTATGCCCAGACGTGGGTCCCTTGCTCGCTGCGCTATAGGGAACCAAGCTGCACCTAAATGAGGAGCCCCAACAAGGCCGAAACATGTGTGGGGTTGCTTGTGTTTCCATACAGAGGGACCTGGCCTAGCAGTTCGGGCTGGGCTGCTACCATTGGTGGCAGTACCTGACTGATTTGCATATGGCTGGGCTCCTTTTGCAATGGCGCAGACAGGCTAAAAAACGGTGGTGTGGAAGGTTGCCCAGAGCAATGCCATTGGTTCAGATTCATTCAAAACCTTCCACCCATCACTTTTGTGGTCACAGTTTGTTTCACTATGTGAGAGAGGGTATGCCCAGACATGGGTCCCTTGCTCGCTGTGCCATAGGGAACCAAGCTGCACCTCACTTAGGAGGCCCAACAAGGCCGAAACATATCTTGGGTTGCTTGTGTTTCCGTGCAGAGAGGTCCTGGCCTAGCAGATCGGGTTGGGCTGCTACCATTGGTGGCAGTACCTGACTGATTTGCGTATGGCTGGGCCCCTTTTGCAATGGCGCAGACGGGCTAAAAAACGGTGGTGTAGAAGTTTGCCCAGAGCAATGCCAGTCGTTCAGATTCATTCAAAACCTTCCACCCATCACTTTTGTGGTCACAGTTTGTCTCACTATGTGAGAGAGGATATGCCCAGACGTGGGTCCCTTGCTCGCTGCACCATAGGGAACCAAGCTGTACCTCACTGAGGAGGCCCAACAAGGCCAAAACATGTCTGGGGTTGCTTGTGTTTCCGTGCAGAGGGGACCTGGCCTAGCAGTTCGGGTGGGCTTGCGCTGCTACCATTGGTGGCAGTACCTGACTGATTTGTGTATGGCTGGACCCTTTTTGCAATGGCGCAGACAGGCTGAAAAACGGTGATGTGGAAGATTGCCCAGAGCAATGCCAGTGGTTCAGATTCATTCAAAACCTTCCACCCATCACTTTTGTGGTCACAGTTTGTCTCTCTGTGTGAGAGAGGGTATGCCCAGACGTGGGTCCCTTGCTCTCTGCGCCATAGGGAACCAAGCTGCACCTCACTGAGGAGGCCCAACAAGGCTGAAACATGTCTGGGGTTGCTTGTGTTTCCGTGCAGAGGGGACCTGGCCTAGCAGTTCGGGATGGGCTGCTACCATTGGTGGCAGTACCTGACTGATTTCCGTATGGGTGGACCCCTTTTGCAATGGTGCAGACGGGCTAAAAAAACGGTGGCGTAGAAGTTTGCCCAGAGCAATGCCAGTCGTTCAGAATCATTCAAAACCTACCCATCACTTTTGTGGTCACAGTTTGTCTCACTATGTGAGAGGTTATGCCCAGACGTGGGTCCCTTACTCGTTGCGCCATAGGGAACCAAGCTGTACCTCACTGAGGAGGCCCAACAAGGCCAAAACATGTCTGGGATTGCTTGTGTTTCCGTGCAGAGGGGACCTGGCCTAGCAGTTCGGGCTGGGCTGCTACCATTGGTGGCAGTACCTGACTGATTTGCGTATGGCTGGACCCCTCAGACGGGCTAAAAAACGGTGGTGTGGAAGGTTGCCCAAAGCAATGCCAGTGGTTCAGATTTAATCAAAACCTTCCACCCATCACTTTTGTCATCACAGTTTGTCTCACTATGTGAGAGAGGGTATGCACAGACGTGGGTCCCTTGCTCGCTGCACCATAGGGAACCAAGCTGCACCTCACTGAGGAGGTCCAACAAGGCCGAAACATGTCTGGGGTTGCTTGTGTTTCCGTGCAGAGGGGACCTGGCCTACCAGTTCGGGCTGGGCTGCTACCATTGGTGGCAGTACCTGACTGATTTGTGTATGGCTGGACCCCTTTTACAATGGCGCAGACAGGCTGAAAAACGGTGGTGTGGAAGGTTGCCCAGAGCAATGCCAGTCGTTCAGATTCATTCAGAAACTACCACCCATCACTTTTGTGGTCACAGTTTTTCTCACTATGTGAGAGAGGGTATGCACAGACGTGGGTCCCTTGCTCGCTGCGCCATAGGGAACCAAGCTGCACCTCACTGAGGAGGCCCAACAAGGCCGAAACATGTCTGGGGTTGCTTGTGTTTCCGTGGAGAGGGGACCTGGCCTAGCAGTTCGGGATGGGATGCTACCATTGGTGGCAGTACCTGACTGATTTGCGTATGGCTGGACCCCTTTTGCAATGGCGCAGACGGGCTAAAAAACGGTGGTGTGGAAGGTTGCCCAGAGCAATGCCAGTGGTTCAGATTCATTCAAAACCTTCCACCCATCACTTTTGGGGTCACAGTTTGTCTCATTATGTGAGAGAGAGTATGCCCAGACGTGGGTCCCCTGCTTGCTGCGCCATAGGGAACCAAGCTGCACCTCACTGAGGAGGCCCAACAAGGCCGAAACATGTCTGTGGTTGCTTGTGTTTCCGTGCAGAGGGGACCGGCCTAGCAGTTTGGGCTGGGCTGCTACCATTGGTGGCAGTACCTGACTGATTTGCTTATGGCTGGCCCCCTTTTACAATGGCGCAGACGGGCTAAAAAACGGTGGTGTGGAATGTTGCCCAGACGAATGCCAGTGGTTCAGATTCATTCAAAACCTTCCACCCATCACTTTTGAGGTTACAGTTTGTCTCACTATGTGAGAGAGGGTATGCCCAGACGTGGGTCCCTTGCTCGCTGCGCTATAGGGAACCAAGCTGCACCTCAATGAGGAGGCCCAACAAGGCCGAAACATGTGTGGGTTTGCTTGTGTTTCCATGCAGAGGGACCTGGCCTAGCAGTTCGAGCTGGGCTGCTACCATTGGTGGCAGTACCTGACGGATTTGCATATGGCTGGGCTCCTTTTGCAATGGCGCAGACGGGCTAAAAAACGGTGGTGTGGAATGTTGCCCAGACGAATGCCAGTGGTTCAGATTCATTCAAAACCTTCCACCCATCACTTTTGTGGTTACAGTTTGTCTCACTATGTGAGAGAGGGTTTGCCCAGACGTGGGTCCCTTGCTTGCTGCGCTATAGGGAACCAAGCTGCACCTCAATGAGGAGGCCCAACAAGGCCGAAACATGTGTGGGTTTGCTTGTGTTTCCATGCAGAGGGACCTGGCCTAGCAGTTCGGGCTGGGCTGCTACCATTGGTGGCAGTACCTGACTGATTTGCATATGGCTGGGCTCCTTTTGCAATGGCGCAGACAAGCTAAAAAACAGTGGTATGGAAGGTTGCCTAGAGCAATGCCAGTGGTTCAGATTTAATCAAAACCTTCCACCCATCACTTTTGTCGTCACAGTTTGTCTCACTATGTGAGAGAGCGTATGCACAGACGTGGGTCCCTTGCTCGCTCCGCCATAGGGAACCAAGCTGCACCTCACTAAGGAGGCCCAACAAGTCCGAAACATGTCTGGGGTTGCTTGTGTTTCCGTGCAGAGGGGACCTGGCCTAGCAGTTCGGGATGGGCTGCTACCATTGGTGGCAGTACCTGACTGATTTGCGTATGGCTGGACCCCTTTTGCAATGGCGCAGACGGGCTAAAAAACGGTGGTGTGGAAGGTTGCCCAGAGCAATGCCAGTGGTTCAGATTCATTCAAAACCTTCCACCCATCACTTTTGGGGTCACGGTTTGTCTCATTATGTGAGAGAGGGTATGCACAGACGTGGGTCTCTTGCTTGCTGCACCATAGGGAACCAAGCTGCACCTCATTGAGGAGGCCCAACAAGGCCGAAACATATCTGTGGTTGCTTGTGTTTCCGTGCAGAGGGGACCAGCCTAGGAGTTTGGGCTGGGCTGCTACCATTGGTGGCAGTACCTGACTGATTTGCGTATGGCTGGCCCCCTTTTACAATGGCGCAGACGGGCTAAAAAACGGTTGTGTGGATGGTTGCCCAGAGCAATGCCAGTGGTTCAGATTCATTCAAAACCTTCCACCCATCACTTTTGTGGTCACAGTTTGTCACACTATGTGAGAGAGAGTATGCCCAGACGTGGGTCCCTTGCTTGCTGCGCTATAGGGAACCAAGCTGCACCTAAATGAGGAGCCCCAACAAGGCCGAAACATGTGTGGGGTTGCTTGTGTTTCCGTGCAGAGGGGACCTGGCCTAGCAGTTCTGGCTGGGCTGCTACCATTGGTGGCAGTACCTGACTGATTTGCGTATGGCTGGACCCCTTTTGCAATGGTGCGGATGGGCTAAAAAACGGTGGTGTGGAAGGTTGCCCAGAGCAATGCCAGTGGTTCAGATTCATTCAAAACCTTCCACCCATCACTTTTGTGGTCACAGTTTGTCTCACTATGTGAGAGAGGGTATGCCCAGACATGGGTCCCTTGCTCGCTGCGCCATAGGGAACCAATCTGCATCTCACTGGGGAGGCCCAACAAGGCCGAAACATGTCTGGGGTTGCTTGTGTTTCCGTGCAGAGGGGACCAGGCCTAGCAGTTCGGGCTGGGCTGCTACCATTGGTAGCAGTACCTGACTGATTTGCATATGGCTGGACCCCTTTTGCAATGGTGCAGACGGGCTAAAAACCAGTGGTGTGGAAGGTTGCCCAGAGCAATGCCAGTGGTTCAGATCCATTCAAAACCTTCCACCCATCACTTTTGTGGTCACAGTCATGAGAAGAGATCATAATAGGTATAAAATGCACACATAATGGTATACATGTATGGGAAATATTTTTTGAATTTAGTAAAAGATAATAAATATATGATGTGTGGTTGCTCTGTGTATCAAGGGGTGTTTGTGCAATCATGCATTGTCCACAAGGCCTTCTGGGGCCTTGGGCCAAAATACCTTCAACTCTCTCTTCCTAAATATCTTCCTTCTCGAGCTCTTCGCTCATCCGCCTCCAACTCCCTCAGGGTCAGCCGCTTCTCGAAGCAACGAGTTGGGGGTAGATCTCTCTACGCAGCAGGGGCCTCCCTCTGGAACAGCCTTCCTGCCTCCCTGAAACTTGAGGAAAATCATCTCCGGTTCCGGAAGCACCTCAAAATCTTCCTCTTTGCCTCTGCTTTCTCTCCCCCTTTCCCCTACTAAAATCACTGAACCTGCACTAAATCTACAACTGGGCCACTCACCGATCTCGGTCCTTGGCCCAGCAACTCTTCCCTGCACTGCCTCCCTGGCAACCTCTGCACTGCGGGACTGTCTCTGTATCCCGACAGCCCCTCCCTCCGGCACTTACCTTGCACTTGCCACCAGCTGGTCCTTATTATTTATCTTGTATTCTACAACCCTGTACTGCACTTTCCCCTCTCCCTTTCCCCTTGCACTTTTCCCTTCCCCTCTACCCTTGCACTTGCGCGATCTGAATGACACCTGGCCTAGTAGGATCGTTGTCTGTCTCCCCCTTGTTCCCCCCGCCTCGTCTTGAAACACTTGTGTATAGGCGTGTTACAAATGCCATATCATACCATATCATATCATGGCAAAGACCCATCAGGAGTCAGGGATCAGGTTCCGTAAGATGTTCAAGGGGGTGGTTGCGGTCAGTTTGCTGAGGGCTCAAGTGCTGGAGGGCGAAGGAAATATAAGATTTCTGGTAAACAGGAGAGCTCATTGTTGTAAGGGATAGGCATTTGTGAAATCTGCAGATTTGTTTGAACAGATGGCTTCGCCCAGGACACTTACGGAGATCAGTAGTAATACATTTCAGGAGAGCGATTGTGTTGTCAGAGAGTGGGTGGAACTCATGTGAATAGGGAGGGTCAATAGTCATAAAAATTGGACACCGGACAGGTTTGGGCAATGCGGTTACAAACACGAATAGGTCAAAGGGAATCTATGTATCTTTCTCACATCTTCATGTGCTTAGGTATTTTTAGGGCAGGTGCATGTGCGTCAGTAATAGGAATTCTGCTATTTACTAACTAAGAGGCAAGGCTGCCACCAAATATGGTGAGGCTTTTGGGAAGGGGGGTGTTGAAAAGGTAAACCTTGTAATTATAAATATTAGGGGATTGTGTTATAATGTCTGTGTCCAATGAACTGTGTGGATTTTAGATTTCTCTGTACAGGGCAACCAATCATGTTTGGGGGAGATGCCTTTGTAACGGCATATGGGGCAGCATGTTAACTGTTGAAAACTGTATATAATATGTGTTCTTTTTGTGTTCAGGGAGACCAGGGTTAGTTTGACTGTTAGATGTCATCTATGCCCCCTCCCGGCCATTGCACAATAAACTTGCTTTATGGACAAAAGGCTCACTCACTCATTTTAGAGGTGGGCCTAACTTGTAAAGGGGCGCAGCTGAAGGTCCACTCCTAGGGTCCACTCCTAGGGTTCCTAGCCATGCAAACTGTGTGCCTTATTCAGATACCTTTTTCTTGTGTTTAACTCATTGTCACGACCCACACTCTAAAGACCCCCTGGCCAACCTATGGGCCAGGGAGAGTCTTGATTCCAGCCCCCACTAAACCCAAGAAATTGCAGCATAGGCCTTCTTGGGGTCAGTCCTGGCGCCTTTGGCACCAGGCTCATGTTTAAATATGGACTTGTGCATGGGAACTACTTTTCATTAATGCCAGTCATGTGGAGGCATCCTCATAACCTGGCTCCTTGAAACCAGGCTTGCAGTGTAGTGTTTTTGGGTGTGGTACCATGGGGACTATTTTACCTGGACTTCTTTCTTGAAGCTATTTAAATCACACTCGAATAGACTGACACGCTTCGTGTTAGTTTGCATTACTGCAACGTAACGCTCACCGTGTTCAGCTTCAGCCACGAACCTCGTGAGGACAGCACCTGCAAAGGAAAGGAGAAGACATTGTGAGAAAAAGGCAGCAGCTTACCTGAACTTCATCGCCAGCGGTCCGCAGCTTTTCCGACCATCATCCTGGAACCAGCGCTCCTCCGGATCGACGGACCTGAAAAAGAGAAGAAAACAAGGCATTAGACATTGTACAATTAACGAACTGTGCCGAAAGGCTTACCTCGCTGGCCGCTCCTCAATCAGCATCACGACAGAAATTCCATTCTCCGGCCGAGTACCGCGACCTGTGGAGAAGAAAAGATAACAGGTTAGTGTTAGGCAGAAACCTGTGCAGTTCCCTTAGGGATCACTGCAAAAAGTTTAAGACCACAGGAGTAAGCAGTAAACCCAATTGGCAGCAGTCTGCACCACCCAGATCTACCTGGTAGCTGTAGCTGAGCAGTCAGACTTCTCTCAAGAAGAGTTAGGCAGTATATAGAGTATACACAATAGGGCAAAAGACAAAGTAGAACAAGCAAACACTGACCAGAGCTTTGGTATAAAAGTATATAATTATTTATTTAAAAAAACACTTTGAAAATACACTGGCACTAATATATCAAGCAAGTTCAAACACAGTCACTATGAGTATATACACCTCTCTCGTTAATTATTCAACAAGTCTAGGTTAAGACACCACTTATTTAGCGAAACAGAGGTGAGCGCGTAACCGTAGATGGCACTCCAATAATTCGTTTTAAAAAGAGAGAGAAAAGGCAGGATAGGAAAATAACACAGTACCAACACTTTTAAGAAACAACAGCAAGTCAAGAAAGGCAGGGTCTACTATAGAGCAAAAAGTTCATAGGCCAGGCCCACTCTTGGAGAGAGCAAGGCGGAATGTGCCCAAGATCACACAGTGGAAATGCACTCAAAGTCTTTGCAGAAAAGTCAAAAGAGGTTGGATCCGTTCAGAAAGGTAAAGTTAGCAGGCCCGAGGTCAACCCAGATAGTAAGTCAAGGATTTACGGGACACCTTGGACAATCTGTTGCAATGGAGACCAGGCGGGATACAGTACCTGAAATGGTGAGAAAGCTCCAGCGGTGGCAGTTGTTCCTGGCAGCGGGTGCAAGTCGTGGCTTCAACCAGAGGAAGAGAGGATCTCGACGAGGAAGAAAGCTGGAGGTCGTTGCACTGCCAGGGAAGAAACCACCCGCTGAGTTTCCCGGTTAAAAGGTACGACCCTTTTATTCCCGATAGTGGTGAAGCGTGGCTATCCGGCCACCAGGGTGCTTGGCACGGGCGATTCGACCACGAGACGATCCAGGAAGGTGAAAAAGGCGAACTGGTTGGTCCCACCAGCTCAAAGGGAAGAAGACTCTCCTGGAAGAAGATCTCCTCTGTCGTCAGGGAAGTGGTGAGTTCGTACAGCAGGGCTCCACCGGTGGTGTCGTCATTGTAGATGGCTCAGCTTCTCCCCTCTTCCGATTCTTTAGGTCCTGTGGTGACTTCTGAAGTTCCAGTCCCCAAAGCCCTGCTTTTATGCAGAAAAACCCCCAATCCAACAGCCTAGCTGTCACTCAAACATGTTAAGTGGTGAGCCGGGCAGCTCACAACTGGGCCAATCACACAAGAGTTCAACTTGAGTTGCCAAGGCAACTCAGTCCAGGGTGCTTAATCCCCCTCCCACACATCCTGCTGACCCCAGACAGAGTGGCACCATTTGGAGGGCTTCTGTGGAGAAGCCCGCCAAAAGGTGGAACAAAGGGCTAGACTTAGGTTAGAGTTTCAGAGGCGAACACAAACGCCATTTTAAAACCGAGTCCTGGCAAAAAGATCCAACCGGGGAATAAATATTAAATAAATAACCCGGCGGTATCTTTAACATTGCACCAAAAAGTGGTGCGTTTAAAATGAATGGGAAAATCCCATAGGAAATATTCCGGTGGAATATTTTGCGTGGTATCCACTGCCACCAGCCAGAACTCGACAAGGGGGGACTGGACAGTGCCCCCTTGGAAAACAGACCCAGGGCAATCAAATTACCCCTACCAGTACTTCCACAATATGAGGTTTTGTACTGGTTCTGTTCACAATTTGAGACTAGTAAAGCCAATGGTGTCCTTACATACGCTGGGAGACAGTAGTCAGTCCCAAGGTATGGAGTCTATGTTTGGGGGTCACTATGACACCCCTGTGTTACTGCACTGAGGGTGCTGTGCAACACACATACCAAAAACACATGAAGCCCTATGTAGTGAAAGACCCCATAGCCCATAAAACACATTCACAGTCAAAGGACATTCTCAAATCATGCCTAAGAGTGGGAAAAAAAGTCTCACTCTTAGCAGGAGAAAAAAATAACCCCCAAAAAATCCAGCAAAGCTGCTGGGGGACTCGCTAGGTTTGGGAAATTAGCCTTAACAGAGAATTCTCCCTAACACTCACCCCCCCCCAGACTAAGGGACAGGAGTATTTAATCCACTCCTGGATGAATCCCATACCTCTAGTCGATTACATACATCCTAGAGAGACCATCAGCATTTCGGTGGTGACACCCTGACCTATGTTCTATGGTCAAATCAAAGGTTTTCTTTTTAAGCTATATGACCTACAAACCCTTTGAGGAACATCAGTCTTTTTAAAGCTATAGGGGATCTGGTTGACTAGTCCCTCAGAAGTTGGTACAACTTCTGAACCTGTGTTAGGCTTTTTCAAGGGGCCCTTATAAAGGATTCCCTTAGATCTAGAGGGGCCTCCAGAGGTCCTCACCACCTCTCTGTTGGGAGAAGGTTGGGTCTTAGGCCTCTTGGTTGGAGGGGATGGAGATAAGCAAGGTACATGCTTCTCCTTCCTCTTAGATCTAATCTTACCTACTTTAGGAGCTTCACTCCCAATACTAGGATCTGGGTTGGAGTCTTCAGTAGAAGGTCCAACAGTCTGAAGGTTTTTGGCCTTAGACTTCTCTTTTCTGGTTTTCCACCAGCACTGAGAATTACCAGTTCTCTTAGGTCTAGCTAGGGGTCCAGTTGGTCTATCCACATCTTCCTCAGAAGCAGGGGGAGTCACAGACTCTAAAACTGGGGGAATAATGATGGAGCTTGGTTCGGGCTCCCTTTTCCCTAACATTTTAGCCTGAAATTTGCCTGGGTCAGAGGTCACCCTACCAACACCAGGGCTTGTAGTGGGGTTCTCTGTAGAGGTTCCCACAGGTTTAGAGTGGTTCCTTAAGGTGACCTCTCTAGCCAATTTGGTTTGGTTCTGGGTCTCCATACTGGGAGGCCTGGGGGTACTCGATACTACTCCTAGAGTTCTTAGATCATTCCCCAACAGGACTCTCCCAGGCACCTCAGTCTGAACACTGACAGGGATAATCACTGTCATGCTGGTACCCTGTATGAGGGCTGGTAGAATTGGCACCATTTGGACAGGGCCTCCAGACATCTTAGTGGGACCTTTGGGTGCCTTAGCAACATCCTCAGGCCTGAAAAAGATTTCATCCACTACTGTTCGGCTGGCCCCAGAGTCTCGCCTGGCAGGGGTATCCTGGCCATTAACAAGAATACTGTCCATATAATAAACTTTAGAGTTTTCTGGTATGGAGTTATACACACACCTATTCTGATTGCTAACCAGACCCATGGACTCTACTGTTACACTTGCTTGAAGACCCAAAGGTTCTTCAGCAAAGACTTCAAAGTGAGCACTAGCCATTTGGACTTCCTCCTCAGGAGTGAAGGCTAAGGAGACTGTGCTGATCCCTGTAGGTTTACCCTTACATCTGGAATCTCCTTTGATGTGGTCAGTTGCCCCACAGAGATAGCATGTTCCAAATGCTCTCTGGAATGATGGCTTGTTCTGACTTCCTTCTGGTTTGTGACCAGAAAGTACACTAGCCTGATGGGTTTTCCTGGTTATTTTGTTGTCCGGGGCCCTCTTTGGGTTGGGAGGTATTAGAAGTCTCTTGGTTCCCTTTTTGTGGCTGCTTTCCCTCATCTTTTTTGTGAGTGACCCCTGAATCCTTGTGAGTAGCCCTGTTGGCCACCCACAAGTCAGCAGCCTTAGCTAGCTTCCTGGAATCTAATTCCTCTGAATCAGCCAAGTGCTGTCTGAGCTCAGGAGAGCAGGCATCATACATTGACTCCAACATAACAGGATTTCTCATTCCCTCATAAGTGTTCACCTTGTAACTCTTAATACATCCCTCTAAGTTCTTCAAACTTTCACTCACCCATGTAGCCCAAGGGGTACCATCATGCTTTTTGAGGACCATAAACCTCTTAAGGTACTGGGAAGGGGTCTTTCCATATCTAGCTATTAAAGCTAGCTTCACACATTCATAATCCTTCTTACCCACCTCCCCCAACTCCATTACCACATCATATGCAACAGGGGGGAGCCTAGAGAACAACCAAGGAAGTAACTCATTCCCTGAGATGTCCTGGAGCCCATGATTATACTCAAACATAGCCAACCAATACAACACATCCAACTTAGGCTCATACATACCCACAAGTTCTTTAGGCATCCAGGGTTTTTTGGGACTGGAACTCCTAGAGGATCCGGAGAGAGAAGCATTTTCAACAGACAATTTCTTCATCTCTAGCTCATGCTTGAGCTCCATTTCTCCGAGCCTTAGTTCTTGGTTTAGTTCTTGGTGCCTTTGTTCTGCTTGAGCATTACGTTTCTTAAACTCCAATTCAAGTTTCATTTTCTCTAGTTCAAGGCATTGAGGACTAAATGTGGGACCTGGCAAAAGTCCAGTAGGTACAGCTGGTAGAGCAGACAGAGGCCTAGGGGGACAATTACAACAGCCTCACCCTCCTCTTCTGACTCTGCCTCAAGATTATCAATACTTTGAACAATATCAATATCATTACTGTTATCCGCATTTTCTGGGGGAGTAGGTTCCTCTGAACCATCACCCAGACTTTGGTTCGCTAACAATCTTTCTATTAGCTGCATTTTCTTGCCTTTAGTCAGGAGATTCCTATGCTTACAGAGAACTCTTAAACAATCAGCAGTTTTTGTAGCAAGGGACTCTTGACTATAACTTTCCATAGTTGACAGGTTAGAAAATAAACTTTTTAGTGCTAAGCTTTGTGGTTAGTTGCACTAAGGTATCTAAAAGCACACTAAACTGTATACTCAATACAAATCCCACTTCTGCCACCAGTGTTAGGCAGAAACCTGTGCAGTTCCCTTAGGGACCACTGCAAAAAGTTTAAGACCACAGGAGTAAGCAGTAAACCCAATTTGGTAGCAGTCTGCACCACCCAGATTTACCTGGTAGCTGTGGCTGAGCAGTCAGACTTCTCTCAAGAGAGTTGGCAGTATATAGAGTATACACAATAGGGCCAAAGACACAGTAGAACAAGCAAACACTGACCAGAGCTTTGGTATAAAAGTATATAATTATTTATTTAAAAACACACTTATGAAAATACACTGGCACTAATATATCAAGCAAGTTCAAACACAGTCACTATAAGTATATACACCTCTCTCGTTAATTATTCGACAAGTCTAGGTTAAGACACCACTTATTTAGCGAAACAGAGGTGAGCACGTAACCGTAGATGGCACTCCAATAATTCATTTTAAAAAGGGAGAGAAAAGGCAGGATAGGAAAATAACACAGTACCAACACTTTTAAGAAACCACAGCAAGTCAAGAAAGGCAGGGTCTACTGTAGAGCAAAAAGTTCATAGGCCAGGCCCACTCTTGGAGAGAGCAAGGCGGAATGTGCCCAAGATCACACAGTGGAAATGCACTCAAAGTCTTTGCAGAAAAGTCAAAAGAGGTTGGATCAGTTCAGAAAGGTAAAGTTAGCAGGTCCGAGGTCAACCCAGATAGAAAGTCAAGGATTTACGGGACACCTTGGACAATCTGTTGCAAGGGAGACCAGGCGGGATACAGTACCTGAAATGGTGAGAAAACTCCAGCGGTGGCAGTTGTTCCTGGCAGCGGGTGCAAGTTGTGGCTTCAACCAGAGGAAGAGAGGATCTCGACGAGGAAGAAAGCTGAAGGTCGTTGCACTGCCAGGGAAGAAACCAGCCGCTGAGTTTCCCGGTTAAAAGGTACGACGCTTTTATTCGCGGTAGTGGTGAAGCACGGCTATCCGGCCGCCAGGGTGCTTGGCACGGGCGATTCGACCACGAGACAATCCAGGAAGGTGAAAAAGGCAAACTGGTTGGTTCCACCAGCTCAAAGGGAAGAAGACTCTCCTGGATGAAGATCTCCTCTGTCGTCAGGGAAGTGGTGAGTTCGTACAGCAGGGCTCCACCGGTGGTGTCGTCGTTGTAGATGGCTCAGCTTCTCCCCTCTTTGGATTCTTTAGGTCCTGTGGCGGCTTCTGAAGTTCCAGTCCCCAAAGCCCTGCTTTTATGCAGAAAAAACCCATTCAACAGCCTAGCTGTCACTCAAACATGCTAAGTGGTGAGCCGGGCGGCTCACCACTGGGCCAATTACACAAGAGTACGACTTGAGTTGCCAAGGCAACTCAGTCCAGGGTGCCTAATCCCCCTCCCACACATCCTGCTGACCCCAGACAGAGTGGCACCATTTGGAGGGCTTCTGTGGAGAAGCCTGCCAAAAAGTGGAACAAAGGGCTCGACTTGGGTTAGAGTTTCAGAGGCGAACACAAACGCCATTTTAAAACTGAGTCCTGGCAAAAAGACCCAACGTTTAAAATGAATGGGAAAATCCCATAGGAAATATTCCGGTGGAATATTTCGCGTGGTATCCACTGCCACCAGCCAGAACTCGACAAGGGGGCACTGGACAGTGCCCCCTTAGAAAACAGACCCAGGGCAATCGAATTACCCCTACCAGTATTTCCACAATATGATGGTTTGTACTGTTTCTGTTCACAATATGAGACTAGTAAAGCCAATGGTGACTTTACATGCCCTGGGAGACAGTAGTCAGTCCAGGGGTATAGAGTCTATGTTTGGGGGTCACCATGACACCCCTGTGTTACTGCACTGAGGGTTCTGTGCAACACATATACCAAAAACACATGAAGCCCTATGGAGTGAAAGACCCCATAGCCCATAAAACACATTCACAGTCAAAGGACATTCTCAAATCATGCCTAAGAGTGGGAGAAAAAGAGTCTCACTCTTAGCAGGAGAAAAAAATAACCCCCAAAAATCCAGCAAAGCTGCTGGGGGACTCACTAGGTTTGGGAAATTAGCCTTAACAGAGAATTCTCCCTAACACTTAGCAAAGGCAAGGCATCTTAATCGCAGCGCATAGCGCCTACTCACCGCATCAAGGCGCTCCAAAAATGCCCATACTTACCGGCGAAACAGAGATTCGGCCTTGCCGCCACATATTGGACTTCCACGTACCTAGGAAGAAAAAGACATTGTTTAAAAGGCATGCAATAACAGTAATATTCACAGCAATAAGACCTACCTGAAAGACTCAAGACGGGCTGGCATCAGTGAAGCAACTCGATTGCCATTGCCCACCAAGCTCAACGCGCGCCTGCGAAGACAGCAGGACGGAGAACCCGCCAACATCTAAAACAAGGTGAGGAGAAGTCCAGAATGGTCGTAGACCTACAGGGAGGTGGGAAGCTGTTTACCCCGGTTGCCCAGTCCTGAACATAACTTACCTGTATTCCAGGCAGAACTCTTCCGCTGGTCGCATCTGGGCATCGCAAGGAGGGACATCTGAACCCCAACTGCTGGGTGGCGCCCCCGTGGAACCAGGTGAGCGTAACAGAATGCGAAGCCTCCAAAATTAAATCCACCTGGGCGCCATGGAAACCTCAGAATTAGACCAATTGGCCCAACTAATAGGAGAACTGCGCGCCGAGGTTCATTCTGCCCGTCAGGAGACTAATGCTCTCAGAAGAGATTTAATAGTGACTAAGGAGTGCACTGAAGACATTAGCAGACAATACTTGCAATCACAAGCGGGCCAGACCCCCCTACCGGGAAACAACCCAATGATGCAGAATCCTACCCTGCCATCCACTTCTTATACTCCGGTGCAAGTCGTGCTACCAGGAACAGTTCCTTTGGCCTCACCGGAGCGATTTACGGTTGATCCACGGAAATACGCCACATTCATGAATCAATGCCGCCTTCACTTTCTTTGCAAGCCTGGAGCATTTCCAAACGGCCAGGCTCGGGTGGCCTTTGTCTTGTCATACCTGAGCGGTAGCGCAGCAGACTGGTCAGTTCCATTGGTGACACATGATGATCCTCTGCTACATGACTTTGGGGGATTTCAAAGGGAAACGGAGAAACTTTTTGCTCGTCATACCCAAGAACAAGTAGTGGACAATGAACTCCTTTCCCTCCGACACGGTAATCCTGACCTGTTAACGTACATTTCTACTTTGAACAGATTGGTCGCTGAAGCTAGGTGGCCTGAAAACAAAAGAACCACGTTGTTTCATCGGGGTTTACGAGGCAAATTAAAAGATGTTCTAGCTCAAGTAGTGGACCCTCCTCGAGACTGTTCGGAGTTCATAAATTTGGTTGTACAATTAGACCACCGGCTGCAAGACCAAAAAGCAGATCGCTCCAAAATGGATCCACGGGCAGTGTATGTTCGGTCTAGATACAATGTAACTCATGCACAAGAAAACCCTGCTGAGCCCATGCAACTTGGAGGACTGCGACCCCCATTAACAAAACAAGAACGAGATAAAAGAAGGCAACAACAACTGTGTCTGTATTGTGGAAAATCTGGGCACTTCTTGAAGGACTGCCCGGTGAAACCCCCTAGGAAGGTCGTTGGGGCCACTGAAAAAGACCAAGAGAAAGAATATCAATTGGAAAACTACACAGCTCGGCAAACGTAGAGGTCAGTTTGTCGAGTGAGGGAAAGGAGCCACCGACCTCACACTTTGCAATACCAGTGATCTTGATCAATAACCAACGGTCATCCAGAATGCATGCCATAGAAGCTTACATTGACAGTGGGGCAGTCGGGAATTATATTGATCGAGATCTGGCTGCAGAGATGGGACTTCCCTTATGTTCCAAGCCGATTACAGATAAGGTGACTACAGTGGATGGGACTGAAATCACTTCCGGACCGTAACCCAATGCACAGCTGAGATAACAATGTTGTGCCAGGACGGGCATAGGGAACTCATTTCGTTCGACCTCATCAAGGCACCTCAATTTCGGCTTACATTAGGGATGACATGGTTAGTCACTCATAATTCGTCGATTAACTGACGAGCTAGGAAATTAACCTTCCCCAGTGACTGCTCTCCATCCTGTTACTATCAAGAACAGAAGACTGCTTTCAGTAATTCTAGACTCCCGGAACCACAACATCTATCTTAGGTGTAACCAGTACCTTACCTGAGGAATACCGCGATTTCCAGGATGTATTCCAGAAGGACCAAGCCAATACCCTGCCGCCCCACAGGCCCTCCAACTGTCAAATCGACCTTGTTCCTGGTGCCCAATTCCCCTGTGGGAGGATCTATGCTCTGACTGAACCTGAAAATCTTCATCTGAAGTCCTATCTAGACCAGTACCTCGCAAACGGATTTATCCGTCCATCGAAGTCCCCGGCAGCTAGTCCTTTGTTCTTTGTGCTGAAAAAAGAAGGGGATTTAAGGACCTGTATTGATTACCGCGCATTAAAACAGATCACCGTGAAGAACCGTTACCCTTTGCCAATTATTCCGGAAATGCTGGACCAGGTCAAGGACGGTCAAATTTACACCAAATTGGATCTTCGGGGAGCGTATTACCTGGTTCAGGTCAGAAGCAGCGACGAATGGAAAACCGCTTTCCGTACTAAATATGGGTTATTCGAATATCAAGTCATGCCCTTTGGGTTATGCAACGCATCGGCAGCATTCCAATACTTCATGAATGACGTCTATAGAGAGTTAAATGATGTCTGCGCCCTAGTGTACATAGATGATACCCTGGTGTTCTCAACTTCTAAACAAGACCATATCAAGCATGTCTGTTCAGTCCTCGCCAAGCTCAGCGAACATCGTTTATTTGCCAAGCTGGAAAAGTGCTTTTTTCATGTAACCAAAGTGGAGTTCCTAGGCTTCATCCTTACTACCGGAGGCATCAGGATGGACCTGCACAAGGTCGACGCCGTTCTGAAATGGCCATCACCGACGTCAATAAAGGGAGTACAAAGTATGTTAGGCTTTGCAAACTTTTATTGTCGGTTCATACCAGACTTCTCCCAAATCGTACACCCAATCACCGTGTTGTTACGAAAAAATAACAAGAAATTCACCTGACCGAAGACGCAGAAAAAGCCTTTCAGGAACTAAAGGAAAGATTCACCTCAGCACCCATCTTACGACATCTACGTCCTGACCTCCCATATATCGTAGAGACGGACGCTTCCAGTATAGCAATGGGAGCTGTCCTCTCACAAAGAGATCCCGAAACTGGCCAGCTACATCCAGTGGCCTTCTGGTCAAAGAAGTTTTCACCTCCAGAAATTAACTACGCCATCACGAACAAAGAACTCTTGGCAATCAAATCCCCCTTCAAAGCCTGGGGACACTACCTTCTGGGAGCCAGACACACCATTACAGTTATTACTGACCATGGAAACCTGCAGTATCTTAAAACAGCAAAGGCCCAATCTTCACGCCAGCTGCGATGGGCTCTCTTCTTGGCTGAATATGATTTTGTCATAACATTTCGACCAGGCGTCAAGAATGGAAAGGCTGATGCACTTTCTCGTACTGGAACTGATGACTTGGTTTTTACAGCCCCAGATCCAGTCCTCATCATACCTGAAGACAAACTTGTAGGCCTGACTACAGCCTTAACACACATGGAGCTGAAAAAGGAAATTTAACAAATCATGAATCTGGATGCCCTCCTTGCATGGCAAGCGCAAGGAGAAAAATATTCCATCCAAGACCGCTTACCCCTTTTTAAGGGCCGCCTATACATACCCACCAAGGACCTACAACAGCAAGTCATTTCACGATTCCCTAATCGAAGGGCACCCTGGAATCACCAAGACCTTAGCCAAGGTTAAACAGAACTTTTGGTGGCCTACCTGGCGGAGAGATATAATCCAATACATTCATTCTTGTGGAATCTGCGCACAAAACAAATTGCAAAAACAAACCATCTGGTCTTTTGAAACCTTTGGACATTCCTCCAGGGCCATGGCACACCCTTTCCCTCGACTTCATCACGGATCTGCCTACCAGTCAAGGATTTAACACCATTCTTGTAGTCGTAGACCTATTCTCGAATATGGCCCACTTTATTCCACTCAAAGGCCTTCCATATGCATCCACTCTAGCCAAGGTATTTCTGGACAATATTGTTAAACTACATAGATTCCCATCAGTCCTGATCTCTGATCGAGGTAGTCAGTTAATTTCCAACTTTTGGAGAAAGAGTTGTGCAAGGGCGCAAATTGACGTCCGGTTATCCACTAGCCACCACCCCCAAACTGACGGTCAGACCGAAAGGACCAACCAGACCCTTGAGCAATACTTACGGTGTATGTTGCATCACGAGCTGAGAGACTGGAAGGATTTACGATGGATAGCTGAGTACGCATATAACAACTCCTTGCATTCCAGTACTGGGCAAACACCTTTTTATACTTTATATGGTAGACACCCGCGTACCTCAGAATTGGATCTCTCAACCAAATTGGAAATGCCTGCAGTTAAGACCCTTCACACCAGCATCACTCAGACTTTCAAAAAGGCCAGAGAACATCTGATTCATGTCAAAGCCAAGCAAAAACAATTCGCCGACCAACACAGGACGAAGGCCCCCGATTATCAAGTAGGAGACAAGGTTTGGCTAGCCACCAAGTTTATACCCATAAAAGGAACCCGTACCTTTCAACCCAGTTATTTGGGACCCTACACCATCAAGACGATTATCAATCCAGTGGCCGTCAAGTTAGATTTACCATCCAATCTACGCATCCATCCGGTATTTCATGTGTCCCTTTTAAAAACAATGCAACCTGGTACACGGATTGAAGCAGCTTCGAAACCCTTTCTTGTTGACGGAGAACTTGAATTCGAAGTTAAAGGCATACTGGATTCTAAGTACTCAAGGGGGAGACTATACTATCTAATAGATTGGAAAGGTTTTGGACCCTAAGGCAGATCCTGGGAACCCTGTGAAAATGTTCACGCACCACGTCTGATCAAAAGCTACCATCGAAACTTCCCAACTAAGCCTGGGCCAGACAGAAGGAACACCTTCAGAGGGGCCTTGCGGGGTGAGGGGGAGTGCTGTCACGACCCACACTCTGAAGACCCCCTGGCCAACCTATGGGCCAGGGAGAGTCTTGATTCCAGCCCCAACTAAACCCAAGAAATTGCAGCATAGTCCTTCTTGGGGCCAGTCCTGGCGCCTTTGGGGCCAGTCCTGGCGCCTTTGGCGCCGGGCTCATGTTTAAATATGGACTTGTGCTTGGGAACTACTTTTCATTAATGCCAGTCATGTGGAGGCATCCTTATAACCTGGCTCCTTGAAACCAGGCTTGCAGTGTAGTGTTTTTGGGTGTGGTACCATGGGGACTATTTTACCTCGACTTCTTTCTTGAAGCTATTTAAACCACACCTGAATAGACTGACACGCTTCGCGTTAGTTTGCATTACTGCAACGTAAGGCTCACCGTGTTCAGCTTCAGCCACAAACCTCGTAAGGACAGCACCTGCAAAGGAAAGGAGAAGACATTGTGAAAAAAAGGCAGCAGCTTACCTGAACTTCATCGCCAGCGGTCCGCAGCTCTTCCGACCATCATCCTGGAACCAGCGCTCCTCCGGATCGACGGACCTGAAAAAGAGAAGAAAACAAGGCATTAGACATTGTACAATTAACGAACTGTGCCGAAAGGCTTACCTCGCTGGCCGCTCCTCAATCAGCATCACGACAGAAATTCCATTCTCCGGCCGAGTACCGCGACCTGTGGAGAGGAAAAGATAAAAGGTTAGCAAAGGCAAGGCATCTTAATCGCAGCGCATAGCGCCTACTCACCACATCAAGGTGCTCCAAAAACGCCCATACTTACCGGCGAAACACAGATTCCCCCTTGCCACATATTGGACTTCCGCGTACCTAGGAAGAAAAAGACATTGTTTAAAAGGCATGCAAGAACAGTAATATTCACAGCGATAAGACCTACCAGAAAGACTCAAGACGGGCTGGCATCAGTGAAGCAACTCGATCGTCATTGCCCACCAAGCTCAACGCGCCCCTGCCAAGACAGCAGGACGGAGAACCCGCCAAAATCTAAAACAAGGTGAGGAGAAGTCCAGAATGGTCGCAGACCTACAGGGAGGTGGGAGGCTGTTTACCCCGGTTGCCCAGTCCTGAACATAGTTTACCTGTATTCCCGGCAGAACTCTTCCGCTGGTCGCATCTGGGCATCGCAAGGAGGGACATCTGAACCCAAACTGCTGGGTGGCGCCCCTGTCGAACCAGGTGAGCGTAACACTCATTCCATGAGCTAGTACCTCATACCTGGCTGAATATATATCCTATACTCACCAACTTGCACTTAACACTTCCAATCTCTCCTCAACCTAACTACCCCCTGTCCACCCTGTGCCACATCATGTTCTATTCCTTCACCCTCCTTGCTCCTCATCAATGGAACTCATTGCACCAAGAATATTAAGGACATCCCAACAGTGACAGACCTCAGTAACACACTTAAGAATCACATTGGGGATCATGTTCAAGTGAGCCATAATGTCAATGGAAGGCGTAAAATCCTTATGTGAGGATTTTATGCCTTCTGTTGATGCCATGGCTCATTTTTATTTATTTGTATGGTCTGAGAGGAGGGGAGTAACACAACTTGCTTTTCCGCCACTTCTATCTTCCACTCCTGCATACAAATGCTCCATCATTTGCGCTAGTATTGATTTTCATGCCGGTGCAAATGCTGGAGATCCCTATGGGGACCGCCAGCTTTATGCACTAACATAAAGGAGGCAGACCAGGGACGTCATTTAGGGGTCACCAGAGGTCACAACTGCGACCTCTGTGGTCTCCCTTGCGACCATGTGGCTCTTTAGTTATGGAGTGGCTGGCTTTCTTTTTCAGGCCCCTTAAAAAAAAAAAGAAGAAAAATAAGAACAGGAGTGCCACAAGTCTAACACTTTCAGCACTGATCCTGAATAAGTAAGAATAGGAACACCGAATAATGTGTCTTTCTGGAATTCTATACAATAATTGCTGGACTCATTAAAGGTTTACTTCAGGCACACTTCAGGGGGTGAGTCACTGATTTAGTCTGTTCTTAAACGCCTCAACTCAGCCTTTCATTATTCTGAGGTCGATAAATGAGTACCAACACAGGTTGGGTGATATTGGGTGTATATTATTTCTATATAAAGCGCTTAAGTGTAAGTGCTATATAATAACACGTCATTATCATTTGGTCATGGACGTCTGCTTGCATTCACAGTAATTTGGTAATATGGGCCTATACACACTGATCTTAACGATACATATGGCGATCCATTCTTGTATGAAATGTACATCACATTATAGTGATATCGTAATCATATTTTTCATAGTGTACAATGCTATGTGATGCCACTTCCTGTTTTGTCAACAGGTAAAAGGCCATGTTCCATCGCTTCCCGCGATATCACTTTGGGGTGGGGTCAAATGACATAACTTCCGGTGATGTTATCAGGGGTCAAGGGTTGTGTGATGTCACTTGTGCTATCCCTGTCAATTTGGTGAAATTACGTCCCTGAGGCAGACCATATAGGGATCCATTGCACACGCTTCCTGCCATGCTCGCATGTACAATTGAAATGAAACCCTCCCCGACATTCATGCTTCCATGCCGGGGAGGGTTTAATTTCAAATCAGGAACACTGCTTACTATGCGCGCATGGTAAGTAGTATTCCCAGTTGAAATGAAACCCTCCCTGACATGCTCTCATGTCGGGGAAGGTTTCATTTCAATTGTGAGTACTGCTTGCCATGCGAGCATGCCAAGCAGCACTCACAATGGAAAGTAAACCTTAACTGGCATGCCAGCAGGCCAAGCAGAGTTTACTCACTTTGCACTGTGGAGTGCAAATGTAAAGGGCACAAGGCAGCTTATAAGCTTGTACAGTGTTAGGGACCTGGCTACGCCTGAGTGCAAACGTACCAGGTCCCCGCCGTCTAATTACGCTCAGGAGCAACATGAGTTCCATTGTCTTGCATGAGGAAGCACCAGACTCTTAAAGTGTTATTACCCTCAAACACCATCATCACTAGATTGCATATTTGTACGAGGTGCAAATACAATATGTTTAATGCATTGTACTGTCACTATCTGCTGTTTTCAGCTGCTTCACCAGCCACTTTAATGCATTCACTTTTATAAAGCATCCGGCAATGGAAAACTCCTGACATCCATATGCCCTTTGCACAGTCCGTCTGCGGGAAGAACTTATCATATTCAAAACATAATTACTGTATCTCCAGTTATTCTATCAACAGAAATACATTGAACAAAATGAAAGCTGTAAGAAACCATGCCTTGTGCATTATCCGCACACTTGAGAAAGGGGGATCCATTTCATTGGCCTGTAATAAGTTAGCATGTCTCACTGTGGAAGGGATAAATCAGATTCAAATGCTTCTTTAGATGTGGAAAATGTTTAACTCAGTGACCACAGCACACCTGTCAGATATGATGAAACCATATACTCCATATCAGGTGCTATGCTCGAGCAATGATGAGAAATTAAGCGAGCACAGTTATTCCAAGGAGTGCATGAAAAAAACGTTCGCTTTATGTATATTTATGGAAAACTGCCTGCAAGCCTCAAGATCGATCTTCCATGCCACATGTTGGTTGTACGTGTTCTTAACAAGGTCACTTTCCTCCTTTGCACATTACTTGGCTATTTTTTCCTGTAGTCATTTTCTCTGATTTTTTGTTTAAATAGAGGTTTCCCCCAACCTCTATCTAACCTACCCACGCCACCTCACCCTGCCACACCCCACCCCCATTCCCCTGCCCCCAAACGCACAACATATGTATATAAAACAAAATAGATGTAAAGGACAACTGGGGGGGAAAAAACGAGTAATATGCAAACGAGGAAAATTACCTTGTTAAAACACGGAATGGGTACATTTTAAGAGCTGGTTGATGCACCATCTGTGACATATTTGTCAGTAGGTAAGCCATCTCTCATACATGGGTGAAAACTAACTCAACAACCGAATACTGGTGTCCTTGTTTCAATGTACTGGTTGGATTTTGCTTAATACTGCTTTGTACTTTTTTGCTTTTCCTTTCTTAAAGCATTGTTAGATTTGGCAGTTATTTTTACTTTTTATGTAACAGAGCATAGAAAGAGGGGAGGGGAGGTAAGGCAAACGTTTTTTTTTCTATTCCCTTGGGAAAGCATTTTTGTATTGGACTTTTTGAAGCCAAGTTTCAATTGCATTTGCTAGTAGCTCAAAGTTGTCTCTCAGTGATCAAACTAAAGTAAGTTGTGTGACTGATAACTTGCACTGTAATATCATATCTGGACTGAGCGAATAACATAAGTGAACTGAAATTACAATTGAAACCCCTATTGTATTGTTCAAATGTAGAAGGTCAGATGTACACCCAGTGCTGGTGATGAGGACAGGTAGTGAGATGAATGAATTAAGTGGGGTGGAAATGATTTAAGTATGAAGCACTAGAAGTCTGTAACCTAATGCTGAACAGATGAGGCAGTCAATATAACAGCCATGCCGGTATTGTGGAGAAAAAGCCAGCACGTTCAATCTGAATCACTGTGGCAGTGGGACAATGTGAGTTATATTCTGGGTTTATTTTAAAACTATATGTTGAGGAGAGTTAACACTCACCGACAACTATTCTTCATTGATTAGAAAAGTGGTGACAATCCCCCCTGTATTACAGGTGTTTGAATGCTATTAAAATACAACACTGTTACCTGTTACTGCTGATTGGAGTTATTGGATTAAGTACAGGGAACAACCATATTTACAGAGCAGAATGTGTGTGGGACTTACAAGTCAGCAATAATCAAGCAACACGACGAATGCGAGGCATATCTTGAGAAGATTTTGCATTAAAAGTACAGAGTTGTGCTTTTTGATCCATGCGCTACGCTGCAATAGCTGCATTTTGGGGATTTGTGAATGCCGCATTGCTAGGGTTACCCATGTGTTACTATTATTATATTTGCATGATATGTTAATCTACCCAAGTAATTTAGAAGAAAATCAGCTAATTTAAAATTAATCTTAAAGTGATGTCAAATTTCTAATGTGTGTGCCAAGTTGCACAAATATTCATTCCATGTGGTAAAGATGGAATTTTTGCATTACATGATTTACCCTGGAAAAATGGCAATGGACCAATCTGAGGTTCAAGTATTTGCTCATTTTTCTAAACGATGCACAGTAAAGTATTCAACTTTGGTTAGTCCCATCTTTCTTTATGTTATTTGTTAACCATGAACCTAACCCTGAAGAACAGTGGAACACTGTGCATATTGGGAAAGACTAGCGAAAACAACATGAATAGCATTCATGAGAAAATAAAGTACAGCAGGATGTGATCCGAAGCATTGACATGAAGGACTAGGAGGAGTGTGCAACAGCAGAAGAACTAGCTTCTGGATAGGTAAAGTAAGCCGTTTGATGAACACAAATACTGTGGCACCAAGACCATTCTAAGAAATCTTCTTAGAGGTTGATTTACTGGGAAATGCATTGTCCCTAATGTAAAAGAAGGGGTATATGCATCACAGCTTGCGAACACAATAGTATTTTGCATGATAAACTTCTATCAAGGAAACACGTCTGCATGGAATTGAAGACAACCTTAGAAGATGTAAACATTCATTTTGATATCACTATACATCATTGTATTCTGGCACACCTCAAGAATTTGAAGTCTGTAAATCAATGGCAGGTTGGATAGTTATTGTTCTTGATTACATCTTCTCATAACATTTCAACCTGTAAATATCATTTTGAAAGAAGCTGCATTACCTTGACCAGATTCAACAAGTGCACCAACAGTACAGTCTTTGCTTATCATTGCCAGTTCCGGATTAAACCCTGTGGAGGCCCCTATGCAGTCGAAATGTCGGGCTCCCATGCAAATTATCTCTGAATAAGTATTTTCTGCACTGTTTTATTTTGACCCATTGTCACAGGGCTGCTAAAAGGAGTGGGGCCCAAAGGCCAGTGCCTACTTGGCTTAATGGATCATCCGGCACTGATCATTGCACCTGAGCGAATGAGAGGCCACTTTCAGTAGCCGACTGGTATGAACATGCCTAAGTTGTTCATTATCATAGGAAATTCTGGGTCAGATCAATCAGGAACCAGAACGACATGAGAAAGAAACAATGCATGGAAGACAATGGAAAAAAAACAATGCATGGAAGACAAAACAACGACATGTATGTGCCAATGAAGCAAATGCAAGTTGAAATGTTAATGTAGGGTACATGATAATCTCACTGCAGGCCATGCTACAATATTTTTAGCTTGATCTTGTATACAAGCAGAATTCTCTGCTAAGAAGCTTAAGTTATTGATACATTTACAAAAACCTAAAAGAACATAGCATTGGGTAGCATTAAATGTAATTACAGTTCTCCTTGTACCTTAGAAAAGCACAACGGTTTTGATTGCAGTAAAATTGTCATAGAAGATGGCTAATTCCATTACATCATCAAGGGTTACCATCTTCACTGAAACTGACAGAAGTATTATGTATGAGCTTTATCATTTGTATGAAATGCATCTATGTTTCTGAGTGACAGAGCAACTCAATAAAAAAAATGCTGGACAGCTGTGAGTACCTTCTTGAAGATGTATTTTAATTTATTGCCTGCGTGCCACCAAAAATCAAATGGGACGAAGAACATCATTTGTATGATTTATTAACAGTTATTGAGGCATCTTATGATCGTCAACACAGCATTGAGACCCATGCATCTTTAATAGGTTTGGCCTGTGGAGCCAACAACTATGGACCAGAAGAGTGCCAGAGATTGACTGTGGGTGTTGCCAGTGATCCAAAGATCGTTGACCAGTTCATGTTCCGATGAACACAAGGGGTATCCTGTTCACCTGAGAAGTACTAAATGAAACAAGGCGGAGAGCTCTTACATGGCCCCTCCACTTCCCTGGCTGTACCTTCCCATCTCTTCACTGGACAGACCGTTGTGCATGCCAATCCGCTTGTGTAAAGAAAATGATCATTTGCACCAAACAGAAATGACTGAACATTGCTAGAAGCAGGCTTTAGAAAGCACCCACCTCATGACTCTGGAACGCACTCTTGCCCCATCATGCTATGTACCACTTGCTCTCCACTCCGCCCCTCACTGGGTCTTGCTTTCTCCCACCAATCAGTTTTACTATCTCGAAACTTCAGCAGCTAGCAACATTCGACAACAGCTTCAGAAAATGCCGTCAATCCTCCATCAAGCAGGATATCTGCTGTCATGTTAACATTCTGTTATATTCATAGTAGTCCTGCTTTCTCTTTATGGCTCAGTGTTCAATTTGTATATTATCTCGTTGACACTAATATGGAGTATATAGGTTGAAAGGGTTTTAATTGATTTGTGGTAGAAGCGTGCTAAAGCAGAAGAGAACATTTGTGGGGGAGTCTATTGTTCTGAACTCGATTGAACCGTTTTTTAAGGGGAGGAAGGATAGCTCAGGGGAACGTGCTTGTCTTGGAAGCAAGACAACGCGGTGCAACACAGGTTCGCATCCCGATCCCGTGCTTGGAAACTACTCGTTGGTATTAAGTGCGTTATAAATGAACAATTACAATTGGTCATTAAATCATTAAAGAAGAATCCAGTTTATGAGACTTGTGTCGGTGACCTCTCCTATCTGTTCCACGGGACAATAAGCGGAAACGTGTTATACGACATCACTCTTGCATATTTATTCCCAATTATCTAGGATAAATTGAGACAATGTAGTACTTACCAGGGCAGGAGGGTGCCAACAGCTATGCTGTTTGCATCAAAACATGTGGATGGGATTTATCGCAGAGGCGGGAGGGACAACAAAGACTGTCATAAACCAAGGCTGACAGACTCAACATCCGCACAGCAGATGTAGACGGAAGCAGAGGTAGACAGAAATAAAAGACAAATTATCTATGAGGAAGACAGTCTCATATGCCTTCCTGCTTGTGACAGAAATATAGAAATAGGCTAATGCAAGCTAGATGGAATTAGGAACATGCTTTGGTAGAGACCATGAAAATATGTAAGAGCAACAGACAGTTAGTGATGTGGGACTGCTGCTCCACATAAACATCTTTCCACAGAAATATTCAAGTATGATATAAATCATAGTTGTTCATTATGTGGCCCTTTGGACTACAAATTCCAAGATCCTTCATCATCGACTATCCCAGGATCATGGGAGCTGAAGTCCAAAACATCTGCAGGGGGACATAGCTAATAACCATAGCAGACCTATGATGGCAACCATAGAGTAGTCCAGAAAGATCTATGCAGTGAACTCAGATGCTGCCACAAAAGGCGGCCCTCTTTCCAGACAAGGGTCGGTCTTTTCTTTCCCAGTAAACAGCGCGAAGGGCTTCCACAGCTTCCACCGACACGGTCAGAGTCCCAATTATAGTATCTTGCTCTGGGACATTGAAAACTGTGAGGGGGAGAGAAATGTGGGCCTATGAATTACATTACTTTTAAAAACACACTACAAGCAATTCAAATATTTCAACCGTAATTTTAATCTCCAAAACAGTGCAGAGCGCAATTGGTGATATATTTGACTTCTGGAATGATCTACTCTTTTCATATGGTATGTCATCACTTTACCCAGCTCCATCAACACACTTAACTTTGGGCAGGCTAGAGGGGGCAATTAGGGCATTAAGTGGTATCTCTTGGTGCAAGTTACATGTACGGCCTGTATTTTACTGCCTGGAGAGTATGTATGACCAGGCACCACAGAGGCACTGCCTGGAACCCTGGGCCTCATTTCGAGTTTGGCAGTAATTCCTTTACTGCCAAAAAAGCATTTACAGCAAAACAAAAGAGGTGATGGCTGGAAGATTTAGAATTCACCTTATCCTTTCGTATTGCTCTGGGCAACTTTCCAGGCCATCGTTCTTCGCTTGCCAAGCAATTACACAAGGGGAAAGATCATTTGCAAATCAGGCCTGGTCCCACCACAAAAGGGGCAGTCTAGTCCGCACTGCTTGGTCACACCCCTTGCTCACAAGACCACAAGCAACCTAGGACATGCTTCAGTCTCTTACCGCAATTACGAACACTTTTTTTTCACACACTGCCAAAATTGTAATGAGGTCCCCTCTCTTATCAGTTGGAAGGAGATGGCGCAACCATAACATAAATGCTCGATTTGAGGCTCTCATTGGTACCCGTGTGTGGACCACCTAGAATGATGGACATACGGACTATAAGTAGATTACATGTGCACACATCTCTGCTGACCATTCTCCTGGCTGGGTTCAGAAGCTAGAAAGAACTGGGGTGGCAGCAAGCCAGTGGGCACTGCAGGCCCTTTTAAGGGTCACATTATGCCACGTGTGCCACACTTTAGTATTGTGATGTGCCTTCTCTGTGCTGTAGGCTCTACCTTCCCACTGGCTGCTCGCTTTCCATTACATCTCTGAGACCTATCACATCCCAGGATATTATAACACCAAGGCAGGGAGCACGATGGGGGAGTGACACGATCTCCTCACACAGGTAAGTGTATTTAAGTTCTTTATTGCATGGGCCCCAATGTCGAGGTACCACCACCAGAGTCAGAGATAAACTGGCCCTTGTGGAATGTTGATTCCTGAACCGGCATCAACATTCCACACGCGCCTATGCACATTACAACATATCCTCTTCCCTTACATAACCAAAAACAACATTAACAAAATGCAAAGTGAACAGGAAATAAAAGCAATGGTGAAAGAAACAGTAACATATAGCTACCCTTCCTCCATAAACAAAACATGTCGCAATGATACAGAATAGTAATCAAGACCATCGCACCTGAAATACACAACAGTGCAACACTTAACAAATGTAGTCTCTAAACCTTATGGGGGGCCCCCACTGCCTAGCGAGGCGGCCCCCACCTTGCCCCACATCAGCTTGCTGAGGAGGAACAATCTCACTCTCCACATTCACACCTGAACCAGAAGATCCCGGAACATCCTCTTCCTGTTCGCACCTCACTCCTTGGGAACCCACAGGATCAAAGTCCAGAGCTACATCCTGAGATTCCCCTCTCAAATCTGCACCTGACATTCCAGCACGCTTGACTCCATCCACCACCACACGTCTTTTACTCCACACGGAGCCATCCTCCAATTGTACATGACCCTTACCGGTCTTCACAACTCTCCTTGGGGGTAAAAACGTGCTATTGCCTATGTGAACCAACCTAGGATTTTTTATGTACATATTATCCCCAGGCCTAACGCCTAATTCCTTCCTGAATTTCTGGGAAGAAACCAAAGCTTCCTGGCGCGCCAGAATACTGTGATGTATACTTTGCAGATCCACATTACATGAACCACCGCCACCCAAAGCCAAAGTTCTCAACATAGTTCCTGCTTTTCTGCCCCTCATGAGTTCAAATGGAGACTTTCCCGTAGCCACTGAAGGAGTCCTACGATACGCAGCCAGGTACAGTGTCACAACATCCTGCCAATCCAAACCATTAGCCAAAGCCAATTGTATAGCAGACTTAATGGTACCATTCGCCCACGCAACCAGACCATTGGCACATGGATTATATAAAGCAGTCCGGTGATGGGAAATGGCCTGCTGAACAAAAATTCTCTCATGGCTCTGGACGTGAACTTCACACCATTAACTGTAACTAAGTTGGCCGGTAATCCCTCACGGTCAAACACTTTCCTCAAAAAAGCAATAACATAATCTGTAGTGATATTACCACAGGCGGCTACCTCGATCCACCTGGATGTATAGTCCACCAAAACCAACAGATATCTATAGTCAGGCTGAAGACATTCAAAAGGACCCATGATGTCCAAAGCCAATTTAGTCCAGACTTGCTCAGGAACATCTACAGGATGTACCGGTTGTGGATGCAATACCTTACTTTTATCACTGATGGCACAAGCCTGACAATCTTTCACCGCCTGTTCTACATCCTTGTCCATAGACGGCCACCAGTAATCTTCCCTAAGTCTCCTCTTGGTCAAAGACTGACCCAAATGACCAGCATGCACCAATTCCACAATTTTACCTCTTAGACTTACAGGGGGAATCAACCTGACACCTCTGGACACACCCCAAGGACCCTCAGCCAATTCATGCAATACCTGGGAATAGCCTCTCCCCTCAGGTTTGTCCTCGACGGTATGCCAACCTTTAACCAGACCCTCCCTGATCCATTTTAATTCAACATCAGACTCAGACTCCACATCCCACAACGACTTCTCCACAGCAGAAGCCACATAAGCAACCTGACACCCCTGCAAGTCCTCCTCTTTCACCAACCCGGCCTGGTTGTGACTGTCACCCTCCATCACAGGCAAACGGGACAAACAATCCGCCACATTAAACTTCCCTGGAAAATATTGCAAAGAGAAATTGTAATCCTGTAGCTCCACCGACCACCTCGAAATCGTCGGGGATACTGCCATCACACCTTTGGTAGAAAACACCTGCACCAACGGTTTGTGGTCTGTCCTGACTATATACGGTATACCCCAAAGAAATGTCCTGAAATGTTTTGAAGCCCACAGCACAGCCAAGGTCTCCCTCTCAATTACCAAGTACCTGGTTTCCACATCTCTCAGCGTCTTCGAGACAAAGGCCACCGGCATCCATTCATCATCCACACATTGTTCTAGCACCGCACCCAAACCCACCTCGCTCGCATCCACCGTAAGTACAGTCTTGTTCTTGGGATCAAATGACCTCAGGCACGGAGCATTTTCCACATCTCTCTTAACCAGCTCAAATTCTGCCCCACACTCCTCAGACCACACAAATCTGACTGACTTCCTCAACAGGGCCCTCATGGCCACCGTCTTCTCAGCATAGTTGGATATAAATTTAACATAATACTCTGCAAGGCCCAGGAAAGCCCTCAGCTGGTTTTTATTGGCTGGAACTGGCGTGTCTCTCATAACCTGTACCAACTCTCCCTTAGGGGTAACACCCTGCGAACTCAGGCTAAAACCTAAATAGGTAACCTCTTCCACACCCACCTGACATTTGGTTAGTTTTACAGTCAGACCTCTCTCTTTAAGAATCTGCATGACCTTCCTGACCCTAACATCATGTTCCTCCCTGCTACTACCCCACACCAAGATGTCGTCCTGAAAATAACTTATTCCAGAGACCCCTCCAAACATCTGCTGCATTAACCGTTGGAACACAGCAGAAGCTGAAGCAAGGCCAAATTGCATGCGACAAAAACGGTATGCCCCAAAAGGAGTCACAAATGATGTGAGAGGCCTAGAGTCAATGTGCAGGTCAATTAAATGGTACGCCGTTGACAAATCAAAGGTGGAAAAATACTTTGCATCCCCCAATGTCAACAACAACTCGTTAATGTTCGGCAAGGGATGCCGATCTACCCAAATGCTACAATTAAGCTCCCGAAGGTCTACACACATTCTGATACTCCCATCACCCTTCTTGACCAAGACCACGGGAAACAACCACTCTGACGACTCAATAGGTTCAATTATACCTGCCGTCTGTAATTTGGTCAACTCCGCTTTCAATGCCTCCCTTGCCGCTACCGGCAATCTCCTCACTTTGTGTACTTTAGGGACTGTGCCCCTCTTCAGCACGATGCGATGGGCAAAACCTCTGAACTTACCGAGAGTATACTAAAATACCTCTAGAAACTCATTCATGAGCACCGTTGGCGTAACTATTTTGCTATCCACCGCTCCCTCTACAATACTGAGAACTGGCACCTCCTTACCCGGATGACTCTGCATTTGTAAAACTGCCTGCTCGTCCCAACCCAACACACTAGTGCCCTTGGAGGCCACATACAGTTTACCCAAAGCTTTCCTCCCATTGAAGGAAAAATTGGACCAATTGTGTCCCAGTACATCAATAGGGTTCTGCCCATATGCGCATGGCTTGATGTCCGAAGCCAATAAAGTTGAAATCTGTTTACCCAATACTTCATGATACACTTCTGGAGCCACCATTGTGTAAGGTGACCCTGAATCCACCAACATATCCACAGGATGCTCATCCACCAATACTGAAACCCAGGGACCCTTTCGCACACTTCCATCCACATGCAGAATCACACCCTGTTCAGGTCTACCGCCTGAGGCACCTTCTTGTAACATTCTGGAATCATCTGGAGCAACATTAGCCACCACTTGCACTTTACACATGCGTGCATAATGGCCCACGCGTCTACATTTCCTGCATTCAACATTGCTAGCGGGACAGGACTTAGAATCAGCCGCATGGCTGTACCAACCACAATTTTTACACCCATCCTTACCCTTAGACCACCTGCCCCCTTGACCATTCACCTTATCCACATTTTTCTTGTTCTTTGGTATTACAGCATGAACCACCTCCCTAGACGCATCCCTCTCAGTAACAATCTGTACGCTCGTCTTGGAAGCCTCAATTGCCCTAGCAATCTCCAACACCTTATCTAAGGATGGGTCACTCTCAATCCACAATCTTGCTCTGATTTTTTGATTAGAGGTCTTCATCATAATTTGGTCCCTGATGTGTTCATCCCCATTACCAGGAAACCTACACGTGGCCATTAGCGCTCGTAATGCCGTAACATGAGTATCTATGCTTTCCGTGGATCCTTGTGCCCTAGAAAAGAATTTATATCGCTCCAAAACCACATTAACTCTTTTACCAAATCGAATTTGCAATTTTTTCAGGGCAGTCTCATATGCACTTATAACCATCTCTCCCTCACCGCCACCTGGAACCATTACATTCTCTCCAGGCAGGTGACGAAAAAACGCTCAAGCCCTCAGTACCAATACAATTGAGCAATGCAGCCTCCTTTTCATCATCGTTGAATTTTGCACCGCCGGCGGCCCTCAGGTATACTTTGAAGGCATCCACCCACTGCTCCCAAGGGGCAGTAGGTTCACCAGGGTTTGGCAAAAAGGCAGGTGGAGGCCTCGCAGCTATATGTGGCATGTTAAATCGAGGGTGCACTGGTCACCAACAAAAAAAAAATCAATTTGCAGACCCCAAACCAGTAAACAGTACGCTCCTTGTGAAACCAAAAGGGTTCCTTGTCCCAAACCAATGAGGAAGCTCCGTAAATTGTCACTTTGTTTTCATGCACTGAAATGTAAAATGCAGTACTCAAAATCAGCCCGGTTGGCCCCACGTAAGTCAATGTCAGAGTGTCAGGTGCAATCCAGGTAATCCGTGAGACAGACAACTGCAAAAAGTCAAAGCGACCTACCGGTGCACCTTAGCAGCCATATCCATCAACCCCTTGCTGCCGTCACCTGTCCAAAGTGAGCACCGCAGCACTCAGCTGGCATGGAACACGAAGCGACACTCCGAAATCCTCCTAGGACGTAGCCTGGAGCAGCCGCTACATCCGCGTCTCCTCCCCCACGGATGCGGAGACTCGGGAGATAGCCCCGCCCCCTGATGGCAGCAGCCGGCAAAACAAAAAGAGGACTTCGGGCGGACACATATCCGCATCGCGTCCCAGGCCACTCCTTCACCCGTCTTGACCAATCCTTCACCTGAGCCTGGGCTGGACTCCTGTGCAGCCACCAGAGGCCACCGCAAGTCACACCATCTTGTGACTGCTCAGCTCGCACAGCGGTGAGACGGTCAGGCAGGGCCGTATACGTCCAGGCGGGGCCCGCCTGCAGCCGTGACCGCAACATGACTCTACGGAGCCCTCCGTACATGGAGCACCTGCAATCTGGCGGTGATGACAGCACGGGCAGCACCAATCCTCCGGTGCCCTAACAGGGCCCCCGCCAATCCTCCGGCACCCCAACAGCATTCTCCGGGCTGTTCGGATAGATGCCAAAGACTTTGCAGTGTATTTTCTTCGCTGCGCGGATGGGGCAACTGTGCGCCGACAGCAGCGGGAAAGGCAACCGAAACAGCAACGCACGCGTGAAGCCGGGGTCCACACAAATCCTCGTCGCCAATGACAGGATCTCCTCACACAGGTAAGTGTATTTAAGCTCTTTATTGCATGGACCCCAATGTCGAGGTACCACCACCAGAGTCAGAGATAAACTGGGCCTTGTGGAATGTTGATTCCTGAACCGGCATCAACATTCCACATGCGCCTATGCACATTACAACAGAGAGCTATGACATCCTTTCGTGACATCATACGACAATCTTGCGAGGCTCCCATCTCAGAATTATGGATGCTGTCAACGCTTTTTAAAGTCAAGTCGCAGATGATGTGAAATACAGACATCAACGTCCCAATAGAAAACAACAATGTCAGACAAGTATCCTTTGCACACAAGTTACAAAGGTCTCCAATGCTGTGTACTGTAAATTACAATATACCACACAACCTTATAGACTCTCATTAATGAAACCCACCCAAAATGTTGTAAAAGGGTGGCTACATGCGAGCATACATGCAACGTCATTCTTCAAAACACATCGCCTTTAAACCACTTGCTTTTTTAAGCATATAATTGTGGTGTAGTTAAGCTAGGCCTGATCACGTGAGCGAAGGGTGACCCGCACCACGTGACCTGGGCCGTAATAAAGGTTTTGCCCAGAAGGGATTAATCTGGCGCCAGCAGCGAACATTGCGAGTCGGGCGATTCATTTGCTCTGTATAAGTGAGAGTGAAAGAGTGGCGTATGAATGTCCCCGACCTCCCGGAATGTACCGGACGTCGGGAGAGATAACATTACACTGGTGACGAGGCTGTTTGAAGCCACGTGTGACAAACAAACGGGAACAAAAATAATAATAATAATAATAATAATAATAATGTGCCACTCTACTGCCTGCCCAACGATTACACCACGAATACCAGAAAGGTCTAGAAGGCCTCAAGGATCATCATCACCACAGTTTTCCAAGCCATCATAAGGGAGACACAGTGGTGCACCCAGACAAGGTGAGGACATTTAAGCCCAACCACGACAACCACGTGGGAACACATGCTGCCCACAGGCACAGCAAAAAAGGGGAAAAAAGGCATGCAATGGAGAAAGTGCGCAAGAGACGAACAGCAGGCCAGCGCCAATACAACAAGGTGAGCCAACATGACCAGACCCCATACTAGCACGTCCAGAGCAAATAGTGGCAGCGCAGTGTGAAGAGAAAGCATGGACAGCCAAGAAACCACGCAAACAACCTTTATGAAACCGTTGTATCCGTACACCACGGGAGCTGCCCTCAGATGGGGGATATGGCTCCAACAATTTGAGCTCCACTTACAGGCCAGAGACATTGCTGAAGGTAGGAGAAAATGCATGCTTCTACTACTAAACATCGGCGCTGCAGCACTACATCTATTCAACACGCTTCCGAACAGAGGGACAGCAGACGAGTAAAACTCAGCAAAAGGGGCGTTAAACAATAAATCCAAGTCCAAACTGAACTCAGACTGTGAAAGGTTCAATTTTTGCATGACCCACCAGAGGGAGAAAGAAACCATTGACGACTTCCATGCACGACTTAGGGAACTGGAGGTCGATTGTGAATTTCCAGACGAAGACTTTGCGGCCCGTCTGCAGATTATCAATGGGTTGTCGTCCGAAAAACTACAAAGGGCAGTACTGTCGGAGAAAAACATCTCGTTGGACCGCATACTGGCTATGTGGAGACTACGGGAGCGCACGGATGATCAAGTAGCGGTCATGGAAGCAGCAATCCAGTGCCTGCCCCTGGACAACACGCAAAAAGAATAAGTAGCAGCAGTCCGAGGTCGACAAGAAGAAAGGCGCCCCAACAGCGCAAGGCCGGAACGCCCATCAGGATGACGTGACACCTGCAAGTGGTGTGGTGGTCCCTGGGCACAGAGGCGAACCATGTCTGGCCTTAGGAGTAACCTGTAGAAAGTGCAAAAGGCTGAATCACTTTGTAGCCATATGCCTGAACCCCACACCCCCGAGGGACCCGGGCCGACAATGCACCTCAAACCGGCAACAAAGGGGAAGAGGAAAAGCCAGAGCTGTCGCCACCACTCAGAGATCGCCTAGCAGTAGCAAAGCAGGTGAGTCCTCGGATGAAGGTGCGTCCTCCGCCAGATGCGAAAAGGAAAGACGGAAGAAGACCAAAGGAAAAGATCATCAAGTTCACATGCTCTCTGCCATAAAACCGAACAGAACAAAACACAACCGGAAGAGAAAACAACACAAACGAACATTGTGCACCATCCTGTCAGATGGGAACCCCATCAGGGTGGTCGTAGACACAGGAGCGACGGTGAACATCATGCCCATCCAACCTTACAACACCATAGACCCGAAGCCAACGCTCCAAGACAGACGAGTGAGACTCTTTGCGTATGGGTGCAAGAGGCACCTACCAGTACCCGGGTCGTTCCGATCAGACCTAGCGTACAACAAAGCCACATGCTGGGCCGGAATATATGTGGTAGACGCGGGACTGGAAACACAAGTAAGCTGCCACACCGCAGAGAAATTGCACCTGGTACATTTTGCATTCAGCGTTAACCCACTGGAAATAGACAACCTCTTAGAAAAACACCACAAAGTATTTCAAGGAATGGGATGCCTCCGTGGGAGAAACAACCAAACTACACATCGACCCAACGATTGAGCCCAAGGCCGTACAACATCGCTGAGTCCCCTTCCATATGAGGGAATCTGTGGAGAAAGAGCTGGAGAAGCTAGAGAAGCAAGGGATAATCGAGAAAACATCTGACTCCACTCCATGGTTGTCACTGATGGCTGTCGCCCACAAACCACAGCAACCTAATGCTGTAAGAATATGCATTGACATGAGGCTGTCCAACCTAGCCATCGGTCGGGTAACGCCACGTCACCCCCACCATTGATGAGCTGATCATGGACCTAACGAGAGCCAAAGTCTCCAGCAAACTCGACCTAAGGTCGGGCTATCACCAACTATGCCTCGCCAGAGAGTCCAGGTACATAACAATGTTTTCATCCCACCTATGACTCCGAAGATACAAACAGCTGAACATTGGTATTTCCTCAGTGGCAGAGGTTTTTGAGAATGAGATCAGAAGAGTACTTCATGGCCTTGCTGGAACCACCAACATTAGTGACGACATTTTAGTATATGGCACCACGACAAGCCAACACCATGAGCGACTAGCCACAGTCCTCCAGCGCCTAGAGGAATCAGTCCTCACTCTACACGCAGAGAAATGCAAATTCAACAAAAGCAAATTGAACTTCTTTGGCTACGTATTCAACTCCGACGGGGTGTCACCTGACCCAGCAAAGGTCTCTGACATCAATGGAATGAAAGCCCCCACGTCAGCGTCAGAGGTGAGAAGCTTTATGGGCATGGCCACTTATTGTGCGGGGTTTATGCCCGACCTGGTCACCATTGCAGCACCTCTGAGAGAACTCACAAAGAAGGAAAAACAATGGGAATGGGCAGGACAACACCAACAGCATTCCAACGCATAAAAGTCTTGGTAACCTAGTCTCTAAACAAAATAGACGTTGACAAAGTCAAAAAGTTTAAATACTTGGGTGTGGTCTTAGACAACTCAAAAAAAGAACTTGCCATGCAAGAAGCTCTCCTAAAGAAGATCCGAAACTTGGCGACACAAGGAAAGGCAATAGAAAGAAAATGTGGACGCTTCTCCAACATCCCAGTACTTAACTTTTATAAGTTGAAGGTTGTTCCCACTGTGACCTATGGTTCTGAGGCTATGCCCTATCTACCCAAAACAATATGGCCAAAACTGGAGGCCCTCTTTTGGAGAACGGTTTTAGGGCTGCCAAATTCAACCCCAGCCTCTCTGATCAGATGCAAACTAAGTCTACTCTCCCTACAGGGCACCATGGGGTGTAATACGCTCATGTTGTACAGGAAATGTGTCATCCTGAACTGTACTTTCCTCCACAGCTTGGACATCAAAGAAACATGTGAATCGAAATGAAAACTTTGCGCTATTAAAAAGTGTAGAGTGCTCAGAAGACAATCTAAAGTACAACCCCACAAGGGTAACTAAAAAAATAAAAGAGTTTTCGTTGATTCATACTCTAGCTGCAGCAAATAGCAGCAAACGTACATCCCACCTCCCTCCAATATGGAACAAACTAAACTCGCTACAGAACTACATCAAAAAGTTCTCTAGTCGATCAGCACGAAACACCATAATGAGAGCTAGATTGAATCTCTTTGATACTAACGAAATACGTCAAATCAGAGGACTTTCGTTGACCAAAAACTGCAGATTTTGTAGCAAGGAAAAGGAGACAATCTGCCATCTCCTACTATCCTGCCCCAGCACGGTGGACATTAGGCTCCCTTACATGAAATACTTATTCAGATACTCGTCATCGACAGATGAAGAAATATGGTGGGCAAGAATGATCAGCGGGGACAGAGCCTCATGGCAAATAGCGACTGAATCTGGAATCTAAACACAATGCAACTACTTGGGCCACTCCTAGCCTTCCTCTACCGTCTCTTTAACCCTCTAGAGATATGTCCCACTTCAATTAATTTATTACGAAACTAGATTGAAGATGTAAAAAAATCAATTTTGATTAAATTCAACATTACAACTTTTTTTTATTTTTTAAGTCTTGCTATCCAGCACCACAAAAATAGCATTCTTCAACACTGGCAGCGTATACCCAGTTGCTTTCGCCAACCGAGCGCTAACAAAGACCGAACAAAACTATGCCCACATTGAGAAGGAAGCACTAGAGATCCTATGGGGCCTCTGCCACTTCAGTGTATATCTCCTAGGGCAACCAGTGAAAGTATTCACAGACCACAAACCACTGATACTGATTTTCAGAGTGTCAGCACCACACCCCCAGCATGGCTAGAAAAATTGATGCTCCAATTGCATCCGTTCAACATTGAAGTTTCGTACAGAGACAATCCGGCTGACTACCTGTCTCGCCACCCACAACCCACCACCAGACAAGAGGAGAAGGGTACCTCTTCGTCCTAATGGACACATTTTGCAGATACCCGGAAGTGGAGCACGTCAAGTCCACAGACGCCATGTCAGTCATCACTGCCCTCAAGAAAGTATTCGCCATACACGGGATACCCAGGAAACTGAAAAGTGACAATGGGCCACCATTTACCAGCCATGAACACAAGCAGTTTCTCACCAACCTGAATTTAAAACACCAGAAGATCACCCCATGCTGGCTGCAAGCAAACAGTGATGCTGAACGCTTCATGGGATCCTTAAACAAAACCATAAGAATTACGAAAGATCACAACCAACCCTGGCTGCCAGCAGAATATAGATTCCTCCGAACACACAGATAAACCCTGCATACGTCCACAGGAGTAAGCCCAGCAGCATTGATGTTCGGAATGCCAATACAAGCTGAACTACCGCTACACCCGAGCTGGGTGATCCCCGACTCTGACATACCACTCATAGAGGAGAGGCGAGCCAGGTGGAATGAGAAAGAGAGTCAAGCCTGACACACACAGCACAGGGAACTGCAGCCAGGGGGCACCGTGTTAGTGAAGACCAGAACACCCCAGAAGAAGATGACACTGACTTACGAGTCGCACCCATGGACAGTAAGGACGCCAACCACAGCATGGTACCAGCTGCCAGAGGGACAGAAGTGGTGACACAAAATGTATCCCATTTCCGAAAGGTTCCAGCGACACTATGGGAGGAACAACCGAACCCTGGAACACCAAGTGAAGATCCCCCACCAGATCCGGAGACACCAGCAAGAGCGAATGGGAATGCATCCCCACGAGTAAACTCAGAACAGGGTTTTGACCAAGCACAAGACCCCACGGCCGCAGGCCTCAACGAGACCGAGCTACCCGAGAACACACTCAACATATTAGCGTTTGAGAGAGGCCACGGCCCGCGTCCCAGCTACAAGCATATGTGCTGCAAGGGATGCACCACCGAAGGCCCGAGGTAGAAGAGAACCAGCAAGATACATTGAGAAAGTTTTCGTGTTTGTCAAGTATTCTAAGTTTGGGAGGAGTGTGATTTAGTTAAGCTGGGTCCTATCACGTAAGTGAGGGGAGACCCGTGCCACATGAACTGGGCCGTAATAAAGGTTTTGCCCAGAATGGATTATTCTGGCGCAAGCAGCGGACATCGCAAGTCGGGTGATTCATTTGCTCTGTGTAAGTGTAAGTGAGAGAGAGGCATATGAACGTTCCCCGACCTCCCGGAACGTACCGTAGGTCGGGAGAGATAACATCACAATAATGTCACTGGCATTTGCTAAAGTGTGCATTACATGAGGTCAAAAAGGGCAATGCATTGAATATTTGCTTTAAAAACATTTAGGTCATCACTAGTAGCACCTTGCAAAACAGCAATCGACTTGCACAAATAACCCCTCCACATGTCTTCCCTGGGGAGCATTTTACACATATTCTTTCCCACTCTTTTATTTCTGAAACAGAGAATATTATCGTGGGCTCCTGTTACAAAGTTATCAGCATTAGTCTTAACCGCATCCTATCACTCTGAGGCGACACGATAAAGCTGAGGATGACCCAGCCAACACATCGTAGCTATATAATGATATTTCCTTCTTATGGTTTGACCTTTTCTTTTCCCCATGGGCACTGCAGAGGCCAGTTCCCACCAAGAAGACCCACCACCCATAGCTCGAAAATAACATTAGTCCACAATTTTGAGCACAAAAGGCAATGGGGAACAGTAAAATACATTCACATTACGCAAGTGAGTCATGGTAACATCACATTTATATTTTAAGCCTAAAAGGAGGAGGCGTGGAGGGGAGGAGCATACCAGGAGGCCAAAATCCCATCTCCTGGTCCCTCTATCCACTCCGCTGAGCCCTACCGGCCCAGAACCCCTCAGTGAGCACCATGTTGCCAACTCCACCCAATGAAGGGTGTCTGGTTTTTTATACTGCTCCAGCTCAACACAGTTTTAGACTTGAAGCGTGTAAAACTAGTCCAAGTTATGACGCATTATTCACCTTCTAAGAGTGTCGTTTCTTTGATACTTTATACACTTTTCCATATACAACAGTACGATTTTTGAGTACGCTATAAACAGACAAGAAGGGAAAGAGATTACAGTCCCTTACGTCACAACACAGCCATGCCAATAAAAACAACACATAATATGTTTGGGTGAGTAAAGGTGGGCGTGGGGGCGTTGACTTTAGTTTGTACTGCTAACTGTTCCACTGGTTACTTAATAATGGTGTTTCACCAAATTTTAAACGTTGCATTCATTTGGCAACGTTAAAAAAAGTTCATGTGGTAACATAACGTAATGAAACACACATTTTAAAGGGAGTTGAGGGTATTAAGCGCTGCTTTATCATACTGCATGTGTTTCCTTTGTGTTGTAAACTTGGTGACTGTTGCTGTGTGCTGAGTCTCGATTAACAAATAAGGACAGAGATGTGAATTAGAAATCATTGCTGATTTCTGAATCTGCTTCCGTAGCAGCTAGATTGAGAACACTGATTATCCAGAGTGTCTTCTCAGAGAGTGGAACAAACAGAAAACTGTGGCAATTAAATATCCGTATGTATAGTATGGGGTCTATAGAAAGCCATTAGCGAATAATACATTTTCGGTAAAGCTGTATGACCCTACTATGACTTCACACCAGTGGAATATGAAAATGATATTGCACTGGCCTGATGTCACAGCAGTGCAATGTAATATTCTTTTTTTAACTTGTTTATTTATACAAATTTATACAAAAGTAACCAGTGAAAGACAAAACACAAAAGCAAACAATCAAGAATAATGGTGATATAGAACTGACATAGCATATGAATTACAAATGCCCAAAACATAACCCCCACTGAAACATAAAACAGAAATCCATTAAGCAAAAGAACAAAAATTAAAATACATCAAGATATCTCCTCCAAATTTTCTCAAAATTGACCAATCTCTTCTCTCTTCTGAATACTACCTCCTCCAGACTCGCAAGTGAATGCATCTAAAAAATCCATTAGGAAGAAAGCAGTATTACTTGTGATTTCTGTCTCCCTCCCTTGGCTCTCATCATGCCCAGGGGAAGCAGACGAACCTGTGTGCACTCTGTTATGTGTTGCAGCAGTATTCTTCATTAGGCCTCTGACAAAGACAGTCCAACTGCCTGGGGTGCAGCACTGTGCTGTGACAGCACAGCGCCAGAGGATCGCAGCTCCTACAATGCCAAAGCACTGTGTTCAGCCGGTTAGTGTTCGATGTATGCTGTTGACCAGTGCTGGGGTCGCACACCTGTCACAAGCTGCTGGCGTCACAACATAAACACTCCCACCCACCCCTAACAACGTCTCCCCAGGAGAAATTATTCAGAAATGGAATCTCCCTGTATGAATTACTTTCTCACCATGAAAAGAAGGGAATTTCATCCCATTTTAAATCCTCCATCATCTTGCTTTAAAAAAAAAAAAAAAACAATTCTTTACGCTTCTACGGAGGATGTTAGAAAAGTCAAGTCAGGAAAAGGAAGTCTCTGTTTTGAAATATTGTTTAGCCACTGCCCTTGGAGGGGAGAAACTCTAACAGAATTAACTGGATCACCTTGATGTGGGACACTATGTAGCAGAATTCCCTCACCCACTAGATGGGGGAGACTGTGTAGTAGAATAAACTCTCCCCTTGAAGGGGGAGACTCTGTATCAGAATAAAGTCATTTGAAGGGGAGACTCTGTATCAGAATAAATCCCCCCGTCTTGAAGGGGCTTCACTGTGTCTGGTCAGAATAAATACCCCCCATGTTGGGGGAGACTCTGTGACAGAATACACTCTCCCACTTGATGGTGGAAACAATGTAGCGGAATAAACTCTCCCATTGAAGGGGAGACACTGTAGCAGAATGCACTATCCCCTTTGATGTGAGAGTCTGTAGCAGGATACACTCTCCCACTAGATGAGGGAGACGCTGTACTAGAATAAAACATAACCATCCATGGGGAGACTCTATAACAGAATGCATTCTCCCCCTGGATGGGCAACATTATTTTGCCAAATAAACTCTCCCCCTTGAAGGGCAGTCTCTGTAATAGAATAAAGGTTCCCACTTGATGGGGGAGACTATGTAGCAGAATGAAGTCTCCCCCTTGAAGGGGAGACTCTGTGTTAGATTGAACTCTCCCCCTTGAAAGTGATTATCTGTAGCAGAATAAACATACCCCCCCCACGATTTGGGGAACCCTATACCAGAATGAACTCAGACCTTTGAAGTGGAGTCTCTATAGCAGAATACATTCTCCAACTTGAAGGGGTTGCTCTGTAACAGAATAGCAATAAAAACTCACCCCCTTAAAAGGGAGAGTCAGTAACAGAATAATCTCCCCTCCTTGATGTGGGACACTCAGTAACAGAATAAAGTCTGTGTATGAAAGAGCAATTACGGATGGGGGGAGACCTGCGCCAAGTGTCCAAGATCCCTCTGTCCTCATCGTGGATTACCCCATTTGTAATTTGAATGACTTTAGCATCCAATCTATAGAGCTGACCACAAAGGCAGGCCTGTCGGAGAAACTTGAATCGTGACTACTCACATGCAGCCTAAACCTGCAGAGCATGCTTCTAGCGTGGGCTCTCCTAATCAACACAGACATTTAGATACACAGGTCAGACTTCATCATGCCATCAAAAAAACAAAAAATATAAAGTATTGCAAACATAAGAACGGGTCATGCACATTCTTACAAAGGCTGAAACTTTCTTTATCTCGCATGAAGAAGGGCTCTGATGAGATTGGTTCTGAGCCCTTTGAGGTTGAACCTTCTTTGACATCGGAGGAGTCTCTTTGGTCTGATTCTGCTCGTAAGGTTAAAAAAAGTGAGGTAAGAAATCTGGTAAAGGTGATGCAAAGGGGTTGAAGTTGATAACGCACCTTCTGAAACCACAGATGGCTGCGCCTGCAGATAAAGTCTCAAGTTTGGACCTTAGTATTTTAACTGAGCACTCCAACAGGGACCTTCCGAGTGTTTCTGCACCAACGTGTTTGGATACTGCGATGGGTCCTGTTCAGGAGTTGGCTGTTGCAGATATGACCTTCCCCAAGATTGTATCCCTGGCGCCTCCTCCATTAGCAATGTTTCTGACTTTGTAGGAGAAAAGGAAAAAATTGGCTTCAAACTTTGGTACCAATTGTGGGAAAAAGTTGCGTGTAGGGCAAGTGGGTGTTGTTGGTATGGGGAATAAATTGGTGGACTCGCTATTTGGATTGTCGGGGGCCTTTTTATGAGGTGGGAGAAATCAAAGCAAGATGTCCCAGATTTACACAAGTCAATATCAAGAGGTATAGAGGGTAAAGGTGATAAAATGATCTCATGCCAAAGTTCATGCTTGAGTTCTAATTCTGTCCACGCAAAAAGACCTTAGCCCTAGCTCCGAAAATGCCTGAATGGTTTGAACTCAGGAACTTCTGTCTTGTTTATTGAGAGGCTCTTTAGTGATGCCCATGATGTCCTCTTAAATAGATACAATATGTTGTCTTATTACATGAAATTCCTCGTCTTCTTTCCATTGTATCCAATGACATTTTACAAGTGGAATTTATTTTTGACACCGTGTGGATATAGTTAAATTATACTTAACATCCAATTTGGTGAGATCAATGGTTTTAGAAGAAGCGTAATCCTCTCAAATGCTGGGTTATTTTTTTTTTAATTGTTTTATTGGTTAAACATGAATCCCTTGTTAACCTTTAACAAATGGTTGAGTAGAATTTCGACTCCTCGTGTGTAATTAGTCTCAAAATTAGTTTGTTGGTATTCACTGGACTTGATGTTCATCATCTGTCCTTATTTTCTTGAAAATTAATTCTACTAGTTTCAACACATCCAATGTCTGACCAATTTTATGAACCGTCATTAGTCTTTCCCACCATTCCTCCTCAGTGATGTAGTCAACTTGTATCAGTGATTCTCTCAGAAATCGATTTCTTACTGTTTGGAGTTTTGGGCAGGAGAGAGATAAATGCCTCGTAGATTCGATTAGTTCCGGGCTCTTACAGAATCGACATTGGGCAGCCTGCTCAGTTATCTGCTTTCTCAGATATTGAACTTCCCGCGATGGTAATATGTTCAGTCTACATCGCATCAAGAAATCACGATAGACGGGCGAAGGAAATGTCTTCATGTATGCTGGGAGATAATTTACTGCTTTTTTCCCCCAGATAATGTTCAGGCCATATCTATTCTCTGCTTTTGACGTGTCAGTTTCGAGCCAGTCTCTTTCCTTTAGGCGTCTTTTAGCTTTGTCTGCGTTGCCTTTTAGGGTTTCTATTTTGATGTCATTGTGAAGTAGTATATCTATACATTTTTGTTTCCATGCTCCTAAGATTTTTTCTCCTTTGGCATTTGGTGTAGTTTTTAAAATTTCAAAGGGAGCTGCCGGTCTCTCAATGATACATTTACGGTATAGAGAGAGTGATTTCCAGCGGGCTAAAGAGGCCATGGATTGGAGCCTCAGTTCATGTCTAATTGTGGCAATTTGCAGGCAAGTCGGAAGTCTAAGTTTCTTCCGTCAGAAATGTGCTTCTAATTTTCCCCAAGTTTCCCATGTTAAGTTTAGCAGAGACTCCACCCCGTATGTCAGTACTGGTATCACCTTTTGTTTGAAAAAGGTAATAATTGGAGTCATAGAATATGTTCCATATCTTTGCCTTGAACGGTTAGTTTTATAAGTCTTTCCTTTAAAAGGTCATATTGGGCTTGCTCTTGGTGTTTTTTATTTATCATCACGCCTAAGTATATTATAGTATCCACCACTTTTAGGGCTTGATTTTCAAGTGACCAAGTATAGGGGATTTTTTTCTTGGCACCTCGGGCTGTATTCATTATTAGAATTCTTTATTTCTCTATGTTTATTTTCATTTTGTTTTTATCCAGGTAGTTCTTAAACTGCACCAATCTTCTTTGCAATCCAATTGCCGTTTGGTCGATAAAAACCACATCGTCCGCATATAGGACCCAAGCCAGATCTTCTTTTTCTAGTTATGGCGGGAAAGCCCGAATAATTTCTTGCGATTTTTGCATGTCAGCCATGTATAAAATGAACAGAAATGGGGCCAGGGCACACCCTTGTTTGATGCCTTTGAAGTCCTGATCTTGTCTGTTTTTTCTCCTCCTTTGGACAGAATTATTCGGATTGTGGTGTCTGTATAAAGTTCTTGTATTGCTTCCGATAGATCTTCCGGGCAGTTCCAATTTTTTAATTTTGTCCATAAGAGGTCTCTGCAGACGGTGTCAAATGTCTGTTCCAGTTCTATAAACCGTAGGTAAAGGGTCTCTTTTGTGTCTGTTGCTCTCAATTTTAGTAGATTTATCAAAAACAGGTTCAAGGAGGTTCCAACTCCCTTCATAAAGGCCGTTTGATGATTATCAAGGATGCCTGCCTCTATGGCCCTGTTTTTGAGATCTCCCAGCAAGATTGATGAGAAGATCTTCCCAATTGAGGCTTAAAGGGCTATTGGCCTATAGTTCCTTGGGTTCATCCGGTCCCCCTTTTTGAAAATCGGGACGAACAAGGCTTCTTTCCACGATTATGGTATTTTTCTGGCTTTTAAGATTTGCTGGAACAGTACCAGGATAAAGTCTGCCCAAGCTTCACCATTTTCTTTGATCATCCCATTTGAAATACCATCTGGCCCTGCTGCACTCAAGGAGCTTAGCTGGTTGATTCTCAATGCTATATCGTCTTTATCAATATATATGAGCTAAGGTATCCCGTTCTGATTATCTCGGGGCGATTTTCGGGCCGTATCATCATTGAAAATCACAGTAAAATGGATCTCCCAGACTTCTTTTGATATTTGATTTGTATTTGTGGCCGATTGAAGGTCATCACCCTTATTTATAATTTCCCACAAGGAGCGCACGTTCCCCCTTTGTTACTGCCGCTAGCATTTTTCGGCATCACCCTGTGCTCTCCATGCCTTTGATGATTTTAGCCAGTTTTTATAGTGTTGCTTATTCATTTTATCAGGTCTAATTTGTCCGGGAGGAGGCTTCGGGATAGTCTTCTTTGCTCCGCTCTGTACGCCCTTCGCTTCTTAACTAGTTCTTTATTATACGCATGTTTCCTTTGAATTGTAGGCTTTTCCTTAGGATTTCCTTTCACTTCAGATTCTTTTAGCATCCATCTATATTCCGTTGCATTTTTATTGCTTATGATGTTATTTGCCAGTTTTTCTGCTAGTTTTGGAATATTAGCGGGTTTGATTCTAAGTCGATTTCTTCCCCATGTTATTTCCATTGGGCAAGTATACAGTTTCGTCTGGGTCTTTCCCTTCCATAGTAGATCGATTTCTAGTAGTGCATGGTCACTTGTTGTTTGTTTCTTTATCATAAATGATTTGGTGTATACTAGTGTCTTTCTAGACACAAAGCAGTAATCTAGGCAGGCACTGTTAGAGGTGCAGAACCAGGTGTCAGCTCCCGGAATGTTGCCCTGTGTCTGGCCATTTAGCATGTTCATGTCACGGCTGTCCATTTCCATCAACCATTTTTTTCCCAATATGTCTAGATCAGATCTTATTTTCAGTCGGCCCTTCCCGTCCAAAAATGTCAGGTTTAAGTCCCCACAGATCAAGATCATTTGTTCGGGGTCTTCCTCCATGGATTGGTCCATGGGTCCAGTAATAGTTGCAATATAGTTGTCAAAGTCTATGTCTTAGGAACTCTGGTAAGTGTTGATTAGGAGGAGTCTGGTTTCCAGTTTCCCTTTATTTTTGATCAATTTTAATATTTGGACATAAGGGTTTGGTGTTTGGTGGTCTGAAAACCGAATGTTACAGTCCTCTTTAATTATGCTCGGTTATGATGTACTCCCTTGCTTGGGGGTTAATTACTTATCGAGCATCTCAAGGTCAAATATGCAACAATCTTCAAATATAGACATGTCGGATAATGTTCTTGTGTTAACAATTAATGTCGCTACCGATGGTTAGACATAACGTGTAAGAATGCTGGTGAACACTGCAAATTCTAAAAGTCATATTACTGATTGGTCACACATCACAAATTCACTTCACTTGAATAAACCCCATCAAGCAAAGTCAGACTGAGGAAAGACTGAATGCCTATTGAATTGTGTTTCTTGAAACACTAGGGACTTTCCTTATTTGCTGTCTGCCTCAGCTTGCCTAAAAAGTGCCTTTCTATCATTTTCCTGCAAGAAACGTGGCTGACTGACACTCCTATGTTGGAGGATTTCACTGTTAGCTGTTCCCCAGAGCAAAAGGGGCGTTTGACGAGACCTTTTGGAAGGCTCCTTTGTGACATTTGGAACACTACTCCGGCGACTACTGAGAAACGAGAGATCTCCACCCCGGATATTCTCACAGTCAAATTAAGCTGGTTCGACATCAAATTGAATAAACCTCAAAGTAGTTTATTATTAAATATTTATATGAATCCTATTAAAGAGGCAGTGGAGCACTTCATGCCAAAAATGACAGATATCTATGAAGTTCTTTTGGGTCCTATAATTATTATGGGCGATTTTAACACTGAATCTTTATACGCTTCCCATTATAGTGCTTTTCTCCTCTATAAAACTTTTTAAAAAGCAAGAGTGCAAGATGAATTTATTTGTCGGGTGGTGGATGATTGGGAACTGCCTTTAGTGAATGATGCTGTCCAGGGGGACTGTTTCCCTCATTATACTTGGAGTCAAGGGAACTCTTATTCCACTCTGGATTATCTTTTTGTTTCTAGGTCTATGTCTCCTATGTTTTCTAGACTAATCAAAAGGAGAGTGATCGTTGCTTGTTGTTTCTTGAAACAAACCTGTTAATATCTTCTCGACATACTGGATCTCCGGTATTGCCTATTGAGATACAATCGAATAATTCCACTATAATATGGAGACCAGGCATGGCAAATCGACTCAACAGAAATCTGGGTGATTTACACTTGAGTGGAGATCCTGTGTATTGTGCTCTAGCGGATCCACATTGTTTTTCAGCTACTTGTCAAGGCATTCTGCAAGGTTTGATTCTTGATAGAAACTCTCAAAATAGGCATAGGGTAGTGCATCATTTGCATTCCTATGATAGGGCAGTTCAGGTGAAGAAAAAATAATTATGCTTGAATATCTGAAATCTTGTGTGTTCTGATATGTTGAGTAGAAAGAGGGAGAGTACTCTTTTGAAACAACGTTTTAAAAACTGGCTTAAGGCGCACAGATTTCTGATGCTGTAGAGAGACTCTGAAAGTATGGTGAAAATTCTAGCCAGGAAAGATATGCATACTTTTTGGTCCTTGATTAAGCCACCTGGTGCAGCGCAAGATTAATTGCAAGTGCAGCCTATTACAGCGGCATGCTGGACCGACCATTTTGGGAAGTTCTGTGGTAAACCGAGCAGTTCTTTGTATGATAACTGGCTTCCAGTCTCTACTGATGGCGTTTAGCATGCCAAGTGGAGGATGTTGTTCTTGCTATCTGGGCCTGTAGGCCGTCTAAGGCCCCTGGCCCGGACGGTTTATCTAAGGCCACCTTTAAATTTTGTCCATATCTATGGGTAGAGATTTTGTAGGCTTTGTTCCAAAGCATAACTTCTGGTTGCCAGTTCCCAGAGTCATGGAAATATGCAAACATCATCTTGATGTTCAAGAAGGGGAATAGGCTGAATCCCTGTAATTATAGGCCTGTCTCTCTTCTTGATGCTTCAAGTAAAATTTCCTCAGTGATCCTTTTGAAAGAACTTGAACTTTGGGCCTCTCTGACTGGTGTCCAAGATAAGCATCACTCTGGTTTTGAAAAAGAGGTAGGCACTTCTTTGAGTTGTTTTACATTGTGCTTACGCTTGATGCAGGTCTCCCTATCTAGGCAGCCATTATTTATTTCCTTTTTAGATCTAACATAGGTGTTTGACTGAGTAAATCGGTCTAAGGTGTGGAATAAATTACAGCAGCTGGGTTGCCAAAGTGAGTTTTTAAATATTCTGGTTGCCCTTCATACCAATTCAAGTATTAGACTGCGCTTGGATCAAACTGTCAATTATTTTCACCCAATTTTTCCACAAGGAGGCCTTCGCCAAGCATGCGTTTTAGTACCATTTGTGTTCAACTTATACCTTAACAATTTAGAGCATTCCTTGGATTTGGTTAAGGAATGCCTTCCCGTGCTTGGGGTCCTTGAATATTCATTATGTGGTGTATGCAGATGATCTGGTCATCTTTGAACAGACTCCTATTGGTCTGCAAAGGTCCCTAAGCGTGGTGGTTGGATACTTGAACAGTTTGGATCTAGAGATAAATGTCTCAAAAACAAAAATATTGATTCTGAAACTGGGAAATGTTAAGAAGTTGAACAGGTTTCATTGTTTTTTAGGGCCTTCCACGATGTTCAGTAGTGGAGCATTTTAAAAACCTAGGTGTGATTTTCTTTTCTAAATATCAAGATAAAGTGAAATCTTGGGTTTCCCTTCAACCTAAAGTAAAAGTGGCGGCTGCACAGTTGCAAATGCTGGGCCTACGCTTTGGGTGCTTCCTATTATGCCATTGCTGAAATTTCATGAAGGGAAAATAGTCGCCCATTTAATTTATGGTGCAGAGACCCACTCATTCATTACTGAGTGGGACAAAGTGGAGGCCTCATTGTTGCAGAAAGTGTTGACTTTACCTACAAGAGATCCAATCAATGTTATCAGACAGGAACTAGGTCTGTTATCCTTAAAATCACAGGTTGAATGGAGGAAACTGCAGTTGTTTCGTAACATTATCTCTCCTCCGGGTAATAGTGTGTTTGTAGACCTGAATACTTTACGTGTTATCAGGTCTTGTCATGTCTTGAATAAATGGGCATACTTGTGCAATGACAAATTACTTTTGATTGATTCTAACACACTAGAATTATTGCAGAATCCTAAATAACCTAAATTGATTATTGATTGGGCTGATTGTTTTGTGAACAGAGAATGCATAATGAATTATTGATTGTTTTATCAGTCACAATTGGATGTGAAATGTTTTTCTGTAATCTCTCTTTATTTTCTTTGTCACCCATCAGGCACCTTTAGAAATTATTTTATTAAGTTAAGAGTTCAATTATTTTTAACCAACGAAGTCAGTGGTGCCAGAAGCGGGATCTCAAGAAATGATTGCATATGTCGATTTTGTTACACCATAATTGAGACTCTTAAACATCTAGCTGTTGAATGTGAAACATTATTGCCACTTCAGCGACATTGGTTGGGCAAATATGTGTTGCAAGGTTATGGTGCGGATCCTGATCAGCTCTGGTTTAGAATCCTGGCAGCCCGCCAGACTGCACTATCTCTTGCTGTTTTGACATTTCTTAAATTAATTCTTGCTTAGTGATTGCTTGTGCGGTTTTAACGTATGTAGGTATATGTGCAAACTTTGCTCTATGTTATTTGTATTGGGAAATAGAGTGTTTTAAAGTCATTTTTATGTGAAAGATTTTTATAAACTAAATCCCAATAAAATAACACACTCTTCCACTTGATGGGGGAGAATCTATAGCACAATACATTCCTCCCCTTTAAGAGGAGACCATGTAGCAGAATAAACTCTCCCCCTTGCTGGGGAAGACTAGGAAGACTCTGTACAACAATAAACTCTCCCCCTTGATGGGGGAGATTCTTTAGCACAATACACTCTCTCCCTTGAAAAGACTTTGTATCGGAATAAACTCTCATCCGTGAAGGGGGAGACTCTGTAGTAAAATAAGGAATCCCCTGGATGTGGGAGAGTGTGTATCAGCATAAACCCTCCCTCTTAATGAAGGAGACATGGTAGCAGAATAAATCCTCTTCCTTGACAGGAAGACTGGTCCTCAGAATAAACTCTCCTCCCTGGCGGGGGAGACTCTTGTAAAATAAACTCTCCCCTTGATGGGAGAGACTGTGTATCAGGATAACCTCTCCCCCTTGATTTAGGAAACTCTTTAGCAGAATAAACCTTCTCCCTTGATGGGGAGACTCGGCCTCAGAATAAACTCTCATACAGAAAGGCGAATACTCTGTAGCTGAATAAAGTTTCCCTTTTGATAGGGACAATCTGTAGCAGAAATAAACTACACCCTTAATGGGGGAGATTATGTATTAGCATACATTCTCTAATAGAAGGGAGAGACTCTGTTTCAGAATAAACTTGGACAATGAAAGGGAACATGTCTATCCTAAAACCTATTTCCCATTGTTGGGGAGACTCTGTAGCAACATTCACCAGCCTCCTTGAAGGTAAGATGCTGTATTAGACTAAGCTCATCTCCATGGAGGGAGGACTCTGTACTAGAATAAGCATTCCCCTTGATGGGGGAGATTCTGTTTCAGAATTAATAGTTCTCCTTAATGCGTGAGACTATTTAGCAGAATAAACTCTCTCCATTTAAGCAGAGACTCTATATCAGAAAAAAACTCCCCTCTGTGGTGGTGGCATGATTCTCTATATCAGAATAAATACTCACCTTGAAGAGGGAGATTCTGTATCAGAATTAAATCTCTCCTTGAAGGGGGAGAATCCCTTTCAGAATAAACTCTCATCTTGAAGGGGAGACTGTGGGCCTCATTATGAGGTGGGCGGTAAGGGATAATGGGCACCGGTAACAAGACTGGTGCCGGTAAACACTTACCGCCCTATTCCGAGGTCCCTTAGCGGGTCCCGCTATGGGTGCCTAGTTTTACCAGGCGCCCTTAGCGGGAGCCGCTAAGGTACCAGGGAGCTAATAACGGGCCCGCTATTAGCAGCCCCGTTATTAGCTCCATCCCCATTCCCATTGAGCCCTATGGGGGCTCGAATGGGAATGGGGAATGGTTCTCTGAATGGGGACATATGGGGTCCTCCAAGGTTGGAATGACCCGGTAAGTCCCTATTTCGAGAACCCGGACCCAGAATGCGGTAAGGGGGTAGCCATGTGCTAATAATCTAAATAAGTCCAAATAATCGAACCAACTCAGGAAGATGGCAAAGAGTCTGTTTTATTAACAATGATCTAAAACAGGGAGGTTATAATGGACATCAATGGACGTTCACTCAGGCTCTCAACTATTTTCTCATAAAAACATCCTTACATGCAAAGGATACGTCAGAGGTAACGTCATACTATGTGGCAAATAATAGAAAACCTATCAAGGGTTGGGATTGGCTAAGGGAAACATCCGAATAAACTTTCTATAGGGACTAGTTGTGATTGGCTGTCCACTGTCAGGCGGACAACTTATGCCTACCTCAAAAACATGTCATCTCCAACACTATTAAGTACACAGTTTATCATTGGTCTTCAAATTATAAGACCTTTCATTATACGGCCCTCTACAATTGGTTGGCACGCTTGTGCCATGTCTGGAACATTCGGTTCACTTAGCAGCATGTAAGCTCAGACCTAGGTGCCAGGAGGTGGAATTGACTTTACCTCCCCACCCAATTAGCACAACATCTCTCATCACCCATGCCTTCTGTCATGAAGATTGTCTTTGAACTTGCCCTTGCAAAGTATCCTTCTCTGTGGCAATATACGGGAGTGCAGGTTCTCACTATCTTTGTTCTAGGACTCCAAGCTCAACTCTATTTCCATTCTTGGCTCACATGACAGGAGACCACGATTTGGTCCACTTTGTAGTATTTAAATGTCTTAAATGAATAAAACGTGGCACTCTTGGTGTTCTTTCTTTGCACCTTAACAAGGGATGATTCATCCTTCGCACATTCACTGCTTTCAAGAATAGAAAACTGTCCTTAGCTGCTTCAGTTTTGATACCAAGCCAGGCAGCCTCGTCAGGCGCTTCCACGATCTCAGCTTATTCTTGCTGCAACACAATTGTGGGCATTTCCTCTCCATGTTCCTAGCTTCCTAAATTCATGACGCTGATGTCCAGCTCCTATACAATGGTGGCTTTGCCTGCGGGCTACTCACTACATATAGCCTGCTTCTTTGATGTCTTAGTCTACTTACATTTCAGTGTTTGTACAATTATTGAACAGTTAATTTTCTGCAGCACTTCGCACACGTGCAGTTTTCTTTTTGCATATGAAAGTATACTCGATTCTTAACTTCGTCATCAGTTTCTGTAAGAACCATGCATTCTGTTCAACTAGTATTCTCGAGGCGTCACGTATGTTTCTTGTGGCATCACTAGTTTCTCTCTTTGCTCCTTTTCATATTCCTTCAGGGAGTTCCTCCCTCAGATTTTCGTCTCTTTGGGGATACATTCGATAGGGTTTTCTCAGTGGGTACCTTCTTTCGAATATCCGCTGCAGCATTGGCTCAACTGCTGGTGTCAAACATGGCAAAATCTCAGGCCTGCAACATATAGGAAGTAGGGGGGTGCAGGATTTCTTGCAGAGGCATGTAACTGCCCCTCTACACAGCAGAAGCGTCGAGAGTGCACCAAATGCTCAAAATATGCTGGAAGGCTGGTGTCGTGACCAGCAATGAGGCCTGGGTCAAGAAGGAGATGGGGACAGTAAAGCAACCGTCTCACCTTTTGGTGCAACCACACAGAAGCCATGGTGGTCCTTGGGCCTGCTAACTGGTACCAATACTAGAGTGCAGCGGAGAGACCAAAGCCCTGAGCTCTGCACGCGAGGAGCATTAGCTGCTAAGCCAAGCGGAGGAAGGGAAGCAAACTGTTGGGAGTCAGATTAATATGTTATTCATAGCTTCTGCCCCTCCCCCACACCAATACTGAAAAGGTGAGTGACATTACTAATTAGGACAGCCGTTCTGCTCTTATCTCCCACAGGTACAGCTGGGCTTGGGCACACTGTGAGCTTAAAATGGCCAAAGCATTCAAACTAACGCTGTAACAGTTAAAGAGCATGCATTAGACACAAAGCAAATATGCACTCCACATGAAGAACATGTACAATAGGTACATTTAGACATGAAGAAAATTAATATAGCATCCAGAGACATGAAGAACACTAATATGACTAATGTATAGGGTTAATGTAGCCTAAACGACATGCAAATATAGCCCGCTAACACAGAAGCATGTGTGTAGTGGGGGCAGCCATCATATTAAAAATGGAAGCTGCAGCACATCTCTGAATGAGCACCGGCATCAAAGCCTCAGGAAAACTAAAAAGGCTGAATCCACCGAAATACATCTTCGTGCAGAGCTCAGACAGTGGCTCGCAACTAGTGCCAAGGTTAAAGTGAAATTAGGGAGGATTGGAACGGTGTGACAAAGGAACAAGATAGCAATTCCCAAGACACAAGCAGTACACTCCCAGATTAATTCACGTTTTATAAGAGCACAACCAGCCTTTGTTAGTCAGGTACAGTACAATAGCAAGCCAAGCCAAAAGACGCCATGCAGAATAACTCAAGAGAGTCCCAGTGGCAACAGAAACACAACATATATTAATATGAGATTAAACCTCAATAAATAGGAGATACATCTATTCCAAACATGGCCCCATCACACGTGACCCATAATTGGAGATTACTGGCCATTCATTAGAAGCAAATACAGATAGGACACCTGCCATACTCCCTAAATGCACACATAGACACGAGACACCACACAAGGTAAAGTACAAAGGGATTGCCCGGTCTCATGGCCTGGGAATGAGGGATGGTATCATTTAATTGAAGGAAGAATGTTCCATGGACCTCTCTTCCCCTACTTTATGTCTGGCTCATATCCTGACAACCTGTTTAGTGTCCAAGGTTGGGTAGCAATGCGCCAACCTATCAAAATTCTTAGAGTCATGCCGCCCATCAAGTAGTATGCCAACCAATCCCTTGCCATGACGATGATGTAGTTTAATCTTTATCAAAATAGGGGTGGTTCCAGGTGAAAAAGAGAGAGAATCAGAAATGAATCTGGTTCTAAGTGTGCGCACTTGCTGCCCTCCACATGGAGTTGCACATAAATTATAGTTAATGTTAAATCTTCAAAATTATGGTCTGGTTTATAGTGGTGTAGCCACTTTCCAAGATTTATTCCAGAGGCATGAAGTATGCCTGACTGTTCAGTGCCAAAATCTATCTATGCCAATGCATTTCGGACGTAGTCCATCATCAGGGCATTAAGGCACTGAATGAATTGTCACACTGTGTGACCGTGGTGTGTAATCCTTATGGCGTCAAACACCTTAGGGGGTCATCATCAGCTAATTTGGCTGTAGCTCTGAGCTTCTGCTTCAAAAACTGTAATGCGCAGCGGGTAAAGACTGAAGCCATGAGATATTTGGAACCCAATGAACATTTTTAACACTTATGGAATATATATGTAGCCAAACCCACTAACCTATCCCGGTTCCCCATAGGTTTTGTAAACTGACATTATGTTATGATGTCAAAGATGACAGGTTTGTCGTACTTAAGCAATTGGTTTCGATTAATATGTTGAGAGCAGCCAGACCTGAATGTTTGTTTGCTGTCCTAGCTTTGTTTTGATGTGAATAAAGTTGGGTTTTCCCGTGCACTTTGTCTACTCCGTCATTGTAGTGTAGTGGGGCAGCCATCTTATTAAAAATGGAAGCTGCAGCACATCTCTGAATGAGCACCAGCCTCAAAGCCTCAGGAAAACTAAAAAGGCTGAATCCACCGAAATACATCTCCATGCAGAGCTCAGACAGTGGCTGGCAACTAGTGCTAAGGTTAAAATGAAATTAGGGAGGATTGGAACGGTGAGACAAAGGAACAAGATAGCAATTCCCAAGACACAAGCAGTACACTCACAGATTAATTCATGTTTTATAAGAGCACAACCAGCCTTTGTTAGTCAGGTACAGTAAAATAGCAAGCTAAGCCAAAAGAGTCCATGAACAATAACTCAAGAGGGTCCCCAGTGGAAACAGAAACCACAACATATATTAATATTAGCTTAAACCTCAATAAATAGGAGATAAATCTATTCCAAACACGGCCCCATCGCACGTGACCCATAATTGGAGATCAGTGGCCATTCATTAGAAGCAAACACAGATAGGACACCCGCCATACTCCCTAAATGCACACATAGACACGAGACACCACACAAGGTCAAGCACAAAGGGATTGCCCGGTCTCATGGCCTGAGAATGAGGGATGGTAACATTTAATTGAAGGAAGAATGTTCCATGGGCCTCTCTTCCCTTACTTTATGTTGGCTCATATCCTGACAACCTGTTAAGTGTCCGAGGTTGGGTAGCAATGCGCCAACCTATCAAAATTCTTAGAGTCTAGCCGCCCATAAAGTAGTATGCCAACCGACCCCTTGCCATGAAGATGATGTAGTTTAACCTTTATCAAAATAGAGGTGCTTCTAGGTGAAAAAGAGAGAGAATCAGAAATTAATCTGGTTATAAGTGCGCTCACTTGCTGCCCTCCATATGGAGTTGCACATAAATTATAGTCAATGTTAAATATTCAAAATGATGGTCTGGGATGCAAATGTTTGTTTATAGTGGTGTACCCACTTTCCAAAATGTATTCCAGAGACACGAAGTATGCCTGACTGTTCAGTGCCAAAATGTATCTATGCCAATGCATTTCGGACGTAGTCCATCATCAGGGCTTCAAGGCACTGAATGAATTGTGACACTGTGACCATGGCGTGTAATCCTTAGGGCGTCAAACACCTTAGGGGGTCATCATCAGCTAACTTGGCCGTAGCTCTGAGCTTCTGCTTCAAAAACTCTAACGCGCACCGGGTAAAGGCTGAAACCATCAGATATTTGGAACCCAATGAAAATGTTTAACACTTATGGAATATATATGTAGCCAAACCCACTAACCTATCCCAGTTCCCCATAGGTTTTGTAAACTGATATTATGTTATGACATCAGAGATGACAAGTTTGTCATACTTAAGCAATTGTTTTTGATTAATATGTGGAGAGCAGCCAGACTTGAATGCTTGTTTGCTGTCCTAGCTTTGTTTTGATGTGAATAAAGTTGGGGTTTCCCATGCACTTTGTCTACTCAGTCATTGAGTCTGGTTTGGATTGACTCTGATTCCTCTGGCCCTACCTGGGATTTTGGGGCCACCTTAACATATGTTAGCACAGGATGGTTGTCTAAGCGTCATCGGACTGTCGCGGGGTCTCTGCCGTGTCCCTAAGACTACAGAGGCGACCTGTAGCAGGATTATGCACAACAGATAGAGGTCAACAGAAGCCCTCTTTGAAGAGAAGCCTTGTCTGGATCCCGCAGGCCACAACATAGCGCATGAAGGACAGCCGGCTGATAGGGGCGACTCCACTCTGAAGATCTTCAGCAGATCCGTGGATGTAAGAATGACATAGGCATGGCAAAACATGGGAGGAGGTTTGTTGTATATTGTGGGTTTTTTGAAGAAATAAGAGAGTGAAAAAAGAGATATCTTCCGACAAGGGTTGAGAAAGATCACGTGGTAAGCCTCGCTATGGGGCAGTAATAAAAGAGACAGATACCTCACAGGCAGTTGAGAAGTAAGCTGAATTTTATTGGTGTAATCATTGCTGGTGCCAGCCTTATGTTGTAAGATAGCTTAGGTCATGTTGAATTCGTTTTTTGTATAGTTGTGGAGGCCGTGATGTGTTGGCGTGGACCGAGGAGTGTAGTTCGGTATTGAAGCAGCGAGGTGGGGATGCTTGGAGCATGAGTGGCATTTGCGGTGCCACTCAGAAGGGTTGAGAGACACAGGAAGGATAGTCTTGGAGAGAGACAAATGTTGTGTTAATTTGTTGGGAAATATTATGGGAGGCGAGCGTAAAGAAGGAACAAATGTGAGCAAGAGTTGAAGTAAAGTTTGGTGATCATTTGTAAGTTGTGTTTTTGAGTTATTATCATTGGAGAAACCCCAATCATTCTCTTATGTAAGTCATTGCCCCAGTACAAGCACCAACATTTTCAAGTATCACACAGAATGGGTCAAAGACACGGCGGGCAAGAAGTTCATGTCCTGGTCACAAGTAGGCACTCATTGAAAGACAGTACTGCAAACATGTGCACCTATTTGCATGCCGCTTATAAGTGAAAAATGTTATGCAATAGGTTAGGCATACTCAAACTATTGAAAATGTTTGGGGAAAATGTAGTGGAGCCAGATATGAAAGAAGGGATACTTAACCAGCATGACAAGGGGTGTAAGACACCCACGGTTCCTCCTCCTCCTGCCAGGAGCATTGATCCATCCTCAACTGCACAGGATTATACCTATTATAAGCATTAAAAGCAGCGGCAGAGTATTCTAATCCCACATATGCGCCGCACTGTGGGATTAGTATACAAAGTAAGACAAAATAAGCAAACAAAGACCAGTGTCCACACATGTAGTCTATGATGAGCGCTGTGGATTGGAAGCGAAGTTAACAGAAGCCAAGGAACAGGTTCTGAGAGAGAGGGGCAGGCAATATGACAGGGATGAGACAGCAATTGTGCCAAATGAATGGATATGAGGGAAAATAATGCTTACAAAAGATAAAAAGGGCATTGAGGAGTCGAGAGGGAAGGTAAGGGAAGTACAAGAAAGAAAGGAGCAAGAAGAAGAGAAAAGAGCAGAGGGGGAGAGAGAAAGAGAGCAAGGAAGAGAGAGAAAGAAAAAAAATGAAGAAGAAAGGGAGAAGGAAAACAAACAAGAGGTAGAAAGTGAAAGGGAGAATAGTCGGAAAGAAGAATGGAAAAGAGATAAATTAAGAAATGCAGAAAGGGAAAGAGAAAGAAAAAAGGACGAGAACGAGCGAGACCACGAGATGAGGTAAGAAGTAGGGAGAGGCACTGAAAGGAAGTTGATGACATTATATTAAAAAGCGCACACTTCCAGACAGAGAAGAGGAAGGAACTATATCATGGAGTATTGGTAAGCTGTACAGGATCAGGAGAGATGGCACCAATATAAGGGTAAGCAGGGGAGAGTCCCCGCAAGGGGAAGGAAGGGATGCATTTGAAGAGGTAATGAGTAGAACATATAGGCTAAATCCCCTTGGAAGACTAGATTTTGAGGATAGAGAGGGTGAAGAGGATGAAGAGAGTGAGGGTACAATTTTCAAAGATGAAAAGGTAGAGGAGAGTGAGGGGGAGGCAGCACAAGACCCATTCACACGTACACAGACATAGAGAGAGGTAGCGTGGATAGAGATGGATGAACCAGTGATGAGGCCAGAACTCATTGAATATCTAAGATGCCCAAAGGTGCGCTCAAACTGTTTAGAAGACAGGACACCATAGGTGAATAGACTGATAAATCTACCAGGACGGAAGAGAGTTAGCATGACAGGTGTGGCCACGCTTGAACATGCCACTGGGCTAACACAATTCTCCATGTTAGAGAAAGGGGGAGAACTGCTGCAATATATCCCATGGCCACAAACGGATACAAATAATTTATTGTGTAAGCTACCATCACTCACATCAGGAGCAGGCAAATGGATCTGTGAGTTGTAAGGGATGATGGCTGGTATGACATTAGCAGTAGGTGACATGAAACACCTGTTTGCTGCTATATTCGGGGAGCAATCAGATGACATTTGGAGATGAGCATGGTATCCTGGGTGACTGTACAAAATACCAAACATGACGGTGCACCTTTTAATAATCGTCGAGCTGACGTATGAAGAGCGCTTAGGGTACAGTACCCAGACTCTTCAGATATGAGTGCAATTGTAACCCATAAAATGGGTGCGGAGGAGCATCCGGTGGCATATACACAGGACATTCAAGAGAAATGGAGAACAGAGACCAGGGAACCGTGGGACAAATACATGACTATTTTTTGTATCACATTTTATGCCAGGGACTTCCTGACGTAGTGCAAAGACAGCTGACAAAAATTGCAGGAATGGAAGTAAAATCGTAGGCAGAAATACAATTGACTATTGTTCACCATCGTAGACTAAAACAAGAGAAGGGCAGTAAGAAAGTTAAAGACAGAAAGATTGAGGATGCAAAGTTGGTTCAGAGAAAACTGAGAAAATTGACAGTGGAAGGAGCAGTATTGACAAGTGGGGGAGAAAGTTATAATGCACAAGCAGCGCAACAAGCACCATCAGGAATGAAGGGGAATTTTGCTGGAAGATGAGAGTAACATTATTGCACCCAGAGGCAGAAGGTTTATATTACAAGCTCTGCAAGGAGGAGGGTTGAATGCAAGGCAAACACGATTAGGAGGTCCTCCAGAACAGTGTTGGAAATAGAGCACATTTCACGTGTATGCATGAGTAGGAGACAAATACAACAGAATTGGCAACCAGTAGACCCAAGAGGGGGTCCAGCATATCCCCCACTGTGTAGCACAGATCCACCAGAATATTATGCCCAGGATCACACACAGTATCAGACATCAGCAGCAAAAATACAGAAGGTGCAACAGGCAATTGTTACGCTTACGAACTCCGGAGATGGGTGAGGTAACCGAAGCACAGGATGGATTCAATACTGGTTACTTCACAGGTAAGTGTTCTTGCTTGCTAATGCTGTTCTTGTTCTTCCAGGTTATTAATGGAATCGAGATGTAGGGCTTCAGGATCGGGCCGCCGGAGAAGCAGATGAGCAGGAGCTGGACACAGTGAGCGTTACGCTGCAGGAGTGCACAATAACGCAAAGCGTGTTCTGCTGTTTGGGTGTGGTTTAAATAGCCCAGGTAAAGTAGTTCCAGGCCAAGTAGTTCCAGGCCCAGCCACACCCAAAAGACTAGACCGCATGGCTTGGTTCTAAAGAACTGAGCTGTGTAATAGGCCTCCATGTTGGATTAAGGTCCAAAACTGGTATTGCTTTATTCCTGATAATGAGCCTGGCGCCAAAGACACCAGGACTGACTCCATGTATGTTTCTGATGGAGTTTTAAGGCCCTTGGGGCCAGTGTGAAGGGCTTTAGCCCCACTGCTGCCAGGGGGCTGTTATACCTGAGGGGGTCATGGATTGTGACAGCACTCCCCCTAAGGCCCCTCTCAAGGTATTTCCTCTGTCTGGCCCTGGTTTGGTTGGATGGTTCAGATGAAATCGTCTTACCAGGCGTGGCATATAGAAGTGCTCGCTAGGCTCCCATGTCCAGTCCTGAGGGCTGTATCCCTTCCAGTCCACTACGTAATATAACTTGGACCTGATGAGCTTTGAATCTAGGATGTCCTTGACTTCAAATTCAGGTTCTCCGTTTACCAGTAACAGATTTGGTGGTGTTTTGACCCGAGTTCCAGGCTGAACAGGTTTCAAGACAGGTGTCAATGTGGAATACGGGATGGATCTGCATATTTGGTGGTAAAGCTTGTTTTAATGCCACAGGATTTATAATAGCCTTGATGGTATAGGGCCCTAGATATCTGGGATGAAATGTTCGAGTTCCTCTTATGGGCATGTGTCGAGACGCCAACCAGACTTCATCTCCGACTTGGTAGTCCGGGGCATTTTCTTCAGTGTTGATCAGAGAATCTTTTCTGTCTTTCTTTGGCTTGGATCAAGTGTTCTGCTGCTTTTTTGAAGGCTTGAGTGATGGTCGTATGTAAAGTCTTCACCGCGGGCATTTCCAAGGACATGGGGGTATCTAATTCTGAAGTACGTGGGTGCCTTCCATATACGGTATAGAATGGACTCTGTCCAGTACTGGTGTGTAGCGAGTTGTTGTGGGCATATTCGGCTATCCACAGCACATCCTTCCAGCTTTCTTCCACTTGATGTAACATGCACTGTAGGTATTGCTCTAGTGTCTGATTTGTTCGCTCCGTTTGGCCATCAGTTTGGGGATGGTGACTAGTGGACAGACAAATATCGATTTGGGCAATTGCACAACTCTTCCTCCAGATGTTAGACACAAACTGACTCCCTCGGTCAGAAATCAGGACGGAGGGGAAACCATGTAACCGTACGATTTGCTCTAAAAACCCCTTTGCCAGACTGGATGCGTTTGGTAGACCCTTAAGTGGAATGAAATGGGCCATTTTAGAGAATAGGTCAACAACCACTAGGATAGTGCTGACCCCTTGACAGGGAGGCAGATCTGTAATGAAATCGAGGGAGAGTGTGTGCCAAGGTGCAGGTGGAATTTCCAGGGGTTGAAGAAGGCCATAGGTATTTGTTTCTGGGATTTATTATGTGCACAAATGCCACATGACAAGATAAACTGCGTAATGTCCTTTCGCCAGGTCGGCCACCAATCATTTCTTTTTCACCTTGGCTAGGGTCTTGGCAATTCTTGGATGTCCTTCTATCAGGGGGTCATGATAACCAGAAATTACTTGTTCTTGTAGTGCCTTATTCGGTATATATAAACGCCCTCTGAAATACGGGAGTTGGTTCTTGGTTGTGTAATTTTCACCTTGAGTGGTCCATTCTTGTAGAGCCTCGGTGTTCATTAGGTGTCAAATTTCCTTTTTGGAGTTCGTCCAGAGATAACGTTGTTGTAAGTCCTAGTAGTTTGGTACCTGTAATAATGGCCACCGGGTCTGGGCTTGAATATGCGTTCTCATCAATACCCATGCGGGATAGGGCGTCCGCTTTTCCGTTCTGGACTCCAGGTCGGTACGTGATTATGTAATCATATTCTGCAAAGAATAAAGCCCATTGGAGTTGATGGGATGATTGAGCCTTTGCCGTCTTGAGGTATTGTAGGTTGTGTTTGGCGCCGCGTGGTGTTCGGCGCAGCTGGTGTTGAAGCAGGAAGACTCATGGACTGGTACTGGACATTGAATTTGGAGGTGAGCACGGGAGGTAGACGGTGGTGGAGGTGTGTGGTGGGCCCCCCCAAAGATATCTGGAAACAGAAGCCTCACAGGATCTAACCATGGAGCATCCGACTTCTGATCCCTTATCCCCGTTCCCCCGCTCCTCTTCTGTCCACCAATCACTTGCCCTGACCCCCCCAGCAGAAATCCCAGCGCAAGACTCTGGTGCTAAGGAGACAGCGCCATCATGGGGTGCCACCCCTAACCACCACCACCACAACCACTACCACTACTACAGGCACTACTATGGGGCCACTCGCCGGTCTGTTTGCCAGTTCACTGTCAATCAGTCTCCGTCTTGGCCCGTTACATCAGTAGGGACACTTTAACTGCCCCCAATAACGGCCCAGCAGCAACTGGGGAGCCAAGGTACTCGGCATAACCTTCAGGATGGTCGGTCCAACCTGTCTCGGGTTGCCAGCATAGCTGCTGGCGGTAAATCGGATTTCAAGTCCTTCCCTCATCCAAAGCTTGGTTCCGGTCCTGGCCACAACCCTCGATCCTCTTATCCATGGTACCCCCTCAGCTATTGTCACATCCCCCCTGGTTGTGGGGGACAGTTTGTCATTAAGTGCCCAAAGGGGCAAGCCCTCCTCAAGCTCCCATAACAGCTCGTAGAGTGATGTACTCTCTTCTACCAGTTATGGGACTAGCCCCCCCTTCCGTTTGACCCCTCCTCGGTTGATCGAGGCCATCAACCAACTATCCAATGTCAGCAACCATGAGCGCAATTCGACCTCCAACCGATCTCTAGAGGAGGTGCCCCGTGATAGGGGGTGCGGGTGTGGGTGTAACAAAGTTCTGGCGGAGTTGGCTATCATCAAGGCTTTGTTACAAACTTTGCTAGAGGGCCAAAGGAAGGGAAGTGGAACTGTCCAGGAGGAGGAGCCCAAAGTCACCACTTCAGCTGCTGCAACGCACAAGTTCTTATCCCTGCAAAATTCCCTGGAATGTACACCGGTACTGGTCCCCCTGGTATTGCGTATTGCCTGCTGCCAAAGGGTCTGTCATTCACCGAAACCTGGCACAAGGCGAATCGCCCGTCAATAACTGCCCCTGCGACCCCCATGCCATTATCAGAGAGAATAGCAGGGTCCCCGATTCAAGCCCAATGTCTCTGCCATCGGTGGTGCCGGTCTCTTCCTCTATGGGCCCCGATTGCACTGAGTCCAAAGCCCTGGGTCCGTGGAAGTCTGGGTCCCAGCACAAGCTATTGGAACAAGGAAAGCTCCAACGCCCTACAGTCTTCCTTCAGGGGGTGCCCAAACTGGCAGTAAACAAGACAGAGCCCAAGGATGCCCTACTTAATAAATGTCTTTTTTGGATGAAAACCTCTGGAGGCTGCCCGTCTGTTCGTAGAGAAGCTCTGGCGGGGTGCCGCAGAATTCCCAGTTTGGGCAAGAATACCCTGGACTGTATCAAACTGACATTTTGGGATCGCAGCACAGCAAACAGGGTTTTGGGAGGCTGTGGGCGGGCGGGCCAATCATCCAAGAGTGGGATCTCAATAGGAATGCTCCCTTTTTTCAGCTCTGTTGCCCCACCCAGACCTGCCGTAGCAAATTCTGGGGTCTTCTCTAGTAATTGTCCCCTTAAAGGGGCAAATTGACAACCTTGGGCCAGAGGTGCCATGGGAACTGGTTGAAGCAAGGGGTTGGTGGGACCTGACTACCTGCCCAAAGAACTGTTTAGGGTCTCCTATGGAGGGGATGGCTTGTTTGAATTGCCCTGATTTCTTTCTTATATTTTTTGCAGACTTTTTGTAATTTTGCATCAGAATAGTATCTTTATTTTTAGAATTGTCTTGTAGGATGTACTTTGATGGTCTTTTCGGGCCGAATAAAGTTGTTTGACTGACTGTATTGCAGGTTGCGATGGTCGGTGATTACTGTGATGGTATGTCTGGTGCCCTTAGAGGTAATGTCGCCAAGCCTTAAAGGCTGGCTTGATTGCTAGGAGTTCCTTGTCTGTTATTGCATAGTTAAGTTCAGGTGTAGTGCATTTTCACGACCAAAAGGCCACAGGATGTAACTGGCCTGTTTCGGGATCCCTTTGGGAAAGAACAGCCCCCATTGCCATGCTGGAGGCCTCTGTTTCCACTACATATGGGGGATCTGGGCGGGGGTGTCTTAGCACCAGGGCTGAGGTAAATCTTTTCTTGAGTTCCTGGAAGGCCTTTTCTGCCTCTTCTGTCCATTTGAACAGTTGTTTTTTCGTAAAAAAGAAGTGATCGGGTGCACAATCTGGGAGAAACCCAGGATGAATCGGCGATAAAAGTTCACATAGCCGAGCATACTTTGGACACTTTTGACTGAAGACGGTGATGGCCAGCTAAGGATGGCGTCTACTTTGTGCATATCCATCCGGACGCCTCTGGGAGTGAGGACAAACCAAGGAACTCGACTTTGGTGACATGGAAGGAGCATTTTTCAAATTTGCCATATAGCTGGTGCTGTCGGAGTTTTGCAAGGACGGAGCGGACGTGCCTGACATGGTCCTGTTTAGAAGAGGAGTACACCAAGATGTCGTCGATGTAAACTAGGGCACATACATCGATCAATTACCGTAGTACATCGTTCATGAAGTACTAGAACATGGCAGGAGCGTTGCAAAGCCCAAAGGGCATCACCTGATATTCGTACAGCCCATACTTAGTACAAAAGGCGATCTTCCATTTGTCTCCTTTCTTTAAACGCACAAGATGGTATGCCCCCCTGAGGTCCAATTTGGTGTAAATTTGGGCATCCTTGACTTGGTCCAGCAGTTCTGGGATAAGGGGTAGAGGATAACGGTTTTTAACTGTTACCTGGTTTAGTGCGCAGTAGTCGATGCATGTTCTCAAGTCCCCCTCCTTCTTGGTATGAAGAATAGGGGCGAGGCTGCCGGGGATTTGGACGAGCGGATAAAACCGTTTGCCAGGTATTTGTCTAGATATGATTTTAAGTGGAGATTTTCAGGTTCGGTGAGTGCATAAATTCGACTGCACAGGATTTGTGCACCAGGTACGAGGTCGATCTGACAGTCATATGGCCTGTGAGGGGGTAAGGTATTAGCCTGTTCTTTTTGGAAAACATCTTGGAAATCGTGGTATTCGCTTGGTAGTGTACTTGTTACACCTAGTACCAACGCCTCTTTATCTTGGACAGGTGTTTCTGGGTCAGATGATGACATTTCCGGTAGCACGCATGAGCACACTCATTGGAGAAGGCTAATTTTTTGGCTCGCCAGTCGATGTTAGGATTGTGAGCCACCAACCATGGCATCCCTAGAATCACCCGGAATTGAGGGGCCTTCATAAGGTCAAAGGCAATGGCTTCCCGATGTCCGTCTTGGCACAGAAGGGTCAATTCTGCTGTGCATTGAGTTACAGGACCAGAAGCAATCTCTGTGCCATCGACAGTGGTGACCTTCTCAGTTGTCGATTTCTGACAGAGGGGAAGCCCCATCCTTGTTGCCAGGCCTTGGTCTACGTAGTTACCAATGGCTCCGCTGTCTATGTTTGCCTCCACAGCATGCATCCGAGACAGTTTTTGGTGACTGATCAAAATCACAGGCAGGGCAAGTTGTGAGGTCTGTGGCTCTTTTCCTTTGCTCGACAAACGGACCTCTACGCTTGCCGGGCCTGGAAGTTTTCTGACTCTTGTTCTCCTCCTTCTTTCTCTGTAGCTCCAACTGTTCTCCTATGGGGTTTTACGGGACATTCTCTGAGGAAGTTACCTGATTTCCTGCAGTACAGGCATAATTGCTGTTGTCTCCTTTTGTCTCTTCTGGCCTTGGTTAATGGGCTCCATACTCCCCCAATTTGCATGGGTTCCGAAGTGTTTTTTGATGAACGCGGAATGTTCTCCTTTGAGCATATATACACAGTCCGATTCTCCGTTCTGACTCGATCTGTCCTTCGATCTTGCAGCCTATGGTCTAGCTGCAACACTATGTTGATGAGCTCTGCACAGTCTTATGGCGGGTTTACCACCTGAGCTAGGACGTCTTTCAATTCCCCCCGTAATCCTCGATGGAATAACGTTGTTTGTTTCTCCTCAGGCCACCCAGTTTCAACGACAAGTCTGTTAAAAGTGCCGATATATGTTAACAAATCTTGGCTGCCTTGGCAAAGGGACAGCAGTTCGTTATCCAGAGCTTGGCCCTAGGTATGTCGGGCGAACAGCTTCTCCATCTCCTGTTAAAACCCCCTGAAATCCTGCAGGAGTGGGTCATCCTGGCTTACTAATGGTATGGACCAATCAGCGGCACTGCCACTCAGATATGAAAGAACAAAGGCAACCTGCGACTGATCATTAGGAAAGGCTTCAGGTCTACAAAGAAAATGGAGACGGCACTGGTTCATGAATACTGCATATTTTCTTGGGTCCCTCGTAAAAAGTTCCGGTGGGGCCAAAGGAACTGCCCCAGGGAGGACCACCTGCACTGGATTGATGGATGTAGCTGGAACCGACGGAATACTTCCTAGCAACAGAGCCTGCCCAGCCTGTGTTAGAAGCAATTGTCTGGCTAATTCATCGGTGTGGTCCTTGGTGACAATCAACTCCCTCCTAAGGGCGTTGGTTTCTTGCCGGGCGGAGTGCACCTCGGCACATAATTCTCCCAGTAACTGGGCTAGTTGGCCAGTCTCTGATGTTTCCATGACGCCCAGGTGGATGTTTTTAATTGAGGCTTTGCATTCTGTTACGCTCACCTGGTATCCACGGGGGCGCCACGCGATACTGGATGGAGGTCTAAGCCCCCTCTGCTTGGTTATGTGCCAGCTGTTGGGTAGCACCTATAACAGGAGAATGGAGGGTTATGATACTAGTTCTGTGATGGGTGGACTCCCACCTCCCTCTGGTCCAAATCCCATCCCTTGGGGTTATTGCTCAACTTAGGTTTTTGTGCGTTGAACTCTCCGTCCTGCGTCTCTGTGTAGGGGCGTGTGGTTGGTGCGGGTGTTCCGTGTACCTAGTTGCTTCACTGGTCCGTGTGCCCTTATGTCGGGACCAGACTGGCTGTGACTCTGACTCTGCTTGCTGTCTTCCAGGTGAGTTATGTCTTTTCCGTCTTTATTCTGTCTCTTTCTTTCCCTCCATTTTCTCTGTCTTCTCGCCATCTTGCTCCACTACACTGTTCCCTAACAATGTCTCTTTTTGTTTTTACAGGGATGGTTGCGATCTCGGAGTTGCCGCGCCAATGGCGAAGACCATGGTGAGTTATTGATGCGTGGAGCGGTGTGCTGTGTATTGGTGTTAATTGCTAACCTGTGTTCTCTTCCCTTCTTTGTACAGGTTGCTGTGATGTTCCGGAGTGATGAGCGATCGAAGCGCTGCTTGCCTGGGTAAGTGCTTTGTTAATGCTGACCTTGTTCCTTCTCCCTTGCAGGTTGCGGTGAAACCCGAAGATGGACGAGGTAAGAAAAGCGCAGGGTGCTGCCAGGACTCGCTGGTTGCCCAGGTAAGAATTGTTATTAATGCTGTCCTCGTTTCTTTACCTTTGCAGGTTGCGGTAAACTCCGGAGATGGGCGAGCTAAGTGAAGCGCAGGATGGATTCAAGACCGGTTACTTCACAGCAGGGGTCAAGTCCTAAAAATGTAAGTGGGGGGACTCATCAACAAATGACTGGGATGTGACGTCACCAGAAATTATCATATCAAGGTAAAATATGCACATTTCATTAAATTGGGTTTGCATAACTGTTGTACGTGACTAAAGGGACGCAGCCCCTTTAAGAAAAGGACACACACACCAAGGCGGGAGGAGGGCGGAAGGGGAGGGACGGGGAGGGAAAAGGGGCAGTCGAGACGTAGAGATGAATAAAGAAGGTTGAGGACATCCAAGGCTCCGTGTATCCCTTACAGGTGTGTGTGCGAATGATTGGCGGATGATCCCCCTTTAACAACTGGCGACGAAGCCGACACAAGCCCTCGCTCCGCAGCAGCATTGGAGGGCCCGTGAGCCCAGCATAGGTGGGCCCGTATGCCCAGCAGTGTACGTGGGTCTGTGCGCCCAGTACAATTGGTGGGCTCGTGTGCCCTGCAGAAGAAGTGGGCCTGTGCACCCAGAACATCCCGTGGGTCCGTGCGCCCAGTGCAAGTGGTGGGCCCGTGTGCCCAGCATATTACGTGGGCCCGTGTGCCCAGTAGAACAGGTGGGCCTGTGTGCCCTGCAGAAGAAAGGAGCCCGTGTGCCCAGCAGCACACGTGGGCACGTGTGCCCAGCAACACATGTGGGCCCGTGCGCCCAGCAGAACACGTGGGCCCGTGCGCCCGACACCAAGTGAGGGGCCCGTGCGCCCAACGACGAACGCAGCCCAGCGACGCCGGAGCTGCTGCGACAGAAACCCAGCAACCGCCGCTGCAGCCTCCTAACAGCGAAACAGGCCCGAGGAGTCCCGAAACCCCAGACGGCTGCCACACTCCGCCAGCCCTGCTAGAACAAGAGAAGAACGGATCATTGCGGACGCATCCGCTACCAAGTAAGGAGTCCCGGCAGGGACGGGAGGGAGAGAAAGGAAACAGAGACCACGGACCCAAGACCCTGTGTCTCCCATTGAGTTACAGTGATGACAAAAGGCACACAGATACAAAACCCTGTGCCTCCCATTCTGTGACATTCCAAAAAAAATAAAAGAGAAAGAGAGACAATCAACACCCAGTGGCGGCTTGGCCACAACTAAAAGCAACAGAAAGTGTCCATTTATAGTGTACACACGCACCTGTACACTGCACAATCTACGCCACAGTGCCTGTGCCTCCACGCCAGACACCCAGTACTACCCGCCACTCTAGAAACCCTGAGTTGAATAAAAGGTGAACCCCACGGCACCACTTCATCGGCCACTGAAACCTAAGAAACGTCAAATCCTTACGCCCGCACCAAGCCAAAGACATTGTGTCACAACCAGTAGCGCCACCATGTCAGCTCCAGACGCAGCTGATGCCAATGCCCAGCCACCACTGCTAGGAAGCCTCTCCTCACATGCCAGCCTAATGAGAAGGCCCACACCTTTCACATTAAACCCACATCACGACTAGGGCCAGCGTTGGGAAGAATGGGTCGAAGAATTTGAGGGCTTTGTAGGTGCCATTGGCACACAAGACCCCCCTAACATAATAAGCATCTTCACTAATGTTGCAGGGAGAGAAATCAAAAACATCATACGTATATAATCCCTCCACAAGACAGCACCACCTACTCGAAACTTCTAGAAGCCATCAATGAGAAACTCATCATAACACCCAATCGTGACTATGAGCGGTATACTTTCAATCAATGTGCCCAACTCCCTCATGAATCGATAGGGGAATTTGTCATCCGCCTTCAAAGAAAAATCACTAAGTGTGACTTCGCCAACTTTAACGACGACGAAGCGATCAGACTATGCATAATAGAAGTGTGCATATCTTCGATGTTCAGGAAACACCTCCTGAAAAACCCTCTGTCCCTCAGAGAAGTTCTAGATTTGGCCAGGGTATACGAGAGAATTGACATCCAGGCCGCGGCCATTGAAAACCCCCAGAAGGGTGACATCATCGCAGCCATAAACCCCTACACCAATACTCCAACTCGCAAAACAGAACAAACCCCAGATACTCCTCACAACGAACACAGAGCGACCGCCAATGCTACCTCTGTGGATTTGATTACCCACATTGAGGACCATGCCATGCTATTTGCCAGCGGTGTCTACAATGTGGGCAGGAAAACCACTTTCAAGTGATGTGCAAGGAACAGCTCCCCGAAGGGAACACAACCCGCCAGCAAACTGCCAGCCGTACACCAGAGGCGCACAGAGAACAACATAACCTATGCCCCATCGACAGAGGGGTAACCTACACCATGAACAACTACCAACGCTCAAATACGGTGAAAGCACTGGAAGGACTACAAATTGAACCTGATAGGAAAGATCATGAACTATATGACATCCGGCAGTGCGACCCAGTGCAAATACCAGAGCAAGGGAAGACATACAGGAGAGACCCCCTGCCGCCTCACGAACAAGACAGCCACTTTTTATCCTTCCCGCAGGACATAGACCCATACACTAACTCCCCGCCAAGATAACAGCAGGAGGAGATTCAACAAACCCAGTACCTACAAGACAGATATGACAGGGAATACGTCTGACTCCTCAGCGTCGACATTGAGGACACACCAGCCCCCAGAGTGACGATACAGAGGGCAAATGCCAGGAACCAATTTGTCATGGACACTGGAGCAACAGTAAACGTCATGAATGAGGAACTGTACCTTAACACTGCCACTCTTTACCCCCTGCGGAAATCCAAAACACACATCTTCCAATAGGGAGCAGCCCTGCCCATGACATCCAAAGGGCAATTTCAATGTGACCTGACACATCGCGACCTCACAGTAACATCCACAATTCACGTAATAAGCAGCCCTTCTGTAGGTCGCTGTCTCCTCAGCTACCGAACAGCCAGAGGCCTAGCACTGATTGATCTAAAATACGACCAGTCGGAAATAATAAAGGGACACCCATCAACACGAGAAGCCATCATGTCAATAACATGCCGACCCCTCATGAAAGAGGACCTCAAAGCTCAATTCCCCAAACTGTTTGAAGGAGTAGGCATGCTCAAAAACTCTGTTGTCAAACTACACATTGACCCTGAGATCACGCCAGTGCCACAACACCCCCGCAAGGTGGGTTTCCACCTCCAGGCACAAGTGTCAAAGGAAATTCAACTCCTCCTTCTCAATGGCATCATAGAAAAGGCAGAAGGACCGACACCATGGGTATCCCCCATAGTGATATTGCCCAAGGACAATGGACGTCTACGCATATGTGTCGACATGCGCATCCCAAAAACTGCCATCCAAAGAGAGAGGCACCCAGGTCTAAGCTTGGAAGACATGCTGATCAGGCTAAATCAAGCCACACACTTTTCGAAACTAAACCTCAATTAGATATCGAGGGCTGCACACATCTCTTTACTGCGCCACAATTGTATTTCAAAAACTTGGACTCTTGGTCATAGTGAGAGTAGGTTTATTAATAGCCCTTTTTTGATAACACGTGTTTCGGCACACTCCTAGTGCCTTCCTCAGATCAGGGCAATATCTATTCACTGATTATTTATAACATAACATTTAGAGATTTGGCAAATACAAAAAACAACAAACAAAAAAATCAAAAAGTCAATTTGACAAACGTTACATTTACGACGGAGCACAAATCATATTAAGTTCATATGTTTCGCGAATTCCCCAAAGTAGAAAATAAATAGTAAATAAAACATCCATTTAGACACATAAACAACGTAAATTACATACATGAACCCATTTGTAAACAAAAATGTTAAGCACATACCAATCAGGAATCGAAAAATCATTTGGAGGAGTGTGGAGGTGGGAGTAAAGGGTAGTTGAAAATATAAAAAAGAAAAAGAGATAGAAATTTTGTAAGTCACTAATTTAGATCACGAGGTTGCATTGATTAATATATCGGGGAAATCCCAAATGGGTAAATCTAGCTTACCCATCGACTGTTCTGTCCACTACAAATAACGTATTTGGTGGCTGAGTCCCATCAGACTCTAAACGTTTTCTAGAAAAACCAAGGTGAGACATCAGAGTCAAACCACTGTGTTCATACATTGCCGTTTTGTTGCATCCTGACATTACCGTTAGTTTGCCTCCAAGCGTTTAAACATACTCCCATTTCGCTACGTTAAAAATGTTCTATAGTTCTATGCGTTTCTGCCCAGCAGTAAGATCTGAACAATCCTCATGCTAGTTTCCATTAACCTGTATTCTATCATTGTGTGCCATAGAAATTTTACGGATGAGGATCCGGACTGCAGTTTCAAACGCGGACCCTTTGTTAATTGGTGCGTTGTTATGTGGGCTTAACCGCCCCCTAGGGCTTACCTGACAAGTTCTGTTTTACTGCATCACGCGTCGGGTTTCTAAAATGGCAGAGGTCTTTCCCTGTCATTTATATATAAAGTGTTGCTATGGTGCTGGTACTCCGTCCTACCTCTGTTTCCATGCTAGAAAAACTGTCAGCCATATTTTAATGGTGAGGGCTAAATTGTCTACAGCGAGTTCGTGCGTGTTCTAAGGCTGTTTTGAATTTAAAAGGAGCCAGTCCTTCTGCTGCAGTATGAGTTCCATTAATTGTAGTCTTACTCTGGGCTAATTACATGTGATTCTAATCTGAAGTCCCATCCTGTGGAGTGTTAGTTGCTACAGGTGCATGCTGGGAGATGTAGTCTCTGTGAAATTGAGAGGTCAGCGCCTTGATTATCTATAGCGAATTCATGCGTGTTCTTAAGGCCGTTTCGAATTTAACAGAAGACAGTCCTTCTGCTGAAATATGAGCTCCATTAATTGTAGTCTTAATCTGGACTAAATGCATGTGAACCTAGTCCGAGGTCCCATCCTGAGGAGTGTTAACTCCTACAGGTGCAGTCTGGGAAAAGTAGTCCCTGTAGGATTGTGAGGGCAGGGCAATCCTAAAATCTCGTTCATGGGGAGGCAAAAGTGGTGCTACCTTGAATTTGAATTTACCATATGTTGGGGTACATCATACTAATCTGGATTTTAAAAAAATAATTCAACTACATTGTGGCCTGCTTCACAGGCGCTTCATTCTAATCTATATAATAACAGTCGTCATTTACAGAATTCATAGAAAATATGACATTTCCTTGTCTGTGTTAAGGCCGTCTTCTACACTTCTGAAGAAATTTATAAGTTTAGCCTCCCCCTGACGTAGCAACAGTTCCTGGTCGCCACCTCTGCAACCCAATGTCACTTTTTTTAGGCCGATGAATTTGATGTCTTGTTTATTGTCCATCTGGTGGACGCGCTGCCAGTGTTCTGCTAGAGGCAGATTCTTGTCTTGACTTCCAATCACTGCCAGGTGTTCCCTAATCCTGAAACGGAGTTCACGAATCGTACTGCCAATATAGATTTTTTTGCAAATGCAGATAATAGCGTATATGACATGCTTGCTTTTGCAGTTTATCTGTTCTCGTATCTTAATTCGAAGACCATTATCCGTCTTGAAATTATTTGTCATGGGTGTGGCATATTTGCACATTGTGCATGTGCCACATTTCCTGAACCCTGGGCTGGATTCTTTTAGCCAGGTCCCTGCTGTCTCCTCCTTTTCTTCTGGTAGTAATGACGGGCTGAGGCTCTGTTTCAAAGTTTTAGCTCTTCTGTAGATCAATGATGGATGGTCGTGTATAAATGACCCAATATGGGGGTCCAATTTAAGTAAGTACCAGTATTTTCTAAGAGATCTCTTAATCACATAGTTATTTGCACAACAGGTGAAACCGAATCCGCCAGACAAGGTGCAATTTATCACCACATACTGTGCAAATAACTATGTGATTAAGAGATCTCTTAGAAAATACTGGTACTTACTTAAATTGGACCCCCATATTGGGTCATTTATACACGACCATCCATCATTGATCTACAGAAGAGCTAAAACTTTGAAACAGAGCCTCAGCCCGTCATTACTACCAGAAGAAAAGGAGGAGACAGCAGGGACCTGGCTAAAAGAATCCAGCCCAGGGTTCAGGAAATGTGGCACATGCACAATGTGCAAATATGCCACACCCATGACAAATAATTTCAAGACGGATAATGGTCTTCGAATTAAGATACGAGAACAGATAAACTGCAAAAGCAAGCATGTCATATACGCTATTATCTGCATTTGCAAAAAAATCTATATTGGCAGTACGATTCGTGAACTCCGTTTCAGGATTAGGGAACACCTGGCAGTGATTGGAAGTCAAGACAAGAATCTGCCTCTAGCAGAACACTGGCAGCGCGTCCACCAGATGGACAATAAACAAGACATCAAATTCATCGGCCTAAAAAAAGTGACATTGGGTTGCAGAGGTGGCGACCAGGAACTGTTGCTACGTCAGGGGGAGGCTAAACTTATAAATTTCTTCAGAAGTGTAGAAGACGGCCTTAACACAGACAAGGAAATGTCATATTTTCTATGAATTCTGTAAATGACGACTGTTATTATATAGATTAGAATGAAGCGCCTGTGAAGCAGGCCACAATGTAGTTGAATTATTTTTTTAAAATCCAGATTAGTATGATGTACCCCAACATATGGTAAATTCAAATTCAAGGTAGCACCACTTTTGCCTCCCCATGAACGAGATTTTAGGATTGCCCTGCCCTCACAATCCTACAGGGACTACTTTTCCCAGACTGCACCTGTAGGAGTTAACACTCCTCAGGATGGGACCTCGGACTAGGTTCACATGCATTTAGTCCAGATTAAGACTACAATTAATGGAGCTCATATTTCAGCAGAAGGACTGTCTTCTGTTAAATTCGAAACGGCCTTAAGAACACGCATGAATTCGCTATAGATAATCAAGGCGCTGACCTCTCAATTTCACAGAGACTACATCTCCCAGCATGCACCTGTAGCAACTAACACTCCACAGGATGGGACTTCAGATTAGAATCACATGTAATTAGCCCAGAGTAAGACTACAATTAATGGAACTCATACTGCAGCAGAAGGACTGGCTCCTTTTAAATTCAAAACAGCCTTAGAACACGCACGAACTCGCTGTAGACAATTTAGCCCTCACCATTAAAATATGGCTGACAGTTTTTCTAGCATGGAAACAGAGGTAGGACGGAGTACCAGCACCATAGCAACACTTTATATATAAATGACAGGGAAAGACCTCTGCCATTTTAGAAACCCGACGCGTGATGCAGTAAAACAGAACTTGTCAGGTAAGCCCTAGGGGGCGGTTAAGCCCACATAACAACGCACCAATTAACAAAGGGTCCGCGTTTGAAACTGCAGTCCGGATCCTCATCCGTAAAATTTCTATGGCACACAATGATAGAATACAGGTTAATGGAAACTAGCATGAGGATTGTTCAGATCTTACTGCTGGGCAGAAACGCATAGAACTATAGAACATTTTTAACGTAGCGAAATGGGAGTATGTTTAAACGCTTGGAGGCAAACTAACGGTAATGTCAGGATGCAACAAAACGGCAATGTATGAACACAGTGGTTTGACTCTGATGTCTCACCTTGGTTTTTCTAGAAAACGTTTAGAGTCTGATGGGACTCAGCCACCAAATACGTTATTTGTAGTGGACAGAACAGTCGATGGGTAAGCTAGATTTACCCATTTGGGATTTCCCCGATATATTAATCAATGCAACCTCGTGATCTAAATTAGTGACTTACAAAATTTCTATCTCTTTTTCTTTTTTATATTTTCAACTACCCTTTACTCCCACCTCCACACACCTCCAAATGATTTTTCGATTCCTGATTGGTATGTGCTTAACATTTTTGTTTACAAATGGGTTCATGTATGTAATTTACGTTGTTTATGTGTCTAAATGGATGTTTTATTTACTATTTATTTTCTACTTTGGGGAATTCGCGAAACATATGAACTTAATATGATTTGTGCTCCGTCGTAAATGTAACGTTTGTCAAATTGACTTTTTGATTTTTTTGTTTGTTGTTTTTTGTATTTGCCAAATCTCTAAATGTTATGTTATAAATAATCAGTGAATAGATATTGCCCTGATCTGAGGAAGGCACTAGGAGTGTGCCGAAACACGTGTTATCAAAAAAGGGCTATTAATAAACCTACTCTCACTATGACCAAGAGTCCAAGTTTTTGAAATACAATTGTGGCGCAGTAAAGAGATGTGTGCAGCCCTCGATATCTCTTTCACAATCGGAGTGAGGGAACTCTTTGTCTCCGTTTCTGCTGCACACACCATTGCGACACCACCAGATTTGGTGTACATAATTGAAGTCGCGGAGGTCAAAGAGTGATTTGCCCTAAAAAGTTCCCTATAAAAATTAAACCTCAATTAGGGCTACCACCAGCTCGTCCTGAACCCGGCTTCAAGAGCCATCACCACCTTCGCAACACATGACGGGCTGTTTAGATACAAGCGGCTCAATTTCGGCATATCATCTGCCGCAGAATTTTTTCAAGAGACATCAGGCGCCTAATCTCTTCTGAAACAAACGCTCTAAACTACAGCAATGATATTTTGATCTTCGGAAGAGACCAACAACAGCACGACGGTGCCCTCATAGCCGTCTGCAAGATCCTCCAAAAAGCGGGACTAACATTAAATGAACCCAGTGTGACATCAACAAGACCAGCCTCAAATTCTTTGGTCATATATTTTCAGACAGAGGTATAAATGCCGACCCAGACAAAATAAAAGCCATAACCGACCTCCAGGCCCCCATGTCAACAGCGGAACTACGCTCCTTCTTAGGAATGGCGGGATACTGTGCATGCTACCTACCAAATTACGCCAAAGTCACGACCCATTTCGAGCTCTCCTGAAAAAAGACCAACCATTTGTCTGGGACCCACACTGCCAGGCGGCATTCTCAACCATAAAATAGAACCTCACCAGCCACCGCCAGCTGGCATACTTTCATCCAGAGTGGCACACCATCATTACAGTAGACGCCAGTCCAGTTGGCCTTGGAGCTATCCTAGCCCAGACTGACACCAAAGACAACACGCGACATGCAGTTGTGGCGTACGCCAGCCGCGCCCTATCCCACACAGAGAGGGCTTACTCTCAAGCCGAGCGAGAAAGCCTTGCTGCAGTCTGGGCCTGCAAAAAGTATCACCACTTTGTCATTGGCCGGAAATTCACTCTTGTAACAGACCATCAAGCACTCCTTTTAATATTTGGGAATCCCAAAACTAAAATGCCTCCCCGAATTGAGCGCTGGGGGATAAGACTACAAGAATATGACTATGTGATCATCCACAAACCTGGGGGAGAAGCCAATCCAGCAGACTACCTATCCAGGCACCCACTGATGAAAAATGATGACGCCCTAGCCCATGAGGCCGAAGAATAAATCTCTTATCTATCCTCTAATGCCATGCCACTGACGATAACAACAATATTCGCGGAAAGAAGCAAGGCCGACCCAACAATCCATGCCGCCATCCACCTCACCTGCACTAACAAGTGGAGAGAACGCCAAGAAAGAGGAAAAAGAGGGGAGGGGGCAGACAAGAAAGACCTCGATCGACTAGCCAAAATACACAGAGAACTGGTAGCCACGGACCAAGGCATACTGCTACGTGGAAACAGACTAGTGGCTCCAAAAGATCTAAGAAAGACCCTAGTAACACTAGCCCACGAAGGCCACAGGGGGATTGACAACACAAAAAAGATCCTAAGGAATAACATCTGGTTCCCCTTAATGGACGCCGTAGTGGAAGACATGCTGGCACACTGCAGACCCTGCGAACTAGCAGCAAAGAGGTCAGCCCCAAACCCCCTACAACCGACAACACTTCCAGCGAGGCCCTGGCAAAAAGTTGCCATGGACTTCTACGGACCCCTGGAAGAAGAAGGATACCTACTGGTAATCATCGACGAATACTCGAGATTCCCATTCATCAAACAAACACCGTCGAAATCATTCGCTGAAACGGCACCCATCATAGACGCGCTATTCAGTGAATGGGGCTTCCCGAACATCGTCAAGACAGACAACGGATCCCCATTCCAAGGACGCGAATTTGCCAAGCTTGCAGACCACCTTGGTTTCCACCATCAGAAGGTCACACCACTCTGGCCCCAAGCCAACGGAATGGTGGAGCGATTCATGGCCACCATCAAATTAACCAGACAGAAAGCTGCAACAGAACAAGTACCGCAAGCGCAAGCCATCTGCAGTATGCTCAGAAGTTACAGGAACACTCAGCATGACGCAACGGGGAAACCACCAGCCGAGCTCATGGTGAGATACCGACCTCGAACACGCATCCCTCAGTGGGAAGATTACACACCAGAAGAAGTTGCAGTCAAAACGGACACCCGCTATAACCTAGAACCTCGGATCATCACAGCCATCAAAGGACCCATGATCACGGCAACTGGAGAACCAGGGGAAATCACCAGGAACGCCTCATTCTTTAAAAGACTGTATCTTGATGAGTCAGAAATACAGGTGACAGCCGCTGAAGACCCAAGCGATGAGAACGACGTAGATCCCCCAGTTGAAGCGATCGGTGAAAGCAGAGAATCTCCGGGCAGACCCCACAGGGCAGTGAAGAGACCAGTGAGACTCATCGAACAGATGTGACCCCAGCTTTCATGTTAAGCACGGGGGAGGTGTTGTACGTGACTAAAGGGACGCGGCCCCTTTAAGAAAAGGACACACACACCAAGGCCGGAGGAGGGCGGAAGGGGAGGGACGGGGAGGGAAAAGGGGCAGTCGAGATGTAGAGATGGATAAAGAAGGTTGAGGACAACCAAGGCTCCGTGTATCGCTTACACGTGTGTATGCGAATGATTGGCGGATGATCCCCCTTTAACAATAACCACCCAAATTGCACAGGACGAATGTCATTTGCCTTTCATAAAATCAACACACACACAAAACGAAGCAAGGATATTTTCTTCTAACAGTGTTTTTGAAAACGTTAAAAGGTGTGCATGTTTTAAACTTCAAGAACCAATACAAATGTTTTCCCTAGCACTTGCAGTACCGAAATGGGACATTTCACCTTTAGTTGTTTGTTATTCTTCATCAGGTTCCATAGTGCAGTGGTGAAGTGTCTGGTCTACAAACCCAATTACTGTGGTTCGATCCCCGAGGTTGGCTTAAATTCAAAGAGCACATTCAATGTTTCTCATTTTAGCTGGGGGGACTGAGTCCACCCTCTGAATAAAGTGGGGGGACTCTGTCCCCCCCACGTGTACCCTCGACTTGAGCCCTGCTTCACAGGTAAGTGTTCTTGCTCGCTAATGCTGTTCTTGTTCTTCCAGGTTATTAATGGAATCCAGATCTAGGGCTTCAGGATCGGGCCGCCAGAGAAGCAGATGAGCAGGAGCTAGCCCCGCTCCGTGTTACGCTGCAGGAGTGCAGAATAGCGTGAAGCATGTTCTGCTGTTTGGGTGTGGTTTAAATAGCCCAGGTAAAGTAGTTCCAGGCCAAGAAGTTCCAGGCCCAGCCACACCCAAAACACTAGACCGCATGACTTGGTTCTAAAGAACTGAGCTGTGTAATAGGCCTCCATGTTGGATTAAGGTCCAAAACTGGTATTGCTTTATTCCTGATAATGAGCCTGGCGCCAAAGGCGCCAGGACTGACTCCATGTATGTTTCCGATGGAGTTTTAAGGCCCTTGGGGCCAGTGTGAAGAGCTTTAGCCCCACTGCCGTCAGAGGGCTGTTATACCTCAGGGTGTTAGGGGCATGGATCGTGACACAATTTAACCTCAGACACAGCAAACACCAATGCAGGCACAGACACCAGTACAACAGTAGACAGTGGCACCGTGGGAGGCAAACATATTGCCACATACACCTACACCAAGAATAGGGTGTGAGACAGTAGTGGAAAGGAATTGCTTCACCGATACAGGATTGAATATGACTCACAATAGGCCGGCCCATAGAAAAACTTGATGTGTTCCATCTGATCAATCACACTAGACCCACAAAAGGAACCAAGGGCCAGGGTGAACATAGGTGACAAGATACTTTCCTTCTTGATAGATACAGGGGCGACTCGATCTTGTGTCACAGAGGGAAAATTCCTAATATCATGCATTTACATGTATTTTATTTATTTATTTTGCATTTTTAAAGCGCTCATACAGCCCGCGGGCATCGAGGCGCTGTTACAGGAATTGTTTTTTTTTTAGTTGCGTCATTTTTTTTTTGTCTTAGTTGCGTATTTATAATGTGCTTAAACACCCAGAGGTTTCTAAGCGCAGACCCGGGGATCGAACCTGTGTTGCTCCGTGTTGTCTTTCTTCCAAGGTGCGCAAATTGCCGTTAAGCTATCCTCCCAGGACTGGATGCGCAAGGGTTTTCTGGTGCAACTGCTATGGTTCCTTTTACAGACAAATGATCTATCACCATAGGAGATCACAACATGTCTATGCCATTGTTATATTCTTACAAGACACCAGTTAACATATTGGGCAGAAACTTGATGAGTAAACTAAACATGATGATCTTGTTTACTGAAAAGGGGATAATATGGTCCACGCCAGGGTTCCATTATGTAAATGCACAATAACTAATTACAGTATTTTATGGTCGGTCAGAAAGCACAGAGAGGAGTGGCACTAAAACCAGAAGTTTTCCAGTATGGAGTACATGTGCTATTGACATGGCTTCCAAGAATACAGGACAAATTATTGCAGTTACTCGCAGAGTTGTTTTTCAGACCAGAAGTACCCATGGACGTGGTGGAAGGGCAGATATTTACAATTCAGTTAGAACCAGCAATAGTAAGAGAGGACCAAGTAGTTTTTCATGGAGTGGATGACGAAGGGGTGAATTGGTGCAAAGAAATAGTGCTTGACTCGGTACACAGACTGACCGACTTGACAGATGAAGAATTGTTTACAGATGAGGACTCAGATGAAGAAGTGATGTTTAGCATTAATCTCACATACAAGTTGCAAATTGAGCACAGGGAGATTCCGCAGAGGATGTCATTAGTGGGGAAAAGTATTATCCTTTCTCCAAGAAGATTTGGTAAACGTACCAAGCTCATTATGGAACAGCAGTCCATATGACGTTGGTCTATTAAAAGGAGTAGGAGCAGTCAAAATTAAACTGAAGAGAGTAGCCATTTTACCACGAGTAAAACAGTATCCCATGCCAAAGGAAGCTGACGAGGGTATCTATGAAACTATTGCCTCCTTAGCGCAGCAGGTGATATTAGTGCCTTTAGAATTACCATGCAACACAGCGGTGTACCTGATTAAGAACGCGACAGGGGGGTTGTGGAGATTTATACAAGATTTGCGCCCCGGAATAATATTGTTGAGGCAGAATTCCCATTATTGCCATATCCAGTAACATCCCATCTACAGCTAAATATTTTACAGTGATTGATTTAAAGAATGCTCTCTTTGTAATTCCCTTGCATGAAGAGTATCAATATCTGACCATGTTCACTTATCGTGGAATCCGATTGCAACATTCAACAGGGTGCTTCAGATGGACTTAGGAAATGTACAATTGACAGTGTGGTCATCCAATATGTGGATGACATATTAGTCTGCAGCACCATGTAGAAAAATTGCAGGAAAGATGCAGTAAAACTGATTACAGTAATGGCAGAAAAAGAGTACAGCGTGGACAAAGGAAAATTGCAGTATTGTCAGCAGGAGGCCCTATACATAGACAATTTTTACGTACTGCCGCAACACTAGCAGTACATGTAATTACAGTCACTATTGATGTACTAACCCACCTATATGCACAATCATTGCATAACCTTGTGTAAAAAATGTTTTTCTGTGCCAAGGATGGCATATTTCATTTTTAAAAATATCTACTCTTGAAAATGTAATAAATCTTAACCTTTTATGTTTGAAAAAGAATGTAACTTCTTTGTGTTCATGTTAAGAGCTAATAGATATGTGCTAATTTAGCTCCACTGCTTCTCAAAAAAGAATCATACCAAAGCGTCAATGACCAGGGTAGCTGTTGACCCCACTCTTTTCTCAAAACTTTCGCCTTACCCTCTGGAGTCAAGCCCCCTTATAAAAAAAGAGGGTTCCTTGCCTCACCTTATACAGCCCTATACATAGGCCAGCTAATATCAAAAGAAGGGAGGAAGGTGATACCTAAAAGAGCAGTATCAATCACCAATACACGCAGGCCTGAGACAGTGAAAGAATGACATGCTAAAGTTAATGATGACATCTAAGTGTGGCATATGTTAACATTGTTACACCTGTCTAAATGTGATGCAGGCTAATCTTGATCATTCTCTATAGGTGTGGGTAGTATGTTAGTGTGTGATGGAATGCAACATTTACAGTTCATCCAATAGTGGATATGGGTTGGTGGTAACAAAACTCTCCAAGTATTCATGGTGTAAATCTATGGCAGTCTACGTTATGGAAGGTAAGGTAGAGTGGCGAGGGCTTTCTGGAGTAGAGTAATTGCTCTGCACCCCATCCATGCCACACTTACAGTTTTGTTGGTATCTTTTGGCTGCTGGCTTCCTTTGCGGACAGGGGAGGTCAGGAAAGGGTGCCACCATTTTGGTTTCTCTCTGGGCTCTCTACAACTTCTTTCCCTTCCCCGCTTCCAGCAGACAAATCACCTTGGGTATGATCCCAGAAGGCAAAAGACACTTGTTACAGCAGCCTTGATTGGACCCCTGACAACAGGCTTCCTTTGGACCAATCTGCTGTAGCAGTTTATCTGTACAAGGATAAGAAAATCTATCCTTAGTTGATTAATCTCTGAACTCTAAGAACAACAAGAAATATTCACCTAGTTTTCTTTTGGGGTTACAGTCTATCCCAAAGTCCTCTGCCATAGAGGTGTAGACAGAGAGCTCCAAGGCAGAGGAAAGCTTTGCTTCCTAACCATACCCAGGGAGCGTTGGGCTGAACCATATGGCTGAACCTGCTGCTTGACCAAGACCTCTCTGCTGCGAGTGAACTGGAACTAGGACCCAGCTCACTGGAAATGATGCAACCCTGTAGGTGCCAGTTAAGCTTTCAGGAGTGGAAGTGGAACAAAGGAGACTTTGGGCTGATCCTCCCAGTAACCCAGAACCTCAGAAGCAGCTGTAACCTTATTTTACCACCTCGAGACATCCTCAAGCCAGCATGTCTACGCTTGACACACTTCTAGCTGTCCTGCTGCTTTTTGTAGTCTACATTAATCAAAGCGCTGACCTGCTGTTTGAGCTATTAAGGCATCGGCTCGACCCATTTCAGCAGACTTTATCCAACCAACACAACTGCCGGCTAAATTCAGTGCAAATAACTGACTTGAGCGCCGATTTGACTTGCCAGACACCTATGACTCATCATCTCGGGCTCAGACTCGACTCTGTAGAAACATCATTTTGCTGCAGAGTCGACCACAGATCCGTTGGAAGCCATTGATTCAACCTACTCAAATGCTGACTCAATCCAATTAATTTGCACTTTGAACAGACTTGATGCTGTCTCACCATTGGGACCTCACAACTCGATCGTCTCTGTACTAGCTCGACTGTAGAAAAGCAAGGTGTTTGAAAAGATTCTGAACAATATGACAAAGAGTGTTTGAGACAATTAGCAGATACCACAATGTATCAACAATTAGCACACGATCCAACTAAAGATATCAAAGCTGAACTACACAATATTCTTGAAATGGCACTAGAAAACCAATGGATTAGCAACAAAACCAAAACATATTTATGGACTCAATATCCCAAGATGCCACACCTGTATATTCTACCTAAAATTCACAAACAACAATCCTCCTGGGAGACTGATAGTAGCCGCAACCAAAAGCATTTTGCAACCTTTGGGTACTTACATTGATTATTTTTTACAGCCTCTTATTCAACTAACTCCAACTTATGTAAAGGATACTACACATTTTTTACAAATCATTGAGAGCATTGAACTCACCACAGATGATATTTTATTTACCATCGATGTGGCGAGTCTTTATACGAGTATCCCACATGATTTGGGACAAAGAGCAGTTGAGAAGTTACTACTTGATGCAGGACCAATAGGAGCCAACCAAGAATTTTTGACGATCCTTTTGAAATTTATTTCTGGGAATTCATGTTTCAAGTACAAAGAAACTTATTACAAACAATTGACCGGTACTGCTATGGGAGCTACTATGGCACCATCCTATGCAAATACATTCATGTTTGATTTTGAAACCAGACATATTATCAACAATCCACAATGGAGTCTACATTTGAAAAAATGGTATAGATATATTGATGATATATTCAGAATATGGTCAGGTAACTGTGACCAATTGAACAATTTCCTTTTATATTTGAACAATATCGACAACAGGTTGCAATTCACAATGGAGATAGGGAACCCCAACATTCATTATTTGGATGTGCAAACAGCAATTGAAGGTTCGAGAATACTGACAAAACTTTACTGTAAACCTACTGATAGAAACTATCTTCTCCATAGGTTGAGTTTCCATCCACCCAACATTTTACGCAACTTACCATTTGGACAGATGCTACGCATAAAAAGAATTGTAAGTGATCAAACTGAATGTAATCTAGAATTAGATCGACTACAGATGAAATGGAAAGAAAGAGGATATCCTGATGATTACCTTATTACAGCCAGGATTAAAACTGATGCAAAAGATCACACTCAATTACTAACGCAAAAACAAGAACGACCACAACCTGGATTAGTCTTTGTTACTAAGTATTCAATTCAGACTTGCAAAATCAGACACAGTGTTCTAAAAAGATGGACTATCTTACCGAAGGACCAAAGGACTAGAGAACTGTTTGCGCAACCACCCGTGTCGACATATCAAAAGAGTAACAATCTACGAGACTTACTGGTTGACACAAGAAATAGAAAATCCAAACATAAAACAAGTGACAAATTTCCAGGCACACACCTGTGCATGAGTTGCGGCAACTGCAATAATATCATCAAAGGTCCATACATATCACATCCAAGAACAGGAGAAAAGATCAAATTAAAACAACATGCCACATGTCTGTCAGAAAATGTAATTTACGCAATTAAATGTCCATGTGCTATTCATTATGTTGGGAAGCCCGCACGTAAAATACGTGTACGTATCAATGAACACAAATCTTGTATTAGAGTGAACAATCAAAGGTCAGCTGTGGCAAGACATTTCAACCAAAGTGGCCACACGGTGGCACAATTAAGATTTACAGTACTTGAGGTTATTTCCACCAAAGACCAGAGTATGGACATGAAGAGGTTGAGAGCTCAGAGAGAAGCGACATGGATTGAAAAAATTGGGTCCCTGACACCGGAAGGGATGAACGAAGAATTAGATTTAAGTTGCTTCTTGTGAACTTGTTTTTTTCCATTTTTTCATTGCATGTATTTTTTAATATTTTTATTTATTTTCTCTAGAATCCATTATTAGCATAGTTTCTAGATTGAATATATGTCACCATTATTTATTATTATTTTTGTTACTAGACTGCTCACTATATATTGCCTCTTTATTCTGATTTATTTTTTGCTTTTCACGACTCCTTATTCTATAAAGCTTCCTTTTTCACATTTTCCTTCTTTTATACATCCCATTTCAGCCGCATATAATATACCTACATTCTTATATCACTCTCTTATGCACAGCCCAGTTCTTCAACCACATTCAAACATGTCCATTTTATTTTACACACACACACACACACACACACACACACACACACACACACACACACACACACACACACACACACACACACACACACACACACACACACACACACACACACACACACACACACACACACACACACACACACACACACACACACACACACACACACACACACACACACACACACACACACACACACACACACACACACACACACACACACACACACACACACACACACACTACCACGCATGCTCAATCATGTTGGTATCTGAGTCACTATCATTTCCGAGACAGTGTTTACAAGCTTAGCCAGGCAGACATCAGACGCGTGTCCTGCTTTGCTTCTGTGCTCATTCATTACAACGGCAGCCTGCCGCTCGCATCATTCATAATATTTCAGGTAATTGACACTTTTTCTACCGTGTTTCTTTTTTAATTCCATGTACGAGCATCAGTTTACACCAGCTCTGTTACCCACTTCTCTAGATCAGTGACCTCACTGTAGGCGTCACTGCTACCCAGGCAACTCCACACTGTGCAGCATTTCAGAGATAGGGCACAAGTCTTCACCTGCTCGCCACCCGCAACTGCGGACAGCAACTAACACGATTGAACTCATTCAGGTATATTAACCTTGTCGGTTTTCTTTCTTCCTCTTTTTAGTAACTTTTTCCTTATATATTACCTTTATACAGTTACATGTGATACGTTCTTTTTAACTTTCAGACTAGACACGGAAGATTGCTTTTGCTTTGTGATACTTTCTAGTGGAGTTTGTTTACATGCGATTAGCAGGTCAGTGACTAATCCTTCATATCAGAATAACTGCAACTAAAATTTAGGCTTTTATTAGTATTTTTTGACGGTGTGTTCATATGTCCTTTTTATTTTCTTTTGCAACTTCCCTATGACCCAATTTAACTGATGAAACTCTTTTGATGATGAACTATCCAAACATTAACCATATGCTGATATTGGTAATGTAAGTGTATCTTTTACTTACACTTGATTGTTGAATGATGCTTCCATTTGGCTACCATTTCAAACTACCATATAGTTTCCTATTGTCTAATTGTGAATATTATGGGTGTTCCAATTTGACTGTTACCATTACCTTTGCTAAGAGATTTAATCAGGAGGCATTTATAAACATATAAGTTCACAGGCCCTGAGGAAGGGTTTACAACCCGAAATGCATAGGCCTTAAGTGACATTTCTGCCTCAAATTTTCAATTCCCCTCGAGGAACTTAAGCTTATGACAATAATAAGCAACATAAGCACAAATAAACACGCATGAGTTTCATTATTATAAGTCTTTGAAGAATTTTCGGTACTTAAAATTTAAGCACCAGTGAGTGGTACACGGGAGTGCAGCCCCCACCGCTGGCTTCACAGCCAAGGTCTTTTTCTTTCACGTTCTATACAGTGTTTTATCACAGAGACACCCTTTCCAGCGGGTTTGCACCCCGAATTACTAAGGAGCTAATTTTGATTTTTGAACATACATTTTATTAAAAACAGAGTGTAGTGCATAGCTCACCGCCAATCCCACAGTTTATCTTCCTCATCCGTGATCGTACTTGGGCAACTGCACACCATCATGTCATATGAAGACATAGAATTTCTAACAGATAATAGAGCTACAACACTTGGCTTCTCAGCCGAGGAGGCAGATTCCATACTGGGTCTCATAAAGGAAACGGTGCATACTACAACCAAAGACCCCCAAAGTAAAATCAAACAATTGGAATATTCAATAAGGAAGCTCATCAACCGCAAATTACATGCGGTGACCCTTAGCAGTTACTACAAAGTACAACGGATTCTCAGAGGACTTATAATTCCTTTACGACCGACTTTATGTAAGGAAAATAGAGAGTTTGTTGAAAAATGGGAGCAAATCTTAAATAAATGTTCTCTAGACCTGATACTTCTTACAATCAAAGAACTCTCTGGCAATATTGAACAACTGGAGAAAGAGATTGACAACTTGTCTAAAGATATAACGGAATTAACAGATGGAGAATCATTTGCTGAGATACTGATTGACATCAACGATAAGTTGGACGGATACAAACAAGATCTTGAATCACGTAAAATCAGAAAATTTAAGAGAGACACTTATGATTATCTCAATAACGAGGTATATACTTGGGTGGACAAATATCTTAAACAACCACAAAGACCGAACAAATCCACGAGTGATCCAAGCAGTTCCGAATCAGATAATGTAGAAACAACAGACGAACCAACAACAGGAGATTCTACGGCCAGTACATCAGGAATCAATCTAAGACCCAGACAACCCACAAATCCCCAAAAGAAAGATTTTTGTAGGCGGAAGAGGAAGAGGACAAGAAGGGGAAGCAAGAAGAGGACAGGGAATGAAGACACGACTGCAGACCAATCGGAACTAGTGGTTAATCTCTCTACTCAACATTTGACCACTAAAGAAATCAAAACACTTGAGAAAGGTTTGAAGTTTGTACCAACCTACAGTAACAACATGTTTAACACCAAAGTAGAACTATACAAACTAGTACGCAAACTCAAATTGAAAACATACTTTTCAGAAAAAACCCACACCACTGAAGTCCCCAGCCAAACCGAAACAGAATATATTGAATTTAAAGCTAAGAGCACATTTAACCTGCAAGTACATGTAACTTCGATCGACATTTTTCATAACATGGTGTTGAACGATATCAAAAAAATACAATTTTGTCAACCCAAACGGAAGAATTTAAACAGAGGTGAACTATCCATCATAAAGACCCTATTTACTGATGATTCTATCACTATCAGATCAGCAGATAAGGGAGGTGCTATTGTTATTCAAGATTCTGAAAAATATGACAAAGAGTGTTTGAGACAATTAGCAGATACCACAACGTATCAACAATTAGCACACGATCCAACTAAATATATCAAAGCTGAACTACACAATATTCTTGAAATGGCACTAGAAAACCAATGGATTAGCAACAAAACCAAAACATATTTATGGACTCAATATCCCAAGATGCCACACCTGTATATTCTACCTAAAATTCACAAACAATTCAATATTCCTCCTGGGAGACCGATAGTAGCCGCAACCAAAAGCATTTTGCAACCTTTGGGTACCTACATTGATTATTTTTTACAGCCTCTTATTCAACTAACTCCAACTTATGTAAAGGATACTACACATTTTTTACAAATCCTTGAGAGCATTGAACTCACAACAGATGATATTTTATTTACCATCGATGTGGCGAGTCTTTATACGAGTATCCCACACGATTTGGGACAAAGAGCAGTTGAGAAGTTACTACTTGATACAGGGCCAATAGGAACCAACCAAGAATTTTTGACGATCCTTTTGAAATTTATTTCTGAGAATTCATGTTTCAAGTACAAAGAAACTTATTACAAACAATTGACCGGTACTGCTATGGGAGCTACTATGGCACCATCCTATGCAAATACATTCATGTTTGATTTCGAAACCAGACATATTATCAACAATCCACAATGGAGTCTACATTTGAAAAAATGGTATAGATATATTGATGATATATTCGGAATATGATCAGGCAGCCGTGACCAATTTAACAATTTCCTTTTATATTTGAACATCGACAACAGGTTGCAATTCATAATGGAGATAGGGAACCCCAACATTCATTACTTGGATGTGCAAACAGCAATTGAAGGTTCGAGAATACTGACGAAACTTTACTCAATACCTACTGATAGGTAGAAACAACCTTCTCCATAGGTTGAGTATCCATCCACCCAGCATTTTACGCAATTTACCATTTGGACAGATGCTACGCATAAAAAGAATTGTAAGTGATCAAACTGAATGTAATCTAGAATTAGATCGACTACAGATGAAAGTGAAAGAAAGAGGATATCTTGATGATGACCTTATTACAGCCAGGATTAAAACTGATGCAAAAGATTGCACTCAATTACTAACGCAAAAACAAGAACGACCGCAACCTGGATTAGTCTTTGTTAATAAGTATTCAATTCAGAGTCGCAAAATCAGAGACAGTGTTCTAAAAAGATGGACTATCTTACAGAACGACCAAAGGACTAGAGAACTGTTTGTGCAACCACCCGTGTTCGCATATCAAAAGAGTAACAATCTACGAGACTTACTGGTTGATACACGAAATAGAAAATCCCAACATAAAACAGTGGACAAATTTCCAGGCACACACCCGTGCATGAGTTGCGGCAACTGCAAAAATATCATCAAAGGTCCATACATATCACATCCAAGAACAGGAGAAAAGATCAAATTAAAACAACATGCCACATGTCTGTCAGAAAATGTAATTTACGCAATTAAATGTCCATGTGCCATGTATTATGTTGGGGAGACCACACGTAAAATATGTGCACGTATCAATGAACACAAATCTTGTATTAGAGTGAACAATCAAACGTCAACTGTGGCAAGACATTTCAACCAAAGTGGCCACATGGTGACACAATTAAGATTTACAGTACTTGAGGTTATTTCCACCAAAGACCAGAGTATAGACATGAAGAAGATGAGAGCTCAGAGAGAAGCGACATGGATTGAAAAAATTGGGTCCCTGACACCAGAATGGATGAACGAAGAATTAGATTTAAGTTGCTTCTTGTGAACTTGTTTTTTTCCATTTTTTCATTGTATGTATTTTTTAATATTTTTATTTATTTTCTCTAACATCCATTATTAGCATAGTTTCTAGATTGAATATATGTCACCATTATTTATTATTATTTTTGTTACTAGACTGCTCACTATATATTGCCTCTTTATTCTGATTTATTTTTTGCTTTTGACGACTCCTTATTCTATAAAGCTTCCTTTTTCACATTTTCCTTCTTTTATACATCCCATTTCAGCCGCATGTAATATACATACATTCTTATATCACTCTCTTATTCACAATCCAGTTCTTCAACCACATTCAAACATGTCCGTTTTATTTTACACACACACACACACACTACCACGCATGCTCAATCATGTTGGTATCTGAGTCACTATCATTTCCGAGACAGTGTTTACAAGTTTAGCCAGGCAGACATCAGACGTGTGTCCTGCTTTGCTTCTGTGCTCACTCATTACAACGGCAGCCTGCCGCTCGCATCATTCATAATATTTCAGGTAATTGACACTTTTTCTACCGTGTTTCTTTTTGAATTCCATGTACGAGCATCAGTTTACACCAGCTCTGTTACCCACTTCTCTAGATCAGTGACCTCACTGTGGGCGTCACTGCTACCCAGGCAACTCCACACTATGCAGCATTTCAGAGATAGAGCACGAGTCTTCACCTGCTCACCACCCGCAACTGCGGCAACTAACACGATTGAACTCATTCAGGTATATTAACCTTGCCGGTTTTCTTTCTTCCTCTTTTTAGTAACTTTTTCCTTGCATATTACCTTTATACAGTTACATGTGATACGTTCTTTTTAACTTTCAGACTAGACACGGAAGATTGCTTTTGCTTTGTGATACTTTCTAGTGGAGTTTTTTTTACATGTGATTAGCAGGTCAGTGACCAATCCTTCATATCAGAATAACTGCAACTAAAATGTAGGCTTTTATTAGTATTTTTTGACAGTGTGTTCATATGTCCTTTTTATTTTCTTTTGCAACTTCCCTATGACCCAACTTAATTGATGAAACTCTTTTGATGATGAACTATCCAAACATTAACCATATGCTGAAATTGGTAATGTAAGTGTATCTTTTACTTACACTTGATTGTTGAATGATGCTTCCATTTGGCGACCATTTCAAACTACCATATGGTTTCCTATTGTCTAATTGTGAATATTATGGGTGTTCTAATTTGACTGTTACCATTACCTTTGCTAAGAGATTTAATCAGGAGGCATTTATAAACATATAAGTTCACAGGCCTTGAGGAAGGGTTTACAACCAGAAATGCCTAGGCCTTAAGTGACATTTCTGCCTCAAATTTTCAATTTCCCTCGAGGAATTTAAGCTTATGACAATAATAAGCAACATAAGCACAAATAAACACGCATGAGTTTCATTATTATAAGTCTTTGAAGAATTTTTGGTACTTAAAATTTAACCACCAGTGAGTGGTACACGGGAGTGCAGCCCGCACCGCTGGCTTCACAGCCAAGGTCTTTTTCTTTCACGTTCTATACAGTGTTTTATCACTGAGGCACCCTTTCCAGCGGGTTTGCACCCCAAATTACTAAGGCGCTAATTTTGATTTTTGAACATAAATTTTATTAAAAACAGAGTGTAGTGGTCTTGTCACGCTGGTTTGCCTTAAAGGACATGAATGACTTTTGAGCCCCTTCTCAGCCTTCTTAATGACATATAAGTGAACAATGACATTGCTGTTAAAATCTTCTGCCTGAGCACACTTGCTTATCAGCCCAGAGTGCCATTTCTTATCAAAAGATTGAATTCTATTTGTTTCTCTTACTAGGGATAGGCCTTAAGAGTTGGTCATTAGTTGTTTGCATTGATAGTTTCATTACAGGTCATATATTTTTATATAACTTTGAAAGGACAATCTTATATCTTATATTTTGCAAATATTGAACTAATGCTATTTGGGTTGCTATTGAAGCCAGCTCACATGCCCTTATAACAGTATAGCCTGCCCTCGGCCCTCATTACCCAAATAGGTGAGGGAAGGAGCATTGCTGGGTTAGTAGTAGTGTGAGGCACTTTGGTCACTACTCATCCTAGTACTCCTGCAGCAGAGTAGTTATTTAGTTACACACAGAGTGAGGAGCAGGAGAGAAAAAGAGAGATAGGGAGGGGGAGAGAGAGAGATAGAGAGGGAGACATCAAGAGAAAAGGTGGGGCCGATTTTAATGGGCTGTGTTCCCTGTGCTAGGGGAATATGTCTGTAGCTTGCATTTGCTCTGTGCTACTTTGGAAATGGCATATTTTAGGCCAGCAACACAGTGAAAAGAACTCGCCATAATGGAGTGGCCCGGCATTTATTTGCCAAAGCTCCAGTAATGCTTCCTTTAGCCGATGTACTGTGTCACAGGTAACACTATGTAAGGCCAGGGCTCCCATTATTCAAATAAAAACAGTCCAAAATTAAAACAAATATGCATTTGGACTCAAATAGTTGGTTGATGAATTCTAAACTGGTTGAAGTATTTACCCCTTACATGCTACAGTAAAAAACAGTCCTGCTGATGTCAATGGTGACATTTTTGATGTAAATAAGTCAAATCAGAGTTTTCCTGGGCTTCAAAGGCAGCATAGGACATAACTTCGAATTGCTTTGGGGTGTAGCAAGGAGGTATACATGAGGGAGGTGTGGGTGTGAAACAGGACAATGGGTTACTGTTTTCTTTGAGGAATGTGGGGGCGAGGGAGGATGGCAGGGGGCAAGGTATTTTTGGTGTTGGGGCAGTTAAAATGAGGTGTTCAAATCTAGCTTCTCTATGGGTCTCTAATGCCTCAGTTCCTTGCCTCAAGCACTGCCAGTCAAGCACTGCCAGTCTCCCATAACAGCACAGAGGGTGGGAAAAGGACATTGGAAGAGGGCGGTACACAACTTAACCATGTAGATTGGTCAAAATTAACAATGGGGAACATTTGGCATACGGGCTCCACGATACAATAAAACTAATGTATGCTTCACTCATGTTGTCTATCAGATGTCACTTGGAATAGTTAACCATGTGCAAGTGTACATTTTAATAACAAGGCCACTGTTCAATCTACAACAAATACCTTGAATGTTCTTGACTACGATTGCCAACGTTGCCATTTCCCATAAACCTGTTAGCATAGCTTGGACTCTGTATTGTACTACTTACTCTCAAGGTGCTGTGCGAGGACGTCACTTCCTGTCACAAGAATCTGCCGTAGGTCCAGGTAGGCATATCCCACTTCTTCACACTCATCCTCTAGCTCATTCATAGGGTCACTTACAACAGTGAACTTCAACCTGTGTGAGTGAAAGAATGTATAACAATGTGTGGTTGAATTGCCAATTTAAATACATTAATTCTTAGGCAATAAATGCCCAAGGCTTGCCTCACGGACTGCAGGCTGACACCAGAGATTTGGAAATCGATAGGCAACACACAATCTGGTTTTACTTCACTCACTGCAGGCTGTTACCAGAGATAAGGAAATCCATAGGGAGCACATATTCTGGTTTTACTTCACTCATTGCAGGCTGTTACCAGAGATAAGGAAATCCATAGGGAGCACACACCCTAGTATTACTTCACTCATTGTAGACCAACAGCAGCGATAAGGAAATCCACATGGAGCACATACTCTGGGATTACTTCACTCACTGCAGACTGACATCAGTGATTAGAAACCCCATAGGGAGCACACACTCTCGTATTACTTTCCTCCTGCAGAGGAATGAGGAATGCACCACAGAACCAAGGTATGCGTTCCGTTCAATGTGGACAGTTTAAAGATATGAAAAGGGAAGACGGACTACACATGACTGATCCTCCCTGGAGGAGCCACGAGAGCCAGCACGGCTCAGGAAGAAGGAAAGCAGACCAGGATGCTGAGAAGGGAGTGGGAAGGTCCGGGGCCAGCACAGAGTGGGAGATCTACTTGAAATTCCCAGAGAGAGAAGCTCCAAATTTTCCTCTGATCTTGACAAGGCTAGAAAGGAGAACTGTGCTGCCCGAAGGCAGCTTGCCCAAAAGAAGACCATTAGAGTCAGGGAAGCCCCATTGCTGGTCGCAGGAGCCAAGGATGACCCAGGATGATCGCGGACCGCCAGAAAAGCTATGCAGGAAGCTGGGAAGGCACTACGGCCCTGAGAAGGTGGTGGAAAGCCGAGAACACAGGATTTGGGACCCTGAACAAGGGGGAGAGACGTTCTCAGACCTTGGTTTGCGCGATACTACTTGGCAGGAAAGTGAACCAAGTCTATCTAGAAGGAAAGTCAAGCCAGAAATGCGAGTCTGAGACCTGAACCCATATAAGGAAGAAAGATAATTATCATTCTTCACAGTCACAGTACCTAGCAGTATATGACCAACAAGGGACATCACTTGTGAACAGTACTTTAAGAAACCTACAACTTTATGTGGCTTCAGAACAGGACTTTAATCTGGAGAAGGGAGGCATTCCCTCAAAACACAGTCTAGATTTGGAACTGGTGAAACACCCTCAGTGATTTATTTTATTCTTAGTGTGAGGGAAGGAGATAGGTTTTTGACACAGCATGGTGGAGTCTTTACTTTGGACATCCTGACAGATTCTGTAGTACTTTTAGTTGAGGCAGGCAAACTCCTCTTAGAGATAGGGCGAGATAGGTTCTCTCTATATTTTCTTGGTGAAATAAAAGTCTTTGCCAATCACCATGCCACCATTGTGTCAGGCTCTTACGTCTGCACCCGTACAGAGCACACACTCTTGTATTACTTCACTTATTGCAGGCTGACAGCAGAGACAAGGAAATCCATAGGGAACACAAAATCTGGTATTACTTCACTCACTGCGGTCACCAGCAGAGGTAAGGAAATTCATAGGGAGCATACACTCTGGTTTACTTCAATCACTGAAGAATGACAGCAGAGATAAGGAAATACATAGGGAACACACACTCTGGTATTACTTCACACACTGCGGCTGGCAGCAGAGATAAGGAAATCCATAGGCAACACAAAATCTGGTATTACTTCACACACTGCGGCTGCCTGTAGAGATAAGGAAAACCATAGGGCGCACACACTCTGGTATTACGTCACTCACTGCAGGCGGACAGCAAAGATAAGGAAATCAACACGGAGCACGCATTCTGGTATTACGTCACTGACCGCAGGTTGCCAGCAGAGATAAGGAAATCCATAGGGCGCACACACTATGGTATTACTCCACTCACTGCAGGCTGACAGCAGAGATAAGGAAATCCACAGGGAGCACACATTCTGGTATTACTTCACTCAATGTGGCTGCCAGCAGAGAAAAAGAAATCCATAGGGCGCAAACACTCTGGTATTACGTCACTCACTGCAGGCGGACAGCAAAGATAAGGAAATCAACACGGAGCACGCATTCTGGTATTACGTCACTGACCGCAGGTTGCCAGCAGAGATAAGGAAATCCATAGGGCGCACACACTATGGTATTACTCCACTCACTGCAGGCTGACAGCAGAGATAAGGAAATCCACAGGGAGCACACATTCTGGTATTACTTCACTCAATGTGGCTGCCAGCAGAGAAAAAGAAATCCATAGGGCGCAAACACTCTGGTATCAACTGCAGGCTCTAGCCTAAGAGAAGGACTTCCTTGGGGAAAACTCACCTGTGTATCACTTCACTAACTGCATGCTGTCACTAGAAAGAAATGACATCTAAGGGCAACACTCACTCCAGTATTGATTCATTGATTGCAGGCTGTCCCTGCAATCTGGGAATACAGACTTGGGCATCACTTCACTCACTGCAAGATTTCACCAAAAAAAAGGATATGATTGTGTGACAAACCACTTAACTCCACTGACTGTACGCTACCACCAGACATAAGGAAATCCCTGAGGAACCCACACTCGAGTATTACTTTACTGACTGCAATGTTTTTGCCAGTGGTGAGGAAATCTGTGTGAAACACACAGTGGGCATTCACCTAATTGACTGCCAACTATGAAATCCTAGGGGGATAAAACCTGGGATTGACCTCATTGTTACAGGATATTGCCAGAGACATAGCTCTCAAGTGTACCCCAATTTGTGGATCTGACCAGCATTTAAATGTCAGCTTTTAATGACAACTTGCATTGACCCTCAAAATGATCCCTTCAGTCCAATACCTTTTTGTGTAAAGTTATATTTGGACAAAAATTCTCATTTTAGAAACTCTCATTGGAACTTTGAATGGTTGAGAACTATGTACAGTTGACAAAACCCACGTGGAATGAACACAGTGGATCACTTGTAATCTGAGATAGGGAAACTCATGAAAAGTAGGGAAACACATGGAAAGTAGGGAAACTCATGAAAAGTCTGTTACTGTCACTCAGGAATACTGTGTCACTTCCAACTTGAACACGTATGCAGCCAAAAATCAGACCCCAGACCTTAATATTATGATGTTTCCTTAGGACCTATATTTGATACTTCTAGAGAATTCTGTGGCATAAGAAAAACACAGAAGGGATACCTACATGTCTTCTTCCCCCTCTTCATCAAGGCCCTCCAGCATGCCATAGAGAAAGTCCCTGCGGACCTCGTTTTTCACCCGGTCCACGTGGATCACTGCAACGAGAAGGCCAGAATTGCTTTAGAAGGAACTGTCAAGTAGATCACAATGTGCGCTGGGTCCACAAACAAAGCCCAGGATGTTCTATCTGCATTGTATGTCATTTTATGTTATCTTGAATTTATACAGCACCTCCTGCCATTCCTGGTGTTGAAAGGGTGTGCGATTCTGAGTGCAGAAGAGGAGTTAGAAGGAGCATTCAACAGTACTAGAGGGAGTGACATCATTGTATACAGATGGTAAAGAGGAAGGGCAGATATTATACCTTCTAAAGGCCTAATATAAACATCTTCAAGCACTTACTTTAGTTTCTGGACATACACCAACCCTATCAATGTGCCTGAACCCTGACCTAGGAGAGGTGCATCGGAACATTGAAGATGTAGCACTACTGAATCCTTATCTTTATTTATTTATTTATTGGACATTTGTATGGCACCTATACACAGGTGTTTCCAGGCGCCACAAGACAAAAAAGGGGGTGGGGGAGCGGGGACAAGGGAAATCATAAGAATACAACAACAAAGAAACAGTTATATTGGTCTTGTGACAATCCTACTATGCAAGTGCATGAACGAGGTGGTAACAGCAGGGGGAGGGGGTAAAAGGTGAAGTGCAGAGATCGGATACCCCCCTGGGTGCAGGTGGTCAATGCTGGTAGGGCCAAGGCAGCAAGTACCAGGGGAAGGAGAGGGGGGAGCGGAGGAAGAGTGCCGTAGACAGGAGGACTCAGTTGGGATAGTCCGGGAAAGGGAGCCATTGGGCAAGTCTTGGCAGAGGATTCTTGGGGGGACTGATGGGGGGGTGATCTGACCCTTGTATGACTCTGAAGGGAACAGGCCCCAGTCCCACAGCTGATGGAGAGTTTAGCACAGGAGGGGGAGAGGGAAGGAAGAAAAGGAAGGTCTCGAGAGGTTTCTGGAACTTAAGAAGATCCTGTTCAAGTCTGAGGGGGAGGGGGGCTGTTCCAGAGGGTAGCACCTGCTGAGGAGAGGGATCTACCTCCCACTCTCTGCTTTGAGAAATGTTTGACTTGCAGAGAGTTAGTGCCAGAAGACCTAAGGGCTCTGGCTGGGAGGTTTTTAGGGAGGTAAAGCTGGATGTAGAGAGGTCCCAGGCCCCAGACAGCCTTGTGGATGATGCATAGGGTCTTGAATTTGATCCTTGCAGTCACCAGGAGCCAGTGGAGAGATTTTAGGGCTGGAGAGATGCAGTCCCTGGGCTTGAGGCCAAAGATAATTCTTGCAGTCCTATACTGGATGAGTGTGAAGGGGCAAAGGGAGGAAAGAGGAAGGTTTAGGAAGAGGCTATTGATTGCACTTGTCAAGCCTAGAGAGAACCAAGGCTCTGGAGACAGTGAGCATCTGGGGGCAGGGGAGGAGGTGTCAGTATGTTGTGCTCTGGGCAAGTGGACATAGAGTTCACCTGACTATAAATGAGGTAACTCGTTCAGCATAGGGTCTTTTCTAGATTCACCTGCGTGCCTCTTTTGCCCCTACGCAGGACCACCGCTGAGAAAAGTCACATTGTCGGGAATATCTATAACTATAGCAGAAGTGGTCAAGAGAGGGAATCGCTGATGCAGACCCAGGGATGCAACAGTATAGTTAGAAAAGTCATATCTTGTAAAACCCACATGACTATTGTTGCACAGGGAGCACAGCTGTGGACCCACCAACAAATGGAGAGAAGGCATGCCTTTTCCTCTCTAAACTGTATACCCTTCCTGTCCTTCTGTATCCCAACTATCCATGCCTTTCTATATTCCCCCGTATTAGTTTATTCTTCTAACTCTATCTATATCATTGTACCCTATTATTTTAATCCTCTGTATAGTGGTCCATTGCTTCATAGCTACCGTCCCAATATTTAAATCCCAATACATACACACAGCACATACAACTACATCAGAATGCAGGGTTATGTCTAGATATTGGTGAAATAACAATTCAACCCCCTTTGCCTTCCTAGGTCTCTTTACTAGATATTGCGACTGGGAGACATGAGTTAGGTTTGACCCCACACCCTTGCTGAAGTTAAAGTGTATCTCCTCTCCGGCGGTGGGCTTGCGTAGAGATACAGGCGTCTCTGTCTCCTCCAGTGGCAGATCCGGGAATCGGTATTCTACGTAGACTCTCTGTACCCGACTGTCCGCAGCGACATCAGAAAGCGGGTCGAGGCTCAGAGAGCCGACTTCAATGCGGATCTGCTCAGACAGCTGCTCGGAAAGAAATAGAAGATAGGCTGAGTCTCCTCAACAGATACATACAGACACACAAACATTCCAGTATTACAAAATTGCCTATAGTTTACATATTTACAGAGCTTACTCAGTGAGCTCATAGGCACACATAGGAAACGCCCTTCACAAATATACATATAGAATATCACACACTACGTGATACCACTATGGACACATATGAGAGACCTTTCAGTCCACCTATACACATAAATAAAAGACCTCTGCTGACCTTCCATAGAGGCCAATAAGAGGGCTCCTCAAAAATCCTGTGCATCTATACGTTACCTCCCTCTATACATACCAGAAAGCTGGTCAGTGCTGCTCTACACACATCGAACGAGTCTCCAATTTGACCCTATCTATATATTACAGTGTCTCAATTTTCCTACACACACAGTGCTCTCCTTGGTATTTTTTCTTATCAGTTATGTGAGATCTCCCCGGTACTCTACACACATAAATAAGAATTCTCATCTGTACTCCTATGCACATTACAGGGCCTGTAGTAGCTGCCCTGAAGTTATGATTAAGCTGCTCAACTCAATAGAAAGAGCACTTTTTGGGTGGCTTACAACTTTGGCTGCGTTCAACGAATCCTCAACAAACTTTGCAGAAGAAAGTATATGGCCACCTTGGAATGATTTTGCGAAGGTTGGTGCGGTTTCGTCCGGCGGTGGGGGGAAGTTATTGGGGGTCCCCAAATTTTGGAAATCCTCATAGACACAATGGAAAAAAAATGTTGCTCGCACCTACACACCGCTGGACGGATATGTACCGAAACTTGCGCGCGGAGCAGCGGCTGGGTCCCGAAATAGTGCTTTTGCAAATTTGGTGTTAATCCACCCAGTATTTTTTTTAAAATGGTCAAAAAGTAGGTAAAAAACATTAGTGATATCTGGGTCCGTTCTGCAGACTTATTTGCTGATTCGGAGTCTGCGGATGCCTCTGGACCGATCAGACAGCAGTGTGACATTCGTGTACAACATACACATCCACTGATTGGTCAATTAAAAACGTGAGGTGCGTCAAAACATTTGAAATGGACGCCATGTTGGATTTGCAACCTGCGCCCATAGTCTGCGGACATTGCAGTTAAATCATATTAAAAAGCACAACGTTGTACTTGTTAAACTAATGAAAAAATCTCTGGGGAGTTGAGGGGTGATGAGGATGGGATGGGATGGGATATGGCAATAAAAAGCCAAAAATTGGGAGTTTTTCTTCTCCGAAGTCCGCAAAACTCTCAGATGTTCGGGGAATATCCATGCATATTTCTGCATTGCGGGGTCAGTTAAAAGCAGTTATTGGATGACATAAAACTTTGGCGCCAATCAATGAAACTGCATGACATTTTGCAATATCATTTTAGACCTAGCCCTGAACATTTCTGCAATGTTTGGTGCTGTTTCGCCAAGAGGGTCCCAAAATATTTGAAAAGCTTATACATTTTGTGCCGTTTGACAAATCTGCACAAATGTTTGCAAAGACTTTAGAACCAGATTTGAATGTTTTTACAAATGTTGGTGGGATTTTGTCAAGAGCTGGAAAAATTAGAGGGGAGTTTCAACATTTTTAGATGGCTTATAACTTTTTGCTGTTTGACGAATCTACACAAATGTTTTCAGAAAGATTATAGACCCTACCATGATTGTTTGTGCAAAGTCTGAATGGATTTTGTGAAGTGGGGGCTAAGCTTTGTGACAATTTCTTGTACGTACATTTTGACACTTTTCAAAAAATAAAACATGGATGGATCTGCAGCAAACTTGTGCAAGGAGCATTGGCAAGACCCGAAAGCATGGTTTTGCAAATGTGTCTGTGTTATATTTTTAGTCATACTGTAGGTCCAAAAAATAGTGATATTCCTTTGGTGACTGAGGTATAGCCTGTGGCCATGGGCAATGGGCAATGGACAGATTATCCGGGCCATGGGCGTGACCCGGACAATCTGGCTACTGGCCATGACCACATGGGATCAGCAATGGAGTTAAAGTGGGCATGGCCACCAGGGACCGGCTATGTGGTAACGTTTTCAAATTCGGCATAGGTTTGAATGGGAAAAAATATTCTTCTCATGGCTACAGCCCGAAGTGCTGGACAGGATTGCAGCAAACATTCACGAGGAGCATCATCAAAGCATGATTTTGTAAATCTGTCCTGTGTTTTATTTTTTCTAAAGTTTAAAATGTAAGTACACAAAATTGTGATGTAACTTTGCCCTGAGCAAGGACAAATGGGTACTCTGATTTGCTTATTGGGGCGTGCGACATGGCAAAAACCCCACGATTAAATAGGTAAATAAATTCTGCTTGTGGTTGCAGCCCGAAGTGCTGGACGGAATTGCAGCAAACTTGTACAAGGAGCATCAGCAAGGACCTGAAAGCATGCTTTTCCAAATCTGTCCTGTGTTTTTTGTTTGTTGAAACGGTCAAAAGGTAAGTACAAAAATAGTGATATAACATTGCTGCCTGGGCAGTGGGCTTGGCCCTCAGCAAGGACAAATGTCTAATCTGATTTGCCTATTGGGGAATGCGGCATGGCCGAAGCCCGCACTGCTCATTTGTCACATTATGAGGGTATAGTGGACACTGAACTAGGATGCATGGTAGGTGGAGTGGATAACAGGCGTGGTTTGTTGGGGCTGGGATCATGGTCGAGCCTCATGTCCTAGGCAATTCAAATATTACTTGCATCCCCAGCATGCGCTGCTGATAACGACACACATCAGCATGTGTTGAAAAAAATAAGTTTGTTAAAGGAAGTTTACAAATCTTTCATATATGTTAAAAGAGGAATTATTAATGACTTATATACATTGATGTAACATCATGAAACTTTTTCGCTCATAAACACCTATGAAATTCACAGCAATAAATGTGTTAAAGGGACCTAGAAATTCACCAGTTAAGGTAAGCTAAGCAACACGAAATTTGCTCCATCACTTGCCAACCTTTTTATGGGGCCGTTTGAGAAAAACGTTTGCACTTGCTAATGATGATTTAATTAATCATGTAATCGTATGGAAAAGGGTCATAATTTGACATCATTGTGGTATGGCATGGTACTGAGCAACTCTTTAGCCAGTACATCAGTTTACTAAACACAACAATGTTGGTATAGAATTGATAGGACATATTGATTGCACTGCTATTCACTTCTTCAAAGAGGAGTATATCAAAAATTGTTGTTGTGACCATTGGATTCTAGGACAATTTGCAAAGTGCGTAGTACTATTTTGGGTCTGAATAAAGAACACAAAATGAATGTGTTCCTTTGAACACAAGTGACTTATGAGATCTTTAGTTGGTGGTTACTGTGTGTTTTACAGGTTGAACATTGTGGATTTGTTTAGCACCTAATGACAAATTGTATTGGATTTATACAGCACAAGAACAGTAAGTTTAGTTTTGACTCTAGAAGAAAATGTTAACTCAATGTATGTCAGTGATGCTTTGCACAGGGAACTGATGATCAAATTGTGGAATTACCTGTATGAATTTAGTAGATTGAATATGTGGAAACTTTCTGTGGGTGAAACATACTGTGTACTGTTTACTGTGTCTTTTGATCTGTTTGAGTTTATGTGATGTTAATAATATGTTATACGTTTGTAAAAGTTTTCGAACTAATTACAAATAAATAAATAATAAATAAATAAATAAGTAGTACCACACAAGACTTAGATTGGTGAATAAAGCACCTACTGCTGACAGTTTTTAAAAAGCATAGCAATCATGAGCAAGGTGTAATTTCATTGATCAAGGAAGAAAGACAGGTTTGTTGCAGGACATTGCCAGTATACTCTCTTTAGACTTAAATATTGATATTGTGTGAGGATCCCCGCACCTGGACAAGTCAAGGTGTACTTTATCTTGTCTATTACAGCCCTGTTCAAATGCCTTTCGGTGATGACGGATGCAGTGGCAGAAGTAGGTGTTGGGTTTCTGGAGTTTGCGGTTTCCTGAATTTTGGTTCTTTGGTGCTGCGGCCACAGCACAAACCACTGGATGGCTTCTTGCAATCTGGCTCGAACACTGGACTGGACTACAGACCTCACCAAGGCTAGTCCCTCGGGACATCTTTGGCTTTTAATAGCGGAAACGCACCGGCGGACTAAGATTTTCTCCAGTGGAAAAAAGTGGTCGGATGTCATGTCAGGGATGTCCCTTGAAAGATTCTTTGATCCTGTGGAACTTTTCCAAAACACTACATTGCAGTCACTCCAGGTTCAGTCAGGGCTGGCACAGGCACTGTGTCACACAAACCAAAACCAGAAACCCACAACACAGAATTTGATTTGATTTCACACTCCATTCATACTGGTCCCTCCCCAAGGGTGTGCCCACAAAACACAGTCCCTGGAAAGGCTCCAGTCAGTCTGACAGGATGTCATGACCCATAGAACTTGCCCTTTCTGGACCTCCTGGTCCTTATTGCGCCGGGGCTTGTATTGCTTGTTACTCCCAACATAGCCGCAACAAGCGACTAGCCTCACACGAGCTTTCACGACGCACACGGCACGTCCTATAAATTGGACACGCCCCCGCGGCCCCGCGCGTCTCAACGCTATCATTAGGTAGTGACTCGACGTGTGTGTGCTGTTCAGCGAATCTTCTATCCAAGATCCAGGTTCCCTTCCTCCTTCCTTCTTCCTTTCCCTCTACTCGACTCCTGGAATCCCCATTCTTAGCGACCACTACCTACTTTCCTGGACATCCTGGAACAACGGCCTTCCCGGAACTCTGAACGCGCTCTGCAGCCGAAAGAGAGTCGAGCGAGTCTATACAAGACCCGATCCGTCCACAAGAGGAATCCTCCCGCGGAACAGAGCAAGAAGCGATCCCAGGTGAGACGGGGGAGATTTATGACACAGGAGGCAGCGCCAGAGCCATATATGGTTCTTCCACCCAACAGCCAGTCAGGGAGAAGGGGCAGAGTCACGGCTTCCCAGGACTTTGAGAAACAAGGTGTAAAGGCAATAGAAACCAAGATACTACAGTGGCCATCTTGCCTTCCTTCAGGAATCCATTGATTCATATGGCAGGACCTGGGTGTTCCAAACATGGAGGACGCTCAGAGCCAGTGCCAAGTCAGCGTGTAGCTGCCACCAGCCCATACCTTGCTCTGTGGGCAACACACAGGTGCCCAAAAACACACATAAGAGCTACATGGGTGTACCCCCACCCATTGGTGCCATAAGGGTATGGTATGGGTGTTGTTCACCTAAAGCAAAAAGGAAGATCTGCACTGCCAGAAGTCCAGACTAGACCTCAGAGGCATACATCATACAGAAAACACACACAGAGAAGTGGTAGGACAAGGCCTACGAGGCCCTGTCCCTCCAAAAGGCATTTCTAGCATCACAGAGGGACAGTGAAAGGTGGTGGAGAGGAGGCAGTGGTGACCAGTGCAACCCATATGTCTTAGTATGAGGCAGTGCCAAGGAGAACATACTGAATCAGAAGGGAGGAGGTGATAATGTCAGGAAGATATATACGTGGTAGAAAAGAGGTGGCGGCGAGAGAAAGACCACAAAGTGGTATAGAGAAGGTGAAAGCAAGTAAAGAACAAGGTGATATAGACGAAAAGAGGAGAAGGTGGACATGAACATTTTCCAGACAAAGAGATTTGGAGTGAGGAATTGTGACAAAATGACTGCTGCTCTGCAGAAGTTTAGGGATGAGCAATGTTTTGTAAATTTCCAAACTACTACTAAACTAGCAGTAATCTCAATCATAAAAGTTAAACAGGCACAACATGAATGGTACACCTCCTTTGCCTCTGTAAAGTAGCATGGGTTGAGGGAAAGCTGTACTCTTACAGAGGTGTTTGGGCTAGCAAGGAAGCATCCAAAACAACAATAGTACTGTAGTGCCAAAATGAGAGAAATGTCCAATTAAGGTGCTTTTAAAATATAAGACTGTAATAAAACTAAAAGGACAACAAACTAATACAACATAAACAACCCACCCCTGTAAACAAAAACACAGTAAATTCAGACTTTCAGTTAAAAGGGACATCTGAGTATGAAGTATGCAGGCACTGGTTTATGCAGCAATGTTCACGTTTAAGTATATGTCTTTAAAAGGTAAAGGATGAGCAATGCCGACCTGGCGCGACGTTTAAAAGAAATCTGGAATTTCCAGGTTCATACTGACTCTGTCCGCTACCTGGGGGTGAACATAACGGTTTCTCTGTCCAACCTTTTCGAGGCCAACTACACTCCACTATGGGCTGCCATCCAAAACGACATCTCTAGATGGCGCAGGCTTTCCATGTCATGGGCGGCGCGCTTTACTGCCATCAAAATGAATATTCTCCCACATTTCTTATTTTTATTCCAGTCCCTCCCTGTACAGGTTCCAGAACCCTTCCTGGCAAAGGTGAAGCGCACACTACTGAGGTTTTTATGGGCAGACAAACGGGCGAGGATCCCATATTCAAAATTAATTCTACCCAAAGAAGAGGGAGGCATGAGTTTTCCGGATTTGGGGGAATACTATAGGGCAGCACAGCTTCGGGTACTCCCAGATCACCAGTGGGAAAACCCCGAAAAACAGTGTGTGGCGATAGAAAACAATATCTTCGCGCTAGTTGCATTGGGAGATTGGTTATGGGTCCCAATGTCTGACATGACACGACGGATTAAGGAGCACCCCATACTTAAGGTGCTGTGGTCGCTTTGGCGCCCATCTCGTGCCATGCAGGGTGTTACTACTTGGCCCTCGCCCCTAAGTTATATTTGGGCTCCACCAATTAGGGACTTGCTGAGCGATGTCCAGCAATTTCAGCCATGGTATGACGCAGGCCTCAGCCGGGTGGGACAATTATGGAAAAACGGAGTGTATACCACCAGAGAATACTTACAAACTGATCTGCAGGGCATAGACATTCCTCCCATGCTCTTTCTCGAGTTACGAAGCATCCTGCACGACGCTAGGTGGGGTAACTCCCTAAAGCGCTCCCTGACACCGTTTGAGCATATCTTAAGCACCGCCCAGATATCAAAAGGCCTCATATCGAAGATGTACAGATCGCTGCTTACAGGGGGTCTCTGTCGACGCCCGTCGTCAGAAGTAAAGTGGGAGGCTGACTTGGCCATAGACGCTCAACCGGAGTTATGGAAGAGTATATATAGAGCGGTGTGATCATCATCGTTCTCCATGCAATACAAGATGCAAAATCTACGATTACTGATGAGGTGGCACTACACACCCCTTAGGCTGTCTAAAATGTTCCCCGGGACGTCTCCTTACTGTTGGAGGGGATGCAGAGAGCGAGGTGATTACTGGCACCAATGGTGGAAATGCGATAGGGCCCAGGTGTATTGGCGGGAGGTGCTGGGATGGATCCGAGCAATCGATGGAGTCCACAGGGCCTTAACGCCCACATTAGTGTTATTTGGAGTGGTTTCAGAGGATGAGGAAACACATGAATTATTGATGTATCTGCCACGTAATCTCTTATTGGCAGCTAGAGTGTGCCTAACCATTAAATGGAAATCAGCAGTGCTCCCCTCGAAAAAGGAATGGCTAATGAAGGCATGCGCCATTTATGAAATGGAAAGCCTTACGGCTGCATTAAACAAATTGCGCAGAAATGTTGACGTGATATGGTTGCCCTTTCTGGAATACTAAACCTCATATTGGGAGCTCACGGACTAATGGGTATTAGATAATACTGCAACCTGCAAGAAGTGCTGGGGGTGATGCCCCGCTCTGCCTGACAATTGTCCACCCCAGGCTGTAAATTGTATTTTGGTGTTGTGCCTTGTGCTGAGGAAAAAGGAAGACGAAAAGGAAAAATATTAACTGTGCTCGGCCCAAGGCCAGTGTATGTTTGTTGATAATTGGTTTACACATGTATCCTGTCTTTTAGCCTACAAGAATGTTACGAGTGGTAAAGGGGAGGCAGGGGAAGGTGGGAGTGCGGGGTTTGGGGGGGGTTGCAATGGTAGACTCGAGTTGGTTATGCCTCAGCTCTTCTTCTTCGTTCAATAATACGTCTCTTTTATGATAGTTCTGTTGAAGAATTCTGACAATGCAACAAGTTTTGAAGATGTCTTGTGTTGTATATCAAAAAGAAAAGGTTAATAAAAACATATTTAAAAAAAAAAAGGTAAAGGATGTGGTCTTCAGTGTCACTAAAGGCCCTTAAAACCAAGCCAGAGGCCAAACAACTGTAGATTCCTGAGATCCTTTTTTCAAGCTTGGCAGTGTTGATCCAGGATGGTGGGAGCTTTCTGTGGCATTGATGCGACATTGTGTCAGTGAGCCGGTTGACTGGGTTCAACGCGTACTGCAGCCAGCAAAGGCAATGCTTTGAGGCTTGCAGAAGCTGGGAAACATGAGGTGATATCAAATCGGTGGAACTCAAATATCAATGGATTTTGGATGCAGAGAAAGTGGCGGTTCAACTTCGGTGTCAAGCCGGCCTAACTGGATTGAATGCAGCAACGCGGGCCAGCAGTGATATGGCTTGGAAAAGCTATGGAGAGATGCAGTTGGTATCGACTAAGTGGGCTTGACGGTCAAAGTGGGTTGAAGCTTTAGAGTGTCAAACGCATTTACTGTGGGTCATTGCAGTGACTAAACGGGTATTGGGGGTGCTTGAGTCGGCTTGCAGCAGCTTAAAGCTGCAGAAAGAGCCTTCTGCCGGCAGAGTCTTGTGTATAGGAATTTAGGTAGCAGAGAAGCCTGGTCCAAATGTTCAATTGAAATGGGTTTGGGAGGGTCTTATTTACCCCAATGTCTGGTAACTTTGGACAGTTTGTGCAGCAAACAAAATTCCAGTGAACTCTGTCTTCTTCTTTGGTCTTAAGATGATTCAACTAATGGGGTAGAGGTCTCACCCCCTTATATAGTTATTTTACCACAATGGATTAGTCCATTTCAATTCTTTTGTAAAGGGCCAATCTCAGCTGTTTTAAGAAGAGTTTTTGCCTTTTGATGGCAGCTCCCAGAATGTCTTGTCTGCAGGAAGTTGGGAGGCGGCACTGGAAGGAGTGGTGCCTTAATATTTTCAAGATGGCGGGACCCTTTCTGGGGGGGACAGTGTCATGAACCGTCGCCTGCGTCCATTCTAGACTTCGTGGTCCTGACCCATAGAGGACTGAATGCCGTGATCCTCCCAACATGGCCGCTTGATACAGAACGCAGCTTGCCAGTCTTTGCGCGCCACGCTCAACGTTCTACTAAACAGACATGCCCCCGCGGTTCTGCGCATCTCAACGCTACCGCTCACTGTAGTTGGACGTGTGTTGCCGGAGTTCGCTTGGGGCTTTCTTCCGAATCCTAATACCCGGTACCTTGAATCCTCCTGCCTTCCCTTCCTTTCCTCGAACTTACCTTCGAGCTTCTTCCTGGATTTTTCGTCTGCACTTGGGTCACGGCGATTCGTGCCTTCGAGCTCGGACATTGTTCTATCTTGGTTCCCGTCCTGGACATCTGAACGTCTCCTGGAGTTGGATTTCTATCCTCACGCTGGAACCCAAAGACCAGCACACGGGTTTATATAAATCCAGGACCGTGCGAAAGAAATCATCAAAGAAGGTCGCAAGCAAACAGGAAAAGCAGGTGAGAAGGGGGAGACTTGTGACAAACAGGTCCTCTCCTAAGCTCCTCTATAATCCACCCACTCTTACATCTGCCTGATCATACAGACTCTGGTCATTATCCCACATGTGTGACTTCCCCGTTGTGCTGACAGAGTTTCTTTTGAAGCATTGACTCGCACTGTACCCCGTGCGGTTATGTCCCATTCTTCTGATATGGTGTTAAGTCTTCCCAGTGTCATGGAAAAATGACCACTAACTATTCCAGTGGATTGGTGAACAATTTATTAGAAGAAACCAAGCACTAGGACAAAAACAAACCCACGACAGTACGAGTCTTCGGCGAGAATCCCTCTGCCTCCAAGCACCATTATCTTATACCCAGGGTACATATGCATTTCAAGCTACTTCGCACTGATGAGGCCCAACAATGCCGAAACATGTCTGGGAATGCTTGTTGTCTCGTGCAGAATGGATGTGACCTAGCAATTTGAGCTGGACTGCCCCTTTAGGGTGGGTCCAAGCCTGGTTTGCATATGGTCTTTCCCCTTCTCTAATGGCTTGGCAGGTAAAGAACGATGGTCTGGAGGGTTGCCCGGAGCAATGCCAGAGGTTAAGATTCATTCTAAACCTTCCAGCCATTACCTCTTTGTTTTTGCAATGGAAGGGAGGTCCAGACAGGGCAAGGAATCCTACTGAAACAACGTGACCAACAGTATAAGTGGGGTAAGTGAATAATGTGCAATGCGCCTCTCACATAGTTTTAATAGTTCTAATATATAATCAATGATGCCATGCTGCAGACACCTAACTAAGATCGATATTCACTAGTTGGTCCGTAAAGTAACAGTGTATTTGAAAGGTAGGTGAGTCATCTGCACCAGTGCCCTTACCTATAGAAAAAATCATCCAGCATCTCTATTCAATATTAGAAACCAGAGTTGTTTTATTTTCACAATTGGTAATGGTCTATTTCCTCCAACTGGAGGCAGGCGCTTATGTTTCTCCCATACCTGGGCCTTCCCAAGGCACTGTAGTTTGCACATAAGTTATGAATTTAGTATCTTAAAATAATGATTTTACAAATACTAAGATAACTATCCAAGAAGTATGGAATAATTTGAATGAACGCACAGAACTAGCAAAATAATCAAGAAGAAGGACAATCCATGTCTATAAGGCTGAAATATAAAACTTGATAATCTAATAAATAATGAAGGATCAGTGAATTCATCAATGCATCTTGTGGATCATCCTATTGTTAAAAGAGACATGGCCGTTCAAACTCATGCAAATGATATGCACAGGAGGACTACCCTTAGGAATGCTAAATAAAAGAAAGAATAGTTATAGAATATCTAAGACCTATGGACATAGTTCATTGGGAAGGAGCTCTATAGATGGAACTACTAGCATTGTGAAGAAACAATGATTAGATATGTGAATAACAGGGAAATGCATGTTCAAACACTTGTGACGGAACAATGTTATAATATGTGTTAACTAAACAAACATACCAAGAATGGTAAACTGAAATGGTTGTAGGTATCCTTGCTAAACTAAGAACTTCCAACGGAAGTATGTACTAGACAGATTTGCAAATGTATTATTTGAAGATACTAAACTTACAACGTGTGTGAAAACGACTGTGCTTTGAGAAAGTACAGGTTCGGAAGAAACATAAGCACGTGCCTCCAGATGAATAATGTTGGCACCACTGTTCACAGAAATAGACTATTAATAAAACACCACTGTTCATAGAAACAGACTATTAACAATTGTGAAAATAAAACAGTTCTGGTTTCTTATATTGAATAGACATTCTGGATGATTTTTTCTATCGGTTTAGGGCACTAGCACAGATGTCTCACCTTCCTTTCACATACAATGTTACAAACATGGAACAAAGCCCCTCTATCCAATGTATTGATACCAGCTGTGTTCTTACATGTAGGACAGTATTATCAGGAGGGACAGCATAAAGTGATAAATTTAGTGGAACTGAATATACTCCTCAAAGGTTCACAGAAGACCCGAGGCAGGCGAGCACTCTTACAGTATGATGACTTCTGTCTACAAAAGCCACTTTTTCTAAGAAAGTGGGAGCCTAAAACATGCTTACATATGCCAAAAGGGAAACATGTGGGAAGCTAGAGATGTGGAGGCAAGCATAGCTAAACACTACGCAAAGACATTCGCAGTAAAGCTAAAGCCTCATCTCGCACAAACAAGAAACAGTTGTTTAAATATTGCAGGTTGCCATACCTACTCGATTTTATAATGCAACAGTATACTAGCGGAGTACATAAAATGTTCAATTCCAGACTTTCCCCCACAATTCCCTCCTATGAGACAGTCACTCTAGTGTCATTAAAAACATCACATCCAGTCATATCATAAATATTATTTCTTCTGTAGCAGAACTGTAAAGCATGTGGGAAGTCTGAGAGCCTTCAGAGCAGATGTGGCTATGCTCAAAAATAGCGACACTTACAAACCATCGACAGACAGGAACGACTTAGAATTATGACTAGTGGCATGAGTAGGATCTGGCCAATAAATGCACCCAGAGGTCCCAATAAACCCTCAATCCAAGACCCAAAGGACCAGAGAACCTCTGGGCTGGTGTGAAGGAGGTTTACAGTGTGGCGAATGTGGGTGACAATGTCAGTGATATTGCTTGAGTAACTGGGTATGAAAGTAGAGCATTCACTCTTCACTATTGCACCGACACCTCCTTTTAATGAACTTTAAAAGCAACTTAAGAGAAAGGAATCCTAATAATCTAAGCTTGAAGAGAAAGGAACAGTGGAAAATAACACCCTGGGAAAAAGGAAAAAGCATTCAGCATTCTGTATATGAACAGAATAGTAAAAAGAAAGAACCTTATGAATCCGAGTTCAGAGGAATTAACCAATTGAAAGGTGTACCAAGCCAAATAGGCCCAAATGAACTGAATTGTAATCATCCAGGACAGAAAGACTGGGTGAATAATAATCGAAATGAAGTATACATTGAAATCAACAACCTGGATAAAAGATCCTACAAAGGATTGCCAAAAGTAATTTCCAAGGAGCTAAGAACAGCCAGTAACCCCTTTGAAGAATTACAAAGGCTAATCCTTGAAGTTAGAAGAGACTATTTACGAATGGTGTATTAAACAAGAACACTATATACTGGTACTGGAGTCATTCTCCTGTTATTAGTTAGTTTTCATAGTGGCAGGGTCAGTTAGGTTAGTTTGGACAGCAGACTTATTTCTTTTTTAACTTTCCCACCAGATGGACGAGCACCTTAGTAAGATAAGAAGGGATCACCCATAGCGATAAGGAAAGCTTAGCCTTATAATCTCATTTTAATAACATTCAGTGAACCATGTCCATAGCGTGTCTGCGTCTTTCTTCCTGCTCGCCACAAATGGTGTCAGTAATGGAATATTAAAGTCCTGAGATAGAGACAACTTCCATCTTTTCAAATCTGTATGGCAACACCGATTGATAATCTCTCACAAATAGGATTATTAGGGATACAACCTGCTCTGGGGAAAAAGAAAAACCCTATCCCGGCTAATCCTACTTCCCTGGATTCTCAAATACCTGATGATTCAGACCCAGGAGAAGGAATAGAAGATAACCCTGAGGTCAGTGAAAACGCAGGCAGCTGGGAGGAAGCAGGGACTGCAGATTCCAAAGGTCGGTGTCTGAAGATAAACCTGATCTCACCATGAGTATGCTTCAGACACTCCTGGAGCACATAGTAACCCATCAGTTCCAGGTGGATCAGAAACTTAGATCAAGGCAGAACAAATCCTCAACCCTGCATAGATCAACATGGTATACTGCAACCATACCAGGACAGGGAGGATTTGGGGGCATTTGTTGTACATTTCGAACGCCTCGCTACCAAATTTAACTGGGATGAGGGAGCTGTTACTTAGCCGCATTATTTAAAGGGGATAAACAAGCCTCCTATAAGAATGCTAATCCCTTGGAGACTACTTCCTTTATAGAAATCAAGAGGGCACTACTAGAGTGGGTGGGGCAGACAGAGATCTTTTATAAAATAAAATTCAGAGAAATCCATCTTCTAGTCAATGAAAGTCAATTCAAATTAGTGGGACGTTTACAGAATAACTGTATCCAATGACTTGGGAGGCAAACACTAACAGAGCTCCTGTAGACGCTAGCCTTTGATGAGTTTATTAATGCTCTCTCTCTGTCGTTACAGCAAGGTGTCTTACAACAACATAAACCCTCGCTTAAGACAACTGTTCAGGTAGCCCAAGCGCACTCAGAAGCGTAAACAATATCTGTAAAATATAGCAAAATAGAAGTAAGAAAAGACATGAAATGTTGCCCCATGTCTATCATCAGAAACATTGATAAGAACCAAGTACATTTCCCGCTGAGAAAATTCAAGTAAGGAAGAGAGCCATAAACGAAGTACACTAGCCCCAATATTGAAATCTCCCTTACCAGCTAGAGAAGAACTAGGGAAGAATAAAGAACCCCTTCCAAGCAGCCCCATTATGTTTCTCATGTGGAGAAAAGGGGCATCGCTAGATTTTACCCCAAAAACAACTTAGAAGAAAGGCTGGAAATCGAATGGCTAGCAGCAGAACCATGGGAAGAGGAGAAAGAAGAAATCAGGATAGAATCTGATAATAATTAAATATGTTACTGTAGGTCCCAACGTTTTCAGACCTATGAAGTAATACAAGTAAATGTGGTATGGGGTAAGGTACTCATAGACTCAGGGAGTAATCAAATGGCAGTTAGAGCCGACCTTCTATTTCCTGAGGACATGCAAGGGAGCCAGCCCATAAAAATAACCTGTGTTCATGGGGATGCGGAGACCTATCCTAAGGAACCTTTGTCCCTGAAGGCCAAAGTCAGCCAACAACGAGGAAAACAGCAGGGTACCTGGGTTGCCCGAGCAGGCGATTATAGGTACCAACTTTCCAACTTTTAAGGAAATGCTAATACCTATGGGAACTCAGAACTCGAATCATGCATATTCTCCTTAACAATCTTGGGAACCTACCATTGAAATTTCTGAACAACCCATATGGAATTGGAGAGACATCTGGTTCCCACAATCAGGGAAAATAGGACGACATGCCCAAACCTTAGGTGTAAAGAGAAACCTTCCAAGAGAAAAAGGGGAGCGACTGAGATAAGGGAAAGGTATGTGATGAATTGAGGAAATGCATCCCTTCTGCCCAAGGAGGAGCCCCTCCCTGTGAGGCTAGGCAGGTGAGCCTGCTTCGCAACACCCTCGCTAGGGGTCTAGGCAAGTGGGAACACACCGGGAGAGACTCTCCTTTGGGGACAAGGACTCCTGTTCCAGTGAGTTTCTCTCTACAGCTGTGCATACCATGGCCTACAGGGATGCCATACAATACTAGAAAATAATAAATATCAAGACGAAGAATCTCCTTACTGTGTGCATCTGCACCATCCTGCTATCTATGCCTGAACACCTTAGCACACAGCTACATTGAATCATAATGTTAAACACACATCTGTGTGACTAATCACGCCGCAGCCCACATATCTGGCACATAATCTGGTTTAACTCACTGTGTTTTGCTTGGATACCTAACACATAGCCATATGGGCTCATTTATTTGTATATGCACACCACAGCTGTCTATCTGGGGGTATCTGTCACTGAACAGCTAGCACTGAGTTCTATTGAATCATTGGGCCTCATTACAAGTATGGAGGTAGCCATGCCGCTTTTAGCCATTCCGACCCGGTACATCCCCATTCCCATTTGAGCCTCCATAGGGCTCAATTGAAATAGGGAGGATGCTAACAACGGGCCCGTTAATGACAGGCCCATTGTTAGCATCCAGCTCTGCTCGCGGGACCCGCTAAGGACGCCTGGTTTTACCCCCTACCGCCTCATTACGAGCAGACCTCGTAATGAGGCGGTAGGGGGTTATCGGCGCTGGCAGCTTTACTAGCGCCGTTAACCCCCTACCGCCTACGTTGTACTGAGGCTCATTGTGTTAGCCTAGACAACAATTGTAATTGGTATGGCTCATTATACTTCTGACCCATAACACATAGCTAGACTGACCCTGTTGGGCCTGGAATTCCTGCTACTGTCCTGACTCATTGTGTTAGACTAGCAATTATCTTCACTGAATCTCTGTGTTTAGCATTCAATGCGACTATATTGCTCACTATACTGCTGAGTCCAAAATACAAAGCTAGACTGACAATGTTTTTCCTAAAATTCGAGCTAGAATCTTGACTCATGGTGTTAGACTAACAATTATCTATACTGAATCTCTGTGTTTAGCATCCATTACATCTGTATAGCTCATTATACCGCTGATCCCATGACAGATAGCTAGATTAAGCCTGTTTTGCCTGTAATCCTAGCTACAAATCTTGATTGACCCATTGTGTCCATGACCACTCCCCTACAATACCTTCTACAGTGCAAGTCACACTTTCTAAAGGATTAACTGCCTCAAATTTGTCATAAGGGGCATTCCAGACTTCAGACCCAATCAAGGGCTGGCACTCTGCTGGGGTGTATTTCTGATGGGTGGACATGTGTATAGAGTTGTAAGGATGGAATCCACCCTTGTCTGGATTAGACAGGGTCTTTCCTTCAGTGCCCAGGGAAGCACATATGTAATACGTCCAACTGATATACCTATTTTCACATGTCCTTGTGTACGCCGTGTGAGAAACCTGATGGTGTCTCCCTAGCTAGTCCCCAGGCATCTGTCATCCAGGAGTCCAAGACACACCCATCGCTATTGTATCCAGTTCCTGGAGGTGGACCAGTGAGGGAGGATCACCTGGATGGGGGGTCCTCGGGAGTGGGAGTGGGACACCGATGGGTGAGATGCAGTATCCCCTTCCTTTGACACCTTTTCCCCATCCTCTCACGTAGGATATTCTAAACCTCTGACCCCCCCCACCCCCTGCTTTTCCAACATGAACACTTTCGCACAACACAAAGGACAACGGACTAACACCAGAGCTGTTTACCTGACATGTCCCAATGCAAGGGTCAGGCAAAGTCAGTCAATTGATCAGAAACACACACACCTGACGGCCCTTTCCCTTACCTAAAGGGATAAAAGGTGGAGCCAGAGGGCACAGTACGAGCACAGCAGGCCACCGGACAAGATGGCTAATCTGGAGCTGCAATTCAAACAAAGGAGAAAGATGGCAGGAATCGAGAGGGTGACGAGGAGAGAAGTGACCTCGCCCTTTTTGTCACAGACCTGCAGAACCTTCACACAGGAGAATTTAAGACTGCGAACAATAGCACAAGTGTCTTGCAGCAGATGTCAATGGTACACAGGGCAAACCTACACCGATAAGCAGGAGCGAGGGAAGCTCCCACGCCCCTGGTACCGGCCTTGACTCCAAAAAAGCCAAAAGTCAAGCGGTTCATCACAGCCGGTGAGTCGAGGGGAGAATCGATAAGAACTGGGTTGTGTTGATAGAGAGAATCGCAAAGTGGCAAGTTTGACGAAGTATAGTGAACTATGTAACAAACTGTAACAAGTATTGAAGGGGGAGACCAGCTGCAGAGGGAAACCGGCACCACGTGGGTGCTAACTTGAGAGACTCTAGTCGAGGCCCATATGAGAGAAACTACAGATACCAGAAGGCCATAGGAGAGCCAGCGGAATAGGTCAAAGTGGTCATACTGAGGGTCAAGCAAAATCCTGGTACAATTGAAAGACTTCGATCTATAAACTGTGTGAGAGCAAGGGAAGTGAATCCCACAGTGAGAAAGGAAACCAGGCAAGCGAATCCTAAGAGGGGCAAAAGTCTAAAGTACCAAGAAACAGAGTGTTGAAAGACGTAAAACCCGACAGAGGGATGTCCACTATGAACTGTTTGAAAAGACATTGAGAAACCAAGGGAAGTGAATCCCGCTGAAGAGAGGACAGAAGGGTCAGCGCCCACAAGATGGGGACCCAGGGATGAAGCCATGAACTTGCGTGAAACTGTGGTAAGCAATTGAGAAGGGTCAACGCCCAGGAGAGGGGGACCCAGGTGTCAACCCATCACCCAGCGAACATTGGAAACTGAACTTGATTTGTTTGTTAAAGGAACTTCTGTTTTTTGGTTAGTTGAACGCGTCAGGCCCCAAAGGTAAGAGACTTTCAAAGGAAACAAGACTTGGCATCGATGGTCCTGAGAACTGCCATTGGAACTGTTGTCTCGTGCTGTAGAAGCCCGAGACTGTACTGTGCTCCAAACCCCCATCTTACCCTGTGCACAAAACGTGGGGAAGGGAGGCCCAGGCTACCGCATCCTGTCATATTATTCGAGAACACTTCTTTCACTTCTTGAGAACTATCCCTCACTCCTTTTTTGTATTAGTTGTGAGGTTTGGCAATAGGTTTCGTAGTATAGGCCTTTTATTTTGACACAATGCCACTAGGACTGCCTTATTTTTCATTTGATGGTCGACGCTTGCTCCTATCTTAGATTTAGGTTTAGATTAGGTGTTTTTCCAACCTACATAGAGCATTCATTGTTCAATAAACACCATACAATTTGTGTCTGTCTTATTTGTTGCCACAATGAGTTCCTCACAGCCGCCTCCTCCACTACTTCAGTAATACACTACCATGCTCCACCCTTGCCTGCTTCCCTGAAGTTCCTTTTTTATTAGAACATTCTTGGGTGAATATTAGCAAAGAGTTTTATTTAGAAAGACGACTTGCTCGCTTCCCATTGTTGCCACTTGTCTACAAAAGGTTAGCTAAGAGCTGTTCATTGCACTCTGATGAAACGAAGTTCCCTTTTTTCCCTCTCCTCCCGTTACCATTTGCTAAGGTGCACTGGAACATTCACGCGGGCGGCCATTTTCCAAACTCTGCGATCCATGCACTTCAGCTGTTCTGCTCATCTTTCCCAGTGTGTAATGGTCTAACTTCTTCTGCTCCATCTCATTAGGTTATTGATAGTGTCATGTTAAGGGCACTTGCAGAGTCCTCATGGCACCACCAAGATGGTTTCTTGGCACTAAGCATCCACCACAAAAGTATTAGAAGAGGGCGTTAGGGGTTTTTGGATCTAGGAGAAGTGCAATGTTTTGTGATGATGGCAGGAAGGTGACAAAAAATAGGGTGGAGAGAAAATGAGAGCGTATTCCAAGCTGAGACGGCAAGAAATTAAAAAAGACCATGCGCCTTTGCGGTATAGCGGGAAGGGTGGAATGTTGAGAAGAAGTTGGCTAGAAAATAGAAGATTATGTAAAAGAGTGTAGTGAGAAAACCGTTTGAAAAAGGAATAGAGGTCCGCATGAATTTTTTACAAAACGATGAGTAATACAGAGATATTCGAAAATAACTTTTTGCTTAATGGTCAGCCAGTGAAGTTTAAGGTGGGAGGGAGAGATATGTTCCCGTTTGCGAAGGCCAAACATGAGGCATGTAGCAGTAGCAGCACCTGCATTCTGGATGAGAGGAAGACGACATAGGCAGAAGAAAGAGAGACCAATATAGAAATTGTTCCCATAGTCTAAACAAGGGTGGACCAAAGTAGTGACTGCAGAAATCTTTGCTGAGAAATGTAGAAAGGGGAGGAGTTGATGAAGCATGCAAAGTTGTAAAAAGCAAAAAGAGGAAATCTGGTTCATCTGAGGGAGAAGTGTGATTTGAGAATCACATTCTACACCCATGTTTTTAACTACAGTAACTGGGTTGGCAAGAGGGCAAAGGGCTAAAGACTGGGCTTCCAAAGAGAGGGGATATTGCCTACTATCAAAACCACTATTTTGTTGGAATTGTTTGAAACAGTTGTTTCTCATCCAATTAGAGATGGCAAACATAAAGGTGGGAATTCTTGAGAGTAAATTGGACTGTGGGCCATTGAGATGAAGAACCAGTTGAATATCTTCGGTGTATGTCTAAAAAGAAAAGCCAAACTAAGGACTGGATCAGAGAAGCAAGCAGTTGAACAGGCATATGTACAAAAAGAAAAGCCAAAGAACTGGATAAGGGAAGCAAGAGGTTAAAGAGGCATATTTGTAAAAGGATCAAAGGACTGGACCAGGGAAGCAAGCAGTCGAACATACACATTATGGGACACTGCAAGTGAGGGGGTGAGCAACATAAGAAAAAGAGAGGACAGAGACTGCTTGGGGTCTGCCAGAGTGAAAGGATGAAAACCAAGAGAATGTTGGCCTCGATTGACGAGATGGAATGGTAGACCGTATCAAATGCAGCTGGTTGATCTAGGAGAACTAAGGTAGCTGATGAACTAGTGTTGGCCACTAGGCGAAGGTTGCCAAGGGTGGCCGTAAGGATGGAGTGAGTCCCATGGACAGGCAGAACACCAACTTGAAGGGGATGAAGGGGGGGTGTAAGATTTAAGGTTATATTGGATTTCAGCAGTGATGTGGAATTCCAGGATTTTGGTTGGGGCAGGTAAAAAGGAGATTGGGCAGAAATTGATATGGGAGGTTGAGTCAAGGGAAGGTGTTTTCAATAGGGAAGAGACAATAGTATTTTTAAAAGATGTTGGCACAAAGCCAGTCAAGAGAGAAAAGTGTTAAAAATAGTTAAGAGTGAGTTTTAAAAAATAGGAGATTTGAGCTTATGAAGTCGAATGCAGCAGGCATCAAGCGGAGGCCCAGATGTAATTTTTGTGAGGATGGTATTCAAAGAGTCCAAAGTAAGACGTATGGAGAGAACAGGGGCAAGAGCTACAAGGGTTGATGAGGGGGTGGGGTGGAGAGGAAACCTGAATGGTGGAGACTTTCTCAGTGAAAAAGAAGGAAAGTTGATTGCAGAAACCTTGAAAGGGATGATGTGAGAAGCAAGGGCAGGTGGGTTGGTGAATTTTAAAAATCCCTTTTTATTTATTCGGTGCTGTGTTGATAAGCAAGGAGTAGTAGGCTTATTTTACATTGCAAATGGCTGTTTTGTATTTTTTGAGTTGTTGCCGGTAGGAGTGTTTATGTTGTTCACTGTAATTAGAACATCACAGGCGTTCTGATGAATAAGTACAGATTTTTTCTCTAGCCAGGGTGGGGGTGGACCAGGATGAAGGGTTAGGTTTGAGGGGATTAGGAATTTTGAGGGGGATAAGAGAATCTAGTGCCAAAGAGGTCCTTGACTGAAAGTGTTGAACGCAGAGTCCAAGTGAGAAGGAGGCAGGAAAGGAAAGGGAGAGGTTGTCAAGGAAGAATTGAGACAGTTGATAGTTTGTTCCAGGGACAGGTCAAGGATCTGTGACAGACTGAATTGCGAACTGGGTGGACAGACGATACTCAGGAACAGTTCTGGGGCCATGCCCACTGTTCAGAGTTGGGTTCACAGTGGCATTGCCTGCCCCCACTGCCCTACTTGTCAAGAGACATGGGAGGTAACGCACAGAGTTCCCTCTCCAAGTAACATCTCCATGACCTTGCATCCTATGCCTGCCTCCTCTGCCGGGGATGAGATTTTAACATTTGTTAAACAGTACCCCTCCACCCCCGAGACTCCCCCATTGAGATTTTACATAGAATTTGCTCTTGTCACTGAGCTCACATAACCCGGCTTGTCCCTATTATTATCCAACAAGAGGGCGCTATATGATTTGCTTCTCCAATATCGATATCCACACACTTTCTCCCCTCAGTGTAGGTGAATAGGGAGGGTGTTTCCATATAGGACGATTGCCTCATAACCTACAGAGAGCCTCAATTATTTAGAAGAAACATATTTCTGGAAGGATCAGGGTGGCAGAAACACCCCTTCCATTTGAGTGAGCTTTCCACTGGTTCAAAGAAATTTTCAATAATGGTTTGATCGCCACTTGAGCGATTAGAAGCTGGAGGAATCTGGCATGAAACGCTTATAAATCACTAATAATCATAATATTAATAATAATCACTGTGCATCTTAGCGCCCTTCCATCCTCGGCCTCGCTCGCGCCTGCGTGCCTTTAGCCCACGTGCTCCCCTCGCAATCCCTGATCGCGTGGTTCCTCGCACTTCCATCCTGGTTTCTCTCGCAGTGGCACGTCTTCGACTGCATGGTCCCTCTGTACTCCCAACCACCAGTTCCTCACACTTCCATCCGTGGTTCATCGCATCGCGCATCCCTGACTGCTTGGTCCCTTGCAGCTCCCGACCGCGTGTGTCTCGCGCTCCCCCTCCTTCCTCCTGCACCCAAGTGCCCGCCTTTGCTCTTCCTCATTGACTGCCCTGTTTTTGCATTGTTTTGCTCTGTGTTCTTTTGTATTCTTCCCTCCTCTAGGTTATCATTTGTCGACTGCCCTGCTCTATGTATATGGTTATGTGTTTTTCCTCATTGACTGCCCTGTTTTGCATCGTATTGCTTTGTGTTCTGCTGCATTCTTCCTTCTTCTAGGTTTATGTTTGTCGACTGCTTTGTCCTTTTGTACATTGCTCTTTGTTCTGCTGTGCTCTACCCTCCTCTAGGTTCTCATTCAGCCACTGCTGTTTAAGATGCCCTGGTAACCTGATTTGCCTACCGGACTGCTTGGTTTTTCCGCCTGCTCTTCCTTCTGTGCTCTTGTCTACTTAGTTAAATTGTCTACCATTGTCTGTTCCCTTTCTGTCTTGTCTGCTTGCACCTCTCCTTGTGTCCTCCCCTAGTGTCCCCCGTCCCAACATTTGCCCTCCACCCCTCTTCATCTCTCCTCTTCCCCCACCTACTCTATGGTGCCCTCTGTTTCTCATATCTTTTCAAACTGCTTCTATATCGACTATCTTGCTCTCCTCACCAAGTCTGGTAGGAGGAAGTTCAAAAAGGATATCTTGGTTTCCAACCCATACCTCCCTATCGCTGACACCTATAGCAGTGCTTCCTCCAGACAGACCCTCACCAACATCTTCTTTGTCGTTCCCTCGCCAGAGCAATGGACTCTTCATATGGTCTTTGTGCTCTCTCCTTTCTCTTCTTCTCCCATTAATGGTGGCACCTGATGGGAGGCCCTCCTGGCCCCCTTCCACTCCTCTAAGGTCATCATTAATGTTTACCTGAATGACACCGTCTTGGTCCAAGGCCCTCAGGCCAACCTTTTCCTCTTTGATAGGCACTTCCCGCACCTCATCAATTTCCTGTCTTCTCCTGCTGTCCCTTTTCTCCCTTCCTCGGCTTCCTTGCCTCCCACTCTGCCTCCTCTTTGGCTACCTTGCCCTCTCCTCCTTCATCTTCTGCCCCTACTTGGGCTCCTTCTACACCTCCGCAGGGCGTAACTCTGATTTGTACCCTTCCCTCTCTCCTGGACACTCTCTTACTGTGGCTACTATCTATCGGCCACCTGGTCAGATCATCTCCTTCCTCTTTGAATGGGCGGACTTCTCCTCTTCCCTCCTGGCCTCGACTACTCAACTCCTCCTTCGTGGTGACTTCTACATCCACCTGGATGCTTCCTCCTCTGGACTCTTTCATGACCTCTGCGACTTTCTCTTTCTATTCGCCCCTCTGGCCTGACTCACTCTGCAGGGCACACTCTGGATGTTCTGATCTCCTCAGACCTTCCCCTCTCTATCCCTCTCACCACTTCTCTCTCCTGGAGTTAGCACTTTCTCCTTTCCTTCCATCTCTCCCTCTCTAACCCTCAGGCCAAGCCAACTCCAGCACTGCCACCTGCCTTCTCAGTCATCCGGCCCATGAAGCGTGTGTCAGTAGAAGGTTTTGCTGCCACTTTCACTCCACCTCCTCCTCCGCTGGCTTACTCACATCCTGATACAGCCCTTTCCATGCTCCACTCTGCTATCGCTGATACTCTTGATGTTCTTTCCCCTGTCATGAGGATCCGCTTGAAGCTCAAAGCCAAGTGCAACTCCTGGTTCGAGTCTAACCGCGTCACCCTTAAACACGAGTGCAGGGTGGTTGAGAGGAAATGGCTAGCATCTTGTGCATCCTCTGACAAACTGGCCTGCCGCCTGCTCCAAAGGCAATAGTGGCTCACTGTCCACACCAAGCCTGTGTCTCTGTGGTATCAAACAACTCGGCCAAACCCTTTACAATCTGCAAGAAGCTGGCCAATCCTGCTGTAGTCTCTACCTCTCCTGTCCCCACCCAGGCCCTCTGCATGGCCCTGGTTTCTCATTTAATCTCTAAAACCCAGGACATCCTGTCTACCCTCTCGTCCTCTCCTCCTCCTCCCTCTGCTCCAGTGGTCTTCAAACTTTTTTGGCCTGGACCCCCCTGAGCAAAACTTGGGCAGGCCGGGTTCCCCCAAAAATGGCAAATAGACAGCATGTACAAATGGCTATAAAAGATTGCGTGCCGTCATTGCACCCTACTCCCAGTGTAATCCCTGGGCTCCCCCACCTGCTCCCATTGCAGTTCCTGGGCTCTCCACACCCCATCACAGACCCTGGGCTCCCCCCACCCATTCCCAACACAGTCCGAGGGCCAGTGGGAGCTGGTGGATTATTTTATTTTTTTGTAAATTTGCTTTTATTAGGTTTACAAATATGAGTCAGGTTACAAAAAACATTTCAAAGCTTAGGGTTACAAGACAAATCAGTAAGGTTCAGTTTTTTTGGTACTTGTGTTTGTAGGCTCCATGTCCCTGATTAGGTCCTGCATGAGTACATGACCCCCCCCTTCCCTCCCGCTCCCCCTGTTGGTCATGCAGTTCTTCACTCAATCGTTGCAGCGTTCATCAGATGAAACTCACAGTTTCTATGTATTGTAGTGATCACTACAAGAGTGGAAGTACCACAGAGCGGTGCCATGGTATGCTTTTAGGTTGTGTTCTGCCCTTCACAATTCAGCGTATTAATCGAGCCACGAAAGAGTCCACCGGGGAGGTATTTGTTCTTGAAATCTATCCATAGAGCCTCAGCTTGTGATGACCTTCCGTGCAGTGAAGCCGCTATATGCTCCATTATACATATATTGGTGGCAACATTGATCCATTCATTTTTGGTGGGTACTGAGGTGGATTTCCATTTCATAATGAGTGTAGTTCGAGCTGCCAGTAGTAGCTGTGGGGCTAGGTCTCTTACTCTGATCCATTCGTCCTCGTCTTTCTCGAGTCCAAACAGTACAAGGTAAGGATCGGCTGTTCTGGCAATGCCATCAATCTCTTTAATCCAGCCCAGGACCCCATTCCAGAAAACTTTTATTCGAGTGCAACCCCACCACATGTGCCAGTAATCAGCATATTCTCCGCATTTCGGCCAACATTCTGGATTAGCTGTCTGGAACATTTTGGATAGTCTCGCCGGATCATATTGCCATCTATGTAGCAATTTAATGGCATGGAGTTTGTATTGGTTTGAGATGGAAATGTGTGTTGCCGCTTGGCAAATGGTTTCCCATAGTTCCGAGGTGATCTGTTCACCAAAGTCTTTTCCCCATCTATCTCTCAATGAGTCTGTTGTCCCCCCCTCTCCTCCTATCAGTTCTTTATACATTGCTGATATCAGGCCCTTCATTTCAGTTCTTGAGTCTAATATCTTCTCAAAGGGTGTGAGGTCCCTCATCAGTTGGGGCTTCCACATTGGTCTCGTCAGAATGCCCTTTATTTGTATATATTGGAAAGTGGATAGGGGGCCTATTCCGAGGGCGTCCGTTAGTTCTGGGAGAGGTATGAAGGAGTCCTTTTTTTGCAGTTGTCCGACTCTCTCTAAGCCGGCTTCGTACCATGCTTGAAACCTTCCTACGTTCGGAATATGATTGTTGATTCCAGTTGACCATAGATGGCTTAAGGGGGCAGGCCATGTGGTGATGTTTTGCATGTTCTTGCCCTGTGTCCAAATGTCCCATATAGTGCTTAGTATTGGGTGGTCTTTACGTTTTCTACAAATCCTCTTTTTGGGGGACCAAAGCCACTCCGATACTGTGGCCGGCGAGAAGTAATGATTGTCCATGTTGACCCATTGAGTGTTTGTGTGGTTGTGTAGGTGGGAGATCAAAACTCTAAGTTGGGAAGCTTCATAATATTTCTGTAAGTTAGGAAGCCCAACCCCACCCTTCTCTTCAGGGAGTATTAGAGTTTTGTACAGGATTCTCGCTTTCTTCCCTTGCCAGAGAAATTTAAGGATGGCCCTTTTGGTTTCAACAAAAAAGTTGTTTGTGTTCCTTATGGGTAACATTTGGAAGGGATATAGGAACCGGGGGAGGGATACCATCTTAATCGTGTTAAGTTGTCCCAACCAGGATACCGTGAGTTTGTCCCATCTTGTCAAATCCGCCCGGAACTGTTGCAGTAGGGGGGGGAAAGTTCGCTTCATAGAGGTCATTTAGTTTTCTAGTGATTTGTATCCCTAGGTACTGTAGTTTTGTGTGCTCAATTGTGAGCCGCAATGTGGACAATTTAGTGGTGTTCGCATCTTCCTGGCCTTGTAAGGGGAAGAGTGTGGACTTCTGTTTGTTCAACTTGAAGCCAGAAAGTTTACCATATTCATCTAACAGAAGGAGAGCTTGGAGGACTGAAGTTGCAGGGTTAGTGATGTGAAGAAGAATGTCATCTGCATAAAGGGCTACTTTGTACTCTGTTGTCCCCAATTGGATACCTTCTAATATGGGATCAGTTCTCATTGTGATGGCTAAGGGCTCTAGAGAGAGTGCAAAGAGGATCGCAGAAAGGGGGCACCCCTGGCGGGTTCCACGTTTGAGATTGAACCATCTAGAATATTCACCGTTTACAAAGATTGATGCTTTAGGGTTTGTGTACACCGCATGAATTGCCTTTCTAAACCTTGGGCCCATCCCCACTTTGCTTAATATTGCTTTCAGGACTCCCCATTCTACCCTATTGAAAGCTTTTTCTGCGTCAATGGATAGGAGGATTGGGTCGTTGGACATGTTTTGGTACGCGTGGATTAGGTGTAGGGTCTTACGCATTGTGTCAGCCCCCTGTCTCCCCAGTATGAACCCAACTTGGTCGGAATGTATAAGTTGTGGCATTAGTGTTTCCAACCTTGCGGCCAAAACTCTTGTGTACATTTTTGCATCAAGGTTGAGCAAGGAGACAGGGCGGTACGATCCACATTTCGTGGGGTCCCTCCCATCTTTGGGGATGACTGTAATCAATGCTCTGTTGAAGGAGTCTGGGGGTTTCCCGGTGTCTATTATTTCATTAAAGAGTTCCGCTAGGAAAGGAGTTAGTGATGTGCTAAAAGTTTTATAGAATCCAGCTGTGTAACCATCGTCGCCCGGGGATTTGCCTACAGTGAGTCTCTTTATAGCAGCCTGGACTTCCAATTCCGTTCTGGGGGATTCCAGCAAGTCGGCATCTAAGGGTGGTATACGGGGCATGGTTATTGAGGACAGGTAGGTTTCTATTTCTGTTTGATCGGGATTCATTTGCGAGGAGTATAGGGCTTCGTAGAAGTTGGCGAAACTCTCTGGGATAGTGGGATGAGTGTGCTTTCATATTCGAATGTAAGCGAGAAGGGGTAGCCCCACCTGTATCAGACATTCTTCTCCTTTAGTTTCTTTGTGATGGGGCCACACATCCTCCTGAGGGCTAATGTCAACACGGATAGATCCTGATGTATTGAAATTTGGGCTCCTCCTTGCTTGATCATATCATTTCTTCTGGCTTTTTCGAGAATCCGAGATTTGTCTCGGAAGCGATGAAATCTGGCAAGAACTGATCGTGGTCCTCCTGAGGGGCCTCCGGCTCTGTGGATACGTTCTGTTATTGGTTCATCCACAGCATCATCTGCCGTCAGGAGTTTGATAATATTGTGGAGCATTTCCTTCAGATCCGCTTCCGTTTCTCCTTCTCTTTCCGGAATTCCAAAAATGCAGATGTTATTCTGTCTCTCTCTGTTCTCTAAATCATCGAGCTTAAGTTTGAACTCTTCTTCTCGGTGTTCTAACTCTGTCATTCTCTGGTCGAGTTGCGCCTCAAGTGTGTCAATGGAGGCCTGGTTGCTCTCCACCCCCTCAAGTCTATCCTCCATGCTGTCTAGCCTTTGGGTAATTCTGTCTATTTTACCTCCTATATTGGTGCCCAGGTTCTTGATTTCCCCCAAAAGGACGGCAATATCTCCTTTCGTTGCTGCAGCAAGGTCATTTCCTGCGGTGGTGCTGTTCGCCATCGTAAGATCAAAAAGTGTGGGAGAGGTGGGGGTGTAAGCAAAGAACGACAGTTTTTGTTTAGTGTTCATATGGTTCTCTGGTGATGATGTCAGGTGGGTAGTACGCAAGGCGTGGGACCTGGTACTGTTCTCTATTGCAAATTCGTTGGTATTGGCTTCGGGGCCCTCGTTCAGCTATGGGGTTCCATTCAGATCTTTGCAGGAAAACATTTATGTTGTACTGGGCTTCTAAAGTCTGCCGTGTCTTCTGTATTTCTGTACAAGTATTTTCTCCCACCGTTTTAGGCAGCAGTGTGCGCTGGTGAAGGGGCGCTGCGTGATACAATACGCTTATATGCGTGCTGCTTGGGGTGTCCCAGACGCCAAGCCCCGTGTTGGTCAAATTGCGTGGAATCCTCACCTCTGGTCTGGCGTGGAGTGGGTGACCCCACCACAGTAAGAGGGGGCCGTAGAATCACATATGCTGCTGTTGTGGCGAGTGGCAGGTGCGCAAGGGCGCAGGCAACTATGACACGGAATAGTGAAGATGGGTGCACTCAATCGCTCTCTGTGGCTCTCTTACCTCCTTATCTGGTGGAGCAGAGGTGATTCATACGTGATGTGGTCTTTCAATGTCTTTGAGAGTCTCAAGGGAACTAGGCTCTCTGCCGCTGGACTGCGTGCTTCTTTGTGAACTCCTGATGCAACCTTTTCCCTCAACAGTGGCACGGTTTCGCCTTATGAAGGGATGACGTTTGTGGGCGGCGGAGATTTCAATCGTCCTCCGGGTGCCCAGCGTGGGGTAACATATGGGGCGTCGTAGGCCCCTGTTGCTGGTTCCTGTGAGGTTGGAGGGCCTGGAATGGAGCGGACACTGAGGGGTGTCTGTTAGTTCTTCAGCGCGTTTGGGTGAAGAGGCCTCTGGATCGTTCGTGCCCAATGCGCACTTCGTTGGGGGGAGGTAGGGCCTCCTGGGGACTAGTGTCGTACCTGCATGCAATGAGAGGTATGCCGGCAGGCGGGCGTTCTGTCGTGAAAGAGACGTTGGGTTTGGGCGACGTGGGGATCTCGGCGATGTCGTCCGTATCCCAGTGGTGCATGGTGTGCCTTCCAGGCAGCGCACGTATGGAGAGTAGCCAGAGGTGTTCAGGGGGCCGGCAGAACTTTTACGCAGCTCTGTTCGGGGCCTCTGTCTCTTGATGTCAGGCGCGTGGAGTCTCTCCTCCTTCCTCCTGTGTTCCGGCCAGCTGGTAGTCTGTCCTCCGGGTGCGCGGCCGATCTGCCGCGGGATCTGGTCTCAGGGCCAAGTTTCTTCATACGTGCGTGGGTGTGCGGGCAGGATCTTGCCTTGGGTTCCGCCAGGGCCCGGGGGCCTTCACTTCCTTCTTCGATTTTAGGGGTTGTGGAGTCCAATTTGCTCCAGGATATTTCCCACACCGAGGGGGGGTATTCCAATAACGAAATCTCGTATCACTTTTACCGGGGGGTGTCAGAAAGTGGGGGCTCAATCCATCTTTCGGGGTGTTATGCACAGAGCTCACGCAGAGAGCATGGTTATCTCTGCGCCCCCTGGTGGCCGATCTCGTTTTCCTGGAGGATTTTTTAAGTGGAGGGGCAAACATATTTCCCATAAAAATGCCATAGCGACCGAGCATAGCCAATTAAGTGTGGTTTGCGGGGTTTCCCCCCTGTGAATTTTCCAAACAATGGGTTAAAATGTTGCATTTTCGAGTATACTTTAAAATAAAATGGGTAAAAGCCAAACAGTTTGCATTTGGCACTGGGAGGCCAGGGGAAAGCATGGTATGTTTGACTGGACATCTATGATAGATAACCAGTAAAGGAAAATACCATCTCTGTCCCCTGGGATCCGTGGCACCTCAGAAGGAGAGCTGATTTTGGCAGGTGGGTAGGGGGATTGTGTAACAAAGGCATTTTTAAAATACCTTTGTTGTACAACCCTCCTTCTCCCCTCTTCCCCCCCCCACTTGCCAAAATCACCTCAATGGACCAACACACACACACACACACACTCTATAATTCATACAAGCACCCATCACCATACACTCACTCATAAAACAAGCATTCACGCATCCATACACATATTTTTAAAAAAACAAATGAACATAAACGTAACTTCTGCAGGGGCCTGCGCGTGGGTGCTGAAATGCCCCGCTCTAGGGTGCTCTGTCCGTATGTGCGAGGAGGCGCAGGAACTCATCCTCGCACATACAGACATCCAGTGCCCCAGCCAGCATTTCCAATGAGCTATGCAAGGCTGGCGAAGCAAAACGCCCCAGCGTTGCGTGGCTCAGTGAGCATGTGCGGCTGGGGAACTGAATTATCAAAAGGAAACAGTGTTTCCCTTTGAAAGTTCAGCCAGCCCAGGAGCACTCTCTCATCTGGAAAAAGCAGCTGAGGGAGTGCTCAGTGTTTTAGTGGGCTGGCTCCTCGGCTCCTCCATAATGGGTGAGGAGGCCACTGGGTGGATGCCCCCTCGCCCATTATGGATGAGCTGCCAGGCTCATACTGGCCTATAGGGCAATAGGGTGATGCCAGTACCAAAAATGCAAAATGCTAGTGTAGGCCAGTCAAAATGGGTCCCTTTTTGGCCAATGCGGGCCGGTTTGGTGAGTTACTTCACTATGCAGGTAGTAATTTTGACCATTGTTGCTGAATACATATTCTTTAAATATCACAATTTGCTTTCATTTTAACAAAAAACACCCCCTTGGATAATATTCAAACAGTTTGTGACTAAAGGAATTAATATCCATTTGCAACTTCGGGCCACTTTTTCACTGGTGCCTGAGACAGTTTTATGGTCCAGTCCGACCATGTGAGCCACCCCTGCCCATTTCGTCCAATCTAAAAAAAAAGAAAAATGTTTTTTTTTTTACATTTCATGCTGGCTTCTCGCTCCCCACAGTTTGAAGATGTCTGCTCTACTCTCTCCTCTATCTCTGGCTCCCGTGTGGCCACCTCTCTTCCCTCTTTCTCTGCCGTTCCTCTTTTCTCCCCAGACAAGGTTTCTAGACATGTCCGATCTATGAAAGTCTCGTTAAAACAGGTTCTTCCCTGTTCTTCCAAACCCATCAAGGACCACATTGACACCCTTGCTCCTGCCCTGGCTGACTTCTGCAACCACCCCTTCACCACTGGAGCCTTCCCTTCCCTCGTAAAAGCACTCTCTTGTGCACCCTCTTCTCAAGAAACCCTCAGCCGACCCCTCCTGCCCTGCTAACTATTGCCCGATCTCCATCATTCCTTTCCTGGCAAACTCCTGGAAAAACTGGCCATCTCCCAGCATAATCTTCACACTGAATCTGCTGGTTGTCTCCTTGACCATCAGTCTGGCTTCAGAGCAGCCAGAAGCACTGAAACTTCTCCTGAACATCCGTAAAGACCTGCTCTCTAACCTTGATTCTAATTTCCCCTCTGTCCTCATCTTACTCTATGTCTCTTCTGCCTTCGACATGGTCAACCATGCCATCCTGCTCAATCGTCTCCGTGATAACCTGGGTATCAACGATCAGGTTCTGGCCTGGCTGACCTCTTTCCATTCTGATCGACCCTCCCAGGTCCAACTTGGGTCCTTCCTTTCCTCTATCTAACTCTCTACTGGTGGTGTTCCCCAAGGGTCTAACCTCTCTCCCTGGCTGTTCAACCAATACCCGGGCCCGATGGTATGACAAATTGTAAATTAAAGGAGGACGCGGAAGGCTGGGCCAAAGTAATGTACAAGCTCTTCAAGAAAATAAAAAAAACAAAGGTGCTCCCGGAATCATGGCGCTGCTCGATTGCAGTCCCTATATTTAAGAAGGGCGATAGGTCTAACCCATCGAACTACAGACCTATCGCCCTTCTTCACGTAATGGGCAAAATCTTTGGAGCTCTGGTGTTGAAGGCTTTGAACGCTTGGAAAAAAACACAGGTCATTATGACAAATGTCAGGAGGGATTCGAAAAAGGGATTGGCACCGCTTTGAATTTATTTTTGATTAACCTAATAAAAGCATAGGCGAAGGAGAAGGAGAAGGGGAAAGTCTATTTAGCCTCAATTGACCGGTTTAGGTTGAAATGCTCTAAAAAAAAAATGGTCGAAATGACCAAAAGTTCGAAAAATGCTACCACCAAAGGATCGAACACCAAAAGTTCAATCCTTTGGGGGTAGCATTTAATAAAAACGGGGGCTGCGGGGTTTCCCCCGCATTGCCCCGCTCACTATACTTCATGGTATGGGGAGCGGGGGCTGCGGGGGACACCCCCGCAGCCGTCCGTGTAAAAAAAAAGAAGAAAAAAAAAGCAAACGGGGGCTGCGGGGGTGTCCCCCGCATTGCCCCGCTCACTATACTTGATGGTATAGTGAGCGAGGACTGCGAGACACCCCCGCAGCCTTCTGTTAAAAAAAAAGAGAAGAAAAGGACCCTGCAGCGCTGGTTCCCTTTCACAGAAGTGAAAGGGAACTGGCGCTGCAGGAACCAGCGTGAAGATTAAGGTAAGTGGGGTTTGTGTATGTTGGGGGGTGTGGGTGGGGGGCGTGGGTGTGTGTGTGTGTGTGTGTGTGCGTGTGTGTGTTTTTTTGCAAATTACCCCTGCTGTAATGTCCGAAAACAAAGTGTTCGAACTTTTGGTTATTCAAACACTTTGGTTTCGGTCATTTCAGCCACGATAATTTTGGCTTTGGCCAAATCACTGGGATTCAATTGACCTCGCCCAAACGTCAGATACCATAGAAAGAGCCAAATTATGGAAGAAATTGATAAAATGGAAGTGCCCAAGGGACGTGAGAGAAGCTCTCAGGGTGTTATATACTAACACCACTCTACAAGAGAGGCTGGACAAAACTGGACACTTGACAAGCTCTATAAAAAGGGCCTCAAGTAGCGGTGCACGCTGACACCAGCAATGTTTAACCAGTTCATTTCAGACATTCCCAATGCATTTGACGATATCAGAATCTTCCCCCCGAGAATAGTGGGAGAAGCCGGGCCGTCTACTTTGCACAGACAACCTAATCCTACTTGATCAGACCCAAGTGGGATTACAGAGACAGCTAGATGCTCTCGCTATCTACGTGGAGGAGAATGGCCTAAAAGTCAACGTGGCAAAATCAAGAAGTTTGTTTTCGAAGGCAAAATTGGCAGTAAGATCTCTAAGAAACAGGTGTGGTACCCAAAGGGGGAACCAATCATAGAAGTCTCTAGCATGGTTTATGTAGGGGTCTGTGTAAATATCAGTGCAGTGGATGCTCTGCGGGAGGCAAGTCTGAGAGCCAAGATGAGAAGTCTGACCTCGCAAGCATGGATCATCCAAAGTAAGCGTTGTAAGTTCACACTTCAACCTGTGATCAACTTTTATTCAATTAAAGTGTCCCTGATAGTTACTTATGGCTCGGGCACTTCATTTTTGCTTAAAGGGCTGCATGGCCAAAATTGGAAGGTCTATTTAGAAGACAGCTGCTTGGTTTACCATCAAGCTTACCAATACAGCTATTAAGAGAAGATCTGGGGCTTCTGTCTTTGCATGCCATAACTCAGTGGAAAACATTGGCCTTCTACCGAAAATGCCTCCTGGGAATATCACAGGGGGGCTTCAAAATGTTCAAAGTGTTAAATAATGCTCTGCAACATAACTCAGAACTTGCTCTGGGGTTTTGGAAAAATTCCTGCTTAAAGATTTTGAATAATCTCAGTTTGACGGAAGAAAAATTTATGAATGAATAGGTCAAAGTAACGTGAAAATTGTTTGATCATGATTGGATCAACACTGGGGAAAAGGTGAGAGAGCTGACCCTCTTTGGTCGTAGGGAACTTGAACACAGATCTAGAAGGAAGCCCATGCGATACCTGGAAAAATGTCCAAGTAAACATTTAAGAACGCAATTTTTACATCTACGTTTGAATCTGATGCCGACACGAGAAGTCACAGATGTAAGAAATGCAAAACATCTAAGAAATTATGAATGCAGGTTATGTAAAATGCAAAGGGAGACATTACATCATCTGACTTTGGTATGCTCAGATTTAAAACAGCAAAGTGAACGATGGCTGGGGAAATTCTTCATGCAATTCAGCACACTGACAATGGAAGAATGGTGGTCAGTTTTGCTACAAGGCAAATGTATCTCGCTAACTTTGACTCTCCTAGCTTTCTGAAAGAAGCATTTTGAAAATTGAGAGAAATTAACATTGATATCATATTTTATTGGATTGCTTTTTAGGATGTATAATTGCAACTATATGAAACCTAATATGAGGGGAGGAAGAAAAGACCCCCTCTGAAGATGTTGAAATTTCTTTCTTTTTTAATTTTTTTTTATTTGAAGGATGGTATAAATTATTCTGCAAATTGTATGCTAAATAAGCTTTATGGTCCCTCTTCGTGCTGGTAGAGGGACTCCCAGACCCCCCTTTGTTTTGCATATTTAGTAACTTTGGGTCTCACCCTAAGTTACCAGGGGATTCCAGGCGTGGACCCCTTGCTCACTATTCTCAGAGAGGCACAGCTTCACCTCACTGATGATGCCCAACAAGGCTGAAACATGTGTATGGGGTTGCTGTTGGTACTCATGTTCAGAGGAGAATTGCCTAGCATTTTGGTGCTGGACTGCCCCTGGAAAGGACAAAGACTGATATGCAGGGATATTTCTTCTCTGTGAAAGGGACAGTGAGCTAAAGACTTGGTTGAGACTCTCCAAGGGGCCATCCACCCAAGAACAGGTCATTGGGCCGTGTTTGTGCTGGTAGAGGGACTCCCAGACCCCCCCTTTGTTTTGTAAATAAGCTATAAGGTTTACATTTTGAAACCAAAAAGCTAAATAAAATAAAAATACCTGGCACTTCTCGCCCACTGCATTGCCGCTTTCTGCTTCAACTTTCAGTGCTATGCGGATGACACTCAGCTCGTTTTCAGACTCCCCTCTGCCACATTTTCTCCTTCTCTCTCTCTGACTGTCTGCACCCTCCTTTCCTGTCACGCTCTGGCCAGCCTCACTTGGCCCTCTCCCTCCTCCCACCTGTAAGGCTAAGAACCATGGGGTCATCTTCAACTCCACGCTCTCCTTTTCTCCTCACATCTCTGACGTCTCTAAGAAGTCAAACTACCAACTGCACCTCCTCAGAGGTATTCTTCCTTTCCTCTCCTTCCCCCAGAAGCTCACTGTCTCTAGAGCTCTGGTTCTCTCTAGATTGGACTACTGCATCAGCCTCTTTCTAAACCTTTCTGCTTCTACTCCCCGCCCTCTGCAACTCTTCCAGAACAGGACTGCAACACTTGTCCTTGGTCTCAAGCCCAGGGATCGTATCTCTCCAGCACTGAAATCTCTAAATGTTCTCCCAGTGGCTGCCAGGATTAAGTTCAAAACCCTCTGCACTGTCCACAAGGCCTTCTGGGCCCTGGGCCCTCAGTACCTCCAACTTTCTCTTCGTAAATACCTTCCTACTCAAGCTCTTCGCTCCTCCAACCCCTGCACTTGCATGATCTCAATGTCACTTGGCCTAGTAAGATCGCTGTCTCTGTCCTCCCTCTGTTACCCCCTCCTTGCCTCGTCACGTCTTGAAACACTTGTTTATAGGCGCGTCATAAATGCTATATCATATCATAACAATATCTTCCTCATTCAGATGAATTAATTATATGTAGGGAGGTTTTAACTCTTTTTTATGAGAAAGGGATTTCCAGGGCCTTCACTGAGTTGTTTCTTTCAAAGCCCGTACAGAGGGCATGGGAGGGAACAGGAGCGGTGGAGACTTCAGTAGGATTGGCCAGCTCCTTGCACATTTTAAAGAGTTTGGCCGTGTTGTTAGAGGCAGCAGAGACATGGGCTTGGATATGGACCCTCTTCTTGTAGAGGCCAGAGAGTCTGTATTGCCTTTGGAGAAGGCATCAGACCAGTTTGGCAGAGGATGCGCCCAAAGCCTTCCACTTCCTCTCAGCCACCCAGCACTTGTGTTTCAGGGCAGCGAGGTCGGAGTCGTACCAAGAGTTGCACTTGGAGGTAGGCTTCAGATGGATTCTCATCATAGGGGAAAGGATGTCTAGAGTGTTGGAGATGGAAAGATGAAGGCTAGAGAGGACTGTCTCAGTGTGTGGGTCAGCCGGCAGGAGTAGGAGGAGGAGTGAAAATGATGCCTTTGGATATAAAAGGAGCACACCGAATGAGTCAAGATCCTTAATTTGCATTTGGGTATTTATATAATGTCCAGGTAGTAAAGGGATGGCGGGTCCTTTGAGGGTCCAATATGACATCACTTTGTTCAGTGCACAGACCGTTTGACAGAGAAGGTCTCTGCAACATCCCATATGGTATTGCCAGGCAGCTTGTGGGTCTGGCTCTGCAACTGAAAAGCCAGCTACATTGGACTGCAGAAGCAGTTCTGGGTTAAGTAACACAGAACGTATCCCTACTTTGTCAAAGCATTTATTTATTTATTTATTTGAGCATTTATTAAGTGCACATGACCCAGAGGTATCTAGGCACTTGAATTTGAGAGATTGATTACAGGAATAATTTTGGTTACATATATATGATTCATCTTATAAAAGCATATCTTGTATTCATAACGTACATTACAGAGAATTGCATATAATTGCCACCATTATACATTATACAATTTTTCAAACTCTAGTTTGTTGTGATATCGGTAGGATTTACTTATTGCTGCAGGTTGGTGCCTGTGATAGCTGTGAATTTTTGAAGTTGACTCAATGAAAAACTTACTGAGGGTCTTGATTGAAAAGCCACGCTTTTAGGCCTTTGCAGAATGACTACATGTGTGTGTCATTCCTCATTGATAGTGGCAGGGAATTCCGCAGTTTGACCGTGATCACTAGGAAGCTAAATCCACTTGCTTTCTGTCTCTTGAATCTCAGAGTAGTGAGGAGTAGGCGGCCCGTGTAGGTCTGTTGGATTGGATTTTGGCAATTTGATAACAAACATTGAGCCTGCGCAAGTCGAGGGCGCAGGGGAAAACTTGCTGTTTCGCTGCTGTCTTCGCAGTCTTTTGTCTCATGCTGTTTTCACCTGAACATTGGGACATTGCTGCCCATATACTGCACACTGCACTGCACTTAGCAGAAGGATCTAATTCTGCTAATCGACCTAACAGCGCCGTATTGAAAAGCAGAAAGCACCCAGGCTGCTCCCCGAATTCGAGCGAAGCGAGCTGGAATCTCCGCCCCCGCCCTGCCCATCTGGAGGCGGGAGCCTGAAAAGCTCGCCCCAGCACCTCTTGCAGTGTTGAGCCCGCGCAAGTCGAGGGCGCAGGGGAAAACTTGCTGTTTCGCTGTTTACTGGGGCTGGGCGCTCGCTCGCCTGCCTGGTTTCTTCTTTCATATTTTGAACTTCGATCATCCTTAATCGATTAATCCGTGAGGCCAGCCGCAAACATGGAGGAGGAAACGCTTCTCCTGCGCAGCGGACGTCTCCGCCTGACAGAGCCTGAGCTGCGTTTAATGCATTCTACGCACACCCGCCACCTGACTCCAGGAACCCTCGCTGAGGCATCTTCTGTACACACTCCACACACAGGTAAAAGCGAGGGGATCGGGGTGGGGGTAGCAGAGAATTCACTATACCGGACTAAACTTAAAGAAAGGCAGTCTAAAGACTTAACAGAAATTTGCAAGGAGCAAATGTTGCTTTCAGCCCCCCTTACCCCACCTATACCACAGGTGAAAAAGGCACCTAGAGAGACAAACACAGCCCACTGATCCTTACGGGCCCCAAGAAATTGGGGTCACAGGAAACAACACTGATCAGGACTTACCTGCCCCAAGGGGCAATAGGGCTGAGCAACCATTCAGCCCCTCGGAGGCTGTTAACGGACACCAACAAAGTGACGACCCGATGTGCGCTTCACCATGCGAGGGGCACACTAGGCTAGGCAGCCCGGGTTGCAGGCAGACCAGACAGTCAACATCAAGGTCCACCCAACTCCCGAGATGCCAGACCTCGCCATCCCGGCTAAAAAGATCTCCCAGGGCGGGGATTGCACTCCGGAAGAGATAGATATAGCAGACCCACTTAAGTCTCTCCCATTGGATCACCAAAAGGGAATCAACTCTGTCGGGCTTGTTGAATTGGTGCTGGACCAAGATCAACAACAGCCAAGGGAATAAAAGAAAGACTCTCCCATCAAGCCAAACGTCTCGCTGGACCTGCGCTCCCCAGAACGGGAAGGTCGTACCCCCCGAGGGATCTTCGCATAGCCTGTCAAAACCAGAAGAAAACCACAAAGACAGGCCACAAATTTCCCATTGACCAATCAAAGCAAGGGAAAAACCACGGAAAAGCTTTAAGCAAATTAAAACACGAAACAGGTAGAGAGAGACACCACCTAGCTCAACAGGAGCTCACTCTATCCAACACACTGGAAAAAAATGTCAATAAAAAACTTTTTGCTCGGAAGAACCATTCTTAACACGGAAATTTTTGACGCAGAACTGATTGAGGGAGTAGAATCGTTGGCTACCGTGGAAGCGATGATCCAGTCTCCCCAGTTATTGAACAAGGACCACAAGCCCCAAGGAAATCAAAAACTACAGGACTCTCCCAACGATATTGAGTCAGAGAAAATAACTCCCTCAGCCCTGATTATTTCCACCACCGCTGAGGTAACAATTTCGCCACCCCAGCCTTTGAATAAGGCCGAAAAGCCTCAAGGACTGATTCATCTACAGGACCCGCACCATGATGACGGGCCTGAAAAAATCATCCCCATCGTCCTGGATATCCCCGCCGCACCACCACAAAGTTGGCACTATGGGAAGGCCGGGGCTTCGAAGGAATAAGAACAGGTTTTAACCCATAATCAGCCTTCAGATTCAATCAAGACCTTGCAAACCGAAGAGCATGCAAAGGGCAGGCTATCCGACCAGAATGGACCGAGACCGTCGGACCCGGAATGGAAAGAACGCACCGCCGATTTAATACAAAAAATAACAGTGGAAGGCCAACTCACCGACAGCCTAATCAATAATAAAAAAAAAAATCACTGGATTCCCTATATGGAACTCCACGGCACCCTTCGTCACCAGCTGAGGGGGTCGAAAACCCAAAGAAAAGAGCCACAAAAAATACTTTTCTGGACCAGGGCAGACCTTAAGGGAAAAGATTCACCTTTGACTCTCCACCGGTACAAGACCAATCTTATGAACAAATGCTGTTTCACCGGCGCCGGAGTGAGATCTCGTCGCCAATAATTAAAGACATACCAGCAAAAAAAACAGACCTAATGGTGATCATGTCCACAGTGACGATTCCCCTTGGCCCCATTTTGTAAATTATACGAATCGCTTCACGAAACCATGGTGGATCACACATCGCTTATGACCACGCTGCATACCAAGATGACGACATTGGACGCTCTCATTAGGCAGAAGATGGCAGAAGACTCGCCATCAGAGCATAAAAACACCTACAGGGAAACGGCTGTACAAACAGACATGATTACAGAAAAGCACCCCTCCTTCAAAGGGACCGCAAAATACACCCAAACGTAAGTAGAAAAGGCTGTGAATCAAAGGGTGGTGTTGGAGCCAACAATTAACATTACTAATCCAAATATTGGGATCAGCTCAAACATCAGTGGTCCAAAAGCAGACAATGGGACGAGACAAAGAAACAATAAAAGAAAGAAGGAACCATCTTTCCTGAAAGTTGCTACAGATACTTACCATCATCCTAGTTCCAAACCCAACCAAGAAGAGGAAAAATCTGGCGGCCCTTCGTACGGCATCTTTTCAAAAACGCTGTGCGGCACTCAAGGCGAAGGAAAGTGCAAGGAAGTGGAGGAAAGTTGCCATAAAGATGGAAACCCAGACATCACTGGCAAAACCACTTTAAGTAAACCTCTGATAGGACCCAAAGGAGACAGGCGAGAGGTGTATTTCTCTCAAAAAACCTCAGCCAAAGTTAGGCCGGAAGAGGAACAGGATCCACCAGAAACAACAAGCAGAGGAGAGGACAAATCCATAGATCTAATGGATCTGAGCATGTACACGATTGAGGATTCAGACTCGGAGTTGCCGACGCAACCCCCGAAGAAGAAAAAAGAATCCCACCTAATAACCACGCCGAGACGAGAACAAAAAAAACACGAAGCAAAGCAATTTTCACCACCCTTTCGAACTATGGATGAAAAGCGCAGATCCCAAAATGAAAGAGGTAGCAGAGATCACCTCCAGAGGACAAATACAGACAGGTGAAACTACTTAGAAATTCGACCGCCCAGAGCCCGAACACGACCCGATTCACGGACATTCTCAAGGACCCAAGCAAGGATGATTTCCACAAACAAGCTCGGCGTAACAACGAGAGACCGGGAGGATCAATCATCCTCACAAGGACTTTCAAGCTGCAAAGAATTGTTTAAAAAAAAGACTAATCCTAAACCGAAGACCTCTCCTGAAAATTTGTGACTACATACCAACATTAAGGCACCTACACTCGGACGATTTAAAAATAGTCAAACCAGTGAACAAAGAGCGCAAAGATGCATTATAGATGCATCATATCTACACATTAAAGTCAAGCAATCAATGTGGAAAGCAGCATCTCATTCGCTTGGGTATGAGCTCACCGAGGTGAGCAGAACAACGCCAAACAACCTACACCACTTGCAGGGCAAGTTAAAACACTTTCCAGAAAGAATGGTCAGAGGTGACATTGCCCATGAGAACGCAAGGCAAGGCAAAACTGAAAGAGGAGAAATGGAAGAAACGAGACGAGAGGTGTACCTCAATAGGAAAATTGAGCCAGTGGCAAAGAAGAACAAAGGAAATAGCTCGGTCAGGAGAACGATTTACAACAAAATGGGCCCAAGCCATAACCCACATCCAAAAGTCATGGAAGATAGGAAAGTAGAAGAACAGAAGTGCGATAGATATTCAACAGGACCTTTAGACCTCATTGAGATTACCTTTGAACAGGACCAGGGAGAAACCAAAAGAAAAATAGAACAAGCCAAGGAGGAGATTAGTGACCAAATGGCAAACACCAACCACGGGCAAATAAAGAAATGGACATGGATCTCCAGAGCGGTGGAGAGATCTAACCCATTTGTTTTTGGCTCCTGGTATATGCATGGATTTTCCCATCTAAGAACTCCATCGGACGTGAATTTGGGAGACTTCGATGTACTTTGTCTCCAAGAGTCATGGCTACAAGATGAACCATGACTTGACGGGTATGACATTGCACGCGTTCCGGCTAAGAAAAGCATTAAATGAAGACCTTCAACAGGCCTCTTAATCGCCATCCGCTCAGGCAGAGGTCTCCAGCAGAGGAAGTCCATATTTGCCTCAGAATGGATTCAAGCCATCTTAATGTCAAAAGAGAGGGCTTATGGCTCGAAGATAAAATATGAACAAGAAATAATCCTTTTGATTAACGCATATTGAATCCTGCATCTATAACAACTACAGCTTATCTCAAAATGATGGAGACTCTCTTAGTAGAAGCACAAGAGGAGCATAGCATTGACCATGTAATCATCACGGGCGACCTCAAAGCCCTTTGTCTGGAAGAAAAATCCTCCCTAGTTCAAAGCAGGTCAATGATAAGTGCACGAGCCAGAGGCTCTAAATGGAATCTCTTAATGGAATCGAATGATTTGCACAATCCACATCGGTTAAGAGACTCTACCAAACCATTATGCCCGACATGGGAAAGAAATGGCCTCGGCCTAACTTTGGACCACACCTTCGCCAGCCGTGAATTTCTTGCCCAAATACAAAGTGTCACAGTCATCAAAACAAGGAACAGTGACCACAACATTCAGCTTGTCACTTGGAAACCACCCAGATTATCAATAGACTTCATGCCCCCAGATCTTGAAACCTGCAATAACAATACCAGGGTGAGATTGAACGAGAAAGCGATTAAGGCTTTCTCAGAGAAATACCTAACGGCTTCAGTCGCTTATACGCAGGGGAGGCTTGAAGCTACAAATTACATCCCTCTACTAATCAAGAATAAGCTTGTTAATTCAAGCCTCACAGTCCCGCCCAAGAACAACCTCCACGCATATAATAAGACCATAGTGGACAGAAGGAAAGAAGTAAGAAAAGCCAAAAGGCGGGAAAAGATGTCACTGGACCCACTCTGATAAAAGAGGTGAAGAAGCAGGAGACACTATACAAAAACTGTCTGCATCTCCAATGCGATAGTATAAATTAAGCGATGCAGAGGAGATGCTGCGAATACTGAGTGGGAAGCAATCCAGGGACTTTTGGGCGTTGATAAGATCTTGTACCAATAAAGCCATTTCAAACTTGGAGAATAACAAAGCATAGCAAGCCTGGGTTGCCTATTTCTCAGATTTATACACAAAACCACCAGGCACTCACCCCACGACTGGTAATCAAAGAGAAAGTAGATGGGAGATTCCAACGGACACATCAACCATTGCCCATAGAATTAAGAAGCTAAACTCCTCTAGGGTCCAGACGGTACTACGAATCTAGAACTTAAAAAACATCTGGAAGCTTGGGCATCTTTCGCAAGCCAAGTTTTCAAGAAATCCGTAGAAACCAGCAAGGTTCCAACATCTTGGACAAAAGCTTATGTGGTCCCCATATATAAGAAAGGGGCGAGAGACGTCCCAGGACACTACCGACCTATAGCGCTCTTGGACACGTTGGGGAAAATCTTTGGCTCCCTCGCTTTGGAAAACCTTCAAAAATGGATAAAGGAATCGAATTGTTCGGACCACCTACAGACCGGCTTCGTGAAAGGAATGGGCACGACAGCTAATATTCTCTTGCTGAGTGCCCTCAAATCAAAGGTCTTGGAAGGTAAACCTGCGATACACTTAGTTTTCGTCGACTTGGTCCAGGCCTTTGATAGGGTCAATAGAGAAAAGTTCTGGGACAAACTGAACCATCATAGTTGCCCTGAACCAATATTGGGACCAATCAAATCACTCTACACTTCAACATCTATGAGAGTGAGATTGAACAAAGCAGGTCCCCTGTCCAAAGAGATACCAATGGCTCGAGGTGTTAAACAGGAATGCCCGCTAGCCCCGGCTCTGTACAATGCCTATACAGCGGACTATAAGGACTCACAGAAGGGGCTTCAAACCTTTCCACTGACAATTGGCAATTTAGCAATATTGAGAATCCTCTATGCGGATGACATCATTCTTATTGATCAGACGGCGTTTGGACTCCAAAGACAACTCACCAATCTTACTTCATATCTAAAAGACAATAACCTGGAACTAACTAAAGATAAAACAAAAAGCATGACCCTGAGCAAATGTGCATCTGCTCAAAAGCCACCAAATCTTTTTGTGGAGGCATGTAAGCTCGAGACGGTTAAAAGCTTCAAGTATTTGGGAATTATGCTAAACAACAGCAAGAATGAACACCTAATGCAGGAATTTCTGGAGGGCAAAATCCCCTCCCTGGTCGCACAATCCAAAGTGATCAACCGAAAGTTCGGCCACTTTTCTCTAAAATAGATAATCGATTTCTTCAAAGCCAAAATAGTCCCCACCATAAACTACGGAGCCGAAGCCATGCCACTCCTGCCCGAAGCTCTTTGGAAGAGATTGTAAGGTCGGTTTTGGAGGCAAGTCTTGAACCTGCCTCAGTCGATGCCCATGGCACTAATCCGCAGAGAATTGGGCACATCATCCATTAAAGCATCTGTGGAAAGGAATGGACTTATGCTCTATAGGAAAACTTTAGAAGCTCTGCGCAAGTTCCTGTTCAACATTATCAACAATCGAAATGGAGGAAAAAAAGAACAAGATGCTCATGGATTGGAAACAAACCAATAGGACCATTCTTGAACGGATAGGCAGTTCAGAAGAGGAGCTAATCCAGAATCCCCAAAAGGTGAATAAAAAATGACTGGAAATGGATTGGATAGAAACTCTGGACGAGGCTGCCGCCTACAAGATCACTCAAGATATTCCAACAAGAGCGAAAAAACTCATACCTATTGAAATGCCCAAACCCACGGTTGCGGCAAAACTTTTTGAGGATTAGACTAAACCTGATGAACACCAACAAGATTTGAGCCAGAAGAGGGCTCTCAAAGTCAAACCTCGGTCAGTTCTGTGAGTCCACTGCCTGGGTGGAAACCTCAAAACATCTCTTGCTATCGTGCCCTGGCCTAAATAGAGAACGACACCGCTGGCTAAATCACATCATGGATGATGCCTATGTCTACGAGGAAAAGGAATGGTGGTCCCGCCTGATGGGAGGCAAAAAAACGACCTGGGTGATAGCTGTTGTCGGTTTCTTTAAACAGATAGGCCTAATAGATAACTACAGAAAATAAAGAACAAACCACAGGAACGCTTCCCCGTCTATGAGGCGAAGCCTAGTGGAGAACTGGATTAAACGGACATTGTTTTTTTTTTTCATCTTTTTGGATAGGAATTGTGGAATTCTTTTTGTAAAAATTGTCTTTTGTTGAGACAATAAAATCAAATAATAAAATATATATATATATAACAAAGGTATGCTGGTGTGTTGTTAGAGAGGCATTTGTGGTTGAGTGAAAGGACTTTGAACCTGATTCTATCTTGGACTGGAAGCCAGTTAATGTGTCGTCTGGTTGATGAAATATGGTCATGTTTTGGTATATTCAGTGCTGCTCGGATTACATTACTTTGCACAACTTGGAGTTTACTGATATTTCCAGTATTGGATCCTGCAAAAAGGGAGTTGCAGCAATCGATCCTGGAAAGGATCAGTGCTCTAGCCAGGGTAATGCAACTGTTTGCGCAGAGGAAGGGTCTACTGGCTCTGATTAGTTTTTACGTGTAAGCTGCAGACGATACAATGGCATTGACATGTCTTGTTAAGGAGAAAGTGGAGTCGTTATAGACCCGAAGCGTTTTTATTTCCTTGGCAACATTAATGGTGTTTCCATCAATATTGAATGATTTATAGAGTTGTGGTAGGTTGTTAAGTTTGGATTTGCTCTCGATTAATATTAACTCAGTTATTGAGACACAGTTTGTTTTGTGCCATCCAGGCCCGGATGGTGAGGTAGATTTGGTTGAGGGTGTTTGAGTCTGTGTCCTAGCATCCTGTGATGGAAATAAGTATTTGGGTGTTGTCCGCACAGTTGGTATACGTGACACCCAAATAGTCTAGTTTGTCGAAGAGGAGATTTGTGAATGCATTATATAATGTTGGCTACACACAGGAGCCTTGGGGTATGCCGCATGAGACAGGGGCTGGGGGGACTGCTGCCGAGGCAGAGAAGACTCTCATAGTGCCATTGGAGAGAAACAATTCGATCTCAGGAGAGAAACGGGCAGCTGTTACTAGATGGTGGCAAAAGATTTTGTGGTTGACCAAATCAAAAGCTGCAGATAGGTCTAGCAGGAGGAGGATACAGAGGTCCCCTTTGTCCTTGAATTGGTCCATTTGTGATTTTAGGTCCAAGAGAGCAGTCTCGGTTCGTGGCCCAGGCGGAAGCCAGATTGTCTGAGGCCTAGGAGTTTATTAGATTCCAAAATGTTTTGGATCTGTAGGTAAGCTACACAGTGTAGAATGTTTAGTAAGAATGGCACAGTAGTGAAAGGTCGGAAGTTGGTTGGAATGTTAGGGTCCATAGTAGGTTTCTTCAGGAGCGGTAGTACCCAGGCTTCTTTTAAATCATCTGGTACTTTGCTGGTGGCAAATGAGCTGTTGATGAGTGTGGTTATGAAAGGAGCCAGTTTGTTGGTGCATTCTTTGATGAAGGTGGCAGGGAAAATACTGCCTTTACATCTTGATGGCTTTAAGCCTTTGATGATATTGATTGTTTCAGATGTGGTCAGGGGTGTGAAGGAGAATTTGTGAGCAACTTGTGTCGCAGTGGTTGGGGCAATTGCTATGGGGATAGGGTCTTGGTTGAGTTTGGTTTTCTTTATTTTAATTTTGTTCTGAAGGAGAGTGATTTTGTCAGCAGGGCGTTTTGGACATTGGCGCACCATTGCTGGTCTTTAATCGAGTGGTCAGGGTGGGGGCTGGTGATTCCAACTTGCGAAGTGTAGCAAATAGTTATCTGGAGCTTGATTGAGCCTTCTCAACTCTCTGGTTGTAGGAATCACCTTTAGCTTTAATAATTACAGACTTTCAAACCCTTTTAGCTCCACAAAGGGTTTGAAAGTCTGTTGTAAACCAGGAGTTGGCATGAGCAATGGCTTTAGTTGTTCTATATTTCAAAGGGGCTGCTTTGTCAATATCTTTTATCATGGTTTTGTTAAAGAGGATGACTAGTATTTTGGGATCAGTAGGCTGATAGGTGGTGTTGGTTATTTGCAACAGGAGGGGTAGCATGTTATCTCAATTAATATTTTTTAGGCTTCTTGACAGTAGATTGGAAGTGAGAAGGATAGGTTTGACTGGTTTGGTGATTATGGTAGTGGAGAATAGGATGGTGTTGTGGTCTGACCAAGGACATGGGGTATTGGCTAAAATGTCTGTGACACAATTGTTGTCAGCCAGCCAATCTCGAGTCAGTCCTTTTTCATGAGTCGGGAGGGAGATACGATGTGTAAACTCTCGAGTTTTCATTGAATTGGCTAGTAGGCCTGCCTGGGTGTCAAGAGGATCGTTCAGGCCAAAGTTTAAATCACCTAGGATGATCATTTTAGAGAAGGGTTTTGTATTGGAGACTAAGAGAGAGGTGATATCATTTTCAAAAAAGGATATTGGACCTGGGGGTCTGTAGACGATGTGGAGGGTAAGGGCACAGTTGTACGTTATCTGCTTGTCCTTCTCTGAAATCCTCTGGTTGTCCAATCCTATTCTTCTTGATTAGTATACTACTCCTTGTTTTTCCTTGTGGTAAATGTCTTGCATGTTGAGCCTCAGAACTGTTAGGAACTTCCCCACATCAGCTCTCCATTCACCTCCATCCATTAACACAACCCACTCTAGCATACAGGATGAACCAGAAACCCAGCACCGTACACAGGAGGACTGTACCTGATTTCTGGATGCCAATAATACACCTGACATCAGCACCCAGAACCTGCCAAAAGTGGCTTCCTGTGATGCCAGCATAATGAATGGTCACTTTGACTTATCAACTACCTTTACACTTCCAATAATGGGAGTTCTTCCCTCGAACAACCTTGTTACATACATTGTTTAGAGCGCCTTAACCCTCCAGTCCTGCCCATCAAGACATCTCTACAAATGCACCAACAAAGGTAGAGGTTTTGCTCTCTGAGGAATTTGTGAATAGCTTCTTAATTTTATAGGGGTCTCCTCTGAACTACTTGACTGTAGGGGGTGATCAAATGCATGGAGGATGTGGAGCTAACAATGTCACCAGTTAGGCCAGTACCTGCACTGAGAATACATATTTATGTTTAGTACAGCATTAAGTATAATAGTATAATTGTGATAGCTCCAAGATAACGGAATGATCAAGAGATGTGATCAAATGGACAAAAGCTGAATTAGCTATTGTATTGTACATGTCATTTGTATAGCGCCATTTTACCATTATTATAGTCTCAATTTGCTGTTTGAGGGAACGCCTTCAGACGATCAAAGTCCAGAGTGTTGGAGGGCATGGAGCATGATTGGGATGAGTGTGTGTATTTGGCCAAAAAAGGCTTAGCAGGGCTGGCCAGGCTCCAGCAGAGAAGCAACCCATGCGTTCAGGAATGTGGATGGGTTCTGAGGGTAGTAGCCTGGCGTCAGTACTAGAAACTCGCTATGTGATCAGCATGCCCAAATTTGTCGTAGATCTGTGCTGCATTCTGCTGACAAGGGTGTTGACACGTAGTCTGGTGTAAATAGGCGGAGAATTTATATGAACAGCACAACCACCTTTTGTCGTAGTCCTTGCTGTATACTAATGCGTATGGATAGCAATGCCTGCGGCCAGTGGAGTGGTGTATTATACGTACATTGCTGTCATTGATTCCACTTTCTTGTTAGGGCACCCACTCAGGTTCTTGGCTTCCTCTGTCGGTTCTTTCGGCTGTGACATAAATGTTTAGCTGCAGCGACAGTCTATGCTCCAACTATTCTCCACAGGAGGCACACAGTTCTACCAAGATTGTGGTGGTGGTGGCATTGGTTCTATCACACCACTGTGCTTCTACTGCTATTGTTACGATTTACCTGTTTTCTGTACCTGTCTCGTGCAGTTATTCATCAATCCTGTGACATTACATATATGAGTGCTGTGAATAAGCCAGTGGTGCTTCAGGGGAGACAGTGGCATGATAGGTGTTTGATAGTGTGTGTTTGCCCAGGCTTCCGCGAACACAGTCAGCAATGTCAGGTGTTTGGAGGTCGGTGATACCATGAACGCAGCAGCCAGCACCACCTGGGAAGACAGTTCATATACCCAGGATTTGAAGTTTTAAGCAGTTTTCAGGATAATGCAGTAAATAGCCAGGTTTTGAGGGCTTTTTTGAAGGAGAGGTAGTTTTCGGTGCAGCGGATGTGCAGAGGAAGAGTGTTCCAGATGGTGGGGGCTAGGATAGATAAAGCCGAGCTGCCAACTCTGGAGGCGTGGTGCAGGGGAGCTGAGCCTGATCTGAGGTTTCTGGGGGGCTGGAAGTGGATGATTCTGTCCTGAAGGAACTCAGGTCCCATATTATGGAGGGCTCATGTGTGATACACATGGCTTTTAAGGTTGCTTTTCAATTAACTGGAAGCTAGCACAAAATTCTGAGTGCGGGGTGATGTGTTCTCTGGGAGAGAGGGCAAGGAGCAGTCGCGCTGCTGCGTTTTGGATAAGTTGACATTTCCTGAGCTAGTGTGCAGGGATGCCGAGGTAGAGGGAGTTGATGTAGTCTAGATGGGAGATGATAATGGCCAGTATTGCGGAGGATAAGAGAGGTAAGGAAAATTAGTTTTAGGATACGTAGGTGCAAGTGGCAGGTTCTGGATATGGAGTTGATGTTTTTGGAGAGGGATAGGTCTGCGTCCACGGTGCGTCCAAGACTTTAGACGGAGTTGGAGACATTAGGTGGGGCTCCAAGGGCAGCCACTTACGGTAAAAGTTGGGGGATAAGAGTAGTTTTGCCACATGTTAGGATCTCTAATTTGCCCAGGTTGAGGATTACATGGTTGTTAGTCATCCAATGGTTGATGTCCATGGGACAAGAGGTGAAGTCGGGAGGTGGGGAGGCTTAAGTCTTAGGGATTTTAAAAATGATCTGCATATCGTCTGCGTAGTTGGAGCAGAAAAGGTTGTGTGAGCAAATGATAGCTGGCAGTGGGCTTGGGTAGAGTTTGAAAAAGAATGGTGAAAGGGAGGCTCCTAGCGGCCCACCTTTGTGACTGGGCAGGGGCGGAGGAGAAAGGGCAAAGAAGAACGATTTGTGAGTGATTGGATATAAAGGAGGTGATCCAATTAAGGGCAGATTCTTTGATGACTAGCGTGAGGAGCCTGTTCCTCAGTATTGTGTGGTCGATGGTATCAAAGGCCATGGATAGATCCAGCAGGATGAGTGCGGCACACCCTTCTGAGTCGGCAGTTCTTATTAGGTTGTCCCAGATGGAGACCAGAGAAGATTCTGTACCACATAGGGTTTCGGAACCCCGATTGGGCTGGGTCAAGGAGACTGTTGGCTTCTGTGAAAAGGGCAAGTTGCTTATATGCTGCACGGTCAGTTTGTTTGGCAATTAAGTGGGTATCGGAGATTGGGTGGTAGCTAGATAGGGAGAGTGGGTCTAGGCTGTGTTTTTTGAGAAGCAGTTTTACATGACAGGTTTTGAAGGCCTCTGAGAAAGTGCCTGATGTGAGCGAGTTATTTACAATGGGGTGGGCTACGCTGTCAGCACAAGTGAAGGTAAGGATCTGCAGAGGGCATGGGTCCCCAGGCAAGTCAGAGGGTCGACTAAGTGCTAGAAGTTTGCCAAAATCTGCCTGGGAAAGAGTGGGGAAAGAAGTGAAAGAAGGTACGGAGGGTTCGGGTTTGTAAAGGATACGGGTGTCGATGGCAGGATCAGAGCTAGTTTTGTGGTTATGGTATGGTGTCTTTCAAGCGCAACAATATGAAAGTGTTTGGAAAGTTAATCGCAGATGCCTTGTGCGTTTGGGGAGTGGGGATTTACGCAGCTGCGGGAATGGAATTCCCTAAGAGTTTTGTGGAGTTCCCTGCATGGGTTTTTGGAGTTGGAGATTCTAATCCCATAATGTTATTTTTTTGCTTTCTTGATTTCATACAAGTATGCCCTGTCCAGTCTTGCAAGGGACGTTTTGTTAAGAGGAGGGTATGAAGTACGGAATTGGTCAGGTCTGGATTTACTATGATTTTATTCCAAAGAGGGAGGGTGGCCAGGGTAGTTGAGGAATTGATTGGTGGAAGTGGTGCGGAAGGGGGATGGTATTGAAGTGAGAAAGGGATAGCGTGGTGATCAGACCAGATGAGTGGGCGAGGCGTGAGTGGGGAGACTTGGCCAGATGTGCAGAAAAGTGCCTCTAGGCTGTGTCCTGTAATGTGGGTTGGGTGTGAGATCAATTATGACAGGCCCAGAGCTTCCAGATTGTCGGTGAGGGTGCCGGTCATGGGGTTGGCAGAGACATCAAACCAGATGTTGAAATCTCCTAAAATAGTGAGTGCAGAGTGCTGGATCAGCGTAGGAGGGAGGGGGTCACAGAGAGATTCAGCAAAGTGTTGGTTGTAGCTGGGTGGCCTGCATAGGTGAAGGAAGCTGTGGGTGACTGAAGGGCTGAGGCACAATTTAGCAAGAAAGGATTTGCATTTGGTGTTACCAGGAAAACTCTCAGTGGAAATTCCTGACAGGTGTTGTTTGTGTAGGGTGGCGAAGCACCCTGCTCTGCTGGGCCTGTTGTGTACGAGAAGGGAGTAGCCAGGAGGGAAGCCGATAGTGTTGAAAACACTGGAGAACCAGGTTTCAGTGATGAATAGGAATTCTGGGTTTTCAGTTGATGTGAGGTAAAACATTTTGTTTTTATTTTTGGCAATAATCTGGCGTTGATGAGTATGCAGCACAGGAGTTGAGGGTTTTACTGTGAGGTACACTTCGGGAGAGGGAGCCTGCTTTGCATAGGGCGGGAGGAGCATGGTTCCCTTAGTGTGTTGTGGGAGGTTCAGAAGGAGGTAGGTTTAGTGGAACATTGATCCGGCAAGGGTGTTTTGGAGGGGACATAAAAAGGGCTAGGACAGGGTTGAGAGTGGGTGGGGAATGCTCCAGAGAGTAGGGTTGGTGTGCAGGAGTTGACCTGGGGAGGAGAAAGGGAGAGCAATGTGTGGCTGGCAATTTGGCCACAGTACAATCTGAGTGATTGGCAGGGTGCTTAAGGGGCACAGGGTTGTGCAGAAGAGTAGGAGGGTTTGCAGACGGGGTATGGTGGCCAGGGCGGCATGTGCTGCACTGAGGGAGGGGATGTGTGAGTTAGGTGTCTGCAGGGAAGGGGTGGAGGGCGGTGAGTTGGAATGTGGGGGGCGGTGCAGCATTGCCATGGGAGGGGATGAGGGGGCTTCAGCGGGGTGGGAGATTTATAGTACGAGATGCACAGTGGGCTGTAAAAATGGGGTTATGAGTGTTTGCACGCCAGTGAGCTGTCTGAGTTGCCTTATTTCTGTGCATGGGGGTTCAGCGGGTTGGTCAGGGGTGGGTTTGGATGGGCAGGGAGTGATATGAGAGGAGGTGCCTGGTGGATATTGAGGGATTTGTGGTGAGTGGCGCACCAGTGGGCAGCCCGAGTTGCCTTTAAGGTGGAGAAGTGTCGGCTATGAGGAGGTGCTGCTCAGATAGAGGAAAGGATGGGGGCATGGAAAGGGGGCAAGATGGCTGGGTGTGGTATGTCCTGGGCCAGCAGGCTGGGCGGGGAGAGAGGTAGAGTCACATCGAAAATAGACTATGGTACTGCACGTAGGCAATAGTAACGGACAACCCTTCGGAATTGACTTTGGTACAGAGTGGACACAACTTAGAAATCAACTTTGGCACTGCAGTGGTATCACCTGGATTTAGCTGTGAAAGAGTGAGGGACGCCTACAGTGTAGACACCTAGATTCAACTATTTCAGCGAGAGAGAAAAAAGCCTAGATCCAACCTTGGCAAGAGCATTGTAAACACTCAGAATTGACGTTGACACAGCAATGGGCACACTCAGAAGTAAACTTTGGCACTGATATAGAAACACCAAGATTTAAGTATGGCAGTGAGTGGGTGAATGGACAGATGCCCAAATTTGAGACTGAACAGTAAATGGAGAAATGCTTAAAACAATAAATGGAGAAACACCTACATTTGAGATACTTGAGCAGTGAGAAAATGCTAAGTTTGGGGCTCCACAGTAAATGGAGAAACACCCAAATTTGAGACACAGCAGTGAGTGAGAAAACACCTAAAGTTGAGATACTTGAGCAGTCGGAAAAAATGCTTAAATCTGACAGTCAACAGTAAACGGAGAAACGCTTACATTTGAGACACAGCACTAAATGGAGAAACACCTCCATTTGAGATACCTGAGCAATGAGAGAAATGCCTAATTTTGAGACACAGCAATAAATGGAGAAACACTTACATTTGAGATTCTTGAGCAGTGAGAATGTGCTAAATGTCAGACTCAACTGTAAATTGAGAAACACCTACATTTGAGACACAGCAATAAATGGAGAAACACATAAATTTGAATGATGATTAAAATGGAGCCCCCTAGATTCACAAATGGCTTTGTTGAATAGAACTGCATGGTCAAGATTGTTGGATGGATTGCTATATGGGAGGGGGAAGGTGTTTTTCCGATTCAGGGATGTTATTGTATTATTGCACTGATTGGTGTTATACGTTGATTGAGTTGGGCAACTGTATTTCTACTCTTACTAACTGATTGATAAAATTCAATAAAGACATTTTTTTAAAACGTAAATAGCCTTGAAAAAGGACCAACTTAGCGAGAAACATGTATCAGGTGTCGGCACCAACCATAATAGGAAAGATCAACATTAATACAAGAACTCAGGAAATAATGATTGACGGAAACAAGAGCAGAAATGTAAGAAGCCAATGAAATGAAACAGCAATATTAAGAAAGATAAGTACAAGGGAGTACATAAAACGGATGTAATGAGCAGGAAGTGAACTCAATGAAAGCACAACGTTCAGTGACATTCCAAAGTTGGAATCAAGTCTTGCCATTTGGTGCACTAAGGAAACATTGATTTCAGTTACATCTGCAATAAGCAAATAACAAAAAATCTTTCAAGTAACAAAGCACATACATAAAGTTATAATACACATAAAAAAGGTCTGTTGGAATTAAAAACATGTTATCAAGTTTAATTGGTCACAAGATATTGCATGACAAGTCATATGGAAGAGGACATTGATATTAAGAAATAATGTTATTTCATGATTTCTGTGAAAAATAAATCCTGTGAGACCAATTATATAATATTAAAAAAGATAAAACTGGAAAAAAAAGTATACTTCTGATTTATGCATAAAGAAGCACTAAGGACACTGCCGATAAATATTCCTCTATTTCATATTCAGCACTGTACATTCTAATTACTGCTACAGGGCAACAGATATCTCTACAAATTATGGCGTTAACAATCTTGAGGTCCGTTTATGCTTCCTCACACTCAGCCCCACTCAACCCCAGTGGCCACTTACAGGCTTGGAAACTTTTCGCGATCGTGCCACGACGATGACATCATCACTGTCCGTGCTCAGCGACCCACTTGCATCCGAAGATTGCTCTGAGTCTTCGTTCATGTCTGCTGGGCCTGGAAGAGGTGGTTTATCAGAAATCACAGTTAATGATCGTCAGCATGACTAAAAACTCCATGTAAAGGAGAACTCGCTACCTCCTTTCACTGCACAATATCCTGTCACTCCAAAAAAAGTCCTGTGATCAAACTCAGCACTCCTCTCGACAGCAGGAGAACTGAAAGGTTAAGATGGATGACACAACAGTGAGCCAAGACTTTCATGTTGTTAATAATATGTAGGCTTTTTTCAGTTTGATGCTAATCAATCATTGAATGTATTGTTTATTTTGGATAAGAAAAAATCCATAAAACACAATGCATAATAAAACAAATTATAAACATTATTAATCTTGTTATTATTATTATTAAAATCTATGAATCAATCATTGAATGTATTGTTTATTTTGGATAAGAAAAAATCCATAAAACACAATACATAATAAAACAAATTATAAACATTATTAATCTTGTTATTATTATTATTAAAATCTATGAATCAATCATTGAATGTATTGTTTATTTTGGATAAGAAAAAATCCATAAAACACAATACATAATAAAACAAATTATAAACATTATTAATCTTGAGCAATAGTAATAAGGAAAGCAATGTTAAGAACGAGGTAATCACCAAAGCCATGAACACAGTCCTGGCTGTAAAGAAATTCACCGGTGTGAAGGGAGGCTGCTCCGTGCCAGCGTTGCCAGAATTGTATAAAACCTGTGTAGGCCCAGGCATAAAATACAGCCTGGAAATGTACTTCACAGTGTAGTTTGATTGGATAAACCAGCTGCTGCAGGCCAAGTTATGGAGTTCAGCGCTAGGACTCTCTATAGGCTGCCGCATTGAGGCAATTCGCATGGAGCTGGGTATTGTGACTTTAAAAACTACTCTCCGTATAAAACGCAGCACACTATACCTAAAAATGCTGCTCCTGGAGGATGGCACTAATGGACAAACTGCTCAAATCAAAATCATATAAGGTGAAACAGCACTACAGGAGCTTGTTCTGGCTTATACAGAATTTCGTAATGAAATTGATTTTGATAAGGAACTGTCAAATGGTTTTATGCCTTTGAGCTTGTCTCTTAAAAGGAAAGCCTTTTTGTGGGATAGAATAAAAAATATAGCCCACTTAGCAAATAAAACCATGCTGGCTCCTTATGCTGCACAACTCTTTGAATATCTAAAATCTCAGAGATATTTAATCACATCATCTCATGGGAAATTGCATAGGTTTATTTGCATTTGTGCTGGAACTTGTTACCATCTCTAATGATAATGGGTCCTAGACTAGGAATTCCTTGTGCTGAACACTTCTGTAAGCTCTGTAAATCAAGAGATCACTTGGAGTCTATACAGCATGTATTGACACACTGCCCTTATTGCCCTTATTTAAGCTCTTCACATGCAAGAACCTTTCCTAAATGTGTATATAACATTGAACATATTATAAATGAGGGTTTCTGGGCAGTATGCACATCTGGATCACCAATTTCACTCATCAGCTAACTTTTAGGCCTTTGGATAGATATAATGAAATCCTTTGACTCTTGATGATCATTGTATAATTATAATTTATAGTTTTAAACTTGATATTAAATTTTACAAAATGCTCACATTAGTGTCATAGACATTGCTGATAATACATATCTATGGGTTTACTCATGAAATGGAGAATTTGTATTATTTAGCAAGTAACAAAATTGTCTTTTTATTTTACGTGATTTGATTAATTCTTTGTGTGAAAATGTATTCTAACCAAAACACACATAATAAAAAAACATTATTAAACGAAATAAAAAAATACATTATCTGCAATTCTAAATTCATCGAGATAGAAGAGATAACCAGAGATAACCATCTTTGCTAACACTAAGGGAACAACTGGTGACAAAAACAGATCTAGATTTCATGTTTTAAAGTGCCTGTTGTGCATGTTTCTAATAAGGTGCCAACATCTGTAAATGAACCATCGGACAATAGTACCAAGATAGAATAAACTCAGTTTCAATAACTGAGACTTAACTTCAGAAACAGCGAGGTCAAATATTAGCATTGTTACCTCTAATCAACAATACATAGTTAAAACACTTTTGAATAATACAAAAACACTCTATTAAGCTAACCACACATGTACCTTTCCCTAACAGATAATGCTTTTCTGTGAAATTGTTTAAGAGCCAAGATGCAGCCAAGATGCAGTTCGTCTTCTGCCCAGAGTGAATATATAAATGCTCTACTGTCATTTTAGAAGGGGAAATGAAACATTTCTTCTAATCCCTTAGGAGTGAAAACAAAGCGGTAGCTGGAAGTGCCACACCCTTGTGTTGAAGTTTCAAAGATATCAAAATTATTTTAATTTATTAGGATGGCCTGATTAGCTATGAAACTGTCCTCAACCAGTTATGAAAAGATTCTCATAAGGACGTTATAAAATACTTGTGTATAGGCGCGTTATAAATGATATGGTTATAAATGCCATATCATTTCATTAATGCCATGCCATATCATATCATATATCATATCTAACACCAGTTCTTCCGCAGAGAAGTACTCCATCATAATTAACTACTAGATATTCTCTGCCACCACACACATCTTTTTAAAATGATTACTATTGTTATAATAATAATGTATAATAGCAACAACATTGTTTCTCATTTCCTTTAAAAATAAAAATAATGCAAAAGTTAAGAGAAAACAAAGGGTCTCTGCCTCAGGGTGTTGCCCTCAAGGCTCCTAGAAATATTCCACAAAGTAGTCCATCTCCAGTCGATTTTCTCCAACTCACATGTGCAACCCCACCTCACTATCAAAGTAGGAAGAAAGGGTTGGTTAGGAATATGTGGAGGATGCCCTTGCTAAATATTTGTTGTTACATATAAGTAACTGTTCCTTCTGCAGCACAGATTCCTCCCCAGATTCTTAAGCTATTGACTGGTTTATGTAGCAGCACCCCAAGTGATAAGAGCATTAGACAGGTCTAAGCAAAATGATTTGTATAGGATGCCTGTCCTACCAATGTATCAATGCTAGCATTCAATTTTAGGCAATAATGGCAACGAATATTATGCATGGATCACTATGTTGCCGCCCTCCATACATCTCTCAAAGCAACATTACTAAAAAAAAGTTGCAGCAGCCATGTCTCTCCTGGGTGAGGGGCTCCATGGTTTTGCCGGAATCCTCACAGGATACTGTGGCTTTTTAATAAAGCCGGTCACATCACATTACCTGAGGCAAAAACACCTCCCCCAAATCAATATTGTGTGCCGTGCTTGCTCTACCAGAGAAGTTAAGTTTGCACAAAAAAAAACATGGGAAGCTTAACTGTCTGATTAAGATAAAATTAAAAGACAGATAGGTTCACAAAACCACCATATCATTGTTCAAAGATTAAAAATATCTCTTGAGTCGACAAAGCCTGAATCTCACTCATATTGCTACCATAAAGGCAAGCTTCCATTTTGATTTCTTTAAAACTAATTTACAGTCTGACTTCAAGGGGCACAAGGTTCCATGAGCTTTGAGAGTACTAAGTTTGGCTTCCAAAATGGAGGTGGTTTGCTAATGCAGGAGCTGCCTACTATCAATGACAGGCACTTTATAAAAAGGAAACTCAGAGTCTGGTGGTTCCTGAATCCTCTCACAGTCTGTTAGTTCAATCTCACAGATGAATACTGCAACCAGATTGTGGCCAAGTGTAACACACACTGTACTTAAGCCATGTCTTGACATATTAATAGCTTGTTTCGCAAACAGATTTAACACATTTCTCCCAACAATGACCAACAAAAACATAATCATGAAGCACAATTCAAAATAGTTCACATCCAAGTTGAGAGAGGCAAACAAATACGAGTATTAGAAAGAGAATGTCGCCAAACCTAACCAATTAAAGACAGGTCGAAACGTATTTACGATATCATATAAAAATGTTATACAGAAAACAAAAAGACATCACTTTCATCATCAATTGTTTCAAACCACTTCAGCACTGAAAGTACAATCTTCAATGAGTTCCCTAATCCTATGCACCAGAAAACAGACCTAACACAAAACAACTTCTTTGCAATGGTATAGATGATTTCTTTGAGACAATCTTACCTAAGATAAATCAAGACATTGATGCTAACAGCTGCGAATGAAGCACCTGAACACCTCTCAAACATTTTACACTTATTCTCAATTGCTCAAGAGAAATGATCCTCTCCATTATTAAGTTTGGTGGCATTGCTCTGTTTCACAAAATGCGAGTGCTTGTTCACTAGTAGTAAGCAATCAAGTTCTCCAAAGGCCTGCTGTGCTCTGAAAATCTTTAAGTAGCTACCTAAATACATTCCGGTGGCAGATTATTTTACAAAAATAATACATTGTTCAATCAGAAATGGAACAATACCTACAGACTTTAGAATCACTATTGTAACTCCCCACAAAGAAACCACAAATGCAACCCACTCACTTTTCAAATTATAGACCAATTTCAAAGCTACCTTTTCCCACCAAGTTACAGGAAAGGTAATCACAAAACAGTTACAGATGTTTATGCAAGAAAATCTAAAACTGAAGCCAATCCAAGCAGGTTTTCATCTTCTTCCAAACATCAAGCCCAGAAGCATGATCAGATTGGATCCGCTTAAAGGGGAACTAGAGTGGGACCCTTGGTGCTCCTTATAACCCGTCTGCTTAACAGAGGACACAGAAACATGGCACTAGACTGAATCAGCTCATTTCAATCACACAGCTTCCACTAAATCTCTATGCCTTCGTCTTCTTCCAACCTTTGACAAATTGATTGCTGTGTTGCCCAAAGCTTGACTTTGTCTCCCCTTCTTTTAAAAGTCTGTTTTCTCCTTTAATTAGATGATTAAAAAAAACGAAAATCCACATTTACAACTACACAGATGATACCCAAATATTTTTTTAATTACCCACAGATCCCAAAAATCCGTATTTTGCCAAAAGATGTTTAGATATTGATGCATAGAATAGTGGAAAATACTTAAAGCTTAATCCAACGAAAATGGAAATTCACCTAGTAGGATCTCACCAAGAAAAATAGCCTATTAATATATGGCCAAACATTTAGGTTCTAGCCCATCCCCCATAAGTAAAGTGAAAAATGAAGGAGTCATGTTAGATGGTAAACTATTCATGTTTGCAGCGATTGATATATTAGCACATCAGTCTTTTTTTCAACATGAAACTGCTAAAATGCATTTTTCTATTCTTAATCTTCCCTGGAAGAACACAAGCTATACCTTCTCTTTTGTTGTTTCGTCTGGATAATATCAAAACCGTTTTCCCGTGGCTCCTCATATACCCAGTGGCCCAGTTGCAGGGGAACCAAAATGGAACAGCACTGACATTGCTTAGAGTTAGGAGGTTTGAGCACATCCCACTTGGTCTAGATGTGAGTGGCCACAAGAATTGAATTTAAGGCATTGTGAATTGTCCACTGGGCCTTTTAATCAAAGGGCCAAGTTATATACCCAACACGCTGCATTGCTGTCAATCTCTTCCTTGCAACCCGCAAACCCTGAACCTACGATCCTATGAACATTTAAAGAAAACATAGCAATGGGCCATGCTCTTTTCATTCTAAGCAACAAGGCTATAGAATTAAATCCCAACAGAACAGAGAACAATCTTGGACCACCTCACATTTATATGTTCATTCAAAATGTAATTTTTACTGAAGACACAGAAAGTTGATACCAGCCCATATTTGATTGTCTATGTTTGGAGCTTTAGGGCCAGGAGCCCACTTTGTGGTAATGGCACTTCCAGTAATTACACTGTAACATAACATAACAATCGTCATTATGGAAACACTGCAGGCAGAATCATTTCCGGTTCAGAGTGTTGAATTTTCTGGTGGAGAGCTTCCTGATTTATCTCTAAACAGTCCATTTGCAAGTTCACATGTCCTTACTGAAGGACCTCAGGAGATCATCTCCTAAGCAAATAGATATTGTATGTTAGGGTGAATAACCCTGTCTCGTTACTCAGGAGGGGCTCTGCTGTGAAATATTCATGAATTTGCCCCAGAAGATGTGGATACCAGAATTGTGTTTCCTGCATTGGTAACACCAAAACCATAGTTGAATCTCTCTTCCTTAGCCTGTGGTTGGTTAGCCTTCTCTGGGCGTCATGTGTAAAACTGTCTAGAAATGTCCTGTAACAGAATCAAAAAGCCTTTCCTGGAGACTTTGGACCAGGAAGTGTAAAGCTGGCGTGGAAACGTCTTCCTGTGGCAAGCAGGTTAACAGGCCCCTCCCCGCTTGTTTTATGTTTTTGCAGAGCCTGCCTTTTCATTGTTTATGCCTAGTATGGATGACTCAAGCACGCCATGGTGTGGAATAATGCACAAGTCCCTAGGATTGGAGATTCCGTTGGAAGTGCTGAGGAACCAGTGCGCCCCCGCCCCCAGCCCTTCTCCCTGGCTCTGAATGTAATGTATTGTCTATCATAATAAGAACAGATCTTTCTGGAGAACAACTGGCACAAATGCTTTAAGGGACAAGTAAACCATCCTCAAGTCAAGAAAATGCATGTGACAAAGTGATTCCTTAGTCCCTGGGTGGAGCAATCCCTTGAGTGCCTCCTCCCCGCCCAGCATTAGGTGGTTGCATTCTGAGGATGCTGATTGGCTGAAAGCCAGTTGACGTTCTATTCAGGATACTAATTGCAGATATGTCTACCTTTGCAGATTCCTTCATTATGAACAACCTTATGGTGAAATCTCACCGTCATTAGTTGATAAAAGAGATGTTTATGGTATGTTTATTTTAAAGGGATTTTCTATCGTCCAAACTGCACATTGGTCTTTTTCCATACCCTACTAAGTCTACATTTATTCTACATCCCAACAACTGGAAGACCGTTTAAATGAGAAATAGCAAGAGACTAAGACCCTCCTTTACAGTGTCAGTGGTAAAAGAAAATGTATACCGTGAATGAGTAAATCTGATTGTTTTGTCGCATCAGTGGTGTGAGCGAACAATTGCAAAACTACCGCCACTTATAGGGTAGCACATGAATGCTGACGCAGAAACAATACACATTAAAATCTGTATTTACAGAAATACACTGTGTCTGCTTCTGTAAACATGGTGGTTCCCATGCAAAGGTGGCCACTAAAATCCACTGGACTGCATGTCAGGTGATTGCATCTGTACAAAACTATTTTGAACGTGGATGTGGGGAGGGGCTGAGAGTGGAAGAGGAAATGTGGATATTAGAAGCTGATGGACCCCTGATGACCTTAGCACCGCTGTGCAGATGACAAATAATCCACGATGAAGTCAATGGGGTGGCCACCTAAGCAGAATCTACTTATAAGTGTAAGTACAGATGGAATTACCCCAAAAGTTCGGTATGATGCTGCACCCACAAGCCTGGCCACCACCAGACAATGGCAGCTGGAGGAAGTAATGTGGCATCATTGGTGATGTGGCCATAGTGGCTGGGAGGCTTTGGCATCATGGACATGAAGTCAGGCCTATCCACCACTGATGTTCATGACCTGTGCATGTACTCAACTGTACTAATAAACTGACCTAAATTAAGCACATGACCACCTAACATGTTGAGCGAACCATACCCTTTCTAGACACCATGGCACCGTGATATAGCTCGATCGACCCCAGTTGCACATGGGGTGTCACAAGCAAACCTTAGCAATATCATTTGTAACGGAGACCACAGTGCTGATTATACAATTGAATGTATTCAAGTTTCAGATAGAAGCAATTTTTCATATCACACTGGATCAGAAATCAAGACCCGGAATGAATGGTGTGAGATGCAAAGGTGAGGGGTCACTGAGTTTACCACAAGTGGCATATAGAGTATTGCACACCTGATGCACAGCTCCAAAATCAGGGACTTTCATGCCACTGTAACCTGCACAGTTGGGTCCTCATCTCTCGGATGCAGAGAAAGAAGAGGAAGCGCCCTTCACCACTGCAGGGGGCCCAATCACCCATGTTGCCCTGCCTTCCTCTTCAGTCAGTGCCAGGGCCACCACTACACTCCCTCTTACTACAGGTCAGAAACATGTCTGGTACAGCCCGATGCTGCCGTGTTGCACTGGAAAGCAGCTTTGGGTATGGTCGGACCAGTGCCGAGGCAAATACCTGGTTCACAGCAAGAATGAAGGCCATGAAGGAGCAGCAGACGCCCCAGGAGCACCTTGCGCATGAGCAGGAGTGGGCTGTGTGAACCATTTCGGTGATACCAGACAGGTTTGCAGTGGCAGTGGAAAAGTAGAGTAGGAGGCAGAGGGGTGAATATCAGGCCACGTGGAGGGTCATAAACCATATGGCACATCTAACATTGTAGTGAGCGAACAGGTGTGTAAATCTGCTGCAGAAGCAAGTAGTGCATTTGCAGTGAGGACCTGCATAATAGTAGTGCTGGGACAGACATTTGCCCAGATGGCACTGTGCCTGGACAGGGAGCCAGGGACTCCCTTCACCATTGGGTTGTCTGGGAAATGTAGCAAACATTTCGCTGGATCATCTGTGGGGACAGACATGCAGAAATAGGCATGCAGCTAATGGATAGTGTCTTGGCTTGGGGCTGGGGAAGGAGGGATGAGCATTTTGAGTGTACCTGAGGGAGTGTTTGATTAGTGTGTTGGCAAGAGTGATGGGGATCTGGTTTGCTACTGGAGTGTGTGTTGAATTTGGGTTCTGGAGGAATGATTGGTTGCTCACTTGTATCATGTTTTCTTGCAAATAAATTGCTTGATTACATTTGTCTGGTCAGGGTGTATGTTGAGGGTGAAGGGAAAAACCAGTGGTCACTAAATGACTGCCTTTTCAACTGCAGTCATGTTGAAGGGCCAAATATTGAAAATGGTGATGGTATGACCATGTATTATAGGTAACAAAATACCCCACCATACTCCTTACTAGACATAAAAGGATATTGCAAGTAACGTCTGAGATCTGTGACACCCATAATGAAACTCAGCCTATGCTCTTGCTTCTCTATTTGGTCACACAGCTGCTCTGTGGGTTGTAATGCCCTTATAGCTTACAGTTACAAATATTAATAACGATAATGACATTAATAGTTTTAATAAAACAGTGGGTAGAGGTGTGGCATAGTGTGGGGAATAATTGTTTACTAATTAATTTGGAGAGGATTCCTTTCTGGCGAATAGATTTGAATCCTCCAACAACACTGGAAAACAGCCCCAACATTCCTCTTAAGGATACTGACAAGCAATGATATTTCCCCAAGATATTGCCTTATGAGCCTCAAAGCTACTAAGTGCCTGCATTAGCAATATAAGAACTAGGAGCTGATATTGTTTTGAAATATTTATAACATAGTGCTCATTGTAGTGAGCCTTGTACTCAAGTGCTTAGCCCCAATCACAAATCTATCCACAGTAAGGCATCACTATGTCTATCCTCCTCAATCCAACTCTATAAGCCTTCTCGTAATCTCGGCTCTGCCTCCTCGACCCTTGTGGCTCCTTGCCCTTGCGGTGCTTACTCTAATTTTTGCTCTTTCTCTCTTGTTGCTACACTTGCATGGAATTCTCTTCCCCCACACATCCGAGAAACGGTCCACACAGATTTGTTCAAAACCAAACTAAAAGCATACCACTTCGACTCAGAGTTACCCTCCTGACCTACCTTTCATTTACCTTCTAGCTAACATCCCTCGTCTCTAACCTGTCTCTGTCTCTCACTTCCTCTGCCTCCATTTTAGCACTTGACCCAACATGGTTACATCCCTAACATAGCTGGCCATACCACCTACCTGCACTTAAAAACGTCTAATGTTGGTTGTCCTTAATCTTTGTATGTCCACTTACGTATTGTCCCCAGTGACTATTAAATTTACTCCCCTCCACAACCTGGTTGGAATGTCCCTCAAACTCACTGCATTGTAAGAAGCTCACTGCTTCCCCTCAAATCTGATTTCTTATTTATTGTTTGTTCTTTTGTGATCAAAAGAGCATTGTTCCTCCTGTATATAAATAAATAAATAAATAAATAAATAAATAAATAAATACTCTGTACTAGCGAGATACTCCCTCTTGGAGAGTATCTCATATATTCTTATATTTAGAATGAAAGGCTTGCTCAGGGAAAAGAAACTCTCTCCGCCTCCCTGTTTATTCCATTGATCTTAAGAAAGATGATAACGAATTTGCTCAACAAATGCATGCAGTTTTTATAAGAATAACTAGATCACCCCTCCCATAATGAGCAACTAAAAATTGTGATATATGGGGTGAAGCTTTATAATATCATTCCTAAACATCTCAATGTCAAGGTTATTAGTCAATCAATATACCTCATTTTGTTGCATAATCCAATATCAACCTTGAGAAATTCTTAAAAAAAACTTTTAAAACTATTTAATTAAATACATGAAATACTTTTGCTAACAGTCTTTTCTTTTTCTTGTCCCCCTCTACTATACACTTGGAATTAGATCTGCTCTTGAATTATGCATTCTACATGTGTCAAACCTGTTAGTACCTCCCATTTGAGCTTTCTACAGGGGCACTTGTGCTGCAGTACTCCAACCGGACAAGGATTTACATTACCCCACACCAATCTATGGACATGCCCACTCACCTGCTTCTTTAGACCAAAGCCTTTTGTTCAGTGAGGGGGCTGGCATGTCCTCCCCCCTTGAGTGTTCTCGTTCATGCATCTCCTCCTCCAGTACTTCCACCTCCTCTTCATACGTTTCTGCTTTTTCTTCCTGTCGTGACTGCACCTGATTCGGCTCAGAAAGGATACAATATGTCAAAAGATGAGATCTGTTGACAACCAACGATTAATCGCAGCGGCCTCTGCCCTGAAGCACCTGGCATGTGAACTGATGAACGACAAACACAATTCACATTCTAATATCTGGAGACTTTATGACTCTCTCCAACCTCTAAAATTAACCACAAACTATTTTTAAATATGTACACTTACTCCATGTTTCCTTAAAATAGCTACAGCTACCACTCTTTTTTTCCTGAAAATAATTTGTATTTTCAGTTGCACTTGCAGTATAACAAATATAGTTTGAAGGACTTGTGACCGAGCTCTGAGAGTTTAGGGACCTGAATCTAAGTGAAAAGAGACTTGCCTCGTCACATATGATCCACACTCCAAGGCAACCCCAAGATAAAGTCTGAGGGAAGACCTACTGCAACCTGACCACAAATGTAAGAGTTCTACTTATTGAGGGGAATAAGCAAAGATCTGCTAGTAAAAATGCAAGACTGAGAGAGACTGAAACAAAGAGAGCAACCGACAACGCTAAACTGAACCAAATAACAAAGAGAATTTCCAGTCAAAGGCTATGCCAATGCCAAGAAACACCTTCAACGTCATCTGTTTGGAGAACTCCAACATATGTTCTAAAAGACAACAAAGACTACAAGGCAAAGCAAATGCTTGTCAAAGAGAAGCCTCAGTCAGATAGAAAGTGGGTCTAAGACAGTACCAATATATTATGTGCAGGGGTTTTGCTAGGTCTGGAAAGATCTGGGGCTACACTAATGTTGGGACTGTCGGCGCTAGCTAGCCTTTTGGTTGTAGCCCCTGAGCTTCTATCCGGGGCTACAACCAAAAGACCTGGGTACTATAGCCCCCTCAAACCCCCTAGCAACTCCTCTGATTATGTGGCATTTATAAAACATGCAACAGGCAATTACGTGCCTTTGAGGTCCTGATTAGCATCTTGATTCTCCTCGGATGCACTGAACTTTGGAACTGTCGTCATAGCATTGGTCTGTGGGCTGGTGAGGTGGAAGGGTATCACGTAATATTATCCCCAACAAAAATATCGCCGGTCATCAGGAACGGCCATATGCAATATTTTTATTGGGGATAATATTTGGGGTTTTTGGGAGCGGGGGTTGCGGAGGTGTTCCATGCCTTAATATCGCCGCAAAAATATGGCGATATTTCTTTTATAATTCTTTTATAATCTTTTTGCGGGGATATTAACACATGGAACCGGTGAAAGGCCTTTGTAGTGGGTTGGCATCTATTGGCCTTCTCTGCCTCCTGTCTGTTGTTCTTAATTGGGTGATGTATGAGCATCTTTCTGGTTCCAGTTCATTTATGTTAATTAGGTATTGCCTTTACTTATAGGCCTGCCCATTCCCCACCTTTATCAATCTACTGGCTTAGATCTGTGGGTTTGGGGAGGTCAGCAGTCCTGATAGGAAGGGTTGGGTACCTAAAGTATCTCCTCATCTCCTGTCTCACCAGGTCTGTTGAGTTGATACTAGCAGTTGTGTGATTTCAGCTCGGTGGTGTCTGGCGGAGATGTGTGGGGGGGGGGGGAAGATTAGGCACTTCTAGGTTCTCCCTATGTCCTACCAGTAGGAATGTCATGGTGTGGGTCAGTGGGGTCTGAGTTGAGTAGTCCTGGCAGGGGGTTGGGAACCTTTAGTCCCTTACCACTACTTAATGCTCTATGATTGTTGAGGTCATGTATGAATGTATGTATGATTCTTGATCATTGCTATCCAATAGATCCCTTCACCTCGAACAGGTAGGACTAGAATCCTTGCATTAGATGATCAGAACTTCAGTTCACTTTTCGGGGTGATGAATTCCTAAAATTGTCTATATTTGTTCGAAGTCAAATTATGTCCCTGGTTAACATGTTGAGAGTAAAAGACTTCTGTGTAAAAAACAAAAAACAAAGTGAATAGTTACATAGCAAGAGAGGTGGAATTCCCTCGCCTTCTTTTGTTCAAGCCTAAGAACAAAACAGAAAACACAGTAGTGACTGCATTTATAAAATTCCCAATCTGGCCATATGGAGTGGAAGGAAGCACTCGAGTAGACATTCAAGGGAAAAATAAGACACACATTATGGCATATTTAGGATTACTTCTGAAGCTCTACAACTAGAAGCCATATTTTAAATAAAGTCCAATCTATGTTTCTCATTTGACCTCCTGGATCTAATTTTGGAAGTTTTCGTCTGCCCAGGGCGCTGAATGGTCCGAAAACAATGGAGCCGGTAAGTTTACTGGCACCGTTGTTTCCAGAGCGGCAACTAACAGGTTTGCCTGCCGAAGCCGCTGTGCCCGACAGGTCTGACCCTGCTGGGCACAGCGGCCATGGTAGGCAGACCTGTCACAGAAGCAACAGCATCGTTCTTAACGGTGCCGGGGCATCCGTGGTCCCCATTGGGAATGGGGACTTACAATTTGCTAGTGTCTGACTTTCCGGGCCGCTGGGGTTATAATCTCCTGGTGGCACTGGGAAGTCAGGCGCTGGTAAATCATTATGGGTCTGGCGGCTACCTGCCGGTAGCACCGGCCCGGTTACCACTGGACCCGTAATGTTGCCCATTTTTATTTAAATCACAGGTAAACAGACCCAGGCAACTCAGGGGAATTTATTCTCGCCAGGTGTGGTGGGATGCCTCGCTTTTCTGGAATGCAAGATGCCAGGCACGTTTTTATCTGGAATTAAACATTTTTAGAAAAAAGGCTTCAACGAGAGGTGCTTTACGAGTGTTTGTGTGGCTACTTTTCAGCACTGTTAGGCAGGGGTCAGGTACCAGTCACCCCGTCACATCCTTTATCCATAATAGTCTTGGTGTATGTCTTTGAAGTTGGTACATGACCACTCCTAGTTGTACCAGGGAGGGGGGAGTGGGTAGGGTGGGTGGCTTAAGAGGCGCATGATCGGAAGTCTGAGTTGAGTTTAATCTCATTCACTGGCCCTTTTGACAACAGAGGCTAGGTCCTGAAAAGAAAATGGCCACCCTTACAGAAGAATCCACTGCCAAAAAGAGCATTTGTCAAAGAGAAGCTTTGCCAAAGTGTCTTAAATCGGCAAAACTCAGACACAGTCAAAGAGAACACACACAACAAGAAGAGCAATAGACAACAAACCGGTAAGAGAAAGTCTAAAAGAAGTCCATGCATTCTTAGGCAAATAGACCACTAATTCAAACAACAGGCCTTAGTTGCTTCATTATGCCCATAGGTAAAGAGGTGAGGCTGTGATATATACGAAGATGTGTGATCTGAGAATTAGATTCTTCTGACCAAGACCACAAGAGGTTCATCCGGTATCAGTGCAATCAAAGATCACTATAATCAAAACTGTTCTTAATATAAGAGAATTGCATAGGAGTACAAATACCGGAAAATAAACATCTGGAAATATAGTATACACAAATAGAAAAGTTGGGCAACACAGCACCAAAATAAGAGATACTAAACAAAACAATACAACTCTTTTTCACATTTCATAAGGACATTCTGTGATTGCCCCTAGAATCCCCTTTGTTTGATCCCGAACCACCTCTGTCGGCACATGATCGCCACTCCTACCATCTTGTTCTCCATTTCTGCTTTTAAATGATTTTTTGTCAAACCACCCCTCACACCAGCCTCGCTTCACCATTCATCAATGTGCGAAATGTGACTAACTCTACCCTTGTCATACAAGTAGTCCAGCAGCAATGGATTATCCACATTTCCATCCAGTTCCCTACAGCAGCCCCTGCCCTGCCTTCCCTGAGAGTTTAGGGGGACCCAAGTCCTCTGAACCCCATGGGGCAGACAAGCAGTCACCTGGGGTTCTGTGGCAAATATGGGATGATCAACTCCACCCGCTCTAGACCCAGGGCACCATCCGGAAAGCAGGACTATATTTCTTGAAATACATGTTTAAAAATCCCATGGCAAGTTTATTGAGAAACCCAACATCACTCCAGCAACAGGTATATTTTTCAGAAGCATTGCCTACTGAATATTTTATTGGTTTTTGAAGTGCAACATAACAACAAATAACAACAAATGAGCATGACAGGGCTATAACTGGCATTCTCCACGGGCTTTCCGTTTCTTCGGTTGTCCACCCCCCCTCTGAAAATTACCCCTTCTCCCAACCTCTCCTTTCTTTACCTCTCACTTCTACTGTCCCCCTCTATTTGGCAAGAGGAGTAATAGTCCCTCTGCTTAGTCAGCACTTCTATCATTCCAAGCACTCCCAAATGTGTTCCCATTTCTGTGGGTCATCTCTACTCGAATAAACAAATGTGTTGGACCACTATCCATGCCAGAGCGCCATTCGGACAGTGTCAGGGGAGGGGTCCATACAATGTACTGCTATTGCCCCTTTTGCCATTACAAGGGCTATGTGCAGAACTATCTTGTGATATCTATTCAGCTCGGCGTTTGGCCAAATCCCCAGTAATGTACATTTTGGTTCTAACTCCAGAGGCCTCTCCAGGCACCCCTTGAACTCTTTTACCACTTTTCACCAAAAGTGCTGTACACTTGGACATTCCCAGACCATATGATAAAACGCCCCAGTACCTGTGATGCATTTGGGGCAGGAGTCCTGCCCTCCCCTTCCTATCCTTTTCAGTCATTCCCTGGAGTAATAGGTTCTGTGGAGTTGTATCAGCTGTAATCTTGCTGCTGTGGCTACCTCTCTGGGGTGTAGCACGGCCTCTCTCCAATCATCGCTGTTTATCTCCCCCAGGTATTTTTCTCATTTCTGTTTCAAGTCATCTAGTTGTTTGGTGGAGTGAAAGGATAGTAAATGAAGCATATATATTTTGTGATGATCTCTCTGTCCAATATGTTACTTTCAAGTGGTGAGGCCTGTGACAGCTCCTCTGACATTCCTGTGTGGAGCCAGTGCATGTCTTAAAGGAATGGTTCGGTAAAAAATGTTTTTTGCCCCTACGGGTCGGCCATGTGTTTTTAAGCCTAAGTCGCTCGATTTTAGAAAAATGTCCTATGGACCTTACCCGAGTTTTCGTCCATTAAACACACGCGAAAACAGGCATCAGGGAGCTGCCATTTTGTGATAATCCTATCATTTCCCCCATCGCCATGGCTGACCTGCTTTTGCAGCACTAAATCATATCCCCCGCCCCTGAGCCTGACATTATCAAAACATTCATATTCCCGACTCTCTCCGTGACGTTTCTGTGCAGCGTAGGCAAACGCGCCCAGTCGTCTTCTACGCGACTTCACACAGAACCCGGAAACCAACACAGATCAACTCACAACACAGCGCGCCACAATTCGGAATATGCAACTGTACTTTAAAATCAAACAGCAACACAGTACATTTGGCAAAGTACATTTATTTGACATTAAATGTTTATAGAATATTCAGCAATTGCCATGTGAACTCCGAAAGTCATTTATTTTCTTTTATCTCTATCCGCAAATCCGTAAAAGTTTATCGTGAAGCACGCGCTGTTCCTTTATGGTACAAAGGGTGTTGGTTTTCGCGCAAAGAAGCACTTTTGTCGCACGTTGAACCGCAAGGCTGTTCCATCAAGTAGGCACTAGGCCAGCGTAAAGGTTGATATGTTGCTACTAGCCGCTAGTACCGCGTAAGGGCATCTGGGCCCTTGGCGATCGTCCCATAAGATCATCAGGATTGTGCAGTTGTTTACATTGAGCTGCAGCTGGCGGTTAAAAAAAACATCTGCCGGTGTCTGAAACTGGTGGCAGTGGCAAAAGGGAAGGATATACCTGTTTTGAAAACATAAAATGTATAATTAGTCTCGCCAGCCGATCTTTATTACAATTATTCATTTCATTTATGACGGCCGAGCTGAAACTATTTGCTTTCAAGGATAGTGCAATGGAGTATGTTCGGCTCTAAAATCAATGCGAAAACTAACGAAATCAATCGAACTTAGTACACAATGAGAAACGACTTTTTGTCTACATGCGTGTGGAATGTGGACCTGCATGCCCATGTGCCCGCTACAATGACGATCCTACAAACGTTTTCCAAGCTCTTCATTCATTCATTTATTCATGCATCCATTCATTAATTCTTCATTCCGGTATTAAAGCGTCTAAAGAGTTACTTACATTATATTTGCAATTTCCATTGTGTCTCTGCGTAATGCAGTCCGTAAATCCCACTGTGCTCTTGACAACGATTTTTCGTATACTGAACTAACATGAAACTCAGTCTAGTTTCAGAATGTTCTGCCTTATCGTCTCTTACGGTATTGCACCCCCACCCTTCAAATGAAGTTCTTTCGGCATGGTCCCTGTCTCTCAAGGTCAAAAAACAATAGAACCTTATACTCCCAGTGCAAGTTGTGGGCCTCTTCAGGGCGCGAGCAGAAAATCAAAGCTGCAGACCTTCACTAGAAATGAGCATACATTCTTTCTTTGCAACATCCCGTAGTAAAGCCATCTGTGAGAACTTGAAGTTTCGAATCCATCTATGTAGTGCTCCTCAATGTGCAAATGCGAACTCGCTTCTCTCCCATCTGCAACGGCTCGCTTGTCGTGTTCTAAGGCCCCAATTTTGTCCTCATTGTCTGCGAGCTTTGAAGCCCCAAAGAACCATAACTATTGAGACTTTTAATTTTTTGGGGAAGGTCGGGGAAAGTATAAAGTACCCAAGGAGTTGAGTTGAAAGTGAGATTTATTGTTTGTTTGTTTTATTATTTGCAATACGCAGGCCTCCCCTCGGTTAACAGTGCCCAGCATTTAGAAGAGATTGCGAAAATTAGTTACATCAACAAAAATATATACATACATGTATAGACAAGGTCAGCAATATGACGTGAATAGAGAGAATTCAAAGATGACACCCAGGTTGCTCGGCACCCAGGATGGTGAAGGTAGGGGTTAGGGTTAGCTTACTTTGTATGCACACTGTACAATAACATTTATTTACAAAAAGACAATCGTATTACAATTATTTAAACCGGGATTTGTACTTCACAACCAGCTCTCCTTTGGGTGGACATGGCACAGTGGCAATGTTTGGTGACAATGGATCAGCGCTCTGCACAGAAACGTTCAAAATTCCATATCTGTGCTTCTATAATACAGCAACAATAAGGCTTTTGACAAAGTCGAACTCCATTTCCCCATAGACTGGTTTGAACACCAATTGCTTACTTCTTTTTAAAAAGGCCTTAGTGTAGCGAGGCATCCTTACATTACCCTTAGTCCTAGATTGTTCACGGCCGAGATTCTCGTTATGGGCCAAGACCGCTAGTAGAGTCCCATGTCTCATGCCCTGTATGCTGAAATGCAAGCGCTTTGGCCTGTACTTTAGGCACATATTGTGGAACACCTCCAAACCTCCTGTGTGACAGAATTCTGTCAGTCCCCTCAAATCTCTTGATATCGAAAACAATCTTCTCAGTGGCTTTGTGTGTCGGTGAAGATGGATTCAACCACTCATTCTTCCGTGCCTCCACTGGGGACAAAGGGCCATGTTCACATTGGTGGAAATGTAGGTTTTCTGACCAGCGGTGCACGTTGGTACAGTGGTGCATCAGTGACCGCCATTTTTCAAGTAGTATTTCCACTGACCCTTCACAAGTTTTGGAGCTCCACCAAAGATGGTTGCTGATAGACTGGGACCACTCTGAAATACTTTCCAAACCTTTCTTTTTCCCTGCAGCCGAGATTTTCTTATTGATTGATTTAGCAAGATGCCATACGTCAAATTGATGTTTAATAGGTGGGAACTGCTCTCTCATTGTCTTGGCAATTGAAACGTGTCTGTCCGTGGCTATGAGGTCGATGTGCATTCCCCTCGATTGCAGATATTCCACTGATTTTATAAATCCTAGTTTCTCCATGGCCACTGAGGATGTACATTGTGTTACCTGCACGACCACCGAACTCACAATTTTCTTATTATCCATGTCCAGAAAGTGGTAGGTGCAGTACTTGGCAGTAAATCCAGGGCTGTCGCACTGTCCATCGCCGGCTAGCCTGAATCGTTTGCCTTCGAATGTACTTGCTAGAGACAATTGTTCAATTTTCCAAGCATCACTAATGGCCGGAATCAGATAATCATGTTGGTATTTGTAGTACTGCGTTTTTGAAATGAAATGGAGTCCCACAAACTGAAAGAAAGACTTTAACTTTCTAAAACTGGAGCCACTAAAAAGTGATGCAGCTGCACACAGTAGATTGCCTGCTGGCAGTTTCCCCAGCATCGGTTGTGCAGACCATGAGAAAGTATGATGTAATCTACAGGCGGCATGTATTGTGACGTTACTGCCTTGTTTTTGACGAGTCACATGAATCAATGGCTTCCCACATACTTTCCCTCTGACGGAATGCCCACATTTCATCACACTTATAATATCCGTCAAACAACTGTCGAATACTATGTATTTGTCCTCTTTCATTAGACTGTCATCCTGCGTCAAAGTTGTTTCGGCCTGTGACGTCGAGGACATATCACCACATTTGAAAGAAATATTCTCTGTCATTTCAACATCTGCTACTTCAACATTGATGGGAGAACACAACAATGTCGACAGCTTTTTTGGTGGCAATTTCTTGGCAGGTGTTGATTGTGTGAATTGATCTGCGACTACTTCAGAGCTATCTTCAATACATCCAGTATCATGTTGTTGCGGTAGTGCGGTTGTACTGTAGCAATGGTCCAATACAACTTTGCCGGATTCTCCAGAGACATTCATTTCATTTTCTGTACATTGGACATGAGCATCCCGAGTCTCAACACGCCGCGTCTGAATGAATAGTTCCTCCATAGCCTCCATAGTGTAAATGGTCTGGCAAGCAACATCTCTCATTCGCTTCAATGTCTGTGTATGTATAGTTCGTAGACCCATGGGTAACTAGAGGACAGATTGGAAAAGGGATGTTCAGTTTAAACACAAGATAAAGTATAGTACAATTGACTTGAAAAAAACATAAAATAGTCCCCAGCACAAACATTTTTCTAAAGTTATGAACTGTTTGTAACTAACCTTATTTTTGTTTCTTTTCTTTGCAACTTTTTTGACTCGACCTTCAACATCTGCACGCTGTTGCTCCGATACATATCCGCATGTCTCCCCTTCCTCTTGCGCTGCAACGACTATATTTTCTTTATTCGCATAGACAGCACGGAATGAGGCTCCATCGACTCCATGAAACATAGTATTTTCATTACTGTGTATCAAAATATTGTTAGCATAAAACACACGTGAGGACGAACACACATGTACATCGCAATAGCCAAACACGATTTAAACATTATGTGGAACAATCAAACGACAAGTATTCGAGCTCTGATGACCTAGTTCGATGGAGCTGTCAGTATCCATACCTCTGGCTCTGCATGGACTGCCACGAATGATTGTATTGAAGAGGAGGCATGAGCAACTCCCTGAAACACAGTACTTGCGTTAGTATGGTTTTCAATATTGTAAACATAACACACACTTGGGGTCGACGGCACAGGTACATCTAAAGAGATAACCACAAATGTTGCATTGTCTAAAAGAATCAAGGAATATTTAAATATGATCAGATTTAATCGACTTATTTCTCCGATTTCTTTACATCTGCATCATCTAAATGGGATCTTGTGATTGTAGTGGAAGCTCCATCGTCTCCCTGAAACACAGGACTTGCGTTAATAGGGAAGAAAGTATAGCAAATGGAATCATGTTATATGATCACGCTTAATGGAGCTGTCAGTATCCATACCTCGTGCTGCTGAAAAATATCTAGGGCTGTTGTCAATGTGGTGCGCACTTCCGAAAGCTGTTGCGCCGATTCGTATCCGCATGGTCCCGCTTCCACCGGAATTACTTGAATGTCAGGCTCTGCATCAAGTGCGTGGGTTGACGATTCAACAACTGCCTGAAACATAGTATTTGCATTAGTAAGGATTACAATATTGAAAACACAACACACGCTTGGGGTCGACCGCACAGGTACATATCAACGGCTAACCACGAATGAAACATGGTGTAGAACAATCAAACGACAAATGTTCCAGTCCTGATGATCACGGTCAATTGAGATGTCAGTATCCATACCTCGTGCTGCTGAAGAACATCTAGGGCTGTTGTCAATGTGGTGGACGCTTCAGCATCTCCCTGAAAGACAGTACTTGCATTAGTATGGATAACACTAATTATAACTGAAAACAAACACCAGGGGACGACAACTAAGGTGTATATTTCAATGGGAAAGCACTAACCAAACAATTGGTAAAATAATCACAGGATACATACAAACTATTACTTGACATGCATAAAACAAGTCTGTAGCGGAATAGCCAAGTATGATTACCTGATACGCGCTACAAGTGGTTGATAATTGCGAGCATGTGACGGAAGTAAAATGTTCTTGCTTCAGATTCAAGGGATAGTCAAGAAGTTGTAAAGGTAAATTATTGTTTGATAATGAAATGCCAATATTTAAAATTGCCATGTAAGGAGACAGAATACTTGAGTAATGTGAAATATAGCACAGTTGCCTGTGCCCATAGATAGATTTCGTTTGTGGGTTATGAAATCTAAAAATAATATATTGATAAATGTCATTATTCAAAAAGCTATACACTCATATCAATGTCGAAAGTATTACAAATTGGAAACAACACCTAAAATATCAATGAATCCATTTGGCTACCTACACACTACCGCAAGGCCTAAAGCTAAAAACGGACACTTGACTCACCAGTGCCGGATTGTGGACGAATAGAGTGGGAATAGCGTTTGCGAGCAATTTTCGTGTCGATCGCCGTTTATTCTTCTTTGTTACCCAAGATGTGGTGTACATCTTCGAGGGAAAGTGCCGGCTGCAGATGCGGTATCGATCACCCCTCTTGTCCTCAAAGACTTGTTGGACTCTACTTTCCAGCTCATCCAGTGGATATCCGCAATGTCTGACCCATTCTCTTATTCGATCAACAGTTTTTGGGAATACATGCATTGTAGTGCCTTCAGATTTAGCATGGGTCTTCGAAGGGCAACCGCTAATAGAACAGGCAGGCATTGTTGAAAATTCTGAAAATTAAATATCAAGATTATTATAAAACCTTGATGAAAAAAAATGTCATAAAAAAGTAAATGAACCCTACCATGCTCAATGCAAGGTTTGTTTTGGTCGCCAGAACTATACCAGTTGATCATGTGCGGCTTAGTATTCGCATAAATTACAGACATTTTTTAAATTATGTGACTAAACTCTGAACATGTGACTCGTCCCTTGGATGTTCTGTCTTGCACGAAAAGGAAACATGCTTACATTATAGACAGGACCTGCGACGGATGCAATTTGATGACAATTGAAATTAATGAATTAAATAGATCTATTGATTGCATAACAATTGAAACTCAAGTCAATAGCAATGAGACCAATGACCACAGCTCTATTGGGTACTGTAATAGCAAATAGATTGAAATGTAAAAATGACCGAAATATGACTAGGATACATGGCCTTACCTTGACCAACAAACAATTGGATTCAGCAGGCCGAGCAGTATGTTGCAGGAGAACAGGTAGATGGCCTCAGGTAGCACACTGACGAGTTTGCTCGAAGCGGTTACAGATAGCACGGCGATGAGCAGATTAGCATAGATCTCTGCTTCTCAGGTAGAAGGTTCAGGAGTTGACTTGCAAAGCACAAAGATGTTCTCATGAGACATATCAAGTGGTTTATAAAGTATTAGAAACAGGGGTGTGTTTGTGAATGAATGACTTGTGTATGTTGTGGTATTATGTTTATTGCAGAGGGGCGGCCTGCCTCGGGGGAGGCCTGCCTGGGGACACAGGCTCTGAGGAGGCCATGTGAGCGATGGCCCCTGGGCGTGGGATACCTTTTGAAGTGTACATGCTGTTTGGCACCTTGGCCGTTTGCGCCTGTGACAGCCCCCCATGCCAGCGCTCATCCCCGGGTGCGAACTGCCTTTGATAGAGGGGGTGGGATGGATGGGCCTGGGGCGTGCAGATAAGGCACAGGAAGACTGCTGAATGGAGACACACTTATGTGGATTGCAGGGGGGCGGTCTGCCTCGGGGGAGGCCTGCCTGGAGACATGGGGTCTGAGGACCCCATGTGAGCGATGGCCCCTGGGCGTGGGATACCTTTTGAAGTATACATGCTGTTTGGCACCTTGGCCGTTTGCGCCCGTGACAGCCCCCCATGCCAGCGCTCATCCCCGGGTGCGAACCGCCTTTGATAGAGGGGGTGGGATGGATGGGCCTGGAGCGTGCAGGCAAGTGTGTGGGAGAGAGGGGCCATCAGGCCTCTCTCATCCTTTACTTCTCAGTAGAAACTCGTACCAAGTGCTTCCAGTAGTGGGTTTGCCCCTTGCCCTTATTTGATGTTAACTTTGGATGACATTCGCATAGATGGGAACACTGAGCAGGACACGGTGCATCCATTTTTGTACCCCCTTTCCACTCCATCTTGGTGACCAGGCCTCACTGCGATAGTACAGCGCGCAGAGCACATGGCCCACACCCTTGTTCCCACTCTGGCTGGAAAACTCCAGAGGTATAATAAATGTAACACATCACTCTTCCTCTGAGATCACGGTCCTGGCCTGAACCAAGCACATAGCTCGTTCATCTCCACAAACGTGTCCTTGCCCACGCACCCTCGCCAGTGGAAACTTACTGCCATTCTGACCCTGTGTCCCTGCAAGGTATTCTCTTCATGTGCCAGACCACTGACCATGCCATGAGGCCCACCTAGCAGATCCCCAACTAACATTAGACCCCTACTGCAGTATATCGTTGCCTATCAATAACAACTGCCACATACCGGAGATTCTTGTGAGCACAGACCCACACTTCAAACAGTGTATTATAGTGGTCAAGACCCTTAACCTAAGGCCTGTATAATCCAATGTTAATTGATAGTATAGATATATGTGTGACCTTTATAGAGACATAACCGACTGAAAGACTTTGAACAAGTGTTATTTAGTGCATGCATTATTGATAATATATTATGTTAGCTTAGATAGTGACCACCCCGCTTCACAGCAACCTGAACTTCACCCATTCCAAGCACAGATGTCTGACGTCCATCCTTGAATGGAGACACACTTGATTCATTTAAAAACAACCGTTGTTAAAATATATGTGGTGTTTTATTTTGTATCTTATTTTGATGACACAAAAATACAAGACTTTAAACATTGTACAGTTCAGGTTGCAGCACAGCGAGAGAAAATCCCCTGTACTGACCGCTGTCACTCGGGAACGTTTCTCTTATGGCACGAACGGCACAGGCGGGTATCACTCTTCGAACGCGGTGCGCAAGCCTCCCGTGAAGCCACCATGTAAAGGAACGATAGGCTCCAGCCTGTACCACCTGTGAAAAGGAATGAAACAAACTGTTTATAAATGACCAAGATAAGTTTAATAATCGTTTGTTGTCAATGACAATTCTTGTAACTAATGGCATTCTGCTCGGACAAATGCTATCTAGACACTGCACACTATTGAACAACTTTTGTACGTTACAATGATATGTATATGTAATTTTGGGTATAGTAGAAGACCATGAAATAGGAGTGGCATGACGAGCAGAGTATATTTACTCGTTACTCGGATTACAAGGACGAACAGTTGCGCGAAGTTCATGCATAAGCACCATCATTATCCTCAACACGGACCGTGTGAGGCAGGCTGCCCTGAAATCTGGCAGCTCGGTGATGCATTGCGGTCGTGGCTCGCCTTCCGAAATGTAGGCCACGCATCCTGAGTTTTCACAGCAGCAGTAGTTCTCGTCCTCGGTTGGCATTAGCTCGCACCGATTGCATGTGCACCAGGTGGAAACACCGTCCATGCGACTAGGTCCAGGCTCTTCAGCTGTTGAATCGTCCTCCCAACTGCTGTCCGAAGACCCATCGTTTTCGCGTGTTTCCCTTTGCAGTAGTTCCTCCTCGGTATACTCGGGCTCGTACATGTAGGGCATTATTGTAGCCATTGTGTGTTAAACAAACTAAAATAATTGATAGCGGTGGTACTGGTATCTGTTCACACGGGCTACAAGCAACGAAGGTAGCTGACCAGAGCACAGAAACGAGTCACAGAATACTCAAAGTAACACAGAGAGAGGAATGGAATCGAAAATCTACTGCTGTGTGTTGTGAAACGGTCTGTTTATACTTATTGAGGAAAGAGGCGTGCTGCCATTTCCATGGCGACACATCATTAGCTGAAGCGCAGCGAATGTTGACGCGAGACGTGCTTTGGCGTTGTGAAATGGGCGGTACGCGTCTGCTGATGACAGGCTCAGGGGCGGGGGATATGATTTAGTGCCGCAAAAGCAGGTCAGCCAGGGTGATGGGGGAAATGATAGATTATCACAAAATGGCAGCTCCCTGATGCCTGTTTTCGCGTGCGTTTAATGGACGAAAACCCGGGTAAAGTCCATAGGAAATTTTTCTAAAATCGAGCGACTTAGGCTTAAAAACACATGGCCGACCCGTAGGGGCAATAAAAAATGTGACCAAACCATTCCTTTAACTGCCAGTATTTCTAAAAGTCACGTGTTTCTAGGCCTCGCTCTGCTCTTAGGTCCTGGAAGGATATCATACTGGGAGGATCTCCCATTGTTGTGATGCCACTTCTTTGTTCGTTCGCCCACCCACCCCAAATGCTGTATCCCTTAGATTGAAGCATTCTCCCATAGTGGGGATGTCAGTGGGAACCGCTTATACCAACCCATAAATCTGTGCACCCATGCCGTTCCAACCACTCTTGTGACGTGTAGGATTTCCCGCCCTGTTACCCCTTTGTATAAAAGTGTTTCCTACCTAGCAGGTGCAATTTTGAGTTGACTAATGTGTTTTTACCCTGAAGGCTTTTACACCCATTCACAACTGCAAGTTGGGAGGCCCGGTAATACAATATTAAGTTAGGGAGGCTGATATCACCCTCCTGTTGTGCACTGCATAATGTTTCCAGAATAACCCTAGGTGTTTTGTTCTGCCACAGGAATACCCTCAGGGTTTGGTATAACCAGATGAATTTACCATTCGTTACCAGTCTTGGGCATGCTGGACTATGTACAAGAGTCTTGGAAGTGTGATCATCTTGTACAAAGCTGCTCTTCCCAGTAGCAAAAGTGGCAAGGTGCACCAATGCTTAATGTCAATCTCAAAGTGTTTGATGGCTGGAGTAAGGTTCCATTTGTTAAAACGTTTGTCATCCTTCTGTACGAAAATGCTAAATCCAGTCTTGGAGGTCCAGTGCATACTAGAAGCTCAACCTCTCCAAAACCAAATTCCTAGTCCTCACCAACAACACCGAGCACCCAGACATACATAACTGGCTATCAACCATGAACTCTGAGAGCTTCACACCTGAGCTCAGCTCCTGCGCCAAGTCCCTCGGGTTTCACATCAACAAACACCTCTCCTTCAAGACACACATAGCTAAGAAAACTCAGACAGCTTGGTCTCAGATCTCCCTCCTGCGAAATAAATGTCAAGCCCTTCCTCCCTCCGGACAGCTTTAGAGACACTGTTCAATCACTGGTCCTATCCCACCTGGAAGGGGGCAATACACTCCTCGAAGGCCTCCCATCGTCCTCCCTTGTGCCCCTGAGAAGTGTCCTACACGCGTGTCCGCACGCCTCATCAACTGTCTACGTAGATACAACCACATCACCCAGCCCTCATCGACCTTCACTGGCTCCCACTGCATGCACAAATCACTTTCAAGTCTTGCTGCATCATCTATAAGGCAGTCACCCTCAAGTCACCCAGTTACCTTGCAGAGAATCTCAGCAGTTACGGTGGACAGCACACCACCAGAAGCCAGGACATGTGCCAACTTGAAATTCGCCACTGCAAAAAGGAAAGGACCAGAAAACAAGCCTTCTCTGCCTCCTGCCCGTCAGCATCAGTTTCGCCCCCATGCTCCTACAATTCAGAAAATAATTCAAGACTCACCTCTTCAAGGAATCTCTCCTCCACAACACCTAGGCCATCACATCGCCCCTCGCACCACCTGACTTGGTAGACACCACCCGTCCCTCTCCTCCCTGGCTCCCAGTACAGCTGAACCCCTCCTCTGTGCCCCTCTACATCCTACTCCCCGCTGTATATAAGTAGGGGAATCCTATTTCTGCTGTTTTCAGTGGCCAGCATGGACCCCTCCTATGCTCCCCCAGGTGATTGATAGTGTATAGATTGTTTCCAATTTATTTTTAGATCCCAAAATCTCAGAAATTCCTCTAATATAGTCACTGACCTGGGTAAGAATCTCTCCCAGTTGGTCAAGTACAATAAGATGTTGTCTGCGCAGAGCAATATTCTCTCTTCTTTCCCATCTGGCCATTTAACGCCCCCCTAGCAAACCATTCCACCAGCGGTTCTATTTCTATTCTGAATAGCATCAGAGACAGGGGGCAAACCTCCCTGGTCCCCTTTCTAATCTGAATCTGTCTGAGAGAGTTGTGTTCACTTCACTTCTAGATATAGGTTTATCATATATCAGTTTCACAATGGTTCCATGTCATTTCATCGCGGGATGTTTTTTTGCAGGGTTTTTTACCGTGATTTTTTTTCTCCGAAAAAACCCATCAAATTTTAACCCCCCCATTTTATAAAAAATTTCGATGGTTTTTTGGGGAAAAAAAATCACGGTAAAAAACCCTGCGAAAAAACATCCCACGACGAAAGGACGTAGTACCTCACAAATCTGCTGAAATTGTCTCAGAATCTTATTTTATCCACTATGTCAAACATGTATTTCCATTTGATGGAATTGAATGTTTTTGAGCATCTAAGGATAGAATGTCTAACAGGTATTGTAGCCTTTTACCCATTCCAAGGGTCATGTGGAGTTTCCTGATATTCATCCTCGTGGATCTATTTGGTATAAACCCACACTGGTCTTGTTTGACTATCACTGTAATATTATTTAAGCCTGTTAGCCAGCACCTTAGCCAAGATTTAGGTTTCTGTATTAATTAGGGATATGGGTCTGTAAGACCTGCATTATCCCTAGCCCTTCCCTCCTTAGGGATTACCACGATCGTGGCCTCCCTTAAATCTGCAGACAGGCTCTCTTTTTCCCTGCTTTCTTGGGACATCTCCATCATGGCATCTAGGTCTTCCCCTTTCAGCTTGGCCCATAATTCTAACGGGAGTCCATTTGGGCCTGCTGTTTTCCCCAAGCCCAATTCTGTTAGAGAAGCTTCAATTTCTTCTACTTGTATGTCACCCTAAAGGGTGTCTCTTTGGGTGTTGGATAGCCTGCCCATGGGAAGGTTCTCCAGGAATACCCTTGTCTCCATCTCTGTGTTCCTCAGCTGAGACTTGTACAGCTGTACATAAAATGAGGCAAAGGTTTGCACTATTTCCATTGGGTACCTTGCTTGTTCCTCGCTGTACCCTGTCACTATCTCTCCAACAGTAAGGCTTCTATCCTATTTGTGCACTAACCAGGCTAATAGTTTCCCCGCTTTGTCCCACATTCATATATGCAAGCTCCATGATGCCACCATCCTACCTTGGATCTTTCCAGTGCTCTGATTGTAACATCCTCTTTGGTCTTCTTAAACTCCTGTAAGAAATCCTGTTTGTGTGCCTCGCCATTTGTCTTCGAAGTAGCCTAATGTAGGTTTGGCCTCCTTGCCTTGTCTTTCCTTCTCCTTCTTCACCAAGAGAAGTGCTATGGTCTTTCCCATTATGACTGTTTTATATGACCACCAAAGCATCTCTTTAGACTCCACTGAGGCCCCATTAAGTTTTAAGTATTGTTGTGTTGTCTCCTTCACTTCAGAGACTCCATCCTCGTTGGTCAAGTGGTATGTGTTCAACCTCCATATCCCTCCCATTGTATGCGTAGGCTGGTGTATCTCATAAAATAGTGACTTATGATCCGAGATGCCTCTCAGGAGGTACCTTGGCCCTAACACTCTGTTTCTGTCTGGATGTGCACATATTATGTGGTCTATACTTGAGAATGAATTATGTTCTGCTGAGAAAAAGGAGTATCCTTTGCAATCTGGCTGCCCTCCCCTCCAAACATCAGTCGTACCCAAGCCTGAATAAAGTCCCCCAGCTTCATATTTATATTATTCAGAGTCTCCCTCCCTCTCTATCTGTCTAGGGCTGGGAGCACTACCACGTTGAAGTCCCCCACTATGAATAAAAGATCGTGTGGGGCCCCAATCACCACCTTTTCGACTTCCTCCAGAGTTTCTACAATAAGTGTTGGAGGTGCATACACATTAATAAAGGTGATAGTTTCCTTTACTGTTACTCCTGTCATCCCCACCACTCTGCCTCTTGAATACTGTTGTGTTATTAATTACTTGTAGTGGGATTGTTTTCCTGAACAAAATTACCAACCCTCTTGAGACCTGCGAGAAGCCTGAGAGTGTCGCAAATGTGTAGGGAGCTCTCCTCAACAGTGTACAAATGTCTCCTAATAGGTGTGTCTCCTGGAGTAAAATTAGATATGGCTTGTGGTGTGTTATGTTTTGGAAGACCACACCCCTTTTGATTTGATCATTTAGCTCATTAACTTTTCATGATATACATTTAAGTGAGTGCGTAGCCTCAATTTGTTCCGTGAGCAGTTTGTCAGGTCTTTCCTCTGCCTCTTATACGATAGCCCCTTCCTTGATGTTTTGCCCTCACCCAATCCTGTTTAGGTCTCTGTCCGCTAATCAAACCTTTAAACTCTCTTAACCCTCTTTTTTTCCTCCCCTAACACTCCCCAACTCCACCTCAACTAGAAGTATCTGTTGCCCTGAAGGACTTCCCTAACAAAATAAGCAACCACTCTTACAGGTGTCAGCTTGTTTTGCCCAGGCTCCAACCTCCTGTTACCAATTTCCTCCCCTCACTCTTCCTGTCCCACTAAAGTAGGGATTTCAGGTCTGAATGATTTATAAGGGGCCATAGCCGTACCCTGGGTTTCCAATGTTGTATCTGGTGCCTCAGAACATTATCTCGGTCCCGATGGAGTCCCTCCACACCCCAGCCCCCCACTGATGTTCCTGCAGCCCCGCAGGCAGACATTCCCTCTGCTCTACCCCACTCAACCCCCTCTTATACACCACTTCCCCTTAGGTGATCAGCCGGTATCCCCTTCCTTACGGCCTTCTGGAACATTATGCGGATGTACCTTCCCCTAAGCTGTGCTGCATGTGTTGTCTAGCCTTCAGCAGCCCTCTCACTACCACCTTCCCACTCCTGTGGTGCAATGGCTCTCTCTTCTGAATCCAAGCACTGGGATGCTTTCGATTCTATCAATTGTGCCATCCTCGGCCACCATGAACTTGCAGCCCACTGAGCCGAACAGCAATGGTCCTTTCATATCTGGCTGTCCCCCAGTCTGCTCTCATCGTCCATTCATTCCTCTGTTGTGGGTGGGGGGCTCCTGCTTCCTGCACTTGTTGTTGTTGGAATGCCTCTGATCTGGCCAATCCCACACTTTTCCTGGGCTCTGGAACACCTAGCCCCATTCTCTATAAATGACTAAAAGTTTGGCCAGGTAGGGAAGCATGTCTTTGATATTGGTGTCCCTCCCGCAGGCATCGCTTTATATGATATTCTCACCCTTTGCACTTGTAGGGTGTAATCCAGGAAAATCAGTTGTATTTTTAAATTGGTTTGGGCCTTTGGGCCTAGAGACTTGTATTATGAGGTCTCTGTCTCTATAGTTAAAGTGCTTAGCTACCACCTGACGTGTGTGGACTCCCTGTGGGGGTGGGAGGGTTTCCCCAGACCTCTGTGCGCCCTCTCTATAGAAAATATGTTTTGAGCAGTTTTGATCTTATAGTCTCCCGGATCCACTTTCCAGGAATAGGTTAAGGGCCGGCCCCTCTGCCTGCTCCAGGAGGCCCACTATCCTGATGTTTGCCCTTCGAGACCTGCCTTCTGCGTCTTTTGCCCTCTCTTCCAACGTCTAGGCCACCCTTCTAACATCCTTTACCTGTGCCTGCAGGTTTATGACCATTTCCTCCAGTTACGAGATCTCTCCTCTGTTTTCCCCACTCGTGACAACATTGAGCAACGGTCCATGCTCAGGAGGGACACATCTGAACCTACTTGCCCAATGTTATCCTCCAGTAATATTCTTGATTTGTGTGTGGCCTGAAGGATTATTTCTGTGGAGTACTTCCACACACAATGTGACACTTAGACAAACATTTATCAGGTTAGAAAGACTATCTAAAAAAGAAATGAACAAATATTGGGAAGCAGGAACTCTGAAAAACTATCTCAAACAAAATAAAATACCAAGAGATTTGAGAATTTTGATCTTACCAGATTTCAGTAATAAAGATGATGCAGACAAAGAAGAAAAATGGGAACAAAATGTGAAGGCAAGCTCAAAGGTAATGATTGTAATGATTGAGTTACTAATTGCCCATGCTGAAAGGGACCATAACAGAATAGAGATCCAAATAGACACTCTTAAAAGGAAATTAATGAAATGGATGTACCAGAAGCGACAAAAAAGAAAATTATGGCACCCTTGATAATATACTAAAACAACAGCAGGATGAAGGTCATCTGATAAAATCAAGAACATTTTTTAGAGATGATAGACACTATAGTGAGAATTGTGTGTATACTTTTTAACTGAAATATGATGACTCAAAAGGAAGGGCATAATTCTAGGGACAATAGTCCCACTTCCTCACCTGCAAGTTCAGATGCGGATAGTGATCATGAAGCCCACGTGAGTTCAACCAATAGTTCTAATGCTATTGATAACACAACAGGAAGCTGAGAAATTGTTCCATGTAAGAGACATTTTTCAGACCAAATACAAATATACAAAAGGGTCAACAGAAGAAAGAACACCAAACATGCACAATTCAAGGACACAGTCATTACATCAATAAATACAAACAAAAGACTGGTACATATTACAGATGTACCAAAATATTACCAAGTACATTGCTTAAAAACCTAGAATCACTTAAACTAGGGTAACCAACATTACAAAATAGACTATGTCCCAGTTTTATGAGGGAAAAACAGAGATCATCCTCACAGGCTCACCGACCCATCTACAGAAGCTTAGCACACAATACTCCTACTTTACCATAGACGGAATTCTCATCCCAGTCTCAGACTCGGTTACAATGCTGGGCATCCAGCTATACTCTGCACTCACCCTTACCAAACAAGTAAGTGTGGGTGCCTCCGCGGCTGCCTACACGGCCAAGCTCCTCATGGCTGCCAGACAATTCCTCACATCAGAGAACTGCCTCACCATTGCCAGAGCTATCACAGGCTTTAAACTTGACTACTGTACCGTTCTGCGTGCCGGTACCTCTAAACAGAATGCAGACAATTCAAAATAACGCCATCCGAGCGGCCTTGAATATCATGAGAAGAGACCACATTTCAGCCGCTAGAAAAAATGCACACTGGCTCCCAATCAAAGAAAGGATCACCTTCAAGACCCTATTGATTACATACAAATGCCTGAGTACCTCTGCCCTACACTACTTAGTCCACAAAATTCAGAGAACGATCTCTGCCAGACCAGTCAGATCTTCCTACCAGCATAGGCTCATCTGCCCCGAAATCAAGAGAGCCAAGGGCGGTGGGGTAAGCTTTCCCTCGACAGCAGCTCAGCAGTGGAATGCCTTACCCACCTCCTTGAGAGCAGAAACCTCCTACTGGACCTTCCGCAAGACACTAAAAACTTGGCTCTTTGCCTAAAACCGAGCATCAACTTTCTCCTTCTTACCCATGCCAAGATGTACTTTGTTTTCTGCTATGTGTATCTGCTATGTAACTAATTGCAACAGTTATTCCCCCTCACCTTTCTTTCAATATGCACTCCTCTTCACCAGGGTTTGGGCGCTTTACAAATATAAAATTAAATAAAAATTAATACATTTGCAGACTAAGCACCACCTAAACAGGGCTAAACACGAAAGACAAAAAGTTTTCAATGATGTTGTCTTAACTTGTATTCAACTGCTCCACATACTGTATACCTATCTGGTATGAGAACAGTCTATGAATCCCTTGTAGAATCATTACATAATGAATAACTTCTCTAGTTTTTGGGATTCTAATGTAATTTTGTTCCCATAGTCTATACAAATATATAGATCATGTTATATGGAAAGAAAGCAAACTATCCATCAGTTTTCCTGAGTACTAGCTAATTGTGGTTACATTCGAGCAGGTATGCAACTCGAAACATTTTCATACTGAGTAATATCAATTGCCCATGAAATTCACAGCTCTTAATTCTCATAGCACACATTTTCAAAATATCAAACATTTTATTAAAAATGTTTTTTCTTTCAAAACCTTTTCCCCCCAAACATCTTTGCAGTATCTATTACCAGTCAATAGACTACAGCTACTTAATGAAAATATTTTGAGTGCGTTTGATACGGTGATGACATCATATGCGCACACATCGACATCACTTGCGCATTGTTAATATTAGCATGCATCTCTTCTAGACAGATTTGTGAATGTTATCAAGTGCCACACTTAGATAGAATTGTGAATACTAGCCTGCGCCGCATCTGGACAGATTTATGAATATTAGCAATCGCCACACTTAAATAGAATTGGGAATGTTAGCCTGCATTACATCTAGACAGATTGTGAATATTAGCAATCGCCACACTTAAATAGAATTGGGAATGTTAGCCTGTGTCACATGTAGACAGATTTGTGAATATTAGCAAGTGCCACACTTAGGGCCTCATCACGAGTTGGGCGGTAACGCCGGCGCTAATAGCCTTACCGCCAAAACCCCTGGCGCTATTACGCCGGATCACGGGTTTGGCGGAAGGGTTATTGCCCATTCCCCATTGGGCCCATTCGGGAATTCCTCATTCCCCATTGGGCCCAATGGGGAAAATTTGCGCTATTACCGCCGGCGGATTTCCCGACGGTGGTAATCGCGCCGAATATCGGCAATTTTGCCGCGGATTTCCCCCCAGCTCAGAGCTGTTGGGAAATCCGCCAAAGCCATGATCTGGCGGACCCTTAAATGCAGCGGTAATAGCGCTACCGCCGCATTTAAGGGTTTCGCCAGACTCGTGATGAGGCCCTTAGATAGAACTGTGGCTGTTATCAAATACCACACTTAGATAGAACTGTGAACATTAGCCCGCGTCGCATCCAGACAGAACTGTAAATGTTAGCAAATGCCATGCCTGGATAGAGCTGTGAACGTTAGCCAGCGCCAGACCCATATGGAACTGTGAATGTTAACAATGCCCACACTGGATATAATTTAGTGAACCCTGCCCTGAGTAGCATCTGGGCAGGATTTTGAATGTTACCTTGCGGCACATCTAGATAGATTTGTGAATGTTGGCAGGTGCCACCTTTGGCTGGAATTGCATACATTAGCCTGCGTTGCACCTATTCTAAAGGACACTCAAATCTAGGTATAGGCTCCCCCTCTGTCTATTACATGGTGAAACGTAATGCATTGGGATACCTGGGCCTCTCTCCCAATCTGCAGGACTCTCAAATCTAGATGTAACCTCCATCTTTGTCCATAACATGTTGAAACCCACCTATCGTGAAGCCTACCCTTTCTCCCACTATACAGGACTCTCATCCCTAGGTATAGCCTCCATCTGTGTCTCCTATATGGTGAAACATAATGTACTTTAGAACCTAGACCTCTTCACGAATTTGCAGAGCACTGAAATCTAGGGGCGGCCCATGCCCCTGTCCATTGTCTTATGAAACGGAGTGTACTTTGAGACCAGGACCTCTCCCCAACCATACAGGATTCTCAAATTCCGGCATTCAGCCATACTGCGAAGGTTAGCAGCGAAACATATAACCCACTAACCAAAAAGCTCAACATTTCTGCATACTCAACTCACACAAAAACTCACACAAACTCCTCTCGCACAGCAAGCCGCATGCACTTCACCACACTGCAACAACAAACAAAACAACACATAAGCCGCACCAACAGCACACGAGGACTGACACCAAACCGATACTCGCACTAGAGCTCAGCGCAAGTTGTATACCAAACTGAAGCTGCCAACAGAACACCACTCCTCTCACTATCCTACTCCCTCTCCACCCTACTAACCAATCCCGCCTTCTCGTTTGCAGATTCCGCCAAAGTGTCTGGGGACCAATTCCGTTGGTGATGGTGAGTGGTATAAAAACCTTTAACATTAACATTAACATTGTATAACTAATCCAAAATGGCGGCGCTATACACGAGGCATACGTTGTACGCCAGCAGTTTTGGCTAATATTGCCAGGATGTATTTGATCATACTACATTTGGGTAAGGAGCCATCTATGACTTTTAACACTCTAGCTGAACTCTTGATTGATACACTTTTAGACCAATACTTACCATATTGGTCAATCATATATTGGGGGAGCATTATTCTTCTTCTGTTTTTTCTTTACCCCCCAATCGTCTTTAGATCATCACTAGGTTACTGATCAACAACAGTTGTCAAAATGAGTTACATCGTTATAAATAGCTATGAATGTAAGAAATCCCATATTTGCCTAGACAGATGTAATTATCGGATATCAAATTAATATGTTTCAGGAGTGCAATGTATAATATGCTTTCTATCCAATTCTCTGAATTCTGTTCCCAACCAGAAAGATTTCCATTTGAGGACAAATGGACAAAGGAACTTTACCACATTTTTTATTAGTATAGGCGCGTTACAAATGTCATATCATTAAGACTTATTCAAAATAGGGTAGGGTGACACATTTTAAACATGAGCTTCCAATCTAATCAGCTTGAATCAATAATTGTATTATCAAAAATGATTCATTCCTATTCTCTCTTTTTTCCCTTTCTATTTCTACAGTTACTTTTGGCTGCCGAGTCTCTAGTGTAAAAGCAATAATCTTCAATTAATGATTGATCAACAAAAGCAATCCTCAGAGAGGAATGATCTGAAGGTGGTTTATAGTCCATCCACATGAAGCACCATGCACTTGAAAGATATGGATAATGGCAGCACTTTGCTCAATAGAATTAATTGCCCTTATCCTTGCCCTTATCCTATTATACCTACGTAGCATGTACACTTGTGCTGCAATCAGTATGCTATTCATAACAAGTTGTGATACTTGTATGTTTTTAAGTACATTTAGACTGTTTATCTTGTTTAGGTCTAATACCATCTCATTCCACAAAGAGTATATATTTTATTTTCTATTTTAGACATCCTGCCCCTTGGTGTCTGACTCCAGATATTGTAGACAACTGAGAAATCACATTTGCTTGCACCCTCTTAAATCAAATAAAAGGTCTTGATGTCATTTGCTGTATGAATAAAAGTTTTATTTTCGTTTTACTTTCTTGTTGTTTTACCCTCAACACATGTTTCTCCAAATTAATTTATTTGGTTCATCAGGAGGGTTTTTCCATACAATTCCAATCATAGAGTTGTGTTTAATGGAAGGATATGTGGATCATTAGTTAAAGGTGGTAAGTGCAAGTTATCCAATGCTGGCCAATGATCAGCAACTAGTGCTGAGAAAGGTGTTGGTCCTTCTAGCTGCAAGTTATTTGAAAGTGGATAGTTGCTTAAATTATCTTAAGTAGCAGTAGGGTAGCTTGGTAGGATTAGGCTTGATAACCCATGGTAGCTACCTTCAGATATTGTATTACGTACCCGGCTAATGCCATTTATACAAGATCGTATCAGGAGAAATTCTGTCTGCTCTCCTATTTTGGTTCAGCTTCAGTAAGTCGTATAGTGCACTAGAGGGTGCATTTTGTCCAACAAGGCCATGATCATGCATTATGAAGTGGATAGTGCTAATATGTTACAGTACATGTAGTGGATATTTAAAATAAAATATAGCAACATAATATTCATCACTGTACAGTTCCACTATTATATAAGAAGGGTGAGAGATGCATGATAGACTGCTATTATAGTCTATATCATCCTATGCTCATAGAGACTGCTTGATTAAGTCATCTGTTAACCTTGTGCAGGTCTACATGACAGCTTACCCAAATGGATAATAATGGTTCGTGGTTGACCACAATGTTCCATGTATGTTAAAATTACATATTACATAGAGCAAATTCATTACAGTACAACCTAATTTCCATGATAAATTTCAAATTTGAGTAGGTGTCTCTTATTGCACACGTCGACTTAAGGATAAGGGAAATTAATTCTATTGAGCAAAGTGCTGCCATTATCCATATCTTTAAAGTGCATTGTGCTTCATGCGGATGGACTATAAACCACCTTCAGATCATTCCTCATTTTCTAAATTCTGTAGGAGAGATATTTTTCTATATAATTCTTCCTAGGTCAGTGTATATATATATATATATATATATATATATATATATATATAGGGGAATACTTTCTGATAGACATTATGTATGTTCTGGGTAAGTGTTATTCTTACATTACAACTTATATACTTAAACCATTTACAGTTAAAAATAAAGGATACAGACAACTTGATTGTCACAAAACAGTACATTCAGTTTCCTGTATTATATTCCTTCTTCCCATACCCACAAATGTATATAACTCCTCATCCTTGTTATGGCCATTGGGGGTCTTTGTGATATAATGTACCTGGATACTGCTTGTCTCGACCTTTTCCCGATTTCTTCCCTTAGAATTATTGGATATTGAATCAATTACAAACTATCTAAAGGAGGACATATCTTTTTGATGTTTTTCTTTGAAATGTTTGGCTATAGGGTATTTTTTATCGCTATTATATTTTGTCGAATAGCTGAATGTGCTTGAAGGTTTTTTTTGGAGATGTGTTCTGCATCTTCCTTCCTTGACATCTGTAGAATATATTCATCTGGAATTGGCCTTTTATGCTTGAAAGTTATGGTTATAAAACGGAGAGGTGAGTTTTCTTGAAAGCCAAAACATCACCAATTTGTCCATACTGAGTAAGTTGGGTGCTAATTATTGTCTTAATTATGGATCCACAAAAGAGTGTGGGTTCATGAAGTTGATTCGCAATCTTTTCCATGACTTAAATTGGGAACCTAACTTCTAACGCTGCACAAACAGAACAAAGCTTAAAGGTGCCTTTTGTCGACGACTTAATAAGTGGGAATAGGTTAAAAACCACAACCATCTCTCCATAGCTATGATCAAGCTTCATTGGTATGCGTCATGGTGCATGCCCCCAGACATCAGGAGCAGATCAGCCTACCCAAGTTGCTGGTACCCATGAGGACCTTTAAGGCCCCAAAAGGTTGCCTTAGGACTTCCTGGAGTCAGTCCTGGCGCCCTTGGCACGAGGCTCATGTTATTCCATCTTGTTGCAGGGAGCATGGACACACACATAGCCCAGCCTTGAAGAACTGAGCCATACAGTCTAGCTTTGGGTGTGGCTGGAAGGACTACTTTACCTGGGACTACTTGTGCAGGGTGTGGCTGGAGGGACTACTTTACCTGGGACTGCTTGTGCAAGGCTATATAAACCACACCCTAAGGACAGAACACGCTTTGCGTTATTCTGCACTCCTGCAGCGTAACGCTCACTGTGTCTGCTCTGCTCCAGTTACTCTGTCTTCAGCCACGCCTGTCTTGGGAACCACGAACCATCAGAACCTGTGGAGAAAGGAAAGGAAGAGAGAACAAAAACTAGAAGAGTGGTTAAGTCCTTACCTGAGAAGCAGTCCATCCGAAAGGCTTTTCCTTCTGCCGCTCTCAGGATCGTCGCATCCGCTGAAAGGAAAACACACGCATAGAGAACCAATACTCACCCGGAGGCTGCACTCTTCCTGAATTCCATTGAAGCGGTTATGCGATCGCCGCTCCGGAGCCACACGGCACCTGCAGTACAGGGAAAAAAGAACAGCAAGTTAGTCGCGCAAAGGAAAAGAACCATTTACTGTACATTTCGACACCGCGCTTTCACGCTAGTACTCACCTGCAGGAATTCTGCTCAGCATCGTGGGGAGACGACAATCCTTCATATGGCACCCTCCTAAACCGCACCTGTAAAGGAAATAAGAACAATAGTGAGAACTTTGGCAACTAAGAACATTTAAACAAACTATACTAAGAGTGTATTGGCAACGAGACTTACCTACAGAGTCACAGTTACTCAGAACTCTGCTACAGCCCGCAGGATCAGTGACGCAACTAGATCCAGAAGAGAGGCTGGAACATTACCGTGCCCCTGCATTCAGTTGCTGGACGGAGAATCCGCCATTGAAACACCTAAGGTGAGGCATAGCAGAGAGGTGCACTAGGAGGTTCCGGGAGGTGGGAGTCTAGCCCGCCCCTCACGGCTGGTTAACATCTCGTTTCAACACTCCAGGCAAATGCTTCCCTGTGAAGAAGGAGTGAGACAGAGAAGACATGTGCAGGCATTCATCACCCAGCTTCGTGCGATGCACGTGCAGTCATTCATTGCTCAGCTTCGTGCGTCGCCCACGTGGAGACCAGCTCAGCATGACAGAACGCGAATCCTTACATAAATCCTCTACCTGGGCGCCATGGAAACCTCAGAGACTGACCAGTTATCCCAACTTTTGGTGGAACTCAGTGCCGAAGTGCATTCAGCTCGGCAAGAAATCAATGCTTTAAGGAGAGAACTGATTGTGGCCAAGGATCGCACAGATGACCTAGCCAGGCAATTGCTTCAATCAAAGGCTGGCCAAACACCGCTACCTGGAATGGGGTCATCAGTCCCAGCTCCATCGAGTAACCCTGTACAGGTGGTCCTTCCGGGAGCCGTACCTTTGGCTCCCCCTGAACACTTTGCGGGAGACCCAAGACTCCCAAGGCCAAGCATTAGATAACAAACTCTTGTCTCTGCATCAAGGGAACCAAGATCTGTTAACGTATATCGCAACCTTCAACAGACTGGTAGTGGAAACTGGTTGGCCAGGCGACAAAAGAACAACGCTGTTTCACGGTGAGTTGAGAGGCAAGCTAAAGGACGTTTTGGCTCAAGTGGTCAATCCACCTATAGATTGTGCAGAATACATTGATGTAACGCTTACCTCTGGGGCCCAGCAGGAGTGCCTGTTCCGGTCTGTCGACGAATACTGGTCCGGTCTGTGAATTTTGCCATTGCCCAAAACACTCCTCCCCACTCCGTCCACTGCTGGTTTAGACACCCAATGAGCGGAATGTGGGGGAGTGATTTTGGATTAAGGACGAGATCCCTCAGAGCTGCAGAATCTCTGGAGGCTATGGTGCTTAGTCCGCAATGTCTGATCCCAGTTCCCTCTCTGGGATTAAGGCGGTTTTTGTAGTTCTGCCCAGTTCCTTCACTGGGTCCAGATGGCCCAGACTTACTGCGTCTCACACAACCACCTAGTGTATGCCCTCTCTTACGGTGCGCGGCTCCACGCTGATTAAGTCTTTTGACAAAGTTCGTATACCATTGAGCTTGGTACGTTCTGAGTATCTTCAGGAATGTTTATAAAGAACTGTTTCTTTCTTTGCAGGTCGATGGTTTTTGCAGAATGCGGTGTTGAAGGGTCCCTCAGCCCTGTGGGAGCGGACCAAGGTAAGTTCACTAGTTGGGGGGCGTGGGTGGTATGGACTACCTCTGCTTACCTTCCCCGTGTGGCTGTATTGACTTGCAGGCCGGAGAACTCGAGTTGTAGCACTGAAGAGCCGAGATCAGCTGTGTCCGAGTTGCCGGCGAGTGAACAGCTGATGCTTCTACAGAGCCGGCGAGGAATCAGCTGTTCAGTGATGCGGGCGGAGTTGGAGAGTGTCTCACAGCTTCCTCTGTGATACGGGCAGATTCGTTGAGTGAACAGCTGTTGCTTCTGTGGAGCCGGCGAGGGATCAGCTGTTCCTGTGATGCAGCCGGCGAGTGATCAGCTGTTTCTATGATGCAGGCGGAGCCGGAGAGTGTCTTGCGGCTTCCTCTGAATGTGGGCAGACTCGGTGGGTGAACAGCTACTCAGCTGCATTCCAGGAAACCCACCGAAGAACCAGGATGTCTGAAGCTGCAGAAAGGAACTGCGGCCCGGTCGTGACAGGCAAGCATCACGCTTCTATAGAGCCGGAGAAAACGCTAAGCGCTGGGTGTGGCTCAGGGCAGGGTTTATATAGCCCTGGGCCCACCCAGCACCATAAGGCCACCATGGATGTTTCTACAGCAGGCCCACTAATGGCCATGTTGGATTAAGTTGAATGGTCCATCTCGGGGGCCATGTTGGAAGGGGCCTCACCTGATAACAGTGGTAATACTCTGTTTCTGCGCCATACTGCTGTCTTCTGGGACCAGATGCTGCCAATGCTCCTGACAGGAGCCTCGGGGGCCATGACAATTAACTTGGTGGTCCAGCTTGATCACAGACTGCAGAACCGTAAAGCTGACCGAGCTAGAATGGAAACTCGGGTGTTTGTGCGTCCAAAGGAAAATGCTTCCAAAACCACTGACATGTCTGAACCCATGCAGATTGGATGAGTGCGGGGGCCACTATCCAAGGCTGAAAGAGACAAAAGAAGGCAATAACAGTTGTGCTTGTATTGTGGAACAGCCGGCCACTTCCTCCGAGAGTGTCCGTTGAAACCACCCAGGAAGGCAGTAGGGGTTGCCGACAAGGTCAAGCGTAGAGTCCGTTTGTCGAGCGAAAAGAAGGACTCCCAGACCTCACACCTAGCCTTGCCAATGATTCTCATCAGTCACCAGCAACCGTCTCGTATGCATGTGGTCAGAGTTTACACCGATAGCGGAGCCATTGGCAACTACATGGATCAGGAATTGGCTTCAAGGATGAATCTTCCTCTTTGCTAGAAGGCAACAACTGATTTAGTCACCACTGTCGACGGAACGGAGATTTCTTCAGGTCCTGTAACACACTCGACGACTGAGATGGCACTGTTGTGCCAAGATGGGCATCGGGAAGCCATTGTGTTCGACTTAATCAAGGCTCCACAATTCCAAATAATTTTGGGAATGCCATGGTTAGAGACACATAATCCTTGCATCGACTGGCGTGCTAAGAGGCTGACCTTCTCAGTCGAATGTGCTCATACATGCTATCAAGCAGAAGAACCCTCGACCAAAGAGGTGGCAACAATCATAAGTCTAACAAATCTGCTACCCCAGGAATACCAAGACTATCAGGATGTTTTCCAGAAGGATCAAGCCAATGAACTTCCGCCCCATAGACCATATGACTGCCAGATCAACCTTATACCTGGCACACAGATTCCATGTGGTCGGATCTATGCACTCACTGAGCCTGAAAACCTTCATTTAAAAAAGTATCTAGACCAGTATCTGGCAAACAGTTTCATCTGTCCGTCCAAGTCTTCAGCGGCCTCACCCTTATTCTTCGTGCCTAAAAAGGAAGGAGATTTAAGGACTTGTATAGACTACCATGCATTGAACCAAGTGACCATTAAAAATCGGTACCCCTTGCCTCTAATGCCTGAACTACTGGATCAAGTTAAAGATGCGTGACTTTACACAAAGCTAGATCTCAGAGGGGTGTACCATCTTGTATGAATTAAGAAAGGGGACGAATGGAAAAGCGCCTTCCGTACCAAATATGGGCTATTTGAATATCAGGTGATGCCCTTTGGGCTTTGTAATGCCCCGGCAGCGTTTCAATATTTCATGAACGACGTCCTACAAGAATTGATTGATGTCTGTGTCGTAGTGTACATCGACAACTTTCTGGTGTACTCCTCTTCCGAGCAAGATCATGTGAAACATGTGCGTGCTGTCCTTGAAAAACTCCGGCAACATAAGATATATGCTAAATTAGAAAAATGCTTCTTCCATGTTACCGAGGTCGAGTTTCTTGGATTTGTCCTAACCCCTGGAGGTGTTCATATGGATTTGCGTAAGGTAGATGCCATCCTCAACTGGCCTTCTCCAACTTCAATCAAAGGAGTACAGAGTATGCTTGGGTTTGCAAACTTCTATCGTCGATTCATTCTGGGCTTTTCGCAATTAGTACATCCCATCACATCCTTACTGTGAAAGAATAAACGCTTTCAATGGTCGGAAGAGGCAGAAAAGGCATTCCAGGGCTTGAAACAGAAATTCATCTCAGCACCAATCCTGAAACACCTTCGCCCAGATCTCCCGTATGTGGTAGAAACAGACGCTTCTAGCCTGGCAATGGGTGCGGTTCTCTCTCAAAATGTTACGCCACCTGGTATCCACAGGGACACCACCCAGCCGGGTTACTCGCTGGTATGCTTCTCAGCTTTACCATGATGTGGTCTGCGGGGAAGGTTCTGCCTGAAAATACAGGAGGACTGCGTTCAAGACTGACCGACTGGGGTAAGTATCCTCCCTCCACCCCCGTATGATTTCAGTCCCTCTGGCGCCCTCTCCTCACCTTGTGGTAGAATTAGGCGTGCTCTCCGTCCTGCCTTCTTCGCAGGGGTGCGTTGTCTTTCATGGCGAGTGCGGTCCAGTTACTTCACTGACGCCGGCCCGTTTGATATTGTTTAGGTAGGTTTTATTGCTGTTCTTTAGTTTTGTTGCTATCCTGCATGCCTTTCTTTGTTTAAAATGTCTCTTTTTTCTCCCTTAGGTATGCAGAGCTTCAGCGAGGCGAACTGGCTTGGTTGAGCCCCGCTGGTAAATGATGGTGCATTAGGAGTGCAATGATGCGGTAAGTAAGTGCTATGCGCAGTGCTGCGAAGTCTTGCCTTTGCTAACCTGTCTTTTCCTTCCTTGTAGGTCACGGTGTGGAATGTCCGGAGTGGTGCCAGCCGAGAGGCGACCAGCCAGGTAAGCCTTTTGAGCAGTTCGTAATTTGTAAATGTCTCTACTGCTTTCTTTAATGTTGCCTCTATCTTCCTCTTTCAGGTCGTTCTGTCCGGGAAGCGTGCAGATTCGAGGAAGCTGTTCTCAGTAGCTGCGAGTGTTTAAAGATGAAGACTGCAGGTAAGATGCTGATGCTAAAGATGTTCCTTTTGTCTCTTTGCAGGTTCTGCTTCTCTGAGGTTCTAGGGAATAGCTGGACACGGTGAGCGTCACGTTGCAAGCTGCAAAGTAACGCAAAGCAGGGTTGTCTTGCTCGGGTGTGGTTTAAATAGCCCCAACAAAATAGTCCAGGTAAAGTAGTCCCTAGGCTGCCACACCCAAAATACTAGACAGCATAGCTTGGTTCTTAGGAACCTAGCTATGTGGATGCCTCCATGTTGGCTGACAATACAATAAAGTAGTTCCCAAGCACATTGTTTTTTATGGTGTATGAGCCTGGTGCCATAGGCGCCAGGACTGGCCCCATGAGGGCTTTTGAAGAGGATGCCAGGCTCTAGAGGCCCGAGTCCTGACTACACCTGGCCAATGGGTTTGCCAGAGGGAGTTTTGGGCGAGGGTCGTGACAGCACTCCCCCTTAAGGCCCCTCCCATGGTGTTCCTTCTATCTGGCCCAGGTTTGGTTGGGAAGTTCTGATGGAATTTCCTGATGAGACATGGTGTGTGGATATTCTCACTGGGTTCCCAGGATCTATCTTGTGGTCCAAATCCTTTCCAATCGACGAGATAATTTAGCTTGGTCCTAGAGTATTTAGAGTCCAAGATATCTTTGACTTCGAATTCTGGTTCTCTGTCAACAAGTATGGGCTTAGATGGTGTCCCAATCCGTGTGCCGGGTTGCATTGGTTTCAGGAGGGACACATGGAATACCGGGTGGATGTGTAGATTAGGTGGTAAATCCAGTTTCACGGCTGCTGGGTTGATAATTGCCTTAATGGTATAGGATCCTAAGAATCTGGGATGAAAGGTCTGGGTTCCCTTGATGGGTACGAATTTAGCGGCTAACCAAACTTTGTCTCCTACTTGATAATCAGGGGACTTTTTCCAGTGTTAGTCGGCGAATCTCTTTTGTTTTCTTTGGCATGAATAAGGTGTTCCTTTGCCCTTTTGAAAGCCTGAGTAATGGTGGTGTGTAGAGTCTTTACCGCTGGCATTTCCAAGCTGGCTGGAAGGTCTAGTTCAGTGGTACGTGGATGTCTGCCATAAAGGGTTTGTCCCGTGCTTGAATGCAAAGAATTGTTACATGCATATTCGTCTATCCATAGTAGGTCTTTCCAATTCCTTTGTTCGTGGTGCAGCATGCACTGTAAATATTGCTCGAGTGTCTGATTGGTTCTCTCGGTTTGGCCGTCCGTTTGGGGATGGTGACATGTAGATATCCGAACGTCGATCTGCGCCATTGCACAACATTTTTTCTAGAAGTTTGAAACAAACTGGCTGCCTCGATCAGAGACCAGAACCGAAGGGAAGCATGTAGCTTAACCACGCCCTCCAGGAACACTTTTGCTAAAGTGGCTGCGTCTGGGAGGCCTTTGAGAGGAATAAAATGGGCCATCTTCGAGAATAAGTCCACAACTACAAGGATGGTGTTGAACCCTTGGCTTGGAGGTAGATCAGTGATGAAGTCAAGGGAAAGAGTGTGCCATGGAACTGGAGGAATGTCCAATGGTTGTAGGAGACCAGATGGTTTATGTTTCTGTGATTTATTTTGTGCGCAGACACCGCGGGACTGAATATACTGAATGATGTCCTTACGCCCGGTAGGCCATCAAAAGTTCTCTTTCACCTTATCTAGGGTTTTGACGATCCCAAGATGCCCTTCGATCAATGAATCGTGATAGTTTGAAATAATATGCTGTTGTAATTCCTTCTTGGGTACATATAGGCGATGCCTAAAAAAGGGTAGTTGATCTTTGATGGTATATTGTTCTCCTTGAGTTTGCCATGCAAGGTAGGCATCAGGATTCATTGTCTGTTGGATTTCTTTTCATAGTTCTGTTTGTGTTAAGGCTGTCGTGATACCCAAGAGTTTGTCTTCAGGTATAATAGGTACTGGGTCTGGAGTTGTATATACTATTTCATCTGTGCCCATGCGAGATAAGGCATCCGCCTTTCCGGTTCTGACTCCTGGTCTAAATGTGATTACGTATTCATATTCGGTGAAGAAAAGGGCCCACCGTAATTGGCACGAGGACTGGGCCTTGGCTTTTTTGAGATATTGCAGGTTTCGGTGGTCTGTGATGACTGTAATGGTGTGTCTGGCCCCTAGAAGGTAGTGCCTCCAGGCTTTAAAGGCGGATTTGATTGCCAGGAGGTCCTTGTCCGTGATGGCATAATTAATCTCTGGAGGTGAGAACTTTTTCGACCAGAAGGCCAGAGGATGTAGCTGGCCGGTTTCCAGGTCTCTCTTTGAAAGGACAGCCCCCATTGCAAGACTGGACACATCAGTTTCAACGACATAAGGGAGATCTGGGCGAGGATGTCGCAGGATTGGAGCGGAGGTAAACCTTTGTTTAAGTTCCTGAAAGGCTTCTTCTGCTTCTTCGGTCCAAGCAAACTTTTTATTGTTTTTTCGTAATAGTACTGTGATTGGGTGTACAACCTGAGACAAGTCTGGGATGAACCGGCGGTAGAAGTTCGCAAAGCGCAGCATGGCTTTGTACCCCTTTCAGAGACGTCAGTGAAGGCCATTTCAGAATGGCATCTACCTTGTGCACGTCCATTCTGATGCCTCCTGGAGTAAGGATAAAACCAAGAGATTCTACTTCGGTGACATGAAAAAAGCATTTTTCAAGCTTTGCAAACAAGCGATGTTGACGGAGCTTGGTGAGGACTGAACGAACGTGTCTGACATGATCTTGTTCCGAGGCTGAGTATACTAAGATGTCGTCTATGTACACTAAGGCGCACACATCAATTAACTCCCTTAAGACGTCATTCATGAAATACTGGAATGCCGTAGGAGCGTTGCATAACCCGAAGGGCATGACTTGATATTCAAACAAGCTGTACTTAATACGGAAGGCGGTTTTCCATTCATCTCCTTTTCTGACTCGGACAAGGTGGTACGCTCTTCGAACGTCCAATTTGGTATAAATCTGGGCATCTTTAACTTGGTCTAGCATCTCAGGGATAAGTGGCAAGGGGTAGCGGATCTTCACGGTGATCTGGTTCAATGCGCGGTAGTCAATACAGGTTCTCAAGTCTCCTTCCTTTTTCGGTACGAAGAACAAAGGACTGGCTGCGGGGGACTTCGAAGGACGGATAAATGCGTTTGCAAGGTACTGGTCTAAATAGGATTTCAAATGAAGGTTTTCTGGTTCTGTGAGAGCGTAGATCCTGCCGCAAGGGATTTGTGCACCAGGAACAAGGTCGATCTGACAGTCATAGGGCCTGTGCGGCGGCAATGTATTGGCTTGGTCCTTTCTGAAAACATCCTGGAAATCATGGTATTCACTTGGCAAGGTATAAGTTGCTCCCAGGGTTGATACTGTCGCTCCGGGAGTCATGGGGAAACAGATGTCGGGTTTCTCCTCTTGGTAGTAGCAGGTAGGGGAGCAGTGACCGGGGAAGGTTAATTTTCATACCCGCCAGTCTATCAAAGGGTTGTGAGAAACCAACCATGGCATCCCTACTATTAGCCTGAACTGAGGTGCCTTGATGAGATGGAATGAAATAGACTCCCGATGTCCATCCTGGCACAGCAAGGTTACCCTGGCTGTGCACTGGGTTACTGGTCCGGAAGCGATTTCCGTCCCATCCACGGTGGTTACCTTGTCCATAGTTGGCTTAGAACACAAAGGAAGCCCCACCTCTGCTGCCAGTTCTTGATCAATATAATTTCCAACTGCTCCGCTATCGATGTATGCTTCAGCGGCATGCATTCTTGACGACTGTTGTTGGTTAATTAAGATCACTGGTATTGAAAAGTGCGAGGTCAGCAACTCTTTCTTCTCACTCGACAAACTGACCTCTACGTTTGTCGAGCTTGGTAGTTTTCCGATTCCTTAGCTTCATCCTTCTCTGTGGCCCGACTGTTCTTCTTGGGGGTTTTACTGGACAGTCCTTCAGGAAATGTCCTGGTTTCCCACAATACAAACAAAGCTGTTGTTGTCTTCTTTTGTCCCGCTCTTGTTTTGTTAATGGAGGCCGTATCTCTCCAATCTGCATGGGTTCTACAGCATTTTCAGGTACACGGGGTGTGTTTTCCCTTGGTCGAACATGCACAGTCCAAGGGTCCGTCTTAGACTGGTCTGCCTTTCGGTCCTGCAACCGGTGGTCTAGCTGCATGACCAGATTTATGAATTCTGCACAGTCTCTGGGTGGATCAACCACCTGGGTTAAGACGTCCTTTAATTTGCCTCGTAGGCCTCGATGGAATAACGTGGTTCTTTTGTTTTCTGGCCACCTAGTTTCGGCAACCAGTCTGTTGAAGGTGGGAATGTACGTTAACAAGTCCTGATTACCCTGTCGGAGGGACAAGAGTTCATTGTCTACAGCTTGTTCCTGGGTATGGCGAGCAAAAAGTTTTTCCATTTCTCTCTGGAACACCCCAAAGTCATGTAATAGAGGATTGTCATGGGTTATCAACGGCACCAACCAATCTGCTGCACTATCACTCAGGTATGATAAGACAAAAGCTACCCGAGCTTGGTCGTTTGGAAATGCTCCAGGCCTACAAAGAAAATGAAGGCAGCACTGATTGATGAATGCCGCATACTTCCGTGGGTCGACTGAGAACGGTTCTGGTGGTGCCAGGGGCACTGTTCCAGGTAACGTGATCTGTACCGGAGTGGGTGGTATGGCGGGGTTTTGCATCGTTGGATTGGTTCCAGGTAGAGGCATCTGTCCTGCCTGTGATTGCAAGTATTGCCTGCTAATCTCTTCAGTGTGTTCTTTGGTTACTATTAGGTCTCTCCGGCGGGCATTAGTCTCTTGTCGGGCAGGGCAGAATGAACCTCAGCACAAAGCTCTCCTAGTAATTGGGCCAATTGGTCCATTTCTGATGTCTCCATGGCGCCCAGGTGGATTTGTTATGGTAGGCTTTGCGTTCTGCTACGCTCACCTGGTATCCACAGGGACGCCACCCAGCTGGGTTACTCGCTCGTTTGCTTCTCAGCTTTGCCCTGATGTGGTCTGGGGGGAAGGTTCTGCCTGAAAATACAGGAGGACTGTGTTCAAGACTGACTGACTGGGGTAAATATCCTACCTCCACCCCTGTATGAGGTCAGTCCCTCTGGCGCCCTCTCCTCACCTTATGGTAGAATTAGGCATGCTCTCCACCCTGCCTTCTTTGCAGGGGCACGTTGTCTTTCATGGCGAGTGTGGTCCAGTTACTTCACTGACGCCGGCCCGTTTGATATTGTTCAGGTAGGTCTTATTGCTGTTCTTTAGTTTTGTTGCTATCCTGCATGCCTTTCTTTGTTTATAATGTCTCTTTTTTCTCCCTTAGGTATGCAGAGCTTCCGCAAGGCGAACTGGCTTGGTTGAGCCCCGCTGGTAAATGATGGCGCATTAAGAGCGCTATGATGCGGTAAGTAAGCGCTATGCGCAGCGCTGCGAAGTCTTGTCTTTGCTAACCTGTGTTTTCCTTCCTTGTAGGTTGCAGCGTTCTTCAGCGCGAGTGGAATGTCCGGAGTGGCGCCAGCCGAGAGGCGACCAGCCAGGTAAGCCTTTTGAGCAGTTCGTCATTTGTAAATGTCTCTACTGCTTTCTTTAATGTTGCCTCCATCTTCATCTTTCAGGTCGTTCTGTCCGGGAGGCGTGCATATTCTAGGAAGCTGTTCTCAGTAGCTGTGAGTATTTAAAGGTGAAGACTGCAGGTAAGATGCTGCTGCTAAAGATGTTCCTTTTGTCTCCTTGCAGGTTCTGCTTCTCTGAGGTTCGAGGGAATAGCTGGACACGGTGACCATCACATTGCAAGCTGCAAAGTAACGCAAAGCGTGTTGTCTTGCTCAGGTGTGGTTTAAATAGCCGCAACAAAATAGTCCAGGTAAAGTAGTCCCTAGGCTGCCACACCCAAAACACTAGACCGCATAGCTTGGTTCTAAGGAACCAAGCTATGTGGATGCCTCCATGTTGGCTGACAATACAATAAAGTAGTTCCTAAGCACATTGTTTTTCATGGTGTATGAGCCTGGCGCCATAGGCGCCAGGACTGGCCCCATGAGGGCTTTTGAAGAGGATGCCAGGATCTAGAGGCCCGAGTCCTGACTCCACCTGGCCAATGGGTTTGCCAGAGGGGGTTTTGGGCGAGGGTCGTGACAGAAAAGGACCCTGAGATGGGTCAACTTCAACTGGTGGCCTTTTGGTCACGAAAATTCACAGCACCGGAATTAAATTACGCCGTGACAGACAAGGAACTTTTAGCCATCAAGGCGGCTTTTAACGCTTGGCGGCATTATCTGTTAGGAGCAAGACACACCATCACAGTAATCACAGATCACCGCAATCTATAATACCTAAAGGTGGCAAAGGTCCAATCCTCTCGCCAACTCCGATGGGCACTGTTCTTTGCTGAATTTGATTTTGTGATTACATACCGACCTGGTTGTCAAAACAGAAAAGCTGATGCTCTGTCCCACATTGGGATAGATGAAGCATACACAAGTCCAGACCCAGTAGCCATCATCCCTGGAGGAAGAATCCTTGCAATTACCACATCTCTGACTCTGGATGACATCCATGAGGACATGTTGCATCTCATCGATACCAAGACTATGCAGGGTTTGCCAACTAAAAGCAAACACCATTCAGTCAAAAATAATTTACCATACTTTCAGGGACGCCTTTATCTATCCAGTTAGGAACTTCAGGAAAAGGTCATCTCAAATTACCACAAATCACTGGTAGAAGGTCATCCTGGAATTGCAAAAACTGAAGCCAAAATCAAGCAGCATTTTTGGTGGACAACATGGCATAAAGACATCAAGCAGTTTGTGCTATCATGTGGTATTTGTGCACAAAACAAGGCTAAAAAAAGGAGACCACCAGGCCTACTGCAACCTCTGGATATTCCACCTACACCCTGGCATATGCTGTCTCTCGATTTTATCACAGATCTCCCTCCTTGTAATGGGTTCAACACCTTTTAGTGGTAGTAGACTTGTTTTCCAAAATGGCCCATTTCATTCCACTAGAAGGCTTACCCTCAGCTTCAATCCAGGCAAAGGAGTTCCTAGAACAGATTGTCCGAATACACGGATTTCCCTCCGTCCTGATTTCAGATCGTAGCAGCCAATTTATCTCACATTTTTGGAAAACATGTTGCGAGTTAGCCCAAATCAATGTAAGACTTTCCACGAGCCACCATCCCCAAACCAATGGTCAGACCGAGAGAACCAACCAAACATTAGATCATTACCTAAAATGCATGTTACACCAAACGGAAGGCAATTGGAAAGATGTTTTTTGGATAACCAAGTATGCCTATAACAATTCCTTACACTCCAGCACTGGGCAGAGTCTGTTTTATACGATACATGGGATGCATCCATGAACCTTTAACCTTGTTCCGCCGCAACATTTGGAAATACCAGCCATAAGAAGTGTTCAGACTACCATCACACAAGCCTTCAAAAGGGAGACAGAACAAATAAGGCACGCTAGGGAAAAGTACACGAGATCTGCAGAACTACATAGGAGTGAAGCTCCAAAGTATCAGTTTGAGGATGAAGCCTGGCTGGTCTCGAAACACATACCTGTAAAGGAACTCATTCTTTCAATCCCATATATTTGGGACCATACCCCATTAAGGCCATCATTAATCCGGTAGCTATGAAGTTGGAGTTACCTCCACATATGAGAATTCATCCTGTGTTTCACGTCTCGCTTTTGAAACCAGTGCAACCTGGAACTCGAGTAACGAAACCACCAAAACCAATCATGGTCGACGGGGGACCTGAATTTGAGGTTAAAGATATTCTGGAATCTAAAATTGTCAAGTCAAAACTATTCTATCTAGTCGACTGGAAAGCCTATGGACCACAAGAAAGAACATGGGAACCTAGCAACCACATTCATGTGCCACGCTTGGTGAAAAGGTTCCATCATAATCATCTAAGGAAACCTGGACCAGCGGGAGAACCCACCCTAAGGGAGGGCTTGGGGGGGGGGAGTGCTGTCATGGTGCATGCCCCCAGACATCAGGAGCTCAGCCTACCCAAGTTGCTGGCACCCATGGGGACCTTTAAGGCCCCAAAAGGTTGCCTTAGGACTTCCCGGAGTCGGTCCTGGCGCTGTTGGCGCCAGGCTCATGTTATTCCATCTTGTTGCAGGGAGCATGGACACACACACAGCCCAGCCTTAAAGAACTGAGCCATACAGTCTAGGTTTGAGTGTGGCTGGAGGGACTACTTTGCCTGGGACCACTTGTGCAAGGCTATATAAACCACACCCTAAGGACAGAACACACTTTGCGGTATTCTGCACTCCTGCAGCATAACTCTCACTGCGTCTGCTCAGCTCCAGTTACTCGGTCTTCAGCCATACCTGTCTTGGCAACCACGAACCATCAGCACCTGTGGAGAAAGGAAAGGAAGAGAGAACAAGAACTAGAACAGTGGTTGAGTCCTTAACTGAGAAGCAGGCCATCCGAAAGGCTTTTCCTTCTGCCGCTCTCAGGATCGTCGCATCCGCTGAAAGGAAAACACACGCATAGAGAACCAATACTCACCCGGAGGCCGCGCTCTTTCTGAATTCCATTGAAGCGGTTATGCAATCGCCGCTCTGGAGCCACACCGCACCTGCAGTACAGGAAAAAAAGAACCACAGGTTAGTCGCGCAAAGGAAAAGAACCATTTACTGTACATTTCGATGCAACGCTCTCGCGCTAGTACTCACCTGCAGGAATTCTGCTCAGCGTCGTGGGGAGATGGCAATCCTTCATCTGGCGCCCTCCTAAACCACACCTGTAAAGGAAATAAGAACAATAGTGAGAACTTTGGCAGCTAAGAACATTTAAGCAAACTATACCAAGAGTCTATTGGCAGAGAGTCTTACCTACAGAGTCACAGTTACTCAGAACTCCGCTACACCCCGCAGGATCATTGACGCAACTAGATCCAGAAGAGAGGCTGGAACATTACCGCGCCCCTGCATTCAGTTGCAGGACGCAGAATCCGCCATTGAAACACCTAAGGTGAGGCATAGCTGCCCCTCACAGCTGGTTAACATCTCGTTTCAACATTTCCAGATCCCGAAGTGCAAAGATTTTGATTGCTTCTTCGCACCAACCAATTACCTATTAGATCTATACAAGGTGGACAATGGAAAATCTCTAGAGAAGATAGGTTTTGTAGAATCTGTGACATTTCAGATCACTGTGAGATGGCAAGGCATGTGATGACCAAATGCCAAAAAATGGGACATAGTTATATGACACTGCTTGGACAATTTACTCATGACTATAATTCGCTGAAATCTATCGAGTTTTGGTCTTAATGCCTGAATTCTGACTGTGAAAGACTTCACATAGCACTTTATAAAGTTTAGTGTAATATTAGGAACAAACTCAGTAATGGTCATTGAATGGTCAACTGGATTATGCTGTTTTTCTTTAGTTGGTTGACATGTTTACTTTTCTTCGATATAAACGGCCTATAGGCATTCCACAATGTTGTTAGTTTGCACAGGTATTCACGCCTTTTTTTTTAAATAGTTTGAATTTGAAAAATTCTGTTTTAGTATAAAGTGTGTATGTACCAAGTCAAATCTTAATATATCTGTGTGTTATGCATGTTTTTAACATAATGTTTTTTGTATGATCAAAAAAATGAGATATGTTCAATTATTTTATTGATTGATTGTAATAATTATGTGAATTTATGAATTGATTTGTTAAAGTACATTTATGAACTAAACACAAATAAATAAATAAGTAAGTATATATGTTGTAATATTCTTGTCTTCACTTCTAGTTTTGTACTACCTATGTACCGCAGATTACAGCTACATTTTAGCACATTTATCACATATTTGGTCATCCATGTAATCATTTTTCTGATCTTAATCTTTTTTCCTGTTCTTGGATGATTATAACTTTGGATGTTAGTCCTAAATAGGCATGCCTTACATGTGGTACATTTGTAAAACCCCTCTGGTTTTTCTGTTAACCATCCTGTCCTCTGTGGGGTCAACAGATTAAAAAAGGCTGGGAGACAATTTAGATTGTAATGATGCTGCTCTTCTAAATGGGACACTGGCATTGGCCTTTATATGTTGGTGAATATCTTGATCTCTAGTCAATAAATGCCAACGTTTCTCTAGGATTTCTCGGACATCTCTAACTCCTTCATTGTATGTTGTAATAAATCTAATATTGTCTGTGGGATTCTCATGTCTTTTCTTTTTAGCCTCGGCCATGATTAGAGTACTTTATAATATATACTATATACCAATTCCTCTGTCTCCTTTTATGTATCATAAAAATATACTATTCAACAAATTTAAGGCACGCCTAATACTGTATTATTGTTGAGCAATAACTAACTGTCAGCACATTTAATTTATAGTGAGGGGACGACCATCACAGTCCCCACAACAAATACCAATCTACCTTCAGGTATGATCATGTTTTAGTCACAAAGAACTGAAAGTGCCTATGTAAAAGAATTGCCACCCCAGAACTCTTGGCTTTAGTACTTGCTTGAAATTTAATTGCGCATTCCTTGGAGACCAGCCTGTGTTTGTCTGCTTTAGAAGGTGAGGTTCCTTCAAGCAGACTATCCTAGTTTTGGCCTTTTTTAATCTTTAAATAGTGGACTACTTATTAACGGCATGTGTAAACCATGCACGCTCAACAAGACCCTAACTTTAGTTCAGACTAAATGCTCAGTGTCGCCCAATATGTGTCTCACAGTAAAGAACCCTATGGGCAGCATATTAAATGGTAGGTTATTTTAGGCTATACTGATGTTGTATGTGCCCCACAATTACTAAAAACACCACCCATTGCCACCCCATCCCATCGCCAAAGATTTAGAACCAGTTCTGCCACACACTGGCAAAAGTAAGTGAAGTCCCCATCTCTCCTCTGCCCCACTATCCTTTGCAGCTGCCCCTCCCCCCTCCACTCCATCACAAACAAATGGCTCATCCACACCTCCCTGTAAGTAAAAGAGCAACACACACAATAACAGTAACTCAAAGTCTTGCACCCCCGTTACAGGATCATAGAATGAGAAAAATAAAGATATCATAATATAAACTGGGCTGACAGCCTTCAAAATAAATGCCTACTGGTCTGAGGAACATCTATAATCCGGTCCCTCTCTCTCATACCAAAACACTATACAGAGCAACAGGGCATGTTGATTCAGTGTAATTCTCAGTTTGGTTTTGAGGTTGAACTAGAAACTGAAGTTCTTAGCCCTTTCCACATGTGCCAGGCATTGTCCACCCACATGTTCGATTTCGTGAAGTTTCGGATGTGCAGTTTTATCATCCATTTTGAGGTTCAACAAGTGTATCTCCTTTGCCCTTTTCTCTAAAATAGACCGTAGCTCCTGGCTGCTATTGCCACATTGAAGGCTAAATGAGAATGTCCAACGATTCTGTATTTTCTTTTGGAGAAGGATGTTACTTACGTCCTCATTTCTCGAGGCCTGCCAATTGTAGCTGGGGATAACTCCTGAAAAAGTTGGATTGTGTAGTCCAGGTATCCTTTTTGCCTTCTGTCCCTGGTGGAAGACACTATTTTCTCATTGGAAACAAAGTAATGAGGCTTAAAGTATAGCACAAGGGGAAGCCTGCAGATCTCTTATAAGATGACCCACCCTGTGGGCTTTATCCATCCTAATGTCAGTGTTGGAGTTATCTCTGAGAAGCATGCAATCAGTGCTATTCTAACCTTCAGAGCCCTACGTAAGCAATTTCATGAGAAGATTCTCCCTTTGGGGTGGGTTCTTGTGACCCTCATGTTTCTCTTGCAGGTGCTTCACTGTCTTGTGGTGAGATCCAACATCTGATGATAACGATGGAAAGCACTCACAAATGTTTGTAACTTTTGCCTTATATACATCTATCATGCCCCTGACTGACTCAATCTCCTTCATCTTGTCTGATGTTTTGAGTGAGATCTGCACCAGGAATTCCCATTTCACCCTGGATGCTGGATTTAGAATCCCCTTTCAATACTGAGGTAAAACCTTCAGAAATATGTTTGTTGTGTTTCTCACCTTGTTCCACAGTGCCAACAATACCAGCCACAGTCTTCCTGAAGTGGGTTAGTAGAAGACATTCTCGGTTTACTGCCCAGCACAGTAGGGATGTTTGCTGTATCTGTTGCTAAGGGCATTTTCTCCCTTTCCTATGTATCTTATGCCACACTCCCAGCAAGGACCTGGAGAGTATCATGACATAGGAATGGCAAAAGGTACCTCCCTCCATACATCACCTTCTGTATGTTGTGCTGTGGACTTGTTTAGGTTTACTTGGGGAGGCTCCTCGTTCATTAGGACCATACAACCGCTGTCAGGTGCATGCTGAAGGCAATCCCCCAATATTTAAACAAAAAAACTGCAATCTTCTCAGCGTTTGCAAGGCTCTCAAGAAGCAGATTTATAGCAGCTGATCAGATTTGGCTCACCTGCTCAGCACCCAAGCATGTATAGTTGACAGGCATGTGTTACAATAACCTCATCTTTTGAATGAAGGGAATGATGTCTACTGGTGATGCATTGATAGTGAAGCATCTGTCATGTCTGAATTTGTGTCAGGGGGCCTGTGTGATGTAATTAATCCAAGATGGGCACCATTACGGATGCTAATTTCGTTTTTGAACTGTAACTGCTTTTAAGGTGGTTCTATCAAATTTTCTGAGTATGTTTTTTGTTAAACATGGTCAAAGTAATGGAAAAGTTCATATAAGGAATTTTGTAATATCTTTTACAGTTTCCGAGATATGGCCTCATAAATGATTGCTACTTCATCGCAAACCTATGACTGTAGGCTCACTATATTAGAACGTTTGAAATAATTTGCAACGTTCTTTTTGAAATATACTATTTATTAAAACTGCAGTAACTATTTACATTTGACGAGAGAAATTAAGGTCTTATAGGTCATCTTCTGAGTCCCAGAGTTCATTTTCATAATCTACAAAATCATTGTTATCACAGAGCTCTTCGTCGCCACCACACGTACACAGTTCTGTGCACCTTAGTGACTGAACTCGGCATTTGCAATGCACAGCACACTGTCCTTTGATGCATGCACACCGTACCAGCTGTATGATTGATTGTGGTGCACATGGAAGCATACACAAAGTAGGGGAATATTGATTATCTGTCTTGTCGAACCCGAATTGTGATGGCTCTGGGAGATTCAGGTGTTCTTGATCAGCGCATAGCCACTCCTTCATTTGGTAATGAGTCCTTAAGATGTATGCTATTGGAGAGGATCTTGTTGGTGGCAGATTTTCACTTTGCATCTCTTTTTGTGAACATCCACCAGTGCAGTCGACCAATGTCTGAAATCTTTGTTCCTGGCAAGTAGACTTGAGAAATTAATCGCTCTATCATTCGTTCATCATCTTTCATAAATTCTTCTAAGACATCCAAGTCTTCCCAAAGCTTCAAGGTTTTATTTTTATGACGTCTTGAAAATGTTCCAGAAAGATAGTTTTTCTTTCTTCGTAAAACACTCAGTTACATCACACCCTGAAAGAGCATGAAGGCCTAGTAATGCCTGCGCTTTTGTAAGACCTATGCAGGGGCACACACTTTTGTGATCTATAAATCTTTTATTAGTTCCAACTCCTGTGACAAACATGCTGTCAGACAGGAAAAACAGTGACCACCACAGTGAAAGGACAAAAACATTGGTATTGGGTGAAAGAATGTGGAGGGTAGTAGCATGACTATCCGATAAAGGGAGTAAATAATTATTTTTGTGTCTGCCTCCTCATATGTGCTTTCAATGTCTCCAACATCATTTGCATCTGATGAGTTGGCTTAATTTCTCCAACTGGCTACCATGCTTCTTGTTATCCTCTGTCCATGCAGAATTACTTTATTTGAGAGGTAAAGAGTTAACTCATTTTTAGTTTTAGAATGCAACAGGAGGGTTTTCATGGAAAAAATTTAAATATTTGTAGAATCTGTCATCTTGTACTCAACATATGTTACTTTTCCTGCTCTTTTCCTTCGCATGGAGTTCTTAAGTGAATTTTCTAGGTAGGTATCAAATACTAAATGTTTTTCATCATACTTGAGCATATAAGGTTCTATTTTCTTGTTGAATTTAATTGCAAGCTCATCACAAGTCTTCACATATGATGGTTTCTGCAGTGCTTGCAATCCTGCCATTTCCTCGAAGACAGCTGCTGAATATCTTTGCTCTGGTACAGATAATCTGTGTTCAGTAACAAATGAAGAGACCTCTGTCATGTTGTTAGAAACCTCTGTATGTTGTTCCTCTTATAGAATCTTTATCAGCTTGCTTTTGTTTGCAGCTAAAATCATTGTACCATCTAAGATGAACATTGAAAGAGCGACTTCAGAGAATTCGTAATTACTCAAGCATTCCTGTAGATCAATGTCAGTTCGACTTTGTGAAGCAATAAGCAAACATGTGAACAAAGAACGATCTGCCTTCAACTGCACTATGGTGTCTGATACTTTTGTTTTAACAACTTTGCGTGCACCTATACACAGCTGAAGGTTCTTTTTGGTCATTGGTGTCCACAGGCTAGAACTTTCTAATTCAATGCGGTATTCTTTAAAGCTGTTGTACATTTGACAACCTTTTTCTGACATTCTTGATGTGTCCCTTCTTAATTTTTACATAGAAAACTGCCTTTGTCGAGATGTTGATGAGTTGTTTTCCATCATAATTCACAGGATTAGTCAATGTCATGATCGAGTTGCAGATCTGTTGAACATCTTCCTTTTGGCGTCTCACTTTGGATGCTGTTCGGTGATGATGTTTTGAATGTTCGGAATCTGTGATTCCTACAATTCGTTTGTTTCTGTAAACAGCCTTGACCGCTCAGGAGAACCTAAAAAGAATCCTGCTAGAGCCTGTTTCTTTTTGAATAATATAAACCGCACCACCAAGTACTTTCATTGCCCTGTTTTGATATTGCAGAGCTTCATCTGAACCTAAAGCACAGAAGGGTACTTGAATTTTGCTTACTACCCTATTGCCTTTCTGAAACTCACCACACAAGTCCGGGTGTGTGCTTCCAAGCTTTTTCATTTCTGCAAAGGATCATGCTACCATACTTGCATAGTTTATCAAATCGAGGGCGAAAAGGTACTTAACAAACTTCAAGTGATGCAAGGTGTAAATCCCAGTTTGCAGTTCCGATGGATCTGATAAATAAAAGCATTGTGTCCACCATATGAATGTACTGAAGAGCAAATCTGAGTGTTTTTCTTGAGATTCTTTAACCCCTAATGCTTTCACTTTGGCCATCACATTCAAATTTGTCAGAATAGTCACAATGTAATTATGGACTGATTTAATTTCTTGGGAATCATCCACTTGTAAACTTTTAAGTAACTTCTTAAGGTTCCAACTTTCCTTGATTTAAAAACACTCTTTATAGAATTAATTGATGATGCATTTGAAAAGTGCAATCTTTAGTGATGTCTGTGTTTCAACTGCTCTCTTTACATACTTCCCTGATTGAATCTTCGACACAACATTCGCATCATATAGTACAGTTAGGGTGGCCTCAATGCCTGTACCATCCAAGAAAGAACCAATAGCTCAAAGCATTCTAAGCATCTAGTTATTTAACAAGTCTTTTTTTAGCCTTAGCTAATTTTCAAACAGGCGTGTACAGGCCAATATCCAATGTTACAATTGTTTTTGATTCTGAGGTGATGACGTATGTTTGTTTCTGCAACTTCTTCATGAATTGGAGCTGTGTTTGTGTGCTGTTGGGCTGGCATCTATGAGTGGGAGTACACAGACTCTAGTTTCCTTAGTTGGAGGATCACTTATAATGGAATTGTAAGCTGACAAAGTCAGGACTATAGTGAGTGGTTCTGACTATGTCTCACATTCATCAGTCTTGGTTTCTTCAGTGAGATCACAATGTGTATCCAGCAACTCTTCATCAGAACATTCTTGAAAATCACTCACCAGCAAGCCTTCTGCCATCATCCAAATTAGGTCTTCAAGCCTGCTGGAATCTAAAATAACCTTTTTCCTCTCTGTATAATCAGTGATGTGAAACCTTAAAGGATTAGGGGACCTACACACTTTGAGAATGTTGCAAGACATGACCTCAGACGGGGACTGAGGAATCTTCAGCAGTGATGGAAGTGATGATAGTTCTGATATTTCAATTAGGCTTAGGACATCTGACTCCTCCTTCTCCCGATTGACCACTATAACAGTACTGTGCAAAGTTCCTTTACCATACAGAGTATCCAAAGGGACGTCAATGTTGTCAGCAGCACAATAGACAAATCTGCCTCTGACCAACTTTGAGGGAACGTAAGATCCTCCACACTCATCCATGCATTTTATTACCTCTGTGGCTATCTGTGTCTCAACCTGAAGGACGCGGCATAATCCATAGAAGCTCCCATGCTATGCAGAAATTGATTGATGAATTTGCAGCAGGTAGCTGTGTGCGCTGTGAGCCCAACTGCCACTTGGAAGGGCATTTTGCAGGTATACTGTGTGGTAGAAGTGCTCAAGTAGGAAACTTGTCGTGGTGACAGCATTTCCTATATAAACATCTCTTAAAATTCATGAGCCCTGTTCATTACAGAAGTATCCTGCTTTTCTGACTTACTTTTCATATCTATCTGCCCTTGTAAAAAATAACAACCTCCTTTGGTACAACATCTGCCAAATTCACTTCTTCAAAACTTCCAGTGAATTTCCATTTTTTACAAGTTAGTACGGCTCTCTGTAAAATCATAGCTTCTGCCATGAGGCTTCTGATATTTTCCCCAATGTCCTCAAATGCTTCTTCTGCATGAGATAATGCAACATCTGCTGTTACTTTCAGCGAGACTCTTTGTGGTTCATTTACCCTTTTAGGATTACTAAAAAAAATGCCAATACATTGAAGCTCTTCTTCTATAAAACTTTTGTTTTGTGTTCTTGTGTTCATCTGTCCTTCTTCTAAACCATTGTTAGCTGCAATTTTCCTGTAAAGCTTTTCAATTTCCCCCATTATTGTTATGTTTTCTTCAAGGAGAAAATCACTGATTGAAGATACAAATTCAACTTTTGTTTCTTCGTAAGACAGTGCATTTGGCTGCATCTTTCCGCTTAGTATACGCTTGCATCGTGAGATATTCACTACATGTGTGTTCCAACATAGCTTATGATATGCAATTTCCCTTGGGTGAGGGTATCGAGGATCTATACAATCGTTAAGACGAATCTTCAATGTGTCATTGTTAGACAGTTCACTGCTCGCTTAAAATTGATGTCTGCTGAATCAGTTGCTATGAAATATAATTGATTTATTCTTTTGTCTTCTTTATTGCAAAAGAAAGATTTATTTCTGTTGTACATAGGTATTTTTGATCTTATAGTGTAGCTTCGTTCTATTTCTTCCTCTTCTTCATGGCTGGAGATAGACATCTTTGGCTCACACAACTGCTCTCCATACAATCTTTTGCTTCAATCCATGTTTGCCTTACGAGTACAATGCTTGTAGCATTCTGAATGCCATTATGCTTTTTCATTTTTCCGTTTTTTTAGGTGTTAAGCTGTCTAATCGTAGACTTATGTTCAAGTATTCAATATTGTTCACCTTTACTCTCTTCTTAATATACTTTAAAACCTTTTCATAACATTTTGAATTAACCAGGGGATATTTCTTTCTTTGTTGACATAAGATACACAACTAAAAGTCCATTATCCATTTTCTTGTTTGGCTGATGGTGGAAGTTCTACTTTTAAATGACTTTCGATATCTGGAGGCAACGACATTTAGAAAAAAAATATTTTACTAGAAGATAGAATCAAATTTCACACTTCAACTGGTCTTAAATAATTTGAAATCATGAAAAACAAACTGCGAACAGAAACTTATAAACAATAAGAGATATTCAATTATTTTAAGGACCTTCTTTATTCAGTTCTTATGGTGAACAAAAAAGGTCCTTAGAAAATATTTAATAGGATCACTCTGAAGCGAGTTATAGATCAAATTCTGAATTATAAATTGTAGCGGTGGCCATCTTGGATTAATGACATCACACAGGCCGGCCCTCTGCCACAAATTCAGACAAAACACCTGGTTATACATAATTATATGCTTCATTTGCAACACCCCCGCTATTAATAACTTCCCTTCATTCAAAATCCCACATGTGATTTTGATTTATTGATTTTTTATATTTGTAACACGCCATCACGGATTTAAACCGTATAGGGGCGCAGTTGCAATTATCAATATAGAAAAAAAGATACAGAAAGGTTGCTACAATAGTTGGTACAATACTGTGTCCCTGAGGGTTGTCAGATAACTAGGTGATTATTTAAACAACATTTTATTCAGAGCCTTCCGGAACTGAACAAGTATCTGATAATCCCTGATCTTTTGTGGTATGCTATTCCATAATTTAGGTCCAAAAACTGCAAATCTCCTGTCGCCTCTAGTCACGAATGGTGACCGGGGGCTACTTAGAAATAGTTGGTCCTTTGATCTAAGGGTCCTCACTGGATTGTAGAGCGAAATGTTATTTCTTAGATAATCTGGGGCCAGTCCCTTTAAACATTTAAAGATCATGAAAGCAACCTTAAATTGAATACGGTCCTCGACCGTTAGCCAGTGAAGGGACCTTTGTAAGGGAGAGACGTGATCTACTCTCCTCAAACTACCAATCAGTCTAACTGCTGCATTTTGGGTCTTCTGGAGCCTATACAATTGTTTAGCTGGCACACCCATCAAAATACTATTACAATAGTCTAGATGGGTATTTGTCATAGTAGCAATAACTACTGCATAGTCTTCTTTAGGGATAGATGGTATCACTCATCACAGCAGCCGTAACAAGTAGTATACAGATTGAACCTTTGCCTCTACCTGTGCCTCACTACCCAGATTCTCCTGCCACATACAACCTAGATTCTTGATCTTAACAGAGAATTGAAGTTTCTCCCCAAGAATATATGCAGCAAAAGATTCTCTTGCGGCTACAACCTGCTTCTCTGGTCCAAACAAAATCAACTCTGTTTTTGCTGCATTCAACTGAAGTTGATTTTTGGACATCCATCCATCCATTTATATCCTCCAAACACTGGCTCACTTTTACAAAGGCCTCTTCAATGTTGTCAATTTTAATATAAATCTGAGTATCATCTGCATAAGAATGGTAACTTAAGCCATGACTTTTCAGAATGTTCAACATAGGCTGCATATAGAGATTAAACATCAGTGGGGAAAGCGATGACCCCTATGGCACTCCGGAAGCTCATCACAATAGGATCTGAGATATAACCCCCAGACTTCACACGTTGGTGTCGGTCCTCAAGAAATGATCCACACAATTTTCGGGCCTGGTCAGAAACATTACCAGACGTTGCTAAACGTGCAAGTATGATGCTATGCTTAACTATGTCAAAGGCTGCAAACAAATCCAGCATCACAAAGAGAGTAAGTCCCCCTTTTCCGCAGCCTCTAACAACTCATCATACACTGCTAACAAAGCTGTTTCTGTCCCATGTTTGTGCTGAAATCCCGACTGTAGCCCATCAAGCAGTGCCTCCTCCTCCACAAATGTTTTCAATTGTGAGGTGACCACTTTCTCTAAGATTTTACCTGGTCATGATAGGCCTGCGACCTGGTTGATAATTCGTTAGATCGGCTGGGTCCAGATTCGGTTTCTTCAACAAGGGGGTAATATCCAATATTCTTCCTTACTTCCACCATGTTAAACAAGTATTCAGCTCCCACAAATGCACCTACCCGGTACTGAGATAGGTGAGTTTCTCTTTTTACCAAGAAAAAGGAAAATGAACGGCAGCATGACCTGTCGACTGCTGCACCTGGCCGCAAACAGGCCTAAACAGGAAACGCATCAGTGCTTCACGCTGACGTGAGTCAGATGAGGACTGCGGCGCCCCCAGATGAATTGTCAATGGTGCATCGAAAGAGGGTGAGTCTGGGGGATTAAGTCCCAGTACTCACAATAAGTAGCAAGAAGCTTTTAGTACCCTCTTGATCCCCTGCTCTTTAGTCACTGTGTTTTCATCATGGCGCTCACACACTGCCTGGACCGTCCTAATGAGCAAAATTACATAAAGCGTTTCGGTGTCATGAAATTATTTCCTATCTCCTATTGTAACGCTCACTTGGTATCCATGGGGACATCACTCAGCCTGTTCTGACCTCTTACAACCTCAAACCCTTCTCTGGAGTCTACTCGACCGGAGACTGGGCCCGAAACACAGGATTGGCAGAGTTTAACTCCCTATTGTCTCTGTGTGCTTGAACCCTTTCTTCCCCGGGGTCTAACCCTTCCCTTTGATGCACAGCTCACCTTGTTTTCTTAGAAAGTGTGCTCGCCGTCCTGCCTTCAGCCCAGGGGCGCGTTGATTCATGCGGGCTCGTTGCTGTCTAATTACTTCACTGGCAAGAGTCCGACAGGTAAGTATAAGAGTCTTTTGAACAGTTCTCTAACTTCGTTCCTTTCCTTCCTTAGATGATGGCCGGCGTCCAGAGATGGCGACGTGCTGCTGAGATGAGTAGCGCTGAAGGTGAGTGAGAGCGCAATGCGACCCTTTCGTATTTGTATTGAATAGAGTTCTTTTTCTGTGTCTTTTAGGTGCTGCGACGTTTTCAGCGTGGATGCCGTTTATGAAGAAGAAATGCGGTGAGTAAGCGCGGAATGCAGCGTCTCTAGATGTTTTCACACTAACCTGGAGTGTCTTTTCCTTCTTGCAGATGGATGAGAAGTTCCGGAGACAGAGTTCCCACAGAGCGCCTGGATTAAGGTAAGCGTTTGAAGCTCGTACAGTCTTTCAAAATAAGCGAAGATTTGCTGAATGCTTACTAATCTCTTTTTTCTGTTCTTTTCCCTTTTTCTTAGGAAGCGGCGTGCCGGGATGGGAATGACACCACCGAAAATGCCCGCAGAACAGAAGGAGCGATGAATGATGGGCAGAAGCGCCGCAAGGTAAGGCTGTTCCCAACGGTGTTCTTGTTCTTGCAGGAGTTGAGTGCAGAAGAAAGATGCAGGCCTACTGGAGACCGATCCGAACACGGTGAGTGTCACGCTGCAGGTGCAGAAAACACAAAGCATGTTTCTCAGCCTGGGTGTGGCTCAAATAGTCTCTGGGTATCCCAGGTGTCTTTGGGCTGAACCACGCCCGAAAGACTAGACTGCACATGCAGTTCTGGGAACCGAAATATGTGGGGGCATCCATCTTGTCCCCATCAATGCACTACAAGGCCAATTCCCCAATGTTATCCTATGGGAGTGAGTGAGTCTGGTGCCACAAGAGCCAAATCTGACTCCAAGTGGGTCTTTGGAGGGATGGAGAGGCCCTTGAGGGCCATGTAGGTGATCGTGGCCTGGCTCCAGCCTGACATCTTGGAGGGCTGGGGACATGAGGGGCAGGAATCATGACACCTATGACACAATTAGTTCTAAAACAGTATAAAATTATGAAATCAGGTTAGAATGAATAGCATAGGCAATTTCAAGCAGCACACAGTGACGAAATGTAGCAGCTTTTCCTATACGTAAAATAACATAACATAATTACATATGCCCCTCAACTGGTACCTTATTGCGTGCCAGCATAGGGCTAGAGAAACTCCATGCCCCTTCTAGAGGCTACTCTATCCCACACCTCTCTAGTGTACCTTTCAATGCTGTTGGCCCTCCCTACCTCACCTCTGAACCACTCAGGTAGTCTTGGTGTCTACAAGTACCCTCCACCCTTTGAATTCACACACAAACTCTAGCCCGTATTCACAAAAGGCAGAAGCCGTCACAGAGCCACAGCTGCTTTCATACACCAGGAGTGGTGTGCATACCAGCATCACAGATCTCCCCTCGCACCCCAGGACCAAGTCAGCATCCACTTCATCACTGCTACTTCCACAAAAGAGATCCGATCAGGGGGAATGGTGCCTCCAAGGAATCCAAAGCTTATGGGGTTGTCCTATCCTCCATCGTGTGTTGAAGAGCCACTATTGTAGGAGCTTCTCTGTCACTCAACTTGCAGTTAGAGGTGCCATCTTGATATCACTTAATGCCTTAGGCCTTAGTTTTGTTCACTCTGTCAGCCTCTGTTCTCAAGCATGAGTGAAGTTTACACAGTTTTTGCTTACTTGGGGAGGGTGGAGGACAGACCAACTCTAAAGGTATAATTTTTCAGGGGAGTGAGGTGGTCAGAGGGAGGAACAGAAGCTGAGTATTGAGGCAACTGCGAGGTACGTCCTCTTAGGTCACCATATTGGACACGGCCTCAAATTGTATCCACCATTCTTTAACCCCGGCCCAATCACATTTCACCAAGCATGATTTATCATTTACCAGGTATATGTTGCTTAATGAATCCTAATTTATGTTTTGAAATTGTAGATACCCTAGTTTGAGATCTGTCAGAAGAACCTTAAGAAAACCTCCACATGATTAATGGGGAGGAAACAGTTTTAGAACTTAACATGAATCGCAAGGACTCCAGTTCTGATGAAAAGGTACAAGAGCACACCACTAACCTTGCACACAACATCAAGCTCAGGTAGCCACAAATTCCAGCAACTACCCACCACTATCTCAATCCCTCTTTACTCACCATCTTACTATTTCCCTTGATGGCCTGCTTGACAGGTTGCAACTCATGTCTGGCATAAGGTTGGCTGTCATGGAGGCCAGACCTCTGGACCACTGCATGGTGGTCAGCGGCAGATTTCGCTCTCTTGCACGTCCTTTCACTTTCTTTTTCTGCTTCTCTGGGGCTGCACGTATTCACTATCTTCTGGCGATGCTCTGCCCAGTGGCTCCCAGTGGACCCTTTCGATGTGGCCACTGACCGACTCTGCGCCTGGAAGAGAAGAAACCATTACCACTGCTTCTGACTGTGTATGGGTGTAATTCATAAAAAAACACCTCCAGTGCAGGTAGCCACAACAACACACACAATTGATAGTTCTCGCCAGGCCAGCTAAAGATGAGCAGGGGCCAAACTGAAAATGTCTGGGGACCCACTTGACGGAAGCTGAAGTCAATCTCACCTGCATCTCTCCAATAGGAAACTTCATTGTTCGCTGAAATTTAATTTATGCAATTGAAATCAGGATTAGAAACAGTATGCATTTCTGTGTGGGGTGATAACAGAACTATCAATTGGTGCAGAATAGCATTCACATGTTTGTATCAGATGTCACAGCCAAGATCTTTTAGAATTTGTTTTTATTTTCAGTCCTTTTTCATTCTGTTTTTTACTTTGTTGTATTGCTTTGCAATAACCCTGCAGGGATACAGGTCTCCCAGATCCACATTATCTGTACAATTTGATTTTCTTTCACCACCCTAGTTGATGCTTTTCCCAGGGTTGTTTGAGGCTAAGGCTTAGTGTAGGCACTGAGAGCTCTGAATGTTAGATTTGCTTACTTTAAGAACACCATTGAAGCTGGGCTGGGGGTCCTGAAATGAAAGCCTATTAGTCTGATGTTCTCAGGTCTATGCCTATGAACCATCTATGTTTGGATTATCTACTAAGGCTACCTGCGCAATCTTCCATTTGGACTTATCAGCGCTCCCCAAACTATTTGCCTTGCCATCAGAGATGAATCTTCAGGTTTTTTTTGTGCCTTTGGCTTTTTCCCTTGTTTGGGTGTTCCGGGGAGTTAGCCCCTTGCCCAGACAGTTGTCAGACAGGCATAGTGGCTACTCCTCGTGGAAGGCCATACCTGTACAAGGAATACAAAACCTCAAAGAAAAAGAAGAACACGAAGCCGAATTTGACGGACTATTCTGAGCCCACCTCTTCTAACGACTCAGGTGAGTATCAGGAAGGGAATTTTGACAGAGGTTTACAATCTGCAATAATTTTAGCTTGACAAGTTCTAGCTCTATGACCTGAATAGCCGTCAGCCTTTGAATCAGTGACTAGCCAACAATGGCTGAATACTATAAGAATAAATAGTTAATTTTGTTTTTAAAAAAATGTTTGCTATCTAGCATTCTGGATTTACTTTCTTTTCTTTTTGGCAACCTATTCATAGGCATTGCGCGAGTCAACATTTCTGACCTAATTGGATCTCATTACATTGTCAAGGCCCTGTGTGGGTGGGCTTTGTGGACAGTTGAACGCTGCATGCCATCAATCCCAATTAAGCTTAAGGTAGTTAAATTAGCGCACAGGTACACATGTCGAACACCCTACCCATCACATTTTTAGCCAACAATGAGAGCTTTGATTCTGAGGGCTCTGGAACCTGCCTAGACCCTAGAGTGCCAACCGTCGCACCCTAGTAATCAGAGGCTTCTGACTAACACATTCCTGCTCCAGGTGGTTTCACTTCTTTCATCCTCATGGTCTGGGTTGTGGGGCAGAGGGGGCTTTTTCTCGGATATCCTTTAACTTTGAGAAGCTTTGGTTCCAGCACCATCCTGATTCTAGCTGAAGCTGCACATTTCGAGTGACATTGCCTTTAGATTCTTACATTAATGGGATCATCATTTGCTGGCTCTCTACTTATGGGTATATTATGGGTGATAACCTTTTACAACTTTGCGGCTCCCTCGAGATGGCTGTTTTAAGGCGACAGTGAAGCTAGTCTGTAGAGGAGGCAGTGGATACCTTCTCCCTCATCTCCTCCCCTTTAGCACCATCCCAGTGGAATGACAGACAAGGAGCCACAATTGGGAACCCGTGCATGAATCCATGCAATATTCCTGTACCATGTCAAGTATATTAGAGACAATATGCACTCAGGCAACCATTAAGAGTGTACCCGCAAGCTGACATAGTGGAGGAAAGCTACCAAGAAGGATGCCCTTTGCCGAGCTGTCGAAATGCAGCCATGAACAGAATGGATGTACGTTAAAGACAAAGGGCCTCATCATGAGTTTGGCGGTAACCCTTAAAATCAGCGGTAACGCTATCAGCGCCGAATTTAAGGGTCCGTCGAATCACAAGTACAAATACTGCCGGCGCCATTACAGCCGGCGCAAGTACAGCCGGCTGTAAAAGCGTCGGCTGTAAAAGCGCCAGTATCCATTCGCGCTAAAACATAGCAATCACGAGTCTGGAGTAGGTGCTATTAGCGCCAGAAAAGCGGCCGAAAATACCACCAGCAAAATGCTGGAGGTAAAAGAACACAGGGCACAGCAATAAGGGCCCAGGTGAAACCAATGCAAATCAGAGGCCTACAAAGAACCCACCCATGCACAACACACCCTCCCCAACACCATTACACCAGCAGGAGCAGGGAGGAGACAGAAATAAGGGCCCAGGTGAAACCAATGCAAATCAGAGGCCTACAAAGGACCCACCCATGCACAACACACCCTCCCCAAAACCATTACACCAGCAGGAGCAGGGAGGAGACAGAAATAAGGACCCAGGTGAAACCAATGCAAATCATGCCAATGTCACACAAAAATCGGCACATCCACAAAAGCACTACACATAAGTAGTCTGATTAACGACAATGTACATCTGTGAAACACTGGCCCCTGATTGGCCAATCACATGCCTGGAGAACAGTACATAATAGTGGCAACCAGCAAATGCAACAGCAGCCAAAGGGAATGCCAATGACACAAGGGCTAACCACTTGTCACATGCACAAGCAGATGGAAGGGTCCCCTCCTCCAGTGACAAGGGACAGAGTACTGTTACATTTAGAAACAGAGGCGTAGCAAGTTGTGAGTACTCGATTGATCCAATGCTGCTCCTAGCACAGCACACTCCACAATGTAAATGACCAAATGATAAGTAGGCCACATTGAATACATGAGTGTGATGCACATAACAACTCACAAATACATAGATAGACAGCTGTTTGGCAATCTCACATCATGCATGTCCTGGAAGTCAAAGGTTGGATGCCAACATTGCAATGAGATAGCATGACCTTTTCGACACAAACTTGATCCTGCTGAAAATGTCACTGATGACTGAGCCTTGTGCACCCACTGAACCTACCTTGTCCCCATACCTGCTTTCTCTCCCCTGCAGGTGATTCTGGATATCCCCAGTACTGTCATGATTCCTGCCCCTCATGTCCCCGGCCCTCCAAGATGTCAGGCTGGAGCCAGGCCACGATCATCTACATGGCCCTCAAGGGCCTCTCCATCCCTCCAAAGACCCACTTGGAGTCAGACTTGGCCCTTGTGGCACCAGACTCACTCACTCCCATAGGATAACATTGGGGATTGGACTTGTAGTGCATTGATGGGGACAAGATGGATGCCCCCACATATTTCGGTTCCTAGAACTGCATGTGCGGTCTAGTCTTTTGGGTGTTGTTCAGCCCAGAGGCACCTGGGATACCCAAAGACTATTTAAGCCACACCCAGGCTGAGAAACATGCTTTGCGTTTTCTGCACCTGCAGCGTGACACTCACCGTGTTCGGATCGGTCTCCAGCAGGCCTGCATCTTTCTTCGCTCAGCTCCTGCAAGAACAAGAACACTGTTAGGAACAGCCTTACCTTGCGGCGCTTCTGCCCATCAGTCATCGCTCCTTCTGTTCTGCGGGCATCTTTGGTATTGTCATTCCCATCCCGGCACGCCGCTTCCTAAGGAAAAGGGAAAAGAGCAGATAAAAGGCATTAGTAGCATTCAGCAAATCTTTGCTTATTTTTAAATACTGTACGAGCTTCAAACGCTTACCTGAATCCCAGCCGCTCTGGGGGAACTCTGTCTCCGGAACTTCTCATCCATCTGCAAGAGGGAAAAGACACTCCAGGTTAGCATGGAAACATCTAAAGGCGCCACATACTGCACTTACCCACCGCATTTGTTCTTCATAACCGGCATCCACGCTGAAAACGTTGCGGCACCTAAAAGACACAGAAAAAGAACTCAGTTCAATGCAAATACGAAAGGGGTGCATCGTGCTCTCACTCACCTTCAGCGCTACTCATCTCAGAAGCACGCTGTCATCCCCGGACACCGGCCATCATCTAAGGAAGGAAAGGAACGAAGTTAGAGAACTGTTCAAAAGACTCATTACACTTACCTGTCGGACTCTTGCCAGTGAAGTAACTCGGCAGAAACGAGCCCGCATCAATCAACGGCCCCTGCGCTGAAGGCAGGACGGAGAGCAAACTATCCAAGAAAACAAGGCCCAGTCTCCAGTCGAATAGCCTCCAGGCAAGGGTTTGAGGTCGTAAGAGGTCAGAACAGGCTGTGTGACGTCCCCGTGGATACCAGGTGAGCGTTAAAAGTACACATGGCTCATGACCCCTGTGTGTCATCCAAACACTGCAGCTGAGCGGGCATACAACATTGCCCATGGACGTACACGCAACTGCGTGGAGAGGGCATTTGGACTGCTGAAGGCACGCTTCCGGTGCCTAGACTGTACGGGAGAGGCATTGATGTATGCACCTGAAAAAGTTGGAAAAATTGTACTGGCATGTGTCATGCTGCACAACATTTGCTGTTGCAGAATTGTGCCACTGCCCCACGATGCTCATGTGCAGCCACCTGAGGATGGGAGTGAAGGTGATGAAGTGCCAGAAGGTGTTGCACGTGCACACAGGAATGGGCTGAGGGAGGGGAGGTTGGCCAGACAGGGCTTGATTGATAATTTTTTTTTTGATACGGGTGATGGCTACATTTTGCACATGTCAGTTGGACATTAAAGAGCACTTAATCACAATCACAACTGTCCACGTTTTGTATGAATTTTAAACATGATTTATTCAAAGATTGTCTATCCCTCCTCCCCCAATGAACACCCAGCACACAATCCCTCCTCCCCCAGTGAACACCCAGCACACAATCCCCCCTCCCCCAGTGAACACCCAGCACACAACCCCCCCCAGTGAACACCCAGCACACAATCCCCCTTCCCCCAGTGAACACACAGCACACAATCCCTCCTCCCCCCAGTGAACACCCAGCACACAATCCCCCCTCCCCCAGTCAACTCCCCACAACAGTGCAGGTAGGTGCATGTTCTCAGGGCACCCACAACAATGCCATGTCCAACTATGATGGTCGCGGGCGCTTTCCATGTCCTGGCCCCTCTGGTGTGCGGGATCTCAGGTGGCGCAATGAACAGCGCCTAGGGGAAGGCTCAAGCGATCCCTCCGTGGGTGTAGTGGAGGTTGATGGGACTGACCCGGTTGCCTGCAGATGCTGACGGAGAAGGTTGTACGCTTCCCTTGTCTGCTCAGCGAGTGCAGATACTGCCTCGCACAACTCCCGTACCCTTTGGCCAAAACCTGTCAGGGCTGAGGTGCATTGCTCCACCATTCTGCGTGTGCGTGCGTTGTCTCGGGCAATGTACTTGCAGCCATGCCGTATTGATGCGCTGATGGCCTTGATGTGCCAGCTGTGCACTTTGGCCATGGATTCCACTTTTGCCTGTTTGGCCTCAATTATGTCCAGACGTCCCATTACAGCTCCTCCCGTGACTAAAGGTACCCCTGGTGTGGCAGGTACCGGCCTGCCACTTGTGCGCTGTTGGAGGGGCCTGCATGGGGACATGTTGGCGGCTTGGATGGGGCTGCCGAGCACTGAGTGCCGGTCTTCAGGGCTGCCATATGATGGTGTGTCTACATCTGGCTCTGGTTTACGGACACGACGCACATGCACATGTGGGGTTTGTGCTCCTGTGTGACTGGCCCTGGGGTCCCCTGTGGTGTGCCCATCCCTTCGGCGTCGCTGCTTCCGGGGGAATGCAAATGACCTGCCTGATGCGCAGCTGGAGGTGTCACTCCCACATCGGGCTCTGACCCACAGGTGACTCCCTCTGCATCGTAAGTCTGCATGGTGGCTTGGGTTGAGCTAGGCGCTGACACACTGCAGCCATGTGGGTCCTGCAGCAGTCTGGTTGGGCTATGTTGTGGTGATGTGGGATGGGTCCGGCATCGGTTACCTTCCGCGCTTCCACTTTGTGGGGTGGTGGTGCTGGTCGAGGTACGCTGCCTCGGGCGCTGTGATGGAGTGGCCTCCTCACCGTCATCGTCATCCCGTGAAGTTCGCAGTGTGCCTGTGGGGTACATAGTGTGTGGATTGAGTTCAAGGCAACCTACATAAGTATCAAGCAGTTAATGCCATCAAGTGGGATTGTAGGCAGTATCAATTATGCATGGCACTTGCATTTTGTTCAATCTCCATGTAGTGATTGGTGGAATGTGTGAGTGTGGAGGAACATTGCATGGGAATGTTTGTGTGCCATCATCACATGCGGGATTGGGATGCACCATGCTCAAGGTCCTGGGGGTGTATTCATGCACACTCACACTCTACGTAGCTGTCTCATGGCTATGGATGTCTGTCCCCTGCCCCTTGTATTGATACACTATGCAGGGGAGTCTAGGCGGCACTACGGTTCAATGGTTCAAGGGCTCAGTTATGGGTGTCTGCAGTGCCTCACACACATTTCATCACATTCATTCACTCAGGGTCTGCATGGGTGGTCCTTTCAGATGCATGCATTCGGGGTGGTACTCACCTGCAGTCGGCTCAATACCAATGCCTGCCTCGGCTCCACCAATTCCCTCTATGGTGCCCATGTTGATTAGGGCAGTCATCTTCTCCTCCCAGGGTGTGAGTTCGGGTGGTGGTGGTGGCCCTCCTCCAGTGCCCCTGCTTGCACTCCTGTGCTGTGAGAGTATGCCGCTGACTCTCACACGCAAGTCATTGAGGCACTTGCGACAGTCCTCGCCATACCGGGGCAAGCGTCCCACTGCAGACACCCTTTGGCTGATGTTCCGCCAGATCTGTGCACGGCGCTGCCCACTTGTCTTGCACTGCTGCAGTTCATCATGGTGGATCTCTGCCTTCTCCACCAGTAGGGCCAGCTCCTGGTCACTACATTTTGGCTTCCTGACCCTGTCCAGGGCTGACTTGACCCTAGTGCGCTCCTGTGACATAATTCACTCTTCCCAGGGGTGGATGGCTTGCAAGGGCTGTGATATCCGATGGATTGTGATTTCCAAGATGGCCGCCGCTTTATTTCCCATTCCGGCTGTGAGGCGTTTCCCGCGCGCTATTAGTGCAGTATGGCAGTAGCGCACGGTGCACTGGATTTACGGGTTCTTGGGCCTTTTTCCTGTCGAGCGCTATTTGTGCTACCGCCATGTACCTGTGTACGTGCACGCAAACTCGTGATTTGGCGGACTATCCGCCGGGGGGCTTGGCGTTAGCGCCAATTACGCTCGACGGGAAAACCGCCGCATTATCGCCCAACTCGTTATGAGGCCCAAAGTCTGACGACAGTAAAAGAATGTCATAAAGAAAATATAAGAACCTATGCTGAAACGATATGAAAATACTTAAAGATGACAATGTAATTGGAACACTAAGAGAAACATGTATTCAATGATACTGTAATCATGAACACAAAGAAGAATTGAGTGACTCACTGGTCAATAACTGTAAATATGCCGTAACGCAAGGTAGAAAGAACAAATAGAAGCTTGCTTATAAGAGGTATATATTCAAAATGTAGGATGACCATTAAAACAAGATGGACGACGGCTTATGTCAACCAACCCAGCTACCTCAAAATACAAGCCCAACATCCTGAAGTGAAAAGACGATGAAGAGGCTGTTTTTCCATTACAAAATAAAGAAGTTCATTAGCCTAAGACCAAGGATGCTATTTCAAGAGATGAAGGCAAAGTACGAAGGGAGTCTAATGAGCAGACCATGTTTAAAGATGTGAAGGCAGGCACTCTGTTACGTGCGTTAGGAGGAGAAGCTAAAGACTGGTAACAGAGCGCCTGCCTTCACATCTTTAAACATTGTTCCAGGAGTCCCGGGCTCACAAGGCAGTGCAGCAGGGCCATCATGCCTTACATTGGAGAGCCACAACCATGGCTTTCCCCCTCCCCCCATCAAGGGGAAGATTTGTGCTATGGAGGGAGTTGTTTCCAGTCACCTGCCAGCAAAATCAAGTGCGAAAAATACAAGTACCAGAATCCTCAGAGCTAATGAATTTGTTACACCAGAAACAGAAATGCAGACCCGCCTGAAAAAACACAGAAACTCAGCCTCCCTGAAGATTGATGAAGTCATGAAAACGTGCGTTAGAAGGAGAAGCTAAAGACTGGTAACAGAGCGCCTGCCTTCACATCTTTAAACTAATGAGCAGACCATGTGTGAAGGACATATTCCTCAAGATTAGGAGGAACAAGAACATTTATAGATGCCAAGTATTGGACAATTAAAAGCATATAAAGGCTCTATGGGATAGAGCGAGCAAGTCTCTAAAGGCCAAGAGGAGCAACTGCACCCAGTATAATTGAATCAAAAAGTGCTAAATACACTGTCGAGATGGACATATTCGTGGTCCCTTAACACGTGATGAAGAGCTCGCAAACAAGGGCTATTCTTTAGGCTTGAAATTAAGATAATGGTGTGCCTACACTCCCTTGAATGTTCCGAGACAGTGCAGACTGACAAGGCCAATCTTCAAACAAAGGACACTGGCATGAGGCCTACTAATGAGAGAGGGTAGTCTGATTGGGAAAAACAAGAGAAGAGCAGACATATCTCCAAGCACCTGGGTTTCATTTCTATGTACGTGCTGCTAGTGAGCCGAATTTCCAAGGTTGGATTTGGTTTGCCAACCAATTAGAAAAACCTGCCATGCACTTTTACATACAATGTTGCATGTATTATTCTGCTACCATATTCTTTGCAGTAATCAATATTATACATATTTAGAAGTAGCCCACGGTAATGCAATGTAAAAGGACTTAAAGAGTGCGACAAAGACCTGGTGGCATCAAGGCGCTAAAAGAATGAACCAGAGAGAGTAAGGAAGCAGCTGAACATTAAAACAGCAAAGATTTGAGCTGTTAACGAAAGATGGCTAGCACATGGATAGCCCATAGGTTGTAAGGAAGGGCATTCCACAAGGAGGGAGCCAGCAGAGAAAAAGATCTAACCCCTGCACGAGCACGATGAAAGCAGAGGACAGAAGTAGAAACTGATTTGATGAGCGAAGAGACCGCCCAGGATGATAGAGAGTTTCTCTTGAAGAAATCCAGCCTCAGCAGAGTGAATAGCACGGTGAACGACACACAAAATCTTAAAGTTCACCTAGCTTTTTACCGGCAGCCAGTGAAGGCGCTGAAAAAGATCACATGAGTGGGACAGTCTGGGTGCACTAAGAGCAAGCCTGGCCGCTGCATTCTACAGAATCTGTAGGCATTGGAGTAGTGTCACTGGTTGACCAAGATAGACTCTGTTGCAATAGTCTATAGACCCCGTAATAGAGGCAGTTACAATTTTGACTCACGCCTTATTCAGGAGGAAGGGAAGAACCTTCTTCAAAAGTTTCAATTTGGGGAAACCAGTTTGGCATACTGAGGAGATCTGCGCCTCTCTGGAGCCGGAGGCCATGGTTTTTATGCCTAGGCTCTTGACTACAGCAGCAGGATTTGGGCAGGGACCAAGGCAAGCAGGCCAGTACTCTGAGGTCCAGCCAGCAGAGGGCTGGCTAACCACCAGTACCTCAGTCTTCTCTCTGTTTAACTTAAGCCAGTTGTTAGCCATCTATGTTCCCACTGCTGAAAGACAATCCTTCAGCAGATGGGGAGGGTGTTCCTTAGAGGCATATAAACGGAAGAGAATCTGGGTATCATCGGCATAAGTGAAGAAAAGCACACCAAAGCTTGAAATGAGCTTGGCCAGTGTGACCATATATAAATTAAAAAGCAGTGGAGAGAGAGCCGAGCCCTGTGGAAGCCCACATTCAATTACCATAGAGAAAGAGGTGAACGGGGGAAGGGACACTGCCTGTGTGCGATCAGAAAGGAAAGAGGAGAACCATTTCAGGGGAATACCCGAAACTCCAGCATCAGAAAGACATCTCAGGAGTCTCTGATGGTCGACAGTGTCAAAGGGCGCGGAGAGATCGAGCAAAATAAGAATACTTGTCTCTTTGCGGTCCTGTAACATTGCAATGCCGTCATGTAAAGCAACCATCACAGACACAGTACCTATCCCTAGGAGAAAACAAGCCTGCAGAGGATGGAAAGTATTATTAGACTCAAGGAAGGCCGACAACTGGGGGGTGATAATAGTTTCCAGCAGCTTCACCATTGCAGGAAGAACGGAGAAGGGACAAAGGTTTTCGGCCACTGCCGGATCAAGATGGGGTTTCTTCAACAGCGGGGAGATCACAAAATGCTTGAGAGGCTTAGGAATAAATCCATTGGTGCAGGAATATTCCAGTGCCTCGGTGACAAGGGGGGGGCAGGCTCCCAGAGAGATCACGAAGAATATAAAGTGGAATGGGATCGACCGGGGAAGCAGATTTCAATTAAGGAAGAGCAGCCATAACCATGCTTTCCGAAACTGTCACAAACATTGTTCAATCTGACAGGTTGGAAGCTCTGTACTTCTAAGAGGAGTAGATCTATCTGCACGTATCTTTCCCTGTATTGCACAAATTGTTTCCTGAAAAAAAGCGGCAATATGATCGCAATGGGCTTGGGTACGGGTAGCAGAAGATGGAGACTCAATAGGAGTGGATAACTCGTTAGCTACATGAAAGAGCTCTTTAGATGCACGAGAAGCATTTAAAATGTGATTATCATAGTACTGTGCTTTGGCGGTTTTTATAGAACTGTGATAAATTGCTCGGGGCCTGTATATAGGCCAGCCTTGTAGAAGAGTTAGGTAGCAGGAGCCATTTCCGTTCGAAACTGAGACACTGCTGCTTCAAATGCCTTAACTCTGGTGAATACCAGGGAGCCGAGGGCACATTGCGGGCAGGGAGCATTTGAGAGGGGGCCAAAATATCAGCTGTATGCTCAAAGGCAGCTACTAGAGCACTACACACATTCAAGCCCTTATTCCTGCTCTGTTGAGTAGTTGTCATAACAGAGTTAGAAATCTCAATAGGAACCTTAGACCACCGTCTTTGGCATTTCATAGGGGGAGTAGGTTTAACTTTTGATAGAGAACATGAGAAAGTAAATGGGATGAGATGATGATCTGACCATAACACAGGTAAAGGACGGAATACTTGAAGCTTAAGAATATTAGAACAAATCAGGACAAGCTGATTTCCCCCTGCATGCGTAGGGCTATGATTGTTAAGTGGGAAGCCATAATCCGCAAGAGAAGTAACAAGTTTGCATGCTTGCGGCTGGTCAAGATGAAGATGAAAGTCTCCCAGTATAACAATCTTAGGATAAATAAGAGCTAAGTCATCTACAGTTTACACAAATTCAGACATAAACTGATTAGTGGCAAAACCTGGAGAATGATAAGCAATGAGAAAGTAAACAGCATTTTCCGGAGAGACATGCATTTTAATAAAAAGCAGCTCACACAGAAGTTTATGAACAAGTTGCACAATCTGACAGTTGAATACTTTCTTAACAACCAAGGCCACTCTACCTCCAACTTTAGGGGCAGGACGATCAAGTTGAAGTATGCGATAATTAGCGGGAAATAGCTGAAAGATATCAGGACCAGAATGGGAGTTAAACCATGTTTCTGTAATACAGAGCAGGTTAGGTGTGTTTGCATCTAAAATGTGCCAAATGTCGTCCTGGTGAGCCACTGCAGAGCAGGCATTGATTAAGAGAGCCGTTATACATGTGGGGGAGGTTTTCGTTTTCTTTGGAGCAGTCATAGTTTGCTGGCAGAGAAACCCAGAGGGCCAAAGCATTTTATTAGGGGAAGAGCAGTTAATTCATTATGTGTATAAGAAAACCAGGAATGTAGAGAACAAACACCTTCACAGGACGCCGTCCATAGCCTGGACTGGTCACAGACGGGCCTTCTTTAAGCGCGCCTTCAGCGCTGTGACAGGGCGGTCGCTGCGCCCGCCCGATGCGCGGGCGTTCTCTCTGCCACATAAATGCTGGAGGGAAAGTGAAAATGAGGCAAAGCACCACAGAGTGCTAGAGAAAGAAACGGACTGTCCGCAATTGCAAAAAGACTTTGGATGCTAACCCAGGAGGGGGCAGCACAAAAGAAGATAAGGATGTGTCCTTCAGACAAAGGATCGTCAATGAGAGACTAATACTCATGTATTATATATATAGTCATGTTCCCCTGATCCAATCCCACCCCCGATAGGTTTTTATAATATGCCACTGTTAGGAAAGATTTCATAATCATATGTAATTTTCTGTCCATGTGTCAACCCACAAACGTTTTGCTGCTGTTTAGACACCATTGATTGCCTTTGCCAGAGAAGCACAGCTTTCAGCTGCATTCCTCTGGGCTTTCGCTCACTTCTTATGGGGAAACTGTCATGCCCTTAAGACAGTCAGTACTGGGACACTTTGTTTCCCTTAGTCCTTTCCTCATGTTGAAGCTTTTGTGCAACATGTAACAAGTGTGCAATGTATCTTACCATACAGCACACTTGGGTCTCTAGTCATTTCCAAAGGCCCTACAAACTCTCGCTGTACTTTTTATGTACTGTGCAGATGTGTCAGGGACAGGACAGGTGGCAGCTATCTTTTCGCATTATTTTTAACCCTTTCCTGCCAGGTTAACCGCATTTGGCACAAATAGGTGGCCTGGCTCCAAAATGGCCATGCCACAAGGTTCTTTGTCCTGTCCTTTGGCCATCTTGCCCCTTCACCTTCTCCAGGTCGAGCCGACCCGGGCCTTATTTGGCCATGCACTTTCCCGCGAATATCAATGCTTTCGCAGGCTTCTGCATGCCTTGTGTGTGTCCTCAGTAAACAAAACCAAAATTTCAGGGTGAGAGGTCACACCAATCCAACATATTGACACATATAACAGTCACTAGTAATACATTTTTTAACTGAATGTATTTAATAACATCTGACACAAGATAGTGGGGATAGAGCACCCAGGGGTATTTAGAAGACAATACAAGTATGTATAATCCAGTGGAAAGAGCCGGATTTCAATGCAACAACAAAACAAAAAGCTGCCAACATTGGTCAATTATTTCAATTGTCCAGTTACAGAATGAACATAAACTCAATTTCATGGACATTTTAGAGTGAACAACAACAATGCTTGAGCTGTGCACTGTTCAGATGGTATAATCGTCGACACAACAGTGTTTCGGCCTAGAAAGGAGCTGTAAGATGCAGCTTTGTGAGCAGGCCTTCATCAGGAGTGTGATGGACTGAATGGTTGTCCCGGGATCTCTATCTACAAATAACAAACTGTCCCGTTTGGGAATCATTGCTGTATCTCGGGAACTACAAGGTGCTGATACATCCTTTTTGCCGCATTCGAACCTGCCAGCGAAGTTGACTGAACTGGCGTAGTTTGGGTCTGCCTGCGTCATGGACCGGTGAGTACTCCTTACTCCAACCAGTGGCCCCTAGCGCAAGAGCCCATTTTTACACACAAGTGGCTCCTGAGGGGCTCTTTCCTTTCCACACCTATTGCGAAATAGCAACTCCATCCCACCGCTGCCATCAATTTGTTAAGATGGATTTCTGAACTTCTGCCCCTCCAGGACAGAGTTCAGAAATCCTTCTTAACAGCCACGTAGGATGACTTCATAGATGACGCATCTAGTATTATATAAACTAAGCATAATAAAGAAGACATTATAGTCCTGCATACATCTATGTGATGAATGATGTTTAACCCTTCTTTCCTTCATGGAGATAAAAGCAGTATTTTATCATCTTCTTTTAGTCTGTCCCGGTATTTGGTCTGAGACATTTTATTGCTATTCCATCTAGCACTAAGATGATTCAAGGTGACAGAGCACAAGTCAATGTTGGCCTGTCCTTCATTTCAGGGAGTCCCTGTGAGAGGGATCCAGAAGGTAATAAGATGGAAAGTGGAAGACATCACAGGGAGGCCAGCAGACGGTTAGGTTGAGTGCACTGACTGTGAGAGGGTAGGTATTGGGAGATAGATGTATCCAGGTGAGCGGGTTGACTAGCCCAACGATGGATTTAAACTTAAGTGGAAGGAGCTGGATAGGGAGAGGTTTTATGCTTAGCAAGCCCACGTGAAGACAGGGCACAGAAGTGGGTGAGGATCATGGGAGGTTATAGAGGGAACAGGTAGCCAAGATTGTTGCTTTGTTGAGAGGGGGAAAGGAGGCAGAGGAGTATCATGGAAAGGCTGGGGCAGTAATCCAGCCTGATTAGGATGTGACTTGCATATCAATGTTTTGGTAGATTGAAAGGTGACATCAGGATGGATTTTGTGGATGTTCCATATCTCTCAACCATTTGTGTCGCAAAGGCGGGCGAAATCATTGGAATGAATGGGCGTGCAGGAGGTTTGGTGGGTGAGTCAGCCCTTTACAAGGCAGGTGACACCCGCCAAAAGCGTGTGAGTTGAGAGCTATGGGGAAGAGTTTCAGATCACTGTCAAAGAGACCACCTACATTGCAAGCCTTGTGGTCTTCATTGCCCCTGGATATTTGCAAGGATGTATAGGCTCTAAATAAGGATGACACGGTTGATTGTTTAAGGTTGTAGAGAATCCTATGAATGGTAGCGAAAAAGGAGCAGTAAGACTGGCATGAGCATCCACATGACAGTTAGTCTTTGTTATTGAAATTAAGAAGAACTTTCTTTTTGAGGACTCCTGGACGCTCAATTACTACAAAGTACGGATGATGAAGAGATTCCAGGCGACTCCGGAAGGAAAGTTTTTTTTAAAGTTTACTAATAGTCACATAGGACTCACAAAACAGAGGGAAGCCCACTTATACTGAGAGGTGTGCATTTGTACTGAATATAAAGAACATAAACAAACGAATACCAGTCAGTCAGTGTGCAATTAATCAAATTCCTCACACTTCGGTAATGGTTTATTTTGTGACCTGTCAAGTCAATGTATGTCAGGAGATCGATAAAATTAGAACCATGCATAAAAGCGAAACATAGTTTTGATATCTTAGAGGGACCATTCTTCAAAATCTACCAATGCTTTAAAATGACTTTTTAGATTTTTATTTTTGTCATTTTTGTAAGATCATTCCTTGTCCTGATATTGTTCTAACGTTTACATATGACATTTCTTACCCGTGTTTTAATTTGCAGTTATGTTGACAAATGTCTGAGTATCTACGCTCATTGTCAATGTATTTGCAATTCTGCATTATGTTAAGATGGCCAGCAGGCTGAGCTGCTATCGGCTAAGCCCAATCACACTTCTGTGGTCTACCTGTTTGTTCTGGGCTCTATATCTTCAATATGGCTGCTTGGACGTGACGTGTACGTCCTGCTATATTTCTAGCTTTTAAATCATGTTACCTGCTAGATGCCATTTTGTGGGAAGAAAGCAGTGTGTAATTGAACTGAGTGTTTGATATTTACACGTGTGTAGTAAGTAACTTCACATAGTGTATTTTCACACTGTTCTCGGAATACGCATTGTGTAATTATTAAGAAACCGCCCGTTCGTGTTTGAATGTTCCACAGAGGTTTTGACAGAATGAATATCATCCTACAAGTGAAAACCATACGTCTTCATACTTCAGATCAATGTTTAAACATGAGACTAGAGTGCACAAAAATGTTGGTACATAGCCCTAACAATGTCCTCACTTTTTGGAGTTGAACGATACGTTATTTTTCTCTTTTCAGTACACATTTGCTCGTTGTGCTCTGAAAGGAATATTTTCATTTTGCCCCCTCTTTTTTCAGGCAATATGGTGTCTTCTTCCATTATGATTCGTCTTGAATAGATTAACCTGCATAACTCGGAATAAGGGAACATAGTTCACGCTCACATATGTAAAACCTGTTTTAGTGTTTCTTCTGCCCCTGAGGAATATTCCATACCATTAATAGGAATTGTAACATGTCAGACTTGATCCTTCTATTTATTTTTTGATTTATGTGTTGCCTATTGTACAGGTTTCTCACCTGTTCTTTTTGTATTTGGTCAATGATGTTAAAAATTGTGATATGAGTTCATAGTGTTGTTGATTACTATGTCGTTCTCAGAAGGTGTATCAATGTATAATAATGTAAAGTTTTTCACTAACTATGTTGTACCAAATTATTCTTTTTGGGGGTAATTCAACAGAATTTGACATATGTTGTTATCCTGTCAGTTGTGATGACGGGGTTCTTTTCTTTATGTTATTTATATAGTCAACCCATCGCATAGCTGCTCCGGCCGATCTAATTGCTCCTTTCCATCTGAAACTCCTAGCATTCACTATAATCTTAACCAACAACAAAAGATATGGGCGGCAAGTACTTCTGAGGAAGAATACCATTTACCAGTTTCATTGGCAGCAGCAGATCTTACAGCCCCTTAATGGAGTCTATGTTTGTCCTGAATTCGCATTAGGAATCATTGTAGGCTCTGCTCACCCCAGCACCTAATGCCGCATTTCCACAGCTGCAGTGTCTCTTTCAGCAAGGCAAAGGTCCGGTGGTGCCCATTTCTTGGCCATCTATGCCCATAAGCCTAAGCAAGTATGCTGTAGATTGGCAAACTGGTTCATATAGTCTTCCAGGGATTGTCCAGTGATTAGTTTTTCGCAAATGCACCATGGTGTCATGCACTCTGCAAAACCTTTCGCATGTACGTTTCTCCCTCACCTAGACCATCCATCCATTCTGGATGCTACCTGGAGCCTGATGGGTTGCTTCTCATTATTACAAATGATGTTTGCCAAGTTCTACATGCAATGTATCTCTCACTTTAAGCTGGAATAATATTTGCAATCTGCACCCTCGTACTTGCCTTTGGACCATAGAGTATTGTATATCTGCACTTGGCAGTGCCCCTATTCTGAGGTAATGTGATGTACAGGAGTGTTGTGGATAGTTATGGCTGTAGCGAATACTAGGAGTGACAGTGTAAGATTAGTAGTTAGACTGGCATGTAAGTGACGGCATGCATAAAGTAAAGTCTGTGCAAGTGAAAGAATGGAGCTGATTGAGGCTGGCAAATTGTTAGCTCTCATATTTATGCCAGCAAAGTGAAATAGCACAAAAGGGATTAATCTAAGAATATATGACCAAGCAGTGATGCAAACGATGTTAACGGGTGTGTCTCAAGAGGGAGGTCTTGTTGATGAAATGCTGAGGAGAGGTGAGCGATCAAAGACCATTTAAAAGTCCCCATCATGGCATAAATCTAATTTATGTTTGGCATGGGATGACATGCAGTCCATATTTTCTAATTGAGATCTCTGAGTTCAACACACAGACAGATATGGGTATTTTTCTTGGCCACCAACACTATGGAGGCTAGCTCCCTTGCGCTTATTATAATTGGTGGAGCAGGTCTCATGCACAGTCAGACATCCACACATGTCCACCTTGCAGCTCTGCCAGTTACAAACCTTCCTAAGTGTATCTTCCTTGCCGACGCAGTCACATTGGTGGGAAATGCAACCTTCACTCCCATCAGGAGATCCATGGCCAGCCCACCCTCTCACTTAAGTAATAAGGAGCATGGTATTCAAATAGTTCCTCACAGCTAGCGCTAAATGCTGGGTGCAGTAAGGGATCAATAATGTTAAGGGTTTTTATAGCAAAACATATCTGGCTCGGGACTTCTGTGGAAGGACACTATTTCCTTGTAGCATCAGCAGCAGCAGTTCCTTTAGAATGCCATACATCCACAGTTGGATAGCCTCTTTCAGCAGCTTCCAGGCCCAGATTGGCGGGCCTCCCTTTCCCTGTGTTACTAGTTAATAAATGGGGAAATACATATTCATTTATTTTATTTATTTTTACTACATATTTACTTGTTTTTTTTCATTTATAAAGTGCACTAAGCCTGGAAGCATGAAGGCACTGTTCCAGTTCCAGTTCCAGTTAGATGCATGCATTGTTAGGGGACAGAACAGGAAATCTTAATACCATTTGACTGCAATCTTGCAGCTATGTGAACCACCAGGTTTTCAGAGTTCTCCTGAACACTCAGTATGATTGCTCAGCTCGTATGGCGGGTGGGAGCTGGTTCCATTGTTTAGCTGCAAAGGTCGGAAAACTTGCCCGCCATCATTTGTTCATTCGGAATTTCGGTTGTGACAGTCTGTTGGTGTAGGCCACTCGGAGGGGTCTTTCTGAGAGGAAAGGCATCTATGTGTAATGGACAAGGTTTTGAAAATGATTCATTCACGAATCGGAAGCCAGTGGGCAGCTTTTTCTGCTGCTGAGATATGCTTGCATTTAGGAATGCTAAGAGCAGCTCAGATGGCATTTTTCTGTATCACCTGCATCTTCTGGATGTTGTGGCGAGAGGTGCCAGCAGATAAGGCATTACAGTAGTCTAGTCTATGGTGGCCCAGGCGATGGTCAGGCAGCTGTCCTGGGAGAGGAAGCGTCTGGATTCATTGATCAGTTTGGATGAGTATGCAGCAGAAGATGCAATGGCATTCACTTGGCACTTGAGTGATAGAGTAGCATCCAGATACACTCCAAGCGTCTTCACTGAGGAGACCGGGATTAGGTTGCCATCAATCTGGAATGCCACATATTGGGCATCTAGTTTCTTCACTGACGGGTAGATACATAAGTGGATCTCAGTTTTTTTGTCGTTTAAGCAGAGGCAGTGATTAGCCATCCAGGCTTAGATCGTGGTGTACACTTTGTTTAGTGAGCCTGCATCGGCCGGATAGTTGCCAGACAGGGAGAGGAGTATTTGGTGTCATCGGTACGGTTGGTGTACGATATGCCGATGGAGTCAAGCAAGTCAAATAAGGGCATGGTGAAGATATTATGGAGGGTGGGGAAACACACAAGCCTTGTGGCACACCCCAGGGAATGGGGGCTGGAAGGGCACTGGCATTTTCCGCAAAGACTCTCATGGATCTGCCCTCTAGGAAGGATGCCAACCATTTAGTTGCTTCAGGTGAGATGTTTGCAGCAGTGGTGAGGTGTTGGCACATGATCTGGTGTTCGATCAGGTCAAACACAGCCGAAAGATCCAAGAGGAGGAGCAGTGCGGGTTTCTCCTCATCTCTGATCTCGTCAAGCTGGTTCTTGAGGTCAAGCAGTGCTGTTTCCGTACCATGGCCAGGCCAGAAACCATATTGGTGTGTTCCCAAGATGTGGTTTGATTCCAAGAATTGTTGAAATGGATGCAGGCTGCTCCATCCAGAATTTTCAGCAGGAAGGGGACTGTGGTGATGGGTTGATAGTTGTTGCGGATAGAAGGGTCAAGTGCAGGTTTTTTTAATCAAGGGGATTACCAAGTCTTCTTTGAGGCTAGATGGTACTAGGCCTGAGGATAATGAGGCATTAATAAATCTGGTAATGAAGGGGATCAGTGCTTCTGAGCAGTCTTTAATAATGCTGGCAGGGCAGATGCCGCCTGTGCACCTAGCCATTTTAGGCTCTTCAGAATTGTGGTTGCTTCAGTTTCGGAGATCGTGCTGATGTGGAACACAGAGACTTGGCCAACAGAAGAGATTGCTTGAGGTGAATCTTTTCGTGTAGGGTGGCTGTTTTATCCAGCATGGCATTTTGGATATTGGTGCATCCTGACTCATTTTTGGTAATGGTAGTTGGCGGGGTGGCTGGAGTTTCTAGTTCCTTCAGGATGGTGAAAATATCACGTGTGTTAGATTTGGCACTGGCAACTATTACATTGCTTGTCTGTATAGTTTAGCTTCTGCTGTGAAGTGACGCTTGTGGGAGATAGTGGGGGGATTATTTCCATCTAGCTTCTGCAAGGTATTTTTAAGTTTGCAGCTCTAGGAGCTCAGGAGTAAACCAGCAATTGCCAAGGCTGGCCAGTTTGGCTTTCCGTGGCACTAGGAGGGCGACAGTGTTTACTGCTGTGTTTAGTGTCCTTATGTATAGATCAGCAATTAGACTTGGGTCCTTGGTGTGAAGGTATTGTGGATGGAGTGCATGTAACAGGGTTTTGATGCTGTCTTTAATAAGTTTATGGATGCTACAGGCAAGAGCAGGCAGCATGGCCTCAGATGGTCGGACCACTGACAGGGGGTATTGGTCAGGATATCTATGCAATTCATGTCTGCAATCCTATCTAATGTACGGCCTTTAGTGTGTGTGGGATCGCTAATGCAGTGTTTGAAGCCCAGTGCGCTAAGTGAATGGGCTACCACAGTGGCATTATGGTTAGATGGGTCATTAAGGCCCAGGTTCAAGTCACCTAGAAGAATGGATTTGGAGGTTGGATTAATGTTGGTGCCCAGAGTGTGCAGGAGATCCTCCTCAAATGTGAGGATAGGACCTGGTGGGCGGTATACAATGTGGATGGCGATAGTATCATTGTGTGAGAAGGTCAGTTTGGTGGAGAGTAGGTCACAGTTCCTGCCCATCTGTGTAAAGGAGCTTGTTTTCGACTTCTGAATCACGTGTGAGGCGACAGCAAATTTGTCCATTTCAACCTCCTCTTTACTGCTAATTGATTTACTTATACTGGGTGTTCTTGCTCCTCTTGGCCTCTAGAGACTTGCTCACTACATTTTGTACAGACCTTATCCACTGTTAATTGTCCAATACTTGGCTCTTGCAAATGTTTTCTTCTTCTTTAATCTAAGAGGTTCCATGTGTTAATATCCCTTCAAAAATATCGCCATACAAGAATGGTGCTGTATTTTTGCAGTGATAATAACCCATTGAACCTGCGGGGGACACCCCTGCAAACCCAATATTATTTTAAAGGGAGCGGGGGACACACCCCCAACCCCTGCTCCCATTTACCCCAAAAATTATCCCCACTAATAATATTGCCTATGGCAGTTCCCGTCGACCATAGATATGGCGATATTATTGGTGGGGATAATATTACCTGATACCATCGAAGAGAACTATCTCATACGTATATAGCTTATCCATCTGCCTCCCCTTGTGCCTTGCAATTATTCCTTAAAATAGCAGCCTTGATCCCAGGCCAACATAGACTATTTTGCACACAAAGCTATTTCTGGGGAGGGTCTCTATGAGTGTAACACCTCCTCTAGCATTGGGTCGGTCGTTTCTGTATATGGCATAGCCTGAGGGCATAGCAAGGGATAAGGCTGGGCCAGAGGCTGCATGGAGCCAGGTTTCAGTGACGGCAAGAAAGTCTAGGCTGTGGATGGTGATGAGGTCATTTATGTCAAGTACATGTGCATGGATGGACCTGGCATTTATAAGGGCCTTTTTTAAATGGGGTAGTGGGTGAGGTTTTGGCCTGGCAGAGGATTAAGGGCATTTGAGGGACTACCTCCTAGGGTTTGGGCATGCAGGATTTGATAACTGGAATGACCGATGTTTGGCTGCCTACGTGTGAATGAACATTCATGGGGAGGGAGGCCCTGCACGTTGTCTGGCATGTCGATGTTTCCATGTTGCGGGATTTGGAACTCTGTTTGCTGTACACGAGTCTTAGATGGCTGCAAGGGCATGAGCAAGCTCCTAGTTGTGTGGAAATGCTTTATCCGTTTTTTCTACCTATACTGCTCTATAAAAACAATGGAATGGAAATATCTGGAGCCACTTTGGGAATTTGCGATAGATCCACACCAGACCAAAAAAGTCACGTTGGAGCAGGGGATGCTGAGGTCAATTTGGAGACAGAGCAGGAGATCTGTGCTCCGTCCCCTTTACAGCAAAGAATCCTTGGACCCCTTCTAGGCGACAGTCAAGTGAAAATAGCTGCAGCTCTCACGCAGAGGTGCACCAGAGCTGAAAAAAGGTTGGTACGTATGCTGCAGAATATTCTATCCACCTTGAGGCATATTTTAAAAACAAATATCCAGTCTATCGTTGAAGCCAGCGAGAGCCCAAAGCTATGGCGCTAGTTCAGATTCCCTGTGGCATGAGACAATCATGGACATGGAGCCATTGTGGACTTGGTGGTACTATGGACACAGAGCAGTGACTGCTGGGAAAAGCCAGGGTGATGGACATCATTTCTGGAGGTGAACCACTTGGAGGCCTGTGCTCTAGCACCTTGAGGCTTCTCTTGTGCTAGATGGACTAACCAATAAAGATCTCAGACCAAATAACGAGACAGACTCAGACAATATGGCAAAATACTACTTTATTATCAATTTAATAAAGCAGGGCACACTGGCGAACAGCGGACTGATGCTGATTATACAGAGGTTATATACCACCAATATGCGTAATCTATGACATCATCATATCTGGAAAACTACAAAACCTATTGAAGGGAAGGATTGGTTAAGGGAAAATATGTACCTATGGTATTCATATGGGTTAGTCATTCATTGGCTGCCGCTTATCTGTAAGGCACGCCTCAAACTACCTCTAAATATGTACAATACTGATTGTAGCAGAGAAAATAGCAGCAGATTTGTCTATGCAAAATTGTACAGTATGGGGCCCCATAGACCCTCTGATTGGTTGGCATTCTCACCCAACATTGGACTTTCGGCTCATTTACTGTAACGCTCACCTGAATCCCTCGGAGGCGCGGGTCTGCTCTGGGCGTTCTCCGAACCTTCCAGAGTCACTCGCAGGTCTTTGGCACCACCCTCGAAGGGCCCCCTCCTTACTGTGATCTTAATCTGGAGAGTGAGATGTCTGCGGGCAGAGAAGAAACAGGGGTTAACGTCTGCCTGACGGGGTTTCGGGCCTTTCCCCTTCCTGCCACTCCTACGACTCCCCTAGGCCGCATGTGCTCACCTTAGGTAAATAAATGCGGCACTCTCCATCCTGCGTCTGTGCAGGGGCGCTGTAGCCAGTTTGTTCACTGGACGATAGTTCAGCCTTTTATTGCGGAGGTAGAGTCCAGAAGGCAAGACCGTCGTTAGCTGCACGAACGGTAAGTGCCTTATTTGAGTCTTTTATTGTCCTTTCAGAATCTTGCCTCTTTGCAGGTCCGGTATGTTGATCCGGTAAGTGGAAAAGTCCGGAGTTTTTTGCTGGCAAGCAAAAGGTTCATCTGAAGTTAAATGCACTTTTAAATGTCTTTTTCCCCTTTTCTTTCAGGTTGCGGTGCAACCGGCGATGAAGACTGATGCCGAAGGATCGTGCAGGAGGACCACTTGAGGCACGTGAGTAGAAATGGAGTCCTGAGCTCTAATAATGTCCTTCTTGTATTTTACAGGTGCGGACAAATGGCGCAGAACGGAGCTCGCGGAGGCCGTGGCACAGGTAAGCAGATATCATGGAGTTATCGCTAACCTGTATTCTTTGTTGTTGAAGATGGCTGGAGAACGAAGAATCGCGGCACGAGGCCTTGGAAGGCGCCGACGGGTGGTAAGAGCAGCTCTGGTATTTTCTAGTGCTACTCTAATGTTCTCGTTTTCCTTTTCAGATGTCACGGAGGGCTGGAGCTGGATTTCAGGAAGGTAAGTTGAAGATTGTCCTGTTTTTAGGTGCAGAAGAAGAAGATCAGCTGGAGCCGACACGGTGAGCGTCCTGCTGCTATTGCAGAATAACGCGAAGCACGTGAAACCAATCGGGTGTGGTTTAAATAGCCTTCAGTAGTGCTTAGGCGTCTTCTTCCACAGCCTCCAGAGGTAAGAAAAGAGTTCCAGTATGTGGTTCTTGGGAGTGGTGCTGGCCCCACCCAGCAGTTAAAGTAGTCCCAGCAGGATTGGATGAAGAGTTCATCCTGCAGGTAGGAAGGCAGCATGGTCTGCAGCAGGTAAGTCCACCCAAGCACCAATCCCTTTTATATGAGCCCGGCGCTTCCAGTGCCGGGACTGGGTCCCTTTATGAGCATGAGCCTGGCGCCACTGGCGCCAGGACAAGGTCCAAAAGGCCCCTACGGGGGCCGGCTGGTGCCTGGAATGAGGGTCATGACCCTGCTTCCAAGGATGTTGGGCTAGGTCTGACACCTTGGGGGCAGTGGTCATGACAGCACCCCCCCTCAAGGCCCCTCCCAAATTGGTCTTCCCCGGAGGCTTTGGTTTGTTGGGGAAGGTCCGATGAAATTTTCTGATTAGACGGGGAGCAGGGACATTTTCTGAAGGTTCCCAAGATCTCTCCTGGGGGCCATACCCTTTCCAATCAATCAGGTAATACAGTTTTGACTTGAAAAATTTAGAATCCAAGATGTTCTGAACCTCGTATTCGGTTTCTCCGTCTACTTGGATTGGCTCTGGAGGTTTAGTCAGACGGGTTCCGGGTTGCATAGGTTTCAGGAGTGAAACATGGAATACAGGGTGTATTTTCATCCGAGTGGGCAATTCTAATTTAACTGCCACAGGATTTATCACAGCCGTGATCCCGTAGGGTCCTAAGTACTTTGGGTTAAAGGTGCGTGGTCCTTTTAGAGATAGATGTTTAGTAGACAGCCAGACTTGGTCTCCTACTTGGTACTGAGGGGCCTCTTTCCGATGTTGATCAGCACCTTTCTTATAAGATTCTTTGGCTCGTTGAAGGTGTGCGATGGCTTCCTTAAATGTTTGAGTTATGGTCGCATGAAGATGGTCCACAGCGGGTGTTCCTAGATCTTGAGGCGGATCTAAATTAGAGGTCCGAGGATGAACCCCATACAACAGGAAGAAAGGGGTTTTACCTGTTCCGGTATGTATTGAGTTGTTGTACGCATATTCAGCAATCCAAAGAATGTCCCTCCAAGTACCCTCTGATTGTTGTAACATGCAACGAAGATACTGTTCCAGAGTTTGGTTAGTCCTCTCAGTCTGTCGGTCAGTTTGAGGGTGGTGGCTGGTAGAGAGTCGCACGTCAATTTGTGCAAGACGACAACAACTCCTCCAGAAATGGGAAATTAATTGGCTCCCTCGATCAGAGATTAGGACTGAAGGGAACCCGTGCAAGCGAACGATGTTTTCAAGGAATTCTCGGGCTAGTATGGAAGCTGTGGGTAATCCTTTCAGTGGAACAAAATGAGCCATCTTTGAAAAAAGATCGACAATTACTAGAATTGTATTATATCCGGAACAAGGGGGTAAATCCGTGATAAAATCCATTGAGAGGGTGTGCCAAGGGCACGGTGGAATGTCTATCGGATGCAGTAGCCCGGCTGGTTTTTCTCTCTGGCTCTTGTTTTGTGCACAAATGCCGCATGAGGCCACAAAGTCTTTGATATCCTTTTTCCAGGACGGCCACCAGAAATGTCTTTTAATTTTTTCGGAGGTTTTGGCTACACCCGGATGTCCCTCTATTAAGGAATCATGATAGCAGGTGATGACCTGTTTCTGTAAGTCATCACACGGTAAATAAAGTCTGCCTTGGAAGTATAATAGATCTTGTTCTATCGTAAAATCCTTTCCTTTCTGCAGCCAAGTCAAGGAATCTTCGGGAGTTATTACTTGCTTGATTTTCTTTTTTATGTCGTCAAGAGACATTGTGTTGATGACTCCCAAAATCTTATGTTCGGGGATTATGGGTAGTGGTTCTGGATTAGCTGCGAGTTCGTTAACACCTATTCGTGAAAGGGCATCCGCTTTTCCGTTTTTGACGCCCGGCCGAAACGTTATCACAAAATCATATTCCGCGAAAAATAAAGCCCTACCGAGTTGTCTTGAAGATTGGGCCTTGGCTGACTTCAAATATTGGAGATTACAATGATCAGTAATTACAGTGACAGTGTGCCGGGCTCCTAGGAGATAATGCCGCCAGGACTTAAAGGCGGACTTGATTGCCAGAAGTTCCTTGTCCGTGATTGTGTAATTGATTTCCGGGGCCGAAAATTTGCGGGACCAAAACGCCACAGGGTGTAATTGGTGTGTTTCAGGATCTCTTTGTGACAAAACTGCCCCCATTGCAAGGCTAGATGCGTCGGTCCCGACGATATAAGGAAGGTCTGGACGAGGATGTTTCAGGACTGGAGCAGAAATAAATTTGGCTTTCAAATCTTGGAAGGCTTGTTCGGCCTCTGGAGTCCACTCGAATTTTTTGTTCTTTTTTAGGAGAGCCGTGATAGGTTGGACTATTCGAGAGAATTTGGGGATAAACCTTCGGTAAAAATTAGTGAAGCCCAACATGCTCTGTACTCCTTTTACCGAAGTCGGAGACGGCCATTTGGTGATAGTATCCACTTTTCTTGTGTCCATGTGAACACCGTTGGGTGTTAAAATGAACCCCAAAAATTCGACTTCCTTTACATGAAAGGTACACTTTTCCAACTTAGCAAATAAACGATGGTGGCGAAGCCTCTGCAAAACTGCGGTGACATGTCGTCGGTGTTCAGCTTCTGAGGAGGAGTATACCAAGATGTCATCAATGTAGACGACTACACAAACATCAATAAGCTCTCGGAGAACGTCATTCATAAAGAACTGGAAGGCGGCCGGTGCATTACATAGTCCAAAAGGCATTACTTGATACTCGAATAATCCGTATTTTGTGCGAAAGGCCGTCTTCCATTCGTCCCCCTCCCTGATTCGTACCAAGTGGTAGGCTCCTCTGAGATCTAGTTTTGTGTAAATGCAGGCACCCTTTACTTGGTCCAATAGTTCGGAAATCAGAGGCAGCGGGTACCTGTTTTTGACTGTAATCTGGTTCAGGGCGCGATAATCGATACACGTTCTCAGGTCACCTTCCTTTTTCGGGACGAAGAACAAAGCTGAAGAAGCTGGAGACTTTGAGGGACGAATAAATCCGTTAGCCTGGTACTGGTCCAAGTATTGTCCGAGGTGAAGATTTTCTGGCTCAGTAAGAGCATATATTCTACTGCACGGTGGAGTGGATCCGGGTATCAGGTCTATCTGGCAGTCGTATGACCTGTGCGGAGGCAAGGTGTTGGCCTGATCTTTCTGGAAGACATCACTAAGCTCTTGATATTCAGGAGGCAATTGGAGGTTCTCGGAAGCGATGGCTGCCAGCCTGATGTCGGGCCGAGAATAACAAGTTTGGGCGCTCTCTGGAAACCGGATTACCTTGGCTCGCCAGTCGATCTGAGGATTGTGTTTTTCCAACCAAGGAACTCCTAGAATTACTTGAAACTGCGGGGCCTTGATTACATCAAACACGATTCCTTCCCGATGTCCGTCCTGGCAGAGCAGCGTCACTTCCACGGTGGTGTGAGAGACTGGTCCGGAAACTATTTCTGTACCATCCACTGTAGTGATTACATCTTTTACCAATTTAGGACACAAAGGAAGATTCATCCTAGCTGCCATATCTTGATCCACGTAGTTACCGATTGATCCGCTATCAATGAATGCCTTAATAGCATGCATATGATCTGGTTGGTCGGGGCTTATGAGGACCATGGGCAGTACGAAATGCGAGGTCAAGGAACTGGTTTTTACGCTCGGCAAGCGGACCTCTACGCTTGCCGGGCGAGGTTGTTTCCCGATTCTTGTTGTTTTGCATCCTTTTCGGAAGCTCCCAAGGCTTTCTTGACCGGTTTCACTGAACAATCTCGAAGGAAGTGTCCAGACTTCCCACAGTAGAGGCATAGCTGTAACTGTCTTCGCCTTTCTCGTTCCTTTTGAGTTAAAGGTCCTTTCACGATGCCTATCTGCATGGGTTCCACGGAATCATTTCCTTTAGCAGGGTTTTGAGTCTTTGAGAACGCCCTGGTTTCAAATCTGGAGCGATCGGCCTTTCTATTCTGTAGTTGATACTCTAATTGAACTACTAAGTCGATATAATCGGAGCACTCTTGCGGAGGATTCACCACCTGTGCTGAGACATCTTTAAGTTCTCCACGTAGCCCCCTGTGGAAAAGCGTGATCCTCTTGTCTTCAGGCCACCTGGTTTCAACCACCAGTCTGTTAAAAGATGCTATGTACGCCAGGAGATCTTGGTTACCTTGTCTTAGCGATAGGAGTTCATTGTCCAAGGCCTGCCCTTGTGAATGCCGTGCGAACAACTTTTCCATACTGGCCTGAAAGTCTTGGAAGTTTTGGAGGATCGGATCATCCTGTGTCACTAAAGGAATGGACCAATCAGCCGCATTGTCACTAAGATAAGAAAGTACGAACGCTACTTTAGCTTGGTCAGTTGGGAATGCAGCGGGTCTACACAAAAAGTGCAAGCGGCATTGGTTGATGAATACTGCGTAGAGTCTAGGATCATCTGAGAAACGTTCTGGTGGAGCCAGGGGCACGTTCCCTGGCAGATTAATCTGCACCGGATTGCTTGAGGTTGTATGTGGATAATTCCCTCCCGAGGTAGGCAAAGGTGCTTGCCCAGCTTGAATTTGTAGCAATTGCCTGGCCAGGTCGTCCGCTCGCTCTTTGGAAACGATCAATTCCCTTCGTAAGGCATTTGTTTCTTGACGAGATGCATGTACCTCGGCCCTCAGCTCCCCAAGCAATTGGGCCAATTGGTCAGTATCCGAGGTTTCCATTGCGCCTGCGTGGGATATTTGTGGTAGGCTTCACGTTCTGTAACGCTCACCTGAATCCCTCGGAGGCGCGGGTCTGGTCTGGGCGTTCTCCGAACCTTCCAGAGTCACTCGCAGGTCTTTGGCACCACCCTGGAAGGGCCCCCTCCTTACTGTGATCTTAATCTGGAGAGTGAGATGTCTGCGGGCAGAGAAGAAACAGGGGTTAACGTCTGCCTGACGGGGTTTCGGCCCTTTCCCCTTCCTGACACTCCTACGACTCCCCTAGGCCGCACGTGCTCACCTTAGGTAAATAAATGCGGCGCTCTCCATCCTGCGTCTGTGCAGGGGCGCTGTAGCCAGTTACTTCACTGGACGATAGTTCAGCCTTTTATTGCGGAGGTAGAGTCCAGAAGGCAAGACCATCGTTAGCTGCACGAACGGTAAGTGCCTTATTTGAGTCTTTTATTGTCCTTTCAGAATCTTGCCTCTTTGCAGGTCCGGTATGTTGATCCGGTAAGTGGAAAAGTCCGGAGTTTTTTGCAGGCAAGCAAAAGGTTCATCTGAAGTTAAATGCACTTTTAAATGTCTTTTTCCGCTTTTCTTTCAGGTCGCGGTGCAACCGGCGATGAAGACTGATGCCGAAGGATCGTGCCGGAGGACCACTTGAGGCACGTGAGTAGAAATGGAGTCCTGAGCTCTAATAATGTCCTTCTTGTATTTTACATTACAGGTGCGGACAAATGGCGCAGAACGGAGCTCGCGGAGACCGTGGCACAGGTAAGCAGATATCATGGAGTTATCGCTAACCTGTATTCTTTGTTGTTGCAGATGGCTGGAGAACGAAGAATCGCGGCACGAGGCCTTGGAAGGCGCCGACGGGTGGTAAGAGCAGCTCTGGTATTTTCTCGTGCTACTCTAATGTTCGCGTTTTCCTTTTCAGATGTCACGGAGGGCTGGAGCTGGATTTCAGGAAGGTAAGTTGAAGATTGTCCTGTTTTTAGGTGCAGAAGAAGAAGATCAGCTGGAGCCGACACGGTGAGCGTCCTGCTGCTATTGCAGAATAACGCGAAGCACGTGAAACCAATCGGGTGTGGTTTAAATAGCCTTCAGTAGTGCTTAGGCGTCTTCTTCCACAGCCTCCAGAGGTAAGAAAAGAGTTCCAGTATGTGGTTCTTGGGAGTGGTGCTGGCCCCACCCAGCAGTTAAAGTAGTCCCAGCAGGATTGGATGAAGAGTTCATCCTGCAGGTAGGAAGGCAGCATGGTCTGCAGCAGGTAAGTCCACCCAAGCACCAATCCCTTTTATATGAGCCCGGCGCTTCCAGTGCCGGGACTGGGTCCCTTTATGAGCATGAGCCTGGCGCCACTGGCGCCAGAACAAGGTCCAAAAGGCCCCTACGGGGGCCGGCTGGTGCCTGGAATGAGGGTCATGACCCTGCTTCCAAGGATGTTGGGCTAGGTCTGACACCTTGGGGGCAGTGGTCATGACATTAGCAGCATGTAAGCAAAGCAAAACCCAGGTGCTTGAGACAAGTTAGATTACACCCCACTTTCTCAATTAATCCATCATCTCTCAATAGTCCAACCATAAGCCAAAGTTTCCCATCTGCAGTTGACCTTGTCATCTTCTCTATGTTCTGGAACATTTGAGGGAGTGTAAGCACATCAATATCTTCATCTGAAGCTTAATGAATAGCCCTTGTTTCCGACTTCTGAATCACATGCGAGGAGACAGCAAATTTGCCCATTTGAAACCTCCTATTTACTGATATTTGATTTACTTATACTGGGTGTTCTTGCTCTTCTTGGCCTCTAGAGACTTGCTCACTACATTTTGTATAGACCTTATCCACTGTTAATTGTCCAATACTTGGCTCTTGCAAATGTTTTCTTCTTCTTTAATCTAAGAGGTTCCATGTGTTAACATCCCTGCAAAAATATCACCATACAAGAATGGTGCTGTATTTTTGCAGGGATAATAACCCATTGAACCTGCGGGGGACACCCCTGAAACCCCCATATTATTTTAAAGGGAGCGGGGGATGCCTCCCAAACCCTGCTCCCATTTACCCCAAAAAATATCCCCACTAATAATATTGCCTATGGCTGTTCCCGGCGACCACACATATGGCGATATTATTGGTGGGGATAATATTACCTGATACCATCTAAGAGAAATATCTCTTACGTATATAGCTTATCCATCTGCCTACCCTTGTGCCTTGTAATTATTCCTTAAAATAGCAGCCTTGATCCCAGGCCAACATAGACTCCTCTATTTTGCACACAAAGCTATTTCTCTAATGCTCCTGACTCTGCATCCCTGGTCTGTCTCTGAGGTAGCTGGATTGAGTCTTGACACGAGCCAATGTCCATCTTCCTATTATGACTGCCTTTTCCTCTATTGCAAGCTTCTTTATGTCTCATCTACCTTGCATTACTGCATATTTACACTTATTGGTCAGCAAGTCACTTCATCGTCTTTGCATATATCATGACTTTATCATTTTGTACATGTTTCTCTTGTCAATTCAGTTACATTGTTACTCTCTTAAGTATTTTCATATCGTTTCAGTATGTCCTCGTGTATCTTCTTCATGACATCACTCTGCCCTCATCAGATTTCACTTAGCGCTCCATGATGTCCAACAGTGCATGCTGACATCCTTTCACTCTTTCAGTACAAGGGTACATTTGGTATGGTTGCCTGAGTGCATATTGTCTCTCATATACTCTATGTGGTACAGGACAACACATGACATCGCACATATAGCTCTTCTTCTGCTGTTCCAATATGATGGTGGTGATGGGGCAGGAGTAGGGAAAGCACATCCACCTGCTCCTCTACAGTCTCCTCGACCATATTCTCCTCTTCAATCTCCTTCATCTTCTCTTCATACTGTTGTTTCTTTGGGATCCATATCTTTGTCACCACCCTCAGGTGACCTGCATTTTTTATATGTTTATCCACACTCCGCGTCATGTGACAGCATTCTCCTGATGGTGGACAGAAAATCCAACGTCCATCAGGTTTTTGATGATCCTTAGGGTAGTAAAACTTCATTCCTGGTAGATGTCAGGGGATCTTTATTTATATTATCACCTGTACTTTCCTTATTTTGCATTTCTTCACCCGCTCCAGCATCTATATCAACCATTATCTTCATCCCAATAGCTTTCTTGGCTGTCTTCTGGCACTGTCCCAAGATGATCCTTATGAGACAAAATCCTAGCAATACCAACACTAGTATTGCTCCGAGTATTTTGAAAGCATTCACCAGCCAGGCTGGAATCCACGTCAATAGAAATGAAAACCAGTCATCTACTGCTGTCTCATCAACTTCATCTTCCATCTTCATTTGCAGGGTCATCAGCATAGTTATTGCTTCCATCAGGGTTCCATTTTCTCCATCATGAGATGGTTGAATGTACAGCAAAAAGGCCTGGCCTTGGCGCACACGCCTCCTTCCATTGCTGTAATTACGTCCAGTACATACCTGTTCTGGAGAGTCATCAGCCTGATGGCTTTTAATTCTTTTATGATTGCATTGACTCATTTTATTGTTGCATTGATCGTCTGTAACAGCTCCAATCAGGTGATCTGCAGCCACTTGGTGTTCACTGCAGTCTGGAGTCCTGGCATGAATATAGATGTCATTATCATTGCTGTCTTGCTGAACAGTTTATGCTCATCTGAAATATCTTCATAGACCTTTATTGATTTTGATGAGAAATTAGCATTCTCTTTCTCCTCTGGTGTTCATTCATTTTTGGAAATGCATCAATATTGAGGTCACTTTGAGGAATCACTAATGCTGGAACATGCATTAGTACAATGGAGCATACTCCTCCTCAATTTTTAAGGCAACTGCATGTAAACTCTGGATCTACAGGTCCAATATCAGTCCATTAACACTGCAGTTCCATCGTCATTCCTGGAACCTCGATTGCCTGTCCACATCCTTTGTTTTGTCCAACCATAACCAAGCCTTTATTCTTGAAGCATGTTGTTGCATTTATAAGTGGTATTATAGATTCTGGGCCTGCTTCATTGCTGACCCATGTTAGTAACTGAGAGTATTTGGCCCATGACTCTAGACATCTGTCATTCATTATTTGCACTATATGTACTGGTACCTTCTTCAATAAGTGTGCAGGGAAAGATATTAGTCCTTCTATCCCATCTGGTACTGGTGGCAACACGCCCATTCACCAATAGCGGAGGTCTGTCCCAGCATCCTGTTTCTACTGATGTCTCAGTCATATCTGAGCAGTCCATCCTCCTCATCTTGATGATTTTTATTTGTTATCCAATTTGGGTTGGAAACATATGTTTTTTGCTCGTCGATCCCATCCCACTTTCCATCCTCCTTGTTTTCACATAAGTATCTTCATATGGAAATATCCCCCTTGATGGCCATCGTAAAGTTGACAATTTTCCTTCGAATTGCCCTCTGATTGTACACGCTGCTAGATGACAGACATTTTGCATCATATTCAAGCATTTCTTGGACAATAAATGTCCTTGCTGCGTTCGTGGCATATGGTATTAAGGAACAGACATAGCAGCTTTCATCTGATGTTCTCTCTCTCACCTCCTTGATGTGCTAATACCATACATTATTTTTTAAATGAGCCGAATTATCAAGATCTGTATTTATATCTTCATGCATTTCCCCAACATCCCTTCTAAATCAAAATAGATGCCTCGTAAGATTATAAAAAATGCTGTGCATACTTTTATTCGGGACAATAGTAAATGTTTCTTTGTTATCCACCATGTCTGCATTGTTTTCTATAACATGTCTAAATGCCATAATAATCAGGAGGAAAACAGAAATCATAATACAGAATGATATCACAATTATTATTCCATAAAAACTCATCAATGTTCTTGATGGCAATGAGCCTCTTATATTCTGAAACAGCCTCATCTTGTTTTGACTCTGAATACATAACTCTGTAGTTCTTTATAGATCACAGCTTTAGCTCAAGAACTGCAAGATAATTGCTATAATTGTTCTGAAAATAATGGGATTGTTCTTGGGGTTGCTGAGACATGTTACCATATTTACATGCCTTCTTACTAAAGCTGGATAAAACCGTAATATATATGTAAAAACAGCATACAGGAATGTGTGCATTGTTATTACAAAGGGTAACATAACAGATGAAGTTCTCTTCTTTTCTTTCCGCTCCGGTACGTTAAAACATTGTCTCTTTAGCCTATCTAATAAGTTCCAGGATAACTCCAAGTCTATTTATTCCTTTATCAAATGTTGAAAGATATTGGTCCTTAATTTAAAGTGCTTCTTTGCTCTTCATTCTACTTGTCTTTGTTGTTTGCCACTGAAAGTGTCTGCATGTGTGGAATATCTTCTCTTGCTTCACCGTTGGTAGCTGCAGGAGGGGTCTGAGTTTCTTCTTTATATGGTTTGATGTTGTGCAAATGCAGCCAAGCTCACCTTCCTTTTAATTTAGCAGCTGTGGGGGTAACTTCTTCCACCTCATATGGTCCTACAAAACAGGGTGTACTCCAAGTGCATACAAACATTCATACTAGCACCTTGTCCCCTGGATATAGAATGGGTTGCTTCAATGAATCCTCTCGATCAATGGGTTGGCTGTCTTTGTCACTTCTCTTTGACCCCTCCCTCCGGGTTCTTGACTTGTTGAGACATGAAAGAAACACTTGCAGTCATTGTTGTTAGTTAATCATGAGTCTCGTCACCTAATGTCTTTGCTACACTATGGCCATCAGTTTTTAACCTAGGTGGAGGAGCAAGGGGGGCCTCATACGGCGTCCAGTCACCAGCTCATGAGGAGTTAAATGGTGATCTAAGCCAGCCTGATTTCTTAGAGCATATAGAGCAAGGGGTAGGCAATGTAGCCACCCATTCTTTAAAGTCATTTTTATTTTTGCAATTCTCTCTTTTAACAGTCCATTTAATCTCTCAGACACCGTTCACCTGTGGATGGTAACCTGAGAAAAATGTATACTTAATGCCTAATAGAAGATCTATTTGTTCAAACAATTCATTTACAAAATGCAGTCCATTGTCAGACCGCAAGACCTCGCAAACACCCCACTTTGGAAACACCTCACACACAAGGAACTTGGCAGCATATGTGGCATTAGGGTGCGTGCATGGACCTAGCTGGATCCATTTTGAAAAAGGACATACCACGACCAGCACATATCTGTAGCCGTTGCATGTCTGCAACATATACACATAATCTATATGTAGGTGTTGAAATGGGCCATTGGGTCTAGGGATTGCTCATCTGTTCGCAAAGTGTACCCTGCAGTACATTTCTGGCACACGATGCAATTTACAATGAACTGTGCCACATGTTCCAACATATTTGGTGAAAACTGATCTTCTGCAATTGTAGCAGCAAGACTCTCTTCAGTCCTATGCGCAGGGTAGTGAAGCTTTTCCAGTGTTACCCTCAATAATGCCAGAGGAATAACTGGCTTTCCACTGCTATCCTGCCTCCAAATTGCCTCTGTGGGGGATAAAGAACACCTCCTATTTTCTCCATAAATCCTTCTCTTGATGTGGGGCTCGACCTTGTATCTCAAATGACTGGACAATAGACAGTATGTTAAAGCCCTCCTTACCAACATGCATGTGCTGCCATCTGTTTAACACTTTCTATTTCAAATTTAGAAATGGTTGGGAAATAGTCCGCCTTTTCGGCTTCTAAATCTATAGCTTTTTTTCTGTGGGAAATTACGTCTGCCCATTTAGAATGTGCTACGTATTTTACGACTGCAAGCGTCAATGGCAATCCTAATGCTTTTTTAAGTTTATCCAAAATGGCTTCATGTTGCACTGGAGTGCCGTCTGCGCGTAGGTAGTCCCCCCTTTTCCAAAGTGGCGAACCGGCGTGTACAGTTCACGTCACATAGGCGGAGTCAGAGTAAACCGTCACTTCCTCATCTTCAAATCTCTGAAGTTCGGAGATAAGCGCCACTAATTCTGCAGCCTGTGCTGAGTATTGCGTAGGCAATCTTGCCCTTGTCAGTACCTCAAATTCACTCTCTTGGTTCAGCTTCACTACCGCTGATCCAGTATGCCTTTCGCCCATCGTTTGGTCAATTTTTAAATAACTATCAATAAAGAGAATTCCCCCCCCCCCTCCCAAGAGCATTTTCTCAAGCCTGGGGAATATCAACAGAATTTTCAGTATACATTGTGCAATCATGTACATAATCATCCTCCCCTACTTGTTCTGCTATGAATGTTGCTGGGTTCACTGTCTTGCCTCTAACAATTTATACTTGAAGCTTTTTCAGTCGTGAATGTTGCAGCAGATAAAGATTGCTCACAGGGGTAATGCCCTTTCATGACTGGATCTAAAATCCCACTATAGTAAGCTAGTGGATTATGTCCATGTCCTAATGTTGTTTTCTGTGTACGGACTGCTGTTATAACTTTCCATTTGAATGAGAAAATAAATTAAATTCTTCATTATAATCTGGAATTCCTAACACTGGGGCTGTACTGATTGCCTTTTTCATTCTTGAAATCCTTCAGTCATATCCTCTGTCCATGTTATTTTACTCTTGCTCACCTATGCTTCTTTAAGTCCTTTTAAAAGTGGTTCAATATATGTACTATAATCGAAAACCCAGACGCTACAGTAATTACATAGGCCTAAAAATTGTTCCATTTCTCTCATAGATTTTGGTTCTGAAGTCTTCATAAGTGCTTCTGCTCTCTCAGGTGTCACTTTCCTCCATTCGAGAAAAATCAACTGTGAGAAATTAACTGTTTACAAGACCACTCCCTGACAGTATTGTAACATTTCTTTGTCCACCTTGCACCCTTTCTCTGAGAGTATAGTCATAAGCTTAACTGAATATTCTCTGCACCTTTCTTCTGTCTCACTACATACCAAAATGTTGTCCACATATTGAATTATGGTACTTTCCAGCTGAACATTACATTACATAGGTCCAACTGAAGGACTCTTTATTAAAGCTTGAAAGGGACTCACAGTACCCCTTGAGCAAACAAGTATGTTTCAGGCAGATATTTCTATACAAAAAGGAAGTTAAATCTTGTGAGTCTTCATGGAGGGGAATTGAAAATAACGCATTCTTTAAATCTATGACTGGGAAGTATCTGGCCTTAGATATGGTATTGCACAATATTGTCGTGGGATTTGAACTTAAGTAAACTCAGCTTCAACTATATTGTTTAGGGAGCAAAGATCCTGTATGAATCTCCATGACCCCCCCTTTGATTTTTTTCACTGGGTACACAGCTGTGTTACATAGAGAATTGTATGGCACCAATATTCCTTGCTTCATTAAAGCAGAAATGGTCGCAAATATACCTTCATCTGCTTCTCTAGACATGGGGTATTGCTTTGCTCGTTGAAAAAGAGCTCCTGGTTTAATTTTGTTTTTAACTGCTCCTACTCCTTTTAATATACCTATATCATAGAGACTTATGGTCCATAAAATATTTGGCAATTTCTCTTAATCTTCCTGGAAAAGGGACACTTTCTATTTTACCAGTGCCATTCTTTGTAGTATTTCGTTATTTTCTACTGTAATCCAATAAGCGAGACTTATGAAAAATACAAATTCATCATCTGAGTACTTATCCTTAAACAGCTCCTCATCTGTCAAATCTGTCAACCTATATCCTTCACTGAGGGCTATCACTGTTCTCCATACTCTTCCCTCATCACCTGTCCCATAAAGAACCACCATTTCCTCTCTGACCACTGCAGCTTCTAACTCTAAGGGGATAATCTGCCCTTCTTCATCACCCATGGGGATTCCTTGTCTAAACAAACATTTATCAGGTATTCTTAATAGTGTTCCTAACAACCTGGGTAACCATGATAACACAACAGTCACTCCATACAAAAATACTTCTGGATCTAAGTGAACTCCTCATATTGCCTTCTGGCCTGTGAAGGCTAATGTAAGCTCTGTCATGTTCATATAATGTATCCCTGGAGTGGAACACACTATTACTTCATCAATAAAAGATATCATCATGTTAAGTTTTGTCATTAAGTCATGCCCATATATGTCAACTGGCATCTGCGTATAATATAATAATTGCATAGACACGTTGTGTTCTATAGAAAATGGTAATTTGTCTGTGAAAGGAACTAAGCTCATCACCTCGGAGAATCCCTGCACATTCATGGCAATACCTGACATTCGATATTTTCCCTCATGGACGTAGGAACGAGTTGCTCTAGTGTCTACAAGAAATGAAAATGTCTTGCCTCCTATTGTCACCTTGATCCTTAGTTCCTCTCAGAGATCTGTTGTCACAGATACATCAGGTCGCTCTGTGGGCTGTCCTTTTGTGGATATAAATTCAACCCTGTACCTGTGAAAGGATTTCCTCCTACCACGGTCACACTCCCTAGTTTGGGCGCGGGTGCTTGCTGGACTCCTGTATTCATATTCCATTGTGGTATCATGGCCTCTTGTGTCTGCTGAGTTTGTACCTGTTGTGTTTGCATAGGTCCTTGCTGAGGTTGCCCCAGTGGTGATTACATTTTGCAATGGCGCTTGCTGTGTCTGCTGTAATATCAGCGCACATGTCTGAGTCTGTGTGTGATCTTGGGCATAATACTCCTGTGGTTCTGTATTATATTGTGGGACACAGCCCATCCCGCTCTTGGAGTTTGCCAATTTTGCTGCATGCCTCCTCTGCTTCTACATGTTCTGGCTATGTGTCATATTCTCCTGCAATTCCAACATTCCTGTGGTTGTTTGCCATTAAATCCTCCTCCTCCCAGAGGATTCGGAAATCCACCTCATCCTCCTCCTCTAGGCCCATTCCCTCTTCCTCTTGGCCAAGAATTGTACGCACTTGATTGTGGGGTACACTGCCTTATTTTGCTGCGCTGATCGCATCTCCTGTCTCATCACACCCTCATTACTTGTCAATACCACTCCCTCTATGGCTAATTTTGATAACCTTTTCTTGACTAACTTCCCCTCCTCCTGCTTTCTGCTCTCAGCTTTCTTCTTATTCTCCCGTAACAATCGGCAATGATGCACAATTGTCAATTGTATTTCTGGCCATGATTTCGTTTCCATTCCCACCTGTTTCTTCATTTTGCTGTTGCACTGGCTTGGGCAGTCCCTGACACAAAATGTGGTAAAATAATGCTACCGTTTTATCCCACGGTTATGAAGATATGATATGATGTGTCATTTATAACGTGCCTGTACACAAGTGTTTCTAGGTGCAACAAGTCATGGGGGGAAGACGAGGGAGGACAAGACAAACGATCTTACCAGGCCTTGTGTCATTCAGATTGGGCAAGTGCGACAGCGCAAAGGTGCAGGGGAAGGGAGAGGGGGGAGCACCAGGGAGAGGGAAGGGGAAGTGCATTCAGGGCAGCAATGCTCTCAGTAGCTGCAGCCAGGGGCGTACAGCTCTGGGTAAGTGCAAGGAGGCAGGGAGCTATAGAGGTTACAGTTACAGCCCATATGTGCGCGCTAGGCCCGGAAGCAGTGCAGGGGAGACAGATCATGGAGGAGCCTGGTACCTATTGAGACTCTGGGGGTAGCCAATAAACCAGTTGGCGCAGCAGGCAGATAGGTCAGCAGGAGAGAGAGAGAGAAAGAGGAAGAGAGAGAGGAAGAGAAAGAGAAAGAAACAGAGAGGGAAAGAGAGAAAGAGAGAGAGAGAGAGAGAGAGAGAGAGAGAGAGAGAAGAGGATAAAAGGAAGGTCTTTGGCAGCTTTCGGAACTTTGGGTGGTCCGGTTCAAGTTTGAGAGGAGTATGTAGGCCATTCCAGAGGGAGAGATCTACCCCCCGCTATCTGCCCGCAGAAGCATCTGAACATCAGAGAGTTGGAGGTAGCCGAGTGAAGGGGTCGAGAAGGAAGGTATTTTTGAAGAGCGAGTTTGATGTAATGCAGGCCCAGCCCCAGAAAGACTTGTGGAAAGGAAGAGGAGAACGGGAAAGTCTTGAGAAGTTTCTGGAGCTTAAGAAGATCTGGCTCAAGTCTGAGGGGGGCAGCGAGTCCGTTCCAGAGGAAGGAACATGCCAAGGAAAGAGATCTACCTCCCACTCTCTGCTTGGAGAAACGTTTGACCTGCAGAGAGTTGGAGCCAGAGGACAGAAGGACTCTGGCAGGGAGGTTTCTAGGGAGGGACCGCTGAATGTAGAGCGGCCCCAGGCAGCCTTATAGATGATGCAGGGGGTCTTGAACTTGATCCTTACAGCCACCAGGAGCCAGTGGTGAGATTTCAGGGCTGGAGAGATGTGGTACCTGGGCTTGAGGCCAAGGATAAGTCTTGCAGTCCTCTTCTGGATTAGTTGCAGAGGGCGGAGAGTACAGGATGGCAGATTGAGAAAGAGGCTGTTGCAGTAGTCCAGCCTAGAAAGAACCAGAGCTCTGGTGACATTGAGCTTCTGGGGGAAAGTGAGAAACAGAAGAATACCTCTGAGGAGGTGCAGCTGGTAGTGGGCCTTCTTGGCAAGGCCCGTGATGTGAGGAGAGAAGTACAGAGTGAAGTCAAAGATGACACCAATGTTTTTTGCCTCACAGGGAGGTGAAGGAAAAGGGCCTAAGGAGGGCGGAGAGGGAAAGCGGGAGCAGGGGTCCCAATGAGAAGGATCTCTGTCTTACTGGCATTAAGGCAGAGATCGTTGGAGGTGCACCAAACCTGAATCTCAGATAGACAGTCAGGAATGAGTGAGAGAGGAAAGGAGGCTGAGGGAGCCTGAAAGAGAGCTGAGCATCGTCTGCATAATAATGGAAGTTAGAGGAAAAGGTAGAGATCAGGTGGGCCAAAGGGGCCAGGTAGACATTGAAGAGCCATGGCGAGAGGGTTGAGCCCTGGGGAAATCCACAGAGGTAGGGCGGAGAGAAAGGACCCAAGTTGGACCTGGGAGGGTTAGTCAAGGAGGAAGGAGGTCAACCACTCCACGGCCTGATCAGTGATGCCCAGGTTCTATCAGGATGGCGTGATTGACCATGTCAAAAGCAACAGAAAGGTCTAGGAGGATGAGGACAGAAGGAAGACTGGAATCAATATTAGAGAGCAGACCTTCAAGAGAGCAGTTTCCATGCCTCTGGCTGCTCTGATGGTCATGGAGAGAACCAACAGATTCAGAGAGTAAGCTGGCCAACAGATGGCCAGCTTTTCCAGGAGTTTGCCCAGGAAAGGGGTGATATAGATCAGGCGATAGTTTGCCAGACAGGTACGGTTGGCAGAAGGCTTTTTAAGGAGGGGATGCACAAGGAAGAGTGCTTGAGGAGAGAGGGGAGGGATCCAGTGACGAAAAAGTGATTGTAGAAATTGGCCAAGGCTGGAGCGATGGTGGCAATGTGGTCCTTGATGGTTCTCGAAGAGCAGGGGAGCCTGTTTGGATTACACTTTCATAGATCGGACTTGTCTAAAAACATCATCATTGTCGGAGAGAAAGAGGAGAAAGGAGGAGGAGAGGGGAAAGCGGCCAGAGGGGGGCTGGGAGAGGTAGAGGAAGAGGAGAGTGAAGACAGGATGTCCTGGGTTTTAGAGGTGAAGTGAGAAGCCAAAGCTGTACATAGGGCCAGGGAGGGAGCAGGCAAGGTGGAGACCGCAAAAGGATTGGCCAGCTCCTTCCAGATGTTAAAGCGTTTGGCTGTGTTGTTAGAGGCTGTAGAGACACAGGCTTGAAGGTGGACTCTCTTCTTGGAGGACAGAGAGTCTGTATTGCCTTTGGAGCAACCTGCAGGCCAGTTTGTCAGAGGATGCGCCAAAGCCCTCCACTTCCTCTCAGCAACCCTACACTTGCGTTTCAGGGCCGCAAGTTTGGAGTCATACCAAGAGTTGCAGTTGGAGGTAGGCTTCAGAGGGATTCTCGTGACAGGGGCAACAATGTCCAGAGCATTGAAGATAGAAAGATGCATGTTAGAGATGGCTGTGTGAGAGTGTGAGTCAGCCGCAGGAGTGGGCGGAGCAGAGAAAGTAGAGGCAAAGGCATCCACTGACACACGCTTCATGAGCTGAATTACTGAGAAGGTAAGTGGTAGTGAGTCCAAGAGAGAGAAGTGTTGAGAGGGTTACAGTGGGGGAAGTCTGAGGAAATAAGACCATCCATTCTCTCATCTCAAGGCGCCATCTCTCTTCATTAAAGGCAACAGGGTCTTCATCTTCTCCCATTTTCCTAGTCATAATCACACCCATATCTGATGTATTGGGATATTGGACTCTGAGCGCCCGCCATATACAAATATATATTTGCATTCTCTGCTTTTGCTCATTTCCGTATTGTCCTCACTGCTATAAGCGGGGGGCTCGTATGTCGGATTAACATACCCCGCTGCTGCTTTCAGTTCTTTTAAGGGTTAAAATCCCTTCTCCTCTGTATCTACGTTCTTATTTTCAGGAGCAGAACGGGGAGCTGAAGGCGTTACATCCTCCCCTTTATATTGATTAACCATCCACTCCTTCGCGACTGGATCTTCTTTCTTACTCTAATACATTTTCCATAACTCTAAAATAGCCAACCTTTTCTGTAACTTCTTCCCCTTATATGTAGCATGCAAATATGTCATCATCTGTCGCAATACTGATTTTGACAACAAACCCTCCTGAGGCCACGGCATCAGTGTCTTATTGGTCGTGCCTCGAACCCACTGAGAATGTTACTTCCTTATTTTGGCTGTGTATTTTGGCAATGCTCCGCATAAGTGTAAAAGAGGCATGTCCCCCATGATGACAAGTCGATCTTGACTGTCTATACTTACCCAACCTTTTATTCTTCTCTTTATTTAATCAAATATACCACACTGATCAATTTGAGCAGCACCATCAATCGCTGCTTATTATCCAAAAATCGAAAATATTGTAATCACTTTTTAAAATCCATGCAACAATGTTTGTTTTGTTCCTTTGTTTATGCTTCCTATCAATGTTTAGTATTTCTTTGTTTTATCATTGATATTTTAATAATCTATTTTTTATTTATTTATTAGTTTCCTTTGATTTCTATCCACCTAATGGATGTCAATCTTTTGATTAAAAAAATCTAACAATCATTTACATTTTTTACTATCATTTTATATCTATTAATCTTAACACAACACACATTTTATACTAACATATTATAACCCCATACAAATGTGCACTTTATTACTTTTTCCTGCATACGCCTTTCTTTACTACCTTTAGTAAATGTATCTCATCTAATTTGTTACTCCATCTTGGAGTTTGATACGCACTCTTCTTTGGGCTTGCCTCAGGAATCCTTAACACCCCTATTTGGAGCCTTTTTAGTTCGTATCCTCCCGCCCCATTGGAACCAGGAATCGAGGTATCTATTTCTTTTCTTTATAATCTCAAAGGATCCTGTTACTTTACACCACATATTTACAACATAATCCCTCCCCCTATTTTTGCCACGTTCAATGTACTACTTACATATGTGGCTCAGCTCGAGTCCCTCGGCATCGACTCTTCCTCAACCAACCAGTTTGCCTTCATTCCGTGGGGCACCTGCAGGGACCGGACAGGAATTTCGTCAAAGAGGACCAGCCAGCCGTATCTTCTTACAATTGTTTTGTTACGCGCTGTTCTCCATAGGAAGCTCTGCGGTCTTCTGGCTAATGGCGGAAGCAACCAAAAGTCCAAAGATCTGGATCTGGGCCTAGATCGATTAGACCTGAACCATCCGCACAGCTACCAAAATGTGCTCCAGCACCTTGCGGCGTCTCTGGTGCTTGATGGAATTACCAATAAAGATCTCAGACCAAATAACCGGACAGACTCAGAAAATATGGCAAAATGCGAATTTATTCTCAATTGAATAAAGCAGCGCAAACTGGCGAACAACGGACTGATGCTTGCACACTCACCCATAAACTTGATTATACAGAGTTTATATACCCCAATATGCGTCATCTATGATGTCATCATACGTGGCAAACTACAAAATCTATTGAAAGGAAAGATTGGTTACGGGAACATATGTATCTATGGTATTCATGTGGGTTAGTACTTCATTGGTTGCCCCTTAGCTGTAATCACGCCTCAAACTACCTCTAAATACGTATAATACTGATTATAGCAGAGAAAATGGCAGCAGATTGGTATACACAACATTGTATAGCATGTTACCTCATAGACCTTCTGATTGGTTGGCATTCTCAACCAACCTTGGACTTTCCGCTCGTTAGCAGCATGTAAGCAAAACAAAACCCAGGTGCTTGAGTCACATCAGGTTACTCCCCATGTTCCCAATTAATCCATCATCTCTCATCAGTCCAACCATAAGCCAAAGTTTCCCGTCTGTAGTTGACCTTGTAGCCTTTTCTCGGTTCTCTCTGTTAATTTTCTAATACTTAGCTCTTGCAAATGTTTTCTTCTTTTTTAATCTAAAAAATATCTCTTACGTATAGTTTATCCATCTGCCTCCCCTTGTGCCTTGCAATTATTCCTTAAAATAGAAGCCTTGATCCCAGGCCAACATAGACTCCTCTTTATTTTGCACACAAAGCTGTTTCTTCAACAGCTCCTGACTCTGTATCCTTAGTTTGTCTCTGAGGTAGCTGAATTGAGTCTTTACACAAGCCAACAACCATCTTCCTATAGTGATAGCCTTGGCCACGATATATTTTTCTCTATAGCAAGCTTCTATAAGTCTCATCTACCTTGCGTTACTGCATATTTACACTTATTGGTCAGCAAGTTACTGTCATGATCTCTGCTTCCAAAAGATCAGGACTTGCCCGACTCCCTTGGAAGCAGACCCATAACCCCGGTTCTGAGTGCAAGCCAGTCCCAATTGGGTCCTTTTGGACCCTGTCCTGGCGCCAGTGGCACCAGGCTCATAAAGATGCCCAGTCCCAGCGCTGGAAGCGCCGGGCTCATAATGCTTGGGTGGACTTACCTGCAGCAGACCATGCTGCTTACTTACCTGCCAGTTGAACCCCTGATCCTCTTCTGTTTGGGACTACTTTTCCTGTTGGGTGGGGCAGGAGCCACTCCCTAGGTTCAGAACACGAACTCTTCTGGAAAGCAGGAACTCTTTTCTTACCTAGGCTTGGCTGTGGAAGGAGACACCTAAGCACTACAGGAGGCTATTTAAACCACACCCGATGGATGAATCTTGCTTTGCGTTTATTCTGCATTCTCTGCAGCAGAACGCTCATCGTGTCTTCTGCTTCTGATCCTGGGCCTAAGGGAACAAAGGCTTACCATCCTGGAATCCAGTCTTCAGCAGCACCTGTAAAGACAAAGAAAGAACAGGTTAGCACTACGGTCTTCAGTGGCAGCGCATCTCTTACCTGGTCCATCGGCTGTCACCAACGCCTCGTGCTGCATTCCGGCATCTGAAAGACAAAGGCTTACCTACTCTTTGCATGCTCCGGAGGTCTTCGCACTGCATTCCGGCATCTGAAAGACAAAAGCTTACCAGCTCTTCGCACGCTCCGGAGGCCTTCGGCGCTGCATCCCGCATCTGAAAGCCAAAAGAAGGTGCGTTTAAAGACAGTGGGCAACTTTATTACTCACGTGCCATTACTCCTTCCCACGCAGAATCCAGTGGGTATTCCAGCACCCTTCAGCTTCTCTAAAGCTCCGAACTTGTACCTGCAAGATAAAAGGGACAGTTAGTGCGCATTGTGAAGCAGGCTACAAGCGCTTACTTACGTGCTTCCAGGCGCTTCTATTCCTCACGCGGGTTCGATCCTCAACTCTCATCAGCCTGCCATCCGCCATCGCCAGAACCCTGCAAAACAAGAGATATCATTTGTAGTGATACACGAAATTGCAGCCTTGCCAATCAGGGCTTTAGATGACAGCATTAGCCGCTGAAAGCCAATAGTGTATTCAAAGTATGTGCTAAAAATGCTGACAGTAGTCTGTTGTAGCACTTCCATTATGCAGTAGTGAGCTACAAGGAATATGCAGGCCTAGTATGAAATAGGTCACATTATGCATTGTTGATAGACAGGCAGGGAGAGGGCCCCTAGCTCTGTAGCTAATAGGTATTTTTGGAGTGTTTGGAACATCATGGCACCTATATAGCGCTTAGATAGCCAGTCTTAAGCGCTATAAACACTAAGCTATGAGTGCATGCCTTTTAGAGCTTGCAGATGGGGTTAATACATCCCTGCTTCCCTTAGAATATTCAGCCTCACTAACGGTAGCCCTGGCTCCAAGCTAATCTTCCTTTTCTCTGGGAAGGTACTGATAAGACATTCCTCAGCCTTCGCAGATGGGAACCAGGGAGGGGTAGGAGCGAGCAGGGTGCCTCTCAGAGAGAGTTGGGTTTTTTCCATGAGCCAGTTGCACAGGGAAAGTTCTGGAACTGTGCGTCATGGTGACTGACAGCACGAGATTATAAAATATCCATGCACACATGACTCGGGGGGAGATCGTCCTGTGGACTTGATTCATGCACGGTCAAGTGCCCGGAATTGGCTCTCACGGTGTCCTCCAGCATTGTTTTTCTGAGCGGGGCTTGTTTTTACAGCTAGCTTATGAAAAGCCAAGGTCTCCCAGTGCTGATTAAAGGGACGTAAGACTGTGTTTCTCTATGTTTCTCTATATTTCTCTATGTTTCTCTATGTTTATCTAAGTTCCATGTTTCACTATATTTTGCATTGTTCTAAGTTTATGCTTTGTAATATTCTTTAACTTGAATACCAAATGTATATGAAATTCACTGCTTAGAATAAATATGCTAAAACTTTGAGGGTGTCATTTGTCACTAGCATGAGATCACTACTCAGCACAATAGAACCTGTATTTTGGGCTGAATTGGGTATTTTTGCTCTCAAAGGGCTGGCCCCGAGGAAGATTTTGCCCATATCAAGACATTTGGTGGCAGCTTTGTGGGATTTGTGAAGAGCAGTGCCGTGCTGTGACATGACAAATTGTGTGAGAGAACACAGTGTAGAGTGGGGAGCAGGCTGTCGCATTTCCTTGGTGGTCTCACTGCAGCTCTGAGACTTCAAAAGGCAGCAATGTTGTGTCGGCTTGCCGTGGCCGATAGCTTGTGTGGTTAAGACTCCCTTCAGTAAATCAGTCGTGACTGACTTATTGCTTGGGATGGTGCCAGGGAGTACAAGGCGATGAACAAGCGGGAAATGGCTTTGTTTAAAGCACTCCGATGAATGGTCAAGAAAGATGTATGCTCAATTAGAAAAGAATTTTATCATGCGGTTTCCCCAGTTTAAAGTTGTAATTTGGAATGCATAGTGAGACGGAGTTCTCATCTCTATTCTGTCATGAGGGCAGGGAAAAATAATTGCAAGGATTTGACATGCAAATTGTGAATAGTGATTTAACTATTGACTCAGCCCCAGTGTGCTAGCGAGTGGGGGCTGTAATGTTCGGAGGCGAAGGTTCGCTTTTTTGATGTATGCTTTTGAGTGTTGGTATTCCTGAATAATGAGGAGCCATGCTTAGGAGAATGAGTAACATCTGTGCTGAGAGCCTAAAGGGTTTGTTTTTCTTTTGGCAACTGTAAAATTCCATGTGCTGGTGGTGGCGAATTCTGTTTTAAAGGAAACACACTAAAATGGTTATATTGCATTTTAAGCTGTGCCATGCTTTTAATGGGTGAGAGACTCACTTAAAAAGAAAGTGAGTGAATGTTATTTGGATTTTCGATTTTTGTGTATTGATTTGAATTTGCAGAATCAGTTTGCAGTGGTTTGGGGGGAAAAACAATTTATATTTTTCTAAATTGCCCCTGGAGTATTTTTAACTGTTCGCATGCTATGCCATGGATTTGTGCTGTTGCCTTATAAGTGATGTATGATTTGGAAATAGTGTCCTGTTGACTGTGATACATGGTGAAAAAATGTTGTTGACACATTAAACAGCCCACAAGCAATATAGAGTGTGGGTTGCTCTTGCAGGAAAACAGTGCAGAGAGCTGCACTAAACTAAATATGGCATTTTTAATTTTTATTATTTAAATGCACTGAAATGAGTGGTTATATTTTGGCAATGGTACAACAGAATAAAAAATCTGTGTGTGATAAGATAGCACAAAGATTTAGTGGGCTGTGAGTTCTCTTGAAAGATCGCACATTACAAGAAAAGAAAACGTATCCTTTTAAATGGGACATTAATCAGGTTAAAACAGGCAAAAAGACTCTTTGACATTTTGCAAAATTACATGGAGTAGAATCTGATGACAAGAAAAGTGCCTCTTTTGAAAATAAGAGTCTTGCTGTGTGTGCAGAGCTTGTGCCTTGAAGCTGTTTTGGGCGAGGTGCGCGAAAGGAAGGCAAACAAAAGCAGAAACAGTACAAGAAAGAGTTAATCTGGATGAACTGTCTGAAACGAGTGCCTTTCCATTGAAGCCGCCACAGTGTAAGAGTTATAGAGCAAAAAGAGATAAGCTGCGTGCTCATGGCGCTGCCAGGTGCACACGAAAGATAAACAATGCCTGCATTCCTGAGGAAGGAGGTGCAAAGACAGAGAGCTGTTCAGAAGTAAAGAATTTGCCCAGTGACACTGTGGTAGGGAACAAAGGCATGCAGGATGGCAGACGGGCACATTACATCTGAACATTTACCTATGCATCTGTGAATGGGCCAAGAAAAGACAGCTGCCCATTCCAACAGACATTACTGTGCAAACCGCATTCCCATGTGATGTGATGTGAAGTGAAACGCTATTGCTGTGCAAGCTGCATTCCAATGCTCCATGTGATGTGAACTGAAGTAAAGCGCTGTGCACTGGAGAAGAAACCTCTAGGCGCTTTGAGAAGAGAAAATACACATCTGGCAAACTGCAAGCTACATTGCCAGGGATGGAGTAACTGACAAAGACATTATGGCATTCCAGATGGAAGCAGAACTGACAAAAGTGCTTAGCCGTTTTGCAAGAGACAACATGCAGAGCGGGGCTTTGAAGGACAACATGAACACTGCACATTAGCCATGATCCAGAAGCCTCATGGCTTAGTGCAAGAATGAATGATTTGTTGAAGCAACAAAAGAAACTGACTTAGACTATCGCACTCAAAGGGGTGGTCCAAGAAACAGCAAACCCCCTTTGAAAAAAATGACAAGTGAAAAAACCAGAGGCTTGAAAGACACTGCCTGTATGGAGAAAACATAAACAAAGCTGCTGCTTGTGCAACTGCAAGCGGTATTGGACTGAAAGACTTTACCTTTGAAAAATGGAGTGATGCCAGCAGGGCAAACTAAATCAAGATCATGAGACACTGGAAGCAAGTTGGCGCCTGGCATTTGTGATCGCTTTGGTGAAAAAAGAAAAGCATTGTGCGACCTGGGTACTTATTATATGGCTTTGTAAAAGCACAGATCAGTCTGAGGTACCATTGACCAACTATGATCGCATTGCACAAATGAGTTTGTGATTAGGCAGTTACACCCCGTATGGTTGAGTGTAAATAAGCCCCCAGAAACAAGCAGAAGGGTGATAAATAATTGCAGTAGCAATGATAAAGTGTGTAGTTACCTGATGAGACTTTTTGAAGATGGGGGTGGTATTATGGGAAGGGGTGGATAACGCTGATATTGAAGTTTTGATGACATCCTAACATGAAGAATAATGATATTGGACTTTTGATGAAATCCTAACATTTCTGTTTGTATTTTGCCTAGGCAAATAACCAAGAAATAGATTGGGGGGTAGACGTGTGCAAATGCCGGGTGACACTGATCAAGGAAACAGACGCATTCTCAGAGAAAGCGAGCCACTGCGACATGCTATTTCAACTTTAAACGTGCCCTGCACCGCACTCAATGCTGCAACCTGCGAAAGGTGTCCAACAGAGTAATAACTTCTGCTGAACTGGCACGGTGCTGACTTGGCTAATTATCAAATATTTGATGCTACACATTCAAATGATTCAGTTGCTGGAAATAACTTAAATGACATGGTTTGCCCTTTCTTGTTTAAAGGACTATGGACAATGAGTTGTGGACTGTAACATCAGGCACCACAAAAAGCTGTGTGACACAGCAATTGAATGCTAACACATTGAAAAATGGTTTTTAAATGCACTGTTGAGATGAATCTGAAAAAAAACGAAATGGTTTTACTCTTCCAACTGAATTGCTTTAACCAGAGATGTTTTGCTTTTTGAAAAAAAAAACCTTCTTCTAAGTTGCACGTAGGCAGGAGAATGATTTATGAATTGTTGGGGCAGCAGGATTATGCAAGTAGGAGTGTAATTTATTTTGAGATAAGATGAGTGCGCACATCAAAGTCATCTGTGCGTAGGTTAAGATTCTTAATTGAAGTAATGCTGCCAAGTGTGTGAGCTATAATTTGAAATGGTAATCTTTGAAACGCTGGATACTTTTACAGCCAGCTTAAGGCAGGTAAATGAAACCATGACTGACTTGATGTTTGATTTTATGACACAGAGTGTGACACGGTTTTTGTTAAACCAACCAGTTTCATGTTTTTGTGGGGACAGCTGTCTCCAGCACACTAATGCAAAGAGTCACCTTTTGATTGTAGACATTTGGAATAATTCTTTGGAAAAGCGCTACAAATGAGTATCCACATGGAATTGCTAGCGTACTGGCCTGGCACATTGTCAGGCATCTTTTGTCACTGAATGGATACGATTTGTTTAATTTGTTTAATGTGATGTTTTTCTGACCAAGAACTGCAGCGAGTTTCTCGCCAAAATTTTATGGACTATTACTTGACTAAATGCATTTTACACAATGGTGTGATGAAACAGCCACTGCCGTATAGTAGTATGGTGTTTGTTGCTAAAGTTATTATTGTATATGGTAGATATCCCACTTGAAGAAGAGTATTCTCCAAGTCACAATAGGTAGACACTGTGAACCTGTTAGATTTTCCAGTAGTAAGACAACATGTAAATTGTAGGCTGGTAATGCACACCTTCATTATTACAGTGATACACTTAGACATAGATTTACCATGAGGCAATGTTTCCTTAGTACTACCAAGCTGCTACAAATGGAGTCCATTTCTATGGCCCATCACCAGAGTGTGCGTAGCTAGGGAGCTAGATTCATTAATTGCAGGAGCTTTATATGCTTGTGACATAGAAACTGTGCACAATAAGCTAGCCACTATGGGTTCTGATGCCAGCTCTGCTATAGAACTTCTGGCCTAGTGGGGCCCATTGATACGCCCAACACTGCTACAAGTATTGACAGCCACTGAAAATGGCAGAATTTTAGGTATGAAGACATTTTTTCTGCCATAGGGCAGGTCAACAAGACTGCTATATACACACAATGCATTGTATGGCAAACATTGTTAAATCAGCAGGTGTTGGCTTTTTACTGGGTGGGGGCGACCATCCTCCACACACTGGCACGCAGAGCTACAGTTACCAGCATACATATGGATTGAATTGCTTGCTTTTGATTGCATGAATAACACATGCCATGCTTGATGTAAATTAGTAGAATTGTTTTTATTTAGATAACCTGGTGCCCATGGGTTCACCTTGTTCACGAAATTAGGTGGTTTCTGGTTGGGTTCCACATACATGGGGGAAGTGTCTAGTCACACAGCCCATAGTCACGCTTGAATGCCCTGGGATCAGGGGGAGGTAGGCCCTTAGAGTGAAAGGCTGCCAGGTTTTAGAATTGGTAACCATACATAAATGCAATAGTGCATTGTAGATTAGACTACACTGGATTGCCTTGACATTTTAACTGCATGCTGCTTTTTAACTGACAATCAGTTATACAAAATTGATTTAGGTATTTTTGTGTAGGCCAGGTTTTGGCTAGAGTAAATGTCCATGTTCACTTTGTGTAGGTATTTTTGTGTAGGCCAGGTTTTGGCAAGGGTATATGTCACTGTTCACTTTGTGTACATTTTTGTTTAGGTAGTGTTTTACCTTGCATGCCACGCTAACTAACCGCTAGAAGATAGTTTGCTTAAACCTCTTGCAAAGCCCCTAGGTCTTTATCACTGCACTAAATACTATATTGATAGGTATTAGTCAGCATTTGTCGCACAAACGTTGAATAGGGGTGGAATGTAGTGATACACGAAATTGCAGCCTTGCCAATCAGGGCTTTAGATGACAGCATTAGCCGCTGAAAGCCAATAGTGTATTCAAAGTATGTGCTAAAAATGCTGACAGTAGTCTGTTGTAGCACTTCCATTATGCAGTAGTGAGCTACAAGGAATATGCAGGCCTAGTATGAAATAGGTCACATTATGCATTGTTGATAGACAGGCAGGGAGAGGGCCCCTAGCTCTGTAGCTAATAGGTATTTTTGGAGTGTTTGGAACATCATGGCACCTATATAGCGCTTAGATAGCCAGTCTTAAGCGCTATAAACACTAAGCTATGAGTGCATGCCTTTTAGAGCTTGCAGATGGGGTTAATACATCCCTGCTTCCCTTAGAATATTCAGCCTCACTAACGGTAGCCCTGGCTCCAAGCTAATCTTCCTTTTCTCTGGGAAGGTACTGATAAGACATTCCTCAGCCTTCGCAGATGGGAACCAGGGAGGGGTAGGAGCGAGCAGGGTGCCTCTCAGAGAGAGTTGGGTTTTTTCCATGAGCCAGTTGCACAGGGAAAGTTCTGGAACTGTGCGTCATGGTGACTGACAGCACGAGATTATAAAATATCCATGCACACATGACTCGGGGGGAGATCGTCCTGTGGACTTGATTCATGCACGGTCAAGTGCCCGGAATTGGCTCTCACGGTGTCCTCCAGCATTGTTTTTCTGAGCGGGGCTTGTTTTTACAGCTAGCTTATGAAAAGCCAAGGTCTCCCAGTGCTGATTAAAGGGACGTAAGACTGTGTTTCTCTATGTTTCTCTATATTTCTCTATGTTTCTCTATGTTTATCTAAGTTCCATGTTTCACTATATTTTGCATTGTTCTAAGTTTATGCTTTGTAATATTCTTTAACTTGAATACCAAATGTATATGAAATTCACTGCTTAGAATAAATATGCTAAAACTTTGAGGGTGTCATTTGTCACTAGCATGAGATCACTGCTCAGCACAATAGAACCTGTATTTTGGGCTGAATTGGGTATTTTTGCTCTCAAAGGGCTGGCCCCGAGGAAGATTTTGCCCATATCAAGACATCATTACAAAAGACTTTTAAGACATTTGAAGTGCCCAGAACTTACCGTTCGTGCAGTTAACGACGGACAGCAGTCCTCTGAGGTCAAGAGGCCTGCACCCTTATCCAGTGAAGAAACTGGTTACGGCACCCTGCCCCGAGGCAGATGGAGAGCTCGGCGTTCACTTACCTAAGGTGAGGGCGTTAACCTTTGGGGTTCTACAGGAGAAGAGAAAGGGAAGAGGAGAGAGGCACCCAATAACCCCAGTTCATTAATCCCATATTTTCTATCTGCAGACATCTTACTCTTCGAGTCAGACATACAGTGCACAGAGGTCCAGCCCAAAGAGCCAACCGTGTGTTACACATCACCTTTGAAGAAACGGCATTCACCCAGTCAAGACCGGCGCCTCTGCGGGAATCAGGTGAGCGTTACAGAACGCAAAGCCTACCGCAAAACTCCCACCCAGGCGCTATGGAAACCTCGGATACCGACCAGCTAGCCCAGTTACTTGGGGAACTAAGAGCAGAAGTGCATGCAGCCCGTCAGGAAACAAATGCTCTAAGAAGGGAACTGATTATTTCCAAGGAGCGAACAGACGATCTCGCTAGACAATTGCTACAGTCACAAGCCGGACAAACTCCGTTACCCGCATCAGGGGCAAATCTTCCTTCAACATCCTCTACGAACCCAGTGCAGATCAACCTACCTGGGAATGTACCTCTGGCTCCGCCCGAACGATTTTCTGGTGACCCAAAGAGGTTTGCAGTATTTATTAATCAGTGCCGGTTGCACTTCTTATGCCGGCCAGCAGCCTTTCCAACTGATCAAGCTAAGGTAGCTTTCGTGCTTTCGTACCTTAGTGGCAATGCAGCAGACTGGTCGATCCCTCTAGTTAATCAAGATGATCCGGTTCTCCATGATTTTCAAGCTTTTCAGCTCAGTATGGAAAAACTGTTTGCAAGACATTCACAGGGGCAGGCCTTGGACAATGAGCTCCTTTCATTGCGACAGGGTAATCAAGACCTTTTGGTTTATATTGCTTCTTTCAACAGACTGATAGTGGAAACTCGATGGCCTGAGGACAAAAGGATTACGCTGTTTTATAGAGGTCTACGTGGAGAGCTCAAAGATGTGTTAGCCCAAGTAGTGAATCCCCCGCAAGACTGTTCGGACTATATTGACTTAGTCGTTCAAATTGACCACAGACTGCAGAACAGGAAGGCCGATCGTTCCAAGTTTGATGCTCGAGTATTTTCCAAACCACCAACTCCTACCAAAGGAGTAGACTCCGGGGAACCCGTGCAAATAGGGGGCCTGAAAGGACCACTAACACAAAAGGAGCGGGAAAGGAGAAAACAGCTGCAATTATGCCTCTATTGCGGAAACTCGGGGCACTTTCTTCGAGACTGTCCGGTGAAACCAGCCAAGAAGGCAGTAGGAGCTGCAGTTACCAGGGTCACAAACTCTGAGCAGGGAAACAACCTCGCCCGACAAGATTAGAGGTCCTCTTGCCGAGCGTTAAAACCAGTTCCGTGACCTCGCATTTCGTGATACCTATGGTCCTCATTAGCCCTGAACATCCGGATCGATTACATGCGATTGAAGCTTACGTCGACAGCGGTGCCATCGGCAATTATGTGGATCATGAAATGGTTTTGAGGATGAATCTGACTCTTTGTCCAAAGGCTGTAAAGGACGTCATTACTATGGTGGATGGTACGGAGATAGCCTCTGGACCAGTAACGCATACCACCCAAGAAGTGACGCTAGTAAGTCAAGATGGACACCATGAGAAGATTGTGTTCGATGTGATCAAGGCCCCTCAGTTCCAGATTATTCTAGGAATTCCTTGGTTAGAGAAGCACAATCCTCAGATCGATTGGCGAGCAAGAACGGTTCAGTTTCCAGAATGTGTCTCTACTTGTCACCCTCGACCTGGTGTTGCACTGGCAGCAATTTCCTCGGAGGCTCCCCAGTTACCTCCTGAATACCTAGAATTCCAAGATGTTTTCCGGAAGGATCAGGCTAACTCTCTACCTCCTCATAGGCCTTATGACTGCCAGATAGACCTGATACCTGGATCTACTCCTCCTTGTAGTAGAATGTATGCCCTCACCGAGCCTGAGAATCTTCACCTCCGACAATACCTGGATCAATACCTAGCGAATGGGTTTATTCGTCCTTCCAAGTCCCCTGCTTCCTCAGCTTTGTTCTTCGTTCCAAAAAAAGAAGGGGACCTTAGAACTTGTATAGATTATCGCGCCCTGAACCAGATCACCGTTAAGAATAGATATCCGTTACCTTTGATCCCTGAACTCCTGGACCAAGTCAGAAAAGCATGCATATATACAAAGCTGGATCTTAGAGGAGCCTACCACTTGGTACGAGTAAAAGAGGGCGATGAATGGAAGACGGCCTTCCGCACCAAGTATGGGCTATTTGAATATCAGGTCATGCCCTTCGGACTTTGCAATGCCCCGGCCGCCTTTCAATATTTTATGAACGATGTCCTCAGAGAGCTCATAGATGTGTGTGTTGTTGTTTACAATGACGACATCCTCGTTTATTCTTCATCGGAAACTGAACATCGGAAACACGTGAAAATGGTCCTCGAGAGATTGCGTCAACACAAACTTTTCGCTAAGTTGGAAAAATGTGTTTTCAACGTGACTGAAGTTGAATTCTTGGGATTCATATTATCACCTAGCGGAGTGCGTATGGATTCAAAGAAGGTCGATGCAATTCTCAAATGGCCATCTCCATCCTCCGTAAAAGGTGTTCAAAGCATGTTAGGCTTTGCTAACTTTTACTGCAGGTTTGTCCCCGAATTCTCTCGAATAGTCCAGCCCATCACCGCCTTGTTAAAGAAAAACAAACGTTTTGAATGGTCTACCGAGGCGGAACAAGCTTTCCAGAATTTGAAGACTAGATTTATCTCTGCACCGATCTTAAAACATCCTCGCCCAGAACTCCCCTACATCGTTGAAACTGATGCTTCGAGCCTTGCCATGGGGGCAGTTCTATCACAAAAGGACCCAGTAACCAATCAGTTGCATCCCGTGGCATTTTGGTCCCGCAAATTCTCGCCTCCTGAAATCAATTACACTATTACTGATAAGGAACTTCTAGCTATCAAGTCCGCCTTTAAGGCTTGGCGGCATTATCTTCTGGGGGCCCGACACACCGTTACTGTGATTACAGATCACCGAAACCTGCAATATTTGTAAACCGCAAAAGCTCAATCCTCTAGGCAACTCCGTTGGGCACTATTCTTTGCCGAGTTTGACTTCATAATTACCTATCGACCTGGTACAAAAAACGGTAAAGCTGATACCCTTTCTCGGATGGGAGTGGAAGAACATTTGATCAATCCTAAACCTGTACCTATCATTCCCGAACAAAGAATTCTAGGTGTAATCGCCACACAATCCATAGAGGAAGTTAAGGATAAAGCCAGGCTACTGGTAACTCCAGCAGATATACAGAATTGGCATCTGCAGGGAAAGGACTTTACGGTGAAGGACAACCTATTATATTTCCAAGAACGGTTATACCTGCCCAGCACAGATTTACAGAAAAAGGGAATCTCTTGTTATCACGATTCTTTAATGGAAGGACATCCCGGTATGACCAAGACCTCGGAAAAGATCAAGCGCTACTTCTGGTGGCCGTCTTGGAAAAAAGATATCAGAGACTTTATAATGTCCTGTGGAGTATGCGCCCAAAACAAGAGTCAAAAGGAAAAACCAGCCGGCCTCTTACGCCCTATTGACATCCCGCCTCGCCCTTGGCATACGCTTTCTATGGACTTCATCACCGATCTACCTCCATGCTCCGGATACAATACGATCCTAGTAATCGTGGACCTATTCTCCAAGATGGCGCATTTCATTCCACTCAAAGGCTTACCAACAGCAGCAACTCTGGCCCGAGAATTTCTCGAAAACATCGTCCGACTGCACGGTTTTCCTTCAGTTCTAATTTCGGATCGAGGTAGTCAATTTATTTCTCATTTTTGGCGAAGTTGCTGTCGGTCGGCTCAAATTGATGTGAGACTTTCGACCAGCCACCACCCTCAAACCGACGGACAAACCGAGAGGACCAATCAAACTCTGGAACAGTATTTGCGCTGCATGCTACAACAAACTGAAAAAACTTGGAAAGATATCCTTTGGATAGCCGAATATGCCTACAATAACTCTGTCCACTCGGGAACTGGGAAGACCCCGTTTTTTCTTTTATACGGTAGTCACCCTCGAACCTCGGAGTTGGATCCACTCCAAGGTCTTGGAACACCAGCAGTAGACCACCTGCATTCTACAATCACCCAAGCCTTTAAGGAAGCCGTTTCTCACCTTCAAAGGGCTAAAGAACAATACAAGAAAGGAGCAGACCAGCATCGGAAGGAAGCCCCCCAATATCAAGTAGGAGATCAAGTCTGGTTATCCACCAAATATCTACCTCTAAAAGGACCACGCACATTCAACCCAAGATACCTTGGTCCCTATTCCATCACTACCATAGTAAATCCAGTAGCGGTCAAGTTGGACTTGCCCCCTCACATGAAGATACATCCGGTCTTCCACGTCTCTCTATTAAAACCCGTGCAACCTCAAACCCGACTAACTACATCTCCAAAACCTATTCTAGTTGATGGAGAACTCGAGTTTGAAGTCAAAAGCATCCTGGATTCCAAGATCTCCAAATCTAAACTATTTTACCTGATTGACTGGAAAGGCTACGGTCCCCAAGAAAGATCCTGGGAACCTGCAGAACATGTCCACGCGCCTCGTCTAATCAAAAGATTTCATCGAACATTTCCTAACAAGCCCAAACCCCCGGAGAAACCCGGTTTCGGAGGGGCCTTGAGGGGGGGGTGCTGTCATGATTTCTGCTTCCAAAAGATCAGGACTTGCCCGACTCCCTTGGAAGCAGACCCATAACCCCGGTTCCGAGTGCAAGCCAGTCCCAATTGGGACCTTTTGGACCCTGTCCTGGCGCCAGTGGCACCAGGCTCATAAAGATGCCCAGTCCCAGCGCTGGAAGCGCCGGGCTCATAATGCTTGGGTGGACTTACCTGCAGCAGACCATGCTGCTTACTTACCTGCCAGTTGAACCCCTGATCCTCTTCTGTTTGGGACTACTTTTCCTGTTGGGTGGGGCAGGAGCCACTCCCTAGGTTCAGAACACTGGAACTCTTCTGGAAAGCAGGAACTCTATTCTTACCTAGGCTTGGCTGTGGAAGGAGACACCTAAGCACTACAGGAGGCTATTTAAACCACACCCGATGGATGAATCTTGCTTTGCGTTTATTCTGCATTCTCTGCAGCAGAACGCTCATCGTGTCTTCTGCTTCTGATCCTGGGCCTAAGGGAACAAAGGCTTACCATCCTGGAATCCAGTCTTCAGCAGCACCTGTAAAGACAAAGAAAGAACAGGTTAGCACTACGGTCTTCAGTGGCAGCGCATCTCTTACCTGGTCCATCGGCTGTCACCAACGCATCGTGCTGCATTCCGGCATCTGAAAGACAAAGGCTTACCTACTCTTTGCATGCTCCGGAGGTCTTCGCACTGCATTCCGGCATCTGAAAGACAAAAGCTTACCAGCTCTTTGCACGCTCCGGAGGCCTTCGGCGCTGCATCCCGCATCTGAAAGACAAAAGAAGGTGCGTTTAAAGACATTGGGCAACTTTATTACTCACGTGCCATTACTCCTTCCCACGCCGAATCCAGTGGGTATTCCAGCACCCTTCAGCTTCTCTAAAGCTCTGAACTTGTACCTGCAAGATAAAAGGGACAGTTAGTGCGCATCATGAAGCAGGCTACAAGCGCTTATTTACGTGCTTCCAGGCGCTTCTATTCCTCACGCGGGTTCGATCCTCAACTCTCATCAGCCTGCCATCCGCCATCGCCAAAACCCTGCAAAACAAGAGATATCATTACAAAAGACTTTTAAGATATTTGAAGTGCCCAGAACTTACCGTTCGTGCAGTTAACGACGGACAGCAGTCCTCTGAGGTCAAGAGGCCTGCACCCTTATCCAGTGAAGAAACTGGTTACGGCACCCTGCCCTGAGGCAGATGGAGAGCTCGGCGTTCACTTACCTAAGGTGAGAGCGTTAACCTTTGGGGTTCTACAGGAGAAGAGAAAGGGAAGAGGAGAGAGGCACCCAATAACCCCAGTTCATTAATCCCATATTTTCTATCTGCAGACATCTTACTCTTCGAGTCAGACATACAGTGCACAGAGGTCCAGCCCAAAGAGCCAACCGTGTGTTACACATCACCTTTGAAGATACGGCATTCACCCAGTCAAGACCGGCGCCTCTGCGGGAATCAGGTGAGCGTTACAGTTACTTCATCTTCTTTGTATATATGATCACTTTATCATTGCTGACATGTTTCTCTTGTCAATTCAGTTACATTGTTACTCTCTTAAGTATTTCCATATCCTTTCAATATGTCCTTGTATATCTTCTTCATGACATCACTGTGCCCTGGTCAGATTTCACTCAGCACTCCATGATGTGCAACGGTGTACACTGACATCCTTCCACTCTTTCAGTACAAGGGTACTACATTCGGTATGGTTGCCTGAGTGCATATCGTTTCTCATACACTTGATGCGTTATAAGGACAACACATGGGGTCCCACATTCAGCTCTTCTCCTGCTGTTCCAATATGACGTTGGTGAGGAGGCAGGAGCTGGGGAAAATGCATCCACCTGCTCCTAGTAGCTACAGGCCTCCACTGCTATGGCTGCCAGGTGCAAACTCCTGAACATCCACAAAATCCATCCTGATGTCCCCTTTCAATCTACCAAAACACTCACATGCAAGTAGCATCCTGATTAGGTTGGATTACTTCCCCAGCCTTTCCATGAGACACCCCCGCCTCCTTTCCTCCTCTCAACAACGAAATTGTAAGAGAGACATGGAATCACCAGTCTGACACTGACACAAAAGGTACAATTTGTAAAACCTTTATTCAATTCTTGGGTTTGGAAAAACTCCTACCTTGCCCTATAGCTAAGATGGGAGTAGTCTCTACCATCAAATAATAAAGAAAACATAGTCGTAGTCAGTCTCTGTCAAATCAAAATGGCCTACACTAACAAAACCTTTTGCGTAGACTTTCGAGTGGACTACTTACTTTTGCTGAACCACTCTGCTACTCGGTATCACTGGCTTCACAGTCTCATCCCCACACGTGCAGCCTTCAATTGTAAGCTATATTGTAGGAGAAGCCCGAACGCGAAAAGGGCAAACGCAACATCTTTTGAAGCTGGTTTGCTGTTTTGTGCTAATTGGACTGAATTGGATTGAAGTGGTCCAAATCCTGTACAAGCTGTGCACTTGCTGTGCATAAAGACTTGTATCTGGTGAATTTAACTACACGGCACACAAGGGAGGCAGTGCATTGGTGGTGCCCTGAAATTGCTGCCTACACCTTTAACAGAAGCCTGTGGGGAAGACACACCCACCAGGAAGCAGTGTATTTAACCCAGCCCTTGCAGCGAGAAGCCCGAACGCGAAAAGGGCAAACGCGACTTCTTTTGAAGCTGTTTTGCTGTTGTGCTGGGGTGCTTTGGTGAGTGGAGCAGAGGCATTCCATTTGGTGAATCTAAGTATACGCCACACACGGGAGATCTTGCAACGTGCACCGTTATTGGCACTTATCGCAGCCTGTGGAGGCGCGAGAGACTGTTGGAGGCCATCTCTTTTGATCTCGCATCCGCGCATCCATTAACGGGAGCCTTCTGTTTGGCTGCTCCCCCACTAAACATTGCAACAGCTTCGGGCTTATCTATGACTCGGAGGGAAGGTATGGAAACACGGTCTTGTGGGCGGAGTGGAGCCCAGACCTGTGTTGTTCCCGCAAAGACCATGACAACGAAAAATAACCCATCAACTCAAGTAAGCAAAAAGTCTTTCACTGTGTGTTCAAAGCTTCTAAGGTCTCCTACAACAAACAAACAATGTTCAAATGATTTGCAGTTCAATGATGATGGCAGAGAAAGTGAAAGTGAAATTGATATGCGGAAAACTAATGTGGGGTAGGCATGTACGAGTGTGCACAAAATTGGGGAAGTGAACGTCGTAGAATGCACAAGTAGGCATGACGACATGTTTGTACAGACGCCAACCATGCCTCCGAATCAAAATAACATTGACCATGATATAGATTGTTTTATTATGGAAACTAATGAGATTAATGGAAAGGCACACCACGCTTGCGTCAGGCCCCCTAAAGATATCTGTGCCAATGACGGAACGTGTGGATGTAAATATTATTCTTGTTCTGAATTCCCCTTTGAATGCAAGATAACAGTGGAAAACTCTGCACAGCCAGCTGCCATTCCACAATTATGCGTCCTGGCTGAAAAGGCTGTACATCAGAATACTGGTACCATTATAAATTATATATATGATCAGGAGCAATGCTGTGACCAAGAAATCTGCAAATGCAGGACCAAGGACAGTATACTTGAAATGAGGAAAGTGCCAGATCAAAAGGATGCAAATTGTGCTGAAGCTACAACATCATCCTGCCAAACGAAAATTCCAATGGAGATAAGTGTTCTACCCATGAGAGAGGCTAATCAACGCATCATGGGTGCTGACATCGTAATAGAAGAGACTATTGTGAACAACAACAACCCAAATAATGTAAATGAAAGAAGGAACTCTTTGAGTGTAGCAGATAAATTGTTAAAAGATCTCACAAAAATGAATTTTGATTTCAATAATCGGTCCCTCAATCATCCGAAGGACTTCTTTAGATTAGGCAATGACGATATCTCTGAGAAGGCGGATTTACAGGAGGTAAGAGTTGATCAAATATGCGTTGATGAAGTGAATGATCCTCTTCAAGAAAGCATAAATAAGTGTGTGCTCAGCCCTGTATACAAAAGGGAAAGATCTGGAAATAGCCTTTCAGGAGAAGTAGTATGCTCACAGGGTAGAAGACAATGACCACTTTTTACTTTGCACTCACCCATAAGATTTATGCCATCGATAAAAAAGCAACGGCTGAAAGATAAAGAGCGCAATGGAACCCGGTCATTGGCGAACGCAGAGCAGGGAAGCACTTCTGATTCATCGGATCTTTCTACTTCCTACACTGAGGATTCATCTTTAATGGAGCGCCCCTTCCCCAAAATAAGGCGTACCCAATGGAAAAAGAAAACCATTGACCTGAAAGATAAAGAAGCAGAGGGTGACAGGAAATCATTGGATTTACAGGCAGTAATTATGTCCGCTATGAACATTTCTCTGTTCCGTATATGAAATTATATGAACAGATGGATGGAAATATCAAGGATTTGACAACATTGACAGCACTGCTTAACACCAAAATATCTAACATCGAACAGGAAATACGAACAATCCCAAGAAACTTGAAACAAGATAAAACTCACTACGACAAATTTTTGAAGTTGATCTTGGATGCTATGCGAAACTCACGTGAAGATAAAAGATTGTTGGCAGAAGATGCACGCGAAGCGCTAAAACTTCTAAAAAATTCTCAAGTAGAAGTTACGCAAGAGAATCCGACAAATGGTCACAAGATAGATTGCAGCTTCAATGTTGACAAAGAGATAAATAAACCAAAGAATGATTCTGGGAATAATGAGAGGGTAGAGAAACAGAATGGGCAGTTGTTACGAGAGAAGGTAAAAAAAAAAGATACCCACACAACTTCAAAATAATAAAGAGGATAAATGGCAAGGGTGTCTCCCGATATCGGTCGAGTCCTTTGCGGCTCCAAGAGAAGCACGAGTAATTCTAGTTGATAATCTGCAGGAAAAGAAACTGGAGCCAGCAGGAAGTGGGAAGTCTACAGAAGTAGATGATACTGCTGATGCCTTTAACTTGAGTGAAAATTTAAATGCTAAATGCACCGATGTTCCACAATTGGATGAAATAATTGAAGTGCAAGCTGGTTCAAATGAAAAGGCTGCCCCGCCAAAAACCATTATAGATGAAGTGCAAGTTGGACAAAATGGAAAGGCTACCCCTCTAAAAATGATTACAGATGATAGCACAAATAAAGATCAAAACATCAATGAGCCAAGAGCTCAGAATAGAATAAATGTGGAGAAAGATACCACAACAGAATCTGAGGCTCCTCACAAAAATAATATACAAGTTCCTAAAGGAATGTTCGATATATTCGCAAAAGATGAAAACAAACGAAATACGAAAGGAGTGCCGCAAAAAAAGAAAACGAAAAATCTAAAAAAAGGAAAAATAACAAATGGCGCAAGAGCGTTCTTAAGGAACCTCAAGACAGTTACAGTAAATGTTTCTGCCAATGGTTGTGGCCCGGGGCAAAACCAAGTGGATGTGACTAGTGATAAAAAAAAGCAAAAAGGAAGTTCTACTGAAAACAATAATGAAGAAATAAAAGCACCGAGCATATCTAATAGAGAGACTGACCTAGAAAGGACGGCGGAAGTTATAGACATCGAGACACTTATGAATTCATCAACGTATGAAGAGGTGCGAGATGATATACAAAAGGGAAGTGAGAAGGAAAACGTGGAGAAGGTACCTATTGCAAACCAGAACATGGCTGGTCACGAGGAGCTAATAATGAAAATATGTGCTCCAGTAACAGGACGGTTTTGCGAATTGGTTAATCAATCAAAGACGGACCCTCATACTAAGCAGGATAATACAGCGAGCCCCTTCCAGACATTGGATGAAAAAAGACAAAAAGCTATATTAAAGATGAGTGAGCAAGAGAATGGCACCCTTGCGGCGCACCTGGTCTCATATAGAACTTATGTGAATGATGAAAAGGATTCGAACCAGGGAAATTTACATTGTGAAACAAAAATCGAGAGTGGGAATGCTACACAGAACATGAATCAGTATAAAGAGAGAGAGAACTCTGATAAGGCTCAAAGTAGCAACGACAGACAAAATGCTTATAAAAGCAAAGCACTCAAAGAAAAGGCAAAATACTGCCTAAGCCTGAAAAAATACTTAAAATTCATGACGGTCTAATAATGAATCAAAAGAATGTGTTGAGCCTGTTTCATCATGTGCCTACACTTCGGACTATTGAATCTAGCGACATCCAAGCGGTAGAATTTAAGGATGACATCGCATTGGACAAGGTACACTTATACGTAAACTCAAGATTAGTTTGTGAAACTCTGTTGCATGGAGCGACAGCTTTGCTACCTTGCGGATTTGACATTGTGGAAGAGGATACATGAATGATGACAGAAGCAATTGGCACATCATCTATTAAAAAACCTACGTCCAATACACCACAGAAGAACAATCAGATCAAAATGAAAACAATGCCAGATGAGCAATGGAAACTAGATTACAAACAATTCAATCTGACTCGCCAAGAACATCGTGACACACAAGAAACGAAAGAAGCTGATCAAATTAGAGTAAAACACTTACAATAGCTGAGGAAAATAAATGAAAAAGAGATGCCGCGCCAAGACTATCTTGGCACTCAAGAACTGAAACAAGCTGATCAAATCAGAATTACAGTAAAAAACTCACAGATGGCGTCCAGAATAAATGAAAAAGAGAAAAATCAATCGGATAACACGGAGTGGAATTGGCTGGCTGCCACTTTAGCGAACAACAATGAAAGCTAATGCCTAAAGAACTTAAAAGAAGAACAACTTGTCCTCAGCTCCTGGAATACAAGAGGTTTCACCCATTTGTTTAACAGCAATGGGAAATGGACCTGTGAGATGGATCTGATCTGTTTGCAAGAAACTTGGTTGGTTACGTGTCCTATAGCAGAAGATTTTGAAATTGCAATCAACCCGGCTATCAAAAGAAACAAAGGTAGACCAAGTGCTGGCCTGCTTATACTCATCAAAAAAACATCTGGCTATAGATTGCAAGAGTCTAAGAATGTATCACCGTACATCCAAGTAGCTACCATCATTAAGAGTGATGGCACAGAAAACAAACCTACACCACTCTCTATTTTAAACCTCTATTGGAATCACCGTGAAGCTGGAACAGTTTCTTTTGTCGACCAAGTCAATGACTTAATCGATGAATTACTGATTGCTGACAACTCTGCTCATATTATTGTTTGTGGAGATCTCAATATGAACTGCATAGAACTAAGTAAAAATGAGTTACCAGCGAAACAAAATCTGGCTGAAAAAGGGCCCGAAGTATTAACCCTACAGAATTTTTCAAGGTTAAATGGAAATGTAGAGGGAGACATACCAGCCAAACCAACCTGGCAAAGGAATAATCAAAGATCCACACTGGATTATATCTTTGCATCAGATAACCTAAACATCATTGATCTGAAAGTACACAAAATGCAAGCTAGCGACCATGATATGGTCGTAGCCCGCTTTAAGATGATCAACCAAACTGTTTTGCCAACATGGAATCCTAATATAACGCTAAACTGCGGAAGAAATAGATTGAAATTGAGCACAAAGCAGGTGAGCGAAATAAAAAATGAATATGAAAATCATATCGTTTGTGTGTTGATTACACCCCATTGTTGGAACAATATAGGATCAGAAACAATCCAAACAATACTCATAGTTATAAGCTAAAACATGCTTATAATACAGAAATTGTTAGCAGAAAGAGGGAAATGTGCAAGGCTTTACGACAAATTAACAATCTCCCTAAATCAGATCAGTTAGAGAGGAAGAAAAAAATCAGACAAAGGTATAAGAATTGGATCATAGCACATCGATCCATGACGGAACAACATGATGCAGAAATAATGATAAAATGTCTGAAAGAGAGGAATTCGTCTGACTTCTGGAAAGTAATGAATAATGAATGCAGTGTACAGCAGGCGCCACGAAAAATCATGGTGACCGAAAAAAATGGATTGAGCACTTCTCCACGCTGTTTTCAAAAAAGGGCAATACCATCGATCCTTCTATGCCATCTCTACGACATTGGGATATTAATTTGACCAAGATGACATTTTGACAAATATCAAAAAACTCTCAAACTCCGCGCGCCTGGACCGGATGGTATTACAAATGCGATGCTTAAAGCCAACCCTGACGTGTGGGCTGAGTTGTGTAAAATTTTGTTTGATAAAGTCGCAGCAGAAGCAATTACTCCTAGCTCCTGGAAGAAGGCTATTGTCGTGCCTATTTTCAAGAAAGGCAACAGATCTAATCCAACAGACTATCGTCCAATTGCCTTACTTGATGTTATAGGTAAAGTATATGCAACCCAACTTCAGCAAAAACTAAAGGAATGGCTAGCTCTAACTAACCATCTAGATGTTAGACAAAGCGGATTCATAAAAGGAGTGGGTATGCTGTTTAAACCTCATACTAATTAATTTATTGAAAATGGAGGGAATACGTAAGGGCTCAAAAGTATAGCTTGCTTTTGTCGATCTGTCCCGTGCTTTTGACAGTGTTGACAGAGAAAAGCTCTGGACAAAACTAAAAACCTGGAAATGCCCTGAAAGTTTGCACGCTGCCATTAAAGACCTACATACAAACACTGAAATTAATATCCGATTAGATGCAAATGGCACCTTGTCAAAACCTATTTTAACCTTTTGTGGAGTCAAGCAAGGGTGTCCTTTAGCAGCCATAATATTCAATGCATTAATCTCTGATATTGGCGAGGTTTTTGGAAAATTCTGGGGTTTGCACCAAAAATAGATGACTCCGCCCTGAATTGGATTCTCTATGCTGACGATTTAGTATTAATGGACCTTACACCAATTGGGTTACAACGAAAATTGCAAGCTTTGGAGCAATATGTTAAGGACAACGGTTTGTACATAAATCCAAGCAAATCAGTTGTTCTTACTTTACAAGATCTTAAAAAAGGTACAGCTAATGCAAAAAATTGTAGATGGCACTTGGACGGCGCTCCCCTGCAACACGTGAATCAGTTAAAATATCTGGGCATGTGGCTGAATTCAAATATAAATTATCACATCTGGATAGAAAAAACAAAATCCAAATGTCGCCAGCTTAGTGCCCAAGCTGCAGCACTTGATAAAAAATATGGTAAATTCTCTTTTGTTCCCATAATAACGTTTTATAATCAAAAGGCGGTGCCATCTTTAATCTTTGGCGCAGAAACCGCTTTTGGATGTCCAGCGACAATGTGGGATACCCTTGAAAATATTTTTTGGTCAAGAATTCTGAAAGTAGGGAAGGGCATTCCAGCTGTAGTAGTACAATACGAATTGGGACTAATATCCATTACTGCAAAGATCAGTTGGAACACCTTGGCAATTTTTCAGAAAATAATTTTGCCCATTGGTACACCGCAAATGAAAATTCTACACGATCAAGAGAACAAACAATCAAATTCAGTTTTTTCAGCTTGGTTAAAACAATGCCACCAAATTTTGACTGATATAAACAGTGATAAGACCACCCTTGTTGAAAATCCAGATGCCGTAAAGAAGAAATTGTGGGAACATGATTGGATAAGCACTGGTATGAGCAGAGCAAAATATTCGCTAATGAAAAATGTTCCTCTGGAAGGAAAAGCCTACAACTTTCTGTACAAATACCTTCAAAAATGCCCAAATAAACAAAAAAGAATACTCTGCATGAAATTCAGATTGAACCAATTCAAAACAAAAGAAGTGATTATGCGTTGGCCTAAATATAAGAGGCTCGATCCAAAGTGTAGATTTTATAACCATCATGAAGGAAATATTAAGCATCTCATTCTTACCTGTAACGCTTTTAAAACAATAAGAAAGACACTATTTGAAGCAATTGTTGCAGAAAAACTCACCACACAATGGAAGAATGGTGGGAAGAATGCTTCATGGAAGCTAACAAAAAGTTTACCTATGCCTTGATACTTCTCCTAAAAGAAATCGAAGAACTTACTAAATCCAGTGTGTAATGGGGACTGAAATCTGTACTTCTCTAGGCTTCCATCTATTCAAATAGTGTTTGACTGATTTTATTTTTTCATATAATTTGAGCGATGGTTTCGTCATTTATGATGCGTTTGTCTGTAATTGGGTAAATGTGTGAATTTTAGTAGGAGAGACACCCTTTGGTTTCTCACATACACGTCACCCTTGGCGATATAGCTGCATCTGTTTCACAGGGAAACAGAGAAATGAAATTGATGTTCCCCTGTTCCTTACCTTTTCGGTGTTCCACAGTGAAACAGTAGGGTTGCAGGTCTAAGAACCATCACATGGCACGAGAGTTATAGTCCTTCTGTTGACTTATCCATACTAAAGGTGAGTGGTCAGTGATGAGTGTGAATTTTCTCCCTAGTAGGTAATACCCAAGATGGACAATTGCCCATTTGATGGTAAGGGCTTCCAGTTCCAGGAAGGGATGTCCTAATCCATTGTGTATTTGCGATAGTACTGCGCCTAAACCTGTGAGGGAAGCATCGGTCTGTAATACAAATTCCTTTGAAAAGTATACTACTTTTAATATTGGATTTTAGCATAAGGTTTGTTTCAGGTTAGTGTGACAAGCATTGTCCTTATCATTACAACACATGCGCCTCATTACGATTTTGGAGGTAGCCATGCCGTTTTTACCGGCACGGCTACCCCCAAACTCGAGTCCGGGTCCCGAAAAATGGCAATTACCGGGCCATTCCGACCTTTGCAGGCCTGGTAATTCCCATTCGCGGGACCCGGACTCGGTACGTCCCCATTCCCATTTGAGCCCCCATAGGGCTCAATGGGAATGAGGATGATGGTAACAACGGTCCTGTTAATAACGGGACCGTTGCTACCATCCTGTTCTGCTAGTGGGTGCCGCTCTGCACGTCTGGTCTGACCAGGCGTACAGAGCGGCCCCGCGAGCAGAACTCGGAATGTTGCGGTGAGGTAACAACGGCGCCGGTAGCACTACTGACGCCGTTGTTGCCTTACCGCAACACTCATAATTATGCCCATTATCTGTGGTTCTGCGTTTCTTAGCTTGTCTGCCAGTCCGGCTGTTCTAGCTGAAAAATTTGGGATAAACCTACGATAATATCCAATCAATCCTAGGAATGCCCTAAGGTCTCTCTTGGTCTTGGGTGTGGGAGCATCTAGGACGGCTTTCACTTTTTCTTGCTGGGGCTGAACACTACCATTCCCTACTAAGAAGGCTAGGTATTTCACTGCTGATGGAGCTAGCTTACATTTCGATGGATTGGCAGCTTAGCCAGCCTCTCGGAGGGTTCTCATAATAGTAGATGGAAAAGATGGTCTTCCCAAGTTTTACTATGAATTACTATGTTGTCAATATAGGCCCCACAAAAATTGGAATATGGCTGTAATATCCTTCCATACGTCATTGGCAAGTTGCTGGTGCCCAATGCAATCCAAAAGAGAGGACTCTGAATTGGAATAGTCCAATTGGTGTCGAGAAAGCTGTCTTTTCCTTAACAGGTCCATGCACAGGGACCTGCCAATATCCTTTGGTTAAATCTAGGGTTGACAAGAAGGTAGCATTTCCAAGTTTATCTATTAAATCATCTATAAGTGGCATAGGATAGGCATCAAAGGCGGGAATGGCAGAAGAGGGTTCGATGATGTTTGCCTTTAACATTGTTTTAACCTCATCAATCACTACCTGCTTTCGTGCTTCTGGGAGTCTGTATGGCTTCAGATGGACCACTTTCCCTTTTGGGGTTCTAATACAGTGGTACATACCATGTACTCTCCCTGGTTTCTCACAGAATACATTGGGGAATGCAGTAATAAGGTCATTCACATTTTCTTGCTTATGTTTAGATAGTTCTTGGGGAATACGTTCAGAGTTGTCTATCTCCTCGGGTTGCAAATAAGACAATATAGAAGAGGTAGTAGCGGAAGGATTTTCTTTCCACTCTTTCAGGAGATTTACATGGTAGAAATGGGTCTTTTGCCTTCTATCAGGTTAGGATATTTTATAGGTACAGGTTCCTGTTTGCTCTAGCACCTCATAGGGCCTGTGCAGTTTTGAAACAAGTTTAGGTAGGTAAGAGGACTAACACTTTCTGTCCTACTGAAAATGATCTTAGATTAACCTTCTTGTTGTAGGTGTGTTTTCGTTGGGCACAAGCTTTCTCCATATGAGTGTGGACTAGACTATGGACAAGTCTCATGCGCTCTCGTAATCGGGTAGCTGTTTGTGAGAGGGGGATTGATGCCTCTTCCCTTTCATCCCAGGTCTCCCGGAGCATGTCTAAGACATCTCTTGGCTCTCTCCCATAGAGTAACTCAAAAGGAGAGAAACCGGTGAATGCCTAAGGGCTCTTTCTCAATGTAAATAGGGCTCATGGCATCATACGATCCCACTCCTTCCCATCCTCATCTATTAACTTTCTCAGAATCATTTTGAGGGTCTTATTAAATCTCTCTACCAATCCGTCTGTTTGGGGGTTTGTAAACTGAGGTTCTTAAGATGGTAATGTGTAGTAATTCCTTAACTTCACCCATAAACTTACTCATGAAATGGGATCCCTGATCCATCAGAATTTCCTTAGGGAAACCAACCCTAAAAAAGAATGGCAACAGGTGTTTTAAAATGTGTTGGGTTGTGTTGTTCTGCATGGCAAAGGCTTCTGGGTACTGTGTAGCGTAATCAATGATTACGAGAACATATTTACTACCCATTTTCGAAGTTTCCAATGGTCCAATCATATCCATCCCGATTCTAGAGAAGTGGACTTCTACTATCGGTAATGGGTTCAGAGGGACAGGTAGCAGAATATGTGAGCTGGTTTTTTGGCACATCTTGCATGTCTGAATGAAGTTTTTATGTCAGCATGGATAACCAGCCAATAGAATTTCCCACTGATGTGTGCTTGGGTTTTCGATTGTCCTAAGTGTCCCCCTGTCAAATGAGAGTGTGCAATCTCTAGCACGATCTTGCGATGGGTTTTGGGTATTACTAATTGGGTCTTAATTAGGCCTTGCCTGGAGGTTTCCCTTCTATATAGTAATCCTTGTTTCAGGAAGAATAAGCGGCTCCCCTTTTCTTGTCCTTCTCCCTCAGGAATTACTTCTAAGAAAGTCTCTGCGAGCACTGGATCATTTCGCTGGGCGAAGGCTAGTTCGTTCATTCACTTCCTTTCGCCGGACCACTCCGCTACTCGGTATCAGTGACTTCAGTTATCAGTGATATACAGGTCACAGAATCAAACTTTGCTAACTCTTCCCTCTACAAACTCCCATTATCCACACCCACTTCTGTGCCCTGTCTTCATGTGGTTTTGCTAAGCAGTAAAACCTCTCCCTATTCAATTCCTCCCACGTTTATATCCATCGTTGGACTAGTCCACTCCTCACCTGGATACATCCATCTCCCAATACCTACCCTTCTCTCACTCAGTGCTCTCAACCTAACCATCTGCTGTCCTCCCTGTGATGTCTCCCACTTTCCATCTTATGACCTTCTGGATCCCCCTCACAGGGACTCCCTGAAATCAAGGACAGGCCAACATTTACTAGCTTCACTATCGCCCTTAAAACAGCCTTCTCTCCAAGGAGGGAGCCAGAGAGTTGCAAAAGGTTACCGCCTTCACACTCCCACGCAATTCCCAACCTGTGTCATCACTGGATTGCAGATCTGCATATATCTGCACATTGTCTAATACGTGAAGATTTATATTTAAACACTTTCTTGTGCTGTCTCCAGCTTCTTTGCCACCACCCACTGGTTTAATGTGTGAACTACTATCACTTATTTTTTAAAGATTATTATAAAGCGGTCAGCAAATGGACTGCTCCAGCAGTCAATATGTCCTTTGCAAAGTACTTCTTAGTCAAAACCTTCATTTGTAATCAATAAATAGATAACATACATACATATTAGACTGCAGCTGAATGCCTATGGTATAAGGGCCTGTTTCTTAGGACAGACTCTGTACTCACCTTGAGATCCCTCCCAGGGGGCTTCCTCTCATAGAAGGTGACTTTCCTGACTTTGGGCTGCAGGACCCCCTTCGGCCTGTAGCTAGGATCAGCCACGCCCCCTCCGCAGCCCTGCATGAATGACAAGAGAGTAAGGCAGCAGTGCCGCCAAACCATGCCACATAAATTATACCACATACATGCATTGAACATGCAAGTGCGCTTCGCACAAACATGGAGACATACAAAGTGAATATTATACACACAGGATAAATAACACAAAATAAATAAATAACACAAAAACATACACCCATAACATACAAGCGGGACAAACACAGAAAACACTAACACATCTCATACCAACAGAATATACAAACATACTGCGTGCAAAGATATCACATGGTCATAATACCTGTGCACATTACTTGTGTAAGCACTATTGTATTCTGTGGTGTGTGGACATAGAGAAGCAGACTCCAGGTTAGCTTGTGTTAGCAGTGCCTTCTTTATTGTACCAAGTGCAGTACAAGTAGATGTTAATAGGGCAGATTGCACCACCACCCAGGCAGGTCCTCCTAACTCAGCAGCAACGGCCCAACTGCCTAGAATGGAACACAGCTGAACTCTTCCCATACATTCTGACCTGTCATAGGGCTCCACAGCATCACCAGTGTGAGGTCATAGGATGGTGACAACAAGACACCTCAGCATGCCTCAACATACCTCACCTCCCCCGTAAGGAACCACAAGGACAATCCCCACACACATGGCTAACTCATCAATATAATAAGGCATAAACAATGCTTAGATAGAACAAGCAGATATTTACAATAACACATCCCCAAAACAAATGTGAGGGACAAAGGTGTGACAGCCAGGTATTTCGCACACACAACGCTGCAGCACAAACGTAATGGCCATACCACACTTAAGTTTAGTTTAGTTTATTAATATACTTATAGCCATATGGCTTTGTATATACAAACGCAATACATAAAATACATAAAACAAAACACGTTCACGATTTAGCTTTTTCCATTGATCTACACACTTCTGTGATACAGCAGAATAAAAACACATTAAAAATCATAAAACAACATTTAACATATAACTTATTTCATCTACCATCATATTTGTGTAAAATAATAAGTTAAAAACATCAATCATTAACCTAACTAATAAGAATTAAAAGGACCAAATGATCATTATTTCTCAATGGATACCTTGTTTCAAGAATTGTTTGTGGGATAGGTACCATTATTGGCGTTGTGTATGTCGCAATTTCCGGTTTCCAACATATAGGCTTAATTGGTGACGGGACTTCCGGTAGAGGCATTTGGCTCCTCCTCTACAAACCCCTCTCCTTTTCTTCTACTTTCACAAGTCTCTTAACTTTCCTGTGTTGGTGTTTCCTGCACCCCTTTTCACACCTTCCTTACCTTTCATATTTTCTTCCCGCTTTACTAGGCACAATTGCACCTGTTTCTTGCTCTTTTTCACATCACTGTGCCTCTTGCACACTCTTTCCTTTTTATCATGATCACTCGCACCCGTCTCCTCTTTTTCAGGTCGCTTGCACCCTCTGTGTTTCTTTCGTTTTACAATTCCCTTCTTTTCTTGTCTCTGCTCCTCTAGAGCCTTTCACTTTTAGAGTTAATTTCTCCTTTTAACTCCCCGCCTCTAGCTCATTAAACCTATATTCCTTTCTGTCTTCTTTCTTTTGCAACTCTTGCAATACGTTTTCCTTTAAATTTGTTTTACTTTCATGCTGCTTGCAACAATGTTTCAATTCAGCTCCAGTCACCCGCATGCTACTGAGTTTCTCTCTTCCTTTTTTCATGAAACTCACTGGTAAGTGCAGCGCTGTCACGCAGTCTTCCTCTAGTTGCTTGGGTCGAGGTCAGGGTCTCAGCAGCTGCCCCTCTAAAACACTTGCGACCGGCACACGTCCCAAGGGAATGAGCAGTACCTTAAACACGGCCAGCAGCTTGTGGTCGAGTTTCGCAAGGCCTTGGAGACGTTTCTGTTTAGATAAGGGTCTCTTGTGGTTACTGCCTTTTTTTGTGCCTCTGTTCTTGGGCTTAGCTTTGCCTTGCATTAATTTATTGTTTCAGCTGCACCGCTATAGGGTTTGGTCCGTCATGTGCACCATATAGATGCACAAATACAAATACCTCACTCCGGCTCCTTGGAGACACGGCTCGCTAGCCACGCCGCACCCCCTCTGGCATAAAGGGTCAGATTCTCGGCACTCTGTTCTTCTCCAGGTTCTCCCGGTCTTGCTCACTGCTTCCTTCTGCAGCTAAGCTCCCATTCTCCACACTGCATCTCCAGCTCCCTCTCTCACCTGTGCAGATCCACACCTTTTACAGTCCTCAGTAGAGTCAAGTGAAGTCAGGTGTAAATTATTATAGAAGAGTGCCTGACTCTGCCTGCCTCTATTAGTGGGACAATTCAATGGTAGTTGAAGGTTGTCTTTTCCTCTGTTTCTCAATGGTTTTTCCAGTTAATCCTCACTACTCTCAGTTGCCTCTTCTTCGTCCCAGTATTGGTTGACAATGGGGAGGGGGAGAATTGGAAGGTAGGTCTATGTACTGAAACATTATTGTATGATTGACAGAGCAGAGAGGGGAATCCCCTAGCCTTGTGTTTACTCAATGGAGTGTCTTCCTTTTGTGGGAGATCACTCCTTACCCTTGACATCCTGTTCTGCTGCACGAGTCTGGATTAGTGGGATACAAAGGGATATTAATGTTAACGCCATATCTCTGTCTCTTTTGATCTTCCTTCGTATCCAGTTTCATGTACTTGTGCATTTTACGTCTCTCCTTTGGATCAGGGACAACGGACCTGGCATATCCCATAAAGGCCTCTGGGACTTCCTCCTCCTCTCCTACTGTCCCTTGGATATACTGCATCTCGTCTAAGGGTTTCTTGCCCCCTCCCCCTAAGTCTCCTCCTCCCAGGTGATCCTCCCTCGCATATCCGCCTGAGGGTCAGGATCCAATAGCAATGGCCTTTCACTGACCCCTGAGAGGAGGATTGTGGGGAATCATAAGGGAGAGCGCCCTCAGGTTTCTCACAACTATTGCATGCCTCTGTAAAGTGCTCTGTTATGTATCTGTACTGTTGTATACCTCTGTACTTTGTAAAGTTCTCCATAGCTTTTCAAAGCTAGCTGCATGCTCCAAAATACCATAATAATAATAATAATAATAATAATGATAATAATAATATATACTTTGTGAATTTCAAAACATGAAATAGTATGATAATGGAAAACAGTGCATATGCTGAAAATGTGTGTGCAGATTTATTAATAGCAGAACACTGAGGTAAGAGAATGCGTGGGGACTTCAATATAGTTCATTTCCCGCCAGGTGCCTTTCTCCACCCTTTGGCCTGCTCCCCAAAAGAATGAGTGCCTTCTCTGGCCATGAGAAGAGGATGTCTAGGCAATCTTAAACTTCAATGTTGCTGCCCTTTGGTCAATGGAAGACCTCATAGAATGCACAGAGGGATTCCAGGGGCTGGTGGAAGGATAGTTTGAGAACAAGACAACTGGTTTATCCTGCCAAATCAGGATCGTCTACTGTGCTGCCCTTGACAGACTGTACCTCTCTCATTGGCAGCTTTTATTATTAATATTATTCTTATGGTATTTATTGAGCGTGTACCAAGTTTTGAGAAGCAATGGAGCGCTTTACAGAGGTATACAACAATACAGATACACAATGGAACACTTTACAGAGGTATAAAACAGTACAGATGCATAACGGAGCACTTTTCAGAGGTAACAACAGAGCAGATATACAGCGGGGGTAGGATACAGCGGGGCACATGGGAGGGGTACAGCTGTAGAGGGTGCCAGTGAGGAGAGGGGGGAACCTCGTCTAGCAAGTCAGGTGGATTGGGGGGCGATGTGATGGTCTATGTGTTGAGGTGGAGAGGCTCCCTGAAGAGGTGGGTCTTAAGTTCTTTTCTGAATTGTAGGCACATGGGGACGAGTTTGATACTGACGGGAGGAGGTCCAATAATCTTGTGCAGTAGGCATAGAACGCTTGTTTTCTGGTCCTTCCCTTTTTCAGCAGCAGATTTCATGTCAGCACTTGTCCTGACTTTTGGTGGTGTGCTGTCCGCTGGAGATACTGAATTTCTCCGCGAGGTAGCTAGGTGACTTGAGAGCGACTGCCTTATAGATGATGCAGCCAGACTTGAAGGTGATTTGTGTGTGCAGTGGGTGCCAGTGAAGGTCGATGAGGGCTGGGGTGATGTGGTCGTATCTGCATAGGCCCTGGATTAGGCATGCAGCCACAAGTAGGACACTTCTCAGGGGCCCAAGGGAGGACGGCGAGAGGCCTTCGAAGAGGGCATTGCCCCCATCCAGGTGGTATAGGACCAGTGCTTGAACGGTGGATCTAAAGCTGTCCAGATGGAGGATGGGTTTGACTTTCTTCAGGAGGGAGAGCTGATACCAAGCTGTCTGAGTTTTCTTAGCTATGCTTTCAAAGTTGCCTTGCTGGATCGCACTTGCCTGGCTGTGTGTAGCCTTTCCTTCTTTCCTACACCTAAAGCCATGAAACCAGACTGTTTAGATTCAGATAATTCCATCTAGGATGCGCTGCTTCAGATGGAGCACACATTTCCTCCACATCACTCTTCTTCATCCCAGTACTTATTCTCGAGGCGCTTGCCCTCCCCAGCAGCAATCCCAACTACTTAAATGAGGCCTCAAATAGGAAGTCCACCCCCACCACCCCAACAAGGGTGTGGCTTACCTCTCTTCGTCCTAGTTGGTTTTGGAAAATTGCTGAACGCATTGTTATAGAAGAGAGAGAGGGAATGGGGGTTCAAAACAGACAATGTCTGGTTGGCATAGCAACGGTCAATGCCACAGCATTAGACCAAATCACTAAAATCTCTTTTTCCAAACTACTCCGCCATACTACCCAAAGCGATGTTCCCTAACAATATTTTCTCCAATCAGTATCTTTCTGAGAAGCAAGTTGGCTGCCAGGCTTTCCATTTTGTAGCTACAGTGCTAGTATATTGGGCTATGTTGGGCTATTCCCCCACATGCAATTGGGCTATTTATGGGCTACTTTTTACGGCAGATCTGTTTTTATGGCTTCCTGAGGGTTCCCTTCTACACCTACACCACACCCACTCACCTTTTCTTCATCCATACTCTCTCTAAACTCATCCCCATTACGTGTGCTGGTTGTTTTCGTTTTGGGGCTCTTTTGGGCTACATTTTACAAGTCCTCCTGAAGCCACTTTGCCATTCAGGTTTTTGCCCCCAACCAACTACCATCACCTACACAACTTATCCCCACTCTCTCTAACACCACCCACTCACCCACCCTCTCACCCTACTCCTTTAGCCCCCACCCACCCACGCAATCCCCATTGCCTCTACCCTCACCCACCCGATCTCTACTCTCTCTACCCTCAACCACCCTCTCTATGCCCACCCTTTGCAACCCTTCTCACTAACTCTACTCCCAATCTCTCTACAACCTCACCTTCCCACCCTAGCCCACTCTCTCTAACCTCACCACCTCTCCATAGCTCAACTCTGTCTACCCACACAGATCCAACTCCCACTCTCTCTACCCCCACCCACTCACCTTACCACCCACCCACTCTACCCCGCTCACCCATCCTCCCTTCACTCTCTCTACCCCCACCCACACACCCTACCCTTCTCTCTCTACACTCACACACTCTACCCCTACCCACCCTTCCCCACTCTCTCTACCCCCACCCACCCCCACTTTCTCTAACCAATCCCACCCACCCCCACTCTCTCTACCCCCACCCGCCCAACCACCCCCACTCTCTCTACCCCCACCCATCCACCCACCTCCACTCTCTCTACCCCCACTCGCCCATCCTATCCTCCACCCACTATACCCTCAAACACCCACCCTCCCTCCACTATCTCTACCAAAACCCACCCACCCAAGCTACACTCTCTCTACCCCCACTCGCCCATCCTATCCTCCACCCACTATACCCTCAAACACCCACGCTTTCTCCACTATCTCTACCAAAACCCACCCACCCAAGCTACACTCTCTCTACCCCCACCTACCCACCCTACCCCCACTCTCTACCCGCACACTCTAACCCAACCCACTCTTTCTTCAATCTCACCCACCCTGCCTGCTCCCACTCTACCTAAAACCCCCACTCTCTCTACCACCACACACTCTAACCCGACCCACTCTTTCTTCAACCTCACCCACCCTTGCTACTCCCACACTACCTACCCTCACCCACCCACTCTACCCCCACTCTCTCTACCCCCTCCCACCTTTCCACATTCTCTCTTCCCCCTCCCTCCCAACCACCCTTCCCCACTCTCTACCCCCACCATACGTGCCCCACCCACCCCCACTCTTTCTACCCCCACCCACCCACCCTACCCCCACTCTTTCTACCCCCCACCCACCCACCCTACCCCCACTCTTTCTACCCCCCACCCACCCACCCTACCCCCACTCTTTCTACCCCCACAAACCCACCCTAACCCCACTATTTCTGGCTACACCCACCCACCCAATCCTCACTATGTCTACAAAAAGCCCACCCACCCAACCCCCACTCTTTCTGGAAACCTCACTCTCTCTAAAAACCTGCACTTGCTCTTCCTCCCCATCCACTCGACCTCCCCTCTATACCCCAACTCTACCACCCTACACCCATTCTCTTTACCCCCACCCTCCCACCTTACTCCCACTCTATCTACCCCACTCACCCACCCTTCCCCCACTCTCTCTACCCTCACCCACCCACCATATCCCCACTGTCTCTACCCCAAGCACTCTTTCTACCCCCAACCACCCTACCCCCATTCTCTATACATGTACCCCACCCACCCATGGTCTCTACTAACACCCACTCACCCACCCTACCCCACCCACTCAAGCCCCAACTACCCATCCTTTCCCACTGTCTCTAGCCCCACTCACCCACCCTAACCCACCCTCTCTACCCCACCCACCCATCCATCCTCACTCTCTCTACCCCACCCGCCCACCCTACCCCCAAACTCTCTACACCACCCGCCCACCCTACCCCCACACTCTCTACCCCACCCGCCCACCCTACCCCCACACTCTCTACCCCACCCGCCCACCCTACCCCCACACTCTCTACCCCACCCGCCCATCCTACCCCCACACTCTCTACCCCCACCCACTCTACCCACACTCTCTCTACCCCCACACACTCTAACCCCACCCACTCTTGCCCCACTCTTTCTTCAACACCACTCACCCTCCCTACTCCCACTCTACCTACCCTCACCCACTCACCATACCCTCACTCTCACAACCCTCACCCCGAACCCCACTACCTCTACCCCCACCCACCCTACCCCCCACTCTCTATACCCCCACCGAAATGGTCCCACTCCCTCTACCCCAACCCACCCTACCCCCACTCTCTCTACCCCAACCCACCCTACGCCCACTCTCTCTACCACTGCCCACCCTACCCCCACTCTCTCTACCCCCGCCCACCCTACCCCCACTCTCTCTACCCCCACCCATCCTTCCCCTAGTCTCTCTACCCCCACCATACCACCACTCCCTCTTCCCCCACCAACCCTACCCCCACTACCTCTATTCCCACCTACCCGACCCCCACTCTCTATACAACCCTCACTGGCTCTACCCCACCCTTCCTCCACTATTTTTACCCCCACCCACCCTACCTCCACTCTCTATACCCCCACACACCCACCCTACCCTCACCCTCTCTACCCCAACCCACCCTTCCCCGACTCTCTCTACCCCCACCCTCCCAAGCCCCACTCGCTCTACCCCAACCACCCATCCTACCCCCACTCTCTCTACCCCAACCCTACTACCCTACCCCCACCCACTCCACCCTGACCGACCCTTTCTCCACTCTCTCTACCCCATCCACCGAAAGCCCCACTCTCTCTAATCCCACCCACCCTAATCTCACTCTCTCTAACCCCATCCACCCACCCTACCCCCACTCTCTTTACCCGCACCCACCCACCCAACCCCCACTCTCTTTACCCCCACCCACCCACCCACCCTACCCCCAATCTCTTTACCCCCACCCACCCCTCTGACCTGCACTCTCTCTAACTCCACCCTACCCGCACTCTACCCCAACCCTCCTACCCTACCCCCATACTCTTCAACTCCACCCACCCACCTTCCCCCGCTCTCTCTACCATACCCCCACTCTATCTACCCCCAAACACTCTAACACACCGGCCCACCCTACTCGCACCCCCACCCACCCACCCACGATCTCTACCCCCACCCATCCTACCCCCTCTCTCTCTAGCCCCACTCACCCACTGATGGGCTGTCAGGGGTAATTGGAGCAGAAGGGCTGGAACCCTGGGTAAGTAGATCCCCACCCCCCCCCCAGCGAACTGAGCAGAATCAGTAACCCGGGGAAGGAAGGGTACTGCAAATGAGGCGGTGGGTGGCACTCCGCCCACCAGACTAGAAGGGCCCCTCCTGGGAGCGGCGCCATGAAGGAGGCACTGGAACTATGGGACGGAGAGGAGCTAGGTAAAGAGGGCAGTAAAAATCACCCTAATAATCCATCCCCCAGGCAGAAGAAGAAAGAGGGAAGACTCTGGCTCTCTCCTGGGCCGCGCAAAGAGCCACCAGTAGTTTGGGATGGTACCCGGACAGAAAAGGACCCATTGCCAGCAGGACCACCATGACAGGGGTCTGTCCCTGGCCGACTCACTTTCTCTCGGCCACCCTTCTTGTGGGTAGGCCAGGGGAGGAGTACAGCAGTGATTGGGAGGCAACCCAGTTGTGTTGCCTGTCCTTTGTTTTGAATAGCCTGCAGACTCCAGTTGCAATTCAGCAGCCATTGTAAAACATGCAGTGAGTGCAGGCATGCCGAGCCTGCCTCTGCCTCAGAAGAGACAAGCTCTCTGCCTAGAAAGAATGCTAGGGGAGGTCCTTCCTTAGAGGAATCTAGGTTCCTGAAGATCATCAGGGAACCCCTGGGGTAGAATCATGCCACTATAGGGTCACCCGATTCTGGAAAGGAGCCAGGAAATTCTCCCCATCCTCTTACACGTATGCATCCCAGTGCTCAAATGAGGAAGTAAGGCCTGGTAAAAAGATTCTGGATAAAAATCAACAGCCAGGTCCTCAGGTGAGTAGTTGAATGCATGAAATTTAAAGGACCAACAGTGGCACAAGAGGAGAAACCCATGGTTCAGCAGTTTGAGAAGGAAGCTAAAAGGAGTTTCCCCTTAATCCAGTGATCAGGAAGAAGGTGTTCCATGATTGGAAGGACCCAGGCCAGCTGGTGGTTCCTTTATTTATGAACAAGCTTTATCCCCTTAGTGACAAAGCTAACCTGCTGTATCAATAGAGGTAGACTCACTCCTATCAAGCCTGACTGGTAGGCCTTCTTTGTCAGCGAAAGACGTAGCATTTCGAGACCCAGAGGAATGGAAGGTAGATGCAGCCCGCAACAGATCCTTTGCGTGTACCCACTTGTCCCCCAGAATGGCAACATCCACCTCTTACACTCTTAAATACCTGCTGGAGGACTTTCAAAAGTTTTATGATGCCATAGAGGCAGGAAGAATCTGCTCCAGTCTGATTGAGGGCATGCACCTCCAGGCTAATCTCCTGTGGGATTTAGTGTCAGTCTCAGTTAGAGCAGAGCACTCATGAAGCTCAATGGGGTGGCGGCACGTCATCATATTCATGTGAAGAAATGGAGGACAGGCAACGTGCAGAAAACAGTGGCCTTCCATTTACCCTTTCAGGGTGAGAATCTCTTTGGGGATGAATTAGAAGAAATGGCGCACCACATGCATAAACAAGATAAGCATGCAGGTACCCACGGGAGACATCTGAGGCCCCACTCTCGCAGAGGATCACAAGAGGCGAGACCCTAGTATAGAGTAATAAGCGGGATGAGGCAAACCAGTGTTCAGAGGAAAGCAAAGGGGTCCTCTCCTGGCAAGGAGCAGGGCCTCGCCACTCCAAGCCAACTCAACTGCCCTGACTAGGCCTCAGTCCCTCAAGTGGGGGCCAGAATTAGCCAGTTTGCCCAGGTATGGACAGAAAGGACGATGACATTATAGGTACTAAGTATTATTATTCAGGGGTACAGACTGGAATTCACAAACCACCAGGTGGGGATTGGAACAATTGTGACTCCATTACCCATGGTGATAGAACAGAGAGAGAAATTGCACGCACAAATACAGCTATTTATCCATAAAGGAGCTGTCCAGGAAGTCCTAGATGCTCAGCAGGTTTAGGGGTGCTATTCAATCATGTCCGTGGTGCAGAGGTTTTCTGGATGATTTTGTCTCGTTATCGAGCTGAAGGGGGTAAATAAGAGCATCCACGAGATCAGGTTCAAAATGGAAAGACTGCAAAGGATCATCCCCCTGATTGCTCTGGGGGATTGGCTCTCTTCTGTGGACCTCCTAGACATGTATCCCCATGTCTCTATCCATCCCCTTGACTTCAAGTACCTGAGGTTTGGGGGGGGCCGGAACCACTGCCAATTCTGGTTGCTGCCATTTGGGCTCCGCTCAGCACCCAGAATGACTATTAGGGGGACTGTTACACCAGGAGTGGATCCGGATGTACCCTTAAACCAATGACTGGGTCATCCGGGTGTCGTCCTACCCAGAGGTCGAGGGGGCAGTACAGAGGACTTGCAAGATGCTGACAGACTTTGGTTTCCTACTCAACATGAATAAGTCACAGTCTGTTGCGATGCAGAAAGTGCAGTTCAGCTGTGCCTTATTCCTCAAAGAAGCAAAGTTTGCCTTTCAAAGGAACACGCCCCAAGTCTTCACTGTGCTCTTCAGCTCATCTACAAGAAGCTTCAGACCCCAGCACCTTAGTTGATGCATTTACAAGTTGATGCATTTACAGGGTTTAATGGCATCAACAGTATTTGTGACTCCTTGGGTCTGGCTACACATCTGACCCCTGTTGGTCCATCTGGGGTGTTCCGAGCCTCTGGAATCTCAACACTCCTATCCTGGTCCTGTAGCAGGTGCTGAACGATCTCTGGTTGTGGTTGCGCTTGGCAAACAGATGACAGCAAGGAGGGTTGGGGAGTAGTTTTGGGCCTGAATACAACCAAAGGGCGATCGTCCAGGGGTATACAAGACAAGTCCTCCAATTACAGAAAGTTGGAAACAATTTACAAGGGGCTGCTGAGTTTTGCACTTCTGTTCCAGGGATCACCAGTTCTCACCAAGACAGACCACACATCATCCCTGGCATACATCAACCGCCAGGTTGCGACCAGATCCGGGCCTCATCCGGAGGCGTAGACAACCACCAGGAGGTTTTTTTTAGCAGAGCGTTTCCCCCTTCAACAGACTGGTGCCGATCCAGAGAGAGGTTCTCCTGGCTCACTGAGAGACTGGGTGCCCCTCAGAGAGACAATTTTGTTTCTCCCCTAAACTCCCAGCTCCCCTGATTCTGCTCCCAATTTACATCCCAAGCAATATGTGGTGGGGATTCCCTATTACTACAGTGGACCCCCACTCTTGCTTCATACCTTCTGCCAATCCTGCTCCGGTCCAAGGTAGTTCGCTAGAACAGAAAGGAGAAGGCATGGGTGATTAAGGTAACTCCTGTCGGGCCTAGTTTGGCCTGGTTCCCCCATCTGATTCAGCTGGCTTTAGCCCTGAAGCTGGTGCTGCCCGAGACTCCTCTCCCAGTGAAAGGACTGGGGGGTTGTGCCCTGAGGAACAGCTGGGATTGTGGGGTCTGGCTCTTGAAAGGGAGGTGCTGAGACGCCAGGGTCTGCAGGTCTCAGTGTCCTCCTCGAGCAGGCATCAAGGAAGCCGTCCAATCTGAATCCCTATGCCCACCACAGGGTGTCCTTCTGTGGGTGGTACAAGAAACTGGGTTTCTTCCCGCTGGAGTGCGGGGTAGGGAAAGTTTCTCGCTTTCTCCTGGAGGGATTTGCCTTAGGGCTCTCACCCTTATCTCTTAGAGCACAGTAGGCAGTGTGAGGAATCTGAGGGTGTCTTCACTTCTATCCTCGGATATCTTTCCCCCAGATGTCCAAGGAAAGGCTTTTGCTACCGAAACCTGACCCTGGTGGTGGATTTGTGAGGGAGTACTACCTGGGTGAAGGAGACATGGGGAGAGAAGATGAGGTACCCATGGGTGAGACATGGTATCCCCCTTTTCCCTCTCAAAATGTCCCCTCAATCCCCCAAACCTTTGTGGGCTACTCTAGGCCAGACCCCTATTTATCCATTGACATTCACTCTTACACGCATCACTTTGTTACTGGGACAAGGAAAAGGCAACAAAAAGAGACAAAAGACTCTAGAATCAAAATTGTGTGGTCTAGTAGTCAGAGAGCCAATCAGCTCAGTGAGATGTTTAAATACCCGCAATGTAGAAAGAAGGAGGACGGTGTCCGCAATGGCTGTGGACGCAAAAGGACCAAACCTCCATGGGAAGCCGTGCAGAGTGAAGAGCGAGTGCCGGTGTGTTGGTACGAGAAGGCTCGCTGACAAGAGCTGCAACAAGAAAGCAGCGGGCTGTGGGGACGCTGAAAGCAGAGGAGAAGCTCTAGGGCATTTGCAGGTACAGGCAAGCTGAACAGGGTTTACCAGAGCTCTTACTTGAGACACTGGGAGAAGTGGAGACCACGAAAGCTAGAGAAAGCCGAAGGAAGCAAAAGCAAAGTAGACTTCACCGTAGACGTTGCTACGGTTCACCACAAGAGAAACCAAAGTCGTCATAAGAGACCGGTGAGTTCCGTGAAGTGGGAAAGGGACGCTGGGGTATATTCGAGGTGGTATGTTTTTTAAAATGTTTTTATTTCTAGAGCGCCAAAAGCCTGCAGGCATCGGGACGCTGGAAAAAAAACACAAAAGACAGTCCAATTAATACGGGACATGGTGGATAGATTCAGATCGCTCAGTGGGGAAAATAGGTTCAAATGGTGCCATGGCGGGGAAGTTACCTAAACAAATTAGTTTTCAGTGCTTTCTGAAAGGTTTTCAGACTGCTGTCTTCTGTCAGAGTGGTGGGCATGAGGTTCCATAATTTTGCTGCCTTTAGGGTGAAAGATTTTCCTAGACCTTTTTCTCGCTTGTATCTTGGACATTTGATCAGTTTTTTTCCTGCTGAACGCAATGCTCTAGTCAGTAGGTATTGGGGAATCAGTTTTTTTTTTTTTAGGTATAGTGGGGAAGTGCCATATATGCATTTATGGACAACTGATCCAATTTAAAAAAATATTCTGTCTTGGACGGATGACCAATGTATGTTTTTCCCATGCTGCGAGGTGTGTTTGCGTTTTGTCCGTTTGTTCACAATGCGCACAGCGTTGTTTTGTGCCACTTAGCATTTACCCAAGTTTGTGCCTGAGGCTTCCACCAGCAGGGAATTGCAGTAATCCAATTTAGATAACACTGTGGCTCGGGCGATGGTTGCTGTGTTATTCTGAGATACGTAGGGGAGGATGTTTCTCAAGAGATCGAGGCAATAGTTACAACTTTTTATAGCTTGATTGAAATGTGCGTCAGATGCCAGTGTGGCCTCCAATTGGATTCCGAGTGTTTTCACTTTTTCAAGGACGGGTATGCAATTTGCGCCAATTTGAAATTTAGAGTACTGCGAGTCCAATTTGGTAGGTGAGGCTGATGAGCCGAAGATAATTAGCTCTGTTTTTCCCTCCATTTATACAGAGCCAGTTATTTGACATCCAAGTCTCTATGAGATGATATGTTGCTGCTAAAGTTGCTGCATCTTTGTCATAGGCTCCTGTGATTTCAATGACTAACTGTGTGTTGTCCGCGTAGTTCGTGAAAAACACAACCATGTCATACAGAAGCGAGCATAAAGGCCTGACATAAAGATTAAAGAGCAGTGGGGAGAGGCTTGCCCCCTGTGGTACACCACACCATATGGGGGACTTAGGAGATCGTGCCTCACCCCATTGGATTCTTGCTTCCCTGCCTATTAGGAATGAGAGAAACCATTTGAGCGCCTGATCTGAGCATTGACCTGGGTGGCTAAGTGTTTCCTTCAAAATTCCGTGGTCCACCAGGTCGAATGCAGCAGATAGATCCAACAAGGTCAGCATGCTCACTTTGCCTTCCTTGATGATATGAAGCATGTGAGACTGAAGGTCTATAAGAGCAGTCTCTGTGCTATAATTTGGCCTGAAGCCCGATTGTTTGACATGCAAGATGTTTTCAGCTTCAATAAATTATTGATATTGCTTATACTGAGCTTTGTCCAGTATTTTAAGAAGGATATTGCAGTTATGATGGGTCCTAGGTTCATACGGTCTTTAGGGTCCAGATTAGGCATTTTTGTATAGGAGTAATTTCGACCGTTGTAATGCCCGTGGGCACCTTTCCATCACGAAAGGGACGCATTGGCGAATCTGGTAAGAAAGGGTGCAAACATTTCCTTATGGTTTAGAACTATTTTAGAAGGAAGGATGTTCTCAGAACATGCTGTGGGTTTCATGGATTGTACTATGTTTTCCATGTCATTTATCTCTGATCTAGCGAGTGTGAAGGTAGGGCGTGCCTGGCTGTGAATATTGTGCTCTTTCTGGCACAGGGGATATATTTTTGGAGTGCAGAATGTCTTCAATTTTTGTACGGGATTTGATTTTTTTCTTCTCAAATGCGGTCTGAACTGTTATGGTATCTTCTGTGGTGGGCACCAAGGGTACCTGAAGGGCATTTGGTTTCTCTAATGATTTTACAATTTTGAATAATTTTCTGGAGCTGTTAGATGATTTTTCGATTTCAGCATTGTAAAAGTTCTTCTTGTTCTCTGTCACCCTATTTCTATAATTCTTGTCTGCTTGTTTCCAGGCGTCCTTGGTTGACTCAGATTGGCATTTCATCCGAATGGATTCTAATCTACGTTTTTCTTTTTTTAGGTCTCTCAATTCGCTGTTGAACCACTTCTGATGGGCCGAATTTTCACTGATCATTCCGTTATTCAGTTGTGCAACACAATCTACTAGTGTTGAAAAGTATTCCTGGTATTTGCTATAGGGATCTTCTACTGAGTCATCCTTCGATGTGTCCCTCATGATGGAATTTAGGCAGAAGCAGAGCTCAGCTGAGTCTAGTTTTTTGTAGTTCCTACTACAGATCGATTTGGCAGGGTTGGGGGGTATTATATGTTCACTGGGTAGTTGATGACCCCATTCTATATAATGGTGGTCCGGCCATATGCATGGTAGGGTCAGGGCAGCTCAGGTAGTAAGGATTTTAGTGCATATCCAATCTAGAATGTGCTTTTTGTCGTTCCTTGGGGCGTTATTGACAACTGCGTATTGGGCATTGTTTAGGTCCCTTTCCAATTGTATAGCCTCTTTGTCAGTTGTGTCTCCTTTCTATCTGTTAAAGTCACTGAGGAAAAGTGTGGCCCTATTTGTGCCTTCAAGAGGACTCCGTATATGCATTAATTCATCATTGAAGTTGGGCATTAAATTAGGTGGTCTGTAATGTAGGACAATGTTTATACAACTGTTTGGATTGGGATTCATTTGTTGCCAGAAGTATCTTGCAATCTTGTCATGAAATAGGAACAGAATACAGGCCTAGCTCCGTTCTTGCTATTATAGCTACACCCCCCCCACCCCCAGTTCCATAATATCCAGGTGCAACAGCCATACTAATGGCTGGGCCGCTGGTGTTCTGTATCCATGTTTCAGTTTGGCACAAAATGTCAAACTTTTTTTCTATAATTATGTCAAGAATGTTGGTTGCATGGTTGCTTAATGACCTCGTATTTAGGAGTGCCATTTTATCCGTTGTTTTTTTGGCATAGACAAATCTGTGTTATTATGGGGATCGAGTTTAGGCATTTTTCTGTACTGAGGTGTTTCCTGGTTTTAAGAGAACCTGGGGAGTTGTAATATTTTGATGAGCCAATGAATGCTCCTCAGTCGTGATCAGGGGATTTCTCTGTGTTGGGACTGTGTGTTGATTCATATTGCCAGATTTCGATTTCGAATTTTCTAGTCTGTTGATAAGACCAATCCGATTTGCTCGTAAGGCTGCCATAGATAAAGATTCTCCATCTAAATAATCCATATTGAGGCAGGTGCATGAATGTACGGGAGTGGGAAGTGGTTGAATCAAGGAGAGATTGGTAAGAGATCGAAAGAAATTACCTGATAGTCGAAAGGTCCGTGCTGCCGAAAACACCAATGACCGTGAGGACTAGCGAAGACCAGCGAAAATCGGCTTGGCCCAGAAGCGCCGGTACTGAAGCACCTGACGTTTCTTTAAGAGCGGGCAGGGGTCTCTGGGATATGTAGTCCCTTAAGCAGAGTAAGCTCTGCTGATAATGCCAAAGGTCTAATGCGGCCTGATCGCGAGTACTTTCTCTCGCTGTCACAGTGTAAGGTAAACAGAATATGCAATTTAAAATATCACAATGCACCTAAGATGGTTTAGTCACAAAATAAATGCTTTTGCACAGATGAAAAACACGGCTCCTTTAAGGAATTCACAGCCTATGAGCGTGCAGAGATACAAGCCCTAACAGATTTAATAAAGTCCTAACTAGTGCTCTTCAAATTTCAACAAGATAGTAGTGAAAAATCAATGTAAATTGTTAGTGTTCAACGTATTACCTCAATAATAAGATTCTAACACCCTTCCTGTATAAAGAAATAATAGAAAGTGGAAAAGCCTTAACCTGGAAGGGAAAGAAACCAGGTTAACTCGGGAGAGCCATATCCCGATAAGCTGAAGCATAGTAAATGCAAATGACATTTCAGGTAGAAATAAGCATTCTTTTTGAATATCGATCCGAATGAAAGTAAGCATTTCGAATACTGATCTGAATTAAAGCAGTTTTGTGGAAACGTATGAATATGAAGGAACTGTGTACTTTGAAAGAATAAGCATTGGCAAGAGCCACAAGAGTATATGAATAACTGGAACCTGTGAATAGTGGCAAACAAGTTATGGTAAAGCATCAAGAGGATGTGAAATGAGCTTGAACCAAATCACACTGCAAAGCTGAAATAGAGGCAACGTGCAGACGAAGGAGAAACAAGTTAGGTGTGTCAGTTGCTTGACCTGTAATGGGTGGATTATGCAATATGATATGATATGGCATTTATAACGTGCCTGTACACAAGTGTTTCTAGGCGCCACAAGACAAGAGAGGGCAGAAATGGGGAGGACACAACAAACAATCCTACTAGACCTTGTATCATTTGGATCGTGCAAGTGTGACAGAAGTGCAAGGTAGAGGAGATGGGGAAGTGCAAGGGAGAAGAAAAGGGGATATGCAATTAGGGCAGCATGGCTCTGAGTAAGTGCAACCATGGCAGCGCAGCTCTAGTTAAGTGCAGGAAGCAGGCGGGCTGTAGGGGTTACAGTTACAGCCCTAACTGCACGGTAGGCCAGGAGGCAGTGCAAGGAAGACTGGTCGTGGAGGAGCTGCAGAGGAGAGATATCTGCCCTCCACTCTCTGCCTGGAGAAGCATCTGACCCTCAGGGAGTTGGAGGTAGCCGAGAAAGGCCTCTAGAAGGAAGGTATTTTGGAATAGAGAGTTGGATGTAGTGCAGACCGAGCCCCAGAAAGACTTGTGGACAATGCAAAGGGTCTTGTACTTGATCCTTGCAGCCCCCGGGAGGCAATGGAGAGATTTCAGGGCTGGTGAGATACAGTCCCTGGGCTTGAGGTCAAGGAAACGTCTTGCAGTCCTGTTCTGGATTAGTTGCAGGGGACAAAGAGTAGAGGTAGGCAGATTGAGAAAGAGGCTGTTGCAGTAGTCCAGCCTGGAGAGAACCAGGGCTCTGCAGACAGTGAGCTTCTGGATGAAAGTGAGGAAAGGTATAATACCTCTGAGGAGGTGCAGCTGAAAGTGTGCCTTTCCGGCAAGGTCTGTGATGTGAGCAGAGGGTGCAGTCGGAGATGACGCCAAGGTTTTTTGCCTCCCAGGAAGGCGAGGGTAAAGCACCCAAGGAGGGCGACCAGAGTGAGAGAGGGAAATCAGGAGCAGGGATTGAAATGAGAAGGATCTCTGTCTTACTGGCATTAAGACAAAGACCGTTGAAGGAGCACCAATTCTGAATTGCGGATAGACAGTCAGGAATGAGTGAAGGAGGGGAGGAGGCTGAGGGAAGCCTGAAAAGAGAGCTTAGTGTCATCCACATAACACTGAAAGTTAGAAGAGAAGGTGGAGATCAGGTGGGCCAAAGGGGACAGATAGACATTGAAGAGCCAGGGTGAGAGAATAGAGCCCTGGGGGACACCACATGTGAAGAGAGGTGGTGTATAGAAAATACCCAAGTTGGACCCGAGAGGGATGGTCCAGGAGGAAGGAGGTCAGTCACACCAGGGCCTAATCCGTGATGCCTAGGTTCATACAGAGTCTGTTGATCAGGTTGGCATGATTGACCATGTCGAAAGCAGAAGAAAGGTCAAGGAGGATGAGGACAAAGGGAGAGCTGGAGTAGAGGTTAGAGAGCAGATCTTCACGGGTGTTCAGTAGAGCAGTTTCCATGCCTCTGGCTGCTCTGAAGCCAGACTGATGGTCATGGAGGCAGCCAACAGATTCAGTGTAGGGGGTAAACTGGGAGATGACCAGCTTTTCCAAGAGTTTGCCTAGGAAAGGAGTGATAGAAATCAGGCAATAGTTTGCCAGACATGTAGGATCGGCAGGAGGCTTTCTCAGGAGGGGGTTCACAAGGGAATGCTTGAGGAGAGAGGGGAGAGATCCAGTGGCGAAAGATTGATTGCAGAAATCGGTCAAGGCTGGAGCTAGGGTGGCAATATGGTACTTGATGGTTCTGGAGGAGCAGGGTGGCACCTGTTTGGATGGCATTTTCATAGATCTGACTTGTCTAGAGATATCATCAGGTGTTGTCAGAGCAAAGGACGAAAAAGGAAGAGGAGAGGGAGAGGTGAACAAAAGGGGCCTGAGAGAGGTAGAGGGAGAGGAAGAGGAAGAGGAAGAGGAAAGCGAGGACAGGTTGTCCTGAGTTTTAGTGGACAATGTGAGGGCAGAGCCATACAGAGGACCTGGGAGGGAACAGCATAGGTGGAGACTGCAGTAGGATTGGCCAGCTCATTGCAGATTTTAAAGAGTTTGGCCGTGTTGCTAGAGTCCGCAGAGATGCAGGGGTTGATATGGACCATCTTCTTGGAGAGGACAGAAAGGCGGTATTACATTTGGAGCAGGCGGCAGGCCAGTTTGTCAGAGGATGCTCCCAAAGCCCTCCACTTCCTCTAAGCCACCCTGCACTTGTGTTTCAGGGTGGCAAGGTCGGAGTCGTACCAAGAGTTGCACTTGGAGGTAGGCTTCAGACGGATTCTCGTGACAGGGGCAAGCATGTCTAGAGTGTTGGAGATAGAAAGATGCAGGTTAGAGAGAGCTGTGTCAGAGTGCAAGTCAGCTGCAGGAGTAGGAGGAACAGAGAAAGTGGAGGCAAAGGCATCCACTGACACTCGCTTCATGGGCCGAATGACCGAGACGGAAGGTGACTATGCTGAGGTAGGCTTTGCTTAAGGGGTAAGACGTTTCAGATGAGAGGAGAGAAGGAAGTTGTCAGTCCAAGCGAGAGGAGTGGTGAGAGGGTTAGAGAGGGGATGTCTGAGGAGATGTCTGAGGAGATGAGAACATCCAAGGTGTGTCCAGTAGAGTGTGTTGGACCAGAGGGTAGAATGGAAAGGGAAAGAGAGTTGCATAGGTTGCGGATAAGCCACGGATTAGGAGCATCCAGGTGGATGTTGAGGTCTCCGAGGAGGAGAAGTTGAGAGGTCAAGGCAAGGAGGGAAGAAGAGAGGTCAGCCCGTTCTTAGAGGAAGAGGGTAACCTGGCCAAGTGGCCTGTAGATGGTAGCCACAGTCAGAGACGCTAGGAGAGATAGAGAGCCTGCACACTAGGCATTCAAAGGAGGAGTAGGCCTGCGTAGGAATGACAGAAGCAGGGACCCATTCAGGAAAGGTCAGGGCCACTCCACCTCCGGGCCAGTTGGTTCTGGGCTTGGAGAGGATCTTGTAGCCCCCAGGGAGGAGAGTGTCAAAACTTGCGACAGAGCTGGCCATGAACCATGTCTTGGTGAGAGCGAGGACATCCAGGTCAAAGCCTTCAAGGAGGTGGCAGATGTCAGAGGAATGTTTAACAGCAAAGCGAGAGTTGCAAGTAGCAACGAGCCGCAGGTTGCCAGGGATGACACCTATCAAGAAGGAGAATATTGGGCTGAGGGCCCTGGACCATTACAGTACCATTTAGATAGACATTTATGATGGTCTTGGGGGATGGGAAGGGGGCCATGAGGACCTCCTACCAGCTGCCACCATTAATGGGAGAGCAGGAGAAAAGAGAGAGAACGGAGACCATACGAGGTATCCATAGGACTGGAGAGGGAATGAACTTTTTCCTTCCAGACTTAGTGAGAGGGATAGGACAGGAGATAGAGCAGCAGTTTCAGAAGATGGGAGCATAGAGAGTGCGAGGAGGCAAGAAGGGAGGGTGAGGGAGGAAGAAGCACAGCCCACAGCCGATCACCACAGGAAGCACCAGAGGGAGAGGGTTCACACAGAAGGAGGCCCACAGGAGTCAACAAACAGGCAACACACCACAGGGGAACGCAGGAGCAGTGTGGACGGAAGACAGCAGGGGACAGCGCACTGCAAAAATACATAGATTCGACTTTCCTAAAAAGACGGAAAAAGACCTCGTTTCAAAACAAACAGCAATTCAAAAACACCAAGATTCGACTTTCCTAAAAAGAGGGAAAAAGGCCTAGTTTCAACACAAAGGACCTCATCACGAGCTGGCCAGTATCTGGGTGTAATTACCATTGAGCGCTATTAGTGTTAACGTCGGGATTTGTCGCACAGAAACCGCTGTATCATGAGTCAGTGGACATGCGCACACGCCTCCGGCGTTAATGCTAATACTGCTCAACCCAAATAACGCTGCCACCTGAAATTCCAGCTTAAATAGCGCTAACACCGGCGGTAGCCAATATCGCGCAGTAACATTGCACGGTAATAGCGCACAGGAAATGCGTTGCAGCCGGAACGAGAAACACAGCGGCAGCCATTTTGGAAATCCTAATCCATAAAAAATTGGAGCCCCTGGTAGCCATCCAGAGCAACTGAACTAAAAAAATATCACAGGAGCGTGCAAGGGGCAAGTCAGCCCAGGATCGGATCCGTAAGCCGAAATTTACAGTCTGAGCTCAACGTCCTTAGTGGAGGAGGTGTTAGGCCACTATGAGGAGCTGTACCGGGCACACCAACAATAAAAAAAAAAACAGTTCAACGTGCTTCAACCAGATCTGGGGCACCATCAGCAAGAAAGTGTCTGCAGTTGGCCGTGTCTCCAGGGATGAGGAAGACTGCAGGAAGAGCTTTAAGGACCTGCAGGACCGGGGCATCCTAGCCCAGCACCGGACAGACTGCATGGCAACCGGAAGAGGATCACCACCACCACCACTGCCGGATGCCATGGGAGGAGCGCGACAGCAGCATCACAGATATGAATAGAGGGAGTGCGAGAAGAGGAAGCAGCGCTGCCACCCAGGAGGATGTTGGGGAGAATTCTCAATATGTGCTAATTTCCCTTACATTTTGAGACCCCCAGAAACTTCGTTGGATTTCTAGGAATTATTTTTTTACCTGGAAAGAGTGTGAGCCTTTTTCCCCCCACTCTTCCATGTATTTTGATGTGTATTTTACTTTTGTGTTCTTTGGTTATGGAGTTTTAACACAACTTCATAGACATCATCTTTTTCTGTGTGTCACCACACAGCACCTTCAGTGCAGTGGCACAGTGATGTCTTTCAGACTTCGCAAGGTTTAAATACCTTCTCTGGGACTGACTACTGTCTCCCAGAGCATGTAAAGTTAAATTGACTTTATTAGTCTCTTTAAATTTACTGACCCAGCACACCCTATCTTACTATAGAGTGCTGGAGGGGTTGCCTAGCTTCCCCTGAGTCAAAACACTTATGTAACAGTACAATGTTAGCCTTTCCTACTTTAAATGGCTGGTGGCAGTGGTTTAGATCAACTACTGTGATTTTTCCCTACCGCTAACAAAGGTAGTAAAAATCGGGTCAGCCATGTTTTTCAATATGGCACCCAAGACCTATCTGTAAAAACAGACTCCGGTCATCTTTTTTCACCATTTCTTTTAGGAAAGGTCCTTCTTGTGTTTGTCTCTGCACACCAAACCAGGTTTGGTCCCTTTCGTCAGCGGCCTTTGGCGGGCTTCAATGCTGAAGCCCTCCTCTGGCGCCAGGGTGTCTGGGGTGGACAGCATGTGAGGGAAGTGTTTCCACTCTTGTTTACATTGACGACATTCTTATCTACTCAAATTCCATGGAAGAAAATGTAGGCCATGTCTGGGCAGTGTTAGAGAAGCTTCGACAACACCAATTGTATGCCAAGTTGGAAAAATGTTTTTTCCATGTAACAGAGGTTGAGTTTCTCGGTTTCATGCTCACAACACAAGGTGTACATATGGATACATGAAAGGTGGATGCAATCCTCCAATGGCCCTCACCAACATCCACGAAAGGAGTGCAAAGCGTGCTCGGATTTGCCAACTTTTACCGTCGGTTTATATCTGGGTTTTCACAAATTGTACATCCAATTACCTCCTTGTTAAAGAAAAATCAAAAGTTCCATTGGTCGACAGAAGCTGAAGAAGCCTTCCAGAAGTTGAAACTAGCATTCACTACAGCACCAGTCCTTCAACACCCACGACCAGACCTACCTTACATAGTTGAGATAGATGCTTCAAAAATAGCCATGGGAGCAGTATTGTCACAACGAGACCCTGAAACAGGACAACTACACCCCGTCTCATTCTGGTCCCGCAAATTTTCAGCCCCCGAGTTGACCTAAGCAATCACAGATAAGGAATTACTGGCAATTAAAGCAGCATTCAAGGCCTGGAGACATTACCTACTTGGGGTGAGACATACAGTCACTGTCATCACAGACCACCGTAACTTGCAATACTTGAAAACCGCCAAAGCACAATCCTCGTGTCAACTTCGTTGGGCTCTCTTTTTCGCGGAATATGATTTTATTATCACTTATAGACCTGGAGTGCGCAATGGGAAAGCAGACGCTCTATCACGCATGAGTGAAGAAAAAGAGGCTTTTACAGCATCCGACCCCTGGCCATAATTACTGAGGAAAGGATTCAAAGCAGAATAGCTGCCACCACGTGTGTGTATGACCAAAGAACCAGTTTGCAATCCCCGACACAACAGGAATGGCTGTTAAAAGGTGACCAGTACACCATCGAAGACCATCTACCGTATTTCCAAGGACGATTATATGTCCAAGACCAAAAACTGCAAAAGCAAATCATCACAAATTACCATGATTCATTAGTGGAAGGACACCCAGGAATAGCCAAAACTCAGGCTAAGGTAAAACAAAACTACTGGTGGCCAACCTGGCGAAAAGACATTGCCCAATTTATTGAAACCTGCGGTGTCTGTGCACAACACAAGTCTCAGAAACAGAACCCAGCTGGCTTACTACATCCCCTAACAGTACTGCCAGCACCTTGGCATACCCTGTGAATGGACTTCATCACAGATCTTCCACCCTGCAATGGATACAACACCATATTAGTCGTTGTGGATTTATTCTCCAAAATGGCCCATTTCATCCCTCTGAAGGGACTCCCAACCGCGTCAACTCTCGCTTCTGTGTTCCTAGAACAAATTGTTTGATTGCATGGATTTCCATCAATATTAATATCTGATCGCGGAACACAATTTGTTTCTTCCTTTTGGAGAAAGTGTTGTACGATTGCCAAAATCGATCTCTGGTTGTCCACAAGCCATCACCCTCAAACTGATGAGCAAACCGAACAAACCAACCAAACTTTAGAGGAATATCTCAGGTGTATGTTGCAACAGTCTGAGGTTTCTTGGAAAAATATACTCTGGATAGCTGAGTGTGCATACAACAACTCAGTTCACGCAAGAACAGGGCAAACTCCATTCTACACTGTGCATGGAAGACATCCGAGGACATCAGTATTTGATACACCTGATACCCTGGAAATGCCAGCTATAAAAAACTTGCATAAAACCATCACTCAAGTTCTTAAGGAGGCGACAGAGCATCTGACCAAGGCTAAAAACTGTTTGCTGATCGACATCGGAAGGAAGCTCCCGTCTACCAGATTGGAGAAAAGGTGTGGTTAGCATCCAAATATATTCCACTGAAGGGGCCAAGAGCTTTCCACCCAAGATACCTGGGCCCCTATACTATAAAGTCCATAATCAATCCTGTCGCTATGAAATTGGAGTTACCATCTCACATGAAAATTCACCCCGTATTTCATGTCTCTCTCCTCAAACCAATGAAGTCCAACACACAGCTTAGTTCTCCGCTAGAGCCCAAAGTAATAGATGGAGAACCAGAATATGAAGTCAAATCCATCCTGGACTCCAAGGTGGTTCGATAAAAATTGTATTACCTAGTTGACTTGAAAGGTCACGGACCTCAAGACCGAACTTGGGAACCCAGTGAGTACATCCATGCTGCGCGTTTAATCAGACAGTTCCATTGCTATAATCCCACCAAACCAGGAACAGGAGGAGAACCACCCTTGAGAGGGGCCTTGAGGGTGAGTGCTGTCATGGTCATGAAGTCAGGGGCACAGGCATGCAGGGGTTGCATGCACAGGAGACCTGGGTGGACACTGTCCTGGCGCCTTTGGCACCGGGCTCAAGAACAAAAGTAAACAAGAACATCCATTTAACACCAAAAAGCTTTTATTATGGACATAGCACTTCAGATGCATAAATCTTGAACATTCCATCCATTGAGCAGGATGCATTAACCTTGAACATTCCATCCATCAAGCAGCCCCAAGTGTATTCTTGGGTGTGGCTGCTAATGGATTTCCTTCGCACATGCTCACTCTCTAGGAGTGGCAGGGTGTGGCTGGTAACCCGGCCCTAAAGGGCGTGCCCACGATCTCAGCTATATAAGCTACCCGATCATCAAGACAGACGCTTCGCATTATTCTGCACTTGCAAGCAGTGTAACGCTCACCGTCGCCTGGGGTCAGACTTACCTTTGAAGATCCTGCTTCCTGGACATCCTGCTTCCTGCCAGCATACTTACCAACTAGAGGAAGCTGTTCTTACCTGTACCTCTGTTCGGCGATTTAAGTATTCATCTTTACACTTTCCAGAATGCCGAAATCTTCATCTTGGTACCGCAGCACGACACGCTCCATCGTCGACAGCATCGCCTGCAAGGAAAAACAGAAGACAAGATTAGACATCGAAAAAACAGTCAGTTTAAGGTTGCGCTTCGCCATACTTCGCGCTTTCCTTAAACCATCACTTACCTGCTGTCGAACATTGCGGTAGCATCCATCTTCCATCTGGCCGCGTCTCGCGTATCACAGCTGCATTGAGGCCGCATTTCCATCTAAGGGAAGAAAACAGAAGAGAGACATTATTGCGGGCATAAATAGGAGCAACATATAAAGACATTAAACAGAACGAACAGCATCACAAGAGCTCAAGAAAGACTTACCAATCATAAGGAGAAGCATAGTCACAGCTGGACTGGACTAATCCTTATCAGGGATCAGTGAAGGAACTAGATCCCATTCGATGCGCCCTGCCAGAATTAGCACGACAGAGAGCTTATCTTCCATAATTTACAGGTGAGCCTTATGGGCCGGCGTATGCTCACAGAAACCGTACTTTGGGGTGAAGGGTTTGAGAGGTACAACAGTCACAGATTGGCGCACTCACACACTCTTATCTCCACGCAGGAGCAGTCTCACCACGTAGCACCACTCACAGCTTTTCTACTGAGGGAGAGGCCTGAAGGGGGTGATTCAAATTCAGGGAGGGCTGCAACCATGCCCCAACGCCTCAGCAGAGACCAGGTGAGCGTAACAGGCGTCCCAGACCTATCTGTAAAAACAGACTCCGGTCATCTTTTTTCACCATTTCTTTTAGGAAAAGTCCTTCTTGTGTTCTTCTCTGTGCGCTAAATCAGCTTTGGTGCCTTTGTTCGCTGGCCTTTGGCAGGCTTCAGTGCTGAAGCCCTCCTCTGGTGCCTGAGAGTCTGGGGTGGACAGGATGTGAGGGAGGTGCCCGAAACTCCCTGTGCTTAGTATCCTAGGAGACCTGAATGCACTCTGGAATGATTGGCCGGCTGGCTGTCCGGCAAGGACAGTCACCCTGCTGTGTGAGTGACAGCCAGGCTGGAATGAATGGGGGAAAACTGTTTAAAAGCAGGTCTCTGGGACTTGGAAAGGAGAGTCGACCACTGGAACGAAAGAACCGAAGATGAGCTGAAGGAAGAGGATTGCTGCAACTCCTGGATGACCGGTGAAGCCCTGCTGCAGGTCCGAATTGCATGAAACTCACGCGACAGAGAAGCCCTTCAAGGTTAACTTCTTCCCTTGAGTTTGGTGGGAGCAACCAACTCGCAAGCCACCTGGACACCGTCGCCATCTGGTCAAATTTTCATCAGAGTGCTGTTGAAAACCGGATAGCCAGAGGGAAGGAAACCAGCTTGTGCACTTTAAGGCACTCACACCTTAAACCAACCTCTTGCTAAAGCTTTTGACCTCTTCCCTGGGCAGTGCAGGACCCCCCCGACGTCCTCCTTCTTGTCCCCACGACTGATGCTCAGGAACAGCGAGGTCTGCTCGAACTGCCAGGAACAACTGCCTCAGCTACAGCTCTTCTTCATTGAAAAGGTACTGTGCAAACGCGGTCTGGAAATCTTTTCGGTCATCGAGAAAGTTTGTGGAACTTGTCTCTTCTTTGAAGGCTTGTCCTTTCCTAAACATTCGTCAAACTTTTCGACTAGCCAAATTCTTTTTAAATCCGTGGCAAAGACTTAACCGTTATGTACCAGAACTGTGCTATCCTATACAAAGACTCTGAACCATTGACTTTGGCCCAGGCCAATTGAGAAGAATTGCTGGTTGTAGTTTACTGAAACCCTATGCCCTGCCTATGAATGTATTTGGGCTGCCTTTCTTATAAGCTTGTCTTTTTATCCCCTATATAACTAATTGAAGTGCCATTTTGCTCCCACTTCAGGGGAGCTGAACTTGTTCAGTAATATTGGTGGTGTATTGTAGTTAATTAGTGTGTGATATTGAGCTGCTCTTGCTAGTGGAATGTTTTTTAACTGACTGTGTGAATAAATGTATATTCTTTTACCAAGAAAACTTGAATCTGTGTTTATTGGAATCACTGTATTTGTTGGTCCTTTGTGTAACTTGTTCTACTGCTCACTTAAACTCTTGAGATAAGTCTTGCTGCTTAGCAATCACTACCACTTTACTGTGTAGTACAGGCTTGTACCAAAGGTGAAATTGTACTGACACTTGATTCTTAATTGCATGTAGGTTTCCTAAAGGGTACTGTATGTGATTCTGCCTACCAGAGGCTAAAGGTGAGTCCCCCCCAAATAATAAATGTAATGTGAACATCCCACCACACCATCCCCCAGTGAGAATTCCCATGAGCCGGGCAGTGTGACTGGGTGCAGTGTGTGTGAGCCACCACAGGCCCCCACAGCAGCACCCATGTGCCAGTGCATATAGGCCATCCCTGTGAGCCTCAGCTGTGGGGAGGGCAGCCAAGGGACAGATCCAAGTGCCATGTAACGCACAGCCATGGCGTGGGCACAGCAGTGCACCATTGCCAGCTGGCTGTGTAAACCAGATGCTTTCCAGAGAATAAATGTCTACGCCAACAATCAACCCATGCCATGCCACCATCGGGAAGCCACATTTCCAAGTGGGTCCCACCTTCAGCACCATGCCCCATATATACCAACCCACTGCAAAATGCAAGCAGGCCAGGCACGTGCATGAGTCCAACCGCCCCCTGAAACTCCCCCGTAAGTACTGCTATGCATGCCAAAACACTTGAGCGAATGTGACCTGATGCCATCCCCTATGTCCATTACAGGCACGCAGGCATCACCTGAGGCATCCAGGGAGGATGAGGTAGCAGGGCCATCTCATATCGAGCACCCACCCATGGCTCCACCAGCACCAGCACCCTGCGAAGGGGCCTCCAGGGCACACCAAGGCAGGAGATCCACCCCAAAGCTCCATATTGCAGCAGTTCAACGCCACCACCAAGGTGCCAACTTTCCAGGCCCACGCCACCACCAAGGGCCCAACCCTGCAGGGCCATGCCACTACCAAGGGCCCAACCCTGCAGGGCCAAACAGTAGGAGGCTGTTGCAGCGGCCCCAATATCAACCCCCACGAGGAGGTAGGGGCAAGCAGAGAGCACCAGCAGGCTGCTGCGGCCCCCACATAAGAAGACATGTATGTGCTGGAAATGAGCAAACCACTGGACAGCCATAACCGTGTGTAGGTGCACAGCCAAAGGCCACAGTGCCAGGCACGCCAACGTTGCGCCTACACCCCAGTGGCTGACGAGGACACACCCTCATGTGCCTCATTATCGGGTAGCCCCCCAAGGCAGGACACCCATCTAGGCATCCCAGCGCCCCCAGGCATCGTAGCCCTACTGCAACACCTCCTACTGGTCCTGTGGCTGCTCTGAGGGTACATCTAGGTGTTATAGAGGCACGTCAGCTGAAAATCGAGGGCCTTGCCAGAGGACACAATAGGCACGTGAAGGCCATCAGCCATGCCATCAGGGGTGCTACGAAGACCATGGCCAGGGACAATGCCCGCACAAGGATGGTGTTGGAGGCATGCACGGCATCCCTCACGGTGTTTGAGCAGAGGGTAAGGGAGCTATGCGAGGGACTTTCTGCATTTGCTGAACAAATGAGGGAAATAAATAACTTCCTCCGCCAGCAAATCCAAATGCCTGCCTCCATCCCATCTACCTCCACTACCCCCATGAGGAGTCCCAACAAGGTACCCCATGGCGGAGGTCACGGCACAGTCTGCTACAGCGCTGTCCCGAATCCAGTGCATATGGGAAGTGGCCAGATACCTAGTTAATGGACTGTGAACTATCGCCCTGAGAGGCAATCACATGGACACATGGTTCGGTGGGGGGAGGATGGACTGTGTGCTGGTGAGTTGGTGGTGGGTTGGGGGAGGGGTGACTGTGTGCTGGGGAGTTGGTGGTGGGTGGGGGGAGGGGGAACTGTGTGCTGGGAAGTTGGTTGTGGGTGGGGATGAGGGGTGATGGAGTTAGTTTCACATACATTAAAGCCTGTTGAAATCTGAACAAATGCAAGGACAATCATGATTGTATACTAGTGCTCTTTATTTGAAATCTGCAGGTCGTGTTCTGGGTCCGGTCACAGTGCATAAAATAATTATCGATCAGTGCCTGTCGGGCCAGCCTCCCCTCCCTCACAGGATCCCTGTGTGTATCAGCCCTAGCTCCGCCACATGGTCATCGTCATCATCAGCCCCTGGGGGTTGCCTGTCTGCATCGGGGGGTAGGGGCACATTCCGCCAGAGGCAAATGTTGAGCAGCATTGGACATGCATGACGATTTTGCCAACTTTGTCCAGGGCATACATTAGGGCCACTCCAGTGAGATCCAGGCACCTGAATCGTGCCTTCAAAAGTCCAAAAGCACGTTTGATGTAGATGCGTGTCCGGCTGTGGGCATGTTTGTATGCATGGTTGTATGCATGGTCATGTGGTGCTCTGGGGCCATGCACAGGGGTCATCAGCCAGGTGAGGTGCAGGTATCCTGAGTCACCTGCATGGGATGGGATGACAATATCAGGCATTTGTACCATGCATGAGTCTGCAGATTCAGAATATCCAGCCATTACGCACCGAAGGCATTCCTGTGAGCAACAGGGCCAAGCAATGTGTATGTGTGATGGGTGTCCGTCCTTCCTATTTCACGCCATGCATTATTTGTCCTATACATGCACCCTGTGTTGTTGAGGTGGCTGTCCTGTGGCAGCTGACGGTTGACTGCACATGGGATGGCTTCTGTGGTACAGGTGGACACAGAACAACAGGTAAGGGGGTGCATGGGCCACTTTTACTCACCATGAATAGGCATGTACTCACATTTTGGACTTATAATAGGGTGTAGGAATATTACCTTCAATTATTGTCCAAGGGACACCGGGAGCCTTGTGCCCTAGGTTCTACCTGCATTGCTTCTTCGATATAGTTGGGTCAGTGGTGCAGGGAGTCACACAGGATGGGGCTACTGTTATGACTGCCTGATCAGGGGAAGTAGGCATTTGTCTTTTGATGTGCCTGTATCACTAGATGATGATAAATGTTCATTAAACTGATAATTTCGTTTTTAACAGGTGATAATTGTTTTAATGCACGAATGGGAGACTCTCTTTCTGATGTTGATGTACATGTTTACTCCTCGGTATTCATTTCACACAGTACTTTAGGGAATAGGGAGTGGTATCCTCTCAATTTGGATTCCTATCTGGGGCCCTGGGTGGACTCGCTGTTGGGTGTTGGCTCTGCACTGCAGCACATTACAAGTGCATTCTGGCCATTGTGGTCTGATGTGTTGTTGTGCTTGCCGTGATGTCTGTCCATCACCACGTGGGGGTCCAAGTTTGGTGGCCGTGTGCATGCGCTCTTGGAACGCACCCCGTTAAGGGTGCAGGTGTTGCAGAGGTGCTAACAGTGCATCCTATTGCCACGCAAGGCTTCCTGCGGCTATATCCCCCATTGTTTTACTTGTGCTTAAACATGCATTTATATCAGGGTTTGTACTCAACCACAATCCAGGTCCGTTGTCCCCTGTGCCTCTCCATGTAGGCCAGCAGTGTGCTGCGGCATAGCACCATGGAGTCGTGGGTGGATCCAGGACAGCGGGGACAGCAGTGGGTGATGATTAGGTCAGGCCAACAGGCCATAGGCACATTCAATGAGTGATAGTGCTTGCAGTTCCAAAAGACTGCCTCATGGGCTTGGGCGCAACCAATGCAACATGGGTGCAGTCGATGGCTAGAATGACGTTGGACAGTTGTGCAATGCATAGAAGCGTGCCTTTGGGTCATTCACCTGGGCCTGGGTGGTGGACGGTGCCATGTGCAGGATGACAGAGCGCAGCAGGGCATCCAGCACCTGGCCCAGGACTGCACTGAATGTTGACTCGGCCCTGCCATGCATCATGGCCACAGAGTGCTGGAAGGTGCCCGTCCCCAGGAACTGTAGGACTGCAACCAGTTTGACCAGTGGGGGCACCGCTGTGCGGATGTCAATCCTGCTCCCAATGTGATATCTGCAAGTCAGCCAAGTGGGCATCTTTCTCACCTTTGTGAAACACTAAAGGCTTTGACTCTCGGGACAAGAAGATCAAGGGTTTGATGACACATTTCTCCAGGCTGTTTCTGGTTAATTTCTCGATTGGCATTAAAAATCACGTGGTGTGTTTGTATGAGACGGAGTGTGTGTTTATTCAGCACCTCAGGCTCATGGATGTGGCTTTGGTATACTTCAAGAGTAAGTAATGGGACAAGGATGAGGGACATGGAGGTATGGCTCGGATTACTTATTGGTAGTCTTCATTACTCCTAGTCCTACTCTTCTTCTGGGGCCGGGCACTGTAGTGTTTGTGGGTATCCAGAATGAGGAGTGGTAAGCCACACCCTTTACAGGAGGAGAAGACTCCCTATTGGTGGCTTCATTTAAGTAGTTGGGATGGCTGCTGGGAAGGGACAGCTCTTCTAGCGTAAGTACAGAGACGAGGACGAGTAGGACTAGGAGTAATGAAGATTAGCGGTGAGTAATCGAGCATTCAGCATTAAGGTGAATATGGTAATGTCGTTCCAGAAGTTACATATGATAATGTATTCCTCAACCAAATGCTTTGAAGATTTCATAACATGGCAGAGACGTGTCGGCACGGTGGTGGTGATGATATTCAGCACCACTGCCATCCATCATTTAGTGTCACAAAAGAGTTTCTTTCTGCACCCGTCCAACAGTAATTACCCTACTAAGGTGCCAGCACTTGTTGCCTGCTTTCTAGTCACACCACAACGACGTCAGCAAGAATCCTCTACTCCACACAACATCAGTACAAGGCACACAGAGACGCATAGGCACCACACAAGGGTCACTTTCTCATCACCAACACAGTAACAGCAATATTTAATGACGTTTGGTAGTTCAATCTTTGCTGCTGAAAATGTTGCTGCTTGAATCAATGCTGGACGCACTACTCTAGTGTAAATACAAATACCATTGAGGTTCATGTGGCTTCCACTTCAGTTTGCCGTACTGAAAACCCACTGGAAACCTTGACAACATACCAATACTAACCCTAGGATATATAATGATGTTTTGTTTGTTTTCGTCTATTTGTTCAAGCATTGGTCATAAAACTATGCCTGTGCAAAGTGTGTGGTATATTGCTTCAGTGACCTGTATTACGGGGGCAAGTATCATGGACTTGGGACGCGGGACGGCAGTGAAATGCCCATGCCAAATAGAGTAGATATGTACTATTTGAAGTACCAAAAAAGTCAACCATGTTGCCAACACTTTTCAACACATTTATATTCCCTCCAGGTAACCTTTTACCTACCCTGCATTACCTACTCTGCATGTCTAGGTTACTGGGCCCTTGTGCAGGGAGATCAGCAGAGCTTCCAGTTTTGCCCGTCCCACCCTTAAACCCACTCTTGCCAGACACTTACCCCAAAAGAGTTGAATGCATCACAGAAGACTCTACTATTTTTGCATGGTGTTCGAAAGGGCCAACATCAGCTGTCAAATATGGCTCAAGAAATACTCCAAGTCTCAAAGAGGTGCAAACGTTTTTATCAATTGATTTCACAGGGGCCTAGGACCGTCCCTCTCTCTTCCATGTAGATAGCACGATTCTAAGTGATCCGACCGCGGCTGATTTTGCCGCGGCCGGAATGTTCGCGTGAGAAAGGTGCGAACTACCAAAAGTTTGCACCTTTTTCATGCAAACACACTTGCATACTACGACGGCTGCAGGGGTTTCTCCCGCAACCCCCTGCTCACTAGTGAGCAGGGTGTTGCTGGGTACCCCTGCATCCCCCGTTTTTTTTTCCAATTTTTTATTTTTATTTTAGGGTGAGCTGCGGGGGTGTCCCTCGCAACACCCCGCTCACTATGCCACACAGTATAGTGAGCGGGGTCTTTTCTTTTTTACTTGCCTGCAATGCTACCACCACCAAAGCTTCGAACTTTTGGTGTTCAAACCTTTGGTGGTAGCATTTTTCGGTCGTTTTGTGCAGTCGGACCTTTTTTTTCAGTCCGATCGTACAAAACCGATAGCACCAATCCTCTCTAGCCCAGAGATAATGTGATGTGCCTTTCAGCCACTTTACCTGATTCAGTGTTCTTCCTATCATGCACAAGTACTCCTCTCCGATCGGTCCCTCTTAAAACTCTCCTCCTTCCACCTCCACCCACCTCTATTCCTTCTGCTACCTACCACCTTCATTCTCTGTTCCTCTGATGTCTCTCACTCCTTCCAAGGCTTACCTCGATCCTTTGATGCTACTACTCCCTCTTCCACACTACTACTCCTCCTCATCACTACGTCTCCCTCTGCCACACTACTGCAACAACTCCACCCCACCCCGTACTCAGTCACCCTTCTTTCCCACACACACGCTCTTCACATTCACTGCCTAAACGTAATCTCCTAATCCTCTCCTAATCACGCTCCTAAACCTTTTGCACACACAATGTTGGATACATTTTAACTTCACGCACACGTTTCATTTCTCCTGGCAAAGGGGGAAAGTGGAACAGAAGGAAGGTTTGAAGACTACAGAAAGGTAAAATAGATTTCTTTTGAAAAGAGGGAAATGGGTACCTGCTTGGAGTGAGGGGCAAAAGGTACTATAAGGGAAACAAAAGTGAAAGACTAAAGATGTGTTGTCTACAGAGAGTGGAGCAGAGTATTTGTGAAAGAGAGAAGGGAATTACCTTATGGAAGGAAACAAAGTGTAACAATTGGCATGTAAGGGATTGTATTAATAAGGGGAGAGCTTTGGGGTGTCTTGAGAGAGGGGAAGAGTTGGTTTGGGAAGAGAGCAAGAAGTGTCACGTGAGGGCTACCGTTGGGGAAGTCAAAGAAATCAAAAGCGGACCGGATAGTGAGATTATGCTAGATAAAAATAGTATTGGAACAGTGAGAAAAGGGGAAAGTCTAAAGTTGAAGGAGGCGTTCGGGGAGAGAGATCACAGAGGAGACGTTTAGCGAGAGTAGGTGTCCTCTATACCAAGAGAGTACTGATAAAATAAAGAACAAGGATTTAGAGAGCCAGATGGAGATTGTAGTAGCACAAAGGGAGAGGGGCACCACCTTCGAGAAATAATAGAGGGGTACCGCTGAGAGCATAGGCCTCATTACAAGGTTGGAGGTAGCCTTGCCGGTAAAACTGGCAAGGCGACCACTAAACTTGGAACAAAGTCCGGCTCCCAGGAATGGGCAATTACCGGGGTATTCCGGCCTCGCCGGACCCAGTAATTGCTCTTTCGCTGGTGCCGGAATCGGGTGATCCCCATTGCCATTTGAGCCCTATAGGGCTCAATGGGAATGCCTGTAGCACCGGCACTGCTCATAACGGTGCGTGTGCTACAGGCATGCTGTGCTCACGGGTGCCTTTCATTCCGCCAGGTTAGACCTAGCGGAAAGAAAAGGCACCCGCGAGCACAACTCGGAGTTTGCCGGTCCGGATTCAACGGTACGGGCAAGCTTACAGGTACCGTTTTATCCAGACCGCCAAGCTCGTAATAAGGCCCTGTATGTCAGAGAAGCCGAAACTACAGCCGGAAGAGAATACTGAAAAGGCAGTGGAAGAGATTAATCTAGTATTGAAGGATAGTATTGAAGGATAAGTAAGCATTAAAGGGAAGTGTTATCAACTACAGGCAAAGAGTTGAGGGGAGGAGACACTAGAAGGATCCCTTCAGGAGAAAGAGGAATCCAAGCATTTGAGGCTAGGAGGAGAGTTTGCCTGTGTTAACAGAAAACCAGAATAAGGTCAATGGACAAGACGAAACAGCGATTCCTAGATGTTTTCTGCGAGCAGATGTGGTAGTTTCAAACATAGTTTACATTATTTTATGTTGCAATTGTGTGCACAGAGGGTGACCATAACATGTCGCAAATCAGATGAGTTGATCTACATCTGATTAGCAGACGTATCCACAGCCCAAGTCCACAGCAGCAGCACTTGTGTTTGCGTCTACCAAAGCTGCACGCCCGGCTTTCTGGGAAGAGGTATCAGTGTTTGGGTAGACGCTGATGGAGATTTTAAAAGACACAGACACAAAATATTGGACGAATGTCAGGGAGTAAATTATGCAAACATAAATCGGGGGGATGCCCTCCAGTATGTGCCTCCCCCCGAGTTGTAATTACTACAGGACATTCTTACGGTTATCAAGAATATCACAGAATGTATTTGGTCAATCAGCATTCTTTTTTTTATTCACACTGATTAATTGCTGTTGCTCGAGTGGCAGAAGGAATGGCCAATCCTTGTTGGACAAAATGTCCATCATCAGGAAAAATCTTTACAAATAATACAAAGTTGATCATCAATATATGCTCAAGGAAAAATAAAAAAAACACATTTACAAACAATAACTTTTAAAGGAAGCATACCTGCCTACAAGTGAAGCTATGATACTTTGCCAATTAAGCATGTCCCAAAAGATAACATGAAGCAATGATTCTACGCTCATGTTTTCAAAACAAAAATGACACAAAGCGAACAAATCATAAGCCCAATATTACCAGGGCTTCTACATATCTAATTCAAAAGTGAGGTGAAAATACAGACACAATGCGTTTCCTCTACCTTGTCTCCTGTAAAGCAGTTGTCTTTCCAACAAAGGCTCAACATAAGGAAAGCTTGAAAAGATATTTCAAAAATGTAATTCAGCGAATCAGAAAAGAAGCTCACGCCCGACTCTGCCTAGAGACTGGCACATTCACTGTAAATGCTGTAGTAGTGCTTATGTGACTCACCCGTGTAATCGCCAGAGCCTTCCTATCTAGGAGTGCCTGAGCGTCCGAATGCTAATGTTACATGTACAGATCAAAATGTGCGGGCGAACCGCATGCGTGTGATGTCATCAACACGTGATGACATCATGGCGTAATGACGTGTCATGTAGCGATCATAAATAAAGACGTAAGATGCATCATTGTACACCATTTCACAACATATTATTACTATATTATGATTATGATTATGTTTAGACTAAAAATGCTGCTTTGGTTCTGTTTGTGGCTATAAATATTTGTATTTTTAACATTTCAGTCTATCTACTGTTACATGCATATTATGTGCCATTTTTCATTTCACGGTAACAAGGTTAACAAATGGTACTTCAATATTTTCTTTATATATATATATATATATACATATATATATATATATATATGTATATGTATATATATATATATATATTCAGTAAAAAAACTTTGTTAAAGGGACGTTATGGTTAAGTTGCGCTACTAAAAACCTATGAAATTCGGTGAAAAAACGTTGTTAAAGAGACGTTATGGTTCAAAGTAAAACCGAAAAACCCCCTGAAATTTGGCAGTTATGGTAACATAAGCAACCATAACTCGCGCCACCGTGCACTGCTAACACTAACACCCAGGACATCAAAGATGACATCACAAATGTCATTGATGACATCACTTATGACATCACATGTGCATTTACTTTTCATAAAAACTCTGTACAAGGGATTCTTATAATGCGGACCAAAAACTGTCAAGGATCATTGGGATAAATATCATGAGCTAATTAGTGCATTAAGCAATGCATTGATATAAATAGCATTCTATTATGAAGTTCTATCCAGTATACTAAGCTACTCATGCAGAAACATAGGCAGTGTGTGCAGCATACATGATGAAGGTGCCATATTCATAATCTTGCCATGTTGAATACTGAAATGATAACTGCTTTTTTATTAGAGTTTTGCGTACTGTGAAACATGTAATAAGTAGATAATAAAACCCACTTAATACATAATTATTACAGACAAAACACAAAGAGACAACAACACATACAAATATGAGTATATACAGGGACAGTGAAGTAAACAAAAAAGCAGAAGTAGTAGCAGAAAGAGTTCATAACCTAACTGATTGTCTTTATGCAGAGAAACTATTGCTCTGTTTCAAAGCTGCTACTTACCATATGTATGTGTATCACATGATGTGACTGCACCCAAAGGAAAGGAGAGTGAGTATAATGTATACAAATATGAGCATATACAGGGAAGGTAGAGTAATAAAAATAAAACTATGAGATTATCTTCATGCACAGAAAGGATTGCTCTCTTTCATGCCTGTGTCTTCCGCTATGTGTACGCTATGTATACGCTATGTATATGTTTCATATGATGTGACTTGACCCTAAGTCTACAAATATAGTACCTTTTCAATTTTTACTTCCTGACTGTTACTGAAGAAAACTATGTGGCTTCGATATGTCAGTAAAGGATAAAAAGGGAGATCCAGCCATGTGATGTCATCAGTGATGTCATCAATGGCATTTGTGATGTCATCTTTGATGTCCTGGGTGTTAGTGTTAGCAGTGCACGGTGGCGCGAGTTATGGTTGCTTATGTTACCATAACTGCCGAATTTCAGGGGTTTTTCGGTTTTACTTTGAACCATGACGTCCCTTTAACAAAGTTTTTTCACTGAATTTCATAGGTTTTTAGTAGCGCAACATAACCATAACGTCCCTTTAACAAAGTTTTTTACTGAATTTCATAGGTTTTTAGTAGCGCAACTTAACCATAACGTCCGTTTAACAATGTTTTTTCACTGAATTTCATAGGTTTTTAGTAGCACAACTTAACCATAATATCCCTGACTTCATATACATGTAACATAGAACATACTAACCCCCTCGTAGTGATTTTCATGTCCGCGGACTACCGCCATGTCCGCAGACATATCGAAAATCTGAGCGTGGTGAATGTAAATTTAAATAGTGTGCCCCATTGTCCTGGGTCTTAGTCTTAGCAGTGCACGGTGGTGGCGCGAGATATTTTTCATAGCTTACCATAACTTGCGATTTTCAGGGGTCTTTCGGCTGTACTTAGAACCATAACGTCCCTTAAACAAACTTTTTTTAATATCACGCAAACAATATACAAACATGGCGTGCAAAAACCAACTTCTCACAGATGGCTTTACACAGAATGTTGCAAACTAAGAATTTATGCTCGTTCACAGTGAAGGTCAGCTGCTTCCATTTTTTTCTCGGGCCCCGGAGAGGCTCACGAAGCGGACTATAAGGTTGTATTGTGTTTTGACCTTGACAGACAGAGATTGTGATGAAAGACTTCTCTTGAAGGAGTGTTGCTAAAACGTAAGAGAAGATAAGGATGAAATTTCTGAAACGAAACCACTTTTATATATTATATAACTATGCGAAAGATCGTTCGCACACGCGGAGTCGTATTTTGGGACTGCACTACTCGTAGACAATGGAAATTGCAATTGTACTGTAAGTAACCCTTTAGATTATTTTATACCAAATATAATTACAATAGCGTAGCATTAAAGACCGCTCAAGTTGAACTTGTTCGTTGAAAGTGGCAAAATGTTTTCTACCGCGCACTATCACCGCCGAATTGATCCCCTGTCGTTTAGAGGGCTCTGAAAAAGGCAGACGACACAGGGTGGGTTAATAGAAATAATTTAACCGGTCTATAGGCGGGCAAGCGCTCTACTCGCTGTGCCACTTCACTGTAGCCTGTCAAGTGGCACAGCGAGTACAACGCTCGCTTTGACATCCGTGCACAGCTTGCTAACGCAAGTTCAAATCCCGGCAAGGCCAAACTCAGCCTTTCATCCTTCCGTGGTCGATAAATGAGCACCACACACCGTGGTTAATAATAAGCACCGCTTAGATACCTCATGGTTCTTAGCGCTATATGAATGGGAAAATATTATTATTTTATTATTAACATACTCCATTGCACTATCTTTGATAGCAAATAGTTTCACGCCCTAATAAATAAAATCAAGATTTTTAATGAAGATCGGCTGGTGAGACTAATTTATGTTTTTTAAAACAGGTATGTGGCACCATTTTGCCTATGTCACGATTTACAGACTCCAGCGGATGGGGTCTTCAACTGCCAGGTGCAGGTCCAAACATGCAACTTCATGACCCACACCATTTTATGGGACAATCGCCAAGGACCAATATGCCCTTACGCAGTACTAGCGGCAACAAACAACATACCAATCAATAGGGTGGTCTAATGGCTCATTGTTGGAGCAACCTTCCGATTATCAGAGCGACCATTTACTGCTTTTATCTTAAACCAACAGCCTATCTACCGCAAAGGAACAACGCGTGGCTCAAAATAAACTTTGCTGATCGACAGCAGAGACAATAGCAAATCACTGAATATTCACTAAACATTTCATGTGAAATAAATGCACTTTACCAAATGTACAATCCAGCTGTTTACTTTTAAACCACAGTTTCATATTCTGAATTGTGGCGCACTGAGTTGTAAGCTGATCTAACACCCTCTGTACCGCAAAGGAACATCGCGTGCCTCAACATGAACGTTTGCGGATCGACAACAAAGACAAATGCAAATTGCTGAATATTCTCTAAACATTTGATGTCAAATACATGTACTTTACAAAATTTACAATCTTGCTGTTTGCTTTTAAATCACTGTTTCATATTCCGAATTGTGGTGCGCTGTGTTGTGACATAATATGCGTTGTCTTCTGGGTCCTGTGTAAAGTCACTTAGGACTGCAGAGAACTGGGCGCGTTTGATGACGCACCCTGTAACGTCACGGAGAGAGGCGGGGAATATGAATGCTTTGATAATATCAGGCTTAGGGGCGGGATATATGATTTAGTGTCGCAAAAGCAAGTCAGCCAGGTCAATAGCGCCAGTCATAGGATTATCACATAATGTCGGCGCACACCAGCGGATTTATCGTTTCTTTAGTGGACAAAAAGTCGGTTGACGCCCATAGGGAATTGTACTATTAGCGGACAAAAGGAGTGGTCTTACAACACTTTCACCCTGACAACCAACAATACAAACAACGTTCTGAGAACACCCCCATTTTGTGTAATTGCAACCATTTCGGGACACCGCTAGTGTTCTTAGAACACATTCAACTAGACAGATTACAATACGGACAGCGTCCTGAGGACACCCCAGTTTGTGTATTTACGAACAATTAAGTACACCGCGATTGTTCATAGCTCATTTTTACCTTCCTAGCATACTCCGTCCTCTAAACACCCCACCATTTAGTTTATTTACAAAATGTCAGAACAGCCGTGTTCTCCGCGGGCAAATCGAACGCAACAAAAACGTCTAGCACATAAAAAAAAAACATTGAACCTATCTCATACTCCCCCACCCTCCTCAAACACTCTTACACACCAACTCATGGCACTAAATACAATTTTTTATCCACGTTTCACCGCGCTGTACGCGGTCGACGGCGAATACAAGATGGCGGGCGCCACAGAAAATCTGACGCGCTCCACGCCCCTCGCCGTCCAATCAGCGAACATGTTGCATGTCCGCGGACATGACGCAAGGCCATGGGCCAATCGGGGTGCTGTCCGCGGAGCGAACAGGGAAGTCCGTCTGCGAAGCGAACACAGATATCACTCATTTTTTTGCCTTACTTTTTGGTCATTTTATAAAAAACTACTGGACGGATTTACACCAAATTTGCAAAAGCACGCTTTCGGGACCAAGCCCCCGCTCCTGCCGCAAATTTGGTGTAAATCCGTCCAGCGGTTTGGCCTGTGGCTGTGCGCAAAGTTTTTTCACATTATGTCTATATGTCTATAGGAAAAAACAAAAGTTTTGGGACCCCCCTTATAACTTTGCCCCCCCTAGACCAAACCTCTCCAAACTTTGCAAAAAAATTCAGGGTGGGCCATATACTTTTTTTGCAAAGTTTGGTGAGGATTCGTCCAGAGGGAGCGAAGTTATAAGCCGCCCAAAAAATGTTCTTCCTATGGAAACACCAACTTAACCATAACTACATGGACGCTACCGCGTCCATGTAATACCTTTGATGCCCTTCACGTGGTGCACCATGCCTACTCACAGCAGGTGCTCTGTTGAGGTTATGGACAAACCTTCAAAATTACCAACCAGTGTTCTGCCTGGGAAAGCTGCATAGGGTGTGGTAGCAACTCCCACTGTATCACTTCGCCTGAGGAAGACCCTCCACAGCCAGGGGTGGAACGTGTGGTGTAAAGATGAGTGCTGTTTGACCTTGCAAGCATTCTGTAAGGCCATGCTGTCTTATATGTTTGCTATGAACTGTTTTTAACGTGTATAACGTTTTTTTGCACGATTGAGTCGATCGAGTGCTCTGTTATGTATAGTTTTGCTGTGGGAGTTGCTAGTAGACCCTATGCAGCTTTCACAGGCAGAACACTGCTTTATATATATATATATATATATATATATATATATATATATATATATATATATATATATATATATATATATATATATATATATATATATTCAGTAAAAAAACTTTGTTAAAGGGACGTTATGGTTCCAAGTAAAACCGAAAACCCCCTGAAATTCGCCAGTTATGGTAAGCTAAGCAACCATAACTCGCGCCACCACTGTGCACTGCTAAGCCTAACACCCAGGACATCAAAGATGACATCACAAATGTCATTGATGACGTCACATGTCTGACTCCCCCTTTTTTCCTTTCCCGACATATCTAGGCCACATGATTTTCTTCAGTAACAGTCAGGAACTAAAAATTGTAAATTACTATATTTGTAGACTTATCCTTCAAGTATGTTCTTAGAATAATTCCCTTATGGTCCAGTCATATCATATGAAACATATACATAGGGGAAGACACAACCTTGAAAGACAGCAATCCTTTTTGTGCATTAAAATTATCAGTAGACTTATCAGCACTTTCTGATAGTTTTGATGTTTTTTTATTATTGTACTTTCCCTGTATATGCTCATATTTTTATATGTTGTACTCACACTATGTTCCTTAGGGTCCAGCCACATCATGTGATATATATAGATAGGGTAAGTAACAGCTTTGAAACAGACCCATCATTTCTCTGCATAAAGGTAATCAGTTAGGTTATGAACACTTTCTGCTACTATTGCTGTTTCTTTTTCTTACGTCAATTCCCTTGTACATATTCATATTTGTATCTGGTGTTGTCTCTTTGTGATTTGTCTATAATAATGCAATTATGTAGTAAGTGGGTTTTATTACCTACTTATCACAAGTTTCACTGTACGCAAAACTCTAATATGAAAACAGTTATCATTTCACTATTCAACATGGCAAGCTTATGAATATTGCACCTCCATCATGTATGCTGCACACAATGCCTATGTTTCTACATGAGTACCTTAGTATACTGGATTGAAGTTAATAATACAATGCTATTTATATCAATGCATAGCTTAATGCATTGATTAGCACTTGATATTTATTCCAATAATCTTTGACACTTTTTTTATTAACATTACACTAAGAATCCCTTGTACAGACTTTTCATGAAAGGTAAATGCACATGTGATGTCATCAGTGATGTCATCAATGACATTTGTGATGTCATCTTTGATGTCCTGGGTGTTAGGCTTAGCAGTGCACGGTGGTGGCGCAAGTTATGGTTGCTTAGCTTACCATAACTGGGGAATTTCAAGGGTTTTTCGGTTTTACTTGGAACCATAACGTCCCTTTAACAAAGTTTTTTCTCTGAATTTCATAGGTTTTTAGTTGCGCAACTTAACCATAACGTCCCGTTAAAAAAGTTTTTTTACTGAATTTCATAGGTTTTTAGTAGCGCAAGTTAACCATAAACTCCCTTTAACAAACTTTTTTCATTAGCACGCAGACAATATACAAAGATGGAGTGTAAAAAGCAATTTCTCAGGGATGGCTTTACACAGAATGTTGCAAAGTAAGAATTTATGCTCGTTCACAGTGAAGGTCAGCTGCTTCCATTTTTGCTCGCGGGCCGGAGTGGCCCACGACTCGCACTATAAGGTTCTACTGTTTTTTGACCAAGACATACAGGGATCATGCCAAAAGACTTCTTTTGAAGGAGGGGGGCAAAAACGTAAGAGACAATAAGGATGAAATTTCTGAAACTAAACTGCTTTTATATATTATATCACTATGAGAAAGATCGTTGGCACAGACGGAGTCGTATTTAGGGACTGCATTACGCGTAGACAATGGAAAATGCCAATATAATGTAAGTAACCCTTTAGATTATTTTATACCGGAATATAATAACAATAGCATGGCGTTAAAGCCCGGTTAAGTTGTACTTGTTCGTTCAATGTGGCATATTGTTTTGTACCACGCACTATCACCGCCGAAGTGGTCCCCTGGCGCTCAGACGGCTCTGAAAAAGGCAGAGGAGAGAGGGTGGGTTAGTGGGAATAAGTTAACATACTCAGTTGCACTATCCTCGCTAGCAAATAGTTTCACGCCCTAATAAATAAAATGAATATTTTTAATGAAGATCGGCACGTGAGACTAATTTATGTTTTTAAAACAGGTACATCCTTCCCTACTGTCAATGCCACGATTTTCAGACCCCGGCCGACGGATTTTTTAACTGCCAGGTGCAGTTACTTCTAAAGAACTTCATGACCCTCACCATTTTATGGGACAATCGCCAAGGACCAATATGCCCTTACGCGGTACTAGCGGCTAGAAGTAACATACCAACCATTATGGTGGTCCAATGCCTCGTTTTTGGAACAGCCTTCCAATTATCAGTGCGACCATAGTGCTTCTTTTATCATAAACCAACACCCTGTGTACCGCAAAGGAACAGCGCGTGACTCAAGATTAACTTTTGCGGATCGACAGCAAAGACAAATGCAAATCGCTGAATATTCTCTAAACATTTGATGTCAAATAAAAGTACTTTAAAAAATGTACAATCTTGCTGTTTGCTTTTGAATCACAGTTTCATATTCCGAATTGTGGCGCGCTGTGTTGTGAGATGATCTGTGTTGTTTTCCGGGTTCTGTGTAAAGTCGCGTAGGACTGGAGACGACTGGGCCTTACGCGGTACTAGCGGCTAGAAGCAACAAACCAACCATTATGGTGGTCTAATGCCTCGTTGTTGGAACAGCCTTCCGATTATCAGTGCGACCATAGTGCTTCTTTTATCATAAACCAACACCCAGTGTACCGCAAAGGAACAACGCGTGACTCAAGATTAACTTTTGCGGATCGACAGCAAAGACAAATGCAAATCGCTGAATATTCTCTAAACATTTGATGTCAAATAAAAGTACTTTACAAAATGTACAATCTTGCTATTTGCTTTTAAATCACAGTTTCATATTCCGAATTGTGGCGCGCTGTGTTGTGAGATGATCTGTGTTGTTTTCCGGGTTCTGTGTAAAGTCGCGTAGGACTGGAGATGACTGGGCACGTTTGGCTACGCACCCTGTAACGTCACGGAGAGAGACGGGGAATATGAATGCTTTGATAATGTCAGGCTTAGGGGCGGGAGATATGATATAGTGTCGCAAAAGCAGGTCAGCCAGGTCGATGGGGCAAGTGATAGGATTATCACATAATGTTGGCGCACAGCAGCCTGATTTATCGTTTGTTTAGTGGACAAAAAGTCGGGTAAGGCCCATAGGAAATTGTAATGTCAACGGACATGAGGGTTCTTAGAACACTTTCAACCTGACAACGAACAATACGAACAGGGTTCTCAGAACACCCCCATTTTGTTTAATTGCAAACATTACCTCCACGTCCACTCTTCCTCGTCCCAGTACTTACTTCATGAGGCCCCTGCCTCCGACACAGGACCTTCTTCTATTTCTTTAAACTCCTATAACTCCTCCCCCACATCCACATCACTCATTTTCATATTACCAAGCCGGAGCATGGGACCTTCCCCGCAGGGAGGGTGAGAAGGGTCGTCAGTACTGTGACGAGGAAGAGTAGGACTAGGAGTAATGAAGATTACCGGTAAGTAATCAGAGCATTTCAGGACACCGCGAGTGTTCATAGAACACATTCAACTTGCCAGAGTACAATACGGACAGCGTCCTCAGGACACCCCCATTTTGTTTATGTACGAACATTTAAGGACACAGCGAGTGTTCTTAGCTCAATTTTAGCTTGCTTGTGAACAAAACAGACACATACTCCGTCCTCAGAACACCCCACCATTTAGTTTATATAGAAAATTTCAGAACAGCCGTGTTGTCCGCAGACAAATCGAACACAACAAAAGTGTCTGGCACATAAAGAAAACAGAACATTGAACCTATCTCATACTCCCCCACCCTCCCCAAACACTCTTACACACCAACACACTCCACTAAATACAATTTTTAATCCAAGTTTCACCGCGCTGTCCGCAGTCGTCGGCGAATGCAAGATGGCGGGCGCCACAGAAAATCTGACGCGCTTCACACACCACGCCGTCCAATCAGCGAACACGTCGCATGTCCGCGGACATCACGCAAGCCGCTCGGCCAATCAGGGCACTGTCCGCGGAGCGAACCGGGAAGTCCGTCGCGGAGCGAACAGAGATATCACTAATTTTTTTGCCTTACATTTGGGTCATTTTTTAAAAAACTACTGGACGGATTTACACCAAATTTGCAAAAGCATGCTTTCGGGACCAAGCCCCCACTCCTGCCGCAAATTTGGTGTAAATCCGTCCAGCGGTTTGGGCTGTAGGCGTGTGCAAAGTTTTTTCCCATTATGTCTATGGGAAAAAAACAAAAGTTTTGGGACCCCCTATAACTTTGCCCCCACTGGACCAAACCGCTCCAAACTTTGCAAAAAAAATCAGAGTGGGCCATATACTTTTTTTTGCAAAATTTGGTGAGGATTCGTCCAGAGGCAGTGAAGTTATAAGCCACCCAAAAAATGCTCTTCCTATGGAAACACCAACTTAACCATAACTACATGGACGCTAGCGCGTCCATGTAAGATATATATATATATATATATATATATATTTTGTAGTGATATATATATATATATATATCACTACAAACAAACTTTGTTGAGGGGACGTTATGGTTAAGTTGCCCTACCAAAAACCTCTACACTTCACTAAAAAAATAATTTCACCCTCCCCTTTATGCTTCAACTTACAACAGAAAACCCCCTGAAATTCGACAGTTATGGTAAACTAAGCCCCCAAACCTGCCACCACCCCTGTGCACTGCTAACACTAACATCCAGACCTTGAAAGTTGTCATCTCAAATGTCACTGATGACATCACTGACGATATCACATGTTTAGCCCCTTTGTTTTCTTTCCCTGCCATATATATACATGTACATTCAGTGAAAAAACATTGTTAAAGGAATGTTATACTTCACAGTGAAATCAAACGCCACTGCACATTCCCCCATTATGGTAAGCTAAGGAACCATAACTTACACCATCTACGTCCATTGATAAGACTAACACCCAGGACATCAAAGATGACATCACAAATATCATTGAGGACATCTTCCCCTCACAAATCTTCTCCTCATAACCAGCCCATGTTGAATCCTAATTCCCCTATATTTGTGTCAGTGTCCACTTCTCCTGCTATTTCTTTGGACTAAGGTGTGTGTGTGTTTTTGGAATGTTTTTGTACAGTAGTTGTAGTGAAAGAGTTTGAGTAAAAATGTTTTTTTTAAAAAGACGTAAAATGTTTGCGAACAGTGCGCCTGTTCAACCTATCCGCAAGGAATGGAATGTGGGTGCTATGAAGGCAGTACACCTATCCTTACTAATGTCAAGGAAGATGGATTTGATGGTTGACTGCAGCATCTGTAGAAGGTGTGCATACATAAACAGAAAGGGGCGTCCTAAGGACATTATACCTCGCCGTACCGCTTGCAAACGAGATGAAACATGTTCGTAGAACACACCAGATGTCCGCAATGGGTGTAAATGAGCAAAATGGGAGTGTGTGAAGGACAGTATACCAGGGGCGGTGGCTGGCAAGTTCGTAGGCAAACAAAATGGAGTTGTCCTAAGGACACTGGAACTGTCCGTACAGTGAACATATCATGTGTGCACATGCGCAGTACAACCGTAAGTATAGCGAACATCGCGCCTGTCCCTAACTGTCCGTCTCACGTGTGTCGCACTTTGAATTAGTTGGAGAACCCGAACACTGTCCGTAGGACACTTGCGCGCATGCGCACGTTGGGTAATCTGCATTTGCTGTTCAGCGGAGTCCCATTTCTGGCGCGGATGTGTTGACAATGTCATCATGTGACCACACCCACGCTGAGCGTGTGGACTAATTTGCGCAGTTTGTGTGCTTCCGCAGCATACAAAAGAACATGTAGACACAAGACAAAGTGTTGTAGAGTGTAAAAACTTAATTTCACATATCCCACACAATAGCTGACCTGAGGACTTGGTGTGTAAAATATTTGTACCGCTTTGCAGGAAAGAAGATGGTCACGAGGCACACCCCTTCACCCCTACAGATGGCCACAACCCCAAGCGCATCTTCATTGTCCTTCTAGCTATAGCAGATTGAGGTGTACTGCCTTTACTGCTGTAGTGACCAAAAGGAAACTAATCGGTATGGCTTCCATGGCTGCTGTTGGGTCATTAGCCTCTGCACCACCCCCAAACCCGCCACCACCACCACCTCCCCAAGGGCCTGCAGAGAGATATACGGGTGAGGATGTAGAGAGCGAGGAAGAAGAGGAGGAAGAGAATGAAGTGGAGGAACTCCGCACTAGGAGCACTCGCCGGGAGTCGTGGGTGTGGCGGTTGTTTTCCGTTTATGGGAATGTACCAAAAGCACGTGCGAACCTGGTGAAGTGTAACCAGTGCAAGGTGGTGCTGAGTTGCGGGAGACTTGGTGCGTACAGCTTTGGTACGACAACCATGAAGCGACACCTCACTTCATTCCACACTGCGCACATTCGCAAGGTGGTACCATATGAAGAGCGTAGTCGATTGAGTTCCTCCACAGAATCCTCTGTGTCCGATCCTCCCACCTGTGGGGGAGCACCTCCCTCCAGCTGCCTCACAAGCCATTCGCAATGCTTTTGACCCTTACCTTTCAAAGGTGACAGTAGTGTGTACGTATTGTGACGCAGTACTCTGCAGGGGGGAGAGTTTTCGAAGTGCTTTTGAGGCTGCAGTCACAGAGCACCAGAAGATCTGCTCCTTACCTAAATGAAGCTCACCCTATATCTTTCTCTGTTCACTTGCCCTTTCTGATCCCCGTGGCTGGTCTCCCTTCCTTACCCTCCTTTGGCCTCTTCTCCTAATGTGTCGTGTGCTATGAAGCAATAAACGTGAAAACAACAATTACAGAAAAGGCTCTTTTCAGAGCCGCCTTTCTCAGTTTAACAATAGAATTATGAAGTGACGGTCGTAGACCCCCGCAGAGTTGTGGAAAAGTTCACAGACAGTCGTAGGGGGAAAAAAGGAGGGTGCAAGCAGAGCAAACACAATGAAGTGTACACTGGGAGTAAGTGGTGGCTCTGAAAAGAGCCTTTCGGTGGTGTGTTGTGTGGGTCAAAAACTGTGGATTGGAGAAAACGGATTTTCAGAAGAGGTTGCAATGCATTTTGTACATTGCGAAGAAAAATCTGATTGCCAGCATATGTGAGGTGGACTCCATCTCTGCAGAAAATGAGAGAGCTGCGAAACAAAATGTTTTCATTGTGGAAAGAGGACATCTCTTAAAAAGGCACAAACAGCCTTATTCACATTGCATCTTGCTTTCTCCATTTGTGGACCAAAAGCAGAAGAACGCAGCCATATTTGCGCAATACGGGAAAAAAGTATTTGAGAATTTGGAAACATGTCCATGAGCTTCGCAAGTCCTTTCTTCATTGCAAATTGCAAAGAAATTCCAGAGACATGGCCTAAACTGTTTCCTCCGCAATGAATGATCAGTATATCTGGAGGACGCTCTGTCAGTAAAGTAACACAGAGAGAGTCCAGCCACCTCATGCCACGCACGCCATGCCAGTGCACTTCCACATGAGGAAATCCGAGATCTGCAGATAAACGGCAGCTTTCTGCATGCACCTTCAACCAATGTATCCATGAGTCTCCCAAAATCCAGATAATCTGTTTTCGAGCATGGAAAGCCATGGCTTTGTGGTCGTCTGTCAGGGAGAAGACGGTCTTACTAAAGTGCGCCGGTCAGAACACACCTACTGAACTTTATGGACCAATCCCTAGCTTCGCTCATTCTCATTTGCATGCGTCTCCACCGCTGAATCCCCATTGGTGATATGCGCTGGCTGCAAACTACCGCCATGTTCGCAGACATGTATAGGATCAGAGCGTGACGACGGTTCATTAAAGTAATATTCCCCCTTTTCCCCTTTAAGGTGGGCTCTGAAAAGAACCATTTCTTTTTATTTTTGGCCAGATACCGTACAGACATCTGTTATTTTATTTATTTGCTTGTATTTTTGTCCCTGCTTTGCTCCTACAACCATTACAGAACCTTCTCTAAAGCAAGCCTTACGTTCCAAAAGAACATTGCATTTCCCAAAGAAGATAGCGCAACACCATCTGATTCGAAATAATCTGCATTGCTTGGAGCAATGTTATCATGGCTGCAGAAAAACATACCAGCTCGTAGCATGAATGCACGCATGCCGCGATTGATGATACACCTCCCAATTCTTTGATCCGGACAGAAAACAGAATTGTTGTCGCATTTTACTCTAGGGAGTAAAGCAGAAAAAATGATTTTCGTTGTTGGGAAGAAGGTCATGAGTGCTTCTACCAACTGTGCCAAATCTGCCAACAAAGTACGTGAACTCACGCATCCCAAATGGCAAGCACCGTAGTGCAAAATTACCACATGAGGAGTGGTCATTGTACGCATGTCTCTGCAAACTTGCAGAATTGCCGCAGCATTGGCATCAGTGTCTGCGCTCCATACGACCTCCACTCCTCTGACATCGAAATGGTGTGCCACATGCCTACTCTCGGCATAGTGTTGTAAGCCATGCACAAAAATGTCTCCAAACACCAAAACCCTGACCCTCTCCACCTCTGCCATCTTCAGTGTGCGCACCGTCTTTCGACACAAAAGAGTAATGTGAACATCTGATTGGCTGATGCCTACAGTCCCCATGCAGGATTATCTGTAGAAACCCATATGTGGCACGCCCTACCTGCAGACAAGCGTTGCCTACGTGCGGCATGTAACTCTTACCCAGTCCTTCCACCCTTTTCACAGCGGTAACAAATTGAGTCCCTCATTGGACACAACTAAGCAGTTGCACAACCATCCACCAATCACATTAAACATTGCTAATTCTAACTCCGTCATCAACATTATGCACTTCAAAATTACTGTCGATGATTCTGAATGGAAGTCGCATATCATTGCAAAGCACCTACTTCACAAGCTACTGTGCAAGTACTGTGAATTTCTACATACAGCTCCATGCATGCGCACATGCATGAGTATAGAGTACAGGTATGTATATTTTAATCAGAGAACATGTGCAACCCTTATGATTTAATTTAGACAAAATAATGCCACTAAATGTTCATAGGCAATACATACGAACGCTCCCCGTTTTAAGTGAAGGATGTCCAATTTGTCATTGACAAACCGCACAACTGCTTACTGTCTTCCGCATAACCTGTACAAACGTTGCACGCATGCCTATTTAGGGCAGAACTCAATTGTGTATGTGGAAATGTCGGAGTTGTGTACTGTGTACGGCCTACAGTAATGCTACTTGCAATGTAATCGTATGAGAAAAGTAAGCGCTCCCTCTGAGGGTCTCCCGATGTGTCGGCATTGTGCTTTTAGAAAATGTTTCCCGATCTACTACTGTGCCCTATCGCTTACAAACCTCTCTCCTATGCATAGTGCACCTTGTAAAAAACAAGGCATTTCCATAACCTTAAAACTGTTAGCAATTTTGAAGGACTTTCAAGTACCATATTGCAAATATCATGCAAACACTGCACAGAGTGAAGTGAAGTGCACACAAGCACTGGGTTGATATATGAAAGTAAAATGCTCTGACGAAAGAAGCACAATTAATGTATGCAGTATCATCACTGCTGTAAACACACAAAGTAATTGATTTTGTTTTTTTCAATCGCAGTGAAGACTACTCTCCTGAGAATCAACAGCATCTACACTGCAGACAACATATCCGAGGAAACCTGGTCATCTTGCAAAAAAAAGTAAGCACAGTACTACCTTTATATTGTAACTACTCCTCAAAGAGGCTGCGTGGGTTATTTGGTTATTTTGGGCACCAAAGCAAACATTGATTTCTAAACCATTCTACCTACAAATATCCATTTATTGAACAAAGAATAACAGGCAGAATGGCTGACAAATCCCTGTATGTTTGGAACACAAATAACATACGTAATCCTTAGAAGGTTAAATTTAGAAAAGAAGTTGCTGTTGCAAGTTTATGGCATTTCGTTTATTAATAATGGTTCTCGTCACAAGTCGCCCACTTTGTACTCTCATCTGAAGCACATTGTAGTAGTATACAAACAGTAAAGTAGCCTTACCAAATCATTGCAAGAGTTCAATGCACAATGACACACCATGACAACGAGCTTCCCCTTCAGACTCATGCACACATGCACACAGCACACATACATTGGACAACAGACCAAAGTATACCTTTTTTTTCAACAGACACCAAAGAATGCCTACCAAAAAGCAACTCCGTAGAAAGGAACGCAGAAGTAGAGCAAAAAAAAATAAAAGTGCCCAATGTAAGCATCCACCTGTTGTAGAGTTTGTAGAGAATCTTGGAACAAACCAGCTAAGGCAGTTGGTTAGCAAAACAAAGGAAGTCTCAACTACCAAAACTTTACCTCCTCCATCAAAATGTGTCACAAAACACAAAAATGTTGGCAAAAAAATGGCTACCAGTACAGCTAACAATGCTCCTAATAATCCTGATAGTGTAACAAGAACCCATAGTAAAAAAAAGTATTTTATCAAAAATGTTTCGTCACAGAGCCCTTCAGAATCTTCTAAGAAGAGGACCGAAATCATCCTCACCCCTTAAAACCTACTGTAGAAAGTTAATTCTCGTGGACAGTGCAATCCTTCTCAAAAGGAAGTTGTTTATATTAGTGTTAAATAAGATGAAAGCACTAACAAAACTAAGTACCACACTACAAAAGAAACTCAGCAATAAACGAAATGTGAACAAAAATAATTGCTTACATGTTTGTGGTGGTGAATGGAGTCACACAACAACCACAGAACCATATTTCAATAAAGAAGCATACAAACAAAATCAAACAAACACAATTGCCATCCATAGCAGTGGATGAGGGTATGAGAAAATCAATACTACCATCATGGAACAAGAAACAATGCTTACAAAACTATCCCCCGAAAACTCAGAATTACCTCTCGATTCAGGAGAACCACACCGGCAGTATACAAATGGCCGTGCACATCAATGTGTACCATTCCAAACAAAGCTTTCAAATCTTTACGTCAGTTCCTCAATCAATATGTAAAAGGTAAAGACAAAAGTAAAATTAAAGTGCTGCAAAATATGGATATTTGTCCAGCGCGGAAATACACAGGACTAAAAGGACATTCATTAGCCTGCATTTCTGGGCCTATTTTCAAAAGTACCTTCCATGATATCAAAAGAATATCAATACATCATTCCAATGTAAGAAATCTTGTGTATAAAATATACTATGCAAAAAGTCCAGCTTCAGAATTAGGCAATTTAAATACCACTCTTCTGCATGGTACACCCAAATACTTACAAGAAGAAATTGACCGTATTCAGAAAAAGTATTTTGGAAGTGAGAGCCACTTACAAAATGCAACAGTTTTAGAACATAGTAGCAACAATTCTGCACATAGCAACCTTCTATTACACACATACAGAAAAGAAATAGTAAAATTTAAAAGGTCATCGGCTGAAGTACCAAATCGTGTGTGTGTGTTGCCGCAGAACGTTTTACAAAAGGAACACAAAAAATGTGGACATAGCATACACAATAGAAGACGAGGAAGACTCTAAATGGTTTGAATTAGCTCTGTACCTTTTAGCTGAAAACAAATATGAACTAACTGAATGCCTAATATGTTGCAGTTACTGTACTACAAAATTAGACAACAACCACACCCCTTCACGTGCTATTACAAATAATTTGGAATTGTTTCCATTACCAAAAATCCTGCAACAGCTCAATTTGTATGAGAGCATAATAATTCAAACAGTTCACCCATTTCAAGCAATTATACGCCTTCATCCAAAAACAGCAAAATTACCTTCCTCTGAAATGGCGAAAGGCATTTGTGGCAAAGTAGTTTATTTGCCATTAGATCTAACGGAAAATGTACACACTCTAGGAGTGGAACGTTCAATAGAGCATCCTTTAATAGTCTTGGTAAATGGAGTACCAACAAAGGACAAAAAATGTTGGCAACAATTAGTGGATTTACACAAAGTTAGACAAGCTTTGCAATATCTAAAAGACAATAATGAGTACTACAAGGAAATAAATATTGATGAAAGCTTAAGGGAAACAACTGAAATAATTCAAGAGCCATTAGAAACTGGACAATTCGAACTTCTGGATCCAGCTACAGTATCCACTCTTTTGGACCATTACACAATTCATCCATTGCATTCCAATGAAAGCCTAGATGATGCACTAGAAATTTACCAAATGCGACAAACCAAAGGGTCACCAATGAGTATTTGGGGGAAAAAGTATAGAAGCACATGCTTTTCCACTGCTATTTCCTACTGGCAAAGGTGGAAGATACGATGATAGACCCACTCAGATTGGGGCATCAGAATACCGCTAATTACGAATGTATTCGCAAGATCCCAGATTTAGACAAAATGTAGAATACATATTCCACCTACTCTATGAAAGTGAATTAGCAACACTATGTTATGGAGTGGCACACATTCTTAAATCTGGAACCCACTTTCAAAATATGTCAGCTATGCAGTTAATACAAAAAGTACAGGAAAAAGATGAGGTTTTACAATCAAGTATAACAAATTTGTTTGCCGATATGCGTGGTACAAAGGAATACTGGTTCAGACGGCACGGAGACGTGCGTTGCATGATCAGAAACCTTGGACCACCGACTTGGTTTGTTACGCTAAGTTGTGCAGAATATGCATGGGAAGATTTACATGAGTTCCTATGCATAGAAAAACAGCAACAAAAACAACATAGATATATTAACACCTGGAGAACTTTGCTCTCTATATCCAGTTAATGTCTCGAGATATTTCCATCATCGTTTCATTGCCATGCTACACTTTATTTGCAATAAAACTGTTCCTCCCCTTGGAGAAGTGCAGCACTTCTTTTGGAGAAAAGAATATCAAGCGAGAGGAGCACCACATATTCACATGCTGTTATGGATCAAAGGTGCACCGAAATTTGGGTACGACAGATGAGCACTGTTTTGCAGTTTATCCAAAAATATGTCACATGTGAAATTCCTTCACAACAGACACATAGTGAGCTGCATGGACAGATTTTACAATTTCAAAGACACAAATGTGGCAAATATTGTTGCAGCAAATACAAAAACAAAGGTAAATACTACACCAAATGCCGCTTTGGTTTCCCTAGACCAGTTACAGAAACAGGTGAAGTAAACAACTTCATGTCTTCAGTTCGACATAGTGTTAAAGGTAAATCACCTAAGAACACGTATTACATAAAAAGAAGTGAAGAATCAAAATATATCAATGATTACAATTCAATCATTGCCCTCTTATGGAATTCAAACATAGATGTGCAGTACATTGCAGACAATTCAACTGCTGTTGCACGATATGTTACAGCCTACTTAACAAAAGCAGAAAAAACAGAGCTTCAAGACATCTGGGATGACCTTGTCAAACTAGAAATTATATTGTGCCTCCTGTTGCTATAAATATATGTATATTGGCCTACGCCAAGCTGCTAACAAGCTGCTTATAAACTACATGTGAATAAACTCGCATTGCAAGGTCCTGACCTTAGAAACCATGTAAACTGTCATTTTGGGTCAAGCCGCCATTTTAGGTTTTCTTGCTCTATAAAGTGACCATGTAAGCTAAAATGGTAGCCTATGTTATTCAGAACAGAACTCGATTGTCATGACCTCTGTACAGCTAATGTATAACTTGCCTGCAGGCCACTTGTTAGGGTCATGAGCTGAGACCTTGTCCTTCTGCTGACCTGTGTGCAATCGATTGCCTGTATCACCGAAACTGATCTATAATTGAATGAGAACACCTGCTTAACTATATTGTATAAATTAAGTCCCGCATTGTAATGTTAGGCCTAGAGCATACATTATTACCATTTCTTCTTGTTAATGTATAAACCTAAGATGAACTAGATTTGACCTTATGGAATGGTTAACCTGAAGAAAGGCTGGACAACAGGCTGGAGAAATGTATAAAAGCCTGACTGTTTCAATGAATATTTGCACTCACTGAGCACACCGAACCACGCCAGAGTTCGCTGTGTTGTACTGAGGGTCGATAGCTATCTGAATTTTGTTCTGTTCTTTTGTAACTGGATTCAGTATAAAATAAAGTGCTTTGTATGTTCCTTTGTAACCTGTGTTTGGTGTGTTTCCTTTTTGGTTACCCTGCCTCATATTATGTCCTTGTTTTCACAACCTAGCATCAGACAAAACATTATCACAAAAATTGTACAGTCTAGGCATAAAAACGCTCTCTCATAGAGAATGTGGGGCCTATGAAGCAGCAGATCGTTTAACCGGCACTGCTTTGTATGGAAAATCAGAAAACATAGTATGGCCCAGTCTTTGTCCTGCAAAATCTAGAAAAAGAGTGCTAAAATTATATGAGGACATAGAAACAATTGCCAGAAATGATCCCAACAGCCAAGACATTCTAAAAAACAATTTACTGGACACATACTATCCGAACAGGAGTAGCACTCTGGAAAGCATGTGTCTATACCACATAGCTCAAAACTTTGCATACAAAAATAATGTAAAACCTGATGAAAGCAAACGTAGATATAGAGTGACTGATTGTGAAGGGAGCTTAGTGAAACTTACCAAACGAAGCTTAATTAATCATGTAAAATTGTCATTAAAAACTCCTCAACAGAAAGAACTATATTACATGTCTCTGTTACAACTTTTCAAACCATGGAGAAAAGAGGAAGACATACTAGATAACTATGACTGCTATGAAGATGCTTTCAAAGCAAATGAAAGCACTATCACTGGTGTGAACTTCACACAGTACAAAACAATGTTACACAATGAGCAGCAACAGGAAGAAGAACTTCAGGCCCAACTAGATAAGGACTCTTCCGACAGTAGTCAACCTTCTGGAACAGGAAGTCAAGAACAACTAGTACAACCACTAATAGCAAATGAGGCTAAAGTAGCTATGGCAGAAGTAGAAACCACCCTGTATCAGTATCAAGAAGATACAGAAGACTTAACTGTACAACAAGCAAAACTTAACAACGATCAGAGCACCATTTTGGAAGATGCAACAAAACAAATTGTGCATGGTGTACAACACGAAAATAAAGAATGTACCTGCCAAAATTACAAACCTATACTGCTGTACGTTAGTGGTGAAGCTGGATCAGGGAAAACATTCTTAATCAGAATCATCAGCAAGTTCCTTCAACAATTGACAAACAACAAACTGTCAGCTGTTGTAACGGCCCCCACAGGTTTAGCTGCCTACAACATAGGCGGTGTGACTTTACACCGATTACTACTGCTTCCAGTAGAGCATCAAAATAAATCAGACTACTACAAACCTTTTGCAGAAGCTGCAATGGAATTACGCAGAGTATTGAAACAAATGAAAATGCTACTAATAGATGAAGTGAGCATGGTCTCCAACCTAATGTTGGCTTTGATTCATCTCAGATTGCAAGAAGTACTTAAAAGTAATAACGAAGAACTCTTTGCAGGGAAACACATTATCGTTTTCGGAGATAGTCTACAATTGACACCAGTGAAAGGTGAACCAATTTTTAAAACCTTAGGCCACAAACTCTGCCGGAAAACTGTTGGTAGCATAGGTAATGATAACCTTTTGCAACATTTCCAATACAGAGAATTAACTGAGAACATGCGGCAATCTGCAGATCTCACTTATGCCAACATCTTAAAAAGTATTAGAGTTGGTATATTATCGCAAGAAGCACAAGTTGTATTGAAAAACCGGCATATACATGCACTTTATGGCGATAATGCATGTGCAACTGATGTTATGGAACAAATAGCGCACAAACATGTCAATTGTATGGCCTTAATGCCAACTCTTGCAAGCTGTTTCAAATTCAATGAAACAATGTTAAAGAAAGAAATGCAACCAATAATAGAAATTAGCGCCACAGACAAACTAGACATACATGGTATGACAGTACCCATGTGTGAGCAAGCCACAACAAGCCTAAATAGTTTAGAAAATTCAATCTCCAACACTGCTGGGTTGGAAAAATATTGAAATTATCCTTAAATTGTAGAGTAATGCTTAAACGTAACCTCGATGTAGAGCAAGGGCTAGTTAATGGAGCACTGGGCACAGTTGTTGGCTTTCAATCATACCCACGTGATAGCAACATTCAGTTTGTAAATATTCGCTATGATAAACTTTCAGAAGTGAAAAGGATAGGGCGCTCAATTGCTCGATTCCTTCTCTTCAAAGACATGTATGTACGTAGAGAGCAATTTTCTCTAACTCTTGCATGTGCAGTTACCATTCATAAATCCCAAGGTCTTACCCTAGACAAAGCATTGATATATATAGGAAACAGAGTGTTTAAGGAGGGCATGAGCTACGTAGCATTATCACGCTTACGTACACTTGACGGTCTATTGCCAATAAACTTTGATTCAAGTAAAGTCAAAGCTGATATTCTTGCATTCTAGAATACAATAGATTGTGTTCACTGTACACCCCTCATCTGAAAAAATACCCTGTTCCAGATAAAGTAAAACATGGTAAAAGAAAAGTAAATGGAACAGAAATGCAACAGAATTCAACAGCAAATTCCGCAAAGAAAAGAAAAGAAGCTAAAGTTTCATCAATTACCGCAAACATAGAACAACCTATTAGGGAATGTAAACCAGGGACGTCGGCAAAGAAGCAACAGAAAAACCGAAAAATGCACTCAGATACAGAACTTGCTGGGCCATTCAAATTTGCAAATGAAAGTGGGGTAAGTTGCTATGCAAATATAGCAATGAATATTCTATTTCAATTGCCACCAATTGTTAATAATATTTACCTGCAAAGTATAGACCAATTGTGTTTGCAAATGTTAGTGCTGCATAGAAATGCAACAAGCAATCCTGACAACACATACAGTGTTCATGGAGTAAGGCAACAATTGGACGACTGTGCTGGAATGGTGAGATTCACTATGAACTCACAAGAAGATCCACAAGAATTTCTAATGTACATACTATTGTATTGGAAAACAAAAGCATACCTGTAAATGAAATCTTCCAAATTTCGTACATGTGGAAACATACATGCACTCTCTGTAGCAAAGTGATACAGGAAGAAATCCCAAATGAGCGATTTGTGTATGTTTCCATACCAAATTGTGAGAGCATTCCATTTCAGCAACTTGTACAAAATGCAAACCATGGCAGATTATGTACTATTTGCAATTCAGACAATCGCTCCACCTTACTGATAAAATCACATAGTGCCTACATAATACTTATGCTTCTACGTTATAATGCAGATGGCACCAAAAACAACTGCAAACTGACTGGATTCACACACGGTCAAGTGTCACTTGGAAAGAAAACCTTTACAACAGTAGGTATAATCTACCATGCAGGAGCTACAACCAATGCAGGTCACTACACTGCATACATTAAAAATAATTGTGGATGGTTTGAATGTAATGATAGCGCCATTACTCTAAAGCAGAGATTGCCAGCTAACCTAACAAATGTGTATTTAATGTTCTTAAAGCCAACATTTATGAAATAATGTGTACTTCAAGATTGTCAACAAATTATGTGAAAGACTACAAACAGTTAGAATACGCCCACAGGTATCTAACTACCCGAGAGGATGGAAGAATGACACAAATAAATGATTATCACAGACCTTTGGAAACAAATGCACAGGTAGAATACACCTAAATCGGCAGGAAGGCAACAAACAAAACATTAATTGGAAAGATGAAGGAAACAGGATATAACAACGACACAAATTAATGAGTATCACAAATCTGTAGGAACAAATGCACAGTTAGAATACGCCTACAGGTATCTAACTGTTGTTAAAAATCAGCAGGAAGGCAACAAACATAACATTGATCAGAAAGATGAAGGAAGCACGCAAAGGAAACAAATCCGACAAGGATTTCTTTTCCCCAGACCCAAGGATTAGAAAAGCAAACACAGAAACTGAGCGCAATGCACAGTACACTGGTTTGTAAACTAAATATGAGGGTAAAAAAAAAAGGTAAACTGCCTATTATGCAATGTAGTAAATTTTCAAAAAATGCAAACACTAACACACCTTTTTCTCTTATCACAGAAATGGAAAAAGGGATACTTCCGTCAAGTACGATAGCCATTTAAAAGTTGTATGTGGATTCTGAACAAAGTAAGGAGTAAGTATATTGGCAGTCATTTTCTACACATGGGAATCTACATGTCTAATCTATGGTACTAATATACTGCAGTGCCTGTAGGCTGGCCCTTGCATCTTCGGTGAGTAATGTACCACCTACGCCTTACGACCAAGGTACAAGGAGTATAGTTCCTATCCACAACCATCGCTGCATATCAAAACCATGGTCCTTGTAAATTAGCTACTTATAAATTTAACTTTTCGGACCATCGTCTGCAGCCATGAAGCTAAGACACTAGGGCATCAACACAACTAGCGCATTACACCACACCCATATTGACTTGTAACTCCACTGCTTATGACTTCAGTCTTGGGTGCATGGCATTTGGGCATGCAGTCAAGAGTCTGGGTTCTGGCCAGAAACACCACAGCATATCGGAACCATGGTGTCTTGTCATTTTACTATGAACACACTTGGTTTTGGGAGCATGGCCTGCTCCCAAAACGCTACGCCCTCCCCACAACCATCTTAATGATGTTGCATAGTACAAGTGTACCAATAGCTCTAATATGGTGCAGTAGTTTGTAGCCACTGGCTACAGAGGTGAGTTTGAGGCCATAGCATTATGAATGTATGGGTATACAGTATTTCAAATGCATAGTTACTTACAACTGCAGTGCTTATTACTTAGCTAAAGTACTCTGCATCCTGGCCACTACTACCACACCATATGACATTCATTGTGGCATATAACTACACTATGAACAAATGTACTTTTGGGGGCATGGTCTTCGGCCATGCACCCATGATTGCAGCCCCTCCCCACAGCCGACAGAGTGATGCACTACCACACCATATTGTACCCACTGTACCTTGTAAGTACACTACATATAACTGTGCTGTTGGGTGCATGGCCTGCGGCCATGCACTCATGACTGCAGACTCTCCCCACAGCCACCTGACTGATGTTCAATACTAGGGGTGTCTGTGTAGGTCTGAAATGCTGCACTGTTTGTGGGCAGGGCCTAACATTTTAGGTGTATTGCGATACATTTCAATATATGGTTGTGAAGTGGCTTATAACTCCAGTGCTTACCAGTTTCCTGTTCGGTGCATGCTTGGGTGTATGGCATACAGCCTGTAACCATGCACACAAAAGTACACATCTTGTCCACAACCACCGCACTACATGAAACCCATGTGGGCTTGTAAGTGAAAAGGTTATAGCTTTGTTGTTAGGGGCATGGGCTTCAGCCTTGCACCCAAGAGTGCACACACTCCCCACAACCAGGCAATCAATACGCAATAGTAAGAGGGTATCTCTGGGTGTGACATGCTGAAGTATTTGCGGCCAGGGCCTAGAGTTTTGGAAGTAAGGCCTTCGGCCTTTGGCCGACGGCCTTGCATCCAAGACTCTAGGCCCTGGCCACACCCACCGTAGCATGTGACACCCATGGCGGCGTACTAAAGAATATAATAATAGCCGTAGGAAAAAGTAATGCAATCACGGCATGTTGTCAATTTTAATGTTTGCTGCCACTATGCGGGTCCTTATAACAGTTACAAGTTCCCTGTGCACTGGACGGACTGAAATAGTGCCCTTATTGGACCCCTCATTTGCTGTGCGTACAAGGGGGCCATAGGAAATACATCATAAAGAGATTATAACTGTGTTATTGGGTGCAGGGTCTCTCCACAACCACCTCAGTGATGTGTGGTAGGGGTGGTTTTCTACAGATGGGGTATCCTTCAGTGCTTCCAGCCAGAGGCTTCACGCCTAGCTGTATGTCCATAGATCTTACATGGGATGGGTGTACTGTGGCTTCCACGTCTAGTACTTATAACTTTGGTTTTGGCCATGCACCCAAGACTGCATGCACTCCCCACAATTTGCCAATCGAAACGCAATACTACGGGTGTATCCATTGGTGTGACATGCTGCGGTGGTTGTGGCTAGGGCCTACAGTCTTGGAAGGAAGGCCTTCGGCCTTCGGCCGACGGCCATTCATCCAAGACTCTAGGCCCTGGCCACAACCACTGTAGCATGTGACACCCATGGCGGCGTACTGCTGAATATAGTAATAGACATCGGAAAAAGTAATGCAATCACGTCATGTTGTCAATTTCAATGTTGGCTACCACTACGCATGTGTTTCCAACAGTTAAAAGTTTCCTGTCCACTGCATGGACTAAAGTGCTATCGTTATTACACCCCACATTTTCTGTGCGTACAAGGTGTCCATAGAAAGTACATCATGAAGACCGACCCCCAGAACAAATGCATTGATCACTCATGTCTTACTGTCTGAACCTTTCCCAACGCTCTGTGACACAGCAAAAGAGTTTTATAAATAGAGCATGTGTACGCTGGTTGTTGCTCTGCTTTCGGCGGATCCAAGATGTCGGGCACATCCAAACAATCTGACGCAGAACACGTCTCGCAGCAGCCAATGGGCAGAGACGTTGCGTGTCCACGGTCATGATGCCAGCCTCTTAGCCAATCGGTATCTTGTCCGTGGACTGAACAGGGAAGTGTGACCGCTAAGCGGACATAGATATCACTAATTTTTTCAGACCTACTTTTTGATAATTTCAAAGAAAAGTACTGCACGGAAGGTCACCAAACTTACAAAAGCACGCTTTCGGGACCAAGCTGCTGCCCCTGCCGCAAATTTGGTGAAAATCTGTCCAGCGGTTTGAACTGTAGCCATGCGCAAAGTTTTTCCCCCATTCAGTCTATGAGAAAAAAAGACGTTTTGGGACCCCCCCTATAACTTTTGCCCCCCTGGAACAAACATCTCCAAACCTTGCAAAATAATTCAGATTGGCCCATATACTTATTTTGCAAAGTTTGGTGATGATTCGTCCAGGGGGAGAAAAGTTATAAGCCGCCCAAAAAGTGCTCTTCCTATGGAAACAGCAACTTAACCATAACTACACGGCCACTGCCGTGCCCGTGTTATACTTTTTAATGTATACACCATTATGTGCATTATAATATGATTACTGATGTACCCACGTACATGTGACGTACCTTTTTTATGACTCATCACTATAATGAACACATCGTTTGCTCATCATGTGTAAATGGTGATTTTACATCAGTATTTACATGTTTGTGTCTCTATCTAAAGTAATACCATTTTGTTTGTTTTCCTATTCTTCACCTACATTGTTCCTTATATTATATACCTCTACTTATCTTCAGCAGATATATAGTTTATTGTTTAATAGCACTGCTGTGCTATTTACGATCGCTACATGACATGTCATTACGCCATGATGTCATCACGTTTTGATGACATCACACGCATGTGATTGTCCCGCACATTTTGATCTGTACATGTAAGGATAGCATTCGGACGCTCAGGCACTCCTAGATAGGAGGGCTTTGGCGATTACACTGGTAAGTCACATAAGCACTACTACAGCATTTACAGTGAATGTGCCAGTCTCTAGGCAGAGTCGGGCGTGAGCTTCTTTTCTGAGTCGCTGAATGATTTCTTTGAAATATATTCTTTAGCTTTCCTTATGTTGAGCCTTTGTTGGAAAGACAACTGCTTTACAGGAGACAAGGTAGTGGAAACGCATTGTGTCTGTATTTTCACGTCACTTTTGAATTAGATATGTAGAAGCCCTGGTTATATTGGGCTTATGATTTGTTCGCTTTGTGTCATTTTTGAAAACAGGCTCAATGAGCGTAGAATCATTGCTTCATGTTATCTTTTGGGACATGCTTAATTGGCAAAGTATCATAGCTTCACTTGTAGGCAGGTATGCTTCCTTTGAAAGTTACTGTTTGTAAATATGTTTTTTTAAAAACAATTTTATTAGTTTTTTCAAACAAACAATACAAACCAAACATGCAGTGCATATATCAACAGACCAATTGTACATTACTTAGTTCTGATCACTGCTTCCCTTATCCCACCCCCCCATTCCGAGCCTATTACTTCCCCCATTCTGTTCTTACATCTTGTGGTGGGGACTCCCCTTCCATGGGTTCTGTCGGGTCTTGTATTGACCCAAACAACTCTGCTATTAATACTTTCCAGGCCATCAGGGTCTCTGTCTCCTCCTCCCACCCTGCACTGTTCGCTTCTTGCCATACCATGGTTTCTCCATCCGCCCATTTCTGCAGATCTTTCCACCACACCTCTACTCGTGGTTTGTGGCATGTCTTCCACCCCATAGCAATTCTCCTCTTTGCAAGCACACATGCTAGAACTTTTAATTTACCCACATGCTTAAGTTTCTGTGATCTGGGGCACCCCCCAACAAACAGGCCCACACTGTAACCACCACAATCTTGACCTCCTTCTCCACTAGTTTTTGTGCAACTTCACTCCAGAAGTGCTCAATAACTGGGCATGACCAAAACATATGTACCATACCCGCCTTCTCCTCATCACATTTTGGGCATGCTTGCCGTCCTGCATTTTCAAACCTAGATATCCTCTGGGGTGTCATATACGCCCTATGCTTGACATACAGTTGTGTCTGCTTTAACCTTGCATTCCTCGACACCTTCTTATGGTACCCCTGGGCTCGTTCCCACATCCCGTCCTTCATCGGGGCTCCTACTTCTGCTTCCCAGTCTTGTCTCAATTGTGTTACCTCCTTCCCAACTTTAGACATCATCATCTTGTATATTCTAGATATCTCATGTCCCCCCTCAGTTATATCATATATTATATCTATGGTAGCATCCGGTTCTTCCTCCAGTGCCGCTTCGTGCCATGTTCTTTTAATTCTTTGCACCATTCTGTGGTACGTAATATACTGGCCTGTGTGTAACCCGGTCTCCTCACCCAGCACCTCAAAATCTATGATAGACCCCTCACGCCAGATATCACCCATTGTTGCTAGCCTGACCGGTTCCCAGTGGTTCCTGATTATCATCCTGAGCTGCTTTTCTCCCCCTGTCAATGCAACTAGTGGTACCTGCCGGGAACATTGGGCAGGGTTCTCCATCATCTGGCATGCCCTGCGCCATATCTTCCATCCTAGTATCATGATCTTGGGAACGCCCTTCCATTTCTGTCTTGGGCAACCACATCATCTCTTTCAAGTAAAATGGGGCACAATCTTGTCCAAACAACCTGGATTCGGAGGTCACATCATCTGAGAGCCATTTGGCAACATATTGCAGTTGGCTCGCTACATAATAGACCTCATAATTAGGCAGTTTTATCCCCCCTTTCTCATAAAAATTCTGTAGCTTCCATAGTGCCACCCTGTTTCGCATGCCATGCCACAGGAAATCCCTGCACACGCTAGTCAGTTTAATGAAGAACTTCTTGGGTATCAGGTGTGGTATATTCCCAAAGTAGTTCAGGAGCCTAAGTAGGACCACCATCTTTAGCATTGCCCCTCGTCCCATCATTGCAAAGGGCAGCTTCACCCAAAAGTTCATGCTATTTTCAATTTTTTTAATGGCTACCTCCGTTTTGTGCCTATCCTCCTCTTCCACTGTGTGGTATACATCTATCCCTAAATAACGAAATGTACTAACCGCCCATGGTATCTGTAACACCGGTAACTGTTCCATTAGAATCCCCCTACATGCGCCCAGAGGGAACATGCTAGATTTCTGAGGGTTCACTGCTATACCGGACAACCTCGCATATCTCTCCATCATTTCTAGAATGTATTGGAGATTTTCTTCCGGGTGCCGCAAGTACAGCAGCATGTCATCCACATACAGGGAGATCAGATGTCGTTTTGCACCCACAGCAATGCCTATGATGTCATATTGTTGTCTCAAGTATATTGCTAGGGTTTCCAGGGCTAATATGTAAAGCATTGGAGACCAGGGCCATCCCTGTCTTGTACCTCTGCTAAGCTGCCATCTTTCCGATATCACTGCTCCCGTTTTAACTCTGGCCAGCAGTTCACTATAGAGCATTTTCGCCCACTGTATATATCCTGATCCCATCCCATAACCCGCCAGGGCCACCAGCAGCCATGGCCACTTGACCGAATCGAAGGCCTTTATTGCGTCCAGAGACACAATTGCCATTTCACCCTCGCTCTCGCTCCCAAACTCAATAACTCGTTGGAGTCGTCTATGATTATTGGTTATGTTCCTATTTGGGACATAACCCGTCTGATCAGGGTGTATTAGTTTACCAATAACCCTCTTCAGTCTATTTGCCAAGACAGCCGTCAATATCTTGCTGTCTTGATTCAACATCGACAAGGGTCTATAGGAACCGCAGCTATGCCCAGGCTTGTTAGGTTTGGGAAGCGGTTTTATGATCGCTTCTATAAGTGACTCTGGCAATCTTCCCAACTCAAACGCTTCGTTCAACATTTCTAACAGTGGGGGAAGCACTTCTTCTTTATATACTTTATAAAATTCACTTGGGAGTACATCAGCCTCCGGAGTATTACAAGTGGGCAACTGTCTCACCACCTCCTCTAGCTCCTCCAGGGTAATCGGTGCGTCTAGCTCCTCTCTTTCCTCCGCATTTATCTTGGGCAGTCCTATATCCTCCAGTGTTTCTGTTATCGTCTCGCGATCACTCTCCCCATCACCTCCATCTAGTAGCCTATAATAGTCTACAAACTCCTGATTAACTCCCTCTTGGGTGTCAGCCACACTACCGTCTTCCCTCGTTATTGTTCTAATCGGGGATCTGGGGGATTCACTCTTATATAGCCACGCCAAAAGCCTTCCTGGTGTATCCCCTCCCGCATGCTGTCTCTCTATATATTTCTTATAATTGAGGTTACACAGTCTTTCCCAGTGACCCGCCCATTTCTGCTGCAGCCTGAGTATCAATTCCATTTCTGCCTTAGTACTACTTTCTCCCCTCAATGCCTTTTCCAGTTCCCCTTCTGTCTCCCGTAGGTCAGCCAGGATCCCCCCTTGCAGATCTTTAGATTTTGCTATGGCTACCCCTCTCATCACAACTTTAAAGGCTTCCCACAGTATGCCCGCCGAGTCCACACTGCCGGTATTCGTTTCAAAATAGTTTATAATCTCCTCCCTCATATCCTCCCTAAAAAAGGGGTCTTTCAGTGCCTCCGCTCGGAGACGTCATGTCGGAATCCTTGCTCTCGAGGGGCGGTATTGCCATCCGAGAATCAGGGGCGAGTGGTCCGAAAGGACCCTTGCTTTATATTCTACTTGTGTAGATTCTGTTATTACCCCCTGGTGTAACAAAGACATAGTCCAACCTAGTGTGCAACTGCTGCGGGGCGGAATATTGCGAGTATTGCCTTTCCTGGAGGTATTTCATCCTCCACACATCTCCCAGACCAAAGTCATCCAGCAATGTCTGCAGCGCTTTAGTGGCTGGGGCGGGTCTATCCATCTTCCCATCCGATCCATCCACCCTAGGGTTTAGTACACAGTTAAAGTCCCCTCCCCAGATTACCGCACTCCCCATACACACGCTAAGATTTGTACACATTGTTCTGAAATATGCTGCTGTATTCTCATTCGGGGCGTACGTATTTACAATGCTCAGTATAACCATCCTCCCGTCCATCTCAGCTATCTCCTGCAACAGCTGAAATGGGACATGCCGCGCCACCCAGATAAGCACTCCCCTAGCATAGGCAGAATATGATGAGCCCACCATAACTTCCTTCCATTTCTTAGCAATCATCTCCACTTTACCCGTGTCAGGTGGGTCTCCTGCAGCAGTGCAATGTCTATCTTTTGCCTTCGCAGGTACAACATGACCTTGTTTACTTCAAATAGCTATTTAGCCCCTGACATTCCAAGTAATTATTTTAAGGTCCCCCATGGCCTGTTAGAGTTCCACCCCGCCCTCCACCGGTGCGGTCCAGATCTAAGTTCCATCTCAGTCTATATAGGCTCGGTTCCCAATTTGAACTTCCCTTAACTAAAAACACACCAAACTCCCCACTCTCCCTCCCTCCCACCTCCCTTCCCATCCCTAACATCACCCCCACAACTGTTGCCCAGCTCCATCCCTGGATCTCAGGCACCCCAGCATCTAGCTCTTTCTGGCAATAGCCTGTACTCGCAGCTCAGTAGGATGAGGTCGCCCTGGTGGCTATCCCACTACTACTACTACTCGGGGGGCAGGGTGCCTTCATCCTGCCGCTCCTACCTGCTTCAATTCAACCACGCATTGCTACTCAATTTACTTATGTGCTCAACATTCTATATTCCAGTCCATTAAGTTCAACAAAATCAAGGATATCATAGCCTAGTTTCAACATTATCCGTCCGTGCCCCTCTATCATCATCTTTATAATAGTCGCTACTGGGATACCCTGCTCTATGTCATTTCAGTATGCATATAATATCCCTTTCACATATCGTGCTCCTCATGGGCCTGCTCCGCATCTCGTTCCGGGCAGCCCTGTAGGTCCAGCCATGTCGCTGCGTCCTCTGGGGTGTCAAAAAAGAACATTCTGCTTTTGTGCAACACTTTCAATTTCGCAGAGTACAGGAGCATATATTTGATTCCGGCTGTGCATAGCCTCCTTTTGACTGCCACATAGCTGTACCGTTGCCTCTGAACTAACATTGTGTAGTCAGGATACGCTGTGATAGTGGCTGAAGCTCTTTCGATCGTTCCCCCTTTACAAAAGTACTACAAAATCTTCTCGCGATCTTTATAATTGAGTATCTTTGCAATTATTGCATGGGGAGGGGCCCCAGGCTTCAGTTTCCTCATGAGGGCTCTATGTGCGCGTTCCACTGTAAATCCTTGCGAGAGTTTGACGGCCCCTATTTCTTGTAGGATCATGTTCTCCACATAGTCTGTAGGGTCTTGGCTTTCTTCCCCCTCCGGCAGGCCGACCACGCGGATGTTATTCCTTCTCGCCCTCTCTTCAGCTTCCTCCGCACGGTTCTCCAGGTTAGCTACCTGCTGCTTTAGTATGTGAACCTCCTTTGCATTATTGATGCTGGTATCTGTGTTTGTTTTCACCACACTCTCCAGGCTACTCGTTCTGTCTGCCAGCGCCCTGACATCTTGTCACAGCAGGGTAACTTCTATGCCCACTGCATCTATTTTAGCCTCCAAGGAAGTTTGCAGGTCCGTCATTGCTATCCCCCATGAGTCTCTCAACTCTGTTATAGCCGTTAGTATTTGGCAGTTTTCTGTCGCCAGGGTACTCTCCGCGGGTGCGGTCGCGCCACTGTGTGTCGTCGCTGCAGGAGACTGCTGTGTCTTGGCAAATATTTCCATCGTTGGTTGCTTGCTTTTGCTCTTGGCTCCTCTCCCCGTCATCTTGCGATATTAGTTATGTGTCTGAGCTTACTTAACCGTGGTGTGGCAATTCTGCTTCTGCTTCTTCGTCTTACTGTGGCACCAGTGAGTCACTTCTGGCCTGGGGCCATTGCCCTTGATGAGCCCTTGTATTTGTTCGTGTGCGTTAAGCTATATCTTCGGGTGGGTTATGTCCTCTCATGTTTCCAATTGTCCTTACTGCGGCTTGTAAACTGCTTCTGGCTTCCAGCAGGACCAACCGTTTCTCGGGCTCATAGTACTCTCCGCTCCACTGTCTGCATTCACTGAGGTTACTCCAGTGTCATCAATAGCCTAACTCAGCCCTGTATACCATGCTCTCCAGTAATAACCCCCAGTGTCCAGCTCATTCACTCTTCAGGGCCATTTGCTTGTTCTTTTTACCTCCTCCTCCGTCTTCAGCACATGCACTCCATTTTCCACTGATAATATCCAAGGCCAGCACCTTTGCTCCAGTCTGTGCCCTTAAACAGATCAATAAGGCACTGTTCTCCAGCTAGTTGCGCATGCAGGGCAATAATCCCCTCTGTTATGATGACAGGGAAGGAGAGCATATGATTTTATTAGTTTTTACATTTAGGTGCTGTAGAACCATATTGTGCATCTCGCTCCAGTTCTTTCTCTGCCCTTTTTCGTGTGGGCAACGTTCTCGCCTCCCAAACCTTGCATCCGGGAGTGTAACAATGTCTCTGCTACGCCTGCTCCAGCCTGGCAATTTCAAGTAGCTGGCAGTAGTAGGACCACGCTGGTTTCCCAACACAGAATGTGTCCTGTGTTTTTATAACAATGTATCCCCTCTGCCAGCCGCTGATCGTGCCGCAGCAGTGGCGCTCCAAGCTGTCCGCTCTGGGTTCACCTAAGCCTCACAGAGCCCTGGTCGGCTCCATCATTGCTACAATTGTAGCCGCATGAAACACCTTGTTTCTATTCGATGCCCGCCGCCGCTGCTCTCAGACCCCTCCGCACCGCAAACGTTGTGTCCACGGTGCCATGCACTTCCATTCCCAGTGCGGCAACGGGCTCTGTAGTACGAGCGTGTTTCTCCCTGCAGCCGGCTCCGCACAACACAATCCTCTCCTCCAGCCTTCATAGTTCACCGCTCGGGTCTAAATGGCAGCTTCCACCACATCAAGCTCGAGTCCTTTGTTAGCCGCCATCTTGTGCCCCAGTCTTTCGCTGCGGCTGCCTTCGAACAATGCTTCTTTTTGTCCCTTTTAAACCTCTGATTCATTTGAAGTTTACGGTTGGTGTAGAGCACACGTTCCGACGTCCCTGCCTCTGTTTATGGATGCCGTGAGTCGTTTTTAAGCGTGTTTTCAGCGGATCAATCTCGGATCACCAGGAGCAGCTCTGTGAGACAAGTCCTATTGCATGGCTAGCTAGCCACGCCCCCCCCTGTTTGTAAATATGTTGGTTTGATTTTTGATTTTTCCTTGAGCATATATTGATGATCACCTTTCTATTATTTGTAGAGATTTTTCCTGATGATGGACATTTTGCCCAACAAGGATTGGCCATTCCTTCTGCCACTGGAGCAACAGCAATGCATCAGTCTGAATAAAAAAGAAGAATGCTGATTGGCCAAAGACATTATGGGATTTTCTTGATAACTGTATGAATTTCCTTTAGTATTTACTACTAGGGTGGAGACACATACCGGAGGGCACCCCCCCCCGTTTTTTGTTCATACTGTTATTTCCTGAAAGAGTGCAATTCATGTTTTTTGGCATATACCAAATACCAAAAGTGTAAGAATTGTAGACAATTTCAAGAAATGCACATGGTGCGTACTCTTATATTTCCTTGAGTGTGTAGATTATTGCACATAACATTAGCAGGATGTTGGGTTCAGATATCAGAGAAAGTGTGAAGCCATGAGATTGTAGGACAGGGCATAGCTAGAAAGCAAATGGGTGCGTTACCAAAGTTGAATCAATGCAAAAGGACAGCAAAAGACTATATTTGACAGGTCTCTTGTACAGCCATTTTATTAGATTAATATGAAAGGGGCCAACCATGGCTTTGATGCTAGGTAATACGTGTTTCCATTGATGAGGGCAGATCAGAGGTCCAATAAAATGTGGCCACTTCCAGAACCATGCCTTGTTTTTCCAGGTAGAAGACATTCCTAGTTCCCGCAACAGCAGAGTTAGTGAGACACTGATGCAATGGCTTGGCGGATCTCCTATGAGCTTACTGACTCAGTCAGAAGGGATGCCTTTCCAGTTGCTTGGCATCAGCAGGTTCTAGGTTTGATTTAGTTTATCTGCTTGGGCAAGTGAGGTGATTTTCACTGTGAAAGGCTTGCACCTGGAAAGAAGCTATGCGCAGTCAGGAGTGTACTTGCATAGTCAAGCACTACGAACTGATGTGCAGTACATGTTTCTATTCAAGTTTAAATGTTTTATTTCATCACCATCATAGGTAGTAGATATGCATGTAAAAACAGTACAATCAAAACAAATTTCCATAAATCTAGCAAACTTAATATAACAACAATGCCTGTACAGCAGTGTTTGCGAAATGTAAGCAAAAAGAAAGAAAAGAGGGAGAAAAAACACATTTTCACCCCTAAAAACGTACTCTAATAATGCCCCGCCATCAAATATCCATCCAACAGGCTACATATGTGAAATGCAATCAGATTATACAGTCGGTACAATGGGGCATCATGTAAACTGTACATAACTTATGCAGTAAATGATTAAAGTGACAATTAACCATAGGTGTCCAAGAATAGACCCCAAAGGTCATTGAATTTGTCAGATTCATCTTTATACTTTAAAATTGCTTTTTCAAACATTGACACAGTAAGCTAATTTACCACCCAATCATCGTTGTTGAAGCTGTCAGGGGATTTCCATGCACACAAGATCATTCTTTTTGCAAGCATACAGCCTCTTAATGGTTCTACGTTATTTTGCCTTGGGATTTTTCATCGCAGGACTTTTCATCGCCGTTTTTTTATCGAAAAAAGCTCGTTTTTTTTTTTTGGGGGGGGGGTTACCCACCCAAACCCCCCATTATTTTTTTTTTAAATTATTGCCTTTCAACCACAAATATTTATTTAATTTTAAACCCCCCCCAAAAAAAAATGATGATTTCTTTTTCGATAAAAAAACGGCGATAAAAATCCTGCGACGAAAAATCCTGCGGCAAAAGAACAGTATACCCTCTTAATACCCATATTTTCTTTGAAAATTATAGGTCTCTGAAGGGGGTGACATACCAGAGAATCAGAAGCGTGGCCATTCTCAGGATCAAACATTGGAGTACCAGACCCAACCGCTCACAAACCTATTCCCAGAAAGTTCTAGTTTTCACACAAAACCACAGTAGGTGACTCAGAGTGCCCACTGATTGGTTACACTTCCAACACCTGTCTCTGAGAGTCATCTTTTAAACATTCTTTCTGGCGACCAGTGTGTTCTAAACAGCAGCTTGGTTTGCGTAGCTCTTAGCCCCCAGTCAATGCTCGAGAGCTGAACATTGTTGCAACTTCTCTGCCAACACTGGGGACTAACCTTCTCATTCAATTCATCGGCCCAGGCGGCTGCAAGTTCAGAGACACCCTTCTTTTTCGATGAGTGGATGTTATACAGTACATGTTTGTATAGGGACCCAACACACAATGGACAACTGGTTATGCCCAAAACACATTTCATATGTTCAGAAGGTCAGGGTACTTATGTGGGTTATTACATGAACTGTTTATGTTTAGGTGCTTGCTTTGTCTAACCACAAGACCTGACCCACTGCCCATAGTTTCAACTCCCTCTCGCTAAGGGGGAGAAAACTTGTGGCTGTGCCAATGTTTTGGCCTACAGCTTCCATCATCCCAAGCCAGTATAGTCAATGGTTATGGCTCATGGGAGTCATAGGCAAAGACATCTAGAAGCCACAGATTGCCTTCCATTGCTCTAGCCCCTTCATAGCCCTGAACCGCTTGGGACCTCCATTGTTCCTCAGTTACTCTCACATTGGAGTGCAATGTAAGTTCGTCAGGAATCCAGCAGTGATATTGGGATCGGTACTGTGTCCTCGTTGAAATCGAAGACTTGACACGGCCTTCACAAGGAGATGCAACCCATTCAAGTGCCCTGCCTGTGACATCCCCTGGCTCCCAGAACCTACACCTCCATCAGTCAGGATATTTAGTGTTAGTTGGTCGAGGCAGTCAATGGCCATTGACAAGTCCAGCAGCATTAAGATGGACAGTTGACAATTTCCCACCATGTCCAGCAAATATTCTCTGTTATCTATTTGCTGATGAGCTCAGATCCCACAACAGCTGCCGTACCTCAATGCCTTATTGCAGTTGGAAACATCCTAGCTAGAAATGAGATACTGGATGTTGGACTATACCAAGCATATCTATTTATATTCTAGATCGTATTTTTCAGAGTGGGGTGGCCCAGGACTTATACTATTTTCACGCCACAAATTATAATCTGAGTGTCTGATTAACTAAAGCATGAAACCACTAGACACCCAAATGTGATGACTGTCGGACTCTGAGTGGCATCGCTCAGTGGAGCAGCTTTTATTCAATTGTTTTTAAGTAGTTGTGCACCATTACAGAAGAGGATCAGCCCTATGCAAATCATTCAGTCCTGCCACCAATGCTAGCAGAGTGGCCCGAGATACGTCTGCAAGGCCGTGTCCCCTTTGTACGGGTACACAAGCAACTCCAGACATGTTTCGGCCTCCCCGGGCATCCTCAGTGAGAGATTACTTGATTTCCTCCTAGGTGCAGTGAGCTAGGGACCCATTTCTGGCAATACTCTCTGCCACTTAGGGAGATTAACAATAGACATCAAAGAGTGACGAAGGGACAGCTTTGACTTAATCATGCCCACTGGCACTTCTCTGGGCACCATCCATTTAATACCTTTTTAGCTTAATCCTGTTTTGAGACGCTTTCTTCACCTTTTTAGTAAGCAATGCAGCCTCAAGAATACTATCGTTAGCTAAGCTACTTACTTCTTATTGCTGGCCTCAAAGAGTGTCGGTTGGCACCCTAGTCTATAGTTGTCCAAGTTGTTAGTTCTATCTTCTCTCTCAAATCCTCCCTCACTCCATAACACTCCGCCCGTTGTCATTCCTTACCTGTGCACAGAATCCTCCCTCATTCCATGACACTCTGCCCGTTGTCATTCCTTACCTGTGCCAGGACCATGTCCTTGACCCCGCCATCCTTCCGCAGAAGACCCTTCTCCCGTTCGATGAGGGCTTCAAGGGACTGCTGGTGTATTCGGTCTGCTGGGGGTGGCCCCTCAATGACTTGGTCCCCTGGAGACTTATAGGGAAACTTCCACCCCAGGCTCAAGTTGATGGAGCCGTTTGGGTTCCCGCTGGAGTCGTTAAGAACAAAATCACCTGCAAAATATGAAGGATAAGATGTGCTTTTCTGTAGGGGCCATCAGAGAGGGAAAAACAGAGGAAGAGAGAGAGAGAAAGATGGAGAAGAGAGGGAGATGGAGAAAGACGGGAGAGAGAGAGGCTGAGAGAGTGAGAAATGGAGACAGGAGATAAAGAGATGGAGAAAGAGAGGAGAGAGAGAGGGTGAGAGAGAGAGAAGGTGAGCGACAGGGAACATAGAGAGTGAGAAAGAGGGGAACTGAGACACATTTTGTATAAGGTTTTGCACAACCAAACACAAATAAAAAAAACATGAAAAAAAGACAGAGAGTGGGAGGGAGAAGGAGAGAATGGGATGATAGGGGGAAGAGAGGGAGAGAGAGGGAGGGACGGAGACCGAGAGGGTGAGAGAGAGAAAGAGAAAGAGAGATTGAAGCACGCAGTAAGGAAGCTATATCAGTAGGCTGTGGGAGAGACCAATGAAAAAGAGTCAGATATGAAAGAAAAGCAGCAAGAAAGAGACAAGAGAAACTGGAAAACATGAAAGGAATGAAGAGAAAAATAAACCCAGGTAAAAACAATCCAAATGTAAGGACAAAACAATTGCATGATCAAGGGAAGGGGCCCCAGCAATAGGATGGAAAGAAAGAGCGCCAAAATAGGAACAATAAAATGCCAATGTGTGTATGTTTAAGAAAGAGAGATGGAAAGACACAAACATAGCCACACAATCAGGAGTGAATTGGGTAAAGAGTGAATGGAGACAGAAGGAATACGAGACAAGCATTGGCAAAGCCAACAGTTTGGGCTTTTGTGTAAGCATGGCAAAGGCACTTGCCAGGCACTGACATAGTTGTATTAACTGGCCATTGATGATGGCATCAGGTGCAAAATGGTGCGAGTACCGGGGTATCTAATGGCAGTGCCCGGCAAATGCCTAATACTTATACACACGCCGAAACGGTAGGCTTTACCAATGGTCATTTTTAACAGGACTTTAGGGAAGGACACACAGAGTGCTTATAAATCGAATGGCTGAAGACATTACTATTACACCAGTAGCGGGTTTACAAATACAATTAAGCCATTCACTCTCAGAAGAAGGCTTTGAAAAAACACCGGCAGGTACTTTCAGCGCAAAGTAGTAGGCACTTTGAGCACAACGTTTGATGGTAAGGATTGTTTAAGGCAAGCTCAGAGAGTTCGCAGGAGGAGGTGTTTTGGGCGGAGAGTTGCAGTCACGGTGGGAATGGCCATAGGAGTTAACATGGTCATGGGCAGTCAAAGGGTGGGCTAATAACCAAACACCAGCTACGAGCTGTGTGTCCTTCCTCATGGGCCAGTCCTTACTATCTGTACTCGAATGCAATAGTTTCATTTTATAGGTCGTGCCAGCGTCACCTAGTAGCCCAAACTACAAAATAAGTCAAAACACAAACAAGGAAATTGAGTTAGGGAAAGCAGGAGAGGAATGGGTATGACAAATAACTCTGAAAATCAAGTAGAGTAGAGGAGAGAAGGATGGCAAAAAGGGTGGGCTAAGAACTAAACACCAGCTACAAGCTGTGTGTCCTTACTCATAGGCCAGTCCTTATTATCTGTACTCTAATGCAATCGTTTCAGCTTGTAGGTGGTGCCAGCGACACCTAGTAGCCCAAACTAAAAAATACGTGAAAACACAAACAAGGAAACTGAGCTAGGGAAAGCAGGAGATGAATAGAGATAACAAATAACTCTGGCAATCAAGTAGAGGAGAGGAGAGAAGGATGGCAAAAGAAGGTGTGATGTGTTTATCCACAGACACTAGCCGGAGTAGGGATTTTAAGAATGATGTCTCTTTATTATATTCTACTTCTGTGCATCATCCGTGCCCCCAACTAAATACTAGCACACTGTGCCGCTAAATCTTAGGAGCTAAGTATGAAATATGCTGCTGATGTGTACTATTGATTTGTAATTCTGTGTATTTTTTAAATTATAGCCAAAAGTATGTTTTTATAAGGTTTTTATGGTCGATCTACATTTGATGTTCTTCCTTTTTATATGTATGTGTGCTTCTTTTTGTACTAATGTATTAATTGTCCATTGGAACTTAAAGGTCAAAAACTGAATAAAAGTGTGTTTGACTGACTGATAGTCTATTTCATGATGTGTTCTGACTTCTAAGGGATATCATCGTAGGTGTTGTTGTGGCTTTGTTGAATGATACCCAGTGTTTCCACCTGGGAAATATGAAGGGATGGGATGGCTCCGCTAGGATTCCAAACCGGTCTCTGCAAGTCAGACACCACATTTCTGAAGCAAGCACTTAACTTGATGAGCCAACCAGTGTTTGAATCCGACTATCAATGCAACAGTTATGCTAGCTTGACTTGGTTACAATAAATACCTTAAAGTCACAAAAATAACTCACCATGCCTCCTAGATCTGGGAGAGTATAGGTTCTCTCCTAGGAAGAGTGCAGGAACAAGGACATAGTGTTTACAGCTGAAGCGTTTGAAGGTAAAGAGGAGGGGGAATTTTCATACTGTGAGATTCCTCTCCCCATCCACCAGGGAAATGGACATGAGATGTAGGAGGAACCTTAGAGCTCGACCTCAGAATTAGATAGATAGATAGATAGATAGATAGATAGATAGATAGATAGATAGATAGATAGATAGATAGATAGATAGATAGATAGATAGATAGATAGATAGATCAAGTTTGGTCTTATCTAAATCATTGGTAGTGACCTTGGTAGTGACCTTCACCTCTTATTATATATGACATGAGGCCGAGAAACGTACATTGACACCTAACTTAATTGGTTAATTAATTGGTTAATACTTGTGATTGTTTTTTTATTATATGACTAGTTATTCCTTTTTCATGTATTTGAATGTAATTAACAACCATGTTTACTCTATGGCTATTTTAGGATGCAATATTAATTGATATATTTTAATGATATGTATTGGTTGTATTATACATGTAATAATGATGATTTTTAGTATTACTAGTATAAAAGATTTTTATTGTAAACCATATGCACTTAAAAAATAAAAAAATAAAACAAATACAAATAAAGATATATAGATATAAACAGAAATGCCTTCAAGCCAGCTGGATGTGGGGCCGAGCCTGGGGCTTCTCTTCAACAGTGGAGAGCACGATTGTAAGTCTGGTACGCTTCAGTACACTTCAAATAAAACATAGAGGGCCTGATTCATGGAAGTGTTTTATAATGGTGCAATCCCATAGGAAAACGTTCCATGAATCAGGCCCAGAATGTAGACCCTTCACATGCACAAACATTGGCAAAGCCAACAGTTTTTCCTTTCATGCAGACATGAGGTGGACTTTTGCCTGACACTGCTTGATGAGTCTACATGCCCACAGGATGGCAACAGCTGAAAATGGTGTGACTACCAGGGTATATGATAGCAGTGTCTATTTAATACATATATAAAAGCCAGAACTGTTGGCTTTGTTAATGCTTGCTATTACCAGTACTTCAGCACTAGAAACAGATATAAATCAGGTGGTTGAAAGCACACTTGGTTAAGACTTTTCTAATTGCATCCGTATTGCAGAGAAGACCTAGGGGGTCGACACAGATGACTACTACAATCTTGAAGGGCACATAATCATTATATGTATGATTACCAATTGTGAATATTAACGTGAAGGATAACAATCATTATATGTACGATTAATGACTGTAAGGGCACCGTACTAGTGCTTTATGGTCAACCAGTAGCTGGGAGTGCTAGGTACCAGATATAAGAATTGCACCATATCACGGATTAGTAAAATCCAATGTATATACTTAATAAACTAACACAATCATTACAGTTGAACTCCCTTTTTTGTGTTCATTATGGGGTTGGTTCCTTGAAATCCATGGGCTAGAATTAAAGATGTGCACCTTACAGCAAGGTCGCAAAAGGGACATAAGGTGATCCCATACGCGGGGAAGCATGGTCTACACAATTCACGCCTCCCTGTCAATCGGGATGAGTCATAGTGCGACAGTCACTCATCCATTCAAATAGATAGTAACATGTTTTGTCAATACAGCATTTGCAGCATGGCTATTGGGTAGAGAGGGCAAATAGAATGAACCTACACTTGCTCATCCGATTCCAGTAGGCCTCAGGTGGGGACTATATACTTCTTCTCAAAGAAGAAGAAGCATAAATAGGGCAAAACAAGGAAAGATGTTTTAAGTCTTTCTTGCTGACACCATCACATAAATATCATTTGAAGGTATTCGTCCTCCTCCGCTGCCTTTGGTCAAAGGTAACAGAGTCGTTCTCAAACTAAACCGAACCCTTCGCTGGTGATGTTTAACAAACCAGGTTTAATACTCTTCACAGGTATTGACCAATGTATATGGTAGGTAATGCTTGACAGGACCTTTCACTGAAGTTGTTCTTTCCATAGACGAACGGGACAGGAAAGTCTGTACCGAGACCTGCGTATTTATCGCAGTTCTTCTAGGAGAATCCATATAAGGGACTGGAAACCCAAAGCAAGACATTGCATCTCAAAGAATCCCAGCCAGCTGCTGCCGGAGCCCTAGACAGAATCCAGCAGATCATAAGCAATATCATGCATCAAGTTATAGTTGTTGCATTTATAAATAAAGCCAGAACACTACTGAGACAAAGCCCAGTCCGCATTTTAAATGATCATCCTTAATCTAGATTGAAATTGCTTGGGAAAACCCACCAAACTTCCGCATTGGAGGTTGCAACGGGAATAGACTGAGCACGATAACTACAGAAGGGTCTATCGAGAGATCTCCAATGCTCCTTCCAAATCTAAGTAGCGGCCCCATTCACCCGGCCCAGCTCCGGAGCTTGGGCCTCCACATGGGCAGCCCACTTCAAATTAGGGGAGAATACTATGCCCACATAGGGGAATTGCTTAACCGATGCCAGGGTGCCGCCAGCTACCCTGATGGAGGGGAAACCTCGGGAATGGGTTCCGACACAGATAAGATGAGACATGGTAACATTCAGCTTCAGATCCTGTGCAACCATATACTCTTCATAGCCTTTAAGTAGGTCTTGCAGAGCTAATGATGTGTAGGCCAGCAGGACCATGTCATCAGCATAGGCCAGCACAGAGCTACTCCGTCTCCCTACCCTTGCGGGCATCTTGAGTAAGCGTATTTAATTCTGCAAGTAGAGAGCTAACATATACATTAAACAAAAGGAGAGATGGGACACACGCCTGCCTAACCTCCCCTGCGAGTGGGAAGGCAGCAGAATAAATTACTCTTTGTCCATAACGATCTCTATCTGAAAGATCACAATGCAGCGCTAAGAAAATAATCACTAGCCCCTTAGACATTCCCAGAGACAGCAAGATAGTCCAGAGATTTGTTCAATTGACCTGGCAGAATGTGGGGGACAGGCCCGGGACACCCGGATACATCATACTCTTGTATTCCTGCACATACATATCAAGTATAATCCTAAGGTTCAGGGTTTGTTTGTCATACCCAGGCCCCCACGGAAGACATGATGTGTTTCAGACAACACACCACTAGTCGGAACCCATTCCAAAACTTGCCCATATCTTACCTTTCCAAACTACTTAGCAGAAGATGTTGGTCTTAGGATCTGTGGTATCACCCTTCTTAAAAATTGGTACAATAATAGCCTGCCTCCAACTTGGCTGGAAATTGCCAGTAGCTACTACTTCATTAAAGATGTTATTAAATGCTGGCACCTGACTTTACTCCCAAATTGAATAGGTCCATACGAATTGGGTTGGGGCCAGGTGCCTTTAAATTTGCACATAGGGCCTGAACCTCTTTGCAAGTGGTGATGAGTGAAGGGCCAGGATAAGCTTGTTACTGCACATCCTCTATGATTTCAGGTGCCGGTACTGTTTGAGCTATTGGACAAAGGGCCAAAGCAGAATTGTACAATGTGGAAAAGTAGTTAAACCCCTTCATCAGGGCAACACATGGAACAGACTCAGCTGGGGAGGGACATTGCCTCATCCCATGACAAGTTTCAAAATTCACCACTATCTTTGTTCTGCACGGCCCGTTCAGGGTCACGTCACAATTCTTTTTGTTGTGCTTATTTTGCCTTATTTTATAAATTTATGTTTATAAAGCTCTGCAAGTGGCTGTTGGGCTGCCCAGACCGGTGTTTCTGGGATCCTGAAATCCATTTCTGACTCCGCCCACTTTTCATTTCCTCACTACAAAAACCACTGGCCACTCGCCTTGTGCGCGCAAGCTCTGTGTAAGTGGCTCTGCAGGTGGCTGTTGGGCTGTTAGACTGTGAGACTGGGTGCCGCAGCGGTGCAGGCATCTTAATGTACGACCTCCTTGCTTCCAGTATTGTCTTGCCATCTTATATTTGCCTTAGGAGAAACTCTGCGTAGCCCCCTGAAATGCCCAGTCTAACACATGCTCCTAGCTCGCCCAAAACATACAATCTACGCAGTAATGTACTGTCTGACGATCCGCGGGCTCCAGAACTAGATAATGGAGAGTGGGCTGAAGCATGTCATCCTTCTCCTCAATTGATCCCTTTGACAGCATCAGACTCACTACTTCATTATATCAGCTCCTACTCCGGAAGAAGCAATGCCATTTGGCAGCACTACATCGAACAGTATTCTGGATGTTTTTTCTCCTCCTCGAAATTCCGTACATGCGCATTCCCCGTGGGTGAATGGTCTTGACTTCACTGTCACAGCAAAGAATATAAAAAGGAGAATCAATGAACATTTGCCAAATAAAAGATGGATTGCCGGTGACATGCACAATCTTGAAGGTCTGGACAGTGCGCAAACTGTAATGCAAGAATCTACCAACACATTGGATTTAACATTAAAACCACTGTCTACCAATACTACTAATTCTGCACAAACCATACAGGCTTTAGGAACAGAACCATCCAATGATATTTAAATTATCGCCTCTCCTAATTCCTTATCACCTGCAAAGACTTCAAATCCAGATCGGCAAACCGACAAAGTGGATTCCATCATGAAAACTTTTCAGGATGGGACACTAACTGCGTTGAGCTTCTAACGTCACTAGTCAATGTCTTTGAACTGCTTAAAATAGACGTTCAAGTTAATTCCGGTTCCCTTATGGAACTTACAAAGAACCTGTAAAACTCAGAATCGACACTAGTCGGTCTGTGTTCAGTACTAAATACTAAATAATGAGACCTCAAACTCCATTACTGATTTAAAAGATTCAGTGTCGAGACTTGAATCGAACATCTTTACACACAATTCAAATATTGAAAGATCACTAATACAGATGGAAGCATATATGAATGCCAATTATCTGCCCACAACATTCAATCAAGAGTCTATTAAACATGCTGGAGTAGTGGTGAGTTCTCCAATTCCTCACCAGTCAAATGATAACTTTGATGATACACCACACTCCGAATAAGTTCTCGAAGAATTTAGAAGACTTGCTAACATGGAAGATCCTTTTGCTGAAAATAAAGTCGTGACCATAGACCTGACAGACACTCAGCCAACAGCAGTAATTGAGATGCTTTCTGTTTCTCAACAGTCCTGCAATGGTCGAATGAGGCATAAAAAGAAAGAAAAACATTAGAATACAGAAGTTGCATCAGATAACATCAAACGAGCAAGGAAAAACAAAAATAAAAAGAAAATTAAAAGAAAAAACTCAGTTAAAGCAAGCTTTATTCAAGCTATCTCGCTCCCAGCCCGAGATTTGTTGGGGTTAGAGCATAAATGCAAAATAAAGAGCTTCCTATTGAAAATTGGACCACTGCTTCAAAGACTCGAATTGATAATCTACGACCCAAGAAAAAACCCCATACCATATCTGTCACTACTGCAGTGCAGACAGTAGAATGGTCCACTACCGCCTCTCAAACTTCACATCCTTCTACTCCTGTGACCTATGAATCTATATTTTATAAGTGTAAAAAATTCCCTAAATCACAGTCAAACTTGGGAGAAAATTGAAAAATCATTAATCATTTAACTATGAACCCACATTTGGATGCTAATGTGACAGTTGTAACTCGATCTTCCGATGCTGTTGACGCTCAAATGAACAAATGTAACCTGTCAGTCTCTACAGTGTGCGTTGCACACAGAAATGCTCCTGTTCACAAAAGTAACCTTATACCAACATCCTCCAACCAAACATCAGTACTTATCCAGAGTAGTGATCATACATTATTAACTCCCTGTAATACCTTAACTGAGGCTTTTTGTGCAAATCGTCCTTCCACCACATCTCAATGTCTCACTGAACCAGCGGCTAATCCTTGTTCTATTAACATTGTATCTACTGACACTCCTACAGATGCCTCTCCCTTTGCTATTCCCAGGAAATGGTTGCCTTAATTCAAGAGAGCGAAAGGTTTTAAATCCCTCAATAGAGGGGTGATATTGACAATTTTTAAAGAGATTCCTGACCTTGATTTAGTTTCTTCAAATGATATTGTATTTGTTTGATTTCCTAATAAAAAATGCACATACACTGCCGAATTAGGTTTGAAAACTAGATTGAGTGCTCACGCTATGCTACTTGCAAAGGCAGACCTAAACAACTTGGGTGTCGACATCTCAACCCAATAAATAAAGATCAAAGATGATGTAACATTTGATGACGAGAAAAGGAATCATGACTACCGCCCATCCCCAAGAGCCTTAGTGTCAACATTGGCTCATCCAACTAATACCTCAATGGTCGAAAATACATTTTCATTAATGCCTGCAAATTCTGCAATATGGGAACTCCTACTAGCGATTACAGGACAAATCTGTGATAAAATGAAAGGCGACACATCGTCTCTCTAGCACAATTTACCATGACATTTTTGGATTGGAACACGCAAAATCAATGAAAGATAACATTTTTATGAATTATGATTTGATTATGTTTCAATAAACCTGCTTACTGGAAAGTTTGAAGTTGGACAGGTTCTTAACCCTAGATCAACCAGCAATTAGAAAAAAAAGAAGAAGGGCGACCGGCTGGTGGACTTTTGATCTCAATACACGCCTCCAGAATTGCATCCTTTGAATTAATATCAAACACAGCCCAGGGTCTGATAGCAGCTCTGATTACCATTTCCGGTTCTAACCAACTTCAATCTATAATAGCGATCAATATTTATTGGAACCCCGCCTCTTCCATCCTAATCGATTTTTATAGATTCCTTGTTAGATCTTTTAGTAACATCTACTACCAAGTATACAACAGCTGGAATACTATTACCTAGGGACTTTAATTCACATTGCACCCCATTGGCCTCTGATTGTTCGTCCTCATCTGTTAAACAAGCTTCTGTAAAAAGTGATAAATGGTTAAGCTTCCTGAAAAGTTGTAACCTAAAAATGCTTAATGGAAATGTCACTGGAGATATTCCCACCAACTCTACATGGTCTCGAGGTCCCACTAAATCAATTTAAGATTATGCTTATCTTTCTGGTGACCTATTTAAGTGCTGCATATCTTTCCAGGTATTACCACAAGGCCTATGTGGCCACAATAGAATTTCTGCCATAATATCGATTAACTGTTCCCCAATCATTAGATCAGATAGGTCTGCCATTTATGTCACTAATGGCAGATACTGTCTACTTAAATAAAAAAATATTGGAATTACTCTAATCACCAAATTACAAAATTTGATGCAGAATATAGCAGAGGATGATTTGGATTAACTTTGTAACTCTGAAAATTACATAACCTTTTTATGGGAACTAAACCATCCATCTCATAGTAATCTCAGTACGAGGAAAACACACCTCCATTCTTTTCATGAAGAACCCTGGTTAAAAAAGAGACAGCTAAGAAAAGATATTAGAAATCTAAAATTGAAAAAATTAAATCACTCTGTATATACCTTAGAACTAAGTAAATTACGTGGCAATTACTGTAATTGGTCCCATAACCATAATTATCTTCGTTAGCAAAGAAATTGAAGTAATGTTAAAAGTATTAACAACCAAGAACTCCTGCAATTTCTGGAAATTAATCAATAACCAAACATCTCTCAGATTCAGCTGCAAACTAACGTGGTCTCCAACACCACCTGGTGTCAACATTTTAAAGTAATATATAGTTCCCCCTCTGACTCATCCCAAACCATTAGCTCAGATACAGAATGGCATATGATGATTGATGAAGAGACGATAATATTCTAATGTGTAAATCCTCTTCATCTAGAGCTGCATGCCCCAGGGGCCTTTCAAATGCAATATTAAAATCAAACTCCACCCTTTGGGCATCTTTTTTTAAAGTATTATTCATCAGAGTATTAAAATCCTCCAAGCTCCCACCCTTTTGGACGCCAGCCATTGTGATTCCTAACAACAAAAAGGGCAATCGAGCTGATCCTGGCAACAATCGCCAGATCACCCTTTTAGATGCATATGGTAAGATCTTTGCTGCAATATTGCTAAAACATCTAGAAGAATGGGTAATCAGTAATAGTATCTTACTCAAGCCACAGACAGGATTCAGAAAAGGTCTCTCTACATCTTTAAATGGCCAAATGATGTCCACCTAGCCAAAAAAGATGGTTGAATACTATGTGGTGCTTGGCACTGTCAATAGAGAGCACCTCTGCGTAATACTTCAATGGGGCATACCATCCGGCCTGTGAGCCATGCTGAGAGGCCTCCACTCAAATACTACTCTTCGAGTTAGACTAAATAACCATGGTGATCTGTCTGGCGAGGTAACAACGGAAAGAGGCGTGAGACAGGGATGCATCCTGGCTGCATGCCTCTTTAATCTTTACTTGGCTGATTTAAATAATGCACTAGAGCATCAAGCATTGACACGTCCAACAATCGGGAAACAACCTTTGTACTGGATTGCTTATGCTGATGATATAGTACTGCTTGACTACTCGCATAGAGGCCTTCAACGCCTTCTTTCTGCATTTGGCTCATATGCAAAAATAAATTATCTAACTGTGAATCTGTCTAAATGAGAATTCTGTCATTTAGGAGACCCATAACATCCCAAGTAATTTTAAGTGGTCACTCAATGATCAGATACTCCCTGTAACCATGGAACTGACGTAGTTGGGGATACAATTTCGTTCTATACACACAAAAACACTACTGGAACAAGAGCTTGATCTCAAAATAATACCACTTGTGGCTCAAATGAAAACAATTTGCAGTTCCTTCCATACATTTTCCATAGATCCTCTGATTAAATTTTACAAGGCCAAAGTTATTCCTTTTCTTCTATATGACCTTGATATAGTGCCCTCTCTCAGATGCTAAATTGGGCACGTCTAGAAGGCAACATTTGGAAAACCCTTTTCCATGTCCCAACAGGCTATCCAATTGTATCCTTGAGATACGAATTGGGACTTAATTCCTTAAAATCTCATCTATTATCGAAAATACTGTGGTTTTGTACCACATTATCTAACCTGTTTTCCTAGTTCTTATATGAGACTCAAATTCTTAAGATTTCGCCTTAATCTAATTAAAATGTGTGATATCCAATCGATTTATGATCATAAAACCTCTAAATCCACAACATGCAATTCATGCAAATGTGATGAAAAACAAACTCTACATCACCTTCTCATCTCATGGGAAGGAATACGAGCAAAACATGAAAAGTTCTTGCACAACTTTGTTGATGATAAAAGTCGAATATCAACCAATGACTTTTGGGAAAGATTAATAGCAGGTCATGAAAGATGTCTAACACTCGCTGTAATAAGGACCCTGGAAAAATTGAGTTTCGTTGAGCCAAGCAAAAGAGAAAAAAATAATAATAATAATGTATTTGACTTTTTGTCTTTTCTTCTCCAGCAAATACTATACTGTGGATTTACTGTATTGATTTTATCTTCTTATGTGCATTTCTTGGTTTTTAGTTCCTTTCACATTCTCCTTTTTTATTATACTTGTATTGAGCATAATGCAATTTCTGTTCTTTCTTATATTTATTGTGTCTTGAGAAAAGTTGTTCTATACGACTGTAACACAATAAAAATAAACAAAATAAAAAATAAAATGAACCATGTTGAAGTTAAATTCTATGTCAAGACCAGAAGCTCGGATTATGCTCTTCTTCCTTTACTTCAAACTCGAGCAGCATTATAATAATCAATATATATAAAATCAACAAAATAAAAGAACTACATTTCCCAAGAAATAGTCTTTTTTTGTAGTCCTTTTTTGATATGTAAACTTGAAACGTGATATCCTGAATGCCAAGCCCTTTCCTCAATACTATTGTCAATATGTATCTCCACAAAGTGAATCATACTTGCCCATGCAATTTGCTTTTAATGTGACACATGTTTCTAGACCACCAACGTTTCTGCCTTTCCTATTCACCTTCGTCGGGACATAGAAACAATAATGCCCATACAGTGGGAGGGAGAGCAAGGCCAATGTCTAATGGAGCACTATAACATCAAACTTGTTTAAAAACCCTCCATAAACTTCAGGGAAAGTAAACCAAGTGGTGCAGATTACCTGGGCAATGGAGAGGATAGGAAAAGCAATGTATCGTATGTACCAGGGAAACGTCTTGCAATGGTTTCACAAGTGAAACCAGTTCTGTACGCTACCACCAGATGGACACAGTACCAGAGAAGAGTACCTCAGCCTTAGAGCACAAACCCAAAATGGCCATGGGAGAGACACCTCCTGCGTGTGGTGGGGCACCCTGGCCAAGGGTGAACATGCAGCAAGAAGACAGGAAAGGACATATAAAGTGACAGAGAGGAAAAGGGAACAGAGCTGGTGAGACTGGAAAGAAGGCTGGAAGAAAGAAGGGGGACATTGGAAGAATGGGAGAAGTTAGAACTAGGGAAAGTGTGAAAAGAGACATGAAGTGGGATAGAGCGGGAGAAAGGGAAAGAAGCAGGACAGGAGAGAGACAGCAGAGAGAAGAGAGAAAAACATGGAAACCAGAGGAAAAAAGGAAGGAAGCTAGTTAAAAAGGACAAGAGAAAGGGAGACCAATAGTATTATGAAGGAAGCTCGGAGAGAATAAGGGGAAACAATGGAAAGAGACAGCAAAAGAGATAGAACAGAGAGGAAAATATACAAGGAGAGAAAATAAGACCAAGGGTTGCAGAGACAGTTACAAAAGGGAAAAAGGAAAACCGTAAGGAAGTGGTGGCATTAAGTATGAGACAGTACAAGGAGGTAAAGAGGCATGAACCCCACTATCCCAGTGCCATGGCATACTTTACCCTTTATGGGTCGCCCGTGTGCCAAGTTCAGCAGAGGGACCTTGGCTTTGCCCAGGTAACAGCCTGGCTCAGAGTCCTCATCATCAAAGCAATACACCCAAAGGCACTCAGCCCGCAGGTAGCGGTCCAGCTCAGAGGTCATGGGAATGGGGAAGGTGACGTGGTCTCCAAAGTGGGGGTTGTTACTGTAGGGCACGGTAGGGGTGTCGTGATCAGGGAAGTCAAAGAATCGGTAGATGGCGTAGGGGCTGGGCTGAGAGCCTAGCCAGCGGCTTCGCACCCCACTGCAGCCTTCCAGCCGAACCACAAGCTCATTCTTCTGCACCCCAGAATCAGGGGCGCCCCACGCCTGAAACAAGAAAACAAGGCATTCAGAAAAACCGGGCATTGCAGTTTGATCCAAAACAAAGAAAGAACATGGGTTGAAAAGCCATTCAAATGGTTCTAGTCTTGCAAGCTGTAGTGGTACATCCAGTTTAGATCCCAGCCCGTGTTTTCCATTTAAATGTGATCCAGGAGTTGGTGATGTGAGTCCCCCCAGGGTGCATTCTATACAAATCTTCGGCCATCTTCCAGTAAAGATGGTTTAGGGACCTGTGAGGTGATCCCTAGCGCTTCAATCTATGAAAGATACCGGATAGGCGCAAAAGTGGCAAGCTGCCCTGGGGTGGGAGTGCTAGTGATTGTGCAATCTGTGGAGAGCCTAGGCACAGTTTTTATATATAGGCAGGCAGTACCAGGTGAGTGATGTATGTGCGTTTCAGGCCTTGTTTGCTAAAGGTATGTCACTTAAATGTAAGTTCACAGGCCCCACTTCCTGGAGCATGACTGGACAAGGGTAATGGCCAGGCATGCATTCTATGGACTGCCCAGCTAACTATCGCCTTATCTCTATCACTCCTTTCCTGGGCAAGCTCCTGGAGAAACTTGCCATCTCCCAGCTTAATCTCCATGCTGAATCTGTTGGTAGCCTTCATGACCATCAGTCTGGCTTCAGAGCTGCCAGAAGCACGGAAACTGCTCTCCTGAACATCCGTGAGGACCTGCTCTCGAACCTTGACTCTAACATTCAATGTGTTCTCATTTTGCTTGATCTCTCTTCTGCCTTTGATACTGTCAACCATACCATCCTGCTCAACCATCTCTGTGATAACCTGGGTATCACTGGTCAGGCTCTGGCTTGGCTGACCTATTTCCTCTCAAATCGACCCTCCCAGGTCCAACTGGGGTCTTTCCTGTTTGACATCTTTTTCTCTACCTGTGGTGTCCCCCAGGGTTCTAACCTCTCTCCCTGGCTGTTCAACCAGTATCTGGCACTTCTCGCCCACCGCATCGCTGCTCTCTGCCCCAACTTTCAGTGCTATGCGGATGATACGCAGCTCATTTTCAGGCTACCCTCGGCCTCCTCTTCTCCTTCCCTCATCTCTGACTGTCTTTCTGCTATCCAGGAATGGTGTGCCGCCAACGACCTCTGCCTTAATGCCAGTAAGACAGAGATTCTACTCATCAGCACACCCACTCCCTCCTTCCCTGCAGCTCTCTGGCTGGCCTCTCTTGGCCCTCTTTCTGCTCCTACCTGCAAGGCAAAAAACCTCGGGGTCATCTTCGACTCCACACTCTCCTTCTCTCCTCACATTTCTGACGTTTCTAAGAAGTCACACTACCAGCTGCACCTCCTCAGAGGTATCCGTCCTTTCCTCTCCTTCCCCCAGAAGCTCACTCTCTCCAGAGCCCTGGTTCTCTCGAAGCTGGACTACTGTAACAGCCTCTATCTAAATCTGCCTGCCTCTACTCTCCGTCCTCTGCAACTCATCCAGAACAGGACTGCGAGACTTGTCCTTGGCCTCAAGCCCAGGGACCGTATCTCTCCAGGACTGAAATTGCTACACTGGATCCCTGTGGCTGCGAGGATTAAGTTCAAAACCCTCTGCATTGTCCACAAGGCCTTCTGGGGCCTGGGGCCAAATTACCTTGAACTCTCCCTTCCTAAATATCTTCCTTCTCGAGCACTTCGCTCTTCCGCCTCCAACTCCCTCAGGGTCAGCCGCTTCTCCAAGCAACGATTTGGGGGGAGATCTCTCTCCGCAGCAGGGGCCTCCCTCTGGAACAGCCTTCCTGCCTCCCTGAAACTTGAGGAGAACCATCTCCGGTTCCGGAAGCACCTCAAAACCTTCCTCTTTGCTTCTGCTTTCTCTCTCCCTCTCCCCTGCTAAATCACTGAAACTGTACTGAATCAGCAACTGGGCCACTCACCTATCTAGGTCCTTGGCCCAGCCACTCTCCCCTGCACTGCCTTCCTGCCAACCCCTGCACTGCGGGACTGTCTCTGTATCCCTACAGCCCCCCTTCCCAGGCTTGTCTGCACTTATCTTGCACTTGCCACCAGCTGCCCCTTATTATTTATCTTGTTCATTACTAACCCTGTACTGCACTTTCCCCTCTCCCTTTCCCCCTTGTACTTTTCCCGTCCCCCCTACCCATGCACTTGCGCGATCTGAATGACACCTGGCATAGTAGGATCGTTGTCTGTCTCCCCTTGTTCCCCCCTCCCTGCCTCGTCGCGCCTTGAAACACTTGTGTATAGGTGCGTTACAAATGCCATATCATATATCATGGCAAAATCAGGCCCTTCTTCCTATATTGTTTTATAGAGATGGTGCAGGGGACGGTTGTATTCACTGCTGAACCTGTCCCATTCCCTATCTGCACTGTAAGTGGTGCAGGGTTGGTGTGGCGATTCGCTCTGGTGTAGTTTATCCAGAAACCAGGACAAGTTTCCTGTATAAGGATTATAGAAGTATTGGGGCTTTCAGTACTGTGGTGTACTCAATGGAGGCCTTGCTTCCTATATGCCATTCAATTCAAAACAGCTTTATTTCGGCAGACTGCACCATAAAAGCAGTGCATTACAACAGATGAAAAGACAGTTCAATGAATGAGTTCATTGTTCCCACAATTCATGAATTACAATAAATACTAGGGATACAAAGTACAAATGTGAATGCCAGGGAGGAGCTGCCTCAGTCTCAGTGGAGCATTGCATTGAAATCGTAGGCCCTGATTCCTGTCGTAAAGTGGAACAGGGGATGTTGAGGTGCACTCATTGCTCTATCATATGCAGAAGCTCGGCCATGTTTCTAATATAAAAATGGCTTGATGGCAAGAACTGATAGGAGGACATTTTTTAAAATGTCTAAAACACTGCCAATGTGTGCTCTTATGCGTACTGCCGTCCCCTCCGTGCAATTTAGCTGGTTTGCACTACAAGGTGCAAAATATGAGCGTTATACCTGGCAGATCCAAGTCAACATGCATTTTGTAGTGTAAAAAAACCCCAAAAGAGTACAAATGCCTAAAACCATTTTTGTATGGTGGAAGTAATTTACAAATCATTCCTATGGAATCTGCCCGCCTGCTTTTAGTATATGTTTAAAGCCTGATGACGTCATAGGAATCCAATGGGTTTCTTTATAATGAAAATGACATGCAGGCAGAAAAACATTTGGTTTTGGCAGGCAGAGTGGCCAGTGACAGGCTCAAATGTAATCGCGTTCCGTGCCTCCACACCATACCAAAAAATCCAACCCTTATTGGCCCCCCCCCAGCACAATCGTGGTGTTTTATTTTGCCCCCCTACGTGTATAGTCTCCTATGAAAAAGGGAGTAACATTCCAGGGCCGCCTTATATGGAAATTCCAGGTCCTGGGTGCTGGATTAAGGTTGTGTACAGGGGTCCAACATATCCTTAATACCACAGCTAGTAAACACATAATATTTCCAATCTATGGACGCACTGTGGCATGCATGTGTTGTCGGCGCGGTGAGCCCCAGTGAGTCTGCACATTGGCAGAAATGTAGCCCAAAGCCTTGATCCTCTCCTTGTTCAGCTGGAGAGTTTGGGGGATTGGAAACCGCAGCCTCATCCAGTACTCCAGCATCCCAAAGTTCTCTCCATTTGGACCTATTCAGTAGGAAGAAAAAGAATGAAAGATCAGCTATGAGAAATACTGTAGCAACACTATGGCCTTCTTTCCAAGGTGGGTAGTAAGGGATAAGGGGCACCGGTAAGGAGACCGGTGCCAGTAATCCCTTTCTGCCCTACTACAAGGTCCCTTAGCCGGTCCCACCATTAACGGCTGGTCTGACCAGCCGTTGTGGACGGGACTCATTAAGGGACCAGAGCGCAAATAACGGGCTCGCAAGTCGGGGCTCAAATGGGAATGGGAATGGCATTTCCGTTGGAGACTTACCGGTCCCGCAAAGGTCAGACTGCAACGGTAAGTCCCCATTGAACCATACCGTTGTCTGACCCGCTATTGGTGGAGTCATGGCGCAAATTGCGCCATGGCTACCACCAAACTCGGAATGAGGGCCTATATTTCTAATCGAGTTTATTTGGGAGAGAACCCAATCTTTTTTCCAATTTATCCTACCACAATCCAGGGAGTGGACATAAGGATTCAAGGGGTGAACGCTTGTGATGTCCCTTTAAGCCGTATGCTATGCAAATGGTAACTAGGGGCAACAAGGTACATGGGGGAGGGGAACAAATGGCACAGACAAGGTCTCCTAACAGATGACAAACACAGATTCCAGAGAACATATCACCCACGGATGCCAGCGATTTATTTTCTGCCAAAACCACACAAAGAAATCACGCTTATCCCTGAGGGCAGACCAATCCTAAGCGGCATAGGGTAGGTAACTGAACCCATCGCAAAATACATTAACAATGTCATAGACAAAGAGGTACCTAAGATCCCAACTTACCTTAGGGATACTATGCATACCCTAGTAATCTTGCAAGGCATCAATTGGAAATCAGGATGCCTACTTGTGACTCTCGATGTGAAGGCTCTATATACCTCCATTGACCATACACTAGCTCTAAAAGCCATAGATCACACCTATGTCAAAGCCTCAGCGTCATTTTACTTACATATCGAAATGACAAAGGAACTCCTGGAATTTTCACTAGCGAATAATGTCTTTCTTTTCAATGGCACATACTACTGACAGGTTAAAGGCATTGCCATGAGTGCGATATATGTCCCGGCAGTGGAAAAACCTCTCTATGAATTATTACGAGCAAGCCTTTGTGAATCCTGACTTTAAATGACACATATACAAATGGTATTGGTACATCGACGAAGGACTAATGATATGGTCCGCCACACTGGATCAGCTTGTTCCATTCAAAGATTACCTCCACAGCAACTCCTTTGGTATCCAAAGAACGAGGAGTCACAGCTGTGACACCATAGACTTCTTAGACATTAGAATAACAACTGATGCCGAGGGCCTGCATACCACAACGTATAGAAAACCAAGAGAGGTCAACTCCGTTTTGTTCACCACTAGTTGCCACAGAAAGACTGTGATACAGAACATTCACAAAGGAGAATTCCTACGTGTGAAAGAAATTGCAGCAACGACCACAAACTTCTGAGAAACAGATTCAGAGAGAGAGGATACCATGACAATACAATTGAAAGTGCAATCAAAACAACAACATCTATCACCAGGGACACACTCCCAATCCGCAAATTGAAGGCCAAACCCAAAGATGGAACAATAAGATATGTTATTCAGTTCCACCAAGACTGCTATAAACTGCAGAAAATTCAGAATAAACACTGGCATGCGTTAGCCACAGATCAAGATATCCACAAATGGATCTCAGCAAGACCACAATTCTCCTTCACAAAGGCACCAACATTAAGAACGATAATAAGGTCCTCATATATGGCACCATTTCAACCGGCAAGCCAAAACTGGCTCAGAGCCTGGAAAATATCTGGCTTCCATAAATGCGGCACTCGTTCTACGTGCCCACATGCACTTAATGCAGTCTGTACTTTTCAACGACACACAATGTCACAAGATCGAACAATGTGTTAACTGTAAATCACAATTTGTGGTCTATTTTGTCATTTGTGTTTGTAAATTTAATTTTTTTTCTATTTCTATTAATTTGTAATGCGCAGGTAACTTGCAAGTCTCGGGGCGCAGATACATGGACACCTGGGACAACACAAATAACGAGACAGAGCGAATGTCTAAGCGATCATCTGGGCGATTTTAGGACGGCAGTTAATTAAAGATGTGAGTCTTTACCTGCTTGTGGAAGGGTAGATAATTTGCTTATCTTCTTATGTTGATAGGCAGGTTATTCCACAAACCTGCTGTAACAATCGGGAAGGATTTACCTAAACCTAGCTTGCGTTTATGCTTAGCTACTGCGATCTTGTTTTGATCAGCTGATCTTAGAGTGCAGGTAGGTACATATGTCTGTATTTTAGGTTTCAGGTACCCAGTGCCTTCCCATGAATACACCAGTGTGCTATGGTGAGAGCCTTAAATTGAGTTCTATTTTCACCTTTAAGCCAGTGCAGCTCTTTCCTGGAATTGCTAATGTGGTCGAATTTGGGAATGCGCTTAATAATTCTGACCGCATTATTCTGTATGATCAGGTAAACTTGAAGGCATTTGGTGTTTGCCCAACCGGGCATTACCATAATCCAATCGGGATAAGATAGTTGCCCTAGCCACCGTGGCATAATTGTCCTCTGATAGGTATGGTCTGATGGCTACTTTGGAAGTACCAGCAGGGAGCTCAGTACAAGAATCGGAGAATTTATGAGCCTACTAAATTCCCAGGACGGCAGATAACCTCTGGCCACACACTAGCAAGACATTCACCAGCTGGACAACAAGAGGGACATCCAGTTCATTGTGCTGGAAATTGTCAATTGCAATATATGAGGAGGGGACAGTGAGCTCAGACTTCGACAAAGAGAAGCTAAACTAATATGTAAATATAGGTGTGTCAGCAAGGGCTTGGACACTGAACATGAACTGAATGTTTTCCTCTAAAGCACCACAACCGATTTTAACGAATTAACAAATTACTGATAGCCCTTTATCTACCTTTGTAACCCAGACCAACACCACACACAGCCTTCCTATGGCTCCTCGTTGCATTCACTTTAGACTTGCCCTGCTCAGTTCCTTCCATATTAAAGAACAATGTGTCCTTACAAATATTGCCTTTTAGCTTCTGGCGCAGTCCGCACTATAAATCTACAATACATCAATCACTACGTGGCAAGGTTTTTTTTCCCTCACCGCCCCTTGGGTTCTTGCGACTATTCATATTTACTCCGCACACCATTAGGATCCTTATCACGGCCATGAATGCTAATAATGGATTTTATTATTTCATCTAAATATGGAACTTCCCTCCGTACATACATCAGACCTAAGTCCTCGACATGCACGTTAATCGACATCATTAATCCTCAATCATCAAAACACTCTGTTAGATGGAGATCCGACATACAAGCATCTCTGAACCAAACAGAGCCTCTGTTCCTACAGGACAATCATTTGACACTCCATACAGTTATTTAACCACTAACAAAGATGTCGGCCGGGATCGAAGATCGCTGGGACCGCTCATATTTGTGCAGAGGCCCTCCAGGCCTTCAGGTAAATCCCCAGCACCCAGGACTTCGGCGATTTGATCACCCCCCCCCTAATTTTCTGACCGTGCCGGCCACACGTAGAATTACGCCCACACATTCCTTTACACCCAACTAAGGGGAGTTAATTCACCATGCCATTAACTTTTCTACTAGCTCTTTTTGACATTCGCCATGCACTTACCAGACCGCTCCGTTAGGAAATTACCAGAGGCAATGCTTTCTATAAACTATCTAACTGGTACTGCACCCCTAAAACTGCCAACCACTTTGAATGAATGCAAATCGTTCACTTTTTTACTTCATCTAAACATGCAACTTCTTTCCCTACGTATATCAGACCTAACAAGTCCCCGACATACATGTTAATCAACATCATTAATGCTCAATTATCAAAGCACTCTTCTAGATGGAGATCTGACATACAAGCATCTCTGAACCAATCAGAGCATCGGTTCCTATGGGCCAATCATGTGACCCAATACAGTTCTTAAACCACCAACAAAGATGGCGTCCGGCATCACAAGATCGCTGTTATCACTCATCTTTGTGCAGAGGCCTTCCAGGCCTTCAGGTAGGTCCTCAGCACCCGGTACTTCAGCGATTTGATCACCCCCCCCCTAATTTTTCGATCGTGAGCCCACACTTAGATTTGTAGCCACATATTCTTTCACACCCAACCTAGGGGAGCAAATTCACCAAACCGTTCACTACTAACGTTTCTACTAGCCCATCCTGACTATAGTCATGCACTTACCAGACGGCACTGTTACAAAATAACTGGTAGCACTGCCTTTTTCCAAACTATCCAACTGATACTGCACCGCTCAAAATGCTGACCACTTTATGAGAAACCTGCACGATAGGCCTTCCATAATAATTAGAACTAACAGCAGCAGTGCACACATGACCGGGTTCATCGCAGCCTCCCCCAGCCAGCCATAGCACACTGACCCCATGCTTTCAGGCCATGCAAAACCAAGCGGCCCACAGCTACTAATGGAAACCCCCCTTTCCATATAACTCTGATGATATAACAGGATGTGACTGGCGAACATTTCTCAGCAAGTGGCTCAACTAGACTACTAGGGTGGGCACACATTAGCATGCGTTAACATTGCAGCTGACACACCTTCGCTTTCCACTATGAATCCTTCCCAAACCCTATACATCACTATTGCTTTCCAAACAGCCCCTAACGAAAGATTATGTATGCTTGCCATGCAGGTTATCCAACCGCAGTCTTTATTCAAGAGCTCCTACTTCAACTGTACTTATCTATATCACACACGGTAAGCACCCAGAGCATCTGGCACTGCATATCGATCAGACAACTCATGGCCGGATACTTAAGCTATTCTCTTCCCATCTCTCCCTCTTCCTGGTGCCACACACCGAATTGACATGTATTAACCTCGCTAAACATCCATGTTTCGAACCATGTCATGATAAATGACACCTCTATGATGTAAAACCTGTTGCATACCATGTCACTCATTGCAATGTTTTCAACCTGGGTTAAACATTATTATATTAACAACTGTCACAACACTAAAATATGCACTCCTACATGTCACAAAACAACTGAACTAAACACCATGAACACTGGAAGGTGCAATTAAACTTCACCTTGGGTTTCACCAAACGGGTGTGGTTCTTACAACCATTTATCAACTGCACAACATGTATACTCATGACAGCCTTGATAAGGACATCTGTTTGGTCGAAACACGTGTCTACTTAAATGTGTTCATTAATCACTGTTCTGCCTATGAGCAAAGAAGTGATAAGACTTTTCGTTTTCTGCATCAAAATTGAACCAAGTATAGTAGCCATACTCTCAGTCATCCCACTCCTAGGTGACCCTGGCTCTTAACCAAACCCACTGACTACTGTTAATAAATGTATGCATTTCTATCTTTAAGGGGCTATGAGGATCATAATATAAATTCTTATATAAACTGCCTCTTCATGGCACGTTCTGTGGTTGCTGCTGACCTGAACATATGCACAGAGCCGTTCAGGTGGCATCAAAGACAGGACTCCTTTTCTTGGGAGTATTCTGCTTTCAGGGAGTAAAGTGGACAGGTACCTGTCAAATCTGGAGCCTTGGTGTAGTGGAGCAAAAGAACCACGAGGCTTCTGGTCTGACACAACGCAGCCATCTCCTTCTATGGGTACCATTCTGTGGCCATAGGAAGTTGTTGAAGGATTAGTTAGAAGAAATGTGTGTGGATTAGTAATGATGCAGACTTTCACACACTCCTGATTCTGATGGTCAGTTGCAAGCCAGTAGTAGCCAACCAGGCTGGGGCACGGAACAACGTTGCCCTTTTGGCCACTAAGTCAAGACAGTGTCTATAGAACATAAGAGATTGAACTAAACAGAATAAAGTGGGCCTTTGCGAGCATTCAGGACAGAATGGTGCACTTTGGTTATTTCTTGGCTGTGCTGCATAGGAAATTAAAGCCACTCCATTCTTCGGAAGGATATGACAGACTGCGGACGATCTTGATTCAAAAGGGAGGGAAGAACAGCTGCTAACAAGGAAGTCTGCACTTTGAATGTTCTCCCTTGAAATGAATAGAGGCAGAGAACATTGACAAGGGCCGCTGATATGACCTGACAATGGATAATCAAAATTACCCAGGTGGAATTTTTCTTTTTTAAAATCTGTATTGCATACTCTTCACAAACGTCTCTGTTAAATGGGTGGGGATTTCTAACAATAGTCAAGGCATAGTAATTCTGACAAGTACTGCGCATCTACGAAAGGTAAGTAAGGGGCCCCTTCTCCATGGCACTCTGGTATCTACCTCTAGCTGCCAGTAAATCGGTTGCTAATGAAGAGTGAAAATGACCAGATCCCTGTTGCTCACACATTTATCCCAATGTTGCACCTCATTAGCAAAGGCTCTCGAATACATGTGGTTAGTTTCACAGCACCCTTTAATGTCTTGTTATGGCTGTGCCGTCAAGAGGTGTTCTTGGATAGCTCTCTACAGAGATTGTCTAATTTAGTACTTTTTCTAGCTTTACCATCAGAGGGTACTCTAAGAGTACTACCTGGCTCATTTGCCCTTTGATCAGCAAATGCAACAGTAAGAACAGTAGTTGGCCTCTTGCAAGTGCTGCAGAGATAACACAGCATGCACCCGGTGATGCAATGTTGGTCGTCACTTGGGTATTCAACTGACAACTCCTAACGCTGACCAAAATACCTCACCATTTCCTCCCTCCCTCTTAAAAGTCATTAGTTTTGCTACCACATACCATTCAGCTCTGCTGTGCCGTGGACACAGTCTCCGCTGTCAAGCACCTCTCCAAACTTCAGAAAGCAAGCAGCCAGCATTCGATGATCCGTTGCCTCAGCCATGTGCAGGTCCAGACGGGCAGTGGCACATTGCAGATACTGCAGGAAGGGCTCGTCCAAACGGACAGCGTATTGGGAGGTGAAGGAGAAGACTGGCTGTGGGCCATGCACCACAGGCGTGGCGTGTGTCTCAAAGTCATAGAAGGCATAGGTGCAAAAGATGGCAGGATTTAGATCACCTGCCTGCCTCAGTGCCTCGGAGGTCAGGTGGGCCTGGCGAATGTGCAACTCGAAGAGGTTCTCACCCCGCTGCAGTTTAGGCACCTCGTCAGCCACAGTTTCATCATCTGAAGGTAGTGATGGTCTGAAGGATTGGTGCTGGGTTCCATAGGCTATATCTTTAAGCTGCCCTGAAACAGATATCAAGGGTAAATGACACATGTCCAATCATTTGTAATGAAATGTACCTTAAGAAATTGGTACTCCCAAAATACATAAGAACAGTGAAGTACCACCGGGAAGACCGATAGTCTCTTCTAGATACTCCTTATAGGAAAATGTTTCAAAATACTTGGACCACTTTCTTCAACCTTTTGTTAAAGACCTAAATTCATACATCAGAGATGCTACAGATCTTTTAAGCAAAATACAAGACATGCAATGGGACTATTACTGTTTAATGGTGACATTAGATGTAGTCTCGCTTTACACAAGCATTCTACATCGATATGGTTTATTAGCCTGTAAACATTTTTTGGATTGCAAATCGGTCAGCTACAAACAACATAATGAAGTACCTCTAACTATACTACAGTTCTGTTTAGACAATAACATATTTTTGTTTGAAGAACAGCTGTACCGCCATAAATGTGCTACTGCCATGGGCTCGTGATTAGCACCTACCTATGCATATCTGTACAGGCGGTGGTGGGAACAACAATAGGCATGGGCAGACAAGTATGAGGGACAATTAGAACACATAATAAGGTGGTATCGGTTTATAGATAACATCTCCATTATATGGAGAGGCACTGAGAGAGCACTGCTCGAGTATGTAGAGGAACAGAATAAAAATGACGTCAATATGAAATTGACATGCACTTATAGTGCAACACAATTGGTGTTCCTAGATGTCAAGCTTTTTATTCAAGATAAAACAAATCTGTAGTAAACTGTACAGGAAACCCACATCTTCCAATTCCATTTAACGTGCTACTAGTCATCATCCTCAATCTGATAAGGGCCAAACAGAGTTGTACACTTAACCAAGATTATGAGGAAGAGGCTAACAAAATATGGGAGCATGCTTTAGTATCGAGATGCTATACCTCCACAAGTATTATTGGAGCCTTTAGCAAGACTAATAAGAGAGCAAGAAGTGAACTTCGTTTAGTTTCTAAAGAGAAAAAGCTAACAAAACAACCCATTAGGTTTATCACTCAATACAGTAAACAGGCAGGACAAATCAGGAGTGTTCTTCATAAACACAGGCAAATATTGGAAGCTGATAGAGATATGAGTGAGATCTTGAGTAATGAGCCAAAGATAGCGTTCTCCAAAGCCAGAGCATTAAAAGATCTAATTTCACCCAGTGGTTTAACATTAAAGAAAAACACAGATCAATGGCTATCCAACACATTCTTCTTGATCAATGACATTTGTGATGTCATCTTTGATGTCCTGGGTGTTAGTCTTAGCAGTGCACAGTGGTGGCGCGAGTTATGGTTGCTTAGGTTACCATAACTGGCACATTTCTGGGGTTTTTCGGTTTTACTTCGAACCATAACGTCCCTTTAACAAAGTTTTATTTACTGAATTTCATAGGTTTTTAGTAGCGCAACATATCATAACGTCCCTTTAACAAAGAGAGAAAGAGGGAGAGAGAAAGAGAGAGAGAGAGAGAGAGAGAGAGAGAGAGAGGGTTCCTGCTACTTACCCTGAAATAAGCTTCTCAATAAGCATATTCTCTTTTAACCACTCTTGAAAATGCCATGCATTATAGCATTCTGCACCTGCTCACATGAAGCAGCAAATAATTGCAATGCTCTGCATTTAAAAATGCTTCTTTTTAAGAGCAATTTCATTAAAGTAAAAAAATGCATATGTGCATTTACAGGAGCACCGTGTGTCACTTTTTCATAAAAGAAAGTCAAGCAGATATAATAGCTGTGTAGACCATTTTTAAGTAACACGTAGTGTGCACCAGTTTAATATGTTGGCAGCACATGCATACATCCCAACATCACCCATTCCAATCTGTAGGTGATTATCAAGTCTTCATTTTTGCCTTTGCATTCTGTGACTTCCAATTACATTTCTTCTCCGATTATACAAGTATGATATGATAGTTCATTTACATAGCGCCTATACACAATGTGTTTCAAAGCGCTTCAAGGCAAGGGAGGGAACAAGGGAAAATACAATGACTTTCTTAGAGACCATGAACAGTAAGGATGTGAAATTCACTATCGTACTTGGCCTGATGACATTTAAAATAGTGCAAGAGCTAAGACATAGATAAGGAAGGGAGGGGGAGAGTGGGAAGGAAATGGAAACAGACAGGCTACTACCATACTAGGCCTGACGACATTTCTGATATAGCCGGAAAAAAAACAAAAGGTGAGGGAGAGGGGTGCAGAAAGGGAGGGGAGGAACAAAACAAGCGACTACTATCGTACTAGGCCTGATGACATTTCAGATAGCGCTGGAGGGGGGGAACAATAAAGGGGAGGAGGAGACAGACGAGGTTGCTATCATACTAGGTCCAGGAACAATTCTGATAGAGTAAGTGCATAGAAGAAAGTAAAGGTAGGAGTGGAGGAGATAGGAACAGGGAGAAAGGGAGAGGAGGAGAGAACAGAGAGTAAGAGTGAAAAAGAGTGGAGAAGCAAGAGGGGCGAGCGTATACAATTGCAGAAGTCAATAGTAACATATAATGTTGCAAGCCAGGATACAAGATAAAGATTGGAACAGCATGATTCAGGGCCACCATGAGTACAAGATGCAAAGAAAGTCCAGCATGAGAGTTGAGAAAGGGTGACGCACCATGAAACAATGAAGTCCATAAAAGTCAAGTCCAGCATTGGCCACAAGACGGTGATGGTAAAACCAGAATGTATCATGACAGACTCCTGCAGAAGTAGGCTAGAGGGGGAGGGAGGGGGAGCAGGGTAGAAGAATCAAGCAAAACAGGCAACACCTGTTTGCGAGAAGGGTGGGGGGCACAAGGGAACATCACAGGGGGACCAGAAGGGGTGGGGATGGCCTGTGGGGACAGAGGGAGTAAACACATGTTGGTGCATGCTTACCTGCTGTCTAAGCATGGGTTCGGGCCCTGGGTCCTCCTGGTCCGAACAGGTCCAAACAGGAATTGCCCTTTTCTTCATCTGCCCTTCGCTTCGGACACCCGGGTGAGCGACGCCTTTGATCTAAGAGTTAAGAGTAGGAAGGAAGAGGCAGGGCTAAGAAGGTGGGTGGTGCTTAGGCCAGGTGACCTCGATCCACTTGCACCTGCTCCCCATCTGCAAAGGAAAAGAGGCTGGAGGGCTCCTTAAATAGGGAAAAAGAGCGGCAACCAGAAAGGCACCAGGTGGGCGGGGCTTGCTAAGTGGGGAAAGTAACAGAATGCAAAGAAAAAAATGAACTGGACTTGAAGATTCAAAACTGTGACATTTATATTGAATGAAACATTTAAAATTCTGTGCATTTCAAAATGTTTATTTTTAAAAGCATTTTGATGAAAGTTAAAAAATGCATATGTGCCTTTATAGCAGCACTGTGTCACTTTTTCATAAAAGCAAGGAAAAGGAACTAGAATAAATTTGTAGATGATTTTTTTAAGTGGCAGTTAGTGTGTGCCAGTTTAATATGTTGGCAGCACATGCATACATCCCAACATCACCCATTCCAATCTGTAGGTGCTTATCCAGTCCGTTTTTTTTCTCTACAATCTGCGACTTTTATAATGTGAAAAGTGGAACTACAAATCCCAGAACACAACCAAAAAATCTACGACTACATAAACACCTACAGATTAGCAGGCATCATGTTGGCAAGCATGCATATACTCCTAACATATTAAACATCCACACATCAAGTGCCATTTAAAGGTGCACTGCAAATCTTTTCCATCAACCTTTCTCCTCTTTTACAAAGAGAGTACACGCAGAGCTTCTATAAATGCACATATGCATTTCTTAACGTTCATGAAAATGCTCCTAAAAACAAACATTTTTAAATGTCCAGCTATTTCAGTAACTCTTTTTCCCAACAACTCCTCCTACCGTCATAAATAACAACCTTGCTTACTAAAAGTACTTCACCATTACCACATATCCCCACTAACTTTCTTTTACAATTACAGGAAAGAATGACATTGCCAAAGACAAGTACCAAATAAATAATACCCTTCATATCCTACAAAGTATATACTTTAATGTACCGTGTGCGCCCTGAGGCCTACGGGCGAGTGGCACTTTATACAAAATGCAATAAATAAATACAAATAATACTGAACAGTTACTGTCTAAGCCTAATTGACCCCGCCATTTATCACGGGTGTGCATCTAAGCAAAAACTATTATAATGGTAAACCATTATTTCCTGTTAACTATATGTTGGAAGCTCGCCCTGAAGATTAGCTGCTATTATGAGGCATTGTATGCCTTTTTGCTAAAACCGTAACTACTGTTTTCTAAAAGTTATGAGATGAAGACATGATGGTTTGATTGTTTAGGGAATTTGATGTATTTTTTCTCGTTATTTATAACTTTGTAGCTAAATTGTTATGTATTCCCTTTTTATGATGATTTTTACTCTAAATATGTTTTCTTTTTCTTCTTACGTAAAAGCTATATCAATGTGTAAAGTTTCAATGTAAACTAAATCACAATAAATATTATTATAATACATAAACACAAATAAAAATATATAAATGCAACAGTACAGTTCCACTATACATTACCTTCAGACACCCTTTTTGAACCAATATTTCTTTCACTCTAACTCATTATAGTGCACAATTCAGTCTCTTTCTATTCCCACCTTAACACCACCATTGCAACACCCACTGCTTTCCTGAAAACATCAGAATGTCCCTACTGATTCAATCACCCCACCACTCCCTTACTCAGTAACCCAACAACACCATCACACCTGTACAGACTCTTACTCTCACAACCTTCCAAACCACACCTAGTATGCCATCTCACAATCAAACAGCATTAGCCTCTTCAATCACACCCACACACCCATTCATTCACAATACATACATACACATTCCACAACTTTCAAACCCAAACTTTCTCTTTTCCCAACAGACACAACAAAATATCTACTTAAAAGCAACTGCGTAGAAAAGAAAGGAAAAATTTAGCAAATAAGAGTAAAAGCAAACCATATGGTCATCCACCTTTAAAACAATTTATAGAAAACATTAAAACAAAAGGGCTAGTAACTTTACTTAACAAATGTAAACCAGTCACATCTAAAAAAGGTAAGGCCCCTCTTGCAAAAACTAAAAGTAAAAAAATATATGCAGAGAAAAGCAGACCTACTGATGAACCTAACACTGTATCTACCAGTGTTATCGTAGGCAACGTAAAGCAATCCAAAAAATTAATGTTACAAAAGATTTCCCACTGTAGAGTTCTTCACAATCTTATAAAACCAGCGGAAAAGTCACGATATACCCATACAAACTTCTACAGGAGACTAATCCTCGAAGTTCTAATTGACAGCACATTTCAACTAAAGAGAAAATTGTTTATATTAATTTTAAACAGAATGAAACCACTAACTAAATTAATCAATACATTTCAGAAAGTACTTCTAAACATGCACAATGTCAATATAGATACCTGTTCAAACTTCTGTGAAGGTGAATGGATTCACACAAGCAGCACATAACCATATTTCAATGAAGAGGTTTATAAACAAGAGCAACAAATACCAATTGCCATAGACGGTAATGGTCGAGAGTATGAAATGGTAGGAGACCCCATCATGGCAAAAGAAACCCTGATAGAAAAAACGTCTCCAACAAACTTTCAACCAAATACTCCTTTCACCCAAACAAACCGTCCAGTTTACAAATAGACATGGAGCTTAATTTGTAACGTACGCCAACAATCCTTTACATCTTTATGACGATTCCTCAATCACTATGTGAAACTAACAGATAAAAGTAAAATGAAAACTTTACAAACCATGGACTCTAGTGCGCAGCCACATTGGACTTCGAGGACATTCATTAGCCTGAATTTTAGGAACTGGTTGCAAAGCACCTTCCAACACATCAAAATGTTAGCAACACACCATTCCGCTATATGGAATCTTGTGCTTATGTTATGTTATGAATACTTATTATGTGCATGTACGCCCGAAGGCACCATGGCGCGGAGTAGTACATAGCAGAGAAAGTGCAGGAAAACAAAATCAGCAAAAGAGTATAGTTTTAAGAAGACGGCAGAAGGCCAAATGAGTCTCGATGGACTTAAGCTTGAGGGGGAGACTATTCCACAGCCTACCCACAACCTCAGAGAAGGCTCTGCAACCCACTCTCTGGAGACGGAACTTGGGAACAACCACCAATCGCTCACTACTAGCGCGAAAGGCCCGATTAGGAACATAGGTCAGGAACTTATCCTGAAGACATATCAGCCCCACTTGATAAACTGCACGATGAACAATGCATAACGATTTTAAAAGGAATCCATTGCTGCACTGGAAGCCAGTGCAAATGACGCAATACCGGACTGATATGAGCGCCATAGGGGGTAACAGTCGCAACTCGGGCCGCTACATTTTGGAGAAGTTGCATGCGTCGAACCAGACCAGCCGGCTGGGCCAAGAAAAGGGCAATGCAGTAGTATATCCTACTAGAAACTAGTGCAGCCACTACTGGAGGGCTCAGACGAGCTGGAAGAAAGGGCACAACTTATCGAAGAACTTGCAGCAGAAAGTGACCAAACTGGCACACAGCACTAACCTGTGCCGCCATAAACAGCGATAAAGACAGATAGACCTCCAAATTCTTCACCACTGTAATTGGAATAGGAAGGGCCCCAGAGAGGCAGGCCAAAAGGAAGAAGACCGTAATTCAGGGGTGGCAGGGGATCCCACCACCAAGACCTCCGTCTTTTCCCCATTCAACTTGAGCCAGCTGGTACTCATCTACTCCCCCACGGCCAAAAGACACTCATACAAGTGAGACGACCCACCATTCTGATCAAGGTGAAATGGCCCAGGATTTGTTTGTCTTCTGCGTAAGAATAGCGACTAAAGCCGTGGAAGCGGATGAGAGCAATCAGTGAACAGATGTAGATGTTAAATAACATTGGGGAGAAGGCGGAGCCCTGGGGAACACCACAAAACAGGAGGTGAAACAGGCCAACACAGGGTCTGATATCCCTATCGCTGCCAGCCTACAGACACCATTTTATATCTACGTCGGCACTATTTGCCACACTTGTTTTTGGAATTGTAATATTTGTGTACATAGGTCACTATCTGTAGTTTCTGAAGGTATGTCGAACTTAATGTATTTTTCAATGAACTGTAATAAAGTGGTGTCACTGTCATGGACAAATTTGGGAGCATCTTTTATTCACAAAAGCATGTGGATGTGTGATACTCCTTTGGATTGATATTCTAATCTCCAAAAGAAGTGTTGCACTTCTGAGAGCAAAAGGGTAATTTTATTGGAGATAAAGTGTAGCATAGTAATGAAGCGACAGTGAAAGTACCTTTATACAATAACAGGGTCAAGAGAACAGAGTTCTCCTGGTGTTTTTATACCTATTCCCTCTTTGTTTTGGTTTGCAGTGCGTAAGAAGTCGTGCAAGTTTCCAATGCATTCTCTGCACAACTTAAAGGAACAAACCATGTGGGTGGGCCTAGCTTCCTTAGCATACAACGTTCATCAGCGTTACATCGGAACCAGTATTCTTTTGTATCACGCTTGCTTGCATACTTGACTGCAAAACTTCATTGTTGTCTTTTATCTTTTGAGGCAATTGGGTAGCGGACATGTTTAAAAAATGAGAGGTCTGATTCTGGTCTTCATAATACATTTGTAAAAAGCGATATTCTGATGCACTAATTTGTGTGGACCTTTCATCATATCTTTCTCCTTTTCCTATAGGAAAGAGTAGAGGAAAAGAACATGCTTCTATACTTTTTCCCCATTTGTTCATTGGGGCTCCTTTGACTTGACGCATTTGATATGTTTCTAATGCATCTTGAATGGTGTTTTTGGAGTGTAGTGGGTGAACTGTATACTGGTCCAAAATGTTGGCTGCAGTAACAGCACCTACACGATCAAATTGGCCAGTTGCTGGTGAATCTTGAATTATTTGGGTGGCTTCTCTTATGTTTTTCTCTATGTTTATATCTTTGTAGCATTCATTGTTTTCCTTTAGCTATTGTAGGGCTTGTCTAACTTTGTTTAAATGGACTAGTTGTTACCAAATTATTTTGTCTTTTGTTGGTAAACCATTAGGTAGTACAATCAAAGATTGATTTATTGGTTGTTGTACTCCCAGAGTTTCTACATTTTCTGCCCTCACCCCAGCCCTTGTGGGATCCCCCTTCACATTATTTCCATTTCCACCACTGATAAAATAAACAAACAACATTTGCATGTATGTCAATGTTGTAGATGCCCATACTGTAAAATGTCTATCAAAATGACGCAATGAGGACAATAATATGCGGCTTGGACTTATTATGTATGAAGAAAATATAACAATGTGTTTAAATTGTTGTAAATCTTTACACGAAAATAAGCTGCCTATGTATTCAACTGTAAACAATATGAAACCCTAACCTATTCCAAAAATGTGACAATATTTAAACTTATACAAACACATAATTATTAAATTAGTATGTTGTTTTCAAACAAATGTACGCTTATAAACATAGGCCCTCATTATGATTTGCCCGGTGCTGTATTAATGTGCTGGTATTAACGTTTACCGGCACATTACTGCAACGGCAAGCTACGAGTTTGCCGGTGAGGTGGCTGGAATAGCTCCAGCTAAAAGCTGGAGGTCATTCCACCACCTTCTTGGCAGAATTAGTATTACAGGTCCCAGAAATACCGGCTTCTGTAATAAAGGCACACCCCGCCATGGCGAGCAGAGGAATGGGGAGTTACACTGTCACCCGGCTCTCGGAATTTGGTGGATATTCCACCAGACTGAGTGTCGGTAAGAGTAATACAGTTTGCTGATATCCTGGCGGATTTACGACCAGGATACCAGAAAACTTGTAATGAGACCCATAGTCAGGAAAAAGATCAGCTAATGATTAACAAAAGCATTACAGGACAAATATACATGATAATGTTGAATCTTTCGTTGTAAGATGTGCTATTTGTTTTAATTAATGGAGTGCCACCAAAAAGTAAAATAATATGCCAAGAACTTGTTGATTACACAAAGTGTCCCAATGCTTAAAATTGTTAAAAGCAAACAGTAAACATTATGAAAATGTAAATGTTGAAAAACATATCAATTCAATCCATCTAGCTGTAAATGAAAACCTGCGAGGATTTGAAAAGGTTGAACTACAAAATAGTGAAAACCTATATGAAGAATACACTAGCCACTCTTTACATTCAAAAGACGTTATAGGTGATCCAATACAATTATTTCAAATGAGGCAAGCAAAGGCCATATTATTAAGTGTGTGGGATAAATACTTAAAAGAACGATGATTTGCTCAATTGTTCACAACAGGAGAGGGTGGAAGATTAGATGACAGACTGATACAAATATCTGCTTTAAAATAAAGAACAGGTTGCATGTATACACCATATCCTAGATTTAGACTAGACCATAAATATATTATTCACTTGCTTTATGAAAGTGAATTAGGAACCCAATTAGGAAACCTGTGTTACTGAGTTGCCAATACTTTTAATACAAGAAAACGTTATCCAAATATGACTGCTTCAGCACTAGTTGAAAAAGTTGAAGCTAAAGATCAACTTTTGGAAAGTAGCATTACAAACATTTTAGCAAACATGCGATGTACAATAGAATTTTGGTACAGGCATTTATCAGAATTAAATTGCACTTTGCAAAATCTTGGCTCACCAACATGGTTTGTTACTTTGAGCTATGCAGACTATGCATGGGAATAATTATTAGAGTGTTCAAAAGAAGCCAAAGCACATCTTCCTAACATTAACACTTTAATATCACATGAACTTTGTGCTTGATCCAGTGGATGTATCAAGACATTTTCACCATCGATTCCTTGCTATATAAAACTTTATTTTAAACACACAGTGCCCAATTAATAGAATCCAGCTCAGAAGCAGCACAAGCGCTGCGTGCCGACAAGGAGCTTGCGCCAATCAGCAATTGCGCGGCACACGTATTCATTGATTTCCCGAGGCATCAGTAGCCATGGAGCAATGAACAGCAAGCATCGCTAGTAACGCCCCCAACACGGCCCCGTGCTCAGGAAAAAGCCAGTGAAATGTCCAATACAAAGCAAGGCCCCGCACCATCCATGGCCCAGCACACAGCCCCCCCACATCGTAATTGCATGAAAAATCGGAGTGTAGCCCGCTCGCACCAACCAAATCGCGTGGAAAGTGCCGCGTGAACCCCATCCGCCCCCCCACGAAATTGCGTACCCTGCTCGCAACAGCCAAATCACGTGGAAAGGGCTGCGTGTATCCCATCCGCAACCCAGTGAAATCACATACCCCGATCGGAACAGCAAAATCGTGTGGAAACGGCCACGCGTACCTCTGTGAAATCGCTCACCACGCTCGCACCAGCCAAATCATGTGGCTAGGCCAGCACGTACCCTGTCCGCATACCAGCAAAATCGTGTACCGCGCTCGAAACAGGCAAATCGCGTGGAAAGGGCTGCACGTCCCCCTTGCGCACCCCAGTGAAATCGCATACTCCGTTTGCAACAGCCAAATCGTGTGGAAACGGCCACGCGTACCTCTGTGAAATCGCTCACCACGCTCGCACCAGCCAAATCATGTGGCTAGGCCAGCACGTACCCTGTCCGCATACCAGCAAAATCGTGTACCGCGCTCGAAACAGGCAAATCGCGTGGAAAGGGCAGCGCGTACCCCGTCTGCACCCCAGCGAAATCGCGTACCCCCGCAAAATCACTCACCCCGCCCTCACCAGCCAAATCGCGTGGAAAGGGCTGCGTGTATCCCATCCGCAACCCAGTGAAATCACATACCCCGATCGGAACAGCAAAATCGTGTGGAAAGGGCCGCGCGTACTCCGTCCGCACCCCAGTGAAATTGCATACCCCGCTCGCACCAGTCAAATCGCGTGGAAAGGCCCGTGCCTACCCAGTGATACACACACTACGCCCCTGGAAGCAGACGCCTCCCCATGGTACAGCCAGACCCCAGCAGTGGACCATACCCCGCAGGCAGCCCAAATAGGACCATACCCCTCAGGCAACCCACACCACATGAGACCCCCCATCACCATACCCCGCAGGCAGCCAACATGGGGACAAACCCTGCAGGCAGCCCACACCACATGGGACCCACCCATCACCCGTCACCAGCCGAAGACATATCAGCCCCACTTGATAAACTGCACGATGAACAATGCATAACGATTTTAAAAGGAATCCATTGCTGCACTGGAAGCCAGTGCAAATGACGCAATACCGGACTGATATGAGCGCCATAGGGGGTAACAGTCGCAACTCGGGCAGCTACATTTTGGAGAAGTTGCATGCGTCGAAGCAGACCAGCCGGCTGGGCCAAGAAAAGGGCAATGCAGTAGTATATCCTACTAGAAACTTGTGCAGCCACCACTGGAGGGCTCAGACGAGCTGGAAGAAAGGGCACAACTTATCGAAGAACTTGCAGCAGAAAGTGACCAAACTGGCACACAGCACTAACCTGTGCCGCCATAAACAGCGATAAAGACAGATAGACCTCCAAATTCTTCACCACTGTAATTGGAATAGGAAGGGCCCCAGAGAGGCAGGTCAAAAGGAAGAAGACCGTAATTCAGGGGTGGCAGGGGATCCCACCACCAAGACCTCCGTCTTTTCCCCATTCAACTTGAGCCAGCTGGTACTCATCTACTCCCCCACGGCCAAAAGACACTCATACAAGTGAGACGACCCACCATTCTGATCAAGGTGTAAATGGCCCAGGATTTGTTTGTCGTCTGCGTAAGAATAGCGACTAAAGCCGTGGAAGCGGATGAGAGCAATCAGTGAACAGATGTAGATGTTAAATAACATTGGGGAGAAGGCGGAGCCCTGGGGAACACCACAAAACAGGAGGTGAACCAGGCCAACACAGGGCCTGATATCCCTATCGCTGCCAGCCTACAGAGACCGTTTTATATCTACGTCGGCACTATTTGCCACACTTGTTTTTGGAATCGTAATATTTGTGTACATATCTGTAGTTTCTGAAGGTATGTCGAACGTAATGTATTTTTCAATGAACTGTAATAAAGTGGTGTCACTGTCATGGACAAATTTGGGAGCATCTTTTATTCACAAAAGCATGTGGATGTGTGATACTCCTTTGGATTGATATTCTAATCTCCAAAAGAAGTGTTGCACTTCTGAGAGCAAAAGGGTAATTTTATTGGAGATAAAGTGTAGCATAGTAATGAAGCGACAGTGAAAGTACCTTTATACAATAACAGGGTCAAGAGAACAGAGTTCTCCTGGTGTTTTTATACCTATTCCCTCTTTTTTTTGGTTTGCAGTGCGTAAGAAGTCGTGCAAGTTTCCAATGCATTCTCTGCACAACTTAAAGTAACAAACCATGTGGGTGGGCCTAGCTTCCTTAGCATACAACGTTCATCAGCGTTACATCGGAACCAGTATTCTTTTGTATCACGCTTGCTTGCATACTTGACTGCAAAACTTCATTGTTGTCTTTTATCTTTTGAGGCAATTGGGTAGCGGACATGTTTAAAAAATGAGAGGTCTGAATCTGGTCTTCAGAATACATTTGTAAAAAGCGATATTCTGATGCACTAATTTGTGTGGACCTTTCATCATATCTTTCTCCTTTTCCTATAGGAAAGAGTAGAGAAAAAGAACATGCTTCTAAACTTTTTCCCCATTTGTTCATTGGGGCACCTTTGACTTGACGCATTTGATATGTTTCTAATGCATCTTGAATGGTGTCTTTGGAGTGTAGTGGGTGAACTGTATACTGGTCCAAAATGTTGGCTGCAGTAACAGCACCTACATGATCAAATTGGCCAGTTGCTGGTGAATCTTGAATTATTTGGGTGGTTTCTCTTATGTTTTTCTCTATGTTTATATCTTTGTAGTATTCATTGTTTTCCTTTAGATATTGTAGGGCTTGTCTAACTTTGTTTAAATCGACTAGTTGTTACCAAATTATTTTGTCTTTTGTTGGTACACCATTAAGTCGTACAATCAAAGATTGATTTATTGGTTGTTGTACTCCCAGAGTTTCTACATTTTCTGCACTCACCCCAGCCCTTGTGGGATCCCCCTTCACATTATTTCCATTTCCACCACTGATAAAATAAACAAACAACATTTGCATTTATGTCAATGTTGTAGATGCCCATACTGTAAAATGTCTATCAAAATGACGCAATGAGGACAATAATATGTGGCTTGGACGTATTATGTATGAAGAAAATATAACAATGTGTTTAAATTGTTGTAAATCTTTACACAAAAATAAGCTGCCTATGTATTCAACTGTAAACAATATGAAACCCTAACCTATTCCAAAAATGTGACAATATTTAAACTTATACAAACACATAATTATTAAATTAGTATGTTGTTTTCAAACAAATGTACGCTTATAAACATAGGCCCTCATTATGATTTGCCCGGTGCTGTATTAATGTGCCGGTATTAACGTTTACCGGCACATTACTGCAACGGCAAGCTACGAGTTTGCCGGTGAGGTGGCTGGAATAGCTCCAGCTAAAAGCTGGAGGTCATTCCACCACCTTATTGGCAGAATTAGTATTACAGGTCCCAGAAATACCGGCGTCTGTAATAAAGGCACACTCCGCCATGGCGAGCAGAGGAATGGGGAGTTACACTGTCACCCGGCTCTCGGAATCTGGTGGATATTCCACCAGACTGAGTGTCGGTAAGAGTAATACAGTTTGCTGGTATCCTGGCGGATTTACGACCAGGATACCAGAAAACTTGTAATGAGACCCATAGTCAGGAAAAAGATCAGCTAATGATTAACAAAAGCATTACAGGACAAATATACATGATAATGTGGAATCTTTCGTTGTAAGATGTGCTATTTGTTTTAATTAATGGAGTGCCACCAAAAAGTAAAATATTATGCCAAGAACTTGTTGATTACACAAAGTGTCCCAATGCTTAAAATTGTTAAGAGCAAACAGTAAACATTATGAAAATGTAAATGTTGAAAAACATATCAATTCAATCCATCTAGCTGTAAATGAAAACCTGGGAGGATTTGAAAAGGTTGAACTACAAAATAGTGAAAACCTATATGAAGAATACACTAGCCACTCTTTACATTCAAAAGACGTTATAGGTGATCCAATACAATTATTTCAAATGAGGCAAGCAAAGGCCATATTATTAAGTGTGTGGGATAAATACTTAAAAGAACGATGATTTGCTCAATTGTTCACAAGGAGAGGGTGAAAGATTAGATGACAGACTGATACAAATATCTGCTTTAAAATAAAGAACAGGTTGCATGTATACACCATATCCTAGATTTTGACTAAACCATAAATATATGATTCACTTGCTTTATGAAAGTGAATTAGGAACCCAATTAGGAAACCTGTGTTACTGAGTTGCCAATACTTTTAATACAAGAAAACGTTATCCAAATATGACTGCTTCAGCACTAGTTGAAAAAGTTGAAGCTAAAGATCAACTTTTGGAAAGTAGCATTACAAACATTTTAGCAAACAAGCGATGTACAATAGAATTTTGGTACAGGCATTTATCAGAATTAAATTGCACTTTGCAAAATCTTGGCGCACCAACATGGTTTGTTACTTTGAGCTATGCAGACTATGCATGGGAATAATTATTAGACTATTCAAAAGAAGCCAAAGCACATCTTCCTAACATTAACACTTTAATATCACATGAACTTTGTGCTTGATCCAGTGAATGTATCAAGACATTTTCACCATCGATTCCTTGTATATAAAACTTTATTTTAAACACACAGTGCCCATTTAATAGAATCCAGCTCAGAAGCAGCGCAAGCGCTGCGTGCCGACAAGGAGCTTGCGCCAACCAGCAATTGCGCGGCACACGTATTCATTGATTTCCCGAGGCATCAGTAGCCATGGAGCAATGAACAGCAAGCATCGCTAGTAACGCCCCCAACACGGCCCCGTGCTCAGGAAAAAGCCAGTGAAATGTCCAATACAACGCAAGGCCCCGCACCATCCATGGCCCAGCACACAGCCCCCCCCACATCGTAATTGCATGAAAAATCGGAGCGTACCCCGCTCGCACCAACCAAATCGCGTGGAAAGTGCCGCGTGAACCCCATCCGCCCCCCCCATGAAATTGCGTACCCCGCTCGAAACAGCCAAATCGCGTGGAAAGGGCTGCACGGCCCCCTTCCGCACCCCAGTGAAATCGCATACTCTGTTTGCAACAGCCAAATCGTGTGGAAATGGCCACGCGTACCCCTGTGAAATCGCTCACCACGCTCGCACCAGCCAAATCATGTGGCTAGGCCAGCACGTACCCTGTCCGCATACCAGCAAAATCGTGGGCCGCGCTCGAAACAGGCAAATCGCATGGAAAGGGCAGCGCGTACCCCGTCCGCACCCCAGCGAAATCGCGTACCCCCGCAAAATCACTCACCCCGCCCTCACCAGCCAAATCGCGTGGAAAGGGCTGCGTGCATCCCATCCGCAACCCAGTGAAATCACATACCCCGATCGGAACAGCAAAATCGTGTGGAAAGGGGCGTGCGTACTCCGCCCGCACCCCAGTGAAATTGCATACCCCGCTCGCACCAGTCAAATCGCGTGGAAAGGCCCGCGCCTACCCAGTGATACACGCACAACGCCCCTGGAAGCAGACGCCTCCCCATGGTACAGCCAGACCCCAGCAGTGGACCATACCACGCAGGCAGCCCAAATAGGACCATACCCCTCAGGCAGCCCACACCACATGGGACCCACCCATCACCCGTCACCATACCCCGCAGGCAGCCCACATGGGACCATAGCCCGCAGGCAGCCCACACCACATGGGACCCCATCACCTGTCACCATACCTTGCAGGCAGCCCACATGGGACCATACCCCGCAGGCAGCCCACACCACATGGGATCCCCCATCACCCGTCACCATATGCCGCAGGCAGCCCACATGCAACCATAACCCGTAGGCAGCCCACACCACATGGGACCCCCCATCACCCATCACCATACCCCGCAGGCAGCCCACACCACAAGGGCCTACCCCATTACCACGTGACCATACCCTGCAGGCAGCCCACATGGGACAATACCCCACAGGCAGCCCACACCACATGGGACCCCCATCACCCGTCACCATACCCTGCAGGCAGCCCACACCACAGGGCCCCCCCCATCACCCGTGACTATACCCCGCAGGCAGCCGACATGGGACCATACCCTGCAGGCAGCCCACACCACATGGGACCACTCATCACCCATCACCATACCCTGCAGGCAGCCCATACCACAAGGGTCCCCCCATCACCCATGACCATACCCTGCATGCAGCCCACATGGGACCATAGCCTGCAGGCAGCCCACACCACATGGGACCCTCCCATCACCCATCACCATACCCCGCAGGCAGACCACACAAGGGCCTCCCATCACCCGTGACCATACCCCGCAGGCAGCCCTCATGGGACCATACCCCACAGGCAGACAGACTACATGGGACCACCCCATCACCCGGCAACATACCCTGCATGCAGCCCACAACTCAAGGGCCCCCCCATTACCCGTGACCATACCCCGCATGGAGCCCACATGGGACCATACCCCGCAGGCAGCCCACACCACATGGGACCCCACCCATCACCCATCACCATACCCCGCAGGATGCCCACATTGGACCATACCCCGCAGGCAGCACACACCACATGGGATCCCCCATCACCCGTGACCATACCCCGCAGGCAGCCCACACCACAAAGGCCCCCCTATCACCCGTGACCATACCCCACAGGCAGCCCACACAGGACCATACCCTGCAGGCAGCCCACACCACATGGGACCCCCATCACCCGTCACCATACCCTGCAGGCAGCCCACATGGGACTAAACCCCACAGGCAGCCCACACCACATGGGACCCCCCATCACCTGTCACCATACCCCACAGGCAGCCCACATGGGACCATATCCCGCAGGAAGCCCACACCACATGAGACCCCCGCATCACTCGTCACCATACCCCGCAGAGAGCTCACACCACAAGGGCCCCCCCATCACCCATGACCATACCCCGCAGGCAGCCCAAGTGGGACCATACCCCGCAGGTAGCCCACACCACATGGCACCTCCCCCATCACCCATCACCATACCCCGCATGCAGGCCAAACTCATGTCCCCCACCAGTGACAGCAACCTGCAGGCAGACCCCGACTCATGTTCCCCACCCCAGCAGTGACGGCAATCGCAGGCCGGCCCTGACTCATGTCCCCCACCCCCACCAGTGCTGGCAACCTTCAGGCAGGCCCCAACTCCTGTCCCCCCAACCCCACCAGTGACGGCAACCTGCAGGCAGGCCCGACTCATGTCCCTCACCCCCACCAGTGGCGGCAACCTCCAGGCAGGCCCCGACTCATGTCCCCCCACACCCCGAACACATTGGCCCAACATGCAATCATCTAGCATATGTCCACCAAAATGCCACCACACGCTGCACCCCCACGGTGCACCCCAACACCCATCCATTGGTCCTGCTCCCCAGTACATGCCCCATGGCATGGGAATCACCAAATCACACATGCATGCATGATTGCACACAGAGGATCAACATCGCTCAACAGCAGGGACAAGCAACACAGTCAAGGAAGAGTGAAACATGCATCAAACCATTGAGAACAGATACCACTTGGATTAGAAGTGAACAAAATGTATCAATGAACATTGATAAAAGTCAGACTCAGTAAAATTAAACCAGTAATAAGATCATGATTCAAATACAAAAAATAAATTAAAATGAAAAAAATAAACAAACAATGGGATGGAAAAAAGAACTCCAAAAATGTGGTCCATATCCAATGATGTCTCTCAAATTGCAAACACAAACCATTCCTCCATGGTGAAGAAATAAGTAAAAAAAATCAAAAATTCAACTATAAACAAAGATCCAGGGTCCATGAGCCCAAAACACCAATGAACATCCAAAGAACTCTATGAAGAAATAACCATATACAAGATGTGGAGCAAAGTCCATGAACTCCAAACAAAAAGGAATAAACAAATTAAACCTACTTCTAAATACTATATACAAAGGCAGAGGGCTAGTTCTATGACTCACCATTTCCCCCAAGAGTTTCGTCCAGGGGATCATCGAACTCTGCGCCAATCTCCCTGAGACGGGCCTGTGCTCTCCCCTCGAGGGCCTACAGGGACTCCACCGTGCTCCTCTCAAACTCCCTGCAAGACTCCTCGAGGAACTCGGCCCGCCTCTCCGCCCGACGCAGGGTGTGCTCCGATCTGCTGGCCTACTTGCTGCAACACGGAAGACATCCTTGTGGCAAGGTCCACGTTTCCCTCCTGCCTGATGGCCGATACCTGCCCCTCTGATGTTGAGAGCCCTGAGTCCTGTCGCCTCCTATGTCGAGCCTGTTGCCGCCGAAAAGCCTGGTGCCTGCGCCTCCGGAACTGCCTCTGGGATGATGACAACCCCCGGGGCTGTCATGCACGTGCCCTGCTGCTTGGTGCCTGCACTTCCTCCATTGCCATTGGTCCTATTGCTGTGGTCACCACCTCTGCTGATCCTCCTTCGACACCCGACTGTGGCAGGGATGTGGTCTCCACCAGACTGGCTGCCAGGGTTGGGAAAGGTTCACAGGGGGCGTTAGTGGTATCTGGGCTGGAAGACGGCAGGGGGCACGACAGGCGCACAGAGGAGGAGAATGAGGAGGGGGTCGCAGCAGTAGTCAGCACACGTAGGAAATTTGTGATCAGGAATGGAGCTAGCCAGTTAATGCGGCGACAGGCCTCATCGTGATGATGTGCAAGCCCCCGATTGGAAGCCTGCACATCATCACGGATACTGGATGTACACCTCGCAATACTGGCTAGCAACGGTTCTACCTTGTCACGAATGGCCTCATCCGCAGGTAGTTGAAGATTTGTTTCCGTGGATGCATCTGTAACCTGCGGACGGGTACAGCATGGGGCATGACCGTAGGTGCATACTGCTGCAGTCGTAGTACCAGGGACAGGATTAGGCACAGGCCCCTCCACCATGACCTGCACTGCCTCTGGCCCCTGACCCTGGACTGCAGCAGTCAAACCTACGTCATCACCCCCGCTGAGCCCCATGGGCTGGTCTGACGTGGCCTCCTCCTCCTCCTCCACCACCACCACCTACCTGAATGACTCTCCACTGTCTTCCGCATCGGATTGGCCCTTTGTGGCCTCACCTGTCTCTCCCACTGCTGAGGAGCCCACAACCAACTTCACCCTCTTGGGCCTACCCTCATCAGCTGCGGCCGTTGACTCTGATGCGGCACCAGTATCCTCGCTCCCAGAAGATGACAGTGCCTGGGAGGATGACTGGGCCTTGCGTCTACGCCTGGTGGAGGCATCCCTGCTGCCGGGCTCCACAGTGCCTTTTCTGCCCTTTTCTTCCATCTTCGCTGTGGATAGGGAACCATAGAACACATACATCAGGGTACTGGACATATGTGTGTTTGGCACAATGCAAAAGTACATAATTGCCACTGTCCTGTCAAAGGTCACAACCATCATCGCCGTCCACAACACACAGGAAAGTGTAATTCACACACATGCAAAATCATGTCCGTCATTCACACCAGACATTCACATCCTTGGACAATGCACTGCCAACACATCCAAATTGTGCATGCACCTCACACGCATCATGGCACATACACATCTCACTCACACACATCACCTGACAGTCATGAAGCAGGCCATAGATCCATCATGTCAGAGACCACTTGCAGTGAAATTGGCAGCATGAGGCAATCACACATGCAAAAACGAAGAGTCACAGACATCCTGGAGTGTTCGCCACTCACACACTCACTTCTCATACACATGCACATGTACACCATGCATGTCCATGATGTTGCCAAATGCACACGTGTCACACCTCTGGCATGACACAATCCACACACAGGGATGCATACATGTGCACGTTGTGACATACATGCGCGCATCAGGCATTTCCATACAGACACCATTGATGTCACACATGCATCAATGAACTCCCATGCAGCTGTGCATGGGACATGCACACGGACATCTGTACAGTAGGCATGCCAAACATAAGAGCAGGGTGCACTCACCAACCACACATCTACATGCACTTTGGTGGACAAGAACACATAGACACTTACCAGTCGACTCCAAGACCTGGGTGTGCAGCGCTGGGTCCACCGTTGGTCAACCGGCCTCAGCACCCCACTCGGACAGCCCCAGGCTTGAGGAGGTGCTGGGCCTTGTTGAGGGACCTGGACCTGTAGTTCTCCCAGCATTTATGGACATGTTGGTAGTCGCGGAGTGCCACCCCCTCCGCGTTGATGGCACCCACGATGTCCACCCAGATCTTCCTCCATCCTTCCTTGTCGACTCGCGATGGTCCATGGATGGAAGAGGGCATCATAATGCCCCAGGACTTGCTCCACCAGTATGTCAACTTCTTTGTCACTGAAGCTGACAGCCCTCTGCCTCGCTGCCGGGGGGTTGCCACTTGCCTCAGATGGTGTGGTGTCAGACATGGCAACCCCTAAGGCAGGTGTGGGTGGGCAAGGTGGTCCTGGGGCTGGGCTGTGGAGCGGTGGTATGGCAGTCGGGAGTCTTCAGGATCAGCAGAGGTGGTCACAACAACAGGATCTCTGGCAATGGCTTCCGAGCAGGCACCAAAATGCAGGACACGTGGGCAGCAGGCAGCTCGGGGCAGTTGGAGGCAGGTAAATGGCCTTGTAGGCAGGAGCGTAGGCCTTCTGTGTTCTTTTCGCGTGGCCAGCCGGAAACATAGTGACTACGCCCGTGCGGAAACAGCGCGTTAGCGTGTAAACGCAGGAAAGGCCCTAAGTGCGTAAGTTATGTGACGCACGCTGGACGTTGGGCATTGCCGTTCAGTATCAGGTTGAAAGGTCTGCGTAGGACAACAGTGCACTGAAAGTCGTTTTCGTGGGGAGGGACACGTGAACTTTACTTCTTTGTGGGTTTGCACGCAAATAGTTCTCTACTGTGGCAGTGCGTACTTCTTGTTTTGGTGGGGGAGTTGCCTACGTGCACACGCGCATGTGTTTTTTTCTTTCTGCGAGGCAGACGGTGAGGCGCATACGCATTTTCCATTCTGTGGTTGCCCCCTTGTGTTGTGTACCACATTTCTGGGCTCATAGTAACCTATGTGTTCCTCGCGTATGCATTTTTTGTGTTGCTGGGGGCCGCAGCATACTGCAGGATGTTTTTTCATCAAACCTGTGCTACCGAGGGGTCGCGTACACGTTGGTTTTTGTTTATGGGGTGCCTGAGCATTGTGCGACCCGTCTATTTTCCACCAGGGGTCACACTGAGCCTTGCTGGGGCATACATGTACGTTCAACATCACGCACCCTGCCCACTCACTCCAATTGCGCAGGTCAATTGTCTGCTGCACCCACCATTGTCCCATTCCATCTGTGCCATGAATAGGAGGGAAAAAAGTGGGAAGGGAGGCAAAGGTGGCCAAGGGTGCAAAGGTGCTGGAGATGTCAGAGATAGCCAAGGGGGCTGAGGTGCTGGAGCTGGCAGAGGTAGCCAAGGGGGCTGAGGTGCTGGAGCTGGCAGAGGTGGACAAGGGATCCAGGGATCCCAGGTCCATGCAGGAAGGAACATGCCCCCCTCTCAACAGCGTCCGGTAGATGCAGAGGCAGCTGCAGTGCCGGCCACCCAGGCTCAGGGTCCTCCTGTCATGCCTGTAGTGGTCCCGGCCCAGGGAGACCAAGGGGCACATGTCCATGTTACCAAGGCCAAGAGGTGTGTGCTGCAGGGACCTGCCACCAGTGCCAGCGAACCAGGGCCACCAATTCCATCTGCTGGCCTGACCAGCCATGGTCCGGTAGCTGCAGGGGCAACTGCAGTGCCAGCCACCAAGGCTCAGGGTCCTCCTGCCATGCCTGTAGTGGTCCCGGCCCCGGCCAAGGGAGACCAAGGGGCACATATCCATGTTACCAAGGCCAAGAGGCGTGTTTTGCAGAGACCTGCCACCAGCACACAGGCACACATGCCTGCAGGACCACCTCCACTCACAGCATCAGTGGCTGATGCCTCAGCCCCAACCACCAGTGCTCCAGCCCCTACTGACCCAAGTGGTCCCAGCCACACAGGGACTGCACAACCCTGCAGGAAGGGTAAGCGGCCAGTAGGCAAACAGGCTCAGTCCCGAGGCACGGCACAGGGGACTCGTACAGTGAGAAAGAAGAGCTTCAGTGATGCGGGGATCCAGAACCGCTTGAACTACGTGCGGGAACACGAGGCTGACATGCTTGTGCGGGCAGCTAGCACTTATACGCACGCCCAGCGTGTGGCCCATTGGCAGTGTGTCGCCGATCGCATCAGCGCCCTGGGCATTGAGAGGCACACAGCTTTTGAGGCAGTGAAGCGCTGGAATGACCTCTGGCGCCGAGCCAAAGATAAGCTGGGTGCCAACTACTCCTCCACTCTGTTGACTGGTGGTGGACCAGCAGGCGAGGAAGAAGTACTCACTCCACATGAAGACATTTCTAGTCAGATGATTGATGCAGAGCTGATCCAGGGTGTGGGGGACCTTCCAAATTATGAGGCAATGTCTGGTGAGTGGTGATGGGTGCGTGTCAAGGACATGTGTATGTTGCGTCATGGCCGTGTGTTGATTGTCTGGCAGTTCTGCATGCATTTACATGACTACCATGGGTGTACCATGTCATCGTGGTCTGACACGTACTTGTTGTCATGCAGCCTACACATGCACGATGTGCTGTACTCCCTGACTATGGACATCTGCACACCTGCTCAATCCTCCAGTTACACCCTCTGTCCGGGACCTCTTGGCCCTCTTCCTGATCAAACCTGTGATGTCTGATGGGCTGTGACCATATGCCACTCAACATTGTCCCTCTCTCTGCTCATCTCTGACGTCTCTGAATGTTCAGCCTGCCAGCTGAACCTCCGCTGGGCTGGCCTCCCTTTCTCCACCTCCCCAAGGCAGCCCGCAGTCTCCAGGGGATTGGTCATACATGTGGTGTGGTACTGCAAAGTCCTCTAGCAAAATATATGTGCTCCAACTCACTGTGCTCGGCAACTCATCCTGAGCTGGACTGTCTGGGTTGTTCTTTTGTCTTGGGGGCAGGTGTTGCACCTCCATAGGACTGTGATATTGGCATTGGGTCACAGAGGGTACGGCTGTTGATTTCCTTCACGGTGCAATGTCCACACGGACATGTGGGAGCTGTGGGCACAGTTACTTCGAATCCATCTTCCGCATTGGCTTACCTATCAAGGACTGTGATCATGCCTTCACTGTTCACTCAGGGTCAATCTCTTCTCACAATGTAATAAGTTGGTGAGGAGGGCCTCTCCTTGGCAGTGGCCTCCCTCTGGTATGGGCTCTGTGCCTGATTTGGACTGGAGGTGATCCATATCCAGGTCAGGTGCTACTTATGGTGATTGGACATGTGTTGTGCTGTCACTGCTCCTCACCCCTGCTGACGTCCACGATAAATGATGGAATGCACCAGTCACCTGCCCAAACTCTGTCCTCAGGCACAGGGCTCTGAGCCAACAGTTTTAGACGTGCACTGCATCCACGCCATACACCACAGTCGGGGGAGGTCGGCTGTACACCTACAACACTCTTCACACTATTGACACATGTTGTATGCACGTCCACTTCCAGCTGGCCGCTACATTCCCATGGGTTGTCAGTGTGTTGCCACTTACATCCACTGGGATCTTCTGCAATGTGCATTTTGACTTGACTGGTGTCGATGTGACATGGACTCATGGGATGTGTGTGTCCACATTCAACATTTCACTACAGCCTTGCATCTTGCCACCTTATGGGAATTGTATGTATGTAGTTTTTGTGTTACATGTCATATCATGTCAGATCCCTCATTCATGGCTCTGTGACAATGGTATGCATGTTACATCTGATGCATTTAGCAGATCAAGGCATGGCTATGTGCGTGGCATATGTGTGTTTACATCAGGATGTTGGTGTATCGACTATGCCATTCAGGTATGGTTGGAGCAGTTGCATTGCACCATGCACCAAATGTGGTTTTGCCCTTCCCACACATGTCCATGTCTTCTTTCATGCTGTCTATCACTTGCATTGACACTGCGTACGTGTGTGAGATTGTGACAGGGCAGGTTGATGCCTTGCATGCCGACATTGTGGTGGCTATGTGTATGGTCTACGCTGTTTCTACAACTAATCATGTGTTCTTCAGTCTATGTGCAGGTGATGAGGCACTGGAGGCAGAGGAGGAGGTGGAGGAGGTACAGGATAGTGAGTCACGACCAATAATAAATAAAAATAAAAATAATCCTTTAGCATGTGTTGTAACAGCTCTTACTGGTCCAACATTAACATTGGTGGTATAACACTGCATAAACTGTTTATGTCACCAGAAGAACATGATAAAAATGACAATATGAAAAACGATATGCTGTATCTGTACAAAAAGTAGCTAACATTTTTTATTTTAAACATGTAAGTTTGAATCATTGATCAAGTTAGCATGGTATGTGATGATAACAAAATATTTAGTGGTAAACAAGTTATTTTATTGCGTGGTCTGTTACAGTTAATACCAGTTAATGTTGAACATGTTTTTAAAACAATTAAAACAAAATATAGTGTACAAGATATTCAAAGTATAGGCAATGTACATTTATGGAGTTATTTACTCAGTTTGTATTAAATGAAAATATGAGATAAATATATTGAATATGCAAATATGCATAATAATTAAATTAAAAGAGTGACATACGCATTTTATATGGAAAAAAAGTAACTTCAGAATAATGCATAGTGCTTCAGTAAAACAAGGCAAAAAACCAATGGCTCATTACGGGTATGGCGGTGCAGGAAAAAAGTGGTGATAACGGAATTACTGCCACTTTTCCTGCTCTGCTATACTACAAGTTTGGCCTTCATGCTGGAGGTAAATCCTCCCACTTTCCACCAGATAATTGCCAACATCGGTGGAATTACTGCCATGGCAATTCTGCTGAAATCCCCAAATGGAGTCGTGTGGACTCCAAATTAATGGGGACTATAACACTAACACCACCACTTGTAATCCGGTGGTAAATCCACTGGACCAAGTGGCCAAGTGTCAGAGAAAATAGAACAGTCTGATTTGACTGAAAAAAAGAAAAGATGCAAGAAAATGCTACAAAAAGGTTAAACGTATTACAACAAACAGTTTATAGACCTGGTCTTGATAGTTGTTTAAATGTTTCTTTAAACACTAAAGTAATTTTAGAAAGAACTGTTAGTGTAGAAGAAGACTTAGCCAATGGAGCTATGAGCTAAACAGTTTTTTATTTTTTTATTAAAATTATATAGTTTACAAAAAACCTTTTGATTTAGGATTACACTCAATTACATTCTATCAAGTAGGTTTATCTTTCAAAGTTTCCAAAGAGATGTACTGGTTTATTCATACTAAATATGGATATACATAAAACTCACAGCTCACATTCTCTGTATAAAAGAATAGAAAAGAGGGTGTTTAATGTATGCTAATCACTTACCATCAGTTGAAATACAAATACAAGTAAAATCAGTTATATCAAGAGCTAAAAGAAAACTTTCAAAATTACAACAAATAAATCCCAAAGTAACTAATAAATGTAAAGAACTGCTGTAAAACAAAGTACCTTTAGTACAGCTAACAGTTCTACAACTAGGTCTCCAGGTTGTATTAATGATATTGGAGTGAATTGTTATGCCAATGCAACTTTGCATATGCTATTAAAAGTACAAACTTTTGTTGATTGAATAAAGCTTACAAGTAACAATAATTTAATATTATCAGTACAATCATTATTAATTAACATTCCTAACAATGAACAAAAAGCACATAGTTGTACTTCTATACTTACATAAATTGATAATATTTTACTACCAACCAGCAACAAGATTATATTGATGGCAATATTTCAAATGTACTTATAGGTGGAATAAATGTATATAATGCAAGAGGTTAAAAACAAGAAAAAAAGGAGAGAGTATAGGCAATAATGCAATAATGCATTTCACGGCTGTCCAGCCGCTTGATCACAATGAGGAATGTAAAGGCAGGCAAGATATTTGAAGCAGTGATCACATCTCTATGGTTGCAGGAAAGAGTAAACATGAAAAACGTCTGCAAGGGACTAACATATGTAAATCTAAATCAAACATGGTCAGACATCTTGGAGTGTTAAACGTTAAAGCAGATAGAGTAAACATTCTAAGTTTTAACCAAGTACTGCATGTGCATAATGTATGAGCAGACAGACTGAGATCGTAACTGAATGCATTGAGTAAGAGACTATTTTACGTGTTTCTGCACTAGTGGCTGAAAAAATTTAATTTAAGCATGTAAATGAAAAAACCCAATCCAGAATTTTTAAACAACATCAAGATTAATCACAAAATTAATCACAACAGAATAAACATTCTCTAAGCCGCAATCCACACAGTACACAGTCCTGCAAATGCAAATGAAAATGCTGATGAAAAAAGAAATAAGATGTCTTTTTTTAAATAGCATCAACTGAAGCACTCAATCACACAATGCAATCCTTTACATACTGAATGGATATGGTTAGCTGCAAAAGTGCAAAATGTGCAAATAAAGTACTTAGTGCAAATTCATCCCGAAATGCAATGGTGTAAATGCTCATAGTAGAGAGAGCTATTAAGATACAGATATCAATAGCAGTGAATATTGGCAAACACAGTACACCATGTCTGTACAGAAACACATCTGAATCAAAGACTATAAAGAGCTTAGTGCCAATCTTATTGTTTTTGTGTTCTGTCAACAATAGTTGCATAGGTGTAAGGGATAGCTATACATGAGCTAGCAGCAAAATTGAGCTAGCAGATATAAATACAGCATATTTATAAAAAATGTCTGTATCTAAAAGAAACCTATAAGAAGTTAAAGGGTAGGGGGCAGGGGAAAGATGTGCAAAGATGCAATTAAACAGCAGCCATGCTCAGAAGTGCATGTGCAACAAATGCAGTACAGTATATATATATATATATATATATATATATATATATATTCATCCAGAAAAACAACTAGTCCATGTGGTGTCAGTCCATCTAGAAATTGAGAGAGAGAGAGACATTTCCCAGGCACTCGGTTTCCATGTAAAGTGCAAACAATTGTTTATTTTCCATTGGTGAGCGTACTAAGATTTCAAAGCTCATTGTCAGCATGTGGAGGCCATCATATGAATACATTTTTTCCAAAAGATTAATAATTTATATTTAAAAAAACTAAATAAATAAAGCTAACAAAATTACAACCAACATTAATATATTTAAAAAATATTCTATTACAACGCAATTTACCAAATATGATAGTACTTCAAATCAATTAGTAATCTATTACCTAATGGTTCAAAAATGGTTGAAATTATTTGATTAAGTGACATTTCAGAGGAGATATGGGTGGGGTTACCCATCCCTGAAAAAACGTGCATATGTAAAGCAATATATTTGGTTTTAACATTTTGGCCAGCATGCATTTGGGAACAAAATGCATAGATCTGGGAAATGAATCTTGCTCATGGCCTTTAATTGTCTGTTTCTGGTAACCTGATACAAAATTGTTTTTTATACATGGGTTTATTTTTCTATATCGATTGTCTAAATTTACTGATAACATCAGGGGTTCATGCTGGCCTTCTCAGTCTGACAATGCATCAGGCAAGTTTGGTCATTCTTCCAGGAATCATTGTTTTTCATCCCATTGATATGAGTCTCTACAATTGATTAATCTAATGATTGCTCGGGTGTTAGAGGTTATTAGGATGAATTGGAAACATTAGAACACATACCAATAACCCTTAGTGGTCTTATGTGTGCTCAACACAGAGAATTGAAAGAAGTTCTGCTGGACCTGTTTATGAGCCACACAGACATAGTATGTACCATCTACTAGTTTTTCTTAATGAATGAGATCGAGTATTGCTGCATATTAATACTGAAATGGATGTGAGTGTGCCCAAACCAACCTAAACTTTACTATCCCCTTTCTTTGTTTCTGCTCAGTGAAAGTATGTTATAAGTATGAGATGTCTATTATTATCACAGTTTATGGATTGATATTAGTTCAGTTTTAAGTTCTTTTATTGCTTATGGTATGCTTTTGGACTTACTTATATGTGTGTTTGATGTTTTTGCCTGATTTGTTGTCTTTTCTTTTCAGAATTCCCATTGTTTTTATCTGGTTCGATTTTTGTTATAACTACATAGGATATTTTTTAACCTTAGTGAAATAAGTATATCTATTTTCTTTGTATGGCAATATTTTCCCCATTCACCTAATTTATTCTATGAGGAATAATTCATGAACAGTTTACTTTCATATTGGATTGTATGATATCATTATGTGTAATAAATAAACAATTCCAACCTGTAAAAAGAAGAAAAGGTAAAGACTATTTTTAGCATATTATTAATTTAATTGAGATGAACTGAAGGAAATTGTAATATTTCAAGGCTGTAATTTTTAAAATATATGCCTTCCTGCAGAAAAGCCCAAATTGATGGCTTTGCGATTGCTAGCATTGATTTCAAATGTGATCTTAGATATGCCCAGTTCAAGTCTGACCATTCTCTGTGTTGCGCTAGCAGAGGTGTCACATCCTGCTTAGACTAGTCATATTGATCAAGTCCATCTCATGATCTTATATTACAGCAGAACCACATAGATATCAATAGGTGTAACATGTGCACAATACATTCTCACTGCTATAGAACATTTCGTGGCAAATTGTGATTTGCAGAAATGTGGGAAACGTGAGAACTAACAGAGCCATATAAACTGCTCTCTGAGATGGTTCCTTCTCAAGACAGTCTACAGCCAGGTTTTAGCTCACTGTGCTTTTTACTCAGGAGAAATATCCATTCACAAATCAGTCTGGTCAGGCCCACAGGGACTTCCCAGCAACAAAATGCTAAGCAATTTTCCACTGAACAAAAGCACCAACAGCAATCATGGACATATGTTTCTGCCTTGTTGGGTGTTGTCAGTGAAGTAAAACTGTGTCTGTCTAAGACACACATATCAAGTGATCCATGTCTCCATTAACCTTCTAACTTAGGGTGAAACCCCAAGCATTCAAAATGTGCTAAATTGTGGGAGCCCCTCTACTAAGAATGAACGTATCAATTAGATGGTACCCACTTTGGGAGTGGGGTCAACAACCACCCTTTAGCTTACTGTACCTTTCACAAAAGAGAACTGGGACCAGACTGGATGCAAATGGATATTTCCTTTCTGGTTTAGTGTGTTATATTTCTCCAAGGCCAACAAGGCCTGTTGTAGCAGACCACTCCGCCCATGTCTCACGATCACAGTATCCATTACATAAAATATTGAGAACACAAAAAGGGAGTTTAGCCTGTGGGTTACATTGTGCTCTGCGAGGGCGACATCCAGATTGGAGAATCCAACCTATGTGCATCTGCAGGAAATTGACACTCTTGTTTCAAGCCCCGTGGGGTCTGATACATACTTTTTCTTATGTATTCAATAATTATATATGCACCCACATATTTATTTATGATGTATGGATTGCATTTAAATGGAAATCTTTAAATCGTCCTCTTGATTTCTTTTTTATGATGCTGGTTGATGCACTCTATCACATGCTGCACTATGATCTACATGAGAGCAATATTGTTGAGAAGAGTAGTTTACAGAACAATTAGTAGGTATCCCAATAACCCATACAAGATTGTGGGGAAGTAATAATAAGCAATGAAGCATGTATTGGGTAAGGTCAGTTAAAGTATGTAACAAACTTCACAAAACTAAAGTGTGGTTCAATGATAATTGTAGAAGCGCCAAACGTAATTTATTGTTTGTCTTACAACATTCAGATCCCAACAAACAACAAGTGAAAATGCCAAGAAAGAACAATGAAAAGAAATTGAGAGAATGAATGCTGAGCTGAATGGCCTTGTATGGCTAGAGTTAGAAGCAGTAACCACCAAGAATGATGTACACAAATTCTGGGAGAAAATCGCTAAAAGCCTGTTGTATAATAGAGTCCTAACCGGATTCAAGGTTGTGTTACCTAATCAGTTCTGGCTGGCTAATTTTCAAAAAGTATATGCTTAACCATTTACTGTTCAAGAGTTTGAATTGTCACTGCCATGGAGTAGTTCTAATCTTGGTTTATCCTCGGTTCAGGACTTTCCGATTAGACCTAGGCATTTATTTTCAGTAGTGGAAGCGATATATGCAAATAAATCTGAAGCTCGTAATCGTTCACCCGGTCCAGATGGAATTTCTGCAGACTTGTACCAGGACCTAACAGAGGTTTGGGGCCATTACTAACGACTTTATTTAACACATTTATTAGCACTCAAATTAAACCTGGGGAAGGGCCATTATTATCCCAATTTTCAAAAAGGGTGACAGATATTTGCCAACATCATATAGAGCCATCTCCCTTTTGAATACAAATTTTAAGATTTTTGGCACATGCCTTTTAGCAAAGTCAGACCAGTGGGTAGTTGACAATAACATCCTATCTATTACACAGCTGGGCTGCCGCCCGACCTTAGGAACTGCTGATCAGGTATTTAACCTTTATCTTTTGGTGTTCTACTCATTTTATATAAACAATTAGCTGGTTTACTTGCCATTCATGGTCCTGAGCACTGCATTTCATAAGGGAATCAGAGTTAAATATTGGCTCAAGTCCTTAAAATGGCCACAATAGTTCTTAGAAACCTTAATGGTTCCCAATAGTAACAGTGAAGCCTGTGTAAGGCGGGGGAGAATGAACACTGCACTTCATGGTTCTGTATAAAATCAGATGGGAGGCAGGGGTGTGTGTTATCCCTTCTGCTGTTTTCAATTTACATCAAAAACCTGAATGATATTTTAATAGACTGTAATGCTGACGTTCCAAGGATCAGTGACATCTCATTCCCTTCGAAATGCATATGCTGATGATACAGTGCTTATAGGGAGAACCCTAAAGCACTCCAGATAGTAATAAACAGGAACACTGTAATTTGTAAATGCCCTTTGCATTCAGGTGAATACCATCAGATCATCAATGTGAGTCTGTTCTAGAAGCAAGCTCAAAAAGTTTGGGCAGGCTATGACAAGTAATGGTCTCCCCATACCAAAGATCACGCATTTTGAATATCTCAGTATTCGATTTTCAACCACCCTAACTTTGAACGCACATTTGGAAAGGCAATTAATAAGGATGAAGCAAGCCATAGTAGGAATCTTTCATTTCACAATAAAATGGATACAGCAGCCAGTTGCGATAATAAAAAGTACGTACACGACAAAAACATACAAAAAACGGATAAGGAAGATCTGGTGCATTTCCTCTTCTTTTGTCCATCATACAATGATGTTAGATCTAGAACGTTGGTCCTGGTTCTAAGAGGTAACGGTTTTGTGCAATTTCGTCTAGCACTTTACTTTCTGTTAAAGGATGAAACCCCTCTAATGGCATGGGCATTATTGTCTTATGTACGACAAGCTGGGGAAGCATTACAGGTCTAACTTGACAATCTTGAAATAATGTCAACGGATCCGATTCTGTTTCAGGCACTGCACTTTATTAATGATCAGTATATAGAAATGAGTTACTATTTTTAATTCTTGTACAGCGGTATTTATGCTATAGCATTTTAAATTGTGATCTAGTTCATAGAGTATCTAACATTTGTCATCCTTTTTAATTATTAATACCATTTATTTATTTGCATCTGTGATGTTTTATGGACAATATGAATACAATATTGTATTGTGCAGGATACATACAAATTCAATAAAAAAACAAATTAATTCACAAGGACTCATGACACATCCATTGACTACATGTAAAACAACTAAATCATCAAAACATATTGCCTCATTACACGGATGGAGGTAAGGATTTACCGGTACCGGTAAAATACCGGTACCGGTAAATCCTTACCGCCTTACTACGAGGTCCATTTGCGGGTTAGGGGATTTAACGGCTGCTTTTTGCAGGCGTTAAAAACCAACCCGCAAAGGGACCCAGGGAGCTAATTACGGTACCGCAATTTGCGGTACCGTAATTAGCGCCATTTCCCCATTCCCATTGAGCCCTATGGGGCAAAAATGGGAATGGGGAAGGGCAATGGTGGAAGAGGGAATTACCGCCCCACCAACCTTGGAATGGGGCGGTAATTCCCCTTTCCGCCAAGGTGGTGCCTGTATTTTACCGGCATGAACCATGGCGCTAATAGCGCTATGGTTCTCAGTTGTTGTGGCTTTTTGAAAAAATAGAAATTGATTTTAAACAAATATATCAATAAATAGCTTAACTTCATACTGAACATGTAACACAAGAATTGATTAAAAAAATACCACAGCATACAAATCACTCCGACAATTGTACTCTTACAAAAGCATGATCGAATCTATTACATTTCTAAGATATAGTTGACAGAAGCAAAATGTATACATGCTTTCCCTACCATATTGAATACGCACAGTGGTGTCTGTAGTGGATGCCCTTCTATGAAAACCAGTCTGACATTGGATAGAACATGACTATAGGTCACTCTCTCCTTCTGCTCCCCAAGTATCCTTTTTGCATATAGTTTGGAGTGTGTGTACAGTAGAGTGATTAATCAAACATAGAAAGATTACACCCTTCATCAATCAAGTAAGAAGATTATAGTGGCATGACCCTAACCCCCCTGCGGCCCAAATGTGTGCATACATCTTTTCCTGGATCTAAGATTCCAATAGGACCACCTAAAGGTCATAAAATCTGAAAAGACCCCCTGTTTTAGGGCACTTCCCAGAACAATGCCTTCTAAGACCTCACTGATACAAACAAGAACAGTGCAATACATTACAGTTTAACTCCTCTTATTCCACGAATGAGATGAGCTATCTTGAACTTAAAGGTTGATCTGTAAAAACTGACAGAGCTCACCTTTCACCACATTAACCAGCCGCAGTCTACTTTATTCCTTCACCCTCTCATCAAACACCACCTCTCTTTCCCTTGGTGCTCTGAAGTGGCGTAACTGGCATACATCATAGTTCTAAACACCACTACATTACAAACATCTCTTTTCATGTACCAAATGGCACTGTATTACTATTCAGGGAGTAATACAGTCATCCTATTGCAGGAAAATAATGTTGCCTCATTGTGCTAACATATTGGCTAATGAGCATATTATATGAATTCCCCTGTTCTTGTGAATTTAGAGTCTTAAAATAAACCCGCAAAATTCAAACTTTCTTTATATAGTTCTCATGTACATGTTCACATTAGAACAGGACTGAAACTTATTTTACACATTCGAAACTCTATACACTGATCTTGTTGGTTGCCTTCATGACCATCTATCTGGATTCCAGGAATCCAGAGGGACGGAAACTGCTCTCCTGAACACCTGTGAAACCATGCTTGCAAATCTCGACTTCAACTCTTCCGCTGTTCTCATTCTCCTAGATCTCCCCTCTCCCTTTGACACAGTCAACCATTCCATCCTCATAAAACAACTCTGTGACCCCCTCTGCATCACTGACCGGCACTGGATTGGCTGACCTCCTTTCTCACTAATCACCCTTCCCAGTTGCAAATGGGCCCTTTCTCTTCCACCACCTCACTCTCTACCTGTGGCGACCCCCGGGGCTCTATCCGATCACCATGGCTCTTCAATATCTATCTTGCCCTTCTTGCTCACCTGTTTTCATTCTTCTCACCTAATTTCCAGTGTTATGCCGATGACAATCCCAGAGGAAGAGACTGGGTGGCTGTTCCTTCTCAGTCCTGGCCCCAAGTTTATGGAATGCACTCCCGTTATCTTTAAGAACCATTGATGAGTATCTCCCTTTCCAGAGAGCATTGAAAACCCACTTGTTTTAATTTAGTTCTCTGCAGACTATAAGTACGAAGCATTCGCTGCATAGTTGCTGACTTTAGCACCTAGATGCCATTGGGCCTTAGTTCTGCACTTTACACATTTTCAAATAATAATAATGATAATAATAATAAATACATGTTCAAATAATAATAATTTCCTTCAAACTTCCAACTACAACCTCCTCTTCCTCCCCTCTGATCCCTGACTGCCTGTCTCCCATTCAGACATGGTGTGCATCTTACAATCTCTACCTTAATGCCAGTAAGACAGAGATCCTTCTGACTGGGACACCTGTGCCCTCTTTTCCTCCTACCCTCTGACCACCTTCTTTGGGCTCTCTACCTCCACCATCCTGTGAGGCCAAAAACCTCAGGGTCATCGTTGATTCCGCTCTCTCCTTCGTCCCTCACATCATGGACCTAAGAAGTCCCACTTCCAGCTCGACCTCCTCTCAGAGGCATTCTTCCTTTCCTCACCTTCCCCCAGAAGCTCTATGTGTCCAGAGCTCTGCTCCTCTTCAGGCTGCACTACTTCAACAGCCTCTTTCTCAATCTCCCTCTTTCCTCACTAAGCCCCATCCAGCTAATCCAGAATAGGGCTACAAGACTTATCCTTGGCCTCAAGCCCAGGGACCGCATCTCTCCAACCCTAAAATCTCTCCACTGGCTCCCGGTGGATGCAAGGATCAAATTCAAGAACCTTTACATCATCCACAAGCCTTTCTGGAGCCTGGGACCACGCTATTGCCAAACTTCCCTCCCTAAATACTCCCCTCTAACTAAAACTCTTTGACTGTCAAACGCTTCTCCAAGCAGAGAATGGGGCCAGGTCTCTCTCCTCGACTGGTGCCTCCTTTTGGAACAGTTTCTCCCTGCCCTTCTCAGACTTCAGCTGGACATCCTCAAGTTCCGGAAACTGCTCAAAACTGTGCTGTTCTGTACCTCTTTTCCTTCCCTGCTAATTACCCCACTGCTGCTGTGGCTGATGGCCTGATCCTTATGAATCCCACAGTATTCAGACCCTTCTTCCCAGTCACACACATCCCCCTGTCGTCTGCACTGCCTTTTGGGCCCCTGCTTGGCGGCTCTGCATCCCACCCTTGGGAGTCTTCCACACTAGCACTTAGCCTGAGGTTCACCTCCCTGGCTCCCTTTAGTACTTCCATCGTGGGCCCTCCACCAGCACTTGCCCACTCCTGCCCCCCTCCCCATCCCCTGCACTTCTCCTCAGTGCACTTGCATGTCTGAATGACACAAGGCCTAGAAAGACCATGGCTGTATTTTACGGTTTTCACCATTGTTATTTTTCCCTTGTCCCCTTCCCATTTAGCCTTGTGGCGCTTTGAAACACAGTTTAGTTGTATAAACGCCTAACAAATGCTCAATAAAATAAAATAAAAATAAAAATATACCACCTTCTAGTTTTACCTTACTCCCCAAGTACAATTAGGAATTCCTTGCATAGCCCCAATAAGCTGATTTGTAGCACCCCTCTGCACTTCCCTGCCATATGTCAACTAAGACCTCATGAACATGAGTACAAAACAACTGGGAGACCTCTTACTACGTGGGCACAGGAGTACTAAAGCAGTTGCTTATATTTGGGTATGCAAGGGTGATATGGAGACGTACATGTGCATAATTTTACATCAGCCCCTACCTTCCAGCCTTTGGATCCTGGATCCACGTAGGTCCAACAGCTGGGCCGCTTTGAGCTCCTTCTCCTCTCGATCCCTTTTTTCCTGCTGTGCTTTCAACATCACCGCCTCAAGCTCCTCCTGAGGAATGACATACAGGCTCAGCTGACACTTATATACAAATCAAATCCTAGAACAGAAAATGTAACTTCATGTGGGTAGTGGATCTGCAGCATCTCAGAAGAAACTGGGACCTGGTCTGCAAGGGCCACACTTCCATGAATTCCTCAGTCATCGGCACCAGGCATCAGAGATGTGTACATGGCATAGTGGGAGGAGAACAACTATAACCAGAAAGGTGATGGGTGGAACGTTTTGAATCCATCTGAACCACTGGCACTGCTCTGGGCAACCTTCCACACATTGTTTAGCCTGTCTGCAAAAAGGGTCAAGCCATATGCAGATCAGTCAAGTACTGCCAGCAATGGGAGCAGCCCAGCCTGAACTGGTAGGCCAGTGTCCCTCTGCATAGCAACACAATCACCCCCAGATGTGTCATCCTTGCTGGGCCTCATAGTGTGAGGAGGCTTCAGTGAACGATATAGCAATTTGATTAAAACTTAGATCCTCTGTGGAGACCAGGTTTAGGCTGCAGATGAGGGGGGTGGGGTGTGACTTTGGTTTGAGCTTGTGTCCCATTTAGTGTAGTTTTTGGTGCATTTCTGGCTACAGATCGGGGGGAGTTTGGATTTCATGGTATTGGACGCTTGCATCATCCACAAGGCGGTCTGGGCTTAGGAATCACACTATCTTCGACTTTGTCTTACTAAATACTCCCTCTCTAGACCACTACACTCCTCTGGCTCCAACTCTCTGTGTGTAAAGCGTTTTGCTAAACAGAGGGCAGATGGTCGTTTGCTTTCCTCTGCTGGCTCCCTCCTATGGAACAGCCTCCCCTCCCTCTGCACCTTGAGCAGGATCCTCTTAAATTCCAGAAGCTCCTTAAGACTCTCCTCTTTACCTCCTCCTTCCCTTCCTCTCTCCCCTGCTAATCCCACAGTTGCTGCCATTGGTGTTCTGTGCCCTTATGCATCCTTGGGGCCCTGACCTTCCCACCCAATTGGCCCAGCTTCTGTCTATCCTTTGCACTTGCACTTACACCTTCACCCTGGAGACTCGCACTTACACCCCTCGCGGCACCAGGCCGTGTTGCACTCAACACCACAAACACTTCCTCTGTGGTTCATTCATGAGCTCAGACTCCCCGGCACTTACCCCCCTGCCCTCTGCCTTGCTGCACTTGCACGTTCTGAATACTCACAAGGCATAGTAGGTTTGTCCTCGTTTTCCTCTCCCGACCCCCTCTGCTCTTAAATAATGTGTTTGTATGTACTGCAATGCACCTCCCACCCCTGCACCCTCCCTTGCCGTGTGGGTGCTTTGAAACAGTATTGTCGCATTGTATAAGCGCCCAACAAGCAAAAAAATAAATAAACAAAAATAATAAATAAATATCCCTGAGCATGGCAGTTGTCTGAAGGAGTCCAAAAATCTCACAGGCCAGGATCAGGCCAGAGCACATTTTTCTCAGCTCCACAGCCATTTTCATGAAACCTGCATTCTATGGGAAGACCAGGGCCTGGGCCACAGGGAGCTCACTTCACTGAGCTCCACAGCCATCTGCTGTAGGTTAAGAATCTCAAACCACAGGATCAGTCAAACGAGAGCACACTTCCTGAATCCAACAGCCTCTAGGCGAGCCTTAGGCCCTGGACTTCATGGAGTGACTCCTGCTGAGCTCTGAATACTTCTGCGTGATTTAGAATCAGGGCTTGATGGATGGGCTGACTGAAGGGATCGAGAAGCGAGAGAGTGAGAGAGAGAGAGAGAACTAGAGCGAGTGGGAATGGAGAGAGAGTGAAAGAGGGCGTGAGTGAGAGCAAAAGAGAGAGAGATACCTTTGAACACACCTCTAAATACACCGACCTAGGAATAATGTTTAAGGACTTCAGAAAACTTCCCAGAAGCCATTAAATACATACAGGAAAAGGCCATGCAAGCGTCCTACGCCATCCAAACACCCCAGATCTGGGGCCCGAAATGAAACTACACTAAATGGGGCACAAGCTCAAACCAAAGTATGCACCTGCTTTCATACAAACAAGTACTCGGGATCTGCTTAAATGCTCCCAACAATGCTTACGAGGCAGAAATGGAGCACTACCCATTATTTGGGGTGTTATGTGTTGTCACCACCTGTTTCCTAATGTCTGCTTTCGGTCGCACCCCCTTAGCACTACTCCCTTGCTTTTCCTATTTGTTCTGACTTCTCTAAATAACCTTGACTCCTTTTATTTATAATTAGGAGGTTTACGGCCAGATCTCCCATTCTGTGCCCCTTACAGCCCCCTCATTATCCCACGGTCAGCCCTCCACTCCCCAAAAACCGCACATTCTGCCACTCTACTCTCTTCCCCTAAAATGCTGCCTCAGATTTAGATCTTCTACCATAATGCACCCCTAGCAAACTCCCCAATCACTACAAACAGACCTTCTTGCAGAAGATGTTAACCAGAGAAGGCCAGACTCAGACTTAAACAAAAGAAATGTTATAGGCTGCTAACTAGAACATTAACTCGAGCAGAGCATTACAGGGTTAGTGGGGACAACCTAGAAAGTGAGAGGGGCTGCCACAGGAAGTCCTGGAAAGCAGAGCAAGACTGGATTTGCCATGTGACCATGGGCAGGTGCAAACCAGGCCTACTTCCTTTTAGACAGCCCCAAGTATTAGAAGACAACGAAAAAGGTACTATGAAGAATTCTCCCCAACATCAATGGCTTCACTAAGCTCAAAGAGACAACCCAGAGACAGTAGAACAACAACATAACACTTGGAAGCCTGCAACACCATTTGAAACTCGAGGTCACACATATAATGAGTGCTTTAAGTATGATACAATATTATATAAGCTTGAAGATTAAGTATGTTCATGAATCATGCCCATAAAGCATGACTGAATTTAACTCAATACAGGGAGAGAGTGCGAGTAACAGAGAGCGAGAGGAGGTTAGGGAGAGTGAGAGAGATAGAGAGAGGAAGGGAAAGAGAACGAAAGAGAAGTAGTGCAGGACAGAGGGAATGTGAGATCATACAAGGGAGGGAGGGGGAAGCAAGAAAGATAGAGCAGTAGAGAAATAGCGAAAGTGTGAAAGGGAGAAAGGGAGAGAAGAATGAAGATAGAAGGAGAAATAGATCTAGATTTATAAATATACAGGTTCAGTTTTCTCATACCACGTTAGCCAACCATACAAAAAAGAGTGTTGGTCTAAAAGAAAACAAGCGGATACCTTAATTAGGCCAGTGAAGTAATTTATTTGCACTCTATTGTGATCTTGTGACCACTTCCTCAAGAAGAGATGAAAAACACTATTCCAGAACTAACACCTTCTGGAAGTCCTTAGCTGCTCCTATGTCTGACCTAATTTGTAGCCTGTTCAGAAAGGCATTAATGTCACCCCCATCATATTGCAGCCTACAAGCTTTGAATAGTAGACTGTTTTAAGTGGAGCAGGTGTCAGGGGAACTAAAAAAAGGAAAAAACAGCCTACTATGTTGGAGTGCTCTGAGAAAGGCAGGAGGGATGGTGGGATAGTGTCAGTCATGGCAGGTACAATCCTACTGAAGGTCTGTATATGTCAGATATGTTTGCAAGATCAGTGGTGGCACACCCATCCGCATATCAGACTTGTGTCTCTAGAAGGCTGATAAGGAAGAGATACAACTAGTCATGTGTTAGCCCTTCGATCGTGGAGTCCAGTGTGGTAAGTTTGAGATGAATACCATATCGGGATTGTGCTCAATCACACGCAAAAGGGAAGGACAGGGTCTGACGTGATACAGGGGCCCTCTTAAGTCTGTGGGATGCTTGTGGGGCTGGGCCCTTTTGTTGAGTGAAAGAGAGGGGGGTGAGGGGGGGTCGAGTAACTCCGGCTACAAGTCATTGACTTAGTGGCTGGTGGGGCTGGTGAAGTGTTAATCATATGCCAGGAAAGGGATTTGGAAAGACTGATAGAAAGTGTCAGGTCTCAATGTTGTGATTCTTGCCTCCCTATGATGGAAAGAGTGAGTGTTTATTAGTTGGGATGCTGAATCATGCGTGTTCAAGCACCCTATCAGTGTATTGGAAATCTGTGGTCATTTGAATTCATAGGTCTTCTTGGCTTTGTCAGTCCTGAAATTACCCCGCAGTACAGCAATTTTAAGACCAACACAGGAATTATTTGATCCCAAAAATTGCTCACTTATTTGGGTTTTGTTTGTACCTCTCTTGATGCTTTGTTAGCGCATGTTCATGCAGATATGAAGTTGTTGACCAGTTTCCCCTATATAGTAGCCCAGCACAAGGCATTGTGGGCACATAATCAAGTATACAATGTAGTTTGATCCACAGATAAAAGGCCCCACACAGGGTTTCTAGATTGTATCCAAACTGTCGGGTTAGGCATCTTTGGTTTTTGCGTGGCATGGTCCCAAGGTCTATGCTATAGTATTATGTAGCTTGCTTCTCTAATCAACATCTCCTCCACATTGGCTGGTTGTCAGAAATCAAGGAGGGGTATCTCAGGGAAAAAGCCTTGCATAATGCGTTGGAGTTACTGAGCAATCTTGCCGGGGATTGCTAACTCTGGATTGCATGCGACTTTCAGTGGACCTCGGTCTGGGCCTTTTTTGCTCTTTATTTCAGCAGGTTGCTCTGGGGGATCCTTATTGCCCTGTGTATCTGGATGTCCATATTTCTGTGGACAGCAAGATTCACAAATCCTTATGCCTTCCTATATGCTGCTTTCATATTCAAGCTCTTTATTCCTCTGGACATAACTGTTGCCATCCCTCTCCACATCTTTCTCCTTATTACCTGCTTCAATATTCTGGAACAACTATTTCCTTCCTCTTATTCATATCACCCTCTTTGGCCGCCGCTCCTTACTACCAGCCTCAGTTCTCTTGGATTCTCAGTTCAGTCTCCTCTGTAACTCATCTAACACCCAGTGTCCTTCCGGACTTCCCCTCCAGTCTCCAGGGTTCTGCTCCATGTCCTGGGCATCCTGCTCTCTCTTCCAGCCTTCTCCAAAGCAGTGACAAACACGAGCTGTGAGCTTTTATAGTGCTGTGTTTCTGTCTTTTAGTCTCTCTCTGGTGAAAGTGTCTTCATGTGTGTTATTTCGGATGGAGACTGGCTGTTAGCGATCACACTCCTGGGATGGTCATGGGACTCAGGATTGGTCCGTCCCTCCTATTGGCGGTCCACTCTCTGCCTGCCACACTGGCCCTACCGGCAGCCTTTTTCCGTGGTCAGGGTGCTCAGACAGTTGGTTTAGGGATTGGCTGGTGGGTCCCAGCCCAGAGGATAGTTTTCTGTTCTGATGTGGGACTTGGGGCTGCCTGGTCTCTCTTCTTGGATGGTGCTCTCTTCGGTTGTCATGTCCCCCGCCCCCCGGGTTAGACTCTCTTAGCCTATCTGTTCTTGACTGTATGAGAGTTGAGGTTATGTGTGATGGGTGACTGGCTGCCACTCCCTAATTCTGGTTTCCGACTGTCCCCTATGTAGATTAAGGTGGGATTCCGGTGCCCGCGAAGGGGAGCCGAGTGAACATGTGCTGCAGTTTCACCAGGACCAATGTTCCTCACATCCCTTAAAGGTCAAGTAGCTATTCTGTCCCCAGCATCATTGGAAGCTAAAGCACTGTGCTTTGGTGCGGGGGAGAATCTGGTTTCACTGGTCCCACGTGGTCTCTTCTCCTCAGGTATAAGAGCTACTTCACTGAAAGGAGACCCAACCCAAGTTGCTTCCCTGTGCCTGTCCTCCTGCCATGAGAGAGGGTCCAAGTGAGGGTGACCAGGGGAGCCACACTATGCCACTTTGGGTTCATCATCTGCTGTCTTGGGGAGCTACCAGGCCCCTTCAGTCTCCCGATTAGTGGTCACCAGTTTTAGGCAGCAGGACTTCTTCACAGGACTCTGTTGCATATAAGGTGCTACAATATGCAATGGCTAAGTACAATAATATCACAGTCTAACATGGCTACACCTTGCAAAATGTGAAACCCATAGCTCTGAGAAGCTGCTGCATTGCAATAGTATGCCTAGTCGGCACCGACAAGTGAAGAGCGAATTAACAAATTGTCTCAACTCAAGCAGATTCAAAAGGGGCCACAATGAGGTTATGGCTCTCAAACAAGCACGATCAACCAGCCCTGGTAATGCTTTTATTTTTGGTCAATGCCAAGAAGCAGGCATAGTTTTCCAGCATATATCGTGGTTTGTAAATTTGTCATTTAGCTTGAAGTTCTGGCATTGGTTGAAGATGGCAGAACAATCAACTTTGATTCGCAAGTTGACTGAATTGATTGCCAGGTCAGTAAACAAATGTCTTGCTTATCAGCTGCCCCAGGCTGCCGTTTAATCACTGTGCAAAGGTGTAAAGAGGGACTCAGCTCTGCCCCCAGTGGAGTGCCAGCACAGTGAAGATGAAACACATGGGGCCTCATTACGACACTGGCGGTCCCATAATGAACGGTGCTGGTATGGGACCGGCACCGTTCATTACGGGATGGCCTATTACAAGGTTCCCTTGAGGGACCCGCTCAGAACGTCTGGTAAAACCAGATGTCCTTAGTGGGTCCCGCAAGGGGACCAGGAAGCTAATAACGGGCCCGTTATTAGCTCCCTCCCCATTCCCATTGAGCCCTATTGGGGCTCAAATGGAAATGGGGATGGGTTTTTTTAATGAGGAATTATCGGGTCCTCCAAGGTTGGAATGACCCAGTAATTCCTCATTGAAGGAACCCGGTACTGGAACCCGGTATGGAGGCCCATGATGTTTGATGGATAATGGAGAGTCAGGACAGTGGGGACATTCTGGGGATTCTGGGCCTTTATGATGTAACAACATCTCGGATGATTGTGGGGTGCGTAGAGCACCCAAGGCCTCTAGGTATTGCTTCTGACCTGCCTCTAGACCTGTATGAATCTTTCCTCCTTCAATGCCATTGTTGTCACACCACCAATGCATCGTTCCATTAGCAATTGGAGTTGGACAAGATATTCCATGGGGCTAGTATCTCCTCACCACTACCTCATTTATATTGTGGGTAGAGGCAGTTTCAATTTCCATGCCCTTTCCATGGGCACTTTAACATCAAGGGCAGGGTTCACTGCTCACCCCAGCATTTTCCATGCCAGTTTCTACCTTCGAAGAACAACTCTGCATCCCACCACCATGGCTCAGCTGGTGGAACCAGAGCAACGTATGCTCCCCTGTACCTGGCTGGGACCACCCACAAGGCGTTCTTCAATGCACCAAGTAGTTTCAGCGCATTCCTCTTACATATCAAACCTAAATTGCAGTTTACTCACATTTTCAAGTATTTTAAGTTCCTAATTTGATATTCCACTAGGTAAAACGTACAATTCTTCGTCGGCACATCCCGGCAATAGAATTTAGAGAAACATGTGGCAAGACTTGCCACCATCTTGCAATTCTGAATGACTTTCAGCATTCGCAGAAACACCACCATGTACCACAGCTCATCATCTGTATACCCGAAATGATGCGCATTACTCTACGGGTAATGCAACTTAGTCCTCTGTGCTCGGTTATTGACTCTCCCTTAGCCAAGTGTGTATTCAACAATATTTTAATGTATGATAAGTGCAATTCACTGCCCTGCTATGACACACTATATCCCACACTTAAGCAGTATTAGAACTAACCATGCCACTCTGGGTACAACACAATCACTATTGCTTGGGTGATTAGAAACCAGGACCACAGCATGCAGGATTAGAAATAAAAAAGAGATGGGAAGGTTTTCGAAAATAATGATCATATCCAGTAAAATTAACTATTATCACTATTAGGCACAAGTACTGTCCCAGCCAACATTTCCTTCCTAACCCCCGCACTCACTCACTCTGTCTTTCTCTACTGCTCTTTATCGCCAGTAGAAATGAAAAATCCACAACATATATGGGAGAGGTAGAATATTATGGGACGTAGCTGTGCAAGCTTTAAATATCAAATCAGGATTGGACTGGCTTGTAGGGCCATTGTGCAAAGCACGAAGAGCCGGTTCAACAGGCTAGTTTGGGGCAATGGTTTGTCCCAATCTGGGCATGTCTGATGACTTACCTCACTATGCAGCTTGTAATTCTGGAGAGTAACGTTATTACTGCTGCATTGCCGCTCCGCCCAATCCCTAGTTTGTGCGGAATGTGGGAGGTTTACCTCCAGTTTTATGCTGGAGGTAAATACCTCCCCTTTCTGCCAATTTACGGCACTATTACCACCGGCGTTAATAGCAGCGAAAAGTGCCATAGAGACCTATGGACTCTGAATAACTGCACCACCGCAACTCGGGATTTGGCACAAATTGCAAATTGCGCCAGACAGAGTTACGGTAACGCTAATAGCGTTGGACGGTATCCCGGCACATTTACCACTGGGATACCGAAACCCCTGATGAGGCCCCACGTATTTTATTATATGTTATGTTGATTGGTGTTTGTAAATCACACATCTGCCATCGTTAGTACACCCATCAACCCGAATGAACCAGTGGGAGTTGCAGCTTTAACTCCATACATATTTACACTGAGGGGAGTAGCTGTAAATGGTGGCAACAGTGAGCGGGAAGCTACCCGTCCCGATGTGTCATGGGTGTGCTAGAAAATATTTTAACCGTGCAACTTATTTTTTCACAAATTAAGCACTGCCTGCACCCAAGGAATTTCAGACACCATCGGGCTGTTGTTGCCTATTTTTTGTTCTACTTTCTACAGATCTACAGAGTGGAAAGAGAAGGGTATTGAAAAGCAACATATTTTGTTGGCATGGCAAATGGCAATTCTATTGGCATTCATTCTTTGCATAACAGATTGTTGTTGTGTGCTGTTACGCTTCACACTGTCTTCTGTCAGTCGGTCTCAGTGCAAGCATGAGTAAACATAAGAACTGACTCACATCCATGTCTATCATCCTAGTGCTAGCACCTCATCCAAGTCGTGATCCCTATTTTTCGCCTCTCCTCCTAGCATCAGACTCTCAGACTAGTTCCAGCCTCTCGTAGTTTTAGGGCCTCCTTACGAGGCCGGTGGTAAGGGGTTAACAGCACCGGTAAGGATGCCGGTGCCGTTAACCCCTTACCACCGCATTCCGAGGTCCCTTAGCCGGTCCCACTAAGGCCGGCTGCGTTTACCAGCCGCCCTTAGCGGGAGCCACTAAGGGACCAGGGAGCTAATAACGGGCCCACTATTTGCGGGCCCGTTATTAGCTCCTTCCCCTATGGGGCTCGAATGGGAATGGGGAATGGTTTTCAGAATGGGGACTTACCGGGTCCTCCAAGGTTGGAATGACCCGGTAAGTCCCCATTCTGAGGACCCGGACACGACTTTGGAGGCAGCCATGGTGCTAATAGTATCAGGGCTACCTCCAAAGTGGTAATTACCCCCTTAGTTCTTGGCACAGTCCTAGTTAATCAGGTTCCTAGTCATAGACCTCACCCTCATGAGTACATTTGGTAATGGATAGTACGGAAGAGATACGGTACTATCCATTTGGTAATGGATAGTACGGAAGAGATACGGTTTTTGGGTCTGATGACAGTTAAAAAAGGAAAGAGGGGAGGTGATACACAATTGAAATTACGTAAAATGGAGGCAAGAACGATTTGCCTTTTGAGAACAACGGAGACTGGTTTGAATTCAGATCACGAGATGCATGTTTTCCTATGAATGACTATGTTTATGTGATTTATGACGAAACTGAATCATCTTTCATATGCGTGGGTTGGAGGCCTGTGCCCGGCGTCTATGATTCAACCCCTTTGGAGACCATAGGACATGCAATCCATGTAATTGATTTATGAACGTTTTGATGCTCACAAAAGCTTGAGTCGACACTTATTTTAGGAGTCTATATCCGGTACATTCTATTGCTACAACTTAATGTCCAAACAATAATGCCTTTCAACTTTATAATTTTGACAACCACACACTTAGAGAACATTAGAGGATTACGATGTCACTTAAACACATCTTTTTACTATTAGGTGTCATATTTACATTGTGACGTCACGCGCATCTTTGCACGTGACGTCATTACGTGACACGTCATTCCCGAGCGCAGTGGTACGCTGTATCTACTTGTACAACGCCATCCTGGCTCCGGGGAGCAAATTTATTGATTGCGGGGATTCTCTCACCCATGAAAGGTAAATTTCAATTCTATAGGAGCTATACACTACATACTTATAATCAGGCATGCTAACTATGCGTATATATTGTTTGCAGTAATCCATTGACCTTGTTCTAATTGACCAGGCGATATCCTGACTTAAGGTCATTTGAAAACATCCTATCTAATGTGGTCAACATTACATAGGAGTTCATAACATATCGCTGAAATGTCTTTTATAATTGGCAATATGAATTTTACAAATACACAATACCAATTACAGGTTTGAATAACAATTTGTGCATCCAGAGGGTAAGGAATTGTCTCCCATTATTGCACAGTAGTTTCTTATTACATAATTGATGTCACGGTGGCAGAGGTGTATTTCACTCTGTAAATTTTGGATTTCACTTTATATCAGGTCCTTTATATGGGCTATACTTGCATGGACTCCAGACGGGTGATCGTGAGCGCGGGTCACATGTCCTACTGCATGCTCTATATATGGACACATGAATACGGACATATCTCTTTGGATTATGTATACATATAACGAATTCTATTTATTTTTCTAAGTCAAATATTCACGATAGCGAATATGAATTCATTGGTTTTTCTCTCCCATTTTCTTTCATTTACGTTTGTTCATCTCAAACCTTCTACCAACTGATGTGGTATGCTACAACTTCATTTTAATTTTCGGTTTTGTATTATGTTCCATCATGGGTGGATTTTGATGTATATTTTTTATGTATTTTCAATAATGTTCTGTACTATAGGTAACACATAGCCTTGAAAACGACCGTCGGGGTCGAAACACGTGTCGGCTATTACCTTACAATTTAATTAAGACATTTTTCAAACTCTGATGTGTGGCTTCAATCACTTACAGCATCGGATCATGATTGCTATTTTCTGAACATTTTATTATCTGGTTGAATGTATATATACAAGTTTTTCTGTGCGCAGTGATAGTCTTCCAATAGTTTTCAAGACTCAATCAGTGACTCGCCCCCTGAAGTGTGCCTGAAATAAAACTTTCATGAGTCTAGCAATTTATTGTATGGAATTCCAGAAAGGCAAATTATTTGTTATTCCTATTTTTTCTTATTTAGGGTCACTGCTCAAAGTGTTACACTTGTGGAACCCCCTGTTTTTTTAAGAGGCCTGAAAAAGAAAGCCAGCCACTCCAGAAACAAAGAGCCACATGGGGCTGGCAACAGGCCAGGAGCTTCCATTCATTTTTAAAAAAAAAACATTTTTGGGGGGTAGCAAGGGAGACCGCAGGAGTGATAGTTACTCCCTTAAGGATGAGCTAAGTTCTATGTAGTCTGTGACCGTATGCCATCTTTCTTGATAGGCCTATCCAGTATACCTCACGAAGAGACAACTACTCACCGATAAGAGCAATTGGTGAGACATGACCTGCAATGCTTGACAGTCTGGACCATCGACAAGGTAATAATTCGTCCTATCGAACCTTTTAAAATCGATACCTTCAGTTATAATGTCCCCCTGGGGGCATGCCACACATTAACTATTGGGGCTGAATATGGGAATTAGGCTTTGCTGTACTGAGCCCTTTGGCATGCTTAACTAATCCTCGATACTGGACCCATTGACCAAGCTACGATCTGGCAGAGAGGACCCATCAAGATAAGTAGACTCGATGTGTAATCTCATCTTTGGCTTCGTTTACTAACTCTCTGCACCTTTTAAGGGACACACCACCCTTTAGGTATTATGAACTAGAGTCTGCAGCTATCGCCTCTGATCCATCTCTCTTTTACCTTTTGAATAAGAATCTATGATTTTTACTGTTTTTCTTGTATCGCTAAGTCTAGCATTTGACATCTTAACCAATGGTCCCTTGCCCTAATATGTTTTTGAAGGGTTGGACGGTATTTGAGTAACCAGTGCCACTTGAAATCGACCTTGTTTAGCTATATATTAGCTTTTTTTGCTTTGGGAATCTAATTCAAGGTTCCTAGATTGAGATTATATATTTAATCTGTAATCCCTACAATGGATATTTACTCTCCATTTTTTTACCGCTTTCTTATAGGGGAAGACATCTCTTGTTTGTTTGTTTGTTTGTTTGTTTTATCCATATTTAATGCGCACCAGACCCGAAGGTAGCCGGGCGCAGCAGTACAGAAAATGCGAAGCTTGTAATCCTCTCTTCACATCTTCATCACATAGAAGATTTGAACTTTCGCGAACTCATCCTATTACTTGGTCCCTGACCAGGCTAGTATAACAGCACCAAGACACTGCCTCTGTGCAACATTGTTTGCCCCTGATGAATTTCCAAGGATTAATTCCCTGAATAGATTAGTAAAGAAACATGTTGGGCTTTTTTAACCATTGTTTGCATTTTTTATATGTGTGTGAATGATTATGAATATATGAGTAATTGGTTGGAATGAATGAGGATAAGTGGAAGTTTGATGAATTCAAATATGACCAAGTGATAATGCACGACACAAGCCACTTTACCATCTAGGCCCCTTTTTGCGCTTTGACTTTGGAGTTGTCTTTCACACATTATTGCAGTGATTTTTTTGTCTAGTATCACACTAGCCTTTTGATCACACTTGTTTGAAGTATTTTGTGAAATATTTTACATGACAAATGTGATGTGTATTTTTGTATAAATGCAAATTAAAATATGTACTTTTTCAACACATAGTAGCAATGCCGGATTTATTTTTAAGTGTTGGCTGAAGTTTGAGGACAGGAGCTAGTTTTTCCTGTTACCATAAAAAAGCGGTACTTTGGAGTCATAAGCTCTATTGTTTATTATCCAAGGGTTAAGCCCTTTCCTTGAGGGTCTGCTTTAGACTCCTTACACAATTTCCCTCAACCTCTCTGTGTTATGATGTGTGATTGATTTCCAACAGATGACCGAGTGAAGTGATTGGAGACCCAGTTCCGCTCTTATTGCCGAAATTGGCAAACATCTTGGGAAATTTAGTAGAGGTTTCCAGAATGTACTCTCCATTGAATCCCATATCTCCCAACTTATATTCAGACTAGCTTCTCCTCCATAAATTAGTATGGGCATTACTTTTTGGATGTAGAACAAATTTACCATAATAGCCATTTATGATTTTAGCTTGTGAGCACAACATTTTGACCTTTGTCATGAGGTCTTTTTTCCAATTCTCTTCAGAAATTGATGGATTGAATAATATCCCTAGATATCGAATTTCTTTCCCACTTTCCAGTGTCTGGGAGCCTATCCTCCATTTAAATTATTTAAAGCAATACATACCCGCCTGCACATGTTCTCATATATCAATACAGCATTATATGCGCACTGGCCACATTGGTCATTTACAACATTGTTGTGGCTTGTTCTGTAGTAATTATCTGGGTCTGCATGCATCTGAAGTTGCTGCACGCGTTCTCCAAGAGGGTGCAATAGATGTGTTAACCTGGTAGGTTGGTGTTTGTTGTGCGGCATTGTGTGCTATTCCAAGATATTTTATTTATTTGCATTTGGGGGCATTCAGGCGTTGTTACAGGAATATGTCTAATGTGTCTAATATATTTTAGTTGCGTATTTATAACACGCTTAATACGCAGAGGTATCTAAGCGCGGACCCGGGGATCAAACCTGTGTTGCTTCGTGTCGTCTTGTTTCCAAGGCGAGCACATTACCGATGATCTATTCTCCCGGGACAACATAGACTGTGCTAGATCTTCCCAGTCATAATGTGATGGCTGCGTGCCTTCTGTTGGCATGTTATGTTAAGTCATCAGGTTTTATTTGCACAATGGCTGCCATTTTCATGGTCTCCTGTGTTTGGGGTTGCTACTCTACTATTTTGTGTGCTGATTGGGGCGTGTTATCCTGTCTCGGACGGGGGCCATGTTTCCATAGGTGGACCCTTAGCTGTTTTCTACACCAATGGCAGGGTCCTGTGTTTTCCCCTCTTGTGCGATTTGATCTGCAGTCTGAGACCTTTAGTTATGTTGTGGTGCACTGTGCATGCAAGAGGAGAGCTCTCACAATGGCTACCGTGCTATGCATGCATGTTGACAGGCTGCATCTGGCATGGAGATCACACGGGGACAGCAGCAGCAGTGCAAGGAAGTAAAAAGGCATGCCACAACACCTGAGGTCTAGAGTGCTCAGCGATCAACAAGCATTCTTGCCATCCTGCTGAGGGCATGCACAGGGTAGAGGAGGCCTACTGCTTTTGTGGGAAGTTGTGGGGCTCTGGTGGCAGTTGCCAATGTGCAAAGGCACTGCAAGAAATGCCATGTACTGAGTGGTGTGAGACTTTGCGGGCATTGCCTGCACTCCCTTTTTGTGCTAGAACTACACGGCAGTATTGTGGGTCCCTCCCATCTGGGCTAGTTTTCTGCACACTGACAGGCAATGTGGGGTAGGTAGCTTGCATTGGAGGACTTCAATCCAGCCTCTCCCACCAGCAATACATGCAGGCCGTTCATGCAAGTGCTCACACATTACCTTGAGGATAGAGTGTGTGGTGCCCTCATGCTGTGTTTGATGAAGCATACAATGTATGGATATGTGAATTCAGTTGCATCACCCTTGCAGCTAGGCCTTGGTCTGTAGCTTTTGTCACTTGGACAAACCAGTGTCACATAAATATAAACACAATTTGCCACATGCATCCACACCGCAGCTCTCTACAGCCAAGTATATTCCTCTCCACAAACCCTACACTGAAATCAGTCTGTAAAACAAAGAGTAAATCACTCTGGACTCAAGACACCCCAACACACCTTCTCGTCAAAGTAAAGGTTTAAAAATGACAGTGATCAGAGATAATGACATTAGGAACAGATTAATACTGGGCACAGTACAATGACCGGAATCTTGCCTTTTTAAGGACAGAGTAGAGAAAAAGAACAGGCTAGAGACTTAAAGCAAATTAGCTCTAGAGGAAAAAAACAGGAAGGAAGTAAAGGGTAGGGTGAAGAGGAAGGAAGCACACAATGGAGGCAGGGAGGGAGAGGGAGGCAGAGGAAGGAAAGGCTGAGGGGAGGGTGAGGACAAAAGGAAGGGCAGGGGTAGGGAGAGAAAGGTGGGAGAGGAAGGGAAGACAGACGGCAGAGAAAGGAAATTAGAGGAAGGAAAGCAGATGATTGAAGGAAGGAAGAGAAAGAACGGAGGGAGACGAGGGGGGCAGACAAAGAAGTAAAGGGGAGGAAGTGTAAGGGAGAGGCAGGGGTGGCAGAGGAAGGACGGCAGAGGAAGGGAGAGGGAGTAGAAGAAAGTAATAACAGGAGAGGAAGGGCACGAAGAGGAAGGAAGGGATAGAAAAGGGAGGGAGATGATAGAGAGTAAGGAAGGGAGAGGGAAGGAAGGCAAGGAGAGGAAGGAGGGAAGAAAGGAAGCGAGGAGTAAGGAGAGGAAGGGAGACAAGGGAATGATGGGAAAGGATGGGAAAGGAATGGAGAGCAAGGAAGGGAGATGAAGGAAGGAAAGGGGAGAGATAGCGGCGGGAGGAAAGAAGGGCGAGGAAGGGGATGGAGAGGAAGAAAGAGCGAGGAAGGGGGAGTGTAAGAAAGGAAGGAAGAGGACAGGGAGGGAGAGGAAGGAAGGGAGAGGAAGGAAGGAAGGAATGAAGGGGTGAGAAAGAGGGGGAGCGAGGGGAAACGAAAGGGAGAGGAATTGAGGAGGGAGGAAGAACAGAAGGAAGGAAGGGGAGAGGGAGGAGGATGGAGGTGATTTAGGAGAGAGGGAGGGGAGGAAGTGGGAGGAAGGGTAGTGGGAGGAAGGACAGCTGCTTAATACTGCGCATGAAGTGATCCATATTAACCCCTTCTCACCCCCTCACCCCATCTCATGTGATGAACCTTGCACACCAGCCCCACAATCACTTCCTGTCTGCGCTTACATTACCTGGTAGTCCTTGTTGATCTTATGTTGAAGGATCAACATGTCCCTGGTTTTCTCCAACTCCAGAATGGTTTCTGCATGCTCAGCCTCCATCTCCTGGAGATTCTTTACAGGAGCTCCCAAGTGTTCCATCTCTGTCACTTGGTATCTCTTGCTTGCAAGGCTATGTATATGTCCCACCTCCATCTCATGGGGAGCCTGCATGATGTCCAGTTGGCCTGATTCCATTTTGCGCAGTTTCTTCACTGGGTTGTACATCCATGTGCCTTCTTCTTTCTCCACCATAGTCTTTTCCTCTGCCTTCTTCCTGACCACTCTCTCCTCCCAAGCTGCCTGTGGTAGGCTCTGGCTCCACAACCTGTCCATGAAGCGTGACTTCCAAGATGGTGGAAATAAAAAAAAAATCATGTCAGTACCAGTGTTGTCAAGGAGTCTTCATCTAGTAACCATGCAACAGTGGGAAATAAATCATGGGATATTTATGGTGACATTTTTAATTGGAGCAGATTTTGTAATCAACATTTTTAGCTCTTGCAGTGAGAGCTCTTTTGTGGAGTTGAAGGGCCATTGACCCTCATTGACCACCTACCAAGACATTCTGTGTTTACCAAAGGTCCGATCCTCAAACCACAGGTTGCAAGTAAGAACTGCAAAGGTCATGCAGATGCAGCCACTTAAGTGACCTTTGCATACCCTGCATGACCTCTACCATAAGCAGAAAGGATGTGTTTTCCCATTTTACAACTTGGCATTCTGTTTAATATTTCTTTAATGCTGGTATTAGGGTGAGCGACCTGTTCTGCAATAAGTTTAAGGGTATGGCAATTTGGTGTGATGGCATATGGCCGAATCAGAAGGGAGGGAGGATGAAAAATAACATCAACAACGGTGGGGGAAAAAGGTCCTCGCGCTGACCCTGACCCTGACCCTCATTTCATGCAATGATTTACTGGTGATCTTAGAGTGTATATAATTGTGAACAATGAGACAACCATTAATATGGACTTATACAGGAAGGCATCAGGGTGCTCGCTCATGCTTTATCTTAACCTTTGAACAATACTTGTAAGTCATCGTTTGAAGTACATGTGTTCTCTAATTTCTCCCAAATGTTAATAGCTGTGAAACCTACCACCAACAGTGATGATGACATGCCCTGCAATCGAGCTAAATAATTCTCTGATTCTATTCATAAATGTTGGGACTCTGGCATTAATGGTTAGTTTTACCAGCATGCTTTCCTTACACTAAGAAAGGAACCCATGTGCCACCATTTCAAAAGATTACTTTTCTAGACCTCTTGTATACAGTCAATTTCTTATCTATTAGCAACATACCTTTCTTAGGGCAAGTCTCGGTAAAATGTGCTGACTGTCAAATTCCAATTCATGCTGCTGCTTACAATTAACCTTTGCATTAGTATCAGTGTGATTCCAGCCCCCGCACAGTTCTGAGCCAGCAATGCTTACAGGTGGTAGAGTGATGATTCCAAGTGAGTCATCACAGATTCCCCCGGCTGTGAGCTCCTCCTATGTGGCCCGGGGAAGCCAGCCTCTACCTTATCCTGACCCTGGGGTTGGTTATATGAGGGAGGATCACATGGGAAGGTCCAACTACCGGGGAGAAGGGATGACTTCATCGGACGAGACGTGGTATTCTCTCCTTTCCCCTAAAGAAAACCCTATGATACACAAACCTCTAATGGCATACTGTTAATCTAGTCAAAACTCGAAGTACACCTCAAACAACCACAACACACATCAACTATCTTTTGTTTCTGACATTTATTTATGTGCGATTCTTGAAAAACATCAGCTTAGAAATCCAATTAAATTTATGGACTTCAACTCCTATAAAGCCTCAAGTACTGAGATGAAGAAGAGGAGGGAAGATTTGATGCAAACCAAGCCAAACCCAAAGACGAACATGCAGAATAGTTGTTCTGTTGAACTAAAGTGCCCGGGATCTTTAAAAATAGCATCCACAATATCAAGCAAGGAAGTACGGGAGAGGACCGTGCAAGAGAAAGCCGACATAGAGAAGACGGGCCATCCAGCCTGCCATGAAGGAGGCAGAGGTGCAGCAGAACTACTGAAGGACCATGGGAGTACTGAGAAACACAGCAGAACTCCTCGAGGTACGGTTGTGCTTGGAATCAGCATTCTCCGGTCCATGCCACAGAGGGAATTCGATGAGTGAACGCAGAGCCGCAGTAAACACTCAGGAAACGTCCATATTGTGGCTGACGCCAACCCCGGGAGGAAACTTCACAGCAGAGGGACGCCAATGTTAGATTCCTCAGGCCGGTGCTGCTGGCAGAGGGAGAAAGCAAAGGGGGGCTGTATCGTAGGCCCACTGGTGCGTAGCGTGGGAGCCACACAGCATGTGTCACACCAGTATTCACTCGTTCTGCGAACTGCTTGCCTTCCGGCAGGGCGGGTCCTTTATTGACATTACGCATCACGTCACCGCGCATGCGGGACGAGAAGCGGATATAACATTCCTTCTTTGTTCCAACAAACACAAATAAACACTATTCCATAACAGTATCAAAGAACATAATTAATACTCCTGTGCAAATCTAGTCAGTTAAAGGTACACACTCTCCGCCTTTCCTTTCACCATTCATAGTCCCTTAGTCTCTCTGGGGCCTTCGGGGCTGCTCTTAGGTTATACCTACTGGGCCTCTGCCGGGGGGCTGTCTCTGGGCTATTTGCCCCCTCTGGATCACCTCGATCTTCTGGATACGCCACCTTAGATTCTTCTTGCTGCTCCCCTCGCTCTCCACGCTGTGTTGCTTCACCATCACATCAGTGACTCGACGCGTGCTGTGACTGCTCTTCGTCTACCTGCAATTGTCTATCTCCGTCTGTCCACATCTGCTGGGGCACCCTCTTGAACCAGGATGCAATCCTGGCGATTGTCTGCTGTCCTCGTGCCGCTGTCACCATTGTTCCTTCATTTCGGGGTCACAGTCCAAGGTGCGAAGTCACAGCGTGTTTCAAGCTTGAACTTTGCTGCAACTCTCTTTCATTGGGTGCGGTCGCTGTCAAGAGGATCGACTCCTCTGCTTGGGTGGTGGTGGTATGGTTGAGTTCACCATGGTCCCATACATGAAGTTTGCCAGGGGTATGTTGGTGGAGCTGTGGGGCGTCACCCGGTAGTTCCGTAAAAATCTGTACAGATCCACTTTCCGGGGCGGTTTTGAGACCTGGATATGCACAACACTTTGTCGATTGGTCGCATGAATCTTTCCGCATCCCCATTTGCCTGTGGCCACCTGGGGATGATGTGGTGATGTTTGATGTGTGGATCATCCAGGTATTTCCTAAGCTCTTTCCCCTGGAATGGTGGTCCATTGTTGCTAATGATGCGTCTTGGCAGTCCATGTGTTGCAAACATCTTCTCAAGTGCAGGTATTACTGTCTCCACCAATGCAGAGGGTTTGATCTCCACTTCCGGGTATCGTGAGTGGTGATCAATAGCCACTAGCAGATATGCCCCTTCTTTTTTTTTCTTTTTTTCTTTAATTGTATAACAAGTTTTACAAATACAGCAAGCGTTTTCCTTTTTCCCTCAGTTCCTAGATAGATCTTCTCAATTGTTGAATTGTTCCAGGTTTATTTGTCTCACGAATAGAACCACTCCTTGGACCCAATGCGTTTTTTCTCCGCTTGTTAGTAAGTACCACCATGCATCATCGTCATTGGTTGTAGAGGAGTTCAGTATTTTCCCCAGATATCTGGATCTCGTTGCCTGTGTCTATGCCTATGTCCCTTCTTGCACTGTGCAGAAGTTGATGCTGATGGCGTCCAACCTTGATGACCCACGCTCTGCTGACTGGATTGGCTCAGGGTTTGGAGGTGCTCCTGTGATTTGGCAGCAGTGGCAGGATGTGATGACTTGCTCCATCTTGGTGTCAATGTTAGGGAACCACACACAGTGCCGTATTCTGTCCTTGGTCCTGATCATTCCCTGGTGGCCTTCGTGTGAAAGCGCCACGATTCAGTCCTGCAGGCTGCTGGGGATTACGATGCGGTTCCTCTCAGGATCAGCCCTTTTCTGGTGAGGGACAGTTCCTGTTGTACTGGGAACATGCCGATGAGGAACGCTCTGGCTGCTGGTGTGCGGTTGTGAACGCGGCAGAGGAACGATTTCCAATCACCAGATATGATTGTGTTTGTTTGTGTGTTTGTTTATTGAATTACATAGCGCACCAAACCCGAAGGTATCTGGACCCATTACAAAGTGTTACAAGTATACTTTATCATGAATTACAGTAGTTAAAGTTAATATATACATAATAATACAACAGATAATGCAGTAAGGTACAGAAGAAACAGTTGACAGTCAGTGGCATTAGATACGGCGCCAAGGAGTCATGTATCAACAATCGACTGTGGCTTAAAACTATCCTAGGTATGTCAGAGGTCCTTCTCTACGAGCCAGTTTATGGTATTTCGCCTAAGGTTGGGGAAGGATTGATCCACTCACAGGGCAGGAGTTAGGGCATTCCAATACTGCGCCACACTGCCATAACAGGGAAGCTGCCCCCCCACCCCTGCTTTTTAAATCTAGGTACGACCAAGCAAAATGAGTTAATTGTCCGGGTGGGAAGTGATGGGGATTTTTTGACAATTCTCTCTGAGAGGTAGAGTGGGGCAGCTTTGTTGAGATATTTGTGGGTTAATGAGACAGTTTTCAGCAGGATTTTGTCATTAATGGAAAGTCATTTGTTCTGTCTCCTCGTTTCCGTAATGTGCTCGCTCCTAGGTATGCCAAGTGCTGTTCTAAGTGCATTGTTTTGAAGGATTTATATTTTATTGACAATGTACTTACTGGCACCTAGGTATAAGGCATTGCAGTAGTCCAATTTAGAAAGGATGATGGTTCTAGCTAGGATGGTACAACTTTCTTTGGAGAGAAAGGGTTTGCAGGACCTGATCAACTTACATGTATATGCTATTGCAGAGGCCATGGCGTTGACCTGTTTACTTAGATTACGAGCTGAGTCTAGGTAAAAACCTAGAGTTTTTACCTCTTTTACCACTTTGATGGTATTCCCATCAATATTGAATGAGGCATATTTGGTACTAAGTTTGTTGAGGTTGGTTACAGTTCCAAGTATCAGTGTTCTTCATTATGTCCCTACAAGGGTCGCTGTACGTGGCCTCCATTATGTCTTCGATGCCCACTGCCCTGGGTTTCATGGTGTGTATGATTTGACATATGTGCTCTTCCATCTCCTCTGCCTCGTTCACTTCCCCCAGGGTCACAGCCCTCGGGTGCCTGGACAGGAAGTCCACAGGATTGTCCGTGCCCGCCTGGTAGGCCAGTTCAAACTCATACTGCTAAAGGTGGAGCAGCCACTTCCCACTTCTAGCCGGAGGATGTGCGGATGACCCTGCGAAGATCGGGATGGGTGGCTTGTGGTCCGTGTATGCTCTGAACTTCTGTGCATAGAGGTACATATGGAAGTGTCGACAGCCCCAGAGTACTGCTATAGCCTCCTTTTTGATGTGCGATTGCTACTGTTCGTTGGGCGTGAGGGCTCAGGAGGCGTATATGATGGACAAGGACAACAGGGCTTGCATCGGCATACAGTTCTGTCGTCAAGGTTGGGTCATAATAGGCCATTGTTGTTTCAGAAGACAGAGATGACTGGATTCGCCCAAATTCCTCCTGGCATTCAGAGCTCCAGTTTCATTTGACGTTTGATCTGGTGAGCACCCTGAGCGGCTCGGACATGGTTGCCAGGTTGGGAATGAATCTGGCGCAATATATTGCCATCCCCAATAAACTGCGTACCTCTGTGGGTGTTGTTGGGAGGATGCCTCCTTTATGTCTGCCACCTTTTCTGGGTCGGCGGATACCCGTTCGCTGTTAAAGACATACCCGAAGAATGTTATCTCTTCTTTCAGGAAGTCGTATTTGTCCCGGTGGATGGTTAGTCCTGCAGTCTCCAGCCTGCTGATCACCATTTCAAGGCAATGCAGGTGCTCCTGTCTGCCGCTGGCGTGAATGAGGATTTCGTCACTGACATTCAGCACTCCTGGGATACCTTAGATCACCTCCTGGATGGCTTGCTGGCACACCTCTGCCGCTGATGAGATGCTGAAGCTTAGTCTCTTGTACCACTGCAGACCCAGGTGGGTGGAGAAGGTTGTAATGTACCTTGAATCTTGGTGTAGTTTCAATTGGTGGTAGCCAGCATTGAGGTCAATTTTTGAAAAGATCTTCGACCCTGTGAGCAGAGGCGTTGCTAGGGTGGGGGCTGAGGGGGTTATAGCCCCGTATATTTTGGTTGTACCCCTGATAGAAGTTCAGGGACCACAGCCAAAAGGCTAGCTAGCCCCCAGTCCTGACAGTCCCGACAATAGCGTAGCCCTGGATCTTTTCCAGACCTAGCAATACCCCTGCCCGTGAGGTCCGTGATTATCTCATCTAATGTGGGGGTGATGTGTCGCTCCCTTTTGATTGCTGCGTTTGGTAGGTGCATGTCTATGCAAATCCTTCCTTTCCCCGGTTGCTTTGGTTTTTTCGTGACCACCACGGGTAAAACCCAAGGCGTTGGTCCTGTGACTTGTTCGATAATACCAGCCTTTTCAAGTTCGTGTAACTCCTTTGTGACCAGGTCTCTTCATGTGAAATGGAGTTCTCCTTTGGCGCACCGCCCGGGGCTGTACCGTAGGGTCAAAGTGTAATTCTATGAGTTTGCCTTTCAAACATCCAATGCCTTTGCGGATGCCAGGGTGTTTTGCTCGAACGTCAGTGACGTCAGTGGAATCTGCGACATCGCAAATGAAGCCGATTAGTCCCAGGTCTTCAGCTGCATCCCCGCTAAATTGGCATTTGTTTCCAGCATTGACAACGTATTTCTTCGATTTGATGACAGTCTCGCCTCTGCTTAGTTCCGTTCTGAAACGTCCCTCTACTGGGAGTGGCGTTTTGCTGCCATAAGTGAACAGGAGCGTTTCTGTTAATTTGAGGTTTGGTCGAGGACGTAGTGTCCGAAACATTGTCGATGGCATCACATTTACTGATGCTTCGGTGTCTATAGTCATGAGTGTCTCTTGCCCTGTATGTTCACAAGGCATTTGGGCCTTTTCTGTTTCTTTCTCGGCTCGGTATTTCAGTGGTCGAGGTCTGAGATCAGATGGATTCTGTGCCTCCTCCTCGTCCTCCCAGTCCCCACAGCCACTGCTGTTTCTCCATTGTCATCTCTTGATTCGTCTGTCATTGAGTTGTCCTCAGCTGCTATGCGACACGTATCTGCTTGCTTCTTTTTCTTGGAGAAAGATTTGGCCTGTTGCAGGTGTGGTTGTGGGCGTTGAGGCTGCCCTGACATCTGCAGACATGTGCGTAGTGGTCCTTCCGGCCACATGCTCCACACGTGGTTCCCTGCACTGGGCAGTTCCTCCTTCCCGGACATGCTCCACCTCACCATCCGCACTCGGTGGGCCCTGGTATTCTTGGTTGCCACCACAGTAAGTTGTTTCTTTCATTGTAGTCCACCCTCCATGTTTGGCAGTTGGAGAGCTGTGCTATTGCTGCTGTCATTGGTGCCAGTTGGAGTTTCTGTAGTGTGGTGCCCATTTGTGCTGCCCTTGCGTGCGACAGCATCCATATCTTCGGATCCTGGCTAGGGTGATCAGGGGCGTTGGAGACACATAAAATCTGGGGGGGACAGGGGACATCTTGGGGACTTTGCTTTATTTATTTATTTATTTATTCATTTATTGTGTTTTAGTCAAAGAACTCACAAAATTAGAATTCAAATATCAGTACATATTAAATTACACATATCACTGTATAAAACAAGAGAAAAGAAGAAAAGAAAACAAGAAAATTAAAGGATGCAGCAGCAAAGAACATGTCTTTGTATGTTGCATTTCTGGATTTTTCATTTGACTATGAGCGCATGGTAAGAGAGAGGAAATAACAATTACTTCCAGTGGGCCACAGCTAGGATGCAAACTCGTTAAGAAGCAGATCACCTGTAAGTGGACTCCTGCCAAATAAAGGAGTTGAAGCCTTTTCTACCAACTGCATGTTGCTACTTTTTTGTGTGGGGCAAGGAGACGTGTATGTCTCTTGAAATGGAAAGATGGGGGTTTCAAAGAAAGAGGAAATCTTGTTTGTACCTCTGAGTAAGCCATGTTATGGGAGTAGAGGGACCAGGTGTGTGATGTTGCTGCTTTGACTGTCTTCCGGGGGGTACAGCAAACAAGGAGGATGAGCGTTCGCTAGGCCACCCCCTTATAAGCACTCCCCAGGTCCGCGGCCGGATGTGTCAGACCCGGGGGATGCCTAGTAGGTGGGGTGTATGTCGACCCAGGGGGTCGCCAGAGGGGCAGCCCGCTATGTGGGCTGCCCCTCTAGCACCACTGCGAGGGCCGAGTTAGCCTCTCACGATGAGTCTGGTCCCTCTTATTCCATCTCATGCTGGCTTCAGAGCCTAGCCTTTCTTTGCCTTTGTTATTCTGAATGCAGAGCTGGACTCCGTTCCTTTCTCGTTTAACATTTGCTGAAAAGCCTGATCTATTCGATTCTCTCATATGTTACTAGGACGGCAGAGCATGGGTCCTCTGCCCTGTTAAATTATTCAAAGAGCCCCTCTGGCCTTTCTTTGCCTCTCCCTTGTCTCACTGCTTGCTTGCTTAATACATACCTCCTTGCTTGAACACTCAACATATTCTCCCTAACACAGCAAAGGCACCTGTAGTCTGTCTTAACTTCTATTTGTTTTGTGTCTTGAATTGGCCTCTTATTTCCGCTTTTCTGTCTAAAGGGTAAAGGCATTTGCCAGTCACTGCCATGATGGTTCTACCTGGCCATAAGAGGGCAACAGCTAGCCAATATTGGAAGTACATGGGCATATTATACCAGAGACTGGCAACTGCCTTCCTAATGCCTACACAAGAGACACAACTCTTGCCTTTGTTTCTAAGAGTAATTCAGTGGATGAAGAAACTTGAGAGCACACATATTGCTTATAAAGTAAGGGGATGATGTCACACTTGGTTAAGACATTTTGATCACTCCAGGAGCTAATTTCCAGCTGCAATTAAGCGATTACCCTTTAGACTTCTGGCTTTAAATAACGTTAGTATCACCTGGAAAGCACAGAGGTTGCTCAACAGGGTTCCTGGAGCACGAGGGGTACCCTACTCGTGGGCATGGATGATTGGAGGGCATTCTTGCCCTGTTTTGGAGCCTGGCCCCTACAGCCACGATGTGGGGAGGGGCCTATTACTTTTGGTTGTACGTACCCTTTGAGGGTGGGCAGACATTGCCTCCTGCTTTAGCCCACTAACAGCTCTGCTTTGCAACTTTATCACACATATCTGTCAGGTGGCATGTAACTCAATGCTACTAATGTTATCAGCCTCAGAAGTCTGGAATCCTTTGCCACATCAACTAGGGTACAGGCTTGCCACCTGAGACTTACCCATGTCTGAGTCGGCATCTGTCACCCTGGACGGAAGACACACACAGAAAGAGCAGGACACAGTGCCCTTGTGGTTTTTACACACTTTTTTCTCGGGGTGGGCACAATTCACTCCGCAGAGAAAGTGGCACATGCTGGGCAACATTCTCCCACTTGGATAATGTCACCCAAAGAGCGAAATTGGCCATTTGAAATATGTCTACTTATTATTGTGCAATCCACACTAATGGGTTTCAGCACCTGCTTAACGCGAGATGGTAATTAAGGGCATTTGCCAACGCACTCAAGAAGCACAGGACACCCTCTTACCAGCGACATGCCATGCTCACTCATTCTGATCACGAATTGGCATTTATCTGGGGTCATGTTAAATGTATTTATTTATTTATTACATGTGTAGCATCACGCAAAACCCCCAAGCATCAAGGCGAAAAGTAAACTGCATGGAGTGGACCACTTCCATTGGCACACATTTTTACTTTACCGCCACAAAATGGAAGATTTTAGGGTAAAAGGCAGGTGAAATCACGTTGCTTTTCCACTTTGGAAGAGTGTAAATACCTCACATAATTAGCGATTGCTGGCGGAATTGACAATGGCTTCCTCTGGACTACGCCCACTTTTATCAAGTTTCATTTCCAAGCAGATCCCAGAGGAATCCCTTTCCTTATTTCCAACATGAGAATCCATGCTGGCAGTAAGGTCGCATTTGTCTGGTGGAGCGGGAAATACAGGGGGTCCTGGTGTGTCTACTCGGCTCCCGAACTCCACCCAGAAAATGCATGAAAATCTGGCCAATTAGAAAAAGCAACAGTAATAGTGTTTTCCACCACTTTTTCTGAACCAATTGACCTGGAAAATGGTGTGTTGCATCAGAAGCTGAATGCATTCACTCTGCCTATTATCCCACCGGAAGATTAAGCCAGGTGCTGAACACAGGTGTTACATATTCCTGTGCACAATCTGCATTTGGAGAATTAACTAACTGAGCTACCTTACAAATGTTACCTCCTCTGGGGCTTTACCATCTTAACCCCTTAACTGCCATGGGTATTTCCCCCCAGTGCCAAGGCCTTTTTTGGTGATTTCGGTATGTTACCATTCAATCCCTTGTAACTTATTTGTTACATGCGATATCTTGGCCAAAGTTGGCCCCTTTTTTCCCACATGTAGGCGGTCGTAACACCACCCAGGAATCCTAGTTTGCTGTAGGGGGGTGAGAGAAAATAACCAAAAAGGAGAACATTAGTTTTTTTTTCAGAAAATGCCAATAAAATGTTGCACAAATAAGCCTGTGGTGTTTTCCTTGTAAGAGCTAGGAACAAATGGTTTGCTGTGCTGGATTTGCCATCTTCCAGGCTTTCAAGAACAGATTGAGTGGAAATCAAAATAACATATTTTGATATGCTAATCAGCCGTTTTGTGAGAGGTAGGTGATTTTGGCATTTTTTGACCAATAGGACATGCGTGGACAGAATGGAAGAAAAGGGTAGGAAAGCTGAATGGGAATCCAGAAAGGCATACATTTCTGAAAAGTAGACAATATTCCAAGTTTAGGAAGGGGTGATTTGCACAGGTCAGGCAACAACTATGTAGGGAAAGATTCCATAGTTTGAGGGGAAATCGGGAAAATGACAGAAAAAAAACACAATTTCCGCACATTTCACTCTGGTTACTCACCGAAACACGCAGCCAACAACACATGGCCTATCTTCCCGCTTTCCCACAGGTTTCCCGATGAAAACTGTACCACACATGTGTGGGTACACCTACCTGGGTGCAAAGGGAAAAGCCTAAAACACTGGTAGCCCCAAGTCTTTTCGCACAGCAGATTTTCATTAATTTTGCTCATGTGGACAACCTACAGATTTGGGCCTAGGGTGTTGAAGACACGAAGGAAAACAGGGAATCCCATGCATTTCCGAAAAGAAGACACCCGTGGGAATCCACAAAGGTCTGACTTGTGCGAATCGCCCCATAATTTATAACCCACAATCCCTGACAAAGTCTGAAATTTAGCGGAAAAAACATAATTTTCACTTTGTCTGGGATTGTGGGTAATAAATTCTGGGGCGATTCAATCAAGTCAGACCTCTGTGGATTCCCACGGGTGTCTTCTTTTAGGAAATGCATGGGGTACCCTGTTTTCCTTCGTGGCTTCGACACCCTAGGCCCAAATCTGTAGGTTGTCTCCCCAAACCCTTTGGGGATTACCAGTGGTTTAGCCTTTTCCCTATGCACCTAGGTAGGTGCACAAACATGTGAGGTACCGTTTCTGTCTGGACACCTGTGGGAACGCAGGATGGTAGGACATGTGTTGTTTGCGGCGTGTTTCAGTGTGTGGCCAGAGTGAAATGTTTGAAAATTGTGTTTTTTCCACCAAATTTCAGAGATATTTCCCTCTGCCTACCCACCGAAACACACCGCCAACAACAGATGTCTTACCTTCCCGCGTTCCCAGAGGTGTCCCGACGAAAACGGTACCTCACATGTGTGGATGCACCTACTTCGGCGCAAAGGGAAAAGGCTAACCCACTGATAAACCCATGCCTTTCGGCAAAGCAGATTTTGATCATGTGGACATCCTACAGATTTGGGCCTAGGGTGTTGAAGCCAGCAAGGAAAACAGAGAACCCCATGCATTTCCGAAAAGAAGACACCCGTGGGCACCCCCCTTTCCACTAAAAACATCCATGGTGGTTTAGTGACCCCCACACCTACCCAAAACAAGTTATCATTTTTTTTATTTTTGTTTTGTCTCTTTCCTAGGGGAAGATTGTGCTAGCAATCTGCCCCCAGGGAGGGCTATATGAGATGCCCCGAATCAATTTGGTGAGGGGGGTGAGGGCCACCCCCCTTTCTACTAAAAACATCCATGGTGGTTCAATGGCCCCCACCCCCACCCAAAACAAGTTATAATATTTATATTTTTGTTTTGCCCTTCCCTAGGGGCAGATGGCACATGTGTGTGACCATCTGCCCCCAGGGGGTGGCAAAACGTACTGCCCCAAGCTTGGGGGGCGGGGTGGCTCTACCAATATTTGGAGTGGCCTCTCCCCTCACCCCAAATGGATGGGGGCATCTCATGTACCCTTTCCTAGGGGCAGAAATCTGCCCCCAGGGAGGGCTACATAAGGTGCCCCCAATTAATTTGGGGTGGGGGGAGAGGGCCACCCCCCTTTCTACTAAAAACATCCATGGTGGTTCAATGGCCCCCACCCCCACCCAAAACAAGTTATAATATATATATTTTTGTTTTGCCCTTCCCTAGGGGCAGATGGGCACATGTGTGTGGCCATCTGCCCCCGGGAGGGGGTCAAAACGTACTGCCCCAGGCTTGGGAGGGGTGGCTCTGCCAATATTTGCAGTGGCCTCTCCCCTCACCCCAAATGGATGGGGGCATCTCATGTACCCCTTCCTAGGGGCAGAAATCTGCCCCCAGGGAGGGCTACATAAGGTGCCCCCAATCAATTTGGGGTGGGAGGAGAGGGCCACCCCCCTTTCTACTAAAAACATCCATGGTGGTTCAATGGCCCCCACCCCCACCCAAAACAAGTTATAATATATATATTTTTGTTTTGCCCTTACCTAGGGGCAGGTGGGCACATGTGTGTGGCCATCTGCCCCCGGGAGGGGGTCAAAACGTACTGCCCCAGGCTTGGGAGGGGTGGCTCTGCCAATATTTGCAGTGGCCTCTCCCCTCACCCCAAATGGATGGGGGCATCTCATGTACCCCTTCCTAGGGTCAGAAATCTGCCCCCAGGGAGGGCTACATAAGGTGCCCCCATCCACTTAGAGTTGGGGGGGCCACCCCCCTTGCAAAAATCCCTAGTGGTCCCACCCGCACCCACTCCACCCAAAACTACATTTTTAAAAAATATCTATTTTTTTTGTTTGCCCTCCTTCCCTGGGGCAGATGATCACCCATCTGCCCTCAGGGTATTGTCCCCATGATTTGGGGGACAAGGCGGGAGAGGGCAGCTTACATAGTAAGCAGCCCCTCCCACCACTTCAAAAACAGATCCCTGCACGACACACCAAACACATATTTTGGGGGGGATAAATGACATTACATCCCCCTCACTTAAAATTGTGGGGGGGATTTATCCCCCCTGTCCCCCACATGTCCTACGCCCATGAGGGTGATGCCTTTTTCGCCCTTTACCATTCTGTGCAGTTTCTCTGAGTACATGCCATTGATGATCTGGTGCCTTATTTCCTTTCAACGTTGTTGAATTCACAAGACAGTGCTAGTTTACTGAGCGTTGTGTGGTAGGCGTCCAGTGTTTCATCCTCCATTTGTACTGTGGTACAGAAATTGAAAGTTTCATAGTCTGGATTTAACTGCGGCATGAAATGTGCTGTGAGGGCCTATTTGGCTAGTTGGTATATGTGTGCACCGTCGTCGATGACCAGTAAGTTGAAGATGCGCAGCACGTCATCATCCATTTTGAGCAAGAGGTGTGATCTCATTTTCCTGGCTGCTGTTATATCCTTGCAGTCCATCGCCCTCTCGAACATTTGAATCCACAACATCCAGCGGGCCCCACTGATGATGGATCAGTGTAGAGGTCAAAAGGCCCTAATGCAGCCGTGGCACCTCCATTTGGTCAAGGGGATGGCAGTGGCGGTGTCAGTGATGCAGCTATTCTTGTCGGTGTGCTGGGCCTTGGCGTCTTAAGGACAGTTGCCATGTTGCCCTGATGCTGTGTTCACCCCTGTGTATGTGTGGGTGGCAATGGGCTCCTCCTCACCTGTGATTGCTGGAGTATGGGCACAGCACAGTGGAATCAGCAGCTTCTGTGCTCTTCCCTGGATTGTACGGTCTCTTTACAGTGGCATCCACTGTTGTGCTTCATTTCGTTTTTGTCTCCATTTTGTTCTCCATTTTTTTTTTGTGTGGGGTATGGTACCCGACTGTGTGTCCCAATATTTTGACTGTGTCGTGATCATGTAAAACAATGTATTGCCTGCTAACATCTGCGCATGTGCTCCGTACCGTAATCTCATAGCCAGTGTTAGATTCCTCCGGCCGGTGCTGCCGGCTGAGGGAGAAAACAATGGGGGGCTGCATCGTAGGCCCATTGGTGCGTAGCGTGGGATCCACAGAGGATGCATCACAACAGTATTCATTCATGTCCCGAACTGCCTGCCTTCCAGCAGGGCGGGCACCTTATTGACATTACGCCTCACGTTACTGAGCATGCGGGCCATGAGGCGGATATAACAGCCATAATTTGGAGATGCCGTGAACAACTGGTGAGTCTGCCCTGAGCAATTGGGGACCCCGGGACGAACCGACACCCATGTAATCAAGTGCATCAAGTACGTGAGATTGATATTACGGACAATGCTCAAAGACAATTTAAACACAGATGAAACGTAATGTTAATTTAATGCTTGACAGGAAAAGGATTTGAATAGTGACAAGAGAAAGTGCAACAACGAAAATGTAACAAATATATGCATGAGATGTCAATGTGGGCAGAGATGAAACAAGTGTTACCCTAAGTAAATACATTGAACAGAACACAGCATATGTTGATGTGATTTGATTGAAAAGGACAGTAAAACCAATAAGATGTCCGGGTAAAGATAAGACACCAGGCAGTTGACATTAGAGGGGGAGATACCTGGCAGGGATGTAAACCAGCAGATCTGTAAAACCCCAGAGCAGAATTCCTGGCAACGGAGTAAACCAGGCAATCCATCAAAGTTGTGCAGCGACTTTAACATTGTGGCAAGATACCTGGCAAGGGAGTATACCAGGGGATCTAAGAAGTCCATAAAAGAAGTCGTGACAGTCAAATATATCACGCATTTGAATCTGTAAAAGGACTCTAAATTTATGAGGAAAATACCTGGCAGGGGAGTATACCATGAGACCTGAAAAACCCATAAGAGGATTTATGATGCACCAGACAATTCTTCAAAATTACAAGACAAGATAAAGAAAGACTATTTTGGAACTTATTATTTGAACAAGAACCTTCTGAATCCAGTGTAAAAGCCTCAAGGAATTATTGAATAAAGAGATACTCTTTGATACAAAGAAACAGTTGTTTAAACGAGACACTCTTGCCATCCTACCTCACAATCCAGAGGAAGGGAACCATGGTCTGGATCCAACAGTTTCTCCTTGAAAAACACTTTTTGGATGTATTTATATGTTTGGATTATGAGCACTTTACACTGAACATAAGTCAGAGACATTTCCCTGCACCCTTAGTTGTTTGTTTCTAGAGTGAGGGCCAGTTTAGAATGTTTTGGACACAAGGATGGTTTCTAAGTTACTAACTACTTGACGCAGACTGACTCTTAGTTTTAGTTTGCTAGGCAGGGAACCTCTTTCTTTAGAATAGGGCTAGAGAGGCTTTAGTCCAACCCATTTATTTTAAATTAAATGGCCATGAGAACATTACAGCTATGTGTCTGGCTCTTATTTCTGACCCCACACAGTAGATGATGCTGGAAATGGACAATGTCTGTTTGCCCCCTCCCTGTTATATCTGAGCGCCTTTTGACATGATTGTTCATGTGTCACTATTGGCAACTCTCTCCAAGTTGAAGGGTTTGGAGAAGAAACCTCTGGGGTATCTGATCTGCCAGCACCTTCTATACTAAATAGTGCTTAGAAACAAATTGGAAGGTTATTCAAGCATTCTACTTCACACATACATGCATGCATTTCATCCATGAACCTCATATGTCAATCATGAGGCTTACCTGAAACACCTCAGGGTTTTGTTTCTCTTCTGCATGCAGGCCTCTTGTGGGTGTGGAAGACAAGATGGCGCCCACCTGCCCTTGGAGTAGCAGAGCTTCTTGCTTCTGTTCTATGAGCTGCAGCTGCATCCAGCCAACTTCCTTCTTGAGCTCCTCATTGCGATCTGAAAGTGAAGGTCGATCCCTTGAGAGACTCACAGGTAATACCATGTGTTGATCCTGGTATCCTTATACACTTTTTAGCTAACACACATACATGCTTGTGGGATGAAGAGGTTTCAATCTGTATTCATTCATGCCTTTTCCAGACAATTAAGCACAGGCGTGCCCCATCCTGATATTCAAGAGCTACCTCTCTTTTGGGGTGGTTAAAAGTCAACAAGCATCTTCAATTCTGTTGTTTAATAAAAAATAGACGAACAGGTGGATAGATAGATGAATAGGTGTATACATAGAAGGTTGCGCATATTGCGACTGGGTCAAGGGCTTAACCTGGACAGGGGGCAACAGGGACCCTTTTCGAACTGGGTGGGAGGCCTACCAAGGTATATGCCAGAGACGATCCTACCCGAGAGAGGGGGTGCAGGAGTTACGAGGTGCAGTTCCTGACAATCCTGAGGGTGCCATGTTTGCTATTGTTGGTACCACTTTCAATCACACAGTATTTTCCAGCCTCTTTTCTGGCCAGTGTTCTCTTTTGCCCTTTACAGGACCGCAAGTTCCAGAATCCAACACTTTGGCAAACAAACACAACAAGCAGATGGGGTAAGACACAGAACAAAATGCTCCTTTTCACATCACATTCCTGTCTACCAACATGAACTGTAGCCACCCAAGGAGGATGGAAGGTGAGATGTCAGGGGTTGTGGTGGTGGATCGAGAGACAAGGTGGAAGATGCAATGTAGAGCAGAGTGCTAATAAGACTGTGGAGCCGTTGGATACGAGTGCAGGTAAGGTATTGGATGTGAGAGAGTGTGGTACAAAGTGTGAAAGGTTGACGTTGTGATTGTGAGAGTGTATGATATAGTGGGATATAGAAAGGAGGGTTGTGAGAGATATGAGAAAGGGATGGTAGAGGGTGGTGTGAGAGACCTGAAGGTGTCTCACCCGCTAGTCCCCGGAGATCTGCCATCCAGGTGGGCAGGACACGGCCATCGCTATTGGATCCAGTTCCTGGGGGTGGACCAGTGGGGGAGGATCATTTGGATGAGGGGTCTTCGGGGAGCGCGCTGGCTACCGTAGTACTGGCCTTGACTCCAGAAGCAAGCCAAGCCAGCAGATCCGACACAATCGGTGAGTCGGAGGAAGCTCATAGCGAAACGAATCGCGTTGAGCCCAAGGTTGCAAGTTGCAACATTAGATGAATGTAAGAACTTGAGAACAAAGAACTTGTGTCTGAACTTTTAGGGGAAGCCCATAGAAGGGCCAGCTGCAGAGTGGTCTGGCACCGCAGGAGTGCTCATTGGAAAGACTCTTGCTGGCCCCTTTTGCGCTGAAACTGCAAGTACCAGAAGGCCCTAGGAAAGGGCGGTGTGAGGTGTCAGAGTGATCCTACAAGGGTTATGACAAATCCCTTGTACAATTGAAAGATGCCAAAGGGAAAGCTAATGAGAGTGAATCCCACATTGTGATAAAGTAAAGTGAACTGTATATTTGGCAAACGTGAACCCGGTTGAGGGATGCCTGTGAGTTGGGGTGAAGAGTAATACATCCATGACCACTGTTTTGACAAGAGTGAACCCGGTTGAGGGTTGTCTGCAGTGGGAAGTTTGAAGAAGGATCCGATCCCGGCGGAGGGAGATCCAAGTGGCGAAGAGCAATCGCCCAAGGTACAAGATTACCAAAGGAACTTTCGTTTGTTTGTTATTTTGATCTATCAGGCCTTCTAAGAGAAGAGACTTTGCAGAGAAGAGACTTGATCCCTGAAGGTTCTGGTATCGTTGAATTGGAACTGCAAGCCTCGTGCTGGAGGGGACCAGGAGTGTGCTGCGCTCAGAAGTCCCGCCTTGTCCTGTGCTAAAAACACGGGGAAGGGAGACTCACGTTTAACAAGAGATAGATAGCTTAGGAACACACAACAGTTATAAGCATTAAACATCAACTGCTATTTATAACACATAGAATATTTTAATAAAGACATAAAAAGCAATTTTACAAATTCGTTGTAAATCACTAAATAAAACACTCTAAAACAGTGACAATATCGTACCCTAATGGGTAGGATTGACATCAATGTTAATCTGATCAATGATAGTTCAGAGTATCTAGCGTGTTAGTTCTCTGGTGTAGTCCTTATTTCGACATTTTTCTTATTACTATGGTCAAAAAGTTACCATTGTATAGTCTCGACATGTTTCTGTTCGATGTCAATTAATACAGAACTTTCATCAGGAGTATAGTCACTAAGTTTAAAAAAACCACAATCTGAACTTTAAATCTGTTAAGAAGCTATACTACACAGAAACCGATTGTAGTTAATACAGCTCTACTTCAGCGCCCACTAAAGAATACGGCGCCTTATTATAACGAGCCACGGTAAGATTCTATACCCATTGGTGGTTAACCTACATTTTATTTATATAATTCAACTTCTGAAGACCCTAACGAGGTACTTCATTCGTTTTCTTTAACAGTTTATCCCGTCCGAACTTAAACTATTCTGAGGGCTGCAGAAAAAGTCTTTCCAATTGACTGCTCTTTTAGGATCATAGAGCTACTACCATCCAAAACCTCCAGGTAAATACTCCGGGGGACAGTTTGCTAATGAATGCATTACTAGTTTTAACGCCTTAAGGGCGATTTCTCCAATGTGTTTCCTCTTATAGGACCTCGCAGGACGATTCTAAATTTGTTGCAACCTTTATTTTTGCAGGATGTTTACCCCTTATTAAGGGTCTCTTCATCTACAGAAGCCTTAAATATGCCTTAACCAAGCCAGCTTCTGCATTAACTCCACAGAAGGGACACGGTAATTTATATCCCATGCCTCTTCTTGAGATTGTTTTCTCTCTCATTTGAGATAATAGCACTAATAGCTTCTCTCTCTCTTTTTTCACTGCATTTTACCAACAGTTACAACTATCTGAAAATACGTCAGATTTGTCGTACACACTTTCCACATCCAGCCAGAAGATTCTTCGGCTTAACAGATTTAAAGTTCAGATTGTGGTTTTTTTAAACTTAGTGACTATACTCCTGATGAAAGTTCTGTATTAATTGACATCGAACAGAAACATGTCAAGACTATACAATGGTAACTTTTTGACCATAGTAATAAGAAAAATGTTGAAATAAGGACTAAACCAGAGAACTAACACGCTAGATACTCTGTACTATCATTAATCAGATTAACATTGATGTCAATCCTACCCATTAGGGTACGATATTGTCACTGTTTTAGAGTGTTTTATTTAGTGATTTACAACGAATTTGTAAAATTACTTTTTATGTCTTTATTTAAATATTCTATGTGTTATAAATAGCAGTTGATGTTTAATGCTTATAACTGTTGTGTTTTCCTAAGCTATCTATCTCTTGTTAAACGAGTCTCTACCTCCCAGAATAAGATAGAGCTACCACCTATGTGGTAATCTGGGATTCCCCCCTTTATATATTGAAGGGAGACTCAGCCATACCATCCTGATTTATCTTTTTGTGTACACTTCTTTCTTTTCTGGTCAACATTATCCCATACTCTTTTTGTAATTTAGTGGTAAGGATTGGCAATAGTTGTTTTTCGTATAGTCCCCTTTTATTTAACAAGATGCCACGAGGACTGCCTTATTATTATTTGATGGTCGTAGCTTGCTCCCATTTTAGGTTTAGGTTTAGATTAGGCATTTATCTCACCCATTATAAAGGTCAATAAACACGCATGAACTGTGATCACTTGTGTCTGTCTTTACTGTTGCCACCGTGAGTTCCTTACAGTGGAGATAGAGATTGGACTGCAAGATTTTAAGAGTGAGAGAGAGAGAGTGGAAGTGAGAGTGAAAAGGAGAGGAGACAGGTCACAGGGGAAGCCTAGAAACAGCAGGTAGTAGAGGAGGATGGGTGTGCAGAGAGAGAGAGAGAGAGAGTGAGAGAGAGAGAGAGTGAGAGAGAGAGAGAGAGAGAGAGAGAGAGAGAGAGAGAGAGAGAGAGAGAAAGAGTGTGAGAAGACTGGTGTGACAGAGGAGGAGATACTGAGAGATAGGCAGGAGTAGTAGAGATTGGAGGTAGACATGAATGACAGGCTAGCAAGAGAGAGAGAGAGGACCTAGGAAGACCATCAGTGGGGGAAAGAGAGAGGTTTGAGGAGAAGGAGAGAGAGTAGAAGGAGACGAATGGACAAGTGCAGGGAAAGGAACCAGAGAAATAATTTGCGAAAGAGAGTGGGTGAGGTGACAGGCACCATCTTGAACAACATTAATCACATTGTGGGGAATTAAGAGATTAGGCATGCCTTAGAATGTAAACAATGGTGCAAGATAGATAAGGCCTTGTCCTCTAGGTCCTCACCACCAGATTAGGATAGTTTAGAAAGTAGGGGTTACTGATTGCTGGTTTCATCACACCACTGGAGAATAGAAAAACCTGTGCTAGGCTGAAGGAAGCCCAAGGGAGGTTGAGGGATCAGCAGGAACATCCCTTAGTTGGAGCTTTTTGCAGTCTTCCAGCCATAACAAAGCCTTGAGATGCCAAATAAAACCCCCTGAACTGTTCTTCCCTGAGTTTGTGCAATTATTAAAGCCATCCGGGACAATATTAACAGAAACAGGCTTTTAGATGTAGGAAGGGCAGCAATGGGAAAAGATCGGGAAGACAGACAGAGGAACACGCATACAGAGAGATGAAGAAATGCATAGAGAAGATGAAGCATGTTAAAAGAAAAAGACAAGTATGGAAAAATGAAGAGACATATGTGCTGAAACACAAATGCAGATATCAGGGGCAAACTGATGTGTGGGGGCAATAAAACGCGTGTGCAGAGAAACTGAATCTTGGCAGTGGAACAGACTTATGAACAGAACAAAACGTGTGAGCATTGTCAATAAAGCATATGGCGAGAGCAATACATTTATGGATATGGGAGCATACATACAGAACAATGGAGAACTGAGACTAATGATGAAGGAGACAGCTGGCAAAGTAGACAGAGTTATCCACTGTGGGTGTACGGGCTGTTTAAAGAGTCTAGGAATCTGAAATTCTAGAACTTGGATGGAAGGGATGACTGATACAAAGACAAATTGACAGACAGTGCCCCTTCTGAAACATTGAGAAATTGAAGTCTGTGCTCCACCAATCATTCAACTGGCCTGAGGGACAGGCAGATGGTCATAAAAACCGATTGGGACAAAGGGATCAACAGTGTCTGACAGATGGACAAACATATCTGATGCATGGACAGGTAGACACGCAAACGTAACATTACAGAATATTTAACAGCAGAGTATTAGGTAACTCTTCATATTCTCTCTGGCACCAAGACCAACCCAGAGACAACAGTTATCCATTCAATCCAGATCTCTCATCTGGTCAGACAAGAATCTGTTCCCCACTGTCCATTCCATGCTGGCTTTCCCAGCACACATTAACAGAGCCCAAACTGCTGAAGCCCATGAGGACTTGCACTGGTATCATAAGAGCGGGAACACATATCTTCACCTTCTTCTCGTTCCAGCTTCTCCTTCAACTCCTTCTTAGCTGATATCTCTCTTTCAAGCTCTTTTTCTAGCTGCAATATTTCATCCCGAAGTTGTTGTTCCAAAGGTTTCCAGCTCCGTTGACTTTCTAAGTCCAGAGTGCTGAGGAGGTTGAGTTAAAAACAGAATGAGGAAGATAGTTTAGCCGATCAAGAATAAGTTCCTGTCAGTGAAGGTCATATTTTTCCTTCTCAACAAGGATTATTTCTCAGTGCAAATAATCCATGCAGGACCAATCAACCAACCCTAGCCATGACCCGATACATCTACTTCCCCAGACAAAGACAGAAGTGTCGGCTCCTGCACGCTTAGCATTTGCAACAACCAAAACAACTAAGTTGCCACCAACCAAACCAAACAAGGTTGAATGATTTAACTGTAACACACAATTTATGAAACAATGATACATGAACCTTTGACCTTCCCAACTTCCTTTGTTCAGAGTCCAAGCAGTAAACTTTCCACATTGCCAAATCTTGCCACACAAAATCAGAGACAACATTTAGTAACTATGGACCTCTTTCACTGATACAGTGGCAGTGGTTGGCCTTTGCCCTATGGTTTATGGCAGAAAGGCTGTGAACTAGGAGAGATACAAGGCCTACATCATTGATTTTAACATTAAATGGTGCATTGTGAAATGTGTATCGGGTTCCAAGGAACTACTTCTTGATCCCCAGATGATAATCAGTGTTCAATACAATGTAAGTGGCCCATCACAAACTGCTTTCACTTTGAATAGTTACCCCCTTGATTGGGTAGGTAGCAAATGTTCACAATGTTACTAGTCATCGTTGATAAAACAGCCTTAAAGTCTAGGATGCCTATGTAATGGCCCATCACCCCACACCCATATTTCAAAGCCCAAACTTGCAACATCTCCATGCACTTTCCTATGACTGTGCAATGTCCTAATATACATCTTCATTTATTTTCCCATCACCAACTTTCGACAATCAGTGCCCATCACAAAAAACCCCAGTTAATATATGATCACGAAACATCTCCATTCAATATCCCATCTCCAAACATATCAATTGGAAAACTCATACCACTGATCACCAAACTTTGCCATCACTCAGCATCCCATTCAATGTTATATTAAACCACTGTATAAAGTTGGATGCTGTAACCCTTTCGTGAAACGTCACCTTTAGAGTGAATGGGCCTCATTCCGAGGTTGGAGGTATGTCCTTAACAGTGCCCGGTATCCCTTTGCTCCCACCTCGTAATGAGGCCCAATGTATTCAAGATGATATCACCACATGTTTCCAATCAAGGACACATTACCCAATAATAATGGTCTAGATTCTCATAGAGCTACAGCACCAGTCAATTTCCTTTCACTCAAAATCAGCATGTAATGTCCCAATGTCCCATCACAAAACATTGCAACACATTGCCTCATCATCCAATACAATTCAGTCTCTCCTCACCAAACATTGCTATACAATGGATCATCACCAATATATAATTGCTCATCACCAAACATCAGTGTTTAATATTTCCTGGCCAAACATCTAAATTCACTATTGAGGTAAAATTACCCAATATCTATAGTGCATGCGGACAGGTTCTTAATCATTTCTATTCATATGATGTAGAGATGATTTACTACTCGTAATGGTGTGAGAAACCTCAACGTGTCTCACTTGCTAGTCCCCGGGGATCTGTCATCCAGGTGGCCAGGCAAAACAGAAAGGTGATGGCTGGAAGGTTTTGAATTAATCATAACCACGGGCAAAGCTCTGGGGAACCCTCCAGACCATCGTTTTCCAGCCTGCCAAGCCATTACAGAAAGGGAAAACCATATGCAAATCAGGCTTGGTCCTACCCCAAAAGGGGCAGTCCAGCCCAAACTGCTAGGTCACATTCCTTCTGCACGAGACCACAAGCATCCCCAGACATGTTTCAGCCTTGTTGGGCGTCATCAGTGAGGAATAGCTTGGGTCTCTAGGCCCGGCAGACTCGGGACCCACGTCTGGGCATACCCGTCCCACTCGGGGTGACTTTAGCAAAACAGAAAGGTGATGGCGGGAAGGTTTTAAATTGATCATAACCACGGGCAAAGCTCTGGGCAACCCTCCAGACCATCGTTTTTCAGCCTGCCAAGCCATTACAGAAAGGGAAAAACCATATGCAAATCAGGCTTGGTCCTACCCCAAAAGGGGCAGACCAGCCAGAACTGCTAGGTCACATCCCTTCTGCACGAGACCACAAGCATCCCAGACATGTTTCAGCCTTGTTGGGCGTCATCAGTGAGGAGTAGCTTGGGTCTCTAGGACCGGCAAACTCGGGACCCACGTCTGGGCATACCCGTCCCACTCGGGGTGACTTTAGCAAAACAGGAAGGTGATGGCTGGAAGGTTTTGAATTAATCATAACCACGGGAAAAGCTCTGGGCAACCCTCCAGACCATCGTTTTGCAGCCTGCCAAGCCATTACAGAAAGAGAAAAACTATATGCAAATCAGGCTTGGTTCTACCCCAAAAGGGGCAGTCCAGCCCGAACTGCTAGGTCACATCCCTTCTGCACGAGACCACAAGCATCCCCAGACATGTTTCAGCCTTGTTGGGCGTCATCATTGAGGAGTAGCTTGGGTCTCTAGGCCCGGCAGACTCAGGACCCACGTCTGGGCATACCCGTCCCACTCGGGGTGACTTTAGCAAAACAGAAAGGTGATGGCTGGAAGGTTTTGAATTAATGATAACCACGGGCAAAGCTCTGGGCAACCCTCCAGACCATCGATTTTCAGCCTGCCAAGCCATTATACAAAGGGAAAAACCATATGCAAATCAGGCTTGGTCCTACCCCAAAGGGGGCCTAGAGACCCAAGCTACTCCTCACTGATGAGCCCAACAAGGGTGAAACATGTTTGGGGAAGCTTGTGGTCTCGTGCAGAAGGGATGTGGCCTAGCAGTTCGGGCTGGACTGCCCCTTTTGGGATGGGCCAAGCCTGATTTGCATATGGTCTTTACCCTTCTGTAATGGCTTGGCAGACGAAGAACGGTCGTCTGGAGGGTTGCCCAGAGCAATGCCAGTGGTTAAGATTCATTCTAAACCTTCCAGCCATCACCTCTTTGTTTTTGCTTTGTCACCCCAAGTGGGACGGGTATGCCAAGACGTGGGTCCCGTGCCTGCTGGGCCTAGAGACCCAAGCTACTCCTCACTGATGAGCCCCAACAAGGGTGAAACATGTTTGGGGATGCTTGTGGCCTCGTGCAGAAGGGATGTGGCCTAGCAGTTCGGGCTGGACTGCCCCTTTTGGGGTGGGGCCAAGCCTGATTTGCATATGGTCTTTACCCTTCTGTAATGGCTTGGCAGGCGAAGACAGGTGGTCTGGAGTGTTGCCCAGAGCAATGCCGGTGGTTAAGATTCATTCTAAACCTTCCAGCCCTTACCTCTTTGCTTTTTTCCAGGTGGCATGTCCCAACACAAGGGTCATGCAAAGTCAGGCAATTGACCAGAATCACACACACCTGACAGCACTCTCCCTTCCCCACAGGGACAAAAGGTGGAGCACCAGAGCACAATACGAGCAAGGTCGACCACACGACGAGACAGCTATCCAGGCACAGCGGTTCAAGAGGAGGAGAAAGGCCACGAGAACCGAAAGGGTGACAAGGAGAGAAGCGGCCTTGCCCTTTCTGACCCAGACCCACAAAGCCTCTGTGGAAGGAATCGTAAAACCATGAACAATAGCCAGAGTGTGTTGTAGCAGATGTCAATGGTACACAGAGCATGCCTACGCTGATAAGCAGGACAGAGAAAGACAGCTGCTACCGTGGTACCATCCTTGACTCCATATCCGAGGAAAGCCAAGCGGTTCATCACAGCCGGTGAGTTGAGGGTAGAACCGATAAGAAACTGAACTGGGTTGAATGAAAGTCGCAAAGTGGCACATTGAGGAAAGTTCAAAGAACTGTAAACTGTCAAGGGAAAACCAGCTGCAGAGGGGTCTGGCGCCACGTGGGTGCTCACTCAAAAGATTCTGGTTAATCCCACGTTGAATGAAACTACTGATACCAGAAAGCTCTAGGAGAGCCACGAGGAAAAGGTCAAAGTCATCATACAGAGGTCTAGCAAAATCCCCATATAGTCGAAAGTATTTGGCCGACAAACCATTGAGAATGCAAGGGAAGCGAATCCTGCATCATAAGAAAGTAAAAGGAATTGCGAGTTGGCAAGTGTGAACCCGACAGAGGGATGTCGATGGAAAGGGGCAAAGTCTGAAGTCCCAAGGAACAGTGTGTTGACATGAGTGAACCCGACAGAGGGATGTCCACGGTCAACTGTTTAAGAAGACTTTAAGATTTGTGAATCCCATAAGAACAACTGATTTGGAAATCCGTAGTGAACCCGACAGAGGGAGGCTAAAATTCAAGAAGGGTCTGAACCTGGAAGAGGGGGATCCAAGAGTGAAAAGTCATCACCCAAGGACTTGTGAATGTCACAGGTGAAATTGTTTTGGTGAACTGTTTTGAGGAAAGGCCGTAGTGAACCCGATGGAGGGAGGCAAACATTTGAGAAGGGTCTGAACCCAGAAGAGGGGGATGCAGGGGTGAAAAGTCATCACCCAATGTCATGTAAATGTAGCAGATGAAATCTTCTGAATTCAGGCGATAGCGAACCTGATGGAGGGAGGCTGACATTCGAGAGGGGTCTGGGCCCGGAAGTGGGGGACCCATGGGTGAAGAATAATCACCCTAATGGAAATCAAAAAGGAACTTTTGTTTATTATTTTGACCCTATCAGGCCCTCAAAAAGAAGATACTTAACCACTGAAGGTCCTGATATTGGTAAGAACTTTTGTGGATCTTAGTCTGGAAGAGGGAGAGCCAGGGGGTGGAAAGTCATCACCCAAAGTACATTTGGAAAGGAACTTTCTGTTTTGTTACTTTTAACACATCAGGTACTTGGAGGCAAGAGACTTTTTGTAGAAAAGAGAGTTCACCAACGAAGGCCCTGATAGCTGGAAATGGAACTTCCATCTCGCGCTAGGAAAGCTCGAGTGTGTGCTGTGCTCAGGAGTCCTGCCTTGTCCCGTGCTGAAAAACGTGGGGAAGGGAGACCCCCGGGAACCACATCCTGACTTATCATTTGTGAACACTTCTTTCTTCTTGTGAACCTTATCCTATGCTCTTTTATATTTAGGTAAGGATTGGCAATATGTTTTTCTTAGTATAGGCCAAGAGGCAACTAGGACTGCCTTATTATTATTTGATGGTCGTAGCTTGCTGCCATCTTAGATTTAGGTTTAGATTAGGCATTTTTCCAACCCGCATATACAGTTTAATAAACACACTTGTGTCTGTCTTCACTGTTGCCCCCATGAGTTCCTTACTATGGTCAAACAAGGAATGGGAATTATTTAACCAAGAATTCAAGTTCTCCCCCAAATAATGAAAAAGCCCACTGTATATGATGCAGCTCTCACCTTTCCAGCAGAGTATCATAATTGTCTTTTAAGAGGTCCCTTTCCTTCTCCAAATCACTGACTCGTCCCTGAAACTGAGAAGCATACTATTTAGACATCACTCATGGCAACACATGGCGCAGACACAGCTAGTTCACTTGTATATATTAAACCACACATAAACATGAAGCCTACCTCCTCCAGTGAGCTCTGTAGGATGGATCTGCTCGCCAACTGGCCATCCAGCGCAACAACCTTCATCTGCTCAGACTTGAGCTGAGCACTGAGATCCTCCACTTTGGCTAAGAGAGCATTGTGCTCTTCTTTCAGGTTATCCTGTTTCTGAATCAGTGGATATAGTGTAATGGGCATGAAAAAAGAATGAGCAGAGCCCTTAACGTCTAGGTGCTTATGGAGAACATTTTCATCCTGTACATTTCAGAACCAGTTCAAACTGCTCCTACATTAGCAGCCTTGTGCACATCAATGGAACCTCCCAATCCCCATCATGGTCCTCAGATATGTCAATGGAGTGCAACACATTCTCACATCACTGGCTTAATACACTGTAATGAGTTCCCACTTCTATTACCATCACTTGCTTCATATACTTCATAGGGCTCTCGCTATGTCTCATATGTGTCAAAAGAGTTTCAATCAACCCACATCACTGGCCAAGTACAATTCCTTGGAACCATCATAACTTCCGCCTCACTGCCTGCATAAACTTAAACAGATTCTCCTTTCATTCCTAATACCGAGCCTCATATACTCCAATGGAGTTCAACATAGTCCCAGTCACTGCCTTAATACACCTAAAAACTCTAATTTCCCAAATGCCCTCATCTCATTAAGGAAGTCATGCTCATTCATTGAGAAATCATTTAATTGAGTGGTTTTCGTAGGGTTCTCTTTTCCATCGGCATCCATTTCATGGAATATTTCTCCAGTATGGATATTAGATTTTAAAAACAGTTTACCTTTTCAGTTACCAGTTCAGAGCTCTAATAGGATGTTTAGGGGGATTCTGGAAGGGATTATCAACATTCCATATAAGTGGCACACCTGCCTGTTTTACTCCCTAAATCGAGGCAATTATTCACAACCAAAAATTCAAGAAGCAGCAGATACAAAGGCGTTGGCTCCTTGTTGCAGCCTTCACTGCAATGTTGATGTCTTCAGATCACACTCATCAGCGGCGTACACCACACAACGGAGCGCTACTACTGTGTGATCTGATCTAAAGAGGGTCTACAAGATTAAAATACATCTTTTAATTTACTGAGCACAGCAAAACTATGTATTATAATAAAAAAGCCTATGTTATTAAAATCTAACTGTATTTATACAAGCCTAAAACACCCTGTTCGACAATTAGAACTACATTTTTACTCCATGAGAACATTCCATTTACTCTCAATTTCCAAACATAGGGAGTTAAATTCTTCCACCTCAAAATCTTGTCTGGATTCATGGTTCCAGTTTACACATTGCAAATGAAATTGGGCAATAGACTTGTTGTTTTAGGGGTGGTTTGATGGTAAGTTTCATTGGCTCCTCTATATAAAAATGTATTGGTCATGTGGTAGAGGTGGGGGCATGCTGCCACATCCCCAATTTATGTAAAGCTGAATTAGACCTATATGGATGTGGAAGGAGAACGTTGAGTAGTTGGTTTTGTGCTTACTATGGCTCGTTCTATCCCATGTGAGTTATCAATTCATTTCATGGAATGTGGAAAGGGAAGCTGTCTAAAGTAATATTAAATTAAATGTGTTAGGACTCTAGGAAAGAACACTCAAGGAAATCTACTCAATCAAATGAGTACTAGATGAAATGATTCCCAAAACAATTAACATAGATACCTTCAAATCCATTTAATGAACTATCACATCACTAGCTTAATAGGCTTCAGTGGAGTTCAGTACATTCCTTCAACTACTTATGTCATGTAATTCAACAAAGTCCAATGCATGTCCCTAATCACTGGCAATAGACACTCAGTGAGTTTTCAATAGTGATCACATTACTGACTTTGCACAGAAAACGTTCTGAGCAAAAATGCTGAAGAAGTCTCCTAATCCTGTGTTACATTCCATGACTACCACTTCGGAGTGTCTTTGATCAGTCGATATGAGACTCTAGTGCTTTTCTCATGCCCCACTTCATCCACACCACCAATGCGCACAGCTCAAGTGTCAAAGGCAAGCATGAAAGGAACCTTTTATCAAGGCTAGATCTTACCTCTTGCAACTGAGCCTCGTAGGCCTGAATAAAAAAGAAAACAAAATTGAGAAAAATCAGTCACAAAGTAAGATAACATACCCTCTGCCATGCAGATTGTGTCACGCACATTCAGTAAAGAATGGACATCTATGGGCTGCTTAGGCCAAGTTAGTGCTGTGTGCAAAAAGCCTACCCTCCCTTGCTCCTCATTACTGGTCTATATCAATCACTACTTCCTTTAAGGAACCAGTAATCTGAAATAGAGCCATTTTCAAAAGCCACTTGAGAGGCCCGGCACAGGAGTGCCACACACTGAGGGTGTTCTTAAGTACCCCAAATAGATTTCTTATTTATGGGGAAAGGTGAGATTCTCCCCCAGTGGACAATATTGTATTTCTCCACTGAAGCACTAATTGACATTGCGTACATATGACATGAACCAAAGCAGTTTTAAGGTGGTAATCATGTGTTACTCAAAAGATGTAGATCATCCATATTATTTCATTACTATTGTAACATAATCTTAGTGATTCCACACTAACAAACCCACACACTGAAATAAGTGTGGCACAGTCGCCTGCCTTTCTTTGGTGATTTACAGTGTGCTGACTCAGGGGGTTGTGTCCCTCCTTGAGCCTGTGAATGGTGGGCCCATGGGTGGAAAGGATCTCTTGGGTCACCCGCAGATAGCCCTATCCAGTAGTCATGGGACTGTCACTTGTACACGTCCAAGATTCCTGGCTGTTTAAGAAGAACCAAATGGGAGCAAACCCACAGATTCTTTCTTGAAGGTCTGGCTTCGGTGTGGTGACCTTTTAGAACAAAAGAAACACACAAATACATTGGTCCATTTGCACACAACACACTGTAGCCAACAGAAGAAATATGCTTGAAGATCACATGCCATGGAGAACCCACGCTTCCCAAGTGCTTACTCATCCGAAGCAAGCAGACGCAGCACCGTTCTCCTGGAAATGGCCATCCATTCAGGTGCAAGAAAGCAAACAAGTTAAAGTGCCAGATGGATTTTTTAAAGTCAAGGTCTTGCCTTCACGCAGGATAATATTATTGACTAATGGAAAAACTGAGCCACAGCCATTTATCAAAACAAACAACTTTGAAAGCCAAGAGAACAATAAAATACACCTGAAGGCCCTAAGCTAGAGCCCAACCTAAGGGGAGGAGCACACCAGAGATATAGAGGAGAACAGGAAAGGGGCTAGAGTGGGAATTTGGAGCGTGGGGGAGTAGAGTTGGGTGACAATGTTTTCTTTGCATTCAAACTGATTCTAACGATTGTAACTTAGGAGCCCTGAGGAAGAGCCCTTAGGCTTGACACACATGTTGGCTCATTCTTTTTCTGGAACACGGTTCAATCTTGTTTGTATTTGTTTCTGATTGGAACATACCATGATTCTATCACATCTCTCATTAAATATGAGTTTATGAATCAAATATGTGTGTGAAATGTATTCTCGTAGACAGTCTTCAAATCCAGCTAAAATATTACATGAGGGTAGGTGCGAGGTATCCTAGGGACCTTTTTGTTGTATTTACATCTACTGTTACACCTTGTAGTCGAGATGCAGCAATGGCTACAGGGACTGGCAGCGATCATCTAACTGCTGCATCTGGAGAGACAACCAAGAGAGCCTTGCTGGGAAGTAAGGAAGACCAAGAGGAGACTGAGAATGCTGAAGAGTTACCCTAAAGCCCTTATACATTGTTAAAGCTTGGCCTTTGTGTTCAGATTGATAAGCTCATGAGGGAAAGGCTTGGATGAACCTTAAGTTACAGAAGCAACAGAGCAGAGAGCCTTCCTTTGTGTTTATCTGAACATCTGAACTGATCTAAATGAGGGGACACTGTGATTGAGCTTCATTTGGTCATAGTTCCTTCTGAAATGGAAAAATCGAGGAAGGTTCCCTGCGGACTGATTAGGAAAGACTTGCTTAGGCCAGTAATCCCCCTCTTCTCAGACAGATACCAAGAAAGGGGGGAACAGAACATCAATATTGGGAGCATGTCCGAGATTTAGTTTTGGTTTATAATTTCTGAATGTTAATAATGATAGAATATGAAAATAAATAAGAACACTTTTGACACCTTAACCCTGGCACCGTCTAGTCTGTTGTTTAATGTCCATGGTTTGACATATGTAAAATATTCTTTGCAATGCCACACAAATGCTCTGTATATTCTGTAATGTATCCTTAATGATCTCCTTTTTATTCTCTGACGTACTCCGTAAGGTTCTCCACGTTTTACTTTTCAAAGTTGGCAAATTCGGATTTCGGAAACAACCCCTCCAAAATATTGTAAGGGCCTAGGGAAGTAAGTAGAAAGGCGTTGTCGACTGTGTTTTCTTGGGCATGGCTTCAACATGCCGGGTCTCACCATGAGGTGAGTAAATTCCAGACATACCCCTAGCATAGTGATCAGCTCTCTCCAGCTATCTCTCCTTTCGGTGCTGCGCCCCATAGAATACAGTTGAGTCCCACGATAAATTTGGTCCAATTGTACACACAGCTCTTCCACCTTTTCCTTTGCATGCCTCCCTGAGCATCTTATCTATCCTCTGCCATCTTCCCAACTATCTACCCTACTTTGCTCCTCCCTACCACTACAGCATGTTCTATCATACTCTTCCTTTGCCTCTCTGACAGGCAAAGCATTTCGATGCCATAACCTATGGCAGGAGGTACTATAAAAATGCAAGATATCATAACATACCCCCTGGTGCGGAAAACACATCTCTCCATCTAGCTCTTCTTTCGTGCTGCAGCCCATAAAATACTGTTGAGTCCCACAATAAATTCGGTCTAATTATACATATAGCTTCTCCACCTTTTCCCTCTTATGTCTACAGGAATTCCTATCTTTCTTCCACCATCATCCCAACTATCTACCCGACCTTACTCTTCCCTACCACTGCTGTATGTTATATCATACTCTCCCTTTGCCTCTCCGACAGAAAAGCACTTCGATGTCATAACCTAAGGTAGAAGGCGCTATAGAAAAGCAAGATAACATAACATAAAGAATGCCCCATATACTCCATTGCTCTGACATCCTTGCATGGTCTCCAGCTCTACTCTAGCCAACAAAGCAAAATCTGTAGTTAATTTGTTATCATGGTATCACCAGTGTTCATGTATGCATGCATCATGGAAAATGCTATCTTTCATGCTAATTCATATGTTTTTCTAGATCTAAGGTACCAGAGACTACGTGTACAGCAAAGCCATCCAGAAATCAACAGTGCCTGATTCCCGCCAAGGTTCATGCTTCCTCCATTAGGATCCAGCAACCATTGATACCTATTATTACTGAGTGCACAAGCCTGTGCCGAAGTGACTGAGAATAAGACTGATGTCTCAGGAGGTAAGGGCGGTGGGGCTTAGGAAGTCCCAACACACCAGAACGTATCATGTGGTACACAGTAATGGAAAGGGAAAGCAATTTCGAGGGCCCCATAGGCATCATGAATGGCACTCTCACTGTCATGGGCTTGCTGTGGGTTGAGCACAGCTTGTTGGGTCTGCTTGACCGGCCAGAACGCGGCAGAGGTTCCTGTTCTCCAATAATTAACTTGTCTTATGTGTATTATGTAGAGACATCTTTCTTACCTTACCTGTGTGTGTCATATCATCATATGGTTTTGCAGTGAGTATTTTATGTTGTAGTGGCCCAAAGCCCTCTGACCAGCTCAGCTACCAGTCTGAATTGTGCATGGAACTGAGGCCCTCAGGAGGTGAAACAAACAGGGCCCCTCAGGCCTCTTGGCGTAGTGGTTGATCTGCAGAGCCTCCCGGTGCCTTTCTGTGGTATCATCAAGAGGATTGCCAAAGTAGCAGATGGGTAAGAACCTTTGTCTTTTCCTTATTCTGTAGAGGCTTTGTGCAAAGATGAGGTTTGGCAGTCCTTTTAAAGCACAGCAGTGCATATGCAGGGAATTCTGACCACCTCTTAACGGCTTGTGAGGGACTCAGGGGTTATCCCCATCACAACATGAGAAATCTCCAATAAATAAATGAAACAATAAACCAACTATATACAGATTACTGTTAGTGAAAGGTGTGTGGCATGACGGTCCAAGACAGAACCAGACGGTCTGTTGAGAGTGTGTGTCAACTCTGGCCATATCAGTGATGGAGAGATTGGTGCAGCATGGAAAGAGCCTAATGGAACCAAGGCAGATCAGCCTAGTGCCATTAGTAAAGTAGACAGTGGCTCACTTATACTGGACCAGAGCGTCTGAAAAGGCAGGAAGTGAAAATAAAAGGCTCCAGCTGATCTCTTTGGGTCAGGTTAGAGGAGTTGTCAGCTAATGCCAGTGCAGGATTATGGAGAGACAGGGGTGTGCCAAGAGGACTGTTGCCAAGCCGAAGGACCCAGTAGGCAAGGGGTGCTATGCCTGGGCAGAAAATCAAGTTAGTTGAGAGGGGTTTGACAGCAAAATGACAGAACTATTGCTAGTTTTACCGGACGGTGGACGTGGGAGAGTTCACATGATGGTTCTAGTGGAGTTGATCATGTGCCTTTGAAGAAAGTGATGTGTACATGCCTAGTACTGCTAGGGAGTGCTTGGATGTTTTGCTTTAACAAGTTGCCATAACCCGGCCTGTTCTGGTGCCACTGCGGAAGTAACTGTTTCTCAACTTTGTGTTCATCTGGGATGGAGCATCTAAGAGCACTGAACGAATTGACCTTTTCCTTTCTCCCACAGCTAAAGTTTGTGAAGACATGGTTTACTTCTGGTCCTAGCACTCATTTGGATTCATACAGTTGGTATGCAATTTAGGGACTAGAGGTATTGACTGAATTTTTATTTTTAATTGAACACAATGAGGTTGGACATAATCCCATGGCACTGCTTCGGAAATACTGCCAAACTCGATTAGCGTTATCACCACTTGGTCCGGAGGATTTCCCCTCTATTACCAGTGTTGGCATGGCAGTGGAAATCTCCATTTTTGGATTCAGTTGGACTCCAGTGGGTATTTAACAGATTTACCATGGACAGTGATTCCATCCGCAGCAAATCTACCTGTTTTTAAAGGCAATTGTAGGATTTATATCCATCTGCATGCTGTTGGCATATCCTACACTTTACTTTCAAAGTTTTACTGCTATTTTTTCCAGCACTGCCAAACTTGTAATGAGACCCAATTCAATGAATCGAAAATAACGGTGCACAGCACAATTGGAATATTATTTCATACAAGCAGGGATGTCATTTGGGGGAACCAGGGTCGCAACTGCGACCCCTGAGGTCTCCCTTGCTACCCCTGTGCTATCCCTTGCTACCCCTAAAAAAATATTTCTTTTTAAAATGATTTTCTTTCTTTTATGTAAGCTCCTGAGTTGTGGCCAGCACAATGTGGCTCTTTATTTTTGGAGTGGGTGGCTTTCTTGTTCAGGTCTCTTAAAAAACAGGGGGTTCCACAAGTACAATACTTTGAGCAGTGACCCTAAATAAGAAAGAATAGGAATAACAAATCATTTTTCTTTCTGTAATTCTATAAAATAATTGCTAGACTCATTAAACATTTATTTCAGACACACTTCAGGCGGTGAGTTACTGATTTAGTCGGTTCTTAAACACCTCAACTCATCCTTTCATCCTTCCGAGGTCGATGAATAACTACCAACACAGGTTGGGTGAGATTGTATGTATATTTTTTGTATAGAAAGCGCTTAAGCGTAAGTGCTATATAGTAACACATCATTATCATTTGTCTTTGGACGTCTGCTTGCATTCACAGTAATTTGGTAATATGGGCCCTATTCAGACTGATATTAACAATACATATGGTGATCAAATGTACATCACATTATAGTGATATCGTAACCATATTTTTTGTAGCGTACTTAGGACCAATGCTATGTGATGCCACTTCCTGTTTTGCCAAGGGGTAAAAGGTCATGTTCCCTTTCTTTCCGATATTTCACTCCTGGCTGGTGGTCAAATGACATCACTTCCTGTGATGTCATCAGTGGTCAAAGGTTGTGTGATGTCACTTCCGCTGAGTCTGGCATTCTGGTGAAATGACGTCCCTGCATATAAGGGTTTTCGAGTGAATTTTTAAGATAGCAAAAATGAACTGAGCAGTGGCAAACCACATGTAAGCCCACGTATGGGCAAAGCAAAAGAGGGCAGATCTACAGTTCTTCTCCTCCTGTGGGTGAAACCAGGAATAAAGGCACTTAGCTCTATGATGCTGCTCAAGATGGCAGGATAACAATGTGAGGGTGGGCCAAAATGGCACAAAAGGAAGTCTTTATTATATTTTCAGACAAAGAGGTGGGGACTAATTAGAATCTGCAAAATGAAACCAGGGAGGTGGGGTTCTAACAAAGTCTGACTAGCTCAGGCAGAGTTAAGAGTTCTGTGCAGGAAGGGGCCCCTATGTTTTCTAGGGAGGTAGTGCACTGGATGAGGAAGCGGGTCGTAAGGCAATCCCTACTTTGTGCACAATGGGATCTGCAGGATATGGCAGAATCCTAAACCAAAATGCCTCCGCAATGACAGGCAGAAAGGAAAGAGGTGAGGTGCATTGTGACATCATTTCTGCATGATGAGTTGTGGTGGACAACTCCAGACTGCTTGATACAAAGATCCATCTTCATCAACCCTACAAATCTGTCTTTGTAGTCACCATCCACTCTTGTAGATTCATGAATCTTTTTCTCATTATTTCCTCATCTGCGTTGCCTCCCAGTGGTGTAGCCCAGCGCCCGTTGAACTCAATAAACCTTGTACCTACTGAAGCCTGAGACAAAGGGAGATGGGAAGAAATCCAGAGTTCTGTAAAATAGTGATAGGCCCACCTGTATCGATTCTCCAGACACATTGGGGCATGCTGGGTTCCTGAACTTCTGACCCCGAAGCAATCGCCAATCAATGCCTTTCCAGTCCTAGGTATGAGGTTAGGCGTCAGTTCCTGCATTTCATCCTGCCATCCCTGCCCCACTTATCTGCTGAGCCTTATAATCCACATAGAGGTGCACCAGAGAGGAGAGAGGGCCTTTACAATGTTTGTCTGAGTTTCTATGTGACCACAGGTAATTCCAAGACCAACAGTCACAGCACCACAAGCAATGATCAACCACATAGAAGTGGAATTTAAGAGGTGCCTGGCATAAAACGAGAGCTAGACAGTTTAGATGTGAAGCTGATAGATGAATGCAAATAGCTGGATCAGAACGTAGAAACATCCAACAGACTTACCTATCATGCCTTCAATGTTCCCAGGAGCAAGGAAAAAGGAATTCAGGGCTCAGATTGACAAGGTATAGTAGAGAATGGTAGGTGAGATGATTCTGCTTCAACACCCAAGGGATGGCTGTTGAGTAGCATGAAGGATGATCTGGTTGCATAAAAGGGAGTAGGTAGAGTAAGCAACAGAGGAATGTGGCTATAAAGTGTAGATTTCACTGAGTGGAAATGCTCTGTAGCTACAGTGGTCATGCAAGAGATAAAGAGGCTATTGACATCTGTGCACACTGACAGCATCACCAACAGTATCACTGGTTGAAGGAAACGTATAAAACATTATGTGCAATGATTTCATTAAGGAACACATCCAGATATTGTTTTCACTGAAATGTGATGGGAGGACTCTTAATCCATTTAGAAGGGACTATTTCCACTACACTAATCAGTTGACAGTATACTGCCTGTTCTGAGACATAGCCTTCATTACAACTTTGCCGGTCCGGAAACAACAGTGGCGGTAAGCTTACTGCCACCATTGTTTCCGGACCGGCAAACTACAAGTCTGCTGGCAGGTGCCATTCCGCGCGCCCGGTCTGCCCTGGCGGGCGGAACGGCACCCGCGAGCAGACTTTCCTGGAGTCACCGGCATCGGTATTAACGGTGCAGGTGTTTCCATGGTCCCCATTCCCATTGAGTGCTATGGGACTCAAATGAGAATGGGGATTAACAATTACAACCGCCTGATTTACCGGACCGCCAGGGCTGTAATGCCCCGGTGTTTCAGGCAAGTCAGGTGGCGGTAATTAATTGTAGGTCTTGCGGCAACCTGCCGGTTTTACCGGCACGGTTATCGCCGGACTTGTAATGAGGCCCATGGCATTTTTTGAAACATGACTTTAACGTACTGGTGGTGCAAATGGCACAGATGTCAGATAAGATGCTTTCAGTGATTCACAAGCATCCATGACTCTAATTGAAACTCAAAGTGGAAGAAAAGAATGACACAATAGATGCGCCTTGGGCAACATGAACAAGGAGATGCTTCCCTGCTTACCCGACATCCTGCTCTCTGCTCCTACCTGCGCTTGCTGACCGCACTCTCCTTAGCAGTGATCTGCTTGTCCTTTTCTGCTCCTGCCTGCGACTACACTTCATGGGCTGTCAACCTACCTGCAACCCTTCCTGACTTATTTTAAGAATTGTCTTCCTGCTGGCCTTGTTTGTAAATGACTCTCAAGTCTATCCAGCTTTCTCAACTGCTGCATTTATATAAAATACTCTTCTGTCCTTTTATATTTTACAGGACATCAGAGATTACCATTTTTGATCAAGGTTACAGAGAGGGACCCAAAACGCATAGTTTTTTACATCATTCCTGTAAAACTTTTTTTGATAATTTCATAACGATTGAGAAGGAGCAGCACTTTGTACAGAAATACCTGATTGTATGACATTACCTGATTTTGTTCTAAGTATTTGTATATGATTTATTTGCAATGCTTTGCACTGGAGCATCAATTTTATCCTACCAGGCAGTGTTTTCATTAATGTTTATTAAAACAAAATCTGTTGATGTATATGCATAGTATTATCTTTAATGGAGGGCATAACATGGATTTTACCACCTATTGCTTTTTTCCTCTTTGTGAGTTAATACATATCATTGCATATTTGGGTGTGTTGTTGTCCACAGGAGTATGCAGCACAGTCCCTAAATTAGTTCATGTAGGACCTTTATAATGATTTATTGGATGGAAGCTCTCAACTCAGGGAGTTCCTTCCTTCCCCAATCAAGGTGTCGCACAGTAAAACACATAACAGATTCAGACTTGGTCAGGTTTCCAACCTGTCTAACACCACTCTGCTTCCTCCTCTGTGCCACCAATCAGCCAATAACTAGGCCAGTGTACAGAAGAAGGTAATATCGATTTATTTAAATTATAGAATTAATAATAGCTGCATCACAATAACACAAGCCACCCACTGCATGGCACAACACAATAATCCCATATGAAATGTACTCACATTAATAGAGTGGCATGTATTTCATAGTAAACTTTCAGTTGCAACAGCAAAACACAGGTTGAATTTTAAATTAGATCACACATGGGATTTCTCTGCGCATCAACACATAGGAAACTTTAAAAACACACAGTCATTAATTAATTTATAAAAATGCTCTTTTCTCCCATCACCCCTACCCCCGGGCATCAGTTATATGTGACACCCCACACATTTAGGGGCAAGGTTTAGGGACTGGGAAAATATTGGGCATTTTGTTTGGCTTTTTAATTTGAAAGGCAGGATTTTGGAAATGAAATCAATGGGAATATTTTTCTTTCTCAGAAAGTCACAACATAACAACCTTCTTGAATTTACAGATAACCACCGTAAAATATATATTTTCTGATTCAGTGATTTATGGCAGGTCTGAGGACACTACTTTGATTGCGGCATGACCTTGCTTGAGTGAGCTATCATTTTTCGCAGTTTATTCATACACCCAAATAGTTATGAACTTCAAACTTCACAAAGCACCCATGTACAGCTAGACCTAATTTTGCATGCGACTCAGCTGTATTCTGTTGGAGGTACCAGGGTATGTTTAGGGTGGGAGTAGTAAACGGTGTATATTGAAGATGTTTGTGGCTGTGTAAACCGAACTAAAAGTGGGGCACAACTGTATTCCATGGAATGCAGTGCTTGAGGATCTGAATGAAGAAACACTGAAGCGACCAAACAGTGGCAAGAATTCAAAAGAGCAAACCCACCCCTGGAAACACTGTGGGAGGATAAATGTGAGTGTGGCAAAACACATCAGTGATGAGATTCAAAACAGAAAACATACCCTGGGAACACTGAGGGAAGAGAAATGCAAATGTGGCAAGACACAACAGTGGCAAGAATCAAAACAGCAGACATACATTTGGAGCCTACTGGGGGAATGCATGTGTGGCTGAATATAGGCAATGGCTGGTTACACTGTAACAAATTTACACTTGAAACACTGTGAGAAGCACAGTGCGGGTGCAGTTAACTACGGCAGTGGTAAGATTCAATGATGATGTCTCTTACCTGGAAGTAGCTGCAGAGGGCGAGTGTGGCATCTGGCAGGGTTGGGATGCCAAGGTGAGCAGGCAAATAGGGATGGTAGGCGCCCAAAGGAAGGTTCCCTTTGGGGGCTGCCCTGGCGGAGAGCTTCCAATATGGTGTTCCGGGTCTCGTGACCTAGAACACCAATCAGATGGGGGCAATGGTGAGCAGTGGGAGTAGGGAGGTGGAGCCATGTCCCATGGCCAGGGAGCACAGTGAAGTGTTAATGGTGCTGCAAAAATGCCCCCAATGAGTTAAAATACCTAACAAGGGCTGCTCATGCCATGGGAAGTCTCCTCTTAGTGGCAGAGGCTTGGAAATCGGAGAACTATGGGAACCGTCGCCAAGTCCTTTTGGTTTTCTGGGTCTCGTGACCTGGAATACCAATCGGGTTTTAGAGGTGCCCATAGCACAGAGTCAGCATTGCTGGACTTACAGACAGAAATGCTGAGTATCCTAGACAGAGGCAAAACAGGTTTGTTAATCCTCTTGGACCTCTCGGCGGCTTTCGATTTGTTAGATCATGGGAAGCTCCGAGAGGCCCTAGGCGCAGCTCGTAACTGCTCCCATGATGCAATAGATTGGGTATCATCATTCCTAGAAGACAGGAACTCAAAAATCAACTGGGCAGGTCACTCCACCTCACCCAAACCTGTAGACTGCGGCGTCTCTCAAGGAGCCAGTTTCTCTCCTTTGCTTTTCAATTTATACATCCGTTGCCTTTGTACTCTTCTATCTCAGCTTAGAATTTTTTTCACCAATCTCGCTGACGATACACAGCTCATCTTAGAGTTGAGTGGAAACCATTCCTTAGACAACGAGAAGTTATCGATTATCTATAACACCATTGAAAACTGGATGTTAACACACTGGATGTGTCTTAATAGTTCTAAAACGGAACTTATGACCTTTGGAAGTGCTAAAGCATTAAAAAACCTTGGCTCGGACTATTCCACCTTCACTATAAAAGACTCCACCATTAAGGTATCAAATAAGGCCAAAACCCTAGGTATTTATTAACAATCTTCCCTAGGTGCAGAAGCCCAAACCGCTTATTTAAAGCGAAATTGTCAATATTATCAAAAGCTTCTCTGCCAGATCAGACAATTTCTTAACATCAAGAACAGTGCCACGATAGGGAGAGCTACCATCCTGTCTCGCTTGGACTATGGTAACGCGTTAATGCTTGGCGCTAGCAATAATTGCCTGAAACAATGCCAGATTATTCAGAATAATGCTGTCAGGTCCATCACTAACAAATCTAAGCGAGAACACATCACCAAGGACAGAAATGATCTCCATTGGTTGGCAGTGAAGGAACGGATCCTGTTTAAATCACTAACCCTAACCCACCGATGTCTCTACGGCACGGCACCAGCATACCTTAAGAAAAAGTTCAGGTGGTATGAGCCAAGTCGTAGCTTGAGATCCGCCAAGCAAGGGCTGATCAATCCTAGCCTTCCAGGCAAAGCCACTGGTCTCGGTCGAGCTTTTCCGAGTTTGGCAACTTCCCACTGGAGCAAACTGCCTTGCAGCCTTAGACTGGAAAGCAACACCCAACTCTTTAGGAGGCATCTGAAGACCATTTTCTTCAAATAACTAGGCAATTTCTACACCGAATCATGTTGCCATCTTTCTGCCCCCCTCTCTTTACTTTCTTTTGTGTCGTCCTGTTAATCTTCGTCCTCGTGTCTTTTTCGCGCCCTGATGCTTGCGAGCTACGGCGCGTTACAAATAAATAAATAAATAAAAATAATAAATGAATCGGATGCGACAAGGGTGGGCAGCGGGAGGTGGAGCTAGGTCTCAAGGCCAGGGAGCATAGTTCAGCATTAATGGTGCTGCAAAAATGCCCCTAACAAGTGCACATACCCAACAAGGGCTGCTAATGCCCTGGAAAGTCTCCTCTTTGTGGTGGAGGCCAGGAAATGGGAGAATTACTGGAACCAACAAAGAGGGTCAGGGATAACCCTGTTCCAACCTGATGCTCACAGTAAGTAAGTAATCAAATTTTAAATGCTCATCTTATTAAAGGTGTTGTAGTACATTAATGAATGACAACCCATTTCTATACAATGTACAGTAGATTAAACTCAGTAAATCTCTTCAGAATGCAGTATGCAGTTGCAAAGCCAATACATTTCAGAGTAGTCTCTTTCTTCAGGGCTAACACCTGCAATCCAAGCATACCCTTTCGAGAAACCGAGTTATGTAGTGCCACCCCATGGTGGTTATGGTAAATCACTTTGGCTTGTTCTACAGTTCAGACTCCATGGGGAGTCAGTTGTTTTTAATTACTGGAACCGTCACAAAGTCCTTTTGGTGTTCTGGGTCTTGTGGCCTGGAACACCAATCGGATGCGTTGAGTGCGGACAAGTGGAGCTGGGTCTAAGTGACGGGGAGCATGGTGAAGCGCAATGGCACTGCAAAAAAGCCACCAATTAGTTAAAATACTTAACAAGTGCTTCTCACGCCCTGGGTCCAGAAGTCCAGAATCCTACCAAGTAGCAGGACTTCAACCACAAGCCTTCGGAAGAGGGGCCTTTAAGTCAACAATGGTATAGGAATGCGGAGCATAACTCTTCACATGAAGCAGAAATCCAAATACAAAACAAACAAAATTATCATACCAACTTTAGACCACCTTGGATTTCAAAACCTAGGGCACGTTGCGGTCATGCCTAAAAGCTATCTAGTTCGATCCCCAAGCCTGTGCTTTTCACCATCTGACCCCTCCAATGCATTGAGAAGCGATGGCCAATGTGGTTTGCAAGGAGTTTGGCGTGGGAACAAAGTTTCTTGTGTCCCAATGACCCATTAAAATCGAATGTTATAGTTCATGACCAGCAAAGCAGATCCGCTCTATTTTAAAGAGCATCAAGTGCAAAGTTGAAGGGCATGGGCCATCTATTCCCACCACCATGGTTGTTGTACTGCAGGGTACACAATGTGCACTCGCCACTAGCTATAGGTTAGGGATATTTGATTCATGGAGAGTCAGAAATGGCATGCTGTGGATATCTATAGCATTCAGGTAGCAAGGGACTTCATATGGCTGGCTAATCGCTTACACCTTGAACCTTTGCCCCCTGTTGTAGTGTATCCAAGCAAAGGGTGAAACAATGACACCCCCCACATGCTCACCTACCCTTCCCACCTCACCTTCGCTCATGATAGACTGGCTTTGGGAGGGTTCTTCCAAAAAGCAGATGCAAAAGACAGGTGGGGGTTGGGTAGAGTTCTTTGTGACAGCGTGACCTGGCTTAAAGAGACATATGGGTGATGAAAATGCCACAAAAACAGCTACCCGCCTACACACGTAGTAGGTGTGACTGGTTGCAAACTGTGCTACCTTTCATGTCGGGTGAATAATTACGATCCAATTCTGAACATTTGCATATAAAGTCCTGAAGACGGGTCCAGCACACGCCTGATAGCATCTTTAAAAACCAGCTACAGAGCCTGTTCTTTTGTCCAATTAATTTCCGCTAGGACCCAGAAACACACTCTCTGGTGTTGACAGAGTCAAGGACAAACAAATTGTTTTCCGAGGTTTCATTCAACAACAAGATGTTCACCTCACACTTTTACTAACCTCACAACATCACCAGTACACAATGATTGTGTTAAGTTAAAAAAAAATGTTTTGGTTGAAAATACTGATTTCCATTATATGTTTTTTATGTGAAGTTATGTACAAACAAAATGCATTTTTGTCTTTTTTTAATATAAATCTTATTGAGTGTTTTCTATAAATTAAAAGATGTATATCTCTATTACTTCTGTCATAATTATTCAACCGACATGAAAGGTAGCACAGTTTGCAACCAGTCACACCTAGTACGTGTGTAGGCGGGTAGCTGTTTTTGTGGCGTTTTCTTCACCCATGTGTTTGTAGTAGTCCTCAGCCACACAGCCCCCTAAAAAAGAGGACTCTGCAGCTCTAATTGCTTTGCATTATTAAAGAGACATATGACATGCTTCTACTCTGCCTTTTGTCCTGTACATTTACATCCCACAGTGCAAATGAAGAAAATCTGGCAGCCGGGACCAGCTTACATTACAGTGTAAACATAACCGGCCCCACTGCCAAATTATACACAGGAGCAACATCAGCACCATAACGTGTGCGAGATTCTTAAAGCGGGCTTGAAATTAGACCCGATTCAGGCTTGTGAGTCTACATTAAGGTCTACGATCAGGGGTGTACAGAACTATTTTTATTTGGGGGCTTCTTTTCTCTCGAAACAGCCTGAATGTCTGTCTTTTTTCAAATCTTTTGCTTTATGTCGATTTTGATCCAAATATAAAGTGCATGTTTGCTTTTGTGATTCCTTTTCCTCTTTTTTATTATGTTCTAAGTCGTTGAGATGTTTTTTTGTCTGAGATCAATTTAACTGATTCTATCAGAACAATATTTTTAATACTTATATACGTAGAGTTTATGTAAAGATATGTGTTATTATATTATGATCTGTGTCTTTTACTTACTTTACTGTTTGCTTGTGTAGTATTCATGAGTGTGTAAAATATTCTGCCTCAAGATTCTTAATTTATGAGATTTTTATGTTATACATGTGTTAAAAATCATAATTGTGTCTTCTTTGTTATGGCTAAAACACAATAAACAAAAATAATAATAAATAAATTAAGGTCTACGATCAGGGGTGAGAAAGCTTTACAGAGAGTGAGACTGAACTAAAGTCTATGAAACCGGAATGAAACTGACTTTCATGTGTGAGTCTCATCAAATCTAAGGAACTCTTGTGGGTTGGCTGGGTGTGAAACCTGACTTTGTTTTGACATGCTTCCTGGTCCTCCTTTAGATGCTGTCCCGTAACAACCCTTCCATCCCCTTCCAGCCTTCCGCACTGGTGCGTCAAAGCTGGGGTTAGCTAGCACTACACAAACCCCAAATTACAGAGAGCCACTCAGCAGATGAAAGGATGAACGGGAGAACACAATGGGGGAGAAAGAGAGAGCTTGAAGTAACCCACCTCTTGCAGTTGCACAAACTCTTCTTTTAGGAGGCGCAACGCGGTGTCCTTCTCCCACAGTTGCTTCTGCAGGCGGATCTGCCCCACATTCTCCAGGATTGTGGACCTTTAGGAAAGAAGTACACTAACTGAAGGCAAAGGAAAGCAAGTATTGGCAAAGCAAACAGTTTGGGCTTTTGTCACAGGCTGCCTCCCAGGTTCCTAGAAACAAAGACCATGGATGTGGCCCATGTGGAAGTAAGAGCGTTCATACTGCCTGCTGTCCCTGCCCATGCACGGCATTACAGAAGGGTCAGCTCTGGTGAAAACAATGAAGCACCTCCAAACTCCACTGGCCTCGTCCACCTCCAAACTCCACTGGCCTCGTCCACTCTAACATAAGGAAAGGTCGGGAATGGAGCTGAGACACTTTCCTTCACACCCAACTCTTGTCACTCCCCTAGGTTGCTCCCTTAGGCAGCAGCTCTATGGAGGAGGGCAAGACAGGAGGATTTTGCATTCAGCTGGGGCAGGTGGGCACGACATCTGCTGTCCCCATCCCTCTTGCTTATTAGGTCCATCTGACTGTGGCAAGAGAACCAGTAAAGTGGGCAAGGCATGGGGAAAGTCGCACGGGGTGTCTGTTGGTTCGGCCTTTCCCAGACTAAGTGAGTAGTGAGGCACATGGGACAGGACCACTGCGACTCACTGTGCTCTAGGCACCTAATCTGGGAAGTCCTCCTTGTTCCCACTTTCCTTGTCCTGTTGTTATATGGGTAGTAGGAGAAGCATGGATGAATGTAGAATGTTTTGCAACAGCACAGAAATTATGAAAGCGTGCACAGTCTGATGCATGTTAAATCCATCCCTCTATAGAGGAAAAAAACAGCCTCGCCGCAGTGGTGCTTAAGTGAAATTCAGGAACCACACCTAAAAACCATGTTTATGCGTATCTTTCCGTGCCCTAAAAGTGGCAAACACGAACAGCATGACAAAGCCAAGGGCTTAGGACCTTGATCTGGCAAAGATGAACATGACAGAAGGGGTCTTGAATTTGATTATTGTGGACATGATAACTGATCAAGGCACCAATAGAATAGTAAATACTGACAGGCAAATAGCCTAAGAATTCAGTTCATGGCGAATTAAACGCAGACCGGATATGCGCCGTTCATAGGATGGTTGCCTGAAAATTAAGAGCATGATCAACATGGATAAGAGAGTTGAACCAAGGATTTAGATTTACTGCCTCAATGTGGTAACAAAGAAACAATTCAAAGCTATGATATTGTAAACATGATAGGATAAGAGCAATGATTCATGTCCTGCAAGTGGTAAACATGACAATATATATTAGAGCAAGGATTCATGGCTTGTAGGTCGTGAACTTTGGAAGTATAATGGAGTCTAGATTCAGAGCAAGGACATAGTAAACATGGGCAGTATATCAGACAAAGGCTTCAGGCAGGAATGTAGTAAATGCAGAGGAGGTCAGTTTGCTCCAATTTGTGACTTGGCGGGGGTACCTGGTACATTTGCGCTCAGGCATAGCCAGGTACCAGCTCCAAATGTTTGTCATTTGCACGGCAGAGTGCACATGTGCAGGGAAAAGGCAGCGTACACGTGTGTTCACTACCTTTTGCCCTGCACTTTTGCACTTGGCCATGCAAAGTGAGGAAATGCTGCCTGACATCCTTGAAAGGTCTCAGCTCACGGCGATCGTATGATTTGCGAATTCGATCCAGCTATTAAACCCCCCTCGCCCGCCCTCCTGCACTTCTCCGCTTTGATAAAGACACCTGGTCAAAGCACGTGTTAGCATTTTCTCGTCCTGCAAATGTACCAATACTTACTTGCAAGACCCAGGCAACTAATTGGCCCCTTAAACAACCAATCAAAACAAGCAATATGAAAACCTGATTGTGTTCAGCAGTGATCGCGAGAGCCTACGTGCAGGCATCACCTTAATATGTGACAACAGTCAAATCCAGCGCCATTAACGCCAGGGATCCAATCCCAGCCTATCCAGTATTAGATGTCACCAGTGCTACGGGATTCAATAGTTCTGTAAAGGATCTTTCAAATTCTGAAACCAAATAATCAGGGGACTCATGATCAGAAGTAGATTCCATGAGAATTTAAAGACAGGATTTCGAGTCTCCATGCAGGACTTTATTATAGTCCCTACTAGAGACAGAGATTATTTTTCCGAGCTATAAGAGATGGCAATGCAAATTGAACAGTGACAGAGAAGTGGTCAGACAGGTCGGTTTTTGCTGACTACCCAGTAACAGGAGAATTACACCCCCCCCCCCCCCAACCCCCCACCATTATAGCTATGACATATGGATTTTGATGGTTTGGCATTTCCCATAAGATGTTTAATGTGCATGTGAAACTTAAAAAGGCACTTAGTTTCTGCCATTAAACACTATAATAAACACTCAAAATGTTTCCGGAAAGAAAACTGCAACAGGGGAGATGACTTGATTGACCCAGGCTGACACACTGTGGCCAACAAGGAATAAAGAATTTAAATTTAAATTTAATTCTTTCACAGACATCATCTTCCCTGCTAACTCATATCTGCTCTTTAGAAATGGTGGAATGGAAATGGTGTTGCTTTCTTCTTTTGGAATTTGTATAATAATAGTGGATTTAACTTTCCTATAGGGGTCATGTTTGATTATGGAAAAGTTACATTTTCCACAGAATCAGGTGCGATAATCATGATAATGTCCCCACAGAGAGAGTGTGTACTTGCAATCATGTTGAGGTCCCCACAGAGATGGTGTGTGATTACAATAATGATAAGGTCCCCATAGAGATGGTGTGTGATTAGGACTATACTCAAGTCCCCACAGAGACAGTGTGTAATTATGATGATGTTAAGCACTTGGGCATTAGCCGCTCTATGAATCTAAATATAATACAAGAAATACAAATACAAAATATGGTCCCCACAGATATGGTAAGTGATTATGATAACCCTAAAGTCCCCACAGAGATGGTGTGTGATTACAATGATGATAAGGTCCCCATAGAGATGGTGTGTGATTAGGACTATACCCAAGTCCCCACAGAGACAGTGTGTAATTATGATGATGTTAAGCGTTTGGGCATTAGCCACTCTATAAATCTAAATATAATACAAGAAATACAAATACAAAATATGGTCTCCACAGATATGGTAAGTGATTATGATAACCCTAAAGTCCCCACAGAGATGGTGTGTGATTACAATGATGATAAGGTCCCCATAGAGATGGTGTGTGATTAGGACTATCCTCAAGTCCCCACAGAGACAGTGTGTAATTATGATGATGTTAAGTGCTTGGGCATTAGCTGCTACACACACACACACATTTTACCTACCTTGTAAGGACTATGTGCGGAAACCTACCTTGTGGGAACTAACCCTTCCCAATGTTATAAAAATGGGCTAATAGCAGAATTATGTTCAGAAAAAATTCATAACACAGGAAATTCATATTTGCAAAAATGCTTATTTTTTCTCACATTTATGCACCATCTTTGCGGGGACTTTAACGTGTGTTACCATCTTTGTGGGGGCTTACTTCATTATTCTCATTTGGGATGGAGGGCATCATAAGCAAATGTAAACATGCTTACTTTAAAGTACTAAGTATACATTATACCATTTTATATCTACATGTGAGTATCTGCCTGCATTATGGGTATCACAACAGATGGATTCAGTTGGTTTTGCATTTCCCATAAGATGTTTAATTTGCATTTGAAACTTAAAAAAGCACTTGGTCTCTGGCATTAAAGACTATTATAAACGTTAAAAATGTTCCAGAAAAAGAGAACTGTGGCACAAGAGATGACTTGATTGACCCAGGCTCACACACTGTGGCAAAAAAGGAATCATGAATTTAGATTCAGATTTCGTTCTTTCACAGACATCATCTTCCCTGCTCACTCATATATCCTTTTTAGAAATGGTGGAATGGAAATGGTGTTGCTTTCTTCTTTTGGAATGTGTATAATAATAGTGGAGTTAACTTTCCCAGAGGGGTCAAGTATGATTATGGGAAAGTTACATTCTCCACAGAGATCGGGTACGATAATCATGATAAAGTCCCCACAGAGATGGAGTGCGCTTGTAATCAAGTTAAGGTCCCAACGGAGATGGTGTGTGATTACAATGATGTTAGGTTCCCCACAGAGATGGTGTGTGATTATGACTACACTCCAGTCCCCACAGAGACAGTGTGTAATAAGCGCTTTGCCAGAAGCAGCTATATAAATCTAGATAAAATACAAAATACAATTACAAAATAATGTCCACACAGATATGGTATGTGATTATGATAACACTAAAGTCCCCGCAGAGATGGTGTGTAATTTCAATGATGTTTAGTTCCCCACAGAGATGGTGTGTAATAGGAATATTTTTAAAGTCCATCCAGAGGTCACACAGAGGTCAACAAAAACTTGAACTGAACATTTGAGTCTAGTATTTAACTTCTCAATGGTTGTCCTCATTAAGCATCTTCCCTTCCCCATCAAAAATGACTTACCGCTCCTTCTCCTACTATCGTACACTACACACACGTATTCCTCTACACACATGGCAGCCTTATGCCTATTAATACCAAATTAACCTGAGGGAGCCTTGCCAAAGCTCTCATCTCTATTTATTTCACTCACCCCCAAAGCAGTGGCTAATCAGGTATCACAGCGCTGTCATGTAATAGATTTTGGGCTCTCCCCTTTTAAAAGAGAGAAATCGAAGTGCCACTGCCACAAACCACACAGAACCATACTGGCATATGATTCCCCCACTAACCTAGTAAAGTCTCATGCAATAAAACCACCAAAATGCCAAAGGTTCACTATAGAAGACCACCTTTCAGTTAATGTATTGAGTATGATAATGATGCTGAAGTCCCTGAGGAGATGATATGCGATTATTTTGATGTTCAAAAGCCGACAGAGATGCTGTGTAATTATCATGACTTTAAGGTCCTCACAGAATTGTGTGTGATAATGGTGGCAATGAAGTCCCCACATAGAAAGTGTGTGATCATAATGCAGTTAAACTCCCCTTAGACATGGTGTGTGATAAAAATGGTGTCGGAACCCCAAAGAGATTGTGTTTGAATATAGTGATGTTAAAGTTCCCACAGCAATGGTGTGTTTATAATGGTATTAAAGTCCCTACAGAGATGGTGTGTGATAAAAATGAGATTGAAGACCCCACAGAGATGGCGTTTGATCATATTGATGTTTAAGTTCTCACAGAGATGATGTTTGATAAGGGTGCTATTAAAGTTTTCACAGGTGAAGCGGGACAATTCCATAGGTGAAGTGGGATAATAATGATGTTACCGTCCACACAGAGATGATGTGTATCAATGTTAGAGTCAGAGATGGTATGTAACAATGTTTGATAAATGGATCTTAAATGATATGACTTCTACAATTTTGGTGGCTTTTTGGCGATATGTTCTGCAATAGAGGTAAGGTAGGGACTGGTGGGAGCAGATCAAATGTGAGCTGCAAATCCTGAAGTGTTGATTAGTACAGATGTAGATGTACGTGCTTTGCTTTCTGTGAGCTGGTGAGATACAGAGTGAGTTGGACATGTAGGTTTTGTGTTGATACATGGGCCCCAGGTGTGGTGTTCCATGAAATACTAACAGGATTCATCTTACGAACATGGGTAGGTGTGGCAATGCAACATGGGAGATCACAGAACAGATTAGGGTGTTTTCCCTTATGGGTGTTTGAGTGGCCATGCCACTGTGAGGGGAGTTTTAGTTGGTTGATATACAGAGTGTAAGATGAATAAGGGAGCATGAAGGTCAATAACATCACAATAAAGATTTTAAAGGCCCCACAGAGATGTTGTGTGATGTTGAGGTTAAAACCCCTGCAGAGACAGTAGTTGATGATGTGAACATTTTTTTCTAAGATGGAAATGTTTAATGCTATATTTTTCCCTCATTGTTAGTGTGAGATGATGGTTGTGTTACACATCGCATAGACCAATTGTGACATAATGGTGATTTATTTGCTCCCAGCAAGGTGTTGTGTGATGACAGGAAACTGAGGAAGCTAAATTAGAAGTCAGGTGTCAGTGATCAATAGTCACCAAATGAGCATGTAGACCACATCTCCTCAAGCCAATAGATGGCTTCTCCACAGCAATTGTTTGATTGTGGTGCTTTCATCTACATTGCATTGTGAATGTTGAGCCCTAGTTTAATGTCTCCAAAGATAAAAGGCTTGATTATGAGTTGAATGGAATTCTCTTTGATAATTCTGTCCAATTACTGTATTGTTATTTTGCTGTAATAGCACAACCACATCAGACCTGGAGATACATCTTACAGATTCTGAGGTGGTGCAAATCCCCATTATTCTGTCCTATTAAACTAAAATGGGGTATGGAGGATTAACAAAGGACCGTCATTTTTCAGGTGGTAACTTCTCCATTTTGTGGACGAAAAACCGCCAGTCAAATGCTGGAGTTTTTTTCCTCCAACTAAACTCTAAAATCGATAAATGGCTGTGTGTTAAAATTGGTAGTAGATCTGTTACACACATTGGGCCTCATCACGAGTTGGGCGGTAACGCTGGCGGTATTACTGCCGGCGCTAATAGCCCTACCGCCAAACCCCCGGCGCTATTAGCGCCGGATCACGGGTTTGGCGGAAGGGTTATTGCCCATTCCCCATTGGGCCCATTCAGGAATTCCTCATTCCCCATTGGGCCTAATGGGGAACATTCGCGCTATTACCGCCGGTGAATTTCCCGCCGGCGGTAATCGCGCCAAAAATCGGCAATTTTGCGGCAGATTTCCCCCCAGCTCACAGCTGGGGGAAATCTGCCAAAGCCATGATCTGGCGGACCCTTAAATGCGGCGGTAAAAGCGCTACCACCGCATTTACGGGTTACCGCCAGACTCGTGCTGAGGCCCATTGTATTTTACTGCACTGCCATACTTGTAAAGAGGCACAGGGTCTAGTATTGTGGTGATTTTAAAGCACCCACAAGGATGGTCTGTGAGGACTATGCCTCTACCCATGTGGGAAACTGTACTTTTAGTTACGCTCCTGTAAAGGTTTGTGACTATTGTGATGCCAAAGTTTCCATTAGTATAAACTGTAAATGATGGTAAAGAAGCAACAAACATGGTAGATGGCCTCTCCTCTTCACCCTCTAACCCTTTGTATAAGGAAAACATATTTCATCCTTTGCCTTTCACCATCACTTTTTTGCTGATGACACTCAAAACATGTATCTACTTCACCCCAGCCATTTTGGAATGTATTACCAACTGTCTCACTGCAATTCATTACTAGATCACACTCAGCTGCCTCATGCTGAACTCCACAAAAATGGAAATCCTCTTTCGACGGGATTGGTTCCTCCGACGTATTCCACATCTATGACAGGTAATCACCACAGCTGTGCTGCTTTGGAAAATCTTCGGCGTCTGCGTCCTGCGTGGATGACGTCGATACACTGTCCTCGAGGGCCTCCGTCGAGCCGACGTCACCGGATGTTATAAGTATGACGCACGACCCCCGTAGCCTCAGTTCCGTTTTTTCCGCGAACGTGTTCGCTTCGGAGATCTCGGTGCACCTCGGTTCTTCTGAGTACTTCTTTCGGTTCTTTGAACCTGTTTGTTTGTGAGGATATCATGTCTTCGTCTTCTTCTGTCCCGCGGTCGGGTTTCAAGAAGTGTCGGGACTGCGGTTCCAAGATGTCGCTGACAGACCCGCACGACGTCTGCCTCTGGTTCCTCGGTGAGGACCACGCTACGGATGATTGTGACGATTGCCAGTCGTTAACATCGGAGGCCTTGCGGGAGCGGAAGAAGAAGCTTTGTCGGTAGGGTGTCCAAGCCCTGAAAGTCAAAATCCGCTGGGCTTTCGACCGATGATTCGAGGGGCGACTCTCCACATCGTCAGTATAACTCCAGGGGGTATGGGTCTCGGAGTGGGTCTTGCCATTCCTCTGCCTTTTCCAGGCACTCGCAGAAGCACTGTCACCGGTCGCTTTCCCCGTCCTCGTCCGAGGACTCCGCCCGTCGGCAGGTTGCTTGTCCCAAGAAGCATTCTTCTCCTGCGGAATGGGAGGCATTTCTTACGGAGATGATGGCGATTTTCCAGTCGCAGGGCTCCGTTCCATCCGCGCCTTCCAAAGAAGCCGGCAGGGAACGTGCTAGGGCCACTGCTCGCACGGCTTCGGGCTCGGGCGGTCGGTGCAATCATCGGGAGCCTTCGAGGTCCCGATCGGACAAGGTAGATTGCTCTAGCCATGCCCGCTCCAGGTCCCGGTCCTCGACGCCCTCGAGACCGGTTGAGTCTATGAGGTCTTCTAAGAAGACGTCAACGCCATCGGCGCCATGTCCGTTGAGGGACTCTCTCGAGACTCCGCCCCCGAGGAAGTCATCGACGCCATCGGCGCCGGGGCCGTCGAAGGACACGCTTGGGACGCCATCCTCGAGGCCTGTGTCGAAGCCATCGGCGCCTCGCTTGACATCGACGCCGAATCCGTCGACGCCCTCCACGTCATTTGTGGAGGCTTTACTGGAGGTACCCGTGCATCGGTGGAAACTCAGAGGAAGGCCCTGAAGAAGTCGGTAAGGCCTGTACTTGAGCCTTTTTCTGTGCCCTCTTCCAGGGATTTGTTCCAGCCTCTGGATTATATTTCTGCGGTGGAGGAAGGGTCTGGGGAAGGTTTGGTTCCTGAGGAGGTTCCTGATGACCTGTTATCTGGTCATAGCCAGTTGGAAGGCCTGCATCAGTCTTTGCATGATGCCAGTGGTCTTGATACCTCCCCAGAGGTTGAATTTGGCAGGCCTGAGCCTGGTACGCATGCTGAATCTTTGTACAGGCGACTCATGTCGAGGGTGACGGAGTACTTCGGGTGGTCTGCGCCACCAGTGGATTTTCTGCAGGATGACCTGACGGATATCCTTGACCAAGGTCCATCCATTGACCCGATGCTGCATTTTCATTTGGCTTTACAGAGAAGGGTGGCGGCGGCTTGGACTGCTCCGGAGAGTCTCCCGGCAGTGAGCAAGTCTTTGCTGAAGAAATACAGTCCAGCTAGTAGCGACCCCAGCTACTTGACTACGCACCCCACTCCGGAGAGTTTGGTGGTGCAGGAGGCTAAGGCCCCAGCAAAGCAGGTGTCGTACCCTACCATCCCTGCTGATAGGGACGACAAGCGTTTTAATGGCTGGGTGAAGAAAGTGTTTTCCTCAGGGGGTATGGCTTTACAGGCAGCCAACTCTGTGTGTGCCTTAGCACGATTCACTCACACTCTGTGGAATTGTGTGTCTTTGGCGGCTGAACATATTCCGGAAGGGGAGGAACGGGATGGTTTTCTTGCTCTCGTTCAGGATGGCAAAGATGCCATGTGTGAATCAGTTCAGTCGGGTCTGGACGTTGCAGATTGTGTCAGCCCGTCCATGGCGGCGAGCACCGTAATGCGCAGATTTGCGTGGTTGCGGAAGTCGGGGTTTGCTCCTGACGTACAAGCCCGGCTTCTCAACATGCCCTTTGATGGTGAACATCTTTTTGGCAGCAAGGCTGACGAGAGAATACACACACACACACACACACACACTTTCACCCATAACTTAAATAGGGTGTATAGGTGTTCCCTACCATGGCACCTAAAAATGGCAGGAATTATCACCAGAATGCCACCAGACTCCTTAACCAAGTCACAAACCCTTCCCTCCCTTGGCTTAAGAACCTCCAAAGAGTTGACACGTGGACCTCCTGTGGGTCCTTGCTTGGGATTGCATATGCCTTTTCCATGAGTCCTGAAAAGTTATCAGACCTCTCCAGGTCCATCGATCCATTCCCGAAGTCTGCAAACCAGTTTGCAAGGTTCATGAACCCTCAAAAGCCCAGAGTTTACATCAACAGCCTTAAACACCAGGGAGTGAGGTTGTGGACCCTCAGAGACCCCGCCAACAATACTTACTAGTCAAGCAGCATGTCACAGGATATGTCCTTCCATGCACAGCCCTATCTTGTCTTCCAGACACATACCTGACATCCAGGATGCCAGGTCTGATATAGCTTTAGCCTGACAAGTTCCACCCCATGTGACCCTAGCTGCTCAGCCAATCACAGGGCAGCCTTGCCCTCAGACCACATACACACACACAAACAACCTGGATCTTAGTCAGTGAGTAAGAATCAATGGAGCAAAGGTTTGGAGGAAGCTACTGGACCTTGGAGAGAGGGTGAAGGTAAAGATTGTGGGAGCTTGAAGAAGTGAACGGAGTTGGAGTGTGAAGGCGTAGGATTGTTGGCAAGGTTAGCAAATGAACATAGGAAGTTGGAGAAGAGATTGAATACCAGAGGGTGTGAGAAGTAAAATGTTAGTGAGATCAATGGGGAACACAGAGGCAGAAGGAAAGGTAGTAAAACCAGAGACAGAGACGTAGGTGAAGGGGGAGTTGATAAGCTAGAGGGTGAGGCAGAAGTGGAAGGAAAGGAAATGGAAGGAGTGTTGATAAGAGCAGAGGGAAGAGACAGAGGTGGAAGACGAGTGTGTAAGGCTAAAGGGTGAGGTATAGGTGGAAGAAGAGTTGGCACCTTTACCTGTGTTCTTCTGCTTGCTGATCTGCAACCCGTATGTTTGGTGTTGCTGTGCCCTTCTGAGAGTTGGATGACCGCTCCAGCTCCGCCATCTTAAAGGACTGGCTCTGAACCAGCTGAGCTCTGCAGGGAGTGAAGCTTAATCTGAGAATAGTACACAATGGTCCCTGCTCATGCACACCAACAATGGAGAGGATGTGAAATCCGACTGCTGTATAATGGTGAATGCACAGAACTCAGAAGTTCCTTGATGGGTTACATATCACACAATGCAATTGAAATGTGTTTGAGTAAAGAAGCAGTTCTCTGGTAGTCTTTATAAAGTTCCATTATATGCCATAACCAACCCATACACCTCTTGTTTGAAAATTATCTTTGCTTACGCACACACATGTATGCTTGTGTTTGAGCATGGACAAGTCTCTCCATAAATAATAGAGTAACTTGGCTGGGCCTTCTGAGCAATGGCCATCTTGAGTCATGTTCCAGCCTTGGGACTCAGTACCTTCCTTGGTAGCATACCTCCCGATTTGTCTGTCCGTATTACAGGTGGCCTAAGTGAGGGGTGATGTGACATTTATTGATTAGTAGAACTGGGTGAACATTTCCATCATACTCAGAGGTTAAGACTGTGTCCATCGGGATGATGTCATTATCCAGACAGATTGCTTTTTCAAGATACATATTCCACAAACATATAATTATGTTAACATTCACACATTTTAAAAATATATAGTCTATAAAACATGGGTTGGTTGGGGAAGATATAAGAGGTTTTAGGGGGAAGGGGATGTGGGAAAAAGGGGCATCATTGGGACCCCCCACAAGGGCAGAATTTGAAAGGCGAAAAACATTGGGAACCTTCAGGTCAGGAAAGTGGGCGTCGGCCGAAAAAATAATGTACACTTCAGAACTCTTTTTTGTAGCTATTGCTTTCTGTACTTTTTGTGGGTGCCCATTTTTCTCTTGCTTAATCCTGAATGGCGGCATGACGCCTCAGTCTCTTCAGGAAGCCCTCATTTGTGCTGTTCATGCATCTGCTGCTTAGCTGTACAACCTACCCTTGAAGAGCAGCAAGACTATCTTCATGCCCTCTGGGCTTAGCGGGCCTGTCCATGTAGACTCGTCTGAGGGAATATATCAGGCTAGGATGTTCTGCTTTTTCCACTTCTTTCATGTTGTCCTATATTTCAAAATTTCCCTTCCTCTTTCTCCCTCTTCCTTGCCACAACCCTTCATACCTTCTGTCTTTCTAGTATTGTCGTCTTACTTTCTTTAAGGAAATGGGCCTTAGGACCCATTACCTAAACTTTTACAATTCGTGTGTAACGTATTTACAGTAATCTGTATATAAATGTTCTGCGGACACATTCTGTGACGTGTAGGCATGTGAGACATGTCCCACCCTGAAAGCACTGACAATGCATTTAAAGTTACGTTTTAAGTTACAACCTGTGTGAAATTGCTACTAGCCACGTCACCTACCTGGTAAATAGGGACCAACAAGTTTACCAAGACTGGAATACTGTTTAACAAAAGGCTTTCATTAGGGACTACTTCACAGGAGTGTGAAGCATGCAAAAATAAAAGGATAGCTGCTTCAACTTCTCCCGAGTTCACCCTTCTGCAGAACGGGGGTCCCCATGATGTCTCACCAGATAGTCGGGCTCTTTAACCTTCCAGACTTGCAGTATGCGTGACATCCACCTGGTCCAACCATTGTGGTACTCCAGATATTGAAGGCTTTAGACATCCGGAAATTCTGTCTACAAAGCTTTGTTTTATTTGCACACTTACCAGGACCGGTAACCTAAGATTCACTCAACGGGCATGGGCTATGGAGCTGAAAGGTTACAAGGGAGAGCCTCCAAAGAGAGGAGGAAGGAGAGACAGGGAGCAGTCCTCTTCAGGTTTGTGGAATACTTCTCCTGCAGCCTCGACACCCTTATGATAATCTTCCAGACACATCCCAATGCCTCCTCCAGTCTTCTGGTCCTGCCCAACATTGGACCTGGCCCTCTGGAACCTACCCATGTCAACAAACTAACCCCTCCTCTTATCTTGTCTTTTCCTAGCAGTCAGTTCCTGCTTTTCCTTAGCTCTTCCCTCCATCTCTTAGCCGCTTTTGCTTTTTTCCGGCCGTCTCATGCATTCCTCTTCCAAGAACTCCTCCCACTCTTCCCCCTGGGTCCTTAGTCTGTTTCTTTTACCCACCTTCCCCGGTTTCTCCTGCCTCCTTGTCATCAATGACTTCAAATTCATGTCTATGTTTGTGGGGTCTCTTTCACCTGATGCTGTCACTTTTTTTGCCACCTTTATCTAATATTACCACCATCTTATGCCATCCACCTTTGCTTGGTCCTGCCACCTCCTTCTGCCTGTGGGTCCCCCAATATTCTGCCTCTTTCAACAATGTCCTGATAAATCTATGTCTCTTCTCTTAATGTGCCTCTTTTTCCTCCTCCACCTCCTGTTTCCACCAACCACCTCTATCCAAATAAAATTATCCTTCTCCTCAGGGCAACCTCCTGCCCATAACCTCTTGTCTGGCTCTTACAGGCTCTGTATCACTTTCCACCTCTCTACTTGAAGTGTCCACCTGCACCTTCTCATGACTATCACCTGCTGCTGCCTGTAACCAGCAGCAGGTGATAGTCACCTGCTGCTGGTCTGTCTTAAAACATTCACTAACATCTCATGTTGTAATCACCTCCATCTCAACACAGGCACCACACCTGTTGTAATCACTTCTGATTTCATACACTATCACCTCCGGTCACACCATCTTCTCCTTTCTCCTACCGCTACCTCTTGATGCAATAACCTACACCTCCTGAGCAACCCCTCTTGTCATCAACATCCCTGCCTCTCTACTGGTACAGCACCCACCTCCTGGGTACTAGAACTCTCACCTCCTGATGTAACAACAACCTTCTTCTCCTTACCTCCTAGCAGAGTCGTCTCCCCCTCAATAAGCTCCTCTGTCTACCCAGCTCCTGCTCTCTCCAGACTGCTCCCCTCTCCAGCTGAGCCCACATTCCAGCCTCTTGGTCCCAAAGGTCCCCTGGAATTAATGTATCTTGGGGGTTATTTAGTGTTCTCGACGCTTTCCCTAAGCTGGACACTAGGTAAAGGTCTGCATCTGTGATGGCAAATCCCTGAGCTTCTCTGGTTGGATCAGAGCTTCCAGCCCAATCACGGCCCAGTTCAGGCTGAGGGTGTGGGACTAAACCCTGGCTCATGCTGCTGCACCAATACTTCTAGTGTGCTTATTTGTTATTTGTGGGCTTTCAGACTTTGAAAGAAGTTCTGTGCATCTGGACAGGTCTGCAATGTAGAAGAGACAGTGGAATCAACCACTGATCGATGTGGCCACTCATCAAACAGGGGTCACAACACCCTTAATTGTTCAAAAAAAGTCGAAAAAAACACTTTTTTATTTTCTTGAATTCATGCGCTTTTATCAGTCAGAAATCCCCAAAATCTTGTTTCCAAAAACTTCAAAGTATATGTTTCAAGCCAAATGTTTTGTGGCGAAATATTGTTTAACGGCCACAACATGGACATGTTTCAATCATTGATCATCATCAAGTGGTTATCAGTTCAAAGCGCTCTGCTCCCTTAAACGCCAAAGAGTACCAACTCCAACAGCATTCAAGGTCTGCAATGTCCACAGGCTTCATTGGAGGCGGATTTGTGGGTCTGCAGGGACATTTGGGGCCTACACACTGCTTCAGTATAGTTTCAAAGAACCATGATGCACCATGGACCCCCTTTTGAGATCCAGGGTCACTAGGAAGGGGATTCAGGGTTTTCCATTGTTGGTGGAGGGCAGATGGGTCTATATTGACACTTCCCAGCCAAATATCGCAAACTAAGAATTCTCCCTATGCCACCTACTAGCCCATCACCCAAGAAAGAGTCAGGGGACTTCTTCACAGCATACACAGCACCAAACCTATTTATTTGGAATGATTCTATGACAAGACCGGAGGCTCACATTATGCTTCTCTTTCTTTTAATTAATTATGTAAAGAAAGCTCAGCAGCAAGGTATTTTCTGCACTTACATTTCACAAAACTCAAGTAGTAAGTGCAACGGCAAAATACATAAGCAAAAACAACATAAAAGTACATATATATTTCATACATTTCGCAGAGCAAGAGAAAACTTCAAATCCCATGTAGCTTTACGTGCCCTCAATGTCCAAAATCACATGACTGTGCTCCTCCAATAAATGCGTAGATGTCCTCATAAACAGTCCTGAATAAGAAAGCACTTCCTCTTTCTTTGCTGCTCACAGCAAGAGATAAGTACTTTCTTATTCAGAACTGTTCATAACCAGTCTGTCTTTAGTTGTGTATAGTTAACTCCTAACAGTTATTTATATCGTTTTTGTCGTTTTATCATTTGGTTGTATTGTGCGTACGCTATACCAGGAAATACGGTAATTTCCTCGCATTGATTGTCGGACACCGACGCCAGCACCCACTGACACCGGTGTAATTCCGAGCGGGCGAGCACTTCGCTATTCAGCGGACTCGATTGTTCGTCCGCTTCATGTGAATTACAAGCACGGCTACCCGCGGCTCGCAGTGAGCCACAGCGCCGTGCGTTATCCTTTCGCCTCCCCGGCCCGGATTAAAGAATATGCGGGCCCCGGGGAGGCTCTGTCAACAGGCGCGGTGCGCCTATAGGGCACCAGGGGGAGCTCCCGCTCTCTCGGTTCCTTTCTCGAACTCCGGCGCTCGTACGAGCATTTCCGTTGAATGAGAGTACGAGCGCCGGAGCGAACTTTTTACCCCGTTACTGATTTACATCAGTTCCTTGCTTCTAAGTATACGGAAAGAGAGGATTTTCATCAGGGGATTGCTGGCAGTGGCAGAACCTAATCTGCACAGCACCCTCTGCCACTATTGACAGGAAGTGACTCTCCTGTGGATTTCGCCATATTTTGGCATATTAAAAAAAAAAAGAAAAAAGATACAAATCTGGGCTAGTGAGAGAAGGTGGTCAGCCTAAAAAAAATAAAATAAAATAAGAAAAGGGGCTAAGGTACTTGATTGTGACTATGGCAGCTCAATACAACCCTCAGTCTGACCAGGAATGGTCGGAGGAAGAGGAGGGTGATTGCTACATTGATGAAAGGGCTATGGAAAGAAGCCTGCATACGGTTTTAGGATCTACTGTGAAAAACTGTGTGCAAAGGCGGAAACAGATATGCTTTTGCCTATACAACAGCGCATGGAGGAGATGGAAGAGCACTTTCGTGGTGAGTCCTCAAAGGGAGGTAAAAGGACACACAAAAGAAAACACCTTGCCCCAGGGAGAAGTAGCCTGGCTCGTAAGAGCAAAAGCTCTGTGACCCCCCCGAGCAAGTTAATACCTGCCACGGCTGCACTGACAGATGCCTTCTCCAGGCTGAGACATGTCTTTTTGACTAGGGAGGTAACCCCTTCCTGCGAAAGACCCTCTAACCCCGAGGAAGAGAATAGGGGTGTTGGACCTTCGGGCCCGGAGGGAGAAGAACAGGGCATACAGAATGAAGCAACTTCAGACTTGTACGGCGATGAATCCTCTCATGCTTCTTCGGAGGAGAACTCCGACGCTTGGGTTCCTGAACCCTCGACCTCGGGGAATGCGGCAGCCCCCATCCCCAAGGCAAATATCAGGGAACAACGCCCTACCGAGGGAATGTTCGAGCCTGAAGATTTGATCCATCCGAGGTCCACGGACTGGCAGCCGTCAGTCAGGACAACGGAATACATATATAACAAGCTACGCAAGCCATTAGAGAAGGAGACCAGAGCGAGGCTCAGAGCTGAATGTCCGCGCCTGGACATACCACATAGGATGGCAATGACACCAGAATTGGATTAAAAAATGATTACCTTTATGGGAAAACACGTCAAGGACCCTAAGAAGGGCATAGATAGGGCCTGGAAGTCGTGCCAAGATACATTGTTGGATGTTGCGGGGTCTCTCGCAAAGATTTTGGATCTGGCAGAAGAGGCCTCCGCTGTGAATGTTTAAGCTGTCAAACCCCTTCGTCTTCCCGTCCCTCCACACTCTCCTCACCTGAGTCTTCAGAGTAATCTGAGTCTTGTAGATTCCGCCGGCTTAGGTAGTCCCTTTCTTTTTTAGGTAGCACTTGCCTGTCTCGGTGAGAAGCCACAGTGACTGCTGACTGGAACAGCCGTCCTGGGACCCCTCTTCCGGGAACAGGCCGTAAAAAAGGGAAAAAACCCACATGTGGGAAAAAAACCCCTAGGAGACTTCTGGCAAAGAAGTAGGCGAAGATCCAATGTGACTGGTGGACTGGAAGAAGAGACGAGATCCACAGAACGCAAGTCCAAAACGACAAAACTCTGATGAATGGGAATCAAGTGCAGGAGAGAGGAGGATCCCCAGGAGAAAGGGATCCGCCAGCCGAGGCGAGAAGGAAGCTACGGAGCAACCGGCCCTAGGAAACACAGGCGTGGAAGAAAGAGAGAGCTTCCAAAAGGAGAGACAAGACAGAAAGAAGAAAAGGAAAAACTGGAGAACCACGAGAGAAAAAGTGCGGCAAAGAGGGGAAAAACGCCCGCCGCCAGAGCAGCGACCGAGACAAGGAGGAGGAAGCGAGAAAGTGCCGAGAGATCGGCGAGGGAGAAACTGGAGTAGAAAGAGCCGCCGCCAGACGAACCGGCAGACAGGGAGGAGAGTGGAAGCTCGTTACAAAGAAAGAGGAACGAGCCAGCAGAGAAACCGCCGCACGCCGAGGCGAGCAGAGGGCACAGCTGGGAGAGCAAAAAGAAAACAGAGCACAAGAACCAGAGCAGCTGGAGCGAGAGCCAGCTAAGGGTTAAAATGCAGCGACTGCGGGGAATGAGGGGCAGATAACTTCCGGCAGTGCTACGATTGGCCAATGGCCCGAGACCAAACACAAAGAAGGGACTGCAATGCCCTACCTGCCGGGTTGCAGCCTCCAATGTGGAAGGAGCCGCCACCCGCGGTGGCGATTGCGGATGACAGTATGACCTCCTCCCCACCTAACCGCACCGGGCTTCCCTGGGTAACGGCGGTGAAAAGTAGTCAGCAACCTGGGTGCATGAACCTGAGAAGCCGGTTCCCATGAGTCCTCCGACTCAGGGTAACCCTTCCAGGACAGAAGGTACTCGAGACGCCCGCGATAATACCTGGAATCACGGACATGAGATACCTCATACTCATCTGGCTCTGGGGAACGTGCCAGGGTAGATTTAGGAATAGATCTATGGTGAAGGTCGAGACAGTAAGGTTTGAGAAGAGAGGAATGAAAGACAGGGTGAATGCGGCGAAGAGAGGTAGGAAGCCGGAGGCGATAGGTGACTGGATTGACTTTAGAGAGAATAGTGAAAGGACCCAGAAAACGAGGAGACAGTTTAGAAGGCCGTGTCCATCTGGGCAGAAACCGGGTGGACAACCACACCTGATCACCTGGCTTCCATGCTGGACATTCTTTTCGATGTTGATCGGCACAGGATTTTGTCCGTTGTCTGCTGGCCTCTAGACTCCGAATAGCTGAAGTCTGGGCCTCCTTGATTTGGTCCATGGCAACCCCTTCTTCAGAAAGAATGAATCCGAGATAGTGAACCAAGGATACTGCAAACTTCCACTTCTCGGCTTTGACTAGCAACTGATTCTCCTGAAGACGAGACAGAACTTGGGTGACGTGTTTGATATGCTCCTTCATGTTAGGGGAGAAAATCAGGATGTCGTTGAGGTATATTATGACCGAGACCGACAGCAGATCCGAGAACAACCTACCCATGAATCTCTGGAATGCAGCCGATGCGTTCACCAAACCGAACGGCATCACTCTATACTCAAAAAGACCATATGGGGTGCGAAAAGCCGTCTTCCATTCGTCCCCCTCGGTGATGCGAAGCAGATGATATGCGTTCCTGATATCCAATTTGGTGAAGATTCGAGCCCCTTGTACCGCCTCAATGATGTCGGTTATGAGTGGCATATGATACCGATCATGAATCGTAACCTTATTGAGGCCCCGGTAATCAATACAGGGCCTGAGATCAGTTGTGTCTTTCTTCTTGATGAAGAACAGGGAGGCGCCAGCGGGTGACTTCGAAGGTCGAATAAGACCATTCTCCAAGTTGGTATCCAAATAGCCCCTTAATACCTTCTTTTCGGCCTGAGAAAGAGAGAACATGCGCCCAAATGGAACCAGTGCATTAGGTTCGAGATCGATTGAGCAGTCTTCTGGCCGATGAGGAGGTAGCCGAGCGTGAAGATTCTCTTGGAAGACCCCGGAGAATTCGGCACAAAAATTAGGAAGAGCGTGAATACCCACATGATCCTTGGAGAGAACCCTAACCGACTGTTGATCTCCCCTGATATCGGGAGGAAGACAGTTGACCGAACAGTATGTGGAACAAAAACTCAGTCGATTTTCTGTCCAGTTGATATGCGGATTATGCCTACGAAGCCAAGGAATGCCTAGGATTATGGGGAAATGCGCGGCTCTAATGATGTCGAATTGCAGGACCTCTGTGTGTTGGTTGATGACCAAGGAGAGTTGTTCGGTAGTATGAGTGATGAGTCCGGACGACAAAGGTGTACCGTCGACTCCTTCCACTTTCTGACCCACCTTCCGGACTATCCGAGTAAGACCCATCTTGTCAGCCCACAGAGTGTCCACAAAGTTCCCTGCCGTGCCCCAATCCAGTAAGGCTAATGTTTCCACCGGTACACCTTTGAGGTTCAAGGTTACGGATAGTACCATCAGTCTGGAATCCTCTTGGGATTCTGAAGCCGACACCGAAAGTGTCACGTAGGGACGCTGAAGAAGATCTGAGTACCCCCAGCTACCCGTCCCTATTGTCGCTGAGGGTAATCGTTTCCCGCCTTCCTTTCGGTACCTCAGAGCAGTCCTTTAGAACATGTTGGTCGGAACCACAATAGGCGCACAAACCTTTTTCTCTTCTTCGCCGCCTCTCAGCAGATGACAGAGGTGCCCTTGTGGCTCCGATTTGCATCGGTTCTTCGCCCTGAGTAGAAGAGAAGCGTCCAGAGGGAGAGCGTGAAGGAGGGTCTACGGGATTACCCGATCCTCTTTGTTTCCGGCGTTCTGCCCTTCTCTCTTGGAGACGGTACTCGATGTGAAGAGCAGCAGCGAGTAGATCTGGAAACGTGGGAGAGCCTGGAGATCTGGCTAGCTCATCCTTGATCTCATCCCTCAACCCTCTCCTGAATACAGCATACTGTGCTTGTTCGGGCCATCCCGCCCCTGCTGCCAGAGTCTTAAAGGAGGAGATGTATGACAGTACATCTAGAGCACCCTGTCTTACATCCAGCAAGTCCTCACACGCAGTAAAAGACAGTTTGGGTCGCTCGAAGGTCTGTTTCAGTAGGTTCTGGAACCCAGAGAAGTCCTGTAGGATGGCATTACCGTTTGTCACTAGCGGAGTAGCCCAGGCCAAAGCATTCCCCGTCATATTAGAGATAAGAAACCCCACTCTGGCTTGGTCTGTTGAGAAAGTGTGAGGTCTGAAGGTGAAGTAAACGGTACAGGCCTCCAAGAATTCCTTTACCTTCTTAGGTGAGCCATCAAATTTTCCAGAAGAAAGAGCCATAGGGGGTAATTCTGGGGGATGTGAGGGTTCACTGACTGCTACCATCTGTTTGAGAAGGGCATTCTCAGTCTTGACCCCCTGTAATTCCAGTGACTTGGCTTGGAAAGCCTTCCATAGCTCCTGGACTTGTTCTTCGGCTGACATCGTGGTCTTTCTTGGCGTTTCAATCTGTGAATGTTTAAGCTGTCAAACCCCTTCGTCTTCCCGTCCCTCCACACTCTCCTCACCTGAGTCTTCAGAGTGATCTGAATCTCGTAGATTCCGCCAGCTTAGGTAGTCCCTTTCTTTTTTAGGTAGCACTTGCCTGTCTCGGTGAGAAGCCACAGTGACTCCTGACTGGAACAGCCGTCCTGGGACCCCTCTTCCGGGAACAGGCCGGAAAAAAGGGAAAAAACCCACACGTGGGAAAAAAACCCTTAGGAGACTTCTGGCAAAGAAGTAGGTGAAGATCCAATGTGACTGGTGGACTGGAAGAAGAGACGAGATCCACAGGAAGCAAGTCCAAAACGACAAAACTCCGATGAATGGGAATCAGGTGCAGGAGAGAGGAGGATCCCCAGGAGAAAGGGATCCGCCAGCCGAGGCGAGAAGGAAGCCACGGAGCAACCGGCCCTAGGAAACACAGGCGCGGAAGAAAGAGAGAGCTTCCAAAAGGAGAGACAAGACAGAAAGAAGAAAAGGAAAAACTGGAGAACCGCGAGAGAAAAAGTGCGGCAAAGCGGGGAAAAACGCCGCCGCCGAAGCAGCGACCGAGACAAGGAGGAGGAAGCGAGAAAGTGCCGAGAGATCGGCGAGGGAGAAACTGGAGTAGGAAGAGCCGCCGCCAGACGAACCGGCAGACAGGGAGGAGAGTGGAAGCTCGTTCCAAAGAAAGAGGACACAGCTGGGAGAGCAAAAAGAAAACAGAGCGCAAGAACCAGAGCAGCTGGAGCGAGAGCCAGCTAAGGGTTGAAACGCAGCCACTGCTGGGAACGAGGGGCAGATAACTTCCGGCAGTGCTACGATTGGCCAATGGCCCGAGGCCAAACACAAAGAAGGGACTGCAATGCCCTACCTGCCGGGTTGCAGCCTCCAACGTGGAAGGAGCCGCCACCCGCGGTGGCGATTGCGGATGACATCCGCCTCCTCAACCTCTATCGACCCAATCATTTTTTCCGGATGGGCTCAGAGAGCCATTTGTTTGTTGGGAAATGCTAACTGCGCCGTTTCCACCAAACGCAGGAAAGGCATATTGTTCAAGATCGACTCAAAACTTACCGAATTAGCAAACACAGAGTCCGGCGCCTCTGCTCAGGGGCTTTTATTTAGAGATCCTTTCATGAAGGAGATGACTACATTTGTAAGCACGTTCACCGCTCTGGATAAGGCACAAGCTTCCATTGAGAGGGTTTTCTCCTCCAAGGCTACGCAATTGACAGAAGACCTCAGTACCAACAGCAGAACAACTGGCAAGAGCGAGCCGACACCTTCTTCCCATCCAGAGGGCGTGGCAGAGGCCGCTACTGGAGAAGAGGATCAAGGAGCGGGAATCAACAACCCCGAGGTCAGTCTAGCGATTGCAGCGCCAGCGCCGCGCACACCCATTGGGGGGAGGCTAATGCTCTTTTCAGATGCCTGGGACACCTTGTCAGGAGACGCATGGGTCAGGGAGGCAGTGCGCGAAATCCGGCTAGAATTTTTCGCACAGCCTGTTCAGCGCAATTCCCCTGTCGCTATAATTATGTCAGAATCAGATCAGAATGCCTTAAGCACCGAGATTCCGAATCTTTTTCAGAAGAGGGCAATTCGGCCATGCTCGACCCCGGGCGGATTTTTCAGTCCAATCTTCCTGGTACACAGGAAAGGAAAGGTAAGACCTGTAATAAATCTAAAGGCACTCAACGAATTCAGTCTATCAACACTTCAAAATGGAAGGCATCCACATGCTCAGGGACCTCCTCAGGCCACACGATTGGCTTGTGCGTCTAGATCTCAAAGACGCTCATCTCGCGGTACCCATTTGCCCGGTGCATGTGCAATACCTAAGATTCTCTTGGGATCACAGAGATTGGGAGTTTACAAGTCTTCTTTTCGGTCTCTTTTCAGCTCCCTGGCGTTTACCAAGCTGCTGAGACCCGTGGTGGCACGCTTAAGAGAACAAGGTGTTCGTCTAATAATATACTTAGACGACATTATTCTCATGGCTCAATCTAGAGACCTTTTACAGGAGCAGCCCAGACTGACTATAAACCTACTTCACAGTATCGGTTTTCTCTTGAATTGGGTAAAGTCAGTGCTTTCCCCCGCCCAGAACATGGAGTTTCTCTGTTTTTAATAGACACTCAAAGTTCGCAGCTACGTCTTCAGGCTGCCAAGATTCATTCGACAAAGAGGGAGATTCGCAGGCTCCTACAGAAGGATTTCATATCTCTACGGGAGTTAGCAAGGGTAATAGGCCTCCTATCCTCATCCATTCAAGCAATTTTTCCGGGACCCCTTCATTACCGGGAATTGCAGAGGCTGAATGGTCACCACTTGAGGCGCAGTCTTTCTTACTCCCAAAAGCTGACACTATCATTGCAAGCAAGGAGAGAACTGAATTGGTGGCTGTCACACATGGAGGCCTGGAATGGCAGAGTCAATTTCGGTTCTGCTCCAGATATCGTCATAGAGTCGGATGCCAGCCGCTCCGGTTGGGGAGCAAGATGTGGCACGGCGGCCACTGGAAGGACCTGGGCTCCACAGGAGCTAAGTATGCACATCAATTGTCTAGAGCTCCTCGCGGGGTAATTTGCGATACGCTCTTTCGCCAAAGACAAAGTGAGCTGCTGCATTCTGCTGAAGATGGACAACGTATCTGCCGGAAGATACATAAACCATCTGGGCGGCACCAGGTCTCGTCCACTAGCAGAACTTGCGAAAGATTTTTGGCATTTCTGCTTGGATCATCAGATCTCAGTAACAGCAGAATACTTACCGTGTCTCAATAATGTAATAGCGGATTGGCACTCCCGCCATTACGTCGACTCCAGTGACTGGAGCCTCGACAAGAGTATTTTTCTCCAATTGCAACAACACTGGGCCCCCGCTGTCCATAGACCTCTTTGCATCTCGCCTCAACACCCAACTTCCGGTATTTTACAGTTGGAAACCCGACCCGGCAGCGGCAGCGACGGATGCATTCTTACAGCCTTCAACACAAGGGATACTTTACGCGTTTCCTCCCTTCGCGATGATAGCGAGGACCCTGGCGAAGGTCCATCGGGACAAGTCAGAACTGGTCCTCATAGCCCCAGTATGGCCTTCTCAGAGCTGGTATCCAGTTATTCAGGAACTTTCCACGGATTCTCCAATCCTTCTACCCCAGTATCGGGATCTTCTACTAGATCCATGGGGTCAGGCTCAACCCCTTCTAGTCTCCGGGTCTCTGACTCTGGCAGCTTGGAGGATTTCAGGGCGAGATGGAGAATTGCAGGCATGTCCACCAAGGCAATTCACCTTATTGAAGAAAGTTGGGCCCCCGCCACTCGCAAACAGTAATCCAATTCATGGAACCTCTGGAGCTCGTGGTGCCAGGAGCGAGGCCTACATCCAGTGTCGGCGCCGTTAGAAGAAATACTACATTTTTTTGCCTCTTTAGTGGAAAGAGGTCTGGCGTACAGGACAGTAAACTCATATCGATCAGCAATTTCTGCAGGGCACGATTTCATTCAAGGAACTCCAGCAGGAGAACACCACTTGGTTTGTAGGTTATTAAAGGGTGTCCTACTTACAGTGCCACCCACGTCCCGTTACAATAAGCTTTGGGACGTTAATAAAGTACTCAATCTTTTTCTCTCGTGGCCCAATAATGAAGAGCTTTCGCGCACGTCACTCTCTGGCAAGCTTACCACTCTGCTTTGTCTGATTTCTTGCAGAAGAATGTCAGATGTTAGAGCACTGGACCTAGATGGCAGGTCTTTTACTCCCGACGGTCTCGTTTTCCACATAAGGAAAAGGACTAAATGTGATTCAAGAGTGGTCTCCTACCCAGCATTCAGGGAACAGCCCAAGCTATGTATAGTTCAGTGTTTAAAAGCTTATGAGAAGGTAACAGCTCCGCTTAGATTATCTACAAACGGTCAGCTCCTTATAGCTATCAGCAAACCTCATAAAGCGGTTTCGGCTCCTACCCTAGCTCGATGGGTCCGTTGGACTTTAACCCAAGCAGGGATAGATACACTTCAGTTCGGTGCTCATTCAGTCAGAGGAGCCATGGCTCCGAAAGCTTTTCAAGTAGGTGTCCGCCTCGAGGACATCATGAGAATGGCTGATTGGGCATCTGAATCAATATTTAAAGAATTTTATTTAAAGCCAGTAGAACAGCCTGCTTCGATAGTGGTAAGTAAGCTTTGAACTAGCATAATGTGAGCCTCCGTTCTTGATATAGAATAAAGATTTTCCATAATACCTTACTAGAAATTCTTGATTCTATTAAAGACACGGAGGCAAGCATTATCCCACCCTTCTAAGAAAAGCTTGTTGAATTATGATTGAAGTAATGCTAATATTGTTAATTGCGGATTGAACTTCCTATTGAGTTACAATAATAAGATGCTTTTCTTTCCCACCCCTATAAGGGATCTAGGGTTGTTATACGCATAAGTTAACACGCTTTAATTTCTGTTTCTTGGCAGCCTCTACGGACAAGTCCACCTGATTCTGCACGCTAGTGGATTTTCTTTTTTTCCTGGTGGGACGTGCTTTAGAGTTCATCGTTGGATAATGGCACACTGGCCAGGTTGTGAGAATAGAAGTTCCTTAATTACAGAGGTACCAATACCTCAAAAAGAGTAATTCTTGGGAAAAAGTCCCAGAACGGAGCCAGCAACAAGCGTTTATGGATAATGGCCATTGTGCCATTATCCATAACCTGCTCAGGCACTCTTGCTGTGAATTTAGATGATCCACTACAAAGGGTTCCTGTGATTGAGGAACCTCTCTTGCAGCACAATATACATTTCTACTATTCAGAATCATTTACGTATTTAGGAAAAAATTATTTCCGACATTACTGGACTGCCTTGATAACGACCCAGTGGTCGAAACACGTGTCGGCTGTGTTTGGATTAAAATTTCTTTTTCACATATTCAATGCCTTTATCTATTAATATGATTTTGAGGTCACGATAGATTCTGAATTAGATTTTCTAGTATTGTTTACTGCGATTCAAGTCTATTTGCGCATGTTCAGTACACTCCACATCCTTACAGTTCACTACTTTGGGGGTTCTGAGGGGAACCCTTTGTGTACTCTTTGCTGCATACAGACAGGATTATAGGTAGTTGAGCGCACCACGTTGGTTATCCCCCCAGTTTGTATCTTTTGGGACTGCCAAGAGGGTGGTCTGGTCCCTGTGTGACTCTGTAGGAGCCAGTTGTAACGCTCACCTGATTCCCACGGAGGCGCAGGTCTGGCTTCGAGTGCTGATGCTTCTTCAATGGTGAAGCACAGGACTCTGAAGATGGACAGGAAGGGCCCTCTACTCTGGCTTCTCCGGCTCGCAGGAATATTCCCCTGTGCGTGAAAAGGGAGTATTACCTACTGACTGAGTTATGCTCAAGCCTCCCACTCTCTTCCAACCCTCCACGATACCCTTCCACGATTCCCCGTGAAGTCTCACCTTAGGGTCTGAAAGGACGAGCTCTCCATCCTGCTTCTGACGCAGGGGCACGTTGAACCCAGTTACTTCACTGGATTGAGGTTGGATGGGAGTTCAGGTAAGCTTGATAATACTGGTAAGGCGCTGTAAAAGTTCTGTTGCACGTTCAAAAGTTCAAGCTTTAAATAATAATGGTCATTGTCTTTTTTCAGGTGATGAATGAAGATTCCTTTGGAGACTTCTTGCAACAAAGCGCTGATGTTGATGTCTTTTCCCCATAGGGGTCGGGGTTCGGAATACCGGAGATATGGCGCCGACCCGAAGTGAAACGTGCAGTTCCAGTAAAGATCTGGTAAGTCCTAGATGAGCGCTCAGGTAATGTTTTTGCATTCGCTCATCTAATGTCTTTGTCTTTTTTCCCCATAGGGGCCGGGGTCCTGCTTGGAAACAGCAAGACCCGAAATGAAATGGGAATGACCCAACAGGTAAGTCTTAGAAGGAAACTGAGCTTTTCCTATTCCCTTCCTTCTCTCACCTCTTATTCTTGTCTTTTTCTCTAGGCTCTAGGAAGTGGCTGTGTATCCGGATGATCGCTGCTGAAGATGGAGGAACCCAGGAAAGGTGAGTGAAATGCAGCGCTGCAGCGATCGTAACGAAATGCTTTTAAAAATGATGTCTTCCCTTTCAGGATCGTCGGTGATGTCTCTGTGGTGCAGATTAGCTGGTAGGTCTCTTGTCTCCCTTTGCAGGTGACCTAGGATGCTGACAGGCGTGGCTGAAGTCCAGATGCAGGAGCTGACACGGTGAGCGTCCAGCTGCGAGGAGCAGAACAACGCGAAGCGTGAGTTGCTGATCGGGTGTGGTTTAAATAGCTTTGGAAGAAGTTCCAAGTGTGTATCCTTCCTCCGATCAGGTATGTATCCTTCCCCGACCACACCCGGGTGGAAAGTAGTCCCACAGGTAAAGTAGTTCCTATTCAGGCCTCAAGAGGGTCTGGATGTGGCAGCATGGTCTGCATCAGGTAAGTGCACATTAAAACACTTGAACACATGTCTAGCTTTATGAGCCTGGCGCCTAAGGCGCCAGGACAGAGGTCCAACATGAGCCTGGCGCCTAAGGCGCCAGGACTGCGTCCAAAGGGCCCCAGCTTGGGCCCGCTGGCACTCCCCTGGGGGAAATGATGCCTGCCTCTGGGGTTGCTGGGTCGGACCTGGCTCCTTGGAGGTAGGCATCATGACAGTACCCCCCCTCAAGGCCCCTCCCAAGGTTCTTCCCTCCGGGGATTTGGGCTTGTTCGGAAATCTCCGGTGAAACCTTTGTACTAATCGAGGTGCGTGGACATGGTTACTAGGCTCCCACGATCTCTCCTGAGGTCCATATCCCTTCCAGTCAACAAGATAGAAGAGTTTCGACTTTACCACCTTGGAGTCTAAAATGTCTTTAACTTCGAATTCTAATTCCCCTTCAATTTGAACTGTATCTGGAGGCTTGGACAATCGGGTTCCTGGTTGTACTGGCTTCAAAAGTGATGCATGAAAAACTGGATGAATACCATGTTGGACGGTAGATCCAGTTTAAAGGCCACTGGGTTGATTATAGCTTTGATAGGATAAGGTCCTATGAATCTGGGATTGAAGGTTCGCGGGCCCTTGAGGGGTAAATGTTTAGTTGCTAGCCATACCTGGTCTCCTACTTGGTAAGGAGGAGTTTTACTTCGGTGCAAATCAGCGTTTTCTTTATACTTTTTCTTGGCTTGCTGTAAATGAGTTGCAGCTTCTTTGAAGGCTTGGGTTATTGTGGAATGCAGATGATTTACTGCGGGCATTTCCAGGGTCAGAGGTGGATCTAGATCAGAGGTCCGAGGATGGTGACCATACAAAGTATAAAAGGGGGTTTGTCCGGTTCCAGAATGCACTGAATTGTTGTATGCACATTATGCGATCCAAAGGATGTCTTTCCAATTTAACTCAGATTGGTGTAACATGCACCGAAGATATTGCTCGAGAGTCTGATTGGTTCTCTCGGTTTGTCCGTCGGTCTGGGGGTGGTGGCTGGTGGATAACCGCACATCAATTTGTGCTAGTTGGCAACACTTCTTCCAAAAATGTGAGATAAATTGACTTCCACGATCCGAGACTAAAATGGAAGGGAAACCATGTATGCAAACTATATTCTCCAGGAATTCCTTGGCCAAGGTGGAAGCTGAAGGCAATCCCTTTAAAGGGATAAAGTGGGCCATTTTGAAGAATAGGTCCACAATTACAAGGATTGTGTTGTAACCAACACAAGGAGGCAGATCTGTTATAAAGTCCATTGACAGGGTGTGCCATGGTGCCGGCGGAATATCCAAGGGTTGAAGTAGGCCGGCTGGCCTTTTCTTTTGAGCCTTGTTTTGGGCGCAAATTCCACAAGACAGTACAAAAGACTTTATGTCTTTTATCCAAGAAGGCCACCAGAAGTGGCGTTTGATTTTTTCCTCCGTTTTAGCGATACCAGGGTGTCCTTCCATTAAAGATTCATGATGATGGGCAATAACAAGTTCTTGCAATTCTTTACTTGGCAGAAACAAGCGCTCCTGGAAGTAGGGTAAGTCATCCTTAACGGTGTAATGAGGACCCTTTTGACTCCATTCCAGTAAGGTTGAAGATTCTAGAAGTTGTTTTACTTGTGTTTGGATATCCTCAATAGATTGCAATGAAGTTACGCCTAAGATTCTTTGCTCAGGTATGATGGGCACAGGTTCTAAGCTCGAATTAGGTTCTTCCATGCCAATCCGGGATAAGGTGTCTGCTTTTCCATTCTTGCAGCCAGGGCGATAGGTAATTACAAAATCAAATTCCGCAAAGAATAGAGCCCATCGGAGTTGTCGTGAAGAGTGAGCTTTGGCCGTCTTTAAATACTGTAAGTTTCTGTGGTCCCTAATTACGGTGATGGTGTGTCTTGCCCCGAGAAGGTAGTGACGCCAAGCCTTGAAAGCAGATTTGATGGCCAGTAACTCTTTATCGGTAATTGCGTAGTTGATTTCAGGAGGAGAACATTTTATGGACCAAAAGGCCACTGGGTGTAGTTGGTTAGTTTTTGGGTCTCTTTGCGACAGGACAGCTCCCATGGCCGAACTGGAAGCATCGGTTTCCACTATGTACGGGAGATCTGGGTGCGGGTGCTTCAATACAGGTGCAGAGGTGAATTTGGTTTTCAGGTCCTGGAAGGCTTGTTCGGCCTCAAGAGTCCATTCAAAGCGTTTGTTTTTCTTTAGGAGAGAGGTGATGGGTTGGACTGTTCGGGAAAATTCCGGGATGAATCTTCGATAGAAATTGGCAAAGCCGAGCATGCTCTGAACTCCCTTCACCGAGCTTGGAGATGGCCATTTGAGGATGGCGTCTACCTTTCGCGAGTCCATTCGGACTCCTTGAGGTGTCAGGATGAATCCGAGAAACTCAACTTCTGTGGTATGAAAAACGCATTTTTCGAGTTTTGCAAATAGTCTGTGCTGGCGCAGTTTCTCAAGAACTGCCCTAACATGTTTTGTATGATCAGTTTCTGAAGAAGAGTACACCAGGATGTCAATGTAAACAATGACGCAGACATCGATAAGTTCCCAAAGAACATCATTCATAAAGTACTGAAAGGCGGCAGGTGCATTGCACAAACCGAAGGGCATCACCTGATATTCGAAGAGCCCAAATTTGGTGCGGAATGCAGTCTTCCATTCGTTGCCTTCTTTTATGCGCACCGGGTGATAAGCTCCTCGGAGATCTAACTTGGTGTTCACACAAGCGTCTTTCACTGGTCGATAAGCTCAGGGATCAAGGGCAGAGGATAACGATTCTTAATTGTTATTTGATTTAGGGCGCGATAGTCTATACACGTTCTAAGGTCGCCTTCTTTTTTTGGCACGAAGAACAGAGCTGAAGAGACAGGAGACTTGGACGGGCGAATAAAACCATTGGCTAGGTACTGATCTAAATACTGACGCAAATGCAGGTTCTCAGGTTCCGTAAGAGCATAAATCCTACTACAAGGTAGTTGAGCATTGGGTACCAGATCGATCTGGCAATCATAAGACCGATGGGGAGGTAACCTGTTAGCCTGTTCTTTCTGAAAAATGTCTTGGAATTCTTGGTATTCTGACGGTAGCTGTACAGGGGTGGAAGTTGCTGTGGCTAGACCCATAGCTGGGTTTCTTGGATAACAAGTTGGTTCACAATCAGGAAAACTTATCTTCTTTGCTCGCCAGTCAATTCTGGGATTATGTGTTTCTAACCAAGGAATTCCAAGAATTACTTGAAATTGTGGGGCCTTGATCACATCAAACACGATTGCTTCCCGATGTCCATCCTGACCCACCAGTGTCACTTCAACAGTGGAATGCGTTACAGGCCCTGAGGCTATTTCGGTTCCATCTACTGTAGTAATGACATCTTGGGTTACTTTCGGGCGGAAAGGAAGCTTAATCATGGAAGCCAATTCACGGTCTATGTAATTTCCAATAGCTCCACTGTCGATGTATGCTTTTATGGCATGCAACTGCTGAGGCTGTTTTGGGTCCACGAGCACCATTGGCACGATGAAATGCGAGGTCAAAGAGTTAGTTTTCAAGCTCGGCAAGCGGACCCCTACGCTTGCCGGGCTAGGTCGTTTCCCGAATCACGTGTCACTAATTCGTTATCAGTAGCTCCAACCACCTTCTTAAGTGGTTTAACTGGACAATTTCGAAGAAAGTGACCGGAAGTCCCGCAATACAGACAAAGTTGCATTTGCCGCCTTCTCTCTCGTTCTTTCTGCGTTAATGGTCCTTTAACACCACCAACTTGCATAGGTTCAGATACGTCGGTACTCTTGGAGGTAGCGTGGGTTTTGATCGGTGCTCGGTTTTCATACTTGAACCGATCTGCTTTTCTATTTTGAAGTCTGTGATCAAGTTGAACCACCAAGTCAATGTACAAGGAAAAAGGTGGCAGAAAGCCAACAGGATACAGCGCATAGGTCAGCAAATAATGTGGCTGTGAAAGGGCTGCGGCTAAGAGCTTGGGTGGGAGCCTGCCAAGTTCCCACTGGATTAGGAAATTGAAGGAAAAAGGGGGGGTTTTGCTCTCCAGCTGCGCACACACATAAAGTAAATAAGCAATTGCAAATATATATGAATGGTTTTAATCAAAAACTAATGCAGCCTGACACGTGTTTCGAGCTGATCGCTCTTCTACTGAGGCTTAGTCTTGGCTTGAGTAAATTGTAATGACTAAAATTGAGGTGTAATTGATCTATCATAAATTATTGACCATGGGCTCCCATTGATTTGCAGTTGCACGGACAGGTTATCGGTAAATTATTAACTTACAGTGCGTTCACTGTTAAGTAATGCAGCCTGACACGTGTTTCGAGCGATCAGCTCGAAACACGTGTCAGGCTGCATTAGTTTTTGATTAAAACCATTCATATATATTTGCAATTGCTTATTTACTTTATGTGTGTGCGCAGCTGGAGAGCAAAACCCCCCCTTTTTCCTTCAATTTACCAAGTCAATGTAGTCTGCGCAGACCTGGGGTGGGTTTACTATCTGAGCTAGAACATCCTTAAGCTCTCTGCGCAGGCCTCGATGAAACAATGTGATCCTTTTGCTTTCTGGCCATCCAGTTTCGACAACCAGTCTGTTAAAGGTGGCTATGTAGGACAGAAGATCCTGATTACCTTGTCGTAAGGATAGCAGTTCGTTATCAAGGGCCTGTCCTTGAGAGTGTCGAGCGAACAATCTTTCCATGCTGGCCTGGAAGCCCTGAAAATTCTGGAGAATGGGATCATCCTGATTTACCAATGGAATAGACCAATCGGCAGCACTGCCACTGAGGTAAGATAGTATAAAGGCTACCTTGGTCTGGTCGTTAGGGAAGGCTCCGGGTCTGCATAGAAAGTGTAAACGACATTGGTTCATAAAGACGGCATATTTCTTGGGGTCCCCCGCAAAACGGTCAGGCGGGGCCAAAGGCATGTGTCCAGGTAGATTAATTTGTACCGGGTTACTCAAACCCATTGATGTGGAAATGTCTCCGGAATTAGGTAAAGGAGTGTGCCCTGCCTGGGCCTGTAATAACCTTTTGGCTAGGTCATCAGTTCTTTCCTTAGATAAGATCAGTTCTCTTTTGAGAGCGTTAGTCTCCTGGCGGGCTGAGCGCTCCTCTGCCCGTAATTCCCCCAAAAGCTGGGCCAGCTGGTCAGTCTCGGAAGTCTCCATAGCGCCCGGGTGGGAAATTGTGGGTAGGCTTCGCGTTCTGTAACGCTCACCTGATTCCCATGGAGGCGCAGGTCTGGCTTCGAGTGCTGATGCTTCTTCAATGGTGAAGCACAGGACTCTGAAGATGGACAGGAAGGGCCCTCTACTCTGGCTTCTCCGGCTCGCAGGAATATTCCCCTGTGCATGAAAAGGGAGTATTACCTACTGACTGAGTTATGCTCAAGCCTCCCACTCTCTTCCAACCCTCCACGATACCCTTCCACGATTCCCCGTGAAGTCTCACCTTAGGGTCTGAAAGGACAAGCTCTCCATCCTGCTTCTGACGCAGGGGCGCGTTGAACCCAGTTACTTCACTGGATTGAGGTTGGATGGGAGTTCAGGTAAGCTTGATAATACTGGTAAGGTGCTGTAAAAGTTCTGTTGAACGTTCAAAAGTTCAAGCTTTAAATAATAATGTTCATTGGCCCTCATTACGACCCTTGCGGAAATCAACTGACATGACCGCCATAGCGTAAATAGCGTTTCCGCCACTGCACGATGGAGGAAAGTGCGGCTAATTCTGACCCATCGGGCACGAGCATTACGCCATGGCGGAAGTGCAAAGTCCGCGATGGCGGAAATGACCCCAAAACGCCCCTTACCGCCGTCGTACGTCGCCCTAGGTGCAATTCCGCCACCCATATTAGCGGTCACCGTAATGAGCGGTCAGCGCAAAATACGGTGACCGTAAATATACGGAAACGGAAGTAAAAACATGGGGCCGGAACGGGAAACAGCACGCCGTACACCTATAAAAGCAGAATCCCAACACAACCATTAAAAATCCGACCCTGAGACACATCCCAACCCGTTATCCATCCCAGTTAAAAAAATAAATATGGGAAAAGTTGCTAAAAAAGCGTGCGACCGCAAGCGGCAGGTCCACTTCTCCCACGAGGAACTCACCGTGCTCACAGAGAGACTCCAGGAGAACGCTGCCGTTGTCTTCTCGACGCAAATGACCAGGACGGCACTTGCGAACAAGAAGGCCATATGGGCGCTGGTGGCACAGCGGGTAAGTGCGGTGGGGACCGCACCCCGCAACCCACAGCAATGCAGAAAGCGATGGGACGACCTACGGATACGCGTCCGGAGCATACTCTCTGCCAACCGGAACATTGCCACAGCTACCGGGGGAGGATCGGAATCACCCATCAAGTTGACCCCCTGGGAAGAAATCTGTGCCTCCACCATTGGAATGGAGAGCATAGAGGGAGTCGGAGGGATGGAGAAAGGAGTGCAGACATCAGAAGAATCAGGTAGGTGGCCCAAATGAAACTATGCCAAATCCACAATTACCAACCATGTGCAGTACCATGTGTCCCCATAGTGCACTAGAAACACATGTCCAGGAGAACGTCCACATACATTGCCGTGACAGCGCCCCTTAAAAGTCAGATTAAATAAATAAATATTTACAAAACCAAAAAACACACTCTACATGTGCAGCATGCACACCCTAACTGCAGACTGCCAAATAACTGCATCCCCAATGCACAAAAAAATGAGACCACCTCCAAGGCCCTGACCCAATTCACCCCCAGGTACCACCCCAATGCATGTGATACAATTGCCATTACAATTACCACAGACCCATGAATAACGCTCGCCCTCCTTTACTCCACCACAGGGTCAGATTCCAACGACGAGCTTCAGGACACCCCTACCAGCACACCTGCAAAGAGGGCCAAGACCAACGGCCAAAGACCCTCCACCTCAGCTGCACGGATCAAGACACGTCAGCAGCACGAATCGAGTGGCAGCACACTGGAGGGGACATCAACAGGCACCCCAGCAGCCAGCATGTCCACAACAGCAGCACCACAGGTTCCCCCAATGGATGCCACAGAAGGCACTGCTTCTGGTGGCAGCAGCACCATAGGTGAAACTGCTTTCATGCCAGCATGCTCCGACACAGAAAACGGTGCTGTAGATGTAGGATCCATCCATGACCTGTCGCAATCCCCCTGTATGTTTCATCCCGTACACCATGAGGACACCACGCAGGGGCACCCACAAGACGACGACTGGCCAACCCCAACAAGGCCTGTTGCAAGGCAACATGAGGCGTCCAGCCCCTCTGTGACACCACCGCAAATGGGCATGGCCCAGCAGAGGCAACAGTCCCTCGAGCAGATGATAGTGCAACAGCAGCAAATGGCCACGCTCCTCAAGGAGCATGCTGATGAATGTGGGGGTTCTAAGGCAGCCATTGAAACATCTACTGAGACACTTAGGGCAGAAATGGAGCGTAGTACAGAGACACTAAGGGCACAAATGGAGAGAAGCACCGAGAGCCTGAGGGGGGAACTGCATGCGACGTCCAAAGACGTATGTGGTGAACTTGCCGCTGTGCGCCGTGTGCTCACTGAGCTCTCACAAACCCTTAGGGACATGCATGGACGTGAGCAGGCAGAGACATCATCCGTTGCAAGTTCCGTCCAGGGCAGCCCCCAACGCAGATCTGGGAGGAACCTGCGCTCCACAGGCAGGGGTGCCCCTGATACCCGGAGAGGGGGCTTGCAATAGCGTCTGACCAATGACAATGAGCATCACTGGACACTGGTGTTCGTGGGGGGGGTAGGAGGGTGGAGGGGGTGTGTTGTGCTACTTTGGGTGGCGGGTCGATTGGGTGTGTAATGTCATTTCACATCTGCAATACAATTCTTCATATTCATCCAATGAGATGTGTGGACATTGATCTCTGTGTACGAGGCCTATCCTGGTGTACAGGCCACATTGTGCATGTTCCCGACACACACAGTGCCACAAGTCCCGTGTCCATGTAACAGCCACCAGGCGTGAGTGCTAGAAGCATGCATCAATGAGATTCTGACGTAATTCACGGGCCTCCTGTGCCTCGCGGACCCCTTGAGGTGCTGCCACATCCCCACCCTCATCATGACCATCTTCAGGTGCTAGCAGTTCTGCGTCGGGGGGCATGGCCACATTCCTACGTACGCACATGTTGTGTAGCATGACACATGCCATGACCATCTTTGCCACCTTCTCATGGCGGTACAGGAGTGCCCCGCCAGACCTGCTGAGGCAGCGGAAACGAGCCTTCAGTAGGCCGAATGCCTGTTCTATGACCACACGGGTACGTGAGTGGGCATGGTTGTAGTCCTCCTCATGCTGGTCCTGTGGGTTCCGGATTGGTGTGAGGAGCCATCTCTTCAGTGGATACCCGCAATCACCTGTATGTGGACAAGAAAGGATGTTTGTGGAATGTCATTGCTACGTGCGCACCCCCCCCCTTCCTGCCAGGTCATTCATGCATCACCTACCCCACATACTCATGCATGAAATGAGACTCACCGAGTAGCCAGGATCGGCGCCCTGCGTGTCGCTCCATGTAGCGTGGTATTCTAGAGTTCCGAAAGACCATAGAATCATGTGTTGATCCTGGAAATCGGGCAGAACAATGTGTAAAGATCCTGTTGGAGTCACACACCATTTGTACATTGATAGAATGATATTGTTTCCGGTTGCGGTACTGGGCCTCCATGGCATGTGGGACAACCAATTCCACATAGGTGCAGTCGATGGCACCAATGCAACCCGGTATGCCGCCAAGTGCATGGAATCCCACTTTTGTGTTTGTAAGCTCCTGCTCTGAGCGTGGTAAAGAGATGTAGTCGTCTGAGTGCTTCAGGAGGGCATCAAGCACTTGGAATAGTGTCCGTGAGAATAGTGGCTGTGAAATGCCATGCAACTGTCCGACTGTGTGCTGGTAGGTGCCTGTGGCCAGGAAGTGGAGTACAGACACCACCTTCAGTAGGGGTGGGATGGCGGTTGGGCTATCTATCATGCTGACAAGGTCAGCGTGTGTCATGTCGACAATGGCGGTTATGGTGTCCCGGTCCAAACGGTAGAGGGTGTGAATCTGCTCAGCTGTGAGGTTGAACGGATTAGCTCGGAGGCGTGGGATTGCGGGCTGCCTGCGTGGTGGTAGTGGCTGTGCTGGTGGGGCTTGCTGGCCATGCCTTGCCCTCCTCCTCCTCCTCCTGCGTCTCCTCTGTGCGGCCGGTTGTTGCAGTCGTTGGCGTTCGTCTTCTTCTTGAAGTTGGAGTACTTGCAGTGCAATCAGGTCCCCCAGGCCCAACATCGCTAGTCCTGCCGGTAGCATTCTGGAGTGGGTGTGGTTGTGGGAGGGGTTTGGGTATGCAATTTATGTGTTTTCAGGCTGTATAGCCTTCACCTGTGGTGATTCATTCCACCTGTGTCAGCTGCAATGCCTTTCGTGCGAGCACGTTCCGCACACGACGCTGCAATTCGACGCATGGCATCTTGCATTTGCATTCATGTTCTTAATCCCGTAGGCTGTGGAATATTGGTTTATATGTTAATTCTGCTATGGTCCCATTGTTGCATATACGATATTTGCATTCGCGAGCAGACTTGTGAAGGGTCAGTGGAATGTAGTGCTCGATCAACGGTGGACCCTCATGCAGCACTGTACCGAGGTTCACCGACGGCGGGGAGTCCCATCAGTGATTGAGGGCAGTTACCATTTTCACACACAGCCGCACTGCATAGATGTATTTGTGAATACAAGCGTTCACAGATGCCTTTTCAACGTGATGTTGCAAATTAGGAATTCGAAGGACAGCGCTTTCGGTTTTCGACTAGCGGCGTGGAGACGCCCACAGGTCTGACTGGAAATGTAACGTTCTATTGTTGAATGTCCTTGGGACAGGGCCCATGACGGGAATGCAATGATTGATATGATTTGAATGGGATGCGTTATAGCGTAGTGGACGATAAGGCAGGACGTTCCCAAATACATGTGACTTCACTACACAAGGAATCCGGGCAGGAGCACAGTGGATTTTGAAGGCTGCATTACGCACAGACTCAATGGACATTTCGAATGTTATGTGAGTGAATATTCAGGCGTTTTCATAACGGGATGAGGGAATGATGAATGGATGCATGGGAAGATGATTTAATTGGGAGTCGGCCATGTACATGGCTATTTGGAATGTATCCCATTCCCCTGCGCTATGTGATGCAAGGCTGCCATAGTGGGACCATCGTCTGTCTGCCCTTGTTGAACCCTCCCTGTCTCGACGCGCCTTCAATCACTTGTGTCTATGCACGTTGATGATCCCATCTGATGGATCCTGTTCTGACAGGCGCATGCACACAGACACTCGTTTGAAATAGTGTATTCACCTCGATTTGTGTCGTAATAATTCGCAAGTGATTTTTGGGTGCAATTGATCCTTATGAGTGGGCTAGCATGCATATGGTTGTAGGTTTGGTGTATTGAATGTAGTGAGTAATACATATGAAGTTCGGATGCCCATACTATATTTTTTTTCATTTGGGTGACAGGTATCTCCTCCCCTTCTGCCGCTGCCATCTGTACGCCACTCCTGCAGATGGCTTCTACAGTCGACACCTGCAGCTTCGAGTTAATCAGTGGAGCACCATTACGATCTTATGGGACGATCGCCAATGGCCCACATGCCCTTACGCAGTACTAGTGGCTAGGTGCAGCATACCTAGCTTCCAGCTGGACTAGTGCCTACTTCATGGGACGGGCCTGCGGTCCTAGGCGCTTCCATGTTGCCTTTTTGGACGTGGATGTAGCCCCTGTGTGCCATGGAGGTACAGGGCGTCACACATGGGGTAGCTGGTCATTTATTGCGGATGCAGCCCACAGTAATGCTGATCATTTGTGAGTTTATGCTCAAATGGCTGTATGGGCTTGGTGATTTTGATGTGCATTAAATTTATATTCAGATATTAACCGTGTAGCGTTATTCTTTGCTAGTAATGTGGCATATTCTGATTTGTGGCGTGATGTATTGTGAGGTGTTCTGCATTGGGTTCCGGCTTCTGGGTACAGTTGTGTGGTACGTGCTTATGCTGATGGTTGGTTTGACTACTGCCATGTGTACAGGGCTGGTGCAGTCTCCCTCAGGTTACTGCTTTGACTGTTGGTTTACACTGGTGGCAAGCGATGGGGGACTGTTGTTGTTTTGTGTCATGGAATTTTCAGTTCATTTTGATGTACTTGCACCTTCAGATGCCTGTGCTGCATCAGTACGGCAATGATGTGTTGCCAATTGGGGATGGCCACTCACAGGGCACTTGGGGCCCCTGCATGCATTTGTTCGTTGGCATGCATGGGTGACTTGTACATTTCACTGGTTGCATGGTGTGACTGCATTGCGCCTACGAGAAGTTGTGCAATGTGGCCAGGGAGTGGAGTACAGGCACTCAGTAGGGCCATTACGGTTGGTTCGCGATGCCGTAGTTCTCGCCATGGCGGAATGGTACTTTCCGGCATGCTTGATGGCGTTAGGTGAATGTCCGCTGGGGTCAGCATTCGCGTACCGTTGCGCCATGGCGGATATTGCGGTTTTGCACGGCGCGCGTGCGCGTACTTGGTGCAGTTAGCGTTGGCGTTCATTACGGTGTCGCTAATCGCATCGTACTTTACGGTGACGGGTCATAATCGCAACGGGCGGTATTCGATGGCGGTATTACATTTCCGCCATCGTTTTTCGTATTCCGCCAGGGTCGTAATGAGGGCCATTGTCTTTTTTCAGGTGATGAATGAAGATTCCTTTGGAGACTTCTTGCAACAAAGCGCTGATGTTGATGTCTTTTCCCCATAGGGGCCGGGGTTCGGAATACCGGAGATATGGCGCCGACCCGAAGTGAAACGTGCAGTTCCAGTAAAGATCTGGTAAGTCCTAGATGAGCGCTCAGGTAATGTTTTTGCATTCGCTCATCTAATGTCTTTGTCTTTTTCCCCATAGGGGCCGGGGTCCTGCTTGGAAACAGCAAGACCCGAAATGAAATGGGAATGACCCAACAGGTAAGTCTTAGAAGGAAACTGAGCTTTTCCTATTCCCTTCCTTCTCTCACCTCTTATTCTTGTCTTTTTCTCTAGGCTCTGGGAAGTGGCTGTGTATCCGGATGATCGCTGCTGAAGATGGAGGAACCCAGGAAAGGTGAGTGAAATGCAGCGCTGCAGCGATCGTAATGAAATGCTTTTAAAAATGATGTCTTCCCTTTCAGGATCGTCGGTGATGTCTCTGTGGTGCAGATTAGCTGGTAGGTCTCTTGTCTCCCTTTGCAGGTGACCCAGGATGCTGACAGGCGTGGCTGAAGTCCAGATGCAGGAGCTGACACGGTGAGCGTCCAGCTGCGAGGAGCAGAACAACGCGAAGCGTGAGTTGCTGATCGGGTGTGGTTTAAATAGCTTTGGAAGAAGTTCCAAGTGTGTATCCTTCCTCCGATCAGGTATGTATCCTTCCCCGACCACACCCGGGTGGAAAGTAGTCCCACAGGTAAAGTAGTTCCCATTCAGGCCTCAAGAGGGCCTGGATGTGGCAGCATGGTCTGCATCAGGTAAGTGCACATTAAAACACTTGAACACATGTCTAGCTTTATGAGCCTGGCGCCTAAGGCGCCAGGACAGAGGTCCAACATGAGCCTGGCGCCTAAGGCACCAGGACTGCGTCCAAAGGGCCCCAGCTTGGGCCCGCTGGCACTCCCCTGGGGGAAATGATGCCTGCCTCTGGGGTTGCTGGGTCGGACCTGGCTCCTTGGAGGTAGGCATCATGACACCAGTCCCCAGTCTCAGCGGCAGAGGGAAAGATTAGCAAAGAAGAGGGAGAGAGAAGGAAGAGGAGAAAAGGAAAGTCTTGAGAAGTTTCCGGTACTTAAGAAGATCTGGCTCAAGTCTGGGGGGGCAGGGAGGCCGTTCTATAGGGAGGAAGCCACCAAGGAAAGAGATCTGCCTCCGACTCTCTGCTTGGAGAAACGTTTGACCTGCAGAGAGTTTAACTCTAGCCTGGAGGTATTTAGGAAGGGAAAGCTGAATTTAGAGAGGACCCAGGCCCCTGACAGCCTTATGGATGATGCAGAGGTTCATGGATTTGATCCTTGCGGTCACTGGGAGCAAGTGGAGAGATTTTTGGGCTGGAGAGATGCAGTCCCTGGGCTTGAGGCCAAGGATAAGTCTTGCAGTCCTATTCTGGATTAGTTGAAGGGGACAAAGGGAGGAAAAAGTCAGATTGAGGAAGAGGCTATTGTAGTAGTCCAGTCTAGAGAGAACCAGGGCTCTGGAGACTTTGAGCTTCTGGGGGAAAGTGAGGAAAAGTAGAATGCCCCTGACAAGGTGGAGCTGAAAGTTGGACTTCTTGGCATGGTCTGTGATGTGTGGGGAGAAAGAGAGAGAGGAATCAAAGAGGATCCCAAGGATTTTTGCCTCACAAGTCGTTGAGGGTAGGGGACCCAAGGAGGATGGCCAGAGGGTGGGGGGGGGACAAGGAGCAGGTGTCCCAATGAGAAGAAACTCTGTCTTACTGGCATTAACGAAGAGATAATTGGCAGAACACCATGTCTGAATAGCAGTCAGATAGTCAGATATTTGAGAGGAAGAGGATGAGGTAGAGGATGGCAGCTTGAAGGAGAGTTATGTGTCATCTGCGTAACACTGGAAATGAGGAGAGAAGGTGGAGACCAGGTGGGCCAAAGGGGCCAGGTAAATTTTGAAGAGCCATGGTGATAGGACAGAGCCCTCAGGGATGCCACAGGTATAGAGTGAGGTGAAGGAGAGAAAAGGACCCATTTGCACTTGGGAGGGTCTGTTTGAAAGGAAGGAGGTCAGCCACGCAAGTGTCCGGCCAAAGATGCCGAGGGTATCATGGAGACGTTTTTTTTATTTTTTTTATTTCATGTTTTATAGTTTGTACATACATTTTTAACATTTCACCTTTTCTATTCGAAACATGATTTACAAAAATAAAGAGAAAAATAAGTTTATAAAATTATACAATGCAGTCAGTGTATCGGTCAGAGAATTCTGGGTATACATGTTTATGCTTCCATTAATCTTTCCCAGTGTTGCATTGTCCTGAATATGAGTGGGTAGTGATTTCCGCTTATAATCTGTTCCCATCTTTCGGCGGAATCATGTTGGATTGATTCTGAAGGGAGCATGTGTCCGAAGATTTTTTTTACATCTGATAGAGAAGGACACTCTTTAAAGAGGTGTTGGAGAGATTCGACTGAGTCTGCCTGTTTGCAAAATCTGCAGAATATATCCTCCTTGGAAATTTGTCTGGTGGTTTCTAGGTATTCTCTAGTCGGTAGGATATTGAGACAGAATCTAAGAAAGATATCTCTTATTCGCCTACAAAGGATTTAAAAAGAATATTTTGATGGTTCATTTAGGGCTCTTGTCTCGTCTCTCGTATAGAGTGAAAAGCTGTATTTGCTTTTCTCTTCAATGGTATGTATCCAATCGAGTTGGCGGATCGATTTCTTTGCTTCCATTGGTCTACTGTTTAATGTTTCACTGGTTATTTCATCGTTTTTAAGAATTTGGCAGCAGAATTCTTTCCATCTGTCCATGGTAGGAGTTTTCAGCTCTCGGCTGGTGTTTTTGAGGAGCCTAATTGACGGAATGTCTTAGTCTATAATGGTCTTAGAAGTCTATATGTTTCCAGGCGTTTATAGATTCGAACGACTGGATTGCCAGTTCGAAGCGGATTCTGGCTGCTCGATATGATTTCGTAAGGGATAATATTTTGTGCCAAAAGATTCCCTCCCCGATCTTCCATGTCTGATGAGGGATATTAAGTAGACTCTCGCTTCCATATGCGAGTATGGGCGTCACTTTTTGTCTGTAGAAGGTAAGGATCAGTCTTAATGAGTATTGGCTGTATTTTTTGTGAATAATTAGTCCTTGTCGTGCGAGCGAGCAGCTTTTGTTTTTTAGGTGGTCCATCCATTGGGCTTCAATTTCTGACTGGTTCAGCCAGATACCAAGGTAGTTTGTGGTTTTGACTGTGTCGAGTCGTTTCCCATCAAGAACTAAGCAAAATGTTTTTGTCTTGTTGTTTTTCTCAGAGGATAATGACATTATTTGCGTTTTTGAAGTGTTGATTGACATATCGTTATCCTCAATGTATTTTTCAAGAACTCAAAGCCTCCTTTGTAAGCCAATTTGAATCTTGTCAAGGAGCACAAGATCGTTGGCATAGAGTATGTAGGATATATGTGTTCCAAAGATTTTTGGCGGGTACGCTGTGATAGCGGTTTGGCTTGCCATGATGTCAAAGAGGTAGAAATTAAAAAGAGTAGCTGCCAAGGGACATCCTTGCTTGAGTCCTCGGGCTGTTTGAATGGGGATCGAAACAGTACCAGTTGAAGTTAAGTGTACTTCGAGAGAAGTGTTGCTGTAGAGGGCCTTAATTGGCTCTAGGATTTCTGGAGGACATTCCCAGGCATGTAGCTTGTTCCAGAGTTTGTTTCTATTAACACTGTCAACAGCCATTTGAAGGTCAATGAAGGCAGTGAAGACATGGGTTCCCATTCTGTATGCTTCTTGTTTAAGTGTATTGAGGATTATCAAATTTATATTAGTTCCAGCCTTCTTAACAAATCCAGTCTGGTGAGGGTCGTATATGCTGTTTTTTGTTGCCCATTCGTTTAGTCTTTTTAGTAAGATTGATGCGAATATCTTGCTGAGGGGATTGAGTATGGCCAACGGTCTCTAATTAGTGGGCAGGTTTCTTCCTCCTTGCTTGTATATTGGAATTAGTGTGGCGGTCTTCCAAGTTTTCGGGATATGTTTATGTTCTGAGATTAATTCAAATAATTCGAGACACAGCTCTGTCCAATCTTCCGGTTGCTGCTTGATGTTATAGTTGCTTAGCCCATCTGGTCCAGGAGCTCTCGAGGAGTTTAGGGGCTTGATATGTTGTAAAATGTCTTCTTGATCCCATTTATTGAGCCATTTCTTGTTGTGCTCTGGCATCCCCTCAGTGCTGTCTTTAGTTTTCATTGGATCGCTGTAGAGTTTGGTGAAATTTTACACCCACGCTCTTTCGGGCACTTCCGATAATAGTCAGGCTTCATTCACAGCATTCCAGTTGAGGAGCTTCCAGAGGTTTCTGGTGTTCTTATTTCCTAAGATTTTGAGCATGTGTTCTGCATCATTCTGTGCAAGAATGGATTTCATAGATTTCATCCAGTTGCGATATCGTAGGTTAAGAGCATGAACTGTTTTAAGAGCCTTTGTTGGTTCCATTTTGAGAGCCGCAAGCAGATGTTTGCGCAGGAGTTTTTTCTTAGTAGTAATCAATTTGCAGTATGAGTGAGTGTGTTCTGGTTTAGTATTCCAGCGATCTCTTTGATGTGTTTGGAAGGGAATCAAGAGCCACTCGTAGTTGATTTTACATTTCCCTGATTTAATGGAATGATGAAACGTTTCTTTCAATGTTTGTACCTGGGAGCCAGATATTCGCAATCGATTTAGCCCAGATTTATTTCAATATGGCTGGTGTTTTCCTTGGGAAGAATTTGGTAGTAAGAAGACCAAGTGACGGCAACTTTGAAGTGCTCACTTTAATTTGTCGGAATGATTGATAAACGTTTGGAGGCTTCAACAATCTTGCTAGAAGCATATATGTAATTGAGGTAAGCTGTTGATTGTCCTCAGGACCAGGTATAATGCGGAGGATGGTCTCCATTGATTTTCCCATTTAGTAAGGTTAGATTCTGCATGTCTATCTCCTTTGACCATGTTTTTTGTTTTTTGATCCAATTTCGATAGAGACATTTTTAATCCGGAGGCCTCAAACAAGTGTATGTTCATTTCTCTGCATAGACTCATGTCTAGTTCGGTGTACTTTATTTGAAGATCATCTATGCTTGCTGTGAGCTCGTCTATGAATGTAAAGTCTGTCTTTGTTCTGGAATTCCAATAGATGTTCACCAGGGCAATTTGATTGGTGTCTGTGGGGCACAATGTTCCTGGCTTGCTGGTATGAACATGTTTAAGTATGGTAATTTGGGTCCAGTGGTTAGGGTTATGAGTTTCTATCAAATGGAGGTTAGCGTCTATTTTCCAGAGGGTCATGAGGCCAGCATATGGTTGTCCTTTCTTCCCCAAGAGTGCCGGGTTAATGCAGTTCAAGTAGCCATCACATGTTGGTTTATTGACTAGCCAAGTTTCCTGTAGACAGATGATTTCATAATTCTGTAGATCTTGATTTCCTATTTTGTAGAGGTGTGAAAATCCTCTAGTGTTCCAGGAACACATGTTGATCTCATATTTGGTTTCTTCGTGTGTCGGTTATAATCGTGTTTCTGTTTTTGTTTGGTCATCTACTTTCCATGTATACCCATGGATTGGTGTAAAGGAGTGAAAGATTGCTCTGTCATGTTTCGAGGACTTCTAGAGCTTCTATGAGACCATGTGTTCTTCAACGAGAGATCTAGTGGTTTTCTTTTGTTGTATCGTGTGTCTTTTGTTAATTTTGGATCTTCATAGTAATGTTTTATTGATCTTTGATTTTTATCCCATTCTTGTGTGATGGTTCGCTCTTCATTAATGACGGAAGATTTGAAGTTTGTTTTAATTGTAGCTGAGCAGGAGAATCCTAGTGGTCTAAATGAGGCTTTGCAATTTGCTATTCTATCTACATTTGACTGTTTATAGAGGCATATCTCAATGGAGTCAAATCTTTCTTTGGTAGGAAATTTGATGACTTTTATGTCTTCAGAGCGGAAGGATTGAAGAGTATGAATTACATGGAAGAGGCGCAGCGGATTTGTTCTGTTCAATATTAGACCATCTTCTGATTCTTTTAATCTTTGTAGAATAATTGAAGGGTCTTGTTGGCAGCGTCTTGGAAAAAGGAATATCGAGAGTTTTAGATGTTTAGTGGGTTCTCGTGCAGATGGCTCTAGGTCTTGTGAATTGCTTTTGCTGGTTGGTTTAGGCTCAGTGTTGTTAGGAGTGGAAGAGTCATCCGGCCAGTTGTCTTCATTTTCAGATATTTCCTCACAGGAGAGAATTTCACTTCCACTTGAGATAGTCTGGCCTTCCTTTTATTAATCTATTATATAGAGAGATGAGCTTGCTTTTGGCGAGTCGATGTTTCTTTCGTCAGAGATGTCAGAGATTTCATCATCATGGGTTGTGAGGTCCATCATGGCGTCCGTGATAGACTTGTCCTCTGCAGCTAGTTTTTCATTTGTTTTAGGTTTCACTATCTTATTTCTCTGGTTCAGCACTGGATCAGTTTTTTTTGTAACCTTGGAGTCCTCTTTCTGTTTCAGGTGTGGAGCCGTGTTAGGTTGAAAAGTCAGGTTCATCAAGAAAGCCCGGGATCCTCTGGTATTTAAGTTGGGATTCCTTTTTTTTTGTTGCTACTTCATGTTTCGTTTTTTGGTTGTCGTTTTTTTTTCCTGGAGGTATCGAATATAGAAAAGGATTCGACTTCATTGGTTGGAGGCAATGTCAGCGATGGATGGGTTTGGTTGTTGATCCTTAATGTTTTCATTGTAGAGCATTCTTTTAGTGGTACTGAAGTTTTGGGCATGGTAGTCATTTTTTTAGTTTCTTTTTTATTTTCATCTGAGATGGGAGTGTTTCTTATTGAATGTTCATGGGAAGGGTGCTTTTTCAGTTTTTCTTCATTTCGAGCCTGTAGGTGGTCTATGTGCTCTTTGTTGCACAGATGGTTTCCTATATTAGGTTGAAGGGTTTCCTGTTGAGACTGTTTAGTTGTCATCTGGTCCATCTCTTGTTTGTTTGCTTTCTCTTGTAGCTTAACAGCGACTAGTTTAAGCAGAGTTGTGGTGATTTGTTCTTTCTCTGCACAATCTGATCTCGCAACATCGAATAACCTGGCTTGCCATTGGGTGGAAATTTCAGCTTCTTGTTCAAGGCAGGATTGGATATTTGTGGTAAATGTTTCAATATGTTTTTGATTCATATGGATTAAGGCAATCAGGGTTGCCTGGTCGCGCATGGTTTCTTTTAAGGATTCGTACAATTTTATAAAGGGAATCAGTGCCTGGCTAGTAGCTGCAATCAAGGATCTCTGAAGTTCAGCCATTGTTGTAGGTATTGGTGTGTCAATGCCTTCTCTTACTGATTCACATTTGCATTTCTGATCGTCATGTACATTAGGAGATATTGACTTGGGTGAATTTGCATTCAGGGGGGTGGAATAGTTGTTTTTCAACTGGTGAGGTTTTTCAGAATTATCAAATACAGGAAGAACAATTGCGTTTTTCTTGTGTTGGTGTAGGCATTCAATCCTGGTCCTTGAGGTCCAACCTATAGAGTAGGAAGTTCCAGATGACCGTGTTGCGTTTATCTTGGTTTGACATAATTGATTCAATTTCAGTAATGTCGAGGGAAAGTCTCACTAATCTTCGCTTCTCCGGGGTGTTGACGGCGTTCTTGTGGTTCAAAGATTCAGGATGGGAAAGGACATAGTTCTGATGCCATGTTCTTTTTGCATGGATTGCTTTGATTTTCTGTCATGTAAGGACTCATTTCTCTTTGTCTTTGAACTTTTGGTCAGTGCAATTCGGGAGAAGTGTTTTAGAGACCATAGGTGAACAATATTCAAGTGCTCTCTCTGTTTTGAGTTTGTCAGCTTGAGAGTTTGAAGTGGGCTCGCAAGAGGAGTTTTGCTCCACTGTTGTATATATTGCATCATTGGCTGGAAGGTTGTTTCTTGCTTTCAATTCAGGAGCCTGTCACTTGTCTATTGTTTTTTCAAACTCGTGTGAGGATTCATGCCGATTCAGTGAGCCGTCCTGGTGTTCTAGGCTTTCATTTTTGGCTGCATAAATAAGAGTGTTGATACTTGATAATTGATGCTCACTTTTAAGTGGGTCTGTTATGGGGAGGCTTTGGACTAAGCTTGCGGCTTTGATTAAATTGCAAGCAGGAGTGGCTGGTTTATGGTCACTTTCATACATAGTCTGATTAAGGAGTAGTTTCAGTGCAGACTGTCTCATTTTATTTGGAGAGTCAAGTGTGCTGGTATCAATGTGGCCGAAAGAGCGTTTCTCTATTTCAACAGCAGGTTACAATCTGGCCCAGTGCCTCGTAGGTGGGCCAGTTTAAGCGACTATAATTGGGCGTTTCAAAGGCAGAGTCTTAGGTAAATCTGATTTGTTCTCCTTAATGCAGGGAAGGCGAAAAGTGTTCTTGTGTTTTGGCGTAGTAGTGCAAGTTAATGGACTTGACAGTATACGGGTCAAAGGCAAGTTGCCCGCAGTCTCTGATTTTGAACGTTGCTGTCAAGTTGTGAGAATCAGTTTGTGAGGTCTGAAGAGATTGCCTACTTCAATCGCACTCGAGTAGTAAATACTGAAATGGACTTTATCAGCTTAAAAGTTATCCAGAGCGGCAGGGGTTGATAGAGAATCGCTGTGTCCAATCTAGATAAGGATGGCAGAGGGCAGGAGGAGCCCAGCTAGGAGCACCAGACAGTTGAATAAGTAGTAATCAGTGTTGTGTTATGGTAGCTGGTAATAGCGTTTTGTTCTCACAGTAAGCTTTATGTAAGTTATCTACAATGCTGTTAGGTGGAGTGTAGCTTCAAGAGCTGTGTAGCCACGGTCAGGGTTGAGAAAGAAACAAAGAATACTGTTGAGAGTTTTGAGTGCAAGAAAAACGCTAAAAGTTACCTAATGCATGACAGATGTAATCCGAATCACTTAGACAGCCTTTAACAGGCTGGTATCTTTGCAGCGGCGGGGTCTCTTCTCGCAGCGGCCAGCGTCCAGCCAAAACAGTCGAAAACAGCAATATGCAGACGCCCTTCACTTGCAACGGGCTTAATGCACCAGGGCGAATCTGCATTAATTTTAACTACTGCTTCCTGGAGTGGGCGGTGCCTATATCCTTAAGGCAACAGTGGCAATCTCAATGTCAGGTTACTCTGTGAATCGTAAAACACACAGCCGAAAACAGCAATATGCAGACGCCCTTCACTTGCAACGGGCTTAATGCACGAGGGCGAATCTGCATTCAATTTAACTACTGCTTCCTGGAGTGGGCGGTGCCTATATCCTTAAGGCAACAGTGGCAATCTCAATGTCAGGTTACTCTGTGGATCGTAAAACACACAGCCGAAAACAGCAATATGCAGACGCCCTTCACTTGCAATGGGCTTAATGCCACAAGGGCGAATCTGCATTCAATTGAACTCCTGCTTCCTGGAGTGGGCGCTGCCTATGTCCTTAAGGCAACATTGGCAATCTCAATGTCAGGTAACTCTCCGGCTCATAGCACAGAGAGTTACCTGACATTAAGATTGCCACTGTTGCCTCGTAGCACACAGCCGAAAACAGCAATATGCAGACGCCCTTCACTTGTAATGGGCGTAACGAGATGGTTTCTGAGGATGGAGTGGTTGACTGTGTCAAAGGCGGAAGAAAGATCGAGGATGATCGGAACAGAGGGAGTGTTTGAGTCCAGGTTAGAGAGCAGGTCGTCACGGACTGCGGTCATGGATGCAGCCAGCTATTTCAGTGTGGAGGGTCATTTGGGGGATGACCAGCTTCTCCACGAGTTTGCCCAAGAAAGTTATTGAGTTTGGCTGTATTTTGGCGGATTTACCGCCAAACTCATAATGAGGCCCATTATGTTCCAGACAAGACCTAGCATTGTGAGGGGACTTGGTACCAGTTCTGCTACACAGGACCTGAGCATCACTTCTGAGTTCCAGCAAGCACCACAGCACTGAAATGTACAGAGCCATCTGCCTTGTAGAATTGAGACATTGGGCCAAAGATAAGGTCCAGAGACCCTTGGTTTTTCTGCATGTGGAGTACCTGAATGACCCTGTTGGCATAGCAGGCTGGACTGCATTGCTTCTTCCCTGTTTAGGTTCATCAGTGACATGTGAGCTGCAGGAGGATCTGCTGCAGAGTAGAGAAGGCAAGACGGCTGTGGTGCTGGTTGCTGATGACAGGCAGATGGATGTTGTGATCGGACAGGTACGGAGCACATAGCTAAAGACCAGGAGCTGGCACTTGCTCTGGGGACTTGTCCTTCACCCAGAAAATACTGAGTTGAGTAGTATGGGGCAGTTTGACACTGAATGCTGATCATGAGTGGTCAAGGATACAGGGGCACAAAAGGTGTCCACCATACCATGCCCACTAATTGAATGAGTGAACTGGGCACAGTTGCCTTCAGAAGACCCAGGACCATCTGCAATAAACATCTCTGAAGCCATGGTGGGAGCAGCTTTTGGCGCCATGGGGCCAGTAAACGGACTCCTCGACGATCACTGACGTTCAGTGACGGCTGGGAATTTTATGCAAATATTTCAGTGTAGCGAGGAAGACCCAACCAACAAAAGCATATTTGGGGGTGGAGGGGGTTTTCCCCAAGAATTATTTTTCAAAAATATGTTAAAATGGTGCATTTTACAACACACTTTATTGCTATTTTGCTTATCTTTTGCCTGTTGATCTGTCACTGAGAAATGTTCCTCCCGCGCCTCCAGAAAGCTCAGCTCTAGGATGTTTTACTTCCACTCCCCAAAATGCACAGCTATGGAAGCAGAACTGAATTCTTGCACTTTCAATACTTGTATCTTTTGATCATTGTCCTTTCCACTTCTGGACTCTTTCCTTCTTTCTTCCTCACACTGGGCCTCATTACAATGAGTGCGGTAGAGGGTTAACGGCGCCGGTGGAGCTGCCGCGCCGTTAACCCTCTACCGCCTCATTACGAGGTCTGCTTGCGGGTCCCGCAAAGGATGTCTGGTAAAACCAGGCGTCTTTAGCGGGACCCGATAGCAGACCAGGATGCTAACAATGCGCCCGCCATTAACGGGCATGTTGTTAGCATCCTCCCCATTCCCATTGAGCCCTATGGGGACTCAAATGGGAATGGGGATGTACCGGGTCCGGGTCCCAGGAAAGAGAATTACCGGGCCTTCCAAGGTCGGAATGGCCCGGTAATTCCTCATTCCTGGAACCCGGACCCGGTACCGGGTATGGGGGTAGCCATGCCGCTAAAAGTGGCATAGCTACCTCCATACTCGTAATGAGGCCCACTGTCTCTTATGTTTCCGTCCTCCTCTTCCTGTCTCACTTTTCCTCCATTATGCCTCTCACTTCCTCCTCTATTCGTTATATCTTAACATATCTTTCTATGTCCTTATGGAAACTGAAGAGGTTTGGGAGAGCCTCTTCCTCTATATTTTCTATAGGGCTGGCCTTTAAAGAAGAGTGATCCCTCTTTATAGGACAGTCACAGTCCCCTTCTTTCTATCGTCCTCTCTCCTGGATATTGCTGTTCCTTACACTGTTCGTTCTGTAAGTCTAGCCCTGCTTCTGTCTCAGTCCCATCTGGCAAGTACATTATTCTGATCCAGCACATAACTGGCACCCGTGGTTAGCATAGGGCTGAAGGATGTCCAGTTGTTTTTAGCTGTGTGCTGTCTCTCATCATATTCTAAATAAAACATAAAACGTGACTCATTAAAGCACAGACCTTAACCCAGCTTAGCCCCTAGTATCAAAGAATGAAAGGTTTCACAACTCGTGCCTGATTCCTTACCACTTGCCTGTGAATGGCATCATAAGTGACTCGTCTACTCAACATAGGTTCTCTGGCATAGTCCTTTTGACCTGTTTCCCTCCCACATCCTGTCAACAATCCTGCACAAAACCATCCCCACGCCTCCCTTCAGCTTATTATACTCACTAGCTGTTCCCGGTGTAACATATGTAATTCTAGCCTAAAGGTCAATATCGGTTGGTAACTCATAGGGTCACTTCTGTCCCCCTTCTTAAATATCGGCATTACCACTGATCGCTTCCAGGAAGGGGGGCGAAGGTCCCTGTGACTTGTTAATGGTCATTGATAAGACTAAAGATATCAGCTGGAATGAGAGGTATGCGCGGTATAAGAACAGTATCTAAGTTCCATCGATCACACAGGCCTCTATGATGTGTCTTTGTAGACGCGTAATTGTCAACCTTGTTCCATTACAGAGTCCCCATGATGGCATAACATTGCGTGGTAGCATACGGCACCTACTTTCAGTTTTAGCTTGTGAGTAGGTATACGTCCTACAGGGTTTCGCTCTTTAGAGACTGAAACGTTGAGACAGTAATTAAGTGTTAATTGACACTGGAACCGCTGTGCCCTTTGTAAAGAGAAGTGTGGGTGGAAAGAAGTAACTTCCAAATGGTTGCGATAGTGGAGGGTGAAGGTGACCATGTAGAACCGTGCTCATTCTGTTTGTTGAAATTAGAGTTGTAGTTGAAGTGGGTCCACTTTGCCATTTGGACAGCAGAGGGCAACCTACACTGATAGATTGCATCTGTATGTTGAAATGATAGCTGTTGTTGAAGTGGGTGCACTTTGCCATTTGGACAGCACAGAGCAAACTAACACTGATCAATTTCATCAGCTGAGTAGGAAACATACCTAAGCGTTTTATATATATAAATGCATTACATGAGCACACTCTACCCCAGCTTTATTTTCCCTTGCCCCCATGTGCTGATGGCATATCTGCTAGCTCCTGATTCGCTTTTTGTGTTGATATAGTAACCCTTCACCTTTAGTTTATTTTGAAATGTTTGTATTCCCCTACCCCAGTGTTCGGATAGCTTTACTGCCTACTCCCCATCACCTCTTGAACTGCCCCTTCAGCTCCCCAATCTTTGCTCAACCCTCAGCTTGCTGCCCCGTTACATCTCCCAAGACCTCATCACTGCCTGTTATGTCCTACGCTTATGTTTCAAGCCTCACCACCCCTCTTCTTCATCCAATCCTACTCCACCTTTTTTTTGAGGATCTTACTGCTTACTCCTCTCCACTCCCTCATTTTAGCACCTATTTCAAGATCACAGTCTGTCTGCTCTAGATGCACATATCATACTCGTGGCATACACTACTACTACAATATGTATTTGTTCATAAATAGGCCAAAATGCCTTTGTCGGTGTAAGCCTGTGCTTTACAAGTAATGTAATAAATAAATTACTACAATATTACCCTCCTGCAATTACTGACCCAACACTCTACATCCTTTTAGTGCACAGATGAGATAGGTATTCGGAAACCACCATTTGCACGGTCTCCCATTGCTCATCTCTTATTCCTAGTCCAATCCGTTGCTACCTACCTCACCCTATCCCAACCTTTCCACTTGAGGCCACTTTTTATCCCAGGTAGATGTGTATAGCTTAACCCCTACCATCCATTCAAACATCATGGCAATGCTCTCTCGCATGCCTGACCCATCCCAACTGATTGTGCTGATGATCTAGGCATTAGTTATGCATCTCCCTGCTCACCGCTTTATCACCTCTCTCTTAATCCCGCTGTAGCTTGATGAGGACTTCTCTCATCCCACGACCCTCGCTTTGGAGGCTTAGCCTGCCGTCAGTTATCCTTTCTTGAAGCCCATCCTTTGCCTGCTATATTGCACAGACCTTCCACTATCACTGCTCCTTCGCCCCTTTTGCTTTACTCCAACTGTCGCCCCTCTCATTCTGAATATACCTTTTGCCATCCCCTCTACCATCTTGTCATTGTCGCTCTCTTATTGTCACTTTTACAGTTACTGTTAATTCTTTTGTACTTTATTTGTCTGAAAATCTGCTTATTCAGTTTACTCCTCAGTACTGTCCCTCTTATACCTTCTGTTCATGTGCCTCTGTGTGAGATTCGCAAAAAAATTGATTTCTTTGTTGACGCATAGAGCATCAAGATTTACGCACATAGAAACAATGGTTGAACCCCTCTTTTTTTTTTTTTACATAGATGACTGTGTTGCAGCTCCTTCTTTACCATGCTCTGGCACCCTAGGCCTGGACCACACTTTACAAATAAAAAATACAATGTAGATTAATTACCTGGTAGGCCAGCCCACCTTCGAAAGAGAAAACATATGTTCAAGGCTTTTATTACCAAAGGTTCTTGTCGTCATTGCAAGTAACGTGTAGGTTATACCCCTTTAGCTCCCCAAATGAGTTCAATAAAATCTACTGTAGAGATTAAAAGTGGGTGGGGGGATTATGCTTTCCCGCAAGAATTCCATACTCACAAGCGCTCAATCTCTGCCCTTGCAGCCTCGCTCAGCAAGGGCTCCCCGTACCTCGCTGGTGCTGTGTGGCTAGTTCTCATTGCTGGACCCTGTACTCGCAGCCCTGTGGAGGGAAAAGTTTCAGACAATGTCTCTGTGCAGAAAACATCCATTTTCTTTTACTACAAATAATGATTTTGAATTTGGTTTGAGAATTGGATGGCTCCCTAAGGGGTACATGTTTAGGTATATATTTTATGAAGCACGTTAGAGTGGCACAATAATTAAGACGTGTTTTCATGGGGACATTATTTGGGATGCATTAGCAGATGAACAGATTAAAGGGTACTTTATCCAAGGTAGATTGTCATGGGCACTATTTCAATTGGACATTGCAAAGGGGACAATGTTATGGACACATCATCAGCAGAACATTAGGATCAATTTATCTGGCGAGCACAAAACAAGGTACATAATCTGAGGCACAATAATAAATGCACAATATTAGAGGGGCATCACCTGGCTCTCATTTTTAGGTACGCCTTATCAAGTGCACATTACAAGGAAGGCTTTTTTAGGGGCATATTATTAGTCCTATGCTGTAATGCACCCCTTTTTAGGGACACCATATTAGCAGCACATTATTAGAGAAACATTAGGGATTGAGATCACTTTAGGGCCCATTTATTGGGGCTGTACTATGTGGGGCACACTAAGCAATTCATAATCGGGGGCACAGTCTCAGAATAACATTACAGGGAGACATTATTACAGCTATCGTTCTCTGCTACAATACTGGGGCATATGAATTGGGGCACACCATCAGGGCAACGGCCATAAACAATCACTTGTTATTAGGGGAAAGTCAGGCAGGGGACACTACCAAAGGCTGTGTTAGTGGGGGAACTTGGGGCATTTTAGAAACATATGACTGCAAACACCAGTTGGGCTTTTCCATGAATATCAGCGATGCAAACAAGGTTTCTTTGCAGCGCATTAAAAGCCAGGTTACTCGGTCCCCCTCTCCTACACTTCCGCCGTCCCAATTCCACTATACGTCCATCCCGAATTCCCCGTTTTACCAACCCCATGCTATTGGTTTTACCCTCTCCTTTTGGGTCGCAATGTTGTACTTTATTTTAAGCCCGCTCTCCCCTTCATACCTCTCTCCCCCCACCCCTGCCCTCATGTCCAAAGGCTGTAAACTTTCCTCCTTCCCCCCAATCACCCTCCCTTCTTAGATTTTGCACTATCTCGTCTGTGGACTTGTAAAGCGCTTATACATTCGACTATAGTTTTCTCCACCAGTCCACGGCATCATCACCTTACCTCGCTTTGCTTTTTCGGGCAAATGACTCTCCAGGCCTTGGTCGCGTAGCCCTGAGTCGGTCCTTGCCAAGATGTTGCCATAGGGGCAGTGGCGGCAGCTGCTTCCCTGAATCTGCAGCTGCCGCGTGCAGGCCGCCAGCCGGTGGCGCAATGCCTCGTTCTTCCGCTCCAGCTCTTTCACGCGATCCCGCAGCTCCTCCTGTGCTTCCTCTGCTGCCAAGTCTCTGCCCAGCCACCGGGACCCTCCGGCTGGGGGCCCTGCACCACCCGATTTCCGCTCAGACACTAGACGAAGCAATTTAGTGCCCATCCTGAAGGCGAGAGAATACATCTTAACACTGAACCACATGGCTTAAATAATATCATGGCAGCATAACCTAGGTAAGGCCAAGCTCGGACAGGCCTATAGGGCAATAGGGCAATGCCCGAAGTGCAGGCCCAACATGCTAGTGTGGACCAGTGGTTTTTGGTCAAAGCTGGACAGATTTAAAACCAAAGTTAGCCTGTTTGATTAGTTAATTCACTGCAGCTAGTAGTTTTAACGGTATTCAGGTAACATTATCCCCACAAATAATGTCACCAGACATATAGTCGCCGGGAAACAGCATAGGCAACATTATTTATGGGGACAATATATGGGGTAAATGGGAACGGGGGTAAATGGGAACGGGGGTTGTGGGGGTGTCCCCCGGTCCCTTTAAGAAAATGTGGGTGTTGTGGGTGACACATGAAAAAAAACGACGTCATTCTTGTATGACGACATTTTTGCAGGGATATTATCACATGGAACCATTTTGACCGGTGTTACCGAACAAAATTATTTCCAGTGCACAATTTGCAATCTATTGGGCCACATTAAGAGTTTGGTGGTATGTCGCAGTTAATCCGGCGGGATACCACAAAACGGAATTACCGTTCCCGCCACTTGATCTGCTGGAATTGCAGACAGAGTACAAGTGGCAGCAATAATTAAATCCCCATTGCATGTGGATTGCCAGTAATACCGGCTGTTTTTTTCTCTTGGCTGGAGGTAACTCAGAAACCCCAGGGGCAAACTTGCACTCTGCCAGTGCGGTAAAGTGCCGGTAGACGGAATAACCGGCATGTTTTAACGCACCGACAGGGTTGTAATTTGTCCTATTAAACTCCCCCTTCAGTATTGCTCCAACAGTCTGCCACAAATGGTAGAAATTGACATTCGTGTCTGTGGGCTACCTTTTCAATAGCGCCAGAGTCATTTTTATGCCCTTGTCCGACCCTGGGTAAGGCAGCTGGTGTTGATGTTTGGTTTGCTGGTTGTGTGATGTTGCCCTAACAGTCTTGAAACTGACTGTTTTTAATGGGCTGCTAATGCCCAAGCCAATATAAACGCCTTTGAAGGCATACATACACGCTTCTTCAACTTGCGCCCCTCCAGATGTTTTTGCCTATTATTCCTATGATCCTTCAACATTGGCTATGCTGGCTAGGGCTGATGGGGGTTGTAGTCCTAAACATCGGCCATGCCAAAGGCTCCACATGTTTGCATTGGTATACTAACTTGGGGAAATATACAAATTGGGACTCATTACAAGACAAGTTTAATGGTAAATTGGTGGGAAATCCACTATTTGCCATCAAAATCATGTACTGTTACCACAACTCGGTTCTGAGAGTTACCAATGGATTATTAGTGGTGGTATGGTGGTGAACATCCTAATTATTTGAGGCCAATGGACTCCATGGGAATTTCTGGTGACTTACTGTGAGCAGTAATTCTGTGTGGTAAATCTGCTGATTACTGGAGGTAAGTGGAGGATTTACCTCCAGCTTTTTGTGGAGGTGAATCCTCCATGTTAACTCAGAATTTAGTGGTGCGGTTAAAGTGGCAGTGATTCTGTTACTGCCAAAAGCGTGTAGGGAGCGGGATTACTGCCTCCTTTTTTTTTTTACCACACCACCTAATTCGTTGTGGGGCCCTTTTAACTTGATTGCAAATTGAAATGCACATGTAGAGGAGACATTACACAACTGACACAGCATTTTTGAACAAACAGATCGCTAACAAACAAAATATTTTAATGAGATATTCTTCCAATCATTAGAGTTCAACAGGAAAACTGTGATGAGCATGGTTCTGTCTGAGCATGGTTCTGTCTTTTTAAGAAATGTAAAGCTTGTGCTCATTCGCAGTTCAGTGTGCACTAAGGCCCATCCCCAACAAGCTCACTAGCCTTTAATGCTTTAACCCTTTATGCTCCATCCATACCCAAGGCCACCAGGCATGTAAGGTAGATGACTGGAGAGTGTTAAGTATGGGTGACTATTGGCTAGGAGTACAATAGTCAACAGGGTGAATAATAAGTACTTACTCCTTCTTCACAGACTCCCTTTCCATAATAACTAGAACATTTTAAATAATTTCAACATATTGTTTTTGGATAAGGTAGCCTGAGGACCACACAGTAGATCTAGTTACGCCTGACCGAATTGATCATCCGTTCTAGTGCTTACATCATACACGCAGGATTCATTTTTTAGTTCCCCGTACATTGGTGGTGGGGACCTGTTACGTTTGCACTTGAGCGCCGACAGGTCCCTGCTGCCAACGTTTCCTCATTTGCACAGTGGAATGCAAAAGGGGAGGGCCAAAAGGCGGCATATACAATTCAAAACTGCCTTATTTGCACTCTGCCGTACAAATTGAGTAAAAGCTGCCTGCCTTGTAGCCATGGCAGGCAGCATTTACAATGGATTGCTATGGACTCCGCCTGTTTTTTGCTGGTGAAAAGGCCGGAGGACTCCATAGGAATCCATAGCTTTTGCGACGGGTCAAATGCTGGAGTATTTGAATGGTGGAGAGGCAGCGATCGAGCCGGTTGGGGGCCAAGGGAGTCGGTCATTCCCCTGACCCACTGGTGCCCAGTGCGCCCCCCATTCTGCCCGCAGGATTGGCGCTCAGACAGGACTGGCAATGACTGAGCACCAGCCCAGATTTTAAAGGAAGACCCCCTGAGTGGCGTGCTGCACTCGTGGGCGTCAATTTTTTAAACATCATCAGGGCTGGCGGTCTGAGCACCAGTGCTGACCGCCAACTCTGATGATATAAAAAAACAACCTGTGAGTTATGTTATGTTATATAGATAGCTTATATCAACAGTTACAAACATTAAACTTCTACTGTTAATTAAGTCATGTTAAAAATATTTCTTTATTTACTTCATTCTGAGCATAGAAAAATACATATATATATCAAAAACAATTAAAAAACACTGTATAAAAAATCACAATTAAAAAAACTGTGACAAGCATTACCTTCAGAAAAAGGCAAGGATCTAAATCGATATTTATGATTTGATATTAGAGGTTCTAATCTGTATCTCTAAGTCGAAATTGTCATTTTCTTGACCTCTCTAGAATTTCAATGGATCTAACACCCAATTTCAATTGGATTGTAATGCACTCGACATGTTTCAGTTCTCTTAACTTGATTTAGGAACTTTCTTCAGGAGTATTTGTCACTTGCTATTCATAAAAACATAGACCATATGTTCTTATTGCATAAGACTGGAGCTTTTCTCCAGCGTCTTGTGGACAGTGTAAACAATGTTTCTTTTTTACTGTGAAACTTGTTGTAACTGTTGATAAAAACAATACAGAGGAAAGGGTTAACTACACATGCTAAATTTAATCTCTGTGATTTAAATATAAATCTAGAATAGACCTAAAGGTAACTTTACCTGGTCTAGTCCGTGGAGTAAACTGAGATAATAATCTTGAATTAAGCAAGAGTTGTCATCTGGATGGTGTAAGTCCCCCTGAATATAGGGGTGATCTACCTGTAAAGAGATTTTCATTATCTATTTTAAAAGAGTTTCTGAGAGATAGTGGGGTGGTGTTGTCAATCAGTGGGCATTCTAAAATGACGTTTGGTAGATAGAGAATAAAAATGGATACCCTTGTCCAAAGTCAGATATTCGACTAGTAATATCGAAGGTCTACTTTGTTTCCGGACTCAAATAGGACTCTTTTGTTGGCAGTTGGTACTACACTCAATGTAGCTTTAAGGCACTTCTGTAGTAAAAAAAAGTTGAAACCATTTAGGAGCTCAGAGGTTATAGGGCCATTAAGTAATAAGTGCAGGATTAATACATTTACCCACTAGGAAGCTCCAGTTTACCTATGATTTCTTAGATGGTAAAAGACTTGTTTCGCCTGTTAGTGTTCGTTGTTCAATCATTGGGAAACCATGGATTCCATGGGTCGAAATTAGTCTCTAAAAAGACCGGAGTAGAAGGAGCCGCACTGGGGTATGAGCCCACCTACTGGACATCATCCATGCGGTAATTGTAGGGTATGTAAATACACTCATACATCTAAAGAAATCGATATTGGTCTAGACAAAAATGGCAACAAACGAGATTCTCCAATTGCAATACTGAATTTATGATTTATATGAACATGTGCCCATGTGGCAACAGATACATAGGCAAAACGAACAGAAAGATAAAAACCCGGATTATAGAACACCGGAGCTGTGTAAACAACAAAGTACTAACAGCCCCTATGGTTAAACAATATATAGACCATAACCATACCAGTGACGATTTGAAGTGGACTGTTTTGTTTACAATGATGGGTACAGACATTAATAAAAAGAAAAAAGCTCTAATTGAAAAAGAACAAAGATTGATCTTTTTAACAAAAAGCGACAAGAAAGGGGTAAATGAAGCGATCGAATGGCATAAAATATAAGCCACAGATCGACTGCAGTCATAAGGATGTCCCCAGTGTTTACACACTTCTAAGCAAGCTCTATTAGTCCACAGCTTTATCAATGAACCATCTACTTTTGAGAAGTAATAAGTAGTATCAGAAGACAGAACTAGTCATGAGCTGGGAACTTCAGAGTTTCCTGTGATTTCAAACAGAATTCAGACACTAGGCCACACTGACTCTCTCTGCGACATCCAGGTCGTAATCTGATGTTATATTATTATATTACCTTCATCAGAGGTAACACTTGCTGTCATTAGGCCTGCCTCGCTATGAAATCAACACGTGAGTGTATTCCTATGAGACGGATTATGGTGTTGTTCCTAATAGGGTTCACGGCATTAGAGTGCTTAGAAAAGAAATAACAGGTATGGACTGATGTAGGTTATAAAAATAAAAAAGGACCATCACTGCCCGACTGGTACTCACTAAAGATGGCGAGATGGGTACGAAAGTGTAATACCTATCTTTATGCCGATACAGGTCATGATTGCTATGTAGAATCACAACCAGGAATCCAGTGGTTTAAGGACTCGGATCGTAGATTGTTTGCCTGGCAATTAGTATTAATGCAATTAGGCACGATATTCCTTCCGTGTGCTATCGCTTAAATCAGTGGGAATAATAACAAAGAAAGGACTGAACTAGAGCAATCCCCATCCAAGATGGTGGACATAGTTTTTAACAACGCCAGTAGACCAGCATAACAAGGGAGGAAACAGCTGCAGACCCAGATTGAATGCAGAAGTAGAGTATGTGATACTCAGCCTAGGCCGAGGGTAAGAGATGCGATTTCCTTATTACATGGGACACTTCAGTAACCAGAAGCATACTTCATTAGCTCTGAAACGAACGAGCGCATTGATTCACCTTAAATTCATGGCCCATTGTGGCTCCTTCTATTCCGGTCTTTTTAGAGACTAACTTCGACCCAAGGAATCCATGGTTTCCCAATGATCGAACGACGAACACTAATAGACGGAACAAGTCTTTTACCATCTAAGCAATCATAGGTAAGGTGGAGCTTCCTAGTGGGTAAATGTATTAATCCTGCAGTTATGACTTAATGGCCCTATAACCTCTAAGCTCCTAAATGGTTTCAACTTTTTTTACTACAGAAGTGCCTTAAAGCTACATTGAGGGTAGTACCAACTGCCAACAAAAGAGTCCTATTCGAGTCTGGAAACAAAGTAGACCTTCGATACTACTAGTCGAATATCTTTTGGACTTTGGACAAAGGTATCCATTTTAAATCTCTATCTAACAAACGTCATTTTAGAATGCCCATTGATTGACAACACCACCCCACTATCTCTCAGAAACTCTTTTAAAATAGATCATGAAAATCTCTTTACAGGTGGATCACCCCTATATTCAGGGGGACTTACACCATCCAGATGACACTCTTGCTTAATTCAAGATTATTATCTCAGTTTACTCCACGGGCTAGACCAGGTAGAATAGACCTTTAGGTCTATTCTAGATTTATATTCAAATGACAGAGATTAAATTTAGCATTTGTAACTAACCCTTTCCCCTGTATTGTTTTTAACAACAGTTACAACAAGTTTCATAGTAAAAAAGAAACATTGTTTACACTGTCCACAAGACACTGGAGAAAAGCTCCTATCTTATGCAATAAGAACATATGGTCTATGTTTTTATGAATAGCAAGTGACAAATACTCCTGAAGAAACTTCCTAGATCAAGTTAAGAGAACTGAAACATGTCGAGTGCATGACTGTCAGGTGTTGGCAGAATTCGTCCGTGTTAGGACGCACTAATTATCAGGCTTCCACTAGACATAGGGTTGATGGATTTCGTACATGCCAAAGAACTGTGACTACTGTTCCTTTAAGACCTCGCCTGCCAGGAGCCTGGAGGTTGGCATGGAGACAGTGGCGTCCTCTCACTGCTTCCTGTTTTCACCGCGCACGCTGAGGGATGTTTTTGTATTTATCATATGACTCTCTATTTAAGCCCTGCCTCTACGTCCCTCCGGTGCTTCTGAATGTTGTATTCTAGCAGCTTGTTTATATTTCCTCGTATCCAGGTTTCTGTCCTTGTTCCCTCTGCTTTGTTTCCTCGTATTCTGACACGGATCGCCTTTGGATTGCCTAGCCTTGCCCATTGTACTCTTGCCGCCTGCATCGTATTGCGACCTCGGACCGCCTTTGGATTGCCTAAGCTTTGCCCTCTGTACTTTTGCTGCCTGCTTCGTATTCTGACCCGTACTGCCATTTGGATTGCCAAGCTTTGCCCCTGTGAACTTTATCTTCCTGCACTACAGCAGAGCCCACAGTGAACCCATCTGGCTTGGCTGATTCCTGCTCTACAGCGGAGCCCAAAGTGAACCCATCCGGCTCGACTGATTCCTGCTCTACAGCAGAGCCCACAGTGAACCCATCCAGCTCGGCTTATTCCTGCACTACAGCGGAGTCCTCTCTGAACTCATCCGAAACAGCTGATTTCCGGCTCCCTTGTATTTTGCTCAGTTCTGCCCAGAGTTCATCGTTTTCCGACCTCTCCCACCTCGGACTTCCTTCTGCCCTACTTCCCGCGTTTGGGACTTTGGAACTCTTTTTGTTTTTTAGTGTTTAGGGAACTTTTACTCCTCAGGTACACGGACTAGAGCAGGGGTGCACAACTGATTTTTACAGAGGGCTGAAAGTACCCTACATGATGGCTATAGTGGGCCGAAAAGTAAATGTGGGTGGGGCGGTAGGCGTGGCGTGGCGTGGCAGGAGGATTTTTCAACCCCTAATTTTTATTAAACACTATGCCCCATAGCCCCCAACCCTCAAGCAAACACTATGCCCCATGGCTCCCACCACCCCTCATGCAAACACTATGCCCAAGGCCCCCACCCCTCAAGCAAACACTATGCCCAATGACACCCACCCCTCATTCAAACACTATGCCCCATGGCCCCCACCCCCAACCAAACACTATGCCCCATGGCCCCCACCCCTCATGCAAACACTAGGCCCCAAGACACCCAACCCTCATGCAAACACTATGTCCCATGGTCCCCACTCCCCAACCAAACACTATGCCCCATGGCCCCCACCCCTCATGCAAACACTAGGCCCCAAGACACCCACCCCTCACGACAACACTATGTCCCATGGCCCCCACTCCCCAACCAAACACTATGCCCCATGACACCCACCCCTCATGCAAACACTATGCTCCAAGGCACCCACCCCTCAAGCAAACACTATGTCCCATAGCCCCCACTCCCCGACCAAACCCTATGCCCCATGACACCCACCCCTCATCCAAACACTATGCCCCAAGACACCCACCCCTCATCCAAACACTATGCCCCAAGACACCCACCCCTCATGCAAACACTATGCCCCAAGACACCCACCCCTCATGCAAACACTATGCCCCAAGACACCCACCCCCAAGCAAACACTATGCCCCATGCCACCAAGCATGCGCCATGCATACATACTCATACAGACCCCAACCCCCCCACCCCTGCATACAAACTAACAAGCATACACCATGCACCCATACAGACCCGAACCCCCCACCCCCAACTCAGCACACAAACCCACAAGCATACACCATGCACCCATACAGACCCGAACCCCCCACCCCCAACTCAGCACACAATCTCACAAGCATACACCATACACCCATACAGACCCCACCCCCAACTCACCATACAAACTCACAAGTATACACCATGCACCCATACAGACCCGAACCCCCCACCCCCAACTCAGCACACAAACCCACAAGCATACACCATGCACCCATACAGACCCGAACCCGCCACCCCCAACTCCTCAGCACACAAACTCACAAGCATACACCATGCACCCATACAGACCCCACCCCCAACTCACCATACAAACTCACAAGTATACACCATGCACCCATACAGACCCGAACCCCCACCCCCAACTCAGCACACAAACCCACAAGCATACACCATGCACCCATACAGACCCGAACCCCCCACCCCCAACACAGCACACTAACCCACAAGCATACACCATGCACCCATACAGACCCGAACCCCCCAACTCAGCACACAAACCCACAAGCATACACCATGCACCCATACAGACCCGAAACCCCCACCCCCAACTCAGCACACAAACCCACAAGCATACATCATGCACCCATACAGACCTGAACCCCCCCACCCCAACTCAGCACACAAACTCACAAGCATACACCATGCACCCATACAGACCCCACCCCCAACTCACCATACAAACTCACATGCATACACCATGCATCCATACAGACCTGAACCCCCCACCCTCCAACTCACCAAACAAACTCACAAGCATGCACGCATACAGACCCAGACACCCCACCCCCACATCTCAACATACACTTCACTTGCACACAAACACATTCAGGCAGACCCGACACACACCCCACCCCCGCATCTCAACACACACTGCACTTGCACACCAACACATTCAAGCAGACCCGACACACACCCCACCCCCGCATCTCAACATACACTGAACTTGCACACAAACACATTCAGGCAGACCCGACCCCCCCCCCCTCCGCATCTCAACACACAATCCACTTGCACACAAACACATTCAGGCAGACCCGACACACACCCCACCCCCGCATCTCAACATTCACTGAACTTGCACACAAACACATTCAGGCAGACCCGACCCCCACACCCCCTCCGCATCTCAACACACACTGCACTTGCACACAAACACATGCAAGCAGACCCGACACACACCCCACCCCCGCATCTCAACATACACTGAACTTGCACACAAACACATTCAGGCAGACCCGACCCCCCCCCCTCCGCATCTCAACACACAATCCACTTGCACACAAACACATTCAGGCAGACCCGACACACACCCCACCCCCACATCTCAACATACACTGAACTTGCACACAAACACATTCAGGCAGACCCGACACACACACCCCCTCCGCATCTCAACACACACTGCACTTGCACACAAACACATTCAAGCAGACCCGACACACACCCCACCCCCGCATCTCAACATACACTGAACTTGCACACAAACACATTCAGGCAGACCCGACACACACACCCCCTCCGAATCTCAACACACACTGCACTTGCACACAAACACATTCAAGCAGACCCGACACACCCCCCACCCCCGCATCTCAACATACACTGCAGACATACAAATACAAACACGCCCATACACACCCGACACACACCCCCACCTCCGCATCTCAACATACATACAAAAACAAAAAACACAGTCAGGACGGACCCGAGACAGACAGACACACACAAACATACAGCCCCCCCCCAATGTACTTACCCCGACGTGCTGGAACGCTGGCGAGGCTTCTGGCACTACGGCTGGCGTGGCAAGCAAGGCTGAAATGCCTTCCGGCATCAAGCCTTACTGGCCACGCCAGTCGTAGTGCTGGCACTCCATTGGTGCAGCACACACGCACTACGTGGCTCGTAGGAGCTGCGTGGTTCGTGTGCACTGAACCAATGAGGGCCAGTGTTTTGTCCGGCCCTAAAGACAACAAAGACTTTCCTAATGGAGGGCGGCCGATGCTGCTTGCGGGCCGCCCTCCATTAGGAAAGTCTTTGTGCCTCGCGGGCCGGACAAAACGGCATGGCGGGCCGCAACTGGCCCTCGGGCCGTATGTTGTGCACCCATGGACTAGAGACTGCCTTGGTGTACCATTAGGCGTCCACTTGCCGTCGGGTTAGGTTTTGTTTATTGGATCTCTGCAGGGATTCTCTTCCATCTGGTCTACACTTTGAACTTTTGATTTTGCTACGAAGTTTCTGGTTCTGGACTTCCTCTACTATCTGGTGATTTCAAGAACTCTGTGTATTGCTCAGGTTAGTGCTTGGTTTCACTCTTGGTTTCTTTTTGTTACTCTCACGAATAGCACTATTCTGATTACCGATTTTTTTTGCAGTTGTCGGGGGTTCTTGCCTGTACATTTGGGAAGACATCTCATTCCGTTATCCTGATCCTTGTTGTTCCGGATTCACCATTGGCATTCCATCTTTCCGCCAATCAACTGTTCTGGTTGTTCATTGTATCAACTAGTCCGGTAGATTGGTGGGAAGAATTCCTCGACTACACTACGAGGGCAAGAGCGCATCTGACAATGACAATGGTATATGTTAGATCCATTGAAATTCTAGAGAGGTCAAGAAAATGACAATTTCGACTTAGAGATACAGATTAGAATCTCTAATATCAAATCATAAATATCGATTTAGATCCTTGCCTATTTCTGAAGGTATTGCTTGTCACAGTTTTTTTTATTGTAATTTTTTTATACAGTGTTTTTTAATTGTTTTTGATATATATGTATTTTTCTATGCTCAGAATGAAGTAAATAAAGAAATATTTTTTACATGACTTAATTAACAGTAGACGTTTAATGTTTGTAACTGTTGATATAAGCTATCTATCTTTTGTTTAAACTAGTTTAACTAACCCATTATAAGATAGAGCTGCCACCAAAGGTGGTATAGATGGGATTCCCCCAAAATTAAATTTAGTATGTTATGTTATATGACATTTATATGATGCATACTGCCATTGGTATGGCCCGAAGCGATGTGGGGATGAACGCCCTTTGGAGGACCGTACTCTGGGATGTGAGATGTGAAGGAAGACTTTCTAAAATGCGTGTGTGCATTTTTAGTCAGCACAAAGGTAGGTAGGGAGTGGTTAGGTCCCTAATAGCAGCCAATAGATATCTGAAGAGAGGAGGGGTAGCATGGCAGATTGTCAGACGAGTAGGCAATTCAAGCAGAATGATTATGTGAACAGATGGACCACATTATTTTGTGGGACTCAGCTGTATTCTATTGGTGTTGCTGATGTATGTTTGTGTAGTTGCTGATTGAAGTTGAGCAGTGTTTGTTGCAGATGTATGGAGACAGGTCGGCCGTGCCCTGGGCGGGATACAGCTATGTTTCATTGTGATGGTGAACTTGACTTTCCAGACAAGCACGTCTGACACCTAGTTTGATGTGGTCTTGTAGAGCTTTATCCTAAGGCAAGGCTGAGATGCATTCCATGGGCAACTAGGTCCTATCTTGTCGACTCCTCAGATCCCCCCACATTCCTGTCAGGGTGGGTAATAGTTCACCCAGGAGATAAACTAAGTGTGTGAGGATGCTGAAGTGAAGAACCATGTTATGGGAACCTTCCTGAAGGTGAGGTCATCCTGCAGCGGAATGGCTAAATGGGAGAGAGTTCCATATTGTGGGTGCTTGGACTGAGAAAGAGGAGCCCCCTATTCTGGTTGATTTTTCAACTGGAATGACGAGGAGGAGTGCTCCGCCTGATCTAAGGTTTCTGATGGGCCTGTAGTGTATACATTTATGCTGCAGATATTCTGGTCGTGTGTTGTGTAGGGTCTGTGATGCACATTGCCTTGAAGGAAGATCGTCGGCCAATTGGCAGCCTGTGAAGGATGAGGAGGGCTGGAATGATGTGTTCTCTAGGTCTTAGGGGAAGGAGAAGCCTTGCAGCAGTGTTTTGTGCCCATTGGAGTTTTCATAGTTGTGATGCGGGGGCCACCCAGGTATATGGTTTTAGCATAGTATAAGCGTGAAAGGATGATGGCAACGTTCCCAGAGACTGTGTCGAAAGGTCAGCTAGGGAAAGATGCTGCAGAGAATGTAAATGTCTAGGTAGCAGTTTTTTGTCACTGAGTTGATGTGATAGGGTCGGGTCCATGTCCATAATGCATTTGAGGTTTTTTACTGTGTTGGAGGTAGTGGGGGGTGGTCCTAGGAAGAGTGGCCCTGGGGTTGGTTGGGGGAAGAGGGTGGGCTTCCTGCAGAGCTTGACCTTGGTTTTTCCTGGGTTCAGAAGGAGTTGGTTAGCAGTCATCCAGTGTTCAATTTCTGAAAAAGACATGATGCAAGTTCGGGGGAGGCTGAGGAGGGGTCCTTTGGGATTTTGAAGACGATATGGGTGCCGTATGCGTAGTTATAGCAAGAAAGGCCATAAAATCGAATGAATGCTTTGAGGGCGCTCAGATGTTAAAGAGCAAAGGAGAGAGAGAGGCACCCTGTGACAATATATGGGCAATTCGGCAGGGAGTAGAGGAGAAGGGAGGCATTTGAATTATTTGTGATCTGTTGGACAGGAAAGAGGATATCCACTTTAGAGCTGCTTCCCTGAAGCTGAGAGAGTAGAGTTTGTCCGTGAGAGTGGTGTGCTCAAAGGTGTCAATGGTGTTGAGTTTTGATGGCCTTGTATGCAGAGGTTGCGTGGCGGGAAGCATTACTGAGAAAAGGTTCCCCCTCTTTGATGGCCTGGAGTGCAGAGGTTATGCGGCAGGAAGTGTGGGTTTCAAAAGCTTTCCCCATTATGAATGGTGCTTCGGTGGCAGGCAAGCACCTGAGTGCACTTGGAGCAAGGAACGCTCCTTTCCTGAGCAGCACGGGCCGTGGGAAGCGAAGGAAAGCAGTTTGCTGTGTAAATGGAGGTGGAGAAAGCAGAAGGCACAGTGGCAGGAAGGGAGCAGACACGTATGCAGCACCCGGTGAGTTCACTAATATTGTGTAACCCCGTAATGCTGCGTAATCACCCGCTGGCCATAAATAATTACTTTAAATACCAAACTGGTGTAAAGAAGTTAAGCTGGTAGAATAAGAGTAACTTTGAATACTGAACTGATACAAAGAAATTAAAGTGGCAGAATAAGAATTTTGGAAGCAGACAAGAAGGTTATAATAGCATTAATAAAGGTGGAAGAAATAGCCAAAACAGAAAGGGGGCAATATTAAAACAAGCTAATAAGAACCAACATTGCCAAAGCCAAGAGAGGGCAATTCAGAAGCAAGCTAATTGTAACCCATATTGCCAAACAGAGAAGGATGCAAAAGTTGTAAAAGACCCAAACAAGCATTGTCTAAGCCAAAGAAGAACAACTGTGGTAGAAAGCCCTTTTCACCATTTAGTTGATGTAAGAGTGGGAAGACAAGAGTGGCGGGAGAGCAGCCCTTCTGATTGAAATCATTCAGGAAGAGAGGAGCATAACCTACATTGCATGTGGCAATCACAAGAGTAGGACAAATAGCATCAATGTGTATCATGTCTTTCCAGAAGAAGCAGTTAATTGTATAAAGTAGTTGTTTGAAGTAAACTTTACCACAGAAGTACTTGTAATAGTGTTAGGAGCTGTTAGTCCTGGCAGGTGAGTATACCAGGGTAGGTACTTTGGAGTGGTAGACCTGGCAGGTCAGTGGACCAGGTAGAAGTCATTTAAGTACTGTGATTGGTAAGAGACTGAGAAGAAGAAGAAGAAGAAGAAGAAGAAGAAGAAGAAGAAGAAGAAGAAGAAGAAGAAGAAGAAGAAGAAGAAGAAGAAGAAGAAGAAGAAGAAGAAGAAGAAGAAGAAGAAGAAGCACGAAAGTAATGTGTGAACTATTGTGGAAGCATCCTGATAAATCATTTTTGTTGATACGGATGAATTGTGGAAGGGTTTGTGTTTAGTAAGAAGAAGTTGTGTTGAACTCTATGCTACAAGTGGAGAGATACATACATGTCGCTTATTTGAACTGTTGGTCAAAGTCCAAGTAAAAGACTTTTGGAGTCAGAAGAACTTTGTCATTGGAACTTTGTTGCAAAATGAAACGTTCATAATTTTGAACTGTTGGTTGAAAATGCAGCTTTGAATCTGAGCAAAGGCACCTCACCCAGGTTACAAGGAGAAACAGTTATTAGGTTTATGTTGGACATAACTGTTGGCTATGTTATATATTTGAATTGCTATATATTCCCTTTTTGAGTTTGTTGTATGTACAAGTGTGAGGGACGGATTCCTTTTCTTAGAGTGTTTCCATTAGTTTATTTTGATAGTCGGGGAAATCTTCTTCACTGTAGGGATTGTGAAGCGTTTATCAAACCCTTTTGTGTTAATAAAATGGCATTTTATGAAAAACCTTTACCAAGTTGACCGCTGGACATTTCTGACCCCTCACACAGAATACAAGCAGAAGTCTAGATATAGGATAAGCAGTTTTTGAAGTGAATCTCCATAACTGGGCTCTTCAGGAATGTATCAAGGTTTTTAAGCCATGAGTGGAGGCGGGTGGAGTGAAGCCTGATGAGCACGTAGCTGTGAAACAATATAAGAAATGGATTGTTTCTTTATGATTTTGCTCAAGGAACCCTAAAAAAAGCCCTCCTTTCGTCCTCTGTTTCTTAGTGAAAGGCCCTTCCATGAAGACAGCCTAATTCTGCACAGCTTTCAAAAGATCTAACGTCTTGTGCTACACTGGATTGACTAAGGAGTCCAAAACTTCCCACGACATTGCCAAACAGGTGGTTCCAAAAAGTTTGAATAGATTCTGATAAGTTTGAATAGATTCTGATAGCAGGAAAATCAAGGCCCTTAGGAAGAATTCCAAGCCAAGTCTAACATGAAGCCTTCTGATGTTTATCAGAAGGCATTCTGTGAGAAGAGCTAGTAGACTTTGCTTTGGTACTAATAGCTTTTACTCTGAGCTCTTCCTCAGGGCTGCTGATACAGAAAGGTGACTGGTTGTCCTTCTTCCCAAGACATACCAATGCATACATCTAACACTTATTAAACAGGGCATAATAGTGGCCAGTAAGTACCTAAACACCATGCCCTGCTATAGGTACTGAAGTACCCACAAGGCATACACACATGTAAGGTCAAGAAGGTATCTCAGGAAAGGAAATGGTATAAGAGCACTACTGTGACATGGGAATCGGGCCAATGTAAGCTCAATCTTTCCGTGCTAAGGGGTCAGGTGTAAGGCTGCATCGGGATCTGGGAACTGATCTGGGTGAAAGGCCTTGGTAGTTATCTGGCGTTTCCCCCTTTAGAAGGAGCACCAATATATGCAGGCCACTCTCACAGAGAGCCTGTCCGAGCACCTCTGAGGCCCAAACCAACAGGAATCAATCTCAGGGAACTGAGTCTGTGTAAATACTGGCCTGCTTACCTTTTGTTTCTTCAGGAAGAAGTCCCAAAACAACAAAAGAGGTCTGAAGCCAAAGAAAGCAGGATGCCAGTACAGAACATGTCTAAAGACTAGTCTAGAAGAAATAGATTTGGCAAAAAAGTGAAAGTACACAGTGCTGGGTCTTCTGGCACTTGAGCAACAGTTGTGGGTTCAGTGTTAGAGAAATGGGATTGACACAGCAGACATTTCTTCAACCCCTTGGCATGGAGCATAAGAAGCAGGCCTTGGAGTGAGAAAACTGGAAAAGAAAATATGCAGATGATAAAAGCAAATTGGTATGAAGATGTGCAAATTATGCAAAGACATCCAGTCATTTCAAGAGAACTCTGGATGCCGGCGGGAGTATGGGGGAAGAAGCCTAGGCACAGTTAGGCATGTACAAGTTTCAGGTTTTCACATTTATTAAACAGACAGAACTATGAACTGCAAGATGTTTCAAGTCTGCTCAGATGCCAGGAGTAATATATTAGGTAATATATAGTAAAATGGGGCACACCGTCAAAATATTGGAGTTCTGCACTGTAGTCCGGGGTTCACTACTAGTGCTTGGCCCTACAGCAGCAGTGTTGGCTCCAGCGATTGTTGTTAATGCTGCATACTGGCATTTCGGGGCTTCATAGTAGCACTACACATTTCTGTACACAGGGATTGATGGTGCGGGAGCTTAAGTATAACTTTATGGCAGTTATGTGCTGTACTGGCTGTGATGCTCAAGGGTTTTGCTAAAGCCAGTTATTTTAGTCCATTGTTAAAATCCACTAGGTAAATTGCACCAAGGTGTTCTGAGTGTAAGGAGAAGCTAGATAAAGGGTTGATAGTCAATCACAGGTAAAAGGCACATTTTTGCACTTTATCATGCAGGATTGCACCTGTGGACTTCACTCTGAGGAACATAATCACTCCAGCTCTCGCCTATAAAATCACAACCTACTGATCAGGGAAGACACAAACATTAACTTTCATCTGTAGAGTGACAACTTCTGCAGCATTTGATCATTCATAGATGACAACATGTTACTCAAAGAAGATCACCAAGCCCACTCTCACCCAAGGGCAATAACACATTTCTTAGATGAGGAAAATATGGCAGCCACTCCCCTTTAAAAGGGCACTTCCAATGCCACCCTACATTGATGCCATATGGTACAAACCTCTTGATCTTGCTCTCTTGTTTCTGGGCATGCTCCTTGAGCAGTAGGTTCTCCTCATGCAGCCGCAGGAAGCGGTCCTCCAACTCCTCCCGGCTCACGCGGGCCACCCGCTGCCGAATCTTCATATCCTTCTCTAGAAGATTAAGAGACCTCTGTTCAAAACCCATAAACATACCTCAATTTAACACATGGAACTCTGTTTCGATGGTGATCTTAATCACATTTATACATGGGACTAGGACGCCTCGCACTAGCCAACACCCTGGAATTCCAATCAGGATTCTGTGAGGAGCAGCACGCACCAGATTGATCCAGAAATTGAAGGGATGACATTTACATGCCCAGGAAAGTGGATGAAGCCTTCAGCTTTGAAGAAATTGTAGAACATTGCCACAGGCATAAAAAGAGTGTGAGGGGTGAGAGAGAACATTTAAGAACATGGAAGAGAGATGACATTTTGGCAATTCAGAGTTCAACTTTCGGTAACAGTTGAGAACAGTTGAGAACAGTGAGTCATACAGTTGTTGATAGTCCACTTATGAGATTCCATTGACTAAGCATAGCTCAGTTTCAGGCACATGCAAGATAAGAGGAAAATGCACAATGTAAATCACGGGCTAGTGACGAACAGACACAGGGACATCTAATGTCAGTGCAAAAGACACAGGGGTCATTACGAGTTTGGCAGTATATGGCAAAAGTGGTGGTAACCGGAATTACTGCAAAATAATACAGATGGCAGAGAATCTGTATCCATATTTGTTCGACAGGCTAGCTACACACACTAGCTACACACACATTGGACTAAAGGAACCACAATACAACATTACATATCCCAATACATCGATGGTCTTCAAACTGGGGGGCTGTCCAAATTGTGTCATGGGGGGGGGCATAGACACCTAAAAAGGATGAAGATGACTGTAACATTACAAAGGATCAAGGTGACTATTCTTAAATGCAAAGGAGTATGTTTACTGATTATCATACAATATAGAAGTAGTACAAAATCTTCTTTTTAATAGGCTGGGCCCCCTCAGACCTTCTTTGACCCTCCTAAGGAGGGGAGCTAAACCCTAGGTGGAGGTCCCACAAACACTATTAGATCTCCAGGGAGAGGCAGGGGGGGGGGCTCTGTTTAAATACCAGTGCTATACAATGAATGATATGCTGATAAAATGCAACTAAGGAATTTGACACTGGAAGATGGCATGCCATGTACTCAGGTCACCATAGATTCAAATCCATCATGGAATGGACACAGACAACCTGCACAAGTAAAACCAAACACCCATCAGGGCGCATGCATGGGAGCAATGCACAGGCCCAATACATGCACCATGGCATGCTGCCCTGTCAATCACAGACCCTGAAAGCGACGAGTGCTGGCTGTGAGCTGGGTGCATGATGCAACACAACAGGGCAAATGCACCCGCTGAGTAGATGACTCCATGTGTAAGGACTGGAATGTGAAATCATGTTGTGTGACAATACTTGTGAAATCCATGCACAGTCTGTCCATCAAAATACTGTTGTAACAAACGACACATCCACAGTGCACTGTGACTGACACCTTTGCCCTTGCAGGTGACTCTGGATACCCCCAGCTTCCATAGTTCATGACACCACTGAGAAATCCACAGACACCACAGGAAGTCGCCTACAACCTGGCACACGTCCGAACTAGGGAGAGGCCCTCATGTATGGCCCAAAAAGGTGTGACAAATTGTCCTTGCCTGTGCAATGGTGTACAACATTGCATCAGGTGGAATGTTCCCCTGCCCCCCAAATGAGAACATGCCAACGCCTGATGAGGACAACTCAGTACCTGCGAGTGCTGTGCTGGCACGCACTGAGCGGGAAGAGGGCAAGGGCAGACTCCTGTTTCGCCAAGAACTCATTGACTATTATTTTTTTATCACCATTGTTATGCACTTGCCTCGCACCTATCTACATATTCACATCATTAGTTAAACACTTGCACACAATAAGGAATGTCCTAGCATTGCTTCAAGTGAAAAACAATTTAATGTTGAAATGTCAAATGAAGGTCAAATGACCTTCCCCAAAACGCCACCCCCTCCCCAAAAACCCTCCCCAAAATCCCTCTCAAAGCCCACCAAAAACCTTGCCCAAAAACACCCTCCCAAAAACCCTCCAAAAATCCCTCTCAACTTCCCCAAAAACCCTCCCCAAAAATACCCTCCCCAAAAACACCATTGCAGCAGCGTCCAACAGGTACTTTCTGCCCCATCTTGGGCATGGGGTCCATCTCCGGCTCCTTGCCAGTGAGGTGGTGCTGTGAGTGGTGCCTTTGGATGCTGGGTTGGAGAGCCCTCTGTGAGGGTCACAGAGGTAGAGGGCTCTGATCCGTGAGCCCGGATGAACTGCAGGGTGAGCTGCATGCATTGGTTAAGTGTCTCAGCAGAGGCTGAGGATGCCTCTATGTGCTCCCGCACTCTCTGTCCCACTGAGGTCATGGCATGGCGTGGCATGGGCGAGTGACCAGGGCATCCTGCGGATTTACCCCTGCAGGCAGTCATGCATGGCCTGCATGTGTTGGAGCTGCTGGTCCACCAGAGCCTCGATGCATGCCTGCCTCTGCTTTGTTGCATCCATCCTCGCCCATACTGCCGACATAGTTGGTACGGGCAGAAGTGGTAGGCTGTATGTAGGACCTGGGCTGAAGCAAGGTAATGCAAATCCCTTGTCATCCTCCTTCTCATCCCCCTCATCCTCATCAGTGGCATCATCATGAGCCCTGCCATGATGGACCAGTGACGGCACTGCCCGTGATGGGGAGGGGGGGCTTGCTGGAACCCACACCACTTTTAGCTAGAGATGGGATGGCAGCAGTATGTACCATGACAGGTCCTGGCTGTGACATGGCAGTGGCGGCTTCAGAGACAGCCATGCCACCTGCCTGGCAGGTGGAGGGGTCACTGAGCGCTGCCGTGGGGATGGTGACATCATCCAGACTTGCTGATTTATCAAATGTAGTGGTAGATGGTGGTGGTTGAGGTGGTAGTGGCCTTGCTCCCTGCTCTGCTGCCCACTAGCAAGGGGCCTGACCTGTGCAGGGATGGAGGCGGATGATGTGCCTGCAGTGGTGGGTCCTGCCTCGTCACTGTCCGTGGACTTGGTAACTGTTTGGAATAGAATGACATGCTAACAGTTATCTTGCAGACATGTCTGCAGGCTTGCAAGACACTCATGCAACATTGTGTGTGTTTCAGAGATGCACATTTTGTATGATTGTCATAGGTGTTATCGGTCCAATGAGTGCTTCTACTACTAGGTGATGGTAGTGCCTGCTGAGGGTGTACACAGTGCATGCATGTGCACATTGGCTATTGGCCTGCGAAGGTGGCTTGTTGTTGTGGGAGCGGTGGGGCGTCACTTGCCAACATGTACTATCATGGCACTCATAGGTACTACTCATGTGTCCATATGTTGGCATGCAAGTTTCACCTACAGTGCATGTGCATTGCTACATTGCCCCACCTCCCCTGGCACATGTGTGTACTCACTGTGCATTTGCTGTGATTGCCATGTGTTGTCCCATTCCCTTGTCCATTTTGCACATCTCTGCTGAGGGATGCATGCTTTTGGACACTGCGTCAGGGGGAACGGTGCCCACTGCCATCACCCTTGCCATGATATCAGCCCATATGGCCATTATTCTCTGTGCAGAGCTCTTCCTTAGTCTTCTCCCAAAGAGCTCCTCTGCATAATCCATAATCCACTACTGCATTTGCCAGTGCAGTGTGCTCTACCTCCGTGAACTTGGGCTTCCACAGACAGAGTTCTGGGAGGCGTGCCTTTTTCTCCTGTGACTCGATTTTACCACACGTATGGGCACTGGGTGGCAACCAGAAATGGGTGATCCGGAGTGGATTGAGTTTATAAAAATGGCTGCTGCTGTGCTTCCCGTTCCGGCGGGTGTGCTGCTGATAATGGTAATACCGTTGCGATTTTTGTGGTATTACCGCCCGAGATCCATTGCCAGCTCTAATATCACTAGACAGTATTATTGTTTCTACCAGTGGGGGTACTCTTAGGAGCATGTCGTAAATGGGTCCCATATCTCTTCATATGTTGTTGGTTTGTAGATCTTGGTTAATCTCGCACTTTTGCAGATAATAGAACAGGGTCTTGGATGCAATTTTCACATGAGGGATTAGTAGGCAACTTCCAAAATGTTAGGATCTCTTTTTTTGCTGCAATGAGGGCGTGGAAGCACCAATGCCTGTTACCCCTCAATAGACCTGGACTGCTAGGGAGAACTTCAAAGATGATGAGAAGGGGTTCCTGAGCCAATCACTAGTTCCATATGTGCCAGGAACTCAGACCAAAAGCTGTATAGCTGGTTGCATGCTCACAATATGCATTAGTAGGTGTTTCTGCCATTCTTGCAAAGCCAATACAAGTCAAAGTCCAACAAATTGCATTGATGAATTAGTTCTGGCATCCAACACAGCCGAAAAATAACACTCTGTTGAGTGTAATTTAGGTTGAGGTTAGTTTTACAGACTGAAATATCCAGAACAGAACCTAGTCAAGATTTGCTGATCAAAGTCAAACGCAGATCAGCAGACAAGGGTCATAGAGAATATCTAGATTCATGCATATGCTCCGCTTTTGCAACAGCCTGTACAGTGCCAATGCTGATAGTGGGCAGAGATTAGTGAGGTTGAGAAGCATGGATGGTTTTCCCAGAGTGAAGTTGTGGACTAACAGGAGAGACACTAAAAGGTCATCAATGCAGTGTACACCATCTTCTTTATCCGGTATGTCATGAGTGTACAAAGTGGATATGGGAGAAGCTGTTCTATTTTTCAGTGCTTTACTGTACCCAACCAGATGTAATGGCTCAGGTAAGCAAGGATAGGAGTCTCTAGACAATATGTATGGGAAGGGTACAACCAAAGATGGCATCACTACAACTCAAAATAGAGGATGTGGGAGGGGGTATTTCATGAGTATTGAGGTGACACTCTTCCAGGCTTCAAAACACAGCCCACAATACTTTGCAGTCCCTAATTTCTGCATTGATTTAGGTTTCCCAAAACCTCTTAGGGGATTCTGTCCCCTGGACTATCCAGGACAGGGTGGTGTGACTTTGGTTCTCTTTCTGATTCGCTTGGGTGCTGAGTTTGGCCAAGGCCATGGAACGGGGCGTCTTTTGCTCAATGGCAGGGCCCAAGGTAGATGACTGGCACCTGCAAGCATTTTCCCCTGATTTTGGATGATGGGTCTCCCAAGCCTGGCAGTATTGGGTCAGCATGGAATCCAGTTTTCTCCCTGGCCATTTCAACCAGTAGAGCACCTTCTCTCACACATGATGCACTCTTGCGTGTCCTAAGGAGAGAGTTAGGATGGGTTTCTGGCAGTGGATAATCTTCCTTGCATAGGTTTTTGGCCTCTGGGGTGCCCAGCTCCTGGGCGCACACTCCCTTGCCGCAGGTAGAGTTGCACCAACCCATTCCTCCAGCAGCCTCTAAAGTCTGCCCTGTGCCATTCTGGCCTGCCAGAGCTTTCTTATTCACTAGGGATATGGGGCTAGTCTACGTCCTGGTCTACGTCCTCCTTCTCAGTCTTAACTATCTCCCACTGTAGCCAGTTGCTCTCTCCTCCACCCTACACCTGGTGGTTGACTACGGGTCACCCTGTAGTCCTCCTGTCCAGAAAATCCCTTCTCAGAAGGTAACCCTCCTCCACCAAACAGTTCCTTGCCCAATGGTGAACCTCACCCTCCAAAATACAAGTTCTAGATGATAAACCTCTTCTAACCACTAGCCGGAAACCTCCAACGGCCCCCTTCAAACTACTTCTTTCCCAATACACCTCTAGCTTTCTGCTCACCCCCAAACACCTGTCTCTAACTTCTGCTCGAATACTGCACACTTGGAGGCGGGCTGAGTTTGCTTTTATAGCCTGGTTCTTCCTCTGTGAGGTAGAGCATAGGGGAAGGTGTTGAATCTGTTTAGGGTGGGCTGGCTTGGTTTGGGATTGGCTCCTGTTTCTGACATCACATGGTCTATAAGGGTCTGGGTTTAAGGTTATATCAAAGGCTATCACCATCTTAGACTCCAAAATGCCCTTGGCCATAGAACGGTTGCTCTTCTTTTCCCCATGAATTTGTGCTGTGCCTACATTTTGCTAAAGGCAAATCCTCCACTTTACCTCTAAACCCTGAATTCAGTAGTGCAATAAAAATGGCAGTAATTCCTTTACCACCAAAGAAAGTGGTGATAACAGAATGACTGCCCATTTAATTACTGCACCACCAAACTTGTAATGGGTCCCTAGATCACTTTTACAGACACTGAAGGACCCTTGCTTCAAATTCCTTTTACCCAAAATCTTTTCCAACTTGCATAACTTAGGTTTCCTCCCAATTCACTTTGGATTCTCAGTCTGAACTAAATTCTTCGAATACGCTGCACGTAATAGGGAAGCAACACTCATAGTTGATGCAGTTAATAGCTGATGATCTACAAAAAAGCGGGACCGCCACTCTGTGAAAGCCCTGATTAAACCCTTACCAGATCGTAAAGCAGCTGCCATTGGTTGAATGATCGGGTTAAATAAAAGTGGAGCTAGTGGGCAGCCCTGTTTGATTCCCATCTCAACCCCAAATACAAGAAAATTCATGTTGATTCGTGCTGTTGGCTCTGTGTATTATGCATGTACTTTGTTAACACATTTCTTTTCAAAGCCCATCTCATGCATTGCCAAAAAAGGAACCTCAACCCAACTTTGTGAAAGGCCTTTTCAGAAGCAATTTTAATTACTATGTTGGTTGGTAGAATGGATCAGATACTGCAAGGACCCACAGTTCTCAACCCTGTATGAACCTTACTTGTATAATTATGATCTCGACCAATGATGTCCCCAATCGCCTTCTTCAACCAAAAGGCCCATATTTTAGTTAGAATCTACATTGATTAGTTATATAGTCTGTTGCTTTTTGCACTGCTGTGGATCATGTCTTGTTTCAATGCCACAAAAATAATGTATTATTTGAATTGCTTGTTAAAATATTCATACTCCTCATTGTAGTATTCCATTAGGAGAGGCTGTTTTTGATGTACAAATTACAGTGCCATGTGCTATCTCAGAACTTCAAATACCTTCTGAACTTCCTCAAGCTCAATCTACATCTCAAGTAAGTCAGAATCTCTAGATTAAAGTTTGGTAGATGCATGTTCTGAGGAAATTGTGATGCTTTGTCATTGTTCACGTCTCTTGCCCTGTATAGCTCTTCCTAAAACCATAACAGAGTAAATGATTGAGCTTTAATTGGAAAGCAGGTATTGGCAACTCCCTAATTCATTTTTATGTATTCATGTATTTATTTATTTTACATTTGTAAAGTGCCTATACATCAGAAAGTGTTTCCTGGCGCCAAAATACAAAGGGGGAGAGGGGAAACAGAAGAGGATAAACAACAATGCCATTCAGATCGTGCAAGTGCAGCAAACAGGAAGTGCGGGAGGTAGGGGCAAGTCAGGGTGGAGGGAAGAAAATGGGAGGGGGTGCAGGAGGGAGGGGGCTCCAGGGGCTGGATAAGTGCTGGGGTGGAGCCTGAAGGGTAAGGGCATGCAGGGATAGGATAAGGGTGAACTAGTGTGAGGAGGGGGGGTAGACTCAGTAGTCTGGTCAAGGAAGGGTGCCATTCGAGAAGGAGGCTCCTGTCAAAGAAAGAGATCTACCCCAACTCTCTGCATGGAGAAACGTTTGGCCTGCACAGAGTTAGAGCTCCAGCATCGAAGGACTCTAGCAGGGAGTTATTTAGCTAGAGAAAGTTGGATGTAGTGTGGTCCCATACCCCAGAAAGCCTTGTGGATGATGCAGAGGGTCTTAAATATGATCTTTGCAGCCACTGGGAGCCAGTGGGGAGATGTTAGGGCTGGAGAGATGCGGTCCCTTGCCTTGAGGCCAAGGATAAGTCTTGCAGTGCTGTTCTGGTTTAGTTGAAGAGGGTGGAGGGAGGAAAGGGGCAGATTAAGGAAAAGGCTGTTGCAGTAGTCCAGCCTGTAGAGAACTAGAGCTCTAGAGACATTGAATTTCTGAGGGAAGGTGAGGAAAGGGAGAATGCCTCTGAGGAGGGGAAGCTGAAAGTGAGTCTTCTTGGCAAGGTCAGCGATATGTGGTGAGAAGGAGAGAGAGGATTCGGAGATGACACCCAGATTTTTGCCTCATAAGAGGAGGAGAGGACGGAGCCCCAAGGAGGGTGGCCAGAAAGTGGGGGGAAGGAAGGGAGGGAGTTCGAATGAGAAGGATCTCGGTCTTGCTGAGGTTAAGACAGAGATTGTTAGCAGCGCACCGTGCCTGAATAGCAGTCAGACAATGGGGAATGAGAGAGGAAGAAGAGGAGGTAGAGGAGAGAAGCTTAAAGGAGAGTTGAGTGTCATCCGTATAACACTGGAAGTGAAGAGAGAAGGTGGAGATCAAGTGGGCAAGAAGGGCAAGGTAAATGTTGAAAAGCCACAGCAAGACGATAGAGCCATGAGGGACGCTGCAGGTAGAGAGTGTGGCAAAGGAGAGAAAAGAAAGGGCTCAGTTGAACCTGGGAGGGTCAATTTGAAAGGAAAGAGGTCAGCCAAGCCAGTGCATAGTCAGTGATGCCCAGAGCCTCACAGAGTCGATTTAAGAGGGTGGCATGATTGACAGTGTCGAAGGCAGAGGACAGATCAAGGTGGATGAGAACAGAGGGATAAGGAATGAGATACACTTCAACCTTCACCCTTTCTCAAGGATGAAGAAAAAGCATGATTCTATGGTGCTTCCAACGCACCAATGAGGGTGAGTTCTGTGGGAATTCTGATTTGCGTTTGCCTTAATAACTTTTTGTATGGCACCATAACTTCTGTAGGTGCTCATCTTTGATGTTCTGTGACTTTAGAAAAGTACTTTTTATTTGTGGCAAATGTAATATCAGACAAATATCACTGAAAATCATTCACATTTCTGTCTAGAATGAACATGGCAATGTGACTCAAAGATGTCATCGCATACTCAACTCTCGTTTTGAACCAAACACAGAAAGGAAGCACACCACCATTCAAGTAAGCATTATTCACCTATCGTTCTAGAACAAGGAAATTAACAGAGCGCACAATGTCAATATGATTAGGTGCTATGTTCTTAGATCACCAGATTTATTTTCGCAGAGGTTTTTGCAGAAAATGTTCAGCATAAAACTCTGAAAGAAAAGCCTGGCGATGTAAAAACGTTGTACCATTCACTTCAAAGGGCCTCATCACGAGTTGAGCGGTATCCCGGCTGGGTTACAGCCCAACTTTATTTGCGTTAGTGCCCACCCATCCAGCGGTATTACCGCTGACTCACAGGTTGGGCGCTAACCGTTACTCCCCATTACCCATTGAGCCCATTGGACCCAGTGGGGAATTTTCGGTGCAATTACCGTGCAGTAATACTGCCAGAGGTAATTGAGACGAAAATTGGCATTTTTCTGGCATGTTTACTCCCAGCTGTTAGCTGCGATAAAACACGCCAAACTCGAGACTGGGCGGACCTTTAAATGCGGCGGTAACAATCAACCCCTTCAAAGTCTGGAACAGATGCAGCAAATAATAGACACATTATAAATTGGTCTCTTAGTTAGTACAGACACAAATGAGACACAACTGTGTTGATGTGTACTCACCTTTCATGGTTACCGTCTTCATGTACTTTGGGGGCACTGGACTCAACGACACATCTATAAAGATAAAACAGGAGAGATCAGAGAAACCTCCGCTCACAGATTATTGGCCACATCAATGGGTGTACAAGGAAGAAAGGAAAATGCTGGAGAGGTGGGTCCTCGGTAGGTGTTGGTGCTAGTGGGAATGTGAAGGCTAGAGAACAAGGTTCTGACTGCACCAATGTTGAGGAGGAAGGTTGTAGATTGAGGGCAACCATGATGACAGCCCTGGGATAATTGATTTCATGCAGATCATGTTTGGTTCCAAACCCTCCTTTTATGGATAGTATATTTATTTTAATCAGCTCTCTGACATGTGTGTCTTCTGCAAATATCTCTTGTCTAACAGAGAAAACCATGCAATTAACCAGCATCAGGCAGAGTGGAAAATGTAGATGTAAACAGTAATCTTTTTTGTTTTTCAGGGTTCAGAAATACACAGTGTGTAGAAATACCACTTCCATGCACGGGGTGCTGTTTGGAGAAAAATCTTTACACACTGGGGAATTTACATGGATGAAGAAGAACTTCACCCCATCATGGCTTCCTTTTCGCACCTTGGAACACCTGTGTATAGGCGCGTCATAAGTGTCATATCATATCATGGGCTATCTGCCCCCAACTCCACATAGTCCCTTAGCATGTTCCTGAAGAGTATCCCAATCTTATCAAGGCTCACCTGTAAGGATATCCTGTGCTGACCTCTGACTGATGGCTCATTGGAATTACATCACTCTTTGAGCATAACCAGATTTACACCCGAAAGCAAAGGCATCATTCTTCTGTGTCCTTCCTCTATTACTAGTAAGGCTAGGCTAGGAAGGAGTCTTGCTATGGGAGAAGATCCAATCTGTCTCTTACCAGTTCCTAGGGCAGGTAGCCAATGCTGATTCTAGCTGCTGTGACAGAGCCCTTGGTGTCGTCACATCCCCCCTGGGGGGGCCTTCTTAAGGGGCCAGGGAGGCCAGGCCACTGGTACTCAGTGGGAGGATCCCATGGGAGGGGACCCCCTCTTTGGAGAAAGGGAGGACTATCAAGGCAGAGCACAGTATAACAAGTACCACACTCACCTCAAAAACACATCTCCCACACTGTTAGGGCCAAAACACCACCATCCTCTACATCCAGGGCTGGCACAGGTTTTGGTGAGGCCTGGGGCAAAAAGATGGTGAGGCCCCTTGATATTTTTTGCATTGCACCAGCGTCACCTCCAATATGAGATGCAAAAACGGTGCCATTGAATTTATGTGTGGAGGGAATAGATATGTTGATGATAGGGGAGGAAGGATAGCTCAGGGGCAACACATTTGTCTTGGAAGAAAGGAAACACGGCGCAACACAGGTTTGAATCCCGATCCTGTGCTTAGACACCACCCGCTGGTATTAAGCGCTTTGTAAATGAATAATAAAATAAATAAAAATGAGCTTTCTGGATGCAGCTGGGCTAAGCACAAATCTTGATGTAGGTCCATTGCACTTGCCATCAAAACGACTAGTAGGGTAAAGCTGGAGACTAAAAACAATGAAATACTTGCAAACATCGTGTCATGGTTGCCATTTGTCACCGTCCACCAATATCTATCCATGACCCTACCTTGTCCACGCGAGGGGCATTAACACTGTGCACACTGATTCTAATTTAAGTTGCTGTATGACATTTCCATCACAATACCTTCTGCCAGAAGCCTTGCATGTTTCTCTAATGTGCAATGTTCACAAAGGTACAACTGGAGCGTGGTGTTTGTCTACACAGGTCTGTCAGACTGGATGCCACAGACTCAGAGCTTAGTCAACTTGATTGTTTTATGTTTCTGAGGCCAATTATTTGTGCCTAAATACTTCACGTTTTGATGTTACTGAGGCCTAGATTTTCCTGTATCCAAGCAGAATAGTAATTATATCATATTTTTATGTATAGCGTTTTGCATCTAATTCCTTCTGCTTCTAAGCGCTGTAGAAATAGGTATTATTACTACCAAATATAATAGTACTTAATGTATCAACCTCAGAAGGATGAAGGGCTGATTCAGCCCTGCTGAATAGTGAACTTAGAAAGTGCGGGCTGGTGCATGTCAGAGCTCTGTTTTTAACTTGCTGAGCTATCCTATTGTGACACAACCATGCTGTTTAATCATGTGTGCAGTTAAAAAGAAACCTGTATTAGGATACCTAACGGCTATCTGTCCCTTCCAGTCCTTTCATATATGTAAACCATATGTAACAATGCAATTATCACGTTTACTAGTGGTCATGACATATTTCTCCTGCTTCTAAGCACTGTAATAAGTGTTATATTAATTTGAAATGTAACCCCCGAGCCAATGCATTACCAAACACATTCTGTGTTATGCACTTTGAAAGAGAATTAGCTGCAAAGATAGCTCTGTGGGTTAAGTGCTCATTGCTCGAATCTATTATTATTATTATTGGGGTATTTGTTGAGCGCGGACCTAGTTTCCAGACGCAACAGAGAGCTTTGTAATTATGGGGGAAGAACATGGTGAGGGATCTGCAAGTCACAGGTTGTAACCCTACAACATCTACTCTACCTTTCATCCTTCTGAAGTCAACAAGTGATTATCATTTTTGGTTGCCTGGTAATTTTATATGAACATTTTATGTAAAGCATTTTGGTGAAAGCACTATGTAAACAATTGATTATAAATGTGTTAAGATCAATCAGCCCAAACATAGTCTCAGAATAGTGTCATGACTTAACCTACTGTCGTTATAATTGTCACCAGTTGACCGTTATTCAACTTCTGACCAAATCCTGAGTAGGGGGTTCCTGCAGAGCCTACTTTCCTGCCTCTGCAGCCCCTTGCAGATCCTGGACCTGGAATCAGCCCCGTCACATACCCTTCACATTGCATTGCTAGGGTTCTGCCAGTGTTAGGCACAGGTACACTTATAAATAGGATTGTTTGTGTTATGGCTACCCCTGCTGCATTACGCATTGAAAATACATTTCATTGACCAAACGCTAGTGACTCTGTTCAAGTAGTTCTTAGTCAGTGGTTTTCCTCCTTCTGCTGACATCCGCTTGATTCGTTTAATGCACGTTCACAGGAAAAAAAAAAGTGTACGGAAGAGGGGGTGAGAAAAGTGTGACAGATGAAAAATAAACACAGCTAGGCAGGACTGTAAAAAAGACTCTGAGAGAAATGAGATGCGTTTAGGCAGCACTTTTAATAGCACTGAAGTGGCAGCAGCTGACTTTCTGGTCACAGTAGCTGCCTTTGAATTATCCTGCTAAAACATCCATGGATGCTCAGGAAGTTGAATCTTCAGCCCAGGGATGTGCGCCCATATTCCATTGACAATAGTTCCCCCTGCGAGGCCCCTGCAGAGAGCGAGGTCAGGGGCAGTTTTTGTCCCCCCACCCCCCCCCCCCGTACCTCTTTGTTGAGGCCCTGTCTACATCCACTCCTTCTAATCATTGCTACTTTATGCACAGTAGACCTGTCTATGAGTATGAGAAAAATCATATTGTGACGAGGAAGAGTAAGGAAAACTTAGGAACTATGGCTCTGGGGGTAATGGCACGAAAAGAAGAAAAGAGGATTGAAGAGCTTGTCACGGAACAAAGGAAAATGTAAAAGCTCTCAACCTGGAGGAACCGTGAGCGGTAGGAAGCTGCCGTGCATGAACAGGGACCGAAGGAGACCGAGATGCCGACCTGACCACATAGGCGTCGCAGTGGAGCACGCCACTGAGATAAGAGGACCACAGCGGGAGAAACAGGTATCGAGCAGCGAGCTGGAGAGAGAAAAGATGAACCGCTGTACCTGTGAGGGACCTTGGGCTGTGGGACCACTGTATAACTTCCAGGAGTGTGAGAGGCCGGGAGAAGCTAGGAGTCGAAGAGAGAAGCAACCGGTAGAGCAGGGATAGGGCGCGCACACCTGGGGTCGAAAGAAACCTTAAAGATACTGTGTTAATGAACTGGGAATTGCTCTACAAAGCAGGGGGCAGAGCAAAGACCCTGTTGAGACCCTGAGGTGTGGAGGTGAACCAAGTTAGTGCAAAAGAGAAATCCCCAGGGTAAAACCAGTTGTTCAAAACAATCAATCAGAGTACAAGAATCGTCATCTTCCTCGCACCAGTACTTGGAAGAATTCAAGAGGACTTTGCATAAGAAACAGTGCCTGACAGGATAGTGAATCGGGCCTGATTAAGAGGCATTGGGCCTCATTACATGTGTGCCGGTCCGGAAACAACGGTGCCCGTAAGCCTACTGGGACAGTTGTTTCCGGACCGGCACACTACGGGTTTGCCTGCCGGAGCCGTTGTGCCCAACAGGGCAGACCCTGCTGGACACAACAGCCACGGTAAGCAAGCCGGAACGGAAGCACTGGCACCAATCGGACTCAATGGGAATGGGGAATTACAATTTACCAGCGCTTGAATTTCAGGAAAGCCAGTGGTTGAAATCCCCCGGTGTTACCGGAAAGCCAGGCACAGGTAAATCTTACAAGTCCAGCAGCAACCCAGCGGTAGCACCGACAGGGTTACCGCTGGACTTCTAATGAGGCCCATTGGCCCTTGTTACGGGGTTGCCGGTACAACCCACCGGTAGGCAGTGGCTTACCAGCAACCCTGTAACACTGTTTCCGCTTCCTGACTTCCCGGTGCCACTGGAATATTATGGCAGGCAGCAGTAATGGTAAATCCCCAATGGGGTCACAACCGTTGGTAACGATGACGGTGCTTCAGTGAAAACACTATCAGTAGTGCCCTGAACTCACGGCAGGTCAGGCCTGCTGGGAGTTCCGTGCCCCTACTGGCAGATTGTTACGCTCACCTGGCTCCCACAGAGGCGTCGATCTCGACTGGACTGCTGCAGACTCCACCAACGTGACGCGTAGGGCCGAGATGACAGACTGGACTGGCCCACCTAGCTTCGTTTGCTTGGCCCGTAGGAATATTCTTCTGCAAATGCAGAAAGGGAATTAACCACCCGTGGAGTTGAGCGTAATCCCCCCACCCCGCTTTTCTCCCCACTGATCACCTTGGATGTCCCCTCTTATAGTCTCACCTGATGATTTGAAAAGATGAGCTCTCCATCCTGCATTGAGCGCAGGGGCGCGTAGATAACCAGTTGCTTCACTGGCTCGAAGGAATTGGTGAGTTCCAGGACAATATTGACTCTGATATTCCCGGCAAGACGCCATAAGTATGTAGTTCGTAAGAGTTCAAATGCCTGACTTTCACTCTTGTCCGATTCCTTGCAGGTTGCAGTTTGACCCTACTGAAGAGTTCCTCATGGCAACCGGTAATATTCTGGTAAGGATTTGTATTATCCAACACAGTTCGATAAAATAATGTCCATATGTAACCTGTTGCTTTCTCCCTTATTCAGGCGCTGAGAGAAAGTATGAAGGAGGATGTGGTGGAATGTGAAGATGCTGCGAAGGCCGGTGAATTTAGCGCGGCGCTGCAGCAGGCGAGGCGACGCGCATAAAATAAATTCTTTCTTTCAGCTCAAAGGCACAATGGATCGAAATTCAGGTAAGGATCAAAGGTATTGCTCTTGTTCTAACCTTTTCTCCTTCTTTCTCCCTTTTTCTAGGAGCTCCAAACTCGAGGCGGGCGTGGCAGAAGACTGGATCCAGACTTGCAGGCACAGTGGGCCTCATTACGACTCAGGCGGTAAGGGGTTTACGGCGGCGTAAACAGCGCCGACCCTTACCGCCTGATTCCGAGGTCCCTTAGCGCCATGGAGGTTTTAACACCTGCTTTTAGCAGGTGTTAAATTCCATGGCGCTAAGGGACCTTGATGTTAATTACGCCACCGTAATTTACGGTGGCGTAATTAACGCCTTCCCCACTCCCATTATGCCCTATGGGGCAAAAATGGGAATGGGGAAGGGTAAATGGGGATTGGGGACTTACCGCCCGCCAACCTCGGAATGGGGCGGTAAGTCCGCCAACCACCATGGCGTAAACATAGTTTACGCCATGGTGGTAAAGGTACGACCCAGGCGGTAACTTACCGCCTGGGTCGTAATGAGGCACAGTGAGTGTTACGCTGCTGGATGCAGAATAACGCGAAGCGTGTGCTGCTCTTCGGGCGTGGTTTAAATAGCCTCCAAAGTAGTCCCAGGTAAGTATTCCTCCCCAGCCCCACCCGAGTAAAAAAATAGTCCCTTGGTAAAATAGTCCCTTACAAGCCTCTTTTGGCTTGGAGCTCTTGCAGCATGGTCTGCATCAGGTAAGTTTGCAACATGGTCTGCATCAGGCAAGTTTTAATCTATGAGCCTGGTGCCTATGGTGCCAGGACTGACTCTCCATATGAGCCTGGCACCATAGGCGCCAGGACTGCACCCAAATAGCCCCTAGCAGGGGTTGTTGGGCTTGCTTGGGGTAACTTGATGCCTGCTTCCGGGGTTGCTGGACTTGGTCTGGGTCCCCGGGGGTAGGCATCATGACAGCACTCCCCCCCAAAGCCCCTCCTAAAGTCGTTCTTCCCTGTGGTTTCGGTTTGTCTGGGAAATTTCGGTGGAATTTTTTCACCAATTGGGGTGCATGAACATGGTCACTAGGTTCCCATGACCTTTCCTGTGGTCCGTAACCTTTCCAGTCGATGAAATAAAAAAGTTTTGACTTTATCAGCTTGGAGTCCAGGATGTTCTTAACTTTAAATTCGGGTTCTCCGTCTACGAGGATGGGGTCTGGTGGCTTGGTTAGTCTTGTCCCTGGTTGTACTGGCTTCAAAAGTGACACATGAAAGACAGGATGAATTTGCATATTAGCAGGTAAATCCAACTTGGCAGCCACTGTGTTGATAATGGCCTTAATAGAGTAAGGTCCCAAATATCTGGGTTTAAAGGTCCGTGTTCCCTTTAGAGGTATATGTTTTGTGGCTAACCATACTTGGTCCCCTATTTGGTATTGTGGAGAATCACTTCTATGCCGATCAGCATCTTTCTTGTATTTTTCTTTCGCCTGTTTTAAATGTGTAGTTGCTTCCTTAAAGGCTTGTGTAATCGTAGCTTGCAGATCGTCCACTGCGGGCATTTCTAAGTGTTGGGGTGAGTCAAGGTCTGAGGTTCGAGGATGGTGCCCAGATAAGGTATAAAAGGGGCTTTTTCCAGTTCCAGAGTGTACTGAATTATTGTATGCATATTCGGCGATCCAAAGAATGTCTTTCCAATTACTCTCCGTCTGATGTAACATACAACGCAGGTATTGTTCAAGAGTCTGGTTGGTCCTCTCCGTTTGACCATCGGTCTGGGGGTGGTGACTGGTCGATAACCTCACATCGATTTGCGCCAATTGACAGCATTTGTTCCAAAAATGTGAAATGAATTGACTGCCCCGGTCAGAGACCAATACAGACGGAAATCCGTGTATGCGAACAATGTTTTCAAGGAACTCCTTGGCCAGGGTTGAAGCAGAAGGTAATCCCTTTGAAGGAATAAAGTGGGCCATCTTGGAAAAAAGATCCACAATAACTAGAATGGTGTTAAATCCATTGCATGGGGGTAGATCAGTAATAAAGTCTAACGATAAGGTGTGCCATGGTGTAGGCGGAATGTCTATAGGTTGTAAGAGTCCAGCTGTTTTTTTCTTTTGACTTTTGTTTTGGGCGCAAATGCCACAAGACATCACAAATGATTTAATATCCTTTCACCAGGTGGGCCACCAGAATTGTCTTTTAATTTTAGCTTCAGTTTTTGCAATACCTGGGTGTCTCTCCATTAGGGTAACATGATAACAGGAAATGACTAGCTCTTGTAGTTCCTTGTGTGGCAGAAATAGCCGTCCTTGGTAATAAGGCAGATCATTGGTGACAGAGTAGTCTGGGCCTTCCTTTACCCAGTCCCGCAAGGCTGTAGAATCAAAGAGTTGCTGGATCTTTACCTGAATGTCCTCTAGAGTCTGTAGAGTAGTCATGCCAAGAATCCTTTGTTCGGGAATTATAGGTACTGGTTCAGGGTTCACTTCTGCCTCTCCCATCCCTATTTGGGATAAGGCGTCTGCTTTGCCATTCTTACAACCTGCTCGATAGGTTATCACGAAATCGAACTCGGCAAAGAACAATGCCCATCGGAGTTGACGTGACGATTGGGCCTTGGCTGCTTTTAAATACTGTAAGTTCCGGTGATCGGTGATCACAGTAATGGTATGCCTGGCAGCGAGAAGATAGTGCCGCCAAGCCTTGAAGGCAGATTTAATGGCTAATAACTCCTTATCGGTAACTGCATAGTTTAACTCAGGTGCCAAGAACTTTCTGGACCAAAACGCTACTGGGTGAAGCTGGTCAGTTTCAGGGTCCTTTTGAGACAGGACAGCTCCCATGGCTAGACTGGATGCATCAATTTCCACTATGTATGGAAGTTCAGGGCGCGGGTGCTTTAATACAGGTGCAGACGTGAATTTCGCTTTCAGCTCTTGGAAGGCATTTTCAGCTTCGTCAGTCCACATAAAGTGTTTATTTTTTCGCAATAGTGCTGTGATGGGATGTACAACATGTGAAAAATCCGGGATGAATCTGCGGTAGAAATTGGCAAAGCCGTGCATACGTTGTACTCCTTTAACTGAACTTGGTGATGGCCACTTAAGGATTGCGTCCACCTTTCGTGAGTACATTCGGACTCCCTTTGGGGTCAGGATAAACCCAAGGAATTCAACTTCTGTGGCATGAAAACGCATTTTTCCAGTTTTGCATATAGTTTGTGCTGGCGCAATTTCTCAAGGACTTCTCGGACGTGCTTCACATGGTCAGATTCTGAAGAGGAGTATACTAGAATATCATCGATATATACGACAACACAAACGTCAATGAGTTCACGAAGGACATCGTTCATGAAGTATTGGAAGGCTGCAGGTGCATTGCGCAACCCGAAAGGCATCACCTGGTATTCGAATAACCCATACTTAGTGCGGAAAGCAGTCTTCCATTTGTCGCCCTCTTTTAAACGTACCAGATGGTATGCCCCCCGGAGATCTAATTTAGTGTATATGCAAGCGTCCTTCACTTGGTCGAGTAGTTCAGGGATCAGTGGCAATGGGTATCGGTTCTTAACAGTTATCTGGTTCAATGCGCTGTAGTCTATGCATGTTCCGAGGTCACCTTCCTTTTTGGGCACGAAGAACAAAGCTGAAGATGCAGGGGACTTAGATGGGCGAATAAATCCATTGGCAAGGTACTGGTCTAAGTATTGTCGTAGGTGAAGGTTCTCAGGTTCTGTAAGGGCATAGATCCTGCTACAAGGGGGTTGTGCACCGGATATGAGATCGATTTGGCAATCGTACGATCTGTGAGGAGGTAAGGTCTTTGCCTGTTCTTTTTGGAAGACATCCTGGAATTCTTGGTATTCAAGAGGTAGTTGCATGACTGCTGTGGTTACTGTGGCCAGGCCTGCGCTCATATTTTTCTTTGGGTAACAGGTTTGCGCACAATCCGGGAAGGTTATTCTCTTCTCTCGCCAATCAATACAAGGATTATGTGTTTCCAACCAAGGTATCCCCAGTATTATTTGGAACTGTGGGGCCTTGATTAGATCAAACACAATAGCCTCTCGATGCCCATCCGGGCCCAATAATGTCATCTCTGCGGTGGAATGAGTTACAGGCCCAGAGGCAATTTCAGTTCCATCGACTGTGGTGATGACATCTGAGGTGGTTTTTCGGCAGAGAGGCAGATTCATCCTGGAAGCCAATTCGTAGTCCACATAGTTTCCAATGGCCCCGCTATCAATGTATGCCCTTAATGCGTGCATACGCGATGGCTGTTATGTTATGTTATGTTATTTTATCTTATACCGTGCCAAAGCCTGTAGGCATCCAGGCGCCGAGAGACAGAAACATGCAGGCTACCCATGAGAAGATGGTCCTCGTAGATCCATGGCTGCCCTGGATCTACGAGGACCATTGGTATGATGAAATGCGAGGTCTGAGTATCCTTCTTCAAGCTCGGCAAGCGGACCTCCACGCTTGTCGGGCGTGGTCGTTTCCCGAGTCTGACTCCATATGGCTTTTATCAGCAGCTCCTACCACCTTCTTGGGTGGTTTTACAGGGCAATCCTGTAGAAAATGCCCAGAAGTTCCACAATATAGACACAATTGCATTTGCCATCTCCTTTCTCTTTCCTTCTGGGTTAAGGGTCCTTTAACCCCTCCTATTTGCATGAGTTCTGAAGCATGTTCTCCTTTGGGGTTAGTGTGGGTTTTGACCAACACCCTGTTCTCAAACTTGGCTCGATCAGCCTTTCTGTTCTGAAGTCTGTGATCTAACTGGACCACTAAGTCTATATATTCAGCACAGTCTTGAGGTGGGTTCACGACTTGAGCCAAGACATCCTTGAGTTCTCCTCGAAGCCCTCGATGAAAAAACGTGATTCGTTTTACCTCAGGCCATCCAGTTTCCACTATCAACCTATTAAAGGTTGCGATGTAAAATAGAAGGTCCTGGTTACCCTGTCGTAGGGATAAAAGTTTGTTATCCAGGGCCTGTCCTTGGGAGTGCCGGGCAAATAGTCTTTCCATGCTCGTTTGAAAGCCCTGAAAATCCCGAAGAATTGGGTCATCCTGAGTAACTAGTGGAATTGACCAATCAGCTGCACTGCCGCTGAGATATGACAATACAAAGGCTACCTTGGCTTGATCGTTTGGGAAGGCTCCAGGTCTGCATAAAAAGTGAAAGCGGCATTGTTTCATAAACACGGCGAACCTTTTGGGATCTCCAGCAAAGCGTTCGGGTGGAGCTAATGGAATATTTCTAGGTAGGTTTATTTGCACAGGGTTACTCGATAACACAGGAGCTGGATTTCCCCCGGAACCAGGTAGGGGTGCTTGTGTAGCCTGGCTTTGCAATAGTTGCCTAGCAAGGTCATCAGTTCGCTCCTTTGACAAAATCAGTTCTCTCCTAAGGGCATTGGTTTCTTGACGGGTGGAATGTACTTCAGCCCTCAGTTCCCCTAGTAATTGGGCAAATTGGTCAGTCTCTGAGGTATCCATACCGCCCGGGTGGGAATTTGTAGGTAGGCTTCGCGTACTGTTCCGCTCACCTGGCTCCCACAGAGGCGTTGATCTGGATGGACTGCTGCGGGCTCCACCAAAGTGACGCGTAGGGCCGAGATGCGGACTGGAATGGCCCACCTAGCTTCCTTTGCTTGGCCCGTAGGAATATTCTTCTGCAAATGGAGAAAGGGAATTAACCACCCGTGGAGTTGAGCGTAATCCCCCTACCCCGCTGTTCTCCCCACTGATCTCCTTGGATGTCCCCTCTTATAGTCTCACCTGATGATTTGAAAAGATGAGCTCTCCGTTCCGCATTGAGCACAGGGGCGCGTAGATAACCAGTTGCTTCACTGGCTCAAAGGAATTGGTGAGTTCCAGGACAATATTGACTCCGATATTCCCGGCAAGATGCCCTAAGTATGTAGTTCGTAAGAGTTCAAATGCCTGAATTTCACTCTTGTCCGATTCCTTGCAGGTTGAAGCTTGACCCTACTGAAGAGTTCCTCGTGGCAACCGGTAATATTCTGGTAAGGATTTGTATTATCCAACACAGTTCGATAAAATAATGTCCATATGTAACCTGTTGCTTTCTCCCTTATTCAGGCGCTGAGAGAAAGTATGAAGTCTCGGGGAATAATGCCTCCGGCGGTAAGATCAGGTAAGTCTTTTGTGGTAAGGAGGGTTCCCCTTGTTAGTCCCTTTGTTTCACCTTGCTGTCCTTTTGATTCCCCTTTGGGGGCCGGGGTTCGGCTAGGATGCAGTGGAAGCTGCGCCGACCCATGAAGAGGAATAGTACCCCCAGTGGTAAAATCAGGTAAGTCTATGGGGGGTATTCCTCTGTGTATTCCCTTGGCTCACCTTGCTGTTCTTGTCTTCTCCTTAGGTGCCCGAGTGCGGCTGGAATATGCAGGAGGATGCGGTGGAATGTGAAGATGCTGCGAAGTCCGGTGAGTTCAGGGCGGCGCTGCAGCAGGCGAGGCGACGCGCATAAAATAACTTCTTTCTTCCAGCTGGAAGGCACGATGGATCAGGAATTCAGGTAAGGATCAAAGGTATTGCTCTTGTTCTAACCTTTTCTCCTTCTTTCTCCCTTTTTCTAGGAGCTCCAAACTCGAGGCGGGCGTGGCAGAAGACTGGATCCAGACTTGCAGGCACGGTGAGCGTTACGCTGCTGGATGCAGAATAACGCGAAGCATGTGCTGCTCTTCGGGTGTGGTTTAAATAGCCTCCAAAGTAGTCCCAGGTAAATATTCCTCCCCAGCCCCACCCGAGTAAAAAAATAGTCCCTTGGTAAAATAGTCCCTTCCAAGCCTCTTTTGGCTTGGAGCTCTTGCAGCATGGTCTGCATCAGGTAAGTTTGCAGCATGGTCTGCATCAGGTAAGTTTTAATCTATGAGCCTGGCGCCATAGGTGCCAGGACTGACTCTCCATATGAGCCTGGCGCCATAGGTGCCAGGACTGCACCCTAATAGCCCCTAGCAGGGGTTGTTGGGCTTGCTTGGGGTAACTTGATGCCTGCTTCTGGGGTTGCTGGACTTGGTCTGGGTCCCCGTGGGTAGGCATCATGACACAGACTCTTAGTTTACCGGTCTGGAAAGCATGCTGGTAAGTTGCTACCGGCACAGTTATTTCCTAACCACCAAGCTCATAATGAAGCCCATTAAAACCTTGAGAAAGGGGTCTGGGTCCCGAGTGTTAAAAGAAATGAAGAATTGTATATGCAAAACAATGACTGGCAGGAAAGTGAACCGGGCCCAAGCGAGAGACATTATAAGCCTGAGAAAGGGGCCTGGGACCCACATCACTGGCAGAGAAGATCAGGGGAGTGAGAGAAAAACTCTGGAAAAAGTCAAGAGAAGACCAGGATGAAGAGGAATATATCCTCTGGCAAAACTACAGACATCATTGGGAATATAGGAAAAGAGTCTAAGAAATGCTTGGGGAAGGGGAATATGTTTCCCCATGTTTTTGGAACTGTGAAGAGTTGCCTACGAACTATATAAAAAGGCCTAGTGACAGCCAGGGGAGGAGGGATATTCCCCAACAGTCACAAACTGAACTGCCTAAAAACTGCAAGAAGTGAAGAGCCACCTTTTTGGAGTCAGAGTGGAACAAGTTATATCGTTTTGTTTTGAAGTGTAAAGGACAGAAATAGATTTTGGGACACAGGACAGTGGACTATTTTTCTTCTGGCGGACATTCTGACACCATCCTTAGTTTTGTTTGAGGCGGGGAAACTTCTCTTAGTTGCTTAGTTGTACGTACAGATAGGGTTTTTCTTTGCGTTCTATTTAATACAAGTTTATGCCAACAAACGTACCACTCCTGTGTCTGTCGCCTATCTCCTCACCCTTACATTGCGCAATTACATACAGGGACAGAGTCATTTGATCCGCCACATTAATGTCTGATTTGATTAATTATATAGTGGTCTGTAATAACATGCATGCACATATTATCGCAAATACTTCATTGTTTAGGCTAAAGCACTTACCCTGTATGGCCCTGATTACTGCCAGCTTGGAGTCAGTGTCTCTCACTGGCGTGTCCCCCGCAGTCTCATCTGTCAGGTGGACCGACATTGACGTCCCAGGTTTCTACAAGAAAAAAGACCAATTTAACAAGGGCGATCCTGGAACAAGAGAGGAGAGCACAATGGCACAGAGCGACAGAATGCAGCTCCTTCTATGACTTATTGTCTTATGCTCTTGCTGCCATCTCCCAAGTACCTTCTTTACTCTTTTTATAATAATAATAAGGTTTTTATTTATACATATAGCAAAACAAATGCTTTGTATAACCACAACAATTCATCAATACATATAGCCCAAGGATTAAAAACAGGTTGGATCAAAATCAAAGACATTACTCACAATTCATATATATATACACACTACAGTAGTCACTCAAGACAGTTTAAAATCAGTACGATCTGTTTGTAGAACATTGTCATAAAATATATCAGATTCAGATCATCGCCACACAGAAATTGAGGCCATATATCTTCTATTTTGCTGGGATCATAGCAATTGTTATATGACTTCATGTGTTTATAACAAACAGCATCCAAGCTTTCACAAATAATTAATAGATGATGTAATGTCTCAGTTGAATTATTTCCACATAATCGACACATACGCTTTGTATAGGATAATCCCAATCGTGCACCTAGAGTATCGAGTGCCACTGATTTATTAAATTTCAGTAGGAGATATATTCTAAACGTTTGCGGACTTGGGTACGCATTAATGTATTTTGTTATTCTTGTTCTTAGCATTCGCTCTTGACAGTACGATGCACTATGGGATTTAGTGGCAAGATTAATTGTTGTTCGTAACAGATTTCTTTCATTTTACCTTTGAGTTTTGTTTTTATGCTCATGATGCTAGGATTACATTGTAAGGGCAGTGAACCAATCCACTGTGAGTGGATTTTTATCAGTTTGCCCATTATTCCAAATGGAGCAGGTCCATCCAGGCTCAGTATAGCAATAACATATGGGACAATTATGATGTCAACATTCAGCCGTTTTAGTTTTTCAAAATTTAGCACAGTGACTTATAAAAACATGTGACATTCCCATTAGGTCAAATTCTAAGTAGATGTATTCTGCGCTTACAGTAACTGGTAAACGGAATAATTTGCGTAACAATCGAACTTCAAACCGTTCCACCAGCTTGATAATGTTATGTCCCCAGGTGATTATAGCGTATAGTAATGTGGCTCTGATTTTAGCTGTATATATGGTCAGTACTGCGGATACTGAATAGCCACAGTTTCTGCCAATAAATATGCTCAGAGCATTTGTCGCAATGGTGCAGCGATTTTTTGTATTTGCTCCCATTCTAATCCCACAGACCTTTGCCTGATTTCTTAAATGACCCCTCCTCTTCACACCCTCCCTTCATCTGATCCTAGCTGTGTCTTCTCATTTTTTTTGCACATTCCCTTCCTCACTCTTCCAAATACAGAAACGTGACACTATCTCCCATCTCAGAGGGCACTGACAGTCGCCCAATGATGGCTTTCTCATTGCGATTTAGAAATGAATTTCCACAAAATGAGACGGGCCTTCCCCCACGCTCTGTGGATCCCTTCGAGGATCCCCACCCACTGTCCTAAATATCAGAAATCATTGACAAGAGAAACATACTTTGTGAGGCAAGAATCCTTATGTCCAGGCCACCTGCTGCCCATCTTAGCAATGTTGTCTCTTTTGGAACTCTCCCCCTGATATGAAGAATCACAGCCTTGTTGAGTTAGCTGTTCACGTTGGGGTGTTCAAAACACCTTAAAAGCTCAAGAAACATGGTCATCGGGTATCCGACAACTGTGAAAGTTCCAAAAATTGCAGTCTTGAAGTACACGAATGGCGCACGAGCACCCTTTCGGGCCGCAACCATTGTGTTTGAAGAGCTAAGATGGCCACCAACTTGCCGTGTATGATTCGGAGCTGCAGAGCGTGTTGGAACGCCTCATCCGACGTGTAGAAGCCTTTTGAGGATCTCGCACACACACACGCAGCACTTCCTCGTCGCCAATGTTAGCTGCTCATCGGTGCCCCCAGGCCGCCCCACACAGTACACAAGCACACAGTATAAGTATACACGGACAGGTCTGCTCTGGATGGGGTACCGGCGGCGAATGCCATGTCCGGTCCTCATTTATTCAAACCCGCATGCACGAGCCGGAACGAGGCTCGCGCATTCGCACAACAATATTACGCTCCGTAACACTTGCCTCCCTTCGCCTTGGGCTTGAAGGTCCACTTCACCTGGACATTATTTGGGGCGTCTTGTGTATGAGAGGGGAACAATGATATGCAGTTTTCACCCTGGCCATATCATCCTTTTTTGTTTTCAGTGCTTTTGATTACATTGTTTGGGAGCTATTATCTGGAAGAAATCCATGCACCTGGCAGTAAAATCCAGTCTAATTTTGTTTTTTATCTATTTGTTTACTTTGGTGAGAGTACCGCTCCTGTACATGAATTCCACTTTCATGCAAGTAGCTAGTGTTGGACTAAACTGCAGCATGACCCACTTAGAAATATGTCCATTGGAATTATTTGTTTTCTTTCTAAGGAGCCAACCACGAGCACAATTGCTGTTGGGCACCCCAAAGCAAAGGGAAGCAGAAGTTAGCCTGATCTCCACATGCTTTGGACACCTTCCGGTCAGATAAGAGCAACAAAAAGGATCGAGGGGAACAGCATAATGGCATTAAATATATAATACAATGCTACGTGTAAGGGGCAAGTGCTGTGATAGGGAACCAGGACACTAGTGCGAATGTCAACATGCTTCAAGACTGAGACAAGGCACAATGTATACCTTTCAATGGTTTTAATTAATAAAATACTCAAAATAACAATGCATCTCTATGGATGGTAGCTCCAGGTGTCAGGGTATAATGTAAGGTCAGGGCCTGAGGGGTTCCCAAGAATGTGCTCAAGGGAACAGGGACTCTCGCTCTTACTTCAAAGGTATTCGTCGACAAGGTGCTCTGTCCAAAAAATCACATACTCAGGTGGCAAGTGCAAATGAAAAGCTCAAAGGGCTTCATTAAGAGTTTGGCTGTAAGTAGAAAAAGTGGCAGTAACGGAATTACCGCCTCTTTTACCACTCTGCTGAATTACGCCTTCCAGAAAATTGCCACTAATTCCGCTGGCAGAATTAGCACCAGCAGAATTACCTCCGGCAGAATTACTGCAGAGATCTGGCGGAATTAGCACCTGGACTAATTCTGCTGGCAGAATTAGTGCCAGAAACCAAAATGGTATTTCCAACGCACTACAAGTGAAAATAATACAGAAATACTGACACAATTTAGCGTTAATGCCACCCCAAAAAACAGTGCAGCTACCTTCACCTAAAAGGTGGAGGTAAATGCATACAGGTGATGGAAATCAAGTCACAGGTGCACCCAATCCACTCAAGAGGATTACATAAAGGCCCACGCCTGACCCAAACACACATCCAAGCAAGATGCAGACACAGCCAGACGTGAACTATGGGATCCAAAACCTGCTACTATTCATTGAGCTACAGCAGCTTGTAAAGCCTCAGCAGGGAAGGAGACAGGCAACACAGAGCAACAGGCGATGTGTGCAGCGGAGGCGACCCATACCACGTGTCCGTGCATCCGCATGGACACTGACTGACGACCAATTAGTCACACGCTATTGCTTGGACCGGCACGCCATTGCAGACCTGCTGACCCTGATCGAGGTTGATCTTCAGAGCACCATCATCATCAGAACTGCCCCCCACCCCTGGTGAAGCTGGTGTTCATCCTACACTTCGGTGCCATGGGTAGATTCCAGCACACTGTTGGGACGCTGCATGGGATGTCCCAGCCAACATTTTCAAAAGTGCTGGAGCAAATCCTGGATGTGCTCATGAGGCAGGCCCATCAGCACATCTCCCTCTCCACCACCCAGGCGCTGGTGCACGCAGCTAAAGCACGTTTAGACGCCGTTGCCCAGTTCCCCAATATCATTGCGGCACTGGATTGCACACACTGGAACAGGCATATCAGAACAGGAAACAGTATAATTCCATGAACATCCAATTGACACGTGATGCTGATATCATCATCAGCCACTGTTGCGCCTGATTCACAGGTGCCACACATGACACCAAGATACTGAGGAACAGCACCCTTGCAGCTTACATGAACACATACAGAGGACAGCATACCTGGCTTGTGGGTAAGTAGTCAATTTGACAACAACATGGCACATAGACACACATGTAGACGGGAATGAGAAAAAATGTGAGGATACTGCAAGTCCCATAATGCATTATCAAGAATACAATGAAAAGGGTATGACCCATGACCTACTTACCGCAGTCCACATAGTGAGCTGAGGTAATTCTGATGGACATCCCTGCATGCTTGGAAGCAGACAAACAATTATTCACATCAAGCATGGGCCCTGTTGAATCCAAAGAGCCATTCCCTGGCTTCTTGGATTAAAGAAGCCAGGGAAGCCAGGTTTATGGCATACAGCAGTACATGGCCTAGCGACATCGCCACAGTGTCAACTTCAGGGGTGATGTCAGCACGTAGAATAAAACTTGAGGAATGATGCTGGACACACCGTGAATGACTGCACGTGCACTCTTTAGGCCAATGCCCCTTCACCCCAATTGATGCACAGTGCGTCATCAACATGCACAGATGAGCACACAAAGGCCACCTGCTCAATAGGACAATATATATGTACGTCAACAGGCAAACGGTCCTGTGTAACACTGTACATCCTATTTGTTGTAGGTGACTGAGGCTATCTGCCGTTACTCTGGTTGATGACACCTGTGAGGAACCCTGGTACACCGCAAGAGATAGCCTATAATGAGGCACACAGGAAGACCAAGACATGCATTGAGCACACAATCAGACTGCTAAAGGTAAGATTCCACCGGACAGGTGGTGCACTCAAGTACAGCCCTGTGAAAGTTAGAAACATCATCATGATATGCGCAATGCTGCACAACATGTGCATACGACTGATCATTGAAATGCCTCTGATTGACTGGCGTAACGCGCTATATAAACTAATAAATACAAATACAAATTGAGGACTATTCCCACGGCTCTGATGACAAAGACGCTGCAGATGACAAAAGGGACATCAGTACATATGTGGGGTGGTGAGAGAAGGATGCATTGTCTGCCAGAACCTCATGGACAACTATTTTTAATTCCACAACTATGCATCTCTCACAGTGATCTTTCACTGAATGCACATACATGACTTCCACTGAATAACCATTGGAAACATTGACTGGCCTCAACAGTGATTTAATCCATATATAAACACCCACATACCCAGCAGCATCACCCTCCCCACACCCTCATGCTCAACACCATCCCCCTCCCCATAACCCCACGGTCTTCAGTCTGTCCCATGTAAGGGTCCACTACCTCTTCCTCTTGTCCTCTTTTTCTGTGGGCGTGAGAGCATGACTTGTAATTTTGTATTTATTTTATTTCTATAGCGCTGTAACAAAAGCCTGTGGGCACAGAAGCGCTAAAACAAAGACAGACAAAACAAAAAACATCACCCAGTTTTAGTCATGCAGGTGGTCGTTTTTCAGATAGTCAGGTTCAAAGAGAGGTTAGCTAAAGAGAATGGTTTTAAGGCTGCTCTTGAAAACTACTGAGAGCGCCTTGGCGCTGTACTTTGCACTGATCCCTCAGTAGGGGTGGCCGACACAGAACTAGCAGCATCAGTGTCCCCTGGAAGTGCTGCATGGTCATGTTTGTTGGCCCTGGCCTCATGTGTGGCCAAGATTTGCTCAGCCAGCTCCTTCACCCTCTGGCTGATTTAGGTGTTACTGGCACTTGATTCAGCAGCACGCTGGCACAAATGGTCAAGGTAAGTGGACACCCACTTGGAAGCACACAGAACGGCATCACACATTGCCTGCAAGTGTCTGAATTGCTCCTGGGTGATCTGTTGCATTGACCAAACAAGGGGGAGGGGCAAAAGGTAAAGTTAACAGGGTATTGCCCTTACTTTATACACATTTTAACACGTAAAATAGGCAAAAACCAACTGTCTCGTGATTGCGTTATAGCCAGTTAGGATCCAGATACTAAAACCTAAGTGGTGAGGACCAATGTTCAGTTTCCAAGAAGGAGAAACAAGGCTGTGACGAGGGACAGAATGGATAGAGCGAGTGTCTATCCCTACCTCAACCCCAAGCCTGAACTAGGTCGCGATGATGTGCCACTTATCTAACAGAGATAGAATAAGAGATAAACTAACAACTTCTAGATGTTGTAATGCTTTCAGCCTTGTTGGTCCTTCACCACTCTCTTCCACTATGTGTATGCATGTATGGAAGATAAAAAATAGTTTTAAAACAGTGCGCCAGGAGTCAGGGGCATAGACATCTAGTAGGGTGTTTCATATTTCATTAACCTACAGATTGTCTAGTTGACCCTGGGGAACTGAGGTTTTAAGAATACACATGACACAAAAACAATGTTAAAAAATAAATATTCAACAAGAAGACACTAAAGTTCCACTCTCCGTCAGTCAATAATGTTGTTTGGCGGGGTGTGGGATTTAGAATAAAAGGTATGCTCAAACTACAAGGTAGGCAAAACTTATGCCTCTTGTGTGTAGCAACCACCGTCGACTGGTTTCAGTGGCAAGAGTGTAAGTGAAGCCACTTTCATCAGGACAGTCTTCAATTTCGGTCAACTGGTTCAGTCAAGAAAGTACTGACCACGTTGAAGGAACAAAGCTACGACAGATGGGAGTATGTATACTTTACCACCTAGTCGTTGGTGCCATAGGGCTGGATCAGTCTAGGAGGGAACCTATGGGCAAAAAGAAAATACACCATAGTTACCTCTGGGCTGATAACTTCAAATCAATTGGCTATGAAAAACACACTATTCCATGTTGTACATAAATTCAAAACTGCTGGTAGTACTACCACATTGGATCAAAAGAGATGGTCAGTTGTTGCCATTATTAGTTCTGTATGGATCACCAACAGAGACGGGTGAACAACCCGTTGTTCTATTGTCTCTTAGTCACATAACAAGTAATAATGGAAATCTCCATATTGTCTCGGGAGTAAGGATACACCATGTCAATCTCACAATTTGATTAGTCTCCTCTTTGGAAGTTTTTACTTGCTCCCATATTTAGGCCCAAGGGGGCAGTCGAGGGGGGGGGGAACAACAAACAAAAAAGGCATAAAAACATGTGGGCGCACTGACCTTTTTGAGGGTGTCCCTGTGCATACTGGTGTAATTGGCAGTGCATTTGCTCTGCATGGCTGTCGAGCACTGTGATCCAAACCAAGAGATTGCTATCAAAAATGGAGGAAGAGAAAGACAGTGTCTTATTAGGGCGATCCTAAATGGGTGCCATTTCTTGCATTGCAAGCCCCTCTGCCGTGGACAAGCTTCATAGCTGTGGATCCTTGGCAGGGGGTTTGCATACTTCTTAGTCATGGGGCAATATGCATGCCCCCAATAGAGATAGAGGCCAGTTTCTCATTGGGCCCCTATGTAAAGGAAAGCGAGGAGTAGTTACTTCATGGGCCAGGCAACCACGGGTCCATGTCCGCATCTGGCTGTGAGCGTAGAGCGGTAGTCAAAGCTCTCCGTGTCCCACAACGAAATTTGTGTGACTCTACTTCCGCCTCACTTGACAGAACTTATGTCACGTGAGCGGCAGAGGTTAAAGGACCTTCTCGTTGCGTCGGTAGTGGTGATTTGACATGCAAATTGTTGACTGTTCTTGTTACTTGCTGTGGCATTGTAGTTGTGTCCTACATCATACCCTTGTCATCTTACTTGGTGGGTGTTTCAGGGGGTTCACGCCTTCCATGCATCATGATGTGCTGACCTGCAGTATCACATTGATGGCTTGTGCATTGTTTAGGTTGCTCCCTCCTGGATGCATGGAAGTGTGTGTATATCAACATGCTATTGGAGTTTCAGTGCAATGGGCTCATCATGGTGTCCAGTCATTTGGTCGAAAGAAAAAGGTTGACAGGACAAATGGTCGACACCATTTGGTCGAAAGCCAAATGGTTGAATTTCTTTATTTATTTATATATATATATTTTAGGTTTTCGTTTAGGTAAAAAAAGGTTTTCAAAAAAAAAAAAAAAGTGAAAAATCAAAAAAAAAAAATTCGACCATTTGGCTTTCGACCAAATGGTGTCGACCATTTGTCCTGTCGACCTTTTTTTTCAACCAAATGTCTGGTAACCGCTCATCATTCACTCATGTACTCACTGAAGTCTTCCTGGCTGCTGGTTCTGACCTCTGCCGAACCCACACCCTCCAGTCCCAACATGTGGAGGATGCTGCTCACCATCTCCTCCCACAGGGTCAGCTACAGTGGATCCAGCGTACCTCCACCTGTGGCAGCTGTCTCCCGACTGTGGTTGGTGATGAGGGTGCAGACTCGTGTCTTGAAGTCGTTCCACCTCTTCCGCACGTCCTCACTGTCCCATGGGACATGTGCAACAGCCACCTCCTTGTCCCTGATCTCCGCCCAGATGGTGTTCTTGGGATGCTGGCTCGTTTTGCAGTGTTGTGACCCATACAGCTCCTCTGCATGGGCCACCACCTGCTCCACAAGAACAGTGAGCTCCTGATCCATACACCTTTGTTTCCGGTCAGGAACCATCCCCTTGCCTTTGCCCCCCTACATGGTTTGGCTTTCTTCTGGGGTGTGTGGCACTCCTTTCCAGTAGATCTTGAATGGACTGTGTTTTTAAAGATGGCCACTGCCATGCTTCCGGTTCCGGTGATGACGGTGGTTCTGCTGGTGTTAATTCCGCCGCCTGTAATTAACGAGCTGAATTAATGCCGGAAGTACACCAGTAATGGTAATTCTGCCAATTTTTCACTGAATAGCCGTTGGAGTTGTCTTTTTCAGTGTTAATTCTGCCGGTTGAAATAACGTTACCACTGATGTGTGGTGCGCGCGGCCGCATGCTTATGATTTTGCGGACATACCACCGGACACCATGGTGGTAACGGTAATTCTGCCTGGTGAAATTAATGCCATTCTTACCGCCGTACTCGGAATGAGGGCCAAAGTCTTCTCAGTGTCCCAAAGCAAAAGTGTCCACAAAGTCTTCCCTCCTCAGGAAGGGCATCTCTTCTGCTGCCGGGGCTCTGAGGGAACGGATTCCTGGTCCTATGATAATTTTTATGGACTGAAGAGTTTTCCAAGCCACAGAACCATGGTTCTCGTCATAGAGATGTTTCTGAGGCTGCTCTGAGTGCTGCCTCTTAAGGTTGCTAGAATGCTAGAGATTCACTGTTAGGCTGCTGTCAGGTAGCTTTCCTAGTTTGGTACATGCAAGAAATGTTGGTTTGCCCGGGTGGGGATTGACAGAGAGCAATAGCCCTACACTCATCCACCCACTTCTCTCAGCATTCTTTTTCGGGACCTTCCACTTCGAACCTAATACTAGGCTATCCATCCCTCTCCCTGGCATAATACAGCCATCCAGTGCCTACACACTCCTCTACAATCTCGCATGGTTCAACTTGGCACTCTGGAATTACCCTGGTCTCTACAACCCCCTTCTTTTACTGGTCTGGTTCAAGGCCCCTCACTAACCAATCACTCTCACTTTCTCTTTCCTTAGGGTATTCACTCTCATGAACACATAATATTTCCAATGTAGTGGATCAGAAAAAGACATCGGCAACAATTGATTTAGGAGTCAGTGATAGGAAGGTGAGGATTACATTTAAGCAATTGTTTTTTTATGGACTTTTGACTGATCTGGAACAATTAACCAGAAAGGCAATAGTGGAGCATTTAGGGAAGATAGCAGAAGGCATAGTAGATATGTTTGCAACAAAAGGGGTGGGCTCTGAAGTGATTTGGAGTGGCTCCTGCGATTAAGTCCTATGTCTAAGCCAGTGTATGATGGAGTCTGGGGCGATAGGGGGGGCACCCGCTGGTCGCCTTCCTTTGGCTCACACCAGATGGCAGGGGACAGTCGCAGCACCCCTTTCTATGGACCCCTCTTCAACTTAGAGAAGAGGAAGGCCTATCCGAAAGCCACTGGAAGTAAAAAGACAAGATTCAGTTTATCTAACGTGATTTTTATTCTAAAGCTAGTAGTCAAATTTGACCTGATAATGTTGCGGTCCAACCCGCAGTTTCAGGGCAGTCCCTTCAATGCTCCAGTGTGATTCTCCATGAACTCCAGAGACACACGCTTGATATAATGCTGCAAGTGTGTGTCTTCTCAACCATGCATTTAAGGCAGGAGAGTGGCAGGAAGGTGACAGTGAAATCCAAGATGGTGAACAGAAAGGAATGACGGCTTGATCTGCCCCTACCAAGCCCAAAGTGAAACCAAAAACATAACATTACAGGTCCCAGTTGCAGCCACTCTCACATAGCCCAAGCCAGGGGGAAGAGGGAGAACACTATAAAGCCAGAGACCCTAGCCAATTGGTGTTTATATAGGCTATTGGAGCAGGAGGCTGGAGTTTGAAGACTGTTGGTGAAGAGAGAAGTTTGGAAGGACCAGCAGCTGGAAAAACAGAGGAGGATGGGAACGCAGAGCAGTAGATGGGGATAAGAAGCTGGTGAGAAGAAAGGAGATGTTACAATCAGGATGATGGAGTTGAGTGTAGGTGGTAACATGAGGTGGCAGACAGACAATTGCATTGGAGGAGTTGATACCAAGAGGTGGCAGGTTGTGCTAGCAGAGAGAGAATTTTTAAGTTGGCCCATATTTGTAAATATTTTCGTAAGTAAAGATTTGAACTTGAGCATATAGTCTTGGCATGCTTCTTCATCTCAGCCCAGTGTCAGGGGTGGGATCAAGAAGACTTAGATTAGTAAGTGAATCCAGTACACCAAAGTCAAGGTTTAACCCTTAAAACAGGGGCCCTTACCCTCGTACCCTGGACATTTCTTTTCCCTCCCCCAATGATTACCAGTAAAACAGACACTCCAAGACCCTAACATCCACTGTTGGGAGTTGTGCACCACCCTAGTAGATTTGTAGAGGGAGCGGTTAATTTGAAATCCAAGCATGGGGACACACTACATAGGTAGGAAATATATTACCCTATTTATTGACATGTCATGATTCTTTTGTGTTTCCTTCAGTTCTGATGTGTGTGTCCCATATACCTAACCAACCCAGTGATGATGAAGACTCTGACCACCTGTAGACCCAGGGGATTTGGACAGTAACTTAGAGTGGGAGCTGTAGGGATCAACCATAACCCAAGTCCAACCATACCAACTACGCAAGAAGGCTTTTGGCTTTGAAGGATCCCCAAGACGCATGATGATGTAGGAGTCAATTTACCAAAAGGGCACTCTACTGAAGGAAAAACACTAATATATTGGTGATGGCACAACTGATCCACCTGGGGCAATTACAGAGTGAAAAGCCAGTACCACCAGTGTCCTTCCGCAGAGGCTCGTGGAAGGAGAGGGTCCTGGGGCAGTCTTTAACATTGTTTAACTTACATCAGAGGCCCCCTGATGAGGGAAGACCAGCTGGCCCCATTATATCGCTTGATTCATTATGGAGCACTGCAGGCAGCCTACCAGGTGCTGAATATTGATGACCAGACTGACTGCGACACTCTGAATTATGGCACTCTAGAGAAACTTTGGAGGGCTCTCAAGTACCACCAGAAACCCTTGATGGAGTTCAATGCACAAAATCAAGAGACACCTAGGCAAATGTCCAATAGAATCTGCTTTCTGGTGGAAAAGGGTGGGACAGCTCAGAAGATCAAAGACGGACTGGCCATTGAACAATTCATTGGCTCCCTACTCATTCCCCTGCAGAGACTGGTTGGACAACTCCATAAACCCACCTGATAGAAAGCTATTCAGATGACCACCACTGGGTACAGCAGAGGGAACTCACTGGACCAGGACCACCAGCATAGAAGCCAAGACCTATACTTGCTGGAGGATGCCTAAGGTTTGTTGGTGGACCCTGGCCAACACTTAACACCAGCCCCATGGTCATGGTCGCACTGAATCCACCATCATAACTCTGGAACAACATTGACATCCGGAGAACAACTCTACCATCCACATCGTAGAAGTCCAGGAATGACAATGATGTCAAAAAGACAGCTCCACCATCCAATGCTATGCATATGGGTACATGGGCCACTTTGTACACTTCTGTTAAAGTCTACCACCCTCAAAGTCCATGGGCATTGGTTACTTTGTCCCAGAGGACACAGACAAGAAAGAGTTAGTAATGCTTCCAGAGGAGGAGATTTCAGGAAAGGACCTGTCCCGATTTGACTATTCGTTGAAGATAAACCAAATGAAGGAGTCCTCCAACTTGGAGAAGGATGTGGTTGCTTACTTGGCAAACCACTGTGAATTATGTAGTCATCCTATAACTTCCTTGCATCAGAGTTCCCAACCACCTTCATTGCCTGACCGAGCCCTTCAAATAAGTAAAGGCCATTGGGCAGAGGTGGAGATATGTGACAAGCTCCCCTTCATGGCTCTGCAAACCAAATGGGTGCCTGAGGGGGCCAGGTGCCTCCCAGAGCCAGTGGGTAATAGATGTGGAGGAAGTATGGGAGGACCCCGTGGCCACCTTTCCATGGATTGCGCTGCATGGGAGGAGACAGTCACGACACCCCTTTCTATGGACCTTCTCCAAAACAGGGAGCCAGAGGATCACTGTAGACCTCCGTAGATAGACCCAAAGCCCCAGAAAGAAAAAAACAAAAGCTTTACTTTACCCAGTGACAATTTAATTTACACACCAGTAGTAGAATTTGTCCTCATACTATTACAGTCCAATACGCGATTTCAGGGAAGTCACTTTAAAGCATCACCACAACGCTTTGTGAACACTGGAGACCCACACTTGATATGATGTTTTAAGTTTATAGCTTTCCTAATGCAGATCTAACCACATGTGATACAAAGTTACCATTTCTTTGCATCTCGGCAGGGCATTGCCTCGAGAAAATACAGGTCTAAAAGCCTGCCAAACATTTCTCCAGCATACAGTTCACACACAGGGGAAACCGGAGCTCTGGGTCCTGCACAGACAGCATCAGAGTGTTGGAGGGTGGTAAGATTGGAATCTAAGATGGTGGACAGGCCAAATGAAGGCTTAGTGCATCCACTAAGCCAAAAGTAATGCTTGGTGAAATCAGAAGCAACAGCTAATCCCTATGCTGTCCCAAATTCAGGAAAAAGGTGCAGCCACTCTCCCAGAGCCAGAACCAGAGGAGGGAGGAGAATCCAGAGACACCAGCCAGTGCTGTGGGCTTTTGGAGCCAGTGGATGTAGTTTGGATGTGGATGGGCAAGTGAGAAGGGTGGAAGGAGCACGAGTAACAGTGGAGGTTAGAGAAGAAATCACATGGAGAAGAATCTGGTGAGAAGGATAGGGGTGGTAACATAAGAAAAGTGGAGTGGAGATGGCAACATCAGGAGGCAGAGAGAGCATTGACGCAACATCAGGCGGGGAAGGTGGTACTGAGAAAGGAGGTGGTAACATCGGGTGGTGAAGGTGGTACAGAGAAAGGAGGTGATAACATCGGGTGGTGAAGGTGGTACAGGGATATAGAAGGCGGTGACATCAGGAAGTAATGGTTATAAAGAGGCACAAGAAGTTGTAGCATCAGGTGCTGAAGATGGTATAGTGGAGAAGGTGGTTGCATTGGGTGGTGAAGCTGACAAAGAAAAGGAGGAGGTGGTGACTTTGGAGGTGAAGGGGGTACAGAGTAAGAAAAGGTGGTAACAGGCAGTGAGAGAAAGAGTGAGGCAAAGGAGGAGAGCCGTTGCGCAGTTATAACAGGATTGTTCCAGCAGGCCAGGTTGGCCCTAGGCAGGGCCAGAAGACGGGAGGAGGAACAAGGGTCAGCCAGGATAGATACAACAGGATCAGACAGACAACAGGAGAAAACAGAAGCCCCCCCATGCAGGAAAAGCCTAGAGGTGTACCTCTGCAACTGTCCCTGCTGTCTACTTCTGCTGACCCCTCTGCTTCCAACAATACACCTTAGAGTTAGTCTTAGGGTATAGGACCCTAAAAAGCTCACAGATAATCAGCCAAGAGAAGAAGAGTTTGGGAAACCCGAGAGCAGTTATCTGCAACCTTTCACTCTCCAAGTATTTGGACTATAACGCTCAGAAGTCAGCTCATCATGGATCATGGGAGCCGTAGTCGAAAACATCTGGAGAGCCATAGGTTGCAGAGCCCTGCCGTAGAGCCTGCAACAAACCAGCATATTGAAAGGGGGTGAGGAAACCCCTTTTTGAAACTATAGAGGAAGTGGAAAGGACATTTGAAGAACCACAAGAAGCTGGACGTGGAGGCGAGAGCCGGGATGACCATGGAAGACATTGTGGGACCTTCCAGAGATGGAGAGGCTCAATTATGATTGAGGAAAGATCAACTCTGATATCTTTTGGTTTAAAGAAGTTACAATTTTTCTTAAAGCTTTCCCACGTTTGTATATATTTCACTAAATAAAGGCTTGAACTTGAGCATATGGTCTTGGTATAAGGCAGCCTGCTGATACTACCAAGCTGAATGAAGGGAGGTAGGCAATGTAACGGTGTGAGGGGGAAAGATGACAATGATAAGGAACCAGAGGACTATGAACAACCTATGTTAGTAATGAAATATGCCAAAAAGATGAGACACCCTTAGTGGAGGTTTGTGAATGGAGGAGAAGAGCGAAAGTCAGAGGGCCATAGAGACATGTGCTTGGCAAGAACAGAGGGGGATGAGTGTTAGACAGGATGAACAGTCAGCAAAGTTCAGGAAGAAGAGATTTTGATTATTTTTTATTTTTTATTTTACATTAAGTTTATTATAAACTTTTTAAAAAACAGAACAGAGCATAACCATTTAAAATATAATGCATTTGAAAATCCATTTTCATACATATTGCTTCCATTTTTACATATTTTGTTATCTTATCTTTCATCTGTTGTGGTAATTATATTGTTTTTTTAATTTATTTTTTTATTTATTGTGACATTTTGTTTCACATTTGAAATCTTGTATCACATTCCTTATGTTAAAAACCCCATCTCTTGCACAAAACCACAAAAACACCATTATTTTACTACATCCCCATTCAGATAATCGATTCATCATTAGCGGTTAAAGTCACGATGGACTTGATCTTCTGGAGAGTCTTTTCTAAGAGGTTTATCCGCTGACATGTGAATTTGTGGTTATGTCCCTGCAAAAAGTAGTCCCAACATTCCTTGGTACTTTTTCCACCTTCTAGCTCCAAATATGTCCTCAGCAGATTTAGTCTCGCATTTTCTTCTACACTGCATTCTAATAGTAGATGAAATGTTGTTTCCATTTGATTTGGTTTTTTGCACCCTCTACAGGTTCTGTTTGTAATCCCTCTTTTACCAGTCCGGTTCATGTACTCCTTGTTTGGATACACATCCAGCCTAATTTTCATCAATCTTTCTCTGTTGAAACTGAGGGGAATTTATGTAAGTAGTAAGTATGCGGGCATTTCATTTCTTTTCCGATATTCGTATGCCATGTTTGCACTATTTTTGAGAGCCATTTTTGTTTCTCTTGTCGCAATCCAGTCAAGCCTAAGAAGTTTCTCCTTCACTTTGTTTGGATAAGAAGTTAGTTCTTTGATAAATGAGTCCAACTCTGCCAGCATTTCTACCCACTCCTTTTTCCAGATGTTTAGGAGCTCTGTGCTTTTTCCTTTGCCATTTTTCACCAGTATACCCTTGTGCGGGTTTTTCTTTGCTGATTTTCCTCAGAAGACAGAGAGTTCCATTTAATCTTTGCTTCCATGGACTCAAGGCATAATTCCACTCTTATTGCAACTATTGTTTTTGGCAGTTTAAGTATGAACTTTCTAATTTTGGCCAGATTTTATAACTTAGGTTCATACCTGCCTCACTTCCGTACGTTAGCAACGGCACCACTTTCTGAGAGTAAAACATTTGCCAAATCTTCCGTTTATGATACTATCCTGTGAGCATAACATCTTTACCTTTGACTGAAGCTCTTCTTCCCATTTGCTTTCAATGCTAGAACTGTTAAACCTGATACCAAGATAGCGAATCTCTGAGACTTTATCCGATTGTTCTCCTCCAATTTGCCATTTAAATTTTTTTATTGAAAGTTTCTTACTTCCTTCAATTGTGACGATCTTTGATTTCTCACTGTTGATCACCAGGTGATTAGATGTCATGTAAACCTGCAAATTGGTTAATAGCCTCTGTAAACCGATTCTTGTCTCGTCCAATAGTACTATGTCGTCGGCATAGCATTTTCGTGCACTGAAACACTTGTGTACGAGCGCGATAGAAATAAAATATCATTCAATCAATCAATCATATAATTGGTACTTCTTTCTTGTTCAGTTTTGGAGGGAAGTGCCGTATTTTCGTTGTTATTATCGGGAGGTCGGCTATATATAACTTAAAAAGGGTAGCTGCCAACGGGCATCCTTGTTTTACTCCTTTTTTTATAGCCACGTCTCGAGACAGCGTTCCTTTGTTGTCAAGCCGTATTTGTGTTGTTGTGTTTTGATGTAAGGCTCTTATCGGGTTTAGAAGATTTTTTGGGCACTTCCACTTTTCCAATTTGTCCCATAATTTTCTTCTATGTACCGTGTCAAATGCCTGACTAAGATTTATAATTGCAAGATGTACTTCTCTATTCGATTTTTGTGTGCAATTGTTTTCACTATGTTTAGTATGAAAAGATTTAGGTCTGTGCTTGTTCTTTTAGTAAACCCTGTTTGTCTGGGGTCAATTATGTTGTTGTTTTCTGCCCAGCTTGTCAATTGTCGTAGTTCTTTGGCTCATCCTGGTTCCCTTTTTTGTATATTTTTTGTATATTGGAACTGTAATACTATTATTCCAAACTCCTGGTATTTTCTTTTGCACTACTATCTGGTTCAATATGTTGTGGATTAGTGCTGCCCATTTTTTTGGGTCTTTTTTCAAATGTATATTGGTTAAGCCGTTCGGGCCGGCCGCCGTAGAATTTTTTAGTTTTTGATTGTGTCTCTAAGATCTTTTATCTCCATCCTTCCCGACCAAGGAGTCTTTATATCCTCTTCACACTGAGTCACATCATCTTCATAAGCTTTGAATACTTGAGTGTAATGTAAACTCCAGTCATTTTCTGCAACCCCAGCAGTCAGCCTCTGTTGTTGATTTAGGGAGCAATCGTTAATGATCTTCCATGTATCTCTTGTTGTTGCATTCCCTAGAGACCTTAACATTAGCTCACCTTGTTCTTGCAGTCTCCTAAATTTAAATTCTCTGAGCCAGGATTTATAATGATATTTGGCCTGGGCTATTACATTAAGATCGTAGGCTTTTTGATTTGATTTTTTTAACTGTCTTATTTCTTGCCTAAGTTGTTTCTTTCTTGCCACTAATTCAATGCTATACTGATACTTAGGTATCATCGCGTCTTGTTTTAGGCCGTTTTTTTTTGTCACCTACACTACGAGCAAGGATTCGTATTCAAGATGTTTCTTCAAAGCTATAATGTTTTCGCTTAAGTTCGTAATATCTTTGATGGTAAGACGCAGCCGATTTCCTGCTGGATTCAGTGACAGTTTATGTGATCCGGAGTTAGCTGTTGTTATTCCTTTTCTTTTTATCGGCAATAGGGATGCTTCCAATATTTTATGATTGCTGTCTTCATGTTCAATAATTCTGAACCTTTTTATTTTTTGCAACATTGAAGATGAAGTCCACATGTAGTCAATTGTTGATTCTGCCGCTCCATTATACCATGTAGCACCAACGGGAATGTCACCCTTTGTCTGGCCGTTTAGCATTGATAGATTGTTTTCAAGTGCCATTTGTGACCATTTTGCGGCATTGGAACCACCCATACTTAAATCATCTACCGGTGGAAGTCCATTGGCATTCAAACATCTTATGTTTAGGTCACCACAAATAAGTATATCCAAGTTGGTGTTATCGGCAGTGTGGGTTCGCAGTAAATCTGTTATTGCTGGTAGTAAGTTCTCTGCCTATGTGGTTCCAAGTAACATTGATCAATAGTGTTGTTAAGATCTTTTCATTTTCATTCTCTCTATTTTCTAATAGTACCCACTGCATTTATTTGTTTGGGTTTCCCTTCTTTATTATCCGGTAGCCATTTCCTTTTTTAACCAGTATCAATAAGCCCGCAGAAGGTCGACCAAACGGACCCTTTATCGCTTTGTTCATGTATAAATCAAAAATGTTACTAGTTGGTAAATCGCTTAGCCATGTTTCTTGTAAGCATATTAGGGAGGCATTATTTAGATATTGGTTTGCCGTGGTCATTAGGTGATTGAAACCCCTCGTGTTCCATGAGATTACTGTGTCTTGCCTTGTATCGCTTTTTACGTCATGCTACTTCTGTTTGTTGTTTGTTGCCAAAGAGGTTGCTATCCAAGACCAGTCCTCAATGTTGTTTGATGATCCTCCAACGTTCTGTTTTGGGGACTGGTTCATAATCCCAATATGATTATTTATTACCGTAATTTTGAAGTCTTCTTTGCTTTTTTTGTGTTCGTTTGCACTTTTGGTTAGCGCACTGACTTCGCCCTCCCTATTTGGTAAAGACGATATCATCTCGTCATTTACCACCTCAGGAATATCTTTGTGGAGGTCCCTCATGTCATAATCTCTTTTCTTAAGATCCTTTGCATCCTTAAGCAGCACTGTTTTTGTTGTACTATTCTTTAGATGCAAAATCACATGATCAACCCGCTCCTCGTTAACATATTCCACAACAGCTATGTCGTTAGATCTTATTGACCTGTAACCAGGGACACACTGGCCCTCATTACGACCCTTGCGGAATTCGGAAAACGATGGCGGAAATGCAATACCGCCATCGAATAGCGCTCGGTGCGACTATGACCCGTCACCGCAAAGTACGAAGCCATTAGCGACACCGTAGTGAACGCCAACGCTAACTGCACCAAGCACGCGCGCGCGCGCCATGCCAAACCGCAAACACCACCATGGCGCAAGGGTACGCCAATTCCGACCCTAGCGGACATGTACCTAACGCCATCAAGCATGGCGGAATGTACCATTCCGCCATGGTGAGAAGTACGGCATCGCGAATCAACCGTAAACGGCCCCACTGAGTGCCTGTACACCGCTCCCTGCCCACAAAGTACAACTCCCCGTAGGTGCAATGAAGTCACAATGCAACCATTGAAATGTACAAGTCACCCATGCATGCCAACGAACAAAAGAAACACAACAGGGGCCAATGGGAGCTGCAGGGCACAGATGGCACGAATACAGAAGCCATCCCAATGGACATGACCACAGTCCCCCACCAAGAAACGCACGCAAACACAGGCACCTGTGACCAGCAATATTCCGAGAATCACATCATTCCACCAGTCCACCTGGCTGACCGGCATCTGTCACACAAAACCCAATCCCCCGCCCCTGAGCATGACAACATTCAAACTGTCATATTAGCAGCCCCCATCCCTGACCTCACGGCCTTCGTAGGCAAACGCGCCCAGTACAGTACCACGCAACTAAACTCCGAAGCTGGAACCCAATGCAGATCTCCCCACAATACATCGCCCCCCAAATAGGCATATGCCACATCACTTGCAAAGAAAAACGCTACAAATCAGAATAGAAATTTAATGCACATCAAAATCACCAAGCCCATACAGCCATCAGGCCATGAACTCCAAAACACTTTTCACCATTGTGGGCTGCATCCGCAAGAAATGACCAGCCACTACTTGTGTGACGCCCTGTTCCCTCATGGTACACAGAGCCACATTCACGTACGAAAAGGCAACATGGAAGCGCACAGAACCGCAGGGCCGTCCCAATGGGGAGGCACTAGTCCAGCTGAAAGGCCGAAATGTTGCTCCGAGCCACCAGTACTGCGTAAGGGCATGTGGGCCATTGGCGATCGTCCCATAAGATCGTAATGCTGCTCCACTGATTAACACGAAGCAGCAGGTGTCGGGAGTAAAACCCATCTGCAGGAGTGGCATACAGATGGCAGTGGCAAAAGGGGAGGAGATACCTGTCAACCAAAAGAAAAGAAAAAGAACAGAATGGCCATCAGAACTACATTCGAACAACTCACTTCAATGATCACACTAAATCCACAGCCATATGCATGCTAGCCCACTCCAAAGGATCATCACCACCCCAAAACCACTTGCGACTCATAACCATCTATATCGAGGTGCAAACACCATCACAAACGAGTGTACCTGTGCATGCGTCTGTCAAAACAGAATCCATCAGATGGGAATGTTAACGTGCATGGACACAAGTGTCTGAGGGCGCGTCGAGACAGGGAGGGCTCAACAAGGCCAGATAGACGATGGTCCCATTATGGCAGCCCTGCATCACATAGCGTAGGGGAGGCGGATAGATCCCAAGAAGCCCTGTACATGGCAAACTCTGTATCAAATCACCTGCCCATGCATCCATCCATCATTCCCTCATCCCGGGATCAAAACGCCTGAATAATTACTCACATAACATTAGAAACATCCATTGAGTCTGTGCGTTATGCAGCCTGCAAAATCCACAGTGCCCCAGCCCGTAATTCCAGTGTCGTGAAGTAACATGTATTTGGGAACGGCCGGCCTCATCGCCCACGTAGCTATTGCGCATCCCAAACTATTCATATCAATCATTGCTTCCTCGCCATGGCCCCTGTCTCAAGGACATTGAACAATAGAACGTTATATTTGCAGTCAGACCTGTGGGCATCTCCTCGCCGCTAGCTGGAAACCGAAAGCGCCGCCCTTCGAATTCCTCATTTGCAACATCACGTCGAAAAGGCATCTGTGGCCGTTTGAAATCACTAATTATTCCATCGAGTGCGGCTGTGTGTGAAAATGGCAACTGCCTTCACCCACAAATGGGACGCCCCGCCCGTCGTTGCAACTCGGTACAGTGATGCATGAGGGCCCACCGTTACTCGAGTACTACGTTCCACTGACCCTTCACAAGTCTGTTCGCGACTGCACAGATAGTATGGGAAACAATGGGACCATAGCAGAATGAACATATCAACCAATCTTACACGGCCATCGGGTACAAATACATGATTGCAATAGCAAGATGCCATTCCCCGAATTGCAGCGTTGTGCGCGGGACGTGCCCGGCCAAAGGGGAGAGCAGTTTGCACAGGTGGAATTAATCACCACAGGTGGAGGCCATACAGCCTGAAAACACATAAATTGCACACCCAGTCTCCTCCCACAACCACACCGAAATGCTACCGGCAGGACTCGCGATGTTGGCCCTGGGGGACCTGATAGCACTGCAAGTACTCCAACTCCAAGAAGAAGACGAACACCAACTACAACCGGCCGCACGGAGGAGACGCAGGAGGAGGAGGAGGCCAAGGCAGGGCCAGCAAGGGCCGCCAGCACAGCCACTACCACCACGCAGGCAGCCCGCAATCCCACGCCTCCGAGCACATCCGTTCAACCTCACTGATGAGCAGATCCACACCCTCTACCGTCTGGACCGGGACACCATAGCCGCCATTGTGGACATGACACAGGCTGACCTTGTCAGCATGATAGATAGCCCAACCGCCATCCCACCCCTACTGAAGGTGGTGTCTGTACTCCACTTCCTGGCCACAGGCACCTACCAGCACACAGTCGGACAGTTGCATGGCATTTCTCAGCCACTGTTCTCACGGACACTATTGCAAGTGCTCGATGCCCTCCTGCAGCACGCAGACGACTACATCTCTCTACCACGCTCGGAGCAGGAAATTACCAACACAAAAGTGGGATTCCATGCACTTGCCGGCATACCGGGTTGCATTGGTGCCATCGACTGCACCCATGTTGAATTGGTCGTCCCACATGCCATGGAGGCCCAGTACCGCAACCGAAAACAATTTCATTCCCTGAATGTACAAATGGTGTGTGACTCCAACAGGATCATTACACATTGTTGTGCCCGATTCCCTGGATCAACCCATGATTCTATGGTCTTGAGGAACTCTACAATACCACGCTACATGGAGCGACACGCAGGGAACAGATCCTGGCTACTCGGTGAGTCTCATTACATGCATGATTATGTGGGGTATGTGATTTGGCAATGACCTGGCAGGAAGGGGGGGGGGGGTGTGCGTACGTAGCAATGGCATTCAACATCATGCGTTTCTCGTCCACATACAGGTGATGCTGGATATCCACTGAAGAGATGGCTCCTCACACCAGTCCGGAACCCACGGGACCAGCATGAGGAGGACTACAACCATGCCCACTCACGTACCCGTGTAGTCATTGAACAGGCATTCGGCCTACTGAAGACTCGTTTCCGCTGCCTCAGCAGGTCTGGCGGGGCACTCCTGTACCGCCATGAGAAGGTTGCAAAGATGGTCATGGCATGTGTCATGCTCCACAACATGTGCGTACGTAGAAATGTGCCCATGCCCCCTGACGCAGAACTGCAAGCACCTGATGATGGTCATGATGAGGGTGGGGATGTGGCAGCACCTCATGGAGTCTGCGAGGCACCGGAGGCCCGTGACATTCGTCAGCATCTCATTGATGCATGCTTTTAGCACTCACGCCTGGTGGCTGATACATGGACACGGGACTCGTGGCACTGTGTGTGTCTGGGACATGCACAATATGGACTGTACGCCTATGATGGCCTAGTACACAAAGATCAATGTCCACACATCTCATTGGTTGATCGTGCACTGTTTATGGCATATGTGATATCATGTTGAACACCCTATCGACCCGCCACCCAAGTGAGCCCAACACACCCCCTCCACCCTCCTACCTCCCCCCCGAACACCAGTGTCCAAAGATGCTCATTGTCAGTGGGCAGTCGCTATTGCAAGCCCCCTCTGCGGGTATCAGGGGCACCCCTGCCTGTGGAGCGCAGGTTCCTCCCAGATCTACGTTGGGGGCTGCCCTGGACGGAACTTGCAACGGATGATGTGTCTGCCTGCTCACGTCCATGCATGTCCCTAAGGGTTTGTGAGAGCTCAGTGAGCACACGGCGCACTGCGGCAAGTTCGGCACATACGTCTTTGGACGTCGCATGCAGTTCCCCCCTCAGGCTCTCGGTGCTTCTCTCCATTTGGACTCTCAGGCTCTCGGTGCTACTCTCCATTTGGACTCTCAGGCTCTCGGTGCTACTCTCCATTTGTGCCCTTAGCGTCTCTGTACCTCTCTCCATTTCTGCCCTAAGTGTCTCAGTTGATGTTTCTATGTCTGCCTTAGTGCCCCCACATTCATCGGCATGGTCCTTGAGGAGCGTGGCCATTTGCTGCTGTTGCACGATTAACTGGTCGAGGGACTGTTGCCTCTGCTGGGCCATGGCCATTTGCGGGGGTGTCACAGAGGGGCTGTTGTCCTCATGTTGCCTTGCCACAGGGCTTGTGGGGGATGGCCAGTCGTCGTCTTGTGGGTGCCCCTGCGTGGTATCCTCATGTTGTACGGGATGGGACAGACAGGGGGATTGGGACAGGTCATGGATGGATCTGACTTCGACATCCCCGTCTTCGGTGTCCGAGCATGCTGCCATCAATGGGGTGTCACCTATGGTGCTGCTGCCACCAGAGGCAGTGCCTTCTGTGGCATCCATTGGGGGGACCTGTGGTGGTGGTGGTGTGGGCATGCTGGCTGCTGGGGTGCCTGTTGATGTTCCCTCCTCTGTGCTGCCACCTGATTTGTGCTGCTGCCGTGTCTTGATGCGTGCAGCTGAGGTGGAGGGACTCTGGCCGTTGGTCTTGGCCCTCTTTGCAGGTGTGCTGGTAGGGGTGTCCTGAAGCTCGTCGTTTGGATCGGACCCTGTGGTGGAGTAAAGGAGGGCGAGGGTTATTGATGGGTCTGTGGGAATTGGAATGGCATTGTATCACTGCTGCACGTGTAGTGCGTGTTTTAGGGGTTTTTAATTATTTATGTATTTATTGTGGGTTTTAACGTGCGCTATCAGGCCGATGTGTGTGGACGTTCTCCTGGACATGTGTTTCTGTTGCACTATGTGGACGCATGGTACTTCACATGGATGGACTGTGTGGATTTGGCATTGTTTTATTTGGCCCACCTACCTGAATCTTCGGATGTCTGCACTCCTTTCTCCATCCCTCCGACTCCCTCTATGCTCTCCATTCCGATGGTGGACGCACAGATTTCTTCCCAGGGGGTCAACTTGATGGGTGATTCAGGGCCTCCCCCGGTGGCTGTGGCAATGTTGCGGTTGGCAGAGAGTATGCTGCGGACGCGTATCCGCAGGTCGTCCCATCGCTTGCGGCATTGCTGTGGGGTGCGGGGTGCGGTCCCCACCGCACTTACCCGCTGTGCCACCAGAGCCCATATGGCCTTCTTGTTTGCAAGTGCCGTTCTGGTCATTTGCGTGGAGAAGACGACGGCAGCATTCTCCTGGAGGGTCTCTGTTAGCACGGTGAGTTCCTCACGGGAGAAGTGGACCTGCCGCTTGCGGTCGCACGCTTTCTTTGCTACTTTTCCCATTTTTCTTGGTTTCGCTAGGGTGGATGACGGGTTGGGGTGTGTTTCAGGGTAGTGATTTTAGTGGTTGTGTGGTTTTAGTGGTTTTATAGGTGTACGGAGGGATGTTTCCCGTTCCGGGCCCATGTTTTAACTTCCGTTTCCGTATATTTCCGGTCACCGTACTTTCCGGTAGGCGCACACTGCGGTGACCGCTAAGAGGGGTGGCGGTATTGCACCTAGGGCGCCGTACGGCGGCGGTGTGGGCCGTTTTGGGGTCATTTCCGCCATCGCGGACTTTGCACTTCCGCCATGGCGTGGTGCTCGTGCCCGATGGGTCGGAATGGGCCGCACTTTGCTCCTTCGTGCAATGGCGGAAACGCTATTTACGCTGTGGCGGTCCGGTCAGTCACTTTCCGCCAGGGTCGTAATGAGGGCCACTGTAGTAGCTGCATGACATTTTTCCGATTCAAGTTGTAGTCATCATTCTCTGGTAAAATGTTCTCAATCACAATCTTTAATTCATCTGAGCGCTTTGTCTTGTTTTGTTTGGACTCAGTTCCGCTGCTAATATTTTTACTGTTGCTTTTGCCTGCCATTGTAGGATTCCAAGTTATTTTATGTTCCTTAATTGCTTCTTTTTTTTCCTGTTCCATCCGTAAGTTTTCACTTTGTCTCACCAATATCGATTTTTTTTGGTCCAGTGTTAGGAATTTGTGATCCACCTCATTTGTATCTTCGTCAAATGGAGCCGTTACTCATTATCTCCACTAGACGAACATTTTGTGTTATTCCTGAGCTCAATTTCCCTTTTGTTTGAACCGCTGAACTTACTGTTGGTGCTTGTTCAGCTTCATTAATGTAGAAAGATACATCATCTATCAGATCTCGCGATTGTTGTTCTAGCTCAGAATCTATGTCCTCGTCGCTCTCTACTATTCGCCTTGGTCTCTTGTTGACCGTTTGAACTGGCTTACTGACTTTGTTTTCCTCGGTCTTGGCCTTTGTCTTTTGATTTATGTTTCTAAAACATGATCTTGCTCCTGTACTTTGATTCCGTAGGGTTCCTTTGATGTTTTTTGATTTCTGCGCCTCCTTTGGGGCAATCCCCTTTACTGTTCTTTTTCCATTTTTTATGTTTTTTTGTGCTCTGAAGTGTTCTGGACAGTAAAGGGCCTTGACTTCCCCCAAATACTGGGAATAGTTCATCCTTGTCAGTGGTTTTTACTGATTTGCCCGAACTTCACTTATGTGCGACTGTTTTCTCCACCTAATTTTTTTCTATTGAAGTTATAGATATATTTATATTTGTGTCCTTTTCTTGATAAGTCACCTTTGCATCATTAGATTTGGACTCCATAATTCCTTGTGATGGGCCCTCTCCATTCTGTGCACTTAGTCTCACGTTTGATCATTTAGTAATTAGTACTTTCATTGATTGGTTTCCTCCAGGTCTGAATCCACATTCTTTTTGTGAATTTGAAGTACTACAATTACGCCCCAAGTCAGGGAGCACTCTATTCTCATTAATGTTGCTGATCTTGTTTCTGTGCACAGTCCTTACATCGATGTCTCTACTTTCACATGTTTTCCTCATCTATTTTAAGGAGTCCACAAGTGCATGCGATAATTGTTCTTTTTCACTTTTGTCGCCACTTGCTAGGTCAAAGAGTCTTCGTTGCCAGGCTGCAGAGTTTTCTGCTTCTTGATTAAGTTTGGCATCCAAGTTAACTGACATCATCTCTTGTGCTGACAGTTTTGTTAGCATTAATGCTAATAATGTGTTGTTGTCTTTTAAGCTGTCACTTATTTCTTCATACAGCTTCATATAAGGTGCCAAAGAGATTGAGAGCGCGGCCATGACGTTATTATGAATCTGCATGCCTGCTGCAATTGAAAGATGGCTTTTATTCACTAGACTCACTTCCCCATTCTCAGTTTTATCAGAGTCAATCTTAGACAACTCTTTTAACAGTTGGCTTTTTTCTACCTCCTCATTCGAATTGTTGTCACTTCCAGTAGACACACAATTGTTTTTTTGAGTGGTAGTGACATTTTCTGTTTGCGTCGCAATTGATCTGTTTTTTTCTTTTGTCCAGTTGTTTCCATCTTGCAACTTGGAACCACATATGTGTCTTCCTTCTGATCATGTCAACGTCTTCTGAACTATTCAATAAGTGTGGGCCCCTGTGGGGATTCTTAGATGTACGTATTTGTTGCGATTGTGATAATGACTGTGCAACAGATCCTCCTTCCAACTCCAGAAGGTCGTTATAATATGACGCTGTATCGGGAGTTTCTTGTTCTTTGTTTTTCTAGAAGTTTCCTTTCATCGTTTTTATGAATTGTTCTCTCCAGTCTTGCTCACAAATTTCATCTGCAATAGATAGTTCGTGTTTGCTTGTACTTTGGTGTATTATTCTTTTCCCATTTAGAGGTGAGGCTGTTTTTCTTTTCACTTCATCTAGGAGCCGTTTCACTTGAGTATGTGAGTTTCTGGATTTAGAGACACTTTTTTCTTTATTAAGAGTTTTGGGTTCTTCCACGCCTCCCACCTCTTTTTCTTTGTCGTTAATGTTTAAAGTCAAATCTTTTACAGATTTTGTTTGGGCTTTTTCGTTGGTTTTGAGGGGAACTGATGTCCTTTCCATACCTTTGTCCTTCACATTGTGTCTATTTTCATGAACAATGCCACTGACAATCGCATGTGACTCTTCTCTACATTTGGGCTCCAGAGTCCCTCCAACCTCTATTCCTTTGTCCAATTTAGGGTTCTTGTCACCAGCCATCAACTGATTGTCAAAGCTCGAAGATACCGTAGCAATGTTTTTGATTATTGATTCCTCTATCATGTGTTGTCCGTTGGGAATCATATCCTCATACCGCTCTGCGGTGATCATTACATCTGATGCATCAGAATATATGGAATCATCCAAATTTGTTGCAGAGCATTGAGTTAGATTAATTTGAGTTGGTTGCACTGTTTCCATCTCCACTGGGGTCTCCACTATGTTTGATATATGTGGAGTGTTCCTTAGATCATTACTACCAGTGGATTTGTCATCAATTAATCTATCGCCACAGCTGATTTCCATCTGTGACCGGACGAGGACACCGTCAACCTGGGTTCCTACTTTAGATAACTCAGCATCCGTGACATTCAGTGCATGTTCCTCTGTTTTGTCGGTGTTAAATTACTTCTCCTGTGTCTCACGCCATAATTTCTGTCGAGCGAAAGGCCTTTTTTCTAGGATGTTGCCGGTGCACTGCTGCAAGCCACTATTAACCACCGGAGAGCGGGTAAACAATTCTTGTGAACTGCCTTCTGACGTTAAGTGTGTTTGTGTTTGCATTTGCAGTGCAGTGTCTTTTGAAATTTTCTGTAAATCGCTGTTCCCCCCAGCGGGTCGAGGTTCTTCTATTGAAACATTACTTGTGTAGTCAAGTTGTTTAAATTTCCCCGGCGGCCATCCCTTGCCACAATTGTCTGAAGCAGATGTGTGAAATAACACAGAAGAGTCCCGATCCCGCTCCTCACCTGTTATTAAGGAGGCCAATTGCGTCAGCATGGCAGATGACGACATAGCACGAGGATGGGTAGATAACCTTGATTTCGCTCTGGTGTTGTGTCGCGGTACAGCCGAATCAGCAAGACACTTTTCGGCCGTGCTGTATACTGTACCCCGCAGCGAAAGACACTAACACCTCGTGCTGATCCTCGCGTTGAGTGCTTTAATTCCCTTAATCTGTTGGTAGAAGGATGTGTTTTCCTAGCGCTGCAGCAACGCAGCAAACAGCCAAACAGCGCCACTAAACACAGCCCTTCACGCAACAGGGCTTAACACTGCAAGGGTCGCTGGGGCGTTCTTTTGATGCAGTGACTTCCTGGAGGGACGGAGCAATATTCGGGATTCACCAGCCTTACTAGTCAATGTCTATCCAATGTCTTTGCTAATGGGCGCTGCCCGTAAAGTCAAGTCAAGCAGCTGAGTTCCACAACAGCTGTCAGAAAATGCTTGTGCTTACAGCTCCTCTCACGCAGTACAGCCAAAAAGCACCACTTTATATCCTTCAATGCCATCATCAAGTAACTTCCAACATTTTACTTTCAAGTGGTTTCAGAAATAATGTAAGTGCAATTGTCAACTTTTTATTTGTGCTACTGTGCATGCATGACCACCATTCCTCTGCGCTATATGTCATGCCGGTGCTCAGTTCTGCAACCAGATATTTGGGTCTTTGCACTTTTAGTTCTGGATAGAACAAAACCAAATGTTTCAGTGTTTCGTCTTCTTTTCGGCAAAAACGGCATTTGATATCAGCCACTGACAAACTCCTTTTGTCACTTTGAATTTCTCTTGTCTCGTAGAGGTTTAACCTGAAATTTTTCCTTAAGAACTTGCACAGGAATACTTCCATATATTGCGGTAAGCCATTACATCTCTTTGCTTTGAATGGCGTATTTTCTATGCATTTGTAAGACCTTCTCTTCTCAGATGTCTCAATCCAATCGAGTTCAAGTACTTTTTTTTTTACTGCGTTTGGATTGGCTACTAGCGTCTTTTCATCGGTTCCTAAAAGGTACAGGATCTCTCTACATTTTTTTCTCAATGTTTGAAGTGTCAGCTGGTTGCCCTTTATTTCATACTCCGCCAGTAAGGCAAATTGTGGGGTTGAATTTTCAATCGTTTTGCCAAATAGAGTTAACATGTTCCACGTTATTCTGGTGTTCAAGGTTGACATGCTCACTTCATATAAGACACACGCTGTAGGACAGGTTGCGGAATTTGAAGTATTTTCTTCCAAAACATTCCTTCACACCGGGACCAGATCTGATTTGAGCAGCCAAACATGCTTTCTGCCCCGAAAGTTAGTGCTGGTACGACCTTACTCTTATAGAAGTTTATGACAGGCTTATATGAAAAGTTCCCATATCTTCTTTGTATAAGGACAGCTTGAGCTGTCAGTTGTTTACATTTGCTTAACAATTTGATTACCATGGGTTTGTCTCTTATAATTGAATTGATATACGTTCCCAGGTACTTGCAGCACTCAACTTGCCTTAGATTTCCTGCTCCCAAGACCAGCGAAATGTTCTCTTTTTGGAGGACCTTCCTTTCAAATTTAACAGCACCAAGATCTCTGATTTGGTGGAGTTTATTTCTAGCCTGATTCCCTCAGTATAGGTCTTCAATGCATTTAGTTTCAGTTGTAACCCTATTGGGGTCAGATCTAATATTAGTATGTCGTCCGCATATAGGATCCAGCTAATTTGTGTGCCATTCACTTTTGGTGGCGAAGATCTTACACCATCTAGAGCCTCTCCGACTTCTGAGATGTAAAAATTGAATAGCGTTGACCCAGTGGACACCCTTGTTTCACACTGCAGGCTGTTGGAATTGCCTCAGAAAGGTGACCTTCGGTGTCTAGGTGGATCCTTACATTTGTTTGCAAATACAGTTCTTTTATGGCCAATAATAGGCTAACTGGACATCCCCTTTCTATTAATTTCGACCATAAGATTTCACGGTCCATGCCGTCAAAGGCGTGGGCTATGTCGATAAATGCCAGGTAGATTTTCTGTCCTGTGCGGATTGCATCTGTTTTTAGGAGGTTGAGAAAAAAGAGATTCAAGCTGCACCCTACTCCCCTTACAAACCCTGTTTGTCTTTCATCCATTGCTTTTTCTGATCTTATCCAGTCAGATAATTGCTCTAATAACAGGCTTGCAAATATTTTCCCCACCACGCCTAACAGGGCTATCGGCCGATAATTTGCTGGATCCATTCGGCACCCTTTCTTGAAGATGGGTACTATTATATCATCCTTCCATGTAGCGGGTATCCTTGCTTCCTGAATTATATTTTTAAATAAGATGTCACAAAACTCCAGCCACTCTTCGATGTTGTTTTTCAGCATATGGTTGGAAAGGCCATCCGGCCCAGCTGCCCGCGATGAGCTACATTTTTTAATGCATTTCTTAATGTCTTCGTTTTCTAATGTTAGTTCCCATGGTTGTAGTGAAGGTAACAGTGGGCCTTTTGAAACCATTTTTTCTCAAAGAGTTGGCTATAGTGTGCTACCCATTGGTTTTCATTGACCATGTTCTTCATCAACGCCTTCTGAGGATTCTCAGATTTGTTAACCAACGACCAAAATCCTCTAGAGTTTCTTTGTGCTAGGGCCTTGAGGATGGCTTCGGCCTCGTTTTGCTCCAATGTTGCTCTATATGATTTTAACCAATTTTTATATGTGTTTTTTAGTGCCCTTATTCTTTGGTTCTGATTTCCTTTGTTGCCTCTTCTAATTCTCCTGCAATTTTTTCTTAATTCTCTTTTCTTTTGGAGCACTTGTGCATTGAATTTGTGTTTCCTGTATTGAAGTCTCCATGGTCCTGTTGTTTTGACCTTGTAGATTTCCATAAATTCTTGGTATTCTGTCACATGTTCCTTGCTGGAGCCAGGTTGGGATCTAATTGTTCAGCTAAGGACGTTATGTCGTGGTTGTTCATACGCAGGCGATTCCGGCCAGACTACAAGGAGAGGTCTTGTGCCCATAGTTTTTTGGCAGGATAATTGGTTGTTTCCAGATCAGATTCAATAAGTTGTGGTCGCTTTGTGGTGTCTTTATGACTTTTAAGTTTGTGATCTCTGCTGACATTGCATCGGATATGAAGAAGTAGTCCAATATCAATTTTTGGGTACCCCTCTCCCAGGTCTCTACGGGGGGAATGTCCCCACTGATGTTCCCATTCATCATATTCATTGAACGGTCATTCATTTCGTCTAACCAAATACTTATCAGTTTTTGCTCTTTCTTCGTTGCTTTCAATTTATCTAATTTATTTGTCTGGATTTCAATTAATTTCATATTGAGATCTCCACATATCACAATGTTCGGGTCTGAGGTATCAGCTAGCACGTTATTGACAAGGTCTAATAATTCTTCCATTAAATGTCCTTGTTTGGAATCTTGGTGGTTCCAGTAAATGTTGAAGATGTGATCCTCTTTTGACACTTGGCTCGTCAAGGAGGATGCCTCTAATTTTGCATATTGAATGTAAGGCGAGTGATTCTTGCTTGTTTTGATGCTGAACCCGCACTTTCAATTTACTAGAATTAGTTAGCCTGACATTGGCCGACCTTTCTTTTGTAGCACAGCGGGATTTATGGCAACTTCAAATCCTTCTATACAAGGGCAGTAGGACAACCAAGTCTCTTGGGGGCATATAATATCGCAAGTCCTAAGCTCTTCAGCCGACCTATCAACTAAATGAGCGAATCCTCTGGTATTCCAGGTTACCAGTACGACTTGGTTTCTTTCATCTTGGCATTAGCTTTCTGATGGAGCATTTATTGCTTTAGCCAGCCAGGTCCACTGTTCTCAATCATCGCTGATCATTTTTGCATTTTTTGTCGTGCCATTTTCGGTGTAAGTTGCCTGTGCGTTTGCAACTGTGATTTCTATTTTTTTATATTGAGATCCTCTCTCGGGGTTACCTCCGCCCTCGTTGATTTTTTCTTCTTGTCTTCGCTAATTTGCGTCTTAATTGATTGTTCATTCAAGGGCATTATTTTTGATTTAGTGTCTTTCTGGCAAACTGGCGGTGCAATAGGATGAGGTAAGGCATTATCAACTTCGTATATCTGAAAGCCCTCCTCCATTAGTAATCTTTCACACATCATCACTTTCTGTTCTACTTTTAGTGAGTCAATGTGCAGCAATGCTCTAGCTTGCCAAGATTCGTCTAAAAATTCCACTCTTTGATTTCTACACTTGCACCGCCCTTAGCGCCGGGATTGAGTGAAAGAGCTGTAACACCAGATTTCGATTTATAGGAAATATGTGTTTTTTCACCTCCATTTTTTCCATCAATAGTCTATAGCTTGAGCTTGGACACTTTGCTCGGTGTACCCAGAGTTCTTGGACGGATTCCTGATTTCGTCCGTCAATTGTCTGCTTAAGCTTATCCGGTTTCTCTAAGAATACGGCATGAACTCTCGTACAATCATGCAAGCCGTCTTCGTTTGAGAACTTTGCACTTTATTTTTGAGCAGGCGGCTAGATTTTTAGAGTTCTTATTAGTCTCCATCTCATTTTTCCAAAGAATTCTCTTTAGTTTTTCTTCGATCGTGTAAAATGTTTGTTCTTCCGGACTGATGACCGGGCTTCCACTTGAGTGGGCTTCACTAGATTTTTCAGGCGACACTATGAGTCATATTACTCTATTAGGTGCTTTTCCTTCCTTGCAATTGTTCGTCATGGGATTCTTCGTCCCTCTGGGGGACTTTTTCTCAGTATCTAGTTCATTCGAGCCATCCTCAAGATTTTTGTGTCATCATTGTTCTCGTCGGGAGTGCTATATGTCGACAAATTCATCAGATTCTTCGTCACTAATCTCAACAGTCGCGTTATTCGTTCCAGTTTTCGTAGGAGGTTCAATCTTATTTGGTAAGCTATTGTTCTTTTGCTCTTCAGACTTACTTCTTGTATTCGCTTCTCTGTTCGAGTCTGAGTTATTGATTGTGACGTTTAAGGCTTTGATGTTTCTAAAAAAATTCAATGTGTTTTTTGCATTTTTGTTTTTTGGAGCAATCATGTTTTTTGTTTTTTGTTTACATTTGTCTTACTTGGGGGCAGCTCCTTCGACCTTTTTGCTCTCTTTTGGTCGAGTTGCGGTCTTAGGTTTGTCAAATATCTCGTACCACTCATGATCGTTGGTTTTGTCTTTCTTTGATGAGGGCATCGGGTGAGATTTTTTGGCAAGACCCTGGTCTACGCCCTTTGGTGTTAAGGATGTAGGAGGTATAATTTGCTTTGCTGGAGAGGTGGAAGCATTCCATGATGACGAGCTTTCAACACAGTCTGGAGAGGAGGATGGAATCAGAGGTGGCTCGAACAGGGATCGACAGTTGTGGAACATGGCCTAATTCTCCCGATCCTTGGATTCTACAAGGAGCTGCTCTTCGGTCTTGTTCTTTGTTTAAAATTATCAGGGCTTGTCTTGTGACTTCTGCAAGTAGGCGTTTGTCCTCAGCAATGCTTTTGAGAGCTTCTTTCAGAGCAGATATCGATAAGTGTGTCATGTTGTTTTGGGATGCCATTTCTGATAGATCACCTTCAAGTTTTATCATTTTTGAGTTGAGTAAGGCGATCAAAGTGTTTTGGTCTTTGTAAAAGTCATTCAACTGTTCATACAGTTTTGTAAGAGGCGCCACTGCAATCGTAGTTGCTGACATTAAATTTGGTCGTAAGCCATTGACCACTTTTTCAGTTATTGTGGTGCTTGTCGCTGTCCCATAGCGCTCCTTCCGAGACTGGCGGTATGTTACTTTATCCTTCAGATTACAGTGGGTTGCGCTTTTTTTGCGAGATTTGAAAAGGATGACTGTGACAAATTGGATTCTGCGTCACAGGAGTACAAAGGTGACAGGGACAAAATGGCTAGCTCAGCCTTGACACTTCTACAAACCAAAACACAATCTATCTATATATATAAAAGTCAAAATGTGTTTGTCATGGGATTTGTGACAAAAGGTTTTCCTTATACAATTCCACATCCTTTCACCAAACTGCACCACATTTTACATAGTTACCTGCTAGGACCCTCCGGACATCACCAGCTACATGACATTTGGACACCCCAACCCGTTCTCTGGATTTTAGCACAAATCAAAATTTGTTTGAGGGTTTGTGGCTTGGCAAAGCATTGTTCCATATACAATTCCACACGTTTCACTAATCTGCTCCAAATGTTCCATAGTTGCTTGTTAGGACCCTCTGGACATTACTGGATGCATGAAATTTGGACACCCCACTTCTTTCCCCGAATTTCAGCAACTTCACACGAGACGGGTGTCTGAAATCGGCGAAACATCAATATGGTCGTAGAAGGACCGGTCCCAACACGAGAAACAAAATTCAAGGTCCAGGACCTAGGATGCATGCCTTTCAAGATATTTGCAGCGCCATGCACCACAACAAACTTTACCATGCCAGGGTGAGGCGACATGTGGGGAGAGAGCACAGAAGGTCCCAGTATGTAGCAGCACACCAACTCTCTGCTCCCCCCAACGTCTGCTCAGGGGTATATCAGCCAGCCACACACCCCATTTTCAGTGCAGTTTACTTCAGGGTGCAAAGCACATCAAGCGCTAAGGGAATCGCAACAGTGACCTACAGGATCAGTGTTATGATGTCTGTCTACAGAACTTGTTCAGAGAACAGGTACTTCTGCTGGTGCATTCATAAAGGTAAACCAGGGACAGTTAAGAGATATAACTCCTTCGCCTTTTGTGGTAATGCAGAGCAAAGGCAAGTTATACTCCTAAGAGGGGTGGGAAGGTGAACCAGTAGTGCCCGAAACAACACAGTGGGCCTCATTACGAGTTTGCCGGTCCAGAAAAACCGATACTGGTAAGCTTACCGGTACCGTTGTTTCTGGACCAGCAAACTACGAGGTCTGTGAGCGGGTGCCATTCAGCCCACCAGGTCTGATCTGGCAGGCGGAACGGCACCTGCTCGCAGACCTTGACTGATGCACCGGCACTGTTGCACACAGTGCCGGTGCATCCGTCCTCCCCATTCCCATTGAGTCCAATGGGACTTGATGGAAATGGGGATTTTCTTTTTTCCGGAAAAATAATGACTCCGGAAGCAGCCATGCTGGTATTCACCGGCACGGCTACCGCCAGAGTCATAATGAGGCCCAGTATCACAGTCCAAAAAAAAGGGAATGTCCAATCAAGGTTCTTTAAAAATATAAACACTTTCATTTAAGTCTGGCAGTTTATTTGGTTGGTTAGTTTTCCAGATACCTCCTCCCCACTGGCTGCTCTTGCTGTGTGGTAATCATAGTTTTTTCTGTCTCAAATGTGAGAAACCTGAGGCCCTCTCACAACTACTCTCCAGGGATCTTCTGCTCAGGTGGCTAGGGAAGGGCCATCACTTTTGGATCCCGACCCTCGGACGCACAAGTGAGGGAGGATCACCTGAGTGAAGGGTCCTTGGAGATTGTGGAGAGGGTGCCTGAAGGCGAGACATGGTATCCCCCTTTACTAAAAGTGACCTGCCCTACCCTCCCTCAGCCTTAATAGGGTATTGCCAATCCTATCATATCCTTCCCCCTTGTTCCCACAAAGAACTGAGACAAGGAAAAAACCGCAAAGAGGAATACACACTTCCTATAGAAAACCCCACTCTAGTACTGGGACGAAGAGGAGGTGTTTGGAGGAATACATGACTGAAGGTCAGGCATGTCCCATTGATTTGGCTATATGCAGTCAGGCAGAGCAACCCAAAGACTCACAAATGAGGCCCCTTAATAGGGATCAGGTTTATAAAGGGTGGGACACGCAAGTGAGAAGAGAGGGCGCAGCAGGGAACCCGGTCCAGTCAGGAGTGAACCTGTGGAGAGCAGGGTGTCGAGACACTGAAGAATGGCAGAGCAAAGCAGTCTGCGGAAATGTGGCGAGGAAGCTGTGTCGAGAAGGGAGTTGTGTGGACTATCGGTCCCTTCATTGTGGCTGCAAGGTGCTTGTTCTCCTGACCAGAAAAAACTGACCCAGGAGTGCCTCAGGGAGAGTAGGTGGGTCATTGATCTCAAACACAGGCGGCCGTGTGAACGGAAAAGAAGCGGGAACCAACAACAGAACCAGTGAGTTGCTTGCATTACAAGAAACCCAGTGCGCGAGCGTGTGAAAGTTGGTAGCTACATTGTGTTGGAGTAGTCACGTGCAGTTGGCACGTTTCCAAAAGCCTCCAAACCTGTTGAAGAGTTAATAGGAAAACAAACAAACGTTAAGCCAACAAAGGGTTTCCTGAATACAGTGTATACAAAGGCCATCATTGAGAGTTGGCAAAGTAAACTCGATGTAAGATTATAAGGGGTGATGAAGGAAGCAGATCACCTGCAAGTGACCTTTTAGTGTTTGAGTAAACACGGTAAAGGAAGGCAAGTAAAGGTGAAAGACAACTTGGTTGCGTGACCTGTAGTGGGTGGTCTGTCAACTGCTCCCAACCAGAGAGCCCCAACCAACCCATAAGAGTTGTTTAAGGAAATTTCAAAAGAAGTAACAGCTGAACATTGTGAACAAGTGCTTTGAGCTTGCGGAAGGGAATACCAAGTTCCTGTTGAATATTGTGAATCCTGTTGAACATTGCGAAGCAGTACCTTAGGCTTGGGGAAAGGAACCCTGAGCTGCTGTAGAACATTGTGAACCAGTGTAGTTTCGAGCTTGGGAAAAAGAATCCTGAACTCCTTTTGAACTTTGTGAACAAGTGAGATTTGAACTTGGCGCAGGGAATCCCAAGACCTGGTTGACCATTTTTGACGTAAGCAGCTATCGGAACTGTATTGACTTTGGGGAAGGGAGCCAAATAAGAACTCAAGCTGGAAGCAGCTTTACACTTTATTTTTTAACACTGTTTTAGTTGGTTGAGAAAGTCCCTACACAGTGTTTAGTTCTAGATATGAGGACAAGCATAGGTTTTGACACAGACAGACTTTTGATTTGGACTTACGTACATAGACTTTCCTTAGTCTATTTAGGAAGGGAAAATCCCACCTTCCTCCTAGGGAAAGTTGTTCCTTACACCAACCTAATATTTAATAAAAGATTAGCTCATCAATCGTAAATCTGTTATCTGTGTCATCTCTTGATACAATGCCTGTCTCACACAACCGTGTGAGGCACAGCAGATGGTGTACGAGGGCTAGCTTGGGCCACCAAATCGTCTCTTTATGGACTGAGGAGCTAAACATGCCTTGCTGGACCTTTTTGGTTCAGGGCTCTGTAGCTGCAATCACTCAGGCCTTACCCACACTTTCCACTGAAAGGAGCGTGCTATAAATGCTAGACCTGATCAATAGCAAGATAATAAATATCCTCTCCCAGACAATGAACCTGAATTGGGGGCTGCTGCATCCTCCTGTTTCTGTGGAGTTCCCTTGAATGTTCCCAAATTTGGACATGCAGTTTCAATGTCTCATGCCCCATTTCCATTATCTCCTCCACAGAGGATTTGCAGGGGCCCCCAAGCCTTCAGAACATTCCTTAATCAATACAAACTAAATTTCCTTTGCCGGCCTGCTGACGTTCCTGAGTCTGCCTCAAAGGCTGCTTTCTTATTGTCTTACTGGGGTGGGGTAGTGACAGCTTGGGCTACACATGTCTTGAAAACAATGTCTTCCTACTTTACAATTTCAATGCACCTATAACTGAGTTGGGTCATGTTTTTGATACCCTATATCAAACCCAGGCCTTTGAATTTGAACTCCTGAAATTACGCCATGGTAATAGAGACATGTTACTATATGTAGCCTGCCTTAATCCCTTAATCAACTGGCGATGGCTACTGCCTGGCTGGAAGCCAAGAAAGTTGCAGTATTTTACAAAGGACTAAGAGAGTATCTGAAGGACTCCCTGTGTATACTTCCATCTTTGACTAGAGCTTTCCCATCCTTATTGTACTTATTCTTATAGGTGGACCAGAGGATGACTGAACAGAAAGGACAACATTGGCGAGGTCTGATATAGAAGCCAATCCACAGAAGAATCTTCCAGAACCTATATAAAATGGAGGTCTCAGTGGGCCGTTGTCCCCAGGAAAATGAGAAACACGGAGGTCATCTGTTGTCTGTCTATACTGTGGGAAGTATGTACACTTTATTCAGGAATGCCCCCGTAGATTCACTAAGCCATCAGGAAACACAGCCATTCATTCCTAAGGGGAATAGTGGACAAAAGTGATTTGACCATTTGTTTCCAAAGTCTAGCCAATATCATGCAGGCTTCTGTTCTGCATGCACACATTTGGATTACTCTCTCTTGTCCATATCCCTGCTCATGGAGATGGCAACACTTGTGGATTCTGGGGATATGGGCAAGTAGATCTAGAAATGAATTGGGCTGGGCTGACTCTCTCCACCAATGAATCTATTCCCTGCATTGGAAAAGCATCTAATTTGAATATCTCATTAAGTCTTCAAAAGTCGATATAAAAACACCATTTGTTGTCTGGTTTCAGTACGCGTACAGTCAGCGAGGACCATTGCCCCTCTGTCACTTTTCAATGACCCCTAAAACAAACATTTTCTTTTAATTTGTCTCAGATTATTTGTTTCTACGAGTGGTGTAACCAGTATGATGATCTTAACCCTATTACCCCTTCAGAAGGGGTGTGTATTTTGTGCACTAGCCCCTGGACTTGTCTGGGCTACGAGGAAAACACATTGGCATAACTTTTAATCCACTGGGCTAGTTATTGATGTTCTGTCATTGTTAGACCAACTGGATTCTCACTCCTCGCATTTTGGTGCGTAAAAGGGATCTTATGGGTATTGTAGCATATAGTAAGAGCAACTCCCGGTTGCTAGTCTCTCTAGCTTGTTTGTGTGATATAGTTGGGATATAGTTGGTGCTTCCTGTACATGTTTTGTGGGGGCTAGAGAGCCGTTGCGGGACCTGGCAGAGCCTGGGGCTAAAGGTGAGAAAAAAAGGAATATGTGAATGTGTGCATAGCTGTATGCGAGATGAATGACTGTATGTTTGGGTGCTTGCGTGTTCGAAAGAGCTTATGTTTTGTGGGTGTGCTTCTGAATGAGAGAGTGAATGTGTATGGGTGAGTGAGTGACTGTATGAATGCATGAAAAATGCACCCCTTGCCTCTGGGCCAGCATGGTGAGCAGGCCTCTGATCTGAGGATGAGGGGGGAAAGGGGTGGCCCCAAATCAGAGCCCTGCTCACCAGCACAGTTGATTTGCAGATCAATCAGAGAAGAGGCCTCTGATTTAGGGGCAACTCATTCCCTTGCACCATCAAATCAGATTTGAAGATGTAGGGGGGGGTGCATTTTTTACTGGGCGTCTATGTCAAAGCAAACATAATATCACGATTGCTTTTACCATGCTGCCCAGTAATAAATGCCATGCTCGAGGCATAAAGTGTAACCAAGGATGGCTGCAGCAATGCAGTCCAGCCTAGCCACGTAACAACATTCATCGTATTTGTTGGTACGTTTTTTTAAGTGGCTCGGCTGGCATTTTGGTGCAGCCAATCTAGCCATTTCTTACTGTGGCACTGCATTTTTACTGGGCCTCTATGATAAAGCAAACATAAATGTTATTATGTACCGGAAATGTTTTCTTATTGTGACACGCATTTTTAATGACAAAGACAACAGGAATATCTTCTTATGTGTAGGTACTGGCATATATTGGCAGAGCCTGCTTGCACATGTTTTCTTATAGTATGATTACTGGCACTATACACAAAGCAACCATGAGTATGTACTTCTATTGGAATACTGGCATGGATAGGTCTATCCAGTATAGAAATGTGTGGGCATAGCTAGCGTGTAAAGGTTTGTTATACTGGCATATTTTGTGGGGAAAGGCATCATGAACATGCATTTGGTTAGGCTTTTGTGCAGTGTTGGTGACTTGCATTTATTGGATTTTTTCATGCGTTACCATACACAACCAATTGCAAATTGTCTGGCTTCATACCCAGTTGTTCTCAGAAAGTGTGCTGTATAATGCACCATTTTATTCCCTTATTCATAAGACGTTCTCTGAAAGAATCCCCCCTGACCCCAAACCTCCTTTCCTCGGTTTGGGCTTCCTGGCTATGCTTGGTTGCTGATGCATATGTGTGCAAGTATCTATGCCCCTCCAATAAAACAATTTACCAGCCGAAACTGGGGTCAACTCTAAAACGGCCTTGCGTAACTGTTTTGAACAAATGATTGGTCATAGTTAACACCATCTCCTCTGGATTAACATTGGCCTCCAAAATCAGGTTCTTATGAGCTTGGCCCAGGAGAGCATCCTTTCTCTGACCATCTGCAAATTCATTCGAAGCAGGTCTTGGGAGTTTCTCGTGTTTGGTCTTCAGCTTCTCGTGTCTTGGTCATTACCCCAAACCCTGTATTGGATTTATCGGTAGTGTCTAGTGTTTAGACCTGCTCTATATTAGGGACTAATATCTTTTCACATGTAAGTTGGGTGATGGGGTAGCCTTGTTTCAGGTTGAAGCAAGCCTTCACAAGGTTTAGTAGGTTTACCTAGACCTCTCCTCAGAAAACCTGGTCAATCACATCTGCTCCCACATGCAGCAAATACTTGTCGGCCAAACCCTGATTTTGCAGCAACTCTTCCATAGATTCCCTCATTTACTTCTTTGTGTCCGCAAAGGTCATACCCTGCTGCTCCCAGTGTGACTCTGGTGGGCAGTCAGGCTGTACATATCAGTTGAATCATTCTGAGCATCTTGGATGGTGATGGGTGACCTCTGTATTGGGGTCTAGCTGATCCTACCACTGACACTACGTGTCACAGATGGCACCAGCACCACTCCAAGGCTCAGGGCGGTTCAAGGGTTTTTATTCAAATTCTTGTGGATACTAGGGCTATCCCTCTCTCGCCCTGTTCTTGATTTGAACCTCATCCATAACCCAGGCATTCTTAAAGTCCAATTTAGTAGATAGAGAAGAATGCCACCCTGCTGTCTAAAGCTGCCTTTGACTAGATGTGAATAACTTAAGGCAGAATGCCATTTCTCACTAAACTCTAACCTGGACTTCCTAACTATCCCTACTCTATCCTGTAGTTTGTGTGCTACTGGATTAGAAATTGTGCCTTTTAGGCACTGGGCCTCATTATGACTCTAGCGGTAGCCTGTGATCTGATTGATGGCACTATAGTCAATGCAAGTTCTTAAGTCCCCCTCCTTTTTTAGGCACGAAGAATATGGGCGAGGAGGAGGCAGGTGACTTGGACGGGTGAATGAAACCGTTCGCCAGGTACTGATCCAGGTAAGTTCTAAGATGCTGATTTTCCTGTTCTGTCAGAGTGTAAATTCGGCTGCAAGGGATCTGTGCTCGGGGTACAAGATCTATTTGACAATCGTAGGGTCTGTGCGGGGGCAGAACGTTGGCTTGCTCTTTTTTGAAGACATCCTGGGAATCTTGGAATTCAAGCGGTAAGGAGCTGATGAGGCCGGACACGATTCATTTCCTCGGCTTTAGATTTGTGTCATCTTTTTTGTAACATCTGTCGGCACAATCATGAGGAAATGTCAGAACTCATTTTCGCCAGTCGATCCTAGGATTGTGGGTCTCCAGCCAGGGCATTCCCAATATCATCTGGAACTGAGTAGCACCGATGAGATTGAAAGTAATGTCCTCTTGATGCCCGTCCTGACACAGAAGCTTGACTTTCTCTGTGTATTGTGTCACCGGGCCGGATGATAGCTGAGAACCATCCAGAGCAGTGACGTTTTCTGATTTATGCTTCTGTCAGAGAGGAAGGCCTATTCAGAGAGCCAAATCTTGGTCAATGTAGTTACCCACAGCTCCACAATCAATATATGCCTCCAAGGCATGTATTTTTGATGGTTGCTTGTGATTCACCAAAAGCACTGGAAGGACTAGATGTGAGGTCAGAACGGATTCCTTTTTCATGCTCGACAAGCTGACCCCTAGACTTGCCGGGCATTGTCGTTTCCCGAGTTCTGTTTTTATTCTTCATCAGTTTTGTCTGTTGCCCCAACCGTTTTCTTGGGTGGTTTTACCGGGCAGTCACAGAGGAAGTGACCTGGTTGTCCACAATATAAGCAAAGCTGTTGTTGTCTTCTTTTTTCCCTTTCTGCTTTAGTAAGGGGACTTCGTAATGCACCAATTTGCATTAGCTCAGACTGTTCATGTGGTTTAGTCTGATTCTCATGAGGTCGTACATAAATTGACCGTCCCTCTGATCTAGCTCGATCCATTTTCCGATTCTGCAACCGATAATCGAGTTGCACCGTCAGGTCTATGTAGTCCGCACACCTCTCAGGGGGATTCACCACTTGCGCCTACACGTCCTTAAGTTCTCCACATAACCCTCAGTAAAAGAGTGTAGTCCTCTTCTCTTCTGGCCAGTTGGTCTGGGCTATGAGACGATTGAAGTTTGCAATATAGGTTAATAGATCTTGACTCCCTTGTCTGAGAGACAACAACTCGTTGTCCAGAGCTTGTCTTTTAAGTATGACGGGCAAACAATTTCTCCATCTCATGTTGGAAATTGCCAAAGTTCCGGAGTAAAGGGTCATCTTGATTTACTAAAGGTATAGACCAGTCCGCCGCACTACCTCCTAAATACGAGAGTAAAAACGCCACTTTGGCTTGGTCATTAGGAACGGCTCCTAGTCTGCACAAGAAACGAAGGTGACATTGGTTTATAAATACAGCGAATTTGTTTGGGTCGCCGATGAAGCATTCAGGAGGGGCTAGAGGCACTGCTCCTGGAAGAACTACCTGAACTGGTGTTGATTGTTGAGCTGTGGAAGAATGAGAAGAATGGGTCACTCCAGGCAGTGGAACCTTTCCTGCTTGTGCTTGTAGCATTTGTCTTGCCAATTCGTCAGTTCTTTCTCGAATTACAATAAGATCCCTCTGTAATGCATTGGTTTCCTGTCTTGAAGCATGTACCTCAGCCCGTAATTCCCTTAGTAAGAGGGCTAACTGATCTGTTTCTGAAGTTTCCATAACGCCCAGGCAGAGAGTATTAGAGGCTTTGCGTTCTGTTACGCTCACCTGGTCTCTGCGGAGGCATCGGGGCACGGTTGCAGCCCTCTCTGAACTTGAATAACCCCCTTCAGGCCTCTCCCTCAGTAGAACAGCTGTGAGCAGTGGTATGTGGTGATACTGCTCCTGCGTGGAGATAAGAGTGTGTGAGGGCGCCAATCTGTGATTGTTGTACCTCTCAAACCCTTCACCCCAAAGTACAGTTTCTGTGAGTATACGCCGGCCCGTAAAGCTCAGCCTGTGAATTATGGAAGATAAGCTCTCCGTCCTTCTACTTCTGACAGGGGCGCATCGAATGGGATCTTGTTTGTTCACTGATCTCTGATAAGGATTAGTCTAGTCCAGCTGCGACTATGCTTCTCCTTATGATTGGTAAGTCTTTCTTGAGCTCTTGTGATGCTGTTCGTTCTGTTTAATGTCTTTATATGTTGCTCCTATTTATGCCCGCAATAATGTATCTCTTCTGTTTTCTTCCTTTAGATGGAAATGCGGCCTCAATGCAGCTGTGAGACGCGTGATGCGGCCGGATGGAAGATGGATGCTACCGCAATGTTCGACAGCTGGTAAGTGATGGTTTAAGGAAAGTGCAAAGTATGGCGAAGCGCAACCTAAAAACTGACTGTTTTTTCGATGTGTAACCATGTCTTCTGTTTTTCCTTGCAGGCGCTGCAGTCAACGATGGAGCGTGTCGTGCTGCGGTGCTAAAATGAAGATTGCGGCGTTCCGGAAAGTGTAAAGATTAATACTTGGTTCGCTGAAGAGATGTACAGATAAGAACAGCTTCCCCCAGATGATAAGTATGTTGGCAGGAAGCAGGATGTCCAGGAAGCAGGATCTTCAAAGGTAAGTCTGACCTCAGGCGACGGTGAGCTTTACGCTGCTTGCAAGTGCAGAATAACGTGAAGCGTCTGTCTTGAGGATCGGGGCAGCTTATATAGTTGAGATTGTGGGCACACCCATTAGGGCCGGCTTACCAGCCACACCCTACCACTCCTAGAGAGTGAGCACGTGCAAAGCCAATCCATTAGCAGCCACACCCAAGAACACACTTGGGGCTGCTTAATGGATGGAATGTTCAAGGTTAATGCATCCTGCTTAATGGATGGAATGTTCAAGGTTAATGCATCTGAAGTGCTATGTCCATAATAAAAGCTTTTTGGTGTTAAATGGATGTACTTGTTCACTTTTGTTCATGGGCCTGGGGCCAAAGGCACCTGGACAGTGTCCACCCAGGTCTTCTGTGCATGCGACCCCTGCATGCCTGTGCCCTTGACTTCATGACCATGACAGGCGCTGGGGGCGTGGACAGTATTCTTGACCCCTTAATTCCTTTGGTTTGGTGGAGGGGGGCCCCAAAGACATCCGTGCCCAGGGCCCCAAAAATGCTTAAGATGGCCCTGCCTGTATGCAATTAGATGATGGGGAAATTGGCATTTCTAGCTCCTGCATGATGGCAAAGATCTCTCTGGGGCTGGATTTAGCATTCTCGATCCTTGTATTGTAGGCATTTGATTTCCCTAGAAGGATAGCCTTTTTATAGATACTTGCAGAAGTGGAGTAGTGAGTTTTGGTATCTACGGTGAGGTTGTGTTTTCATTTGAATTCTGCCTGCCGTGTCTGGAGATGGAAGGTTTTTAGTTCAGGTGAGAACTAGGAATTGTGGTGCAGCCAAGCTTTGGCTTTCCTATGGGTGAGCGGGGCAATGGTGTCAATGTCCAGGGTAAGTAAGGTGTTGTATCGGTCAACCATAGTGTCAGGATCCTTGATTGGTAGGGGTGTCTGGGTATGATCGTTCAGCCATTGTAGGATATGGGCTTTGGTGATGTTTTTTGTGTTCTGGGTGGCAGGGAAGGTGCCACTGTGGCAGGGCTGTTAATGCTAGGTAGTATGAAAGAAATTATGTTGTGGTCTGTCATAGGGCACGGCTGATTGGAAGTCGGCCAGCCAGTCAACGAGGCAGCCTTTGGAGTGTATGGGGTTGAGGATGTGTTGGTTGAAACCTGGTATGGTAATGTTTTTTTGTAAAGCACCTATACACAAGGCCAGTGTTTTAAAGCGCTCAAGGAGGGAGGGAACAACGGGAGAAAACAACAGTCATTCAGAACCCTTGAATTTCTAAACCATACAAGCATGCACAGGCAGTAAGTGCATATAATATGATAAACAGTGTAGATTAGTTTAGTTTATTTCTTATTTAGCGCAACACGCACGCAGGCCTCAGTGCGCTGACAAAAAAGAAAGCAAGACAACAATGCAAAAACAAGACATACCAGTACATAAAAATGTCTGGCATATGAGGGAAACATCAGGATGGACAAAGAAAGTTAACAAGGCATACATAGCCATGAAGAAAAAATAGTCAATTCACAATAATTGTTAACTTGGTGAGGGAGAACATATTCCACAGATTTGTGTTTCTGTTAAAAAACATGGGTAAGCTACTTGAACCACAACCAATAACAATACAATCTGTGTTGTCAAGGGAGCACCAGTTATTAATCTGTATCCTTCGATGGACTCTCAGGTCTTGGGTTCTGACACAGTTATGACTGATCCAAGCTCAGATTTTATTTTTTAGCGCCTCCCTTAATTCATATTCCCTCGGCTTGTTCACATTGGTGATGATGTTGTTTCTGGGATCCATGGCAAAATTCCTTAAATTGGGATCCTCGATTCTTGCCATAGATGACTTTTTCAGGCACATATCCTTCGAGGTTTTGGGAAGCAATGGAATGGCAGGTTTGGTATGTGTAAGAGTACCACTGGACAAATATTCACCATCTGTGCCCGAAACCGGCTTAGTTGCGATGACCTGAGAATTCATTCCTTTGTGTGGAGACCCTTCAAAACTGGGTTAGCAGCCCTGACGGGCCCAATTCTGGATATGGGGGGTTTCAGAGAATGTATCCTCCCCTATAGGCTCAATTTGACTGGACTTATCCCACTTTGATGGGTGTAACACAAACACTTTTGGGCATATGGAAGCAAACCAGGCATGGAGATCCTCAACATTTTGACAAGCATCAATATCCCGCATCAAATAAACCTGGAAGAGCGGCCAATTTCCTGGAATATTACAATCACCAACCCATTGCTGGAACCTTCAGGGGTGGCTTCTCCTGTCCGTTCCCCTGTTTTTTCCAACCGGGATGGAGATATCAAGGCACGCATAGGCTCATAGCCCTCTGGTTGATCAGGCCCCTTACCCTCTAATGGGGCCCCATTTACCCCTACATGAGAATCCTGAAAGGATGGTGACGAGTTTGTTATCTGCATGTACATTGAGGACCTACTTTGGTGTCATTATTCTTGTTGACTTTATTGATAGACAGGAGATGGTCTTTCTGGAGCCATTGGGCCTCATTACGAGTCAGGTGGTCTGGAAATAACGGTGGCGGTAAACCTGCCGCCACCGTTGTTTCTGGATCGCCTGATCTCGAGTCCTGCAGGCAGAGGTGTCATTCCCGCCAGGTCTGACCTGGCGGGTTTAACACCGCCCGCCTGCAGGCGGACTTGGAATAACCGGCACCATCACGAGATGGTGCCGGTGTTTCCATGGTCCCCATTCCCATTGAGTCCTATGGGACTCAATGGGAATGGGGATTTACCGAATTCCGCCTCCGGAATTCCCGGGTCACTGGGGTTGTAATGCCCCAGTGATTCCGGGAATCATGGAGGCGGAATGGTAATTCGAGTCCGGCGGTAACCGAGCCGGAAAAACCGGCAGATTACCGCCGGACTCGTAAGGAGGCCCATTGTCTCCTTTTTGCACTTAAAGCTAAGACTTACGACATACGACTACCATTCCTACAATGGACTGGAGAAGTATACAGTGGAAGGGATTCCCCCATGCCCAAAGCAACAAAGAGGTTGCAATGCAGCAGTGACCCAGGGGCAGTCTCAGTAAATAGGTCTCTATTGTTGACCTTATTATTCATTGGTTGTGACCTTGTAACTGGCATTGCACTATGAAATGGTTAGAAAACAGGAGCACTGTGGTTGAGGAAGAAATTGTATCGAGGGCTTACCCAGAAAGTATGGCGGGATGCACAGCAAAACCTCTGGGCAACGCTATAGCAATAAAACTCAGTTGAGGCTCAGCGGGGCATCGGCGAGGCTCCTGTGAAACATGGGCAACAAGGATGAACCCTGGTGCCGTCCGAGTCTGCGTTGAGCTTTGGCACCCTTCCCTTCACCGCCGCTGCCAAGTATCGCCCACGGCAAGGGGCGTAAAAAGCAGGGAAGCTGGAAATCTTGCAGCGAGTCTCCCTGCTGCACCGTCGCAAGGTTAGAGGAATGGCCCCTGCACTGCACTGATCACATCAAGCCACACCGTCTAGAACGGCCGCCTCCGACGCGGATGTAGATGGATCTCTTCTCTGATAATAGAAAATAGGACGATTCTGCAGTTTTTCCAAGTGCATTGAGGTGCAACCATGCAACCATGCAAGGAGGGGAGACAGGGAAGATAGATAGACGATCTTCAAGGCATCTTCAAGGCATGGTACGTTCAGATCTTGCAAGTGCACAGACAGTACAGGAGAGAGGGAGGGTGAGTGCAGGGAGGGGTCCAAGTGCACCCAGTCAGTCAGAAAACTGGGGTAAGCGATGAGAGATACCACTCTCATGGGTCATTGACCAAGTGCAGTAGCGATGAGACAAGTGCAGGCCCAGAGGCAGTGCGAGAGGACTGGTGGGGGTGCCAGGGACCTGTGAGACTCTGAGGTAAACCCAGCGGCCAATCAGCAGGCTGTGTGGAAAAGGAGGGAGAGAGGAATAGAGCAGAGAGAGAGGTTAGTAGGGTGGAGGGAGAGAGAAAGAGGAGGAGAAGAGAAATGTCTTAAGGAGTTTCCTGAACCTCAGGAGATCAGGCTCAAGACGGAGGGTGGCAGGGAGGCTATTCCAGAGGGAGGCCTCTGCTGAGGATAATGATTTCCCTCCAAATCTCTGCTTGGAGAACCTGCTCACACGCAGAAGGTTGGAGGTAGATTAGCGGAGAACTCGGGAAGGACAATATTTAGGTAGGCATTGTTGCAGATAGGCAGGTCCCAGGCCCCAGAAAGCCTTGTTGACAGGGGGTCTTGAACTTGATCCATGCAACCACAGGGAGCCAGTGGAGGGATTTCAGCACCGGAGAGATGCAGTCCCTGGGCTTGAGGCTAAGGATAAGTCTTGCAATTCTGGTCTGGATGAATTGCAGAGGGCGCAAAGCAGAGGCAGGGCGGTTGAGAAAGAGGCTGTTGCAGTAGTCCAGCCTTTGAGGGAACCAGGGCACTGGAGACAGTGAGCCACTGAGGGAAGGTGAGAAAGGGAAGAGTACCTCTGAGGAGGTGCAACTGGTAGGATCTTTTTAGAGATGTCTGAAATGTGATTGAAGAAGGAGAGAGTGGAGTCGAAGTTGACCCCAAGGTTTCTTATCTCGCAGGTGGGTGTGGGAGCAAGGCCAAGGGAGGCCGGCCAGAGAGAGTGGGAAAGCCAGAGCAGGAGTCCAAATGCAAACAATCTCAGTCTTACTGGCGTTGAGGCAGAGATAGTTTGCAGCACACCATGACTGAATTGCAGACTGTCAGATATGAGTGAGGTAGAGGAGGTGGCTGAGGGTAGCCTGAAGGAGAGTTGCGTGTCATCCCCATAGCACTGGAAGTTAGAGATGAAAGTGGCAATCACACGTGCCAGGGCAGACACACACATTGAAGAACCAAGGGGATAGGTTAGAACCCTGGGGAACGCCACAGGTTGAAAGAGTCATAGTCGAGAAAAAGGGCCCAAGTTCCACCTGGGATGGGTTGTCAGAAAGGAAGGAGTTTAACCAGGCCAGAGCCTAACCTGTGATACCCAGGGTGTCACAGAGACGTGCGATCAGGATGTTGTGGTTTACCTTGTTAAAGGCAGAGGAGAGGTCAAGAGAAATGAGGCCAGAGGGAGTGTTAGTGTCAAGATTTCAGAGTAGGTCTTCGCGGGTGTTCAGGAGAGCAGTTTCCATGCCTCTGGATGGATGCTCTAAAGCCAGACTGATTGTCGTGGAGGCAAACGGCAGATTCAGTGTGGAGGGCGAGCTGAGAGGTAGCCAGGAGTTTGCCCAGCAAAGGGGTGATAGAGATGAGGCGGTAGTTTTCTGGAATGGAGGGGTCAGCAGAGGGTTTCTTAAGCAGAGGGTGTACAAGTGCGTGCTTAAGAGAAGTTGGGAAAACTCCAGAAAAAAAAGAGAGATTGCAGAAATCGGCCAAGGCTGGCAGGGCTCGAGTAAGCAACCCAAGAGATCAGGCATGTGGGCGGGTAATGTGCAAGTGCAAGAGACTCTTTATGTGTCCAGCCGGACCACATTTTTGTCCTAGGTTGTCGCTGTATTCTGATGGCAGAGGTGGTGAGGCTTAATCTGGTGTAAGGAGGCAAAAGAATTATGTGCCCAGCTAGACTGAATTTGTCATAGGTCGTTGCTGCATTCTGCGGCCGATGTCCACTGAAGTGGTGCTATTATATGTACCTTGAGGCTCAGATGGAGCTTTATTATTTAGGCCAGGTTAGGTTTTCCATGTGAGAGAGGCGCACTAGCTGGGTTGTCATAATAGGTCTTCTAAGAGTCATGAACAAGCTATCATAATGCATCTTCTAAGCGTGATAGGGGTTTTCCCTGAATACATATAGGTCCAACACATTTCCTGCCCCAAAATACATCTAAGTGTAACATTTCCTGCCCCCAAAATACATCTAAGTGCAACTTCTTTCCTGCCCCCAAATACATCTAAGTCCAACAGCTTTCCTGCCCCCAAACTATATCTAAATCCAACACGTTTCCTGCCCCAAAAATACATCTAAGTGCAACACCTTTCCTGCCCCCAAAATACATGTAAATCCAACACATTTCTGGCCCCCAAATGAATGTAAGTAAGTGCGACCCACTGCCCTCCTCCAAAATGCCCCAAATGCAACACAACCTCTGCCCTCCAAAATACATCTATCAGGCTATCTAAGATGTGCAGCAGGTAATCTACACAATGTTCTGATTTGAAAGTACTAATGAAGAAGTTGCAGGGTTTTAATTGAGCATAGTAATGGCAGTGCTTACCGCCCAAACCACCTTACCTTAGTTGTTGCTGTAGGGTGCTATGTCAGTGTTCATGGGTGAACAGGAGCAAACAGGAATGGGAGCTGCCCAGAAAGGGGGCTATACTTTGCTGTGGTCCTTGGCCGGCTGCCTGGGCAAGGCTGCCCTGGGGCCCTCCATAAAGAGGGCTAGTTTTCAGTGGAGGCAGCCAATCACGGGCCAGAAAGAGGCAGGGGAGGGAGGAGCGAGGGAGGCATGGGGAGATGGAAAAAAAGATTGTGGCACAGGGAAATAAATAAAAGCGGGCAAACGGTGCAAAATAAAAACAAAAATGGGAAAACGGAGCAACTAAATATTTAAATGAAGAGGGAAGGGAGAGGAAGAAAGAAAGTAAGAAAGAAAGAAAGAAATCTGGGAGCAGATGGGAGGGGTGGGGTTACTTACCTAGGGCCAGTGCGCTGCACACTCAGGAGTGAACTGGACCCGCTCTCATAGGTCTGCAGGGAGATAAAGTTCCCAGTCACTCAGGAGAATTAGCCCAAAAATCCAATAGTCCAGCAAAAATGCTGAGAGACTCACAAAGAGGGGAGAATTTCAGTCAAAAAGGAAAATCTACCTAACCCTCATCTTAATAATGCTGTGAGTCCTGCACACAGTGGATCATACTCATGAACACAGGGACTCATAAACCTGAGAAGACTTGCAAAGCATCCAGCTCCACGCGGTTGACACCAAGCGTGTGCATACATCAAATCCAAGATTACACTAGTCTTTGATATTGACCCAGCCCATTGACCCATAAATGGAAGCAGTGAGCAGATAGCACAGCCAGGGGACCATCAATGCAATCACATTGACTTACAACTATTCCCATATACCTGATAATTGTCAGAGAGGAGAGATCCCAGCAAACAGCGACATGTCCTTATCAATGTTCCCTCTAATTATTTTTCCCTAAGTGCAGGAATGGTTGGCTTTCATGCACACTTTATTTTCCATGTGTGCAACTGAATAACGAGGTAAGCCACTTTGTGAGCACATGTGCTCAGTGAGCCACCATCTACGAAGAGTTTGGAAGGGTAATTCCCCTTCCCAACCAGTGCATTTCTTTACAAATCAGTGTAAAAGGCGCACCTTACAACAATTATTTCAAACATATATAGGCTAAAATAAATATTTTATATGTTGTTATAAGGAGAGCTCATCAACCAGTTCAAGACTTCAAGATATGCCATAGTACCTACCAAAAGTACTCCAGTGCAGAGAAACAAATGTGTATGCACCAACACGCTTTGTATACTCAAGATAAACAATATGTTTAGTTGTGGCTATTAGTTTGTTGACACTGCTCAGAGACAATGTAGAAAGTGTTTAATGCCTTTGAATAAAACACTCATTTTTTTGTTTATCACTGATGTGGTTGTCAAATAATTCAGATAGAAAATGGAATAATGGCAGCTAAAAGGAATGTGTAAGAAAACATGCCAGTAGGAGTTCATGTGTCACTTTAAGGAAGTAATTGAAGGACCAGGAGAACATGCCTCTATTTATGTAAGGGCAATTATTGCATCAGAATAACTGCACCACAGAATATGATCAGAATTCCAGGGTCTCTGCTTACTATCCAACGTTGTCCTATGAGTTGTGAAAAAATCTAATCAAAACAAGCCATTAATTTTTACTCTCTAAAAACAGGGAAATGTGCCCAACAAAAATGGGAAACCATGAACATATAGGAGCCTTCCCCCTGCTTCTAGCCACAAGGTTCCACTAATATGTTTTTGATTCGGTGACCAGCAGAGCAGTGGAATAAGTAGGAGCTCTAATAATATTACTGCCCGATGTCGAGAAGAATTTTAAGGGGAAAGAATATATGTATTAAGCGTGAAATATCCCTACTGTCAAAGCTAATTATTTTCTTACTCCCTGCAAAATCATTTCATTCCAAGTATGGAATAAAATCGTATCAGAGCCCTGCTTGTAACCCTGACAAAGGAGCTGAAATGACAAGGAACATAATGCAGCGTATACTGTTGCCCACCCTTCTTCACAACAGCCTAGACAAAATTCAACAAAACCCTAACTGAGGTTTCTTCAGGAGCCCATTAAAGCATCACATATATTTGCCTTTAAAGTCAATAGTAGCAATGCTCACAGGTAAAAAAAAGATTGAGTGCCTTCTTCTTTTACTAGGAACCCCCTCTTCTGAAATTCACGGATATCATTTGAACAAGATGCACAGGGATGCTAGAGGCAATAAGAGCAAATGCATGATTATATTGAAAAGCCCTCAGCAGCTGAGAACAGTTTCCTAGACTGTTACTAGAGTGTCCTAACCTTTACCAAACAAACAACACATGTCCTTCACTGTACTGCCAAACATCTGATTTGGTTTTTGAATGTTGCTGATTTGTTCTTCACCACGAAGGAGTGTTCTCCGTTGCCCTTCTACCCATAACCCTCCCCGGCACATGTTCTAGACTGCAATAGTAGTAAACTTGGTTCTGTAAAAAATGGAGGATTCTAGTAGTAGAACACTAACTGGGATATTTGCATACCCACAGTTCTTTGCAAGCAAAACATATTTAAAGCCTCACTATGACATTATGTGCAGTTTAAGAAAATGCCATGAATCTACATATGCACAATTACTATGAAGTGAATACAAGATTGTTTGCAACATACCTTGCCTTTGAATTGTTGGGTAGAATTATACAAGCGTTTGAGAAACAGTTTTTGTATGCTAGTGAATTACCATATAATATGTTCAGGTCTATGCCCCATGATCTCTGAAAACTGGAAAAGGGTGCAGATTGTGTAAAAAGCATTCTAGTTCTCTGAATATCCATTGCCCTAATACTATATACACATAATGCCGGCCATAGTCCATACCCATTATTCCTTGCAGGTCAAGTAAATGATGTTGCAGTGTTGCTCTCCACTTATAGGGCAATGTTAACAATGCTAAAGTAGGAGACGCTGAACATGGCATTTGCCTACTCGAAATCTTTAGAAGGCAAATACATATTTTAGTTTTATAATGCATTAACTTGCAAGGAGCATTACAACATGATTGTGTGACATATGTACAAAGAATAGGAAGCATGGGATGAGGCTACGCATTCAAATAGCCTGCTTACTTACAGTCAGTATCCGATATTTGAGCTGACAGTTGGATTACTCCTGGTTGCTAAGGCACCAGGAGTAACAGAAATTCTTGTGTTTAAACGTCATTCATATAATAACACACAGAAAACAAGTGGATGCAGGTGCAAGTCTGGTAACCTTTTGCAGAGCCAAGGTAGGCATAGACATGGTTGTCTGGTAATATCTGAATGTAAAACCAGGAACAGATTCCTCTCCTGCTCAGGGATATTAAGTTAGAGCTAAGGACGCAAGATATAGGTTTAACTATTTTAATAAAATTGATTCTGCTCATGATGTGCTAAAATATCTGAATGTGGCCTGGCGCGGACTAGAGTCATAAGGGGTAAGTGTGGCAGAGTCAAGTATAGGAGTCATGAGTGGCGAGCGAAGCTTATTTGGTTAATGTTTGCAGGCATATCTTAGCCATATCTTCTTATTCGTTTTTAACCTCTTGTATGTGCATTCTGTTTTGGGAATTTTTAGGTTTTTAAGGTCATGCTTGCATAGTAGGGCAATGAAAATAGGCTAGAACATAATATCAAGACTAGTTAGTCCAATTTAGCTTTATTTTATGAGAAAGCAAATATTAGGTTTCTGCTTTGGCCTGTGCCTTATGCAACATTTGTGAATTGGTGAGATTTGTCTGTGTGCGCTGCTAAAATTCTTCTGAGCGGTACCCAGAAGGAAGCTGGGCAAGTGCGCATGCACACAGCTTAGAGGGAACATTGGTCCTTATTAACGGGACGAAATTTGCCAAGAGGGTTTGGAGTCTGGACAAGTGGCTGTGTAAAGGTGAGCTAGATTCACGGGAGGAGGCCAATTTATAGGAAGATGAAGGAGAAGAGAGGAGGTGACCTAGACGAGAGCACATGACTTAGTGAGAGGGACGAAGAGGTTGGAAACAGCAGATGAAGGACTGGGTGAAGACAAATGGGAGAGAGGCATTGAGCTATCAAGAGGAGTTGGTGATACATAATGATCAGGTGGTGAGATATTAGGACGAGGCGGAGAGACATTGGCCCTTATTATAACACCGGCGTTAAATCATGGCGCTATTAGCATTTCACCATGGCCCCTTCCCATTTTTGCCCCATAGGGCATAATGGGAATGGGGAAAGGCGGTAATTACGGTACCACAAATTGCGGTACCGTAAATATCACCAGGGTCCCTTTGCGGGTCCCTGCAATAACGGCTGGTTCCAGCCGCCGTTATGGGAATTGGGCACTAAGGGATTACCGGTACCGGTACCCTTACCGGTACGGGTAATCCCTTAGCGCCAGGGTCATAATGACCCCCATTGTAAGGAGCTGGAGAGATATCAGGAGGAGGTGCTAAGAAACCAGGGGGAAGAGGTAGGGAGTCGGCAAGAGGAGGTTGTGTGATAATAGGAGGAACTAGTGAGTCAGATGAGGATGTAGTGAAATAAAGAATATGGGATACCTAGTACACAGTCATGAAATTCAGGATATCACAAGTCTCTAACAACAATAGAAAAAGTCAACAACTTTTTCATTTCTATTGGTGGTTCTCCACTTTAAATTGAGGAACACACTCCTTAATCTCACAAGCATCTTATTATTTGTCTAATTGTTTTCCAAATATATTATATCAATCAAAGCCCTACCAAGTCTGATGTTCCTTCAGAGAAATTCATATTTCTTCCCATTTTGTCTTACCAACACATGTCATTGCTTGAATTCGCAAATAACACATTTAGAAATTACATTGGCTTGCTTGTTGTGGAATTAGTATGTGCACGCATTCACAGGAATATTTCTAGTAATCACATTTAATTAAAAGTAAGGCTAACAGTAATTATAGGACACTATGAGACATAGAAACTAAATTAGAGACACAAGCTACCTAGTCTCCCTTTTCAGAAGCCTACAAGCTATTACTGCTGCATCCCTAACAATGCCTCACACTTATGCTACAAATAAGCACAATCAAAAAAACATGTTGCTCGGTTTTCATTCCAAAATTTCAAGTTTGATTGATCTGTGAAATAAGGAGCTCCAACAATGTTGCAGGGACATGGCAGTCTCTCAGGCTATCACTGTCAGGAATCCCGCTGTCAGGGTACTGAATGCCCAGGCTCCTAGGAGCCACAGGTGCTGGTGGTTTGATTGGCGTTTACACCAGCGCCCCCGCAATTCCTACTCCACATGTCACAGAACTCCACGAGCAGGGTAAGACGTGCGTGGTGACGTCACGGCATTCAGAATGTGCACCATGATGTCATGCATGCTGCATCAAGTATCGCACAGCAAATCCTGCAAACACTGGCATTCCAGGAATCGGCACTTCTCAAGGTAAATTATTGCTGTGAGTAGCTCTGGCCCATCTTGGTTTTCTGTGTCTGCATCCTGTCTTTGACCTTAGCATTGTATCCTGGCTCCTGCTATCTAAATGCTCCTACTGATATTGGTAACATTCTATGGACTAACTGGCTTTCCACCCTGCATCTCTCTTGACACCTTTTGTTGGATTATCCCTATTGGTATTGGCTACATTCTATTGAGTGACTGGTTATGACCCTACATTCCCTGACATCTGCTATCGGAGTACCTATATTGGTTGTTTGGCTGCACTATTTGGTTTTCTTGGTTTTATTTTTATTTTTCCTTATGAACTGTACTGTACTTTGGACTAGTTCACCTCTTCTTGGACACATGCATATCAGGAGTCTCCTGCCATGGAACTGGAATGGACAAGCCGTCCTGTCTTTGAATTGCACCTTCTTTCTTCCTTTCCTGCTTAGTTTTGCAACCTAGTGGCACCCGCAGTCAAGTATCCAGCATGAGTTTTCCTGGCCTATGGACTTTTCAGTATTTCTCTGTGCAATGCAGAAAATATACAGTATACATGTAGGTTCATCAACTCGGGAGGATAGCTCAGCGGCAACGTGCTCGCCTTGGAAGCAAGAAAACACGGAGCAATACAGGTTCGATCCCTGGGTCCGCACTTGGAAACCTCTTGGTATTAAGCGTGTTATAAATAACCTATCATATCAGTGCCTCTATCAACATATATAGGTAGGAGACGAGTATAACCGGGAAGCTGTTTTCTGTGTATGATTCTGACCACTTCATTGTTGAGACGTTTTATTGTCTGTTTCCTTACAGCCCGGGAGCGAGTTTTGTAACATCCGGCTCTTCCTGCATTTTCATCCGAGTCGCCTGCTCACCGCATGTATTTGCCTATCACAGAAACAGAGCCCTTGGGAGGAAAGCAGTGGCGCCCCCAGACATTTTTCATAGGGATGGCCTGATGGAAATCTTGGGGTGGCACACCAAAACAAACATGGCCCCCTTGGGCAACTCTTGGTGGCGCCTCTGGAGGAAAGTAACCCTTTTAGAGGAGACTTTAGGCTGATTTACTTTATTGTCATTCTCGGAGACTGTTTAGGGAGCTACCCTTACACCCCGACATTCACTGCAACTCTGCGAATTCTCTCTGCAGTCCTCATCTTGTTCTGTGTTTAATGTTAATCATTTTGCTTAACTGCGTTAACAATGTTTGGTTGTAGCATTAGCCCCTCTCTAAGATCCAGGATATTTATCAAAAAACAACTGTTGCTTGTTTCAGCATGACCAGCACTCCATTGGGAAAAATGCTGATTTTTCAGAACCAGCAAAAGAAATAACCCAGAAGAGGTGGAGGGATAGCAGAAGGATATGGCCGGAGAGATGAAGAGAAAGAAGTGAAGGGCGGTCCACAGGAGGAGTTTGTCATAGACCAGGAAGTAGAAGTGATGGAGACACTGGTAGAGCAGGAGGAGTAGCCTGTGAAGGTAGAGATAGAGAGGGAAGGTGCCCCAGGTACGCTATAAGCCTGGTGGACAATAGGGGTGAATAGGAGGGGGTACAGGAGGTAAGTGTGAGGGTCAGTATAGCAGTATAACAGCAGAGGGAATAGTGTAATAGAGGGGGCTTTTAAGTAACAAGATAGTTTTGAAGCTGTAGAGAGGGTAACAAGAAGGCCATATGGGGAATCAATGAGAGGCCCTCCACATCAGTGTGAGAAGAATTACCCTCTAGCTTGGCTGTCCAGCCAAATCCAGCTTGAACCCTTGGGGCCAGAGCTTTGTGACCCCCAGTCTCTTGCCAGTACTTACCGAGATCTGGACCGTGGCATAGTATGACCACTGGAAAATATACTAGTGCGAAGGAGATAAAGGAAGACCTAAGGCTATTGGACACCACAAAAGAAGTCCAGGGGCCACTTAAAACACCTCAGATTGCGAGTGACTAAAAACCTCCCAAGGGTTTCAGGGAGGGAGACTGGATTTTTGAGAGTGTGAAAAAAAAACCAAGAACTTTCTTTTGATTTCCTTATTTTGGAATACAAGAAGATGCTATTTTGTTTCAAGTTGATTATTTCTGTTGTCCAAAATAACCCCCACTGAAATCCTAAATCTTTTATCCACAGAGAGTCCGCAGGCAGAGAAGTGCATGGCTACTTGTTGTATTTATGTGAACTAGGTGGCTACTGCATGATTAGGGCCCCAGTCGAGGTAGGTGGGACAATCTTGGGCACTGAAGTCTTTACAATCCCGACCACCCAAAGTCTCTTGCACTCGGGAAAGGGTTACCCGGATTCAGGGGATGGATGGAGACTTTATGCCACCCAGAATAAAGCTGTAGGACCCCAGATATCCCCTTTGGGTCACGTAAGAGACCCAATGCTATGCTTGACCGACCAGGCGGTATATTTCCTAACAATGTCGCAAAATAACAATGTGTCAAGTGCTACTGGCTGGGTGGAGCAAAAGTCTCGAACAACACCCGAGCCAAGTTAGATAGCTGGCGAAAAGAGGAGTGCAGTGTTAATTGTTAGGATAGAGACTGTTAGCTGACCGATCAAGAGGCTCAAAGATACTATTGTGATCTAAAAACCTTTGTAAAATCTATTTATTCTTATACAAAATTATTACATAAATTGTACGATTACAAGACAATAATAGTTAATATTGTGTTTTGCATCAATGATTACTGGTGAAAATAGTAAATGTATAGACACTGAAGATTGTCAATTAGTTTGAAACATATACTGATAGTCGGTTCATTTCAATAGGCGCTTGACTTTTGCGTGGTTTCTTTTAAACCTCTAGCTTGTCTTAGTCTTCTTGTGTTAATAGAGAAGATTATGGTCTCAACATGTTTCTGTTAATTTGTCTCATAAATAGTGAACATTCATCAGGAGCTTTCACCATACAGTCATTTGTGTTGCAATACTTAGAATATCACCAGGCTTAGGTAAGTATTTCTTTGACTTTTGGTCTGTCAGGATAAAAACAAACAAAAATAGTGAAAGCTCTAAATGCTACTAGCCTATTAAAGTTCATAGCTTGAACCTAGAACCTAAATTGCAGGTAGTTACCTGAACCAGTTCTGTGGGGGCGAATAGTACTGGTAGTTATTGTTATGAAGACTTGTCAGTAGTCTTGCTTCCAGCAATCTGTGAAAAAAGCATAATTATGATGCTTTTTTAGTCGCCATTTCAATTTGCTTGCTACCTTTCTCTAACATCATTCGGCTAGAGACCTAATACTGTTTGGGTGGTTTATTGGAGCATAATTTGTGTGATCCACCTGGTGGCGACGTCTTGTTAGGTCCCACTGATCCAGTATTCCGGTTTTCTATTTTGTAAATTCTTGATAGTGGTTCTGTAATACAGTGCAGACTAATGTGTCTGAGCACGGGTGAGCAGCTTCATCGTACATTATCATAATATGATTACTTGGAAACTTTTAACAGGCACAATGTAATTTTACATCTACTTTTCAGTTACTTTTCCATCCGCGATGTGAGGAGACAGTCATGTTGGTCCGATTTCTGTCCATATGGATTTAATTACTATATGGGTTTGCCAGTATAGATTTACAGTAGGTATTTGGATGTGGTCATTGGAGCTATTCCCTCCTCATGGTTCTTATCTAACTGTGTCAGTCTTCATCTAGCTGAGGGGTGGTAAGCAGTTAGATCTTGTAATGGTTGATGTGGACTAACACAGATTCTTCTAAGGAAAGGTGAACAGTTGATACGGAAAATCTGGTATTTTGAATGGGATTTCAATAGGATTTCAATAGGATGCAAGGGAAAAAGAGGGGTATGTAGTTTTTTGGGTACTGGGTGATATGATAGTTACGTGATAAGCCTAAATTTGGGAATTTAGACAGCCAGCAAGGTCTCTGGAGAGCGGGAACAACAATCTGGTCACTGGGACAGAGGGGTCAAGAGATCTGGTCACTGAGACAGCTTGGCTCTCCTGGATGGGATGAGGGACAGCTAGGCAAGGTCTGGTCACTGTGGACAGCTGGGCTCTCCTGGATGGGATCAGCTGGGCAATGTCTGGTCACTAGGGTCTCCCAGATGGGATCAGCTGCCTTTCCTCCTTTCTCCCTGGATTATTGGGTATGCCTGGATCTGGATGGGTGGTTCTGCCTGGATGGAATCAGCTGCCTCAGGATCTGGTTTTTGAGTTTTTGAATCTCCAGTGTTTTTCTGTCTCCTGCTTATATAGCCAAAGTGATATCATAGAATTTTACAATCTGGGGGAAGTACTCTGGAGTTACTCCTATTTTCGTATATGCCAGGCAACTGGTGTTCCCTTCTCTCCCAGAGCTGTTTGGTCTAGGGGCAATGACATTTTATGTGTGTGCATTTATGACTTCCTTTGTTTCACCAAAGTTACTTTTTACAAAATAGGTTATGGAGCAAAACTTCAAATCTATGCTAGTCACCATCATAAGAAACAGATATGCAGATTCCATATTTCACAGGGAATCGAACAGTCCGATCGCCAACTCTGTGCAAGGTAGCACCGCTTTTTGGCACAATTTTGCCAATTTTAGGAGAAACATAATATTTAAAATTCAGCAAATGGCTACACATATGCCCACTCCTATTTAGCATATTTTCACCAAGTATTATGTCTCTGTCATTTATACTTCACACAGAAATGCATTTTTCCTGCCATTCCAATTCCCCAGGTGCTAGCAACATGCACTGGGTCTCATTTTGCCTGTTTAAAAATCACATGAAATACTTTATTTAGGGTGCTGAAACAAATGTCTTAATGTACAACAGTTCTTTTAAATTCAGTGGGCTGGATTAGCCATGGTGTGGGTGGTCCTGCCACCCCCACAACCAAATTGTCTTCCCCTGGGTCAGCCTGAACAAAGGTGTTCCATGACGCCCTTTGAAGCCATGCAGTTGGGGCTGGGGATGGGTGTAAAAGGAAAGCACACGTCTTAGTGAAATGCTGGTTCCCCTCGGGTCCTTTCTTCCTTTCTGTAGGTATGCCGGCCAGTCTGACGAGGCAGCAAACTTCCACACTTTAGGCATTTAATTATTTTCCCATGTAGGCAGGGCACCTTTGAAGTCAAAGCCTGAGCCAAAAACCTATTCTTCTGGTTTCAAAGTTTCAAAGTTTTTTCCAAAAAGACCCAGTCTTTTTGGAAAAAAATATCATACACATTTTAACCTCATCCCCACATATTTAATCCCATTTCTGTGTGCGCACAGTAATTGCGTTTCACTTTCAAACGGCATTCTCCTGATTTACAAAAGAACCGTTTTACACATGGGTTAATTCTTCTTTTATGTCAAGTTACAAATGCGGTTTCTGCCACACACAGTTTCTTTTTGATTAACCTTCTGGAGGGCTTTTTCATTAGAAAGTAGGTTTATGGACACAAAGAGATGCTGCAAAGAATTTCTTTGTAATTGACAAGAGACAAGAGAAAGAGCTGCACTGTTGTTTTCCTTTGCAGTAATTTAAGTGTGCTGTTCTATTTCAATAGGAAATCATACCCGTGTTCACTGAAACAGAATTCTTGCTCTGCATGTACTTTCTCAGTGAAAACAATGCCGTTCTGGAAGGTATTGCCTTACTTCATGGCAATCAGATGAAAGACACAGCAGGGCAATGTTTAATGGAGCAAAACGTTGTGGTGTTTAAAATGAAAGGAGGAACAATGACATTATTTTTTTGAATGAAACACATGAATATATTGCTCCTGAAGAAGAGAGATTATCTCTCGAAATGCGCTGAGCTCTTTTTGAATTTTTTGAATTTTTGTATCTTGGAACAATTGAGAAAAGAGTTCTTGTTGTTAAAAATTTCTCACATTTTTACAATTTTTGTTAAAACTTCTTCTATGTTTTGTACTTGATTGTTAATAAATCCGTTGTTTAAATCAAATGGTATGAGATACATGCATGACATTAATACAGTAGATTAAACAAGAGGTAGTTAGCTACTATCAACAGTCACAAACATTATACTAGTGCTGTGTATCAGTGTTCAATTTTATTTAATGGATGCAAAATAAAAAAAATAGCATAAATATCTAATAATGCTCATGGTTAAAAACACTGTATAAAATACAATCAATGTATCTAAAACACATATATCAATTGTGACAAAAGAGAGAGGGACCTCTTTTAATAGGTCATCATCCAAATACTTTCAGTTCATCCAATATCACTCAGATATTATTAGTTGTCTTTGATGTCGTTGTGTTGATCCTCTTAATTAGGATTGATATTTTTAATGGTTTATTCACTTCACCAGATATTTGAACTCGACATGTTTCAGTTCTCTTCAGATATAATTAAAATTGTACCTGCTTTGGTAGGGATCAGGTGTTAATAATCTCTTGAGTTCTTGTGGTAAATCTAGTCCTGGTATCTTCAGTCGACCAGTGTTCTTGCTCTACAGCACCATACACAGAGAATTCATCCTAAATTCAAGGGTGGCATAAATGTCAGAGAAAGAATGAGATAAAGTTTATATTGTCCTCTACTTGAAGGTAGAAAAGGAGGATGCTAAGCCTATTGAAGCTAAAGCTTTATTGACGCCTACCTTCGTATCTCTATGCGGTTGGTATCCTGGTCTTATTAGGGTTCCGTGCGTGGTCTAAGTAGAGTTAACGTTGTTTACGTTGGAAACTTGATATTTAGCTTCTCCTGTACATAGTATGCTTCCTGCAAGATAAGCATACATTTAGTCACTAGGGCATTCTATATATTTATTTATTATGGGGCTTTATATGCCTCAATATGTCCTTCTAAGCTTGTGTTGTTAATTGCAAAAACATCGGTACCCTTACCTCTTTACTTGGGGGTCTGTGGCCTGTCATGGTCACCCGCGAATTTCCAGCTGATATTCTATTAGAAAGACGCCATGTACACTTCCTTAATGGTTCATCGGGCGCCAGCTTAGGTTTCTATTTAAATGCGGATGTTGTCCTTCTTTTGTTGTTACTTATTATTTCGAGAGTTGTCGAGCGTCCATACTAGACGTCGGGGACTCTGCAGATTGCGTCCTCTTTTTATTTTTACTCACCGTAATGTGCTAGTTAACCCCATTAGTCAGCATAGGTACACGGGTTTGACCTCTGGATTTGATATTGTCAATTAAATAAAGTACCATCATTTTACTAATTGTCAGTTTTTATGAAGCTTTTCGTGTCTTGATAGAATGTTGAGTTTTTAGAGATCTAAATTATTAATCGATCTTCACAGATGGATTTCTTTATAAATTTCAGTATCACTGGACGCGCTAAGGGCCTTTCCTCGAATTACACGCGGACGTGCACATTTTTCATGTGCCAAATCACTCCGTATCAAGCTGGCCACGCGAAAACACACAGAAGACCACACACCTGCCCAAAAGGCCAAATCACTGCCCCCAGAACCCCGAGCACGCTCCCACCTGCCATCTGCTGCTGCCTGACTGCCTGCTGCCCACGTGCCCTACTATTTGCTGCCTGCACATCAGCCAGGGGTGCAGTTGCTGTGACCACCCCTGCTGGAACAGAAGACTCCCGACTGGGATACCATCGCTCCACAGCCCAGTCCTAGGACCCAGTTGCCCACCCACTCCTGCCTCTGGGGTTGCCATGTCGGGCACTACACCATCTGGCACCACTGGTAACCCCCAGCCACAGAGGCAGAGGGGCACCAGCTTCACTGCCACCGAAGTTGGTGTCCTGGTGGAGCAAGTCCTGGGGCAGTATGATGCCCTCTTCGGAAGTTCCCGCGCCGACAAGGAAGGACGGACTCGGATCCGGACGGACATCGTGACTGCCATCAACGCGGAGGGGGTGGCAGTCCGCGACTTCCAAAATGTCAAGAAGTGCTGGGAGTACTTCAGGTCCAGGACCCTCAACAAGGCCCGGCGCCTCTTGAAGGCAGCGGATGCTAAGGGGCGCCGGGGCCACCTGTGGGAACATCAGATGAGGGTCCTGGAACGCATATGCCCAGGGCTCCACGTCCAGGTCCTTGAGAGGCAGACCCGTCTGGAGTCAAGCGGTAAGTGTACATGCATACTGATTGGAAGCTGTGCGTGTGGTGGTGTGCCAGTAGTGTGCAGGTTGTACATGTGTTTTTCTAGGGCCATGTATGGATGTGTATGTACAGGGCTGTGAGGCAGACACATGCAAGTCCTTTCATGTGTGAGACACATGGATGGTGTATGTGTGGGTAAGCATGCAAGTCAAATGCAGATGTGTGAGCACACATGTTTGGATTACTGTGTATGTCAGTTGGCATGGTTGTGGTGTCACACATGGATGTTGGTTCCAGCTGCATGTATGTGCATGTGTGTATTTGACAAGGGTGCAACAGTGATGCAGCATGGATGCATGCGACCCTGATATGTGGAAAACTGATTTGCAGATGTGACATGGATGCCGATCTCAACACTTCGACAGTTGGCGGAGGTGTACACATGCATGTAAGTGTGGTGGCGTGTGTGCGTGTGTAGTGCACTCCCTTTGTTTCATGTGATGTCTGGCTCACCTTTGGCTGCTCATGCTGTTGTATGTGTGTGGATGGTGCTGGCTGTTGCAATATGGCTGTGGAATAGCTCATGTGTGTGAGTCAAAATGACATGTGTGTTGGGGATTGTGATGCCATGTCTGAAGTTTGACAATGCCACTCATGTGGAACTGTAATGTGTGTATGAGTCCATTGTACAGTGCCCTGATGCCTGTGTTTTATTTCTCCCTGTCTGCAGCGTCAACTGATGAAGAGGGCAGAGAAGGTGCTGTGGAGCACAGCGGCAGGGATCACACCGCCAGCCGGAGATGCAAGGCCCTGCTCCCCTCCCAGGTTGTCATCTCGTCAGGGAGTGAGGAGTCTGGTGCCGCGTCCCAGGCCGCAGCTGCTGAGGGGAGGTCCAAGAGGCGAGGTCGGAGTTGGACTCCTCGGCAGCAGAAGGGGCAGCTGAGACCCCACAGGGCCCAACGGAGGAAGATGGCATGGAGTCATCCAGGTTGGTGGGGGGTTTGGTGGAGGAGGAGGCCGTGCAAGGGACAGAGACGGGGTCTGGAGGTGGGGATTCCACTGGTACTAGTGGTGCAGTGCAGGACCAGGGACAGGAGGCAGCACAGGCCGCTGCGGAGGTGCCTGTGTGCAATCCTGTCCCTGATCCTGTCACTGCATCATCTTGCACCAGCAGGGATGCCTATGTCCAGACCTGTTCTCAGGGAGGGGATTGGCTTACACCAACTGGCCTTCCTCTCCCTGCGGACGTGGCTATCCGGCACCAGGTCGAGCCTGTCCTGGGTGGGGCGGTGTTGCGTCAACGTGCCATGCGAGGTGACCTGCAGTCTTTTCATGAGGAGACTGCACGTCTTCTCGCATGGCTCGTTGACCGCGGTCCCAGGGCCGGATTCCTCTGTTTCCTGGACCTTGTTCCGACCCCCTCCACAACTGAACCCCCTATGCCCCAGTCGCTCTCCATGCCATCTTCCCACCCATGTATCACCTGGGTGCCCTGTGGAGCTGCCTCTGACCCTGCGGCCAGGCTGGTGGACAACAGATCCCTGCCACAGTCGGGGGTCGGACGTCTAGCAGGGGTGGCCACCTCCACAACTGCACCCCAGCTGGAGGAGGATGTGCAGGCAGCAGGAGCCAGGGCACAGGCAGCAGCACAGCAGCATTAGCAACAGGTTGGGAGCCATGATGGCTCTGGGCCTTCATCATCGGAGGGGCAGGCATCGGCCAGAGGGCAAGAGGACCCTGGACGGGAAGTGTCTTCCGTGTGGCAGCGGTTGGGCCATGCGATAGATGCGGAGCGGCAGCGGGCGGAAGAGGCACGGCTCACGAAGGTCAGGGCGGAGAACTCCATGCGTAGGGCCCTAAGGCGGGCAGAGTGCCTCGAGGCCATTCGCAGGGACCTCGAGTTCCAGATGTCATCGTCCCTGCGAACCCTCGGGGCCATGGAAGAGGACCGCCTCCGGGACATTGAGCAGCAGTTCGATGATGACCTGGCCCGGGACATCCAAAAGTGAGCCGTCAGACTAGCCCGCTGCCCTTGTAAATAGTTAGATAGTGTTAGGTTTCCTTTGGTTTTTTCTTTATTTTGGACCTTTAGGACAATGGACCACATTTTTGTATATAGTTTTTTTTATTAGGTAGGAGTTTTGATAGGTTTCATTTCTTCAGTTGGGATCATGGACCCTGGATTGTTCATCTGTATATAGTTCACTGTTGGATTCTACTTTTTTCTTTGGATTTCCCCATGGAGCAATGGTTTTCATTTTTGGAACTGTGACTTTGGACACCTTTCCTTTGGATTATGATTTGTTGTTTTTCATTATTTTACAGACATGCAGCTTTTCTTTTTTAATTTCCATTGACGTTTGTTTGATATTAATTCCATTCATGTTGCTTTTAATACATTTTTTTCATCAAACTTCGATGTGTGGTATCATCTCATTGGTTTCATGCATGTCATGATATGGGTTTTGACATTCACTTGCACCCATTGTGTGTATGTGACGGACATGTGTTCATTTAGATACTTGCCATTGGGGTTGTATCATGTAATTGGCATTTCTAAGTGGGTGGATGCAATACTTGGATGGGTGTTTGGCATGTGGAGGCTGCCCATAAGGGCCAGGGATCTAGATTGTGATGACGTGTTGGCTGGGGGACATGTGTCGGGGCCTGCTGGCAGGTGCTCCGCCCTGCAGGGGGGTGGGGTTGCAGGGGGACATGAGTGGGACATGAGTGGGGGCCTGCTGGCAGGTACCCCGCACTGCTGGGGGGTGGGTGTGCAAGGGGACATGAGTGGGGGCCTGCTGGCAGGTGCCCCGCCCTGCTGGGGGATGGGGGTGCAAGGGGACATGGGTGGGACATGAGTGGGGGCCTGCTGGCAGGTGCCCCGCCCTGCTGGGGGGTGGGGGTGCAGGGGGACATGAGTGGGACATGAGTGGGGGCCTGCTGGCAGGTGCCCCACACTGCTGGGGCGTGGGGGTGCAAGGGGACATGAGTGGGGGCCTGCTGGCAGGTGCCCTGCACTGCTGGGGGGTGGGGGTGCAAGGGGACATGAGTTGGTGATCAGTAGTGTAAGGAGACATGTGCCTTTGCTGGGGGGCATGCCCATGTTGGGTGGGCTGCCTGCGGGACATGACCAGGGGTGCAGGGTAGTCCCCTGTGGTGTGGGCTGCCTGCAGGGGCCGTGGAGGGTGTACAGGGAACACCTGGGAGGACCCACACTGCCAAATCACGTGTAGGACTCCCCGGCACCCCCGAAATACACGTACCCTGCTGAAATCGCGTGTGGAACTTCCCACGCACCCCTGAAATACACATACCCTGCTGAAATCGCGTGTGAAATTGCGTGTGAAACTTCCCGCGCACCCCTGAAATACACGTACCCTGCTAGAATTGCGTGTGAAACTTCCCACGCACCCCTGAAATACACGTACCCCGCTCGCACAGGGCCAATCGTGTGTGAAACTTCCCGCGAACCCCAGTAATACACGTACCCTGCTGAAATTGCGTGTGAAACTTCCTGTGCACCCCTGAAATACACGTACCCTGCTGAAATTGAGTGTGAAACTTCCCGCGCACCCCTGAAATACACGTACCCTGCTGGAATTGCGTGTGAAACTTCCCACGCACCCCTGAAATACACGTACCCCGCTTGCACAAGGCCAATCGTGTGTGAAACTTCCCGCAAACCCCAGTAATACATGTACCCTGCTGAAATCGCGTGTGAAACTTCCTGCGCACCCCTGAAATACACGTACCCTGCTGGAATCGCGTGTGAAACTTCCCACGTACCCCTGAAATACACGTACCCTGCTGAAATCGCATCTGAAACTTCCGGCGCACCCCTGAAATACACGTACCCTGCTGAAATCGCGTGTGGAACTTCCCGCGCACCCCTGAAATACACGTACCCTGCTGGAATCACGTGTGAAACTTCCCACGCACCCCTGAAATACATGTACCCTGCTGGAATTGCGTGTGAAACTTCACACTCACCCCTGAAATACGCATACCCTGCTGAAATCGCGTGTGAAACTTCCCGCGCACCCCTGATATACACGTACCCTGCTGGAATCGTGTGTGAAACTTCCCACGCACCCCTGAAATACATGTACCCCGCTCGCCCAGGGCCAAGCGCGTGTGAAACTTCCCACGAACCCCAGTAATGCATGTTCCCTGCTGAAATCGCGTGTGAAACTTCCCGCGCACCCCTGAAATACACATACCCTGCTCGCACAGGGCCAATCGCGTGTGAAACTTCCCGCAAACCCCAGTAATACACGTACCCCGCTTGCCGTGCTGGTAGAGGGTTAGCGCAGCCATTTGCGCTGGATTGGGGATTTTGATGGCTTTTCCCTGCGCGAGGGGCGTTCTTGGGGGCGTAACTGGCGCTGCTGCAAGGTCGCTGCGCCACTGTGCGCCACGGCTGGTTTTGGTAGCTGAAATCCATTAATACGCTGTGCGCGGAAATGGATTTTAGCGCACGCGGCTGGCGTGCACACTGTGCGCCAGCCGCGTGCGCCACTTGTGCGTTAAATTCTATGAATTACCCCCTAAATGTATGCCTATCTTGCAGGAGGCATACTACGTACAGGAGAAGCTAAATATCAAGTCTCCAACGTAAACAACGTTAACTCTACTTAGACTACGCACGGAACCCTAATCAGACCAGGATACAAACCGCATAGAGATACGAAGGTAGGCGTCAATAAAGCTTTAGCTTCAATAGAACTAGCGTCTTCCTTTGCTACCTTCGAGTAGAGGACAGTATAAACTTTATCTATTTCTTTCCCTGACATTTATGCCACCCTTGAATTTACGATTAATTCTCTGTGTATGGTGCTGTAGAGCAAGAACACTGGTCGACTGAAGATAGCAGGACTAGATTTACCACAAGAACTCAAGAGATTATTAACACCTGATCCCTACCAAAGCAGGTACAATTTTAATTATAGATCTCTAGGTAATGAAGTGATATTTGAGAATGAGAACCCAGTTAGGGAACGACAGGTGTTTTACAATAGATGTAAATTCTGTTTACAGGACGAGTTAGATTACAAAGCATCTCTCTCCGACTAAAGATGAGAACCTCTGCTTGAATCAGGACCTCACCATCTTTTTTAACCCCCTCCACAGAATATACCAGGTAATTAACACTCCTAGTATAGCCTGAGAGCCTGACATTAATCTCAATCTCTGAGCGACAATTTAGCATTAATAGTTTATTCTTTGTCTCTCCTTTTTTCTCCGTTCTATCAACAGCCACAACATAGAAAGACAGACAATTTAGTACTGTTAATCAATATGGAAATCATACTCATTTGAAGAAATGTATTGTATGTGATGTTTTGTTTCACGGTAACAATTGTAAAGTGACACACACTCCTGAAGAAAGTTCCGAAAATATCTGAAGAGAACTGAAACATGTCGAGTTCAAATATCTGGTGAAGTGAATATACCGATAAAATTATTAATCCTAATTAAGGGGATAAACACAATTGGACTAAAGACAGCTAATAATATCTGAGTGATAGTGGATGAACTGAAAGTATTTAGATGATGACCTATTAAAAGAGGTCCCTCTCTCTTTTGTCACCGTTGATATATGTGTTTTATATAAGTAGATTGTATTTTATACAGTGTTTTTAACCATGAGCATTATTAGATATTTATGCTATTGTTTGTATTTTGCATCCATTGAATAAAATTGAACATGTACACTGAGAAACAGCACTAGTATAATGTTTGTGACTGTTGATAGTAGCTAACTACCTCTTGTTTAATCTGTTGCTATTCTCCCTAATTAAGGTAGAGCTTCCACCTCTGTGTTTTTTTGGGGGGATTCCCCTTAAGTTTACCGTGACATTAATACAGTAACATGAAATTAAATTTGATTATCATCTCTCAAATGTTAATGTGAAGTAAATGGCTAAAATTGTAACTAATGAAATTATCAAATACTTTATCTACTAATGAAATAATTGTACTAATATTCACTGGACGTTATTGCCAGTATCTATAGGTGTGCAGGGGGCGGGGGAACTCATACTTTATGGATTTTCCACTTACCTTGCTATTTCTTTGACTTCTGATACCAGAGTCATTTTTCTTCTCCCCCACACCCTTGACTTGTATTAACTGCCAGTGAGCCTAAGGAGCTCCAAACATTATAATTTCTCTACTCAAGATCTGTTTTAATATATGGTGTGCTTCCGCTCTCTTTTGTCTAATAGTGTTCAAAGCTCACCAGAAATGTGCCAAGGAGAACACAACACAGCCGTTTTTGGGTGAAATGTTGAAATGCAGTTTTGTGATGAAGGGAATTTCTGCTAGGGCTGGTAAATATACCCCACACTCCCCACTAAACCGTGATGTTAGAGAAAAGTAGCACGCAAGTTGAAATGGTGACTAAAAAAGCATCATAATTATGCTTTTTTCGCAGATTGCCAGAAGCAAGACTACTGACAAGTATTCATAACAATAACTACCAGCATTGTTCGCCCCCACACAACCGGTTCAGGTAACTACCTGCAATTTAGGTTCTAGGTTCAAGCTATGAACTTAATAGACTAGTAGCATTTAGAGCTTACACTATTTTTGTTTGTTTTTATACTGACAGACCAAGAGTCAACAAAATACTTACCTAAGACTGGTGATATTCTAAGTATTGCAACACAAATGACTGTATGGTGAAAGCTCCTGATGAATGTTCACTGTTAATGAGACAATGAACAGAAACATGTTGCGACCATAATCTACTGTATTAGCACAAGAAGACTAAGACAAACTAGAGGTTTAAAAGAAACCACGCAAAAGTCAAACTCCTATTGAAATGAACCATCAGTATGTGTTTCAAACCAATTGACAACCTTCAATGTCTATACATTTACTATTTTCATCATTATTCATTGATGTAATACACAATATTAACTATTATTGTCTTGTAATTGTACACTTTATGTATGTTTTAAAATTATTTTGTATAAGAATAAATTGATTTTACAAAAGCTTTTAGATCACAATAGTATCTGTGAGCCTCTTGATCTGTCAGCTAACAGTCTCTATCCTAACACTTAACACTATATATACCCCACCCCGGTAATAGATAGAGACAGCACGTTATTTGCTTAATTAGTGCAAAACCGGGATTCCTTCATTATTATTATGAGGAAAGAGGAGTGTGCCTTAGGAAAGAGGGTAGAGGTATGTGAAAGGGTCAGAGTCAGGACCATGTTAGAGGGGAACAGGGACCCCTCTCAGACATGAGGAAAGGAAGTTGGGGGCCCCAGCTCCTTTTCTCCCTGATGTGTCATTCATGTAACCAAAGCTGCCACTCTTGGACATGTGATGTCTCCATGTACCTTTTTAACAATGCTCCCTTCTATTTAAGGACTTTAGCACTTGGAGTTCAACGGGGAGCAACCAAAATAATCTGGACCAGAGCCAAAAGAACAGACCAACAGGGAATGAAATGGGTATTTTCTTGCCAAACAGAAATTAGATACCCAGCACGCAACCTACCAACCAGGCACATCCTAGGTGAATGGTGGGGAAATGGGAAAGGAACTGAGAATGAGGAGAGACTGCAGGGGAACAGGAGTTAAAAAGAAACCTCTCCAACTGAATTGACAACAAAGTTCACCAGCATTTGAAGAAAGCCACAGGGAGAACGAACAGCCCGAGCAGCTGGCTGCTACCACACCATCAGAGACTGCAAATATAAACCTTCTCTAAAAGAAGAGGGGCTTTGATTTTTTTTAAGCTTTTCTCCTGTGTAACCCATCTCCTGGGGAAAGACAGGCATAGATTTTTCCATAGTGTCAGGTGAGCACTGCACCCAATGGATGTAGGAGGGGAAGACAAAACCACCAGAAACACAGTAAAACAGGGGAGTGAATGAGAGGCAGAGAGTGAGTTACAGGCATGAGGTAATGTGGTGTGGAGGTGGACCGAGAGACCAGGCAGAGGACGAACAGAAGAGCAGAGTTCTGAAGAGTTGGTAGCGGAGTTCGAGCAGAGTGCAGGGGGGTATTTTATGTGTGAGTGGTGAATTCAGGTGTAAGAGATAATTGGAGAGTGTGTAGTAAGGTATATATATATAGAAGAGGGCTGTAGTGAGGAGAGGAGTGGGGTATGGTGAGAGGTGAAGAAGGTTGTAGTGTGAGCTGAGCAGTGAAGTGTAGTGAGAGGTGAAAAGAGCAGTGTTGCAAGAAGTGAGGAGAGGGGTGTAGTAAATGTAGAAAGAGAGAGAGTGTGTGAAGACTGGAGGGACAGAGGAGGAAGAGAGGGAGAGACAGGAGGATGGGAGTGGGAGGGAGAAAGAGAGGGAGTGAGTGGAGGGGAAAATGTAAGGAGCAGGGTGAGTCTGGGACAGTCGTAACAACATCGATTGATGACGGGGGAAAGTTTAAGTTGTCCTTAGGACGTCCTGGAGGGAGGATCATAGGTAAGGCTCTGGCCTTCAGGCCTACTTCCATAGTGAGGAAGCTTTTGGGTAGTAGGGGGTTTCCGATTTCTAGTGGCTATCATCTTGGGCATCAGGGAAGCCTGGGCTATGGTGGAAGGAGCCTATGGGAGATGAGAGAGAGAGGGACAACCATTAGTTGGATCACACCTTTAAAGTTTAATCAAAACCCTTGGATTGTCTCTGAGATTGTGTGTGTGTTATTGGGGCCATTTGTGACAGTAAATGTGTTTGACTGATGACAACTCAGCTTTGTTACACGTTCCTCCTCCAACACCACAATACAGTAAAGAGAAAGGAAACACACTACAGTTCTTTTATATGCAAAGTAGACACTGTATTGTCAGAGTTGCAGAGTAAGGGCACCAGTGATAAGAATGACTTCTACCTGGTGGCAAACCGAGGTTTGCAATTCCAAAGACAACATAACTAATGCACCTCCCATTGGTAGATACGCATAAGCCTTCTCAACCTTGGCTCTCCCCTCACATTTCCATGTGGCGTCTCCTTCATCGTCTTGAGTGCTCCTGGTGCAAATCCCCCACTCTCCCTAACCAAACCTCCTACTTTTCTTATCACTCACTATATGATTCCTGCCTTAATTCTGCTAAACACTCCTACTTTTCTAACCTTCTTCACTCCCAAGCCTCTCATCCTCGTCGTATCGCCCAAACCCTCTCTCGCCTCCTCTCTCCACCCTATCCAGACCTCTCTTCCTCATCTCCTCTTTCTCCCTCTGACTTCGCTAACTTCTTCTCTGAAAAGATGCGTTCTCTTCGTCAAAAGATTGTCTTACTCCCTCTCCCTGCCTTGCGCTCCCCCTCAGTTTACATGTCTGAATTTTCTCCTGTCACTCCATCAGACATTTCTCTTCTCCTATCCAAATCCCACCCTACTGCCGGCCCCTCTGATCCCATCCCTACCATTCTTATTCCCAAGGTGTGCCCCCTACTTATCCCCATCTAACCTTCTTCAATACTTGTCTTTCTACAGCTACCTTCCCTACTGCCTTCAAGCATGCCACTATTATCCCTATCCTTAAGAAGCCTTCTGCTAATCCCCTTATTGTGTCTAACTTTCGCCCTATCTCACTTTCACCTTTCCTCTCTAAGCTACTCGAACGCCTTGCCTATTCTCAACTCTCGACCTTTATCTCTAACCTCTCTCTCCTCCCCCCCTCTCAATCTGGCTTCCGTCCCAAACACTACACTGAATCTGCCCTCACCTATGTCCTGAATCCTCTCCTTACTGCTCGCTACGCTAAGCAACCCTCAATACTTGTCCTCCTTGAGCTCTCTGCTGCTTTTGATACTGTCGATAACCCCTTACTTCTCAATACGCTTTCTTCCTTTGGCTTCAAAGACTCCGTTCTTAACTGGCTCTCCTCTTACCTCTCCAACCGCTCATTCGCCGTCTCTTGGGGCGATCAAACCTCCTCCACCTTCCCTCTGAACTATGGTGTTCCCCAAGGTTCCGTCCTAGGACCCTTCTTATTCTCTCTCTATACTTCACTTCTCGCTCCTCTCCTCTTTTGGAATTTCTCACCATTTCTATGCCGATGACACTCAACTATTCCTCTCCTTCTCTTCCTTCACTCCTGACCTTCATCTTAAACTCTCCTCCTGTCTCACTGCCATTAAAAACTGGATGCCATTGCATTTTCTCTCTCTCTCTCAATACGGACAAAACTGAAGTCCTTTTCTTCTCTTCCAACACACTTCCTCCTCCCCCCCACCTTCCATTCTTCCGTACCCCCTGTCTTCTCTCTCCCTATGATTCCATCTCCAATTCACTTGCCAACCTAGGCTGGCTTTCCTTCCACTCCCAACTTAAATTCAGCTTCCTTTGTCTCATTTTTAAATCTCTTCATGACCTTACCCCTCCTTACCTCTCCTCTCTTCTCTCTCTCTATGCCCCCTCTCGCTCTCTACGCTCTGCTGATCTCTTTTTACTCTCTGTTCCCCCTCCTCCCTGTGCCTCTACTCGTTTCCGCTCCTTCCAGCTCCTTGCCCCCCTACATTGGAACTCCCTCCCTTTCTCTATCCGCTCCATATCCACCTATTCCTCCTTCCGATCCTCCTTAAAATCACTCCTTCTTCACTCCCTGCCTGACTTCTCTTCCCTTCCTCCTCTTCTTTCTCCTCCCCACTCCATCTTCCTGTTCCTTCATCTCTCCCTGTCTCCCCTTTGATCTCCACCCTCCCTTCTACTCCCTCTACTCTCTTTTCCCTTTTCTCTTCCCCTTTCCTCCTTCCCATACCTTTCCCCTTCTCTTCCGTCCCAAATGCAAATTGTTCCACATGCTGTTTTTCTGGCTTGAATCATGTACATTTATTTTATTGCTTCTATGTTGCATGTTTGATCTTTTCTGTATTCTGGTTGTTATGCTGTAAAGAGCTTTAGAGTAAAGCGCTATATGAAAAATAAAATACAAATACAAATAGATGGACAAGTAAAAGAATTTTGTAGATGCCATTAGCAGGCATTGTATTTTTGCAAAGTAAAAAATATACAGCTCACAGCTGTGGAGTAAGCGTGAAAAACAAGGGGTTAAAAACATGCATTAGCGCTGTGCCTTGTGTTCTACCGCAATGCATTGTAACAAAAACTTTGACTTACATTAAATTGGTTAGCTAAATGGCTTGGGTTTGAGTGGCATGATGCTGGTCTTGAAAAAGACTGTGAAATAGAAAATTAGAGAAATGTAACCTTACCGCTTGGTACTGTACATCTGAACATCAATTATTAGGGATCACTGGGACAGGTGCATCATGACTCAGGTGATAGGTATCCAGTGATGTTACCGAAATGCAAATACTGAATAAAATGTTACCAAAAACATATCGAAATTAAATATATAGGGGGCGGGGTTAAAGGGTTAAAAGGTGTGGGGAGGTGCAAGGTGGGGTTACAAGCATGGGGAAACAGGAGGTTTGGGGGAACCCCAATTTTAAAAAAGAAATCTATATATTTTTTTCTGGTAACATTTAATTCTTTGAAATGCATTTTGGAAACATCACATGGAACTAAGTGATGTATTAGTGAACCCTTCAAAAAATGGAGTTCTACAATGTGCTATGAACACAATGTGGTCTCTGTAAAGTAGCCTTGCGTCGACTTAGGGTGCTGGATGCTGATAGCAAATTGGGTGTTGGAGCTATCCCACAACATGAATGCATGCCCTAACTAGCTGATACAATGTTTAAAAATTGGTGACAAGGCAGGCGCTCTGTTGCAAGTCAAGTTTTCCTGCATTAGCTTCTCCTCCAAACGCACGTTTTCATGACTCCATCAATCTTCAGCGAGACTGTGTTTCTTTGCTTTTTCAGGCGTGTCTTCATTTCCTTTTCAGGTGTGGCAAGTTAATTGACTCTAAGGATTCTGGTACTTGTATTTTTTGCACTTCATTTTTCTTGCAGTTGGCTGGAAACTCCCTCCATAGCACACATATTCCCCTTGATGGGAGAAGGGGGAAAGCCATGGTTGTGGCTCTCCATTGTAAGGCATGATGGCTGGGCCTCCAGATACTGCTTTGTGCCCTCCAATTGATTGGGATAATTATGTGGAGTGTTGGGTAGATTGTGGGAGAAATGGGGAATGGTTGTTTTTGGCTTGCACGCTGGAGGAATATGGGTGAAGTGGACAGGGCATGCAGGATGTCTTTAGGGTTTGGGTGCCCAAAGAGGATTTTATCAAGGAACGAAAAATTAGTTTGGTAGTTAATAAATTAACTAAAGGGGGGAATGTTGGGGTGGATATTCGAGGTCCCAATGCGGAAAAAAGGTTTACATTGCACAAGTTGTACTAGGCTATTATGAAGCTGGATTAGATGCAATGTTGCAACTAAATATGTATTTTTGTATAGTTAAAGGAATTTAAGTGTGCCGTTTTGAATACATTTTGGATTTGCAAACAGAATACATTTTGGATTTGCAAACAGTAGCAACATAATTAGCACTAGCATGGGTACAAGGTTATAGTACAATGTACAACTTGTAGCGCTTAGAAGTATGCAAGAGGGAGAAATAATTGTGAAGGGATGCAGTAATCTTGGAACACTGTACATGTCAGTATTTGACAATGGTTTAAATTTCAGACACATTTTAGGACATTGGGAAACATATGGTTCATTTTGGTTACATGGAGACATCGCACAGTGTGGTTTTCGCTTAGCTGGGGTCTATGCCAGCCACAGAGGCTATTGGTTTTGCAGGAATGGTTTTTCGCTTGCCTTGGAAAGCTGGATGATCGAGATCATGGAAGGGGGCAAGTAGGTGATAGCATCAGAAAGGGCAGAAGGCGAGAGCAGGATGGGAGGCCATCTGGTTGGATTTTATGGCCAGATGGTTGGGTTTGTAGATACAAGAGGCAATCTTCCTGAGTTCACGTTAGTTTGTTGTTCGATGACCAGGGAAGTGCAGTTACCTGGTCGATAGAATTGGGCGTTAGTTTATAAAACACATGCGAGAGATACTTAACGGCAAAGCTTTTCCAGTGATTTATGGGCTCTCGGGAAAATATGATGTATGTGTGTGGGGGTGCTGTATGATTTGAGATGGTAGTTGCAAATAGGGTGACTATGGAATGTAGGAAGAAATAATATGAGATGCCAGCGCATCTGGGGCGATAAGAATTTTAGGGCCGGTTCATAGGATTGATTATGGTTTTTCTCCCTCCTCCTGTTTTTGAAGTATTTATTAAAAGCCTTGCACATCATGAACTGGGTTAAAATTTCTCTGACAAATAGGGCAAGTTAAGGGTTGAATTGTTTTGAGTTAATAAACCAGTTATATTTTAGGAAGGTATGACCAACGCTGGAAAGAAACCATGTGTTGAATGGGATTGCGTTTTGTTCATGTGGCCAACGGGGTTAGAACATGTAACAGGATTAGATTTCTTTGTATTAGGGTTTGCCAATGGGCTTTTGTGGGATGCCTTTGTAACAAAATATGTTTACTTATGTAAATTGTTTTAGTGTGTATAAAAGGTGCAACCTTGTTGAGCACTGCAAGCAATTGTTAGTTTCCAGTTTGACATGGCTTAGTCCTTCTGGCCATTATCATGCAATAAACCTGCTTTTCTGACAAAGTTCACCTATTCTCAGTCTGAGCTGTTTTTCGCATTTGATTTTGGAGTCACATTCCTAGAGGTTTGCTCTGCTATCCCCTACTGAGTGCATATGAAGGGCATGTGCCCATTAAGTACTTGGAATTCGGGGGTTGGAGGACCTTTGCTTGAAGAACATTTTTTAACTACCGTAATATAGTCCTTTTTAACACTTCATAAGGATTAAGTCTTGAAATCTACTGCATATGGAGCTTGCCTAAAGACGCTGCAGTTCGGTCACTGTCTCTGCATGCATAAGGAGGAAGAAGAGGCCCTCTATAAATATACCGCCCTCCTAACTGTTCTCAAATGTTGGACGATATGGGCTGACTTGCTATATGATGACACTACCATTCAAAGCTCCCCTTGGTATTTTATGACAGTGGCTGGTTGTACATCTTCTAATTATAATATTAATTCTGCTGTTATATATAGCACCGATATTATTGGGAATCCGATTTCTAAGGATTTAATAACTAAAGCTCCTTATTATCTACGTGATATTTACTTTATCGAACTGGAGAGAACGAGGGGCTGAGCTGAGCTGACCGGGGTATCAAACCTAGGGCATGACCGCCTTTATGTTGCCAATGCCAGGGCTATGCACTTGAGCTAACTTCCCGGCTAAGCCTAAACCTGGCACTACATATGGTGGGAATTCTCAGGGGAATTCTCTTCTGGTTCAGAACGGGACAGAGCCATTTTCTGCCCACACTTCGGGGATCCAAGAAGCCAATAGGTATCACTAAGCATATTCAGTGACATGTCAGCTCACCCCAGAGATGGAAGTGTAATATAAATCTTTGGTAGCCTTACCTCTAGTTTGTTTTCTTCTTGCAGAGGGTATCTTTAGTTCAAAGGCTCAAGAAAACCATCCTAGGTGCTTTTTCTTTCTCCTGAGCCAAATATAGAATCTGCTCAACCAGACGTTCAAACACTATCATTTTCCAAAGCCACGGCCAGGCACAGCGTCCGTCTGTCCGTGGCTCTGCAGTCTGAGCACCTTAACGCCCTTGCACATACACATTTCCTCTATCAACAGCAGAGGCTTTCATATGCATGATGGGCCATTTCCAACTGAAAGGCCTCCCGAACCACCAGTTACCTTGCAAAGCTTTGATAGTTAAGGTGAGCAACACAAAGCACCCTTTATAAATCTGTTTATATACATGAAGTTCACTAGCTTGACATGCAAAACAATAAAGTCGCTAATCAAATGTTCTCAACATCAACATCATGAATAAGAATGAGCTGGGGCTTTGTGACCAAGAATCTCCTGATCTATCTTTGTTTATTACATAACTTCTTTTATTGCGTGTTTTAAATCACTTAAAGTATAGTGGGGTTAAATAGATGTTTCAGGTGTGCATTCTGGGACGTTTAGTTTACCATTCAGGGTGTGAAAATTAAAGCCACAATGGTATTCTTTTGACTTAACATGGTGCTATAAGGATTTACATGCAATTTGTGTATTCTGTAAGTAAACTATTTAAGACAGCATTATGACAGGCCTTGAATTCCAAAACTTAAATGTTTGTACCAAGTAAAGCTTGGAAGGTATGTGGTCAAATTCGCAGAGTGGGCTAAACTCCCTGCCTCACTGTTTAGCAAAAGTGTGTGTTCCTGGTCAATTATGTAATCACACTCTGAATTAACTGCAATCATTGGAGTCTCAATCACACTATTTGAAAAGAATAGATACACTTGCATTTTGGATAAAATGTAATAGTAGGAACCTGTGAACTAGAATTTCATTACTGTTGCCCTGGCCCTCCCACAGTCCTATATCACTTAATTTGACAGGCAAATATATAGTCTCTGAAGCCAGTAGGTCCTCTAAACTAGAATCGTTGGTACACTAACTGTGGCAGAGCCAAGATTAATTGTCCTGCCCCTGTCGCTGCCAGTCACAGAGGTTGCTTGGGACATTCAGAGTGCTGCCCCACAGGAGAATGAGTGAAACTCTTTGCTGTGTCCTGTTAGGCTATTATATTGCAACTTTTATAGCACACCTGCTCCCATGTTCTCACTTTCTAGGAGCTTCAGGCTCTGCAAGAATTGGGGTAGGAAAATCATGGAGTAGCGGAGTGCCAGGGCAAGATTGCTTTGTTACAATGGTGATGTGTGCAGGTCTGAGGATCAGGGGCGCCACCAAGGGGTGGCCAAGGGGGACCACGGCCACCCTTATAAACATGCTGGCCCCCCCACCAGCCCATTCACTTATGTGTGTTATTTTTGGTGTGCCACCCCAAGATTTCCAGTGCGGCCACTCCTATGAAAAATGTCTGGAGGCGCCACTACTGAGGATGCAGCTCTTTTCGTTTAATGTCCACTCCCAGGTACTTGTTTGTGTGGTTAACTGTGGTTCATTAGAGTGGTGCTTAAGGAGTGTGAGGCGTTGTGTTGGTATATTTGTGCTGCGTTAATTTGGTGTTTAGGGACATTTAGTGCATATACGTGCGTCCAGATGGTATATGATCCATTGTGTAACCTGTTTTTTTTTTGGTGCACAGGTTGTGTGAAGTGATGTATTTTCAGTTAGAAAGGGGGTTGATTGATTGTGAAGCACCAATTGTTAACATCTCTTTCTCAAATCAATGACGAACTTGATGGCATTGACACACCATGCAAGAGTGTGAACATTAAGGCTTTCTCAGTGCACTTTGAATAGAAATAGCACACAGAAAATGGAAACATTTTGCTTCAGTTTGTTCTTGACATCGACTCACCAGGGAGTCATGGACCTGACAAGGAGTGGACCAGAGGAGCAGCTCTCAAGGGGGCCAAAGACCAGAGGAGAGTGACTCACCAGAACGGCCAAGGAACAGAGGGTCGTTGACCAGAGGGACACCCAACCACAGAGCTTTGCTTGCACTGTAGTTTTGCGTCAGTCATTTTTATTTTTTGCTATTGGGTGGTGCTTCTAAGCCAAATGTATTGCACTGGAGTAAATCTAGGAAGGAGAGGACATGTGACGAGGGTCATACAATGTGAGGGTGTGGTTCAGTTATTTACCAAACCATTGATTGCCTATGGCCATTGTGATGCCTATAGCCATTCCCACCAACTACTGGCTCCTCCTTCCCAGCCAAAAACACATCCCCCTCAGATGTGTTTGAGCTAGCTCTATCAAGCAGTAACATAAAACTTTGACCTGCTAGTGTTATTTCTAAGTAGTCTTCTGACAGTTAAGAGTTAATGGCTTAAATGCAGATGCAAAAGCGCTACAAGTTTAATAAAAATGACTTAAACAAGTGTGCCTTCAACCCCTTGATTTATATTTGTTCCTTGCACTGAGGTCCTATTGGTGCCTGAAACTATGTTATGCCCCAGCCTGACCCTGGCACAAACATACCAAAGATTTCTATGTATGAATATATTGTTTTGATATTTCTGACAGGGACGAATCTAGTGCCATTCGTTTATTATTCCAGGCAATGTCTAGTCTGGCCACAATGCAAAAAGACCCATTGAACATTGCAAACTAAAGGTCAAAGGCCCTCATTCACAAAACTGACATTTTCCAAAACAAAATCCTCTTAAAAAGAAACTCCTTGAGCAGTGCCACTCCTGGGCCCCCTGCTACAGAACTACCAGCCTCCACTTACAATTTACCGCTATTCAACTTCAAATCAGTCTCTGAGGCCGATGTCAAACAGATCATCAAAGACTTGAAACTCTCCCGCTGTCAAGGGGATATTTGCCCAGCTACTGTCATCAAAGAGTGTGTGGAACCCCTCGCTCCATTCTTATTAACGCCTCCTTCACCTGAGGCATAGTGCCCAGCAGCCTCAAAGATGCCTGGGGTTTGACTCTACTGAAAAAAGACGGGCTCGATCCAGACATCCCCACAAACTACTGCCCCATCACCACTGTCCCTTTCCTGCTTAAAATATTGGACCAAGCAGCTTACTTACAAATCCAGCTTAATCTGGAATCTCACAACCTTCTCGGGCTTACGCCAATCTGGCTTCTGGCCAGTCCATGGCACAGAATTGGCAATGTTGGATATACAAAATCAACTGGCTGAGACGAAGGAAGCCGGTAACTCTGCCCTCCTCCACCATCTAGACTTATTTGCAGTTTCATCTTGCTTGCACTGTAGTTTTGCTTCAGTTTTCTCTAGTTTTCGCTAGTGGACGGTGCCTATAAACCAACAGTATTGCACTGGAGTAAAGCTAGGAAGGAGAGGACATGTGAGGAGGGTCACACAATATGAGGTTGTGGTTTAGTTATTTACCAAACCAGTGATTGCCTATGGCCATTTTGATCCCTATAGCCATTCCCACCAACTACTGGCTACTCCTTCCAAGTCCAAAACACATCCTCCTCAGACGTCTTTGAGCTAGCACTATCAAGCAGTAACATAAAACTTTGGCCTGCGGTGTTATTTCTATAGAACCATGAGAGTGTTCTCTTCTAATGCCCCTGCCCCGCCTGCCCCTGTTACCTGTAGGGTCCCGCAAGGGTTTTGTATTTCCCCTATCCTCTGCAACATTTTACTAAGCCTTTATTCAACCTTCTAGATGATATGGGAATCTCCTGCACCAACTACACCTATGACACGCATAGCGGGGCTAATCCATACTGCCTTTCCCTGCACTAGTTCTCTCAGACTAGGCCATATATGTGCCTCCCCAGGGCAGGTTGTTTCCAGCTGCCCACTGGGGGCAAGCCCCTTTCCGCCCCCTAAGGTGCGGCCAGCCTGACGCAGCGTGGGCCAGAAGGGCGGCCCGCTATGCCAGCTGCCCCTCTAGCACCCCCTGCATGGGCTGGGGCATCTGCTGATCCTTCTCCCCTTCTCTGGCAACTACCACACAGACTCTTACAACTTGCATTCAGTCTTCCCCACCATCCAGAGGTGGATGCCAAGATACCTTCTCTGCCTTAACGAGGAAAAGACAGAGATTCTCCTGGTTGGCTCACAAACTGCACTTATCAAACCTGACCAAGCTCACCGTTCCTTCTCCATAGATGACATCTCAACCCCTGTCTCCAGAAATGTCACGACCCTGGGCATAGACCTGGAGGCCACATTGTCCTTATGAAGGCAGGTTAATGTGATCGCCCCTTCTGCGGCCTACACCACCGAACTGATCAATGCATGTAGACCTTTCCTAACCACTGAAAGCTTTCTTTGTCATCGCCAAAGCGCTTATTGGCTCGAGACTGGACTATTCCAATGCCCTTTTTGGAGGCACCTCGGCCTGGAACATCAAGAAACTGCAAATCATTAAAAACAACTCTGTCAGGGCAGCACTAAACACACCAAAATGGAAGCACGTCACAGCAGCAAGAAGAAGTGTTCACTGACTACCCATTCGTAAAGGCATTATTCTCAAGACCCTAGCCATTACACACAAATGCCTCTCTAACTCGGCCCCGGAATAGCTCTCACAAAAATACTAGATATATCTTCCTGGCCCACCCGATCCCCTTATTCCCACCAGCTCACCATCCCAAGATTTAGGAGAAGGAGTTGGGAAACAGGGGTCAGCTTTCCAGTTATCCCCGCCAAGAATTGAAACTCCCTACCTTTGTCTTTGAGATCTGAGCAATCCTAGTGGACATTTTGGAAAACACCTTAAGACTTTACTTCTCTCTCCTAAACTGCCAATGGTCTAATTGATTTGTTTCCATTCCTGTACGCTTGCTTAGCACCCTTATGCCCATGATAGGTTATTCATAACGCACTTAATACCCAGAGGTTTCTAAGCGCAGACCCACGAATCGAACCTGTGGTGCTCCGTGTCGTCTTGCTTCCAAGGCGCGCACTTTGCACCTGAGCTATCCTGCCGAGTGCGTTTAGCCGCTGAGCTATCCTCCCGAGTGCGTTCAACAAATGAATATTTAAATAAATAACGCCCTGCACTGTCTCTCCTTCAACGCCCTGCCCCCACCTGTCCCGCCCTCCTTCTTGGAGGCAGCCAGAGTACCAGTAGTTGCTTTTTCCACTTCCTCCACTGGCTCACCCCTGACCTGTGGCTGAATCTGACTCCCAGTTTCAGAAGAGCTCACCGAAGACATCGCTCAATCACTCTAAGTAACCGCACGTCTGACAGCCATCGGCCGGTTGTGCAACTTGCAAGTCAGTGCTTTGAATCTCGGCGGTGCCCTCCTGTCTCAGCATTTCATACTTCCGGAGTTGTTGAAATGAGGGCCGCGAGTGGTCTCATCATTAACGAATATTGCGGACGAGGCATTTGGTAATATATGTGCTCGGGACTCACCGTGGCCCCGCTGCCCCCTCGGCCAGTCTCGTGCTCTGCCAGCGGGGGTGGGGTCCTGCCTGGTATGCCCTGCACTTGCCCCAGTTGGATGATGTGGTCCGGTGGCCTGGCGGGTGTGTTTGGCACCTCCGATGGTCACACGCCTCCGGGTGAGGTGTCTCGACGTGCCCCCGCGAGCTTCAGGTGCAGGATACCGCGATGCCCGAGTCCTTGCGATTCAGCAGCTAGTGCCGAGGGAGGACGTGGGGGCAGTAGGCTGACAGCAGATGGACACTAATCCCCCTGTAATTCGCCCTCGCCCGTCTGACCTCATTAGAAGTTAACCCCTTGCTTATTGTCAGAAGAGTGGCATCGAGACGAGGATTCTACAGGGGAAGGGGCCTGTGTTCGGGGAGACTTGGGGTATTATTCATTAGTGGGATTTGCAGCAGCACGTGTCAGAGGATTGTTAATTAAAAGTGAACGATTTAAAAATCTGATTTCTGTAGCGGCCCAAAGGTGTTCCAATAACGTCCGCGCCCCAAAATCTTGCGCTAGGATGATAGTTGCGTTATCAAAAAAGACCTCATTGAGTTCCGGGGCAAGCAGCCCAGTCCTGTATTTTTCTTTGCATTCTGGAACTTGCAGTCCTGGATTGTATTATCATTGTTCCAGTTATACAAGTCCCAGAAAATAAAGGAAACCCATCACTACTGTGTTGTATAGCCAACCGTGCCTCGGGTGGCTCACATGCATACATGCGCACATGCACACATTCAGAGAGACACGGAACGCTATGCTGCATGCTACGCGTCCCGGCTGCAACTGCCCGCTCAAGCGCGGTTTATTAACCTGCGCATGCGCGGGTCCCAAATGAGGCTCGCGCATGCGCTACAACTAACTGGGACGTCACATCCCTTATTTTTTCCATCAACAAAACAGTTCAACAACATGGTGCTCTAACAACGCAACACCGGTAAATTACAAACTGGATACTTCCATCACTGGGGACCACCCTTGGAGACATCTGCTCAGTCCCCGGAGTCCAGGACATAGTCCTTGAGGTGAGCAGGCAGTCTCCGGTCTCTCCGCACGGGATACCTCGAGGTGCCTGGCACAGTCCCACTGTTACTGACGTCCGCAGAGGCAATGTTCCTGGTGGGATCCTCGACTGGGGCCTCGGGGATAGTGTCCTGGGGTGGCCTTTCCTCTAGACCTGTGGCCTCCGGTGAAGTGTCCACTTTTTTGAAGAAAAACCTGTTGCGGGTGACAGTGCTGCGGTCACAGGCCGCTGTCACCATGGTTCCTTTCATGTGGGTGACCTTCCACGGGCGAGGCTCGTAGGGTAGAGACAGTTTGCCCTCGGGGTGTCGGTTCCGAACCAACACAGAGTCACCGACACACACCTCGGTGTCGTGCAGTCCTCGTCTCTCACTCTCCTTCTGATTGCGCACGGCACGCTCCTCTCGGACTTTGTCATTGTCTATGACACCTGGCCTCCTGCCCTCCACTTCTGGTATCATTCCCCGAGGGCAACGCCCGAACAGCGCCTCCGCAGGGGCAACCCCTGTCGATTGGTGAGGCGTGGTGCGATATTCTCGCAGAAACTCCGCAAGCTTTTTCAGAAGGTCCTCACCCCCACTGGCGGAAATCCTCAGTACCTTATTCAAGGTACGCATCATCCTTTCAGCCTCTCCGTTCGCTCGAGGCCACAGCGGGGATACCCTGCAGTGACAGATTCCCCTTTGTTGGAGATACTGGGCAAACTGGCTGCCGGTAAACGGCAGTCCATTGTCCGAGCAAAGTATCTCTGGGAATCCATGCGCGGCAAACATTTTGTCTAGGGCCTTTGTGGTAAACTCCGTCGCTGTGGACTCCACTACCTCCACCTCTGGATACCTCGACCACTGATCCACCGCCACCAGAAGATACATGCCTCGACCCGTCGATCCAAAGTCCACGTGGACGGTTCCCCGCGGCTTCTCGCTCCGTTCCATAGAACTGATAGGTGGGGCCTTGTCTCCTGGGTTGGCTGCCTGACACGACAAGCACTTTCTCAGGAAGCTCTCCACCATCCCCTCCAAATCAGGAAACCAGACCTTGGGTCGAAGTCTCGCCTTGGTCTTGACGACCCCTTGATGCCCGATACGCACCAGCTCCAGCACGCGGCCCCTTAACGCCTGCGGGATCACGATCTGCCTCCCTCTAAGGATCAAACCATCATCTGAGACCGACAGTTCGTCCCGCACCTTCCAGAGTGCCTGCAGGTCCTTTTGGGCATCGGACTGTCGCCTTGAATTGTTGTGCAGCACCTCTCTCCAGTCGCCACTTCTCACGGCCGCCTTGATGATGCCGCACACCTCATCCTTGGATGACTCCGTCGCTATACGTCGCTCTAGCCAGCCTCAACAGGGCCACTGGTAGCGCACCATCCACCATGTGACAGAGCAAACCTTGGCAGTCGGACACACCACTGCCCTTGTCCGTGTTCTCTGTGTTGGGGTGTCGAGAGAGATAGTCCGCCGGGTTGTTGGTTCCCGGCCTGTAAATTAGTCGAACCTCATACTCCATTAGGGACAACATCCGCCTCTCGATCCTGGGCGGTGGCTTCGAAGATACCCCCGCCAATATAGGCAGCAGCGGCTTGTGGTCTGTCACCACTACGACAGGCTTGCCCAGGATGTACAGTCGAAAATGGTGACAGCCCCACAGAATTGCTAGCGCCTCCCTTTCAATTTGCGAATATCGCATTTCGGTGTTGGAGAGAGCCTTGCTCGCGTACGCGATCGGACGCATGTCCCCCCTTTCATCAGGCTGCAATAGTACGGCCCCAACACCCACGGGGCTGGCATCCACAACAATTTAAGATTCCACGTAGGGGTTAAAGTACGCCATGGTGTCCCCATCGGATAGAGCATTCTTGAGGGCCTGAAATGCCTCCGGTTCCTTGCTCTCCCACCTCCACACAGCGTCGTTCCTGGTCAACGACCTGAGGGGTTCAGACAAGGAAGCCAAACCCTTGATGAAGCGCCCACAGTAATTCACCATCCCCAAGAAGCTCCTTACCTCCGTGGGGGATGATGGTGCCGCAGCTTCTCGAATGTCTCGGATCTTTGCTGGATCCGGTGGCACTCCAGCGGCGTGAAAAATAAATCCAAAGAACCCTATCCGGTCTTTAAAGAATTCACACTTTTGACGGTGTAGGGTAAATCCCAGATCACTCAACCTTTTCAGCGTGCTCTCGAGCCTCTTCATGTGTTCGGCTTCCGAGTCGGCAAACACCAAAATGTCGTCACTCATATTCAAGACGCCTTTGAGGCCTGCCAGCGCCCCCCTAATAGTGTTCTGGAAGACTTCGGCTCAGGCGCTTGAATTGATACAGGCCATCGTGTGTGGTGAAGGTCGTGATGAATCTGGAGTCTGGGTGGAGCTCTAGCTGGTGATAGCCCGCCCGTAGATCCAATTTCGAAAAAACTTTCACCCCCTGCAACTCCCCAATGATATCACTGAGGGTCGGCGTTAAGTGTCTCTCTCTCTTAATCGCGGCATTGGGGAAACGCATATCAACACAAATTCTCACTGCCCCAGGCTGTTTCGGTTTGGGCGCCACCACAATGGGCGAGACCCAGGGCGTCGGTCCTTCCACTCTCTCGATAATGTCCATACTGACAAGCGACCGGAGCTCATCTTCCACTTTCTCTCGCAGATGAAACGGAATACGCCTGTGCTTGAGAGCTGTTGGTCTGATCGTGTCGTCAATGTGCAGACGAACTGGGGGCGCCTTCAACTTCCCAATTCCTTCGGAAATGCCCACAAACCTGTCCAGCAGTGTCTGAATATCCACCTGATAGACCTCTAATGCAAAGTGAACCAGGTTCAGGACTTCGGACGCCGCACAGCTGAGTAGAGAGTGTGGACTCACATCAGTAACGAAGAACCGGGCCTTTATGGACTTTCCGCCCCTGGATACAGGCGCTACGAACACACCCTTGATGGGGAGCGGAGTGTCTCCCCCAAACGTGAAAATCCTCGCCGTCGAAATTACCAGCGCGGGAGGGCCAGGAATCTTCTGGTAGTGTTCCGAGGCCAGCACGCATACTGAGGCCCCTATGTCAATTAGCACTTGTGTCGGCACCCCTTGAATGTTCACGACACATCTGGGCTGTCTTTTGCTCTTCGCTCCAGTAGCGATGCTTGAGATGAAAAATACTTTGTCTTCCTCCTCTTCTTTCTCTTCAGCTAGCTGAAGTCTCTGCATTTCTTGCTCCAAAGCCGCAATGCTCCTCTGCCTTCTCGAACCACCTCCACGTACCCTGACCGGGCCCCTCTGTGTTGGCACGGGAGCTGGGGCACGACACATACGGGCGTAGTGTCCTGGTCCGTTGCACCGGCCACATGACCTCAATTTGGCCGGACACTTCTCAGAATGGGGCAAATCATATCCGCAATACTGGCAGATCGATCCAGACCCTGTCGGGGAACGAGTTTCCTGTCGTTTCTGACCCCACTTGTCTTTCGACGCAGTCTGTTTACTGATAGCAAATGCCTCTTCCGATTTCCCAGGGCGCACTGCTGCGTCCATCTTGGCACCCCTCGACTCCGCCAGTTCATAGGTTCTTCCACTGTCTAGGATTTGTTGCAGAGTCCAGCCCGGTTCCCTCAACACTTGCCTTCGTAGTTTTCCTGAGTTACACCCTTGAAGTACTTGATTCCTAATCATCGACTCTTCATTGTCCCATTGGCACGTGGTGACCATGAGCCGCAGTCGAGCGCAAAACTGATCCAGTGACTCCTCCTTCCGCTGTTTTTCGCCACAGAAGAGAAACCTCTCAAAGTCGACGTTAGAGAGTGGTATAAAGTGATTTTCCAGGGCCGTTTTGACTGCATCATAGGTCACTACCTGCAGGTTCAGGGATTCATATATGCGTATGACATCCAGGCCTGCCGAGTACAAAAGAGTGGCCCTCTTTGCGTCGTCATTGGTTATCCCAGTCGCTGCAAAGTACATATCAAGTTTTTTTTATCCATAGCAACCATCTTGGGCCCAACTTCGAAGGGGGACCGGACACATCAAACTCCTGCATGGGTAACAACGACCCCTGTTGTGCTTTCACCACCACAGTCGCCGCTTCCGCCTCTCCGTCACTTTCCGCCATGTCTACAGGTCGCACAGGCCCCTCCTTATGGGTCAGAGGCCGCAAACCTGATTTGGGCAGGCAGCGTACGTACCTCCCGTTACTGTACGGTGGAATTCAGCATGTCATTGCTCTCCTCCGGCTTTTTGTGTCTTCCTTGTTGTCAGCTGAGCTGTCCAGCCACCTTTTGTTCAGTAGCTTTGCGATGTTGGCTGTCCTCTGGGTTGTAGAAGACTGCCAGAGTTCCAAAAATTCTATGAATGTGGTATGAGCAGCGCACGAGCACCTTTTCAGGACGCTACTGCTGCATACCAGATGCTAGGGCACCATGGATTTGTTCCCGCTGGGTCCGTGACTCACCACCGTCTAGCGTTGCCGATGTAAAACACACCGTGTTCATCAAGCGAACGTTGCAATGGTATCCCATCCTCGTCGCCAGTTGTTGTATAGCCAACCGTGCCTCGGGTGGCTCACATGCATACATGCGCACACGCACACATTCAGAGAGACATGGAACGCTATGCTGCATGCTACGCGTCCCGGCGGCAACTGCTCGCACGAGCACGGTTTATTTACCTGCGCATGTGCGGGTCCCAAACGAGGCTTGCGCATGCGCTACAACTAACTGGGACGTCACATCCTGGACCTGCAGCTACCGAACAGGCTTGCCACCTTGGTTTAAAGCAAAAACCGGATTTGAAACCCCACCCACAATTTTAGAAGACCCACCCCTTTTATAGATTTGAACTCTGTATTGCAATAAGGCAGAGCAAAAATCATGCTTGTAGTTTTTTAACGTACCATATTGGTTTAAAAAAAAAAAAACACTCTGCATTGTTCACATAAAAAATAATTATTTAAGGGTGAAAGTAACATTTCGCTAAATTATATAACATACATTTTTTGACGATAGAGCAATGAAAGGCTGTCCTGATTCTGACAAAATTCGATCTTGTGACTGTCCAGCTGCTCGGATTTTAACAACATGTAAATTACCCAACATGGCCCGTCTTGCCAGATGAGAAAATGGCACTGATCATATTTGTATTTGTATTTATTTTATTTATAAAGGGCAGCCAGGCCCAGGGGCATACGGGTGCATAAATTAGATCGGGTTACAATTACAATTGAAAGCAGTCAATAAGGGTTACGTTACATTACAGTTACAGGTAGGTACAAACTTAGATATGCAAATGCATATATACATAATCTAGTATAGGTACATTAATTACGAAGTGTGCCGGTGGCAGTCAATCATGCTGGGATAAGGCGGTTAGGCTGACATAGAGTCCACGTTGTGAAGCCAACACTTCGTGTTGTGTTTAAATCGGTTAAATGAAGGTTCTGCTCGCAAGAGCGCAGGGATTGTGTTCCATAATTTAGAAGCTTGTACCAGGAAGCTAGCACCACCCGAGTTATGAAGTTTGAATCTCGGTATGGACATAGGCCCTCATTACGACCCTGGCGGATTTTTTCCGCCATCGGCGGACTTTTCCGCCATGGCGTAAAGTCCGTTTACGCCATGGCGGATGGCGGACTTACCGCCCCATTCCGAGGTCGGCGGGGCGGTAAGTCCCCATTGACCCATTTACCCTTCCCCATTCCCATTTCGGCCCCATAGGGCTCAATGGGAGTGGGGAAGGCGTTAATTACGCCACCGTACATTACGGTGGCGTAATTAACACCAAGGTCCCATAGCGCCATGGATTTTTACGCCCGCAAAAAGCGGGCGGAAAAGTGACCATGGCGCTATGGGAACTCGTAGTTGGCGGTAAGGGGTCGGCGCAGCTAACGCTGGCGCAAACCCCTTACCGCCAGGGTCGTAATGAGGGCCATAGTGTTAGCTTGTGCTGCTCTAAGTGGTCTTGAAGAAGTGTGAGGTGTAAGTTGGTTGGTGAGGTAGGCTGGTGCAAGGTTAGCCCTGGCTTTGTGAGGGGCGGGGGGCATTCCAGAAGAAGGAGCCAGCCAATGAAAGGAATCTACCTCCCACTCTCTGCTTGGAGAACGTTTGATCTGCAGAGAGCTGGAGCTAGAAGACAGAAGGACTCTGGCCGGGAGGTATTTAGGGAGGGAAAGCGGGATGAAAATGTTATTAGTTTTAAAAACAGCTGTAAAAACCTTCCTAGAAACTTGATTTCAAGCTTTGAACGCTAGTGAATCCTTGGAATATTTTAGTGATTTAAGAACCTGCAGCACAGATCTAGCTGCAGGTTTCACAGAAATCACTGCAGCAGGCGCATTACCTCACTAAGCAAGCATTCCAAAATAAAGTCACAGGGCTATAAGGGGAGTGATTCTCTGACCATTTTATAAAGAGCACACTAATGACAGAATGGTCTGTTGCAATTTCTAGAGGCATAGCCGGTTACACTGACTTGCGACTGATTTCTTTTACTGTTCTTCTTAGCCTTTTACAGAAACTGACCTATTTATTTTATTTATTGAACATTTGTGTGGCTCCTATACACATGTGTTTCCAGAGACCACAGGACAAGATGGGAGGTGTTTCGGGGACGGGGGGGGGGGCGTGAGGGCCGGGGCGGGAGGTGTTTCGGGGGGATTGGAGGGGGCACATGGGAATCAATATAGAACCAAAAAAACGGTTATATTGGCCTTGTGACAATCCTACCGTGCAAGTGAATGACATGGTGGTAAGTGCAAGGGGGAGGGAGGGGAGGGCGAAGTGCAGGAGTAGCGTAGCACCAAGGGTGGGGGGTGGAAAGCACTGGGTGGGCCGAGGCGGCAAAGTACCAGGGTAAAGGGGGGGTGAGTGCAGTGGGCTGGGAGGCCCAGGATGGGCTACTCCGGGAAAGGGGGCCCGAGGGCAAGTGCTGAGAAAAGGAGGCTGGGGGGAGTGGTAGGTGGTGGTCTGGCCCCTGTATGACTCTGAAGGCACTGGGCCACAGTTGCAGCAGCAGATGGAGAGTTAGCATGAGAGGGTGAGAGAAGGAAGAGGAGAAAAGGAAATTCTTGAGAAGTTTCCCGGAACTTAAGAAGATCTGCTCAAGTCTGAGGAGGGGCGGGGGGGCATTCCAGAAGAAGGAGCCAGCCAATGAAAGGAATCTACCTCCCACTCTCTGCTTGGAGAACGTTTGATCTGCAGAGAGCTGGAGCCAGAAGACAGAAGGACTCTGGCCGGGAGGTATTTAGGGAGGGAAAGCGGGATGTAAAGAGGTCCCAGGCCCTAGACAGCCTTGTGGATGATGCAAAGGGTCTTGCATTCAATATTCATGTTTTGTTGTTGTACTTATTAGGCATATCATAAAGCAATGTTTTAGACATCTCGCTCCCTTACACAACTGTGAAGTTTAAGTTTCCCAATTAAATGCAGATCCACAACTAGCAGGCTTGAAACTTGATGCAGGCATAGACGCCATGAATGTCGGTGCGATAGCTCAGCAGGTTGAGCGGTGGCTGCTGCGATCTGTGTGAGATTTGCAAGTCACAGGTTTGAATCCCGGCAAGGCAAACTCAGCCGTTCATCCTTCCAAGGTCAATAAATGAGTACCAACTTCAGTTGGGTGATATTGTATGTAAATATGTTCTATGTAATCGCTTTGCTGAAAGCGCTATAGAAAAAGCCCACTTCCCACATAGCAACAAATAAACTGTGAATAATAATAATAACTGTGAAACGAGCACTCAAAGCTGATTAGCTTTATAAATCTGCAAAGAGGTGACTACATTCCAAGAAAGCCTTATGCATTGAAAAGTGGTTCCATAACATGGCCGACACCTCTCATCCAGCACTGACTGTTCATTCACCAGTAGTTTGCATTTTGGGACTTGTAGTTTAGCTTTTCTTACGGGCTTGAAGGTAAACACTGACCACTAGTCAGCTTCTTTCCCTCCATTGCTTCCTTACTCTATATGATGGTTGTGAGGCAGAGATGTGTATTAATAAACCTTGTTTGCTTTTTTCATTATTGAAAATAGGCATCTAGTATTTTGTCTTGCATGTCTGCAAATAAAATGTGCAGTTCTGGAATTGATTCCGGAATGCAGGCAGCAGAGGCAGCAGCATAATCCTGTTGCTCCTGACCCTCTCCCTTTTATGATTGTTGGTGATTATGAACTCTAAAAAGAAAATTGATTCAGCTGATAACCCTGTCCCTAAGAAACAGAAATCTGCTTCAGGGATGGAGCAAACACCTAGTACACAGGATATATATTCCTTGCTACTGAAAATGGCCCAGGATCTTGGAAAGGTAGCACAGGATGTGAGTGATGTCAAGTCCACTATGGAGGATGTTTCCTTAAAGGTGTCACAGTTGGATTGCCGGGTTTCAGCCTTGGAAAGTGGCTCTGCATCCATTTCATCCGAGATGGCCGGGAGTTTCAGAGCCTATAACAGCCTGAAGGATAAAGTACAGAGAGGAAAGGGCAAAAGCCTTGAACTGGATTTGAAACTCAGAGCCAGGAATCTGAGGCTGCTTGGTGTGGATGAAACTTCCTTTCACTATGATCTGGCTGTAATGGGAGACCTGGATAATGTTTATAGGGTTGGCAGAAAAGATGGGTCTAAATCCAGACAGATTCTCATCTCCTTCACAAGGATCAAGGAATAAGTGCTTAGGTTGGCAAGGCTGAAGGGCAAAGCCTACTATAAAGGGAAACAGATTTTCCTCTATCCTGATTTTCCTAAAGAAACTCTGGCCATACGGAAATCATTTAAGGAGGTCAAGGAAAAAGCAAAGATTGCTGGAATGAAGGCTTTCCTTTACAGGAATAATGTGTTGACCCTTGCCCTGCCTGGTGGTGATAAAACAACTTCAGACCATAAGGAGGCGGCTGGTTGGATAGAGCCATTGCTGAATAGAGACAAGTAATGTGCATTTCGACGTTTATTTTTGGTGTTTTTAATTGTTTTGGGATTTGCCAATATGGCGACTTAAGTTGAATACAGTTAACCGTTTGAATTTTTAAAAGTAAATGATCTCACTCTGCTTGTGCGTTTTGTCTGCTCGGCCCAGGGTTTTCAATGGAGACTTTTCAGAGGAATGGACCCTGCTGATCACAGGAATCACGTGACATGCTGCATGTCACATGTGAACGTCTGTAGCTGGTATTATGATACGCAGCCACTAACGTTGGAATGGCCGAAGTCTATGTGGCTCCCACGGTCGTATCATGTTGTGGCTCGCTCGCTCAGTATGGGAGAGGCAGTGCTGCCTATGTTAGCACCGGATCCAGGTAGAGGGGCCCACTCAGCAAGTAAGTGCTCACTTGCTTCTTTACCATCACAGGGTCTACGTGTGGCTTCTATCCTCCAGCCCTTCCCCGGCACTGAGGGACCGCCTATGTGTTCCACTGGCTTCTATTCTCCAGCCCTTCCCCCTGGCGCTGAGGGACCGCCTATGAGCAAGTGGTGCACTAAGATATGTGTGTGTGGCGGTCCTGGGAACGTAATCTTTTGTTCTGGTTGGTGTCTGTGCAAAGAAGGGTCTCTGTGCATTGCGTACTTAGGTATACCCACGTGCCAGCCTTATATTAGAAATCTGTGATGCGTGTCCGGTCATTTGTGGCGTCACATTTATTTTGATTGAAAACGGAAAGGTGACAGAGTTTTAAGTTTTTGTGCAAGTCTGCGCATCTCATTAAGGATGCGGCAGGGGGTCATGTAGTCGTTGGAGGACTCGCCTTTCGTCCTGTTCCAGTGCATGAAAATGGTGGCAGCGTGTCTTGCTCGTCCTCTTGTTTTCTGGTCAACACTACTGGATTCATTGGACTGATCACTGACATGTTGCTGCTGCGGTTGCCCCGAGGGAAGGCTGTGCGTGAGCAGACTAATGGATTATGGTAGGATGTGGCCCTTTTGTGGTGGATATGTTGGACCAGCCCTTGATTGGAATCAGGTGATCTGTGGAAGATCTCCAATTGAGAATTTGGATTGCTTTGATTCCATCTTGAACACTTTACTTTCCACGTCCCCCCCCTTTTTTATGCGCTTGCTTCCATGAATTGGACATCAGTGTGACATGGGGCTAAATGCAAAAGCTAATTTTATGTAACTATGGTGGGTTTGAATTGTTTTTGTTGTGTGGGACTGGGCATGTGTCTTACATGGATATTTGTTTCTTGCAAGGAATATTAATATTAATGACACGGGTGGTGTGGTTTTGTGAGGCTCGTGACCTTACCATTAACATCACCTTTGATATTTCTGAAGCTCTGGGTGGCTTTTTTTTTTTTTTTTGCTTGGTTGGGGGGTGCTGGTGGGTCCTTGATGCTTTGCAATTTGTCGTTTTTTATTAAGACCAGATGCTTGAATTTCCGTGTATGGGCGGGGGAGGTCTGTTTGTTGGAACTTCTTGTGTGAGGGTTTGAGGTCCATTCAATGCCAATGTCGATCCTTGGATGGTCTGGATTTGGGGCTCCTGGGGCAATATGGGTGTTCTTTTTCATCCACTATACATTCTTTGGGGGGGGGGCGAGGGGTATTATGATGGATTTGTATTATTATGTGATGAATATTGCATTGGGCATAGTTTGATGGCCTTCTATTTGGAGATATATAGGCCTGTCTAAGATTGGCGTGAATGATTCGGAATTGTTGGAGGAGGATTTTTCATTGGATGAGGTTAAATTGGTAATTGGTAAACTGAACTCTGGGAAAGCCCCAGGGCCAGACGGGTTCCCGGCGGAGTTTTATAAGGTGCTGAATTCGGCTCTCCGATTATTGTTGGTGGAGGTACCGGTAAACCCTTACCGCATTCCGTGTAATGAGGCCCATTGTCTGTTAACCTGACAACCGGAGAAATCTCTCAAAATGCGGTCATTGCCGACTAAGAACCTCATGTTGACCCTGCTGATATCTTTGCAATAGAGCCGCCAGGATACCAGCAAATGTAGTTAACGTTTCTGGAACCTGGTTTGGCGGCATTGCTGCCGGATTACGGGTCCCGGAGTGACGGTGTAAATCCCCATTCATGGTGTCCCATAGGAGTCTGGTGCCGGGAATGAGGGCTTTTTTTGCCAGTAGCACGCCTGCCTTACCTCCAGCTTTTGGCTGGAGGTAACCCAGGTGCCCCACCAGCAAACCCGTTGTCGACCGGTCCGGTGAAGTGCCGGTATCCATGAATTCTGCCACTTTTTTACCATACCGGCCGACTCAGAATGAGGCCCCAAATCCAGGCTGGTGGCAACCCTACTACCGAATCAATGGGCATGCCGGTCTGTAAGCTATGTCTGCAGTGAATTATTAACATGGGATGAGAAATGGGGGGGGGCGGTGTAAAAGCAGAGGTCGGGAATAGGGCTCCACTTATTTACTTTTTTTACTGTAACATTTCCATTACTTTTTACAACCGTTTTTACCATTCCAGAACTGGTCTAAAATGAAATCTGCCTGATGGTACATCCATTAGTTCTGGTTGGCATGGCAGCCTGGATAGGCTTTAGCTGGCTTTATATTAGCAAAGGTAAGATGGGGGAGGTCCCGCTAACACTAAGAGGTTGTCTCTCTTCATGCCCCATCTCCCCCTGAGATTTGGAAAACTGTCAAGTTATCTCAGGTTAAATGCTCAGCCATTAGTTGATAATGCTTCGGCCTTTCACAAGCGATGCTATTTTAATATCAGGCAGCTATGTAGGATGTGTCCGTTGACACCACTGGGCAACTGTTCAGTTCTAGTAGGATCCTTAGTGACTAGTCACTGACACTATTGTAACACCTTCTTCAGGGACACTTCAATAAAACCTATTAGGTTTTCTCCAGGTGGCCAAAAACGGATTGGCTTCTGCATGCATTCCCGGGAGGATAGCTCAGCTGCAATTTGCTCGCCTTGGAAACAAGACGACACGAAGCAACACAGGTGCGATCCCCGGATCCACGCTTAGAAACCTCCAGGTATTAAGCGCGTTATAAATACACAACTAAGACATATTCCTGTAACAGCGCCTCGATGCTACCGGGCTGTGTGAGCGCTTTAAAAATGCAAATACATACATACATACATACATGTAGGAAAATGAATCATGTCCAAGATGCTCACAGGAACATGCTTCTGGCGTCCAGTAGAGTAGAGAATTCAGCTTAAAATTGATTGTGTCATCTTCAGAATCCTCCATGAGGCTGTTCCTTTCTACCTTAAGTATATCGTCACACAGTATATCACACAATGGAACCCTTGGTCTATGGAGGACCAAAGGGTATTCACACCCGGGGAAGGGCACTCAGCCAAACCAGTGGCTGGAACAGGAGGTGAGAATGCACAGCCTCCGCCCGCTGTTTCCAGCCACCCGTGGCCCTCCCAGGTTGTGCCATCATTTTTCTATGTGTGTAGGCAAAAAGGAGCCTCTCCCTGTTGCCTCCCCACCTCCTCACTCCCCCAAACAAACAAACAAACCCCTTGCCCATTTACTACCCCCGTCCCCACTTACCTGCTGGACTGGAGCTTCGTGCTCTGGTCCAAGCGCTCCTCCCGCTCCTGCAATAAGTGCAGCCAATCTCCAGAGAAAAATAAATTAAACTATATGCACCCTGGGCAAACCCTGAGGTGCGAATAGCAATCGTACCCCAGTAGGGGGCGTACAGAATGGTAACAGCTCACCTTCCTCGATGAGGCCTATGCTCAGGCTGGCGGATCATTACCGGCCATTTACGCCCCCCTGTTGGGGCGTGATGGCTACATTCATCCCCGGGAATCTGTAATAGTCCAGAGACAATAAAGGACTTCCAATTTTGGAACCAAGGCTTTGGAATGCATTTCCAAATTCTATTCATGAACAGCATACGTTTTTCTAGTTGCAGGCCCCTATTGAAGCAGCATTGGTTCAGGTAGGTGGTAGGTATGGGTTGTAGCAGTGTAAAGATCAGCAGGTAGACCTCACAAATGCTATATATACGGTTCCATGTGTTTATAACGACACCCTAAATAACCACATACATTTTAAACAACACCTGAATAACAAAAAAAGTAGATTTTTTGAGTCCTCATTTCTACAACCTTTTTACCCTCCCCTCAACTACCCCATCCCTTTATCCCTTACCCCACAACCCCATATATAATTTAACTAAACAATTCTATTCAGGTGTTGTTTAAATGTTTGTCGTTATTTTTCTTTCGTTATTAACACTGAATATCATATATATTTCAGCCAACTTATCGATCGAGAGAAAATAATGAAAAAGTCCCTTTGCCCCTTCCCCCACTGGACTGGCAACCTCCTCGGCCACAACTGCTTGAAACATGCTGAACTTTTTCTCAACAAACACCCACCCCGTCCCACGACGGGGCCACATTTCCACAAGTTTGTTAACGGTTACATTCTACCACTGGGTAAGGGAAAGAGACTAATGAGTGACAGAACAATATTTGAGGGCAAGACCTGTGAAGTCAGGCTCTCGGACTGCCTTATAGGGCATTAGACTCATCGCAGAACCAAAAACATAAAATGCGGGGGTGGGCTAGTTTTTGGTCAAAGTGGGCAACTTTTTTGGACCAATCTGGCCAGTTTGATGAGTTAATTCACTCTGAGGCTAGTAGTTTTGACCAGTGTTGCTGAATAAATAGTCTTTAAAATGCACAATTTACATCAAACTTAATTAAAAAAAACCTCCCCCTTAGTTACTATTCAAACAGTGCCACAAAAGGAATGAATAGCCATTTGTAACTGTGGGCCAATTTTTCATTGGTGCCCGAGCCAATTTTATGGCCCAGTCCGACCCTGTGTGACGTGTCTGCCGCAGCACAAAAAGCATAAGTAACGAAGGGACCTTCAGAAGATGCATTGGGGGTCATTCCGAGTTGGGCGGTAGCCATGGTGCTATTAGCACCATAGCTGCCTTCCAAACCGGGTCTGGGTCCGGTCTGGCAGAATGGGGACTTACCGGGTCATATAGACCCTGGAGGACCAGGTAAGTCCCCATTCTGTAGACCATTCCTCATTCCCATTTCAGCCCCCATCAGGCTCAATGGGAATGGGGAAGGTGCTACTAACGGTACCGCAAATTGTGGTACCATTATTAGCTCCAAGGTCCCTAAACGGGACCCGCTAAGGACCACACGTCCTTTGCGGTTCCCGCTAAGGGACCTCGGAATTGGGCGGTAAGGGTTTTCCAGCACCGGCATCATTACCAGTGACCGTTAATCCTTACCGCCTTAGTCGGAATGAGGCCCATTGTCTATGTTACAAAAGGTGTGCCAGTTCAGACGCAGTCAAGGGTTTAGTCTGTTACAAACAACAAAAACATATTCTTGCTATATAATGTAATGAGTGATTCACTTTCTAAAGATCTTCATCACTCCTAGCCCTTCTCTTCTTCATCACAGTACTTCCCTATGAGGTAGCAACCACTGTGTCAGGACCTATTTCCACATCTAATTAGTCGCAACCATTTTTTCACTTGGATGTATACCTAATACCCCCAGTATCCCCTTTGTTACCAACAACATTCACTTTTTCACATGTTCCAAGCTTGAACTATGCCATCTTCTCAAGTCAGCCTGGCAGTCCCAGTATTACCAGCGTTTACTTTGGAAAAAGAACGTTTGTTTGTTCGTGCGCCCGATCTCGAGCCAGCAGCACGCTTCCTGGAGGAGGCGTGTCACTCAGCACGTGACCGCATCACGTGACCCGGCGCCACCTTCAAACCCGGAGGCTGCCATCCGCTCAGTGCGAGCGTTTACTTTGGAAAAAGAACGTTTGTTTGTTCGTGCGCCCGATCTCGAGCCAGCAGCACGCTTCCTGGAGGAGGCGTGTCACTCAGCACGTGACCGCATCACGTGACCCGGCGCCACCTTCAAACCCCGAGGCCACCACCCTTGTGGCTGTAAGCCCGGTGGAAAGAAGCCCACTGGCTGTTATGCGGCTGTTGCGCGAATGGTGGCGAAGCAGTATTTGTTAATGGTTAGTAAATAGCATTAGTACATATCTGTACAGCACACAAGGGACTGTCTAATACATAGTACTGCAGACGAGGCTCCAAAGTGTAACCTGTCTCGTGTTTACACCCTGTTGACATTGTTTAAGCGGTGTGCTCCACTTTACCCCTGTTGGTATCTAGTGGGGTTTCTGTACATCTAAGTGTACCCTTTACTATTTTTTCTTCTCTTTTTTTTTTTTTTTTTTTTTTTTCTTTTTTTTTTTTTTTTTTTTTTTATTCACTCTTCATTTATTATTATGACTTCATACACAGCATACAAGCTTACATCAAATATGCCAACTATTACCCCCTTGGTAATGATGCCCCAGCCCCAATCTTCATCGCCCAATTCAGCAAATTCCGTAGCGGCATTACATTCCTTCTTTACAGCTAAGAATGTCACCCCTGCAAATCTGTTTAAAGAAACTCGCTTTGCATTTGACAACATAAATGGCAAAATAAATACCACTCGACTAGAGTGCCCTAACAACACTTCTTCAAGTATGATTTCTACACCTTCCCCTATAACAGTTGGTAAAATTGGTACCCCACAGCATACTCCTTTGAGATGCACTTCCTCCCGCCCAATTTCTGATCGCACAATGCTTGAATCTACTAAATCTTGCCATATGATGCATAATGCGAACATGCCCAGATCGCCACCTGTTTTCTCGCTTTCATTATCTGACGCTCAAATAATTTCCATTCACGGAAGCACCTCAGATTCAAACCTTGGTAATAGTGATTCTGAAAGCATCAGTAGTGTTCCTGATGACATTAGTGCTCTATCTCCTGACATTGCACTACCTTACCTTAATTCATTTGCTCTTCCAACTCCGCGCATTCACAACCCTCATTTAGTTGATAATGCTACCCAAACCCTTTCTATGATTCAACCCACTTTAACTGCCATCAACACAGCTGTGTACAGTCTGTGTAAACTTTATGAAGCACTAGATAATAAAGTCTCTCGACAAACCGCCCAGTTTGAAGACCTGATGCAGTGGCTCTCAATGCAACAACTCACAAAATTAGAGTCCAACAAAGACAAAATAGAGCTGTCACTAGTCATACTGCCCAACAATCCGAAGACAGATTTATCTCCTCATTCACTGACACCCTGTCCAGTGCCATTAATTCAAGGCATCATTGGTCGGGACCCAGTGCCTGAAATGCATGACGGCAGCAAGGAGCTGACTCCACAAACAAATGGTGGGCTACCTACAATACCAACGGTTTCAAGTTGCGATCCAGTGAGAGACACACAGAGGGTGAATGATGTACAACCATTACCAGTGCCTGAAATGCATGACGGCAGCAAAGAGCTGACTCCACAAACAAATGGTGGGCCACCTACAATACCAACGGTTTCAAGTTGCGATCCTGTGAGGGACACACAGAGGGTGAATGATGTACAACCATTACCAGTGGAGAATGATGTACAATCATTACTAGTGGAGAAGTCAAAAAAAACAAAGAAAAATATTAAAAAATATAGCATTCATCCAATAAAAAAAACGAAAAACATGATTGGATTCAAACATCAAAAAAATACATTGTCCACCTTTTTTAAAGCTCTTAGTAACAAGCAAACACCTTCCGTAACTTGTGAGCTGGGTGAAGCAAGGACTGCCGTCTCCGTGGACTCTGGAGGGGTAGAGGTAGCAGAGACTCCTCAAGCTCCCTCCCCAACCGACTCAATCATGAACATCCCGTCTGTGCCCTTGTCTCCTTTATCACAATTGGTACAAGTTTTGGGTGTGCTACAAAAAATTCCCATAACCTCATTAGTCCCAGACAAAAACATCTCTGCCCAAATCCCTATTACTTCTCATACAGTGCTCCCACAGGCACCACCTAAACCATCAATTAAAAGTGGAGCTGGCTTGGTCCCTGCATTTCCTTGTCCACAGCAAACTCTTATTCCTGTACAAAATTCGGCTATTGCTGCAAACCAGTCCAAAATGGTTACTTTTGCACCCCTGCCAAGTGATAAACACAAACAAAATGAAATCAACATGCAGTCCTTGACAGACGAATTAAAAAAGAAAGTTGATGAATACCTTGCTGCAAAGGTGGTTTCTGTTTTTGCACAAACCCAAGGTGATCCTACAAAATCTGCTGATCATTTAAATCATGCTAATCAAGCACCTGTAAATGCAGCATTTGATGTGGCAAGTCTTTCTGGACAAAGTAAGCCCCCCAACAAAAAAGGGTCCCCGCGCAATAACACCAAGCGCTGGTCCTCTGGGCCACCGAATACAGGTCATACTCAATGCCATACTTTAATTCTTAAATGTCGAGAAGGTAACCATCAAAAATATGATCTAAATCGGCAAAGTGTACTGAATATTTTTGGTGACACAAAAGAATTATGTAACATCTCTTCGCATGATATTGACAGGGTTGAATTTATTTCTGAAGTATCCCTATCAATAGTCAGACTCTGGATCCCATCTGGTGCAGTGCATCAATTAATATGGCAAAATAAAATGATTCTATTTAACATGGGCTTTTTGCTGGCAGAAGAACCAGAGTCTGCTCACGTGCCTCCAAATAGTCCAGTTATGGCCCCCAAAATATATCAGGGTTCCCGTAGTGAATCAAGAGCATCATGGACCACTGAAAATTCTCGATATTGACCACTAGAAGAAGAAACCCAAACCGTTCTTCTCGTGGCCAGTTGGAATACAAGAGGGCATAAACATCTCCATTCCTCTTTTGGAGAAATGTCATTATTATATCATTTCATCGCTCTACAAGAGGTATGGCTTACTACGTTTCCGTTATGGGACAGCTATGAAATGGCCTTAATTCCCGCAGTATTGACTGCAGGTAGACCATCATCGGGTCTACTAGTGGCTGTCAATATTAAATTTGGTTTCTCGATTACGGCATGGGCGTCTGTTGGTGCACATATCCAGCTTGTGAGAATTTGTCATAAAGACACAACTTTTGCCCTATTAAACATCTATCGCAATCCTCTCAGTATGCCGGATGATATATTTTTTGAAGGCTTAAATGATATGCTCGATTTAATCTGTCTTGACAAAACAATCACATATACCATCATACTTGGTGATTTGAACCTCAATTGTTTGAAGGTGGGTGCACAAACACAAAGTGCACGTAAATGGGAGCAGATCATGGCGGAGCGGAACTATCACATGGTGAATGGTACAGTCCAAAATGACGTCCCTCCTCACTACACCTGGCACAGAGGGCTCTCAAATAGTATCATAGACTATATCTATGTTGACATCAAGCTTTTCCAACAAGTAGCTTGTTTTGACATCATAGTGCACCCAAAAAGTGATCATTGCCTTTTGTCTCTACAGTGCATGTTGCAATCCACAATGTCAATTAGACACATACATTATTATGGCATTGTGGGAGTGAACAACTCCCGCACACGCCTCAAGTGGACTGCAAGCTCCCTGAATCAGTTTGAACATCTTGTACTGAACAGGGCCCAACACTGTAGCAGTAATGAATATATCGACCTATTACGTTCATTTGAGAAGACCATAAATATACCCCAGTCAAATAGGATTAAACACCATCACACATTTGACCCAGTAGTCTGTACAAGAAGGAGAGAATATAGGAGGCTTAAAAGACAAATTTTAATGTCAACTGAAGTTGATAAATGGCAGACACTGAAATCTGCAAAAAGCCATTATAAAAATTGGATCTGTGGACGCAAGTCCCTGCTATATCAACGAGATAGCGAAGCCATGGCCAGTGCCATGAGCGACAAAAACTCAGCTGGCATGTGGTCGCTCTTGAACAATCAGACTTGTCATCAGCAAGCAGATGCTCAATTGAATGGGGTTGCTGAACACATGTGGATTAAGCATTTCTTAATATTATATGATGACCCCTGTTACAACCATGTTAAATACTTGCCGGCGCCAACATCCAGCTGGAATTTAAACGTCTCAGTTGAGGCTATTCGTGACATAATCAAAAAATTGAGCTCATCTCGAGCCGAAGGTCCAGATGGGTTGTCAAACCACATGTTCAAAAGCCATCCGGACATATGGTCCAAGATCTTGTCCAGGATTTTCTGCGATATTATTCGCAATCGCATGATTCCAACATCCTGGAAATCATCTATCATAATACCGATCTTTAAAAAAGGCGACCGGTCAATACCTTCCAACTATCGACCGATTGCATTACTAGATGCCCCAGGGAAAATCTTTACCAAACTGGTCCTAGCCGAATTTAACACCTGGACTGGCTTTAATAACCTTAGGGACTCTAATCAAACTGGTTTTATGGTAGGAATGGGGACCAACATCAACCTCATGACCCTGAACGCAATCAAAGCCCAGTGCCAAGAAACAAAACAACAGGTGTTTCTGGCCTTTATTGACCTGAATGCAGCTTTTGATTCGGTGAGTCGTCCTCTACTATTAAACAAGCTTGCTAGAGATGACTGCCCAGCGACCCTATATGACATCATACATTTACTGCATCATGATACGTCGATACGAGTACGTATTACACTAGATGGTCTACTAACAAACAGCATACCGACCTTTCGTGGTTTAAAACAGGGTTGTTCGTTAGCTTCAGCAGTATTTAATTATTTCATCCATGATGTCAAATTTGCATTTTCTACTGTCATATCAGATTCCCCCAGGCTGTGTAATCGAGAAGTTCAATCACTCATGTACGCAGATGATCTAGTACTCATATCCAGAACCCAGGTGGGGCTACAACGACTTCTTGACACGTTCCACCAATACGTCCTAGCTAATGAATTATCTGTCAACACGTCTAAAACCCATATCATTCAATATTCTCCCAAACGTACAGGCCCAGCCTCATATGTGTGGTCCATAGGTAATACCCCACTTAGTCTAGTCCCCAGCTATTGCTATTTAGGCATGATTTTTGAAGGGCTGTTAAAAGCAAATGGGCAGATAGAGAGGATTGAGTCTAAGTTACTTACATCCATCTCCCAAGCTCGTGTTATCATGTATAGATATGGTAAATTCTCTATTCTTCCGGCTTGGCACTATTGGACTAAGAAAGTTGTTCCCACATTACTATATGGCCTGGAAACTCTTCCAGTAGATTCCACATTTAAATTTGATCAATGGGAAGCTAAATACTGGCGTGCAATTCTTCATCTTCCTCAATGTGTCCCCATATCATGGATGAGATATGAGCTTGGTCTAACCTCTCTTGAAGCCCATTATAACTGGCGAATATGCTCACTTTTTGGTAAATGTCTGGTGTCCTCTAATGAAAACGTATTACTAAACACGCTTTCTCGCCTTGTATTTGCGGTAAAAAAATCTAGATATATTTCTGAGTGGCTAATACGAGTATATCAAATAATGATAAAGGCAGACGTCTCACTCGATTTGTTGCTGTTGAACCCTGTAAAAGCCAAATTCAAAATCCACCAAACAGACTGGATTAACACATGTGAATTAACTACTATGTATCGTTCCAGTGACCCAGCCTGCTTTCCTCCAAAAAAACTTAAAACTCTCCCAGCGTACCTAGTTCGCTCTCCTGCTCTAAAATATAGAGCAGGAATAATGCGTCTTCGCTTTAATCTATGGGCCACTATGGAAGTCAAGGCTAAACGTAGATTAATTAGTAAAGAACAAAATATCTGTAGATTTTGTCAAGCCTCTTTGCAAGGTGAAACCCTGGCCCACTTATTTACAGAATGCGTACCTCTGAGTGCTAACAGACAAATTGCTTTTGCCAGACATTGTCAATATTTGGGTAATGTTTCACAGGATGAATGCTGGCCAGTCCTGTTGAGCACAAATAACATTGCAATCCAAATAGCAGCCGTTAATTTTCTCATCAGTCTTAAACTAGACAATTAATTTAAACGAGATTTTAATTAAATGTTCCAAATTATAGCTTTCTCAAATCTTTTTAAGTGGTGAATAATGCATACAAAATGTTGCCTTTTAAGATTTTTTATATTGACCATTGACCAAATGTTGTCTTTTGTATACAATGATTGTTGGAATTTATGTCAAATGTTGTATTTTTGTACTTTTTTTTGTCTTGTGTTTGAAAGGTTGATTAAATTCAACTAAATCAATAAAAAAAAAAAAAAAAAAAAAAAAAAAAGTATTACCATTCAGGAACTTGCCTGTGGGACCATAAAGGGACACTCCAGATATTTTAAGCATCTGCCAGGCTTTCCTGAGCATCCTCTCAAGACCTCCACACACAAGATACTATTCGATCTCTAGCCTATGCGTCTTCCAAAACGACCTTGGAATTCCCATGTGTATTTTAACCTAACACATCCTTTTCTGTGTCGCATTTCTATAGAAGATAATGCATATAGAGTGGACAAACACACATTCAAACTAATACAAAGCATTTCCCCTGTGTCTGACTCCATCCCTACATCTGCAACCTCCTTACCCACTTTCTGTCCCTCGTACTTCACTCTTGTGTTTGCGCTCCTTCTCAGCAGACCAAGGTCAGACTTCCCCAGGTGTTGGCACGTTACGTCACAAAGAAGGTTCAGCACTTTGAGACTACTGCAGTGGAAATTGAGCACAGTACAAAAGCATAGTAACATGTAACATAACATAGGGCCTCATTATGAGTTTGGCGGTGGTGGAAAACTGTTACCACTGAATTACCGAACTGCCGTTCCTCAACTTTGGTGGTAAGGAGGAGCATTTTCCTCTACCTTACCACCAAAAAACTTAAAAATTGGCAGAATTACTACTGGTGCAATTATCGTCGGCGTTAATTCTGCAGACATCCCCATGGAGTACTACCATCCCTTGTAATCCCGCAGTAAATCCACGGTACCAAGTGGCGGTAACAGTAATTCTGTTTGGCAGTATTTTGGCTGATTTACCACTGGAATACCACCAAACCTACGATTAGGCCCGCAATGACTTCCTTGCTTTTGCTAGGTAGGATCATAAGCACTTTCTTCCCAAGTCTAGAGGGTAAGGCAGGAAGTCAGTACTGTGACGAGGAAGAGTAGACCTAGCAGTATTGAAGATGACCAGTTAATAACCAATTAATGAACTCCACATCCCCCTTCCACATGCCAGTATTTACCCATAAAGAATACCAATGCCAGAAGCAGAAGGGGCCTATGACATACCATAGACATCATCGGTATGCTTCTGCACACCCCATCACCACTTTCTCTTCAAGTAATTCAGCTCTCGCTGCTCAGTGCATTCCAGAGTGCAAAACATTCCTGCCAAAGGAATGTATGGCCTGACTGTCCATGTTAAATGTATAACGCCTAATAAACGTGTTTTGATCTGCCCGCATGGTTGCTTTGCACGTTTCCTGCAGGGGATGCCTATGTGCCCTAGCCCACAAAGTCCCCAAGCCTCTGGTGGCTGCACCCTGGACATTTACAGACAAGGCACTGCATATGCCATTGTGATCACTGCCCTAATTGAGTGGCTGGTCAACACCACCAAGGCCTTTCTAACCGTCCCTTGTGCTCTGAACGTGAAAAATAATTTGTTAATTGTCATAGAAACCTCAATTCTTTTCAAGTAATCCAAACTGCTCTCTTTACCTGTAGGCAAAGATAAAGTTCTTCCCGTGGAGAGGAGGTATCCTGAAAAGGTTAGCACAACAATGTCCTGAGACTTGTGAAAGCTTGACACCACTTGAGGCAGGGAAATGAATCCCAACTCATCACAAATGCACCTCAGACTGAACCTTTAGACAGGGAGATCTAGAGATCAGGGCCCCTATCTCCCCCAGCCTATGAGCAGATGGGATTGCCACTAAGAATTACATTTTAGCACTAGGCGCTTGATGCCAATGGGCTTGATCAGCCCAAATGGAGCCACATACAAGAAATTGGGCACCATTGGCAGATTCCATGGAGGATTACCTGCAAGGCGGGATGGCTTAGAGAGAGACCATGGGCCTCATTACCAGTCTGGCGGTAACCGCGGCGGTAAAACCGCCTGGTTACCGCCGGACTCGTATTACCATTCCGCCTCCGTGACTCCCGGAAATACCAGGGCATTACGACCCTGGTGTCCCGGGAATACCGGAAGCGGAATTCGGTTAATCCCCATTCCCATTGAGTCCAATAGGACTCAATGGGAATGGGGAAGTGGAAACACCGGCACCATCTCATGATGGTGCTGGTGTTTCCACGTCCGCCTGCAGGCGGGAGGTATTAAACCCGCCAGGTCAGACCTGGCGGGAAGATCACCTCCCGCCTGCAGGACTCGGGATTGGGCGGTCCGGAATTAACAGTGGCAGCGGGTTTACCGCCACTGTTAATTCCGGACCGCCCGACCTGTCCCCATGTCTTCAAAAGTTGTCCCGCTAGCATCCCCCCGCCCCCTTCCTTGGCATCATCTCTGCAATTCTCTCAGAAGGTCCTGATTGCTTCATGCTGGCTCCTTAGGGATGAAACACATCCAGTAGGCATTGGGGCACCACAGGCGTGCCCCATTCCAGGCCGGGGACATCATTCCTCCAACACCTTGCTAGAACGATGGCCCAGTGTCTGTCTAACTCTTGAAGCATGGCTGGGCCCCTGGAATGCTTTATAGTACCTGCTTCTAGCTCAGACATCCCTAGCCTGTGCACCCCCACCTCTCAGCTGTCATGACCATTCAATGGCCACCTGAGGCGGAGGCCATTTCGGAATAACCCAGTAAGGTGCTATCAATAGCGCCAATATTATTGGAAGAATCACACCCTTCTTGGCCAGAATGGGACCACAATATTATTTCTCACAGGCTTCATGTGAATTCTCTCAGGATCTAACATATTAATGGTATCAGGGGATGGAGTGGGGTGGAGGGGGCAAACACCAGCCTTTCAGGTCAATCGAATGTTAGAACATGCACCTTCCGGGCCCAATGGGACTGAAACATTGAGTAGAACTTGTCCAGGTAAGTGATCTCTGGGGTGGTCAACACTCCACAGTTCGTGTCCCATATCTTGCAGGCAGTGTCTGAAACATGCCTGGAAAAAAAGATGCAACTCCTGCGAGCCTAGGAAAAACGTAACCAGATAGTTTACAGTCACGTTCTCCTCCCGCTGATGTGTCCTGCTTCTAGAGAAATTACACGATGCTCTGACCATTCACCAATCACCTCTGCTAGTTCCTACAAGAACCTGGACCTGGGCCCCACCCTAACAATGTAGATATGCCATTGCAGAGGAGTTGTACCTCCATCAGACCATAGAAGACATGTAATGCCCTGCCTATGGCTGCCAATTCTCTCCAACTGGAGGTGTGATCCGCCTCTTACAGAGCCTATGTCTCCTGATGCATGCTTGCACCTAGTGTTGCCCGCCACGCTACACTGCCTACATCGGTAGTAATTAAGACCCCGCATGGATGCTCCAAAACGGGTCTTTTCTTGGTATTGGACATCTGAAACTACCATTGCAGTCTGAGTCATAGCTCTGTTGATATTGGAATCAGAGCCTTGAACTTTAGTGATATCAGATCCCTGAGTTTGTGTGTGTGTGATACTAGAGACCCCAGAAACAGCCTCGCCCTTGAGACCACAAAAGCACATGAGGCCACGCGCACCTGCTCTTTCAGCAATCTTCTGAGTAACGTGGCTTCTACCCAAAGGCCTTTGTCCAATGCGTTTTGGAGATGGGCCACCCTGTCTTACAGAAGGTTCCCTCTTCCTTTATTTGTGCAGAATTGTGCTCTAATAAATGTTAGCTTCTCTGATTGCTCCAAATGGAAAGTCTCCTGATTTATCAGGAATCGCCACTGAGACAGGCCTCTACGTGGTCTCTCTACTTGAGACGATGCTGGGGCCTAGATACCAGCCTGACCAACCAGATTCCCAAATATGGCTATATTCGCATCCTCTCCTGGTGCAGAAAAGACACTACCGGGGCCAGAACCTTGGTAAAAAAAAAACTGGGAGCCATTCTCACCAAAAATGGAAGTGCCATGAATTGGAAGTGTATGGCATCGTGTGTGCCTGGATTGATCTGTCTCGTGTGCATGGATATGCCAAGTGTAATGCAAAGTCATCTGATGAAACGCAGAATGTGGAGCCCGGGAGCTTCCAGGTCTTGACCATTGGGAATCAGACATGATGGGACTGGATATACAGCGGTCCTCTTTACCCTAATCGTACATAACTGAAACCTGTTAGAGTACAAAGACTTACCTTTTAATCCTAGCTCCAGCTTTATTATTGCCTGCTGCCTGCTTTACCTGCCGCCTAGGATACCACATAGTGCACTTCCTTTACAACAGACCTAGTGAGCTTCTGGTGCTGTTTCATGATGGGTTCATGATACTGAAGGTCTGGCGATGCTAGTCAGTCCCCTGTAGTTATAAAAGCCATCGTTTTTTTGTAATTTCCACATCTTGAACCTGGTGTTCACTATAAATTGTTTTAGCACCTTCCAGGCTAAAACCTGCCTGAACCTGCAAGATGGCTTAGGCACCATGAAGAGTTGGAGCAGAACCTCTATCCTTGCTCTGCTTTCAGGGATCTCACTATTACTTACTTGACCAGCAGCTCATGTATTGCTAATGACATGGCTTTCTTCTTGATCTTCTTGATGTGTCTGAGATGGGAGACTGGAATTGATCTAGTAACTATATCAAATGTTTTTGTTGGGCAACACTTCTGATGAAGATTCTTTCCCAAGTCCTGAAAAAGGGATGAAGTCTGCCTTCTTCTGGGCAACTTTGATTATCAAGATTTCTGGAAACTTTCCTTTCCCCCTCTTGTGCTAGTATCTTTTCTTCGTCCTCTGGCTAAACCGTGGAAGTAAATGAGGTGTGAAGGCGCGTGTGAATGAGCAAGTGAATGCTGTGTGAATGTGTGTGCACCCGCATTTGTGCCGGGCGTTGGGGACACTGATTTGGGGTGGGGTGGGAGCAAGAGGGGACTTGGTATTTTTTGCTGGGTATAATGCAAAACATGCTAAGTGATATTAAGTGGCTATACTGGCTTAATTTGGTGCAGCCAGTCTGGATTAACACTATTACTGCAGAATGGCATTTGTTTCATTTCAATTTTCAATTTAATGGTAGCTTTTACAGTGTTCCTTCAGTATTTAGAGATTGTCTTTCACCATCATCTTTTAGTCCTGGTGGGCATAATCTGCTTAACACCTGGATCAGATTTACATAGGACATAACCAAGAGACTGATGCTTTGTATTCAGGAACACAGACTCTGCCCCGATAATGGACATGCATCTGAAATGCATTGGCCATTGTCAGTATGTTTTCTTCATGATCTGGTTTGATATTAATGCGCATGAAAACATATTTTCACATGTTGTTATCTACATGATGAATTTTGATGAATTTATCTTGTAAAATGTACTAGATTGCATTTGTTTAGAACCATTTTTGTGAGAGTGCAGCACCCAAAAAGTGATCCTTGATCCTTCTTCCATAATGATTAATCAAACATGATAAGTGTTATTAAGTGTCTAGACTGGTCTGATTTGGCGCAGCCAGTTTGGCCATACGCTATTACTGCGGCATCACATTTTCTTTATTTCATATAATGGCAGCTTTTTTGGTGTTCGTGCTTTAATTAGAGATTGCTGTTCACCTTCACATGTAAAGTCCTTGTGAGCTTCATTTATTTCTGTCAGGGTTTGGAATGATAAGGTTGAGGTCTCTTCAAATGAGGGTGACTTTCCCCCTGAAGTAATAGCCACTGTACTATGCTTGTATACGCGGATCAAGAAACACAGATGAAAGGGTGGGGAGGCACCACCTGGGATAACCAGGTTGCAGAAGAAAAGACAAAACAAACCACAATTAAGGTCACATAGCTATATCACCACCTCCCCACTCTCTTGTACCCCAGAAACTGAGATCCTACCTGAATAGAGCAGAGCTCAAGCAAAGAGCCTACAGGGTGTCTCCTACCACCAGTCTTGGAGTCCAAAGATCAGAACCCTGACATACATTGGTTGCCAAGATGGAAAAGTCAAAAGAACTAAAGTTTTCAAGTGACCTGGCCCGAGCGGCACACAGACGGAAAACTAAGGGAGAGTGGCTAACAGGAAGAACCAGGAAGTAACAATGAAATCCTGACTCCCAAGGTCAGCAACAGTTGTCAATGAGCAAAAGGAAGATGCAGAATCCATCATTCAAAAAGGGCACAAAAGAAGAAGGTAAACAGTACTTCTCCATGGGAAACCAATATCCAAAAAACATCAAAAGATAGCGGACTGCCCAAAACAAACACAAGTCAAGAAATATCACCAAGCCAAGTAGGAATATCCAAAGGAGTCCTTGTAGGAAAAAAGCCAAGGGGTCAAAATGGCCAAAAATGTCCAGGAATAGAGCACCAAAAGCCACACACCTCTGGGAACAACAGAATGCAGGATGGGTGAAAAGCAGCAAACTCTTCCTCCTCTACTGCTTAGGTAGTGTTTCCTGGTCGGTGGCGTTGATTCCCGATGGCGTGCGCATGCAGTGTAAAGTCATCACGTACTACGCAATGACATCATTCCGCATCGCCGCCGGGCCTGGTGTCACCCGGGCAACGTGACGTTGCAGAAAGCGACACGGAAGGCACTAGCCCAAGTGCCGCATCTGCCTGCCAGTGGCATGAGCGCGGACCCTGACAATTGAACACGTGGATTAGATTATCACATCACATATTCAAGAGACTGGTAAGGAGGTTGGGGAAAGATTGGCCAGAAAGAGTTGTTCAATCCTCTGAGAGACAGGGGTCTATAAATGGGGAATAGGATGCAGGAAGTGTGGGTTACTAGGGTGTGACAGAGTTGGATGTGGAAGACGATCAAGAGGCCAACCAGCAGGAGGGATGACGAAGCAACAGACTTTGGAGGATTATTGTGACTAGGGAGTGGAAATGGCACTGCAGTTTGAGTTTGCATGTTTGTGTGGTGAGTTCTCAGAGGAAGTAGTGTAAGAAGTGATTGGTACTGAGTGACCGAAGGGTGCTTGAGCAGGAGTGGGGAGGAGGGAATAGCAGTAGGGTAGAGTGAGTGGTAGTGGGGATGGGTGAGTAATAGTGTGAAGGAGGAAATAGTAGTAAATAGTAGTAGGCAGGAGGAGTACCATCAAAGGGGAGAGGCGGGAGCTAGGATGAGTGCAACATCGTAAAGGTAGGAGATTGATGAAATAAGTTAGGATGAGGAGTGAAGTAGTGAAAGTAGGAGGAAAGAGGTGAGAGTGTGTGTGTTTGAACTTATCTGAGTCCAGCAGAGTACTTGCAAGACACTATCTCAAAATCCAATTAGAACACTAATCTTTGTTAGAGTACAGATATATATATATTTTTTTATTGTAACCTTAGTTTAATACAAAAAAAGAAAACTTGAAGTTACAGTTAATCGAAAAAGAAATCGCTTTCTATTGTTTCCTGCTACATTCCCCTAGAGTGTTTGTCGTGTTGCTTCTAGAATTATAGCTCCTCGTTGTTTAGCATCAGAGCATCCATAAAGTTTATTATAGCACAGGTTGACTGAGTATTAGATCCTCCAATCAAATAACTCCACCATGCCTCCATATTTCCTGAAAGCAGAGCAAGGTGGGCTAAATGCAGTGAGCGCTGTGCTGTAATCGCCTCACATTCAGTTATTAGATGTCTCACAGACTCTACAGCATGTTTACAGAACCGGCACTGTGAGTCCAGGACGAACAGATCACGCTTCATCACTTGAATATCCTTGGTATAATAAAGATTAAGACGTAAACGGAGAAACACGTTCCGATGATAACTTGAGGGAAATTGCTCCAAGTATTTGGGGATCACGTCAAGTTTGTTCAATGCACTACCCAAGTCGAGTGATGTTGCAAGGTTCTTCCGGTTTTCATTGTTTATTATCCAGTTTCTTAACCGCAGTTTCTTTTTTGCGTCTTGATGTCATAACAACACGGTTTCTAGGGACACATCCGCATTCTCTAATACGTGAAGCAGTCTTGCGCCCCACTCGTTCAACAGGAAAGCAGAGGGATGCTTCGAAACTGAATGCAACATTTCATAGGGTGTTACAACTGAAGTCACACGCATTTTCCTGAAGATACAGACTGATTTCCGCAGAACTGATCTGTAAAGAGAGTCAATTCCTAACTCATACCGAATTGCAGTAGTTGACAAGTTTTTCGGTAGTCTTAACACCTTGCGCCAGAATTTACCTTCAAGTGTATCCAACAACTTGTGTGGTATATTCCAGCTTGTTTCACTTCCAAACGTTAAGGCTGGGACCACTTTTTGGAGATAAAATGATAATACTGGCCTGAGAGTAAATTTTCCATAGGCTGCGTGCAATTTCACCCCCTGAAATGCAAACATCTGCATGCGAGCCAACAGATCTTGTGCCTATTCCCATTCACGTATAGAGGTGTTAAATAATACACCTAAGTACTGTATGCTGTTTGTCACCTCAAGTTTTTCATCTGTAATCTTCCATGAAAAGTTGTTAATTTTCCTGGTGATGCTTTGGCCAACCACAATAATCTTAGACTTGTTCGTGTTGATCTGTAAGTCATTTTGCACACTGTACCCTTGTAACACATTGAGCAGACGCTGTAGGCCAATAGGGGTGGAATCTATTAGCACAATGTCGTCTGCATAAATGGCCCTACTTATTTGATGCCCATTTACTAACGGGGGAAAGACCCTTTGGCCATTTAAACTCAGCGGCAGGTCAGAGATGAATAGCTTGAATAGTTGAGCGGCCAGAGGGCAGCCTTGTTTTACTCCTCTTTTTGTTTGAATTTCATCAGACAAATCACCTTGCTCATTTAACCTTACTCTAATGGAAGTATTTGAGTGTAAGGCAATCGGCGGACACAGCAGCTCGCTTGGACAATTCCAGGCATTTATTTTTTTCCATAATAAATTAAGGTTGATGCTATCAAAAGCCTGACTTAAATCTATGAAGGCGATGAACAACCTTCTTTTCCGCTTCAGCTTGTCTAGCTTCAAACTATTCAAGAGGACCAGATTGAGCTCTACACCCACACCCGTCATAAACCCTGTTTGACGTGAGTCGCCCGCTGCCACATCCTTGGCCCACGTCGCCAGGCGTTTCTGAAGGAAGGATGCAAAGACTTTTCCAATTGTGTCTAAAAGGGCAATCGGGCGATAGTTGTTAGGATCGTCCCGATTGCCCTTTTTAAAAATAGGTACCACAACCGCTTTCAGCCAGGACTCAGGCAACACTTTCTCGGCAGCAATTCTTTCAAAGGGGATGGCCATTAAGTTTGCCCACAAAGCACTGTGAGCTTTTAGCATCACGTTTGAGACACCGTCAGGTCCTGCCTCTCGTGAGGACTTTAGTTTTTTAATAGCCCATTCAATATCGTCTTCAGAATCGGCCACATTCCACCTTGATGCTCTCATATACAATTTTGTGACATCAATACACTTTTGGTCGTCAAACACCTTCGAGAAATGTTCCACCCATCTCGCCCCATTCACACCATTTGACATTGAATATGTGTGTTTCACACTGCCTGTATTGATGATCTCCCAAATGTGTCTGCTGTTCTTTTGTAAAATTAATTTTAGTATTTGTTCAGCTTGATCCTGCTCTCTTATCTTGTTAAAGGCTTTTATCCAATTTCGATATTGCTGACGCCGAGTTTTTATCAAGTCGGTGTGACTGTCGGAGGGATTTTGTTTCAAAAGTCGTAGATCATCCCATAAAACTTTTTTTACTCTCTCTATTGCTGCACTGTAGTGGTATTTCAATTCAATCACAATGCCTTTATGGGATTTGTTCTCCACCTTGTATTGTTGTAGCAAAATAGGATAATTTATCCTTAAATTGGCTGAGTCGGTCTGTACTAAGTTCGTTGTCATCAGGGCCAACTGAGGAGCATTCAAGCGCAGTCTGTTTGCTCTGTTGTTTATTGTGATGTTATCACTGTATTTGTTGTGCACAGGTTTTGGTGTTAGCCATGACAGCTCCAACGCGTTGTGATGGTTCTTATCTGTCTTTAACACTTTTAGACTTATGATTTGGTCTAAGAAGTTTCGAGACGCCCAGATGTAATCAAGTGTCTTCATGCTCTTTGCCCGCTTCCAAGTGTAGCCTGGGGGGATGTCACCTCGTGTGCATCCATTCAGCATTAAGCAATCTCTATGGAGAATCTCATTGGTCCATTGGGCACCTCGACCCGATTTGATTTCAGATGTTTTGCACTTTGTCACTACGTTGTTTAACCATGCATAATTGAATACACCACATATCAGGATTGTCGGATCGTTAAAAGACAATAAACACTCATCAACTGCAGACATTACTGCAGCGATGAAGACCATCTGTGAGATCATTGCAGGATTCCAGTACAGGTTGACTATCAAGATTATTTGGTCACGTGGGCTTGGTGCCTGACTATTCTGAATTGTTGTGGCTTGCACAAACATATTAAGATTTTTTGAAGATAAGATCGTCCATTCCATATTGTTTTTGACCAGTGTCACTAGACCTGAGAATGGATGACCAAATAAGTTCTTTCCTGCAGGATTAAGAAGAACTGTATAGCCGTCACAAACCGGACATTCACATAGCCATGTTTCTTGCATGCACATTATGGAATTTTGTGCAGAGAATTGCCATTTTTCTTGAAAGAGGTGCACAAATCCTTGAGTGTTCCACAACAGTAACTGATGAAGAGGGTTAGTTTTTTCCACATTATGCTATTGGCTATTATGGTTTAAGGCCTTCGAACTCGGTGTGCGCTTGATGCTTATCTGGGCCCATAGCTCTTTCCTTCTTATTTCATTTGCGGTTAACTCCACTAATGAGGAGTTTTCTCTTTCTTCGTCCTGGTCGTCCACGCAATATACTTCAAAATCAAAGAACAGAAGATCCTCGGCTGCTTCTTTTACAGCCGAAATTAGGGACCGCGATTTAAGATGCAACCTGACCCAGTCCAGATGGTCTTCGGACATATATTCAACCACTGCAATATCGTCTGATTTTGTCGCTCGAAGCGTTGGAATGCAGTATAACAATTTTAGCATATTTCGTCGATTCAGATTAAACTCTTTTTGTTTAGGCAGAATGTTTTTAATTTGAACTCTCCATAAAACTTGATCTGTCCTTGAAATTTGTTTTTTGCTCCAGTCACTTGAGCGTCGCTCAAGTTTTTCAGCTTGGGCTCTTGTATGCTTCAGGTTCAATTTTTCGCACAAAACATTTGATCGGGCCGGAGAGACTCTCACCTCATCACTCTGCGCCTTTATTTCCTTGTTGGTTAACGGCATAGAGGGCAACGTCACTTTTTGCTTTTTTGCCGGGCCTCCACCTTGAGAGACTAACACATTTGACTCCACAGACTTAGGTATGTTACCTTGCCTTTATCAATGGCGGTAGAAGAACTTTCAGCTACAGTGGGGGAGACACCCTCTACATCATCATCTATCGAGTACGAGAAGAACTCACATTACTCTATTGATGCTTCAGAGTTTTCATCATCTTCATAATCAGAGGTTTCTCTGTTTCTTTTAGCGCAGTTTATTGTGGAGTTTTTTGTTCCCAATTCTTTTGTGGGTTTCTGTGTTGCCTCATTTGTTTTCTCAGCGCAAGTAAATATATTTGGGCGAGGAGGAGTTGTAAGATTCCTTATGAATTTATTTGCACCACTTGTGCGAGCACGTTTGGCCACGTGTTTCTGATTTGGGCGTTTTTGTTGTGCTTTTAGACCACCATTTTTTTGATTTAATTGTTCTTCACTCACAAGCTCAGGGGTGGTTGTTTTATTAAAGATCCCAAAAGACAATTTCTTTGTTAGATTACCCAGCTCGACTGCTACCACCCTCGTCACAGGCAACTTTTTGCCGCTTACGTGGCCCTGCTCAGATATGGCAGGCAAAGCACCGCCATTTCTTGTTGCATCAGTAGCTACCTGCTGTGACTTTGCTTCGATGTTACCCAGTAGCTTGTGATCATCTCCAATATTACTATTCGCCGAGCTCCTACTTAGAGGTATAGTAGATGCTTTTAGGAGGGATGTTCGTTGGCATTTCAAACACTCGTTAACCACTCTTCTGCTGATTTCCTCATCAATCCCTTGGCAGATATGAGTTGCCTCACACGACGTTGATGAGATTGCTTTAGACACTAGTGAAGGGCTAACTGAGGCAATGTGCATTTCGCTCCTAATACATTTTTCTGTTGATATATTGTGGCGCATCCATTTTGTACATTCAATTACAGCTTCAGATAAGGATGCCTTGTCCCCATTCGACTGTTGCACAAGATCACATAGTCGATTTTGCCATTTTAAAGAGGTTTCGGCTTCATGGTCAAGTCTGCGCAATTATTTGCGAAAAGGTTTCCAGGGTTGAAATCTTGTTATTGACAGAGGCTAACAGGGATGTCTGGTCGTGAACAGCATCCTGTAATGAGTCATAAAGTTTCATAAAGGGCAATAGAGCAATCGATGTTGCCGCAAGCACGTTATTGTGAATTTGAATGCCTGCCGCCGTGGATAGAGAACTTTTGGAGGGTGGTCATTTCTTACTTCCTCTATGGCCACTTTTTCCTGAGAGCCTATAGAAGGGTTCTCAGACATCGGACCCACCGAGTTAGAATCAATCATCATAGCTCTCTTTTCGACTTCCTTGGTAACTAAAGACTCTGTGTCTCCAAAGGAACTCGATGTTGAGGCAGTATTGATCGTGGCCTGGGTCAGTAGTTCAGTTGTCTTACCACATAGTTTTGCTGAGGAAATATTGTTTTTGGACTCCATCTTCTTGACTGGCGAGTGTTGGTTTTGCATGAAACTGTCGTTTAGTCGTTCATAGATGGCCAGAAAATTTGCTTTTAGTCTTGCTGTTAGCCGTACTTCCCGTGCTGAGATTTCAGTGAAGGCGGCATCAGAAGGAGGTTTACTTTTTGTCATTTCCATAATTGTGACTTCCGACCCAAGCAGCAACCTCTGATTCAAGTCATTCCCTGGAGCAGCATCAAAGTTAGCCTTTCGGCTCTTTGCCGTGTCCTGCACTGTTTCACTTCCTGATGTGGTAGGGGCAAACAGGAGATCAGTATGCCTCCTCTCCCCAGATCTCATTTCTTGTGTTAAGCCCAGCTGGCCAGCCATAATCGCCCCGCACTGCGGTGGCGGGACCACCGCTGACAGATGTCTTTGGGTGAAGGAAGTATTTGGAACATGTGGCGCACACGGCTCCCCCATGCCGCGTAAGCTGCTCTGCCTAGCAGACAGAGGAGACTGCGCCTCCACCTCCACCTGACCTAGAACGCTTGGAAGGTTGATTGCTAGTAAGTTGGAGTCTGTGAGTTCAAAGGGGGAAACCTGAGCAACGTCACTAGCATCAACATACACTGACGGGGAGGGTAGGACATCCGATTTAGCTTCACAACTGTCTGGGTTGACACCATGGAAAGTTTTGGGGTTGTCAGTTATTGATAGTTTTTGGCCGATTGCCAACACTTATAGGGTACCCAAATACTTTTGTGTCAACGAGGCAAGCGAAGGTACGACACCCGCCACAGTGTCTATGCCAGCCTCAAATTCAATCAGATCAGCTTGGCTTACCTCCTTTAAAGTTCTCTTCGGTAGCTTCCGATGGGATAACAGATTTATACTGCGTCTCGGGCCAGCTTTAATACTCTCCAACGACATGCCGCTGGATTCTTCGGCAATTTAAAACAACTGCATCTGCTCGCAGAGAAAGGCAAGCGGGCAAGCGGGGTGGGCAGCAGGCTTCGGTGGAGTTCAGTTGACTGCGGTAGACTGAACTCGTCACCAAACTCCGCGCTCCAACGTGGAAATTAAAGACAGGACCAGAAATTAAAGGGGCAGCAGTCCACAAAACAAAGTCCGTTGCAGCAGCTCCTCTCAGGGTACAAACAAGCAGAGTTTCTTCGGTAGACTGAACTCGTCACCGAGCTGCGAGCCGCGCTCCGACGTGGACTTTAAAGGCAGCACCAGAAATGAAAGGGGCAGCAGTCCACAAAACAAAGTCCGTTGCAGCAGCTCCTCTCAGGGTACAAACAAGCAGAGTTTCTTCGGTAGACTGAACTCGTCACCGAACTCTGCGCCACGCTCCATGCTCTAACGTGGACTTTAAAGGCAGGACCAGAAATTAAAGGGGCAGCAGTCCACAAAACAAAGTCTGTTGCAGCAGCTCCTCTCAGGGTACAAACAAGCAGAGTTTCTTCGGTAGACTGAACTCGTCACCGAACTCTGCGTAGCAGGATTGTTAACTGTGATACTTGTGCAATGATACTGTAACAACGGGACTGTATGGTAAACGACAGGTTGATGATAGGACTACTCCGGAAGAGAGAGCAGCTGCAATGCATCAACTTGGTCTAGATCCCAGATTAGAGCGCTGGTACACATAGTTAGAAAGACCCAGAGGGAGTTTCTAATTGAGTTTCTAATTGAAATGATGATCAATTAGATCATCATTTTAGCACAAGCGTGTGGTTTAAAGTGTAGGGGTCAACAGTCGATAGCACCAACCAGGGATTACAGACACCTGTGTTAGGGACGAGGCTCATATCAAGAGGACAGAGGGGGAGAGAGAGATGGCCCTAGACCCCACGAAAGAGAAAATAAAAACTCTTGAACTATCTCTACGACTTGGAGTGACCATGTGCCATCTGTGACAGAATACTTTTAGAACTGGGAATACCAGTGCATGTGCCCTGTATGCCCGGATTTCCGAAACCAACACTGATACCACACTCTTGGTGTAATGCCCTAGCAAGGGCGTGTAACATATTTCACATTCCAGTGTGCCACACTCACCAGCTGCAACCCCTAGAACTTTACTGTCACTATTGCTCTGCTGCCAAGCACACGTACTCGTGGTCCCAATCTCACTGCATCGCTGTCCCTGCCTTCTTATCAGACCTCATTGTGCCAGTTCCTCTGCTGTTGACATGCCCCTTCTCCATGGCAGTCTCAGGCTCCAGCCTGCATCTACATTCTTCCTGGCCCAGGGTTGTTGTTAGGAGCACAGGCACCTGGCCCACACAACATCTTGCATACTTCTCCTGGACCATAAGAGCCCCACTTTCTAGCACCACTGAACCTCTTCACCTTGCAGTAGTCCTGTGGGGTATACCAGCGGTGGATCCAGGGTGGGGGCAGGGGGGGCGGTCGCCCCCCTTGTAACCCCTATGGTGCGCAGTGCACCCTCCAGCCTCCTGCTGGCACCCTATTAGCCGCCCCCCTGGCACCAAGAGCTGCCTCCGCTGGAGTATACACTTCCCACATCACATCACCTCACCTCACACGTATATATGCCACCTGAAAGCCCAGCAGTGGGAAGTTGAAGCAAGCAAACCAACCTGCAATCTACCTTGGTTCATGTCCGCATGGCAAGACATTCCTAACTAAGATTATGGGATTCAGGTATGTTTTATTTTTGTCCTCCCCCTCCCTGCCCTCCCAACCCCACTTACCTTCAGGCTGCTTTGTCCCCGGTGGGGGACGATGGCAGCCTCCAGCCGTGTGGAGACTCGGAGCGGGGCCATCCCCGCTCCGAGCCTCCACGCGCTGGAAGCTTCCATCGTCCCCAGCCGGGGAATCAGGTACGTTTTTTTTGGGTTTGTTTTTTTTTTTTTTTTACTCCTTCCTCCCTTCCGCCCTCCCAACCCCACTTACCTTCTCTTTTTTTTTCCGGGAGCGGACGCGCTGTGAACAGATGTGTTCCCAGTGCATCTGCCCCGATGGCTGCCCTGGGAAAGGGAAAACGGACTCCGTTTTCCTTTCCCTGGTGGGCATTTTCTCAGTAATTATTTTTTTTTCTGTTCCGAAACGCCACATTGTTTCGGGACAGAAAAAAATGCTTTTAGTACCCAGGTCTCGCAGATATTGCGATCGGGGTACTAATAGCAATATGCCCCTCGCGTCAGGGGCAGTAACGAGTCAGGTAATCCCCCGGGGCCCTCATTAAGGCCCTTGCTTCGCTCGGGCCTATAATTATGGGCCCCGGGGCATTACCTGACTCGGTAATGCCCCTGCCGCTCAGGGCATATTGCTTATTTATAACCTCTTGGGAGCAAGGGGTGGGGCTAATAAAAATTAGGAATAGGCCCTGTCATGTTACCGTATAGATTAGTACTTGGGCAAGAAAGAGAGACCACGGAGACCATGTACTGACATTCATACAGCCCTCTTTACCGATATACTGTTCTCCCAGTTCTGAGACTTGACCAAGTGGATATTGTGTATTGTGCCAATCCCTGGGTGTACAGGCGTCGGCCTGTGGTTGGAAGATGAGGAGTTGGTTTGAGAGGCAGTAGGACAAAGCAAGAGTAGGAGATGGGTAAGAGAAATATGTGCCGTTGGGTCATGTGGTGCTTGTTTACGGTTCGGTGCAATTGAACCCAGTGCAGAATATTGGCAGTATAGGGCTGACATGTCCTATATGTACAAGTGTATTTTAGCTGGAGGATCTGGTACCAGAAGCTAGGTGTACTGGTAGGCAGTGCAGTTAGTCACTTGATAGGTTTGAGGCGGTTGTTTTGGATGAGCCGTAAACTCCCCCATCCTTCCCAAAAGGGGTAGATCCTGGGATTGCCAAGTCGAATGCAGTTTATGCATCCATGTCCAACGTGACAGTTGGAAAGAAAAATATAGGTCCGATAGCACAACGAATAGAGCGCTCACTTTGACATCTGTGCAGAGCCTGCTGACACAGGTTCGAATCCAGGCAGTACCAAACTCAGCCTTTCATCCTTCCGAGGTCGATGATCCGGATATAAATGCTAAATTATTATTATTTATTATTATTAGGTGCCTCGTTAGGGGAAAAGGCAAAGCGACTGGTCCAGCCAGAGTGCCGCACCTGCATAATTCCCAGTTGAGTGCCCAGCCATGGATGGCAGCATTAAATGGGTCTCCAAGAGATAAAGGCAGAGTTGTTCAGACTCCCCCTATTGACACGATAAGCTGCATTTGAATGTACCATGCGAGTGTGCAGCACATCTCGTGAGTCATAGTGGAGTTACTGCACAGTTCTATGCGTCTGTGTGGTTGTAGTGTAATATGAGAATGTGATCGTGTCTCTGCAGTGAGTGTGTTTATTAGTCTGTAGGGTTACAGTGCGAGCTGCGAGCCGAGGTGTGAGCCAGTCTGCGGCAGTCCTGCAACCAGCCCACATCATTGTGTGAGGAAGTTCGTTTTTTTTTTTTTAAAAACCCCAGAACACCGCGGAGCGGTGAGCGGAGCTGCGAGCCGAGGTGTGAGCCAGTCTGCGGCAGTCCTGCAACCAGCCCACATCATTGTGTGAGGAAGTTCGTTTTTTTTTTTTTAAAAACCCCAGAACACCGCGGAGCGGTGAGCGGAGCTGCGAGCCGAGGTGTGAGCCAGTCTGCGGCAGTCCTGCAACCAGCCCACATCATTGTGTGAGGAAGTTCGTTTTTTTTTTTTTAAAAACCCCAGAACACCGCGGAGCGGTGAGCGGAGCTGCGAGCCGAGGTGTGAGCCAGTCTGCGGCAGTCCGCTGCAGACGCGCAGCAAGCGTAAAATGGAACCCGAGGTACGGCCAGAAGCACGACCGCTGCTAGTGATCCCACCATCGGAGCGGGAGCCGGCAGGAGTGGACGAGCCTTTGCTGCCTCCCAACATCATCCCGGAAAGGGAACCAACAACACCAACAGAGCACGGGAGAGATGATCCAGCATCAAACCTGAAACGGACCAGAGGTAAGCCGTCAATGAGGACTCAGTTGAAACCTCAGAAACTCTCACAGACAGGTTTACCGGCACTATGGGCGCAGTCGCTGTTGCCATTGAGTAGGCAAACGACAAAGGAGTATCCACCGGATGCCAACCAACAGCCTTCGGATCTGGTGGGCCACGTAGACCTCGTGTGGCAATCCGGGGGGGGTCAATCGAGTACCCCGAGAGTTTCGCCCGGAAGGAGCATTCGCCAATGAGGCTGAGGAGATGGATCAGGTGACGGATGTGAGGATTCAGAGGGAATCAACAGACGAGAGAGGCAGCACGCTCGTCCAGCCCGTCCAGCCCGCCTACGCCGCTGCTGGGGGCTCGCACACCGTCTTGACGACGAGAGGTGAGGATGCTTTGGCTATCGGAGGATGGCCAGCATCGGCACCTTCGCGGGGCCACAGCGGTGGAGTGGGGGGGGTGGTCAGATCGGAGAGGTGGACGGAACCTTGACAAACCCGGAGGGTAAACTCCCGGGGAAAATTACAACAAAGGAACAGGACCTCCATCTTGAGCAAACGGGGGAAGATCCAAAGGGACCCGTAGGAGAGAGGCCATCCTGTCAAAAAACTGGTGAAATTGGGGAAACTACAACAAACAAATCAGACTTGGTGCAGAACACACTAAACGTCAAAGCGATGATCCACTCAACTTATAAAGAGCAGATTTCTGATCAAAGCAAATCCGCCAGATCAAAGAGGAGACAATTAGACAGAGAAACTCCAAAAGCCAATAAAAGATCAGGAGAGATAAGCTTCGCGGAATCACTATCAGAAAGTGACGAAGTGTTTATAGACAGTGAAACAACAGGCACAAACAACAGACAAACCGATCAGGAAGACTCAACTAAGGAAACAGACTACGAGCAAGTAAAAACAAGCCGTAACCAACAAAAAAAGAAAAAAATGAAATCGAAGAAAAATCAGTCCCCGCGAAAGAAGACCACACCTCAACTAAACAAGAAGACTTTGAAAAATCAAAATCAGAGGAGTAGAGTGGAAGGAAATGCGATAAAAACAAAAAAACTCGCAACCACAAAGCTGCCGGCACCACTATTATCGTGCTCCTTAAAAACCTTCTTTACGCAACAGTTCAAACGAAAATTAACAGTGGACTCGGAGGTATCTGACGCAGAAATGTTAGAAGTGTTGCAAGAAACTATGCCAGGGTCGAAAGTAAGAAGAACAGTGGAAACCCCAACCAAGGTCGGAGGGTTGAATAAATATGAAACCCAAACTCAGATCAGTAACCTAGAGTCTCCAGGTACAGAGCCTCAGTTGGACCGAGAAAACAATTCCCGGGACCCAATGATCATAAAAAAAAACAGCTGCAGAAGGGATCAACGGAGGGGAGTCAGAGGCGACTGAAGTACGCCGTATCCACAGCCACCCTGTGAAGGAAAAACAAAATCTATCCCAAACAAATAAAGAAAAAGACATACGGTTGGCGTGGACGCAACCCCACCAGACTGCAGGACTTCAAACCTCCCCAGAGACTGAAACAAGCAACGAAGCCATAAATCAAGACCTGAGAGCAACCGGGCAGAGCCAACAAGTAACAGATCAGGCTAACATCTCTCAAATGGACTGCCTGGGTCCTCAGACTCGGGAGACGCCAAAAAAAAACAGAAAAACCACAGTCATCACAAAAAAATCGACGGTTAAGCGACATTGCCATGGCTATTCATAAAGATTCTTCAACCAAAAAACCGGACATGACCACAATCATGTCGGCAATGTCTATTGTTCTAACACCTTTTTGCAAGCTATATGAAGCACTAAAAGAAGAAATCCAGGACAACACAGCAATGCTCTCTAATATGATAGCAAAAATGGCGCATGTAGAAAGCTATATAACAGCAGTAGAAGCACAAAAAAGTATTCAAGAGATCCTGTGGGAAAATAAAATCGAGACTCTAGAAAGGAAAATCGAACTGCTGGAGAAACAAAAAAATAACCCGCAAACAACACAAGATTTAAAAGGGGACAAGCATGTGGTAGACAAATTTAAAAAATTAGATTATGAGAGGAATGGCCTGGAGGTCATTACAGAGAAGAGCTCAGTAATTCCATCATCGACTCAAAATAAATCAGCTATACCGAGAGCTTCACATACATTCTCATCGGAGGCTAGAGCAAAACCACCACATTTAGCCAAAAGTCAAAACAAAATAGAGATGAAAAAAGATGACATCCAAACTCTTGATGCCCAGCCCCCTCAGACGCCCTCAGATCGGAGATCACCTAGTACGGTGGAAGAATTCATCTTAGATTCAGCATTGATGAACATATCACAACATGACAAACAAATCCAAACTACCATGAAGTCACAGGAGTTAACAGCTGCCACGATAGACAAGTTAAAGAATGATGAAACAAGCAACAAAGAAGGAGAAAGATCGCTGAGTAATGATGAAGAAACGTGGGTGCTTGTGAAGCGAAGGGAAAAATTGCCCGAAAAAAGAGATGTTAGCGATTATAACAGTAAAAATCAGAAAGACAACAAAGCATCACCACAAAGAGTGAGGCGAAGAAGCAGAAGTACCCCGAGAAAACAAGCTCAAGCGAGGCGAAGAAGCAGAAGTACCCCGAGAAAACAAGCTCAAGTGAGGGGAAATGGGAAAACGACAACAGAAGAAAGAGGCAAAACCCGATTGTTCAAACTTGAGCAACAAGTCATCAAAGAAGACTTTTTAATTTTAAACAGGCCAACAGTTCTGCAGATCCTGAAAAAATCGAAACGCTCAGGGACCTCAGAACAAAGGACCTAGACTTGGTCGAACCGTACCACAGGGGTAAGATAGCAAAAGCATTTTTACATGTAAAAGCGGAGAGTATAACGCACCTGGACAAATCAGTGTTTGAAGAGCTGAAAGATATGGGCTTCTACTTGAGAGAGCTAACATACCCACAGCGGGAAGAGCGAAGCAGAAATCCAACAAAAATGAACGATCAGAGCACACATTACCATTCAAAAACTGAAAGGCTGTATTCTCATAAGCGATGGAACGAAAAGAGGGACATCAAGCACGTTCGTGAAGACCCAAAAGATAGCCGAAGAAATGGGCCGTTGAATTGGGAGGGAGCCTCCAAGTGGGGAAACAGCAAAGCACGTTTGAGTAGCCTCCAAGAAAGCAGTAGTGACCCACAGGAACGGAGACCTACCAATAGAAGCAGAGAAAATGAGAAATTCACACAACAATTCAAACATTCCGGAGGAGAAATAATGGCTCAAAAGAGTTCACCTAAAACACAAGAATCAAGATCGCCGAGAGGTCCGTGGGATTGGTTTACATCCACCTGGTCAAAGAAATCACAAAAATAGCAACAAATAGGACGGAGTCCTGAGACTTTGTCGTCGGCCCCAATCTTAGAGGAACGGCCCGAACAAAACCACTACAAGGTAGGCTCATGGAACACCAGAGGGCATAATCATTTAACAGTACCGGGGGATGTAAATCTGGGTTCACTTGATATAATATGCCTTCAAGAGACGTGGCTACTTGAGAAACCCTCACTGGACGGATTCTGCTTGGAAACATCTGCTGCAATTAGAGGTCCTTTAGGAAGACCATCGTCTGGCTTGCTTACAGCCATCAAAAACGGATTAGGACTGGAACCTCCAAAGAAATGGAGTGAAGCATACGAAATTCTGGTGACCCTTTCCACATGGTCTCCCCCCATGGAAAAGGGAAATGGCACCACAAGAAACACCTTAGCAATTATAAATTGCTATTGGAACCCCTAGCGGACAACAACAAAGGCTTTCTGTGCAAGAATGAGTGCGACTATTGACCAGCTCTACGAAGATTTCGACGATATCGAGATCATGATATGCGGCGACTTAAACGCCAATTGCAATGAAGAAATAGAGAGAACAGAAACAACTGCAACACAAGAACGGGGAAAAGCCTGGATGAAAGTAACAAGCGATAGAGACTTACAAAACATAGCGACACTCTTCCCAAATCAACTGAATATCCCGACTTGGGAAAGGGGAGAATCAAAAGCAACCCTAGATTACATCTTTGTATCATCTGGACTGGCAGCGAATATAGTGAGCTTTAAAGTGCTGAAAACGAACAACAGCGACCATAACTTACTTATTTGTAAGTGGAATGGCCGGAGACCAACTAAAGTGGTATATAAAGCCACACTTGAAACAAATGTGCAACAAACCCGTCTACGTATAACGGAGGCAAATATTCAACAAATAAAATCAGCATGGGATAAAAAAATAAGAGCAAATCAACAAACAAAAACAATTGAGAAACCGGATTATCTACCACTTCTAATACCATACCGGAAACCAATAGTCGCTAGAAAGAAGCCTGTACCACAGGCCGCCCACGCATACAACAAAGAACTTGTAGAACAAAGGAAACTAGGGCGGCAATTAAAAAGAAAGGCAAAAAAAACAAATCAGGCACAAGACTGGCTAAACTGGAAATTGGAAGCAAAAAGATACACTGCCTGGAGAAAACAAACAAAAGCAACACAATACCAGTTGGACGCAGAAGAAATGATGAAAAAACTGATCACCAATAAATCTAGCGACTTCTGGTTTTTAATTAAAAAAAGTAACACATCATACAACGTAACACCTACAAATGCAGTATTAGAAGTAAAATGGATGGAGTACATTTCGAATGAATTTGAGGAACCTCAGAAACTGACAAAAGTTCAGAAATCCGTAACAAACACGACTTGGGTGTCGGTAGCCAATGTGGAGGACATTGAAAAAAAAATAAGAAGCTTGAAATCATCCAGAGCACCCGGCCCGGACGGATTGACAAACACCATCCTAAAAGAATTCCCTAAAGACTGGGCAAAAGTGATTGGAAAGATTTTCGAGAGCTGTGAACAATCCCATCAAATTCCAGATACTTGGCTAAAAGCAGTCATCGTCCCAATCTATAAGAAAGGTAGTCGGGAGGACCCCGCTAATTATAGACCGATTGCTTTATTAGACATTCTGGGAAAGAGCTTTTCATCCCTCATCCTGGACCATCTGAGGATATGGGAAAGGTCATCAAAATCGAAAGACATATTACAAACAGGCTTCCAGAAAAACGGAACGACAGCAATCAACATTCTGATAATAAACATTTTCAAAGCAAAAATCAAAGAAGGAGCACCAAAAATATATCTGGCCTTTGTGGACATGTCAAAAGCATTCGACAAAGTGGACAGAAACATGCTTTGGGGAAAATTGAATGGGTGGGGATGCCCAAGATCACTGTTAGATCCACTAATCGCCCTGCACTCAAATACAACGGTAAGAGTGAAATTAAACCAACAGGGAATTGTCTCGGAGGAAATTCAAGTAAAAAGAGGCGTAAAACAGGGTTGTCCTCTTGCGCCCGCACTTTTTATCGCCTTTCTGGGAGATTTGCAATACTCGGAAAATGAGATCAGAACGTTCCCTCCGAAACTAGGGAAAACTCATATTCCCCGTCTCCTATACGCGGACGACGTGATTCTCATCGACCAGACCAAAGTGGGTTTACAACGAAAATTAACAAACTTGAAAAAATACACAGATGAAAACCTTCTGGAGATAAATAGAAATAAAACAAAAATCATGATCCTTGAGAAACATAGAAAGAACCTAACAACCAAGGAGGCATGGTATCTGGATGACATAAAAATTGAAAAAGTAAAAAATATCAGATATCTAGGGTTTGAAATAGACAATACAACAACAGACAAAGCTATGCAAACAGTACTCTGGGACAAAGTGAAGAGCTTGATAGCACAAATGAGAACAATAGACAAGAAATTTGGCAAATTCACCTTAACTCCGGCAATCAACTTCTATAAAATGAAAGTAGTGCCCTCGCTAACAAGCGGTATGGAAGCCTCTCTCTGTATTCCGGAGAACATTTGGAATAAGATAGAAGGTATGGTCTGGAGATCAGTTTTGGGATTGCCCAAATCAACGGCAATTGCGGCCATTAGAAGGGAACTTGGGCTAACGTCTTTGGCTTCGATAGTCGACGTTAGCGCAATGAGGTTATTTAGAAAAATCATTCTGGCAGAATCCCTCCCGATCTACGCTGTAGTTAAAGAAGAAATGTTAAACGGGAATTGCACGATATTTAGAAATTGGGCCGAAACTAGAAAAGAAAGACTGTCGCAAATAATGTGCACGGAAACAGATTTAAAAGAAAATCCAGACAAAATCAAGCGGAAAATGCAGGAAATGGACTGGATTAAAACAATAGAAACAGCAGCAGACAACAAATTGCTACAGCATCTTCCACCTACATGCAACAAATTAAAGGTACCTATAAAATACGTCAGCAAATTTCCAGAAAAGAAAAAAAGACACTTGTTTATGAAAGCGAGACTAAATACACTTCACACAAAGCAAATACTTGCCATCCGAGGTTTGGTGGAAAACCAAGCATGCAGGTTATGTAAAAATGTGGACACCGTGGAAACGATTAGGCACCTGGTTTTAAACTGTCCATACACCAAACAGAACAGAATCACTTATCTATCTCCGTTGATTACAAATCCTTGGATGTTCGAAGAGGATAACATATGGAACAGATTGATCTCAGGTGAAGCTACGCGGTGGACAATGGCCATGACAAACCTAATCGAGTTGGCTTTCAAACAGATAAATGAAATTCTTCTCATCGAAGACGCCTCATTAATACAAACCTAAGGAGTATCGGAACAATGACATTGGAAACGTATCTATTGTTTATAAAAAGATGTACCTCGATCTGTTGAAAGCCAACTCTCCGGAGAATCTTGAAGAGTTAAATGCGTAGATCTTTTTGATAAAATTACAGGTCTCGGCCTGAAATATAAATCAAATAAATAAATAAAAAAAAAAAAAATATGAGAAGGCTACTGCCTGCAGCGGTTTGCGTCTTCATACAGATGAGTACACAGGGAAGTGTGCAGGTTTCTTAATATCAGACATTTGGTCTGCAAGGGGCATCAGCAACAAAACACTTGTCTTCAATACAGCATAATTAATCAGCAGTCAAGAACTTCTTTTAAGATGATTTTCGGAATATTAAAAAAAAATAACATGAAATCGGTCACTGCAGGTAGCAGTCGTTTTGAGGTAGCTCAGGGAGCTAAGTGGCTAATGCAGGGATATGCTTGCCTTTGCAGGCCTTGAGGTGTTGACGTGTCTTCTGCAACAATCCACGTGTAACAAGGGGGCACACCTCCCTCCACCAGAGCAACAACATAGATGCGGTGCCACTCTCTCGATGCCAGCCTACTCACAAAACTGGACAAATATTCTTTCCAATGGGATGCATAGACATTTTTTTTAAAACATGTGGAAACATCTTAACTTAAAAAAAGGCAACACCGTGACAGAGAATTCCGCCTGAAAGTGATCTGCAGTAATCAGTGAGATGTTCATTGGATTCCTTTGTGTTTCCATGCCTCCAGACAGGGCTGCATTAGGTTTCTGGGGTGCTCGTTGTGCAAACAGTCAAGGGAACTCTAGGTAATTGAGAGCATCACGGCAGCAAGCACATTAATCGGCTGTGCTATCTAAAAAGGATTGCAACCTGTAGCATGCAGGCAACTCCGAGATCTCCGCAGCAGGCACCTTAGCATGCTGAGCTACATTACTGGGATCGGAATCTGTCGCTGCTAAACTTTCTCATCTGCCTATTCTAGATGATTTGTATTAAGTGCTCAGTTCTTCATTTTTGCTAGGGTTTGAGTGCTACTGTTTGCCAGTATTCTATGCAGCACTATTTAGAAGCACTGGAGTAGTCAGATGAAAAATAATGCATTAAGTGCATTTGAACTCACTACGCTTGAGGCCGTTGCTGAAAGGTGCCATTACCCTTCATAGAATACTTAATTTACCACTCTGTAAAGGATGAGAGGCTGACATGTGAACATTGAAAATGGGATGTGTGAAAGGTTTGCAAACTTCACACATATTGTGATGCCAAACAAAAGAGTCGAGTAGTGCGTATTGATGGCACAGCTGATAGGGTAAAGTCTCAGTTGACTTTCCCGCCTCTGCAGATCTCTTATATTTTTAAAGAATAGTATCACCTACACAGCACCTCTTAGGAACGTACGTCAACTCACTATCCAGTGCTACACGAGCCACACTGTAAGATATATTTTGTTTAATGTATGGCTACTAGACTTAACTGTCTTATCAAAGAGAATTGCTCAATTGAAATTGACACTGAAGAAGGTATGGGTTTATGGCCTACCCTTAGCATTATATGCATTGAGGAATCAGCCCGGTTCGGACCACCACCTCACACCCCATGAACTAGTTACTGGGAGGCGAATGGGAACGTCTCTAACTCCTCCATCGAGGAATAGGAGTGATGCCCAGAAGACAGCAGAAATGTTAGGAAATGAAATGCGTGATTACTTAACATGTATGACCGCTAGTATCTCTGTCATTTCAGATCAATACAGCAGCAAGGGGTGTCGATCTCAGGATGCAAGCGACTGGAATACAATAACTTTTACCTGTATCAAAATTATTTGTGGGAGATCCGATGTTTATCCACAACTTTACTAGGAAGTGGCATGAGCCCCATTTTATGAGTCCCTTTATAGTTGAGCACATTACCCCTTCAGCAGTAAAAGTCCAGGAAAGGGGTGCCTGGATTCATTTGGGCAACGTCAAGCCGCATGCTGGTGATGCCACCCCCACCCACTGAATCAGAAGCAAGTCAACACGAAGTAGTTCAGCACGTGCAGACTCGGTCGATGACGAGGAAGAAGGCCACAGAAAGTGCTGAGTAAATAAATCCAAAGTGTGCATTTGGAGTATGGCTTTCCGTGAGCACTCCTTATAGATATTATAGCAGGTGTGCAAATGTGTTGCTTGAACCACAGAAATCTTTTAAACTTGGGCTTAATAGTACTGAAAGTACTGAGGTCCTGAAAAGTGTGCCAAATCTTGAGTTTTTGTTTAACGACTGGAAGAAGGAGCAGTTTCCAGATTCGTTCCTTACTGAATTTCATTTTGGTCTCCCTAATGGTCCTGTCTGATGTCAACACACATCGGCTCTTACTTGCTGTTTTTCTTTTCATTTTGCGAGCATATCCTGCACTGTTGGGGAGAAATACTGACGTACTTATTTTCTTGCAAGATCCTAAAAAAAAGGGTCCAATCGTAAGGAGATTGCTCTCAGCAATAATCGAGCAAATCCTGCAGCTTCCCGAGCATCCGACAAGCTTGCCTGATTAAAGATGTTTTTCCTTCCTTAATAGTAGTTCACAGGCATAATGTGGAATCCTAATAATGATACTGTAGTGGACAACGAACAAGCACAGCGGCGTATGAGGTGTCACCACTTCACCACTGGTGGGGATTAATGTATTGGTGTATAATATATGCATGCACCCCATTTATCATTGCTTTCCTGTTTCTCATGATACACAATGTTTATTTTGTTGGTCCAAAGAGGGCAGCAGTCCCTTTGATCCTTCCCACCCAAGTGACCCTTACAGACATAGATGTTGCAAGAAGGCCAAGGCCATATGTGATTATCCCTACACCAGAAACACGTGCAGAGACACCTATTCCTGTGACATGTGGCCCTATGCTCACCTTTGGAGGAAGGTCTGTTTTTGATTTGCTTCATGATCATTGGGTACACACTCATTATACAAGAAAGATACCCAATAGAGGTCTAAGAGAAGATGATTGTGAGTTAAATAATTATCTTGACAGCACAGCACGTTTGGGGAATAACATGTGGTATCAACACATGAAAGAGGTAGGCAAACGAACCTTAGAGGAGAGTTGCTATGTTTGTGCTCTCCTATCTTGTGCATTGGGGAACAGCAAGATATTCATAGCTGTATAAATAGACGTCCAAGCCTAACTCACCATGCACTTTGTCATATGAATGGTAAATTCCAGGGCTGAACAGCATCCTTAGTATGGATAACAGTATGGTCATCTCCAGAAGTAGATGATTATGTTTAAGATTTGAAAACAAGAGAAAGACCAAGCACCAAAGATCATGTGAACAGTTAGGAGCAACCTGGAATGAAGGGAGCAAGAATCAGATGGGAAATAAACATGAAGCTTAATTGCCAAGGAAAGACTGAAAAATAAATCGAAGAATGTAAGTAGAGAGGACAGATGCGGATCTGGGGACAGTACTTTCACCAGATGGATGGGAAGAAGTCATAGTTGTATGCAGAGCAGTGACAGGACATCACAGGCCAACTATAGAGTGTGTGAAGAAGGGGTGCAAACCCCTTTGGCCGAAGCTTGCCAAGCTACTGACCTGGGTTGAAGATAAAGGAGGCCCAGTGCAGATAGTGCCTTTAGCAAGCGCAGAACTTTGTTTCAGAAACAATGGCATGAGGAAGGTTGGAGAGAATCAGCAGTACAGTTGAATCTTCCATGTGCCAGGTATGAAGGATGGGACAGTAGTGATAATGGACCACTACTGGGCGTGTGGATCCACTAGCTTATATGAAGCTACCCAGAGATTGGGGAGGACTGCATTCCACAGTAATTATTCATGTTCCAGCATTAGCGATTCCAAGAGGCGACCAGAACATTGGAGAGTTTCCAAAGGCTGATGCTCATCTAAGAAAGAAGAGATCACTTGGCTTCCTCAATCGAACAAAAAGGGAGAATTATTTCTCAGCAAAATCATTTGAAGCTTTCAATGCTATTCTGTATGAACACAGGCTGTTCAGCAAGACTTCATCAGTATCCACGACTATCTTTATGCCAGGGATCCAGACGATGGCGAATGCAAAATGGTTACAGATAACCAGATGGGATCACCTGCAAATTATCAACATGGTTACCAGTCATTTGGTCGAAACAAATTGGTCGACTGGACAAATGGTCGAACCAATTTGGTCGAAAACCAAATGGTCGAATTTTTATTTTTTTTATTTTCACCCCTTTTTTTGGGGGGGGTCCCACAACCCCCTTTTTTTCTAAAAAAACCCTTTTTTTAAAAAACAAAAACCCAAAAAATAAATATATAATTAAAAAAAAAAATTCGATCATTTGGTTTTCGACCAAATTGCGTCGACCAAATGTCTTTCGACCAGTTTTCAGTCGACCAAATGTCTGGACACCTATCAACACTACCATAAACGGATTCAATGCAATCAAAGAAGAGTTGCAAGCCATAAGACTAATGCCACTCCAAAATAGATGTGTCTTGGACACAATCACTGCCATGGATGGAGGTGTTTGTGCCAAAATCAGGGAATCATGTTGAACATTCAAACCTTCTCATGAAGACGAGAGTGGGACCTTGACAGAGGCCATAACGTTGCTGACAAACTTGCATACCAAGATGGAAGATGAAGTAGAAGACACTGCAGACGATAGCTAGTTTGCATCAATCTTCTCATGAGTACCACAATGGAGTTTCTTGGAGCATTACTGTTGATGATAATGCTTGTATTCTGTGTGATCAGGATGATAAATACACAGCGCAAAAAGACAACAAAGAAAGCAGTAGGAATGAAGATCATGATTGATGTTGCGTCTGGACTAGAACCTAAGGAGTTAACTCATGAAGAAATCAAAGACTGCATAAAAGCCAGCATTCATGCACCTGAACGAGCAAAGTTCCTTTACCCAAGAGACCACAGGAAGTATGTGGGAAGATGGATCTACTGCAGTCCAAGTGGACAATGCAAGCTTATGACTTGGAGCGTTGATGACCATGTGAAATCAGCAGGATCTTGGAAAGGAATGATGAAGATATGGACCCAAAGAAGCACTTCTTCAAGAGAGGATGTGTAAATGTGGAAACTGGTGAAAGAGTAGTTGCTGAAACAACCAGAAGGGGGAGTGTAGAGGAGGAGCTAAAAGCCTCTACCGGAATTCCTGCCCCAATCTTGCCTATATGTTGGGAACCAGAGATAGTGACAAAGGCGACACCTGTGATGATGCCAATAACACAAGCAGCCTTTAAAGCGAAGTACCCATTGAGAAAGCCATTCTTTATGTATCCACGAAGAGCTGACAGTCTCTTCGGAAAGATCCCTGAAGAGCGGAAGAAGATGGATGAACGAGCAGACTGGTGATGTCACATGACGTAAAGTGACACACTGAGAAGAAATAACAGAAGAGAAAGTAAAGAGAACTTATAGAATGCGGTGACGAAGTAGAGAATTGAGTAACCTTTTATGTGCGAAATGAAGATTACACATGTGAAGAGCACGGAAGAAAATACAAATCATTTTATAACTGTACAGATGCAGCAACAAAAGTAGATTAAGTGATCATAGAGGCTGGCTATATGTAGTAAATAGATTGCAGGCGGTGCTGCCAAGGTATAGACATGCTTAAGAAATCTGGATGTTCCACATCGTATTTTAACAAACTGGGATCCCACGAGCAGGGAAGGTTGAATGTATGGCGCAGTTAACAATAAATAGCTGACAAGCAAGAAAGAATCAGAAAGACTTGTCTGGCCCAGTGTCAAAAGGCCAGTGTAGCCGAGGACTGGTTGACTATCTTCAAGTCATACAATGAATACAAGAGACAAGCCAAGCTCCTGCCAAGGTACAGTGAAAGACAATGAGTGCCAAGTTTTATTTGTTTTAAAACCATCAAATACAGCAAAGAAGCTCGGAAATGTGGTCTCCAGTCATGTGACCCAGATGGAAATAGACTTGAGCAGACTATGCAGAGACCAGAAGATAAGAGAATGCTCAAACTCCCTTTTATTCCCAGGAGTTGCAAGGCCTGCAAGGCCATGTTCAAAGATGTTGGGCTAATTGGGTGGGGAGGTATGGTCAAAACCAACTCACCAGCACCTGGGGTACCAGATTGTGCGCTGATGGCGAGTGGAATATTCCAGAAGGATACAAGCGTGCCAACCAATTATAGAGGGCCACGTATTAAAGAGCCCTATAGTTTGTGAACCAATAGATCATCGTGTATTTTGTGACGATGAGGATGACTTGCACTAGAGGAGGGCTTAGTTATCCACCTGACAGTAGAGATCCAATCATAAACCCATACCCCATAGAAAGTAATTTAGTAATAGTATTCTAAAAAGGAATCCCTCCCTATGGGTATGACTTTTGAAACATCTATTCGATAACATTCTATTGACCAACAAATTTCCCGAATCCTGGAGATCTTTGGGGGTGATCCCCATCTTTAAAAAGGGGGACCGTTTGGCTGCCTCGAATTACCATCCAATATCTCTTTTACATGGAGACAGCAAAATCTGTGTGGGCTTGATCTTGGCAGAAATGGAGATCTGGGCCAAGTCAAAGGGCATCATCCCTAAACAACAAACAGGGTTTAGAAGGGGGCTGTCAACCTCCCTCAATGGACTGGTATTGAGTTGTCTCTGTGCTCAGTCAGGAGGGAAAGGTGGGTTGCCCCTTTTTGGAGGCTGGATGACCTATCCCAGGCTTTCAACACCATTAATAGAAATTTGCTTTGGAAAAAATTGAACGCCTGGGGGGCCTGTCCCCACCTCCTGTCCATACTCATCGAACTCCATAGGAACACTTCTACGCGAGTTAGATTATCAAGAGCTGGCACCCTTTCAGACCCAATCAAGATAAAACGAGGTGTCTGCCAGGGGTGCCTGATTGCCCCCTTTCTAATCATTCTTTTTATCTCAGACTTGACCCTATGGTTGCATGATAGGGGTCTGGCCTCCCCAAAAGCTGGTGATCTGAAAATGAGTTGGCTTGCTTATGCTGATGACGTGGTAGTCTTGGACCACACTCAAACGGGTCTCCAGCCTCTATTGTCGGTCCTAGCAGACTATGCCAAGTGTAATGACTTAAAGATTAACCCGGGAAAATCTAAAATTCTTGTATATAAACATCCTAAAAAGTTAATAAAGTCCTTCACTTGGGTGTTGGAGAACCGGGTTGTAGAGGTTGTATCCGAGATCACGTACTTAGGTGCTAGCATTCAATCTTTCCCGACTATGGGTCATGTAGTCACAACATTAGAACTTAAGGCACTTAATTTGGGAGCACAGATAAAAAGAAATCTTCACAAATTCTGTAAATTCTCTATCCTGCCTATGATTAAGTTTTACATAGGCAGGGTAGTTCCGATTATTGCGTTTGGTTTGGAACTTAATCCCCTATCTTTCAATATAGAGTGGGATAAATTGGAGGCCAAACTGTTGAAGAAGCCACTGAATTTGCTCAACTGTGTTCCTATTAGTTGTCTGAGGTATGAACTGGGCTTGACTTCATTGAGGGGAATCATAGAGTGGAAATGGGTCTCATTGTTGAGGTTAATCTTAGACCCGCCCAAATGCTCATTATATGAAGATGTTGCATTGGCCAGGCAGAGAGGAGGTAATATCTTCCTTACTAACTTGGAGACAAAATGTCAAGAAATACTAGCTGAGTTGGATTGCTCTGTGGAACTTCTTGTCGAGAATCCTATGAAAGTCAAAGTGCGCATGCAGCAAGCTGACTGGATTAGGACAATTGAGAAAACGAGGTTGGCAAAACTCTCGGCTTCTCATAATCAAACTGCTAAAAGAAGAGCATATATGCCACATTATTTAAATCGGTCCTCGGATTCAGCCATTAGATCCATTTTTTTTAGATTTAGATTGAATCTTCTTCCCACGCAGGCAATTCTATCAATAAGAAATAGTGAGGACTGCCCAACTGATTTGTGTCAGTCCCTTTACCATTTACTCTCAAAGTGCCAAGGTACGTGGGCTTTGAGAGTATCTAGATTTCGGTGTTTTGTTCATGATGTGAGGTGGTTGAACATGGATATATTTTGGGAGCAATTGTGTTCCGGAGAGGAGGTTTTTTTGACATTTGAGGTAGTTGCAGTTCTTAAAGAATTAGGTTTAGGCGGGTGAGATTTGTAAGCCAAACAAGATTCTAGTATTGTTGAATATATGATTGTTGTTCTGAGGATAAGTTGGTTTACATTGATGTATTGTGTTTTAACCAGTTTTTCTTGTTTTTAATTTTTTGTAGGTCTGTACTGAGGTTTATTTTTTTATATCTTTTTGTTTTATTAATTTTTCTGTATTGTCTTGGTTTAACTGAGTTTTCTTGTTTGTAAAATAAAATTCCTTGCTGTTAATAGTGTTAAAAGCCATTATATCATTTTATCAATTATGTATGATAAATGTATGGCTAATTCACTATAAATAAAAAAAAATAGAAAGTATATGTAGACGTTTCCCGTTACCCAACCACAGCCCCACATACGTTTTACAATTTGCCACGTAGTGCGACGTCAATGTGACAATGTGACACATGTTTACTATAAAATAACGTTTTTTAATGAAACTTTTTACTGTTTAACATCCGTAGATGTCTGTTGTACTCCCTGTTTTAGATAATTTTTTAGTAAAACAGTGTACATTTTGTCAACCTTATTATTAATCTTTGAGTAATTTCTGCATCCCCATCCTTTCCATAAGAGCGCTCCCTCATCTTAAAGAGCCCATGGGTTCACAAGCAAAAACTGCAAGAACTTTCAGGATGCTTTGTACTAACATGGCGTTTACAAAAAGAAGCAAACAATGGGTGGCAAAGCCAATATTCCAGCAGGAGATTTTTTAATTTGTTAAAGATCTGATATTGACTGTGCTGCCCATGCATATGCCTGGAATGGCCCCAGACTTTGTTCACAGGGACCAGTCTATGCCACAGAACATTGCAAAAGAGGTTTGTCCTGAAAATTATGACATTGTTGAAAGGTTGACTTCAAGATTCAAATGATGTGTTGCTGTCTTCACAATATCTTACAACGCAAGTTTCAAGCTTTTGCCCAATGTTTGGAAACTGTTTTGATTTTAAATAAAATGTAATAGTATATAACTTTCAATGTAATTGTTGAATCATTTATTTTGTTGTAATTATCTTTTATGATGTAATCTTACTAGGTATGGATCAATAGTTCTATTTTTCTTGTCCTTTTTATTTCTTTACCTCATTATCATTGATTTATATTGAAACAATAAATGTCAATGTGATTATTTAAAGTATGTGCCTTTATTCCAAAATCATTGAAAAGTCTTCTTTGATTACATTTCTGGATACATATGCTTTTTGATTATTAAGCAATTTGTAAAGATTCTCAGTAAATTAGATTACTTCTCTGTCACATAGCATTAAAAAGAGTCATTAACACTAGTCTTAATTTAAACTTATGTTCTGAATGCAATGAAGCATCACCTTGTTAGAACAAGCAAGGAGTCGAGCCAGTTCCACAAGGATCTGCATTGGTTTGCAAGTCAAGGATAAATCTTTTGCAACGGCCACTCAAACTAATAACCCAGCTTTCATGATTTATACAGCATTTACCCTATTTTACATATACCACACCATATGGTGTTCTTCCATTGCACCACATCCATAATGCCACTTCATCCTACAGTTACTTCCAATAATGTTTCATACCTCGATTACCATTTTGCACCATCCTTTTACTCTTTACTGACTTCCCTTCCCTTATCTGGCACACCATCTCTTTCATTTGGCCACGTGGCCCATTGACTAATTGCCTGTAAATCACCCCCTTCCATTGCCCTGGTTCACATGCCATTCATATAATGCATGATACAAGATGAAGTTGTGGTCTTGCACTTGATGGTAGTTGTAGCTATGGGGACTGCCCATGGACAACACAGTGAAAGACACTGAATGCAATGTAAATGGACTGTAAATGTATTGTGCTGACATACTGCACTTTCTTGTAACATTTGCTGCATATTTCAATTCATGGAAGCAGAGGTAACTGTGTGGGTTTTCATCCTTGGATATGGTGATGGAGAGGGAGCAATTCTGGCCAATAATATGTATTTGTGTTGTGCTCGAAGCAGAGGAGCTTTCCTTTAAAACACTTAAAGTTTTCAGAAAGGGCCATGGAAAGGGATGAAAAGGATGGCATCTCAGATATTCACATTTTCACAACCATTGACTAGAAATGCTTTAAGGGGACAATCGTGTCTATTATGTGCGTAAAATATGACCAGTAATGGTACTATTATAATAAAATGTAGTACCTGACCGTTACATCCTTCTGTGCACAAAAGTGAGTACCACAATGTTCCATGATTTTATTATTCATGGTTATTACTGAGGGTTATACCAAACTCTTTCTGTAATGAACTCACAAGAGCTCAGGAGTCTCATCTGAAAATTGGACAAGCAGTCATACAGAATGAAAGCAAGGAAAAACTCTTATGATATGGAGTCTAACTTCGTTGGCAAATAGGCATCGTGGTGAGTGGCTGCAGATTGTAATAGACCAAAGGTTAATGGGCCATAGTGCTAGCCAACATTGAAATAACAGGTGATAGAATATGTCATTTAAATGCATACTTTGCTGATGTGCACTATGAACATGCACATGTGGCCAGGGTCGGACCGGAACATAAAATTATCTCTGGCCCCAATGAAAAAGTGGTCCACAGTTGCAAATGGCAATTTATTCCTTTTGTGTCCGACTGTTAGAATATTACCCAACAGGTTTTTTTCCTCATAAAATGTGATGCAAATTGTGCAAGTTAAAGAATACTTATTCAGCACCAATGGTCAAAACTACTAGATGCATAGTGAAGTAACTCACCAAACTGGCACACATAGGCCAAAAATGTGGCCCACTTCGATCCAAAAAACAGGCCCATACTAGCATTTTGTGTTTTTGGATCGGGAATTGCCCTATTGCCCTAAAGGCCAGTCCGAGCCTGCTTGTGGCCTTTGCTCATTTTCATCTTACTGTGGTGGCCCACATATGGAGGACACTCAGGCGCACCTGCAACATTGCAAAAATCAAGATGATTGCTGGACTAGATCTACACAGAAGCCAGCAACCCTTTCAAAACTCAGGTCATTATAAGCATGCTGTAATTTTGGGGATTTTATCTTTTTTTTCTTCAATTTTCACATGTGGCCCTTTAAGCAACAGTCCACCCAGCCCGGTGGGCATTTGCCTCTTTGCCTCCCTTCCCGGTCTTAACCCACCGCTTTTCTTCCATTTATAGCCATGTATCTGTTGTTTGCGCTGTAACCATCTCTATATGTCCAATAAGATTTCTGAAATGAGTTTGTGTGTATTTAATCCACACTGAAGGTGGGTAACGAATTGCTAATTAGCTAACAGCAATACACACTTATCAGGTGTTGGGAAGTATGTGCATTTGGTAATGTTGCAATAGGTTGCAGAGTCACAACAGTGACATTATTTAACCAATGGAAAGAATTTCTGAAGTCTTTTGGGGTCAAGGTTGAAAAGCCTGTTTTCATGGTGTGTATTCGAATTCTGTTGTTTGAGAAGTGAGAAGATGGCTTGGAAATGTACAGGCATGATACAATTAAGTTTTGTTGTGATGTTGTTGCTTGACCTTACATTGAAGAAAGACTGGCACTTGTTTGTAAAAAACTCTTTGAACAGTAATGCAATCACCACCTAGCCTGATCTGAACCGTATTGGCAGACAGATCTGCACCCCAATCACACTGCTGCAGGATGGCCTCCCTTCTGTACATCCATATCAAACAATACATACAAGCCGAGGGCAGAAATGCTTATTGGTGTACGTGTTCTGCAGAACAATATGACTGGTGAAATGATCACCAGACCTGAGGACACCAATAGGTGTAGTGACTACTACTGCATATTCTGAACAATCGTACTAGTACACAAAATCTGGTAAACACATAACGTTGTGGGTGAAATCTTTTTTAATTTCTCATTTGTCATGAGTGCTGTACAGAGGCCCTAGCCAATGCATTTTGGACGATGTGTCCTTCAGGGCGGGCTCTATGAATACATAATTATTACAACAGTGTTTCAGTTTTACATATTATGTTTCTAACAACTCTTGAATACTCAAAGTGCTATCTCATTCGAAAATATGAGCATGGCTATCCACCTGGGGTTAACGATGGTGAAGTTTGTTGTGATCCCGGGATGCCTAGAGGGAAGCTGTAAGCAGGTCGAGTTGACTTAGGCGGGGGTTCGAGCGGTGATGCCTACAAAACTCCTCTAACGCAATTATATGTGTTCATGACAAAGAGTATAATGCCCTGGGTACAAGGTCAGGTCACTGATCTGGGGTGAGAGAAGCTGTTCCGTAACTTCTAAGTGTAGCAAAATAAATATCTTATCTACTTTCTTACCGCAAGTCTATGATGGATGCCAATACTTGAGGTGATTTCTGAAAATAATTGGGTGTTGTGTCAGGGTAGTCACGCTGGGAACCTGTAGGCCTATGTACACAGTGCTGAGTTTACAGGGAGAGATTGTGGCGCTACCTGTAGAAAAGGAAGCACACCAATAGTGTGCGTCAGAGTTTTGATATAGTTGTTATTATATAAACACAAAACCAACAGAGTGGGGTGAACGTGGTGCATAATGAATTACATGGCACATACCTTGTAAACTGCATAGCACAAGTGCTGCGAACCGTGGGATTCACTATCAGAAACAGTTTGAATCCTGGTATTCTTCATGTAGGCAGTGCAAGTGCGCTGCCTAGGAACAAAACCATTACTATGGCAGCCTTCATATACAGAAAGTGTTATGACAATGTCATGACGATGGCAACCTATCGTCATTGCGCATTGGCGTACGAAATTGGCAGCTCATTCCTCATAGTTTAGTTGATACTTAAGCCACCATGCAAACAACGTGCTGACAAAAGGTGTGTCTTAACCGTGAAGTGTTAGTAACCTAAGGACGTGCTCAAAGGGCCGAATGAAGACACTGTGCTAAGGCTGATGGGTGATGTAGTTCTACGAGGAAAAAACTCAGGGCTCTGTTCCATTGATGCAACCTGTGCCTGGCTCGGATGCCCATAGAGTGGCACAGAATTCTAAGGTTCAAAGTGTCTATCTCTTAAGTACAAGATCATACATCAGTAGTAAGACATTATGATAAGTACTGCTGAGTGGTTGATCACCTTATGAATAGAAACACAGAGTATACCTGCTTTTTCATCTGCTATGGACATTTTTGCACAGGTAAAGACATCTTGGTGAAAACTGCACATCAATAGGATGTATTCTAATTATAAGTGACAAACAAATGCATTTTGACCCCTTTATGTTCACAATAAAGTATTTGCCAAAACTTGTGTTCTTGTCCTCATATAACAGTAATGACTGCACACCCGGTCACAGAAACATGAGTCAATTCTTGTGATAATGCATTTGTGAAAATGAACAAGAACAAAAGGGTAGCAGAAACAAAATACAAAATGAAGAGTGCTCATCACTGGATCATGTACCTGTTCTGCACCCAGGGTCGTACTGGGGAATAAAATTGTTTTGGGCAAAATGAAAAATTGGCCCACATTTGCAAATGGTAATTCCATCCTTTTGTAACAGACTGTTTCAATAGTACACAAAGGGGGATTTTTTTGATAAAATGAAATGCAAATTGTGAAATGTAATGAATATTTACTCTGCAACAATGGTCAAAACTACTAGCCACGTTGTCAAGTAACTCATTTAAGTGGCCCATATTGGCCACAAAAGTGGCCCACTTTGACCAAAAAAATGGGCACACACTTGCATCTGAAGTTTTTGTTTCGGGCATTGCCCTATTGCCCTATAGGCCAGTCCAAGCCTGTCTGCACCTCGCCTGGGTGCATCTGTGAAAGAATCTGTAAATGTTGTGGGACAAGGCGCCTTGATACCATTAAAATGGAAGTAAATATTATGCTATGTGGACTAGTTGAAATATTTCATTGTGTTTCACTGCACAGCTAGCCATTGAAAGCAGAAAATAATATTGTACATTTTTGTGGCATGTTTTCCCTGAAATGAAACCAACCCATGGCTGGCTGAGAACACACAATAAAGGGTCTCGTTGTTTTTTGTCCTTGAATCAACCGTACTAACAATTTGAAAAAGCAGACAAGATTGATGATGCAGTTGGACAAGGCAAGGGAAACATGGATACATTTATCTATGTTATTAATATGAAGGGCATAGTGTACTTTATGTAGACCAATTTAGAGGGCAGCTGCATTATTTGGCATCATATAATAGAGGTTATGTATTTCTCCACGGTATAAGGCACTAACTAAACTTGGCAGGACCTCAAAAATCAGATAAGGGCAGACATTGGTGTAATGAAGGGTTTTTTGGCAGAAGTTGAGAACTGCCATAATGTGTCCAGCCAGGTCTAAAATAAGCTTATCAGTTTTATGTTTCAGAGAAAATTGTGGATGCCAACTATGCTAATGTGGGCTTGTTGTGCATCAGATAAGCTATCCAATCATGGTACAGTGAGTTGTTTTCTCTGGCTAAAATGACCTATCATAAACATGCTCAAACAAAGTAGTCATTTGCATGAGGATGTTGCATCATCCAAATAGCCTATATAAGCAGGTTGAAGGCAAAATGTTGCTGAGTGCTTTTCCAGAGTGTGTCATCTAACAGTAACCACATTTAATAAAGAATGCTGAGAAAAACTCCCAGGTGCCTGTATTTCCTTTTGCTCCTGTCTTTGAGCCTCATTACGACCCAGGCGGTAAGTTACCGCCTGGGCCGTGACTTTACCACCATGGCGTAAACTATGTTTACGCCATGGTGGTTGGCAGACTTACCGCCCCATTCCGACCTTGGCGGGGCGGAAAGTCCCCAATCCCCATTTACCCTTCCCCATTCCCATTTTTGCCCCATAGGGCATAATGGGAGTGGGGAAGGCGTTAATTACGCCACCGTAAATTACGGTGGCGTAATTAACTCCATGGTCCCTTAGCGCCATGGATTTTAACACCTGCTAAAAGCAGGTGTTAAGTCCGCCATGGCGCTAAGGGACCTCGTACTCAGGCGGTAAGGGTCGGCGCTGTTTACGCCGCCGTAAAACCCTTACCGCCTGAGTCGTAATGAGGCCCTTTGTCTCTAAGAAGTGTTCATAGATGCCAGAAGCTTGATGGGTTGGGAAGAGGACCCCCCTCTACAAAATTGTGCACTCCTGGGCAAACCATTTTATCTCACTGTGCCTTATGTACCTGTTAGGGTTGGCTCTTATACTTGCATGTGTGCTGAGCCAGGATTGATGTCACCATCAGAATGTAGGCTGTGAGTCTGGAGTGTGAGATTAGAATGTTTGGGGTTGAATGGGTTCTAACCCAGGCAGTTAGATTATGTGAGCCTGGGTGGTGGGAGCCAGTGGGCTCCTGTCCCTTTCCTCTTTATCTCCTAATGACTTGTTGACATCTGATCCTGTAACCTAAGAAGCTAATAAAGTAACCACTATGCGTACCTGGCCTGTGTATCCTGAGTGTCCCTTGGAGTGAACCCTATGACCAAGAGCCGGTCATAACAATTGGCGACGAGGATGGTCCAAGGTATGGTGAAGGAGGACCTTGGAGTGGACACCAAGTGAAGCAAAAGGAGATGCAGGTACCTGTGTGATGTCATGTGAGAGAGGAGAAGAGACTCTGCTGCGGGGGGTGCAGGCAAGAGGACAAGTAAATGAAAGGAGAGAGGGAGAGCCCACTGCCCCCCATAGACTGGTTGCACCCACCACCCAGGGCTGTTTGAGCCAGTCCACCCAGGGCTGGAAGGGACAGCCTGTCATAGGAGACCCCTGGGAAGAAGGTAGAGTGCCCTCTTTGAGGCCAGGAGTCATTAGAGGCTGTCCAAGAGTCTGGAGAAATGGAAATCACCCAGGGCTGGAAGGGACAGCCTGTCAGAGGAGACCCCTGGGAAGAAGGGAGAGTGCCCTGTTTGAGGCCAGGAGTCATTAGAGGCTGTCCAAGAGTCTGGAGAAATGGAAAGCATCCAGGGCTGTTTGAGTCAGCCACCAAGTACTGCTTTAGTCAGCCCCCAGGGCTGTTGCAGGCGACCACCCAGGGGTGTCAGAAGTATCCTGCCCCATGGAGCCTGGGGCAAGGATGGCCTGTTGGAGTCTGCCAGGAACAGGCCCCCTGGTACATGAGGAGACATTGGCAGGGTTGCATGAGGCTGCCCAAGTGTGCCACCATTTCCTGAGTGACTATGCCAGCATTATTTAAAAAGGGGAAGTGTAATTTCCATGCCAAGTAAGCGTAATTGTGCCTTTTATGCACCTGGAGGCTAAAGGTTTTAATGAGAATAGACGCTATGCTGATTTGGTCTGAGGTGGGGAACATGCAATGAGAAAATGGTTACTGTTTGGGTTTGGGTATGATAGTAGTTTTTGGGGATGATTAGTTTATGCTTGCAGAAGAAATATTGGAGTTTCATTTAAAAGTAAAATGTCATAATGGATTGAGCAACGATGCGGCAAGCAGTGACTGAAGAGTACTGTTGTGCATTAGTAGTGAATTACCATGAGAAGTATTTGGTGAGAATGATGTTGCACTTAGAATAGGAGATGCATTTTATTTTAGATGTAACCATTTTGAGGCATTGCAGGTTGGTTTTAGAGTTGGCCCCAGTTGGCAACATGGACGTTTAGGTCTCATTTAAAGTTGGTTTCCACATTTGTGTTGTGACAGGGGTTGTGTGTGAGTGGCACATATGAGGTTGATTGAGGTGGACAATCAAAGGGTGTTGATCCTATTATGCTTAGTATAACGTTTTGAGGCATTTTAGCATATTAGGTTACCTGTTAAATGGCGACATGGACTTTTAGAAAATGTGACTTGGATGTACTATGTTTCAATGTTCTGATCATCCTAAGACTATGTTTTGCTTGTGTGTGTGTGGTGTGAGATTTGTGATCTTAAAGCACAATAAGAGTGATGTTGGTCATTAATGGTTACCACAATCTTTGAGTCATTTCAGCATTTAGAGTTGCCCATGCTTTGGCAACATGGACTTTTAGGAAATGAGATCTGCAATTTATAATGTGATTATTGATATGTCATTGCAATGCTTACTATAACCATTTTTGAGGCATTGTAGGCGTGATGTTCTGTTTGTGCGTGTATGGATGTGCAACCCATGATGACTGCCAGAGTGACTGCAGCGCTCCTTAGCAGTTAACATTCTATGCCGGGGTTGTCTGTATTTTGAACATCCTGTGTTTCATGTGTGTGTTGGAGTAGTATGTGAATGTTTTAGTGTTGGTGCATGACCAGTGTTTGGTTTTGAAATCTTTTGGGACTTTTTTGGAATGTGTTTTAATTGATGTACATGACCAGGGTTGGAGTTGGAGGTGTTTGGTGTTTTGAGGCCCTGCGGGCTCAGTGATGTTACTAGTGGTAGGCTAGCATAGAAGCTAGTTGGAACTTTGATGAATAGGTTAGTGACTCTGAGGGGTCCAGAGGTACCTAGTAGGAGACTAGTACCATAAGCTTTGCAAAGCTGTGTTTTTGTGATGATTGGTGGCTCTGAGGAGTTCACATGAAACCTAGTGAAGCTTTTATGTTGTTTTGGATTGTGGCTCTGCGGAGCAGTCCAGAGGCATCTAGCAGGGGACTAGTGCCTGAAGCTGTATGAAGCTTCTATGTTGCTTTTGAAGGTGTCTAGCTCTGCGGAGTTTACTTGAAGCTGTGTGAAGCTTTGATGTTTTTGGTGACCCTGGAGTTGTTAAGGTCCAGGGATTGCTTGGAATTCTGGAGATGCAAGTTACATTGCATTTAGTGTTTTCTTTTAACTTTAGGTGACTTTTGGAATTGTTCTTGAGTCCGCTCTTGATTAATTTCAGAAGCCTGGCAACGTTTCATCTGCAGCTGTGTTCACTTTGGGGTGTTTATTTGGTTTTGAAGGGCTCATTTGTCTGGCCAACATTTGTAGCGTTATGCTGGTGGTGGTTGTTTAGTGACAGCTGGTTGCGTTTCTTTATTGGTGTGATGAGGTGAGTGACTGGTGATTAGGTGTGTCTGTGTTGCTTGAATTTTCGAATGGATTTGACAGCGGCATGAGTTGTGACTGTGGTTTCTTGGTGACCCAGGTAGATTGTTGGGTTGTTAGTAAGTATCTTGCGCAGTTATGACAGTACCTGGTTTTTCCCGGTTTTGGGAGTTAGTACTCGGAAGTGGCAGTCCGAGGTTCCTTTGTGGCAGAGAGGAACGGAAGGAGCTTTGTGTTTGGTTGGTCTTGGTAGTGTTGTGGTTTGTTTGCCGAGGTGGGCGGTTAGTGCTTGAAAGTGGCAGTTCGAGGTTCCTTTGTGGCAGGCGGGAACGGAAGGCGATTTGTGATATTTTGATTGGTTAGGAATGTTAGTTGTGGCGGCTGGGACTGTCATAGGATGTTAGTTACGCCTGTTTGTTCAATCTCTGGGGTTAGCGGAACTCTGCTGAGAGTGAGGTGTGTCTTGCTGTTGTGAAAGTGTGTGTTGTTCTTTATGCAAGAGGAGGAGGTGTTAGGGTTGCTTTCTCTAAGTGTGTGTTTGAGGTGTGTTTGTTTGTTGTAGGAAAGGAGGTGTTAGGGTTGGCTCTTATACTTGCATGTGTGCTGAGCCAGGATTGATGTCACCATCAGAATGTAGGCTGTGAGTCTGGAGTGTGAGATTAGAATGTTTGGGGTTGAATGGGTTCTAACCCAGGCAGTTAGATTATGTGAGCCTGGGTGGTGGGAGCCAGTGGGCTCCTGTCCCTTTCCTCTTTATCTCCTAATGACTTGTTGACATCTGATCCTGTAACCTAAGAAGCTAATAAAGTAACCACTATGCGTACCTGGCCTGTGTATCCTGAGTGTCCCTTGGAGTGAACCCTATGACCAAGAGCCGGTCATAACAGTACCAAAATTAGAAGTCCATAGAAGTGATTCAGCTCTCACTGTGTGCTAATCTAGAAAAGCCTCACTCAAGATGTTGCACTGTGTATTATTACCTGTGATCATTCATATACAAGACATCACAAAGATGTCTCTTGGCTTATTCCTGACAACTTCTTTTAAGGTAAGCTATGATGCCCTCGACTGTCAGACTCATTCTGTGACGTCATGTTCCATGATGTCACTGGAGCCTGCATATGTTTTGATGCACATGGTTCCGGAAAACCCAGGTCCAGACCAACCCTCATTGGAGCTTTTTACCCCCTTCCCCATCCTCTTCGTCATGGATGATTTATGGGTGATTTATTTGCAGAATGAGTTGAATTGTTTGTACTGAGTAAGATAGTGATTTCTTTTCAAATCAAATCATAAAGAGATTTATTTAGAAGGTTAGAATGGATGTAAATTGAAAAACCTGGGACCATGCTGAGGGGCCCAATACTTATCTGCAAGGTCTCATGATGCCCTTGCCTGAGCTGTCCCCTGCCCCGCTTGTAGGTTACCCACTTAAAGCACTGTCACCAACCCATCAAGCAACGGGCCGAAAATGCTTATAGTGAAAGCTAAAACAAGAGGTAGAAACTGCAAAGAAAGAAATGTAAAATATGAATTTTCTGAAGTCGAAAATTGTCAAGGATTTATGAAAGACAAAGAATCTCTGTAGGAAAGATGGTGTTATGCCTTTTGAGCCTTTGTATAGAGCTAGTGCCAGTCATGAGCCGTGAGCAAAGAGAAGAGAAGAGAAGAGAAGAGAAGAGAAGAGAAGAGAATGCAGGGTCATTAGGAGAGGATGAAGGCGAAGACAGGATGTAATGTTCTGTTAGTTTCAGTTAGGAGACCCTATATGCAGTGGATGGGAGTGGCAATAAAAATGGGTTCACTCAAAGATACTTAAGTTCAGATAAAGTGAGATAAAAGTTGTGAAAGAGAAATACTTCCCTAAAAAGCAGAGTGTGAGCATTTCACAGTGAGCCACGTGACCGTCTTCCTAATTGTGCATTTTTAAGACGCTTGATCTGTAAAGACTCTTTCCCAAAAGGTACGGACTTTGCCTATATGTTTTCCTCCCTGACCAAAAGTAGTGAAAGTGTGTTTTTGGGCCTGTTTGAACATTTTTTTCAATTTTACTAACAGCATTGTTTTTCTTGTTTTTTGTTTTTTAGTCAGTAGTTTGCAAGATTAAAGTTACATATGTGTTATCATGTCTGTCTACAGAACACGTGCGAAGTACAGTCACTTTTTGCTAGTGTGTGTATAAATGTCAGTCAAGGACCATATCTGTTTCAAAACGTGTGTTGTCTTGTAAGACTGTGCCCCATTTCTCTACCTTGCTCTGATGCCCCACTCTAAGGGGTAAGGCTTTAGGGCCTGTCAGCTGTTGGACTTCGCTTCCAGACCTCATGGCATATGACGGTAGCAATCTAAAAAGCTCTGCCTGTTGTATTTAAAATGTCTCTAGCGTGCCATATCCATTTGGAGATCCTGGCGGCCGCCATGTTTGTTTTCCTTATAGAGCCTCCATTTTCCTTTGCACGCAGCAATGCCCCCACCCAGGTAGACGGGACGGTGCAGGAAGCAAAACATGTGTCTGGGAGATACTTTATTGATCACCTCAGAGGCATGTGAACATTAGTGAGCTTTTAAATGTATCTGATGGAACATTAGTCAGTGAAGGCGTGCTCCTGTCAATTGTTAAGTTATTTAAGTTGTTATGTTAAGTCGATGTATACCGTGCACAGCTGACACTTCCATGGTCTCCATGAGCTGTTCCGGCTTTCCCCTGCTCCTTCGTTTTTCCCTGACTTCTGAGCTTGCACATTTGTAGTAAGTAGTGTGTCTTTGTTTCCTGATCCATCACTGGCTGAAAGTGCACCCTTGGCTCCTGAATCTTCGTCCAATTCTGGGACCTTAGGGACTGATAAGCCACCCATTTCATAATTTGATACAATGGAGAATATTACAAGCAAACCAAGGGGATCACGATGGGAGCCAGCTATGCTCCAGCTCTAGCCAACTGCTTCATGCACTCGTATGAACAAGAGCATGCAATGAAGGAAAAAAAGTTCACCAGCCTTATTGTCAACTGGGCGCGCTTCATAGATGACATCATTTTAATATGGAAAGGGACTGAAGATGAACTAAACAAATACATGGACTACCTGAATGCTAATAACTATGGCATTGAACTAACTAGCCATACCAGCTCAGAACAAATAGATTTCTTGGATCTAAGTATTGAGATACAAGACAATAAAATTACAACCAAAACCTTCCACAAACCAACGGAGATGAACTCCACCCTGCATGCACAAAGTTGCCACAGAAAGAGTGTCATACGGAACATCCTAAAAGGGGAATACATCCGGGCGAGAAGAAACTGCAACACAGACAAGTCCTTTGCAGAAGAATGTGACCTATTGGACCGAAGATTTAGATCTCGAGGTTACTCCACCGCAAACCTGACACAAGCAAGAGAACAAGCTCTGCACATTGAAAGAGCTACTTTACTTTTACCCAAACCCAGAAGGCAAGTTGGAAACACGACGATTAGATTTGTAACAAGATACAATAAAGATAGTCATGCCCTCCAAAAAATCCTGACCAAGCACTGGGAGCTACTCCGTATGGATGAGCATATTAAACCACAATTGGAAACATACCCCAGCATGTCATTCAGTTGAGCACCAACTCTGAGGAACCTATTAAGCCCTTCTTTTCTCTCTGAAAAGCATATCTCGGCACAGGACTGGCTCAGCAAACAAACGCCAATTGGCTTCACAAAATGCGGAACATGCTCAATGTGCAAATATGCAACTCAAACTAAATGTGCTAAATTTACAGGCTGCCCAATATTCAAAATCACGGAGCACATCAACTGTAAGAGTAAATTTGTGATCTATGCATGAATCTGTGTATGCAATAAAATATGCATAGGTAGCACCATCCGAGAAACACGCATCAGGATAAGAGAACATATGAACAGTATACACTCACAAGATCCAAAACTACCATTGGCCAACCACTGGCAGAAGAATCACCAGATGGAGGACAAAAGCGAGATAAGATTCGTCGGACTGAAGACTGTCCGGCTGAGCACCAGAGGAGGAGACAGAATCGAGAAACTCAGACAAGAGGAAGCACGACTGATCTGCCACTTTAGATGTGTTAAAAATGGCTTAAACAAGGATCACAACCTTAATGTTTTTCTGTAACCACTCATCCTCTCATCTTGCCTTCCTATGGGCCTTTTCCCCTGGACGCCCACACCGCCCGATAGCCACCATGGAATGCCCCAGTCCTTTGGGCCAGACCAACCCTTGCACTCCTATTGACCTTTCAGCCAACCATTTTCCCAGCCACGACAGACTTGAATGACAGGACAAGATTTAGATGGAACATCTGACGGTGGATTTCCACCCTCAACAAACCGTGGACCGGATCACAGCCACAGCAGGCTTGACTGTCAGGACCTACCCAAGGTGTTTCACCTCCCAAAACCACCAGCCCCCAATACCTGCAGGGCATACCACCCGAATCACACTACCTATCTGGGCCTATTCCCAGTACGTCCACTGGAGCACACCTTCCACCTATCTCTAGCCAACGTGCACTCAAATACACACCTCAGGCACTTCATAGGCACAGCCAGGTTCCCCCCCCCCTATTTAACACAGCCGTACATGGCCACCACAGGAATACAGGACTAGCCAATTCCCAAACCTCGATCCCCTTTTAACTTGCCCACACCCAGGGCTTCTTCTCTTTTCAGGCACTTCGATTATCATGCAGGTGCTTTTCACCCAATAGATCTGACCAAACCACTGATCTCTAGCGCATGCGCGTTACCGAAACTGCACCGCACATGCGCGGAGACATTACAGAGACACTACGCACTATTCACCCAATAGAACTGACCAAACCACTGATCTCGAGCGCATGCGCAGTACCGGAACTGCAATGCACATGCGCTGAGACATTTACAGAGACACTACACACTCCCGCATGCACCGCTAGTAACACCACTTTACTGGGCACATGCGCAATTACTTAATCATGGCGGCACTCCGAAATCTTAAAGGAGCCGCACAAGACGAGATCGGACTCGCACACAGGTAAGCCCCCGACGCCCCTTAGCTCAACCAGGGGGATACGCTGGCCTGCAGACATACCACTCGTAAGAATATAGCCTTGCCCTCTACCCACGTTACCACAAAAGGCGAAGGCGGTATATCTCTTCACTGCGCCTGTTTCACCTTTATGATAGGGATCACTGTTGGCTTGTAGTTGTGTGAGTGCTGAGTAGGCGGTTTAGGCACTCCTCGTCTTTGTACTCCTGCACAACTGCGCAGTAGACATCTCATCACAGCCATGACATAATGACTCACTATTGTACAATATCACGCCTCAATGTGTAGAAAACAACTCATAATTGTGCAGAATATACCCTATTACTGAGTCATACATAATGTCATACGTTACCTTCCTATAATTTAACCCATGGTTTTGTAATAGCATCTTTCTTGACAGTGCTAAAATACATCCCGTTTGTGTGCCAGAATATCAACCTCCAGGCCTACACAATCCTCACTTGGAACATCAGATTGCCCATTAAAGATGGATGTGATTTATCTCTGCTGCTGCCCCCATCTCGAACATATTAGCCCCTTCCTGTACAAGAGTGGTATTCAAACTGGATAATTCTGAGGCACCCTAAGTACCCCCCCCCCCTCATACTTCGGCCCCGCTAGGAGGGCTAGCTCCACAGTTTGAAGGCCAATGGTGTACAACCAGAGAGCAACCGAGGAACGACTGCTGTACATTTTATGTCATCCAACCTCCTGCATCGGGCAACTGATGATGGCGCACTCGCTCTTTCTTTTTAAGTCAGACGTTTCCCTTCACACAGTGGGCGACTCTGGTAAAAACTCGCGCGGGACCCATGACTGCGTCATTTGCAGAGCGGACAGTGTCATGGAAGGTCGGTGGTTGTTCCCTGCAGGTTTGTATTTTTTCACGTCGAACTGCTGCGGCGCGATGAAACAACCCCCCAGCGACCCCCTCCCGCCCCCCCACCCAATTTACCGCGGACTTCCTTTACATCAACACCACCCACACAACGAAAATGGCCACACAAGAGAGCTGCAGGCGACGTCAGTGGAGGCCTACAGTGTGGTTGCTGACACGCGAGGAAACATTGGGCGAATGTGCGAGCGACGACCGAGGACAGAACAGCGCGCCATATCGACAGCTTCTGAATTCGCGCCACAGCAGTGAAGCAACAAGCAAATAGCAAAGGTATGCCTGAAGCAGCAAGCCAGGGACCGCTTGAAGTAATGAATGAATGACGAAACAAAGTAGGCAACGGGCGTAAAGGGCGCCTGGAAGATCGGGTTGGGGGCAGGGACGGGCCAGCCTCAATATTTTGTGGAGGCTGGTTCGCAGTTTTGAAAGCTGGTAGTGAGAGGGGCCATTGCAATTGTTGTACTTTAGACAACCCCCACCCGCCTAGCCCAGAAGGCTGAGTAAATATTATGCCTTTCTTTGGCCTAACAGATGCATCTTTCACCCCAAAACACAGCATTGCCCGTATTGTGTAAGCAGTGGGGCCTGCAACTAATGTAGAAGGGCTCATCCTCTGCCCCCGGTCAAATGCACAGGAGTGACAGAGCATAGTGAAGGAGCGCAGACCAATCAAAGGCGTTCCTGGGGTTTCCCCCCTAAGAATATTTTAGAAATAATGGGTTAAAATGGTGCATTTTACAGGGCACTTTCTGTGACAACCCACAGTTTTCAATGGGTTTTGTAGGGCAAGACATGAAAAAAGTCCATTAGAATCCAAGTCACGAACAATTCACAGGAACATTTTCTAAGGCGTTTTTGCAATGCCTTTGCCTGCTATATGCCAGTACTCTGCCAGTGTCAATAAACATGTTCATATTGATTCTGCCTACATATGTCCGTTCTGGTGCACCTATATATGCCAGTATTCCCACGTAAGAACATACTCATGTTTGTTTTCCCCTTAATGGCAATAATCATTCTATATGTTCATGCTAGCTCTGCCAATATATGCCAGTAAAAAAAGGTAAGATTACATGTGTTTGCTGGTTAGCCGCTGAAATAGCTCAGCAGGTTGAGAGCTTGCTGTTGCGATCTGAGTGTGAGCTGCAGGTCACAGGTTCAAATCTTGGCAAGGCCAACTCAGACTTTCATCCTGCCGAGGTTAATAAATGAGTGCCAACCTCAGCGCTTTGGTGAACATGTTATATAAATATAGTATCATTATACATATTCCCCCGTATAAGAACACTAATTATGTCGTATTTACCCCCTAAAGCCAGTAAAAATGTTGTCGTGCCCCCTCCTCCCATGTAAGGACAGTTATGTTGTCATTTGTCTTTGACCTTAACACCAGTAAATTAAATGCTATGCCACAGTAAGGAAACATACCCCCGACATGTAAATACACTCAAATATGTTGACTTTGCTTTTAATACAAGTACATTTCCAGCCAGTCATCCCCATTGTTGTACTCTTCCCCCACTCCAACCTCTCTTTCACATAACACTCAGGTTGCCTTTGCTTTGGCCAAAAAACGCCAGTAAAAACATGCCATGCTCCTATCAAAAAATGTCCGTGCTCCAATGCCCCCCCCCCCACGGGCCCAATACACATATACACAGATATGCAGGTACACTCACACACCTATACACATTAAGCTACAGATGCACAAACATTCATACACATTCACCCACCAATCCTGCAACCATACAGCTTATTTGCCATTCACACGAGCAGCCACAACCTTCACACTGCACTGTCATTGACACGTGCATTAGCACCCATGTACACCGTTCCCACTGCATTCATTCATATCGTGCACTTTCAGACATCCCCTCCATATGAACATGCACAACCTTACACACTCACTCGCATGCACACATACATGCATGCAAACCTTGCATACACACAAACAAAACCTTTTTTAGTTTGGGCTATTAGGTGGCAGAGACACCTATAAGCCGAACCTATTGCATTAGAGTACAGACAGGGAGAAAGGGCCCGTTATTATCTCCCTGGTCCCCTTGCGGGACCCACTAAGGACGCCTGGTTTTACCAGGCGTCCTTCCTTACCAGGTCCCGCAAGGGAACTTCGTAATAGGGCGTCCCGTAATGAACGGTGCCGTTCCCGTACCGGCACCGTTCCCGTACCGGCACCCTTCATTACGGGAGCGCCTGCCTCGTAATGAGGCCTATTGACTGCCCATGGCCATGCTAATCCCTATGGCCATTCCCACCCAATTCCTGCCCCTCCCCACCCAAAACAGCTCCTCATGGGACCTCTTTGTGCTAGCTTTACTCAAGCCTTACCATCAAACTTTGCACTCAAAGTGCATGCTGGTGTTTTTTCAAAGCAGTCTTTTGATAGTTATTGACTTAATTGGCTCTGTAAACACAATTCTGGTGTAATAAAAATGTCTCATCTGGGTGCGCCATCAGCCGCTAGATTTATTAGTACTGTGCGTGTCCTTCACTGAAGACCTGTTCAAAACAAGCATTGGCAAAGCCAACACTTGTGTACATTTATTAGGCATTTGGCAGACACTGCTATTAGATGCCCAGGTACTCACACAATTTTACACTGGCTACTATCAATGCCCAGTTAATACCACTACGTCAGTGCCTGGCAAGTGCCTTTCCCATGCCTATACAAAAGGCCAAACTGTTGGCATTGCCAATGCTTTTTTTCTTAGCTGTTTCACTCCGGACAGCTCATGCCCTACCTTATCTATGCCTCTGCAACTGACAGACTATTAACTTAATGCTAACTATTGGAGGCGTGCGCAATCTAAAAGGTGAGCCCAGCAGGTAAGCCTTTAACTTCAATCAATACCAGACTAAAGGTAGTTTTACATTGGGAGAAGACATACAAGATACCTTATCCTACTCTACTATCAATAGGAGGTAGGCACTTGGATCAATAGATGATTGTTTTACATATATGTGTTTAGAAGAGACAGCTTAAATTTTATAGACAGTGGGCACTATAAGAATATACAAATTCAATTTGCAGGTCAAGCTAGACAGACATTTCTGTACAGCTGCTAGAGCCTGAGGATAACCCCTGCATCATACAGGAATATAACTCCCAAGATTCTCTCCACAACCTGGACCAGGTAAATCTTTTTCCAGGCCCAGTGATAATTAAATTAAAATTAAGAGAAACATATGAACACTTGTAGTTTACTTTCTCCTATTTCTGTTTTTTGCCAACAGTCACAACTACAAAAGAAACTAATGCCAGTAACTGTCAAAGAGTTGCAACTAATATCAACGTACAGAACGGCAGCTCTACATGTGTTTTTTTAACTGTATAAAATAGTGACACTTCCCCTGAAGAAAGTTCCAAGAGACACGAACGAGTACTGAAACATGTTGAGTCCCCTTACCCCAGTTATAATTAACGAGGGCTGAATATTTACTCTATCGAAAGGGCACAGACTATTAGACATAGACAAATGCAAAATCTATAGTCTGAATAATTCAGATGTTTAGAAAACATACTTTACCTTATTAGATCTAGGTAAATGTGTCACAAACTATTTGTCGCTTTTAGACAGTATTTTTTATATTTAGATCATCTGTACTTATAATTAGCAAATGGTTTGTTTTTTACTATGTGATATCATTGAATACAAATTTGTTTATGTCAAATAATGAAACAGTATTCATATAATGTTATGCTTACTGTGACTGCTGATGAAATGCTATCTACTTCTTAAGTATATTATTCATTCACCCCGATAAAAAGTAGAGCTACCACGTTTGTGATTCTATTGGGCTTCCCTCTATAAGTATATTGTAAGCCTTTAACTTCAACATTTCAATGTAGGGGGGTCTATTGATATTGCCGTGGCAGTCTTTTGTCCTCTGCATCTGTTCGTTTTCTGCTGCCACAGCCACGTTAATCACACTTTTCTCATGTCAGAGAGCAATGTATTTGTTTACTTTTAAAGCTTTAAAGTGAGTAAATAAACTGCTCTCCGAGGTGGGAAATTTGGTAGGTTCTTGCAGTTTGAGCCCCGGGCTGGGCATCAAAGCAGAGTGATGTCTGCTGCTTCGGAAGCCCATGCCCAGCGCCGCCCGTGGTTGGGGGTCACTTGAGGTGACGAGTGAGTGGGTGCTTGAAGTGACGCACCAGGCTAACATCTACAAAGGTTGGCGATGGGAAGATCATGGGAAGCTATGATATGATATGATAGGTTATTTATAATGCGCTTAATACCCAGAGGTTTCTAAGCGTGGACCCGGGGATCGAACCTAAGTTGCTCCGTGTCGTCTTGCTTCCAAGGCGCGCACATTGCCCTTGAGCTATCCTCCCGAGACTCACAGGAACGCAATGCTGAATCCAAAAGGGTAAAGTGAGTGCTAGGAAGAGTAGGGGGAGTCTCTGCGCACGGGTCTGTGGCATCCATAGGCAGGGCACTGTGAATTCCCACGTGTAGTAGTAGTATAGTGCATACTCAGAATATGGTACATTTCCATGGGGGGAATTTCTAATTATTTGAAGAAAAGGGATGTCAAATTCGATCAGAAATGGATTACAGTAGCACATTTACATAGATGCCTCGTTTCCACAGTGTACACGAGGGTCAATTGTGCGTGACCCCCTCCCCACTCCCTTGTATCTTCTCAAAATGTTTGGCATATTTGGGAACTCTGCATAGCTTTGCCCACCAACATAAAAGTACATAATATATACAAGAGCGCTTGCACAAAAGCACAACAATGAGAACAAGGGATGAGCCACTATGAGGGTGTGAACTAAATTGATCAGAGGCAAAACAACAACTACACACACGCAGACATATGTAACAGGTGACTTACAAAGGTAACATTAAGCTGAGGTGCGGGGGTAAGTGCATCAAACGAAAGAGGAGTACTGTACAAATATAGCAAATCACATTATTAGGCGGCACTGGAGGAAGTGGTGGAGTCAGGTAGGAGCAGGGGTGAAGTCCTAAAAATTAAAGTGGGGGGGACTCATCTACAAACACAATGGGATGTGACGTCGCCAGAAATTAGCATATCAAGGTGAAATATGCGCATTTCATTAAATTGGCTTTGCCTAACCACCCAAATTGCACAGGACGAATGGCATTTGCCTTTCGTAAAATCAAATTGACAAAGGGGGTCCTGGGAGTCTCTCTGCCAGACATTAGTCCTGGTTACGAGAGACTTACCCAGAGTCTTTAGCTCATTATCTTTCACAGAGAAGAAATATCCCAAACATATTAGTCTTTGTCCTGCCCTGGGGCAGTCCAGCACTGATATGCTAGGCAATTCACCTCTGAACAAGCTACCAACAGCATCCCCAGACACGTGTTTCGGTCTGGTTGGACCTCATCAGTAGGGGGAGCTGTGCCTCTCTAAGAATAGTGAGCAAGGGGTCCACGTCTGGATTCCCCTAGTAACTTAGTGTGAGACCCAAAGTTACTTAAATATGCAAATTGACAAGGGGGGTTCCTGGGAGTCTCTCTGCCAGACATTAGTCCTGGTTACGAGAGACTTACCCAGAGTCTTTAGCTCACTATTTTTCACAGAGAAGAAATATCCCAAACATATTAGTCTTTGTCCTGCCCTGGGGCAGTCCAGCATTGATATGCTAGGCAATTCTCCTCTGAACAAGAGTACCAACAGCATCCCCAGACACGTGTTTCAGTCTGGTTGGACCTCATCAGTAGGGAGGAGCTGTGCCTCTCTAACAATAGTGAGCAAGGGGTCCACGTCTGGATTCCCCTAGTAACTTAGGGTGAGACCCAAAGTTACTTAAATATGCAAATTGACAAGGGGGGTCCTGGGAGTCTCTCTGCCAGACGTTAGTCCTGGTTACGAGAGACTTACCCAGTGTCTCACCCTAAGTTACTAGGGGAATCCAGACGTGGACCCCTTGCTCACTATTCTTAGAGAGGCACAGCTCCTCCCTACTGATGAGGTCCAACCAGACCAAAACACGTGTCTGGGGATGCTGTTGGTACTCTTGTTCAGAGGAGAATTGCCTAGCATTTTGGTGCTGGACTGCCCCAGGGCAGGACAAAGACTAATATGTTTGGGATATTTCTTCTCTGTGAAAGATAGTGAGCTAAAGACTCTCGGTAAGTCTCTTGTAACCAGGACTAATGTCTGGCAGAGAGACTCCCAGGACCCCCCTTGTCAATTTGCATATTTAAGTAACTTTGGGTCTCACCCTAAGTTACTAGGGGAATCCAGACGTGGACCCTTTGCTCACTATTCTTAGAGAGGCACAGCTCCTCCCTACTGATGAGGTCCAACCAGACTGAAACACGTGTCTGGGGATGCTGTTGGTACTCTTGTTCAGAGGAGAATTGCCTAGCATTTCGGTGCTGGACTGCCCCAGGGCAGGACAAAGACTGATATGTTTGGGATATTTCTTCTCTGTGAAAGATAGTGAGCTAAAGACTCTGGGTAAGTCTCTCGTAACCAGGACTAATGTCTGGCAGAGAGACTCCCAGGACCCCCCTTGTCAATTTACGTAAAATCAATACACACACAAAACCAAGAGAGGATATTTTCCTCTAATAGTGTTTTTAAAAACATTAAAGGGTGTGCATGTTTTAAACTCCAAGAACCAATACAAATGTTTTCCCTAGGACTTGCAGTACCGAAATGCGACACTTCACCTTTAGTTGTTATTTTTCATCAGGTTATATAGTGCAGTGTTGAACTGTCCAGCCTACAAACCTGGTGGCTGCGGTTTGCCCCTGAGGTCATCTTTAATTCATAAATTCAAAGAGGTCATTCACTGTTTCTCATTTAAGCTGGGGGGACCACCCTCTGAATAAAGTGGGTGGACTCCGCCCCCCCGCGTGTACCCTCGACTTGAGCCCTGGGTAGGAGGATGTGCAGAGGGCATGGGGAGTTTGCTCTTTGGCAAGTAGGTGACATTTAAGCCGAGCTTTGAAGCAATCCACAGTCGAGTTGGCTTTGGTTGTGATGGGTAGCGGGTTCTAATGGAGTTATTCGAGTCGGGAGAAAGAGCGGAAACGAGAGGCGGCACAGGGGGCATGGGACAGCGAGGTTGATTACGGAGGAGGAGTGCAGGGAACAAGATGGTGACTAGACAAAGATACAGGGAGACAGGTACTGAGTAGCAAGACCATTAACAGCATTGTTGCCTCGGAAAAGGAACTTGAAAAGGGAGTTGTTGTGAATGGGTAGCCCAACAGGATGATGTCGGTAGGTAGAAGTGGGGAGGGATCTGGGCAGGTAGCAGAGAATGCAGTTAGAGAAGCTGAGGACTTTCTCTTGCGCGAGGAAGGAGTAGATAGGAAGGCCAAGAAGTAGGCTCAAGCAGTAGTCGAGTTTGCTGAACACTAGGCTGGAGAATAGAATTTTCGGAGCAGTGAGTAAGCAATTGGCAAAATATTTTCTGGAATGTTGAGAAGGTTAATATGAGCAGCAGAAGCAGTTTAGAGGCTGCATATATTTTATTTTTGCCTTTGTGTTGCGCTGGTCATGTTTATTTCATTCCTTCTTCTTTTAAGGCTCTGTACTGAGGGTGTATGTTTAACTATAACATATTTCTAGCCTTAGTTACTTGATTGGCAAATTGTATAATGGGCAAAAGGAAGGCAGCATCCCACTTGCTACCAAAGCAAACCAAGAAAAGGTCTGTCCTTATTAGTAGGCCAGTTGAGGATCACTGAAACAGAAGATTTAATGAGCTCCTTGCCGGACTTTACGGTACCTATAGAAAAACCATGCCGTATGGAGAAGGAGTTAATTAACATTGAGACCACCCCAATGGGAATAACTAGGAAGGAAACCACTATGCCGAAAACCCAGGAATACTTACAAACAGTGCACAAATGTAGCTAAATGCAGGAAACCATCAGGAGCATCAGCAAGCATGGATGATATCCTAACAGCTAAATGTGGGAAACCATTAGGAGCATCAGCAACCATTGATGATGTCCTAACAGCGATCAGGAGCCTCAGCAAGCATTGATGATATCCTAACAGCTAAATGCAGGAAACCATCAGGAGCATCAGCAAGCACGGATGATATCTTAACAGCTAAATGCAGGAAACCATCAGGAGCATCAGCAAGCATGGATGATATCCTAACATCCTTAGAGCTTGCGGGGAATGTCACCCAGGTGGGTGGAAAAAAGTCAAAGTTACTTCTCAAGGGACTCGCCGTTGAATGCGGAATGCGTCCCACTAGAATGGGATAGTAAAGACATGCAAGGAATATATATGAAATTGCAGAATCAATCAATCCTTTATTTCGACCCTGGTGGATCATGAAAGCCACATACAAAAACAATATCATTGGTGCAACACAGAGTACATTTGTTTATGCACAACTAATACAACTCAATTTAAAAGGTAGAGACATTAAAATATAAATATAAATATAAAAGGCCATGTTAGGGGTCCTGTGCCAGTGAATCTCTTGCTGGTGAAGCTAAAAATGTGGATATCCTTTTCCAAGCCCGTAACAAAAAAGTCCCAATACAATACAATGACATTTCACTTTCTCCCGTCCTACAGAGACGTAGGGCCATTTTTACTGTTCTCACATGCACTTGCCTAAATAGTGGTAACAGCCATTTTCTCCAGATGTTGGCATAGGCTGGGCAGAACAGGATAAAGTGCACAGTGCTCTCTTCTTCGTTATGACAGAGGGGACACATTGCTGGACACTTGCGTTCCAGGTGTACTTTAGATTATCCACGGGTAATATACCAATACGCAGAATCATACGGCCTTCCTGGTGATACATATTTTGTTTTATTTTTTTATTTGAATTGTAACAATTAGTTTATAAATAAACTTCAATTACAATAAAAAGCAAAACCAAATTTCACATAAATATAGAAGAAAACACTTGCACAAACAGAAACATTCTTTTCATTAATATAAATGAGTATAAACAAGGAATTCCAATTTAGGACAAATCCTCTTTCAAAATGTTTTCCAAAAACTCACATACTGCACATGAGAGCGAAATGTTTGTTCCAGATTGAATACAGTACCACCATTTATCCATGTCTTCGTCTACTGGTGCAAACGAACTAAGGTATTGAGATCTTGATTGCGTTATTTTAGGACACTCAGTGATCAGATGTTTAACTGATTCAACTGATTTGTCACAGAACCTACAGAGGTTATTCTCGATGTTAGTGGCTCTTCGTCTCCATTGGATTTCCTTAGTTGTATATGCGTTCAATCGCAGTCTCATGAATTGATTGCAGTGTTTTCTAGAGGGAAATTTTAGGAGATATCTGGGTAGGCAGTCTAAACAGTTTGTTAGAGGCCCCAAATCAATCGACGAAGACAGGAGATTTCTTTGTTCAGAGTTCTGGATCCAGTTCCACTTTCTTAGTTTCTGTTTGGCGATTTGAGGCCTTGGCATAAGTGTTTCCCACTTTATATCTGCAGAGTCAAGGATCATTTTTAATCCACTGGACCAATTTAGCATGATATCACAATGCTGCTGTTGGCTCACAGTTGAGAAGATTTGATAGGCTGGAGCCTGGTCCGTTATCGACATCTTCCCTAGCATAGCCAACGATTTCCAGACAACTATGTTGTACATTGATTTGATTCCAAGTTCATATCTTATAGAAATCATAGAGACGCCCTTTGGAAGCTTAAGTATACGTCTCCAAAATAAACCTTCGAGGGTTGACCACAGATGATAATCTAGATTCCAGCCAGCCTCGGCTCCAAACGTAATTGAGGGGATCACTTTTGTGGATAGAAAGTTAGTACAGGTTTTAAAGTAAATTTCCCATATTCAGCATGAAGCTTCGCCCCTTGCAGCGAAAAAGTCAGCATACGTTGTTTGAGATCAAACATCCAATCGTATTCTCTAATTGAGGTATTGAATAATATGCCCAAATATTGAACAGTTGGCGCATGTTGTATCTGTATTGCATCAAGTTTCCATCTGAAGTTCTTGATTATTCTTTTAGAAGTGTATCCAATTGACATGATTTTTGTTTTTTCCACATTCATTTGCAACAAATTATCATTTAAGTACTTTTCGAGGGCCAATAAGAGTCTCTGAAGGCCGATTGGTGTTGAGTCGATTAGGACAATATCATCCGCGTATATTGTCCAACTAATGATATTGCTGTTAATCTTTGGAGGAAAACATTGTGTCTGAGAGAAAGCTTCAGATACGTCTGATATGAAAAGCTTGAATAACAGGGCAGCCAAAGGGCATCCCTGTTTGACTCCCTTTTTAGTGCTTATTTCCTCAGTGAGCTCACCAGCTTCGTTGATTTGCACTCTAACTGAAGTTTCTTTATGGAGAGCCATAATTGGTTGTAGTAATTCGAGCGGACACGACCATGTCTTCAATTTTCTCCACAATTTTGATCAATCAAGTGAATCAAAAGCTTGTTTCATATCAATGAATGCTATGAACAGGTTTTTGCCTTGTTGTAGAGCTTTTAGTTTCAGCAGGTTCAGTATCATCAAATTTACTTCTCTTCCCACACCCTTAGTGAAACCTGTCTGATGGATATCGAAGTGACCTAAGCTAGTGGCCCACTTTGACAATTTCTGCTGTAGAAAGGACGCAAATATCTTGCCCTCAATGTCTAAGAGGGCAATAGGTCGATAATTTGATGGGTCGTCTCGGCTACCTTTTTAAAAAATAGGAACTATGATGGCCGAGTTCCAAGTTTTAGGGATCGACTTTGTGGTAGCCATCGCTTTGAATAGATGATAAATGAAGGTTGTCCATTGCTCGTTGTTTGCTTTTAATGTGACGTTGGAAAGACCATCGGGTCCAGCCGCTCGAGGGTTTTTTAGCTGTTTGATTGCTGTTGATATGTCTACTCTTGATTCGATTACATTCCAAGACTGGACCGCTTCGAGCGTTTCATCGCTCTTCCAGATTACATTGCTTCCAAAGACCTTAGCAAAATGTTGTTCCCAACTGGCCTTAGAAATACCGTGTTGGATCTTGGCTTGCTGGAATATTACTTTATTATTTATGATGTTCCATAGCTCCTTTGTCTGATGACAAATGATAAGCTTCAGGATTCGTTCTCCTCGCTCTTGGTCTCTCATCAGTGTAAAGCATTTCAGCCAGTTGCGGTATTTCGTTTTAAGATGTTTCATTTGCGACAGTGTGTTTGGATCTGTGCCTTTTTTAATTTTCTCAGATCACGTTGCAGTTGTTTTCTTTTAGAGACACCATTGGACTGAATTAATATTTTTTTTATATATGAACAACTGTTTGGATGATTGAACTTTGTTTGAAAGTCTACCAACAGAGCAGTATAGTTTAGTTTGTCCCATGGACCCACATCTTCCGAGTACATCATTTCATTTACTCTCCTGAGTTGGTTATTATTTATTATTAACCGATTACCTCTTTTATTGACCTCAACTGGCTGACTGAAAAGCTCTTTGTTTCTTGGCGAGGACGCTTTTAGAGTTAATTCAAGCGGATTATGGTCGCTAAGTGTTGATTTCAGGATCTTCATCTGTATAATATCATTAAACATGGTGTTAGATGCCCAAAAATAATCTATGGTTTTTTCTGTGCCATCACGCTGCCATGTATAGTTCGGAGGACAATCTCCTTTTGTTTGACCGTTAAGCATGTAGCAGTTCCTAGCACTCATTGCTGAATGAAATTGATAGCCACTGCAGGAAGTGATAGCTTGATGCTTAAATTTTGTCATTTTCAATTTATCATCAAACCACGAAAAATTCAGGTCGCCGCAAACTATCACTTGTAAGTCGGGCAGCAGTTCCATGTTATCATCAATCAATTTTGTTATTGATTGTATGAAGAGACGTGAGGAGATCATTGCTGTTTTCCAGTAAATGTTAACAAGCAATAAGTGCTTGAGTGTTGCGCTAGGTCCAAGTCTCTTTTGGAGGGTTGTTCCCTTCACGAACATATTTGGAGAAAGCGAGTGTAAATCTCCCATCCAGACGAATTATTTATCATTGTCAGCAGCCCAGAGAATGGTCGACCAAACTGTTTTTTTCCAGCCGGATTTAACACAATAGAGTACCCATCTCTGTGGGGCACATCCCGCAACCATGTTTCCTGTAGACAAACTGCAAAAGTTTTTTCCAGGGGGATTTCAAAGTTCTGCAACAGATGCTGGAAACCTCTGGTGTTCCATGAGAGAAGCACATTCACATCCTCCTTCGTTGTTTGCAATAGCTAGGTTCTAATAGAGTAATTCTGTGAAGCAGATTTAAGGGGGGCTTTTTGGTTGCCAGCTGTTCTTTCTTTGATGTTAAATTGTTTCCTTAGAGCTTCTCGTCGTTGTTCATGGGATTGCTCACGGACATGGCACATCTTTTCCACTTCCTTCTCTTGGTTGCTTGGTTTCTATTGTCAGATCAAAACCATACGACAGCAGTTCGTCTTTTGCTGCAACCAAGGCATTTTCAACTGCCTGGGAGGTGATGTGTAGGTAGACCATATCTAGGGAGTCCTCAGTGATGTATTCCACAATGGTTATATCATTGGAAGTTATTGTTCTTAAAGATGGAAAATTATGTAGCAATCGCATCACGTTTCTGCAGTTTAGATTGACCTCATTTGCATCTGAGAAAATATTCTCAAGTCTAATTCTCCAAAGCTTTTGTTCCTGTACCGGTTTCGCAGGCGCAATTTCTTTTAAGTTCATTTGCTTTTGACATTGCGCCGCCGTCATCTTAGGATTTAGCTTTGTAGAGATCAATCTTTTTTGTTGTGCACCAACTTCATCGCATTTCTGATTGTGACGTTGTGAAAACTCACTTGAGATGTTAGAATTTGCACTCATAGCGGTCTTGTTTGTATCACCATCTTTAGATCTTAGTGCTTGGTGAGTTTTTCTCGGACCGTGGGAGATGTTTATAACAGGGCGAGCACTTCCGTCTGCCTGTGGTGGCTGCATTAATTCATCAGATTCAGCTGAATATGTAGAGAGATCACATAAATCCGTAACACTTAAGTCAATTGTCTTTGAACCAGAATCAGATTAAATTCTTCGTCTTTTGTTTGGATTCGGTCATCTTACCACATTTGTCTTTGTAATTTCTTTTGACACCGGATTTCTGGAAGGCACACATTCAGGCTCATCCTGTTGAGCATTGGAAGCATTACGTGAGAACAGACCCAACTTTTGTGGTGTAGAGAGGTTCCTCACAAACTGTTTTGTTTTCATTCGAGCATTGCTTGTTTTAATTTGCCGCTTGTTCACTATTTGTTTGTTGACCGGTGCTTTTGTAGATTTTTCACACGGTTTGTATGGAACCGAGGGGACAAACAATTTTGCAGCTCCGGTAAAGATGTCAAAAGTACTGACAGGTCCTTTAGAAGGCGGTGCAATAGCTTTATTTATGGTTTGGTCTTTTCCCACAACTACCACAGGTGAGATGGTATTTCCTGGTAGGGAACCCGATCCCAGTTCTGCTCTATTCGGGTGAGAATGTTCAAACTGATCTTCTAATGTAGATATCACTTCTGGATCAGAAGATACAGTGATTGCAATATTCGCTTCATCGGATTGAGCTGTATCAGAGATCTTATCGGAGGCAATGCAAAGCGTAGGGATGTTATTTGGTCCACATTGGTTTGCATTTTTCCTTGTGTTATCGTTTGATCTCTCTGGGCGATGTGGAAGTCTCTAAGTAAGTTGACTTTCCGTGTTCACCTTACTTTGTGGTAGAGAATGCCGACACCACTTCATTATTTCTAGAATTGCCTCTATTTGATCATTTTTGTTTGTGTGGTCCTTCATTGCGAGATCCCCTAGCCAGTTTTGCCATTGAAAGGAGATCTCTGCTTCACGTTCGACTCTAGACATTAGGTGAGTGTTATTTTCTTCCAATGACGAGACTTTGTTTATGAGATTGTGTAGCAAAGCATTTTGATCTTTTACAGTCTTGTTTAATGTTTCAAAGAGTTTGATAAATGGGATCAAAGCTAATGATGAAGCCGCCAGAACATTGTTATGAATCTGGATCCCAGCTGCTACCGAGAGATTTTCTTTGTTGTGGGTAGTTGACTCGGACTCTGGAGTAGGCGGTTCATCATGTTTTCTAGAGGACCAATCATTTCCTGAAGATTGATGGGCTGCTTTAGTGCTGCAATGAAATCGCAGATTTTCAGTGGGCTCCTTTGATGAGCTCAAATTAGAGTTTCTTGTCATGGTGATGCCCATATTTTGAGTGTTCTGTGCATCTTTTTGATACGGTGCACTTGTCCATGATTTAAGCTTGTCATTTGAATTGTGAGCGAACTTCACTCCTTTCTCTCTATTGGTCGGCGCTATTTCTGTTGTGATAGATACACTTTGTGGAGCCATGGAAAAGCTATGGATTAGTTTGTTTTTTACAGCTTGGTAGTCAGCTGTCAGCCGCTCCGTCAGCCGCGCTTCTCGCCCTGCCAAATCCACATCCAGACGTTTTTTATGAATATATGTGGGAAGGGAGGGCAGGCAGGGCTGGGGTGCTAGTGTTTCCAATGGACGTAAAGCGTTGCTTCTTTGCAAGTCCGACTCCATTTCGAGTGTCGTATTCTCAACAGTAACTCTGCTGACTGAAGAGTCGTGTGGTTTTACACTGTTCAGGGGCGGAACAAAGGAAAAATTCATCTGATTTCCAGACCCATTTGGTAATTTTAGTGCCAGGAGTTCTGTGGCAAACGGAGATAGAAAAGAAGCTGTATCAATTTCTACCATCTCGGTTGACTCGAGTGGCTGAAGTCCATTTGCCATATTTGATAAAGTAAGTGAGTCAGGATCAGATGACGCTGTGTGCAGTGTCACAACTCCTAAAATGTTATTGCACACGTTGGAAGGCTCATTTGAATGGAAATCATGGGTCGAACAGTCGGACATCACGACTTGTTCGATTTTCTCGATTTCATCACCAAGTACATCAAGTGGCAACTGTGTTGCATTGTCTAAAACAGGTGATTCAACTCCTTCAATCAGCTTAATCACATTGTTTGCAGCAGCGCTCTCAAACTTAAAGTTCAGATCACTTGTCATTGCTTGAACAGCTTGAGCATTAACCGCCAGCACTTCGGCTGGATCTACAGCGATGAGAGGTGCTTTTGTTCCGAAGCCGCTGATGCCATTGGTATGAAGGCGTGAGGGACTGAGAGGGAGACTTGCGGCTATAGATTGAGCCAGGTGAGGGGAAGGAGAAAGCAGAGGGGAGGAACAGACTATAACAGAGGGAAAGGAAAGAGGGGGACAACTGGGAAGCACAATGGATGTGGAAGGGGAGGGGAGAGGAGGGAGAGTGTTTATAGAGACGCCAGCGACTGACATCGTGGCTTCAGCTGAAAAAGAAAGCTTGCCACGATTTTGGGCGTTCAAAGTTGTTTGCCGCGTCTGTGGACGAATGTCAATTACCATGATTACTTCTTACCGGTAGTCAAAAAATAGTAGTTCGCAGGTTCTCGGGTCCTCAGCAACTTCGGCGATGAGGGTGGACTGGAGGCAGACTGGACTCTGCACCGGATTCCAATGCCGCGCTCCGCGCCCTGGAGGGATTTTTGAATAGTAAAGCCAGTAGAGTAAAAAGAGGACTGAACACATAGTGCAGCTCCTCAGCGCAGCAATTCACAGCAAGAACTGGAGGCAGACTGGACTCTGCACCGGACTCCGCGCCGCGCTCCGCGGCCTGGAGGGGTTTTTGAATAGTAAAGCCAGTAGAGTAAAAAGAGGACTGAACACATAGTGCAGCTCCTCAGCGGAGCAATTCACAGCAAGAACTGGAGGACTGGAGGCAGACTGGACTCTGCACCGGACTCCGCGTTACTTTATGACCATAGGCACCACATGTAGCCCTAGTGCAAACTTTGCCCATAAACGGAGGGAAGGGCGCAGGACTTACTGCAGAAGTAGGGTAGACGCTTGCTTTTCACAGAACTGGTGATACATATGTACAATAGAGTAAAGCCCAGGGTTAGTGTAAGTACTGTTATGGATTTAAAAGACTTAATAGATGATTGGAGGACTAAAACAGTTTCAAATCTGTAAATAGTGATAGCTGGCGAACACAATGTGCAATTTGAACACTAAAGGAGTTAAAGGGACTGACCAATGAGGAAGATCTAGCCTATGAGGTTTATTTTGGGTGCTGTTTGGCCAAGAGACACTGCTGTTGGTCTACAAAGGTATTTTACTGTTGTTAGAAAGGGCCTTTGCCTCACTAACTCCAACAAATAACACAATACTCGCAACACATCAGGACATTGTGGAACAAATAAGGCCAATTACAACGTAACCTTTTTCAGAAGTTCAAAAAATGTCAATCCAAAGAGTACCTTGGTTTGACAAGGAATGCACAAAAGAACATTTGATCTGGTTTGTAAAAAAAATTGGAGTTGGTGTGGAAAGGAGATCTTATCTTAGCTAGACACCAATACAAGGTAACCATCAAGGAAAAAAAGAAACCCCACTCGGAATCTCACTGGCAGGAAATAATGGAGGCACAAGCAAATACAAATCAAGCTAACCTTTGGAGGTTCATGTCTCCAATGTCAGGAGATGTTGGTAGGGTCGCAGAGGGGAGTACAACAGAGGATATGTGGTACAGACACTTTAGACAACTCTATAAAGAGACAAGAGATTATGATGGGATGATAGTGGGAAATAGCAATGACACGGCAAGAAATTTCACCTTGCCCGAATTAGTAAACGCAATTCATTCAGAGCAATGTAATAAGGCTGCAGGTCCTGATAAAATGCCGTCAACCTTTTTAAAAATGAACAAGATATTTGGCCACCATATTTCCTAAGGCTCTGTAATGCAATAACTTCCAACAAATCCATCTTCAAATCATGGACAAGGACTGAGGTGGTGCCGCTGTATAAAAAAGGGGGCGTGAGTCACCGCCAAACTACCACCCCATATCATCGCTAGATGCCTCGGGGGAACATTTTTCAAGAGCACTCTTGGGGCAACTAATGACATGGATGGATGGCAATACAATATTAAACCACTCGCAAGCAATTTTCAGAGACCAGATAAGCACAGCTGACTGTAGAGTAAAGGACCTCACAGGAAGTCCTGCAAGTGTCTCATGGGATTCCAAGAGGCAGGGAAACACGGGAAGAGCCCGCTAAGAGTCATTAAGAGCCCGGTGAGCCTGCGAGAGGACAGCAGCCCACCGCTCTCCCTCCAGGTCACAGCTTTGCACAGACCTACCAGATCACAGAGCACACAGGTGATTCCTGTTGGGATTTTACATACTCATGCTTCCAATGCATAGATAGCACTAATGAGACTAGATGCTGACACTGTGTGGGTAAATTTAATAAATACCTGTAACCACATCATCACGCCTGCGTGTGATCCTTATTCAGACCACAACACCGACCAATGCTTTAGGCTGTATATGTTAACTTGCAAGTACGTCATGGTAAGAACAATTCATTTATGCTCGTTATTTATAGATTTACGCAGAGCATTTTACTGTGAGCCACGGGCAAAATATAGTCCAGCCTGCAGCAGCAGGGCATCCCAAATAATTTGCTATCTGCAATAGAGCTGCTACATACTAACAACAAAGCAGTAGTCCGATGGGGCCGGCGCGGGGAAGTCAGAGCCCCTTTTAGAGTAGAAAATGGAGTATGTCAAGGTTGCTGACAAGCGCCAACCCTATTCCTGCTTTGTATTAACAATGTAATCACTTTACCTTTGTCTATCCCTACTGATATTTTTTGCTGATGATGCCATGTTAATATCTCTAACACCAGCAGACCTCAGGATACAAACTCAATTGTTTAAAGAATTTTGCTGTGAAAAAGGCATCGAGATAAATTATGAGAAAACTAAATCAATGGTGTGCTCAGCAAAAAGGAGGAGGTGTACTTTCAAGTTAGTGATAGCTACTGTCAACATTGAACAAGTAAATATGTTCAATTATCTATGTATAATGTTTTCGAGTACTGGCAGGTGGGACTGTCAAAGAGAGGAACCCACCATTTGCCTGTCGAGATATTTGGGGTCAGTAGTCAGCTACACCATCATAAACTGCATTGGAGTTCCGAGCGCAGCCTTTTAAGCCTATCAACTGCAAGCTAGGTATGTAGCGCGATATGAAGCAGAACTGTGGGGCTACAATAAGTGTAAAAACCTATGCACCATTGAAAATGGCTTCTTAAAGAAAATCCTTAGTCTACCAAAAAGTACCCCAACTATATTAGTTCATGAGGCGCTGGGTTTTCAATACGTAGACCAAATGGCAGAAGTCAGATCACCAATGTATTGGCTAAAGTTTTGACTAGTTGTTGAACTGCGAAAATACAGGGAGGCACCGACTGATGTACTTAATCAGGATGGGGAGCTGGCATTGCCTTGGGTCTCTCATTTTAGAAGTCTCTTTAAGCTCCATGGGTTGTTGGACTCTCTGGTCAGATCCGATAGGAATTAGTGTGCACACAAAACTGGACATCATGAACAAATATCAAGAGCTGTGCAAAGGAATTCTGACGTATTAAGATATCCATGGGATACACAACCTACCCGGGTAAAATGAGCCCCAGAGCAATGCGTTCCCTGAAACTGAGATTCAGAGATACTACCACTAGCACAAACCATGCACAAATGGATAAAAGCCACACAGATAAATGCTCACACTGCAATGACAGAGTGGAATCTGGAGCACATTTCATGTTGGTACGTCCCATATTTCTAGATTATAGAAAAACTAGCAGGTGCACCCGTGCTTCACACAGTAATTCCTACTTCAGTCCTATTTTGAAGTTTATTTAATTAACTAAACCAATGCTTCTTTGTAGACAATATGGCTAGTCTTTCCTGTAGGAGCTAGTGTGAACAAATTGGGCCTCATTACGATCTTGGCAGTAGCCATGCCGCTATTGGCGGCATGGTTGCCGCCAAAATCGTATCCGGGTTCCCAGAATGAGGAATTACCGGGCCATTCTGAGTTCGGAGGGCTCGGTAATTCCTCCTTCTAGGATCCCGGGCCCGGACCTTCCCCATTCCCATTTCAGCCCCCAGAGGGCTGAATGGGAATGGGAGAGGGAGCAAACAACAGGCCGATTACGAGCGGCCCGTTGTTTGCTCCCTGCTCCCCTCGCGGGACTCGCTCTGCACGTCTGGTGAAACGTGCAGATAGTGACCCGCGAGGGGACCTCGTAATCAGGCAGTGCAGGGTTGACGGCGCCGGCACCTTTACCGGCACCGTTAACCCCGTACCGCCTGGGTTATAATGAGGCCCATTGTCTTTGTTTCCAACTCTGGAGCAAGCCACGTAAAGCTGACCATGAGAAAAGCATGAATCCCGTGAATCAGTTCCAACTACTTTGAGTTGGAGCGTTGAGATTGCGCAGCAACATTATTGGTGTCCCAATCTACAGCCGAGCCAGCATGTATCCAAGACACTTCATACAAGTAACTGAACTGACAACAACTGGGGAAGCCATTAAATTCCTTAAAAGTACATGGTCGAAACCATAACTTTCGGTAGTGGATGGCTACCAATGTGCACAGAGCTTGGATTAGGAGAACATCAGCCATGAACATAGCTCCGTAATCCAGCCTTCTTTTATATATATAGTGTAATATTACAACCCGAATTATTAAAACCGTGGGAGTGATTGTAAGATTATTTAAATTTTCTGACCACTCTTTTAAATTGAGTATGTTGTTCTAATGGCATAAAGATGCAGTAGGTCAACATATCTACATTTGCGATTAAACTAATACTTTTAAATATTTGTGGTTGAAGTTATGCGAAAGGAATTTCTGTCATGAAAATTGTAATTTTAATTTACTGAAGATTGTTTTAATTGTTGATTATTGTTATGCTTTTAGGGGTGTGTACTCGAAATAAAGAATGTTCTGTCTGTCTGATACATAAAGCTGTCCACAACCTAAAACATGTTTTTTATATATGTATTTTGGAAAAATATTACTTGAAAAATGTCTGTCTTTAAAAGTATCTTTCTCTATAAAATCCCCTTCACAAAATCATGAGTCAGTTTCAGAACAGAGTGGGAAAACTGGTTGTTCAATCAGGAGGTCTCGTTGTTCGCCAATAGGAAACAACTACAAAAAGGCGAAAGAATCAACCTCAAATATCCTCAAAAAGAAACAAAAAATGGTTACAGAAGGGAATAAAGATAAAATAAAGGAGTGAAAAGTAACATTACATTCAAAAGTAATCATTGCAAGAACAATGAATAAAATACAAAAATGAAATTATTCAGTAGATATTTAAAAGCAAAACGAAATCTAAAGGTAAAAATAGCAAAACACGATGTGCAAAATGCAACTAGAAAATTTGTCAGCAAGAATAAATTCAAAAGAAGCAAATATGAAAATATTTTGACTTAGAAATTATGACATGGAATTGTTCAAGTCACAGTGCTCTGTGATGAATCTAGTGAGGTAATCACTAGAACCTTGGTATGAGCTTCCTCTCATGTGGCCAGGGAAAGGGAGCCACTACCTGATCCTGACCCTCGGGTGGTATCATGTGGAAGGATCACATGGGAGGTGATTAATGCTGGGGACATTGGGACCTCCTTATCCCATGATTCCCCTATAGTGCCTGAACTATTGATGGCTTACTGTAAAATAGAACGAACTAATATCACACAATCCTCTATGGACTTCAAGTCCCATAATGCTAGAAGTACTGGCATGAGGAAGAAGGACCCAGAGGCAATGAAGACTCAGAATGTTGAATATTCAAAGGTCCGGCCTTGTTGCTGCTAACCAAGGCACATGAGTGGGATATTTAAATCCCAAGATGAGGCACAGCTGTGGAATGAAGGTGAAGCAGAGGAAGAATGCCAACGAGTTACTGAAGGCTGTGCGGGAGGCATATCTGGGGAAGCCAAAGCTATAATAGGTGCAGGAGCAGCCATGGTGAGAAGCACTCCATAAATAAGGGGGAACACCAAATTAGCTCACAACTAGTGGGTGCGCTACCTTATTTTGGGGTAGTTAGGCATCAAATATAACATTAGGTAGTTAGCAGGTTATTGAACAGTTAGACCAAGTTGGTCTAACGGTTGAATAACCTGCTAACTACCTAATGTCATATTTAATGGCGAGAAGCACGCCAGCAGAAGTCACCCCAAAGGGTGAAAACAAACCGAATTGCACTAAAAAAAAGTCCAGTTGGGGAGGAGACGTGCTCCCAGAGTAGCATACGGCAGGTTGGCGAAGCCGCAGAAGATCAATGGAGCTGTCAACGCTCCAGAAGACCAATGTACAGTTTACCAGAGAAGCGAGAAAGAGAGCAGGCGGAATGCTGGAGATCCACCGCGATGCCTTACAGTGAGACAGAGCTTCAGCAGGGAACCGTTGAGTTGGGTGAATGTGAATGCTGACCCTGGGGCGCTTCCTAGAAGAAAGTTCTTACAGGGTAGCAATTTTGAATACTGAACAATTAATGCATTAAAGCAGAAACTATTTTATAAAGAAACCGAACAAAAGTGGCAAAGACGAAAGTTCTATTATAAGGGACTAACATTGGGGAGCGTTTATGACCAGCATTATAAACAGTCAAGAGGCTGTCAAAAGCCTTTAATAGAACTACCAGTAGGGAAAGCCTCTAACCAGTACTACCAACAGCCAAGAGGCTAAGAGAAAAACATACTAAGACTACCACTGGGAAAAGCTCATAAACAGCATCACCACCAGCCAAGAAGTTGTGAGAGAACCTCAATAAAGCACCCAAGGCATAAATCTCTTTATAAGAGATATGCGTTTGGAAAAGCTTATATCTTATATTGCCAACAGCCAAGAGACTGTGAAACCATACAGAGGTGACAAGGGCGTAACTCTTTCTTTTTGGAATCTCAACTGAAGGAAGCTTGTAACCCAAACTAAGTTTGAAGGTAGTTGTAGGAGTTTATTCTTTCTGGTAGGCGAATATACTAGGAAAGGGCTTACAGTGGTTAGTCCTGGCAGGTGAGTTGACCAAGAAAGAAGATGGTTTGATAAAATACCTTTGTGGCAAAAGGGTGTGTTGAAAGAACCTTTGTTTAATTGAGATAACATATTTTCGTTATCATTTGTTAGACAATCAGTGGCATTACAAAAACAAAAAGTTGATTTGCTATCCTGACAAAAGTGTTTTCCAAGAAGATGTATTATTTATTTATTTATTCATGTTATGTATTTATTTTGTGTTGTAGTTCTGACAAAAACTTTTCACAATTTATCTGAGAAAAACTGACATTACAAATGCAATCGTCATCATTTAATTCCAATAGAAAACAGACCTGTTAAAAACCAAATTCGTAAAAGCACATTCTGGAAAACACATCAGCTCAATCAAAGGTCACTACGTTGTACAGACTTTGTTCATAAAAAAAATGGGATTAGAGTCTTAAAAAGTCCTGTTTAAGTGTATCAGTATGTTTACCCATACACGGACTCAGTGTTGAGGCAGTAAAACCAAAATTCTGGTGATTTAATTGGCTCGTAATCGTATGTGAATTTGCCTGGTATTGTCATGTTTATGCGGCCCAATTTGGGACATTCAGTGAACAAATGTTTAATGGTTTTCCTATTGGTCTGTATTTGACAAATTCTGCAAAACCTTGCTTCCTGAGGTAACCTCCATTGCGCACCCCAGATAGCTCATACCAGTAGTTCATTTGTAAGCATTTGGAGAGGAAGTCCGCGAACTGCAGGATCTGGACTTCTCGTCAGGTAGAGTTGAGGCCTCTTATAATAATGAACAGCCAGTGCCACCTTAGGATAGCCATGCAGTTTTGACAAATGCTCGTAATTGTTCACCAAGTCCCATTTTGTAAGCCTTCTTGTGAGTGCTCCTTTTAGCGTACAAAAACAATCACAATGTTTGAAATCAGAAAACCAGTTTATCGTCTCGCGCAAGTCTTTAATCAATGTCATAAACAGGTTTTCCCTTTTTCCAGATCTCTCCCAAGTGAATCTAGTTCCTAATGTAGTTAATAAGGGACACAGTGGGGATAACTTTGCTCTAAGGAATAATTCCCCTCTTTGTTTTATTAACATTGCCCTGAGGGAAATTAGACGCACATACTCCACAGACGTAGAGGGCGGAAGCCCCAGAATATTACGCCAAAAGAAGCCTTTGATGGTGTTCAACCATTTCCAGCCCCCCAGCGCTAGCGCCCCAGGCTGTACAATACTGAGGGGCAGACCCAATGCTTGTCAAGTGTGAATATGCCCTCCAGTGAGAAGCCTACATACTGACTAGCACATTTACGTACTAGCAGCGTTATTTGTTTGTCTTTCCTGGTCTTAGGGTCTATTATCTTTCCATAGCCTGAACTATTCAACATCTCTAGACCCAAGTACCTGTATGTGTCTGTGTAGTCAATGGTCCCCATCACTGTATTCATGGGTTGTCTATTTACTTTCTTGGGAGATACTAACATGACACATGATTGTGAAGTGAGGTCGCATTACTGTTTTAGCTGCCCGTTTTTCACTTTTAATATTTAAAAAAAAATGTTTACCTGTCCTTGCCGTGATTGTAGTATTTCTGCTGCCTGTTGCCTTTTAAAGTTAGTTGAATTGCATTGACTTTTATTATTACATTTTTATTTAGTTGCCCGCTGCATCGACGTGCGAGTTAAATCAGAGCAACTTTGCGCTGCATATACGCCTTCTCTTGGAACTACATATCCTAGCAGGATTGTAGTTCTTTTCATTGTTCTTATTTCATGCCCTTTCGCGAACGCGCCGGCGTGAATTGGACCAGCCGGTCTGTGGCAGTCCGTGCCGGGACGTGCCACAGTGCTGCAGTCTGCTCTGCCCTTAAATCAGTACCATGGGAATTGCTCAGGTTCTCGAGGCGATTGCTATAGCCGGAAGCAGGTTAAGCCTTAAATCCCTAGACATGTCGACTAGCGACAGACTCTATCAAAACGTGGGTGGTGTCAACCAGATAATAACAACCCTCAACACACAAATAGACATTTTGGCGTCACCCAGTCCTCCCTTAATACTGAAGCCCATTGTCAGGACTCCCCCTTACCCTGAGGTCGCTATCAAGACCTGGGGTGGGGGGCACCCAGCCTACTCAGATGACAGAGGCCGTTTTGTCCCTGGAGGTAGGGCCCAATATGGACGAAATGACACCCAATGCCACACAGCATACCGCTGACATGGAAAATGAGTATGGCCTGAACCAGATTACCACAGGGACCCTCCCCAGCTGTAAGGCTGTTAATAATGACAGGAGGCTCCCCAAGGTCTGGGGAAGTGTGGCATTAAACCAATTAAGGCAGATGAATCTTAGTGCAGACTACTTCCTATTACACCCCAAAATGAACCTGGGTAACTTCCACAAAACCATCCCTCCTATGGAGCAGGGTGTCTCACACATGAAGAATCCCTCTATAGAGTTGCTCTCTGTCGCACACCTGAACCTTGCCCTGCTCAACACCAGGTCCTTAGTGAGACATACCTTAGCCGTCCACAACTTTATCCTAGAGCATGACCTGGACATAATGTGCATTACAGAGACATGGCTGTCAGAAGCACATGGTCCCGTTATTGAGCAAGTGACCCCTCTTGACTATGTCTTCTTTGGGAAACATTGTGATGATGGCCCGGGTGGTGGCGCTGTCATCATATGTAAAAAGAAACTTAGGATGTACGAGGTCAAAGTAGAATGCAAAGGGTTCTTCCCAACCACAACTAGAGCATCAACATTGTAGTGCTCTACAGGCCCACTGGAGAATCTACAAAGTTTAATGAAGACCTTATTAATCTGATATCTCCCATGCAAAAAATCAATACTGCTGTAATTCTTTTGGGAGATTTAAACCTTTGGAGAGGGGACCCCAAAGATAAGAAAGCCCTGGAATTGGAGAAACTTTTGAACAAACGAGAAAATTGTTTTTTACAACTCTGAACCCACACATATGAAAGGAAACACCCTAGATTGGGTGATCAGTGATAATATCATACTGACAGAGGTGATAACCCCCCCTTGTGTGTAGTCTGACCATTTCTCCATTACGTGCCAGATACAACTCCCCTCCTTGTATAGGCAACCACATGAAACACCAAGTAAGGCGCTAGGTAGGAACTACCGAGCCATCACAGCCACAGATCTGATGGAGTGCACGGATGCCCTGATGATAAAATCTAATGATTCAGACCACCAAGACATCCTCATAAAGAATTACAGCAGAGACATGACCATCCTGCTTGATAGGCTTGCCGCAACCAAGTTGATAAGTGTAGAGGATGCACCCAACCATCAAAATGGTTCTCCCCTGAACTAGCTCAGTTAAAAGCCAGTAAAAGGCAATCAGAGCATGCCTGGTTTAAAGACAAAAGCCAAACAAATAAAGCAATATGGAAATGCAAAGAGAAAGAGTATAAAGAGAGGCTCATTGAAGCAAAATGTAATCACTATAATGATCAAATAAATAAGGCAGGGAATCAAACTAAGGAACTCTTTAAATTATTCAGAATATGGGAAAAACCCAGAGTTCTTAGTCAAAATATAAACCCTACTAAGGAAAACTGTGAAAGAGTCCAAATGGTCTTTTCAGATAAGCTCCTGCTTGCCCAGAACAAGATTATGGAAGAGTTGGATAGGCTGAAGTCGGCCACAGTGGTGGTTAACTCTGGTCATGGGCAATTAGACAAGCCAGCCGAAAGTTCTACACCAGTTCCTGGGAACCAAAACCAGGGGATATCCCCCACAAGCTTTAGGTTCTCAACAACAACCACCCAGAATATTAAGGATATTCTTAAAGTCATGCACCCCACCAGTTGTCCATGGGACCTTTTGCCATCCAAGGACATTTTGGAACATCATAACATTTTTGCTCCTTACGTGTGCAGATTCGTCAACGCTTCATTCAAACATTGTACAATCGCGCAATTAATCAAAGATGTGGCAGTGACCCCACTGCTAAAGAAACAGGGCCTGGACCCTCAGGACGCAGCTATCTGGGACCAATTACCAACACACTGTTTTTCCTTAAACTGTTAGACAAGGTGGCTACCATACAGATTCAATTTCATATGGAAGCCGCAGGGATCTTTCACAAGAAGCAGTCAGGGTTTCGATGCTCTCACGGCACAGCAAGTGCCCTGATTGATTTACAAACTCAGATGTTGGCAGTGTTGGAAAGAAGTAGATCGGGGCTGCTGATTCTTTTACATCTATCAGCAGTTTTTCGATCTACTGGACCATCAGATCTTGCTTGGAAGACTGCGGGTTACAGGGGGCCTCTCGGGGTAGGCGGTGAGGTGGATGAAATCTTTCCTGGAGGGCCATAGATCCAAGGTCTACTGGGGTGTCACGACCCTCATCCCAGATCCCCACTGGCAAGTCTATTTGCCAGGTGGAATCAGGACTCAGATCTCAAATAAGACCTGGCATCCACTTCCCAGGCCCTCTTGGGGCCAGTCCTGGCACCTTTGGCACCAGGCTCATACATTGTGAGAGACATGTGTCCAGGAACTACTTTTTTAGGCTATCAGCCAACATGGAGGCATCCACATAGCTTGGTTCTAAGAACCAAGCTATGCGGTATAGTGTTTTGGGTGTGGTGGCCTAGGGACTACTTTACCTGGACTACTTTGTGGAGGCTATTTAAACCACACCCAGACAAGAGCACACGCTTCGTGTTACTTTGCAGTCTGCAACGTAGTGCTCACCGTATCCAGCTATCTCTCGAGCCTGGGAGAACCTGCACCTGCAGAAAGACAAAAGAACATCGTTAGCAGCAGCATCTTACCTGCATTATCCATCTTCATTCACTCTCAGCTCCTGAACAGCTCAGTTGGATCAGCGCGCCTCCCGTACCGAAGGACCTGAAAGAAGTGAAAAGACAACTTTAAAGGAGGCATTAAAGACATAGCAAGGTACGAGCTATTTGAAAGGCTTACCTGGCTGGTCGTCTTCCGGTCGGCATCGCTTCAAGAAACCACACTCGTTGAGAGCATACTGCGACCTACAAAAGAAGGAAGAAACAGGTCAGCGTATAAAGACATTGCAGCGCAAAGCGCTTACTTACCACATTGTAGCGCTCGTTGGGTATCATCATTACCGGCGAGATCCAACTTAGCCAGTTCGCCTCACGATGCTATGCACACCTAAGGGAGCAGAAACAGAGACATTACCACACAGAAAAAGGCATGCAGGAATAACAACTCAAAACATAGCAATAAGACCTACCTGAAAGACATTAAGCGGGTTGCTGTCAGTGAAGTAACTAGACCTCACTCGCCCACGAAAGACAACGCGCCCCTGCCAAGAAAGCAGGACGGAGAGCTCCCCCACTTCTACCACAAGGTGAGGAGAGGGCCCAGAGGGGCTACGGGCACGCGGCAGGTGTGGGCAATACTACCTTGGTCAACCCGCCTTAAACACAGCCCTCCTGTATTTCCAGGCGGAACTTACACCGCAGACCACACCTGGGGACCGTAGAGAAAGATACCAGTGACCAACTGGCTGGGTGGCGTCCCCATGAATTTCAGGAGAGCGTGACAGAACGCGAAGCCTAGCAAAACTAATCCACCTGGGCGACATGGAAACATCAGAAATTGACCAATTGGCACAATTGTTAGGTGATCTTCGTGCCGAGGTTCATTCCGCCTGACAAGAGACTAATGCACTCCGAAGAGACCTAATAGTAACCAAAGATCGCACCGAGGAGATTGGCAGACAATTCTTGCAATCACAGGCAGGCCATACTCCTCTGCCTGGGGGAAATCCACTGATGCAAAATCTTACCCCCACACCAGTTCAGATCACGCTACCTGGAACAGTTCCTCTGGCACCACCAGAAAGGTTTTCAGGCGACCCACGCAAGTATGCATCATTCATAAATCAGTGTCGCCTTCATTTCCTTTGTCGACCTGGAGCATTCCCAAACGACCAAGCTCGGGTAGCTTTTGTCTTATCATGCTTGAGTGGAAGCGCAGCGGATTGGTCGGTGCCGCTGGTGACCCATGATGATCCTCTGTTACATGACTATGGGGGATTCCAGAGAGAAATGGAAAAACATTTTGCTCGCCATACCCAAGAGCAAGTAGTAGATAACAAACTTTTATCCCTTCGACAGGGGAACCAGGACTTGTTAATGTACATTGCTACCTTCAATAGACTGGTTGCCGAAGCCAGGTGGCCATAAAACAAAAGAACCACGTTATTTCATCAAGGCTTGCAAGGCGAATTAAAGGACGTCTTAGCCCAAGTGGTTGATCCCCCCAGAGAATGTACCGAGTTTATAAATCTGGTTGTGCAGCTAGACCACCGGCTGCAGGATTGAAAGGCTGATCGGTCCAAAACAGACTCTCGAGTAGTGTACGTTCGACCAAGAAACAACATATCACGAGTGCCAGAAAATGCTGCAGAACCCATGCAAATCGGAGGGATACGGCCTCCATTAACAAAACAAGAGCGGGATAAAAGAAGACAACAACAACTTTGTTTATATTGTGGAAAGCCAGGACATTTCCTGAAGGACTGTCCAGTAAAACCTCCAAGGAGAATAGTCAGGGACACAGAAAAAGATGAAGTTAAGGAGTCGGAAAACTACCCAGCTCGGCAAACGTAGAGGTCGGTTTATCGAGTGAAAAGAAAAAGTTGCTCACCTTGCACTTTGCAATACTAGTGATCTTAATAAACCACCAACGGTCGTCAAAAATGCATGCCGTAAAAGCATACATCGATAGCGGAGCAGTTGGTAATTATATTGATCAAGAGCTGGCAGCAGAGGTGGGGCTTCCTTTGTGTTCCAAGCCGACCAGGGACAAGGTAACCACCGTGGATGGAACAGAAATTGCTTATGGACCAGTAACCCAGTGTGCATCCGGAGTAACCTTGCTGTGCCAGAATGGACATCGGGAGCGTGTCTCGTTCGATCTCATTAAGGCACCTCAGTTCCGGCTAATACTAGGGATGCCATTGTTAGTTGCTCACAACCCTTTGATAGACTGGCGGGCACGGAAATTAACCTTCCCCGGCAACTGCTCCCCCGCCTGCTATTATCCAGAGCAGAAACCCGATTTCAGTATCTCCCTGACTCCCAGAGTGGCAATATCAACCCTAGGGGTAACTAATACCTTCCCAGCTGAATACCACGATTTCCAGGATGTATTCCAAAAAGACCAAGCTAACACGTTGCCATCGCACAGGTCCTATGACTGTCAGATTGATCTCGTGCCAGGTGCACAAATCCCTTGCGGCAGGATCTACGCACTCACAGAGCCGGAAAACCATAATTTGAAGTCCTATTTAGACCAGTACCTTGCAAACGGATTTATCCGCCCATGGAAGTCCCCGGCTGCCAGTCCTTTGTTCTTCGTACCGAAATAAGAAGGGGACTTGAGGACCTGTAATGATTATCGTGCGATAAACAAGATTACCGTGAAGAACCGTTACCCCTTGCCACTTATCCCTGAAATGCTAGACCAAGTTAAAGATGCCCAGATTTATACTAAATTGGATCTGTGAAGAGTGTACCACCTGGTCCGAGTCAGAAGCGGTGACGAGTGGAAAACCGCTTTCCATACCAAATACGGCTTGTATGAATATCAAGTCATGCCCTTCAGGTTGTGCAACGCTCCCGCAGCGTTTCAATATTTCATGAATGACGTCTTGAGAGAATTAATCGACGTTTGTGCCTTAGTGTACATAGACGACATCCTTGTGTACTCAGCCTCGAAAGAAGATCATATCAAACATGTTCGCTCAGTCCTCACCAAGCTCCGCCAACATCGTTTATATGCAAAGCTCGAGAAATGCTTTTTTCAAGTCACCGAAGTAGAGTTTCTTGGCTTCATCTTAACGCCAGGAGGCATTAGAATGGATGTACATAAAGTAGACGCCATTTTGAAATGGCCATCACCAACGTCTCTGAAAGGAACACAGAGCATGCTGGGCTTTGCAAATTTTTATCGCCGGTTTATTCCAGACTTCTCTCAGGTTGTACACCCGATCACTGTACTACTACGAAAAAACAATAAAAAGTTTGCTTGGACCAAAGAAGCAGAAAAGGCTTTTCAGGAACTTAAACGAAGATTTACCTCCACCCCAATCTTGCGACATCCTCGTCCAGACCTCCCTTATGTCGTTGAAACTGATGCTTCCAGTATGGCAATGGGGGCTGTCCTTTCACAGAGGGACCCAAAAACTGGCCAACTAAATCCTGTGGCCTTCTGGTCAAAGAAGTTCTTGCCTCCGGAGATTAATTGTGCCATCACAGACAAAGAACTCCTGGCCATAAAATCCGCTTTCAAGGCATGGCGACACCATCTTCTGGGGGCTAGACACCCCATTACCGTGATCACAAACCCAAAATATCTCAAAACAGCCAAGGCCCAGTCCTCACGCAAATTATGGGGGGCCCTTTTCTTCGCTGAATATGACTATGTAATTACATTTCGACCAGGAGTCAAGAATGGAAAGGCTGATGCCTTATCCCGTATGGGCATAGATGAAACAGCATATACAACCCCAGACCCGGTCGGTACCCATTATACCTGAAGACAAACTCTTGGGTATTACAACAGCTCTAACACAAGCAGACCTACGAGATGAAGTTCTGCGGACAATGAACCCTGATGCTTACCTCGCATGGCAAAACCAAGAAAAACAATATTCCATCAAGGAACAACTACCCTTTTTTAGGGATCGAATATATGTACCCAAGAAGGAATTACAAAAGCATATTATTTCTGATTATTACGACTCACTAATCGAAGGACACCCGGTGATCACCAAAACCCTAGCCAAAGTGAAAAGGAACTTTTGGTGGCCTACCTGGTGTAAGGACGTCATCCAGTACATTCAGTCTTGCGGAGTCTGTGCACAAAACAAATCACAAAAACAAAAACCACCGGGTCTCCTACATCCATTGGACATTCTTCCCACTTCATGGCACACTCTTTCCCTTGACTTCATCATGGATCTGCCTCCCAGTCAAGGGTGTAACACCATTCTCGTAGTCGTGGATTTATTCTCTAAGATGGCACATTTTATTCCCCTTAAAGGCCTCCCAGATGCATCCACTTTAGCAAAAGTATTTCTGGTGAACATTGTTAAGCTACATGGTTTCCCATCCGTCCTGTTCTCTGATCGAGGCAGCCAGTTTGTATCCAACGTTTGGAGAAAATGCTGTGCAATGGCATAGATTGACGTCCAGTTATCTACCAGTCACCATCCCCAAACGGACAGCCAATCCAAGAGAACCAACCAGACCCTCGAGCAGTATTTACGGTGCATGCTGCACCAGGAATTAAGGGATTGGAAGGACTTACTATGGACAGCCGAGTATGCATATAACAACTCCTTGCATCTAGCACAGGACAAACTCCTTTTTATACCCTTTATGGCAGACATCCACGTACCTCAGAACTCGACCTCCCAGCCAACTTGGAAATGCCGGCAGTAAAGACTCTTCACACAACCATCACTCAAGCTTTCAGAAAGGCGAAGGAACATCTCATTCATGCCAAAGAAAAACAAAAGCAATTCGCCGACCAACACCGAAAGAAGGCCCCTGACTACCAAGTGGAAGATAAGGTTTGGTTAGCCGCTCAATTTGTACACATTAAAGGAACCCAGACTTTCCATCCTCGTTACTTAGGGCCTTATACCATCAAGGCAATTATTAATCCAGCAGCCGTCAAACTGGACTTACCACCTAACCAACAGATCCACCCGGTATTTCATGTGTCCCTATTAAAACCAATGCAACCTGGTACACGAATTGGGACACCACCAAAACCTATACTTATTGACGGTGAACCTGAATTCGAAGTCAAAGGTATCCTGGACTCCAAATACTCTAGATCTAAATTGTACTATCTTGTTGATTGGAAAGGATTTGGTCCCCAAGATAGGTCCTGGGAACCCCGTGAGAACGTTTCATCGGAACTTCCCAAGTAAACCTGGACCAGACAGAAGGAATACCACGGGAGGCGCCCTGGGAGGGAGTGCTGTCACAACCCTCATCCCAGATCCCCACTGGCAAGTCTATTCACCAGGTGGAATCAGGACTCGGATTTCAAATAAGACCTGGCATCCACTTCCCAGGCCCTCTTGGGGCCAGTCCTGGCACCTTTGGCATCAGGCTCATACATCGTGAGAGACATGTGTCCAGGAACTACTTTTTTAGACTATCAGCCAAGATGGAGGCATCCACATAGCTTGGTCCTACGAACCAAACTATGCGGTATAGTGTTTTGGGTGTGGTGGCCTAGGGACTGCTTTACTACTTTGTGGAGGCTATTTAAAGCACACCCGGACAAGACCACACGCTTCGCGTTACTTTGCAGTCTGCAACATGACGCTCACCGTGTCCAGCTACCTCTCGAGCCTGGGAGAACCAGCACCTGCAGAAAGACAAAAGAACATCGTTAGCAGCAGCATCTTACCTGCATTCTCCATCTTCATTCACTCTCAGCTCCTGAACAGCTCCGTTGGATCAGCGCGCCTCCCGTACCGAAGGACCTGAAAGAAGCGAAAAGACAACTTTAAAGGAGGCATTAAAGACATAGCAAGGTACGAGCTATTTGAAAGGCTTACCTGGCTGGTCGTCTTCCGGTCGGCATCGCTTCAAGAATCCACACTCGTTGAGAGCATACCGCGATCTACAAAAGAAGGAAGAAACAGGTCAGCGTATAAAGACATTGCAGCGCAACACAAAGCGCTTACTTACCACATCGTAGCGCTTGTTGGGTATCATCATTACCGGCGAGATCCAACTTAGCCAGTTTGCCTCACGGACTCACCGCACACCTAAGGGCACAGAAACAGAGACATTACCACACAGAAAAAGGCATGCAGGAATAACAACTCAAATAACAGCAATAAGACCTACCTGAAAGACATTATGCGGGTTGCTGTCAGTGAAGTAACTAGACCGCACTCGCCCACGAAAGACAACGCGCCCCTGCCAAGAAAGCAGGACGGAGAGCTCACCCACTTCCATCACAAGGTGAGGAGAGGGCCCAGAGGGGCTGCGGGCACACGAGAGGTGGGGGAAATACTACCTTGGTCAACCCGCCCTAAACACAGCCCTCCTGTATTTCCAGGCAGAACTTACACCGCAGACCACACCTGGGGACCGTAGAGAAGGATACCAGTGACCAACTGGCTGGGTGGTGTCCCTGTGGATTTCAGGTGAGCGTGACATGGGGAGATACCACGTCCAAGGCAGAATTTACTGCCTGTGGAGTTCCCAAGGGGGCATTCTTGTCCCCATTACTCTTCAATATATACATTCAGCTTCTGGGTGTGGAGCTTGAAAGACTAGGTTTCTTTTTTACTAATTATGCAGATGATTTTCAGTTGTCTATGGAGATCAGTGGGAACTATGCAAAAGAAGCTCAATAACATCTACCTGATTATAAAAATCTGGATGTCCTCAAACTGGTTATGTATGAATGCCGGGAAGACCGAGTTGATGATTTACGCGTCTAAACAAGCCAGGGACGGTCTTGATCAGGCTTTTGCTAGCTTCTTGATTGAGGGCAGCTAGATTGTAGTGGCGACTAAGGTAAAGACCCTTGTCACATACATGGAGGCTAATCTAAATGCAGATGCCCATGTGGATTAGATTGTAAAAAACACGAACTACTACCTCGGAGTTCTAAGAATAGCCAGTCCCATGATCTCCAAGGAGAACCGGCAAAACTTGCACAGGCTGTTATACTTCCCCGATTGGACTACTGAAATTCCCTCCTGGGCGGTGCCAGTAAAGACGCCATCCAGAAATTGCAGCAAGTTCAAAACGCAGCTGTGCGCATTGTCCACAAATTTGCGTGGAAAGAACCAGTGTCCTCAGCTCAGAAAGAGTTGCACTGGCTACCAGTGTCAGCCAGTCTTTGTTTAAATTACTGACCCTAGGTGTATGGGAGGCAAAGTCCTTGAGACCCCCTCCCCTCCATTCTAACCCCACGTGCGGATTATGATTTGTCCACCAGCCACCTATGCGCCTGCGACCAGGGATGTGGGATGGCTGTGGGACAACCCATATGTATGTACAAATTGACCCAAAAGCTAATCCCAGACTCCATTTTTGTACATGGTACCACCGGCCTCGTAGACAAAGGTTGCCCGCAGAGCTGCAGGGCTCCCCTCGAGATCATGCACAGCGAGCCTGTCATCTCCCTCACCCTCCTCTGCGTCCCTGCAGAAGGCCTGTTGCCAAGGGAGACTAGGCGTGAACAAGCTACATGACAAACACTGTATCTTTCACCTTCCGCTCTCCATCACTGACCTGTGGATGACCGGGCAAAGGCTTGGGTTTAAGGAAAACAATCCATCTCTACAAACATGCCCCATCCCCTTGCAGACCCCACATTTATGACATACACTGTGGATAACCCCCCAAACTTGTTCTCCTTTCAAAGTAACAGACCTAGATTCTACGCCTGTGTGCCACCATGGTTCACACATACTGCTAATCCCTCTGTGAAGGCTGTAAATCCTCTCATGTAAGGGTGTATTAAGGGGCTAAATTCAGAAAACGAAACAAGAAGATCCTTACCTATTTCTAAAGCACATGAAGCTATTGGTCATATGCTTAAGTCCCATACTGTTAAGCGAATCTTGTCCTTTGAAAAACACTCACACTAATGTATGACATGTTGATTTACTCGTTCCATATAATACGAGGTACACAATCCGGATGACGGTAACGCTACAAGACTGTTGTAGATAGAATTTACTTTGTAACATGGTACTCATGATAAATATAAACGGGTAACCTATACAATGTTCATAAGCCTGCATATTGTTCGATGTACCTGTAACCACACTGGCCTAATCCTACCTCGCACTCTAAATGATGTGCATGTAACCCCGTAAAGTAGATGAGCTAGAAGCCACAGGGCCCTCTCTCCCTTCCCCTGCAGCGCCGCGTACTCAGCCCCCACCTTCCCCGCCTCATGTTGGGCTGACATCTGAAGGCCCTTTTTTCATTAACGTTGTGATGCTGTAAGTGTAACCTCTCATCCCTCCACTAGGCCTGCACCAAATATCCACCCTCCCCTAAGCCCCCCAGACCCACAATAGCACCATAAAACCTGTTCCATACCCCGAGGCCTTAGTTAAACCAAATATAGGCAACACTGCCTTTTTGATGAATCAGCTATGTGCCCCCTGACCAGATAACATCCATGCTCACCCCAACCCGACTGACCATGGTGGCAGTATATTTGCTCTTGTACTAACATACTATAAAAATTGCCCCCACTAGATCTAACGAAGGAGAATGATAGAGGTATCCAGGACGTACCCCCTGACAAGGCACCTGAACCCATGAAGCAGTCCCTTTATTGGATGATGGGTTTTATGATGATGAGATAAGAGCACCTAGAGTTATGGGTTATTTCTCTTGTGATGTTAGATTACCAACTTGTAGGATTTACAGGGCATCATGAATTGTAGTTAACACTGAATGAGTATGTGTGACCACAAGGGTAAATGTTAGCGCAGCCAATATGTATCAATTCAGACATCTCCTGATCCGGCACTCCACCCCGATGAGCCCAGCCGACCTACAAACATCACCATGATACCACGAGGAGCTTCACCAATCCTGGAGCTTCAACCCTATAGAGTCTATACGGCTTCTGCCCTTTGCCCAATCTCATTGATTTATGTAATCCCTAGCTCCCACGTCATAGGTGACGGTTCTGTAACAAAATGTAGATGCTTTCTGATGTTTGGCAGAGTGCTCTCGGAGTTTGCAGAGTTCTCTGCTTGCCCTATTCTGGTTTTTGGATAAACTTCCTTTTTACCTTCACCCGCCATTTGTCTTGGTCTCATTTCCTCCTGGGGTGTGTCCATTATTGACTCTCATTGGGGAGTGTTTTCTTGTATTTTTGGGGACGCTCACTTTCATAGGTCACAAATGTGTATTTGGGACTGCCCCGGTACCTTAAAGAAAGGTTGGTTATTTTCAACCAACTAGAGACCTCCGATCAGCTACGACCTGCCTCCTTACAGTGGATTGTGTTAAAAGAGCCCGGGGAAGCGGTCGATCTTTTCCGGTCTTGGCAGCACAGGCTTGGAACAAGTTGCCCGAATCACTCCGAAAGCAGGAAAACCATCTTGCATTCAGGAAATTCTTAAAAACAAGACTGTTTATGTAAATACCCTGAGTCATCGGATGCCCCTTCAGTGATCTGCCTATCTGCTCAGCACCTGGATGCGCTAGGGCTTTGGCGCTATACAAATAAAATAACATAACATAACATAGCTAGACAAACATGACTAAGTCGTCGGCGTAGAGCATAGCTGGAACCGAGATAGAGCCAATTTTTGGGAGACAAGTTGCCTTTTGTTCCAAACATACGGGTAAGTCTGCAATGTACAAATTGAAAAGTAAAGGTGCTAACATACAGCCATGCTTTACCCCTTTGTTAATATTCATAGGATTTGATAGTTGTGCGTCGTTCCCCAAACAAATCTGAGCGGATGCATTGGAGTATAGAGCTATGATTCTTTGGAACAGCCAATTTGGACATCCCATCCCCCTTACTTTCCTCCACAATATCGTGTGGTTTACCTGGTCGAATGCTGCACGAAAAATCAACAAATGTAATATAAGTCATGAACTGCGGTTGTTTTTTACTCGTGTGATCAGGGTATCAGGGAATCTGACGTTATGGGTCATACTGGACCCTGGGCGAAACCCTGTCTAGCATGGGGCAGTATATTACTATTTGTGATCCATGTTTGTAAGTGTTCCAAAACACAGGAGGCAAAGACTTTCCCAGTAATATCCAGAAAGGAAAGTAAACGATAATTCTCAGGAAGTAGCCGGTCTCCCGCTTTGAAAACGGGGACAAAAATGGAACTCTTCCACGAGGCAGAAATTTCTCGTGTCGAGCATAGCTTGCTGAACAAAATATGTCGGAGACTAACCCACGTTTCAGCGTCTTTTTTTAGCACTGCTGCCGAGAGGCCGTTAGGCACTGGCTCCCTTGAATTTTTCAGTTTGGTAATGAGCATGGTCAAACTATTCAGACTGAAGTTCAAGGACCATGCTAGTTGTCTGTCCCTTAATCGTTATCGTCTCTCCCACATTTTTGATTCAATGTGAGTTGTCCAAGTGTGTTCAGCAATAGGATTGAGAACCTTCTTTTCACTGGGGCCCAGAGCTAAGCATAGCACCCGCCACATGAATCTGGGATTCCTGCTTCTTAGGGCCCCAAACATGCGCTGCCAATTACATTTAACCTTCCTTCTTTCCAGCCAGTTTTGATACTGGTTTTTAATCCTTTTGTTCTCCTCCTGTTTCACAAGAGGATAGTTCTATTCAGTTCTAAAGAATTTATATTAAGCACCAACTCCCCCGCAGGCCTCAGGGCACTGCCAGACAGTACAAAAAAAACATGGAAAGAGCAGAAGGTGGCCATGGAGTAACAGTCACGGATTAGGAGGGAGAGCAAGAGGAAAAGGAGGCCTAGATTCCTCCAGCATCAGTTTGCATTTATTTTTATTTTGCATGGATCCCTACAGAGTGTCCGCTTGGCCATTAATATTTCAGAATCGAAAGGGCGAACATTCAGAACATGGACTAGCAGTTCGGGCTGGGCTGCTACCATTGGTGGCAGTACCTGACTGATTTGCATATGGCTGGACCCCTTTTGCAATGGCGCAGACGGGCTAAAAAACGGTGGTGTGGAAGGTTGCTCAGAGCATTGCCAGTGGTACAGATTCATTCAAAACCTTCCACCCATCACTTTTGTGGTCACTGGGATAGTTATATGTGGCGACTTCAAGCCTATGGCTCAATGCACTGCAGGCTTTCTGTATATTTGCGTGGGACCAGGAGAGGCGGTTACTGGCTTGAGTGGGATTTAAAGCAGCCGGCCCCATTTTCCCTGATGTTTATAACAGCCGGTCCAATTGAAAGCTAAGAATGGCATGATCACCAAGTGAAGTCGGGCATACTTTAAAATCTTTCGCGCTTTCCAGCAGGGCATCATTACCACACAAGTAATCCAAAATAGCCTGTTTGGTGCCTGAGTTCCATGTAGGTTCCCCAGGAATATCACTGGGGGGTCCTCCCATTCAGAATTACCAATTCCCACTCGCGAAGAAATTGCGCACATTTTAGGCCCCTAGGGTTTGATTTTTTTTAGCATTAGTGTACTATAAGATGTAATATTATGATATTTTGTTTTAATGGTAGATTCGCCACACCGGGCATTGAAGTTGCCCCCCACCAGAATGATGTCATTGTGCGTGTCGCTACGCCATGACGTTAAAATGGTGTCAACGTAATCAAATACATCACTTGTGCCATGACCGTCTGGTGGGTCTTATTGATTAATCGGTAGTTAACGCTTCACTCCAGCGGTTCCCCTAAACAGTATCTCTACTGCTAGTACATTACCACTTGTGTCAAGCAGTAATACCTGAGTGGAACCTAACTCTTGTTTAACACTTATAATTGGCCCGCCAGAGGGTCACCCTTTATCACCTTTTTTGGCTAGTTCTTGATAAATTTAATATCCATCAACGTTGAAATTGGTAGTCGGCTGCGTTTCCTGCACCATAAAAACTTTAGACGCTTTACTCAAGTTTTGAGAGGGCTCCTTCACAGAAAATAGGAGTAACCCCTCGTATTCCAGGAAGCCAACTCACATGTTCACTTGTGAGCACTGTCTACACTTAGCTTTTTAGCCATTTCCATCCTTTAACATTGTCAAAACTGCTTGCTGGAGTCGTTCTCACTTTAGATGTTACAACGAGAGACAACATTTTTAGCTGACTTTTTGTAGTATTCACAGCAAGCAGTTACAGCAGGAGATGGAACCTCTTTGTCTAGCTCGTAGCCCAAATAACCAAGTGATTCATGCTGAGCTCCTATTGACGTGGCTGTCTCAGGTAAAAAACAATGAACACGTGACATGCTACCAAAAAACCCAACTTCAGCGGTTCAATAAACTCGAAGTCAGAAGAATTAAAAATGTGCAAAGATGGAATTTACGCAAATAGTCTGAGGAGCTGCAGTCTATTGATGTGTTTCTGCGTACTTGTTGTTGAGCTTTTCCTCATTGTTAAAAAGTGAGGGTCCAAAGTAGAAATGCCTGCTGTAACCTTTGCATTGATCAGGACCTCCCTGTCTAGTACGGGAACTGCAGCAGTAGGAGGAGGCAGATTTTGCAGACCGTCCTCCAGGTTTGTGTTACCTACAGGATCCTAGCCTAGTAAAATACTCTGGTGCAGTGCTGCTTGGACCGTTTCAATGACGCTAGTATTATTTTCTTTTGGGAGCCAACTAGCTAAAGTTTGTTGATGGTGTTTTTTCCTACGAATTTCTCTTTTCCTTGCTCTCTTAATATTGAGTCTTTGTGGGACTGCTGAGACACTAGTTGAGTTCAAAGGCTGATTTGAAGCCTCAGTTGTTAGAATTCGCTCTTTCCTTGTTGTTACTCTTGCAGTCTTTAGCTGCTGATTCATCCGACGGTTCTGTCTGTGGGTTGGATAGCTGAGTGGAGAGGTTGGGGGGGACTCAGTTGTAATCTTGCCCCATTGTGTTACTGCGATACAATTACAATTGGCGTGTTGTTGGCAGCCTACTCTGACTGCAGCTCAAAGCTTAGTTTACCCACAGCCTTCAAGTCCTTTGCCTTTAGAAGGTGCAAAGTGAATCCATTGATACACCTTGTCTTTGCACCTCAGTGTGTATACCGGCGCACAATTCTGGTAGAATTTTGACAGCGAAGTGCAACACATCACTTGACGAAGAACCTCCTGAGTGGTCCGAGGTGTTCAAACTATCCTTGAGTGGCCCGGCTTCAAGTACGTCCCGGTGTTCAGCGATGCCCGAGTTTGAGAATGAAACAGGGAGCAGGTTTGGCCAAGCAGAGAGACGCTGCAGATCTTCCTCCCTAGAAGTAGAGAGAGGAAACAGAGTTACCCCACTCACAGGTTCTGGGATCTTTCATTTTTTTGGATTTCATAATTCGATGATAAGTGAGCAGTGTTACAGAGGGAGTAACAAAGACTGAGAAGAGAATTGTTGTCAATGTTCACCAAGGAACCATTGGGATCCAAGGGTAGTGGCTGTACTTCCCCAAAGTTTGCAGTTTCTGCTGCAGGCACGCACACACCAGTTTCGTCTGAACCGGTAACGCTTGAGTCAGATTTAAAATAGGCAGTAATTATTCCCACTGAGGAGACTGGAGGGGTACCGCCTGGGTAGTTGCATTGTGAGAGACTTCACCATCCTGAGGGTTGCGGCTCTAGACTCAAAGATTTTATCTCTCCTATAGCCATTAGCTTTCCCATATGGTTTGGACTTGCGCAGATTATAAATTCTAGACTTATACGCCTCTTTTCCTGGCATAGTCGCTCAGCAGTACAACCCTGAGGAAACAGAAGGAAAAGTACTTGATGCTCTGAAAAAGTGGACTTACTCGCGGGTTGTCCTGCCGCCCTCTGGGGACCACTTGATGCTCACATGCAGCGTTACGCGCTTGTGGTGTCTCTTTATAGTCCTCAGCAGTGCTGGTTGTAGAGAGACTGCCTCTAGGTAGGAGACAGCACAAACAGACTTCCACCTGACGCCTCCAAACTGCAGGCCACTTGATTGCCATTTGATACTCACAATGTATTAAGAAAGATTGAAGTGCTGTCTTGACAAGAAGTAGTTCCTTTGAAAAAGTGTTACATGATAACAGAACAATTACATTGGTTTGAACTAGTGTTTATGAAAGAAAGACAATTTTATTTTCAAGAGAGATATTGTGGAAAACATTGAGTTGTTTTGAATTGTTAACCAAACATTGTGGAAGTATTTCAGAGATAGAGACAGTGGTTGAAACCAACTTTTTCAGTTACCTTGAACAGAACTTTGTTGAATCCGAACTGTAACTAAAGTATTCCTAAATTGATCCAGAGGAAGGGAGTTCAACTGTGGTCACAAGGAGTTCTTTCAAGAACTTTTAAGTTTGAAATAGAAATCACTTTGTTGAACTAAAATTAGCCCTACTTTCCTTGTATCATTTTGTTGTGCGTATTAGCGTGAGGTTCAGAGCTGTTTTGGTTGTGAGGCCAGTTTGTTTTAGTTTTAGTTTGCTAGGCAGGGACCTCTCTGCTAGGAAAAGGAAAGATAGGCATTTTTCAAACCATTTTCTTTTACATTTTTGTTTTTTTTAATTGTGTTTAGCTTACAAAAGTTGGTTTTTCACAAGTGGAAAAATACAACTGAAATGCAATCTAAAACAATAAAAAAGTATAATTTCATTAATAATAACATGGTGCAATTTATATTCAATTCATCCTTGAACAGTGAATAACAGCAATATATATATATATATATATATATATATATATATATATAAAGAAGAAAGAAAAGGAAGGCTACGTCATTCTATTTGCCCCAAAAAACACATAAAAAAGCATACAGCGACAGGATCAATTTGACCGAATTTCCCCACATAACCCTAAGCCAAAACATGTCAGTCAGTAGCACTTTGCCCAAGTAACGCAGCCACATCTGCCCAAGGCCGGGACAGGTCAAAATTATATCTTTTAGTGTTTCTACGATGTTAGACTTACAAAATCTACAATTGTTGTTTGTTATTGACTTGTCCCATTTTGACCTCCTTTCCAAGTTTGCAAACTGGTTTAGGCGAAAACTCAAATAAATGCCCCGGATCTTTGGGCAGGGGAATAATGGCACATACATTAGATTAACCCCACACTTTCTTCTAAACCTTGCATACTCTCTGTAAAGCAATAGATTGCTCAGCAAATCAGAGGTTTCAGCCCAGTCTGCAGTGTATAATTTGTTGCATTTATCAACTCCAGGCACCGCCCTCAACTCCTCCGGAGAGGAACTTATCCGAGTGAGTATACCACACATGGTAAACTTAAACTGAGTCTAATTGGAAGCTGTTTGCACTTCTGATGGTTCGCCCATAGATTGATATAAGGAGTTAATCCATTTATAAACCATTTTTATTTGAATAAATGGCAAACCTTAAGAAACCTTTACCTCTGTGTCCGTCTCACATTTCCGACCCCTCACATATGGGGTCAGGATATTAGAGGTGAATTATTGCAACCAGGAGACAGGGCATTAATATCTACTGTGAAAAACCTGAGTGTGTTTCACTGCCCAGAAACCAGGGATCCCTTACTCAGCTGGCCAGGGCACGGCATTCGTCTTTGAATCCAGACCCTGGGGGTGGATAAATGCTGGAGGAAAACCTGGGTGAGTGGTCATCGGGGTTTGGGGGAGGGACACCCGATGGCGATATGCAGTATCCCCCTCTTTCCAATACCCCTATCCAATCCTATTTCTTAGGATATTCCAACTTCCCATACCCCCCCCCCTTTCCTACACACAAACACTGAGCGGAGGAAGAGGAGGACTAAGGCTGAAAGGATTAACAACCATGACATTGGACATGTCCCTCTAACGAGTTCAGGCAGGGTCAGGCACTGGACTTTAATCACGCACACCTAAAACCTATTAACTCTCCCCACATGGTTAAAAGGTGGAGGAGAGCAACAAACCAAAGGGTTAATACAAAGGGGCAGGAAGCCAAAGACCCTCGCCCCCCAGCGAGAGATCGTTATTTACGAAGGCCGTGAGGATTGCGCACGACAACCCAGCTGGAAGGGAGAAAGAGTCTTACGAGTGCTACATGGTTACCTGCTACCCTCGCGCAGAAGTGACAGTGGTATCAACCTTGACAGTGGTATCAACCTTGACTTGTCTGGCTAAGTGAGATTGCCCAATCAAAAGTCTATGTGAAATGTTTTAAAGCTGCAAAGGCAACGGGAAGTGAGAGATGACTGTTAAGTGAAAAGCTCATGAACTGTTGAACTTTGTTTTGTTGAATTTGGCACGAGAATGAAAGGAGGGTCCGAGCCTGACTGAGAGAGGACCATGTCAAAAGCAAGAGAAGGGTTCTAGCCCGACTGAGGGAGACCCATGTGAAAGTAAAAGGAGGGTCTGAGCCAGACTTAAAGAGACCCCTGTGTGAGAGTAAAAAGGAGTGTCCGAGCCCGACTGAGGGCAACCCGTTTGAAAAGCAAGTTATACGTAACAAGTATATTTTTCAAAAGATATTGGAACTGAAGGAAAATATGTAAAGTGGAATTAAAGAAAGAAGGAGGGTAGAAGTGGTCATGTGGATGTAAGAGCAAAAATCCTCCCTGTTTCGAAAGTCTTCAACAGCTAAATCAAAATACGAAAGGAGGTTTGAGCCTGACTGAGGGGAACCAATGGAGTGTGAAGAAAGCTTGGGGAAGGGAACCCCACAAATGAGAAAAGGTTTGAGCCCGATTGAGGGGAACTTATAGTGAACTGTGATCAAATACAATACTTAGGAAGTGTTTTGCTGAAACTGTGTAGAAGCTTGAAGGATGACCTGGACTTCGGTGAGAGGAACCCAAGAGGTTAAACCTAACTGTGTTTGCAAGCCAAAGTTTCTTCATCCATCAAGTGTTCCACCTAACCCTATGCTGTACAACATGGGGAAGAGAATTAATACTAATTTATATTGCCATTCTTACATTGTGTTTCATTTTGTTTCATCACTTTCATTTAGTTTCATCACAGATTTTTCCTTGTGTAGATACATGTATCTGTATCACATTAGAGTATATTAGAGTGAGTGCAGGCATTAGGCTTTTGTTAGTATAGGACTTAATTGTTTGACTAAGACTGACTAGGACTGTTTTTTTATTATTTCATGGTTGAGATTACTTGCATCTTAGTTATAGGGCCAAACACAGGTTTTTCCAAACCCCTTGAATTTAACAATAAAGGTTTTGAAACTTGCAACTCTTGTGTCAGTGTCTACTTGTGACTCCATGCCTCCCTTACACTACAGATTTGGGTCTCCCCTCCCCCCGACACTTACATCAGACTCACCTCTAAGTTAGGACTAGCATGGCGCTATGGCCTAGACCTACTGGCTGGAGTAATTGACCCTGATCATAAGGGAGACATCAAAGTATTGATGCATAATTATCTTAAAATGCCTTATCAAATTAAAGCAGGAGAAAGGATAGCTCAAGGGATATTGGAGAAGGCTCTATTTTCAAAACCTCAAGAAATGAAGTAAAGTGATAAAACTGAAAGAGGGAATTGAGGCTTTGGAGATGCCGATATAGATCCTCCTCCTGACCCGGTAATAAAACCAATCCCTGTTATTGAAGGAAAGGCTGAGGTTATTCCAGTCTTAGCTTTTGCACAACAAAATGATCCTTTGCTAGCTGAACCTTGTCTTCAGGTATTACCAGAAGAGGTAGGTAGGGAAAATGGTGGACCATTTTATTTTAAAGAAATGTGGGTTATTGTATCGGAGAGATGTAGGACCCGAGGGGATACAGATCATGATACCGAAAATCCATACAAATATTGTTCTAGAGATAGCTCACTCTCATCTAACAGGAGGACATCTGGTAACTGCAAGAACTCAGGTGCAAATTGTAAACAGATTTTGTTGGCCTGGAATTTATGCTGCTGTAAAGAATTTTATCAGTACTTGTGCCTTATGTGCCTTATGTTAGAAAACCAGTACCCACATTCCCACTCCATTTCCCTTACAACCTTTGCCAATTATAGATGTTCCATTTACTCGGATATCTAGAGATATAGTGGGTCCTCTAGAAACTTAAAAATTAGGAAACCTATGTATCCTGGTGATCTTAGATTATGTCACCCATTAACCAGATGCTTTTCCGTTAAGGAATAATACCTCACAACAGGATTCCCAAAAGAGATTTTGACAGCCCAGGGATCCACGTTTATGACTAAATGTATAGCAGAGGTTAAGGATATTCTCCAGATTAAAACTTTACCCACCTCCATTTATCATCCCCAAACTGATGCTTTGGTAGAACACTTTAATCAAACTTTGGAACATATCTTTAAAAAATTGGTGGAAGCAGATGGGAAGAATTGGGATATCATGATACCGTGGGCTCTATTTGGCATTAGGAAAACACCACAGTCTTCCACTGGTGTCTCCCCATTTGAACTCTTGTATGGAAGGGGACTAAGAGATGTACAGGATATGTTACAGGAAACTTCGGAGGACAAGAGAAAAAGCTACTCCACCATTATATTAAAAGAACATATGGCAGCAGTCCAAGCTATAGTACAGACTAATATGGCTGGAACACAAGAAGATCAGAAGTATTACTATAATAAAAAATGTGTGAGAAGATCTTTTTTCGGTAGGTTAAAAAGTATTGAGTTTACTTCCTCTGAGAACAAAATGATGTCTAGTTGGCATGGCCCTTATGATATCAAAGAGCAAACAGGACTTTTTAATTATCGAATTTCACAACCTGATAGAAAGATTAAAACTCATATCTGTCATATTAACCTACTTAAAGAGTGGAAAGAAAACCTGTTCAAAATACTTCAGTAATTGTATCCAGTTTATTAACTAATGAAAATGACACCAACAAATTAACATCTCCAGATTTGCCACAGAACCAAAAACAAGATCTAATGTATCTCCTACAATAATTCCCTGACGTACTTAGAACTGAACCAGGGAGAGTTAAAGAAGTATACCATTATATTCAAACTCCTCCAGGAAAGGTTGTACATCTAAAACCTTACAGAATCCCTTAGAGTAGAAAGATCATTATTCTGGAAGAATTAGAAGCTATTGTGTTGGTCGGTAAACCTGATCAATCATGGGGATTTTGTATTGACTTCAGAAAGGTTAATGAAGTATCACAATTCGATAGCTACCCCATGCCTAGGATAAATGATCTTATTGATAAGTTAAGGGATGCAATATACCTTTCCACAATCGATTTGACCAAAGGTTACTGGCAAGTACCAGTTAACCCTACCAATAAAACAAAGGCAGCCTTTTCCACTCCTATGGGTCTGTTTAAATTCAAAGCTTTATTCTTTGGTTTGCATGGGGTCCCAGCCACCTTCCAAAGATTGATGGATTAAGTTCTTAAACCATATGCCTCTTTTTTGTGGAGCTTATATTGATGACATTATCATCTACAGTAAATCATGGCAAGAACATATGTCCCATTTGTATAAGCTGACTCAGGCTCTGAGGAAAATTGGACTCACTGCCAAATAAAGAAATGTCATCTAGCTAGATCTGCAGTGAAATATCTAGGCTTCTTTGTAGGGAATGGATTAGCACAGCCTCAAACTGAGCTGTTGAAGAAACCAAGGGGCCGATTCATGGAACAAATGTGCACCGGAAAATGTGGCGCAAGCTGGCGCAAGTGAGAAAAAGCAAGCGCACGCGCGCACGTGCGATTCATGGAAGGCCCTGCGCGTGTTTACCCCGGGATGTGCGCCAAATTCTTGCGTGGCGCACACAGGCGCACACGTCATTGCAACATCCAGAACGCCATGCGGGACGCGCATAGCGAAAGCGCACAAAGTCAGCGCACACACCAAAAAGTGGGCGGAACACAGGGTGGAACACGTGTAATGGGGAACAATGCGTGAAAATGAGGGCGTAACTGGGGAAATACTGCTGGGAAATACATGGAAAGCCCACACGCAAGCGAGCTACATGTATTCATGGAATCAAATAGGGGAAACACACGAACGCCAAAAGACATGCACAGGCCTAAACACGTCCGCCACACGAAGGCAGGCAGAAGCGTACCGGCGCAGCATAAAAGTGCGCACAAACAACAAACACGTACATACAGCTACAATGAATGTCCCATTCTGAGGCCCCTTAGGAGAAATGACGTGTCACGCAATGCTCAGGCACCCCAAAATACAAGAAAAACGTATACGCATCCCCTGTGGCCCAATTTCGCTAGCGCGAGAGCGGTACGTGTATTCTGAGGGGTGCGCTGGGGTTTTACATACGTTTTCGCTAGCGCGAGAGGGGTACGTGTATTCTGAGGGGTGTGCGGGGTGTTTTACACACGATTTTGCTAGTGCGAGAGGGGTACGTGTATTCCGAGGGGTGCGCTGGGAGTTTTACACACGTTTTCGCTAGCGCGAGAGGGGTACGTGTATTCTGAGGGGTGCGCAGGGAGTTTTACATGCGTTTTCGCTAGCGCGAGAGGGGTATGTGTATTCTGAGGGGTGCGCAGGGAGTTTTACACGCGTTTTCGCTAGCGCAAGAGGGGTACGTGTATTCTGAGGGGTGCGCAGGGAGTTTTACACGTGTTTTCTTTAGCGCGAGAGGGGTATGTGTATTCTGAGGGGTGCACGGGGAGTTTTACACACGTTTTCAATAGCGCGAGAGGGGTATGTGAATTCTGAGGGGTGCGCAGGAGTTTTACACACGTTTTCGTGGTTGGGGGGTTGTATGCTGGTCCACTTGCATTTGCACCATGTACTGGATTTGGGTGATGTTTTTGGCGCATGGGGCGGCGTTGGGGGCGTAACTGGCGCTGCTGCAGGGTCGCTGCGCCACTCTGTGCCATGGCTGCTTATGGATGTATTAATCCATGAATACGCTGTGTGCTTAATTGGGTTTTGGCACACGCGGCTGGCGCAGACTGCTGCACGCGCACTCTGTGCGCCAGCCGCGTGCGCCACTTGTGCGCTGAATTCTATGAATTACCCCCCAAGTGTCACATGCCCATGCCTGACACACGCTGCTGCGCCCCATAACCTCCCTCCCGACCCATGCACTGCGGCCCACTTACCTGCCAGTGTCTTCTCTCATGGCGCCTGTATCCCTGTTGGCGTTGTTCCCTTGGGCATACATTGGCCCAACCTGGTCTCAGGGCTCACGCTCGGGTATGCGCCGCCATGTCCCTGGTACAGTACATGTGCGATGGCCCAGCTCCTGGGTTTCGTGCATGCGCGCTGTGGCGGCCATAGCGGTAGTTGGCAAAATCTGCCAACCAGGCACACGAGAGCCTCTCGCGTTGCAAGCTTATTTAAACCCTCGGTCAAAGCTATTAGGCACGTCTTATTGTGCTCTACTAGTCAACTAGGTTGCTGCTGTTTTTTCCATCATTTTCCCTGCCTTGCTCGGCTCCCGTCGCCTGCTGTTCCTATCCTGCATTTCCTTACTACCTTTTTGTTCTTCCAATTTCCCTTCTTCTCTGCCAGCCTGCCATCCATTGCTTGCTCATCTCCTGCCAGCCCCTCCTGCATGCGAGTCTGCCTGCCATTTTATGTCCTCTTCCTGCCTTTCTGCCAATATCGACTATATCCTGCCTTATTGGATGACTGCCTGCCTGCCTATTTTCCTACCTACAATCATCTACTTTCCTGTCCGCAGTTATTATTCGCTTCTGCTCCAGTGGACTTTAACTTGAGTATCCTGCTATTGGATTCTGCTACTCTCGCTGGGCCTCCCCTGTCAATGTTCACACTGTGCCTACACCACGAACATACAGGTGAGGCATCCATGTGGTGTGGAGAGTTGGGTTGGCAACACTAGGTACTATACTTCTAAGGTTTTGTCAAGCTGATTTCCCGCATCACAAAGGCATTTTGTCACAACAGATCACCGCGCCAGATCAGGTACGCAACTCTGGAGTGACATCGCCCTTGATAGAATAAGACGCCTACATACTCCTGATATGAAGCCATTCAAGAACTCTGGGATGAACAATCTGCGGTTGGAAGTGGCCACCTTGCGCTAAGCAAATACCATGCTGAAACAAATAGTCGCCCATGGTGCTACGGCCTCATACACCGAAGATGCAGTGGCTCACGGCTCCTGTATGAAATATAATGGGGATCCCCGTAAGCTTATAGAGTTTTGCAATCACTGCCGGATACACTTCCTTTACCGCCCGACGCATTTCCAGCCGGACAAGACTAACATTGGTCATATTTTGCGCCACTTGACAGGTAATGCACTCTCCTGGGCTACCCCTTATGTGACATCCAATAGTCACATGTTGGATGGTTTTGGGGAATTCAAGAAGATGCTCCTGGAGGTTTTTCAATCGCCCAACCTGGTCTCCATCGCCCAGAATCAGTTGATGGATATCCGCCATGGTTCCATGGACTTGGTTGCTTACCTCAGACATTTTCTTTTGCTGGCTGCAGAAGCTCACTGTCCTGAGGTGACCCAGAAAATGTTGTTCATTTCTGGTTTACGGGAGGAAATCAAGGATGAACTTGTACATAATCTGGAATTGGACACCTTGCAAGCCTTAATAAAACTGGTTCTACGCATTGATCACCGCCTCACTGAGAGGAGGAATGAACGCAAGAAGTCTGAATGGTTCTCCTTTCTTCGTCCCACAACTCTGACGTCAGTAACACCCACATCAAGTAGTAACGCACCAGAACCAATGCAGTTGGGGGTTATGTGGGGACCTCTAACTGAAGCGGAATGGAAACAAAGACGATAAAATCATTTATGTTTGTACTGTCGGGGCACAGGCCATTTCCTTGGGAATTTTTCTCTGAGACCACCAAAACCGACGGGAAACAAGCTGGGCTGTTGTCTGCAGAGAGGGTGTCAAGAGGCCCCACCAATCATCCAACCCTCCAGAAAAAGGAACGATGCTGGCCGATCCACTGTTTTTTCTGAAGATACTATTGACATGGACCACCAAACCTTTTTCCACAGAAGCACTTGTGGACACTGGGGCATCTGGGAATTATATTGATCGCAACATGGATGAAAGGTTGTCGCTACACCGGTGGAGGTCATTGATGATACACCCTTGTCCTCAGTTCCCATCAGAAAACATACCCATACATTACTGTTGCATATTGCGGACCATCAGGAACTCATTTCTCTGGACATTATCCAATCACCTTCCTACTCTGTGGTATTGGGTCTTCTGTGTTTCTCTGGACATTAACCAATCACCTTCCTACTCTGTGGTATTGGGTCTTCTGTGGTTAAATAGGCACAACACCTACATCAATTGGGAAACACGTACCATCATTTTTTGCTCCATCCTGTGTACCACAGTGTGTTGAAAACCAATCGTGGAACAAACACACTCTAATGCTGTTGATTTCGATTTCAATGGTACAATGCACATCTGTTCTTTCTCTTCGATTCCTACTGTTTATCAGGATTTGAGTATTGTTTTTTCTAAACCCAAAGATATTATGTTACCAACTCACAGGACATTTGATTGTGAAATCACCTTATTGCCTGACAAACAGATACCCCACGAATGGATTTATTCCCTGACACTGCATGAAAAGGATGTGTTACAGAAGTATATCCAAGAAAGTTTGGACAAGGGCTACATCAAGCCCTCCAAGTCCCTGGCAGGAGCCCATCATTTTTTGTTCCTAAGAAAGAGGGAACTCTACAACCTTGTGTGGACTATTGCGATATCAATGAGATAACCAAAAAAGATTGCTATCCATTGCCATTGATCCGTGATATTATGGAATCCTTACATAAGGGAAGAGTTTTCACCAGACTTGACCTGAGTGGCACATATAATTTTATCAGGATCAAAGAAGGAGATGAGTGGAAGATGGCATTTAAGTCACTATTGGGGCATTTTTAATATAGGGTTAGGCCCTTTGGCCTGAGTAAGCTCCGTCCATCTTCCAACGGTTTATGGACCATGTGTTCTCAGACTTAATTGGATTGACAGTTTGGGTATACCTGGACAACATTCTCATTGTCTCTTCCGTGCTTGACCAACATGTGCTTCACGTTTACAGTGTCCTGCAGCGGTTAATTGACCATCACCTATACTCTAAAGCGTAAAAAAGCCAGTTCCACCAATCACAGATTGATCTCCTGGGATACTTCATCAGTCAAAATGGCATCCAGATGGATCTGAATAAGATTCAGGAAATCATGAATTGGAAGAGCTCTCAAGCTATCAAAGCCATCCTGCGGTTTTCAGGGTTTGCCAATTTGTACAGGTGCTTTATACAAGAATTTGCTTGTCTTACCTTGAAGCTGCCCTGCCTATTCAGCACAAATAAATTCCTGTGGGACACTCAGGCAGAACAAGCCTTCCAGCATCTCAAGCAATCCTTTTGATCAGCCCCCCTCTTGCGCCATCCAGATGACACCCAGCCATTCATTGTGGAACCCGATGCTTCACACAGAGCCTTCAGAGTCGTACTTCTTTAATCAGTACAAGACACCAAAGAAGAACATCCGGTGGCCTACCATTCTAGGAAATTGACCTGCAGCGAACCTAACTATTTGGCTAGCTATAAAGGAAGCCTTTGAAGAGTGGTACCACCATTTATAAGGAGGACAGTTTCCGGTGGAAGTGAGGATGGATCACAAAAACCTACAGTACCTCCGCTCCTTACAATATCGAAATAGCAGGCATGTCAGATGGGCTTTCTACTTTTCACATTATGACTTTCACATCATGTACATCCCTGGTATTCTAAACTAAAAAACCAAATGCCTTGTCTCGATCTTTGGACGATCAGCCTGGGAATAGGGATGCTGGCCCATCATGTTTTTTAGACCAATCAAAACACTTTTTGGGAGCAGCAATACCATACCTTCAACACATACGTCAGGATCTAGCTTTCGATCAAGCAATGGAAGAACTGAGCAGAACACCAGGGATTGAATCCATGGATGGCCTCATTTTCCGTTATGCAAAGTTATATGTTCCCACCAGTGAGATTCTTACTGCTTTGATGGCGTGTTTCCATGACTCCCAGGTTGACGGTCACCGGGGGAAGAAAGCCACATTGGAACTGATTTAAAGACAGTTTTGGTGGCCCAAAATGTCTCAACATGTTCAACAATACACCTCGAGTTGTCCATTATTTGCACAAAGCAAAAGCAGTAGACTAAACCGGTCGGATTGTTAGAACCTCTGGAGAAACCCCCATATCCCTGGCACACCATCTCCAGTGACTTTATTGTGGAGCTCCCTGCTTCTAACGGATGTACTTGCATTATGGTCGTGGTTGACTGTTTCAGTAAAATGGGACACTTTATTCCTCTTCCCAAACTCCCTAATTCTACCCACATTGCATGTGTTTTTCTACACAACATATACCGTTTACATGGTCTTCCAGAGAAAATCATCTCTGGTAGAGGGTCCCAGTACATCTCACGCTTTTGGAAAGCTCTGTGCCAACATCTACAAATCCATCGCGGCCTCAGTTACGGCTGCCACTCGCAAACAAATGGCCAAATGGAACTCACTAACCAAACATTAGAGCAATAACAAGCAAGACAACTGGGTAGAACAACTGTATGTGGCTGAAGTGGCTTACAACAACATCTTCCTGTAAGTGGTCAGTAATGCGAGGCGGACAACTGCTTGATGATTTCTTATCATGCACCATTTTATTCTTAAAGAAAATGTATTATAAAATGCTTCACTATCCCTACACTGCTGAGGATTTCCCTGCCTAACCAAAGCTAAGGGGAAACACTCTTAACACAGAATAACTGGCCTTCACACCAAGCAGCAAATAAACAAAGATAACACATGACAATGTAACATCACATGAACAACATTCACAGTCTTTGAATAACCCTCGAAATGTCCTGGGTGATTTCCCTTCCCCAGGATTTAAGGGCAGATCTGTTGGTGTTCAACCAAAGAAATAAATGTCTCAAATCAATCAAAAGGTTTGTTAACCATATATCTTCTTCTTGGCGATATATCCAATTTCCACTTTTCCGAATAGCACCAATGGTAATCCCAGCCACAATATTTTGTCACCTTCCTCAAGAGGACTTGCCGCAGTTCAAAAGAAATGCAGTATCCACAGCTACCTGTGCCTGTGATACACAGTTCTTGGTTAACAGTTAGTATCCTCTTGGTTACAGTTTTAGGCTTCACACTGGTATATTTGTCAGGATGAATTCTTAGTGCTGCTGCTTCAACTTTAACAACTTCACTTCTACTTAATTTACTATGAGAACAGTCACCTTTGTCTCCTCACATCACTCCTCTTTGTTTGGACTACAATACTGCAGCAACTGACAACCAGACAGACCACCACAGCTTCAGTACTTTGGGCTATTACCAACGTTTCAGGGATTTTAGACAGGCTTCAACAAGATATAATTCAAAGTGCTTCAACAACTTTAAGCAGACAAGGTACTCTTCCTCTGAATAACTCTCATCAAAAGAGGCAGCCTCTTTGCCTCTTTTGTCTGTCTGCCATAGTAACAACCTGTGGTTGCCTTTGAGATTTATTTCTCTCTGTCTTCCACAGCCTCAGGCACTTCAGGTTGTGGCAACTTAAAATGGTCTTTGCACACAGCCAGTTTCCCTTCTCCAATCTTACCTGCACCTTTCTGCAGTTATCAGCCCAATTAATTGGCCAGAAGCTTTGGTGCCACTCTCCTAGCTTCAGGCTTCTGTATCTTAAACCAATAAACTGTAATAAACTTCACAGTACAGTTAGATTTCTTTTTAACTCTGGGAAAGGTAGGTTTCAGTGTGAATATGGGGAGACTCTTGTCTTGTGTGGTGCTTGTTTTCTGCTTCAACTTTTATGCACTTTAACTTCTTTAAATGATATGATATGATATGATATGGCATTTATAACGGGCCTATACATAAGTGTTTCAAGGCGCAACGAGGCAAGGGAGGGGAACAGAGGGAAGACAGAGAGAACGATCTTACTAGTCCAGGTGACATTGAGATCGCGCAATCGCAGGTGAGGTGGGGAAGGGGAAAAGTGCTAGGGGTTAAGGGGAGGTGACGTCCAGTACATAGGAAAACAGTAAATAAATAGAAAGAATAGATAGGAACAATAATAAGAAATGCGGCCAGCTAGTGGCAGGTGCCAGGGTAAGTGCAGACATCAGGTGTCAAGCGCTGGTAGGGGGATGTAGGGATACAGAACCAGCCCCAGAGTGCAAGGGTTGCCAGGGAGGCAGTGCAGGTGTGCAACTGGCAGGCAGGGGACCTGGGCCCGGGAACAGGGGGTAGCCTGATGACCAGTGCAGTTGCAGTTTCAGCCAGCAGTTCAGCATGGGAGAGGAGGAGAGAAAGCAGAGGCAAAAGGGAAGGTCTTGAGGTGCTTCCGGAACCAGAGATGGTTCTCCTCAATTTTCAGAGAGGCAGGGAGGCTGTTCCAGAGGGAGCCCCCAGCCGAAGAAAGAGATCTACCACCAACTCGTTGCTTGGAGAAGCGACTGACCCTGAGGGAATTGGAGGCGGATGAGGGAAGAGCTTGAGAAGGAAGATATTTACGAAGAGAGAGTTGAAGGTATTGAGACCCCAGGCCCCAGAAAGCCTTGTGGACAATGCAGAGGGTTTTGACATTAATACTTACAGCCACTGAGAGCCAGTGCAGAGATTTCAGTCCTAGAGAGATACGATCCCTGGGCTTGAGGCCAAGGACAAGTCTTGCAGGCCTGTTCTGGATGGGTTGCTGCAGAGGGCAGAGAGTAGAGTCAGTCAGAGCTCTGGGGACAGTGATGTTCTGGGGGAAGGAGAGGAAAGAAGGAATACCTCTGAGGAGGTGCAGCTGGTAGTGTGACTTCTTAGAGACGTCAGAGATGCGAGGAAAGAGGGTGAGTGTGGAGTTGAGGATGACCCTGAGGTTTTTAGCCTCAAAGGTGGGAGCAGGAAGAGGGCCAAGAGAGGCCGGCCAGAGAGAGACAGGAAAGGAGGGAGCAGGTGTGCCGATGAGGAGAATCTCAGTCGTACTGGCATTAAGGCAGAGATCATTGGTGGCACACCACTCCTGGACAGCAGACAGACAGAGATGAGAGAAGGAGAAGAGGTGGCTGAAGGGAGCCTGAAAATGAGCTGAGTGTCATCCGAATAGCACTGAAATTTGGGGCAGTGTGTCACAACCCTCGCCCAAAACCCCCTCTGGCAAACCCATTGGCCAGGTGGAGTCAGGACTCGGGCCTCTAGAGCCTGGCATCCTCTTCAAAAGCCCTCATGGGGACAGTCCTGGCACCTATGGCGCCAGGCTCATACACCATGAACAACAATGTGCTTGGGAACTACTTTATTGTATTGTCAGCCAACATGGAGGCGTCCACATAGCTTGGTTCCCTAAGAACCAAGCTATGCGGTCTAGTGCTTTGGGTGTGGCAGGTCTGGAACTACTTTCCCTGGTACTACTTTACCTGAGCTATATAAACCACACCCTGATTGCAGAACATGCTTCGTGTTACTTTGCAGCTTTCAACGTGACGCTCACCGTGTCCAGCTATTCCCTCAAACCTCGGAGAAGTAGAACCTGCAAGGAGACAAAAGGAACATCATTAGCAGCAGCATTTTACCTGCAGTCTTCATCTTTAAACGCTCGCAGCTACTGAGAACAGCTTCCTCGAATCTGCACTCCTCCCGGTCAGAACGACCTGAAAGAGGAAGATAGAGGCAACATTAAAGAAAGCTGTAGAGACATTTACAAATTACGAACTGCTCAAAAGGCTTACCTGGCTGCTCGCCTCTCGGCTGGCACCACTCCGGACATTCCACTCGCGCTGAAGAACACCACAACCTACAAGGAAGGAAGACACAGGTTAGCAAAGGCAAGACTTTGCAGCACTGCGCATAGCGCTTAATTACCGCATCATAGCGCTCTTAATGCGCCATCATTTACCAGCGGGGCTCAACCAAGCCAGTTCTCCGCGCTGAAGCTCTGCATACCTAAGGGAGAAAAAGGAGACATTTTAAACAAAGAAAGGCATGCAGGATAGCAACAAAACTAAAGAACAGCAATAAGACCTACCTGAACAATATCAAACGGGCCGGCGTCAGCGAAGTAACTGGACCGCACTCGCCCATGAAAGACAACGTGCCCCTGCAAAGAAGGCAGGACGGAGAGCACGCCTAATTCTACCACAAGGTGAGGAGAGGGCGCCAGAGGGACTGAAAGCATACGGGGTTGGAGGGAGGATACTTACCCCCAGTCGGTCATTCTTGAACACAGTCCTCCTGTATTTTCAGGCAGAACCTTCCCGCAGACCACATCAGGGCAAAGCTGAGAAGCATACCAGCAAGTAACCCGCTGGGTGGCGTCCCTGTGGATACCAGGTGAGTGTAACAGAACACGAAGCCTACCATAACAAATCCACCTGGGCGCCATGGAGACATCAGAAATGGACCAATTGGCCCAATTACTAGGAGAGCTTCGTGCTGAGGTTCATTCTGCCCGACAAGAGACTAATGCCCTCCGGAGAGACCTAATAGTGACCAAAGAACGCACTGAAGAGATTAGCAGGCAATACTTGCAATCACAGGCAGGACAGACGCCTTTACCTGGAAGCAATCCAATGATGCAAAACCCCACCATACCACCCACTCCGGTACAGATCACGTTACCTGGAACAGTGCCCCTGGCACCACCAGAAATGTTCTCAGGCGACCCACAGAAGTATGCGGCATTCATCAATCAGTGCCGCCTTAATTTTCTTTGTAGGCCTGGAGCATTTCCAAACGACCAAGCTCGGGTAGCTTTTGTCTTAACATACCTGAGTGGTAGTGCAGCAGATTGGTCGGTGCCATTGGTAACCCATGACGATCCTCTATTACATGACTTTGGGGGGTTCCAGAGAGAAATGGAAACACTTTTCTTCTTGCCATACCCAGGAACAAGCAGTAGACAATGAACTCTTGTCCCTCCGACAGGGGAATCAGGACTTGTTAACGTACATTGCTACCTTCAACAGACTGGTTGCCGAAGCTAGGTGGCCAGAAAACAAAAGAACCACGTTATTCCATCGAAGCTTACGAGGCAAATTAAAGGACCTCTTAGCCCAGGTGGTTGATCCACCCAGAGACTGTGCAGAATTCATAAAGCTGGTCGTGCAGCTAGACCACCGGTTGCAGGACCGAAAGGCAGACCGGTCTAAAACAGACCCTCGGACCGTGTATGTTTGAGCAAGGGAAAACACACCCTGTGTATCTGAAAATGCGGTAGAACCCATGCAGATTGGAGGGATACGGCCTCCATTAACAAAACAAGAGCAGGACAAAAGAAGACAACAACAGCTTTGTTTGTATTGTGGGAAACCAGGACATTTCCTGAAGGACTGTCCAGTAAAACCCCCAAGAAGAACAGTCGGGGCCACAGAGAAGGATGAAGCTAAGGAATCGGGAAACTACCAAGCTCGACAAACATAGAGGTTGGTTTGTCGAGTGAGAAGAAAGAGTTGCTGACCTCGCACTTTGCAATACCAGTGATCTTAATTAACCACCAACAGTCGTCAAGAATGCATGCCGTTGAAGCATACATCGATAGCGGAGCTGTTGGAAATTATATTGATCAAGAACTGGCAGCAGAGATGGGGCTTCCTTTGTGTTCTAAGCCAACTATGGACAAGGTAACCACCGTGGATGGGACAGAAATCGCTTCAGGACCAGTAACCCAGTGCACAGCCAGGGTAACCTTGCTGTGCCAGGACGGACATCGGGAGTCTATTTCATTTGATCTCACCAAGGCACCTCAGTTCAGGCTAATACTAGGGATGCCATGGTTGATTGCTCACAACCCTTTGATAGACTGGCGGGCACGAAAATTAACCTTCCCCGGTGACTGCTCACCTGCCTGCTATTACCAAGAGGAGAAACCCGACGTCTGTATCCCCATGACTCCCGGAGTGACAGTATCAACCCTGGGAGCAACTAATACCTTGCCAAGTGAATACCATGATTTCCAGGATGTTTTCCGAAAGGACCAAGCCAATACATTGCCTCCGCACAGGCCCTATGACTGTCAGATTGACCTTGTTCCTGGTGCACAAATCCCTTGCGGCAGGATCTGCGCTCTCACAGAACCAGAAAACCTTCATTTGAAATCCTATTTAGACCAGTACCTTGCAAACGGATTTATCCGTCCTTCGAAGTCCCCCGCAGCCAGTCCTTTGTTCTTCGTACCGAAAAAGGAAGGAGACTTGAGAACCTATATTGACTACCCCGCATTGAACTAGATCACTGTGAAGAACCGCTACCCCTTGCCACTTATCCCTGAGATGCTAGACCAAGTTAAAGATGCCCAGATTTATACCAAATTGGACCTTCGAGGAGCGTACCACCTGGTCCGAGTCAGAAAAGGAGATGAATGGAAAACCGCCTTCCGTACTAAGTACGGCTTGTTTGAATATCAAGTCATGCCCTTCGGGTTATGCAACGCTCCTGCGGCATTCCAATATTTCATGAATTACGTCTTAAGGGAGTTAATTGATGTGTGCGCCTTAGTGTATATAGACGACATCTTAGTATACTCAGCCTCGGAACAAGATCATGTCAAGCACGTTCGTTAAGTCCTCACCAAGCTCCATCAACATCGCTTGTTTGCAAAGCTTGAAAAATGCTTTCTTCACGTCACCGAAGTAGAATTTCTTGGTTTTATCCTTACTCCAGTAGGCATCAGAATTGACGTGCACAAGGTAGATGCCATTCTCAAATGGCCTTCACCTTCGTCTCTGAAAGAGGTACAAAGCATGCTGGGCTTTGCGAACTTCTACCGCCGGTTCATCCCAGACTTCTCTCAGGTTGTGCACCCAATCACAGTACTTTTAGGAAAAAACAATAAAAAGTTTGCTTGGACAGAAGAAGCAGAAGAAGCCTTTCAGGAACTTAAACAAAGGTTTACCTCTGCTCCAATACTGCAACATCCTCGGCCAGACCTCCCTTATGTCGTTGAAACTGATGCGTCCAGTCTCGCAATGGGGGCTGTCCTTTCACAGAGAGACCCGGAAACCGGCCAGCTATATCCTGTGGCCTTCTGGTCGAAAAAGTTCTCACCTCCAGAGATTAATTATGCCATCACGGACAAGGAACTTCTGGCTATCAAATCCGCCTTTAAAGCCTGGAGGCACTACCTTCTAGGGGCCAGACACACCATTACAGTCATCACAGACCACCGAAACCTGCAATATCTCAAAACAGCCAAGGCCCAGTCCTCGCGCCAATTGCGATAGGCCCTTTTCTTCGCCGAATATGATTACGTAATCACATTTCGACCAGGAGTCAGAAACGGAAAGGCAGATGCCTTATCTCGCATAGGCATAGATGAAATAGTAATACAACTCCAGACCCAGTACCTATTATACCTGAAGACAAACTCTTGGGTATCACGACAGCCTTAACACAAGCAGAACTACGAAAAGAAATCCAACGGACAATGAATCCTGATGCTTACCTCACATGGCAAACTCAAGGAGAACAATATACCATCAAGGATCACCTACCCTTTTTTAGGGATCGCCTATATGTACCCAAGAAGGAATTACAACAGCATATTATTTCAAACTATCACGATTCATTGATCGAAGGACATCCTGGGATCGCCAAAACCCTAGCTAAGGTGAAAGAGAACTTTTGGTGGCCTGCCTGGCGTAAGGACATCATTCAGTATATTCAGTCCTGCGGAGTCTGCGCACAAAATAAATCACAGAAACAAAAACCATCTGGTTTCCTACAACCATTGGACATTCCTCCAGTTCCATGGCACACTCTTTCCCTTGACTTCATCACTGATCTACCTCCAAGCCAAGGGTTCAACACCATCCTTGTAGTTGTGGATTTATTCTCGAAGATGGCCCATTTTATTCCTCTCAAAGGCCTCCCAGACGCAGCCACTTTAGCAAAAGTGTTCCTGGAGGGCGTGGTTAAGCTACATGGCTTCCCTTCGGTTCTCGTCTCTGATCGAGGCAGCCAATTTGTTTCAAACTTCTGGAAAGAATGATGTGCAATGGCGCAGATAGAGGTTCGGCTATCTACCAGTCACCATCCCCAAACGGATGGCCAAACCGAGAGAACCAATCAGACACTCGAGCAATATTTACGGTGCATGCTGCACCACGAACAAAGGAATTGGAAAGACCTACTATGGATAGACGAATATGCATGTAACAATTCTTTGCATTCAAGCACGGGACAAACGCCCTTCTATACCCTTCTATACCCTTCATTGCAGACATCCACGTACTGAACTAGACCTTCCAGCCAGCTTGGAAATGCCAGCGGTAAAGACTCTACACACAACCATTACTCAGGCTTTCAAAAGGGCAAAGGAACACCTTATTCATGCCAAAGAAAAACAAAAGAGATTCGCCGACCAACACCGGAAAAAGGCCCCTGATTATGAAATAGGAGACATAGTTTGGTTAGCCGCTAAATTTGTACCCATCAAGGGAACCCGGACCTTTCATCCCAGATTCTTAGGACCCTATACCATTAAGGCAATTATCAACCCAGCAGCCGTGAAACTGGATTTACCACCTAATCTACACATCCACCCGGTATTCCATGTGTCCCTCCTGAAACCAATGCATCCCAGCACACAGATTGGGACACCACCTAAGCCCATACTTGTTGACGGAGAACCAGAATTCGAAGTCAAAGATATCTTGGACTCTAAATACTCTAGGACCAAGCTATATTATCTCGTCGATTGGAAAGGATTTGGACCACAAGATAAATCCTGGGAGCCCAGTGAGAATATCCACGCACCACGTCTAATCAGGAAATTCCATCGGAACTTTCCAACCAAACCTGGGCCAGACAGAAGGAACGCCATGGGAGGGGCCTTAGGGGGGAGTGATGTCACGACCATCGCCCAAAACCCCCTCTGGTAAACCCATTGGCCAGGTGGAGTCAGGACTCGGGCCTCTAGAGCCTGGCATCCTCTTCAAAAGCCCTCGTGGGGCCAGTCCTGGCGCCTATGGCGCCAGGCTCATACACCATGAACAACAATGTGCTTGGGAACTACTTTATTGTATTGTCAGCCAACATGGAGGCATCCACATAGCCTGGTTCCCTAAGAACCAAGCTATGCGGTCTAGTGTTTTGGGCGTGGCAGGCCTGGAACTACTTTCCTTGGTACTACTTTACCTGGGCTATATAAACCACACCCTGATTGCAGAACATGCTTTGTGTTACTTTGCAACTTGCAACGTGACACTCACTGTGTCCAGCTATTCCCTCGAACCTCGGAGAAGCAGAACCTGCAAGGAGACAAAAGGAACATCATTAGCAGCAGCATCTTACCTGCAGTCTTCATCTTTAAACACTCGCAGCTACTGAGAACAGCTTCCTCGAATCTGCACGCCTCCTGGACAGAACGACCTGAAAGAGGAAGATAGAGGCAACATTAAAGAAAGCTGTAGAGACATTTACAAATTACGAACTACTCAAAAGGCTTACCTGGCTGGTCGCCTCTCTGCTGGCACCACTCCGGACATTCCACTCGTGCTGAAGAACACCGCGACCTACAAGGAAGGAAAACACAGGTTTGCAAAGGCAAGACTTCGCAGCGCTGCGCATAGCGCTTACTTACCGCATAATAGCGCTCTTAATGTGCCATCATTTACCAGCTGGGCTCAACCAAGCCAGTTCGCCGCGCTGAAGCTCTGCAAACCTAAGGGAGAAAAAGGAGACATTTTAAACAAAGAAAGGCATGCAGGATAGCAACAAAATTAAAGAACAGCAATAAGACCTACCTGAACAATATCAAACGGGCCGGCATCAGTGAAGTAACTGGACCGCACTAGCCCATGAAAGACAACGCGCCCCTGCAAAGAAGGCAGGGTGGAGAGCACGCCTAATTTTACCACAAGGTGAGGAGAGGGCGCCAGAGGGACTGAAAGCATACGGGGGGTGGAGGGAGGATACTTACCCCAGTCGGTCAGTCTTGAACACAGTCCTCCTGTATTTTCAGGCAGAACCTTCCTGCAGACCACATCAGGGCAAAGCTGAGAAGCATACCAGCGAGTAAGCCGGCTGGGTGGCGTCCCTGTGGATACCAGGTGAGCGTAACACAGAGAGCGGCAATGCGGTGGGCAAGGTTAGACCCCTGGGGAACAACGCAGGTAGAGATAGAGATAGAGGAGAGGAAGGACCCAAGTTTGTCCTGGAAGGGTCGATCAGAGAGGAAAGAAGTCAGCCAAGCCAGGGCCTGATTAGTGATACCCAGGTTATCACAGAGACGGTTGAGCAGCATGGCATGGTTGACCATGTCAAACGCAGAAGAGAGATCAAGTAAGATGAGGACACAGGGGGTGTTGGAATCAAGGTTGGAGAGCAGGTCTTCACGAATGTTCAGGGGTACAGTTTCCATGCTTCTGGCAGCTCTGAAGCTAGACTGATGGTCTTGGAGACAACCAACAGATTCAGTGTGAAGATTAAGCTGGGAGATGGCCAGCTTTTCCAGGAGTTTGCCCAGGAAAGGAGTGATGAAGATTGGGCGATAGTTAGCCGAACAGGACGGGTCGGCAGAGGGTTTCTTAAGAAGAGGGTGCACAAGGAAGTGCTTCAGAGGGGAAGGGAATACTTCAGTGGTGAAGGTGTGGTTGCAGAAGTCAGCCAGAGCAGGAGCCAGGGTGTCAATGTGGTCCTTGATGGTTTTGGAGGAACAGCGGTGAACCTGTTTTGACGAGACTTTCATAGATCAGACTTGTCTAGAGACCTCATCTGGGGAGAACAGGGGAAAGGTAGAGAAGGAGGGAGGAGAGGTGGCTGAAGAAAGGCCAGATAAAAAGCAGGGAGTAGAGGGAGGAGGGGGAGGGGAAGAGAGAGAAGACAGGATGTCCTGAGTTTTAGAGAAGAAATGAGAACAAAGAGCCATGCAGAGAGGTAGAGACTGCAGCAGGATTGGTTAGTTCCTTGCAGATTTTAAAGAGTTCGGCCGAGTTGTTGGTAGGCTTAGATGTGAGCTCTCTTCTTGTTGCAGATAGAGAGCCGGTATTGCCTTTGGAGCAGGCAGCAGGCCAGTTTGTCACAGTATGCACCGGAATCACGCCATTTCCTCTCAGCCACCCTGCACTTGCGTTTGAGCGTAACAAGGCCTGAGTTGTACCAGGAGTTGCACTTGACTTTGGGCGTCAAGCGGATCCTCATAACAGGGGCAAGAACATCAAGAGTATCAGATATAGCAGAGTGGAGCATGGAAAGTGCTGTGTCAGGGTATGAGTCAGCCAAAGGGGGATAAGGTGTGAGAAAGTGGCAGCGAAAGCCTCAACTGACACACGCTTCATGGGGCGGATAACCGAGAAGGTAGGTGGCAATGCTGGAGTTGGCTTGGCCTGAGGGGTGGAGAGAGTTAGCTGGGAGGAAAGGAGAAAGTGATCACTCCCAGAGAGAGGAGTGGTGAGAGGGATAGAAAGGGGAAGGTCTGTAGAGATCAGAACATCCAGAATGTGTGCCCGCCGGGTGAGTCTGGCCAGAGGGGAGGATAGAAAGTGAGAGAGAGTCGCAGAGGTCGTGAAAGAGTCCAAGACGGTACTGTTAGGCAGAAACCTGTGCAGTTCCCTCTGGGACCATTGCAAAAGATTTAAGACTACAGGTGTTTGGCAGTAAACCCACTTGGTAGCAGTCTGTACCACACAGATTCACTTGGTAGCTGTGGCTGAGCAGTCAGACTTCCCTCAAGAAGAGTTAGGCAGTATACAGAGTATTCACAATAGGTCAAAAGAACACAGTAGAACAAATAAACACTGACCAGGGCTTGGTGTAAAAGAGATATAACTATTTATTTAAAACCAAATCTAGAAAAACACACAGGCACTAATAGTAAGCAATTCAAAAACACGGTCACTAATAGATATACACTCCCTTAGAAGAATATTAGACAAGTCTTAAATAAAGCCCCACTTATTTTCAGACAGGGGTGAGCGCTTAACGCAGATGGCACTCTAATAATTCGTTTTAAAAGGGAGAGAAAAGCAGAGTATTAATTGAAACAGATCCCAACACTTTTACAAGAACACAACAAGAGAGGAAGGCAAAGTAAAACCGTGAGTTTAGAGTTCTGTAGGCCGGATCCACTTTAAGGGGATCAAAACGAAATGTGTCCAAGGTCACACGGTTGCAGTGCACAAAAGTCTTGAAAAGGCTCAAAAAGAGTTGGACCAAAGAAAGGGACCAGTTAGAAGGTCAAGGCGGCCAGCCCAGTCCAGAAGGTTAAGGGGTTATTATTACCTTGTAGCAATCTTTAGAAAGGGAGGCCTGGCGGACACAGTACCTTAAAGTGGTGAGAATACTCCAGCGGGGGCCGTTGTTCCAGGCAGCGGATGCAAGTCGGTGCTTCATCCGGGGGAAGAGAGGATCTCGTCGGGGAGGAAGACAGGAGTCTGTTGCACTGCCAGGGAAGAAACCAGCCGCAGAGTTCTCAGGTAAAAGGAGCGGTCCTTTTATTCGCGGTCTAGTGGTAAGTGGCTATCCGGTTGCCGGGGTGCTTGGCACGGGCAATTCGACCACAAGACGGCCTGGGATGCGAAGAGAAGAAAGTAAACTGGTTGTGCCCACCAGTCAGGGGAAGAAGCCTCTCCAGCCGGGAGATCTTCTCTGTCGTCGGGAAGTGGTGAGTCGGTTCTGCAGGGCTCCACCGGTGCTGTTGTCGTGGCAGGTCAGCTCAGCTTCTCCCTCGTCGGATTCTCAGGTCCTGTGGCGACTTCTAAAGTTCCAGTCCACAAAGCCCTGCTTTTATGCAGCACACCCCCATTCACTCAGCCTAGCTGTCAATCAAACATGCTAAGTGGTGAGCCGGCCGGCTCACCACTTGGGCCAATCACACAAGAGTGCGACTTGAGTTACCAAGGTAACTCAGTCCAGGGTGCCTAAACCCCCTCCCACACCCCCTGTGGTACCCAGACAGAGTGGCACCACTTTTGGAGGCTTCTGTGGAGAAGCACCCAAAAAGTGGAACAAAGGGCTCGACTTGGGTTGGAGTCACAGAAGAGAACACAAACGCCAAACGCGTTATGTTCGAGGCTATGAGAATTAAATAATTAAAGTTGGTAGCCTCGAACAATGTTAAAATCCCATAGGGATATATTCGCGGTCGAATATAAAAGTAGTATCCACTGCCACCAGCCAAAACTCAATCAGGGGGGACGGAGACGTGCCCCCTCGACTAACAGACCCCGGGGCAATCGAATTGCCCCGACCAGTATGTCCACAATATGATGGTTTGTACTGGTTTCTGTTCATAATTTAGGACTAGTAAAGCCAATGGTGACTTTACATGCCCTGGGAGACAGTAGTCAGTCCCAGGGTATGGAGTCTATGGTGGGGTGTCACTATGACACCCCTGTGTTACTGCACAGAGTGTTCTGTGTAACACACATAGTAAAAACACATGAGACCCTATGGAGTAAAGGACCCCATAGCCCATAAAACACATTAACAGTCAAAGGAACACCATAAATCATGTCCAAGAGTGGGAGAAAAAGAGTCTCACTCTTGGCAGGAGAAAAACACTCCAGAAATCCAGCAAAGCTGCTGGGGGACACACTAGGTTAGGAAATTCAGCCTAAAGAGAGAATTCTCCCTAACAGGTACCATTCAGTTAGACATTTATGATGACCTTAGAGGAGTCGGAGGAGGCCAGGAGGGCCTCCCACCGGGTGCCACCATTAATGGGAGACAAAGAGAGAGGAGAAAGCACAGAGACCATATGAAGAGTCCATAGGTCTGGCAAGGGAATGACAAAGAGGATGTCGGTAAGGGTTTGCCTAGAGGAGGCACTGGTATAGGTGTCTGTGATAGGGAGGCCTGGGTTGGAGACCAGGATGTCCTTTTTAAACTTCTTCCTACCAGATTTAGTGAGGAGAGCAGGATAGTCGGAGAAAACCACAGCGCACAGAGCACAAGGTTTGAAAAAGCCCACAAAGGAAAATAACACTAAAGACCCAGGAGGGTCTCAGTGCTCACCTTCAGAAACGCCAGAAATGGCGAGCTGGGCACTAGCAGGGACAGTAGGTCAACGCACTACAGAGCAGTAAACAATCAAGGGAGGGGGGCAGGCTGGGAGGCGGGAGGCATTCGAAAGAGGGAAATAAATGCAGGAGAGGGTGTGGGAGGGAGAAAACAGCGGTTCATGGAGTGCAAGCTTTGAAAAAGCCCACAAAGATAAATAACACTAAAGGCCCAGGAGGGTCTCAGTGCTCACCTGCAGAAATGCCAGAAAATCTGAAAGAAAATGAAAGCTATGCCACATTAGGATAAAGAATAGAACTCAGTCTTTCTTTGAAAATCAGAATTAGGCACATGCAACCACTTCTGGATGTAGCTTTCAAGGTTTAAAGATTGTTATATAATGGTATTCCCGTGTGAAAGTAAAGGATAGAGTTCAGGACTTTGTTGGGAATCACAATTAGGCACACCCAACCATTCTCCGATGTAGTTTTCACAAGTTAAAGATTGTAACTCTTGCATTATCAACGTTAGGTAATGGTAATGGTCTTAACAGCGTTCCCTCTCCTTAATTAGGGACATGCAACCACTCCTTCAAGCAGTAACAGTCTTTGAATAATAGAACAATGGATTTTAGTAACGTTAGCTTCTCATGCGAGTAAAAGACCTTTCACGTTATACGCGAGTGCTACATTTCCATTGTTCAGAGTATTTTAGATGCAACAAACAACTTCTACTCGCTTAAAGTCTTATGCGAGTTAACAAGGAGCTGGATACTGTTGCCAGCAATGCTTGCACAATGTGTTAGAATGCAATGCTTCACTCACCGGCTTTTCCAACTTCTGTCACAACTTTTACTGCTTCTGGCTCGCTGGGGACCCACACCTTTCTCCTGAAAAGGTGTCTCTGGTCCGGCCACAAGAGTTGGGAGCTCCTCTTGCTCCGGGGACCCATGGCTTGACAAATGCTTCTTGCCTAGGTCTCCTGCACGTCTGCAGATCCGCAACCATGGCAATCAGGCTCACATGGAGAAAGACAGCTCTCCTGCACAACATCTTTGGGGGAACAGGACCCTCTCAGAACAAGCAGGTAAAATCTGCTATCTCCACATTCTGGCGTCCCTCTTGTTCTCCCACGTCTGCTTGTTTTGCAAGCCTTGTGCCTTCTTGCTTCTGCTACTACTGCTACTGCTCGCATTCCAGTCACAGTTCTAGCTCCTTCCACTCCTTCCAATTGCCTGCACCTGAGTGGGCCTTTTATGCATCGCAGGTTCTTTCAGGTGTGGGCTCTTAGGTTTAATTGCCTGACTATAGCTACAGCATACCTCTTCCGCCCTCTTCCTCATACCAGTACTTCTGGGATTATGGGACTTGTAGTTCCCATGAGCAAAGTTAGCTCTTTCAACTTCTTCAGTTTGGCAAACAGCCATCAAAAGTGTGAGATTATAGGGATAGTTAAACAGGGGGTCTTCCAAGTCTTCATGGTCTGTTACCCCCCCCCCCATGCTATCCTCCTGCAGTATACCACCCCCAGAGTCGGGATCAGGAACAATCCGCCTTTTCCTGGCAACATGAGGAGGGTCCCAGGCCAGGTTTCTGGGAAGAATCATCACTGATTCATCACATACACTTCCCCTAATTCTGCTGTTTTCCTCAGCCTCTAAGGGAAATCGGAAAGGGAAATCAACTTTCCCTTGTTCTTTACCTTTCCGATGTTCCACTGTAAGCAATAATGCTGTAAATCTAAAAACCAACACATGAATCTAACGTTGGTATATTTTCTCAAGCTTAACCATTTAAGAGGGGCATGATCAGTAATCAACATGAACTTCTGTCCTGTTAAATAGTATTGCAAGTATGTTATGGCCCATGATGGCAAGGTTTTCCAACTCTAGAGTGGCATCATTGTCGACCAGATCAAACAACTTCCGGTTTATATAGAGGATGGGATGTTCTACACCTGGTGTCTCCAAAAGGTCGATCGCGAGCCACGGGTGGCTCGCCTGAAGCTTTCTAGATGCTCGCTGCCATCAAAGATAAAAAATAAACACTGCTTTGCTTGTAAATTATTAACTTAACTGCCTGCATTCCTGTCTGGCTTCCTTAACAAAAGAGGAAAAGCAAACCAAGTAATAACCTGACTGCCCAAGTCCAGCTCCTCCAATCAGAAGCTAGCGCACAAAATAACTAATGATGGCACGTTAAGGGCTTAATGGTTTTGTGCACTACTTTCTGATGGGGAGCATGGGCAGCCCAATCAGTGTGTAGGCAACTTCTCTCAGGAAGGCATTTCTATCACTTCAAAGACGAGTAAGTCGCCAATATGCTAAACAATGGGTTTAAAAACGAATTCCTTCACCTGGACTACAGCAGTATCTGCATTGCCTCATTGCCCCTCTGCCTGCCGCCTGTTTATGCTGTTGCCGGAGTCCGGACTTGTATCCCAGCCTGTGCCTGCCTGCTTGACCAATGCCTTCTTCAGCCAAAGGTAAGTAAAGGTGCCTTGAGGACCATGAGGGCTCCTTTCAATAAGGTAGAACAGAGCCCTCATGAGCCTCGTTTTTTCACAGCAGCAGGGCCTAGTATGCAGAGCTTGCTTGGGAGTGCCTATGCCCGGGGCACCTCTGCAGTCCCTGTTGTAGAAGAAATTAGGACCATGAGGGCTCTTTTCAATCAGGTAGACCAGAGCCCTCATGGGCCCCGTTTTTCCCGCAGCAGCAGGGCATAGTATGCAGAGCTTACTTGGGAGTTTGTATGCCCGGGGTACCAGTGCAGTCCCTGCTGTGGGAATAATGCGGACCACGAGGTAGAACAGGGCCCTCATTGGCCTCGTTTTTTCCACAGCAGCAGGGCCTAGTATGCAGAGCTTGCTTGGGAGTGCCTATGCCCGGGGCACCTCTGCAGTCCCTGTTGTAGAAGAAATTAGGACCATGAGGGCTCTTTTCAATCAGGTAGACCAGAGCCCTCATGGGCCCCGTTTTTCCCGCAGCAGCAGGGCCTAGTATGCAGAGCTTGCTTGGGAGTTTGTATGCCCGGGGTACCAGTGCAGTCCCTGCTGTGGGAATAATGAGGACCATGGGGTAGAACAGGGCCCTCATTGGCCTCGTTTTTTCCACAGCAGCAGGGCCTAGTATGCAGAGCTTGCTTGGGAGTGCCTATGCCCGGGGCACCTCTGCAGTCCCTGTTGTAGAAGAAATTAGGACCATGTGGTCTCTTTTCAATCAGGTAGAAATGAGCCCTCATGGGCTTAGTTTTTCCCACAGCAGCAGGGCCTAGTATGCAGAGCTCGCTTGGGAGTTTCTATGCCCGGGGAGCCAGTGCAGTCCCTACTGTAGAAATAATGAAGACCATCTGGGCTCTTTTCAATCAGGTAGAAATGAGCCCTCATGGGCTTCGTTTTTCCCACAGCAGCAGGGCCTAGTATGCAGAGCTTGCTTGGGAGTTTGTATGCCCGGGGCACCAGTGCAGTCCCTGCTGTGGGAATAATGAGGACCATGGGGTAGAACAGGGCCCTCATGGGCCTCGCTTTTCCCACAGCAAGGATAGAGTGAACGCTCAGGGTGCAATGCAACGCTCTTCTGTTTTTTTTTTAGGAGATTGTCAGCCTGCAAGGGAACATTTAGTTGAAAAGCAGACACTCTCACACCAATTTCTGGAGCCTTGTTGATTACAAGGAGTACAGTAAAATTTGCACAGTAGCATTCAAAGTGACTTCTCTTTCTGGTTCCACCTATTTCTGCGAATCTGCTTTTTTACATATGAACTTCCTCAAATTAAAATTTTGCACCCATCTGACAAATGAGCATTTGAGTGACTCCAGCCGAGTTGCTGTTTCAAGCTACACACCAGATTACACCGCTCTGGTGGAGAGCATGCAGCGTCAGTCTTCACAATGAATGTCCCGATAGGTTTCTGACATTTTTATGAGACAGCTAGTAATGACAAATTATTCAATAAATATGTTTGTGGAGTTCTTAATATGACTGAATGCATATGTGTTTTCCTTTCTGTATAGGGAGGAAATAAACAGCCCAAAATCTATTGGTACAAATTCCCATGCTAGTAGCTATTGGCTACTGGCCCTCGACTACAAGTAGCTCTTGCTAACGTATAGTTTGGAGACCCCTGTTCTACACATCATGGACCTGAGATAAAACTACCCCTAATACAATACGGGAAGCGTCCGTTTGCAAAATGAAGGGTTGATTAAAGTCTGCCACTTTCAAAACAGGTTCACTACATAATATATGTTTCAATTTATCGAAACAATTTTGATCTTCTGGTTGCCACTGTCATTTCTGAGGGGCTATATGCTAAAGTTTGCCAGTAAGAGGACCAGAGATGGAGGACACATTTGGAATAAAACTTCTAGAGTAGCCAACAAGACCCAAACAAGCTTGTAACTCTTTCTTTGTTTTAGGAGGGGATGTTTTCAGTTCAGCCTCACCTTTATTCGGCTGGGGTTTCACTAATCAATTCCCTACAGAGAAACCTAAGTATTGTACTGCTGATCTAGCTAAGCAGCATTTTTATAGGTTAGCTGTTAGTCCAGATTTTCTCAATGCTCTGGCAACCTGGTATAAATGAAACAAATGTTCAGGCCATTTTTTGCTATATATTAGCATGTCCACACTTAGACAGAATTGTGAATATTAGCATGTCGACACTTGGATGGAGTTGTGAATGTTGGCATGTCCACACTTAGATGGAATAGTAGATGTTGGCCTACGTTGCTTCTAGATGAATTGTGAGGGTCAACAGGTGCCCACAAAACTGTGAATGTTAGCTAAAGGTCAGGTAACCCACTATCCAATATAAACTCAAACTCTGCATACTTATCTCACTCAAAAAACTCACACAACCATCTCTTGCACAACAAGCCGCACGCACTTCACAACACTGCAACAACACATAAGCCGGAGCAACAGCACACGCGTACTGACACCGATCCAACATCCGCACCAAAGCTCAGCATCTGGTGTATACCGAGTTGAAGCTGCCAACAGAACACCACTCCTCTCTCTATCCTACTCCCTCTTCACCTTTCTAACCCATCCCATCTTATAGTTTACAGATATTCAATATGGCTAGGTTCGAATTTGAGAGATTAGAGAAGACAGAGATCACCAAATGGAGCTTGGCAAGATTCAGGCTTCAGAAGGTTCTTACAGAGGATCTGGAGATAGTCCTCTTCTGGGTCCTCTCCACATCCTAGATTCCCAAAAGGTCTTCTAAGTATGTATGAAGATAAGAACTACACAATTGATTTGCTTGTGACTTTTGAGTATGCACGTGAAGTACAAGGAGTGGGTGATGCTGACAGAATTGCTTGGTTGCTCAGCAGACTGCCCCATTCTGGCTGCAGTGTGATTATGGAAATGTCCAAAGCTGACGGGCAAGATTTTGCAAAACTTAAACTCTCATCTCAAGGTTTGGGAAGACTCCTGCCCAATACTTTAAAAGAGATTTAGAGAGTACAAAAAGAAAGAATATATGACCCATGTGACTTTAGTTGCTGATTCTTTCAAACTTAAAAAAAGACTTGTGTGGCTGGGTAAACGGTTATCAGGTAAGCACATTTGAGGGCATGATTCATTTGGTCATGCTTGAGCATATTTTTGCCTCTTGTTCCCCAGAGCTTAAGCAGCATTTGGCTGACTCAAAGGAGTTAAATCCAAAGAGACCAGCCATTGCTGCTGACTTATGGGTCTCACATAGTGTGTCCCATAAGGATACACCTGTTTCAGGTAAGCAGGAGGAGGGAAAGAAGCAGAAGGAGAAAGAGGTTGGTGTTACTGATAACACTATGTCCAAGAAGGCCCACAAAAGGTTTAATAAGGGGAAGTGACCAGAGTCAGGTCAGGCTAGTGGGACTAATTCTCCCAAGCATGAGAGAGTTTTCTCTAAGCATCCCTATGTGTCAAGATCCAGTGGGGCTTGTTACATTTGTGGAGCCAGTGACCACAAGAAGGGGTACCCCAGGTGTAAGGGTAAGAACTTGGGGGAACACTCTGCAAGTCTGGCCTTCTCTCAGTATGAGGAAGAAGAGATTGCAGGTGTTGTCATTCCCTTTAGATTACTTCCCCACAGCGGAAGAGTCCGAAGATAGACTAGCTTCTTTAGAAAATGGTAGTGCTGAAGCTTCTGCTCCCAACCCAAACCTGCCCCTTAGTCATGTGTTCTCTGCAAATAGTGTTCAGGTAGTATGTGTAAGTACCTCTACTGTTAAGAACACTAGGCCCAGTCCAACTGAAGTAGCTTCCTCAATGGTAAACCCACAGGGCCTTGCCAAAAGTACTGTGGGGGATACTCAGTTGACTGGAAGGCCCTCTCTCAATGTTCCAGTAGCACGTGTCAGTAGAGCTTTAAGTAGGGTACTGGTCAAGGCATCTGTCAATGTTAGGAGAGCTGTTCCTAGAAGATTTCTGGGTGAGATTAGTCTTCAAGACTTAGGGCCTGATAGATAATCACCAGACCCTTCAATCCCTTGGTCTCAGAATCAGGTTGCCTTAGCCAAACCTGCGGGAAAGCCTAGACCTAGGGGTAAACCCATGGCTAGAGGAGTCAGAAGAAGAGGCAGAGGGAAAGAGAATATTCCCCATGTCCTACCTACAACATATGTTGAGGTAGTTGATAGAGTCCCTATTCCTGGTTTGGAAGAAAGACTCCCAGAACATCTTGGATCCTAAAGGGCTGCTGAGCTACCTAGTATCCCGGTAGAGGAGAACCCTGGGGGAGAGATTAGTATGGGTTAACAAAGAAGTAAACCACCATCTCACCTAGGCCTGCTTCCAGAGGAAGGGTTCCCCTCCAGTGAAGCAAAGGATACAGCAGGAAAGTGGGTTACTAGAAAGTAACCCCACAGAGCCCACCAGAGAAAACCTTGAGAGGTTGGAGGTTTCTCAAGAGGTGAGGCCCTTCCTCCTACAGTTGGGGTGTGACATTCCACTAGTGGTTCATCCTAGGTTCAGGATACCACCAGAGTGGTCCAACACCCTTTCTTGCTGGCTCATGTTGGGGGTCCCAGAAGAAACCCACCTCAGGATTCTCCCTCTCTGTCACCAGGTTGACAGAAGTGAGACAAGTATTCGGATACTGCAGAGTTCCCTTTTAGGAGTGGACTCATTTGTACCAGAGGCGAGGCCTACTTTGTCTATCCCTTTGACTCTGGAGACCTCAGGCAGTAAGTTGCAGTTGGTGGTTGCTGATCACAACACCTTATGCCTTAATGCTTACCCACCAAGAATAACTGCCAAGTCAGTCATTGATGCCCCACTGAATGACAGTCCCAGAGGTAGCCCCTCAGCTGTACTAAGTAGTGGTCAGACCCAATGGAAGGAGAGTGAAGTGACATGTCAAGTGTCACTTAACCGTTATCCACAGCAAGATGGACTGAGAGAGAGAACCGTCAGATCTCTCCTAAATTTGATTGGAGCCCTCGGTGAGCCCCAGAGAAGGAGGTGGGACCTTCTCCTGTCAAACGTATTTAGGAAATCCCTGAACACATGTTTCACAGCTTGGCAAGAGAAACTATTCAAAAGGCCTTGGTGGATCTGTCCAGGTTGCCATAAAGTTTCCTATGAATGGTATGGAGGATCTAGATAGAATTGGAGCCCTGCTTATGGCTACAGAGAGGGAGACAGATAATCTGTGTATTTGCCTGCCCTGTGCCAAGGCAGCCTTTCTAATGGTTTCAGTGAGGATGAACTACTGTCTCCTCACCTTACCCCACATACGCAGGGTGAGCTGGAGATTTTGCTGAAACCCTATATAACATATTGGTGTAAACCATACTGTATTCTGGGAGTTGGTGTACCCACCAAGTTTGGGGGTTGTGGTGGTTCAGACCAAACAAGAAGTTCTGACAGTTTTAGTGCAGACAGATGCCTATGACACTGGGATAGTTGGGAAACCCTCATAGCTTGGTGACAAAGGTGAGAACCAACCTATGTGTCACATCAGCTACCAGTGTAGGTGTAGAGAACTCTATGGGCCCTAGGTGGAGAAAATATGTTTTTCCATCATATGGTATCTTATGAAGTTTAGGTCCTACCTCCATGGAACTCACTTCACTGTGTATGCTCAACCTAAGCCTTTGAAGTGGTTGGTGGATATTAAGGGAGAGAATCCAAAAGGGCTCAGGTGTTTCATGAGTCTAACAGGCCTTGAACTTCACTATTGGGCATAGGCCATATCTGAAATTTAGCAATTCTGATGGGCTGGCCAACTGGGATTACCTACTGGTACAGAGTATCCACACAGGGGTGAATTAGTTCACCTTCCCCTAGTCAGGTGTGGATTGCGGGAGGAAGTGTTAGGAAAGATTTCTCTTTACTGCAACTTTCCTTCCATTTTAATGGACCCCCAAACTTTCTGCTTTTATTTTTGATCCTGACCTATACTTTTTACAGTGCAGTGAAGCCTTAAGTTTTAACTGTCCTAATTGGATCACTGCTGGGGTGTGTGTGGGGCTAGTTCTGCTATTGGGAGTTTCGGCTCTTACCTGGCTTTTTGGATATGAAGAAGATCCCTGCATCCACTCTAGAGAGATCCTGGAGTAACCCAAAGGAGCTAAGACTCCTGTCCAGCTGTGAGACCCGCAAGGAGACCGGAGACCCACCTGAAGGAGGCCTGGCGACCACCTTCTTTTTAAAAAATGTTTTTATTTTATTTCATATAGTTTATACAAACTTTTGAAATGTAAAAAAACTCAACACAATTACTTGCACTAATACCCATCTTAAATTAACTTTTTGTCTTTCATAACATTACCTACTACCTTCACCTTATTGTATGTAAATATACTACAGAAGTCCAATAGTCTCTTTTCAGATTTACTTCTTACTTTGTTAAATATCCTTTCACATAGTATTTACAGTAACTGACTCCAATGAAATTTGGAGTTGATCTAGGAACCGCATCATTGCTATCAGCAGGGATTTACTCTCGGTGGTGTGTAATTGCTTCCACCATTCTTCCAGATTAAGGGACTGGTATCGATTCATCTCCCTCTTTAGGCAGATCTCACGTTGATCTTTCAATCCAATACATGCAAGGACAAGGTGTTTTAGGTTTTCTTCTCCAGACACACAGAATCTACACATTTTGTTTCATGGTGGGATCTGCCGTCTGTTTCTCAGGATTCTTTCGTTTCGAAGCTGTTTAATCGAAATTTTAAATATAACCTTCTTAGGCATTTGCATGGTGCAATAGTCAAATATTTTGGCAGGATGGTACGTTTTTTGGCTTCTGGGGGAAGGTTGAGCATAGATTTTTGTTTTGCTCTTCTCTCCCCAATTTCTATCCAGTCAAGATCTAACAGCTTTCTTTTCACTGCATCCGGGTTGTACCAAAGTTTTGTTTCACCTGTCCCCAACTGGCTCAAGATGTCTTTGCATTGTTGCTTCCATTCGTCAAGAGCTGAATTCCTTTGCAAATTTGTCTCCATCAGTATTTTCAAAGGTGGTCAGGTTGGCTTCTTCATGTATCTTTCTAAATAATGCCTGTTTATTCCAAGCTATTCTCGCGTTTAGTGAGGAGATCCCCACTTCATACAAAATGCAAGCGGTTGGCATACTTTGAGGGATCTGAAGAATTGTATTCCAAAAAAAGCCTTTGCAACGTGACCAGATCTTTGCATCACATCCAAACACATTCTCCGCTCCATATGTTAGAATCGGAGTGACTTTGCTTTCGTAGAATCTTTTTACTGGCACGCAGGAAAATTTGCCATATTTTTTTGTATTATGGCACCCCTGCTTCACGTCCCTCTCCGTTCTTATGGGTCCTGTTAAGTTCCCATCGCTGTCCCGACGAACTTTGATAAATGTGTCAAAGTATAATTCTTTGATGGCTTGGATTAGACTCACATTACATCCCCACTCTTTGAGTTTGGACCACAGCATTTCTCTGTCAACACCATCAAATGCATTTGCCATGTCAATAAACGCTAAATATACTTTTTTCCCTGTTCTGATGGTGTCGATTTTCAAGAGATTCAAGATGTAGAGATTTACGCTGCATCCTACTCCTTTGATAAACCCAGATAGTTGTTCATCATAAATCTTTGGTTGTTTAATCCATGCTGTAAATTGAGCTAGTAGCAAACTTGCAAACACTTTTCCCACAACATCAAGTAAGGCTATGGGCCGATAGTTTGCGGGATCATTACGGATTCCTTTCTTGAATATCGGAACAATAATCCCCGATTACCAGGTCAATGGAATCTGTCTTTCTTTGATTATTAGTTGAAATAGAGCATTGCAAATTTCAGTCCACTCCTCGATATTCTCTTTCAAGTCGGCATTGGATAGACCGTCTGATCCAGCTGCCCATGAGGTGCTACTTTTTTTTATTGTATCCCGAATGTCCACCTGGTCAATCTTTATTTCCCAAGGACTTGTTAAATGTTCATTCTGAAAGTTTGAATTTTTCACTTTTTTAAACAGCTTTGTATAGTGACGTTCCCACTCCTTTTCTGTCACCATGTTTGATGTTATTGCTTTTTCTGGATTCATCGACTCATTTATTATTGCCCAGAATCCTCTGGAGTTCTTTTGATTAATAGCCGACAACATTATCTCTGCATCTCGCTGTTCCAATAGCACTCTGTGCTCTTTACACCCGTTGTTGTATTGATTTTTCGCTTTCTTTAGCAGACTCTTGCATTCTGGTTTTTTTGATGCAATAATTTCTCTTATTAATTTCCTTAGCTCTCTTTTTTTCCGAGCGACCTCCGGATCATAATGGTGTCTTTGATAATTGGGTCTATTTTGGACATTCTTCTTTTTGATTTTGTATATTTCTAGTAGCTGTTGGTATTCAATTGGGTAAGCTGGCCCTTCTGGCTGGTGCGGACTTAAAAGTTCATTTGCTGCTATAATATCGGCATTTCTTAGACGTAATCTTTTACATCCAGGTTCTACCGCAAAGTGTTGTTTCCATTGTTCCCGTCGGGCTGGTTTAGTCCTGTGCCATTCTATCGAGACGATGTTGTGGTCACTTTGATTAGTCTTGCTAACTCTTAGAGTTTCAATTTCATTTGATAGGGCTTCAGAGGCAATTATGTAATCTAATATAGAGTTTTGGGAACCTCTTTCCCAAGTCGGCTTGGCAGGGATGTCACCCTTTGTAACTCCATTCAACATTATTAGGCTTCGGTTTGTCATCTCCTCCAGCCATCTTTCACTTTTGCACCTCTCTTTCTGATTTTCTGATTTATTGGTGCCTTGAAGTGGTCAGTTTCAATTAATTCCATATTAAGATCGCCACATAATATGATTAAAGCTTTCGGGTCTCCTGTAAGGATGTTGTCGATGGCATCAAGGAGACCGTCTTCGAATTTTTGGTGGGTTTTGCGGGTTTCATTCCAATATACATTTAGTAAATGGAAACTTGGTGTTGCTGTCTCTTTTTGTTCCACTGGTTCAATGCAAACTGCCTGGAGATAAGGGGATATACATTCTGCTGGCCTAATTCTTAGCCCACAATTTCTTTTAACAGGATAAATTGACCTGACATTGGGCACCCTTTGTTTTTCTTGATGGCTGGGTTTAATATGTTTTCGAAGCCCTCAACACACAGCATTTTTGAGAGCCAAGTTTCTTGCATGCATATCACGTCAGCATTTGCTAGAATTTCTGGCATCGTTCCCAGGAGATGTGAAAAGCCTCTCTTATTCCAAGTGGCTATCACCAAGTTTGACTTTTGTTCTTGGCATTTTCTCTTCGTTGGGGCATTTAAAGATTTTCCTATCCAAGCCCATGTGTTACATTCATCCACATTGTTTTCCACTTCTTCTTCGCTCATTGGTGCCTTTAAATTCGCAGATGAAGTATTTGCCACTGTTATTTTTATTTGCTTTAGTCTTTTCTCCTCATATGAGGGCATTGTTTTATCCTCATCTTCTTCAGAGCTTAACTTATTATTAGCTTTGGCATTCTCTATCTTTGTCGTTGTCGGCGGTTTATTCCGGAGGACTTCCTTACCCTTTTTTGTTGGAGATTTGATGATCTTTTGGGTTTCATGTTCTTTCACCTCCAGGGCATTGTCCACCTCCTAGAGTTGTCATTCACACATCATTATCCTTAGCACAACTTTCTTGTCGTTGATGTGTAATAACACATTTTTGATTCATATCAGGAATGATCTCCACTCTATTGATTAGTGTGCTCTTTATGGATTTCAGCATGGGAATTGTTTGAAAAAGCTGTAATATGGTATATCTATTCAATGAAGTATCGCTTTTCCTATTTTCCATTCTTTCTACCAATATTCTGTATGGTTCAATTGTTGTTAGGGCGTTCAGGGCCGAAGGTAAGAGATTGGACAATTGGGCGTGAAATTTTTTGACAGGAGTCTCTTCTGTTGTTTGCACGGTGTTCGGCTTCTTTTTCAACAATTCAACATTAGCAGTGCTTTGCACGGATTCTTCGCTTAACTTTTTCCGTGTTTCTATATGGTTGCTAAGCTTAGTTTTCGTTTTCTGTAGGCTGAGCACTCGTTTCTCTTCTAATGTGAGGAAGATGTGTGATTCTCCAACCTTATCTTATACACTCCCATTTGGGGAGGGGACCTTTTTTGGGGTTAGCGGCCACGCAAATACTCTTTTTCTATTTGCGCTATCTCCTCTTTCATATTCGCCTTCTCCTGTGGGCGTCCAAGGAAGTTTTAGGTCGACATCTTGATCGGACCGTATGATGTTCTTGTCCATTCTCCCTTTTGTCTTTGCCGCGTTCTCTTCATCTATTGCATCTTCAGCAGGCGATCTGTATGTTGACATATTCATTAACTCCTCGATTTCATCATCATCATCTGCGATTATCTCTGGGGCGGAGTTTGGGTTCACCATTCCCATTCCTCCAGGTTTGTCATTTGGAATCTGGTCAGCTATATCCATATTATTTTTTGTTTTTTTTTGTTCTGTGTTGTTTACTGTGATGTTCAAGGCTTTAATGTTTCTGAAGAAGTTTGCTGAGCTTTGCGGATTGTTGTTCTTGTGTATTTGCTGGTATTTTGATTTTTTTGGTTTCTTTTGTTTACTCTGTATCGAGTCGTCGGACAAACCCTTGGAAATCTTAGCAGTTCCCAACTGTGATTTGGGTTTTTCGAAGATGTCGAACCACTCTCCCCCGATCGTATTTTTTGCTGCAGCTGAAGAGTTGCTTTCTGATATTATTGTTTGCGGGTCTTGGTCCACTTGTTCTATAATGGAGTCATTTAACAACTCCTTGCTCCCTTCCTTTTCTTTTATGGACGAGGCAGCATCCAATATCTCCTCAGTTATTGGCAGCGTCTTCAGAATAATAGACTCAACAGTATCAGCTTGTTTAGACCTTTTGTTTTGATCATTTTTTTTGTTGGACTATTTGAATTCTCTGGAGTAATTATTAGATCTTTCCATAACAACAGTTCTGATGTAGGTTTTTCATGTGTGACACTGTTATTTCTTCAGGCGATTGGTTGGTTCTTCTCACACTTGGTGGAATTACAATAGGAGCTATCTCAATCACTGTTTCCAAAATTGGGTGATTTTTGCTACACGGTCGTTCATGGTCTTTTTCGTCCGTGCCATCACATTCTTTTTGTAGTAGTAAGAGTGCATGTCTCGTTACTTCAGCTAAAAGCCTCTTGTCTTCAGAGCTGTTCTTTAGAGACTCCTTCAGGGCTGTCAATGAAATATCATTGCCTCGCCTCGTCATCACGACCTGTGACATCATTTCTATCAAATCCGTCTCAAGTTTTACAATCTTAGAATTGAGTAGGGCGATCAAGGTTGTTTGATCTCTAAAGTTCTCATTTAAATTTTCATATAACTTCATCAATGAAGCCACCGCTATCATTGTGGCTGACATCAGGATTGGGCTTAGATTTGAAATTAACTTTTCCAGGAGGGCTGATGTATCGTTTGGGCTCCTTGCTCTTCTTGGGAATGTCGAGTGCAGACTCTGTTTGTTTTTCATTCTTGTAATCGAGGGGCAATCATTGACCTCTGGCTCCGAGGAGGACGATTTAATTGTGCAGTCCTGGAGTTTTTTGGGCATTTGATTTTCGTCCACCTCTTTACTCTCTGCTTCAGCCTCTTTCCGCCAATCTTTGAAGCATTTGATGGGACCTCCGACTTCCTTGTCTGAACTTGCTGCACATCTAGTCCTTTTTTGAGAGGCCAGGATCTCCTCATTCCTTGCCTCAAAAAGAGGTGTGTTACGCTCCAGGCTCATCACTTCACGAATACCCCTGTCCGCATTTTGCGTCCACTCAAGATACAGTGTTGTTCTTTCACTGGAGCTCGATTGAGAAGGTCTCCTCGGGAGCGATAGTTTATTGTTGAGCTCTGCCAGGTCTTTTATCACCTGGTCCGCAATCCCTAGTGAGTCCCTGCGCCTGGAAGGTTGCATAGTATTTTGGGCAGCCGTTCTCTCTTTCCAGGTACCTGGAGGACTCCAGTTGTCAACCATTCCTTCTGTCGGGCCGACTGATCTGGAGCTCTCATTTCCAGGTATCAGAGTTTGGCAGCAATTTGTCCCCAGCTTCTCTCTAAGGATTTGGTCCTCCATCCTTAGACACATTGATGTCTTTTTTTTCTCTTCAGGTCTGGCTTATGCATCTCAGCAACTCTTAGCCATGCTAGTAGTTTTAATGTAAAACCTGGTTGGCTCGCCTCTTCTGACTTCTTCGATTGGACAGCAGAGTCCATTATTTCTGTTACACCCATTGTAAGGGGTGTCAGTGCTTTTGACTTATCTGCAGCCATCTTTGCCCCCTCCTGATCGTTCTCGGGGAACTCCAGCATACCCTCCAGCATACCCTTTGGGGGGTCAAGAGGTTTTATACCATGGGGTGGTTTCACTACTGCGTGCTCTGTAAACAGTGTTCCATTGCCAGACTCTGGCACTTTATTCAATTGGTTTCCCTGGTATTCCTGTGTACCATGAGGTTTTTCGGAAGTCAATCGAATGGTCTCTCGCTCTTTCGATTTTAACTTGTTTATTTCTTGTGTTCTTTCCAGCTTCTTTGAAGAAGTAATGAAGGGCGAGAGAGACGGGAAGCTAGCTGATAATGGAGCGCAATGTATGAGCGCGGAGCACAGCATTTCAGATTGGGTGCTAGCCCTCCTTGATTCGCTCTGCGCCGCTGACTCTTCGGTGAGCACTGCAGTAGACTCTAATAAGAGCAGCTCTTTCCCTCCACCCTCCGTATCCTCCACCTCCTCCTCCTCCTCCTTGTCCTCCTCATCCTCCTCACTCTCACCTTCATCTCGCGCTTCGATGTCTTCCAAAGGCTGCTGCGCAGCTGGAATCCGATCTCTCCTCAAGTTCTGTTTTCCACGAGGCGGCGGCCGTTCAACTGGAGGGCGTGGCAAGGTAGGGGGGCGACGGGGGGCATTTCTGAATTGACATCTCTTTGCGATTTCTCGCTGATAACTCGCAAACTTGAGGTTGTGGCGTTTGGCATTACATTCAATCCTCGTTTTACTTGGGCGCGTGTGTTTGCTGGTGTTCTGGTTCTCATCATTGACATATATGATATATGTCAGGCGTTGACCCCCGGTGCCCGGCACCCAGCAAACAGCCAAACAGCACAGCAGTGAATCCAGCGCCCTCTACTCGCGCAGGCTCAACTTCTGCTGCTATCCTGGAAGAGCCCTATTTTGCTATTTATCTTCAGCAGTCCTGCGACGGACCTGCGATCCGTGGAGTGCAGGGACCATCCATTACTGACGTCTGCTCAGAAATCCTGCCAAGAAGACCCTTTAGAAGTGCCCCGGGACTGCCATGTGGCTGACCAGCTCTGAGTTTGGGCTACCGTGCTGCCGATGTCGCTGTTCTGCATTGAGGCCTGGAACTTGGGGTTTCCTCAGCTTGTCCTACAAGACTTACCTCAGCGCAATTTCGTAGTCCTAGGGTCAAGGGGACCCGAGATAGGAGGGAAAGTCTGACCGTGACAAGTGAGTCCCTTTGCGTCGCCGTGCTGCGGTGACCACTGTCCGAAACAGCTTACCTGAGTCGAATTCAGTCCTGAGAGGGGTCCTGTATCATGTTTTTCAGCATTCTTTATCCAGGAGTCCTTGCACCAGCTAAAACACTGACCGGAGAGCTGCTCGAACCTGCAACCCCTGCGAATCAAGGACTGAGACTGACAGCGGGAAAAGCGATCTCAGACTTTCATTCCATTGACCTGCCAAGTCCTGTGAAGAATCGGAGTACGGGGGTGAGTTACAGTGGTTCTTAACTGCCCCTAAACACCCTTTAAAAGTTTTACTAACTTTTCTAAAACCTTTACAATACTTTGGCTTTGCCATAGCTTGCTCACGCATGACTTCCGAAAGTTGGGGACACTTGTGTTAGTTAGAATAACTTGTCCTCTAACTCTTGGAATTGTTCACTGGACCGCAGATACCATACCTTCATTTTTCCAGTGTTACAAACTATGTAGGAACTTTTCATGAACCTTTGGGCATAAGCCCCCAGACAACTTAGGGAAGGACTTTTGAAGTTAGGATTAATTCTCTGTGGACCTGAAGTGCATAAACTAATCTGTACTTTCTTTTACAGGGGTTTGATTTGTATTATGCCCTACTCTAGTGATTGTATATATGTGATCTATTATTAGTGCTGTGGGATACTTCTACCTGTTAGTAGTCATTTTTCATAATGTTGTTTGGCCATAAATAAATAACAGTATTTGTATACATACTGCCTAAGTGTAATTTGTGATTCCCATTGTGTGTACTCACTGTGGACCCTTTACAAGCTCACCACCTCTTGAGATTCAGCATAGACCTCTTGTCACTGCCTTGGTTTGGCTACAGCTCCCAGAGTGTCCCTGTCACAATATAGGTTGGCCTTCTATGCATCGGTCTACTGGGCCAAAGTATAGAAAATCAGTCCTAATAATCATCTATTCTGGGCATAGATTAGCTGTCAAATTGAGACATATCGTTCACCTTTCTACATCTATACAGTATCTCAAGGAATTATCTGACTTAGCAACTAAGACAATCGGGAGGTCCATGTACTTTGTTATGGTTCAATAATGTCAACCTTCATCATAGCTTCTACTTCTTCTTCTATACCCTGTTTTCTACTTTCAGGGATGCATTGAGGCTTTTCATGTACCACCTGTCGGGGAGGAGTACGTATATAATGATATACTGCTTTCACTTGCCCTGGTTCAGATCTATACACATTAGGAAATTGTTGTAACAAATCCAAAAAATCCTATTTGTGATTTTTGGGGTAGCTCGGGAGAGATTAGTTTGTTATCGTGGTTTTCTTCTACAGAAGACTGGTTAGCATGATGGAGGTATCTTCACCCATAGGTTCTTTCCACTCTTTCAATAAATTGATATGATATATATGGGTTTTAATTTTTCAATCAGGCTGTGATGTTTTGTAATTGTAAGTTCCCATTTGTTCAATTAGTTCATAATGTCTGTGTCATCTAGATGGAGAAATTACTTACCATAATGTTCTTTCTATGGATTCTTCTCCTGCAGATTTCTCATTTGCAAGATATCCTCATCCAGCTCTGCTGCTTCTGGAAGTTCTTTTGACAGGGGCCGTAGTGGACCTCGACTCGGCCATCGATCGATCTGTCTTGCTCGTTGTTGGATCGCCGGCTCCGGACGTGACGTCAGGCATCGTATATTTACTGTGTCTCTTCATCCCACACCTCAGTTTTCCCCCTTTTCCCCGAGCTTGTCACTCTGCATATGAAAACAGAGAGAGACTAATGGGCTAATTAGCCCACAAGAGGTTAAAACGACAATAAACTTCCAAAGGAAGAAAAAAACATGTGAAAGACACCACAACCCATAGCATCAGAAAAGATATGTATTTAGTTTTTTTGAGCAAACATGCAGCATGAAAGACCGAAAATGGTCATCCCTGGACCATCACCAAGCCTCAACCCAAGAGGAGTTGCGCACCAACCGTCAATTTTCTGAGCGGGGATGGACGGGAGGGGAGATGAGGAATCTGCGGAAGAATAATCCATAGAAAGAACATTACGATTGCCTTTCTCCGGCAGATTCCTCATCTGATAGACTCCCAAAGCAGTAGGGAAAAGGGGGCAGCCTGAAAGTTATGCTAGCATATTTTGCAGCACCGCGCTTCCGTGTCTAGTGAAGGTATGAAGTGAGGACCATGATGTCGCATGACAAATATCCCTAACCGGGACCCCCCTTTGTAGGGCAGTTGATGCAGAGACACCACTAGTCAAGTGTTCCCTGATGCCAGAAGGCAGCTCCCTGCCTGCAGACTGGTAACACTCAACTATGCAGAAAATGATCCAGCGGGTTAATGTTTGTTTCATTACTGCCAAACTTTTACGGGCTAAAGAGAAGGCTACAAAGAGTTTGTCCGTTTTCCGGAATTCAGACGTCCTTGTCCTTGCGATGTAGAAACTTAGGGCTCGCTTGGGATCCAGCAAATTAAAATGCTCCTCTTCCTTAGAAGGGTGTGGTGGCAGGTAGAAGACTGGAAGGTCAATGGACTATGACAGATGGAACTTGGATACCACGTTTGGACAAAATCCTGGTCTTACTTTGAGTGAGACTTTCTCCTGAAAAAAATGCAGAAAAGACTAGCAATTCACTAACCCGCCTAGTGGATGTTATCGCCGCTACGAAAGCTGTCTTTAAAGAGAGTATCCGCAAGGAGCAAGTGTGCATAGGCTCGGAAGGAGCCGACATCAGAAATGTCAAAACAGATTAAGGTCCCTATTTGGGACAACAAAGGGAGTTTGCTGAAACTTATTTACAAGGCCCTTCAGGAATTGTGCCACCGGGATCGCAAAATATGAACCTTGATCTGGGGACCTCCCAATCACAGACAAGGCTGCCAAATATCCTTTGACTGTGGTGACCAGAAAGCCTGCTGAGGCCAGTGACAGAAGTAACTCCATCACTTTAGTGGTGGGGCAAGAGATAGGGTCAATCTTGCGTTCCCTGCACCGCACCTCAAATCTTCTTCAGCTGCACGCATACAAAGGTCTTGTAGATGGTCTGCGTGCAGCTAGCAACACCTTGAGATCCTCTTCAGAGAGGTCCCAGTCATCATATCCCAACCTCTCAAGAGCCATGCATGTAGATTGAGGGACGCCAGACTCAGGTGACACACCCGGCCTTCCGACTGGTTTAGAAGATCTGGCTGCCGAGGCAACCGAAGAGGTGGGCAGATGGTTAGATCCAGAAGGTCCAAGTACCACATCCTCCTCGCCCATTCTGGGGTGATCAGGCATAGTGGAGAGGTAAGTTCCAATCCACCAGACACGCATCCCCTAGCGCGCCCTTTGCTGGGAATTCCCTCAAGCAAAACTGTCTGCACTTCCCGTTGGACTCCGTGTCAAACAGATCCACCATTGGGGTACCCCAGTGAGAGAATAACTCCTCTAAGACTGCCTCGCACACTTCCCACTTGTGTGAGACCATGCTCTGCCTGTTCAGAGCATCCACCAAACTGTTCTCTGTCCCCACCAGATGAAATGCTGAGACTGAGATCCGGTTCTCCAATAGCCAGAACCACAGCTGCATTGCCTCTCTGCAAAGGGGGAGTGAGTGCACGCCACCCTGCTCATTCAGATAGTGCATGGCCACTGTGTTTCCCGTCGGAATCAGCACATGCCTCCCCTCCAGAGACGGAGCAAACGCCCTTGGGGCTAACATGTTGGCTCGCAACTCCAGCCTGTTGATATGCCACGTGGCTTCCGTTGCTGACCAAAGTCCGTTCACCTGCTAGTCCTCGCAGTGAGCACCCCAACCCTTCAGAGATGCATCCCCAACCACTCGGTCCTGAGGCCAGGGAGGCCGGAAGGGTTCCCTGCCATGAGATTGCTACAGTCTACCCACCAGATGCGATCACTGACCACTTGTCTGGATACCTTGAGGGGATCCGAGAGAGTGCTGAGGTGCTGTGACCACTGACCCCTTAGGAGCCACTGTAGGGATCTCCTGCGCAGCCTGGCCTCTGGCACTAGAAAAATACAGTAGGGCATGAGACCTAAGAGGCAGAGTAAGGAAGCTGCTGGTAATGTGGTGTGGTTCCGGAAAATGTCGACCATCCGTGCCATGCTGTTGACCTTCTCCTCGGGAGGGAAGGCCTTCCCTAACCGGGTGTCTAGGACTGCTCTGATGAACTGGATCCTCTGGACTGGCGTCACATGGGACTTCTTCAAGTTCAGGGAGAAGCTCAGCCTGTGCAGTAGCAGACAGGTGTCCTCTACCTGAGATAAAACCTGCCCCGCCTACTTGCCTCGGACCAGCCAGTCGTCCAGGTATGGGAATACATGGACCCCGGATCTCCTGAGGTGAGCCATGAGCTTGGTGAAGACCACTGGAGCGGAGGTCAGCCCAAACAGAAGAACCTTGAATTGATAGGAAGGATCGGCCGAGGGCTTCTTTAGCAGGAGGTGCACAAGAGAGCGCTTAAGGGGCAAGGGGAAAGTTCCAGTGGCAAAGGAGTGATTGCAGAAATCGGCCAATGCTGGAGCAGGGGTGTCGATGTGGTCCTATATATTTGTCTGAAACTATTTTTGAGAGTCATCAGTAGAACCCCTGTATGGGCTTCCTCTCATGTGGCCAGGAAAGGCAGCCGCTGCCTGATCGTGACACTGAGGGTGGTATCATGTGGGGGGATCACATGGGAGGTGACTTATGTCGGGGGACATTGGGGACCTCCTTATGCCATGATTACACTATGATGGCTTACTGTAAAATAGAACAACGAATGTCACACAATCCTCTATGGACGTCAAGTGCCATAATGCTCGAAGTACTGGGACGAGGAAGAAGGCTTAGAATATTGAATATTCAAAGGTGCAGTCTAGTTGCTGCCGACCAAGGCACCTTAGTGGGATATTTAAATCCCAAGATGAGGCACAGCTGTGGAATGAAGGTGAAGCAAAGTAAGAAGGGCACAGAGTTACTGAAGGCAATGCGGGAGGCATAGCTGAGGAATCTGAAGTTATTTGAGGTGTAGGAGCAGCCATTGCGAGAAGCATGCCAGCAGAAATCACCCCAAAGGGTGAACAAGAACTGAATTGCAGAGTATGTGCAGCGAGAAGCGGCGTACTAAGAAGAAGCCCAGATGGAGAGGAGACATGCTCCCAGAGTAGCATGTGGCAGGTCAGTGAAGCCGCAGAAGATCAACAGAGCTGCCAATGCTCCAGAGTACCGATGCACAGCTTACCAAAGGTTTGTAGATGCGAGAGAGAGAGCCGGCTGAACTCCACCACGAAGCCTGACAGCGAGACAGAGCTGCCGCAGGGAACAGGTAAGTTAGCTAAATGTGAATGCTGATCACGGGGCACTCAATAGAAGAAAGTGGTTACAGGGTAACAATTTTGAATACTGAGCAATTAATGAATCAAAGCAGAAACCATTTTCTGAATATCGAGTAAGTAAAGAAACCAAACAAAAGTGGCAAAGATGAAAGTTCCATTATAAGGGACTAGCAGTGGGGAAGAGGCTGTCAAACGACTTTAAGAGAACAGTGTGGAAAGCCTCTAAACAGTACTACCAACAGCCAAGAGGATACGAGAAAATGCTAAGACTACCACTTGGAAAAGCTCATAACCAGCATTACCACCAGCCTAGAAGTTGTGAGAGAACCTCAATAAAGCACCCAAGGCATAAATCCACTTATAAGAGCTATACCTTTGGGAAAGCTTATATCTCACATTGCCAACAGCCAAGAGACAGCCAAGAGACTGTGAAACCATACAGAGGTGACAAGGGCAGAACTCTTCCTTTTTGCGATCTCAACCGAAGGAAGCTTGTAACCCAAACTAAGTTTGAAAGTAGTTGCAGGAGTTAATTATGCTTACCAGGCAAATGCTTATAGTGGTAAGTCCTAGCAGGTGAGTGGACCAGGGTTGAAGATGATTTGATAAAATACCTTTGTGGCAAAAAGGTGTGTTGAAAGAGCCTTTGTTTAATTAAGAAAACCTCTTTTCTTTATCATTTGTTTGACAAACAGTGGCCTGACTAAAACAAGTTTATTTGCTATCCTGACAAAAGTGTTTTTCCAAGAAGATGTATTAAGAAAGATTGAAGTGCTATCTTGACAAGCAGTAGTGTGCTACATGATAACAGAAGAGTTACATTGGTTTGAACTAGTGTTTATGAAAGAAAGACAATTATCTTTTCAAGAGAGATATTGTGGAAAACATTGAGTTGTTTTGAATTGTCAACCAAACATTGTGGCAGAGACACTTGTTGTATTTCAGAGAAAGACACAGTGGTTGAGAAATTCTTTAGATTACCTTGAACAGAACTTTGTTGAATCAGAACTGTAACCAAAGTATCCCTGTATTGATCCGGGAGAAGGGAGTTCCACCTTGGTCGGAAGGAGTGCTTTCTAGAACTTTTAAGTTTGAATAGAGATATTGTTTTGTTGAACTAAAATTAGCCATACGTTCCTTGTCTAATGTTGTTGTGTGTATTAGTGTGAGGGTCAGTGCTGTTTTGGACACTAGGTCAAGTTTCTTTAGTTTTAGTTTGCTAGTCAGGGATCATCTCTCTGCTTGGATAGGGATAGATAGGCTTTTTATTTGAAGAAATAGAAAACCTTGAGAAAATTGTACAAATGTGTCTGTTTCACATTTCCGTCCCCTCACAGCTCGTAGTTGCTAAGTCGGACACATAAGGTAAATAGATGGAAAGATTCCCCTTCTACAAACCTTCTATAAACGTCTGCACAGACAGAGTGGACACGTTTGTGGAATTTGAAGAGGACATCCAGTAAAAGGATGTTTCAGCAGAAATATGAAGTTATGGTGCGGACAGGAAGAGAAAAAAATGAATAAAAAATATGTTGGTAAATGGCAGAAAAACATGAGAAAACTCTGTTTACCTGAAATCATTTAATCTATCATACAGCAAATGATGGTTGGAGCAAAAGGTTACAGATGCATTGCAACAACTGAGTTTTATGCAATGAATGTTGTTTAAAAAAAAATAATAAGTAACAAAAGCAATGGGTCAATCCCCCAAAAATAACAGTAGTATATGAACATGTGCAGCAGTATAAAAAGTTAAAGCAACAGGTGGGGGTAGAAGATTACATTAGGAACAACCTTATCCTAAACAGCCTGTCTGATAGCACAGCAAGTAGAGCTCTCGCTTTGACATCTGTGCAGAGCCTGCTGACAAACGTTTGAATACCGGCAGGGCTAAACTCAGCTTTACATTCTTCTGAGGTCGAGAAATGAGCACCACACACTGTGGGTAATAATAAGCAGTGCTCAGATACCTGAGGGATCGTAGCACTATATAAATGCTAACTTATTATTATTAAATATGTATATATAAAGGTGACTGAAAAGACTAGGATCTTAACAGACTTCTAGACATGTCAAGAGAGATGGGTGACTGGGGTACTGAACCGAGGTCATACATTTCTCTGGAAAATGGTTATAACTGCCCAGTCTCAGTGTTAGTCGAAACGTAGGAGTATTCAAAGCGGAGCAACTACTACTGGGAATAATCGGAGGATGGTATCTCACCAGCCCACTAAAGAATTCTCTGAAAATGTTCTTGTCCCAACCTGAAATGGTTTGCCCGCTAGAAGCTCCACAATGCAGCTGAGTGGGAAGGTGACTGGGATGCCAGTGGGACCAGCTATAACCCAGTCAAGGGAGTGTTAGGATGCTTTTTGGCTGGATGGTTGCACTTTACAAATCTTTAACATAACACAACATTGTGACTACCTCTTTTACGGTTTAAAAACACCATGGTCTCAACTCTGAGGAATGGTAGTACCAGTGGGCTTAGAGCACACGACTGGCATGAGATTGCCTCTTGTGTACCCTGGTGAAGACCATAGATAATTATGTATGTCCAAGGACAGCACCCCACTGAATATACAGCATGCACCTCATGCTTTTGAGATGGGGGGCTGTGCTTGGAAGGAGGTTCACCTCTATTGTACCCACAGGAACTACCTAGTCTTCTATAATAGGATGAGATGGTGACCCAGCAGACTCAACAGTTTGGCAGAGGGGTCTCCTGCTTACCAAAGAAACAACACCTTAGATTCAGAAGTTCTGATTTTGGAGGTCTTCTCTCTCGCTAATTAATGGGGTGTTCAGTGCAATGGTGACAAGACGAGCTCTTCTAGAGAAAAGTTGCTAGCAAAACATTAGGCTTGGTGGTGTGGTCAGGGAAAGGACTACTCAACAAGCGATTGTTTTGGGGACAATCATTGTAGCATATGAATATCAACAGCTCCAGTGAATCCACTACTCCAATTTGCCAGTCAGCTATTTAGCTTGGATTGTGCAGCTGTGTTTCTGGGAGGTCATTTGCCCTCTGGGTGATCTATGAACCCCTAAGGGTGCCACAGGAGATGCTGTAGCATTTTAAACTGGACATTAGGCGGTTAATCTACCAATACACAAGTAGCCTGTACATGTTGTCTCTTTAGGCAACCCTGTTACAGGGCAAAAGTGTTCAGGGGAAGAGGATAGTTGACATCCACATTTGTCATGATATTCCCCTTCTCAAGTTTAGAAAACACTCCCAAAGACTTGGCTTTTCAATGCAGCTTGTTGAACTTGTCCTTCCTTGGTGTCATCACTATAATTGCATTGTTCTGGCATTCCCATCCTCTCCTTCTTCTGATATAGTCCTGTCTCTTTTTGAGTGCTTAGTAACAATACCTTTTGTGCTGTACGTTACATAGACAAATAAACCTAAAAATAGTTGTCTTAACAGTTGCCATACACCAGCCAGGGAATTTGTATTTCTTTATTGATTGGACATTTGTATGGCACCTATACACAAGTGTTTCCAGGTGCCACAAGACAAGTTGTGGCGCGAACATTGGAAAGAAGTAGAACAACACAAATGGTTATATTGGCCTTGTGACAATCCAACCGTGCAATTGCAAGACAAAGTGATAAGTGCAGGGGCTGGGGGGATGGGGTAGAGGGAGAAGTGCAGGAGTGGGGTGCCCAAAAGGAGGGGGTGGGCAAATGCTGGGGGGTCAAAATGGCAAGTGCCAGGGGAACGAGAGGGGGAAGGAAGGAGGAGTGCAGTGGACGGGATGGACCAGGGTAGGGCTAGTCCGGGGAAGGGAGACCAAGAGCCAGTGATGGCAAAGGATGCTGGGGGACTGAAAAGGGGCGTGGTATGGCCCCTGTATGACTCTGAAGGGACCAGGCCCCAGTCGCAGTGGCAGAGGGAGCGCTAGCACGGAGGGAAGGAAGGATGAGAAGAAAAGGAAAGTCTTGAGAAGTTTATGGAACTTAAGGAGATCCGGCTCAAGTCTGAGGGCGCAGGGAGGCCGTTGCAGAGGGAGGAACTGGCCGAGGAAAAGGATCTACCTCCCACTCTCTGCTCATTCTCTCTTGCAGGGTAGCGTTTGTCTCACAGATGACACTGATCAACAAATAGGCCATACAAGGGGATCAAGCTAACAAAGGGTTTTATTAGCAAATGTGCACCGGTTTAATCAAAATAAACACATAGTATCTGAATTAATCTCAAAGTTGTTAGGATGGATCTTCTCTTTAGTGGGGTAGTGCTGTGGGAAAACGTATTTAAAGAAAGTGTCTCTTGTGAAAGTAAAATTTAACACATGTTCGGCCAGTAGTCCCTAAGTTCAGGTACTGGATGTCCCCCGCAGAGACGTGTTAATGGGAGGGCAAAGGGGACACCTGCCCCTGGCCCCCACCTTGTAGATGGGCCCCACAAGGCTGCCTGAGTTAAAGAAGTCAGTTCCCATTGTTCACCAAACTTAAATAGCACACGCCATGATATTTTATGGCGTGCTGCTGAGGCTCTAAACCTATTGCATGTCTTTTTTTCTGTACATTCTGGTCTGGTCGTTCTATAATGTCTTCTGTGTTGACTGTGGTATACATAGTTTGTGCGTTCACTACGGCACACCTCCTATATCATTCTCGCCTATCTGTGGTGATTACTTTGATCATGTGCAATGGGCAAAGGTGAAATGCATATTGATACATTTGAGTGTCTCGACAGTTCAGAAGATAGCTCAGTTTGTTAAGCACTCGTTGCAGAGATCTGTGTTCATATGCAAGATTACAATGTCAAATTCCAGCAAGGCCGTCTCAGCCTTTCCTATTTATGAAGTTGATACGCCTGCATGTTTATGTACTTTGATTTGTAGAAGAACAGTTGCCATTGTCAGTAAAGTATCTGCATCAGATAGCGGCTGCTATAAAAAGAAACTTAGCATCAGTTGGTTTCTTCAGATGGGGAGTTGTAAAACCTAGGCAGCCACCTCCAATGATGAACATTAAGTGTTAGTCTGGAGAAGTGATTAGGTATCCACATTCAAGACTGTGGAACCAAAGCATTAATGCTTGTATCCTGGCTTTGCCAGTCGATGATGCAATTATTCTGGACAATCATCATATCACTGACATTACTGTGCTGTCTTCTGTGAAAATGTGTGCCTTCTGAAATACTGGTGGCATTGTGTAGCCCATTACCTGATCTTTCATTTTATGTAGGCCATTAGGGGTAAGGGGTTCTAGAGACAAGAAAGCAGACCAGATATTGCAGGCCTCTGGCAAGCATATTTTAAGATCTGCTTATGTGACACAAAAAACGGTTTGCTTTTTTGACAAATTCTGATTTTTTGTGTTTTGGGCATATTTAAACCTTTAAAATACAAAACAGAAACCCAGGTTAAATGTTTTAAAATATCTCATCAATTAGTATGCTGATACTTATATACTTCCCGTGATGATGGAGACAATGAAGCTTCATTCCTTCCGATTTTGCATAATATGCTGCTTAAATCTCCTGTATCCTTGCTAGAGCACATCTGCATTCTGAGAGGCAGCTCATCTTACTCGTATGTCTATTCTGGGTTATGTGTACCTTTTTCATATGGTCCTGCATTAATGCTGCGGGCCGTATACCTGCCTTGTGGATGCTATTGATAAGAAGTGCCTTGTGTCTATGCTAGAACACAGGTACACTTGTCGTGGACTGATAATGCTGGCCTTCAAATGCTACTTGTTTATTATTCTGATTACAGCAAGAATGAAGCGGGTAAGGGGACTGAAAGGTAGTACCCATGCTTAGTTTGATTGCTGCAAAGCAGTATATCAGGCTATGGGTTGTGATTGAGATGAGAGGTGTTCAACCAGATATGTTGTATCCCTTAATTCATTTGGTTTGGTGGAGGGGAGCCCCAAAGGTGTCCGTGGCCAGGGTGCCAAAAGTGCTTACGATGGCCCTGGCCCCTCAGAAACACTGACCCTAGTAATGACTTGTACTCCTTCTTTATAACACTTAAAGCTGCTGCCAGAAAGTGTTTACCACTTTACTTAGCGCCCTTAGAAAATACTGATGTCACACGCCTGCCTGCTCGTTGTAAAAATGCTGTTGCACTGTCAGATAATTGCCTACTTGCATGTTTAGAACATCTGGTTGCCACTACTGTTAACTGCTTGTCCTTTCTTGGTACCATTATGAAGACTGGGTCCAAAAACAGTCTGCCCACCTGCCTAATCTCCAAAGAGGCTACTATTGAAAAACAGGTGCCCATACGCTCAGACATCCTGCGCGCTGCTCCCGCTAAATACCCTTATGCTAATCTTTCACCCATGAGAGACAACTTGGTGAAACTGCTCACCCTCCACCTATGCCCTGGACACCATGGTGCCAGCAACATGCCCGGTTAGAGCTAAGCCCACTAGTAAACCCTTGACCTCTAACTACCACTCCCACATCTCAAACTACATGAGTACATTTCTACTCCCCTAGGCTACACCATTCCTGTCCCCCTTCAACACATCACACACAGCTAGCCGGCACCCCAGCCTCCTACACAACTAGGAGAAACCCAACCTTGCTTGGGTGACTCCCGACCTGCAAGACTTAAAAGCAGAATAGCCCATCTGCCACACAGCCAGCCTTCTCTCCATCCCCCGCACATCTAGGTGTAACCCAACCTTGCCTGGGTGACTTTCGGCTGCTGAGACTTAGAGCCAGAACAACCCTTCAGTCACACCTCCCCACCAACAAACGACTGTCTGGGTGCAGAGGCCCCTCCACTCATCCTACCTCCTTGAAACACCACTCTCCCTCGTCCCCAACCAGCAATTGCAACAAGCCATCAAACAACCCCAGCCTGAACAGCTCAACTGCTGTAAAGGTGCCTTGCTGAACGTTCAATCATTGGGAGCCCATGCTATAGATATCCATGACCTTATACTCGAACACCCACTTGATTTCCTTGCCATCACAGAATCCTGGCACCATGATACCTCAGGCCCTCTCCTCTCCTTGGCTATCCCGCCCAATTACACCATCCTCAGGGATGGTCGCCTAAATGCCGTAGGTGGTTGAGTAGCTCTCATCGCCAAATCCTCCCTTCAATTCAGAGCCTGCCCCATCCCCACCACTCCGGGATATGAAATGCTCCTAATGAAACTGTCAACCAACCCCAAAACCGCCATCAATATACTCCTTATTTACCGTCGACCCAACAATGCCAGTCACCCCAACCTGGACATACCTTTACTGATCACACCACTCCTAAAACCTGCCACCAAATGCAGTATCCTAGGAAATATCAACTTGGGATTGAAGAACATGGCTGATACCAAAGCCACTGCCCACACTCTTGCCCTGGAAGACATGAACTTCAGCCAAATAATAGACTTCCCCATGCATACCAAAGGCCTTATAATTGATGGGCTCTTCACTTCTAATGTTACTGCTGACATCACCGCCATCAATGAAATCTTGTGGTCAGCCCACTTCCTCATCCTTTTCAATCTAGCCATCCCCACCCCTATCACCACCGACTCCCAAGCTGAGTTCCTTACTGGTCAGAAACACCAGTAAACTGTCACATGAGGCTCTAAAGCCCATCCTGACAGCTACACTGGAATCAGGCCCCTCTTGTTCTAGCCTGAACCCTACTGATATTGCTAACCAATTTCATGATTGTATACTTACCATAATGGACAAACACGCCCCCAGCCGGGTTAAAATACCCAAATCCCGGAAGACAAATAATAATTGGTTCAACGATTACCTCATCTCCCTGCGTAGGAACATAAGAGCCCTGGAAAATCTCTACAAAAAGAAGCCCTCCTCCAGTAACATAGTCACCCTCGCCACAGATGTATGCAAATACAAAGCCGCTGTCATCACCACCAAAGTCAACACTTTCAACAAGCGCATAAATAACGCAGGCTCTAATACCAAAGAGGTCTTCGCCATCCTAAGAGAGCTAGAGACTCCTATTCCCAGCTCATATCCCGCCCTCGCAAGGCAAAACCTGGTGCACCACCATACAAAACGCTCTAGCTCAAAAAATCACCACCATGCAAGTGAAAATCAGTAGCAGGAAAGCCTAACTGTCCACCAAAGCACCCGCTGCCATCACCCCAACCTTCCACCGAAGGCCAACCCGCCAGCATAGCCCTTTTCAAATGTATCAAAGTCTCACAAGAGGAAGTACTTGCCTTAATAATTGCATTAAAACCATCCAACTGCAAATGTGACGCCTGCCCAGCGTATGTAGTTAAACTCTGTGCACCCACCCTGGCTCCTATTATTATAAACTTTGTCAATGACTCCTCCCTAATCAATGAGGTCCCACCCAACATTAAATCATCATTGATCACCCCACTTCTAAAAAAAAAAACTTACCCTCAACCCAACCATCCCGACTAACTACCAGCCTATCACCACAGGCCCCTTTCTTCTCAAGATACTGGACCGGATGGCTTACACACAAGTACATCATTTTCTAGAGCTTAACCACTTGCTTGGAAGGAGGCAATTAGGCTTCCATCCAAAACACAACACAGAAACAGCAATTCTGGACGTTAAAAACCAAATGGACATGATCAGGGACTCTGGCCAATTAGGCATACTCCTACTACTAGACTTATCCAGCGTGTTTGATTTAGTTGCCCACGGCACACTCTGCCAGCATCTAAGCCAGCATCTCCACTTCTCGCTTGATGCCACTGCCTGGATACATTCCTTCCTCAATGATCGGACCACTAGAATGTTCATCAGAGAAGCAGCGGCCAACCCTATTCCAGCACCCCTAGGTGTTCTGCAGGAATCTTGCCTCTCACCCACGCCTTATAATACTTACACCAAACCCCTCTTCGACCTCTTGGACTCCTTGAGTGTAATCTACACCAACTTTGCAGATGACACCCAAATACTCATTCCTATCACAGATAACTTTTCCCAATACATCAACACTATAAATTCGGTTTACAGTACTATACAGAACTGGATGGCCACACACAACTTGTGCTTGAATGATGAGAAAACTGAGCTCCTCATGTTGGCTCTCCCTACTGCCTAAAAAACCTAGACCCTTCCATCTCCTCCATCTGCATATATGGTACCACCATCCCTGCCCTGAAACAGGTAAAAACCTTGGGAGTATATCATGAAGCAGAGCCAACCATGACGAAACACATAAATGTGCTGTCATCAGCCACAGCTTATACCTCGCGGCTCATCTCACTGAGCAGACTCCAGCCAACTACCTCACACTCGCACATGCTTGCATCCTATCAAAATTGGATTATTGCAAAATGCTCCTCATGGGCACCTCTGCTGCTAACCTAGCCAAACTGCATCTACTGCAGAACAAATAATTGCGAGCGGCACAGGGGCTTAAGCACTCTGATCATATCTTTGCCATCAGACGAGAGGTACACTGGCTGCCAGTAAAAGCGCATATTGAGTTCAAAACACTATCCCTTGCGTACAAATGCATTTATAAAATAGCACCCAATGACACGCTCACCCAGAAACCCTCAGGTAGAGTCCTCAGATCCAATTCCAGTATCTCCCTTGTCACCTCCCGCTTTAGAAACAAAAGGGTTGGTGGCTGTAACTTTGGGTCCCCTTCACCTACGCTCTGGAACACCCTCCCGATGAACATCAGAAATGAGCAATCGTATCATGTATTCAAAAAACGTGTAAAAACATATATTTTCAATAAGTAAGATTTTTGACTGTAACTGAATTCTGTATGTATAACAAACGCTGTGATACCCCAGGGTTTGGGCGTTGGGACACCATTGGTTGCCATTGCTCACAATGGTGTCCCTGCGCAGTCCGCCTGGCTTCTGTATTGATTGCCCATCAGAAGAGTCATAGAACAGCCATAGGGCCAATCAGAAAGCCAGCAGACTAGCCGGCCCCCTCACCAAGGCCCACCACTAAGCCCCGTCGGACTAAGTCTTGCCTCACTCATTTCTACCGGCATGGCTGATGCTCACTGCCTGTAAGCCTCCCGACTACCACAAGGTTTCCCACTCCTGCACGGCGCATCACGATCACCAGGATTCTACAGCACCCAGTACGCGAACACGGACCCATCCTCAAAACTCATTTAATTTCACTGTGTGTGCCTGCAAGAAGCACGGTGTGTGCCAATGCTGCATTTTGCCCACTTTTAATTAATCTTGCTGCAATAGCCTAGTGGGGCTGGTGCTATTCGGTGAACATGATCACATCCAACACGGCAGTCGCCATTGCTCACAATGGTGTCCCACTCCAGCCCGCGTTCCCTCTGTAGTGATTGGCCATCAGAACAGCCATAGGCCCAATCTGGAAGCCGGCAGGCTAGCCGGCTCCCTCACCAAGGTCCAAATCCAAGGTCCCTGTCTGGGCCGTGGAGTGCTCAGAGTGCCTCTCCCTTGCACACCCATCAGTACCTCATAGAACAGCCACCAGGCATGCAGCCTGTTACTGTACAAAATTGGACCTCTGGAACGTTGTGCACCTCACAAGAATGACTCAGAGTCATGGCTGGACATTGTTATCGATCTTTCCTCTAACCTAAACAGCTGTTGAACCTAGGTGTGCCTTTGCTGCCTTACTTAATCTTTCTTTTATTGCATTCTGTGCCTCTTGTGCAAATTCGAATCCTGGTGTGTTTTTAACATCTCTGCACCCCTTTTTGCAATGCATCCTATGCTTCTGGTAGAATTCGAATCCTGGTGTGTTTTTAACATCTCTGCACCCCTTTTTGCATTGCATTCTGTGCTTCTGGTGTAATTCGAACCCTGGTGTGTTTTGTAACATCTCTGCACCCCTTTTTGCATTGCATTTTGTGCTTCTGGTGTCATTTGAATCCTGGTGTGTTTTTAAACATCTCTACATCCCACATTCGGTACTAAAGTGTTCGCATTGCATCTGTTTTCTTGCTTCCCTTGGCTACTGGGCTGCCTGGTGACTTTGTGTTCATACTGCGCGGTGCAGCCCCTCCTCTATCCTCCTCCTACCCTCTGCTGCCCCTATGGCACTCACCATCTCCACTATCCTTTTTACCTGCTATATTATCACCTATCCTCCCTCTCTCACTAAGTTTAGAAGATACAATCTTAAAAAAGACATCCCTACTTGTTTAATCTTGCTTTGGAGCCATTGTTGGCATATATACGTGGGGAACGAGGTATGAGGGGCCTGAATTTTAGTCAGGTGGAAGTTAAGGTCCTTTCATATGCAGATGACATGTTGGTGGTTCTAGCGGATCCTGAGCGAGGTAGTGTAGTTCTGAAAATGAGTGAGTTGTCGGGGCATAGAATTAATTGGGACAAAACGGAGGTGTTTCCAATCGCTAATAATTGTGTGCGTGGCTCTTTTTTGGATTGGCATTGTAAATGGACTACATCTCATGTGAAGTATTTGGGCGTTTATTTGACTAGGGATGTCAATAAAATGGTGGAATTCAACGTAGAGAAATTGGTGGCTACTTTGCGTAAGGATATTAGGAGGTGGGAGCAATTGCCGATGGGGATTTGGGCTAAAGCCAACGCTATTAAGATGACTCTATTACCAAAGGTGCTTTATGTTGTGCAATCTTTGCCTCTGAAGTTTTCGAAAAGATGCTGGGTAGTATCGATCGTGTTCTTCAAGATTTTCTGTGGGGGGATAAAAAGAGACCTAAAATTCCTAAGTTTATCTTGAAACGTAGTACTAAAAACTGAGGTTTTGGATACCCAGATTTGGTACGCTACAATTGAGGGTTTCTTTTGAAGAAGGCGGCATATTATTTCTCAGTGGGTAATGGACAGGAACCCTTGTGGGTACTTATTGAGAGGTATAAATTGAATGGTTTTCCGTTGCGTACTATTACTTCATTGGAATGTCTACCTGGGAGGGGTAGCAGGCTTCTGACCATTTTGGTGACTAAAGAGGTTTTCGTATGGTGGTTGAGTCTCTTTCAAGGGAACTGGCACGTACACTATGGTGCATCTATTTGGCTTAATCCGGGTTTACAATTTGCCAATAAATCCTTTTGTTGGAGGAGTTGGGTCTCGAAGGGGATTTTATCTATTGGAGATGTGGTGCGTGATGGCCGTATATTGTCATTTGAGGAGTTGCAGAGGACGTTTCATTTGGCAGGGAGGGAACTGAATAGATTTGTGAAGTTGAAAGCTCTATTGAGTGAAAGATTGGCAATGTTGTTGGGACCATTGGAGATGATGCCGGCGGGTAGTCAGATCCTTATATCGTCGCCGCGAATGGTATGCACTTATACTAGCTTGATGCCGATATGTTCTCAGGATGTTGATGCTGACAGGAGAGCATTGGAGAGGTGGAAACAGGAGTTGGGCTGTGATATTACGGAAAAAGAGTGGGACTCTATGTGGAATGTTGGTTATAGGAGTAGGTTGGATCTCAGGTTGAGATTAATTCATTTGAAAGTGTTAGGACATCTGTATTGGACTCCATTGTGTATGTATAAGCTAGGCTTAACTGATGTTGACCTGTGCTGGGGGTGTGGGAAGGAGAAGGGAACGTTAATACATATGTTATGGTACTGTCCTAGGGTGTTAGAATTTTGGGTGGGAGTGTTGGATAGACTGGACGCGATCTTGTCCATACGTTTTCCCAGGATGCCTATTCAGGTGTTGCTGTTGTCCGGTAAGGGGCGTTGTGCGATTGCTCGTCACTATGGACCTTGGGTTGATAAAGCACTTGTGATTGCAGTAAAACAAATACTGATGGTGTGGAAGACGAGGAAAAAGCCCAGAGTGGAGAATTGGATTAATGATTTGTTGGTATTGTCAAACTTTGAACGGGTGATGTTTGTGAGGCAAGGGAAGGAAAATAAATATCGAGCTCTGTGGACACCATTTACAGAATTATATGGTGACTGTATATTTGAGGATTAATTGTTCCTATTGGTTCCAACTACCTGATGTTATATATCAACATTGGTTGAGGACTCCCCCTGTTTTTGGTCTGTTTTGTGTAGTCTGTGTGTTGTCTTTATGTTTTTGTACTGTTCTGTTTTGAAGTTTTTATTAGGTTATTTTGTGATTATGTGTATTGTTTTGGGATAGATAAAAATGTGTCTTGTTTTATTTGAAATGTTTCAATATTTCTGCAAGCTTCGGTCTTCTTTTGCTTCCATGCCTATGTAAAATTGAGTGCATGTTTTATACTCTGTTTGAACTTCTGGTGATGTATATTTTGGTTATTGAAAATCTTGAAAATAAATTAAAAAATGTTTTTTTTAAAAAGACATCCTGATCACTAACCCTGGTCTACCTATCGCAGACAACTATGTCAGCACAACTTCCAGAAAGATTTTCACTGATATCCTCTTTTCTGTCTGTGCTCCAGATCTAGGTACTCCTAATCTTATCTCTCCTCTCTCTCCTCTTACATCTCTTCACCCATTAATGGTGGCACTAGATGGGATGTACTCTTGGTGGGCTTCTCATCATCCAGGTGTATCAGTAATGTTGATGACAATGGCACTATCTTGTTCAGGTTCCTCAACCCAACCTTCCTTCCCACACTGCGACAGAGAGAGAGTGGAACTGTCGCGCCTTCTCCGACTCGTGTACCACGCCTCAATAGCCCTCCTTGGAAAACCATCTAAGGCAGTGACCTCTTGTATATAGACACGCTTAATGCTCGCACTGCTAACAAACACTCTGCTGACATCTGCCTCCTCCTTGGAGATCATAACCTCGATATCATCGCTCTTACTGAGACGACGTTCAATGCCAGCTCAGTCACTGCTTTTGACTTGCTTCTCCCTGACAGCTATAAGATCATCTCCATGCCGTGCCCTAACCGCACTGGCGGTGGGGTTGCCCTGATCATTCCTGAGAGGGTCCCTTCTTCCCTCATACCCACCCAGCCTTACTCTTCCTTCGAGAGCCTGGTCTGCAAACTTCCAATCCCTCCCACTTGCTCCCTGGCCATTGCCACTATCTACAGGCCACCTGGCATTACCACCCTGTTCCTTTATGAATGGGCTGATTTCACTTCCACTATCCTCTCATCCACCTCTAAACTCCTTTTCCGGGGTGACTTCAACATCCACCTTGACTCCTCAATCACAGCATCCACTCTCTTCCGTGACCTCTGCACTTCACTCTCCATTCTCCCATCTGGTCCTACCCACTTGGCTGGACACACTCTAGATGCCATCATCCACAATGATCGCTTGCTCTCCTCCGCACTCACCATACCACTCTCCTGGTCAGACCATTCTCTCCTTTCCTCTCACCTGGGCCCTTTCTGCCATCTGACTGCACCTCCCCCAGCCCTGCCAACCTCGTTCATGAACATCCGTGCGATGAAACGAGTGTCAGCCGCTGCCTTCTCATCTACCTTCATCCCCCTCTCCACCCACTGCAGACTCTACCTCTGACTCTGTTCTCTGCAACCTACATCTTGCCATCACTAACACTCTTGACATTCTTGCCCCAGTCATGAGGAACCACCTGAAACATGCCTCCAAACGTACCACCTGGTACGTACGACTCGGAACATGCAGTCCTGAAACCCCAGTGCAGAGCTGCAGAACAGAATTGGCAGATCACAGGCACACCGTCTGACAAACTGGCCTGTCACCTTCTCCAAAGGCAATACTGACTCTCCAGCCGCTCCAAGAAAAGGACCAACATCCAGGCTCACGTCTTTAGTGCATCCAACAACACAGCTGTACTCTTTAAAATCTGCAAGGAACTAGCCAACCCTTCCGCAGTCTCCACCTCATCTCTTCCCTCCCATGCCCTCTGCAATGTACTGGCAACACACTTCACTGCAAAAACTCAGGACATCCTGAGCACCCTCGCTACTCTTTCCCTCTCTGCTTTCCCCACCCTCCTGCCACCTATGGTGTCCAATCCCCCATGTGCTTTTCTCTCTTCCTTATCTCTTATCACATCTGACAAGGTCACTAGAGTCGTCCGATCTATAAAGGTCTCCTCCAAACAGGTCTCCCCCTGTTCTTCCAGAACTATTAAGCACAATATTGGCTCTCTTGCCCCTGCAATTGCTGATTTCTGCAATCACTCTTTTGCTTCTGGGTCTTGCCCCTCTTTCCTCAAGCACTCTCTTGCGTGCCCCTCCTGAAAAAACCTTCTGCAGACCCATCTTGTCCGGCTAACTACAGCACCATCTCTACCACCCCCTTCATTGAAATACTCTTGGAGAAGCTGGTTTTCCCCCAACTGACCCAGCATACTGAGCTTGTTGGTTGCCTACACGACCATCAATCTGGATTCCGAGCATCCATCGGCACGGAAACTGCTCCTCTAAACACCCATGATGAACTGCTCCATCTCTTGATTCTAACTCTCCTATCATTCTCATTCTACTTGATCTCTCCTCTGCATCTGATACTGTCAATCTCTCCATATCATAAAAGGGCTCCACAATACCCTTGGATTCTCGGAGCAGGCACTGGACTGGTTGACCTCCTTCCTCAATAGCCATGCCTCCCAGATTATCCTGGGCTCTTTCTCCTCTCCCACCTCTATCTTCACCTGTGGCATCCCTGAGAGCTCCAAACTTTCTCCCTGGCTCTTTAACTTCTATCTTCCCCGTTTGCACACCTACATTTCCACCTACTCCCCTTACTTCCAGTGTTATGCAGATAACACAAAACTCTTCTTCAAACTTCCCTCTGATCCTCTCCTTACTACCTCCATAATTCCTGACTACCTATCTGCCATCCAGTCCTTGTGTGCCTCGAATGATCTCTGCCTCAATGCCAGCAAGACTGAGGTCCTTCCCATTGGGACCTCTGCTCTCTTTTTCTTCCCCTTACTATGGCCACCCTCTATGGGATTTCCCCATTCCTTTATCTGAGCCAAAAACCTTGCAGACATCTTCGACTCCTCGCTTTCCTTCCTCCCTCACATCCAGGACCTTGACAAGAAGGGCCACTTTCAACTCCACCTCCTCAAAGGAATCCTTCCTTTCCTCACTTTTACCCAGAAGCTCAATGTTTCTAGAGCTCTGGTAATCTCTAGGCTAGACTACTGGAACAGCCTCTTCCTTAATCTACCTTCTTCCTCTTTACATCCCCTCCAGCCCTAAAACCTATCCACTGGCTCTCGGTTGCTGCAGGGATCAAATTCAAATCCCTCTGCTGCATCCATAAGGCTGTCTGGGATCATGCCACCTACAACTGGCTCTCACTAAAGAAACTCCCACCAGATCTTTACTGTCCCCTGGCACCAACTCTCTGTGTGTCAAGCGATTCACTAAACAGCAAGCTGGTGGACAATCTCTTTCCTTGGCTGGCTCCCTCCTATTGAACAGCCTCCCCCTTCCTCTTCGTCTTGAGCCAGGATCTCCTCCAATTCGGGAAGCTCCTCAACACTTTCATTTTCACCTCTTCCTTCCCCCCATCCCTCCTTTGCTAAATTCTACAGTTGCTGAGATTGGTGACCAGGGTCTTTATGTGCCTACCTGGGTCCTGCCTCCCACCCCGATTGCCTTCAGACTCTGCCCACTCACAGCACTTCCCTTAGGCGCCCACTGGCCTGTGCTATCACAGGCCTGCTCTTTCATTGGCAGTTGAACACTCTCGCCAAGTGACCTCTGCCAGTCACTTAACAGTTTTTAACTTACCCCTAGCACTTTGCTGCCTGATACTTCTAGCACTTACCCCACCCCTCATCCCTCTCTCTCTCTCTCTGCACCTGCACGCTCTGAATGCTCACAAGGCCTACTAGTACTGATTCTCTTACGTTGTTATATTTGCCTTTCATTCCCATGTTTCCTCTCTGTTGCCCTGTGGGTCCTTTGAAACACAATTTACTTGATGTATAAGCGCCTTACAAATGCACAATAAATAAATAAAATGAATAAATATAAATGTCATTAATAAATCAATGAAATAAATAAACTCCACACAATACCCATGAGTTCACAGTCTCGGGTGTTAAGGGTTTCCCCGCACCCTATTTTCCACCATTATTGGAGTCTCTCTTTGAATTCTCAGTGTTGGGTTCAAAGGTCCCCAAACCCTGTTTTTCACAGTTCTCAGGGGTTTTTCTCCTTGGCTCTTAGTGCTGTATGTTCAGACTGTGGTTGGATTCTATAAGTGGGATAGTGAGGGAAAGGCCTTCTAGAATGGATTGCAGCCAGAGGATGAGAGGATGCTGCCTTAGCGCTGGTTAAGGGTTCTCACAAGGCTCCCCCTTGCTTCCTTTGGCACCTTCAGCGACCTGCTCCAATCTCCCTCTCTCTTCCCTGGCGTCTTGCCTTAAGTTTCACTCCCACAAAGCTTTTTTCTTCATTAGCTATCTTTCTTGGGATAGCTCTTTTTTCTTCGGGTCTACTAATTTTGCCTCTCCAAAATTCTCCTCTACAACTCTCTGTGCTACCTCCTCCCCTACTCCTGAGACTAAATAGAAGAGACCACATTGCACCAGACCTGAAAAGTCTGAACTCACTACCAGTAAAAAAATGCATCAACTTTAAAGCCTTCTCCACCACCCACAAATCATTACACAGATAAGGAGACACATTCCTCCAAACTAAAATCCACTGCTAACAAATAGAAAGGATACTTTGCATGAACATTTGGCAGAACCACACTCTCCTATTTGATAGCCAAACTTGGAACTTGATCCCGAAGGAAATAAGAACGACAGAAGATAATCTAACTTTCAGAAAATGACTAAAAACCTCGTTATTCAACTCACTGAGACAAACATAAAAATGTGCACTGCCACAAACCATACTCTTGATCCAAAGCAAACATGAGACAATATGGATCATAGAAACAACAATAAAACAAGCACACAGCCTGAGCCGAATAGAAACCAACTAACCAGCCCCCTGCTCTTTCCACTCCCTTATGCCTCCCATGTACTACACATGCCCGAAAGGGCCAGCAAAACTACACGCAAACCACAAACCCATTGATAACCACACCACAAGACCAAACAACCCAGACACTGGATGATACTGCTCCGAACACACCAAGCCAAGTGCACACAACACAGCACACCCAGAACGCTGGCAAACACGGATGCCAGTTTCTCCTGGTTCTGCAAGCATCTACAGAAGAGCACAACCTCTATCCTACCCCTCTTCCCACACTAACAAACCCCACCCACTTTTTTTTACATAGCCATGTGAGCACCTGGACCCCATGCAAATGGCTGCGGTGCGATGTATAAATCATCATAACATAACATACTCCTTCACTAGTCCTTGATCACCCTTCTTCGCTTACTTCTTTTTGGAGGTTATACAAGATTTCCCACTCACTTCTTTCTGACATCCCTTCTTTCTGCTTGTGAAGGTTTCTCCACTCCTTCACCTCACTCAACACTTCTTCTACCCACTCAGGTTTACTTTCCTCTATTCCTTGCCCTTTCCTTGTCCATCTCTTATCTCTGTATTCTCTGAGCAGTGGTCTATTCTGCTCCCCACCTTCTTCACCCCTTTGAGCACATCCCCTAGAACAATTCAGGGTTTCCGATTCCCTGTTATTTCTCTAACCTTCTTCCGTACTTTGGATGCCTCATTCACTCCTTTCAGCACTTGCCCTAGTCCACGTCAGATTCTCCAGTTCTCTACTCCCTCTCTTATTTTTCACCCCTTTTGATACCTTCTGCCTTCCCCTCCTGTGTTACGTCCTTCTCTTGTACTGCTGGGCTCTGGGCTCATTTCCACCCCCTTGACCCTTTCCTTCCCAACCTTCTGGGGGTTTCTCCTTCCAGGCTACTGGGTCTCTTGATCTCCCACTGTCTCGGCCCCCTCTTTAGCCTCCAGCTGCTTCCCCACCTTCTGCTTTTCCGTCCTCCACCCATCAAAAATGAGTTCCTCATATGGCCACCACCTATTAACTGAGCCCCTAAGGTTTATATGGCTTTGGACCCTCCTCTGATGGAATGAAGATCAGGTGTGGCGATTTTGTATGGTAATCTTGGGAATCGTAGTTCTCTGGGCCTGGATGGGTCAGGACTGCAGCTTTGAGAACCACTTCCACCATATTGGAATTCCAACTCCCTTTTGTTGTCTATGTGGATTCCAGAGCAGCTTCAGCACCTACGTGAGGTGTGATGAATTGACTTCTGCCCCACAAGAGTACAAGGATGAGTAGATTCCTCTGCCAATGGTTGGTTAGACTCATAATTATAGGGCGTTGATCAGCAACTTCAACCACCTCTGAGCTCAACCTCACTGAGTCTACTCCAATTTCACTTCTACAGGTGCATGTCTAGCTTTTATTTCCGTGCCCATAATTTGGGAGTCCTAGAACTGATGCCCTGGGCAAACTAGTCCTCCAGTGCTGGAAAGGGGTTTGGCAGGCCTGCTGATTGTTCTGTGGTGTCTGCACAGCCAAAGAGAGCAGACGGGGTCTGCTGTCAGCTATGACACGTTGGGGGTTCGCACTTGAGAGAAGTTATCTTTCCTCTCACAAGACCTCCAAACCACAGATAGCGGATTTAAGGGGGTCCTTTGTTGTGCCGCACCTGCCCTGTCAGTGCCTAGGCAAGACTTGCCAGAGTGCCCAGTTTTCATTTTTAAATCAACACAGGGATTGTAAAAAGGATCTGACAATCTGTCAGATGTCTCAATTGCATCTAAGCGACCAGCAAGAGTGCCTGGGGCCAGGTTGTGTTGGACACTCCTGAGGACTGAGTGAACAACCAACTTCTGGCTGTACCTTGCCCCAGAATTCTGGTGTCCATGACGATTAACTGGTCAAGGCTTTCACCTTGCTCCTATTCCTGGTTTTGGAAGAGGCCAAGGCTTGCGCTCTGCATGTTTTCCACTTCTCCGCCCTGCGTCTGCCACAACAGATTCACTGGGGAAGCAGGAAGGGGCAGGTTCTCTGTTTCCTGCAAAAGTCAGCCTGGCCTGGGACTTCAGCTGAAGATATCTCACTGGGCTCTGTCCGGCTATTCTGGGCTGAAACTTCCCTATTCATTATCTCAGGATCCATTTCTATGTTAGAAGGCAATCATGAGATCACTGTTCCCAGTGCTAACACATAGGCACCTCAGTGGCAGCCGAGTCATCTCTCTCAAGAGTAGGCACCTCAGGGAGGGCACTTCTGGTCTATATTGGAAGGTACCAAGGAGACTGTTATCTCACATTGCCCAATGAGGAATCCTCCTGTTTTTGGAAGAGGCCAGGATTTCCCTCTTTGCCCTTTCCCAAAGTTTAAGTAGTTCAGGACCGCCACCTCGTATCTGCTCCATGGTTTGCCTCAACAGACCGGTTAGAATGGACCAGCCTTGCTGTTCCTGCCAACAATCAGCCTGACCTGGGACTCCAGCTGTTGACAATTCACTTAGTCGTGGAGTACCTTTGAGGCTAGAAACTGCCCTGCCCACAATCCCAGATTTCTTTTCTATGCCAGTAGGCAACACTGACAACACTGATCCTGATGCTTACATAGTAGTCACCTCAGTAGCCACTGGACCCTCTCTCGCAAGAGAAGGTGCCTCAGGAGACTTCAGGCTTGGCGAGGGAGCTACCAAGGACGCTGTTCCCTTGCACTCTCTAGTTGATGAACCCTCAACCTTCCAGTGCTTCCTCCTGTACTGCTCCTAGAGATTCCGCTCCAGTAACTACCATGACTACATCTTGGTCATGGAGGTCATTCCCTAACAGACACGTTACTGGAATGGAGACCATGACTGTGATATGTTTGGGGAGATGCACCCCAAGGGACTGTAGCTCAGACCAGCAGGTTTGGTTTTGAGGTAGACTTCCCTTGCTTCACAAGTTGCTGGACAGCTGTGACACTAGCAGCAATGCCACGCATGGTAGGAGGCTTTTCCCTGTTTCGGGAGACACTGTTCAAAAATATCTGAGCCTTTCCACGAACTGGGGCCCCCTTAAAGGAGCGGGTGCCATCCCCACCTAGAGTGAAGGACATTTCGGCCACTCCCTGGCATAGTGGGACACTGACTGTAACCCCCTCCTCCAGGGGATCAACAGTCACAATGGGCAGTTTGGGTTTTCCCTTGCAGGCAGGATTTCCCTGCCTATGTGTCAAATCTCCACACTGAAAATAACCTTTCTTGTGGAATGTGTGGGTGTCCCAGTGCTACAGGTGCCCACAGTTTGCTTTCTGGTGGTAGTTAACCTACCACAGGTTTGGGAACTATATTTGGGGTTTTGAGGACCTTTCTTGAAAGACGGGTCAGAACCTCTGTCCTTTCCCTTCATGCAATTACGATGATCAAGTTGCCATTGATTTGGGTGCATGTGCCTTAGCCTTTCTGTGGACTTGAGTGTTCATGTACCTGCCTGCAGCTGTCTCAGTCTCCACAGGCTTGGTATCACTCATGTCCCCTAAACACTGGTATAACTCGATCTCATGTTTTTCAAGGATATTTTCACACACATCCATATTAGATATGCCCTGAGTTGTGCCAACTTTATCACCTGAGCCCTCTCCACACAGCCTGCAAGGACTGATGTGTAAACACCTCCAAAGGTTTATTCCCCACTGTTTCCCTCTGCCTTGTACTGCTCCTTCTTCACTTCACTGCTTGAGGGCTTTGGAAATACAACTCTCCCAAAAGAAGTCCAAATTAACCCTTCTCACTTGTTTGTTCCAGGGAGAGTCAAAGAAGGAGTGTGCGACCCCTTCTTTAAAGGAAGAATCCCAGAGGCAATTGGACTAAAGCTATCATGCTGTAGGGATCCAATCCCTGTTCTTAGAACAAGTGGACTTTGCCTTTTGACATCACACACAAAGTGCTTTACAATAATGAAAGTGAAAGGAACAGGAAGTAAAGATAGAGGCAGAGAGAAACAAGATGGTGGCACCTTCCTCCTGCTGCAAAAAGCACCATCTGTGTACACTAAACTCACCGCTTCCCTTCTCATTAGAATCAAAGGCCTTTAGATATGCAGCACCCTGCCTTTTATGAATGAGTATGCCATTTGATTTCTGTTCCTAGGACAACTACCTGTGGAGCGGATGTCTCTCTGGGGAGGGTGTTACCTGCCATGATAAAGGAACAAAGAGAGGTAATCTCCTAGGCTAACTCCTGCCAGTAGTGGCAAGGTCCAATATGTCTGGGGAGAATACACATAATCCTTCCACAACTGAATTGGGCTCACAGAGCTGACACATATGTGATACTAAATTGCTGTGGCTAGTTATAATTATGAGAGATACCATCCATCATACCATAACTCAGGTATGGCTTATATTTATATATTCCTCTGCCACCAGGAGGGTAGACTCATAATTACATGAGTTTGGGACCTGTGTGCATATTTTAAATGTAGCTCCTGCACGGCAGAGCCTTGGCTGTCACTACAGCTGTCAAATTGACACATATGACCTCCGAACCTGCTCTGGGCCACCGGGAGAGCAGGTGCGGATGATCAGGATAATGATGCAGCAGGGCACAGGTATGTATGTGGGGTGTATTGGAAAGTGAATCTGATTGGCAGATTATCCTTCCTGATATGAAATGACCTGTATCATTTTAATAAATTAATAAAAATCAAAAAAATAATGGCTTCTACAACCTTGACAAATGGTTATACATCACATAAGGGGAGCTAGGCAGACCAGTGCTGGTGGCCTCGTGGGAATGCTGTTTGATTTTCTTAAAGGGGCCATAGGGGAGACCATCAGACTTTGACAAAGTGCCTGTTTTGCAGCTATCCATTAACTCGAACAAACTGGACATTTAGTCACAGGTTACACATATTCTGGTCTTTTGTGCATTCATTTTCTTTAATACTGAGCCCTGGGAGCTCTATAATAAATGCTCAGTTTGGTTGCACTATGACAAGAAATATTTTTGTTTAGGGTTTGGGAGTGTTATGATTGTCTACCTCACCAAATCCAGGATTCCAATGCTGGGAAATCTTCCTATCTAAATAAAGGATGTTTGGACATAGGGGTGTATGTATAACTAAATCATAGGGACTCTAGTACACCTACATTTCTTTTTGTGATTTCTAAGGTGCCATTGGTGAACGATTAGGCCCAATCCCCATTCTTTAGCCTGTCTTCTCCCCATTGACGCACTGCCCACATGTTTCTGGTATTTCAATACCATAAAGTGAAAATATGGGGCACATTGGGGATCAGTCTGCGAGGCATGCAGAGTGCCATGCAAATCATGGAAATTAGCAACAACACACAATACATCAAAAAGTAAAATAGAAGAAAATGAAGGCATATAGGTAATAGTATACAATCAATCCAACTACCCTCAGACTGTCCTCACAAAGTACTGCACAGGCATAGTCTAACTGGCTCAGATTCCTGAACCAGGAGGAACCCAAACATGTTGTAATTCTCCCCAAAACTGTACCAGAAAGAGAGAGAGCAAGACAAAGGTGGACCTGAAACGAATTCCAGAGCCTAGGGTTGGTGCAAGAGACTACTTGATTATGAGAATACTTTTTTTGCTCTGGGGGTATCTGGGTGAAGATGATTTTTTTTTCTGTGTCACATAGGTTCCCCCAGCCATGTAAACTTTTCAGCCAAAGTGAGGAAGTTGTTTTTGTGGGAAAATAGCTTTATTAGCAATCTAACCCAAATTTAACTAATTTCTGGCTTCCATAAAATACTGTGACGAATCTGGAGACTTTGTCCTTTCTTCCTTAGGGAGAGCCACCCTCTTTGAGGCTAGGGAGGTGAGCCCACTCAGCAAAACCCTCCCTAGGGGTTTGGGAAAGCCGCACCTCACTGGTAGTGACTCCCCTTCGGAGGACAATGACTCTCATTCCCATGGGGAACTCTGTATAGCTAAATTATTTTCTGCCTACATGGAAGTCCGAAAGATTGACATCACATCTATGTGTTGGACTCAAGGTAACACTGATATTACCTCTATATGTTTGGCTCACAGTGGAGCTGAACATCCTAAAGGCTTTACGCTGGTGATGAACAGTCAGCCCCGTTTCCATCTTGGAACAAGAATAAAGGGCCAACAAACCTTGAACAGAGGAGGCGGAACCCTACACTGAGACTGGCCTATGGCATCAGAAAATTGGTTAAGAACAGAGCTGCGCAGAACAGCAGAGGAAGAGAAAGTGGATATCCGAGGGTGACAGGGCCCGCCCAGCAGAACAAGCAGAGGCAGCGCAAAGAGGACCGTACCTGGAGGTGCGACCATATACAGAACGTGGTGGGTCTGCTACCTGCAAACAACTGCTGAATCTGGGAACGAAGGGAGGATGGGGTTCCTCCATTGTCAACCTGAGTGCCAACCAGCGAAATAATGGTGAGATGAGTGGATGCAAAAATGTTAGTCTCCAGTGCTGAAGGGCAGCAAGCTGTGGAGAACGCTACCACTGCTGGGGAAACTAACGCTCGCTGGAACAAACCCTGCAACAGAGCAGGTATGTGGATTGCCCAGGTCATAGGGAGGAAAGGAAAGGAACAAAAGAGTGGGGAGAGTGAAGGACTATCCTAAGCCCATGCAAGGGTCACAGAGACCCGAGAAGAGAGGGAATACCAAAAGAGAAGAAGGGTTTCAGGAGCGTGACACACCTGAGCTATACATACCTTCATACGTGTCACAGGGACCCACAAGAGCTAAGAGAGCTAAAGGACAGCAAAGTCATCAAAACCCCAGAAAGTTAAGTGAGACATTGGGACAGAGGGACCCAAAGAAGCCACGTGGCCCAATAAGCCAAGTAAAGAACAGCTACAAGGCGTCCATGCAGGTATTCAACAGTTGAATGAAGTGGGTAGAGATTAACCAAAGTAGTAGAGAGGGATTAGGGAAATATCCCTCTACCTAAAGAAATGTGGACAGTTTGTGTTTTCACTTGGGAACTTTTGTTGAACCTTTGGAAAAACTTTAGCAGAGCCTTTACAGGCTACCAAGAAAAGTTTCTTGGGGCAAAACTGGAATTCAATAATGACCATTGGATAAAGGCTGAGGAGGTATTCCTTGTACGCCCTAGAAAGATTTTGGTGAAGACCTTTGTGAGCAGAGCACTCAACCTATGTTTCTTTTTACATTTTTGTAAGTGGTTGGGCCAGTTTAGTGAATAGGTTTGGACCGAGGACTACGTTACTTTGGACTACTGACAAGCATCTTAGTTTATCGTTTTTAGGAAGGTAATTCCCTTTTAGAATACGGGCATTGAGGAGTTTTCTTTTTATTTCAATAAAGTTACGTGTAATATATGTCCTCTGCTCAGAGTCCTTCTTCTGGCTTGCCACAATACCAGTGAATTCTGGATACATTGGGGGTCATTACGAGTTTGGAGGGAGCCATGGCGCTATTAGCGCCATGGCTGCCTCCAAACCTGGGTGCGGGTCCGGTCTGACTGAATGGGGACTTACCGGGTCATTCCGACCTTGGAGGATCCAGTAATTCCCCATTCAGTAAACCATTCCTCATTCCCATTTGAGCACCCCATAGGGCTCAATGGGAATGTGGAAGGCGCTAATAACGGGCCAGCAATTAGGTCCAAGGTCCCTTAACGGGACCTGCAGAGAACAGCTGGTCAGACCAGCCGTTTCTGCTGGGATGCGCTAAGGGACCTCGGAATAGGGCGGTAAGGGTTTAATGGCACCGGCATCCTTACCGGTGCCCGTAAACCCTTACCGCCCAACTCGGAATGACCCCCATTGTCTTTTGTGCCCAATATTAACTGGGTTGTAGAATTGAAGACTGTGTTCAAGACCAATAGTGCACATTAAGGAACTTGTGACTATTTTGAATTGCCACTTTCAATGTGTCAATTCACCAAAGCCTGAACTGTCGCCCGAAAGAAGTTGCCAAGCTGAAGAGGTTTAATATGCCTCTTGCGTATCCACTGATACTCTGCTGTTATGCATTTTTTTAGCAGCCTATGAGACAGCCTGTTGTCTGGGGTAAACCCATGAGATAGAGAAGTCGGAATAAAGGTTGGGAAAATACAATTTTTTGGCAAGAATAGGAAGCCAAGACTGCACCCCATTTCACTTGCCACCTGAGGTGATTAACAGAAATCTAGGCTGGAGTGTGTTACATTTTAGGTTTGTGGCAGCAATCCAGGATGTATTCATTGAGGGACAACTCGCCAGGTGAAGAATATCTTCAGAAGACACCTTCGGGTACAGATGGATGTTGTTGGTGTGCCGATGAATAGAGATGTCACACTTAGCCACCGGTTTCCCAGAGGCTCCTTATACAGATTAAATAATAATGGGGCCAAAATGAATCCCTGGGGAATGGCACACCGTACAGGCTGGGCTAGCGATGCGGGGAGACCATTGTGAACAAATTGAAATTTGCCAAAGAGGTACGCTTCAGACCCCTCCATGACACTTTCCCTGAAGCACGAGCACAGAATAGAGCAGAGCACCCAATGCTCCACCACATTTAAGACCGCTGAGAGTCGCATGAGCAAACAGGCACCCCCCTCCTCTCTTGCCGGAGGATGTCGGCTTTAGCCTGGAGAGTCGATATCTAAATTCTTTTACAGAGTTGAAAAATCTTATTCACAGGAGTGTAGTGAACTCCATTGATCATTATCTGCAGAGACCGTTTTTTCTTAAAGCTTGCCAAATAAATGGTAAACTAATGATGGGTGGGGCTAGGAGTACATGAGTCCATTTTGCGAGTGATGTGAACTTTTGACCAGTCCATCTGGGTGGCAGGGCTCAGAATTTGCACTCGCCACTAGCCAATTGTGAGTGATTATTGACTCTTGGTGAGTAAGAAATTGTGTGCTGTGGAGAATTGAGGGGGCACGTGACTTTTTATTCCTGCCTTGTAGCTGTCAACTTGAAATGGTTACCTCTGTTCTACGACCGACTCGTCCTTGGGCAAAAGGCACAGGGACACAACGCCTCTCCCCTCAAGTGGTGAATTGCATGAGGAGGCGGACAGCTGGACTGAGCCTGCTACTGCTAGCAACGCTCGTGCGCATATGTCACTACTTGCATGTGCTTACGTGTGGTTGTCTTTGTGGGTCACTGCGCTTGTCTAGACAGGCGTCTCTGTCTACGTGCAAATTAAAACGTTTCTTGAGATTGACCTCAGCCGCCTGCTACAAAGCCACAGAGGAAAATAGTAAAATGAAGGAGATGCTGTCGCGGTGATCTAATTGAGAAGTTCACCTGCTTCATTGCAGAACTTCCATTGCAGAGTTTGAGGAAATGAAAGCAGCTGGTTCAAAGACTGATGAGCAAGGTGCCCGCATCATTGAAAAACAGTCTCACCAAGGGCTGCAAACGATGCTGCACTGGCCATACGCATTTCAAACATGGAGCACAGGCTGATCCACCAACGGCTATCAAGGCACTGCTGGAAAAGGTCAACATTGCCTATTCCTGATAGTGAAACAACGTTTTCACTCTTTATGCTGATAAGCCGTGCCAACTCTCTCTCCGCCATACGCGTTCCCCTTAATTAAAACATCTCTGAATTACATTGTGCAATATTTCCTCGGATTCCCAGGAATGCATCGACAGATTTCAGGTCATGTCAGATTTCAGGAAAATGTAGGCTCACAGCCTTTATTAGTGAACTGTCTCCCGTTCTCCATTGTTAACTCTCCTAAACAAGGGCCCTCCTCCCTCAACCCCTATCATGGGAAGGCCCTCCCCTAAGGAGAAAGAGGAAACAAACAATCCCCGGAGACTCTCACTAAGTGGAACGTGTACAAGAGGTGAATACTTCCAGTCTTGGTTCTTCCCTGTGGCGCACCCACACAAGGAAGCAGTGAAAAGCCGCCAAAGTAGACGTAGAGCTCCTATGGGCATGCCTTAATCAAAGGCAATCTGGCCTCTGAACTTGAAACCCAGCAGGTGCAATGGGCCTGTTCTTTCACTCGTACTGTTTCCCTTACACCCAGAGGCCCATGTCCAACCAATTGCTCAGACCTCTAGAATGTACTTGCACCATTTGTATTTGTATTTATTTTTATTTATATAGCGCTTTAATCCAGAGCGCTTTACATGAGGAACAAGCATAATACAACAAGCATTTGGGGGGTCTTGTGAGCATTGCTTGGTTAACCCCCCTAGTAGCTATCTCAGCCACATCACTTTACACCAACAGCCTGCACTCCGCCTCCCCTAGTGACTCTTCCTGCCTGATACCCTGTGTGTAAGGCTGGCTTTTCTGTTGGCCATTTACTTGCAACAAATACCCAATTCCTCCTGTCTCAGTGCAGGTTGGGGTGCTCTATAATTTTTTACTTGAACTTCCTACCGTGGGAAAAATAAACCCCTCAATTCGTTATGTATTCCTCAGGAATGTTCTCCTCTGTGCCTACAGGACCTGTTCTTCTTAAGAAAACCTTTCCAAGATGACTTTTGCAATTTTGTAATATCTTTTTCAGGCCTGAATCTTTTCTCCACTTCTTTTCCTTTTTTACCAAAATTCTGTCAGCCTCATCTGCACTATGTTCCAGCAGGGTAGACATATCAAATGAACTCCCGCCTCCAAAAATTTAATTTGACCGCTAGTGAGATCTGCCAAGTCAACAATACTTGTTCAGACACAATTGGAGGGAAACTGCTTGGTGCTTGTGGGTCTTGTGTACGGGCTCTCGTGTGAGGTTTATTGCAGTATCCTCAGCTGCAGGTGTAATGATGCCCGTGGGTGCTTAGCTGTGGTATCTACTGAGGTGTCACTCCCTCACCACACCTGTCCTGGTGAACCTCTGTGATTGTGTAGGTGGGCAGTTATTAGTGCCCTCCTCAGCATTATCCTTATGCATTATCGATAATTCTTGCGATATTTGTTTAAGCATCTCATACGACCACTAACCTGAGTTAGGGGTTGGATGAAAGCTCGCTGCCGATGCAAGTGGAGTCAGTTAGCTTGCTGGTTGGAATGATGGGGTGAGGCTGTGATGGCTATTCATGGTGTGGATATGCTGATACGAGGGAAGGCCAAAGTTGCCCCCATTGCCTGGGCCCCTGGGAGAAGAGTATGCTGAAGGTTTGCTGGTATCCTAATGCTGTAAATCCGGGGCTGATGGTTCTTTTCAGCCTTTGCCTTTTTCCTGATGGGAGGACTGGCATTTGCTCGCCTCATCTTGATTTCGCCAGTTCTTGTGTATGGGGGGAGCTAGTTTGGAGATGTTTCCTTGTGGGCAATCCTTAGTAGCTAGTGGCCAAGATTGAAGGCTTCCCCTAGGAGAGCGAAATCAGATATGCAAAGAAATGTGAAAAATCAGTCACACACACACACACCTCAGCACCACACATGAACACAGCCCCTGGACCGCACACACAGCCTCCCATGCAGTTCTGGCTGTGCATGTTGCACACTGGAACTTGTACTTTAATTCTCCCATTGAAAACATGGGTCTACAATTCCGAGCAAACACTCTACAAAAACAGAATAGGCTGAGGGTGTCATGCGTGCCATGGGGCCACTTGCCAGCTATAGTAATCAGTATTCAATAGGTTGAATGAATAACACATAATCAATTAGAAGCAAAGTCTACAGGTGCAAGAGTATGCATTCGCTCGTGTCTTACAGTGAGCTACATGAATGAAAATCAAATATGACAAACGAATTGAACTAATTACATACACATTTATTTATCGAGGCACTATAACGGATACTTAAGAAGGCTTGCTTGAGGGTTACAATAAGCGGCCCACGAATAAGGCTTAGACAGTTGCTTACATGGTTCAAATAAATGCAACACAGAAGACAGCTGACTACCTTGGTTATAGAGTTGCAAAGCGTGACTTTTAATAAGTCAATCCGGTGACATACAGAACAGACGGACACTGTGCACTGCGGAGTACTTCAAAAGTGCATTACAGAAGATGGCCTAGCAGATTCTGGCATATTTCTCTATTAAGGAGGGGATTTGATCCAAATTCAGAAGGAAGGCAGTCGTCCTGCTAGGGATAGCAAGCCTCATGAATCACTTTCTGATGGCAGAGCCTGCTGCCGCATTCCCAGAGATGGGGGGTGGAGGAGGATGATAGGCTCTGATTAATAATAACAATTCAGATACATGTAGAGAGGAGATTGTTCAAAGGACCTGCTGCAGTCCACTGATAGGATGAAGTGAATGCCCCAACGATCCCTTATGGCCAAGTGGCATGGCACAACCTAAACACCAGTGTGCTATGATGGTATCAATTCTGCATGTGTCTGTTGAAGCAGTTTGGAAGGTACCTTATGTCCCACCCTCTGATTTGTATCTTCTACCTGCAGGCACATTTCTTGGTCCTTCCGTTGGTGGAATGTTTTTATACATCGGCGCATTCCAGGAAAGAATTGGAGAGGCTTGAACAATTGGAACCTAAAGTGCCACAGCAGCGGTGGACTGGTTTCAAAACTTGAACCACAGGAAAGTACCACATCAGGTCAGACTTCCAAATTATGAATGCCTCCAGGGTGACGCCCTGTGAATTGGACTTTGCCGTAGCTGATGATTTTCTCACCATCTTATACTCTTTGGTCTTGGCAGTTGGCCTGCCACTGAATTGTCTGTCATTGTGGGTCCTCATCTCAGGTATTCGCAGGAAGATTTTGCTCTCTGTCTACATGGTCAACCTGGCCGTGGCAGAACTCCTCCAGCTCCTCACGCTACCTTTCTGGATCCGATACTTCCACCTGAGTCGCGTCTGGGATCTGGGACCGGTGGCCTGTGCATGGGTGGGGCTGGGGTTTGTCACCAACCTCTACGCCAAACAAACATTCCTCTGCCTTATTGCCTTGGAGAGGTACATCGGTGTGATCCATGCCATGAGGTACCGTGGCTGGCAGACTCTGTTGAAGGCCATTCAAATCAGCATATGTGCCTGGGTGCTAGTAGTCCTGTTGAGCACCACAGGCTACATTACCTTGAGGAAAGATACAGCTCAGAATAACTCAACGTTGTGTTATGAGGGCTATCCCACTGGGGAGAGCTATATACACTTTAAGTTGTCCACTGTTGGGCTGTCCTTCATCATCCCCTGTCTCCTCATGGTGTTTTTCTACAGCAGCATCCTGATGAAGATGATAAAGGTAAGCTCCATCCCATCAGAGGAGAAAAGAAGTATAGTTGTCTTGTTGGTCTTTAGTGTTGTGACGTTCTTTGTGATCCTCGGACCCTACCACGTCACCAGCTTCTACAAGCATGTTCTGGAAACCACCTTGAGAAATGACCAAGCACAACTCTGCAAGCAGGAAACAACCATATCGTTGTACTACCAAGTCACACTTGGTTGGACAACCCTGGGGAACATTGTGAACCCATTGGTCTATGTGCTTATAAGCAAGAGTGCTGCTGTAGAGCTTATGAAGACCTTCACGTGGCTGCCATCCTGTTGGTGTCGCAGAACAAAAGATGCAAGGGTACTGCAGAAGGACGAGTCCCCACATGAAAAAACTGTTAGTATTATTTCTTTATCACATTGTCCAGGTTGTCTAATGTTGCCATGCTTAATAATGACCTTGCACACATTTTTTATCAGGAATATGGTGCAGCAGGGACTGCCACCCGTCGATCTCCCGATGATATGCACCTAGACTCCTATAATCCCCGACCATTGACTGTGCTGGCTAGGGCTGATTGGCGTTGTATTCCAAAACCTCTGGAGAGCCAAAGGTTGTAGACCCCTGAATATGAGAGATAGACCACTGTGACATTCGGTAATACCACACCACCTGTGGATGATGTCTAGCAGTGATATGGGTGATAACACAGGAAATGCTCTGACTCAAGGAATTCCCATAATTACTGTTAAAAGATTCTGTGCAGTGGGTGCATAATCCAGAAATGTCAAGTGGAAAAATGTACAGTTTTGATTTATATCAAGTTGTTTTCGTTAGATTTTTGTTTAGATCCAAAATGTGGCGACTGAAATTTGAGTGCCCTTAGGTCCCAGAAAGAGGGAGCAGACGGAAGCAAAACTCCCTGATGAAGTTTCTTCTGAACCTTCCCATCTGGGAATGGAAAACTAAAACAACATAGCCTACGCAAAGGGCGCATGGTGACCTTTGATCTTCTGGGGGGCGGTGTACAGTTTGGCATTACAGGAGCATGCTGGAATTCCCCCACGCAAATGAGGAAATCTGCTTTGCCTGTACACATATTCAGGGTTCGAAATTGCTTCAAGCTATTTAGCTTCTAGCCCACAAGATCGTGGTTAGCTTGCCACAAACGGTTACCAAGAGCAAATTTTGAGTCCGGAAGTCAACTAGTGTCAAGCAAACATATTTATGTGACATTTACTTTGTGGGTTTGGGGGTATGCATAAAGAAGCGTTTGGATACTAGAAGACATTACACTCATAATGGATTATACATATTGGACAAAGTTTGCATCTTGTGTAAGTTAGATTTGCGGCATGCTATGTACTCACTCCTACCCTAGAGGTAGCTCCTGTCTACTGGCTGATGCCGACACCCAGGATCTGGTTTTGCCTCCTGCTTATCAAATCTTAAATTCGACCCCTGCACATTGGCATTATAGAACCACGCAGAGGGACAAAAAATCCCTGGTGGTGGATGTTCAGTACATATCCGTGATCATGGGTGTAATTTTAGGGGGGGAGAGTGTTTGTCCCCCCCCAACTTTCATGGCACACCATTTTGTCCCCATTCATTTGGCTGGTGCACCTTTTCTTCAGATGTCATGCCCCCCCCCCCCCAACATTTTGAGCAAAGTTACTCCACTGTCCGTGATGTATCTTTTGGGACTGGCAAGAAGGTGACTGAGCTCCCCTCCCGCAAAGTGTCAAGAACTTCATCCCACACTACAGGGGGCCTGCCCCCTCCAGGGAAGGCTGGGGCGCCCCTTCATAGACCCTGTGAATTTGTGCAGGGGACCTATTGGCATTATTTGCCCTCTGCCCCCTCTCATGGTTCAGGGGCCACCCACAGTGAGCTGTGCATTCCAATATGCCAATTGCATTGCAGTCTGTTTATTTTAGTTCATCACTGGGTGGGATGTGTGTGTGGTGCAGCACAAGTGCTTGCTCACATGCTCACATCCAGACCATATGTCTAAAATGTTCATCTGGGCATAGCTCTTTCTTGAACCCATGTTCTTAGTTTAGTTTAGTTCATTTACTTGTATAGCGCACCACACCCAAGGGTATCTGGGCGTTTATACTTAGGTACATGGTTACAGAGATACTACACAGACCCCACAAAGCAGGGTAGAAGGTGTGTTACAGTTCACCATACAGGGGCGAGTGTTAATTACCCTCCTGCAGTTAGGTAGTAGGCAGTTCAGCACCTAGAGATGATTCTGCAAGTAACAGGCAAATACTACTAGCATAAAAAGGTAGGGATCCAACACCCCCTTCAGGTAAGGTCTGCCGCTTGCATTTCCAATGGAAGCAGCCTTTGTGGTGCATTACAGTGAAACACAATTCAAGATGACCATATCATTTACAGATAGTGTCACTGACTGCCCTGCTTTGCTTGCACGTATGCACCAACTCATCCAAGCCAATCAGGGGAGAGGCGAGGAGAGGGGAAGGAGAGGAGGGCAGGGGAGGGCATGGGAGGGGATGTTTGCCCTTTATATTTCTCCCTTTCATTCTGTTAACTGCAAATGGCAGCAGGTAAAACCTTAACTTTGTAATGAGTTTTCTTGCCCTCATACTACAAACATATGATAAATAAAACTAATTCGGCCTCATTACAAGTATGGTGGTAAGGCAACACCGGCGCCGGTATCGCTACTGGCACCGTTGCTAACGTACCGCCATACTAGGAGTTCTGCTTGCGGGTGCCCTTGCAGCCACCAGGTCTGACATGGTGGCCATACCGGCACCCGTGAGCAGAACATGATGGTAGCACCGGTACTACCACCCTCCCCTTTCCGATTGAGCCCTATGGGGCTCAAATGGGAATGGGGATGTACCGGGCACGGCACTCACGAAAGAGCAATTACCGGGTCCAGATGGGCCGGAATAGCCCGTTAATTGCCCATTTGCGGGTGCCGGACCCGTATGCGAGTTTGGAGGTAGCCTTGCCGGTAGAACCGGCAAGGCTACCTCTAACCTTGTAACGAGATGCATTGTTTAAATTATTGTGCATGAATGGTAGGTAAGCTACTACAGTTCCTTTCGTACCCTCCGACCATACTGCCAGCGGCAGATGCTTCTTCTTAAATTGCTGCACAATTGTCTTATTAGTTATATTGTATGGTATTGTATTTGGTTATTTATATAGCGCTCTTTCCCCATTTGTATGGCCTCAATGCGCTTTGTGGTTGGAACGCCCTCGGTGACCGTAGTCAATGTGGTGGAGGTTCTAAGAGTTTTAGATTAAGAAATGCTTGTGTGCATTTTCGCCGGCTTAGGGCTTAGGTGGCTGGCTAGGCTCCACTAAGCAACCCAAGGTCAGGCACGTGGGTGGGCGCTGTTGGTGTTATACGATAGACTGCTATTGTTGAAGATTCGATGTGTAACCAGCTATATTGTTTTGCATTATCTTGTATATAACACAAGGTAGACAGTAGTTGTATAATTAAAATTAATTATTCCTGGGTCTAAGTCCCTTTTGTTAGCTCTCTTGCCCTGTGTGTGAATACCTCATGCACCCGTGATGTGGTACAGCCATCCCTGGTTGGCGATGGTTGCCAACTACAACAAGGTGTAGAGATCCTTGCCCTCAACTCGCTCACTACTTTTCTCAATCTAAGTGATTAGGTGCACATTGCTTGGTGGTCAGTTTTTCTTTTTAATGTTACCGCCCCCAGTCAGTGTCTTATAGTTAAAACTAATTCGACCAAATGGTCAAAAAGAACATAAAAACGTTTTTTTTTAATCTATCAGTAAGATAACTGTTACTGCTGTATAAAGTTAAAATGATGTTTCGATTGCTCGAGCCCTCTTCTCAAGAGTATGTAGCGTCTCGGAGTTGTGGTCATCAGCCCTTCAACTCTTAAATTTGTCAACCGGTTTCATCGGTGCTACCAAATGGCCGTCTTCTTCAGGACGGAAAATCTTGCATTCTCAATAACAATAAGATTTCTTCAAAAATCTCCACTTCTTGGAGGGTTGGAGAGATTCTTTGGGTTTCCCACAGGCATTGCGGCTAGTGTCCCGATCTCTGTAGGGTTACAAAAGTGAAAAAAGGCGGATAGTGAACAAGGCAGTGTTCTTTACCAGTACTAAGTGTTGGAACTAACAAACTGGGAGAGAGAAGTGTTACTTGTAGTTAACACTTGGTTCTCTTTAGTGAGTATGATGGTCTTGCCGGGTATACCGATGCAGTTGGTGACTTCCTGCGTAGTAAGCCTGCAAGAAGATGACCTAGTTTGTAATATTGTGCACCGACTGTGTAACAATTTTTTCACAAGCTAGGACATACATATTGATTCTGTATTGTATTACAGTACCTGTTGGATGTAGGTCTCGCCTATCAGGCTGTAAAGGTTCTTTGTCTGGGTACTGGCATCTCAGTTGAGTCCAGTCCTCTTCATGCTCTGCTGTGGGATACTGCTGTGAAGAGGAGACCCTATGGGGTCAGTTTGGATGGTCCCATAGTCTAAATGCCATTAAGTAGACAGCAAGAGCTAGTCTGAGGTCTCACTATTCTCTGCATAAACAGTGGACTGTGCTCCATGCAGGGTAAGTTACATTCTTGCCATAGAACATACTGTGCCTTTTTTACTGCAAGTGCTGTTAGCAGTTCTCTAAGGATATCTGGGTATATTCTAAATGCCCCTGTTCTTTCCTTGGGGTGATGGACTATGGCCAAATAGGTTCCCCTATAGTTTCTTACCTCTATGTGTGGAGTGCTCTCTCTCAACCGACTGCCTTTCAAATGACGGCGTATGTGCCCGCCATCTTGTGGTGCCTGTTTATAATCAGATGTCCTCACGTGGTCACGTGAGGCTGCGCGACTACAAAAAAGACCCAATGACTAATGGGGATTGTAGTTGGCTCACGTGATCTAGTGGGGCAAAGTGCCCCCTTATTTCTGATTGCGTGTAGCTGAAAATCTACGTTTCTCCCCAGAGTGTGATGGGGGTTGTAGTAATACTCGGCGCCGTCTTTGTTGTGCCTGTATTTGTTCCCTGCTTACTCACGTAGTCACGTGAGGTAAAGTGACTACAAGAAAACCCAAAGCCTGATGGGGGTTGTAGTTGGTTCACGTAGTCTATTGTGGCAAAGTATATTTGCAGTTACGTATGGCTGGGAGATTCACATGATCCCATACTGGGGGAAGGAAAAGGGGGGGTGCCCTATTCCTCGCCGTGTGGTAACTCCTAATGTTGAATATCTTGTGGGGCCTGTTTTTAATCCAATGTCCTCACGTGGTCACATGTGGCTGAGCAACTACAAAAAAGCCCCAGTGACTGATGGGGTTTGTAGTTGGCTCGCGTGCTATAGTAGGGCAAAGTGTCCCCTTATTCCTAGTCGCATGTAGCTGAAAGGCTACGTTTCTCCCCAGAGTGTAATGGGGATTGTAGTAATATTCGGCGCCGTCTTTGTTGTGCCCGTATTTGTTCCTTGCTTACTCGTGTAGTCACGTGAGGTTAAGTGACTACAAGAAAACCCAAAGCCTGATGGAGGTTGTAGTTGGTTCACGTAATCTGTTTGGGCAAAGTGTATTTGCAGTCACGTATAGCTGGGAAATAAAGGGGAAGACCCCCTATTCCTCACAGTGTGGTAACTCCTAATGTGGTTGGCTGTAGATGGGTAAAGTGGCTCTTATCCCATATATGCACGCACAGTGCGTGGTCATGTCCCGCTGCATGCTCCATATACATGGATAATTGCAGCTTTGTTTGGCCTGTTGCAACCAGGGCATGCTGGGGATGTCACAAGGACTCCAATTGTTCACCGAGAATAGTCGTTCTATCTCGACTGGAACAATAAGTGGGCCTGTGAGTCTTTTAAAAGGCGTATGATGTTTTGCCACCAGGAGGATGTTATGTTATTGTTATTGCCAGGGTTGGACAGCGGAGGTGCTCTAAAGGGGGTAACTCTTATGCCCAGGTGTTACATAAAAGTTTTTGAATAAAGAGTTATGGACAGTATGTATCTCGCTTAGTGTATTTCAGTGCATGTGGGATTCTACCACAGGGAGGGTAGTGACGTGCTGACTACTAACTCATTTGGCATGGGTATTTTCTTAATTGTAGTCTGTAAGTGCTTCTAGCTGCTGATTACGCCTAGTCCGGCTGGATCCTGGGACTCATTGCACAGCCAGTGTTTGCCAGCAGATTTCTTCATTCAGGCCGTTCTTGTGGCTTTGGATTCTGAAAATCCACATTTGTTCTCTCTATATTGCCACCTCTTTTTGGTACAGTGACTTTCTCTAGAATTGTCCATGTTAATTTGTTTTCTGAATGCCCCTTAGTCATGTAATGCTCAACTAATGGAGCCGTAAAGCGTTTGGTCCTGATATTTGATCTGTGTTCACAGATCCGTGTTTTTATTGTTCTTGTTGTCATTCCGATGTACCTCATGTTACATGGACAATTAATTAAGTACACTACATTCGTGATGTTACAATTCGTAAAGGTCCTCTGTTCCCATGGGTATTTCCAACCGATGTCAACTGTGGTTGTGCGCTTGGTAAATTGGCACACTGAACAATTTCCACAGGGGGCATGTCCCAGCATTCTCGGTGTATTCCAGAGGTTGTTGGTCTCAGGTGATTTTATTTCTTGATATGTATGTACGAGGCTGTCCCTAAGGTTTTTTCTTCTTTTGATGGCAAACAGTGGAGCTGGTAAGTTGTCTCCTACGTTGAGTAGGTACCAGGATTTCTGAATTTCTTTTTTCAGGAGGTTGATCACGGGTGAATAGTTGAAAACTGCTGTCATGATATCCGCTCCCCTTTCCTTTTTTCCGTGTTGGGTGAGGGTGACTTCTCTGGGTATATTTCTAGCCCTTTTGCATGCTTGTCTTACAATTTTGTTGGGGTAATTCCTTTCTCTCAGGTTGGATGTGAGTCTTCTGGCCTGTATGTCATATTCCATTTGAGTGGAGCAATTCCTCCTGAATCTGAGGAATTGTCCGAATGGCAAGTTCTCCCTTAGAGTCCTTTGATGGAGGCTGGAATATTCTAAAAGGGAGTTCCTATCGGTAGCTTTGCGGAACACAGTGGTTTCGAAAGTCTGTCCTGTTCTTTTGATTCTTAAGTCAAGGAATGTGGCTTCAGTTTTACTTGCCTCATGGGTAAACTTCAGAAATGGGTCCAGTCCATTTACCCATATGATAAGGTCAGCCAAGGTGTTGTGATCTCCCTCAAAGAACATGAGAATGTCGTTAATATAGCGGTGCCAATTTAGGATGTTCTTCAAATATGGATTGTTAGCAGAATAAATGTATTTTTCTTCAAACGAAGTGACGTAAAGGTTGGCCAAAGTTGGGGCGAACGTCGCTGCCATAGCTGTCCCAGCTATTTGTTCATAGTACGTGTCTTCTTTGAGAAAATAGTTCTTGGTCAGTGCAATTTCTGCTAGTTGTAGGATAAGGCTTATGGGCATATCTAAAGTTCCTGTTTTCTCTACTAGGACGTTTTTGGCTACTCTCAGGGTCTCTCGTTGGGGAATCTTAGAGTATAGCGATTCTATGTCCATTGTCAGAATAAAGATGTCCGGATTGATCAGATTTAGGTTTTCAAGGTATTTGAGGACTGCTGTAGTGTCCTTGGTATAAGATCGCATTTTTTGGACCTCGTTTTTCAAGAAAAAGTCGGCGAATTGAGACAAAGGTTCCAATATAGAACCAATACCAGACACTATCGGTCTCCCTGGTGGTGGTGAGGTCCCTTTGTGAATTTTTGGTAGTGCGTAGAAAGCAGGGCATTTCGAATATTTTGGACTTAGAAAGTCTGCTTCCTTGAAGCTAATATGGCCTTCTGCCACTGCTTCTTCTATAATGGGGTTGATCAAGTTTCTTAATCTTTCTGTTGGATCGCTCCCCAATTTCCGATATGTGTTGTTATCGTCAATCAGAGTCTTTACCATCTTGTCGTAGTCCTTTCTGTTCATGACAACGATAGCACCCCCTTCATCAGCAGATTTTATTGTTATTTTGTCATTGATTTTTAGTCCGGACAATGCTGTGGTCTCCTTCTTGGTCATGTTATTGAAGTACTGATGTTCCTCCTTCTCGATGGTTTCGAGTTTTTTAAGGATAAGTTTCTCGAAAGTCAATGACTCTGCTGTGATTTCATGACAGGGGGGATAGAATGTCGATTTATTGTGTAGTTGTGTAACATCTCGTACTCCCTCGTATGTGTTTTTTGAGAAGCATTGTTTTAACCTAATTTTCCTCATGAGCTGAGTCAGTTCAATTCTGGTTTGAAAAGGGTCATGGGGTGCTGTGGGCACATATAAGAGCCCTTTCTTATGTACATTCAACTGTTCTTGTGTCAGTACCGAATCTGAGCGGTTCACAACCAGGGACTGAGTCTGGGGCTTTACCGGATTTGGTCTTATTATTGGGGTGGTTTTGTTCGTACCAGCCTCTTCCATGGTTCCTGGTGACCCTGGGGGACTGCTCTTGCCACCACCCTCTGGGTCTGCCACGTCCTAATGGGGCCTGAAAATCCTGAGTGTTCCCACCTCTATTCTGTTCCTGGTATTCGAAACGAAGTTTTTTGTTAGATCTACCTGTGTCTTCGTCTGTGCTCCCACTTGAGAAATTCCAGTTTCCTGGTTTTGGTGTATTCTTGGGTTGAAATTGTCTGCCTCTTGCAGAAAAGTTGTTATTAGGAGCATTGGTGTTCTTGTCTGCTTCCTCATAGTATTCATTAGTGGTGTATGGATAGTTTTTCTCATGGGAGAATGCAACCATGTCTTTTTTCAATTTGATGACTTTTTTGTTGAGATTAAGTTCCTTGAAATCTTTAATTGTCGCATCTAATGCTGCCATATTTTTCAGGTAATCGCCTACTATAATTTTTGTGGCCAGGGCATCATGTTTCGTGATGATCTCGTTCATAAGTCTTTCCGACACAGTTTTAGCAGTGTTAATTATTAGAATGATCCAGTCTCGCATGCATTTGTTAGCTATAAAGCTCCAATCTTTCCTAAATTGTAGTTCTTCCAGGAAGATTCTGGGCTCAATTCTAATTATAAGGCCAATAGGGGCAATATCTGCCCGTAGGTGTTCATATACAAGAAGGAATGCCACTTCACAGCTACCAACCTACACACGCACTAGGTGTGTCTAGTTGCAACAAGTGTTACCGATCATGTCAGTCATTGGATCAAGATCAGAACAATAGAGATAGAACATTAGTTTAATCAATTCATGTAAAAACATTAAGAAAAAAGTTCCTATAAAAGAAACACCAACAATGCATTTTGTTTACATAAGATATCATACAGAACAACATTCTATAAAAGACACCATTTTTCGTGGATCAAACAATGGCCATAATTCCCATATTTTGACAAAATTGTGAGCTTAGTAAAGGTGTGTAACCAACAACTGTTATTTCACAAGTTCCTAGTGTTTAATAAATTGTCCTTGGCTCTGTCAACACAGAGAAATATGTTTCTGGGAAAAGCGACAATTTTTAGAGACACTCTATAGCTGGCTTGAATCACTATTTGGTGTGTGCTGATCCCGTCTTCATGACGTTGAATGATGATACGGACAAAGATTGAAAAATTGCAAGAGGAAATGGTGAAATTTAAGACATTCACCACAGACAAGAAAATTTGGAAACTAAAAAAAGATATAGAAAATTACAAAGAAGAGATCACTTACCCATATTTGGTACATGGATTTTTTCAGTCAATGAACGCCAACCAAGGCCTTTCACGAGGCCCTAATCGGACAGAACCTTACAAGGAATTTGTCTCGTTTTCAAACTCAAGCAATAGCAGTGACTCAGGCTCTGAAAATAATGTTTCCAACAACAGAGGAGGTAATTCCTCACGAGGTCAGTTTTTTCAAGGATGGGGCAAAAGAGGCAGAATGCGACAGCCAGGCAATCACGGGATGCGCACGCGCCAATGGCAACCCCCCCCCCCCTCAAACTTGGTGACTCCAATGTCTGGGATTCCAATTTTCAATTTGAGTAAACATTCCCTGACTCCAATTGAAATTAGTCTCTTAAGCAAGGGTCTATCTTTTGTGCCAATGAATTTTGTTTCAAACTGAAATGGAGATGCACATTTTTTTCGTATTCTAAGACTAAAATATTTCTTTCGAGACAAGGATCCCACAGGTTTCGAACAAAAAAGTGCAACAGGTCTTAAACCGCCCTCTGTCTTCACTCCATTAACATCTATGGTCTCACCTGAAATTGTGAGTTTTGAGAATAAAGTGCTCCGACAGATGAAAACTCTTATTAATACTAAAAACAGATGCATTAATAATCCCTCAAAAGAAGAAAAACTAGCTCTTGCTGGTCTGGAGACAAACAATCTTTTTGTGATCAAATCCGCAGACAAGGGAGGTGGGGTGGTGTTATGGGACACTCAAAAATACAAAGCTGAATTCGATAAACAACTAGAAAATCAAACGTTTTATAGACAACTGGTGGGAAATCCAACTAACGCTATACGCAATGAAATCAGTAGCCTTCTGTTACATGCATTCAATGAAGGCTGGATTGACGACGATGAAAAAGCATTTCTTACGACCAGTCACCCCATCACTCCAGCTTTATATTGTCTTCCAAAAATTCATAAAGACGCCTCAATCCTCCGGGGCGCCCCATTGTTGCCGCAATTGGTTCTTTATTAGAACTTTGTCTATTTACACGGACTTCTTTCTTAGACCATTTGTATTAAATATGAAATCATATGTCCAAGACACCACTAGCATGATCAAAATTGGGAATAAACTTGCCTTAGACCCGAGCGATATCTTGGTCACATTGAATCGCTATACACCAGTATCCATCAATTGCAATGCATTGAGATTATGCACACATACCTGGAAAAAAGAGACAATCTGTCGGTGCCGTCAGATTTTATCTGTGAATGTATAAGAATAGCATCGGTCAACAATTTTTTCATGGTGGAAAACACATTTTACCAACAACTACATGGGACGAGCATGGGCGCTACTTTTGCCCCCGATCTAGCAAATCTATTCATGGATAACCTAGAACAAAAATCCATATACCATCAAACCAATCCTTTCAAAACACAAATAAAAGCTTGGATAGATAGATGACGTGTTCCTATTGTGGCATGGAGGCGAAACAACTGACAGAATTTTTGGTCTGGCTAAATTTACAAGAACCATGTATTAAATTCTCTATGAATTTTGACCATCAAAAAAATCGCCTTTCTAGATCTAGGGATTTATAAAACACCTTCTGGCAACTTAAACACCATTTTATATAAAAAGCCAACAGACAAAAATACTTTGCTGTCTTTTAAAAGCTTCCATCCACAATCTTTGAGAGAAAATCTCCCCTTTGGGCAATTTTTGCGTATTAAACGCAATTGTTCAACCAAAGATGAGTTTAATAGTAACAGCCGAAATCTATCTCAAAGATTAAAAGAACGGGGATACCCACCATATATCATTCGACGTTCAATGAAAAGGGCACGAAATACCAACAAATCTACCTGCTTGGAAAAACAAGAAAGGGTTCGTAATGATAAAATCACATGTGTCTCCACCTATTCACCGATCACCAATGACTTACGCCGTTGCATCCTGAAGCATTGGTCTCTAATTCAAACTGAAGAATTTTCCATCCAAAAACCACGTTTTGCCTTTCGACGCATGCCCAATTTACGTGATAAATTGGTACATACGTACAAAGTTTCAAATACACCATCCACTCCACAACAAACAACATTATGGCATCTGCCACCTGTCAGCGGCCATTTTAAATGTGGCAACTGCTCAGTGTGTGACTTGACAAAAAAATATCAAATCTGTTCATCTAAATGGCAAGATTTGGCATTTAAAAAACTTCACAAATTGCAATACATCATGGGCAATTCATGCCATCACCTGCCCATGTGGGCTGATGTACATTGGTAAAACCAAGAGACCTATAAAGCAGAGGATCTGCGAACATTGTTCTTGTGTAAAAAATGCAGTACCAGATAAACCACTAGCTGCTCATTTCATCAAAGCTAAACATACTGCTAAAGATATAGAGTGGTTTATAATTCAAACGGTGCCCGCTCATCCTCGCGGAGGAGACAGAGACCGAAAATTAAGACAATTAGAGCAAAAATGGATTTATAATCTCAATACTGTGCAGGCTGGTCTTAATATTGGGATTGAATGGAGCCTTTTTTGCACAAATGACTTTTGACATCAATTAATACACACTATGTAGGTCCAAAATATTGGTTTGCAGACTGTCCCATTATATGGAAATTTTTTCATTTTTGTTTCTCCTTTTTTAAACATTTTTTTAACTTTTTTTTGCCCTTTGGTTAGTCCCGTTAAATAATTGTGTAAATCAGAGAATACACAATATAGTTTCTTTGCACGCGCCATTCTTCATCGCGGCGCGAGCATTTACATACAATTGATTTGTTCGCAATATTGCTATACCTCTGAAAAATCCATTCGCCTTCATAGAAAAATATGTAACTATCGCCGGGGTCACTAATTGGATCGATATGGGTATATCAATACACAAAATAAGCAGATTGCAGTGAAAACCATATAGGTTCCTTTAGAAAATTAAAGCTGAATAAAGTTTTTAACTTATTTTCAGTTTAATTTTCTGTTCAGTCAAACCGACATTTTTGACTCCAAGATGGCGCACAGATTAGATCACACTGGCTGTTCTCTAAAGTCACAGTCTAGTGTTTTTGCTCTTATTTGTGAAGCCACATCCGGGTACTTCAATCAGCGTACACCGCGCTACACCAAGAGCGTGATTTACAATAACGGACTAGCAAAGGCACACTAAAGAGGTATGTACATTAATGCACGCATTGCACAATATTAGCGAACCGCAATGCTTTGAGTTGCTTAACTTAAGTGTTCTTCTTAGGAATTGAATATACGGCAGTTCGCTCTGGACATACTTTTTGGGCATATTTCGGCTATTGCAGCCTTTGAAGGCACAAGTTCCACTATTGATAAAGGTAATTCTGTGACTTCGTTTTATATTCAGTCGAACTTATGAGGCTGAAAACTATCATACAAAGTGAAATCCATATGGATAACGATACCGCTTAGGACAGCATTTAATAAGGCATGCTCACACGTTATGCCCGCCTTTTCTTTGATGTCAAAATAAATGATTGTCGGTTTTGTGCATTGCAATATGTAATGATATTCACATTTTGCATTGCTGCTAAAAGTAAACGTGCCATGCTTGCATCGCATCCTGTATGAATAACAGTCAAGCAGGCTGAGTTATTGTACACAATTATCAATTGTATAAGGCCAAACTGAGCTCCTTCTTAACACCATTGTGGATCCATTACACAATGTGAAATAACAAAAATTAAAAGAAAAAATAGAAACAACTACCAAATATGAGTATGTAAAGTTCCATCTCACATTCGCCTTTTAGTTTCAAGGACTGTGAGAATCCATAGTCTCGACATTTGCATTCGGTTGATTTGCAACCTTTTTGCGATACCACACACGCCACTGAAGCAATCAGAAGGTTAGTGTCAATAGTTGCATGTGTACACATATAGAGATCTGATACTCTCACCTGGGTTTTAAACATGTTACCAATTTGTTTTTTTCTGTTTTGATTTTAAATTGTCACAATGTAAAGGGTCATTTTGTGAATATTTTTTTATATCAAAAATCTCTGTCCGTATCATCATTCAACATCCTGAAGACGGGATCAGCACACACCAAATAGTGATTCAAGCCAGCTATAGAGTGTCTCTAAAAATTGTCGCTTTTCCCAGAAACACATTTCTCTGTGTCGACAGAGCCAAGGACAATTTATTAAACACTAGGAACTTATGAAATAACAGTTGTTGGTTACACACCTTTACTAACCTCACAATTTTGTCAAAATATGGGAATTATGGCCATTGTTTGATCCACGAAAAATTGTGTCTTTTATAGAATGTTGTTCTGTATGATATCTTATGTAAACAAAATGCATTGTTGGTGTTTCTTTTATAGGAACTTTTTTCTTAATGTTTTTATATGAATTGATTAAACTAATGTTTTATCTCTATTGTTCTTGTCTTGATCCAATGACTGACATGATCGATAACACGTTTTGCAACTAGACACATCTAGTGCGTGTGTAGGTGGGTAGCTGTGAAGTGGCATTCCTTTTTGTATATGTTTGTATCTTGTCCTCGGCCACACAGCCCCCTAAAAAAGAGGACTCTAGCTCTAATTGCTTGCATTTTCCTGTAGGTATTCAGTCATAATGGCTCCGGGTAACTCTGTTCTTATGAGTTTTTTCCTGAGAATCTCTAATTCATTCCAATCATCGCCCTTTCTTGCTATGGCAGCCTGTTGTTCGACTCCTAAAATAGAGGGGTTGGCCAGGATTCCTTCTATAAGTTCTTCAGCGAAGGCTAAGTATGTGGCTTCTGCCATTTTCATCTAATATTCAGGTTCCTTCTTTTTCCCTAATGTGACAGTCAAGTCACTTCACTTGCTTTATCTTGGCCATGTGGGGAGACCTTGTTCTTACGCCCCCCGGACCCTTGCAAAATTAGTTATCGGGCTCAGGTAGGCAAAGAATTACACATAAAATGTTTGTTATTATGATAATATAAATGGCTTGTTATAGGCCCTTTATTCACTCATAACATACATAAAGAAAAGCAACCACTATACATAAACATAGAAAAAGTGCATCACTGTTATGATAGTTGCAGTAGACACCTTCATCTCGGCCACCACGACACTGCTTAGTCCCACAGCAGGTAGGGAATAAGATCACTCGTTCTAACGCGGTCTGGAGTGGAGCATCCTCCCTCTCAGCAAGACTGCATCACCCGGGGGCCAAATTCTAACTGCTATCCAAGAGGAACACCTCTTCTCTTTATGGGACAACTTTCGATTCCCGCCCCTCATGCGTTACCAGACTGCCCTCGGCCGAAGAGCAGACAATAAGCATGAGGGGCAAAGAGTGGAATATTCCAGCTCGAAGTGGAAAAACCCCAACTTTTCTCCTTGCTTTCGTTCCCAGTACCCCTTATAACTGCACCTGCAGAGCGCTCCGACTCCCTTTCTGGCTTGTCCTTCGGCGGACAACACAACAACTATTCTCAACAGTTACATCAATATGTAACCTTGCCTCAGCTGCAGAAATACATGTTTACTTGCTAAGCCCATGAAAATGTAAGCTTTCATTGCTGTTTCATTGTGGTAAATGAAAGTGTATGTCCAGATGGCCACGCATGGGCGCCATGTTTTCTGGCTCATTTCGCACACGCACTACATATACCAAATTTTCTTTTCTTTGGTAGTCGCTGTATGCTAGTGGCAGAGGTGTTGAGGTACGTCAGGTGTTTTAGTGTGGACATATATGTGCACTGCTAGACCAGATGGGCATAGCCATAGCTGCATTCTACAGTGCATGGATGTTTGGCCGTGCCTGCGGCCTGTGTCGACAGACGTGCTCAACATGTATTTGTACCATATGCTTTGATGTAGTTCGGATGCAGCGTCCTTTGTCCAGTGTGTTGCGAATGTCTGAGCGGCTGGGGCGGGTGAGTTTATTGCAGGGTGCCACAGCAAATGCTGCTGGATTCCCTGGTAGGCATTGGGACGATAGTTTGTCAGTTGAGCCGATGCTAATGTGTCGTTGTTCACGTTGTAGTTGGAGGAGGTGTAAGGTTTATTGTGGAGTGCCTCAGCAAATGTTGCTGGCTTTAATGCAGTATTTATTAGGGAGTGTTGTGCATGGTGCGACAGTTTGTCTAGGTGAGCGCTGCGACTGCTGCCGGCATCAATTCTGTGACTGGTGTGTAGGGATGTTGCGTTCAGCAGTGGAGTTTAGAGAGGGGAGGAGTTCATGAGGGAGTTGGGAAGAGCCAGGTTTTAAGGGGCTTTCTGAATTTGGTGTCAGTCTGGACTCATGAGCCAATCTGCTTTTTTTTAAAAAATAAGTGAATGATCTATTCCATGCCCAGTATGGCATTCCATAAGCACAAAAGCAGCCATGTGATTTACTTGAGTTGGTAAAACAAAAAGAGGATATTTGGCGAGTTTGGTAACCCAAAGTCATTCAGTGTGTTAAAGAGATATAATCCATCTCTTTATATGTTATGCAGCAACCATAGTTCAAAAACAGTCTGCAGTAGGGCAAAGAGCAATCTAACAGTTTTAGATAATATGGAATGTGACAAAACATATTTGCTGCATTCCATATTCTCTAAGCAATTCCACCATTTTTAGTACTGGTGCAAGTGTTAGATTCCCAGGTCGTCTCAAGGTCATTTGGAAAATCATGGCAGACTATCATAGCAAATAACCTATGGAGATTTAGAGAAATACATGATTGTAAAACTGCTTGGTTGATAGAAACCAGTGAATCGCATAACAAGAAATGGACCTTCCTTTACAATTTTTCAATTAGATTTAGAAAATGGTAACCTAGTTCTAGGGAACATTACAAAGGTTGTAGTAAACCATTCTACCACTCATATAGCCTCATAGAGCTCTGGAGGGGTAATTATCATGGGATGATGGCCCACCACTTCGCCGCGAGCCACAAGTTGGGGAATGGCCATTTTCCCAAGCAATAATGACCCTTTCCAAGGTCTAGGAAGCAGTTGATACTTGCACTTCAGTGCACTGCACTGAACGCTCCCTTAAACAGCAGGCACATTTGTTTGGGGGTTGATATTGTGCATGGCAGGGGGCGTGGCAATGGGCTTTATGGTCAACAGAGTAGGCGAGCACGGAACACAGTTCCACTACTTCTTTTCATATACTTCGACCAATGGGCGGAGATAACATCACCTCAGAGCAGCCACTAAATGGACAGAGGTGAGGGAAAAAAAGGCCACAGGTGCACGCAATCCACCCATGTGCACCCAATAGACACAGTACCAGTACGTAAGGGCCACACCTTCCCCGGGAACACTTTCCAGCACACCCAAGCTGCCACTCTTTGCCGTTACCATGGACATGGAGGTGCTCCGTGCTGATGTCCAGCCTAGCAGCAGCAGCGGCGACAGGAGACCAGTGAAAGAAGGAGTATGAGGATGGGGATACAGATGATGCAGGTGCCGAGGCAGAGGCATGCATAATCCCTCACTCAAGGGCCACACCGTGGACCCTCAAAGACAGCAAGATACACAACCTTTACCGCCTAAACAGGGAGACCATACATGACCTCCTGACCCTTATCCAAGATGACATCAGGAGCAGTATCAGCATCAGGACAGCCATACCACCGCCGTTGAAGCTGGTATTGGTCCTGCACCTCCTGGCCATTGGCACATTCCAGCCCTCTGTGAGCCAGCTGCATGGCATTTAGCAGCCTGCCATCTCCAGAGTGCTGGTACATGTACTGGAGGCCCTCCTGCACCATGCGGGCCAGCACATTGGCCTCCCCACCGCCCAGGCACAGGTAAACGCCACCATGGCCTACTTCTATACAACTGCAGGCATGCCCAATGTGTAGGCAGCATTGGACTGCACACATGTAAAAGTGGTAACCCAGTTCCATTCCCTCAGTGTCCAGGTTACCTGTGACGCTGACCTGACCATCATGCACTGCTGTGCCCGGTTCCCAGGATCAACCCACGACTCCATGGTGCTGCTGAACAGAACCCTGCTGGCTTACATGGCGGATCATGGAGGACAAAGGACCTGGATGTTCGGTGAGTACATATAAATTTGCACCTACGTTGCAGCATGGGTCCCAGGCAAATGGGGGAGGGACAATGTCACAAAAGCATGTCCATCAAGCATCCTGCAAATGCAGGTCCAACCAGCACACACCTCACTTGACAGGACACACCACACCGGAGTAGCACATGACTGGAAATGTAACAGTCACTGACCAGGCCATTACCAATGCAAAAGGACATCCACATGCAGGGTTCAAAATGGAGGGGAGCTGGGAGCTATGCAGCTCCTGCTTGTGGTCTACAAAAGCCTGGTTACCTGGACACCAACAGCTACCAGGAGCTACAGGCCAACTGGTGCCACACCTATGTGGGTTTAACTCTGTGAGTTTGTGACAATCTATAAATACGCATTAGGACATATCTGTATTTCATTTAAAGAATAAGGGGTCATAAATAGTGGACAAAGTGAAATGTTTGCGCCTTATATGTAAGTTTGATTTTCGGAATGCTATGTGCTAGCTCCTAGTTCCTCTGCAGTAGCTCCTGATAACTGGTTAATGCTGGATACCCAGGAGTTGCTTTTTGCTCCAGCTCATCAAATCCCAATTTCAATCCCTGCACATGTAATGCATGCCAGGTACCAGAATGCAACCCCCACCCCCTTCCAATACCAGTGAATATTACTAGGCCACCAAGGGCCATGAAATGTATGTCCTGGTGAGACATTGGGCATGTATGCACAGACTGACCATTGAGGTTCTGCTGTCACAGGAAACACCATTGCTGAGCATCATTACTCACACATGTATCCTTACCCCTTGCAGGTGACTCAAAATACCAGCTGCTTCCAGGATGATGACCCCTCTGAGAGATCCTCAGAAGCAGGAGGAAATGGAATACAGCAGGTCGCATGCGAGGACCAGGGTGACCATTGAGCGGACCTTCAGGCACTTGAAGGCATGTTTCAGATGACTACACCTGTCTGGGGGTGTGCTCGTGTACAGGCCAGAGAAGGTGGGGCAGATAGTCATACCCTCTGCAATGTTGCATAGTATCTGCATTGGATGCAAGATACCTCTGCCGCCAGGTCGGGACATTGCTCCACCGGAGGAAGATGACTATGATGCAGCACCAGCCAGGCCCATGCACATGCACATGGAGGCCAGACATATGCGCATGGCCAGTCAAGACCACATAGATAACTTTTATTGAGTACCACTTTCATTCTGCACTTCCCTTGCACCTTACTGCATATGATGTGCTCACACAATAAATACTTCCACCAAAATAAGGAATGTCCACTCATAGCAGGGTGAGAGCATCATGATTACTCACTACTCTAGTGGCAATGCAAAAGTCAATTAGATTACACCATTTTACAGCATAAAATAAAGTCAATGCTGGCTTTGGTCACAATTTCGTAAGTCTTTCAAGCAGGTAGGTCCTCTTGACATCAACCATGGAAGACCAGGAGACCAAATGAATAAGAAAGGGTATCAAATCCAGTGCGATTTGTGTACTGCTGAGATGGTCTTGGGACAGCAGTCTCAGGAACCCGCCATACATCAATGTCTGCGACTTCAATTTCTGACTAATCATCCAATGGTGTTAATTGTTTATTAAATCCTCTGAATTCTAAGATATTAGATCTATTTGATTTCCTCATGGAGTTAATAATTTGAAAACAAAGAGGTTCAAGTGTTAATAATGATGTCAAACCGGAGCTTTATCAACATTAATTAACCACAATGTATCTAAATTCGATGGAGTACTCATTAAAGCTTGACAACTTCTGGGAGCACTCACGACGGGATCTACCCCACCTTACCAGTTCGCCAGCCCCTGAAAGTTTCAGAGGAGATCTAAGGTTCTCTTGCCACACACACCCTCCACCTTTGGTTTTTCACCAAGAGGCAACGCAGAATTGGCGATTGCCCTCCTGTCCTGAAGAAGGTTGAATATTAAGTCACGACACGAGGGGACTGTTTCATCCTCGTTAAGAGAACTCAACCGAAACCTGTTGACAATGGTTTTCTAAACCCCCTGAATACCAACAGAGGGGCACATTGTGAAATAACTGAGTGCTTAATTCAATAACTGTTTGACCTATTACTGTGATCTAAACAGAACATCACTTTTTTCTATTTCTTTGTAAACATGATGACTGTATGAATGAGTTGTGAATGATTGGTTTGTAAAGGGATGTATTGCAGTTGGTTTGTGGAGCTGACTAATGAATACAAACATTGTAAATATACTTTTTATATGACATATGCATTTGCATAATAAACAGAAAGCTATTATGATATGAATAATAGTTATTTGTCATCTCTGGTCTAGTTGGTCCAATCTCTTTATTATATTGTAGAATTGCCTGGAGGGCCATAGACATTAATCAGGCTTCCCTTTCTTACCTCCACTTCCATTATGTTACTTGTCAATTAATTGTACAATTAAGATTGAATGCAATGTTCTTTTCGTAGCCCGAATATCATACTCCGAAGTGCTAAGCAAATGGTGTATGATGGGGTGTTGAAACAGGATACATTCCATTTCTTGTCTCTAATAAAGGACTATGATTTTGTCCTATCTTCATTGTAACCAATAGTTGAATTATTTTTTGTTTGAATAAAGATTTTCTTTGCTAGTGGGCCTAATTCAGTCGGTTCTTGGAGACCAAGGTAAACATCACATTGGTAAACATTTATTTAAGTGTATAACTATCTTCAGAGATCAAAAATCAGCATTCATTAGGTAATTAGGCTAAAATAATCTGAACTAAGGTACTTATTTCAGAGTTCATGCTATGTTGAGCATGCACATCAACTGGAAAGGTACACTGCCAACCTAGTGAGACTCACTTGGGACTTAGTTTCTAGTCAAATGGTCTACCTCCAAAAAGCATAGTGGGAATCTTGCTAGATACTGATTCAACTGTTTGCGTAGGATCCAATCAAGAGGGCATTTTCTAAACCCTTGAATCGTAAAAGCAAAATGTAAAAGCAAGCTGTAAGTTATTCAGAATTGGCTTTTACGATTTAGGGATTTTAAGTGCATTTGAAGGCAGATTAGGGGCACTGAATGGGATATACATTTCCGTGGTGCATTCCCGCTGTGCTTTCAAAGAGCACCATGGTTTTCTGCCAGCATGTATTTTCATGCTGGAGAAAAACCAATGGATTCCTATTCAATCTGCCTGACTTTACAAACTGTTAAAAGCAGGTGAATTCCATAGGAATCCATTGTAAATCGCTAGTACAGGAGGCACTTATTGGGCCTCATTACGACCCTGGCGCTAATGGGTTAACGGCACCTTAAAAGGCTGCGGTGCCGTTAACCCATTAGCGCCTGATTACGAGGTCCCTTTGCGGGACCCGACCTTAACGGCTGGTCTACACCAGCCGTTAAAGTAGGGAACCGCAAAGGGACCTTGGTGCTAAGTACGGTACCGCAATTTGCGGTACCATACTTAGCGCCTTCCCCATTCCCATAGAGCGAAAATGGGAATGGGGAAGGGCCATGGTTCAATAGGGAATTACCGCCCCGCCAACCTTGGAATGGGGTGGTAATTCCCCATTGAACCATGGCGGACCCGTTACAACACCGGCACCAACCATGGTGCTAATAGCGCCATGGTTTAGCGCCGGTGTTGTAATGAGGGCCATTGTCTTCTAGCCAAAACTCCATGCAAAGGAATAATGTCAGATTCATGTATTTGGCACGGTCATAGAAAAATTGACCACTGACTATTCTGGTGGATTGGTGAACAATGTATTTGTAAAAAGTGAATAACAGGGCTAAACAAACCAACGACAGCACAAGACTTTCGGCCCAAGTGAGAACCACCCTCCCTCTGTGCACTGTTCTCTTATGCCCAAAGGAGCACATGCATTTCACTGCAAGGGGTGGTCCAGACAGGGCAACAAATCATACTGAAAAAATATTGCAAGCAGGGAACAAATCCCCACTATACAGATCTTTGATACGAGCTGTGTTCTTACTTGTTAGACAGTGTTATCAGGGAGGACAGCATAACGTGGCACATTTAGTGAACCTCTGCAAGGTTCACTTACGCTCTGAGGCAGGCGAGAACGCTTAGAGTAGAATTACTTCAGTCTGCTGACACCACTTTTTCTAAGAAAGCAGGAGCCTAAAACACACTTGCATATGCCAAAAGGGAAAAACATCAGAAGCGAAAGATGTGAAGGTGAGCATATCTGCACTCTAGGCGAAGAGACTTCAGTGCAAATTCATGCACAGAAAAGCCTAAAGCCTCACCTCGCACAAGCAAGAAATGTTTGTTTAAACATGTCAGTTTGCAGTATCTCCTCATTGTGTAAGGGGATTACATAACATTTTCAATTCCAAACTGTCTCCCACGGGGCCCTCCTATGAGACCTTCACCCCTGTCTCCTTACATACATCTCTAGGGGAACAAACATCACATCCCGGCATACCATACCAGATTATTTCTTCTGGTGCATGACAGTAAAGCACTTAGGCAGTTTGAGAGACTTCAGAACAGGTGTTGCATACCCGATAATAGAGATACTTACAAACCATTTACAGACAGGACAGACTTAGAATTATGACTAGTGCTATGAGTAAGATCTGACCAAGATACGCACCCAGAGGTCCCAACAGACCTTCAATCCAAGAGCCAAAGGTCCAGAAAGCCTCCGGATTGGTGTGAAGGAGGCTTACAGTGTGGTGAATGTGAATGACAAAGTCAGTAATACTGCTTGAGTAACTTGGTATGAAATTACAGCACTCACTCTTTACAATTACGCAGACACCTCCTTGTGAGGCCAGAATGATGTCTAGAGCCATGCGATTCTGAAGCACCATGGTTCGCTACTTGTTTTTAGGATAATAGAGACAAGGGCCCTCATTACAAGTCAGGCGTTAAGGGTTTAACGGCGCCGTCGGCGCCGTTAACCCTTAACGCCTAATTAAGAGGTCCCGGGTTTTAACGCCTGCTTTTTTCAGGCGTTAAAACCCATGCCGCAAAGTGACCTTGGTGCTAAGTACGGTGCCACAATTTGCGGCAATGTACTTAGCGCCTTTCCCCATTCCCATTATGCCCTATGGGGCAAAAATGGGGAAGGGCCAATTGTGAATTGGGAATTACCGCCCCACTCACATTGGAATGGGGCGGTAATACCGCCATCCACCATGCCGGAGTCCGGCATGGACCATGGTGCTAACAGCACCATGGTCCACAGCCTGACTCGTAATGAGGGCCAATGAGTATACCGTGGCATTTGCAATATCCTCCACTAAACGTGGCAATTGGGTTGGACAGTTTCTATCTTACTTCGAAGGACTGGTATAAGATATCCCACCCCTGCAACAAAGTTTTCCCATGCAGTACTTCTTCTGAGGCTGGACTGGGCTGGAAAGGTGGAATTATGATGCACCTGGCAGGACATACCCCATGTAACAACTCCCTCCCCAATTAATGGGTGGCCAGGGATGTGTTGTTCCCACAGATGAAATAGGGTCCGGAATATGAAGCATACCCTGACTGGGAAAATGAAAATTTACTGTCAAAGACAAATGTAACATTTTTGATCACTATGCTGAATTTGGTCGACAGTTACTAATGACATTTGCAAGATCCCATGAACAGATAACATGAGTTAGTGTAACATACAAGACAACAAAGGTAGAGTGCTACTGGCTCAGTTCGTGCTTGTTCTGGGGTGGGAACATTTGGAGGACTGGTAAAGCCCAAGTGGGAATGAGCATCCCTCCAGTGTCCTGGGCCTTGGGATTAAGTAAACAAACTGAGATCCAAACAGACATTGTCCACTGAAAGGGGGTGGGTGTGATAGGGAACCTGGAGGTTAAGTCATGTGGCAAATGTGCACAGACCCAGCAGTTGGCAATATTAAAAAATATTTAAAAAGCAGGCATAAAACCAGGAGAGATGCAATTAAGTGTTTTCACTGTGAACTGTGAGAAACCTGAAGGTGTCTCACCCGCTGGTCCCCGGAGATTTGTTGTCCAGGTGGCCAGGACACGGCCATCACTATTCGATCCAGTTCCAAGGGGGGGGCAAAAGGGGGAGGATCACCTGGATGAGTGGTCTTTGGGGAGTGCAAGTGGGATACCGATGGGCAAGGCGCGGTACCCCCTTTCTTGTAACACCAGGATATTGAGAAGCTCTACCCGCGTTTTCTGACACAACCACTTTCTTACAGTGTGAAAGACAACAGACTAACACCAGAGCCATTCACCTGACATGTCCCAATACAAGGGTCAGGCAGAGTCGGGCAATTTACAATAACTACACACACCTGACGTCCCTTTTCCTTCCCACAGGGATAAAGGCGGAGCACGAGAGACACACTTTGAGCAAGGCCAACCGCACGAGGAAGCAGCTATTCCGGACTGGCAGTTCAAACAGAGAAGAAAGATGGCGAGACCTGAAAGGACGATAAGGAGGGAAGTGCCCTTGCCCTTTTCAACCCAGACCCGCAAAACTTCAGTGAAAAGAATCATAAGACCAGGATTTACAGCTGGCGTATGGTGTAACATGTCAACGGTGAGTGGGGGCCTCCTGCATTGATAATCCAGGCGGGGAGGCACGCCTACCGCGGTACCATCCTTAACTCCAGAGGCAAGACAAGCCAACGGGTTCAGCACAGCCGGTGACTCCGGGAGAGCTGATAGAAAACTGGACTGCGTTGAGCCCAAGGTTGCAAACAGCAACATTATATGAACTTCTGAACAAAGAAGTTGTGTGTTTGATCTTGAAAGAAGGTCCAGTGAAGGACCAGCTGCAGAGTGGTCAGGCGCCACGTGAGCGATCATTCAAAGGCCTCTTGCTGGTACCCTTTGTTGAAACTACAAACACCAGGAGGCCCTAGGAGTGGCTGGCGTGAGGAGTCAGAGTGGTCATATATGGGTCGAGTCAAACCCCTTGTACAATCGAAAGTCTCTGACACGTTGACCAGAGGAAAGTTAAGGGGAGTGAATCCCGCCTTGTGAGAAAGCAAAGTGAACTGTGTATTTGGCAAATGTGAACCCGGCGGAGGGATGCCTGCAAATTGGGGGTGAATCATAATACACATGCATAATACACATGTGACCATTGTGTCGACAAGAGTGAACCCGACCGAGGGCTGTCCACAGATTTTTTTAAAAGATATTAAGACTCTTGGATATTACAGATTGTGATATTTGGAAAGGAAAGCCGTAGTGAACCCAACTGAGGGAGGCTATTGTTGAAAGAAGGATCACAGCCGGCTCGGGGAGAATCCAAGGGGTGAACACCCAACATAAAAGATTACCGAAGGAACATTTTGTTTTGTTTGGTGTTTGTGGTCCATCAGGCCCTTTAAGGCAACACACTCTGCATAAAAGAGTGTTGGCCCCAGAAGGTCCTGATATTGTGGAGAGGAACTGTGACCTCGTACTGGAGAGGCCCAGGAGTGTGCTGTGCCCCGGAGTCCCGCCTTGTCCCATGCTAAAAACTTTGGGAAGGAAGACCCCAGCTATACCATGCTGGCTTATCATTTTGTGAACACCTCTTTCTTTTCCTGTGAAGATTATCCCACACCTTTTTTGTAGCATAGTGGCAATCGTTTTTTTTAGTATAGACCATTTTGATTTGACTAGACTCCACTTCGACGGTGTTATTATTATTTGATGGTTGTAGCCTGCTCCCATCTTAGATTTAGGTTTAGATTAGGCTTTTTCTCACCCATTATTCAGTTTAATACACCTTGAACTATGATCACTTATGTCTGTCTTTATTGTTGCCACAATGAGTTCCTTACAGAACCCAGAGATGTGCAGAGGTACCGTCATTTTCATGGCAGGTTGAGACAAAAAAGAAATAACATATCAATATTCTGGTAATCACAATCATAACTGAAATATACCCAGACATAGTGTGCACTAGGTCCAATCCTCAAATGTCCAAGTTCAGGAATCAGCCTGTAAAACCAGCACAAAAATGTGTGGCTTGAAGGCAAAGTTCGTTTAATTTATCAAGGCAGGCAGGGTGCAAGACACAAGTAAAATAAGTTCAGCAGACCAAAACCTCCAGTTCAAGTTTTATAGGGTCTGTGAAGTTGCAGCAAAGTGCATATCAACCTTCAAATGTTCCACCAGAAATCAGGTACTGAGCAAAGAGTTCTGTAGTCCACAGTTTATGATTGAAAGTTCTACCTAAAAGTCTAAACTACAAGTATCCCAGGTACCAGAGCCACATACATATGAGGGTCATTGTAACAAAAAGAATGACCAACTGATGATGCCAGTAGGGGGCATAACTCATGCTGTGGATTATTGTGCATGGCAAACAGAACCAGGGGCAAGGCTTGTAGCCATTTCAACCACATCTCTTTACACATTTTAGACAACCTTAACTTAAGGCCGCCATTGCAGTGTTCCACATGCACGCTATAGCGCAGGTGATAAGCGCAATGAAACTGTTGAGCTATTTCTAATGCTTTGCACGACTCTCTAATAACTTGACCAGTAAAATGGGTACCTCGGTCACTGTCTATACAGAGTGGAAATCCAAACTGAAGTATAAACTCTGCTAAGAACTTTTTAGCCACTAATACAGCATCTGCATATCTGCATGGGTATGCCTCCACTCGCCGTGAATAAACATCAATTAGAACCAAGCAATAAACAAAGTTCATGCTGGCGGGGAGCTGTATAAAGTCTGTCTGCATGTGCAAGAATGGACATTCATGTACAGGACGTGCAGACATCCTGGTGGGTACCATTCTCCCAACATTCCATGTTAGACATATGACACCATTTTCACAATAACCCTGAATCATAGAGGCTAAACCAGGAGCCATCCAATCTCAACATAATAAAGTAATCATAGAATTTTTACCTGACCGGGCTAAGCCGTGAGCTTCATGGACCAGGCAGGCGAGAAGTATCTTAAGTGCCACCAGGCGGCCTTCTAGTGAGTACAAGAGGGAATCTACTCATAATTTACAGTGTTGTTGAGTCTAGGAGACCTTTTTGGCTTCTGAGGCTTGATCTTGGAGGATTGCCAGACTGGAAAGGGAAGTGATTAGTGACCGTAGAACTGCAACACAACACAAATTCATTAGGAGCCAGGGCCCCATTTAAGGCCACTGAACGAGCTGCACCATCAGCTAATGCATTTCCTTGAGCTGTGAGGGATCATGTCCCTTGCATTCTACAATGCAGGAAGTAAAAATGCACTTAATAAAGCTGAGACATATTTTCCATTTAATATTGGGGTGCCTGTGGAAGTTAAATATCCACGCTGCTTCCAGAGGGCTCCAAAGTCATGGACCACTCCGTGAGCATACCTGAGTCGGTATAGATCATAGCCGATTTATCTCGGACTAGAGCACAAGCACGGGTGAGAGCCACCAGTTCGGTAACCTGTGCTGACTTCGCCGTAGGTAATCGGTATGCTACTAGAACAGCATTGAGGGATTCTCCAGTTTCTAGGACACAGATACAAGACCCATTTATAAAAAGAATCAGGTCAGGATTCATCAAAGGTTCATTTGGGTGACAAGCGTGTCTCCACGACAACCTGACAGTCATGCGGCTCCCAACATCCTCCAGGGTTGGTAGCAAAGAAGGAGGATTCAGAACTGGGCGTTGATTCAATGTTCCATTGGCGGCAGAAATAATCAACTTTTCATATTGGGTGAGATGGGAATATGACACACGATGTGTCTTCACTTTAAGTAACAATGACAACACACCATGGGAACCGTAATCGTGGTAGGAGTCCCTTGCACTAAGGAATCAGTCTTTTCTATCAACAGGGCAGCAGCAGCAATGGCTCACAGACAAGCTGAGAGTCCCGCGGCTACTAGATCTAAAGCTGCGCTGTGGTAGGATACAGGCCAGTGCTTATCATTGTGTAACTGAGTCAACATACGTTGAGCAAACCTGTTGCTCTTATCACAGAACAGCACAAAGGGCTTACTGTAATCTGTCAAACCTAAAGCCGCAGCCACTGCGAGTGTGTATTTATTGGTGACAAAGGCATCTTCTGCTTCCTGAGATCATGTCAGGGGTTCAGGAGTTGAATAACATGTGATGTTCTGAAGGAGCTTAACTATGGAAACATATTTTATGGCCCAGTGTCTACAGAAACGTACCATCCGAGGATCCCTCTTATTTGCTTCCTGGTCTGGGGCTTAGGAAATGTATGGATCTCTGCAATCAGATCCTGGGACAAATGTCTTTCCCCAGCAGGCAATCAGATCCTGGGACAAATGTCTTTCCCCAGCAAAAATCTCATGGCCTACGTATCGCACAAGGGGTAGATACAACTGTAATTTCAGCAAGCCCTTCTAACCAAATAAGAAAATGTTCCTCACAGACTTCCAAGGATGGGGAGGGTAGGAGCAGATAATTTACATACTGCACCAGCGTCAACCCTCTTGGAAACTGTACTGAATCAAGATCTTTCTTTACAATTTGGGAGAACAGGGTAGGACTTTCTACATTTCCCATTGGAAGCCTAGTGAATGTATATTGAGTGGATTTATGGTTAAATGCAAATAGGTACTGGCTGTCAAGATGTATGGGTATGGAGAAAAATGCTGAACACAAATCTACAACAGTAAAGTACAACCCATTGGAACACCCTTGCACCTCACATTAGGAAGATTGACTCACACTCAGCCTTTCGCAAAGCAATTAAGACAATGGGCCTCATTACACGGAAGGCGGTAAGGGTTAACGGTCACCGGTAATGCTACCGGTGACCGTTAACCCTTACCGCCTTACTACGAGTTCCCTTTGCGGACCCGACTTTAACGGCTGGTTTTACCAGCCGTTAAAGTAGGGTGCCGCAAAGGGACCTTGGTGCTAATTACGGTACCTCAATTTGCGGTACCGTAATTAGCGCCTTCCCCATTCCCATTATGCCCTATGGGGAAAAAATGGGAATGGGGAAAGGCCTTGGTGAATAGGAAATTACCACCCCCGCTCACCTTGGAGTAGGGCGGTAATTCCGCCATCCACCAAGGTGGACACGGTAAAATACTGGCGGCAACCATGGCGATAATAGCTCCATGTTTACCGCCTACTGTGTAATGAGGCCCAATGTTATTTGAATAGCATAGTAACCCTTCTCTGGCTTATACCAAGGTTTGATTTGAAATCTAATGTATTCTTTTCTGGACTGTACTCCTCATCAGATGAAATGTAATGACAGCCAAGTTTATGCTCTATGTAAACCTTGAGCAACTACCATGAAACTAGTATTCTTTTTTGTAAACAAGACAATAACATGCAACAGCGCCTCAATGCATTTGGGGTGTAGTGCGCTTTACAAAGTCAAATAAATAAATACATAAAGTACTTGGCTGATTAGGGAATACATGACAAAATGGTAGCCGGGTTAGGTACAACCAGAAAAACTAGTAACACAGCAGCATTAACTGCATGCACATTCTGAATACAATGATAAACTTCTTTACCTGGCTTCTTGGTGGGCAAAATCAGAGTGTAGCAGGGACTGCGGTTTGGTACAATAATACCTTGTTGGTGTAGTGTCACACCTGAAGAGGTATTTGAAATCCCTCCCTAACCATATAAGCCAAAGGGAGTACGGCAATCCTAACTTGGTTGGCACTGGTCCCTGCTTAGTATACAGGTTACTACAGGACAGCTAATGGGGGAAGAGAGTTAGGGAGAGGTTGTGGATAGGTAGGGGGAGTGAGGGTCACCAGAAAGAAGGTTAGGAATACATAGTTGAATGGGTAGTAGGAGATGGGGAAACCCCATACAACCTACATGCATCCACCTTAGTTGCCTACATTCTTAGTTGAGCTTGAACTGTTATTCTTACTCCTGTCAGACCAATACCTGTCTTCCTGTTAGCCAATGACTTTGAACTCTTAATGTTCCTGGCTCCATATCACCTGGTTAATGGATTTTACTCAGAAACATGAAGAAACATAGAAATATGTTGGTGAGCGACACAAACACATGATGAAATGCTATACATGATGAAGCAAACGTAAACAAGAAGGTCTTCACACCACGTGAGCATTGACTTCACATTGCTCATTGCGCAGCGCTGCCCTGTTATGTCAAGTTCGAATTGTTGAACAGAAAGCATTCTGCCTAAGCAAAAATCATGATTCATAACTGATACAAATACTTTGCAGGCTCTGTGACAGAGTTGTACTTATCTTTGGCTCGGTGAGCAAGTTGCTTTCAGCATTGACACAATTACCAGTCTGCTGCACCTGACTTGCTGGCTGGAACTTTCCGCCACCAACGAGTTGTTTGCTGTGGTCACCGCCGCTGCCCGCCCTGGAGTGAATGCGAGAAACCTTCCTCAGGTTTCCGAGCTCTGCCGGCAGTCACCACTGCAGCCTGGGCCGGATTTCAAATCCACCAGTGCTCTCTGCCACTTCCCAGCCTCTGGTCTCTCCTCACACTGGTATCCGGACCGCAACCCCGCAACCTGCTCATGCCCCCAAACCATGCAGAAGGGACATTGCCGCTGGGCCTCATGGGAGTTGTAGTCAGTCCTAAAGCGGTCTGTGCCCAGATCGATCAACAACCGACCCACAACGCCACAACCTACTGGCAGTCCTTTGATGGCTGTGTCCACAAAATCTAGTAACACCACAAATCTTCCCAATGAGGGATTCTATTAAAGGGTGAATACCTTCTGCAGCCTGTCAGGAAATAGGATGCTGAGGTACACATGGCAAGGGCTTGGCAGGATATAGAGTAATTTTGACTGGCTCAGCATTTCCATGTAACCAGTATCATTTGCATGGGTTAACCATAATAACAGGAAAAACAAGGTATACACCATCAGGGGAATGGTAAATAGAGCAGCTAAATTGACATAATACATCTAATCCAACCAAATTTACAGGAGAACAGGGACTCAGCAAGAATGCATGTTGATTAGAAATTGGCCCTATCATAACCATAAGCAGAGTGGACACAGCATGAGGTATTGAGTACCCCCTGTAGCTACAGTATTAACTACTTCATCAGAATGCATTGTTTGTTAAAACTCAGAAGCTTGTAGTGTGGACCGTGATGCTCCAGTGTTAACCAAACATGACATCTTTTGACCATTAATAACACAGTCAACATACGGGGCGGTAGGATCAACTGACTAAAAGGCACATGTGAATCATGCATGGTTGTTGAAACATAATTCTGGGACGGTGACTCTGAGCTGCATCTTAGGACCTTAATTTTTGCAAGAGTAATCCTGCAAGTTCCCCATTTATCCAAAATGTAAAAGAAATTGCCGAGCAATGTTACTTTACTGTTGCTTTTTTTCAGTGTTATAGCCTGGTCGAATTTGGATTACCTGGAAAGCACTAGGTTCCTATCCGAAATCTGATTGATGAGCGGTGCAGGGGTTTTAATTTGCTGATGAGACAGGAGTTACTTAGGTCCAAATTGTTTTTTTTGTTTGATGTTACATGATACTTTTTTTTGTCAGAACATATTTATTTCTTTTGTTTGGTTTTATATATGGACATCTGGGCACTTAACAAACACGTTAATAAACATTTCTTGATGCACATGCTTGAATTGTACTGATTGAAACATGCTTTTGAATGATTCAGTAGTAACATTTTGAAAGTGATGTTTGGTTTTCTCAGTTTGGTTGAGTGTGTTTGTGTGTGGGGGTTTGGGTGGTGGTGGAAGGAGTGTGGTAGGAGGGGAATGGAGAACCCTTCCATTACATAAAAGAGCGTGGACCATGGGTCAGGACCAACCATGTATTTCTAATTAACCCTACTAGGCATTGCCTTATAGTGTGTCTGTCACAGAGCGCCAAGAACACACCAACTCTTAAAGTCAGTTCAATCGTTTTTATTGTTTCTGACTCAAAGGGCTCTCTAAGGGCTGTGCCTCTCTCCCTCATCTAGAGACAGGCGTTGCTACCCTAGCCCAGACATATTGCAACCCTGGATGGTCACTAGATAACGGTAACCCCTACTATCTAAAACCTGCCCAACTCAAAATTATGGGCTAAAGCTAAATGCCTTATTTATCTAACCTTCCTCAGGGAACAAACTAGCGTATCCCTGCTCTAATATTCCCCAAGATGGAATGTAAGGGTTAGGTGTCTTTCAGACACTCCGCCCCACTTGCTCTTATCCTCACATGCCCTACCATTCCTCTCCCTAGGTCGTCATGTCACTCTCCCTTTTCTATTTCTACTCTCCTTGCTCCTACTCCGTTCAAACTCCATCTTCCTCTCCCTGATATTCTCTCTTCTGTCCCTCTTCTGTTTCTCTCTGTACTGTCTACCTTCACCCTCCGATACTACTCCCTAATACTCCCTCTCTCTACTCTCTCCACTACTACTACCCTCCATCCCCATACTACTACTCTCCTCCCAGCACTCCTACTACTCTCCTCCTCACATTACTACTCTCCTCTCCACCTACATCTTCTCACAGACACCCTGCTTTCACTCCCTCAGTCACCTTGTCAATCACTCAGTACACCACCGCTATTAGCCTCACACACATTGACACACACACACACCTCTCACGCTCATTGAAAAACAAGTGCCACGCCCAACCAATACCTACCTTGCACACTCTGGTAATAAATCTCCACCATGCTCCTCTGCTCTGTCATTCCTCTGCCTGGTCTCTTGGTCATCCTGCTCCTCCCATGACCTCACCCGAACAAGCCACACCTCCCTGCCTCGTTGACTCCCTTTTATCCTGCCCTTCCATTGGCTCTCCGCTTCAGTTGGTTGCCCAGGGCAACTGATGCCTGCTCTTTCCCCATGGGATGTTTTACAAGCACCAGAATATTCAAAACAGGTTATAAACCTTGCCCCTTTTTTTTTACGTAGGTCTGACGGTCTCTGGCAAGTGGGCCCACAATAGTCAATGGGCCTCATTACGAATCAGGCGTTAAGGGGTTAACGGCGCCGTAAACGGCGCCGACCCTTTACGCCTGATTACAAGGTCCGTTAGCGCCATGGTGATATTAACGCCTGCTTTTTGCAGGCGTTAAAATCCATGGCGCTAAGGGACCATGGTGATAATTACGCCACCGTAATTTACGGTGGCGTAATTAGCGCCTTCCCCACTCCCATTATGCCCAATGGGGCAAAAATGGGAATGGGGAAGGGTAAAATGGGAAATGGGGATTTACCGCCCCACTCACCTTGGAATGGGGCAGTAAATCCGCCATCCACCATGGTGTAAACATAGTTTACACCATGGTGGTAAGGGTACGACCCAAGCGGTAACTTACCGCCTGGGTCGTAATGAGGCCCAATGTCCTTGTGCGTGTTAGTCCTCCCCAGCTGGTTGAACATGCAGGTTTGGTGTGTCTGGCACTCTGTGGCCCCCACACAGTGGGGTGCAATACTCTATAGGGAGGAATTCTTACTGAGCATTCATCGCTCTGACTCATGCTGGCGTTGTACCAGTGTCGGTTGTCCTGCTCACGGGGTATAGTCATCCAACATGCTCCATTTCTTGGTCACAGTGATATGTGATGGGTCACATAGTGGTTTGCGACATTCAAGCTGCTGCGTGGTTCTTTCTGCTTCTCCCTCACTCAACTCTGTCGTTCTCTGGTTGTTGGCCGGCTGCGATTGCTGCTGGCAGTGTCGGTCCTGTGGGACAAAAAGAAAGATACAGACCAGAATGGTGCTGTGCAGGTATGGGGCGATAGACAGTGGTAATCTTGGCAGGGTCGGACTGGAGCACAAAATTGTCTCGGGCACCAATGAAAAAGTGGCCCACTGTTGCAAATGGCCATTCATTCCTTTTGTGACAGACTGTATGAGTAGTAACCCACGGCAGAGGTTTTTGATAAAATGTGATGCAAACTGTGCATTTTAAAGACTATTCATTCAGTAACACTGGTCAAAACTACTAGCCGCGTGGTGAAGTAACTTATCAAACTCACAAGGGCCAAACAGTGTCCCACTGTGACCACAAAACGCGCCCTCACTAGCATTTTGCGTTTAGGCCCATCCGAGCCTGACTCTTGGCAAACATAGAGGGAGGAAAGAATATGGATTTGGGGCCCTTGCAACTCCCACACCTGACAGTGGCAGTTCTCTGTCCCTTTCAAAAGTGACAGATTTTATGGAGCAACAAGACGTAGGGTTCTTTTTTCATATCACAAGGACTTCTGAAAATCAGGTAAAAGATACATACTTATATTATGATTTTAGGTAAATAAATCAATTGTAATGACATTGTGAATTTTTGTATGTTAAAATGTGTGCTTAAAGTTTTAAATGGATGAAACTAATTGCACAATAAAAAATAAAAATAAAACATACTTATATTGCATCAGTGGCATTTTTACAGGCCAGAAAATGCCAAATGTTAACTAACTGTAAAACATGGATTGTGCGAAACCATATATTGCAGATAATAGCAATGTATTAACACATTCTTCAGAGAATGCACAGGCTCCTGTCTATCTAAAAAGGTATTTGTCTCTGATCCCAGATGCACATTGGTAAACTGTATGATTGTTGTGTTAATATAAAACAAAATGAGTTGGTCAACGCCTGACACGCAGTGACTTATTGTTTCTAACTACCCCGTGGTCAGTGTGGAGGGAAAACGCGGCAAATACGAGTAATTCAGGCAAGATGCACACGTGATGGGAGAATATGTAGCAATGCCCCATTTGGTTACTCTGGTGCCCAAGATCACACATGGGGCTTGAGGAAGACCTCGGACTTTTGGTTTACTGAACAATGTGATCAAATGTTTCTGATTCACCAGGCAGGGTATATACCCAGCCATAACTAGTTTGCAGATTATTCTGTTATGTTTGTTGAACTACCTCCATTCACAAATGATGGCACATTGTGGCAAATTACATGAAAGCCTGGCTAGCACCATAACATTAGAGGCGCATCTTCATTTCTTGACAAATGGACTGACCTGGCTGCTAAAAATAAGCATTCACTGTTTTGAAAGGTTTCGCCAAAGTGCAGAGGCTCGACGAAACATGCTCTTGCTGGCTAAAGCGGTCTGTTGCTGTAGGTGAGGCCATTTTGTTAACTGAGCAAATCTCAGGGCAGATGGCTGGGGGGCTGCAGGTGCATTCAATGAAGGTCAGTTCTGCTGAGAAGAATCATTCTCTGCAACCTGAGAGAACGAAGTCTATTTACTATCATGATGTCTTATTAAGAGGTAAATAGTGTATTTTTTGGATTTACAGATGTAATCTCATAATGCATAACAACACGGCGCGTGCCTGTGTGAAACAATGAGAAGAGGGGGTATGTGTCATTGGCTCTTTTAGACTGTGTCCTGCAGTCTTTAAAGTAGTAGGGAAGTTTAAAGTGCTTTCAAAATGTCCCCTGAACGGGGTCCTCTGCTAAGCTTGTCTTGGCTTTAAATCATCTTAAATTAAGCTTGCGTCACTTTGTTGAGTTTCATCCTACACTTATACATGGGAAGTTAATAATGCAATTACAATAAAGGAACGGCAATTGTCATGTGCTAAGCGAGTGAGTCTAAATAACGACAGAGTGATGTTAAATTAGAAAAGTATCCAATAGTTGTGCAACAGTCATAGATGTTTTGGGTTTCAGCATGTCATCCTTAGACTTTTGCATGCATCTTAGTAGGTACTTCTCCCATGCACTAAAGAGGTTTGGTATTGCCTTGCAGTGACTGTGCGCTCCCTGGCGTAATTTCCTGCAGTGTTATTGCATATTCCTTATGCTAATTAGTTCCCCATTTATTTTAAGACTTTTGTCCTGCTTCTTGCACTAAGAAGTTCATGCATTGTCATTAGATAGTTAGAAGGTTCAAAGGTCGACATCCAAAGGGAAGATGGCGATGAAGTGAGACTTGTAATGCTCAAGCAGTGCACGGGTGGTCTTGGTAAAATTGTTCAACAACCAAAAGTCGACACATACTGGAAAAGGTGAGAAAAAGGATTTAGGGCAGGTGAAACAGACATGGAACTTGCACACACAGCGAAAGCATTGGAATAGTCCGAGTTAGGGAGTGGAAACGAAGAATAAAAGGAGGACCTGACCCCCGTATTTGGTTCGGTGAGTAGTCTGTGAGCCTGGGAAACATGCCCTGCTGAGAATACAAGTTCCCCAAGCTCACATACTACTCAGTGAACCAAAGAAAGCAGAAGGCTTACCCTGTCTGTTGCAAGTATTACATTCGCCTTCTGGGAAAGCAGACGCTCTAAGTGCAGTGCAGGCAGCCCCAGAGCCAAAGGAACAATTATAAAATCTAAAATGGCGGACAGGCCTGATATATACATAGTTTAAACCCCTAAGCCCAAATCAATACCAGGTGCACTCTGTCAAGCCTTCCAATCCCAGCCCTCACTCAATCACCTTCACCACTCACAGGTGCATAGCATCAGAAAAAAGCACACTCGGGATGGAAGGAACAGATTATAAAGGCAAAGGAGCAGATGATAACAGCAGAGGAAAAGGGAGGAGTTAAAGTATTCAGCAGAGTGGATGCAGATGGTAGCAATAGAGGGTAGATTAGAGCAGGTCAAATCTGGAGTGGAAGGAGACAGTGACAACAGAGGGATGGTGGAAGGGAAGAAATTATACCAGAAGTAGAAAGGAAGGAGGTGGTTACAGTGAAAGTGAAAAGGAGGGAGGAGGTAACATCAGATTCCGGGAGTGAGACTGAACAAGTTGTTTGGGAAAGTGGTAAAGAAACCAAGATGAAGATCAGTGCCTAGCAAGTCAGAATATGTTGGTGCTTTCAGGCCAGGTTGGCACTAGGCAGGCCCAGACAGTGGGAGGAGGAATACGACTGGGTCAGCAAGAGTATGGCCATTATAGAGAAGAACGAGTAAAGTTTCCCACATTTGTGCAGGGTTCACAAGGGACTCCTCTGTTGTTCTTCCTTTCAGCTACAACACTGACCCGACCAGTCAGGACCTTTGGGACCTGTAGTAGGCCAGGGCTACAGGACCCTGGAAAGCCTGTATCTAGAGCCAAGGAAAGCAAAAAGGGTTCATGAACCGCCTGAGCCCACAGCACCAGAGCAGTAACTGGTGAAACAACCTCCCAGAAGCTCTAAGGACGGGAACTTGAATGCCAGAGCGAAGAGGCCTGGCACCCACAGCCGACAGGAAAGTCACTTACAAGGAGAAGTCCATTCACGCTGTTTGATTGTTCTGTTCATGTTTCCTTTTATTTGGGAAGCTCCCCCATTACATGTTAGTTAGCCCTCGGTGCATAATCCTTAATTAACTCAATGCTCTTGGCCTCCTCCCTGGTCACCGCTATCTGCTACATGCCAGTAACGTACTCTTATTTTATTAAAGTTATTTCCTTGAAGCTTAACACTGATATTTGGTATGTTTTGTTGTTCTCAGATGGACCAGTTACCGATGCAGTTGACACATATCCCTGAACTTCATGCTAGCCCCCACTCAAGATTTGTGGAAGATGACCCCTTTGAAAGCCAAACAGGTTTTTTAGAGCAGACCTAAAAATGACTGTTTGTAACATATCATCAACCTTCTCCAGCAGGAAGCCAATAAAGGAAGCCGAAAGAATCACGGGACTTACTACGCAACTGGAAAAATACAATTTATATATTGTGTTTTTAAAGGCAATGTGTGCAAAGAAAATCACTTAGAAGTGCCTTACAAGCCAAGGAAGAGGGCAAAGACATCTGATCTTTCACGTGCTTTGGAAATATTCAGATCAAGTAGGTGCTGAGGAGAAGGAACGAGGTGAAGTGCAATACAATAGAGAAGCTGGGAGCGGAGGCCGTCCATGGAAAGGGAACACAAGTGAAGAGTGCCGTTGGGATGGCCACAGGCCTTCCATGTTGGCCAGTGGACAGGAACGGCGAAGGGAGCCTCTACTGTTTGTTTGTTTGTTTTATTCACGTTTTATGCGCGCCAAACCCAAGGGTAGCAGGGTGCAGTGGCAAGGAAATGCAAAACTTACAGGTTACATCATAGCATAACGTACAGTAGAGAATACAATAGGTCTCTGGAACACAGATAATTACAAAATATACAAAGTTTCGCGCCTTGAAACACTTGTGTATAGGCGTGTTACAAATGCCATATCATATCATATCAAGTTCAAGTAAGGTCAATCAGAGTTGCAGATGTATAGAGTCAAGAATTAGTGCAAGTCATTCCAGTAGGAGGTAGGTGACATAGGTCAACTGAGGTCAATCGAGGTGAGGAGTTGAATGACATTTTTTCTGAAACGAAGATAGGGCAAGTCCGCTCTCAAGTCTTGTGGTGGTGAGTTCCAGGTTTTTGCAGCCTTTACCGGTAAGCTATTTCCTCCGATCGTAGTGAGTCTAAAGTTCGGTACTGTCAAACAATTAGAATTGACAGCTCTGGTCAGTCTGAGAGATGTTCTCCTGTGGAATTTGTCAAACAGGTATCTCGGGGCGGAGTTATTAAGGGCTTTGTGGGTCAGGGATAACATCTTGAGATTTATTTTATTCTGCGTGGTCAACCAATTGTGATGGCGTCTGGCGGAGGAGATATGGGATCTTTTGTTTATGCCTAGTGCTGCTCTCAGGGCATTATTTTGTAGCATTTGTAGACTTTGAGTTATTGTTTTATTAGCTCCGGAATATAGAGCGTTGCAGTAATCAATTCTGGAGAGTATTAAAGCTCTAGCCAGGATTAAGCAGCTTTTATTGGAGAGGAATGGTTTACCGGCTCTTATCAGTTTGCACGTGTAAGCCATGGAGGAGGCACAGGATTTTAGCTGTTTATCAAGTGAAAGGGTAGAATCAAGATAGAGTCCCAGGGTTTTTACATCCTTGGACACTTGGATGATATTCCCATCTATGTTGAATGAGGAGAATTCCTGGCCTAGTTTTTTGATATTGGCTTGGGTGCCCAGGATAATCAACTCTGTCTTATCATCGTTCAGACAGAGGCCATGAGTGGCCATCCATGCCTGGATGATAAGATATACCTTGTTCACCAATTCCGTGTCTTTCGCATGATCCCCAGAAAGCGGGAGGAGGATCTGTGTATCATCTGCATAATTAGTGTAGGTGATACCGAGATGGTCCAAATCATCAAACAAGGGCTTGGTGAAGATATTGTATAGAGTTGGGGAGACACAAGAGCCCTGGGGGACACCGCATGAGATGGGGGTGGGATCTGCCGCTGCTGAGGGGGAGAATACTCTCATCCTTCTTTCACTCAGGAATGACTCGATCCATCTAATGGCTTCCGGGGAGAAATGGGCGGCGGAATCCAGGTGACTACAGAGGACTTTATGGTCCACCAAATCAAAGGCAGCTGAGAGGTCCAGGAGTAGCAAGAGTACTGTTCTCCCTTTGTCTCTCAGCTCGTCAATTTGGGATTTCAAGTCAATAAGGGCAGTTTCTGTTCCGTGTAGGGGACGGAAGCCCGATTGTCTCTCTCCTAGGAGGATGTGTAGTTCTAGATACTTTTGAATTTGGTTGTATGCAGCTTTGTCCAGAATCTTGAGAAGAAACGGTACCGTAGTGATAGGGCGGTAATTAGTGGGGAGGAGGGGGTCTAGTGTCTGCTTTTTAAGGAAGGGGAGTACCCAGGACTGTTTAAGGTTGGCAGGGCTGGTGCCTTAGGCAAAGGAGGCGTTAATCAATTTAGTGATAAAGGGAGATAATTCTCTGGCAGCGTCTTTTATTAATTGTGCAGGGCAGATGTCACCTTTACAATTAGATGGTTTAAGCGACAGGATAATTTTTTCTACTTCCAAGGTAGTAATTTTGGAGAAGTGGAAGGTATTACTATGCGCTATTAAATTATTGGTATGGGGCATTTTAGGCGAATCCTGAATTTTGAGTACTTCTTTTTTTTGCTGGATCATATTTTGGAGTGTGATAATTTTATTTGTTAGGGCTTGCTGGATATCTGTGCACCAAGGTTTGTCCTTGGTACAGGCATCCGGTGTGGCGATAGGAGACTCAAGTTCCTTTAGAATGGAAAAAAGCTCTTTCATGCTGGAATTGGATTTGGCTATACGATCATCATACGAGTTACGTTTTGCCTGGCAAACTTCTTTTTTGTAAAGTGAGGAGAGAGAAGTTAATTTAGCTTTGTTATCAAATGAGGGGCAGAGCCTCCAGGTGGTTTCACTCTTTCTTTTCAGAATGCGTAGGTCTCTTAGCTGTGGAGTAAACCATTTATTTAGATGAGCTTTCGGTTTGCTTGATCTAAGTTTTGGAGGTGCCAATTTATCTAGAGTAGAGAGCATGATATTATTAAATTCTTGCACTAGGGTGCTGGGGTTTAGATTAGCTGATAATGCGTTGAGGGTCGGTAATATAGCTGGGATCACTTTCTCTGCCGTGATACATTTTTTATTTCTGGTTAAGCAAGGTGGCGCTAGTGGAAGGGCCGTGGGGTTAGGTCTGGAAGTAGCTAGGTTAAAGGACACCAAAGAATGGTCTGTCCAAGGTAAGGGCATTATGGACGAAATAGTGGCTGAACAGTTACAGTCAGCTATTCAATCTAACGTTCTTCCCTTCAGGTGCGTAGGCTTGTCAACTCTTTGAGTTAGGCCTAGTACGTGAATAGTATTGGCTACCACTGTAGCATTAGTATCTGTGGTGTTGTGGAAACCTAAGTTAAAGTCCCCAAGGAGGATTAGTTGAGAACAAGGTTTGAGGTTATTAGTGAGTAGGTTGTGGAGATCCTCTTCAAAGGTGCCTAAGCAGCCTGGGGGTCTATATAGAAGGTGAATGGTGAGTGCTTGATTATTATTTATCTGGAGTTTGGCAGATAGGGTCCTGCAGGATTGGATCGATTGGGTGGGTACTAGTCTGAGTGAGAGGCTCGTTTTACAGATTATGGCGATGCCGCCACCTCTTGCACCTTCTCGGTCATGTCTGATTATCGTGTAGCCATCTGGGATGGCTAGCATGAGCGAAGGTCCTGCTGCATTGTGTACCCAAGTCTCTGTGATTGCGAGAAAGTCGAGGTTACCTTCTGAGATTAAGACGGCAATGTCTAGGGCATGGGCGACAAGCGATCTCACGTTAAGGAGGGCTCCAACGATAGTTGGGGTCTTAGTGACCTCTGTGGCTTGGGGGGATAGAGTAGTAGATGTATTAGGTGTTTTAGGCTTGGTATTCTGAATTGGGCAAATATTGGAATTGGGTTGAAGAGGTAGCCTAGTATAATGAAGTTTACAGACCTGCTGGAAATTGGTTTTGATGTTGGTAGGGGGAAGAGACCTGTGGAGAGGTTCATGCAGTTTAGTTAGTCTGGCACGGAGTCTAAGGTTTCTACTAAGTGTGTCACATGGGAGTGATACAGAGGTGGCTGTCTCAAGGGACCCATGGCTAGGATGTAGATATTGGCCAGGAGAGTTACAGTTCAAATGTATTGCAGACGTCAAAGGAGGTAGGGTGTTAGGTAGGTTAGCATCTAGCATGATAAGTGAGTGTAGGATAGTCCTCAGTAGGACTGTGTAAATAGCTGGTAGATACATAGTTATATAAAAGAGGCCTATCTAGAATACCACATTAGTAGTCGGTGGGAACCCTTGGCAACAAATACAAAGCACAGTATAAGCTAGAAATAGCAGCATGTAGGAACAATTTGGTACCGGGCGTCACCTAAATACTAAATCAATGTAATGTATGTAATCAATGACTCAATGGCAATAATTCAGCTATGCCGACTAGGTAAGTACAGGAGTGAAAATACAATCAATGACTCAAAGGTAATGGTTCAGCTATGCCGACTAGATAAGTACAGGAGCAAAAATACAATCAATGACTCAGAGGCAATGGTTCAGGTATGCCGACTAGTTGAGTACAGGAGCGAAAATACAATCAATGACTCAAAGGTAATGGTTCAGCTATGCCGACTAGGTACGTACAGGAGCAAAAATACAATCAATGACTCAGAGGCAATGGTTCAGCTATGCCGACTAGGTGAGTACAGGAGCGAAAATACAATCAATGACTCAAAGGTAATGGTTCAGCTAGGCCGACTAGATGAGTGCTGCAGGTTACAGGTAGGTGGATAAACATCACAGCTATGTGGGTGGTGAGCAAGTATGCGCAAAAGCGGCATGCATATGAACAATTTAAAGAACGAGGCAGTGATTCAAACAAGTAATAATATGAGCGTGATGGCCACTTTGGAAATACACTTCAGGGAGGAATGTTTTGTTGGCCGGATGTCCATGAGGCACAGGAGAAGAATGCAGACGCAGATTTGTGGTATGCCTGGTCAAGGTAGGTTGCAGCAGATCAGGTAAGTTTGTGGGAGATACTGATCATTTAGGGCTTCTGTGCAGCTGCAGGGGTGTGAGCCCGGAGTGTTACCTTAAAGAACCAGGTGTTGGAGGTCCAGGGGGTCTGGCAGTCGGCAGTACCGGCAGAAAACAGGCTCAGAACAGGCACCAGCCTTGTTCCTGAGGGCCTTGGAAGGAGAGGGCCGGCTTCGCCTGCCGGCACCCAATGGCAGGGGATGTAGTCACAGTGGCCAATCAGGCAAGGCCAAGACTACTGCTGTGTGCCTGGTAAGGCACATGGTGAGACAAGCCTATATGTGGCGGCCATCTTGGAAAGGGGTACCTCGTGTACCTCGGTGCTGGAAACAGGGCAAAAACGTGCTCTTGCAGGTGCAGGGCGGGTGCGGGGCGGGTGCAGGGCTGCCTAGGTCCTTAGTGGGCCATCACGTAGCACTTGTGGGCATTTAGGCATCAATTTTGGAAAATCGAACTTAGATGAGATGAAAATTAGCGCAATTTGGAAGCGCTTACCGAATTGCAGCAGCTGATCCGGGAAGGTTTCCTGGCCAGGCCCGCTGCTCCTGCAGTGTCGGGGCCTCGGGAGATGAGCTCCTGCTCATTCAAAGGAATCCACACTATCTGGCAGAGAAGTCAGAGTCAGGAACAAAATCATAAGGGTTAGATATTATTAGGCAATAAAATAATGAAGCAAGGAGAGGATCACGGGACAAGCTGAGAAAAGGAATCACAAGAGATAGATGGAAGTAGGGTTTGTGACAAGGCCCACTGAAGGCCATTCAGCCAATTGACGGGGGGGGGCACGGCGGTCCATTTGGCATGAGCATTTCCTGAACTTGGAACCAAGAGGAAATAAGATCAAACAGGCTAGATGTGGGATATAAATGAGGCCAAGCTGTCCAGTGGTCTTGGATTGCCACATAGGTCCATAGTGGCAAGTGGTCTCTTGGTGTCACCTCTTTGCGACTTGCAAGGGAGTCACACGTGAGCTGGCCCTTCAGATGCCCATAGGGTTAGGAGAAAACTCATTGCCACTTCCAGCGCAGCAAGCAAGATCCTCGAAACAGCCTCAAGGGATACCATCTCACCTGGACTGCAAGTTCAAGAACAAGCCCTAAAAGGACACTCGCTTGGCCCCACATCTGCCTCTCATTTGCTTGACCTGCCAAACAGTCATGTCCTTTACCCCATCACTATTTATATGTTAACTGCACATTTGTCATTTCCGTGACCTCTTGTCACAAAGGACGCAGGTACTTTTATGGAGTGAGCAGAGAAAAAGGAGTTCATGTATCCACTTCTTCACAAAGGCAAAGGTGATGGCCGACTCCTCTTTTGGCTTTCAGGTTGGAGAGGGGGGCTGTTTGTGTGGATATTATACTGTTTTCTCAAGAAGCTGCATGTTCTGTTAACAGAGGGAATGCTGTCAGCTTTCCAATGTACCGTGAATATACTGGGAGATAAAGTTACCACTGTAGCTATGTTATAGGATTGTAACGGGAAGAGGGAATATCAGATCCTTCCTTTGATAATACTCAATGTTTGTTTGCAAGACGTGCAACGCATGTGCAACGTGACATCAGGAGGTGAAAAGGGTTTCGGTGTAAGTTTAACCTTCTACACAATTCATGAACGAAGTCTGTGATAGAGGGAGTTGGCAGCTCACAGGGTGTTCTTCTACCATGGGCTGCAAGTTTCTGAAGTGATAATGCAATATCTTGGTTCCTTCCGCCTATTCTGGGAACCAGTACAGGTTGTTTCCACAAGTTTTAAAGAGGTGTTCCACACCCTCTATCTAGGGGGGGGAGTAGGCGCACATGTAGTTTGTTCGGGGAGCTACAGGAGGTTCAATTAAGCATCTGTCTTCTGGCTCCAGACCAGACAGACAGATGGACCAATCAGTAGGCAGCACCAATGTAGTAGTAATCTGAGTGCTGCCCTGAATGTGGGGGGTGGGGGGTTGAAAAGCTGGAGACTACCGCCAGGTACACAATGTTTAAAGCTAGCATGGAGCGGAGTGTGAGGCGAGGGCTCTTGTGCGTCTAATCCTAGATACAGGGTTCAATCTGAGCCCTGAGTCAATTAAACTGTCAATGTAGCCAGGAAATAGCTGTGACCCAGAAAGCATGCATTGACAAGGGTTCTAGAATCTTTGCATCCTGTAATGGGGGACTTGGCATGGGATCTGGCACTAGGGGATTCTTGGTGAACTGTGGACAGAATTTTCCAGAGGAGCCAGTAGAGGGCTAATGCCTAAATCCAACATGTGGTGGGCGCACACACACACACACACACCCCATAAAGGAAGGTGGAGGAGAGGGGTGGAGGAAGGTGGATGAGAGGGGTGGGCTTATGAGACCAAGGACCAATTACTCTGAGGCTGGCAGCGCAGCATGTGTTAAATAAAAACGATTCATAATCTGATTCAGCCTGCTTGTTCAATGTAGTTTTGAGGCAAGCTACGCTCAATTCACCAAAATTCCAGGGGTAGCGTAAGCGACATCACATACCTGATGACATTATGGAAGTAACATTGCATGACCTTTGACCCTGGCAACTTCACAGGAAGTGATGCCATATGATCTTTTGCCCTGGTGACATCACAGGAAGTGACATTGCAGAAGTATAAAATAAACGTTTTACTTTAAACCATATACACACAGCTCCACCTCACTGATGAAGCCCAACAAGGCTGAAACACGTGTCTGGGGTTGCTGTTGGTACTCTTGTTCAAAGGAGGTTTGCCCGGCATTTCGGTGCTGTCCTGCCCTTGTGGGCGGGATAAAGGCTGATATGCAAATCAATATTTCTCCTTTGTGAATGGTACAGTGAGCTAAAAGCGATTCTGCGGACTCTCAAAGTGGGAAAAAAACACAGAACAGGTTATCGTGCCAGGTTCTTTCTAGAGAGGGGCACCTGCTATCTTTTTTGTATTTGGCAAGGAACTTGGGGTTGGTCACTCTAAGTTCCCTGGGGGAACTCAGACGTGGACCCCTTGCTCACTGTGTTCAGAGAGGCACAGCTCCACCTTACTGACGAGGCCCAACAAGGCTGAACTAGGTGTCTGTGGTTGCTGTTGGTACTCTTGTTCAAAGGAGATTTGCCTGGCATTTCAGGCTGGACTACCCTTGTGGGCAGGACAAAGACTGATATGCAAATGGTGATTCCTCCTTTTGTGAAAGGTACAGTGACCTAAAAGAGATGACTGCGGACTCTCAAAGTGGGAAAGAAACACAGAACAGGTTATCATGCCATGTTCTTTCTAGGGAGGGGCGCCTGCTATCTTTTTTGCATATATTAAGTATGGTTCTGTCCCAAAATGTAATGGGTACAGTCCTGATATGCTGGGGGCACACTAAGCAGAACCATCGTATGTCAGGAGCACTGCCTCATATGGTCAGTCACTGTCATCTAGTATCTGTTAAAGCCTCACCTATCGGGTATAACCATAATATGCTAAATACTGCCTTACATACCAGACACCGCTATAAAATAAAATGCTACGGGCAACCTCATTTCTCCTATAGCGCCATCTTACACCAGGATAAGCCTTATACACTAAGTATAGTCTTCAGCCTCACAAACCCAAGCGCTGTGATCATTGCCAAGTGCCGACTGAATTGCCCAAGTGCTGTCGTGTTATGGCAATTAAAGCCTGAAATACTCAAACCATGATTCAGTATGTCTGTTTTGTTTTTTGCTCATTACTGTGCTGTCTCTCTACACTGCAGTACTTAACTATAATGCATTCACTCTAGCTGCTCCTGCTTTCTCCAATCATGCTACAACTTCCTCCTTTCCTATTCCTATCATAAATCTCACATTTCATAATTCCCACTACTCCATCTCTTTTGCACCTCCTGCTTCAAACAAACAAAGCCGTCTAGCTAACTATACTTCCCCTAACACCTATCCATCTTGCCTCTCTTCCTCTGAGATTCAATTTCTCTTCTCTTCCTTATGGCATCAACTGAACATTGCACTCTGGAATTCTCACTCTGTATGCAACAAAACTTCTTTAATCACAGACTACTTTCACTCCAGCTCTCCTCCCCATGAACTTGTTTCTTTCACTGAAACGTGGATTTCTGCTTTTGACACTGCCACTCTAGCGGCACTACATAACTCCAAACTATCCTTCATTCAGTCTCCTCGCCTGACTGGTACAGGCGGAGATGTCGGACACCTACTCTCTTCCTGCCTCAATGTGTCACAAATTTCCAATGCCTTGTCCTCTCCTTCCTCTTTAAAATTCACCATCTCTGTTATTGCCCTGCCTCACTCAGTTCAAATCATCTCCATCTATCTCTCTCCTGGTCTCACTGGACCATTCTTTGATGATCTTGGGCAACTCCTTGATTCTCTTTCCACTAAACATCACCTCCTTCTCTTAGGTGACCTTAACCTTCCCTCTTCAAACACTTCTCAGAAATCTGAACTTCAGTCTTTTCTTAGTGACCACGCTCTCCACTCTATCCATAACCTACCAGCCCACAACAGGGTTAACTCTTTGGATCTCTTATTTATCTCCACCTCTTCCTCAGCCACTAATTCCACTGTCACACCATCCGTATCTGATCACTTTATTGTTTCCACCACCATCTCCTTTCCATCCTCTGACCTCTCTTCATCACTTGCCTCACCTATTACTAAAAGGACATTTGCATTTTCTGCCATTCCTCCATTTTCTCTGACCTGCAGTTCTCACTCCCCTTCACACCTGATGCCTCTTCCACTAACAATGCCTTCTCCAGCTTTCAATCCATACTACATGACTCCTTCTCCTCTCACTTCTCACTGCTACCTTTCACCCCTAAGTCTCAATGTCCGCAACCATTGGTCACCAGATTCATACGCTCTCTCTGCACATGCATTCAGTAGGGATGTAACGGTATTACGGTATACCGTTAAAGATACCGTGAACCACTTAATTGAACAATAATGTCACATTTTTTATACCGGTATACCGTTCATACCGTTAAGTGTGCTTTTCAATCTGATTTGGAAAGGCTACAGTAAGCAAGTGCTGCGCAGTCTTGGTCTTGCACTGTTGGATGTGCCGTCTGCCAAGTAGTTTCAGTTGGAGCAGTTTTTAATGCCATTCCAAAAACCACACGTGCCTGACACAAAATCAATATGTTAGCAATAGGAAGAATAAATACAGTGCCAAGAAGGAAAAGGGTTTACTTTGGGTTGGCGGCTTTGGGGTTTATATATGTATAATGGATAATGTTTTCTAAACATATGACAATGGGGGATTTCCCTGTTCTATCATTGAATTTACATATTATAAGTCACACTGCGAAATTTACTCATCTCTGTGGGTATTCCCTGCTGCCATACCAAAGGGTAACATGTCCGTGATTACTGAACACCTTTTGGCCCGCAAGTAAACTAAAGGCTGTAACGTAAAGAGAGAGTGCGTGTGCGTATGTGTGTGTATGCGCACAAGCGTATACTACCATCAGACACCATTGATCTGTGGCATGCAGGTTATCAAGATGGCAACATGTTCATCTTCACCAGTAGCCAGTGGGGGAGCTAAAAGCCTAAATGAACACTTAAGAAAAGCTATTCAGTTCCCTTTGCCAGTCGCAGCAGGGCTCCTCTCCCCCTCTTCCTCTCCACACGTGTGTTTGTGTTTGGTGGAAGCAAGGGGTGGCATTTCAGTTGAAAGTATGTTGAAAAGCCCAATTCTGGCCCTGGGTGCCTGGTTTTGTTTGTTTTGTTGATAAATCTAACAATTTATGACCTTTTAGAAAATATTTGTTAAGATTAGTTAACTCCACCAGCTATACCGCGATAACCATGATATACCATCATTTGGCAAGAAGGTTATTGTACCGTCATAAAACTAATACTGCATTCAGCATTCAGTGGCTGCTGTGCACATGGAGGTGTACCCACTCACAGCAGTAGCTGCAACTCTACCTCTCCACCCTGAACTCTCTCTCAGATGCTCTCAAAATGGATTTCTACCTCACCCTCATTGACTCTCAATCCAACCGTCCCCGCTGGCTATGTGGCACCCTAAACTCACTCCTCAATCCACCCAAACCAATGAATATCAACACCACTCTCACAGATAATGGCCTAGCTGAATTATTTGCTGCAAAAAACTCCAGAATTAGAGCCTCTCTTCTTACCTTCTTCACACTTCCTCCTCCTACATGCTATACTTTGTATATTCTACCATCATCCTCTACCTCTATCTCCCACTTCAGTCACACTAATACTGAAGAGGTCTGCTCTATACTGATGAAGGCTAACCCCTCTTTGGACCCATCAGACCCCCTTGCTCTCTAGCTAGACAAGCCTTTTTCTCCTTAATTGGCCGCTCACCTCGCTGAACTTTTCATTCTGTACTTTAACTCTGCTTGCTTTCCCTATACTTTCAAAATGGCCACAGTCATCCCTCTCCTAAAAAAGCAAGGAGCTGACTTGAACCTACCGGCTAGGTTTTGGCCTGATTCTCTCCTACCCTCTACTCTAAAGTGCTGTAAAGGGTTATGTTCACCTGTCTTACCAATTTATTTGACATCCACAACCTTTGAGACCCCTTACAAGCAGGTTTCTGCTTCGTTCACTCCACAGAAACTGCTCTCATGAATGTCTCCAAGTTCTTCGCCTCTGCTAAGCACTCCAACCTATCCTCTATTCTAATTCTTTCTGACCTGTCCGCTGCCTTTGACAATGTCGATCACTCTGATCCCTTCAATACTCTCTTCTTGGGATTTACCCTTGCCTGGATTGAAGCCTACTGGGCACCTCACCAATTCTCTGTTTCCTGGAACAACAATACCTCTGAACCCACTCCTCTAACTGTTGATGCTCCAGAAGGTTCTGTATTGGGTCCTCTCCTCTTTACACTCTGCACCTCTGCTCTTGGGGCACTAATCTCTTCCTTTGGGTTCTCATACCAACTCTTCGCGGATGACACCCAAATCTTCTTCTCTTTTCCTGAACTCTCCTCTGATCTCTCTATCAAAATGTACAACGGTCTATCTGCCATTTAATATTGGATGACTTTGCACTCTCTGATTTTAAACGCTACCAAATCAGAGGTGCTCTTCCTCTCTGCCAAACACTCTCTTTCTTGTCTCTTTCCCTGCCTATCCAGTTCTTACCTGACACTCTCCCCTCCTGTTCTTCAGCTAGAAACCTCAGCATCATCTATGACTCTTCTCACACCTTCTCTACTTTCATCTCCAAAACGGCAATGGCAGTTCTCCTCAACCTGCTAAATATTATCAAAATCATTCACCGCCTTCCTTTCAACACTGCCAAGCATCACTTAACCATTCGTGTCTTCTCTTAACTGGACTACTTTTCCAGATCATCTTTTTTCTCCCCAACTATGTATTCTGTCCTCTTGACTAGATCATTAACTGTGTTACTAGGGCTCTCTTTGAACTCCCTCACTTCACACCTATTTCCTTGTCAGTGTCCATGCTGGATAGCTGGTGATACAAAACAGGGCCAGATTTAAATTTCTTCTCCTGGTTCACAAATCCATCCATTGTAAGGCACCACTATATCTATCCTCCTCTATCCAAATGTTACAAGCATTCTCATAATCTCTGCTCTGCCTCCTCTGTTACCCTTGTGGTACCTCGCCCGCCCAGTGCTTTATTTCACGTCTGCTCGTTCTCTCTTCTTGCTCCACTTGCATGGAATTCTCTTCCTCCGAACATCTGAGGAACAGTCCACATCCATTTGTTGAAAACCCAACCAAAAGTCTATCTCCTCGCCTCCGAGTTACCCTCTTAACCTACCTCTCATTTGCCTTCTAGCTAAATTCTTTTCCATCACCTCTGACCTGTCTCTGTCCCTCACCTTCTCCGTTTCCACTCTAGCACTTCATCCATTATGATCACACCCCTAAAACAGCTGGCCGTACTGCCTACCTGCACTTAAAAACGTCTAATTTTGGTTGTCCTTAATCTATGTATGTCCACCCATACATTGTACCCTGTGACTGTTCCATTTACTGCCCTCTACAACCTGGTCAAAAATTTCACTCGAACTCACCCCATTGTAAGAACCTCAATGCTTTCCATCAAATCTGGTATATTATCTATTGTATATATTTTTGTGATCAAAAGAACATTGGTCCTCCCTGTATATAAAGACATATAAATAAAATATGATTATAATGCAAACTTTACAGAATACTCTTTTGGTCATCACAATTTGAGAGGTAAGAGAGAATTAGGCCATGCGAGCTAAAGTGCTTTGCTCAGGATCACACATATTGGTCAAGTGGAGGAGCTGGCGCTTGTGCCTATTTAACTGTCTCCATTACCCAATAGACCTTGTCTCCTACCATCCCACATTCAATTGTCCACTAACATGCTAAGGTGTTTGCATTGTGTTCTTTCTTGAGCACACACCGTTGTTTGTGTTTAATAATGTGGATATGTGATGCACCAAATCACATTCTAAGTGAATCTAAAAATAGAAAAGAAATCTTTATCAAAACATGTTGGGTAGAAGAAATTTGATTTATTGTGATGCTATGCAGGACAAACAGAATAACTAGAGGTAATACATTAATTCACTGAGCTATCCCCATCCATTTCTGCATACTGCACACAAGTTTTAATTTCCTAACTATACAAAAGTACATAGAAAAGGCTGCTTTGCACAGTTTACTATGAAGTGTCACACATAAGACATAAAATAACACACTTATCCAAATTGCAAACACAGAGATGGCACACACACACACACACTGAGTGAAAACATATGCATAGGAATTCAGCTACCCAGACAATTATAATTCTGAAGCTGCCATGGCAAGTGCTATTGGAAGAAGAAAATGTTTAGTTTCCTTATGCAAATGTACAAAGTATACACTCCTTCGATAATTTCCTCTGTCAGTGGCTCCCACTAAAAAAACAGTCATAATCCTGAAAAGGTGAATGGGACTAAACACACTTAGGAGGTCATTTTCAATAAAAATGCAATTTGCACGCAGGGGATCACCAACGTTTGCACTTCTGTGGGCCTCATTACGACCCAGGCGGTAAGTTACCGCCTGGGTCGTACCTTTACCACCATGGCGTAAACTACGTTTACGCCATGGTGGTTGGCGGACTTACCGCCCCATTCCGAGGTTGGCGGGGCGGTAAGTCCCCATTAACCCATTTACCCTTCCCCATTCCCATTTTTGCCCCACAGGGCATAATGGGAGTGGGGAAGGCGTTAATTACGCCACCGTAAATTACGGTGGCGTAATTAACAACAAGGTCCCTTAGCGCCATGAATTTTAACACCTGCTAAAAGCAGGTGTTAAATCCTCCATGGCGCTAAGGGACCTCGGAATCAGGCGTTAAGGGTCGGCGCCGTTTACGCCGCCGTAAACCCCTTACCGCCTGGGTCCTAATGAGGCCCTGTGTGTTGGATCCCCTGCATGCAATTTCCAACACTCACAAAGCTGAACTCCACTTTGTGAAACATGAAACGCCACCTGCAAATTATGCTTTGCAGGCAGCCTTTTATAATGGATTCCTATGGAGTCTGCCTGCTATTTACCCAGTTTAAATGCAAGGCGTATTCCGTAGAAATCCTTTGATTTTACACCTGATTGAAAATCTGATGCAGGCGTAAAACTGGGGTCTCTGCCAAGATGGAGGAGGAAAGCAAAGTGGAGATGCAAAATGGCCCCTCTTAGAATGCAACAAACAAAGTATTTTTTTTTTCACTGAGCAATTAACCACTCTTTGAAATATTGGTGGGCAGACCTGTAGGCCAGGTCTGGCAGAGACAGGTACACTGGTACCAAGGAGATTGCTTGGGGTAGCAGCTATTATCCTTAAAATACTTCAATGCCTTTCTCAGGCATAGATGATATTGTGCATCATCCATATAAATCTGAAAGCCCCATCAATCGTTCTCAATTAGCTGGGCCATAGGACACATGTTTATATTTAACAAAAAAGTGATAAAAAACAAGGAACCTTGTATAGTGGAAAACTTTCTGGAAGGTGGGTTTGTTAGTGGAAGAAGTAGAAGGAGCCCCCTTTTCTCTCATGTTACATTTTGACAAGTGGTCACGCCCCCTGTTTCCGGTATAGTCCCTCTCCCTTTTGATGTGCTTGACATAAACTTCATATAAATTTGATATAAAAAATAATATAACATTTTTTTTATATCAATGTTATATCAAATGTACATTTTTATAGGAAGTGTTTTCTAATTTATATGAGTTTTGATATAAAGAGAATATAAATTTAATATTAAATCTATATAAAGATGGGAGCAGCGCACAACAATGTTGCTTGATCGAGTGCCGAGAGCAAAGTGAGCTCTTTAGACGGGGATTGTGAATCTAGGGTTTTGTATAGTGACGCGTTGATGATGTCACAGAGGGATTTTATGTCAAATTGATAAGCCCCCCAAAGTTTTTGATAGCAGTTGTATTGAACCCCAATCATTTTTACATAGATTTGGTTTGGAAGCAGAAAATATCAAACAATTTTGATATCTTATGATGGCAAAAAAAAAAAAAATATATATATATATATAAAGAAAAAATATGTATTCATATACACATGAAAATAAAAAACAATATACATTTTTATTTCTGGATATCAAAATGTATACAACAATATTACAAAAAAGAAATGTATATTAAAATGTATATATTTTTATATACAATATTCATTTAGATTTTTTTATTTAAAGTTCTCTGAAAATGTTTTTGCAAGGAGGCAGGGGATTGTGGAGTTACAGTTACATCCCCTAAGTGCACGGTAGGCCTAAGGCAGTGCAGGAACGACTGGACATGGAGGAACCTGGTACCCTGTGAGACTCTGAGGGTAGCCAGGCAACCAGTCAGCGCAGCAGACAGGTAGGCCAGCAGGGTCACCAGAGAGAAAGCTGACGCGAAAAGGTAGGTCTTCAGCTGCTTCCAGAACTTCAGGTTGTCCGGCTCAAGTTTGAGGTGGCAGGGAGGTCATTCCAGAGGGAGGCACCTACAGAGGAGAGAGATCTCCCCCCAGCCCCGCTCTCTGCCTGGAGAAGTGGCTGACCCTCAGAAAGTTTGAGGGGGCTGAGCGAAGGGCTCGAGAAGGAAGGTGCTTAGGAAGCGAGAGTTGGATGTAGTGCAGCCCGGCCCCAGAAAGCCTTGTATACGATGCAGATGGTCTTGAATTGAACTTGATCCTTGCAGCCACCGAGAGCCAGTGGAGAGATTTCAGGGCTGGAGAGATATGGTCCCTGGGCTTGAGGCCAAGGACAAGTCTTGCAGTGCTGGATTACTTGCAGATGGTGTAAAGTAGAGGAAAGCAGATTGAGAAAGGCTATTGCAGTAGTCCAGCCTAGAGAAACCAGGGCTCTGGAGACATTGAGCTTCTCGGGAAACGTGAGAAAATGAAGAATACCTCTGAGGAGGTGCAGCTGGTAGTGGGCCTTCTTGGACGGGTCTGTGATATGAGGAGAGAAGGAGAGAGTGGAGTCGAAGATGACAGCAAGATTTTTTGCTTCACAGGAAGGCGAAGGAAGAGGGCTCAAGGAGTGCAGTCAGAGTGAGAGAGGGAAAGCGGGGCAGCAGTCCCATTGAGAAGGATCTCAGTCTTGGTAGCATTAAGGCAGAGATTGTTGGAGGTGCACCAATCCTGGATTGCGGATAGACAGTCAGGAATGAGCGAGAGAGGCAAGGGGGCTGAAAGAGAGCTGAGTGTCATCCGCATAACACTGAAAATTGGAGAAGGTAGAGAGGAGGTGGGCCAAAGGGGCCAAGTAGACATGGAAGAGCCAGGGTCAGAGGTTGGTGCCCTGGGGAACACCACACGTGGGGAACGAGGTGGTGGAGAGAAAGGACCCAAGTTGGACCTGGGAGGGTCGGTCCAGGAGGAAGGAGGTCAACCATTCCAGGTGCTGGTCAATGATGCCCAAGTTCTGACGGAGTCAATTGATCAGGATGGCATGATTGACCGTGTCAAAAGCAGAGGAAAGGTCAAAGAGGATAAAGACATAAGGAAGTCTTGAATCGAGATTAGTGAGCAGATCTTGAGAGGTGTTCAGGAGAACAGTTTCGGTGACTCTGGCTGCTCTGAAGCCAGGGTGATGGTCATGGAGACAACCAACAATTCAGTGTGGAGAGTAAACTGGGAGATGGCCAGCTTTTCCAGGAGTTTGGCCAAGAAAAGAGTGATAGAGATCGGGCAATAGTTTCCCGGACAGGTAGGATCGGCAGAAGGCTTTTCAAGGAGGGAGTGCACAAGGGAGTGCTTGAATAGGGAGGGGGAAGTTCCAGTGGCAAAAGAGTGATTGCAGAAATCAACCAATGCTGGATCAAGTGTGTCAATGTGGTTCTTGATGGTTCTGGATGAGCAGAGGAGCACCAGTTTGGATGACACTTTCTTAAATCGGGCTAGTCTAGAAACATCGTCAGGTGTAGTTGGAGAAAAAGAGGAGAAAGGAGAAGAGGGAGATGTGGCCAGAGGGGGACCAAGAGACATAGAGGGAGAGTTTTAGTGCTGAAGTGGGAAGCCAGAGCCGTACAAAGGGAGAAAGGGACTGGGAGGGAATAGGAGAGGTGGAGACTGCAGAAGGATTGGCCAGGTCCTTGCACATTTTAAAGAGGTTGACCATGTTGTTAGAGGCTGCAGAGATGCGGGCTTGGATGATGGCTCTCTTCTTTGATGGGACATTGAGTTTTTATTGCCTTTAGAGCAGGCGACAGGCCAGTTTTTCAGAGGATGCGCCTGATGCCCTCCACTTCCTCTCAGCCACCATACACTTGCGTGTCAGGGTGGCGAGGTTGGAGTCATATCAAGAGTTTTACTTGGTGGTAGGCTTCAGACAGATTCTCATGACAGAGGCAAGTACGTCCAGAGTGTTGGAGATAGAAAGGTGCAGGTTAGAGAGGGCTGTGTCAGAGTGTGAGTCAGCAGCAGGTGTAGGAGGAGCAGAGAAAGTAGCGGCAAAGGCATCCACTGACACATCCATCATGGGCGTAACGACCGAGAAGGTCAGTGGCAGTGCTGAGTTTGGCTTAGCCTGGGGGGCAGAGAGCTTCAGGTGAGAGAAAAGCATAAAGTGGTCAGCCCAAGAGAGAGGAGTGGTGAGAGGGTTCGAGAGTGGGATGTCTAAGGGGATGATAAGATCTAAGGTGTTCCCGGCCGAGTGTGTTGGCCCAGAGGGTAGAATGGAAAGAGAGATAGAGCCGCAGAGGTTGCGGAAGGGCCCCGAGGAAGGATTAGAAGCATCCATGTGGATGTTGAGGTTTCCAAGGAGGAGAAGTTGAGAATCAGAGGCAAGGAGAGAAGAGGAGAGGTCAGCCCACTGTGAGAGGAAGAGGGAGACCTGGCCAGATAGCCTGTAGATGGTGTTGACAGATTTAGGGGTTTGTGAATCAACAAGCATAATCCCATCACCACTCTTCGGTTCCTCTCTTCAGGGGTAAGGGGTGCTCATAACGAACCCATCTGCATGGGTTCAGATTCTCCCATGGAGGATTGTGGTGCTTCACAGGGATTCAGATAGATGGGAGCAGGTTTCAAAGGTGTAGAACAAGTCTTTCTTCTTTCAGCTTTGCGTTCCTGAAGACAGTAGTCGATTTGTATTGGCCATGTCAAGGAGAGCCTGAAAAGAGCCTGGCCGGGCAACAAATGGCAACTCATCTTTTATCTCCTCATTCAGTCCTGAAATTCAGGTAGCTTCTCCTGGGCTCAAAATACCATGTCAGGCCGATCAAACATGGCCTTAAAGGACAAAACAAAGCCATCATAATAGTCCAATTGCAGGTCACCTGAGAGAACTAAGGGGGTAGCCCAGGTGAGGGTATTACCAGCAAGGTGTGATATAATAAAGCCCACCTTGGCCCTATCAGTAGAATAGAAAATAGGGCTTAAAGGTAAAGTGTACCAAACAGGAATCCAAAAATACCTATAAAGTCTTAGGGGAGTCATTGTACTTCTCAACCACCCCCCGCACAGCCCATAGATATCCCTTGTGGAATGAAGGTATCTTGAGATAACACCAGTTGTCTCAAGGCAGCATTCTCAGCCTTTAAATTCTGGACCTCGGTGGAGAGTTCCTGGATGCCTCGTAGTAAATCCTGGACTGAGGGATCCATATCCGCAGGAATTGTGGAGTCTTCTGCAAGGACTTCTTAGTAGTTTTGGTCTTGATGTCTTTCTTTTTAGTCCGGGTTTCGTGAAGAAAGGTGCGAGCCTCCCCTGACGCCACTCTGCCTAGTAGGCAAAGCACCAGGCAGTCTGACCCCGTGGAGACCACCCATTATCAGGACAAAAAACCCCAATGATGGGGAAAAACCTGTAGTTCATAGATTGGTAGTGCAGGTAAATCCAGAAAAATACAATGCAAAGATGGATTTAAGCGATCCAGGAAGATGCAGCAGCGAATCCAAACAAGGTATTCCAGGAAAAGGGCATCCAAGGATTAACAAAGAATACCAGGAAGGCAGCATGGAACACAGAGCAAGGAAGAACAAGGAAACAGGACCAGGAAGGAGGGAATCCACAAGGCACAAGACAGCAAGGAACAAGGGAAGGAGGAAAGGGGACACGGACAGGAGAGAGCGCCAAGTTTAGGAAGTACGAACCGTAGGCAAGGAAGTACAACCAAGCGTTGAGACTTGAGGTTTGCTGTGTCTCAGGCACATGAGCCTCCGGCGCATGTGAACACTGTCAGAGAACTAGACAATGTTCACAGCAATCCGGGAACACTTGCGGTGGCCATCTTGGTAGTAAAAGTGGCTGCCGCAATCGAAGAGCGAGCCCTCCAAGCTAGCCAGAAAGGCTGGTCACGGTGAGATATGACAGGTGGCCACAGTCAGAGAGAGGCCAGGAGAGATAGAGAGCCTGCAGACCAGACATTCAAAGGAGGAGTAGGCATGCATGGGAATGACAGATGCAGGCACCCACTCAGGAAGGTTCAGGGCTACTCCACTTCCATTTTGATATAAAAATGTAAACCAATCTTATATGAACTGGCTTTGATAGAGAGTGTAAATAATGAAAAACAGTTTACTTTATAAGTAAAGTGTGCTTCCCAGAGCCCGTACAAAAGTCAAACTATTGTTTCTAAGGGGTCTACAGAATGTCGTGTGTGGCATACATGTGCCCCTCTGTGACCCACCAAAAAGCTGTGAATCAACCCTGCAGGGGTTTTTATATCTACGACAAGGCCTGGGGAATACTAGGAATGTGCTGACACACAGAACGGCATTCTAGCCACAGGTGGGCTTTATATTTAGCTCGCCTGAATACAGGATATTTGTGCCAGCTGCATAAATAAACCACCCATGTAAATACACACGGACAATGTTTATCAACTAAAACCAATGGTAGTTAGCAAGGCTATTTCTACCTTATGACTGAAGGAAGGCACAGGAAGCAGCTGTAGGCTGAACTCAATTTTAGATGTTGCTATAAGGATATAGGAAGCTAACTATTCACAATCTACAGTGACACTCTCTAATTCTTGCCAAGTATGCAGTGCAAGTAGATTGCTGTGCTTCTGTTGATAAGAACAATGGCATTGGCCCCATCTGCAGAGGTGAGGATATTTTTAGATGTTGTTATAGCACATAGGATGCAGTATGCATGCAATAGAATGCTCTGCTTTGTTGATAAGAAAACCATTTCTGCGAATTAAGCATAAATACATACATCAGTGCATTGTTGATAATGAAACAACATTGAGCTTTCACTACTTAAAAGGGGTCTCTGACTCCAGCAGGGGTGTTGTCATTCCCATTGGCAGAGCGCCAGCCTGATTCACCCCTGCGGACCCCGGCTAATTGACCTGGGGCACTTAATTGCAATTCTGCAGGGACCTTGCTTTTCGGCTGGATTTGATTTTGGGCCCGTGGACCCCTGCAAAGCCTTTTAATTGAAAGCTGTGCTGCTGTTTATTCAGAGTTTTATTTCAACAACTGAAAAAATGTGGAGGTATTTTAAAACTTTAATGCATTGTTTTTGTATTTTTCTAACCTTTCTGAGGCAGGCCCTTTCTAAGACAGGCCCTTTCTGAGACAGGCTGTGCTTTTAATGACGTGTTTCAAAATTTATAGTTTACTTAGAATGCTTTGTGGTTATGCATGAGGCTAGGATAGTGTAACACTCACCTGGTAGCCACGGGGACGTCACTCAGCCTGTTCTGACCTCTCACAACCTCGAACCCTTCCCTGGAGGCTATTCGACTGGAGACTGGGCCTGAAACACAGGATTGGTAGAGTTTAACTCCCTATTGTCTCTGTGTGCTTGAACCCCTTCTTCCCCGGGTTCCATCCCTTCCCTTTGATCCACAGCTCACCTTGTTTTCTTGGATGTGTGCTTTCCATCCTACCTTCAGCGCAGGGGCGCGTTGATTGATGCAGGCTCGTTGCTGCCTAGTTACTTCACTGGTAAGAGTCTGACAGGTAAGTATAATGAATCTTTTGAACAGTTCTCTAACTTTGTGCCTTTCCTTCCTTAGATGATGGCTGGCGTCCGGGGTTTGGCAACGTGCCGCTGAGATGAGTAGCGCTAAAGGTGAGTGAGAGCGTGATGCGCGATGCAGTGGGTAAGCGGGGCATGCGGCGCCTCTAGATGTTTCCACACTAACCTGGAGTGTCTTTCCCTCTTGCAGATGGATGAGACAGAGTTCCCCCAGAGCGGCTGGGATTCAGGTAAGCGTTTGGAGCTCGTACAGTATTTAAAAATATGCGAAGATTTGCAGAATGCTTACTAATGCCTTTTTTCTGTTCTTTTCCCTTTTCCTTAGGAAGCGGCATGCCGGGATGGGAATGACACCACCGAAAATGCCAGCAGAACAGAAGGAGCGATGACTGATGGGCAGAAGCGCTGCAAGGTAAGGCTGTTCCTAACAGTGTTCTTGTTCTTGCAGGAGCTGAGCGCAGAAGAAAGATGCAGGCCAACTGGAGACCGACCCGAACACGGTGAGTGTCACGCTGCAGGTGCAGAAAACGCAGAGCATGTTTCTCAGCCTGGGTGTGGCTTAAATAGTCTCTGGGTATCCCAGGTGCCTCTGGGCTGAACCACACCCAAAAGACTAGACCGCACATGCAGTTCTGGGAACCGAAATATGTGGGGGCATCCATCTTGTCCCCATCAATGCACTACAAGTCCAATCCCCAATGTTATCCTATGGGAGGGAGTGAGTCTGGTGCCACAAGCACCAAGTCTGACTCCAAGTGGGTCTTTGGAGGGATGGAGAGGCCCTGGAGGGCCATGTAGGTGATCATGGCCTCGCTCCAGCCTGACATCTTGGAGGGCTGGGGACATGAGGGGCAGGAATCATGACAGATAGTGCACAGATGTTGGTAGCACCAGATTCTATTTCTGTATGTGTGTGTGTGTGTGCTGTTTTCGAGATTCTGACTACAACGCGTTGTAAGGAGTTTAAAATGTGTAAAGGGCTTTGGAAGTGTCCACTTCCTATAAAATGTATATAACAATTATTGGGGTTCAATAAAGTTGGTATTAATAACTTAAGGTGGCTTATCAATTTGATATAAAATGTATATCTGCTTCCTATCAACCCAGGGCGGGACCCCTCTGTGACGTCATCAACACGTCACTCTGCAGAACCCTAGATCCACAGTCCCCATCTTCAGAGTTCACTTCGCTCTCAGTACTCAATCGAGCACTGCGCCCATCTTTATATAGATTTTATATAAAATGTATATTCACTTTTTGGTGGCCTTTATTTGCCTGACTAGCTGGTTCTTTATAGGGGCCAAATGGTCTAATAGTTCCTGCACCTGTAAATTGTAAGGGTGGACAATATTTCGCAAGTATCGTCATCTGCGGTGTCAATGATGATTTTGTTTAGGCATTGCTCTAAGTGTGCTATGGTGAAGTTCTTTACATTTTTGCTCTGTGTCTTTTTTTGCTCGTTACTCCTTTTGGGCTGGGGTTCGGGTGTTATTAGTGCAAAGTTCACTTTGAAGTGGTCAGACAAGATGCATGGTTTGGTTTCTTCTATTCGGGCCTCAAGATTACATGTGACCACCCAATCTAATTGGTTGCCTTTCGCATCTAAGCCGTTTCCCTTCTCTGTTCTATTGTGTACTGTACTTGACATTATGTTATGCTCCATGGGTTTTGGAATTACATTACATTGCCTGCATTCTTTACTCCAAGGATCCTGTTGTGTTTTGTGCCTTGTTGATTGTATTGACTTTGTGTGTTTTTCTACGGCATTGATATTGTGTTGTTCTCTATGGTTTTGACACTGTGTTGTTCTCTACGGGTTTTGGCATTACATTGCATTGTTTGCATTCTTCACTTCTAGGTTCCCTGTTGTGCTCTGTGCTTTTCTGTAGGTTCTGTATTGCATCTGATTTTGCAGGTCCGTTGTTCTTGTTCTTTGTTGTTCTCCCTTCCCTTTTGTGCCCCCCTGTGTGCCTTCCCTATGTCTGCCCCTCAGCGCTACCCGCTTCCCCTGCTTGGGCTCCCTTCTCCCTCCCTTCTATTTCCTCCCTGCACCCTTTATGGTGCTCTCTGTCTCACCCATCTTCTCTAATTGCTTTTCTATCGACTATCATAACCCTCTCACTAAGTCTTGTAGGAAAAGTAGCTCAAAAGGGATATCCTGTTCTCCAACCCAGGCCTCCCTATCTCTGATAGCTACACCAGTGCTTCCTCCAGACAGACCCTTACCGACATCCTCATTGTCATTCCCTCTCCAGGTCTATGGACCCCCCATATGGTCTCTGTTCTCTCTCCTTTTCCCTCTTCTCCAATTAATGGTGGCACCCGGTGGGAGGCCCTTCCTCTCCTCTAAACAATCATTAATGTCTACTTGAATGGCACTGTCTTGGTCCAGGGCCCTCAGGCTAATCTCCTCCTTTTTGATAGATGCTTCCTGAGCCTTATCAACTTCCTTTCCTCTCCTGCTATCCCCTCTTACCCCTCTCTGGTTCCTCTGCCACCTCCTTCCTCAGCCACCTCTCTGTCACCCCTGCTGCTTCTCTGGCCACCCTGTTGCCTCCTTCCTCCGCCACCCCTCTGGCACTCTCTTCTTCCTCTCTGACTACCCTGCCTTCTCCTCCTTCCTCCTCTGCCCATCCTCGGGCACCTACAACACTTCCACAGGGCATACCTCTGACCCGTACCCCTCCATGGAAGTCCTTCAAAAGTGGCAACCTGCTCCACATCCCTACTCCCAACTCTCGCTCAGATGTCAAAACATTCCTCTGACATCTGCTGTCTCCTGGAAGAGCTTGATTTGTATGTAATCTGTCTCACCGAGACTTGGTTCACGGCAAGCTCTGTCACGAGTTTTGAAACTCTCCTTCCTGATGGCTACAAGATCCTCTCCTAACCCAGAACCATTGCGGTGGGGGTGTAGCCTTGATTTTCCCATAATGGATCCCTGATTCTATCATTCCATTGCAGGACTACTCCTCCTTTGAATGCCTGGTCTGCAGGTTCTCTATCTCTCCTGGCCTCTCTCTCACAGTGGCCACTATCTACAGGCCAGCTGGTCAGGTCACCCTCTTCCTCTCTGAGAGGGCTGAACTCTCGTCCTCCCTCTGTGCATATACTTCTCAACTTCTCTTCCTCTAAGACCTGAACATCCACCTGGATGCTACTAGCCCTTCTTTGGGACTCATTTGCAACCTCTGCAACTCTTTCTCTCTACATATATTGTTCCCTCTGGCCCAACTCACTCTGCAGGGCTCAACCTGTAAGCTCTGATCTCCTCAGACCTCCCTTTCTCTAACCCTCTCACCACTCCTCTCTCTTGGAGTGACAACTTTCTCCTTTCCTCCCACCTCTCTCTACCCCTCCACCTACCTTCTCGGTTATCCGACACATGAAGCGTGTGTCAGTTGAGGGTTTCGACACCACTTTCTCTTCTTCTCCTACACCATTGGCTGACTCACACCCTGACACAGCCCTCTCTAGCCTTCATCCCTCGATCTCTAACACTATGGATTTCCTTGCCCCTGTCATGAGGATCCGCTTGAAGGCCAAGTCCAAGTGCAACTCTTGGTACAACTCTTAAACACAAGTGTAGGGTGGCTGAGAGGAAGTGGAGGGCATCAGGCACACCCCATGACAAACTGTCCTGCCACCTGCTCCAAAGGTAATACAGACTCTATTTCCTCTCTCAGAAGAGAGCCTACATCCAATCCAGCATCCCTGCAGCATCTAACAACTTGGCTGAACTTTTCAAAATCTTCAAGGAGCACGGCCTTGGACTCTCATTTCACTACTAAAACTCAGGACATCCTGTCCACCCTCTCTTCCTCTACCTTCTCGTCCCCCTCCTCTACCACTCCTTGCTCGCGTGTGGCCGTCACCTCCTTTCTCCTCCTTTCACTTGTTCACCCCTGACGATTTTTTGAGACAAGTCAGATCTATGAACGTTTTGTCAAAGCAGGTTCTCCACTACTCATCCAGAACCATCAAGGACAACATTGACATCCTTGCTCCAGCCTTGGCCAATTTCTGCAATCACTCCTTTGCCACTGGAAGCTTCCCCTACCCTCTCAACCACTCCCCTGTGCACCCCCTTCTTAAGAAGCCCTCTGCCAATCCTGCCTCTCCGGCTAGCTATCGCCTGATCTCACTCCTTTTCCTGGGCAAATTCCTGGAAAAGCTGGCCATCGCCCAGCTGTATCTGCATCGCCACCGTGATAACCTGGGTATCACTGATCAGGCTCTGGCTTGGTTGACCTCCTTTCTCAGCGACCAACCCTCTCAGGTCCAACTGGGGTCTTTCCTCTCTTCTATCTCTCTCTACTTGTGGTGTTCCCCAAGGGTCTAACCTTTCTCCCTGGCTTTTCAACCACTACTTGGCACCTCTTGCCCACCACATTGCTACTCTCTGATCCAATTTTCAGTGTTATGCAGATGACACCCAGATCTCTTTCAGACTCCCCTCAGCCACCTCTACTCCTTCTCTCATACCAGAAGGTCTGGCCACAATTCAGAAATGGTGTGCCGCCAATGATCTCTGCTTTAATGCCAGTAAGACTGAAATCCTCATCATCAGTATACCTGCTCCCTCCTTTCCCCCCTCTCTCTCTGGGCGCCTACTCTGGGCCTTCTTCCTGCTCCCTCCTGTGAGGTACAGAACCTTGGTTTCATCTTCTACTCCACCCTCTCCTTCTCTCCTCACATCTCTGTTGTCTCTAAGAAGTCAACTACCAGCTGCACCTCCTCAGAGGTATTCTTCCTTTTCTCGCTTTCCCCCAGAAGCTCACTGTCTACAGAGCTCTGGTCTTCTCTAGGCTGGACTAGTGCAACAGCCTCTTTCTAAGTCTGCCTGCCTCTACTCTTTGATCTTTAGAACTTATCCAGAAACCGGACTGTGAGACTAGTACTTGGCCTCAAGCCCAGGGATCGTATCTCTCCAGCTCTGAAATCTCTCCACTGGCTCCCTGTGGCTGAAAATATCAAGTTCAAGACCCTTTGCATTGTCCACAAGGCTTTCTGGGCCTGGGACCACACTACCTCCAACTTTCTTTTCGTAAACATCTTTCTTCTCGACCTCTCCGCTCATCCACCTCCAACTCACAGACGCTTCTCCAAGCACAGAGTGAGGGCCAGATCTCTCTCCTCGGCTGGAGCCTCCCTCTGCAACAGTCTGCCTGCCACTCTCAAACTTGAGCAGAACCACCTCCTGATCCGTAAGCAACTCAAGACCATCATTTTTGCTTCTGCTTTCTTTCTTCCTCTCTCCTACTGATGTTCCAGATTGCTCCGCGCGCTGGTCACCTGGCTACCCTCTGAACTTGGGCCCAGGCTCCTGCATGTCCAGTTGCCCTTGCACTGCCTCCGGGCTCCCCTTGCACTTAAGGGTGTGTACCTTCAACCCTACAGTCCCTTCTCACTGTGCTTGTGAGCCACCCGCTGGCTGCACTTATTGAGTTACCTGCACTTCTCCACTCCCCTGCCCCCTGGCACTTCTCCCACCTCCCTGCACTTGCGCTATCTGAATGACACAAGGCCTAGTAAGATCATTGTTTGGACCTCCCTCCTTGTCTTGTCGCGCCTAGAAACACTTGTGTACAGGAGCGTTGTGTCATATCATATCATATGATTAGCTCTCTCCACTCTCAGATTGAGGTCCCCCAACAAAAGGATTTTGGTGCGTTTTTGTTTGCCAATATATCTAGGAACCATCCAGGAGAGAAAAAAGTCATCATATTAGTGGATGGGGCTATAGATAACTGCTATCAAGAGTTAAACCTTTGAGTTGGACTTGCAACGGGTGACCACAAATGCCAAGAGCCTATTGAGAGGCATATTGGGTCAGAACATGGCGTCCTCTCTGTTTGACCCTATTTTGTAGATGATCTTGCATCTAGGAAGCAGCAGGTCTTGAAAAATGTAACAGTTATCAGCTAGTAGCAGGACTCGATCATGAAGCTGTGGGCGTCCAGAATGTGTTTGTGTGTTTCTCTTGTCCTTGAGAGTTACGAATATCTACAGCCTCAGGTTGAGTCTAGCCGCTTCGTTTGAATGAAATTCTATTCTGTCTTGTAAGACTCCAGGAGGTGCATGAGGGTTTGAATTTCTCTGGGCATTACTGTTTCCACTCAGCATTAAAGATTGGGATTTGTTCTAAGAAATACCCTTCTTTACAGGTGTTGGTGATCTGGGTTGCTGAGTTAAGGGGGCACTGGTGGCAGTGTGGAGAAAGGGTCCTGTTTCTAGCAGTATATTTATGTACCCGTTCAATGAAGTGACGTCGGCTTGCATCCTGTGTAAATGTGCTTGTTCTTATTATCACAGCACATGTGATTGCCGAGAGACCCCCCACCCACGTCCCTCTGCAGCATGTAGTGTCCTTGTGACTGTCAGCATGGCGCCAGAGAGTTCTGCGCTGCTACTTGTGTATTTAAATTATGAGGAAAAAGTCTTCCAAGGAGCTGACTTCTGTTGTGACGCAGGAGGGTTTCTGCAGGTGCTACTGGTGGGTCAACTTTTCTTCTTTTATTGGCTTGTGACATTTTCACAAAGGATTTGTTCACCTAAATCAGGATTGCACCGTCGCCATGGACATATATTGTAAGAGTCTTTGGGCCTCATTACGAGTTTGGAGGTAGCCATGGTGCTATTAGCGCCATGGCCACCTCCAAACCCGTGTCTGGGTCCGGGTAGTCGGAATGGGGACTTACCAGGTCATTCCAACCTTGGAGGACCCGGTAAATCCCCATTCTGAAAACCATTCCCCATTCCCATTCCAGCCCCCATAATGCTCAATGAGAATGGGGAAGGAGCTAATTATCTCCCTGGTCCCTTAGCTGCCTTAGTGGGACCAGCCGGCCTTAGTGGGACCCGCTAAGGGACCTCGGAATGCAGCGGTAGGGGGTTAACGGCACCGGTGCCGTTAACCCCCCACCGCCGTACTCGTAATGAGGCCCTTAGTGTTTGCACTGTGTTCTTTAGCATTCCCTCTCTGCTCCTCTGATGGTGAGGTTTTTAGACAATGGGCCTTATTATAACATGTGCGGAATGGGTTTAACGGCGCCGTTAAACCCACTCCGCACTATTACGAGGTCCCCTCGCAGGACCCGCTCTGGACGTCTGCTTTTTCCAGATGTCCATAGCAGGTCCCGCGAGGGGACCAGGGAGCTAACAACGGGCCTGTTCGTAATGGGCCCGTTGTTAGCTCCCTCCCCATTCCCATTGAGCCCTATGGGGGCTCGAATGGGAATGGGGAAGGACCGGACCCGGGTTCCCTGAAGGAGGAAATACCGGGCCCTCCATACTCGTGATGGCCCGGTATTTCCCCATTCAGGGAACCCGGACACGATTTTGGAGGTGGCATGGCTACCTCCAAAGTCGTAATGAGGCCCAATATTTCTTCCCAGGACTTGATGTCCAATGTTTAGAGAAGCAGGTCAGTCATGGTGGTTTACATCTGCGAGTAGAGTTTCTCGGTGAGCCTGTACATTTGTTACATTTAATCTTTTTCTACTTAGCTTAAAACAAATATGATAAGTATGGTTGATAGAATGGCTTACCGAATGTGTTTCACACAAAGGAGTCAATCCCTCAATCTCTTCGAATTCGCCATGGGCATTGCGAGAGGTTGATGGGGCAAAATGAGTATTCAATAAATAAATGTATATATATATATATATATATATTATTGCGTTTTTAGTTTGCAAAAAACCTTACATAACAATAACACAGAAAGATACAAAAGTACATCAATTAAAAAAAAATTACAAAATGAGTATTCAATATCCTCCTCAGCTTGGCTGTACATTTCTTTGGTTCGACATTTTGCAGTGTACCTTTAAACCTGTTGTGTCTCCTAGGTGATTGAGATCAGATTTTTGGGGTGTGTGATGACATTGAATGCAGCAAAAAGTAGTGCATATTTTGGCTAGTAATTAAGGTTTTCTTAAACAGACGAGCCCATTGAAGTATATGGAAGGCAAAGGCTCTTCTTAGATGGGTGCATATGTGTCCAAGGAAGGTGAACCTTTCCAAATGAGGGTGAGTTAGAGGTATATCTCTGTGGTATCCAGAACAGGACTGCAAGACTTGTCCTTGGCCTCAGGCCCAGGGATCGTATCTCTCCAGGACTGAATTATATGCACTGGCTCCCAGTGGCTGCGAGGATTAAGTTCAAAACCCTCTACATCGTCCACAAGGCCTTCTGGGGCCTGGGGCCTCAAAACCTTCAACTCTCTCTTCCTAAATATCTTCAGTTTCGTGCTCTTCGCTCATCCGCCTCCAACTCCCTCAGGATCAGTCGCTTCTCCAAGCAACTAGTTGGTGGTAAATCTCTCTTTTCTCAGCTGGGGCCTCCCTCTGGAACAGTTTCCCTGCCTCCCTGAAACTTGAGGAGCACCATCTTCGGTTTCGGAAGCACTTTAAAACCTTCCTCTTTGCTTCTGCTTTCTCTCCCCTTCTCCCCTGCTGAATTCCTGGCTGATACTGAGACTGCACTTCTTACCTGGCCACCCTTCTGTTCTCTGGCCCAAGTCCTGCCTGTTTTGCACGCTTGCACTGCCTCCCTGGAAACCCTGCACCTGGGGACTGTTTTTCTGTATCCCTACAGCCTCCCCCCGCCCACCAGCACTTATGTCTGCACTCACCCTGCACTTGCCACCATCTGGCCGTTTTTATTTATCTCGTTATTTTATCATCCCATGTACTGCACCCTCCCCTAGCTCCCCCCCCTCCCCCGGCACTTTTTCACTTTCCCCCTTCCCTTGCACTTGCGTAATATGAATGACACCTGGCCTAGTAAGATCGCTCTCTAGCTTCCCTCTGTTCTCCCTCCCTGCCTCATCTCGCCTTGAAACACTTGTGTATAGGCGCGTTATAAATGCCATATCATATTTACCTTTCAATGTTTAACTGGAAGTCATGTTTGGCTACATTGATCCTTTTCAGTGATAACGACGTTGTTATATAGGATGAGCTCTTTTTTAATAGGTGGAGGCTTCAGATGTACCATAAGATGAATATGATGGGGAAAAGGAATAATAGCAAATAGCAAGCATTTTCTTGGCTAGGGAGATGAAAAGATTGCACTTCTTTAGAAAATGTTAATCATGAAGGCATAAACAGGGTGTGTAATCCAAGTGCCATCCTCAACCTAGAAGGCCAGGTTTCATGCCGCTTGTTTGTTTCATAGAGAGGCTGTCTATTTAATTGTCATTGTCCAAAGAATGCAAAAGAGCAGGCACTGCAGAAAGGGGCTGTGCTGCCGATTTCCGGGCTTCTGATAGCTTGAAAAGACGGTTTCCAAATCATTCATTCCGAGCTGATTGTTTTGATTTTTATAAAACCACATTATTTGGAGTAAGTAATTCACTATTCAATAGACTGATATTTCATCAGTTCATGATTCACAGTCATTATTAAACTACGTCATAATATCACACCAATACTCTAGCATTTATAAACAAAACTTTCTGAAATGTGCATACCTACACAATGATAAAATCGCAGAAATCAAACATCAGTAGATGCCAAGACGTGGCAGGCCTTCCTCTAGTGTTGTTTGTTACACGACAAAATTGAAAATAAACAGTTTTGACAATTGTGATATATAGATATAAAACATCTTGTGTATTGATGTGTTATTTTTTCTGTTAGCAAGTAGTTTAATCGTGAGTTTATACTCACATTTATGTTTATTTTACTAATTTTGCAGCAATTGACAAAGAGAACAGGATTCTCGAAATATGCTCTGTGTTTTGGATGGAAATCATCGATAGCTCTGATATCACTGCATGGAATAGCGAATTGGACCTTTAAAGCGTTAAGTGTGACTGAGTTAATGACTGTGTGCACTGGATAACAACATCATGTTTAATCCCAGTGTCTGTGCACTTGTAGCTCACCGCCACGTTGTACAAGATGAGAGCAGACCCTCCTCTTTTAAGGAGCATTGAGGCGAGGGATGAGCCAATTCCACAATCACAGGGTTGCCACAGGTTCAATATTTTGAAAGCCACCCAATCAAAGGAAGATCTTACACGAAGCATTTGTGATGTTTTTCCTGGGCTTGAATCACTATTTTTTATTTTCTGCCCTGGACTACCTCCTCTACTTTCCCAGACATGTTGTGCCTTTTACCTGCTCGTTATCAGCCTGTTGCCTGATCGTCAACTGGTTTCCAGCCATCATACCTACCTGCCATCCAGCAACTGAGGATTCCTTTCTCTACCTACATCGAGGGACCGGCTCCCCTGTCGCTGTACCACACTGTCCCAGAGCCACGTAAATCAGACAAAGTCATACTGTGGTACTGAGAGGAGTCTCATGAGGATCCAGAGTACTCACTTTTCGGGAATCTCTTGGGTCGCCTTTTAGTCTCACCATCACAACAGCTGAGTTGGGAGAAGCACGGAGAGATGCAACTGGAGCAAAAGGTACGCAGCGTAAGCGTGATGCAATCCTTGACACATGGTCATCCCAAATAGAGCAGAAGACAGCAACCTCATCCACCTAAGCGACAAACAATTCGGCAGCCCCAGTGGGAGCATGGGTCACAAGCCACTGGAACATGTCAGGTGCTTTCTTCTAACAATTACCTTCAATTGATACATGCCCACAGGAGTTGCAACCTTAGTACTCCAAAATCAAGTCAAAGGTTGTCAGGAACAGAGGCTCCTTAACTCTCAGGATGGGTTGAACATCTGCTTTGTGACAGGATTAACCCTTTAATACACGTAAAAACCTGAAATCCATTGTCTCTGATTTAAGAACCAGTACGAAGACAGGGCTTGTCCATGGACTACAAGGGTTCTATCAGCCCCAAGCTCCAACTTCTTGGCAACCTCAGCCTTGATGTGTCTCAAATCTTATTTGACATCCTATGACCTTTACTTTTGTCCAGTGTGCTGCCACAATGCCTATATGGTGCTTTCACCACGGTGTAAGAACTGGAATCATTGGGAAGAGCTGTGAAGAGAGCTTTGTTAGTTCCACCAAGCCATGCGTGCTTCTGCCTTGTGGCAAGGTGGGGAAGGGCACCCACCCTGGCTGTTCACTGTCTAAAAGTACAAGCAGGCGGGGGGGGGGGGCTCTGGTCACATAAGCCAGACCTTGGGGTTACTTCTAGGTTCATGTATCAACTTAGTCACCTAGCCTTTACGTTGCCATTTGCCTTGTCCATGCACTGCCATCTCTTTAAGGAAGCCAAGCACATAGTTCAAAACATCATGGGCCAGATGCAAGAGTTTTCTTCCTACCCCTCGATTATCAATGTATGAAGTTCTTTCACATGTACTCCAGTTCATAAGTATGGAATGTAAGATTATTGTTCAACTGCATCTGCCTAACCTCTGGGGAGTGCATGCGATTTAAATCGATTGTACTCGTAACTCTGTTTTTTTTGGGTATAAAGCCTAGTTCTCTGGTGCATTACTCTTTCAGCATTGTGTTACTTTAGTGGAACTGTAAAGCACACAACAATTTGCAGTTCCTGGTATAATTGACAGCAATTGAAATAATTCTCTAAGCTAAGCCCTTGCTTCGCAAAGCTGCGTAACTGCAGGTCACTGTTTTGAATCCTGGTTGGGCTGATTCTGCCGTTTTTCATACAAGGTCAATAAAATGGATCAATGAGTTCGGCAAGAGCACACAAAATGGCTACCTATGCAGAAGCAGAAACACTGTATGGAAAATATGTGATTATCATCACTAGGATGATTGTTAACTGTTTGAATCAAGGGAAGCGATGTGTTCTCTGATCTCACTTCCTGGATGCCCTCCTCAGCACAGAGCCAGTAACTGGTGTGTGGGGAGTAGAGGTTGGGGGATCCGTAGGCAGAAATACACAGTTTCCGATGCAAAAGGCTCTGCAGTGCAGACAATTGTCTTTGCAGGAAACCGCAGTGTTCCGCTTACTGTGCAAAGCTGCTCCAATTCCTGCGCTGCTGCTTCTGTACCCTTGGCACAGACGTGAAACTGCCGCTCCAGCCTGGATTCTAGTACATTCCTCTTGCTTGTAAACTTGCCGAAACCTTTAAGGAGCCGGTAAGATAGCTCAGCAGATTCAGTGCTTGTTGCTGTGTTCTGTGTTGGATCCACAGGGAATGATAAAGTGAATACCAATTTCGATTGGTTAATAATAATGTGTATGTTCTATGTTAAGAGATTTAAATAAATGCGCTATATAAAAACAAGTTATTTATAGGTTGTGCGTTTAGTGGTGTCTTCCACAGTTTCTTTTTTTTTTGTCTATAGTTTTACCCTTTTTTTGTAGTCAGCGTTTACCACTTTGGGGAATCAGAGCTTTAGGAAGCATAAATAAATTAGGGGCACCATACATTTTAGTAAGGATTATTCTTGGAGCGTACATCCTAGGAAGAATGGCTAAGGGGAGCTGCATTTGCAACTAGGCAAATGGCTTATAATACAGTATGTACATGAATCCACAGTGCAAACAAATGTTGCAGATGTGTGTAACCTGCAGGTCACGGGTTCCAATGCCAATAAGAAGGCTGAGGGGGCTTTGTGTCGGCTGCAGAGATTTCTGCACAAATTGCATGGGCACAAACATGCTTCATGGATTAATTAGCTGCAGAAATGCGTATACACAACTGATGGTCCCAGGTTCTAATTATGGGTGAGTGAAATCTTCACCCGCAAAACGAATAGTGCAGAGCCCGCACAGGATTCCGCCACCACCGCATGCACGAAATCAGCAAGACTTTTTCTGCCATCACTAAAATGGCACCCGGTTTTGTGCGGTTTCGCATGGAGTGTGGTGCTTCGTTCTCATGTTATTTTCATGTAGCAACAAGTAACTTCACAGGGGTCGTTTTTTTTCCATCCTTGCTTGTTTAGTTCAGCGCCACAAGAAACTTTGCAGGCTTTTCTGATTGGTGAGCAGTTCGCGCATTGACACGAGAACCTTTGTGTAAGTCTTTTATGGATCCGTGCCAAGTTCGCAAAACAAGAAACTTTGTGCAGGTCTTTTTTCGATTTGTGGTAGTTTCGTGCAATGGCACGAGAAACTTTGAGTGGGACCTATGCAATCCATGGTAGTTTCATGCAGCGGCACAGGAAACTTTGTGTGCTTTTCCATGATCGGTGTTAGTTTCACGCAGTGACACAAGAAACTTTGTGCAGGCTTATTTTAGATCTATACTAGTTTTGCGTTGCGGCATGAGAAACTTTGTGCTGCTCTTTTTTCGATTTGTGGTAGTTTCGTGCAATGGCACGAGAAACTTTGAGTGGGACCTATGCAATCCATGGTAGTTTCATGCAGCGGCACAGGAAACTTTGTGTGCTTTTCCATGATCGGTGTTAGTTTCACGCAGTGACACAAGAAACTTTGTGCAGGCTTATTTTAGATCTATACTAGTTTTGCGTTGCGGCATGAGAAACTTTGTGCTGCTCTTTTTTCGATTTGTGGTAGTTTCGTGCAATGGCACGAGAAACTTTGAGTGGGACCTATGCAATCCATGGTAGTTTCATGCAGCGGCACAGGAAACTTTGTGTGCTTTTCCATGATCGGTGTTAGTTTCACGCAGTGATACGAGAAACTTTGTGCAAGCTTATTTTAGATCTATACTAGTTTTGCGTTGCGGCATGAGAAACTTTGTGCTGCTCTTTTTTCGATTTGCGCTAGGTTTGCGCAGTAGCACGAGAAACATTGCATGTTTTTTCTAACAATGCTGGGTACGCGCAGTAGGACATGAAACTTCACACAGCTTTTTGTTTGATTCGTGGTAGGTTCGCACAATGTCAGGAGAAACTTTGTGCCACTCTCTTCGATTTGCGCTAGGTTCTCGCAGTGGCACAAGGAACTTTGCATATTTTTTTTGATTTGTACCTGCTTCATGCAGCAGCACGATAAACTTCATGTTGCTCTTTTCGATTCATACTAGGTTGGCGCAATGGCACGAGAAACTTTGTTTGGGTCCTTTGCGATCCATGGTAGTTTCATGCAGCGGCACAGGAAACTGTGTGTGCTTTTCCATGATCGGTGCTAGTTTCGCACAGTGACACAAGAAACTTTGTGCAGGCTTATTTTAGATCGATACTAGTTTTGCGTTGCGGCATGAGAAACTTTGTGCTGCTCTTTTCTATTTGTGCTAGGTTCGCGCAGTAGCACGAGGAACTTTACATGTTTTTTCTAACAATGCTTGGTGCGCGCATTGGGACATGAAATTTGACCACTCTTGATTTGCGCTAGGTTCTCGTAGTGGCACGAGGAACTTTGCACAGTTTTTTGTTTGATTTGTACCAGGTTCGCCCAGCAGCATGAGAAACTTCATGTTGCTCTTTTCGATTCATACTAGGTTGGTGCAGCGGCACGAGAAACTTTGTGCTGCTCCTCTGGATTCGTGTTAGGTTCACGCTGCGGCACAATAAACTTCGTGCCACCTTTTTCGAACCATGCTAGGTTCACACAGCAGCACAAGAAACTTTTCACGGCTCGTTTCAGGTCACGAGATGGCACGAGAATCTTTAGACCGTACTTTTTGATACGGAGGGGTGGTCAAAACAGTGCATTTTGGCAAAACAGATTGAAATCTTTTAGATTTTGCTTCCGCGGCAGGCAGAACAGCCCCTAATTATAATTTCACCGATTCCAAACTCATTCGGAGAATTTTGGGTTAATATTTGCCTCCTGCTGCGGCCTCTGTGTAGCCTGATGTTGGCAGGTTTAAATCCCAGTAAAATAGCTCAGGGGGAAATGATCCTGCTGGCAAGATATCTCTATGACTTACAGGTGAAAGATTCCAAAGCATGTAAGAGAGGTCAATGACGTAGTGCGTCTGCTGTGATCTGCATGTACCTTGCAGAACACTTTAGCATCCCAGCAGGGTCCACACAACCTCACTACCATCTCATGTCATCAACATGAGAGTCGTTTTAATAAGGTCATAATGGTAGCTGTATCTTCAGAACCTGAATACTCCAGGGTTTGCGCTCTTCATAAAAACATTGGCTATAACAATTGTAAACGCAGAAATTGCCTTCTTTTCAGCATTTTCAAATTGGGAAGCAGTGAGTAGTGTCTGAGGATTTTACTCTCTTGCCCTACTAATCCACAACAGTAGACACACATGCCCCCCAACCCTTGGAGAGCGGGAAAAGAGCCTTGTTTGTGCACAATAAATAAGAACAGATTCCAATTCCCTGTTAAAAGCCATTGGGCAGAATTCCTTGGTCGGTATGAGAAAGAAGTGCAGCGTGTCTATGACCAGGGGCGTTGCTAGGGAGTGGCTTAGGGGGCTATAGCCCCGGGTCTTTTGGTTGTAGCCCCGGATAGAATCTTAGGGGCTACAACCAAAAGGCTACCTAGCCCCGAGTCCCGACACTCCCGACATTAGCGTAGCTCCGGATCTTTTCCAGACCTAGCAACACCCCTGTGTATGACCATCCCTTCCAACAAGTTGCTGATATTTTCCGAGTGGTGAAATGTCCTACCCGACCAGAAGCTTGCACCTGCACCTCCACAGGTTAGCAATGCGCAAAGCTTGTCAAGCACATGATCACATTGACCCCTTTCTAAGGAAAACAGCAGGTCCTCACACTCCCATTGTTCTACTGGGACTGAGTCTGAATCGGGGTTTGAAGGGGCCCTGTCCTCCCAGCGTGCTTTTGTGTTATGTCACGGCGCATTGCCTTTAGTATTGGTAGAATCTATTCAGGGTCTCTTTCAAACCCGGCTTGATATTTGGACCGCAGCCCTCTGAAGCTTGTTCAATGCTATTTTAATCTCTGGGGATTCCTGTTACTTGGATACTCAGAGGAAGTCCAATGGTGGACTGGAATGACAGGCCCATTTCTCTCCTGGACGCTGTAAATAAGGGTTTCGGGAAGCTCTTATTTTCCAAAGTCTTAGCTTAGGTGGATGCAGCCTCTATACTTTCCACAGTACTGGGCGAGAATCCACAAAGTCAAGGTCATCATAAGTAGCCCTGCTCTTCAGAGCTAATTAGGTTTACCTTGACCTTGTGGATCTCGAGCTATCTTTGTCTCTGTAAATCGGGTTCTCTTCTATGATAAGGAGGGGTTGGACCCCTCCTTGACTATTGTGATTCAGGTTCAACATGAAACTACAAAGGGGGTGGCCAGGTGTGGTATGGTCAGGCTAAGGCAGGCGTGTGCCCTGGTTCCTATGCACTCGTTAGTTATTTAGATGCTTGGTTGCAGGAGGGGTGCTGATGCACCAAGGACGGGGCCTGTGAAAGACCATCACCTTGTGCTGGTGGATGACGCAGTGCTCCTAGCTCAAGCTGAGAATGGCCTCATGAAGCTGAGGGGTAGCTTTGAGCTGTCTGAGAAAGAGAACTCCATGCCCAAATAATTGTTTTACTGTACAATGTCCAGTGGGGAGCCAAACATGTCCGTCTTATGTCTTAAAACATGCTTTTTCCCCATGGCCATCATCTTGGTCTTTAAGCCATTGATGTCAAGACACGGAATTCTCTTTCTCAGACTCAAGCTCACGCTGAACAGGTCAGGAGGGGTATCTTATGGGGAGTGGCCATGCAGCTTCTTCTTCTGTGAAAGCCTGGCAGGATACTGTCATTGTAATTGGTTATTTATAACACACTTAATACCCAGAGGTTTCTAAGCGCGGACCCGGGGATCGACCTTGTGTTGCACCATGTCGTCTTGCTTCCAAGGCGAGCGTGTTGCCCCTGAGCTATCCTCTCGAGATAAAGCTCTCGCAGGAGCTTTTTATGCCAGTAAATTGTGGGGATATGGTTAGGGTGTGCGGATGCGAAAAGCAGACAATAGTTTTGTTAAAAACGACTTAGAATTGCGTAGTGCACCCTCACAATCCTGGTGTATGACAAGCCTGGGCTGAAAATTTTAGTTTTGGAGGCGGTTCCCTGGCCGGCCTGCTATAAAAACGAAGCTATTGAACTAAACCACTCCCACAATGTATTGTCTCCTGTCATTTAACTTGTACCACTGCCTATTTAATATCTGTCCTAATCTGTATCACCGCTCTGAATTAACTGCGCCTAACCTGTACTAAGTGAATATGCTGTAACAGCGCCACAATGCCTCCAGGCTGCTGGGTGCTTTATAAATCCAAATAAATAAATAAATAAATGAGCTAGAGTCTGGGCTGGCAAAAGCGATATGATCTAGGAAAGCTATCTCCGAGTTGCTGGGTATGAGAGGTGCTACTGCTCTCTCTTCGTTTAAACATATAAGAGGCCTATGCTCCCTTGGCCAAGCTTATCTCAGAGAAACACACACGCTAATTTCGGTTTCAGATTTAAGGCGCATCAAGGACCGATACTGGGAGTCCTTCCTGTCAGCCAAATTAGAGGCTGCATTTCCCAATCCCAGATTAAGCCAGAATTCTGATATGAAATATTCTGTGGGCATCAAACTGTGTATGCACGGAATCTGGTCCCCGGAGATGCGCACTCATACTAAATATCGTTTTGGCGTCCTCCCTCTATAGCTGAAAACAGGAAGGCGAGTCAGGCACGAGTCCCACAAATGCCTATGTTCATGTGGGATGGGGCAGGTGGTGATCGGTGCTGTTGCAACCCACATAGGCAAAGCAAGGACGAGGAGAAGTTCCTCCAGCTGGCAGGTGGCCATGAGCCCTCTTAGTAACCTATTCAGGACTACCAGGAACCTCTATGCACCAAACTCCTCTTCCTGGACATTCCTCCTTTTTAAGCTCAAACACATGTTAACTAAATTGCACCCTGTTATATATTTACTGATATGAATTATGTGTGTTAATGTTTTCCCCAGTTTTTGCAATTATTTTATGTTGCCCAAATAAAGAAAGCTGAGTGATTGCTAGTCAGTGTCAGTCGAATCGAGTTGTTGAGACTCAACATGGCGTGTCTTTTGAGTTGCTTTGGCGCCTGCCTTGCTCTTTTCCATTCCCTCGAGAGCTCTGATTTTGCAGGGGGATACTTATCTACACCCCCATTGGAGCACTCAGCCAATTTTGGATGACTTGTCTCGGACTCATTACTCAAATAAATATATACATCCCCCTATTCTTTTCTTTTAGGAACACAGGAATACAACATAGTTTTAACGTCAGAAGGGCTTGCGTGCATCAGCATAGCAGCGACAGTCCACACTTTGACATCCTGGCAAAACAATTTTGGACATATTGGGCTTTAACAGCCACCTTAATGTACCTTGTACCACACATGCACCGTATCTAGACGGGATTGTGAATGTTAGCATGTGCCACGCTTAAAGTTGAGAACATTGGCCTGCGCCGTATCTAGACAGGATTGTGAATGTTAGCATATACCACATTTAGAATTGAGAACACTAGCCTGTGCCGGATCTAGACAGGATTGTGAATGTTAGCAAATACCACACTTAGAATTGAGAACACTAGCCTGCGCCGTATCTTGACAGGATTGTGAATGTTAGCATATACCACACTTAGAATTGAGAACATAAGCCTGCGCCGTATCTAGACGGGATTGTAAATGTTAGCATGTGCCACACTTAAAGTTGAGAACATCAGCCTGCGACGTATCTAGACAGGATTGTGGATGTTAGCATATACCACACTTAGAATTGAGAACACTAGCCGGCGCCGTATCTTGACAGGATTGTGAATGTTAGCATATACCACACTTAGAATTGAGAACATAAGCCTGCGCCGTATCTAGACGGGATTGTAAATGTTAGCATGTGCCACACTTAAAGTTGAGAACATTGGCCTGCGCCTTATCCAGACGGGATTGTGAATGTTAGCATGTGACACACTTAAAGTTGAGAACATTGGCCTGCGCCGTATCTGGACAGGATTGTGAATGTTAGCGAGTGCCACACCTAGACGGAATTAAAAAGATTGCCAAGAACTACACTTAAATGGAATTGAGAATGTTGGCATGTCCCGCACTTGGATAGAATTATGAACATTGGCCTGTGCGGTATCTGGATGGTATTGTGAGGGTTGGTGAGTGCTACACTCAGTCTGAATTGTGTAAGGCAGCAAGTGCTACACTTAGATAGAACTGTGAATGCTTTCATGTTAAATGTCACATAACCCACTAACAAATATAAACTCTAACTCTCTGCATACTTAAAAAACTCACACAACCATCTCTCGCATAACCAGCTGCACGCACTTCACCACACTGCAACAACACATAAGCCGCACCAACAGCACACGCGGATTGACGCCGATCCAATATTCGCACCAAAGCTCAGCACCAAGTGTCTACCGAGTTGAAGCTGCCAACAGTACACCACTCCTCTCACTATCCTACGCCCTCTTCACCTTATTAACCCATCCCGCCTTCTCATTTACAGATCCTCCAGAGCACCTGGGGACCAATTCCGTTGGTGACGGTGCGCTATATAAGTACTGTTAACATAACATAACATAACATCACTGAATAGCAGGCTCAGGGCACTGTATGTGGATAGCAGAATGCCGCAGCTGCTTTATTCGGCAGGAGTTAAATTACAGATGCTTCGTCACAGCCTCAGGTTCTGTTCTGAGCCAGCATCCTAGCTGGACCCCAAATAAGGCATATGCAATTATTCCTTGCAGTGGGTAGCCCTGATATAATTCTCCCAAAGACGTCCCTCTCTATGCATTTAATGTAACACTTTCCTTTTCACTTCAATTGACCTGTTTATTTATTTTTGCATTTGTAACGAATACAAAACCCACGAGCATCACGGTGCTGGTTACAGAACAGGTGATACAGAGAGGGGAGGGTAAGCAAGGGGGAGGAGAGTGGAGAGGAGGCGGGAGCAAACAGAGGCACAGGGCCTCATTCTGAGTGTGGCGGTAAGGGGTTAACGGCGCTGGTAAGGATGCCGGTGCCGTTAACCTCTTACCGCCGCATGCCGAGGTCCGTTAGCGGGTCCCGCTAAGGGCGACTGGTAAAACCAGCCACCCTTAGCGAGAGCCGCTAAAGGACCAGGGAGCTAATAATGGGCCCGTTATTAACGGGCCCGTTATTAACTCCTTCTCCATTCCCATTGAGCCCTATGGGGTCTCAAATGGGAATGGGGATGGGTAAATTGAATGAGGAATTACCGGGTCCTCCAAGGTTGGAATGGCCCGTTAATTCCTCATTCAAGGAACCCGGACCCGAGTTTGGAGGCAGCCATGCCGCAAATAGCGGCATGGCTACCTCCAAACTCATAATATGGCCGACAGTCTGGTTAACACCACACACCATTTTTGGGGGCTGAACGGACTTCCACGTCTCCCTCAACCACTGCCTTTCATTCTATAACCTCTCCGATGGCTGTGCCCCTGGGCGCTGTCTAGACTTGTAGCTGCGCAATAACCTTTTGGTTCCCGAGAGCACTTTTCTTCATTGATGCACCATGTAACTCTGCTACGATGACAAACAAATTTAACAAACCACCGTTACATTGATGTAAACAGTCAGCCTGAGTGGGCTCCTGGATTTTGAAATCTACAGCACACGAGCTAGAGGGCTGTTGGAGTCCACATGCAGCTTTTGAATGGAAAACTGTAACCCACCATGCTGGTACAGAGTGGCGCCCCCAACAAAAGCCCCCATGGTGGCACTTCCTGTCTGCGCCCCACCTCCTACCAACCCTCTTCAGGCATAACCATGGTCCTTTCTTTACGTAAGCCTGCCTGACAAAAGTCACTTTCCTGTATTACTTGACGAACTCTCCTGCACTCCAAACACCTGCCCCAAACACTAATCCCTGCTCCCCACCCCACCCTATCACACCGACTTCCGGCCTCCCTCTGACATCTATTGAGAACACCCTGATACCCTCCACCCATTCACCATGCCCATTATCGAACTCCCAAGCCAGTGGAGCCCTCTGGTGCTCCACACAGCCCGGTTCCTCCTCCACACCATCCTTTTGCCCGCAGCCGAAGTCCCCTCCCTCCCATCCTACCTCCCATGTCGCCCTCTCCCTCTGCCTTAGCCCACTGAGAAACCCTCCACTATCTCGACCAACCTCCAATGCCACCCTCTCCTTCAGCCTTAACCCCTACTCCACCATGCCAACAATCCCCCCTTCATATCCCTTCCCTTCTCTAAAAGTAACTTGTCTCACCCTCACTAGAACGAATCACCACCATCCCAACCGCATTTACCCCCTTCGTCTCTCAGATACCTGCTTCCGCCCACCTACTCTTCCCTCCGCCCATCGACATAACCCTCTCACCCGACACCCAAAGTCCACTGGCACCCAGCCCTTCCCATACACCACCTCAACCGGTCTCATCGACCCCGACTGTTCCTGCCACACCCACCTCCCCCCCGGACACTCATGTCCGGCAACATCCCACTACGATGAGAATCCCCTCACAAAGTCACATGCAACTTTTTTAATGCCCGCTCTGTTGCAAAAAATAGACACAGCATCTTTGACCTCCTTTCCTCTGACAAGCATGACCTCATTTTTATCACCGAACCTGGTTCTCCAATGACCTTGCCCCAGTAGCACACAAAGCCTTCCCCCCAGACTACAAGCTCATCGCCCACAATAGACCCTCCTGAAGTGGTGGAGTGGCGGTCCTCTTCAATTCTCACTTCTCCGCCTCACTCGTCAAATCCCAGACTTGCATTGCCTCCTGTGAATACCTTCTATTAAAACTCTTGCTAACACCGACTTTCACCCACAGCTTCCTACTCATCTACAGACCCTCTGTATATGACAGGCATTTCACCAACAACCTCTGTGACTCAATAGCTACCATTCAAATAAATAATCCTTCTCTTACACTCCTGGGTGACTTCAATGTCTGGTTTGACATTCCCAACAACCCCATGAACCATCCGCTGGTTGACAATCTTGATGCGTTCAACCTCTCCCATCATAACACAGTCCAACCCACTCAGGTGGGCACACCCTTGATGAAATCTTCATCTCCCATGATATGGTATATATCCCCTCCCAAACCACTCATCTGGACCGACCACTATGCCATTCCCTTCTCTATCCACAAGCCTGACCCTCCCCCTACAACTGCACCGGCCCCCACCCCTGATGTCAAATACTGGAACAAAGTCAAGATCCTTCCTGACCTAGCTGAAGCCCTGCTTCTTTGCCCCCTTGAAACACTGTCCCCCAATAGACCCTTAACCATCGATTCCCTCGACTCCTGGCTAAAAGACTCACTAATTCCGCTCACCCCCTCGCGTCCTGCCTCCTCACGCAAAGGACCGTTCCACCTTAGGAATGCCAAAAAGCAAAATAAATCTTTTGAACACAAATGGTGAGCATCTAAACCCGATCTCAGCAGATCTATGTATGCCCTCCACCACCGTAACTACAAATCCGAAATCCGAAAGGCCAATAAAGCTGTGGCAACCGCAGCAAAGAACTCCACATGATTATATCAGAATTTGTGAAACCCACATGTACCTCTACCCAGTCCACCACCTCACAATCACTCTGCGACTCCCTCTCCCTACATTTTTACAACACCGCGCTTGATAGGATGGCAACCCTTAACACCAAACTGCCCTTCCTCTCTCCATCATCGACCCCTCCTGATCCCATGGCCCTGACGCCCATTTTCCCTATGTTTGAATCTTTCAAACCCATCTCCAGAACTGAGTTCCTTGACCTACTATCTGCCAGCAAACCCTCTGTGTCGCCCCTCGACCCGTGCCCTGCCTCTGTCCTGAAAGAAATATTCTCATCTACCTGCGCAGGAGAACATGCGAGAGCCATACTAAATGAATCCCTCACCTCTGGCATCTTCCCTGATGCCTTCAAAATAGGGCATGTCAAGCCACTTCTAAAAAAAGGCATCACCTGACCCCTTTGAACCTAAGAATTACAGACCGATCTCCAACACCAGATTTCTCGTGAAACTCATGGACCGGACAGCTTACTCCCAGCTCAACTCCTTTGTAGAATCCAACTGTCTCCTCGACCCTGCAGAATCAGGCTTCAGACTGTGACATGGTACAGAAACTACTCTGATCTCGATCTGGGACAATCTCAAGGTCACTACAGAGACTGAAGGCTGCACAGCACCGATTCTCTTCGATCTCTCTTCAGCCTTTGACACAGTTAACCACTCAATCCTCCTTAAATGCCTGCGCTCCCTAGGAATCCCTGGCACTGCTCTCAAATAGATTGCCTCCTTCCTCAGCAACAGGAAACAAATAACCCTCCTCTCCCCATTTGTTTCAACCACTCGCTCAGTGAACACTGGAGTACCCCAGGGCGCATGCCTATCTGCTCTCCTGTCCAACCTCTATATGACCACTCTACCAGGAATCGTCCGCACACACAACATCTCCTGTTACAACTACGCTGATGATATCCCAATTATCCTAAGAATTCTCAAATCAGGCACCAACACCCCATCCCGACCTTGAAGCCTGTCTCCGCGAAATTTACCCGGGATGACAATAAACCACCTCCTTTTGAACTCTGATAAAAGTGAAATCATGGTGTGCGGCAATACTGCCCTTCTGCCACATTCGCTCCACAGCCCTCGGCCCACCTCCACCCCCCTCCGATGTAGTAAAAATCCTAGGCTGCACTATGGACTCTGGCCTAACCCTCTCCCGTCAGATAAACAATGTGTCAAAATGTTGTCAATACCACCTCAAACTTCTTAGATGCATTTCTCCCTACCTCTCCTACCCGAACAGACTTGCCGCAGTTATGTCTATTGTGATGTTGAAACTGGACTATGCCAACTCCCTTTACCTAGGAGCACCCGCATACCAACTCAACAATCTCCAAAGAGTCCAAAACGCTGCCGCAAAACTGTTCCCCGCCCTGGGTCATAGAGACCACATCTCACCAGCTCTCCGAACCCTTCACTGGCTCCCAGTCAGACGAAGAGCCACCTTCAAGACCCTATGCATCACCCACCGTGCAGTGCACAAGACCGGCCCAATGTAAATACAAGAAAACCCTACCTCCCATCTCGCACCCTAAGATCAATGTTTGTGTTTATGTTTATGTTTATGAATTTATAGAACGCACCTGGTACCCAAAGGCTTACGGGCGCTAACGTACATACAATGAACTAGACAGAACACATATGTCAAAGAGGGGCAGATGATCACTTGGATGAGAGAATAATCTCAAAAGTGGGATTCCGGAATTTCGTAAGGCGGGGGATGGGGGGGTTTCTTAGGTGAAAAGTACTGTCTTAAGCTTTTTCTTAAAGACCTCTGTGGATAATATGGCTCTTACTGAGGGCATTAAGGCATACCATGCAAGGGGGGCCGCTAAACGAAAGGCACCATTCCTTGCCTCATTGGTCTAACATCGAGTGATGGTAAGAATATTGGAATCATCTGATCTGAGAGCTCTAGAGCTTTGTTTTATTATGATGGCTTCTTTGAGGTAGGCGGGCATTTGGCCCTTCACACATTTGTGGGTAATAAGAAGTAACCTGAAGGAAACCCTGGCCTGAATGGGTAGCCAGTAAAAACTTCTTCTTACTTCTGATACATGATCTCTTTTCTTAAGGCATTTAACTACCCTCACTGCTCCATTTTGGATTACCTGGAGACGGTGGAAGGAAGATAGGGGAATGCCCACGAAAAGGCTACAACAATAGTCCAGTTTGGATCCTATTATGGCCCTGGCTAGTGTCTCTGAGTTTTTTTCAGAGATGAAGGGTCTTAGATGGCGAAACAGTTTAGAAGAGGAGGAGATCAGACTATTAACCTGGGATTTCATATTCAGATTTCTGTCTAAGTAGATGCCCAGGGTCTTCACCTTACTCATGGCCTCAATGTTACAATTGTCTATGTTGAAATTATTGTATATTGGTCCTAATTTCTCATGTTTAGTCTCTGACCCAACTAATAGAAGCTCGGTTTTTGAACTGTCGATGGCCAAACCATTGGTCACCATCCAGTGTTGAATCTTTTGATAGATTTTATTAATAAGTATTTCATCCTCCTGGTGTGAACCTGACATGGGTATTACGCATTGTGTCGTGTGTGTAATTTGCAAATATGATCCCTTCCTGTTCAAGCATCTGAAAGAATGAGATCATAAAAATATTATAAAAGCAAGGAGACACACAGTGCTGCCCTGCTTTTAGTGATTCCAACTGCTAACTCTGTCAGGATCAGAGGATCCGCTTTTTCAACCTTGTAACACACTCCCCCACCTATTCGACACACCCAAGACAATATGACTGTTAAGATGGATTTCTGAACTCTGTCCTGGAGGGGCAGAGGTTCAGAAGGCCAGCCTAGTTTCTTGGAACAGGGTAACCTCTGGAAAAGCCAGACCAATCAGGGTAGCGATGGCGGCAGTCAAGACTAGGTCTCAAGAGGGGTGAGGGTGACTGAAAGCCTGCAGTGAGCACACAAAGCAAGGATGCTTACAAATTACTCCAGACAGGTGTTATATTAAAAATATAGACACATTTATTACAAGGCCTTTGTAACATCGACCATAGTAAAGAATCACGGTAAAACTCCAGTAAACCAACACATCACAATCATTACAATATATATACAAGACCGAGGGGTCTAAAGAGTTAGAAGCACGAAATATGCAGACCCCCTAGATGGGGAGGAAAACAGGCAGTGCAAGTAATCGTTTACACCCAGTTCGACATCAGAGGCCACCCAACTAGAAGGAAGTCCGAGCCCTACGAAGAGTGGAGCCTTGTGCTCAAAAGTACCTGCACACGCAGGTGCCAGCGGGCAAAGGAGAGTCTTTTCAGGGAAAAAAGATGGTGAACAAATCCCTGTGACTCTGGCGAGGCCTCCACTTGGGGGCAGAAGCAGGGCGTGAGTGCGGAAAAGGGTTTGCTGTTTACAACAGCGATGGAAAGCCACAGGCGCCTGCAGGAGGGCAACCGGTTAGGGTATTGACTACTCACCGGTCCCCAAATCAGGATGACCCAGGCTTCTCCGGTTCAGTTTCGGTACTGGCAGTTTCAGATGCGATCAGAGGGACGTCTCGACGCTGTGTAGATTCCGCGACAGCAGGAGTCAGGGTCGAGGATGTCCCAGATGCAGCGAACATGCACAGGTTTGTTACCACAGCAGGGCAACTCGGCAACCGCATGTATTCCGGTCCCAAAGCACACGTCTCACTTCAGACCTGGGAACGCCAAGTGTATGAATTGTGTGAGAGTGCCGAGGACACAGGATTAGCAGTAAGCCAGACGGCGGTGACAGGGCAAGGTTCCTGTGTAGGCTGGTCAATCCACTGGATGGCCCAGGGACGCTTCCGAAGGCTTACGTACAGGATTTGGTGAAGTTGCCGAGAATAGTTGTTCCCACTATTCTAAAGGGTCGAAGCGCCTTTACAGACCTTCTCGTTCGATCAGAGGCCGAGTGGTCTCGCAGGACGACAGCAATGCAGGGTGCCAAACCTTCAGCGGGTCACCAGCGATTCCTCGACTCAGCTTCTTAGTTGCAGGATACTTGGCTCCTTACCCTTTGTTCGTGAGAGCTGAGGAGATCGACATGGTAGTGGTGTTTTTAGCCTCCTCTTATCCAAAGTTCCCTTCGCGCCAAAACTGAGAGGGCCCAATGGGAGATCCACTCACAAACACTCACACCTACGTGGACCTACCACGGACCACGGTGGTCCCAGGCATTCAGGACACTCTAGAATCTCTGGCACCCAGGATGTGTATTGGGAACAGACATCCCAGCCCACATCCTGGAGGCACACACAAGGCATGCAGAAGCCCATTAAAAGCGTTGTGTTTCGCGGGAAAGTGCATGGCCAAATAAGGACTGCCCCGGATCGGCTCGACCTGGGTGAAGGTGAAGGGTCAAGACGGTCAGCAGATAGGAAAAAGAACCTCGTGTCATGGCCATTTTGGAGGCCAGGCCTCCCATTTGGGCCAAACGCGGGAAGCGCGGTTAACATGGCAAAAAGGGGTTCAAAACACAAAGAAACTATAGCTGCCACCAGTCCCGTCCGTGACACACTTGCACATTTCATAAGTCCAGCGAGAGTTTCTAGGGCCTTTGGAATGACTAGAGACCCAAGAGCGCGGTAATGTAAGTTACGGTGCACTCTTGTTTCATGTTGCTCAAAAGCTGCAACATGAGGAAAGGACTAAGGGAAACAAAGTCTCCCGGTACTGACTGTCTTAAGGTCATGTCAGTTTCCCCAGAAGAATTGAGCGAAAGCCCAGAGGAGTGCGGCGGAAGGCTGCGCTTCTCTGGCAAAGTCTAGATCACGGTGTAAAACAACAGCGAAATGTTTGGGGATTGCCACATGGAAGGAAAACTACCTACAATTATGAAATCTTTCCTAACAAAGACCTTCCGCAAAGCTCTAAAAACGTGGCTCTTTCCGTAATGCTGACCACGAACGTCTGAGACGAATGAGCCTTGCAACCCGCTGACTAATAATCAATGAGATCCCGAACAAGGACGCCACTGATTACACTTATTAAGTCACTATTAAGCAATCGCACACTTGAAATTTGGAATAGCGAAATTCTTAGATCATGACTCCACCCACACACCCACCTCCCATATCATTATGCTTGCTCTCTACTCTACACCAACACATAATTAGAGTGCAGCTACACCCCTCGATCAATTTTGGCCCAGCTGCTCAACATTACCCCATGAACACCTCATCATTCTAATAAAACGTTGCTACACCCCATGACAAACCAGCCTAGCTGTACACATAAGCGTCCTACACAGGCCTAACCCAGACTGAACCCAGTCTTGATGTCCACCTGCCAGACTGCACACATCCAACTGATAACAATATCCCCACACCTAATGCTAGGATGAGGCTACCACTAGGCATTGCATTAGCTGCACACATAACTGGTGCACCCAAGCACCCTATGACACCTTACTCTCTCAACTGAGCTGGACTGTGGTCCCGGAGCGCGTTCCACCGACCAGTGCTTTGATAGAGAGCTATATAAATGCCAGATAACATAACAAATACCATAACATCCAGGGGGGGGGTTGAGTTCCTAAGTATCCTACATGGTAGGGTGGGGAAAAGGTGTTACAGCGAAGGGGATACTGCGTCCCGCCGTCCGGTGTCCACCCCCAGGAACTGGATCCAAAAGCGATGGCCGTGTCTTGGTCACCTGGATGATGGATCCCCGGGGAGCAGTTGGTGAGACACCTTCAGGTTTCTCACATATCCTTCTGCCAGGAACCCCACACGTCTGATCAGACTCCACCACAGAAGAAAAAACAGACTTCAGCCTGAAAAATAAAGCCTTAGAAAGTATTTTATAGTTCACATTTAGGAAGCTAATTGGCCTCCAATTTTGAATGGCTTTTTGATCCCCAGTCTTTTCGACAAAAGAGTAACATTGCCACCCCTCAGGGATTCAGGAAGAGCACCCACCCTCAGAGACTCCAAAAAAACAGAGAGGATATCAGGACCCACGAGATCCCAAAATGCAGAAAAAAATTCAACTGGTAAACCATCAGATCCAGGGCCTTTCCCTTTAGACAGAGATTTCATAGCCGTTTCCAATTCCTCCAAGGAGACTTCTCTCTCTAAATCCTGTCTATCCTTCACAGGTAGCACTAGCTGCCACCGCCACAAGAAAAAAATCCATAGATTCTGATTCTGTGACCTTATGGGAATACAGTTCACTATACAAATCTTAAACACACTGTCTCATCCCATCATTAGTGTAGGGCTCCTTCCCAGAGGGCACAAAATGGCCCTCAATCAGCTGTGCCTTGTTGCTCACCGTCTTCAAAAAAATACCTTCAACAGGTCTCCTTTTTCTCCACAAAGGTTGTCTTGCTACCCAGGATAATGCCCTCTGTGTATTCCCCATATTAGGAAATTAGACCCTTTTTATAATGCATAATCTCCGATTTTACAGGGAAGCCACTATTCAAGAGGGCAGGGAGATTTTGAAGCTTCAACTGATAGCAGGACGCAGCACCCCTTTCTCCCTTCCGACATCGGCCCTTAAGATCTTCCCACCATCCCCCTGTGAGGGATAGAGGCACTTTAAGGTTTGCCACTCAGTGTAATAGTGCATGAAACTTTGACACATTTGTTGTACAATAATCTCACATTCAGCTTCCAAAAACCTTGCCCCCTACAAGGCCTCACATGCAAGACCAAATCCACCTTCAATAAGTATTGGTCTGAAAAGAAGACGGGTATAAGGACTGCATAAGCAACTTTTATAGTTGGTTCAATAAAAACAAAATCTGTACTGGCCCATGAAGGGCAATTAGAACTGGAGCAGGTAAAACCTGGAGTTTGTGGGTTATGGAGTCAGAAAGAGTTCTGCATTCCTAGACCTTGCACTATATATGCAAAGTCCCTAGAACTTCTGTCCAAACCATCTGGGAAAGAGGACTTTCTATCCTTCACATTAAGAATACAGTTGAAATCCCCTCCAAGAATCACCTCCCTGTTACATAAAATATACAGAGGCAATATTTTCAGCAGCTCATCTCGACATCCGAAATCATCAGGCAGTATACATTGATGAGGCAAATCTCCTGCTCATTCCACACCCCATCCACAAATATCAGTCTTCCCTTCACAATACGCTGCACCTTCTGGGAGGGTAAAGTCTGGGCTGTTAACTAAAATCCCCACCCCTGCATTCCGTCCCCAGTACATTTCGACCAAAAGGACGGACCACAATCCCACCTGCCCTCCAAAGTAGAAGTATCAGCGATAGCACATTCCTGCAACAACAACAACAAAAACAAGTTTCTGGTGTGTATACAAATCCATAACAGCCGCACATTTTGCTACTTTACCAATGCAACCAAACATTGATGGTATGTCTTAGTAGGGCTCAGGAGGGAAGGTGGTCTGGTCTGGGTGTGGGACCACACAGCCCCTACCTGGCCTCCTGTATCTCCAACACTGTGTTCCACAACTGAACTACCAAGATGATTAAAAACACATTCAAATAAAATGCATGTTAAGATCCAGCATTACTTAATCACCCTCACCTCATTCGCACCTAGCACAGGGCATCTTCTTTCACTCCTCCCTCTTTCTGCTTTTGCACAGGTTGGGGTGGGGTCAGTGTCCTGATCTGAATCCCAGTCTGTGCAAGAATCAGGATAGGGGAAGGGGTCAAGAGTTTACTTTTTCTCGCGGGTGCTTCAATTTTGATGGCCACCAGGCTCCTGTTTGTCCCTGTTTTTGGAGCATTGCTCCACAAGCCGTGGCAAACCTGTACTGCACATGCACATTGGGGTTTGTTTACTCAGCCATCCCAAGCGCACATCCACAGTGCAGAGAGACAAAGTCCTGAATTGAGGAAGGCTGTGTTAGGCCTCCTGTCACTCATTGGCGTTGGGTACCATAGTGGTAGGTCAAAGGAGGCGTGACACCGTCCCTTAAGCACTAATGGGCAAGCCACTATTGCTAATCCCTCCAATTGGGTGGTCCTTGTTCTTTTTCCCCACACGCTAGCCATGCCTTCAAGGCTCTCTATGGTTTAAGGAAACTCAAGCGTGCTGGCTTGGTATAGGGGACTTGGGAGTTGTAGTATTCTGGGCATTGGTGGGTCTTTAGTGTCTGCTGAAATGCAGCCTCAAGAACAGCATCTGCCATCTAGATGTTTATCCTGACAGAGGTAGCAGAGCTGAGGGTTGCGTAAAAGGGATTCTGCCCTCTGACTTCTCCAGCTTGTTTGCTTCTCATTAAGACCAACTTAGGTCTCTAGCAGTACTTTCTTGTCCATGTAAGTGTTTGAGGGGGCATGGGATTTACAGACCATCATCACAGGTCGAGTCTGGCTCACCACCCATGAGGGGCTTGCACACTAAGCAGGGCCTATGTGCTTGTACTAAGTGTCCAGTGAGCCTTCCATCAAATGTAGGTGTTTTAGTTTTGGCCCCGTGCTGGGAGCCTGTGTGCCGTCAGGATGATTTTGGGTCTGGCTAGAGTGAGCTTTAAGCTATTTCCGTTGGAGGGAGGTCTGTGGGGCCACGGCATGTGACTGCCCTCTGCTCTGTCATGAGGATAAACGGTGGAAGCTCAAGGAATTCTCTCTCTACCACCCTGTGGGCCACTTCCCTTGAAGGTCGGTGGGAGCTCAAGGAATTCTCTCTCTACCACCCTGTGGGCCACTTCCCTTGATACCACCAGTGTCAGGCAGTGATCTATGACACAGTTCACGTTATTCAGCACGTTGATACTTGTAGGCTTCAATTCAGGATAGTGAAAGAAAAGCTAAAATCATAATCTTTTTGTTCAATATGTTAATATAAGTTCAACTCAAGTCCATACTGTATCCACATAATGATTAATGTTAGTACTTCTTCAAAGTGCTAGAAACTGCTCTCCTGGGTTATACTGTCGTTCTCAGAAGCATTCGATCAGTGATATGCTTTCATCACTCTTCACTGAGGGTACGAAATGCAAAACCACATTCCTTCCTTTCATGCTCTCCCTTATTTTATTTATTGGATATTTATAAAGGTGCTTATACAACAATACAGTGGACATCATTACGAGCCTGGCGGTCTGGAAATAAGGATGCCGGTAGCAATGTGCCGGCACACTTTCCGGACCACAAGACTACGAGTATGCCTGCAGGGGCCGTTGCTAACAGCAGGTCTCACTTGCCGGGGGCACCGGCCCCTGCAGGCATGGTATGAAGCACTGGCACTGGTAGCAATGGTGCCGGTACTTCTGTGTCCCCATTTCCATGGAGTCCTATGGGACTCCACAGGAATGGGGACTTACACTTTCTGCTGCCTGATATCCCGGGCCACCGGGATTTCCCAGTGACACTGGGATATCAGGTGGGGGAACATTGTTACGAGTTTGGTGGCAACCCGCCGGTAGCACTGGCGGGTTACCGCCGAACTCGGAATGAGGCCCGGTGTTTCAAAGCGCCACAAGGCATAAGCCAAGAGAACAAGGGAGCAAATAAACAAAGAAACTGCCAATTAATAAATAGAAACAGACAGCGGTCCTACTATGCCTTGTGACATTCGGAGCGTGCAAGTGCAGTGAAAAGAAAAAGGAAAAAGGGGGTGGGAGTAAGTGCTATTACGGTCCCCTAGGGGGAGGAAGTGCCAGAGATACCAATTGGGGAGGCAACAGGTAGGTGCATGGGCAGGGACATCCCAGATGAAGAGGGAGGTCTACCGCCCAACAGGTAAGTGCAAAGCGGAGACAAACCACCCAACAGGCGGGTGTGGCCCAGAGGGCAGTGCAGGGGAGTTTCTGGGGGGCGATTGGGCAGAAGGAACGGACCATATAGGACTCATGAGGGACCAGGCCGCCAATCTCAGTGACAGAGGCAATGGTTAGCACAGAAGAGGGAGAAGGAAGGAGAAGAGAAAGGTCTTGAGTTGTTTGCGGAACTTGAGGTGGCCCGGTTCAAGACAGAGAGAGGGAGGCTGTTCCATATGTGGGAGCCAGCTGAGGAGAGTGATCTGCCTCCAGCTCTCTGCTTGGAGAAGCATTTGATCATCAGAGAGTTGGAGTCAGAAGATCGAAGGAATCTGGAACGAAAGTATCTAGTGAGAGAGAGTTGCAGGTAGCGTGGTCCCAGGCCCCAGATAGCCTTGTGGATGATGCAAAGGGTCTTGAATTGGATCCTTGCAACAACTGGGAGCCAGTGGAGAGATTACCTTCACACATCTTTCATATTCCATGCCCCCATCACGTTTCTTCTCCTCTGATGTTCCTTTTCATTCCAAAACAGACTAAGATCTGGATAACCCTAGGGGGCGTACAAAGTACCAATTTCTGTAAAAGCCTCTGCACTTTTAGACCAGTACAATGGTGACTGACACAGTATAAAAAAAACTCTTAGCATAACATAACAATGTATACATTGTCATGTTGTTTGAATATGTGATTTATGCACATTTCACATTATCGTTATAAAACTGAGAATTATTTTAGCCTTACGCTTTTAAGAAGCTTGTCACTTGCCTGCCATGACCCCATTCCTAGCCCCATCCCTCAGCCCTGCCCTGAATCGCGCCAGCTACTCCACCCCTCTCCCACCGCCTCACCACCACCCACCTCCTCAGACATGGGGTCCAGCAATAAATAATTTCTATTCCCAGCACTGTCAGCGGGGGTCTCTTCAGAGCCATGTGAGGATCTTACACTATCCATTTCTCCCAACAAGGCTTGAATGTTAAAGGGAGGAGCATGTCTGGAACGTAGACTCCAAGACAAGTGTTGTTTTAAGCATAAAATTGGTGACTAACAAGTGCTCTGAGGGACAAGCACAACCTATGGAAAGTTTTCAGAGTTTAGCAATCCGGGAAAGAGACAGTTGCTGGAGAACTTTTGATTTATGTACAAGTGGTAATTTTTCGTTATTATTACTCTACTCATGGTACTCAGTGGTACTTATTTGTATCAGTCATCAAGAGGAGATAGCAACTGGTGTGGTACAGATCTCTGCAACTGCCACCGCACCTGCACAGTTTAGTCATAGTATTAGTAATCTACTGCGAGATAGCATCATTGCCCCTGAAGGATTAACCCTTCCTTAACAGAGCCTCGTCAGCTGTTGGGAAAGGAATCACCAACTCCCAGAGCTAAACCCGCCTGCCTGCTTTGACGGGCTGGATGCTGGCAAGTGCGCGTGCAGGGCTCGGCTATTCTCGCATGTCCTGTGTGTGTGTTCTTATTAAGAGGCCTATCCTGTTTGGCTCGAGACTCTGTTGTGAGCCAGGAGAACAATGGTCCGCTCATCGCCAATAAGACATCTCCTGCTGGTCTCTGGCAACCGGCCCAAGTACCCCCGCCGGCCTCCGGGAAGGCGGACCCCCTCTGCACAGCCCGGATCCTGCCCAAAGAGAGGACCCACATCTCCAGCACAGCCAGAAGCAGGAAGGGAAGGGACGCCACTGCAGCAGACCAAAGTACAAACAGGGGACCCGGCCCTACAGCACAGCGCCATATCCAAGAGAGGGATGACCTGTGCCCATGGGCAAAACAGGACACGGCCATCTCAACAGAGCCGTCCAGAACCAGGCCCAGGATAGAGCAGAACTCGCCACCACACCCAGGACCAAAAAAAGGCGCACTCACCTCGTCTCCACAGGGCAGAAGCCTATTGCGGGGTCACATACCAAGAACAATCCAGAACACGCCTAGACCGGACTCACCGTTGAAGTGAAAGCTCTCCATGTCCTCCTGGAGTCCGGGGCAAGGCCCGAGGGCTGGACACGTCTCTCTGTAAAGTCGCGACCGCCGCCCTCGAGGGGCAACCAGCTTCTGGCCTGTGCCCCCCGTGATATGAGAGGACCGTGCACCGCGAAGCGAGGGGTCCGGCGGGCAGGTAACGTAGTTATTGCATAGGTCTAAGTCTCCCCAAAACAGCATGACACAGTCACCCCGCCCCCTCCAATCCCGCGTTAGTCTCATATTTGTCAAACATTTACGTTAGATTCGGGGTTTTCTGGCACAGATATCTTGAGTGCTCTGTGGTACTGTTCAGTCACGGGACAAGGGGGGATTCTCAGTTGGCACTTGGCAGAAGTTCACGCCGAGTGCCTGATTCATAAAGCGTTGTTAGTGGGCGCATCCCATTGAATAACGCGTTGTGAATCAGGCCTGGGTGTTCATAGGGAAATGGGCGATCGACATGAACGATTTCACTTTGACTGGGGTTTTAGTGTGTACATTTAGCAATTGCGATTTGGAATGCGTAGCAGGGTTGGCCGTCCATTTCCGGGCTGCTTCATGTGGTCCCCAGCTACATAGCTGTATCTGTGCAGTTTGTGTTTACATCACTGCTTCTCAGTTCCGGTGTAATGTTATTTTTTACTACCTTCAAAAAAATCTTACCGTAGGAAAATCTGACAGCAATTGTTATGATAGCAAAATCCGACGTTACACCGGCCCCAGGTCTCCCAGCGCCCTGTGCATGCGAGGTTTGTTCGTCCCATCCCCCGGCGCCCCCCCCTAACCCCCCCCCCCACGCACTCCCTTCCCCGCCCATCACAAATGCAGAACATCAAGGGGCTTAGTTCTGTTGTTCGGCTGATAAAACACGTATCAGCCGGACAATACACCTGAGCCCTCTGCTGTTCTTGTAAAGTGCGCCTTGCCGCCAGCTCAGTGTCATGTAAAAAGTGTCTATTAAAGAATCACGCCGTGATTCAAAAGTAGGCACTTTACATGACACTATGCGCCCTTTAGCAGCTGCACCCTCTGAGTGCACCTTGAGCCGGCGCTGCTAATTCTGGAGCTGTTCAGTGCACCTCTCCCTTCAACTGTTCTATGAAAGAGTTACTCTTGGGCCAAGGGCAGTTTCTAGGCAATATTTTGCAGAGGGAAGACACTTGAAAGGGCCTCCATGCAGGCTTGGACTGGCCTATAGGGCAATGCCCCAACCCAAAATGCAGAATACTAGTGCGGGCCCGTTTTTTGGGTCATGAACGTACTATTAATAAGTAGAGACAGAAAAGTAAACAACAATATTGCAAAAAAACAATTAACCTTCATTGTCTCATCTATATGTTCGTTGCCTAAAACGCGCCAAAATGTTGATGCTGCAAACCCTTTATGGGTGCTTGATAATCTATTTTCTTCCCACCATATTGCGCTCAATTTATGCTGTGACTAGAGCCAGTAGCCTTTTTTCAGCCATTTAAGATCATAAATGTGTTTTTTAAAATCAGTTTTCAATTACTGAAACTCCTGTCAAAATTCATCAGCAGCAGATGTAACCTAGATCCTCTGGGTGGCCAACGCATTTGGAAAAGGCAAATCCTTCTTCATAAAATAACATATTGCACCAAAGAAAACATGTTCATTATGCACAAGCCATAATTGTGGATTATTAGAACAAGTAGCCTTCCTACGGTAACTTCTTGAAACCAGAAGTAAAGAATACGCGACAAAGTTTCCTGGGAAGACTAGAGAACCTGTCAAGATGGATTCTGGCAGCTTGGTGGATAAGAAAGGGTGACAGCCCAGCAGGAAATGACTCTCATGCAGGCATAATAACTCGAGGTACCCGAGGGTATCCCAGAGAGCAGATCAGGCAGGGTGTTTGCGTCCCATCCTCTTTCCAGGCAGCATCAGATTTCAGCACCTAGACAAGAGGTCCTGGCAGTAAATGGTGGGAAACAGTGACAAAATGTCCAGCAAATGGTTCAAGCATGGAAGCTATCTATACTAAAAACCATGGGTTTGGATGAACACAATCTTTTAGAGAATCCGGAATTGGTTAAGAGGAAGCTTTTTGATCAAGATTGGTGCATGACTGTTGATACTCTAAGCCAGTGGTCTTCAAACTTTTTTGGCCTGGCCCCCCCTGAACAAAATGTAGGCAGCCCCCCCGCCCCACCAAAAAAGCCAAATGGACAGTATGTACAAATGGCTATGAACTATTGCGCCCCTTCACTGCACCCTACTCCCAGTATAGTCCCAGGGCTCTCCCACCTGCTCCCATCACAGTTGCTGGGTTCCCTCATCCCACCAAGTCCCTTGGGTCTCCCCAACCCATCACAGACCCTAGGCTCTCCCCACCCTCCTCCCACCACTATCCCAGTGCTCCCGCCCATCCTGCTCCCACCACAGTCCCTGGGCTCCCACCACAGTCCCTGGGCTCCCCCCACCCTGTTCCCAATACAGCCTGAGGGCCAGTGGGAGCTGGTGAATTTTTTAAGTGGAGGGGCATAAATATTTCCCACAAAAATGCCATAGGGAGCGAGCGCAGTGAGGCAGCGCAAACCAATCAAGAGGGTCCGGGGGGTTTACCCCCATGATTTCTTTTAAAACAATGGATTAAAATGTTGCATTTTAGAGCACACTTAAAAAAAATGGGTACAAAGCCAAACAGTTGCAGTTGGTGCTGGGGGGCCAAGGGAAAAAGCATGATATTTTTGACTGGACATCTGATAGATATCCAGTAAAAAAATACCATCCTTGTCCCCTGGGCTCCACAGCACCTCAGAAGGAGAGCTGATTTTGGCAGGTGTGTAGGGGGGTTGTGCAACAAGGCATTTTTAAAATGGCCTTGTTGTACAACCCTCGTTCCCCCCTCTGCCCCCCCACTCGCCGAAATCAGCCCAACTGACCAAAACAAACAAACACACACACACACACAGCAATCACTCTATCATTCATACGAGCACCCATCACCATACACTCACTCATACCACAAGCATGCACACATCCATACACATATTTAAATAAACATAAACGTACCTTCTCCAGGGGCCTGTGCATGGGAGCTGAAACACCCCACCCCAGGCTGCTCTGTCCGTATGTGCGAGGAGGCATTTCCAATGAGCTATGCAAGGCTGGTGAAGCAAAACGACCTCGGCCTTGCATGGCTCAGTGAGCATGTGCGTCTGGGGAACTGAACTGAACTGTCAAAGAGAAACAGTTTTTTCCTTTGAAAGTTCAGGCAGCCCAGGAGCACTCCCTCAGCCGGAAAATGCAGCTGAGTGAGTGCTCCGTGTTTCACTGGGCTGGCTCCTCAGCTCCTCCATCATGGGAGAGGGGACCACTGGGTGGACCCTCCCTCGCCCATTATAGGTGAGCCACCAGGCTCGGAATGGCCTATAGGGCAATAGGGCAATACCCGTACCAAAAATGCAAAATGCTAGGTGGGCCAGTCAAAATGGGCCACTTTTTTTGCCAATGTGGGCCAGTTTGATGAGTTACATCACTATGCAACTAGTAATTTTGACCAGTGTTGCTGAATAAATATTCTTTAAATATCACACTTTGCTTACATTTTTACAAAAAACATCCCCTTGTGTACTTGTCAGTCTGTGACTAAAGGGATGAATAACCATTTGCAACTGCAGGCCACTTTTTCGTTGGTGCCTTAGACAGTTTTATGCTCCAGTCGACCATGTGAGTTGCCCCTGCCCATTTCCTCCAATCTAAAACATTTCATGCTGGGCTCATACACTCTCCCCAACACCCTCCTCCCCCCCGGGGATGCGGGCATGCCCCGCTCGGGGGGCATGCCCAAGAGTTTGAAGACCTAAGCTCTAAGCACTTACTTCTTAAGGAATATAGTTGCTTTCCAAGGAAACAAAGGACTGCCTCAAAATATATTTCTTTGTTTCCATGTTGTAAAGCCTGATCAATTTATATAAGATTCCAATTTCATTTACTTCCCACCCTGGAGTGTATGGGTCCTAGGATATTGCTAGATGCGCATTATTTATTTATTTATTTATTTATTTATTTATTTATTTTAAAAAATAGTTGTGCATTTAGGAAACATTAAATCCTTTCACACATATAAAACCCCCATAAATATAGTAAAAGGACATTTAAAAACAACACTATTTCATCAAGAATTACATTTCATTTGGGAATTTACACAATATACTAAAATTCATCCCTTCATACATTCATTCGTCCATTTTCTTCAGATGAGTGGTCAATTAAAAAAAGGATATATTGCCTTAATCTTAAGGCATACGTGAAAGGCGGCTGCTGCAATAACATATGAATAACCATAATAGAGAATGCTTCAGAACTGATCTGAACAATGATCTACAAAATTAGCATAGCCCCATGAATAAAGAGCGCTAAGAACCCGACAGTCAGTAAGCACATGACGTGCTGTTTCTATATGAGAATGACATAGTCGGCCAAGGTGCTCCTCTCTCTTCATCCCCTTCCATGCCCCTGTGTATCCCAAAACCGGAAGTATATCTAATCTGAGGTGGAGACCCAGGAGCTACAGTGTAACAAGATATCTTCGCGGAGAATCTCCAGATTGGCCCTGCTGACAGTACACTGCGTGTCTGCTCAATTTCACCAAGTTATTAAGGGTTGCAATACGATCATGGATGCAAGATTTGCAGCTAAGCCCGCTTAAAAATATGGGGACATCGCGTATATTGGAGCAGGCCAAGTTAATGTCTAGGTAGTGTGATCCCACCATGTTCTCCAAATCCTGAAACCAAATGCTTTTAGAGAGGAGATTGCCATGTTCCTGTGCCAAATATACCTAGGAGGAAGCGGAGCTCCAATTAAATTTGATTACATTTGATTTGAACCCAGAACGTGGATGCCACCACTTTCCATCAAGAAAAGAGTGATTGAAGGCCCAGCTCTAAATGCAGGGCCTCTACTGGTATGGAAGTGGGTAGATTAAGAATAGAGCGCAGGATTTTAGACTCAAGTTTAGGAAGCCACAACACTGCCTTCAGGGGCAAGACTTCTAGGGCATATAAGATGGTCAGTATAATTGACACCCTATATGCTGTTACCAAAGCTTCAATAGATCTACCCCCATTATCAATGATGACCCTCCTAATGGCCAACCACTTGGTATGATATGATATGATATGGCATTTATAACGCGCCTATACACAAGTGTTTCAAGGCGCGACGAGGCAAGGGAGGGGGAACAGAGGGAGGACAGACAACAATCCTACTAGGCCAAGTGTCATTCAGATCGCGCAAGTACATGGGAATGGGGGGGGGGGGAAGTGCAGGAGGGGAAGGGGGGAAGAGGACAGTGCAGTACATGGGATAATAGAATAAATAACAAAGTAAAGTTGGGCCAGCAGGTGTCAAGTGCAAGGGGAAGGGTAAGTGCAGGTATCATATGTCATGTGCTAGTGGTAGGACTGTAGGGATACAGAGAACAGTCCCCAAGTGTGGGGGTTTCCAGGAGGGCAGTGCAGGTGTGCGACTGGCGGAGGGGGCAACCTGGGCCCGAGATCAGTGGGTGGCCAGGTAAACCAGTGCAGTTTCAGTATAAGCCAGGAAATCAGCAGGGGAGAGGAGGAGAAAAAGCAGAAGCAAAGAGAAAGGTTTTGAGGTGCTTCTGGAACCGGAGATGGTTCTCCTCAAGTTTCAGGGGGACAGGGAGGCTGTACCAGAGGGAGGCCCCGGCCGAAGAAAGTGATCTACCACCAACTCGTTGCTTAGAGAAGCGACTGACCCTGAGGGAGTTGGAGGTGGATAAGTGAAGAGCTCAAGAAGGGAGATATTTAGGAAGAGAGAGTTGAAGGTATTGAGGCCCCTGGCCGCAGAAGGCCTTGTGGATGATGCTGAGGGTTTTGAACTTAATCCTCGCAGCTACTGGGAGCCATTGCAGAGATTTCAGTCCTGGAGAGATACGATCCCTGGGCTTGAGGCCAAGGACAAGTCTCGCAGTCCTGTTCTGGATGAGCTGCAGAGGGCGGAGGGTAGAAGCAGGCAAATCAAGAAAGAGGCTGTTGCAATAGTCCAGTTTAGAGAGAACCAGGGCTCTGGAGACAGTGAGCTTCTGGGGGAATGATAGGAAAGGTAGAATACCTCTGAGGAGGTGCAGCTGGTAGTGTGACTTCTTAGAGATATCAGAGATGTGAGGAGAGAAGGAGAGTGTGGAGTCGAAGATGGCCCTGAGGTTTTTAGCCTCACATGTGGGAGCAGGGAGAGGGCCAAGAGAGGCCGGCCAGAGAGTGTCAGGAAAGGAGGGAGCTGGTGTGCCGATGAGGAGAATCTCAGTCTTGCTGGCATTCAGGCAGAAATAATTGGCGGCACACCACTCCTGGATGGCGGACAGGCAGTCAGAGATGAGAGAGGGAGAAGAAGTGGCTGAGGGTAGCCTGAAAATGAGCTGAGTATCAATCGAATAGCACTGGAAGTTAGGGCAAAGTGCAGCAATGCGGTGGGCAAGAAGTGCCAGGTATTGGTTGAACAGCCAGGGAGAGAGGTTAGACAACCTGGGGAACACCACATGTAGAGATAGAGATGGAGGAGAGGAAGGACCCGAGAAAGTCCAGGTTTTAGTGGTTATCCCTTCCCCCAAATGGGCCAAAGACAAAGAGGCTGAAACCTGCACGCCAAGATATGTATAGTCCTTTACAGGATCAAGTCGAACACCAACCAGGACCCAAAGAAGGCTCCCTTTGCATTTCAGCTTTTTGCTACAGATAATGACCTTGGACTGCTAGATTAATTTTCAAACCATTAATTTTGTAATATGCATGTAACAGGTTTAATGAATGCTAAAGCCCCAAGGCAGTCCTGTTCATGACCACTGGATCATCTGCGTAAATAAGGATAACTGTTGTCTTTCCTCCAAATCGAGGTGGAAAGTTATGAGCCACTTTTAGAAAACTGCTGTAAATCCAACACATAAAGGATATATAATAGGGGCGCCAGGCCACACCCCTGCTTAAGGCCTATATTAGTGGGGTAGGACCCTGTCCGGGTGCTCTCTTTCGTTAATCTAACCTGGGCCCTGGTGTCCGAATACAGCAGTTTAACCAATTACAACAGTGTGGCGTCTATGCCCCATACTACGCATTTGTCCCAGAGGCGAGATCGAATCACACTGTCAAAGGCAGCACTATAATCTACAAAACATAGATACAGTGGCATGACAGGATATTTATAAGCGTCCGATATGAGTGTCTGAAGAATCCAGATGGAATGGGAGGTGTTAAAACCCTTTCTGAAAATAGACTGATGCGGACCAAGTAATCTTTCTCTTTCAGCCCTTTATTTAATTTATTATATGGCGCCACACACCCATGGGTCTCAGAGCGCACAATGAACAATAAAAGACAAACAATACAAGAAAGGCAGAGTCAATGGGTTAATGAGAAGGGAAGCTGTAGGGTCAAATTCTCATTAACCTGATTTGAGGTTAAACAGCTAGGTTTTCACAGCTCTCTTGAATTCTGCATTTAGGTGCCTGCACATCGAAACTGGTTCCTCTATATTTGGCCAGCTTGAGCTGCGGTTGCTTAAATTTATGACTGTCATTAGAATGCAAATGCCGGGTTTTCTTTTCGGAGAGGGCTAGAAGTGTGTGAGAAATCATGTGCCTAACAGGAAGCCAATGTAAGGCCCTTCTAGAGCTTGTTATATGGTCATGTTTAGATGAACCATAAACCACTCATACAGTGGTTTGAAGGAAATGAAGATTAGCCTGGGACGTCACGATTAGAAGGCTATTTGAGTAGTCGAGTCTGGAATTTACTAAGGCCGTGGCCAAGAGCGATCTGTTGCTAATGGAGATGTATGGCCTGATTTGATTTAAGAGCTTAATGACAGAGGGCCTCATCGTGGACTTGGCGGTATCCCACTGGTAAATGTGCTGGGATACCGCCAATGCAAATAGCGTTACCACAAATTTGTTTGTTGCTAGTAGCGACGGATCCTGTGTTGTGGTAAGGCTGTTACTCCCCATTTTCTGTAGAGTCCATAGGACTCTATGGGGCAGTAATGGCGCTATTACCACTGGCGCTATTATCATTGCAGTAATAGCACCGCAAATGGGTGGTTAGGGGAGAATTTTACCTCCAGCAAAAATCTGTAGGCAAACCTCCCACTTTCTGGCCAAATTCGGGAGGAGCAGAGCGGTAATGCAGCGGTAATCACATTTCTGCTGCATTTCTGCCGCTCCGCCCAACCCCTGATGAGCTCCATAGCCACAAGATGATCATGTATGAGCCACCTGGGCCTTCATGGTCAATTCCCTGTCCAGGTGGACTCACAGGGTCTTGACACATCTAGTGACAGTGATCTTGTTACCTCCTATGTTGAAGCTTTCATAGACTCCATCCAGTTTCTTGAGCCGCTGCACAGTAGCCACAATGAGAAGCTCAGTTTTCTCGTTATTGAGCGCAAGAACGTTTGAGGCCATCCACAACTGTATGGCGGCATACACTCCATTCAGGGTCTCAGAATCTTAAATATAGTCGTCCGATAACTCTTGGACCACCTGGGTGACATAAGCGTTGTTGGTATAACAGACACCAAAGCTGTCCAGGAGGTCGAGCAGAGGCCTGATATAGATATTAAATAAGGATGGCGCTATGCATGATCCCTGCAGCACTTCTGCATTGATGGTGGTTAGAGTAGATTGGGAATTCTCTACTGCCATTATCGAAATTCAAGGGCCCAGGAAAGAGGCACTCCAATCTGAGGCTCTATCAGAACAGTGAGCCAGACCTTTCAATCTGTCGACAAGTATGGAATGGTCGACAAGATCGAATGCTGCTGAAAGGTCTAATAACATTAGTATATCGGGTTGCCCTTTTTCCACTCTACATATAAAGTTGGATTTGGGATTCAGGAGGGCCACTTCTGTCCCATGTCTTGCTCTAAACCCATTGACATTGTAAATAGGCCCCCCTGTCCAGCATCTTGAGCACGAATGGGACATTAGTCATGGGGCAATAGTTTTTGGCCATATTGGGATCAAGGGTGCTCTTTTACAATAGAGGCATAACCCAGGCCTCCTTAAGTGATAGTGGCACCCTGCCCACACTGAATGACAGATTGACCATTCTAGTGATCCACAGGATCAACACATCTAGGGACCATTTGAGGAAGTTAGCAGGGCAAATGTCTTCCTGACAGGATGTGGTGTTTAGGTCAGCGAATATCTTGGATATTTCAGTTTCGGAAAAATGTCTGAAATTGAATTTGAATGTCAAAGGATTAGTAATAGAACTAGCAGGAGTCAACATAGAAATATGGGGGCCATTGAACGTAGCATTGAGACTGGGTTGCTGAGTGAGTGTGCCTTTTGGTGACCAAGGATTTTATCAGAGAATTCCTTCTGTATTTCCTGGCACCAGGCTGAATCTCAGACAGTATTTTGATTGCCTGTGTATTTGCCCTCAAATTCCTTGAGAATTTTGAACAATTCGCTCGAGCTAGATCTGGTACAGCTAATTCTGGTATTGAACTATTTAGATTTAGCTTCCATGATGGCACTATTGAATCAGAGAATGTGCTGTTTATGTAATACCTTGGAGCATAAGGAGACAATTAAGCACTTGATACTCTTTTGTAAAGCCACTTGATATGTTATGCAGCATCACTTTTGTCATATTGGAGAACTTTGCTCCTAGGAAAGCTACAATATTATTTGGTCGGAGTTAATGGTGGGTAACAGCATTTCTTAGTTGCTTCATCTACACTGGATGATTTTAGATGTGTTTAAAATGTTAGAGATACACATTTAAATATGATACGTCAGTAGTCTAAATAGAACCGTTTTCATAGCAAATTAATGTATTTTGTCTTTTTTGTGGATTTAATTTTTTTTTTTTAATTCTATCTCTTCAATTTTCCTTTTTCTCTTTCTGTGATTTACTGATTTTTTTAGATAAATATTGTTTGTTTTATGTATAGTGGAAATGTTGAATTAAAACCATATCACTAATAAAAAATAAAAAAGGGGTTAAACAGGGGTGTGAGATGGCACCCTTAATTTTTGACCTGTACGTCATTGGCCTTAATAAAGTTCTAGCTTCAAGTACAGTTGGTGTGCCACGGCTGAAGGGTTTTTGATTCCCTCCTTGATGTCCTCGGCCAACACTCTTTTGGTTGCTAGAACACCTGCTGCAATCCAATCCCTTACAGATGGCAATAGTAGCTTTTTGACAGAGGGCGGCCTGCTTATAAACCACTCTAAATCTAGGAGTCTTATCATTCCGGATAGTAAGGCTTCTAAATATAGATTTTTTCTTGCTAAACCAAGCTGGCCAAGGTAGCCAGTTATGATTACTTAGGAATTTGCTTTGCAAATAATTGTAGATGTAATTATGTTGCTTAGACCACTGCACTTTCCAATCAATCTAACAGGAGTATTTTAAATTGTTATGCTAACCAAGGTGGTCGATCAGTAGTGCCATCACTAAGAGTGTTCAAATCAAAAACATTTGGCATTGTCTGCTATGCAGCTGATATTTGGGGTCACACATTCTTAAAAGTCATAGATATGATGGAAGCAACATTTTAAAGTTCCTGCTAGGGGTGAATAATTCCACAGCCAAGGAATTGGTTTATGCTGAATTGAATATGAGACGTACTTCCTCCTATATAACAATGGCCCCTATTTTGTTCTTGTTAACCATTTGGAGGAATGATAAAGCCATATTATCACATTAGTTCCTACAGGATATTAAAGGCCTGGATGGGTGGAAAAGAATCAAGTGGATGAGATCTGTGCACAAGACGTTGGTTGGAGAAATTGGGTTTTGAAGAGCTATTAAGGGTGTTTCCCTGATAAAAGCCGACACAAAGGGAATGGTGTTGTGGAAGGCTTAGGAAGTTGACAATGAAATATCTTTTATGGAAGGCATGACAAAGGTGTCTTTTAGATCTTATATAACATATGCTAATGTTGCTCTATTGGAGAATTCTTATCTTTTTAATGTTCAAACATATAAGGCTAGGATTTTAAAATTCGATTTTTGCAATAGAAGGAAATGGAATATTGAGCAGCACTTAGCCTTTGGCTGTGATAATTATTCTAGAGGAACCACAATGAACGTTCTATCTTTTTGTGCTACGTATGTATAACTGAGACATAATTTACTTCTTTCTCTTATAATGTACTTTAAACTTCAAGCAATGCTGGAAAGATTTTTTCTATTATATGACTGTAGATGATCCTATGGCTTGTCAGTGGCTGGGAAGATATTTAGTTCAAGCTATTGATATTAGATGGGGAATGGTATATTCTAATACTCTTTACATTGTATGTATTTTATTGTGTGTATTTACTCTACGTCACTGTGTTTGATATTGCTATGTATGTTTTATGATATTTATCGAAAATAAACATTGATTGAGGATAATAAATATAAAAAGGTAAGTTGAGAGACCCAAAGAACTATGGACATATTTCCCTAATGTTCCATGTGCAAAGGATCATGGATCTGTTTATTAGTTAATCCTTTGCAGTTGGATCAGTGTTAATTTTCTATCTTAGAACCTTGTGAGGCGGTGATCCCTCTACGTTTTCTTATTGCTGGTTCAATATTTTCATTACAATTTTCATTACAATTCTTAAGGTTCCCTTGGGTTGGTATTCTTCAGTCTTGTTTTCAACTTTATTTCAGGATGCTTTTGGGTGTTAAAATGCCATTGGTCCTGGCTGAGACTTCTACGATAACATGCTGGTGGGTAGACTGTCTCTTAGGAACCCAATTGGGCCCAAAGACATCCTATTTGTTAATATCTATGATCCCCATATGCTGTGCCTCATGCAGCAAATCTACAAATATTTGAGGGGTGGCTTGATTCTGTGTCCTTTGTCTCCCTGATAGTCCTGAGTGGAGCTTTCAACTCCCGAATCCCTACCAACTACTCTATGGAGGATGGCTTTGAGGACCCTCAGTCCTCAGGACTCATGCATGAGTCCAATCTTGACCATTTAGAAAGGGCTGTTCCACCTCTGTTAATGTCCTCGCTATCACCACTATCATGCAACAGTCCTGGCAGATTCGCAAGAGACCAGTCTATGCAGCATTTGTAGGCTACATGGCTGCATTTGACACAGTAGACCGTGCAAGACTTTAGGGGAAGTTAGCCAGCTGGGGGATTCCAGTAGGTTTATTAAAATTGATAATAATGCTGCATGAGGAGACTTGTGTTAAAGTACGGCCGGAGGACAACAGGGTTACTTCGGGGTGGAATCACATCAATACGGGCCTTGAGCAAGGCTGCATTCTAGCCCCCTTTGTTATTTTGTCTTTATTTATCTGACATGGGAAATGCCCTGGCAGATCCAAAGTGTATTCCACCTAAACTTGGCGATCAAGCAGTGTTGTGGATGGGGTATGCTGATGATATTTAGAACAACAGCAGATGTCCACACACTTGTGGAACACTCCCGTTCCCTGCACACCTATTTGTATTATAATCCAATCAATGTTTTGGTTTCATATGTTTTCAAATATTTAGTTCTTAAGAAGTTAAGACTCTCACATTAACAAATAATATGTTCCACAGATTCTATTGAAGATGTACCACACAGTCTACATAGCCTCTGATCCCTTGCAATTCCACATTTTGCACCCGTTATTTCTAATGTATCGCACATGTTGAATTTAGATAATAAATAACGTCTAATGGTATTGCTGTCTGGCAAGGCAGCTTGATATTTAGGTTTTCTGGAAGCTTTCGACCAGTACAATAGGAATATACCGCTATTTACCTTTGTTGCAAGATTAATCATATCTCTTTCTTTCCCATAGTAATGTATCAACACCTTCAATAGCTGCCTAATCTTTGCATGTGAGTAATCCAGCCACACATAGGCATTTTCTTTTTCCTATTTGAGATACACAGTTTGCATCAAATCGGTGACACATAAATCATGATGATTTTCCATATTGTTAAAACATTTCATCAACTCAACAATAAAAGTATCTTTATCCAATGTGCTCAATTCAACAAATAGCATTGCAATTTTATGATCTAAAATATCGCTAATGCACATCAACTTGCACTCCATGCGCTCCAACTCTGTGCACCACCCGCACTTGCCAGAAATAAAAAAAATATGATGTTAGACAAATTGCCTCCTGGCATCATGCCTACTTTAAATGCTCTACCACGCATCCTAGACCCTAAGGCCCGAGTTGAAGAATTTAACAAAATCATGAACAAAACCGTTGATAATATTACCTCATTAAAGCTCAGAAACAGCAAACCACACAGCCACCTGAATAATTGGTTCACCCCTCTCCTAAAAAACCTCAGACTAGAAAAAAGAAAATGCGAAAATACCTGGAAACTTCACCCCACTCTGGAAAATAAATTGAAACTAATCAACATCTCATCTCCATATAAAAAAGAGATCCTCTCAGCAAAACAAGAGACTTACAATAACAGAATCACACAAGCCAACACAAGCACGAGAGAATTGTTCTCCATACTTAGAGAACTGGAAAATCCCATAACGCCTCAAGACAACTGTCTTAAAGATAAAAAATGGTGCTCCGAAATGCAGTATGCATTATCCAACAAAGTCCTAAACCTCCAAAAGAAAATAGAATCAAAGAGAGAGACACTAGCCACCCCCACATTGCCCACTACAAAAACACCGTCCAAAACTAAACCGTCCACCCAATTCTACATCTCTAAAGTCTCCATAATAGAGGTGGAGAAAGTAATTCTTGGACTGAAGCCCTCCAACTGCATAGGAGATCTCTGCCCAACACAACTGATCAAAGTTGCTGCGCGGGACCTAGCACCATTTATCACTAAGCTGATTAATGCCTCCTTTACCACCAGCACCATCCCGAGTAACTTAAAGGAATCATGGGTGCTCCCACTCCTCAAAAAGCAAACCTTAGACCTGGCTATACCCACTAATTATAGACCGATCACAACTGTGCCGTTCCTCCTGAAGATTCTGGATAAGGTTGCATATATCCAAATCCAGAACTTCCTCGAACTGAACCAACTACTAGACTCCCGTCAATCCGGTTTCCGTCCACTACACGGCACAGAAACTGCACTTATCGATCTTAAAGCCCAACTACGGGACACTGGAAAACCGGCACTACTCCTCCTATTAGACCTATCTGCCGCATTTGACTTAGTGGATCACAAGGTTTTGTGTAACCACTTAGATACAGCAGCACACTTCTCCACTGAGGCAATAGTGTGGATCCAATCATTCCTTAGCGACCGCACCAGAAGGGTTTTTTCACCAACAGCAGCTGCAGACCCCATCCCCATCACCTGCGGCGTGCCACAGGGCTCATGCGTTTCACCAACGCTATATACCATCTTCACTAAGCCCCTGTTTGATGACTTGGACCATCTCGGTATCACCTACACCAATTATGCAGACGATACCCAGATCCTCCTCCCACTTACAGGGGACTATCACAAGGACCTAGCAATGGTGAACAGAATCTACAGCATCGTTCAGACATGGATGGCCACCCATGGCCTATGCCTGAACGATGATAAAACAGAGCTTCTCATCCTGAGCACCACATCTATCATCAACAAACTAAGTACAAATTACTATTCCTTCATCATCAACGAGAACTGTATCCAAGTAGCCAAGGAAGCAAAAACACTAGGCATATACCTTGACTCTACCTTATCATTCACCAAACAGGTAAATACTCTAGCCTCATCAACAGCTTACACATGTAAACTAATCAGAGCGGGAAAACAATTCTTATCTCAGAACAGTTGCCTAACGTTAGCCAGAGTTTTAATCATCTCCAAACTAGACTATTGTAACACCCTGTACATTGGAGCAACTAAATCTACCATTAACAAAATTCAGATACAGCAAAATAATGCTCTTTGAGCAGCACTGAACGTTCCTAAGAGAGAACATATCTCGGAAACAAGAAGGAAACATAAATGGCTAACCACTATGAGAAAATTTTACTTAAAACTGCATCTCTCACACAAAAATCACTAAACAATAAAGCCCCACAATACTTAGCAGACAGATTCTCTAGAACAAACTCTGTTAGACAAACTAGACTAGCTAACACCAATCACCTTCAAGTACCCTGATTCAAACTCGCCACTATAGGTGGCACTAGCTTCCCAGTCAAAGCCGCTCAATTATGGAACGAGCTACCAATCACAGTGAGAACAGAACAATCGTTTACCAAATTCAGACAAAATGTAATCAGTTGGTTGATAGCGACAAATGTTAAATGAATGTACAATTTTGCTCCCACCTGCTTTTACTTACATGCCTGACACAACTGTTAACCCTTCCACATGAATGACACGCTGTAACCTGTAACCTTGCACTAAGCTGTATGTTTTCTTAACGTTGCACTAAGCTGTATGTTTTCTTACCTCCTGCGCCCTTATACCCCAGGGTCAGGTGTGCATAATAAATACTAAACAAACAAACAGACAAACAAACTCCAATAAAATATATTCACAAGGCAAATATTTCAGCATTCTAAATAAAATCCTTAACATTTTTGCTTCAAACTTATTCATTCCAGTTTTAAAATGTTTGCCTGAAATTTCAGCAGCATATAATAAACATGGTACAACTTTGGCAGAATGCAGCAGTAAGATGGTGCTAACAGAGAAGCCCCCTTGTAGACCTATAAAATGACTCACTGCCATAGCAGTCTCCATGCATTTCATTTTTGTTTCACTCCAGTGTTGTTTCCAGCACAGATTATGGTCTATTAGCACCCATAGGTATTTATAACACTCTACGACTTCAATCTGTTGGTTATTAGTAAACCACTTTACATTTTTAGAACAGGAGCGTTTAATAACTTTAGTTTTCCCGATGTTAATTTTTAGACCATTTGCGACTGCAAACCTTTCTATGGCATTCAACTTAGTCTGCAGGCCTTTTGGGGTGTAGTCTAACAACAGGAGGTCATTCGCATAACCCAACTAGCCTAATTTCAAGCTGCCTATTTTGATGTCATCAGAAGTTGTTGCATAAAGGTCAAATAGAAAGTCGGCTAGGTACAAGTTAAATAGCGTAGCCGCCAGAATACAGCCTTGTTTAACTTTTCGCAATGTTGTTATAGATTCAGATATTATTCCTTCTCCATCTAGTCGCACTCTCACAGGTGTATCTGTGTATAGAAGGTGAATCATAGACAGCAGCCCAGCCGGTATTCCCCATGTTTTTAACTTGATCCACAGTTTTTCCCTCACTATGGTATCAAACGCTGCACTGAAATCTATAAATGCGCCACAAACAGGCAATTTATGTCTATTCCATGAATATTCAATTGCAGCCACTAAGTTAGCAATGTTTTGTGAGGTGGATGATTTCATACGAAATCCTGATCAGTTTGCCGGAAGAATGTGATGAGCTGCTATCCATTGATTGAGTTCTGCAAGAAGGATTTTTGCAAATATTTTGGCAGAATCCTATAATAAACTGGATCTTTCCAGTTACCTTTTTTATGTATAGGTAGGATGACACTTTCTCGCCATGTTTTCGGTATTCGATCATGCTTTCCTATCCACTGAAATAGAATATTCAAAGCTTGTGAGTAGTATACAATGATACCTTTCCTCATCAAACGAGCCTTGACAGCTTTCCACGCCCCTTTAGGGTGGGATATCCGGTCCCTATGATGTCATATCCGGGGCGTGGCCCCCTCGTGTTTCCCCCGGAAGTTCTGTCTGGGCAAAATCCTGTCCCGGAAGTGATGTAGGTGTGTTTAACAGGCCCCGGGTCCTTAGCGGGGGTGTCCCACCGGATGTGACATCATGGGGGCTATCGGGAAGGTCCCCCCAAGGGTTGGGGCCCCAAGGGGACTTCCTCCGGATGCCCCCCAAAGAACCGGAAGTGTGGGGCGGGGCTTTGAAGGGTGGGGCGTGGCGTGCAGGGTGTATATATACAGATACGTATTGGGGGATGTACAAGCCGTTCCTGAAGACCTGGAAGAAAAAAAACGAAAACTCAAAAGACCTCAATACCAGGAATTATGAAGCGCTACAGCTACTACTCTAAGGACAATACAGCTGCTGAGGATTTGAAAACCCTTCAAAAATATTACAGCCCTGAAAGTCCGCCTGCACCGGCGCTATCCATCGATGGGGACCCTGATGGCGCTGCGGCTATGGGTACATTATGTGAGCATTTTGATATGTTGAATCTTGGGAGTGGGAAACAGCCGGGTGTCATCGACTCCGGTGTGGATGACGCCTACACCGATGCAGACTATGTGGATATGGATGAGGCTGTTAAGGCTCTGGAGGAGACCCTGTATGAAGATCTGAATGTTTTAGAGCAACTGTTTCCAGAGGCCGCAATAACCTCGACGGTAGACACAGCATCCGATGAAGACAAGCTGTTTATGGACGTTACTAGCTCCTCTATGCTGGAAGATGTTGGTTCTGAAACATTGGCTATGGTAAGTAATGAAGTATGACGATGTGGGTGTTTGTGTGTGTGAAAAAACCTGTGAAAACACATGCTCAAGAGCTAAACTTCTTTCTTTTTTGAATTGCAGAAAACGCCAGATAACCATAACGGAACTGTGGGCCTGAACAACTCGTTTAACGCCGTCAATTATTATTGCGTGTGCTGTTCAAAAAGGATCGAAAGTTCAGCATTCCCAGTCGGTGATAAGTGTAAGAAATGCGATACTTTGAAACGTTTTGAAAGTTCTGATGAGGAAGAAGATGATAATATAACCCTTTTGGAGACTGTAACGGCTCAAGCGTTTGCGGCGGCTGTTGTGAAAACGTGTTTGAAGCGGGACTATTACCGATGGTGTGAAGGGCATAAATACGGATACCCGCAACAGGATGCTCATGATTGTTTACTCCCGAATTATGAATCTGTAGCAATATGGGCGATATGTCAGATGTTGAAGTCATATAACGTTTATCAGATGCTTAAAAGGGTTTATAAAACCATGGGTATGCGTGTACATGCGAGTGTGGGGGGCCTGCTAACAAAAACAATCTAGGAAATTCAAACGTGTCGCAAGCCTGAGAAAAAAATGAAATCTTTACGCCTGGCAGGCCCCGTGATTTTTAGAAACCATATAACCCGTTTAGTACAGAGAGACTTTTCTAACCTGTACAGGCTGAGGAGTAACCCGCAGAGTTGTCCGGTTCCGCAAAAGCTTGTTTTTTAAAAAAGATGAAAACACAATAATACTGCTCCTTATATGTGTACCGTTGTTTCTAGGGTAACGTTTCTGGAGGAAAAACCGGATGTGTGGAGAGCTATCTGATGCCTGTACGGCTGTGTGGGGAAAAACTTTTATACGCTATGCGGAAGGCGAGAATAGCGGTAAACACCCCACCCCGGCTGTGGCGTTTTGATGTACCGAGATTTCAAGATGCACGGATGTGTCAAAGTGTAATTTGTAGCACCATCAAGATGTCAGCGTGTGATGAATACGGTGCTGTATTCCGATACAACTGGGGTTCTTTATACATGGGCCCTAGAACCGTTTTGAGGCACCACGTGGCTGAAATGTATGCAAGATTCCTACGCCTTAAAGGTCTTGTTTTACAGGCCTCTGAACTATCTGAACTATTAAATGCTACAAGTGTCTGGTGTCTACAGAGTTACAGGCGGGGTAACCACGTTGATGTGTATAGCCTGTTATATGATCCGTCCAATAAAATATCAGGGGTGGTAACTGTTCGACACCCCGTACATGTATACCAAACAGTATAAAGAAAAATTAAATAAAATGCCATACACCAACCCTGCGTCTGCTTATTTTTTTGTAGTGCATCAATGGCTAACAGCACACGTTCAAGATTGCATGAATGCTATTATGATAAATCTGGTGTTGGGAGTTATGGGGGTGTTGATGCGCTTTATCGAAAATTACAGCGTGATAAACACCCCATCACGCGTGGAGCTATTAAGACATGGCTATCCGGCCAGGAGACGTATACCCTTCATAAAAATGCTAGAAAACGTTTTAAAAGAAGAATGACCATTGTCGCGTCGGAAGGTATGCGGTGGCAGGCAGACCTGGCGGATGTTTCTAACCTTGAAAAGCAGAACGATGGTGCGCGGTACATTCTGACGATGATAGATGTTTTATCAAAATATACATTTGCAGAGGCCTTGCGGGATAAGACTGGTTCAAGAGTGGCGGCGGCCTTCAAACATATCTTCAGCAAGGGTCGTGTACCTGTAAAATTACAAACTGATGCCGGTAAGGAATTTCTGAATAGGCCCCTGCAAAACCTTCTAAAGCACCACGGCGTGCATCATTTTATAACCCACACGGAAGTTAAAGCGGCGGTTGTTGAACGTTTTAATAGAACCCTAAAATCTAAACTATGGAGATATTTCACAGCCTATAATACACAACGCTATGTGGATATATTACAGACTTTTATCGATGTGTATAATGACAGCTACCACCGGTCTATTAAAATGCCTCCCCGGGCTGTAACCTCTGAAAACTCATTATCAGCGTGGCGAAACCTGTATGCTGGACGGCTATCGGAGAAGATCAATAAAGCATCCTTTCGCGTAGGGGACCACGTCCGAGTATCCAAGTTAAAAGGTGTCTTTACAAAAGGCTACCAACAGTCCTTTACTGACAAAATTTTCATAGTGGCAAAAGCATCTGTGAAAGAGGGGGTATACATATATCAGCTGAATGATTATGCTGGTGAAGTTGTAAGCGGTAATTTCTACACAGAGGAGTTACAAAAGGTGATCGACGATCCCCAGCGTCTTTATAGGGTTGAGAAAATTAGTCAGAGTAAAGGTAAGGGGTCTAAGAAACAGCACCTGGTAAAATGGCACGGATGGCCTGAGAAATTCAACAGTTGGGTCAACGCGGCCTCTCTAGAGGATCTAAAAAGCAGAGACGATCCCTGAGAAGAAGAAGAAAATGGAAAACACCGGCTTTTATATCACCTTGCCCAGTAACGCCTCTTTAGATATATTCCCCAAAAACGAAATATCGGATTATTCTGTTAAACTGGCTAAACCCGTTAATTTACAAGGTCCGTGGGAAGCGGGGTTCATGGAGATTCAGTATCCCCATGAACCCCGCTTCCCACGGACCTTGTAAATTAACGGGTTTAGCCAGTTTAACAGAATAATCCGATATTTCGTTTTTGGGGAATATATCTAAAGAGGCGTTACTGGGCAAGGTGATATAAAAGCCGGTGTTTTCCATCTTCTTCTTCTTCTCAGGGATCGTCTCTGCTTTTTAGATCCTCTAGAGAGGCCGCGTTGACCCAACTGTTGAATTTCTCAGGCCATCCGTGCCATTTTACCAGGTGCTGTTTCTTAGACCCCTTACCTTTACTCTGACTAATTTTCTCAACCCTATAAAGACGCTGGGGATCGTCGATCACCTTTTGTAACTCCTCTGTGTAGAAATTACCGCTTACAACTTCACCAGCATAATCATTCAGCTGATATATGTATACCCCCTCTTTCACAGATGCTTTTGCCACTATGAAAATTTCATCAGTAAAGGACTGTTGGTAGCCTTTTGTAAAGACACCTTTTAACTTGGATACTCGGACGTGGTCCCCTACGCGAAAGGATGCTTTCTTGATCTTCTCCGATAGCCGTCCAGCATACAGGTTTCGCCACGCTGATAATGAGTTTTCAGAGGTTACAGCCCGGGGAGGCATTTTAATAGACCGGTGGTAGCTGTCATTATACACATCGATAAAAGTCTGTAATATATCCACATAGCGTTGTGTATTATAGGCTGTGAAATATCTCCATAGTTTAGATTTTAGGGTTCTATTAAAACGTTCAACAACCGCCGCTTTAACTTCCGTGTGGGTTATAAAATGATGCACGCCGTGGTGCTTTAGAAGGTTTTGCAGGGGCCTATTCAGAAATTCCTTACCGGCATCAGTTTGTAATTTTACAGGTACACGACCCTTGCTGAAGATATGTTTGAAGGCCGCCGCCACTCTTGAACCAGTCTTATCCCGCAAGGCCTCTGCAAATGTATATTTTGATAAAACATCTATCATCGTCAGAATGTACCGCGCACCATCGTTCTGCTTTTCAAGGTTAGAAACATCCGCCAGGTCTGCCTGCCACCGCATACCTTCCGACGCGACAATGGTCATTCTTCTTTTAAAACGTTTTCTAGCATTTTTATGAAGGGTATACGTCTCCTGGCCGGATAGCCATGTCTTAATAGCTCCACGCGTGATGGGGTGTTTATCACGCTGTAATTTTCGATAAAGCGCATCAACACCCCCATAACTCCCAACACCAGATTTATCATAAAAGCATTCATGCAATCTTGAACGTGTGCTGTTAGCCATTGATGCACTACAAAAAAATAAGCAGACGCAGGGTTGGTGTATGGCATTTTATTTAATTTTTCTTTATACTGTTTGGTATACATGTACGGGGTGTCGAACAGTTACCACCCCTGATATTTTATTGGACGGATCATATAACAGGCTATACACATCAACGTGGTTACCCCGCCTGTAACTCTGTAGACACCAGACACTTGTAGCATTTAATAGTTCAGATAGTTCAGAGGCCTGTAAAACAAGACCTTTAAGGCGTAGGAATCTTGCATACATTTCAGCCACGTGGTGCCTCAAAACGGTTCTAGGGCCCATGTATAAAGAACCCCAGTTGTATCGGAATACAGCACCGTATTCATCACACGCTGACATCTTGATGGTGCTACAAATTACACTTTGACACATCCGTGCATCTTGAAATCTCGGTACATCAAAACGCCACAGCCGGGATGGGGTGTTTACCGCTATTCTTGCCTTCCGCATAGCGTATAAAAGTTTTTCCCCACACAGCCGTACAGGCATCAGATAGCTCTCCACACATCCGGTTTTTCCTCCAGAAACGTTACCCTAGAAACAACGGTACACATATAAGGAGCAGTATTATTGTGTTTTCATCTTTTTTAAAAAACAAGCTTTTGCGGAACCGGACACCTCTGCGGGTTACTCCTCAGCCTGTACAGGTTAGAAAAGTCTCTCTGTACTAAACGGGTTATATGGTTTCTAAAAATCACGGGGCCTGCCAGGCGTAAAGATTTCATTTTTTTCTCAGGCTTGCGACACGTTTGAATTTCCAAGATTGTTTTTGTTAGCAGGCCCCCCACACTCGCATGTACACGCATACCCATGGTTTTATAAACCCTTTTAAGCATCTGATAAACGTTATATGACTTCAACATCTGACATATCGCCCATATTGCTACAGATTCATAATTCGGGAGTAAACAATCATGAGCATCCTGTTGCGGGTATCCGTATTTATGCCCTTCACACCATCGGTAATAGTCCCGCTTCAAACACGTTTTCACAACAGCCGCCGCAAACGCTTGAGCCGTTACAGTCTCCAAAAGGGTTATATTATCATCTTCTTCCTCATCAGAACTTTCAAAACGTTTCAAAGTATCGCATTTCTTACACTTATCACCGACTGGGAATGCTGAACTTTCGATCCTTTTTGAACAGCACACGCAATAATAATTGACGGCGTTAAACGAGTTGTTCAGGCCCACAGTTCCGTTATGGTTATCTGGCGTTTTCTGCAATTCAAAAAAGAAAGAAGTTTAGCTCTTGAGCATGTGTTTTCACAGGTTTTTTCACACACACAAACACCCACATCGTCATACTTCATTACTTACCATAGCCAATGTTTCAGAACCAACATCCTCCAGCATAGAGGAGCTAGTAACGTCCATAAACAGCTTGTCTTCATCGGATGCTGTGTCTACCGTCGAGGTTATTGCGGCCTCTGGAAACAGTTGCTCTAAAACATTCAGATCTTCATACAGGGTCTCCTCCAGAGCCTTAACAGCCTCATCCATATCCACATAGTCTGCATCGGTGTAGGCGTCATCCACACCGGAGTCGATGACACCCGGCTGTTTCCCACTCCCAAGATTCAACATATCAAAATGCTCACATAATGTACCCATAGCCGCAGCGCCATCAGGGTCCCCATCGATGGATAGCGCCGGTGCAGGCGGACTTTCAGGGCTGTAATATTTTTGAAGGGTTTTCAAATCCTCAGCAGCTGTATTGTCCTTAGAGTAGTAGCTGTAGCGCTTCATAATTCCTGGTATTGAGGTCTTTTGAGTTTTCGTTTTTTTTCTTCCAGGTCTTCAGGAACGGCTTGTACATCCCCCAATACGTATCTGTATATATACACCCTGCACGCCACGCCCCACCCTTCAAAGCCCCGCCCCACACTTCCGGTTCTTTGGGGGGCATCCGGAGGAAGTCCCCTTGGGGCCCCAACCCTTGGGGGGACCTTCCCGATAGCCCCCATGATGTCACATCCGGTGGGACACCCCCGCTAAGGACCCGGGGCCTGTTAAACACACCTACATCACTTCCGGGACAGGATTTTGCCCAGACAGAACTTCCGGGGGAAACACGAGGGGGCCACGCCCCGGATATGACATCATAGGGACCGGATATCCCACCCTAAAGGGGCGTGGAAAGCTGTCAAGGCTCGTTTGATGAGGAAAGGCGGGATATCCGGTCCCTATGACGTCATATCCTAGGCGTGGCCCCCTGGGGCTTCCCCCGGAAGTTCTGCCTGGGCAAAATCCTGTCCCGGAAGTGATGTAGGTGTGTTTAACAGGCCCTGGGTCCTTAGCGGGGGTGTCCCACCGGATGTGCCATCATGGGGGCTATCGGGAAGGTCCCCCCAAGGGTTGGGGCCCCAAGGGGACTTCCTCCGGATGCCCCCCAAAGAACCGGAAGTGTGGAGCGGGGTTTTGAAGGGTGGGGCGTGGCGTGCAGGGTGTATATATACAGATACGTATTGGGGGATGTGCAAGCCATTCCTGAAGCCTTGGAAAAAAAAAAAACGAAAACTCAAAAGGCCTCAATACCAGGAATTATGAAGCGCTACAGCTACTACTCTAAGAACAATACAGCTGCTGAGGATTTGAAAAACCTTCAAAAATACTACAGCCCTGAAAGTCCGCCGGCACCGTCGCTATCCGTCGTTGGGGGTCCTGATGACGCAGCGGCTATGGGTACATTATGTGAGCATTTTGATATGTTGAATCTTGGGAGTGGGAAACAGCCGGGTGTCATCGACTCAGGTGTGGATGACGCCTACACCGATGCAGACTATGTGGATATGGATGAGGCTGTTAAGGCTCTGGAGGAGACCCCGTATGAAGATATGAATGTTTTAGAGCAACTGTTTCCAGAGGCTGCAATAACCTCGACGGTAGACACAGCATCTGATGAAGACAAGCTGTTTATGGACGTTACTAGCTCCTCTATGATGGAAGATGTTGGTTCTGAAACATTGGCTATGGTAAGTAATGAAGTATGACGATGTGGGTGTTTGTGTGTGTGAAAAAGAAAAAAAAAACCTGTGAAAACACATGCTCAAGAGCTAAACTTCTTTCTTTTTTGAATTGCAGAAAACGCCAGATAACCATAACGGAACTGTGGGCCTGAACAACTCGTTTAACGCTGTCAATTATTATTGTGTGTGCTGTTCAAAAAGGATCGAAAGTTCAGCATTCCCAGTCGGTGATAAGTGTAAGAAATGCGATACTTTGAAACGTTTTGAAAGTTCTGATGAGGAAGAAGATGATAATATAACCCTTTTGGAGACTGTAACGGCTCAAGCTTTTGCTGCGGCTGTTGTGAAAACGTGTTTGAAGCGGGACTATTACCGATGGTGTGAAGGGCATAAATACGGATACCCGCAACAGGATGCTCATGATTGTTTACTCCCGAATTATCAATCTGTAGCAATACGGGCGATATGTCAGATGTTGAAGTCATATAACGTTTGGTCAGATGCTTAAAAGGGTTTATAAAACCATGGGTATGCGTGTACATGCGAGTGTGGGGGGCCTGCTAACAAAAACAATCTTGGAAATTCAAACGTGTCGCAAGCCTGAGAAAAAAATGAGATCTTTACGCCTGGCAGGCCCTGTGATTTTTAGAAACCATATAACCCGTTTAATGCAGAGAGACTTTTCTAACCTGTACAGGCTAAGGAGTAACCCGCAGAGGTGTCCGGTTCCGCAAAAGCTTGTTTTTTAAAAAGATGAAAACACAATAATACTGCTCCTTATATGTGTACCGTTGTTTCTAGGGTAACGTTTCTGGAGGAAAAACCGGACGTGTGTAGAGCTAGCTGATGCCTGTACAGCTGTGTGGGGAAAAACTTTTATACGCGATGCAGAAGGCGAGAATAGCGGTAAACACCCCACCCCGGCTGTGGCGTTTTGATGTACCGAGATTTCAAGATGCACGGATGTGTCAAAGTGTAATTTGTAGCACCATCAAGATGTCGGCGTGTGATGAATACGGTTCTGTATTCCGATACAACTGGGGGTCTTTATACATGGGCCCTAGAACTGTTTTGAGGCACCACGTGGCTGAAATGTATGCAAGATTCCTACGCCTTAAAGGTCTTGTTTTACAGGCCTCTGAACTATGTGAACTATTGAATGCTACAAGTGTCTGGTGTCTACAGAGTTACAGGCGGGGTAACCACGTTGATGTGTATAGCCTGTTATATGATGCGTACAATAAAATATCAGGGGTGGTAACTGGTCGACACCCCGTACATGTATACCAAACAATATAAAGAAAAATTAAATAAAACGCCATACACCAACCCTGCGTCTGCTTATTTTTTTGTAGTGCATCAATGGCTAACAACACACGTTCAAGATTGCATGAATGCTATTATGATAAATCTGGTGTTGGGAGTTATGGGGGTGTTGATGCGCTTTATCGAAAATTACAGCGTGATAAACACCCCATCACGCGTGGAGCTGTTAAGACATGGCTATCCGGCCAGGAGACGTATACCCTTCATAAAAATGCTAGAAAACGTTTTAAAAGAAGAATGACCATTGTCGCGTCGGCAGGTATGCAGTGGCAGGCAGACCTGGCGGATGTTTCTAACCTTGAAAAGCAGAACGATGGTGCGCGGTACATTCTGACGGTGATAGATGTTTTATCAAAATATGCATTTGCAGAGGCCTTGCGGGATAAGACTGGTTCAAGAGTGGCGGCGGCCTTCAAACATATCTTCAGCAAGGGTCGCGTACCTGTAAAATTACAAACTGATGCCGGTAAGGAATTTCTGAATAGGCCCCTGCAAAACCTTCTAAAGCACCACGGCGTGCATCATTTTATAACCCACATGGAAGTTAAAGCGGCGATTGTTGAACGTTTTAATAGAACCCTAAAATCTAAACTATGGAGATATTTCACAGCCTATAATACACAACGCTATGTGGATATATTACAGCCTTTTATCGATGTGTATAATGACAGCTACCATCGGTCTATTAAAATGCCTCCCCGGGCTGTAACCTCTGAAAACTCATTAGCAGCGTGGCGAAACCTGTATGCTGGACGGCTATCGGAGAAGATCAAGAAAGCATCCTTTCGTGTAGGGGACCACGTACGAGTATCCAAGTTAAAAGGTGTCTTTACAAAAGGCTACCAACAGTCCTTTACTGACGAAATTTTCATAGTGGCAAAAGCATCTGTGAAAGAGGGGGTATACATATATCAGCTGAATGATTATGCTGGTGAAGTTGTAAGCGGTAATTTCTACACAGAGGAGTTACAAAAGGTGATCGACGATCCCCAGCGTCTTTATAGGGTTGAGAAAATTATTCAGAGTAAAGGAAAGGGGTCTAAGAAACAGCACATGGTAAAATGGCACGGATGGCCTGAGAAATTCAACAGTTGGGTCAACGCGGCCTCTCTAGAGGATCTAAAAAGCAGAGTCGATCCCTGAGAAGAAGAAGATGGAAAACACCGGCTTTTATATCACCTTGCCCAGCAACGCCTCTTTAGATATATTCCCCAAAAACGAAATATCGGATTATTCTGTTAAACTGGCTAAACCCGTTAATTTACAAGGTCCGTGGGAAGCGGGGTTGATGGAGATTCAGTACCCCCATACCTGGGACACCCTGGACAAAAGAGATTCCTGGTATACCATCAGACGTGGAGAACCTGTTGAATTGATAAATGTGGGTTTTCCTCACGGCTTCTACCCCACAATACAGGCGCTGCTAGATACTATCAACAAATCAATCGCGAGTCTCGAGCGCTATGCAGATATACACCTGTTTCTAAATAACTCACGCCGTAAAGTATTTGTAAGATCACCCGATCTTACCGTGGAGTTTATATGTAGCGGGAAACTCTCGAGGGTGTTGGGGAACGTTCAGCATATAAAAAATAATACTAAAAATACGGACAAAACACGTGCAGATATTGATGGTGGATTTTACAGCCTCATGATCTACAGCGATATAGTAGAATACCAAAGGGTTGGTGACTCATACGCCCCCCTGATGCGGACCGCACAAGTCAAGGGCGAAAATAACGGCATTGTTAATATACAATACATGAAGCCTGATTATATTCCTGTTTCTAAGTGTCATTTTGATACCATCAACATCCAGATAAGGGACGATCAGGGAGATCTGGTCTCATTTAAATACGGGAAGGTCCTGGTGAAACTACACCTGCGCCCTAGACGCGAGAGAGACAATTAGAACATGGTAATCATGAAGAATTACGGGGAGCCGCACGCTTATAGGGATTATTACCGCAGACAGGCCGGTTATGGAAATCAGCCCTACTTCCAAGGTGCGCCGGTGATGTATGGTGAGGGGCTAGGAAGTATTTTTAGAAGTCTTTTTCGGAGAGCCATGCCCTTCCTGCGCAAAGGGTTTGAATTAGCCAAGCCGCATATGAAAACAGCTGCTACAAACATTGCTAAGGATGTGGTGTCTACTGCAACAACCTCCATCGCAAATCGTTTCAACCAACCAGCACAAGAGGGATCTGGTCTGGTTTACGTTGGTAAAAGCCCTGCAAAAAGAAAAAGGCGAGTGTCGCGCCGGCGGGGGCCTCCGAAGCCGCATAAAAAACGAAGAACAACCACCAAAGCCGCTCAGAAGAGAAAGCGCACGTCAAAGAACAGACGGGTCAAGCGAAATAAAAACAGACCCGGCATCAATATTTTCTAAAAGATGGCCTTTATCCACTGTGCCTCGGGGGAATGTGTGAAATCGGAACTAGATCTGTTTGTCGTGCCCCCGACACAGACAAGCATCGAAAACAGTTTTTTCATGGAAGTTGCGCCCCTAGCGGCACTATCACCATTAGCCCCCATCGAGTTTTACATATCGGGCTCAACAGAGACGTACCTGGATTTGAATGACACCTTGCTCTACCTAACCTGCAGAATAACAAAAGAGGATGGGACGGCTATCGGTGCAGCTGCGAAGGTGGCCACGATTGCCTATCCGGTGGCCACCCTTTTCAACCAGGTGGACATCACTCTAGGTGATCGCATGATTACACAGAGCGACAATATGTATGCCTATAGAGCGTATATTGAAAGCATTCTGAACTACAGCAATGACACTTTGGACACCCAGCTGACTGCAGGGCTTTTTTATAAGGACACGGCAGGGCATATGGAGGATTATGCTCTAAATGGAAACAACAAGGGCTTTATAAAGAGATCAGCGTATGCGACAGGTAGCAGAAACTTTGATTTACTAGGGCGTCTACACTCAGATCTGTTTTTCCAGGAGAAGCTGATGGTGAATGGTGTTGATCTGAAAATTAAACTCTCGCGAAATAAAGATGCTTTTTGTTTGAACAGTGATGATGCCGAAGCCTACAAACTGGTAATAGTATCAGCGAGTTTATTCATTAAAAGGGTCAACGTGTCACTGACGGTCAGACTCGCGCATGCTGATGCTCTACAAGTATCTAACTTGAAATACCCTGTGGAGAGGACCTCCTTGAAAATCTTCAGTGTACCAGCGGGCAGCCGTGTCGCCAGTCAAGATAACTTATTCTTGGGACAGCTACCTAAAATAATCGTTATTGGCTTTGTGGATAACACCGCTTTTTCAGGGGATTACGCAAGCAATCCTTTTAATTTTAAACATTACAACATTAACTACGCCGCCCTTTTTAAGGATGGGGTCGTCATCCCCGCCAAAGCCTACAGCCCTAGTTTTCAACAGAAAAATACAATTAGGGAGTATCTGGGACTAGTCTCCATCAGCGGCAAGCACATGCGCGATAAAGGATTTGTGATACCACGTGACGACTATGATGGTGGCTACACCTTGCTGGCTTTTGATTTGAGACCCGATAATGCATCATCAGGACATTATAATCTGATTAGGAATGGTAATTTACGACTTGAGGTCCGGTTTGCTGCAAATTTACCAAGTACTGTGAATCTCATTATTATGGCCCTATTTGACTCTGTCATAGAACTCAACAACCAGCGACAGGTGCTGTACGATATGTAATGGATACCTACCAGATCATGCGTTTCCTGCGAAAAGACAAACATGCTGTGAAAACATTTCGAGGCGTGTATTCGTGTGATAACATTCCACGGAGTATACCGGGGGAACTGCCCATCAGCTTTGTTGTGAACACCGACCCCCAGCATCAAGAAGGAACACACTGGATAGCTATGTTTATAGACACTGTTGCAATAACTGTTTTTGATAGTCTGGGGTGTTTCCCAAGCCACCCTATATATGACGGCGATCTACTGGACTATGTTAAACATATAGCACCCATAGTACATTATAATAGAGCACAGGTGCAGCATTCTGAAGCCGTGACATGTGGGCAGCATGCTTGCTACTTTGTATCTAAAATGTCTGAGAAACAGGCACTGCCGGCTGTTATGCAAACCTACTCTCTTGATCTCAGGCAGAATGATCGGATGGTGACGGCTTTTGTGAACAAACGTAAATATCGCCGGCCCCCTGTAAATGTATATAGTTTTTGCCAGAAATGTAAGTGTGTTAATAATCAGTAGATATGTGTACAGGGCTAAATAAAAACATCTTGTACTTTTAAACAGCTGTCTCCTTCCTACGTGTGTCATGTTTAATATTTTTTTTTTTTTTTAAACAAACAAAATGTTGTACTAGCCATGCTTGAAATAATTAGACGCAAAACGTATGGTTGGTATAAATAATAACGTTCTTTTATTACAAACAGAACCTTTGTTTATACAGGCTGTAGTGGGTATAGATATAAAGACATTTACATAAACACATATTTTATCACAAACAGCACATTTGTTTAATCAGCAGGTGTGCGTATACTTATAAAAAACAGATACATAAACCATATACATATACATATGACAAAGGTTAAAAACTGTTCTTAAAATTAAGAGAAAACACAGTTACACACTAAACCAGGCCTCGCGTTTGGGTTTATTTTTCTTTCTTCTTCTCTTTACGGAAATATCTAGGGACTCAACATCCTCGGACGTGGTTTTAACACCATTGTCTTTCAATGTCTCAAGCAGCTCGCGATGCCCCATGTTTCCCATTAAAGTGGCCGGAATGTTTAAGTCCGCAGCAGATTGCATGAACAGATCCCAGCCTCTAGGCTTTTTGTGTCTTCCAAAGGCCTGTGGGTTGGTAATGCTGCGAACTAAATCATGGACATTTGAACCTTTGACAGGCGTACCTTTATATACAAACTCCCCCTTTGCGTTCCAGGGTACCAGCCCCTGCTCACCGGTCATCTTGTTCAACAATAATTCCGCATTCTTACGATAACAGGGGTTAATGGTATTCAGGATTTCAGAGACCAGGGGATCAGAAACGGGGTGTCCGGGATTTGTGTTGCCGAGACTCGTAGGCTCTTCAGGGGGCATGTACAATGTTAGTTTGTTCTTCTCATTGGCGGCTTGTCTAAAATGTGTTAAGTATTTCTGGAGAATCGCGGAATAGAGGGTAACCTTGTCGTAGTCTGATAAATCATGCCGACGTAGGATATCTTGCATTTCAGAATCGATCCGGAGGGTTGCTGATTTTCGAATATCAGGCTCTTCCCTGTTATGGGTGCTCAGACCATCCAGCTGACGCTTGTCAACCAGATACATCTTCTGACTGTGCTCCATTAACCGCCCCCTAGAAGCCTGGTGATCAGAGGCAATGCAAGTCCTAGGAGCGCTCCTATGAAACCTCCAGATTGTTTTAAAAGCTTTCTTTTAACTTTTATGGAGGTCCGCTTGTTACCCAGCTTCTTGAGGATTAGCTTCTTCTTTTTTAAGACACCTAGTTGACGGCCGGATAGCGGTACGTTCCCCCTGACGGTATTGAAGGCAATCTCGGCTATAGCCGATACTAGATCATCAGAAGCCGAGCACAGAATGGCCCTGCGTTGCTGGGGCGGTGCCGTTACTAGCATTTTAAGGAGAGCGTAGTTCCGGCGTATACGTGCCGTCATGATGGTCGGTCGCTGGTACTAATGAGGTCTGTTTTGCACCTCACCGGGTTTTTCTAGTGGGCTTCTGTATGTAGACGACTGGTAAATCCGGATGGAAAATACCTGTGCGCAGTCGGTAGTCCTCTAAGGTGTTTGTCTTTAAATCCACCTTATCTATTGAAACGCGCTTGCCTGGGCCTCTGGCCTGAGTGCGGTGTCTTTGTTCACCAGCCCCCAGCAGCACAACATCAGAGGCACAATGTGCGCCTCTTGCAAAAGATACACGTTTTTCTTTTTAAAAAGAAATACAGACTTGTATTTGCATTAAGATAACAGCTGTTTGCAGTTGTCATCTTAATGCGGATACAAGTCTGTATTTCTTTACAAAAGAAAGACGTGTATCAGCATTGAGATGTTTGCGGTATGCAGAGGCCATCCACCCCATGTAGATGCTAATGCAGCTACAATGGACGGATGATGGCTGCAAACCGCAAACATCTTAATGTAAATAGCCTGCGATGGTGCGGGCTGCATTAGGGGCGCCTGGTCCATAGAGCTTTAGAGGAGCTGGGCCCCCAGGACCTCATAAGGAGGCCTGTCTCATGAAAGGGGGCTGTCAAGGGACTACACTTAAGGCACGTTTGGAGGGGAATGATGGTTTGAGCAGTAATACTTAAACCCCGTCGCCTCCAAACGCTACTTGTGTGCGTGGGTGTGTGTAGCGCTTAGACAACCCCCTTTCAAGGACTAGGACTGTTTTTCATAAATGCAGCCCTATCTCATGAAAGGGGGTTGTCTAAGCGCTACACACACCCACACACACAAGTAGCGTTTGGAGGAGACTGGGGGTTTAAATGTTACTGCTCAAAGAAGCACATATTATAATTCATTCATCACTGCCTAAAATGCGCTTAAATTGTAAAAAATAAAAAACATTTCAGATGTGCGCTATTGTGCATGCCTGGCAATGCCCCCCTACTACAACAACACGATAAAACAGGGAACACTACAGTTTCCAATGGGCACATAATCATGGCAAAGGGGAACCAGAGCCCCAAATACAGACAAAGACACCCGCAAAACCGGGACACCTCAGCACACCCCGCCACGGGGCCCATGGCTATGCATGCACAATACAGATGGCCACATTATTATAATCATTATTTTTTCAAAAGACAGGTCGGACTGGCAATTGTTTTTTAAAAAGCTAATATGGTGCAACTACACATATGTCTTTAAAGCACCACACGCTAACCAATGTTTTAAACATAGCGGCCCCCAGCATTTACCCCAGCGTCTAACAAACAAACATATTCTGTACCTATGTACATGTATATATTTTTAAACACAGTGGCATGCCAATAATTGAATATAAAAGATAGTACCTGGGGCAGGACTAAAATCGAGTACATCCCCTAGTGAAAGGTCTGGGAAGAGGTCCTGTAGATAAATTAGGAAAAGTTAGCATTTTACATAAAACTAATGGAGGCTGCCGCATGTCAGAGTTTATAGACCCCTTACCTGATCGTTTGTCTGATCCTGCTCCTGCATGGTAGCTGTAACGAGCACGCACGATGACTTCACACACACACACTGGGGCTGCAGTTGGTTAATTCTTAACAGGCGTCACACAAGGGCTGACAACAGTTAAACCACCCCTCTTTATAATGGTATCTCAAAAGTGGCGGGCTTTGCAGATATCTGTGAAATTAACTCCAGATGGTCACCAGCTTCTGCCACTCAAGATAAGGCCCTAGGACTTTGAGCCCGGATCTAAGGGTGTTGGGGGAAGGGGAGGGCTGGGGGCTGCATGGTCAGCCGGATACCATCCTCCCGGAAATTTCAAGGGCTCCTCCACCGCCTGGGGCTGCAGGGGTGTGGCAACATCCCCCGGAAATTCAAAGTGATCCATCAGAGCTGCCCCTCGGGGATCAGACCACAGCACTGCCACCCCACCCATCCTGCTGAGGGCTGCAAGAACAGACCATGCGGACACCGCGGCCATTTCCGGCCTCCCCTGGAATTTCAGAGATCAACAGCATATCCGCTGGGCCTGTTCCTGTTGAATTACAGCTGTAACACCACAGGGATGGGCCCAACATCTTCTTTTGAGCTCTCTCTATATATATAGACGGCTGGCAGGGGTGTGGGGTGAACATGGCTTGCGCAGACCCTTGTGCATGTCATTTTGCAGCCTGAGTGCCTTGAAAAGGACAGAGACCTCCACTGATGGCCCAGTATTCACAAATGGACCCTTGCAGAACCTTCGGGTCTTGCTTCACAAGCCTGTTGGACTCAGACCCATTACCCCAACATTTATTATGAATATTATTCATACATTATTATAAAAAAAAATTTTGTTTTTTTTTTTGTTTTTTTTTTTTGTTTTTTTTTTTTTAATGTTTTCTCCCCAGCATAACCGGTCGGAAAATTACGGAAAATTAATTTTTCATAAGTATAAAAAAATTATTAATTTTTTTTATGTTTATGAAAATTCATTTTTCATAATTTGCCATTTTTTATATATTTACAAATGTATTTTCGATTTTTTTATTTTTATTTTTATTTTTTATTTTTCTAATTCTTACCTGTCTTATTATAAGTGTAGACACCCTGCCACACTATACTCAAGACCCGCTTTAACACCGCCACCCCTAGTCACCGCGCCCCTAGCTTCAATCTTATGTTTACCTTACCGCACCTGCCCGGTCGCGCTGATGCTGTTAAATCCGAATTTCAACCCGTTCCTCAGGATTGGCTTGGACCTCCAGCCAAAACACTGCTCTATATATATATATACGCCCTGCACGCCACGCCCCACCCTTCAAAACCCCGCTCCACACTTCCGGTTCTTTGGGGGCATCCGGAGGAAGTCCCCTTGGGGCCCCAACCCTTGGGGGGACCTTCCCGATAGCCCCCATGATGTCACATCCGGTGGGACACCCCCGCTAAGGACCCAGGGCCTGTTAAACACACCTACATCACTTCCGGGACAGGATTTTGCCCAGACAGAACTTCCGGGGGAAACACGAGGGGGCCACGCCCCGGATATGACATCATAGGGACCGGATATCCCACCCTAAAGGGGCGTGGAAAGCTGTCAAGGCTCGTTTGATGAGGAAAGGCGGGATATCCGGTCCCTATGACGTCATATCCTAGGCGTGGCCCCCTGGGGCTTCCCCCGGAAGTTCTGCCTGGGCAAAATCCTGTCCCGGAAGTGATGTAGGTGTGTTTAACAGGCCCTGGGTCCTTAGCGGGGGTGTCCCACCGGATGTGCCATCATGGGGGCTATCGGGAAGGTCCCCCCAAGGGTTGGGGCCCCAAGGGGACTTCCTCCGGATGCCCCCCAAAGAACCGGAAGTGTGGAGCGGGGTTTTGAAGGGTGGGGCGTGGCGTGCAGGGTGTATATATACAGATACGTATTGGGGGATGTACAAGCCATTCCTGAAGCCTTGGAAAAAAAAAAAACGAAAACTCAAAAGGCCTCAATACCAGGAATTATGAAGCGCTACAGCTACTACTCTAAGGACAATACAGCTGCTGAGGATTTGAAAAACCTTCAAAAATACTACAGCCCTGAAAGTCCGCCGGCACCATCGCTATCCGTCGTTGGGGGTCCTGATGACGCAGCGGCTATGGGTACATTATGTGAGCATTTTGATATGTTGAATCTTGGGAGTGGGAAACAGCCGGGTGTCATCGACTCAGGTGTGGATGACGCCTACACCGATGCAGACTATGTGGATATGGATGAGGCTGTTAAGGCTCTGGAGGAGACCCCGTATGAAGATATGAATGTTTTAGAGCAACTGTTTCCAGAGGCTGCAATAACCTCGACGGTAGACACAGCATCTGATGAAGACAAGCTGTTTATGGACGTTACTAGCTCCTCTATGATGGAAGATGTTGGTTCTGAAACATTGGCTATGGTAAGTAATGAAGTATGACGATGTGGGTGTTTGTGTGTGTGAAAAAGAAAAAAAAACCTGTGAAAGCACATGCTCAAGAGCTAAACTTCTTTCTTTTTTGAATTGCAGAAAACGCCAGATAACCATAACGGAACTGTGGGCCTGAACAACTCGTTTAACGCCGTCAATTATTATTGTGTGTGCTGTTCAAAAAGGATCGAAAGTTCAGCATTCCCAGTCGGTGATAAGTGTAAGAAATGCGATACTTTGAAACGTTTTGAAAGTTCTGATGAGGAAGAAGATGATAATATAACCCTTTTGGAGACTGTAACGGCTCAAGCGTTTGCTGCGGCTGTTGTGAAAACGTGTTTGAAGCGGGACTATTACCGATGGTGTGAAGGGCATAAATACGGATACCCGCAACAGGATGCTCATGATTGTTTACTCCCGAATTATCAATCTGTAGCAATACGGGCGATATGTCAGATGTTGAAGTCATATAACGTTTGGTCAGATGCTTAAAAGGGTTTATAAAACCATGGGTATGCGTGTACATGCGAGTGTGGGGGGCCTGCTAACAAAAACAATCTTGGAAATTCAAACGTGTCGCAAGCCTGAGAAAAAAATGAGATCTTTACGCCTGGCAGGCCCTGTGATTTTTAGAAACCATATAACCCGTTTAATGCAGAGAGACTTTTCTAACCTGTACAGGCTAAGGAGTAACCCGCAGAGGTGTCCGGTTCCGCAAAAGCTTGTTTTTTAAAAAGATGAAAACACAATAATACTGCTCCTTATATGTGTACCGTTGTTTCTAGGGTAACGTTTCTGGAGGAAAAACCGGACATGTGTAGAGCTAGCTGATGCCTGTACAGCTGTGTGGGGAAAAACTTTTATACGCGATGCAGAAGGCGAGAATAGCGGTAAACACCCCACCCCGGCTGTGGCGTTTTGATGTACCGAGATTTCAAGATGCACGGATGTGTCAAAGTGTAATTTGTAGCACCATCAAGATGTCGGCGTGTGATGAATACGGTTCTGTATTCCGATACAACTGGGGGTCTTTATACATGGGCCCTAGAACTGTTTTGAGGCACCACGTGGCTGAAATGTATGCAAGATTCCTACGCCTTAAAGGTCTTGTTTTACAGGCCTCTGAACTATGTGAACTATTGAATGCTACAAGTGTCTGGTGTCTACAGAGTTACAGGCGGGGTAACCACGTTGATGTGTATAGCCTGTTATATGATGCGTACAATAAAATATCAGGGGTGGTAACTGGTCGACATCCCGTACATGTATACCAAACAATATAAAGAAAAATTAAATAAAACGCCATACACCAACCCTGCGTCTGCTTATTTTTTTGTAGTGCATCAATGGCTAACAACACACGTTCAAGATTGCATGAATGCTATTATGATAAATCTGGTGTTGGGAGTTATGGGGGTGTTGATGCGCTTTATCGAAAATTACAGCGTGATAAACACCCCATCACGCGTGGAGCTGTTAAGACATGGCTATCCGGCCAGGAGACGTATACCCTTCATAAAAATGCTAGAAAACGTTTTAAAAGAAGAATGACCATTGTCGCGTCGGCAGGTATGCAGTGGCAGGCAGACCTGGCGGATGTTTCTAACCTTGAAAAGCAGAACGATGGTGCGCGGTACATTCTGACGGTGATAGATGTTTTATCAAAATATGCATTTGCAGAGGCCTTGCGGGATAAGACTGGTTCAAGAGTGGCGGCGGCCTTCAAACATATCTTCAGCAAGGGTCGCGTACCTGTAAAATTACAAACTGATGCCGGTAAGGAATTTCTGAATAGGCCCCTGCAAAACCTTCTAAAGCACCACGGCGTGCATCATTTTATAACCCACATGGAAGTTAAAGCGGCGATTGTTGAACGTTTTAATAGAACCCTAAAATCTAAACTATGGAGATATTTCACAGCCTATAATACACAACGCTATGTGGATATATTACAGCCTTTTATCGATGTGTATAATGACAGCTACCATCGGTCTATTAAAATGCCTCCCCGGGCTGTAACCTCTGAAAACTCATTAGCAGCGTGGCGAAACCTGTATGCTGGACGGCTATCGGAGAAGATCAAGAAAGCATCCTTTCGTGTAGGGGACCACGTACGAGTATCCAAGTTAAAAGGTGTCTTTACAAAAGGCTACCAACAGTCCTTTACTGACGAAATTTTCATAGTGGCAAAAGCATCTGTGAAAGAGGGGGTATACATATATCAGCTGAATGATTATGCTGGTGAAGTTGTAAGCGGTAATTTCTACACAGAGGAGTTACAAAAGGTGATCGACGATCCCCAGCGTCTTTATAGGGTTTAGAAAATTATTCAGAGTAAAGGAAAGGGGTCTAAGAAACAGCACATGGTAAAATGGCACGGATGGCCTGAGAAATTCAACAGTTGGGTCAACGCGGCCTCTCTAGAGGATCTAAAAAGCAGAGACGATCCCTGAGAAGAAGAAGATGGAAAACACCGGCTTTTATATCACCTTGCCCAGCAACGCCTCTTTAGATATATTCCCCAAAAACGAAATATCGGATTATTCTGTTAAACTGGCTAAACCCGTTAATTTACAAGGTCCGTGGGAAGCGGGGTTGATGGAGATTCAGTACCCCCATACCTGGGACACCCTGGACAAAAGAGATTCCTGGTATACCATCAGACGTGGAGAACCTGTTGAATTGATAAATGTGGGTTTTCCTCACGGCTTCTACCCCACAATACAGGCGCTGCTAGATACTATCAACAAATCAATCGCGAGTCTCGAGCGCTATGCAGATATACACCTGTTTCTAAATAACTCACGCCGTAAAGTATTTGTAAGATCACCCGATCTTACCGTGGAGTTTATATGTAGCGGGAAACTCTCGAGGGTGTTGGGGAACGTTCAGCATATAAAAAATAATACTAAAAATACGGACAAAACACGTGCAGATATTGATGGTGGATTTTACAGCCTCATGATCTACAGCGATATAGTAGAATACCAAAGGGTTGGTGACTCATACGCCCCCCTGATGCGGACCGCACAAGTCAAGGGCGAAAATAACGGCATTGTTAATATACAATACATGAAGCCTGATTATATTCCTGTTTCTAAGTGTCATTTTGATACCATCAACATCCAGATAAGGGACGATCAGGGAGATCTGGTCTCATTTAAATACGGGAAGGTCCTGGTGAAACTACACCTGCGCCCTAGACGCGAGAGAGACAATTAGAACATGGTAATCATGAAGAATTACGGGGAGCCGCACGCTTATAGGGATTATTACCGCAGACAGGCCGGTTATGGAAATCAGCCCTACTTCCAAGGTGCGCCGGTGATGTATGGTGAGGGGCTAGGAAGTATTTTTAGAAGTCTTTTTCGGAGAGCCATGCCCTTCCTGCGCAAAGGGTTTGAATTAGCCAAGCCGCATATGAAAACAGCTGCTACAAACATTGCTAAGGATGTGGTGTCTACTGCAACAACCTCCATCGCAAATCGTTTCAACCAACCAGCACAAGAGGGATCTGGTCTGGTTTACGTTGGTAAAAGCCCTGCAAAAAGAAAAAGGCGAGTGTCGCGCCGGCGGGGGCCTCCGAAGCCGCATAAAAAACGAAGAACAACCACCAAAGCCGCTCAGAAGAGAAAGCGCACGTCAAAGAACAGACGGGTCAAGCGAAATAAAAACAGACCCGGCATCAATATTTTCTAAAAGATGGCCTTTATCCACTGTGCCTCGGGGGAATGTGTGAAATCGGAACTAGATCTGTTTGTCGTGCCCCCGACACAGACAAGCATCGAAAACAGTTTTTTCATGGAAGTTGCGCCCCTAGCGGCACTATCACCATTAGCCCCCATCGAGTTTTACATATCGGGCTCAACAGAGACGTACCTGGATTTGAATGACACCTTGCTCTACCTAACCTGCAGAATAACAAAAGAGGATGGGACGGCTATCGGTGCAGCTGCGAAGGTGGCCACGATTGCCTATCCGGTGGCCACCCTTTTCAACCAGGTGGACATCACTCTAGGTGATCGCATGATTACACAGAGCGACAATATGTATGCCTATAGAGCGTATATTGAAAGCATTCTGAACTACAGCAATGACACTTTGGACACCCAGCTGACTGCAGGGCTTTTTTATAAGGACACGGCAGGGCATATGGAGGATTATGCTCTAAATGGAAACAACAAGGGCTTTATAAAGAGATCAGCGTATGCGACAGGTAGCAGAAACTTTGATTTACTAGGGCGTCTACACTCAGATCTGTTTTTCCAGGAGAAGCTGATGGTGAATGGTGTTGATCTGAAAATTAAACTCTCGCGAAATAAAGATGCTTTTTGTTTGAACAGTGATGATGCCGAAGCCTACAAACTGGTAATAGTATCAGCGAGTTTATTCATTAAAAGGGTCAACGTGTCACCGACGGTCAGACTCGCGCATGCTGATGCTCTACAAGTATCTAACTTGAAATACCCTGTGGAGAGGACCTCCTTGAAAATCTTCAGTGTACCAGCGGGCAGCCGTGTCGCCAGTCAAGATAACTTATTCTTGGGACAGCTACCTAAAATAATCGTTATTGGCTTTGTGGATAACACCGCTTTTTCAGGGGATTACGCAAGCAATCCTTTTAATTTTAAACATTACAACATTAACTACGCCGCCCTTTTTAAGGATGGGGTCGTCATCCCCGCCAAAGCCTACAGCCCTAGTTTTCAACAGAAAAATACAATTAGGGAGTATCTGGGACTAGTCTCCATCAGCGGCAAGCACATGCGCGATAAAGGATTTGTGATACCACGTGACGACTATGATGGTGGCTACACCTTGCTGGCTTTTGATTTGAGACCCGATAATGCATCATCAGGACATTATAATCTGATTAGGAATGGTAATTTACGACTTGAGGTCCGGTTTGCTGCAAATTTACCAAGTACTGTGAATCTCATTATTATGGGCCTATTTGACTCTGTCATAGAACTCAACAACCAGCGACAGGTGCTGTACGATATGTAATGGATACCTACCAGATCATGCGTTTCCTGCGAAAAGACAAACATGCTGTGAAAACATTTCGAGGCGTGTATTCGTGTGATAACATTCCACGGAGTATACCGGGGGAACTGCCCATCAGCTTTGTTGTGAACACCGACCCCCAGCATCAAGAAGGAACACACTGGATAGCTATGTTTATAGACACTGTTGCAATAACTGTTTTTGATAGTCTGGGGTGTTTCCCAAGCCACCCTATATATGACGGCGATCTACTGGACTATGTTAAACATATAGCACCCATAGTACATTATAATAGAGCACAGGTGCAGCATTCTGAAGCCGTGACATGTGGGCAGCATGCTTGCTACTTTGTATCTAAAATGTCTGAGAAACAGGCACTGCCGGCTGTTATGCAAACCTACTCTCTTGATCTCAGGCAGAATGATCGGATGGTGACAGCTTTTGTGAACAAACGTAAATATCGCCGGCCCCCTGTAAATGTATATAGTTTTTGCCAGAAATGTAAGTGTGTTAATAATCAGTAGATATGTGTACAGGGCTAAATAAAAACATCTTGTACTTTTAAACAGCTGTCTCCTTCCTACGTGTGTCATGTTTAATATTTTTTTTTTTTTTAAACAAACAAAATGTTGTACTAGCCATGCTTGAAATAATTAGACGCAAAACGTATGGTTGGTATAAATAATAACGTTCTTTTATTACAAACAGAACCTTTGTTTATACAGGCTGTAGTGGGTATAGATATAAAGACATTTACATAAACACATATTTTATCACAAACAGCACATTTGTTTAATCAGCAGGTGTGCGTATACTTATAAAAAACAGATACATAAACCATATACATATACATATGACAAAGGTTAAAAACTGTTCTTAAAATTAAGAGAAAACACAGTTACACACTAAACCAGGCCTCGCGTTTGGGTTTATTTTTCTTTCTTCTTCTCTTTATGGAAATATCTAGGGACTCAACATCCTCGGACGTGGTTTTAACACCATTGTCTTTCAATGTCTCAAGCAGCTCGCGATGCCCCATGTTTCCCACTAAAGTGGCCGGAATGTTTAAGTCCGCAGCAGATTGCATGAACAGATCCCAGCCTCTAGGCTTTTTGTGTCTTCCAAAGGCCTGTGGGTTGGTAATGCTGCGAACTAAATCATGGACATTTGAACCTTTGACAGGCGTACCTTTATATACAAACTCCCCCTTTGCGTTCCAGGGTACCAGCCCCTGCTCACCGGTCATCTTGTTCAACAATAATTCCGCATTCTTACGATAACAGGGGTTAATGGTATTCAGGATTTCAGAGACCAGGGGATCAGAAACGGGGTGTCCGGGATTTGTGTTGCCGAGACTCGTAGGCTCTTCAGGGGGCATGTACAATGTTAGTTTGTTCTTCTCATTGGCGGCTTGTCTAAAATGTGTTAAGTATTTCTGGAGAATCGCGGAATAGAGGGTAACCTTGTCGTAGTCTGATAAATCATGCCGACGTAGGATATCTTGCATTTCAGAATCGATCCGGAGGGTTGCTGATTTTCGAATATCAGGCTCTTCCCTGTTATGGGTGCTCAGACCATCCAGCTGACGCTTGTCAACCAGATACATCTTCTGACTGTGCTCCATTAACCGCCCCCTAGAAGCCTGGTGATCAGAGGCAATGCAAGTCCTAGGAGCGCTCCTATGAAACCTCCAGATTGTTTTAAAAGCTTTCTTTTAACTTTTATGGAGGCCCGCTTGTTACCCAGCTTCTTGAGGATTAGCTTCTTCTTTTTTAAGACACCTAGTTGACGGCCGGATAGCGGTACGTTCCCCCTGACGGTATTGAAGGCAATCTCGGCTATAGCCGATACTAGATCATCAGAAGCCGAGCACAGAATGGCCCTGCGTTGCTGGGGCGGTGCCGTTACTAGCATTTTAAGGAGAGCGTAGTTCCGGCGTATACGTGCCGTCATGATGGTCGGTCGCTGGTACTAATGAGGTCTGTTTTGCACCTCACCGGGTTTTTCTAGTGGGCTTCTGTATGTAGACGACTGGTAAATCCGGATGGAAAATACCTGTGCGCAGTCGGTAGTCCTCTAAGGTGTTTGTCTTTAAATCCACCTTATCTATTGAAACGCGCTTGCCTGGGCCTCTGGCCTGAGTGCGGTGTCTTTGTTCACCAGCCCCCAGCAGCACAACATCAGAGGCACAATGTGCGCCTCTTGCAAAAGATACACGTTTTTCTTTTTAAAAAGAAATACAGACTTGTATTTGCATTAAGATAACAGCTGTTTGCAGTTGTCATCTTAATGCGGATACAAGTCTGTATTTCTTTACAAAAGAAAGACGTGTATCAGCATTGAGATGTTTGCGGTATGCAGAGGCCATCCACCCCATGTAGATGCTAATGCAGCTACAATGGACGGATGATGGCTGCAAACCACAAACATCTTAATGTAAATAGCCTGCGATGGTGCGGGCTGCATTAGGGGCGCCTGGTCCATAGAGCTTTAGAGGAGCTGGGCCCCCAGGACCTCATAAGGAGGCCTGTCTCATGAAAGGGGGCTGTCAAGGGACTACACTTAAGGCACGTTTGGAGGGGAATGATGGTTTGAGCAGTAATACTTAAACCCCGTCGCCTCCAAACGCTACTTGTGTGCGTGGGTGTGTGTAGCGCTTAGACAACCCCCTTTCAAGGACTAGGACTGTTTTTCATAAATGCAGCCCTATCTCATAAAAGGGGGTTGTCTAAGCGCTACACACACCCACACACACAAGTAGCGTTTGGAGGAGACTGGGGGTTTAAATGTTACTGCTCAAAGAAGCACATATTATAATTCATTCATCACTGCCTAAAATGCGCTTAAATTGTAAAAAATAAAAAACATTTCAGATGTGCGCTATTGTGCATGCCTGGCAATGCCCCCCTACTACAACAACACGATAAAACAGGGAACACTACAGTTTCCAATGGGCACATAATCATGGCAAAGGGGAACCAGAGCCCCAAATACAGACAAAGACACCCGCAAAACCGGGACACCTCAGCACACCCCGCCACGGGGCCCATGGCTATGCATGCACAATACAGATGGCCACATTATTATTATCATTATTTTTTCAAAAGACAGGTCGGACTGGCAATTGTTTTTTAAAAAGCTAATATGGTGCAACTACACATATGTCTTTAAAGCACCACACGCTAACCAATGTTTTAAACATAGCGGCCCCCAGCATTTACCCCAGCGTCTAACAAACAAACATATTCTGTACCTATGTACATGTATATATTTTTAAACACAGTGGCATGCCAATAATTGAATATAAAAGATAGTACCTGGGGCAGGACTAAAATCTAGTACATCCCTAGTGAAAGGTCTGGGAAGAGGTCCTGTAGATAAATTAGGAAAAGTTAGCATTTTACATAAAACTAATGGAGGCTGCCGCATGTCAGAGTTTATAGACCCCTTACCTGATCGTTTGTCTGATCCTGCTCCTGCATGGTAGCTGTAACGAGCACGCACGATGACTTCACACACACACACTGGGGCTGCAGTTGGTTAATTCTTAACAGGCGTCACACAAGGGCTGACAACAGTTAAACCACCCCTCTTTATAATGGTATCTCAAAAGTGGCGGGCTTTGCAGATATCTGTGAAATTAACTCCAGATGGTCACCAGCTTCTGCCACTCAAGATAAGGCCCTAGGACTTTGAGCCCGGATCTAAGGGTGTTGGGGGAAGGGGAGGGCTGGGGGCTGCATGGTCAGCCGGATACCATCCTCCCGGAAATTTCAAGGGCTCCTCCACCGCCTGGGGCTGCAGGGGTGTGGCAACATCCCCCGGAAATTCAAAGTGATCCATCAGAGCTGCCCCTCGGGGCTCAGACCACAGCACTGCCACCCCACCCATCCTGCTGAGGGCTGCAAGAACAGACCATGCGGACACCGCGGCCATTTCCGGCCTCCCCTGGAATTTCAGAGATCAACAGCATATCCGCTGGGCCTGTTCCTGTTGAATTACAGCTGTAACACCACAGGGATGGGCCCAACATCTTCTTTTGAGCTCTCTCTATATATATAGACGGCTGGCAGGGGTGTGGGGTGAACATGGCTTGCGCAGACCCTTGTGCATGTCATTTTGCAGCCTGAGTGCCTTGAAAAGGACAGAGACCTCCACTGATGGCCCAGTATTCACAAATGGACCCTTGCAGAACCTTCGGGTCTTGCTTCACAAGCCTGTTGGACTCAGACCCATTACCCCAACATTTATTATGAATATTATTCATACATTATTATAAATTTTTTTTTTTTTGTTTTTTTTTTTGTTTTTTTTTTTTAAATGTTTTCTCCCCAGCATAACCGGCCGGAAAATTACGGAAAATTAATTTTTCATAAGTATAAAAAAATTATTAATTTTTTTATGTTTATGAAAATTCATTTTTCATAATTTGCCATTTTTTATATATTTACAAATGTATTTTCGATTTTTTTATTTTTATTTTTATTTTTTATTTTTCTAATTCTTACCTGTCTTATAAGTGTAGACACCCTGCCACACTATACTCAAGACCCGCTTTAACACCGCCACCCCTAGTCACCGCGCCCCTAGCTTCAATCTTATGTTTACCTTACCGCACCTGCCCGGTCGCGCTGATGCTGTTAAATCCGAATTTCAACCCGTTCCTCAGGATTGGCTTGGACCTCCAGCCAAAACACTGCTATATATATATATATATACGCCCTGCACGCCACGCCCCACCCTTCAAAACCCCGCTCCACACTTCCGGTTCTTTGGGGGCATCCGGAGGAAGTCCCCTTGGGGCCCCAACCCTTGGGGGGACCTTCCCGATAGCCCCCATGATGTCACATCCGGTGGGACACCCCCGCTAAGGACCCAGGGCCTGTTAAACACACCTACATCACTTCCGGGACAGGATTTTGCCCAGGCAGAACTTCCGGGGGAAGCCCCAGGGGGCCACGCCTAGGATATGACGTCATAGGGACCGGATATCCCGCCCTAAAGGGGCGTGGAAAGCTGTCAAGGCTTGTTTGATGAGGAAAGGTATCAGGCTTTACTACTCTTGTGCCCATTTCTCGGGGGACAGACGGACATGCGCGTTGCAGGTGCCGTCTGAACCTACAGCCCTTGAGCTATGTAAGTTCTTAATCAATTTAGTGAGGCTATATATATTTATTAATGTAAGGCTTTGGATTTTTGTTTTCAAAATATTTTAAATAAGTATATTTATATCTATATATTTTATGCAAAAAGTATATTTTTGTGATCATACAGTTTAATATATACTGTCACTTCATCAAGCACACCAATTGTCACCATTGTCCTTAATATGAAAAAAACTTAAATTTTTATGTAAAAAGAAATTGGTATTCTTTCACTGTTGCTCTACGCATTTCGGGAAATCCTTTCCCTTCTTCAGGAGCTATTCTTCAATTTGACTTCTGCCACTATTGCATTTCAGATAATTCCATCTGCAAAAAAGTAATCAAGGATATATCTATCAATTCCAATTTAGTTATAAATTCACATTGTCATGACTTGTTAGTTGATAATCACCTGGTATTATTCTGTCCCAGGGTTGTGTGTTATTCCTCCAATTTCTGGATATATTCTCTTCCTTCCAACAGAATATTCTCCCTAATGATATAAATCATACATATATGTTTCTCAGTATCTCTAACCTTTCAGTTATTGCTAGTTATTATGGTGGACTATTCTTACCTTACCTGTGTGGTGAGAAACCCATCCAGATGATACTTCCTCAATGAAGGTTAACCTTCCAGATCACACCAAGTGCCTGGAATGGTTCTGCCTGTTTATTCTTCATGGGTTGTGGGGTATCCAAGATTGCTGTTGGTCTCCTCGCCTAACCTACATGCGGTAAGGATATGTGTCAGAATAATTTGCCCCATCTTAATAGAACCAATCTTACAGTAAAATGCCTTTATGTAATTTTATGAACAAACTTACTCCAAGTTGCCGATCCCGGGTAACAGTTCCTCGCTTTCCTGCTCTGCGATGTAACAGAGTTTAAAAAATGGCTGCTATTTACATTGTGACTTCATCACGCCGTAGCATGATTACGTCACAATGACGCTTCGATATCATTGCGTCCATGTGCCTCATACTTGTTACCTATTTACGTTATTTTGAATCCTTCTGCGTTTATGTTGTCCATGTGCTAATAAGTGCATGATCTCCGGACACTTGTTAGATGGTTAATGTATGCCATATGCGTTTTTTCAGATATCAGCTAACGTCCCTGGCTCGCTCTGGAAACTGCTTTATAGCTGGATGCAAATCATCCTAAAGGGTCTGGCCTGTGGTGGCTGTACTGTATTGTGGATTATAACCCTGTTGTGAATGGGGTCTACAGCCCACTCTATTCTGTGGGTCCAAGTGTGTTAACAACTAACAACCTCATGCTCACATTCTGGGGACTTGTATCCTTTTCTATTTGTTTTGTTCTAAATCCCCCTTTAATGTTGTTAATCACCCATATTTTCTACACAATTGCAGTTATTCCATATTTATATATTTTATCCATATTTACATATTTGACATTTTCAGAATTGTATCCATTGTTTGGAAACAGATTTTTGAAAACACAAACCCCAGTTGTGTATAACATAGCATACTGTCTCATTATTTAAACATTATTAACATTATTTCTCCTCTCTTACATTTTGGTTTCAGGAGCATAAAGAGCAGTCACATATTCCATGATGTCTTTACATATAAAGCAACTCTTTATCTAGTTGTGGAGCACTGTTCTCCTTCCCGCCTATTTGTTTTGGTTAAATATGTCAAATGTTCCAAAAAAGACCCCCTACTCTAGCTCTATGGCTTACTGTCTTCTACTGTCCTTAACATCTTTGGCGGGCCCTTTGGGTTAGTTCTCTAGGTTGATGTTTCATTATGTCCTTAGCCCAGTTCTCAACCTTTCAGTGTGTACATTCTACTTAGAGATAGGCTCCCAAACTGAAGTCCGCATTCATCCCATCTGGGGTCAAGCGGTCCAATTTCTCAATCCAAAATAATTCTCTCTGGTCCATTTTCTTACCAAAATTACCTCTTCTATATTGTCATCCTCGATCTTACCCCTCGGTGACTCCAAACTACGCTGGATAACCTACATTCCTATTTGGCACGGAACTCTCTCACAGTGAATATCTCCAAAACCAAGATCAAAGTGTTTGATTTTCACTCTAAATGAGCGGTTTCAACCGATTGGAATTTGAAGGGAGTCCCAATTGAAATTGCAGCTCAGTATGTCTATCTTGGGATTGTCTTGGACAATAAATTAAGGAGCGCTCCACACTTAAACAAACTCAAAGTGCGCTCTGCTCAAACTCTAGGAGAGGTATGTTCTTTTGTCATTAAGGGAGGAGGCTATTCAGTGGGTACACTTGTAGAATTGCATACTATGAAAATTGCCCCTATCATTAGTTATGCTGCGGAGGTGTGGGCCTTGGGAATTCTGGGGATTGTCTCCAGAAAACCAGAATCTTAAAGAGGCTACTTAGACTTCCATCTTTTGTTTCCTCTGAAATGTTCTACTTGGAGTTTGGACTACTCCCCATTCGAGAGCGCATAACATTGAATTGTCTGACTCTCTATTGGAAACTTGGCCACGCAAGGAGGAATACACTTATGGGGTGCCTGTTTGAGGTGTTTACCTCCAAAGTTCCTTTTATGAAGTCCTCCACTATGGGGACTATTAAGCAGTTAGCTGTTCCATGGATTAAGAGCTCACAGGGTGACCCTTTGATGTTGGACCTTATTCACTTTAAAAATAATCATGAAGGCATCTCTGGAGAGTTTCATTCATGATCAATTGATTACCACTTTGGCCTTGAAGTCTACAGCAGAAGGGTTTTTTCCTTACATATTAGATAGACAGGTGGTTCCCTCTTAAATACGTCATTTTATTGGGACTATCTGTGTCTTAAATTCAATGCAGTAAAAACCTTGGAGATCATTGGGGGATGGCAAAAAATGAACAGAAGTGAACGACTCTGTCGCTTTTGTGGTGAGCCAATGGTGAAATCAGCCCAGCACCTTCTTTCTGAATGTATAGCTTTGGATATATTTCGTGACTCTGCACCCAAGCCATTAGGCTTGATCCACACATTTCCATGGCTGTGCTTTGGGAAATGTTTATGTCTGGAATGCACGAGGGCTGTATTATCTTTTTTACTAAAATGTGGAGAGAAGTATAAGAAGGAATTTTAATTTTGGAGAAGTTAATTTATTCATTTGGTTTTTCTTTTCCTTTTCAAACGTTTGGGGTTAGGTTGTTATGAACTGATGACTTGAAGATGATATAAATGTATTACAAGTTATTAATTTAACTGTAAAATACTAAATAAAAAAATACAAAAATCAAAGATTTTAAGCACAAAACTGGCTTCCCAAAAAATTTGATTCACAATTAAGAAACAAATAAAGAGTTCTCCAACTTGAGTAACACATTTTTAGAATTCAAATAAAAAAAAGGACTTCCCAAATAAACTGCAGAGTGCCTCGCTCACAAAGTTAGTAAAATAATGGTTTCCCAGCTAAATACAAAAGTTTTAAAATCTTAAGTAACACACACACAGCTTCAAAGAAAAGAGAAACCCTAAAAAATGTCTTTCTTCCTCCTGGTGTGGATCACCTCTACCTCGCCTTCCTGCTGCCAAACTCAACCCACAAAGGAAACAGGAAGTTGCTGTTCTTTATATAGGCTGCTAAACTTGTTTTCTGCTTAAGAACTGGCCCAAATTTACACGAGAATACCTGAATCCTAAGTCACAAAGGGCTTCCCAATCTCATCTGAACTTGTTAGAGAAATTCAGACATCACTATTCTTTGACGGGCTTCTGTGGATTCACCAAAATCCAGTGATTGAGCCCATGAGGATTGGCGCAAGCCAGGTTTGTGGAGATTTGTACAGGTTTAGTTGAGAGATTTGACAACTTTTTTGACCTTTATATTAACCGGTCCAAATCAGATAGTTTGCCTTTAACTGGCACCACTAAGGCCCACCTGGCATTGCCAGCTACAGTTGGACATCTGAATCAGTTAAGGATTTGGGAGTTCAAGTTTTCAGAAATGTGTCCACACCCAGAACTCGACCATGAAAACAATCTTTTCACTTTTAAATCCAAAATAAAATGCTGGGTCACGCTTTCCAGCACCCCATTCGGTAAGATATCCATTGCTAAAATGTTTGTTTTACCCAACATGCTATGCTTTTTTCTATGTACATGGCTTGTCCTGGCACCACTTCTTTAGTACGTTGCATTCCACGCACATACATTTGGCCTGGCATGCCGCCTCTGCTCGTACTAGTTGGAATACTCCTATATGTCCATAATTGTAAGGGGTTATAGCAGCTCCAGACAAGAATTTTTAATTTTTACTCACACAGGCTCAATTCACCTCAGATTGTTGCGGCATGTAAACAACCTTTCCTTATGTTGCTATGTAGCAGGCACCCATCCAACTATAACCACTTCTTGTTCTCCTTGTTTCATGTAGAGTAGTGGATTTGTGCAATTATGACCCTATCCACTGCACGGTGTTGGAGTCCGATTGTTTATTTAAGATGTTCTTCTGTTATGCATCTGTACATACGTTCTGCGCCTTACCTACCTCTGTGAGTAACCAAGGTCTTGCCCTCAAACTCCAACTGGGTTATCAGGAGATCAAGACCACTTTGGGTATTCATCATCTAGTATCCTGTATACTGAGGGCGGGTTTGAATCTCACAGTCGGTTTATAGAGAAAATTGGAGGAAGACAAATTAAACCACTTCAATATTGTTGCATGTGAAACACATTTCACGTTCATTGTCCCAAGTTTTTTCTTGAAACTACTCATTCATCCTTCCTTCAATTAATGTTGAATTTGTTTGGGTGAAATGGATTGTGTTAATGGTTTACGTGGTGATTTAAGATGCTATCTCTCCAAAGAGATGCTCTGCCTCTCACAACCAATTAGTTCCTCCATTACAAATGTGAATATCTAGCAGCTAATGAGCAGATAGCAAGCGATTGGTAAGATCTTCAGAGTAAGTCAGGATGAGTACATTTGAATGAACGCTGAATCAAACAAATTGTCAGAATACATGTTTGAGTTCAGAGAACCTCCCAAATAATTTACAAGCTCAGGCATGCACTTTACTTAGCCACCTGTTTTGTCCCTTTTGAGGACTCCAGGGAAGGGCAAACACTGTGGTGTTGCATTCCAAGATATTTCAGCAGTTTCAAAGAAAAAGAAATACCAAAGACTGACTACCTAACTAGGTGAATATTTTTAATTGCAGAAAAATGCGAGGTGGATTTTGAAGCAGTGTTTACCGATGAGCATGATCATTAGTTTGTTCTTACTCCTAGTGTTTAACTGATCTCCATGCACAGGTGGATCCAGGTAAAGCTTTTGAGCAGTTCAAATATTACTCCAGTTCGACTTTCCACTTTTGGCTCAAGTTCTAGTGCTAATTGCCCAAGATGTAGGCATGAATTTGCTACCACCCCACATATGTTTGCGGAATACCCTGTAATATACACCGTTTGGTCTGATAATATTGCCATACTGAACCACATCCAGGTCTTTCTCTTTTGCTTACTCATATTGGGCCTCATTACGACCCAGGCGGTAAGTTACTGCCTGGGTCGTACCTTTACCACCATGGCGTAAACTACGTTTACGCCATGGTGGTTGGCGGACTTACCGCCCCATTCCGAGGCCGGCGGGGCGGTAAGTCCCCAATCCCCATTTACCCTTCCCCATTCCCATTTTTGCCCCATAGGGCATAATGGGAGTGGGGAAGGCGTTAATTACGCCACCGTAAATTACGGTGGCGTAATTAACAACATGGTCCCTTAGCGCCATGGATTTTAACACCTGCTAAAAGCAGGTGTTAAATCCGCCATGGCGCTAAGGGACCTCGGAATCAGGCGGTAAGGGTCGGCGCTGTTTACGCCGCCGTAAACCCCTTACCGCCTGGGTCCTAATGAGGCCCATTGACTGCTTGTTTGGGCACCTCTAGAAATGTTCCAAAAAAAGTTCTGATTTGTTTTCCTTGTATTGCGCTTAGGGAAGTGCTGTATTGTATTAATCTGGAAAGGTTTGAGCACTCTCTCCTATTCCTTTTACCTCCAGGAACTTACCACGTGTAATGAAAGTGAGGCCAATCTCCAAACTTTTCTATTTCCTCAGCAAAACCATCATATAATCTGGTCTGCCTTTCATTTATATCTCAGCATTGCCAGCCCTACACTAGACCCATCTTTCGAAATCACATAAGCGCAAACAATTGATTTCATGTGCTTTACAAATCATATCTGATGTATGTTCAATTAGCTTACCGTTAATGGATGCGATGTACCCACTCCATATTTTATCTTTGATGTTATAATCTGATTTGACTCTACTTGTCTCTTCACCCTAGTTTTTTGTATTTACTAATTTGACACTGCATGCACTTTTCACAGTTATCAATAAAATGATGATAAAAAACATAGAATGGTTGATGCACAATAAACTTAGTTAAAACGGTGTTGGTGGTTTATAGATCCATGCAGCATATCCTGGATATTGTACACGAGGCCCAGTTAGCTCATTGGCACATCATGACCTGAATCTGTTGCACGAACGGAGAACATCATGACCAGATACCATTACAAACCGGTGATACAGCATGATTGGATTGCTTTATGCCCAGTTTACAAATCACAGTATATTAGGTACAGATTTACTTGAATAAGATGGTTTTCAGTGCCTTTTTGAAGGCCATGAGGGGTGCTTCAGCTCTCAGTTTAGGTGGTAGTGAGTTCCAAGATTTTGGTGCTAGAACTTCGAAACTCGAGCCGTCGGCTTTAGCTCTGTTGAAGTTGGGGACTGAGAGTTGGTTTGTGTACAGATCCCTTTTGGGTCTGAGTGTCTGAACTTGTTGTATTCCTTCAGTTAGGTAGCTGGAGGCAGATTGGGATATGCATCTGTGGGTGATAGTGAGGACAAAGTCTGTTGAGTGCCATAGTTCGTCCATGATTTTGACCATGGTTTAACATGGACAAGAACGGATGGTAAATAGCTCTGAGGGCAGATTGTGGACAACCATGGTCTGTTAGTGCACATGTTATAATGGACATACATGGTGTTCCATGAACATACAGAAACTGGAAAAACATGGACAACCTCGAAAAGGACATGGATAGCTATGGTATTATGATGTACAGGGTACCATGAACATATATGGTTGGATATGATACTGAAGAATTTGGATAGCCATGAATACCTATCAACATGATAATGACCAGCTTGTTTGTTTACGACTTGTTCATTATACCTGTGGATTAACAACTATTTGAACTTTAAAAATAAAACCATGTATAATCATGGTTAGTGATAGCCACCACAGAAGACCACAGTTTCTTGAAGTATTGCTGTTAGAAACAACCATCTCCCTCTGATGGGTCCCACTGTGCAATACTAGAATATTCCACCCAGACAAACTGGATAATTAGTCACCATGCAAATATCTGGAAAACAGATCTTTTATGGTAGTTTTCCTGCTGAGTAACAAATGGCTGTGCAGTGCAGGTGCTCACCTTCTATGGACCCTATACACATTTGTATGTCCACTCTGAACAGTTTTAGACATGTATTTATTTATGTTGGTATGAAAACATAACTCACTGTAATTGTGCAAAGCATTGTGGGTATGAAAATATACACATCCCTGGGGAACCGAACATGCAGTTCCCTATACAGGTAGTAGGGGTCCCAGGTCTTCTAACTGCATAAAATTTCACACCAATTATGCCAATAATATGATTTAGATTGACTAGGTTTTAATTCAATCAATCAAATAATTGTATATTTAGCCAGACTCTAAATCACAGTTTGACTGGCTCAATACAAATCTTGTCTTCGATGTATTGCATCCCCAGTTCTGTATGTATAGCAAAACTAGAGGCTGAATTCGGTAAGCCCAATAATCACTTAACAAAGTAATTCTCTCCTTTTTGTAACCCCTTCACATCTGCCATGGCCCACAAAAATGTACCATATTTAGAGACAGACTTAGACTTGGAAGAATATATTCTCAAAATTATTTATACTGACTGGGCTTTATATAACTTAGCAAAACACAGTATATCTCCACAGGCCTGTGAGATTTTCGTTTTGGACTGCTGGACATGTAGAGCCCCATTCAGCCTAGAGGTGAATTTAAATATTAAATAGTTGTAGTTTGTAAAAACCTCAACTAGGGCATACCCATAAAAAAAAAGACGGGAAGATTACATTTTCTACAACCGGCTTGACACACCAAAATAGCTGATTTAGAGGTATTGATGGGTAAATCGAGATTGGACATAAAACCGGCATAGGCAGTAATCGAAATATGCAGCAATCGTGGAGTTCTAGCGAGTAGTTCAGTGTCATCGGCATACATTAATGCCGTAATGAACATTCCACCCAATTTAGTAACGTCTGCATACAATTTGACCAGGCTGTTATAAAGATTGTTGACATATAAAGAAACGAGCAGGGTGGCGAGAACACACACCTGGCGCACTCTGGCTCCCTCAGAAAACCAAGGTATACACCCAATCTCATACAGGCCTTATTGTTCCTATGCAACATGGCAAGAACATTAACAATTTCTTCGGGACAACCCAATGAGGGACAGGGGTTATCCCAATGATCAATTCAAGGAAAGATGCGATCTCTGAATGTCCTGCCATCCCAGCACCATTTCTAGGTTCTGGTCAAATCACTTCCTCTGAGGAAGGGGGGGCCCTGTTCAGAATCAAGTTGCATATAGGAGTGTTCCACCTATTCCCCCCGCTGGCTCTCAGTCGTCGGCAGTTCCCAGGATAGAACCTAAGATGGAGCATGCACGTCTAGGGACATACTTAGTGATCCCTCAGCAAGTGCTGAAATTTAACGCTCTGCATCTCACTGCTGATCCACTGATGGGTAGAAGAGAGAATTACATAATATTATGTTTTAAGGGTTTAACGCACAGAGACAAGAACTCATATAAGCAAATGCTTTTGAAAGCTCTGACTGAAGCACTTGGAGTGACTGACATCTCTTTTAGATTGTTCACTAGCATACAAATTCTCTCTTATCGTATGTACAACAAGGGCTGTAATGTTTGTTTTTCTTTTGCAAACTCCCATCTTCGATCATGTGTTCTAAACTGCTGTGAGGTGTTGGCGGACAAAGGTTTTGAGGTATATAAGGACGTAAGGGCTTCAATTTGCCATCTTCACGACTCCTAGTATGGCAGTAATGGTGTGGCAAAATCTGATGCTGGCTCTATATTGGTAAGATCTGACACTTCTGCTCATTCCAGCTTGGCAGACGGCTTTATTATAGACCTGACATGGGAAGAACTGGAGCATAGACTAGCTTGGCCATTTTTTTCAGTGGGCAATATTTCGAGCCAGGCTAAAGAGCCAGTATACAGTTTTGGAAAACATACCATGGAAATGGGGTCTCTTTAGCACAGGACAAAATAATTCATAGACTCAGCGGCCTGAGTACTGCCAATGATATTGACTTTAGTACTAGTATAAACAGTCTGTACCGCAAAGGTTATGGCAGAGGATGGCGTAGGGGTAAAGATCAGTTTAACTCTCCGCTGTTCGACTGCTGAGCTGGAATATGGCAGGGTGACTTATGAATTGGAAGATTTCCAACTGGCTACATTGGTTAAGAAACTTTGATATATTATGTCTTCAAGAGAGATGGCTGTGCAATGACTCTCTGTTGGTGAAATACTTTCCAGAGTATTGGGTAACAATTTGTCTGGCTACTCAGGAGGAGGGCGTGGGCAGGTTACGTAAGGGCTTTGCCACTCAAGTACATTGCACCGGGAGGTGGGCCCCTACTCATATGTCTACATATTCAGACCAAATACTGCTGACATCTAATATTTATGGCAATAAGGTGGACTCGCATGGTCATGATGGGTGACTTTAATGGCAAGCTGCCCGATCTGGGGATCCCGTCTGAGAAGCTGCCAGCAGATCAGCGGGAGGCATAAAAATGTGACGCAGGGTTATCCACGTGGCATTTTACTAGACTCTTTTTTTAAATGCCACTGCCTTGGTAGAGTAAAATGCGAGGTCTGTGGGTGACGTTCCCCCTAAGATCACCTTCTGTCGGGCTGGCAGTAATTCTTTAATCAACTAGTGTCTGGTCAATTGCTATTCCTTTTGGAGAGTGGAACAATTTGAGACTTGTCCCGCCCGGAAAGCGATCACGACCCTCAAATTCTAGTGTGGAATATCAAGTCGGACTTCCTATGAAAAATCCCATCTCATCATGTGATAACTTGGCCTCAGACCATTATTCTAGAAAAATATTGAAAGAAATGTTGGTGGAGATCCTGGAAAGTGCACAGTTTACCAGTGGCAATGTTTTGTCACAGGCATCAGCAAAGGATGAAATAGCTAATGTGTTAGCAAATGTGAAATTGGTGACTTTTATCTCTGAGAGATGTAGGCATTCAGGCAATTCCATGGTAGCTGGCTGTGTAGGGAGGCAGGCAGGCCACGCAATGACTCTCCAGACTGTCGTAGAGCTAGGTTCGCCCTGTGGTTAGCTTCTAGATCAAAAAATGGTATAGCTGGGACCAGGCACATGGCTAGGTGTGATTATAAAAAAAACTCCTGAGGCTAAAGAGAAAACTATTTTTTGAAGTTCAGTGGGAAAGATTGGAGGCATCTATACATGATAAAGATGTAACAGGCTTTTGGAATCTGGTGTCTCGTGGATTCTGGGATGATATCCAGGATACGGTTTGCCTTATATCAGACCATGAATGGACCCAGCATTTTATTGCCTTCATGTTTGAAGATGGTATAGAATTTGCTCTGCCGTCAAACGTGGATACAGGCTTTATTTTTTCATATGAAGAGGTGGAGCGTGCTATATCCGGAACCATGATCGGTAAGGCACCAGGTCCGGATGGCATTAGATCAGAGGTATACAAGTGGTTCCCATAATAGTGGTCAGCGGTCCTGCTAGCACTCTTTAACTTAATCCCTGTGTCAATGAAAATCCCCCATCCTTGGTCTCTGAGTCTAATTAAACCTATTTTCAAAAAGAGCTCGCGGCTGGATCCCCATTGCTACCACCCTATATCAAGGTCAGATTCAGAAAGGGATTTTTGACATGTGATCATGTTTTTTTGTTTTCAAACATTGTAGACAAATATGTGAAGATTAGAAGGGGGCGTGTTATATGTAGGTTTCTTGGATCTTGCCAAAGCCTTTGATTCTATTCATCGCTGTCTTCTCTGGAACAAACTCCAGAGAATGGGATTTCCCGCCTCTCTAATACAACTGATTGTCCATCTGCACTCTGACACCCGTGCCTCTGTACGAGACAATCCAAGAGGAGGCCCTACACGCGTGTTCAAGTTACATTTACTAACTGTATCCATAAACATGCCTTCCCCAGAACTTCCCATCCCCCACACCCCAACTGGCTTTAGTACAATCTTGTCCTTCCCTTCCGACTCTCTATGTCCATGCTTTTCATCCTTTTACACATCTTTTCCTCTCCCGCAGCATCGTGGCACCTTCCTCCAGCGTTTCCAGATTTGAATAAGGTTTGTGTGAGTTCAATCCACCGCAATATATCATCCCCTGTGTCCTGTTGATGCTTGCTGACTGCCTGTCTCCATATCTCCATCTCTGCTAATGTCCATTTTTGCAGATCCCTCCACCACATCTCGACTGGCGGGCCTGTCCTAGATTTCCAGTTCATGATTATGCAGCGCTTGACCAACACGTAGGCTAGGTCTTTCAATTTGCCCACAGACTTCCCAGACTTCCCACGCGGGTAGAGTGCCAACATGCAGGCAGCTAGGGATTGGACATTAAGTAGTACATCTCCTTCTGACATTTTTTTAGCAATGTCCTCCCAGTACCGTCTCATAGTTGAGCAGCTCCAAAACATGTGAAGCATTCCAGAATTTACAGCATTACATTTGGGGTGAACTTGTCTATCTACGCCTTTAAATCCAGCTATTATTTCTGGTGTTAAATAAGCTCTATGTGTTATATACAGTTGTAATAGCTGCAATCTCGCATTTGTGGACACACAATTATGATAACGTAGTACCCTGAGCCATTCATTCTCTGTAAATGTGTTGCCCAAATCTGACTCCCATCTTAGCCGAATTCACAGTTCCAACAGTGAGTGATTCTCTAGAAGCACTTCAAACAATCTCGATATAGCATGTCCCCCCTCCAATATATTTATTATTGTTTCCAGAGCCTCACGCCCAATCGTATCCCCTCCAACTGTCGGCCACCTCCTCTTTACGGTATTTATGATAGTTTGGTGCAGGAGGTATTGATCATCATGTATCCCCGAGGTCTCTACAACTCTTGAAAACACTTTAAGGTATCATTCAACATTAGGTCCCCAATAGTGGCAATCCCACACGTTTCCCAGTTGAGTCGCACACTGGCTCTCGAGCCTTTGCCATCTGTCATTACCGCAGCTAGGGGTATGTGTGGTGACACTGGGTCTTTTATCTTCAATTTCTTACAAACTCTGCACCATATTTGCATACCCAATTTCACCAAATGTGGGTATTGATTCGGCTCTGGGGACGGAACCCATAACAGGTCTTTTAAGTATAAGTGTTTTAATGCCAGCTGCAACAGAGACCTGTCTATTGTTGGATCATCTGCAAGACAGGTACTGAAGCTGACATGTGAAGTAATACAATTCAAAATTTGGTATTCTCAGCCCTCCTCGATCATAGGACCTCTGTAGCGTACTCAACGCTACTCTGTGCCTACCATTTTGCCACAGAAAACTCCTGCACTCCCTGTCTAGTCTGATAAAAATCATTTGGGAATCTTATAAGGGACATTCGCAAAGCAATGCATCAGTCTGGGTAACGCCACCATTTTTAAGAGCACTGCTCTCCCCATTACAGACAATGGTAACTTACCCCAGCATTTCATTGAGTTTACTATGCCTTCCAGTGCCTTTAGTGTGTTGTGCATATGTGCCATGGTGTACGATAAGTGTCTAACCCCAGATACCGGAAGGTATCTTTATTCCACAAAAGCGCCAGGGTAGGTAGTTCCCTATCTCCCCTCTCAGTGAGCTTGGCCAGCGGAAATAGGCAGGATGTGTATTTGCTAATCGTGATGCTTGACAGCCCGCTAAAGTTATCCAGCACATCTAAGATATGTTGCAGATTTACCTCCAGGTTTTGTATGTATAAGAGCATGTCATCCGCGTACATGTACACAACATGACACATTCCATTAATTCTGATTCCTGCTTCTAGATATTCAATTCTTAGGAATGTAGCTATTGGTTCCATGGCAAGAATATAGAGCATTGGGGACAGCAGGCAATCTTGTCTGGTACCCTTCTGCTATTCCCATATGTCAGAGAAGGTGCCACCTGTCCTCACCCTAGTCATTGGGTTAGTGTAAACCTGTGCTGGACGAGGCTGTCATGAGGAAAAGAATATTCTTAGAGTATGTAATAAATCTGGCCAATTCCACACGATGTTCAGTAGGCCCTATGTGATTCAACCATATCTAACCTGAGGTTCCTACAAAAAAGATTGGTGGTTAATGACTAGGGCAAGGTTTGATTGCCTCCCACTGCATGGGAATACAGTAAATTGGAAAGGGTTTCCAGACTCCGCTAGTTGTCCGGTGTGTGGACATCAGCTTGAAGACCTGGCTCATGTATTGCTGTTTTGCATTGGATATTCAGGGATACAGAGAGTAACATTGTTACCGGCCCTAAAGAAGGCAGAGATCCGCCATTATAAAGTAGCACTCCCCTTTCTTTTGAGTGTGTTCTTACTGCCTGGGCACTGCTCTCCTTTCTGAAGAGAACAATGTACTTCAGAAAGCGGCTTCTGGGGCTCCAGGGAGATGGAGGCTCTTAACGCAAGGGTGGAATATAAGGGGAAGCGCTTTTACAGTGATAAAACATTTTTAGGTAATGGAACAATTGGAACAGTGGTTTTGTATTATCTTTTAATGTCATTTTATCATGATAAGATTTATGTATGATATGGTCTTTTGCACATGATTTTATGGAAAACATTTTATATGAATTTAGATATCTTTTGGATGTATGTAATGTTGTCTTTTTTGTGTGTTTAATGGATCTTTGCATCCGAAATAAACTTTTTGACTGACTGACTGTAAACCAATTTCACCCATTTAATGTACTTTTGACCAAAGCCAAACTTCCCCACGCTCGTATAAAGCCAGTCCCAATGAATGGAATCAAATGCCTTCACTGCATCTAGTGAGGCTACTGTACAGTGATGGTCCCATGTCTTAGTGCTGTCAATTACATGATGTAACCTTCTCAAATTCCAAGAGATGGTTCTACCAGTCACATATCCCATTTGATCAGAATGTATCTGCTCAGTTATCACACGCTCGAGCCTGTTCGGCAGTAATGCCCTAAGAATTTTACTATCCTGATTCAGTAGAGCCAAGGGTCTGTAGGAGCCGCACTCTGTTCCTTTTTTGTGGGGCTCAGGCAGGGGTATTATCTATGCTTCTCTTAAGCTACTAGGGAGCAATTCTATGTGATAATCTTCCATACTCTTCAATGAACATTTCCACCATGGCTGGTGCGAGGCTATCTGTGAATTCCTTATGCAATTTGCCCGGTAGTCCGTCATGCCTGGAGCTTTTCCTGAGGGCAATGTTTTGATTGTGGCTAAAACCTCATCTACTGTTATAGGTTCGTCTAACAGCTCAACTCTCTCTGGGCCTAAGTGTGGCAATTGTATAAGTTCTAGTGCCTCCTGCAGCTCTGTTTGCCGGCATCACTAGAATCAGCATATAACGTGCTGTAATATTCGTAGAATGCCCTGTTCACTTCTACCTGTGTATTGCAGCGGAGGCCCTCCTCATTCTGTACCAAGTGTATTGGTGTTTTCCTATTGTTACTCTTGTATAGCCATGCTTAGAGTCTACTTGGTGCGTCTTCTTCTGCATCCATTTTCTCTGTGTATTTCGTAAAATTAAATGTACCCAATCCATCCCATTGCAATAGGCATTTTTGTCTCAGCACTATTTCTTGCTGTAAGTTCCCCTCTCTGGCACTATTACTTTTCTCAACTTCTGCCAGCTCTATTTCCAGTGTATTTAACTCTGAAGTAATAGCCTTCCATATGCCTCCTGATTTGGCGATCATCTCCCCCTACTCACTACCTTGAATGCTTCCCATAGGGTGCCTGCTGATTTCACGCTCCCCTTATTGAGCGTAAAGAATTCTATTGTGTGCTTGCATATATGCTCTCTAAATACTGTGTCTAATATGGCTTCGCTTCTGAGTGTCTAGGTTGGTATTGCCGGTCTTGGCGCAGCTATAGTCCATTTCAAACTCAATGGGGCGTGATCTGACAAAACCCTACCCTTGTATTCTGCCTCCTCAAACTCCCTATTGTGTTCCTCCCCAGTGAAAAGATAATCTAATCTTGTATAGACTTTATGCGGGATAGAGTAGTTGGAATAGTCTCGCGCATTCGGGGGAAGCGTCCTCCAGATGTCTACTAGATCAAAGGATTGCAGAAGGGTATTCAGGACCTTAGCCTGCAGGGCTGGCTTACTGAACTTGTCGTCGGATTTGTCTATGATAGGGTTCACTATGCAATTTAAAATCACCTCCCTATAGCAGGCCCTCGTTTCTGTAGGGACCTATCCTTGCATATAAAGACATGAAGTAGGCCGTGGCATCATGGTTTGGGGCATAAGTGTTTACAAAACAAATCTCCCTGTTTTCCATGGTACCATAGATTAGTACCATTCTGTCTTCGTCATCTGTCTTGGTTTGAAGAACTTTCAGCGGGACAGCCGGGGCTACCCAAATAATTGCCCATGTAACAAATGCTGAGTATGTGGATCCCACCGCTAGGCCACCCCATTACTGCGCTAGCCTATCTTGTTGTGTCTTAGTGAGGTGCAACTCTTATAATAGGGCAATTCCAATCTTATTCCTATGCAAGTAAGGAGCTTGCTATTCCTGATTTCCAGCGCATTTTATTTTTAGCAGTGACTTAATAATCGTATTCAGTGGCGTCATTGCTTGCAATCTCATTGAGTATTTGTCATCGGGTTGCAGGTCTTAGTCACCTCAGATGGTCATAGTCAGCATTACGGAAAGAGACACATTTTTAGAGCTTTACGCAAGGTGATATATTCTTGGGTTTGTGGAATATGTGGGGGGAATGAGTTCCACAGAGTTGGGGCCAAGGTTGAGAAGGCGGATCCTCTGATCCTGACAGAGTTAGTGTTTGGAATCACTAGGAAGAGGGCAGTGCTTGATCTTAGGGTGCGAGATGGGAGGTAGGATCCCATCTAGTAGGTACGTTGGGCCCGTCTAGTGCACTGCTCGGTGAGTGATGCATAGGATCTTGAAGGTGGCCCTTTGTCTAACTGGGAGCCAGTGGAGGGTTCAGAGAGTGGGTGAGATGTGGTCTCTGGGTCCCAGGGCCAGGAGCAGTTTTGTAGCAGCGTTTTGGGCTCTATGGAGTTTGTTGAGTTGGTATGCCGGTGTTCCCAGGTATAGGGAGTTGCATATTCCAGTCTCGACATCACAATAGACATAACTGCAGCAAGTTTCTTGTGATAGGAGAGGTAGGGAAAAATGCATCTGAGAAGTTTGAGGTGGTAGTGACAGCATTTTGACACGTCGATCTGACAGGAGAGGATTAGGCCTGAGTCCATAGTGCAGCCTAGGTTTTTGACTATATCGGAGGGGCAGTGAGGTGGGCCGAGAGAGGGGGGCCATGGGAGCGGATGTGGGAGAAGGGCAGTATTGCCGCACACCATGATTTTGGTTTTATCAGGGTTCAACAGGAGGTGGTTTATTGTCATCCATCAGTCAATATCATGGAGACAAGCTTCAAGGCCGTGATCAGGGTTGGTGCTTGTCTTGGGAATTCTTAGGATAATTTGTGTATCCTCAGCGAAGTTTTAACAGGAGAGGTTGTGTGTGCAGATGATTCCTGGTAGAGTGGTAAAATAGAGGTTGAACAGGAGAGCAGATAGGCATGCGCCTTGGGGTACTCCAGTGTTCACCGAGCGAGCAGTTGGGGCAAAAAGGGAGAGGAAAGTTATTTGTTTCCTATTGCAGAGAAAGGAGGCAATCCATTTGAGAGCAGTGCCACAGATTCCTAGGGAGTGGAGGCGGTCAAGGAGGATTGAATGGTTAACCGTGTCAAAGGCTGCAGAGAGATCAAGGGAAATCAGTGCTGCGCAGCCCTCAGAGTCTGCAGTGAGCTTGAGATCAACCCAGATTGAGATCAGAGTGGTTTCTGTTCCATGTCATGGTCTGAAACCTGATTGTGCTGGTCAAGGAGATTGTTGGATTCTACAAAGGAGTTGAGCTGGCAGTATGCAGTCCGGTCAATGAGTTTCACGAGAAATCTGGTGTTGGAGATCGGCCTGTAATTCTTGGAGTCAAGGGGGTAAAGGGATGTCTTTTTTAGAAGTGGCTTGACATGCCCTATTTTGAAGGCTTCAGGGAAGATGCCAGAGGTGAGGGGGTCGTTTAGTATGGCTCTCACATGTTCTCCTGCGCAGGTAGAGGAGATTTCTTTCAGGACGGAGGCGGGGTAGGGGTCGAGGGGCGACTCGGAGCGCTTGCTGGCTGATAGTAGGTCAAGGAAGTCGTCTCTGGAGATGGGTTTGAAGGAGTCGAAAATATTTGAAGTGGGCGTCGGGCCAATGGGATCAGGAGGGGTTGGTGAGGGAAAGGGGGAGAGCAAGGACAGTTTGGTGTTAAGGGTTGCCATCCTGTCAAGTGCAGTGTAGAAGAAATGTAGGGAGAGGGAGTCGTAGAATGATTGTGTGGGGGAGGATTGGGCAGAGGTGCACGTAGGTTTCAGGAATTTCCAATATGATCATGGAGAGTTCTTTGCTGTGGTTGCTACAGTTAAGAATTAGTTTATTTTATTAGGCTTTTTTGGCCTTTCGGATTTTGGGTTTGTAATTACGGTGGTGCAGGGCGTACATGGATCTGCTGAGATCGGTTTTAGAAGCTCGCCATTTGCGTTCAAGAGTTATTTTGTTTTTTGACATTCCTCTGGTGGGGCGTGAACCATTTGGGGGAAGGTCCTTTGCGTGAGGGTAAGGAGCGCGAGAGGGTGAGAGGAACTAGTGAAATGTTCAACTGGTGAGCAGAACATAAAATATCAAAAATGACAACTCTAAAAATACAATGCCACTAAATAATAGAAATGACCACTCTAAAAAGACAACGCCTCACAAAATGAAGCCTCCTCTCTGAACATTTCTAGCATTTATAATTACTATACTAATAGAGTGTAACAGTACTGCAGGTGTGTGAACACTGGCTGTTGGAGGCAACAACTTTAATGTGTGGAGGTTGATTCTGCACAACAACTACTCACAACTACAGTGAAGATATAAGACCACATATAAGCCAAAAAAGGCTGCAGGCTGAGTAAAATCATTATTCAGGTATTAATTTGTCCCAATTCTTACACCACCTCCCACAGCTGCCCATTGGTAGCATAGATCACAGCTAACTCTTATAACTTAGACATTGTCAGATGGTAAAACTGGAACATGCGGAGTTGACACTGCTGCCAAAGAGACGAGGGTTGATTTCCTGTTGGTGGTGTTGCACTGGTGCAATCACCTACTGGACGTGGTGCCAATTTACATGCATGTAACACAACAGCTCCAAGAATGTTTATTTTGGGGTCCACATACAATTTCCAATACGCATCATCCCAGAAGACTCACACCCCAAGATTTATCATGATTCGTGTTCCCAATGTTTGTGTCAAAACATTTAAAAAAACACATCTTACTGTTTTCTTGTACAATGTGCTGTGTACATCCTGTGCCTCCCTTTTAAAGCATGGCCTATAATCTGCACACAGGAATATAGCATCACTGCTGCTGCTGTTCTCCAGCCAAATAAAGACACTATTACTACTCCAGTATAATGAGCCACAGTCCTAATAGCAATAAACCCAGAGCCAAGGGGGCATTCCTGCGTCAGATAATGCCCCACTGTCTTTATTAAAGCCCTCACGTTGGTCAGACCTGTAACTATGAGCATGCTAAATATTCAGCTTAACTCCATGGAAGAACCAGTTTTCCCAGTAAACTGGCATTCACAGCTGCCACTATTTCTGTATCATTAAACTGTTGCACATGGAAACTTCTAATAAACCATATAAAAAATCTACAACCTCTAATTTGTGTACTAACACTGGATTGCTAAGCACATACTGCAGCTGCATTTATTAGGGCAATTTGCACCAGAACATCCATTCCATTTCTATTTTACATAATAGCAGTTTGCACAACTAATACCATTCCTATATTCTTTATGAATATATTTAAAAAATAAAGTCAATCACACATACTTTTCATGAAATTAAACACTAGGTTTAAAAAAACAATAAACAAATGAAGACAATGCTTTTTCTCTTATAGATAACCACACCGTAACACACTTCAGCAAACCAAATCATTTTTAAAGCACCCACATTTTCATATCACACCAAAAGGCACTTTAACACACACCATAAGTGATTATAAAAGCATTGTAGATAAAATCACATTTCTACTGCTCTGTGATCATTCTTTTATTTTGAGTGCAGGAAGTATACGTAATGATTCTATATCATGCACCTCACTGAAATTCATTTTCTTTCCTAATAAACAATTTCCAACAATTATTCCCACCCATGTTTTACACATACAGCAGGACCACTTCATTGTTAACAAATACAGTAAAGCATTTTTTTAAAAACAAGAGCCCCATTATCAACATATTACCAAATACAACGTTTAACAAAACAGTGACCAACAACGGATTAACGCCAATCATATTTATCACAGGTAACATGAACTGCACAGTGTGAGTTCTGTAGTCAAAATGATAAAAGTAGACAAAATGGGGAGTTTCATACTTTCCAAAATCAAAACCAGAAAAAGAGGACTACATTCTAAGAAAAGTAATAAAATGGCTGACACATTCACTGCAACCTATCACAAAGAAGTACACATTTACAACATTAACACCAGCCAATTCGAAACACTGAAACACATACAAAATCCTGTCCAGCATCACTAGTAGCTGCAGATATTCAACGCACCTACAAAGCTTGCTTGTAGCTGCGGCTACATGTATATTTTCTAACAAACTAAAAACCAAACTAAGCCAACCTTCAAAACTTCAAATAAGACAAGACAACGCCTAAGCACACAAAATAACACATACAGATAAAAGTCTGTGCTATATCAACCACATACCAATATGATTATTGCACAGAAAACATATGTTTATATACGTGGCTATAAATATAACCACTCCTAGAAACACAACCAATAAAAAGACGAAAAACATTGATGAGCCTACGCACATGCTTTTTATACACACAGTTATGCGGTTATAGAAAAACACATACATGAGCGTTTTACTGATAGCCGTGGCTATTCGCTAACACTATGGGCCTCATTACGACCCAGGCGGTAAGGGATTACCGGTACCGGTAAGGGCACTGGTGCCGGTAATCCCTTACCACCCTATTCTGAGGTCCCTTTGCGGATCCTCCCTTAACGCCTGGTTCTACCAGGTGTTAAGGACAGGACCCGCAAAGGGACTTTGGAGGTAATAACGTTACCACAATTTGCGGTACCGTTATTACCGCCTTCCCCATTCCCATTGAGCCCTATGGGGGCAAAAATGGGAATGGGGAAGGGCCATGGTGAATGGGGAATTACCGCCCCCGCCAACCTTGGAATGGGGTGGTAATTGCTCCAATCACCATGGCGGAATCGGTAAGGTTCCGGCGGCAACCATGGCGCTAATAGCGCCATGGTTACCGCCTGGGTCTTAATGAGGCCCTATGACTTTAAAAAATGTATTTCCACTCCCCCAAACTGCGAACAAGTGTCCCTAATACACATACCAGCCCCCACCCACTCCCCATGGTCCTCCTCCACTGCCCTGGTCTCCCCCAAACCCCCAAAACACTCAATGCAAATATGATGCTACTCCACCTTAAATGACGGATAGCCGCGGGTACCACATGTCCATAAACACACAAGGTGACATTTGCCACAATATAGCCACTGTAGCCAATATGCACAATATTTAGTGACTTGTTTGTCAGATCTTTCTTTGGCTCTGTGCAACTATCTCCCCACTCATGAGAGTGGTAATATTCTTGACCTTATATTTGCTGAGGCCGGTAAGGTCTCTAGCTGCACTCCGGTGCCGGTTACTTGGTCTGACCACTTTTTGGTCCCTTTCCTGGCTCAGCCCCCATCCTGTCTCCCTAAGCCATCTCACGGTCTACAACTGCGTAGGCAGTGGCATAAAGTGGATTTGATGGGTTTGACGGATTCTCTACTTGAGGAGCATCAGTTTTTCAGGGAGAAGGGTGAGGATCCTTTTTCATCCTTATTAAACTCCCTGGAGAGGGTTGCTGATAAAGTAGCTCTGAGTCTTCCTCATTTCATTAGAACAAAACCTTCTGAGATGTCGTATACTCTGGAATTGAGAGCTCAGAAACAGGTGTGTCGGCGCCTGGAGAGAAAATGGCGCCTGAAATATGATACTAAAGCAACTGCTAGAAGCAAGCTGTCTGCTGCTATCACCAAATGATACGTTCTGCAAAAGCAAAATATTATGCAACCGGATTACTGAGGCTTCTTGTGCCTCTAGAGAATTAAAGCCACTTGCTGTTACATACGGCGGTGCTCTACACTCGTCTAAACCTGGGTTGCTGTGGTTACGGACGCGCGTCGCTGGACTCGTATTCTCCTTTCGGCATACCAGAATACACAGTTATGTTATACCGCCGAAGCCGGTCTTGTCTAGTACAAGTCTCACGGAGAGCGCTGTCGGCAGTTACCTTGGTTACGCGCAAGGCATCTGAAGTGGGACACCTACGTGCAGAAAATCTCTGGTCCTAGAGGTTGCGCAGAGGGCATCAGCCGTTATTATTCTGCCAAGGGATCACAGCATTCACCATACTTGAGACCACACTGTCTTGCATCAGTGTTAGGGAGAATTCTCCAGAATGGCTAATTTCCCATACCTACTGAGTCCCTCAGCAGCTTTGCTGGATTTCTAGGATTTATTTTTTCCACCTGGTAAGAGTGTGAGCCTTTTTTTCCCACTCTTACATGTGTTTTGCTTTGTGTGTTTAACATTTTTGTGTTCATAGACTGTGGAGTCTCACCTACTCCATGGGCATCATCTTTTTACTGTGTGTTACACAGCACCTTCAATGCAGTGGCACAAGGTTGTCTTTTAGACTTCCCAACTCAGACTCCATTTTCTGGGACTGACTACTGTCTCCCAGAACATGTAAAGTTGCCATTGACTTTATTAGTCTCTTAAAAATCCACAGACCCAGTATAATCTATCTTACATAGAGTACTGGAAAGGGTTAATACTTATCCCTTTTTGTCTGTTTCTCTTGGAGCATTGTTTCTCTCCCTTTTCATCAAGACTTGGCTGGTGGCAGTGGTAGCTACCCTATTTTTCCTACCGCGGTTATCTTAAATAACCTTGGTATTGTTTTGGGCTATCTTGGTAGCCTCGAACTTAAACCTGCTAGACCATATACATTTGTATACGGTTCCGGCTGGGTTTATTCGCCATTTCTGTTTGAAAATGTCTTTCTCGTGTTTTACTCGGCGCGCCAAACCAGGTTTGGTTCCTTTGTTCACCGTCTTTTCGCGGGCTTCTCCGCAGAAACCTTCCTTAGGCGCCTGAAAGTCTGGGTAGGCAGGATGTGAGGGAGGGATTTTAGGACCCCTGCCATGGGTTCCCTTGGTAACCCAAGTCAGACTCCTGTTTGATTGGCTAGGTGACTGTCCCGCCAGGACAGCCAACCTGCTGTGTGATTGACAGCCAGGCTGTGTGAATGGGGGAAAACTGCATAAAAAGCAGGTCTCTGGGTCTCGAAAGGCAGAATCGCCACTGGAACGAAAGAATCATCGAGGAGCTGACAGAAGAGGACCCCTACAACAACTGAACCGCCCAGTGAAGTACTGCTGTAGGTACAAATCTTCAGACTCCAACGACAGAGAAGATCTACCAGGAATCTTCTTTCCCTGCGCTGGTGGGTCCAACCAGTTCACCCAAACTGCAGGCCAGGACTCCCTCCTCTGGTCGAATCTGCTGTACAGAGCTACAGTGAACCGGATAGCCAGGAAGGTCAGACCCTGCTTGGGTTTTAAGGAGCGCACCTTTTATTTGTTGCTTTGCTCTGCTGCTGGTTTCTTCCCTGGGCAGTGCAGGACCCTCCAGTCTTCCTACTTTGTGTCAGTCCGACAGTTGCTTCAGGAACCAAGAGCCTGCAGGACCTGCCAGGAACATCTGCCTCAGCTACAGCTTCTTCTCCATTTAAAGGTACCGTGCAAATCCGGTTGTTCGTTTCGTCCAGCTGCGGTGAAGGTGTGTGAAACCTTTCGCCAATCCGAGGGCTTGTCCTTCTCTACTCTTTAAACTAACTTTTCTGCCGACCAACTTTGTCCGGAACTCTTGGCAAAGACTTAACCGCAAACTACGCTGAACTGTGTGATCTTGAGCAAAAGACTTTTGTCCTATTGACTTTGGCCCTAAGCCTTTTTGATTTGATTCCATCACTGTAGTTCCTCTTTCTAGATTGCCTTGCTTACTTACCTGTTGGTGCTGCTCAATTTGTATCTAACTCTGTCTATCCCTTCCTTTTAAATTGTTGGAGTGCCATTTTGCTCACACTTCATTTTTGAGCTTAAGTTATCCAGAATCTAGTGGGAGTGCTGTAGTGTATTAAGAGTGTGATTTTTCTACTGCTTTACTTTAGTGAGATGTTATACAACTGATATGTAAATAAATATATATTCTTTTACCCAGAAACCTTGAGTCAGTGTTTGTTTGAATCATAGTAATTGCTGTCCTTTGTGTAACTATTGATACTGCTCACTTGCTCTTGAGATAAGTCTGGCTGCTCAGCCTTCGCTACCACTTTTACTGTGTAGTACAGGCTTGTTCCAAAGGTGAATTTGTACTGTCACTTGTAGTCTTAATTGTGTGTGGTGTTCCCAAAGGGTACTGCATATAATTCTGCCTAACAGTCAGCTTTGGAGATCTTGTTCTAATAAGGCCCGTGGATCGGGCCCGAGAGGATAAGGACTACTACGAGTCCATCATTGACTCGGCACTATATATATGTCTTGGTGCCATGGGTACGCCTAGACATGAAATTGGAGCACCCATCATCCTATCAGGCTTCTGATGAAGAGGGAGCACCTCGAAACGTATCAAGCTATTGATATTGGGCCTTTGGGATGTGTTTTCCTTATTGCTATAATGTTTTTTGGATTAAAATATCGCTGTTTTAGATAAACTGGGTATACAGACTTCTTATTGAGTTATTGTATGAAATCAATGCACTGTTATGTTATATGAAATAAGTTGAGATTTCCTCTCATGAATAACTAACCGCCTTTCTGGTGGATTCAGACAGTGTGCAAGGGACGGGAGGATTCCCACTGTGGATCCTTTTCTTCTTTTCGTGTGTATAGCTGGGTCTTGTGCCAAGGTCTTAATTCCTCCCTTGCACCTTCACTTTTTTGAAACCAGCAGTGCTGGATCTTAACACTTTGAAGCCTTTAACAAATATTTGGTGTGCACCAGCTACCCTTCTTGTTGTTCCTCTAGAGAATTGTTCCTGGCAGCTAAGGAGCTATCAGTGTGTCCCTCTGGGAATTATGTTGAACAATCAGATGCTCAGTTGAGATGTGATGAAATTAGTACCTTTTTTCCAGAAATAATTCTTGATATCCTCAGAGCCATTAAAGACTGCCAAACTGTGAAGTTGTCCTCTCGGACCCAGTCTGGAAATCGTTTCTCTTCTACATTTCTGATAAACAACTTTGAACTTGATCCCATAAAATGGACAAAGTTATCAGGAAAGCCTTCTTGGGTCTTAAATCGGCTTCCCCATTAGATGCAGTTCCTTTGCATATTTTGAAAGCCTTCCCTCATAGAGCTATTGGTATGCTGGCTGAGGCAGTGCAGTATTCATTTTCAGTGGGCATGGTTCCGCCTGCCCTCAAACATGCATTGGTCTTGCCTGTCCTACAAAAAGCTAATCTGGACCCGAGACTGCCAGGAAACTATAGGCCTATCTCCCTGCTTCCAGCAATGATGAAGTTGCTGGAAGGCAGTGATGGCCCCCCAGGTCTCCAGGTTCCTGGAGGAGAATGACTGTCTTCATCCGTTCCCGTCAGGTTTTCGTCCCAAAATGGGGACGGAGTTTGTGATGATTTCTTTACTGGATGATCTTGCGCTGCTTCAGGACCGCGGAGAGACCGGAGTTCGTATTCTCCTTAATCTCTCTGCAGCCTTTTATACCATTGATCATGAGATTTTATTGACTAGACTCGAGGAGGCAGGCATAACCGGCCCCATTATTGCATGGTTTCAATCCTTTCTGTTAGGCCACTCCCAAACGGTTTCTTTTCAAGCCTGCCGTTCCTCTCGAGTGGAACTATCCTGCGCAGTCCCGCAGGGGTCAGCCCTTTCTCCTCTTCTTTTTAATTTGTATGTTTGGTTACTTTCAGACCTCATCACAAAATGTAGAGTTTTTTTTTACTCTTATGCGGACGATACTCGGCTAATATTCCGGTTGGACTCCTCTCAAGCTGTGCCTCCGAGAAGCTGCAAGATTGCCTGGAGAAAGTAGGCAGTTGGATGGCAGTCAATTGGCTGCAACTAAATGGCAGCAAAACCCCAGGAGAGGAATCACTTCTGGAGCTCACAATATTAGCCAGAGTCTCTTGGCCCTTCCCCAGCCTCTTGTGCCTCAGTAAAATGCCTTGGCATTAAACATCTGCCTAACATCTCGCGTGAGGCTCGATTTCTGCGATCTGCAGTGCCAGTTTTGGAAGACTAGAGGCTTAAGGAAAATCCTTCCGTTGCTTCCTTCAGAAAACCACACAACACTGGTGACATCCACCATAATGGGATTGTTGGACTATTGCAATGGCATTTATATGGGACAGCCCAACTACCAGATTCAGCGGTTGCAAGTGCTTCAAAATGCTGCAGCTCGATTGGCGCTCAGGGTGCCTCGGCTGACTCCCTCTTTAGCCTTGCTACATCGTCTGTACTTGTTTCCGGTGGCTGTCCGCATTGAATTTAAGATTCTTTGTATTGTGCAATGAGCCGTGCACAATGTAGGTCCTCACTTCTTGAAAAATAAATTGGAAAGATATTGCTCAATGAGAAGTCTGTGCCCCGATTCTCATCAGCTACTTAAGATTCCTAACTTTCGGCGGAAGCGCCTGGGGGGGTCGCTCCTTCTCAGTCCTGGCGCCTAGCTTGTGGAATGCTCTTCCACTATGCATGAGAACAATTCCTGATTATCTTCCCTTCAGGAGTGCCCTGAAGACTCATCTGTTTAGTCTCTTTCTTCCTCTCTGCTAGAGCCTGTGTGGCCTGATAAGTATTTTTTGACACTGCCCCCTCCTGCTTAGCTCCTAGACACCCTATGCGCCTTAGTTTGCACTTTTATACATTTTATAATAATAATAAAAATAATAATAATAATATAATAATAGCCGTGGCTGCACATGGTACCACATCTACACATGGGTAGCAACGCCATGCATAACCCCGGATAAATACAACAGTACCATCAACCAATTACAAACTCGAAAATACGCATCATACATACCCATCTCATACAAACTACTAGAAATTCAAACTAGGAATCATTTTCTTGGAAACAGAGAAAGACTGCAGATATTATGGCTGGTTTGAAAACTGGGTGGCTGATCGGAGGCAGTTGGCTGTTTTGGTTACTGCCTTTTAAAATAATTATATACCTAATAGATCAGTCTTAGAAATATACTACATTATAGATTAGTCTTAGAAGGGACTCTTTTGAGTACAACAGTGTACTTTTTTGCACATTCAGGCCTATAGCCGCGGGTATGGTCCAACGAACCTGCAGCTACAACCCTCCCCAGTCGTTGCTGTGGTTAGCCACGCCTCTAATATTCAACAGCCAATTGGGCTACACCGTAGTTGCAGTTAGTAAACAATGTTTACAAAAAATAATATTATCCTTCTATCTAAAAAAAAGAAAACTTAATCAGTTAGAAAACACACACAAGAAACACAATTTAATACACACTTTTTTATGACTCTCATATCTTGTATGCAGTGCATAAGATACAGCATTTGTGCATACAACACTGTTGTTCTCTTTCCACATACTAATCATTGGGGAAAAAATCCAACTTGGATTAAAAAAAAACATTATAAAGCTAGGTGTGAGCAGTGTCTGTGCATAATCAAACTCCAAACATAAAAGGCGCTGCCACCAACAACCAGATACTTGAAACACCTGCAGCACTCCATTTAAAGAATCATCAGAAACGCTAGAGAGGTTAAAAAAGAAGGCTTTTCATAAACTATTAACTGTCTACAAATATGCTACTCTCATCTCCAGCAGTACCACTATATTTTGAATATAGGTTGACCTTTCTAAGAAGTCAACTGTACAACATCTGGTGCAAATCCACTGGGGTGATCAGAATGATACAGCTAAACACAATACAAAATTAAAAAATTACTAAAATGACCTTACAAAACACCATCAATTGTATTACCTCACAGAAAACGCCAAACAGCTAAGAGTACTCCATAGCTGAAACTGCATTAAAATTACAACAAATGCAATCAAATAAACTGTCAACCTCACTAACATGAATACAATAACGAAATGCCTACACATAAATTTCATTGATTGACACGTCTGATTTAGTAGGTACATGTTAGTCAAAGTTAAAAGGTACATTTGAAAATACTTGCCACACAATCAGAGCAGATGGAACAAATTATAATAAACACCATATGATAGCAGTAATTAATATAACTAACACACACAACACTGCAAGTAAACCTTCAAACATGTAAATATTTATTAACACTTACTTTCACATCAGCCACACTCCTGCCATGTGCACAGTGAGAGTTCTGGAATCAAAAGGATACAACTACAGAAAATGGTGGCTTTTATGAATACCAAAAAGAGAGGACTATGTACCAATAAAACTACTAAAATAGATGACACATTTTCACCACAACCAATCACAAATTTGAACAGTAGCAACAGCCAATAACAAACAATGAAATTCACAGAAATCAGTTTTTTCCCCACACAGCCTCTTTCATAGCCGCAACTATTTGACAGAGCTACAGACCTTGCTTTGCGTCCGCGGCTACATGTACATTTTTCTACAAGCCCAACATCAAACTAAATTGGCCTTCAAACCTTCAAATCAAATAAGTGAACAACTAGGTACATAAATAAAACGACCAAATACAATTCTGTACTCTATCATCTGCATACAAATATGATTATTGCATAGAAAATGTATGTTTATAGACAAGGCTTTAAATATACCTGCGGTTCCAGCTACTACTAATAAAACGGTCAGTAGTATTGACGCGCATATAGACATGCTTTTTAATAGACGCAGCTACAAATGCACACGTCCCATTTGGCAGGATATAGCCACGGCAGCAAAACTGTGCAACATTTACCCGCGAGTAACAACACTGCGCACAGAGTGGCTGCTGCATAGCGGTGGATAAGCACAACAGTACCATCAACCAATCAAAAACTTCAAAACACACACATCAAACACACCCTGCTCATACAAACTATTAGAAAATTCAAACTAGGAATAATTTTCCTGGAAACAGAGAAAGATTGCAGATATCAGAGCTGGTTTGAAAACTGTGTGGCTGATTGGAGACAGCTGGCTGTTTTGGTTGATGGCTTTTTGTGAGAAACTATTAACATGGACCTTGGTTTGAGAGATTTTACAATAAAATGGTTTGGATTGCGGGGAATGCGTTAGTTCCAGGTTTTTCCAAAATGGTTAAGTCTGAGAAGTACAGGGCAGCCAGACATCATACTAATTCATTGCAGAAGCAAAGATTTGGGGAATGTATGAGGTGTGTCCCTTACTTTAATGATGAAAAAAGACATGGGAAAACTAATGCAACTATTTCCTCACACCATCTTTATCTTTTCCAATTTGACCCAGAGGCAAACATGGAGATGGACCTCCAGATTTAATAGTAAAATTGAGAAATCCCAGAGAAATGTTAATACATCAGTTTCAACATTCATGAGAGACCACAACCAATTATGGATTTCGAACAACAACATACAGTATTGCATGGCCAATTTCTATAGACATGACGGAGTACATCTAACTGATAAAGGAAATGCATTGTGCCTTCAAAACATCATAACAGTACTCCAGATGTGCTCAAATACTACACTCTGTGTACCCCAAAACCGTCCTTTTAAGGACTACATGTGACATATAAATGAACAAATACAATAAAATAAACAAAAACACGTTTTTTACTATACCCGCGCTTATCATAACCGTGGTTAAAAAATAGGTTAAAAAAGGGGCTTACTTCAGGTTTTATACTACAATACAACTTAAAAGATCAATGCAATACAACACTATTCATGTACTTATGTAAAGTAGCTACAGCTAAAGAAAACAGATAATAATACATAACAGTAAACTGGGTAGGCAAACATTTCACAGCCACACAATATAACACCATAAGAGAGAATACACAACCTAAAATACATTGATACTTTGTATGGGGCATCTAAAACTAGAGTACGGTTTCTCCTTTTTAAATTAATTTTGTCAAACTATTTTCTTATCTCACACATACAAAAGTCTAAAAACACACAGCCAAAATAAAAAAGACTCCCAAATACCTAACAGGTCACTGACCTTTTTCACCCCCGATGTCACTATACCTATAAAAATAATTTGAAAATAAATAAAACACCGACACCCCAAAATATATAGCCACGGGCACTGAACTACTCCTACCTGCGGATATCTGTAGTCCTTCCTAGCTTCGGATATAGCCGTGAATATTGGCAAAACGGCCAACCAAAGAAAATCCTTTCCTACCCCCCAGGCCCTCACCAAGTGCCCCCGTCATCTGTGCCCCCCAGTCCACAGATGGCCTCCTCACCTACTTTGCCCTATCCTTTGCCCTGTACAACAGACGCTGTTTCTGTGGCACAGTTTTCTTTAAGATGTTGGGTATTCGTGGCTGTAGCCGAGGCTACAGATAGCTGTGTGTGGCAAACTCGGTTCCTGGACCCCCTCCAATTCCCAAATTGCACTTGGTGCCCTCTAGCTACCAACCCCCCCGCTCTCTCACCTGTAGCCTGATGGCATTTTAATGTTTTTTGACCTGCAAATACCTTTTTTTCCTGTGTTTCATTTTCCCATATCCTTGGCTATAGCCGCGGATATCACTTGCATCGAGAGAAAAACGAGATGGTGGTTGTTTAATTTCTAAAAAACCCTGGTTCGGGTAAATCCCCTAAATACCTCTATCTATTTTTGGGAAGGGGTCACACCCTTCTCCGTCAAATATTTTAAAAATGACTGCACGGAATAACCCCAAACCACGCATTGGATTGCGAGTCAATGCTTTGTGGCCAAGTTGTTTGGGACCTGCTCCAAATCCTTCCAGCGGTTTGGGCTATGCGCTTTGGGGGGTGGAGGAGTGGAGGGAAAAGGGGGGAGGTCAATCACTTCCAACATTTCGGTCAAATCCATTATTCCAATCAAAGTTAATTAACAAGAGAATTTTGAGGGGTTCCTATGGGAGTCCGACCCACCTTCACTATTCATATTCTCAAACTGAAGTCTCTCACACTGGGTGTGATACTGTATCCCCTGCCAGTGGCATTGCAGGCTTCCCAGGGGATCTTGAACCTTCATAATGTTTTGGGGGACAGTTGCATACTTCCGAAAAACACTGTTACCAGCCCTGTCCCCCCAAAGTTCCCTGGATAAGGCTAACTGTCTCCTCCTCCAGTTAAAGTGATATATATGGCTTCTCTGTTCGGCTGAGGTAGTGCTAAGAGTTAGTTGTCAGATAGCCATGCTAACATGCCAGTTGCCAGAACGGCCCATCCTTTCCCTTCCCTAAAGCTTGGGGCTTCCCACTCTTGGTTGCACTGAATACCCTTCTCTTATCTCCAACACATCTATAATGCTCCTCGTATCTTTCTCCAACACTCATCATCTGCCTGCTACAACCTTCTCCAACAACCAACACTGACTGACTGGAATCCCTGGGTGTTATTGTGCTCTCGCTGGGTTTGGGCTTTGAGTGAGTGATTGCACCTGTGCCTGGTAATTGGGACAGAACTGTGATTGGCTGCTGCGTCTAGCTGCACCTAGTCTCTCCTTGGGCCCTGGGGGCCGGACCAAGCCTTCAATTGGCCTGTCCGCCATCTTGGATTCCAGTCTTCCCTCGCTACCTCTCTCTAGGTCTGGCTGTGCAGGGCTTTGGTCTCTTGTACTACAGCATGTCATTTGCAGGTTGGAAACTCTGTTGGTAAGTTACAAATTCCTGACCTTTATAGGAATGGCTTTCTCTCGCTCAATTTGCAAAAGTGTATCCTCTGCATGGCTTTGCTAGGGAACAATTAATTTATAACTTTGTCTCACACAGTGCCCTGTGAGCATCCTTCAAACTTGCAAAAGAACGGGCCTCTCGAACATTTGAGGCCCTGAAACAACTCTTCTGATACAGATGGTGGAAATAAAACGTATCAGAACAAATGTTTTTATCAGTGGGTGCATGAGCTCTGGGTAAAGGGGATTGTTTGTGTTGACTCTCAGGACTTTAGAGCTTAAAACCCTTTCATTTGGGGCAATGATCCATGGCAAGCGATATTGTGAGCCTTCCCTACCATGAACCAGGGACAAAAGGAGGGTGACCAGGGAATCGCCCCATGCATCCCCCGGCCCATCATCCACATGCTTGGGTATGGACCCGGCTTCCTGAGTTTCTCTTTTGGTGGTCTCCCCAGAGGCAGGTAGAGAAGCTCACCAGAACCTTGATTTTCATGTATTTTCAAAAAATGCTGATTAGATTCACGCAGTTACAGAAAGAGTAGCACACACTTTTCATAACACTTGGAGGCCATTCTGAATTTTCTGATGATCTGTTTAACAGTTTTGGAGTTATCACTTCACAATTGATTTCTCTGGAAAATATCATACACCCTACATCCTTTTCTCTTTGACCAATCTCTGCATAACAATATTACTAATTGAAACCTGTTCTTTTTAAATTTTGGGGTAAATTAAAGTATATGGGCAGAAGGTTTAACCAATCAAAAATGCTCCTCACCAACGTGCTATCTGAAACTAATCCAGGGCCCCACTTTTACAGACTCCCTATGTCACCATCTCTAAGCAATAGAACAACGCTTATGGTATGTCTCTGCAAGTGTCAAATGTGATTTCCCACTTGATGTTCCAGAACAGGTTCCTGCTCCTTGATACCTCTGTTCCTCTGTTCCTCTGTTTGCAGGTGATGTCTCAGCATGCTTCCAGCCTCCCTGGTTCTTCTAGGTGAGTGATGTTGAACCTGTTCAGCACTTTGATATCTTGTTTGTGTTTCAATATCATTACAATGAATGCACAGTTTCAGTCAGATGCGTTCATGTGCTGCCTTTTAAGTACTACATCCCAGAAGCCCGAACCATGCAGCCAGCACCAGCAGCTTCTTCTGCTCACTCGCTGGTGTAGGTGGAGCCCATCTGAAGAAGATCCCTGCATTTGGACCACCACTTTGCCTGACCTTTGTCCTTGAGCAGCCATTTGGGAGCAAGCCTTCATCGGCCCTTTCAACCCTTGTGCGTCCATTAAATCCCTCCCTATCCAGAGGTGTCCAGCTGCCTGGTGGCCACAGCAACGAGCTGCACAGACCTGGGAGGTTCTGTTTGGCTCTGTTAGGGTCGGATAGGGCCTGGGGCAGGGGTCTGCAAACTAGGTCTCTGCTGATGTTTTGGATTACTACTCCCACAATCCCTCATCATTGACTATGCTGACTATAGTAATGAGAGCTGTAGCCAATGCATCTGGAGAGCCAAAGGTTGCAGAACCCTGGACTAGGGTCACCCATTCTGCTCTATTGCTCCCTCCATCCATTTACCCATCAATTCAGAACTATCCTGTGAGCCCATCTCCTAAAGCTGCTCACTCACTGTTATAAACTTCTAATAATGCATTTAACAACTGCACCATGTACATTGCACTTCTTGTTCGCTCATGAGCTTTTGCTTTCTTAAATGGCATTTACTGGATTTCTAGAAACTTGCAATTTTTAGAAATTGCATTTCATCTGGTTCTAAAGTTGCATTTTGTAGTCGCCTAGGAGCCTGTGGTTGCCTCTACACCCTCCATCACACCTGGCCTACCATGCAAATGCCAACCATGCTCCTTCTCTTTACTATTATTTACCTCTCTCTTTCCCCTGGTCTCTGATCTCCTCTCTTCCCTTCACTCCTGCATCTCCTCTATCCCGGTCTCCCCATCCACATTCTTCGGTCACCTCCCAACTATTACTCAGGCCACTACTCTCTCTCCCATCCCACCCACTCCAACCTCATTAAGCCTAACCCCTTCCCTTCATCTACTCCAGCAACTAGCTCCTCCACCTCAGCTCCCCCTATTAACCTCATCCTGAATCTTTGCAACACCAATCCCTTTGCAATCAAAACTCATTTTGATTCCTATCACCCCAAACTCTCAGTGATGGCTATCAACAAAAGCTGGAGTCCACCCTCCATGATACTACCACCCTGGCAGCCCTTCACACCTACATTGGCACTTTCTCTCACTCCCCTCGTCTCTCCAAAACAGGAATTATGACTGGTCTCATGACAGCAAGGACATACCAATGTCACCTCTTGACCTCTCTATTTTCATTCTCCTCCTTTGTGCACATCTTGGTCTGACTCCTCGTTCCTGCCCCTCTTACTGTCCCAGTAATCTGCCACTTAAAGGGGGCACCCCCAACCTCGTCTTCCATGATCTTTACCTTTTTCTCAGAAAGCTCCCAGCTGATCTTTCTGCCATAATAATGGGTGACTTCAACCTCTCCAATGTAACTAAGGCCCAACTGCTCCAACTTTACTCTGCTCTCTCTGACAACTCACTAGTCAATCTAGATACCTTCCAACCCACACCAAATGCAAATATCTTGATCTCTAATTCTTATCTTCCACTCTGATCTCGTCTGCTCCTACGATTGACCCCTCCCTCCCCCTTTAGCCACTCTTTCATGCACTTCACCCTCTCAATCTTTCCCCAACACTCCCAGCCCCCCATCCCCCACCACTCCTTCATCTATCACCAAATGTAAATAGAAGCCTGACTTCATGGTTCGTGGTCTCCTGCCTCGACCAAGTGAACCTCTTGCTCCAAACTCTCCTCTCACTCCATTTACCTTTACCAAATTCATCGCTGCACTGTCTATCACCTTCAATGAGCACTACCCTGCCTGCACCTTCACCCCATCCTGCCTAAATCCTCAGCCATGGATCTCCCCAGCCATCCAGCTGTATATGACAAAAATGCATCACTGTTTACAAACTTAGTGTAAAGAGACAACATTTTGGAGGCTGCTGCTCACGTGACCAGTCCCTGCCACTCAATTGGTCAGTTTTTGCACTTTCCATGCAATCTTTTTGTTGCAGTTGGTGAGCCAATACAAGTGGATCTTGGCTCACGAGACCTAAGTCAGACCCATCTGCTTTGCCCTGCCCCTTCATTTCCTTTCTTAACTCTTAGAATAAGGGTGTCTCTCGCCTCGGCATCCGAGGAGATGGGCAGATGAAGAACAGGTCAATTTCAGTTTGCACCGGTTTGGCCAGGGTACCCAGGACCATAACCCCTACTCCTTTTATAATCAGGTAAGCTCCCTTGAATATGTGTTTCATCCCTCTCTCCCAACAGACCACCCCTACCATCACCACTCATTGCCAATCACGCCGCTCACAAGCAACATCCCAAATAAGGAATCCCCAAGTACGATCATGCTTTTTCTATTTATTGTGCCCTGCAGTTGCTCCTGGAATTTAATTTGAAACCTTGTATTTGGATTACAATGCCTACAAAACCTTTCCCCTGCATGCCTAGACAGCAAGCTCTTGTGTTATTCTCCCCTCTTGGTTCTTTTGAATCTGCCTTTGCCCGTCCTCTGCTCTAAATCTTCCCTTAGAGGTGACTAGCGTTTCTCTGAATGGAGCACCCACAATTAGAATCCAGTCTCTTGTTGGAACTCAATCACCTTTCCTTTGGATCTCAGTTTAAATCCTTCTTGTTCTATGTTTAACCCCCTGTCGCCTTCTCTCCCCTTCTAGTTATTAGGCTGGTTCCAAGAAGTGATTTAGTTTGCACTGTGCACATTCACTTCTATGAAACAGGCATCTTCCTGCTATGTACCTGGTCTCTGGGATACGTTGCCAATCATAGTACATCTCGCCAATTGCCCCACTCAACCCTACTTCTCTCGCTCCAGAGCTTCCCCTCCAGTGCTCCTCCTACCAATCCCAGTTCATATGCTTTCCCCACACTCTACTTGTATCCCTCATGGAGGTCCCCTGTGAACAGTGCCCATTGCTTCCCAGCCAGGTTTGGACTTTACGCATCACATACATGCATGCATACATACATACATACATACATACATACATACATACATACATACATACATTAAACATTATGCCACTCACTCCTTCATAACTCAACCTCTCACACTAATTCATTCTCGGAAATCCAACTCTCTGTGGCAACTGTCCTGAGCGAAGTGTGCATTCTGGAACATGCAGCTTTATGGGTCTTTTTTACTGAGGGAGGAGGAGTATAGTATGTCAAATATGGTTCTGTAGGGGCATTTAGACCGAGGACGCAAAGTGCCTTTGGAGAGACGTAGTGCAGAGTAGGTGGTCTTTACTGAGCAAGGAAGAGTACATTTGAGACATATTGTGCCAGATGAGGAGTCTGACCTAGGCACAGTGAATCCTGGGAAATATATTATTGTTTGTGTGTGTGTGTGTGTAGGCAGACATCGATGCTGAGATAGCGAACATTCTGCGATATGCACTCACGTGGGAGCATCTGCCCTGAGTGAGGCATAGTGCATGTGTGGGCTTGTAGTCCAGTAGGCACCTCCCTATTGTGAATGCATTCCGTACATTTAGTCATCAGGGGGGCCTGAAACATGGTAATTACAGTGCATTGTGGGAAGTGCCATCATATCCGGGTATCTTCAATGGATTAATTTAGAGTCATGTAGTCCTGTTGGGGAGAGGGTCCTTCTTAGCAATATGATGATAAGGTACATCCAGACAGAAGAAGGTTGCGTTCTAGGACAAGTATCCCACTAGGTACTGCACCACCTGAGACAGTAGAATTATTTGACTTGTAATCAAGTGAGGGCATCTGTAAATTTTTAAGGCATTGAGCGTTATTGGGAATGCTGTCCTGCAGCCATCTGCACTGTGCACAGCAGGGTAAATTCATAGACATGCCACCCAGTAGGGCTTCTATCATGATTAGCAACCTGGTCAGAGGCGTTGAGCAATCCGATTAGCTAGAACATGGGCTGAATTAGCTGGTATTTCACCTTGGGCTGCCAGCACCAATCTCCAGTCCGCGATTTTATTTCCTCCTTCCTCTCATTGACTCCCCCTGTAGCCCTTGCATCCCCACCCTCCTTTTGCCATCCCTCCAGCATCCTACACTCCCCTTGCTTGCGGACCCATAAACCGGCCCCTTGCTGCCTCGCTCTGTTCTCTCGAGGTGGCCACCAGTAATTCAGGAAAAGTACAGACTCCCCAGTCTTCATTATGAGGTAGCTGTGGTGCCGCCCCGTGAAGGGGTACGCACGCGGCGGCGTGACGTTGCACGTCGCCGCGTGCGCCTTAAATAAACGGGGCGTTCCTGGCCGCGTCAGAGCGACCGGGGAGCCCGAAGCGTACAGACGTGTGGGTGTCTAGTCTGTGCGCGCATGGGCTCGCGGGCACGCAGCGGGGGCACCCAGAGACCCCCAACAGTGGCGACGAGTGTCGGATGCCCGGGCCCGGCGGTGAGCGCGATCCCGGACATAATTTTTCACTTCAAGTGAAGCATCCGTGGATGTTTCGCATCGCGCCGAGGCCGCGGACCACACGCGGCTGGCGGCCATTTTACCCACGAGGTGGAGGATCTTCCAACAGCTCCGGTTTGGAGCAGGAAGGCCATCCAAACCTAATTTTTGGAGTAACTGACTGCGGGAAGTACAACCTGCAGGCCCATGCCAGAATTTTGTCATTTTGGTGAATTTTCAGGCGGTGACGTCGTGTTGTAGCTGGAAGATGGACTGAGGTGGCTGGGCCTTCTCAGCCCATTCCTTTTGAAGCTCAATTTTTGGACACTCTCATCCACGGATCCTTGTCAGGAACCTCTTCAACCCCTTCATCATCATCACGTGGGGGATGACGCTCCAGCTTCTGCGGCCCACGTGGACATAAGGCGTCTTGAGGTACTCTCCGTCAACCCTTTCATCATCACGTGGGTGGTGGCAGTGTGGGGAGTGGTGCAAGTTGCGGCCCTCAGAATTGGAACAAGGGTGCCTGTGCGCTTGCGCCTATGAGTGATCCTGATGCCCTGGAGGGTGCGACTGCCACGGCTTCGGAGGATTCGCTGGATGAAGATCTAACAGACCTGTTCCAGCAGCAACCCCCACGCCCGACGACGTCTGGACTGCCTGCACAACCGGTGGGTGCCGCCCCCCCTCCGATCCAACCACCACCCCTGGCCATGGCCCAAGCCAGAGCGCAAGCGGCCCTACAGCCAATTCCGGAGTTTGATGCTACGGGCCCCCCATCCAGCCTGGGGCCCCGATGGAGGAGATGGATTGGAAGGCTAGACATGTACTTTCGGGCCGCCCAGGTCACGGACGATGACAGCATGGTGGCCACGATGCTCTACTCCGCAGGAGTGACTGTGCAAGAGATCTTTGAATCGTTGACTCCAGCGGGTAACTCATATGATCAGGCCAAAGCAGCCCTCCTGGCACATTTCGTCCCCCTTGCCAATGTCGACTTTGAAAGGTTCGTCATGCTGTCGGCCAAACAGAAGGAAGAGGAGACGCTTGACACCTTCTATGGCCGCCTGCGCCGCCTGTCACAAGGGTGTGCGTGGGGGGATGCGGAGGACATGATAAGGACCATGCTGATCCAGGCATGCTCGTCAGGCAAGCTGAGGCGACAAGTCCTAAGAGAGCCCGGACTCACGCTGGCCAGGATCCTGGAGCTCGGGAGGTGCCATGAGGTGGCGGAGGCTCGAGCCAACAAAATGGAGGCCGGTTCCCGCGCTGTGAAACCGGAGGAGGTGTGCGCCGTCTGGCGGGGCGGCAGAGGGGTGCGAAAACCCGGTATACCTCCCAGAGACAGAGCGGGGAAGCCGGTAGAGTCGTGCCAGAAATGCGGTTATGATCTCCCCCACTCATCGGAGTGCATGGCCAAAGGAAAGGTTTGTGGACGCTGTGGGGTGCCTGATCACTTCTCGAGGGTGTGCAAGGCGACTCTGCCGGTACTTATCCCGAGAGGACAGCCCCGTCTATGGGCCCCGCGGCAGTACCGCCCGCCGAAGGTAGCTCAGGTGGAACAGGTGGAACCAGAGGAGGCCCTGGCGGAAGAAGTGGAGGAGGAGGAGGACGAGGAGAACATCTTCTTCGTCTCCAGCATGGAGGTCCTCAAGGGAAGGAGCAGAAGACAGCCGAGGTGTGTCGTGGAGGTAAACTGCTCGCCAGTCCCAGTGCTAGTCGACACGGGAGCCTCTGTCAATGTCATGGCGAGAGGACATTATGCTGCGCTCAACCCAGCCCCGAGGCTGGTGACGCCAAGGGCCCGTATCTTCGCATTTGGTGGGCGGGAGCCCTTGCCACTCGATGGTGTATTCGTTGCCAAGGTGGAACACGACGGGTCGAAAATCAGAGCCCGCTTCTATGTGACTCCAGTGAGCAGCAACACCCTGCTCAGCTGTGCGGCAGCGGAGGCCCTTGGAATAGTCAGCTTCGCCTATTCAGTATACTTGGAGGACATCAACGACCTGCTAGACAAGTATGCTGACATCTTCAAAGGGATCGGGAGGATGAACGGCGACCCCGTGAGGCTCCACATCGACGAGTCGGTACAGCCCATAGCCCTGAAGCACAGGCGAATCCCATTTCATCTAAGGGACCAGGTGGACAGGGAACTCGATAACCTGGTGAACCTGGACGTAATTGAAAAGGTGGAGGGCCCCACACCCTGGGTATCCCCCATTGTCGTGGCGAGGAAACCGAAACAACCGGACTCCGTCCGAATCTGTGTGGACATGCGGTTGCCCAACAAGGCCATCAGGAGAGAACGACACCTGACCCCGACGATTGATGACATCATTGCGGAGGTGCAAGGGGCCCGTTTCTTCTCGAAGTTGGACTTACGGGCTGGGTATCACCAAGTTGTTCTCCACCCAGAGTCCCGTTATATAACGACTTTCACCACCCACAGGGGACTCTACAGGTACAAGTGTCTGAGCTTTGGAGTGTCGTCTGCAGCTGAGGTATTTCAGAACTTGATCCGAGGCGCCCTCGCAGACCTGGAGGGCGTCCTGAACATTAGCGACGACATTCTGGTATTTGCGAGGACTGAACCAGACCACCTGAAATGCCTAGCCAGGACTCTCGAGAGGCTACAATCGCTGGGGCTCACCCTCCACAAGGACAAGTGTGAGTTCCTCCGCCCGACCATTGAGTTTTTTGGTTTCATCTTCAAGGAGGGCGGGGTGTCTCCTGACCCCAAGAAGGTCCAAGACATCAAGGCGGCACGACCCCCTGAGTCCGCATCAGAGGTGCGGAGCTTCCTCGGAATGGTGACGTACTGCGGGCGTTTCATCAAGAATCTCGCCTCGAGGTCGGAACCTCTGAGGGCCCTGACGAGAAAGGACACCGTCTGGCAGTGGGGCCCGTTAGAACAAGCGGCATTCGAGGACATTAAAGGTGCCCTAACAGCAGAGGACACCGTGGCTTTCTTTGACCCCGCCTTGGAGTCGGAGATTGTTGTGGACGCCAGCCCGTTTGGCCTCGGGGCAGTCCTCACCCAGGTGAGCAGAGATGGGGGAATGAGGCCCGTGGCCTATGCGAGCAAGGCCCTCTCCGAGACCGAGCAGAGGTACTCACAGATTGAGCGAGAGGCCCTGGCGGTTCTGTGGGGGTGCCGGCATTTTCGGCTATATGTGCTGGGGAGACCCGTGACAGTGGTAACAGACCACAAACCACTGATTCCAATCATGGCCGGATCCTCCTCCAAACCACCAGCCAGGATCGAGCGGTGGATGCTGGCCCTCCTGGAATATGGCGTCAACCTCATCTACAGGCCAGGGGCCAACAATGCGGCGGACTACCTGTCCAGGCATCCGGTGGGCAGGGATGGGCCCGCACAAGAGTCGTGTGCCGAGGAGGCCGATGATCACGTGAGCATGGTGGTCGAGAGTGCCACCCCCAATGCAATGCCGCTGCCCGAACTGGAGAGCGCAGCAGCCAATGACGAATGCTTCCGCATCCTGAGAAGCTCGATGCAATCGGGGTCCTGGAAGGCCGTGCTGGAGTTGGTGGCCGGGCGCACTCAAGAGGCCAAGGTGACCCTCGAGCAACTCTGGAAGGTGAGGGATGAACTGTCCTTCACGGAGTCGGGTCTGCTGCTGCGGGGTGATCGCCTGGTGGTGCCGGGCTCCAAGGTCCACGAGGTCATCAACCTGGCACACCAGGGACACCAAGGGGCCGCCAAAACGAAGGCGAGGTTGAGGCTGAAGGTGTGGTTCCCCGAGCTGGAGAGGAAGGTGGACGACTTCATAGCGGCCTGCGTATGGTGCCAGGCGGCTTCCCCTGTACAACGGGAGCCCGAGATCGAGGTAATGCCACGGGGGACCCGCCCGTGGGAAGTCGTGCATGCGGACTTCGGATCCACAGCCGTGGGTACTCACTTCCTAGCCATCGTCGATGAGTACTCGCGATACCCGGAGGTGGAATTCGTTGAGTCGGTGGCATTTGAGCACGTGGTGGGCGCTGTGGAGAAAATCTTTGCCACCCATGGGTTCCCCGTGACCCTGTGCTCGGACAATGGATCCCCATTCCAGAGCGCGAGGTTCTCGGAATTTCTCGAGAGCTGTGGAGTGGCCCACCGAAAGGTGTCCCCATTGTGGCCCCGCGCGAACGGGGACGCAGAAAGGCTCATGAGGACATTAAACAAGACTTTCCGGATAGCTCAGGGACAAGGCCAGCCTCTCCAGCGGGCGCTATACCAGTTCCTGAGAGTATACCGCACTACCCCCCATGCTTCAACTGGGGTGGCCCCGGCTGAGGCTCTATTCCGCAGGTGCCCCCGGGGTCTCCTCCCGGAGGTGCAGGAGAGGGTACCCGGTGTAATAGACGACCAAAGGGTGGAAGCGGAGCGACTGGCAAGGACCCATCAGGAAAACCTACGGAGGGGTCTTCGTCCGCAGCGGCTGGAACCGGGCGACGAAGTGCTGATTAGGAATCGGCATCCCCATGGGAAACTCTCGCTTCCATATGAACCCGAGCCGCTGGACGTAGTGGCAGTGAAGGGGTCGATGGTGACGGCATCGGATGGGAAGTCGGCCGTCACCCGGAATGTGAGTTTCTTCAAGAAACTGGGGGACTCTCGGACTGAACTCCCGCCTGACCCAGATGAGACGGTCCTCCCGGACGATGACACCCCCCGGGGGGAATGCGTGGGGTCACCAGCACGAGACACTGGAGCGGCCGGGAGTCCGGCGACGGAGGTAGGTGGGAGGTACCCCCAGAGGGCTGGGCGAGGGAGACCTGCCTACCTCGGAGACTACGTGCTGGGGCCGATTGACTGTGTTCCGGAGTGAAGGGGATCCGGGAGGCTGTTAATAAAAGGGGGCCTGGGGTTTTGTGAGTTCACAATTGACAGTGTGTGCAGTGACATGTTTGATGTGTTTGTTTGTTGTTGTTCCTCCTGGGAAAAAGGAGGAGTGTGGTGCCGCCCCGTGAAGGGGTACGCACGCGGCGGCGTGACGTTGCACGTCGCCGCGTGCGCCTTAAATAAACGGGGCGTTCCCGGCCGCGTCAGAGCGACCGGGGAGCCCGAAGCGTACAGACGTGTGGGTGTCTAGTCTGTGCGCGCATGGGCTCGCGGGCACGCAGCGGGGGCACCCAGAGACCCCCAACAGTAGCCATCTTGTTTTGTATTTTATTTATTAAAGGAAATCGGGCTTGTGCTGAAGGCATGCACTCACTTCCCTTTAAAAAAAATATATATTAGCACTGCTGAGGGAATCCATGGCTCAGGTTAGAGGGCCCCTGTAGACAAAATCCGCTCCCTGGTCTCGGCATGTAACAATATAATAAAGGGAAACTGACAAGTAGTCCTGCATGCGTTATGTGGGCTATGTGCTGAGTGAGGAGAGATGACATCCTGTTGAGACATCTGAAATGATGGACAAATACATTTGTGGAGACCTTTTTTAGTGAGACACAGTGATTCTGTCATATGTCTTCTGTGCAGTCCTCCTCAAACCTGGGAAAATGACCTGCACATTTTTGCGGGTCACCAATGTTTGTTAACATACAGTGACATGCCAATGTGGGCTTTCAAACAGAACCATAAATCAGTGGTGAGATTCAGGAGACACAGACGTTCCAAAAGAGCCCACCTGCCTTATTGCACTGTAAATAATGTCTCTATGTTGGTATCCGCAATTCCATTCCCGTGTGCTGTGGTTTAGCACATCCAAAACAAGCATGATCTCCCCCATACCTTTCCAAGGTAGCAAAAATAGTATTTATGTCTATTATGCACTAGAAAGAGTTAAACAATGAGGTATTAAAAGAGTTAAGCAATGATGTATTGTTTGGCTCATAATCAACGTTAGGTGCCTGAATGAGAAACCGCTATTGATATGGATATTATGTGTGTGCTTGATATTTTATTCTGGCATGTGTGCAGGCATGCGTATATGCCGCTGTGCTATCGAAACACTAGTCACACTAAGGAAGCATTGTCTGAAAGGCAGTGAGTTCATTATTGCTATTTCATTCTCTCTTATGTAAATTCTTGTCACATTCATGTTACTTTCTGTCTGTAGAATTAGCCATTTGAAAGGCAATAGGTTAGTTGCCATAATGAAGTTGTGCCTGGTGTAAAAAATACAGATAAAATGAGTGTGCTATTCAGCCACTTAATTTATAAGCAATGCAGCATCCACGCTCACAGCCTTAAATTAAAGTAATTACTTGCCACATTATGGATTCATTAGAATGTTGTTGCCAAAGAAACGTGAATGAAGAAAAACCTGTTGTCTATTTATTCTGTAAGGAATGTCTTTCTCTTCTGTATGTTACAACGAGCTATGCTAGACAATAAACAGTTATTTTCTCTTGCAGTGATGTAATCCAAAAGTCACCTGTTGTAATATGGAGTAATCTGAAAGTAATTAGAAAAAGTTAAGTGTTCTAAAAGTAATATGAAGTATTGGAAGTTATTTTTTGTAAAGTAGTCCTGTATAGTACACTTCTGCTCTTTAGGTGGATTCACTGCATGTGGTCCGCAGGAAAAGAGGCCAGGGATTGTTAGTGGGATCGAGGGGAAGACATGGCGGGTCATTACAAGGTAGGAGGTAGCCATGCCGCTATTTGCGGCATGGCTACCCCCTTACCGTGTACCGGGTCCGGGTTCCTCGAATGAGGAATTACCGGGCCATTCCGACCTTGGAGGGCCCGGTAATTCCTCATTCGAGGAACCATTCCCCATTCCCATTCGAGCCCCCATAGGGCTGAATGGGAATGGAGAGGGTGCTAACAACAGGCCCGTTAATAACGGGCCTGTTGTTAGCACCCTGGTCTGCTCGCGGGACCCGCTAAGGGCGCCTGGTAAAACCAGGCGCCCTTAGCGGGTCCCCGCAAGCAGACTCGTAATGAGGGGGTAAGGGGTTGACGGCTCCGGCACAATTACCGGCCCCGTTAACCCCTTACCGCCTCACTCGGAATGACCCCGATGGTGTTTACACTTGCAGGCCGGAGGTACTGGGTGTTGGCGTGATATAGGTGGTTAGTGGCTGAGGCACTTGGGTTTGTGTTTCACCCCGAGGGAAGAGCCCACGATTGATGAGTTGAAGTCAGCCCTATGGGGACCTGGTTAGTTGCTGGTGTGGGGGGAGTGTGATAGGGTTAAAAAAAGTGAGCAGTGAAATGCTGCTTTTATTGGTATGCTTGAGGCCAGCTTTCTACTGTGTGGAAGGGTTGATGTTGTTACTAGTGCAACATGGAGGGAGATCCAGGCTTGAGTATATTAGTGGCAAAGTGAGAAGGGAATGCTTTCGCGAGAGAGAACCTTTTGTTTGAAGATTGTTATTCTGCTGTTGTTGAAGGACTTGGTTATCATCTCTGTTGTTGAAGGATTCTGGCCATTACGTTTCATTTGAGGGTGCCACAGGGAGACAGGCCCAAATGAATACAATCACCCATGTTCCTTGACTGATGCCTCGTGTGCAGGTTCATTGCATGTTTGTGTAACTAGGCTAAGGGGATTTCATCTAGGCGTCAGTTGGTTGAGGTTGGACTGAGGTGCTTAGGTTCAGCTGGGATTTTATTGCTGTCTTGCTGGTGTCAGTTCAATAGCTGGGTTTTAAAAGATTCTCTGAAGGCCAGTGGTTTCCCCCTGTGTTCAGATACTGGGGCAGAGAATTTCAGCATTTGGTTGAGTGAAGGAAGGACAATCCTCAGTGGCATTTCCCACTGAAGCTGGGTTCTGTGTTACCACATCAAAGTGTTCTTGATGGTTTACATTGAATTAATTTACTTTTGGTGAATTTCAGGACCCTGCCTTGAAGGGAATAAGGAGCTATGTAGAGTAATCCAAGAGTCATCCAAAGTACTTTGGAAGTAAATTGAAGCAATCGGAATATAATTTAAAGTAATAAAATGTGAAGTAATATGAAATAATCTGAAGTAATTGAAAAATAATCCAAATTATGATGTAATCCAAATAATCAGAAATATTCTAAAGGAATGTGCAGTAACACAGAGTAATCAGAAGTGATCCAAACGTAATATGAAAAACACTAAAGATAATCTGAAGTAATATGATGTTATCCAAAATAATCGAAAGTAATATGACATAATGCAAAGTAATCTGAATTAATTGAAAATTAATCCAAAGTATACTGGTGTAGTCTGATGTAATCCAAAATAATCAAAAGTATTCTAATGGAATGGACAGTAACACATAGTAATCAGAAGTGATCCAAAAGTATTCCGAAGAACACTCAGAATAATCTGAAGTAATCTGACATCCAAAATAATCCAAAGTAATATGACATAATGCAAAGTAATCTGAATTAATTGAAAATTAATCCAAAGTATACTGGTGTAGTCTGATGTAATCCAAAATAATCAAAAGTATTCTAATGGAATGGACAGTAACACATAGTAATCAGAAGTGATCCAAAAGTATTCCGAAGAACACTCAGAATAATCTGAAGTAATCTGACATCCAAAATAATCCAAAGTAATATGACATAATGTGAAGTAATCTGAAGTAATCCCAGAGTAATCTGAAATAATCCAGAGTAATCAGATGTAAAATTAAGTGATATCAAGTAATCTGAAAGCAAACTTAATCAATCCAATTGGAATGTGAAGTTTTCCAAATTGATTTAATGTAATTCAAAATAGTCGAAAATTCAAATGAATTCCCGTAACCATAGAAAGTTATCAGAAGTAATCTGATGCAATGTGCAGGACAATGGAGTGACCTGAAAGTAATCTGATGTAGTATGAACTAATCTGAAAATAGCCTGGAGTAATACAAATGTAATAAAAACTGATTTAAAAATGACCAGTATTAATGTGTAGTAATGTGAAGTATTCCAAAGTAATCTGAATTATTCCTGTAGAGGAGGAGCCGAGTATCCCCCCAAGTACCTTGCCCATATTGCCTATATGTTGGGAACCAGAGTGTGAAACACCTGCAGTACCAGTGAGAGTACCAATACCAAGTAGAATCCTGGAAGCAAGGTTCCCATTAAGAAAGTCATACCTGCATACGAGACAGTATGATGGCCATTTGAATGAAATCCCAGAAGAAACAGGACAAAAGAGCAGGTTGGTGACATCACACGAAACCAGACTGGCATGTATAGAAGAGATGCAGAGACAAGAGAATGTAGATATTCTATAAGGCATCAAGAAAGTATCAAAGATAAGCAACATCTCAGGCTCGAGATGAAGAGGTTTATGCTACAGAAATGATGAAGATATCAAGTTATTTTACACGTGTACAGATGCAAAGAAACACAAGCAGATGAAGTATTCTTGAGTCTAGCTATGTAGTAAATGGACTGCGGCATGCGCCAACGTATACATATATAGGAGTGAGTGAATGATGGACTATTCCACTACGTATTATAGCAGAGTTGGACCAGGAAAGGAAGGCAGCTTTTCAGTGTGTCGCAGTAGAAAAGCATTGGAAATACAGAAATGAATCTCTGAAGGGCAAGACCGGACCTGCGCCAAGAAGCCAAGTTCACTCTAGACGAGAAGATCAGACAGTAGTTACAATCGTGTGAAATAATGACTCTCTTGTTCAGAAGACATGCACGAAAACAAGGAAGATGTCCGAGTTTCATTAAATAAAAGTATTTTAAATACACCAGCGCTCCAAATTGTGGTCTTTAGTCACATGGAGGGATGAAACTCGACAAACAATTCCAAGGCCAAGTTCAAAGCCGTAATTGACGTGTAGACCACTGGCTTGATGATGGATGATATGCTAATTGGTGAGAAGCTATGGTTATGACCAGCTCACCAGCACCTGAAAGTCCAGCCTGCGTGCTGCTAACGTAGGTGGAAAGGTATTCACAAATGTACGAGTGGCAACCGATTGTAGGGAGACACGTAATTAAGGGCCCTATAGTTTGTGTAACCAATGGGACGTCATACATTTAGTGATGTTCATAGTGACCTGTTTGAAGGGTGGGTTTAGAAGTCCGACCTGCCGTTGAAGAGCCTATCACTTTCTTAGACTAGTATGGAACGTATACCTAGATGTTCCTTCTAAGCCTATCACATTTGCCACTAGGTTTTTGTAGTTTGCCACATAGGATGATGTTAGTAATACGTAGGTTAACGTCTACAATGATGAGTTTTTCCTATAAAAGAGGTGTTTTCTATAAACTTTGTTGAGACTATGCTGTGAGACGTCGGTTGATGTCCATTGTACTGCCTGTTTTAGATAATTGACATTAAAACAGTCAAATTTGCCAACTTCCTGAGTCGTTTTGATTATTCATGTTTGAGTATCTTCTGCATCCCCATTCATCTCAAAGTATTGCTACCTCGTCCTAAAGGGCTGGGCTGACTTTCCTGGTTCATGTGGTAGCAGAGAGATGATGGTTAAAGAACCGTTGACCTAGTAAGGTTTGGGGTCCCGGCAATATCGAACATCATCTGCCATTGAACTGAAAGGATGGGAGGCACTCTGTAGATAGCGGTAATTAGTTTTAAAAGTAAGGCTTACAAGTGCAGGGTAGATGGGACCCTTGTTTTCAGGCAGAAACCCCTCCGACTTCTACAGGAAGCTGAGTGGACAGAAAGTTGAAAAGGCTGGTTGAAGAGGAGTCGATCCTGAGAGTCGGAAGTCGAAAAAGCGAATGGTGAGTAAAACTGAGTGAGGTGGCAAAATTGTGAATGGGCATGGGAAATATGTAATAGAGGGTGATTGGGATAGTTAACTTGAGATGATGACCATCAAGTTCTAAGGGGGTAAACAACTCGAGACGATGAACATTGAGTTATTAAGTTATTGACTTGAGACGAGGATCATCAAGCAATTGAGAAGCTGTGAGACGAGGAACGTCACAGTAGTGTAAGCCCTGCGTCACAGCATGTATTAGAAGGAGTTGTATCTAGAGTTGCAATAGTGGATGACGTAGGCCACGGAAATGTTTAACGACTGTCTAAAGAGAACAATTCAAACACTGTAGGAGTATTTTTAGGGGTGTGGATAAAAGGATATAGTGTCGAGGAGCATAGACTGAGATATACGTAGGCCGGCTGAGTCTCTCAGTTTGTCCATATTGTTTTATGTGTGTATATAATATATATGTGGTGAAGAAATAAGTGAATGATTTAAAAGACGTGAAAAGGAGAAAAACACGTGATTTAAGAGTTAATTATTTATGTGTTTAAGTTGAACTAATGGTGTTTAATGGATAAGTAGATGGAAATGAAAAACGTGATATAAAAGTGCTGGAGCTGCGATGAGTGGTGTACGCTCATATTGTATCATTTTTCTGAAAGGTATTTTTGAAAAAGTGCAAAGATAAAGGTGAGTATTGACAGTCAAGTGTGATGGAGGATATTACTCAGCTTAAATATTTATGCAAACAGCTACCAAAACACTCACCAAAGCTTAAGCAATACAGTGCAGAATGGGTTAACGGCACAGCAGATAAGATGTTCATGCCATGGCCACAAGGCGGATCACTATCAAAGGCAGTTTTGCAACACATGATGACATATTTGCACGCAGCATACACAGGAAAAAAGTTAGATAAAAAGCTAGCAAGCATAAAGCTCTGGAAAACGAACCAGGAAGAGAGAGAAGAGCTGCCTCCTGAGGACTGGATACTCCACATATGCAAAGAGGGGGGTGAGGAGCCTTCTGCTCCCTCACCACGCCCAAAGTAAACAGCGATAGTAAGAAAGATTATGCTTTGTACCCATTAAGAGAACTTAAAGCAGCAATGGGGTACAGCAATCCAGCATATGAGTTGACTGCGCATAGCAGTGATGAGAATCCAGAGAAAGTTTCAGAGAAAGAGGTGACCTCTAAAGTCCCAAAGGGCAAATGAGAGAAGGGACATGAAAAGACAGGAATAAGAAAGGGTAATAGAGGAAGCAAGGAAGAGATCTTGATGAAGAAATAGAACGAAAGAGAAGGCATAGAGCACGTGATCTTGATTGCATAGAAAAACAATTAATCAAGCCTAACCCAGTAGTGGAATGGGAGGACATGGAGGAATTCTTCCCAACACATGAACCATTGCCAGGTCCGTCTAGAAGAAATCTAAAGGATGAATTTGACTCTAGAAGCATTGGGGACGTGATCGATTAAGTCTATCATGATATGGGGACTAAGAAAGAACTGAAGGGAAAGGGCAAAAAAACGATTGATTCGAGAGTACACAGTTGTATGATAATGAAGGAGGCTAGTGTAGTTTTGAGCCTAAGTTATTTTCTTTAGATAGACTAACTCTGAATAGAGAAGAAGAGGAGAGAAGCCACACAAGTTGGGGACAAGAAATGTCAGACGAAGATAGAGAAACCTTCCGTGGGGAAGAGAGAGGTAACACATGCAGTCCTGAAGGATGTTTTTCAATGGACAAAGAAGTGAGATGGTCAGATCTAGATCTACCCAAATCGCGGGCGTCAGAATCATTGACGCGACTAGATCAACCTAAAGGGTGATCCCATGGTGAGGGGAGACTCGCCACCCTATGCAAGTAGATTAAGGTCACTTCCAGGAAGAAGGCGGCGCAGAACATTGTCCCTGCTATGGCCAGACAGACAATGAGAATTGAATGCAAAATTGGGATATTGCAGTTTCCCTTGTTAGTGAAAGGAGAAGCCAGAGCACAATATATTCCATGGCCACAGATGGATGAGGATATTTTAAGGTGTAAACTCCCAAGCTTAACTTCCGGTGCTGGGAAATGGATACATGAGTTAGAAAAAATGACAGGAGGAAACAAGTTGGCTATAGGAGACATTAAAGGTATTTAGCCGCTATTCTTGTGGAGAGAGCAGACGACATTTGGTCAAGAGCAGGATACTTGAGTGTGTCTGCACAGAACACTGCTCATGATGGAGCGCCATTTAATAACTGTAGAGCGGCAGTGTTACGCTCACCTGGTATCCACGGGTGCGCCACACGATACTGGATGGAGGTCTAAGCGCTATCCTGGACCCCTCTCTGCTTGGTTATGTGCCAGACGTTGGGTAGCGCCTTAGGTTTTTATGCGTTGAACTCTCCGTTCTGTGCAGGGGCGCGTGGTTGGCGTGGGCGTTCCGTGTACCTAGTTGCTTCACTGGTCCGGGTGCCCTTATGTCGGGTCCAGACCGGCTGTGACTCCGACTCTGCTTGCTGTCTTGCAGGTGAGTTATAATGTCTTTTTCATCTTTATTCTGTCTCTTTCTTTCCCTCCATTTTCTCTGTCTTCTCAGCATCTTGCTCCACTACGCTGTTCCCTAAAAATGTCTCTTTTTCACAGGGATCGTTGCGTTCTCAGAGTTGCTGCACCGATGGCGAAAACCACAGTAAGTTATTGATGCACGGAGCGCTGCACTGTTTATTGGTGTTAATTGCTAACCTGTGTTCTCTTCTCTTTGTACAGGTTGCAGTGATGTTCCGGAGTGATGAGCGTTCGAAGAACTGCTTGCCCAGGTAAGTGCTTTGTTAATTCTGACCTTGTTCCTTCTCCCTTGCAGGTTGCGGTGAAACCCGAAGATGGACGAGGTAAGAGAGGCGCAGGGTGCTGCCAGGACTCGCTGCTTGCCCAGGTAAGAATTGTTATTAATGCTGTCCTTGTTTCTTTACCTTTGCAGGTTGCGGCGAACTCCGGAGATGGGCGAGGTAAGCGAAGGGCAGGATGGATTCAAGACCGGTTACTTCACAGGTAAGTGCTCTTGCTCGCTAATGCTGTACTTGTTCTTCCAGGTTACTAATGGAATCCGGATCTAGGGCTTCAAGATCGGGCCGCCAGAGAAGCAGATGAGCAGGAGCTGGACACGGTGAGCATTACGCTGCAGGAGTGCAGAATAACGCAAAGTGTGTTCTGCTGTTTTGGTGTGGTTTAAATAGCCCAGGTAAAGTAGTTGCAGGCCAAGTAATTCCAGGCCCAGCCACAACCAAAACACTAGACCGCATGGCTTGGTTCTAAAGCACTGAGCTGTGTTATAGGCCTCTGGTATTGCTTTATTCCTGATAATAAGCCTGGCACTAAAGGCGCCAGGACTGACTACATGTATGTTTCGGATGGAGTTTTAAGACCCTTGGGGCCAGTGTGAAGGGCTTTAGCCCCAATGCTGCAAGGGGGCTGTTATACCTGAGGGGGTCAGGGGCATGGATTGTGACAGGCAGTCTGGAAAGCCCTGTGAGTACAGTATCCAGACGCATCAGATATGGGAGCTATAATGGCAAGAAAGATGGAGGAAGGGGAGGATCTCTTGTTTACATTCAGAATTTCCAAGAGCAGTGGTCTTTGTAAACTCGTGAGCCGTGGGGAAAATCTATACCTGTATTCTATCATATACCATGCCAAGGGCTGCCAGACCAAGTGCAGAAGCAGCTCAAGAAACTAGTGGGTATGGAAGCGAAACCATGGTCAGAAATACAGCTGACCATCATACATTATTGCAGGTTATTGGAGGAAAAGAATCAAAAGAATGATGATGCTAGGAAAGGAGAAGCTAAATTAGCACAGAAAAAATTGACAAAATGCGCCGTAGAAGGAGCAATGTTGACAAGTGGAGAAGGGTCAGGCACATAGCAAACAGCGGGTACACCGCAGGTCAATAATCAACAACAGTTTGACCAAGAAGGGAATGGATTCACTCCCCGAGGAAGAGGAAACTTCTGTGGTAGAGGAGGATTTCAAAATAGTCAGGTAAACTTCCAGAATAACCAGGTTGGGTTTCAGCCTATGCAGAAGGATAATCAGGGCATGCAGGGAGGACAAATCAAAGGTTTCCCCCTGTATGTTGGATATGTGGAATGACAGGACACACAGCACATACATGCGAGAGTGAAGGGTTTATAAAGAATGGGCAGTTCTCAAGAGGGTGGAATGTTTACCTGCCTGCATACACTTAACAAAGTGGAGAGGGGTTTACCCAAAATCAGACAATGCAGCAGCAGACACAAGCGCCGAGAATGCAGCAAGGTTTACAAACACAGCAGACAACAATGAGTCTACCGCAAGGGCAGTCACAACATTCACCCATGCAGATACAGCAGGGCACAGGCACAGGACAAATAATGACTCCTAGGATAGGGGGTGTCACTGTCAAGGGAGGGAATCCCTTCACAGGTACAGGGTTAAGCACGTACCCACAATATCACATCTCACTGGGAAACTTGATGTGTTCAGTACTATCAGTGACTCCCAATCCTCAAGAGGAACCGAAGGTTGACATCACTATAGGGGGCAAATATTTTTCCTTTTTGGTGGACACAGGTGCAACACGCTTATATATACGAGAGGGGAAATTTACATTATCTGGGAATGCCATGAATGCTCAAGTTTTCACAGGAGCTACAAGTATAGTTACTTTTACTGAAAAATTGCCCGTCTCCATAAGAGAATGTGACATGTCTGAGCCATTATTGTATTCAAGACAGAAGCAAGTTAATATACTAGGTTGACATTTAATGACAAAATTGAATATGACAATTTTGTTCACCGATGAAGGCATAGTGTGTTCAACTCCAGGAATGCAATATTTATACGTGAGTGAATTCATCATGACATTAACAGGACAAATGGCCATAGGAGGAGTACCGTTAGTACCAGAGGTCTTTCACTATGGGGTACCCATTTTGCTAACATGGCTACCTGGGTTAGTGGGTAAGACTGTGAATACCTGATGAGTTTTTATTTAGGCCAAGGATACCTATGGATGAAGAAGGGGGATTAATTTTTCCCTTAGAGTTACAGGCAGCCACAGCACGAGGGGAAATGGCTGTGCTTGGGGGAGTTGATTATGAAGGCAGACAATGGTGCACAGTGATTGCCATTGAGGAGGGTTGTAGATTGACTGACGTCCGTGATGAGGATTTATTTGGCGATCATCCCTCAAATGTCGAAGTGGTATTTGAAATGAGTATCACTTAATGGATAAGAACAATAAGATGTGAGGTCCCTCAAAAGATTATGTTGGCATTAAAGCATCCCAAATGTTTTGATAAAAACATGGCGAATGTGCTACTCTCATTATTGACCCTATGATGTAGGCTTATTCAAGGAGGCTGGAGAAGTAAAGATTAAACTAAAGCCAGGAGCGATTCTGCCCCGAACACAACAGTATCATATGTCTCGAGAAGCAGATGAAGGTATTTTGAAGATAATATCCGCCATGATGGATCAAGGTATCTTAGGGATGTCAGAGTCATTGTGTAATACTGTAAGAACAAAAGTGATGTGTGGAAGGTTTTGAATGAATCTGAACCACTGGCATTGCTCTGGGCAACTTTCCACACCACCGTTTTTTTAGGTCGTCTGTGCCATTGCAAAAGGGGTCCAGCCATATGCAAATCAGCCAGTTTACTGCCACCAATGGTAGCAGCCCATCCCAAACTGCTAGGCGAGTTCCCCTCTGCACGGAAACACAAGCAACCCCAGACATGTTTCAGCCTTGTTGGGCCTCCTCAGTGACGTGCAGCTTGGTTCTCTATGGCGCAGCAAGCAAGGGACCCACATCTGGGCATACCCTCTCTCACATAGTGAGACAAACTGTAAGAACAAAAGTGATGGGTGGAAGGTTTTGAATGAATCTGAACCACTGGCATTGCTCTGGGCAACCTTCCACACCACCGTTTTTTAGCCCGTCTGCGCCATTGCAAAAGGGCTCCAGCCATATGCAAATCAGTCAGGTACTGCCACCAATGGGAGCAGCTCAGCCCGAACTGCTAGGCCAGGTCCCGCACGGAAACGCAAGCAACCCAGACATGTTTCAGCCCTGTTGGGCCTCCTCAGTGAGGTGCAGCTTGGTTCCCTATGGCGCAGCGAGCAAGGGACCCACGTGTGGGCATACCCTCTTTCACACAGTGAGACAAACTGTAAGAACAAAAGTGATGGGTGGAAGGTTTTGAATTAATTTGAACCACTGGCATTGCTCTGGGGAACCTTCCACAGCACCGTTTTTTAGCCCGTCATTTTAACACGTCATTTTATCCTGTGAAAAAAGTAAAGGGGGGTTGTGGCATTTAATTCAGGATTTACGCCCGATTAACCAGATTGGAGAGGCCGAGTTCCCTTTCGGTCCTAATCCAGCGACAATCTTATGTAGTATCCCTGTTGAGGCACGATATTTTACTGTGATTGATTTTGAAAAATGTGTTTTTCTCAATCCGGTTGCATAAAGATTCTCAAGATCTGACGTCATTTACGTTCAGACAGACTAAGTTAAAAACCTCAAGATTACCCCAGGGGTACGTACTGTGGGTCTCCATCAATTTTCAATAGAGTCCTGCAGATGCCTTGAGCAATATTGATTTGCAAAGTGTTGTGCTGCAATACGTAGATGACATATTAGTCTGTAGCACTTCAGAAGAAGAGTGCAGACGTGACTCAGTTCAGCTGATGATTATTCTTGCAGAGAAAGGATATGAGGTGGACAAAGAAAAACTGCAATATTGTCAAAAGAAGTGTTATACATAGGGCAGTTAATTTCACATGAAGGAAAGAAAGTCACTCCTGAAAGGGCTGAAGCTATTTTGAAAACAGCAAAGTCACACATGATAAAGCACATCCAAAGTTTTTCGGGGCTATGCAATTATGTTAGAGCATGGGTCTTTGATTACAGTTCATATATAAGACCCTTGTTGCAAGCTCTGAAAAAAGCACAGGCAATGCAGGAACAAATTGCCTGGACTAAAGACATGGAGGAAGAGTTTGATGAATTAAAAAAGGCAATTTGCACGTCTCCAGTTTTGGGAATTCCAATTTATGGAATTCTTTTTATTTTCACATGAATGGCACCGTTATGACAGCAGTGCTCACGTAGAGAACTACACTGGGGTAGAAGCCTTTAGCATATTACAGTGGGATTTTGAACCCAGTAATGATGGGTCACTTTCCTTGTGAACAATCTTGGGCAGCTGCCGTATTTGCCATTGCGAAGGCTGCCAGCACAGTAATGGAATGTTCTATGATGTTATTTGTTGAGCATGCTTTATTTGCTATTTTGGAGAAACCTAAGGGTATGTTGACTTCTCAAAAGGCTTCTGCCTATGAGGTGGTCATATCAAATCCAGCGATTAAAATAGTCAGATGCAGGATAGTAAACCCTGCCATGCTTATAGCAGAACCATTAGCAGAAGATGAGCATGCAAATGATTGCTCAAATTATGAGGAGTTCTATGATGAGATCCCAAGGATGAAAGAAAATGCCTTGGCTGCCGGGGAAACTCTTTATTGATGGTTCTTCTAGAATCGATCAAAATGATGGACAAAGATACACAGGTGCCGCTGTGGTAAAGCACAGAGCCAATGGAGAGTTTGAAGTATTGATAAGTGCACGGCTACCGTCTCACTTTTTGGCATAGGCTGCAGAATTAGTGGCGCTGATTGTTCCGCTCGAGAATCATGCAGACCAGGAAGTAACAGTGTACAGTGACTCCACCTATGTGACATCGATGGTACACGCAGGGCTAGCACGGTGGAAAAGGAGGGGCTACCTCCGAGCAGACGGCACTCCCGTGCAACATGCCCCTTATTGGACCTAATTATTAAGGCACTACAACGCCCAGTAGCCATTGCAGTCGTTAAATGCGCAGCTCACACTAAGAGAGCAGACTTTAGAAACCAAGCTGCAGACGAGGAAGTGAAACATGTTGCATGTTCAGAAAACATTATGAGTGTTGATACGTCTGATGTGAATGAAAGTATGGTGGTGATGATGAGTGTGCATGAATGCTATAATAGCTTGTCTAAAACTCAACTGATGGAAATACAAGGGGAAGCGCTGCAGGATGAGAAAGAACTGTGGACGCGGGGTGTTCTTTATCCCCTTTGGAAGCATTGTGGCGACAGGAGAGCACTGGTAAACCGGTGATTCCTGTAGCCTTATTAAGGGTGGCTTTGGAACAGCTATACTACCCTGCGCATGTCACTAGAGAAAGCCTTGCAGCTGCTATTGCGGAGGACTGGTTCTTACCGAACCTGCTAGAACACGTTGCATTTACGTAGTGAACTGTATTGTATGTCAAAAGTTTACTGCTGTGCACACGCTGCGTATAGTTCGAGGAGTTATCCCGAGACCTAATGGTCCCTTTCCTCATCTACACATCGACTATGTCGCTATGTTGCAAGTCTGTAATGGATACAGATATATGATTGTAGTACTATGTCCCTTTTCAAGGTGGATTGAGGCTGGTCCGTGTACACATCCAGATTCCACCTGCACAGCAAAACCTTTAGTATGAGAAGTATTTCCTAGATGGGGAATATGTGAAGTATTAAGATCTGACAATGGCCATCATTTTATCAATGAAGTCTTTGAACAAATAAGCTTGTTGCTTAGTATAAAGCACAAGTTTTCATCGGCTTATCACGACAAGCAAACAGGGTCTGTGAGAGACTTAATGGCTTGCTTAAAGAAAGGATAGCCAAATTGAAGCTTACATTGAAAAAAGGATGGTTGCATTGCCTACCACTGACATTGTATGCGTTGAGAAATCAGCCAGGCTCTGACCACCATCTTACACCCCATGAAATAGTGACAGGGAGGGCGATGAGGACATCCTCAAACCTCCATCTAGAATTAGAAGTGATGCCCAGACAACAGCAGAATTGTTAGGAAAGGAGTTACATGCTTACTTAACCTGTATGACTTCAAGTATCTCTGTCATTTCAGATCAGCTCAAGCAGAAGGGGCGCAGGGCTAAGAACACGGATGGAGACCATATCGCAGCTGGAATTCAAGAATTACATCTTCCCAAACTTTTCCCTGGAGATGAGATCTTAATTAGGAACTTTAAGAGAAAGTGACATACGCCATCAGTTGTGAAGGTGCTAGGAAGACATGTGTGGATATTTCTTGGAGATGTAAAGATCTATGTAAAGATCTATTTCTTGGAGAATCCCCTTCACCCCCACTGTTGTCAGAAGCAAGCATCAGGTAAGAATCTTAGCAAGTGCAGACTAGATCCATGACGAGGAAGAAGGTGCACAGACTGTCCAATAAAGACAGACAAAGAGTACATTGGACTGTGGTTCTTTTCGGGACAATCTTTTAATTGGTAAAAAGGAGTGAAAGAAGGCTATTTGTTCTTGAACCACAGGAGCTTGCTAAACATTGGACTGAGACACATTTAAGTTTTGATCGAGGAGGAAAGATGCCAGATCTGGATTTCCTTTGTGATGACTGAAAAAGGCATCAGTTCCCTGATTCCTTTCTCACTGAGTTTCTTTTTGGAGGCACCCATAGTAGTGTCTAATGGCCACATTTGCCAGATCGTTCTTACAGTTTTTCTCTTCATTCTACGTGTATACCCTGCACTTGTGGAGAGAGCTACTATCGTTCATCTGTTCCTGCAGGATCCTAAGAATGGTCCAATCGTGAGGAGATTGCTCGCAGCTATAATAGAGCAAGTACTCCAGATTCCTGAGTACAGTCTGGAAAGTACACATGCCATATCAAATGATAATGTGCAAAGACTAGTGGGCATGGTTTTCTACTATTTAATTGATGAATGCCCACATCTTGTTGGAAGACAGACTGATGTTCGCTCCTTCTTGAGAGACCCGAGAAATACAGTGACACTTAATTAATTGCTTTGTGACATAATTGAACAAGTCAATTTGTATTCTCAGAGAACACTGAGAACATACTAAATGAGACTTTTGGAGGAAGATATCCAGAGTTTATTGTCTATAGTCTTCTACTTCTTTCTGGAGAAGCATCCGCATTTCGTCTGGCGAAAGGACGACTCCTTTTTGTACATCAGGAATCCTGTTAATTGTCCGGTTTCAGCCAGCTGTTTGAAGAACTTGTTGAACAGATCCAGAGATTGCCAGAATATTGCATGATGATACACGAATACATTTTGATTTTTCCTTCCTTAAAAAAGATTAAAAATGTGTAATATAGATGGCCTCTTGTTGTTGGCAACATTATTGTTGCTAACAACGAGAGGCCACCACGACGAGCAAGGAACTGCTGCTACGTTAAATGGGCCTATTTCAGGAGGATAGCTCAAGGGCCAACATGCTCGCCTTGGAAACAGGATGACACGGAGCACCACAGGTTCGATCCCCGGGTCCGTGCTTAGAAACCTCTGGTTATTAAGCAAGTTATAAATAACCTAACATATCATATTTGTATGTTATCTATACATGCATCTTGTTCATTGTGATTCTTATTTGACTTTCAGTACGTACAGCATATTATTTGGATCCAAATACAGCAAGGATCCCTGTCTATCTTCCTATGCAGAAGGAGGGTACAGATGTGGCAACTACGAGGAAGCCGAGACCATATGAAATTGTCCCTTCTTTAGAGGTACATTCAAAGGCACCTAGTCCTGTGATAGATAAATCAAGGCATCCTTTTGGGCGGAGGTCACATACAGAGATTTTACATGACATTTTCATGCAGTTAAATTATGTCAATAGAATGAGGCTTTTGGAACTTTCTCCTACACAAGTAGTACATGTAAACACACCAATTTCACTGACAAATGTTTCTATGATTGGTCCTGTAAGAAGGAATCATGCTGAAATACTTCATTAGATGATTATAGAAGCTCATAATAAAGGAATGAGGCCTAAAATAAGTACTAGGGGGGATGATCATGAGTTGAATGATTACCTTGATAGTACAGCACATTTGGGAAATAACATATGGTATCAGCATATGAAAGAGGTGGGAAGGAGGACCTCAAAGGAGGAATGCTTTGTATGCGCATTCCTGCCTTATAGCATTGGGAAGTCTAAGATCTTCATAGCTATTGAAATAGACGCCCAGACAGCACATTATCTGTCACACATAGCACTCTGCCATACAAAAGGTCAGTTCATGGGCTGAAAAACCTATCTTAAATGGGCAACTGAATGGACAGATCCAGATGAAGATGATTATGTGCAAGACACAAAGACAAGAGACAGAATGCAAACAAAGAATCACATGTCAGATACGAAAAGCCTGGAGTAAAAGGAGCTAGAATCAGATGGGAAATAAACAGAAGTCTTGAGAGTCCCAGAAAATCTGCAGAACACATTTGAAGATGGAAGAACAGAGGCCAAATGCAAATCTGGGGATCAGTGCTTTCTCCAGATGGATGGGACGAAGGAGTAGTCGCTGCAGAGCCTGGGTAATAACTGGATTCTACGAACCAACTGTCAATCTTGTACAGAATGGATGCAAGCCTCTATGGCCGAAACTTGCTAAACTACTGACATGGGTCAAAGATAAAGGAGGACCTTTGCAGATCGTGCCTTTGGAAAATGCAAAACTGTGCTTCAGAAACAATGGCACAAGAAAAGTTGGAGAGAATCAGACTGTGGTTGAATTTTTGATGTACCAGGAATGAAAATTGGGACAGCAGTGATAATGGATCACTACTGGGCTTAAATGAAGCTACCCAAGGATTGGGGAGGACGATGTTCCATAGTGAATGTTCATGTTCCAGCATTGGTGATTCCTAAAAGTGACTTGAACATTGGTGACTTTCCAAAAGCAGATGCTCACCGGAGGAAGAAGAAATCTGTGGAGCTGATAAATCGAATGAAGGGAGAGAACTATTTCTCATCAAAATGAATAGAAGCTTTTGATTCTATTACATATGAACACAGATTATTCAACAAGACTGCATCAATATTCACGATGATCTTTATGCCAAGGATCCAGACAGCAGCAAATATGAAGTGGTTGCAGATAACCAGATGGGAGTTGTTGCAGACAATCAAAACTACCATAAGGGGATTCAATGCTATCGGGGAAGAGCTGAGAGCCATACGACTGATGACTCTTCAGAATAGATATGTCCTAGACATGATCACAGCTATGGATGGTGGTGTCTGTGCAAAAATTGGAGAATCATGTTGCACATTCATACCTTCTCACAATGACGAGAATGGCACCTTGACAGAGGCCATAGAGATGCTGACAAAGCTACACGTCCAGCTGATAGACGAAGTGGAGGACATTGCTGATGATAGTTGGTTTGAATCACTCTTTCCATTGCTTCCACAATGGATGGTAGACACGTTCAAGTTCCTTGGAGCCCTGTTGGTGATGATCATGCTTGGATTTTGTGTGATCCGGATAATCTCACAATGCAAGAAGACTTCAAAGAAAGCCATAGGGATGAACATCATGATTGATGTTGAATCACAATGGAAAACCAAGGAGCTGGCAGATGAAGAAATCAGGGATTTCGTGAAGGGCAGTATCCATGTACTTGAAAGAACGAAGTTCCTGTACCCAAAGAACAATAAAAAGTATGTGATAAAAATGATCTATTGTAGTCCAAGTGGCCAATGCATGCTCATGACTTGGAACAAGGATGAGCATGTGAAATCGGCTGGATGCCTGAGAGGAGTAATCAAGATATTGATCCCGAAAAAGCATTTCTTCAGACAAGGATGTCTAGACGTGAAGGATGATAGGAGAGTGGTCAATGAATCGCCCAGAGAGGGGAGTGTAGAGGAGGAGCTAAGTATCCCCCTCAAGTACGTCACCCATATTGCCTATATGATGGGAACCAGAGTGTGAAACACGTGCAGTACCAGTGAGAGTATCAATACCAAGGAGAATCATGGAAGCAAGGTTCCCATTAAGCCAGCCATACCTGCATACAAGACAGTATGATGGCCATTTGAATGAAATCCCAGAAGAAACAGGATAAATGAATGAAGGAGCAGATTGTTGGCGTCACAGGAAACCAGACTGACATTCATACAAGAGATGCAGAGAAAAGAGAATGTAGATATTCTATAAGGCATCAAGAAAGTATCAAAGATAAGCAACATCCCGGGCTTGAGATGAAGAGTCTTATGCTACAGAAACGATGACAATATCAAGTTATTTTACACGTGTACAGATGCAAAGAAACGCAAGCAAAGTATTCTTGAGGCTAGCTCTGTAGTGAATAGATTGCGGCATGCACCAACATATATATATATAGGAGTGAGTGAATGATGGATGATTCCACTACGTATTATAGCAGAGTTGGACCTGGAAAGGAAGGCAGTTTTTCAGTGTTTTTCAGTAGAAAAGCATTTGAAATACAGAAATTAATCTCTGAAGGGTGAGGCTGGACCAGCCCCAAGAAGTCAAGGTCGGTCTAGACGAGAAGATCAGACAGTAGTTATAATCATGTGAAATAATGAAACTCCTGTTCAGAAGACATGCACGAAAACAAGGAAGACGTCAAAGTTTCATTAAATAATAGTAATTTAAATACACCAGATCTCAAAACTGTGGTCTTCAGTCACGTGGATGGTGAAACTGGACAAACATAAGAACTTTACCTACGTAGGGAGACAGAGCGTGCCTCCACTCCCTTGTATTCTCCAGAGCAAAGAACATTTCCAAGGCAAGTTCAACGCCTTAATTGACATACAAACCACTGAGGTGATGATGGATGATATGCTAATTGGTAAGAAGCTACGGTTATGACCACATCACCAGCATCTGGAAGTCCAGCCTGCGTACTGAAAACGTAGGTGGAAAATCACTGACAAATGTAAGAGTGCCAACTAATTGGAGGGGGCCTTGTAATTAAGGGCTCTATAGTTTGTGTAACCAATGGGACGCAACATCGTACATTTAGTGACATTCATAGTGACCTGTTTGAAGGTTGGACTTAGTAGTCCCACCTGACATTGAAGAGCCTATCACTTTCTTAGACTAGTATGGAATGTATACCTAGGTGTTCCCTCTAAGACTATCACATTTGCCACTAGGTTTTTGTAGTTTGCCACGTAGGATGACGTTAGTAATACGTAGGTTAACATCAGCAATGACAAGTTTTTGCTATAAAAGAGATGTTTTTATAAACTTTGTTGAGACTATGCTGCGAGACGTCCGTTGATGCCCGTTGTTCTCCCTGTTTTAGATAATTGACATTAAAACAGTCAAATTTGCCAACTTCCTGAGTCGTTTTGATTATTGATGTTTGAGTATCTTCTGCATCCCCATTCATCCCAAAGTATTGCTACCTCATCTTAAAGGTCTGGGCTGACTGTCCCGGTTCATTCAAATATATATTAAAGTAATGCATAGTAGTTCAAAAGTACTCCAAAGTATTGCAAGAGTAATCCGAGATCATTGTGAAACTAACCTGAAGTATTATGAAGTGAACAGACGTACATTGAAAGTATTCTGACATATTTCAATGTAGTGTGAACTAACATAACATTAACTGAAATAATCCAAAAATAATCTTGACTATGCCAAACTTAATCAGAAATGATCTGAATGTATAGTAAATCGATTTAATCTAAGTAGTCTGATGTAATTTGAATTAATATGAATGCAATTTGTAGTAATTCAACAAAAAACTGGTGTAATAAATACTCATAAGTAATCTGATGTAATCCAAAATAATCTTAAATCGCCTCAATAATAAACATTAATCTGAAATTCTCTGAAGTAATCAAAAAATGATCTGATGCAGTATGCAGTAATCCTTACATTTAGATGGAATATGAATGAAGTAATAGGAAATAATACAAAAGTAATCTGAAGTAATAATGTATAATATGAAATAATATGAAGTCAAAAGTAACACAAAAGTAATCAGTAATATACCATCTGAAGTGTTGCATTGTGAACTAAACTGGAAGCAGACTGACGCAATCCAATAGTAATAAAAGGTCATCTGGAAATGATTTCAAGTAGTCTGAAGTACTCCACAAATAATGTGCAATATTTGACAGCATTCGGAAGTAATCCAAAATAATTCGAAGTAATCTTCTGTAATGCAAACTGTATCTGAACTACCCAGAAGTCATCTTAAATATTGCAGCAGTAATCTGAATTCAAATGTATTTGAAAGTAATCTAATGCAATGTGCAGTAATATGCAATAATGCAAAAATAATGTGAAGTACCCTGACCATTATCTGGCATGATCCAGGCATATTGTGTAGTAATCTGAAAGCAATGTAAAATAATATGAAGTAATCTACAGTGATTCAAAATAATTTGATTGCATGGACATGAATACAAAGTAATTTGACAGCAAATCATTCTGAAGTAATCCAAATGTAAACTGATGTATTGTGAAGTAATATGAAGTAATCTAAAAGCAAACTGAAGTAATCCAAAAGTAATATGAAATAATATGAAAACACATTATAGCAACCCAAAGTAATACATTTGTAGTCCAGAGTAATTTTAGTCAATCTGCAGTAATATGCCGTAATCAGATGTAATTACAAGTCATTTTAAATTAATCCAAAAGTAAAATTAATTACTCAGAAAGTAAACTCAAGTAAAAGGAGAGCAATTGGAATTCATGCTAAAGTTATCCCGAGTAATCTGATGCAATAATAAATAGTCCAAAAGTAGAATGACATACAAAGTAATCAAATATAATTTGAAACAATATGAAGTAATCTGAAATCAAGTAATCAAAAAGTAATTGAAAGTCAATTGGAGTAATCTGTAACCTGAGCTGAGGTAATCAAAAGCAATGTATTTTCTATTTCTAGCATTAGGCCTGCTTGCCCTTCAATTAGAGATAGCATTATTTCAAGTGCATATGGGATAAGCATGTTTTTTTAGCTTTTTCTAACCCAAGGTTCACCCATGCTTGAAAGATGTGTTTTCCATTGTGGCAAAGTCGTATGCAAGAAATAGGGAAAATATTGCTCGCTCTACATCTACCTCTATGATGGCACATTGTACACAATGTTTCATTTCCTAGTGTACAAGGGCGTTTCATTCTATAATGCAGCCAGCCTCAAGCTAGAAAGCAGATACAAATATTTATAAATCAGAGTAAGAGGATGTTCTGTGAAAAAATCAGAATCATCTGAAAGTAATCCAAACTAATAAAAAAGATCTCCAAAGTAATTTTAACTAATATGATTTAATCTGAAAGCAATCTGAAGTAATCCAAAAATAATATGAAGTGTTCCAAAGTAATGTGAAATTCTATGAAAGTTACTTTAAGCAATCCAATTTTAATCCAACATAGTCTAATGCAATGCATACAAAGTAATATGGAGAAATCAGATGTAGTTTTAAATATTCTGAAAGGAATCTAAACATAATATGCAGCTCGTAATCTGTAATAATACGAAAGTATTTCAAACCTAACTAAGTAATCAATCAGTAATCTGAAATAATCCAATACAATGCATAGTAATCCAAAGTAAAGTGTAATATAAACTACAACAGTAAGCAGTCTGATGTCATTTTAAGTAATCCGAAAGTAATCAGTAGTATTCTAGGAGTTTTGAAAAGAAATAAGCATATAATCAGAAGCAAAATAAACTGAATGTAATCTTCAATTAGCCTCAGGTAATGCAAAAGTAACAATGAGTAAACTGAAAATAATCAGAAGTACACTGAAAGTAATCTTAATTGTTACAAAGTAATTTAAAGTAATCCAACATAATTCTAAGTAATAGGAAGAAAAACAGAAATACTATGAAACGCTCTGAAGGTAATCCAACACTAGTATGAAGTAATCCAAATGTAATTGAAAGTAATCTGATGCAATGGGCAGCCATATGGAGTAATGCAAAAATACTGTGAAGTGCCCTGGAAGTTATTTGAATTAATCCAACCATATACTGAAGTAATTTGTGAATTTTACATAATTAACATGAAATAGTCCAAAGTAATCTGCAGCAGCCTAAAGTAATGATAAACAATTTAAAGTAACATACATTTTCTGAAGGACTAATAAAGTAATATGATAAGAATTCAAAGTGATCTGATGCAACGTGAAGTAATCCAGAAGTAACATGAAGTTATCAGAAAATAATCCAATTGTAATAAAAATTAATCTGATATTCTCCAGCATGGGGTCTGGCATGAATTCACATGCTCATGAATATTCCCCGTCATCAGGCTGGGAAACATTGGTAAAAGAAAAAACAATTTCTCTCACCTTAAAACTGTATTTCTCCCCTAAACTGATTACTGCTTTCTAGCTCATTCTGCCCCCATCCAACCATCCAATGACAGTCCTCTCCCCAAGCCCTGCCTCTGGCATCCATCTCCAGATTTGTACTGCACGCTTCAGTGTTGGGAGTCTTCCAGTTGCTCTCCAAGCTAATTTGAACTTTTTTTCCAACTTTTTCACTGAAAAGTTCTATTTTTGTTCCATCAGAGCCTGTGTGCTCCTATCTTCATCGTCCGGCAATGGGGATCCATTGTCAATGAGGTTGCGACCCCTCAAGGCTGATTGTTCATCGAAGTTTCTGGAAAGCTGTCTTGGGCCTACTTTGCGCCCTCCTCCCATTACGCAGGAGAAAAAGGAGGTAAGGACATTTTTCAGCCCCTGCACCCAATGTGGGCTTAGGAACCTCTTTGTGGAGGACAAACATCTAAAGTGCCTGTACCGCCTGCACCCGGACCACAACGCGGATGGGTGCGAGATATGCCTGGGCTTCTCCAAGAAAAGGAATAAAGACAGGTATTGCAGGCTGGTGGCATGACTCAAGTCGTGCAAGGCCCCTGACCCGTGCTTCGAGCAGGTTCATGCCTCACCCGAGGAGGGTATCCCTCTGAGAGGAAGGCGAATGCCTTTGAGGACACCCTATTGTGGGGGTCCAAGAGAAGGCAAATAAATGCAAGGCCAATTCCGCTCGGTTCGCTGCTGATGAGGGTCCCAGGTCGGATAGACCGCAATCACCGTCCGCGTCATCGGCCAACCTGCCAATGGGTTCTTCCTCAAAGAGAAAGTACTCCACCCCAGCCAAGTTACGAGACAACCCGGAGAAACAAAGGCCAGAGGAAGAGAAGAAGGCCTCACAAGCTCATCAGGTGCAGCCAAAGATGCTGTCGACTGCTTCTTCGACATCCTCTGGTACCCACCGATGTGGGTGGTCCCTACACCACAGAGAGTATCCCTGCCTCCCAGGCACAACATGGCCACCGAGACAGTGACGAAGGCTGCAGACACCCATGGGGGAGGAAAAGCATCTGTTCACATCCCAGTACACAGCCCTCAGGAGGAAAAGGGGGGGCAACGAGTCCCCTAAGCACACCCCTGACCAGACTCCACGTAAGAAGAGGAAGCAACACCCAACACTGCTGCATCAGCCTCCTCCACCACGTTCACCAGCAGACCTGGATACACACATGGACACTGGTATGGAGATGGCCACGGGAACCGATGAAGATGAGGACTTTGTCCCGGCAGAATATGAATCACTGCACCTGATAATTCCACCCTGTGATCTCCAGGGTTTCCGAGCTGTTCCAGCTGGTGCCTGAGGAAACCAAGAAAGAGGGTTTCCTTTATCAGCAACGGGAGTCCTCGAGGTAGACAATCATGGCTGTACCATTTTTGGACAACATTTGAGAGGAAGGCCTAGCCCTCATCCAGTCCTAGGGAGTTGTTTAAATGAGCATGGCCATGAGAATTCCAGGATAAAGCAAGTATTTGATAGTCATTGTTAAAGTTTGGTCTTCAATTCTTTCAGCTGGTGGATAGAATCGCGAAGCGATAAGGCAAGCCACCTCCAGCTTGGGTCTTCATCAACTGAGCTTCGTTCTTCGGCAAAATTCGGGCTTCTCATAAACTCCCCAAGACCCGATTCTCGACACATCCCTAAGCTGTTGGTATCGGGGGGGAAAAGCTGGTGCTAAATGATAGAAACCTCATAGTCCATTCTATTGAAGATGCCAACCTTCCGTAATACTGCGTTATAAACAGGACATGAGTGAAACACTAGTCGCACGTGGTCGAATCTCTCAGGGGGGATGAAGACAGAGTTCTCAATGATGGAATCTCATTTAAAAGTGCTCAATCTTTCATAAAGACCAAGGAACAAAGGTACATATTAAAGAATCCAAAAATATACCTAAAAAACAGTAAAAAAAATCAAACAACACGACACAAAGTATGCAGTTGAAATCCAACGACACTCAACAATGTTTGCGCAACCTAAAAATCAACTCGCCATAATTAAGGTTGGTTCCGCTAGAGAAATGAATTATCACAACAAAACTCATAGAAGATGAGCAAGAACCTTCAACCTCCAAACATGCTAGACAACCCGCTTTCCAACTCAATACCTCAGAAGAGGACCTGATAGATATGGTGAATTTAACAATAAGCGAGGATGAATTGTATGATGATGTCCACAAGCAGAGTGCCTGAAACCAGTAATTAATTTCATGCGAGACTGTGAAACAGAACCATAAGAACAAAGAATAGCAACACAAAAGGAACCTTCACAGAAATGATGCAAACGATTGATGACATTAGCTGAGAAAAGATTGAAAATAGATGTCAAATTTCTTGAAGAGACTGATTTTAGAGACTTAACATTGGACAAGCCTGGTTCTTATAGAGAACCATCCTTACTTAAAGAGTGAAGCAAGCAACAAGTAGAGTGTGTACAATTATTTATCAATCAAGAGTGCGTTGTCGACATAAAATCTCCAGACAAAAGAGTAGTAACACAAATAGAATCTGCACAGACTCCTTGAGAACGATTCATGACTCTAGCTGAGAAAAGGCTAAAAAATGACGCCGGCTTTCGGGAAGCAGCTTCACATAAAGATATGATATCAGATAAGTGTGGATTACATAGCGAACCAAACTTTGTTTGCTGCCACACTATTGTAAAAGCTAATAAGGTCTTAGAGCTACCTAATCTATCATCAGGAACCAACTCAAAGACCAGAAAACAGAATTGGGGAAAATAATCAATTGCTCCTTGAACACTTATTATCGATGAATGATGGTCTAATATTAAATCAGTTCAATGTCCTACGATTGCTTTATCATGTCCCTACGCTGCGTGCAATCTACTCGGATAACATCACTGTGGAGGAATTCCTCAATGATCAACAATGTAACTCCGTACCACTACACATCTAGTCTAAAATGATCCGAGATCTATTGCTTGATGCGTCTCCTTCCTTATTACCATTAGGATTTGACATAACAGAATGTAAATTCGGGGTTATAGATCAAAATAAGGCCATGATCGACACAAATGTGAAACAGATATCAGCAGCATCTAAAGTTTCATTCACCAATGCAAGGGCAGGGGGAACTCTTCCCATCTCTTCGACAAGAGATATAAAATCTGTACCGAAGCTTGAAATGATCTACCAGATACCTTTCCCCAGAATTGGGAAACACATCAAAACAAGAGAGAATGTGGAGATGAACAACCTGCTAAAGATCACCATTAGCTGTTCTAAAAATACTTCTACGGTGATCAAGGAAGCAGTATGAGAAGGGAGCAAGGACCCTCAACCAGATTCATGGAGCTGGTTGGCTGGAGTCCTAGCTAATAAAACCAAAAGATAATGCCAAGATAACATCCAGGAAACGACAACTTGAATGGGCTCCTAGAACACGAGAGGCTTTGTACATCTATTTACAAATGATGAATGCAAACAACAATGCTTCGATATACTGTGTCTCCAAGAGACGTGGACATTTTAACCTCCAATTATAGATGCATACAATATACCATTGCTGGTCTTCTAACCCTTAAAAGAAATGGTATGAATTTGACAGTGAAAGAAGTTCAAAACCCTAACCGTACATTCAAGCATTAATAGTAGAACTCGTCAAACAACCAAACAAACCGACACCACTATTTGTGATATTAAATCTATACTGGCAACCAGAGGCTTGGGTGCAAGTAAGTTTGTGAATGCTGGTTGATGATTTTAACACCTCAATGGCAAATCATTTAATCAGCTTATGTGGTGACTTGAATATCGACTGCCTGCGTGAAAAGCAAAGCACTGGCAGAGTTCCCAATGGCTTAACGCAGGGGAAAGAAAATAGAACAAATATATGGCTTTGGGAAATGAAAGAAAGAAATATATTCATTCTAAATGGGCAAACTGTGGAAGACATCCCCGGAAAGGCCACTTCACGAAGGAACCAATAACCATCAACATTGGATTACTTCTTCACGTCAAGAAACATGATACAAAGAGTTATGTCTCTCTAAGTAATACCCATGAACAATAGCGATCAAGACCTCCTACAACTGAAATGCCAGCTCCCGACCCATTCAAAGAGAGAATCTTGTAGAAATTAGGTCTTGTTAGAGCCAGGCAGAAATAGACTCTGCATTTCCCCTGCCAATATTTGTGAATTGACCACAAATGACCAATTTACAATCAAGAATCAACTGAGATGAAATGAATACAATTCCATGCTTTATGATTTTACAGAAGTGCGACAGGGAAACCATAAACCTGGGTTCAAACGAAAACAGACTTATGACATTGAAATAGCAACATAGAAAAAAGCATTGCGGAAAGCCATCCGAAACATTACTAGCCTTCGAAAGCTGGAAAAAAGCAGCAAAGCAAAAAAAGTTGAGACAACGTTATAAAAACCGACGTATCTCACATAGGAATATCACTCAACAACGTGATGCAGAAACAATGGTGCAAATAATCTCAACAAACATTCTCGAACATTATGGCAGACTCTGAATCATATGAGTGCTTCTCAACAAGCACTCCAAAGCAACATAGTACCAGAGGCAGAGTGGATTAAGTATTACAGGAATCTATTCGCAAAAAAGGAACAAACTGGGCCTCATTACGAGTTTGGCAGCAGCCATGGAGCTATTAGCTCCATGGCTGCTGCCAAACTGGGCTCCTTTACCGGGTTCCCTGAATGGGGAATTACCGGGCCATTCCGAGTTCGGAGGGCCCAGTAATTCCTCCCTCAGGGAACCCGGGCCCGGACCTTCCCCAGTCCCATTTGGGCCCCCATAAGGCTCAATGGGAATGGGAGAGGGAGCTAACAACGGGCCAATTACAACCGGCCCGTTGTTAGCTCCCTCTTCCCCTCGCGGGACCCGGTAAAGACGCCTGGTTTTACCAGGCATCCTTACCGGGTCCCGCGAGAGGACCTCGTAATCAGGCGGAATGGTGTTAATGGGCCCGCCACCATTAGCGGAGCCTGTTAACCCATACCGCCTGACTAGTAATGAGGCCCACTGTCTCCCCGATAATTCAAAATCAAAACATTTGGAACATTCAGTTTGACTGAGAAGACATCTTAATGATGACTCAAAAAGCTAGTAATTCGAGGGCCCCCTGCCCAGATGGACTAGGCAACTGCATGTTGAAATCTGCACCAGAAGAATGTACCAACTTCTGTATAAGTCTATTTACACAAATACTAAAAACAAAGGAAATACCACAATCTTGGAAAACTACAATTGTGATACCGATCTTCAAGAAGGGTGATAGGACAAATCCAAAGATCTATCGACCAGTCGCCCTTCTTGATGTCCTGAGAAAACATTTTGCTACACTGTTAATGACACGATTAAAAGACTGGGTTCAGGAGTTGCTAAATTTCAACAGTCGACAAACTGGCTTTGTCAAGGGCGTCGGATGTAACCTCAACTTATTTTTGCTCAATCTGATAAAAGCAAGAACAATTAGAGATGGGAAAACTTTCTATATAGCATTTATAGACCTGGACCAGACCTTTGATAGCGTTGACAGACAACTATTATGGACGAAATTATTAAAGTGGAACTGTCCTCTATGCCTTGTCATAGCTATCAAGGCCCTGCACACTAAAACTGCTATTATTAGATATGGCTAAACCACAACGGACCGCTGTCAAAAACGATAAACACAAACCGAGGTGTAAAACAGGGATGCCCACCAGCATGCCTGTTATTTTACCTATTTATATCACATTTAAGAGAGGTGTTGGAGAATGAAGACTCATTCAAACTCAAAATCAATCGCAAAGCGCTATGATGGATGTTATATGCCGATGACCTATCTATCTTGGATCAAACTACCATTGGGTTGTAAAGAAAACGAAACATATTACAAGCATATGTGGAGTTCAATGGGCTTCAAATAAATGCAGCAAAATCTGAGATCCTAATTCTATAAAACATAAAAAGAAATAAAAAGACGGTTATTCGATGGAAACTGGGAATTGAAATTCTGAGCTGTGTAGAAACTACAAGATACCTGGGCATGTGCATTAACTCTAGTGCAAGCAATGATCCATGGGCTACTGCCCTAAAGTCTAAGATAAAGAGCCTCACTGCTCAGGGACTTGCAATACACACAAAATGTGGCAAATTTTCAGTAGTCCCAACTATAACTTTCTACAAGTAAAAAGTGGTTCCAATTCTAATTTATGGTGCTGGATGCACATTGCGCTTGTCATGGCAACTTTGGACAACCTTTGAAAGTGTATTCTGGAGAGAAATCTTGCATTTACCGAGGTCTGTGCCCACAGTAATTATCAGATATCAATTGGCACTACTTTCAATGAATGCACTTGTGATATGGAATTCTCTATCCCTCTTTAGAAAACTCATCATAGATTTGACACCTATTCAGTTTGAGATATTACAAACAAAAACTAAAGACAACGGTGAATGGATCCTAAATGAATGGACACAACGATGTACTAACATATTAGAAGATCTTGGTGTTTCGATGCATATGCTAAAAACAAATCCAGATGCAGTAAAGAAAAAACTGTGGGTCCGGGATTGGATTAGAACCATCGATCAGAAGCCAAAGTACTGACTCTATGCGCATTTAATCAATGAAACAAAATTCTTGATGCACTGTTGAGCTACTTATAGAAATTCCCTAGTCCGTACCAACAAAATCTTTTCTTGAGATTCTGCATGAATCTATTCAATACAAAGGAAATATTAAAGAGCCAAAGACGAAGTGCTAACAAAGACTAAAAAATTGACAGCTATGCCGCAACACGAAAGAAACCCTGAAACATCTGACCTTATTTTGCTCTGCTTCGAGGAACATGAGAACATATTATGTTGGAGATTTTATAAAGGAAAGACCATTCCTGAACAGAAAAGAATTGTGGCAAATCTTGTGCCGGGACATGATCCAAAACTGATATTTGCATTAACCAAGTTTTTGGATGCCATTTTTAAATCTATTGTAAATCAGACGTAAAGAGAGATGTCTTGTTTGTACATTTTCAACAAAGTCACAAAGTTGATAGATGAGTTACTTATTTGAAATATGGATGATGTTCACTGATTTTGTCAAAGTTTGTAATAAACTAAATACAAAAAAAACAAAAATGGATTCAAATTGAATCTGCCTGTAGCAGGTACTAAACCCAGTCGTAGTCCATTGGACTCCTTTGGTTTTATGCCTGCATGAAAATCTTATGCAAGCGTAAAACCAAGATATCTCTGAAGACGGAGGAGAAAAGCAAAGCATGGATGCAAACCCTATGGCTTGGGAAGGTGATAAAATGTGCGGCAGTGGAAAATAGAAGCTTTAAAGAAATTAATGCTTTCAATTTCCACTCTGCTCATTTTAACATGACACCCAAAGTAAATAAGTAAATGGTTTCTGAATAAAGATCTGAAAGTAATTATAAGTAAGGATTCTGGTTGTGATTATGGTTATTATATTATCAGAAATACATGTCAAAGCTACCTGATGAAGCAGCCCAAACCCTAATGCCCAGAGATACTACATTAAGATTCTGCATCGTATGATCAATGGGCAGGGCGATATATGACGGGCATGATCAGAGGCCCCAAATTCCCAGAGGATATGCTGCTTATTTGGTCAAATTGTGGAAATGGCAAGTTTTCATGTATTTAATTAATCTACTTCAATAGCTGCAGGAGTAGATGCATTGCTGACATCTTTTCTGCTAAAGCACAAGACTAATGCTGAACAATAAACCTAAATAGTTAAAGTCAACACAAACCTTAATTCCTGAGTCAGCTTAGTGCAATCTAGTTAGAATCTTAGACTTTCTGATGAGCATAGCCTTGATCTATATATTAACCATTCACTTTTGAGAATAGTCTGCTAGTGCTTCAAGATCTCTCTGCAGCCATTAGATGACTAGGTTCCTGCATATAAAAGCACATCTAAAGGGCACCGCTCTGCTCTACTTAGTTGGTCAGGTAGGCCACCTTGAAATCAGTTCAATAACAGTGAGGGAGCATGCAGCGCTGTCTATAATCATTCCCAGACATTGACCCTCTATAATCTTCTAGCTCCTCCCCCAATTATGGGTATTCTTGAATAGTGTAACGCTCATCTGACTCCCACGGAGGCGCAGGCCTGGTTCGCGCTGCTGTGACCTCTTCTAAGGTGATGCGCAGGGTTCGGAATACGGACTGGACCGGGCCCCCAAATCTGGCTTGTCTGGCTCGCAGAAGTATCCTTCTGTAGGCGAAAATAGGGGATTAACTGTCTGCGGGGTAATGCAATCAGCCTCCCACTTTCCCCTCTCACCCTCCTCGAAACCCTTCTGTGATTCCTCGTAGCGTCTCACCTTAGGGTCTGGAAGGACGAGCTCTCCATCCTGCTTCTGATGCAGGGGCGCATTAGTATCCAGTTACTTCACTGGATTTTCGGATTGGTGAGAACCAAACTTGCTTGGCTTCCAGGTAAGTTTTTTGATAAGAGGTTCCCCTTGTGTCCATGCATTAATTTACTAATGCTAGTGTCTTTTTCCCCATAGGTGCCGGGGTACGGAATGCCGGGGAACAGGCACCGACCCGAGATGAGAGGTGAAATCCTTGTAGAAATCAGGTAAGTCTTTAATGAGCGGTTTTTGGTAATGTCTTTTCATTCGCTCATTAACGCTGATGTCTCTTTTTCCCCTTAGGGGCCGGGGTCCGGAAATGCCAGGATGCGGCGCGGATCCGAAATGAAGAGGGAATGAATCAACAGGTAAGTCTTAACATGGAGATTCAGCTTTCCTTATTCCCTTCTCTCTCTCACCTTTTGTTCTGGTCTTTTTCTCCCTAGGCGCTGGGGCGTGACTGTGACTCTGGATGATCGCTGCTGAACATGGAGGCGCCCTGTAAAGGTGAGTGGAATGCGGTGCTGCAGCGATCACCGCGATGAGCTTTTAAATAAAAGTCTTCCTTTTCAGGATTGTCGGCGAGATGTCTCTGGGATGCGGATTTAGCAGGTAAGGACTTTTCCTTCTTCTGTTCTCTTCTTCTCTTCCTTTGGTGATCCAGGATGCTTGCAGGCGTGGCAGAAGTCAGGATGCAGGAGCAGACACGGTGAGCGTCCAGCTGCTAGATGCAGAACAACGCGAAGCACGTGTGGCTGTTCGGGTGGGGTTTAAATAGCCTTGGAAGAAGTTCCAGGTATGTATCCTTCCTCCAATCAGGTATGTATCCTTCCCCAACCACGCCCGGATGGTAAATTAGTCCCACAGGTAAAGTAGTTCCTTTCAGGCCTCAAGGAGGCCGGGATCCTGCAGCATGGTCTGCATCAGGTAAGTGCACCCAAGCACTTCCATAATGAGCCTGGCGCCTGTGGCGCCAGGACTGATGTCTTTTATGAGCCTGGCCCCATAGGCACCAGGACACTGTCCAAAGGGCCCCTATATGGGGTTGCTGGGTCCTTCCTTGGGGACTGGATGTCCGCTTTCGGGGACGCAGGGCTTGAACCCGCTCCCCGGGAGCGGGCATCATGACAGCACTCCCCTCCAAGGCCCCTCCCGAGGTTGTTCCCTCCGGGGGTTTTGGTTTGTCTGGGAAGAGTCGGTGGAATTTCCTAACTAATCGAGGTGCATGCACATGGTCGCTGGGTTCCCACGACCTCTCCTGAGGTCCGTACCCCTTCCAATCAATTAGGTAGAACAGTTTTGACCTAAACATTTTTGAGTCTAAAATTTTCTTCACTTCGAATTCGGGCTCCCCATCTATTAGAATAGGTTCTGGAGGTTTGAGTAGTCGGGTTCCGGGTACCACTGGTTTCAGAAGTGACACATGAAAAACAGGGTGAATTTGCATACTAGCTGGTAAATCAAGTTTAACAGCCACTGGGTTAATTATTGCCATAATAGAATAAGGTCCCAGATATTATGGGTTAAAAGTTCGAGGCCCTTTGAGTGGTAAATGTCTGGTAGCTAACCACACTTGATCCCCAATCTGATACGGAGGTGCTTCACTCCGATGTAGATCAGCATTCTCCTTGTATTTTCTCTTGGCTTGTTGTAAATGCGTAGTTGCCTCTTTGAAGGCTTGGGTAATTGTAGAATGCAGATGTTCTACTGCAGGCATTCCGAGGTTCTGAGGTGAGTCAAGGTTTGAGGTTTGAGGGTGATGCCCAAACAAAGTATAAAAAGACTGTGGCCAGTTCCAGAGTGTACCGAATTATTATATGCGTATTCGGCTATCCAAAGAATGTCTTTCCAGTTGCTTTCAGATTGCTGTAACATACACCGTAAGTATTGCTCAAGGGTCTGATTTGTCCTCTCGGTCTGACCATCGGTCTGAGGGTGGTGACTGGTCGATAATCTTACGTCGATCTGCGCCATTTGACAACATTTGCGCCAGAAGTGGGAAATGAATTGGCTTCCCCGGTCAGAGATTAGTATAGATGGGAATCCATGTAGCCGAACAATATTTTCGAGGAATTCTTTAGCTAGGACAGAAGCTGAAGGTAAACCTTTCAAAGGAATAAAGTGGGCCATTTTAGAAAACAAATCCACAATTACCAGAATAGTATTGTACCCCGAACAAGGAGGCAGGTCCGAAATAAAATCCATTGATAGGGTATGCCAGGGTGCTGGCGGTATGTCTAGAGGTTGAAGGAGACCGGCTGGTCTTTTCTTTTGACTTTTATTTTGGGCGCAAACACCACAGGATATCACAAAAGATTTAACATCTTTTCGCAAAGAGGGCCACCAAAATTGTCGTTTCACCTTTTCTTCTGTCTTGGCAATACCGGGGTGTCCCTCTATTAATGCATCATGATAACCGGAAATAACTAGTTCGTGTAATTCCTTATGTGGCAGGAATAAGCGTCCCTGGAAATAAGGTAAACCATTATCTATGGTAAAGTCTGATCCCTTTTGTATCCAATCCTGTAAGGTTGTAGGGTCCAGGAGTTGTTTCACTCTGGCTTGAATGTCTTCAAGCGTCTGTAACGAAGTCATGCCTAGAATTCTCTGTTCGGGAATTATTGGTACTGGTTCTGAGTTTGTATCAGATTCTCCCATTCCAATTCGGGGTAAGGTGTCTGCTTTGCCATTCTTGCAGCCAGGTCGATAGGTAATCACGAAATCAAATTCAGCGAAAAACAAAGCCCATCGGAGCTGCCGTGATGACTGAGCCTTGGCGGTTTTCAAATACTGTAAATTCCAGTGATCAGTGATCACTGTGATGGTATGTCAAGCGCCAAGCAGATAATGCCGCCAGGCTTTAAAAGCGGACTTAATGGCTAACAGTTCTTTGTCCGTGATTGCATAATTAACCTCGGGTGCCGAGAATTTTCTGGACCAAAATGCTACGGGATGCAGTTGGTTGGTTTCGGGATCTCTTTGGGACAGGACAGCTCCCATGGCTAGGCTGGATGTGTCAGTCTCGACGACATAAGGGAGATCTGGACGCGGGTGTTTCAATATAGGTGCGGAGGTAAACTTAGCTTTTAAATCCTGAAAGGCCTGCTCGGCTTCTTCAGACCATTCAAAACGTTTATTTTTCCTCAAGAGTGCAGTAATGGGTTGTACCACGCGTGAAAATTCCGGGATAAACCTGCGATAGAAATTGGCAAAGCCGAGCATGCTTTGAACCCCTTTTACAGAGCTAGGTGATGGCCATTTGAGGATGGCATCCACTTTTCTTGAGTCCATTCGGACTCCTTTGGGTGTCAGGATGAAACCTAGAAACTCGACTTCTGTGGTATGGAAAACACATTTCTCCAATTTAGCAAATAGTTTGTGTTGGCGCAGTTTTTCAAGTACTGCCCTGACGTGTTTTCTGTGATCAGATTCCGAAGAGGAGTACACCAGAATGTCATCGATATATATGACAACACAAACATCGATGAGTTCCGGAAGGACATCATTCATGAAGTATTGGAAGGCAGCCGGCGCATTACACAATCCGAAAGGCATCACCTGGTACTCGAATAATCCGTATTTAGTACGGAAGGCAGTTTTCCATTCGTCGCCTTCTTTAACTCGTACCAGATGATAAGCCCCCCGGAGATCTAACTTGGTGTATATGCAAGCGTCCTTCACCTGGTCAAGGAGTTCAGGGATCAGAGGCAGAGGATAACGGTTTTTAACCGTTATCTGGTTCAATGCGCGGTAATCGATACAAGTTCTAAGGTCGCCTTCTTTTTTGGGCACAAAGAACAAAGCCGAGGAGCCGGGGACTTTGACGGGCGAATAAAACCATTAGCTAGGTATTGATCCAAATATTGTCTCAAATGCAGATTCTCAGGTTCGGTAAGGGCATAAATCCTGCTACAAGGGGGTTGTGCACCGGGCACCAGATCGATTTGGCAATCGTGTGATCTGTGAGGAGGTAACGTGTTGGCCTGTCCTTTTGGAAGACGTCCTGAAAGTCTTGGTATTCCGGAGGTAGTTGCATGGAGGCAGAGGTTACAGATGCTAGATTAATCTTCAGGTTTTCTGGGTAGCAGGTTTGTGTACAATCCGGGAAGGTTGTTCTCTTAGATTGCCAATCAATTCGAGGATTATGTGTCTCTAACCAAGGGATTCCAAGAATAACCTGAAACTGTGGAGCCTTGATTACATCAAACACAACACCCTCCCGATGGCCGTCGGGACCAATAAGAGTCACCTCAGTAGTGGAATGTGTTACCGGCCCAGAGGCAATTTCAGTTCCATCGACTGTGGTGATGACATCTTTGCTGGTTTTAGGACGGAGAGGGAGGTTAATCCTAGAGACCAATTCACGATCCACATAGTTTCCAATAGCCCCACTATCGATGTATGCCTTTATTGCATGCAACCGCTTAGGCTGTTTTGGATCTACGAGAACCATTGGCACAATGAAATGCGAGGTCTGAGAGTTAGTTTTCAAGCTCGGCAAGAGGACCCCTACACTTGTCGGGCGGAGTCGTTTCCCGAAACAGAGTCTTCATGGTTTTTATCAGCGGCTCCTACCGCCTTTCGGGGTGGTTTTGCCGGGCAATCTCGTAGAAAGTGTCCAGAATTCCCACAATAAAGACATAATTTTAACTGCCGCCTCCTTTCACGTTCCTTTTGAGTTAAGGGTCCTTTAACCTCTCCAATTTGCATAGGCTCAGAGACATCAACTCCCTTGGGATTAGCATGGGTCTTGACCAACACCTGGGTCTCAAACCTGGACCGATCTGCTTTTCTGTTTTGAAGTCTGTGATCCAATTGGACCACTAAGTCTATATACTCTGTGCATTCTTGGGGTGGATTTACAACTTGGGCCAAGACATCTTTAAGTTCTCCGCCTAGGCCTCGATAAAACAATGTGACTCTTTTATCCTCTGGCCATCCCGTTTCCACAATTAATCTATTAAAGGTTACAATATAGGATAGGAGGTCCTGATTGCCCTGTCGCAGGGATAGAAGTTCGTCATCCAGAGCCTGCCCCTGAGAGTGTGGAGCAAATAACCTTTCCATGCTTGCTTGAAACCTTTGAAAATCACGGAGAATCGGGTCATCTTGAGTAACCAGTTGAACTGACCAATCGGCAGCGCAGCCGCTGAGATATGACAATACAAAGGCTACCTTGGTCTGATCATTAGGGAAGGCCCCAGGTCTGCATAGGAAGTGCAAACGACACTGATTCATGAATACGGCGAATCGTTTGGGGTCCCCAGCAAAGCGTTCGGGTGGGGCCAGCGGCATGTTTCCAGGTAGATTAATCTGCACAGGGTTACTGGAAACCACAGGAGCGGGGTTCCCTCCGGAACCGGGTAGAGTTTGCCCAGCTTGACCTTGCAAAAGCTGTCTGGCCAGGTCATCAGTTCTTTCCTTTGATATTATTTATTCCGTCCTGAGGGCATTAGTCTCTTGACGAGCGGCATGTACTTCGGCCCGTAATTCCCCCAGTAATTGGGCCAACTGATCAGTCTCAGAACTTTCCATAGCGCCTGGGTGGGAATTTGTAGGAAGGCTTCGCGTTCTGTAACGCTCACCTGACTCCCACGGAGGCGCTTGCCTGGTTTGCGCTGCTGTGACCTCTTCTAAGGTGATGCGCAGGGTTCGGAATACGGACTGGACCGGGCCCCCAAATCTGGCTTGTCTGGCTCGCAGAAGTATCCTTCTGTAGGCGAAAATAGGGGATTAACTGTCTGCGGGGTAATGCAATCAGCCTCCCACTTTCCCCTCTCGCCCTCCTCGAAACCCTTCTGTGATTCCTCGTAGCATCTCACCTTAGGGTCTGGAAGGACGAGCTCTCCATCCTGCTTCTGATGCAGGGGCGCGTTGGTATCCAGTTACTTCACTGGATTTTCGGATTGGTGAGAACCAAACTTGCTTGGCTTCCAGGTAAGTTTTTTGATAAGAGGTTCCCCTTGTGTCCATGCATTAATTTACTAATGCTAGTGTCTTTTTCCCCATAGGGGCCGGGGTACGGAATGCCGGGGAACAGGCACCGACCCGAGATGAGAGGTGAAATCCTTGTAGAAATCAGGTAAGTCTTTAATGAGCGTTTTTTGGTAATGTCTTTTCATTCGCTCTTTAACGCTGATGTCTCTTTTTCCCCTTAGGGGCCGGGGTCCGGAAATGCCAGGATGCGGCACGGACCCGAAATGAAGAGGGAATGAATCAACAGGTAAGTCTTAAAATGGAGATTCAGCTTTCCTTATTCCCTTCTCTCTCTCACCTTTTGTTCTGGTCTTTTTCTCCCTAGGTGCTGGGGCGTGACTGCGACTCTGGATGATCGCTGCTGAACATGGAGGCGCCCTGTAAAGGTGAGTGGAATGCGGCGCTGCAGCGATCGACGCAATGAGCTTTTAAATAAAAGTCTTCCTTTTCAGGATTGTCGGCGAGATGTCTCCGGGATGCGGACTTAGCAGGTAAGGACTTTTCCTTCTTCTGTTCTCTTCTCTTCCTTTGGTGATCCAGGATGCTGGCAGGCGTGGCAGAAGTCAGGATGCAGGAGCAGACACGGTGAGCGTGCAGCTGCTAGATGCAGAACAACGTGAAGCACGTGTGGCTGTTCGGGTGGGGTTTAAATAGCCTTGGAAGAAGTTCCAGGTATGTATCCTTCCTCCAATCAGGTATGTATCCTTCCCCGACCACGCCCGGATGGTAAATTAGTCCCACAGGTAAAGTAGTTCCTTTTAGGCCTCAAGGAGGCCGGGATCCTGCAGCATGGTCTGCATCAGGTAAGTGCACCCAAGCACTTCCATAATGAGCCTGGCGTCTATGGCGCCAGGACTGATGTCTTTTATGAGCCTGGCGCCATAGGTGCCAGGACACTGTCCAAAGGGCCCCTATATGGGGTTGCTGGGTCCTTCCTTGGGGACTGGATGTCCGCTTTCGGGGACGCAGGGCTTGAACCGGCTCCCCGGGAGCGGGCATCATGACAAATAGCCTGTTATCTATTACATGATCACTAAAATGTAATTTCGATCTACAGTTGATTAGAAGGGTGCTACAACTTGGACAGGCAATGAATGAAGGTGGAGGAACCCTGGGTAACTTCAATATGGGCTAGCTCAAACAGCCTCGCTGTGATGTTCCCCTGATGTAATAATGTAGAATGGAATGAGAAATGTGAATCTCTCAACGATATCATTGAGGACGATAACTACAAAATCAGTGGAGCCCCTTTTTCCCACTTCTAGCTCGTGTAATGATTTATCTACTATAATAAAATATAACGTCTTCTTCTTCTTCTTCTTAATTATCGGAAGCGTGGGCGGACCCACGCAGGCGCTTCCCCATCCTATAGGATGATGTGCACCGTACCCACTAATTATTATTTGGCTCCATTTAAGCTCACAACTCCTCCCACCTCCCCGTCTGCCTCACAAAATCCAACATCACACTACTCCTCCTCCTGCCTCTCTCCCATCACCTCCCAGTATAATCCTCTCACTCAGCTCAGCCACACCCAACGCAGTCAACCGAACCCTCATCAATTCTCTCTCTGTAACATGTCTTTCACACCTAATCAAAAAATGTCCCACCGTTTCAGGCACCCCACACACCGCACTTGTCCCAAGATTACAGGGTGAGTGTTCATCTCAAGCACCCTGTAAAATATTTACTGGAGCTGGGAAATACCTGCACTAGATCTGAATTCAAGTTCATGCCCCTTAGTTATGTTGAACCGCTTAACCACATTGGCAGGTGGGCATGATGGAGAAAAAAGAGAAATTGGGCCTCATTACGACTGAGGCGGAACGGGTTAATGGGCTCTGCTAAAGTAGGCGGACCCGTTAAACCTGTTCCGCCTCTTTACAAGCTCCCCTCGCGGGACCAGGTAAGTAATGCCTGGTCAAACCAGGCATCCTTACCGGGTCCCGCGAGGAGAAGAGTGAGCAAACAACGGGCCGCTCGTAATCAGTCCGTTGTTTGCTCCCTCTCCCATTCCCATTAAGACCTATGGGGGCTCAAATGGGAATGGGGAAGGTACGGGCACGGGTTCCTGGAGGGAGGAATTACCGGGCCCTCCGAACTCGGAATGGCCCGGTAATTCCCCATTCAGGGAACCCGGACCCCATTTTGGCGGCAGCCATGCCGCCAAAGTCGTACTGAGGCCCATTGTCTTTGTGAAAAAGCTGTAGAAACTGCACTGTATTTATTTATTAATTGCATTTTATATTTGGATGAAAAAAATATAATTTATATAAGTGGTTAGGCATTCCTAGATATCTGGATGAAAGAGGGCGGGATTTTCTCTGGCTAACCGAAGGGGGGCAATAACTATTACTGTTGTATTGCAACTACTTTTGCAAGGAGAGTTGTGAAGGCGCGCTAGAACTAGACCTGAAAATACATTGTTTTGCTGCTATCTTAATATTTTTGATTTGTATAGAGTTTTATTATAAGGACTGTTGTAATATTGGATATGAATTCATTTAATTTATTTCATTTTTGTAGGACAGTATTTATTATTAAAGAAAGAAAAATGTATAAAGTTCATGCAATGAAAATGCAGCTATGAAGGTTTTAATTAATTCAGTTTCGAATGATGTGTGTTGGAAAATGAATTAATGTTTTGGTAAATTTAAAGCATATAGGTTTGGTACGCTGGTAAGGTTTTTTCAGTTTTTAAATGCCTGATACCTTTTATGATGATTATAAAACATTTAATTCAAAATAGAAATCTGGAGCCAATAGTTTTTTCAATATGTATTCTATCAGTGGGATCTTTGAGTCACTTTGTCACCTCTCCTGTATGTCACATAAATGTGCATGCTTGTCCATCTGGGCGTTTTATTCCAACCAGCTGGAGTGGAGCGCTTGCTGTATTTCACTTTTCTCTCTGTTCTCTTGCAGTGTGTCTCGGAGCCTATCTTCCCATTACGAATGCAGGTCAGTGTTTGGATGCCTTACCTAATATCCACATTTTTTTGTTGTTTCAAGATACAGATTTTGCAATATAAGTTTTCAAGGGAGGGATGGGGTGAGTTTTAATTTTACCTGTCATTTGGTGCTTTTTTTAATTGACATTTTTATATTGAGCTGCCCTGGCTTCTATAGACAGCGGAGTACTTTACTTTGGAAAGGAGGCTGGCTCAATTCAGATCTGTGTTAGGACTATATACACCCTGGGGTGGTTACATGAGCTCATGGGTTGCAATTGGAATGCGTTGATTGCATAGTGTCAAGGTTTAACATTGGTGGTGTGAAGGGTTGAGTATAGGCCTGGTGTTCTGGAAGAGGGGTTGGGATGTGGAGGTGGCAGAGTCCTAGCTTGGGGAAGTAGTAGAGGAAGAACAAAAGGGAATCCAAGTCTTTCCTAAAGGTCTGTTAGAATTTGAAGAATGACAGATGGTTGGTTAGAGAGTGCTAAAGTGAGGGAGCGTGGGGTGGTATGTATCTCCTGGTCTTGTTTTTGTTGTTTATTGGGGTGTTTGCAAGCATTCCGTTGGAATGACGAAGCTGCCAGTGTTACCATTTCTGTAGCGGATTAGTTGGCTTCTTTGGTGCTTTTGACCACCAAAGGAAAGCATTCAGGTTGTCCTCTCAGGGCCTGTCCATCCTAGAGGCATCAGGGATCTGGGTATATCAGAAGGAGCTGGAATATAACTAATCGCTCCAGGGAGGTAGGTTTTGGGAGATGAGCCTGGCACCCTAGTGTGTAACAAAGTTCTGATTTCATTGAGGTACACAGTAAGGATGGATCTGAGATCAGGGCCCCTGTAAGGATGAGATAAACATGTCTGGTACTCAAACAGTACACAGGAGAAACCAATACAACACATGAACTAATTCTCACACATGACAGTAAACATCTAAGAAAATGTTTGTTCATATTGTAGCTAAGCACAGAAGGATTGTGTGTACACACATACGTGTAACAGTAACACTGGTGTGAACAACCCTTGCTAGACAGTGCCAGGAGAGCACTGCCTGGACTCTGAATGTTAGGCTTCAGTTGTGTACTTACAGCAGACATTGATTTGATTTGCGTGTCTCCCAAAGCACAGATTGCAATCAGTTCAAACCCAGGAACATGGTTCTTTATATGCGGTTCTAGCGAGTGGTCAATGATGAATGTTGACATCTTACACTGGGCTAGACACTGGAGAACCAGCACCAACATCAACGCTGTCCACCCTAGAAGTGTTTGAAGTAGGCCGCCTCTCCGTTTAGGCAGATATGAAGATTTACCTTTTGTTAAAGCACAGCAGTCTATTATAAATTCGAATCTCAAAAGTGGATATTTGTTTGAGTCCTTTTACCAGTGTACACAATATTGAACTCCTTTGCATAGGGGTTGATTTCCAAATGTTTGCACTGGAGCACACATGAAGATCCCTCTAAGATCTCTGCAGTGGCCTTCAGCATGTTTTTGTAGATACCTTTTACACAAGATCATGTCACAAATACTGCAGGCAGAAGAAAACAAATATGAACATTTTTGCCTAAAAAAGTGAGCTGTTTGCACCGACTAGCAAGTGTTGGTGTGAGGTGCAAGCTGAGCTGCAGGAGCTCCTGCCTCTGCTGTGACCTCCTCAAATTAAAAGTACATGGGTGCAGTGCTGCAGGTCAAGGCTTGAGACAGGCACAATTGCAGGACTCTCCTCTTCCACACTGCATACAACAAAAGCATGGAAGCATAGGGTGCTCCTGGGTGTTGCAGCACAAGATTAGAGATGCAGGTTGTGATTCCAGACTCTGACCTTCCATCCTGACCTGCACATTCTAAAAAGACAAGTAGATTGACTCATTAGATTAGACAGTGCACAATGAGAGTTAATGCTTTTTGAGTGTCCTTTTCCAGAATTAGATCATTTCTTCTGTAGATTTGATGAAGTCTATTTAACTTTTACAGGGTGCTTATTATGCAGTTTCCCGTGTGAGTAAGCATTCTACAAAGCACACATTACATTTCTTCCCAAACCTTCAATTGAGCAAAGTAGTAGAGGTGAGAAGCAAACTGTGTGGTACAAAGTGTTTATTAGATTTAGCAGTTAATAGACTTTGTACACACTAGCAGAATACCTTCAGGTGTTCTCTGAAGGGTTACAAATATTAACATGTAATTATTTCTGCACTGTAAAATGTTATCTAATGTTTAATGCAGAAATTGATCAAAAATATGCTGGCCTGGGAGTAGTCAAATAGTTACAATTGCAGAGAGGATTGATGTCCTGTAGGCTTTTTACTCTCATGTATAATAACTGAGTATCGTCCGCATGCTTGTGGGTGGCTGTATCAGGATCTTTGAGGAGTGTGGCAGAGGCTCCATGTGAAGGTTAAAGAGGACCAGTGAGATGATGGAGCCTTGAGGGACTCAGCAGGAGGCTGGGAGTCAGTTAGAATGCAACCTATTCATATGCACAGCCTGATGTCTGCCCAGAGGAGGTAAATCGGGTTAGGACATTGCCAGTGATTCCCCTCCCATCGATGAGGAGGGAGAGGAGTATCCAGTGGCCAATGGTGGCTAGCAGAATACCTTTCCAGTCCTCTCTGAAGGGTTACAAATATTTACATGGAATTATTTCTACATCGTAAGAAGTGACCTAAAGTTAAATGCAGAAATTGTTCGCAAATATACTGGCCTGTGAGTAGGCAAATAGTGGCAGTCACCTTCTCCCAGGGGGAGCTTTTGTTGTGGCGGTGGATGGCGTTTTTATGAATTCTGGCATTTGATGTTTATCACAGATGTCCTGAAGAATACACCAACTCTCAAAGACAGTTCAAGGGTTTTATTATTTGCGTAGCCAAGGGGCGCCCTAAGGGTTGTCCCTCTCTCATCTAGACACAGGCATTCCCTTCCTAACCCAGGTGTCCCTTGACCCCGAGATGGTCACTAGAGATAGTTAACCCCTACTATCTACAAACATTTTGACTCTAGATAAAAGCAAAAGCCTTATCTATCTAAACTCCTTCAGGGCACAATCTAGAGGGTCCCTACTCTAAGCTTCCCCAAGATGGAATTTAAGGGATTTGTACCTTATAGACACTCAAGCCCCATTTAGCCTTTTCCTCCAAAGCATTACCGTTCCCCTCCCTATTCCTTCTTTCACTCTCCCCTTCATCCTATTACTCTCATCCCTCCTACACCAGCCACTCTCTCTCCTTCCTCTCTCTGATACTTCCTATTCTGTCCTTTCACTGTTTCTTCCTCCTGCCTTCACACTCTGATCTTACCTCCTACTTCTCCCTCTTTCTCTCTTCTCCACACTACCACTATCTTCCTCTCCGAGCTAGTGGCATGCCCCTCGCCACTCTACTACTCCCCTCTCTACTCTCTCCACTCTACCACTTGTGAAGGCATCTTGGAGTAAGAGACAGACAACAGATTCTGAATTAATAATAAAACGTTATCAACCTAAAAGCCAGGATGGAAAAATATCTTGCCCTAAACTATGGTGGGATTTTCCAACCAAACCAAAACTAAGGAAAGTCAAAGTCCAAGAGTTCAACTTAGGAATCTGTCTGTGTCCAAAACCTATACTTGCCCTCACAACTAATAACAGGGCCTGTGGTAGCGGCCCTGTAGTTATGGTTAAGTTGCTCAACCCATAGGACTTTTGGGCAGTTTATAACTTTTCCCCCCTGGACGAATCCTTACGAAACATTGCAAGAAAAGTATATGACTCGTCAGATTGATTCTGCGAAGTTTGGTGAGGTTTTGTCACGGGGAGGAAAAGTTATAGGGGGATCCCAAAATGTGCAGTTTTTCCCATAGAAGCAATTGAAAAAAACATTTGCTCACACCTACAGCCCAAAACCGCTGGATGGATTTTCTCCAAATTTATGGCAGGAGAGGCAGCTTGGTCCCAAAAGTGTGCTTTTGTGAATTTGGTGTAAATCGTTCAGTAGTAAAAATGACCAAAAAGTAGGTTAAAAAAAAATAGTTATATCTGAGTTTAGGCCGCAGACTTACTTCCCTGTACGGTCCGCAGACAGGCCTCCAATTGGTCCAGAGGGCGACGTGATGTCCACGAACATCGGACGCGCCGGCTGATTGGATGGTGAAAAGCGTGAGGTGCGTCACATTTTTGGGAAATGCCCGCCATGTTGGATTTGCGGACAGTGCCCATTGTCCGCGGACATGGCAGTAAAAACATTAAAAAACACATTATTGCACTTTTCAAACTTATGAAACAATCTCTGGGGAGGTGAGGGGTGATGAGGATGGGATGGGATATGGCCATAATAAGCCAAAAACGGGCGTGTTTCTTCTCCAGTGTCCGCGAACAGTCCGGGGCAGTCCTGTGATGTTCGCGAACATCAAAGATGTTATGCTTACTTGCGCATTACAGGGTTGGTGAAAATCCGTTTTTGGATGGCTTATAACTTTGGCGCCACTCAATGAAACTGCATGAAATTTGGGAATTTCATTCCAGACCTGACTTTGAATGGTTCTGCAAAGTGTGGTGTGCTGTTTTTCAAGAGGGAACAAAATTAGGGGGGGTCCAAATTATTTTAAAGGCTTATAAATGTGGTCCCAATTGACAAATCTGCACATCAGTTTGCAAAACGATTTTAGACCTAGATATGAAAGTTTTATGCAAAGGTTGGTGGGATTTTGTCAAGAGGAGGCAAAATTAGAGGGGTGGTCTCAACATTTTTAGATGGCTTATAACTTTGTTGCTGTTTTACGAATGTGGACAAAAGTTTTCAGAAAGATTATAGACCCAACATTTAATGTTTGAATAAAGTCTGAATGGATTTTATCAAGTGGGGGCTAAGTTATATGACTATTGTATGTACAGACATTTTGACACTTTTGAAAAATAAAACATGGGCGGATTTGCAGCAAACTTGTGTAAGGAGCATTGGCAAGGACCTGAAAGTATGGTTCTGCAAATGTGTCAGTGTTTTATTTTTTGAAAAGTGTCATAATGTAGGTACAAAAAATAGTGATACACCTTTGGTGACTGAGGTATAGCCTGTGGCCATGGGCAGTGGCTATATTGTCTGGGGGGACCAGCAATGGGGTTAAAGTGGGCATGGCTACCAGGGATTGGCTATGTGGCAACGTTTTGAATAGGAACAAAAAATGTGCTTTTGGTTACAGGTTGAAGTGCTGTATGGGATTGCAGCAATACGCACAATGAGGGTCAGCAAGAACTTGAAAGCATGGTTTTGCAAATATTTCCTGTGTTTTATTTTTTTCAAAAGTGTAAAATATAAGTACACAACACAGTGATATAACATTGGTGTCGGGGCAAAGGGCCTGGCCGTTAGCAAGGAGAAATGTGCACTGTAATTTGGTTATTGGTGCATGCGGCATGGCCGAAGCGGTAGGTTTGAATGGGAAAAAGTATTCTGCTTTCGGTTACAGACTGAAGTGGTGGACTAGATTACAACAAACTTGCGCAATGAGCATTAGCAAGGATCTGAAAGCATGTTTTTGGAAATATATCTTGTATTTTATTTTTCAAAACTGTAAAAATATAAGTAGAAAAATTAGTGATATACATTAGGTGTGTGGGTAGTGGGCCTGGCCCTCAACAAATGCAAATGTGTACTCTGATTTGCTTATTGGGGAATGCAGCATGGCCTAAGCCTATGCCCCTTGGATTTGGAGACTGGCCATGGGTACAAGTCATGAGCACTGGTCATTGGTTACATTATTCAATATGCCTATCCAGAATAGGGCAGCAAGACTTATCCTTGGCCTTAAGCCCAGGGACCACATCTCTCCTGCACTAAAAAAGTATTTACTGGCTCCTGGTTGCTGCACGGATTAAATTCAAATCCCTCTGCATCATCCACAAGGCTGTCTGGGCCCGGGGATCTCTCTAAATACTCTCCCCCTAGACCACTTTGCTCCTCTGGCACCAACTCCTTGTGTGTAAAGCGTTTTGCTAAGCAGAGAGCAGGGGGTCGCTCACTTTCCTTTGCAGGCTACCTCCTTTGGAAAATCCTCCCCCACCTCCTGGCCTAGAGCAGCATCTTCTCAAATTCCAGAAGCTCCTTAAGACTTTCCTCTTTTCCTCTTTCCCTCCTCCTTCTCCCCTTCTCTCCTCTGCTAATCTCATAGTTGCTGAATCTGTGTCCTTGGGCCTAATGCATCTTCGAGGCCTTGACCTCCCACACCAATTCTTCCCAGCTCCTGTCTTTCTGCAGCACTTTGCATCTGCATACCCTCCGCTCTGGAGGCTCGCACTTACACCTCTTTCGGGCAAAGCCGTGTAGCACTCAATATTCTTGCACTGCATCCATGGCTCACCCACGGGTTTGGACTCCCCAGCACTTACCCCCTCTTCCCTCTGCCTTTCTGCACTTGCATGTTCTGAATTCTCACAAGGCATAGTAGGTTCATCCCTCTTCCCCCTCTGCTCTTAAATATTGTGTTGTAATGTTGTAAGTGTACTTCCCACCCTCTCTCCCTCCCTTTGAAACAGTATATTCTTATTTTATAAGTGCCTAACAAGCAAACAATAAATACATACATTATATAGTGGACACTGAGCTAGGATACAGGGTAGGAGCAGTGAATAATAGGGGTGGTTTGGTTTGGCTGGGGTCATGGTGGGGCCTTATGTTGAAGGCAATTTGTCAATGATTTCCATCCCCAGCATAATAACCGACATAAGTATGTGTTGCAAAACATTTGTAGAAGATTGTTAAGTGGCAGTTGGTGTGTCGAAGCTTAATATGGTCATAGAGTTATATGTAGAGTTTTTGGAAGGGATTGGTGGATGTATGTGTGAATGTTTGAAAGCAGGCATTGAGGGAGCGTTACAAATATAAAATGAAAAAGGGTAGTAGGGCAGCCCTGTGCGATGATGTCCACGTGCCAGCCGGGTCTTTTAATGATCCATTGCCTGAAGAGGGAACTGTGGAGACAGCAAATAGTTATAAAGGTTCATCCGTTATGGTCCTTATTGTATGTTAGAGAAAAGTATTTGGGACAGAAAATTGTTTCTTTCCTTTTATATCTTTCTCTAGTATACAATTGTCTAATAGCACCCTGGGCGTGGGAGCCAGCCAGTCAAGGGGCTGGGAACGCGGGCTTGAACTGCTGGTACAAGCCTGTGTTCCATGCCGCCTGATGGCTGGCTCTCCCTGCCGTAGGAAGGAAAATCCTTTTTTTTAGCATCCCGGGTTACCGTTTTGGCCGCTAGGGGTGCTACTGGCCCTCATCCCCCGTTGCAGGGGCTGGATTCGGGGATAACGGCTCAGAGCTCTTGTTATCCGCCCTCGCTTCGCTTGGGCCGATAACCTGGGCTGCCAATGACAGTTGTCCCTGGTGTTAGTCTTAACAGTGCACGGTGGTAGGCGCGAGTTATGGTTGCTTAGCTTACCATAACTGGCAAATTTCTGAGGTTTTTCGGTTTTACTTGTAACCTTAACGTCCCTTTAACAACGTTTTTTCATTGAATCTATACAATATGCAGGGATGTCAGCAACCAACAAAACAGTTTTCAACATAAAGTTCGGAGCTCTGACCAGCTTGCAGGTTTCTTTCAGCTCCCTTCCCCAAGTATAAAACAGTTGCAACAAAAGTCTCAGGCTTGCCTTAAGTTCAGGATGATATAGAATTAAGCAGTACTCAGGGTTTCCCTTCCCCAAGTTCAAAACACAGTTCAAAACATAGTTCAAAACACCAAGTATCTTGAAATTCCGTCCTCAAGTCAATAAGTAGTTCAAACCTCAGAGTTCCTTTCCCCAAGATGCACTTTCAATGATATATTGATATAATGGTGTTTTCTAGTTTTTCTTAAAGTTCTACGCCCCACTTGCGCCCTCTGCATTGTAACAAAAAAAAGTGTCTTGGCTAAAAATTGGAGTTCATTTTGGTTCACTTGTTCAAGTTCCTCTCCAAAGTTCCATTCACTTTGGAGTCCACTATACATTGGGTTCACTTGACTTGTGTGAGATTCTATTCACTTTAAGATTCAATCTGTATTGGTTTCTTTAGTTCAAAGTCTGATGGATTGGTAGATTCAACAAATATGAACTTGGCTTGGTTTTAAAGTTTGATTCACTTTTAAGTTTGGCACATGGTGAGTTTATTTGAATTTCAAAGCTTCATTTCTTTATAATCTTCATAAGTGACAGTTTTCTTTCAGTGCAGCATTCAGTAAACATGAAGATAGTTTTGTTAAGCTTTGAATTCGGTTCAGAATTCAGTAATTGTCAAAGGTTTTTGTTGTTATATATTCAGTTCATTTCATTGTGATATGCCTTTGTAGTTTTGCCTTTAAACGTCCCCAGCTTTCATGTACACATGTCCACTTGGTGAAGTATTCGAAGGGTTCAATGATTAACAAGCTCCATTGTTTGCTGATTAACAAGGATTTGGATCGGAGGCCTTTGAAAACATGTCTCACCATTCACACGACCATTCTGATACAAAATAACCTTCCGGGTAAGATCAAACACTCGCATACCGGGTTTCTGCTTTCATAGAAACGCACTGGTTGCTTTGTTGTGAGTTTCCACAGTGCAGATCTCTCATCTTTCTGTTCTGCGCCTCAGGCCTCCACCTCCCGTCCCTCAGGCACTCCGGGGTCAGCTTCTGTCCCCATAGCCCCTCCACCCAGGTGATCCTCCCTCGCTTGTCCGCCCCCAGGGTCGGGATCCAAGAGCGATGGCCTTTCCCTTGCCACCTGCGTAGAGGACCCATGGGGAATAGGAGTCAGAATACCCTCAGGTTTCTCACATACTCCTCTCTCCACTCTACTACTACTCCACTCTCGACTCCAATACTACTCCCCTCTACTGGTACTCCCCTATACATTCCTACTTCCATCTCCACTCCACTTCTACTCCCGTCTCTACTACTATTTCTCCCGTCTCTATCCTACTACTATGTTCCTTCCCGTCCTGACTTTCTCCAGTGGTCACCATTCTTTGACTTCCCCCAGTCACCTTATCAATCACTCACTACTCTCCTCAATCAGTCTCTTTCTTACACACACACACTTTTTACACACATTCAAACCACTGTCTACCAACAAAAATTACCTCACCATGCACACTCTGTAATAAAATCTACTCCACACTCTTTTATTGGTCCTAGTGCTTCTCCCTTGCCCTCACCCGAACAACCAATACATTCCTGTCATCCATTTTATCCTCCATCTTCTTTTTCAAATGGCTCTCTGCCTCAGTCGATTCCCCTGGCTAACGGCTGCCTTTCATTTCCAGAGGAGAGGTTTTACAAGCATCAGAATATTCAAAAAGATTCTTAAACATTGCTGCTTTTTCAAATGCCAAACTGCCGGTCTCTGGCAATGGCGGCCCACAACAGTCAATGTCCGAGCTTGTGTTTGTTCTTTTCGGTGGGAGGACAATTATGGTTTGACGCAGGTGCTGCTCTGCTGTGCCTTTACAGTGTAAGAGGATTCAATTCAACACTACAGCTAAGTCAATGCCTAGTCTGGGATACTGAATGGAAACCCTTATTAATATATCTTTATGTCCAGTTCATGCGTTCTGGATGACTACCCCTATATAACACCCCTCTCTTGGAATCCCCCTGACCCCACTGAGCCAAGAAGTAGTTCTGTTTTGCAAGTTTAAGGGTTTATTTGATAATTTAAACAATATATATATATATCACGCTTTATAATAAATTAATAATTGAATATCACACTTAATCTGAGCAGTAATCAATAATGGATAGTCCGGCACTAGCACACTTCTTTATAATCAATGATGAGTGGTTATAGGATGGATAAAATAGCAACAATACTTTGATGGTTTCAAATGGATGCAATGTGGAATGAAATGCAGTACAGAAAATAACTTGATAGGATTTCAGCAAAAGACAATGTAATCACTTTCTTGGACAATTCACCCCCCCCCCTTTATGCAATGCAAGGAAATGGAAGGAAAGCACACAGTTCTCAGAAATGCAATCAAATGTAATTCAGTTCACCCCAGCAAGCTTAGACTACCGAAGTTTGAAACACAGGCCCAAAATGCTTTTATATGTGCTGGCAATGAAGTGAAAAATATGCTAAAATGCTTTTAATTCCCTTTAGAGGTTCAGGGTGAGTGGTATCAAGTTAATATTAGTCCAGGCTCACTCTAGCAATGATTCAGGGATGGTTCTTAAGAGGCAAACGAATTTTTAGCAAGGAAACTGCTGTTTTCACACGTGGAGAAATTTGCAAATCGCGGCAAAATTCGCGAGTGCGTTTTTCGTGATTGCGGTAAAAGTGTATGGAATAGGAATGCGGTTCTAGGTTCGTTGAAAAGCCAGGATTCCCAGCTTTCAGAGGAAAGTTACTGCGAGTCTCTAAGACAAACGGTCACGGAGATATGAGCGATATGGTAAAGGTCGTTTTTCAGATTTGAAATTTTAAAGTTCAAAGTGACAAGTGACAGCTAGCAACTAGAAATGACAGGTGACAGCTTTGCAAATGACAGGTGACAGTTAGGAGGCAGTTCTACTTAGATTAAAATAGCTTGGATTAGATTATTTTAACTAAGAGATTGGTTCTGCACAGTTCTGCTAGGTACTCACAATATATTTAGAAATAGAATGGGCCTCGCCACGGATCTGGTCAGGTTTTAGACTGGACTCTGGTCTGGTCTTGGCACTTCACAGTGATCTGGGTCAGCTCTCTTGTTCTGCTAACAGTGGTCTGGGTCAGCTCTGCTCTCTCTAGGTACAGCACTGCTTCTGGATCTTTCTGCACATTGATGGATTTGAAGTCTGGATCTCTGGATGTGGTATGGTCTGGCAGCATGCTCCGCAGCAAATGGAATTGAATGTCCCTATCTGTCCTGACTGTCTGCTTTTATGTGTTTTGAAAATGGGTGGAGAGGCTAGCTTCCTAGGCCCTACCCCTCTCCACTTGTCATTGGCCACTTCATTCTCTTCCCCTTGATTGGGGAATGAAATGAAGTGTCATCATGATGAGGTCTGTTTATGGTACAGAGAACCCACCCCTGTCAAATTACACACAATCTATATTTTGACCCAAAAGACATATTTGCACAGGTACACATTTGTTTAAAATTACATGCACCCATCACATATCACAGGAGGTATGCCCTGTTCAAATCTGCTCTTCCTGGGAGCTTGCATTCAGAAATGGCAACATATTTCACTTTTTGGTCAGGTTACCAATATCAGATTCTTACTCAAATTTACCCAAATGATGTGTGCAAGGCATGCAGGCATTAAATGATGAAGTATCAGACTTTTCACATGCAGACATTTTAAGTAATACCCTCTTAACTGCTAGTTTGCCCCCAGATCATGCCACCGGTTCTAAAAACCTCTTAAAATGTGGGCAGAAAAATCACAAGAATTATGGTATCATTTAAATAATTATGACAAGTCCGTACTATGAGTTATTCATCTTTTTCTAAAACCATATTCTGGCTACAGAGGGGTGTGGTTTCAGGTCACATGGTACAGAAACCAGTTTTTCCACTTTCTTCAAGCTCAGCCTCTGTCTCCAGTTTCTCCCCCTCCCAGTTTCTGCCAAGCCAGCTTGCTCTCACATGCAGTGCTCCTCCCCTTTCCTTCCAGGAGGAAACCACATTTACGACTCCCACCAATAAAACATTTGCCTGAGTCAGGACAGGGCTTTGTTCAATTTCCCGCAGAGCCCAGGTAATTCAATCAGAGAAGTGTCAGATCCCTTTTTGTGGGAACAGCAAAAGGCAGCTGGCCTGGGAACACAGCTGTAGTGCAAGCCTCATCTCCTGTCGGGGGTAGCTGGTGGGCAGAATTCAGTTCCTTAAGCCAGGCCCCAGCTAATGTCACTTTTAGTTACCCAGTTTTCTGCATTCAAATAAAACTAACCATTTTTACATATGCAGCTAGAATTCTGATTCTAACAATTGCAACCTATGTGACACTCAAAAGTAGGTCACTCATTTCTTTTAAACATTTAGGTTTTTAGTGTCTTTCAGTCCAAATTTACTTAAACTGCTGAAATCCACAGCTCAGCCAGTCTTGTATAAACCTTCAAGTCACTTCAGAATATAACTTTACATTGGATCCACCTCTCAGTAAGTCTTTCTTTGGCCTGCTTTGGGTTCATTTATTCAGTTTTACACGAAAAAGAAAAAAAGTCTGGTGCTGTTTTAAAACGCCGGCTTTCTGATAGTGGTGAGTACTGGTAATGCACCCATTTTTGGGATTTAAGAAAATGAATTCCCCACAATTCTAGGTTGCTTTTGGCAATCAGCATTGCCATTCCCAATGGTTTCAGGCTACTGTGTGGGTAGTCCAATGGTGGTTTTAGGCAGTGCCCTTCTGTGCCCATAACATCGGCAAAATGGGTGGCAGCCTATTCTTCATGCACTTCCCTGGGCATTTTCTGGAATCTCTGGCCATCATGATGTTTTCCATGTCAGTACTGCACAGTTTTGAGGTAGGGCTTGGATGCGTGGATAAAAACATCCCACAAGCCCCCCTCTTGCGATGGCCATTCTGTTTCACTGATGGGACTCGCAAGACCTGGGATGTTTCCTCATCTTCTTCCAATAGATGGCACAGTTCAGCATCTTTTCCTCCATCCGGTCGGATCGATCGGTTCTCCTCGCCGGTCCTGATGGGAGTATTGGGCGGTACACTGGGCCCCTTGCGTCTCTGCTCCCGGTCTCCGGATCGTCCTCCTTGGCCCGTCTCCAGGTTTTCTTTCTCCTAGGACGACAAAGGAAGAGCGGCAATACCTATTCATGGACATTTCTCCCCCACCATGGATATAGTGGGGTGGCATATAAATTTATAGTCAAAACATATGAACATGCACATTTCTTTTTGCATTCCAAAACGAAAACACCCACATTGAGAAACTCAGAATTTGATAGGCGATATGTAGGATCTTTTAAGTTAGAACTGAATTAATCTGAGACAGTACCCTCTAGGATTCCAGAGGATTCCTCCAGTTGCTGCAGAGTGTGCCTGGGATGGCAACACTTCAACTGGTTTATGTGGACCCACTTGTCTTCCCCCTCTGCCAAACCGCCTTTGGGGATGCGGATCTTGTAGGCCACAGGGGAGATTTTGTCTATAATCTCAAAGGGTCCCTTCCATGTAGGCAAAAATGTTGGCTGTTTGGCCTGGTTCCTTTGGAAATTGTATAGATAGACCCGGTCCCCCACCTGATATTCCTTCCTAGAAGTTTTCAGGTCATAGTGGGTCTTCATGCTATCAGCTGATCTTTCTAGATTCCGCTGAGCATAAGCAAAAGCATGTTGAAGGTGTTTCCTTAAATTCTCCACATACTCATGAGTTGTGGAGGCATTTATTAGTGTTTGCTCTTGGGTCCTGTAGAGCAAATGCTGAGGAAGCACCATCTTGCGCCCAGTCATCAACTCAAATGGTGACATTTTGGTTGCAGATGAAGGGGTAGATCTGATGGCCATTAGGACCAGAGGTAATCGGATATCCCAACTTGGCCCAGAATCTGCCACAAACTTCTTTAATATGCTCACAATGGTTCGGTTATATCTCTCTATTGCCCCAGAAGAAGCTGGCCGGTAAGCAATATGCAACTTCCTTTTGACCCCCAGTATCTCCCACATCTTTGTCATCACTTCACCGGTGAAGTGGCTACCTCTGTCTGACTCAATCCTTTGAGGTAGACCGAAACGGGAAAAGATGTGGTTAATCATCAGGGCAGCTGCAGTTTCTGCCTTGCAGTTTGGGGCTGGGAGACATTCCACCCACTTGGTAAACAAGCATGTCACAGTCAACATGTACTTATTCCCCCTAGCAGAGCGAATCACGGGGCCTACAAAGTCGATTTGTAAATCTGACCATGGCAGTGTCATCCCCCGCTTTTGGAGAGGCGCACGGTGCGTGAGGGATGATGGCTGAAATTGTGCACACACAAGACACCCCTTCAAGTATTGGTCAAGGTCCTGCCCCATGTGTGGCCAGTATGCAACCTCTCTTAAGATTTCCAATGTTGTGTGAAACCCCCTATGACCGGCGGTGGCCGCATCATGGGCGTGACTTAACATCAGGCTTCGGAATGAGGTAGGAACCACCCACTGATCGTGGCCAGCTTTGGAATTCCTTACCAACAAACCGTCTTGGATTCGGAACATTTTTGGACATTTCATCAACAATCTTAGGTCCTCTTTCCCAATATAATCGGTATCCGTCAGGGGAAAGTTCTCAGGGTCCTCAAGGTGTTGGTAAAACTTACCAATAATTGGATCCCCCTTCTGAGCGGTAACCAAATCAGCATCAGGGGTCTCCTTACTCCATTGTGCAATTGAAAGGTCGTTGTGAGCATTTGTCTGGGACCTAGTGATAGCAGTGACCTGGATTTCCCCCAACAGGGACTCAATCTCAATTAGATCCCCTTGGATGGCCCCGTTTTTGGCCAGCTGATCAGCTAAGTCATTTCCAGTTTTATCTGGTCCCTCTACTTTGGAAAGACCCTTGATCTTTTTCCAATAGATGGTCATCTCATTCGTGGTGACCAGATCATCAATGTTTTGGATCAACTTCCCATGTTTCAAGGGTTTGTTGTTAGCACATAACATGCCTCTGGTTTTCCAATTAACCAGGTGCTCCACGAACCCGTTCCGTACATATTCCGAATCTGTGATTATGACCAGTTCGTGGAGTTGATGCTGGACAGCAGTGAGGATGGCCTGATGCACAGCCATCAATTTTGCCACCTGACTACTTCGGGGACCAATTTTGTATCCAGCGGAGTGTTCTGGGGACTCATTCACCCATGCATTCCCTACGCCGGCCACCAGTTCTTTCTCCCCGTGGTTGTCAACATGGTACGAGCATCCATCCACATAGACAGTGGGCATTCCCTCACACTTGTCTTCTTCAAAGACTTTGTTTGGGGAATTAAGGTATGCCTCTGTGTTGTCCTTGATTTTTAGACTTTCATCCTCGAGACAGTTTTCTCTGGCACAATCATGCAAGTCACCCAGACCTTGCGCAAGGGGACTCTTCTTGTTTTGGCCATATCTGACCTCCACAGGAAAGCCTTGCATTGACAGAATCCAGGAAGTAATTCGAGAATTACTCACATTTCCAGCCCGGATTCAATCACTTTGGAGATATTGCAGAGGCTGGTGTGGAGTCTCCACTATGATGTGTTCCCCCTGGATAAACAGGCGGTAATTCTTCAATGCCCACACCGTTGCCAGGAGTGCCTTCTCACAATCGTTGAATTTTTCCTCCACAGAGGATAAAGTTTTGCTCGCATAGGAGATTACTTTATTGACCTTGTCATGCTTTTGGTATAATACTGCCGTCAAGCACGTATTAGAGAACCCCGTCTCCAGGAAGAACTCCTTGTTTCTGACAGGGTAAGCTAGGCAAGGCGCTTGTGAGAGGCTTCTTTTGAGTTGTTTTACCGCCTCGGCTTGTTCTGGACCCCATTCCCACTTGACCCCCCCCTTCAGGAGATGAATCAGGGGTCTGGTGATCTCTGCGTAGCCCTCAATGAACTTTCTGCTGTAATTAGTCAGTCCAAGGAGGCTCCTTAGTTCCCGCAGAGTTGTGGGGTCTTTCAGTTTCTGAAGTGCTTCCACTTTCTTTTCCTGGGGACAGAGACCCTGAGGAGTAATCTCATGCCCCAAGAAATTAACACGGGTTCTACACCACTGTGCTTTCTGAAAGGAAAGTTTTGCTCCGGCGGCCCTCAACTGCGTCAGAACATAACGGATCTCCGCTATGTGTTCCTCCACAGATGAACTTTTGATGAGGACATCATCTACATAAGCCAGGTTACCCCTCGCACCCAGGTCGGGCATGGCCTTATGTAGGAAAATGTTGAATTCATTGCCGGAGTTGAGGTATCCGAAGGGAGTCCGGGTCCATGTGTATTGCTGGCCCCCAAAGGTAAAAGCCAGCTTGTATTGGTCCTCCCAACTGACAGGCACAGTCCAGTATCCATTGGTCAGGTCTATTGCAGTGAATACCTGTGACCCCTGGATCTGGGCCAGCCCTTGGTCAATGTAGGGCAGAGGCCATCGGGAAGTATGGACCCGTTTGTTGAGCTCCCTGAGGTCGGCGCAGAGTCTCCACTGGCCGTTTGGCTTCAATATTCCCAGCACCGGATTATTGAAGGTGCTGTGGACTGGACGGATTATTCCCCGGGACTCAAGGTTCTTAATTATTTCAGTAAGGGACTCCATGGATGCGAGAGGCAAACAATATTGCTTCACAAACACTGGAGTCATGCCAGGGTCCGTGGGGATTGTTGTTGTGTGGATGTCGGTGCGGCCACAGTCATATGAGTCTACTGCAAAGAGATCTTGGAAATCCAAGAAAACTTGTTTCAACTTTTGCTTTTGTTCCAGAGTCACACAGGCATCAGCTAGGTTGACTCTCTCTTCCACCATCTGCCTGAAGCCTGGAAAGACTTCTGGTTTGGCTATCTCAGCGGCCTCCTCCAGCTGGGTGGAGAAGTCCCTGGTCAGAGTGCTGATTTGGACTGGAGGCTTCAGGTGGGAAAGGCAGCCCTCATGGACCTGGAAAATTACCTCATCCCTCCTGAAGTCACAAGTCACATCTTCCTTACCATAAGGGCAAGAAGTGTACACCAGGAAGTTCCCCCCATGCCGGGTAAAAATCCTGTCTGGTGTTGTATTGTCCTCACTGTCACTGTCAAAACAGTCCTTGGGGATTGGTCCTAACAGTTCATTACCTAAATCGATGGAAAAATGTCGGTCATCAACCGCCATTCCAATAATGGTGCCTGCGGCTAGAGTAATACTCTTTAAGTCGCTGTTATCCACCTCTATTAGAATGGTGTCATGTTCTATGTTGACTAATGTTGTTGGGTTTACCCCCAACCCTTGCTGTTGGAGAGAAGCGTTTAGATGTATGTAAGCATCAGGGTTTTGCAAATATCGTCCTCTTTTAACTTTCACTTCCAGGGAGAATTGTCGGGTCCTTTCTGGGATGGTGACTTCCTCTTTGTTCTGAATTTCAACTGCATAAGGTAGCAATTGAGCTGACCTAAATGCTTTTTCTGGATCATCAAAGCCCATGGGATTATCCGCTAATCGGGACCAAGCTTTGAAGTTTATTAGGTCCAAACTAATGGCAAAGCGATTGAGAATGTCACTTCCTAAGTAAAAGGCGGCAGGGACGTCTCGCACGACCCAACAATTGTGGACTATGCTCTTGTTGCCAATGGAGATTTTGAGCATACACCTGCTTGGCAGGAGATGTTTGGAATTAGGTGCTTCCAGGTCCATTTCCCATTTGTCTATCAGTTTGAATGTGGGAATGGCTGGATCTTTTGGGAGTTGGCGAAACATGGCTTCGCTGATGAAGCTCTTACTGTTGTTCACACACACTCGAGCGAGAACAGAGTCCTTCCCATCATTTAACTGAACAGGGATGAACAACTGCTCTCCAATTTGCTGAATATCAGCCAGGCTCTGAGCTGATTTCACATCTTTCTGGACTATAGGAGTGGGAGTTTCTGATTGTGGATTGGTAAAGAATTTCAGGGTGTTTCCTTCCAGTGTGGAATACCACCTTAAACTGGAAGGAAGGTTGATTTTCAGAAATAAGAGGACCCCCCATCACCAGTCTGTTGTCCTACTGCTATTACTGTCATGTCTGGAATTTGGCTATTCTGGAAGTGAAATTCTACTTGGTCAGATTTTTGTTCAACCATGTGGCAGGTGCCGTTTAAACTAACATGGTTGACACTCTGTTTTAATTTTATTGGTCGGCTAGTCTGGGTCCAGAGGACCTTGTTTACGCAATCTATTAAGGGTGACAACCTCCTCAGTAAACAAGGGGTGCCCTCTGGAGTCACAACTATGACCGGGTGTTTCAACTTGTGTCGCCCAATTTTAATGTCCAAATCTGCCGTCCCCTCGATGGGAATTTCCTTCCCGTCAAAGTTCTGGAGTTGTCCAGGAAGAGAGGTGAGAGGAATTTGGTAATTCTCTCCCCTTCCTGCATTCAGTTCATCAAAGGCCCTTCTGGACAGAAGGGTAGCTTGAGATCCCGTGTCCACCCGCGCTAAAATTGTACCCTGCCCCTGTACTTGTACCGGGGCATAATATCTTCCCTCCTTCTCCTCAAGGGGGCACAGATAATGCACATTTTTGGACAACTGGTGGGCTAACTTTCTGGTTTTGGACATTGCTAGCGAAGAGATTTGGGCAGAATTCTGTGGAGAGCCTTGTGAATCTGAAAGAAAAAGTTGGCAACTGGAGATCAGAGCCATTGTGGGTTCCCCTGGCTCCGGCTCTGGGCCGCCCCCCCCTTTTTGGAGGCAGTCACCAGGATGGGTTTGAACCAGGGGATTTTATTGCTGTTGGTTCTGGGATGAGATGGTGGGCGGCGGTAGCTCAGTCTCCACATCTCCGCAGTCTGGATTTGCATCCCTAGGGACCCATTTTTCTTTGGGAGGAGTTCCCCCCTCTCTGAAGGAGAAGACCCTTTTCCCAGGATCTTCTGAGGATCCCTCTCCCTCAAATTGGAAGATCTGTACCTCCTCCTCAAACTGAGTCTGTTTGGGTCTTTTGTTTCTCCTACCCCCCCTCTGCTCCTTTGGAGGCAGACTTTCAGGGGCAGGATATTTTGTTTCCGGTTCCTGGTTTTCCAGGGGCTGTTTACAAGTTGGGAAGGAAGCTTCCTCCAAGGCTTTACACCCCCCTTCCCCTTGTGCCTCCTCCCTGGGAACCGGTGAGTTATCGGGGTCAGCTGGCACACTGTATTAATCTGCACAAGTGATAGATCTAACCCAAACGTCCCGGACGAGCCCCCATGTTGTAAGAGGATTCAATTCAACACTACAGCTAAGTCAATGCCTAGTCTGGGATACTGAATGGAAACCCTTATTAATATATCTTTATGTCCAGTTCATGCGTTCTGGATGACTACCCCTATATAACACCCCTCTCTTGGAATCCCCCGGACCCCACTGAGCCAAGAAGTAGTTCTGTTTTGCAAGTTTAAGGGTTTATTTGATAATTTAAACAATATATATATATATATATCACGCTTTATAATAAATTAATAATTGAATATCACACTTAATCTGAGCAGTAATCAATAATGGATAGTCCGGCACTAGCACACTTCTTTATAATCAATGATGAGTGGTTATAGGATGGATAAGATAGCAACAATACTTTGATGGTTTCAAATGGATGCAATGTGGAATGAAATGCAGTACAGAAAATAACTTGATAGGATTTCAGCAAAAGACAATGTAATCACTTTCTTGGACAATTCACCCCCCCTTCATGCAATGCAAGGAAATGGAAGGAAAGCACACAGTTCTCAGAAATGCAATCAAATGTAATTCAGTTCACCCCAGCAAGCTTAGACTACCGAAGTTTGAAACACAGGCCCAAAATGCTTTTATATGTGCTGGCAATGAAGTGAAAAATATGCTAAAATGCTTTTAATTCCCTCTAGAGGTTCAGGGTGAGTGGTATCAAGTTAATATTAGTCCAGGCTCACTCTAGCAATGATTCAGGGATGGTTCTTAAGAGGCAAACGAATTTTTAGCAAGGAAACTGCTGTTTTCACACGTGGAGAAATTTGCAAATCGCGGCAAAATTCGCGAGTGCGTTTTTCGCGATTGCGGCAAAAGCGTATGGAATAGGAATGCGGTCTAGGTTCGTTGAAAAGCCAAGATTCCCAGCTTCCAGAGGAAAGTTACTGCAAGTCTCTAAGACAAACGGTCACGGAGGTATGAGCGATATGGTAAAGGTCGTTTTTCAGATTTGAAATTTTAAAGTTCAAAGTGACAAGTGACAGCTAGCAACTAGAAATGACAGGTGACAGCTTTGCAAATGACAGGTGACAGTTAGGAGGCAGTTCTACTTAGATTGATTAAAATAGCTTGGATTAGATTATTTTAACTAAGAGATTGGTTCTGCACAGTTCTGCTAGGTACTCACAATATATTTAGAAATAGAATGGGCCTCGCCACGGATCTGGTCAGGTTTTAGACTGGGCTCTGGTCTGGTCTTGGCACTTCACAGTGATCTGGGTCAGCTCTCTGGTTCTGCTAACAGTGGTCTGGGTCAGCTCTGCTCTCTCTGGGTACAGCACTGCTTCTGGATCTTTCTGCACATTGATGGATTTGAAGTCTGGATCTCTGGATGTGGTATGGTCCGGCAGCATGCTCCGCAGCAAATGGAATTGAATGTCCCTATCTGTCCTGACTGTCTGCTTTTATGTGTTTTGAAAATGGGTGGAGAGGCTAGCTTCCTAGGCCCTACCCCTCTCCACTTGTCATTGGCCACTTCATTCTCTTCCCCTTGATTGGGGAATGAAATGAAGTGTCATCATGATAAGGTCTGTTTATGGTACAGAGAACCCACCCCTGTCAAATGACACACAATCTATATTTTGACCCAAAAGACATATTTGCACAGGTACACATTTGTTTAAAATTACATGCACCCATCACATATCACAGGAGATATACCCTGTTCAAATCTGCTCTTCCTGGGAGCTTGCATTCAGAAATGGCAACATATTTCACTTTTTGGTCAGGTTACCAATATCAGATTCTTACTCAAATTTACCCAAATGTGTGCAAGGCATGCAGGCATTAATTGATGAAGTATCAGACTTTTCACATGCAGACATTTTAAGTAATACCCTCTTAACAGCTAGTTTTCCCCCAGATCATGCCACCGGTTCTAAAAACCTCTTAAAATGTGGGCAGAAAAATCACAAGAATTATGGTATCATTTAAATAATTATGACAAGTCCGTACTATGAGTTATTCATCTTTTTCTAAAACCATATTCTGGCTACAGAGGGGTGTGGTTTCAGGTCACATGGTACAGAAACCAGTTTTTCCACTTTCTTCAAGCTCAGCCTCTGTCTCCAGTTTCTCCCCCTCCCAGTTTCTGCCAAGCCAGCTTGCTCTCACATGCAGTGCTCCTCCCCTTTCCTTCCAGGAGGAAACCACATTTACGACTCCCACCAATAAAACATTTGCCTGAGTCAGGACAGGGCTTTGTTCAATTTCCTGCAGAGCCCAGGTAATTCAATCAGAGAAGTGTCAGATCCCTTTTGGTGGGAACAGCAAAAGGCAGCTGGCCTGGGAACACAGCTGTAGTGCAAGCCTCATCTCCTGTCGGGGGTAGCTGGTGGGCAGAATTCAGTTCCTTAAGCCAGGCCCCAGCTAATGTCACTTTTATTTACCCAGTTTTCTGCATTCAAATAAAACTAACCATTTTTACATATGCAGCTAGAATTCTGATTCTAACAATTGCAACCTATGTGACACTCAAAAGTAGGTCACTCATTTCTTTTAAACATTTAGGTTTTTAGTGTCTTTCAGTCCAAATTTACTTAAACTGCTGAAATCCACAGCTCAGCCAGTCTTGTATAAACCTTCAAGTCACTTCAGAATATAACTTTACATTGGATCCACCTCTCAGTAAGTCTTTCTTTGGCCTGCTTTGGGTTCATTTATTCAGTTTTACACGAAAAAGAAAAAAAGTCTGGTGCTGTTTTAAAACGCCGGCTTTCTGATAGTGGTGAGTACTGGTAATGCACCCATTTTTGGGATTTAAGAAAATGAATTCCCCACAATTCTAGGTTGCTTTTGGCAATCAGCATTGCCATTCCCAATGGTTTCAGGCTACTGTGTGGGTAGTCCAATGGTGGTTTTAGGCAGTGCCCTTCTGTGCCCATAACATCGGCAAAATGGGTGGCAGCCTATTCTTCATGCACTTCCCTGGGCATTTTCTGGAATCTCTGGCCATCATGATGTTTTCCATGTCAGTACTGCACAGTTTTGAGGTAGGGCTTGGATGCGTGGATAAAAACATCCCACAACAGGTAAGTGTAATGTTTCTTAGTGAGTGGGTCTCGGCCAGCGTTCCATGCCCCAACTCACTCGCTCGGGGATTGCGCTGGTGCAGGTTGTTCTGCATGGGTGACTGGAGCCCTCTGAACCGCTCTGTTCTTGTTATGATTTTCCAATGGTGGTTTGTTGCATAGCAACCTGCTACGTTTCGTGTTACTGCATGGTTCTCTATGCTTCTTGCTCACTCAACACTCTCCCTCTCTGATTGTCTGCTGGATGTTCCATTGTAGTGGCTCCTAGCATTGTGGATTCTGTAACAAACACACAAAGACAATGGCCAGAATTGTGCTCTGCAGGCATGGGGTTACAGATAGTGGTACTCCTGGCAAACAAATTGGCACAGGGTGAGGGGATGGTGACTGGGCCCCTCCTAACTCTCACACCCCGCCACTAGGGTAGGACTGGCTCTGGCCAATAACCTGCTAGCTTCCAACTCAAGCTGAGAGCAGTGTGTACCCCACCTAACAGTGACAGCTCTCTGGCCCTATCACATGCTGCAAGAAGACTGTTGTTTTTGAAGAGGAGCGACAGCTAAGCCATAGCTAAGGGCCATTGATATTGAGCTCCTCTTTCTTCCTTAGTCAGTGCATAGTATACATAAGTGCTGTTTTGCGCACATGCACACACACTCTTTTACACACCTTCTGTCCTAACTGGGACAATGTTTGCTAGAGTGGCCACATTTCAAGATTATTTTACCAGACACTTTGCACCCCCTTATGACCTTACACTATAAAGAGCTCGTCTCTTTGCAATGTATGCTCAAACTGTAGCTCTATCATTCATTCTCTGACCGTTCAGTTTATATGGCCAGATATGTGCAAGTGTGTTGGAACTCTTGGTGTAGGCCTTCATGTAGAATAATCTTTGATAGTGTGTGTCTATGGTGTACCATCAAAAGGAAAGGATAAAATGAAAAGAACTGGCTTACCTATCAAGGCTCTCAGAAGTGTGCCTCACCTGTGCTCAACAGGTCCTGTCAGGGAAGAGAAAGGGGTGGTCCTTTCGGGCAGTCACCTTGATCTCTGGTAGAAACAGAGGGGGAGAGTGGCTACTCTGAAGGGCCGACCCACCTTAGGGGAAAACTACAGTTGGAGAAAAAAAAAACGTTTGCAGAATGGATACTTCGTAGGTGAAATGACGAGATGAGCAAAGCAGTGGGCAGAGGAAGGCAGGCTGTGTGGAGTGGAGCCGGAAGGCCAGGAATGTAGATCAGGAGCAAACAGCAAGGGAGCAGTCAGAAGGTCCAAGACAGGTACGAATAAGAGGGTGGAAAAAATAAGGTAAGAGGAGGAGACAGAGAGAAACTAGCACCATTGCAACGGGTTAATAGTTGCAATTTACCGCTTACCATTCTGTAAGGGTCTTTATGGTCACTTCCTGAAGGCTTCCAATGTGGTGTAGGACGTGCCTGTGCTGTAATGTGATGGCTGCCATCTTGATGAGGTCGGTTTGGCAAGTTGCGGACGCCATCTTGGTAGGGGCGCCATTGTTTCCATCGTGCCCAAAGCAACCAGTGTGGTCTCGATCTTGCATCATGCCCCCATCCAGGCCGGGATGTCGCAGGATTTCAAGGAATACAGGAATGGAATTTCCATACCAATATTGGGGCATGTACTTGTAAAGCATCTTCCCATGTTCTTTCGCATACAGCATAGCATTTACAATCTATCAAGTACTGTAGGCACCCACAATGGTACCAGGAGTTGCAGGTCTGTTTGACTTCATACTCAGTCTGCTGTTGCTGTATCACAGGTGGAGGCGTGCGTGGTGGTCTTCTGTGGATGGTATCTGGCCTGTATGGTTTCAGGAGTGAGGTATGGAAAACCGGATGGATTTGTTTCCAGGTAGGAGGTAACCGTAAATGAAGCGCTACTGAATTGGCAACTTTCTCAACCTCAAAAGGACCAAAATACTTAGGGGAGAATTTTCCTGGATTCAAAGGGTAAGTGGCTCGCAGAGAGCCACACTTGTCTCCTGTTTTTTTAAGATTGTGAATCCTTTCTTTTTTTAATCTGCATATTTTTGTATGTCTTGTCTTGCTTTTTGGAGGTGTAGTTTTACTTGTTGTGTAGTTGATAAGTGGGAAAGGATAAAGTGATGTGCGGGTACTGTAGCCACAGAAGGAAGATTGATAGGTGTCCATTTGGGGTGGTACCATAGGAGCAGTAGAAAGGAGTAATTCCTAAGGAGGAATGTATAGAGTTATAAGAAAAGTTAGCGGTTGGCAATAAAATGACCCAATTGTCTTGTGTGGCTGAAACAAAACATCTTAGGTATTGCTTCAATGTTTGGATGATAAGTTCTGTCTGCCTGTTTGTTTCTAGATGGTACCCAGACGACAGGTTCCTGTGGATTTTTAAGTCTTTGCATACTTCAGTCCAAAACTTAGAGGTAAACTGTGTACCTATGTCTGAAATGATTCCGAAGGCCATGTTGTCCGAAGATGTCATGTAGAAAGATGCGACTCATTTGCAAAATGGAAGGGAGGTTCTCACAGGGTGAAAAGTGAGCCATTTTATTAAGGTATCTAAAGTAACCATTATGCTAGTATGCCCGTCAGAATTTGGAAGGTCGACATAAAAGCCTGTCCACATGAACTGCCAAGCCCTGCTAAGTAGTCCAGGTTGTAGGAGCATGCCAGTGTGTTTTTGTCTTGGTGATTTGGTTTGTGCACAGGTGGAACAAGTTGAAACAAATGGAGTCACACCTTTGTACACTGTAGGCCAGCAAAAGTGTTGTGTGATTAATTAATGGGTGGTTCTTGTCCCTCAATGCCCAGCAATGGGATTGTTGTGACATAAGGAAAGGAGCTATGTGCACAGAGGTAGTATGAGCACAAAGAATAACCTTTGAAAAGCAGTCCCTCCTTGTAGACAAAATTCTGTTTATCACTGAAAACATGGGTAGGGGGATTCTGTGTGAACTCACCACAGAGTTTCTGTAGTACAGTCACATTGGACAGGACCAAGGTTGCATTGGGTAGCATATTTTTACCCTTAATCTTTTCTCCGAAGTGCTCTTCACCCCCTCGAGGGAGCATATCTGACACCATATTATTTGTTCCCGGGATGTTAGTCAGGATGGAGCAATATTGGGAAAAGAAAGAAGCCCACGGGGATTTTCGGCTGCTGCAGCCCTCCATTGATTGAAGCAACTGGAGATTTCTGTGATCAGTTCTGATAACAGTATCTGGAGCCCCTAGAAGAAGGTGACACCATTTGGTGGAGGCCATTATTATGGCAAGTCATTCTTTCTCCAATATGGAATAGTTGATTTCAGAACTGGTGAGTGTTTTAGAGAAAAAGAAAACAGGGTGTTCTTGCTGATCATCTTTAAGCTGTTTCAGGTCGGCCCAACTGCCTTATCAGAGGCATCTGTTTTCAAGATAAACAGTTTTTGTACATCAGTTTGGACCAAAATGGGTTCAGTAGTTAAATGTTTCAGTGTAAGGAAAGCCTCCTCTTCTTCTTTATTCCAGACAAAGCTGTGTTTTTTTTTCTTTAGTAGTTTGGTTAAAGGTAGATCTTTATTGGAGAAGGCAGGGATAAACCTGTGATAAAGGTTTGCAAATCCTGAAAATTGCCGCACTTCTTTGAGTGTAGAGGGGGCTTTCCAATCAGGCACTGCCTTCACTTTGCGTGGGTCAATGGCTATACCGTTGGGTGACAAGATGTAGCCTAAGTAGGGTACCGTTGTTGCATCAAATACACATTTGTCATGGTTAGCTTTCCAATGGTTGTTTTCCAATGTTCTTAAGACTCCCCTTAAAAGCCAGGCTACTATGGAAGTCTATGCAAAAAGGACAAGCATACTCATCCTTGGCACTTATGTTCTTGATGTTGTGTGTCAGAGACTGAATGTATTAAAATGTTATCGAGATATGCCACCATCGAATGTAAAAGAAGGTTGGAAAAACAAGGTCAATAGAACGTTGAAAAATGGCTGGGGTGTTTGAAAGATCACAGTGCATTACGCAATTCTCATAATGCTCAAAAGGGGTTATAAAAGCAGTTTTCCACTCATCACATTTTTTAACCCTAACGAGATGATAGGCGCCCCATTTGATACAATTTTGTAAATACACAGGCTCCGCAGACAGCTTCCAGTATATCTGGAATTAGAGGCAGTGGCTGTTTATCATTGCGTGTGATTTGGTTTAGTCCTCTATAGTCTATGCAAGGGCATCATTCTGAAGTATCCTTTTTAGGGATACAAAATAAAGAAGCTCCTGCAGGAGAGGTAGACTCATGGATCAGACCGTTTTCTGAATTATCTTCCAGATGTTCTTTTAAGGCTATTTTCTCTGAAGGAGAAAGGATAAACATCCTGCGAAACGGTTCAATGGTTCCTGGAAGGAGATTGCAGGAACAATCTTCTGCTCGATGTGGTGGTAAGGTCTTGCAGTCTTCTTTCTGGAAGACTTTCTGAAAACAGGCATATTTCATAGGGACAGCACAGAGAAGCGACACGTCCTGTTGGCTTGAGATTAGAGGCTTCTTTTGATTACCTCTGGGAGGAGAGAAGGTAGTGAAGCAAGAGGAAGAACAATTTTTGGAGTCCGAAAACAAGGGATGGGCTGTCAAATTAATGTAAGGATTATGATAGGAGAGCCAAGGGATCCCCAATATTATAACATGGATGGCTTTGTAATGTCAAAGGCAAGGGTTTCTTGATGTGGTGTGATCTGTAGCTGGAGATCTATGGTATTCTTAGTATTCGGACTTTCTTCCAAAGGTCTACCGTCTACTCCTTCTATGGGTAAGGCATGAGTTTTGGGGAGACAAGGAATCACCATATGGAGGTATCAAGACTGGTCCATGAAGACCCCTGCCACTCCTGAATCCACAAGTGCAGGTACCTCCCAGACTAGGTTGTCTGAAGACCAAAGGGTATCTTTAAAAACCAATAAGGGAGTATGGTGAGATTGTGCTCGACGGACCGTGGTGGATAGATGGGTTAAGGGACTATCATTGTTTTACTGGACCTTAGTCCCTTTCAGGAGCTGGATCTGGTGTTTCCCTGTCTCCTGGGCATGGCCAAAGGACATTGCTGCAATAAGTGTGAGGAGGACCTCCAATACATGCATAAGCCCCTGGTCCTTCTCGGGTATCTTTCTTCTTTTGAAACAAGACCTCTTGCAGCCCCGAACTGCATGCGCTCCAGAGTAACTTGGGAGGAAGTAGCGCTGGTCCCAGGTGCAGGGACAGCAGGTTTCCGACAAAAGGAGCTGGAGATGCATTTCGTTCTACCTTCCTTTCTTGAAGCCGGGAGTCAATCTGAAGAATGAGCTGTATTAGTTGCTCCAAGGACAATGGTTTATGTACCCTAGCCAGCTCGTCTTCAAGGTCCTTATTTAAGCCCCATCTGTACAGAGTAATGCAGGCTTCCTCTGGCCACCCTGCTTCTAGGGCTAAAACAGGACATCTAAACTTCCTTCTTGGAAGTCTAACCAATTTTCATGCATTGAATACGTCAAATCGGGTCTGTCAAAGTAGGTTTTAAAAGATACGGGAAAACTGTTATAGTCGTTCAACAAGGATCATCCCTAATAACTAACGGTATGGCCCGGGCAAGAGCACTTGAACCCAAGTGAATATTCAGAAAGCCAACCTTGGCTTTATCAGTCTCAAACGTAGCTTGTCGAAAAGAAAAAGTAACAGTGCAGGTGTCTTGGAATTCACATCCCTTCTTTGGGTCCTAGTGATATTTATCTACGTGAGCCCCCCGCACCCCCTGACACAGACCCCACAGGCAAGGCATCACAAGCAGTGAGAGCCTGTCAAAGGAAAGTATTCTCATTTTTGAGAGTCTGAACATCCCCAGTCAAATTCTGAACCACGGCCACCAGCTCTTGAAGTTGAGCCATATCTATCCCTTTTTGGCATTGCAATCTCTCAGGGCTCACATGTGTAAGGTAATAATAACAGGGTGGCAGGCAGAAGGTAAGAGCAGGACATAGAGAGACATTAGTACAGTTGCAATGTGTTAATAGTTGCGATGCACATCTTACCATTCTCGAAGGATCTTTATGTTGGGAGATGGCTTCCTGTGAGCTTCCGATATGACGTGCCTGTGCTGTAACGTGACGGCCGCCATCTTGGTGAGGTCGGTTTGGCAAGTTGCGGATGCCAGCTTGGAAGGAGCTTCATTTTCATTGTGCTCAAAACGACCAGTGTGGTCGGGATCCTACATTATCTTGCAAAAGATAAACATGCTCTTCATTCCCTGAAAGAGCATAATGAATACAATTCAGATGTTAACATTGCTTCTCATATCCGTGAAGAGACTACTAAAGTCTGTCAATCGGAACATGCCAGACCAGAGCTTATGCAGGGCGCGCATGACTATTACGCATTTCACCCTTTACATTCATGTTATGTTATAGGTGATGCTTTGGAACGCCAAATATGCTAAGCAAAGAGGTGTTCAAAGAGTGTTTCTTTTACATAGGACCGTCGAACACAGTTATCCTCTTCTTTTTCCTGGATGGAAAGGATGCCATTATGATGGCAGAGCAGTCCAAATATGCCAATCGGAGTACCATTTACGTAAAGTGCATTCTGAGGACCCAAGGTTCTGACAGAACATTGAGGGCATTATCCAACTGTTGTTCAGAAGTGAATGAGTTACTTTTTGCTATGAAGTTGCACATGCATTTAAGTCTGGCATCATTTTTTCAACATGTCAGCAAGTGAACTGGTTCAAATGGGTAAGAACATTTTACATCTCTAATAAAATTATAAACTGTGGTTGCTGCCACATTGCAGTATATTTCCAGGCTGGATTCCCCCCAGTGGTAACTTCCAATTTATTTAGTACAGTAGTTGCCAAATTAACCAGTGAAACACACTCAGAACTGGGGGATAATTGCAAATGTGCTCTTTGTAGCACTTTTTCAAGTGAATTCATAACATTCATGTAATTGTGCAATGGTGAACAAGTGAATTCGTTCATGTGTTTAACTGCCTGAAAGCAGAACTAATTTAAGTGACATTAGAACCTTGCAATGTAGTTAAACCCTAATCATGAAATTCGCGGACGCGTTGAGAAGCTATGTTGTTATTGTTCACATTAAGAATTCTTCATGTTGTGTGCAGGTAGAACAGAAAAAGTGACATGCAGTTTGTGATACATTGAAGAAATCATAACATGACAAGGGGTCCACTTTTCAATCTAGGGTTTATGAGGACTGTGATTATAACCATTTATGATCCGGTAAGGAAATAGAAAAATAATATTTGAAACTAGAATGATTTCAGATAGACTGCTTGTGCGTTTTACCCTGGAGCAATAGCCAGGGATGGACTGCCCTATAGGGAACTCTGGAGATTTCCCTGTAGGCCTCTGCACCTTGGGCCTCTTTTGTGTGGTATTTCCACATTTTCCCATGGGAAAAGCATCGAGCTTGCTGAAAATTTGTAATATTGGGCCACTTTGACAATTATTTCCACTGCCTCTTTTGGATCCCAGTGCACCCCTGGCAATAGCATGTTGTTTGCTCCTAAGTGCACACCACCCCAGCCCAGGGTGCCTCAGGACTTGTCACAATTACACGATGTGCACCACTGCTAGGACGCCAGCACAGTCACATCCATGGATGCTCAACTTGCTGCTTCCACACTAACACGTTCAGATTTTAAAATCAAACACACAATATGCATGCCAACTAAGCCACCCACACATGTCAATTGAACACCCCTCCCAGCAAATGTTAACATCAGAACGCTGCACCTCTCCAACCAACTGATATATCACGGTCATGGCCGAAGCATACTTGCACTATGTGGGCACATCCGACTCCCCTCTCCACAAAGATACGTTGATACGAACCAACTAGAAAGACACCCACGTGACATTCAAGGGTAGGTCCCAACAGCGCACAACAACACAACAGCAAGCTTACCTGCCATTGTCCCACTTTCCCTACCTACGGAACCGAGGCCCCTCTCACTCAGACCTCTTTAAGCACCAAGAGCCCAGGCACATGGCAACAGGATGAGGTATAAAACCGAATAGCAACATATTAGATGGCAAAATGAGCTTAGTAATAACCCGAAAGCATTACATGGGGAACAGAAGGGAAGGAAGCGTAGTGGTACTTTTTAATGCCAAAAGGAATATTTTCATCAATTAGGTTAAATATGTTAGGAATCATTTCTTTTAAAAAATGTAACACCTGTGTTTGCAAATGGTCGCATATGGCTGATCGATCGATGTCTGTATTTATGGATCCTTACAGCATTCGTCTGCCGTCATAAAAAGTACCATATTCACCCCTTTATTAGAGTTTCCGTTTTGTAGCTCAAAGATGCTGCTTTAGCTTTTTTAAAACATTTTTTTATTGTAAAACTTCAGTTTTATACAAAATTATATCAAACTTTTGTTACAATTTTCCATTTTGTCAATAGTTCATTATACCCGTTGTTTCTTCAGTTTTTTTGCATTGTGCTATGTGTCGATTTTTGATTCAGTTTCACTGGTTGTTCTTTCAGCAACATGTCCAGATAGTCTACTACCGCGGAGACTAATTTTACATTTTGGCCTTCTAAAAGGTTTTTCCACCACCCTTCAATATCATTGTTCAATGGGGCAAATTTTTCCAAATGAATTTTACGCTGATTGAAGGTATCAGTGCACTCTATTATTAAGTGTTTGCTTGTTTCAATGACAAGGTTACAGAACCTGCAGGTGCTGTCTTTTGTTGGACGCTGCTGCTACGATGAGGTTTTGAAGGACACTGTGTCAAAAATCTTGGTGGCACCTTTAGTTTGTATTCACTGGACTCTATAGTTTCTAATGATTTCAGTTTGTCTCGTGTTTCCTTGTTGACAATCCAGCTCCACTGCTCAAACTTTTTTTGTTGCAATTTGTGGTGTTAGTTGCAGTTCCAATTCATTTATGGACGCTGCTGCTAAAATGTCCTTTAGTTTTATGTACCATTCTTTTAGGAAGGTCATTTGATTTCCGCTTTTCAACTTGAAAATCTCATATGCTGGAATTGGGGGCATTAAGATAATTTTCCTCCTTGTTGTAAGTGATTTCCATGTGACTTGTGAATGTAGTGAGTTCAATGATAATTATTGCCTCAGAGCAGTCAATGGGACATGTCTAGGTAAGTTCAACACTCTACGCCAAAAGAGGCCCTCCAGTAAGTGCAAGGTTGATTCAGGAATATTCCACCCGGTCTCGGCGCCAAACATTATTGTCGGCACTACTTTTTGAACATAGAAAAGTAGGACAGGTTCCAAAGAGAATTTTCCATATTCTTTCTCTATTTTTGCTCCTTGCAGTGCCAACTTCTTCATCCGGTTTTTTAGATCGTAAATCCACGGTCCATCACAATGGAGTTGTTGTAGTGAACGCCTAGATATTTTATTGAAGCTACCTTTTCTATCATTTCGTCGTTGATTTTCCATCGAAAGGCCTGATCTTCCTTGTTTCCTTTTGGGCCGATTGCCATTATCTTCGTTTTAGCCGTGTTTATTTTGAGTTCATTGTTGGTCAAGTATTCAAACAGTTTACTTAGTTGCAGTTGCAGCCCAACTTGAGTCCGATCTAATAGTACTATGTTGTCGGCATATGTTATGCAAGATATTGGCTTTTTATTCGGTTTTGGAAGAAATGAGTTGGCCTCATTTAGTTGGATTGGTAGGTCGGCAATGAACAGTTTAAAGAGTTCGGAGGCCAGGGGGCACCCTTGTTTTACTCCTTTTTCTGTTATAATACGCTCAGACATTTCTCCGCTGTTATTGAGACAAACGCAGATTGTTGTATTGGTGTGAAGAGCTATTATTGGTTTGAGTAAGGTTGCGTGGCATCCCCATGCCGTTAATTTAAGCCATAACTTGCTGCAACTTATGCCATCAAAGGTTTCCATTTTTAAAATGCTTAGTAGACAGAGATTGACATCGACTCCAACACCAGAGGTAAATCCCGTTTGTATAGGATCGACAATTTTTGATGTATTTGCCCATTTTACGAGCTTCTTCCTCAAGAAGGATCCACAAACCTTACCTATGGTGTCTAGGAGGGCGATCGGTCGATAGTTGTTGGGATCGTCCCGATCGCCCTTCTTGTAGATCGGGACCACAACGGCCTTTTAGCGACACCTAGTGGAGCAAAAACTATATGCATGGATAGTGGTAGGTGTCAATTGTTCGTGAAGACATCTGTCTAAGTGGTGTGTCATTATTGCCTCCTTTTGTATGTTTCTGTTATCATGATTTGCAAAAATGTGAACTTTGGCAATGTGACTTAGTTGCAATGTGTTGCGTCTGCTATCAGTTTAAGTGAAATTGTCCCAGATGTCCTAAGCTTGACAGAACATGGTTTGTTTTGCTCTCCTTTTTTGTACGAAGAGTCTTTCTATTTTGCATTACATTTTTAATGATTTGTATCCCTTGTAATGGCAGGAACTTTATTTCTGTCTTTTCCTGCATCATTGCAGACCAAGTGGGGCAGGATCAGCTAATGTTATCAATTAACTTGGTGCAAAGTGTAATGTTTGTTATTGGAAGGATTCATTAAGTCTTCCTTTCATTAAATGAATAGTTCACTCTAAAATGGTATTAGCCTCCTGTGCTTGTGTTAATCTCTGCCCTTGCGGCACTAATGAAGCAAAAGCCAGCCAGCTGTAATAAACAATAGCTACCAGCAGGTGGCTTTTGGTTCATTAGTGCCGGAGAGCAGAGATTAACACAAGCTTCTGCTGCTAAGTGCTTTTAATTTAATCATTTTTTCAAAGCACTGCAAAATAAATGCTGCGGTTTTCTTTCTAACTTAGAAAGAAAACAGCAGCATTTATAACATTGTATTTATGTTTGTGGTGGCTTCAGCTTTGAGTCTCCTGGGCTCGCCGACGCGGGGGAGCCCAGGAGACTCAAAGTTGAAGCCACTGCAAACATAAATACAACGTTGTTTTATTTATAAATGCTGCGGTTTTCTTTCTCCTCTGAGCCGGAGGAGCCTGGGAAACATAGAAAGAAAACGGTGGCTTTTACAAATACAACAGCATTGTATTTCTGACGGTGGCAGCTTTCGCGTTAAGTCTCCTGGGCTCCCCCGCGCCGGGGGAGCTCAGGAGACTCAAAGCTGGAGCCACTGCAATCATAAATACAACTTTGTTGTATTAATGATTTCTGTGGTTTTCTAACCACGACAATCACAAATACAACAACATTGTATTTATAATTGCTGCACCTTTGCTGCGGCGAAGTATTCATAATTGCTCTGCCTTTCATTTTACGTTTTCTGTGCTTCGCTGGGCTTGGGCAGCACCGTAAACTTAAAATGAAAGTGAAGGCAGTCTCCTCCATGTTCAGCACACTCTGGCTGCAGTGAGCAAAAGCTCCCAGTAGGGGGCTTTTTCTGCTTGTTTAGTACCACCAGGGCAGAGCTTCACATGAACAGAGGTGGCTGCCTGAAAGGACAAAATGGATGCTCCCATGTAAACGCTTTGAGCCTCGTTTGCTCAAAAGTGTACATGGGAAGTTTCTTTAAAAAGATGTTTAATGGATGTTTTTGTTTATTGCCCATCTTTTGGGACAATAACATTTTAGAGTGAACTATTCCTTTAATGATGAGAAACTGCTAAATCAATAAACAGCTTAGTTAGAAAGTCCATGTTCGACATGGAACTATACCAGGCGTGTGATGACATTATTGGGGTATCTGAGTGTGCACTTGGCCATGTTGACAGCACCTGTACAGACCGGCCTGTGCAGTACATGGGGGGACCATAGGCTTCTTGTGGCATTTTTGAGGCATTTGAGGCTATACCTTTTATTTGAATAAGACAGCAGTCTGCAAGCACTCATATCTTCAGATGTTGTTAAAAAAGACATGCCTCAGTAGCTTTCTAAATTTGTTCGGTTTAAGAGTGAGCTCTGGCAAACCGGGTTTTCCTTCTGTGGATTTCTGGTTGATCTGAAGAACTGTCACCAGATGTGCTGAAGGTGAGGAAAGATAGAAGGGAGATATAGGTGTAATCAGGCTTTTACTCTAGTTTAAATTGCGACTTCATGTATTTATGGGCTTTGCCATCTGGGTCGTATGTAACACAGTGACCCCTTGAAAGAGATCCTTGCTGTTACCCATCCCTTCTGTACCTTTCACAGCGGCTTCATTTATTTTCCTCATAAGCAACACATATGTTTTGGACATTTGTCCTTGGCGTTGGGCAGCCTTTCATCTACACCTTTTAAATTACATGCCCTATCCCTTCTGGATGACTCTGGTCAACCATGCCCACAATATACTTAGGATAGCCCGAGAATATCTCGAGCCCCTCGCACTTCCAGGCTTTACATATATATATTTGCATTACAGTAAGCTCCACCTATCACTCTCTTACACACCTTATCATGTTCCTCATAGGATTTTATTTCAACACAACTATTTTGTCTTATATCACAACTTTTTCCGGTCAATGCCTCCTAAGCAGATTAAGGTCCTGCGTCCCTGAGCAGGACTTAAGCCAATTTAACGTGATCACGGATTACGTGCTTCGAGACTACTATGCTGGTGAGCCGGTGTAGTAGAAAAGCCCCAGACTTCATTAAAGAGTAGGGCCTCATTACACGGTAGGCGGTAGGGGTTTACCGGTACCGGTAAACCCCTACCGCCTTACTACGAGTTCCCTTTGCGGGACCCGACTTTAACGGCTGGTTTTACCAGCCGTTAAAGTAGGGTGCCGCAAAGGGACCTCGGAGCTAATTACGGTACCGCAATTTGCGGTACCGTAATTAGCACCTTCCTCATTCCCATTATGCCCTACGGGGGCAAAAATGGGAATGGGGAAGAGCCTTGGTGAATGTGGAATTACCACCCCCGCTCACCTTGGAGTAGGGTGGTATTTCCGCCATCCACCAAGGCGGACACAGTAGAATACCGGCGGCAACCATGGCGCTAGTAGCGCCATGGTTACCGCCTACCGTGTAATGAGGCCCATAGTGTCAGGCCCTACAGATGTAGGGTTAAACCTTAGCATATGGTGAGTATGCCGGAACATGATGGCACTGTGGGGGATTTGAGGCTGCATTTGACATCTGGCATTCAAATACAATTGGCACTGCCAGTGCAAGTTTAGTGAAGCGACCATCAGCGACCATCAGTTTAATAGCTCATCCAGTCAGAGTTGAAAGCTTTTACTTGACGAAAGAAATGGGTTTACTTCAGCTGTGCCATGCCCTTCAGTGAGTCTTTGTGAGACATGGAACAATTTCCTTTACCTTCAACTCGGGCCAAAGTGGGTGCATCCAATTCCAAAAACTACTAGGGGATGCTGTTGCTCACATCCATCCTACTCTTGTGCACTAGAAGTGTGGTGTGGTATCAGATGTAGGACCTCAATCACTTCACCTTCTCACATACCTTACACCCATTGAAACATGACTTCCCAGTACCTGTTCAAAGTGTATCCCATCAAGGCCGAATTTGTACTCCTCGGCCACCCATCCAATCAGAAACCAAATCAAAGGTGGCTGGGCAAAATGCACTTGGGCTGGTTCAACTCTCACCTCACCTATCACACTCGGCTAAACCCCTAGGTTTCATTGTGGATAGCAATGTTGCCTTCCAACAACACATCTCAGAAAAGTCTCAAATGGCTTTGCCTTTATCCCACCTCAGGACTTCCGAACAGTGCATGCCCTTCTCACAGGGCTCCCTGCTGCTCACCTGGCCCCCCTCGGAACAGCCCACCACACGAGATAGCCTTATCACCAGTTCTCTGAAATATTACCAGATCATCCGCACCTGACGCAAACTACTCTGGCTCTTCATCGTGGCTAGCATCTGGTTCAAAACTGCATGTCTAACCTACCAGGCAACCACTGCCAGGGCACCCATGTACCTGATCACCAAACAATCAATATCTGGAAGCACACAGTGATTTAGCAGAAAGACCACCACCAGACTGGAAAGTAAACTGGCTCACAAGAAGGAAACTAGATACCCGTCCCCAAACTGGATTTCCCTCCCGGTGGCAATGCTGACTGCTTCACATCTCCTTACGTTTAAGAAATGTGATGAATCTGGACAATTTGTTCCTTCTCCTCAGAGGAGAGCCACCCCGTTTGAGGCTAGGGAGGTGAGCCTGCTAATCAAGACCCTCCATGGGGGACTGGGAAAGTGGGGCCTCACTGGGAGTGACTGCCCTCTCAGGGACAATGAATCCCATTCTGCGATGGAACTCCCAGCCCAAACCAGCTTGTCCGCTTATATGGATATTGGAAATACTTTGGCTTCTCCTGTAAAGACTATAGACAAAAAAGATCCTTCTTTGTCTCTGTTGGCTTCAGTTAATGCTGAACACCACCTGAATACCATGGTCAAGGAAGACAGACTCAATTCTTGTTTTTACAATGACATGCATTAAGCGAGAGCGTCTTGTAAATGACGGAGAGGAGACTCCAACGGAGAGAGAACAATCGAGCCTCTGTAGCAATGACATCCTGTAGTGGCTGAGCCACGCCGAGCCGTGGAGCCAGTGCTGGCATGTTTGGAGAGAGACTCACTAGCTGGAGGCTGGACGGCGGGTGCATTGATGGAGCAAGAGGTTCCAGTCAGGGAACGAGATTGACAGGAAGACAACCCTTTTCTCTGATGGTGCGAACACTGACAAATAGTGGTGGGCCTGGGGCTCTGCAACGGACACCGAGACCAGAGACTGGAGAGGAGAGGGGATCGCCGAGCTCTGCCTGACAAATGCCTGTTCCATCGGAAGTAGCACCACCTGGAACACAGCCGCTGTTGAAATGGGGACGCCAGAAAGAAGTGGGAAAACGTTACGAACATTGCATGTCAGGGCTGGAAGAGCCGCCAAGAGTATAAGAGCTTAATCAGGTTTACCGGGCATACTGCTGCATGAAACCAAAGCAGAACATGTTACAAGCATTGCATGCCATTGCTGGAAGATCCATTTAAGAGTGGGAGAATTTGAGAAAGTTTATCAGGAACACAGACCACAAGCAGAGTGAAAGAGATGGAACATTGTATTCCAAAGCTGGAATAGCTGATCAGGCTAGTGAATATTGCATTTATAAAATAAAGGCACCCACTAGAGGACCACAGGAGTGTGGGGGAATCCTAACAACTGAAGGTGGGAAACTGAGAGCTGTCTTGCCAAGTGATCCTGAAGGTATATGTACATTTGAAAATAAGCCTGAGAAGAATATCAGAAAGAGCAATTTTCCTTTGCCAAGGGGGAACGTGAAACCCATTACAAAAGATAATTATAATTACTACTTAAAAGACTCTATCTGAAGATTGTGCAGACTCTGAAGATTGTGGGAAATATACTGTTGCACACTAAATAACTTTTAGACTGTGAGTAAATCTACTACCAGTTGGCCAGGGAGAGGTCCACACAGAAGTTGTTGTGATAGCCTCCCTTTTTCATTTAATTAGCTAATTTTCAGAAGTGGTAGAACCAGTTAGCGATTAAGTTTAGGACATAAAATGTTTAATTTGGACATGACATGCATCCTTAGTTTTTGCGTTGCTAGGTACGGAACTTCCCTCATAGCGATAGGGTTAATTGGACGTTTTCGTTTTAATTTCAATAAAACCCATTGAACATGTCAATAACTTGTCCAACTCTTTTTTCTGGTCCACCACTGAAAGAAGTGAAGACCTGGCTCTTCCAAGTGTGACCTAGATTCGGGCCAGCTTGTGCAAACCCCCATGCTTATTTTGTACTGTGACAATTGTTACTAATGTTTACAATATGGCTTGGTAAATTCTCACTACCAAGGTTTTGCTCTTTGTCCTGCACAGCACTCTGTTTCTTCTGACCTAGGTGTTCACACTAAAAATATCTTATTATTATCATCATTATTATTATCAAGTGTAGACAAACTGTCAGTAAACCCTGGGCACTCTTAGGTTGCTTGTCACATTAAATGTAGTCAGTGTCGGTAACATGCAAGAAGTTTCTTGCTGTTTTAGAAAGACTCTCAATCTTCTACATCTGTGCCCTCCTTGTTCTGTGGATGTGCACATCAATTATGTATGGCTCAAACTTTATAGGAATAGTTAGACATGCACACCTTTTAGACCACATGGCGCTTTTCAGGATCACATTGATATATTCACTACAAATCAGCAAAGAAGAATTGTGATATTTTGTGTTTTTTTTTCCTTCCAGATCGTCTTGCTGCACCAGTGATCTCATTCTCGGCTGGCTACTCCACCTACCTGATAGGCGAATCCGTCAGTCTGAAGTGCCTCACCTCTGTTGTTGCCAAAGGGTATAGTTTCTATCGGAATGGGAAACTTCTTAATGGGCCGCAGGACACCAGCCTGGACACATATCGGATTCCAAGTGTGAACAGCGCCAGTCATGGGTCATACACATGCTCCTACTGGGTGCAGTTGTCAAAGGGTCCGGTCAGCTCTGAGGAGAGCCAACATGTTTTGCTGCATGTCGTGGGTAAGGATATAATTCACAATATAAATCTTTCTGATGACTACAAGTTAAAAGGTCAAGGAATGGGAAGCACAAGATATTGTACATGTGACTATTTGGCTAGCTAAAAACGGGAGGACCAATAGGGAGTCAACAGAGCCATTAACCTGGACTGACACTCTTCAAGACACCCTGCAAGTATATATCCATTCTTGAGGTAGTGCATGTGATTGTCCGCCTTGACCGAATTAATGACATCCCACATAATCTATGGACTTTGTCAAGGTAGTGAATGTGACAGCCTGTTCTAAATCTCTTCATGACACCCCACATATTGAAGGGACATTAGAGAGAGGCAATGTAATACACTTCATGAGGAGCACGCACATTCTATGGCTATCCATGTGCACCACGGGACGCAATCACCCTTGGCCACTCAAGCTTTTGGTAACCATCAAAATGTAGGTTTGGCTGGGATACTCCTGGACCAGAGTCTCTCCTTTTCCAGCAACTTGGCATCATACACTGTGCCAGCATCAACACTCTGTGTGTGACTCTGAGCAAGAAGAATGCAAAGTCCTAGAGGATTGTGTTTTACAGCAGATCTGTTCTTATTAGCTGTCTAGACATGTCCCCATACAGGGTCCTCACTTGTGTTTTGTTCCTCATAAATTACTCCATATAAAGAAGGGCAAAGAACAGCCCACTTCCCCAGTGGTGCCTTAAATCATAATATCTACACAGCCCAGCCTTATGCTACTCTCTGTTCATGGCTAGGTGCAGTTTTTGCACACAAACTGTTTAACTGGGGGAGACAACTGAACCCATCACCTTATAAAAGGCACAACGTCACTCAGTGGAGATAACCACTTCAGCCCCCACAAGTAGGAAGGTACAATGTTGCTCTTGGACAACAGGTAAGGTGAATTGGTATGAACAGCTCTAGTGTTCTTTATACTTACCAATATCATTGGTTAATTTTGTTGCAAGCTGTTTGCTAAAATCTTAGCCAGCAACATTTCTCAGTATGTATCCAAATTAGTAAGCTCTGAAGAACATGGCTTCATTACAGGTTGTGCCACAACAGTGCATACTTGGTTCACAGCCACTATATAGCTGCTTACAGGGGCTATCAACTGGCTGTTCACATTCTAAGACAGAGAAAATCCTTTGATAGGGTCAGTTGGGAGTTTGTGTAGGCAGTGTATGCAGCAAGGGTTTCCCAAGGTAAGTGAGATGAGTAATTTGTCACTTGTTTACAAACACGAGAGCAAGGGTAATTTCTGGTTGATTTTAAACTCCATATTTCCACATCTCTCTCTGGAACCTGACAGAGATGTCCTTTACCCCCTCCACCTGTTCGCATATACATTGAGCCACGTGTTTGACTACTGGCTAGAACCTCAGAGATTATCAGAGAAGGTTGAAGACTGTGTATTAGAATTCAAGTATATGTTGGTGACTTAGTCATTATGAATAGAAACCAGATGGAGGCTTACCCTAGAGTGATTTCTAAGGCCCAAGATTTCAGCACCATCTGGTGATACAAACTGAATAGTCACAAATATATATATCAATGTAGGAATCAGATCTGGCACCTTCCATTTATGAGTCAGTCCCCTATCTTGGAGTGATGATCACTCATGAGTCCCACAAATTTGCCAACAGATAAGACCCTCCATGTCGAAGAGTCAGTCCTGGGCACTTCCAGCTTTGGGCCATTGTACCTGCCCCAAATCCCAGATGTTGCCAGCAAGCTGAACACCACAGCATCACTGGGGGCCCCCTTCACTGGAGCTCTCCCAAGGACAGAAACAGGACCCCTCTCTGTGTTCTGCTTTCCAGACCATTGTTTCCTTTGAGGAGGGGCAGCAAACGTTAGTGAGAAGAATGTGTTCATGTACTGAGCCCAGAACAGCCCCTGTGGCGATGGACAGATCCACTGTCAACCTTTGGTGCCCCAAAGTACTCGCCAACCATTCTAGAGTTGGCCCACTGCCACCTCTCACCAGGGCACCAAAAGTGGCAAAGACTACAGCAAACATTATAGCTAGTCTTTCCCTGGTAGGTGTGCATGAGCAGGTATATCATTACTGTACCTAGTGTCCACCTGTGAGAAAAACCCTTGTAGCAACATGGAGAAAGGAACCACTTCAAGCACTACCTATGGACCCATTTTAAGAGAATAGGAATAGATGTAATGGGTACCCTTAGTCCATCCAAGGCAGGAAACATCTATATTCTTATCATGGGGTATGCCAGCTGTTATACCGAAGCATTCCCTACAAGATCTAAAACCACCATACATATCCTCCATCATTTAACGCCCTCTTTGCAACAGAAGTGTTCTCTAAAGAAATCCAAACCGATCAAGGCAAGTCTTTTATGACCCAGCTAATGACTGAGTTAAAACTGTTATTTCATATCGACACCCACACACTTCCATGTACAGACCACATAGAGACAGATGGACTGGTTGAGAAATGTAACAAGACTCTGGAAAACCTCCTCCTGAAGCTGGTTGCTGAAGATGTGAAGGATTTTGATGAGCTCATCCCTTGGGCCTTATATTCTACCAAGACGATGCCCCCAAGTCCACAGGGTTTTCCTGTTTGAGTTGCTCTATCTATGGCAAACAGGCACAAGACATCCTAGACTTGAAGTAGCCCGGGGAAAAAGAAGATGCCCCTGGATAAGATTCCTATGCACAAGACATCCCAGATATCTCAAGTAGTCCTGGGAAGGCAATGATTTCCCCACGTCAGGTTCCAATGAGGTGATGAGTGCCACCTGTTGTCTCCTGGAATTTATCTTCAAGCTGGACCATCAGAATCTAAAAGCCCAAGCTGACCAGAAGAAGTGGGATTAATGAAAAGTTAAGTAATTATGATTCAAGGTTGGAAATTAATTCTACTACTCCAGCCCACATCTGAAAACAACACGCTGATCAGAGAGTTAGGACCATATAAGGTGACAGAGATGCTCAGTGGCTTTAACTAATTAGTCCAGCAAGATGATTGATAGAAGATGTCTCAAATTATGAGCTCATCCCTTGGGGTGAACGCTTGGCAGAATCTTCTAGAACCCTGCCAACCTCATTCATCCTGACCTACTTGCAGACCTGATCAGGGTCTTGCAGACTTTCGTACACCTGTTTTGCAATGTATGAATGACACTTCAGGAAGAGCCAACGGATTCATTCACCACAATAAATGAACCCCTGTCAGCCAAGTCTATCCGGCTATGGCCTTACTGGATCCTAGAAGCCAGACAAAAAGCTGTTGCAGAAGAGGTTCAATGGGATTCTGGACTTAAAGGTGATCGAGCCGTCTACCAGTCTTTGGACTTCCCCAATTGTGCATGCTCCAAAACTAGACAAAATGTGGAGCTTATTCATGTACTTCCAAAACATTAATGAATTCTCCCATTTCGATACATAACCGATGCCACTCATCATTGAAATGATTGAACAAATCCAACCTGCCAGGTGCATCTCAAACCTGGATCAGAGATACTGTCAGAGACTGCTGGCCTCAGAAGATAAAGAGCAGACAGCATTCATCACCAAAATGAAACTGTTCCAATTTACAGAGTTCCCCTTTGCATTATATGGGGCTCCCGCCACATTTCAATGCATGATGGAGGACATTCCAAGAACTCATAAAAAATTCCCTGGGTCATACCAGGATGGTTGTGTAATCCATGCTGCCAGTTAGTAGTAACACCTGCAGCACTTAGACCTAGTAGCACAAAGCTTAGGCAAGCCTCACTGCTAATCAGCGACAGGTCACCTGGCCATGCCCTCTGTTAAATATCTGTTTTTCCAAGAAGGCAAAGGTGTTGTCATGCCTCAAGTTGTCACCCACCCCTCCCCCTTCAGGTGACTCACATCCTGACACAGCCCTTTCTATGCTCCACTCTGCTATATCTAATACTCTTGATGTTCTTGCCCCTGTCATGAGGATCCACTTGAAGCCCAAAGCTAAGTGCAACTCCTGGTACGACTCAGACCTCGTCACACTTAAACGCAAGTGCAGGGTGGCTGAGAGAAAATTGCGTGCTGTCTGTACATCCTCTGACAAACTGGCCTGCCGCCTGCTCCAAAGGCAATACCAGCTCTCTGTCCACATCAAGAAGAGAGCCCACATCCAAGCCCGCGTCTCTGTGTCATCCAACAACTCGGCCAAACTCTTTAAAATCTGCAAAGAGCTGGCCAATCCTGCTGCAGTCTCTACCTCTCCTGTCCCTTCCCAGACCCTCTGCATGGCCCTGGCTTCTCATTTCTTCTCTAAAACTCAGGACATCCAGTCCTCTCTCTCTTTCTCCGCTCCTCCTCCTTCTACTCCCCTCTCTGGCCCTTCTGTGGCCACCTCTACTTCCTTCTTCTCCTTCTCTGCATTTCCCCTGTTCTCCCCAGACGAGGTCTCTAGACAAGTCCGATCTTTCTTTTCTCTCCTCCTTTCCCTTCTCCCTTTTTCTATCTCCTCCCCTTAATTTCTTCTATGCACTTACTCTCTCAGAATTGTCCCTGGACCTAATATGACAGGAACCTCGTCTGTTTCCTCCACCCTGCCATTACTGTTTTTTTCCTCCCCACCACCTCTCCAGCACTATCTGAAATGTCGTCAGGCCTAGTATGATAGTCGCTTGTTTTGTTCCTCCCCTCCCTTTCTGCACCCCTCTCCCTCACCTTTTGTTTTTCTCCTGCTCTACCAGAAATGTCATCAGGCCTAGTACGGTAGTCGGCTGTCTGTTTCCATTTCCTTCCCACTCTCCCCCTCCCTTCCTTATCTATGTCTTAGCTCTTGCACTATCTGAAATGTCGTCAGGCCGAGTACAATAGTTAATTTCACATTCTTACTGTTCATGGCCTGTAAGAATGTGGTTGTATTTTCCCTTGTTCCCTCCCTTGCCTTGAAGCGCTTTGAAACACATTGTGTATAGGCGCTATATAAATAAACGATCACATCATATCATATGAAATTCTTGTCAAAACAGGTTCTCCCCTGTTCCTCTAAAACCATCAAGGACCAAATTGACACCCTGGTTCCTGCTTTGGCTGACTTCTGTAACCATTCCTTCGCCACTGGAGACTTCCCTTCCCCCATGAAGCACTCCCCTGTGCACCCTCTTCTTAAGAAACCCTCTGCCGACTGCTCCTGCCCTGCCAACTACTGCCCAATCTCCATCACTTCTTTCCTGGGCAAACTCCTGGAAAAGCTGCCCATCTCCCAGCTTAATCTTCACACTGAATTGGTTAGTTGTCTCCATGTCCATCAGTCTGGCTTCAGAGCTGCCAGAAACATGGAAACTGCTCCCCTGAACATCTGTGAAGAACTGCTTTCCAACCTTGCCTCCAATACCTTCCTGTGTCCTCATCTTACTTGATCTCTCTTCTGCCTTTGACATGGTCAACCATGGCATCCTGCTCAACCGTCTCTGTGATAACCTGGGTATCACCGATCAGGCCCTGGCTTGGCTGACCTCTTTCCTCTCCGATCGACCCTCCCAGGTCCAACTGGGGTCCTTCCTCTCCCCTATCTCTATCTCTACCTGTGGTGTTCCCCAGGGGTCTAACCTCTCTCCCTGGCTGTTCAACCAATAACTGCCACTTCTTGCCTACCGCATTGCCGCTCTCTGCCCCAACCTTCAGTGCTATGCGGACGACACTCAGCTCATTTTCAGGCTCCCTTCCGCCACCTCTTTTCCTTCTCTCATCTGTGACTGCCTGTCTGCTATCCAGGGGTGTTGTGCGGCCAACTATCTCTTCCTTAATGCCAGTAAGACTGAGATGCTCCTTATTGGCACACCTGCTCCCTCCTTTCCTGTCGCTCTCTGGCCGACCGCTCTTGGCACTCTTCCTTCTCCCACCTGTGATGCTAAAAACCTTGGTGTCATCTTCGACTCCACTCTCGCCTTCTCTGCTAACAACTCTGACGTCGCTAAGAAGTCACACTACCAGCTGCACCCCCTCAGAGGTATTCTTCCTTTCCTCTCCTTCCCCCAGAAGCTCACTGTCACTAGAGCTCTGGTTCTTTCTCTAGGCTGGACTATTGCAAGAGCCTCTTTCTAAATCTGGCTGCTTCTACTCTCCGCCCTCTGCAACTCATCTGGAACAGGACTCCGAGACTTGTCCTTGGCCTCAAGCCCAGGGATCGTATCTCTCCAGGACTGAAATCTCTGCACTGGCTCCCAGTGGCTGTGAGGATTAAGTTCAAAACCTTCTGCATTGTCCACAAGGCCTTCTGAGGCCTGGGGCCTCAATACCTCAAACTCTCTCTTCCTAAATATCTTCCTTCTCGAGCTTTTCGCTCATCTGCCTCCAACTCCCCCAGGGTTAGTCGCTTCCAGTGCTGTTGCTAGGTCTGGAAAAAACCCAGGGCTACGCTGATGTTGGAACTGTTGGGACTGGGGGCTAGCTAGCCTTTGGTTGCAGCTACTGAGATTCTCTCCGGGGCTACAACCAAAAGATCAGGGGCTATAGTCCCCTTAGCACCCCCTAGCAATGCCTCTGGTCGCTTCTCCAACGAGTCGGTGGTAGATCTCTTTCTTCGGCTGGGGCCTCCCTGCCTCCCTGAAACTTGAGGAGAACCATCTGCGGTTCCGGAAGTACCTCAAGACCTTCCTTTTTGCTTCTGCTTTCTCTCCTCCTCTCCCCTGCTGAATTCCGGACTGAAACTGCACTGGTCACCTGGCTACCCTCGGATCTTGGGCCCAGGTCCACTCCCCGCCTGCTGCACACCTGCACTGCCTCCCGGGCAACCCCTGCACTTGGGGGCTGTTTCTGTATCCCTACAGTCCCCGCCAGCTCCTGACACTTGATGTCTGCACTTACTCCTGCACTTGCCACAAGCTGGCTGCTCTTTTACCTTCTGTTTAATTTATTTTATATATTCTTTACTGTTGATCCTATGCATTGCACTGCCCCCTCTCCCTTCCCCATGCCCTTACCATCTCCCCCCTCCCCTGCACTTGCGCAATCTCAATGTCACCAGGCCTAGTAAGATCATTGTCTTGGTCTTCCCTCTGTCCCCCCCCCTTGCCTCGTTGCGCCTTGAGACACTTGGGTATATGCGCGTTATAAATGCCATATCATATCAAAGTATTCAGGGAATACTGACCCCAAAAACAAAATAGGCGCAATAATTACGAAACAATTAAGTAATAAATTAAGCACAGTCCCATCTACAGACTAGACCAAAGGGGTTCTTTATAGTTCTGAAAATGTCGCTCTGCAGTCCTGCATTGTTAGTCATTGTGGACTTTCAGGAACCCTTAATTTTACAAATAAACTCCTCCCAGGTAGGTCTTGGAGACATTCTATCTCAAGCTCGAAAGGGGGGTAGGACAGCCCTTTACTTTTTTATTTGGAGGTTGCTGCAGAGGGAACACAGTTGTGGTACCCTTGAGCTGAAATGCTTGGCTATCAAGAAGGCTATAGAGATCATCAAATACTATCTCCTGGAGCATAAATTCACTACCACTGCAAACTAACCACCTTTTACCTGGCTAGCTAGGGACAAGGACTCAACCCTCCACACAAAGCACTGTTTTTGGCATTGCAGCCATATACATTCTCTGTGGTACATGTAGAGAATCATCAACAGGCTGATATAGGGCCTCATTACACGGTAGGCGGTGGAACAAGGTGATATTAGCACCTTGGTCCATGCCGGTAAAATACCGGCACCGCCTTGGAGGAAAGGGGAATTACCGCCCTATTCCAAGGTTGGCGGGGCGGTAATTCCCCCTTCCCCGATTGCCCTTCCCCATTCCCATTTTTGCCCCATAGGGCTCTATGGGAATGTGGAAGGCGCTAATTAAGGTGCCGCAAATTGCGGTACCGTAATTAGCACCCTGGTCCCTTTGTGGGTTGGTTTTTAACGCCTGCAGTACCAACCCGCAAAGGGACCTCGTAGTAAGGCGGTAAGGGTCTCCGCACTACGTGTAATGAGGCCCATAGAATATTTAAGTTGTTTGCTGATGGAGTCTAAGGAACGCCCATCAGAAGAGGGTGAGATGTGTAACAAAGTCCCCTGCTTGCTAGTGGCCAGGGTCTACCCTACATTTCAGGATGGTGGTCCCTGAAGAATCATGTGGGGGATTCCCTGGAACCACATTTCCTAGAATGCCTCTTTTCTGAACAGGTTTTTCAGATCAATCCTATCTGAACCCTATCCCTGCAAGGAACCACCCTTTTAGGACTATCCCCAAAATGAAGGAGGAGGAAAGAGGACAACCACCTACCTACTTTAAAAGGCATGCTGGCCCATTGAAGACGCACATTCACATAACATTTAACCATGCAATGTTTCAGGTACTGATACAGTCACTTTCCACTGGCAATTTGAGGGTCCCACCAGATCCACAGTCCTCTGGAGTCGGCCATGCTTTGGGTTCTGCAGGATCTACAGATTCGTGGCTGTATCCTGGGATTCAGGAAAATGCTGAAACATTGGAAAACAATCAGCAGACTCATCACTGGCCCTCCCACGCTCAAATGGAGGTTTTGTAGCTTGGGAACACCTACCAGTGACCCCAGAGAACAGAATTCATTGCATCACCACAGGAGTAGGAACTGCAAGCCAGAGGCAGTGAGAGGCAAGGCAGCACAGTGAAATTCAAAATGGCTGCCCCACCTCTTATAGCCTCTTTTTGATTAAGTACACCACGGCAAACCTCAGCCAGTTCTTGCGGATGCCTCCTTTTGAGCCACAGCTGCAGCCTATAACAATGAGAGCCAGCCCCCAGGGTAGGGATTAAGATACAATAAAAGAGCACTAGTCCTAGCCAGAGGGTGGGTTGCTGGAGCAGCATAGGAACAATGTTTGAAGAGAGTTGGAGGGCTGCGAAAGTGCAGAGACTGGAAGAGGAGACGGGGGGAGCAGAGAGTGCTTGAGGAGGAAGGGTGAGACACCGAAGGAGGGGCAGTTCTTGGAGGAGGTGGTTATATCAAGGGAGGAGATGGGGAACTAGGATGATGAAGATTTGTTGGAGGAGGTTGGAGAGTTACTGAAGATGGATGGGAAGGATCAGAAGTAGGAGGTTGGAGACCTGTTGGAGAAGGTGGGAGAGGTACTGGAGGCAGTTGGGAAAGAACCAAAGGAGGAGATTAATGGAGTGATGACAGAGATGGGAAGGGAGTGGTTGAAGGTGGATACCTTCTTTGCCTGCCAACATATTAAAGAAATTGCAAAGATCCAGAGCTAGAGCAACACAAGAAGAGGAGTCCCCAGGGAACTTCTAACTCATCATCTCCACTCGAAAAAGTGCAGAGACAGCCACCCGCAAGCTTCGTGCCTGCTTCAGAATGTGTTTGTTTTCCCTTAGCTGTAATGCTATCTTCGCTTTGTTTAGTGATGACTCAGGAGTCTCTAATCCTGAACAGGTAGCCTAGAAGGAACTGTCCCTTCAAGAGTCAGATCCCATATGCCAGAGCATTTCTATCAGGGATCCTCTATGTGGCCTTTTAGAGATACAATAGACACATCCTTTGTGTGTCCTTACCTTTTGTGGATCCCACCTGGCCCCAGATTGACATCTCCGACACAGCATTTTCCAAATGACTGACAGAATTTCCGCCAAGCCACTAACTCTCCCTCATTGACAAGAGTATTGAGATGTCAATAGTAACACCTTTGTCTCCATCTGTGCAGCTTCAACACTACAAACGACTTAGTATAATGTATTTGACACTGCCTAAAATCCAGGAATGGTATCCTAAAAGTCTCTTGCTTTGCCCTCAGCGTTGCTGTGGATGAAGGTCTTATACAGATGCTTTCCAGCCCTAAACAGCTGCCTAGCTATCAAAATTACTAGGGACTGCCATTGCTTTCTCAAATGAGCATATATTCTTTAGTATGCCACTGGCTAGTGATTCCTTTATATTTAACTCAATTGTAGTCGCTTGATGACAAATCGCCTGAAAGTGAAGTTACGTGAACCCCCCTGGTTGTCCACAATGATTTTAGGTAGTGCTTGAGGAATATACTATGGCAAACGGTATGCTGACTGCCTAGGCCGGCCTGGCTGATGTCCAAACAAGCAGACTTCTTCCACTTGTCCACTTCTACTGTGAACCTAAATCCATGAGAGACAGTGAAATTGCGCAAACAAACATGAGGGGAAGGTATGTGTTGGGGAAGAAAATATAATTTGCAATGAGTAAATTGTGCCAACTGCGCTCATATGTTTGTCCCTGCTCCTCTTCTTTTTAGAACACCCAGCGACCCCACGTTTGATTCTGGAGCCCCAGAATACTGTGTACATTAGAGGAGAATCTGTCCGTGTTCGCTGTGATGTCCAGATGACGGCCAGGTCGACAGAGTACCATTTCTTCAAAGATGGAGCAGAAATTGCTACAAACGGAGGGACCGCTGGCAGCACCTTTATGATAGACACCATCAGTAGCCAGTCAGCAGGGTCATACAGCTGCCTCTATCAGGTGAAGGAGCCCGGGCGTATCCTGACCTCCATGAGAAGCTCCCAGATGTTCCTCTATGTTACAGGTAAAGGAGGTGGTGTTTTCATGTCTATGTGCCATTCAATCATGCATTCCACCTCCCTATAGTTATCACTCCATTTGATGACCCAAACAACAAACACCACGTAGGACTCCGGTTCCCAAAGTCTACAAATGTTGAATCGGGTGAATTTAGAGTCACAATGGGGGCATGTATTGAACATTCTGAAAGAGAAGAGCTGGTACCAAGGTGGAGTCATTTCTTTTGATTTCTTTGTTGTGTAGAGCATCTAAAGCCTACTTATGTGTCCCCAGGTCTGTGACGGATTGAGAAAGCTAGCAGAAGCTGGGCAGGATAAGACTGCAGTCCAGTTTGGAAACTCTTACAACTTTACCCTTCACATGCACCACTGTAAATAGCTCCCTGTGCAGATATTCTGAAACAGAAAAATAAGTCCTTCTCCCCTTGCTAAAAAAGAATTGTCACCTTGCAAAGGATTAATGGTCTCTTTCAAATCAGAATTTATATTTACCGCTATTCCAAAAGTAAACTATGCTAATAATGTTTTCATGCAGCACTTGATAACACACCTCAACATGTTCTCTCTCTATAACTGCCCCAATTCAAAAGTACTGAGTTAATAGCCCTCTGAAGAACGAAAATGTGACTCATCCCTGCAGAGAGATTTGAACCAGTGAACAGCGAGGAAAAGGCAAATCTGAGCAGTAAGCACTTAACTCACTGAGCTATCTGACCTAATAATGCTCGGAGAAGCTGGACAAAACCTGGCAACATGTGCTACATAAAAACCTGATATTATAATAATTTTTCTTCCTAAGGCTGTCCCCATGCGAGCATTAAATGTACTCTTTCCAAAATACCTTTGTATGGTACCAATATTAGTATAACTTAGCTTAGCTATTTAATCTTTGTCCAATAACTCTGTATCAGACCTCATCTGTACCTTTTCACTCTGTGCTGCATCCCCACCAGTCAAACGAATGTCCTTTATTTCCCAGATTACTGTACAGCTGACAAGAGAAAAACAAAATGAATTAAATAATGTAGTCCCTTTAGTTTCATTGTATTTACTTTGACCAGGCATACCCCTTACACGAGACTCTCAAATAAGCATTTAGAAAGTTAACTTTGTTGATGTCCTATTTGTTCACACTTTTCCTCATGGAGTCAGTCCTTGGTGAATAAAGGACTGATCCACTGGGAAGTTACAGTGACTTACCCTTGGTTGAAACCTGAAGAAGGCTATTGATTTCACAAAGGAGTTACAATGAGCAAATCTATCTTACTTCTAGTAACCTGGAATAAATTGAGGGTAAGTCTGAGTTACTATAGCCTTTCCCAGGTTTGAGTCAAGAGTGAATCAAAGCTTCTCATAGCAACTTCTTTGTGACTTGTGCTTGCAAAGGAAAATTCTGCCTGGGCCTTCACAAAAATGCATTTTTTAAAAAAGGAGTTGAGCACACGCGCACCAGGGATTTCGGATTTAAATATAGTGTTGCAAGCAAGGCTAGTCAAAACTCCACATTCCTGTCCTGCTGCAAATTTTGCAAAAAGGAGGACCCCGCCGAAGCAGCACAGAAAGAAAAAAGCAGGGGGAAATCCTGCCCAATTCGTAAAATTCCTACTTCACACGAGTCAATCCCAGAAGTAATACATCACAGGGGTTTCCAAAAAGTTGGGGTTGTTACACTAAAAAGAATAGCGGAAGTAACTTTCATAACTCTTTAAAAGTTAATTTCTTTTTACAAAAAAAATCGAAAAAATAACGTGTTCCTTTATGAAAACAAGCACAAAGATTTCAAAATTATTTGTCACTTTTTTGGCAAACAATTCCGACTTTTTTTTTACGCTCATAAATTAGGTTTATAATTGTGTAATATTGAAGGCTTACTTTTTCATTTAAATACGGAGTAAATCAATAAACCATGTTTTTTTTAAAAAAAAATTGGGACTGCTTGTTAAAATATCCCAAATACATTTTTCTGTATAATGCTCTTTAATATCATTACCCGTACCAATGTTCTTCTAATTAACTTTAAAAACTATTTGTCAAGGATAATCCAAATTCAAGCTTATTCAGCTGGGAAGGAATGGTCTGCCATTACCCTGCTCAATTTTGGGAGAAAATCGTGTTACGTGTTGGGCGAAGTTATATTTAGAGGCGAAAGAAACAGATATTTTAAAAATCTTGACAAATAGGACCAATCATTTTCGAATAACACAGCCAATGGACAGGTCTAAGGAGACATTAAAGACTTTTGAGAGGGGACGGGGGAGTGATAATACCATCCAAAAACCTTGATCTTTGAGAAAATGTGCTTCATTTACAACATTTGCCTCTTCCACACTGTGTGCGTGTGTGTTTTTGTGTGTGTTCTTGTCTGCTCATGTGTTCTTATATTTTTTTAAAGCTTGTAGTTTTCTCAATAATAGAACTGAGTAATTCCCAGGATAAACATCACATATGGTATATAACACCCAATACAAAAAAGAAATAACATAATCATTCAAGCAAAAAGGCCAACTTTGACAGGCCACCCAGCACATATATTCAGTCTTGTCCTCCTAATTCGACCCTCTCTACCAGGGTGACATAATCAATACAATTTGATTACATGGCCATTACAACAATGAGAGTTTGTCAATAATAGAGGCCTGAAATGTATCTGCTTCCTGCCCCTCAAGAATTTGATGAAAGGTGGCCCTATATTAAGATATACCGTAAATCTATCGGACATCAGTGCCAAACTCCTGCCCATAGCTTCCACTCCCCATATTCTTGCCCACCACTGTGCTATCCCAGGTTGCGTAGTGGTATTCCAGAACTGAGCCATATGTGATAAATGTAGCCCTGTCGTCGATGTTCCCAAAGATTAGCACTAGTGGATCAAGCGACAGGGACCAGTTAACAATATCTTTGAGGTGGGGTAAAATCTCTTTGCAGAATGTTTGTATCAAAGGGCACGTCTACTGCATGTGTCTTGAGTCTCCCACGTCACCACAACCCCTCCAACACAAAAAAGATCCACTTGGGGACATAGCATGCTTTCTTTGGGGGATAAATTCCACCTAGGGTAAACCTTGTATGCACTTTCCGTAATGGTTACACACTTTGAGGATTTAATTGCACTGTGCAAAATGCATGACCAATCCTTTTTGGATATGGGCATCTCCAGTTCCCTTGAGATGTCTATGGAAGAATACTGGATGGGAGATCATACGCTCATAGCTGGAATACATAATTATAACAAGTGCTCTTTTATGCCGTGGGGCAGTTTCTAAGTGCAAGCCCGGGATTCGAACCTGTGTTGCTATGTGTTGTCTTGCTGCCAAGACATATGTGTTGCCCCTGAGCTATCCTCCCAGCGATTTAAACTTCTATCCCTGGGGAGACACTCCTACAATGTTAGTTCCAGTTCCCTCAATCCTATTGTATCGGCCCCAACACATTCTTTGTGTGCTGCCCAGTGGTGAATTTGCTTGTATAGCAAGCGCTTTTCCTCCCCAAAGATAAGCTATGCATTCCTAAAAGGTCAGTGGCTTACCAATGGAGTATATCTGTTGTAAAGTAAGGGGCTTCTGATTCTCCCAGGCAGAGAAGCTCTCATTTGCATTCGCAGGGGAAAAGTCAGAGTTCTGAAAGACTAGTGTTACTGGGCCTAGGGCCAGAGGTTGCTTTACGGTCTTCAAGCCTTTATCTGAGTGTTCTAAAGAGCATTACATTCGCTGCAGGGATCAAGTCCTAAAAAAAATTGGGGATACTCATTAACATACGTGATGGGATATGACATCCCCAGAAATTAGCATATCAAAGTGAAATATGCAAATTGCATTCAATTGTCTTTGAATAACCATACAAATTGAACCGGACAAATGGGTATTTGTCTTTCATAAAATCAACCTACACAAAAGACAAGAGAGGATGTTTTCTTATTATAGGGTTTGGAAATGTAAAAAGGTGTGCACGTTTTAAACCCCAAGAATAAATGGCAATGTTTTCCCTGGAGAGTTCAGCCCCGAAATGTGACATTTCACCTTTAGTTGTTCAATATTTTTCACTAGGTTATGTGGTGTAGTGGTGAAGTTCTTGTCCTTTGAACTGGGGACTGCGGTTCAAATCCCCAAGTTGTGCTTAAAATTGTGATTTCGAAAAAAACAGTGAAAGTATCTTTTTTTTCACACAACATCAAAATACCCTAGGGGGCAGACTCTGTCCTCTGAAAAAAGTGGGGGGACACTGTCCATCTGCGCGCACCCACAACTTGATCCGTGATTGGCTGATAGCATCCCCCACCCTGCTGTTCTACCCCTTTAGTTAAGAACATCAAAGGTGTCAAGGTTAGAGAAATTGAAGACTCCAGGAGGGGAGACTTCAGTTAAAAAGGGATCCCAATAGAGCAGCGGGAAAATATTTTTATATAAATATATAGGGAACCCCCATGCCCCGCACAGCTGCACCACAAAGCATGGTTTTACACTGAATTTGAGATTTCCTGTTCCCCCAGTTATCCCTGTAAATTGATTGAGCATCTGGGCATGAATTCTCATGGCAAGGGCCTGAAAGGTCTACAAAAAACAAGATCATTTTAATCGCCAATAATCGACCCAACCACAAGATCGCCTACAGGTCCCACTTCTCCAGATCTAAATCATAGGCCTGTCACAGACCAGGACTATTGGTGTTCTATAGAGATTTGCAGGCGTTAGTTATACAAATGCACAGGTATTCAATATTATCTGACACCCAAGTATAACGGAGGGTCTCCCTGTGTATATTCAATTCTCCTGGGAGGGTGGAGGCATTAAGGCCTTTAGATTTGTCATGGTTAATTGAAGAATTCAGAAATCTCTCAGAATTTTGCCAATTCATCCATTGCTGCTAGAAGAGAGGTGCAGCCTTGCTCGCTCAAGAAGATGTTGAAATCATCAGCATTAAAGGAAAATGTGTATTGTGTATAATTACAGTAACCTCCTTGTATGGTTAATTCCTATGTATAGCCTGAGCCATGGGTTCAAAGTCCAACATCAATATTAAAGGAGAAGGAGGCAACCGTGATGCATTCTCCTTTTGATAGACAGTGACATGGGCAAGTTGACAGTAGCCCAAATTCTAGTATGTGTTATCTGAAATTTTGCCAGGATTAAATGTGTTAATCTCACTCCAATCCCAAAGAAACTGTATACATTGCCAATGTATGCTGTCAAATGCCTAATGGGCATCTAAACTAAGTAGGTCAATTGTTTGCCCAGAAAATCCCCCCAGTCTGTAACAACAACCACTTTTGTAATGTCATGAGCATCTCGTTTTACAATGTATCTAGTTGGATCCGGGCACATCATTGATGGCAAACCCTGCATGAAGCATGCTGCCAAAAGCTTCACAAAGTTCTGTTGTTGCCAGTAAGGAGTAAACCCAGCCAATCCAAGGTACAGTCCTTGGCATCTTATTTATTTTTATTTATTTATTTTATTTAATGAAGATTACAGGGAAAACAATGCATTTTTGGCACAAAAATGCTTACAAAACATTTTAACATTGATTTACAGAATGAATGACCAGTGCCCTTAACAATGGGTTAGAGGATGTGGATATAAGACTAGATGATGCAGGGGGGGTAGAAACATGAAACCGGTACAAGGACAGTAGAACATGATGTAGGAACAGGATATTGGAGGAAGTGCTAAGATTCAGGATGAAATGGGTGAGGGATAAGTGTTGTGGGGTTGTAGAGAGGTAGGGTACAGAGGAGAACAGGGAGATGTGATGGCATAGATTGTTATGCAAGTGATTCTTCAGAAAGGAGGAGAGCTAGGAGGTTGCATTTTAATAGAGATAGTGGGAATAGTGCCGAGAGGGAGAGGAAGAGCATTCCAGAGTAATGGAGCGAAGAAAGGAAAAGAGCAGAAAAGAGAGGGCATGCAAGGGGCACGGGAGGTGTCATGGAGGTGAGCTAAGGATGATTGTAGGGAGTGAGGGGGAGAGTAGGGGGTGAGATGGGCTGATAGGTAGGGTGAAGCAAGTCAGTGTATTGTTTTGATGATGATGAGATGAGTTTATACTTTGCCCTCTGTCTCATAGATAACCAGTCTAACTGATGACAGGTTGGGGAGGTGGAGGTAAAGCGGGGAACGGTGAAGAGTGTACAGACAGCAAAGTTAAGGACTTTTTTATTGAGAGGTGAAAAGCATAGATGGGACAGCCATATAGTAGACTGGCACAGCAGTCAGATCGAGGGAGTACCAAAAAGGAGATTAGGTGCTTAGCAGTGTTCACAGGAAGATGAATTATTTTTTCTAATGTAGAGGATATTAAGTCTGGCCACAGTGGCTGATTTGGAGATGAAGAGCAGTACGTTGTGAGATGGGTTGAAGATGATATCAAGGTTGCAAGCAGAAGCAGTGTGGGGAAGGTAGTCGGCAGAGAAGAATAGAAGAGGGGGAGAAGAAGGGATAGCCTGTTTGGATGGGAAGTAGAGAACTTCAGTCTTAGTGGAGTTGAGCTTGAGCGAGTGAGATGCCATCATGTGCTTCATGGAGGAGAGACAGTTAGATGTTTTTGACAGTAGCTCGTCAGATGAGGAGGGAAAGGAGAAGACGATCTGAGTACTATCCCTGAAGAGTTGATATGAGAAGCCTTAGGAGGAGATCAAGGTGCCAAGAGAAGAGGTATAGAGAGTGAAGAAAAGTGGACCCAGGACTGGCCCTTGGGGAACACCAACAGTAAAGGGATAGGTGGGGAGGTAAGGCTTTTCCAGGACACCTGGAAGTGTCTGGATCAAGATATGAAGCAAACCAAGTGAGGGCCTTATCCCTGAGGCCTAGGAGAGATAGTGTTGACAGACGGTCAGAATGATTTGACAGTATTGAAGGCAGCAGAGAGGTTGAGAAGAAAAAGAATAGATGAACGGTTAGCATGACGAGCGGAAGAGATATAGTTGCTGATATTGAGGAGAGCTGACTCAGTAGAGTGCCGATGTCTGAAGTCAGATTAATGAGGATCCTGAAAGGTGTGCGTGTTAATGAACTTAGTGTGTCGGTTGAAAACTATACGCAGTACGATTTTGGAATAGTGAGGTAGAAGAGAGACAGGGTGAAAGTTAGCAGGACAGTCAGGATCTAGGCTAGGTTTCTGAAGGATGGGATGACAGTAGTCGAATTGTAGGATGATGAAAAAGTGACACTGTCAATAGAGGAGGTGGAGAGGGAAGTAAGATATGGAGCAACACTAGGAGCTATGAGTTTCACTATGTGTGGGGATAGAGGGTCGGTGGGGGCACATGAAGGGTTAACCCTGAGGAGATCAGGAATCTCATCAGGGTTAGTGGGGACAAAGGAAGACATTGTCATAGGAGAGGAGGGCGGAGGTGGTGGAGAATAGTGAGCAGGTGGGGATCGAAGGTAATTTGTGAGGTTTTTTGAATTTTGGAAAGTAGAGAGCTAGATGGTTAGCAGAACAGCTAGAGGAGATGGAGGAGGGATTAGGAGGTAAGCGAATTGAGTTGGAAGATGTTTGAAGGCACCTAGGTTGAGAGAGAGATAGAAGTCACATTTGGCAGAGTCGAGAGCAGACGAGTAGTTTTGAAGAGCAGTCAGGTAGAGTTGGATATCCGAGGAGTGTCTAGTCTAAGATCTTTGCCAAGTGCAAAGGTTTTTCCTCATTGTTGTTTTCAGGGTGCAGGATGCAAGTGGTAAGTGTAATCCAAGGCCTTGAATGGGAGGGTTTAGGAGTCAATGTTGTAAAAGGAAGTGAGCGGAGAATGGAGCGTTATGAGCAGCATTAAAGGGAGTTAAGGCTTAAATCGGCAGATGGAAGGTGAATTTTGCATTAGAGGGGAGAGAGTGGTGTATATCATAGAGGTAGATTGGGAATTTGGAGAAAGGAAACTTGCGCTTAGTAATGAAAGTGGTAGATGGAGAGAGTGGGGTGGAAGTATGAATGGAGATTGAGGCAAATATGATGGAATGATCAGAGGGAGAAGGAGCTGTGGATCTATTAGAGGCAGCGAGTTGAGGGGAGATGAGAATAAGGTCAGGAAAGTTACCATTTGAATGGGTGGGCAGAGAGTGGACAGAAGAGAGCAAGTGGTTAAGGAGAAGAGAGCTAAAGTCAGTGGATAGAGGAGTGGGGAGAGAGATAGGGGAGGTTAAAGTCACCAGTGACAATGAGGTGTGTTCGGGAGGAAGGTAGTTAATAAGTTGACCACCAATAAATGTCAGGTTTCAGCAAAAGGGTAGTCTGTGTGGAGCCTGTCACTGAGGGCAACATCACCCCAGTGTCAGAAAATGAATTAAATCACTTCACCAGTGGGGCTAGGGGGTCAACAAAACACAAAAGGTTTTGTAGTATACATTAGTGAAGCATATCTACATTTTCTGGGGCATATATCTGGAGTTATTAGCCCTTCCCTCCCATCCTGGATGTTTATATTTAGACAAGTGGATCACAGGCATGTAGGTTGTTCATTGGATTAGTGAACATCGTCTAAAAGTACGTTTCCATAATTTTGGTCCTCTCAGCATCCATTCGCGACCCACAGGATCCCTAAGACTCATTATGCAACTACAGGATCTTTGCTTATGCAAGATATGTGCATTAAAATGATTTGCATCATTCCCTTTCACGTAATAAGAATACCTTGGTTGCAAAATGGACTGGTTGCAGAGGTCCACCAGATGGGCCCTCGCTATCCTTAGTGCCCTTGCCTCTTTCAGTGACCCTGATGGTTTATGTTTGGCTTCACAGGCGTGAACTATGTCCTGCAATATGAATCGTTGGGATTCTCTTTCCCTCGCAGATGTTTATTATTTCACTCTGAGGGGCAGTCTTACTGGCATCCCACACAGCGTCTCGTCCCAGCTCCTCGGGGTCATTTTTACTGAAGCATTCATTTTATGCAATAACAGAGATCTAATTACTGGGTCCCTCTTTTATATTGTTTAGCTTCCAATGCTTTTGGGCTGTGTGTGTTGGTGCCAGGGCATGAACTGCCATGGACGCTAGGAAGTGGTCTCATGGGTATTCATGCCCAATGTATATTGTATTTATTCTGGGGATTAGTGTAGGTGAGACCAAGAGCAAACCGCTCAAGTCTCCTCCTATCACCACCTCACCCTCACAAACCTTCCCTATCTTAGGGAAGATAATCCTGAAAAAACATCTGGGGAATCAACACCCCCTTTTCTTTGTGCCATTTGACTCAAAATGCTTTGAGGGAAACAAACTGCATGCAAGCCCATTTTCGTCTTGTGGCAGCAGATGAGTCTCTTGCATAAATACCTCTGAGGCCTTAATTTCCCCTAATCCTCCCCTAACAGATCTTTGTTTAAGTGGAAAAGTAAGACACTGACTGCTCAGGGGCTTAGAGACTGAGTTAGCCATGAGATTTCAGGGGAATGTAGCTCCTTATAGATCCCATAATCAGCACAGATGAGCCCACACAGTGGGAATCTGACACACCCTCCAATCGACAATAAGAAACTAAGAACAAAAACACACAATAAACACAACCATCATCCCTGAATTGTTGAACATTACACCACATCAGCTTGCCATGTGGTGATGCTATTCCAGAAACTGCAGCTGTACATGCCCCTACACCCAACCACCAACCACCCTCCCCAACAAGTCTCCGCCATAATCAAGATAACCCATCTAAATGTCTCTAAGACATCTACCTCACAATGTTACTCTAACGACAGAAGCCTAAATCATATAAGCTTTCTGTGTCTTCAAAATGCAAACCCAGTAAATATAATGTTCCACCTTGCATGTCCTCTTTCACTAAGAAAGGATGAGAGAATGTTTCAAACAGTCAAGAGACTACAGGGTCTTTTAGTCTTTCAAGATCCCATTCGAAGAACCACATCTCCATCTCCCTAGTCATTCCCCTTACCATGTGCCTCTCTGTGCCTCCCTTTCTCAGAGTCACCCGCAGCATGGCCTTCTGATTGAGTGTCAATCTGTCCCTCACCCATTAAGTCTGCTGCATCATCCAGGTTATTCACAAAACATTGCCTGCACTCAAGTATAAACACTACCTTACAGGGATGACCCCATTCGTAGATTCTCCCCATCTCGCAAAGCCAGCCAGTTACTCGTGGAAGAATCTTTCACTTAGTAGGAGGATTTGCCTAGCAGTGTCAAAATTGTAGGGAAAAGGCTTTGCATGACTTCCTCAAGATCTTTATCCTGCACATTTTTCAGGATACCCCAAATCCTAATATTGTTGCAACAGGATCTGTATCTGGCATCTTCAAGTTTCCCAAGATCACGTTGATTTGTTTTTACTTAATTGCATCCCTGGCTTCAAGCAGGTCATGTTCATGGGCCTGTTCGCAGGCAGTCCTCTGAGCTCATCCAACATCTTTTCAGAGAACAGTAGATGATTACTGAGGTCTGTTAATTATCAACTTTTTCCATGCTTTCCTTAGTTTCTGCTGTCAATTGTTGAAGTATCAGGTCAGGAATCTCTCTTGGTGCTGGTGCATCTTTGGGGCAGAGAGAGCACTGAGCTGCATGGATCTGTGCAGTAGTCTGCTGCGCATTCTTCTTTGCCTGGTTCTGGGTATGAATCACAGACTAAATATTTCTGGCAATTGGGGTTTTCTGTTTGCCTGTTTTTTGTCATCCTGAAGGAGTATATTGTGGAGCAGGTTGAGGCTTACCAAATGTTTGATATCAGGTCAGACCAGACACCAAATCCTATGGGGTCTAGTGATTAGAATCTCTCTCATTCTGGGGGGCCAGGCCCTTTTCCATGCCACCGGTTAATCAGGACAGGCAAGATTCAGTGCAATCGTTCATTGAATCTGAGGGAGATCATGCAGGGAGGCCACTCAATGCTGGCAATGGAGCTCCAGAGTCAGGAGTGAGCACTGCTTCCAGGTCTCGCTGTTGTGCGGATCAGCTGGTCTACCCACCACAGGGCTAGGTCATTCATCCTACCTTCTGTCATACGAGGATCTCTCCATGTCCGGTTAGTGAAACAGAATATCAAAAACTTCATCCAGGATTAAGTAGTACCTCAAGCAGGGGTGCCATCTTGATGGGCCTATGCTGCATCCATCAGAATTGACACTCTTGTAAATCCTCTGCTTTCCGCTGCTCACTGTTACCCACAATATTTTCAGGTCCCCCTCAACAACAACTGAGGGACCAGTCCAGATCAGATCAGGATCTGGGTACAGTGAGAGGGGACATTTTGGGCTGCACATCCCCGGAGCAAGCAGTAATCACTTCTTCACGTGTCTCTCTCTAGGCCACACACCCCTCGTTGTCCAAGTTATGAATGAAAAGCTGTCTCATTTCACAGGTCTGGCCAGAGATGCAGTGATGCAGACTTTAGTGATGTTTCAGTCTGACACCTAGCTCTTCGTGTGTGATGTCACTGTTCGACTTCGACATCTGGCTTCAAAAATGTTGACATGTTGACAAGGATGAGCAAACAGAAGCATCACTAGAGGATTCTCTCATCAGCTGCTCAAGCTCCACAACTTACCCTTACCATTTAATATTTGGAGCAAATGACATGGTGTAACATAAAAAACGGAAACATGGCAGTTTATGGACATTTCCAAAAAATGTGTAACAACTGAAAAACAAGAGCAAAGAAGATTTTTTAAAACTGTCAAGAGGCACATTTTAAATAAAAAATTAGGATTTACAATGACCTTTATCAAAGAATGATACATCCTTGGTCTTATGATTGTGCAGTGAGGTTTTTCATGGACTGTGTAATGAAGACACATTACATTAATTGCAAAAGACGCTCTGATGGCATTTAGATTTTCTGATTTATTCATTGAATGACATTCTTCATGGTTTTCAGATCAACCACCGGCTCCTGCCATCTCTTACGGGCCACCGCACCCTGTGTTCATCACTGGAGAAACTGTGACCATGCAGTGTGAGACCCCGAGCCCTTCCACTGTGAGTGGGTATCGATTCTACCATGCTGGCAGGGAAGTCGCCCAGAGGCCAGGGACTGCACCGGGCATCTTTGAGATGGGCAGCGTGCGTGTGGACCAGGAGGGCCTATATTCTTGCATCTACTGGGCACAGAAGGTGGGGCGAGTGATCCCTTCCCTGGAGAGCATCCCGGCACAGGTGTATGTAACAGGTAAGACCTTTCATCTGTCACTTCGATCTTCTCTTGCTCTGGTAATAGGCACTGGTCAGCGTGGGAGATCTGAATGCATCACAATATTCATCTTTTATATAGCCACATCACATAGTGAATCGGCTCTTGGTGCTTAAATAATAGGAATAATTATGTACCAGCTAAATGGTCATCTATTTGTTGACCATAACCTAATAAAAGCATGAGTCGGTCCTGCAGGCATCAAAACCGGTTATCTGTTGAAACTGTCATTTGGTAGGTCCGAATCCCACAGTTATCCTACGAACTAGTGAAGAGTTTTGGTTTAAATGCAAAGCAATTTTTCATATGTTGCCCTCTCTGAAGTGACCTAGCTAAGGCTCGAGATAACAGTTTGAAGTGGGAATATTTTCTAATTATTTTTTGTAATTGGTAGTCAAATAATTTTTTAGGAAGTACAAATATATTTTAACTGTAAAACAGATATCTTTTTGTAATCGATACTTCTTTTGTTTACCTTAAAGCTCCTCTTCAGATTAGACAGTACTAAAAGTAGAGTTCCTTCCTGTGGCACTGTATTGGTGTTACCGCTGTCCCAAACAACTCCTTGCAACTGTGTGAGTGGAAGCAGGGAGCTAACCACTCTTGAAAGTGCTGTAGTATTGATCAAAAAGTAATCTAAAGTGGCTTTCCTGTGTCCCTGCCTCCAGGTATAATCCCAAGGGCTATCTCCCACAGCTCACCCATTGATCTCCCACAACACACCTAATGATCATTTTAAAATCCCAGTTCTCTGTAAACTTCTTCCAGTTTAGTCTGGAGCTTTTAGGAATCGATTGCGTCATGGGACTCCATCTACTTATTCCACTCCTGCCAACCAACTCCTCATTACCAACACAATGGGCGTTAAAATCGCCACCCATCATTATAATGTCCTCACCGTCTCCCTCTGCCCATGTAATGAAGAGATCTTGCAATATAGTTTGTATATGTTAACTATGTGAATCACCAGGTGGATCATATATATATTAACAACCAATGCTGGTCGACTAAATGTAGGCGACAGAAATGCCACTTCAACAGCCAGAACATAATCTGAGCAGGAAGTAGGAATTCTATGTGATTTCAAATTATGGGTGACTCCCATTAGATGTCCCCCAAAAGGTCTTCCCTTTTCTCCTTATCTTGCCAATACCTGGTGTATAGAATAAACGTCAACATAAATATTTGATATACACCATGTCTCCTGCAATAGATATACATAGTTCTTTTGGTGAAAGAAGGTGAGTAAAACCACAGGAGTTCCAGAGCAATATCGATAAATCTCAGTTCTGGCGAGAAAGCACAGCAGGTAAAGATTCAGCCAGCCACTTATGTGCAGATTGAATATCAGACAATTGGACATTAGCAGTATTTACAGACAAACAAGATTCAATTGATCGTCCAGTACTCAAAGTATCTAACCTAATCGATGGAAGGGGAACTGTCTTCATAATCCTTGTCTACATCCAACTCCAGCTCGCAATTGAGAAGAAGTTCTCTAAAGCTGCGGAGTAAGATAACAGTATCCAGATTTTTACAGTGTCTCATAGACACATTTGGATTAAGACAATTCAATGGTTGTTAAAATGTAAAATCATCCAAAACCAGGACTCTCAGCTGCGGGATGTGGCTCAGAGAGGTTAAAAATCCAGAACAACAAAGCCACATTGATCTATTTTTTTATTCATATTTTGTAGCAGCAATTTAACATCATTTGCATCAAACACCTCTTTAGCTTTCTTTAGTGCAACCTTTTGAAAGCGAATGCCTTGCTTCTTCATCAAATCATTTGATAACATAGTTGGAGAGGACGTCTGATCCATTTATCCTCCGGAAATTGGCACATCATTCAATTCCTGAGTCAAGTGAAATGCCTCAGAAGCGATGGGCAGGTTCTCATCCAGTTTAGAGGTGGTCAACCAGCTGGTTAATTTACCAGATTTCTTTAGTTGGCGTTTTCTATTACGAGCAACTTTCTTTTTCAAATATTTGGAGCCTTTAGGTTGTTTGCTAGTTGCTGACCCCATTATCTCTACAGAAAGACTCAACTGACGTGCCTGAGTGCATTTCGCCAGATGCTTTTGTCTTCTAAAATAGAATGGAACAGGCCCATCAACTAAAACATTTACCATCTCTTGATCGTTAGAACCTTTATTTTGGTTACTGCTATCAGGGAGCTCCACCAGCTCAATCTGGTGGTTCAGCAGTATCCTAGGACACCCCGAGTCCATTTGCGAATCAACATCCTTCATTTACAGAACACTGTTTGCCTGAATCACTTGAGGTTGTACACAATCAAATATTCTGCCACAAAGTTTCAAAAGAATCTTCAAGGCAAATTGTACTCACCACAATGAGGATTGTATTTCTGTATAAACCGCCTGGCTTTGAACCGAGCCCTCACTCCGGTTGTGAGGCGAGGAGTGAATGAGCAAGTTCGGCGTTGTAGATAAACAATTTGAATTTTTAAGTGATTCAAAGCTGGTGTCCGCTTTTATTACTTGTGCTTATACTATTGTGGTCAAACCATTATTAAAAATAGACGTAACCCCAGGGTAAACCATGTTCTGCTGCAAAGAATAACAGAGATTTAATAAGGAATTGTTATGAATGTCATCAACAGACAAAAGGTCATGGCTCAGTAGCCCTTCGGTCATGTTGCTCAATTGGCCAGTGACCTTAGCTGTCGGGTTCACAATAGGTATAGGAGCCAGAGGCTCTGTATGAAAAAATGAGGTGATTTTCCCCTTTTGTTTGTTCAGTTTAGCTGCAACATTTTCCAGGTTTTCGGTGTTGGATTTAACTGAATCCTGCACTACTTCAGGAGCTAAATTGCTCATAGTCTCTTGTCCTCTCCTCAGTTTATACCTGATTGACTTAGTCCTTTGTTTGCCCAAAATATTTAAGATTTGTTTAAATTATACATTTTCAGGAAATAATGTACTGAAATGGCTGGCCCGCCTGCACCCCGAAACGCAGGTACGCAGAAAGCCGACAGCACTCACAAGGCACTCGCCCAATGTGCGCGGGTGCCACAGATATAGTGCTTCCTGGTCCAGAGGTGGGACAATGTAGGTAATGGGCAATGGGATGAATGAGTTTCGTTCTTTGGGTCAATCACAGCTCAGTAGCAGCGTCTCAGCAATGTTCGAATGCGGGGACCGAGCCGAATTCAGTATGCTGTCCAGACGAGCTGAAAGCTTCTTAGAAATTATGAAAGGCATGTAAGCAGAAGCAACAGCCGACCGCACTCACAAGGCACTCAACCAGTGCACACCATTTCAGTAGGTTTGTATTTCTGGAAAAATGTGTTTCATTTGCAAGTTTAGAAGCAATATTAAGTCTAAAGTGATTTCACGGCCACTTCGGCTTAGCATTTCAAAAGAGACAACACTATTTTTGTAGTGTAATGTTTCCTAAAATACACTTTATAATTTCGTCATATTAACTTTATTGGTAGCCATTACAGAAATGGCATTATACTGGAAATTATATTTTTGGGAAAACCACTAAAAACACCACTCTGTAGCAAAGGTGATTTTTGTACATGTCTGTCCACATTACTTTGTGAAACGTTGGAGGACATGACCTTAAAACAGCAAACCTGCTCATCAGCACATGCGTGCATGCTCAGGCTGTTTTGGATGTTTAGGCTGCTTTTAGCTGCTGTGGTGCAGTAATTTGTGATTCCTTTCCTTGTCTTGCCCGTTTCACCACTCCAAGCCGATTATGTGGCATATTGTATTGCACTTTGAGGGAGGTGTTTTTTTAATAAAACTGGAACTGTGTCTTCTATGTACTCTGATTCTTAATATCCATGGGGGTGGAACAGTGAATAGCGGATTGTGAAGTCTGGCCATCTGCAGATTCGGTCAAAGCACTACGCTACAACATCACTCATTGTAAAGTGAGATTTTATGAGAATGGTGTAGTAGTTTTATTTCTTGTTGTTCTTTTGTCTCCTTCATTTATTCATTTATTTTATTTGTATAGCGCAGAACAGGAAGCCCTAAGGCATGGAGGCACTTAGACAAAATGAGACAACAAAGAACAATTAATCTGATCATGCAGACAGTGCATCAATCAATGAGTGCAGGAGCTTAGTAGAACAGAGTGATTTTCAACACACGTTTAAAGACAGCTTGTGAGGTGCATGCTCTCAGATCATGGGTGACGTGAAGCGTGGGTCCCAGGGGTCCCGAGACCACCCCTGCGCCGCCAAAGTTCATGACGAGGCAAAAAGCCAGAAATGCTTCCGGCTACCCATCTTATTTCGGACGAATCCTGAGTGCACCAATGAATGACAAGTACACTGAAAGGTACCCTCTAAGTCAGCCATACAGACCGAATCATGTACTAATCTTCACTGGTATAGGAAAAGAAACAAAGATTGTGGATGGAAATACCCTTATGAACAATCTCTTCTAAGCACCAAGAAGCCATGATTCTGACGTCATTAGTGACACCACGACATAGCAGCATTAAACATGAAGCACATGTGCAGTCCCGCACTGCATCACACAAACACACTCGTATACATGAAGAACATGAGCACACAGTTCTATAGCTAGAGGAGAGATACATAGACATACTGTCATTGCTTTTATTATTTTTACACTAGCCAGATGCAGTAACGCAGAACCGCAAGCCACAAGAGGTCCTGAGCAAGCTTGCTAATGCTTAAAGCCAATAGTCACGTGGACATACAGGGATGTATATGGAACCTGATCGGACCACATACAGTTAACTGATAGAGAATGCAGGATAACATGGACAATGTAAAAACCGCATTATAAGGTTTAGGAAAATTACAGCAGGCCTCAAGCCATTGAACATGGGACAAGCCGAACCGACTCAGGCTGCACAGGGAGCAAGACGTGCAAGAAAAGCTCACAGCCAAGCTCAGAGATACGAGGACACATTCCAATCTCTAGACGACAAAAGTACCAGCTGCAGAGAAACTGAATAAATCCTCATAAATGGGAGCTACAGAGCTCAAATGTGTGGTGTCCAAACACGGGTTGCAGCCAGATGAGACAATGGACAGTCATCCACGGTGAGAAAGGGGAGCCGATCCCAGCAAGACATATGCAGACAGCAACAGGCGTTGGGCACGTAAGGAACGTTTCTCAGAGGCAAAGGTGGTACACACAAGTTACAATACAGACACATAATCGTTCACATCACCTTGAAGAGGTGCACAGAGAGCTGAGAACTCGATCAAGTCCCAGGCCTGCGGCATCAGTTCTAACCAATCACAGTTTAGAACCCCAGGGGAGGATGGCAAGGGGCAATAACCAATGGTAAGCCCACTACTCTGCAACAATATAATAGTTTCTTGAGGATGGAAAAGGCCAACCACTTGACACATGAGGACCAATAAAGTAACATCTATGATATGATATGATAGGTTATTTATAATGTGCTCAATACCCAAAGGTTTCTAAGCGTGGACCCGGGGATCGAACCTGTGTTGCTCCGTGTCGTCTTGCTTCCAAGGTGAGCATGTTGCCGCCGAGCTATCCTTCAGAGACGGGAGTCCATATAGGTTATAGAATGCTTGATACCCAATCCCTCATGCTGATTGGTTTTTGGAGGAAGGGCCCACGGGGTGGCGTAATATCACAACAAAACTGGGGAGCATGCAATGTAATTTTGAGATGTTCCAGAATCTTCCTGTTTTCTTGTATTGATCCCTGTTGGTTTTATTTGTGATAAACTGCAGTATGTACTTGGTGTTGACAGAGTCTTCTATTTGTTATGGGAGAGTGTTGGGCCCTCGAAGTCCGCGGACCCCAGTATTGCTGTGGCATACCTGGGAGGTCCACTCAACAAACGCATTCCAGTTTTTTGGGGCTGCGTAGGGAAAGGATCCTTGGGCCACGATGGAAAGTCTGGTCCGTGGTATTTCCAGAAGATAGGCATTATTGAATCTTAGGACTCTTTGGGCTGGCGTATAGTGGTGGTTGACACAACGTCTTCCTCAGGTGGTAGATGTTACCATTCTGATGACTACCAGGCTGCTGTAAAAGCCAATGTAAGATGGTGAAGCCAGCCTCTCTGGAGATTACAGGACTGTAACCTGAAACCCGCCCAATAGGGCTTAAAGAGATCCAAAGCTGCATATGTCAGCACAAGTTTACCGAAAAGATCACAGCCGTCTGTTTTTGCTTTATAAGACGATTGCCATGTCTAGCAATTGACAAGTGAAGAAAAGCTGTCTCTTTGTCCCGCAGCAAAATGGAAATGAACCGGTCGAGATACATTTTACAGGGATGCGATCTTTGTGCTTTGTTCTTGTTTGATCCACCCTGACAATAGATTGTCAATTGATTTTATTGCTTGTGAACACGATAATAATGTTTGTTATTGTGGGGAACAGTTATGAATTCCTTTTACCCATATGTTTTTAGTATGGTTTTCTTGTCTTTTAGCATTTTGGATGTTTGTCACTGTATGATGAGTTGTGTTTGAATGTTGCACCATGAATGGCAAGTATGTGTGATGATGCTTTAGCCTATTTTAGGCATATTGTAGCTGCTGTTTTGATATGTTTAAGTGATTAGTGTTTGGGAAAGCCTCCCCACATGGTTATGGGATCTACATCAAATAGACAGGTACACATAGGTATAATGCAAAATTAGGGAGGGTGCACAATTTGGGAAAGCCTCACCACATCGTTATGGGATCTACATCAAATAGGCAGGTGCAAATGGGTATAAATGCAACATCACAGGCAGTATTACATTGTAGCTGTGCTGGAGGTATAGAAGGCATGCTGAGGCCATTATGCAAGCATTAGATTCAATAGATAAGGGGAGAGGAGTCGAATGGGCAGCACTAAAGTCATTAGCTCCTAACAGAGTCAGCATTAGATAAGGTCCAAAACGTGCTCTGCATTCTGTGAGGGAATGGCAACCGCAGTTCTAAGCATCACAGCGCTGGGGTCACAGACCTGACCAAACGTAAGTAAGTAAGTGGCTGCGGGAGGTAAGGGCCAACAGTGGAAGTGGACAAGGTGCAAGTCAGGTGGGGGGAGTGGAAGGTGGAGTCAAAAACTGCATCTCAGAGCATGCAGGGCAGGAACTGGATGGAGGTGGGGGAGAGTCACAAGAACATCATCATCTTTCAGGTGGAGCACGGAACACCCTGTGCTGACCGGGATGCCACAGGGATGAGGGTGCAGCATACGTGTGGGTTAGGACAACCAATGGGTGCCAGGACGGGCCAATGAGCGAATCAGGGGTGCAGGTGAGTTACCACGGACCCTCTTACCTGACTGTAACATTGATAAACTGTGGCTGCGAAGCTGGAGATCCAAAACGTGGGCGGCCCAGCAGCAGGAGATGTGAGCAGAGCAGAATTGTGGATGGGCATCCGAGCCCAACCAGGCTTGGACAGGCCCAAACATGCAAACCCTTAAATGCTACCCTTAGTGGGGGCCGGCCCCACGCGCTGTAACAGGATATGGAAGCCATGGCCAATCCTCAACAACAGAGGCTGGTATATCCTACTTGCAGGTCTTGGCAGTCTCGTAGGTCGCTGTTGCTTCCATGTTGATAAGGCGCAGCACCTATGGTGATTGATGAAGAAAGTAGCCCAGCAAGGGCTAAGGTGCAGGAAGCTCGTGGCCATGATGGTAGAAGGGCAGATGGTAATGCTGTTCTGTTTATTTCACCACTGTTTGTGTTCCGCCGCAACCCACATTCTTCCCCCAGAGTGTTCCAAATGTGGTTTTGCTGCCTTGTATCTCCCTACTATTTGTGGTGTTGCCACACTTGAATTCTGCCCCCAAGAGTGTTGCAAAGGTAGGTTTTAGCCAAATTGAGACTCAGCAATATTTGTGCATTGCCACAACTTACAACTTGCCTCCCAAACTGCTCCCAATGTAGGTTTGCTACTTGGTATACCACCAGTTTCAGTGCTTTGTCACACCTGCACCACAGAATCTTTCTGCTGCATAAGTTGCACCACGTCTAACTTGGCTACCGCTTGGGTTGCAGCAAATTTGAATGTATTACTGTGTGGCCTGCACCACATTTGAATTTTTGGAGGCGTGTGTTTCCCCTCATTTAAACTTTGTGACTGCTGGGTTGCTCTGCTTTTGAAACTTACTACCGGGAGGGAGCACCACACTCCGGCTCTGCTGGACACACCACCTTTGAATTACGATACTACGGGGCATCACACATCTGAATCCCACAGCTTGTCCCCGATCCAAACCCCACCCACACCTAAATCCAAGGCACCAACCCAAATCAATAACACAACCACAAGACAAAACCCACAGGGTTGATTCCGCCCCTGGGACCACCGAAATGCTGCCCATCTCAGCACCCAATCAATCCAACCCAAATCACAAAAATACAACCACGAGACAAGACCCTGTAGAGAAGCAAGCCACCACAATCCTACAATCACAGCGAGGTAGAAACTACTGTGTGCAGTACATCGATCTACCCCTGAGACCAGGGAAATAATTAACCCTGGAGGGCTCTTGCCTTTGGAACATATGACAAACCCATTTTCGAAACCGCAGAGAAAAAATCATTTGGGCACCACAACCTACAACCACAGCGAGGCAGATGCCACTATGTGTTTCCGCACATTGATCTAGTGCTGATACCAGAAAAGAAACCAACCCCAGTAGGACACCCGCTGCTGGAACATATGACAAACCTGAATCCAAAACCGAGGAGAAAAAGAAAGCCACCATAATCCTACAACCACACTGAGGCACATGCCACTATGGGTCACAGCACCTCAACCTATCACCAAGACAAAGAAAAAAGCTGTTCCCGGAGTACCTTACAACCCGAACAAAGGACAAATCTGCAACACCTGGGACAAAACGCAAGCCATTGCAAAACCTAAAACCACAGGAAGGCACCTGCCATTACATTTAAACCGACACCAATCTGCCCAGCTAAAAACCATTATACACCACGATCAAAACCAACAGAACCAACATCATCAGAGACCTGCACAAGCAGGAAGCCTACCACTGAAAACAATACAATTGAACAACCAAACTCACCATGCAACACCGAGCCACAACAGCCCAACACATCAGGTTCATAAATAAGCCACGATACAAGAAGGACAAAGAAACAAGAATGGAAAACAGAACAAGAAAGAGTGGGATTCAACTTCATGGGTGGTGTTCTTGTTTGCAATATTGTATAACTCACTCTGCAACTCTCGCACTCCTTATCTTACTTTCAATATCTTTATCCATTTATCCCAACAATAATCCTTTCTAATGAGACCCTATGTCTTCCTGATTGCAAGTTGACCCTCATGCGCCACTTCAATCACCTTTTCTCTCAAGCCTTTAGGAACTACCATTCGGTGTCCTCTGATCAACAATCTCTGTTCTAGTACCAGATAATTTTTTCACACATCTAGATCCGCGAATTTCATCATCATCACTCACCCTTGGCCAACCTTCACACACAAATTTCACAACCCTTTTGTATTTCTCATCCAGTTCCCGATGTTCCATCCAATTTTTCTCTTCCATCACAGTTGAATTGGTAAAAACCAAATGCACACTGCCAAGTGAGTAATAACATATTGTAAATGAGACAACTGGCCACTTAGACAACATGGCAACCACTACCACAATGTAGTTCCCTTGCAATTCTCTCACACATAATGGACCTAAAATATCTACTACCACGACATCCCAGACAGTATCTGGAATGAGATCCATCTTTATGGGTGGTGTTCTCATTTGCAATATTTTATCACTCACTTGGCAGTGTGCATTTGGTTTTTACCAATTCAACTGTGATGGAAGAGAAAAATTGGATGGAACATTGTGAACTGGATGAGAAATACAAAAGGGTTGTGAAATTTGCTATGATGGTCTTGCCCACGTAAAGTAGGCCACAGGGGCAATCGATCACATATATCACAAGTTTAGAGTTGCAGTTAGTGTGTTCCAGTAATTTCCATTTGATGTTTTTGTATTCAAAAACTTGTGTTTGCACTGTGAACTCGCATGCTATGCAGTGTCCGCATTTGAAATGGCTCTGCACCAGAGGGAGATTCCAGAGGGTGTTGATGGATGCTATTGGTGCTTGGAAAGTGTGCACCAATGATTGTTTCAGATTTCTATTATTTTGAAAAGCAAAACACAGTATTTTATTGAGAGTTCCAGGGTGCTTGACTAGATGCCAATGCTTCTTCACTGTTTTCTGGATCAGATTGCTCAGAGGACTAAAGGTGGTTACACACACTAGACGGGACATGCTGTCCTTGCTTTTAGTTTCCAGGCATATCTCTCGCGGGGTGTTGGCCGCTCTCTTCTTGGCGTCTTTAATGGCTCTTTTCGGGTATCCTATATGTGCAAGCCTCTGTTTTAGTTCTGTTGCATGCGTGTGGAATTTTTCAGGCTCTGTGCAGTTCCGCCGTAGCCGTAGAAATTACCTGTAGGGCAAATTATATTTGAGTCCCTCGGGATGGTAGCTTTGAAAGTGTAGTAGGCTGTTTCTATCCAAAGGTTTCCTGTAGAGTTCGGTGGCTAGTGTGTTGCCTGATCTGTAGATGTGTAGGTCAAGGAAGTTAACACTGTGGTGGTTCCATTCTATGGTTAAGTTGATGTGTTGATTTTGTTGGTTTAGCCATTCATGGAGCTGCATCAGTCATGCCGGAGTGCCTTTCCAGATGAGGAGGATGTCGTCTATGTAGCACTTCCATGTTGTTATGTTTTCCAGGTATGGGTTGTCAGTAGAGTTAATATTGTCCATCTCGTATTTTGCCATGTATAAATTGGCAATGCGGGAGCGAAAGTCACCCCCATGCTCACACCTTTCGTCTGCTTGTAAATCTGAGTTTTAAAGAGAAAGACATTTTCGGACATTGCTATTCTAATGCATTCAGAATGAAGTTTGTAGGTGTAGAATTTGTGTCTTTTCTCTGATTAAGAAAAGCTCACATAGCTTCAAGGCCTTCCTGTTGGGGTGTGAAAGTGTAGAGGGCCTCACCGTCCATCGTGGCCAGTATTTGATCATCCTCCATCGCGATGTTGTTCAGTAGTAAGATGGTGCTGGTAGTGTCCTTTAGATATGAGGGCATCTTGTTAACGAAAGGTTTCAGGAACACATCACTGTATAGGGACAGGGGCTCCAACAGTGATTCGCAGGCGGACACAATGGGTCTTCCAGGGGGATTGGTACTGTTTTTATGTACCTTTGGTAAAATGTAGAAGGCCGGTGTGCGAGGGTGCGTCCTGTTCAAAAAGGCCCATTCCTCCTCACATATCCAGCCCTGGCACTGGGCATGTGCAGTGAGGCTTTTAATCTCTTCTTGTATAGTTTTGGTCGGATCATGAGTAAGTATATGCATCCTGGTCACTCAGTAGACGCAAGCACTCGGTATCATATTTGTTGATGTCCATTAACACAATCCCCCCGCCTTTGTCAGCAGGCTTTATGATGATGGTGTGATCGTCTTGTAAAGTTTTTAAAGCATATCTCTCTTGTCGGTCCAAGTTGTCAGAGTAATAATTGTTGGTCTTGAATCCGGCCATGATGGTTCTGGTGACTACTTTTGGACAACAGACCCAATCAGATTCACAGTTGCCATGGCAACCGCCCGACAATAACCATATCTAGTTAAAAACAGAATTGTGCTCATATCTTTTGGCCAATGATGTGTTTAATAATCTATGAACATGTCACACAGCAATTCTGCTTTTGACGACAGCTCCGGCAGTAAACTAGACACGGCCACGCACGTAGTCCAAATTGGCCGCCGTATATAAACACATCGGTCACCATGACAATGCTTTGTTGCTGGACCTGCATGTGAACACTGGCGCTCCTGTGAAAGTAAGCGTTTGCTCTTTGTCTTTGTTTATAACAAAACGGGGCCCATAAACACCCTGTCTGAATCTCTAGTGAGATACTACAGAGCCACGCTCTTTTTGTCTCTCTACAGATTCGCATTCATTGCGGATTGCAGAACCAGATGCCCGCTTGGGATATCACGCTACGAGAAATACGCGTCTAACACTGTCTGCGCTACGGCGCTTCAGCTGACTCACAATTTCAAAGTACAATACAGGTAACAAATGAGTGCCTCCCGCACCCGCGATTGTCTTTAATCAAATGGACATAATAGTGACATAGGTACTCAGTCACTTCTCCATGTTTTGATCCTTAGGAACTGGATCAACACTGAGGTTACACAACTCAATAGCAGCCTGCTACCAATCAGTAGACTGGATATTCTTGTGTCCATCACTGTCTGTCCAAAGACACTGTAATTTACACAGGTAAGCCAATTAGATTCTTTCCTGGCACACGCCATTAGAAGGCACATGTATATTGATTCAAATCGGACACCTGCCTTCACCACACAGGTTATTACGCAACAAGAAGTAACTATTCAATCAAGAGGCCACCCAATTCACTTCGGGTCCTGCTTCTTCCTTGAACCCGTGCAGAACTAATTCTCCCCAGCACTGTAAGAAAATTAACCATCCAGCGGCATAAAAGTCACTAGCTATGCTGTCTTAATTTACCTACCCCTTACAGCCTGAGTACTGACACATGCCATTTGTTTTATCTCATAGTCAGCACACATATAGAGCAGTCCATCCAGCTTTTTCTCGTCTTGAAGAGGGCCCGCTCAAGAATTACTGGCACTACAGCCAGTTAGGGCCGAAACACATTTGTGTAGTCAAGTCCCAAATCCCGAGTGCAGTGACAAACTGTGAACACTGTTTTCATTCACAAATTTTATGTTGTCTGCTTAATTTAAGTACTTATTGTTTCAACCCCTGCCGTGATGTCACACAGCAGTAGGTTTCACAATGTTTATTGTTTTACTGTGTTGAATTCTGAGTCTAATTGGTTCTAAAATTGTTTATTTTACAACACTATGTATTTGTAACATGCTTCGTAAAGGATAACTCTGTTTTCATGTGTGCCAATAGACCATTAAGTCTTTACCTTTAAATATATACACTTTATATAAACTAAACAAGTGTTACGCTCGCCTGATATCCACAGGGACGCCACTCAGCACTGGCTGGAAAATTGGCACTCTCGAACCCTCTCCCTTGATAGTGTGTTGGACATGGATATCGCCTTAATATTAGGTATGGTGTGCTCTCCGTCCTGCGTCTCTGTGCAGGGGCGCGTTGTGTGGGCGTTCTGTGACCTAGTTGCTTCACTGGTGCGTTGCCCCACGTTCGGGTCTAGGCCTGCTGTGCCTCCAATTTGCTTGATGAGGTAGGTGCTACTGTTTTACAGTCTTTTATCTTGCCCTTTTCCTCTTTTGCCTTTTCGTTGTTATTAATGTCTCTAGTTTCTTTCTCTCAGATGAGTTTGAGAGTTTTGGCATTGCCATGCTGTATAGGATGAGAATCCCAGCAAGGTAAGTCAATGCGCGGTGCGTGGCGCTTTTCTTGCCTTTTCTTTTTGCTAAACTGTGCCTGTGCCGCTACCTTTGCAAGTCGTTATGATGTTCCGGGCCGCTGTGATTTTCCGAGATCTACGTGAGACCGCACCTGGATAAATGGTTTTCAGTGTCCTTGTGTGGCCGTGAGTGAGCGCTCACTAATAATGTCTCTCTTTGACTTTATTTTAGGTTGCTGCAGCGTTCTGAAGATGGATGCAGCGTCGTGATGAAGAATCCCCAGATTGCGTGTCTTCGGGTGAGCAGCTGGTGGTAGTTTGAAGATGGGAGATTCAAGACCAAAGCTAGGCTGCTACTTACAGGTAAGCACTGAATAATGGGGTTCTTCTTCTTTCAGATACAGGGTTCAGCATGTGGCAGGATGCAAGAAACGCTGGAGATCTTAACGGACATGGTGAGCGTTACGCTGCTAACTGCAGAATAACGCAAAGCATGTGCTGCTGTTTGGGTGTGGTTTATATAGCCAAGGTAAAGTAGTTCCAGGTAAAGTAGTCCCGGGCCCGGCCACACCTGAAACACTAGACCGCATAGCTCAGTTCTTTGGAAATGAGCTATGTGAGTGCCTCCACGTTAACTGAAGTCCCAATCTACATGTTGTCCTTCACATAACAGTATGAGCCTGGCACCAAAGGTGCCAGGACTGGCTCCCAGAGAATCCCTGATGGTGTTTTGTGGCCCTTGAGGCCACAATGGAAGCCTGTAACCTGGCCCCAGCCGAAAGGCTAGTTTGGCCATGATGCCCGGGGGCATGAATCATGACAACAAGGTGGGTTTTGGACTCTGTACACAACCATAGGGCATAGGCTTCGGTAAGAGTGACCCTTTCATTTGTTTGTTACAATTATCTAGCCCTCTGGGCAGAATGGGGTCATAACCAGGAGCCCCGATATATTCTATGCTATAGTGTAGATAAGTATGCCTATCTTTGTTGAGTGTCATGGATGAATGAGTACACTTATAAGGTAAGACAGCATTAGGTAATCAGCAAGGCAAATATACAATAAGGGAATTCAGTGATTGAAAGGTAAGAGCCAAGATTCTGAGTTTGTCTGGAAAAGGGAGGGGAGAATCCTGCAGGCTTGACTACAACCTATAAAGTCCTCGGTTATGCTCACACCAGGAGTGTAACTCGCGCCTCTACAGCCCTGCGGTGTGGATCCCCCCTACTGAGGGTCTCTCTAGTGCTTCAACTCTCCTTTAGACCCAGCCCCCAGTACAATAAAGTCATAACCTGCAGCTAGAGAGTTGGCTCAGCAGTCGGTGACCTGCAAAGCCCTTAGCCCAGGAACACCCACCATTGAATGGCAGATGACAAGGGCAGGCTTGTAGCTTGTACTGCCTGGTCCTCATTCCTTTGAAACGTGCGACCTTAGTAGGTGCAAGGGTCATCCTACCAACCCCAACAACAGGCAACCAGCAGCGCCGCAATGAACTGCTCCAGATAGCAATAAGATCCAATGTGATGATTCCCCCAGTCCCATCCTGCATTGCGTGTACAGGAAGAGCTGCAGGTGCATGGCGAGAGGGGAGGATGCGCAAGCTTACAAAGTGTGGCTGTGGCTGGGCATCTGCACATGGCGTTTCTGCAGAAGTGAATATGGATACTACATTACCTGTTACTTGCCATGTGGGAGCAGGCAATATATCTGCATGGCCATATGCGGAAGGTAATAGGCAGTGACAATGTGTCAAAAGGCTGTATGTGATCATAAGTGAATGGGTCATTAGCCAACATGAAATACGTACAACCGCAACCTGTGATATGCCATTAGACATGTGGAAACATGCAACATCTGTAATTAGGAATTTGGGAGATGCTGTCAATACCTGTTACTGTACGATAATCAACCTGTAATAACTTTTACTGAGTGTGTGGGAACTGGGGATGGGGGGGGGAGCTTGTTTTTCTCATCATTATCACTTGTCCCATAAGAACGCACACTTCAGACTCCATACGCTCTCCAAAATGATTCTCATGCCTGCTGCATTATAGGTTAGAGCCAGTGTATTCAGTGATACTCATGTTAATGTTAATGTTAAAGGACATTTGTACCATGCACTATCACCACCAGAGTGGTCCCCTTGCACTCTGGCGGCTCTGAAAAAGGAGGGGAGGTTGAGTTAATGGGAGGAGGCAGGAAAAGTGCAAGAGAGCAGTGATGTGCTGTTGGCGGCCTCAGCCCGGTGGGTCCGTTGTCTGGGCCTGGGGTGTTTGCGGCCGGTAGTCATTGTGTAATGTTGTGAAAGACTTTGTGTGTTTTTGTTTTGTTGTTGAAATGTAGTGAAGTTTGTGCGGTTTGTTGTGCTGTAGATTTTGGTTGTGTTTGGTTTGGAGTTTGAGAGGTGTATGCAGAAATGGAAATTGTTAGTAGGGTTGGTTAGTTTGCGTCTCTATCCTGAATTCAGGCGCTCGGCTTGTGCAGTCTCCCCTGGTGCGGCTCTGTCCTGATCTGGGTCCGACTGGCATACAAGGTTCCTTACTCCTCTGGCCCCCACCTCTAACATGCTCTCTCATAGCTCCCCTTATCCTCCCTTCATACTCCTGTGGCCAGTGCACCTGCCAATGTCAACCTCTCAGGTAGAGTGGTGATTGCCAATATCTCGACAATTCCACTCCACTGTGGTACCTGGCGGTAACTAAGGGACGGGCGAAAGTGTTGGTGGGATTGTCTGGGGGAGTTGGCTCAGTCTTCATGCGTGCCGCCTGTGTTCCAGTCTATCCGGTGTCACCCGTCCAGGTGCCGTGGACGGTTGACACTGTCTGTGTACGACTCCCCATAAGATGACAGTCCACGTGGTCCTGGCTAGCCAATAGGCAAGGTGACAGGCACAGCATGGTAGATCTACTTAGAACCTGCAATATGGCGCAGAAGGCACAGTGAGATCTATACCTTTCAGTCTGGGTAGCAACAGGGAAGAGACCGACGCCACTTTGCCTGCAATATAAAACACTGCGGCTGCAGCTGGATCATTTCCGGTTCTGAAAGGAACTGAGGACTGCAGCGATCCTCCATTGCTGTTAAACATCTCTGATAAAGAAGATGTGTTCTGCAAACACAACATACACACTGAGATTCCACTTGTGTAATCATTTAGTTCGACACTGTTGTGTTCCCTTTCCTTCTCATTTTTCCCATTCACATTTGGAATACTGATACAATTTGTGTGCAGTAAATGGTGCATAGGAAACCAAATCAATGACCACATTTTATTATGTGCTAGGAGACAATTCAGTTCCAGGTGTGTGCTAAACAAGTGGGCAGTGTTTATCAGTCAGAATAAGTAGTACATTGTGTATGCAAAACTGAAGCATGATCACAAGTACTCTTGTAATGCAACTAAGAAAGTATTCTTGCAACAGCGCCACAATGCCCGTGGGCTGCTGTGCGCTTTACACATTTAAAAAATAAATCAAAATGAATAGTGAAAACGGTTTTAATTAATCATAATCGAAGCCTATTGTCACCCCTCCATCGATTTTCAGCTTGGTGTATGTTTTGTGGTTGCGGAGCACATGTGGGAGGCATAGGTGTCTGGCATAAGGAAGAGACATAGACCTCTTACATGCGTGTTCGCCGTATACATCCTGTGTAGCGTCCGTGTGAAGACTATTTAGCCCAGTAGTAATGTCAGACCTCATCTGCTCATGATACATGCGTGTGTGCAACTCCAACTGGAGCCAGGGCGCTCAATACATCCTTGTACATAAAATCCCTCTCAAAGTTCAGATTTAGTAACAATGTCTTAAAGTTTACTGATGAGTGAGAGTTGTCAGTACTGCTTCTCACTTCACTAGCTGACATCAATGTCCATTAGTGTCGCTTGCAAACATTGGTCCTTCTGAGGAGGGCAGGAAACTTCCAGGGATTGAAATTAAGCTGAAAGCAGCTCCTGGGTAGCCAGCCTTTAACAATAACCAGGAGCTACCACTGGAAAGCAAGCAGCTAGTACGTAGTTCCACAAATCTAACTTCCACACAAGATTCAAACATACCACTTTGTCCATTACTTGAGACCCCTTATGCTTTAAATGTCATATATGTGTCCAAATGCTTATTTATAGATTGTCCCAAACGCTAAATTCACATAGGTGTGTTTGTTCGGCATCAGTTGGCCTGGGAAGCCAAAAGTAGCTCCCGGTAGCTGTTGGTGTCAAGCTAACCAGGCCTTCTAGGCTATAAGCAGGAGCTAAATATTGAACAATGCGATTCTAGATTGCTCTTTCTGGGTGCTGGATGCTTCAGGCCGTCAGCTCACCATGGGTGATTTAGCTTTGTTGTCTTACGTCAAGTGTCGGACTGTAATCTCGATGATCTTTCAAGGGTAGGCATGCTTCATTATGTTGAGATTCCTGGTTTTTGCCCCGGCTTTGTATCAGGGTCTCCGCCCACAGCGGGCTCTTTAATCTCTTAAAATGATGTACATTTTGGTTTGCTGTTCCTTGGTCATTCTCTGCAATTACTAGCACGCCATGATGGATCAGACAGTTAATGGGGTCGCTTCAAAAGGCATGTCTGTCTGTGATTGCGCACAAGGCTCTGTCCTCGACTTCAATGTCAGGGTTTTGTGCATGTTGAGTGTCTTCATTTGGTCGTTGGACTGTTGTCGGTAAGTCTGCACTGTATTCTGATTGATAGCATTCACAATGGTGCATAGGGATGGTTGTGTTAATGATGCAGTTGTAGAGTAGGGATGCAACCAGTTGATGAATGAGGGGCTGTGAGGTAGCTGCACAGGAACCGTGACACCTTTTCCTGGATGTTTTCTTAACCCTGGGATGCAACGCAGATGACCGTATTCAGTGGGCGCATGAAATGCTTGTCATCTCCATTTGCTAGACGACAGCAAGGGGGATCTTTCAATTGTGTATTCCTTGGTGCTAACGGTATTCCTTTAACTCTCTTCCATTGATTGTGGGTCTCCTATCTTTCTTTAATTGTTCCAGGCTTTCTTGTGTTGCTAGAACCTCTCCATCCAGCTTCGGGAAGATGGTGTTTGCAGCTGTTGAATGCACTCCTGTCCCCACACTAGTAGTTTTTTTTTATTTCATTTTTTAAAATGTATTTGATTAAGTTTCAAAACACCACAATCTTAACTGGTTATCATCATTGATACATTATACAGCCTCTTCAAGTGTAACCCCCAACTCTTCCCCCTTCCCCTCTAACAAGACCACAATCAGTTCATTACTTCTACTAGTACCAGGCTCCGTTTATAGGCTACCTTCTTCGTCCGTGGAAGCTTCATCTATCCTTGGGTTGAATAATGGCACCGTGAGCGCCACCCACTGCTGTAAGTCTTCGCTGACCTCTAATTTCTGTTCTCGAAGTGCGTTTTCCCACGCACCTGACTCCGCCACTACCCATTTGCGGAGGTCCTCCCACCACAGTGCCACACTTGGGCTCCTGGTGTCCTTCCACCCCATGGCAATGCGTCTCTTTGCTAATATGTACATCAAGTCCTTTAGCTTGTTCAATGGTTTGTTCTTCCGGCTTTTCGTATATCTACCCAAGATACATGCTACTGGGGTTTGTATGTCTAAGCCAATGTCGGCTTCAGCCAACTTTGCAGCTATCAATGTCCAAAAGGATTGTATTTCCCGACACCCCCAAAAATGTCAGTCATTCCTGCACTTGATTCATTGCATTTAGGGCATTTTGTAACTCTGCCCCCTTGAACCTAGAGATCACCTCCCGTGTGAGGTACGCCCTGTTTGTGATGTAGAACTGAGAACTGTATGAGCTGCAATCTGGCATTCCTGGACACCTTTTTGTGATAGTGGGTTATGGTTTCCCATGGGGTGGCCTCAAATTCTAAGCCCAGTCCGTGTTCCCATTTCACCTTACTTTTAAGCTCTACTTTGGTTGTGCTGCCCAGTAATGTTTCGTAAAGACTCGAGATTTCATGGCCTCCTTCAGCAACATTTAGCATGTTTTCTATAGTTTCATGTTCCGTTGCTTGATTTTTGATGTTGGGCCATCTTGTCAAGAGCCTTTCTACCACTGCTCTGTGAAGCAGGAACTGACCAGCGGGCAGTCCCGTGGTTTCGTGCAGTTCAGCAAAAGTCTGGATCCCTTGGTCATTCATCAGGTCCCCCAATGTGGCTACTCCGAAGGGCTCCCACCTAGTTCTTACTTCTCTTTGTCCCCAGGCTCTACTTGCCATAGTCAATACAATGGGGATCTGGGGAGAGATTGGGTCTGTTACCTTCACTGTCCTACAGACCCGCTTCCAAATTTGGACCCCAAGTTTCACCAAATAGGGGCAATTTTGTGTTGCTCCAGTCGCTGTCCAGAGTAGATCCCTAAGGAGCATTTGCGGATGGCAGGTTGCAGAAGTCGAGTGTCCGTTGTGATCTCATCTGCCACCCATTGCACTTCGCTTCTCAGTTGTCCTGCCAAGTAATACAGTTAAAAATTGTGAATCTGCAGACCTCCCTTTTCATAGGGTCTTTGTAGCACTTGTAATGCGACTTTGTGCCTACCTTCCTGCCAGAGGAAACGCCTGCAGAGCTTATCTAGGTCCATAAAGAACTGTGGGGGAATGTTATATTGAACGTTACTAAAACAGTTTAGCAGTCGGGGCAGTGCCACCATTTTGAGAAGCCCAGCTTTCCCGCCACTGACAACGGTAGTTTACTCCAGAAACCCATTGATTTCTCCAGGCCCTCCCTGGCTTTTATAGTGTACAGAGCATGTTCAGTTTTGGGGTTACGATGGATGATGATTCCTAAGTATTTAAAGGAGGTAGTTTTCCACTGGAAGGCCAGGATCGGGAGCCTCTCAATGTTTTCCTCACCGAGGGCAGCTGCGGGAAAGAGACATGATTTGTCTTTATCTATAAAACCCATCCAGTGCCTCCAGTATATATGGTAGTGTGTGTTTAGGATTATTTAGATAAAGTAGCGTTTTGTCCATGTACATTGACACTAAATGGGTTATTCCATCTATTACTATGCCCCCATTGCCATATTCCTGTCGTAAATATGCGATTATCGGTTCAGTGGCCATAATATATAACATGGGGGAAAGTGGGCAACCTTGTTGTGTGCCCCTGTATAGCTGCCATTTATCAGATGCCATTTATCAGAGTACGTTTTATCCGTGCGCACTCTGGCCATAGGGCCTGTATATATGAGTTTGGTCCATTTTAAAAAAAACTGGTCCAATCCCCATTTTTGTCATGTTGGCATATAGCCAGTTCCATCTGACTGAATCGAATGCTTTAGTGGCGTCCAAGGACGCCACTGTACATTTTCCAGATCTGCCGCTAGTGCTGTATATAACATGGTGTAGTCTGCGCAGGTTTTCGGAAATGGTCCGCCCTGGCACATAACCCGTCTGGTCTTGGTGGATCAGTGAGGGGATCACTTTACACAGTCTCCGCGCCAGAAGTGCTTTCAGAATTTTATTGTCTTGATTTAACATAGATAAGGGTCGGTATGAACCACAATCCTCCCCATCCCTCCCTGGCTTCAGTGGTGGGATAATTACAGCCTCCCTCATAGATGCAGGTAGGGTACCCTCCTCGTATGCTGTGTTATATACTTTGGCTAGGAGTGGTGCCAAAAAGTCATCATATGCTTTTTAAACTCTCCTGGGAGTCCGTCGATTCCAGGGGCTTTCCCGGATGAAAGGGATCTAATGGTAACCAGGACCTCGTCCGGGGTGATGGGCTCATCTAGGGCATCTGCCATTTGCACATCTAGTTTGGGTAGCTTGATGTCCAGTACATCCTCTATTTCGGCATCTGTGGCCGAAGGGGTGCTAGCATAGAGATCCTGTAAAAAGCAGAGAAGATCGAGTTTATTTTGGTTTGTGTATGCACTACCCTGCCCTCCGTGTCACGGACCTGGCATAATGGGCACCCTAGGCGCTTCCCTCTTGTATAGGCAAGCTAATAATTTACCTGGGATTGTCCCCAAGGGCATAGCTCCATTCAATATGTTTTGCGTAGCTACGTTTCCCCAATTTTTCCCAATACGTTAAGCATGCTTGTCTAAGTTCTACTTCTTTTTTCAGGTGTTCATGGTTTGATTTGGTCCCCATTTCCAGTTCTCGCAATTCCCTTTCAGTGTGCTCTAAAGTGTTTTCCAAGGACCTTTGGGCTCCCCCCGTGGCAGCAATCATCTCCCCCCGTATGACAACCTTATATGCTTCCCAAACTGTGCCAACGTGTTGCACGCTATTCTCATTTATCTGCCAGAACTCTTGTGTACTTTTACAGATCTGTTCACGAAAGGCTGTATCTAGCAAGGCCTCACTTCTAAGCCTCCATGTCGGCATGGGGGTGTCTAGCTGCAAATTCTGTTCAGGCAATCAGGAGTGGGGCGTGATCAGACAGAACTCTAGCTAAGTATTGTGTGTCTCCAAACATAACTTGCTGCTCTTCACTCACAAATATATAGTCCAATCTAGTGTGGACAGCATGTGGAGGAGAATAAAATGAATACTATCTGTTTTCAGGATGCTACTCCCTCCATAGGTCTTTTAGCCTGAACTGTTGTGTCAGTGCTGCTAATATTTTGGCAGGCGGGGATGCGCGGGTATGTTTTTCATCTGATCTGTCTTTACGGGGATCTATGGTGCAATTATGATCTCCAACCTATATCAAAATACTATCCCTGTAGGACTGAACCATTTATATAATGATAAAAGAATGAGAGTGGATTTGAAACTAGGTATCCGTGCGCTAGTTATCACTGTTTGGATTATGGCGAAAAATGTGAACTAAGGACTGGTGACAAAAATTTGGTGGCGGCAGCAATCACTCTAATCCCGCCAACCAATCCACTCTGGTTGGTGCTAATAGAGAGGATAAATGAGAATAGGGATGGTGATGCGCTCTACACCATTACAGTAATGCAAAGCAGTAGTGTATATATATGGAAGCCAAACTTATTTGTTTTTTACGTTGCACAACCCGAGGTCACAATTCTGATCATGAGATATATGTATTTTTGTAACATCAGGGCTAATCCATTTGTAATAGATCAGATGGATGTGTCTCTCTTCTTTTTAATTGTGTATTCAGCCTGTATTGGGGCCTGGTTGGCCTGCACCGAGGTCCTCCGTTCTTTGTGTTCAAGCACCAGCACTGATTTTATTCAAACCCCAGTCTTATCTTTTATTTCATCAATAGGGCCTGTACATCATTTAGCCAGCACCACCTGCTTCACATATTGACTGGTAATGGGACTTACCCCACTGCTCATGCTGCTGACTTTTTAGCATATGCCCTTTAATTGTGCCCAATCAACCCAATGGAACCAGGTTTTTTCTTGAGAGATGTCATTTGCGGAATTTTGAATCCGTCCGCCGTTCTTTGCATGCACTGATGCCAGTGGTTGCACCAAACCATCCTTAGGATTCAGTATCTTGTCATTTTGTATTCACAATCACCCGTTGGTCTGTTTAAATATTGCACCCATTGGATTAACTCAAGAATATATTCTATTCACATGACAGGACACGCGCTAGATTGAAACAACACTTTTTACTTTGAGCCTCTAGTTTGAGGGAGATGACACGTACTGACTCATCATCTATTGCTTTGATTAATCCATATCTTATGTGCACTTATCTCTTCATTTCAGCGTTATTGGCTACTTACTTATGGGCGCCACCATAATGCCCCATTCACCTACCATAGCATGAGGTTGTGCTATTAACTTAATTGTTAGCTACGCTTATTCCGGTTTCACTTTGTTTATATGTGACGTCATCTATGCGACGCAACACGTCCTTGTGCTTCCTACGTCACTTCTGTGACGTACGCGGAACTATTTCTTGACTATAGACTGTTACTGGCGCTGCGCACTGTGATAATTCAGCTTCTCAGTACCGTTGCTCGATTTAACGAGTAAGTATTTCCCCGCACGTGTGTTTTTTGCATGGCTTAACTAGATTTAGAGAGCTTCTAGATTCTGCACCTGAAGGCTTGCTTCTTTTACTATTATTTTCTAGGCAATGTACCTGATCTAGCCATTGCGGCTGTTATTCATCCTTCTGACGGTCATCTGTATGACAATTTAGATTTCCTAAGCTGTGTAGTTTCCACGGCCTCCGAATAGGTATGTGACCGTCCGTTTGGATTCATGTTATTGAATTGTTTACTCGGTTACTTAGTCCCTGACAGCAATGTCTTTCAATTATCCAGGAGTCTTCAGATTTTTGTTTAATACAATTGGTGCGCGGTAAGAATATTTCATGTGCCACCCTCTTTTATCTATCCACATGGTCTGCATATTCGGATTGGATACTTATCGTTCACATACATGCTGTCTAATTAATATATTATACAACTATGGTGCCTAATATCTCCATAGCACCTTGGCGCTTTGTTTAGCTTTTCTCTCACCTTTTCCCCTTTGGGTCCCCCTCATGCAATCTTTTCATTTGGCTAGTGCTTGAATCACATGCGGCTTGATTTCGGTGTCCACGCAAACACAGGGTACCCATACAATCAATGTGGTATTACAGCATGATTCCCAACGATTACCATGTCATTTCCTTTTAGCTTGGCACATGCCTTTAAGTGTTTGCTCATTGTGATTTTTTGTTCTTTTTGTTACTGGAACCGCCTGCCCTTCACTCTATACCTGACGTGTGGTATGCGATTCTTTTTTAATTTCCATTTCAATCATTTGTATATTGGTATATTTAATTTCTTCTTTTTTGCTTATTTAATTTTTGTGCTGTGACTTATACCTTGCTCTTCATGTGATTATATGATTACTTGTTTTGAATGTACAATTGAATTTTATTTTCATTACCCAGCCTTGAAGACGACCTGTGTCAAAACACATCTCGGCTGTTTATGTTCTAATTAAAAAATATACACACTACCGTTTATATAATGAGTGAAAAAAAACTGTTGTGTCGTGATTGGGGGCGTAAATGTGTTGATTAGACAGACCTCCTTCCCTTCTATAGTGACATGTCACAAGGCCATCCTACCTTCATCATCAGTTTTCGTGGCAATAGTTTTAAGAGGGATGGTTGGATCTACACATATCACCCTGGCATAAGTGGAATATGTGGAGCCTATCAGTGTGCCTCTCCAAGTTCTGGCTAATTCAGCTTGCTTACTTGAATCCAGGTGGGTCTCCTGTAGCAGGGCGATTCTGACCTTATTCCGCTTTATGTGTGCTTGGATTCGGCGTTGCTTAACGAAACTATTCATTCCTCTGACGTTCCACGTCATAATTCTGATCTTGTCAGCCATAGTGTGTGGAAAACAATGTGTTCCTGTGGGTGGTGCGTCTGGACCCGTCTCGTCTGGTTTTGACAATCAGTGAAGCCTTGGGTGGTCTTGTCTTCGTTCTTCTAGTTCCCCCAACCTGTTGATTAGCTCCCTTCAGCCCTCCCTCCCCCAACTGTGAACTCCCGTGTAACAAAAATTGTCCAACGGGGTAACCCCCGTTATGACTATCCCGTTTCCGCTCCATTCAACCCAATACTGGTCTCCTGGTGCCCTACGGGCGGGTGAACTGCACCCAAGTAACTTCTGGGGCCTTAAAGGTAAGTTGTTGTCCGCTCACTCATTGGGAGCAGACCATCTCCGGCGTCGCTCCTGTGAATGATCAGTGTTGCTGTGCATAGATATGTTTAGTCTGTTATTTGTGTGAACTTGGTCCATTCCATGCGGTTGTCAAACTTGTCCTGTATGTGCTCTCTCCTGGTGGCCCCTAGCGTGCGCTGCGTCCCCCCCCCCACTAGTATTTGTTGATGACAAGAAGGTATCTCCCACTCAGCAAGAAGCAGAAGTGGGCACTGATTTTGCTGAAGAGCCGATGCCTCGCTTCTGTATCCTGATTGTTGGAGTGGATTTTCCCCTATCCCACGTCCTAGCAAATTCTCCACCCGCCTTTTAATCTTGGGAAACCACACTTGTTCCCTCAGCCTTGCCTTTGTTTTAATGATCCCATGGTCGGCTTCATGAGCTAACCATATCACTCGGTCAGTCAGGGCAAGGGGCGGCACTGTGGGAGCACCTTGTAGGAGGAGCCCTTCCACAGATTTGGAAACCTCTCGGAAAATGGTCATGATTGCCTTTAGACATTTTATGAATGCCAGGATTCTATGTGCATCCATTTGGGTATGAATCAGTGGCTTGGGGAGCAGCCTGGATGCATTTATCCTTTGGTGTCTTCTCTGCCATCTCACTGGGTCAGATTGCCTTGGGCAACCTCATGTGCTAATTGGTGCCCTCCACTTTTCTGGCCTCTCTTACATGGGCACCACATGGGTGATATGCAAGGTAGTTTAACCGGGTTGCTAACTCTGGTCTTGAATTCAAGAGTGAAATCCCAGCTTTGCAGCTGTAACAGCCATTTCTTTATCTGGGGGGATGGTGTCCTGGGAGTGGAGCCCCTAAGGATGGGCAGTCATTTCTTGTGATTGACGAAAGGATGTGCACACATGTAAAGGTGGAAGTGTCAGATACCACAATGCACAGCAATGGCCTCCTTCTTGATCTCGAAGTACTTCTGCTCCATCATTGTAAGGGTGCGGGTGGCATAAACAATCACCAAAGGATTACCTGAGCTGCTGATCTGTGTCAGGGCAGCTCCCAGTCTACAGGCGTTGGCGTCCACCGGCAGTTCTGTCGTTCTCTTGATATCAAAGTAAGCCATAGTCATCTCCAAATACCAGGTGGCCTTGGTGTCTTAGAGTGCTGCTTGATGAACCTGGGACACTTCCATGGCATTCTGGAATTTGGTGAGGTTTCTGAGCGTTTCAGTGATAGTGGCTCATTTTAGAATGAAACTTCCACAGTAATTTGCCAGCCCAAGGAAACTGCAGAGATCGGAGACTGATTTTGGCCACTGGGCAGTATTTATGTCATTGCACTTCTTGGGGACGAGTCACATCCCTTGTTGATTGAAGAACTCCAGCGTAGTCCTGGCATAGTCACACCTCTTTCTGTGCACAGTAAGCCCATTGACATGGAGGCAATGGAAAGCCCCTTGCAGGTGGAGGAGGTGCTCATCGTCAGTGATGCTGTACACCAGTATTTTGGTCCTTATTCTGAGAACCTGTGCAGTCAACACCTCGGCCAAAGGCAATACACCAAAGGTCATTCTCTTGTACCATCTGAGATGCGTGCAGAGCACGGTCACTGCCCTGAAGGCTTTTATCTAGTTTTAGCTTCTGGTATCGGTCGAGCTTTGATATGAATCGAGCGCCACTTAGATTGGTGTGTTATCAATTGTGGGTGTGATGTGTCTCTCATTGAATGGCCTTATTTGGCAGACACATGTCAACACATATGCCCACCTGTCTGGGCTGTTTGGATTTCAGTGTTTTTTTCTTGGAGATTCCCCATTCTCTCCAACTTGTCTAGTTTTTCCTCCATCTTGCCACTCACTTGAAAAGGGACACGTCTTTTTTTTAATGCAAACAGGTTCTACGGTAAATTAGTTAAACAGGCTTTCCTGAGACCCCTTTTGCTGGAGAATAGGGATTTGAATTCTGTAAGGAGGTCTTTTAGATCGGATTTGTGCAGCATCAATATGAAATAAATGAGATTTAATGACTTGGTTGCCTTGCAGCTGGAGACTCTTGTGCTATTCTTGCTGTGTGTGATGTCTACAGTGCATACTCGTGTGTGTGGTATGGATTCTTGTTGCCATATGCAAAGATGCATACCTTCGTCTGTTGCAAACAAGGTCAGGGTTTGATAAGGTTGCATTTTTAAACTGGTAGCATGCTTACAGTTGCCCCTGTGTCGATTGCTGCTGATACTTACATGTTGTTTATGTGATCATTGCATTGTGGTGCTTTGGCCCTCTTGCATTCCGACTCTGGGTGTATTTTGTACACGAAGAAGTCGTTGCTTGAGTCGTGTTTGTTGGTTACAGTCTCATGGTTCAACCATTCTCAACTGGACCTCCAGGCCTTCCGCTTTTGCATGGTAGGACGAAGCCTGCATACCTTGGAGACATGATTGAGCTTGTGGCAATTCCGGCAGGCGTATCCCTTGGCTGGGCATTCTTGTAGGTTGTGTGGGCTCGAACCACAATAGGAGCATGTGTCACTGGGGGTGTGCACCCCTTGTTCAGGAAATGACTTGTGGTTACTGTCAGATGGGCGTTATTTGGCTAATTGTGTCAGCCTACTTTACTGAATGGCCTGTGCATGATCTACAAAGTGTGCATGCTTGTCCAGCGGCCTGTTGAACATCTTGTCCATATCACGAATTTGTCCAGATCATGGTTTCATGTCATTTCGAGAATCTTTTGCAGAGAGATGCAGAGTATGTGAATCAGCTGTGTTCAGATCTCTTGGTTTGCATCAACAGTTGCACACGACTTTGCAAGGTGTCATACGCTGGTGTGGAAATCAACAAGTGATTCACCAGGTTTCTGGGTTTCTTGGTGCAGGTCAAACCTTTTCTAACCTGGGTTAATTTGCGGTTAATTAGTGTGTGGAGAAGGATAGTCATCGCAGGTGCCCAGACAATGTCATCACATGTGTCCAGTAGAGAGGTGAACAGGTCTTGGACATCACTGTCAACAAGGTGAAGCAGTGTGGATCTCTTCACACCCAGATCCGTTTCCCTCAATGCCTTAAGTAATTGTTCAGGTGTTCCAGCCTAGGTGTCCGCCTGGAGTCACGGGACATATCAAATGGGTCCTGAGACAAAAGGTTGCTGTTAGCAGTACGAGTTGGAGTCGCGCGTACAAGAGCTGCGGGGTCTGGGCCTCATTACGACCCCGGCGCTAAACCATGGTGCTGTTAGCACCATGGTCCATGCCGGGGTCCGCCATGGTGAATGGCGGAATTACCGCTCCATTGCAAGGTTGGTGGGGCGGTAATTCCCCATTCACCATGGGCCCTTCCCCATTCCCATTTTTGCCCCATAGGGCTCAATGGGAATGGGGAAGGCACTAAGTACGGTGCCGCTACTTTAACGGCTGGTAAAATGAGCCGTTAAGGTCGGGTCCCGCAAAGGGACCTCTTATTAGGCGCTAATAGGTTAACGGCGCCGCAGCCTTTTACGGCACCGTTAACCCATTAGCGCCTGGGTCGTAATGAGGCCCATTGTTTCTGGGGGCTACCTAGGGGGCCAACTTGCTGATTACACTGGAACCGGGTGTGAAATGGTGAGCGCAGTCTTGGCGGGCACGTGGCCTATGGACTGCCTCACCCTATGGAATTGAGGCAGTGGTATCACTATATCATCAAGGGAGGCATGCAGGCAGTGCCACAGCATCACTAACCAATCACAGTATGACCAGCGTGCATGTTCCAAGAAAGCCTTCAATGACGACGAGAAGTGTCCTCTGGTGCTGTGAACTCGATGGCATAGTGCAGCAGAGAGCACTGCTCAATGTGCAGCGATGCCTCTGAACAGGATGCAGAGAGGGCGCATCGGCGGTAGGTGCCCAGTTTGTCACTAGTTGTTATGTGGTTATAGAGCACATGTGGGAGGCTGAGGAGCCTGACATAAGGAAGACACGCAGACCTATTACATGCTCATCCGCTGTTTGGGAGCAGGGGGCGGGGGGGAATTCTTAATTTGGCTGAGCAGTGACTTCAGATGTCACATGCTCATGATATGCGCATGTGTATGATATTAAAAGTGCTATAAGAACAAATACCATAAGGAGATCAGGACTGACCCCTCCCTAAATGGTCTCTGGTTGGTTGTAGGGCAGGGCAGAGAGACTGTGGCCTTGCGGTTTGGGCTGCATTGCTCCCACTTTTGGCAGGATCAAAACTGATTTACAAGAGGTGGGATCCCTTCGTCAATGGTGCACACAGACTAAAGAACGATGGTATGGTTGATTGCCCAGAGCAATGCTAGTGTTTATGATTAATTCAGACCCCTCCGTCCATCACTTAATGGTTTTACAATGCTTGCACTCAACTGGAGGCATTGCATTATGCCTGTTGTGTTGCTGCTTTCGCCTGCGGATAATGTGAATGTGCAAGCTTCCACACGCTAGCACAGACCCATGCCCACCCACAAATCACCAGAATCCCCCCAAAAGCACCCGCACAACCCATCTCAAAGTACCCACCAGCCATAGTCTCTGGTCACACTCGCCCCTGAAGTACCGACTGGGGTGATCCTCGCACCCCACCCCTCCCCTGAAGTAAAAATATGAATAACATTTCTACAGAACATCCATCCGACATCTCACACGCAACAGCCTCAGACCCTCCCACCCCCGAAGTAACACTAGCTCGTCTCACTTTAAAGGTGACTTGTCGAGGTCGCCCGTGCCTGCGCGGAGAGATGTTTAATTATTGATATTAAGGGTGTAGTTGATCATGAATGTCCAAGATAGCATGTAAAATATCCCAGGAATAAAGTTCTGAAAAGGTGTTCGTGGGAAGACTCCTGGTGACCTGCCCAGACCCAATCTTCAAACGATGCACAAATCCAGGGAGACCTGCATCCAGCGCCCCATACATGCCAACGTGGCTTATTTAATTTGCAAGATAGGCGTCTAGTACAAGTATATACTTCTCTTTGCATTCTGGGATTGTGTTGTAGCTTGGATGATCAGTGTGACTGTGTGAGTGCAGGGCCTCATGTAATGGTGAGGTGGAGCCTGGACTGTCGGAGGCTTGGGAGTTCCAGAGAGTGACGGTTGGGACTTGGAGTAGGGCAGGGAACCAGGACAGATGCTTATGACTTTCTCTCCTACGTTCATGAACTATGACTATGTAACTATGCAAATAAAGCATATTCTGTTCGTACTTACCAGGGTCAGCCTGGTTCCTGCTCTATGTCATCTCTGATCCAGGCACATCTTGCAGGAGGCAAGATACTACAGATTGCAATCCAAGATTTTCCCATTATAAATTGAGGACTAGACTACAGTCTGCCGAATGGAATCGGGACCTTTGGCATATATGGCATTTTCTGCAGGCCTTTCTCAGTCCCTGCTTGTCCCTGCCCATAGAGATAAAGGGTGTGGGAGGCATGACACACTGCTGTAAAGGTGTCCCTGCTGGCACAGTGCAGACCTGCAATGCCAGATGGTGCCCACCACTTGCACCACCACCTGCCCTGAAGACCTTTGTGGAGGAACCCATGACCCCCATCTAAAGCACTTCCCCCTCAAGGCGCCCGTGAAGCAACCAAGGCACTCACACACTCCTTTGTGAAGCACCCATCAGATGCATCTGCCGCTCAAGCACATATTAGGTACATCCACAAAGCACCCGACAGAGGCACCCTTTCCCCCCTATGTACCAGGCAGAGGCACTTGCAACATGCCTTGTCAAAATATAATACACAACAGAGTGGCACATCTGCATCCCCCCTCCTTGATGAACCTGTAGAGGCAACCTCAAATCTCACCCTCCCCACACCAAAGCAAAGCACCTGGCAGTGGCACCCTCAGCCTACGCTTCCCACCCCCAACACTAGAGCAGCAAGCAGCTAAGCAGAGCTTATTAGCATCATATCATTTGATTGTCAAGTCATATTGCAGCGCCTAGTTATCTGCCCAGATAATTGATTTACTTAAAAGGAGTTACTAAATGGGATTAACCCAACCAATTTATTAATGCTATTTATTCATTAATTGATATAATTAATGCTGCTATTTCAAACTGTGTGCATATGACTTGCTGACATTGCCTAGAAAGTGAGATGTTGTGTAGACCTTGTTGTATGTCCCCACATGCACGACTGCAATATGGGCGAGCCCTCCCACCACCTTTAACATCTCTGCTCCTGTTTCAGAACCACTTCTTCCACCAATCCTCACCTTGGTCCCCTATGATGGCCGGGTCTCCGATGGAGACACCATTACGTTGCACTGTCTGCTGCCCACCCAGCATGTGAATCTGACGGCAAGCTTCATCGTGGGACCTGGCGAAGTCCTTCACAGTGCTTCATCAAACGTCACGGAGGCGTCGTTTTCATTCCAAGTGAACCAAGCACGGGATTCGGGTGAAAGGAACTATTCATGTTTCTTTGAGGCGGATGTGAGAGGGCGCAGGCTGCGTTCTCCCACTAGCAGGGGGCTGCAGGTCGTACTTCAAGGTGAGCAGACTTATCACAACTCCCTGTTAGCTGCGAACTAGAAAAGACAGCACTGACCCCTGGAAGGAAAGAGAAGGCATATGTTTAAAGTAAAATGTCTTGGGTGTCAAATGGCCCAAGGATGGCGCTTGGGATTCACTCTGTTTGGGATAATTATATGTTATTAAATAGAACGGTCTTACTTGTTCCACTGCCACATATATAAATAAATACACATGTTCATTACCTAGTACAAGCCACTGGTTTTATTGTCCTATTGGGTGGAGTGCTAGTGCCATCAGTAATCCAAAGCTATTGGCATAGGAGTAAAGATAGGAAGGAGATGAGATGTGATGAGTAACACACTGCATGTGGGTGTTGTTTTTTTAACCTACTGTGACAACTTCCCTTGCCTTGTTCTGGGACCCAGAAAGTGGGGATCCAGGGATCCGGATGCCACGCTGAGTCAATGGATATTGGGCCTAAGGTAGCATGGGAAGGATCCCTGAGTCACCAGCCTTGGTCCCTGCCACATGACAAGGGAGAGTCAGAGTGGCGCCCCTCACACCAGCACTGGGGGGGCAGAACTTTCCCATTCCCAGTGTCCCACAGAGGGATCCAGTCCAAAGGAGCTTTGGTTTTAAGGGAGAAAGTGTCCATGCACCTGCAGGTAGTAGTGAGTGTTGCCACCTCCCTTGGCACACGAAAGAGCTCTTTTCTGACACTCTAGGGGAGCTGCAGAATTTTGGATGCAATATTGTAGTTTGTAGACTCCTGAATATTGAGAATTCAGCATTGGAAGGAACATTTCAGCTGCATTGTTTCCTGTCAAGGGGTTCTCTCGCTGTGGGTCCTTAATTTCTTATTTGCTGAACGCCCAGTGACACAAAATATCATCCATATTTACCCAATGTGTTCCCAGCTAAGTATACACATACTGGAAACACCAAGGAGCTCAGTGCAGTGTAGACACCGCCTGGGGATGGGCAGGGAAGTAAGAGTTCAAAAAAGAATTGGCGACTGGCCCAATTGTACACTTGGTGCAGGTCCTTGACCCCAAAATCAATCATAGATGCAGATCCTCACTAGGAGACCCACCCAGGGGGAAGAATGGATCAAACTATTAAAAAAGACCCAGATTCGGTCAGGCACTGTGAGTTATAGGAGCAGCAGGATCCAGTTTGGAGTAGGGAGGGGATTGGTGTGTGGCAGGCTGGAGAAAAGGATGATGGAGAGAAGTACAGCAGTGGAGAGCAGGAAGAGGTTGAGACAGCTAAGAGGGTCAAGGGGTAGGTAGTAACATCAGAGGGTGAGAATGAACGTGAACAGAAGGATTGCTGGGAGTCACAGCAGTGAAGTAGGGAGAGATGACATCTGATGATATGATATGGCATTTATAACGCGCCTAAACACAAGTGCTTCAAGGCGCAACGAGGCATGGGAGAGAGGGAAGGAAGATGTGGTTACCTGAAAGAAGATAATAATAAGAGTGAGAAAGAGAAAAGGAGGTGGTAATAAGGGCTGTTAGTACAAAGAATCCCTATGTATTCTGCCTGCTTTTTGCAGTTGTAAAGAACAGAAATTCGGCATTACCCAAATTGAACTTTTACAATTGACCTTTTGTCCTAATTGACCTAATTATAGTGGTCCTAATTGACCTTCTGCAGAATTGACCTTTATATTATTTTATATATGTATTGGGTTGGTTTTGGATTCTAAATAATATAAGGGGATTGGGTGGGGGGTTGCAGGGATTCTTTGGATTGGGTGGAGGGTTGTGGGGGTTTTCCCCCACATATACGTCCTAATTGACCTTTTAAATTAGGTCATTTCTCCAGAGGTCAATTCTTCCGAGGTCAATTGTGAAAAGGTAATTTAGTATACATCCAGAAATTCATAGCGATTCAAGTCTCTCCACCCACATCAAAATCCAATGTGGCTGAAGACGTAGACGATTTATGTTGTAATGTGGGTTCCTGGGATCACAGAAGATGCTAGACTTGTGCTTTCAAGTAAGGAGCTTAAATGTCATTAGTACGTCACACGCAAGCTATATACATTAAGGCACGAACACCTTCCAGGTAAGTCAAAAGGATAACATTGATAGACCACTGGCCATCCAAACCCTAACCAGCCCCAGATGCAACTGCCTCTCACCAGAGCCTTCTTTCAGATCGCCCATACCATTCCACTGTGACACACACATAACATTCTTCTGTGACCCACGCTACTCTGATATCACCAACATGTCAGCCTCCAAATACATTCAACTACAATGCTTCTCCCTCCGTTAATCATCAGCACATTCATCACAACGTTACAACCATGAAAAGAACCCAGACATGACACTAGCCTAAAACAACCTTCTTTTTTTTTTTTTTTTTTTTTTTTATTGTTTTTAGTTAAAATTAATCAACTTTACAATTTATTTCTCAATACAAATGCGAAAAACATGATTATAACAATAATAGTTCATTAAAAATGAGTTTAGATAACAAAAGGGAGCCAATTCACGTCAACAGCATCAAATATGCTCAAATTGACCAGATTAACGTGACATCTACTTTACATAAAAACATTTACTTAAAAGTCCACTTCATTTAGATTTTCTTTTTCAGCGTCAACAGATGTATGATTTCTATCAAAATTCATTATTTCATTCCTTGTCTTTATCTTGTATTCTCAGCTCCTCTAAGCTATTTAGAAAATTTAAGGCTCCCATTCTTAGCCGTATAGAAAGTCCACCAACTATCATTTTCCATAGCGTGTCATGTGACAGGTTTATGTGTTCTTTTACCGCTGGTTTTAAAAATTTGACCCTTTGGTTGCAAAGTTCACTGCAGTCAACCAGAAGGTGGCGTAGGGTTTCTGTTTGTGATGTAATTTTACAGAACCTGCAGCCTTTTTCTGTTGTTGGAATTTTTTTCCTTTTTGCTAAAACCTCTTGTGTTGACCACAGATTAAATCTTAATCTCATAAACTCTTTTCTGTGTTGTAGAGATGGGCTTTTTAGTAGATATGGTTCAGCCAGTGTATATTTTTTATGTATAAACACCATTCCATCAAAATCATTATATTTTAAACACGTATTTCTATTTCTACCCCAGTCCCACTGGAATAGTTTAGTCTTGACTGCGTTAGGATTTTCAATTAATAGCTTCAATGTAACATCGGCATAAGCCATTGCATTTATGACCTCCTTACGCCAGCCTTGTGCAAAGGTGTCATCTGAGCAGAGTATGTGCTGCGCCAAAACTCCTATGAGCATGTTTGAGTTAGTTGCTAAAATGCACTTCCTGCTTAAAGATATTAGGTACCACAAATAGCGCGCATAAATGGAAATTAGACCCAGTTCATTTCTGATTAACGCTATTGGAGTGCAATTTGGTAAATTTAAAACGCTCTTCCAAAATTTTGATTCAAATTTAGTCCATAAACTTTCATGTAGGGTTGGTAGAGTTTCAGCTCCATACAATAGTATCGGTGTTACTTTTTGTTTGAAATATGTCAGGATTGGTGAAATTGAGAACTTCCCATATTTAGCTTGGATTATTTTGGCCTGCGAGATTAGCATATCAAGTTTGTTCGACCATTTTGATATTTGTGCTTCATGGGTAGCTCCTGTAATTATCGTCCCCAGGTACGTATATTGTTGTACTTTTTCCAATTTTTGTTTCTGTATTGTCCATATGTAGTTCCTGTTTTTTTGCAATAATGGTTTATATACCATAACTTTGGTTTTTTCCAAATTAACCACTAATAAGTTTTCTGTTACATATGTGGATAGTGCGTCCAGCAATTTCTGTAGTCCCACAGGTGTTTTTGACAAAAGTATCAAATCATCGGCATATAGCAAAGCCGGGATGCATTGTTGACTATTTTAGGTGCATCAACCTTCAATACTCTTCAATACTCCCCCTTCCGTAACATAAACACACTCACCTAAAACACTGCAGAATACACATGACACTATCCACAACACTCTCACCCCACACTGAAAAGGAAACAGGAGAGGCCACCGGGGGCGAGTGTATGGCAGCTGCCAAAATGTCACGCTCCATTCCCATTGGGTTAAGAGCGGACTGAGCCCCCGTTTCTGAACCTCCCCAGCAGGCAAACTGTTGTATATGTGTGAGATGTTGACATGGGGACCACCTCGGTGAAATCCTTTAACCCGATACCCAAGGGTTCCGGAGAAATCGGGCCCAGCATTGTGGCCTGGTTTGCTGGGTGAAGAGCAGTAATGGACCTGGTGTTCCCACACTGTGTGGTGGAGGTGACGGGCCCTGGGCAGTGGTTTCACCCCGGGGCAGCTGACGCAGAGGAGTGCGGAGCATGTGGGGAGCTGCAGTGCTGGCCTGGGGAGCAGGAGCTCAGCCGTGACTGACGGCACTTGTCCTGTGTGCCTGCGCCAAGTAAGCACATAAAAGAAAGCAGAGCGGGGCCAGAGGGGACCGGACCGTCCCAGGCATGTCCAGGTGAGAGAAGAGGTGGGATCCACTCCAACTCCCACGTGGGATTTCATACTTCATCCGGTGAGCCGCAGCGTTATCCTGCTTCGGGGGCCCAGAAGACAGGAGCTTCACCACGGCTGCCAACCCTAGTCCTGTGTGCCGGTGCCAAGTAGGCACATAAAAGAAAGCAGAGCTGGGGCCCAGATTGTCCCTGGTGCCGCTGTTGGGGAGTGTGGTCCCCCCAGGTGAGAGGAGAGGTGGGCTCTGATCCACCTCCCATGTGGGTTTATATTTTGAAAAAGTGGAGAAGCAGGAGGGGAGCGGTGTCCTCGCCGCAACGTGAAGTGGATCAGTGGGTTTGTGCCTCCTCCACCCATTACCACTGCGGTGTGAAGCTGGGGTTGAGGAGCCCACCCTTGGAGGGACTCAGTGTGATACTGGAGGCGGGCAAGGGGGATTCCTTTGGGCCAAAGAGGCAGTGTGGACTGGACGTTGGTGAAGAACGTGACCAGGGAAGGTGGAGGAGGCCTCTGGCAGACAGGCTACTGGGTGAGGTGACCGGCCCGTATACTTGAACGGTGGTGATGATCCCCGGAGGGAGTGTTGGCCTGATATAAAGGCCTGATAGGTCGGTGAGATCCAGTGGATGGATTGGAAGGGCGCCCTGGGCAGATTTGAATTCGGGGAAGATGGACAGCATCTGAGGGAGCAGGACATGGACACAGGGAAGAAGCAGTGCAACATGGCAGGAGTGCCTGAAGATGCGTGGTCCACAAATAAAGATATTGCTGCATTGATGGAGGAGATCAGAGGAATCCGGGCAGATCTGGGGGTTAAACTGGATGCACTGGACTAATGTGTAGACAAACTGGATGACAGACTACAGAATGTGGAGAATAATCAGTTCTCATTGGACACAAAGGAGGTTCAAGTTGATATGATACTTTCTGTGCTTGAAAAGAGAGAACCCTCAAAATGGGTGATTTTGAAACCCATGAGCGGCGGAATAATTTGCTGTTTTTTGGTTTTCCTGAAAAGGAGGGGGACATTGAAAGAGACCTGAAGAGATCGGTGTACGAGGTTGTTAAACTGATCTTTGGCAGTGACACCACTGCTGAACCCATGATAGACAGAGTACATTGGGCTAGTGTTAAAGGCCTGAGGTCCATCCTGGTGAGGTTTCACTACTTCGAGGAGATGATGCATATTCTTGAGAAAGCAAAAAGAGAGGGCCGGTTTTGTTGGGATCGGCCCAAATATCCATCTTTCAGGACCTCTCAGCCCTCGCGTTGGCAGGAAGAAGTATGTGTGGCCCCCTTACCAAGTGGTTGAGCGAAAAGGATGTCAGATATCGTTGGGGGTTTCCCTTCTCTAGGACATTTGAGTATGAAGGTCACAAGTACAGACTGGTCGCGGAGAACGATATTCAAAGAGTCAGAGATGAACTCATGGGTGTGTTGGAGGGGCAAGAAGTGGAAGGTTTGGGACGAAGCTCGCTCAGTTGAGAGGAAAACAGGCGACGCACTGTCAGCGGCGTGAGGAAGTTCCTATAACTGATCACCCCCCTAGGGGCAACTCTTGACATTGACACAAAATTTAAGACATGACAAAGCGAGGATGGCTGAGCCCTGATGGTTTCGGGTCTTTTGATGGGGGCCCTATTAACACATGCAACGATTCATGCTCCCAGTCAGGGGCAGATTCGATTTGTGAAGGCAATGCAGAGAAAAGTGATGTGTACCAGTGAGGGTCAGCTGATTCTCGGAGTGGATTTCAATGCATGGGCAGACCCTCTGTTGGATAGATCAACCCGGGGTATGGTAGGTGGGGGGGCCCCGGGACAGGGGGTGGGGGACTGCAGGTCTGCCTTGAGTTTTATGATTTGAAGGATGAATGGAGGGTTCTCCATCCGCAGGAAAAGGGGTTCACCTTTTACTCCCCACCGCATGGCACATATACACATATTGATTATTTCTGCACCTCTCGGTACATGTGGGATAGGAAAGTAAGTTGCCAGATTCTTCAGATTCGTTGGACAGACCATGATTTGGTGCTGATGAATCTCGTAGTAGTGGGCTTGATGGAGGGGCATTCCCTGTAGGGGTGTAATTAATGTATCTGGAAGGAGCGGCCTTTTTGGGACGAATTCGAGGGGCTATTAAAGATTTTTTTTAGATTAATGACACTGGGGAGGTGGACCTTTGCACGGGTTGGGATGTGGCTAAGGTGACATGGTAGGGTCTGTTGATCAGGGAGGGGGTGAGGCGCAAGAGGGAGAGGACCATCTTAGAGAACGGATTACGGAAATCAATTGGGGCACTGGAGAGGAGAATTCTGACTTTGGTGGTAGGGTTTGGGCAATTGGTTGAGGACGTATGGGTAAGAGGAAAGAACTGCATTTGCTGGAGGAGGGTGCGATAGTGAGAAAGTTTCAATTTTTGCTGCAGCAGTATTACGAGAAGGGAGACAAGGCTGATGCACTGTTGGCGGCCCGCCTTCTGGGTCAGAAAGCAGATAGATGGGTATCTCCGGTGAAGAGGTCAGATGGGAATGTGGTGTGAAGGCAGAGGAGGTGGCACAGGGGTTTGCCTCCTTTTACGGAATCCTGTACGCCACAGAGGGGGAGGTGGATGCTGAGGGGAGGAGGGCTTACCTTGCGGGGATCTCGCTACAGGTCCTGACACAAGAGGAGGCGGCGCCTATTGAAGGTCCTATAACGGAGGAGGAAGAAGCGCTGGCCGTGGGTCGCCTGCAATTGTGGAAGGCTATGGGAGAGGATGCCTACACGTCTGAGTTTTATAGGACCTTTGGGTCTATGCTGGTGCCAGACATGGTGAAATTGTTCAACAATATTCTAACATCCGGTGGGCTCTGGGGTCATTTGGGCGGGCTCTCATCTTGGTGTTACCCAAAGAGGGCAGGGTTATTTCCCTGTGTGGCTCATATAGACCCATTTCCCTCCTCAATGTTGATGCTAAGATCTTTACACAGCTTATGGCGACGCAACTGGAAGGGCATATGCCTATACTGGTACACTCGTATCAAGTGGGTTTTATAAAGGGACGACAGAGGGTGGACACAATGAGAAAAACACTACATTTATTTGATTGGGTGCAAAATAAGGAGGGAAATCTCATGTTATTGTCGATAGACGTGGAGAAGGCGCTTGACAGAGTTGATTGGGCCTTCTTGGGGGCAATGTTGTGCACATGTGGACTGGGCCCTAAGATCCGTAGGGGAATTTTGGCTTTGTGTTCGGGCCCCCGCACATGTGTAGCAGTGAATGCGAGGTGCTCTAGATGGTTTGATCTGGCCAAGGATACGAGACAGGGGTGTCCCCTTTCCCCGCTTCTTTTCACCTTATCAATGGAGCCATTGGGCCAGAAATTAAGGGAAGACGCACGGGTGGAAGGTAGAAGAATGGGTGAGTGAGAATATAAACTAGATTTATGTGCGGACAATATTTTATTACATATTTGGAACACGTTGCTCTTGGTCCCGGCAGTGGTCGAGTTGATTGAGCAGTTTGGGGGTTAATAAGGGCAAGTTGACTTTATTCCCAATGGGCCATTTTGACAAGTGAGAATAGATTAAGGTTCAACCATATAGGGTTGGAGCTGGCAGAGAGCACCTTGCGGTACCTGGAGGTGAACCTTACAAGGGACTTGGAAGGGTTATATGAGGCCAACTATCCACCCCTCTTGGGGTGGTTATATGATGACATGACCAAGTGGGATAAGCTAACTATGTCGTGGATGGGCCGTTCAAATGCGGTGAAGATAAACCTCCTCCTGAGGTTGTTGTACCTATTTCAGTAGTTGTCCCCGATTCCATGTTCAAGGAAATAAAGAGACGCGCCTTGAAGTTCTTATGAGAGGGGAAAAGGGCAATGGTGGCATATTACGTGTTGGTACTGCCAAAGGAAAAGGGGTGTGTGGGTCTCCCAGACCTCCAGTTATATTATAAAACCGCACATATTCATGTGGTGTTATCACCCCTGAGGGAACAGGTGCAATATCAGTGGATGGGCATGGATAACCACTTTCTTCAACCACGTACGTTGGGGGGAGTGGCTCTGGGCACCAAAGGAGGAGATCCCTCGGAGGATACAGGAACACCCCATACTGGGCACTGTTTGGAAAGTATGGTTCAAGGGTACAGATATGAAAGGAGTGATCACTTGACCCGCTCCACTGAGCCATATTTGGGCCCTTTGTGTGAGGGAATTTATATTAAACTTAGAAAGATTGCAGTCCTGGTTTGAGGCAGGCTTGACAAGAGTGGGGCAATTGTCGAAGAAGGGGCAGTTTATCTCCATTGGGGAGTTTTGGGGAATTGGATCTCTATCAGTGTTCTCTTGTTTGCAACTAAAGGGGTTGATTGGAGCAGACAGGTGGAAGGAGAAGATACAGCAGGAGCTGACCCACATTGAAATAATTATGGATACGCATACTGAAATGAAGGGGGCAATTTTGTTAAGATGTGGTGCTATGGTGGAAGCAGGCAGGGGGAATACAGAGAAGTTACGGGACAGATGGGAAGGAGATTTGGGGCAGGCAGTGGATGGCGTTATATGGCAGACTATGTGCAGAAGGTGTTCACATCATGTCAATTATATAATATAGAGGGAGTCCCAGAATGTCACGATTAGGTGACTACTCTACCTTAATCTGGGGGGAAGAGGGGGTTGAATATTCATATAAACTCAAGGTAGTAGAACAATTGTCAACAATTATGCCAGAGTAGCCGTGGTACTATTAAAGCATTCTGTAGTTTTATTCTCAATATAATAAAATTCATATAAAATACACAATCATAATATTGGAAAAGTGGAGAAATAATGAAACATATATTATAAACAATACAGTGTGTACAATATTAAAAACTATTATTAAAAAACAATAGTCTGTGACATCAATGTGTTTCCTTTTTACAAGGTTTCTGAGTGCAAATAGTCACTCCGTTTATTTTATGTCTACTTCTATGTTCGTATTGAATTTTTAGAAGTGGACACAGCGTACAAAGATTAAGATCTACGTATCTAGCTATTCTATTACTAGACTAAAAGACTTGGCATGTTTCTGTCCTTTCTTATCATGTGGGAGATTCGTCAGGAGGTGTCACTTGAGTTCCAGATCTAATAGGTCGCACTGAATCTTCACTGTTGATATGTAATCCTTTGTTAGTTGGGATAACTGTTGACAAAAAGAGTACAATCTAGTCAGTTACCAATACTGAAATATCTAGGGGCAATATCAGTTTGTCTAATGCTGATGACCTGGTAGAAGAATTACCTGTTTCAGTCTGTGGGTTTCGTCCTTGGAAAATGGCATCTTTCTAAAATAGAGAGGCCGTTAACCACTATGGGTTGTGGTGCAGTCTGGAATAAAGCATATAAATTGCATTTAGGGACTTAAATGGGTCATTGCTGTAGTGCGTATAACTCGTCTCTCTTTTTCAATTTTCCTTCATTTTCTTACCTTGCTGGTTTTTTATATCTTGTTAAGATTTTCTTGATGGCGGTGTGATGTAGTTGCAGAAGCTAGAGAGGGATGGATTCATTGAAACCTAACACAGAGAGGGGATTTTATCTCTATATCTTTATATTATAAGACCGCACAGATTCATGTGGTGTTACCACACCTGAGGGAACGAGTGGAATATCAGTGGATGGGCATGGATAACCACTTTCTTGATCCAGGTATGTTGGGGGAGTGACTCTGGGTACCACAGGAGGGGATCCCTGGGAGGATACAGGATCACCCCATACTGGGCACTATTTGGAAAGTATGGTTCAAGGGTACAGATAGGAAGGGAGTGATCACTTGACCCACTCCAGTGAGCCATATTTGGGCCCTTTGTGTGAGGGAATTTATATTAAACTTAGAAAGATTGCAGTCCTGGTTTGAGGCAGGCTTGACAAGAGTGGGGCAATTGTCGAAGAAGGGGCAGTTTATCTCCATTGGGGAGTTTTGGGGAATTGGATCTCTATCAGTGTTCTCTTGTTTGCAACTAAAGGGGTTGATTGGAGCAGACAGGTGGAAGGAGAAGATACAGCAGGAGCTGACCCACATTGAAATAATTATGGATACGCATACTGAAATGAAGGGGGCAATTTTGTTAAGATGTGGTGCTATGGTGGAAGCAGGCAGAGGGAATACAGAGAAGTTACGGGACAGATGGGAAGGAGATTTGGGGCAGGCAGTGGATGGCGTTATATGGCAGACTATGTGCAGAAGGTGTTCACATCATGTCAATTATATAATATAGAGGGAGTCCCAAAATGTCACGATTAGGTGACTACTCTACCTTAATCTTGGGGGGAGGGGGGGTTGAATATTCATATAAACTGGAGGTAGTAGAACAATTGTCAACAATTATGCCAGAGTAGCCGTGGTACTATTAAAGCATTCTGTAGTTTTATTCTCAATATAATAAAATTCATATAAAATAAAAGACTCTGTTTCTCTCCTCTCTTTTCATGTGGGACATTCGTCAGGAGGTGTCACTTGAGTTCCAGATCTAATAGGTGGCACTGAATCTTCACTGTTGATATGTAATCCTTTTGTTAGTTGTGATAACTGTTGACAAAAAGAGTAAAACCTAGTCAGTTACCAATACTGAAATATCTAGGGGCAATATCAGTTTGTCTAATGCAGATGAGCTGGTACAAGAATTACCTGCTTCAGCCTGTGGGTTTTGTCATCGAAAAAGTGTGTCTTTCTAAAATAGAGAGGACGTTAACCACTATGGGTTGTGGTGTAGTCTGGAATAAAGCATATAATTGTGTTTAGGGATTTAAATGGGTCATCGCTGTCGTTCGTATAACTCATCTTTCTTTTAGAATTTTCCTTCATTTTCTTACCTTATTAGTTTTTTATATCTTGTTAAGATTTTCTTGATGGCGGTGTGATGTAGTTGCCCAAGCTAGAGTGGGATGGATTCACTGAAACATAACACAGAGAGGGGAATTTTATCTATATATCTGTAACATAGTTGTCAGAGGGCTTGTTATACTAAGTATACATGAGTATTTCTTACATCTATTGGCTTTAATTAGCCGGTCCTGTGTACTAGTACTCTTCTTGTTTATCGGTAAGTATCTGTACTCTTATGTTGGAGCACAGAACAGATTCTGTAGTTCATCTGTCGCTTTTGTTATGGTAATTCATTTAACTGCAATAGAAAAACAATGTACACAGTGTTTAAATAGCGGTGTGTACTCCGCGTTTGTCTATTAGAAATCATTGGGCCTCATTACGAGCATGGCGGTAGCCATGCCTGTATGGCAGGCATGGCTACCGCCATGCTCGCTACCGGAACCGCCTCCTGCGATTGGGCAATAACCGGCCCATTACGAGATGAGTGGGTCTGTATTTGCCCATTCGCGGGAGGCGGTAATGCCGTGCTCCTGATCCCCATTCTGTGCCATAGGGCAGAATGCGGGTGGGGAGCATGGTTGCACCAGCACCATTGATAACGGTGTCGGTGCAATCACGAGTTCTGCTTGCGGGTGCCGCACAGCCTGCCAGGTAAGACCTAGCTGGTCGGATCCCGTGTCTCTACTTTGTTGATTCACTCGTAACCGCGTTTGTGGATAACAGCTCCATGTTGAAGGAACTTTGTTACCTAGGGAAGTCCTTCATTTATTTTTAGTTTAGCCCCTAACAGAGGAAATCCTAATAATAGGAGAGGCAGAGGAAAGTAAAATGCGAACTCCAGTTTTTTTTACACAAAGGCCCCAAAAGGGGCAACTGGAACGGGGATCAACGTCAAACAAGAAGCGGGAATCACTTTTAGTGAATCTCTCAGACTACTCATTAACACCAGAAGAAAAATACCTTCTTAATGAAGGTTTAGGCTATGTTATATCTAAAGAACAGAATCCTTTCCTCTTTTGAACAGAAGTCTACAAGTTTATGTGAAAGATACACCTAAAGGAATTCTTCTACCAAGACAACATAGAAGAGACATTCTATCCTGTTACCATCAACCATACTGGTTTTAGATCACCCTTCCACGTTTTGTCCACCCTCCTATAGCTTCCCACTGGAATCTCTGATGTTTGAGAAAAAAAGTACTAGCTGAAATAACAAAATTGGAAGAAAAAAACAACCATTATCCTTTTCAAAATCTCAAAAAAACAGAAAAAGAAGCAGTAACAGCGCTTGCTAATAATGATCAAATCATTATAAAGAGAGGAGACAAGGGCGGAGGGATTGTGATCCTCAATAAATCACACTACATTGAAGAATGTCTCTTCCAACTTAATGATATTAAATACTACAAGAAACTGGCACATGATCCCACTAAAGAATTACAAAGTATGATCAAATTAAAAGTCAACAAAGCTAAAGACAGAGCATAGATAAGAAAACAAGAGTGTGATTTCCTGATCAATAAAGAACCAGCAATTCCAAGCTTTTATTGTCTTCCTAAAATTCACAAAACTTTGACCAACCCCCCCGGGAAGACCAATAGTATAAGGAATAAACTCAGTTTTAGAACCGCTTTCCAAATTTGCAGATTTCTATCTAAAAGGATATGAAACACAAATGAAATCCTAAGGATTCGAAAGATGATATAAAAAAATGTGAACACCTCACATATGATTCCACCAAAAACCTGTCTGATTGGATTAGATATCAACGCACAGAAAACATTTGAAACTATGGAAGAAATTCTTCTCGCCAGAACAGATAATCATCCAGGATCAACAGCGTTCATACTTTTGGTGAATAGAAATCGCACTAACGGGGAACTATTTTGAATTCCAGGGCTCATACTACCAACAGGTAGAAGGGACCGCTATGGGCGCCACCATGGCCCCTAGCTTGGCAAATCTTTATGTAGAGTTCTTTGAGAAACAACATATATACACCAACAATCCCTAAAAACAGAACTTACGAAATTGGGCACAATATATAAATGACACTACCGTGATTTGGAAAGGATCGGAAGAAAAAGCAAAAGAATTCCTCAAGTGGCTAAACCAATGAAATGAACATCTGAAATTCGCCATGATTATTAACAACGAAAGTCTAGACTTCCTCGACCTCACTATCTATCACACTGCAGGTCAATTGCTAGTAAAACAATATCACAAGACCACAGACAAGAACTCACTATTACATTTCCAAAGTCACCATGTTAAGCACCAAAAGGAGAATTTGCCTTATGGTCAATTTCTTAGACTGAAACGCAACAGCAGTAAGACAGAAGCCTATGAAGAGGAAGCAAAACACTTAACCCAGAAACTAAGACAGAGGATACCTTAAAAAACGAGTGAAAAGGGCATCCAAAAGAGCATCTAATAATAACCGAGATGCACTACTAGAAGACAAAATTGTAAAACCAAGTGAAGATAGGTTATTGTGCGTTAATACATTCACCAACCTAAGTCTCACAATACGTAACATCATCAGCAAGCATTGGAAAATATTTGATCAAAGTACTGCTAAACTGAAAATGCCCATGTTTGCCTATAAGAAATCTACGACCATTGGCAATAGAGTGAGCAAAAGTAGACTCACCAATAAACCCATCCCTAAAGAAAGTCTAACTAGATCATGGGGACTGAAACCAGTAATAGGCCACCACCCATGTGGCACTTGTATAGTCTGTAAAACGACATACAAAACTAAAGAAATAGATATCGGGACAGGTAAACCATGGCACTTAAAAACATGTTTTAACTGCATTTCAGAATTTGCAGTATACATGATCACATGTCCTTGTAATTTGATATACATCGGGAAAACCAACAGAAAAGAAAAAACTTGTATAATAGAGCATAAGAGTTGTATAAAGAATAAAATTATTCTTGCCCCAATGGTAAAACATTTTATTGAAAAAAAAGCATGGAAGTGAAGACTTCAAATGGACAATTCAAGGAGCCAACCATAACACAAAAAACAAACAACTGTTAGCCAAAGAACAAAAACATATCTACCGGACCCAAAGTGATAAGAAAGGGCTAAACGAGGCTGTTGAATGGCATAAGATCTAATAGCCAGCTCCAGACTACATAACTTTGAACCGTAGCCAAGACATGCATTCTTTCATTTCTCTTATACTGTATTCAAAAAGGCTGTGACTATTAACTATACTATAATAGCCAACCACATGAAAATATCTGTCATGCCAAATTAGAGAGCAACATCTGCCAGGATGCAAATGTTGCACAATTGGATGCCATTTAAATTCATGTCACGCTAAAAAAGAGTTTAGTTCTAATCAACTCACTCCATTTAATAAGATACTGAATGCACAACTTAATGCACAGGAATAATTAGTCTAGCACAATTACTCGGAAAGTACAAAAGAAAGTAATACACCTTTAAGGACAAAGACACAGTGAACTACCGTGCGACTTGAGTCTATCTAAAGATACACCATCGCGAGCTAAACTAAAAATAAACGAAGGACTTCCCTATGTAACAAAGTTCCTTCAACATGAAGTGGTTATGCACAAACGTGGTCACAAGTGAATCAACACAGTAGAGACACGGGATCCGACCAGAAGGAATGGCGGAAACCGAATGACTGGACTACGAGTTAAATAATTAATTACAGGTAAGCCAACTGGCAATAGAACATTGAAAAGCTAAGAAGAATTAATAGTTAATTACATTTAATAGAAAATCGTTTACAGACCACAATCTAAACATTGGGCCTTATTACGAGTCTGGCGGTAACCGTGCTGGAAATTCCGGCAGGTTACCGCCGGACTCGTATTACTATTCCGCCTCCATGATTGCCGGAATCACCGGGGCATTACAACCCTGGTGACCCGGTAATTCCGGAGGCGGAATTCTGTTAATCCCCATTCCCATGGTGTCCCGTAGGACTCCATGGGAATGGGGAAGTGGAAACACTGGCACCATGCTGTAATGGTGCCGGTGTTTCCATGTCCGCCTGCAGGCGGGTGGTCTTAAACCGGCCAGGTCAGACCTGGTGGGAAAGACACCTCCCGCCTGCAGGGCTCTTAATCAGCCGGTCCGGAAAGAATGGTGGTGGCGGATTTACCACCACTGTTCTTTCCGGACCGGCTGATTTGTAATGAGTCCCATTGTCTACATCATTTCTCTTTTGCAGTTATATGAATTTCTATAACGAAAGCGACAAATTAACCATAGAGTCCGTTCTGAACTTTGATGCAAGAGTACAGTTACTCATTGATTAACAAGAGAGAACTAATATCTAAGACTAGCTAATAAATGCCAATAGAGGTAAGAAGCATCTATGATACTTAGGCATTATTATCGGAGGGCTTGTTTTTCTAAGATATATGCAACTAAAAATCCAAGAAGGATTAGTAGGCAATGATTTCTGATAGACAAACCCAGAGTACACACTGCTACTTAAACACTGTGTACATCGTTTTTCTATTGCAGTTAAACAAATTACCATAACGAAAGCGACAGATGAACTATAGAATCTGTTCTGAACTCCAACATAAGAGTACAGATACTTACCGATAAACACAAAGAGAACTAGTACTCAGGACTTGCTAATTAAAGCCAATAGAGGTAAGAAATACTCATGTATACTTAGCATAACAAGCCCTCCGACAACTATGCTAAAGATATAGAGATAATATCCCCCTCTCTGTGTTATGTTTCAGAGAATCCATCCCTCTCTAGCTTGTGCAACTACATCACACCGCCATCAAGAAAATCTTAACCAGATATAAAAAACCAGCAAGGTAAGAAAATGAAGGAAAAATAAAAAAGAGAGACCAGATATACAAATTACAGCGATGAACCATTTAAGTCCCTAAACACAATGTATATGCTTTATTCCAGACTACACCACAACCCATAGTGGTTAATGGCCTCTGTATTTTTGAAGACATAATTATTTGAGGACGAAACCCACAGGTTGAAGTAGGTAATTCTTCTACCAGTTCATCAGCATTAGAAAAACAATTTCAGTATTAGAAACTGACTAGGTTTTACTCTTTTTGTCAACAACTATCCCAACTAACCAAGGATTACATATCAACAGTGAAGATTCAGAGGCCGATTCATGGAATAATTAGCGCGGCGCAAGTGGGCAAAAACGTGCGAATCGCAGTGGAATAGCGAAAATCGCAGTGCAAGTGCGAAAATCGCACGAAAAGCAGCGCACGTCGATTCATGGAAGGCCGTGCGCGAGAAAACCAGCGGATGTGCGATAAAAAAGTGCGCGGCGCACGTTGGCGCACAGGCCATCTAACAGCGTGCGCCAGGTCACAGCGAAAATCGCACAGGCCACAGCGAAATTCGCACATAGCGCGGCGCACGCAACAAAAGTAGGCGGAACACGGGCGTAACACTCGGAATGGGGAACAACTTGCCAAAACGTGGGCGTCACGGGGAAGTACAGGGCACAAGTGCGCTGAACGCCCACACGCTCGCCTACAACACGTATTCATGGAATAGAATAGGGGAAAAAAGCGCACGCTCAAACCAGCGCACAGGCACAAACACGACCGCCACAAGAAAGCAAGCGGTAGCGTCTCTGCGGCTGTAAGAAATGTGCGCCAAAAGGTGCGCCAACAAATAGCACCTATATACTGCCATGATGAATGTCCCATACTGTGGCCCTCCAGGAAAAATGACGTGCAAAGGGGTACCCACAAACACGGACACCCGCTGACAAAAAATACGTGTGCGTGTATACCGGGGTGCGCGGGAAGTCTCACACGCGATTTCAGCAGGGTACGTGCATCACAGGGGTTCGCGTGAAGTTATTCACGCGATCGGGCCTGGGGGAGCGGGCTACGTGTATTTCAGGGGTTCGCGTGAAGTTTCTCACGCGATCGGGCCTGGGGGAGCGTGCTACGTGTATTTCAGGGGTTCACGTGAAGTTTCACACGCGATCGGGCCTGGGGGAGCGGGCTACGTGTATTACAGGGGTGCGCGTGAAGTTCCTCACGCGATCGGGCCTGGGGGAGCGGGCTACGTGTATTACAGGGGTGCGTGAGAAGTTCCACACGCGAATAGCCTGGGCGCGTGTATTTCAGGGGTGCGCGGGAAGTTCCACACGCGAATAGCCTGGGCGCGTGTATTTCAGGGGTGCGCGGGAAGTTCCACACGCGAATAGCCTGGGCGCGTGTATTTCAGGGGTGCGCGGGAAGTTCCACACGCGAATAGCCTGGGCGCGTGTATTTCAGGGGTGCGCGGGAAGTTCCACACGCGAATAGCCTGGGCGCGTGTATTTCAGGGGTGCGCGGGAAGTTCCACACGCGAATAGCCTGGGCGCGTGTATTTCAGGGGTGCGCGGGAAGTTCCACACGCGAATAGCCTGGGCGCGTGTATTTCAGGGGTGCGCGGGAAGTTTTACACGCGAATAGCCTGGGCGCGTGTATTTCAGGGGTGCGCTGGAAGTTTTACACGCGATTTCTGCATGGTACGTGTATTTCAGGGGTGCCGGGGAGTCCCACATGGGATTTGACAGTGTGGGTCCTCCCAGGTGTACCCTGTACACCCTCCACGGCCCCTGCAGGCAGCCCACACCACAGGGGACTACCCTGCATCCCTGGTCATGTCCCGCAGGCAGCCCACCCAACATGGGCATGCCCCCCAGCAAAGGCACATGTCTCCTTGAACTAATGAACACCAACTCATGTCCCCTTGCACCCCCACCCCCCAGCACTGTGGGGCACCTGCCAGCAGGCCCCCACCCATGTCCAACTCATGTCCCCCACCACCCCCACCCCCCAGCACTGTGGGGCACCTGCCAGCAGGCCCCCACCCATGTCTCCCACCACCCCCACACCCCAGCCACCAGGGGCACCCTCCACCAGGCCCCCACTCATGTCTCCCACCACCCCCACACCCCAGCAGTGCAGGGGCACCCTCCACCAGGCCCCCACTCATGTCTCCCACCACCCCCACCCCCCAGCAGTGCAGGGGCACCCTCCACCAGGCCCCCACTCATGTCTCCCACCACCCCCACCCCCCAGCCACCAGGGTCACCCTCCACCAGGCCCCCACTCATGTCACCCACCACCCCCACCCCCCAGCCACCAGGGGCACCCTCCACCAGGCCCCCACTCATGTCTACCACCACCCCCACCCCCCCAGCCACCAGGGGCACCCTCCACCAGGCCCCCACTCATGTCTCCCACCACAGTGCAGGGGCACCCTCCACCAGGCCCCCACTCATGTCTACCACCACCCCCAGCCACCAGGGTCACCCTCCACCAGGCCCCCACTCATGTCTCCCACCACCCCCACACCCCAGCAGTGCAGGGGCACCCTCCACCAGGCCCCCACTCATGTCTCCCACCACCCCCACCCCCCAGCCACCAGGGTCACCCTCCACCAGGCCCCCACTCATGTCCCCCACCACCCCCACCCCCCAGCCACCAGGGGCACCCTCCACCAGGCCCCCACTCATGTCTACCACCACCCCCACACCCCAGCCACCAGGGTCACCCTCCACCAGGCCCCCACTCATGTCACCCACCACCCCCACCCCCCGGCCACCAGGAGCACCCTCCACCAGGCCCCCACCCATGTCTCCCACCACCCCCAGCCACCAGGGTCACCCTCCACCAGGCCCCCACTCATGTCTCCCACCACCCCCACACCCCAGCAGTGCAGGGGCACCCTCCACCAGGCCCCCACTCATGTCTACCACCACCCCCACCCCCCCAGCCACCAGGGGCACCCTCCACCAGGCCCCCACCCATGTCTCCCACCACCCCCACCCCCAGCCACCAGGGTCACCCTCCACCAGTCCCCCACTCATGTCACCCACCACCCCCAGCCACCAGGGTCACCCTCCACCAGGCCCCCACTCATGTCACCCACCCCCCAGCCACCAGGGTCACCCTCCACCAGGCCCCCACTCATGTCTACCACCACCCCCACCCCCCAGCCACCAGGGGCACCCTCCACCAGGCCCCCACCCATGTCTCCCACCACCCCCACCCCCCAGCCACCAGGGTCACCCTCCACCAGGCCCCCACTCATGTCACCCACCCCCCAGCCACCAGGGTCACCCTCCACCAGGCCCCCACTCATGTCTCCCACCACCCCCACACCCCAGCAGTGCAGGGGCACCCTCCACCAGGCCCCCACTCATGTCTACCACCACCCCCAGCCACCAGGGGCACCCTCCACCAGGCCCCCACCCATGTCTCCCACCACCCCCAGCCACCAGGGTCACCCTCCACCAGGCCCCCACTCATGTCACCCACCACCCCCACCCCCCAGCCACCAGGGTCACCCTCCACCAGGCCCCCACTCATGTCTACCACCACCCCCACCCCCCAGCCACCAGGGGCACCCTCCACCAGGCCCCCACCCATGTCTCCCACCACCCCCACCCACCAGCCACCAGGGTCACCCTCCACCAGGCCCCCACTCATGTCACCCACCACCCCCACCCCCCACCCCCCAGGGGCACCCTCCACCAGGCCCCCACCGATGTCTCCCACCACCCCCACCCCCCAGCCACCAGGGTCACCCTCCACCAGGCCCCCACTCATGTCACCCACCACCCCCACCCCCCAGCCACCAGGGTCACCCTCCACCAGGCCCCCACTCATGTCTCCCACCACCCCCACACCCCAGCAGTGCAGGGGCACCCTCCACCAGGCCCCCACTCATGTCTACCACCACCCCCACCCCCCCAGCCACCAGGGGCACCCTCCACCAGGCCCCCACCCATGTCTCCCACCACCCCCACCCCCAGCCACCAGGGTCACCCTCCACCAGGCCCCCACTCATGTCACCCACCACCCCCACCCCCCAGCCACCAGGGTCACCCTCCACCAGGCCCCCACTCATGTCTCCCACCACCCCCACACCCCAGCAGTGCAGGGGCACCCTCCACCAGGCACCCACACATGTCCCCCTGCCCCCAGGTCCTGACGATACTCAATCATGGCAGTAATGGGCAGCATACCCAGCACAAACACCCAGGCAAGGATTGCATCCACCCACATAGTGAATGCAATTACATGATACAACCCCAATGGCAAGTCTGTAAATGAACACATGTCCGTCACACACACATACACAATGGGTGCAAGTGAATGTCAAAACCCATATCATGACATGTATGAAACCAATGAGAAAATACCACAAGTGAAAGTTAAAAAAACATGTATTAAAGATGAAAAATAAGTAAAAAAATCAAACATACAACAATGGGGATAACAAAATAAATGGTCCATGTCCGAGAACAAATGTAAAAATAAAAAAAGCAAAGTAATCCAAAAACAAATGTTGTCCAAAGCAAAATCATGTGGAAGTAAAATAATGAAAAACCATTTCCTCATGGTGAACAGAATAATTAATAAAAAAAATGTTTCTTCAAAAAGCAAACTATATACACGAAAATTCCAGGGTCCATGAGCCCAACACCATAAATGAAACCTACTACTACCTAATGAAAATAATATATACAAAAAAGTGGCCATTGTCCGAGCGGTCCAAAAAAACAAAAATTAATAAAGGAAACCTAACACTAACTAAATAACTATATACAAAGGCAGCGGGCAAGTCCTGCGGCTCACTCGGTGATGTTGCTGGCCAGGGCATCATCGAACTCCATGTCGATGTCCTGGAGGCGGGACTCTGTCCTGGCCCCGAGGTCTCGCAGGGATAACCCCATGTCCAGCTCAAACTCCCTGCGAGCTTCCTCGAGGCACTCAGCCCGCCTCAACGCCCGACGCATGGAGAACTCCGCCCTGACCATGGTGAGCCGCTCCTCTTCCGCCCGCTGCCGCTCCGCACCTATCCGCTGGACCAACTGCTCCCACACGGAAGACACCACCATCCCAGGGTTGCCCTGCCCTCCGGCCGATGCCTGCCCCTCTGATCTTGAAGGCCCCGAGCCATGATGCCTCCCACGTCGAGCCTGCTGCTGCCTCCGACGCCACTGCCTCTGCCAGCACGACGGCATCCAGGCTGATGGAAACCACCGACGCCGTCGTGCACGTGCCCTGCCTGATGATGCTGTCACATCTTCCATCTGCTGGGGTCCAGTTGCTGTGTTGTCCACCCCTGCTGGACCTCCGACTCCCAACTGTGGCAGGGATGGGATCCCCACCGAGCTGGCTGCATTGGTCGGGGCAGGTCCACAGGGGGCCCTGGTGGCATCTGGGCCGGAAGACGGCAAGGAGAACGACTGGTGTATAGCCTGCACAGAGGAGGAGAGGGCCGCCAGATTGGACAACACATGCAGAAAACCCCCGAACATGGCCGATCCCAATTGGGCCACGTCGGCACGGTGCACTTCGTGATGACGTGCGTCCTCCTCCCGGGAAGCACGCACGGCATCACGAATCACAGCCGTGCGCATCGCGACCCCAATCAGGACCTTCTCCACACGGCCAGGGGTTCCCACGTCCGCAGGTGGAGGGGAGTCAGGTGACATGGACATCCCCTCTACCTGCGGACGGGCCTGGGACGGGGCATCCCTGCTGGTGCATGGTGGTGCACTCACAGGGTCAGGGACAGCGACATGCACAGGCCCCTCCACGGTGACTTGTGCTGCCTCCTGCCCCTGGCCCTGGACTGCACCACTTGCACCAGCAGGGATGCCCCCACCAGGCCCCATGTGTGCCCCAGTGGCGGCCTCCTCCTCTTCTGTGCAAACCACCAACCTGGATGGCTCCTCACCGTCTCCCACCGTAGCAGGCCCCTGTGGGGGCTCACCCACCCCTTCCGCTGCAGCCGTGGGGGCATCCCCGCCGCCTTGCTCCACAGCGCCGTCTCCGCCCTCTTCTTCACTAGCCGCTGCGTAGAGGGAGACAAAGAACACAAGCATCAGGGCACTGTACAATGGTCCCCTAGACAGGAAGCAATAGCAGATGAGCACCACTGTCAAAGTACACTTCCATCATGTCCCTCCACAACACATGGGTCAGTCCAGGCAAAACACACACAGTAACAGGCATGGTGCATGCCATGGACATTTCCATGCATGTCCAATGGACTCTTGAAACATTCAATGATATGTAACTCACATGCATCATGGCTCATGCCTATCACATGCACACACTTCACCTCAGTCACATCCATCTGGCCCCAAACACACCAAACACAGCGGATACAAGGGTAATTTGGCTGCTTCACTGAATCTGTGCATTGTCACACACATGTGTCATGCATCCATGGCATGCACAAGTCACAGACACGCAGGTCAGGCACACAGACATGGCTACCATATATGTACCTGGCATCAGCACCCATCCCTCACCCCCACCCATGTCCAGGTACAGAGACTGGCATGCTCTCATGTTCAAAATCTGCATAGGGCTCCCCATGCGGCATTTGAACACATGCAACAACCATGTGGGTCACACATCACTGGTCGCACATGCATTACCATGATGTCCCTGCACACATACATGCATGCATGGCCTATGGCACACATACAGGCAAGTATCATAGAACCAGCACACCGCAACATGCCCTGTCTCACACAGTAATGCTTGGACACTTACCGCTCAACTCCAGACGGGCCTCCCTCTCAAGGATCTGGGCGTGGAGCGCTGGGCGTACGCGTTCCAGGACCCTCATCTGGATGGAACTCATGCGGCCCCGGCCCCCCTCCACGAGGCGCCGGGCCTTCACAAGGGTCCTGGACCTCAAGTCCTCCCAGCGCTTCTTGATCTTCAGGACGTTGCGGGTTGCCACCCCCTCCGCGTTGATGGCAACCACACAGTCGGCCCAGATCCTCTCCCGTCCTTCCTTGCTGGCGCGGGACGATCCAAAGAGGGCATCATACCGCCCCAGGACATGCTCCACCAGGACACCAACTTCGGTGGCAGTGAAGCTGGTGCCCCTCTGCCCCTCTGGCCTGGGGTTGCCACTGGTGCCAGATGTGGAAGTGCCCGACATGGCAACCCCAGAGGCAGGTGTGGGTGGGCAACTGGGTCCTGGGGCTGGGCTGTGGAGCGATGTAATCCCAGTCGGGAGTCTTCAGTTCCAGCAGGGGTGGACACAGCAACTGGACCCCTGCAGATGGCTGATGTGCAGGCACCAAATGGCAGGGCACGGTGGCAGCAGGCAGGCAGGCAGCAGCAGATGGCACGTGGGAGGCTGCTCGGGGCACTGGGGGGCAGTAACTCGGCCTTCTGGGCAGGAGCGTGGTCTTCCGTGTGTTTTCGCGTGGCCAGCTTGATACGGAGTGATTTGGCACGTGAAAATCCTGCACGTCAGCGTGAAATCCGAGGAAAGGCCCTTAGCGCGTAAGCGCGTCAGCACGCATACGCAATTCTATTGGACCAGAGTCCCTCAGCGCGTAAGCGCGTCTGTGACGTGACCCGCACGGGTGTTCCCCACTCAGCACGTGATGACGGGGCACACGTGGAAATACTGCACGTCAGAGTGTCATCGCGTGTAATTGGACAAAAGTGCGCGTACACGCGATTGGCCTATGTACGTGTATTTCATGGGTGCGCGGGCACTTACACACGCAAGTACGTCAGCGAACCTGTATCCCGTGGTGCGTGTGAATTTCCACACGCTATTGGACTGGGAACTGGATTCCAGGGGTGCGCGGGTCACAAGCTCGCCTAGAACACGCGCAAAGCATAAATTTGCGCACTTTAACAATAACAAGCTCAGACGCCAGGATGAACATACCGTTCCTAGCAGCAGTGGCAGTGGGCTACCAAAGGAGGAGGAGGAGGATAGTCAGGGCCAGAATATTCACACCCAGAACCAGCCTTTTCGGGATGCCTGATGACCAGGTGTATGGGAGGTACAGGTTTCCACCACACATTATACTGGACCTGGTGAGTGAGTGGGAGGATGACCTCACATCACCCACCCTGTGCTCCCAAGCACTCAGCCCCCTGGAGAAGGTCCTCAATGTACTGCACTTCTTAGCCACTGGATCATTTCAGCGGACAAGTGCCATAGTGGGTGGGGTGTCACAGCCCACCCAGCCACGCTGCCTACACCAGGTCTTGAACATCATCACTGCACGCCCATCAGTCCGCAGGCACATATACCTGCCCAGAACACCTGCAGAAAGGCATGCTGCCGCCCTGGATTTTTACGGTGTGGCACGATTCCCCAAAGTGCTAGGTGCCATCGACTGCACCCATGTGGCTCTACGTCCCCCCAGGGCATCTGAGCACATCTATAGGAACCGCAAGCACTGGCATTCCATCAACGTGCAGGTAGCATGTAATGCCAAGGGAATCATCACCTCAGTATATGCCAACTATCCCGGCTCCACCCACGACAGCTTCATTTACCGAATGTCCACCCTAAGCCGGGACCTAGAAGCTGGGCGGCATGGCGATACATGGCTGCTTGGTGAGTATGTATGCCACTGCACATGCATGCATGTTGGATACTGAGCAAGGTCACAACCCCACCAATGATACCAATCACCACCTCCACAGGGGACAGTGCCTACCCTCTCAGCCCCCACATGATGACGCCAATTTGGAACCCCACCACGCCACCCGAGGTAAGATATAACACAGCCCACATTACGACCCGGGGCATAGTGGAGCGCACATTCGGAGTGCTAAAGTCACGCTTCCGCTCCCTTGACCGTTCTGGCGGCCAGCTGTTATACGCTCCCCCAGTAGTGTGCAGGATCATAGTGGCAGCATGTGTCCTGCACAACGTTGCAACACGCCGGGGCCTGGCCGTGGATATGGTGGTGGCCCCACATCCCCAACCACATGCACAGCCGCTGCGCATGGGAGGGGAAAGGGCACGGGGGGAGGCAGCCCGTACACAGCTAGTGGCTAATTACTTCACATAGAAATCACACCCCTGTGGAGTGCACACTGCCCTGGCACATTCCATCTGACAATCAATGATGACTCAACCTGACACTGATCCTGAATGTCTGGAGAATGAACCGTGAATACCATATCAGCCTGAGATTGTTCACCTGGAAGTGTCACAATGTGTGCATCCCTACCCACACAGACACCACCAATGCAGTTTTGTGAAGTTACACATTCAAGCAGCTAAAATGAATACCCACTTGCAAAATGCAACAAGAGGACAGTGCCATGTCAGCCAACCCAACCCCAGCACCGCCACACGACACCGTGCCATGTCATGCTAATTGCAGGTAAACAAAGTAATCCCCACAACATGACACTAGTCTCACTATGTACAGTGTCCCTATTAGAAACCTGCAACACCTGAAATGCTCACAGCAATGCCGGACCAACAACATACTTGAGCACGTACTACCATTAACATGACATCACAAATGTTACATATTAGTAGTCTCACCACCTGGAAATGCCTGCACTCCCACCACTACCAACTGTGCAGTGTTGGCGCCATGTAGAGTTGTAGGTGCACTGCTGCCAACATGGACCCCATCTCCAGACTAGAGGTCCTTGTGTAGACATGAGGAAGGGACCTGCAAATTGGGAGGTAGACACAGAAGAAGAGTTACACATCAATGCAACATGCAGTGTACAACACAACAGCAATATGCACTAGGAATGTATACACAGTATTGACTACAGACTGGCCACACAGCTCATGGGAGTCCAACGTCACTGTGTAATTCACTGTCACTTGGGCACACCCTTTGCAAGCCCATGGAAACGGGAAGCAGGAGGGGTGTGTGTGACTCAAACCCAAGCATCTGAACCAAATACATTACAAGCCTGCATGTGCCCAGCCACAATGCAGCGTATGCCCACAGGAACCACGGAAGCCAACAAATCGTCCCAAAAAAATTGGGAATAAAAGAAATCAAAATAAAAATAAAAATAAGAAACAATCAAAAATGGCCATTGATGGGCCCGGGGGGGTTGGGGAGGCCACCCAGGAGGTCCGAGGACAGGATGCACACCAGAACCCACCTGTGTGGATCCTGGGAAGATAAAACACCTCCATGGGCTCATGGCCCACACGGCTACCCTATTGTGGGAGTATCACTGCTGTCGCCATTATCACCCTGTGCAGCTGCATCCGGAGGTGGTTGCACTATGGGAGGCAGCCCACGCAAGGCCCTAGTCTGCTCCTCCATGGCTGCAAGCATGCGGGTGTGGTAGGTCTGGTTCTGGAGGATGAGTGTGCGGAGGTCCCCATGCAACAACTCACGGGATGCCCGGACCTCCGCCCTCGTTGCCTGCATCTCAGCTGAGAGCGTACGGGTGAGACGCTCCAGCTGCTGTTCTGTCCTTTGGTGTGTTGAAGCCTCAAGCTCAACAAGAGTCGTCCTGAGGTGAAGGAGCTCCTGCCTCAGGGCTTCCCTGTGGCCCTGGGACTCAATGGAGATGGCCTCCTGCAGAGTCGCCAGTGCCGCCCGCCTGTCCCTGTTGGACCCCAACATGTCCTCCCTGTGTGACTGGCAGATGGAGTCGGTTGCCTGCTCTAGTCGCTCCATCAGCCTTTCTGGGGGGACAATGGAAGTGGCCACCCTATCCATGGCCTGAGCCATCATCTCGGATGATGCAGCCTGTTGGGTTGCCATACCGTAAATGGATCGCTCCCATGCGGTATTGCCGGGTGGCGTACGGCCACCACGTCGGCGGGCACCACACCTGTCTGGGGCAAGGCGAACTGCGCCTTGCTGTGCCGGCACTGCCTGAGGCTGCAGGACTGCATTCCCCCTCTGATCTGCTGGCCCAGGAACAGGATCAGATGTCGCGGAGTGTGACCCTGCATCCGTAACCACCGAAGGCGTAGCTGCCAACACTGACATCCCCATGGAGGGTTCTGACCCTGGTGCAGGTGGGTGAGACAGAACAGAATCCCTCCCTGGAACACTCACCTGCGACGGCACGTAGGTCTCATCCGAATCAACACCTGAGTACAGCTCGGGGAGGTGCAGCCAGAGACACCCCTTGAGAGCACGACCTGCAGCACTTGTGGGTTCTCCCCCACCACCACACCACGTCCCTCACTGGTGGTTGGTCGGCCCTCGGACCCCTCCTGGGTCTGCACCATCTCCACAACCCCAGCAGTATCAGGTGCGTCTTCCCCTGCAAAGACATGAAAACAAAGAAATGGAAACAGGCATTAGCACCATGGCACACAATGAGGGCTGAGAAGCAAGAGAACCAGTACTTGATTGACACATGTCCCACATGACTGAAACCCTCCCATGCATGCACCCTCACTGCGTATGAAGTGCAGGCAAATGGCACACACTGATGACACTAAGATGGAAGATGAACACATTTTCTGCATGCTGCCTGGCAGTGGCATCACACATTGGCCTGTGATTGCCAGGTGATACACACATGCCATCACACAGATGGCATGTACCATTGCTATTGAGTGAAGATGGAGAGGAGGGCAGCACCTATTCATTCAGTCCAGTTCCCGCATGTAATCGCTTTCCTAATTCTAACAGGTCAGATTTTTCACCTGGAGCTGCCAGTCTGAAATGGTCCAATTGCACAGGGACATGTGTGTACAAATGATATCCAGGTAACAAAGTCACTCCACTTTACCATAGCCATGTCAGACATGTGACTAGTGGACAGCGACATGCCTGGTGAAAGTGGTGGAATGAAAACAAACTGACTGAATGAACAGTGAAAAATAAGCAACTATGTTGTGGCAAGGTGACACTTCAAGGGCAACTGGCGTGCAGTTGGGCTAGATGTCTACTGTTGGCAGAAGGGATACTGCTATGGCCAAATGCAGCTGCGCAGGAAGTATTGCATGAAGCACATGGCTGACCCATACGACTCAGGCGCACACACTCTCACCTGGCACACAAACAGAAGCCCTCACACACACACCATGCACATGGATGACACACACATGCATGTGCACTCACCGGACAATGCCTCGTAATCAGCCAGATCTCCCACGCCTTGGATCTGTTCCTCCGTGACGTAGGTCCCAGCGACTGACTCATGTGGAGTGAGTTCCATGTCTACTACTGGAGACCCACCTCCAGTCACTAGAGTTGCGGCATGACTTGAGGCCAGCTTACTCTTTGCCCTGCGCTTTAGGTCATTCCAGCGCTTATAGCAATCATTGGCTGTGCGCCTCACGATTCCAAGGGCACTTACGATGTCCGCAACGGTCTGCCAGTGTGCCTGGCGTTGTGCAGGTGTGGTCTTGGATCCTGCAACAATGACCATCTCGTTGTCATGTCCGGATACATACTCGACAAGTGCATTCAGTTCGTCATCCGTGAAGCTGGGCTTCCTGGATGGGCCGGACTGTGTAGCCGTGTCTGGGGCATCAGCCTGTGCCGGACGAGCACTCTTCCTCTTCCGCTTGGAAGGTGGTGGTGGTGATCCTGAGTGTCCTGCGCCGCTCTGGACACTAGGGGCAGGAGCCCTGGTGGACTCTGTATCAGGAGTGTGGGATTGCACACTCAGCATGGGAGTTGGTGCAGGCATTGGCTCTAGTGTGATGGTGTCAGGGGGAATGTCAGCAGCATGGACTAGGACCGACACTGTCCTGGCTGGGTGTGTGAGGGCTGGGGTGGATGGAGCCGCAGCTGCCCCTGCAGCCTCTCCGCCCTGCCTCCTTGGTGCAGCAGATGACCTTGCTGGCCCAGATGCACGTGGCATGGTGACATCAACGTGCACCAGCGCACGTGTCATAGGCCTGCTGACCTGGAAGTCAGCCATGGAGTCAGCCAGATCTGGTGCCACAATGGGCTGGTCCAACAAGGGCTGAGCATGGATGGTGTCAGCCAAATCAGCCTCAACGGGAGGGGGGGGGGGATTATGGGTGCCCTTGACTGGTCCTCCACACATGGGGGGACAGGCTCACCCTGCAAGTAACGACCACGTCCCCTACCGGATCCACCACGGCCACCACTTGTGGCTCTTCCACCTTTGCCACCCTTACGGAATCCTCGCCTCCCAGCCATGGCACTGATGTAAATGTGCGTATGGGAGTGGCTGGAAACTATTGTCCTGGGCAATAGGGGGTCAAAGGGGTTGGGTACCAGATGGTAATTGTACCCTAGTGCTCTTGCAAGGCTGATTGTAACCCCTGGGGAAAGATGACGGGTCACGCTACGCACAGGAGCCCCAAAAAAGGGAGATGACGTGCACGCAACCCCTCCTAGACCACGTGTGCAGAAAGAAAAACCTGCACTACGCTGTGGCACCCAGTAACACAAGAATGAACGTATGCGTGTCACACGCAGCCTAGAATGACCTCTGAAGGGGTAGGCTACACACGGGGCAAGCACAGATGTTAGATACGTGCGTGACTCACCGTCTGCCTGGTAAACGAGCGTGTAAAAGGAGCACGTTTGGTTGGCAACACCCCCGCCAAAAGAAGATTTGTACGCTGTCTGAGGAGACAGGACAACAGTAGAAGGGAACACTGTTTGAGGGAACAGGCCCAGGTAAACCAGTAAAAGCGAAAAAAGAGAAAAAGCTGTCGGAGGGAACAGGGAATACGAACTTGAAACGCCGTGAAGTAAATCGCGTGTGAAATGACAAGAAGTACAGAATTCACCCACTCGCTCTCCACGAAAAGCACGTACAAGGAAAACGTGTTCTACACGTACCTTTTATACAGGGCCACACGTCCAGCGTCACTTACGCGGCGTGTACGCGCTAGGGCCATTTCCACCAATTACACGCTTTGTCACTTCTGCGTGTAGGGACATTTCCACCAATTACACGCTTTGTCACTTCTGCGTGTAGGGCCATTTCCACCAATTACACGCTTTGTCACTTCTGCGTGTAGGGCCATTTCCACCAATTACACGCTTTGTCACTTCAGCGTGTAGGGCCATTTCCACCAATTACACGCTTTGTCACTTCTGCGTGTAGGGCCATTTCCACCAATTACACGCTTTGTCACTTCTGCGTGTAGGGCCATTTCCACCAATTACACGCTTTGTCACTTCAGCGTGTAGGGCCATTTCCACCAATCACACGCGATGAGACTCTGACGTGCAGTCTTTCCACGTGTGCTCTGTCATCACGTGCTGTGTGGGAAACACCCGTGCGGGTCACGTCACAGACGCGCTTACGCGCTGAGGGCCTTTGGTCCAATAGAATCGCGTATGCGTGCTGACGCGCTTACGCGCTAAGGGCCTTTCCTCGATTTTCACGCTGACGTGCAGGATTTTCACGTGCCAAATCACTCCGTACCAAGCTGGCCACGCGTAAGCACACGGAAGACCACGCTCCTGCCCAGAAGGCCGAACTACTGCCCCCCAGAGCCCCGAGCACGCTCCCACCTACCATCTGCTGCTGCCTGACTGCCTGCTGCCCACGTGCACTGCCATTTGCTGCCTGCACATCAGCCAGGGGTGCTGTTGCTGTGACCACCCCTGCTGGAACCGAAGACTCCCGACTGGAATTCCATTGCTCCACAGCCCAGCCCCAGGACCCAGTTGCCCACCCACTCCTGCCCATGGGGTTGTCATGTCGGGGCAAACACCATCTGTGACCACTGACAACCCCCGGCCAGAGAGGCAGAGGGGCACCAGCTTCAGTGCCACCGAAGTTGGTGTCCTGGTGGAGCAAGTCCTGGGGCAGTATGATGCTCTCTTCGGAAGTTCCCGCGCCGACAAGGAAGGACGGACTCGGATCTGGACTGACATCGTGACTGCCATCAACGCGGAGGGGGTGGCAGTCCGGGACTTAAAACATGTCAGGAAGCGCTGGGAGGACTTCAGGTCCAGGACCCTGAACAAGGCCCGGCGCCTCTTGAAGGCAGCGGATGCCAAGGGGCGCCGGGGCCACTTGTCGGAAGAACAGATGGGGGTCCTGGAACGCATATCCCCAGCGCTCCACGTCCAGGTCCTGGAGAAGCAGACCCGTCTGGAGTCGAGCGGTGAGTGTACATGCATCCTGGTTGTGAGCAGTGCGTGTGGTGATTATTCGGTATTGTGCAGGTTGCACATCTGTTTGTATGGGGTCGAGTATGGGTGGGGGTGTACATGGCCGTGGGGCTGACACATGCGAGGGCTGTAATGTGTGAGACATGGATGGTGCTTGTGTGTGTAGGCTTGCATGGCAAATGCAGTTGTGCGTGCACACATGTTTGTATGTATGTGTATGTAAGTAGACATGTCCGTGATGTCACGCATGTATGTTGTTTTGGGCTGCATGTATGAGCACTGTGTACATGTGCATGTGTGTGTATTTGACAAGGGTGCAACAGTGATGCAACATGGATGCATGTGACTGCGGTATGTGTAAGCCTGATTGGCAGATGTGACATGGATGCCCGTCTGAACAGTGCGACACTTGGCAGAGGTGTACACATGCATGCAAGTGTGGTGGTGTGTGTACATGTGTGGTGCACTTCCTGTGTTGCATGTGATGTCTGGGTCACCTTTGGCTGCTCATGCTGTTGTATGTGTATGGATGGTGGTGGCAGTTGCGATATGGCTGTGGTATGGCTCATGTGTGCGAGTTGCAATGACATGTGTGTTGGGGATTGTGATGACATGTCTGAGGTTTGCCAATGCCACTCATGTGCAACTGTCATGTGTGTATGTGTCCATTGTACAGTGCCCTGATGCCTGTGTTTTGTTTCTCCCTGTCTGCAGCGTCAACTGATGAAGAGGGCGGAGAAGGTGCTGTGGAGCACAGCGGCGGGGATCCGACCGCCAGCCGGAGACGCAAGGCCGGCCTCCCCTCCCGTGTTGTCATCTCGTCGGGGAGTGAGGAGTCCGGTGCCGCGTCCCAGGCCGCAGCTGCCGGGGGGAGGTCCAAGAGGCGGAGGTTGGAGTTGGACTCCTCGGCAGCAGAAGGGGCAGCTGGGACCCCACAGGGCCCAACAGGGGAAGATGGCACGGAGTCATCCAGGTGGTGGGGGGTCTGGTGGAGGAGGAGGCCGTGCAAGCACCAGAGACGGGGTCTGGAGGTGGGGATCCCACTGGTGCTAGTGGTGCAGTCCAGGACCAGGGACAGGAGGCAGCACAGGCCGCCGCGTAGGTGCCTGTGTGCAATCCTGTCCCCGATCCTGTCCCTGCATCATCTTGCACCAGCAGGGATGCCTACGTCCAGACCCGTTTCCAGGCAGGGGATGAGCTGACGTCAACTGGCCTTCCTCTGCCTGCGGACGTGGCTATCCAGGTCCGGGTTGAGCCTGTCCTGGCTGGTGTGGCGTTGCGTCAACGGGCCATGCGAGGTGACCTGCAGTCTTTTCATGGAGAGACTGCACGTCATCTCGAATGGCTCGTTGACCACGTCAGCCTGCTGGGACAGGTCACCCAGACCGGATTCCTCCGTCTGATGGGGCTTGTTCCGACCCCCTCCTCAACTGGACCCCCTACGCGCCAGTCGTCCTCCCTGCCATCTTCCCACCCATCAGTCACCTGGGTGCCCTGTGGAGCTGCCTCTGACAGTGCGGCCAGGCTGGTGGAGGAGGCATCCCTGCCACAGTCGGGAGTCGGACGTCCAGCAGGGGTGGCCACATCAACAACTGCACCCCAGCCGGCGGAGGATGTGCAGGCAGCAGGAGGCAGTGCACGGGCAGAGGCAGAGCAGCAGCAGCAACATGGTGGGAGCCATGAAGGCTCGGGGCCTTCGACATCGGAGGGGCAGGCATCGGCCGGAGGGCAGGAGGACCCAGGACAGAGAGTGTCTTCCGTGTGGCAGCGGTTGGGCCACGCCATAGGTGCGGAGCGGCGGCGGGCGGAAGAGGCCCGGCTCACAATGGTCAGGGCGGAGAACTCCATGCGGAGGGCCCTGAGGCGGGCCGAGTGCCTCGAGGCAATCCGCAGGGGGTTGGAGGAGGACACGGCGTCGTCCCTGCGGACCCTCGGGGCCATGGAACTGGACCGCCTCCGGGACATCGAACAGGAGTTCGATGATGCCCTGGCCCGGAACACCACGGAGTGAGCCGCTGGACTTGCCCGCCGCCTTTGTATATAGTTCTTTAGTTTTAGGTTTCCTTTGTTTTTTCTTATGATTTGGAGTCGACGGACACTGCTCCACTTTTTGTATATAGTTGATATTTAGGTAGGTTTTTTAGGAGGTTTCCTTAGTTCAGTTGTGATGATGGACCCTTGTTATTTTTGTACATAGTTCTTTGTTGCATGGAGAGTTTTTACATTTCACTTTGGACAACATTTTTTGGATTTGATTTTCTACTTTTGTGTTTTTATGCGGACATGCAGCTTATTTTTTCACATTTACATTGTAGTTATTTTTCTTTCTTTAGCATTCGTATTTTTGTCCAATACATTTTTTTTTCCATTGTTCACTGTGTGGTTTCATCTCATTGGTTTCATGCATGTCATGTTGTGTGTTTTCCCATTCAATTGGAAAATATGTGTGTGACGGACATGGGTTCATTTGCTTCATGAACATTGGGGGTGTAACATGTGTTTTCATTTCCATGTGGGTGAATGGGTTACTTGGTAGGGCTTTTTGGCTGTGGAGGCTGACCATTACGCACATGATTGGGGATTGTGAGGACCTGGTGGGGGCTGCCCATGGTGGCAGGGGGGTGGGGGTGGTGGGAGACATGAGTGGGGGCCTGGTGAAGGCTGCCCCTGCACTGCCGGGGGGTGGGGGTGCAGGGGGACATGAGTGGGGGCCTGGTGGAGGTTGACCCTGCACTGCTGGGGGGTGGGGGTGGTGGGAGACATGAGTGGGGGCCTGGTGGGGGCTGCCCATGGTGTCAGGGGGGTGGGGGTGGTGGGAGACATGAGTGGGGGCCTGGTGGAGGCTGCCCCTGCACTGCCGGGGGTGGGGGTGGTGGGAGACATGAGTGGGGGCCTGGTGGAGGGTGACCCTGGATGCTGGGGTGTGGGGGTGCAGGGGGACATGAGTGGGGGCCTGGTGGAGGTTGACCCTGCACTGCTGGGGGGTGGGGGTGGTGGGAGACATGAGTGGGGGCCTGGTGGGTGCTGCCCATGGTGGCAGGGGGGTGGGGGTGGTAAGAGACATGAGTGGGGGCCTGGTGGAGGCTGCCCCTGCACTGCTGGGGGGTGGGGGTGGTGGGAGACATGGGTGGGGGCCTGGTGGAGGGTGCCCCTGGATGCTGGGGTGTGGGGGTGCAGGGGGACATGAGTGGGGGCCTGGTGGAGGCTGCCCCTGCACTGCTGGGGGGTGGGGGTGGTGGGAGACATGGGTGGGGGCCTGGTGGAGGGTGACCCTGGATGCTGGGGTGTGGGGGTGCAGGGGGACATGAGTGGGGGCCTGGTGGAGGCTGCCCCTGCACTGCCGGGGGTGGGGGTGCAGGGGGACATGAGTGGGGGCCTGGTGGAGGTTGACCCTGCACTGCTGGGGGGTGGGGGTGGTGGGAGACATGAGTGGGGGACTGGTGGGGGCTGCCCATGGTGTCAGGGGGGTGGGGGTGGTGGGAGACATGAGTGGGGGCCTGGTGGAGGCTGCCCCTGCACTGCCGGGGGGTGGGGGTGGTGGGAGACATGGGTGGGGGGCTGGTGGAGGGTGCCCCTGCACTGCTGGGGGGTGGGGGTGGTGGGAGACATGAGTGGGGGCCTGGTGGGGGCTGCCCATGGTGGCAGGGGGGTGGGGGTGGTAAGAGACATGAGTGGGGGCCTGGTGGAGGCTGCCCCTGCACTGCTGGGGGGTGGGGGTGGTGGGAGACATGGGTGGGGGCCTGGTGGAGGGTGCCCCTGCACTGCTGGGGTGTGGGGGTGGTGGGAGACATGGGTGGGTGCCTGGTGGAGGGTGACCCTGCACTGCTGGGGGGTGGGGGTGGTGGGAGACATGAGTGGGGGCCTGGTGGGGGCTGCCCATGGTGGCAGGGGGGTGGGGGTGGTGGGAGACATGAGTGGGGGCCTGGTGGAGGCTGCCCCTGCACTGCCGGGGGGTGGGGGTGGTGGGAGACATGAGTGGGGGCTTGGTGGAGGGTGACCCTGGATGCTGGGGTGTGGGGGTGCAGGGGGACATGAGTGGGGGCCTGATGGAGGTTGACCCTGCACTGCTGGGGGGTGGGGGTGGTGGGAGACATGAGTGGGGGCCTGGTGGGGGCTGCTCATGGTGTCAGGGGGGTGGGGGTGGTGGGAGACATGAGTGGGGGCCTGGTGGAGGCTGCCCCTGCACTGCCGGGGGGTGGGGGTGCAGGGGGACATGAGTGGGGGCCTGGTGGAGGTTGACCCTGCACTGCTGGGGGGTGGGGGTGGTGGGAGACATGAGTGGGGGCCTGGTGGGGGCTGCCCATGGTGGCAGGGGGGTGGGGGTGGTAAGAGACATGAGTGGGGGCCTGGTGGAGGCTGCCCCTGCACTGCTGGGGGGTGGGGGTGGTGGGAGACATGGGTGGGGGCCTGGTGGAGGGTGCCCCTTCACTGCTGGGGAGTGGGGGTGGTGGGAGACATGGGTGGGTGCCTGGTGGAGGGTGACCCTGCACTGCTGGGGGGTGGGGGTGGTGGGAGACATGAGTGGGGGCCTGGTGGAGGCTGCCCCTGCACTGCCGGGGGGGTGGGGGTGCAGGGGGACATGAGTGGGGGCCTGGTGGAGGTTGACCCTGCACTGCTGGGGGGTGGGGGTGGTGGGAGACATGAGTGGGGGCCTGGTGGGTGCTGCCCATGGTGGCAGGGGGGTGGGGGTGGTAAGAGACATGAGTGGGGGCCTGGTGGAGGCTGCCCCTGCACTGCTGGGGGGTGGGGGTGGTGGGAGACATGGGTGGGGGCCTGGTGGAGGGTGCCCCTGGATGCTGGGGTGTGGGGGTGCAGGGGGACATGAGTGGGGGCCTGGTGGAGGCTGCCCCTGCACTGCTGGGGGGTGGGGGTGGTGGGAGACATGGGTGGGGGCCTGGTGGAGGGTGACCCTGGATGCTGGGGTGTGGGGGTGCAGGGGGACATGAGTGGGGGCCTGGTGGAGGCTGCCCCTGCACTGCCGGGGGTGGGGGTGCAGGGGGACATGAGTGGGGGCCTGGTGGAGGTTGACCCTGCACTGCTGGGGGGTGGGGGTGGTGGGAGACATGAGTGGGGGACTGGTGGGGGCTGCCCATGGTGTCAGGGGGGTGGGGGTGGTGGGAGACATGAGTGGGGGCCTGGTGGAGGCTGCCCCTGCACTGCCGGGGGGTGGGGGTGGTGGGAGACATGGGTGGGGGGCTGGTGGAGGGTGCCCCTGCACTGCTGGGGGGTGGGGGTGGTGGGAGACATGAGTGGGGGCCTGGTGGGGGCTGCCCATGGTGGCAGGGGGGTGGGGGTGGTAAGAGACATGAGTGGGGGCCTGGTGGAGGCTGCCCCTGCACTGCTGGGGGGTGGGGGTGGTGGGAGACATGGGTGGGGGCCTGGTGGAGGGTGCCCCTGCACTGCTGGGGTGTGGGGGTGGTGGGAGACATGGGTGGGTGCCTGGTGGAGGGTGACCCTGCACTGCTGGGGGGTGGGGGTGGTGGGAGACATGAGTGGGGGCCTGGTGGGGGCTGCCCATGGTGGCAGGGGGGTGGGGGTGGTGGGAGACATGAGTGGGGGCCTGGTGGAGGCTGCCCCTGCACTGCCGGGGGGTGGGGGTGGTGGGAGACATGAGTGGGGGCTTGGTGGAGGGTGACCCTGGATGCTGGGGTGTGGGGGTGCAGGGGGACATGAGTGGGGGCCTGATGGAGGTTGACCCTGCACTGCTGGGGGGTGGGGGTGGTGGGAGACATGAGTGGGGGCCTGGTGGGGGCTGCTCATGGTGTCAGGGGGGTGGGGGTGGTGGGAGACATGAGTGGGGGCCTGGTGGAGGCTGCCCCTGCACTGCCGGGGGGTGGGGGTGCAGGGGGACATGAGTGGGGGCCTGGTGGAGGTTGACCCTGCACTGCTGGGGGGTGGGGGTGGTGGGAGACATGAGTGGGGGCCTGGTGGGGGCTGCCCATGGTGGCAGGGGGGTGGGGGTGGTAAGAGACATGAGTGGGGGCCTGGTGGAGGCTGCCCCTGCACTGCTGGGGGGTGGGGGTGGTGGGAGACATGGGTGGGGGCCTGGTGGAGGGTGCCCCTTCACTGCTGGGGAGTGGGGGTGGTGGGAGACATGGGTGGGTGCCTGGTGGAGGGTGACCCTGCACTGCTGGGGGGTGGGGGTGGTGGGAGACATGAGTGGGGGCCTGGTGGAGGCTGCCCCTGCACTGCCGGGGGGTGGGGGTGCAGGGGGACATGAGTGGGGGCCTGGTGGAGGGTGACCCTGGATGCTGGGGGGTGGGGGTGCAGGGGGACATGAGCAGGTGTGCAGGGTAGTCCTCTGTTTTGTGGGCTGCCTGCAGGGGCCGTGGAGGGTGTACAGGGAACACCTGTGAGGACCCACCCAGCCTAATTGCGTGTGATAATTCCCGCACACCCCTGTAATACACGTACCTGGCCAATTCGCATGTGAGAATTCCCGCGCACCCCTGTAATACACGTACCCAGCCGAATCGCGTGTAGAACTTCCCGTGTACCCCTGTAATACACGTACCCAGCCAAATCGCGTGTGATAATTCCCACGTACCCCTGTAATACACGTACCCTGGCCAATCGCGTGTAGAACTTCCCACGCACCCCTGTAATACACGTACCAAGCCAAATCGCGTCTGATAATTCCCGCGCACCCCTGTAATACACGTACCTGGCCAAATCGCATGTGAGAATTCCCGCGCACCCCTGTAATACACGTACCCAGCCGAATTGCGTGTAGAACTTCCCGTGTACCCCTGTAATACACGTACCCAGCCAAATCGCGTGTGATAATTCCCACGTACCCCTGTAATACACGTACCCTGGCCAATCGCGTGTAGTACTTCCCACGCACCCCTGTAATACACGTACCAAGCCAAATCGCGTCTGATAATTCCTGCGCACCCCTGTAATACACGTACCTGGCCAAATCGCATGTGAGAATTCCCGCGCACCCCTGTAATACACGTACCCAGCCGAATCGCGTGTAGAACTTCCAGTGTACCCCTGTAATACACCTACCCAGCCAAATCGCGTGTGATAATTCCCGCGCACCCCTGTAATACACGTACCCAGCCAAATCGCGTGTATAACTTCACGCGTACCGCTGATATGCACGTTACCCGCTTTGCGTTCCTTGTTTGGCAGCCCTGTGGACTGGTCCAGGGTTAGCGCTGCCCTTTGCAATGATTTAGCGATTTTGATGGCTTTTCCTTGCGCGAGGGCGTTCTTGGGGGCGTTACTGGCGCTGCTGCAGGGTCGCTGCGATACTCTGCGCCACGGCTGGTTTGGGAGCCTAAAATCCATGAATACGCTGTGCGCGGAAATCGGTTTTAGCGCACGTGCCTGGCGCAGACAATCGCACGCGGACACTCTGCGCCAGCCGCTTGCGACACTTTTCTGCGAAATTCTATGAATTACCCTGTCAGTGACACCTATTAGATCTGGAACTCAAGTGGCACCTCCTGCCGAATGTCCCACATGAAAAGAGAGGATGGAAACATGTCAAGTCTTTTAGTCTGGTAATAGAATAGCTAGATACGTAGATCTTAATGTTTGTAAGCTTTGTCCACTTCTAAAAATTCAATACGAACATAAAGGTAGACATAAAATAAACTGAGTGACTATCTGTGCTCAGAAACCTCCTAAAAAGGAAACACATTGATGTCACATAGACTATTGTTTTTTAAATAATAGTGTTTAATACTGTATGCACTGTCTTGTTTATAATATATGTTTCATTATTTCTCCAGTTTTCCAATATTTTGATTGTGTATTGTATATGAATTTGTCTTTTATTGAGAATAAAACTACAGAATTGTTTAATAGTACCACGGCTACTCTGGCATAACTGTTGACAATTGTTCTACTTCCTTCCGTTTATATAACATATCATGTCAATACAAGCTTCATGCTATAAAGTTGTTACACCGCTCGCAATATGATCCTGTCCGCTTATCTAGGAGGTTCCTGGGAGTGAGTCCTCTATGTTGGCATGGATGTGGGAGACAAGCAGATTATTGGCATATGTGGTGGGGATGCAATAGGGTTCAAATCTATTGGTAGGAGGTGTTGGCGTGGATTAGAGAACAGGACAGGGTTAAGGGGATGGATTAACCAGCTAAAATAAGCCTTTGCTGGTTGTTTTTGACCTTGAGGAAGCAGATGGGGATCTTCTGTACCCATCTCATTTGGTACACTCTTTGCTGTTGGCGTCTAGAGCTTCTCGGAATATGCATTGGTAGAGGGAGGCCCTGCCTGCAAAGAGGGATTGGGTCAGTGTGGCGAAAAATATATACGTCATGGAAAGGATCACAGCCGCCCTCCACAGTCGGGGGAGTGACCTGGGGATGGAACGTGGGCAATTTTTTAGCAGTTACATGGAAGGCTGACTTTTGCATCTGGGGCTCCTGTGGCGATGAAGTCGGACCCTCCTCAGTACTTGTTTCAAAACATGTATGAAGCCATCGTATGAGAAAAGTAGGATTTCTGTTTGGGAGCATGTGGGAAGAATTGTGAAAGTCCTGCTCCCTGTAACCTAAATGTGTTTTATCCACCTCATTGCTTGCATACCAGGGGTTGGGAGGGGAGAGGAAGGGTGGAGGGATAATCTAACTGGAACCATTTGAAGTGTTATGATTTTCTAATATGTGAAATCTTCTTGGTTCCTTGCAAATCTAATACAAATTGAGTTTTTTTTTAAAAAAAGGAAACACGAGCATTGTGTACACAGTAGCCCAATATGAAGCCCTCCTCCATCACTCAAATTGTGGCCAGCATGCAACCCCATGAAGGAAAGCTCTGCGTGCAGTCAGAACACTAACAATAATACTGAAGGGCAAATTAATAAAAAACAAATGCCACACAAAGAAGCCACAACCAACATTAGAAATAAACTAAAACCATGGTGCAACACGTGGACTGCTATCCAGTGAGCATGATACAGTGAATAAGACTTATGACTCTCGTCTCTGCACCTCTTTGCCTCACCTCACTGCCCCTTAACACACAAAAGTACCATACATTTTGGATAAACGCCTCCTTGCTGCACCTCACTGCAACCTTACATTTCAACAGCAGAACATTCCATCACTTTGGGTAATCGCCTCCTTGCAGCAGCTCACTGCAACACCTCTTTGCAGCACCTCACTGATCCTACATTTCCAACACATAACAGGCCTTATAGATCACAATAGTGAGCCTTGGTCACAAGCCTCATTCAACACAACGGCCCTCATTACAAGTCAGGCAGTGGACCATGGTGCTATTAGCACCATGGTCCATGCCGGATTCCGCCATGGTGGATGGCGAAATTACCGCCCCATTCCAAGGTGAGTGGGGCGGTAATTCCCCATTCACCATTTGCCCTTCCCCATTCCCATTTTTGCCCAATAGGGCATAATGGGGATGGGGAAGGCGCTAATTACGGCACCGTAAATTACGGTGCCGTAATTAGCACCAAGGTCACTTAGCGCCTTGGACTTTAACGCCTGCAAAAAGCAGGCGTTAAAGTGTGAATCAGGCGTTAAGGGTTACTTGACTGACTTGTAATGAGGGCCAATGCATTCTTCTCAAACTCCCTCAAAACCAAGCACCAGCGTAGAAAATGCAGGTAAACCATGTAATGTAATTTCAAATCTCCCCCAAAACTCAACCAACACCAATTCTACCCACACCCACAGCAAACCAACCAAACAACACTAACAACAGATTCAACATTTCTTCATTTAAAAATTACAAATTGTCCCACGATGGGGATACCCATGCAAATAATCCTGTACCCTCATGACTAATTTCCAATCCGCATCCAATGCAGACCCCCTGCATCCATACAGCCGCATCCCATGTACATAGAACAAACAATGTGCTGCCCCTCTAAACATGAGGATAACCTGTGTTTGCTTTAGTGCTCTGGTCTCGTATCATGCCATAAAAAGGCAGACACGTCATTTTGAATTGCAAGTTCCTTACTGGTGAGAATTCTGCAGTTCCTGGATGTCTAGAGCATTCCTCTTCACTATCAGTGACCCAGACCACTCTCCACAGGGATGTTAGATGATGCTGAGCAAGGTGACAGCATTTTGAAAATTGGCACGGTTTCCCTGTGTGAGGTCTTGAGACTTGCACTGCAGGGGAACAAATGCAGCATTTGTGTCTGGGATGGTCACTCATGAGGGCCTCATTACGACCCGTGCAGTGTCGGAATGAAGGGGGCCAGTACTGGACCGGCCCCCTTCATTCCGACAGGGCTGATTACAAGCTTCCCATCGCGGGACACGGATCGGACGCCTGGTAAAACCAGGCGTGCTTTCCGGGTCCCGCGAGGGGAAGAAGGAGGTAACAACGGGCCAGTTGTAATCTGCCCGTTGTTACCTCCATCCCCATCCCCATTGAGCCCTGTGGGGGGTCAAATGGGAATGGGGAATGGTTCCTGCGAGGAGGATTGACCGGGTATCCAATGTTGGAATAACCCGGTTATTCCTCATTGCAGGAACCTGGTAAATGAGCCCGGTTTGGTGGCAGCCATGGAGCTAATAGCTCCATGGCTACCGCCAAACTCGTAATGAGGGCCTCTGTGTGATTGTTACAGCAAAGTGTGGCATGCCTCCAGTGTTCAGGTAAGCTTGCATCTCAAGTGCCACAAGAAAAAGTGGCATGTTTCTGATGCCGGAGCAAGCTCTCTGAGCGAGCGCCGTAAAAGAATGGAAAATGTCTCTGATGTCTGAGTGGGCTAGCGTTGCAAGCCCCGCAAGAAAATATAATGTGCCTCTGAAGTCTGAATAGATGTTTACTGTCTGCACCTTCACTACGTGATTTCTTTTTTCCCCAGCTGAATTCAATTCTCTTAATTGTCTAGTTAGTGTCTAACCTTGTCTCTGCTTTTAGAATGCATGAAATCCCTTCCTTTGGGTATGGGAAAGTTATAGTATTACTGATTCCGTATTGTTTCTGCTTCCTGTATGTACAAGCTGCCTCACTTATTTATTTATGTATCTATTTATTTATTTATTTATTCTGCATTTGTAAAGCGCATAAACAACAAGTAAATTGTGTTTCAAAGCGCCCACAGGGCAACAGTGAGGGAACATGGGAATCAAAGTCAAATATAACAATGAAAGATAGAGGCGGACCTTCTAGGCTGTGTTAGCTTCAGAATATACAAGTGCAGAGAGAAAGAGAAGGGACAGGGTGTTGGAGGGATAAGTGCAAGGTGTAGCAGGAGGGAAGTGCTAAGGAGTGAGCAGCTGTAAGTTCCTAGGTGAGTGGTCAGCTGCTAATAAATAAGTGCAAGCCTGAGGTGGCATAGTCCAGTGGGTGCCGATGCACCTGCTGGGGGCAGGTGGAGGCTGAAGGCGATTGGGTGTGACAGGCCAGAGCCAAGCTGACACATAAGGGCCCAGGCCACCAATCTCAGCAACTGTGGGGTTTAACAGAGGAGGGAAGTAGGTAAGGAGGAGGTGAAAAGGAAAGTCTTGAGGAGCTTCTGTAATTTGAGGAGATCAGGCTCAAGACGAAGAGGGAGCGGGAGGCTGTTCCACAGGAGGGAGACTGCAGAGGAGAGAGATTGGCTACCAGCATGCTGCTAAGCAAAGCGCTTGACACACAGAGAGCTTGTGCCGGAGGAACGTAAAGATCTGGAGGGATAGTATTTAGTGAGAGCAGGTTGTAGATAGTGTGGTCCCCGGCCCCAGGCAGCCTTATGAATGGTTCAGAGGGATTTGGATTTGATCCTTGCAGCAACCGGGAGCCAGTGGGGAGTTTTTAGGGCTGGAGAGATGCGGTCCCTGGGTTTAAGTCTTACAGACCTATCCTGGATTAGCTGGTGGGGTCGTAGAGAGGAAGAGGGTAGGTTAAGGAAGAGGATATTGCAGTAGTCTAGCCTCGAGAGGACCAGAGCACTGGAGACATTGAGCTTCTGGGGGAAAGTGAGAAAAGGAAGAATTCCTTTGAGGAGGTAGAGTTGAAAGTGGGACTTCTTGTCAAGGTCCAGATTGTTAGGGAAAAAGGAAAGAGAGGTGTTGAAGATGACTCCCAGGTTTTTGGCTTTAGATGAAGGAAAAGGGGGAGAGCCCATAGAAGATGGCCAGAGTGAGGGGACGAAAGAGGGAGCCGGGGTCTCAATAAGAAGGATCTCTGTCTTGCTTGCGTTGAGGCAGAGATCAGAGTTGTGTGTTGTCTGCGTAACCACTGGAAGTAAGGGGAGAAGGTGGATAGGAGATGTGCATGTGGGGCAAGATAGGTGTTAAAGGGCCAAGGAGAGAGGTTGGAACCCTGGGGGACACCGCAGGCGGAGGTAGATGTTGGGGGGGGAGGAAGAGCCCAAAATAACCTAAGACAGACGGTCATAAAAGAAGGAGGTCAGCCAGTCCAGTGCCCACTCCGAGATACCTAGGGTGTCATGGAGCCATTTTATGAGGATGGAGTGAGTGGTTGACAGTATCAAATGCAGAGGAGGGATGAAATAGAATGAGAACAGCAGGCGAGTTGGAATCGAGAGATGCAAAGAGTTCTTCCCAAGTGTTCAGAAGAGAAGTTTCCGTGCCTCTGTATGCTTTGAATCCAGATTGATGGTCGTCGAGGCAACCAACACGTTCAGTGTGCCCAGTCAGTAGGGAAAAGACCAGCTTCTCCAAAAGTTTCCCTAGGAAGGGGGTGATAGATATGGGGTGGTAGTTGGCTGGGCAAGGGGGGTCTGCAGAAGGTTTTTTCAGGTTGGGGTGCCCAAGGGAGTGATTGAGGAAGGAGGGGAAATATCCAGTAGCAAAAGAGCGGTTGCAGAAATAAGCAAGTACAGGTGCAAGACGGCCAATGTTGTCCTTAATGGTTCTGGAAGAGCAGGGGGAAACCTGTTTGGAGGAGACCTTAATGGAGCGGACAACTCTGGTGACCTCATCAGGTGTGATAGGAGAGAAGGAGCAGAGAAAGGCAGAGGGAGGATGAGAGGCTGTAGGAGGCAGGGGGTAGAGGTGTGGGGGAGGGGGATGCAAGGCTGGTCAGGATGTTTGAGTTTTTGCAGTGAAGTGTATGGCCAGTGTATTGCAGAGGGCCTGGGAGGGAATAGGTGAGGGGGAGACTGTGTCAGGGTTGGTTAGTTAAGCCATGTTGTTGGATGCACCAGAGATGCGGGCCTGGGTGTGAGCCCTTTTCTTGGTGCGGATGGAGAGTCTATATTCTCTTTGGAGCAAGCGGCAGGCCAGTTTGTCAGAGGGTGAGCCTGAAGTCTGCCACTTCTGTTCCGCGGCTCTGCACTTGCATTTCAAGGCTGCAAGTTTGTAGTCCTGCCAAGTGTTACGTTTGGAGGCATGTTTCAGGCAGATCCTCATGACTGGGGCAAGAATGTTAAGGGTATTGGTAATGGCAAGATGAAGGTTGATGAGAGCAGAGTCAGAGGTAATGTCTGTAGTGAGAAGAGCAGGGGGCTGAAGATAGATGCGAAGGCAGCAACTTACACTGGTTTCATCGGACGGATGTGCGTGAAGGAGGTTGGCAGGGCTGAGGTAGGTGCTGTCAGAGGGCCGAGAGGACCCAGGTGGGATGGGAGTAGAAGAGGGAGTGGTCTGAACAGGAGAGTGGGGTGATCAGTGGGGAGGAGAGCAAGAGATCAGTGTGGATGAAGGTGTCAAGAGTATGAACAGCCGTGTGGGTGGGACCAGAAGGGAGAATGGAGAAGGAAACCGAGGAGCAGAGGTATTGTATTGCATTTGGTTATTTATATAGTGCTCTTTCCCCACTTGTGTAGCCTCAATGCGCTTTTTCCAGTTGGAACGCCCTCGGTGACTGTCGTCAATATGCTGGAAAATTCTAGAGTTTAGACTATGAGATGCATGTGTGCATTATTACCGATCTCAGACTAAGCTGGCTGACTAGGCTTGACTAAGCAGCCCAAAGAGAGGCCAGGCGCATGGGTAGGTGCTGTTGGTGGATTGCGATAGATTGCTATTGTTGAGAGATTCGATGTGTGGCTGGCTATATCGAATTTCTTTTAGTTGGTAGTCGCTGTATGCTAGTGACAGAGGTGTTGAGGTACGTCAGGTGTTTCAGTGTGGATGGCTATATGTGCTGCTAGACCGGAAAGCATAGCCGTAGCTGCATTCTACGGTGCATGGATGCTTGGCCATGCCTCCAGCCTGTGTCCACACATGTGCTGTAAGGTATGCGTACCATAGTCTTCAAGGTTATATGCATCGTAGTCTTCAGAGATGTTCGGCTGGAGCGATCGGTGTCCAGTACGGACGGAGTGGTTTCATTATTCATGGTCTCCCCAGTTCAAGGGTCTGAGCATGCGGTGAGCGTGGGTGAGTTTATTGCGGTGTGCCACAGCAAAGGCTGCTGGATTCACTGGTGTATTTGTCAGGTAGGAATGTTGTTGTGCATGGTGTGATAGTGTGTCAGGTGAGCTGCTGCAAAGGCTGTCAGCCACTGTGTAGTAGATGGTGTAGGGGGAAGTTGGGTTCAGCAGTGTAGTTTCGAGGAACAAGGGTTCAGGGGATAATGGGAAAAGCCAAGATTTTAGGGCCTTTCTGAATTTCAGGTGCTTTTCAGTGTTGCGAATGTGAAGTGGTAGGGAGTTCCAGATGATTGTCACTTGGACGGAGAAAAAGGAAACGCCCAGCATGGAGGAGTTGTGTGGTGGGATCACTATGTGAAATGCTGTGCGAGATCTGAGATTCCTAGAGGGTTTGTGGGGAACAATTTTGTCTCCGAGTAATTCCGGTCCACTGTTCTGGACGGTGCGGTGGGTGATGCACATGGCTTTAAAGGTAGTTTGTCGATCAATCGGGAGCGAATGGAGGACTCTTAGAGTAGGGCTGATATGCTCTTTGGCAGGTAGGTTAATGAGAAGGCGTGCTGCCACGTTTTGGATTCTCTGGAGTTTCCTTAGTTGAGATGCCGGCGCGCCTAGGTAGAGGCGCTTTGAGTAGTCTAGGTGGGACCGGATGATGGAGTTGATGGCCGAAAAATGGTGGGGATAGGTGACGCAAGGGAAAATACGCCTGAGAATCCGTAGATGGAAGAAGCAGGTTTTGGATACGATAGTGGTGTGTTGGGTGAGGGATAAGTCTGAGTCCAATGTGCATCCAAGGTTTTTTACCACGTTAGAGATTGCTGGTGCTTGTCCTAGCGGTTTGGAACATAGGATTGGTTGGGGGAAGAGGGCTGTTTTCCCACAAAATAGGTTTTCAGTTTTCCCTGGGTTGAGGATGAGGTGGTTGGTCATCATCCAGTGGTCAGTATTCGAGAGGCATGATGACAGGTCTGGACGGCCAGAGCGTTGGGATTTTGGGATTTTGAGGATGATCTGGGTGTCGTCTGTATAGCTGTAGCAGGTAAGATTATACGAGCGGATGATCTCGGTAAGGGGTTTTAGGTAGAAGTTGAAGATTAGGGGTGATACGGATGCTTTTTGTGGGACACCTTTACTTACTGGTCGTGATGTGGATGTGAACTGGTGTAGGTGCATGATTTGTGATCGATTTGAGATAAAGGAGGAGATCCATGAGAGGGCGGTGCTTCTGATTCCTAGTATCTGTAGCCTGTCTAGTAAGATGGTGTGATCGATGGTATCAAAGGCTGCAGAGAGGTCCAGCAGGATGAAAACAGCACGGCCTTCTGCATCGGCAGTCCTTTTTAGCTCATCCCAGATGGAGACTAGGGAAGATTCTGTTCCCCTTAGTGGTCTGAAGCCTGATTGTGCTGCGTCTAGGTTGTTGTTGGCTTCTGCAAAATGGCCAAGTTTTTTGTATGCTGTACGGTCCATGTGTTTGGCAATGAAATGTGTGTTGAAAATGTGCCGGTAATTCTGAGGGAGAAATGGTTCTAGTGTTAGTTTTTTGAGGATGGGTTTGATGTAAGCTGTTTTTAGGGCTTTCGGGAAAGATCCTGATGTGAGTGAGTGGTTGAGGATTGTGTGTGCGACAGTACCTGCACAGGTGGAGGCAAGGATGTTTTTGAGTGTAGGTGGGAAGGGGTCGTCAGGGGAGCCCGATGGGTGGCTGTCTGCTACGAGCAAGAGGAATTCTAGGTGTGTGATGGGAGAGAAAGAGTCAGGGAATTGCATCTGGATGGGGTTTGGTCATTGGTCTGTGGGCTGGTGGGTAGCAGGGGTATATGTTCTAATTTACAAGTGATGGCACAGTGTCTTTCGTTGGCGGCATTGTGGAAGTGCAGTGATAAGGTGTCATTTGAATTTGACTGTGATTCTGTGTAGTGCCTTACTTGGGTTTCGAGCATTTAGGATTTAGTTCCCATAGAATGATTTCTTGCTTTTTTTTTTATTTCTCATCTGTATGTTCTGGTTGTTCTTGCTAGGGTTGTTTTGCTCTGGGCAGAGGGGTCAGCTCTCCAGGTCCGTTCCAGACAGTGCTTGAGAGTTTTGAGTGATTTAAGATTGGCGGTTAACCACCTAGGCGTTGGTGCTGATCTCCGTGAGGTCCGTTATGTAGGGGTTAGGGGTGTGAGGGCATTTGTAAGCCAGAGGTCAAAGTATTCAATTGCTGGAGGTCCTTCCTGGAGGCAAAGTGTACGGAGAGAGTGGAGGAGTGAGTGCTCTAGATCTGGGATGATAACAACTTTATGCCATAGTGGAAAGGTAGAGGGGGCGGTTGGCGGTGGTCGTGTGTGGCCTTGAATGCCAACCGCTGTGCTCAGTGGTATGGATAAATACATTGCTCAGTGATCAGTCCGTGATAGAGGGCAGTGGGCGGCTGGGTAGGTATATTTGTGGTGCTGAAAATCGCGTTGAGGGTGTGACCTCTCTTGTGGGTGGGTGTGGAGATGTAATGTGTAAGGCTGAGGGATTCTAGGTTGTCTGTGAGCGATCGGGTCATAGGTTTGATGGTGAGTCCAACCATATGTTGAAATCCCCTAAGATGGTAAGTGGTCACAGAAGAGGGTGGATGCTGTGATTTTGGAGTCAAGGTGGATGTTGAAATCGCCCACAAAAAGGAGTTTAGATGTGCTTGTGAGGAGAGAAGAGGAGAAATCAGCCCATTCAGAGAGGAAAAGGGAGGTAGAGCCGGGTGGCCTGTAGATGGTGGCAAAGGTCAGAGAGGAAGAGGGGGAGATGACCGGCTTGCAGACCAGACTCTTGAAGGAAGAGTAAGGCTGGGTGGGTATGAGGGAAGAAGGGACTCACTCAGGGAAGATCAGAGCAACCCCACCACCAGCAAGGTAAGGGTGAGGCTTGGGGATGATCTTATAGCCATCAGGGAGAATGGAGAAGGGAGTCCAAAGCAGTGACTGAGCTGGCCTTGAACCACTTCTTGGTAAGAGCAAGGATATCGAGGTCAAGGTCTTCAAGGATGAGGCAGATGTCGGCAGAGCGTTTGATGGCACTTAAAGAGATTGTCACCTAAATGGTCTCACATGACTTTCCCCGGAAATTCGACAGAGACTAAGTGGGGGGTGACCAGAAGATCCTCTCCATACTGCAACATGCACATCATCTACAAACCCAGAGAGTCATGGGCCCTCCTGGTCACAATTCCAGATGTCCCCAGAGCTAGGCAGGGGACCTATTCACATTACATAGAGTCTGGTGGATCGGTATGTGGAGTCCTACCTACATTGTACCAGAACAGGTCTCCTCCAGCATGCACTAACACCTATTCACTGAACAGCTGTTCCTCATGTTGGCATTACCTATCCATCAACACCATGCTAAAAGAATTGAGATTAGCAGTGGGTATATTCTTGGGTGGGGCATCAAACTGATGAACATATGCACAATCTCAACACTATTTAAAAAATGTTATGATTAACTCGGACTCTTTTCTTTCCAGCACGCCTGCTTCTTTGGCCAATCATCACTGGTGTCATTCTTGTATTCCTTCTAGTCGTTGCACTGTTTCTGTTGCTTTGCTGGGCTCTGCTTCCAAAAAAAGAGCGTAAGTTATTTGAAATTCTACACATCAAAGTTAACCTATCCTCGCATAAGCTGGGCGACCTTATCTAAAGCCTTTCTGCATTGCAGATAAAGGCAACCCAAGGTTCTCAGAGCAAATGCATCTTTCCCTGCCAAGGAAGTAGCACCAATCGCTGGAAAGTTGCACCTTCTTGAGTGTGTCTTCAGAGATTTGAAATGTTCTTCCCCTACTTAAGGATACATATGAACATTGTCCCTGTTTGCAGCTAACTTTAGAAGCCCCCTTATGTGTTTGATTTGATCCACAAGTTGATATTCTTTACATGTTTTACTAATGTTTCAACATTTCTCCACAGTCTTTTGTTTCCTCTCTTAAGTTGAGGTGCTGAACCACTTTTTAAAATGAAATGTTGTAAGGTTTCATTTGGAAACCTGGAAGCAATGCTGTACTCAAGCTCAAGATTGACATGCTACCTCTGAACACTTTCACTGCAGAGGTCGCCACTCATGTGCTCCTGGGCTATTGACAATGAATAATAGCACTTACAGATCTACTGTGATTAGGAATGTTCTACCTAAATACAGCTTTCATATTTGAAAGGTGGTGTAGGTGTCAATGGTGCATTTCTCCTGAGAAGGGGATATTTGGAGCATGGGAACCACCAAAGTGGTGATGGGAGGGCAGCCCAAAAATTGGGCTTGGGATAGCATGGCCGAGGTGCCAATGAGGCACCAAGTACTCTGATCTCAGCCTCAGTGGAAAGGAAAGAGGGGACATTCCCAGACCCATTTTTTTAGAAGAAGAATAAAGACAAGTTGCTGATAGTGTGGCTGTATACGAGAGCTTGCATAACAAAAGTATTACTGCGTCCATAATAAAATAGTAACTTTTTAAAACAGTTCAGTATTGGTGAGGCATGGAAGTGTTAGGTGGCACCTAAACTATGGTACTAATGTAACATGCCAAATACTTGAAGTGAGTGTTGAGGTTGTATTTGTAGTCGTATGGCGTGAGTCTTTCAAGTTAGATTTTATGTTTACATTTTTAGTAGTATGTACTCATTTTTAGTGGTATGTGGTGGTAGTTCAAAATCAGAGTTTTCTGGTTGAAATTATAGAAGTATGTAGTAATTTGTATAGTGACTGGCTGTACCTTAACTTTGGTATTTCCACTGTTTGTAGGCTTTAGTTTTCGTTAGATAAAGTCTTTTTTTTAAAGATTTATTTTTAAAGTTAATGTCATTTGTTTATTGTGGAGTATGGTATCTAGCGTAAAAGTGTTCCTTGTATCTATATGGCATAGTAGTGTATTACATGATGAGGTACCATGTATGGCGTAACAATTTGTGGGGTAAAACCGTCTGGTTTAAGAATATGTGGTCTAACAGGGTCTCGTATAACGCACGTTTGCTGGCCTCATAAAACCATAGACAAAGAGAGTATTCCTACAGTGAATCATAAACATTTTAAATAAATGGTTTGGTAAGGCCTGAATGTTTGAAGCTAAGGGGATACGTCTCTCTCAACCTCCGTTTGGGCTTCCTCGTTGCTAGCCCAGGCGTCACAAGCCCCCAGAATGTTCCCAACATATTTTAAAACATGGTATCCCCTACTATCTAGGCCCATCTAACCTGGGAGGGAAACCTAAAGGCTGTGCCTTTCTCCAGCTTACACTCTCAGGGAATTTCTAAATGATCCTCGCCTCTTTCTTTCTACCTCTATTTCTCTGTCAGTATCTATCTCTGCTCTCCTCCCTCTGAGATTGTCCTACCCGCCCTCTCTCTCTAGCTCCACCCCTCCCCTCTTCTTTACCCATCTTCACTCCTCTACCCAATCCCTTCTCCTCTCTCTATGCTCCCCACTCTTCTTCTTGTCTCCCATTTCCCTCTCTCTACTCTCAATCCGCTCTCTACAAGTCTGTGCCCTGATCTTTTAACATTCTCTCTGCCTATCTCTTCCAACTACTACCCCTCCTGTTTCACTCCACCCTCACCACTACTCCCACTACTACCTTTCACTTTCTCCAAACCCTACTAACATACATTTAGCGCACAAATTGATACCAAAGACAACACTGGAGCAGCAGCTTCCCAAGTGCCAGTACCCCCCTCCGAAAGGCATGCCAGCGGCATCGCTATGGAGACCACACCCGGCGACAGTGGCACACACGGAATTAAAGAAAATGGGGCATCTCACTTTCTCTCTCTCTCTCTCTCTCGCTAATTCCCCAACATGTTTTCTCCCACTTTCTCCCTATCTTTCACACTCCTTTCACACACACCCTTCTCCGTACACTACACACAATTGGTACCTTCCACACAATATTCTCACTCTCACAAAACACTGCCACAGTCTCCTCTGCACTCCTTTTCACCATCCGTCCTCCACGTGTACTCTTGATTCGCCACTGCGCCATCTGATTTCACCCAAACACCTTTCAATCTCCTTCCGGTTCCCATTGGTCCCATGGTTACACGCTCACATTAGCCAATCTTTGGCTAAGCTATCCCTGGGGGTCTTCAAAAAGCATTTTACCCCCGACCCATTTTCAATATCCAATTGCAGGGTAGCAGCTCTGTACCCGGGTTGCTTTTTGTACTCATAGCTTTCTTCATGTGCTGATGAGTTTTGCTTCTATTTAGGATCGGGGAGGATTTATCTGCATCTCCTACTTCCTGCAGTCCCTTCTGACTCATTTCATTTTTTGTTGTCTCAGCATTCCCTTTGGGTCCATGTAGGGTTGGTAAATCGGTGTTGGGTGTCTCACCTCTTGTGAGCAGGAAAAATCCCAGTCTCTTCCATGTCGGGTCTCGATTCCACTCCTCTGGTTCTAGTCCAGGTTTACTTGGCTTTGGCCAGGCACATTCTGGGAGTTGCAATACTGAAAAGATGAGAGAACTCTGGCCAGAAGAGAGTCTGACAGGCATTGTGAATGGGACAGTGGTACCATCAGGCATACACAAAGTATTCTCAGGGGGTTTAAGGACTGAGACTCTCCCAACTTCCTAACCCCACTTCTGGTAGACCCCCCGCACCCTTTAAGGGCCATGACCCTGACGCTGTCACAGTATGGACAATATACATATGAATGTACTCATAATTGAAAACATGAAAATAAGTAAGTGCGGTGTATGAATGTTTGTGATGTAAGTGTATGTGCCATAAATGTGTGTCCTGTACAAGAATGTGTGGTGTAAAGTGTGTACGCGCTGTGTGTGTATAGTGTATAAGTTGCATATAAGTATTTTGCATGGTCATATAAAATGCACACATTGTATATTGCTAGTACATATGCCAATTTGCAGTAAAGTTAAGCATATAGTTTCTTCACATTTCATACATGTTTGCAATAGATACCTCTAGTACATAGTAATATACGTAAGCAAACACATGACACGTGGGTATGACTTTTATGTTACCCTTTGATTGTTTGCTAGTGTGTATTTTGAAAATGTGCATATCCTACATGTTTTGTAACATAGTATGTGTGTGTGTCAGTGCATAGGACCTTTGTAGGTCATAAATATACGTTTGTACACATTTTTGTAACAATTTGACAGTAAGTACATGAAAGATTTGTAAGGCACATGATTATGTGTCTGTGTGCATGTATGCGGTGTGTTTCTGTATATGTGTGTCTCACTGCATAGGGCTTTTACAGGTTGTACATGATTGTGTAAAGTATGTGTACATGTGTGCATTTGTGGGTGTGTGTTCCCTGTGTGTGTTTTTCATGTCTGTGGTTGTGTGTGTTTACATGTTTATGTGTTATTTCAGAGGTGTATACTTGGAAGTGAGACCTATGTAGAATGTTCTGTACATGTATGTAATGTACATGCTGTATATGTCTGGAATAGAGATGAAAAGTGAGATTAAAGTTAGCGCTCTGTAAGGGTGTAGAAGTAGGAGACCGACACACAGGTGGCATGCTTTTAGCTATAGACTTTTAATAAAAGAGAAAAAAAAAAATCTAACCCTAGTTCTAAGAGGGTTTCCCCTGCCTCAACTAATACTATGGAAATTGTCAGGGTGTCAGTCTAAAGCAAAGAGTCCACCGTCCTGTGTCAACAAGCCTAATTCCATCCCTTACACTAAAAGGGTTTTAGATGAAGAAAACATGTATAACCAGTATAAAGGTGTAGTGTTTGATACAATGTCCGATGTGCACCACCCAGAATATAATAACATGTGGTACAGCGATATGAACTCGGTAGGGAAACAGAGGTATAACTGGGGTTATGTCTGCTCCCTCATCCCTCATGCTTCTGGGGCACCCAAAATGCTATACCCTAAGAAATATTGCCCTTAGAGGCCCAGTGTGTGGTGCACTTAGCACTGTGTCAGGTCAGCAGTTTGTTCCAGGGGCACAAAGCACACGTTGCACTAATGAACAAGGGCGGAGAGAAGTGTGCAAAATACAACAATGCCCCCCTAATGTAAGCCACGGCCCACGTTCAAATTGGATGAAGTGTTGTTTGTGTCAAACAGATGGGAGAAGGCAGTGGTGAGCTGTGCAACAGGGGGGTTAGCAGAGTTGGAAGTAGTTATCATATGGAACATCAATAAGAACTGTTTCACGATATGGACTGCATACATACCTAAACTAACATGGATTGAAGCATGTGAAACACCAGTAAAAGTTCAGCAGGCAGATGAATATAAGTGTTGCTTTCGAGGGCACAGGACTGTTCCTGTAGGCACTAACACTAAGTGCAATAAGACAATGTTCATTCCAGATCTTACAAAAGAACAGCACCACTGATGAACTTGAACTGGGTATTCCTCCAGGTGAGGCACGTGTGCCTTAATAACATTACACTCAGCTATCCTGGTGGTGCCTGAAGTACACTTCACAATAGATTCTAAGCATGTGGTGTTGCAATCTATCTCAGCCTCCATCCAACCCCATGAAATGAGGAAGAGGAAGCGGTCGGTGAAGTTGAGAAGGAAGAGATTGAATTATCTGTCAAAAGAATCATCCAAATTGCTCAAAGCAATTCTAGAGAAATATCGTCTGTTGCAGATTGTTTGTTGGGAAGTGATCAAGTTGGCAAATGACATTAAAAAAGACCTAAACGCCATCAAGAGTGAGCTGAGGGCGATCTGGGTGATGACGCTTCAAAACCGGTATGTATTGGATCTCCTAACGGCGATGGACTGAGGCGTGTACAAGAAGATAGGGTTGTCCTACTGCACATATATATTCCCAAATAATACAGAGAACGGGTCCCTGACACACATCATAGGGGCCCTACACAAGTTAAAGACTGCCATGGAGAGTGAAGCAGGTGTGCAGGCCGAAGATTGGTTTGATACATTATTTTCCTGGGTGCCATCTTGGCTTGGGGCACTAGTGAAGATGTTGGTCTTGATCATGGTGCTCCTGTTGGTGTTGTTTTGCATGTGCCAGATGATGCTTCGATGTTGTGCCATGACTATTCCAAACAGTACAATGATGATGGTTACTATTGGGGCAGGAATGTCTCTCCTGGGTACAAATGATGGGCAGGCTCAAACCGAGGACCTAAGTAAACCATTCATGGTTAAGATTGAACTACCTATTAACCCCTCAGGGACATTAACCTCACCCCCGCAAGATCCAGAAAACTACACTGAGCATGGGTAGACTTATATACCTTACGTGCACCCCAGAGAAATATGCACGGATGGGTCAGTTTGCATCATGTGTGCCATGTGGGCAGGTCATGGTTCCGTAAGGATGAAGCGGATAGAGAAAGAGAAAGGGAGAAGTTAGTTAACGGAGGATTAACTAAAAGGGATGCATGTTCAGATTACTGCCCCTCCTAAACGATTTAGATTGTGGAAAATATATGAAAACATGGAGAATGTGTAAAGTGTGGTGTAGGGGGGAGGTGGTTGCTTTATGGGTGGAAGAAACTGGCAGAAGTGGGTACTTATTTAGGGGGAACTAACCATTTGCTTTGAGATAGTGTTATGTAGAATACATTGCATGTGCGCTGTAGTTATAACATGAACTAATGTTAAATTTAACATGAGGCCTGAATCCCCGTAGGCCATGTTGGAGACACAGAACAACGAGGCCTCATCAATTGCCTGGTTATCACATTGCGATTCCCAGGCGCGGCAAGCAACATGCACATATGCCCACATATAAATGTATTCAGTTAGGCCTTTGAACAATTAGGCAGGAATGTGTGCAGCTGAATAGGCGAAGGGCTGTGGCCCAGCATGAATGTCATTCTCTTGGGAGTCGAGGCAGAAGTCTTGGGTTGGCAAAACATGAACTAAGATTTAAGACACTAGCGCGCCCCAGATGATCATCATTCTATTTGAACTACCAGATTTGCAGGAAAATGTGTCTTGAATCCTTTGCGAACTGGATTGATTAGTGGGACATTAGGCTTACCTCTTGGGGGGGGGGACTTATACAGGGGGGAGCAGAGAACAACATGATCTGTGATTTGTACCAGGGAGAGCCAAGGGCGATGCCCATACAGTGGGGAGGCATGACGGGGGCACCTGCGTATCTGGGATGAGAAAAGGATTGCTTTGTTCGCAAGGACCAGGCTGACCTCAAAGTTATCTGCCGAGTTTCTGTTGACGACCAGGTGCACATCACGTGACTAGGAATAAAGATAGGGTGATGCCATTTGAGCATAACGAAATGCCTTGTAACGCATCATGATGGCAGAGGTTGTTACACATGTGTGGTGAAGATGGAGAAGTCAACGCAACGAATTTGAAGATGGACTATATGAAACTATTAGCATGTATATAGGCGGCAGCCAATGAGGGTGGGGGATGAACACTACATTGAGTGCGTCATGACTGACAAGGTGTACGTTTATAAGACAGCCACCCTTTTGGAGGAGGCCAGAGCTCTGTGGCAGTGGATTTGTAATACCCTGTTACCCATTCCATTTTGTATACAAAATAAAGCTTGTGTTCTTCTCGAAAAATGGTGCACCAAGTCTTTTTCCCTAGTGGGTTTTTTATCTTTGGTCTGGTTGTTGGAGAGTTACCTTACAGATAAAATACCTTACACTTATGTACTAACACAAACACTTCATGCTCCCTCAAGTCAGAAACAAAACAATCTGAGAGACTTAGACGCGTGAATGACCATGGGTACTACGGATGTCACACAAGGGATAGGATTACAAACATACCCAATCGACGTCCCTTTTTGACTTTCAAAACCAAGTCATACAATACTCTGCACAGCATGTGAATCTAAGCAGATACAAGAATCCACACGATTTTAGCAAACTTTTTTTATTTCATATTCCTCAAACAGTGTTTAGATACAGAAAAGGAAGAATCTAAATCAATGTAATATGCTTCTCAACCAACCAGTGGCATGTTCACATATGGAAATTCCCCTACACCAAACACCATTTATAACAAGTCTGTTACTCATAATTGTCCAGTTAACCAACTATAAATATTCATTTTAGATATAAAAAAGGAAGGTCAAAATACATCATCATCATTTGTTATTTGTATAGTGCCTTTCACCATTGATATGGTCCCAAGCTACTGTAGATTGAACGTCCTCGGGGACCGAAGTCCATGTATAGGAAATGTATCAAAGGAGTTTAGAATGCGTTTGTGCATTTTAGCCCAAGCAAAGTTGATAGGGGTGGCCAGGTCCCTACGAGCTACCCATTATCAAGCTGGCATGTGGATGGGTGCTTTGACATTGACAAGAGAGAATGCAAGGGTAGTAATCAGTAAGTATCACAATAAGAGGAGCATTCGTAATTGATGTTTCCGGGTTAGTCAATAGATATGCAAGACAATACAAATATTAATATAGGCAATCAGAGTAGATTGGGTATAGATTATAAATACAACATTTAAAATACAATGAAATTCATAAATTATAATTACAAGGTGGACCAATAAAAAGGATAGCAGATGCTAAACTAAGACATGCCAAGATGTTTCCTCCTAAACAGTGCTTACCTTATAACATATAATGTAGATCAGCCACTAGTGGAGTATTTGCCCATAATAGGTAAAATAGGGCTGGGCGAAATTGAGTAATGTTAGCCATTTTGAGAATAGGTTTCAGTGCTCCATCCCATATATCGGAATAGACAGGACAAACAAGAAAAAATGAAGTAGGTCTTCTTTATGAATCAGACATAAGGGGAATTGCTTCTCAGTGGAGCTAGAAGACCACATTGCCATGATTGCTCTCAGAGGAAGGCAATTAAAGTGATTCCTTGTTATTGGGATTATTTCAGCCGGCTTCTTGGCCCAGAGCAAGTAATTCTCAATCGACCAAGAAGAAATGATTGGATGGGTTTAATTGAAGGATTTATTAATTTCATATGCCTCTCGCTGGTCTTGGATATAGCACCATTAATCAGTTTTTAGTTTAGTTATTACAGCTGATCCCAATCTAGCAGATGTTGAATAAGCGTAAGCAGAGTTTATTTTCCCTAAGTAGATCTTAACATGTTTTAGCCAGGGGATCGCCTTTTTGCCGTCTCTGGCCATTACAGAAGATATAATTGCTTGCTTTTGGATCGCACCACAAGTGAAGCCAATGATAAACCAGCTGTACAATCAAATTATCTGACAAGAAATGAAAACCAATTTCAAGATGTACTCCAAAATTGGAAGATGATTAAGGTAGTAAAAGGACTCTCTTTACAAAGTCATTTTCAACTACTTAAAGGGATTTGGGATTCCTGATTGCCCATAGAGAAGAGCCATAGTTGGCAACTGCAAGAGCTTTACACTTGTAAACTTGTAGAATATAATGAAGGGGTTCGTTTTTAAAAGATATTCTGAATCTGTCAACTCTTCCCAGAGCTTGACTGAATCGGATTACCTGCTTAGTAATATGAGGGGCCCCATTACATTTAGTGGCAAATCGTATGCACAAACAAGGGAGATCTCCTTGGTTTTGTTAAGCATGAGTGGGAACTTAGTTTGTCCAAGTCATAAAGTCAGTATCGGCTGTGATCAGGACCTGCAGTGCTCGGGGGAGTAAGGGCTAATAGAACAATATCGTACACATAGGGCAGGAAAGGTCAACCCCTGTTTGAATTAAGAGATCTTGCAGATCACTTATGTAAAGAGAAAATAGCATGGGAGCTAATATGTAGGCCTGGCAGACTCCAGAGGTGACCTTGAAATAGTCAGTACACTTGTCATGGGCCCTACTCCAAACACATGCCATAGTATTATGGTGATGTGTAAACAACAGTAGTTCCAATAGTTCTGAAGGGCATTTTAGTGACGGGAGCACTGACCAAGCTTAGTACGAGAAACCTCATCAAAGGGGTTTGAGGTTGTTTGGTCATTTCTTTTGTTATACCGGTACACTGCCCACAATATAACTGCTCGGCCCCCGTGTTCAACGTTCATGGTTTTCTTTTTGTCCCCCGCCGCCAATGCTAAGGAAGCGAGGGACACCTCTGCACCCCCGAAACCCCAAATTACCAAACATGGTGAGCAGGAGACACCTCCGCAACCTCTGCTCTCCCTTTTCGGTATTTCGGAACGCATGCAGGCAAACTGCACCACAGGTCAAATCACCCATGCCAAAAATGAACAAATATTGCATGCAGATAAAAAATGTCGGTCAAGTATGCTGATACCATCAAAGGCTGTGCTCATATTCATAAAGAACAAGTAAATAGGTTCCTTGTTGATATACAAGGAATGTACAATAATGATGTACAAGTTTAGTGCCTGTTCAAAGGTTCCAACCCCCTGTCTGAATCTGAACCCCAATTAGATTTTTGAAAGAAGATGGTTACTATCCACCCAATGTTCAAGTTTTACAAGAAGAGCATGACCAAAGGGAATCAATAAGAGAGCTTGGTCGATAAAAGGACGGCAAGTCTTTTGACACTTTTTTGTAAATGGGTTGGATAATAGCCCATTTCCAAGAAGGTGGGATTACTCTAGAGCTACAGGTGGTGTTAAAGGATTGTGGCGGCACCGGTGCCTATAGATCTACTTCCGCTTTGAACAAGTCAGCTGGTATGCCATAAGGCCCTGGGCATAGGTCCGATTTATGTTTCATTATGGTGTCCTTCACATCTTTGATAGAAAATACTACAGACAAGGAAGGAATGGTCTTGGTGGCTCTTAGGTAAGTGGCAATTCAATCGGGTGTTAGCGTTTCAGTTTCTGTCAATGATGGTAATATTGCAATATATAATGAACTGAAATTAGTAGTCCTTATATTATCTGGTACAACGGTTTCCGCAGCAGTCATTTGACGCTTATACCTTGGAACCGTGGTACCAACTCCCAAAATGTGCAAGTGTTTCATTAGCCACCGGCTCAACCAGCTCTGACCAAGGTTCCTTATCTAATTCAGATTTCTTATGCTGAATAGCGTGTTTATATTGGGCCCGTGCTACCATGATATCTGATCTAGTTGAAAGTGGATTTTTTACTAGAGTGAATACATTCTTTTAAGCTACGGTGCACTGAGTGTCAAACCAACACCTAGTATTAGGGGGGGGGCCCTTAGTATTGCTGGTAGTCATACATATGTCACAGATACTGGACCTTAGTGCATCAAAGTGCAAATGAGTTTGCAAACATTAGTTTCTTCATTCAGAAGATAATTGAACAATACATGATTAGATGTTACAATGTTTTCCTGTATGACTATGTTGTTACAGTTCCATCCTAATACTCGCTTGGAAGATGACAAAACAGCCCTCTTCCGGTGTAGATGGGTTTTATATGGGGCTACATTTTAACACAACAGGATGATGGTCGCTAAAGACATCTTCAACAACAGAGGAGTCAACGATCGGTGAGGAATGGATTACTGAAATACGTATATAGTCAATAGTAGATTTGCCTTTGGGCCCCTTAACAGTGTATCTCCCTGGAATGCCACCCTGCATCCTCCCATTAATAGACCTTAGATCCCACTAGTAGAGCCATGTAAAGACTTTCAGTCCATTGGGACACATACGTGAGTCGCACATTAGAGGGTCTGGAACCATATATATCATAACCTTCATGGGATCCAGAAGGCCTGATGGGGGACTGTTACCAACTTTAACATTAAAATCTCCTCCAATGATAGTCATTCATTCTCCACTCTTCAGTTGCAGAACTAGGGTAGATTTGAGATTATATAAACAATTTCATTAGATCTATGTGGATTGTTGGAAATATTTATGATAAGGCATTATATCTGCCCATTATCCATACTTTGAACCATTTGCAAATAGGTTAAGGAGTGGTCAAGTGGCACCACAACCGATTTAAGTTCAGATTTGATAAATAGTGCTAGACCACCAAAGGATCTACCCATTTGCAGTTTTTGAGCAAAAATCTGATATGTCTCAAATTCATCCAGAATGAAATCCTCCATGGCCCATGTCTCTTGTAGTAGTACTATATTACTATGTTTAAGGACGTTAATTGCACTTTTGTAATGCCCCTGAAATATTCCATGATAACACAGAGAGGGTTTCCTCTTCAGGAAGTATGATTTCACCAGCGGTTGGCCTTGGTTAAAATGTCAGTGTCACCATGTTAGGAGTTTGGGGTAGAAGATCAGGTAGAATCGCGATATCGTCTTCAACCACTGAGGCAGGTAACTGGCTACTTAGTCAATTTCTTTGATTGTGGAAACTACTTCATATTGATTTCCCAAGGGGATTGGACCGTGCTGTAAGAGGGACTTTGCTCTTTAGACTGACAATACTTGATAATTGGGGACACTTGGGGGACCCAGGTCGTAGGGAATTGGCAATTAGCATTAGTAGGTGCATCTGCCTGACCAAGTACTGTGTCTTGGACGTGAGGTATATTGGTCGGTCTTGTCAGTTGATTAAAGATGTGTTAGTTCAAAAAAGGACAAGGGAACTATCCATGGCTGACCTGGCGATGGTGACTTGCCAAGGTTGGACCCAATTACATGACCAGCTAGTTTACGCTAGAAAAAATAAACACAAGACAGTCACCCTCCATAGTTGCATTGGTGATCCCCATCAAGGTAGACCATCTAGCTATTCAAATTACATGTAGATTTTTTAAATTGTTTTCTAGATTAATAGCACAGCGATGTATGTTAGTGTTGATCCAGTGGGTCACTTTGTTAATTAACAAGTGGGTGGATTCAGTAGAATCTGTAGGTAGCAATAGTGCTTCCACAATAACCCCACAAAAGGTAAGGCTGCTGGAGTCAAACTTAGTGCCGGAAGACCCACTGGTTTGGATTGTCCCTGCTGAAATGTGTTCCTCTGTATATCCAGCCATCAATGCAATGTTAAATGCCAAAACAATGACATCATGATCACATTTACTAGCTTTTCCGAGAACTTTCTTTCAAGTATAGTCCATTGTTTGGTTGATTCTCTTTGCAGCGACCCTACTACTCTTATAGATGTTTTAATAGAAGACTAATAAGTGTGGTAAACCAGCTGTCCCTGGCCAAAAAGAAAGTTACTCATCCTACTCTGATCAAAGCAAACCTTGGTTCAAGGAGTATCTGTGTGCCCAAAAAAAGTTGGTTAGAGAGGCAAAAGGAGCATGGAGGAAGATGAAAGAACAGAGCTTAAGCAAATGTGTATGAAGCAACTTTACATTTATAAAAAGATGCTTAAAAGGGCAAAATGAGAGTACTATATGGAGCAGATATTTTACAGCACCAATAATTCGAAGGAGCTCTTCACTGTGCTGGCCGAACTAATTTCAACTGAAGTGCTCAAAAGGCACATCCCTCCTTCTCAAGAAAGATATGAAGAGTTAGACCAATCGTTCGAGGATACAAATAGAAAGATCAGGGATCAGTTTAATCCCTCAGTTAGAGCGGATCCTACTGAGAATGTCTGAATTAAAGGATATTAATCATCCTTACATAATCTTAGACTCTTTTCACACATTAACTGAACACTCTGTGTTAAAACTTATGTGGAAGAAACAACTACTTGACACTTTTCCTGATTTGCTCATGAAAGATTTTTGAGGCTCTACCCTGACATATATTTGTCAGATTATAAATAGTTCACATATAAATTACCATACCATTTATCAGCTTGCGTACATCAGTAAACTGATGGAAGCAGATGTAACCTCTCAGCTGCAACACTTTTTGGATACCTCAGGTTGGTTGGACGATGTGCAGGCAGGTTTCAGTGTGGCCCTCAATACATAATCAGATTTGGCAGATGGCCTCAAAAGTAGATCAACTCTCGAAGACAGTTTGACGATTTCTATTTTTGGAATAGTAAAAGACTTCCAAGGGCTGTCCCTCCCTTTCTTGTCTAGTGCAGGGCGCCCCCCACCCAATCCCAGGTGCGCCTCAACCCCAGAATACAATCTAGAAGTTGGTAACCTCTTCTATGTAGGAAGCTATATGTCGGTTTATGATGGCCAGAAGGCAAACTGCATCTTTCTCTAACCCCTCTGGGAACAATCTAGGTGGGTCATGACCTAAATTCCCTAATGCATCATAATATGAGGATTGGTGCCTTCCATACACTCAGGCATCACTTGGTATTTTTCATACCATGGCCATGTACTCCTTTCCCCATGTCTCACTGTCTCTTTCCCTTTCCTCCTCTTAGTCTCCTCCCTACTTCTCCACCCACCGTAACTACTCTCTCTCCCTCATACTCCCTCTTCTATCCCTCTGATGTTCATCTCTCTACTACCCACCTCCACCCTCCAAACCTACCCTCTATGACTCTTTCTCCCCTCTCCAAACTACTATTAGTCTCGACCTCTGCTTCAACTCCCCACTTCTCGCAACTACTCTCTCCTCCAATACTTCTACTCTCCCCTCTCCAGGCCCATTCTGCTTTTATTAATTAAATTTGATAAAGATTACCGCAACCTAACTAGTAAGATATCTCAATGCATTAGCCATATGCCTCATAGGTCTGTTGGGCTTTCAGTCACAGGTTCAAATCCTGATGGGATCAAGTCAACACTAAATGTATCTGAGACCCATAAGTAGGATGCCATTATTTAAAGCTGCAGTTATAATCGCCACTAAACTCAACCCACACCTTCTCTCACAGTCACTTTCCCTCCACTTCCCCTGTCACCCTCTAATTCACTTCTTACTCTCCCTCTATTAGTCCCACTCGCATACCTTGAATGCACACTCAGTCCAAAAATACCACTTTATCCCATTATCCAATGCCTCACCTTGCATAATCCTTCAGCAATCCTCCTTCATGTTCTTCTACACTGTCCTTCCTCCATTTGGTCTCTTGATCAACCTTTGCCTATCTTGACCTCACCAGAATAACCAAAATCTTCCTGTTTCCTGTTCCCCTTTCTATGTTCTCCCTTCCCTCTCCATTGGCTCACACCCTCAACTGGTTCCCTGAGCTTACCGCTGGCTTTCCTTTTCCCAGGGGAGGTGTTACAGGTGAGCAAAAACATAAAAGGGGTCATAAGCCACAACCCTTACTCGTACGCGAGTCCACCAGCACTTGTCAATGGCAGCCTTCGGCACTCAAAACCATATTCAATGTCCCAGTTCATTTGAGGGCTTTCTGGAGTGTTTGGGATGAGGCTTGGCAGAGGGAACGCTCTGCAGCCCTTTTGCAGGTAAGCGTATTGTCTTTGTGGGTAAGCGCATTGAGATTTCTGGAAAACTGAGTAATGCGCTCCATGTATTCCCTGACGCTGGTGTCATTTTCTTCTTAGTGGTCCATGTTGCATAGCGGTACGGCAGCTATATACAGTTTCTCTATGGGTCAGATTCCTTGCTTGCTGTTCCACCACTAGGCATGCTGGTTGTTGAAGTCTTACTAGACAAGAAAGACCCTGTCCAGTGTTGTGCAGTGGGAGTCTGAGCCGATAAGCCACCGGATTTATCTTAGCCTGTATCTGGAAAGGTCCCATGTATCTAGGAGATAGTTTTGAAGGACTTACCCAATGGGGCAGGAACTTAGTGGAGAGCCATACCCGGTCACCTTTTTCCCATTCAGGGTTCTCTTTGCAAATGTTTAAAGGCCTGCTTGTGGGCTTCCGAAATGCTGGCAAGCAGCGAATCAAGAGCAGGCAAATCGGTTGTTCCTGTGCCGGGGGGTAAGATTCTACTAGGATGGAATCCATAGGTACAATAGAACGGGGTGAGACCTGTAGCCGAATGGAGAGAGTTGTTATAAGTAAACTCTGCAGTAGTCAGGAGATTAACCCAGTTGTCCTGTTGTTGGTTGGAATAGCACCGCATGTATTGTTCTAGGGTGTTATTCAGGCATTCTGTCTGCCCGTTGGTTTGGGGATGGAAGCCAGACGAGAGAGCACGTTCGATACCTAGCTTCTCGCATAAGGCCTTCCAAAACCGGGACCGAAAAGGAAGTTCCACAGTGGTAGGACCCTCCCCCAGTCCAGTATCCAAGAAGAGATGAGGATCAGCGAGGGGAGTGCCGTGAGGGAAGCACACGGCCTGAAATGGCACCCAGGAGAGGAGCGCTGCGGGAAAGCACACAGCCTGAAAACGGCACCAAGGATGGGAGCGCTACGACTAACGCGGACGAAAAGGAAGACAGAAACAGAGAGAAAAAAGGTAAGAGGAGGAAGGAACAGGGTGCCAAGGAATGCGGGCGCAGATAGAAAGGAGGGCTCACGTTAGTGAACGGAAAGTAAAGTACTGCGTTTGGTTAGCAGCAAGAGAAACACACTGCAGTTGCAACACATCGGGGCAGACGGGGAGGAAGTGATTTAATACTCCGGCGGCTCCGAATGCCCAGAAAGACTAGACCGCTCACAACATGCATGTGTACGTGGTGGAACCTTAAATGGCGTCAGCCCGCCTCCCATCTCTCATACAACTTCCATGCACACGGGTGCATGACACATTGTTAGTATTAATCGTGAGAGACAAATATATTATGCTGAACTGATCAAGCAACACACTCTCTCTTAACACCAAGGATTAATCAGATCTTTTACCAACTGGCCTTCGGTACAGTCAGCTTGCCTGTGGCTATTGATCACATGCACAGTGCATGCTGGCTCGTATTTACTGAAACGCTCATCATATTGAAGCATATCCATCTTTTCAATATGTGCCAAATGTCACTGCATCACGACGTACCAATGCACGATATACATCATTACGTCACTATGAACCAATGTGTTATGATGACATCTTGGCGTACAGAGTCGAACGACGTGTCGCTATTTTGACTAATAGATGATTTCTTCACTATAGACCTCAATAGAGATACTTTGGCAACATATTCAAAAATATTTGAAAGTGATATTTGCATTGATCCATAAAATCAATTAGGCAGCACACATCCCCTAATCTTGATACATGGGGTTTATAAATATCTCTATGGATATATGATTGGTGTTGCTATTACGATATCCACGTACTCAGACCAGTGTTTTACTAATTCTTGCCAAATTAACTAGGCCAATTAATTTAAAGAGAAGTCAGCTTGGAAATATAAAAAGTTCATTTAAGCCTGTAATGTGGGTTCCTAATCTATGGATCCACTGTGCTTCCTTGTACAGTAGGGAGCTTTCCACATTATTGTAACTGTGTACACTATCTAATATCCATCTAAACATATCATCTGCGAGTAATTTTGCTCGATATAGTGCTGAACATGGGGCAGTGCACCGTATTCTAGAACAATGCTTGGATATTGTCACTTGAGTCTCCCTCTTAGTTTGTACCACATGCATAAGCTCACATGGGCATTTTTTCCAATATATCACCTTTGAGGATTTACAATTGGTCATCATTCTGAGTACCCAATCACATTGTTTGACTTTGAAAGTGGTGACCTTTCCTGTAAATGTACATACAGAGCAAGTTCCACATGGGTAATGTCCTGTTACAGGGCCTACATTTCAAAGTGTTTGTGTTTTAGGTGTCACTGAATATTTGGAGTGTGCTAACTGGTCTTTTATATGTCCGGGTCTTTTCAGTGCAAATAAAGGTAACTCCATCCCTTGAAAAGTTTGTTGGACCAAAGACCAATACTACAGTCTTTTTAATATCTTGTGTGTTTAAATAAAAGGTTGAAACGCATGTAATTCTATCCTTTTTTTCCGGTATTTACTTCTTTAGCAAGTAGTGTTTCTCTCGGAGTAAAGCATGCTCTCTTTCTGGAGTGTTTCACAATTTCATTGGGGTATCCCCTTGCTTTTAATCTCTAGTATTTCAGCATGAACCTGGTAGTCCCCAATCTTGGTGCAATTTCGACTTCGTCGCAGGTTCTTGTGTTTGTACCGGTGGTCTTCTCCAGTACTGGGTTGGGAAGATGCTCGCGTTCCCCTCACTCTCTCATTCTGCGTACTTCTTGGTGTCCTGTTCTTGGCGTCCCTTATGCCATCTATGGTGGTACCACTTGTAAGCTGGTCACAATTCCTGTTGCCTTCTCGGATGGTCCCAGCGTGTTTGGTAGAGCGTCCTGCCCACCATGGTAGAGACATGATCTTGCCACCACCTGCAACATGACTCTGCTTTCCTGCGGTACACAGTTCCCCCATTGACAGATACGCTGGGCCTCCAGCATCTCACTCTGGCATTCAGCCGCTCTTCAAAAGTCAAGGGCAACTCGACTGTTCTCTGGTATGCTTCCTCCAGGCATGCTCACGTCAGGGGGCTTGCATGGCATAGGATACTCTGTGCTTCTTCAACTTCCTCCTCTCATCCCAGTTAAGAATGCATGTTCTCTTAAAGAGATATTCTCATTTCCTTCTTCACGTTGGTAGGTTCCAGCATGACCTTCAGCCAAATTAGTATATGGTACAGTAGTCTCTGTAACAATTAGTCCCATGTATGCTACTAGGCTGTTTGGTTTAGGGAGTTCCTCACAGGAACGGGAGTCCTTGTCCCCAAAGGGGCAATCTTTTCCAGTGAGGTCCCACTTGCCCAGACCCCAAGGGGGAGGCTCCCCCTTGGAGAGAAGGGATGAATAACTTTGATTAGTCACACTGGTTACATGCCATCGCAAAGAGTGTTGCCACCAAAGATGACTCCCTGACACCGCCACTGGAGCTGGGATTGTGAGAGGAAAAACAATAACTGTCATAATGAGTTCAGAACACAAAATTCAGACTTTCCTAAATGCATATGCAAAATTGCCCTAGAGGTGTAGAATTGATAGATAATTGCTCAATGGGCGCCGCTTCTGTGTATACTCTGGCAGAGCATTGTCAGTGAGTCTGGATGATGGACTAAGGGACATCTGGGAGGATGCACGCATTTGGAGGATAACAAAGTGATGAGAGACATGAAAATGTACTCAACCAAAAAACTGTCAATGCACTTTCTCCTCAAATTCTTATTTTCTGACAATATAATGTGATACACTCAATTTGAAACGTTCATCTTAATTGATGAGTATACATGATAGGCTCTTATTTCATGTTTGTGGTTCCAATTAGGTTAATTGCCAACCAGACATGGTGATAGCAAATTCCCAAACGTTCACCAGCGTATGCCGCCTCACATCAGGCCGGTTGGGATTTCATCCTCTCTCTAACGGCGGCTACCATGGGCGACAGGAGGTCCTTCAGGACCCAGGGCATGTTCCAAGGAAAATCAGCTGCACAACTTGTGTACATACATATGAATAATATATATGCTTTGTTTTTATTTTTTCAGTCACAGTAATCCAACAGAACAACTTTTAGATCAAAAGGCCTTTTCTAAGACGACACTGGGTTAAATGCATACATTACCCATGTTAAATCTCTTCCTTAAACACATCATTTCTGTGAGTGGCTAATTAACCACTTATAAGTGATGCATATTAAAAAAGGAAGTTCTACCTAAACCAACCTTCAATCAAATACTAATAAAAATAGTTCAATATGTGGTACATACAGTTTTAACTACATCCTACCTATCTATAAACAGCATTAGAACAATTTGAATACTTCATAATCAAACAAGGTTATTCATTTATTTTTACTTCTTCATAATCTGCTTTCTATAAAGGCAGTCTCATATTAGAGCGCATATGTTAAAGTCAATTGTCATCACTGAGAATAAAATACAGTTCATCAAACAAAGTAAGTCCATTGGGAGGCACTGTGTCTATATGTAAAATCCATTCACTTTCAAGTCTACATAATCCTGACTCCCTATTGCAAACTCTAATAAGCCTGGATGCACAATGAGGTTATTCTAGAAGGCTGCCCATATCACGCTTGCAGGGGTGTCCATACAGTACTTCACCGTCCTAAAGCAACATATACCCTTCCAGCGACCTTGCCTCTAGTATTGTCTTTTATATGATCTGCGGCAAAACGTGTATCTCTCATGCGTTACTTTGATGACATTTCAAATAATGATCTGCAGGGGAATAGTGTGCTTCTTTGGCAGCAATCATTCTCACCTGTTCCCCGATATTGGTCTTCAGGCTTAGATATGAACCACACTAGATACTTTTTTTTTTAACTTGAGCAGATGATAATAAAGTGCACAGATGGTTTGGCAGCAGATCCAATAATTATAATTTTGAACCTTTTCTTCAGTATCTGAAATCCCAATTTGGAAGGGTTTATATTCTCTGGGCATAATCCAATAGATAGTTCAGTCTGCCTGCATGATAATTGATATGCCTATAAACACTGAGGGCACCGGGCATACATGGCTGGTACAGATAGGATTTCTCTTATTGACCAATGGTCATAATAGGATCACACTGCTATCACCATTGACTAGATTACCTTCATGACACATTCACGACGGCAGGAGGCAGAGATCCATCCAGCTCCCTAAAGAGGACATCACATTTTTACTGAAATAACGTGTGTTCTTCGATTATATTAATGTTTTTATCTTCTGCCAGATTCCCCCCAAAAAAACTTTCCATCTATCCTTTTGAGTTTTGACTGAGAGGTGGTACACCACCCTAATGGCCAAAAGAATGCAGTAATAAACCTGTGTGTGCATACATCACTTTGCGTTACTGTTTGTTTCCTGTCAAGCGTTCCCTAAATCCGGTTATTTCTGGCCAGACATGAGTGCATCATGCAACACCGGACAGGATAAATATTAAATACCACTCATCATAAAAACAAGGGTGCATTGCTCATGCTGTCACCCCCATTTCCGACAGCATCCCTTGTCCATTCTGTTCTCATTGTCGCCTGACCGCTATGCACTTGTATACTGAGATGTATGTGACAGGTATACGCACGCATTCCAGTCATGTTCAGCAAATCCCCAGGTTAGCAGGATTTGCTGAAAGGTTCTAATTTTAATTTCTTTTATTTGGAGCAGAATGAAGTGTTACACCTGACAAAGTGATTGCATGCATCAGCCGTTCTAACATCTGCACAGCAAATGACAGCCATTCTCCTGCATCTTTTGCCGACATACTCAATGAACATTGACAAAACCAATACTTTTGGCCAATGTAGCATTGAGTAAGTTCTGGTATCATATCTCCAACTACTCACACCAATCGGCAGTTATTAACATTGTTAACCCAAGAGGTAACATCATTTGTCAGGTATTGACATAATGCACTCTGGTATTTACATCAAACATTGATATCATACACCAGGTAATGAGATAAAAGGGTACTCATACTATTTCTGCCTGTACCAATGCACAAGAAGCATGCTCTGTTCGAAAGGCTCTCAGAGCGAGCACCATAGCCTCTAACACATGTGACTGCTCTGTTAGAATGGGGCTGTCTGCCCAAATTATGAATGATGCTTGAATTTCGCTATCGCTCAGCGGGGAATTGCCATCTCGCCAGATTTTCTCTAAACGGCACCCCTCAGCAGAATGTTAACCCACTGGATCAGGGCCATAATAATTTGCCCTCTCACGCATCCTGCCTCCCACGACCCTCATTAGGGACGAGTGGGAAAGCCCAAAGCGCCAATACCTTCCAGAGGTCCTCACTGCCCCACAAGAAGTCTGTTAATTATTATTAGCAGTTCATCCTCACCAGGGCGCAGGACCAACACACCACCTTGCCCAAAAACAGGCAATCCCCCTTACCAAGAGTCAACACTCTCTGCACCTGTGGCATGCACCATCCCTGTTCAGCCTCCATTTCCAGCTACCCTCAAGTGAACGGGAGCAGATGCCTCCACCCCAGCCACCACTGCAGCACGGAATAACATTCTAGGTACCAGACTATCTAGTATAAACCGTCACCACATTCCAGCAACCACCGCAATGAGGAACATCCACCTAAGGCCAAGAACACGCACTAGGCTTCGCCATCCCTCCACAAGCTCTAAGGGCACATCCTACTGTGTCCTAACAAGTAAAAAGCAGCACAGGCCTGAGTACTCCAGGGACTCAAGCCACTTGCTAGAAAGGAAACAGACCTACACCACTGCCCACTACAGCCACCATCTAAAAAGGAACACTAGTATCCGTGACATGCAGGCCATAGCGCACAGCACTAATGCAAGCAGACCCATGACCACCAATCCTATGAGGCCACAGGCGTCCACCCCTCTCGTAATTCCAATATCGCCTCAAGTAGACCTACACCATCCCCTCTTCTATGGAGCCCTCATCAATCCAAGGTCTCTCCCTGCCCATGCCTTACACATCAATGACTTGATAACTTCCCAATACCCAGATCTACTAGCCATCACAGAAACATGGCTCCGCCAAGCATCAGGCCCAGCTCTGTCCCTAGCACTACCTGAGAGCTTTACCATACTTAGATGTGATATAATGGACGCAAGAGGTGGAGGTGTCACACTCATTTACAGGGAATACTTACAAATTACGCCTATCAGTAGCTCTATGGATGGAAATGCAAACTCCTTTCTGTTCAACTTCAAGATGCAAATGGGACATCTGCCCAGCTACCATCATCAAAGACTGCTCAGAAGGCCTAGTCCTATTCATTACGAAATTCATTAACGTCTCCTTCACCTCAAGCCTGGTCCCAGTCAGCTTAAAAGAGTCATGGGTCCTCCCGCTACTAAAAAAATCCTTGCTTGACCCATCAGCACCAAACAACTCCCGCCCCATCACAACTGTACCATTCTTCCTAAAGATTCTGAATGGGGCAGCCTACAACCAAATACAACTATACCTACAAACCAATCACATCCTAGGGATGCACCAATCAGGCTTCCCACCATGTCACAGTATGGTTCTATGCGATATTTCCACTTTTGTTGGTCGCCTTCCAAAAAGACCGATTTCTTTCAGCCGATTTTCATCGGCCTGCAAAATGTGAAAATATCACAACCCTTTGCCCCTCACCCTCGCTGGTGGGATGTCTGTAAAATTGGGGGCTTTCACCACCTCAAACCCCTCCACAGCTGCAGAGTCCTCCCTTCCCACCCCAGCATTCCCCTAGTCCCTAAACACACAAACACGCAACACACACACACACACACACACACAAACACTTACCTATTCTCCCATGACAGCTCTTCCTGGTCCTGACATATCTGTCAGCCCCTATGTGACCTCATGTGTGGCAGGGGCATGAAAATTGGATCTTTTTTTACATTGATTCAAATAAAACTACATTTTCACTTATCACCCACAGTAAGGAATCTGCACTGCTACATATGAAAAGCCAACACGACTCCTTCAGAGTTGAGGGCAAACCAGTACTGCTCCTCCTACTCAATCTATCTACCGCCTTGAACCTAGTGGATCATAAAACGGTGTGCCACAACCTCACAGCCAACTTCTTCCATGAAGCTGCATCCTGGATAGCTTCCTTCCTAAAAGGAAGATCGATGAGAGTTTTCTCAGAAATTGCGAGTGTCCCAGCTATACCCATTCCTTGTGGCGTCCCTCAAGGTTCCTGTGTCTCTCCTTCCCTATATAACATTTTCACCAAACCCTTGTTGACCTCCTTGATGCCAACGGCATATCCTACACGAACTACACTGATGACACCCAAATCCTCCTCCCCCTGTCAGGCTCTTGTGATGATGATTCCCTCACCATCAATACAATTTACTCAACAAGTCAGGCCTGGATGGGTACCAACTACCTTTGCCTCAATGATGACAAGATGGAAATCCTGTTGGTGGGCTCGCCTGCTACGCTGAATAAGCTTAGCCCACAGTTCACCTCCTTCACGATAGATGGGATACAGATCCCCATCTCAGCGTCAGTAAAATCGCTTGGTACCCACTTGGATGCCTTCCTCAACAAACAAGGGAATGCGATTGCCTCTTCAGATGCATACACAGCCAAGCTCATCAATGCAGCAGACAGTTCCTGACACCAGCTAGCTGCCTGACTATCACCCGAGCGGTTATCAGTGCAAGATTGGATTACTGTAATGCCCTCTTTGCTGGGACTTCGAAACAGAACATCAACAAACTACAGGTAATCCAAACCAATGCCCCCCAAACATCCCGAAAAGAGACCACATCTAAGCTGCAAGAAAAAAGGCTCACTGGCTCCCACTTCCGGAAAGGATTATTTTCAAAACTTTGACCATTACCCACAAATGTCTAACCAATACTGCCTGGCAATACTTGTCTAAGAAAATTTTGAAAGGCCTTAAAATATGGCAAAAGATGTCTATTTGCCTAATGGGGCCCTCTGTGACGATTTCTCTACCCCGGGACATGAGTAAGAGTATTAGATATGTAAGTAACCCGCATAGATGATTGTTAAGTTTGTATGATTAGGGGCGTTGTAATACACCGCCTAGGAAGCTTATTTCTTGTGTGTAACTGGTTTCGTAACAGCACCCTGATGCCCTCTGGCTTAGGCGCTTAACAAATGAAAAAATAATAAATAAAAGATTGCAAGGTTTCGTTATCTAAATCAAAGGTACTCACACAATTCCCCAGTTCTAAGATAATGCCCTAAAGTGAATCATTTTGCATTTTGGAGCTATATGGATTCGGAATAAAGAAATACAAAACAAATAAAGCAGTGCTATACTCCATTATGTCAAGTTACTAAAGAAGTACCAGGGTCACTTATGCAAGGCAGTGCAAAGTTCCCAAATACCCAATGATGACAGCAATGCCAGGCTCAATTGTGCGTCCTTACCATGTCAAGGGCAAATATTATTATGCCCAGTTAGCACTGCAAAGCTAGAGTTGGTTGGATGCCATATGTTTTTTGTGCTGGAGGCTGCCTGCGTGCGTGCGTGGCCTTGGTGGAAGTTTCTGTGTGTGTTAAGGGGCGCTCAGCTTCCCCTTTTAGATTGGGACCATGTCAGACTTGCATATGCTCTTTCCTCTTTCAGTAATGGCTTGGCAGGCTGAGGAGCGGTGGTCTGACGGGTTGCCCAGAGCAATTGCCAGAGGTTAAGATGAATTCTAAATATTTACGGCCATCACCTCTTTTTGTTGCCTCCATTTACTGCTAGCCAGGTTTATAGATGTTGATAGATTGCTTTCAGATTTCCTATAAAGTTATCCCTAAAACATATCCTTCTCATTGTTTCCAATGGAAATTTCCAAGACACCTTTTTGACTGTTATTTCAGCATTGGCACACATCATTGAAAGAGGGAGCACATCTATGTTCTAAATGTCTTTAGTTCATTAAAGTATGTAGCTCTTTTCTGAAATGGCCCCTGCCTGCTCATAACCTTGTTGTTGTCGTCCTGATGACTCTGGTAACCCCCACCAGTCTGTCAGCAAGCTCATCTCTGTGGATCCTTGCTTTCCTTCTGCATCATGGCAGTCATCGCCACTTAACCATGGAATTGGTATTCCTTTCATCTTAATATTTGCTAGACATTTTCATTCAAAACTGGGATAATTACTTCTATAAGCATTTTTATGAAATTCTATCTGAAAACAGTCTGAGCTTGGAACTTTCCCATTTTCCTTTCCCTTGATTAGTGTTTTATTTCCTCTGCCAGTAACTCTCCTTCCAACGTCATATTCTACCTTCAGCGGACTCTTGGTAATCTTATCCAGTACAAATGACGTGTATTCCACTCTGATCTATCCCCTGGTTCTTCCAGATAAAGCCTTTTATAATATTCTATGAATTCTTCTCAGATGGCTTCTGAATATAGTAGTATGTCTCGAGGGGTTTTCCCTCTAAGCTCTTTGATAACACTTTTCTCAACCTTAATCTGATGGGATAGTCATTTTCCTGCCTTGCCTGCAGCTGTTTTTTTCTATTTCTCTGTCACTCCTGGCATGTTCCAATCTGTATTTTGAACTTGCTCTTTCCATTTTTGTCCTCCATATCCCTTCTTGCTTGTCATTCCCCTTATTCAGTGCCTGCATATTTCACTCTTTTGCACTTTTCAATTGCAGAAGAACCGCCTAGAGCTCTTTCTGTCTTGACCTATAACCGAAGAATTGAGTAAGATGTAATTTTCCACCTTAATATGTCTCAAAGAATCATTAGAAATGGTCACTCTCCGTTGAGCGCCATGAATTCTTTAACGTGACCCTATGTCAATGAAATGGAGGCTAGATCGCAATGTAAACCTCTATCATAGGTCTACATGTTAACCCTTGCGTTGTGACTCTCTTTGCCAGGGTTCATCTAATTACAGCATTGGTCGCTATCCAGCTCGTCTCCACCTCATAGGACTCTATTTTCTGTGATACAAAAAAGAGTAGCAGAGGATCTATCCAGGAATACATTCAATGCTTTCATTTACAAAAGGAACATGCATTTTTACTGGAGTTCCGTGAGCTACACAAATCTATTAACCCAACGTCTTCTATCAATTTTTTAGGAATTATATTGTCTTTGGCATGGTGAGCAGTTTTGTCGGACTGTACGATTTGTCTTAATCTCTGCCTAGTGCAACATTTACATTGTTCCTTAAAATCCTCAGGCTAATTTTGGAGACATCTAGTGGGGTGACTAAGTGGCCTTGGGAATCCCCAAGATAATGAATGATGGGCACAGGGGTACTATGGCGAGGGCCCAGGGGAAGTATGTAGAGGACACCCTGATCAACCTCATTAAGTAATGGACCACCACATGGGCTAATAAATTGCTGCAGACCTTTGCAGAGCTAGATCTTCGTTTTAGAAATGTCACAGCTCTCCCACTCTATCTAATCCACTGGTGAAAAAAGGCATAGGTTGCAATTGCATTGTTCCCGTGATTTAAGCTCAGCAAGAGAGAACCACAAGGAGTGAAGCAAATTACACTGTGCTCTAGGAGCCGAGGGCATGTGCAAATGTGATAGAACATGCATTGCCCCAACCCAGGATCGTAAATGCTACTCTTAAAGCCACAGTCTGCTTGGAGATCAGAAAAACCTCTACAATGCCTCTGATTAAGTGACAATTAGGTAAAGACCAATACTCTACAGGAGGCAAATGAATCCCCAAGTGAAAACACTTGAATGAAGCCTAACCCCCGGGGCGTGAGCAGTGGGATATAAGAACCCACGAGGGAATAACAGTTTGTTAGTGTTTGGAGGAAATTAGCAGCAGAGTGTGGAGCGAGTTTGCGATTTAGCAGTGAGTTGCGAGAAGGAAGTTGGAGAGAAAAAGAAGGATCAGAGGAGACTGGGGCAAGAAGGGGGAAAGGAAGAATATGAGGAGATAGTGGCAGGAGAACAGAATGTGGTGCCTGGTGGGGAGCCTAAAGAGGTGCCCCGGGTGAACATTAGGTGGCATGGGGAAAGTGTAAGGTGGTAGCATGAGGACAGTAGGTGGTGGTTGTAGGAGACCATTAGGAGGTGGACAATAGGTGATGGTAGGAAAGAACCAGCAGGCTGAGAAAAGGTGAAGAGAGAACATATTCAGGATTAGCGAGTAGTCAGAACAGGAAAGGAGAAGGGCAGCAGCAGAGAGTGGTTGGGGCTTGAGGGGCATGCCCTCAATTGCCCAGGGCACAATGGATTGCCATTAAATACAGGGATGGGGGAGAGTTTGGAGTAGGAAGCGGCCCTATGCATGCATTAACTGGAATACTGATCTGGATGTGCTGATAGGTGAGCACACTGAACACCCGGAGGAAGCCGCTGACCTGGCTGTCTGATACAAAGAGCCAGGGGCACAGTTTTACTTAAAACTCATTATCAGATACCAATTTTAAATGTAAATTGTGCACATTTATATAATCTTAATGTGCAAAATCTCACTCAGGCATTCTAAAGTAGATAAGATTAACAATACATTATTTCTGGCACATATATACAATCCCACAAATTAGCTCTTATCACAGGGTTTGCTTCCACTAAGAAGTGCTTAAAAAATGAATATCTTTTACCTAGAAGTTTTGGAGAATCAATGATTAAATCTTGTAATGTTTCATTTGCTTAAATGGTCCCACAAAAAAGACAACAGGATTTATTTTTCAGGTCTTTAGACTTCGACCCTAACTCCCCATTTGTGGGTAAAACATTTAATTTAAAGCGCACGAAAAGTGCTCTTCTTTTATAACAGGGACATTTTACCAAATATTCCTGGACAGTGGTATATGGTTTTTCCTCCACAGCAACAATATACGAGAGGCGATATTTACAGATCTTCTCTCCAGTGTTGCACCGATCATGGTCATATACAGATCTTTTGACGGCATCCAGATTCTCTAACAATGTCTTACTATTTAAATTCAAAATGTTTAACATTCTCTCACATTTTGAGGCCCAATTGTTTAAGACCTGGGATTGTGTTCCTGCCATCAAAATGTTCAAGTCAAAATACAAAGACTTCGGTGCTGGGTCAAAAACGTTCCTATATAACATCAAGATTTCCATGTCACAGTCGAGGCTAGAGAAAGCACTCCCAATTCATATCTCAAAACTGACATAGGCAAAGACATAGGGAGAGCTAAGGGCAGCCTCCAAACATTCCCTTCCAAATTGAACCAGAACGGTTCTTCTCTACTTGTAAGGATTTCAGATCCATATAATAGACTCAGGATGACTTTCATTTTATAACAGGATAGCACTGGTGATAATGAAAAACATCCAAACTGGGAATTCATTTTTTTCAATTTTTTCAATTGGGCTGCAAACATTACACATTTAAAATAAAATCTAGCAAATATGTGAATCGCAGCGAAAAACGTAAGCAGACTGCAAATAATTCAAAACAACGCTCTCCGTGCGGCCCTTAACATTCCCAAGAGGCAACACATCTCAGCTGCTAGGCGCTCCGCACACTGGCTACCTGTCAACGAATGCATCATCTTCAAGACCCTTGCCATCACCCATAAGTGCCTCACCCACCCAGCCCCTTCATACCTCTCAGAGAAACTAGTCAGAGCTGGCTCCTCTAGGCCTATCAGATAACATTACTCCAACCAACTCAACATCCCCATTGTCAAACGCGCCAAAGCTGGCGGCGCAAGCTTCCCTTTCATAGCCGCAAAGCAATGGAACGCGCTCCGACTCATCCTCAGGAGTGAACCCTCTCATAATGCCTTCTGCAAAGCACTTAAAACAAGGCTTTAGATCTAATCCACACACCCGCTCCTAGCATCACTCCACTGGGCATGGGCGTAATTTAAGGTTTCGTTGTAGCCTGTTCACCTGTAACCCTTTGAACCACCTACACCGACGCATGTTCTTTCTCTTCTGTAACCAGGAACTTTTGTTCTTCTACCTGTGTGTCCTGCATTGGGTTCTCCTGTAACCCACGAACCGCAGACATATATATCGTTCATGTTCAACTAAATAAGTCTCCTTTGTAGCAGCGCCGCGATGCCCAAGGGCTACTTTGTGCACTTTCTAAATGTAAAAATAAATAGATAAATAAATAAAGTGTACACTTAAAGTGTGCGAGTGTGGCCATCGCTTGAATTACACTTGCACACACTGTTCTGCCCCCATTTTACAGCCATGAAACTAGGAAAACTCTGCTTAATACACGCTCTGTGAAAGGAAAGATGTGCAGTCATTCAAAAGAGAAACCTCTCCAGATGTGATTCGAGGTAGGAAATGTTCTCAATCAGTTGTTCGGTGACAAGCTCCACTACCCCAGCCCCCCCCCCTCGTTCCCTCGTGCAGGTGAGGCCAGTTTAAGCCCGCGACCTGGTCAAAAATTCACACACTTATCCAGCATCATTTATTCGTTTGTACTGTTTATTCCCACCCGCTTGTGCGCTATTGTATTCTTGGAACATATTTCGGATTTACTAATTCATTGTATGTTTTCAGATTCCATGATGCATCATGACACACCGATTACTGACATTGTACAAATGTGTTTCATCCAGGCCAAACCTGTTTTTATCAGTATGAGGGGTAGCAACTTCCCCCGTCCCCAATCTTCATCTGCTGTCTGGTGCTTAACAAAATGTGGTTCTCTTGCAAGCCCAAAAGGAGACAGCAACTTACAAGCAGCCCCCCTCCAATACAAGCAGCCCCCCTCCAATACTCCAGTAGGGATCCAAAAGATGTCTTGCCTTTTGGGTTGGCGCTTGGAGTTTGGAGAGGAGTGGGCTGCAATCCCGTCGATGTCCTAGCTGGGCGTTTCCCGATCTAACATCACATCGCCATGTTCTTGAAGCAAAAATAACACTGAGATTTCAGTTTTCAACAAGTAATTTTCATTGCAATGCAACACAGCCCCACAGAATATCCCCATCAGAATAAATGAACTCGCGATCAGACCAAACAGTCTTTTCCATAATGTACAGGGAGTAGCAAGATAGTGGTTTTCATGACTTTGTAATATGTAACATTTTATAAACATAGTAATGTGTATAACTACACTTAAATATCCCTGCCTCGCTAAATCACGTGTTATTCCCTGTTTCGACATCCCTGCTCTATCTAATCATGAGTCTGAAAGCTGCGCCACTTGTACACATAAGATCTTATGGCTGTTCAAGCTTCACTGTGTCAAGAAACATAGCTACCTTTCCAACACCTTATTGCACGGTGGGTCATGGCTCCCTTTTTATTTTTACTTCATGACAGTTAATTTGTACATTTTGCATCTACAATGCACACTAAGCCCACTACTACTACTACCCCCCCTTCCACTACTACCACTTCCACTACTACCACCACTTCTACTACTACCACTTCCACTTCTACTACTACCACTTACACTACTACTACTTCCACTATCACCACTTCCACTACCACCACTACTACTTCCACTACCACTTCTACTACTACTACTACCACTTCCACTACTACTACTTCCACTACCACCACTTCCACCACCACTTCCACTTCCACCAGCACTACTACTTCCACTACCACCAGTACTACTACTTCCACTACCACTTCTACTACTACTACTACTACCACCACTTCCACTACTATTACTACTACTACTTCCACTACCACCACTACTACTTCCACTACCACTACTACTACTGCTGGATTGCTAGATGCAAAGAGAAAGAGGATGCAAACCTTTACTTTGCACTTTTTCTGGGATAATAGATCTGCAGTCCGCGCTTTCTCTCCTCCTCGCGTTTCACTTTCTGTTTAGGGATTGAGGGCAGTTTACTAAATGAAGCAAAGTAAGAGAAATGCTTTCACAAATGTTAAACATAAGATACAGAAATAATTGTTTGTATTGCTAAATCTGCAGAATATAAAACATTACCGGTATGGAAAAACAGATTTTATTTTGGTAAGGAATGTATGATCCCTTTAAGAACATATAGGGTGAGATTGGTATACAGCGTTGGATCAAGAGACCCTGAGAAGATTGAGTTAATGGTGAGAAGAGGGCAGCCCCTGGAGTATGGGTGGAGCAGGGACGTATCCACTGGTCTTGTGTGTAAATTAAGGTGAGGGTGGGGGCCCTATTGCTATCCCTGCCGCTCGAGATGCAACCAGGATGACAGTTGGCAGTCAGGTTAATGTTCAATGCTGTGTGTGGAGCAGTGATTGTGCTTTCAATTGCATGTGTGAATGATATTAGAATTAAGAATTTGGTGATACACTGCTCGACTCAGTCACTTGTTCTCCCAGCATCTAAGACAAACATCACAAGCTGCTATGTCAAAAAGGGTGACTGGCAGTTTTGGGTACCAGGTTATGAGTATATGATGGATCTATACCAAACCCCCAAGATGACAAATGAAAACAAGGGTGTCAGTTAGTTCACAATCACTTGGGAGTGGGTTTTGCAGTTAATATATCATGTTAGTTCATATTTTGTGTTCTCATAATTTCAATATGAACAAAGGATGGGCCAACTAGATTAGACAATTAGATGTTCAATTGATAGTTTACAAGAGTTTAATAGATCTTCAATAGATAGTTTACAATAGATAGTTTACAATACCAACTTAATGTCGAATTTTATCAGAAATGGGACATTAAGTTGGTATGGTTCATTGGACTTAGAACTAATGGAACAGAAGGACACATGAATCTAATCAGTTGGCCACTCATGAATACATGTCAAAATATGTAATTACATTTCATTTGTTTGATATTAAAAGTTGGGTGGAAAAATCAGTTTCACATGAGGACAGACAAGGGGCCCTTTTGCAGTATAAAGTAATACTATGATGTGTTGTATTGTTGCATTTGTGCCAGCGTACATGTGCTTTATGTGCAATACGAATAACCAGCTCTCCAGATGTTTTTCACTATATTGCCCAGGATCCCTCACCATTGATTTTACTGGCTCCGGCCGATAGAAGTTGTAGTAAAAAACGTCTGGACAGTGTGACAAATCTGGACTTTTTCGTCTCTCTTCGGGAGGATAGCTCAGGGGCAACGTGCACGCGTTGGAAGCAAGACGACATGGAGCAACACAGGTTCGATCACCAGGTCCGCGTTTAGAAACCTCTGGGTATTAAGCGCGTTATAAATAACCTTTCATATCATATCCTCCCCAGAGGGGATCCACCCTATTTGAGGCTAGGGAGGTGAGCCCGCTCAGCAACACTCTTCAAGTGGGACCTCATTGGGAGTGACTCTCCTCTTGGGGACAAGGACTCTCTTTCGTGTAAGGAACTCCCGGTCCAGAGCATATTGTCTGCCTACATGGGAATCGGAAAGACTATTGTTTCTTCTGTTTTGGACTCTTCAAATGGTGACATTTCTTCAATCTCTTTGGCTTCAGGTAATGCTGGATTATAACGAAACATAACAACTAGAACTGGAGAGAGCGAGAGAACCTAGGGAGGGTTTAAGTTCTTAAGCACCAAGTCAGAAATGGTGGAATTTTGTTAAGAAAACCTTTTCTTCCTGGCAAGAAGGAACTGTATGGAATTAAGATTTGACATACACAACCTACAGAGAGGCTGAGGATTGTACTGCGAGAAATTGATGAACTTTAAAAATCAAAACTTCCTGAGAAAGGGACCAAAGTCCAGGCCAAGCCCAAGCACCAGGGCTATTGTGCTGGCCTCTATTGTGGAATATATTTCCTGAGGGGTAGGGCCAGATAGCTAATATGATTTGGACTAAGGACTATTTCTTTTTGGACTTTTACGAGCACCCTTACATTTAGATTGTTAAGCAGGGAACTTTCCTCATAACGGTATGGCTAGATAGGAGTTTTCATTATTATTTTTAACAATACCTTTGAATATGTCACCACTTAGTCCAAGTCCTTCTTCTGTTTCGCCACAAGAGCCAAAGGTTACATACTCCTTTGTGTTTAGTATCTTTAATTAAATGCTATTACAAAGTATCTATTTACACTGCCAGGGAACGCCACAAAAGCTATCTGGGATTTGTGGTGCTCTTTCTAGGTTTTTGACATAAAAATAATAATGGATGAAACATCAAATCATACGTTTTAACAACACTGCTATAACACATGCAAATGGTGTCTTCCCTTTTATCTTTCTTTCTTTTATACACTCTCATTTTCTCCCATCCGCCCCTATTGTCCCCTGCTGCCCATCATCCTACCCCTACTTCTCCATCACATCCTTTACTTATTTTATCATTCAGATTAGTTCATGTCAGATGGAACTATCTTACAATGCAAACTTTGTATAACATGCTTTAAAAGAAATGTAAAATAATTGACCCTTTGCATTGGCCAATTTGGGTTTAGGCACAAAGAGCAATTATGCACCTGTTTTATGAATAGTTCATGTTCCTGACCCCAACATTGCCCCTACATTGTATAGAAACGGATTGAATCTGCCGTTCATTCTACGCCTTCACCACTCTATCTGATACATGTCTTTGGACACATTTGTGCTATATGACTGGAGTGAATACCTGACCATCAAATGGTTCTATCTGGAAATCTCACGACATTCCTTACTGACAAATGGATACACCTTTTTATATAACATACCAGCAATGTACATATACAACTTTGTAATGGCTGGAATATTATCAAGTAGAGTCCCATCCACCCCAGCAAGTTACCCGACACCTCCATAAATTAGTTGGCTATCACTTACCCTCAGAATTTGCGCCCCACTTGAAATTATTAGTTGAATCAACATTGTATATTGCTGGGCTGATGTTCCTCACCAAAGACTAGGAAAGGGTTTCTACCTCCACGTGAACAGCTCCATCCAAGCTGGCATAACTCTGGATGGCTCACTGTCATTAAGGTATGACCGTCACCAGACAGTACCATCTTGCTATCCTTGCTCTTCTTACCTGCATCTGGGGGCCTCTGCCAGGGTCCAGGCTTCTCCTGGGGCCCAATACTCACTGCCTTCCCATCTCCTACAACACCCACCCCTGACACTCTTCCAGGCTCCCTCTCCTTAGCAAACCTGAGCTGCCATCTACTGTGCCCTCACCTGCTCCAATTTTCGAAACCGCTTCCACAGGGCCCCTACTGAATAGATCCACCTTCCCTGGTCCAGACAGCCACAGCCCCAAGCCTTGCAATCCTTCCTGTGTGATAATTTATGCTTTATTCTGATCATGCCTCTGTGGTTTCTTAGTAATCTGGCAGGCCTGTTCGTTCTGAATTCTGAAGCTGACCTATCTGAGGGGTCAGAAATGCGAGACGGGCGCATAGATAAAGTTTCCTCAAGCTTTGCCATTTATAAAATGAAAAGGGTGGGCTGAACGTCTAACTTTCCATATCCTAACAAGGAGGTCCCTTGCCCCAGGCTCCATGGGGCAGGATGTTTCCGACACCACTGGTTGGCCGCCTCCAACAGCCCTGGGGGCTGACTAAAGCAGTACTGGGTGGCTGACTCAAACAGCCCTGAGTGCTTTCCATTTCTCCAGACTCGTGGACAGCCGCTAATGACTCCTGGCCTCAAACAGGGCACTCTCCCTTCTTCCCAGGGGTCTCCTCTGACAGGATGTCCCTTCCAGCCCTGGGTGCTTTCCATTTCTCCAGACTCTGGGACAGCCTCTAATGACTCCTGGCCTCAAAGAGGGCATTCTCCCTTCTTCCCAGGGGTCTCCTCTGACAGGCTGTCCCTTCCAGCCCTGGGTGCTTTCCATTTCTCCAGACTCTTGGACAGCCTCTAATGACTCCTGGCCTCTAACAGGGCACTCTCCCTTCTTCCCAGGGGTCTCAAACAGGGCACTCTCCCTTCTTTCTCCAGACTCTTGGACAGCCTCCAATGACTCCTGGCCTCAAACAGGGCACTCTCCCTTCTTCCCAGGGGTCTCCTCTGACAGACTGTCCCTTCCAGCCCTGGGTGGTAGGCACTGACCAGTCCATGGGGGGGAGTGGGCTCTCCCTCACTTCCAACAGTCACTTTTTATCCCCTTGCCTGCACCCCCGGCAGCAGAGTCTTTCCTCCTCTCTCACATGACAATACACAGGTACCTGCTTCCTTTTGCTTCACTTGCTGTCCACATCAAGGTCCTCCTTCACCATACCTTGGACCATCCTCGTCGCCAATTGTTCCGTGCTCTGCATTATTTCTGGCAAAACACACAGAGCGCCCCACTCTGTAAACAAACTCCAGCTGTCCTTTAAATGCCAGGCGCGGTGGTCATTACATAAAACAACGTGCCATGTATCTCATAGATGGCAGAGCGATGTAAATAAAATAATAGTACCTCCCAGCTTCATACTATTCCATGAAAATACATCTCCAGCAGGCGCAGCATTCGCTCATGTCTTCATGAGCACGACACAAAGTAATCCATAAGAAACCTTGCCAGCTTGCACATAAGTTCTCTTGAAATAAAATATCCACAATCGCGCGTAAGGTGATGTTGTTGATTCGGGCAGTGAGGTGCTTTCTAGGGTCCGGTTAGGGGTGGTTAGTGCTTTCTGGTTATTTTAGGGGTAGTGAGGTGCTATCTGATGGTTCCAAGGGGCACTGAGGTGTTTTTTGCAGTGGTAAGGGCAGTAAGGTGCTGTTGTTGATTTGGGCAGTGAGGTGCTGTCTAGGGTCTGGTTAGGGGTGGTTAGTGCCTTCTGGTTATTGTAGGGGTAGTGAGGTGCTATCTGGTGGTTCCAAGGGGCACTGAGGTGTTTTTGTCCATTTGTGGGGCAGGTCCCTGACCCTCACACTGTTGCATGCAATAAAATTAAACATGGAATATATGGCTTTCTTTCAGTTCAACAAGCAATTTAACAGCTCAAACGTAAGAGTTTTGTAAACAATTCTTGTGACCACGGTTGGGTTAACTTCCTGTGAATCAATTCAGGAATATATTGAGCAAAGTTCGGTCTCCACAAAGCTCAGTTTAAAGCACCACAAAACGTCTCTTTCATCCACTGTGTCCTTCCCCACAGATATCACAAATGTCTTTTGCACAAATGTTTGTTCAAAGACCCAAAGCAACAGTCCTCTTCAGGAAAATGTTCAACATTAATTAGCATTCCACAACTTCTTCAAGTGAAGCACTTTTGTCAGGATAGACCACAACTTCTTCAAGTGAAACACTTTAGTCAGGATTGCTTAGCAATTATTCTTGGTAATACCACAGCTTGAAAAACAAATCTCAAAGTTACCAAGTTCTTTCCACCACAGCTTTTTGCCACAAACATACTTCTTGAAATCACCTTCTTCTTACCTGGTACGCTCGCCTGCCACGAAAAACCACTGTGATCCCTTTCCTGGTGTACTCGTCTGCCAGGAAGAAAACCTCTACATCTACAATCAAATATGAGGGCAATGTTGATTCCAAGATTTTCCACACAAATATCTCTTGGAAGGAGGGATGAACAATAATTGCCTTTTCTTACTGCCTCTTGACACTTGGTAATGTTTGTTCCAGTTTTCCCCAAACTGGAATTTCAATACAGAAGCATTGTTTTTAGATTGTCTTTTAAGTACTTCGTGACAGACCCTTGACTGCTGGCAGGGTGGGTTACAAGCTTCCCCCAGTTGATATCCCAAAAAGGGAGCGCTGCTCCTTTGTTGCCACTGTATGGTTTCCCAATTATGTATGGACATAGGCTTTCCCCAATTAATATCTCTTGTGCGGGGATATATGCACTGGTTGTTTTAGGTTGCTTTTCACACAGCCTCTTGGCAATGCTGTTTATATGCTTCCCCCAAGTGATATCTCCTACACAGGGATGTAGGCCCTTGTTTTCCTAGGGTGGTTTTCGCACAGCCTCTTGGCTGTTGGTAATGCTGGTTATAAGCTTTCCCCAATAGTAGTCCCATGGATGGGGACTTACATTCTTGCCACTCTCGCTCTGCTTCTTTAATTATACGCTGTTCAAAGTTATATGGTCTTTGTTTAATTTATTTAATGGTTCGGTATTCTAAGTTGTGTGCTTTTAACCCATGCCACATTTGGAGCCTACCGGGGCCAGCGTTAGGATTGGTCCAACTCACTGGCTTTCTTTGGCATTTCCTTCTCACTGTCAGCTATCATGGCAGACCTCTGCCATCCCATCCACTAGTCTGCCAGCTTCTATGTGCCTCCCGCGGGCTGCATATCTCTCCCGCGGCTCCTCACTCACCAACACACCCAGTGTTCAATCGGGGGCACGCCTCCTCATCAGCTGGGCTTCTGCTAACCACGCTGCTTTCCGCTGTGCGACTTCTGCAAAGCCGTTTTGTCTGCAATCTTTGTGATGGCTTCCACCGATGCTCTTCTGTTGGTGGCTGCTCCTGAACCTCGAACAGCCTCTCCTCCAGCAAGGCCTTCCGCACTGCCTTCTGAATCTCGTTCACCTTCTTTCCTCAGCTGGGTCACATTCTCGGGATTTAAATGTCCCACTGAGGTGCTCTAGTCTGAAACGAATAGACTGCACTTTTTGGTTAATGGTAGTCTTAATCTTCATTGTCTCTGAGCCCTTCTTCCTAGTCACAGTGCTAAAGCTTTATGAGTACTGAAGTCCAAAACAATATTAATCATTTTACACTCAGTTAAAGGTGACTGTTTTATATACTGAGTGTTATCAGAGTGAGGGGAGGTTGTGAGAAGGGTTTGTAGTACCATATTGGAGTGAGGACTTCTACCCACGTCAGAATCATGATCCTTAAAGGATTTCACAATCGATTCTTGAGCCCGTGAGGTGCCAACCTTATTCTAGCTAAATGATTTTCCATGGCAGATTCTTTGAGGAGTTATATGAGAGGGTCTTCTACATTGATAACACGCCATTAGCTTACTCGGGATGATATGAGTCTCGCCCCAAGACGAAGATGAATACAGCCTGTCTCCAAGCGGAGTCACCACATTATTTTTTTTACTTTGAGTCAAACAGGAAAAAAATGAAAAGCTCACATGCCTTGATCATGCTATATAGCAGTACACCACACTGCATGACACATCATGCTCCAAAAAGACACGCTGCCGGAATGACCACTTCCCACGTTCTGTCTCATTGAATTGGCTTGCTCTGTTTTTACAGATGCGTCATCTGCGCAGCAGTCCACGACAGAGCAGACACCGCCTCCTAAAGATGTGAGTAATACCTGTGCCGCAACACATGGATGCTGTTTCTAGAACATGTTCATATTGTAACTCGCAGCTGTTCGTTATTATGAATTTAAATGTCACCGCCTTCTCTCCAGTGACCAAGTCCTCATGCTCCTGGGATTCTCCTCAAAGCTTTGTGTTTGAAATCATGTTCTATCTTAGTAACTTGTCTCTAGTCTCTCTACATTCTATTTGTATTCCTCCACTCACAGTACTCCACATGAGGCCCCCCAGAACGGGAGATGATCTCTAGCAGTCACCTCAATAACTGGGGCTCAGCACCCCAGATTTCCCTACGGAATTCCACACAATATCCCAGATGACGAGTACAGAATGGATTGAACACATGACTCCCCTTTTGACCTCCAAAACTGGAAACAAGATCAGCTGGTGATGTTTTTTCACTGGAGGGGAGTCAGTAATGAGAAATAATGCCCGAGCATAGCAAGCGAGACCAAAGGCATGAGGGGTTTAGGGTGTTCTCTTCCAAATATTTTTTTTTAAAATAATGGGTTAAAGTGGTGCAAATAATATTAAATCAATTTCATTGGGTAACGCACGGTAACATGCAATAGATATCTGGTCAGCAGCAGTAAACAGGAGCATGTCCCAACACATTTTCATGATGTATGTGTCCACATTATGTGTCAATATTGTGCAAACATGAAAAGAGATATTCTGGCAGTACCAACGTATGCCAGTATTACCACTATAGGAACACACTCATGTTGCCTGTGCCTGATAAATACAATATTGACTCTGTAAAAAGACCTTTTCATGCTGGTTGTGCCAACACATATGACATCATTGCCATGTTGTAGCTCTTTGCCTTGCAGCTAGTTCCCAAAATAAGTAAGCATTTCCATAGAGACACTGCCCCCCCCCCTCCTTCCGGGGAAGCAAGCAGATAAACATGCCCTTGCATTCAGATGCACACACATATATATTCATGCACACACATGGGCACACAGCTACACCGGAGCACATTCACAGAGCACAAACACACAGACCTTTTGATACACTTAACTCGCCTTACTCTGTCTATCGCATGCTGCCCTTCACTCTCGGGAACTCCAGATGCTGCACAGCAACAGGAAGCCAAACTCGGGGAATGAGAGTTATTGATACTTTCCTATCCGAGTCCTGCCTCCAGTATGGACCATAGGAAAACATGAGTGTCTGAATAGTCACCTCAAGGGTTATATAGGCCAAGCGCCCCCTTTCTCCCTCCACGGCTAGCAGGGAAAGAGACCCAAATGAGAGTTTGCATGCCATCCAGCCATGCAGGAAGTAGGCCATTATTCTGCCATGCAGAGCGCTACTACAAGACAGTGGTAATGACAGAAGAGTGAGTGGCACCCTCTGCACAACGGCTAGGACTGAACCCCAATGCTCACTAATTGGGCACCGTCTGCACAATACTCCATGTTATGCTTCCATAGCTTGGCAGAACACTCCAAATGAGATCCAATGTTATGGGTCAGTGAGTCTCAGTTTCACTAAATAGATGGACATGTTTAAGCTATTCCCAGCGCTTAAGTGGTATTCCTCAAGTCATTTCACCTGCCCCTTCTCTTACTATGTCTAGGAGCCTTGCAGAGCATCCTTATGCCAAGGGCCTCTCAGCATCCCACTTTTTGCTGATTAATTATCACGTATTGATGTGTTGTTATTGACAACATTTGGCAGTGAAGCACTGATCATGATAGCGTTCAGCACGCAAAATGTATTTTTTTATCCATTACTCAAAGATGAAAGCTTAACGGGCCCAAGGTGTTGTATGGAGTTAGCTGGCAGTTCAAACTCAAGTAAAGACCTACAAAGTAGACAGCAATGTATTGAGTCAGTTGGTCATGCGGCTGGTTTATGTCCAGCTAGGCAAATATCGGGACCTGGCCTCTTGTTTTGATTGTGTACAGACAACTTTAATCTCCTAGCGTGCACATTTAAGATAGCACATATTGCCCACTTGATATTTGACTCATTTCTGTTGGCTTGAATTTATATGGTTTTCCTTTTTTTTTATAGGACACAGATCTTGCCTACGTGTCCCTCACGTGGTCGACGCTGGCATCAGCCCATTCCAGCGACCGGAGCAGTACCAATGAGATTTTCTGTTAAGGCAATGAGCAACGCGATGCCCTGAAATATCCTATGTTCCAAAAAAGGCAGTTGTAAAAACAATAATATCCAGGGAAAGGTCATGAAAAATTGATGTTTCATGCACAGTTCTATGATGGTGACACCTCTCCGGTCTGTGTATTTGATTGTACCAGAGAAGGAGAATGACTTCTGTGAATAGCCATGCCTGAAAGCGTAAGACCTGAATGGTCGTCCACCAGCCTCACAGAATTTCATACTGAACCAGACACGTATGAATGTCTTACACTTGAATCACCATAAACCACCCTCAATTTCATACTGAACCAGACATGTCAGAATGTCGAACACCTGAATCACCATCAACCACCCTCAAAGAATTTTATACTGAACCAGACACATCTGAATGTATAACACCTGAATTACCATCAACCACCCTCAAAGAATTTCATACTGAACCAGACATGTTGCAATGTCTAACAACTGAATAGCCTCGTCCATCCTCACAGAATTTCATACTGAACCAGACACGTCGAAATGTCTAACACCTGAATAACCTCAACCACCCTCACAGAATATCATACTGATCCAGGCAGGTCTGAATGTCATAGACCTGAATGACCAAGAACCACCCTCAAAGACTGTCATATTGAGCCAGACACGTCTCAATGTCTAACCATCGAATGGCCATCAATCATCCCAAAGACAGTTCAATAGGACCAGCCAAGTCTTAAACTGTAATGTCTCGGTGGCCAGCAACCGCACTTACTAACTCGTGTACTACGATTTACCATGCCTGATTATGTGTGTGTATAATGTTTTAATTTTCTCTTTTACTTAGTAGTTTGAAACCTGAGGGATAATGGATCAGAATTGCACTGCCCTCTGGTATGTGTTAAAGATTTAGTTCTGAGTGGGCTTAGGCCTACGTTCTGCGTTGCTTGCCACTTGGGCCCCATGTGCAGACATGAGGGGACTGTACTGAGGAGAGGAGTGAAACTATGGAAAGCCCAGAGGCAGGAAGTGAGAAATACTGTAATCTGTAGGAAGAGGCATATGTCAGTCATTGTGTCTGCCCGTCCATCAGATTATGCTTGATTGGACTAAGTGTTTAAGACTGTCGACAAACAGCTGGACGGTCTGAGAGGAGAGTATGTGGATCCTAGGAGCTACCAGTGGAGCAAGGAGAGACCCACACTAAACAATCAAAATTATTAACACATGCACACTGTATGGCCCCTATGCTATGCCTTACGCTTGCCAGAAAATGGGGAGCCTGGACAAGAAATTACTGTTGAAAAAAACAAGTTCGCCTTACTGATAAGAGCACTGCCAGGGCACTAGAGAAAAGCACCTTTGAGTTGGAAGAGGTGGAACCCCACGCCTCATATTTTTGGTGGTTTGTGTAGGACCTGGCACTCCCCATACATAAAAGATCTATCTAGGAGTCTAGTCTTAGACCAATTTCCATTTACCGAGCAAATCATGGGGAGTGGTGCTAGGCTCTCAGTGCTGTTCCATCTTCCATTAACACCACTTGCTCAGAGTGTTGCACAAGGATAAGGACTATGAAGGCTGAGTCCTTATAAGAATGACCGGATATTTAGTCTATGACTAGTCCCTCAACTACCCCGAGGAGGATGGAGGGGACGCACATTCATTCCCTCTGAACATGTGTTACCCAAAGCACCTTGATGTTATGAGTAGAATTGTGTGGGAGTTACGGGATACCCTTGATTCTCAACGGGCATATAAGCCTTAAAGATTCCCATGGCAAAAACTGACTAGGAAATACAGTTTGTTCTCACCAGGAGCAGAGCCATAAGAGTAACTAATTTAATTGTTTATTGATGGGGATCATAAATATGGATGCACAGTATGTTTTAAGCAATTAACATGTACTTAAAAATAACCATTTATAAAGATTGAAATAAAAGTGGACTCACACTATGGTTATGTAGATATTAACGTATGGCCTGGGCGGCCTTGCTGAACCAACAGGCTGTTACGTGGAAGCATGGCAAAGTTTAGGAGCTTAGTATGAGTTATGTTAAATACATTTGTAAAGCGCACGTTCACCACATGGGTATCATGGCGCTATCTGAGTGAGATGAAAGGTACCCTGGAACATGCTTTCATGGCTACGCTCTAAAAGGCCTCAGCACAGTCTCTGTGCAGTAGCCTAGAGGTACAGCACTGAATAAGACCACTGGAGGAAAGGGATACAATCTCAACGCCCAACAAGCTCACTCACTGTCAAACTAGAACCAACAGTGTCTATGTAATGCCTCCACCCATCATCAACTTCACTAAGGGAGTCTAAAACATGGACAAATCTCATCCGGTTATGTAATATCCCAATTGTCAGCAACCACACTTAGTGACTGCCTAACTAGCTCTGGCATGAGATATCCATCCCCCTCACTTCACCATGATATGATATGGTATGATGATATGATATGGCATTTATAATGCGCCTATACACAAGTGTTTCAAGGTGCGACCAGGTAAGGGAGGGGGAATAGAGGGAAGACAGAGACAACGATCTTACTAGGCCAGGTGACATTGAGATTGTGCAAATGCAGGGGAGGGGGAAGGGAAAAGTGAGGGGGGAGGGGGCAGTGCAGTACATAGGATAACAGTAAAATAAATAAAAACAATAAATAAAAGTGCAGCCAGCTGGTGGCAAGTACAAGGGTAAGTGCAGACATCAGGTGTCAAGTGCTGGTAGGGGGCTGTAGGGATACAGTAACAGTACCCGAGTGCAAGGGTTGCCAGGGGGGCAGTGCAAGTGTGCAACTAGCGGGAGGGACCCGGGCCCGAGATCAGCGGGTAGCCAGGTGACCAGTGCAATTTTAGTTTCAGCCAGGAGATCAGCAGGTGATCATTCCCATTTCTTTGCATTAATTCTTCTTTTAGATTTTGGTCAGTGTGGATTCCTTGCACCTTGGGTGCGGCTCTCTCATTAAGGTGAGATGTTGTTGGGTCATGTTAGTGATTGCATGATGGAAGCTTCTATTTTAACTCTTGTTTTCCAACGATTTTGGATTCCAAGCCGGTGCTTGGGAATGCATTTGTATGGTTTGTTTCCTCCGCTGTGACCAGGTCTGCCTGTCACTGAATATATGTAAGTGTGAGTGAAAGTAACAGTGATTGACAGGTGACATGGCAGAGCCTGGCTTGGACTGGCCGATTGGGCAATAGGACAATTCCTGAATGAAAGGCCGGCCTGACAGAATAGTGTGGACCTTTTTTATGGGCCAGTGTGGACAACTTTCTCACAAATGACTCTCAAACATACCTCTAGGTACAACTCTAACGGTATGCTGTGAAAAGTCAATTATTGGGTTTCACAAAGGTAGGCCACCTTTCTGATTGGCTGTTCCTATTTGCATGTTAGTCTGACCCTGGTGAGAGCTGTGAGACTGCAAGATTAGACATAGGAGAGGTTTTTTTGCACCACAGAGTTGTAGTTTGGGAGTGATGTGAGCAAGTCGGGGTGGGGAGGGGTGGCGCCAACAATGCTTCTCGCCTGGGGTGTAATCTGGTGTAAAACCGGCCCTGGGGGGTGGTATTTGTCCAGCCAGTAATGAGATTACTGAAGAATGGCTCTTTTTGCTGCCATTAAGGACAAAGCCAACATGAGTGTTATTGCACGGAGAAGGGGAATTTGTGCAGGCAGAAAGGAGATGCTTCCTTACTGTGGCATTTCATTTTTACTGTAATTAAGGGCAGTGTCAAAGTGAAGAACGTTGTAACATGGTGGGGTGGGAAGACATTGTGCAGCCATTAATAGCATGTTTTCTTACTGTGGCATGAGATTTTTTACTGGCTTTAAGGCCAAAGCCAACAGAATTATGTTCTTAAATGGGTATACTAGCATATATTCGCAGAGCCAGTCTGATCATGTTTTCTTATGGTATCATCACTGTACATAGTACTACCCGCCACCAACAGAAGTGGCTGGTACATTGGGAGTTAGAGGCTGGGAACTGCCCCCTTGATTCTACAGTTGGTTAAAGATTTAAGGTTTGATTTAAAAAGTACATCTTTTACCTGTTGCAGTGCATGGCATGCTCCTACAGCAGCAGCATGATCATCATGGACATTGCGCATGTATTGTGGTCCAGGACGGCCCAAAGTGTGGATCGGCCCGTGCTTTGTTGAGGAACTTCGGGGTTGGGGGCTCAGCATTGCTCACATAGGGGCCCCACATTTTGTGTTGTGCCACTACAGCAGGCACCTGTTGGAGTAACCCTCACTGCACTCTACTGTTCAGCATCTTCAGAACTAATACCACTTAACCATTTCTTTGCGGCTACTTTGCTTTTCTGAGTTTGGAGTTCACTGAATGACATATAAATGTGGTTTGAAGTTTAACTCTAATATTGTGAGCTCTTGTCTTCGTCTCGCTGAATCAGGAAATGCTCCATTCATGAAATGTCTACAGAGAAACTGGGTGCTCCATGGGACACAGGTCTGGCTCTACAATGTCCATGCTGGGTGGCCCCTAAGAAGAAGTTCGGTATAGGAATACTAACCATGCAGTGACAGGAGAGAAACAAGAGAAAAGATTTGGCCAACCTCCCACATTCTTCGCTCACTATAGTGTAACAACCAGAGCAGAGCTAGTGTACAAAGAAGCCACCCACAGAAGTTTTTTTTTATTTGATTTTTTAAAATATTTTGTTGTGTTTAGTTCATTTTACAAACTTTTACAACATCTTTACAATTACCAGTTCTACAATATTCTTACAATTTCATATATACAGTTGAAAAAGAGCGAAAAAATAAGAATCATATTTACACTTATTACAAATGGACATCTCTGCTCATGTTCCTACTATTTCACAGAAATAATTAATATTGTATTGCCTGATTCAATTCTTCACTATGCCAATGCAATGTACAACACACACTATTCATTATATACATCAGAATAGTCCAAAAGTTGATGAAATATTCACCCCACATACAAGGAAATTCTTTTACAATGTATACTGAATTTCTTTTTTAAGTATAACCAAAACCCCTCATCCTCCTCGCCTCTGTTTTTAAGCATGGGTTTGCTAGTTGCAAATAAAGTCTGCATTAGTATCTGTTAGCCTCATCAATGCCTAACGTGGCTCTTACACAAACGGTCAACAATGCTCTATTCACATGTGTGAAACAGGTTTCTCCCCATTTTCTACATGCAGGGATTGTCAAAATTGCGAAGTACAGAACTTTCCCACAGCGGTCAGCTAAACACGGATAACTTTTGCTGTAATTCTGCATCAATAATGTGCAATAGACGTACCAAAGCTAGAACTAGCGTAACATTTGTTCCCCACATACAGCGGATCCATAGCCATTCCCTCCTGCACAGCATGGAGCTAATATTCGGCTCCACAAAAGTCACGATTCGGAATGTCTCAAAGTAACCACAGTACACTATAAGATGTTTTAAAGTTTCTTTCTTTGTATAATTTGCACAGACATACACCAAAGTTCACTTCTCTAGGTTCTTTACACCAGAATTGCATTCTGTCATTGGTGGAAAACTGGTTTAGTTTGAAAAGTAAATACCTGTCATGTGTCATTTTGCCTGGAAATTGAACCAGATATCTCGATCTAGGTGTACGTTTAGAAAGAAAATGCACAATTTCTGTGTACAATGTATACTTTGAAATGGTCTCAGTAGTCGCTATCCAGTCAAATTCAAAAAGCTTTTTTTTACATAATGGGGCGCAACTGGAGGTCACCAATCGTCACATTAATGCTGTCCAATAAAGCTAGCATTTCCTTGTGATATCTTTTGATGGAATTTGGATGGTTTTCTGCCATCATGTTGGAAATGTTCTCGTACAAGGAATTCTGTGGTGGATCTAACATTTTGGAGAAATTATTGAGATGCCTCCAATTGAGGTGGGCTGCGAGTGATATTAGACCTAGCTCGTGTTGCAACACTGCCCCTGGTACTGAATTGGAGAGCCTCAGAGTTTCTTTCCACGTAAGAGCTTGTGCCTGATTTAAGTGAGGACCAATTTTCAAAAGGCACATATCCAAACCATAAAAAAGTACGGCTTCCACTTTCGGAGTATAATACTCGAACTGTGGGATGTCCTGACCCACTAGCTCTTCCCTGCGACATCACTGTGTGCTGATGGCACCAGAACCAACAAAATGGCCGCAAAAAGCCCTATGCGCGCTAAACCTCTGAGAATTGTGCAGTGAAACCAGAAAGTTGGCTGCCAATCTACTTTGCCTGTGTCAATAGTGGAACAGGAGACCACACTGCTAAAACCTGTCATTGGGTTGCCCACAGAGTGAAAAGGGAAAGTACATGAAAGGCAGTGCTTCATTGCAAGGAAACCCACAAGTGCTCTGAAATCTGTTTTTCCTTGGTTGCTGAAATTACAAAATAATGATTCCAAGCATCAGAAAATATCCAACATCCTTGCTGGGTGTTACCCGTCACCGTATTTAAAGAATCCACATAAGCACAGAATGTCAGGAAAAGCAGATTCCATCACAAGAATATCCACATTAAAAGTGTGCTTGTCTGTAAAAATCGGTCAGAATATGGGCGCAGTACTGCCGGCTGCCTGTGTGACAGCTGTCAGTTAATTACATTGGAAGCTTAACTTGTGCAGATAAAATCACATGGTTGACATTAGGGGACTTGCTATCAAAAATAATTTAGGTTGCAACTATTTAATCTCTATGTTTTAAAAGACTGGAATTGGAGATATGTTTGCCTGTTTTGAAAATGTAAGTTTATTTTCATCAAAGAAAAATGTAAACAAAGTGGATTTTTAAAGTCAACCTCTGATGCCAGTCACAGAACTTCAAAGCAAATTCCACAGCGTACCCCAAACAAAAGGCACCTACCTCCTGCTCTCTGCCCCATGAACTCCCATTCAGGTCTTAATGGCGAGGGGAGGAGATTTTGGGCTGCTGCTCTGGGGAGAGACAAAAGACTCCCTTGATTGAAAAGATATGCAGATGCAACTGTCAACAGAAACTCCTGCCAAAGGACCAAGGCAGGGATTGCTCTTGACCCACCAAAACTTTGGGGGCGGGGACAGACAGGTATGTGTGTTCTTAAAGCACAAGAAAGTATATTTTTGAAAAGGACTGACAGAGGATTGTGCAAAATTGTAAATATTTGTAAAATGACAGTATTGTTAATATGAAAATTCTGGTCACGTTTTAAAACTACTCAGAACTCTATGTGCTATGTTCAGGGACATGACTACAGAATTTGTGGTTTTGTAGCAATTGTGGTAATGCCATAAACATGAAACTTCACATGATTATGCCCAGATACCATGCGCACATATGCATAAAATTGGGGATAAATCTGACATTGGGTACCGGACCAAAAGTGTGAAAATGTGCCAACTCTAGACCCAAGCTCTCACCGAGACTGGGCTCGGATGAATATCAATTTGCTGTTGCTAGCAAGTTTGTAAAATTGTAAATATGTCTTGTATGAAAATAGATTTCATGTGCTGAAACAAAGGGGAGGTTCTCCCTGGATCATAAAATACAGCGTCATCATGACACCCTGTTTTTTTCTCAAATCAGGGGAGAGAAAATACCCTAGCCAATAGAATATCTAGGGGGTGTGCCTAGTAGAAGTCAGCATACCCACCCATTTAGAAAATACTTAAATAGAGATAGCTTAGGACCTAGACACACACACACATTCACCCACCATCCGATTGCTGGCGGAGCACTTTGCAAGAGAAATCCATATTCCAGACTCCAGAATTTTGAAAGCAGAAAGGCCCACTTCCAAAGCTGAATCTTCTCAGCTTGGCCTTTAATAAATCCTGAAACCAGATTTTACCCCAGACCACCAAGGGGAGAAAAAAAAAGGAACGCTTGGCTGAGCTGTACTGCTTTCTTGCTAAGAATTCTTGCCAGAATCCAGAGATCCAATCCAGTAGAGCAGAGCTTTGATCAGATAGCTGCGAACCAGAACCAACCCGTCAGATCCAGTCCAATCACACTGTGCAGTGTCCAGAGTGCCGTGCTGAGTGCAGAACCAGAGCGTCTTGAGTCCAGTCCGGTGTGCTAGCTGAATCCCTGTCCAGAAAGTCTCCCTGACCAGATCCCTGACGGGTCCATTCCAAACAGTGGTAGTGAGTATCCATAGCATAGGATTGTCGCTAGCAAATATATTATCCATAAGTAATCCTATCCAAACCCATTCTCTTATATCCAGAACTGCATTGTAGAAAATCTTTTGTCTTAACTGAATCTTTCTCTCATCCCTATAGTGCTTTGGTAATAGTAGTGTTAAAATCCTCTTTGAGCTAATATATTTACTGAAGAAAGGCAAGCGTGTCGGCGGGCAAAAACCACCCAGAGGCGTCGCTGAACCGGTGGCTGTGCTGTCATGTAGTTTGTGGCTTCATAGTCTCCTTAGTATAAGAAACCTTGTTTGTAATTTTAAAAAGCGCAACCTTGTTTTACAAATTTTGACTCTTTCTGAAATAAAACGACCTCTACAAAAACCTTCATAACTTCTTCACCGTTTATTCTAGAAACTAAATTGAAGTGTCCACTTGAAGCTAACATCCTCCTTATAGTTTTTCCGCAATCGCGCTTACTGCGCGTGGAAATGTTTGCAGCAGATTTTTCGTTTGGCACAAACCTATCACGTGTGAAGCAGCTGTACATTGCATCCGGCCTCAGCATTAAGTTTTCAACCTGCTAGTTACTCAATAATCATTGCTAGTGTTTATCTGAAACTATACAAAGCGGCTCCCACAAGTATTAAATCCATTTTCAGTGTTTTCCCATTCATTCAAAGCCACATTCAAAACCATTTTGACAAGTTTACAATCATTCCTGTTTTTCTCTGTATTTGCTGGGGTGAAACTGGGGTTGATACTGTATTTGTTGAGTGTGTATTCTCGAAACCTGTTTTCTCTCCTTCCATCTCTTTATTCTGCATATTGGGGGATTGAGTAGTGTGCAGGGGGAAAGAGTGATCACATTACATTTTGATTGAACCCACACAAAGTATTATTCTATGCTGCGTTATTTTTCCGATCATTACTCCGTGTGATTAAAGAGATTTATTGCGACATCACCCCATTGGTGATCATTGTATAACCATTAAAAGAGGGTGATATATATATTGTGCAAATCCATAAATAAATATTTTAACTTTGCAAAACAGCCTGCTTCCTGGTTCAGTGTGACCGGGGGGGATTCAAAGAGAGGGGCGTAACATAAGGGTAAATCATTCAGAAATAGAAGAACTTATAGACATAAATAAATAATTAAGGGTTCCAGCTGTGCATCACACGCAAGGCATTGACTTAGGTGGCGTGCCGGGCTGAAATCACTTACAGAACAGTGGAGTCATAGAATATTCGCAATATCTGCTACATATGATTTTCATTTGAGAGCATAAAGGTTTGATCTTATCTTTAATCATTGCTTTCCACATGTTTTTAGACGCGATGTTACATAGATGGTATCCAAGATACTTTACTGAAGGTGCTCGTTTTACTCGGGAACCATCCAGCGACCATATATATGCAACTAGCTTCTTCCTGTAGTTATTAAATATAATAATATTGGATTTCTCTGGATTTGCCTTCAGATTGAGTGAATACGCATATGATGCAAAATGTTCCAATTTATTTTGCAGACCAAATGGTGTCAAATCAAACAGTAGAATATCATCCGCAAATGCCAAACATTGTATTTTCAAGTTGCAAATTCTAGCGGGATAGATTGTTTTCTCTTGCCTTATGTTATCTGTGTCACACAAGTACGCGTTAAACAGAGTAGCCGCCAGGTTGCATCCTTGTCTGACCCCGATGGCGGTGGAAATTGCATCAGAGTTCCCTGTTTGTTGATACGAACACGCACATGGGTGTTTTCATATAACAGAACCAGCAAATGGAGAAGGGTAGTATCAAATCCCATCTTTGATAGTTTGGACCACAGCAGAGTGTGGATTATTGTGTCAAAGGCAGGCAGACGTTAAGTCCAGAGATGCCATATATATCGGGCCACATTCGCCAGTTCTTGATGTTACCAAAAGATGCGCTAGAACAGTGGCTTTCAAGGGAGTACCCATTAGACGGCGTAATCCCACTTGAAACCGAGATAACATGTTTATGCGTTTCATGTGGGTTTCTAATTCTTTAAGAATGAGAATCGAGAATAGCTTCGCAGTTGTATCTAATAATGCAATGGCTCTGTAGCTCGCTGGATCTTCACGTCTATCTTTTTTCCATATAGGAACCACAATCGCAGTGTTCCATGATATGGGTATCCTATGTGATTTGAAGATGTTATCATATTTGATTTTACATACATGGGCCCAAAAGCTAGGGTCTTCTTTCAAAACACATGCTGGAATCCCATCTGGACCTGGAGCTTTCGAGTATCTCAACTTTAATATCGCCCATTCTATATCTTTTTCCGACCACGGGCAGGACGAGGCTGCAGGAGGGAATGCACAGCAAGGGGTTTTATTACAAAATCTAGGAGGTAATTGGTACTTTTCTAGAAAAATAATGGTCCATGTTGGTGCCGATATCGGTGATTCCAAGCCATAAATCCTTTTGTCCAAGCCAAGTCACAGCATGGCCCATATTGATCTCCTATTGTGTGTACACAGATAAGAGACCATAAGAGATAAGAGACCATATTTTGGTTGTCTAGGATTTTGAGGCACCTTTTTATATTACGACATTTATTGGTGTATGTATTGCAGATATTTCTTTTAAATATTAGGTATTCTGCTATTGTAGGACAAGTCTTCCCTAATGTGCGGATATGTCTATTTTTAAGACATTTTAGTTTGTGTATCTCACTATTGCGAGGGGAGCCATTGTTGTTTCCCTGCATTGGACGGGATCTGCCTAGTCAAAGCAGCGTATCTGCTATCAACTCTGTGAAATACTTCTCAATCCTACTAGTGTCGCGATAAACCTGGGGTAGAGAGCCTGACCACATGGCTGCCACTTTGATCATGTTGTTTAATTTACGACATAGATTGTCACTCCATCTTATAGATATGTATGTGCGCTCAATCCCTACATTTGATAGCACAGGATCTTTCGGCAGTGAGGATCCATTCACCCTCATGGTTGTACCAACAATTACATGATCTCCCAAATGTACATCTAGAGTGAATATGGGAGCTGCTAATGGAGAAAGGGTATGTGAAACAGCTAGATAGTCAATTCTGGAGTTCTGCTTATCCCGCCGCCAGGTATAAGGTAAAGTCATGGAGCTAAACTCCAATAAACAGATGTCCCAACTTTCCAAAAAGTATCTCCATCTTTCGCCATTGGATTGAGCCTGAAGTTGATGGGAGGAGGGATTGTACCTTAGGTTCTTAGAAGCATATCCAATACAGCATGCATTAAAGTCTCCTCCAATGATAATATGATTTTGAGAGTGATAGGAATAAATATCCTCCAGAATTAAATTCAGCTGATGCAACATTGCATCCAAAGGCATTTTCAAAGGGTTCCAATATATAGCAATTACAAAAAATGGCATCGGAGATTCAGCAATGAACGAAAATTCAATAACTAATATGTTATGCATCTCCTATACCAGTTTTGACCTAATATTTATACTGTTATTAATACAAATTGCAAGCCCTCCAAAGGATGCCCTCCTCTGCCAATCTTGGCCTTTGTTACATACGTAGTAAAGCCATTTACCATGAAATTCCGTATATTTATGGTTTCCTGTACTATAATTATAGAGGTTTGAGCGTCTGAGGGGAAGTCATACAACCATGTATTAAAGTTTTTAAATCCACATGTGTTCCAGGATAAGATGGATAAGTGCTGGTTACTAAGAGGAGTTATTGGTTGGTTTTACTTTGTTTAAGGTTTTAGCCAAGGGAATCAACCATGACCAATCCTTAATTTCCACGGTCAGATTGGCAAATTGAGAAAGTGCAGATATTTCTGTATCCTTGAGGCCTTGACTTATTGCAGAAGATTCTTCATTGGTAGAATACTTTGGAGGTTGGAATGGTAGAAAGGTTTTTGCCGCCTCATGAGACTCAAATTGAAAAAGTTCTAACCCTAAAAGTTCGAAGTCTATGCAATGTTCATGCAACATCTTATTTATTATAGGGGAATGAGTCTTACATGCCATTCTGTTGTTGTTGGTATTGTGAAGTTCAAACTATTCTATATCCTCTGATCTCAAATTCCTTAAGGATGGAATGAGATTGAAAATTTGCAATAGGTGCGAGCAGTTGATCCTTTTCTTACCATTTACATCCTCTTCACTTTGCCAACCTATTATATTCATCATTTCCTTGTCAAGTTCATTGGTAGCTGTAAGGGGGGGCTCTATAAGAGGACCTATACGATTCACCTGTGCATTTATTCCATCAGTAATAGTTGATGGCTTGAAATTTAGATTTCCATCCCCAGTCGCTTCACTGTTGACTATTTGTTCCATCTCTGGATTAGACATGGAATCAGCGGTTGTCTCAGCTTCCTTAGATGGAGAAGGAACTGCGTTAGGCTTCAGTTTCATATCAATCTTCACTTCTGTGCTATTAGCTTTAAGTTTAGAAGATCCCTTCAGAGGAAAGAAGAAAGAAAGTTGGGATTGCTTAGATGGTTTAGTTTCAGCAATCATTGGCGCACCTAGCGGAGGTTGCAATAGCACTTTGTTCCCCCCAGTGTCAGTTGGTACACCACCATTTTCTGAACGGTCTTTGCTATTCTTCAAAGTTACATTTTTGACTTTGTTATTTTATTTTCACAGGGGTACCATGCTTCCTGTCTCTACTTCTCCCAGACCTCCTTTTTCCTTTTCAATCAGATTGGGGAGGGCAGAAGGGCTATCAATAGGTACTCCGCTGTCAGCTTGATTCCTTAGTGGAGAATGTAGGGGTTAGGTAGTGGAAGGGGGCGTTAGTCTGCATGCCAACTGTGTAATAAAAGATTCAAGCATATCTAATTTTGTGCTAATTATATCGGTAGCTATAGGTATCCATTAAGTAGCTCAGCTTGTGTACTTTTGGTTAGCATCGGCAGTTTGTCCAAAGCTTTTGCATATGATCTCGAGGAGGCCACAAATGGTTTCTCATATAAGTTAGTTTGTACAGTTCTGGAGTGCACTATGAGTTATTGTGTTTGTGTGTACTCAGATTTAACAAAGACTCCTTATCTGGAACGATTTTGGTTGCATTTGCGGGGATAACTTTACCATTCCCCATTAGATATCCCTCTATTTTACTTATTTTCATAAGGGTTTCATTAGATGTCTGTTTCAGTTCTCTAATTTCCAAGTGTGTTAGTTCGTGGCCTCTATCTAGTAAATTCGAAATCCTTGTCAGTACAGGGAAGTGCATTTGACATGCCCAAAGATGCAATTCGAGATGCTTCATGGGCTGCCAGTGATATCTGTTTTGCATCCACTGGCCTGGAGCAAGCTCTAGCAGCTTCAACTGAGGTTTGGTTTTCCTCAAAGTTTTGCAAATCGTTACTAGTAGAAGGAATAGCTGCAATCATTGGGGCTAGAACAGGGATAAAAGGTCCCGCCAAGGGGATATGGGAACTATCCACATTTACAGATCTAGCTCCAAAGAGGTGTACATCCTCTATGGCTCCATGTCTAGGATTAACAGGAGTGGATGGTCCCAGAGACATGCAGACACGTTTTCCGAATTCGGCCATTATGGTAGGGGCCAACATAGAGTCATCAGAAATGCCCTGGTTGACAATATCATCAGGCACAATAGCAGATTGAATGGGTATTTGATCTTCTTGCATGCTGAGAAAACTATGTTGGACCGATCGTTCACCATCATACATTTCTTTTAGGGGAAATGAGACTGTACCCTGTGGATGTATGTTAGGTGTGTGTACCATAGCATGTACATTCACTTTCTCATCCTCAAACACATATATTCCATCAATGTTATCAATACCAATAGTTTGTATATTGGGGATATGCAGTGTTTCAGCCTCAATAGCAATTGCAGGCTTCGGTATTGTTTTACATACCTTCCTGCTTCTCAAGCTGCTGGCCATGGTTCCACACAATCACAGCTAAGTGGATGAAATAAGGTTGGTAGCTTGTTACCCTTGTGGCTTAAACCTGTCACCATCCCTTTAAATGCCAAGTTCTATAACAGTATTCAAGCTGCACCGTTTAACAAGGCATAGCATGAGTGCCAGAAGACACCATACAAGTACTACACCATAGCTACAAAGCTTGAAAACATCAACACTTTACCACTTACAAATAGTAAATGACACTTGACTAGGTGCCACCTCGCCACCCTCAATGCCCGAACAGCCCAAACAGCACTTCCTGGCAGTTCCGCGGTGCGCGCGTGGGTGCGCATACCATGCCGTTTTATGGGCTGTCAGGAGAGGCGGGGGTAGGTGGGGCAGTGTGTCACTAGGACACTGCAAGAGAGTAATAAATAAGAAAGGTCAGTGTGTGTAGGCGCGAGTCAGCACAAGTCACTTAAACACCCAGCGCGAGTCCAGCATCATGAGAGAAATGAACCAAGTCTTACATAAATGTTACTTGGAGAGGTCCGAGAGAAAATCCTTCCGTGTTGCGACGTGGCGTGGCAGAGAGGGTGCTTCATCTTGAGGAGGCCAGTCAGGGTCTTCACACAAATCCAACCAGCCCAAAAAGCACTTCCAGGGAGCGCGCGCATGTGCACGTACCCGTGCCGTTTTATGGGCTGTCGGGAGAGGCGGGGGTGGGCGGGGCAGCGCATCACTAGGGCAATAAATGTTACTTGGAGAGGTCTGAGAGAAAATCCTTCCGTGTTGTGACGTGGCGTGGCAGACAGGGTGCTTCCTCTTAAGGACGCCAGTCAGGGTCTTAATGCAAGTCCAACCAGCCCAAACAGCACTTCCTGAATATTGCTGAGGTTTCAAAGAACAAGGTTGTGAGTCCCCTCCGGAAACACCTAACAAGCAAACCCCCATTCAGATTGCACATGAGAAATATCCATTAAAAAGAAAGACATCTCAAGCATCTTTTTCTTTCCTTGATGGGTGAATCCATGTGCAAATCCTTCCTTTCCAGTACTGGGCACAAAGGCTAACTAGCAAGCAGCTTCTTTAGTATTGTGTTATTGAGGTCTTTTCGAGCAACATCCCTCACACTATCACAATCCTACTCGGCTGCCACCCAGCACTGCTACATGTACCTCTGCCTGTCTTTCCTTGTTTTACCGCTGCAGTTTTGGACTAATCTAATTGCATGTTCCATTCCGGCTTTTGGGTTCAACCAGCAGATGCATTCTGGGACATATATGCTGTCTAAAAGGCAGAGGGCTGGAGGAGGCATATTAAATACATTTGTTTGCAGCACGCTGCTAAGAGCTGCAGAGGGCCTGATTGCATTCACATGTTCCAAGCTACTGCAGGCTAGGCTGCAGAGAGCTGGAGAGCACTTGATTAGAAACCACTGCTGTTAATGCTGCAGGCTACTGAAGCCAGGGCTGGGCTTAATTGAACACAGCTGCCAGAGTCTGCAATCAGCTCCACCCTGCTGGTCTGCAGGCTGGCAGGGCCTTTATAAGCTCACTTTGAACAGAAGCAGTGGTCAGACAACTGCTTTCTCTGGGAGTTTGTGCTGGTGCTCCTGTTACCAGTTTTTGACCTTTCCTGGAAATCCTCTTTTGGCCTTTTGATTCCAGTTGCTGTTGATGCTTGCAACTCCCTCTGCAGTCTGCTGCAGCCATCTGCCCTGCTCCTCTGGGCTCCCACCTTGCAGCTCTGCCACACTCCGCTGCCTTCTGCCCTGCTCCTCTGGGCTACCACTTGACGGCTCTGCCGCACTCCGCTGCCTTCCGCCCTGCTCCTCTGGGCTCCCGCCCGATGGCTCTGCCGCACTCCGCTGCTTTCTGCCCTGCTCCTCTGGGCTCCCACCTGATGGCTCTGCCGCACTCCGCTGCCTTCCGCCCTGCTCCTCTGGGCTCCCGCCTGACAGCTCTGCTGCACTCCGCTGCCTTCCGCCCTGCTCCTCTGGGCTCCTGCCTGACGGTCTGCCACACTCCGCTACCTTCCGCCCTGTTCCTCTGGGCTCCCATCTGACCACTTTGCCGCACTCCGCTGCCTTCTGCCCTTTTCCTCTGGGCTCCTTGACTTGCTTCCTGCCTGTTCCAAATTCTGATATACTATCCTGTCTTGTACCTGGTTATTTCTTTCAACACTGCTTTCTACTTGTATACAATTTGGTCCACTGTGGTGTCTCCACTTGAATCCGTTTTACAGTGTGACCCTGGGTTGGTCTCCGTTCAGATCAGATAAGGGAAGACTTCTGATGCCTTCACCTAGTCCGTTGAAGTCGTACCTGCCTCAGTATATGGTCTTTCAGTTTTACCCTTGCACTGAGTACAACAGTTTCCTCGGCACGCCTAAGTCATGACGTTGCTGTAAGACTGTTGTTAAGAGTAATCTGCTGGTACCTATCCCAAGGGCTTTCCTTAATCCCTGGAGACCCCTTATCATATTCCAGTACACCCTTATTTCTGATCAATCCAAGTTGCCCAGCGTACTTGCTTGTCTTTGCCTTTTCTCTGTCTCTTTGATTACAGCCTGCTCCTGCAGTTCCTGTGAATACCTTTTTCAACTAACAGCTTGGTGTGTACCTTTAATCTGTTATATTCTAGAATTGTCTCCGGAATCTCCCTTAATCTACTTGCATACAGTGAGAGATAGCCTCAGCCCTGCACTCTCTGCTTAGACTTGTGACACGTAACCACAGGGTCTAAACTGGAACGGAGGGCCTCAATAACCCCAATATGCTCTGCAATTGGTCTAGTTTTGACCAAGCACCCAGTTTGTCAGCATTTGATTCCAAGATTGCATAACCAATTCACACACATGGGGGTCTCCCCGAAGTATCTGCTGTGCTAAGAGCCTGATTCACAGGACAAATCGATCTTGTCCTCTTACTCCAACTTAACCCGAAGAATCATTAAATGATGACAATGATTTGCAAGAGCTAGAACTCTTCTGAGCTATTGCCCTTTGAAGATGTGCCTACTTCTTTAATCATACCACAAAACTTGTATTCCTTCCTTTGTTGGTGATTTTTTATTTTAGTATTTATTTTGTCTGACATTTCCCGCAGTATGACATTCCATCATTTATGTAATGGGTATTTCAAATGTAAAGGAAGCTCTCTGCAAACCTACCCATCCTGATTTAATTTTGATCTTAGGGTGTGACTCACTGCTTTGGTTTTAAGATCCTTCCAACTCTAGTGCCCGTGGAAGACACAGAAAGCCGGACACCAAATTGTATCTACATAGGTAACAACTAAAAGGTCTCTAACTGCACTTAATCAATGTTACTCTAGACCTGGCAGCATCTTAATATGAAACATCTGAAAGGTCTGCAAACCTGTGCAAACAAACTCCTGCCAATACACAGTAACATATTTTGTTTTAGATTTCTGGAAGGTTCTTGACCCTGACATCATTAGGACAGCTTTAATATGTCCAGTCAGAGTTTTTGATCATATTTTCAATGTCTTTGAACTGTGAGCAAACACTTGTATATATGGCTGACTAGTGGAAGCTTATCCTGATGTATTTCTAGTAAGAAAACAGGTTAACTGGTAATTGTTGAATGTTAATTAACACTAATTTGAGGATCCACTTGTAAATAATCCCCAAGAGCTATCTATGCCATGGGTACTGGCTACAAACTGCTGTTGCATTGCTTCTGGACTGTGCTAAAGTGTTAATGTAAATGGAGAAACCAGCTATGTTTGATAGGTGGCATGCTGCTATGTAGCTTACCTTGGAAGGTGGGGGACCCACCCACTGGCTTTCCTCACCCCAATCTTGAAACTAGACGTGCTGTAGTGTAAGGCTAGTGTAATGTTAATCAGGCAGTGGCCCTTTGAAATATTCCTGAAAGCCTAAAGGGAACTAACCCTGTAGTAGATCATTGGGTTTCATCCACTCACATGGAGGAAGTCCATTTGATCTCTGAAACCCTTTTATATGACATGAACTTGGTGGTCTACTGCAAAGGCAGTCTTAGGCATCACTGATGGAGTAGGAATATTCCAGTGGATTCAAATAGGAAGATGTTGCAGATAAGCATGCTGTTCCCTCCAGAACCCTATGCGGGACAAGGGATTTCGTATTGGTTTATTGGACAGAAACATTCAGGCAACTTTCAATAACGTCATGACATAAGTGGTATAGTTGTAGCGTACTGCAAGGGTGCAAAAAATAAAATGTAAATCCTATTTTGCCCTAACTGTAAGAGGGGTTTCCCTGCCTCAATTGAGATTACTAGTGTCAGACTGTCAAAAGCAAAAGTCCCAATGTCAGAATCCTAACTCTGTCCCTTGCAATCTAAGTTTCTAACTAAATGAAAAGAAGGTCTTACTAGCCCAAAGGTGGGGACTCCCTTCCCCTGGACAAAAGACAGTTCTGGAATCTTCAGAACCTGAAGTGTTGGGGAATATCTCCCTTCCCCAGCCATGCTCAGGTGGGAAATACAGTTCAGCAATTGTTAGGGAAACACTGTTCCCTAGTTGGCCCTTCTCAGGTGTCTTTTCTGTCTCAGGATCCCCAACCCAGATGGACAAACCTGGTTCCTTTTCACCAGGCACAGTTGTAAATAAAAGGAGCTTGGCTATATTTCCAAACTGAGGTGAGTCCCTGACCTTGGTTGGCAGACCTGGTTTCCTCCTACTAGGCAGTGCGATCAAGAAGAATAGCTTTGATGCACTCACAAGCTGTGGTGGGTCCTTGACCCTGGTTGGCAGATCTGGTTTCCTCCTACCAGGCACTACGATGAAAAAGAATAGCCTGGATGCACTGCCGAGCTGTGGTAGGTCCCCGACTGTAGTTGGCAGACCTGTTTTCCTCCTACCAGGTACTGCACCAAAGAAGAATAGCCTGGATGCAATTCCGAGCTCTGGAGTCACATACCAACTTGATTTACTCGCCTGGCAAGTACTGCATTTATTGTATATCCCTCTCAGAGTAATCTGTTTATGGGTGTGGGTCCCAGACTCGCATTCCGTGTTTCTGCAAGTACTCAGCTAAACTTGCTTCACTGTTCTGCCAAGGAATATTCTTGTGATTAGGCTTTCTGAATGTCTCTTGACTTTCAAAAGGGTCCCTGACCCAATCATGTGGCTTTCTAGGCTTCCTTGCCTCCTTGGATTGTCTCTGCCACTCTGGGCCACTGATGACCTGGGTGTTAGTCTTAGCAGTGCACGGTGGTGGCGTGAGTTATGGTTGCTTAGCTTACCATAACTGGCGAATTTCAGGGGTTTTTCGGTTTTATTTGGAACCATAACGTCCCTTTAACAACGTTTTTTTACTGAATTTCATATGTTTTTAGTAGCGCAAATTAACCATAACGTGCCTTTAAAAAAGTTTTTTTCATTGAATTTCATAGGTTATTAGCGCAACTTAACCATAACGTCCCATTAACAATGTTTTTTACTGAATTTCATAGGTTTTTAGTAGCACAACTTAACCATAATATCCCTGACTTTATATACATGTAATATTGAACATAGAACATACTGAACCCCCAGCTAGTGATTTTGATGTCCGCTGACTCTGCTTATGTCCGCGGACAGTCGCGGACAACAGCAACACTACCCAAAAAACTCAGGGGGTATCTTAAATTATTATATCATTCCACATGTACACTGCACAAGTTTAAAAGCAGCACACAAACACATTATATGTAGTAATAAAATAACAAGTGAAACCTATATATGTAACACATCAACCATCATTTAAATACCATATGTACTAAAATGGAATATACCAAAACAAGAAAGATGGGCTTCCAACATAATTACCTCACAGAAACTGCACAACTAGGAGCAACAGCAGAGCTACAAACCAGTAAGAACACAACTTACTAGAAGCTAGTAAGTGTACTTCATTTTTCTTGTATATTTCTAAAATTTCTGTATTAGATACAATAAAAGTGATATATGTTTCTTTTCTCACAGAAATGTCCAGTACTTTGGAGTGGCTTGAGGAGAATTTCCCACGTGAGGAAATGTCTGAAGATAGTGAGCCTAATGGTAGACACTTCTCTAATTAATAAGCATTACTTTATATACACTTTACATATATATCTATTTTTTTTACAGACCATACAAACATTAAACATAGTACACCAAAAGATATATTGGATAAGACTCTCCAGCGCATGGAAGAAAAAATGGACATGCGCATGGCAAATTTCAACAATTTAAAAAACTTTGTGGAGGACCACATAAAAGACAAAAATAGATACTATTGTCCCACATGTACCTGTCCCCCCTCTCCATATCCCAGTCAATTATCCCCAAGCCCTGTCCACGAAGAAAAACGTTTTGATGAGACTTCATCCCTTCATCTCCTCCTATCAATCCTCTTGAAACCCCCAATTCTCCTGTGTTTGTCTCAGTTTCTGCTTCCCCTTCTCTTTCATAAATTTTACATATATATTTAATAAAGCAAAAATATTATATTCGTCCTAATTCAGTTCGTTTTTGTGTTTAAAAAAAAAAAAAAAAAGCAGTTGAGATGTCCGCGGACAGCACGGGTGTCTGGGATCTCTGTAATGAAACGAAAATGGGGGCATCCTAAGGACACTATACCTGTCCATACTGTTCGCAAGCAAGTTGAAACTGTTCTAAGAACACACTCGGTGTCCGGGATGTCCGCAATTAACCAAAATGGAGGTGTCCAAAGGACATTATACCTGTATCTATTGTTCGCAGGTAAGTTGAAACTGTTCTAAGAACACACTCTGTGTCCGGGATGTCCAATTAACCAAAATGTAGGTGTTCTAGGGACACTATACCTGTCCGTACTGCCTAAAGAACATCTACGCACATACGCACCACACCCGTAAATTCTCCCAACATCGCGTGTATCCGTTACTGTTCGCGTCATTTGTGTCGCACTGTTAATTAATTTCAGGACCCGAACACTGTCCGTAGAACACCCGCGCACATGCGCATAACTGTTCCCATGCATTTGATGTCCTGCGGACATCCGTTCCCTTCGGGGACATGTTCGCGACGCGATCATGTGACCGCACCCACACTGAGCGTGTGTCCTGAATTGCGGACACTGTCCGGGTCCTTGAACAATTTATAAGTACCTTTTCGGGCAATCCACAGTATTTTATACTAAAAATGCACCATAGCACATGTCCTAGACAATAACCCAGACTTTCTACATACTTTTTAGAACTTTTTGAGCCCTTTTGGGGTGTTCGTTCTGTCCGCGGACAGCACAGGTGTCCGCGAACCGCGCACCAGCACCCCTATAAAAGGTCACATCCCAGAGCTCGTCCTCATTGTGTTTCTGGCTACCTTACAGAACACAGTGTATTTTGCTGCCAATTTTCCAGATTTTTTTCTGAAACCTGATGGCATCCATGGCTCCTCTACTGCCACCTGGTGCTACCTCTGCCTCAGCACCACCCCCACCCCCTCCACCACTACCACCTCCCCAAGGGCCTGAAGAGGGGAACAGGTGTGAGGATGTAAAAGAGGTTGAAGAGGAGGACGAGGATGAGGTAGTGGAAGTCCCTACTACCAGCACTCGCCATGACTCTTGGGTGTGGCGGTTATTTACCATTGATGGTAACGTTTACAAGGCGCGTCCGATCAAAGTTACCTGCAACGAGTGCAAAATGGTGCTGAGTCACGGGAAGCTTGGTTCGTACAGCTTTGGTATGACTACTATGAAGCGACACCTAAGGTTGGTCCATGGTGGGGCCGTTCGCAAGGTTGTACCTTGCAAGGAGCGTGGTAGGTTGAGTTCCTCTACTTCATCCTCTTTTTCCGCTCCTCTCACCACAAGAGACACTCCTGTGGGAGAGCGCATCACTCCAACTGCCTCACAGGTCATTCACAATGCTGCTGACCCTTACCTTTCGAGGGTCACAGTTTTGTGTATGTACTGCGATGCAGTACTCTGCAGGGGGGAGAGACTTCGAAGTGCTTTTGAGACTCTGGTCTCAGAGCACGAGAAGACCTGCCCACTACCTAATTAAGGCCCACCCTACATCCTCCTCTCCCCATCCACCCTTTCTTATCCCTGTGGTTGGTGACCCTCCTTACCTTCCTTTCCCCTCCTCTCCTAGTGTGTCGTGCATAAAAAAACAAAAAAAATACAAAACAACAAAAATCCCAAAAAAAAGGCTCTTTTCAGAGCCGCCTTTCACAGTCTAAAAATAGAAGTGACAAATAAATGGTGCAGTGCGTGAACATCTAAAATGTTGGGGTGCTTCCCTATCAAAATCATTGTACTTTTATCTGGGAGGAAAAGGTGGCTCTGAAAAGAGCCCTTTGGTGATGTTTTTTTGTATTAGAAGAAACTTCAAATAGTGAACACCTACTGAAAAATTGATAGCTGTAATTCCACAAAAGGACGCAATGCATTTTCTACATTTCTCAAAACAATTTGATTACCAGCATAAGTAAGATGGACTCCATCTCTGCGAAAAATGTTTGTGCTACGAAACATAATATTTTCATTGTGAAAAGAGGACATGCCAACATCTCCTAGAAAGGCACAAACAGCCTTATTAACATTCCGCCTTGCTTTCTCCATTTGTGGACCAAATGAAGAAGAACGCAGCCACATTTGTCTCTGCGCAATACAAGAAAATATTACTTGAGAATGTGGAAACATTTCCATGACCTTCCCAAGTTCTTCTTTCATCGCAAATTGCAAAGAAATTCCTGACACATGTCCTAAACTATTCCCTCCACAATGAATTATAATTATGTCTGGATGAAGTTCTGTCTCTAAACTAGCACAGAGAGGTACCAAGTCTAGCCACTTCATTCCACGCACTCCATGCCAGTGCACATCCACACGAGGGAATCCAAGATCTGCAGCTACTCCACAGCGTTGTGCATACACCTCCAACCAATGTATCCATGAGTCTCCCAAAATCCACACAATCTGTTTTCTGAAACACACAGCCATAGCTAACTGTTCCTCTCTCAGGAAAAATACCTTCTGACAAACTTTCTCTTTACACAACACACCCACCAAACTGTACTGACCAATCAATTGCTCTGCTCATTCTCATTTGCATGCCTCTCCACCCCAAAATCCCCATATGTAATACACAGTGTCCGCGGACTACCGCCATGTCCACGGACATATCGTACCCTGGACAGCCCTCTACCATTTCCACTTCACTCTCTGTGCAATTCCCTCATTGGATACAGCTAAACAGTCACACAACCATCCACCAATCACATCCAAGACCTCTACATGTAACTGCATCATCAGAGTTCAGCACTTCAAATGTACTATAGATTACTCTTGAGTACAAGTCTCATATCATTGGAAAGCACCTACTACAAAAACTACTGTACAAGTCTCCAAGATTTCTACTTGCAGTTGCATGCATATCCACATGCATGAATACAAACTACAGGTATGCATATTTTCTGCACAGTACATGTACAACTCTTGTAAAAGAATATAAAACGAGGAACTGCCACTTAACCTGTATAGCCTATAAAATGAAATTATTGTATTTTTCCATCTACTATAATCAACTGTCACTTCCAAACCTATCTACTATCTAAACATTTTTTTACACACAACAGTACAATTGTAGAACACTAAGTAGTGTATTATAAAATTACACACAGCCAGGATAAGGTCATGCACCTTCATACACTCACACAGATCGACACTATCATTAAAAAACTCCCAACTGCAATAACACCACTGCCTGTAAATCACATCCTTCTGATTTATTACGCACACCTTCACAAATGCATACATTCAATGCTTTTCTATACAGTATCTGCCATTTACCTTCTAAAAATGGCAAAACAAGTATATCATTATTTCTTCTGTCTCCTAACATTCAATAACACAGCCTTAAAAAACCAAGCAAGTTTCATACACTTCCTATTCTACTCATTTGCAAATCATGTTAAACTAACATATTTAAAATAAAATATAAAGACTGCACATAGTCAAAGGAAACTGCATGCTATATACACACAAAATTACTAACTTCTTTCCTTTACAATTACAGTGAAGACCACTCTCCTGAAAAGCAGCAGAATCCGAAGTACAAACAACAAATCAGAAGAAACCTAATCATTCCACACAAAAAAGTAAGTACAATACTACCATAATATTCTTACTGTTACTCAAACACACAGTGTGTGGTTGATTCATGGTATTTGTGCACCAAAAAAAAGATTAGTGCACCATTTTGCCCACAAATCCCCATTTGTTAAACAGGGATTTGCAGGTAGAATGCCGCACAAATCCCTGTTTTTCGGTGCACAAATGACATAACTCAGCCTCTGGAATGTTAGTATTGCAGAACAAAGAACTGGTTTAATTCTATACCATTAGAGTTAGTATTTGTGCTTCTCCTCACCACTAGCTTACTTTCTACTGTCATCTGATCCCCAGTATAGTAACACGCAACTACATGAATAGCCTTCCCAACTAGTTGTAGCTGCCCAATGCACAATCACACATCATCACATACATCTCTGCCATCATACTCAGACACTCATGCACACAGCACACATGCATCGCAGAACAGCCCAACCCAGACCTTCTTTATTTTTTTCAACAGACCCCAAAGAATGCCTACCAAAAAGTAAGTCCGTAGAAAACATCATAGAAGTAGAGCAAATGAAAAAAGAAGTGTCCAAAATAAGCATCCATCTCTAGCAGAATTTGTACAAAAAGTTCAAACATAACAGCTAATACAGTCATTTAGCAAAACAAAACATGCTTCAAGTATAGAAACTTTGCCTCTTCTATCAAAATGTAAAACAAAACAGAAAACGATTATCAAGAATTCACCTACCACTACTGCTAAAACTGCTCCTATAAATCTTGATATAATGGCAAGTAAGCACAAAAATGTTCTGCCACAGAGTCCTTCAGAATCTTATAAAAACAGGAGAGAAATCATACTAAACCCTTAAAACCTACCGTAGAAAATTAATCTTAGAAGCTTTGATAGACAATGCAATCCTTCTCAAACGAAAGTTAATTATTTTAGTGTTAAACAGAATGAAACCACTAACAAAACTAATTACTAAATTACAAAAAAGACTTCTCAATAAACGAAATATCAACAAAAATAACTTCTTAAATATCTGTGGAGGTGAATGGAGTCACACCACAAACACAGAACCATATTTTAATGAAGAAGCATACAAACAAAAGCAAACAAATACAATTGCTATACATAGCAGTAGACGAGGTTATGAAAAACATAATAATACCATAATGGAACAAGAAATACTGCTTACGAAAATATCCCCAGAAAACTCAGAATTACCTCTCCATTCAACTGGACCAAAACATCCAGTATACAAATGGCAATGAACGTCAATGTGTAACATTCCCAAAAAATCTTTCAAATCTAGTATGTGGAAGGCAAAGACAAAATCAAAATGAAACTGTTGCAAAATATGGATACCTGTCCAGTGCGTAAATACACAGGACTACAAGGACATTCATTAGCCTGCATTTCAGGACCTATTTGCAAAAGCACCTTCCATCATATCAAAATGATATCAACACATCATCCAACTACAATAAATCTAGTCTATATACTGTACTATGTTAAAAGTCCTGCTTTAGCACTAGCCAATTTAAATAACAATCTTCTATATGGTACAGCCAAAGAACTACTTGAAGAAATTGACCATATCCAGAAAAAATATTTTGGAAGTGAAAGCCACTTACAAAATGCAATACCTTTACAACAGACTAGCAACATTTGTACACATGGCAACCTTCTACTACACAAATACAAAAAAGAAATGCTAAAATTTAAAAGTACATCCACTGAAATACCAAACCATGTGTGTGTGTTGCCGCAGAACTTTTTATAAAACGAACACAAAAACTATACACATAACATACAAAATAGAGGACAATGAAGATTCTAAATGGTTTGAATTAGCTCTCTACCTTATAGCAGAAAACAAATATGAAATAACTGACCCCTTAATACTTTGCAGTTACTGCACTACAAAACCTGACAACAACCAAACTCCTTCATGTGCTATCACAAATAACTTGGAATTATTCCCACTACCAAAACCCCTATGACAACTCAATTTATATGAGAGCATCATAATTCAAACAGGGCACCCATTTCGAGCAATAATACGCCTTCAACCAAAAACAGCAAAATTATACCTCCCTCTGAATTGGTGAAAGGCATTTGTGGCAAAGTAGTTTATTTACCATTAGATCGGACAGAAAATGTGCACACTCTAGGAGTGCAACGTCCAATAGAACAAACTTTAATTATCTTATTAAATGGTGTACCAACAAAAGACAAAAAAATTTGGCAACAACTCGTCGACTTACATAAAGTTAGACAAGCCTTGCAATATCTAAAAGACAATAATAAGTGCTACAAAGAAATAAATATTGAAGAAAACTTAAGGGGAACAACTGAAATAATTCAAGAGTCACGAGAAACTGGTCAATTTGAACTTCTGGATCCAGCTGCAGTATCCAATATTTTAGGCCATTATACAATTCATCCATTGCACTCTAAAGACAGCATAGATGATGCACTAGAAATGTACCAAATGCGACAAACCAAAGTATCTCCAATGAGCATATGGGAAAAAAGTATAGAAGCACGTGCTTTTCCCCTACTATTTCCTACTGGCAAAGGAGGAAGATACGATGATAGACCCACTCAGATAACAGCATCAGAATACCGCTCATTACAAATGTATTCTGAAGATCCCAGATTTAGACAAAATGTGGAATACATATTCCACCTACTCTTTGAAAGTGAACTAGCAATTCGATGCTACGGATTTGCACACATATTGAAATCGGGAATCCACTTTCAAAATATATCAGCTACGCAATTAATACAAAAAGTGCAAGAAAAAGATGAGCTTTTTACAATCAAGTATTACAAATCTGTTTGCAAACATGCGTGGTACAAAAGAATACTGGTTCGGACGTCACAGAGATGTACGTCGTATGATCAGAAACCTTAGACCACCCACTTGGTTTGTAACATTAAGTTGTGCAGAATATGCATGGGAAGATTTACATGATTTCCTACGCATATCAAACAAAAACAAAACAAACATAGATATACTAACACCTGGAGAACTTTGCTCTCTAGATCCTGTTAATGTTTCAAGATATTTCCATCATCGTTTCATTGCTATGCTACACTTTATTTGTAATAAAACTGTTCCTCCACTCGGAGAAGTGCAACACTTCTTTTGGAGAAAAGAATACCAAGCCAGAGGAGCACCACATATCCACATGCTTTTATGGATTAAAGATGCTCCTAAATTTGGTCATGACAGTGATGCCACTGTTTTGCAGTTCATCCAAAAATATGTAACTTGTGAAATCCCTTCACAAACGACACATAGTGACCTTCATGCACAAATTGTACAATTTCAAAGACACAAATGTGGCCAATATTGTCGTTGCAAATAGAAAAAGAAAGGGAAATACTACACTAAATGCCGCTTTGGTTTCCCTAGACCAGTTACAGAAACAGGTGAAGTAAACAACTTCATGGATCAGTTAGACATAGTTTTAAAGATAAATCACCTAAGAACACGTATTACATAAAAAGAACAGAAGAATCAAAATATATCAATGATTACAATTAAATCATTGCCCACTTATGGAATGCAAACATAGATGTGCAGTACATTGCAGACAATTCCACTGCAGTTGCACAATATGTTACAGCCTACTTAACAAGCAGAAAAAACAGAGCTTCAAGACCTCTGGAATGAAATATCATCAGACAAAACAATATCTCAGAAATTGTACAGCTTAGGCATAAAAATGCTCTCTCATAGAGAATGTGGTGCCTACGAAGCTGCAGATCGTTTAACCGGTACTGCTTTGTATGGAAAATCTGAAAATATAGTATGGCTAAGTCTTGGTCCTGCTAAATCTAGAAAAAGAGTTCTCAAATTATATGACGACATAGAAACAAAAGCCGAAAATGATCCCAACAGCCAGGACATTTTGAAAAACAATTTACTAGACACATGCTACCCGAACAGGAGTACCACTTTGGAAAACATGTGTCTATACCACATAGTCCAAAACTTCACATACAAAAATAATATAAAACCCGATGAAAACAAAGGTAGATATAGAGTGACAGATTGTGAAGGCAGCTTAGTGAAACTTACCAAACAAAGCTTAATTAATCATATCAAATTGTCATTAAAAACTCCTCAACAGAAAGAACTATATTACATGTCCCTGCTACAACGTTTTAAACCATGGCTAAAAGAAGAGATACTAGATAACTATGACTGCTATGAAGACGCTTTCAAAGCAAATGAAAGCACTATCATCGATGTGAACTTTATGCAGTACAAAACAATGTTGCAAAATGAACAGCAACATGAAGAAGAACTCCAGGCCCAACTAGATAAGGACACTCCCGACAGTAGTCAACCTTCTGTAACAGGAAGCCAAGAACCACTGGGACAGCCACTAATAGCAAATGAGGCAGAAATTGCTATGACAGAAGTAGAAAATACCATGTGTCACTATGAAGAAGATACAGAAGACTAAACTGCACTACAACCAAAACTAAACAAAGAGCAGCGCACCATTTTTAAAGTAACAAAAGAAATTGCACATGGTATACAACATGAAAATAAAGAATGTACCTGCCAAAATTACAAACCTATACTACTATACGTCAGTGGTGAAGCTGGTTCAGGCAAAACATTCTTAATCAAAATCATCAGCAAGTTCCTTCAACAATTGACAAACAACAAATTGTCAGCTGTTGTAACTGCCCCCACAGGTTTAGCTGCCTACAACATAGGCTGTGTGACTTTACACCAATTACTACTCCTTCCAGTAGAACACCAAAACAAATTAGATTATTACAAACTTTCTACAGAATCTGCAATGGAACTATGCATAGTTTTGAAACAAATGAAAATGCTACTAATAGATGAAGTGAACATGGTCTCCAACCTAATGTTGGCTTTGATTCATCTCAGATTGCAAGAAGTACTTAAAACAAACTACGAAGAACTCTTTGGAGGAAAACACATTATTGTTTTTGGAGATCTTCTTCAATTGACACCAGTGAAAGGTGAAACTATTTTTAAAACCTTAGGACACAAACTATGCCATAAAACTATTGGCAGCAGAGGAAATGTCAACCTTTGGCAACATTTCCAATACAAAGAATTAACAGAAAACATGCGCCAATCTGCAGACCTCACCTACGCCAACATTTCAAAAAGTATTAGAGTTGGTGTACTATCTCAAGAAGCACAAACAATATTAAAAACCCGGCACATCCATGCACTTTATGGTGATAACTCATGTGCTACTGATGTTATGGAACAATTAGCACAGAAAAATGTCAATTGTATGGCCTTCATGCCAACTCTTGCAAGCTGTTCCAAATTCAATGAAACAATGTTAAAAAAAGAAATGCAACCAATAATTGAAATTTGCTCCACAGACAAACTGGACGTACATGGTATTACACTACCAATGTGTCAACAAGCAACAGCAAGACTAAATACCTTAGAAAATTCTATCTCCAACACAGCTGGCTTGGAGAAAATATTAAAATTATCCTTAAACTGTAGAGTAATGCTTAAACGTAACCTTGACTTGGAGCAAGGACTAGTTAATGGAGCACTGGGTACAGTTGTTGGCTTTCAAACATACCCACGTGACAACATCATTCAGTTTGTCAATATTCTCTTAGAAAAACTTTCAGAAGTCAAAAGGATAGCGCGCTCAACAGCTCGATTCCTTCTCTTCAAAGACATGTATGTACGCAGAGAACAATTTTCTCTAACTCTTGCATATGCAGTCACCATTCCTAAATCCCAAGGTCTTACCCTAGACAAAGCATTGATAGATATTGGTAACACAGTCTTTAAAGAAGGCATGAGCTACGTAGCACTATCACGCTTACGTACACTTGATGGTCTATTTCTAATAAACTTTGATGCAAGTAAAGTCAACGCTGATATTCCTTGCATTCTAGAATACAATAGACTACGTTCACTATACACCCCATCTAAAAACATATCCTATTCCACAAAAAGGAAATCGTTGTAAAAGAAAACTAATTCAAACTGAAATGCAACAAAATCTGACTGCAAATCCTCCAAAGAGAGTAAAAGAAGCTACCATAAGTAAAGAAGAACCTATTAGTCAAAGTAACTCAGGTACTTCTTCAGAGAAGCAACACACACTCTGAAAAAATGACTTGGACACAGAACTATCTGGTCCATTCAAATTTTCAAATGTAACTGGTGTAAGTTGTTACGCAAATGTAGCAATGAATGTTCTATTTCAATTGCCACCAATTGTTGACAACATTTACTTGCATAGTACAGACCAATTGTGTTTGCAAATGTTAGTCCTTCATAGAAACGCAACAAACAATCCTGACAACACGTATAGTGTTCACGGAATATGACAAGAATTGGACTAGTGTGCTGGAATGGTAAAATTCACTATAAACTCACAAGAAGATCCACAAGAATTTCTAATGTACTTACTACAAGTATTGGAAAACAAAAACATACCTATACATGAAATCTTGCAGATTTCATACATGTGGAAAAATACCTGCACTCTCTGCAACAATGTTACACAAGAAGAAATCCCTAACGAGCGCTTCGTGTATGTATCCATACCAAATTGTGAATCCATTCCATTTCAGCAACTTGTACAACATGCAAACCATGGCAGATTATGTACTACCTGCAATTCAGATAATCGCTACACCTTACTAATACAAACACATAGTAAATACACAATACTAATGCTTCTACGTTACAATGCAGATGGTACCAAAAACAACTGCAAGCTGACTGGATTCACACACGATCAAGGATCACTTGGCAAGAAAACCTTCACAACAATAGGTATAATCTACCATGCAGGAGCCACAACCAATGCAGGTCACTACACTGCATATATTAAAAAGAAATGTGGATGGTTCGAATGTAATGATAGTACCATTACTCTAAAGTAGAGATTACCAGCAAATCTTACAAACGCTTATTTAATCTTTTTAAAACCAAAATTTTAATAACTTATCTGTATTTCAACATTAACAAAAATTCAAACAAAAAACTATAAATAGTTAGAATATGCCAACAGGTATCTAACTGTCCAAGATTCTATAACAACCAAACAAATAAAAGAATACCACTAAATTGTAACAAAAAATAGATAGAATATGCCAACAGGTATATAACTGCTTTAAAAATATGCAACAAGATTACCAGCAAATCTTACAAACGCTTCTTTAATCTTCTTAAAACCAAAATTTAATAACTAATCTGTACTTCAGCATTAACAAAAATTCAATGAAAAAACTATAAATAGTTAGAATATGCCAACAGGTACCTAACTATCCCAAGATCCTATAACAACCAAACAGATAAATGAATGCCACTAAATTGTAACAAAAAAAAGACAGTTAGAATACGCCAACAGGTATCCAACTGCTCCAGAAATCTGCAACAATACAACAGATAGAACATTAACCAGAAACAACAAGTGAACACTGAAAGGAAACAAACAAATAGACTGTAGCATAACAAAAAAAGGGTTTTTTTTAATCCGACAGGGATTTTTTTTCCCCACCGACCCAATGATTTGAAAAACAAACACAGAAAATGAGCAAAATGCACAGTACACTGGTTTGTAAACCAAATATGAGGGTAAAAAAAAAGCTGAAATATCTATTATGCAATGTAATAAGTCTTTATAGAATACATACACTAACATGCTCTTTTTTTTATCAGAGAAATTGAAAAAGAATATTTCCTCCAGGTACCAAACTAATGTAAAAAATATATAGAATCTCGACAAATCAAACAGTAAGTGTAATTGCAACCATTTGATAGATATTCAAATCTATGGGTGTGATCTATGGCTGTGATATGCTGCAGTGCTTGTGGTCAGGGCCTAAAGTCTTGGGTGTATAGCCTACAGCCTTCACCCATGGACTCAACACTCTATGTCCTGCCCACAACCAGCACACTATATGAAACCCATGGTGGCTTATAACTTCAGTGCTTATAACTTTGGTGTTGGGTGCAAGACACTAGGTCCTGGCCACAACCAATGCAGAATATCACATCCATTGAGGCTTATAACTTCAGTACTTAGGGAGAGATGTCCCTCACTTTGATCAATGGGTTTTACCAATAGCCCAAATAAATTCTAAACTCTTGTAGTTGGGTCTCATGTCCCTTCTGAGCTAAACTCTCCTGAATTGGAAACAAAATCGATATTGCAATTAAAAGAACATAACCTTGACAGAATTTCCTGGACCGCCCACATGGTAACTCCAGAGGAAAACCTTGAGATCAACACAAGCAAGATAAGGTAACATTCCCCTCTCGTTTTCCCTTTGAAGCACCTCAGTCCAACCCGTATTGAAATAGAGTGTGAATGGAAATAATCACTATTAAATGCAGAGCAGAATGGAAAGCATTGTTTGAATTAAAACCAAAGCATATTAAATACCTGAACGAACATTGGAAGATCAACTGACAAGGAAGGTCAGGTTGGGTGAAAGCAGCATAGGTTGATCCTCTGTGAATGGAACCGTAGTAATAGCCCCAGCGAATCCCTGGTTGTTCATGCATCAGTTGGTTATTGGACACCCCCCTTTCTACAGGACATTGTGATGAATCTGATGGTGTCATCACTCCTTTCCCAGTGGTTACCTCTCCTCATGTGGTCAGGGGACAGCATCCACTGCCAGATACGGACCCTGGTGGCAACTATATGTTGGAAGATCAAATGGGGAGACAACCTCCAGGGGAGTGGCAGGGCCCTATCAGAGAAGGCCTGGTATTCTCCTTCCCCTCTTTAGAATACATCAACACCCAATGCCTTAATGGCATATTGTAACACCTCCCCTAATCTACCTAAGAGGAATACTGAAGACCTTTTCTCAAGATTTTTATGGAAGTCTCATGAAAACACCATTACAGACTCAACCTGCAAGTCATTCAAAGCTGACTTGCCTTTAAATAACACTTACCCAGACTCTCTACCTACAATGGACTATCATTCCCATAACCACAAAGATACTGGGACAAGGAAGATGAGCAGAGTTATGCAGAGCAGAAAAGACCAAGGGTACAGGCTGTACTCTAGTTGTTTTGAGCATATGCCTGTGCCAAGGGGATTTAAACAGCAGCCACAGCGGACTGGTGCATGCTGCTGAAGAGAGAAAGCTGCTTGTCTCGGTACGATCTGAGGTAACGTGAGGCTAGACAAAGTCCTGTGGAGCTGACTGGCTTGGGAGTCAAAGAAAGGGAAGCTTTCTGCAAGAAGGAACATTCTGCAGGATTGCCAGAAGCCAACGGAAGGTTCCTGGGCGTTCGCAGGTGTTTCGAGGCAGCCGTCGCCTTACCGAAGCCTGAAGACACGAAGCAGAAGAACCCAGCCCTGACCGAGGGAGGCAGAGAAGACGAGAAACAGATACAACAACAGAGAAGGAGACGCCGGACGACGCAACTGGCTTACCACGAGAGAAGAAGCATACGGCAGCCAGAGCCGTTGAGTCTACCCAAGGGAAGTATGGATGCTGGGGCGTATTGGCAGCCATACCAAAACCGGATTAGTAGTAACAAAGCATATGAGAGAGAAAGAGTGAAAGGGCATTTCTTTGAAAGGGGAAACAGAAGAAAACCCTGGTGCTTTCAGGTTTTTGAGTGTATGCAATGCACATGTAAGAGAAGTCCTGGCAAGATTGTATACCAGGCAGATATAATAAAAGGAAATGCAAACACAAGAGACTATCAAGTGTATGAGCAAAACCCTGGTAGGGAAGTATACCAGGAAAAGTAAAAGCATAAGAAAGATACAAATTTGTGAAAGGCCTGGCAGGAGAGTATACCAGGCAGTTGCAAGTGTGTGTGTTCAAGAAAGCCCTGGCAGGAGAGTATAAGAAGCAGTTGCAAGTGTGTGCATCCAAGGGAGCCCTGGCAGGAGAGTATACCGGGCAGTTGCAAGTGTGTGCATCTAAGAAAGCCCTGGCAGGAGAATATACCAGACAGTTTCAAGTATGTGCATAAGGGAAAGTCCTGGTAAGGAAATAAACCAGGCAACAACAAGCTGAACAATGTATAGGAAATATCTGATCTAAAAGAAGTCATGAAAAATACATATCAGGCCTCGCAAAAAGGCTGTGCTGATCACGAGAAGAGGAGTGAAAACCTGGCAGGAGAGTATACCAGGTAGCCTAACAAGATAAAGACAAAATCAAGTTGTTTTGTGTACCAATTGTGATGTTGACCAAGAGAAACCCAGGAACTGGCATTGTTGAATTAACAACCAAGGGAAGAGAAATCCAGGGGAATGGAGACACCCTCTTGAACAAGTAACTCTATCCTTTTGGAACTTTTGTGTTGGAGTTACGCATTTTCATTTTTGAACATTTATAAATCACTCAAGGCCAAATACATTACTTTTTTCACCTCAGAGTTTAGTTTGTTAGAATGTGAGGGCCAGGCTAGTACTTTGGACAGGGATGATTTTGCTTCAAACATTCTGACATTGACAGTCCCTTGGTTTTGGTTTTAGGTAGGAAAACACCTCTTTCCCCACCCTCTTTTATTTTAATAAAAGTCTTTGCCCAAAGTTATAAATCTCTTGTGTCCGAGTCTCATTCCTGGCTCCTCACAACTTGGTGGCCCCTATATCCACATCCAACTATACACATAAAATCTAAATAGGCTACACACACACATATCCACATGCAGGTGTAAACTCCAGATTTTGATATAGGGGCCACCAAGTTGTGAGGAGCCAGGAATGAGACTCGGACACAAGAGATTTATAACTTTGGGCAAAGACTTTTATTAAAATAAAAGAGGGTGGGGAAAGAGGTGTTTTCCTACCTAAAACCAAAACCAAGGGACTGTCAATGTCAGAATGTTTGAAGCAAAATCATCCCTGTCCAAAGTACTAGCCTGGCCCTCACATTCTAACAAACTAAACTCTGAGGTGAAAAAAGTAATGTATTTGGCCTTGAGTGATTTATAAATGTTCAAAAATGAAAATGCGTAACTCCAACACAAAAGTTCCAAAAGGATAGAGTTACTTGTTTAAGAGGGTGTCTCCATTCCCCTGGATTTCTCTTCCCTTGGTTGTTAATTCCACAATGCCAGTTCCTGGGTTTCTCTTGGTCAACATCACAATTGGTACACAAAACAACTTGACTCTTTGTCTTTATCTTGTTAGGCTACCTGGTATACTCTCCTGCCAGGTTTTCACTCCTCTTCTCGTGATCAGCACAGCCTTTTTGCGAGGCCATATATGTATTTTTCATGACTTCTTTTAGATCAGATATTTCCTATACATTCAAATTTGAACATCCTGTTGCCTATCTCCACTCCAATCTTAGTTTCCTTTTCTGGGTCTGGGGTGGCTGATAGGACTGGATACATCATGGCTTGCTGTGGGTTGTCCTATTGTGGGTACAATTTCGTCCCTGGGAGCGGGAAAGGATTGCTTCCCAGGACACTTGCTCCAGTGTAATCTGCCACTGTCCCTCATGGCAATGCATTCTGTTCCCATGGCGTGGTGGTAGTTTGGCCGGGAATTTGCTTGGTGATGTTCTTCATAACATTTGGAGTTGGACACTGTATAGGCTGTACCTGTGTGGGGGCCGTTACCTGTATTAGGCCTAAATTATGTGGTAGTGCAGTTCATGGGGAAAACATTGTTCTGGGTGCTGCTACTGGGTTTGGGGTGTATTGAACCCCAATGGCATATGCTGACATCTTGTGCGGTGCGGCGTCTGAGTAATATTGGTTGTATGTGCCCCTGGGTGGTACTGCATGTGGGGTCTGCTTCGGGACTCTCATGCTATGGGTTCCACTTTCCTACATGAGTCCTCCAACCCCCCCCTGTCCTCATTGAGAGTTACTTCGTGCCCTTGGACCCCCTTCCATAACCCTTCTGCCATCCCCCGATCCTACTACCCATCCCTGCTGTGGTTCTTGTTCATTTTGCCTATCTATGGTGTTGATAACTACTGTACCTTCCATGCTTACTTTTACTAGCTTGTTCTATACCAACTTTGCCTATGCTTGCTGCACTGTTACGCTCACCTGGTATCCATGGGCATGCCACTCAGCCGGGTTGGTTGCTGGTATCCTCTTCCCAGTTGTTTCCCAGGTATGGCCTGCGGGGAAAATTTCACCTGAAAATACAGGAGGACTGTGTTCAAGGCTGGTCGACTGAGGTAAATATCCCCCCACCACCCCATGTGACTTCAACCCCTCAGGGCCCTCTCCTCACCTTGTTGTGGAATTAGGCGTGCTCTCCGTTGTGTCTTCTTGGCAGGGGCGCGTTGTCTGTGTGGTTGTGTGCGGCCAAGTTACTTCACTGGCTCGGGCCCGTTTGGTGTCTCTTAGGTAGGTCTTACTGCAGCTTTTGTATAGCATTGTTATTCTTGCATGCCCTTCTTTGTTTGAATAATGTCTTTTTTTTCTCCCTTAGGTGTGCAGAGCTTCAGCGTGGGAATTGGCTCAGCTGGGCCTCGCCGGTAAATGATGGCGCGTGGTGTGCGCTATGATGAGGCAAGTAAGCGCTATGCCCAGCGCTACATTATCTTGCCTTTGCTAACCTGTTTTCTTCCTTTCTTGCAGGTTGCAGTGTTTTCCCAGCATGTGTGGAATTCCGGAACGATGCCGGCTGGGAGGCGACCAGCCAGGTAAGCTTCTTGTGCAGTTTGTGGTTTTGAAATGTCTAATATGCCTTCTTTAATATTGTCCTTTCCCTTCCTCTTTAAGGTCTTTCGGTCCGGGTGGCATGCGGATCCAGAGGAAGCTGTTCACTGGAGCTGTGAGCGGATAATAAGATGGAGATTGCAGGTAAGATGCTGCTAACGATGTTCCTTTTGTCTCCTTGCTGGTTTGCTTCTCCGAGGCTCGTGGGTATCACAGGACACGGTGAGCATCACGTTGCAGATTGCAAAGTAACGCAAAGCGTGCTTTCCTATTCGGGTGTGTTTAAATAGTCTCAACAAAGTAGTCCAGGTAAAGTAGTCCCTAGGCCACCACACCCAAAACACTATACGGCATAGCTTGGTTCCCAGGAGTCAAGCTATGTGGATGCCTCCATGTTGGCTGAAGGCCCCAAATGAAAAAAGTAGTTCCCTGCACACATGTTCTTCAAGGTGCATGAGCCTGGTGCCATAGGCTCCAGGACTGGCCCCAAGAGAGCCTTGTGAGTGGATGCCAGGCCTTCAAGGCCCCGATGGAGACCCAAGCCCTGATTCCACCTGGCAAGTGGACTTGCCAGTGGGGGTCTGGGGTGAGGGTCGTGACATGCGCTTGTTCTTCTTTCTCCCTTTCTTTTTCGCAATTCCGCTTACAATAATGCACCTTATGCGCTTGTATCTCGCCCCATCCTTTCACTTCAAAGCCCATTACTTTATTCAAGTCTGCCCTTACCTCTGCTTGAAGACCTCTGCATAAAATATGATCAAATATTGGTATAGTCTTATCCTAAGCTTCCCCGGTCTCTTCTGGGCACATATCTTGAATTGAATGAATGTACAATGCTTGGTCTTCATCTTGTCTCATTGTGCGGGCCATAATTAATCCTATATCAGGTTTACCCAGTTATCCTCTTCTCAGGGCATCCCAGATACATGCTCAGCAGTTATTAAAGGGAGCCCCATCGTGTACACCAATCTCTAATCGGACCCCAGGGTACCCTGCTTTCTCCCAGATTGTGTTTGTGTGCTCTCCTAATATAGCAGCAAGCACGCTCTTCATGTCTCCCACTGCTAATGTGGCACCCACTGTCTGCTTTTCTAGGGCATAAATTCACTTCCCTGCTCCCGCTGTAAGTGTAGGCAAGGTCTTTATCAGATTATTTTTGTCCATTTGCGGCCATGGCACATAATGTGACCTTCCTATTCCTATTTGTATTAAGAGGAATTCCGTTATTTCCTTATTTCGATGCTTTCACTCTGTTTTTCCCCCTCACTACTGACATTCATCGTTGGCGAGGTCTAAGCCTTTCCTCACATGGTGTTCTCTCTCCCTGCTCTTCCTCGGTCTAACAGTCTTCCTCGTCCTCCTCCTGTTCTTCTCCACCCTCCAAAGCTTCTGAATTATAATCAAAACTATGCTGAATTTGTTCACTTTGGAATATACCTTATTCATTCCCCCTACCCGCTCATATCCCTTCGCCTGTCTCTATCTTAACATCCTTAATCACTCTGCAATCCATTTTTAACAAGATCTCCCCTGCTGTCTATGTGTCAGCATTTATCATTGGGCTTGGACCTCCCCTCCCCCTCCTCCTCCTCCTCCTCTGCCTTCTGGATTGCTGCCTCTAGATCCCTACGTGCTTTATTTTCTATCATCATTATGATCAGGTCTCATGCTTTACTATTCTTTGCTGTACCCCATGATGCCTTAGGATTTGAATCTGCTTGAGGCTTGTACCAGGGATTTGTATATCCCGCGGCTGACTGTATGGGATGTGCTCCGAGTGTGGGTGGGGCTGTCAGCTGTGCAGGTGTTGGAGCCTGTGCCAAATTGGTGCTTTCTTGTGGAAGGGGCAGGGTTATTGACTGTGCAGGTGTTAGATCCTGTGCTGCCCTGGTGTGTTCCCTTGGAAGGGATGGGTCTGTGGCCACAACAGGTGTCTTATCCTCTTTTTCATTTGTACTTTCTGACTTTCCCTCTATCTCATCATATAATTGCTATAACTCTAATATGCTCCGTCTCTTCTTCAATTGTTTGCCTTTATATGTTGACAAGTCTGTATACCTCTGCTCAATGATCCCCTTACTATGTTTACCTTCCACAGGCCACACGGTAAACATTTTCCCTTCTGGCCCCATCACCCATTCATTGTGATACTTGAGAATCTTCAGCCATATAAGTCGGAAGCTCTTTACACATATACTCAACCGGCGTACACATTTTAACAACAAAAAGCTAATCACAGCATGACAAAAAAATGTTTCCAACAAAACCTCCAGAGGCCACCCCCTATTGTGTGCTCCCGATTCACCACAAAAAACACAAAGGGAAACAAAAAACACTGCGTCTCTGCACAAGCCCCAATAAATCCCCTCCCACAATGCATTCTTTACCACAAATTCTCCTCTCGCCACACATACACCAATCTACTCTCACATAAAACAAAAACACACTTCTGTCTACAATCTATACAACAAAATCCAAAATGACCACTTATGAACACAAGGGTTTATTGTTCTTGCTCTCGCCCTCCCCCCCCCCCCCTTGCTTCAGGATGGAGGGATACAGTCCCCTCTACTACGGGACATCCACTTCTTTTTCTAAGCAGCGCTGCCCTCCCTTTTTTCTCGAGGGAAATCTCACTTTAATGTCTCTTTATTCTACTAGTACTACAACTGTGACATCACTGCTCCCCTCAGCGGGAGCCTTCTTCTCTAGTTCTACTAAACAAATACAAAGAAAATACACCACATGGTTAACTCCCTCTCACACTCCTCACTCACTCCAAATACTCACAATCCAGTTTGTTGTTCCTGCGACTGTTGCACTTGCATTATGTATGTTCTTCTGAGGACCACCGATGCCGTCTCCACCCCTCAAAGATCCTGCACACCTGGGTGAAGCACCAAACCTCCAGCGATCAGGCCAACCTCTTGACAACCCTGGTGCTTGCAGGCCTTCTCGTGGTGTGCCCAATCTCTGCTCCCTGCAAGCAGGTGCTGTTTACCCAGGAAAGTTTAGCAGAGAAGCTCCTAGCCCCTCAGAGGGGCCTGAAATTACATCCCGGAGTCACCAAACGTAAGATAGGCCCAAAACCTGATTAGTCAAAAACCAATCCAATGAGCCAATAAAAGTGCATGAGTAGCAAGAAAAACAAAATATGATTACATGTTATTACAAACGGTTAGCCTCGGCCGGGATCAATTAAAAAAATCATTCAACGTGTCATCATTAAATGGTGGTTTTAATAGGAGTGAGTGACATCATTGCTCTGACAATGTTTCAAGCTACATGTACATTCTTACTCAGTGATTGCTGTCCCTTATAGAAATGTATATAATACCTATTCCTATTTGCCTTTCCTATTCCTTGTTACCAATCAAATGACTTCCTCTTGACAATGACCTAACCATCAGGTAATCCAGCTTCTCCATTCCTAATTGGTTGATTTAAATTCTAACATTTTGCAACATACAAATCAGTTTACCATTGGCTATCCCACATTGAGTGTTCCATTGTGGGTTTATTCCCCCTTGATTTGAATAATCACTTTGTGAGGTGTAGAGAATGTGGCAACACAAATGAATACTTCATCACATTCCCACGAGACCAAAATGTTGACATTATCTGACCGTTTTCAGCCTTGTGGCTATATAAATGACAGCTAATATTGCAACTTCTCTTCGGAAACATGTTTGAACTTTTAGTACATTTCCTTCTTTTCCCATGAGGGTACTGCATGACTTCATAGGGCTTGTTTTTTGACCCGTTACTCCAAGACCATGTGAAAATCTGGAGTTTACATCTGCATGTGGATATGTGTGTGTGTAGCCTGTTTAGATTTTATGTGTATAGTTGGATGTGGGGTCACTCATTTTCCCCACCCTTGCATGATACTATACTTTATTCCCTCCATTTTAACAGGTATTATTTTGCTAATTTTGACAAAGTACCCTTGTTGCTTGGTACTTGCATCTTCAGTCTAAGTGGGCATTTTCCAACAGGGGTCAGTGTGTTTCTTCTGTCTGATCAAATTCGTCTGGTCCACATCTCAGCACACTCCCTTGTTCACACCCAACTGTGGCTTTCATCTTGCTAGTTTTTAAATTATGTTTAAGAACATTGCTTGTTATATTTTTCTCTCGTTTAGGGCTTGGGAACCTGCTGCACCCTCTGTTTATAATCGATCCCTGTGCAGCTTTTCGCATCTTCCCTACAGAGTTCTGACCTTGTCTTTTGCAGTGTCTGAGACAAATGGGAATTAAATCTATTTTACCACTAGAAATGTGAATGTTTCTCTGCAGCCTACAGTGGAACTATGGGAAGTGTCATGTGTTTCCTTCCTTTACTTATACGTCTATCCTATTCCGAATGCACTACTGCATGCTAATAACCACATATATTACCCTACAAGCTTTGCACTGTCAATATGATAAATGCTTCGGGTTTCTAATCTGTATTTCACCATTGACTGCTCTCAGAAATTCGCCAGAAATTCCTCTATCCCTTTGTCAGCTTCACATAAGGCCTACGTGTCTTGCATAATAACAAGATGGCTGCCCTTCTGTATGATCATGTCTCGTATTAGAGAGATTTCCTTCATTTTTACTTTCTCTTACGCTTGTGGTGTTGGATCTGCATCCCAATAGTTGAAAACTATTTTTGATGGTGGAAGGATTAGAGGGAAAGGCTACAGAGTAGGCTTGAGCAAGAATCCAGTTTGGTGCAACGAGAGTAGAGGGTTATACAATCTTCCTCATGTTGAGAAGGCCGATCCTGGGATGCAAGTGGATGAGATGAATTGAAAGAGTTTAAGGTTGCTACTGAAGAGGACCATCAAGGTTTTGGACCATGGGTGATGGAGTGAGGAAGTCAGGAGGAAAGGAGATTGGAGAGTGGGGTTGGCATTGGAGGTTGGTTGAAAGATAACTTCTATTTTGGAGGAAGTTAGCATCAGGCAGCTTTGCAGCTGGGGGATGAACAGACTACTCCAAGCCAAGAAGTATAAATCACAATTTTTACTAGAAACAAGAGGAAAATTAGGATAGGATTTAATGGAGGTCACAATGTGGGATTCTTAAATATAACACATAAGTGGTCAGGCTTCTCTTAAGACTGGGTCCTCAGTCCTTTCTTCACTCCCTTGAACTCTGTTAGGCAGAATCCTGTGCAGTGCCCTTAGGGACCGCTACACACAATTAAGACTACAGGTGGCAATACAAGTTTTACCTTTGGTACAAGCCTGTACTGCTATGTTAAAGTGGTAGCCGTAGCGGAGCAGCCAGGCTTATCTCAAGAGTATATGAGCAGTAGCAGAGATTACACAAAGGGACCACAATTACTGTGACTCAAGCAAGCACTGACTCAAGGTTTCGGGTAAAAAATATAAGTACATTTATTTTTAAACCATTGGTTATAAACACAACACTTCTATTAATTCAAAATCACACGTAAAATACACTACAACCAACCAATTCACTTTGGTACACCCTAACTCAAGGTAAGTACCCTATGTTTTAACAGACCGGTGTTGTGCAACAAAAGACGTTACCGGGAATACGTATGCGATCACTTTTTGACAGTAATGACAGTTTGGTCTTACTAAAGACATGCGTATCCGCAACAAGAAATGTTACCGGGGCAAAAACACACTTAGCACCTGAGTTAACCAGAGAGAGTTGGGGTCAAAAATCATAGTTTTGTCAAGGCAGACAGAATCAGAGAACACTCATTGACAGAAATTCAAGAGTCAATAGGCCGGAGCCAGTGTCAAGTGGAACCGGGTTCCTGTTGTTGAGGATCACACAGTCTGACAGTTCAATATTCAACGTTGCCAGGAGTACTTAGATATTGTCAACAGAGGAAGCAAAAGTTATAAGAAGGAGGAAAGACAAGGGCAAGCCTTGGAGGCGAAGAAAAGGGATTCACCCTAATTCCTCAAGCAGAACACAGTACCTTATTCAATGAAGAAGCTGGTGCCACAGCAGTTGTTCCTGGTAGTTTCCTGCAGACCCACGGTTCCTGGAGCTTCGGTACGAAGGAGGACACCTGGAGGGGTCTGCATCACACAGGGATAAAGCCAGCAGCAGCGACGGCGAATAAAAGGTGCGCTCCTTAAAAACTACAGCAGTCTGCAGTGATTTCGACCAAGAAGAGGATCCTCTGGCTGTGGAAGATGAGCTGGTTATCCCCACCAGGCTCAAGGGAAGAAGATTCCGGACTGGATCTTCTCTGGTCGTCGAAGGGTAGATAGCTCAGGACTGCAGCAGGGCTTCACCGGGATGGGGTAGTTGCAGCAGCCGTCTTCTCTGCTTCTCTTCGGTTCCTTGTACTTCCAGTGGTGACTCTCACTTCTAGCCCAAGAGACCTGCCTTTTATGCGAAAATCCCCCATTCACACAGCCCGGTTGTCTACCACGCAGCAGGGGGGTTGTCCAGCCCGGATAACCACCTCAGCCAATCATGGCAAAGTGTGACTTTGCTGTGCAGGGGGTGACTACACCCCTCCCTCACATTCAGCCCACCTAGACACCCAGCCACCTGGAGGAGGGCTTTGTGGCAGAAGCCTGCCAAAAAACAGTGAACAAAGAAGGCAAACCTGGTTTGCCGTGCAAAGTAAAACACGCGAAACAATGCTCTAGGAGGTACAGATAAAAAGGGCTAAGGATTACTCCATGTAAGATGGGGTGTACGTGATCTGTGGTTAAATGACTAGGCAAAGTTAATGGTAACTTTACCTTCTTCTGTGGGACAGTAGTCAGCCTCAGAAATGGAGTGGGTGGGAAATCTAAAAGACAACCCTGTGTCACTGCACTGAAGGTGCTGTGTAACACACAAAAGAAGGGGGCTACTGAAGTGGTGTACTCCAGAGTCCACAATCACAAAAGCAGATGAAATACACATGGCAAAAAGGTAAGAGTGGGAAAAAGAGGCACACTCTTAACAAGTGAAAAAAATAACTCCAGAAATCCAGCAAAGCTGCTGGGGGACTCACTAGGTGAGGGAAATTAGAGATAAAATTAGAATTCTCCCTAACAAACTCCATCTCCCTGATGGGAAAAAAGTGTCAATCGTAGTCTCTGAATATTAAAGTGACCAACACTTCTTTCTTTCTCTTGTGTGATGTGTCGTAGGATTCATCAAGATGTCAGACTTCATCTCCTAGGATTCTGTAATAACTGATAACACTACCTCCTGTGCCCTGGAACATGTGTCAGCCATCACGATTTTAAGATTGCATTGAACACTGGGGTCCTCAGGTTTACCCCTTTTGCAGGCTGTCTAGGCTCCCCTGGGTGCTGTTCCACCACCAACATTAGAGCCCCTACAAGACCTTGGGCCTTATTACAATATTGCCGGTCCAGAAACAAGATCAATGGCACCCTTGTTTCTGGACTGGCAAACTACAAGTTTCCTGCCGGAGCCACTGTGCCCGACAGGTCTGACCCTGCTGGGCGCAGCGGCCATGAGAGGCAGACTTGTCACAGGAGCACCTGCACTGTTGCTAAAGGTGCCAGTGCTCCTGTGTCCCCACTCCCATAGAGTCCCACAGTACTCTATGGGAATGAGGATTAACAAATGTACCAGCGCCTGACTTCCTGGCCGACAGACTTGTAATAGCCCAGTGGCACCGGGATGTCAGGCGAGGCGCTGGTTAATTATTACGGGTCTGGAGGCCACCTGCTGGTTCCACCATAATGAGGCCCCTTATCTCTCAAAATGCCTATTTTTTCATAGCCTCCTTCTAGGGCACCTCCTTATCACTCCCTCCACCACCTCCACTCTCCCCACTTTATTTGCTCTCTTTCTTCCTTCCGCAAGCTTCCTCCATGCTCCAGGCTGTTCCTCCTCACTCCTATTTCCTTATCTCTCTCCTCCTGATCTTGCCTCTCCTTACTTCCCCTCCACTCTTAGCGTTTTACCTTTGTTCTCTTCACGCTCCTTTTCTACTCCTTCACCTCCCTTCTTAACTCTCTCGAGCCCTTCTCCTTCATGCTTGCCTCCTCCGCCTCTGCTTTAAGCTCTCTCTTCTCTTGCACCTTCAATGCTGCTCATCTCCCTTTCCACACCTTGCCTCTTTGTCATGCTGCTACGCAGTATCCTCTGCCTCACACTGCATACTCCAGACTCCCACAACCCGTTCTGACTTCTCTCTCTTTAATCCCTGCATGGAATGGGCCACAGGATGCTCAATTGTACAAGGGTTTCCATGTGTGCAAAATGTTTGTGCATGCATTATGAGAGAGGTTTTGGCAAAGGAACTACAATTTTCGCATATGAGTGCAATTGGTAAGCAGAGACTGTCACTGCTCTGCTTGCCAAGGTTTTGTTTATTTGGGGTCACCATCTTGAAGTTATAGTGTGAACTCTGGCAGTTGCTGCTGCCCACCATGACCAGGTTCTCCCTTCTTCCATGACTGGATAAGATGTGATTTTCTGTTTCACTCAGGGCCCTGCAAACACAAGCAGGCTGTCATGAGATGAGCTGTGCAAGCTGTACATGCAGACCTGTGTCCCTGGGAAAGCCATTCTTCCCCATTAATACTACGCACTCGACGGACATCGGCAGTAGCTGTTCTGTGGCCTGCCAGAGCATTCACAACATTCTTCTTGGGAAATGAAGGGAACACTTCCTCACAGCAAGCTGAGAGGCCTAAGGGGTCATAGTGTGGCTGACTAATAAATGGCTAGAGATGGACCTGGGAGCCTGGAGTAGTCATTATATTCATCCTCTGGGGACCACATCATGGAGCAGGAAGTGGTCCCCATTCATCATGGACTCCTCAGTCCCAATTCTAGACTTAGACATGAGACTTGGTCATAAATTGTAGGGGCTTAAAGTGGCATATGGCAGCGAGACCAGTAGTGATACATTCAATGATAGAAGGGATGAAGGATGAAAAGGAGAACAATATTGAAGTATCATCAGCAAAGAGGTGGTAGTGAAAGCGAAGGGTTAAGATAAATTTGCTCAGGGTAAAAGTGTAAAAAGGAGTGGCCCAGAACTGATCTGGGAGGACCACCGATAGAAAAGAGTAAGAGGGAGGAGGTCCTGGAGTTCCATGAGATGGAAAAGGAGTGGTCAGAAAGAAAGAAGGCCATCCAGTCAAGTGCAGTGTCCTTAAAGGCAGTGAAGGAGAATGTTTAAGAGAGGGAAGGATAATCCCCATTTTGAAGGCTGCCAGGAAATCCAATGTTTGAAGGTAGATGTTGGGATTGGGGTGTTCATGGAGGTGAAGGACCTGTTTGCAGAGATGGAAAAGAATGGTTCAGGTGAAATCTGCAGAACAGTGGAGCATTCAGAAAAGTCTTAGAAATAAGATGGCAGCCAGTCCTTATAATGGCTCAGTCTGCGGTCCTGTGTACAGCCATGGGCTGCAAGGGAGACCGACTGATTCAATTTGAAAGAGCTGATCTTTGCACTTAGCAATTCGGGGACACAGCTGTGAGAGGTTTAGAGAAGGCATGCCTCTGCAGTCGTGGCACACCATTATAAAGGGTCCTGGTAGTTTATTCTGGATGCATTGGAGGGGAAGAGAGTCCAAGAAGGGCAGAGGTGACAACTGAAAGTGGTGAGGAGGTAGTAGAGAGAGTAGAGGTGCAAGCATTGAGAGAGGAAGAGTTAAGGCAGTGAACTAGAAGGAGCGAGGAACTTAAAAGAAAGATGGCAAGAAGGAAGGGTTTGAGATCTGGGAGAAGGAGCGCAGAAGCAGGGTGGATAAGAAATTCATAAAGAGCCGGGGAGGTTGAAGGCAATATGTTGAAACAACATAGGAAGGACAAGAAGAAAAGAAGAGTAGAAAGGCAGGAGGCGTTAGGATGGAAAATCCTGAAGAAAAGAGCAGACAGAGTGGAGAGAGAAGCAGTAAAGATCCTTGTACAGGAAGAGGATAAGGGGAAGAGAATTGGAAAAACAAGAATAAAAGGAGGGAGTGCAGGAAGTCATGAGGAAGACAAGGATGAGGAACTACTGGTAGAAGTGGAAAAAGAGCCAGACGGGAAAAGAGGAGGAAGGAGTAAGCAAGCTGAGAGGTAAGGTGAAGAGGGCCTAAACGTTGCATGACATCAAGAAGGAACGCACTTTGGAAGAGAGGGGAAGACGCAGAGAGGACAAGAGAAGGGGACAGTGCCATAACTCGAAGGCGGCCAAGGGGTAGGGGGCCTTATCTTCCATTGCTACTAACAGTACCTTGGGGCTTGTTCCTTGCATTCCCCAGGCTTGGGAAAGTCTGGCAAAACTGCCTACATGCTTGGATTATTGGTCTACAACATTGAGCCCCATATGGCGAAGTTTGCAGTCAATGAAATACACTCTTCCGATGATAACAAAGGAGCGACTAATCTTTCAAGCCAAGAAAGAAGTATTGAGGCACTTAAAATCCAAATACTGTGAGTTAATTTCACTTGGCCACCAGATGGCAGCACCAAAAGGGATAGAGTGATGCACTGATGGACCGTGGTTCTTAAACAACCTGGTATTGCTCCATTTTCATATTATTGAAAATCCTGCATCCTTAATTTCAGCTTATCCGGTATGCCCTGCACGGGCTCTTTTCTTTCAAATAAACCAATTTAACCCTTACTTTTTGGTTGTGCTTTGTCTGTTCATTCCCTCTCTAAAGACTCTGGTTGAGACTCAAACCTGGGATATTGGTCGGTAGAGAGAAATTCCCAGATTCACCCTTACTTATGCACATTAAGTAGCTTTGGGTTTTACACCTAAGTTACTAGGGTAATCGAGACGTGGAACCCTTGCTCACTGTTCTTAGAGAGGCACAGCTCCACCTCACTGACAAGGCCCAACTAGCCCGAAATGCCTGTCTGGGGATACTGTTGGTACTCTTGTTCAGAAGAGAATTGCCTAGCATTTTGGTGCTGGGCTGCCCTTGGGCAGGACAAAGACAGATGTGTAGTGGAAATTTCTCTTCTGTGAAAGGATGGCGAACTAAATACCCTGGTTGTGACTCAAACCCGGGATATAGGCCGGTAGAGAGAAACTCCCAGAACCCCCTTACTTATGAGTCCCTCGTACATGACATGAGAGCAGAAGACGTGCTTAGAAAGCCTGAGGCGCGAGTGTGGACAGTGTCAGTGGAGTGTTTACTCTGAAATCCAACTTGGAGGGGGTTGAATAGTACATGAAGCTCAAGGTAGTTGACAATTCACTTAAAGGCAACTCCCCCAGGATTTTGTGAAAGGTGGGGCAGAAAAATACAGGTCTGGTGAATAAGGCATTGTTGAGGTCTTGTGACCATGGCTATTTTGTAGCAGGTTGGGAAGATTGCTGCTGGAAGAGAGATACTGTAGAGGGAGGAGAGGCAGGACAAGGGGACAGATTCAAGCTCTTTGGATACTTGGGATGTGGATGATTGATAGGAACACAGGATGGGATGACTGAGCAATGGATAAGTATGGGTTCATTTTCATAGCCTGGAAGGAGAAGAACGTGTGGGCTGGTGGAAGGAGGGAGGGTAAAGTTGGGAGAGATAGATGGATGGACAGTTTATTACATATCTTGGTGACATTGTTGGAGAAGTGGGAGGCAAAGTCATTAACAGAGTATAAAGAGCGTTTATTAAGGGGGAAATGATGCCCCAAAGGTCCGTAGACAACTTGTGAGGTTGCAAGCTGACAGTGGATGTAAGATCTGTATAGTAAGAGGATTTGGGAGAGTCCAAAGTGGTAGTAAGGCAAGGAGGCAGTGTTTGTATGTAGTAAGAAGTGTAAGGGATTAAACTCAGAAAACAGCAGCAGAGGGGAAGACGCATGGTTGTACTAGACTATTGTATGGCTGGGGTGATCCACGGTTGAGGATGGTGATAGAAGATGATGGAGTGTGCAGGATAGTGATTGTTAATGGGAACATACACTGGAGGGTTGAACTCTGTGAAGGTGAGGCAGTAGTATGGGCAAGTGGGGAAGAGGGAACTTGGGAGCTCTCGACTATAATGAGAGAGGATTTAATTGTGTCTTGTTTACAGAATAGGGATGGGGAGGTATAATAGATGGTGACTTGAATGAGTGAGTGGTTCAAGGGTGAGGGGTCAATGGTGAGAGTCAGGGAGTTAAGAGTGGAGGATAGGCAGATGAGATGTATTGAGTTGCTTTGCGTATGAGTAGGAAGGTTATCATGGCGGACCAAAGAGTGGTCTGAGAGAGTGGGTTCCAGCTGCAGTTGTTGAAACTTGGCTAAGTTGGATAGGTTGAGGTTACCCATGATGACTATGAGGATATCAGCTAGAAGAGATTTTATTAATAGGCCAAGGACAGAAAAGAAGATTAATGGTACAGAGTGGGCAGTAGATAAGGATCACAAAAGCCATCTCTTATAAATGCAGAAACCCATCAAGTGAAAAAATGGATTGCACCTTCTAATTTGTCCTTGCTTTGTAAGTTCAGCACGTCTTTATTAAATTAACAAACAAATCAGATGCCCAGATGCCTGTCACAACTTGATTCTCTGTGCAAAAAACAGAAACAATTGCAAAAACATGTGCTAGCTACTCTGCATCTGTGCATCCTACTACAAGGTGGAAATACCTATGTTTTTGTGTTCCTTAAGTGAGTCTCTCGCTGCAGTTTCATGCATGCTGTCTAAACATCTCTTTCCCCATCTCAATCTTTTAAGCCTAAACAGCACAACTACTGATGGTTGAGTCTGTTTGTATACAATCTTACATTGCTTTATTTAATCTAGTGATCCATCCTATTGCCATTCCCAACTCTCTAAAATCCCTTTCCACTAACAGTATTTGTCCCAAATGATCTGTCTTTTCCTCTCATGCCTCCCTAGATGAAGGATGGCAAACTCCCTGCTCAACAGGAAGGAGCAGGACATTGCACACTCTATCCATGAGCATTAAAACTAGTGGGAGTAGGAGTGACTTCTGCCTGAACTAGCCAATGGCATAAGCAAGTCAGGTACTCAGTGTGCCAATGGCTACCGTTGTCCTACTTCACTGGTTTAATTCTGTATGGAAGAGTCATTCTCAATGTTCCATGTTTTAAACTTTTTTTGCTTTTCATTGAACAAATCCTGGTGTTTTTCTCTTCCAAGAGGGCAATCCCCGGCTGATGGCTTGGACCAGTGCATCCTTCATGACCTTATTCCTGAGACTGTAGATGAAAGGGTTCAGCAGGGGAGTGAGAATGCTGTTAGCCACTGCAACTATCTTACTGGAATCCAGAGAGGTGCTCTGTGTGGGCCGGGCACACATAAAGATGCAGCTGCCATAGACGATGAAGACCACAGTCATGTGGGAGGCGCAAGTGGAGAAAGCCTTCCAGCGGCCCTTGGCCGAGGGCATCCTAACAATGGCAGCTACAATGCAGATGTAGGAGACCATGGACAACAGCAGTGAGCCCAGAACTAACAAGGAAGCCAGAACGAAGTCCAAGAAGACAATGAGGCGTGTGTCTGAGCAAGCCAGCTTTATCAGAGGCTCCACATCACAGAAATAGTGATTGATCACATTCGGCCCACAGAAGGAGAGCTGGAATGTCAGAACCGTCTGCACAATGGTATCCAGGAAGCCCCCTGCCCAGGAACCGAGTACTAGAAGGCTACAGAGGTGGCTGTTCATGATGGTGTTGTAGCGCAACGGATAACAAATGGCTACATACCGATCAAATGACATGACAGCCAGGATTAGGAACTCAGTCGTACCTAGAAGAAAGTAGAAATAGGACTGGGTCAGGCATCCAGTAAAAGAGATCGTCTTCTGCCCTGTCACCAAGTTAAACAGGATTTTGGGGACAATGGCTGTGGTGAAGCATATGTCCAACAGAGCCAGGTTGCCCAGAAAGAAGTACATAGGAGTGTGGAGCCGCCGGTCTACACAGGCGATGGAGATGATCACCATGTTGCCTGCCAGGATGGTGACATAGATGATCAGGAGCCCAATGAAAAGCAAGATCTGATGGTTTGGGGTCATGGGAAAGCCGAGCAGGATAAATTCAGTCACGCTGGTCCCATTTCCCAGCTCTGTCGTGGTGTTAGTAATCGGATCTGTAGGAAGAGAGGAACAATGTGTGAAGATACATTGAAAGAGTCACAAAAGACAGAGTGGTCGCATAACATTTACTTCATTATTTATTTTATTTGGGATTTACAGACCATCAGACCTTAAACATTACTCGTATAAAGTTGCAAAGAAAGGGAGTCGGAGTAAGAGATGAGAGACAATGGGAAGGAGAACATAGCCTGAAAATCCATGAGTTACACAGTCTCGGGTAAACCAAGGTCTAGGCATTCTTTCACAACATAGCATATGCGCTCTTGAAATCATAAGTGCTCACAGTGCATAAGCTGCAGGCCACAACATATTCTGCATGGTGGTGTGTCTGGGTTCAAATGAAAAAAGACTGGTGTGGTGGAGAAGGCATTTCGTGAGTGCTGCATAAGTGCAATAACTTAACAATTCCAAAAATCTGTATTAGTCACATCTAAAAACATCTTAAAGCCAATAATCATCTTTCAATACATAATGAAAAATAGAATGTACAGCATCTTTACAAGGGATAATTTCCCACCAAACAATTAATGCACAACCTCTTGGTTACTTTCATATTCTCTCTCTCCTTCCTGCCAATGCACTTCTGCAAGTCACGAATGCACGATCCAATGGCATCAAAAAATTATGCTAATGAGCATTGTAAAGAAACCCAAAATGGTATAGGATGGTTATGTGATCCTGATATAAATGGTAGAAGGAGACTCAACTGTTCTTACATACTACACATTTTCAATTCTATTCCTACGCTGGGACTATTAAGATCTGAGGACATAGATTGGATCGAATTGAACAACACTAACAATAATAGGATGTTGTGTCAACTACACTCACCAATTATGACAAACATGTTCTGGGAACACTGTATGGATTTTGAACAACTGGGACTGGAACTATTTCAGTTTCAATCGCATAAAGCGGCAAAGAGCTTCCTGCAGTTCCAGAAACCCCGACATACGGTGCTGGAGGAACCTAAAGAGCTAATTGTTCCTCTGAAAGCAACAGAGGCAACTGCGCTTACACAATTAGTTACTTTGACCTCCGGGATTAAGGATTGGTCCTGGTTGATTCCTTTAGCAAATACGCTAAATTAAATCAAACCACAGCCACCCACATAGTAACCAAGTCCTCTCTATAATATCTTGGAATCCCTGTGGATTTATCAATTTTAACACATGGATTCACACTTCTGCTCTCTTAGATCAAACCTCAGTTGTAATTTTTCAGGAGACCATGAAAATAAATAAATTTGCAATTGACGGTTTCACGTCTTATACGGAAGCGAAAAGAAGCAGTAGCGGGCGCCACATTGGAGTTCTAGCCATTTTGCTCAACAACAATATGAATATAACATCTCGGTCACTTGTCGCCACAAAGGCGATTCTTGCTGTTGAATTTACATTTTTTCACGGTAATGCCCCCCTATATAATGATAACCATCTATTGGAACCTGTTGAACGACTCTATAGTTCATATGTTGGAACAGCTTGACATCATACTAGAGGAGATTTACTCCAGACACCTCGATCACTATATTATATTGGGAGGAGACTTCAACGCATGCTGCCTGCCTTATTCAAACTCTGAGAACTAAGAGGTTGTCTTCCTACCATCTGCTGGTAAAACAGAATGGGGACAGATGGTGTGATTTTCTAGAAGGATGGGACATACACTTCCTGGAATTTCACCCGGAATCCTTACGCTATACCTGGCAGCGGGGTATAAAAACCTTGCGCATAGATTATATTGCAGTATCTGCCCAGCTCGCACACACGTCCAATTTAGGGCACACTATAAACCCCTTGCTAGGTGACCACATAATTATCACAACTATAAACATAAAAGGTTCCATGTGTCAGATTAATGCTTCTTTGGGGTGGGTAGAAATAGACCGACCTCTATTATCCATTAGATGGACTTCTCATCTATGTCAAAAATGTATTAATATGATTAGTAGAGAGGTTCATACTTTGAATACAAAATGTCTGAATTCTCGAGACATGAGCCTATACGAAGATCATTACAACAGGTTAATTACAGCTATGTTGACTAAACTTGGAAAAGAACACCTTCAGAATAGACATCTTAAACTAACAAAAGATAACGCTGAGATAAGAGCTCTAAAACTTAGGAAAAATAAATCGCTTTGCGAATTAAAGAAACTTTGTTTGCCCCATCAAGAAAACGTGAATAGAAAAAGATTAATTTGCAATATTTATACAAACAAATGTCATAGGATAAAAAAAAACAGAAATGATTAGTAACAACCAAAAAATAGTTGCCTACCTATGTACCAACAATAGGCAAACAATTTGGACCATGATGAGATCTATTTCAAGCAAACAAGTGGATACCTTTGCAGCATCAATATCTGCTGCATGACGGACATCCTTTTTTTGGATAAATATAAACTTCCCAATGAATTCACGCAAGTAATTGCTGCTAGATGCCCCCAGACAAAATGTACATCTTGTCCATGGTCAATTTTGGACATTGAATGGGCAATATCTCACCTAAAATATTCTCAGGTGTCGGGCCCTGATGACATCCCTTCATGCATAATAAAACATAATCCTAACTTTTGGCCTCCAATATTGAAAATAAAATTTGATAACATCTTTATTTTAAATAAGATACCTGAATCATGGCATACATCCATCATAGTACCTATTTGGAAAAAATTAAATCACGAACAAACAGAAAACTACTGTGCAATCGCACTCCTAGATGTTTTGAAAAAGGTATTTTCAATTATAATCTTAAAGGAACTTGAACTCTATATTAAGCAAAATAAAATACTATCTCGATTTCAGATAGGATTTCGCCAGCAGATGGGTACGCCCGTAAATGCAACAATCCTAGCACATTTGTTAGAGACGACCAGGAAATGTAACAACGCCCCCATTTATATGTCATCCTTGGACCTCACTTCTGTATTTCACTGTCATTCGAAACATGCTGTGGAAAAAAATTAAGGTAATGAGTTCTCTCCTCAAATTTTCTGGATACTTTCAATGTTGCATGCTGACACTACTATCAAAATACGAATCAACCAACAGGGAGCGACTACCGACCTCATTTCCACTAACATTGGAGTCAAACAATGCTGTAACCTTGCAGCGACTCCATTTAATTTATACTTAAGTGATATTGACGCAGTATGGTCCCAGGGAGTGTGCTTTCTGGCAAAGCTAGGCAAATGAAAAATCCAATGGCTAGCATTTGCTGACGACATCTTATTTTTCGACCTGACCTCGTTTGGATTACAAAACAAGTTGGCACTCTTTAATCAATATGTACACAAACACAATTTGCAGGCAAACCCTAAGAAATCAAACATCATCACCTTTAATAACATAACTACAGAAGGAGAATAAGATGAATAAGATTTTACAAATGAAGCCTAGCAGGGACACAAATTGAATGCGCCCTTTCTATCAAATACTTAGGATATAATCTAGGTAACACCTCCTCTATCACCATGTTGAAAAATGCCATAATAGATAAAACCAAACCGTTCTGCTCACAAATGAAGATCATATACGCTAGGTATTGCCAGTTTTCAATGTCTCCACTGTTTGAATACTGTTCTCTGAAAGTGGAGGCTGTTATACTCTATGGCCTAGACATGTGCCTTGCCAATCTTGACATTACACTTAATCTTGCACAGGCCATGCTATGGAAATCCACACTTAGGCGCTCTAAGGCGCTTCCTAATGTAATTTTGTGGCAAGAGTTAGGGATTGTTTCCCTAGCAGCACGACACAAATGGAGACAGTTAAACAACTATTTGAAAATGTTGGAACCTTCCAGCAATTCTTTATATGAAAATCTTGCAACTATGATAGAAGAAAGTACCCCAAATTATATAAAGAAATATAATAATGAAATGATAATGACGTTAAAATATATTAATCTAGACATTGTCGACCTATGCCTATGACGTTACGTTAAAAAAGCTCTTTGAAAATGATTGGCTTAACACTCTAGAGTTAATTTCTAAATATGCACAATACAAAAAAAATGCAAACTTTCTGACTAAGCGCATCCCTCGCCAAAAATATCTTATATGCTTACCCGATAGCAGGGCGAGAGATCAATATCTACGTTTGAAACTTAATCAGTTTCAAACAAATGAAAAGATACAATATTGGGCTAAGGCAAACATGGCTGAATCAAATGGAATGTGCCCATTTTGTAATAATGAAGAGCAAAAGGAAATTTTAAAACATCTAACCATGTATTGTGACTATTTTGAAACTGAGAGACAAGTCATTTTAGGTGAAGCTAACACCAGCTGCAAAGCGAGTGGGAGGGAATGGCTATGGACCCGAAACATGTGGGGCACAAACATGACCCTGATGCTATCTTTGGCTCGCCCACTATCAGTCATACACAAAGAGATTCAGTCCAAAACTTGGCAGAGATCTAATTGATAAACATGGCATATCTGAATTGAAAAAAACTTTTAATCTCTTCCACAATGGTCTGTACAATCGCTAAAACATTTAATCGCAAAGCTATACTACCCAATCAGAGTGCACGTTTTTTACATTACTCCTTATCTGCGCACTGTATACATCTTGGGCTCACCGAATAAAATAGCAATAGACCACTAGATGTTACACATTGGTAAACGAGTTGGTCTATATATCAGTAGACCAATGAAGTTGTATGATGTTGAACATATGGAAGTATTAAGGTTTTTATGAAACTAGACATCGAACTTAGAATTATGTTGTTAAACCCTCGATGCAAAATGGGATGCTAATATGATCTACTCCAGATATACTCTTATGTAAGGAAGGAAATAGACCTACCACTAGTACATGTATATACTGACATGATTTAGCTAGGGCTTAAACAAGTTCTGAGGGAGGTTTTTAATACCTATTGTGCTGCGCCTAATTTACATAGGCATCAATTAGTTTTATATGTTTGATATGTTTAATTTGAAAGGAAACTGATGCATATGTTTAATTTGAATGGAAATCGATGCAAAGTGTTATTCGTTTAACTTGTATTGAAATTGTTGTTAAAATAATTTAGATTGTTAATATAATTGGTGCAAATGTAAATCAATGTGGAGTTGACATTATGATATGAAGAAGCCAAAGGGCGGACAGCTGACCATACACATTCAATTTGCATTCAGATTATTTGTAAATGGTACAACAATAATTTAATGGTTGTAAAAATTTGTTCAACGAACTAAAAAACAACAACTTAAAGGAAAAAGAAATAAAATAGCATATAAGTGCAAGTTTGGCTGATGGAGGGGAATATATCACTTGCAGCTCTACCTTGATAAATATAACGTTCCATTGCATAACAATTGGATACATCAGACACTTAAAAATGTTAACATAAAAAGGACAAAAAAGGAAAAGCTTTACTAACGACTCCCATGATAAATGATCAGTTCCTGACAGGGCTAGCACCCGCCTCCCTACCCAATTTGTATCTCAGAGTGGCAACCACCAGGCAAAGAAAGATGTAAAGATAAATACAATGATTTGGCGGCCACGAACAACCCTACATCTAAATAATCCTCTCTCCCTAAAAAACTCTTCCTGTCCAAATAATATTTTGCCATTACGTATTTCCCAGCATTTTTGATATCTGGTTCTATCAAACATCTTTTGAACTTCTCTCTCCCCACCCCCACATGTCTTTTTTCCATGGTCTCAGGGTGATTCCACATGTGCGGTAAACCTAATTTTAACAGCCATGCTTTCACATGTCCAAACCACGATAAATGCTCGACCCTATGCGTCCTCCTTGGGGTATGTGAAGACCAGCAGGAATGGTGTGTTGCCAGAGTCTGTGGTGACTGCAGAGATCTGCACTTCTCCAAGGACCCCTGAAGCTAAAATGAACCTGGACCACCTGGAGATCTATGCTGGCACCACAGAGACCCACGCCTCCATCGGGAGGCCACCATTGGCAAGAATCCCATCTGAAAGTCAGGCTTCCTGGTACTTTGGTTGCAGAAACCTGCACCTTCCTTGGGAGTGGTCCACATTTGGAAGCCCCATTTCTTTCCTGCATCTTGTGACCCCATCAGCCCCCCCCCCACCCCTGCACAAAGCCCACGTAAGGAACCTGGAGGAATGCTTTGGAACCTGGACTCCACCTAAGCTTTCACTGTATTTTAAGAGCTGTCAATAAAATGCTAGATTAGAGGTAAGAATGTTCTGTGCCCCAGAACTAGATCCAGAAGAGTGAAATTCAAAAGATGAAAGTCGCTACCTGGAGATGGGGATCCATTATATTTTACTATAGCTGCTATATCCATTCTGGTCAGCTCAGTTGAGATTAAGAAGAGCTAATGGTAAAGAAGATCCAGAATTACTTTGACTCTTGCTGATACTCTGTGCCCTGCAATGCCAGCCTCCAACCTGGTGCTAATGGACCCTGCAATGTCAGTCCCTGCTGAGGTGCCCTTCTGCGACTGCCTCCTGATATGATTCGCTGAAGTGTACGCATCCTGGTAAGACCCTCTGGTGCCAACCTCCAGCTATGGAGTCCTGTGGTTTAAGTCTCAATTTTTCGTGTCCTGCAGTATGACCTTGGTGTTAAGGTGCATTGTGGTGCCAGGGTTCAGCAATTGTGCGTAAAACCCTAGCTAAGGGGCACTGGTGTGACAGCCCCATGCTAAGGTGCCCACTGGTGCTAGACTATGTGCCCTGCCATGTCTGCTTTCTGGAAAGGTACTATGGAGTGTCTCACTCATTACAGTGTTCGCCCCCAGCTAATTAGTCTTTCAAGGGCCTGCCTCCTTTTGCGATATCCTGCTGTGCACCTCTTTTGACAAGATTTTCCGTGATTCCTGCCTCCTGCTATTGTGCTCTTCAGTGATTTCCCTAAGGTTAAGGCCTTCTGTGTTTCATGACTCTTATTAAGGTACCCAAACTCATGCTAAATTACCCCAGAGTGCCAAGTCCTTGCTACATTGTCCTTCAGAGCGGACTCCTGCGTAGATACACTTAAGTGCATCCTCCAGCAAAGGTGTCCAGAGTTATCATCTTTGTGCTAATATGCCCTGGGGTGTACGGTTTCTACTCCCTCAGTGATGGTCATCAATATGACAGAGGATGCCTGCATCTACTAAGGTGCTGAACACTGCCAGCGTCTACTCTGGTGCGCTGTATTGACAGCCTCCTAATGAAGTGCCCTACATTACCAGATATCTTCCTATTGATCCCTGTATGCAAACCCCTACTCAGGTATCCTGGATTACCATCCTCTGAGTAAAGGTCCCTTTGGTGACAGTCATTGCAAAAGTGCACTAAAATGCTACATTTATTGTAAAGATACTGTTCAGCCGATGGCTCCTCCTAAGGTGTCCTGTGATGCCATCCTCCAGTGCTGATGTTCTGTAGTGGCATCTTCTAATCATGTGCACTATGGCAAGAATCTCCAACTAAGGTGTACGACATTGTTCATTTGTAGTAAAGTGCCCTGAAGGGACAGCATCCTTCTCAGGCACATTTGTGTCAGATTAGGTGCCCTGAGGCTTCAACCTTACAGTATGCTGTCCTCAAATGTCATGCTTATATACTGAGGCGCCATCTTAGCTTAGTCTTCTCCTAACGTGCCTTGTTGTGCTTTCCCACTGCTTAAGTGCCCCACCATGCCAATTTCCTGCTAAAATACCTGCCAATGCCAAAACACTAATGCGATATCAGGAGCATTTTCATTAATGAAGTTTTGAAGAGGTTTTTGGCCGCCCAGACTGACGCCCCTTTGCTAGAAGGTGACAAGTTTCCTGCATTGTTGTTTGCCGATGATGCTGTGCTCCTCTCTCTCACGCCGGCTGGTGTGCACAAACAACTGGAGATTTTGGTGTCTTTCGCAAAGAAGAATGGGCTTGCCTTGAATATCACAAAAACCAGGGCTATGATCTTCAATGCCAATTCCAATAAGAAGCACAAGCCCTTATCTCTCTTTGTAGAGGGGGGTGCAATTGAGCAGGTTCAGTCCTATGATTATCTAGGTCTGAGAGTTATGGCATCATGCAGTTGGAAAATGCAGGTTAAGAAGACCAACCTGACCTTGGCTAGATATAGCAGGGCCCTCACTAGATTAAACAACGAACATGGGAATGGCGCAGTGCGATGCGGGTCTCACTGGAGGCCTACAGAGCACAAGCATATCAGGCAGCATTGTTTGGGGCGGAACTCGGGGGGCACGTGGAGACCAGGTCCCTTACAGTGACTGAGGCAACAATTCCGAAGAATATCCTTGGTTTGCCCACTGCGGCCCCGAACATCCCAGTGCTTTTGGAAACTGGATTGGAGGGGTTTGAGATGATCTGTAAATTACGCCCGCTTCTTTACTGGGCTCGCCTCTGGTCTAATCCTCACCTTCGTAAATACAAAGAGGCAGTTACAGATGTTTTGTCCCAGCAGGGGGGCAGCTCTTTAAAGTGGGCTGCCCATGTGAAAGGATATCTGGGTTTGCTGAGTTTGGAGTATTGCTGGTCAAATCCCTCAATCATTACATCAGTTGCAAAGGAAGTAATCAAGAGCCCAGCAGGGGCAATGGCGTGGGAGGACATCCGGGGAAGATCCAGGGCTTCTGAGCAGCTTGTCGGACATCTTTCAAAAAAGACGCGGGCGGGCTGCCAAGAATACCTGGACTATGTCTCACCCAGGTGGGAAAGAGCATTATATTTAAAGTTCCGTATTGGAATCTTGCTGACTTCTGTATTTCGGCATAGATGGAATATTGCTGTTCCTGCATCATCTATCCTTTGTGGTGAGTCTGAAGAGACGGTACAACACCATTTGTTATTCTGTCCAGCCACTAAGCGTCTGAGGAAGAGCTCCCTGAAGCCTCTGTTCTTAAGCCGTGGATGTAGGTCCCCAGCAGGTGCTATGGCAATTTGCTGGATGCCTCGGATAGGGGGGCTGTGCTTGCCATTACAAGTTATCTGAGCTGGGAAAGAAAAACTTATATGAGGAAGGCTAAGTTGCTGAACAGTGCTATGGGGTAAAGACATCTTTCTGTACGAGCTGCTATTGTCTGTATAATGTTGAACTGTCTCTATTTGGTTTTAAGGTAAAGCACTGACTGTAATTTTAGTGGAGTAATTATGAGCTAAGCAATTGTGATGATGTAACTAATGTGTTTTTAACTTTTCTGTGAACTGCTTTAATGACCATTGTGTCGAAATAAATCAATAAAAGTAAGATATTGGGAGCAGCCAAGCTCCTCCTAACCATCCCACAGGGCGGGACAACGTTTGGTACAGAGCCAGCTTCCTGTAAGTGGCAAGAAATGCAATACTTCTACTGTAAAGGTATGCTGCGGTGGCTTGGGTACGATATGAAGAGGGACTATTACAACTGCCTATGTGCCCAGACAACTGAGCTTCAGAGGGTGAAGCAGGCTACTGATGCCGTCCCAGCCTTTACTCTTAGAACAGGTTTAATTTATGACACAGTACATACCTTCGTTATGGTGCACATTTCATCATTCTGTCCATCTTTAGTTAATAATTTGCCAATAAGGTGTCCTATATATTTTGCTCCCTTCTGTCATGGAAAGCAAACGCTAGACTTGATCTTGGGTGATGTTGGTTTGCTAAATCTTTCGTAGCAGCATGGCAGGGTGAAAACAGACAAGACAAATGTACAATCCCAATAATTTCAAGGACAGCGTTATTCCAGCCTTCTATCAACAGGTTTTTATAGCTTTTCAGTACTTTGCCTTTAATAGAACTATTGGAAGATTTGATGACCTGCCTATAGAGGATTTTAGTCCCCCCAATTAACATAATGGCTGCCAATTTGATGTCAGGCAGACTCGGACATCCCAAGGGTATTATGCCTTTTTCAGGAGATAACCAACGCTGATGTATACCGCTAAAACAATTAATCCTTTTCTTCCTTTATCAACATTTATTTCAAGTAACGTTATTGTTGTTACTGAATATACTTTTTGGTGGGATAAGCATATTTCTAAATAATTTTGCTTAATCAGCAGTACACAAACGTGTAATTAAATACAATGTTAGTTGTCAAGTTTCTTTTCTCCATTCTGCCTACAGACACACCTTTTAAAATTGATTCCTTTCCTTAGTAACGTTAGGCCCAATACTGAATATAGAGGCCTAGTCTTTCTTGAAATAACATCCTCTTTGCACTTACATTTAAATTTACTTACAATTACATTTCACATCAATATTTATTAAGAAATCATTGCATATATTGGCATTTTAATGTTAATGTTAATGTTAAAGGACATTTGTACCGCACACTATCACCACCGAAGTGGTCCCCTGGCGGCTATGAAAAAGGGGAGGAGAGGGGGTGGGTTAGTGGGAATAAGCTGGAAAAGTGCAAGAGAGCAGTGATGGGCTGTTGGCAGCCTCAGCCCGGTGGGTCCGTTGGCTGGGCTTGGGGTGTTTTATGGTCCGTAGTCGTCGTGTGCTGTTGTGCAAGTCTATGCGTGGTTGTTGTCGCATTGTTGTGAGGTTTGTGCGGATTGCTGCGTTTTAGGCTTGTGGTTGTGTTTGGTTATAGTTTGAGAGGTGTATGCAGAGGGATGGAATTGTCAGTTGGTTGGTTAGTTGGCATTCCTGTCCTTGCAATTGTGGGATTCAATCTAGGTGCGGTGCATGCTAACAGTCACATTTCTATCTATATTCGACGCAAGCTAGGTTCATAATTCTAAGTGTGGTGCATGCTAATAATCACATTTCTATCTAGATGCGACGCAGGCTAGGTTCATAATTCTAAGTGTGGTGCATGCTAATAATCACATTTCTATCTAGATGCGACGCCAGCTAATGTTCAGAATTCCGTACTAGTGTGGCACATGCTAACAGTCACATTACTATCTAGATGCAACGCAAGCTAAAGTTCAGAATTATAAGTGTGGTACATGTTAACAGTCACATTTCTAACTAGATGCGACGCAGGCTAGGTTCAGAATTGTAAGTGTGGTGCATGCTAAGAATCACATTTCTATCTAGACGCGACGCAATCTAAAGTTCTGATTTCCATACTAGTGTGGCACATGCTAACAGTCACATTTCTATCTAGATGCGACGCAAGCTAGGTTCAGAATACTAAGTGTGGTGCATGCTAAGAATCACATTTCTGAAATTCCATCTAAGTGTAGCATATGCTAACAATCATATTTCTATCTAGATGCAGCGGGGGCTAAGCTTGAGAATTCCATCTAAGTGTGGCATATGCTAACAGTCACATTTCTGTCTAGATTTGGCGCAGACTAAACTTGAGAAATTCCATCTAAGTGTGGCATATGCTAACAATCACATCTCTGTCTAGATGCGACGCATACTAAACTAGAGAATTCCATCTAAGTGTGGCATATGCTAACAATCACATTTCTATCTAGATGCGACGCAAGCTAGGTTCAGAATTCTAAGTGTGGTGCATGCTAAGAATCACATATGCTAACAATCACATTTCTGTCTAGAATTGGTGCAGGCTAATCTTTGTGGTTCTCTCTGGTTTTGGTACTAGTTAAAACTATACTGCAGGTAGTGTTTGCTGTCCAGCCATGAATAGGTTTAGGCTGGTGGTCACATATCTCTCTAATAATGCATGGTGTAGGTCTGTAGCAGTCTGGGCCATTGAAAGGTAAGTTAGAGTGGCAGGAGCTTTCTGGAGTAGAGTAATTGCTCTACCCCCCCACCCATGCCAGCACTTACAGTTTTGTCGGTGTCTGGTGGCTTCATTGGCTTCCCCTGCTGACACCTGCAGACACATCTTGGAACCGCCAATGTGGGAGCCGCCCTTGTTCTTGGGTCCTTATCCGCATGGGGCTGCCAGTCAGTGGGCTGCCCAGGGGAGAACAGGTAAGGCCAGGGAGGCAACCAATCACGGGAGGGGGAGGGCTGGGAGGCGGGCTTAAGGCTGGGGAGGAACAACGGGGAGAGCCGGGGCTGCAAGGCAGCATGCGGGGCCTGGGGGCAGCAAAAGGCAAGGCCCAAGATATTGGAGGGCCAGGTGTAGCAGAGCACGGGCTCAGGGGGTCCCCCACTCACCTGCACTGCCTGGAAAGGGAGTGGCATGGGGAGCGGGCGGGGGCTTGGGCGCTACAGGAGCACGAGGTCAAGGCCTGGAGGGGCTCAGGGGGTCACCCACTCACCTGCATGGCCCGGATGGAAGTGGCATGCAGGTCGAGGTGGGGTAAACACACAGGGATCTCTGCAGCCTATCAGGCCAGTGGGAGGCAGCGAAGGCAGGCACAAGGGGAAGCTGGAGGGGACGCGGCCTGTGCTGGGGAGCGGGCGGGGGCTTGGGCGCTACAGCAATATGAGGTCAAGGCCTGGAGGGACTCAGAGGGTCACCCACTCACCTGCATGGCCCGGATGGAAGTGGCGTGCAGGTCGAGGTGGGGTAAAGACACAGGGATCTCTGCAGCCTATCAGGGCCAGTGGGAGGGAGCGGAGGCGGGCACAAGGGGAAGCTGGAAGGGACGCGCCATGCGCTGGGGAGCGGGCGTGGGCTTGGGCGCTACAGGGGCATGAGGTCAAGGCCTGGAGGGGCTCAGGGGGTCACCCACTCACCTGCACGGCCCGGATGGAAGTGGCGTGCAGGTCGAGGTGGGGTAAACACACGGGGATCTCTGCAGCCTATCAGGGCCAGTGGGAGGACCTTAGGTGGGCACAAGGGGAAGCTGGAGGGGATGCGGCCTGCACTTGGGAGCGGGGGGGCTTGGGCGCTACAGGGGCACGAGGTCCAGGCCTGGAGGGGCGCTCAGTGGGTCACCCACTGACCTGCACAGCCCAGATGGAAGAGTACCAACAGCAACCCCATACACGTGTTTCGACCTTGTTGGCCATCATCAGTGAGGTGGAACTGTGCCTCTCTAAGAACAGTGAGCAAGGGGTCCACGTCTGGATTCCCCTGGTAACTTAGGGTGAGACCCAAAGTTACTTAATATGCGAAAGAAGGGGGGTTCTGTGAAACCCTCTACCATCACAAACACAGCCCATTGACCTGTTCTTGGGTGGATGGCCCCTGGGAGAGACTCTACCAAGTTTTTAGCTCACTGTCCCTTTCACAGAGGAGAAATTTCCCTGCATATCAGTCTTTGTCCTGCCCAGGGGCAGTCCAGCACTGAAATGTTAGGCAATTCTCCTCTGAACGACAGTACCAACAATAACCCCATACACGTGTTTCAGCCTTGTTGGGCATCATCAGTGAGGTTAAATGTTAAAGGTATTTGTATCGCGCACCGTCATCAACGGAGTTGGTCCCCAGGCGCTCTGGCGGATCTGTAAATGAGAAGGTGGGATGGGTTAGTAGGTGAAGCGGGAGTAGGATAGTGAGAGGAGTGGTGTTCTGTTGGCAGCTTCAACTTGGTATACACCGGGTGCTGAGCTTTGGTGCGAGTATTGGGTAGATGCCAGTCCTCGTGTGCTGTTGGTGTTGCTTATGTGTTGTTGCGGTGTTGTGACGTGCGTGCGGGTTGTTGTGCGAGAGATGCTTGTATGAGATTTTTGAGTGAGATATGTTTGCAGAAATGCTGAATTATGTTATTAGAGGTGGAGCTGTGCCTCTCTAAGAACAGTGAGCAAGGGGTCCCCATCTGGATTCCCCTGGTAACTTAGGATGAGACCCAAAGTTACTTAATATGCAAAACAAGGGGGGTTCTGGGAATCCCTCTCCCAGCACAAACACAGCCCATTGACCTGTTCTTGGGTGGCTGGCCGCTGGGAGAGACTCTTCCAAGTCTTTAGCTCACTGTCCCTTTCACAGAGGCGACATTTCCCTGCATATCAGTCTTTGTCCTGCCCAGGGGCAGTCCAGCACCGAAATGCTAGGCCATTTTCCTCTGAACAAGAGTACCAACAGCAACTCCATACACGTGTTTCAGCCTTGTTGGGCATCATCAGTGAGGTGGAGCTGTACCTCTTTTACGTAGATAGATCCCCCTTTGAGGCTATACAATGCTAGCCTCCTACCTTTAAACCTCTGAAGCATCAACTCCAGATAATTCTGAAACATTTCTTCAGTTGTATTCATCAACATTAGTGTCTCTTGAATTTTTAGAGACTTGACAATTTATCCCCCAAACAATTAAACATGCATCTAATTAATAAATATAAGCCAAGAATTTCCAAAGGGATAGAAAAAAGCAACATAATCCCATGGAATATAGAAGCTCCTAATGATCCAATATAATTGTTTAATATAACCACACATTTTCAAACATGAATAATAATAGCAGTGCAGCGGTTGTCTGTTTCTGTGATGAATCCATAGGTGTCAACACTTCTCCCTGAGGGGGGAGACCCTTCCCAGGAGGTTGTCACATGATAGTACCCCCTGCGGGTGGTTCACACTGGGAGGATTTCATGGGGAGAGACTTCCCCTCTGGGAGCAGGGAAAGACATCCAGGGATGACGCGGTAGGATCCCCTCCCCAGTATCCCTTTCCCGCGTACACCTGGGGTACACTATAATACCATGCCCAACCAACCCATGTACTTGAGCAGGACCAGTAAAATAAGATTCACTGAGATGAGGAAGGGTAGGGACTACGTAGGCATGACTCCCTTAACAACTATTGAGACAAGGAGGAATAGGCACTTCCTAGGCATGACTCCCTTAACAACTACTGAGATGAAGAAGAGTAGAGACTACCCAAATAGAATGCCTATGACAATTACTGAGACAAGGAAACGGTGCAAGACAATGAAGAGCCATGGTGAGAACTGGAACTTACATTCTAGTTGTTTCTGTCCACTTATCATAAAAAGCGAAGAAGGACTAACACATATGTTAAGCCCTCCCTCGAGGAGCATTGAGCAAGAAAGCTGCGCCACACAAGAAGTGGCTGTAGACTGGGATTCTAGAGCTGCTCAAGGGACATCCCTTTTTGGTCTGCAATCGGCAGACAGGCCAGAGAGCTGGAAAAATGGAAACCAAGGGAGCGAACCACACGGTTATAGAGAGAGCTGTGGCGCTGCCGTAGAGAGTGCAGAGCCCACGAGAAAGAGCAAATGCAGGAGACCGTACGGAGCCGCAGGAATGCGTGGTACCTGCAGAGAAGGCCCAGCAACGAACCCAAAGATACCAGGGTTGTTGGGGAAAGCTCGAAAGGTGCAGGAAGCACGAGAACCAGGGTCCAGGGTCAATGCACACGTGCAGAGACTGCCTTAAGTAAATTGAGCCAAGAGAATCCTGGCAACATGTAGAGATCCAAGTATGGTCTGGGACCACCACCACTAAAGGAGAAGGACATCACTAACCCTCTCCTTCATCACAGTACCTCACAAGTTAGTGAACCAGGTCTGCTATGCAAAACCCCAATTGTGAACTGTAAAGAAAACCTGAGAAGGGCTTGGGGAAGGGAGACATTCCCACAGGAGTTATGCATTGAAAAGTAAAACTGAGAAAGGCCAGGGGAAGGGAGACATTCCCCCATGTGCTGCAAACTGCATAATAAGCCTGAGAAAGGCTAGGGGAAGGGAAACATTCCCCATGGCACTGCAAATTGCATAATAAGCCTGAGAAAGGCCAGCAGAAGGAAGACACTCCCCTCAGTGCTGCAATCTGCATAATAAGCGTGAAAAAGGCCAGGGGATGGGAGACATTCCCCCTGGCAATTTTGACTGTCTTGTCAAGTGGAGAAAAGATCAGGGGAAGGAAGTCATTCCCACTGGCAGTGTGAAATATATTGAACAGCCTGAAGAGGGAAAAGGGGAGGGAGTCACCCCCATAACATTTGTTAACATAATAGACTTTCTTTTCTTTGTGCATGGGCTGAGTATACATACAGGATAACTTCTAAGACTTATGAGGTGACCTTTTTTGTGAAGAACCTTTATTTTCATCACCTGGAGATGAACATTGATCAACCGTCCAGAAGAAGGGAGGAGCCATGCTTCTAGAACAAAAACATCACCACTTTTCTTAGTTTAGTTTAGAGTGAAAGGGATGTAAATAGGTTTTGACACAGGGTGGTGGACTATTTCCTTTAGACGGACATCCTGACAGAATCCTTAGCATTCTTTTGAGGCAGGGAAACCCCTCTTAGTAATAGGGTCAGGTATGGTTTTCTCGTTATTTTCTCACAAATAAAAGTCTTTATCAACAATCATACCACCTGTGTGTCAGTCCCGTACTTCCGCACCCTTACATTTTTTTGAGACAAATGACCAGCATTCTGACCATACCAGGGCACAGACATCTCCTTTTGAGGCCGGAATAGTGTCTAAGGCCATTCGGTTTTGCTGTACTATAGTACACAGAAACATTTGCTCATGAGGAATCAATGAAAGGGATTCTGACGCATCACTTACCACTTTTCGTAACAGCAGGGACAGTTTTAGAATTGTGCCTCGATTGAGCTTAATTCACACATCTGGAATTTAGTAACCTATGCCTTCGGCAAAAGTCTCCCAGTCAAATTCTCTTTTTTCTCTCGAGGCAGAAGGTCATTTAGTAAACGTAGCCCATATCTCATGTAGCAGATTCAATCTGAATCGATTGACAACCAGTTATAGGCTGATACTATCAACACAATAAGTTCCATGGTCTCACAAGCGAAAGAAACATTGTTTATAGGAATGTTGCTTTTTGTGAATAGTGATTATTTGCATGTGGTAATTCATATTTGTTCTTGCTATTTTACATTTTTCTACTTAACAAACCTAACCTTGGGGCATCGGAGCGCAGCAGAGTATATAACAATAGAAAAAGCAGTAAATTGGGCAGCTATAGGCCAGCAAACTAAGTTGGAATAAGTAATGCTTTCAGATCTTAACAAAAAAAAGAAATCTAGGGGGCTAGTCTAAAAAAGGCAGGTAACGTAGTCCACAACCGTGAAAGAGATACCGACGGTGCCTGCTGTGAAGTAAGGGATTTCCTCACTTTGTGAATCACAAGACAAAAGACATCTTTACTTCGAGTGGCCCAAATGCCACCAGTAATCAATCCATTAGCTACGTTTGAGGGTTGGTGATGCACAACTGCTTTGTGGCAAGGCACGCTAGTTTGAGTTTGTTGCCTGCTTCCAAAGGGAGCCAACGATGTTCTTTCAAAATGAGTCACATATGTTAAGTTACTCTGCTTTATACTCTGCCAAATCACCACCTATAGGGTTCTACTTCCTTTTATCCAAGGTCAGTCGGCTGGAGAATGGAGTGCTGATGTGAACGGTCGAAGACCATTTTTGGATGCTCCCAGATAAATGGCATTGCCACCATCAATATGCAATAAGACCATTGCTTAAAGTTCTGTTCGAAAGAGAGATTTTGGAATGTGGGATTTGATATGATGTATGTGTGTATATACGTAGGATAGTCCATTTGGACCAAGTCAAGGATTCCACAATGTCACTATGTAGCCATCGCTGGAAGTTCACCTCCAGTTCTAAGCCACATCAGCAAGGCATTGTGGGTATGCAAATTAGCCGAAATGCAAGCCTTTATCCCCAGGAAATTAGGACAGTGCTACTTTATACATAGCTTAATCAACCCAAGACGGACGTTTTGCAAAGCTGTCAAGACAACTACATACCAGGTTTCACCCTTATTAGGGATTATCAGTGCAGTATAGTCTTGACAGCCTTGTGGTTGGAGCATTGGGATGTATACAAAACACCAATAAAGTTATGGTATGTGGCGCAAGTGCAGGTGTCCTGCAGGACCCATACTGGGCACTGGTTCTTGTGTGCTTCTTCGATGGTGGCTGTGCCATGGGAGGCTCCAGCAAGCCCTTCAAGCCTCTTGTCTCACCTGGCTTAAACCAGGTTGAGTGCACAAAGCATGTGTGAAGTGCAGCACACGTGCAGTTGTACTGTCCATGAGGACTTCCAGGGAAGAGGGTTACTGGGAATCTCCATTCTACCCACAGTGAGTAAAGCCTGTCTATGTACTATCTAAGGAGCAAGAAAGGGGCAGAGAAATGTGAGCCAGGAAAAACTAAAGAAACACAACAAACAATGCCGCTGCTTCATCCTATCCCCTCTTTGCCAGCAAAATCCTTGCTAATCAGTGAAACATTAGACTCATTCAGTACGAAAAAGCTATAAAGAAAACCCTCACTACTATTCTGAAAACTAACATAAAAATAGATTCAATGATTTCTTTGCAGGTAAAGCCCATAGTGCTCGCATTGGTGAATTATTATCTGTAGCCCCATTTGCAAATACAGCCTTCAGTGACCTGCATAGACAGCTTTAACTTCAAACACAGATCCTTTATCAACTAGTCAATGGCCCTCATTCCGAGTAGGGCGGAAAGGGATACCAGGCACCGGTAAGGAGACTGGTGCTGGTAATCCCTTACCGCCCTACTACGAGGTCCATTAGCGGGTCCCTTCCTTAACGTCTGGTCTGACCAGGTGTTAAGGACGGGACCCGTTAAGGGACCTGGGTGCAAATAACGGGCTTGTCATACGCCGGCCCATTATTTGCGCCCTCCCCATTCCCATTGAGCCCTATGGGGGCTCAAATGGGAATGGGGAATGGTTTGGTAAATGGGGACTTACCGGTCCCTCCAAGGTCAGAATGGACCAGTAAATCACCATTGAACCAAACCGGAGTCAGTACCGGTATGGGAGGCAGTCATGGCGCAAATAGCGCCATGACTACCACCATACTCGGAATGAGGGCCAATGTATTTTAGAGGATGTGGTTGAAAGAAAGGGAGCCCCCGTCATGCCTCACTCATTAGGCTCTTTGTCTGATATTACTGCCTTGTTTCTGTCCTCCGCAAAAGACGATCTGTACTCTTCTTTTGGTTCTACATTCATTTAGCTCATCACGTACAGACTTTCCACCATCTAACTTTGGTGCTTAACTTTGCGCTGCATTCTCTTGTGAAGGTCTACGACCTAATTAATAGAAAGAGAGATTTCTCCTGGTTATCTTGCTTCCGTCGTTCAAAGAATAGTTCTAACACAGTGGTTATTGCGATGCAGTTTTCACTTTTATTTGTGCTAGTCCTGAGTTGTTTTTAACATTCAGTTGGTATGCAACAGACCTGCTTCTCGGACCAGCCTACAGGGCCCAACAGGAGCCACTGTCTCGACAGGACAGCCATCAATTACCACGGACCAGGACCCCACAGGGGGCTAAAGACTGCATACAATAGCCTTGATAAAGACCCATGGGTCAAAACACGTGTCGGCTGACAAACAAGGACACACTTGCCCTTAAATGTACTAAATGCATACGACTGAAGCATACGACTGAAGCAAGGTAACAAGGAGGAATCTCTGTTTCTACTCAACAATTGGGGTGCTTGCTAAACCCTGACAGCTCCTGTGATCTTGCAACAGATGAACCCTATTGATGTATGCTTAATATACAACAGGGCCTAGCACAGGTTGTTTCCACACCTAGAGCTAACCATGATCCGACCTAATTAATAAGTACAGAATTAAATTACACACAACGAAACTTTATTACATACAAACAAAATTGAACTGATGTTCTGCATCAATCAATTGAACAAAATTCAACATTGATTAAAACATGGCCGGGTGTGGCCATTACAAGATTAAGTCATCTCCAGTGTTCTGAAGACTTTGCCGTGACAGTAGAACCCTCAGTAATATGCTTAGGCTCTAATATTGTGCCTAGGCATAAAAATCCTAATAAATCAACGAAGCAGAAAACAAAAAAGTAAAAACAAAAAGAATAAGAGAGTGAAGAAGAGTTATTCATTGAATTTCCTTAAATCATTGTCACTGAAAGAAAATGAAATTGATGTTGAGGAGAGCTCCATAATGCTAAAATTAGGAGGGCTCCTGGTTGAGACCCTGTTCTGCCCAGGAGGGCTCTATAGTAAGTAACACAAGTTAAAAGGGTCAGTCTTGCCTAAATGAATATCCCCATAGACTCATTAACATATCATAGTAGTCATATCTGTTTCTTCAACAATTATTTTATATTCAAAGAAAGGCCTATTGGTCTATTGGCACACATAAAACATTGAACAGATTATTTCTGGCTGGACATGGACAAAGTACATGTTGCTTTTGGGAAATACATATTCCTGAAAAGTGGTTCGAATTTGTTAATACAAATTGACATTGAATGCATAACCACTTACTGTTGTGAAGAACAGAGGTTAAAACAATTTATACAATTTCTAAACAGGAGAATAGGACAACAAAAAAAACAGTGTGAATACATGGCACACAAAGGGTAAAGTGGTCTACGCAGGTGTGTTTCGGCCCTAATGGGCTACAGATTGAGCCTGTCTTGTATGGGCCTTCATCAGGACGACAAGGGAGTTGTGAAGAAAGCCTGTTCGGCAAGTGTGCTGCCTAAGGAGTAGGAAACAAGGAATAGTTTAGGTATTTCCAATTTGTCAAGGAGGCAAGACAATGTTTGTTATTTCTTAATTGAGGTCTATTAATGTCTGATTTGTAAGTTTTCTTACCGTGCTATGACGAAGAGCTCTGCACGGTTCAAGTTTTTAATTAAGGGTGGAGGTCTAAGGCTTGTTAGAGCTACTCCTGGATGGATTTCATGTTATCAATGCTTGAAGTTCAATCTATGGATAAGAGACTGGTTTCATTACATGTCTTGTGATGAATTTAATCGCATCAATGGGGTGCCGAGTGCTGAGGAGCACCCACTCAATAGGAGAGCTTACCTGTGCACATCACAGTATGATATTCACTCTGTGGTGGTGGAGCGTGAGTCCACATAGGATTTGGCAGCTTTTGAATGCCTAGCCAGGTCGAAATGCCTGTCAATGTGAAAAACAAAATGAGAGAGGAATATTGCTGTCTGACTAGCTTATTTTCATGTAATGTAACTCAGTATCTGCATACATTGTTATTTAAATGATTCAAAGCAGCTGTATGCAGCAAACCTGTGATGATGTTGCATGTGAATACTGCAAAATCAGATGGTATTCTAATCTCTGATCGTTACAATATCTAGAATTCAATCGGATATATTGAAAAAGGGGTAATTACCCAACGCGATTATTCGTGGCTGGAGGGCAACGTTTAAACATGGATTTGTAATGATGTACATCAATTCTTGAACAAGACACATCCTTGGACCTCGGCTTTCTACAGATTGCCCAAAATACATAAACATCCCACCCAACCACCGGGGAGGCCAATAGTGTCAGCCTGCGAGTCGCTTCTAGAACCTCTTTCGCTGTACACTGACACGTTTTTAAAACCTTTTGTAAACAAGATGCCGTCTTACCTCAAGGACACGACTAGCACCATTCTACTCCTCGAAGACATCAGGATGCACGACAATCTAATCTTAGCGACCATGGATGTTGAGGCACTTTACACCTCCATCCCTCAACAAGATGGACTAGAATCACTTAGAACTTTCCTAGACCAGAGAGATGACATCCGATCCACACCAACAAATTTCATTTTGGAATGTGTTCGACTGGCTATGTCCGAGAACTTTTTTCTGTACAAAACCCAGATATACAAGCAGAGAAAAGTGGTCAGTATGGGGGCAACATTCGGCCCAGACGTTGCCAATTTCTACATGGCCAAATACGAGATTGATAACATCTACTCTGCTGACAACCCGTTTGTAAACAACATCATCTCATGTAAGAGATACATTGACAACATCCTTCACATATGGAACGGCACACCAACCAGACTTCTACAATTCCACTTGTGGCTAAATGAACGGAATAGGCACATCAAGTTAACCCTGGAATGGAATCACCATAATGTACATTTATTGGATCTGCATATCTATAAATCAGGCGACAGACTTGCAACAGAACTATATAGAAAAAGCATGGACAGAAACACATTACTACATTTTTGAGCTACCATCCTGATGGATTGAAATACAATCTGCCATATGGGCAGTTCTTGCGTCTGAGACATAACTGCACAGAACACACAAAATTTCAGACACACGCCCAGGATCTAAAGAACAGATTGACACAGAGATGTTACCCAAGAAAAGCAATTAAAGACGCCAAGAAGAGAGCGGGTAACACCTCCTGAGACATTTGTTTAGAAACCAAAATCAAGACCAAAATGAGTCACGTTGTATGTGTTTCCACATTCTGTCCTCTCAGTAACCTAATTCAGAAGACAGTGAAACAACACTGGCACCTAGTCAAACACCCGGGGACCCTGGACAAAATACCATGCTTTACCTTCAAAAAGAACACACATTTGAAAGAGTCTTCAGTTCGAACCTGAGGCTCCAACAAACACCCTTTGGGGTTTACCTCCAGTGCAGGGCCACTTCAAGTGTGGCCACTTTGTAGCATGTGATTTCACAGTACAGATACAGACCTTTGACCACAACAACATCCAGTGGAAGTTACTTGACCACACAAATTGAAATACCAAAATGGTCATCTATGTCATTAAATGCCAATGCACGCTACTATATGTAGGCAAAACCATCAGAGCAGTGAAAACCAGGATCTCAGAACACCGTTCCTGCATACGTAATAAGGTCCCTGATAAGCCATTGGTGGACCATTACACCGAGAAGAAACATACCAACAAAGACATACAATGGTTTATCCTGCAAAAGTTAAAACCAACCCTCAGAGGGGGAGACATCAACAAAGCCCTGACGCAACTCAAACAGAGATGGGTCCATAAACTCAATACGCTCAATGAGGGCTTAAACATCAGTGTTGAATGGAAGTCCTTTTTTTAAACAATACAAACCATTGGGCGAGTAATCTCTGTCTGTAATTTCTATACACACCGAACTGTGGCCAACGCTTGTATTTTGCCTCTTAATATACGTATGAAATTGGGACTCATGTGCCTGTGAACATTTAGCATTAGAATGTCATGTGCCTAGTCAACATGACATTGTTCAATAGACGCAGTTCAGGATTATATATAATTCTGTTTCAATCGTAACTATCCATTTTTAATATGCACACTGTATAGAAAAACATCTCTTGTCATTGCCCAGTGTGAGCACTTCTTACTTGCACAACGTTGTGTTAATCTCAAACAACATATCACCCATATTTTTGACACCCCATTGCCCATATAATGGTCATCCATGCGGCCGATCAGTTGCACTAACTGCGCAACCACATGATGATTGCCTTCCAATTTAACAATCAAGATATACACAGATATCGGCATGATGTGACCGTAAGCGGTCCACGTGCAATAGAGCAGCGTTCATCATCTATCTACTTGCCCATTTGGGCTTACACTTAGTCAACATGCAATCAATCCTCATTATTAGGTTACACTCACAAACGGTTACCATGGCAACCGCTCGCTCACCAACAATGTGCTTTCATCAAATTCTGATGCCATTTTTTGTACACATTTCTCTAAATTAGACCGCATCTTGTTCAGTGCCCCCACTTTAGTAAAGAAATCAGATATACATGCTTAACAAGCGGTACGTGCCTCAAAATGGCTGACCAGTAAATAAACAAGTGGTCGCCATGACGACCAATCCTTCTTTGCAGAACACACTACCGTGCTGCTGCTGCAAAGCAACCAGGTAAGCGATTGCCTATCTGGCACCAGACGGGGTCACCACAAGACCACCCTGTTCCATTGTCGGATGAGGGATTGTCTTTTGCAGACACCCTCTGGACGGATTACTTCTCTGCTGCATCAGTCTCCCGATTGCACGCCGTACACATGCAAAATGCTGCTCTCCAGCCACGAATAATCACGTTGGGTAATTACACCTTTTTTCAATATATCCGATTGAATTCTAGATATTGTAATGATCAGAGATTAGAAAACCATCTGATTTTGCTGTATTCACATGCGACATCATTACAGGTTTGCTGCATACAACTGCTTTGAATCATTTAAATAACAATGTTTGTAGATGCCAAGTTATATTACATGAAAATAAGCTAGTCAGACAGCAATATTCCTCACCCATTTTGTTTTTCACATTGACAAGCATTTTGACCTCGCTACGCATTCAAAAGCTACGAAATCCTACGTGGACTCACGCTCCACCACCACAGAGTGAATATCAGACTGTGATGTGCACAGGTAAGCTCTCCCATTGAGTAGGTGCTCCTCAGCACTCGGCACCCCGTTGGTGCGATTAAATTTGTCACAAGACATGTAATGACAACAGTTTCTTATCCATAGATTGAACTTCAAACATTGATAACATGAAGTCCATCCAGTAGTATCTCTAACAAGCCTTCGACCTCTACCCACAATTAAAAACTTGCACCGTTAGAGCTCTTCGCCATAGAACGGTAAGAAAACTTACAAATCAGACATTAATAGACCTCAACTAAGAAATAACAAACATTGTCTTGCCTCCTTGACAAATTGGAAATACCTAAACTATCTCTTGTCTCCTACTCCTTAGGCAGCACACTTACCGAACAGGCTTTCTTGACAACTCCCTTATCATCCTGATGAAGGCCCGTTCAAGGCAGGCTCACTATGTAGCCCATTAGGGCCAAAACACACCTGTGTAGACCACTTTACCCTTCGTGTGCCATGTATTCACACTGTTTTATTTGTTGTTCTATTCTCCTGTTTAGAAATTGTATGAATTGTTTTAACCTCTGTTCTTCACAACAGTAGGTGGTTATGCATTCAATGTCAATTTGTATTAACAAATTCTAACCACTTTTCTCGAATATGTATTTCCCACAAGCACCATGTACTTTCTCCATGTCCAGCCAGAAATAATTTGTTCAATGTTTTATGTGTGTCAATAGACCAATAGGTCTTTCTTTGAACATAAAATAATTGTTGAAGAAACAGATATGACTAATATATGTTAATGGGTCTAAGGGGATATTCCTTTAGGCAAGACTGACCCTTTTCACTTGTGTTACTTACTACAGAGCTCTATAATGCTACTTTCTCTAGTTACTGAGAAGCTGGTTGAAAACTCAAAAAGTAACAACGTATCAGTGAGACAACAAAAGAAAGGGAAAAAGAAGAAAAAGGGGAAAGGTGCTAATTCAGAGCATAACTTACAGAGTTTTTAAATGTGATGCATTTGAGCACTCAGACGGAAATAAGAAACCTTGAGAATGTAAATGGTTTCCCATGGAAAAGTAGTAATAGTATGAAAGAGAGACGCCAGTTAAGTGGCAATTTACAAAATCAGATCTGAAAGCGAGTGACTAATATGGTGTCTGAAAGTCGCATGGTTGGACTATGTACTAAATTACAGCCGGGGGTGAAACTTCAAAAAGAAGACACCTCGACTCAGGCCACTGTGAGCACTAATCATCTATATATAGTAGAGTCAGTATTCCCTTTAGGAGAGAACAAAATTCTCAATCGGGGCAATATGTTGTTTCCCAATGATATTCCCTCACGTCATTTAATTATCTCAAGTGATATTGAACAGATGGAATTTGTCAACGATCAGAGAATTGACATTCTAGTACTGGAAATTCCCTCACACATCATTGGGGATATGTCAATGGCTGCTGTGGATGACCTGAGATGGCGAGGCTTTGATCTTACGAGATGGACTCAAAATAAGTTGCACTCGGAAGTGGAAAAGCCAACTGTACAAAAACTATTCAAGCTGCGAAAAACCCTATGTGGCACAGGTCCCAAATCTTCACAGAAAGTGAATTTTGAGGAGTCCCTGTCTGGGAGGGAGAAAACAAGTAGTGATTGGTCCTAGCTGACTAATACACTTGCCTTTGCATCCAGGCAATCTCCACTGTAATTAGCCTGGGTATAAGCGATAATTTCAATTTGGTTGTAGTCTCCTGGAACTCAAAAAGCCATTTTTATCTTTTCCATGACTCTGCCCATTGTGGTAAATTGGGACGATTCCCTATTATTATGATCCAAGAAATCTTTCTCGTACAAGACATCACATTAGATGGACACTTTTATCATTGCTCAAAAGGTTATTTGTGGCCTTGTGGCCCCCAAGGGAGCCTTATAATAGCAATTCACTCAGGTTTCAGTGTACCACGACTATGTCGGCACAACTAGTTTTGCACATCATTGTGGGAAATAATAGACATTTTCTTGAAGTTAATGTGTATTGGAACAAAGCTTCCCATTGCTTAAATGGGTTCCTTCTGAAACTTGGAGGAATTTTCTCTATATGGCACAACAAATTTAACATTGACTTTATTTTGGTGGCAGGAGACTTTAATAGTGATTGTGTATGTGATCATCGGAAATATGTTGCAAGGGGTTGCATTCCTGCAGTATGTCAAGTGAGACAAATATCTACAGGGATTACAGTTTTTTGAAGAATCGAACATGTTTCACCTAAAAGGGAATGTTCTTGGTGATGGTGATGGAGGGACGACATGGCATACAGTAAATCGTAAAACATGTATTTACTACATTTTTGTCTCGGAAATGTTGTTCTCCAGTTGGGTATTTTTTACAATTCAAAAACTGAAACTAGTGATCATATGATGATGTGTACTTTTTAAGGACTTTGGCAATTATACAAATAAAGCCTCATTCGGGAAGATAATATATCAAATGGAGGCAATCGCCTTATATGGAACCCTAGGAACAAGGGCCATTTTAATAAGTCCATCTCGTATACATTCAATCACTTTCCATTAAAGTGGAAAAAATGTCTTTACCCCACAAATCCTTTCTACCTTTCTGTGCGGTGGCTTTGGTACTAAATATTCTTAATCCAATAAGATTCCTCAACACCATCAAGCATTTGAGCACCCGATTCAGCAGAACAAAATAGAGATGAAAGCCCAACTATGTAAAGCAATGAAATTGCATTGTTCCAGTGAAGAGAAATTAAACATTTAAGGCTGATTCAACAAACATACAAACACAAGTTGAAAGCACTGCACATGCATATTTTACAGGTGGTTGGGGAAAGAATGCTGAGAAGCAGCCTCAATTAGGCCGATATACATTTTTGGAAAATGGTAAATACTTTGAGAGCACCGCAATGTGTCATCCAACAAAACCCAATTCTTGAATCCACCTTCCTTTACTCAAATGTGTATGATGTTTCCCCTAGGAGGCTGAATACATGTTATTCAGGGGGGAAATGGGCTTTGATATTTGATCTGGAAGACATTATTCCTTTATATTTAAAAAAAGAAATGGGAATTATCGTACCCCTGGTCCTAATGGCCTTTGTAGCAGGATTTTAAAAAATAAGTCTGTTTGGGCACATATATTAAAAATGCATTATGCTGAAATTTTAATACAAAGTCTGACCACAAGTTATTGGAAAATATGGCACCTCATCCTTATCTTAAAAAAATTGGGTGATACATTAAATCCAATGCATTACAGGACAATAGCATTACTAGATGCTGATGCTAAGATATGTTCAGCTCTTATTTTAAAAGAATTAAATCAGTGGGCTATTACAAAGGAGATCTTCAACATTTAACAAACAGGTTTTCTTAAAAGGTATAGGCAAAAACCTGAATGGTTATATTATAGATTGTATTCAGAAATCTGCCAGGGTAAATAATTCAGCATCTGTGTATATGGGTAACATCGATCTGTCTAAGGCTTTTGACAAAATGAATAGAAATGTACTTTGGTCCAAATTAAATCTGTGGGAACTGCCCTGCCTTTGCTTAATATATTAATTTATTTACACAATAATACTACTTTAAAAATTAGATTGAACTTGCAGGGACATTTTATGAGAGAAATCAAAATACACAGAGGTCTTAGACAGGAATGGATTTTAGCCGCAGCCTTTTTTAATTTATATTTAACTGATTTGGGTGAAACACTTGGTTTAAAAGCATTAATTTCTCATAGAGTGGATAATCAAAAGATATGTTGGATTTCAAACGCAGACAACATTATTGTATGTGTTTGCACACAAATTGGTTTACAGTGTCTGCTTAATGGATTACAGGAATACACGCTTACAAATGATTTACAAATTAACTATGAAAAAAGTTAAATTATGCACATAACGAGAGGAAGGTCAAATACAAGGCAGAGGTGGTGGTTTGGTTCCCAAAAGTTGGAAATGGTCAACGATATAAAATACATAGTTAATGGCACAATGGAAACATGTCAACAGTATATTTGGAAAATTCTCTGCTACCGGCAATTAGAATGTTTGAATGTTAAGTCATCCCGCTCTTATATATGGTCTGGAATGCCAACATTTCCTATTCAACTTGGTCCTTTCATCCCTTGAGGGTTTCATATGGAGAAATGAACTTGCCCCCCATGTCAATTATCCATTTTGAGCTGGGGACACCTTCAGCGAATATGAGACTTACGTTGAAACGTCTCTCATGTAAAGAAACAGACACAATCACCCACAAATTCCCTATTTGAAAAATGTAGGGAACATTTAAAGGGGGGTAGGAATTGGTATGTGGAAACATGTGAGGACCTTACCATATCATCTCATGAAATCGTCCTTAGTCCGTATGAGGAAGGCGTTGATGTGGCAGGATTGCTATGCTATGATGTGCAGGATTGCTATGCTATGCTATGATGTGCAGGATTGCTATGATGTGCAGGTTTTCTATGCTATGTTATGCAATGCTATTGGCCTCTCTCATACAATTAGGCCTCAGACATTCCATGTCACCTATCTCAGCCTCCCTGGGCCTCCTCTTCTCGACATCCTGGACAGGCGCAAACCCCTCCTAGGCCAGAGAACACGTAGACCTTCCCTTCCGCTTATTCTCTACAAGTTTAGCATTAGCCCCATATATGGGATATATCAGAGGGGTTTCTGCGAATGCTGCTTATTCATAATAAAACACAATGTCCCTGCAGGGCTGTGTCACAAGGAAGATGTCGACAGTTCTTGCCAACTGTCTGTAATGTCGCGCCAAGTAACACCCTCATTATGATAGTACAGAAATATTAGTGTTTTCCTGTGATATGCTATAAAAACCTGCAGTAGGTTGGGGGCACGGGGGAGAGAGCTCCTTGTGCCGGCTGCCTGAACACTTGCATGCTGTGTTTGCCTGCTGATAACTCTGTATGCTGTGTATTTGCAATATAAATACATGAAGCTTGATTTACCAACCGGCTGTCTGACCCCTTTTTTCCAGCAAACTGAAGCTGGCCGAGGGGGCCTTATCTTGGCCAACACAGAAATGGTGCTGTGATCTCTGGTCAGGACTGCGCAGAAGTTTTTCTGGGGCTGCCATTGACCATCACCGCCGGCCGACTACATTAGGTCCTCATCATACTGATGGTGCTGTTAAGAAGCATTGGCACACCTGTTAATGCCAAACTCAGTGGTGTGATTGGGTAGTGGCCTGCGGAAAATCTGTCACAGAGCACCACTGTGCTCTGCTCTGGTATAGCAGAGCAGAGCAGTGCACCCCTGCATTTTCCCATGACCTCCTCTTCCCCGTAGCAGTGCAGCACGATCCGAATGTGGAAAGCGCTGGCACAGCTCATCATCGAAGCCGAATGATTAATGTTCAGTGTTTAATATTTTCGCATATGTTCTCAACAAACCTAAAACAATGATAAAGTCAATCATGTAATGTAATTTCTGTCTATATGTTCTGTGTAAGAATAAAGGAAGTGTTGTTGTTTGTACTACTGGTAAATTTGGTATCGCTTGTTACACTGGCTGTTTGGATTATACATTTGTCATGTTGGGTTTAACTGTTTATGTTGCAGTTTGTTTTGCTGCTCGGCCAGTCATTAACTATTAAAATCCCTCAGTATAATTACCTCTGCATAATGGTTCTCCAGTAAGTCTGAAACAAGGGCAGAACGCCCATTAATGAGGTTTAGACTTAACCTATTAAAGACTAGAGAAAACATTAGCAGAGGGGAGCGGACCGACCCGTTAATGTGACCTGTCGCTTTTATCTGACTTCGCAAGAAAGTTTAAAACATCTAGTGTTAGAGTGAGGCGTATTGATTAATTTATGATTGTGTATATTTGGACAATTCGTAGATAACACTGAATATGTTTTTAGGGACTCTTTGTAAGAGCACATTAATAAGGGTAGGTCATCGTCTCTTACATTTGCATTGTTGAGATTTTTATATAGAGTAAATCTTATTGACATCTAATATAGGATTGTGGCAATAAGGGTTTTGGTAACAACGCAATTCCTTTTTTAATGTTTAGCGGATCTACTGTGAAGGAGAGTACAAGTAGGCTAGAGTTATCCACATGTGTATTTTAGCACATTAAAGGTGGCTTTAGCTGAATTTCAGGGCTTTTTTTGCATTAAGTTCTCACCTTAATGTCCCTGCAACTAAAGTTTTTTCCTTGAATTTCAAGAGTTTTGTTATTCCATAGATGTTTTCCGCACCATTGGCCATGGGCTATGGCCTTTGGCTGTGCCCACTCTATATTTTAGAACACTACCAGACTGAAGGCCATGGCCTTCAGCCATGCCCACTGTCCATTTTAAAACACTACCAGATCACAAGCCATGGTCTTCGGCCTTTGGCCGCGCCACTGTATATTTTACAACACTACCAGACCACTAGCCATGGCCTTTGGCCATGGACAGTGTGCAGGGCCTTTAGCTGTGCCCGCTGTCCATTTTAAAACACTACCAGACTACCAGTCATGGCCTTTGGCCATGCCCACTCTGTATTTTAAATCACTTGCAACCCATTGCACTAAGTGTTCATTATTCACAGAATGATTTTTACCTGTTTTGACAGAGAAGGACATTAGCAGTAATTAGAATGTTTTAATGGTATTTTGTTAATATATTGCATGATTCCAGACAGTAGAAAATCAAGATAGTGTTGGAACTACTTAATAGCAAACTGCCTAGGAAGGCAACAAAGGAGTTTATCATATGGTGCACTCAAACTGCCCTAAGCAAGAATTATTTTCAATTCAACATCAAATTCTATCACCGAATAGGAGGTACAGGGATAGGACTCAACCTTTATGTACAAAAATTTGACACAGACTTTATAATGACACCATTCTTTTTCTCACACAACTCCACACATGGAAAAGGTATATTGAGGATATCTTCATACTTTGGAAAAATGTGACTGCATTCCGGGTGTGGATCAATAATCTTGATACAAACTCTAGGTTCACGTGCTCTGCAAATGATACAGAAATCAACTTCCTAGACATCACTATTTAGAAGAAAGCACATATTTTAGATGTGAGAGCATACCAAAAAATGAAGCGATAAGGAAATCCTTCTGAGCTACGACTTTCTCCACCCTGAGAGCCTGAAAGACAATGTACCATATAGACAGTTTCTATGTCTATATAGGAATAGTACCAAAAAATCAGACAACAGAAAAGAAGCTGCAATTCTCTCAGGGAAATTAATCGGATGGGGATATCCCCAAAAACTTGGAAAACAGTCCAACAAAAGAGTTTCAACTTATAATAGGAAGTTGTTTTAACAGAGAGAAAAGAAGAAACAAAAACTCATTGGTATTTATCTGCACATTATTCACAAAATCATGACGGATCAAAAAGATAATCAAATGGCACTGGCATGTGGATAGCGGGAACCGTTCCTTACCACCACCAGTATTTGCATTCAAAAAGAGTACCTCCATTTGGGACAAACTTGTTAGAGAATTGATATTACCAGAGAAGCTCTACCCGCCCCATAAACTCTAAGGCTTGTATTTCATTTACCACCTATAACCTGTCATTCACCAAGTGGAACATGGTCTGTATACTGATGGAACCAAAGAGGTAGATCTGAGTTTGGGGCACCTATGGAAACAGTTCTGCCTGTCCAATTGCAATACAGCAAAGGTCATCTTTGCTTCATTTTGGCCCTGCAATCTCAGGTGGTCATGTTTTACCCTGCAGGTAACAAACTGACTGGTTGGAAACCCAGGAAGATAATAAAACCTTCCACACCACGGACCCGCTGGGGTCGGAGAGTAACTGGTGTGAAAGGTCAGAAAGCTGCCTGGCTTTCCATGAGGCTGAAAAGAAAGAAACAACAAGGAAAACAGTGTATAATCGTTCCCAGAAGCTATGTACCCCTGCACCCAAGGACTTGGCTTACCTGATCAGTAGGTCAACGATACGGGAAAGGAGCAAAAAACCATAAAGCCAGGAAAGCCAACTTGCAAGGCACGAGGACGAACAATAGGAACGAGGTACAGGGAGAGTAAAAAGTTCCAAGAGAGTTTGTTTCTAAACAGGGTTCCACTATGTAAAGTTCCAAAGTAGTCTTGTTTGTAGTCAATCCAGGAAAAAGAAGGGTTCCATAATAATCCAACCATGGGATAAATCCAACACAGTCCAATTACCGAACCAAAGACCTTGAAAGCTATGCTGGTCCACAGAGGTACAAAATCACAATCCAAGAGATAATCAAAAAGACGATATTCCAGGTGTCACAAAAGCCTGAATCAAAACTCAGAAGTACCTCAAAACACAGCTGCTACTCACACATACTTCATAGAACAAATGAGAAGCACTGGTTCCCCGTTCCATTGTAGCTTACGCATGATCCTCGGCTTCTGGGATGCTGCGTGCTGACTCCTGCCGCACATGGCCATGTGTTGGTCTGTGTGTTGTGATGCGCACGTAGGAACGGTGCGCAGACGGTCTTGGGGAGCATAGTTCCCTTTGCCTATTTGCATCCTCAAGATGCCATGGAAAGCACCGTGAGCTGCTGAGTATATGGCACATGTATATTGGAAAAACAACCCACAAGTAGAAAACACGTATTTGTGAACATTGTAGCTATATATGCAACAATGTACTGATTGCACCAAGGGGCGTCATTACCAAGAAAATAACCACACAGACAATATTAGATGGACAGTACTAAAAAAGTCACACATAAGCAGAGATCAACAGCGAGCAAAATCTCCTTGGTTTTGAAAAGAGAATTATTTTTCTGATCACAAGCTACGTAGAGGTTTAAATGAGGGTCTGGAGCAAATCCAATAAAATGTCTAGTCACTAATTCTGATCAGCATAGCAGTGATGAACGTGCCCTACGTGTCTTGCATATATTGCATTAGCTAATCACTTGTAGCATACCACATATCTCTTCCGGCACATAGATACATGGCCAACATTGAGCATTTAATATTACATTGGTTTGGTACACAGAGAGTCATTTTTTACAAACGTTTTTCAACTCATAAGATTTAAATGTACCCACTAATATTCATGGATAAGATAATCCTTCATACTACAAGTACTTTCTACACAACTGCAGATAATAACTATATTTCACATAATATTTCCAGGAATTCATTAACACTTAATTCAACAACATCATGCATGCGTAATCTTACCATACTAGACTATTTACTACATTCAAACATGTTGTCAAACAGAGGAAAGAGGTGATGTCACACTCACGTGATGATGGGCTGCATTGTCCCGGAAACTTTCGCTGGCATGTTTTAAATACTAGCAACAAGGTGTTGCAAAGGACTCTTCCTGATCTTACTACTCCAATGCCCATCGTAACTGTGGCTTCATACTATACCGGTATGTGATTTATTGGGACATCTTGTCCATCCCCTTGTTCCTACCTCCCCATTAATGGGGTTTTACTTGACTCCACAATCTTACCTTCGTTTGTAATTTAGTAAAATACATGTTATTGTCCCAGAAGGAGGCTAACTACAGAACGTAATTGATGGGGAATAAATCACCATGCTAGGTTAGTATTTCACTCTTAATCACATATGTAAATTCCTAAAACAACACACGTAAAAATACTTCTCTTCTGAAAACTCCACAAGACTACTTAGAGGTTTCTTTTATATTGTGTCTCTCAGGGGAGTTGCTAGGTCTGGAAAAGACCCGGGGCTAAGCTGATGTCGGAACTGTTGGGACTGGGGGCTAGCTAGTCTTTTGGCAGTAGCTCCTGATATTCTATCCGGGGCTGCAGCCAAAAGATCAGGGGCTATAGCCCCCTTAGCCCCCCCTAGCAACGCCCCTGGCTGTCTCTGTGTCTCAGGAGATTCCTCTAAAATAATTGGATTGAGGCAACTCCAGGAGCCATTGAAGTTAGCCTGCTTTATATAGGTCAAAGATTGTTCCAATTACACTGTGTTGGGCAAAATAATTATTCTTCTAAGGGTGGAACCTCCTCTAGAGCCCCTCCTAGCCACCGCCCCGCAATAAGATGGTTTATTAATGTACTCCTATGCATATTACAGTATCTAACATTTCTTCCCCATTTTTTCAGTCCCATTGAAGAAGTTCTGTTAATGCCAAAGAGAAACTAAACATGTTGTCTTTAGGACGCAGATACTGATGTAGACCATAACAGTTGAGAGAATCACCAATTGCATGAATTAGCTCCATCCTGTGGAATACCAGAGTTGTAAAAGAAATGTGGATTGCTACATCAAGCTATGTAATATATATGGGCTTGTTTGCTATTTGGCGAGCTTAGAGTGGTGGTTTCGAAGGTGGTCTTATTCTTCATAAGACACTTAGGACTTTGTTACTCCGTTTATTAGAGGTATTATAATTGGTTGATCCTGCTTTTATGTTTTGTTACGAGTCTTGAAATCATGTATGTTTATATGTCAACACTAAGTTTCCACATATCATATATGCTCTGTGATAATCACCTACAAAACTGTCTGGCATCCAAGACCATTACTAAAATGTGTATAGGTTTTACAATGAATAGTACAAGCATGATCCTTCTGTAGTTTGTGCTAGTATAATCCTGGTATGTCCATCTACATTCAACACTCTTTAACTAGTTAGTGGAGTTTTACAGGTCAACCCCCCCCCCCCTTATTGTATCTCCTTGGACTTACTCAAAGACTTCTTAATGCATATGGTCTACCCGAAAGTGGTAGGTGATTCCGAGAGGTGTGGTGGTACTCACCATGGTATGACCCCTGATTGATGGGTAACAACAGCGTATTTGAACCAGAATTATATATGTTTGGCATACAAGTTGTAAGTCTATGCATAGATGACATATACCGAGAATATGTCTGTTGGGCTCATAAGATTTCTGAAATGGTGGTCATGGTCCATCATGCCTTGCGGCTGCGTGCTTGTTTGTGTGCGAGACGATGAGGGGGATCATTTGGGGGCATTCCAGGATACAGGGGGCACAATCTATATGACCGTCTTTTGCTACATTGACAATGTGCCGTTTCTCAAGGTCTGTCCTGTTTTCAGGATGTGTCCTGTCTTGTGACCTCATTACTGGGTCTATTATATTGGTGTAGTTCATTGTGCATGTCTGTTGCCATTGCCTGAATGTATGCATTGGGTATCCAGTGATTCCCTTGAATACAAAGCATTGAATGCAAAAGCCTCGAAAAAATGCATTTGTTTTTCTAGGTTAAGTTTTTTTTTTAATTAAAATGGGTTTTAAGGGGTAAAAAAACAGGGGTTGGGGAGGTCCCCCCCATTAAAAAAAAAAAGAAAAATCGATGCATTTTTTTCGAGGCTTTTGCATTCGATGCTTTGGATGTCAAGGCTATCACTAGGAACCATACATTGCTATACAGTATGTGATTTGTCATTGGCAAATGGACACTTATCTACTCAGTGCGGTCTGATTGGCTGCCAGCTCTGATTTCAGTGCCACCAACACCCTCCAGGCTAGCCATGTACAGGATGCAAGTGATGGGCTCATCCCTGGGGGTCAGTTTGGGGTGCTGTCGCCCTCTTGTGGTGAGAGTGTAGATCATGTCCTTCTGTTTTTTCCAACTCTTTTTACTGTCTCTGGGCTCCCGCGGCACCAGCCAAACTACCAACACCTTATCTCGCGCTTCAATCTAGATGGCAGTATTTCCCAGATGTGTTTTTTAAAACATTTTTTATTAAGTGTCTCTGGTCAAAATGTGACCTTTACACTATACAAATCAAGTACAACAATTCTTCATACAATAAATAAAACATTTAAAAAGATTAAAGTAATAAAGTTAAAAAAACAAAAGAATAACATTTCATTTGATTCAAAATCAATTAAATAATGCATCGCCAAGGTTAATAGCAAAAAATAAATCAAGAAACGAATATATAAATATATAAATTCCAAAGACAATTATTTAAACAAATGAAATTAATTTTGAGTTATTTCCCTCAGATGTGTTGTTTTTCGAATTTACCCGTCAAAGAGCAAATCTTCAAGAGCCACGACCTCATCTGCCAGTAGATGAGCTCATCCTCAGTGAATTTGGACTCCTGCACCTTTATTTCAGGCCCTTTTGCTTTCTCCCTTGGATAGCACCAGGAAATGGGTGATTTGCAAAGGATCAAGTTTACTAAAGAGGCTGCACTAAGCTTCCCATCTTTGTAATTATGCTTTTTTTGGCTGGCGGTAATTCTGCCAATGTTTTCCGCATCAGTGACACCCGCAGAGGGTTGTCCTAGGGGGGAGATGCATATCACTACTTTCAGTGTGCATGTACTACTAGGTGCACCTTCCGGATCACAACACCTTCTCTGTAAAATAGAGTTTTTAGTTGACTGAAACATACCCCCATTGGAAATGTGAATTAGCCTTTTTACACCGGAAAAATAAATCCCCCCCCCCCCCGACTTTAACAAATAGGAAGTATCGTTCTCTGACTTATCAGGGGTTCTGCCTGAGACGATTCTCCACAGTCACTTTCTTTCAAGCGAGCCATTCTTTGAAAGAGATAGGGGCTCAAAGACTACCAATGGTCATTCCTCCAAATACAGCTGTCAATAACAGTAAATCCAGTAAAAAGGTGGTAGATGTATCGCTCAGTAAGGTGGTTTGGCTGTAATTCAGCCAGCCAGAATTACCGTTAATGCCAGGCCAATTCTTCCAAAGCCAAAGTCTCGTTATATGGCAGAAATTCCACTTCACACATTGGCGGTAGTGGTTATTCCGCCCGGAGAAATTTCTGTCATATCTTCTAAAGTTCCAGAAACTTCTCAAGACTTCCCTTTTCTCCTCTTCCTTCCCTCTCCCCCTCCTGTGCTAACACCCCCTCTGCTGCTACAACTGGGGACTGGTCCCTTCAGAGTTTTACAGGGGCCAGACCAACCGCCACCAGTCCCCCAGCATCCTTTGCCATCACTTGCCAGCACATGCCCTCGGGCTCCCTTTCTCAGACTAGTCCAATTTGGTCCACCCTGCCCACCGCACTCATCCTCCCTTCCCCACTTTCCCCCCTGGCACTTGCCATCTTGACCTCCACAGGCCTTCCCAACCCCCTTCCCTGGGGCACCCCGCTCCTGCACTTCTCCCTCTACCCCCTGCACTTACCACCTTCTCAAGCACTTGAACGGTATGATTGTCACAAGGACAATATAACCGTTTTTTGTTCTACGCTTATGATTCCCTTTTCCAAATCAACCCCTGCCCCCACGTCTATCACCCCGCATGCCCCCAGCCCACCTTCCTGTCTTGTGGCACCTGGAACGCTTGTATATAGGCGCCATACAAATGACCAACAAAACAAAATATATATTTACAACCAAATTCATAATAATGCTTCTATAAGGTTTGATAGAGAAACGAGTAAAAGATGTTCTGCTTTGGGATTACACAGAAGGCCCAGTTCACAGAAAGAATGCCAAATTTCCTGAACACGCACTTGATTCTTTTGAGTTTTGGAGGCACTTAGCAGACCGTGATCCAGCTCTGCCAGTGTTACCCATCAGCACATCTCAGTGAGGTTTTGAAACTGTTCTTCATCTACAAAGTTCAATGCATCCACCACAAAACTTTCACCGCTAGTCAAGCTCTGCCACCACACTTCTGCTTCTAGCCAGGCTCTGCCACCACACGTTCACCACAAGTCAGGCACCATCGAGCACTTTCACTGCTAGTCCAGCTCCAACACACCACTTCTGCTGCTAGTCAAGCTCCGCCACCACCCTTCCACCACATATACACTTGTCAGGCTCCACCAGAGCCCTTGCACTGCTAGATAAGCGCTGCCACCACACTTTTTCAGCTAGTCACTCTCACTGCTAGCCAAGCTCCGCCACCACCCTTCCACCACATATACACTTGTCAGGCTCCTCCAGGGCCCTTGCACTGCTAGATAAGCGCTGCCACCACACTTCTTCAGCTAGTCACTCTCACTGCTAGCCAAGCTCTGCCACCACCCTTCCACCACATATACACTTGTCAGGCTCCACCAGAGCCCTTGCACTGCTAGATAAGCGCTGCCACCACACTTCTTCAGCTAGTCACTCTCACTGCTAGCCAAGCTCCGCCACCACCCTTCCACCACATATACACTTGTCAGGCTCCACCAGAGCCCTTGCACTGCTAGATAAGCGCTGCCACCACACTTCTTCAGCTAGTCACTCTCACTGCTAGCCAAGCTCCGCCGCCACCCTTCCACCACATATACACTTGTCAGGCTCCACCAGGGACCTTGCACTGCTAGATAAGCGCTGCCACCACACTTCTTCAGCTAGTCACTCTCACTGCTAGCCAAGCTCCGCCACCACCCTTCCACCACATATACACTTGTCAGGCTCCACCAGAGCCCTTGCACTGCTAGATAAGCGCTGCCACCACACTTTGTCAGCTAGTCACTCTCACTGCTAGCCAAGCGCCGCCACCACCCTTCCACCACATATACACTTGTCAGGCTCCAGCAGAGCCCTTGCACTGCTAGATAAGTGCTGCCACCACACTTCTTCAGCTAGTCACTCTCACTGCTAGCCAAGCTCCGCCGCCACCCTTCCACCACATATACACTTGTCAGGCTCCACCAGAGCCCTTGCACTGCTAGATAAGCGCTGCCACCACACTTTTTCAGCTAGTCACTCTCACTGCTAGCCAAGCTCCGCCGCCACCCTTCCACCACATATACACTTGTCAGGCTCCACCAGAGCCCTTGCACTGCTAGATAAGCGCTGCCACCACACTTTTTCAGCTAGTCACTCTCACTGCTAGCCAAGCTCTGCCGCCACACCTCTGCTGCTAGTCAAGCTTTCCCATCACAGCAATTCTACTGCTAGCCAGGGCTCACCTACCATCTTTAATGTCGGAAGTGGACCGTTAAACTCTTAGGGTCTCATTATGAGCGTGGTGTTAACAATAGAAAGATGTAGTGTTTTAGACAATATCACCTCATTATCAGTTAGGACAGCATGGGATACTTCTGGCACGTGGGACACAGAAACTTCTTATTGCATGGCATACATCACTCATATTCACCCCTTGCAGTACTGTCGAAGTCCCCCAGGTGGTACATATATCACTTACAATTAGGTAGTGTTTTTAAAACAAGTGATATTCCACATTTCTGCCATTACCACAGTACTCAAAACACCATAGACTTGTGAGCACCATGGGTGCCGCGTTTTGAGCCCTTTTCTCTTTCAAACAACGGCTCGCTCGAAAGAAAGGGACTATGGAGGCTTGTCTTGGGCCGGACACTTGTTAAGATTTTGAAGTGGGAGTATTTTACTTCCTATTTTTAAAATCTGGGAGCATAATTATTTTTAGGGAGTAAAAAGGCGTATTGCCCTTTCCAATGGAGGTATTTTTCAGGCATAAAAAAGTATATTTTAATACTGAAACAGGTAACCTTTTGTAATCCAGAATGTATACCTAGTAGCACTGCATTCCGTGTAGCTTCCTGGGCAGGGGGCAGGGGGCAGCACCATCATTGCCCACTGGTTCCTTGTTTTTGTTGGGAGTATTCTTGTTCCCTTTTTTATGTTGTGGGCATTTGCCTGTTTTTAGAGAGGGACACTGCCTGGTCTCAAGGATCCTTGGGTATTGAAATTGCTATGGAATTTAGCAAGTACCATCCACCCCTCATGTAATATATGATGGGCTCTTCCAGTGTCATGAAAAATGCGAGCGTCCGGTGTAAACAGACATTGCTCATTAACCTGCAGAAGATATCCCCTTGGTATCCCATGGAGGCAGTTAATGTTCTGAAGCTGTGGAATCTTTAACAACAAGAATAACTCAAACAATAACGCCAGGTTGTTCTACTGTGCTTGCCATCGCAGTGTTGCACTTTCTCCGAGCTGGAAAACCCATTTGTCATTAATAGCCAAGTAACACTTGTGTACGAGCGCGATAGAAAAAATATCAATCAATCAATCAATCAATCAAAGGGCACTTCTTTTATGGACTTCCAAACTGCTTAATAAAGTGGTCACAGGGTAGATGCAACCCTTTTCACCCATGTGCTTTTGCCTCCCAGACAGGGTTTGTGCCACTAGAGATACAGCATCAGAGATAGCCCTTCTTCTAGTCTCCTTGGTACAGCCCAAGATGGCGTCAGTATGGCTTCCTTCGCATTAGTAGACTTTTCAGTGGCATTCGACCCCCTCAACTATCAACTTCGTATGTTCCTGAAAGGTTTTCTCTCTGACAGAAGTATCAATGCAGTCGTACCCCACACTTTTTCCTCTCATTCCCAGTGACTGGGAGGGGAGTGGGGGGGGGGGGGGGGTCCCTCGGGTTCATCGCACTCACCCGTGCTGTTTAATTTAGATTATAGATCTTTAGTTTGAAAACTAAGGCTTTAAATCTCGAACAAATACGTTTGAAATTACACCTCCTTGTTGTTATGTTCCGCCCTGCGTCCCGCTACGCAGGGCGTGCTGAATAAAAGCCCCACCCCCGCGCTCGGGAGGCAGTTCCGGGGCAGACCATCCACCCGTGTGTGCGTGCGAGTTATTTGGGCTCCCGCTGGCGCTGCGCCACAGGCCGTGCGGCCTAGCTTACTCCTCCAGTCCTTGTGCGCGCACGCCGAGGGCTGGGACATAACAATAGCGACGAGGTGGAACGAGGACAAACACGCGCTCGACGTTCACGGCGTCTAGATGGCCTGCAGCCATCGCGGCCAAATTTTTGGACACCCGGTGGGGGGGGAAATCGCACACGTGACCCACCCCAAAAAAAAAATAAAAATAAAAAAATATATATATTTTTTTCTCTCCTTCAATCTTCTCATCATCACTCGCCCTACAAGTGATGACTGGGTGGAGTGACGCCATCTCACATCTGGTATCGCACACCAGGGGCCCCATCACGACGTGGCATATTCACTAAGCCCCTGTTTGATGATTTGGACCATCTGGGTTTCACGTATACCAACTACGCTGACGATACCCAGATCCTCCTCCCACTCACGGGGGTTTACGAAAAAGACCTAGCACTGGTGAACAAAATATACAGCATCGTTCAGGCATGGATGGCAACCCATGGATTATGCCTGAACGATGATAAAACCGAGCTTCTTATCCTAGGCACAGCACCCCTCATCAATAAACTAAGTACAAATTACTCCTCCTTTATTATAGATGGGAACTGCATACAAGTTGCTAAAGAAGTCAAAACATTAGGGCTCTACCTTGATTCTGCCTTATCATTCTCCAAACAGGTAAATTCCCTAGCTTCCTCAACAGCCTACACATGTAAGCTCATTAGAGCAGGAAAACAATTCCTATCCCAGCACAGTTGTCTAACACTAGCCAGAGCCCTTATCATCTCTAAACAAGATTATTGCAACGCACTGTACATAGGAGCCACTAAATCCATCATCAACAAAATCCAGATACAGCAAAACAAGGCCCTCCGAGCAGCATTGAACATCCGCAGGAGAGAACACATTACAGAAACAAGAAGGAAATACAAATGGCTTTCCACCCATGAGAAAATCAGACTTAAAACTGCATCCCTCACATACAAATCTCTACACAACAAAGCCCCACAATACCTTAAGGACAGATTCACCAGATCACACTCCACAAGACAAACCAGACTTGCTTACACCAATCGCCTCCAAGTACCTTGTTTTAAACTGACCACCATAGGCGGAGCTAGCTTCCCGGTCAAAGCTGCTCAATTGTGGAACGAATTACCTACTACCGCGAGGCTAGAACATTCTTTTTCCAAATTCAGGCAAATTGTAATTAACTGGCTGACGACAGCTACTGCCAAATGAATATATGAAAATGCTTACGCCTGTCTGCTACACAGCATCTGTACCATATGATTGTAAACTTGTATTTGTAAACTCGCATCTGTAACTGGTAATTATCTGTAACATGTACTGTAACCCGTAATTTATGCTCCAAGCTGTACATCTTCTTACTTTCTGCGCCCTTATACCCCAGGGTCCGGTGCGCATAATAAATGCTAAACAAACAAACAAACAAACAAACCACATGGAAAAACCAACACCTGAACTCGTCGATACAGCGTTTGGACACCAAGGCACCTCCAGGGAAGGCCCAACTTCACCGCGCTAGTGGTTGCCTGAAGAGATCACGACAGCACTGAACAGGTACACGTCGGCATGGCGGCCGGCACGTCCACCCCTGGGCCCACCACGCCATCCAGAATTGCGGCTAACCTATCGTTGACGTCCCCACAGCCTCGCTCACAAGGAGGCTCATCGACACTGGTCCAGCCATTTGACCCCTTTACCAACCCATCTTCGAGTGGACCCAGATGGCAGCTGTGGATCCAGAAATTCGAGATGGCGATGGAGTGCAAAGATGTGACGTCGGCCAGGAAGATGAAGGCGCACCTACTCCTCAGTGTGGGTGACGAGGTACTGCGCATTTTCAACTCCTTGGATGTGGCCGATGGCCAAGATGCGTACCAAAACGCAAAAGATGCCCTCACAGCTCATTTTCTCCCCCAACTGAACCTGGACTATGAGACTTTCATATTCTGCACCACCATACAGGCAGCAGAGGAGACCCTGGACGCCTACCACACTCGGTTAAGAAAATTGGCCATGTCCTGCAAGTTCACCAATGTTGAGAGGGAGATCAGGAGGCAAATCATTAACGGCATACACTCAGAAAAACTAAGGCGCCTAATTCTCAGCGAGAGAGGCATCCCCCTGCAACGAATCCTTGAATTAGGACGACAAAGGGAACTAGCCCACACCAGAGCGGCCAACATGGAGGCCACTCTGCACAGACTGCAACCGGTCCTCAACACAGCCATGGTGGCCCAGATCACCAACAAACAATCCTCGAGGGATGAATACAGTGGGGGCTATGGCCAGAACAGGTGGCAACCGCACATTCCTGGGCCCACAGAGTGTGTCTGATGTGGTGGCCCACGACATGGCCGCCGCAACTGTCCTGCGCAAGGCACCACCTGCGGCGCCTGCGGGAGGAAGGATCATTATGCAAAGGTGTGCAGATCATCGGGCGCCTCCACGCAGCCCCCACAGAACATGTCAGACAAAAACGCGACCAAGAAAAAGAAGCAGGCCAGTGCAAGGAGGGTCGCAGTGGCCAACTCTTCCACAGAGGAAGAAGGGGATGATATCTCGACAGGGCAGCAAGATCCCAGTAAGGACAACGAGAAGAAAGGAAGAAAAATATACCTTGTGTCCGCATTAAGCCAAGGCCAAGAAACACAAAGAAAATCTGTCCGAAGGCGCAAGTGCATGGTCACTGTCCAAGACCTGTGCATTCTCATGACCATTGACACCGGCGCTTCGGTGAACGTGATGTCCACAAGCATATTTCATACTCTGAAGCCTCAACCAGTCCTGAAAAGCACGGATACGCTGTTGTATGCCTACGGCAGCCGGAAGCCCCTACCAGTCATGAGCAGGTTCCGCACCACGCTAGAGCACGGCGAAAACAGACTGTGGTCGAAGGTATACGTCGTAAAGGCAGGAATCGAAAGCCTCCTGAGTGGAGACGCCGCAGAAGATCTGGGAGTGGTCAAATTCATCTGCCACATTGATGAGGCCGAAGTGGTGGAGAAAATGCTAAGTCAATACCCCAAGCTGCAAGATGGAATAGGCTGCTTGAAGGGCAAAACCATCCGGCTGCACATTGACGAAACAGTACAGCCGAAGGCTGTACAGCATCGGAGGACTCATTTCCACATGAGAGAACAAGGGGAGCAGGAACTCAAGGCTCTGGAGGAAGCAGGTATCAGAGGCGGTTACTGGGCCCACACCATGGGTCGCCTCGATGGTCGTCACGCAAAAGCCTAAACAGCCCGGCAAGGTCCGGATTTGCATTGATATGCGTCTACCTAACACTGCCATCAAACGAGAACGCCACATCACCCCAACGATCGACAAAATCGTGGCGGACCTCACAGGGTCTTGTGTTTTCTCGAAAGTTGACTTGAAAGCGGGGTATCATCAACTCAAACTCCACAGTGACTCGCGCTACATTACAACATTCTCGACGCATTTGGGGTTAAGGAGATACAAACGCCTGAGCTTCGGGATCTCGTCGGCGGCTGAAGTATTCCAGCAAACCATTCAGGAGGTCATCAGGGGCATCCCTGGGGTCCTCAACGTGAGCGACGTCATTCTGATTCACGCCCCCGACAAGAAGGAGCACCTCAAGAGGCTTCATACCCTACTGGGCAGACTGCAAGAGGCTGGACTGACCATACACAGGGAGTAGTGCGAGTTCCTCAGATCGGAAATCACTTTCTTTGGTTACAAGTTTGGCAGCACGGGCATCTCCCCTGATCCCCAGAAGGTCGCAGACATCCAGGCGGCAAGCCCACCGATGACCCCCACGGAAGTATGCAGTTTCCTAGGGATGGCAACCTACTGCGGGAGGTTCATTCGAAACCTGGCCACCCTATCTGAGCCACTACGGGAGCTGATGAAAGCAAACGCCAAGTGGGACTGGGGGCAGAAGTGCCAAGACTCGTTTGAAAGTATTAAAGAGTCCCTGTCCATCGACACCAAGATGGCGTATTACAACACCGAGCTGCCCACAGAACTATTCGTGGATGCAAGCCCTGTAGGGCTAGGTGCCATCCTGATGCAGGTGACGAGAGAAGGGGAGAAAAGACCGATAGCATACGCCTCGAGAGCCCTCACGGAAACCGAACAGAGGTACTCCCACATTGAGAAAGAGGCCATCGCAGGGCTGTGGGGGTGCAGGCACTTTCATCTGTACCTATATGGGCGGCGGTTCACAGCAGTCACCGACCACAAACCCCTACTACTCATCTTCATGGGAACGTCGTCACACCCTCCGGCACGGATCACCAAATGGCTACTACATCTCCAGAAATACGACTTTGATCTCATCTACCAACCAGGCAGTGGAAACCCTGCGGACTTCCTTTCGAGGCACCCGCGAGCGGCAACCCAACACGAGATCCAGGTGGCCGAAGAGACAGAGGAACATATATGCCAAGTGGTTCGTGCAATGAGACCGAAAGCGGTGAGCATCGAAGACATCGAGGCAGAAACCAACAAGGATCCCTGCTGCAATCTAGTGAAAGATGCTATAATCTCAGGGGACTGGAAAACCTTCATGAGACACACACACACAACAGAACAGCGGAAGAAAAAGGATTTCTGTCCGGCATGTTTACCGTCCAGCAAGACTTGTCAATCACAGAAGGCGGAGTGCTACTAAGAGGTAACCGCATCACAATCCCTCTCAGAATGCAAGACAGGATAGTGGCCCTAGCGCATGAAGGACACCAAGGGCTGGCAAGGACGAAGGCCCGCATACGGCACAGGGTATGGTTTCCCCAGATCGAGGAACCGGTCGAGTCACTCATCAGCACGTGCCTAGCCTGCCAGATAACAGGAGCCCCGCCAGAACCAGAACCAATTCTATCGGCGGCACGCGGGCGCTCTCGGTGGGAGACCATCAGCATTGACTTCTACAAGCTACGGGAAGGCCTCCACCTCTTGGTAGCAGTTGATGACCACTCCCGATATCCGGAGGTTGAAATAGTCGAATCCACAGCAGCGGAAGTGGTCATTCCAGCCATAGAAAAGATGTTCGCAACTCACGGACTACCAACCTCCATCAAAAGTGACAATGGGCCACCGTTCACCAGGGAGGAATTCAAGAACTATCTGCAGGACCTCAATATAAAGTATCACCACATCATGCCGAGGTGGCCCCAGGCCAACGGGGACGCCGAACGCTTCATGAGAACCATTAACAAGGTGCTAAGGGTATCCAAGGCGAACGCCAGCCCATGGAAGATCGACCTCTACCGATTCCTCAGGAACTATCGGGTTACCCCCCACAGCACAACCGGCATACCGCTGGCGGATCTCATGTTCTGCACTGTCATCCGATCCTCGAAACCGCACCATCCAAGCAGGACCCCGGATGAGGTCAATGAAGAACGCACGGAAATGAGGAGAAGGAGTGCCAATGCCCACATGAGCGGCAAGAGGAGAGCGAGGCAGTCTGATCACCAAGTGGGGGACCAAGTCGTCATGCTACGAAACCCACCAAATCAAAACTCGACACCAGATACGAGGAACTGCCATGGACCGTCAGCGATCGGCACGGCACCATGGTGACTGTGACCCGAGGACACCATCAAGTGACGAGGAACTCATCATGGTTCAAGGCGGTGCCTCGAAACCTGTGGACTGACAGTGAGTGCCATCTGGAAGAGGAGGACGCTCAGCCCAGCGAAGACGAGCCCAGGTCCATCCCGGAAGAGACAGGAGCGGCGGATGGAACCTGGGAACCGCTGGAGGCCCCCGGCCTTGAGGACATGACCAGTGAAGGTGAGCCAGATCAGGAGCCGGGGGGGGTGCAGGCCCCGAGAAGGGCGGTACGGTCTGAGAGCGGCCACGAGACCGCCGGCCAAGCTAAATGACTATGTGTGGTAGTTTGAGGTGCCTGGCCCACGGACCCTATGGCCGGACAATTATTGGTTAAGAGCGTGAGCAGATGTTTGCACTCACAGTTGATGCAAGTTAATGTTATGTTTGTTTGTTTTATAATAAAGGAGGAATGTTATGTTCCGCCCTGCGTCCCGCTACGCGGTGACGCAGGGCGTGCTGAATTAAAGCCCCGCCCCCACGCTCGGGAGGCAGTTCCGGGGCAGACCATCCACCCGTGTGTGCGTGCAAGTTATTTGGGCTCCCGCTGGCGCTGCGCCACAGGCCGTGCGGCCTAGCTTACTCCTCCAGTCCTCGTGCGCGTACGCCGAGGGCTGGGACATAACACTTGTGTACTTTGCATTGCTGCAATTCTAAGTTGAAAATTGTGTTTCAAAAAATGTATTTTTTGTGCTATAGCGCCCTGCATGATAAACACGCTTCTTTTCAACTAGGGAACTAGAAAGAATATTTGGAGAACATGAAAAATGTATGTCCTTATTTTTCCACTAAAATCCATTTGACTGACCTAAAAAACGGGATACTCAGGAATGAGAATGGCCCTTTTACTCCGAACAACCCAAGTAAGCAGTAAAATACTCTTACCTCAAATTCTCATCTGGAGCACTGATGGACTGTAGCACATCTGGACTTTCTGGTCTCTGGCCCCTCCCAAAATCGCTGACTAGTAACAGTAGTTTGGGGCTTCAAGGTCCTCAGGCGAATCCAGTGAGAGTTCTTTTCGGCTTACTGCCCAAAACACCCAGACTATCTTGTAGTGGAAAAGGTCGCTTTAATGTGACAGGCCAAATCTCACAAATCAAAGCTAACCTGGCCCCTGGCCTTACAGACTAACATATCTGTTTTTAACAACTTGCCAAACAAATTAATAATTAAACATTTTCAATTCCCCCAGCAATTAAATAAATAAGTCAGTTTAAATTCCTCCCTACCTATTCCTTGCTCCCAACCATCTCCTTACCATCTTCTCCAGCTTTCCTTCCCGCTTTCTCATATCTTCTCCCTGGGGCCATGCCCCTCCATCTTCAATATCTGTTCCCCCTCTTTGCATCCCCGGGGTAGCCCGTTCGTGCAAACAGCACCACCCCCATCATTTCCTGGGCTATTCCCCCATTGTGCTTCCCTCCCCCCTCTTCCAAAGGGGCCATGCCCGTGGCATCAAACATCTTCATTCCCCTTCAACTCTCCTCAACACCAGACTCCTCCTTCCTAAAACCTGCAGCCAGGCTGACCCATCACATCAGCACCAAAACCTTACAACATAACCTCCCCAACTAATGTCCCAGCCTGTCACACGAAAACTACCAGCCCCTCCCCCAGGCCCTTATAACCTCCTGCCAAAATCCCAGAAACCCGATGTGGGGGAAAAACGAACAATCCCAATAAAACCCTCCTCTCCCAGCAATTCACACCCTTACAAGGCCCTAATAAAGGGGGTGGGCAGGTGGGCGGGGACAAACGCTCGTCCTCAACTGTCGCCTGCTCTCGAACATTCCCTGACCCTTAAATACCAAATGATAGCTACTGGCACTGATCCCAGATGTGCCCCAGGACAGAACCGAGTGCCCTCAGAACATACATATGTCTGACGTAAACAAGATTTTTAGATGGCAGTAAATTGGCTGGCAAAACAGTGAGCCATATTGAACGCCTCTTGCTCACGCAGGTGCGTTTCTTGTGTGGACACAGGTGTAGATTTGTTTGTTTGTTTATTAGTTTTTATATAGCGCTCCTGACCCAGGGGTATATGGGCGCCTGAACATCAAGTTACAGGCAAAGGTGAGGAACATTTGTACATTTGTGCAGCATAGGTATGGTTAAAGGAAAAGCAGATAGTAACAAGCAGACACAATAAAGGATACAAGCATACATTAGGCATATATACATAATTGGTTATTTGTTGAGTAACCAAGTGATGACCTTAGTTCTGAAAGGTTGGAAGGTAGGGGTAGATTTGATGTCCAGTGGGATAGTGTTCCACAGTTGTGAGGCTAGAACTGGGAAGCTGGATCCACCTGCTCTTTTAAGGGAGTATTTGGGCACCGTCAGTTGTAATGTATTGGAGGATCTGGTGGTTCTGGTGTTCTGTCTTAATAGTGAATTGATTGGTTAAATAGGGCGGGGCTAGGTGGTTGAGAACTTTGTAGGTGAGACAGATGGTTTTTAGGTCTATTTTTGTTGGATGGAGAGCCATTTGCATGAGGTTCTTGTGGCCAAGATATGTTCTCTTCTCGGAATATTGAGGGCGGCACGGAGTGCATCGTTTTGTAGAGCTTGCAGTTTATTGATTACCATTTTGTTGGCACCTACATAAAGGCTATTACAGTAATCCAGTTTGGATTGTATAAGTGCTCTGGCTAAAGTGAGGCAGTTGTTGGCGGAGATCAGAGGTCTGCAGGCCCTAGTCAGTTTGCCAGTGTAAGCAGTGGCTGAGGCGGTCATATTAATTTGTTTGGCGAGGTTGGTATTCGTGTCTAGATAGAAACCCAGAGTTTTTACACTCTTAGCGATGGGGATGGTGTTACCGTCAATGGTGAAACTGAGTCTTGGCTTGAGTGTTTTTCAGCACTTATCTTTTTGATTATTTTCTCATGAGGCTAATATTGTTATGTTTGAGTTTCTGAAGGAGGCGCATCGGGCAGTTTTCGTGCGTGTGGCTAATATGGCCCCGTTTGAGTTTGAAGATTACTACGAAATGGCCCCATGTCAAGCGTGACACTGTGCGCCCATCTTCCCGTTTCCCTGCGCTGGAGCCTGCATGCCTTTATGGTAATCGCAGCAAAAGAACTTCATGTCCCAGAATGCAAATAGGAACGCCAAGGCCTCTCACTGACCTCTCCCGAAGTTCACAAGAATAGCTTTTCTTTCTGCCGTGGATAGTTTTAGTGGGAAAATCCCATATATTTCATGTTTGGTTCAATCTTGAAAATAGGATGAATGGGCAGAAGGAAAAAATATCTTTCCAGGCACTAATCGAATGTTGGCAGCGCACTGTCCACTGTTTACACTCGTGAAAACTTGAACTACACTCCCCATAACTTAATCCTTTAACATTGTTTTATTGTGTATGTTTTCCACAGATGTAAACACACTCTGGGTGTGGCAACGAGACAAGCTCAGTAGTTATTTACAAAACATCCACTCCAGTTTCTCTGGCCTGAAGCCGATGAAGACCTATCACATTGTTTTAGATAGCGCTTCATTTTGCATTCCAGCCGTTTCTAGGCAGTGCAATTATAGGCATCATGATAACCAAATGTAATGTTACTTAATGTATCAATTTGTGAAAGTTAAAGTTTGGTTCGAACCTGCCAAGTGAAGGCTGGGTCCATGCCATGGGTGAGCCTGCACCCCCTGAAAGGATCCAGTAGGACTGATCAGGGCCAGGAATTAGGTTATCACTAGAAGGGCAGTTCCCCTAACAGAGCTGCTGGTTAAGGTTGCAGTGTACACTCATGAGTGAGGGCAAGAGCAGGTGCAAAGACGACCATGTTTTATCATATTCATGAGTGAATTATATTATCGCCAATGCCATGGGGTTTTATTAATAAATAGTTTTCAAAAGAGTTGTCACACACTTTATTCTCATATCCTGGATTCCACCTCTCCATGAGTCCGTGTAAAACATCTTGCCCTAAAAGGTCTATGCTAGGGCAAAGCAACACTAGGCAGCGCCCTCAGGGCATATGCAATATTCTAAATGTACAGTCCCTCCTCCCTCCTCGTCAAATGGTAGACTATTCAGTCTGGGCTCCCTTGGACACCATGCACCACGCTGTCCTCTGAGCACCATCAGCAAAGCGCTGTAGTACATCAGATCCTGGGATCAGGGGTGTTGCTAGGTTTGGAAAAGATCAGGGGCTACGCTAATGTCGGGACCAGAGCCCAGTATTTCCACCATTTGAACATCCCCAAGTTCAACCTGAAAACAGCCAGCAGAGCGAGCTTCCCTGTGCTAGCAGCAAAGTGCTGGAACTCGTTGCCCATGGACGTTAGAGCTGAATCTTCCTTTTGGTCTTCTAGAGCCAACGTGAAGGATCTGCTGCCCACCCAGCAATGATAATATGCAGTTTCGTAGCTTCGCCATCTCTGTAGCCAATATAGAATGGTCTGCCTGATCTATTTATTGTATCTGAAATATTTGTGTTGACTTCTTGCTCTGACCACTATGTAACCTGGTCCTCACCTCGTATCTACACTCTTCACTTGTAACTATTTGCTCTTATTGTATGTATAACCTATTTTATCTTCCAAGCTGAATGCGCCTAGATACCTCAGGGTTAGGCTGCGCTATACAAATAAATAAACTAAACTAAAACTAAACTGTTGGGACTCGGGGAAAGCTAGCCTTTTGGTTGTAGCCCCTGAGCTTGTATCCGGGGGCACAACCAATATTCCCAGGGCTATAGCTCCCTCAACAGCAACGCATCAGCCTGGGCTCATTCCTATGGATAACATTCCCCCAGGTTTCTCTGCCAAACACATGGAAAGCAGATTGGCACTCAGGAACCCGGTACTGACAACCAGCAACCATCAATACCACAGGTTTCGCACTCAGCGCTGGTCACTGGGCTGGATTTTCCAGGATCCGGCAAAAACTATTTGTACCCCTGAGTCGAGTGACTTAAGCACTAGAGCACAGGAACTACTGGTTAGACCTCTTGTGAATATTCCTGTCAGGATTGTGCACCGCCCAAAATATTCAAGACCAGCTGTGTACTTTTAAAAGAAGTGCACCTTTTCTAATTTGCTTGCAACATTAGTGGAAGCTCATCCTGCTTTATTAGTTGATCTACTGGAATATGAAAGTTTATTTATGGGGAAAGCTGAGAAAAATCGTGTGAGTTCCCCCTCGCCTTAACTTACAACTCCCACGCTTGCTCCTAACCGCCCCTCCTCCTCACGCCGTCCGTGGCTGGTGGGATCCCACAGTTCATCATTTCCATTTCCAGCATCTGCCTCTCCCACTGTCCCATTAATGAATCCCACCCCATTTTTTCTTACAGAGCCAAGAGCAGTGAGACCACCAATAGTGGCAAACCAGCACTATGCAAGACCACTTACATTGCACGACAGCTCCAGTACCAGGCTTCCCCTTGGAGCTCGTCCCGCGCTATATAGAAAATTCCCAACCAACAGATCAGGTGCAGTGCCTGCATGCATACTGGGGTACGACGTCCTTTCATGGCGGGATGTTTTTTCGCTGGGTTTTTTACCGCAAATAGTTTTATGAAAAAACCCATTGGATTTTTTAGGGGGGGTTAGAAAATTATATATATGGGTCGCGGGTGTTTAGGAAGACATAACACATTAAAGGGAATAGGGGGGTTTAGGGCGAACCCCCCCCCAAAAATAATTACAAAAAATTTGATGGGTTTTTCCGTTAAAAAAATTGCGGTAAAAAACCCAGCGAAAAAAGATCCCGCGATGAAATGACATGGAACCGCATACTGGACACTATCAAAGACAGGCTGGTGCAAGGTGGCGCAGAGTACTCACGGTAGAGGAAGGCCCCCGGCGGCTTGAAATGATGGCCAGAAGCGACATCCGTCTTCTTATCACCCATCCTGACCCGCACGGCTTGTTTCCGACTCCCTCAGAATTTGATGCTCCTACAAGTCTCTTGCTAATCCCTTAACCACTTGTGCTTTAATACTACTAACAGAGGAGGCTTCTCCTTCTTCCACTCCCTTACCCTTTCTTTCCTTTTTTCCTGGCTACCCTAACCCCCCCTTTTATGTCGTGCTGCACTTCTCAAGTCGCCCTTATAGCCTTGGCTACAAGCACCAGCTGATGCAGCAGAAGAGGAGCCACCAATCAGACAGACATAGTGACGGGGCCTTAAATAATGCACCCACTAAATGGGGGAATAGACCCCAGATACGAGCAAAGTCTCCTACATTAATAAATCTGGAGCCCCCGGCAGCCTAGAACACCCAACCGCCTCCAACTGTCAAATTCTTCTCCTTAACGCCATTAGGATCCGCTGTGTGGGGGGTATTGTTGAAATGGTCATTATTAGTTGACAACTGCACTGGGAACTCGCTTTCAGCAGCCCCTGATCAAAGCCTTGAACTACATGGTGTTGCAGGGTAGTCGCAGACGAGGATCTACAAAGCCAGAGCTCCAATATGAAATAGTGGGAGTATTTTATAGTAAATTGTCACAAGAGTTTTATCCTGGAATATTGAAAGAAATGTGCTCTTGAATACAGAAGGCGCTTTTCTGCGCTACAGGGAGAGTTGTTCACGCAGGACGCGGCTTCGGCGAGTAGGAAGGAGCCCACACACCTCTGCCATCCACCTGTATTTCAAGTCCACCCCAGGGGTCCACTGAGACTCCCTATTCCCATGGCAGGACTAAGGTGCCAGCAGTGCACCTGGCGCTTGCAACCTGGAGGAGCCGGGCACGCAGCAGCAATTAGCCCACCGCTGGATCCGGGCCTGGCTCAGGGCTGGCTTATTTTCCCATCTACAACCACCAATTCTGACCCCAGAGAGTAGACTCTTCAGAAGGAAATGTTCTATCAAATAAACTTTTAATTGCCTATAGTGACACGAAACACCATAGTGGTAGGGTAGGAGTAGGGGGTAGGTAAGTTCTCTGTTATCAAGTTGAAGGTTTGTTTGTTCTTTTTAATAATGGAATACAGTCAGTGAACTAAAGGACAATTGGGGCTCACTCAGAGTTGGCCGGTACACAGTAAAAGTGCCAGTAATACCGTTTACTGGCAGTTTTACCAGACCGTGGAACTACAACTTTGGCGGTAGGGGTTACGGATTTACCTTCAGCTAGGAGCTGGCCATAAATCTGCCCCATATCGGCAAAAAACAGCCTTTATTATCGGCACAGCCGGTAATTACGGCAAAATCCCCCATGCAGTACCATGGGACTCCATGAAATGGGGTTTGTGGGTAATTCCAGCAGACCAAGTGCCGGTAACGGGAATTCCTGCCAGTATTCCAGAGGATTTACTGCCGGAATACCGGCAAATTTGTAATGAGGCCCAATCTGGTTTTTGGGCTAACATATCGTTTTGAGAGTGTTCAGGCCCATGTTGGCCTTTCAGTTTCCCTGCAGAAGGGACCTATCTTATACTGTGTTACTATCATTTGTTTCACCCATGACTTCTTTTGAAGGGACCTCAAGGCATTTTGGCAGCCAGGTAGGGACCTCTCCTGTAGATTCATATGCCATAGGAGCAGGTCTATAACTGCAAGGGTGCCAAGACCTGTAGTGCACGAGGCACGGCGTTGTACGTGATGATGTGGGCCCAGGGCTTAGCTTCGGCCAGGTTTACCTCATAGTGTGACGTCGCCGCTAATTCAATCTAGAGTACCAGAGGGCATGCGCGTTGGGAAACAGAAGACATGCAAGCTGCCCTAACCTGGGTGCTTGGGATGGGGTGTATCCTTTGTCAGAAGATATTTAGTAGTGTCGTACTGGTGCCCAAATGCCAGCCAATTATTTGATATGATATGATAGCGCACGCATAATACCTAGAGGTTTCTAAGCAGAACTGGGAATCGAACCCGTGTTGCTCCGTGTCGTTTTGCTTCCAAGGCAAGCATGTTGCCCCTGAGCTATTCTCCCGAGACCACAGAATAGAGGCAAACCCGTGTAGCTTACATGTGATTATGTGGATGGAGGGATGCAGTGTCTCTTAAGTTGAAAAAGTCTGGTGCCACGAGTCTGCCATGCGCCATGTGTGTCGAAGTTGCTAAAGCATGCATATGTGACTAGTTCAACGGTCGCAGTGAAAAACACTGAACATTGAACATTGCATGGTTAGGCACATGGGGCCCGCAGAGACTTCCTATGATCCAGAGAAGTGTGTTGCGACTTCATATGATCCAGAGAAGTGTGTTGCGTGTGGGGAGGTGCTAGGTCAATTAAGGGGTTCATATCGCCGTTATCGGCTGTCAGAGTAAGGCTCCTGATGGAGCCTGGAACTTATGTGAGAGATGAGTATCTGGAGGCTTTGGAAGAGCCAACCTTTACTCCATTTCTTCGAGACCAACTGTGCTTCTGTGCAGTCAATGCACTTCAACATAGAATTGCAAAGATGGGACGTCTCAACCAGGAAGGGTTGACAAGAGCATAGAATTCTAAAGGTTAACCTCTCTAGCATTAAGGTATGTCAGGAGCATAGAATTCCAAAAGTTAGCTGTCTCTACCAGGAAGGTCTCCTAAGAGCATAGAACTTCAAAGGTTAACTGTCTCTAGGATTAAGGTATGCCAGGAGCATAGAATTCCAAAGGTTAACCTCTCTAGCATTAAGGTATTGCAGGAGCATAGAATTCCAAAAGTTAGCTGTCTCTACCAGGAAGGTCTGCTAAGAGCATAGAACTTCAAAGGTTAACTGTCTCTAGCATTAAGGTATGCCAAGAGTGTAGAATTCCAAAGGTTAACTGTCTCTAGCATTAAGGTATGCCAAGAGCGTAGAATTTCAAAGGTTAACTGTCTCTAGCATTAAGGTATGCCAAGAGCGTAGAATTCCAAAGGTTAACCTCTCTAGCATTAAGGTATGCCACCTCTCTAGCATTAAGGTATGCCAGGAGCATAGAATTCCAAACGTTAACCTCTCTAGCATTAAGGTATGCAAGGAGCATAGAATTCCAAAGGTTAACCTATCCAGCATTAAGGTGTACCAGGAGCACAGAATTCCAAAGGTTAGCTGTCTCTAGCATTAAGGTATGCCAGGAGCACAGAATTCCAAAGGTTAGCTGTCTCTAGCATTAAGGTATGCCAGGAGCATAGAATTCCAAACGTTAACCTCTCCAGCATTAAGGTATGCCAGGAGCATAGAATTCCAAAGGTTAACCTATCTAGCATTAAGGTGTACCAGGAGCACAGAATTCCAAAGGTTAGCTGTCTCTAGCATTAAGGTATGCCAGGAGCATATAATTCCAAACGTTAACCTCTCCAGCATTAAGGTATGCTAAGAGCGGTATTGTGTTCAATTGCTGACAGGCTTTTTTCGAAGTCATTTCCAAAGCCGAAATTACTTGGAAAAAAACATCAAAATATATGTATGGGTTTAAAATTGGTGGGGAGGGGTTTGGAGTAGGTGTAAAAGTATAGGGAAAGTAGAGGCGTGCAGACCCCACCCAAAAAATGTTTACAAAAATGTGGGGGTTTTTTTCAACGTAATTTCGGTGTCAGAAATTAACATGGAACCGCCAAGAGCATAGAATTCCAAAGGTTAGCTGTCTCTACCAGGAAGGTCTGCTAAGAGCACAGAATTCCAAAGGTTAGCTGTCTCTACCAGGAAGGGATACTACAAGCATAGAGTTCCAAATGTTAGCCATCTCTAGTGGTAAGGTATGCCAAGAGCACAGAATCCAAATGTTAGCCGTCTATACAAGGAAGGTCTGCTAAGAGCATAGAACTTCAAAGGTTATCTGTTTCTAACAGGAAGGAATGCCAAGAGAATAGAATTCCAAAGGTTAGCTGTCTCTACCAGGAAGGAATGCCAAGAGCATAGAATTCCAAAGATTAGCCATCTATAGCTGTATGGTATGCCAAGAGCATAAAACTTCAAAGCTTAACCGTCTCCAGCATTAGGGTATGCCAGGAGCATAGAATTTCAAAGGTAGCTGTCTCTACCAGGAAGTTCTGCCAAGAGCATAGAATTCCAAAGGTTAGCTGTCTCTACCAGGAAGGTCTGCTAAGAGCACAGAATTTCAAAGGTAGCTGTCTCTACCAGGAAGGTCTGCTAAGAGCACAGAATTCCAAAGGTTAGCTGTCTCTACCAGTAAGGTCTGCTAAGAGCACAGAATTCCAAAGGTTAGCTGTCTCTACCAGGAAGGTCTGCTAAGAGCATAGAATTCCAAAGGTTAGCTGTCTCTAACACGAATGGCTGCCCATATGCACACTCAGAAATGGTTGCATGGCGAGGTGGTGCTCTGCTGTTGAGTGGAGAGAGCACAAGGGCCAATGCTGGACCAGTTTGCCAGTAGGAGGCCAGAGCCTGTGACATTCAAGTCTTGGCAGGCCAGGCACATTGCCTTAAAACATATAAGCCTTGAGGTTGGGAGCCAATGGAGGACATAGGGAGCTGCCATGGTGAGGCCACAGGGCAAAGTGGGCCGGAGTCGCCCCACAGAATTTTGAATATGATGAACCCCATGCATTAAATATGCCGGGACTGCAAGGAAGGATCTATTTGCACAATCAGTGCAAGATAATACTAGTGCCGAATGTATGTCTTTACTTCTTCTGCATTCACTTCACCATACATTCACTTAGACCTCTTCATACCTTTACTTCCTCTGTCTTTCACTTCGAACATTCTAACTTCTAACATTTACTTTGTTATGCCCTGTAACCCGTTCTTCTTTTCCAACCCTTATTCTTCCCCTGCCACTCCCTTGACCCTAACCTTGCAGCTAACCTTAGCATATCCATTGCCACCGCAACAATGTGAAGATGCAGACGATGTAAAAGCAAGAAGAAGTACATGTATGAAGAAGTAAACGTCTGACAAAGTGAATGTCCAAAAGGTAAGTATAGATGACATTTTTCTGGGTGAAGTAAAGAGGGTACTTAATAGAATAGATGGTACAGATGAAGTGCTCGATCTCACTGATAACCACCATATCACACTACCACGCTTGCTCTCTCCTATACACCAACACGCAACTAGAACACAGCGATACTATGACACATTCGGTATAGCTTTTCTCATACTAACACCCGCCACATACTCCTCATCATCCTAATTAAACAGCAAGCTGAGCACACATATCCAGTGCACACATGCACCTTCTGACTCTTTCTCTCTCTAATGACTTGAACTACAGTTCCCGAGGGCTTTCAACCTAACAGCACTTTGAGATCATACCAGTGATACTTAAGGCACTATATAAATTCCAAGTAACATAACATAACATAATAGATGATATGGCATTTATAACACGCCTGTACACAAGTGTTTCTAGGCACAAGACAGGGTCACCTGTAGAAGGTCAGACTTATCATCGATCAATTGAAACCTAATTGCCATATTTTCTCTATGACAAAAAGCTTGCTGTGAGGGTGCAGATGTAGGAGAGGGACACAGGAGTGGTATGTTTGTTGGCATAAACCTTTACCCAAAAGTAAATAAGGGAAAAGCCTACTAAGCACTATTACTAAGACCAGTTTGCCTGCCTCAAACCAAGTACTAAGGACTTGGCCAGGATGTTCGTAAAAGGTATATAGTCGACCATCCTGCATCTAAAACCTATTTCCGTCCCTTACCTTATCAACTTAACTAGAAACGATGTGGGTCTTCTTGATCCAGTAGAGTGAATTAAGAGTTCTAATTAGGGTTCCAATTTGGGGAAAAACCAAGTTCCAACATGGACCAAAACAATGTTCCAAACGGTGCAAAACAATGTTCCACAGTAGCAGAATCCTCTGGCTCAAAAGGAAAACAAAGTTTTAACTTAAAATGTTGACGCCAAGAGAATGGGTACCTTATCTTGATCTCACTCAGGTTTCTCACTGTGGTTACAAACACCAGGGGAAATGTATCCCTTCTCCTGGCCTCTTCTTCACAACACCAGGGAGGATGCATCCCTTTCCCTGGCCTCTTCTTCTTCACAACACCAGGGAGGATGCATCCCTTTCCCTGGCCTCTTCTTCTTCACAACACCAGGGAGGATGCATCCCTTCCCCTGGCCTCTTCTTCACAACACCAGGGAGGATGCTTTCCTTTCCCTGGTCTCTTCTTCACAACACCAGGGAGGATTCTTCCCTTCCTCTGGCCTCTTCTTCATTCAGCTTGTTTCACCTTGTTTTCAAGCTTCAGGGGGACGGGTCTCAAACCCATAAGCTTCTTTCGTGATAGCGTTGTAGACCTGGTTCACTAACCTGCCAAATACTGGGTCTATGAAAATGACTGATAATGGTAATCTTAATTGGGTTTGGGTCCCGGACCAATCTTTCTTGGTTTATTTCCTGGAGTTGCGGGAAGGTTACCTTACTTCCCACAAGTTTCCCTTCTTCCCCCTGTTTAGCTGGGTCAGGGTATCCCACTGCGCCCTTCTGCCCCTGCCGACCGTCTTGTTCCCCTGGTACCTTTGCGGTCAGTCCCAGTAGTCTTTGGTTGGTCTTGGGGTCTTTCTGATTCAGTTTTGGGCTTCTGCAGTCTTCTCCCCTTCTCCGGTATGCTGCAGGAGCTTTGCAGCTTGTCGTACCCCTGGTAGAGTTAGGTTTTCTGTCAGGTCCTTTGGAAAAGGATTCTCCTGCCACCCCCTCACCTGCCAGTCCTCAGCACTTCACCAGTGTGCAAGGGTTCCCCTTCATTCTGACAGAGCCTCTGGTCCACAGCTGATTCTGCTTCTACTACTGCTTCTAATTCTGCTTCCCCACAGCATTCATGACTTCCCCTTGCTCCAGCAGGGAGAGCTTTGCTCATACTTCCTGAGCCTGTCTTCCCTTTTATACTGGCTTTGGCCAAGAGGACTCGAGAAAACACAAGACTGCTGAATGTGGTACTTGCAGGTAATCCTCATTCCTCCACCGTGGTCACAGTACTGATCTTTCCACTCCATTGTGAGTCATTGGGGATCTTCCTCCTCACAGTGCTGAGAAAGCGATCTTCACTTGGGTAACTCATGCTCTTCCTCATCCCAAAACTTTGAAAAGGGACTACGTTCTCATGAAAGGAGCTCCCCCTAGTGAAAAGGGGACGACATCCACAAATGTGTCACATTGCTCAAGTTAGAGAAAACCTGGATACATTGCTTGCACACTGAGGCAATTGGGCTGAATGAAGAACTTCATTGATGCTTACATGCCCTCACTATTCAGTTCATCTACTGCATCAATATCCTTGGTGCCATGATTTTCCAGTGACTAGGAGGTCTGCTTTGTTGGTCGTTTAAGTTAGTCTAGCCTTTGTGCCTCGATATCATGTGACCATGTGCGTTTTCCCTGGCCGTAACGATGTCTGAACTTTATTTATTGTAATCAGCAAAACTATACAGTGTAGGCCGGCATAAATAGGCACGGGTTAAAGCTACGCTGTGTAGTTTCTGTCTCCATTTTGAAAGTAATGTGTTTTTTTTTTACTTTCACTAGTACATTGACTCTTGGAGGGGCCTAATATTGCTTCCTGGGGCTATAGCTCAATATAATCATAGGGACAACTATAATGGTAGACAGTATTTGCTTCAGGCATATTTGAGTCTGCAGGACTAGTATCCAAGATGGTACCCACATTCATGGGCATTCTTATCTACAAGAAATGTAACAGTGCCAGTGTAGAGAGGGCTGCCAGTGTGTGGTGTGTGCTTTGTGGAATGCGTGTTTGGAACTCTAAGATTACACAGCAAGTTGTAGTGACCGCACAGGTATTTGACCGCAATGGGGTGACACAAGTGTTCACACTTCACTTTATTAAACACTTGCTTGATTTCTCCATAGCATCAGCATGTCAATTCATTGATATGATGGCATATATTACCCATGACCATGATGCCATGTAGGTTGAACGTTTTCGGAGCTCGTATGCCCATTGATCATAATACTAGGTATGTTTTACCTTTTTTATCAACACAGTGGTTGGGGTGCACCAAGTCAATTGTGCATCACTGTTCTTCTATTGACTTTGGGTTCCATCGTTTGATAGTGAGCTCACCGACGGGCATGTGGCTATTGACTAAGATGGCAGAAACATCATTACATATTCATGTTTGATTCATAACAAGCTGCGCATCCCTTTTGGATTGATTTCATAAGTCATTAATATATCTGTACAAAAACAGAATAATAATGCAGACCCTTTTGTGGGCTGTATTTCACATGACAAGATGCGTTCCTTTCTGCTTTAAAGATTTTCTGTCCTGAAGAAGGCTGCGAGACACCCCAGAGCCGAAACTCGATTTGGCAAGAATTCCACTATGCTGACATGATTTAGTTTTAACATAGGTTATGGCCTTCCTGAGTGTAATTACGTGCAGATGGCCACTTTTGAAAATGTATTAATGCACTGGTTTTTGATTGTGATGGGCATGAGGATTATTCAATTCTCATTTCCTGTGGTTTATTTAGTTTGTTGGTCCATTTTAAGTATGAGTGTTGTTGGTATGTCTGTGTTGTTAGTATTAGCCTGAAAAGATTGGGTTGAGTGTGTGACCATTTGTCACATTTAGGGAATATGTCCTTGCACTTTATCACATTGTGATTGTTCTGTCAGTTTGTTATATGCTACGTAAAATGTAAAATATGTTTTGTATATATTTATGTGGTTGATGCTTTTCACTTGACTTCAACTCTTGTCGATTCAAAATAAGTCATTATGCAAAAATAAAAATGATTTTACTATTGCCGTTATAAAAATGATTGGTTTCTTCTAAAAACTTAAATACAACTTTTTTTTGTTTTGTGTTATTCAGAGCAGAAAATAAAGCAACAATGTGCTTCAATATTTTGAGGTGGAAGACCGATTTCTTTTTTGATTACTTTGTTGATTTGGGTTGTGAAGGTTAACACTATATAATAAAATGTGATTTGTTACAGTCTCAGCAGAGGGAGAAAGGAGGTGCCATACATGATTGAGCAGGTAGGAGTGTTAGGTATGAGAGCGGTATTGCACAGATTAATGTGTAACTTTATTTTGGTTAAGCTTAGCCCTTTGGCTGCCCTAGTGATATATGTATACATCCTAGTATCCACCGGTAGACATTGACGCCCCGGCTGTAAAAGGGTTAAGAGAACTGAATACCATCCACAAATTCACTTAAGTGCAATATCTCCCCAGGTTTTCAGAGATGTAAGGAGTTATCGTTGAATTTTAAGATGGTTTGGGTTTGTTCAGCATGATGGAATAAATATTGCATAACAAACAGTAATGGTTTGAGCCTTGTGGGTGATCTAGAGAGAGAGAGGTTGGCATGCAAAGAGAATGGTGTTAAGAAGACTAGCCAGAATCTGTCTGTAAGGAAACAGGAGATTCACTTCAGGGCAACCTTCAAATGCTAAATTGTGTATTCTTTTGCTAATATTGGAGGGGTTCACATTGTGAAAAGATGCAGTAAATTCAAGTGTGCCCCCCCCCCTCCGCATCAGGTCAGTTTGTATATGGATTCAGTAACATATGAAGCTCCAAACTGGTTTGGTTTAGTAGCTGTTAGGGAGAATTCTCATTTCGTGGCTAATTTCCCTTACCTAGTGAGTCCCTCAGCAGCTTTGCTGGATTTCGGGAGTTTATTTCTTTCACTTGGTAAGAGTGGGAGCTTTTCCCCCATTGTTACCTGTGTTTTGCCATGTGTATTTCTTCTGTTTTTGTGATTGTGGACTCTGGAGTACACCACTTCAGTAGCCCCACACTTTTTTGTGTCACTCAGCACCTTCAGTGCAGTAACACATGGTTGTTGTTTCAACTTCCCACTGACTCAATTTCTGAGGCTGACTACTGTGCCCAAGAAAAGGGTAAAGTTGTCATTAACTTTACATAGTCATTTAACCACAGATCCAGTACACCCCATCGTTCTTGGAGTATTGGAAAGGGTTAATTCTTCGCCCTTTTTATCTGTACCTCTTGGAGCATTGTTTCGCTCCTTTAACATTTAGACTTGGCTGGTGGCAGTGGTAAAACCCTAATTTTCCTACCGCAATTATATTACATAACGTGGTATTGTTTTAGGCTATTTTAGTAGCCTCGAACTTTAAACCTGTTAGCCCAAATACTTTTTATTTCGGCTCCGGTTGGGTTTAATTGCCATTTCTTTGTTAACATCCTTCTTGGGTCTTTCTTTGTGTGGCAAACCAGGTTTGCCTCCTTTGTTTGCCGACCTTTGGCGGGCTTCTGACCAGAAGCCCTCCTTTGGCATCTGGATGTCTAGGTGGGCTGAATGTGAGGGAGGGGTGTAGTCACCCCTTGCACAGGGCTCCTTGGAGACCCAAGTCGCGCTTTGTATTGATTGGCTGAGGTCGTTGTCCGGGCCGGACAACCCCCCTGCTGAGTGATTGACAGCGAGGCTGTGTGAATGGGAGATTTTGGCATAAAAGGCAGGACTCTTGAGCTAGAAGGCAGAGTCGCCCCTGTAACTACAAGGAACCAAAGAGAAGCAGAGAAGACGATGACTGCTGCAACCCCAAGTACCGGTGAAGCCTTGCTGCAGTCCTGAGCTATCTACCCCTTCAACGACTAAGAGAAGATCCAGTCCGGAGTCTTCTGCCCTTCAGTCTGGTCGGATCAACCAGCTCGCCTTTTCTTCAGTCAGAGAATCCTCTTCTGGGTCAAAATCATTGCTGTGCTGTAGTGGTCCGGATAGCCGTCAGAAGACCTTTTATTCATCATTGTCTTTCTCGCTGCTGCTGGCCTCATCCCTGGGTAGTGCAGATTGCTACAGACGTCCTCCTTCTTGTCCCCACGAGTGAAGCCGCAGGAACCATGAGTCTGCAGGAACTACCAGGAACAACTGCCGTGGCACCAGCTTTTCTCCAACGGAATAAGGTACTGTGCATACTTGGTCTTTCTCTCCGTCTGACCAGACGGAATCGGGGTGAACCCTTTTCCTCCACAAAGATTTGTTCTTTCTTCCCTCCTTCTTATAACTTTTCCTTCCATTTGACAATCCTTACGAACTCTTGGCATCTCGAATCTCGAACTTTTCAACGTGTGATCCTCGGCAACTGACCATCTGCTCTATTGGCACTGGCGCTGGCCTATTGACTTTAATCTGTATCTTTGAACTGGTCCTGGAGTCTCCTTGCCTTGAAAAAGTATTGCCTTTGATTTTTATTCACTTTTCCCTTGTTTTAAATTCTTAAGTACAAAGTGTGTTTTAACTTCATGAGCATTTCTATCCGCGGGTACGCGTCAGTATCGCAACACCGGTCTGTCAAATCCTAATGTACTTACCTTGAATTTACTGGCACAAGTGGAATTGGTTGTGTGTGGTGTATTTTACATGTGGTTTCCAATCTATAGAAGTGAAGTGTTTTATAACAGATGGTTTAAAAATAAATGTACTTATATTTTTTTTACCTGAAACCTTGAGTCAGTGTTTGCTTGAGTCACAGTAATTGTGGTCCTTTGTGTAATCTCTGCTACTGCAACCACTTTAACATAGTAGTACAGGCTTGTACCAAAGGTGAACCTGTATTACCACTTGTAGTCTTAATTGTGTGTAGTGGTCCCTAAGGGCACTGCACAGGATTCTGCCTAATAGTAGCTCTGTCTGCAATGAAGAGAGTTGATGGCAGTGAATTTTCCAATGGAGTGTGCTACGGGTTAGGCGGGCAGAGGATTGATGCAGGGCTTGATGGCTTTGAAGAGGGCTCTAATTTTATTGTTGGCCTTGGCTGTAGTGTTTTGCTATTAGTTGGCCTTGGCAGTGTTCATTAGTCGCCTGTGTGTAGCATGGAGTTCCCTGAGCAGGATGAGGTAGGATACGCTGTAGGATTTTCACATATTCCTTTCTTGTTTTCAGATGGTTGGTTTGTTTAGGTTGAGTTCTTCAGTGTACTAGGGTGCTAAAGGTTCAGGCTTGAGGGTGTTCCATTTCAAGGGGGAATTGTGGTTGATGTGGTTTGTGAGGGTGGTGTTGAGTTCTTGGAGAAGTGAGTTGAGGTCCTTGTTTGTTAGAGGTTCATCAGCCCATGTGAGGTGGAGTTTGATGAGGCCTTCTGTGAGAGCCTCCACTGAGAAGTTCTTGAAGGATCCTAAGGCTTGATTGCTTGGTTCCCAATGGGTTTTCTTGAGAGGTGTGGTGTAACTCATCTCAAAGGGGATTGCCAGATGGTCTGACCAGTGAAGCAGAATTGGAGAGCTGTGATGAAGGGTGGACACTGTGGTGGGGATGAGGGCGATGATATTACCTTTCCTGTGAGTTGGTTCTTTTGTGTGCTGTGTGAGGTTCAGTGTGTCGAGTTGGCAGTGGAGATCTTTCTTCATTGATTTGTTTGCTAGCTTGCCAAGGATGTTGAAGTCGCTGAGGAAGATGTTGTTGGCATGCGTCAGAGACATGGTGGTGACTAAGTCTGTGAAGTCTTCGATGACGGAGGTGTTAGGCTTGGGTGGTCTGTAGATGAAATGAAAAGTGACTGTGTCCATTGGGGAGAGTGGGAAGTGGCAGGAAAGGTTTTCGAAAGAGCGACAGACATAAAGCCACCAAGATCCAATGGCATTTTGGAATTTAATATTGGTAGTCTGGTTTGGGAGTTATGTCATAAAGCGTCCCTTGCTTACTTGGGTGTTTTAGTGCGTCATGAACGAAAAGCAAAGCATGTGATGTCGGAGAAGTCTGTGGGTGAGGAGTAAGGAATGGGCAATATCTGGGTTAAGTCTCAATGGAAACAGTGGAGATTCACAATCAGGTTCGCTGGAGAGGGCTATTGGGGCTTTGAATACCTGGTCTTGGTGGACAATAGTTATTCTCCCAGATGTCTTGCTGAGGGGGTTCTTTACTGATACATTGCAGCAGGTTGGAATTGTATTGAAAACCATTGATGCAAAGTCCTCTGAAAACTAGGCTTGGTTAATGAAAGGGAGGCATAGACTTTCAGGTCACAGGCGGTCATAAACGTGAAGATGACTTTGGGATGCTGATCTAGTGCTAATGGAGAGGCAGTGGTAATTCAGGCTGGATTACTAGGCTCGGGCATGGAGGGGAAAATGCAAGGAGAGGTGGCAAGGGCTAACAGTATTAGAGGGGAATGTGAGGAGACAAGTGAATGGATAAGGTAGATGATACAGGATTGGAAGAGGTTAGAAAAAGGAAGGAATGTAGATAGAAAGGTGCTTGGGTGATGAAGGGACAGCCTAAAGAGGTGTTTTAACAAGGAGGACACAGTATTGGAACTGTACTGTGTGTTGGGGAAGGTGCTTTGGGGAATCATGCAGTATTACATGTTGACCCATGCTCTAGTATGGAAACATTGGTGAGTGTGAGAGAGAAGAGGCGAAGGGAAAGAAAAGAGAGAGAGAGGCGATAAGACTAGAGGAGGTGGGGGTGACAGTCGGGATTGACATTTGCTGGTTTTGGTTCTGTAGAATTGTATTTTGTTGACCTACTTGTTTGACATGTTTTTTTTTAATTCCATGTTTGCGTAAATCCTGCTTGCATCTATTACATTTAATACCTTTTTGGCAATGTTGGGTGACAGGTTAGAGAGTTGGTAAATTAGGTGAACATAATTTGGGGGTGGGGGAGACATGTTATGCAAGATGGCGTCGGTTCAGGGTGTTTTTGTAAATTGATTTTGCGTTTGGAATGGTCATAATGCTCTGAAGGGGAACGAGCTTCGCTTTGTCTGAAGCGTCACCTGATGTGTAATAACAGAAATCAATTATGGTCACAGGTGAATATCATTGCCTTTTAAATGGAAACAATTGTCCCCATACTTGCTCAGAAAAGGTGGTGGAGATCCGGTGCTCCAGATGCCAGAACCTGCAGAGAGGTCTCGAATTATATGACCTTTAGCAAGAAGGTAGAAGTGCATTGGAGGAATTAGTGCTCTTACACTGCCCCTCTGAGGCTGCATAGTTCCTTTGATCATCAGGCAACCTTCAGGTGCTGGGGGACTGCAGGTGACGTCGGGAGGTGAGGCAAAACCCTCTAAGCTTCACGGCATTGCAGAAGCCTGAACAGCAACCTTTCCAGGAAAAGCAGCAACGCTGTGGTGTGCCCACCACTCATTGTGAGTGATTCTACTCACAACCCCTGCAGTAGTTCTTGCATTAGTACATATGCAATCAATTACTTCTTTATTTCCACAAGCAGTGTCATAAAAGATGCATACAATCAGTAAAACAAATTAATTAATAATTACAATTCATTATATTCAGAACATTGCTATTAGCACCGAGTGGTTGACACGTGTATGCCAATACCGCCCAGCCTTTGTGTGGGGTCTCCACCATTAGTAGGTAGCAGAGGGCTGGTCTACATTGATGGATCCCCAAACTCTGTAAGGATGGGCAGCAAATGATTTCTTCTGATTGAGGAATACGTAGCGGTCGTTTATTTACTCTCGATCATTGTAAACCTCCATGCCACACCAATGGCACCCCAGGCTCTTGCCCATACTGCGCCTGGATACTGGTCCCAACCAAAGCTATGTATGCCCTAAACCACAAGTTGACCAAGCAACTATCATCACAATGTATCTAAGTCAAACGACCCACTCCACTACACCCCGTGAGGCACAACCACCCTCTCTGCCTTCCATTTGGAAACCCACACCAAAATTAGAACTTCCTGCCTCACCAGGTGTTACTTCCCACAACAACACCCACCCTACTTCAAACACCACCCCTTCAATCGCCATTACCTACACTACCAGCCAGGCCACAAGCATCAACACCCATCCTACCCAAGAGCACATCTCAACAACTATGCCTGAAATCCACACCAGCCATGTCCCGAATATGGAGCCTTTCCTTAGCAACAGCAGCTGTAGGCATAATCCTACACACTCTCATACTAACCTTCACCACACTCCAACTACCACGTCATTAAAGGGAGCCTTAATTGGCACTAGGTCCAGTACAGCAACCCAAACCTTCCTTCAGGTGAACTTGAACTACTCACAGTTAAACTAGCCCTTTCCCACACAGCAATCATAACCATCTACTTGATCTACAGAGCACCAGACTCACCCACTACATTTGAAGAAGCCATTGCACAACACCTCTCAACAAATGCAAAGCCTTCGTCTAACACTATTATCCTCAGTGATTTCATTCCATCTGATATGTTCTTATAGAGCGCCATTCACCCATAGGCCTCAAGGCGCTCACATGACAGAGGCAAAACAGAAACAAGACGATCAATGTCTGAAACGGGAGAGTCAATACAAAAGAGTGAGATGGTTACATTAGCCCAGCTCAAATAGATGTGTTTTTAGCAATTTCTGGAACATCATGGTAGACTTGCTGCCCTTGAGAGAAGACGGGGTGAGCCGCCAATCCTCTTCAATAGGATTCGAAGTTGCTTCAGGGGATATCTTTGTTGGAGCTGAGAGTTCGTCGAAGTATGGCTCTCATCAGAATGGAGAAAATACTGGCAAGTACCCTGTTTCGAAGGCATGGTCAGAGTTGCAGGTGTACTGCACAGAAACATGCTGGTGTGAGGGGGTTGACATCTGGTCCTCTCAATTTCCTCCATCCTCCCTAGGATTGGAACTGACACTGGTTTGCTCCCTGGTAGCTCTACAACACCCGGGCTGAAAGGGGTCTCCATCCACTCTTGACAATGGCAGAGAACTGGCCTTGTCAAACTATTCAATCAATCCATTATCTACCAGCCAAGTGTTCACTGATTGAGTATACAAAGTTACCATTTCACCAGCAAAGAATAATTTTATCTTCAGGAGAGTTAAAGGGACGCTCAGAGGTTTTGCCAACTGCAGATTGACACAGTGATAAAGCAGAGTGGCGGTGTCATGCCCAGACAGCACTAAGCACTTAGACCAACTTGGGTCCTTCCTCTCTGACATCTTTTTCTCCACCTGTGGTGTACCCCAGGGATCTAATCTCTCTCCCTGGCTTTTCAACCAGTATCTGGCACTTCTTGCCCACCGCATCGCCGCCCTCTGCCCCAACTTTCAGTGCTATGCGGACGATACCCAGCTCATTTTCAGGCTACCCTCGGCCTCCTCCTCTCCTGCCCTCATCTCTGACTGTCTGTCTGCTATCCAGGAATGGTGTGCTGCCAACGACCTCCGCCTTAATGCTAGTAAGACTGAGATTCTACTCATCGGCACACCCACTCTCTCCTTCCCTGGAACAGCCTTCCTACCTCCCTGAAACTTGAGGAGAACCATCTCCGATTCCGGAAGCACCTCAAAACCTTCCTCTTTGCTTCTGCTTTCTCTCTCCCTCTCCCCTGCTAATTCTTCACTAAATTCTGCACTGAATCTGAAACTTGGCCACTCTCACCGACCTCGGTCCTGGGCCCAGCCACTCTCCACTTGCACTGCCTCCCTGGCAACCCCTGCACTGCGGGACTGTTCTCTGTATCCCTACAGCCCCCCCCTTCCCAGCACTTGTCTGCACTTACCTTGCACTTGCCACCAGCTGGCCCTATTTATTTATCTATTTATTTCTATTCTACTTACCTTGTACTGCACTTTTCCCTTCCCCCTACCCCTGCACTTGCGCGGTCTGAATGACACCTGGCCTAGTAGGATCGTTGTCTGTCCTCCCCCTGTTTCCCCCCTCCCTGCCTCGTCACGCCTTGAAACACTTGTGTATAGGCGCGTTACAAATGCCATATCATATCACTAACAGAGAGAGGAAAATAATTACCAACATGGCAGCAGGACCGATAAAGTCTTAAACCGGCCTTTGAAGCCCAAAATAAGCACAACTGAACCCACGAACAAGAAACCATCCCAGAAATACCCCAATTACAGGACAGGTGCAGACACAGACATGATTCATTAAAAGCCCAAGCTAGGCGGAGGAGTGAGACCGCTATATAGCCCAGCAAACCCAGTGAGTTGGGATGGATTGTTGCAGCAAAAGGTTAAAGTTTAGGGGAGGGTGGTGAGAAAAGAAGATTGGAGAGCACAAAGTGATGGAGGAGAATGGCGACACTGAGTGGTAGAAGAGGTTGGTGAGAGTTTGGAGGATGAATGCAGTATACTTAAGGAGGTGGTAACAACAGGCGGTAGATGTTTTATGCTGTAAGTGGTGGTATCAACCAGATGTTCAAATGGCATATTGAAGGAGGTGGTAACAATAGAAGGTAAGGGCAGCGGCAAAGGTGGGATATTGAAATAGGTGGTAACAACAGAATGTAATGGAGTTAAATTAGAGGAGGTGAGAAGCGGCAGTAAAGGTGGTATCTTGGAGTAAGTGGTTATAACAGGAGATACTTTAGAGGTGGTGGTGACAACAGGAGGTGAAGGTGGCACTCAGAAGGAGTCAGTAACAACAGGTAGCATAGATGCTATTGAGGAGTTGGCTACCAGGTGGTGTGGGTGGTATTAAGGAAGCCGAAGGTGTCACAGAGCAGGTGGTGGTGGTGGTGGAAGGCGGAAATGGTATAGTGGAAAAAGTGGTAACATCTGGAGGGAAAGAATATAAAGAGAAGAACATGGTAATATCAGAAGTTGAAGACAGTAGAGAGGAGGAGGTAGTACCAGGTGTACTTGAATGCCAAGCAGAGGGAAGGGGGTAGTAGTAAGGAGAGAGGGGAGACTGGAAAAGGAAACAGGCTAGGAAGGTTAGATCAGCACAGGTCACCCCTAGGCAGGACCAGAAGGCTGGAGGAGGAACGAAAAGGGAACAGGAAGTTCACATCGGCCCTAGAGAAGCAGAAGGGGGTAAAGGAAATTAGGTTTTGTCACAAGGCAGGACTAGAGGAACGTCTCTCAGTGTCCATTTCTGACACTGAAGGAAGCTTGTCCATGCTTCCCCATCTGGTTTGGAGTTATTCTGGCCACAGTTAGCTGCAGTAATGGGAGCCTAAAACCCATGCAACTAGTCAGAAAAAGGTGAAGGGGTTGTGAACCATAAAAACCCCAACGCATAACAGAGTTTGACAAAAGTAAGGAAACTCTCTTTGAACATTAAGGTGGTCAAAAGTGGGCCAAGCAATAAAACAAAGCGTAAATGGAAGCCGTGATGCAGTTATGTCTGGGTGTATGGCTGTTTGTCCTCTTCAAAGGCAGGGAAGGGGCCCGAGCAGAGTTGGCATCTCCACCATCCTTTCCTCCTCCGTCTTGAAAAAGCACAGCGTTTTACTCCTCCATGAGAATTCGCCTTGCAGCAGCACCGGCTAATAAGTAGGTAGGTTCCATAAGAATCTGAGAGTAAATGCCGCCTGCAGAGCGTACATTTCAGGCAGCTTTTAATTATTTGAAAAACAGAGGAGATTTTAGCTTGTTTTACCCTTTTGCACCGCACCTTTCAAAATGTGAAAACTGCATTCAGGGTACCCAAGAGCACGTGTGCAACCGTTGGTGGTCCCCTGCATGCACTCTTCAGTTAACTCAAAATGGCCTCCTAAGCATCCCCAGAGCAGCCAGGCGGACATTGCAAGCCAAGAGGCTGAGACCTATCCAGAACTGGGAGAGAAGATGATCCAGAATAGTTATTTTCTGAAGATCCCTTTTAGTTTCAAGTAGTCCGCTCCTATCTATTTTAAGTATGATAAACCCCTTGAAATCGAATATTTTGGTCTTGTTGTTATTCTTGATCCTTGTCACTTTGTGACCAATCTCACCCACAAAATTGCTCCAGTCCAATTACTTAAAGCACTCAAGCATGCAAGATGAGGATCCCAAACTGGAGTGCAGCGTGAGGTGTATTGGATTAACAAATGATCACCTCTTGGGAGGAACAAGGAATAGGATTAAAATGATTTTAAAAAACAATTTCCGAAATAGTAAACTTTTAAAAAAAACCTGCTTCAACCCATTATGCATCTAAACTGGTCATTGTCCCATCAGCGTCGCCTTTGCCTGTTTGGATGAACTCTTTGTGCTGCAGATGAAACCACTGTATAACCATCCATGGAACTTGTCTTAAGAATTTGAGGATTTGCACACTTGGCTTCCAGTAACTCCACACAAGATATACATATTAGAGTATACATGTTTATATGCCTCTTTGTCAAAACTCTTCACTAGGGTCCTGCTGCATTTTATTAAGGTCCAGCACAGAGAGCTCCCTGCATCCAGAACTCCGCTGCATTGCTGCATTAATGCATTGCACTACCACTTATGTTTGCCTAGCTATATTAATTGAGTTCACTGTCAATTAACCTACTTGAAGGCTAGTCTGGCATTCATTGTGCTGCCAATAAATACTTAGCAGAGATCAACTAGTTTAATCCATCCATTATTTATGCTTCCAGCGAGTTGCTTGCATAGCTGGACTAACCCAGGGGGCATGCCGCAGAATCAGGCAAGATCCTTATTAACTCACTTCTAGAATGATCTCACCTCTCAGGCGCATTGTTCTAGTAAGCTGATTCTAATTAAACAAAGGGATAGGCAACATCCCTTCCACTCCCTCACCTTTCCCCATCCTCCTTCTTCCAGCCTTACTTCTTAACTATCTAATCCCGTAGCTCATTAAGACCCGCAACAACTTGCCATGACACCACAATACAGCAGTATCAGAGGGGAAGAAATGAGAAGGCGAGTGATGGGACATGGCCCTCACTACTCTGTCAGACCAGTCAACTAGAAACTCCAGAGGAATCCTGCTCCCCCAGCACAGAACATCTCTACCCTCCTTCATCTCTAGATTCCTTCTGAGCCACATTTTAGCCACTCCTGAGCTTGCCTTCAACCAATCTTCCACCACATCCTGTAACCATGTCCTCCCACACTGCCTGACTGGAGGTTCTGGGTTTTATGGAGCTCTCCCTTCCGTCCCCTGGGCTGCGCTGGGCTTTTTGTGAGTGATGCAGCTGTGCTAGTGGTTTACTGAGGGGTTTGATTGGCTAGCTATTATTGCCTCAACTGTATTCAGTAAGCTGCACAGTAGCTGAACCAAGCTTCGGAAAAGGCTATCCACCATTTTGGATTTCAAATGGCCCCAGTGTATGTCAGTGGTGCGTTGGATCAATGGTTTTGTCGTCTGCTTATTATTAGCTGTGTCCCCAGTCGGTCTTCCTGTTTTCAAGGTCCTGAGCGGGATTGTCCTTTTTACCTCTGGGCTGGTGAGAGTCTGTTCTCAGAACTCTCTGTGTTTTATGGCATGGCTTGCAGGCGAAAGTGGGGAGGAGTGCTTCTCCTGTGCCACGGCCTACAGTCTACGAACGCAGCATCACAAAGCAGTAGCGGTCTTCGAGCGAGTGTTTGAGTGTGGGGGTTGCCAGCTATGAAAGCCCTGCACTTGCTACCACAGCTAAGGGCTTCATTCTACTTGCTTCTGTCCACAGATCCTGGGCTAATGCTAAAGACCTCTGCACAAGCATTAGTTCTGACTCAAGAAAGCTTCAGCTCTCCAAGATTCTAACAGAAATGACCATTGTGTCCAGGAGGGGAGTGGCTGATATCTTCTTCAGCTCGCCTCGTTTCATTGTCTCACGAATGAGGTCAACTCACTTTTGTTGACTCTCCCGGGGTCGAACGAAATCTCTTTGAGGTCTATTGGCCATAACAGTTGGTTTGTCTGGATTCCCTATTTGGGAAGTGGGCTCATAGGGTTGCTTCATGTAACTTTCCCCTGCTATGTGATGGGTACACCCCTGATCCCAAAAACCGGGCAGGTGACCCCATCAAAAAGCCAAAGGTAAATGGATTAATCAGGGGGGCAAAGCCAAGATGCAATGAACCAATTAAAAGCACTTTGCATTGAAGGAAGGCATAATATATGTTAGCGTGGCATGCAATATGACGGAGCAAGATCCATGGTTTTCTTTGCTAGACTAAAAATAGCACAATCTGAAAGAAATAGGCTTTGAAAGTGTCTGCTTAAATATCCATCTAAAAGTCACTGCACCTTGAAGGATTACCAAATTATAGATTACTCCTCCTATAAAGTCAAGAATACAGTAGGAGTCTTCATATTTTATCTTTTTGCAACACAGCATGCATCCCTTCCCAGAGAGTGTATTCTTGGAAGCACAGGGCTCATGCATACAGGCTGCTCGCAAACTACCTGTTTCTACGCAGCATTGCAGGTGTCCCTGCCACTTCTTTCTAGTCCTGCATATTCATATTCCTGCTTCATGCAGAAGGACCTTTTCTTTTAACCTGTCCATGGCCCAAACTTCCCACATTTTGCCTGATCAACCCATCTTATTTATTGAGACTTTATTTGTGTCACACTTGGGAGTTTACCAATCCTCCCCTGGGGCTGTTCTGCAGATCACAACAGTTTGGTGATAAAGGGGGAGTGATTGGGAGGGACAGTGGTGGGCTAATCATTGGGAGGAGGAAGATGATATCAGGGAGGAATATCCTGCAGCTGGAGAGGAACAGGATAAATAGGCCCTGGTGGGACACAGCTGCACTAGACCCAATCTGTGGACCTGAGGAGAAGAAATGAAGATGTCAGAGGATCGTGTAGAAAAGCAATCAGGCTTCGCATGGGCAAAACCTATGAAGCAAAACATGTTTACTGGTTTCTCTGGCATATCGTTGAGCAGTCTGCCTCCTACCATAAAATATAGTGCTACCTGCAATTGCAGAGGTGAGGTATTTGTTTGGAAGTCGTGTACCTCCTACCTAGGGTGTCTGCAGAGAGAAGTAGCAACGTGACACATGGGTAAGCCATCCTTACCTACTGGTAGAGACTACAGCCGTGCCATTACATCTTCAGTCAAGAGGGCTCACACCATTCTTGGGAAAGGCCAAACCTTCAGGCTAGGTTCTTTAGAACATGGTCCATCTGAGAAGGGTTCCTAATAGAGAAAACAATGTTGCCTTCAAAACCTGTCGAGGTGCTCAAACATGCTAAATGTTTACCATTGGCCTGAATCCCACCTGAGGCACTGTGCACACTGTCGCAAAAACATTACAAAACACAAATCAAAATGATAATAACCTGGTAGACGGAGTGATGGAACCAAGTGTTCACAGTGGAATGTTTAGAATTGTAATCCGATTGTAAAGTTTTCATACTCACTTTGTATTTTCAGTGTATCCTAAACTGATCCATGTTATGTTAATGTTTTCTTAGAGGATTGCACCAATTAACCTACCTGCACCTTCACAAGTACTACCCTGCTGATGAGAACCCTGAAGGGTTTTAAATCCTAATCTGATTAAGTCTACTCATCGCGATTTCTCATTAGAAATATCCTCCCAAAGGTTTTGGAGTTGACATTTTCAGCTTTTCTTATGTAGGCAGTGACGTACAAGATGACTGTCATTGACTTGTCAGCCACAAACTGAACATCTATGTGTGCATTTCACAAATGAAGAGCAAAAGGAGATTGTAATTTAGGTTTAGGTATTGAGAGTTGTGTTTTAATTCATGAGATCAATTGAGGGGACAGTTGCGATTAACATAGCACTTAATAGCAGAAAGGTGATCATTTATCATGGTGGTGTCAGAGTGTTTTCTTTGAAAAAGTGCATTCATGTGTTTTTGTAAGCAAGAACTTTATTGTATAGGTCAGGATTATGGCCCTCATTACGAGTTTGGCAGCAATACAGCAGTTATTCAGCTGAGTCATACTCACGCTAAACGCTATGGTGTCTGGTGGAATCACTGGTGTATTACAACTTGACAGGAATGCGCACTGCCAGTACCATGGGCAGTAACAGGAATTCCATCTGGTGGAATTACCACTGAAACCCCCTCCCCCCAGTCCTGACCCCGTGGTAGGAAAAGTCCAGCTCCATCCTCCACATGGAGGGGATCAAGAGACTTGGGAGTGCTGAGGACTGAGCCAGCAGGCAAGGAGAATCTGTCCCCCCCCCACCCGACAATGCACTGGCCAAATGACCATCCCTAGCATGTCTCCCTCAGCATAGATGGGCCCAATGGACGTGGGTCGGCGCTGATGTCGCAGGGTCCCTTTTTCTTAAACCTTTCTTGTCCCCTGCTCTCCATTTAACAGAAGCGGGGGGACACGCCCACAACCCCTGAACCCCATTACTGCGACTAAGAGGAGCAGAGGACACACCCGCAACCGCAAACCCCAATTACTGCGACTAAGAGGAGCGGGGACACCCCCGCAACCCCTTCTTCCCTTAATCACAGTAATGGCGGTCTGCATTTTTTTTTCTGTCGAAAGACACAGTTTCGTGCCGGGCGACATTCCAGAGTCGCAGTAATGGTAAGATTCCGATAAATGTGATAGTATTTAAAAGACCCAGGTCAAAGAAAAGCCTTAAACATGACCTGAAGCTGAGAGATGGGCCGATAGAACAAGTTGGGTGGTACGATTACCTCAGGGTGAGGATGAGAAATGATTGCTCCTGGGGTGATCAAGTACAGCTAGCGGTGCTAACACTGGTGAGATATAGTAGTGCAATATGAAGATTCGCAGCCGAGCATGGGGACAGAGCAGTGAATGTTTTTGTCCCGAGAGGATAGCTCAGCGGCCACGTGCGCGCCTTGGAAGCAAGACGACACGAAGCAACACAGGTTCGATCCCGGGTGCGCGCTTAGAAACTTCTAGGTGTTTAACACACAACTAACACAAACAAACAAAATTACGCAACTAAAACACAACAAATTCCTGTAACAGCGCCTCGATGCCCGTGGGCTGTGTGAGCGCTTTTAAAAAAAAAAAAAAAACAGGAAAAAAATGTATACGGGTCGAGCAAAATAGTTCAAAACTCCAGACTGCAGAAAATAAATGCAAAAAAAGATTCTGCGCCAAATTATCAAACTTTCCTGGAAATTAATTTGCAGAGCATTGATTACATTTGCAAAGCAAAAGTCTTCCTTTGCGCTTGGGTGTAGGCAAACCCGGCACCAGGGAAATATAAAGATGCATTAAAGGACTTATTGAGCCAAGAAGGTGGGCGTACCTTAGCCTGGCCTGCAGATGTTAAGGTGGAGTTGACCTTAATCGGACAGACTGGCTAGTGACTAAATCCAGAATAAATTCCACTAGGCTACAGAAACAGAATAAAAGTAGCTTATGTGGAAAGAGAAATTGCAACTAGAATCCCACAGTCTGGTGCTAGCCTTGCCAGTTATTGGCTCTTAAAAGAGGCATGGGTTCGAAATGTATTTGGACGCTCTGCATCCGAAACAAATGAGGCCAAATTGCGAATGGGGATTTTGCCTTTATCGAGTGTGGCGAGTTACTCTCATTCCATGTATTTCTCAAACTGCCACATTTAAACTTTGTTGAAATGTGGCAGAAAGTGTGGCCCATTTCCTGCCAGCTTGCCCACGGTATAGGGACATGAGAAAAATGTGTCTAAGGCCCCTCTTTAAGCAGCGCAGAACTGCGAATACTAGTGCTGCAATTTTCCTGCGTCTGGCAGCAAAAGATTCACTGGCAACCCACTGCCTAGGTAACGGTTTTAAAGCATGGAGGAGAAGGACAATGGCCGTTTCATGTAACTTAAATATTGTGGCTTAACACCCTTGGACTGACAACGCGGGCTTTCCTTATGAGGGACGCTCTTTTACAATGTTTCTGTGATCTCTTTATACCGTGATTTTTGGTAACCTTGATCGGCAACTAGCGGGTGTTTTAGGTCAATGCTACTTTCTGCTGATCAATTTGATTATGTGCTCATTTTACACTGTATTTTATCTTTTATATGCCTCAATTGTATTGTATGTTTGATTGCATGTGTGTTTATGTATGTATTTATATTTATGGCACTATATGTGGCGACATGTAGTGAACATGAATGAAGGCTCCCTATTGAATTGGTAAGCAGCCTGCTCCCTTGCTGGAGCGGGAGTTAATCATTTCAAACGAGCACCCCTGCCATACCTGCATGGGGCAGCCTCTGGAAGGCTACTCCATGCTAGTGTGGCACAGCAACCCCACATTTTGTGCTTTCCCCACCCTTGATAGGGGGCACAGAAGGTTTTTGTCTCTGGGTGCTGGCAGGGCTAAGGTCGGCCTTAAATGCAGGGGTTGGGGGGGCAACTGTGCATGTACAACAGTATGAATGTGCATGTGGGCATATGCAACTGTGTGCAGCCTCCATGTTTGCTAAGAAAGCCCAATGCCAAAGTGGACCCCCAGTATGACCGCATGTACAGTCTACATTGGCAGCACAAAAGGCAAGTGGCACATGCCAATGGGGTGTACACCCCCAGCAGACACTACCCCCACCTTCACTGGCCACATGCATTGGCCTGCAATCGACCACATTCATCAAACCACATTTGTATGATGTCCAAGCACCATGTAGTATGTGTGACTAGCAAGCCCACATACAAGTATGCATGAGTAACAGCATGTCAGGGTCCACACAGCAGGTTCAAATGGTCAGGAGTGATACATGAGGGCCCAGCAGCATCACACATGCCAGCACAGCACCGGATGGCGATGCCACTGCAGGTACTGCACCTGCAACCTCCACCCAGCAGCCAGCCGCTGTGGTCGTGACAGGAGAGCCAGATGCTGGCAGGCACACACATGGAGATGCTCCTGCACCCATCCAACTGGCCCATGACACCCCCTCATTACCTGAGCGGTACAAACGGTCACATGGTCAGCGTGGCTTGGAGTCAGAGCACGACATGGCTGGTAGTGTGGGTGGCAGTTCTTACAGCTCACCCTGTTTCAGCACCAGCCCTCATCAAAGCCCATGATGCAGGTGTCACTGGCGGCCAGAGGCTGGACACCATTGAACAGCGAGAGGTGTGCCTAGAAACCCCGGCGGACACACAAGTCCAACACCTGCAGGCAGGGGCGTTGCTAGGGGGGGGCTAAGGGGGCTATAGCCCCTGATCTTTTGGCTGCAGCCCCGGATAGAATCTCAGGAGCTACAGCCAAAAGACTAGCTAGCCCCCAGTCCCAACAGTTCCGACATCAGCTTAGCCCCGGGTCTTTTCCAGACCTAGCAACTCCCCTGCCTGCAGGCCATCCGAGACTGAGTCCAGAGTTATCTCTCTCTGAGGAAAGCGAGAGCCATGGACTGGGACCTACAACAGACGGTTGTCACATCTGCAGACCTGACTGTTGTGGGACAGAGAATGAGGGAGATGACAGAGCATTTCGGCCAGCATGCTCCCGACACTACAATGCATCCGGGGGCTGTAGCTGGACCAGTCCAACTCCATTTCCTCCCCACAGCACTCCAAGGCACCGCTCTGCCCGCCATCTGGCTCAAAGTTGCTGGAGGAGACTTGAAGGGGCAAGATGCCACGCACATGACTGTAAATAGCACTCAGTATATAGGAACAAGCGTGGTGGGTGGGGAGGGTGTGCTGGGGATGGCATTGTTGGGAGAGGGGAGGTGGGCGAGGAGGATGTGTTGGAGATGGAATTGTGGGGAGGGAAGAGGTGGGTGGAGAGGGTGTGTTCACATTTCAAAATGAAATAATAGTTCACTTGAAGCAATGCTAGGGCATTCCTCATTGTATACATGTGCTTAATTAATAACATGACTATATTCACAGAAGTGCATAGCATGTGGATATCAATGTGTTTAAAAGATAATTGTCCATTCGTTCTTGCTGGACATGACATCAATCCATCCATACCCTCTTCATCCTCAGTGCATGGCAGCGCAGCCCCCACAGGAAGCGAATCCTCCTTTTCTGGGAGTGGCATTTCCACGTCAGGGAGCAGGGGGGGAATATTCTGCCAGAGGCACATGTTGTGGAGCATGGCACAGGCAAAAACAATGTGTCTGACCTTCTCTGGCCTTTACATTAAGGCCCCTCCAGTCCTGTGTAGGCACCAGAAACAAGCCTTTAAAAGAGTGTTGCTCGTTGTAGGCCACCTCCTGTGGCATCTGTCAATTCTGCATGGGTGTCATCAGCCATGGTAGCTGGAGGTGTCCAAAATGCCCAGCAAGGACTAAGGTGATACGTGTCAGTCACAGAGCATTATGGATGTGTTGCAGAGGAGCCGACTTATGAATTTCCCGGGGGGTGCCCAAATATAGGAAATGATATCACCGGCAGATATATGACCGTATTTCCACGTAGTCGCCAACTTGGTGCAAGGGAGGTTGAGGGTGCGCAGAAGAATGGAAACATTGGCTAGCACGTACTGCATATACTAAATCATGTAAGAAAGAGGTTTAGGCCTTCCATTGCATTCCAGTAAGCCATCACTGCCCTTACTCCACCCCTCTATAATCATCCAGGTTATGTTTTGTGTAAACGCTTGAAAAAGTGACACCTGTGCAGTGTCCTCCATGGCCAAACCAAAAACGTACAATGCTGGTGTGGGCCAGTTTCTTTGGTCAAAGTGGGGCACTTTTTTGGCCAATATGGGCAAGTAACTTTAATGCGTTACTTTACTATGCGGTAGTAGTTTTGACCATTGTTGCTGAATCAATATTCTTTAAATTGCACAATTTGCATTATGTTTGATCAAAAAAAATCCCCAGCTGGCTACTATTTAAACAGTGTCACAAAAGGAATGAATTGCTATTGCAACTGAGTCACTTTTTCGTTGGTGCCCGAGACAATTGTATGCCCAGCCAGGCCAGCCCAGTCCGACCCTAGACCCACTGTCCCTGAGTAGACTAGTCATAGTGTGTGTGAAAAATCCTGAATCACCCCCTCTTACTTGCTGCTGGTGTGACACAGTGTTCAGGCAAGCAGGTAACGTGTTAGGTGTGCAGAGAGTTATGATAAAGCAGGTCAGCTGTCTGTTAGTTATGTGGATAGCTTATGATAAAGTGGGTCTGGTCATGGATAAAGTTCCCGAAAGGGGGGTACAATCCATTCCCTTCGGTGCTAGTATGTGTCTCCACAAGGTGGGAGAGAAAATATGCCCTCTGAAAGCATATCAAATACAAGCGACAAAGACTTCACTGCATCAAAATGAACTCAACTGCCACTGCAATAAGAGGGTGGTGGGGGTGTATGTGACTCCCATGATTGAACTTGTGTAGGGGTGTGGTATTTGGCGGGGCACTAGTGTATGTGTGCTGTAGTACGCGTTCATCTGTGCCATCATTATTTCAACACATACTTACTGCGATTGGCCCTTTGGCAATACGTTCAAGTATGCAGTCGTGAAGCCATGCCTGATGCGCGGAATGTGGATCTGCACACACGAGGATGCATCTAATTTACATGAACATACACACTTTCTGTCTGTTGCTGTTTGTGACCCAGGATCTGTTTCCAGCCTTATATATGCCAGACCCTTTCAATAATAACAAATGCCTATATATTAATGGGTTTGACTATGTGCTTGTAAAGGAGTTCATTCTGATAACTTTCTTTGTGTAGTGGGTAACCTTGGCTATATGTTGTAGAGGATTCCTATTTTGGAATAGGCCTGCTTTCTTTTGTATTTCCTTAAGTGCTAATAAAATGTATATGTGCCCCAATGTATTCAAATATAATTCTAAATTATTGGGAAAATTGCAGGTTATTTTTTAAACATGAAGCCCGGTGTGAACATATTAAATGGGATTCGTAAATAAATGTATAAATATTTATCATTATTACTTCAAAGTAATAAGAAACCCCATTAATTTCTATCATTGAAAAAAACAGAGCTGCCAGCCGCATCTCACCTGCCAGGGGTTATGAACATCAGAACGTGACCTAGTACACATTTTGTATTTTTCAACACAATGAATCTTGCTAAATGGTAGGTTTTTCATGGTTTTCTTTTTCACAGAGCAGCGTAGAGTGCGCTTGTTAGGCAGAATTATATGCAGTACTGTTTGGGAACACCACACACAATTAAGACTACAAGTGACAGTACAATTTCACCTTTGGTACAAGCCTATACTACACAGTTAAAGTGGTAGCGATGGCTGAGCAGCCAGACTTATCTCAAGAGTAAGTGAGCAGTATCAGAGTTACGCAAAGGACAGCAATTACTATGATCAAGGTTTTTAAGTAAAAGAATATATATTTATTTCACTCTTCAGTTGTTTAACAGTTCACTCTTCTAAGCAGTTGAAAAATCACACTCTTAATACACCAAACAACTACCCTTAAATTCCAGACAAGTTAAGCTCACAAAATGAAGTGGGAGCAAAATGGCACTCCAGCAATTTAAAAGGGAGGGAAAGACAGAAGTTAGCAGAAATTGAATCACACCAACAAGTACGTACTCAGGGCAAGCGAACAAGAGAGACTACAAGGTTAAAATCAGATAGAAAAGGCTTAGGGCCAAAGTCAATGGTTCAAAAGTCTTTTGCTCAAGATAACACAGTTCAGTGTAGTTTGCGGTAAAGTTCGCGGCACGGTTTCCAGACGAGGTTGGTTGGTAGAAACGTAAGTTCAAAGAGAAGAGAAGGATAAGCCCTCGGATTGGAGAAAAATTTCAAACACTTTCACCGGATTGGAGAAAAATTTCAAACACTTTCACCGCGGCTGAACGGAACGCACAACCGGATTTGCACAGTACCTTAAAACGGAGCGGGAGCTGTAGCTGAGGCAGAAGTTCCTGGTAGTTCCTGCAGGCTCTCAGTTCCTGAAGCGACTGTCGGACTGATCAGAAGTAGGAAGACTGGAGGGTCCTGCACTACCCAGGGAAGAAACCAGCAGCAGAGCAAAGTAACAAACAAAAGGTGCGCTCCTTAAAACCCAAGCAGGGTCTGACCTTCCTGGCTATCTGGCCCACTGTAGCTCTGTACAGCGAATTTGACCAGAGGAGGGTTCCTGGCTTGCAGTTTGGGTGAACTGGTTGGTCCCACTAGCTCAAGGGAAGAAGTTTCCTGGAGGATCTTCTCTGTCGTCGGATTCTGGAGATTCGAACCTGCAGCAGGGCTTCAACCGGGCCGTTCAGTCGTTGTAGGGCTCCTCTTCTTCCAGTTCCTCGTTGGTACTTTCGTTCGAGTGGCGACTTTGCTCTTCCAGTCCCAGAGACCTGCTTTTTATGCAGTTTTCCCCCATTTATTCAGCTCGGCTGTCAATCACACAGCGGGGTGGCTGGCCTGGCAAGTCCAGTCCCCTTAGCCAATCAGACAAGAGTGCACGTTGGGTTACCAAGGGAACCCATGGCAGGGGTCCTAAAACCCCTCCCTCACATCCTGCCTACCCAGACTCTCAGGCGCCTAAAGGAGGGCTTCTGTGTGGAAGCCTGAGAAAAGGCGATGAACAAAGGGACCAAACCTGGTTTGCCGCACAGAGTAAAACACGAGAAAGACATTTACAAAAAGAAATGGTGAATAAACCCAGCCAGAGCCGTAAAAAAATATATATGGTCAAGCGGGTTTACGTTTGAGGCTAATATAATAGCCTAAAACATTACCATGTTTATATAAGATAATCGCAGTAGAAAAGTTAGGGTAGATACCACTGCCACCAGCCAAGTCTTAATAAAAGGGAGCAAAATAGTGCTCCAAGACGCACAGACAAAAAGGGGTAAGAATTAACCCTTTCCAGTACCCATGAAAGATGGGGTGTACTGGGTCTGTAGTTTAAAGTGACTAAGGTAATGTTAATGGCAACTTTACCCTTTTCTGGGGGACTGTAGTCAGCCCCAGAAAATGGAGTCGGTGGGAGGTCTAAAAGACAACCCTGTGTCACTGCACTGAAGGTGCTTTGTAACACATGACAAATGTTGTGCCCTGGAGTAGGTGAGGCTCCAGTACCCAAGATCACACAAAAAGTAGAAACACAGATAGCAAAACACATGTAAGAGTGGGAAAAAAGGCTCACACCCTTACCAGGTGGAAAAAATAAATCCTAGAAATCCAGCAAAGCTGCTGAGGGACTCAGTAGTTAAGGGACATTAACCATTCATGAGAATTCTCCCTAACAGTGCTCAGAAGATTAAATAATAAAGGCATGTACAGAAAGAGGTTCAAGTCACAGTCTATTTACAAAGCGCATCTTCAGCCTTCACAATTCAATAGTCTTTTAATTCACGCAATTGTAAAGAAAAACTTTGCACACTGAAAGCAACCAGCCTTAATGCTATTGGATAACGTGTTTGAAAGGATTGCGTACTGTCATGTTCTGACTTTAGTACAGTTTAAATCTAAAATGAGGCTCACGTGGATTCAAGTGCTGTGGATGTGGATAAGGATGCAGGACTCGGAGCATTTAAACACATGTCATTGAAATTCCGGAACTGCATTAATTTAATCAGCAATAAAAGGCCATGCGTTTCCGAATGAAGAGGTTTTTACTAAACAACGCCCAATCTTCTTGAACGAAAACGCACTTATGGACAAGTAATCAGCAACTCACAGCACATTTGACAATTTAGTACCGGGCACTCGGGCAGTGGTGGATTCAAAATGAGTTCTTACATGATCTCTTATGCAGAAATGGCCTAGTAACACAATGACACTGCAGAGGCAGAGCAGACTAGGTAGGTGAGGCTCGGTCTCGCTACCAACCACCAAATTCCGAATCCAGTCTAGGCAGGGCACAGGGCAGTGGCACTGTCCGACTGGCACCAATAAATCAGACTGGCAAAGGCCAATGGACTCAAATCTGGCGCGTGAAATGGTTCAGGCTGCTAGGCGCGCTAATGACTTCACATGGGTCTGGAATATTCTAGCAGTAGCAGCCTGGGCCAGGCTCGCTAACTGCAGCCAGCCCAGACACAGACTTCAAGCCACTGCCTTCTGCATTTACAAAGTGCGTGCATTGCAATGACTGCACAGTGCGTGCAATTTGCAAATTGTCTCAGTCACCCTTTAATGTTGCCACGCAAAATAAAGAGTGTGCTCTGCTTTTTTTTGGGATGTTTGCTTTTCATAGTACTGTCCTGACCTGGCTGAAGCGAGGGCTGGACTGGCCTATAGGGAACTCTGGAAATTTCCTTGTAGGCCTCTGCACCCTGGGCCTAGGTTGTGTGGCATTTCCTGATTGTCCCATAGGAAATGGCTTTGGCTTGCTGAAAATGTGTAATATGGGGCCACTTTGAACATTATTTTCAGGGCCTCTTTTGGTTCCCAGTCCACCCTGGGCTGAAGCCAATACCTGCAGCTTGCAAAATACAGCTCTCTGGGGCTGGGCGTCATAATAATTTGTCCTTGAGCTGCTGTTCTTGAGATTAAAATATACCAGGCAAGAACCAAGTGTTTGTTTCATGCTGCGTGCGTTTATACCTGCATGGTGAAGTTAAGGTTCGGAAAGGCGGAGGGAGCTGTGTGGCACCCACACAGACCGGGCCGGAGAGAGAGACATACTGTGCCTTCTCTCCAGGCTGACCCCAGACGGGGCTCAGCCCCAACGCATTCTCCTGGGGGGGGCACGGGCTCCAGAGCCCCTACGCACTTGGCGCCCCTGATATGTTGCCTTTTTTATGACAGCATGTTGATAGACACCCTGTGCACGTATTTTACGAGTATTGTCACACAGCATGATTTACCATCACAGTACCTGCATGTGCAGTCATTCACTATGGAGATACATTTACATTGTCATGTAACACCATTGTTAGAATGGATTTCTAAACTCTGCGCTGGTAAACAGAAGTTTAGGAGGCCGCCCTTGTTAGTGAAACAGGAGACACTTCTGGGAAGATAGCCAGACCAATTTACGGTTTCTTGGAGAGCAGTCAAGGCGAAGTCTCAGGAGTAGTGGGGGTGATCAGAGGTCCTTGATGAGCACACACAGTGAAAATTACCATTAGACTGAAGTATACGAAAATACACAATTTATTAGGCCCATTGATAAACACAGATGAAAAATGCAAAGCAATGTAAAAATACCACAAAAGCAACACACTATGTAAAATATATACAGTCACTGGAGTCAATAGGTTAAAATTGGAAACTCCACCAATACCTGTAAGGGAAAAGGGCAGACAATCATTATAGCATAGGCAATCTTCTGAAATGAAAAACCCTAACTTTGTAAGTCCAACCCTATGAAGAATGGAGTCTTGTGCTCAATGTTCGAGCATGTGTAAAAGCGCTCAGTCGTGTGTAAAAGTCAAAGTAGCATTCTAAGGAGCTGGCAAAGTTAGGGACAGAATTCTGAAGGGTGAAAACAGGCTCCAAGAGTCTGGGGAACATCTGCTGCGATGAACAAATCTATTCCCAACTTTCAGAGGGCTTTAGGAAGAAGAGGCTACCCAAGCCAAGCAGAGGACCACAAGAGATCCTCTGTGCGTAAAATGCTATGGATGAACAAGGGGCCACTGGTAAGTGGTTTCAGTAGTCGCCATCCTTATCTCAGTTTTGGTCCAATCTTGGCAGGTCTGGAGGGGATTGTTAGAGGTTCAATTTCCCACCCTTAGTTCAGCTTCAAAGTGCACAGGCAATGCGGGTGCAGATGCGCGTCCAGTTTGCCACAGGAGCTGTATCTCTCGATTCGGTTGAAGAATGAAGAAAACGCTGATGCAGCTGGTCTCAGGGCACAAGAAGGAACGCAGGAAAACCCCCTTCAGTGGCCATCACTGTCGCACAGTGACGCAGGGACACCCAACTCGTGCAACCTTCCTTCTTGCGGCCCAAAGCCGCTGGGATGACAAAATTCAGTGATGCAGTGTTTTTTAGTCCAAGTACGGATTTCCCAAAGATTGTGAGTTAAAAGTCGATGCAACAAAGCTTCTGCACAGGTGCCAAGGTTTGAGCTGGACAGTTCACTGGATGGCCCAGGAACACTTCCGAACAAGCTCTTTTGCAGGGCATCCAGGAGGCGTCTAGAATGATTAGTCCCATCACTCCAAAGTTTCGAAGCACCTTCGCAGGTCTTCTGAGATGGAGCGCAAAACAGGCCTCCACCGGGACACAAGTGGGCTTCGGGTGCCAACCGTTGTCTGCGGGTCTCAGGATCGTCCTTTGTTCTGCTCAGCTCTTCTGGATACTTGGCTCTGTCTACAGGCTGATTCTGACCTGTTGCTGCTCTGCGGGTCTGCATTCAGGACCCGTCCTCATATCCACAAGTCCGGTGAGTGCTTGCACCCGGAAGGCCAATGGGAAGATCTGCCCCACTCATGCATGGCAGCAGTGGTGGTCCAGTCAGGGGCCACTGTGGCTCTTATGCCCTTGTGCACACCAGATATCCTGGCACCAATAGTGTGGATTGGGACCAGACTGTCCTAGCCCACTTCCTGGGTAACCACACACGTGACCTGCAGTAGCCTGCGGAGGAAGCGGCTTTCGCTGGCAACAGCATGCCCAAATAATGAAGTCCCTGGTCACGAAGACCAGGGGGAAGGCCAATGGACAAAATGGCCACAGGAATAGACAAAAGACCTCATGGCACAGCCATGACGGACACTAGCCTCAGTCATGAGCCAAACGCTGTAAACACGGTATGGTTCGGTAAAAAGTTATACAATTACACGAAAAAGCTTCTGCTGCCAGCAGTCCATTCCTAGGCACATTGTCCAGTCACCAAAAAACATTGGTGGATGACTAAGGCCAGAAAACATGAGAAACCAATTGTGTGGTACAGTAATGTACTTTGCGCAATGATGGTTTAGGTTACTTACCTGTAACTATTGTTCTCCAGCATGGTTCTGGCATGGATTCACATGCTCATGAATTTTCGGGGTTGTCAGGCTGGGAAGCCTTGGTAAAAGAAAAAAACTGTTTCACTTTCACTCTAAAACTGAATTTTTCCTTTAAACCAATCACTGTCTTATGGCTCATACTGCCCCCCCCATCCAATGATCGTCATCTCCATAAATCCCGCCTCTCAAACCCAGCTTCAGATTTGGTAAGCACGTAAAGTGGCAGTATGACCAAGAAGAGCAGCAGAGGGGCCGTAGGGAGGGTTTGCATGTGAATCCATGCCAGACCCATGCTGGAGAACAATAGTTACAAGTAAGTAACTTAAACCTTCTCTAGCATGGGGTCTGGCATGGATTCACATGCTCATGAATAACGAATACACAGCAGTACACATTACACAACCACGGGAGGTGGCAAGGCTCAACAGAAGTAATCAACACTTACCCCTGGAACAGACTCACCTCAAGTGAACAGGTGCGTAGCACTCCCTGGCTGACTCTGAACAATTCACTGGAATCCCCGTCAATGCAGTAGAACTTCATGAAGGTATGCGTGGACCTCCATGTCGCAGCCCTCCAGATGTCGAGCAGGGGTACAACAGAAAGAAACGCTGTTGTCGCAGCGATTGCTATTGTGGCATGGGCTCTCGGGCGGCCTGGCAGAGGCAGGTTAGCCAGCCGATGGCAGTGCATGATGCAGCCGCAGCGACATCTTGAGATGGAAGCCTTGGACAACGCCTTCCCATTATTCACAGGTCCAAAATTCACAAACAACTAAAAAGTATTCCGAAAACTCTTTGTGCGTTCCACGTAGAACTTCAAGGCACGAGAAACATCAAGTGAATGCAAGGTTCTCTTCGTCGGCGATGAAGGTTTCGGGAAGAAAACAGGCAACACCAAAGGCTCGTTGAGGTGGAATTCCGCATTGAAAGAGGGGAGGATATGCAGCACCACCCTTGATTCATGGAAAGTCAGATACTGCTGCTTACAGTACAGGGTATGGATCTCACCTACTCGTCTGTCTGAGGTGATGGCCACGAGGCATGATGTCTTCCACGAGAGACACTTGAGTGGGGAATGATGCATAGGTTTGAAGGGTGCCTCCCATAAGTCTTGTCAGGAATACGTTGTCTTTCTATGCCGGGGCAGGTGCCTTCATCAGAAGGAAAGATTGAAAAATCCCCTTGAGAAACTCCTTTACGAGTCTGTGGGACCACAACAAGGATCTTACCTGGGATCTGGTCTAGCGTGAGATGGCCACCAGTTGTACCTTGATGGATACGTGAGCCAGACCAGGAGCGCAAGTATGGAAGAATCTGTGGGGCCGTGACCCTATCTTCTGCAGCCGACTTCACTTAGAAAAACGCTTCCACTTATGGCCCTAGCACTCAAGTGTCGATAACTCCCTGGCTTTGGTGAGGACCTCCCGGCAGTTTGCTGGCAGCTCATGACCCCCAAACTCTAAGGCTACAGAAGCCATGCCTTCAGGTTTAGGGATCCTGGGTCGTGATGAAGGATTGCACCTCCGTCTCTGTTGATCAGATCCGGAAGTACCAGCAACTTGAATGGAGGTGACGCTGACAGGCTGAGTAGGTCCAGATAGCAAATCTGCCTCGGGCATGCCAGGGCGATGAGTATCAAGCACTGAAACTGTCTGGGTGTGCTGATGACACATAGCAGGAGTGGAAACGGGGAAAAGTGTACAGAAACAGACTCTCCCACAGGAAGGAGAACCCCATCCCCCAAGCTCCCCGGTTGGTGGAATCTGCTGGTAAACTTTTGGCATTTGGAGTTTGTCGCCGTGGCAAAAAGATCGATCGGCAGTCTGCCCCATTTGGCAAACTGACAGTCCACTTGAACTTGACAAAGTGCCCACTTGTGGCAGGAGCGCAGTTCCCTTCTGAGGGAGGCTGCGATGGTGCAATGGTGTTCTTGACGCCTGCCAGGTGGAGAGGGTCGAGGAACATCCCCTGTCCGATGGCCCAGTGCCACAATCCCTGAGCTTCCTTGGAGAATGCTCGGGATTGAGTGCCTCTTTGCTTCCTGATGTAGAACATGGTGGTGGTGTTGCCCTTCAGAGATTGTAGGAAAGACTTGAAGGCCCAGAACACTGCCGTAGCTCCAGGATGTAGTTGTTTGGATCCTTCTCTTCCGGAAGCCACAGATCTCTGGCGTGTAGATTTCCGGCGTGAGCACCCCCCTCCCCCATACCTTCCAGAGGCATCTGTGGTGACCGTCTACTGGTAAGGCAGAGTTTGAAATTCCGCCCCTGGGCAATTTGTGAGTGCACCTCCAATACTCTATTGCCTGCTAGAACTCCTCTTTGAGGGGGATCTTGTCCACAAAACCCCCGGACACTTGTATCAAATGTGCATCCAAGAATTCTTGTAGGGGTCTCACCTGCAGAGACGGACGAGGTAGATGCAGGATGACATCATGCCGAGCAATGATTTGATGTCCTGAACCCTGGCCGTCTTCACCGACAACAGTCGCGGCACCTTCCCTTGAATGGCTGCTAGTCTCTCCTCCAAGAGTGACGCCAGGCAAGCCACTGTGTTAAGTCTGGCACTGAGTAATAGCACGTTCTGTGATGGTGTTAAGCAGGACTTCGGATAGTTTATAGAGAACCCCAGCTCCATCAGTAGCCAGCCAGTCTCTTTGTGCTGGTCAGCCAGCTCCCGGGAGCGGCACGTATCAGCCAATCGTCCAGGTACGGGTATACGTGTATACCCTGTGGACGCAGGTGAGCCACCACAAGGGCGGGGTGTTTTGTGAACACTCTTGGGGTGGACTTTAAGCCTAATGGTAGGGCCTTCAACTGGTAATGTTGGCCTTGTACCACAAACCGTTGGAACTTTCTGTAAACCTGAGTATGCAATGTCTAGTGCCACTGTAATGGCATGGTCCGACGCCACCTCCCCTTACTGGAAAAGGGAGAACGCCTCGGTTTTCTTGTAGTCGGGAAGGAATTCTAGTATGGGCCCCAGCTTGTACCAAAGCTCCAGGTCATATCGGGACAAGATAGCCAGAGCATTATCTGCTTTGATTGTGTAAGCAGCTGTGTAAATGACCCTCTTCCCCATGGCGGCCATCTTCTTCCCCTCATTGCCAGGAGGGACTGATGATGCAGATTCCGGGTTGGCTAAACATTTTCTTGCAGCAGCTGACACTACAGAGTCCGGCGGGAGTTGTGACCTCAAACACTTGGGTGCGGAGTCCGGTACCCTGTACTTCTCCAACCTGTCCCGTTTGGTTGGAGCCGAGCATGGGTTCTTCATGAGGGCCAGGCCTTCCTCCCAAATGTCATCCAAAAAGGGTACAGCCATGCTAGTCTTCCCCGTCGCTGATATAGGAATCCCTCCTTTTTGGTTTCCTTGGGAACCATCTGGAACAGCTCGGAGGCCTTGGAGGTCGAGTGGAATGATCCCACCTCGTCTGGTCTATGAGGGGCGTCCAGGGTCCAGGTGCAGTGATTTGCCCTCTGCCGGGACGAAGTCCACATCCTCGTCAGTTTCCGTGGCTGTCACCATGCCAGTGTCTGTGTGTTATCCAAGTCTGCTGGTGGAGTCGGGTCCTGAGGAGGTGGAGGAGGCTGATGCAGCGGCGTCCAGTGACGCTTCCTCTTCTTGCATGTGGGCTGGTCTAGGGCCTGCGGAACAACAGCTGCTGATGTTGGAGGCAACTTCTGCTGGATCTCCGTCAATATGGTGTGGAGAGTTGACAGGATGTCCATGGATGTCCCTGGGCTGAAGAGGGAATGAGGAGTGCTAGGCCCTGCGCCGCCATCCTCCTCGTGGACTGTATGGACAGACGTATGGTCATCGTTGTCCATTTCCTGAAAGTAAACCTTGGAGGGCTGTTTTGGGAACTCCTCGCCCCCGCCTCCTTTTCCCTCCTGAGGGTTGTGTACCGGGACCAGAACCAGTGCCTTTCTTCCCCCCAGCCCGAGGTGCCCGCAGCCTTCCCTGCTGCCTCAATGGCCGTATTGGACCTGGGAAAAAAGGACACTCTCGAAGCTGTAGGGACCACCCTAGCGGGGTCAGTACCACTCGTCGCAGCGGTCGCCTCAAAGGATGTTGACAAAGCTGTCAATGGCATCTTTGGCTGCGCCTGATGAGCCTGTGAGGCCTTCTCTTCGCCTGGCCTTTGTTTCTCCGATTTCTCCCGTAACTTGGCCAGGGTGGATGATTTCCTCTTTGAGGAGGAACCCAATTGCAGGCTGGCTAAGGAGGCAGATGAGGATGGCGATTGCGGTCTATTCGACCTGGGAGCCGCATCCTCAGCGAACCTGGCGGAATTAGTCTTGCAGTTCTTGGCCTTGTCTTGGACCCGCACGGATGGGGCATCCTCAAGGGACTTCGACCTCCTCCTGGAGGGGGACTGCTCCTCGGACAGACCGGTCCTGGGTGAGGCATGACCCTGCTCAGAGCACGGGTCGGAGGCCTTCCGCCAGCATGCTATACCTGTCTTTCTTCATCTTCGAGAAGCCCAGGCATATCTCGTACCCACCCTTGTTGTGGTCCGGGTGCAGGCAGGATAGACAGATGTTTGTCCTCCTTAAAGACATTGCTTAACGTGCACAGGGTGCAGGGCCTGAAAAGTGTCCTTCCCTCCTTTTTCTCTTCCGTCATAGCCAGAGAGCGCAAAGTAGGCCCAAGATGGCCTTCCTGAAACTTCGACAAAAACCATCACCCATAAGGGGCGCGCAACTTCACCAACAACGCCACCCCATTGCCGGCCGATGAAGATAAGAGCACACAGGCTCTGATGGAACAAAAATAGTACTTTTCCGCGAAAAGCTTGGAGAGAGCGCAAACTGCAGAATCGCTATCAGGCCTATTTGCTATCCCATACTGATAAATGTATTTTATGCACTTACTCTGCCTGTGCAGACTAATCGTCTCAGATTTTCAAGGGCTCTGAGCAACTGTTTTTTCCCTGTGTTCCCACCCTCCTTGAGCACTTTGAAACACTTGCCTATGTATAGGCGCTATATAAATAAACAATACCAGACCAACTTGAGGACTCCCAAGACTGGAGCATGTGGTAAAAATCTGAAGATGGCTGCGAGAGACGGGGGTTAGGGAGAGGATTGTCATTGGATGGGAGCAGTATGACCCAGAGGACAGGGATTGGTTTAGAGGAGAAATAAAGTTTTAGAGTGAAAGCGAATCTTTTTTCTTTTACAGAGGATTCCCAGCCTGATGACAGGGAATATTCATGAGCATGTGAATCCATGCCAGATCCCAAGCTGAAGAAAAATTGTTACCAAAAGTGGCAACAAATTAGAAAGACTAAGAGAAACAAAGTGTCTGAAAGCTGTGCTCCACTGGCAAAAGTCAGGTCAGGATGCAGAAACAAAATTAAAAAGTTTGGGAGGTCCACAGATAGAGGAAATGCTGCCTTCAGAGAAATGTTCCTTAACAATCATGACCACAGCTCATGGCCAGGGCTTGTTGCTTTCAGGGTCTGTTATGGTCATGGCAGGATGCGATGGTACCTGTGTTGGGCCTGGGTGTAGTTCTTTTACATATGCCCTTATGGGTGATTAGTTGTACTTCTGGAGGTTTGTGTTTTCTGCGTCTTTTCCATGATGATTTCATATGCATAGTTACTTGAGACATGGCATTATGTCTGCCAGTATTGCATTCCAGTGGCGCAGTGTTTAACTGTCGTTCCATGTATAGGGATGTATAATGTTGCATAGTGGTTCCTGTAGTCCTGTGTGTGTGTCTCTCTTGCTAGCATCTCAGGGCAATATGCATTGGTAACTTACTACAGCATTGTCATTCATGTCTGAGTCCAGTGGGTTGTCTCGCCTGCCCCCTTCACATGGCATTTCAATAGTGCTGCGAGATTAGTTTGTGTGATGGCACTTGTGCTCACCCAGTATCCACGTACATTGCCATCTGTGCCTCTCCATGCATCTAGACTGTGAGCTGTTCTGTAGGACAATAGCATCGTGGGGGGAACCAGGGAAGCGGGCACAGCAGTGTGTGATCACGAGGTCAGCATTGCAGGTGACTTGGATATTCATGGGGTGATACTGCTTCCTGTTGCGGTATACCTCTTCAGGTGCCTGGGGAGCCACCAACACCACATGGGCACAGTCCAGAGTGGCAATTTCATTGGGCAGTTGGGCTGCTGAGTAGAAACATGGCATTGATCTGTGCCGGAATGGTGGAAAGGGAGATGTGCCAGGAGGCATGGTGCAGGAATGTTTCAGGCACCTGCACAACACGTGAAAATATGGCCTGGGACATGCCATGCAGCATGCCCACAGTGTGCTGGAAAGTGCCAGTATCAAGGAAGTGTAGGGCGACACAAGCTTCAGCGCGGGTAAGGCTGTTCTGATATTGACCGTGCTCTGTATGTCGTCATGGATGAGGGTGGCTAGCTCAACGATGGTCTTCCTATTCATCCAGTACAGAGTAATCAGCTAGGTGTCAGTTGATGTCATGGGTGAGGGCCTGGCTCAGGGAAGGTGCCCTTGTCTTGCATTGCCTCTCTTCCTTCTCCTCCTGCTCCTCTCTGCATCCTGTGCTGCGGTTCCTGCCTCTGCAGCTCAATGTGGAGCAGGAGCATGACCCTGTTCGCAACAGCTACGGCAGTATGGTGTTGGTGTGCTAGGGTCAGGTGTGAGCCTTATGTACCCTTTTTCTGAGTGGATTGGGTGCACCTGTAGGCATTTACTTGCACCTTTTATGGGATGTTCCTCCGACGTATTCCACATCTATGACAGTTGTGTCCCACAGCTGTGCACTTCACAAACTTTTCAGCAGAGGGCGTCTTGCGTCGATGGCATCGATCCGATGTCCCTTGAGGGTGGACGTCACCGGATGTTATATATAGGACGCACAGCGCCAGTTGCCTCAGTTTAGTTTTTTCCCCTCAGAACGTGTGGCACCAGTCTCCTACCATTATAGCAGCCTACAGCCTTGCGGAATGGAAGCTGTAATCCCAGAGGAAATTCTCCAGAGGGGCAGGCTGGGAGGGCGATGTGGAATACACGTTGGAGGAACATCCCATCAAAAGAACATTACCAGTTTGCTAAGTAACTTGTTCTTCGAAGGGATTGTGTCCTCTGACGTATTCCACATCTATGACAGACTCCCAAAGCAGTACCACACTATGGAGGAGGGAAAGAATTTAGAATGGGAAATTTAGGGTACCCAATCAAATGACTGACTGGAGGACTGCCTTACCAAAGGCCAAATCCTGCCCATGGATGGAGTCCAGGGAATAGTGTTTAACAAAAGTATGGACAGAGGCCCATGTGGCTGCTTAACAAATATTGCGAATAGGAACACCCCTTTGTAGAGCAGTGGAGGCAGCCACGCCCCTAGTAGAGTGAGCCCGTAAGCCTACCGGAGGGTCCTTCCCCGCCAAATGGTAGCATTCAGTGATAGTCAAAACAATCCATCTGAACAAGGTCTGTTTGGAAACAGCCTGACCCAAGCGGTGTCTGGCATAACCTACAAAGAGCTGATCGTCCACTCTGACCCGGGACATCCGTGAAAGGTAAAAGCTCAAAGCTCTCCTAGGATACAACCTATGGAGCCTCTCCTCTTCCTTACTAGGATGCGGAGGGGGATAAAAAGCCGGAAGAACCACCTTCTGGCTCAAATGAAATTCAGACACAACCTTCGGAAGAAAAGAAGGTTGCACCCGCAGGACAACACTGTCCTTATGGAAAACAGTAAAGGGTGGGTTGGCAGAAAGTGCCTGCAATTCACTCACTCTGTGTGCGGAAGTAACCACAACTAAAAACAGTTTTAAAAGACAACAGTCTCAGCGGACAAGAGTGTAAGGGCTCAAACAGAGCTCCCATCAGGAACTTTAAAACCAAATTCAAATCCCAACCCGGCACCTGGAAAGGGGACGGTGGAAACAAATTAGACAGTCCTTTCAGAAACTGCAAAATCAAAGGAATCTTAAAGTAAAAACACACTTCAGACAAGCGCTTAAATCTAGACAGCGCCGCCAGGTAACCCTTAATCGCACCCACTTGAAAGCCCTTGTGGGCTAAAGATAGCAGAAAAGATAACACCATAGGAATCGAAGGTTAGAAAGGATCCACATTCTGACCCCTGCACCAGTCGAAGAACTTCCGCCAACAGCAACGGTACAGGGATTTCGTTGCAGGCCACCCGGCCGAAAGCAACACCTCCATCACGTCATCCGGGAGATCCCAATCCTTGTATCTCAACCTTTCAGATACCAAGCATCAAGGTTGAGTGACCTGACCTCTGGATGGAGAACCTGAGCCCCCCCCTCCCATGAGAGCAGATCGTCTCGGTAGAGAAGATGGCGTGGAGGGCAGGTGGACATGTCGAGAAGGTCTGGGTGTCACGCTCTCCTGGCCCAATACGGATCATTCGAGAACCGAAACTCTGTAACCTCTGCAACACTTGAGGAATGACGGGGACTGGAGGAAATGCGTACAGCAGTGGGAAGGACCACTCCACTATGAACGTGTCCCCTAAGGCTCTTCTTGGGTGAAATTCCCACGAGAAACATCTCTTGCACTTCCAGTTGACACTGGTAGCGAAGGGATCCACTTGTGGGGTTCCCCAGAGGGCGAAGATCTCCAAAAGGACTTCCTGAGCCAGCTCCCACTTGTGAGAGACCGCGCTCTGCCTGCTCAGAGCATCCGCCACTGCGTTTTAGTTTCCGGCCAGATGAACTGCAGAGATCGAGATTTCCTGTTGTATGGCCTAGAACCAGAGCTGTATCGCCTCCCTGCACAACGGGAGTGACCCTGCCCCCCCCCCTTCTCGTTGAGGTAATGCATGGCCACTGTGTTGTCCGTCATAACCAGGACAGTCTTCCCCCGCACAGACAGCAGAAAAGCCTTCAGGGCCAGCCTGATTGCTCTCAGCTCTAACAGATTGATGTGGAGTCTGGACTCCGATGGAGACCAACGGCCGCTGACTGTCAACTCGTTGGCATGAGCGCCCCATCCTGTGAGGGAGGCATCCGTCACGATCGTCACCTTTGGCCATGGTTGCCAAAACGGTATCCCCTTCATCAGATTGCCTTCATCGGCGCGCCATAGAAGATCCTGGGCGACCGAGATCAGAATCTGAACGGGATCCGACATCTTGCCCGAGAACTGCGACCACTGCATCTTGAGAGCCCACTGCAGGGATCTCATCCGCAGTCTGGCCTCTGCCACCAAAAAAAAACGCAGAATGCTACGAGGCCGAGCAACCTTAAGAATTCGAAAGCCGGGAGACTCTGGGCATGTTGTCCACCATCTGCAGAATGTGATGAGCCCTCAGCTGGGGAGGTGAACACTGCCCCAGGGACGTGTCGCGCACTGCTCCGGTGTATTGGAGCCACTGGGAAGTTGTCAAATGCGACTTCTTTAAAAATGTAGGGAGAAGCCCAGCTTGTGAAGGGAATAGCAGGTGACAGATGATCCAGGGCCTGCTTCGGAGAGTGCGCCCTGATCAACCAATCATGCAGGTAGGGGTAGACGTGAATCCCCCCTCTCCTGAGGTACGCTGCCACCACCACCATCAGCTTGGTGAAGACCCTCGGGCGGAGGTCAATCCGAACGGCAGGACCCGAAACTGAAAGTGCGAGTCGCCAGCCGCGAACCCCTGGTACTTCCTGTGCTTGGGATGAATCGGCACATGAAAGTAAGCATCCTTGAGGTCCAGAGACACCAACAAATCCTGAAGTTGAAGGGCCTGGAGAACTTGAGAAAGAGTGACCATCTTGAACTTGTCCTTCCTGAGAAGCTTGTTCAACCAACGCAAGTCCATGATGGGAATCAATCCCCCGTCTTACTTTGGGATAAAAAAATAGGGGGAATACCATCCCTTGTTCCTCTCCGCTACAGGCACCAGTTCTATGGCACCTTTCTCCAGCAGGGATTGGATTTCCTGCGCAAGGAGCAGATCCGGACGCTTCAAAGAGAGCTTCCCCGGTGGATTGTCGTGAGGCCGCTGAAGGAAGGGAAGGCAGTAGCCGTGGGCTACGATATCCAGAACCCACACATCTGAAGTAATGGCACGCCATTCTCCAAGATGCTGCGCAAGTCTGCCCCCAACCGGCGAACCATGGGACATGGGCTCATGACTGAGCTGGCGTGGCAGTGCCTGAGGGCAAAGAGGCAACTGCCCGAGCGGCATTGGCACCCCGAGTACCCTGTTTTCCACCACAGGTACTCTTACGGTGGCCCCTTTGACTGGCAGCTCCTCTCGATCTATCAAAAGAGGAGTAGAAACGAAAGGAACCTCCCCTCCATTGCTGTCCCCTAGGCCGAAAAGGCGGAGGTTGACGTACTGCAGTGCTCAAAGACTTCGATGCAGCTTTGGAGGTCTGCAACCTCTCAAGGCTCTCGTCAGCCTTGCTGCCAAATAAATGAACGCCATCAAAGGGCATGTTCAGAAGACCGGATTGCACATCAGGAGCAAACCCCGACTTCCGCAACCACGCAAACCTGCGTAGTACAGTGCTCGCAGCCGTGGACTGGCTGACACAGTCTGCCGTGTCCAACCCCGACTGAAGGGATTCACACAAAGCATCCTTGCCGTCACGCACGATGGCTAGTCAGCCATCCCTTTCCTCCCCCCTCGCGAATATGCTCAGCTGCGTATCAAATACAGGTCCACAGAGTGTGTGTAAATCTTGCCAGGGCACATGTGGAGTTGACAGCCTTCAGTGCCATGCTCCCTGACAAAAAGACCTTCCTAGCCCATCCGTCGAATCGCTTGTCGTCCCTATCCGGAGGGATGGTAGGGTACGCCTGCTGCCTCGAGGTGGCAGTAGCCGCCTGAACCACCAAACTCTCAGGAGTGGGGGGGGGGGGGGAGTAGACACATAGCTGGGGTCGCTAACAGATGGGCGGTACTTTTTCACCAAATTCTTATTGAGCGCCAGAAATGATTCTGGGGCCTGCCAAGCCGATGACATCCTTTTTTGCAATGCAAGATGGAACAGCAATACCGGGTCAGAGGAGGGACCTTGGTCCAAGATGTGAGTAAGGTCACCCTGAATAAAATCCTCCAGAGGACTGGACCACCCCAGGTATTCGCAAACCCTAGACATGAGCCGACTGTAGGAAGTGTCTGCATGAACCCCCGGCTCAGGCCTACCAAACAACCTCCAGAGAAGTATCCAGGCCACTGGCATCATGTAGGGACTGCCTCAATTCCTCCAATGGACTGTCACCAAACAATCCAGGAGCCTCATCCTGAGAAACAGGATCGCCAATGTCTGATCTTTCCTCCTCTTCAAAAATGTCAGGCAAATGCTCGGAAAACCCAGCCAAAGCGACAGAAGAGCGCCTGGAGCCCAATACCGGCCTTCCATATGTAGAGAAAGTCCCAGGAAACTGCTCAGATACAATATGCTCAAAAAACACTGAAGGTGCCGAGTGCCTCAGCGCCGAAGGCATCAAGAACATAGATGTTGAGACCGCTGAAGGCTTCAACGGCAGAATCTGCCCCGATGGAATCGAATCAGAGACCTTCGGCATCGACGTCGCTACTCGTGTGGACTGATAGGACGGAACAGCATCGTCCGAGTCCGACCGGAACGGCGCCGAACGAGTCGACGCCGGCATCGGTACCTCCACAGGCTGCACCGGTCTCACTGGGGATGAGGACCGAGACCTGGACCACCCTCTTGTCGAGGCCCGAGCCTAATGGCGTGCGAGACGCAGATCAAGATCGTTCTCTGCCGGCTTCATGAGAAGGCGCGACAGGAACTGTGCCTTGAGACTGGAAAATTGCCATCATTTGCTCTTTAAACGCCGCCCACTCCTCCGGTGTCAAGGACTTTGTGGGACAGGCGACCGTACGCACGGCACCATCCTCCGAAGAAGAGGAAAGCGACCGGTGTCGGCGCTTCCAAAAGTGCCGCGAAGACGAGGAATGGCAGGAACCACTCCGGGACCGAGAACCTCGAGCTTCCTCCCGACGCGAAGAGTCGCCCCTCGAGTCATCGGTGGAAACCCTAGTCTTCGACTTTCCCTTCTTACAGGACTTTGATGGTTTACCTGCACGGAGCTTCCCCTTCCTTTCACGCAAGGTCTTGGCTGTAAGACTGGCATTTGGAGCAGTCTGTGTCGTACGACTCACCCAGGCACCATAAGCAAATACGGTGCAGGTCGGTCAAAGACATCTTAGACTTGCAGTCCCGGCAAGTCTTGAACCCGGACCTTGGAGTCAGAGGGGTCAAAGAAATAGACATCATAAGAGATTCGAAGGATCCACGAGGCACGCCGGGTTTTATGAAGCCAACACGTTCACTGTCGGAAAAAATGGAACTGAGGCAACGGGCGCTGTGCATCCTATATATAACATCCAGTGACGTCAACCCTCGATGGAGGCCCTCGAGGGACATTGGATCGACGCAAGACGCCCTATGCTGAAAAGTTTCCAAAGTGCACAGCTGTGGGACACAACTGTCATAGATGTGGAATACGTTGGAGGACACAATCCCTTCGAAGTATTGTTCTGTAGATAATGTTTGTTTTATAATTCGCTGCCATATTTGATTTTTCATTTGAACAATGAGGGGCGTTTGAATGGTGTTAACATTAAGAACAAGTGTAAGTGAATTTAACAACTTGATCAATTACATCTTGCATGGGATTTTTCTTTATAGAACGTGCCCCTTTACATACAATGAGGAACTTCAGCCAATGATGCACGCCACACCTAAAGTCTATTTCGCCAGATCTTTATTTTGCACCAACCTAATTAGAGGTTGGGTTGGATAAATGCCTAAGGGAACTTCTGTAAACTCTAAAATTGAAAACGGACTTATCGATACAATAAACAGAATCAGGGAGGGCCAAGCAAATAACTGAGGCTTCAGTTCTGATTGGAACGTTCCACAAGACTTATTGTGGATGATGGGATGGTAGCCTGCATTTCACTTTGCTGCCTCATAGATGGCAGTGTTATTTAGCGCACTTTAATGAGTACTGAGGTTTTACTTGCTGTTCGCTTCTAATTGTCATTGTTCCTGTTTTTTGTTCCTGTCACAAGTTTTTTTTTCAAACTATTTAATTGCTGGAAAGAAAGTCTGCCAGCTTCTGACAATCACAAGTTTTCTTAACTATTTCATTGCTGTAAAAAAGGTCATCAGTTCAGTTCATCAATGTTTATTCAGATATAAATACATCCATCAAACATAAACCATACACAGCTTAAAATTGATCACGATACAACATAAGAAAATAAAACTATTTACCATTACAAAGTTACCATGCCATACAAATACTTCCAAGTCCAAATTCACGAAGATGGAAGAACTTGATCTTGTCCATTTAAAATCCCCTTTCTAATAAAATAGCATTTTTTTCAAATAAGACAGCAGGGCCCATGCAATAAAAACAGATTCCGCCAACAGAAGCAATAGTAAGGCAGGTCTATAACAGCCTATATCAGTTTTCTTCAGAATCTGCAGGATTGTATGTTTTCTTATTTCTCTGTAACCGGGGCAAAAAAGTAAAAAATGTTTTAGATCCTCTCTTGGTGCTCCACACACTGGACAGCTGGGATCATTAGGATATCCAGGCCAGTTTGCAGTGTTACCCCTCAACCAGAGACAGTTGAATCTCACCCTCAAAATTAGCCAACTCTGTTGCTTTTTAGTGGCCCAAACGAGATACGGCTGTATATCGAGGACACCACTAATCAGTATCTTGTTGTGTAGCTCGTTCTGTACCAGCCCGTTTATCTACAATCTCCCGACGCACAGCCTCCTTATAACTTTGCCGCTGTACGGAGGATAGCACTGCCACAGGGAGGAACTGGGCCTGAGCAACACTATAACACAGCAAGTCCTTTACATACTTTACCCAAGGAATCCTGTACTAGATTTCCTTGGCCAATGTGTTTCTTATAATAAAGTGACAATGGGTTGCATGATTGTTTGTCCATATTCTCAACCAGAGATAACACAGGGCCACTGCTCATTCGTCCTCCCAATAGGCCATTCACAATTTCCCTATGGACCACTACACAAGAGGATGATCCAGGAAGTCCAAGTAACTTCTTCAGGAAACCATTTTCCTTTCCCTGCTATTGGCCAGACTTTGAATAGCCCCACAGGGCGGCTCCATATTGGGTAGCCGCCTTGATTTGTGTGGTGTAAACCTTAAGTGCTGATTGCAGATGCTGACCCTTGCACCTTGCCTGAAAACGAGATATACCTGCATGATATTACTTATTTTTAATGATTTTTTTTGTACACGGGCATTACCAGTCATAGCCTCCGAGAACCTGATCCCCAGGTCATCAAATTCTGCTACCCTTGTGATAGTTTCCCATTGCAAACTATCGGTTACATTTTGGTCTTGTGCTTTCTACCGGTGCACCCCATTACTGCTGATTTTGCAGTATTGATCTTTAGCCCTAGGCCAATCATAAAGGCGGCATAAGCATCAACCAGTGCCTGCAAAGCCCTCGGGGTTCTGGCCATGAGGACCGTGTCGTCTGTATAGGCCAACACCATGAATGCCCTGCCCCCCCAGGCTCAGAAAATCTTTACATCCTGTTGCCACCAGGACCTTCCACAGCCCATTGATGTAAAGAGTATCGGGGCAAGCACACACCCTTGCCGAACCCCCCAAACCAACCTTAAAGCATTCTGTGCACCTACACCCGGGTCCAATGCGGACACTAGCCCCATTGTCCATGTGGATCTCCCGACGCACCACCAATATTGCCTCCGGGCACCCCATGGACTGAAGCACAGCCCACAATTTGTCTATATTTACTTTATCAAAGGCTGTGATCAAGTCCACAAATGCAAGGTAGGGCGCCTCTCCCCTGCAAAACACAAAGTTTGAGACCAAAATATATAAGTTCAGAGCCTGTTCCATGGGACCCAGACCCGGATGGAAGTAAATTGAATATCTGCCAGGACCGACCGTTCTGCGAGCCATACCTCAATATACCCTAGCAGAATTCAGCCAAACATTTTAAATGAGGTGTCCAAAAGAGATTTAGGGCCATGGGACGAGGGAGAGGATGCATCTCCCTTTTTAAAAATTGGGAAGATAATTTGGGATTTCCAGGAGGGCTGATTGAGACCTGCATCTAAACAGAGAGGTCCCCATAAATCAATATGCTCCAAGAACAAATCTGCCAGCATTGCATCAGGGCCTGGGGCTATATTGCGGGCCTGTATCCCAATAGCCTTCGAAACCTCTTCTATCGAGAAACAAAAAGTAGAATCACCACTCCTCCCTCCCTTCTGGTTCACTGCTAGCGCCGACCGGGAACCCAATATGTGAGACCCAATCATCTGACACCACATGGGTACCCTTATGGGACTCCCTCCCGTTGTAGGTCAGCCCACCTTTAAAAAAATTCCCAAAAGCCTTTGGTGTCTTTGGTCCTTTTGACCTCAAGGAACTCCCCCCATGCCTTTTCTTCTAACTCAATTGTTCTGCGTTCAACCGCCCTCTGATAGTGTATGCTTGCTTGTGCAATGTTACCTCTGGCAGATGTGGGTGATTTTAGGGAATTTAAAAGTGCCTGTTTGGCCAGCCTACAGGCCTGATCGAACCAGCCCCTCCTGCCAGGGTTCCCCTTTAGTTTGTGCTCCACCAGAAAACTCTTCATAAATGCCTCCAGGATGGACATGAATAGGACCACCACCTCTTCTGGTTGGGCCGATTGGTGAAGAATTCCATGTATTTCCGTGGACAGCCCGGCAACAATATTTAGATGAAGAACCGTGGCTTGGATTTTCCACCACTTAATCCGTCTGTGAGGCTTTTTCAGTTTCTACTCTGCAGCGTACATTGTTTGTTTGACCACACTTTCCGAGCAATCCCTTGATAGTTAAAACCAGGGGGTTATGGTCATTACTTCCCCAAGTAACTACCTCAAAACTCACCATTTCTTTCCACATGTTTAAAGATAAGCAAAAATAGTCTATATTTGAGGCGCCCATGTGATCATGAAACGTACGTTTCCCCAGAATGTCTAGCTCAAAGCACCCATTCACTGATCTCATACCCCATTCAATTAGCCAGGCACTTAATTGGAGTCCCCAGCACAACCCTGGGGTCCTCCATCATCGGTTCTCTAACCTGTAGAGATACGTCCTCAAGTGCCTCGTATAACTCATTTGGTATTCCACATCCCATTCTAAGATTGAAATCTCCCCCCAGATGAGCTTCCTATTGGCACACCCTTTGTCCGACTGGGACTTATCCAGAAACACCTTTACCTTCGCCCATCGATCTCCCTACCTTATGGTATAGAAGTTTATCATTTCAAATTTGACACTGCCCTGCGGGCTAAACCTTAGTAATTGCAGGGAATCGAGCTGCGTCTCCCGCACCTCAATTCTATACTTTAGCGAAGCCTTGACCAAAGTAACAAGACCCCCAAAAAAGGGTCATACAGTGAAACTAGACATAAAATAATATATACATGGGCATTGTTGGGGTTGACATAGTTCAATTTACTGTACTGTACATTGAAGCCCACAATGAACAGACGTCCCTAGCATTGTACCATATATGTTTCTGATGGGAACATTGACATGCATGTTTAATAAACGGAGAATTGTGTGTTCAAAGCCCGTCACATACACATTCCACTGTACTTTGCATGCTGTGTTGATAATATTGCCACAGCAAGTTATTTTGTGGGGGATATTATAGCTGGCATTGCAAATCTCTATGCATATCATGGGATGGGAACCCTGGCACCTATATGATTTATCGAGGATTATAGGTGTTTAAAGGTTTACATATTGTATACATTTTGCATTTATCTCATGCTGTACACTACATGTACCTTTTAGAAACACTAACATGCCTAGTTAAGCTATTGTTAGCTCTTACAAAAACCTGGAATTGCAAAATACAGGGTTCTAGTGGGGACAGCGATATACTGATTTAATAGATGGGGGATTGTGGGTGTTAAGGGGCTCCTCCGATATCTGGCATTGTATGCTACATGTTTTCTGTTGAGGAATTTGGTATAGGGGGGTTATGGGTGTTTAAAGACCCTTGCCTATACCTGGCATTATCCTCTACATGTACCGCAAGGGAACATTGACATATCCATTTCATAAATGGGCGTTTAGGAGCTGCTACATACACAACATAACAATTTTGTGGCTTGAGGGTGTTCAAATATTACACATAATGCAGAGGTACCCAATATAACATGTACTTTACCTGTATCTTGTTGGCGACATTCATATACCTGTTTAATATATGAGGGATTGTGGATGTTTAACATTTCATAGACCTGTTTATACATTCTAAGTGTTATCTGGTGGGGACATTGCAATGCCTCTAATGTATGGATACTTGTAGGGGTTCAAAGGCTCAAATATTTCAGACCTTGCCCTCTAAATGTATTTCATGGGAATGTAGAGGTACCTATTCAATATATGGGGGTTGTGGGAGTTTAAATGATATTACATATAACTGGCACTGCACTTAGCATGTATATGGTGGGAACATTTACATACACCCATTTAATTTATGGTAATTATCAGTATTTGAAGGTTGCTATATGTAATTGCTATTGTAATTAACATGTACTTGGCGGGACCAGTCAAATAACTTTTTAATAAATGCAGATTATGGGGGTTTTAGCAGCACGTTACATACACCAAGTGCTATGCCATCCATGTCTATCGTGTGAAAATTAACACAGCTATTTGATCAACTGGTGATTATGGATGTTGATAGACAGCTACATGATAGTGATATTTGTGTGAATATCCTGAAAGATTTGCTCAAAACCAAAACATTTATTGGATGACATTGAAGGATGCAAGTAATAATTTACCTTCTTCCATCTGCTATTTGGAAACATATGCACATGTGCTAGTCCTGCAGTAGATGGCAAGGTATGGCTCAGAACCTGAAGGTGCATCAGTCCCTTGTAAAGACCCTCTCTGGAAATTGCTTCCAGTGCATTCTTAGCTAATAGCTAAGTAAACTAACTGAAGGAAAGGACCCTGTGTATGACTTTTTTCACCTAAACTGAGAGGATTCTCTCTTTCAAACATTACAATATGGCCAACAAACCATTTTTAAAAGACATGCAATGTGAACTTTATCAGCAGGTCATAGATACATTGAAAATGTATAAAAAACTTGTATTTCAACTGAATTAATCATGCACGGTACAACCTTGACTCCAAAAGGAGGAGGAAAATGTATCTTTGTGCCTCTGAACAATATAGATGAGAATGATCATTCAAGCAACCAATACAGATGCATTTCCGGGGGGGGAGGGGCACAAGCAGAGGAAGTGGTTTGGAGACAAACATCTCTACAATACAAAAGGTAATTCTTGGGCATAGACATTTGTATTACTGTAAATATATTTTTCATTAAATCAATTTCACAAGCAAAAAACTCTGAAGTCGAACCTGAACACTACACTGAAAACAATTTGTGGATATTAGAAGCTACTAGGTGCTAACATGCACAGAGCCAATGGCAAACACCGAGGTTGCACTGCAAGAACCCAAGGTTAAAAATTGAACGTAAACTAGACAATATCCACCAGATCTTGAAACTAGATCTGAAGTAACACATTTCACTTGGGTGGAAAAACATGCTGGGTGACACATTCCAATGCATTTAAAAAGTGCATCCCAATTCACAAATCTGATGAGTTTTCAAATGTATGAAAAAGTATGGTATACAAATTGCAATAGTCTAGTGGCTCTGAAAGCTGCCATAAATTCAGGGTTAGAATGGGGTGGATTAGCCTCCACATGGTCAATTATGAAAAGAAATAACACATTAACAGATGTCAGAAGCATTCCCATAAAGAGTGTCTGTACAATATTAAGAAAAGTAGTGAGCCAGTTTATGATGTAAAAAAATTAGGACATATGTTCCAGGGACAAAACAAAAAAACAAAAGTTAATATGCATATAACAAAACCAGTGACTTCGAAAGATTACTAATCTAAGGGGGTAGGTGCATTAAACTAAAGGGGAGCACTAATTAAATATACAATATATTATATAACGTCACTGGGGGCAGTGGTGGAGTCAGGTAGGGAGGATGGGGAGAGGGGAGCTCCTGAGCTCCTTCTTTAGCTAGTAAGTGAAGTTTAAGCCAAGCTTTGAGGAGAGACGTGCCCTTACTGGATAAATCATATCCAAGATAGGTGACTTCTGGTTGGTGGAATTCTCACTTTTCGAATTTGCAGAACAGATGTTGGTCTTGTAGTCTGGATAACACTGTATGAGCGTGGGAGATATGCTCTGTTATGGTGTGCGAAAAAATAAGTATGTCGCCTAGATAGACTAGGACGGAATGTAGTAGCAAATCGGCAAAGAGGTGATCCATAAACCGTTGAAAGACAGCAGAAGCGTTAGATAAGCCAAAGGGCATAACCCTGTATTCAAAATGTCCAAAGGGGGTTCGGAATGCAGTCTCCCATTCATCACCGGACTTGACCCGAATGAGATGGTAGAACCCCCTAAGGTCCAATTCAGCTTCTAAGATGTCTGTAATTAGCGGCATGGGATACCGGTCTGGCACAGTTATCTTATTGAGTCCATGGTAGTCGATGCAGGGGCGCAGTTAATCAATGTCTTTCTAGGAGACAAAAAATAATGAGACTCCTGCATGAGGTGTGCACTCGGTAATAAGCCCATTCCGAAGGTTGATGTGCAAGTACTCCTTCAGTACCAACCTCTCCTTTTCGGAAAGAATATACATTTGTCCATAGGGTATTGGATGTTCCGGAAGGAGCGCTATAGCACAAACGTCTCGACGGTGTGGAGGGAATTGTGAATATTCTGAAGAAGCAAAAATCCCTTGGAATTCTCTGTAGGGTTTGGGTAGGACCCAGATGTTATGGATCTGTAACTGAATGACCGGTCTCTGAGATCAAAGTGGGGTGAAAACCAACTGAGCCTTCAGAAAGACCATGACTAATGCAGTGTTCGGAAAACAAGAACATGGAGCCTGCTGTCCAATTTATATAAGGATTGTGTAACCTCAACAAGGGTAAACCAAATATAACTGATAGTGAGCAGCTTTGATTATGTCAAAGGTTAGTTGCTCCTTGTGTGAAGCTATGAAAGTTAAGATGAGGACTGTCTGTACAATTATGGAACCAGAAACTAATGGGCTACCATCAACCCATTCTACAGGAATGGAAACCTTCTTGAGTGTACGTAAAATACCATTCATACTGCCCATTGGTTATCAATAAAGTTGCCAGCTGCGCCGCAATCTAGTAAGGCGGGAATGTCAGAACCAGGGAGAACAAACTTCACGTTGAGCAGAACCATTGAAGTGTCTGGAAGACAGAATCCTTGTGGCAAGGGGGGCTGTACTGCATGTTGTAATGGGGAACCAATGTCTTTTTCCCTAATCTTGGTTCCCCCTACGATCGGGAAGATGCATTTCCCTGTCGCCTATGGGGAGCTATCGGGCATTCTCGGACCAAATGCTCCTTCGACCCACAATACATACACAGGCCCATGGTCCTTCTGCGGGTTCGTCACTGCAGAGACAGGGGTCCACGGGTAACCACTATCTGCATGGGTTCGTTGGGTTCACTTGCTTTCGCGACTACATGAGGGGGATTGATAGGTGGTTTCACAGACTTGACTTTTCTCCTTTCTGAGTGTTGTTCTTGAAGACAATAGTCAAGCTGCATAGTGAGTCTGATTATTTCTGCCAAATTAACAGATCTAGGGATAGAAGTAATCTCGTCCTTTAAATCGTCAGATAAATCCCTACAGAATAGAGTGATTAGGGCATCGTCCGGCCACGCTGTGTCAGAAGCCATCTGTTTAAATCTGGTAATGTATGTTAGAATGACTTGGGACCCTTGTTTAAAGTCAAGAAGGTGTTCTTAAGAGGAAACAGTTATCTCTTGCCTGCCACACATCGACTTTAGGCTGTGGGAAAAGGCCCGATATGAGTCTAGAATAGGGTTGTTCGCCGTGACTAGAGGAGTAGCCCAAGTAAGGTCTGGACCCGTGAGATGAGATATCATGTAGCCAACTCTATCCCCTATCAGTAGGGAAAAAGGCAGTCTTAAAGGAGAACTACACAGTGCAGGCATCCAAAAACTCCTTTAGTTTATGGGGGTTTCTGTCATATTTACCCCCAGGTAATGACCCTGGCAGTTTGCCCTTCCCCCATCACAGAAATACTATCTGCTGACGAAGCAGGACATTCTCTTGCTTTAAAGTCTGTACATCTACAGTCAAGGATTGCACAGCAGCCACCAATTGATGCATCTGATCCATAGTTGCAAATCGTATATATCTCTTCTTTCTTTTGGCGTTTCTGTTCTGGATATGCGTAGAAAACTGCAGATGACCCCTTAGAACTTGATATATGCAGATATGGGATACATTACTCACCGTAATCGTATTTCTGATGCTTGTATCTGCTTAGATTCACATGCTGTGCATAGGCCGACATATAGTGGAAGCTGCGGAGTATTACAGTTTGTTTTTCGAAACTCGAAAATGGGCGTCGACACAGGGCGTGCCAGTAATACTATCCCTAGTGTGACATCCACTGTACCCAAGATCCCTCATGCGTCTAGGATCCTCAGATTGTATTTTTTCCTGACATGAGGTAGCATGAGGAGTAGCGCGAGTACAGATAATCCAAGCAGATAGACAGAAAGGTAAGGCTACAAGCCATCATGCACCTTCTCTCAGAGGGGAGGAAGGGTGGGTCGCATGTGAATCTAAGCAGATACAAGCATCAGAAATACGATTACAGTGAGTAATGTATCCCTTCTGAGGCTTGTGGAATCTGCTTAGATCACATGCTGTGCATAGATTAGCGAGCAGTACCTGAAGAAGGAGGTGGGATGTGAGAAGGGTCATGAGCAAATAAGTGTCTTAGAACTGCTTGTCCCACTTGTGTATCTGCCTTGGAATGGGTGTCAATGCAGTAATGCTGAGTAAAAGTGTGAATAGAGCTCCAAGTAGCTGCTTTGCAAATGGTGTCAAGGGGTACATTTGCAATGAAAGCCAGAGTGGCCCCAATGCCTCTAGTAGAGTGGGCTCTTGGCGTGAAAGGCAGAGTTCTTTCAGAACCTGAGTAACAGCTGGATACAGTTAATAATCCACTTCGAGATGGCACCTTTAGAGACGTGATCCCCCTCTCTGCCTGTAGCTACGGAGACAAACAGTTGATCTGTTTTCCTTAGCGGTCTGGTCTTATTTACATAGTAGAGGACCGCTCCATGCACATCTAGGGTGTGTAGTTTCACCTCAGCCGAGCTTTGCGGGTCCTGGAAGAAAGCCGGAAGCTCGATGGACTGGTTTACATGGAATTTAGATATAAATTTAGGCGAGAACCTAGGGTGCGTAAAACCAGTTTGTCTTTATGGACAGTAAAGAAGGGATCCTGCACTGACAGGTCCTGAATTTCACTGACCCTTCTTATAGAAGTAATAGCTATTAAGAAGGCTGTCTTATAAGTGAGGTGTTTGAGACTGCTTTTATGCATGGGTTCGAAAGGGGGGCCCATGAGCTTGGCTAGCACCACATTAAGGTCCCACCCTGGTGGTGGGTTTGAAATAGGAGGGTGAAGTCTCTTTACTCCTTCCATGAAGGCTTTAACTACTGGTACTTTCCACCACAAAAACTTGCTATAAGAAGTGGTGTAAGCCGACAGGGCTGCCAGGTGTACTTTCAGTGAGTTAAAAACCAATCCTGCATCCAGCAGGTGGAGCATGTATGTAACAATAGTGGAAGGAGTGCAATCAACCGGGTTGATTGATCTACTCTGGCACCAGATAACGAACCTCTTCCACTTGTCAAAGTAACAGTGCCTTGTGTTTGGTTTCCTAGATTCCTTTAGGATGTCCATACACCTCTGTGGCAAATTAAGATGTCCAAACTCTATGACCTCAGGAGCCATGCTGCCAGGTTCATTGAGTTGGGTTGCTGGTGCACTGTTTGACCATGGTGCTGGGACAGTAGGTTGTACCAGGCTGGAAGTTTGATGGGCTCGCACACCGCCATCCTGCGTAGGTGTGGGAACCACGGTTGTCTTGCCCACATGGGAGCAACTAGGACGAGCGTCATCGACTCTGTTCATCTTGTTCACCACTTTCCTGATGAGAGGAGTTGGTGGAAAAGCGTACGCAAACATCCCTGACCAGTTCATCCACAGGGCGTTCCCCTGGGAGTCTGGTTGGGGGAACCTGGATGCAAATCCTGGGCATTGTCTGTTTTCACTTGTGGCGAATAAGTCTATAGTGGGGAAACCCCACTGAGAGAAGATATCTTCTACGACCTCTCTGTGTAGAACCCATTCGTGTTCCTCTGGGAGGGAGTCTCTGCTCAGAGCATCCGCTAGGGAATTGAGCTCCCCTGGAACATGTTGTGATGACAGGAAGATGTTCCGTCTGAGTGCCCATATCCAGATTTTCTGGGCAAGCTTGGACAGATTTGGCGAGCGAGTCCCTCCTTGCTTGTTCAGGTAGAACATGGCTGTTGTACTGTCCGTCCGGACTTGCAGTGACAGGTTTAGTAGGTGGGGCTCGAACGCCTGAAGCGCTCTGAATACTGCCAGAAGCTCTAGCAGGTTGATGTGGTTCTTGGCCACTGAGTGAGACCAGAGACCCTGAGCTGTGTGGTGGAAATGGTGAGCTCCCCACCCCGTCAGGCATGCATCTGTAGTGACTATTGCCTGTACTTCGGGATCGTAAAAGGGTTTCCCCTGTGCGAGATTCTCTCTTGTCCACCAGTGAAGGCTTTGTACCAGTGTTGGCGAAACGACCACTAGATCGTCCCACTGACCACTTACCTGAGACCACTGTTTCGCCAACCATTCCTGCATGGGACGCATGCGCAGGCACACGTGGGGGACCAGGTAAATACATGACGCCATCATGCCCAGTAAACGCATTGCTTTGCGTACAGTTATTTGTTGACCGGACTGATAATGCGGAATTTGCAGTAGTATATTCCGAATTCTTTCTTCTGAAGGAAAGGTCAACCCCTCTTGGGTATCTAGGATTGCTCCTAGGAATTGTTTTGAGGTGCTTGGCACTAGGCTTGACTTTTTCTCGTTGATTGAGAAGCCTAACTCGTGGAGGAGGTTGATAGTCCTTTGAAAGTTTGTCCTGCAAATTCCTGGGGTTTCCCCCGTTATGAGCCAGTCGTCCAGATAAGGGTACACTGGGATTGCCTCCCTGCGTAGGTGTGCAGCCGCCACCGCCAGTACCTTGGTGAATACCGTTGGTGCTGAAGCTATCCCGAAGGGCAGTACCTTGAATTGGTAGTGTCGACTGTCCACCTTGAAGCGCAAATACTTTGTGCGCTGGGAACATGGAAATAAGAAAATAAGCATCTTTCATATCCAAGGTTGCCATGTAATCCCCCTTTTTTAGGAGGGGGATTACCTCTTGTAGCGTGGTCATACGAAATTTTTGGGGCTTGACATACTTGTTGGCAGGCCGCAAGTCCAATACTGGGCGCATTGTCAAATCTTTCTTTGGCACAAGGAAGTAAGTTGAATAAATACCCTTGTTTACCTGGTGTCCCGGGACGAGTTCTATCGCATCCTTTTCTAGCAGAATGGCGATCTCCTCGAGGAGAATCTTCTGATGTTCTAAAGAATGTACTCTTTGTCGTGGAGGATGGTTCCGGGGACGCTGTAGTAGTTCTATACAATATCCTGTGGATACTGTTGACAGCACCCATCTGTCTGATGTGATCCCTTCCCAAGCCTGGGTGAAGTTGGAAATGCGTCCCCCTACTGGGGTTGCGTGAGAAGGGACCCTGAACTGAGCGTCACTGCTTTGGTGGAGGCGTGCCGCCTCCCTTGTTGGGGCTGCCTCTGCCTTTACCACGACCTCTCCTATTACCCCTGCCGTAACCCTGGGTAGACTGTTGGTTGTTGTTCCACTGTGTACTCTGCCCCTGGGAATAGGTAGATCCTCTCTGGGAATTTTGGCCACGTGGGCGACGAAAATTACTATTCCCTCTCTGGTTAGGGGCTTTATTGGTTAACTGGCCAAGGGACTGGATTGTTTCGTATTCGTCCTTGGCATTCTTCAGTGCGTCTTCGACCGCCTTACCAAAGAACAGATCGGTTTCCACCGGTTTGTCCAATAATGATGCCTGGGTTTCTGCCTTGAAACCAGACTGCCGTAACCACGCATGTCTTTTGATAACGGTGCCTTCCGCTATCAACCTGCCTGCGTTGTCCGCGGCGTCGAAGGTTGCTTTCAAAATGCAACCAGACACGGCTCTACCCTCTGCGGAAATCCGAGCTAACTGGCCCTTTAAAGGTTCAGGAGGAGAGGCTACGAGTGCCGCGACTTCTTCCCACTGATGGCAGTTGTAGCTGGCCAACAGGGTGGTGAAGTTTGCAATCCTTGCTTGATAGGCAGACGTTGAGGCTACTTTCCTGCCGAAACCGTATAGTTTTTTGCTCTCCTTGCCGGGAGGCGCTTCGGACGATGACAAGGGTGTTCCAGCCCTCTTACGAGTGTTGGTGACAACTAGGGAGTCTGGCTTCAGATGTCATCTTATATCAGACTGGGCCGCCCTGAAAAGTTTTTCAACCCTGGGATTGACTGCTCTGGTGAGGTTCGGGTTCACCAGGGACGGATCTATTCTCCGCTGAATGGACTTAAGGATAGGGATGGTCTGGGCAACAGGACTCCTTTCTCCCACTAACTCTTCTGCGAAGTCCCTTTCCTCCTGGACACCGTGGGTGTCCATGTGGAAATGTTCTGCTGCGCGTGCGAGAACCTCGTTTAGGAGGGCTTGGTTATCGACCGGGGAGTCGGTAACCGGGGCTTCGTTCTCTACCGGGGAATCTACTCTGTATGTTTCCGGGTCCTCCTCTTCCTCTTCCTGATCCTCCTCATCCCCATAGTAGCCTGTCCCGGTTTGCTCTTCTATCATACCAAATTCTTGGTCCTCACAAAAGGAAGCCTCTCCTTGATACAGTGAGTATGGTCTTGCGTATGGTTGTACCTCTAAGGGTTCTGACCTCATCGGAGTTTCAAACCGGGGCTTTTTACTGGGGGGGGGGGGATAGGATCCGTAGAGCCTGAGGGTGTTGCCCCCTGTGGATCATACGAGAGGAAATGTTCTGGATTTTTATCATAAAAATCTGCCAAAGAAGACATTCTTGACATGACCCTATCTATGTCTTCACTGGATCATTTTTTGGAACTGGGGATGACTCTCTCAGCAAGTCTATGGGATTTATCTTGAGTAGCTTTGCTGGTTTTAGACATATCAGCAGACCTGGTTTTGTCTGTCTGTTTAGGGGGAGTGGTGTGTTTCACAGGTGTGGAAGAGTGCAAAGGTTGTTTCTTCTGCTGTTTTCCCCCCTCCCCGTGAGTGGAAAAATGTTTTCCCTGTCCTTTAGTGGCTCCAGAGGTTTTCAACGCCTGGCGTCGAGGATCGGGGGTGGTGTCCCTGTCCTTCGAGCGTGGGGCCTCGCTGGTTTTAACTGCGGGCTCCGACTCCTGGAGCGCGGCCTGAGGGTGGAAGTCGTCTTCGTCTTCCGACGATCGAACTTCTGTTAGCCTAGGGAGCGAGGCACTCTTGGCAAGAGTGGATGATTGCCTGGAGTCATGCGGCGATCTTGATCGAGAGCGCCCAGAGGACACCGAATCGGACCGTTCTGTTTGTGCCTCTTTCCGAGAACTCGACGTCGTCGAGTCTCGGTTGGACTTCGTGTGTTTAGTGTGTGTAGTATGTGAAGCGCTTGTGTCGCCGGGGGTCTTCCCCATAGCCGCCCTGCCGGACGACCTTCCAAGGTCGGGGACCTGCGCTCGGCTGTCTTTCGACACCGTAATGCCCTCGCCGTCCGAAAGTACGGCGTCGCTGCAGGCGCCCTCCGCTGCCATGGCCGCCTGCCTGGCGTGGTGGGCCCAACGCTTCGTCGAACGGTCCTTAAGTGTCTTAGGTTTAAACCTACTACACGCTCTGCAGTTCGCTTCGGGGTGGTCCCTCGGCAAGCAGAGATTGCACGTGGCGTGCCTGTCGACCCAAGGGTATTTGCGTTTGCACTTGGGGCAGAATTGAAAAGGGGTACCCTCCATACGCACCTTGAGGCAGCGGGCTGTTAAGTGTAGGAAATGTATAAGGTGTACCTATATACCAAGAGTGTAGAGTGTAGAGTATGTACCACCCCCCACTCTCCCTACTTGCAGGGCCGAGGCCAGAGGCCTTCCAAGGCCCGGGCCGAGGCCAGCGGCCTTCCGAGGCCCAAATCCGTCGTGCAGCAGCCGACGGTCGATTTCTTCTCCAGCCGGCGTCGAGTGTCGAAGTTCGACGTTGGGGTGGGGAAGGATGTCAATAGATTATTAATTTTAAATTTTTAGCAAAAGTATGGCTAAGGCCAGGGGACTCCGCAAAATGCTTCCGACCAGTATGGCGGAAAAAAACAATCTGAGGATCCTAGACGCGTGAGGGATCTTGGGTACAGTGGACGTCACACTAGGGATAGTATTACTGGCACGCCCTGTGTCGACGCCCATTTTCGAGTTTCGAAAAACAAACTGTAATACTCCGAAGCTTCCACTAGATGTTGGCCTATGCACAGCATGTGATCTAAGCAGATTCCACAAGCCTCAGAAATATATATATACACACAATAAGCAACTAACCTGATCAGTTACAGAGTGGTGGGTAATGAAGTCCCCAAGACCCTGGCACACCTCTTCCCACTAAAGACAAATGAGGGGATACAGTTGTCTCATGGAAATCGTTTGGGGAAGAAAACAATGGTATTGGGTGCTGCAGGACTTCAGATCAGCCTTTCATGATGTCGTCAATGTGGATGTCACGCCGGTAGGATGTCAGAGCGTCTTTCTGCCCTCCCACTCTAAACTTTGTGCAGTATCTCGATCCTGGAATGAAGCCTGGCCGTATCGTGCGGATAGGAAAGAACAGCATAAGGTAAGATTGAGCAGAGAAGGTAAGAAGGATTCAGTCAGCTTTCTACTCTAGGGATCGTACCAAATGGTTTGCAAGTTCTGCGTAATGCGCAATACGGAGTGTGATCTCTGAGAATCTGCAGGGGCTCTACAATGAAGGAAGTGGATATAAAGATCAGCAGCATTTAGGCAAGTATAGAAAGCAGGAAACTAGGAAGGCAAATTTACGGAGCGTCCAGAGAAAAGAGCAGCGACGCACCAGGTCGCTGGAGGAGGCTGAATATAACTTGTTCGGACACTGGAACGACAGGAAACCAGGAAGTCATATGCCGAAATGACTAGACCTGCACATGGTGCAGCGGGCGCCATCTTGGGTGAAGACAAAAAGCCCTAATACCTCTCCCACCTATGCCAAACAGAATGCCGCTATACCCGGGATGCTAAAAAAAGGCTATATTTAAATAGACAAAAGTACAGGGCAGTAACCCCAAACCTGTAACAAAACCTCCACAATCACCCTCATCCCATTTCTTAATCTTCGCTAAACCGAATTATAACCTTTATTCTACCCTGAACTCTTACAAAACACACCCTTACGCATGCAAAAGCATTTATTTTGCATGTTACTCAATCCAATTTAAATAGAAAATAAACAGTGAACCTATCTTAAACCTGCTCTCTAGCTCGCCACAAAGTACATAGCCCTTGCCCGAACCCAAACTCTTGCTCTAGTTCTAACCTTAGAATGACCCTAACTGCAACTCTAGCACTTACAATGCTTTCTTCACCACAACCACTAGTTTTATCCTGACCGTTCTACGCCAACATTGCCAGCCCTCCCCAAACTCCCTATCCCTTTCTTTAACACTTACCCAAACCATTACTCTACCCTCACGACTAACCAAACCCCAACCTCTGTACTCTAACCCTTATTCTTATGCAAAATCCCTATTCTAACACTCAACCAGGCAAGCACACGCCCATTAAACCCCCCTTGACCCTAAGAGTTTCCCCTAGAGGCACTACATTTTTGGCTACTTTTCAGCTGCATTTATTGACGTTTTGCTTGGCAACTTTTCCCTGCAGAGGTATTTTCACAACATTTCCCACAGACTACATAGTTGGCTACATTTTCACTGGATACATTCCTAGCATCCACTTGTAACCTCATTGTTGCTTCGGAACATTAAGCAATGAAGGAATTCTGCTATTTGGTGTGGACTGTTGATTCAGAAAGAGTGGTCTCACAAAATAAAGGTTCTAAACGGTGGGTTGGAGGAAATCACATGGTTAAGAACAAGTGGTTGTTCAGGGATTTGCAGAAGCGTGACCATTCCCTTCTCCTCGCAGATGATACTGTAAAAAGTTCCACAAGGTGGGGGCTTGCATGGCAAATCAGTGGTCTCCCAGATAATCTAGAGAATTTAGGGATAGATTTAATTTTTGGTATAGTTAGTATCCCTTGATAAGCCTTAGTAGCTAAGTGGATTAGTCTTATGTGTAGAATTTCTGAAGTGACACTTTACCCAGGTTACACAAGTGTGATAAGAGGCTGACCTTCCCCTCTCAAAAGCTGATGAAGGTGCCACCTGCTTCGCTGATGTCCCGAGCTGGATGTACAATTGTCATGGAATTTCTATGTGGCAGAGGCACGAATCTTGCAGCTTATACTTACAGATCTGTAAATCTATAGTAATATTCTTTACATCAATGGTGGATAAGTTACCAGCTCTGTATATTAAAGCTTGTACCGGAGTGCACTGTTTGCTCATAAACTGTATTTTAAGGTAGAGATTCCCCAGGTGGCCATTGCCTGAAAATAATTCAAATTAGCCTACAGGAGCATACATTTTATTTACACACCATAACGGTTTCATTAGAACACAGTGAAGGTCTGGCCGGAAACCCGGTGTACCTATATATGGTGGTGAGATGCACCTTGATAGAATCGTCCCCTGACCCCCTTCTCTGGCAAGAAGGTTCCCGGGACAGCTGCAGCTCAATGGACATTGCCACTGACAGACGTAGTCAGTCCAGATACCAGATTTGCCTTGGTCACGCCTGGGCAACGAGTATCACCCTGCAGTGGCACTGTCTGAGTGTGTTGATCACACGTAAGAGGGGTGGAAGCGGGGGAAAGCATACAGGAATTGTCCCTCCCATGATAACGAGAACACGCCCCCTCCCCCTTGCTCCTCGGTTGAGGGAACCTGCGGGCGAACCTCTGGCACTTGGTGTTGGCCGCCGTCATGAAGAGATCAATCTGAGGCTGGCCCCATATGCTGAATAGAATATTCACCTGGTCCTGGCGAAGTTCCCATTCGTTGCAAGAACGCAATTCCCTACTGAGCGAGTCTGTGATGGTGTTCTTGACTCCCGCTAGATTAAACAGGACAAGTAACATGCCTTGAGGAACTGGCCAGCACCACAAGTCCTGGGACTCCTTGGAAAGCACCGGTGGGCGGGTCCCCCCCCCCCGGGTCCTCCCCCCCCCTTGTTTCCGGATGCAGAACATGGTGGTGGTGTGGTCTGAAGATCCTCACCACCTTGCCCTTCAATGACGGGAGTAAAGACTTCAGGGCCCAGAATAAGGCCAAAAGTTCCAGGACATTGATGTGGTGTCCTTCTCCAGTTGGCAGAGGCCTCTGGCATGCAACTGTCCGGTGTGGGCTCCCCATACCTCTAGAGAGGCGTCCGTAGTGACTATCTCTTGTTAAGGAGGAACCTGAAACAGAGCTCCCTGGACAAGGTGTGGCCATACGCCCCACCACTGAATCGCCCAACGGAACTCCTCGCTGATCGTTATCTTGTCCGCAAAGTTACCCAACACCAGCATCCACCTCGCATCCAAGAACTCGTGGAGAGGTCTCATGTGAAGTATGCACAGGTGAACAAGGCTGATGTAGGAGGACATCATGTCCAGCAGCGACTTGATGGACTGAAACGTCGCCGTATGCATCAACGACAAGCACTGTACTTTACACTGAATGACTGTCACCCTCACCTCAGAGGGCAATGCCAAACACGTCAGCGTGTTGAGTCGGGGACCTAGAAACAGCATGTCCTGAGATGGCGTCAAGCAAGACTTTGGATGGTTTATGGAGAACCCCCACCTCATCACCAGATGTACGGTCTTTGATGTGTGTTCTCCCGCTGGAGCGCCTGAGTGGGAACGCACTAGCCAGTTGTCCAGGTAGGGGTATACGTGAATGCCTTGTAGATGAAGATGTGCCACCACCAGGGCCAGGTACTTCGTAAGCACCTTTGGGTCCAATTTCAGGACGAAAGGCAGAGCCCTGAACTGGTAATGCGGACCTTGAATTATGAACCGTAGGCACCTGCAGTGTTGCTTGTGAATGGGGATGTACAAGTAGGTGTCCTCCAGATCCAACAATGTCACAAAATCCCCTTGCTCTAGCTGGCCAAGCACGTGTTTCAACGTGACCACCCAGAACTTTTGGGATTTCAAGTACTTGTTGAGATGACCTCCAACCCCCCTGTTTTCTTTCGAACCCGAAAGTATCTGGAGTACACTCAGAGCCCTGGAGACTCTGGGGGACAGGTTCTATTACCCCTTTCTGTAACATGGCCTGCAGCTCCCACAGAAACTGTGGTCCGTGTTGTTCTTGTCGCTGAATCAGTGGGATACCAGGACACCTGCTTTGGAACTCCAAGGTGTGCCCTTGTCCAAGAGCGTCCAGCATCCATCTGTCTGTGGTGATCTTCTCCCATGTGCCGACGAACTTCGCCAGCCCACCTCTCACTGGGGTGCCCATGTCGGTATGCAGGTCCAGGGCTCTGGTTGGGGTTTTCTCACGACTAGGTGGTGGTGGAGTCATCGGATGATGGCTAGGACCAGCACCCCCTCTGGCCTTCTTTCATGGGGCGAGCTTAGCCTCGGGGGCTTCTGCGTGTCCCGTAAAGATGTTGGTCCTGGAGGCATCCTCTGCTGGATAAGTGTGGGCCCGATGCCACGGCCGGTTCAGGCCTGCTTGGGGGTCAGAGGACTGCCCTCCGGGCGCCGCCGCTGTCCTGCGCTGCCACGAGAGCGATCCCTGTACGCTTCTTGAGAGCAGTAGCATGGAGGTTGTTGGTAAGGCATATTATATCCCTTGGAGGATCTTCTTTGTTTACCCAGGAAAAACTAAAGGACGGCCGTCGCTGCTGCAAAGTTCTCACAGAGCGTGCCGTCTCTGTGTCAGTCTTTATCGCTTGCAAAGACTAGTCAACTGCCTTTCCGAAGAGGTTCTCCCCATCGAACGGCATATCTAGTAAGCCGGTCAAGTGGCACAGCGAGTAGAGCGCTCGCTTTGACATCCGTGCAGAGCCTGCTAACGCAGGTTCGAATCCCGGCGGGGCCAATCTCAGCCTTTCATCCTTCCGAGGTCGATAAATGAGCACCACACACCGTGGGTAATAATAAGCAGCGCTCAGATACCTGAGGGTTTGTAGCGCTATATAAAAAAAAAGCCTAGCCTAAAAGCCTAGTACCTTAGTCTGAACATCCGGGCAGAAGTTAGTTGCCTTCAACCAACCTTAATGACAAAGGGACACCCCGTTCCCCATCTGGCGGAAACCGTGTCCGCAATGTCCACTGCCACTGTGATGGCGTGATCCAAGGCCACCTCACCCTCCTGAAAGAGCTCCAGTCTGAAAGAGCTCCAGTGCCTCAACCTTCTTGTCCTTGGGCAGGAAGTCCATAATAGGACCTAACTTGAACCATAGCTCCCAGTTGTATCGTGACAAGATGGCTAGGGCGTTGGCGGACTTGATGGTAGAGGCTGCTGTGTAAATTATTCTCTTGCCCATTGCATCCAGCTTCTTCCCCTCCTGGTCCGGAAGTACCATGGCTGCCGGCGACTGGTTCGCTGAGCAGTTTCTGGCTGCTGCCGAAACCACAGAGTCGGGCGAGGGAGACCTTAAGCACCTAGGGGCTGAATCCTGGACACTTCTTCTCCAGCCTGTCCCGCTTTTGTTGGTGCCATACTCTGCTTTTTCATTAGCACCAGGCCCTCCTCCCAGATGTCGTCCAGGAAGGGAACAGACACGATTATCTTTCTTCTCGACTCGCGCCGTTGGTATAGGAAGCCTTCTTTCTTGGTCTCCTCTGGGGTTAACTGAAACAGTTCGGAGGCCCTTGATATGAAGGATCCAACATTATCGGGAGGGGAGGCCCTATGGGGCTTGTCTGCATGCAGCGCCTCATCGGCCGCAATGAAGTCATTGTCCTCGTTGGTGCCCATAGCCATGGTGGCTGTGTCCGTGCCCATGTCGCTATGCAGGTCCAGGGCTCTGGGTGGGGTTTTCCCACGACTAGGTGGTGGTGGAGTCATCGGATGATGGCTAGGACCAGCGCCCCCTTTGGCCTTTCACGGAGCAAGCTTAGCCTCAGGGGCTTCTACGTGTCCCGTAAAGACATTGGTCCTGGAGGCATCCTCTGCTGGATTTCGGTGACCTGTGTGTGCAGGGTTGTTGGAATATCCAGCGACACGTCCCTATGTGTAAGGGTGAACGGAGCCAGCAGAGATGGGTCTGCGATGACACCTCCTCTTACGAGCAGGTGACCCCTCGTGATCGTCCTGCAGATTATTGTCCTTGTCAGTACTCGAGTAGATCTGCTTCGGTCTGTCTCGGACAGCCCCCTGATCCAAGCTCCACTGGGGAAGCTCCACCGGAGGGACAGTCTCTCTCCTTCTTAGGAGACTGCTGGGTCCATCCCTGACCCCAGAGTGGCCGCCGCCTTTGTCACTACTTCCGCAACTGTATCTCGCCTCGGGGGTAAGGACACCCGTGGATTGACCACCACCTCCTTCACTGACCCACTTCTCCTTCAGCACTATCGCAGCAGTCCTCATTGAATTCAACGACTATGAGCTCATCGCCACTTCTGCCGACAGTGCCGTCAACATGGCATGCTGAAAGGTCTTTGCCAGCTTCGACAAGCCCTCCCCGGACTTGTCCTTCATTGGCTTATCCAGGAACACAGAGTTTTGCCGGGTTTGGGGGCTTCCTTTTTGAAGAGGAGCCTTTCGATGTTAGTCTCACCGTAGAGGTTGCGGGGGATCGCCTTTTGCCCAACTCCGGACCCGCACCAGCGGCGAAAGCAGGCGTGCAGAGCTTGGCCTTCTCTTGGACCCCTGTGAGCGGGCATCCTCAAAGGATCGCAACTTTCTCTCAGCTGGAGTTCCGGTCCTAGATGAGGCTTGACTCTGCCCCCCGCGGCTAAGTCAGTGGCCTTGCTCGGCCTGAGCCAAGCTGGCAGTCTGCTGTAGTGCTCTTGTTTTCTTCAAGAAACCACAGCACACTACGCATCCCTCCTCATTGTGGTCCGTATGCAGGCAATACAAGCATTTATGATGCCATTTTTCCATGAAGATGTTCTTTAATCCACACTTCGTGCAGAGTTTGAAGAGGCTTCGACGTTCTTTTCTCTCCTCACTCATGGTTGAAAAGGTTCCAAGTAGGCCCAAGGCCGGGCCTTCTCGCAACTTCAATGACGATCAACTGTGGATGAAGATCTTCGCCGGTAGCGGATCCCCGCTGCAAGCCTCTGTCCTCCGTCAAAGATATTTAAGCAAAAATCAGTCAAAATGTTAACTATTTTGGATACAAATGCAAAAAAACACGAAAATACCTCAGAGGCCAACTTGAGGACTCCCAAAACCGAAGCATGAAGTAAAAATCTGAAGATGTCCAGCAGGGGTGGAGCTTAAGGAGAGGTCTGTCATTGGATGTGGGGAGTATGGACCCAGAGGACAGTGATTGGAGGAGAAATACATGTTTAAAGTGGAAGTGAAACAGTTATCTTTTACCGAGGATTCCTAGCCTGGCGGCAGGGAATATTCATGAGCATGTGAATCCATGCCAGACACCATGCTGGAGAAATTCTGTACTCAGTAAGGCTTCTGCAAAAGGAGATGACGCAAGAGCTGCAGTAAATCGCCCTAGAAATGTGAAGCAGGTACAAAATATTAAGTATTCAGAAGACATCAATCACAAAATTAGTAATTTACTTATTTTTACATTTGTATAGCGCTCAGGCAGCCCTTGGGCATTGCAGCGCCGTTACTTGTGCAAAACTTACAGTTACATCATAGTTTAAGGCTTGGTTACATTTTCATATCATTATAAAGCGTACATTTTCTTACAGCGTAGTTACAGGCTAGATGGGTGCCGTCAGAGGTGATCAGGCGAAGATGCATGTTTTTACAGCTAGATGAGATTTTTCAGTTTGAATGGGTAATGATGAGATATTTAGTACAATGAAACTGGCAGAACAAATTGATTATCAGGCATATCACAATGTATCCTGATCTTGTGGTGCTTGCATGGTAATTGTAATCAATGAATTGTGCAACATAAATTAATAAATAGGGTCTGTAAGGGAGGAATGGTATCACGTCGAGAAAGACAAGATTGGCAAGTTCAAATACCTTTATTGTAACTTGAAAGGGTTGAAAAACACTTAGCTTGCCCTATAGCAAAAGATGGGAGTACTCTCAACCATCAAAGTAAAAAAAAAATAAACACAGTCCTAGTCATTTGTCAGTCAAAACAAAATGGCCTGTCCTAAAAAGAACTATTACCTACCCTTACTCTACTACAACAAATGTATATAGGGAAATATTTATAAGTAAAGGAAAAAGTAGTGTTCAAAACAATATGTCAAGGTAACTGAGCAAAACTCCTGCCCCACGTTTTTAGCATGGGATAAGGGGGCACACGGGTCTTAGAACACACTCTGGCTTTAGACACAAGGATGCAGCCAGGACGCGGACCAGGGCCTAACCTGAAAAAAAGTCTCTTGCTCGCACAAAGCCTTTTGTTCGCACAAAGTATCTTACTCGCAGGATGCCTTGGGTTCAATTGAACAAAACAAAGGATCCTTTCCTCCAGGATTCATAGTTCACAAACTTCCTTTATAGTTCACATAGGTCTCCCTCTGTCGGGCTCGGACCTTCTGATCACACTTTCTCACAGGTCGCTTCAAGTCTCCCTCAGTCGGGCTCGGGCTTTTCAAATCACAATTGCTCACAGCTCGCATTTCTTATCTAAGACTTTCATATGTGCAAGGGGTTTTGCAAATACCTCAGCATGACAACTTCGATTACAGTACACTTTATGTATTTATTTTCCCACTGATGTCAGATACATTTGTCATTCATGGGTTTCTCAGCTTTTCACTATTCTGCTTGCACCATTATGCACATTTAAACAGAGAATTTTGATTGGGCACTTTAGCTATGCCGGACCACTCGGTTATCTTTCCATGTCGCACTTGTTCGATTCACAGTTCAGCAATAATTTGGCGGCTTAATCACATTTTACTTTCACTTGTCGCTGCCCAGTATACATGCAACCTTCATTCTTGTGATACACTGTTGCCGCTTGTACATTTTATTTTACATTTTATGGCCTTCCACGGCTTTGGTTAACTCACCAGCTGTGCTCGTTTCTGTGCTCACATCTTTGATGTAGGAGCCAAGGTTGAAACCACAGCTGCTGCTTCACCTACCCAACTCGGTCGCTCATCCTGGAGGGCTGCTGGTATTCTTTGCACAAAATGCCGGATTCGTGGTTCTCTTTCATCTGGGTCACTTGTGCAGCTTTCAAGATTCTCTGGAGGTAACAATTGTTCACTGGGATGCCCAACATCTCTCCATTCCTTTATTCTTCTTCTCAGTCTGCCGTCCTGCTGCACCTGCTTTGCTGGTGCACCGGAAGAACTGCTCCTTCTCTGGCTTTGCCTTGCTCAGAGTGTATCCCAGTGCTACGCCTTTTATCACTGTGGGGAAAGTCAATAGGTATCAGGTGTATGCAATTGTGGTCAATTGCCTGACCGTACTAACAGGACATGTCCGGTGTAATGTTTGAGTGTTAGTCATTCTTCGCTCGGACCTCTATCTCGAGTGTTTGTGCAGGAAACGGGAGTGGGGGGAGTTGGAAAATCTGAATATCCTAAAAAATAGGATGGGGTAAAGGTGTTGAAAAGGGAGGGATACCAGGTCTCACCATTGGGCATCTCACCCCCAATCCCAGAGGACCCCTGACCCAGGTGATCCTCTCACACTGGTACCCCCCAGTGTCTGGATCCAAAGGCGATGACCATGCCCTGGCCACCTGAGCAAGAGATCCCTAGGGACCAGACTGGGAGACACCCTCTGGTTTCTCACGGGTCACACAAGACAACCAAACTGAACAGATTTCTTAGGACACAACCTTTAATCTTGGTAATTTCTATGTATCCACATTTGTGATTAGAAACATGGTTTTGGATGGAAACCTATATTTTCCAGTGTCATTCATGAAAGGAAATTACAAAAACACCTTCAGTGCTTCATGGAGGATTTGTAAATTACTTCAATCTAAAAAATATACAAAATATTCCAATAGTTATTGATCGTGAGAAGAGAATTGTTAATGCTTTTAAAAAGATAACACCAAGTATTTCACCTTTGTTGTGTAGAGATCACATTTTAAAAGATGAACGGTGGGGTAAGTCAGCTGGAGGAAAAAAAATGACAAAGGATCATGCAAAACAATTGCAGAATTCAGAATGTGTGAGAGAATGGATGACAAATATGAACATTTCAAAATGATGTGGTCAGAGCCTGTAGGGAATATTTTGAAAAATACTTGCATGAACAATATTCCAGTATGCAAGAAGGTTTTAGCCAAAGAAGTTTTCAACATTCCAAGATACATCTTCAACTAATAATGCTAGTTAAAGTATGAATAAAATACTTTAATATGCTACAGAGTCAGAGTGGAAAGAACTATAACTGGACAGCCTTTTACTTTCTTTCATTTGCAGTCTTTCTATGTACACGAGTTGCAGACAGTTTACTGGGTCCTTGGGATGTTTTCCTTGAAGGAGATGTTAAGTGTTACAGACCTCAGCCAATGACTGCACTGAATTGCCAATACATACCAATAGAGGACATTGGTAGAAAGGTTAACTCAGAAAATTCAAGTCCTATTTTACACATTAAGACAGAATCAATAAACATGATGACAAAGACTTCAATAGCAAACCTGTGTAATGCAAACAATTTAGTTTCTTGGAATACACAGTTGTAGGTGTTCCTTGTAAAAAGTCAATTTAAAAATTAGGTATATTCTGTACAGCTGTCTCTAGAGCCATATTGTTTCTGCAAAAGTACTGGGCTTTGCTATCATTTAAATACAATTCAAAAAGCAGCAGGACTTTTTATTCCGAACAAGTTCAGCTACAACATCTCAGCACTAAGACAACACGCACACAGTCCGCAATGGGAAGGAAAATCAGGTCACAAAAAGACAGGAAACAAGACAAACAATGAAACAGGGCCAGCACCTGACCCACAGACAGCAGCACATACTAAATTACCCCCGCAGAATGATGACCAATCATTACTTGCAATGTCTTTTGACAGTGCTACGGTGCACCAAACAGAAAATAACAATGACATCCAATCTGCAAAGCAGCAAGGCACACAATGAGATGAGAAATCCCTAGGACAAAGAAACAGGCACACTAGAAATTATGACATCTTGCCTCAAGCCAAAAGTCTGGCTTGAAGCAAATGTAATAGAAAGTCTCCCGATGAACTTTGTAAAGGATTCTGCTATAGCCAGGTGTTTTGTTGTTTCACCAAATCAATTTTCATGCTGTGGTCAATGGAGGACACACACCCCTTTTGAAATGTCAGATTCTACATCACTCTTAAATTATGATGCATTGCTTTTTCCAATTAACACAGACTTGACCTTATATGGTCATGGTTTTCATTGGTTTCTAGCTGGGACAAAAGTTAAATAAAAAACGGTGACAATACTGCATTCTCAAACTGGCCAATATAGCATCTACTGCACTGTTCTCCAAAATAAAATGCTTTATGGGACCCACACACACTGTTCTTCTGCACAGTTTCACGAAGCAGAGTGGTCTTGGAATGTAAGTGCAGATTGTCCTAAACAACAACATTCTTATGATCGTGGAGTCCATGTAATCTTAAACTCATTTGCTATATGTAATGGCCTCCCATTTGTGAACATATTTGACAGCAACAAGACCAGGTAATGGCTTGATGGCGAGGTTAATGAATTGGATTAAAGTCACACTAGAAGAAAATAGAATGCAAAACAGAAACAAATAGAAGAACAAGTTACTTTCTTACCTGGTAACGTTCTTTCGATGGGATGGTCCGACGACGTATTCCATATCTATGACATGTAATAACCACAGCTGTGCTGCTTCGGAAACTTTTTTTTTTTCTCTTTTTTCGGCGCCTGCGTCCTGCATCGATGACGTCCGTATCCTCAGTTGTAGTTTTATCCCCCAGAACGTGTGACATTAGTCAACTGCCAGTCAGACAAAGCCTTGCGGAACGTAAACTGCAATCGCAAAAGAAATTCTGCAGCGGGGAAGGCAGGGAGGGAGCGATATGGAATACATCGTCGGACCATCCCATCGAAAGAACGTTACCAGGTAAGAAAGTAACTTGTTCTTCTAGGGGATTGGGTCCTCCGACGTATTACATATCTATGACAGACTCCCAAAGCAGTACCAGAGCAAGGAGGAGGGAAAGAATTTAGAATCAAAATTTAGAATTGCCAATCAAATAGCAGAGCAAAGGACCGCCTTCCCAAAGGCCAGATCCTGTCCTCGGATGGAATCGAGGGAATAGTGACGTACAAATGTATGTACTGAAGCCCAGGTGGCTGCATCACAGATGTTGCGAATAGGAACACCCCTCTGTAGGGCAGTAGATGCAGCCATACCCCTGGTAGAATGGGCCCGCAAGCCAGCCGGTGGGTCCTTACCCGCCAAGCAGTAACACTCCGAGATAGTCAAAATAATCCAGCGAGACAAAGTCTGTTTCATCACAGCTTGTCCCAAACGCTTTCCAGCGTAACCAATAAAGAGTTGATCGTCCACTCTGACCCGGGACATGCGTGAAACAAAAGCTTAAAGCTCTCCTAGGATCAAGCCTATGGAGCCTCTCCTCTTCCTTACCAGGATGCAGGGGAGGATATAATGCCGGAACAACCACCTTCTGGGCCAAATGAAATTCCGTCACTACCTTCGGAAGAAAAGAAGGACGAACTCTAAGGACAACCCTGTCCTTGTGAAATACAGTGAAGGGTGGCTTAACTGAAAGTGCATGTAACTCACGCACTCTGCGAGCAGAAGTAACCGCAACTAAAAACACAGTTTTCAGAGTTAACAGCCTCAAAGGGCAAGAATGTAAAGGCTCAAATGGAGCACCCATAAGAAACTTAAGAACAAGGTTTAAATCCCAACCGGGCACCAGGAAAGGTGACGGAGGGAACACATTAGTGAGCCCTTTCAGAAACTGTGAAATTAAAGGGATTTTAAAGTAGGAACACTCTTCAGACGAGCGCTTAAAGATGGACAGCGCCGCCAGGTAACCTTTAATGGTACCCACTTGCAAGCCCCTGTGGGCCAAAGAAAGTAAAAAGGACAGAACCATGGGGATGTCACATGCAAAAGGATCCACATTCTGAACTCTGCACCAGTCGCAGAACTTACAGCAACGGTACAGAGACTTTGTTGCTGGCCTTCGGGCCGAGAGCAACACCTCCATCACGTCTTCAGGGAGGTCCCAATCCTTATACCTCAACCTTTCAGAAGCCAAGCGTGAAGGTTGAGGGATCTGACCTCTGGATGGAGAACCTGACCCCCCTCCCCTGAGAGCAGATCGTCTCGGTAGGGAAGACGACGTGGAGGGCAGATGGACAAGTCGAGAAGGTCCGGGTACCACGTCCTCCAAGCCCACGCCGGAGCAATGAGGGTCATCCGGGAACCGAACTTCCGTAACCTCCGCAGCACTTGCGGGATGACGGGGACTGGAGAAAACGCGTACAGCAGCGGGAATGACCACTCCACCACAAACGCGTCTCCTAAGGTTCCTTTTGGAGGAAATTCCCGCGAGCAGAACCTCTCGCACTTCCGGTTGACACTGGAGGCGAAGAGATCCACTTGAGGGGTCCCCCAAAGGGCGAAGATCTCCAGGAGAATCTCCTGAGCCAGCTCCCACTCGTGAGAGATCGTGCTCTGCCTGCTCAGAGTGTCCGCCGTCACGTTTTCGTCTCCGGCCAGATGAACTGCCGAGATCGAAACTTCCTACTGGATGGCCCAGAACTCGAGCTGCATCGCCTCCCTGCACAGAGGCAGTGACCCTGCCCCCCCCTTTTTGTTGAGGTAGTGCATGGCCACTGTGTTGTCCGTCAGGATCAGGACATTCTCTCCTCGCACAGTCGGCAGAAAAGCCTTCAGGGCTAGCCTGACGGCCCTCAGCTCCAACAGATTGATATAGAGTCTGGATTCCGACGGAGACCAACGACCGCTGACTGTCAGCCCGTTGGCATGAGCTCCCCATCCCATGTGGGATGCATCCGTCACGATCGTCACCTCCGGCCAGGGAAGTCAAAAGGAGCCCCCTTCATCAAGTTGCCTTCGACGGCCCACCACAGAAGGTCCCGGGCGACTGAGGGCGGCACCTGAACCGTGTCCGACATCCTGCCGGAGGACTGCGACCATTGCATCTTGAGTGCCCACTGCAAAGATCTCATCCGCAGGCGAGCCTCTGGCACCAGAAGAATGCAGGATGCCATGAGGCCGAGCAACCTCAAGAACTCGAACGCTGGGAGCGTCTGGGCATGCTGAAACTTGTGCACCATCTGCTGAATGTGAAGAGCCCTCACCTGGGGAGGAAAACACTGCCCCAGGGAAGTGTCGAGCACTGCTCCGATGTACTGGAGCCGCTGTGCTGGCGTCAAATGGGACTTCTTTAAATTGAGGGAGAAGCCCAGCCTGTGAAGGGAGTGGCAGGTGACAGACAGATGATCCAGGAATTGCTCGGGAGAGCTCCCCCTGATCAACCAATCGTCCAGGTAGGGGTAGACGTGAATCCCCCCTTGCCTGAGATGCGCTGCCACCACCACGAGCTTGGTGAAAACCCTCGGGCGGAGGTCAATCCGAACGGCAGGACCCGAAACTGAAAGTGCGAGTCGCCAACCGCGAACCTCAGGTACTTCTTGTGCTTGGGGTGGATCGGCACATGGCAGTAAGCATCCTTGAGGTCGAGAGACACCAACCAGTCCTGAAGCTGAAGGGCCTGGAGGACTTGAGAGAGAGTAACCATCTTGAACTTGTCCTTCCTGAGGAGTTTGTTCAAACCGCGCAAGTCCATGATGGGTCTCAATCCCCAGTCTTTCTTCGAAATCAAAAAATAAGGGGAATACCATCCCTTGTTCCTCTCCGCTACAGGCACCAGTTCTATGGCGCCTTTCTCCAGTAGGGCTTGAATTTCCTGCGCAAGAAGCGGATCCGGGCTCTGCAAAGAGAGGTTCCCCGGTGGATTGTCGCGAGGCCTGTGCCGAAAGGGAAGACAGTAGCCGTGGGTTATGATCTCCAGAACCAACACATCTGAAGTAATGGCACGCCACTCTACAAGATGCTGCGCCAGCCTTCCCCCAACCGGCGAACCATGGGACATGGCCTCATGACTGAGTGGTAGCGGCTGCGGCGTTACCTGAGGGCAAAGAGGCAACTGCCCGAGCGGCCTTGGCACCACGGGTACCCTGTCGTCCACCTCTGGTACCCCTGCGTTGGCCTCTTTGACTGCCAGCTCCTCTCGCTTTACTGAACGACGAGTAATAGCGAAAGGAACCACCCCTCCATTGCTGTCCCCTAGGACGAAAAGGCGGAGGTTGGCGAATTGCAGCGCCCAACGACTTTGCTGCAGCTTTTGAGGTCTGCAACCTCTCAAGGCTCTCGTCAGCCTTGCTGCCAAAAAGGTGTTCACCATCAAAGGGCATGTTGAGGAGCCGGGACTGTACATCAGGAGCAAACCCCGACTTCCGCAACCACGCAAACCTGCGTATCACGGTGCTCGCCGCCATGGACCTGCTGACGCATTCAGCCATGTCCAAACCCGACTGAACAGACTCACACATGGCATCCTTACCATCCTGGACCATAGCAAGGAAACCATCCCGTTTGTCCCCTTCGGGAATATGTTCAGCCGCTAACGCAACACAGTTCCACAGTGTGTGTGTGAAACGAGACAAGGCACAAATGGAGTTGGCCGCCTGAAGCGCCATACCACCAGAAGAAAACACTTTCTTCGCCCAGCCATCAAAACGTTTGTCGTCCCTATCAGGAGGGATAGTAGGGTACGACACCTGCTTTGCCGGGGCCGTGGCCGCCTGCACCACCAAACTCTCCGGAGTGGGGTGCCTGGTCAAGTAGCAGGGGTCGCTACTGGCTGGACGGTATTTTCGCGACAAGGACCTGCCCACCGCCGGGAGACTCTCCAGAGCAGTCCAATCCGCCGCCACCCTTCTCTGTAGAGCCATATGGAACGGCAGTACCGGGTCAGTTGGGGGACCAACATCAAGGATGTCCGTGAGATCATCCTGCACAAACTCCCCTGGGGGAGCAGACCATCCCAAGTACTCGGAAACCCTAGCCATAAGGCGCCGGTACGAGGAATCGGCATGAGAGCCAGGCTCAGGCCTACAAAACTCCACCTCCGGAGAGGTGTCCAGTCCACTGGAATCATGCAGTGACTGCCTCAAATCGTCAAACTGACTATGGCCCGAGACAATTTCATCTGGAACCTGAGTAGGAACCAGGCTATCAGAATCCTCATCCACCTCCGAAATATATTCCAGGTGGCGAAAAGAAGGCACCCGAGAGTGCTTGCTCTTAACCAGAGCCTTCCTAGGGGGTTCCCCCCTGCCACGGGGTACCTCCGACACCCCGGCCACGAAAGGCGTCGATGGCGTCGAGTGAATCGGCGTCGAGAGAACAGGCATCGGCGCCGAGATAACAAGCGTCGACGTCGAGTAAATCGGCGTCAACGTCAGATGCAGCGCCGCCAGCATCGACGGCGTCGACACAGTCCCCGAAGCCGGAGCTCCGAGCGTGTCCGACGACCTGAGCGTCGACGACTTCCTCGGAGCCGGAGCCTGTCGACGCCCTCGACGCCTCAGACATCGATGTCTTCCTCAAAGACATCACAGGTGCACACGGTCTCGAACGCATCGAGGACTGGGACCTGGAACGGGTACGTCGAGAACGAGTCCCCTTGTCCGAACGGGACCTCTCCCGTGACTCGTGCTGACCACTCTTGCGAGCGGTGTCTCTCGACCTCTCACGACCGACCCCACTCGGGGGCGCGGACGGCTTAGTACCCTGCAACTCGAGAATCGCCAGCATTTTCTTCCCGAAGGAAGCCCATTCCTCCGGCGTCGCACGGCTGGAGGGGTAAGCGACGTGCCGGGCAGAGTCCTCAGAAGAGGACCTGGAAGACGACCGCTGTCGGCGCTTCCGAGAATGCCTCGAGGAGTGGAGAGACCGACTCCTAGAAGGAGACCCACGAGACTTCCGACGATGACGCAGAGAGTCTCCTCTCGAATCATCCGTGGAAAGCCCCGCAGACTTCGACTTCCGGGGCTTGGACACCCGACCTACCGACAACTTTTTCTTAATTTCACGTAAGGCTTTGGACGTGAGCGACTGGCAGTCGATACAGTCATCCGTGTCGTGGGCCTCCCCGAGGCACCAGAGGCAGGCGTCGTGCGAATCCGTCACCGACATCTTGGACCCACACTCCCCGCACTTCCTGAAGCCCGGACGCGGGGTCGAAGACGAAGTAGAAGACATCTTCACACGAAGGAGATTCTCACAAAAACGAACAGGTTCGAAGAACCGAGAAGAACAGAACTCCAAAGAGTCGAGGCGTTAACCAAGATTCACGAAGCAACACGTTCGCGGAAAAAACGGAACTGAGGCTACGGGTGTCATGCGTCCTACTTATCACATCGGATGACGTCGGAGGAGGTCCTCGACGACGGCACATCGACGCAGGACGCAGACAAAAAAAAATAAATAAAGTTTCCGAAGCAGCACAGCTGTGGCGATTACATGTCATAGATATGGAATACGTCGGAGGACCCAATCCCCTCGAAAGTAATATTGAGCAATACAGTGCAACTATGGTGGAACGCACAGAGGACAATAATGAGTAATAAATACACTGACCCCCTGAAATACATGCCCCTCTAATGTTTTGTACCCCTAATGCTCATGCAGAGAAGCATCCTAAACCTTTGAATCTATTAATCATCTGAAATGTTTAAGATAGGACATATTGGAGTCAAGATGTGTGTTGCTTTAAACCACAGGCATCCAATGGTCATATTGTTTTACAATTATTATATGTAATAGTTTATCAAATATAAGGTTTGAACCAGATCATCAACTCCACCAGGTATATGCAGAATAAAGTGCCAGGTGCCCGTAGGAATCTATAAACACCCATAATCCCTCATATATTAAAGGGATATATCAATGGTCCCACCTGATACATGCAGAATATGGTGCCAAGAACCTATAAACACCCACAATCCCACAAAAATTAAAGAGGTATATCAATGTTCTCATTAGATACATGCAGCATACTGGGTCCGGCATATGTGAGCTTTTATATACCCATAATGCCCCTTATGTTACATAGGTATATCAATGTTTCCACCAAATGTCTTCAGGATATGGTGCTAGGCACCTGGAAAACATATGTATACCCACAATCCCAAATGCATTAAAGTAGTACATCAAAGCTTTCACTAGACACACGCAGCATACTGGGCCAGGTATATGTAAGGGCCTTTATATACCCATAATCCCCCTTAAGGTAATTAGGTTTATCAATGTTCCCCACATATACATGAAGTTTTTTTTGACTAGGTACATGTAGGAACCTATAAACACCCATATCCCATCATGTATTAAAAAGATATTTCTATGTCCCCACCAGATACATGCAGGGTCATGTGCCAGGTACCTGTAAATACCTATACACACCCATAAATCGACCATTTAAATTGATAGATCAATGTTCCCCTCAGATGCATGCAGTGTACTTGGCCAGGTTCCTGTAGCAATTCATAAACACCCATAATCCCTCATATATATGAAATAGGTATATCAATGTCCCCACCAGATACATGCAGAGTCTGGTGCTAGGTACAGGAAGCACCTATAAACACCCATAATCCCCCATATATATGAAATAGGTACATCAATGCACCCACCAGATACATGCAGGACATGGTGCAAGGTACCTGTAAAAACATATGAACACCCCCAATCCCACATCAATTAAAGAAGTATACCAATGTGCTCACTAGATACATGCAGCATACTGGGCCAGGTATATGTGGGTGCCTTTATACACCCATAATCCCCCTTATGGTAACTAGGTATAACAATGTTCCCCACATATACATGCAGTGTATTTGGCCAGGTACATGCAGGGACCTATAAATACCCATAATCCCCCAGATATTAAATAGGTATATCAATGTCCCGACCAGATAAATGCAGGATATGGTGCCAGGTACCTGTAAGAATATATGAAAGCCTACAATCCAACATACATTAAAGAGGTATATGTTCTCATCAGATACATGCAGAGTACTGGGCCAGGTATATAAGAGCGCCTGTAAAAAAACATAATCCCCTTTATGTTAAATAAGTATATCAATGTTCCCCCTCAGATACATGCATCAAGATGGAATATTTGAAATGTTGGAAAAAAACATTAAATTGTGATTAGGATAACAGAAAAGGAAAACAAACATGGAAAAAAAAAAGAAAAACAAAAAAAGGAGGAAATGAGTTAGTGTAACACCCATTAGTGAGATAAAAATGTAAAATATATCAAACAAACTGTATGGTGATTGACACAAGACCAATTATACATTACATACTTAATCGAAAGAGGAATGGTAGTATTGAAATGTAGGTATCCCAATGGGTCGATAGAATTTAGTTGAAGTGAACTGATGATGGAAATAGGGACCGTGCTCGGATAATTTATTTTGTTTTGAAAAGCTATAGAAGTTAAGAAGAATCATCTCACCAATGTTTCTACTCCTTAGTCTGGCAACTGTTACGCAATAATTGATGTAGTTACCCTGTGGGAGACTACACAACACTTCTCCTCTTGGTATTAGGTAACCAACCTTTTGGTATAGGACTGTACTACACAAGTTGGTAATGTGACTGAGCAGCCACACTTATCTCAAGAGGGGCAAATGTGAGCAGTAGAGCTGTAGCAATGAAATTCGCAAATACAAGCAACCAAGTAATACTTACACTCAAGGTTATAGTTATTTATTTAACATCAGTTTTTAAATAAGCATTCTTTAAAAAGGGCAACATATGCAACAATCAAATATACTTTAAAAAACTTTTCCAGAATCAACATAAAGCTAGTAGATCCTCTTCAGAGATGCTTTTTACACACGTCCTATGGCCCGAGGTGACTTCACTAACTAGGACAGTAATGGCATTTATATATCACTAGTACACTTTGCAGATTCTGAGGTTTGCAGAAAGGAAAGGTCAAGGGAGGGGAAAAAGGTTAAACAGGTTCTCAGAGCATGTGAGCACTTAAATCTTCCAATGAAGTCTAGACAAAAACCTTTCCCAACAATACTAGTTAAAAACCAAGTTATCACCTCTGAGGGACAGTACATATCAAAGGCAAATGGACTAGTAGAGTCTGCAGGGACACAGGACAGCCAAAGTCAATTGGAGCACAGTCTACAGTGCCGAGGCACTTCTTATATAGCAAAGTCTTGCACAAAGTTAGAGTATGCTTGAAGAAAAATCACTGTAGGGTCACAGGCTGTTACACGTGTGAAGGGTTTAGCTGAAATCAACTCTAACAAAGTAGCTACTGGAAGTCTCAACTGAGAAGAGAAAAGCAACAGACACTGAGGTAAGTACCCCAAGTAAGAACAGTACCTTTGGTTAGAAGAAGAGTGGTCCAGCTGGCTTCGGTCTGGTTGCAGCGATGCAGATACTGGGTTCCTGGGCCTCAGTCGCGGGAACAAGGGGGAGGACGTCTGGAGGACTCCTGCGCCAGCAACTTGGAGGTCGGCGGCAGCTACAGGCTCTTTTCAGAACAGCGGCACTTCATGGTTTCAGCGCCCAGAAAACAGCACCACCGCGAATCTTTGATACCGGTTGGCCTTCCTTCACTCCTAGAGTCCAGCACTCTGGTGAGGGGACTCAAGCTCTGGTCATCCTGCTTCTGGAAGGTCCTTAGGAGTCTCCTGGAGCTTCTGACCGGATGGCATATGTTGCACTAAACTACGGATTTCTCAACCCCTGGCACTCGGTTCCTGCAGCAGCCAGTCGGGGAAGATGGTCCAGTGGAGTTCATCTCGGGGTTAGTTAGTCCCACTAACCCAAGGGAAGAAGTTGTCCCTACCGGAGCTTCTCTTGTCGATCAGAAAAAGGAGTTTCAGCACAGCAGCAGGGCTTTAACGGACAGCTCAAAGGTCCAGGAGGATGCAGCAATCTTTGTTCACAGTTTCTTCGTCAGGTTGTTCTTCCCAGTGGTCGACTCTGCCTCTAGTCCCAAAACCCTGACCTTTTAAGCAGGTTTCTCCCATTCATGCACAGTCTAGCTGTCACTGAAACAGCAGGGTGGCTGTCCTGAAAGGACAGGACAGTCAGCAGCCAATCAGGACTGGGTGCATTCAGGCATTCCTAAGACAAAGGACAGGGGAGTTTTGGGAACCTTCTTCACTTCCTGCCCTTCCAGACACACTGGAGCCAGAGGCAGGTTTCAGTACTGAGCCCGCCAAAGGCAAAACTAAAAGGGCTCAAACATGGCTCGGCGCGTAGCGTAAAAGCCAAGAAAGAACTCACAAACAGAAAATGGTGAAAAAAGAAGACCGGGCCATTTTGATAAAATGGTCACCCCTGGGTGCTATACTGCAGCTGAGGATTCAGCATGCGGTAGAAAAGCACAATGGTAGGAAAATTAAACCACTGCCTCCAGCCATTTAAAGTAGTGAGGGTAACACAAAAAATGTTAAATGAGTAGGTAGGATAATAGGCTACTAAGTTACCCCCCAGCACTCCAAATAAGATGGTGTGTGCTGGACCCACAAAGAGAAAAGGTAAGTAAAGTCAATTTCACTTTACTATTCTTGGGAACGGTAGTTCACACAAGAAAAGGTATTTATATCTTATGAGAAATCTAAAGGATTTCTCTGTTACACTGCACTGAAGGTGCTCTGTGTCACCATATAAGTAGATGCCTTTGGGGTGTGTCAGACTACAAAAACAAAGGAAATACATAATCCAAATCAGGTCAAAACACATGAGAGAGTGAGAACAAGGGGTCACTCACTCCACGGTTAACATTAAAAAGTCCTTAAATCAAGCAAAAGAGCTGGAGGTCTCTAAGGTTGAAGGGAATTGGCACCCCAAAAGTAATTGCTTAGAGTAAACATAAAAATGTTTTCTGTTGTTTCGAACAGTTAAATGCATAGAGTTTTAAATATCCCTCGCATTCAGGCTTGTTGGATATGCACGTTGAAAATGTCTAGTTATTATTGCAACTTTATAATATCTCATTATGGATCAGTTGCATAGATGATATATTGCTAAAGTAGCAAGAAGAAGTAGAATTACAAACTTTTGTACCTCAATAAAGAATGGTTTTGGTCTTAAATGCACCCGCCATAGCAGCAAATCAGAAATAGTCTTTGACTTGCGTATCTTTATTCGGTATATACGCATATCATCGAAGTACTTTTCATCGTGGGACTTTTCATCGCCACTTTTTCATCGACCAAAACTCTTTTTTTAAAAATATTTTTTGTGGGGTGTTTTTTTGGGGTTGGGGTAAGATTATATAAGTAAGGGGTAAGGGGGGACCCCCTCTTTTAAATAAAAAAAAAAAGAGTTTTGGTCGATGAAAGTGGCGATGAAAAGTACTTCGACGATATAACGTAGAACCCTTTATTCCATACTCCATGCCAGTGTCGCATCCAAAAGACTTTGTTTTGCATCATCAAGTCCATCTGCGGAAATCGGCCGGCAAAGAGGTGACTTTTTGAAAGCCTGTTGCTTTGCCATTTTTCTCGAATTCCTGAAGAATTGCCACTCTGACAGATCTAGGAAAAACCCAGTGAAATCAAAAGACTGGTTTCACTTGATCCTGAGGAGGGAAACACTGGAGCGTGAGGTCTAAGGGACTTTGGAGGAATCCTTATTTATTGTTTGCTTGTTAGGTGCTTATACAATATGAACATACTGTTTCAAAGAGCTCAAAGGGCAGGGAGGGGAGAGAGGGAAATACAGTAAGCATTACAATAGAATATTTAAGAGCAGCCGGGGGAGGGGGACAAACCTACTATGGCTTGTGAGTAATTCAGAACGTGCAGTGCAGACAAATAGCGTCCATTTAAACAAGATGGAGCCGTAAGTGGGGGTAAAATGTTTGCATCTTGATTTACCCTCTACACTCTGCTTTCGAGCGTTGATGAGACAGTGAAGGGGCATGGATAAGATCTCTGCAATGCAGATCCCCCTCTGTTTTGTCAGCGCGTTTCATTTTACACCAGTGTGACATTTTCATGCAGGTGTAAAAACGTAATGGACTTCCATGGAATCCGCTTTTGTTTTGTACCTATTCAAGATCAGGCAGATTCCATCTGAGTTCATTGATGAATGCTGTCTTCAAAGTAATAGGAAGGCAGTGTCTGTCCCTCTTTGGGGGTGGCACAGGCTTGGCATTCCACCCTGGTATGCCTCCCACCTCAAGCCGACAGGCTCCCCCCCCCCCCGTCCCCTCTTGACAGGGTGAGATTACTGGCCCTGTCACAAGTCTATGGACTGAGACCTGGTGTGTAGGAATTCTGGTCACACAGGTCTCTTGCAGGGGCTGTGTCCTCTAAGGTACATTGGGTTGTTTTGGGCTGGTTTGCTCAGGAATGGACGGTTTTATATTCAGTGTACTTACCTTTGACACTGGTTTCTTCCTCACCCATGGTGGATTCACTGGTCGGCATTTGCCTCCAACCTTTTGGTTCATTCCTTGGGTAGAATTATACACTACTGAAAAGTCGGCAAAGAGGTTCGAGGGGCAAACCTCTGATAAAACCCAACCAGTGACAGCTTTCAAGGTCTTCTGTTTCAAGAATACAGAAGCTCAGCTTTTGCCTTGAAAAACTATGATCCTCTGACAAGATCTTATGTGAGCAAAACCTTTTTCTGGAGCTGCTTTAATCTTATTCGAGGGTGGCTTGCATGGTATTCACCAATTCAAAAGCGGTTACTCTTTACCTTGAATGGTAAATGGCTAGGCGTGGTTCATATTTTCTATTTCAACGCTAAAAGACTTGGCTAGAACAAAAGCATGTGAGCAGGCAAAACAGAATGCGCTTGGTGCGCTTTATAAATATGGATCACCCCGACATGGTTATGCAACTTCATTCATACCGGATAGGGATCTTTGAGGTGCATGAGACACTTTAGGAGTTATTTAAGAAAGCAAATGAACATGTATATGTTTATTTTGTACCTTTGCTTCTGCGACTGATCTGCAGCATGTGTGGGTTTTCCATTCTTCTCGGATGTCACTTGGGGGTTGAAGGCAAATCACACAACTGAGAACATACTAAATGAAAACAATGCTTATAAAATGATTATGCGTTAAGGGTTTGATTAGGAAATAGAATTTAAAACGAACAATAAGCAACTGTTTTATTTTTTTTTTAAAGTGTAGTTTTTCTTTTTAAGACTGCCCATTTCCTCTTAGCGCTTGAGAGTTAATCACTTACCTCTTCTCCAGTGCATTACGTTTATATTTTTAGCAACTTACGAAAGGGTTTTCATTTACCAGGCAGACACAATATTAGAATGCTGCTGTACACCATGCAAAAGGAAGGAGGGGGTGGCAGAGGGAATAGACCCATCCCTGGTAATGAAGAGAAGCACCCAGTACACGCTGGTACTAATTTCGGTTTTAATAAAAAAAATACAAAACAACTTTGCACGTTTCAGCATAAAACAATAAAAGTGTAACACTATAAATCTGGCACTGCTGTGGTCTTGTTTTTCAAACCTTATGGGTCACTCCTTTCCTGATCATTACGCCCAACACCAATTCATTCTCCCTTCTAGGGCATGGCTTCTCATTTTTCCAGAAATCACAGGTTAGTTTGGGGTTCTGTGGGTTGCATTTTTCAATTCTGCTCCAGGTTTCGAATAGAACTATGCATTGTTTTATGTTGGTGGTGCACAGATTTCAGACAGGTTGCTATACCACATCCCGAAAGGAGAACCAAGGTACAGGCCAGGAAAAAGTTTGGGGGGGAATTACGGGCTCTTTGATCATATTAGGAGGCTGGAATAAATTGCAGATGTCAGTTTAGGACTGAGGTGTCCGAGTGTATCCAATCTTCTGCCGCTGTAACTCCTACTTCGTCTCTCTGCTCGGTCAGCTTGAAGCACCATGGTAATAAGTTGGCATATCCACATCATTGCCTTCCAAGAGAATTTTCTAACCACTGTTGATAGAAAAAAGTGTCCTTGTATAACAAAATTGGAAGAAAGAGTTGGGACTTCAGTCCGAGTTTACAACATATGCTAACATTGTGCTGTAGCTCTGATCTCATAGTGGGAAAGAAACAGTTCAACACAGGGAACTCCTTTTACACTCTACTGAGAGATACACTCCACAAGTGATTAGGCATCACCTTAACCTATTGCTCCAACATCAGCCATCTTCAGGTAGCCATATATGAATATTTCCTCTTTTGATGTGAAATCAGTAACGGTGGATCATGGACAGAGGACATGTTCACCCATATTTGAGTAAGGAATCCCCCATTGTTGGACTGAAGTCACCTTGCAGAGAAAAGACATTGCCAGGAGTTGAGGACATCACTGAAGGAATCTACAGTATCACAGCTGTGTACAGGGCCTTATGCTAGAGGTATATGCTGGTCTTTGGGTTGGAGAGATTCTTAATCTAACAGTAAGGTTGACCGTTGTGTTTCATGGTGTAGGACATTTTTAGATAACCTCTAAGGCTTTAGTCTTGGGAGTGATTTCATGCTAGGGTCTATCCTTGTAGCATTCATATTGGTAAGGTCCCGAGACCTACATACAGGCCCACCGGAGAGGCCTTTAGGCGACAGGTGACTACTATTTTCACAGCTGCTTCAACAACAACGCCCCAAAGGATGGATGTGTGCAGGTCTGAGCAAGCTACATGTTTTTGGGCTTGCCAATAACCCCATCTGGATAACACTCCTTGAAACGTGCAACCACGCCTGGATCAAGCAGGTGGATTCCATCCAGCTGATTCCCAAGTGTAATCCTGAAAGAGAGGAAAAGCAAACTCAAGGTTACAAAACCACAAAAAAAGCCTCTGAAGAGCAATGACGCCAATATGTTGCTATTTTCCATGAATATGCTTTATTCTTTGCAAAATGTCTGTCTATAAATTATGTTGTCAACAGAGAATATTTCATGAGATCACAATGCATTGATCAAAATAAAGATTTGTTGATCAAAGGCTAAACGCAGCTCCTGGTATCAAGCATCACCCGATTACTAGGTTCTACAACTTGGTAACAACAAAGAGCAGCACATAGCAAGTCACCAGTCTAAATTCCACACTGTTCGTCCATTATATAGGAATAATTCTTTAAATATTTTCTGCATGTGCCCTAAGCACATTTATGCACATTTCCAAATGCAGAGGGGTGATGACACATAGGTATGTGTGTATGGCACTGATTGCCATCAATAGTGAAAAGCTCTTCTAGGCTACAAGCAGATGCTAAAGTGTTCCCAGCTCCTGGCAATGTAGACCCTTCAAACGTGTAATTAACACTTTGATGTACATATTTTGCATTCCCTGAGGCTCCAACAATGGCAGGGCAGGTTACCCTACATAATCGCTTGATCAGAGAACAAGGGATGAATTGGAGATTTTTAGTCAATGTGTGTGTAGAGGTGATGGTAAGAGAGGTGAAGGAAGAACACTGCTATTGTGGTGATTTTTAAGAACTGTGGGGTATAATGAGAGCAGATGGAGTGCTTTACAGTGCAGGGTTTATGTAGGTCAACAGCAACAATTCTTTAGTCATTAATAGACACCCATAGAAACCTGGGCAAGCATCACAGGATTACTGTGGTAATTTTAATACAAAAAGCTTTAAGAACAAAAAGATTCTTGAAATATTAACATTGAGATTCCTCGAACGGCATAGAATAATTCAAGGAATGAATCATTTGAACAATATTAAAAAAGATTTAAATAAGTACGCCATTTCTAAACAGAGCAATGAAACATGGAAGGTGTCTTAGAAACCTCCAATCGGTTCTCCGAGAGTCCAGGAGAGTATGAAATAGATTGCTATGTTGCTTCGATATACAGTTGGCCCACTTGAAATGTAAAACAGAATTATGTGTTGTAGGGCCATGTAGATCTTGTAGATATCTTGCATTACTTTTGCAGAACTGATAACCGGTTAGCTGTCAAAAGCCTCAGAAGAAAAGTATGTCATGATTAAAGCTAGCTCTAATCAAACAACCTGAAATTAAAGAGTGCAGAGTATTTTTGAACATGATGTTGTTCCAAGTAGATTTGAAGGAAACTGCTTTTACCAGTGAAAGATGCCCAAAAGGCGGGAATTCACTTTTTTAATGGGCGTGCAAGACCATAGTCCCTTTTCCAAGCTTTCTTTCAGTGTCTGAGCTTCCACATGTCTAAGGACAAAACAGGTTGGCACAACCAGAGCATGTCTCTTAGAAACCACACTGATGACGCTGGGCTTGAGGTGGATCGCTAGGATGAAAGCTGACAATGGACACTGCTGGAGATGCATCCAACTTGAGCCCTGCACCTCCTAGGCTTAAAAGGGATTTTCTGGAAGATATTTTACACTGAAGAGGTAGGAGAGGAGGCAGAGGATTTTCATTTAGTTTGTCCATTAAGGCAAAAAAGTACTGCAAGAGAGTGCTCTGATACAAGGCCAATTGGGGGGAGTAATGTTAATGGAAAGCATAAAAGCCACACCTACCATTAACGTTACCCCCCTTTTTCAATCATTTGTATGGTAGAGAGGAGGAACTGAATGCAACTTTTTACTCCACCACCACCTTCCTCTGTACCATATAAATGCTCCAGCATTTGCGCTGGCATAGATTTCCATGCCGCCGAAAATGCTGGACGTTTACTATTACAAATAAACGTTGCCAGACATGCTTGCATGTCAGAGTATTTATTTTACATTGTGCACACCGCTCCATGCACGCATGGTAAGCAGTGTTCACAAATGTAAATTAAACGCTCTCCGACATGCAACGCTCACAATCAAAAGTCAACGCTGGCTGGCTTACCAGGTGGCGTTTACGCACTTTACACTGCTGAGTGCAAATGAGACTGGCAAAAGCCAGATTTTGCTGGCGGGGACCCGCCTATGTTCAAGTGTAAACGTAACATGCCCCTGCTGCCAAATTGCACATTTCTTCAAAATGAGCTCCTCAGAGTCTTGGGTGTCCCCACATTTATATCTTTGGCTCTTCTTTCTGTAGATTCAGGTCCTCGGCTTCTCATCCTCGACTCCATGGGAGATCTCTCACTTGAGTCTCAGGGCTGCACAGGTAGGCCGGGATAACAGCAAAACCTAGGGTTATGTAATGCCTGGATAAGCGCCTGGAGCTTGCAGCAGGAGGCTGGCCAGCAGAACATCTCTTTACATGTTGAGTCAGGCTGCCTTCTCCACCTCCTTATCTGAGGGTCTGGGTTCAAGTCCAGACATTCACGTCCTTGTCTACCTCCAAGAAGGGTCATAACTGGCCTCTGCCTAAGGAAACCATCCCTGCACCTCCTGTCTTCTCTCCTTTCTTTCTCACCCACACATTCCCTGCACTTTGCCACATGCTAGACCCTCTTCCACTCAATCTTAAAACCTAGGGCGTCTTCTTGCTTGCTTTCATCTCGTCTTCGCTTCCAATTACCTTAACCTACTACACCTCGTCTTCTCTGATGTCACATCCACATCTCATTCAAAACAAACTCCTCCTCCTCTCCCCAGAGGTCACATCCATTCTCCTCCCGAATATTCGCCCCGTGATGCCACCACTTACTTCCTCTATGCTTATTCCTACTTCCTCTTCTACTTTTAACTCTCCATCCAGCCACCTCACTCCTGCTCCATCACAGTGTACTGTACCTCATTACTTTCTCTCCTTCTGTCCTCCTCTCTCCATTTCATCCTTCCCCACGTATTCTCCTCATCATCATCATTTTTGCTTTAAAATTCCTCCAAAGCTCCTTCTCCACCTTAAAATACCCACACAAAGCTTGCAGGATGTATAAGCAGGATGACCCCGCCCCAGTGAACCGCCATCATTTAACCACGCTCGGGAGCTGGCCTATACTAGGCTTTGAATCACATTGGTTAACCCCTTGCTTAACAGAAACATGGACTTTTACGAGAGTTTCTCAGAAACACTATTAGTATATGGTTACGAGTAAACAAATATAATGGACCTGCAGTGTTTACAGCAAGTTAGACCTACCTTCTCAATGGTAACATTATGCAGAAATAAGACTAAGGAGGGGGGAGACTAATGTAAAGTACAGATCATATGCAAAATGGTTGTCAAAAAGTGGATTACTACATAGGTAAGTATCAAAAATATATTTGGATGTTATTACAAGAAAGTTGCATTTAGCTCAGTAAACTACAGGGCAATGAAAACAATACTATAGTAGCCCCATGCATGGATACCCAGAGCTGCGCAGCGACTCCACTCGCAAACAATATATTATCAGATATCAAACAATTACCCCACTGTTGGGAAATATTTTTCTTTTTGCAACTTTCCATCCATTGACATCAAAGAGTGAGACTGACTGGGAAAGGTGAAATGAGACGGACTGTGGGAGAAGGTGTCAGAGTGGGAGCTGAGAATAGAGCGCAGAGGGAGTTGGGATTAGTGGAGGGGGAGTGGGTGTTAGGGAGAATTCTCTCTTTAGGCTGAATTTCCTAACCTAGTGAGTCCCCCAGCAGCTTTGCTGGATTTTTTTCTCCTGTCAAAAGTGAGACTCTTTCTCCCACTCTTGGACATGATGTATGGTGTTCCTTTGACTGTTAATGTGTTTTATGGGCTATGGGGTCCTTTACTCCATAGGATCTCATGTGTTCTTACTATGTGTGTTACACAGCACCCTCCGTGCAGTAACACAGGGGTGTCATAGTGACACCCCACCATAGACCCCATACCCTGGGACTGACTACTGTCTCCCAGGGCATGTAAAGTCACCATTGGCTTTACTAGTCCCAAAATATGAACAGAAACCAGTACAAACCATCATATTGTGGACGTACTGGTCGGGGCAATTCGATTGCCCCGGGGTCTGTTAGTCGAGGGTGCACGTCTCCGTCCCATCTGATCGAGTTTTGGCTGGTGGCAGTGGATACTGCTTTTTATAGTCGACCGCGAATATATCCCTATGGGATTTCCCCATTGTTCGAGGCTACCAACTTTAATTCTTTAATTCTCATAAACCGGCGGTATGTTCGAGGCTATTTATTTAATATTAATTCGCCGGTTGGTATTTTTTGCCAGGACTCGATTCTAAAATGCCGTTTGTGTTCTCTTCTGTGACTCCAACCCAAGTCGAGCCCTTTGTTCCACTTTTTGGCGGGCTTCTCCACAGAAGCCTCCAAAAGTGGTGCCACTCTGTCTGGGTACCACAGGGGGTGTGGGAGGGGGTTTAGGCACCCTGGACTGAGTTACCTTGGTAACTCAAGTCGCACTCTTGTGTGATTGGCCCAAGTGGTGAGCCGGCCGGCTCACCACTTAGCATGTTTGATTGACAGCTAGGCTGAGTGAATGGGGGTGTGCTGCATAAAAGCTGAGCCGATTTACCACGACGACACCACCGGTGGAGCCCTGCGGAACCGACTCACCACTTCCCGACGACAGAGAAAATCTCCCGGCTGGAGAGGCTTCTTCCCCTGACTGGTGGGCACAACCAGTTTACCTTCTTCTCTTCGCACCCCAGGCCGTCTTGTGGTCGAATTGACCGTGCCAAGCACCCCGGCAACCGGATAGCCCAGGGTTCCCCCAACGTGTATCTAGGGAGCAACATGTTGCTCACGGCACCCTAAATTGTTGCTCGCCAGTTGCCCTGGGCCATGGTGTGAAGGCCTACAAGGAGGTGCTGAATGGATGAGACCTTAGTAGCACTGTAGTCAGGACAGAGTCCTGGACTGTGCAAGAATGTTGGCCAATGAGCCGCTGTGTTTCCAGCTGCATTATTTTTATACATGCAAGATTTGTTTGATGCCACCATGCACATAATTCTTCAGTAAATGTCCTTACTTGTTATGGTAGTGTCATTGCTAAAACCCTGTCATCTCCAGTTACTTTGCCCAGTTGACAAATGTATTAATGAATACAATATTTGAACCATGTTTGTGTCATGGAGAAAATTGCCATATTCTGTTCTTTGGTACAACTAGTATGAGCATAATGGACAAGGAGGTGGTATGCATACCCAACTATACTTTATTAAATAATGTGCATGCACACTTTCTGTACAAGTGATGTTTGTGTTTGATCCCACCATGTATATTTATCGACAATATTCATTTTGGTGTCTCCCGTATTTATTATTACATAGTGTCCTAGCGGAAAAATGGTAATCATTTGATAACCTGCTCATCTAGCACATGGTTAATGGGCAGATACGGTAAATGCATGCCACATTTTTCATAATTAATTTGCCCTGTATTCCAATCCAATTAATTGATTGTTAATAGGTTTAAACTAACAAGTCAATTAATTGATTCAAATACTCAGTTAACACCACCACACCCCTCTATGAAGTGGTCATCAAATGCTCAAAGGTTTGACCAATGTTTGCCACTAAGTCTTGTGTAAAATCCCTTTTGAGCAGAGTAAATAGGCTCCAAATAATTGAGAAGGGTATTATTTTTTATTCCTAACCACTTTTTCACCAATGCAACAGCCTTCTGGAGCTTTAATACACACCATTTGCCATAACATTCCCAAATAATTCTCAGGAGGTAACCTCCAAATGCCCAATGAAGTGATCTTTAAATGCTACCATGTAATGACCTGAAGTACTAATTCATATTTATATTTCTCCATTAAGTCAGCAACATTTAAAAACATTTCATATTTTTCATACAATTCACATAGAACAAGCCCAAAATAAAAAAGCAACTTTAACATAATCAAACTTGCTATATATACAAGTCTGAACATTACAATTAATTATATATAACATAGCTCCCATGCATTCCACGCTTATGCAAAATGAGAAACAACAGCAAATGAACAGAAAATGAACCAAATCTTTGACTCCTATTTTGCAAGCGCACTTTGTGCTCCCTCCTGTACACTTTCTTAATTTATTGAGGAGTGGGTACATTTAAACGTACCATTACCACCAGCCTCCTGCTTTCTGGGGATCTTATTTGACAGATTTCTCCTTGCCATCTTATATGTGTACATAAGTCTGTATATAAGGCTAAAGTGGGCAGCCTATGTATATTTTGGACATCTGACTCTTTTTCCATCGGACACACTCTTGCTTTTGGAGCTATTTTGAGGTGGCTTAATGCACCAAATGTAGTTATATTGGATCCCTATTAAAATGGACAGTGCCTTACAACCGCCCATAACCACAAGTATATCTCTTCACCAGGGGAGGCTACAATCACACTTACACTGAAATTCACTTTATGATTAGCAGAAAATCCCAGATGTGCTTTTAAAAAATAAGGAACATTCTTAACTGGCCTGACACTCAAATTGAACACCCCTAATTCGGCTCACAAGGGGCTAGCAGGTGTATCTGCAGGGAGACCTGCTATTTGGCACAGGAATTTATTTTGCAACCCCTCCAGGAAATGACAGTTCTATCCACCCTAGATTTTGCGGCCTTAAAATCATGGAGCAGACCTTTGTCTTATATACCTCCAACTTCTCCAATCAGAATGCCGCAAACCTGAAATAACAACGTAAAAAGCCATTTAATCATTAATGATGCCTTTTCAGCTATCTTATTAAAATTACTGACGCAAGCACTGCTCTTTCAGAAGAGTAGGCTCAGATAAAAATGAGACTGCCCCCTCATCTCTACATTCATTTAAAAACTAACTACAAGGTTTCACCCTTTGCCTGAACACCATCATTTTTATTTTTATTATATTTAATTTCAAACTGTAATTCCCAAAATAGTACTTGTGTTTAGCAGGCCCTGTTGGAGACCTGCTGGGGGTAAGGCCAAATTAGTTGTGTCTTCTGCATAAGGGTGCATGCTATAAAATGGACCCTTCAGGTGGAGGGTGGATTAACTTTCCTAAGAGAAGTACTAGAATTAACATCCAAAAGGAATACATTGGGACCAACTGACATCCCTGCTTGTCACCTTTATTTGTGTTGGAAAACAATGTATAATTCCACAATCTTGTATATTGGACAGATGTTGAGAGGTCTGCGCCTCACGTTGCATAAGACTTAAAAAACCATTAGTGACCTGTAAGAATGTAGAAGTAGGACTCAGACACAGTGGACTCATGTTGATTGACATACTTTTATTGAAAGGAAAATGGCGGGGGACTGGGGAAACTCCTGCCTTTCCCTAAAGCTAAGAGGGGTTCCCTTCCTCAAGCAAAACTAAGGAAACTGCCAGTATGTCTTGCCTAAAGTAAAAAGTCCACTGTCTGTCACAAGTCCGAAACCTATTTCCATCCCTCACACTATTTACTGACCTATAAAACAAAATGTCTTCTTAATTCAGAAGAATAGGTTGTAGATCCAATCAAAGAGTTCCAAATAACACAGGTTCCAAACCCAAAGTTCTTAAATGTAAAACAAAGTTCCATAAAGTTCTTAGACATTTCTCTGTTGCACAAACTTCGTAGCAACCTGGGCAACAACTCCCTTGTCCTGGTTCCTTCTCTTGGCAACTCTCTATTTATTGGACCACAGCCAGGGGCAATGACTCCTTTGCCATGGTTCCTTCTCTTGTAGGTCCTAGATCTCTGCCTTTCTCTCTTTCTGCTTGGGCCAACTTGGTTCACTTCCCTGCCAGGTGTGGTCCTTAGTAAATTACTCTGGGGTTTCCCTTCTTCTCATTGGATTGTGCCCCAGACCCCTCTTTATGTTTGGGAACTGGGAGCCCTCTTCTCCCAAGTACCAACACGAGGAAGAGGACTTGTGTGTTTCTCCTGTAGTGGGTCCCAAACCCTTCTTTGCGTGAGGGTACTTGGAGCTCTCTTCTCCCATGTACCACTACGAGGAAGATGACGTGTGGTTCTTGTGTAGTGGGTCCCAGACACCTTCTTTGTGTGCGAGTACTTGGAGCCCTTTCCTCCCAAGTACTGTCACAAGGAAGAGGACTCATGTTGCTTTCGTTTGGTGGGTCCCAGACCCTTACGTTTCTCTTGTTGGGGGACAGACATGGTTCACATGCCTGCCAGGTACTGTGACTATTAAGATGCTGACTGCACAGTCTTAGTTTCCCACCAGCCAGCCTGAGTGCTCCCCTTTGTAGTGGGCTCTGGTCTGCCCAGGAACACTGCAGTGTCAATCTGTCCCAGGACAGCGTGGTCTTCCTTTCACACGCTTCCCTGTCTGCAGGAACACCGGGAGCTTCTCTCTGCCAGCTTGCCTTTTGGTCCTTCCACTGTGGACTGGCCCTTGTCCTTCCAGCTCCTCTCTTGGCATCCTAGTGTGCTTCCTTGCACTTTCCTGCACCGTGCTGGCTCCTGCAGCTCCTTCACGGAGGACTAAACAACTTCTTCCTGAGTCCCTCATCCTTTTCTACTATGCATTGACCAATGAGCAGCCAGCAACAACTAGACTGCTCATTGTGGTTCTTAGGAGAACTCTTCATGCCTCCGCTCCTCCTCTTCATCCCAGTACTTATTCCAAGTTGTCTAGAAAGCTCTTGTTGGTTATGCAGAACACTCTACATTCCTCCATGCATCTTATTTGTCTCAGTGGTTGTCAATAACATATCTTTCAACTCTTCCCCATTCTTCCTCGTCTCAGTATTTCTAACCTTGATCTCCCTTGGGTCAGTTGTGCTCTTCATAGTCCCAGAACTTATCTAGGGAAGGGGTTGTTCTTTGGGTTATAGGAATATGGGGGAGGTCCTAGGGTCTGGTGATTGGCGAGTATATTGCGTTCTCAGGGTAGGGTTGTTCCTAGTCCCAGGAGGGGTTTCCTCTCCCATGTGATTCTCTCCCTGTGCACCACCCTCAGGGGAACTATTGTACCGAGGACGTACCGCCCTGGCCACATGGGAATGGTCTTCCCCATAGGGGAGAAGGGACAGCATCCACAGATTTGTCACAGACTCCAATAAAATGTAAATTCCGCCACATTATGTTTCTATCAATCAAATACCGACGAAATCCACCCTGGATTGCTACAGACTCCATAATTGGGGACTAACACCGCCAAACCACCACTTGGAATCTGGCAGTGATACTGCTGGACCAAGTAGCAGTAACGGTACCGTTGAGATGTCCCCAAACTCGTAATAAGCCCCAATGTCTAGTAAGAGAATTGGCCTATAACCTTGAGGGGCTGGAGTTCCAAGAAATACTTGTCTAAGGGGATGGCATAATGCCTGTCTTGACAACAACAATAAACATAAAACGATTTGGTGTCCTTCAAGAAAGCTCCCATTTTTTTCTCAAATTCTTTTTTTGTTTTAACACAATTTTTTATGCCATTTTGAAACTATAAATCTGACCAGCAGTGTACACACCCCTCATTAAATCATGGTTCAGTTTTCTTTTCGAGATCCTATATTCTGCATCGAACCATGGTGCATCCCTTTCTATAACCTGGAACTCCTGAACTTGGGGGCACGGTTTGCCAATAGCTCTGTCCTGGATAGTTTCTCCTAAAGACTCAGACAAACTGACGCTTTCCTTTGTGGCCTCTGAACTGTTCAACAGTTTTAAGAGAATATGTTAATTTCTTGTGAATTAGTAATTCTTTCCAATGCCTCCTTTTCGAGCGTAGGCATCGCCAACCAGCCTCTCTGGCTGTGAGATATCTTCTTCGTGGTGCCTACCCTGGCCATTGGAAAATGAACTCAAGAGGATTGTGTTTACTCTTTGATCAATAAGAAATTTTACATTTCATAACATTCCTGAAGAAAAAAAACATCCACAATACAGTCATCAATGACTGTGGAACAGTATTGCCGATTTTACATGCTTAGGAATGCACCATTTGCCATTAAAGGGATGGTCTAGTAAAAATTTGTATTTAAAAAATAGATAGGCCACATAAAAAAAAATATACTAGCATCCTCCGTTTTAAAACTTCCTATGTAAAATTTTGAGCTATTCAAGCTCAAAATTCGAAAAAGCAAGCACAGGGGCGCAGCCATTTTGTGAAATGGAGGCCCTCCTGTGCTGGCTTTTGCGGCACTAATGAAGGAAAAGCCAGCCAGCTGTAGTAAACAAAGTCTACCGCTGGGTGGCTTTCCCTTCATTAGTGCCGGGACTCGGAGGACGCGGACCGGAGACCAGAGCAGGAAAGCTGCAGCTGAATCTCGGTAAGTGCTATTTATTTTTTTTACAAAAACTAAGCACTAGCTGCGTTTTTTTTTTATAAGTTTTCCGGGCTGGAGGAGCCCGGAAAACTTAGAAATAAAACCGCAGCTTTAAAAACGTTGTATTTATGTTTGCGGTCGCTTTTGAAGCGACCGCAAACATAAATACAACGTTATTGTGTTGGAAAACGCTGCGGTTTTTCTTTCCAAGTTTCTCAGGATCCTCCGGCTCGGAGGAGCCTGAGAAACTTGGAAAGAAAACCCGCAGCGTTTTCCAACACAACCGCGTGTGTTTCTGCCTGCTGTGGCTATCACTTTGGGCCGCGTAGTGTTTCTACCTGCAGCTGATTTCCCATTTGGGGAGAGCCCCAAATGGAAAAGCAGATTCAGGCAGACAACGCGGTTGTTTTCCGCAATGCCACGTTGTGTCTGCCTGAATCTGCTTTTCCATTTGGGGCTCTCGGGCTCCCACGAGAGCCCCAAATAGAAAAGCAGATTCAGGCAGACACAACTCGGTTGTTTTCCGCAATGCCGCGTTGTGTCTGCCTGAATCTGCTTTTCCATTTGGGGCTCTCTCTTTTTTTAAATAATTAGCACTTACCGAGATTCAGCTGCAGCTTTCCTGCTCTGGTCTCCGGTCCGAGTCCTCCGAGTCCCGGCACTAATGAAGGGAAAGCCACCCAGCGGTAGACTTTGTTTACTACAGCTGGCTGGCTTTTCCTTCATTAGTGCCGCAAAAGCCAGCACAGGAGGGCCTCCATTTCACAAAATGGCCTTGCCCCTGTGCTTGCTTTTTCGAATTTTGAGCTTGAATAGATCAAAATTTTACATAGGAAGTTTTAAAACTGAGGATGCTAGTATTTTTTTTTATGTGGCCTATCTATTTTTTAAATAAAATTTTTTACTAGACCATCCCTTTAAAGATCCGATAAAATCCTAGGCAGAATCTCAAGCTCCGTTTGTGGCCATTTTTACTGTCCATACATTTGCACGCATATTTTGCTCGGGAACCTGAAACCCCTGGTAATGTTTATTTACTCCTACTCTATTTTTGAACATTTGGACTGATCCTATATGTCTATAAATGTACTACTGACCAATCAATTTCCTCAACATTCCTTGTAAACAACCACTTAACGTCAAATGAAGTTAAAGGCCTTGCACATTTCCTTGACTAGAATAACACGTGGTCTAGATAACTATTAAGTACTGCAAATTAAATGTTCTATATGCAGTTTTAATTTTGTTACATTTCTAATTTGTGTTGCAAACAATTTGTCTGCCAACTGTGCGCCGATATATTCCGTTGAAAAATGGATGTTGCTCACCATTTAATTTGATATGCCAATGTTGCTCATTGCGCACAAACGGTTGGGGACCCCTGGGATAGCCACTTACCACTGGACCGCGAATAAAAGGACCGCTCCTTTTACCTGAGAACTCAGCGGCTGGTTTCTTCCCTGGCAGTGCAACGGACTCCTGTCTTCCTCCCCGACGAGATCCTCTTCCCCCGTACGAAGCACCGACTTGCATCCGCTGCCAGGAACAACTGTCCCCGCTGGATAATTCCCACCACTTTAAGGTACCGTGTACGCCAGACCTCCCTTTCTAAAAATTGCTACAAGGTAATAATAATCCCTTAACCTTCTGGACTGGGCTGGCCGCCTTGACCTTCTAACTGGTCCCTTTCTTTTGGTCCAACTCTTTTTGAACCTTTGCAAGACTCTTGTGCACTTCAACTGTGTGACCTTGGACACATTTCGTTCTGATCCTCTTAAAGTGGATCCGGCCTTCTGAACTCTAACTTCACGGTTTTACTTGCCTTCCTCTCTTGTTGTGTTCTTATGAAAGTGTTGGGATCTGTTTCATATTATACTCTGCTTTTCTCTCCCTTTTAAAACAAATTATTAGAGTGCCATCTGCGTTAAGCGCTCACCGCTGTCTGAAAATAAGTGGGGCTTTACTTAAGACTTGTCTAATATTTTTCTAAGGGAGTGTATATCTTTTAGTGACCGTGTTTTTGAATTGCTTACTATTAGTGCGTGTGTGTTTTTCTAGATGTGGTTTTAAATAAATAATTATATCTCTTTTACACCAAGCTCTGGTCAGTGTTTACTTGTTCTACTATGTTCTTTTGACCTATTGTGAATACGCTGTATACTGCCTAACTCGTCTTGAGGGAAGTCTGACTGCTCAGCCACAGCTACCAAGTGAATCTGTGTGGTAAAGACTGCTACCAAGTGGGTTTACTGCCAAACACCTGTAGTCTTAAATCTTTTGCAGTGGCCCCAGAGGGAACTGCACAGGTTTCTGCCTAACTGTGGGGAGTAGAGCACTAGAAAGATGACTGGTGTAGTGGAGAGTAGGGGTAGATAAAGACAGAGCAAGCGATTGAGGGAGAGAAAGTGGGATGAAGAAGCGTGGTGTAGATTAGAAGAAAGAGAAAGAAAGAATAGAACATGAGGCCAAAGATTATAAGTGTGCAAAGAGGATCAGTTTAAACCTGGGTGACTGAAAGGCACCAACCCCTTGTTACTATTCTTATAGTGGGCACCATGGTCAGTTTACACACAGAGGACCCCACAGGGAGTAAGTTAGATAAGGCGATTGCATTTAGGCCCCCACAAGTAGCCAGCCAGATCTTAGATCGTAAGGCTTACCGATCTCTATTGACCATCTTGGAGTTTAAGGAACCCTGGGTAAGTGTGGGCAAGGCACACAGGAAACGAGAGAGAGGGACTGTATTTAGTGAGCCCTTTCGCAATCATTTTAATAAAAACCCTTGCACCGTCTTCAAGAGTTGGTGTGTTCTTCAGGTCATCTGTGACAACAGTTCTACAAACCAACATTTTGAAATAGGTTAAAATGGGGGGGGGGGGGGGAACGCTCGGTTATATCACAAGCATTGCAATTTTATAAGGTACACCAGCATGTTGCAAAACTAACTTCAACAATTCAACGCTACTCTAGGAACAATCTTCCATCAACAGACTCCAGTGTTGGTTCAGTAGTTTAAAGTTTCACCAAAGTCTTCCAATAGTGTTAGAGTGGTTCAATACAATAGTCCAGCATTGTTACAGTGACAATTCATAAGATGGACCTTGCAGGTTTTTCTTAAAACGAAAAGGCAGTCACCAGTTGCGGGAATCTAGTGGGACATCAGGTGGGATTCTTGTACCCAGGTACCACCACCAAATGTAAGGAAAGCGTGCCTGCAAAAGTAGATTTTACAACCTATTAGTTATTTTGAGACCTGATGAGGCAAGAAAAGAGGTATGACCAAGACGGTCAACGACTATGTAAGCCCACTGTTTGTTGCTGGATGAGGGTCTAGGGTTCGCAGGCACAGAGATCGGCTTGATGACAGCTGGGTCCAACGAGTGTCACGACCCTCGCCCAAAACCCCCTCTGGCAAACCCACTGGCCAGCTGGAGTTAGGACTCGGGCCCCTAGAGCCTGGCATCCTCTTCAAAAGCCCTCATGGGGCCAGTCCTGGCGCCTATGGTGCCAGGCTCATACACCATGAACAACAATGTGCTTGGGAACTACTTTATTGTATTGTCAGCCAACATGGAGGCATCCACATAGCTTGGTTCCTAAGAACCAACCTATGCGGTCTAGTGTTTTGGGTGTGGCAGGCCTGGAACTACTTTCCCTGGTATTACTTTACCTGGGCTATATAAACCACACCCTGACACCAGAACATGCTTCGTGTTACTTTGCAGCTTGCAACGTGACGCTCACCGTGTCCAGCTATTCCCTCGAACCTCTGAGAAGCAGAACCTGCAAGGAGACAAAAGGAACATCATTATCAGCAGCATCTTACCTGCAGTCTTCATCTTTAAACACTCGCAGCTACTGAGAACAGCTTCCTCGAATCTACACGCCTCCCGGACAGAACAACCTGAAAGAGGAAGATAGAGGCAACATTAAAGAAAGCTGTAGAGACATTTACAAATTACGAACTGCTCAAAAGGCTTACCTGGCTGGTCGCCTCTCGGCTGGCACCACTCCGGACATTCCACTTGCGCTGAAGAACACCGCGACCTACAAGGAAGTAAAACACAGGTTAGCAAAGGCAAGACTTTGCAGCGCTGCGCATAGCGCTTACTTTCCGCATCATAGCGCTCCTAATGCGCCATCATTTACCAGCGGGGCTCAACCAAGGAGTTCGCCATGCTGAAGCTCCGCATACCTAAGGGAGAAAAAAGACATTTTAAACAAAGAAAGGCATGCAGGATAGCAACAAAACTGAACAGCAATAAGACCTACCTGAACAATATCAAACGGGCCGGCGTCAGTGAAGTAACTGGAACACACTCGCCCATGAAAGACAACGCGCCCCTGCAAAGAAGGCAGGACGGAGAGTACGCCTAATTCTACCGCAAGGTAGAACCTTCCCCGCATACCACATCAGGGCAAATCTGAGAAGCATACCAGCGAGTAACCCAGCTGCGTAGCATCCCTGTGGATACCAGGTGAGCGTAACACGAGTCGCATGATCCGGTCTCCGATCATGACCATACGGTTATGAATATCAACAGGAGATGGCAGTCTAGCGCCCCAATGATGAATCTCTGCTTTAGCACCCACAGTGAACGAAAAACAACGATGCAGCAGCTGGGTAAAACATTCTTGGTGACCCACTAAGGGTCTGTAGGCAATGGTAAAAGAGGACAAATGACTTCAGCTACAGCAAGCCTCTCTATATGTTGAAGAGCAGGAGCAGTAGAGACAGAAATTCAGAGTCCCTCAATACAGTTGCCAAGTGAGCTGCACAGTACTAGATGCTGTACAACGTCCAGGTGTTCGGCAGAATCCTGTGCAGTTCCCTTGGGGGACACTGCAAAAAGATTAAAACTACAGGAGTAAGCAGTAAACCCAATTCGTAGCAGTCTGGAGCACCCAGATTTACCTGGTAGCTGTGGCTGAGCAGTCAGACTTCTCTCAAGATGAGTAGGGCAGTATACAGAGCATACACAATAGGGCCAATAATACCATGGAGCAAATAAACACTGACCAGAGCTTGGTATCAAAAGTATATAATTATTTATTTAAAACAGACTTTAGGAAATACACTAAGCACTATAAATCAAAGCAAGTTCAAACACAATCAGAAAAATTATACACACCTCCCTTAATAAGTATTGGACAAGTCTAGGTCAAAACACCACTATTTGTAAAACAGATGCGAGCGCTTAACTTAGATGGCACTCCAATAATTAAGTTAGAGGGAGAGGAAAAGACAGGTCATGAAAATAAAACAGTTCCCAACACTTTTCTAAGACCAGAGCAAGCTAGTGAAGGCAGAGTCTACTGTAGAGCCAAAGTTCATAGGCCAAGGCCACTTTAAATGGAGCAAAGCAAAATATGCCCAAGATCACACAGTTTAAAAATGCATTCAAGTCTTTGCTAAATGTTCAGAAGAGGTTGGTTTGATGCAAAAGGTGAAGTTAGAAGGTCTGGGGGCCAACCCAGTTGGAAAGCCAACGATTTAAGGGTCACCTTTAGCGATCCGTGGAAAGGGAGGCCAGGTGGAACACGGTACCTTTAAAAGTGAGGAAGCTCCAGGGTTGGCAGTTCCTGGCAGCGGGTGCAGTTCATGGTTTCGACCAGGGAAGGAGAAGATCTCGTCGAGGAGGAAACTTGGAGTCGTTGCACTGCCCAGGGATGAGACCAGGCGCGGAGTTGCTTGATCGGTTAAAAGGTGCGTTCCTTTTATTCGCGGTCCCAATGGACTGAAGCTTGGTTATCCGGCCGCTGGGTGCTTGGCACTGGCGATTCGACCAAGGGACGTCCTGGAAGGCGAATGTAGAACTGGTTGCTCCCACCAGCTCAGAGGGAGAAGATTCTTGGAGCAGAAGATCTTCTCTTGTCGTCGGGGAAGTGGTGAGGTCGTTGCAGCAGGGCTCCACCGGTGGTGTCGTCGTTGCAGATGGCTCAGCTTCTCCCCTCTTCGGATTTCTCAGGTCCAGTGGCGACTTCTGAAGTTCCAGTCCTAAAAGCCCTGCTTTTATGCAGAAAACCCCCCATTCAACAGCCTAGCTGTCACTCATACATGCTAAGTGGTGAGCCGGGCGGCTCACCACTGGACCAATCAGAACAGAGTGTGACTTGGGTTGCTAAGGCAACGCAGTCCAGGGAGCCAATTGCCCCACCCACACATCCTGTGAATCCCAGACAGAGTGGCACCAGTTGGAGGGCTTCTGTGGAGAAGCCCGCCAAAAAGTGGAACAAAGGGCCCGACCTTGGTTGGAGTTACAGAGATGGACACATACGCCATTTTGTAAAAGAGTTCTGGCGAAAAGACCCAACCGGCGATTTTATATTAATTAAATTAACCGGCAGTGTCTTTACAATGCACCAAAAAAGTGGTGCGTTTAAAATGAATGGGAAAATCCCATAGGAAATATTCCGGTGGAATATTTTGCGTGGTAACCACTGCCACCAGCCAGAAACTTGACAAGGGGGGACTGGACAGTGCCCCCTTGGATACAGACCCAGGGGCAATCTAATTAACCCCTTCCAGTACTTCCACAATATGATGGTTTGTACTGGTTCTGTTCACGATTTTGGACTGATAAAGCCAATGGTGATTTTACATGCCCTGGGAGACAGTAGTCAGTCCACGGGTATGGAGTTTGTGTTTGGGGGTCACTGTGCCACCCCTGTGTTACTGCACTGAGGGTGCTGTGTAACACATATACCAAAACAGATGATACCCTATGGAGTAAAAGACCCCAAAGCCCATAAGCACATACCAAGTCAAAGACATACCTCAAATCATGCCTAAGAGTGGGAGAAAAAGAGTATCACTCTTAGCAGGATAAAGAAACAAATCCCAAAAATCCAGCAAAGCTGCTGGGGGACTCGCTAGGTTTGGGAAATTAGCCTCATAAGAGAATTCTCCCTAACACCAGGTATACTGGAGTTCTCATTCCGGATGATGCAGACAAGTTACTGGCCCACGATATTCAAGAGCACAAGGTGAATGTCTGGTAACTCACCACAGGGGGATTTCAAAGAATGTTCCTGGAACTTTTATGGGGACCTAGCCCTCCCATGCATTCCTAAATCCCCCACAACCCTACAATCATGTTAAAACAATCCCCTAACACTGCACTCCCCAAAAATGCACAAAGAATTTGATAAAATAACCCTTCAACAAATATGTTCAAACAGTCACAGTTGGTTGGGCGAGTACCGGATGTGCAACGAGGTGCAGACTGGAACTGGTTCTGTCCAAGAGGTTAAAAGGGGGAAGACATGTGCAAGGCTTCCCCGAGAACAAAGCTTTGCCTTCTAGGAGTTGGTGCTGGCAATGGTGGTCATAGCACCAGTTTCCAGAACCACTCGGTCTCTTGTGCTTTGGATTAAAGTTTCCTGTGGTCAACTTAAGGAATGACCCCAAAGCCAAGCAAGGGGCTGTCGCATGCTATGTTCAAGCAACTTCTAAAGCGCAGCTGTGACCCAAGGGTGTCCTGCCGCTAAAAAGGACCTTTTAGAAGAAGAGGATCTAACAACCAACAGAAAGTAAGCTAGGAAAAACAAAAAACTTCAGTGATTAAACAAACGTTTTCAAAGAGTTTCTGTAACACAGATCTTCGATAAACCTGAGACACAGAGAGGGAATCCCACAAAGAGGGAGAAGCAACTGAGAAGGGTCTGCCACTAACGGTGGATTCACGAAAAGGGGCGACATGGAGCAGCTATTGATTTGTGGAGCGAAGGCTCCAATTGGGACAGTGTCTTCTAATTTTCTGACAAAGGTAAATCGCTCCACAACCCTGAAAGTCTAATGGAGTTTTGAACTTAATTCGACTGTCAATCGTGAGCCAATGTAACATCCGAAGCACAGCGGAGGCCCTGCCAGATTTAGGTAGCCCCGTGGGCAAACGGGCTACTGCCTTTTGCAACACCTGCAATCGATGAAGAAGAGTTTTACGTTGCACGTGCAAGGTGGCATTACAATAGTCTAAGCTCCCCATTACAGAGGTAGAGACCACCAGCCCACATAAGTCAACCGGCACAAAAGGAATAATTATCTTACGTGTTTTAAGTTTAAAGTGGGCAGCACTGCATCTGGCCTTTACCTGGGGCGCAGGCGAAAGTGACAGTCCTTTTCATGCCTAAATATTTTACAACGAGATTGGGGCGGGACTGGGTGCAAAAAGGAAGGCCAGAAGGTAGCCAACCAGAGGGAGCATTCCACTGAGTCAGCACCCAAAACCATGACCTCCGTCTTGTCGGCATTCAGCCTAAGCAATTTATTTTGCACCCTGCATCCTATGTCGGACATGCAATTTCTAATCTGAACCGCTGCCTGCAATTGATCAAGATCGATGCGCAGAATCAGTTGCGCATCATCGGCATAGGAGAAAAACCTGCAGCCATGTGCATGAATTAATTTGGCAAGAGGGAGCAAATAGATATTAAGCAAATGAGACATTGCTGACCCTTGGGCAACTCACAAGTAAGAGAAGGAGGCAAAGAGAGTGAATGGGTCCTATCAGACAAAAAAGATTGGAACCAGTCAAGAGCCACGCCACTGATTCCAATCTCCACCAGGCGTTGACACAGAGTAGCATTGTCAATAGTGTCAAATGCTGCAGAGAGATCCAGTAAAATAAGGACACCAACTCTGTCTTGATCAATTTTGAGGGAGAGATCGTTGATGACGGCAACTAGAATGGATTCTGTGCCCATTAAAGACAGAAAGCCACACCTGAAATGGGTCTAGAATGGCATGTGACTCTAAATAATGTCTCAACTGAGGCGTCACAATAGCTTCAAGAATCTTCATCAGAACCAATAGCGAGGTTGGTCGAAAATTAGCCAGAATAGACGGGCCAGCATAGGAGAGACAACAGAATGTCATAAAAAAGGCAAGAAATAAAACCTGTCTGCAAAGAATGATTCAACACACCCAGTAAGAAGCGAAGCCAACTATTTCAATCGTTTGAGGACCCGAAGAGGAATAGAGTCCGCACAAGAAACAAATTTAAGCAAGCTCACAATCTGCAGAACTTGCTCCTCCACAACAGGGGAAAAAGCGACAAATGAATTCTCAGAATGAGGAAAAGAATGCAATATAAGGGACGGTGGAGCAGCCAGGCCTACATTAGGATCCAATATATTCATAAGAATCTTCATAATCTTTTGGGCGAAGCAATCAGAAAGAGTCAAAAAGTGCCTTGGAGCCAGGCACTTTAGTAGTAGCCGAGGAAGGTTCAGACAACTTCAGCATGCCAGCAAAGAATTCCTTAGGTTGACTTTGTGTTGCCCAAATAAGAGTTGAAAAATAAGCCATTTTTGCTTCGTTAATGGTCTGATGACAGACAAGCCACTGTGCTTTCAAAAATAATGTATCAGGCTCAGGGTATCCGAAGCGCCACTGTGGTGTCAGCACGCTAGTATAAGAGTTTAAGAGCTCAAATGCTCCGTAAACCAAGGGGGAGACACAGGCACTAAATGTTTAAGCTGCTTTATAGGCACAAATTCATCAGCTGCCAGATTAAAACCACAGTACAGCGCTGATAAGCTGTCAGAAGGGAACTCTGTGCTGACTGCATCAAAATGACCCGTAATACAGGTGGCTAAAGAAGCTGGGTCCACATGACTCCAGGGCCGGAAGGAGGAGCACCAAGGCCTCATGGTTGTCCTAGGACCCGGAATGAAGAAAGTAAAAGGAATATAATAATGATCGAACCAAACAACCAGATACACAGGGTGGGTAACGATGTTGATACCCTCTGCAAAAATAAAATCTAAGGTGTGGCTATGAAATGGGTGGGGCTTGACACCACTTGAAATAGCTGCAGATCAGAAAGGAAAATTGAGTAAATTGGCCGCCAGAAAATCAGAAGGCTCATCTGGCCAGAAGTTGAAATCTCCCAAGATAATCAAACAGGAGTGTTTCAGCTGCATGGCCGAGACACAGCAGAATCAACAGCAGAAGAAGAATCATAACTGGGAGGACGATAGTTTAAAAAAAAAATTAATTAGTGTTAGGAAAGACAAACGCCCCAGAATTTGTTCCATTTTTACCTTGTGCGAAACCATAACCATAGAGCATTGAAGCATTTTCTTAAACATGAGGGCCACACCACCTCCAGGGTGCCCTGAAGTGCGGTAAGTGTGTAAAGTGTAAGCCAGGGAGAGCATGGCAAAAGCCTGAGAGCCATGTCTCTGTTACACAAAGGACGTCGGGAGCATGAGTTTCCAAAAGCTCACAAATATCCAGTTTATGACAGACCAAGGACCGAGCATTACAGAGCAGACCATACAGCGCTGCAAAGCTTGATGATAAGAGTCCAATTTGGTAGCCAACAAGCCAGAGAGGGCACAAGATTACAAAGCGTCTCTTTGGAATACTTCTGCAAGGCCGGGAGATCCGTTGCAAGAGAAGGGGCCCAGCTAGGGAAGACGTGCCCACTGCATGCGTCCTTTGCGTGGCCGCTTGCCACAGCACATAAGTGCAGTGGGTCACGTGTGGCCATGACAGCAAGGATAATAAAAACAGAGGAAATACTTCTGAATGAAGCAGTCAATGTAATCGCCAACACAACACCAGTTAAAAAGATAAAAGTGATCTTCCCACACCAAGGCCTAGTGAGATACACTTACCCACACGTTTACAATTTTCAATAATAGCAACTTAGCAAAAACAGTATTTAAATGGCATACTCTAAGAGCAGCCTTACAGATTGTCTCTGTGTGGCCGCTCCCCCCCAGCATATAGGTGAAGTAGGTCACATGTGGATGTGACGGTAAGGATAATAAAAACTGCAGAAATTCATATTCAACAAATGTCTGTTTAGGTGTCCCCCTCCAGGATACTTTAAGATCACATCTCACAGTGCTTAATTTGTAAAAAAATAAGTGCCAGTGCCCAAAAAATATTGACCCCTTAATGCCGGGCGCGGCCCCGCCCAACAGTGCGGATGCGCGGCCCGCGCCAGTTCAGTGCTAGACCTACCTAGATCGGCCCACCACCAGCCCACAACCCCGCTCCAGCACAACACGTGAAAACTATCATTCACCACACTCTAGGTCTAGGATAGACTTTAAACCCCAATCAATCACCCAACTGTAGTATGGAGGCCCTCGACGCGGAATCACTTTGCTCCAGTACAAACCTTCAAAATCACCATTCAATCACCCCACTCTAGGATAGACATTAATCCTGACTGGCATTCATAACACTGTCCCATCACCAAGCGGCAAGACTAGTGCATAGCCAAGAAACTTGAAATGGCGGCTGATGACTGGACTTGATTCCTCTGCTCTGCTGACTAGTCTGCTTCAACATTATTATTGCGGAGGCCGCGCGCGGGCCACCAATGCCACCATATTATCCACACGGCGGCGCAATAATAATGTATTCTGCGGCATGATTGATTCAATCAATTCATGCCTACATTATTATTGCGGCGGCCGCGGGCCTCCATATCCACGGCGGTTGGGGCCAGCGCAATAATAATGTAGGCATCATGACCACCGCAATAATAATGTAGGCATGATTGATTCAAATTCAATTCATGTCTACATTATTATTGTGGCAGCCGCGGGCCACAGCCACAATATCCATTCCACGGGGCTACATTATTATTACGGCGGGCGGCCGGAGGACACCATATCCACGGCGCCCGGGGCCGCCCGCCACAATAATAATGTAGGCATGAATGATCATTGATTCAATCAATTCATGCTCATGCCTACATTATTATTGCGGCGGCCGCGGGCCACGGCCACCATATCCGGCCCCAACATGGATTATCGCTCACTCATTCTGGCACTCTTGGGTCACATGTTTATTGACTGAGATTTACATCACCCGCTTTAAATAAACCCCAGTTACACATCCAAGCATTACAACACACGTTTTTGCCTTTTTTCTGGCAAATGTGAGAACGTGTTTGATGCCGCCTTTTTGAACCAGGGTGTACGGTAATCCCATTTGAAAACGGTGCGTTTAAAGACAAAAAAACGCAAATGTAGTTTGACAGTAGTAAACCAGTGTTTCACAATCGGCCACAAAAGTAGAGGGTAGCTCAGGGTCAACGTGTTCACTGTGGAAGCAAGACTACACGAAACAACACAGGTTCGATCCCGGGGTCCGAGCTTAGAAACCTCTGGGTTTTTAAGCGCATTATAAATACGCAGCCAAGACAAAAAAAAACAATTACGATACTGAAAAACAAACAATACCTGTAACAACATCTCCATGCCGGGGGCTGTGAGTGCTTTAAAAAATGCAAAATAAATAAACCAGCCCAGCAATAATTGCTTGCGGAGTGAGAAACTAATCCATCATCTATATTGAGGTGATGGAGATTACATCATACATCTTTTGTGGCACTTACCTGGAAGGGACGCCAATGAAGTGTACTCAAACATGTATAAATGGGGCTTAGAGGAAAAAAAGGTCGCGTGTGAGGGGAGTACACCCGTCACATCCACATTTCAGCTGTGTCTTCTGTGCTATATTAGTGCGTCATTATGGGATGCCCCCAACCTCTTCTAGTGTCCCAAATGCCAGCACTTTATGCTGAAGCAGGCTCCACTCCCCCACTGTGCACCTCGTTTATCAACTGTCTTTATTTCTGTTAATTGATGGTAGTTAGCCACTGTAAAAGAATTAGGAACAATAGCGGGAGAACAGTGTGCGCCAGGTTTGCTGAAGTAATTCAGTTTCGGCAGATGCGTTGGGCTGCAATCTGCCCCCATGGCAAGTCAGCAGTTCTCGCCGCAACCCCCCACTCCCCCCAAGGAGGTAGGAACTGGCTTTCATGCTACTGGGTGCGAGAAACGTTGTCAGTTTGCCAAAACAGCAGCTGTATTGGAGGGGACTTCACGTGCCCTTAGTTGGACACCATCACAAACAGGAAATGGCATCATATGCCCTTTGAATATATTGATAGGGAAGGGACTTCACACCGTTTTCACCCTGACAACATCACAGAAAGTGGACTGTTAACTCCTCTGCATTCCTCTGCAGCTTCCAATGTGTATGTACATTCTCTATTTACAGCGCTTTTGCGAAAGCGCTATTTCAGTAACAAATCATTATCAATAAACCCACTTTGTATAGATTTATGGGAGATTTTGACATTGTTTATTACATTTGCAGTGCCTTCAGAGAAAGCACTGAAACTTGCGTCCTATGACTAAACGCTTGTCAGAAAGGAGCACTGCACGTCCCCTTTATCTGTTCTGGCTCTCTTGGAAACGGGCTTTGAAAAAAGAAACGCCGTGGCTGATGTTTACTCGTGAAGAGGTGATAAATCGTGTTTTATAGCACGTTTGTTCGCGTCAACACAGTGGAAAGTGCAGGCGGGAAGTGTCGTTTCTGACACAATGAAAGGCCGCAGCCTGCTTTGAAGAGGCCTATCTATACGCCACTTCATCTCTCATGGTACGGGAGCGTCCATCCACTCACACTGCCTCTAATAATACCTCTAGCCGTTTAATACACCCCCTCATCAATGAAAAGGTCGGCAGAGGTTCCCAAATTCTCATGAATAAAACCTGGCAGGTTGCTGACATTTTAGAAAGCCCAAAGCGGTCAGAGCACGCGAGCGCAAGGCGCAGGCAGAAGCTGCAGCCGGGAGGAACGCGGCGCGGGCCTTCATTTTAGAAAGTGGGGGTGTTGGATGGATGTCCGTGTCTGCTGGGCATCATGGCTGTCAGGTTAAGCATCTGATTACGGTGGGCCACCGCATGTAGGCATGAAGAAGGGAGGCTCATATCATGATCATGATCAGATGGCTGCTGCAGCATTTACTTACAATATTATTGCAGCGCCGGCGGCCACGGCCACGGGCCCGGCACCATATCCACGGCAGCGGCCGCAGAGCCGCCGCAATAATAATGTAATGTAGGCCCGGCGGCAGCCGACATGATGATACAAAATATTTGCAAACAAAAAATGCATCATTTTTTTCACAGTCCAAAAAGAAATTACTTACTGAGCTGGAAATGAAACATACGCGAAGCAACTAGGCAATAGACCTTCTAGGCCGCAATGCACGTCACGGGACCACACGTTCGTGCAAGGAGACTGAGGGAGGCTCTGCTCTCACGAGTCACTGCAACCAGTGAACCACGCCTTAACAACAAGTGAAGTGAGGGTGGCGCGCCACTCAACAGACCCACATTACCCCCCCCCCCCCCACGTCACCATGTCATTTCAGTGGCTCGCAAGAAGAACAGCCAATGAAAACTATACATTCTGTGTTACTATACAGAATGTATCAAACACAACAGAATGTTGGTTTTCATTGGCTGTCCTTGTCGTGAACTCCCAGGCCCGGCCAGGCTGAGGCCCTGCAAAGCAATGAATGATTTATGATGGAAGCTAAAGCTTGCAGGAAAGAAAGTTGAACAACAAAGCAATTGCAACGAAGCCGAAGCAATTACACGTGGCCAGCCGGCCCAATCATGTTCCGGTGCCCAAAAAAGACTGCCGGTGTTGGCCACCGGCAACCACTGGCACAAATTAAGCACTGACATCTCAGACCTAGACAAGAGAATTCACAATCCATGTTGCTTTAGATATCAGATGCAAGTTTAATTTGACAGTTTTGATGACATGATCATTACTTTTGACTGATCTTATTTACATTGATTTTGGAATGGTTTTCTGAGCACTAGCAAGCCAACGCTGTCCAGGTGCGCTGCATGCCTATGGGGGTCTGATCAGGTTTGATTGTATGTCTGCATTTGACAGCTTTTGCAGGAATAACAATAGCATGGGTGGAAAAGGCATAACGTGAAAAGCTGTGAAGCCAAAAAAGTATTTGAGCCTGTTGCCAATACCGATCCTTTCAGTCACATGCCATGTGCCACCCATTTGGAAATGCTGATGGGTCTGTGTGCAGTTCAATAAGGAGTGGAAGAGGAAGTGGAATTTGCCATCTGACCAAAGTTTTCCTCAATGCACCAAAAAGAAAGATTGAGAAATCAACATACGAGCAGAACAGTGACGCTTTCACCCAAATAGCCAAATTATTAGCGCACAGATTCCTAATATGAGCTATCTGCCAGCACCAGCTGCCTTCAGAAATGTTTTGAGTCATCAGGGTACATTATCAGCTACGCTGGACTCCCAATGCACGCCCATGAGCCGGACATGACATTAGGGGCAGTATACATGGGGCCAGTTGGTCCCACAGATTCTTTCACAGATTTACATAGCTGTACAGAACCCTTGTGGAGGGAGGAGAGTGAGACCAAAACCTAAATCAGGAAACACTGGAGCACCGTTCACCCTAAAGCATGAACCCTGGCCAGACAGTGAATATAGACAGCAGTGCTTGGCAAGTGTATCCAAGGAAGCACAAGTAGCTGGCAGACAGACTTCCAAACCTGGGGCAACTCTCTGCAGGGTCGACGCTGCCACCAGACCACTAGTGAAAAGAGCCCCAGGACCTACAGGCACATCCTTTCTGCCTAGATCTTTGCAGAAGGAAAACAGAAGACGAGTCACTTAGACAAAGCCTTCTGTGTAGCACTCTGCCCACATGAGCAACAGCGCAATCGGCAAAAAGCTAGTCATTCTCTCGGATGTCCCTCGTCCCAAAGACCTAGAAGTCGAGATCCCACTTGGGATCCAACCGATTAAACTTCTCCTCTACAATGGATGGATGAGGTGGAAAAGCAGAAAATGAATCTTCTGAGAAAGATGAAAACCCGACAAAACATTCAGATTTAAGGTTGGCTACACCCTCATAATCACCTTTTCCTTATCATGTACAGGGCTTTACTGAAAGCCTGTAACTCAATCATCCACCTAGCAGAAGTGTTGACAACCTGCAAGATCACCTTAAGGGTGAGCAATCTTAAAGAATAAGTATGAAGGGGCTCAAACTGAGCCTACGTCAAGAATGTCAACACAAGATTCAGGTACCACGCTAGAGAAACAAACCGGCATGGGGAAACTAGTAACACAATCCCCACAAGAACTGGTAATGGTGAATAAATGTGGCCTGCTCAGAGGACTTTTTCAACCAAAGTAGTGGCTAGGTAACCCTTCATAGGGTACAACGTTATTACAACGCCAGTGTGTTTTTCACAGATTGTTTTGCTGAAAATCTTCATCTGAAAAAACTATGGGGAGGGGTGTGTAAGGGGATATAAGGGGCAGGGGGATATAAGGGGTAAGGGGATGTGGGTAAAAGGGACTAGGTAAGTGGAGGTTTGGGGGGGTCCCCCCACATATTAAAAAAATAATTTGATGAGTTTTTTCAGACAAAAATATTTGGCAAAAAACTCTGCGAAAGTAATCTGGGGATGTAAGAACATGGAACTCCTCATAGTGCCGATCTGCAGGCCTAGTCGAGCTAAAGAGACCAGATAATACAAACAGCAGAATTAGTACATGTTAAGGAATTCAGACATGTGCCTCGTACGTAGATGAAAACATATGGCACCTGCATGCATAACAACACATGGTGTCAGGCCACTTGACAGAACGGAGTAAACCCAGGACATTGGCTCGACAAATCCCACTCCCTATATTTTAGCCTCTCGGCAGCCTAACTTGATGTTTGAGCCTGCTGAGGTACAGGTGGGGATCCCCCGACTGGGAGAGCAGGTCCAACCTTGTCTGGCAAATGGCAACTAAAGGTGGCTAGAACCCCAAGATGGCAGTGCCACAAGGTTTTTGGGTGTTCTTCAGCCATATTGTCCTTTGGACGTCTTCCAGCTATTTCGAGTCCGTAATTGTTATGTATGGGAAGCCATTTCCACGAGAAAGCTGCTGTTTTCCCAAGCAAAGGTGAGGTTTTTGGGCGAGCACTCTGCTCTCCTTAATGCATCCAATTACGGTCATTCATTCATTCGGCTGGTTCCTCAGTGGATTTCCAAATTCCACCCTTGGTGTGGATTTTGAGAGGCCATCCATTTATGGTTAACAGGGAGATAATGTGTTCTAATCAAATCCAATCAAGGTAATGTAGCAGAGCGGCCAGACTTAGTCTCAGGAGGGATGTGAGAATGGTCTAGGGCTACAATGAGTCCACACAGAACCACACAAATGATTCCAATTGGACAGGTAAGACCAAAAACATACAATGATGTATTAGACCTTTAAAATACACACTAAGCAAATGAAACCTCAAGGCAAATATTGTCATATACTTACTATATAACAGATATATACATTCACGCGTAGGAAAAGGAAGCATATGATTCAGTAACCAGCATAACACAGGTAAATATTCAGATGCATTAAATTCAGTAACAGATTGTATGATGCCAGTGGTTATGATGCAATGTCGAAAAAAGTAAGTAAAGTTCTGGTAAGTTATTCCTGCTATCCCAAACACTAGGATACACCTAGGAAGGGATTCTTGACCAGGCCTCCACGAATCACAGTCGGGAAAGAGTGATTTAGTGACAAAACTTAAAAACCCATGCAATGCTATGGAGAACAGGGGGTGGGGAAAAAACAGGCATATTAACTTTCCTACTTGACGCCGATTTCTTCAGGTTCCAGAATCCTTTGTGGATACAATCTTCTGTGCTTGGACCCGTCGAGGAAGGCCCAGGCGTCACGGGTGCAGAAGTCCCTTTAGGTATCAGGATTTATTTTTGGTTGGTTGCTGTACTTGGATCTCGGTTCCCAGCACCTTCCATCTGAACACGCAGGCGAGGCAAATAGGAAGGCTTCTGCAAAGCCTCAGGACACCTCCACAAAGTGAAGACGACTGATTGCAATTGCATTCACCATGGTCAGGCGGCGACAGGCGATCTTCAATGGACGAACAAAGGAGCAGGTCCTGCATTTCTTCCTTTGATGCAAGAAGGCTGAAAATGCAGGCATAGGTGTCTTGTAGCACAAGTTGAAGATCCAAGCATGTACTCGGAGCGGCTGCAGAGTGGTAGCTCAGGAGAGAGATGATCAGCCCACAGATAGGGCCAGGGACACTGCCGAAGGCGCAGACGGCATGGATCCTTTAGTAGAGATTGAGACCGATTCCTCCCACTGGTACAGTGGTCGAAGCGACGACAAGGGTCTTCTTGACATCAGGCACAGTAGGGCTTTGTCAGGACTTCACTGGAGTTGGTGCTGGTCAGCTACAGGAGTCTTCCCTGGGTTGTGAACAGCCTACTCCTCGTAGTAGAGGTCTTGGCTCAAACGATGATCTGAGGAATGGCTGCAGGAGTCCTCCTTTTATCCGAGATCTGGAGTAGAAGCTTGCCACCAATGGTGAGCCATCTGCACCATTCAAACTGGCAATGGCTGTCCAATCATGGATATCTGCAGGCCACAACATCTTCCCAGCAGCAAACATTCAGGCGCAAGGATGTGTATTGGGACCAGACAGTTCGAGCCCCCACATCTGGGCTCACACATAAACCACCCTTTAGCCCGTAAAAGCAGTAGCTTTCAACTGGAAAGGGTATTCAATAATGGATATTTCCTGACATGAGAAGCCAGGAAGAAGGCCAAAAGAACAATATGGCCATAGGACAAGCAAAAACCTCGTGGCATGGCATTCTTAGGGTGCTAGCTACCTTTAGTAGCCATTTGCAGTAAATGCAAAAGTGCACAAGTAAAATGTTACAAAAACAGTAGAAAAATAACTGTTGCCACCAGCTCATCGTAGGGAAATTAGAACAGTAACCATAAAGGGATTGTTTCAGATAATATTTGCGTATTGTTTAATGTATTATTTTATTCTTACAGTTCGTCTTATACAAAGCTAATGTTGGCTATATGTATAATAAAAATAAAAGATTGATTACAGAAAAAGACCTAACGATACAAACTATTCCAACTGCACTTCACTTAATGAAGTCTTTAATTGTAATAAAAGAAATTCACAAAAATAGTCTCTCAGTACCGATAGTCGTATGGACTGATCAGTTTCCCCATAGGAATGAGTAAAAGGGCAAGGGAAGTACATTCTAAACCTTTACTTACCCCCCAAAAGGTCAGGTCAGGAATCTAAACAAAGCAATAAGGGTGTAGCATAGACGTCTATAGGAGAGAAGAGGTAAAAATAAAATCTTTCTTAACAGTGACTGGGTCGTAGATATTGCCCCTTGACGTCAAAGCATGGTGAGGTGTGCCTAAGAACACAACCAGGAGTCTACACTCCCTAGAATACCTACGCTGAACTTCACTCAGGAATGATTCTCACTAACTGACTACTTGGTAACTACTGCTGAATGCTCCCTATGGCTTCCTGTCCTCTACGTGTACCCTAATTCTCATCCAGGAACAGCTACTGTCCAATATTGGCTGTCAAGAGACATCTGTCCACTAAAGGGTACCCCAGGACATTTTCTCACTAGTACCTTACCCGAAGTTCACCACTAAACGAGACATTGACATGTCGACACACTAGAAGCATACTCAGAGTTGCCCACTGGGCTCTCCATCAGTATCCTCAACTATGTTCAAACACACTATAGTAGTTCGGCTCTTTGGAACGATTTCTCTTTATTGCACCTTTCCTTCCATCTTTATGGAACCCCCACACTTTTTGCCTTTATTTTTGATTCTGCTCTGCTCTTTTAGCAGTGCAGTGAAGCCTTACGCTTCACTACACTGGCTTATGCTCATATTTTATGGGGAAACTGACATTGTCTTCTGGCTGTCAGTACTCGGAAACCTTATTTCCCTTAGTTGTGTTACTGTGTTACTACGTTTGGCTACCTTGCATCACTTCTGATAACCTTTATCATTGTACATAGCAGCTTACACTGCAGTTTAATGGGGTACACTTGTTTTGCCCTACAGTAACACTCAGAGGATTTTTGGTTACTCCAGGTGTGCTAATAGGATAAACTGGTGGCAGAAGTGACTTTTCCCAACTTTTTGGGACTTTTAATTTTAGTTTTTCTGCGTTTGGCTACTAACTGTGGCTAGTGTCCAAACATGGCCATGCCACATGGTTTTTCACCTGTCCTTTTGCCATCTTCTTCTTTAGCCTTCTTCCTGGCCTGAGAGGCCAGGAAAATCCTTATAAGGACTTTCAGTGCCTGGGAAAGCAGAAGATTGACAGGCTACTGGAAGGCTGTCTATTTGCTGGCAGGATGTGGGCTGGGACTGTCTGGCCCCGATCCACAAACTGGTTTCAGTGTGTCTGAGTGATATGCATGAGTGTGTAGATGTGTGGGGGGGGGGTGTTGTGGGGTGTTTGTGGGGTGTGTGTGGATGGTGTTGTGGGATATGTGTGGGGGTGTGGGGGGTGTGATGTGGGTGTGTGGGGGATGTGGGGGTGTAGGGGGGTGTGGGGGATGTGGGGGTGTTGTGGGATGTGTGTGGGGGTGTGATGTGGGTGTGTGGGGGTGTGATGTGGGTGTTGTGGGGTGTGTGTGTCTGAGTGTTATGCGTGTGTGTTGTGGTGTGTGTGTGTCTGAGTGTTATGCGTGTGTGTTGTGGTGTGTGTGTCTGAGTGTTATGCGTGTGTGTGTGTGTGTGTCTGAGTGTTATGCGTGTGTGTGTGTGTCTAGTGTTATGCGTGTGTGTGTGTCTAGTGTTATGTGTGTGTCTTTTGTTATGCGTGTGTGTGTCTAGTGTTATGCGTGTGTGTGTCTAGTGTTATGCGTGTGTGTGTCTAGTGTTATGCGTGTGTGTCTAGTGTTATGCGTGTGTGTGTGTCTAGTGTTATGCGTGTGTGTGTCTAGTGTTATGCGCGTGTGTGTGTCTAGTGTTATGCGTGTGTGTGTCTAGTGTTATGCGTGTGTGTGTCTAGTGTTATGCGTGTGTGTGTGTCTAGTGTTATGCGTGTGTGTGTGTCTAGTGTTATGCGTGTGTGTGTGTGTGTGTCTAGTGTTATGCGTGTGTGTGTGTCTAGTGTTATGCGTGTGTGTGTGTGTGTCTAGTGTTATGTGTATGTGTGTGTGTGTGTGTGTCTAGTGTTATGCGTGTGTGTGTGTGTCTAGTGTTATGCGTGTGCGTGTGTGGTCATTGGCTAGCGAGGGCAGCTGCTCTTACTTGGGTTTTAGGATAAGAAGAGGACCCCTGTACCCATTGCTCAGAAATCCTGGAGAAACCTGAAAGAGCCAAGACTTCTATACAGCTGCGAGGCCTGCGAAGAATCCGCAGACCTGACTGAAGAAGGCCTGACTACCAACTTCTGCTGCTGTCCTGAAGGAGCCCTGTCTTGCTGAAGATCTTTATCAGTCCTGTAAAGGAGCTGCGACCCTTGGAGTGGAGAGAACATCAATTTCTGAGGTCTAATAGGTACCCTGCAAAGAAGAGCCTTCGGAAGTGTCCTGGGACTGTCATGTGGCTGACCAGCTCCGAACTTGGGGGATCCTTAAATGGCCCTACGAGACTCGCGTTTGAGATTTCAGCGTCCTAGATACCGGAACCGAGATAGGAGGGAAAGTCTGACCGCAGAAGTGGAGTACCTTTGAGTCGCCATGCTGCGGGGACCTCTGTCTGAAATTGCTTACCTCACCCAAGTCCAGTCCTGAGAGGGGTCCTGCATCGAGTATTGCTGCATTCTTCATTCGAGAGGCCTTGCAACAGTGAAAGACACCAACAGGGGATCAGCTAGAACCTGCAACCCCTGCAAATCGAGGACTGCGACTTCAGGTGGGAAAAGCTACTTTGGATCCTCTTCCTTTGTCCTGCCAAGTCTGGGGAACAATCGGAGAACAGAGGGCTTGGGGGGGGGGGGCAGGGGATATGCAACAGTGATTCTTACCTACCCCTAAACTCCCATTATAAGTCTATGGGCTTATAAAAACTTTATTATAACAATGTTGGTTTTGCCATTGCCTGCGTGCGCAAGACTTCTGTAATTTGGGGCGATTTCCGTTAGCTAGTTTAACTTCTACTCTGATAATTATAACCTTTCACTTGACCTGAGAGACCCTACCTGCATTGTTTCCTGCTTCTAAAATTCTTTGCAACTTTACCTGAACTATTGGGCAAAAGGCCCCTGAAAACGTAGGGCTGGACAATTTAAGTTAGGGACCATTCTCTGTGGACCTTGAGTGCATAATAATAACCTTACCTTTCCTTTGCAGGAGTTTGTGATGTATATTATGCCCTCTGATAAGCGAATGTATAGATGTATCTATTTTTACTAGTATAGTGTGATAATTCTACTTGCCAGTAGTCATTTTCTGTAGTGTGTTTTGGACAATAAATAATAATTGCATTTGTATACATCGTGTCTAAGTGTAATCTGTGATTCCAATTGTGTGATCTCATGTAGACCCTTTAGAAGCTCGCTACCTCTGCAGAACTTAGCCTAGACCGCCTCTCACTGCTATCTGAACTGGTTTGGCTACAGCTCCCCAGAGGTGTCCCCGTCACAATATAGGTTGGCCTTCTATACATCTGTCCACCGGGCCAGAGTATAGAAAATCAGTCCTAACACCAGCCAGAGCCACACAGCAATTGAAAAATGTGTTTATAGTAGATTTATAAGGCATCACCTGTGAACTTCAAGGCGCTAGGATAACCCTCCCAACAGACATCAAACAGAATTCTTCACCTCTACAATCAACTTTCACATCAGTCACAGCCAATGCATCCTAGCAGCATGGGCACGCAAAGCTCCTCTCTGGACACAAATGCTTCTGTGATCGTCACATGACACAAAAACAGATCTGCACTTAAGGTTAGGGTACTTCTGTTCCTACATAAACATACCAGCAAAGCTAACTTGCATGTTCCCTCTCTCCCCATTAACCTAATACACTACCTTCTCTTTCAGATACACCAGAGCGCCTGGAGAGCATGCAAACGGCAGCGGTCCACGGTAAAATCCAAACATAAGTTTGTACAGCCACTGTTTAAATCCTGCGATAGTGCACTCCTGTACAGCAAGCGCTGGTGTCTGGCTACGGTACTTAGGTTAAAATGGTGGGATACCCATGCACATCAGAATGGCCCCCTCCCGAAATATTTGTCATTGTTTAGCCATGCATCAGAGCCGGCTGCCCACTTTACAAAGGAATCAAATGCAGCCCATTGCGGGAAGAAAAAACAAAAAACAATGCTTTAGGCAGGATAGAGCTCTTATAGAAAACATTCAACAACTCTAGCCTCAACTCACACAGCAGCTGTGTCTTAAGTGGCTTTGCTTAATTTCCAGGACATTGCATGCTTATTCGTTGTGTTGTACATCTGCCTCTAACTTTATCAGCCGTTTTAATCTGAGATTGAGGGAGAGCAATATTGCATTGGTTTTGTGGTCACAAAATAGATTTGTCCTGGTTTAGCTATGCGTTACTTGTGCCAGAGAGCAGAGTGACACTTATTAACCCTGCATGGTACTGGACTGTACAAAGAGCATGGAACCAATACATGCACTTAAAAGTATCATTCAACAAATCTCTCCCTAATGTAGGCAGTAAAACTCAGTGCACAAGTGAAAAAATCTCAGTGCATCAGGCAGCATGAAAACAAAATGTATACCCTTTAAAATAAAGTTCACAAAATCTCACTAGCATATGCAGAGCCAATGGCCCTAACGAAATGGCTGCTGCTGTAACAAATATTTGAGGAGGATGCAGTGGTTAAGCACGACTGAGCAATTGACGGACACCACACACCCTGTTATTTATCTTCATTAGCTCTCCCTGGCAGTGAGAAAACCTCGCTCCAAACATGTCAAACATTTAGGCCCGCTCAACTGGTTGTGCAGCCCTGCAATGTTGCAGGAGAGCATATCCACCCGTCTATGCATCGCTAAGTCAGGATCTTGCAGGGGTTAAATATTGTACACAGCCGTAAACTTTCTCTTTTGAGCAGCCCGAGAGCCCCAAATGGGAAAGCAGATTGAGGCAGAAACAACGCGGCATTTCGGAAAAAAACGTGTTGTTTCTGCCTGAATCTGCTTTCCCATTTGGGGCACTCGGGCTCCCCACGGGGAGCCCGAGAGCCCCAAATGGGAAATCAGCTGTAGGCAGAAATACTACGCGGCATGTAAACACAACCGTGTTGTGTTTCTGCCTGCCTTGGCTTTCACTTTGGGTCTCCGGTGCTCCCCTGGGAGCACCGGAGACCCAAAGTGATAGCCACAGCAGGCAGAAACACAACACGGTTGTGTTGGAAAACGCTGCGGTTTTTCTTTCCAAGTTTCTCAGGCTCCTCCGAGCCGTAGTAGCCCGAGAAACTTGGAAAGAAAAACCGCAGCCTTTTCTAACACAATAACGTTGTATTTATGTTTGCGGTCGCTGCAAAAGCGACCGCAAACATAAATATAATGTTTTTAAAGCTGCGGTTTTATTTCTAAGTTTTCCGGGCTCCCCCAGCCCGGAAAACTTAGAAAAAAAACCGCAGCTAGTGCTTATTTTTTAAAAAAATAAATAGCACTTACCGAGATTCAGCTGCAGCTTTCCTGCTCTGGTCTCCGGTCCCCGTCCTCCGCATACAGCACTAATGAAGGGAAAGCCACCCAGCGGTAGCTTTTGTTTACTACAGCTGGCTGGCTTTTCCTTCATTAGTGCCGCAAAAGCCAGCACAGGAGGGCATCCATGTCACAAAATGGATGCGCCCATGTGCTTGCTTTTGCAAATTTTGAGCTTGAATAGCTCAAAATTTTACATAGGAAGTTTTAAAAAAGAGAATGCTAGTATTTTTTTTTATGTTGCCTATCTATTTTTTAAATAACATTTTTTACTAGACCATGCCTTTAAGGGATGGAAGAGCTTTGCTTGAAATTCCATTAATTCCGAGGTCTTCTGAGAGGACTTTAGATAAGGCTCTGCTAGACGAGTGCTTGTTTTTAGGAAAACTGACCTTTGAGTATTGCACCAAGATCTTAGTCCACATGCAAAGTTCAAAGTGCAGTTTCTATGTCTCTTGCCACACGCAAACAGGCACTTACATCTTGTAATGACAATAAATGAAACCTTTTGGGTCTACATTGTCTGAAACCCTTTGTCCATAAGAATTGGCTTTACAGTGGCCTTTAAATGTGGGGCCCTAAACGCGCATGACAAAATTTTCCTCTCCACGATATTTCATCCATAGGACCTTAATACTTAGATTATTGTTAAACAGTATTGCTTCCGAATTATCAAGCCAGCCCTCACACTGGATTGCATATCTTTCATATTCGCAGTATATAGAGCAAACCATGTCCTTAAACATTCTCCGCATAGAGAAACTTATTTTTAAGGCCACAATTAAGAATATCTTTTATAAAGGCCCATGTCAGACAAACCTTGGGGTTGTTCCAAATCATGACCCGGAATTCTACTGAATGAATAGCAATGTCTGTCCAGAAAGGAAGACCAACTTCAATGCGTGAATTGAATGTTGCAATCATCCTAGTTACCGCTAACATTTTTAAAGGAAATGTCCTTTCTTCAACCTGTAGACAATCTGCTCCCCATTTATCGAGATACCTGCTCCATATCTAGCTATTGCAAAAGACGCTTCTGCATTTGCTTGTACCAGACGATCAAGAGAAGAATAGGTGAGTTTATCTTTCAGCCTTAGTAAGCAGCTGTTTATTTACGCCATACTCGGCATTCCTGGTCTGCATTGTTAACTATTATGTGAAAACCATCACTCTTTGATCTGTTTGTATTGACTGCCAAACCCCTGGAAAAGCCAGGCACTAGTTCCTTGAGTGCATTTGGAGTCATGGTGATAATGAACCAGTCAGATAACACAGCCAGTAGAGCACTTGCTTTGACAGACCCAGGTTCGAATCCGGGCAGGGCCACACTCAGCCTTTCATCCTTCCGAGGTCGATAAATTAGCACCACACACCGTAGGTGGTAATAAGCAGCGCTCAGATACCCCAGTGTTCGTAGCGCTATATAAATGCTAAATTATTATTATCTGCGTACATGAGCAAAGGGACCCACTGTCTGGCTATTCGCGGTACGTAGGACAAGACTGTTTCAAGGTAATCGGGGGGTGTATTCAAGTAAAGGTTGGAAAGGAAGCGAGGCAGGATACTTTCCTTAGGCACCACCCCTTCCCACCTGACTGCCCATAGTGAAAGCGTGCCTATGTGTCCTCATAAAGGGTCATTATTACTTTCATCAGATCTTTTGAAATCCCCAAATCACACAGTATTAAACATCAGCAGTTGAAGTCCACGTTGTCGAATGCACATGAGAAGACCATTACTGATACATTTATCAGAGCACCCATTGCAAGCACATACCGTTCACAAAGCAAATAAAGATTTAACAAATGTTGTTCGGTTTCCAATCCTTCCCAGAGACCAAACCGAATATCACACAATACAGGATTTACAACGCTGGATTATCCTACAGCCACCCCAGCAAACTAGGATATACAGTCTTCCCAAACAGTTTGGCAGAGCTAGGAAGTGAAATTGGACAATACGAAATGGGAGAATTTTCAGCTCGTCTTATAATTAGCAACAAAGTTCCCTTTTAAGGAAGACATGGTATATCAAACAGTGAAGACAGGCACAAGTGATCACAGTTCGAGGGTGTTTATCGAATTTCAACTGGGTTGGTTGAACGCCTATCTAAACCTACATCTAAAGAAGGGAGTAACCTACGACCATCAAATAATAACGCAGTCCTAATCAAGTCTGTCAAATAAAAGGGCCTATACAAATAAACCTATTACCAATCCTAATTTCTAAATACAAAAGGGTGTGGGACAATGGGGGCATTAAAAAAACAAAGTGTTAATTAAATAATATGTCAGGACGGTTGAGCAGTTGGCTTCCCTTCCTCACGTTTTTAGCACAGGGCAAGGTAGCACATTCGAGCTTCGCACGCACTCTGGCTTCTCGGCCACGAGGATACAGTTCAAAGCACAGACATCAGGGCCTCCGGTCAAAGCCTCTTTTCGAATAACAGTCTCTCACTGCAGAGGGTCTGTCCTAACAAAGTCTCAAAATTCCATTCCTATCAGGATTGTTACATGCACAAGTTCTCGCTTTCAATGTTCATCATGGGTCCCCCTCTTCAGGCTGAGACCTCCTTTTATCACAATGTTTACATTTGGTCTCCCTTGCTCGGGCTCAGACCTTGGACCTCCCTCGTTCTGTCTCGGATCCTCTTTTTACCAAAATTGAAGACTTTCTAATGTGCAATGGGCTTTGCTCAAACCGTCACAGGACCACTTTGATTCACTTCAAACGATTGTTTTCAATTAATCTTCTACTTGCATTTCTCTTGGCGGGATACCTTACGACTGAGCACATTCACAGTGCCGGACTGTTCAAACATTCATCATCAGTTTAGCTTTACTCACGTCTTTCAACACACGCGGTCAACACTGTTCATTCCAGCGTGCGTTATACTATGTTGCCGCTTGCAACCTTTACTTCAACACAGACTGGTCTTGCATCTGTTTCCCCAACTCACCGGCTGTGTTGATCTCTCTGCCATTTCTTTGTTCTTGGAGCCAAGGTCAATACCATGGCAGCTGCTGTTGCTCCGCCCCATCTTGTTTAGTTATGCGGGAGGGCCCTCAGTATCTTCAAAACACAATGCAGGATTCTTCAGTCTAGCTTCCTGGCCTTACGCCTTCTGCCTTGAAGGTTTTTTTAAAGTAACAGCGCCTGGCCAAAAAGGTTAAGGGTATTTCCCTTCTTACGAACCCTTCTGGGTTTGCCGTCTTTTGCCCCTCGTTCAGCTGCAGACTAGAAATGCTGTTCTTTCGTGTGTTTTGCCTCATTCAGATTGTGCTCTCGTGCTCCGCCTTTTATACATGTGGAGAAGTTTAATGGAAGTCAGGTGTGAGTGTTTGCCAGTAATTGCCTGACTTTGCCTGACCATAGAAGCGGGACATGTCAGGTACACTGCTCAGGTCGGAGTCTGTTTTCCTCAGAGAGCAGGCTGTCTGTGTGAAAGTGCTGGAGAAGGGAAAGGGAGAGGTAGGGGGTAAGGTTCCCACGTATCCTACCTGGTAGGATGGGGTAAAGGTGTTGCAGGGGGAGGGGTATCGCATCTTGCCATCCGGTGTCCCACTCCCCGAAGTCCCTTCACCCAGGTAATCCTCCCGCAAAGGCGATGGCTGTGCAAAGGCCACCTGAGAGTGATCTGCAGGGACTAGCGGGTGAGGCACCTGGTTTCTCACACCATTCTTCACATACACGGGGCAAAGTGCCACAATCATGCATCACATTGGAACGGAGTGGGACTAGAGACATATAGGGACGTCCTGTCGCATGTCTTGAGCCTTGAAGGGGGGGGGGGGGGAGTGTAAAGTGGCTTGTACATGTAAAGGCTTGTTGTTTCCATCTAGATATGCCGGAGATGTGGACCAATCCCCAGGTGTCTATGGTATGGGACCTGAATACCCTGAAGCTCACGGCAAATATTTCAATGTATGAAAAGCTGATAGCTGATGACACGAAGTTGAAATTTGGAGTGGAATACCTTGAATCCACAATAGAACTAGGGTTCAAGGTTTATTTGGATACCATTCACCCGGCAATTGAAAAGTCTTTCGATGTCCGATTCAGGCTTGGGTTTTTGCCAATAGCTTGCATTACCAACAATCAGATCTCTGCCCAATGTGTGTATCTCAAACAGAAAATATTGTGCATTTTTTACTAATCTGCACTAAAACCCATCATATAGCAACCTATTCTGAACAATGCAGGTATCCGTCATGTAACCCCAGCAGTTAGACATCTAAGAAAATGTTCACTTCCTCATGTGGTTTTCGTAACTGCACGTTTTATCTATAAAGGCATGGTTGCCGAGAAATAGGACCTCGAAGCGTGGTCTTGGCATGACGGCCAGTGATAATTAAGTGCCTGAGGCTGCAAGCTTTTGCTCTCCTCAGTCACTATTGGGATAAAAGCTTACCTGTTGATTATCTGTGTACTAATATAACTGACACTGTGCAGACCATCCTTTTACTCCTAACCTTGAAACATTTACCTTAAGCAACTTCGAACAAATCTATGCACTGTATGCGGGAGCCAAGTATGACATGCGGTTGATTTCCAATCAATAACCTGTAATTTATATGAAGTTTTTATTTGAGATAATTGTACATTTTATATATCATTGGTTCCCGATTTGTACTGATATTTTATATGGATGTTGCTGATTCTATGGCAATTCTTTTTAAATAATATTTTTATTAATTTTACAATACAAAGATCAGCAGCAAAATATGTATGACAGGAAACTAAATAGGAGTACAATATAATACAATATAAATATGTGAAAAATGTCAGAATAGTAGCCAAGTACAGATAAACGGGAAGAAAGAGGAAAAGGGGAGGGGGGGGAGAATAGGGGTCAAACAAGGGTTCAGATCTTCAAATTATTTGTCTTGCTTCTTTTTAAATTTGGAAAGACACCTTCTCCCTGCCAGCGAAAATTGACAAATCATGCAACCAGTCGTCAACAGTAGGCTTGAGCTCACTCGTCCAAAACGTGTTTTTTGGCCACTAAGAGAGCTCTATAAACCAAAATGAGCTTGCCGACAGGCAGATTAATGTGAGCCGGGAACAGAACCAATCCATAGATCATGGGTATGCGAAGGAGAGAAAGACCCAACACAAGATCATTGTGCTCAAGGACTTCTCCCAAAAACCACTGCATTTTCTGAGAAAGCCAAAACATATGTAGAGTGGTACCCACCTGCCTCTTGAAGTTCCAACAGGTGTCATTTGGACTAAACCTGCAGAGCCACATTTTCCATGGGGACCAGTAAATACACCAAGAGATCCTCTGCAGGGTCTACCGCAATTCTAAATCAATGCAAGAAACTGCACATATACGATTCCGCTAGCTATCAGATTTCACACATCCTACATCTGAGCTTCAAGTACTTCTACCATGCTGAGAGGCCTAGGTTTATAGAGTAGGGGGCAGATAGTTGCATACCCTTAGCTAAATGTAAAATTGTGGTGTGCCATGCAAGGTAGTATTAGGGGGCGAAAATGGCTCTTCATTAAGATTACTTAAAGCCTGATAACAGAGTTTCCAATAACCGCAGCTAATACTTAAACCTAAAAAACTCAAAATCAAGCATGGAATGGCCAACATAGACTTGACCTAATCGCCAGACGCCAGCCTTTTGCCAAGCAATCCATGATAAGAGTATCAATCTGCACCGTCAGGTTTTTCCATAAAGAGTAATCCATACCAGGCCAGTATTTCACATCACAAACATCACAATTCTTTTTCCATCCTCTTATGACATGTTTAACAAACGGCAGAGGTGAACTAACCAGAAGTCTTTTCTCCATATAGAGTAAACAGTCAAGAGGTGGACGGATTCTCTCTCAATGATAACCCAGTTCAGACAATCTGCACAATCCGATATAAGCCAGTGGTGCAGGGTATGCAGCATGAAGGCAGTGTGGCACAGTCTTACATTGGGAAAACCAAAACCACTCAGGTGTACTGGGCCTCGTGAAGATGTCTTCCATAATCTTTAATTCCCCCCCCCCCCCACCCCTCCCATAAGAATGTATTGAATTTTTTGTTTATGTTTGAAAGAAGCTTACCTAAAAGCGATGGAGGGCGCATACTGAAAAAAACACATACAACAGCCTGGGGAACAAGGTCATTTTGATCACACTGACTTTACCCCAATGTGTCAAGTTTGTTTTCTCTCATTTACACCACAATCTCTGCAAGTTTAAGCTTGACATTTAGATCAAGAAGCAAAACATCTATGTATGAAATGTTCCAGCACATTTGCCAGCAACTCCAGGAGGGTGGCCATTTTACTTAGGAAAGATCGGAGGTACACAGTGGACAGGGAAGAACTTGATCCAGAGGTCTGATGGGCTTATGAAGCAATCAAACTACGGGTGACAATATGTGTCTAATAGGTATGAATGCTTATGCTCCAAGTGTGGCACAGGCAGATTTTTTTTTAAACAGCTAGAGGATGTATTGAGAGTGTATTGAAGAGCATGGGAGATGCAGAGATCATTATTGCAGTGATTTAACTCAACATTAGATGAGACTTTAGATACATCAGGGATGTCTCATGCTTATGCTGAGGTTAAGTCTAGAAAAGGACTTGCGAGAGTTATGTATATATATGGATCTGCACAATGTCTGGCATGATCTGAATACAATAAAAGGCAGTATACTTTCCACTCTACTCGATATGGGACTTCTTCACATATCGATCAGTATGGGCATCTGAGGCGATGTGGGTAGTGCTGTAATCTCAGATCATACTTATGTGGAATTAGCAGTGGATAGATCGATGGGAGGGCTGAGAGGTAGTACAACGGAGATTTTATACACATTTATTAACAGACCCTGATTTTGAAAAGCTGTTATTGTGAGATTTCACTGTTTTTACAAGAGAATTTGGGTTCCGTCAATAAATTATCTGTTTGGGACACCTTGAAAGTGTTAAGGGATACAATTATTAGCTTTGCATCGTACAAGAAGAAATAGGCTGCAGCAGAGATTGTACGGCAAGAGTGTGCATACAAGCTGGCTGAGGAATGGTATAGCCATTCTCCTTCTGCATCTAACATGTCTGATATGCTGAGTGTTCACCGCACTCTTAATGGTGAGCTACACACTAGGGCAGAGAGGGATTTGTTCAACACTAGGCTGGCTTTTTGAGAGTGAGTTGAGAAATCTGGTGGGCTCTTTAGCCGGTTAGAAGCAAAGGGGAGACGGGTGCTTTTTATTGCATAGAAATGAGGATTTATGTGACGCTTTTCAGTGATTTTATGTTTCCCTGTCTAGAGATGTTGGCTGTATCACGGAGCCAGATGTGTCAGAATTCTTGCACCGAGTCAATATTCCTAGTTTGGATGATCATTCTAGACTTTGCCTTGAGGAGGAAGTTACCCCTCAGGAAGTCAGACTCTAAGGAAGTGATGTATGCCGGGAAATACCCAGGGTCAAATGGATTCCCAATTGAATTCTATAAAACTTTTGACCTCACTCTTGCCCCTTTATTGGCACATCTGTATGCAGAGATTTTTAGAAATGAGGCAGTCACCGACTATGCAGGTTGCATTGATTACTGTAATTCCTAAAGCGGGCAAGGAACACTCAATTTGTGGAAATTATCACCCAATCACTATTAAATGCAGATGTAAAGCTTTTGGCAAAAATGTATGCTATGAGACTCAATATTTTGTTGCCAAAACTGATAATCATATAGGGTTTCTTTATGGCAAGAATAGCTATGATAATTTGAAGGAAGGGTTAAATGTTATTCACCTTAAGAAAAATTCTGCGGAGGCTTATGCGGCTGTTAGCATTGATGCTAAAAAGGCATTTAATAGTGTGAACTGGACATTTCTCCACCAGGTTTTGTTTAAGATGAATTGTGGTCCACGATTCTTGCAGCTTTTTAGTTCTCGGTTTCATCTATTTATAGAACCGCTAGATGCTGCGATCAGAGCACATCAGAGCATAGAGGGCATTTTGTTTGGTGAGTCTACATCCAAGGTGTTTCTGTTTGCTGATGATTTCCTGGTGTAAATTTTGGATCCTGAATGTTCCTTTCGGGAAGTGATGATATCTCTTGCAGTCATTTGGTAAGGTTTCTGATTGCAAGGTTAATGTCTCTAAAACATTGATCTTCCCACTCTCTACTTCATGCGATAGGGGACTCCTTTTTGATGGGAGTGATGTTTGGGCTGACGGCGGCTTTAGATATTTGGTTATTCAAATTATCTCATCCAATTCTATACATGCACTTTTAAGACTTGGATCCTCTTTTCTGTACCATGCTATCAGTTTTCAGAACTCAGAGGAGCCAGGAGCCATTGGGGCTTCCTCCAATCTACCCCTACCACTAAATTAAAGTGTTTTCCCCCCACACTTTCTATTTCCAAGGGAATTACTTTTAGAGCACTTAGTAGACCATTGTAGGGCCTTGCATCAGATTGCATACTTGTGCCTTTTCCTGTGTCTTGGAATTTGCAGTGGGAACTAACAAAAAAAGCAGTTTCCAAATGACATCAAGTCATTGAATAGTTTGAATAAAAAAATAAATACATTACAACAAATAGAATATTTCCCAGTGTCAAACATTGCATTGTTTTTGTGAGGTTATATTTCACAACCATGTTGAGACGTCTAATAATTGTCCTTTTATTCATCAAGAGGGGGTGGATTATAGAAGTCCTGCTTTGTGCCAAATATATTTGTGTCACTCAAATATAAGAATCAGATTGCTGTGGTCTTTCTCAAATCTCATAGCCACAATAAAGTGTATAAAGACCCACCAATAAGAAACTTGGAAGCAAATCAATCTATAATGCTTCTGTGGACTGTATTGTAAAGTAAAATCCCCTGGTCTGTCTCCAGGAAAGCATCCATTAACTGCCAGGACCAGTTCTCCACTAAGAATGATTCAATGACAACCTTTTAGTGTTGGCCCTTGGATATAAGGACATAGCTAGGCATTCGTTTCAAAACCCCAGTTACAACCTAAACTAACTTTTGAAACTTTCCCATTGGTGCACACTCAGTGATAATGAATTCTTTCAGCAAAAGTATTTTGGAATCCTCAGTACAACCTTCAAGTAAATCAGAATAAATCACAGAGAAGATTGTAAGTGCAGTACTAGCTTTTGAACTGGACTTGTAAGGAATTTTGGATGCAAAGTTTTACTGTCTTTTGAATTAAAGTTAATGGGTTCTTCCGCTGCGGTTCCTTCTCCGAGGTTTGGCCGTGAAGCCAGTATCTCAGCACGGAGATGATGCCAAGACACTTGTGACAGGGTCATAACCCTGTCAAGGATAAACATAGAACATCTTGGCCTGGGGCAGGCAGCCTAAACGGGCATATGCCAGAGCCAGTCCTACTGCAGAGGAGGTGTGAGGGAATTGGGGGACCCTTAGTGTGCATTGTTTGCAGCTGATAGTACCACTGTCCATTCCACAATGCCGGTCAGCCTCCCTTCTGGCCAGTTTTCTTTTGTCTTTTTCAGAACCACAAATCCCAGAATGCACCTGGAAGCAACCAGCACCAGGAAAAGCTGGTCTGGAACCAGAGGAATTGAATCAAGATCAGAAATGGAATGAAGTGGACCCCATGGAATGGGCCCACAGAAAGCCAACAGTGAGACGGGAATGCAGAGCAGCACAGATCCGCCCCAAATCGGTTAGAAAACCAAATTCACCATCACAGGAAGAAATCCACAAGGAAAACGAGCAGCCTCAGCACATGGCTGCCTCACCACAAATGGAGACTAAAAGGGACAGACCTAAAAGTCTTTTCAAAGCCTTTCCAGGGAAGTGCCAACTCTCCAGAGGGATAGCCTAGTCAGAGATTTGCTAAGGGTAGCATGTGACTAGGGGTGCAATGGCAGACCGGAGTAGTGTTGGAAGGGAGTAGGCTGGGCTATAAAAACAAAGCCAGTGCAGAGAACATTGAAAGGTTTGGGTGATGTCAGATGGCGCAATGGTGGGGCAAGAGACCAGATGGAGGGCGGACAGTGGAGCAGAGTGTTGTGGAGTCCGAGGCACTGTTTCGAGATTGTGCACAGAATATATTGTGTGCAAGGGTGTGGTACCAGTTTTCTGTGTTGTAGTGAGGTGTGAAAGGTGAGTGAGAGATAGAAGTGTGTGAGAGTGAGTTTGTGACGAAGTGTGTGTGAAAGGAGAGTGGGATGAGCGTGAAAGGGGTAGTAGAAGTAATGGAGGGCAGAGAGAAGGAGGAAAGTAGTGGAGAGAGCCAGGCAGAGAGACAAAGGGGCATACCAGGGTCATTGAGGGAGAGTGGAGAAGAGGGGGGGGTGCAAGTAGTGAGAAGGAGGGGCGGGGGAAGAAAGGTGTACGGGTGGGGAGTATGGGAGATGAAGATCAGAGAGGGAGGAAAGAGGAGCTTCAGATACCGACAGAGTGAGGAGGAGGAAGACTGGATGAGAAATCCCAATGACATCAGAAACTCAAAACAAACCAGAAATGTCCCTTAAAAAGACCCAGAAATAGACAGAAAGGCTGCAGCCTTTAGGTATCCCTGACAATATTAGAAAAGACTGAACCCGTAGGGGTTGCTATGCTTTATAAAACATTGAGGACCTTGTGGGGCTTTTGGACACCTGGGTTAGATGGAGGGAGCCCATGGGGAAGTCAAGAGAGCTGTGGCAACCACCTTAACATCAACTGTCCCAATCTTCCCAAACCCTTTGTTTAAAATTTTAATAAGGTTGCTTGAATCTATAATTGTGATCTGTGGATTTCTGAGGCCCTCTGCGACATTAGTCACTACAAGGAGCAGTTTGTGAGGAAATATTCATATGTAGAATTTTATGGGCTGAATAGTTTCCCTCAAAAGCTGCTATGCGGTTAGCTGCATTTGAATCTCCCACTGCTCTAATGGACCACTTTTCTTACAGAGTCTTCCTTTATTTAATAGGCTTCACCAAGGGATCCTATCATCAATGGTAGCATATCGATCATGAGATCAAATGTTTTCTCGAATAAGTTCTGATCTTGGATACATTCCTTTCTATTAAGACAGAACATCTATTTTTGGGGATTCTATGGTCTATTTTTAAGGCCCCTAAACCTTTTGGTCCCCCCCAAACCACTCCTTTATTTTTCTTGATAACTGACTTTTATGTAATGGCCAGAGGAGCTTCTCCTGAAGCCCACTTGCTATTACAACTCTTTGTTTTTTACCTTACTTAAGGTAAATGTTATTGGGTCACCCCTAACATGCCCAGACCCAGAAGTCCCAGGGGTGACTCTCAGGCACCATATATGTGCCCTAGGGTGATTATATCACCCTATATTGGTTTTAGGAGGGTGCCACCTTCATCTTCATTTTGGCTACATCAGTGGTGCAAGCCATTTTACTGCATTAGTGGTACAATGTATACGTTTGGTAGCCATTGGGGCAGCAATGTGTTTTTTTAAATCCTGCACTCTGCCATGTTGTATTTTAGGGCCCCTTTTGTTCCGGGCAAACATGATAAAGGCACAAAATGGGCAGTCTGACAATGTGGGCACTTTGTGCACCCACATAGCAGCCTCCATGTTGGTTTAAACTGGTTAGACCATTGCAGGTTCCCCCGGTATGCTCCCTCTCACTTCCTGAGGCGTGGTCAAGGCAGAGTGGCAGTCTTCCTGACTAACTTGTATGGTTGGTCATCTGACCCTTTGCCTATAGCACCATGTAGTGACTGGTGAGCTGGCCTTTGATCAGCCCCTTTTTGTAGTGGTACATCAGGCCCTGCTTCCCTCCCTCGGACAGTTTCATGCTGAAACTTGGAAGAAGCAGGTCTGCCGGCCTGCTGAAGGAGTTTGACAATTCCTGCAGTTTCTGATGTTTGTTTAGTGCTTACCTGGCCATACTGGCTTGGTTACAGTGGTTGGGGCATATCCCATTCTATTTCTTTTCTTCTGGAGGTCCAGTTTGGGCTTCCTGAACACTGTTGCTGCATCCCCTCATTTGCGGGGCAGAGCCTTCAATGCTGCAACAGTTTTCTGGGCAGTTTACTGATGCATCCCGCTGTATACCGCTGGAAACCTCTGCTTTGCTGTGGGTCTGCGTTGTTGCTTGGAAGGGAGCTGTGACACCAACACACCACCTGTTCTGCTGCTTGGGATGTTTAATGGTACCTCTAACTGTTATCCCCATCCTGAGATTGTTTTTTGCTGAGCTGCCACCCTTGTTTGTCCACCAAGCCACTGGGAGTCATCTTCACTGGTTTGCTTGTCTTCCCAGAGTCTTCCTCGCCAGGTTCTTCACCTCAGGCTTGAAGGTGTACATTGTGGGAAGGCAGTGTGTTGCTTTCCTTGCCCGAGGCAGTCATTGGCTCAGGGCACTGGATCCTGTTAGCAATCCCTCACAAATAAACCTTTTCTAATCCAGGTTGTTTTGTCTTGCTGGAGCCATTTTCACCGAAACTGCCGACGTGGGGTGGGTAGATTACTGCAGATTATTAAAGATTCTCACCCGCAGGGGTCTCTCTGGTTCAGAGTCAAGATTCTCTGGATGCGAGGTTCAGCTGCATTTCACACTGACTTGCATTCAGAGTCCTTCTGCTCGGCTCCATCTTCCTTTGGGGATTCTGGTTTGTCCTCCAACCTCTCGATCCCATCATTGGGGTGTTATATGGTCGTCCCTGGGGTTGTGGAATCCACACCTGTGGGGTAAAACACTTACCTCCATACAAGCGGATGGCTCATTGACTTTTATGCCATCTATTCCTATGGAGCTTTCTACCGGTCCTGGAAATCTACTTGAGTGACTCTGGGGGTACTTTGCCTGACCCTGGACATTTTACCTGCACCAATATGGGATTTGGCAAGTTCTGGACAAAAAACTAGAAATTTAGGGCAACCCTCAGATGTGTATGTATTTTTAAACACAGTCTCTGCTGCACTTCGCTCATTGTCCATTACACTGTAGCTTATTTTGGTATGTTAATAGTTGCTCCTGAAGTGAATTGCAAAGCTAACTGGTTCCAAAATGTCCCATATTCTTGGAGGCATTTGGCTATGGTTCTGAAATGTTTCCTAACCTCTGTCAGTATATTTAATTACCATGTGAGCTTTTGTATTATTCGTAGTACTATGCTTTAGAGTGTCAAAATTAACATGCTAGCTCAGTGTTGGCCTAGGGGATTTTTAAAGTATTTTTCCTGCTGGTTAAATTGTATAATTCTCTTTCCCTCCTACCCCTCCCATCTACTTATGTTAGGTCATGACCCCCATTCTAGGTTCTATCATATATATGTGTGTGCGTTGCCTCTTTAGGACACTTAATTGTGCAGGGCTATATGGAGAATTGGTATGCAGTGATAAAATCGTGGCAACAATGTCGCCTGCAAAAAAAAAATTGCAGCAAAAATGCAGTGGTTTGACCCGTTAAAGGTGTACCCCATTACACCACTTAAGGGGTGCGGGGGTGTCCCCCGCATCCTTTAAATGGATTGCAGTGGCAAAACCACTGCCTTTTTGCCACAATATTTTGTGTCCACAGCCTTTTTTGCAGCGATTTTAACACATGGAATCATGGCATTTGACCTGCTTTGCTAAGAAGCATGGTCCCCTTAGTTCTCTCGCTCTGTTAATTTGTCTTGGGCGGCTATCTTCTGAGGTAGTGGACCCACATATAAACAGTTTGGTGAGGCGAGTCATTTTAGACGCTTACTGTATTGATAGTGTACTATGTATTACTTTAATACTGTATATAATGTCCCCGGGGAGTGACTGAGCACTCCCCCATTAACTAATTTCTGAGCTGTAAAAGCCGGTATGGCTCGGAGAAAATCCGTACAGCCTGGAAATTGGCCAATAAGAAAAGCCTCACCATTTCCCCGGGCTTGAGGTGCTCCCACATCACAAGAGCACAGCACTGACACCCATGCTGCTGTCAGCGCGGCGCTCCCTCTCTTCATGGGAGCGCCACGCTGACAGCCTTGCTTTCAACGTTGCTCCCCTCCCCGCCCGGCCACACCCCACAGACGTGGCCCGGGTACCTAAATTGCCTGCCTCCTACTCCCCCCTCCTTACCTTCTTAGGTTGGGGTGGAGGCGCCTGCTGCCAGTTTCACTCTCCTACTCGCTCGGGCCGCACCAGACAGATGCAGCATGAGAAATCGGTCTTCAAGGCCCCTAACCCCCGGTATGGCCCACAGGCTAGGTCTATAAAGCTTAATTATATGCCAAGTACCTATTTGACCTGAGACATTTCTAGATGTGTAACATTAAAATATATTTCAACATATCAGTGTGGCGTATTTTCTAGAGAAAAGTGTGTGGACTAATTTACCCTAGTGTCAGCCAGCTACCCCTATCTGAGAGTCAAGCTTTGCCTCTCTGTCCATGTTACTTACATTTAAGACAGGCTTGACTTCCCTAGCTTGTCAGTTTTAACCCCCCCTCCCCTATTAAGTGAGTGGTTATAGATCCCTCAATGTAGGGTTGTACAAAACTGCCTTCACACTGAGATCAGTGACCATGTCATTAAGCGCTATTAACAAGACTTTCAGCCTTAGTAGTTGCAAATAAATTGTACTTTTCAAGCAATCGATTGAAGGATATTTACCATCAGCTGGTGGAGCAGTTACTGTTTTTTTCCTGGTTGGTTTCCTCAGACTTCAAACAGTTTTAACAGTTAAGTATTTGCAGTCACTCCAGTAGAACAAGTTACTTTCTTACCTGGTAACGTTCTTTCGATGGGATGTTCCGATGACGTATTCCACATCTATGACAGGTAATCACCACAGCTGTGCTGCTTCGTAACATTTTTCAGCGTCTGCGTCCTGCGTCGATGATGTAGATGCGCTGTCCTCGAGGGCCTCCGTCGAGCCGACGTCACCAGATGTTATAAGTAGGACGCACGACGCCCGCAGCCTCAGTTGTAGTTTTTTCCCCCAGAACGTGTGGCATCAATCTTCTGCCAGAATGACTACAGAAAGCCTTGCGGAAACGTAAGCTGCAATCGCATAAGAAATTCTGTAGAGGGGCAGGCTGGGAGGGTTCGATGTGGAATACGCCGTCGGAACATCCCAACGAAAGAACGTTACCAGGTAAGAAAGTAACTTGTTCTTCGAGGGGATTGGAATGCCCAATCAAATTGCAGAATAGAGGACCGCCTTACCAAAGGCTAAGTCTTGCCCATGGATAGAGTCCAGGGATTAGTGTTTTACAAAAGTATGGACAGAGGCCCATGTGACTGCTTCACAAATATTACGAATGGGAACACCCCTCTGCAGAGCAGTGGAGGCAACCACAACCCTAGTAGAATGGGCCCTCAAGCCTACCGGAAGGTCCTTACCCGCCAGACGGTAGCATTCCGAGATGGTCAAGATAATGCATTTGGACAAAGTCTGCTTAGTAACAGCTTGACCCAAACGCCTTCCAGCGTATCCTACAAAGTGCTGATCGTCCACTCTGACCTGGGACATGCGTGAGATGTAGAAGCTTAACGCTCTGTTAGGATCCAACCTCTGGAGCCTCTCCTCTTCCTTACCAGGATGCGGAGGATAGAATGCCGGAGGAATGACCTTCTGGCTCTAATGAAATTCCGACACAACCTTCGGAAGAAAAGAAGGACGAACCCCAAGGACAACCCTGTCCTTATGGAACGCCGTGAAGCGTGGCTTGGCGGATAGTGCCTGCAATTCACTCCCTCTGCGAGCGGAAGTAACCGCAACAAAAAATATACAGTTTTAAAGGTCAACAGTCTCAAAGTACAAGAATGTAAAGGCTCAAACGGAGCTCCCATTAGGAATTTTAGAACCAGGTTCAAATCCCAACCGGGGACCTGGAAAGGTGACGGTGGGAACACATTAGTGAGCCCTTTCAGAAATTGAGAAATCAAAGGAATCTTAAAATAAGAACACTCCTCAGACCAGCGCTTAAATCTGGATGCGCCACCAGGTAACCTTTAATGGTACCCACTTGCAGGCCTTTGTGGGCCAACAAAAGCAAAAAAGACAGCACCACAGGAATGGCACATGAAAAGGGATCCACATTCTTAACCCTGCACCAGTTGCAGAACTTTCTCCAACGGCAACGGTACAGGGACTTTTTTGCAGGCCTTCTGGCCGAAAGCAACACCTCCACCACGTCTTCAGGGAGGTCCAATCCTTATACCTCAACCTTTCAGAAGCCAAGCATGAAGGTTGAGAGACTTGACCTCTGGATGGAGAACCTAATCCTCCTCCCGTGAGAGCAGATCGTCTCGGTAGGGAAGACGGCGTGGAGGGCAGATGGACATGTCGAGAAGGTCTGGGTACCACGTTCTCCTGGCCCATGCCGGATCAATGAGGATCATTCGGGAACCAAACCTCCATAACCTCCGCAGCACTTGCGGAATGACGGGGACTGAAGGAAACGCGTACAGCAGTGGGAAGGACCACTCCACTACAAACGCGTCCCCTAAGGCTCCTCATGGAGGAAATTTCCGCGAGCAGAATCTTTCGCACTTCCGGATGACACTGGTGGTGAAGAGATCCACTTGTGGGGTCCCCTAAAGGGCGAAGATCTCCAGGAGAATATCCCGAGCCAGCTCCCACTCGTGAGAGACTGTGCTCTGCCTGCTCAGAGCGTCCGCCACCTCGTTTTCGTCTCTGGCCAAATGAACTGCCGAAATCGACATTTCCTGCTGGATGGCCCAGAACCAGAGCTGCATCGCCTCTCTGCACAGAGGGAGAGACCCTGCCCCCCCCTTTTTGTTGAGGTAGTGCATGTCCACTGTATTGGCCATCAGAATCAGGACATTCTTCCCCCGCACAGATGGCAGAAAAGCCTTCAGGGCTAGCCTGACGGCCCTCAGCTCCAACAGATTGATAGAGTCTGGACTCCAACAGAGACCAACGACCGCTGACTGTCAACTCGTTGGCATGAGCTCCCCATCCCGTGAGGGATGTGTCCGTCACAATCATTACCTCCGGGCAGGGTAGCCAAAATGGAGCCCCCTTCATCAGATTGCCTTCGAGGGCGGCACCTGAACGGGGTCCGACATCCTGCCGGAGGACTGCGACCACTGCAGCTTGAGAGCCCACTGCAGAGATCTCATCCGAAACCTGGCCTCTGGCACCAGAAGAATGCAGGATGCCATGAGGCTGAGAAACCGCAAGAACTCGAAAGCCGGGAGACTCTGGGCACGTTGAAACCTGTTCATCATCTGCAGAATGTGATGAGCCCTCACCTGGGGAGGCAAACACTGCCCCAAAGACGTGTCGAGCACTGCTCTGATGTACTGGAGCCGCTGGGTAGGTGTCAAGTGGGACTTCTTTAACTTGAGGGAGAAGCCCATCTTGTGAAGGGAGTGGCAGGTGACCGACAGATGATCCAGGACTTGCTCAGGATAGTGCTCTCTGATCAACTTATCATCCAGGTAGGGGTAGACATGAATCCCCCCTTTCCTGAGATACACTGCCACCACCACTATGAGCTTGGTGAAGACCTTCGGGCGGAGGACAATCCGAACGGCAGGACACTAAACTGAAAATATGATTCGCCAACCGCGAACCTCAGGTACTTCTTGTGCTTGGGATGAATCGGCACATGAAAGTAAGCGTCCTTGAGGTCGAGAGACACCAACAAGTCCTGAAGTTGAAGGACCTGGAGGACTTGAGAAAGAGTAACCATCTTGAACTTGTCCTTCCGGAGGAGCTTGTTCAAACCACGCAAGTCCAGGATGGGTCTCAACCCCCCGTCTTTCTTCGGAATCAAAAAATATGGGGAATACCATCCCTTGATCCTCTCGGCTACAGGCACCAGTTCTATGGCGCCTTTCCCCAGCAGGGATTTGATTTCCTGCGCAAGGAGCGGATCCAGACCCTTCAAAGAGAGATTTCCTGGTGGACTGTCGTGAGGCCTCTGCCGGAAAGGAAGACAGTAGCCGTGGGCAAGGATCTCCAGACCCCACACATTTGAAGTAATGGCACGCCATTCTACAAGATGCTGCGCCAGCCTTCCCCCATCCAGCGAACCATGGGACATGGCCTCATGACTGAGTTGAAGTGGCTGCGGCAGCGCCTGAGGGCAAAGAGGCAACTGCCCAAGCGGCTTTGGCACCTCGAGTACCTTGTTTTCCACCTCTGGTACTCCTATGTTGGCCCCTCTGACTTCCATCTCCCCTCGATCTACCAAAGGAAGAGTAGTATTGAAAGCAACTTCCCCTCCATGGTTGTCCCCTAGGACAAAAAGGCGGAGGTTGGTGAACTGCAGCGCTCAACGACTTCGCTGCAGCTTTGGAAGTCTGCAACCTCAAGGATCTCGTCAGCCTTGCTGCCAAAAAGATGTACACCATCAAAGGGCATGTTAAGAAGCCGGGCTTGTACGTCAGATCTGCGCATCACGGTGCTCGCCGCCATGGACCAGCTGACACAGTCTGCCATGTCCAGACCCGTCTTAACGGATTCACACATGGCATCCTTGCCACCCTGAACGAGGGCAAGAAAACCATCCCGTTCCTCCCCTTCAGGAATATGTTCAGCCTCCAAAGACACACAATTCCACAAAGTGTGCGTGAATCTTGCAAGGGCACAAACAGAGCTGGCTGCTTGTAAAGCCATCCCCCCTGAAGAAAATACTTTTTTCGCCCAACCGTCAAAACGTTTGTAGTCCCTATCAGGAGGGATTGTAGGGTACGACGCCTGCTTTGCTGGGGCCGAAGCCGCCTGCACCGCCAAACTATCCGGAGTGGGGTGCGTAGTCAAGTAGCAGGGGTCGCCACTGGCTGGACGGTAATTTTACGGCAATGACTTGCTTACTGCCGGGAGAGACTCCAGAGCAGTCCAAGCCGCCGCCACCCTTCTCTGTAAGGCCATATGAAATGGCAGCACCGGGTCAGTGGGTGAACCTTAGTCAAGGATATCTGTCAGGTCATCCTGCAGAAAATCCACTGGTGGCGCAGACCACCCCAAGTACTCCGTCACCCTCGACATGAGACGCCGGTATGAAGATTCGGCGTGCGTGTCATGATGCCTAACCCCGGGGAACCAGACCAGGTCCAGCAACCCCGGAAGCAGGCATCACGTTATTTTGAGCATGCCCAAAAACCCCTGCTAGGGGCTGTTTGGGTGCGGTCCTGGCACCTATGGCGCCAGGCTCGTATGGAGAGTCAGTCCTGGCGCCTTAGGCGACAGGCTCAGAGTGGAACTTACCTGATGCAGACCATGCTGCAGAGCTCCAAGCCAAATGAGGCTTAGAAGGGACTATTTTACCTAGGGATTATTTTTTACTCGGGTGGGGCTGGGGAGGAATACTTACCTGGGACTACTTTGGAGGCTATTTAAACCACGCCCGAAGAGCAGTACACGCTTTGCGTTATTCTGCATCCAGCAGCGTAACGCTCACCGTGTCTGCAAGCCTGCATCCAGTCTTCTGCCACGCCCGCCTCGAGTCTGCAGCTCCTAGAAAAAGGGAGGAACAGAAGGAGTAAAGGTTAGAATAAGAGCAAAACCTTCGTTCCTTACATGAATTCCAGATCCACCGCGCCTTCGAGCTGGAATAAAGAAGCCTTTTATGCGCGCTGCCTCGCCTGCTGCAGCACCGTGCTGAACTCACCGGCCTTCGCAGCATCCTCACGATCCACCGCATCCTTCTGAACGTTCCCGCCGCATTCTCGCATCCAAGGCGAACACAAGAACAGCAAAGCTGAGCCAAGGGAACAAACATAGGCAATAGGAACTACCCCCATAGACTTACCCGATTACCGCCGGGGATACTATTCCTCTTCGCGGGTCGGCCTAGTCTCCATTGCATCTTCGCCGTACCCCGGCCCCTAAGGAGAACAAAAGGACAACAAGGTGAGACAAAGGGACAAACAAGGGGAACTCTTCTCACCGCAATAGACTTACCTAATATTACTGCCAGATGCATTATTCCCCGAACTTCATATTTTCTATCCACACCTGAATAAGGGAACAAGCAACAGGTTACATTCTGGCCTTATTTTATTGAACTGTGTAGGATAAGCCAAATCCTTACCTGAACTTCGTCAGCTACCACGAGGAACTCTTCGCTGGTGTCAAGCTGCTAACTGCAAGGAATCGGACAAGAGTGAAAGTCAGACATGTGAACTCTTACGAACTATATACTTTTCGGAGTCAATATTGTTCTGGAACTCACCAATTCCTTCGAGCCAGTGAAGCAACTGGTTAACGCGCCCCTGCGCTCAATGCAGGATGGAGAGCTCATCTTTTCAAACCATCAGGTGAGACTCTAAGAGGGGACATCAAAGGTGATCTGTGGGGAGAACAGCGGGGGTGGGGGGATTTACGCTCAACTCCACGGGTGGTTAATTCCCTTTCTCCATTTGCAGAAGAATATTCCTAAGGGCCAAGCAAACGAAGCTAGGTGGGCCAGTCCAGTCCGTCATCTCGGCCCTACGCGTCATATTGGTGAAGACCGCAGCTGTCCAGTTCAGATCGACGCCTCTGTGGAAGCCAGGTGAGTGTAACAGTGCGTGCCAGGCTCAGGCCTATCCAACTCAACCTCTGGAGAGGTGTCCAGACCACTGGCGTCGTGCAAAGATTGACGCAGGTCTTCCAACTGGCTATGACCAGACAATAGTTTGTCAGGAACCTCATCAGGAACCAAATCTTCATCGGACCCTCCAGAGGCTGAAATAAATACCTGGATGAGGGCACAGAAAAAGGATCAAATACAGGCCTCACTGACTTCCTCGGGGCCTTCCTCTCCGTTTCCACCGATGCACGGGGTACCTCCGGTAAAGCCTCCACAAAAGGCGTAGACGGAATCGGCGTCGAGCGAGGTGCCGATGGCTTCAACACAGGCCTCGAGGCCGGAGCCCCGAGCGTGTCCTTCGACGGCCTTGGCGCCGATGGCATCGATGACTTCCTCGGAGGCGGAGCCTCAAGAGAGTCCCTCGACGGGCATGGCGATGATGGCATCGACGTCTTCTTAGAAGACCTCACAGGCTCCGACGGTCTCGAGGGCATTGAGGAACGGGACCTGGAGCAGGCATGGCTAGAGCGATCTACCTTGTCCGATCGGGACCTCGACGGCTCATGATTATCGCGCCGACCACCCGAGCCCAAAGGCGTGCGAATGGTGGCCCTAGCGCATTCCTTGCCGGCTTCTCTCGAAGGCGCAGACAGAATGGAGCCCTGCGATTCGAAAATCGCCATCATTTCCTTACGAAATGCGTCCCATTCCGCAGGACAGGAATGCTTGGTAGGACAGGCTACCCACCGTCTGGCAGAGTTCTCGGGCGAGGACGGGGAAGGCGACCGCGCTCCTAGAAGAGGCAGAGGCATGGCAGGAACCACTCCGGGACCAAGACCCCATGGACCTACAGCGACAGGGAGAGTCGCCCCTCGAATCGTCGGTCGAAAGCCCAGCGGGTTTCGACTTTCGAGGTTTGGAAACCCTACCTACAGATAGCTTCTTCCGCTCCCGCAAGGCCTTCGACGTCAAAGACTGGCAATCGTCACAGTCATCAGTGGCGTGGTCCACGCAGAGGCACCAGAGCCAGACGTCTTGCGGGTCCGTAAGCGACATCTTGGAACTGCAGTCCCAACACTTCTTGACATCCGACCACGGGGTAGAAGACGACGAAGACATGATAATTTCACAAAAAAACAAGTTCGAAGAACCGATAGAAATCAGAAGAACCGAGGCACATCGAGATCTCGGAAGCGAACACGTTCGTGGAAAAAATGGAACAACTCAGGCTACGGGCGTCGTGCGTCCTACTTATAACATCCGGTGATGTCAGTTCGACGGAGGCCCTCGAGGACAGCGTATCGACGCAGAAAAAAATTCCGAAGCAGCACAACTCTGGTGATTACCGGTCATACATGTGGAATACGTCGGAGGAACCAATCCCCTCGAAAGCCATATTTTTATACCTGGCTCGTCATCTTATCTTCAGGAAACTGGGGACCAATTATGCAGATCAATGCTGGAGTTTAGGCAAGCATATTATAATACATTTCCTCACATCTTCTCTTGGCAGAATGGTCAATGGGATACTGTTGATTCTTGTGCCCACATTTTGTGAAAAAGTGTTCAGGAGATCATCCAATCTTACTTCAAACATGTGCAGTGCTTGATTGCAGTTGGCTCCTTTTGCCATTTCAATGAACGCTGAGCCTTTAATTCATTTCTTCTAATTCTGGCTTCTTATTTATTTATTTTGGATTTGTAGAGTGCACTACAGCCCATAGGCATCGAGGTGCCATAAGGATATTTACGAGTGCTTGAGGGTTACAGGAAGCGGCCCGTGGACAGATGCTTAATACAGTTTGCTTGGTTACACGCTCAGAGGTTACATTGCATAGTACAGTGAATGGGCAAACTAATGGTATACATTGCATAGCGTAGCGGGACAGGTCCATTCATAATACAGTTGCAGGGCGAAGGGATGGTTACCTATATAATACATAGCGCGGTGGGACGGGCCCTTTCAGATAAACAGCCTCGTTTTTATGGCCTTGCGGAAGGTTGCATGAGTGTCGATTGTCCTGATCTGTGCTGGGAGGGTGTTCCAGAAGGTCGCGCCATGGTTGGGAAACTGGAACCTCCAGCACGCTCTCTGCGTGTGTGAGGAACAGTAATACCCCTAGAGGGTCTGGATGTAGTCTGTTTGGTGATCCTTTGTGCTAGGTAGAAGGGTGCCAAGCCGTGAAGACATTTATGTGTAAAGGCAAGTGTTTTGAAGACAATCCCTTCCTTAATGGGTAGCCTGTGTACCTGCCTCCGGACCCCGGAAATGTGGTCCCTGCATGAGATGCCTGTTGCGGCCTTTAAGGCATTATTTTGAGCTATATGGAGTTTAGCCAGATTCTTTTGGGAGGTCCCAACAAAGAGGGCATTGCAGTAGTCCAGCCTAGAGCCAATGATGGCCCTAGCGATGGTGATGCAGTTCTGTTGGGAGAGAAATGGCCTAACTGCATTGATCAGTTTAGAATCATAGGCTGCAGAGGATGCAATGGCATTGACCTGCCTATCCATGGTAAGGCTAGGTTCGAGATACACGTCGAGTGTCTTGATTATGAGAGACTGTGATGGGAATGTTGTCAATGGTGAATGAACAATACTCCTTGTCCAATTTACCAAATGTGGAGGGGGATCCAACCAGCAGAAGTTCTGTTCTCTCACTGTTGAGGCACAGACAGCTTTCTACCATCCAGGATTGAATTGTAGAGTAGAAGAAGTTGGGCGTGTTCATATCAGTTGGATAGTCACCTGAGAGTGGGATGAGCACCTGGGTGTCATCAGCATAGTTGGTATATGAGATGCCCAAGGCGTCAAGGATTCTGAACAGGGACCTGGTGAAGAGGTTATAGAGAGCAGGGGCTATGCAGGATCCCTGTGGGATCCCACATTTGATTGGACTGGGGGGATGGCACTAGGCTTCTGCAATTGAAGGTTATGTTTAAAGAGAAACTTAATTCCGCTTTAATGAAGAGAATAGAATTTGCAATGCTTCAGCAAGCTCAGTGAATTTCATGGGAGCTCAAGCACCACTGGCAGCTCGAGCTGCTATTTCTTTTGTTTGTTTTTATTTGATGTATGCCTGAGTTGTCATAGTATAAAGTGTACATTGTGCTTGTGTTTAATTGTATCTTTGGAGGGAAGCTCTACATGCTATATTAAGGATCAATATGTTACAGTAAGTACCCTTAAAAGTTTTGGCCCAGGAAAGATGGGTGTTGTAAGTAGGTTTGGGGGACAGGTTTAGGCCGGGCAAGCAGACATTGGGGTCTCCAAGTCGAATCCATGTCCCAACAAGGAACTAGACAATGTAAGCTAAACAAGGAAGATACCAGGTGAGACAACCCTATGAGGCAAAGAAGGCATCAGCAGTGACGGCTAACGCAGGAAAATTCTGCAGAACCCATCAAGGGTCACATGTCAGCCTATGGAAGAAGGAGAGTACAGTAAGCCAGTGAGAAAATGGCCCCACGATGGAGGCAGTTGCTAGAGGCAATCCAAGATGTGTCAGGACAGTGCTGAGGTGGAGTAGCAGCAAGTCACTCCATTTTCCAGTCCACAAAGACCGGATACCTTTAGGCACTTGGGTCTGAGGCATGTTACCAGGGGAGCAGTTAAGATAGAAAACAGCAAGGGATTCCAACATCTGAAAGAAAGAGGGAAGCAAAGACAAAGCAGCAGGGGGCACAGCCATCACAGTCAACAACATTCCTGGCAGCACACAAATCTGTTGGCAGACAGCCAGTCAGGCTGCCCCTACAAAGCACCAGAGGCACTCCCACAGAGGATGTAGATTTGGAAGTATGAAGGACTTCATACCAGTATACTCAAGTTTAAACCACAACCAAGTGTGTAAGGAGGGGGGGATTCAGCATGAGCCCAGATCAGCGGGTGCATTCTTAAGACCAGGTTCAATCACTGATAAAGCTCACTTATTATTCGAATAGACATAATGGCTATAAGAAAAACAACTTTGTAAATGTGGTCTTTGAGGGATGCTCTGTGCATTGGATCAAAGGTGGCCCTGTGAGCTTACAATTAAAACCCAACCTAGGGGCGGATTCGCATCCCGTGGGTAAATCCGTTTTACTCCCTCCATGAAGGCTTTAACAACTGGAATTCTTCAACAGGAAACCTGGTTTTGAGGTGCTGTATATGCAGATAATGCCACTAACTGGACCTTAAATAAATTAAAGACCAGCCCTGAATCCAACAAATGCAAGAGATACTGCAGTATATGCAATGGTGAACAGTGAATTGGGCTGACATTTGACCTTCTACATCACATAACAAACCTCTTCCACTTACTAAAGTAGTAGTGTATAGTGTTAAGTTTACGGGCTTCCCTTAATATTTCCATGAATCTGTCAGGTAAATTAAGGTGTCTGAATTCAATGTCCTCAGGAGCAAAGCTGGTAAGTTGGTTGTATGAGGTTGCGGGTGTTGAATTACCCTTGATTGTGTGGCAAGCTTAGAGAGGGTGTCAACTTTATTGGTGGGGAAATGGGCAGTTTCAGGAGGAGGGAGTACCCCGTTTGGCACATTCACATTTGGGCTATCAAGATCATTGTCGAGTGCTCGAGGTGAATTTTGTGGATCACTGTACTCGATAGTGGGGACGGAGGAAAAGCGCAAGCAAATATCCCTGACTAATTGATGCACAGCGTGTTCCTCAAGAACCCCTTCTGTGGGAACCTGAAGACGTAACTTTGGCATTTTGCATTTTCTCTTGTGGCAATGAGATCTACCTCTGGTTCACCATTGAGTAAATATTACATCTAGTATGTCCGGATATATTTCACATTCGTGCTCTAGAGGGTGATTTTCACTTTGTGTCTCTTCTGAGTAATTGTATTCCCCTGGGACCGGTTGTGCTTGGAGATATATTCCCCTTCTGAGACACCACCTCCAAAGCAGCCACACTTTTCTGACTGTTCTCTGGTGACTGGCAATGTAACAAGGGATGCGTTTTAGTAGGTTTTGCACCCTCTCATTGGAGGGGAAGACCAGAGTTTCCTTTGTGTGGATTACGGCTTCCAAAAACTGTTTTTCTGATTGGGGACTAAGGAACAAGTTACTTACCTGTAACTATTGTTCTCCAGCATGGGTCTAGCATGGATTCACATGCTCATGAATATTCCCAGTCAGGCCGTGAATCCTCGGTAAAAGAAAACACAATTTCACTTTCCATTACAAACTGTATTTCTCCTCTAAACCAATCACTGAGCTCTGGGTCATACTGCCCCCAACCAATGACTGCCCTCTACCTAAGCCCCTCCTCTGGCAGCCATCTTCAGATTTGGTAAGCACGTAAAGCGGCAGTATGACCAAGAAGAGCCGCAGAGCGGCCGGAGGGAGGCAGGATGGAGGGTTCGCATGTGCATCCATGCCAGACCCATGCTGGAGAGCAATAGTTCAAATTAATTAACTTGTTCCTTCTCCAGCATGGGGTCTGCCATGGATTCACATGCTCATGAATAGAGAATACATAGCAGTACAATATTACACAACCACAGGAGTTGGCAAAGCTCAACAGAAGCAATTACTCTTAACTCTGGAACAGGCTCACCTCCAAGTGAACAGGTTGCGTAGCACTGCTTGGCCAACCCTGTGCGTGGACCTCCACGAGGCAGCCCTGCAGATGTCCAGCAGGAACACACCAGACAGGAACGCCGTTGTTGCATCGATCGCTCTGGTGGAATGGGCTCTCGGAAGGCCGGGCAGCGGTCGGTTAACCAACCGTTGACAGTGTTTGATGCAGCCGGAGAGCCACCTGGAGATGGAAGCCTTGGACAAGGCCTTCCCATGGTTCACAGAACCAAACTTCACGAATAGTTGAGACGTCTTCCGGAAACACTTTGTGCATCCACACAGAACTTCAGAGCACAAGCCACATCCAGCATGTGTAAAGTCGTTTCAGCCGGCGACGGCGGTTTCGGAAAGAACATAGGCGACACCGAAGGCTCGTTGAGGTGGAATTCAGACTGAACCTTTGGCATGAAGGAGGGGTGCGTCTGTAGCACCACCCTTGTGTCATGAAAATTCAGATAAGGCTGTTTGCAGGATAGGGCCTGGCTCTTACCTACTCTCCTGGCAGAGGCTCAAAGGGGGCCGCCCATGAGCCTCGTCAGTACCACGTTGAGTTCCCACACCGGGGCAGGACCCTTCACTGGTGGGAACTATCGAAACAGTCCTTTGAGGAACTCATTGACGGGACGGTGGAACCAAAGAGAAGACCGTCCTGGTGACCAGGTGTAACGGGGGATAGCCGCCAGATGCACCTTGATAGAGGCGTGTGTCAGCCCAGTCTTGCCCAACGACAACAAGTACGGCAGGATTTGCAGGCCGTGACCCTCAGAGGATTGATCTTCTGCATCCAGCACCACATCGCAAAACGCTTCCACTTGTGTCCGTACCACTTAAGAGTCCACAACGCTTTGGCCCTGGCAAGGACCTCCCTGCGGTCTGCCGGCAACTCGTACCCTCCGAACTCTAAGGCTGCAGAAGCCAAGCCTTCAGGTTCAGCGACCCTGGGTCGTGATGTAGGATTACGCCTCCTTCTCTGGCGAGCAAATCTGTGACCACTGGCAGCTTGACCGGAGGCGACGTTGACAGGCTGAGAAGATCTGGGTACCAAATCAGCCTCGGCATGATGGGATGACTAGGATCATCCTGCATCGTCGCCGTTTAAGTTGATTGATGACTCACAGTAAGAGGCAACGGAGGGAACGCATACAGGAACAGGCCTTCCCACAGGAAGGAAAACGTGTCCCCCATGCTCCTCGGCTGGTGGAACCTGCTGGCGAATTTCTGCCATTTGGAATTTGTTGCTGTCGCAAACAGATCGGTATGGGGTCTGCCCCATTTGAGGAAGAGGTGGTCCACTTGATCCTGTCGAAGTTACCACTCGTGTCAGGAGCGCTGCTCCCAGCTGAGGGAGTCGGTGATGGTGTTCTTCACTCCCGTCCAGGTGAAAAGGGATGAGGAACATCGCTTACATGACAGTCCAGTGCCACAAGTCCTGCGTCTCTCTGGAGAGCGCTGGGGATCTGGTGCCCCCCCCCCCCTGCTTCCTCATGTAGAACATTGTGGTGGTATTGTCCAGGAAGACCCTCACCACTTTGCCCTTGAGGGACGGATGGAACGACTTGAGGGCCCAGAACACTGCCCGCAGCTCCAGGATATTGATGTGGAGATCCCTCTCCTTCGGTGGCCACAGGCCTCTGGCGTGGAGACGTCCCTTATGATATATGATATGATATGATAGTTTATTTATATAGCGCCTATACACAATGTGTTTCAAAGCGCTTCAAGGAGGGAAGGGAACAAAGGAAAATACATTTACATTCAGCAAAAGTCCTTGAAACAGTACAGAATGTAAAAATAACTATCATAATAGGCCTGTCGACATTTCTGATAGTGCAAGTGCATAGAACAAGTAAGGCAAGAGGTAATGGATAGGAGGAGAACAAAGCAAGCAGTAACATTACTATGTCTGACGACAATTTACGCAGTGCAGGTGGTAACAAGAGGAGTGGTGGGAGGGGGGGCAAGGGTACGGAGGGGAAAGGAGAACAAGGCACGATACTGAACAAAAATGTCGGTGACAAATTTGAAAGTAGGGGAGGGGGGAGGAAGAGAACAAGGGGGGGAGGGGGGACAGACAAGCTGCTATCGAGAGTCAAGGAACAAAAGATAGGAGTAAGTGCTAGGAGGGGGAAGTCTGAGAGGAGGGAGAAGGAGTGGGGAGTAGGAGAGGTAGTAGAAGAGGATGGATGTGAGGAGGTGGGAAGGAGGCAGGAAGGGGGGTGGAACGCAGAGCAAGAGACTCAGAGGGGGAAGGGGGGCACACAGGCACTCACGGAGGGGCAGGGGGGCACACAGGCACTCACGGAGGGGCAGGGGGGCACACAGGCACTCACGGAGGGGCAGGGGGGCAAACAGGCAGTCACGGAGGGGCAGGGGGGCACACAGGCAGTCACGGAGGGGCAGGGGGGCACACAGGCACTCACGGAGGGGAAGGGGGGCACACAGGCCCTCACGGAGGGGAAGGGGGGCACACAGGCACTCACGGAGGGGCAGGGGGGCACACAGGCACTCACGGAGGGGCAGGGGGGCACACAGGCACTCACGGAGGGGCAGGGGGGCACACAGGCACTCACGGAGGGGCAGGGGGGCACACAGGCACTCACGGGGGGGAAGGGGGGCACACAGGCACTCACGGAGGGGCCTGCGATCCGGCGTACCGCGGTGGACAGCGGTAGACAGGGCCTTAGGAGTGGGCCTTGTGAGGAGGGCCGGCCAAGCCTGCCGGCCTCCCCATTGGCCCAGATGATCAGGGCAGCAACCAATCCCACATCCCCAGCAGCACCATGCCTAGCACTCCGGTGCAGGCACTGAAGACAGCCATCTTGGAATGGCGGAATCCAACAAAGGAACAAGTATGGCAATTGACTACACATGAAAAACGGAGCATTATGTAGGCCCCCAATGCATTTAAATACATACTGGTGCAAAGAGCCAATGCAGGCTGAGTCCAAAACACAATTTAGGTCCAGTTTCAGGCGTCGCCGCTCGCCGCTTGTTTAAGCCCAAAAGTGTGGGGCTTACCTTAGATTAGTGTCCGCACTGCGAGTGCAAGTGAAAGTCATGGCAGGAGAAGGTGAGAAGAGCTGCAACCGCTCCGGCGGCCCAGCTCCCCAGCCCTCTTGGAAGCATCTGTGGTGACCGTCTCCTGGTACGGGGAGCTCTGGAAACCTGTGCCCCTGGCGATGTTGGAGCGCACGCCTCACCACCTTATTGCTCGACGGAACTCTTCGCCGTGCGCAATCTTGTCTGCAAAGCTTCCAGACACCTGGATCTACTGAGCATCCAAGAATTCTTGAAGGGGTTGCATGCGCAACCTACAGAGGCGGATGAGGTAGCTGCACAACGGCATCATGCCAAGCAGCGACTTGATGGTCCACACCTTGCCCAGCATGGCCGCTACCCTCTGTTCCAAGGGGGCCGCCAGGCAGGCAACCATGTTGAGCCTGGCGCCCAGGAACGGCAAGTTTGGTGATGGTATCAAGAAGGACTTCGGATAGTTGACGAAGAACCCCAGATCCATCAGCAGCCGGACGGTCCTCTCAGTGTATACAACGGCTACTTTCCTTGACTTGGCCCGGATGAGCCAGTTGTCGAGGTACGGGTAAACGTGTATCCCCTGTAGACACAGATGGGCTGCCACTGGTGCCAGGCACTTCGTAAACACCCTGGGCACCTACTTTAGTCCGAAGGGGAGGGCCTTGAATTGATGGTGCCTTCTATGTACTACAAAGTGCAGGAACTTCCGATGCTTCTTGTGAATGGGGACGTATGCGTCCTTAAGATCCAGCGACGTCAAGAAGACTCCTTCCTCCGGTTGGCTGAGCACGTGCTGTAACGTGACCATTGTGAATTTTTGGGACTTGAGGTATTTGTTGAGATGCTGCAGGTCCAGAATGAGCCTCCAGCCCCCGGTCTTTTTTACCAAGAAGTATCTGAAGTAGACTCTGGAGCGCCAGAGACGCTTTGGAAACCAGCTCAATCGCCCCTTTTCTTATCATGGGCCGTACCTCCGGCAGGATCTGAGGGATGTGCTGCTCCTACCGGGCCACCGGTGGTATACGCGGACACTTCTGCTGGAACTATGGAGTGTGTCCGTGGGCGAGAGCATCCAGCACCCACCGGTCAGTGGAGATCTTCCACTCGCTGACAAAGCCCGCCAGCTGGCCTCCTACCAGGGTGCATGGGTGGGGGCCCGACATCCTGGCTGGTTCAATCTTGCTTCGATGCCTGTGTGCCACCTTGGGAGCGAAGACAGCCACCTCCCCCAAAAGCCTTGGAATGGCCTATGTAGGCCTCCTGGGTCATGGACTGGGAGGTTTGGCGGTACGAAGTGGACCCTCGCCGAAAACATTCGAGGATCGGCCAGACTTCCGCTGGAGGCACGAAAGGACTGGCGGTGCTGAAGAGTGTCCAAGGCATAGGGCATCTCAGTGTCAGTCTTAATGGCCTGCAATGACTCATCAACAACCTTCCCAAATAGGTTGTCCCCATCGAAGGGCATGTCCAGAACCCTCATCTGGATTTCCTGACTAAAGTTGGTGGCTTTCAGCCAGCCATGACGACGGAGGCAGACACTGTTCCCCATCTGTCGGAACCCTGTGTCTGATGTCCAGGGCCACCGTGATGACATGGCCCTCCTGGAGGGTGGAAAGCGCCTCGACCCGCTTGTCGTCGGGCAGGAACTCAAGCAGCGGGGGCCATTTTATACCACAGCTCCCTGTCGTATCTGGCCTGGATAGCAAGGGCGTTTGTTGCCTTGACTGCTGACGCTGCCGAGTAGATTACTTTTCTTCCAATGGCATCCAACTTCTTCCTCTCGCTATCCGGATTGACAGAGGATGAAGACGACTTTTTCCTTGCTGCCATTGAGACCACAGAGTCCGGGGAAGGCTGTTAACGTAGGCACTTTGGTGCAGACTCAAGCACCTGGTACTTTTTCTGCAGCCGATCCCTCTTGGCTGGGGCTGGGTTCCTCATCAAAGCCAGGCCTTCCTCCCAAACGTCATCCAGGAGAGGCACCGCCAAGATGGTCTTCCTCTTGGCCTCGTGTCATTGATATAAGAATCCTTCCTTCCTGGTCTCCTCCAATGTCAGTTGGAAGAGTTCCGACACTCTGGCGACCATGGCATGGAACAGCCCCACCTTATTCGGGGGCGAGGCCCTTGGCTGAGGCGAACCGCCTGCCGTGGTCATGTCTTTGTCCGTCGTGTCCGTCCCCGTGTCCCTGGGGGGGTGGGGGGTAGGGCACGTGTGGACGTTAATGTGGCGTAGGGTGCCACTTCATCTTTTTCAAAGGGGGTTGGTCTGGTGCCACAGGGGCCGGCGGTGTCATCGGCATCAGTTTCTGTATTTCCAACACCAGTGTCCAAAGGATGTCCAGCGACACATCCCTCAGAGGGTGTCGGGTAGTAGACAGACTGGGCCCCGCGCCATCGTCAGCAGGTCTGCCGTCGTCGCCACCATCGTCATACCCATCAGTGTTTTCTCTGCCGGCATTGTCGTCTCCCACGTTCTCCTGGATCGTGTGGATGGACGTTTGGTCCTCCTCATCCGGGGAAGAAATGTCTGTGCCCTGGAGTACGGTTGAGGCCACTCCCCTTTTTTTGCATCCCGGGGAGTCGGATTCGGGCTCAGAGATGGCATCCTCTTCTTCGGAGTTCTCTCCCTCGGCTTGGCCGATGCCTCCCGGGGCTACCCTTCCTGGTCAGCCGCCTGGGCCTTCTGGGGTAGGTCTGGCGTTGTGTCCAGCGCCTTCGTCTTCTCTGGCTTTTCCCACAGCTTTGCCGGGTTAGCTGATTTTCTCTTCAAGGAGGAGCTGGAGCGATGGCTGTAGATGGAGGAGGAGTGTGCCCTGCCCGTCGCAGGCACTGTTTGCACGGCGCCCCTGACGGAAACATAATTGCATCGCTTGGCCTTGTCTTGGGCCCCCACAGACGGAGCACTCTCAAAGGACTTAGAAGCCCGCTTTTGGATTGGCCGGTCCTGGGTGAGGCATGCCCTGCTTCCCATCCGGGGCAGAGGCCTTGGTGCTGAGCCACGCCGCCAGCCTACTGTAACTATCCCTCACAGTTTGTTTGTAGAACTCGAGGCAGATCTCGTAATTGTCACAGGTTTCCCCCTTTCTCACCTGTCTTCGATGTTTGCTGGAATTCTTTGAAGGAGTCTTCTTGCGTACGGTTCGGGTTTTGTACAACCCTGTGTAAGCGTCTTCGCATTCCAGCGTGTGTTCAGCGTTCGAATCCAGGAATGCTTAGAATGTCCGGGATATCCAGGAAATGAGGGATGGTGTACTCGGAGACGGGTACACTAAGTCCAGTATTCAAGATAGGATAAAGAGGAAGGGAATGATAGAGGAAGGAAAGCTAGGGTCTGGGCACCAGGAATCAAATGAGTTCAGCAAAGGTGAAATACGGAGCACACGTCTAGCCACTGCAAGCGGTAGCATTGAGATGCGCGGGGGCGTGGTTTCTTTATGGAACGTGCTACGTCTGACATGGAGGCTGGTGGACAGCGTTGTATGTTAGACGGTCATGTTGGAAGTACTACTGAGTGCAAGCCCCGATGTGTCAGGGACCAGGAAGTCCAAAAGGGACGCGTCCTATGGTTCATGACAGCATGCCTCCTCCGAAAACCTGTCCCACCAGGTTTGCCCGGGTGTATGAGATGATACCTTCTGAGTAATCTGGGGGTATTTAGGTTTGAGGTTGGTTCCCAAGTGCATTCACTAGGAGGGTATCCTTTCCACTCAACCAGGTATTGAAGTTGACCTCGTTTGTACCTGGAGTCGCATATTCTGGATACTTCGTATTCCAGTTGGTCATCGACAATTACGGGGTTAGGTCTGAAGGTCGTCCGGGAGGACTGGATGTATGGTTTTATTAAAGACGTGTGAAAAACTGGATGGATCCTCTTCCAGGAGTCTGGTAGTTTGAGTCGGAAGGCCACTGGGTTTATGATTTCTTTTATGGAAAAGGGGCCATAATACCGGGTGTTAGGAAAGATTTCTTAATTGTAGGTCATTTTCCTTCCATGTGGTAACCCCTAAACATTTTGCTGTTTTCACCCTGATCTAGACTTTGCCAGAGAAGCGCCGCCTTCCACCGCACTCCTCTGGGCTTATGCTCCATTCTTATGGGGAAACTGACATGCCCTTAAGACAGTCAGTACCTGGAAACGTTTTCCGTAGTTCTTTTATCATGTTGCAGCTTTCGTGCAACATGACACAAGAGGGCACTGTAAGCTAAGTTACTGCTCTCTTGGGTCTCTAGTCACTCTACAGGCCCTAGACCCTCTCTTTGGATTGTTAATGAACGGTGCAAGTGAATTCCGGACGGGACTGGTGGCAGTAATCGTTTCTTTGTGTTTTGAGCTCCTTTTGGCTGTTTAAGCGCGTTTCTCGCGCTTAGCCCAAAATGGTGGCCTGGCTCACAAAATGGCAAGACCACGAGGCTCTTTGTCCTGCCCGCTGACCGTCTTGCCCCCTTCACCTTCCCCAGGTCGAGCCGACCCGGGGCCTTCCTTATTTGGGCATGTACTTTCCCACGAAACACAGATGCTTTTGCGGGCTTCTACAGGCCTTGTGTGAGCCTCCAGGATGTGGGCTGGGATGTCTGGTCCCAATACACATCCTGGGTGCCAGAGAGTCTAGTGTGTCTTGAATGCCTGGGACCACGGTGGTCCGTGATAGGTCCACGTATGGTGCGAGTGTTTTGTGAGCAGATCTCCCATTGGGTCCTCTCAGGTTTGGCGCAAAGGGAACTCTGGATAAGAGGAGGCTAGAAACACCACTACCATGTCGATCTCCCGAGTTCTCACAAATGACGGATACAGGAGCCAAGTATCCTGCAACTAAGAGACTGAACCGAGGAATCGCTGCTGACCCGCTGAAGGACTCCTCCTCTGCACTGCTGTCACCCTGTGAAACCATTCTGCCTCTGATCGAACGAGAAGGCCTGTACTGGTAGTTCGACCCTTTGCAATAGTGGGAACAATTATCCTCGGCATCTTCATCATCTCCTGCACGTAAGCCTTCGGAAGCGTCCCTGGGCCATCCAATGGACTGACCAGCCTACACAGGAGTCTTGCTCTGTTACCGCCATCGGGTTGTGTTGTATTCCGAGTCCTTAGCACTCTCACACGATTCGTAAACTTGGCATTCCCAGGTCTGAAGTGAGAAGTGTACATTGGACTGAAATACACACGGCCGCTTCGTTGCCCTGCTGTGGTAACAATCTGTGCGGGTTCACTTCGTTTGGGACATCTTCCACTCGAACCTCTGCTGCCACGGAATCTACACGACGCCGAGACGTCCCCTGCTCGTATCTGAACCTGCCAGCACTGAAACTAATGCGGTGAAGCCTGGGTCTGCCTGCATCGGGGACCGGTGAGTAGCAATGCTAAGAACTGGTCGCCCTCCTGCAGTAGCCTGTAGATTTTCCTTGCTGTGTTAAGCAGCACGCTTTTTTCGCACTCGCGCTCTGCTTCTGCCCACAAGTGGAGGCTGCGCTTGACTAGCGGAGATTTGTTCGCCCTCCTTTGTTCACCGCTCTGAACTGCCCGATTCCCTTGAAGAGACTCCCTTTGGCACCAGCGTGTGCAGGTACTTTTGAGCACAATGCTCCACTCTTCGTAGGGCTCGGATTTCCTTCTAGTTAGGTGGCCTCTGAAGGCGAACTGGGTCTAACGATTACTTGCACTGCCCGTTTTCCTCCCCATCTAGGTGGTCTGCATATTTCGTGCTTCGAACTCTTTAGACCCTTTGGTAATTGTTTACATATTGTATTTGATTGTGATGTGTTGGTTTACTTGAGTTTTATCGTGATTCTTTGCTATGGTCAATATTACAAAGGCCTTGTAAAAAAATGTGTCTATATTTTGATATAACACCTGCTTGGAGTAATTTGTAAGTGTCCTTGCTTTGTGCGCTCATTGCAGGCTTTCAGTCACCCTCACCCCTCTTGAGACCTAGTCTTGACCGCCGCGATCGCTACCTTGATTAGTCTGGCTTGTCCAGAGGTTAACCTGTTCCAAGAAACTAGGCTGGCCTTCTGAACCTCTTCCCCTCCAGGACAGAGTTCAGAAATCCATCTAAACACCGGGGAGCCAACTTATTTGGTCGTAGATTTCGGGGCAGTAGTTTCGAGGACAGCCAGACCTTATCACCTACTGCGTAAGAGGGTCCTGGTCTTCTTTTGGAGTCTGCATAATGCTTGGTACGATTTAGGGCTCTTTCTAAGTGCTCTTTGGCTTCCTTCTGTACTTTGATGAAGGTTTCAATCCAAGAATCTACTGTAGGAACAGGTGTAGGGTGTGGGAAAACGGAAGGTAGCACTGAAGGGTGAAACCCTTGATTACAGAAAAAAGGGCTGGTCCTGAGCGCCGAATGATCCGAATTGTTGTAGGCAAACTCAGCCACAGGTATTAAGAGTGACCAATCAGCCTGAACTTTGGAAGTGAAGCAACGAAGATACTGTTCTAGGGTTTGATTCACACGTTCAGTAGCCCCATTAGTCTGTGGGTGATATCCTGAAGAGAGGGCGCGTTGAATCCCTAGTATTCGACAAAGGTGTTTCCAAAACTGAGAAATATATTTAGGTCCTCTGTCTGATATGATCTTGGAAGGAAGTCCATGAAGTCGGAATATGTGTTCCAGGAAGATTCCATCAAGTTATGAGGATGATGGTAGTTTATATAAGGGTGTAAAATGAGCCATTTGAGTGAATAAATCAATGGTGACCATGATAGTCGTGCATCCCCAAGAAGGTGGCAATTCCACAATGAAGTCTGTAGCAATAATTTCCCAGGGACTTGTTGGTAGCGTGGGCTGCAGCAGGAGACCCGCCGGTCTATGGTTATGTTTGTTTTGACTGCAGACTGCGCAGGCTTAGATGTACAGTTGTATGTTAGTTTTCATTTTTGGCCACCAAAATTGTCTTTGTATTAGACGGAGGGTGTTGGTGACGCCATGATGTCCGGAGTGAAGGGTATCGTGGCAGAGGTTTATGATCCTTTGCTGCAGTTTCTGTGTAGGGATGACTAGACCATTATCCTTGAATAGATATCCGTCCTTAGTTCTCAGATTCCATCGATTCTTCCCAGAAAATTCCTTCCAAAGCTCAGAGGACTGGGTTTGTATTCTAATGTCTTCTAAGAGGCTGATTGCTTGTGCTATGAAAATTGTATACGGGGAAATATCTTAAGGAATGACCGATCTTCAAGAGGTTCGTAGTCGGGATGTCGGGTTAAAGCATCAGCAATTATATTCTGTGTCCCAGGGACATGATGGATCTGAAACTGGTACTGGGCAAAAAAGAAGGCCCAACGGGCTTGACAGCTATTTCTACATTCCAGAGCCTGTAATACTTGAAGATTTCGATGGTCTGTGCGGACCTGGACCGGATGTTTCGCTCCTAGAAGTAGATGATGCCACTCTGTGAAGGCTTGGCGGATGGCTAACAGTTCCTTTTCTCAAACGGAATAATGGGTTTCGCTGGGAGTTAGAGTCTGTGAAAGATAAGTAATGGGATGTTCCAGATTGTCCTCGAATTCCTGTTTTAGAACTGCTCCAATGGCGTAATTAGAAGCGTCCGTTTCCACTAGGAAAGGACGATTTATGTCAGGTTGAGCCAGGATGGGAGCTTGTGTGAATTCTGTCTTTAGCCGTTGGAATGCTTCATCTTGGGCTGTTGTCCAAAGAAAGGGAGTATCTTTTTTCAACAACGCAATGATTGGTTGAACTATCTCCGAAAAGGAAGGTATGAATTTTTGGTAAAAGTTAGCAAGCCCCAGGAAGGATTGGATTTGTTTCACTGTAGTCAGAATGGGCCAGGATAGTATGGCCTTTACCTTTGCGTGGTCCATCCCGATACCTTCTGGGCTAAGGACAAATCCTAGATAGTGAACAGTAGAGACATGGAAGAGGCATTTCTCGGGTTTAGCCAGGAGCTTGTGTTCACGTAGCTGCTATAACACTGCCTTAACATGCTCCTCATGCTTGAGATGGTCCTTAGAGAATATTAAGATATCGCCCAGGTATACTATGCCGAAGAGGAACAGCATATCAGAAAACACCCAATCCATGAAGCGTTGGAAGACCGCTGGGGCATTAGCAAGTCCGAAGGGCATGACCAGGTACTCAAAGTGACCAAAGGCGGTTTTCCATTCGTCACCTTCCCTGATACGAATCAGATGGTAGGCTCCTCTGAGATCCAATTTCGTGAAGTTTACAGCTCCTCTTACTGCCTCCAGGATATCGGAGATCAAGGGCAATGGATAACGATCCTTCAGGGTGCATTGATTTAGACCACGATAATCACGACAAGGCCTGAGCTCATTAGTATCTTTTTTAGGAACAAAAAACAACAAGGCTCCAGCTGGAGATTTGGATGGTCGTATGGTGCCATTTTCAAGGTTGGTATCCAAGTATTCACTGAGGGCCCTTTTCTCAGGTTCGGATAAAATGAACATCCTTCCAAAGGGAATCGCAGCTGAGGGTTCAGTATCAATAGCACAGTCTCCAGGTCTATGAGGGGGGTAGGGCCTGAACTATGGCAGTTGAAAACACATCGGCATAGTCCTGATAGGCCCTAGGAACCTGGATGATATTTGAGACTGAGTGGCCCTTGCTGGTCTGTCGGTGTACCTCCAGAAGATGTCGGCGCGGAATCCAGGAATAGACAATGAGACATACAATGTTCGGAACCCAGGAACAAGGATCCTGCTGCCCAGTTGATGTATGGGTTGTGCCTGTGTAGCCAGGGCATGCCCAATACCATTGGGTAATGAGCAGACTTTATGATGTTAAATTTAATCATCTCTCGATGGTGATTTATTGAGAGCTGTATCTCCTTGGTTTGAAGGGTTATGGGTCCTGAAGAAAGGGGTCTTCCGTCAATTGCCTCTGCAGGTTGCATGTCATCTCGAGTTTCATATGGAATGTGGTGGTTGGTGACCCAATCTTGATCTATGAAAATCCCCATGGCTCCACAATCCACCAATGCCAAAATGGGGTAGGTTTCGTTCTTGGATGGCGATAGAAAGGCCTGTAAAATCACTAGATTGTTTTGTCCAGGAGAGTTCAAGGATGGAATAGATGTGGAGCAAACATCTCTCTCCCGAAGCTGTGCTCCATCTAGGATCGGGAGCTGGCGTTTCCCGAACGCAGTGGAGGAGCTAGAGGACACTCTCTCACTAGGTGTTTATCTGAGGCTCAATACATACATAGCCCCATGTGGATCCTTTGCATTCTTTCTTGCGGGGATATGGGTCCACGGAAGGCCCCAAGTTGCATGGGTTCTGGTTCATTGGCAGGAGCAGGAGTGGGATCAGCCTTCGAGGAGGTCTCTAAGATTTTTCTGGAAGGGCATCTTGGTTTTCTTCTTCTCTGCCTTCCTTTCCTGGATACGAAAGTCTATCTGCAGAGAGAGAGATCCATAAGAGCCTGGAATTAACCTGGGCAAATTACTCTGGCTAGTTCATCCTTGATGTCTTCATTTAGCCCTCTTCGAAAAGAGTAAAGCAGGCTTCTAAAGACCAATCCGCTTCTTTAGCCAATTGCTTAAAGCGTGTTACATACGTAAGCATGTCCTGGGAATCTTGTTGGAAATCAAGTAGGCGTTCCTGGGCACTATAGACCTGTTCTGGGCGGTCAAACATGGTCTTTAGAGCCTGTATGAATCCGTCGTAGTCATCCAGGAAGGCATCTCCAGAATTAACTAAAGGCGTGGCACAAGTTAATGCATTCCCGGAAAGGTGCGAAATTATAAAGCCCACCTTAGCCCTGGGGGTAGAAAAGTAGTAGGGCTTAAAGGTAAAGTGGACTAAGCACGAGTCAAGGAATCCGCGAAGGGTTTTCCCAGACCCGTCTTATTTATCAACTACACCGCCCAATAATACGCTTTCCTTGGTAGCGGAATCACGGGACAAGACTAATTGTTTTAATGCGGCATTCTCCGCTTTCAGATTCTGTACTTCAGTCGTTAATTCTTGCATGCCGCGCATGAGGTCTTGAACAGCCGCCTCCATGTCCGTATCAACTTCAGTTAGTTGGCGTCTCAATCTGTCACAGGTTTCCCCCTTTCTCACCTGTCTTCGATGTTTGCTGGAATTCTTTGAAGGAGTCTTCTTGCGTACGGTTCAGGTTTTGTACAACCCTGTGCGAGCGTCTTCGGGTTCCAGCGTGCAAATCCAGGAATGCTTAGAACGTCCGGGATATCTAGGAAATGAGGGATGGTGTACTCTGAGACGGGTACACTAAGTCCGGGATTCAAGATAGGATAAAGAGGAAGGGAATGATAGAGGAAGGAAAGCTAGGGTCCGGGCACCAGGAATCAAATGAGTTCAGCGAAGGCGAACTACGGAGCACACGTCTCGCCACTGCAAGCGGTAGCGTTGAGACGTGCGGGGCCGCGGGGGCGTGGTTTCTTTATAGAACGTGCTACGTCTGACGTGGAGGCTGGTGGACAGCGTTCTATGTTAGACGGCCATGTTGGAAGTACTACGGAGTGCAAGCCCCGATGTGTCAGGGACCAGGAAGTCCAAAGGGGACGCGTCCTATGGTTCATGACAGCAATCCGCTTCCCTGTGATCCGGATGGAGACAGTAGAGGCACTGGAGTTATTTTTCATCTACACACACATTCCACAGTCAGCAGCTGGAGCAGAGAGCTTCCCGCCTCCTCCTCCAACATGGTCCAGAGCGCAGAGTAGGCCCGAGGACCTTTTGTAATCTTCGACGATTCTTGCCCTTGAGGGGAGTTGAAATTCACTGACAAAACGGGTCCCCGCTTGTCGGTCAATGTAGAGAAAGAACACACAGGCTCGGTTTGTCAGAAATCTAACTTTTTACAGAAAAAGTTTGAAAACGAAGATCAGCCCGCAGAGCTAAACACGAGGACTCCCAACACTTGAACGTGGGGTAAAAATCTGAAAATGGAGGCCAGAGGAGGGGCTTAGGTAGAGGGCAGTATGACACAGAGTTCAGCGATTGGTTTAGAGGAGAAATACAGTTTGGAGTGAAAGTGAAACTGTTTTTTCTTTTACCGAGGATTCCCAGCCTGACGGCGAACATTCATGAGCATGTGAATCCATGCCAGACCCTATGCTGGAGAAACTGGATTTCTTTTCGTTAATGGAAAATATTAGATGATGCAAAAGATTGATAGTCTTCAAGGTATTGTTATGACATAACTGCCGTTTCTGCTGTTACTAGTCAGTCATCCAGATAAGGGTAGACTGGAATGCTGTTTCTGTGTAGGTGTGCTGGTACTACTGCCAGTACCTTTGTGAATATTCAAAGGGCTGATGCAATCCCGAAAGGGAGTAGTACCCTGAACTGAAAATGAGCTGTACCTACCTTGAATCTACTTTCAATGTGTTGGCAGCATCGAAATATTAAAGTATGCATCTTTCATATCCATGAAATCTGCCTTTCTGAGCAGAGCAGAGGAATGACTTTTTATAACTTTGTCATTCTGAACTTTTGGGGTTTGACGGATGTATTTGCCAGCCTTAGATCGAGCAACGGTGTCTCTCTTTTGCCTTTCTTTGCATTCCCCATATTGATCCACCCATTAGGTGAATTTATCAATTACAGCAAAGTGTCAAAATGGGGGCAACTCAAAGTAAGGAATTTACCTATACACAGCACTATGCTATAACTGATAAATGCACCTAATGGGTGGATCAATATGGGGGAATGAAATTATTTAATAACAGGTATTCAATAGACTGTATGGAAATTTGGCAATAGATATAGATTTCTAAAATACTGGAATCTTCTGAGAGACCAAAATGGCAATCTAGATGAATGTCTAACGTACAATTCGGGTTTAAAGGATGAAATGAGGAATGAATGCAACAGCAAATAAAGGGACCGTTCCCAATAAATAAGATAAGATCTGTGGAGAATGCATGAAAGAATTTAAAGGTGAGCTGCCTTGTAGCGTGTTTGATATAACAGTGAACACAGAATCAGGTGAATATATGCACCTAAAATGAGGAGAATGGTCATGGTATAGTTGCAAAGCACAACTAACAGGTGACGGATAATATTAAAAGCGCATTGAATAATATGAGCCAGCCTAACAGAATAGAGTTCATGGATTCTAATAGAAGAATTATCTGAACTAAATACAAGCAATACCTTTATCACTATGGTGACATGAAATAATGGAACGCGAAGTACCCACTAATACATCTATCATCAGGTAGCACTACTAATGTGACACGGATATATACTAGTTGACTATTATTAATGTGAATGTATGTGCCTTTTGTTGCTACTTCCCTACCAATCCTCCCCTTACTTTGCATTTTTGATTTGACTTCTACGTTTGGTTATCATGATGCAATGTTGGCATGGTTATTTTAATTTATCACATACTATTGTTTTTTTCTCATAATTTAATTTTGGTTATTATGGAAATGTGATGCTTATTATACATGATATATGTAACACTAGCCATGTCTTGATAAAGACCAAATGGTTGAAACACGTGTCGACATGGAAGCAGCATGATTAAAACTTTATTGAAGAGACACATTACCGATTGAAGTCAAGTTATTGAATACTCTTAATATATTATATTATCAAGGAAGGACAAAAGGGGGCAGCCACTCACAAGGGATGATACACTCAGGCATGCTTTGAACAAATAAGGTCTCGGGATACGATAGTTCACAAGAAAAGGGGGAACCCCATCTGTTATGGCACTGGATTTCAAATGCTGTACCCAGTTAGGGTAGTGCATCAAGCATGAGCAAATGATGAGTCTTACTACTTAGGTTAAAGTGAAGTGTTGGTTTAATTGGCATAAAGTTGCCACAGTCTTCGAGCACATGTAGTGCCATTTACATGGAGAAAGCCGGCACGTGTTTTGACCAGAAGGTCTTTCTTTGTCAAGGTGTGAAAGGTAATGATGATATATATTCCCAAGTTCAGACGGCTGGATAGCAACTGAAAGTCTCTGGAAACAAGATGAGCTGTACATCTTGTTTCCAGCTTGGGAATATATATCAGCATTACCTTTCACGCCTTGACAAAGACCTTCTGGTCAAAACACATGTCGGGTTTTCTCCATGTATTTGGCACTACATGTGGCAACTGTATGCCAATTAAACCAACACTACACTTAAACCTAAGTAGAAAGACTCATAATGTGCTTGACGCACTACCCTAACTTGGTACAACATTTGAAATCCAGCGCCATTACAGACGGGGTTCCAGCTTTTCTTATATCTCACCACGCAGGACTACTGGAGCATTGTCCAAAAGTAATCCGGCGCATGGCAGCAGGATGCACTACAGCATACGGAACAAGATCAGCATAGGGATCCATCTTTTCTTCAATGCTCTCACCACTACCTTCGTCAGATACCTTTGTTCACCCCGTGATGCAACAGCTCAACTATCATAACATATCTGAATGATAAGCGCAGAAGTGATATCATAAACCCCATCCCTAACCTAGATCTTGGTTTAGTTCATATACAGAATCAGACGACAAACGTTACATGAGCATTTCGTTTTTGGATGTTTCACACACAATAAAATCTCATGCAATGTAATCACGTAGAACCGCCCAATTGTGATGTGGTCTTAGGGAATATTTGGCTATACAAACCACAGCAGTTTGAGAGTGATCCACTTTGCTGATAGGGCCAATTAGTAATTTGCTCAATGTCTTCAGAGTCTCTTGCTGTTTTTTTTTTTTTAGCAGTCTCTAGAGCGTTGTAGGCTAGTTAAAGACAATATCTAATTTGGCAAGGCAGTATGACATTGGCTTCAACTGGCATGTTCAATAGTTTGGCTCGAGTCTCTGGTCTGAATCCAGAACCTGTTAACCATGCATGTCTTTTTTATCAGAGTGCCTTCTGCAACAATCCGTCCAGCTCTCTGCAGCATCCATAGTGTTTTTAATGACAGGATTAGCGGTTTACTTGCCCTCTGCCAAAGCCTTCCGCATTGTGACCTTAGGGGCTCATGTATGTTGTTCACGAGAACCTCCATTTGATGCCACTGTGCAGTGTTAAAGCTGGCGATAAGACCGGTGTTATCAGCGAAACACATTTAGTAAGCCTGGCTATCCCTCCTACCCCCTGTTCCCCCTCCCCCGCCAAGTGCGTAAATCCTTTTGCTTTCCTTATCAGATGGTGCCTCTGACATGGCGAAAGGTGTTCCAGCCTTCTTACGAGTTGTGACGACAACCAATGAGTCAGGTTTTAGGTGGCCTCTGATAAACAAAGGGTCTGTAGGTGCAGGTTTAAACCGCTTCTCATTGCAGGGATTAACCCCCTGTGTTAGAGCTGGAGTGAAGAAATGGAGTTAATCTCCTTTTGATTGATTGCAACAGAGGAATGTATTACCCCATTTGCTTTTTCTCACTGAGCATATCAACGAAGTCTGTATCTTCCTTTGACTCATGAGTTTCTATTTTAAAGAAATCAGCAGCCTTCTTTAGAAGATTGTTGTATAAGATGTGGTCCTCTTTGGGTGATAATGACATTGGGTCATCAACATCGGGAGATTTTACCTGGAAGTCATCAGGATTAGTACCTCGGTCTTCCCCAAATGTTTTCCCCTCATCCATTAAGACCTCAATTTCAATGGGGTCTTCATAAGTGAGTGAGTTCCTCTCTCGTCTTTTTTGTGGCAACACCTACATATATAGAATATGCTTGCACTTAATTGGATGTTTTTCTAAAATAATTCATGAAGGAGGACATTTTGATTTTATTTATACCATGCACCACTGACCCTGAGGCATGAGGACGCCGAGAAACAAGCAAATACAAAGTCAATGGCCCAAATACAGGGCCCAAAGTGTACAAAATGGAACAAATTAAGAAAACATAGCGAGAAATAAACAAGTGTTTATATAAAACATACAATCTGCAAGACATGAAGAAATTAAACATCAAAGCATGAGGCTAAAAAAAGGACTTTTTTAAAGAGACATGAAGCAGGTCGGATAAATGAAGCAGGTCAGTTCTAAACAAGGTTTAGCTTAGTGTGCAGTGATAAATGCTTCAGGTTTGTAATTCTATTCAAGAACAAGAGCCACATCCCACCACAATGCAGTCGGTGTAATCGGAGCTACACCAGTTATCGATCTGAATTCTACAGAGGACCCTCAGGTCCCGAGTTCTAACACAATTAGGACCCACTTTCAAGTTGAGCCAAGCTAAAATGTTGTTCTTAAGTGCCTCCCTTGATTCAAACTGTCTCGGTTTATCAACATTAGTGATAATCAAGCTTCTGGAATCCAGAACAAAGCTACTTAGGTTAGCGTCCATGATTTTCGCCATCGTTGATTTTTTATGCCGAAAGTCCTTAGGATGTGTGGGAGACTATAGAGTAACAGACTTGGTAGGAGGCAGAGTACCCTCCAATGGAATTTGAACCTCAAGGCAAGGAGCAGGGACGACTGCTTTCGCCCGCAGAAACAAATCCAAATGAGGAGACTCAGTAGGGTCTGTTTGACATCCCTGATGAAACCCATTCTGGACAGAGGAGGTTTGAGAGGACTTTTCCATTCTTTTAGATTCTGATTGTATAGGCTTCTGCGAGATTGACAAAGGTGACATGAGTTTTTGGACCTACAGAAACCACCCCGGACAGAAATTCCTTGATGTTTGAACATGCCGCAAGGTCCCGCAGCAACTGATCCTTAAAAGACAGCAAGTTTTTGGGTGCCTTGGGGACACCCAGCCCCCTATCAAAACTTTCTACAGTCTTATCTCCCAGCTGCTCCCCTTTTAATATTTGCTGAATTGACAGTCTGGCACATAACGTGGCCTTCTGGTTTATCAGGTTCCTCATTCTCTGAAAACAACCCTTTTACAACTCCATGATCGTCAAGTGGCTCGGGTGCGTTAGGCTGCAAGTGCATAGGAGTAGATGAAGGGGAACATGAAGGGGAACATGCAGCGCTGACAGCATTCTTTAAGTCGCTGTTGAGGTTTTTATTAATGAGCAGGAGTTTAGTAAATAGGAGCTGTTCTTTCTGGAGCTTTTGTCTCCTTTTGGTACTACGAGCTAAAACTTCAGAGAAGACTACCACTCCAGTGGAAAGCCGGGGAGGCAAATGTAGAGAGGGATCCCCCCCTACACACACAGCATCAATGTGATAACTAGATATGCTAAGCATGGTTTGCAACCTTGCAGCAGGTATATCACTTAAAGAAAAGGTTAAGGCTTACCAAAGTGGTCCGAGGCATGGACACAGATGAAAATATGGAAAAAACACAGGCGCTTACCCACGTGTGATGCCCGGGGCCCAACGAAGCAATGAGAGGGTGCTTGATGAGTGCAGCAAAGAGCTCCCTCGAATATAAACCACAAGCTGCCGTCACAAGGCTTTTGAGGCGAAAAACTGTGGAGCTAAGGGCTAGGGACTTCAAAGGGGCTTCAGAGGGTGTATAACGCTGTGTTCTTTGCTGCAGACGTGGCGACCCTGCACGCCTTACGACCGAGCTCGCTGCTCCACCACAGTGAGATTCCAGTAAAGCACCCTACACCGGAGCAGAGCTGCATCAGGCCACACCGCCTACAATGGCCACCTCCGACAGGAACTCTGATCATGCTTTCATTCCTCCAGGATTGCCAGGCTATTTTGTCTAGGGTTTGTTCAAACCTTTGTTTTGTCCAAGTAGAGGATGCATTTGGCAAATGGGAAACCCCTTCTTCCTCCCGATCTCCTTGCTCTTGTATGTGGCCGTTTTTCTTTTTTAATGCCTCTGCTAAAGAGGAAGTACTTTCTGTGTGGCTGGACTTACATTTTTCCACAGGTGTCAAAACCTGCTTGTGTCTAATATTTCTGACACTGATGATTTTGGGGCTGAAGCGGTTAATTTCGATGGCTGCAATGTTTTTGAAATGTGCGACAAGTGAAAACCACTTGGTTCTGAGTTTTTTTATTCCTTTTTTTTTTTTTACTAATGCGTCGTAGTCAGCATTGAGTGCGTGTGCAATTCTGCGTGCTTGGATTTGGCTCGGTGTGCTTGCATGGGAAGAGGGCCCCGTCCCATTGGTGTGTTTTAAGTGTTTGGATTTGTCACCATTGGAAGCCTCCATAACAGAGCTTGGCGCCAGCCACACGGGAACTAATGTTTCCCTATCGGATATCTCCTCGGTGTCACTATCGAAACCGGGACGTGCTGCTCTTTACTATTATTTTTAATATTATTCTATTTATTGAGCTCGGACCTAGCTTCTAGATGCAACGGAGCGCTTTACAGAGGTATACAACAATAAAGATGCATAACAGAGGTTTTCTGAGCTAACAACAGAACAGATATACAGCGGGGGTAGGATACAGAGGGCACAGAGAAGGGGTACACCTGTAGGAAGGAGAGGGGTGCGGTGTCTAGCAAGTCAAATGGCACGAGGGGTGACGTGATGGCCTAGGTGTTGAAGAGGAGAGTCATTTAAGAGGTGGGTCTTAAGTTCTTTGCTGAATTGTAGGAGTGTGAGGCGAGTATGCCACTGGCCAGGAGGAGGTTCCATAGTCTTGGGGCACAGGCAGAGAAGGCTTGTTTTCTGCGCCTTTCCTTTTTGCAGCGGCAGATTTCAAGTATGCACATGCCTTGGCTTCTGGTGGTGCGCTGTCCGCCAGAGAAGCTGAATTTATCCACGTAGCTGGGCTGTTTTCAGTGAAAGACAAACACAAACAAAAAACCCCGGAAGAAAAAGTGTCTCCAGGGTCTAAACTGAAAAACACAGTTTCCCCCTATCCCACTGGTGCCTTAGTGTGAGCAAGGATGGGAGGAGGTTTGCAGGTGAAGGGGTAGCTGAAGAGGGGCTTGTCAGGCAATAGGAAAAGGGCCATACTACCTGCCCATGTATGCTTCTTTGCTTTCTCCCATTGCTTCCCCCTCCTGTCCCTTGACCTTATTCAAAAACACTGCACATTCAATGTTACATTGTTTTCTTTGAAAAAATAAATGTGTATTCATGTTTTGTCTACTGACAAATATTTGTGTTAACATAAAATGGTTTAACATGGGTTTTTCAGTGCGTCTGTTTGTGGCCACAGACCCCGTGTATGTGTTTCTATCTGGAGGAGAGCTGAAAAGTGTCAGCTGCCTGTCGGCCGTAAAAGGAAAGCCGTGCGAGGCTTCCATGCACGAGGCTTCCGTGAGGCTGCAGTGTCCCGGTCACCTCCCAACCTTCTGTGGCTCTATAGAGCACCCGCACCCAGTGGCCCATCAGAAGCTGCAGGCCCCTAATTGTTGCTTAGCACTTTCTTTCCTCAAGGGGAGTTTTTAAAGTAGGAGCGATTTATAAATGATGGCTTGTTAAGGGACCATTGTTTTGGACAAGACCCTCATAACCTTTCCATGTGAAGAAATGCAAATGTGCATCTCATTCTGAAAGCACACAGAAAGCACACATTAGTTGACTATATCTATGCCATCCTCCAGGGCCATACCACACAAAAATAAACATCTGAAAATAATGTAGTTAGTTTGAAACTTTTCTAACATCAAAAAGTGTTTATTTTTGGAAGAATGTAATATTTTCATCACATTATAGATGAACCTTGCATTTGTCAAACACAAACAGTTAACCCTTTCACACATTACATTTTGTTAAAAGCCATTCAAACCCCAACGGTAATTTTTTGCTTTTTGCTGAATTGCATTCTGGTATTTGTAGTCTCCCAGTCAAGATGGGGGGAATAATGCCCCAATTGCACTTTTTCCCTAGCATAGTTCTATAAGGATTTATATATTTGTGTGAGTAACTTACTATGGTATGTGTACTTTTTAGTTATCTTTATAAAGCAGAGTATCGATGAAAGCTAGACATGGAGATGAAGAGGGGACATAAAGAGAGGGCAAGTGAGTCATGAATATTTGCCCAGGATGGGACAAGAGAGGTTGAAATCCTAGAGACCAGTGCATATATTGTTCCCCCGACTGTGGCTGCTTTTCAGGGCACAAGTAAAGGATACATGTGGGAGCCAGTGTAACATTTTTTCAGAGGGCAGACGCAACACCTTGTTTTTTGTTAGATTGGCAAGGTTGCTCAAGTATATCGCTACCAGGATTATACCCAGGTTGTCCTCTTCCCAGTGCAGATGCTTACCTACAAGAAAACAAGCACTTGTCTCGTATTGGAATTTTGCTTTTCCGGGACTATTTTACTACAGATTGATGGGTTTAAAAGGTGAGCACCTTTTATACTTTGTCAGCATATTTATTGGAACAGTACCCCTCCGGTTATTTTCCTGGTGTTCATTACTTTATATTTCACTTTAAGATAGGTTCACTTACTGTGCGTATATTGATGGGTGCCAGCTTTTGATTTTTGCTATGGGGACAAAGGTTCCCACACAAACTGAAGCGAGAGAGCCGTGCTCATCTCCAGTCAAAACAAAACATTTAAAAGCCCAAGTTGCAGCAGGAATAGGAAAAAAGACATACAATTTACAGGAAGGTATACACCTAACAAATCAGCAGCTTTCACTTAACCTGCTGAGTTGCCTTTGCAACATTCTGCTACAGGATCCCCTAACATTCCCGCACCCGGCAAACAGTTTGAGGCCTGCTCACTCCCTTCAATCAAGCCTTAGCTAGTACATTAATAAAACTTTCATTTTGCAGTGAGCAGCACTTGATAAAGAGTTATTATATGCTTGGAGTTTATTTCTTTTGACAGTCAAAATAATCCTAATCTTTACTAAACTGAGTGCTCCTGGGAAAATCCTTTCATCACACTATGCCTTATTTGCTAAAATTAGGAGTCTCTATAATGTGGAAAGCTCATTTTCACAAATCAAAGTATTCTTGGGAAGAAAAGAAAGGGAAAGGATGGGCAAAGAGTCCCTGAAAAAGTATTGCATGATTTACTTCAATAATTTTGATTTGTAGGCATATTAGATATAACTGGATTAACACATTCATCTTTATTCTCAGGAAAGTGTTCATAACATCTTGCTCCGAGAGACATTACCCTACTTATGCACGCAATTAAATAAAATAATATTTGTGTGTTTACACTGGAAAAACAGTTATCTATGATTGTTTGAAGGGGGAAAATGGGAACACATGATACTCTAGCTATAACAGAGATATGGCTCCATGCAGCCTTAGACCTGCACTATCACTAGCTATTCCAGATAATTACACCATCATCAGACTTGAAGAAGAATACTCCAGAGGTGGAGGAGTAGCCTTTATTGCCAAAAAACTAGGCATAAGAACACTACTGAATCAATCTTTCCTGTCAGAAGAACCACTATCAGTTAAATTACCCCTTACAGCATGGCGCACAGTGACTATACACCTCACATACCCAGGACCAATCTCCTAATTTGAGGAAGATCGAACACATCTCCTTTCCACTAATACTAAACTAGAGTCCCAAATGATGTTACTTGGAGACCTCAACTTAGGCCTCCATGACTCAACTGATGACAATGTATCAGCTCTGGCCAATACAATCACTGAATTAAGCTTTACACACTGCGTCACCAAGCTTACGCACATCAAAAGGAGAACCCTAGACTTGATTGCTCACCTTAATTGTGGCACTAATATTCTAGCTAACGTACCATGCGCCTGGTCAGACCACCACATCATCTCTTTCACCTTACAGAACAGCATTATACCTAACCTTTGCAACGCATCCGCTCCAGCAGCAATTATCAGAAATAACTAATATTACAGTACAGAAACTACGACCTCTACTACAACCCATCTTCAACCACATTAAATAGTATCACAGACCCATCCTCATTAGTTGAGCTCTAAAATCTCACGGTTAACCAAGCTATTGATATTGTAGCACCTTTGAAAATGCGTTAAGTCAAGCCACGTGCCCACCTAAACTCATGGTTCACCCCTAACCTCAAATCCCTATGTAACAAAAGAAGCGCAGAAACTTTATGGAAAAACCACCCTTCAGCATTGATGAAAAATTCACCCATGCTTCCAATGACAACAAAACGGCCATTCACCAGCCTAAAAGTGATACTTGCAACAGAATTACAAACGCTTAATCAGGAACCAGAGAACTATTCACGATCTTGAGAGAATTAGAGCCCCCCCCCCATACCACCACCAGAAACTGGTACTAAGGATAAATCTTGGTGTGCTAATATTCAAAAAGCTCTCCTTTACAAAATAGCACTCCTACAAGCAAAAATCGAAACTAAAATACGTAGTCTCACATCCACCAGAGACTAAGCCGTCATCCTCAAAATCTTGCAATCCATTCAAATTCTCCCCCCTCTCCATCAAAGAGGTTGACGGCATAATATTAAGCCTCAAACCGTCAAGATGTCAAGGGGACATTTATAAACGCTTTTTTTTTTTTTAACTAGCACGGTCCCATCAAACCTGAAAGATGCCTGGGTCCTCCCACTATTAAAAAAACCTAATCTCGATTCAGATTCTCCTAACTATAGACCAATAACCACAGTACGGTTCCTGCTGAAAATCCTTGACAGGGCATCTTACTTACAGATACAGAAGCACCTTCAAGCTAATAAGCTTCTCGGCCTTAGACAATCAGGCTTCAGACCTAGACATGGTACTGAAACGGCCTTGCTAGACCTAGAAACTCAGATGGACAACCTAAAAGATAAAGGAAAACTAGCACTCCTCTTACTTGACCCCCTTGGCCATCTTCGACTTGGTCAATCAAAGTCTTGTGTAAACATTTTTTCAGCAGAAGCAATCGCGTGGATCCAATCCTTCCTGGACAATAGAACCATGAGAGTGTTCTCACCAACTGCAGCAGCCAATCGTGTGCCAGTCACATGTGGCGTACCCAAGGGCTCCTGCGTTTCCCAGATGCTCTACAATATATTCACCAAGCCCCTTTTCGATAACTATGACCATTTGGGTGTCACCCACACAAATTATGCAGATGACACCCAAATCCTCATCCCCATCACCGGGGATTACGACACTGATACTAAACTGCTTAACAAAATCTATCTAATCATGCAATCATTGATGGCCACACACGGCCTATGCTTAAATGATAAGACTGAGTTACTCCTTGTGGGTTCTCAGTCTAGACTAAACATTAGATAACCAGTCGAAATCCTTTAATATTGATGGTATCAACATTAATGTGTTCAAGGATGTGAAAACACTTGGTATATACCTTGATTCCTCACTAACGTTGACTAGACAAGTCAACACAATAGCCTCTGCCACAGCCTATACATGCAGACTAATAAACGCCTGTAGACCTTTCCTGACAACAGCAAGTTGCACTATCCTGGCCAGAGCCCTTATTTTATCTAAATTAGATTATTGTAATGCATTATACTTAAAAATTGCAAATATTACAAAATAATGCCCTTAGAACTGCATTAAACATCACTAAAACACACCATATTTCTGCGGTAAGACGGAATGTACAGTGGCTTTCAGTTAAGGAAAGAATTGCATTCAAAACACTAGCACTCACCCATAAATGCCTTTCAAACTCAGCTCCAGAATATCTTGCCTGTAAATTCTCAAGAAACCTCTCAGACCTGCCTACCAGAACCTCTCAGTTGCATTGTCTCAAAGTTCCGGGATTCAAGCTACAGAAAGGGGGAGGTAGTAACTTCCTTGTATTAGCAGAAAAACTTTGGAACTCTCCGTCTGTACCTGAGAGTAGAACCCACGTTTCACTGCTTTAGGAAAAATGCAGAAAATTGGCTTATAACTCAGGAGGCACGATAATTGCATCCATCTTCTAGCTACCTGTATATATATCTTAACCCACCTAAATCTGTGATATGCTTGTACATTCTTCCATGTACTGTATTCATCACTGGTTGTCTTGAATGTCATGTATAATATGTGTAACTACCTGTAACGCGCCCAGATACCTGGTTAGGTACGCTATATAAATAAACTAAACACAGATGCAGACAACTTTTGAAAACACTGGAAAAACACCCCTGGAAGTAAAAATAAATAACTCCCTAATAAAGGTAATGACTATGTAACTATACTGCAACCTGTATATATATTGCTAATGGCCTTGTAACTAAGCTTTGTACTGCAACAAGTGCCACAATGTCCTCGGGCTGTTGTGCGCTATATAAATACGAATAAAACAAAAACAGGAAACCCTACTCATAGATGATGCAGCAAGACTTGAAGGTGATTTGGGTGTGCAGTGGGAGCCAGTGAAGGTCGATGAGGGCCGGGGTGATGTAGTCGTATCTGCATAAACCCTTGATGAGGCATGCAGCTGTGTGTAGGACACAAGGGAGGTCGACGGGAGGCCTTCGAGGAGTGCATTGCCCCCATCCATGTGAGATAGGGCCAGTGCTTGAACTGTGGATCTAAAGCTGTCCGGAGGGAGGACGGGCTTGACTTTCTGCAGGAGGGAGAGCTGATGCTAAGCTGTCTGAGTTTTCTTAGCTATGTGTGTCTTGAAGGAGAGGCGTTTGTCAATGTGGAACCCGAGGAACTTGGCGTAGGAGGTGAGCTCAGGTTTCAAGCCCTCAGAGTTCATGGTCGATAACCAGGTCTGTATGTTCGGTGTTGTTGGGGAGGAGTAGGAATTCGGTCTTTGAGGGGTTGAGCTTCAAGTATGCACTGGACATCCACGACTGGATCAGTGAGAGGTAGGTTTTGAGCCTATGGATGTCCTTGATGGAGTTGATATTGAGGTATAGCTATGTGTCAGTGGCGTATTGGTGTATATTATGCGTGGCTAGGAGGGCTCCCAGCGGCTCCATGTATAGAATGAAGATCACTGGTGAGAGGATGGAATCCTGCGGGACTCCACAGGTGACCAATAGCAACGGCGATCGTAGGAGTCCATCTGAACAAACTGCTGGCAGTTGGCAAGGTAGGACTTGAGCCAGCATAGGTTGTTGATCCCCATGCGCTGATGTAGGGTGTGCGTAAATGCCTGGTGGTCTACTGTGTCAAAAGCGGAGAGACTGAGTAGAACCAAGAAGCAGGGGTGGCCATCGTCAAGGATGTTGAGGGTGTATGGTTGCTGTCTCTGTGCTGCATCTGGGTCTGAACCCGGATTGGTAGATTTGGAGGAGATTGCTGGTGTTGATGTGCTGCTGCAGTTGCGCGGCTACTGCTTTCTCAATGATTTTACCTAGGAAGGGAAGGTGGGAGATGGGGCGATAGTTACCTAGGTTGTCGGGATCCAGAGTGGGTTTCGTTAGTAGAGGGAGGATTTGTCCTGTTTTTAGGGTCAGATCGGAGGTGCCTTGAATTAGGGAGCTGTTCATGATCTCCAGCTAGGGAAGGAGAGCTTCTGCCGGGAGGGTCTTTAGAATGGATGATGGGAGGATGTCGTCTGTATACGAAGTGGCTTTGAGGGCGGCCAGTGCTTCTACCAGGCCCTCTGTCGAGTGTGTCTTAAATGTTGTTCAGGGTGTGGAGATTTCAGAAGGAAGGACGGCAGGTGGGTCTGTGTATGCAGAGCTGGCATTTGTGTGCTGGCGAATCTTGATGATTTTGTTGAAGAAGGAGTTCATGGTGGTGGATTATTCGATGGTGTGGTATGGCAGGATCAGGATGCGGGTCGACGCAGTGCTTGACCGCTTTGAAGAGGGCTCTGCTTTGGTTGTCGGATTCTGCTATGGTATTCTGATCGTAGGAGACATTGGGTGTGTTGATTAGTTGTAGGCGTGTTTCTCAGCGTTCCTTGAGTAGCGCCAGGTCGAATGTAGTACTGGAGCACCACCAGGTTATTGCTGGTTTCCTGATGACTCTTTCGTTGAGGTTGAGGTCTTGCGTGTACCAGGGTGCTAACTGTTTCAGTATTCAGGTGTGTTGTTTCAGAGGAGCATGTCAGTCGATGGAGGATGAGATGGTGGCACTGAGTGCTTACAGTAGAGATTTGCAGTTTGGTTGAGGGTGTTCGGTCCATGTAAGGTGGTGGGTGGCAAGGTCTCCAACCGGGAAGTTCTTGAAGGACCTGAAGGTTTGTCTGACAGGTTTCTGCTGGGAGTGCTTCATTGGGGTGGTGTGCATGAGGTTGAAAGGCATGGCTAGGTGGTCAGACCAGTCAAGCGGGAGAGGAGAGTTGTAGTGGGGGGGAAGACAGTGCAGTGATGATTAGGTCAACGATGTTATCTTTCTCATGTGATGGGTCTTTTGTGCGCTGTGTGAGGCTGAGTGTGTCCGAGCAGAGCTTCCTTCATCAGTTTGTTTGCCCCGTTGCCTGGGTGGTTGAAGATGCCTAGGAAAATGTTGGCATGTGAGACATGGTGGTGACCAGGTCAGTGAAATCTCCGATGAAAGCGGTGTTGGGTTTGGGTGATGCAAGGCTTCAGAACTGCGAGACGGACACAAAGGTATCGTTTTTTCTGTGTTTGCCATTAAATGAAAAAGGGCGAGATAAACATCCATCTTTCCTGATCCTAACAAGGATGTCCCTACCTAGCAATCAAAAACTAAAGAAAGATGACCTAGTGTCCAAAATGTCTCTGACCCTCACACACATACAAATAACAAAAGTGTACAATACATTTTTGGCTGCCTTCAGTTCAACGAAACAGTGTAAAAGTCCAGATCCATAAAGTACTCCTTGTGACCAGGGTTGGGCTCCTTTTCCCTGGATCAATTCAGAAATACCCCAGAAAAGTTCCGATTCAATACAGTTCTATTCAATTCAACACAAGATTTTATTTCTCTGTGTCCTTCCACTTGATAAAGTAAATGTCTCTTTCACAAATGCTTGTTCAAAAGTCAAAGCAATAATTGTTTTCCACAATATCCTTGTTGGTAAGGCAAATGTCTTTCTCTCAAAACATAAGTTCATAAACCAAGGAAATTGCTTTCCTCTGCATGTAAGGCAATTAACAGCATATCACACCACTTCTTCCAATTAAATACTTTTGTCAGGCTAGCACAGCAGCTACCTTTCCTGAGGCAACGGTCTTAGAATGATAATAGAGTTAACAAGTTCTTCCAACCACACCTCTTTGCCACAGTCACAGTGCTACAAAACACCTTTCATGGTCCACTCGCCTGCCAGGACTAACTACTATGGATCCCTCACCTGCCACGAGAAAAAACCTCCTACAACTACAATTGAGCTTAGTCCTAATATGTGTTCCAAGATTCGCCACACCAGTATCCTATGTAAGGAGTGCTGAATATTGGCTACCTCTTTTTATAGTCTCTTGACTCATAGCAATGTGGGTTACAGGTTTGCCAAGAGCTCTGAGAGATCATATTCTTGCCTTTAGCTAAATTAGTATTTGTAGTCTCCCAGTCAAGATGGGGGGGGGGGGATGATGCCATCATTTTACACTTTTAGCACAACATAGCTCTATAAGGATTTATAGATTTGAGTGACACTATGGTATTTGTACTTTTCAAGTTCTCTTTATAAAGCAGAGTAAGGAAGTCCTCAGTATTTGCCCAGGATGTGGCAATTGAGGTTACAATCCCAGACACTGACCATGGCTAAAGGCCATAGATAGTGACCCTTTAATGTGTTAAAATATACAGTGTGTACAGACGAAGGCCGTGACCACTGGCTATGGGTAAAGGCCATGGCTACTGCCCAGTTAGCATTGTAAAATACACAGTGGGCACTGTAAGGGAGGCACAGGATCACAAGGGTTGGGAAAACTACTATCTGGCCCTTTCACAGATCTTCGGAAGAAATGACCTCCTGTAGGGATCTCCAGGGTTTCTGACCCTTTGCTCTCATCCCTGTCGTGCTCTCTGCTCCAGTAGGTTTGCCTTTGCCCTGGAAATTCTGCTCCTTCTCGGGTCCCACCTTGCTCAGAGTGTGTCTCCATGTTCTGCCTTTTATCTGTGTAGCTAATGGGTATCAGATGTATATCATTAAAGTTTAGTGCCTGACCCGATTAGCGGGACATGTCCAATGAGATGCTCCAGTGTGAATCTGTCTTTCCGCAGAGCGCACGGTCTGTGTGAAAGTGTTCGTGTGGGAAAGGGGGTTGAAGTCTCAAGATATCCTACCTGGTAAGATGGGGTACAGGTGTTAAGGGAGAGGTGATACTTCGTCTCGCCAGCCGGTGTCCTAATCCCACTCCATGAGGACCCCCTCACCCAGGTGATCCGGTGTGGGCACGAACCATGGCCGAAGACTACAGCAAGGGCTAGGGGTCCTTTAGTGTTTGAAAGTATACAGTAAGCAAGGCCAAAGGCCGTGGCCACTGACCATGGCTGAAGGCCATGACTACTGTGCCTTATTGTGTTAAAATATACAGGGGGTACGGCTGAAGGCCATGGTTAATGTCTGGTTAGTTTTGTGAAATATGTGACCTTATTGTGTTAAAATATAAAGTGGTCATGGCCGACGGCCATGGCTACTGTCCAGTTAGTGTTGTAAAATATAAAGTGGACACAACTGGAGGCCTTGGCCACTGGCCAAAGCCAAACGCCATGGCAAGTGGTTCATTAGTCTTTTAAAATATACAGTGGACTCAGCTAAAGGCCGTGGCCACTGGTCATGACCGGTTAGTGTTGCAAAGTGATTTGTGATGTCACAGATGGTGTAATTAGCAAGGTCATCAGGGATGTCATCTGTGATGCCATTGTTATGGACAAAGGCTGCGAAACACAGGGGCGTGAAGTTAAGTTGACTTTAGATGAATTTTAGTTTTTTTTTACATTAAGTTCTCACCTCAATGTCCCTGCGACTAAAGTTTTTTCATTGAATTTCAGTTTTTTCTTCAATGTATTGCTCACTTTAACGTCTGTGCAACTAAGTTTTTTTTCTGTTGACTATATATGGCATAAATTACTCACCGTAATTGTTTTTCTGATGCTTGTATCCGCTTAGATTCACATGCTATGCATCGGCTGACATCTAGTGGTAACAAGCAACAACACAGTCTTTGGCTGATTCCGGCGCTGCTCCTTTTCGATAGTTGTAGAAGTAAAAGCAGCAGGACAAAGGTCTAGTCCCCTCAGACTGTAGAGACAAAGAGACAACAAGACCGAAGAGACCAGAGACAGAGACAACCTAGACCTTGTTATAGACCGCGGTTAGGGATTAGGCTGGGCATAATTAACTTTTTTTGAATTTGTGAATCAACTCAATTTAAAATTCAGACTGGTGGAAATACTGGAAATTGAAGGACTATGATTTAATGAAATACAGTATCCATGGTATTCGGCTGGACACAATGAACTTTTGAATTTGTGAATTAACTCAATTTATAATTCAGACTGTTGGAAATACTGGGAATTGAATGATTTTCCAATTCAATGAAATACAGAATCTAAGACAACATTCAAAATAAACCAAGACTAACAAAAACCACACTGTGGAAGCGTGTATTGTATAGAAACACAATCAATTTCCAAGATCTGTATTAATTGCGAAATGCTTTTTTGGCTTAAAGCGCAGACTATAACAAGGTCTAGGTTTTCTCTGTCTCTTGACATCTAGTGGTAGTTGCAGAGTATTAAAGGACTTGTTTTCGAAATTCAAAAAGGGACGTCGGCTGGGCGGGTTTGTAATACTATCCCTAGTGTGACGTCTACTGTACCTGTGGTCCTTCACGTGCTGAGGTCCCTCAGATTGTTTTGTTTCTGACATGAGGATGCATGAAGTGTTTATTTGAGTACAAGAAAGGTAAAGTAGAAAGGTAAAGATAGAAACTTCTATGCATCCTCAAACTCAAGGAGGTGAGGAGGGGAGCATGTGAATCTAGCCGATACAAACATCAGAAATACGATTACGGTGCGTAATGTATGCCTTCTGAGGCTTGCGGATCTGGTTAGATCACATGCTACGTTAGATTAGCAAGCAGTACCTGCAGAAGGAGGTGGGTTTTGAGAAGGTACAGCAGCACATAGAGGTTTTAATACCGCTTATCCCACCTGTTAATCTGCTTTAGAGTGTGCGTCTGGGCAGTAATGCAGAATAAAGGTATGAATGGAACTTCCAGTAGCAGCTTTGCAAATTCCATCTAAAGTAACATTTGCAATAAATGCTAAAGTAGCTCCTGTGCCTCGTGTCGAGTGAGCTCTTGGTGTAAAAGGTAAAGTCTTTTTTGACAGCGAGTAGCAAAGTTGGATGCATTTGACTATCTATTTGGAGATTGCGTTTTTAGAAATATTATCTCCTGCTCTGCTAACTGCTATGGAAACAAAGAGTTGATCTGTTTTCCTTATCAGTTTAGTTTTGTTTATTTAGTACAAGACCAGGCTCCTTATATCTAGGGTATGGGGGTTTTTGTCTGCTGAATTTAAAGGATTTTGGAAAAAAAAAATAGGAAGTTCAATAGATTGGTTAACATGGAATTTAGAAGTGAATTTTGGTGAAAACTTAGGATGTGTTCTAAGAACCACCTTGTCTATGTAGAGGATGATGAAAGGGTATTTTACTGGCTCCCGGTGGCTGCAAGGATCAAATTCAAGATCATCTGCATCATCTACAAGGCTTTCTGGGGCCTGGGACCACCCCATCGCCAACTTTCCCTCCCTAAATACTCCCCTGTTAAGAGCCCTATGCTCCTCTAATTCTAATTCGATGACTGTCAAATGCTTCTCCAATCAGAGAATGGGGGGCAGGTCTCTATCCTCGGCTGGTGCCTCCCTTTGGAACAGCCTCACTGCACCTCTCAGACTTGAGCCGACCCCCTTAAGTTCCAGAAACGGATCAAAACTCTGCTCCCCTCTACCTCTTTCCCTCCCTTGCTAATCTCCCCACTGACGCTGTGCCTGGTGGCCTGTACCTCTTGAATTTTACTGGATCCAGGCCATCCGTCCCAATCAATACCACAAACCCCTCCCCCTGCCAACCCCCACCCTGACTGCACTACCCTATGGGCCCCTGTTTAGTGGCTCCACATACCACCCTATAGAGTCACCTGTACTAGCACTTAGCCTGAGGTCCCCCTCCTTGGTTCCCCTTAGCACTTCCCCGACCGGTCCTCCTCCGGCACTTGTCCACTCCCCCCTGCACCCCCACCCACCCCCTTCCCCTGCACTTCTCTTCAATGCACTTGCACGGCTGAATGTCACAAGGCCTAGTAGGACCATGATTGTATATTACTGTTTTTGACATTTTTATTATTTCCCCTGTTCCCTTCCCATTTAGCCTTGTGGTGCTTTGAAACAATTATGTTGTATAAAGCGCCTTACAAATGCTCAACAAATAAATACAAGTGCTTGCAGTTCACTGACTCGTCTTATTGAAGTGATAGCCACTAGAAAAGCCGTCTTGTAAGTTAAATGCTTTAGACTTGCCTTATGCATAGATTCAAAAGGTTGACCCATGAGTTTTGTTAGATCATTAAGATCCCAACCTGGTGGTTGATTTGAAATGGGAGGGTATAGTCTTTTTATATCTTCTATGAGTACTTTAATAACTGGCACTTTCCACCAGGATATCTTGTTTTGAGAAGCAGTGTAAGTAGACGGAGCTGCTACGCGTACTTTAATAGAATTAAATGCTAAACACGAGTCTAGTAGGTAAAGCATATAGGGAAGTATGTGAAATGGTGAACAGTCAACTGGATTTATGGTTCGTGATCTGCACCAAATGACAAATCTTTTCCACTTGTTAAAATAACAGTGTCTAGTGTTAGGCTTTCATGCTTCTTTAAGGATATCCATATACCTTTGTAGAAGATTTAAATGCCCAAACTCTTTGACTTAATGAACCAAGCGGCCAAGTTCATAGTCTTGGGGGTATGGGTAGTTTGTTGTTCCCTTGTGTTGGGACAGCATGTTGAATGGGAATGGAAGTTTGATTGGTTTTCACATTGCTAGCTTGAGTAGGTGTGGAAAACATGGTTGTCGCGCCTATATTGGAGCCACCAGGATTAGCATGACTAGCTCCTGTTGCAACTTGTGCACTATTTTGTTCAGAAGTGGCGTTAGTGGAAAAGTGTAAGCAAATTTCCCTAACATCCACAGGGCGTTCCTCTTGGATCCTAGTTAGGGAAACCTGGGTGTGAAGTCTGGGCATTGTGCGTTTTGCTTTGTTGCGAACAAGTCTAGAGGTAGATGTCCCCATTGGATGAAGATATCGTCGAAGATATCTTTGTGAATTTGCCACTCATGTTATGCAAGTAGTTGTAGACTTCTGCTCAGTGTGTCAGCTAGTGAATTGGGTTCCCTTGGAACATGTGACACTAGAACAAGTTTCATTTGATAAATCACTTCCAAATACTTTGGGATAACTTAGACAGACAGAGGATGTCCCTCCCTGTTTGTTTAGATAAAACATGGTTCGGTCTGTGAGGACCAGCACTGTTTGTCCAATTGGTGTTGTTGAAAAGCTTTCAGGGTTTTGAGGACTGATAGCAATTCCAGTAGGTTCATGTGGTTCTGTGCTGTTTGTGTCCATACGTCGTGTACAGTATGATGAGTGTAATGAGCTCCCCATCCGGAGAGTGAGGTGTCTGTTGAAAGAGTGGCTTATACTAATGGTTTGCAAAAAGGTTTCTCTTTTAACATGTTTTCTTTTGTACTAGTGTTAACGGAACCACCATTAGATCGTGCCACGGACCGCTTGCCTGAGACCATTGTTTGGCTAGCCACTCTTGCATCGGGCGCATACGCAATGGTGCACGTGGAACAAGATGAATGCATGAAGCCATCATCCCAATTAGGCGCATTGCCTTGCGCACGGTTATCTGACGACCGGCTATGTAGTGAGGTACTTGAAATAGCATGTTTTGTACTCTCTCGTTTTGAGAGAAAGACTAATCCTTCCAGAGTCTTTATAATTGCTGTGAGAATTGTTTTATTTGACTAGGGACTAGACTTGATTTCTTCTCGTAGATGGAGAACAACAATTCAAACAAGAGATGGATTGTCCACTGGGTGTTTGAAAATTTGTGGCATTTCCCCGGTTATTAGCCAGTCGTCCATAAGGGTACACTGTGATCGATTATCTGAGTGGATGCGCTGCGACTCCCGCTTATACATTTGAGAACACCCTTGGCGCTGATGCAATGCCGAAGGGGAGGACTTTGAATTGGTAATGATCTTGTGCAATTTTGAAGAGCAGGTATTTTCTGTACTCTGGTAACATTGAAATATGAAAGTATGTATCTTTCATATCCAATGTTGCCATGAAATCCCGGTTTTAATAAAGGGATTACCTCCTGCAGCGTTGTCATGCAAAAAACTTTTGTTTGCTGGACGCAGGTCTAGTACATGGTGCATAGTTAAGTCTTTCTTTGGCACAAGAAAGTACGCTGAATAGATAGCCTTGTTTACCTGGTCTGCAGGGACTAGTTTGATTACACCCTTCTGCAGCAGGGACTTTATTAGTTTCTCTAGTGGCAACATCTTCTGGTGCTTATGGAAAGGATGTATATCAGAAGTAGGGAGTTAATGCTACTACTTTTAGTAGTACTGATTCTACCTGGGGTTCTGTTTACAAACCTAAAAAAAGAAACTGTAATTCCCTCAAAAACCTCCATTAAACATAGATCACAATTGCTTTAACAAAGTGAATTAAAAGATATTGAATATTTTCATGTTAATTCAACTAAGAACATTATTAACTTCCAGGCCCATAATGTTCTTAGTACTGGGACGAGGAAGAGGGTGTTAGGCAGAAACCTGTAGTTCCCTCTGGGACCACTAAAAAAGATTTAAGACTACAGGTGTTTGGCAGTAAACAGTCTGTACCACACAGATTCACTTGGTAGCTGTGGCTGAGCAGTCAGACTTCCCTCAAGAAGAGTTAGGCAGTATGCAAAGTATACACAATAGGCACTCAGATCCAATAGCACAGGCAAACACTGACCAGAGCTTTGGTATCAAGGTATACAATTATTTATTTAAAAACACTGATTGAAACACTCCAGCACTATTATTGTAAATCACTCTCAACACAGCTACTATTATTATATATACATCCCTTATTCCTTATCAGACAAGTCTTAGTTAACACCACTTATTTCCAGACAGAGGTGAGCGCTTAACTATAGATGGCACTCCAATAAGTTAACGAAAAAGGGAGGGAAAAAGGCAGAATGTAGGAAAAAACACCACACTAATATTTAGGAACTCTTAAGCAAGGCAGGAAAGTCAAAAGTTACTTGTGAGCCAAAGTCCATAGGCCAGGCCCACTCTTGGAGAGCAGGGCACAAATGCACCCAAGATCACACAATGACAACAGGCTTAAAAAGTCTTGCAGGGAGTTCAGAAAGGTTTTAGTTGGGCTCAGAAAAGTTTAGCCAGGGTGTCCCAGGCTAACCCAGGTTGGAAAGCCGGGGGCTAAATCTACCCCGTACAGTCGGTTGCAAGGGAAGCCAGGCGGAACACGGTACCTTATGTGGAAAGGATCCTCCAGCGGGGGCAAGTCGCGGCGTCGTCCAGAGGAAGAGAAGATCTCGACGTGGAGGAAAGATGAAGGTCGTTGCACTGCCAGGGAAGAAACCAGCCACAGAGTTTTCCAGTTAAAGGTACTACCCTTCGATTCGCGGTAGTGGTAAAACATGGTATCCCAGTTGCCGGGGTGCTTGGCACAGGCAAGGCGGCCACGAGATGCTCCAGGAAGCGAAAAAGGAAGCAGACTGGTTATCCCCACCAGTCGAAGGAAGAAGACTCTCCGGGCTGGAGATCTCCTCTGTCGTTGGGAAAAGTGGTGAGACGGTTCAGCAGGGCTCCACCAGTGGTGTCGTCGTAGCAGGTCGGCTCAGCTTCTCCCTCGTCGGATTCTTAGGTCCTGTGGCGACTTCTAAAGTTCCAGTCCCCAAAGCCCTGCTTTTATGCAGCATACCCCCATTCACTCAGCCTAGCTGTCAAACTTGCTAAGTGGTGGGCCAATCACACAAGAGTGCGACTTGAGTTACCAAGGTAACTCAGTGCAGGGTGCCTAAACCCCCTCCCACACCCCGTGTGGTACCCAGACAGAGTGGCACCACTTTTGGAGGCTTCTGTGGAGAAGCCCGCCAAAAAGTGGAACAAAGGGCTCAACTTGGGTTGGAGTCACAGAAGCGAACACAAACGCCATTTTAGAACCGAGTTCTGGCAAAAAATACCAACGGAGAATTAATATTAAATAAATAAACCAGCGGTGTGTTCGAGGCTATAGGAATTAAATAATTAAAGTTGGTAGCCTCGAACAATGGGAAATCCCATAGAGATATATTCGCGGTCGAATATAAAAAGTAGTATCCACTGCCACCAGCCAAAACTCGATCAGGGGGGACGGAGACGTGCCCCCTCGACTAACGGACCCCGGGGCAATTGAATTGCCCCGGCCAGTACGTCCACAATATGATGGATTGTACTGGTTCTGTTCAGAATTTGAGACTAGTTTAGTCAATGGTGACTTTACATGCCCTGGGAGACAGTAGTCAGTCCCAGGGTATGGAGTCTATATTGGGGGGGTCACTATGACACCCCTGTGTTACTGCACTGAGGGTGCTGTGTAACACACATCACAAAAACACATGAAGCCCTATGGAGTAAAAGACCCCATAGCCCATTAAACACATCTAGAGTCAAGGCAACACACTCAAATCATGCCCAAGAGTGAGGGTAAAAGAGTCTCACTCTTGGCAGGAGAAAAAAATAAACCCCAAAAATCCAGCAAAGCTGCTGGGGGACTCACTAGGTTAGGAAATTCAGCCTAAACAGAGAATTCTCCCTAACAGAGGGGTACGGAGTTACCAGACTGTAGTATGCGGTCTAGCGGTTATAATAAACCACACCTGAACGGGACCTTCAAATATTTAAAGGACCTTCAGGTGCGGGTTGGGAGAAGGCAGCAGGAGCATCAGAAGCAGTGTGAAGCAGTAGACGGTGTTGCTGCTGTGACAATAGCGAGCTCGCTTTGAGGAGACTGTGGCTGCAGTCGGGGTGCCCAAGAGATGCAGAGGACACGCAGTGCTGAGACCGGCTGTCCTGATGGAGAGAAGCACTCCCTGCGTCCTACATCTCATTCTGATGTGCGGAATGCACCACAGCCGCTGGAAACTGACTGTAGCTATCAAATGCATGGACCGACCCAACGCGCAGTGAAGCAGAGGACGCTGGTCCGGAGGAGAAGCCAGCATCAACCGGTAAATTTACCTAATCGGGTAACCTCGGGCCGCTCCAAAAATGATGGCTATACCAAAAAGTTAATTTTGAATACTGAACAGTTAAATTCGAACAAAGTGAATGTAACGAATCAAAAAAGAGATGACTAACAAAAGCATGCTAACCCGTATTGTCCAAACAAAAGGGGGATAATTCTAAAAAAAGCGAATATGACTTGTGAAAGTAGAGGCCCAATAAGAAAACACTATAACCAGTATTTCCCAAGCCAAAGAAGGGAAAATATAAAACAAAAGGAATACACGTTTTCCGAAGAGGGATATCCAAATAAGGGGCCTGGTTTCCTGCATTGCAAAAGCCAAGAGATATCAAGGCAGATTGAATGTAGCAAACATAGAAGCTGTAAAACACATTGTCAACAGCTAGTAGGTTGTGTGGAAAGAAGTCAGACAGCAGGGGAAAAGCCCTCCTTGTAGAAAGGATCAGGGGGAGCGAATTGCAACCTGCATTGCCAATGGCAAACAAATTAATGTAAGAATCATCGTCCTCTTGTGTATGAAAGAAGTTAGAAGCCAATTGTGGTTGTAAGGCAAAGTTTGTATGTAGTACCCTTTGGGTGCACTCTGACTACAGGTATAGGAAACCCAACCTTTGGTATAAGCTTGTACTACACAGTTTTGGTAGCGTTTTGAGCAGCCAGTCTTATCTCAAGATGGGTCAATGTGAGCTGTAGGGGAGTTACAAAGAGATTCACAGTGACAAGTATTCAAATAAACACTTACACACAAGGTTTCTTGAATAAACAATTATTAATGTATTGTCAGTTAGAATAAGCCTTCTTCGGAAGGGAGCAATATAATAGTAACACTCAAATACACTTCAAAACACACACTCTTAATATTCAAAGATAAGTGAAAACCCATTTGGGATGGCCCACAGACACAACCTACACACTCAGGTGACTTCAATAGTTAGGTGCTGGGGACATTGATATCTTACTGTTTGCATTTAGAATACTGTTAGGAGTTGGTAAAAGGAAAAGATTATTGGAACAAACAAGAGACCACAAATATTCTTAAGCAGGCAAATACTTTTGGATCCCCTGAGCAGAGTCATTCAGTATAACAGTATAGGCCAAAGTCAATGGGCAAAAGTCTTATGTAGGATGAAACACCTCTGATAGGTAAGTAGAAAAGTCTTTGCACAAGGTTTTCGAAGTCTTTGAAGAAAAGAAGAATCAAATGTAAGGCCACAAGCTGATTAGATTTGTGAGTAGTAGAAGATGCAGGCAACTCTACAATGAGAGGTAAGTTCTCTCAAACTTTACAACACCTTTGTATTGAAGGAAAAGAGCAGATGACCTCTGTTCCTGTGCAGCTCTGCAGATCTCTGTTCCTGGGCCTCATCCGTGGGGACAAGAGGGAGGACTTCTGGGGACTCCTGCACTGCAATGGGATGGTCATTGCTCACAACCGGCAATCTTTCCAACAAGGGCCACTTTGGTTTTTCAGCTCCTCGTGACTACCGCAAATAGCAACACCACGGTTCCTGGCTGTCTATATGGACTTTCCTTGCATCTGGGGTCCCGCACTCTGTTGAGGGGGCTTAGGGTCGGTCAGTCCTGCTACCAGGGAGTCCGGAGGATCTTCCTGGAACTCTTGGCCAACTTAAAAGCAACGCACACAATCTAGTGTTCCTCTCCCTGGCTATACGGTTTCCAGCAGCAACTCTGTGGAAATGCAACCAGCTCCGAGAAGGATGTCCAGGTGGCTGGGTTTGGAGTTGATTGGTCCCACCAACTCAAGGGGGGACATCGTCCGTGCAGGGGCTTCTCTGTCGATAGAAATTTGGAGTTTCAGCACAGCAGCAGGGCTTCACCGGGCAAACCAATGGTCCAGGAGTTGCAGCAGGCGTCCTCTTCAAGTTCTTCCTCGGTTCCTTCGTCCAGTGGTCGACTGCTTTCCAAGCCAAAAGCCTCGCCTTTTATTCAGTTCTCTCCCATTCATCCCAGCCTAGCTGTCAGTCACCCAGCAGGGTGACTGTCCTTGCCGGACAGTAAGCCGGCCAATCACCACAGAGCGCATTTGGGTCTCTTAGGAGACTAAGCACAGGGAGTTTCGGGCACCTCCCTCACTTCCTGCCTACCCCAGACACCCTGGAGCCAGAAGTGGGCTTCACTCGTGAATCCCACCAAAGGCAAAGCAAACCATGGGACCAAACCTGGTTTGGCAGGCAGAGTAAATCTCAAGGAGGACCTTTCCACAAAGAAATGGTGAAAAAAGAAGACAGGGCAATTTTGACAAAAATGGCACATTTGGGTGCTTTACTGCAGCTGCGAATGCAGCCCACGGTAAAAGCACACCATGGTAGTTCAAACAAAACCACTGAAGGGTAACATAGAAAACGTTACATGAGAAGCTAGACAAAGAGGATACCAGGTAACCCCTCCAGCACCCTATTGTAAGGTAGTGTGTGCTGGGTCTAGAAAGTTACTAATGTAAATAAAGTTAATTTCACTTTACTGCTCTGGGAAACGGTAGTTTATCCCACAGAAGGTATTTAAACATTTGGGAAATCGGAAAGACTTCCCTGTGCCACTGCACTGAGGGTGCTGTGTGACACAATGTAAAAGATGATGCCTATGGAGTTTGTCAGGCCCCATAACCAAAAGAAACACAAAGCTCAGAAATCAGATTAAAATATATGAGAGAGTGGGAAAAGGGGTCTCACTCTCTCCAGGTAAAAAGAAAAATCAAGTCCTCAAAATCCAGCAAAGTGGCTGGGGGTCTCTAAGGTGGAGGGAATTAGGGAGAATTCTTAGAAATGTGCTAACAGTGTTACAAGTCAAAAGACATACCAGAAAATGTGTTGATTTAACTTTCGCCATTAGGGAGTGAAATGTGGAAAGTTGTGAACAAGCCTTCCCAAAAATGTATGACTAGTAGGAGCTTCATCCTGGCAGTCCAGTATACCAGGAATGAGACAATTAGTCATTAGTCTTGGCAGGCGAGAGGACTAGGAAGAAGTTGAAGTACTGTAAATCTTGTTGAAGGTTGTGGTTAAAGTAGAAGGTGGAAAATAATTGAAATTCCAAAGTGTTTTGATGAACCGTTGCATAACCATCCTGACTAAGTTAGACCCTTTGAATGATCTATCCTGATTAAGGTGCTGTTTTTGAAGCAATGCAAAGTGGTGAAAACTGATCTGATCTCCTTAGAAAGGAATCTGTTAGTCATTGACTTTTCAATTTGATATATGAAGAAAGACTTTTTGATTTGTCAAGTGGAAATCATAACAATTGTATTACGAATGAGAAACCTTGTGGACATAAAGACGTCACCTTGCCAAGTGAAGGACGTATTGGATACAAAAAGCTGTATATTCCACCTGGAATGGAACTCGAGGGAAAATAACTTTTCTGAAATTGAACTTTAACTGAATTGATCTAGGAGAAGGGGATCCAACACAGATCATAAGAACTCTTGTTTGCTTTATATTTGCATGTATGTTGAAGTTGCCAAACAATCCCAGTGTGATTTTGTTGTATGTATTAGTGTGAGGGACAGATATTTTCCACACTAGGTCATTTTCCTTTAGTATTAGTTTGACAGGCAGGGAAATCCTTGTTAGATTGGGGAAAGATAGGCGTTTATCACACCTTTTATTATTTAATAAATGGCATCTTGTGATAAAACTTCACCCACGTATCCACCTCCCATGTCAGTCTCCTCTCACCCAGACAGGCGAGGAAGGGCGGACCTTTGCAGGTTCCCTCTGTTCGAAGAAGCAGGAGCCTGGAACAGGAGATGCCTTGTGTGTGCAAAGCTTGCAGGAATCACTCAGGGTGCCTTCTCTCAGCAGCAGCAGCATGAAATTCTGACTGTTGATAGGGTAATGGTGTGGGTCTGATGTTTTATGCACATTCAGACCTATACAGGAGCAAAGAGGGCTCTCCCTGACCTTCAATCACACACCATAACCCATCGAGTTTGGGTTTGGCACTGCTTTCCAATCAGTGGAAACCACCCCACATTCAAACATTTGCGGGGAAAACCCCACCACACAGCCAGGAAGTGTCTTGAGCCCCGAGTACACATATCCGGTAAAAACCAGTACATATTGGACATGGGCTATTGTGCTCTTCCAAGATGGGAATGCACACAGCCCATGCCCAAATATGGCTACACCCTCTCCCCCACTGCAAACACCATACTAGTAAGGTGGAAGTCCCTCGAGACATCGACGAGGAACAGGAAGGGGACAAAACTCAATCGTACCCCTTCCAGGGTGTAAGCAAACACCCACGTGGTAAGATGGCTGGTTAGCCAATTTATACAAGGGGTTAAAGAACCATCCCTTTTTCTTCCACCTATCCGTTGAGGAAGGTCATCCTGAGATATGTACGGCACCATTATGTGCCTTCTGTGCTCCCCAAGGGTGCACCTTAGAAAAAATAATAAAAATAAAGAAATTCTGTATTTTTTCATTATTTAAGTGTCGATAAGAATGTTTTCGTTATAACAATTTTTGTTAATACATGGAACCAAACCAACAGCTACCAGGAGCTACTTTTGGCTCCTACGGCCAACTGATGCCTTTCAAACATGTAAATGTGACCATGAGTATTTGAGAAAGTTATTAAAGAAGAATTAGAACACATCTAATACACATTTAAGTACAATGGTTCATGCAAAATGGACAAAAGGTTAAAGGAGCATCTCTGGTAACTGCTGGTCCCCCCCACGGTAGCTCTTGGTTTTAGTTCCTGGGTGTCCGTCTGCTCATTGAATCTCAATTTCGAACCCTGTCCCAGGGTGTATTTGTTGATTTAAAAAATAAAGTTAAAGGTTGTAAAGGACCGTCAAGAGAAGGTTGGGCTTGTGGAGCCAGGAGAAGGGAGTAATTTATCCTGGCATTATCTCTTCAAGAAGAAGAAATTAACTGAAATAAAGATGCTTGGACATTGCCCCTATGGCTGAACCTTGCAGAACCAGGAGAAGGGTGTCATTGTCCTGGTGCTATGTTACTTTCTATTGCTTAGTGGTAGGGCTAGAGTAGAGGAGATATTTGGACGGATATTCATTTGGACTTCCAGCCTGATGACCAACAGCGCAGTTATTCCTTAGTTAGGTTGGGACAATCATCTATAACTAGGGAAAGGTAGGGGTTTTCTTCTTTCTTTAAATAAATTAACAACATCTGTCTCAGACTCCTCACTCCAGCACGCCAGCACAGATAAAATGCATGCACGGAAGTTGTGGTCCCCAGTGAGACTAGGGATTTAGTCTCATTGGGGATAAAAATAGACTCTGCAGAAGTGGCCCAATTGGGTCTCCAGGTTTACTCCAACTTTGTGAAAGGTTGAGCAAAGTGGATAAGAGTTCCCATACCTATTTGAGAAATAGGGAAAAATAATGTGAGGTCACTCAAGACAGAAAATTGACTTACTGTTTTAACAGTGCCCAGGCCTGGGCTTTTAACATGACAAATACATACATTAATGTTAACTAGCTAGGGAAGACAATGCCACAAAGTCTAAAGCTGCATAGCAGTAAACAATAATAGCAATCAAGTGTTACTGCAAGATTTAGTTTTGATGTTTTAAATAGCAATGAATTCCAGAAATTCCAGCTTCAGATCACTTGGTAACAGTTGTTATGAATTATCTCATGTGACGAATCTGAGGCGGTCATCCCTTCTCCCCTATGGTGATACTTTTCACATGGAGCCAGGGCGGTGCGTCCACAGTACAATAGCCCCCCTGGGAGGGTGGGGGGGGTTCGGAGATACACAGAGGGAGGATCAAAGCCCACTATGGGATTGCGGACAACTATTTTCAGGCAACGCAGTATGCCCCCGCCTATAATGCACCCAACCCCTTCTCTACTATCTTCTACTCCTTCCCCCTCTCTAGATAAAGCCAATGTGCTCTGTTGTCAAGTCAGTCACATTATACTTGACAAAACTGAAATGCAACAGAATACCAAATGCCTTACATCAGATTTTAAACTAAGTACTATGAAGAAAAAGATGACCTGGAGTCCGACATACACTCCGGAAAAAGCAGATTGAGCGGTTTAGCTTCTCATGAGATCCCCTTTGCCTGAACTAATACAAACCAGCACAGGAGTGGAAAAGGAGTTCAGCTGGAAGACAGAGAGAGCATCCAAGGAGATATTGCGGGAGTCCTGCACTGGACTGGCTGTCAAAAGCCAAAGGGGAAGAAGCCATGAAGAGAAGTAGAACCCGAACGTGGTCCAAGCTGGAAGGACTGCTTGGGCTGCTGCCAATATGTACCTCCGGGCACCCCAGTCTCTGGTAAAGTGCTTGCAAGGCAGGACGTGCAGCCAGGCAGAGAGAGAGACGCCTGCAGACCCTACCATTCACTGCCTCGAAGAGCAACGCAGCTGTTGGAGAAACACTGGTACCTACTGTGAAGAAGTAAACAGGTATGTGGGGTTACCGAAGAGGCGCTGGGGGTCCGGGGATTCAAGAGGGTGAACATAATTGTAGGAGCAGGAGGGTTGAGGACCCTGAAGGGAAATTGCAAGTCTGGGACCCGCACCAATATGGAAATGAAAGTATAAAAGGGTTGAGGACGCAGAGAAACCCCAAGAGAAAGGAATCATACGTTTGGCAGAAGAGTGAATCAAACAGATGTGATAACGAATTGCGAGTCTGGGACCCGCACCCATGTGAAAGGCAAGAACATAATGTAGTAAAGAATAAGAGGATCTGGACCCCTATCAGAGAAAAGCCCATGCAAGGACAGTAGCCTGGCAAGAAAGTGAACCAAGCTATCTGGCAAGCCTGGGACCCATACCCACATGGGAGAATTGAGAGGGTCAAGGAACTTTGAAGTGATAGAAGGAATCCTACACTTGATATCGAACTGTACCAAGTTGGTAGGATAAAGAAACCTAGTCTTGTGAATCACGCAGTGATAGTTACCTAAGTGGATAAAAGGGGCCCTTAAAGAAGAACACTGAGATAAGTAGTAGTCCAGGGGAAAGGAACCAGACTCTAGCCCTGAAGCTTTACTTTTGTGAACATTATTTCCTCACCTTTGATTACCCAAGAGACTGGGACCTTTTCTGTTAGTTGGAACTACCAAGAACACTAGTTTGAAGAAGAGGTCATCCTTTCACAGTTGGTTTGAGTGATTAGTGTTAGGGCCAGACGTAGGCTTTTGTGACATGCAAGTGACAGACTTTTTCATTTTGGACATTCTGACAATTACACTAGTTTTCTTTGAGGCAGGGAAATCCCTCCTCTTAGCTTTAGGCAGTGCTTTAAGTGGGCCGGGGCCGGGCCCCGGCAGTCTCCAAAAAGTGGGGCTGAGCCGGGGCCCAGCCGGGGCCCCGTCCCACACAACATTGGCGGGATGCATTATCCCGCCGCGGCCACAGCCGCGACGGGAGATGCGCCCGTCATTATGTCAGCCAAGCTGACAGAAGTGCCAGCCAGCCACTGAGACGCTGAGGATGGCGGCACTTCTGTCAGTTACTGTATCTCCCTCTGATGACCCCTCATCAGGGTCATCAGAGGAAGTTACTGTCCCTCTGTTTTCCCTCCTCAGGTCACTAACCCCCGCGGGCTCCGTGATCTAATATGCAGATTAAATCACGGAGCCCGCGGGTTCGCAGAGGGTGAAAGACACCTCGGGCTCAGTGATCTATGTGCTCTGAGCAGATAGATCACAGAGCCCAAGGTGCCTTTCTCCGTCGGCAAAGCTTTATAAAAGATGCCGTGAACTGTGTACGTTTCAAGCCATCTTTTATAAAAGGTAGAAATATTTCTATGTTTATAAAAGACGGCTTGAAACGTGCACAATTCAAGGCATCTTTTATAAAGCTTTGTCGACGGACAAAGCCACCTTGCGGTTTGTTTTGTCCGTCATCAACGCTTTATAAAAGATGCCTTGAATTGTTTACGTGTCAAGCCATCTTTTAGAAACATAGAAACGTGTTACAAATATCTATGTTTATAAAAGGTGGCTTGAAAATTACACAAACCATAGTAAGGTATGCACACAAGTGTGCGTAATTTACTATGGTTTGTGCACTTTTCAAGCCACCTTTTATAAACATAGAAATATGTAACATTGCTATGTTTATAAAACATGGCTTGAAAAGTACACACACCATTTTAGTACGCATACAAACATATAAATGCTCACATTTATATATTTGTTTGCGCACCTTACTATGATTTGTGCACTTTTAGGCCACGCCCACAATGAAAGCCACGCCCCCAAATGAGGGCCCCCCCTCAATTTCTTACCCCACATAAAGCACTGGCTTTAGGGATAGATCAGCATTTTCCAAACCCTTTGAGTAATAAAAGTATATAGCCAAAAATAAGCCACCTTTGAGTCCGAGCCTTACTTCTGCACCCTTACATTCATTATTATCTGCATTTGTAGCACTCAATTTAAAACCTCGGTAGAATGAAGGCATGAGTCAGCCCAAATGAGTTTTGAAACCCATTGGCAGCCTAGATTCAAATCTGTATAAGGTGTTTTCCTTTTACCAGCATATACAAAATGCAGACTTATCCCCACTTATAACACATGAGAGCTGTTCACTCGTCACCAAAAAACGATCATCTCTACGCCAATACGAGGCACTCACCAGTTTGGCTGAACATTATGAGGTCGCCCAAAGAGTTCTATCTTTCGGGTCCCGGGGGACAGGCGCTCGATCATTCCATAGATCTCATCTGGTTTGTGACTAGTCGATCGTACCTGGAGAAAAAGAAATATAGACTGCATCACAAACTCTGTGTGAGATCGTTAAAACGTAGGGCTCTACTCTGAAAGCAAATAATTATGAAGTGCGGCAAAGACTTGTGTAGAAGTGCTCTATCTAACGGTGCAGGTGTGTAGAGCCCTTTTGGAAAGCTTGCAGAACCGCTGGCAGTGTGGGAGCAGTAGGCAAAGTGTACAAGGCCTCACTGTGAGAATGCTCGATGTAATAGTGCACGTGTGATGGTTAAGAGGAGATCTGTTTTGAGGGTTGTAGTATTGCTGCTTGAGGCAATGTGATAACAGGTATGGGGACCCAGTTGCGGAGAAATGGGTTTATTAAAAAGGCAGTAGTCAACCTGCAGTGTCAAGACCTTAGACTCACCTCAGCCACTATGACATCACAGTCCAGGCCTCTGTTAAATCCTTGAGGATTTCCTTTCACTCCGACCTGGCCAACAATGAGAGAAAAGTGTGATACTTAATCACTCTGTAGTTATGGGTTGCAGCAACGCTGAGAAGGTACACACAGAGAACAATAGCAGGAAAGTGGCGGTTTACAAACCAGGTAGGTTCCATGCCTGCCTATGAAGTCAACATATTGGACGTAAACACACCTGCGTCGACATGCACAAAATAGAAAATATTCAACTGGCAGAGAATGTCTGGAATACATTCAGAGATATTTAAAACATACCACCTCTGATGCAGTTCACCTAAAAAGGCACTGTTAAAAAATAAAATTAAAAAAAGGAAAGCAGTTTGCACCCTCAATGTGAAGGTGGAAATGGATAATTGACCGTAGCTACCACTGTACATTTTTTTTATGCACACAATTCTAACTTTTCATGCTATACAAGGGTATGGTTGTGAGAGGGAGGAGTCAGAGATGCACACCTTCTCACCCCCTAACCAAGGACCATTTGAAAAAAAACATTGTTCGTTGTACTGAACGGAATCGCTGACACTTCCTTTCAGTACAGTTTTAAAATGTTTTGAAAAAATTGAGGGCGATTTGGAATTTTTGTCTCCACCTTTGTGGTTAAGGTAAAACTTGATGGATTTTCAGCAAAAAGTCTGCCTAAAATACCACCACCACGGGTGGCAGTGTTTAGCTAAACCTTGAATTGGGCGAATTGTAACGTCGGCAGTATTCGACAACTGCCGATTTTACCATTACAGCCCACCTCTGAATGACACCTTCGTTCTTTGCTCACACTGTCCTCAAGAACTGGTCAGCGATTGCTGCATAGCAGGAAGGCCCTGAAAGCATTTCTAAAGGATTGTGGTAACTACGAGTTTTAGAACTGGCATCCATGCATTCCCCATCTCTTTAAATAGAGTTACCAGTAAGGCATAGGTTTTAGTATACGTTTTTCCACCATTATCAGTAAGGGTGGAGAAATGCATTTTGTAATGTTCCTGCCAAAACAGGGTTGTAGTTTTCTTTTCCTGGATGGGAGAAACAAATGGGTTGGACAAATACACGTGTTACATCACAGCCATATCTTTCAGTGTGGAGACAGTTATTGAAGTTGGGAGAGGTCTTGTGGTATGCAGGGTGTAGTGATACGAGTACTTCCTAGAACAAGTGCGAGGGTGAAGTTGCGTTAAGAATGCATAAGCCTAGTGTTTCAGGTACTTGACAAATAAACGCTTTTGGTGTTGCTCATGCAATCATCTCATTTCCTGATACCACTAACACCTGATTTACACCAGACTCCTAACTAAAAGCGGTTTGCTCTGCCATATAAAACAGGAGTGGGGGCGTATGCCTTAAATTCGGAGGGTTATCACAGAAGTGCAGTCCAGCGTTTCCTAGCTCCAGAGCAAGACTGGCCATTTTAATGCAGGAAAGTAGTTGGGGTAAAAGTGTCAGAATAGGTATTGCCGACGAAATGAAAGGACTGGAACAGCATGAGACCAGGCCGGGTATGCAATGTCTAAAGTCAACATGGAGCAAAGTATTGGAACAAGAGTCCCTTGTTCCTCTGGCTTTAGTCGAAGAACTCATGCTCTGGGTTCAGATAAGATGCCAAGTTCTTGGACACGGGGACTGGACTAGCATAGCTGTAGAAAGATTGACCCTGGAAGTAGCAGATAGACCCGACCGAGATAGAGGCACTCAGCATCTAGAGAACAGCACTGAAGGATGGTACCACCCCAATAAGGTACTTGACTAAGATTTACTAACTGCAGGATTATGTACGGATTCTTAGCCGACTAACTAGGACATGCTTATTTTAGGTAGTGTGAGAGCTCAACATGACCTTGAGGTGTCTAGAGCCTGCGATTGGCCCGCAGTGGTTTTTTTTAAAACTGGTTTAGCTCCGTTTAACTCCTGGTGCACGTGCACTTGGAAAACTGCTGCATTGCCACTACTTAAGGATTCTTGACTTGGCTTTGGGTTGACTAGGGGGCTCTCATGCATCTGAGCATTTGGTTACCCTAAAGCCCACCCTTAGAGTAGTTTGTGATTTTGGAGGTTAATAAGGAGCAGGAAGCTATCTTCTTTGCTAAAGGGGGAAGTGAAACAGAATTATGACCTACATTCTGGGGCTGAACGACAAAGTGTATGTCTGGCCAGAAACCGCCATCATTTCCCGTTTCCCCAACTAGTTTGCCAATGTTTTTTCCCGGATGAATCCTAATGCAAGGCCTCACTGGGGATACAATTCTGATGTGCTCCCTTATGAACCCTGTGTCTTTCAGGTTTAGCATGTCACAAATGCACTGTGTTCCCTTTGCAGGGTAATTCAGACATTTATTTGTGTGGGTTTCACTGGTTGGTGGAAGACCTTTACCTATTGTGAATGGTTGGAACAAGATTCCAGACGAATGCCCTATTATTAAAGTACAGTACATAGTCACAAAACTAAACTTTGTTCCTGTGAATGGATGTTTCGTGTATGGTTATGGCTTCTTCCTGCCTCAGAAGAGTGAGGGTTTTAAGAGCCGAGATGTCGCCATACTGGAATCTGATTGAGAGAAAGCTACATTGTTGGCAGGTTTTTAAGGAACCATTACTGGTGTAGTGTTTTGGGAAGCTAATCTTAGTGGACCTGCAAAAGTTTCAGACAAAAGTTTGAATTAACTATCACTTGATAAAAAGAACAAGCAGTTAGGCTGAGACCCAGGAGGTCAGGGGTTAGGTGATAAGTACAGTTAAACCCAATAGCTTAGACAAGCAATAAGAGGGCCACACAGGTAAGTACAAAAATACTTTTAGCAAAACATATACATGAAGTAAAAGCTAGTAAACGGTATGTAAAACATATTTACACATATAGACAACGCAATTTGGTGCCCATATTGAAGTAAACACCACACAAGAAGTCACAGTTTAAGTAGCAGCACTGACAACAACCTAAAATGGGAGGAAAAAGGTGTCGCACATTATCATTCATCTCATTCTTCAGCTTTCACCATCACCTCTTTCCTGACAAAAATCTAATATTTTCTCCCGTCCCTCCCACACCCCTGTGGTACCCGGACAGAGTGGCACCACTTTTGGAGGCTTCTGTGGAGAAGCCCGCCAAAAAGTGGAACAAAAGGCTCGACTTGGGTTGAGTCACAGAAGCGAACACAAAAGCCATTTTGGAACCAAGTTTCGGCAAAAAATACCAACCGGTGAATTTATATTAATTTAATAAACCGGCGGTATGTTCGAGGCTATTTTAAAAAGTAGTAGCCTCGAACAATTGGAAATCCCATAGGAATATATTCGCGGTCGAATATAAAAAGTAGTATCCACTGCCACCAGCCAAAACTCGGTCGGGGGGACTGGACAGTGCCCCCTCAAACAACAGACCCCGGGGCAATCGAATTGCCCCGACCAGTACGTCCACAATATGATGGTTTGAATTGGTTTTGTTCAAAATATGAGACTAGTAAAGCCAATGGTGACTTAACATGCCCTGGGAGACAGTAGTCAGTCCAAGGGTATGGAGTCTATGTTTGGGAGTCGCTACGACACCCCTGGGTTACTGCACGGAGGGTGCTGTGTAGCCCACATATTAAAAACATATGAAACCCTATGGGGAAAAGGACCCCCATAGCCCTCAGAATATATACAAAGTCAAAGGAACACCTCAAATCATGTATAAGAGTGGGAGGAAAAGAGTCTCACTCTTAGCAGGAGAAAAAATAAACCCCAAAAAATCCAGCAAAGCTGCTGGGGGACTCACTAGGTTTGGGAAATTAGCCTTTACAGAGAATTCTCCCTAACACGAGGTATACCCCATCCAATACCTTGTGTATTCCAGGGTCGGTAGCAGATTTAACCATGGATACAAGATAAAGCACCTCTGTTTTGAATCACACATTTTTTGTTAGATAGCTACACAGTCTCAGCGGTAAAAACTCGCTGCAACCTGAATTCTTGATAACGTTTTTTTGTTACAAGGTTATCAGCAGTCCTTATGCATTCCCACTTAAGTGACTTTATCTAAATATCATGGATGAAATGACCAGGACTAGCCATATCCAGCATCTCTAGTCCAATATTTGATAAATGACCTGGACCACAGCTGCTAGATCGAGTTGTACCAAATTTCTCAGTCGGAAGCAATTAATCTATCTGCTCACTTTGTTCGATGTTCATTAACACTCTAAATCAAGCCATTTTCCATCTCCCATGAAGGGACGTAACTTCTAGCTCCAGCCTCAGAGCTTCCACTGGTACTCCCACAGGGAGATAAAGGAAAGATCTTAGTATTATCCCTTCTAGGATGTCGAAACATCTCACCTGCTTTTCCGTAAGGCTTTCAGTCCCGTACAGTATACATGGTACAACTGACTTCAGGTAGACCTCTAGGAGGGCCTCTACAGATCCACAACACACTCAGTTTTGTACCCTTTCAGTACTTGCCATCTATGAGTGGCTTTCAATGTTATACAAGTCTCGGAACACTATGGAAGGGTAGTCCCAGATAGAAGTAGTTATCCACTACTTACAATTTTAAACCACCAATGTGCCATCCATACCCAGAAGCATGATGGCCTTTACCCTTCAGTTGTAGAACCTTGGTTTTATTCTGATTAGTCCTTAATTGATTTACCTCTGCGTATTGTGCCAGCGTGTCCATGGATCGCTGCAGACCCACCGGTGTTCAGTCCTGCGTCTGCGTAGGCAATCCGCAACACCACAATTGCGCCAATTCACGGGTGGAAGCTGCCACATCCAGTTAACGCTGCACCCATGTCTGCAACATAGAGGTTAAACAAGAGGGGTGCCAAAACGCACCCTCAACATCCATGGCGGCCTCGGCCTGCATGGCGTGGTGGGCCCATCATTTATTTTTACTATCCTTTAGTGTCCTGGGTCGAAACAGTCTGCAGCACTGTTTTTAGAAATGGTCCCAAGGAAGGTAGAGATTACACACCCTGTGCGAGTCCTTCCAGGGAATCTTTCTGTTACAGGAAGGACACAATTTAGATGGCGCGTTTTCCATCATATGGAAAGATGGCAGCTCCGCAATGTAAAAGTAAGAATATGGAAATAGGCATTCTCTAAATGAAATGAATTATGACCTCCCCCACTCTCCCTACTGTGCACGGCTGAGGTCCACTGGGGCCTAGGTAGGCCGCAGACTAAATTTGTTGAGACGGGTGAGTAGTTGTCGTCGAGGAATGGCCTTCTCCTCGAAAGCCATTGGTGGAGATATTGTGGTGTATAGCTTTCGAAAGGATTGAAAAAACGTCTAAATTTAAACTTTGTATAGGTAAAGGTGTTAGCCAGAAGAAGGAACTCTGCAACTTGCATTCTGACTATGATGGCAGAAAAAACTATCTGAGGGACCTCGACGCGTGAAGCACCAAGGGGTACAGTAGATGTCACACTAGGGATGGTATTGCTGGAATGCCCTGTCGACGTCCCTTTTCCGAGTTTCGAAAACAAAAAATGTAATACTCGACAGCCTACCCACAGCATGTGATCTAAGCCACAAATATATATTACGGGGCCTGTGGTAGCGGCCCTGTAGTTATGGTTAAGTTGCTCAACCCATAAGAAGAGCACTTTTTCTGTAGCTTGTACCTTTGCCTCTGGACAAACCCTCAAGAAACTTTGCAAAAAAAAGTATAGGGCCCCATCAGATTGATTCTTTGAAGTTTGATGAGGTTTCATTAAGGTGGGGGGGGCGTTGTGCTGTGGGGGTAAGTTTGTTTTTTCCCCATAGATGCAATGGGAAAAAGATTTTGCTCACGCCTTCAGCCCAAACAGCTGGACGGATTTTCACCAACTTTGCGGCAGGGACAGCGGCTTGGTTCTGAAAGAATGTTTTTGTAAATTTGGTGTAAATCCATCCATTATTTTCTTTTTAAAACGACCGAAAGGTAGGTAAAAAAAAGGGATATCTGGGTCCGGTCCATGGACTCACTTCCCTGTTCAGTCTGCGTCTGGGCCTACCATTGGTCCAGGGGCAGACATGAGGTCCGCAGACACGCCCGCTGATTGGAGGGTAAAAAGTGAGGTTCGTCATATTTTTGGAAACGCCCGCCATGTTGGATCCGCGGTCAGCCGCCGGAGTTCGCGGACCGCGCACTGGGGAAAAAGTCTGGAAAGCACATTTTGGGTTATTTGGTGGTGGAGAGGATGGGAAGGGTGGGGAGTGGGGTAAAAAAAAGACATGGGGCTATTTTTGTAGGTTGAAAAAGGTCGGGCAGGTGTCACAGCGGTCCGTGGACATCGAAGTAGTTTGCGGACAGCGCTGTGAACGGTCAGCTTGGGAAAGACATTTAGAGTTATTTGATGGCTGAAAGAGGGTGTAGAAATGGTAGGATAGTGGAATTAAGGTGATGTGGAGCTGTTTTTATAGGGGAAAAAAGGGTTTGGAAATGCTGCAGAGCCTGCAGTCAATTTCAGTGCCCGCAGAGATCATTTCGATTGCAGGGGGTCATCAGGGTGGGTTTTATTAGCTGATGGTGTATGGTATGTAAATTGTAGGTGGTTGAGGCCAGTGGCCAGATTCTGGGGGTACGGGGCAGACCATGGCCCCAAGAAAAAGTCCACTGGCCACAACCACCACAGTAGTAATAGGTCTATAGTAATTATAGGTAATGTAGTGGGAGTAGAAAATGTTTGTGTAATATGAAGGAATGATGTAATATGGTACTTATTGTAGAACAATTGAGGATAGTGCTCATAGAATAGGTATTTGATGTAAGTAACTATGGTTACTTCGTTTTATAGCGCTATGAAGCTGGAATCTCTGGTTTATATTCTGTGGGAAAAAACAGTAACATTTGTTAAGCAGGATAGTTTAAAAGCTTTAGTTGTATGCAATTTTACATATACATTTGTGTAGACCCTCATACAGTACATTCCAAGTACTATGTTTGGTACAAGATTAGTGTACGACACACTGCTGTTATCTTGACATTAACCATTGGGGGGGAAAAAATCCATACTGGATTAAAAAAAGCTATTCTAGTTCTGTGAGTGTAATGGTGATGGTATGTTTGTTTGAAGTATGCTGGGATTAAAGGAATGCATGAAGTAATTAGATACCTGTTGGCATATTTCTACTACATCAGAGGTTATGATATGATGGGTTATTTATAAAACGCTTAATATCCAGAGGTTTCTAAGCGTGGACCTGGGGATCGAACCTGTGTTGCTCTGTGTTGTCTTGCTCCCAAGGCGAGCACGTTGCCCCTGAGCTATCCTTCCGAGACCAGGTTAGAAGATGTTTTGTCATATAAGAATTGAGATGGAGTATTTGAATTTGGAATGAAGTGTATTTTTCAAGTAGTTAGATAGCCGTTGGCGTAGTCTGTTAATTGTGCTATAGGTTAGTGACTATTGATATTGATATTTTATTTCTATCGCGCTCGTACACAAGTGACTACATTTGGGTTGAAGGAATATTAATTAGGCATTTGTTAAATTTGCTGGTAACCTATGTTTTGGAGCAACAGAGGTATTAAATTCAAACCAACCACTTATTTTCTTGACATATGCAGTTTAGTGCCCTGAACTGGTTGTGACACCAGTGTGGTATAGTATACCTACTGTTGTGAAGGTGTTCCTTCCAAGAGATACTTGGCCAAGTGTGAAGCCTATAATCGTACAGTTATTATTGGTAACATCTGCATTGCACCTTAGAAGCATTAGTATGACATATTGGCCATGTGAGTTTATTTGTATGATGGAACGATTGTCTGAACTGCAAAAAGGCATAATATGCCAGGATTAGCATTCTGCAGAAGCTGGTGAAATGGAATGGTTCCAGAATTTGGTATGGACACATACAAATCGTTCATTAGGGATATGGTCTTGTGAAACATGGTTGCAGAGTGCATATATGTTTCCACATGTATGAAATTCCAGAAGATTTCATTTATATTGATGTTTTTGGTTTCCAGTACTTGTAGCAAGTACATTAGGAATTCTTGTGGATCTTCCTGTGCGTTTATGGTAAATGTTACCATTCATTCTCAGTAGTCCAATTCTTGTCTTATACCTGAGACATTAAGTGTTGTCAGGATTATTTGTGGCATTTCTATGAAGGACAAGCATTTGCAAACACAACTGGTCCCAGCAGTTTAAGTAAATGTTGTGAACAATTGGTGGCAATTGAACGAGAACATTCATCGTCACATTAGCAATACAATTCTCCACTTGTGTTGCTGAATTTAAATGGACCAGAGAGTTCCGTTTGTGAATCATTTGTTGGGCCTGCAGACCTTTCTGGAGAAGAGGCATTTGTGTCTTTCTTTTCTGATGGACGTGCAGTTGACTTTGTAATAAAAAGTTTTGTGGTTGTATTGTTTGATGCTGAAGGAGTGTGGTTGTATTGTTTGATACTGAAGGAGTTGCTTGTTTTTTTAGCAGTATTGTTGGGAGATCTGCTATAGCTTCTGTTTGTATTACTTGTCTTTTTTAAAGGTTTCTTTTTTTGAGGTACATGGTACATATCTAGATGAGGGGCTTATAGTGCCAGTAGCCTGTTGAATTTCAGGATACAATGAATGTCAGCGTTGACTTTGCTTGCATCAAAGTTAACTAGAAATAGTCCATTGCGTGTACGCAGACATGAAAGTGCTATATAACTCATTCCTTCTTTAAAGACTGCTTCCAATGCTTGATCTAGGGTTAGACCTTGTGATTTGTGAATAGTGCCACCACATGCAAAAGATAGAGAAAACTGCCCTTTGCGTACATACATGTCTTTGAAAAGAAGTATAAGTGCTATTGCCCGGACACTTTTTTTTTCAACTTCTGCAAGTTTGTCAAAGTGGATGTTGACAAACTGAATGTTGTTGTCATGTGGATATGTCTGGAAGCCAAAAACTGGACCAATTGCTCCATTCACTAAACCATGTTCTAAGTCAACGTTCCGTTCTAGAATTACTCTGCAGTTTACACACAGGCAATATTTTCTCCAATCCATTTGTGTTGGAGATACATTTATTTATTTATTTAACTTTTGTTTATTGGCAGGAAGTTGAGACAAGTACAGCAGAGAAACCGACAATACGCTAGTACAAATAGGCATTGCATCATAACCATTACAAACAACTTGGATTGGAGAGGAATGACATCATGGAAGACAAAAAGAAACAGAGGGAACCACAGATTACACATTACTTATGGTGAGTCAAGTTGGGCCGGCGAAGTGGTGGAGCCCCAATCGGCTCCATCTCTATTGTGCAGATAGCTACAGAATTCCGACCACACATTTTTGGGGCGAGATGCTATGGGCAAGGATCCTATATATTCTTCTTCACACGTTTGCACCCAGGTGAGGGCTTTCAACCACATCGTGACAGTGGGGGGAGAGCGACGCTTCCAGCATAGTAATATGCATCTTTTGGCCACAATAGCGCTCACATTTAAGAATTTTGACATTTTCCTTTCCCTCTCCCCCACCCAGACGCCGAACAGCAAGGCCAGTGGGTCTAGATCTAATGGGGACCCAATTATCTCCGAGAGCGCTTTTGTCACTTCCGTCCAAAACGTATTTAGCACAGTGCAGGACCAAAACATGTGTATGTGATCGGCCTCACCACGCTTACACTTTGGGCGCACGTGTGTCAGAGTACGTGTGAATTTTGCAACTCTGTGCGGTGGGTAGTATAGTCTGTTGATGAGCTTGTATTGTATGCAATGGAATCTGGCATTAAGGGAGACTTTGCGAGTGTGAGCGCACATTTTGTTCCAGATTTCATCAGTAATATCTATTTCCAGTTCCCTGGCCCATGCCTCACGTGGTTTGGAGGATATATCCGCTAATTTACTCAGCTGCATTTTATATAGGGAGGACACTATGCCCCTACTGCCCGAGGAGTTTGCTATGAATTGGCGCTCAGGTTAGTCTGGAGGTTCATCTGGGAACGAGGGCCAGATCGCCCGCACCGCCGCTCTCAGCCTGCCGTATTGTAGCAGTTCGAGCACACAGTTGTAATGTCCAGGCCGCCAGGTTTGAGGGGTGATAAACGTACCCTCAGGGTACAGGTCGGTCAGGGCTCGGTAGCCCAGGCTTTCCCAGTGTTGCGTGAACTGTAGGTTGTATGTAGGGGAGAGTGCAGGGAACTGCCAAATGGGAAGCCACTTGTAGTATGAGCATTTCTCTTGTTCAGAATACAGGATATTTTTCCATGCTCTGATCGTAGTGGCCACCGGATCCGACGGGGCGTCAGTTTGGAATGTACGGTGTAGTGGTAAGGTCATGATATTGGTATTTTCCCCAGCTAGTTTCTCTATTTTAACATGTGCGGGCGGGTTCATGTGTGTGTACCAGTGGGTGGCATGTTGGGCCTGTGACGCGTTCCAGTACAGTGTTAGATCTGGGGCACCAAACCCCCCCCCCTTCTCATAGGGTAAAGTCATATGTTGCCACTTCTTACGGACCGCACTGGAATGCCAGAGAAACTGGGCACACGCCAGATGTAGCCTATTGAAGTATTGCCTCCCGGGCCACACCGGTACATTAGCAAAGATATAAAGGAGCTTGGGGACCGCGATCATTTTTATTAGGGAGAGTCTGCCCGCAAGGGACAGTGGGAGATTACGCCATCTAAGCATCTTGGATACAATAAATTGTGCCGTTGTCTCGTAATTGTCCGCCAGCAAGGAAACTTTGATGAGACACCCGTATCCCAAGATACCGAATTCCACCCGGGGACCATTGCAGGGGGAATTCACATGCCGGTTGTTGGGTTGCTGCGGTGAGGGGGAAAATTTCTGATTTAGAGTAGTTAATGGTGAAGCCAGAAAAGGTGCCTATTTTGGTTATATCTCGGATGATCGGGTCAAGGTATGAGGAGGGGTTTCTGACATACAGAAGTACGTCATCCGCGTATAGCGAGATGATCTCCGCCGTGTCCCGTAGTCGAATGCCTTTGTGGGTGTGTCGATCTCTGACATAGTCGGCCATGGGCTCAATGGCGAGCGCAAAAAGGATGGGGGAGAATGGACATCTGACGGGTTCCTCTGTGCAGCGCAAAGGGGGAGGAGGAAACAGTTGACCAGCACCCTGGCCATAGGTCCTGTATATAGCAGTTTTATATATGAGATCATGTTTGCTCCTACTCCCATTTTCCCCAACACGGCCCATAAATATTGCCATACCACCATGTCAAATGCCTTTTGGGCGTCTAGCGTGACCGCAACTGCGTCAGCCTTAGGGTCAATCCTGGACAGTACGCTAAATAGGCGGCGGATGTTAAGTGCCGTAGAGCGACCAGGGATGAATCCACTTTGGTCAGCATGAACCATATGGGGCATAAATGGTAGGAACCTATTGGCGATTATCTTGGCAAAGATTTGTCTGAATTGATGAGCGTCTGGGGGTTTCCCTGGTTTGGGGAGGACTGTTATTATTGCTTCTCTTAAGTAGGGGGGAGGGTGTTCATTCGGAGTGATTCGGTCCAGACACCAAGCAGTACGGGTGCCAGGATGGCAACATACTCCTGGTAAAACTCAGACGTGAGCCCATCGGGGCCCGGAGCCTTGTTTTTAGGTAGATCTGAAATTACCTGAACTATTTCCTCCAGGGAGAAAGGGGCATCGAGCTGCTCCTTGGTGTTCTGGGAGATAAGGGTCATAGGGATGGATTCCAGTAGGTCATCTAGGTCGTGGGCCGTGTGCTCGGGCTGGAGACCATATAGGTTGGTATAAAAGCTGGTGAAGGTGTCCAGGATGTTTTGGTCCAACCAATGTCTTAGTACCTTTTCATCAATGATGCTGTCGATATGAGTCCTCCCTCCCTCCGCACGTACCAATCTGGCCAGGGTTCTGCTCTGTCTGTCCCCCTCCCCATACTTTCGGGCAGCCATGGGACGGGCATGATATCGCACCTCACTTAGCGCGTGTGACTCAAATTGTTCAAGTTCAGCTCTAATTTTAGCAAAGGTTTCTGGGGCGGGTGTCGATACATACTCCTGTTCCAGGGTTTTGAGCCTGGATTCGGAGCCATTTAAGGCCTGCCTAATGGCTTTGAGGACCCCGGCCTCTCAGGAGATACACATCCTCTGATGTATACTTTAAATGTCTCCCAGCGGGTCCCTTCGGGAGTGTTGGACATGTTGTTATTTGCAAAAAATGTGTTTATGTCCGAAAGGATCTCGGCTTTAAAGACAATATCAGATAGGACGTTGGATTTGAAGCACCAGGCGGGTCGAGCAGCAAGTGTACTACCCAGCTGAATCTGCAGCAGCACGGGAGAGTGGTCCGAAATAGTGCACGGGAGGTCCCGACCTCCGAATCCCTGCCCACCAGGTTATCAGACAGGAGGAACATATCTATTCTTGAGGAACTGTCGTGTACCGTTGAGTAGAAAGTATAGTCCCTTTCTTGGGGATGGAGCGTTCTCCACACATCATGTAGATTCAGGGAGCGCATGTGTATGGAGTTGTTTGGCAGCCCGAGATGTGGTCTTGCGGGGTAGTGGTTGTTCTATTCAAGACATTATTCAGTATAAGATTCATGTCGCCCCCCCATATAATGGGGACTTCAACATATTTCATGAGGATAGCGGACATTGCGTCCATAAATTCGGGGGAGTCAGTGTTGGGCGCGTATGAGTTAACAAGCAAGCACTCTTCGTTGGCTAGGGTACAATGTAGAATCACATATCTTCCATCTGTGTCAACGTGAGACGTGTGGAGGGTGAATTTCACTGACTTGTGGATGAGAGTAAGGACCCCCCTGGCTTGTGTGGAGTATTGGGTATAGTATCTGTTGGGGCCCCATGACTGTGCAAGGTTAGATGATAAGTGTTTCATAGCGTGTGTCTCCTGGAGTAGGAGTACCTTGATACCATGCCTTTGTGCATATGCAGTGATCTTACGTGCCTTCGTGAAGTTGGTCAACCCACGATCATTCCATGTCAGCATTCTAGTAGCCATGCAGATAGCTCATGCGACATCCCCATCGTAGAATCTGCCTCTGAACAACGCAATGTATGCTGTAGTGGCGTCGCAACACCTCTCTCTGAAGCCTGTCACAATAATCCGGCCATTTTGTATATAACATTCCCCAACTTCCCCACCCCCACTGCCCGGAAAACACTGGGGGTGCCATGGTACCCACCCTCGGAATAAACCAAAGCGTGCCATCCCAAACTCGGCACCACTTGGGTAAAGGCCCAACCGGGGCCTGAACATAAACACTTCAATTTATACGTCCTTGCAGCTGCAGCGGGGGCTGACGCTGCCGTCTGACCCACCTTTGTTGATACATTTTATGACACTGCATCATCAAGCCTTTGAACGGCATATGACACTTAGGTTACAAAGAGAGGCTACAAATGATATAGGGTAGCTAGGTCAAGGCCAATGCTGCCCCAGGCTGGTGTATGATAGAACAATTTAGCTTTAAAAGTTAGGCCCGGAGTGTGGCGGTATATTCTAATGGATTAAGGATGCATCCCCCTCCTGGGGCATCACGCACAATGTGGCGGCGGTAGCCACATCAGGTCCGGAGTGAGGTGGCGGGGGGGAAAGCACATCCGCCTACTGGGGAAGCTGACAGTCTACCGGCCAGAGCCACCGGGATGTGTAGAAGGGGCTTGGGAGTGCTGGTGTCAGTCGTCATCCATCGGGTCCTCCAGGGGATCTGCCAGTGGGATCTGTGCCTCAATAAATTTGACGGCCTCCTCTGGGACCGTGAAAAAGTAGAGCTTATTGCGATGGGTGAACTGTAGATGAGCAGGAAAGAGCATTGTATATTCAATTTTCCTCTCTCAGCATTTTCTTCACCCTCTTGAATCGATGTCTTTCCAACTGGACCCCCACCGAAAAGTCAGGGAAGATACTGATGATCTGTGAATCCAGCCTAAGCTCCCCCTTCTCCCTGGCCAACCGCAGTATGTGGTCTCTGTCCTTGTAGCTGAGTAGTTTTGCAATTATTGGCCTGGGGAAGTCGCCTGGTTTAGGGCGGAGCGCAAGTGAGCGGTGGGCTCTTTCAACTGTGAAGAATGTCGAGGAGATCCTTGATGAGTTTTTCCACTGCGAGCTCCATACGCCCCTTCAGTGCGGATTCGAGACCCCAACTATACGAATGTTATTTCTTCGCGACCTAGATTCAAGGTCGTCGCACTTGGCCTTGACCTGCTTCATGTCACGGACGAGCTCCGAGACTGTGTTTTGTAGGAAATGCACACTGTCTTCATTAGTTCCTGTTCTCTGCTCGACCTCAGCGATCCTGCTCCCGTGCTGGTCAAGTTTAGCCCTTAATGAAGCTACATTCGCGTTGAGGTCATCCAGCTTTTCGTGAAAGGCTGCAAAGTTTTTGGCCATGGATTCCATCATAGCAGCCAAGTCTGGTTGTGGGGGGTCCGGGAGGATCTCGCCCTCCTCCTGCGCTGCCGAGGAGGATGCCTTATCCGCCCTCGCCTTGGCAAACTTGTCCATGGCACCCACCTTGCTAGTGCTTCGCTGGGCATTGCTGCGGAGAGGAGAGATGATTGACTTGGTGTGGATGGCAGTGGCCAAAGGGTGGGTCCCCACAGGAAGGATGGGAGGACAGAGGTTGCTGCTTGTGGGCAAGCCAAAGTCAGTGGGGCTGGTTTGTCACAACAAAATAGGGGGCGGGGGGGCCTATGCAGGGCCCTGACGGGGATGTACAGGGATGAGCGGGTGAGACTGTTCACGGCCACGTGCGGGGAGATATTGGGATGGGTTCTCCACCCCCGCGAACCGCAGTACGCAGTCCCTAGTACTTGAGTATGTGCAGTGCAATCAGGCGGGCCGCTCGAGGTGGCCCAGTGAGTGCCTCTCCACAAGTGTCAATAGAGATGATAAGGGGGCCCACAGTCACTATGGACACAGATCGCCAGAGGGAAGCAGAGCAGGCTTATGTATGGGCAGTCTCTCTTGGGGTGAATCACACACGCTAGGCAAAGTTTCAGTAGTGGGTGGAGGGCCCACCATAGGACAAGTAGCAGCTTACAGCACCCACCTTCCGGCCTTTGGGGCGGCCAAACCCGCGTGCTCCTCGGCGCGGGACTTCCACAGTAGAGGGCGGTGGTATAGCCACTGAGGCCTGCACCAGAGCCAGGGGCTACGGGGCACAGAAGCCGCAGCCAGCCGGGGGATGGTGATGTGATCTACATTGCCACGGGCTGAACAGCAGACGAGTGATCCTCGGTGGGGCGGTGGAGCCAATCTCGTGCAGTGCCGCGGGGGGGCAGCGCCCACATCCCGCGGCCGCCGCAGGCCAAAGATGCAGCCACACAGCCGGCGGGGAAGCAGGTATGCTCACGCGGCGACCCCGCGTACGCTTTCTCCGGTCGACGTGGAAAAGCCGCGCCGCTCCTCAGCGCAGCCCCGGAGGCCCCCGCTCCTCCAGGTAGGGGGGCCGCGCATGTATACAAGTGGGCACTGGGGGGCACAGCACAGTCCAAGGCCGCAGGAACGACCCTGCGCTCCACTCGGGAAGCGGAGCAGCCACCGGCCCAGGCAGAACAGCCGCGGCGAGCAGGCAGACGTAAGCATGCCGCCGGGGCAGGGGATGTTATAGGCCCCACTCAGTCAGGCACCAGCGGGCGAGGAGATCCCGGCAGAGCCGAGGGGCCGTGGGCAGCTGCAGATGACGGCGCCCAGGGTTAGGGCGCGGAGGCAGCAGGCGGCCGATGCTCAGCGGGCGAGGACTGCAACCCAGGGAGGCCGGACGCCGCTGCCGGCCCAGGCACCGAATGCTCAGGATCCTGCCACCGATTCGCCCCCAGACCACGGCCACAGGGTGAGGGGAGCAGCAGCAACAGAAACGTGGCAGTAGTTTTAGGGGGGGAAAGGATTAGCGCTGATACAAAACGGAGTTTGGTGGGCAGGGACGGAGCTCACTGGCTAGGCAGCCATCTTGCTTGGCTGCTCAACAGCACCCCCCGAAGATCCATTTTTCTAAGCTATTTAGTCGTGCTGTTGCTTGCTGACACATAGGAAGTGTCATACCATGCACTTCTAGTTTGTCTGTGGAGCTGGTAAGCAGTATGGGTTGCATTTCCTTTGCTAACATGGTCTCATTGAATTGACTACAGCTTGCAAGGGTTGGCATTAAGGAAATGCATTTTAGATTTTGTTGAGTTAATTGTTCCATGACATCAGGAGCAGATGTGTTTCGTCCATATAGTTCATGAATTAGTCTATTTAAGATAGATTTTTGCATCTTCAGCTAGCAGACCAGTTCTAATGTGGTTTAAAATGTTAGCATAGGTGAGGTCTGCAGACTGACGCATGTTTTGAGTTAGTGCTTTGTAGTGAAAATGTTGCCAGAGATTTACATTTCCAATGCTGCCGAGGATATTGCGGTATTGTTTGCATTCTAATACTTTGAAAATAGGTTGATCTTTCAGTGATGTTAACTGTAGGTGGTCTCTGAGAACAATAACATGTTTTCGTCCAAACAGTTCTTGGTTTTTAGGACTTCTTGCATTCTGAGATTAAAGTCAACATGAGGTTGGAAACCAGGATTACTTCCTCAATCTCTCAGGAGCAGTTTCATTTGTTTTAGAATAATGCGTACTTCAGTAGCAGCTTCTGTTGATAATTTGTTGTATTCTAATTTGTTTTGGTGTTCTACGGGGCAGAGCAGTAGTCTGTGTAAAGTTACAACTCCTATGTTATAGGCAGCTAAACCTATGAGGGCTCTTACTACAGCCGAAATGTTACGTTTTGTAAAAATGTGCAGATTATTTTAATTAAGAATGTTTTACTAGAACCAGCTTCACCACTTACATACAGGAGCAGAGGTTTATCATTTTTACAGCTAGAGGTTTTAGTTTCATGTTTAAAACCATGTTTAATTTCTTGAATGACTTCTAGATAAATGGTGAGTTGTTCATCATTTAACCGTCTTTCGAGTACTGACAAGTCTTCCTCAGATTGTTTATATGATACATGGTATTCTCTACCTCCGTCATGGATAATTCTGCTTCATTTAGAATGAGTGGTTCTCCAAGCAGTTCTTGGCTTCCTGTAAAGGAAGGTAGTGTCTAGTTGAGCTTCAATTCCTTCCTCTTGTTGGTGTTCATTATCCAACATTTGTTTGTATTAATTGACATTCATTATTCTGCTTTCATTTGCTCTGAATGCAGCTTCAAATGAGTCAGTCACCTAATAATTCTTATTCTTTTCTGTGAGGTTTAAAAAGTTGAAGTATGGCCATGTAATACAGTTATCTATGTTGTGGAAATTTAAATGATAACTTTATATGATTAATTAGACTGGGTTTGGTGAATTTCACTAGGCTTCCTTCACAAGTTGACACTGAATATTTGCAAGTAGTCTCATTTGGTGTGACACTGTGTAGTTTTGGGCAATGTCATACAGACATATGTTTTCCAAAGCAGTACTCTTGTTGGGGTAGTATGTGTCAATTCAATTGTTTTCTTTTTTTTATTGCATTTGGTTTACAATTAAACCTTAAGCACACTACAAATATACATTTACATCACAACAGTTGCACAGACTTGCATAGACTTGTTAAAATAAGTCCACATATTAAAACACTTGGCTTAAGGTAAAATATCACATATTAGAACCCTGACCGAGTTAATAACCTTTTCCCATTGGCCAATTTGCAGGCTATAAGAACCGGTATAGCTCGCAGTTTCATTATAGCCCGCAAATTGCCCATTGCTTTCTTCAGCGGGGAAAGTTGTGCATTAACAGTGATCTCGCCCCCCTCTAGTGGCCAAAGTGAAGATTACATTTTCCTATGAATACCGTTTTTTTTCGTTTAATAGTTTGTTAGTGAAAAGAAAGGCTTACTATAATTAAGGAGGACTTATTGTTGATCATGCTATTTTTCATGTTTTTTTTAAACTTAAATATTCCACAAGGAATATTTAAACTCCAAAAAACAATATAATAATTTTACAAATTATATTCTTAAATGAACTTTTTTTTCTTTGGCCCTGGGTTCTAATAGCTTTTTGTAATGTTATGTTTCATGTTTTTTTGTAAACTTAAAAAATCCATAGGGAATATTCAAGGCCCCAAAAAAACTATGTATTAATAAATAAAATGCTATATTTTAAATGAACTTTGTTCTTTTTGCCCATGGATTCTAATAGCTTTATGCACCTCGCCCTTGGCGCCGTACTGTCGTTATAGGCTATGATATATAATAACTATGAGGGCTTTGTAGAGATCTACAGACAGAGCATCATTCCTTCAATTTTATACTCACTGGAAGTACTCCGGTTTTCCCAAGTAGGATGGTTAGGCAGGTTTGAGGCAAGACTACTACAGTCTATAATCAACCTCCCCAAAGCTGTACCAGTCGAGGCACTAAGGCTCGAATATGGCTCATCTTCACTTTATTCTTTATGGTGCATTCAGAGAGTTTTACTTTTTGCGAAACTGCGTAAGCTCGACCAAAACTCTAAACCACTGTTACAACTTTTAGGAGAACGACTGGGTGTCGAGGGAAATAACCCTTCATAAGGGATTTAGCAAGTTTTACTGTAAATCATCCGACCATTTTGGGTCTAGAATCAGGTATTTTCAATGAAAGTACTGATTATGAAAAGATAATTGCCTCACACATTGGAAAACAACATGACCTCAAAAGATAGAGAATTTTCCCATCAATGTTTGCCAGGGAACAAGATGAGTAGCTATTTAACCAATGCTTGTAATATTGAATTGAAGCGATTCATTTTGTACCTCCGGCTTAACATTCTGCCTAGTTATGAATATTTAGGTACATGGTATGACTCATCGCCACAAGACGTTTTGTAGGCTTTGTCAATTAGATACTGAAAAGAGTCAGCATGTGCCTACTGCTTCTCCTGTATTGACAGATTGTTATAAGAGGGTGTACGGGGGGTGGGGCTTTTTTTGCATTTAGTTTAGTTACAAAAAGAAAATTCAACCAAAATAGGTATACATAAAAATTATTGTTCTCTCAAACTCAAAGCTTTTTCTTTATCACAATATTCCATATTGAAAAAGCAACGTCAGTAATCGTAACCGATTGAGCCCCGAGCTGTGATGAGGGGGGGAGGGGGGGGTGTGGGGGGGGGTGTGTGTGGGTGTGTGTGTGTGTGTGTGTGTGTGTGTGTGTCCCTGTGTCGCCAGAGGTCTTCCTCATAGCAGCGCTCTGCGACTGTTTCGAGGCTGGGGACAAGCGTTCAGGAACTAGATTGTTCCACAGTGGTGTCCTCGAGCTCTGAATCATATTTCGGCTGCCTTGCCCCAATTCAAATCAACCGACATGGTGTATGCCACTCACTGCTTGGTCTGGCTCTCCATTCGGGTCTTGGGCCCAAAGCGCTTGCATGTCATGCTACGTGATGCGAGATGGTTAGTGGAAGGCAGTGGTTGCAAACTCTGTTTACCCACTGGAATTTTCTGTTGCCCTTGGCATACAATTTAAAAGGGGTCCGCTCCATAGTGGAAGGCGGACACAAATGCAGCAGGACAAATGTAGTAAGGGCAGAAAATGTGGGTATACATTCTCTAACAAAGAAGGATCCCCCCCCCCTCAACTCTCCCTACTGGTTGGGCCGAAGCCAGTCATCGGAACAGAATATCCGTTTCTGAAACTGGGATCAGCTGTCGAGATGTTCAGAGGAAACAGCTGTTGAATGAGTGTGTCGAAACGCAAACGACAGAAGAGGTTTGGATGAGTTTTAACTCACAAGGTAGCTGAAGCTACGAACTCGGTGAAAAAAAAACTTGCCACAATGATGGAAACAAATAATCTGAGGGAACTCGACAAGGGAGTGATCATGGGTACAGTGTACATCACAGTAGGGATAGTATTACAGTCATGCCCTGTCGACGTCCCTTATCGAACTTTGAAAACTGCAATACTCCACAACGTCCACTAGATGTCAGCCTATGCAAAGCATGCGATTCTAAGCAGATCCACAGGCCTCCGAAATATATACATCATTCATTACTCGCCGTAATCGTATTTCGGATGCTTGTATCTGCTTAGATTAACATGTTTTGCATAGGCCGTCATCTAGTGGTATTCGCAGGTTATTACAGGATTTGTTTTCGAAACTCGAAAAGGGACGTCGACTGGCTGTGTCAGTAATACTATCTCTAGTGTGACGTCCACTCTAGCCATGGTCCTTCACGTGTCAAGGTCCCTCAGGTTGTTTTGTTTTAGACATGAGCTGCATGAAGTGTAGTGTGAGCACAGATGTAATTAAGTAGAGAATAGACAGAGCAAGAAACATCCATGCACCTTCGACGCCAGCAGGGGAGGAAGTGTGGGCACATGCGAATCTAAGCAGATACAAGCATCAGAATTATGATTATGGTGAGTAGTGTATGCCTTCTGAGGCTTGTGGATCTGCTTAGATCACATACTTTGCATAGATTAGCAAGCAGAACCTAGAGAAGGAGGTGGGTTGTGAGAAGGTACAGCAGCAAATAGATGTTTCAGCACTGCTTGCCCCACCTGCGAGTCTGCTTCAGAGTGTGCATCGATGCAGTAATTCTGTGTAAATGTATGAACTGAGCTCCAGGTAGCTGCTTTACAAATTGTGTCTAGGGGTACATTTACAATAAATGCTAGAGTAGCTCCTGTACTTCTTGTAGAGTGAGATCTAGGTGTAAAAGGTAGAGTCTTGGACATTGACTAGCAGAGCTGTATGTGTTTGGCCATCCATCTTGAGATAGCGTTTTTAGAAATGTCCTTCCCTGCCTGGTGCTATAGAAACAGAGTGACATTGACAAGGCAATACATTATGTATGTGCTCCTCCCCCCTCCTAACCCCTTTTCTGGTGCTTTATTATAACTGCCTCCTTTACTTCAGTTTTAATTCTAATTGAGATTGATTAAATCAATTTCTATATATTTAATATGTGTACAGCCAATTAAGAACATTACACAACTCAAGGTCATAAAAACATCATAACGCATCAGATAAAAGTACAAAATATAAAAAGAAAAGTTAAAACCAGATACCATCAGATAATTCTGTTAAAATAGCTTAACTAAATTAATTTAAAAAATCATATGGAATATTACTTTTTGATAATTTACAAGCAATAAAGGTTTCCACATATCAGACATGTGTATGTCGCCACAGCTATTTTTATAAGCCCCAAGATATTTACCTAGGCATTGGCATATACTGTGTTCAGCAGTTTCTAGAGTTAATGTCCCACATAATCTACAATTTCTCAGGGACCTATCAATTCCCAACTTTGCTCCAAGGATCTCCAATGTATCAGGCATATTAAATTTAAACAAGTAGCGTCTAACAGTTTTACAGTCAGAATAAGCTGCTTGATATAAGGGCTCAACTGAGTCTATAGACCAAAATTGTAAAAACAACCCGCCATTAGATTTTGCCCCAAGATTGGTCATGTCGCGTTCTTTGGCATAATCTAGTATTGTTGTTTTCAGCAGCCGTTTAGTCTTAGCATGAGTATTTTTATGCCTCGAGTGTTTATTCTCTATACTCTGCACATCGCTGCTATCTGTCTAGTCTCACACAGAATCATATCTGTCTCAATGCTTCTGATTAACTCCACTATAGTTTCACGTATAACATTGCAATATCAATGGCACTCAAAAGATGGCACTCTAATAGTAGATATTCTATGGGTAGTGATTTAGGCATTCTGAAGAAAATGTTTGCATAGAGTAAGCAAGGAAGCACTTTAGAAGAATACAGCAGCATAATGGTTTTAACTCAAAAGCATTCTTGTTGACCAATAAAGTTACTTAGGATATGATATATGGCATCTGTAACACGCCTATACACAAGTGTTATAGACCTAATATGCATGCACTTCAATTTTGTGTCCATCCAGTGTTTTTTTCAGCACAGTTTCTTTTAATTGTTAAGCCTAAATATTTGCAACATTCTACAATCTCAATTTGATGATTCATAATCATCCACTTGTAATTGAGAGAGCAAGGACATTTAAATTTGCCTGTGAATTATATTATTTTAGTTTTACTGGTGTTCATTTTTAATCCATTCATCCCTGCAAAGGTTTCCAGTGCTTTTGCACTGGGGCCTGTGTCTGTACCCATACAGTTCCCCACCCACTACTCTTCTGCACTTATCAGATACACCCTATCTGACTAACCTTGCACCTTTGCCTCTTACAGGCTGCACTACCACTGCTAACACTCTAATTATTTATGTACTTACTATTTATTGTGTTTCTTTCCTATGCTCTGCACTTTCCCTCTTTTTCCCTTCCCCATGCACTTTCCCCCTTTTTCCCTTGCCCATGCACTTGCACGTTCTCATTGTCACTGGGCCTAGTAAAGATTGCTGTTTTTGCTTCTCCCCTGTTCCCCTTCCTTCGCCTGGTCGCGCTCAGAAACACCTATGTACGAGCGCGATATAAATAAAATATCATATATCATTTTCATTTAGTTTGTGAGCCTTTAGAAGTATAATCCAGGAGCAGCATGTCATCTGCATACCCCAGATAGCCCAATCTCAGGGTCCCTATTTTAATGGCATCTGTTAATAAGGAATAAAGATCTACCATTATGTCGGCCAAGTACAGATTAAAAAGAGTTGCCGCGAGAATGCATCCTCGCAATTTTATTATCTGCAATTTATTATCTGCAAAATGGCACCCCCTCGACATGACAGTTAACATATCTATCTCGTGGCAGCGCAATGCTGGCTTCCTCGTATTTTCATTACAAGCTACCTCTTTGAATGATTTGAGGAATGAACCTCTGAACATTTTTGTACGTCGTTTCACTGGAGAGAGCTGCCTACGATGTGGCTAAAAGCAGGGTGATGTCTTTCAGAATGCGGAGTATGGAGCTGCCGGGTGAATGATAGCAGGCCAGACTTGCAGGTGTCCGTCGAAGGCCGAAAACGTTGGATGAATAGCCTGGATTGCAAGCAAGCAGTGGGAAATCAGAAGGGGAGCACTAGAACAGACTGGGCGGACCCGCTTACGCTCTGAGAGCGTTGCTATCATAATTGAAGATGACGTGTCTATTACTTCTATCGGTGGAATTATGTCAATGTATTCCGAATCAGCAGGGGGCCGCTTGAGACGCTAATGCCGGCCGGATTAAAGATTTTCCTTCCTACGTGCCACTTCAGCTCATGTTTAATCTGCTGTCAACTGTATAGCTACAGGGCTTTTAATGTTCGGGCTAAAGCACCTGGTTTAACTACCTTTGGCAGTTTCAGTGAAAGGAATATGATTGTTAAAGGATTATGGAGAGGGGGAACTTAAGATCCTGGCAATACCGAGTGCGCACAGCATGAAGCTCATCAGGAGAACGCTGAAGTTATAATTGTCCGAGAGGGTGTTTAATTGAATGTTAACAGGAACACTTGGCGTGGGATAACTTCTTCCTTTAAATTGTTTTTATGCTTTGCTCTTCATGTTCTCTCCGCTGCACGAAAGCCAGAGTAGAAGGCATGACATGGAAACTTCAAAACATGCTCTATAAGCATTGTTTTTTTTAGCCCAGACATGTGCACACAACCAAGGAACTATTTGGCCTGTGTTAAACCCATGCTGTAACAATATGCTTTGAAACTGATTGATGTGCAATCGTTTTTGCATCAGAGCACCTGAAGCCTGTATTTAACTGACTACCATCATACTCTCATAATGAACCAGTATACCATACATTTGCAAGAGATGGGCTCGGGAATGAGTAAGGGCGCAGTCCTCTCATTTCAGTCCGTGTATGACTAATATTATGGTTTGCACATATTGTTGCTATCTGCTAATGCACAATGCCCTGGTACAAGTAGAGGCGCAAGATTGCAGAAAACAGCTCATTGGTGCATTGGGCACACACATTACTGTGGGTCATATAGTTGATGCAAGATTCCAAATGAGTTGTATGTGTCAAACAATATTAGAACAACATGGTTAGGATAACAGGATGTCCTTGATTGATAGGAGAGAGGGGATGGGGCTACGGGTATCTGTACATCCAATTGCCTTGATAAGTTGGATAAATTAAATTGAATTTCTGATTGTATTTAGAAGTATGAGAGATACTAACTAGGCCAGTTGGAATCTTATTCAGGATGGTTGAGATTGTGCAAACTAACTCGAGATGAATGAGGGGTTGTGCTGGACAGAGTGATGGCCACGAATTACAAACATTTTGAGCAATATATCTAAATGGAATACACACAGTGCTTACTTTGCTGGCATCTCAATTACAAATATTGTGTTAATTCCTTTCTTTACAGGTAGCTAAATCAAGATGGAGGTATTTTGAATAATTTTAGTCAAGATATTGAAGGTGCACTGGAGGGTGGAGGGAGAGGGAGTAGGCTTTATACAGTACTGAGCGTTTTGCTTTCATATTATGAAAATTAAGGTGTTCAGATTGGGGAGGGAGTATACGGGGGTATGGGATTCCTCGACAGGTTTTTTTGTGGAGGAATGCAGGTTTTATTACTTATTTTCTATATTTTATTGTTGGGACTAGTGCAGTCAAGGTTGAACGCCATATCCAAGGAAAGAATGGTGACTAAGGCTGGAGACGAATTAGGTGTAGTTTCATGGAATGTGAATGGCATTAATAACCAGTTAAAAAAGAAACACGTTTTTAACCCTTTTCATGATTTAAAAACAGATATATGTTTACTACAAGAAACATTTATTAAAAGAAGAATAGAACAGCCTGAAAAAGGATGCGTAGGGAGTGTATTTGGCTTCTCATATAACAAGATCACGGGGAGTGGCAATATTTATACGTAAACATTCCCCAATTCAAATATTGAAAGAATATTCGGATAAAGAGGGGAGAGTGATAGCCCTGCTAGTGAATATCCAGGGGGAAATAATAGCGTTGTTTAACATATATGCACCCACAGTAGATGGATCATTCTACAGATATACTGGCCAGAAATTACAGCATATGAATACTTTGAATATACTGCTAGAAGGAGATTTCAACAAGGTACTTGACCAGTTGATGGATACAAGCATTTGTGTAGTGAAACGAATGACCATTCTATGTCATTACATGGCTTAATTGATTAACACAATCTGGTAGAAGCATGGAGAACACCCATCAACCAGAGATTATAGTTGTTTTCCAACGCTCATAACACATACTCCAGATTGGACATACTAGTGTCAGGAAAAGTTGCCGAGAACTACAGGAAAGGGATGATCCGGAATATACATTTGTCTGATCATGTACCAGGGGACATGCGTCTGGGCCTATGTTTTGAAATAATGAAAAGGACAAGTTCTTGGAAGATGAACACTTTACTACTGAATGATGAGGAATTTGTTGAGAAGACTTGTCAATGAAGCAAACCACGTCATCGGAGAAAAACACACTGGGGAGGTGGATGCAAGAAGAGTCTGGTAAGCATTGAAATGCACCATGAGGTGCCTATTGATAAGTTTATCGAGTGGTAGAAAAAAAAAAAAAACAAGACATGGATACTTTGTATCTGGACAAGCAGATCAAAGTCCTGACAGAAGAAGCGTTATGTGATCATATCACTGGAAAAGTGAAGGAATTACAGATTTTAAAGAGTGAATTAAACAAGAAAATGTCCAAAAGGGCAGAACGAATATACTTTCGTATTAAATGCACATATTTTGAAAACAGTGAGAAATGTGACCGCTGGTTAGCTCACCGTCTAAAGAACCAGGAGGCAGATAGGGTGATGCAATCAATTGCTAGACCGGACGGGTCAATTATATTTAATCCTTCAGAGATCAATGAGGTATTCAAAGACTATTATGAACATCTATATTGCAGTGAAAATACTATAACTGGAGACTTAAGGAATTTCTCAGCAGATTTAGAGTTGCCAAAATTATCTATGGAAGAGAGAATCAATCTAGAAAGTGAATTATCGGTTGACTAAATAAGGAATTCTATTACATCTTTGAATTCTGGGAAATCACCAGGAACAGATGGTCTACCTGCTGAATTTTATACAAGTATGCCAGAATCTGTTCTTAATCTCTTAAAGGACATGTTTGTGTCTTCACTAACTGGAGGAATGTTACCCCAATCAACAAGCCATGCAACAATTTCATTAATTAAAAAGAAGGATAGGGAACAGACATCGCCATCAAACTATCGCCCAATAAGCCTATAGAATACAGACAACAAAGCCCCTGATTCAGGGAATTATTTGCGTGTAAAACGCAGATTTGTGTGCCATACTGCCTGAAAATTCCCATACCTCCAACAGGAATTTTCAGGCAGAATGGTGCGCAAATCTGCGTTTTACGCGCAGATAATTCCATCAATCAGGCTGAAAATGTTGTCAAAGACCTTGGCTGAAAGACAGGAAGTGTTGTTGCCGAAATTGATACATGAAAAAAAACCCATCTGGATTTATAAAAGGTAGGCACGCAACTAGTAATATGAGAAGGCTGTTGCAAACCATTTCCCAAACAGCAGGTAAATGTGAGAGCAATTTTTTCTCTGGATGCTGAGAAAGCTTAAGATCGGGTGAATTGGAGTTACTTGTATGATGTGCTGGAAAGAATGGGTTTTGGAGAAGGCTTTATAAATTAGGTTAAACGATTATACTCCAGCCCGACTTCAGAATAGGATCCAATGATTTGAGTTCTGCACATTTTAAACTAGAGCGGGGACTAGGCTGGGGTGTCCTCCGTCTCCGCTTTTTTATTTCTGATACATGCTCAGTGTTGGGGAGAATTCTCATTTCTGTGTAAATTCCCTTCTACCTTAGACCCCCAGCTCTTTTGCTGGACTCTAGGACTTAATTTTTAATCCTGTAGAGAGTTAGCCCTTTTTCTCACTCTCTCATGTATTTTTGTTTGATTCTAACTTTGTGTTTCTAAGACTTTGGAGTCTGACAAACTCCATAGGCATCATCTTTTTGTATTGCGACACACAGCACCTTCAGTGCATTGTCACAGAGAAGTCCTTTGGATTTCTCTAAAGGTTTAAATTCCTTCTCTTGGATAAACTATGGTTTCCAAGAGCAGTAAACTGAAATGTACTTTGTTACTTTGTAGACTCAGCACACACCAGCTTATGTGGAGTGCTGAAGGGGTTACTTAGTATCCCCTTCGTCTACTTTCACAAGTAACAATTTTATGTTACCCTTTCTACAATAAATGGCTGGTGGCAGGGGTTTATTTTTCCTACCATTGTGTGTTTTTACCACACGCTGAATCCTCAGCTGCAGTATTTCACCATGGGTGCCCATTTTGTCAAAATGGCCCCAGTCTTCTTTTATTGCCATTTCTTGTTGGAAATGTCCTTCTTGAGATTTACTCTGCGTGCCAAACCAGGTTTGGTCTCTTTGTTCGCTTTGTCTTTGGCAGGGTTCACTGCTGAAACCCACCTCTGGCTCCAGCGTGTCTGGCAGGGCAGGAAGCGAGGGAGGGTCCCGAAACTCCATGTGCTTAGTCTCCTTGGTCACAGGAATGCATTCAAATGTGACTGGATGGCTGTGCTTTGAGGATAGCCACCCTGATGTGTGAGTGACATGAATGGGAGAAACGTGCATAAAAGGTGAGGTCTTTTGCAAGGAAGGCAGAGTTGACCACTGGACAAAGGAACCAAAGAAGAAACTGGCGGAGTCTGGCAGAGTCTGAGTTGCCTGTTGCCAGTAACTCTTCTGTGTGTGCTGGGGGAGTGCCTTGCTGCTGGAGTGCCTTTGCTTCATAAACCAAATCTCCCCGCGGAGCAGGCGCGGAGTCTGGCAGAGTCTGAGGAGTCCGAGGAAGTCCGTGGAATCCTGGACTCCTCGTTACTCCCCCTCCCTCCCCTCCCGTCATCGCGGCTTGTCGCTGCTACTACCGCTGCTACTGTTTGCGAGATGTGCGTTGCTGACAAAGGAAAGACTTCCAGCTCAACGATGAAGACTCGCGCTCAAAGGAGGCAGGGGCCGAACTCGCCGTGTCCAGAATCTGAGCGCTCTTGGCGTTCCGTGGAGTCTTCCGAGTCTCCCCGGCAGGCGGCCCCTGGGAACGCACCTGGCCCGGCCCTGGCTCCGACCTCTGTCTCAGATGACACAGCTTTGAAGATGGACCGTTTAACCGAGCCAGCCGCAAGGTTGGCGCAACTGAACGTCGCACAGGACGCTCAAGTAAGTGCCGATGTGTCTCTCATTCATGGATTGTCTGTATTGGAGGGGGTCCCGGAACACGAAATAGTAGAAGAGCCAGCACTAGACCAACATGTGTTCCGAACCGCCCACTTCGTATTATCCGTTTCATCTGTTCCTCCCATTCAGTCATTTTTGCCTGATCAACGTGCCGAGAGTAGTGTCGTGTCTGCTTCCCTGAAAGACAATGCCAGCAATAACGAACCTCTCAAACACATTTTAAACACGGATGCGTCAGAAATGACAGGTCTTGGTTCCGGCTTGCTCCCTTCTGAAACTTCAATAAGCAAACTAAGTAAATTGCGAACCTGTAGCGGCCTGATGTCAGCACAAACCACTCTGACTGTAATGCCCAAGTGCCTAACTTGGATGTAATTGATCTGGACGATATATGCATTATAAGAAATTACGAAATAAGCAGTGGTCTTTCCCGTCCAAGGTTTTATAGTGCTCTTGAAAAATTGATGCCATCACCAGTGAAGTCAATTAATGTGTCTCATGATGAAACCAATCACAGCACATTCATTATGCACAAGGACGTGGGTGAGCATGGGACTGAGCCTAGTCCTGATTCTTGTTTGGAGGTGTTTAATCATCCCCTCTCTGCGAGAGCAGCCCTTGAAAAGCCAACGAACCTGGAAAGCAAACATGACAACTGCAGAAATTCCTTAGACGTTGTCAACAAATTACTAACAGACCTCAAACAGATCAACAAAGGTAGACACAACAACTTAATAACAAAAGAAAAAAAAAACAGGGTTCCAGATATAAGTGAGGACAGCCTTGACCTGCCTGTCACCTTAAACCTTAGCGCCTCAATTAAAAATAATAAACTGCAGTTTTCTCAGCCAAGTGGCTTGGCGAAAAGAAGAAGAGCAAACTCGAGCACTTCACCCAGCATTCAATGCTCACAGAGGAAGATTCCTAAAATGGGTGTTGCTGCTCCTAAACAGCCTCAAATTCACTCATTGAATGAATCGTGTCAGGCCGGGGCAGGGTGTTCTGTTGATCACGATTGCTCGGAGTCCATGACTGACTCATCGTCCTCCGATTCATCTCTAATGGAGCGCCCATTTCCAAAGATCAGACGATGCCCTCTGGGCAGAAAGTGTCAAACAGGCCTCGACACTGAGGTTAATGGTAACGTGTGTCAAACCTCAAACACAAAAGACCTTCAGTCCACCATTATATCCTCAATGACGCAGTCACTTGCGCCTTTTCTAAAAATGTACGAGCACTTAAACGAGAGCCTTAAAGACTTAACAGTAGTCTCTATCATGAACTCCAAGCTTGTGACTTTTGAAAACATGCACATGCAACACATGGATGCAGCCCTGAACACAAACAACAAGTCGTAGCTGGCTATGCGGTCCCTCATGGACAGTAATAAAAACGCCAATCTGGATAGGAAATTACTCGCAGAAGTGGCAAAAAAAGCGCTCAACTTGTTCCAACAAAAGTCCGAGCAGAGCCCCCGAAAGAGGGGCTTGGACGAAAGAGGGTTTGACGATCCCCATTGCCATGACCGACCCTCGCTTGGCTCTTCAAAACACCTGTACAATGTCACACAAGATCTGCCCCTGGTCGTTAATGCTCCTAGTGACTCACTGAACTTAATGTTAATGACCCCAAGAATGTTCCAGCTCAATTCTTGATAAAAACATAGACGTCTTGTCGAACAAATCTGACAAACTCTTAACCAACTGTGCTCAAGATTCTTTAACACCGGTAATATCGAACCTCATGAACAAATCAGGGGCCCAAAATTCGGCCGAAAAACTAATTACAGCCGGATCGGACAAGAGAACTTCAACGATATTCTCTTGGCGAGCTTAGCCCCAGGTAACTTGGCCCTCTTAGATCCCCAAATTGCTTCCACTTCTGTCAAGTCAACACAAGTAGCCAACAGACGTCATGACAGATCCTGACCACATTGACGTGAGCGGCGACGTCACAGGAGTCTTCGACATATTTAAGCTCTCAAGGAACGTTCTGACAACTGGAGTGAACGCAAAGAACTTGAGAGGCAAGGGGGGGAAAAAAATCTAAAAATCTACCCTCATCAAAAATGAAACGAGGCAATGACTCAAGGAAGTTTCTCAGAAACATCAAAACTGTTAACGTAACTGTCAACAGAACAATATTAAAAGAAAAAAGCGGAGAAACAAAAACTCAAACAATCGAAGCTACAACTGTGCCAGATCAACCTATCGGACCTAAAAAAAACTTGTGTGATATATCCGAAGATCTGATGAACATGCCAGTATATGAGGACATCGTGATGGAGGAATCGGGTGGGGCTGATCAAGTCAACCTTTTGGACGGAAGTTCCACCAAAGGAGCCACGACCGCTGAAAACGCTCTCATTCCCACTCCAACCAATCCTATAAAATTGCCACCGACGACTGCGGAGCCACCACCTTCACAACAGGCGGTAACTGTCTCTTCTGTCGTTTGGTCTCCATGTCGCGTCAATACGCTTGCAAGATCTCTTTCTCAAAAATCCAACAGAACAGTAAGGCTGTCTGAATTTTTTCTGCCACCGGTACTTGTATGAAATGGCCCGGTCTCTCAGAAGAAGAAGTTCATGACGTTGGACGAAAAACGCTGTAAGAGTTTGTCAATGGCAAGCAACTCAGTTGGTCAGTCTAAAGTCATTGGTACTCATACACCATTAGACAGCTGTAAGCAATTGTCACTGACTGGGTCCGCCGCCTCTGACTGTACTAATGAGCATAATAAGGGCCTCAAAGTCAACACCACTTTGCAACCTAAAACCTGTGGGAGCACTTCAACAAGATCTATCACAGGGAAAAACGTATCAAACGGTCCAAAATAGGATATTCAAGTAAGGAAAGATTCTATGTTCCATCAAGTTCTTTTAGAACGTATTGATTCTGCAGATGATCTAATTCTTAATCGCCATAATGTCCTGTGGCTATGCCACCTAGTACCCAGTCTTAGAGCTATTGAATCCGGAGACTTAAAAATTGTGGAATTTTTCAATGAAACCAGAAATGATGCGGTCATTCTGCACCTACAGTCCAAACTCATAGTTGACACACTTCTTGAGGCTGGCCCGGTGCTGATGTCTCTGGGGTTCGACATTTGTTTAGCACCGATACGTGATGCAGACAAGCCAATGAAAGATGTGCACAACATGTCAGTGGGCGATGAAAGTAATCAAACATACAAGATGGTGACGAGCGAACCTGCGAAACCGAATTTCTTTACATCTCTACAAAGCACCGACACTGCTGATCAAAAATTACCACCTGAGAAAAGACCGTTTGACTGCATAAAGATAACAATTCAAGGAGCCGATAGTACGTCACCTAATGCGGACTACGCCAAAGACCACACACCAGAGGTCGCGAACAAAAACGACTGGTCTTGGATCGCGGGCACCCTAAACAACGATCAGTCGTGTTAACGCCAAGCCCCTGCTCCTGCAAAAATTAAAATCTGGGATCTTGGAACACTAGGGGCTTCAGTCACTTGTTCAACACTGTTTGGTCTGCTGACTTGGACCTCATCTGTCTGCAGGAGACGTGGTTATGTGAAAATCCAATCCTGGAGGGTTTTGAAACTGCCCTCAACCCAGCCATTAGACAGTCGAAAGGAAGACCCATGGCTGGTCTCCTGGTGGCAGTCCGGAAAGACTCAGGCCTTAGGATTACAAACTGTGACATTTCTCCTTTCATCCAGGTGGTAACGGTCAGTTTTGCAGGCGTAGCAAATGCCCATGCCTTAAATCTCCGTATCATCAATCTTTACTGGAATCATTGGGCTACTTGAGCCAATCTTTTCATTGATGAAGTCACCATGGCAATTGACGACCTTATGGAAACAGGAAATCCATATGACCTGATTATTTGTGGTGACCTTAACATAGATTGTATTAGCCACCTAAAGCTAATTGACAACAAGAAAAGGGTCAACAAATTGCAACAACAACTGACAACTAAGTGGTGTCAAGAAATGGATTTACGTGAGCTAACAATGCTGAACGGACAAACACCGGGAGACATTCCGGCGGCTCCTACTTGGAGAAGAGGTGACCAAAGCTCAACACTTGATTACATCCTGGTATCCGGAAAGATCCATATGAGAACCATCAGTCTCGCGATCAGAAAAACGATTTACAGCGACCACGACATGGTGATTCTAAAATTTTCTGCATATGCCAGCTGTACTCGAGACCTTTTTGCACATACAGTCAGAACAGGAACTGGTCGTATTCATTTAAACCTCGATTCTAGCAAGGTAGCTAGCATCTTGACGGTTTTTCAGTCTTCTCGAACACTGGAATACGATCATCTTCTGACCCTTTATCATGAACAGAACAAATCTCTAAGAAGCACTGAATTCAAATGTAAACATAAATTTGACCTTGAGATTTCCCAATGGAAAAGACTTCTCCGTCAGCAACTGAGACAAGCACGCAAATCACCATTCTTAGAACCAAGCATTACCTCACGTAAGCTAAAACAGGGCTATATGAATTGGCTAAAATCTCATAGGGCCACCATGCTACAAAATGACGCAGAGCTCATGTTGGCAAAAATGGCGAGTTCCAACTCAGCTGACTATTGGCGACTTATAAACGACACCTTTGCACCACAACATGCCCTTCAAGCTAACTTGGTCCTAGAAACAGAGTGGTTAGCGTTCTATTCTGTTCTCTTCCAAAAGGACAAAATCACTACAGAATGGGAACCCCCAAACTTAAGACACTGGGAGCTTGTTTTTGAGTATGAAGACATCCTGCGAGTCATTAAGAATGTGCATGAATCGAGAGCACCTGGCCCTGATGGGCTCACGAACTTCCTGATCAAAAGACATCCAGAAAAATGGTCAGAATTTTGCGAGCATTTGTTCAACAGGATTCTCAAGTGCTGTAAGACCCCTAACTCATGGAAATCCGCTGTGATCATACCGATCTTTAAAAAAGGAGACTGCAGAAACCCCAAGAACTATAGACCAATCGCACTACTCGACGTATTAGGGAAAGTTTACCCACCCTTCTCCAACAACAACTTCTGGAGTGGTCCACCAAAAGCAATCTCATGGATCCGAGACAGACAGGCTTTGTCAAGGGAGTGGGCTGCTGCGTTAATCTCCTACTGTTAAACCTACTGAAGATGGAAGCTCATCGCAAAAATTCTAAGATCTATCTAGCCTTAAACAATCTATCTCAGGGGTTTGACAGTATAAACAGAGATCTATTATGGCGGAAAATGAGCAAATGGAATTGTCCACCTAGCTTGCTGGCTGCAATTCGTGAACTGCACACAAACACCTCCATTAGAGTTAGACTAAATCTTAAGGGCAACTTATCAGCCCCTATTGAGACATCTAGAGGAGTTAAACAAGGCTGCCCGCTAGCAGCGAGCATTTTCAACCTGTTTATATCAGACATTAAAGAGGTCTTTGTTGGGCTACATACGTTTCCACCGAAAATACATGGCACGCATATTGATTACTTAACCTATGCGGACGACATCATCCTTTTGGATTCCACACCAATAGGTCTGCAACCTAAACTTACTGCTGTGGAAAAATACTTAACAGAGAACGGCCTGACCATCAACAGGGGGAAATGCAAAATTATTGTCTTTGAAAAACTCCAAGGAACCAAAAAAAATGGCCAGAAATTCAAATGGTATTTGGACAAAGAACCCATCTGCCTTGTAAAAAAACACCACCTACTTAGGGATGCGTATAAGTGCTAGCAGGAATGACGCACCCTGGGTAGAATCCGCAAGGTTGAAATGCCGTCAGCTGGCATGTCAGGCTTCCTTAATTAACAAAAAATTCGGGAAATTTTCCCTAAAACCTACGCTTAATTTCTTTCAGCAAAAAGTGGTTTCCTCTCTGATCTATGCTGGAGAAAATGTGTTTGGTTGTGGGAATGAAGTATGGAACTCGTTTGAAAACATCTTTTGGACCAAAGTCTTACACCTCCCTAAGGGGACTTCCACAGCCTGCGTAAGATACGAACTTGGCTACATCTCCATTCAGGCAAGGGTTACCTGGATCCTTTTAAGCCTTTTCAGGAAAACTTTACTAACAAACCAGGCGCCTCAAATCGCAATTCTTCACAACCTAGAGTCTGAACAACCTGACACAATCCCGCATCAATGGAATGAGTTGTGTCACGAGGTTCTCAAAGCATATAACATCAAGACTCAAATGCTGATTGAAAACCCTGATGCTGCAAAACTGAAGTTATGGAGACTTGACTGGATCCATACTTGCAACTTAAGATCGACATCAAGAACAGCGCAAGACTTCCTGATTGAGGCAAGAGCTTATGGCCATCCTCCGGGATACCTGTCCTGTTTTCCAGACCAGTGGTCGAGATCTCTTTACCTGAAATTCAGGCTCAACGCCCTGCCAACTAAGGAGCGACTGTTTCTGGTCACAATCAACTGACTTAGATCTAATGTGTCGTTTTTGTAACACCACAAATGAAACCCTCAAACACCTGACAACATGCTGTGGGCTAGAACAAAAAAGAAACAGAATCTTTGGTCCAGTCACAAAGAGATTTCAGTTCGCTTCCCGGGAGGACTGGTGGAAAGCCCTGTTCGACGGGTCGAACAGATCTGTGCTATATGCCCTGGTCTCCTTCCTCCAAGCCGTTAAAGACCGTTCATACACTAACTCGGCTATTTAACAGAGGATAAAGTCTGTCCAGTGACCTAATGACGAGTGTGGTGACTAACACGGAACAGGATGTAATAAGATGTACTTGTTTTGTTTGATGTCTTGCCTTACGACGAAATTGTTGTCATTGGTGTTCTCTTTTCTATTTTTAAAGGTTTGAAAAAAACCAAGAAAAAAAAAAAGAAGAAACTGGAAGAGAAGTTTGCTGCACCCTCTTGGACTGTTGGTTTGCCTGGTCAAGACCTGCTGTAGTGCTGAAGCTCTGAATTTCTAATCGACTAGAGAAGCCCGGAAAAGACAGCTTCTCCTCTTGGGTCGGGGGGACCAATCGACCTCAAGACGAACTTGCCTGGAACCCCTCTCCCTGCTGGCTGTACTTCTTTGCGGATGCTGGAACCGAGTGCCAGGGGTCAGAAACTCCAGAATCGAGTATCGTTTTTAAGCCAGACCCCGAGCTCCAGGGAGATCCTCTGGACTCCATCGAAGCAGGACTTCCCAAGCCTGAGCCACCTCAGTGTGCTGGACCCCAGAAGCAAGGGGAGCCCAGAAGCAAGAACCGCGGTGGTGCTATTTGTGAGTAGCTGAAATCGCAGAGTGCTGCTGATCTGAACTGTGCCCATTGCTGCCGCCAACCTTCGAACCGTATTGCAGGAGTCCCCAGACATCCTCCATCTTGTCTCCATGACTGAGGCCCAGGACCAACAGGATCTGCTGGACTACAACAGGAACAGCAGCCAGCTGGACCTTTTTCTTCAGACGCAAGGTACTCTGTAAATAGGGGTACTTACCTCTTGTTGTGTGTAGCTTGCTTTCTCTCAGTTGAGACTTGCATTGGCTACCTTTTGCAGAGTTGCTTACAGCTTTGTTTTCACACGTTTTACAGATTGTGGCCCAACAGGGATTTCTTTTCTACAAAATCTCTAAACATTTTGCATGTCTTTTGTGCCATCTTCAAGAAGTGCCTCAGTTCCCCTAGACTTTGCTCAATTGACATTGGCTGTCCTGGCTCCCTGCAGACTCTTCTAACCCTTTGACTTTGTTTTTATCTGCCCCTGTAAAGGGTATACATATTGTTGCTCGCATTGCTAGGAAAGGGTTAACCTATAGTGCACTGGGGGATTGTGTTCAGGAGAACCTGTTAACCTTTGTTTCATTCCCTAACCTCTTTTTCCTTTTTTCATAACTCTAGTATTGCAAGTGTTCAAGTGATATATTAATGTCCAGTGTCCTAACTATTGAAGTCACCTGAGGGTGTGGAACATGTGTGTGCCATCCCAAAAGGGTATCTACTTATTTAATTGAAACTGAAAAAGTGCATTTTTTTAAGTGTATTTTACTGTTGCATCTTACTCTTTCTAAGGAAGCTTACTTAAAAGCTGACTGTTAAATTAAAAACATTTTTTATAAGAAACCTTGAGTAGAAGTGTTATTTGATTACTTGTCACTGAATACCTATGTTGCATCTCTACAGCTCACATTAACCCCTCTTGAGATACGCCTGTCTGCTCAATCAATGTACCAACTTGTGTAGCACAGGCCTATACTAAAGGTTGGGTTCCCTATTGCCAAGAGGACAAGGCTGGTGTAGTCTCCCACAGGATTACTACATACAATCTTTCCTAACACTCCAGCTGTAAGATCAACTGGGCGAAGTTGGAAGCTTTGCCGGTAACAATGAATTATGATAAGCCGTTTATTTAGAATGTGCTACAAACCCAGAGGTAAATGTGCGCAATTTACAAGGAAATGCATTTTCTTAGTTACACAAGTGGCAATACAGGAATAGTAAATCAATAAAATATATAATGAAATCAAATTTACACAGAAGAATATACAGTAATGTACAAGAATAGATTTTCAGCATCTGTATTGTCTAATCCATAGTTTCATGGGTGCTAAGTGTAGAAAGGCAAAGATGGGCACCTCAGTGGGGGAGTCTACTGTGGGGCGTTTTTATAGATGAACCAGTGTTTAGTGTTTTTCCTAAATTTATAAAAAGACTGGTCTGCTCTTAAGGAGGTGAGGAGAGAGTTCCAGAGTTGAGCTGCCAATACGGGGAAACTACTGCCCCCCTGCTTTTTTTCGTTTATACCTGGGTACTTTTAGGAGGCCACAGTTTGAAGATCTAGTATGTTGGAAGGTGTTATTCTTGGCGAATCTTTCCGCTAGGTATGGAGGGGCTGAATTATTGAGGCATTTGAAGGTTAGGGATGCTGTTTTTTAGTTGTATTCACTCGATGGAGAGCCACTTATTAATATGATAGGTTATTTATAACGCGCTTGATAACCGTCTGCTCCCAGAGAGGTGTTGCCTTCTAGTGATACCCAAGGCAGTCCTAAGAGCATTGATCTGCAAGATCTGGAGTTTGTGACGTATTTGCTGGCACCTAAGTAAAGTGCATTGCAATAGTCGAGTTTAGATAATACTAGAGTTCTGGCTAATGTGGTACAGCTCTTTGTAGAAGGAAGGCTTTGCAGGCATAGATGAGCTTGCAGGTATTGGCTGTCGCAGAGGCTGTCACGCTAACCTGTTTACGCATATTCAAGGAGGAGTTTAGGTAAAAGCCTAGAGTTTTGACCTCTTTGGCCACTTTAATGTCATTTCCATCTATGTTAAAGGATTGGTATTGACTACTTTTTTTAGGTTGGTAGGTGTGGACGATGAGGTAGATTTTGTTGATCAAAGCTAGGTCTTTCTCATAGTTGCCTGTCGGAGGTATGAGGATCTGGGTGTCATCTGCATAGTTGGTGTAGGTGACACCCAGATCATCCAGATCACCAAACAGAGGCTTGGTAAATGTGTTATACATGGTGGGCGATACGCAGGATCCTTGAGGGACTCCGCAGGATGAGGATAGGGTCAGCTGCTGCTGAGGCTGAGAAGACCCTCATGGACCTGTTAAGAAAGGATTCGATCCAGGTTGTTGCTTCTGCAGAATAATGGGCTGATATGGATAGGTGGTTACATAGCACCTTATGATCAACCACATCAAAAGCAGCCGACAGGCCCAGCAGGAGCAAGAGGGCTGATTTTCCTTTGTCTTTCAGAGCGTCAATCTGGATCTTCAGGTCAATCAAGGCTGTTTCTGTGCCATGTTGGGGTCTGAAGCCAGATTGGCGGAGTCCAAGAAGCTTGTTAGTCTCCGGGTAAGAATGTATTTGATTGTATGCAGCTTTGTCCATAATCTGGAGTAAAAAAGGGACTGTAGTAATGGGCCTGAAGTTGTTGGGCATGTTAGGGTACAGGGATTTTTTTTTTTTATTTTTTTTTGTTAGGAGTGGGAGGACCCATCAGTTTTTTAGATTAGTGGGGACGGTGCAGGTGCGGAAGGGGGCGTTAATTAGTTTGGCAATAAAGGGAGCAAGTTACTTTGCTGCTTTCTTTACAACTGAGGCTGGGCATGTGTCACCTTGACAGTTGGAGGGTTTGAGAGAGGGGTTATGATTTTTTGCACTTCCCGGATGGATACTGCAGTTAATTTGAAGCGTTACTGTGGTTTAGGTACAGTCGGGCTATTTTTCAAGGTGTTGGCTTGAAGTGGTAGATTATGTTTTTTAATGGTTATTTAAGGCCCGCGCCTAGAAAAAACGTGAATGCTAACAGGTGCCACACCTAGAGTTGTGAACACCAGCCTGCGTGGCGCTCAGATGAAGTTGTGAATGTTAGCATGCTCACACCTGGACGGGTGTCTAAACACTAGCCTGCGACGCATCTAGATGGGAATGTTAGGGCCAACAAGTGCCATACTCAGACAGAACTGTGAATGTTGGCATGGTAACCCACTAACCAATATAAGCTCAAACTCTGCATAATTATCTCACTCAAAAAACTCACACAACCATCTCTCGCACAACAAGCAGCACGCACTTCACAACACTGCAACAACACATAAGCCGGAACAACAGCAGACGCGGACTGACTCCGATCCGATACCCACACCAAAGCTCAGCACGCGGTGTATAATGAGTTGAAGCTGCCATCAGAACACCACTCCTCTCACTATCCTACTCCCTTCTTCACCTTACTAACCCATTCCACCTTTATCATTTACAGATACGCCTGAGCGCCTGGGGATCAATTCCGTTGGTGACGGTGCGCGGTACAAATACCTTTAACATTTAACATTTTATTTTCTTCCGGATCATGGTCATTTTATTGGATAGGGTATCTTGATTTCAGTGCACCATTTTTTATTTTTAATGTAATTATCAGTTGGCGGGGTTGGAGATTCAAGTTCTCTAAGAATAGTAAAGAGTTCTCTCATGCTTGAACTTGCTTTATTGATCCTTGCATTGTAGGTGTCACGTTTAGCTGTCAGAATTTCTTCTTTATAAGTAGCTGAGATTTGTTTGAAGGATGACTATTGGTAGTGGAGTGGTTATTTTTCCAGGTTGTTTCGCATTTCCTTTTTTCATTTCTTAAGGCTTTGAAATTGGGAGTGAACCAAGTGCTCAGGTGCGCTTTAGGTTTACTTTTACGCATTTCTAGAGGTTCAATGCTGTCTAGGGCTATGGTGATAGTTTTGTTATAGAGGTACACTAGTTCAGCTGGGTCAGAGGTGGCAAGTGAGGGGTTAAATAGAGGTTTGAGAAAAGGTTTGAGATTCTCCACTAATATTCTTTTTGTTCCTGGTGAGAGTGGGTGGAGCAATAAGATTCTCTCTGCTAGTAGGTGAGCAGTCTTGAAGATTAAACGATGGTAGAGAGTGGTCAGTCCAATGTAGTGGTTCAATTGTCGTTATGTTGGTTGCACAGTTAAGGTCGGCAACCCAGTCAATGATTCTTCCTTTTTCATGGGTAGGGAGGAGGGCTCTTTGAGTGAGGCCTAAATCAGCCATGGCGTTGGCCAGTGCCACTGTCGGTTGGTCATTAGAGTCATTAAAGCCGAGGTTAAATTCACCTAGGATGAGGATTTGTGACGTTGGCTTAGTGTTGGTGGAGAGGAGGGAGATCATTTCTTCCTCAAAGGATTCTATAGGTCCAGGGGGTCTGTAGATCAAGTGTATGGTTATAGTGCGTGAATTGGAGAGGAGGAGTTTGATGGTCAATAGTTCACAGGATTTAGTAGGGGTAGGTGATGCCATTCTTAGATCTAATGAGGCTTTGGTGATAAAGGCAATACCGCCTCCTCTGGTGGGTTCTCTATCAATTTTGAGGACCGTGCATTTGTCAGGTGTAGAAACGAGGAGAGATGGGCCTGCTGCTGCATGTAGCCAGGTCTTGGTAATTGCTAGGAAGTCCAATTTTTTCTAAGATTAAGTCAGCAATTTCGGCTGCATGGGCCACTAGTGATCCGGCATTAATCAATGCCCAGTGGATTACTGTGGGGACATTATTGGCGCTCGGAAGGTTGGAAAAGGCAGGTGTCTTTCTGGTGCTCTTATGGGCTTTGTGTAGTTTGGATGGGATATGTTATGGGCATTGTGGCTGGTTGTTACTTCTCTTTTTAAATGGTGCCCAGAGAAAATCAGATACTTGGGCATCTAGATGACCAAAGAATTTGAAGGAATGCGTCATGAGAATATGAAGGTGTTGAGCAATGGATTGAAACAGGATTTAGAAAGGTGGAAATTACCGAATCCATCTTTGTGGGGTAAGGTCAATGCACTAAAAATGAACTCGACACCTAAGATGATAACATGTTTTGAGCATGATACCCTTCAATGCTTCAATGTTGGGAGAAGATATTGGAAGGAATTTGATGTTCTTAGACAGAATGTGACAAACAACAGAGGATGAAATTATGGAAATTGCAATTACCTCTGGAGAAAGGTGGTTTAGGAGTGCCCGATTTTTACACATATCATCTGCCATTCATGACACGATCCTATGCCCCGTTCTTGGAGAAGGAACCAAATGAGTGGGCCAAAGCAGAAGCTCGTCTATTAGGACCTCTTACACCGAGGGCTATCTTGTCTACTACATCTAGACTGGGAAGAAAAGTGAAACCCACGACAATTTCTAAGGAGCTCTTGAAAGGCGGTTGTGAATCTACTAGGCGAAAATGCATTTAAGAGTCTTGACTCATCGATCTGGTACAACTCAAAAATAAAGGAAAATTAGAGGCCAGATTGGTTCTTGGGTGGAATACAATGGATTGGGGATCTGAGACATGAAGGCAGATGGCTGACCCTAAATGAAGTTAAAGATATGTGGGAAATACCAAATGGTACTCCACATGATTACAAAAGACTTAAAAAGGCTATTGGAGAAATGGAATCTAAGAAGGGGACTGATTTTGTAGCTTTAAACACTAATAACAAAGTGATTGGTGGTGAGCTGGCGAGTAGATATTACAAGCTGATTGTGTCCAGGACAAAGGATAACGGATTACTTTTAGAAGAATGGAGCAGAAGGTTAACATGTGAAATTTCAAAAGGAAAATGGGTGAATATGTGCAAGAATGTTTGCCTGTTTTCTGTCAGTTTGCACGAGAGATAGCGTCAGATTAAAATCCTGAAGAGAGTATATCGGATTCCTGAGAGATTATACAAGAGCGGTTTGTTGGATACGAATGATTGCTTGGGGTTGTGTTCACAAGTTAGGAACAATGGAACACATGCTTTGGGAGTGTGTGCAATTAAGTAATTTTTGAAAATATGTTAGGTCAAAACTTGGATTACGATTGTAATACTTTAATTCTAGGGGATTATGAATTAATGGATGATCCAAGCATCTCACAACAGAAATGGTTAGAGCGGCCTCGATTGCCAAGAAGCTAATATTGAGAGGTTGGAAATTGAGGCTGTCACCAGAGGAGGAGGTTTGGAAGGATGAAATTGGCGGATATGGAAAGAGTAATCCATCGCCGGGCAAAAAAAAAAATCTTATTTGAAAAGATTTGGGGGAAGTGCCTGGATTTGTACTAGCGCTGATCTAAAAGATTTTCAAGGGGTGGGGGGGCAGGGACTTGGGGATGTATATTTTGTGTTGGGAGTTTAGAATTATTGCTGTTTGTAAATTATTTTTATGCATGGTTTGAAATTTTATAAATTGTGAAAAAAAAAGTGTTGGTCTGTTTTCCTTAGCGGTTTTGTCATGTTTATGGCGTATCCAAGTGCCCTCCTTCCATCTAAGGTACAGAGGCTTTTTTTGGCTGAGTTAGATGGAGCTTGGAAAAAGGTAGGAAGTTCAATGGAGTGGTTGAAACGGAACTTGGATATGAATTTTGGTGCGAACCTAGGATGTATCCTGTGGACGACCTTGTCTTTGTGAATTACAATGAATGGGTCTTGTACAGTCAAAGCTTGTAGGTCAGTTACTCGTCTCATGGAGGTGATAGCTACTAGAAAGGCAGTCTTGTAGAAAAGTTTTAGGCTGACCTTGTGCATGGGGCTCGAAGGGAGGACCCAGGAGCTTTGAAAGTACAACATTAAGGTCCCAACCTGGTGAAGGGTTGGAGATTGGAGGGTATAGTCTCTTTACTCCTTCCATGAAAGCCTTGATAACAGGGACTTTCCACCAAGATACCTTGTTTTATGAGGTGGTGTACACGGACAGTGCCACCAGGTGTACTTTAATAGAGTTAAAGACTAGGCCAGTGCCTAGTAGATAAAGTATGTAATGTAGAATGTTTGAAGCCGAGCATTAAATTGGGTTTAAGTATTGTGTTCTGCACCAGATGACAAACCTTTTCCGCTTTGTTGAAGTAACAGTGTCTGGTGTTGGCTTTACATGCTTCTTTAAGGATGTCCATATACCTTTGAGGAAGGTTTAGGTACCTGTTGGGAAAAATTCTCATAAATGTGCCAATTTCTCCCACCTTCGAGCCCTCCAGCTCTTTTGCTAAACTTTGGGACTTTGAACTTTTTAAATTCTGTTTGTTTTCTGTGTTTATTTTAGTTATGGAGTTTAAACAACTCCATAGGCATCTTTTCATTTGTGTCACACAGCACTGTCAGTGCAGTGGCACAGGGAAGCCCTTCAGGCTTTTCCAAGGTTTAAATACCTTCTGTAGGCTAAACTACCGTTTCCCAGAGAAAGTAAAGTGAAATTGACTTTACTAGTCTTTTCCAATTCCTAGACCCAGCACACCCTATCTAACAATAGAGTGCTGGAGGCGTTACCTATTATCACCTATGTCTAGAAACTCATGTAGCAGTCAAATGCTACCCTTTCCTCTCGAAATGGCTAGTGGCAGTAGGTTTTACAGTGAACTACCATGATTATTCCCGACTGCGAACATAGGTGACGTTAAATCGCAGGAGCCATGTTTTTTCAAGATGGCGTCTGAGCCCCCTTTGTTTAAACAGGTCCCGAGCTTCATTTTTTGCCATTTCTTTTTGGAAAGGTCCTTCTAGAGCTTGTCTCTGCGTGCCAAACCAGGTTTGATCTCTTTGTTCCTATGACTTTGGCGGGCATCAGGGCTAGAGACCTCCTCTGGTGCGCGAGTGTCTGGGGTGGGCAGGAGGGGAGGGAGGTGCCCGAATCTCTGTGCTTAGTCTCCTAGGAGGCCCAAATGCACTCTGGCGTGATTGGCTGCCTGACTGTCCGGCAAGGACAGCCACGCTACTGGGTGAATGGCAGCTAGGCTGGAATTAATGGGAGGAAACTGGATAAAAGGCGAGTCTCTTGGCTTGGAAGGCAGAGTCGACCACTGGATGAGAAAACTGAAGACTAGCTGGAAGAGGACAGATGCTGCAACTCCTGGACCGTTGGTTTGCCCGGTGAAGCCCTGCTGCAGGTCCGAATCGCCAAGTTCATCTCGACAGAGAAGCCCTTCAAGGACGACTTCTCCCTTTGAGTTGGTGAGACCAATCAACTCGACCCGTAAGCTACCTGGATACCATTCTCAGAGCTGGTTGTATTTTCCTCAGAGTGCTGCAGGAAACCGAATAACCAGGGAGAGGAACACCAGTTTGTGTGCTTATTTACAGCTATCGCAATTGAAGATTTGCCTTTGCCAGCTTTTTGACCAGTCCCAGTGCAGGAGTCTCCCGACGTCCTCCTCTTGTCCCCATGACTGAGGCTCAGGAAAAGTGATATCTGCAGGAACAGAAGTCTTCAGCTGCATCTTTTTCTTCATTGTAACGTACTGTGAAAACCCGACTAAGAGAACTAACCTCTCACTGCAAAAGTGCATGAAACTTTGGCAACTTGCAGGCCTAGTCCGCTTGTGACCCAACCTATGAATGTTTCTTTTACGAACAACTTCTGAGAACCGTGCCAAAGACTTTTCCGTTTAACTACCAGAACTGCCTATCCTATACAAGACATTAGCCCATTGACTTTGGCCTAACCTATTGCATTGAATTGACTCCTCTGGTGAACTCAAACTATTTGCACTGTCTAAGAGTAACTGTACTATTCTTTTTATTAACATATGCCTTTTTGCTCCTACTTCGGACACTCAATGCCATTTTGCTCCTCCTTCAAAGTAGTTTAAATGCCTCAGAAACTGAGAGTGTGAAGTACCGAAGTATATTTTTTGTGTGCTATAGATTGCCTCCTTCTAGTGAAGGTTTTATAACCGACTGTGAAATAAATTAATAAGTGTTTTACCAAGGAACCTTGAGTGTAAGAGTTTATTTGAATACTTGTGTTTGTAGACCTTTAGGAAGTAATTATCCTCTTAAAAACAGGGGATGACATGGCAACTTTTGGATATGAAAGATGCATACTTCCATATTTCAATGTTCCCGGCACTCAGGAAATATCTGCGCTTCAAAAAAGATGGAGTACACTACCAGTTCAAGGTGCTCCTTTTTTGGCATGGCCTCAGCTCCAAGGGTATCCACCAAGGTACTAGCAGTGGTAGCAGCGCACCTACGCAGAGAGTCAGTCCCAGTGTGCCCTTATATAGATGACTAACTGATAACATGGGAGTCTCCTCAAATTTGCAGACTCAATACCCAAAGAACAATCTTCCGTTCCAATTGGGATTCTCCACATTGAGAACAAATCAAGTTTCCTAATCAGTTGGGCTAAACAATTCCTAGGGGCTGTCATAAAGACAGGAGAGGAGCTAGTCTTCCTCTCAAATGACAGGGTACAAAACATGTTGCAAGTACCTCACTATCTACCCGCTCGCCAGATAACAGTATGCAAAGGCAGTGCGCTTGCTTGTGATGGTGGCCTCATGCATTTAACTGGTTCCACATGCTCGGCTGCGCAAGTGCCCATTGAAAGAATGGTTAGTAAAACAATAGTCTCAGGCAAGTGGTCAGTGGGACAATCTAGTGGTTGTTTCGCTAACCCTGTTACAAGCTCTTTGCTGGTCGTCCAAAGACAATCTATTAAAAGGAAAACCGTTTCGCAATCCACCAGTTCAAGCGATACCAACTACAGACACCTCAATCTCCGGTTATGGAGCCCACTATCTTCACCACACAGCTCACGGCCAGTGGTCAAACACCACAGCCCAAAAGCACATCATCCTCCTAGAACTTCTAGCAGTTCTCAAAGCTCTGCAGGCCTTTCAGCATTAACTAGCAGGTCGAATAGTGCAAGTCGTCACAGACAATACCACTGCCATGTTGTTTGTAAACAAGCAGGGAGGCACACTCTCAGATCTGTCCAAGCTATCCCAGAGAATTTGGAAGTAGACACTCAAGACTCCTAGTCTCTCAACATGTTCCAGGGGAACTCAATACTTTAGCAGAATCTCTACCCGTGGAACCCTGTGGGGTCACCCTCATATAGGGCCTCATTACAACTCTGGCAGTTGCCGTGCCGGTAAAAAGGGGAGGCTGCCGCCGGAGTTGTGTATTTTTTCTGGCACCTGTCAATAGGGAATCAACGGGGCATTACAGCCCCGGCGGTCCCTGTAGCCAGGCGTCAGAAAAAGTTACTCCCCATTCCCATTTGAGGCCTATTGGACTCAATGGGAATGGGGAAGACTGTAGCACCAGCGCCATTCATTGGAGTTTTGATTTGTTTGCATACATGGTCAGACCTGGCGGGCAGAAAGGCACCCAGCCCGGTCCGATAACAACGGTGCCGGTAAATCTACTGGCACTGTTACCATACCGGCAGGGTTGTAATGAGGCCCATAGACTTATTTGCCACAAGCCTAAACGCACAATGCCCAGGATCCCCAACCAGGATCCAAGGGGGAACGCCCTGTTGGTCTGGGAAATTTGCTTATGCTTTCCCATGGCACCACTCCTCAGAAGTCCCTGGACCCTAACTAACTCTAAAGTGAACTACTTGTTTGAACAGTCTTCCACAGGAACTCTGAGGTTTCTGCAACTGAACCCTATATCACCCTGCCTACAGCTGGCACCTGGACCACTAGGCTAGAGAAGGACAGGGTAAGAAAGGGATTCTGCCTTGAAAAATAAGTGTTTAAACGTGTACTTACTTGTGAAAGAATTTGTTGGTAATTGTAACTCAGAGTGAGCAGTTACAAAGGTTCTTACCTTGAATTCTGAAAACTATATGTAAGGTGATTTTACTCACCTGTGAATTGGTTGTGCCTCTTCCCAAAAGTAATGCTGTTGGCTTCACTTAACTATTTCTTCCAGAATATTAGTGTTTAAGTTCACCAACTGGGTCTTGCTTCCCTTGACCTGCTGCATAGCCTGTCTAAACTAAGTCTGCCTTGGGTTTTACCTGCCTGAATAACTGAGTCATTCATAAAGTATAACATTGGGTTTGGCTTACCCTGGTCTGTTTTATACATATGCTAAAACAGTCTTAGATGTACACCTACCTTTAAGTTGCTGATAGCTCCTTTTATGGGTTTTACTTACCTTGGTCTAACTCACCACATCCTAAAATAAGTTAGAAAGTTATTGCTTAACTTCGTCTGTGTTAGGGTGAATTCTAAGAAATGTGCTAATTCCTCTCTACCTTAGAGACCCCCAGCAACCTTGCTGGATTCGGAGGACTTGAATTTTTAACCTGGAGAGAGCGAGACCCTTTTTCCCCACTCTCTCATGAATTTTGTGTTTGATTTGAACACGGTTTCCTTTGGCTGTGGTGTCTGACAAACTCCATAGGCATCATCTTTTACATTGTGTCATACAGCACCTTCAGTGCAGTGGCACAGGGAAGTCTTTCAGATTTCCCAAAGGTTTAAATACCTTTGCTTGGTTAAACTACTGTTTCCAAGAGCAGTAAAGTGAAATTGACTTTACTTACATTTGTAACTTTCCAGACCAAGCACAAACTATCTTACAATAGGGTGCTGGAGGGGTAACTTAGTATCCCCTTTGTCTAGCTTCTCATGCAACATTTTTATGTTACTCTTTCCTCGATGAATGGCTGGTGGCAGTGGTTTACTTTTAACTGCAGTGGTGTGCGCTTTTACCGCGGGCTGCGTTTGTAGCTGCAGTAAAGCACCCAAGGGTGCAATTTGTCAAAACGGCCCCCGGTCTTTTTTCGCCATTTCTTTGTGGGAAGGTCCTTCTTGAGATTTACTCTGCCTGCCAAACCAGTTTTGGTCCCTTTGTTCGTTTTGTCTTTGGCAGGATTAACGAGTGAAGCCCGCCTTGGGCTCCAGGGTGTCTGGCGGGGGCAGGAAGCAAGGTAGGTGCCAGAAACTCCCTGTGCTTAATCTCCTAGGAGACAGGAATGCACTCGTAGGTGATTGGATGGCTGGCTGTCTGGCAAGGACATCCCCCCTGCTGGGTGACTGACAGTTAGGCTGGAATGAATGGGAGAAACCTGCATAAAAGGTGAGGCTTTTTGGCTTGGAAGGCAGAGTCGACCACTGGACGAAGGAATCCGAAGAAGAACTTTGAAGAGAGACCTCCTGCAACTCTTGGACCATTGGTTTGCCCGGTGAAAGACTGCTGCTTTGCTGAAGCTCCAAATTCACCTCGAGTAGAGAAGCCCTGCAAGGACGACTTCTCCCCTGGAGTTGGTGGGACCAATCAACTCCAAAGTAAGCCACCTGGACATCCTCTCGAAGCTAGTTGAAATTCCACTGCAGTTGCTGCTGGAACCGAATAGCCAGGGAGAGGAACACCAGATCACGTGCGTTGCTTTTAAGTTGGCCAAGAGCTACAGGAAGATCCTCCGGACTTCCAGGAAGCAGGACTGACCGAGCCTGAGCCACCTCAGAGTGCTGGACCCCAGATGCAAGGTAAGCCCATCGACAGCCAAGAGTCTGCGGCATTGCTATTTGCTTAGACGCAAGGAGCTGAAACCGTGAAGTGCCACTGAATAGAAGTTTGTCCTTTTCTGTCGCAGACCGTCCCGTTGCAGTGCAGGAGTCCTCCAGACGTCATCCCTCTTGTCCCCACGACTGAGGCCCAGGAACACAGGATCTGCAGAGCTGCTCAGGAACAGAAGCCAGCCAAAGCCCTTTGCTTCTAACCAAAGGTACCGCAAAGTCTAAGAACTTACCGCTTGTTGTGTAATCGCACTTGCTCTCAGTTGAGACTTGTCGTGGTTGCCTTGCAGAGTTGCTATCAGCTTCTTTACTTCACAAGCCTAAACAGCTTGTGGCCCTACTTTGATTTCTTCTTTTCTACAAAAGACTTCTAAAACATTGTGCAAGACTTTTACTTACCTGCAAGAAGTGCTTCAGCTCACCTGGACTTTTGCCCAATTGACTGTGGCCTAGCATGGCTCCCTGGATGACTCTTCTTCCCTCTGACATTGTGTTTGATCTTCCCTCCAGGAAGGGTTTAACTAACTTTGTATTGGAGGGTTTCTCAAAAGTACTTACCTGCTTCAGAATATTTGTGTGATCTCTTGTTTTGCTCAATAACCTTTTTCTTTGACAAACTCTTAAGTGTGATTCTAAATTCTAACAGTGGTATATTAATGTCTACAGTGCCCTAGTTACTAAAGTCACCTGAGGGTGTAGGAAGAATATATGTGCCATTCCAAATGGGTACTTACTGATTTAGAAATATTAAGAGAGTGTATTTTGGGGTGTCTTACTATTATATTGCCCCTTCTGAAAACAGCTTACTCCAACTGACTGTTAAATACATTAATAATTGTTCAATCAAGAAATCGTGTGTGTAAGAGTTTATTTGAATACTTGTCACTGTGAATCTCTGTGTAACTCCCCTACAGCTCACATTGACCCCCTCTTGAGAGAAGCCTGGCTGCTCAACACGCTACCAACCTGTGTAGTAGACTTATACCAAAGGTTGGGTTCCTATTGCCAGGTGGTCAGGGTTGTTTTAGTGCACCTAAAAGGTACTGCATACAATCTTGCCTAACAGTCTGTGTCCCACTGACCTGAAAAGCAACTGTAATTGTATATTACACCAAAAGGTCTTACCTAGTATAACTGTTTATTTTTATTTATTTTATTTGTTACACACCCAGACCCTCCGGTATCACGGCGTGGTTACAAGACAGCTTAGGAATTAGTCATACATTGTTACAGAGTACAAATTTGCGCACAGCTGGCGAGCTAGTACAACAAGATAGTCAATATTTACAGTTTTCACTGGTATATTGCATTTACAGTGGCATGTGCCTTGGTGCTAATATTGGTTAAATAACCAGGTTTTTAGCAATTTCTTGTACCCAGGGAAGGAGGATTCTTTTTTATATTAATGGGGAGGGTGTTCCAGTGTTTAGGGGCTAGAACAGGCAAACTGCTGCCCCCCGCTCTGGTAGATTTGTAGCGAGGGGGTGCCAATAGGAGGTTGTCATTGGATCTTAGTGATCTAGTGTATTCTTTTAGGTGTAGGGTGTTAAGGTAAATTGGGCCTTTTTTGGTCAGACATTTGTGTGCAATGCATAATGTTTTATAGATAATTCTTGCTTTGACGGGGAGCCAGTGAGCGTCCTTCCTTGTCTTGGAAATGTGGTCCGATTTTTTTAATCCTAAAGCTGCTCTTAGGACTTTGTTTTGCAGAAGTTGCATTTTGGAAAGGTTGGTATTGGATGTGCCTAGTAGTAATATATTGCAGTAATCCAATTTCGATAATACTAGGGCTCTGGCTAAGGTGAGACAGTTTGCTGGGGTCAGGAATTGTCGGCAGAGAGCAATGAGTTCAGAGGTGTAGGGTGTGGATGAAGCGAGCGCGTTAATATGTTTAGTCATAGTAAGGCTGGCGTCGAGGTAGACTCCTAATGTTTTCACTTGCTTCAGCACTGGAATAGTGGTGCCATCGATATTAATAGCTGCGTAGTCTGAGTGGAGAGACGCTATTTTGGCTGGGGATCCTACGATGAGGACTTCTGTCTTCTCATCAATGAGACAGAGGCTGTTTAGTGCCATCCAATTTTGGATGATGACGTATATTTTGTTTATGGTTGCAGTATCCTGGTCATAGTTACCCGTGAGTGGTATGAGGACCTGTGTGTCATCCGCAAAATTGGTGTAGATGACACCCATATCATCTAAAGCTGAGAAGAGGAGTTTGGTGTAAGCGTTGTACAGAATGGGGGAGAGACAGGATCCTTGGGGCACTCCTATGGGAACTGGGATAGGGTTGCACGCTTCTTTGCCTATAGACACTCTGGAGGTGCGATCAGTTAAGAAGGATTTCACCCATGTGTTAGGGAGAATTCTCTCTTTAGGCTGAATTTCCTAACCTAGTGAGTCCCCCAGCAGCTTTGCTGGATTTCTGGAGTTTGTTTTTTTTCCTCCTGCCAAGTGTGAGACTCTTTTTCTTCCGCTCTTGGAAATGATTTATGGTGTTCCTTTGACTGGTAATGTGTTTTATGGGCTATGGGGTCCTTTACTCCATAGGGTCTCATGTGTTTTTACTCTGTGTGTTACACAGCACCCTCCGTGCAGTAACAGGGGTGTCATAGTGACACCCCACCATAGACTCCATACCCTGGGACCGACTACTGTCTCCCAGGCCATGTAAAGTCACCATTGGCTTTACTAGTCCCAAATTATTAACAGAAACCAGTACAAACCATCATACTGTGGACGTACTGGTCGGGGCAATTCAATTGCCCAAGGGTCTGTTAGTCGAGGGGGCACGTCTCCGTCCCCCCTGATCGAGTTTTGGCTGGTGGCAGTGGAAACTACTTTTTATATTCGACCGCGAATATTTCCCTATGGGATTTTCCCATTGTTCGAGGCTACCAACTTTAATTATTTAATTCTCATAGCCTCGAACATACCGCCGGTTTATTTAATTAATATTAATTCTCCGGTTGGTATTTTTTGCCAGGACTCCATTCTAAAATGGCGTTTGTGTTCTCTTCTGTGACTCCAACCAAGTCGAGCCCTTTGTTCCACTTTTTGGCGGGCTTCTCCACAGAAGCCTCCAAAAGTGGTGCCACTCTCTCTGGGTACCACAGGGGGTGTGGGAGGGGGTTTAGGCACCCTGGACTGAGTTACCTTGGTAACTCAAGTCACATTCTTGTGTGATTGGCCCAAGTGGTGAGCCGGCCGGCTCACCACTTAGCATGTTTGATTGACAGCTAAGCTGAGTGAATGGGGGTATGCTGCATAAAAGCAGGGCTTTGGGGACTGGAACTTCAGAAGTCGCCACAGGACCTGAGAATCCGACGAGGGAGAAGCTGAGCCGACCTACCACGACGACACCACCGGTGGAGCCCTGCGGAACCGACTCACCACTTCCCGACGGCAGAGAAGATCTCCCGGCTGGAGAGGCTTCTTCCCCTGACTGGTGGGCACAACCAGTTTTACCTTCTTTTCTTCGCACCCCAGACCGGTTTGTGGTCGAACTGCCTGTGCCAAGCACCCCGGCGGCCGGATAGCCACTCACCACTGAACCGCGAATCAACGGACCGCTCCTTGTACCTGAGAAACTCTGCGGCTGGTTTCTTCCCTGGCAGTGCAACAGACTCCTGTCTTCCTCCATGACGAGATCCTCTCTTCCCCCGGACGAAGCACCGACTTGCATCCGCTGCCACGAACAACTGCCCCCGCTGGAGTGTTCTCACCACTTTAAGGTACCGGGTCCGCCAGGCCTCCCTTTCTAAAGATAGTTATTATTACCTTATAGTACCTTAACCTTCTGGACTGGACTGGCCGCCTTGACCATCTAACTGGTCCCTTTTCTGTGGTCCAACTCCTTTTTGAACCATTACAAGACTTTTGTGCACTGCAACAGTGTGACCTTGGACACATTTCGTTTCGATCCTCTTAAAGCGGATCCGGCCTACTGACTCTGAATTCACGGTTTTACTTTGCCTTCCTCTCTTGTTATGTTCTTGTAAAAGTGTTGGGATCTGTTTCAATTTGTTCTCTGCTTTTCTCTCCCTTTTTAAAACGAACTATTAGAGTGCCATCTACGTTAAGCGCTCACCGCTGTCTGAAAATAAGTGGGGCTTTACTTAAGACTTGTCTAATATTCTTTTAAGGGAGTGTATATCTTTTAGTGACCGTGTTTTTGAATTGCTTACTATTAGTGCCTGCCTAACTCTTCTTGAGGGAAGTCTGACTGCTCAGTCACAGCTACCAAGTGAATCTGTGTGGTACAGACTGCTACCAAGTGGGTTTACTGCCAAACACCTGTAGTCCTAAATATTTTGCAGTGGTCCCAGAGGGAACTGCACAGGTTTCTGCCTAACACCATGCAGTAGCTTCACTGGAGAAATTGAAATCCCGAGCAAGAGAGGTGCATAGTTTGTCATGGTCCACCAGATCAAATGCTGCAGAGAGGTCTAACAGCAGGAGTATGCAGAGTTTCCCAGAATCTCTAATGGCATCCATCTGGATTTTAAGGTCCAGAAGTGCCGTTTCTGTACTATGGTCCGGACTAAAGCCTGATTCTCTGGTGCCGAGAAGCTGATGTGATTCCAGGTGAGTTTGGATTTGGTTGTAAGCTAGTTTGTCAATGATTTTGAGTAGGAATGGGACCATGGTTATGGGGCGATAATTAGTCGGAATGGTGGGATCTAGATTTGTTTTTTTTAGAAGCGGGGTAACCCAGGCTTCTTTGATGCAGGCTGGTACTGTATTGGAGTTGAATGAGGAGTTGACAAAATTGGTGATGGTGGGGGTCAGGGTGGAAGCACATGCTTTGACTAGTTTGGCTGGGACAGTGTCTCTTTTGCAATTAGAGGCTTTTAATTTTGAGATGGTGTCAACTAAAAGTTGTTGGGTGACGGGTGTGAAGTGGAATAAGGGATTGGGGTTATCGCTAGCGTTAGCGAGGGGGTTGGGGGTGGGGGTATTTTTATCTGCTAGAAGTAGTCTTTTAGTAGTTATTTTGTTCTGGAGTACAGCAATTTTGGAGGCAAGTGCGTCTTGTATGGTAGTACACCATTCTTTACTGGCGTTGGTGGGCGTTTCGGCTGGTAGGGGGTTTTCTAGTTCTCTAAGGATAGAGAAGAGTTCTTTAGAGTCTCATGCTGAATTGATGATGCAGGCGTTGTAGGAATTAGCTTTGTGGGCGAAGATGGTTGTTTTGTAGGTTTTATTGGCATCCTTGAAAGCTTTGGCCGAGTCAGGGGTTGGGTGTTTACTATAGGCGTGTTCAAGAGAGTGTTTCTTCCTTCTTAGGGCGACTAGTTCTTCATTAAACCAGAAGTTGTTTTTTTATTGGCACGTCGCATTTTAGTTGTGATGGGAGCTACTACATCGATGGCAATGGAAAGGCATTTATGGTAATAATCGGCAATGGCAGTGGGATCGTTGCTGAAGATTGAGTGAGTTTATAATATTTTGTTCAGGTGGGGTCAAAATTCTCTACAGTGAGCTTCCTGGGGTTTCTACTTTCAATGCTGTCCATTATTTTGGCCTTAGGAGGGCAGGGATCATCACTCAAGAGCGTGAATTCTATACAGAAGTGGTCTGTCCAGCTAAGAGGAGTAATCGGGCCTATGGTGATTTTGGTGTTGAGGGTGAGGATCCAATCAAGGGTTCTGCCCTTAATATGAGTTGGGGCATTAACGCGTTGGCTGAAGTTCATGTCTTTGAGTGCAAGGTGAAGGGCGACTGCTTTAAGGTCTTGGTCATCATTGAATCCAAGATTCAAGTCCCCAATAATGATGCATTTAGTATTAGGTTTAAGGATGGGCGCAAGTAGTAAAGGGATGTCCGTTTCCGGGTGGCTATTAGTACTAGGGGTTCTGTATATTACCACAATATTGATAGTATTTTCATTAATGGCGAGTTTAGCGAGCAGTAATTCATATCCTGCGATTATTTCGATAGTGCTTGATCTAATGTGGCAGGTATTTTTCCGCTATGATGGCAACACCCCCTCCTGTGGAGATAGTTCTGTCGGTTCTGAGAATGGTGTAGTCTGGTGGGATAGCCAGTGCTAGTAAGGGTCCTGAAGCTTGGTGTAGCCAGGTTTCTGTGATTACTAATAGGTCAAGGTTTTGTTCGATGAGAAGGTCATGTATTTCAATCGCGTGGGCTCCTAGAGATCGGGCATTTTTAAGGCAGATGGGAAGATTGTGGTCCTTTATAGGAGCATGCTTAGTTGTTTGAACGGCAGGAGCATTAGACGTTCTTTTGGTGTTTATTGCTGTAGGAGGTGTCAGCTTTTTATTTTTCCAGAAGTCCACGGGTTTGGGTGGTCTGGAGGGCACGGTGGTGGGAGTAATACTGTGGCAAAGTACTTTAGTACGTGCTCTTAGGCGGGGCGTTCTATCATTCCCTAAAATGGGATATGTTTTAGCATTAGTTATGAATTTGGGGAGTGGCAGCAGGCCATCTGCGCGAGTTGAAGGGGGAAGCTCATCCTCACCTATTGTATTATAATCATTGATGCTGAAAGCATGGTTAGGAATGGGAGGGAATGGAGGGGCGAGTGGGAGAAATGGAGTTGGACATGGGATTGGGTAATGTCTCGGGCAAGCCAATTTTGCGAGACCATTTCTGAGAGTGAGGAAGTGATTGCCTGTGCAGGGTGTATCGACTTGGACAAGCCAGATTGGGAACATGATGAACAATATCCAGCTTATCATAGCTGTATCTGGTAAAGTATGGTGAGGAGGGACTAAGCTTGCTTGTTCAACCACAATTGGGCAGTGGACTAGATCAGGCATACAATGGGTGGAGGGCAAGTTCAGGCACAGTGTGGGCAGAGAGCTTGCACAGTCTAAAACAGGCAAAGGCATATGTTAGGCAAAGAGCTAGTTAGGCATAAAATGGGCATGCATCTGGTCTAGGCTAGTACATGCAGTGGCATAGAATTAGTCATAGGGCTAGTGCAAATACAAGTTAACAGTCCTAATGAGACGGTTGTGTTGTAGCCTAGAGGATGGATAGGCAGGTTGAAGGTGGGCATGCAGGGCACGGGTGGGGCGCACAATGGCTAAATGCAGTTATCAACTGGCAGGGCACAATAGGCTAAATGCAGTTATCAAGTGGCAGGGCAAAAATAGGCTAGATGCAGTTATCAAATGGCAGGGTGCAAACAGGCTAAATGCAGTTATCAAATGGCAGGGTGCAAACAGGCTAAATGCAGTTATCAAATGGCAGGGCACATGTATATAAAAGTACACAGTGGGTCCAGGATGGGTAACAACACTGGCTAACTAGACGCAGAAAGGGTACAGGTGTTAATTTCGAGGTTCAGAGCACAGGTATTTGGATATGGGATGAACATACATGTTCAGCAGTGGTTCTATGTTAGGGTTCATAGGCTAAGAGCAACGCAGGTACAGTGAGTTACTAGTACTAGTTTTGAGGTAAGCATCAAAGCATTACAGTGTATCACAGTTATCCTGAATTTGGTTATATGTCTCCACTGTTCCTTGAACGAGTGTTCCCCTATTCATAAAAGTACACGTGCATGTTGGTTTACTAAGCGATTCCTTAACAGAGTGTCACTGCACAAATGCTAGGGTCTACTACCCTTGTATTACTGAAAGTATTCAAAACGTAACTTATGGTTTTCCTCCCCTTGAGTAGGTGTTTCCTATACTAAATGTGTTTAATACGGTCTGACTTCCCAAGAAATCGGTTAGCATTCTGAACAGGGTGTATGCTTTGGTCTGTGTACCTTCAAGCATTGTATTCGTTTTTATAATGTGTTTATGACTCTATGACAAAGAACTTATCCAACAAATTAACTTGACCTAACGTGTACTTATAATAAACCTTTATATTTTTTAATACTTCTGGTTGTCAGTATTTCTGTTGAACCCTTGGTATACTACAAATTCTTTGTACCTTCCTACAGCCCCCTCTCCCTCCCAAGATAAGCCTGGCTGCTGTGTCTATGCTACCATTATTATTTTAATACTTTATTTCTGATTTATCAACAACAAACAACCCAACAGTCCGTATCCCCCCACCACCCACAGCTACAAAGAGTATGCAAATATTCAAGCACTGTCTAGACATCGCCGTCTTAAGAATACAAAACATGGGATATTGCCATCAGCTTCTTTCCAGGGGGGCGAGCATGCAAGGGAAGCGATCTGATGAATGCATGTTAGGGAGAATTCTCATTTCATGGCTAATTTCCCTTACCTAGTGAGTCCCTCGGCAGCTTTGCTGGATCTCTGGAGTTATTTCTTTCCACTTGGTAAGAGTGTGAGCTTTTCACCACTCTTACTTGTGTTTTGCTATGTGTTTTTACCTGTATTTATGATTGTGGACTCTGGAGTACACCACTTCAGTAGCCCCCTTCTTTTGTGCGTCACCCAGCACCTTCTGTGCAGTGACACAGGGTTCTCGTTCAGACTTCCCCCTGACTCCATTTCTGAGGCTGACTACTGTCTCCCAGAAAAGGGTAAAGTTACCATTAACTTTACTTAGTCAAATTAACCACTGATCTGGTACACCCCATCTTACATGGAGTACTGGAAGGGTTAACTCTTAGCCCTTTTTCTGTACCTCGTAGAGCATCGTTTCGCTCTTTTAACATTTAGACGTGGCAGTGGTATATACCCTAATTTTCTACCGTGGGTATCTTATAACACCTTGGTAATATTGTCGGCTATTGTGTTAACCTCAAACAAACCCACTCGACCAAATATTTTCTTTTGGCTCCGGTGCGGTTTGTTCGCCATTTCTTTTTGTTAAAATCCTTCTTGTGTTCTACTTTGCATGGAAAACAGGTTTGCCTTCTTTGTTCACTGTCTTTTGGCGGGCTTCTACCGAGAAGCCCTCCTCAAGGCGCCTGGGTGTCTATGTGAGCTGAATGTGAGGGAGGGGTGTAGTCACCCCCTGCACAGGGTATCCTAGGAATCCCAAGTCGCACTTTGTCATGGTTGGGCAAGGTGGTTGTCCGGGCTGGACAACCTCCCTGCTGGGTGATTGACAGCCAGACTGTGTGAATGGGGGATTTTCGCATAAAAGGCAGGTCTCTTGGGCTGGAAGTCAGAGAGTCGCCACTGGAACTACAAGGAACCGAAGAGAAGCGGAGGAGAGGTCTCCTGCTGTAACTATCCCGTTCCGGTGAAGCCCTGCTGCAGTCCTGAGCTATCTACCCTTCAACGACTAAGAGGAGATCCAGTCCGGAGTCTTCTTCCCTTGAGCCTGGTGGGGATAACCAGCTCGTCTTCTTCAGCCAGAGGTCGCCTTTGTGGTCGAAATCGCTGCACACTGCTGTAGTGGTCCGGCTAGCCACCTGAAGAGCATCTCCTGTTTTTAAGGAGCGCACCTTTTATTCATTGTCGCTGCTGCTGGCCTCATCCCTGTGTGGTGTAGACCCCCTTCATTGTCCTTCGTGCCGAAGCCAGGAATCGTGGGTCTACAGGAGACTACCAGTAACAACTGCCGTGGCACCAGCTTCTTCTTTGAAAAGGTACTGTGTCCTGCTTGAGGAATTTTGGGTGAAATTCCTATTTCTCGCTTAGAAGACTTGCCCTTATTTTTTCCCTCCTTCTTATAACTTTTGCTTCCAAGCATTTGACAATATCTAAAGTACTCTTGGCAATTTTGAATCCCGAACTATCCGACGTGTGATCCTCAACACAGGAACCCGGTTCCAATTGACACTGGCTCCGGCCTCTTGACTCTTGTATTTCTGTCTACGAGAGTTCTTCGATTCTGTCTGTCTATCTATGATATTGCCTATGATTTGTGCCCCCAACTCTCTCTGGGTGTCTCAGGTGCTAAGTGTGTTTTTGCCCCGGTAGCATTTCTTGCCGCAGATAAGCGTTTATTTAGTAGACCGAACTGTCAAAAAGTGATCGCAATCGTATTCACGGTAACATGTATTGTTTCGGAACACCGGTTCTCTCAAACACAGGGTACTTAGCTTGATTTATACCGTACAAAGTGAATTGGTCAGCTGTAGTGTATTTAACTTGTGGTTTTAAATTTTAATAGAAGTGTTCAGTTAATAACAAATGGCTTAAAAATAAATGTATTTATATTTTTTACCTGAAACCTTGAGTCAGTGTTTGCTTGAGTCACAGTAATTTTGGTCCCTTTGTGTAATCTCTGCTACTGCTCATATACTCTTGAGATAAGCCTGGCTGCTACTATAACCTAGTAGTACAGGCTTGTACCAAAGGTAAAACTTGTATTGCCACCTGTAGTCTTAATTGTGTGTAGTGGTCCCTAAGGGCACTGCACAGGATTCTGCCTAACAATGCAGTCTCAGTATCATAAGCGACATCTTGAAGCCATAATTGGACATTAGGGTGCCGTCCCTTCAGGCCATGGCCACCCTTCTGCACGCCACTACTATCAGTAGTCCTGCTAGACGTCTCACTGCAGGTTGCAGGGTCCTCGTACATCCCAAGAGTGTTACAAATGGATTTATTTCCAGAGATTCCCCCACAATCAATGAGATTTTTGGCAACACTTCCAACCAGAAATGATGGACCCCTGGGCACTCCCACGCTAAATGGAGGAAACCTGCCGGGGTGTGACCACATCTAACAAATGCAGCCGGAGTGGTGGGGAAGTGCTTTTGCAACCTAGCTGGAGTATGGTATACCTGATGTACGAAGTTCAAATGTATAAGCTTGTACTTCGAGTTGAGGGAGACCTTCTGGCTTTGCTTGAATACATAGGCCCAGTCCTCCTCATCAATCGGTTCCTCCAGGGATAGCTCCCACCTCCTCTTTGGGATTTCTCTCACCCTAACGCGTCCGCTATCAAGTCGCTATAAATCTGTGAGATCAACCGACCCTCCCCTTGTGTTTGGATCACCCCGTGCAACAGAGGCCATACCAGAGGGTGTGTTGGCAATAAAGGAAAGAAGGCCTTAAGGGCGTAACAGGGCCGAAAGTACAGAAAAACATTGAGCGACGAATCACCCACCCCTCCCCCACCCCCTTCACTTGTTGAACTGTGAGGAACACCCCATCTACAAACAAGTCACAGAGGGACTCTATTCTTAACTTGCTTGCCCGTTGCAGGTACTCGCTCACAGGTTATGGCCAGCCCAGGAAACGTGCTTCGCTAGTAGGAAGGTGGAGTACAGTTTGGAGATAATGCTCTTTCCAGCCATACTCTACCATACTGCGCACGTGACCATAACACAAGTTAGCGTGTTGGGTCCGATCCGGAACTCTCCAATAATTGCTGCCCGTAATAGGCTGGGGGCCATCAATGCCAGTTCTACCTGAATGTGTGGCCGCACGAAATGCGTGGCGTAACAATGTCCAAGAAACTGTGCCTGTGCTGCCGAGTAGTAACGTTCGAAATCTGGCAAGGCTAAACCCCCTCCTGTCATTGGCTGTACCAGTATTGTGTACACTACCCTTTGCTGGCTTCCCGGCCCACAAAAGATCTAGGATCAGCCCTTGTAGGCGTCGAAACAAAACGCCCGATAATAGTAAGGGGACATTAATGAAGGGATACAATAGTTTGGGAAGTATGATCATTTTGACAATTGATATGCGCCCCAGGAGCATGAGGAGTCTCCACCTCGCCACCTTTTCGTAGTCTCTCGATGGCCCTCCCGTAGTTATCGCGGAATAGCTCTTCGCAATTGCAGAAAATCATCATCCCTAGGTACCGGACTCCTGAGACTCCCTCCGGAGGTTAAATTCATCCTGGCATATTCTGGTTTCTGCTGCGAGTGGGAACACAACAGACTTACTGTGATTAATCTTAAGGCCGCAGAAGACCCAGAATATAAGGACCTTGCGCACCACGGGGTTCAAGTTAATCTCTGGGTTATTGATAAAAAGTGCCATATCATTGGCATGACAATGCATTACTTACCGTAAAAGCATTTCTGATGGTTGTATCTGCTTAGATTCACATGCTGTGCATAGGTCCGACATGGTCACTGCGGAGTATTGCATTTTGTTTTTCGTAGTCGAAAAGGGGACGTCGACAAGGCGTGTCTGTAACACTATCCCTATAGTGACGTGCGTTGTACCCATAATCCCTCACGCGTCGAGGTCCCTCTGTTTGTATTTTTCTGCCCTGAGGGAGCCTTCTAGACGTGAGTGAGTACAGAAAAGAGAGAGATATAGAAAAGGATGTCTATGTTCCTTCCATCCGAGCAGTGAGGGAGGGTGGGCGCATGTCTTAATACTGCTTGTCCCACCTGGGAATCAGATCTAGAGTGGGCATCTAGACAGTAGTGTTTTGTAAAGGTGTGTACAGAACTCCAGGTTGCCGCTTTGCAGATGGACTCAAGGGGAACATTTGCAATGAATGCTATGGATGCCCCAGTGCCTCAAGTAGAGTGTGCTCTTGGCTTGAAGGGTAGTTCTCTTTTAGCAAGAGTGTAACAGAGAGTGATGCATTGTACAATCCATCTAGATATAGTGGATTTTGAAACTGCATCTCCTTCTCTTCCTGCTGCCACCAAGACAAAGAACTGATTAGTCTTTCTCAGTGGCCTGGTTCTTTCCATGTAGAACATGGCAGCTCTGCGTACATCTAGTGTATGCAGACTTTTTTCTCCCAAGCTGGAATGGTTTTGAAAGAACGTTGGTAGTTCTATTGACTGGTTTACATGGAATTTCGAGATGAATTTTGGTGCAAACCTTGGGTGTGTGCGTAGAACCACCTTATCCTTGTGAACTGTTACGAAGGGGTCTAGAACAGAAAGAGCCTGTAGTTCACTTACTCTCCTAATGGAGGTAATAGCGATTAGGAAAGCAGTCTTAAGAGTGAGATCTTTAAGAGTTGCCTTGTGCATGGGTTCAAAGGGTGACCCCATGAGCCTGTTGAGTACCACATTTAGATCCCAGCCAGGAGCTGGGTTTGCTATTGGAGGGTGTATTCTCTTTACCCCTTCCATGAAGGCTTTGATTACTGGGATCTTCCACCACGATACTTTCGAGTTGTGAAGTGGTGTAAGCAGAACGCGCTGCCAGGTGTACTTTAATAGAATTGAATACTAGACCCGAGTCCAGTAAATGGGTCAGGTACAGAATAATTTGTGTGGGAGAGCAGTCAACGGGGTTGATACTCTTCCCTCTACACCAGATGACAAATCTTTTCCATTTGCTAGAATAGCAGTGACGAGTGTTAAGCTTTCTGGCCTCTCTGAGGATGTCCATGCACCTCTGTGGAAGTTGTAAATGTCCAAATTCTATGACCTCAGGAGCCAGGCTGCTAAGTTCATGGTCTGAGGGCATGGGTGCAGTGTCCTGCCCCCGTCTTGTGACAGCATGTTGTACGGGCAGGGCAGTCTCACTGGAGGAGATAGAGACATCTTCAACAAGTGAGCGAACCATGGCTGTCGGGCCCACATAGGGGCCACCAGTATCATGGTAACTTGTTCCTGGTGCATCTTGTGCACTATCTTGTTGAGAAGGGGAGTCGGGGGGAAAAGCGTAAACAAATTTCCCTGACCGTGGAATCGATAGACCGTTCCCCTTGGACTGGTTCTGGGGGTACCTGGAGGTGTAATCTTGGCATTGAGAGTTTTCCAGAGTTGCGAACAGGTCTATTTCTGGGAAACCCCACTGTGTGAAGACGTCGAAGACGATGTCTTCTTGTAACCGCCATTCATACTCTACGGGCAGGGGGAAGTCTCTGCTGAGTTTGTCTGCTAGCAGATTGAGTTACCCTGGTACATGTTGTGATAGTAGAAACATGTTGTGTTTGAGAGCCCACTTCCAGATGTTCTGGGACAGCTAGGACAGTCCTGGAGAGTGAGTGCCCCCTTGCTTGTTGAGGTAGTACATGGCTGTGGTGCTGCCTGTGAGGACCATCACTGTCTTTCCTTGTAGGTGTTCCTGAAAGGCTTTCAGTGCTTTGAACACCGCTAGTAGTTCCAGTAGGTTTATATGCTTGGATGCTAAGCTCGGAGTCCACGCTCCGTGAGCAGTCTGATGGCATAGGTGAGCCCCCCCATCCTATAAGGGATGCGTCTGTGGTTAGAGTGGCTTCCAATGCGGGTGTGGCAAAAGTTTTCCCTAATGACAGGTTTGCTTTTGTCCACCACCGTAGCGAGAGAACCAAGGCCTGCGAGACCACCACTAGATCGTCCCATTGTCTGCTGGCCTGACACCACTGGCTGTTGAGCCACTCTTGCATTGGGCGCATGCGCAGGCGCGCGTGAGGTACCAAATAAATACATGACGCCATCATCCCTAGCAAGCGCATTGCTTTGCGTACCATCACCTCTCGACCTGCCACATAATGGGGGATCTGAAACAGCATGTTTTGGACCCTCTCGTTGGAGGGGAAGACAAGGCCGTCCTTTGTTCGAATTAGAGCCCCTAGGAATTGTTTGATTTGGCTGGGGTCTAAGCTGGACTTCTTTTCGTTGATGGAGAAGCCCAGTTGGAACAAAAGTTCTGCAGTCTTTTGGGTATTGGAGAAGCATGTTTCGTAAGAATCCCCTGTTATGAACCAGTCGTCGAGGTAAGGGTATACCGGGATGGATAACCTGCGCAGGTGGGCCGCTGTCACTGCCAGTACTTTCGTGAATATCCTTGGTGCAGATGCTATCCCGAAGGGTAGTACTCTGAACTGGTAGTGTTTGTTCTCTATCTTGAACCTGAGGTATTTTCTGTGCGCTGGCAACATTAAAATATGAAAGTATGCATCTTTCATGTCTAGTGTTGTCATGTAATCCCCTTGTGATAACAGGGGGATTACTTCCTGCAAGGTCACCATACGAAACTTTTGGGGTTTGACAAACTTGTTCGCTGGGCGCAGATTTAATACAGGGCGCATGGTTAAGTCCTTTTTGGGTACAAGGAAGTACACTGAATAAATACCTTCTGTTACCTGAGATAGGGGGACAGCCTCTATAGCTTCTTTTTTCAGTAGCTCTTCTACTTCTTGAAGAAGAATGGTGAGGTGTTCCGGTGTCATGCGTCGGTTCCGTGGGGGTCTGTACTTCGGGGAACTGTTGAATTCGATGCAGTATCCGTGGGCTATGGTGGATAATACCCAGCGGTCTGACGATATTCAATCCCATGCTGAAAGGAACGATGTTAGCCGGCCCCCGACCGGTGATGCATGGGAGGGGACCCGAATCTTCGGGTCATTTGTTGGTATTGGGCGTGGAACCTTTGGGGCTGGAGCCGCGACCTCTTCCTCTGCCACGGCGTTGGCCTCTTTGACTGAACTGGGTGTTGTTACCCTGGTTAGAGGGCCAGTTGGTAGCACAGTAAAATTGCTGTTGGTTTTGCTGCTGGCGTTGGCCACGAAAGGAGCGTCTATTGCCAAAGCCGTGTCTGTTAGGGGGCCTAGAAATTTGGTCAAGAGTTTTGATGGTATCAAACGCTTTCTTCGCATGTTCTAGGGCCTCATCAACTGCTTTCCCAAACAGATGTGTTTGTTCTATGGGCTTATTTATCAGGGAAGCCTGGGTTTCCGGCTTAAATCCCGAATTGCGCAGCCAGACATGGCGTTTGAGAAGTATTCCCTGAACCAGGGAACGGCCAGCCGTCTCTGCGGCATCTAAGGAGTTCTTTACAATGCCCTGGTTTACAAGAGTTCCCTCTGAGATTGTAGCTAACAGGCGTGAACGCAGGGGTTCTGGTGCGTCCTCTGCTTCGCTGCGCAGCTTGCTCCACTGTGCATCTGTGTAGCTAGCTAGTAGGGAATTGTTATTTGCAATCCTAGTTGAAAAGGCGGCGGACGTTGTGATTCTCTTCCCAAGTGCATAGAGCTTTTTGCCCTCTTTGTCAGGTGGTGCCTCACTAGTGGATAGTGGTACCCCTGCTCTTTTCCTTGTATTAGTAACTACGAGGGAGTCCGGAATAGAATGGCCTCTGATGTACAAAGGGTCAGAGGGCGAAGGGCTGAAGAGCTTTTCTATCCGAGGGTTGACCCCTCTGACTAAGGCAGGATTGGAAAGGGAAGGAGTTATTCTTCTCTTTATAGAAGCCAGGAGCGGAATACACTGACTAACAGGGGCTTTTTCTTTAATAACTTTCTCTACAAAGTTATGTCAGGAAGAGTCTCTCCTGTGTCTTTTTCAAAATGCGCTGCTGCCTTGCGCAATAGTGCATTAAGTGAAGGTTGGTCATCTATGGGAGAGGTGTTTCCAATAGGTGAATCCTTGGGAGGAGAAGGGTGAAAGACATCAGGGTCTGAGTGCACTGATGGGGATTGCCAAGGCTGCACTGATGGGGGGGGATTGCCAGGGCTGCGAGGTAGCTGTATCTTCTTCGAAAGCTCCTGCACTAGTGTAAGGATCTTCTTCAAACCCCTCTTCCTCATGTTCTTCCTCTCCACCCAAACACTCATCTTCCTGGAGGTATTGCTCCTCTTCAGTGAGGTCATATATGTCTGTAGAAAGGGGAAACAGCCTAGGAATCTTGACCCTAGGGTCATCCTGGGGCCATTCTCTTGGTCTTTTGGGTGTGGGTGGGTTTTGGTTTCCCAAAAACCTTTCCATTTTCTCCATACAAGAATGGAGTCTTTCAAGGGTCTCATGGGGGACCCCTGAATAGTCTAGAGGGCGGAAATCAGTGTTTTCACCTTCAAAACGCTTAGAACGCTCCCACAACGTCGAAGAAAGGTTTCCGTCGCCCTCTGAAAAGCCCTCCGGTAGTTCAGAAGTGCCCTTAGATGAAGGGGGCAGTTCCTGGCTACTCTTGTGCTTTTTCAGCATTTCCATAGCTTTTTGTGCGGTATTCGACGTTTGTTTCGTCGTCCGCTTACGTTTGTATTCGGAAACAATTCTCGCCAGGCTCTCGACAACGAGGTTGTCAGTAAAGGACTCTGGTGTCGACGTTGCCTGCGTTACGCGTTGTTCCTCGACGGCCGCTCTATGGAGAGTTACGTCGGATGATTTTGGAGTAGCGCCCGTGTTTGATGAAAGCCCAATCGCTGGTCGCGACTGCGTTTGCGGGAGGGGCTTGAGACCCTTACGGTCTGAGGTAGACGCCGGAGTGCCTTGTGTCCCCTTCGGCGCTGATGGATCCTTCGTCTTAGACGAAGAAGAGCCATGGGTTGTGTGCTTAGGCCTATGGGGTCTGTGTGCGTCCTTGTCGCCGGGGTGTTCATCCCCATGAGCAGGGCGTGAGCCGAGCCCGTCGGGGCCGGGGACGGACGTCGAGGAGCGCGAGCGCTCCTTCTGGGGGTAAATGACTTCCGTAACGGACGTCGAGTTATCACCCTCCTCGTCACTTTCTGTAACAGCGGCGGCGGGTGAGGAAACTGACTTCGACATAGCGTAGTCCGCCCACCTCTTAACTTTGCGTTCTTTAAGAGTTCTTGGTTTCAAGAGCTTACAGGCCGCACAGCTGTCCTCCTTATGATCGAGGGGCAAGCAACGATTACAGAGCTTGTGTTTGTCCTTCCAAGTGTATTTGCCCCTACAGCATGGGCAAAACTTAAAAGGTGTCCTCTCCATAGCTGAGGCAATAATAACTGGTGATAACCCCAAGGGAAAGATAGGGGAGAAAGAAAGACATTCTCAAAGAGAAGATAAAAGTTCGAACCCCCACTCTCCCTACTGTATGTTGGCCGGCGAGGCCAGGCCACGTGTTCGGCAGCGCCGAAGGATCTCCTCCGTCTCTTCCCCTCCGTCGAAAACTTGCTCGGCGGAGGAACAGCTTCACAGCTAACGTCGAGGGAAGGGATCTTTAACAATATAATAAGTAAAATTAAGGACCGCGGTCCGTAGTAAGTATTTGCTTAGGAGCTCCGTGTAAGGCGACCAGAAGCTGGGAGGGAAAAAAAACAATCTGAGGGACCTCGACGCGTGAGGGATTATGGGTACAACGCACGTCACTATAGGGATAGTTTTACAGACACGCCTTGTCGACGTCCCCTTTTCGACTACGAAAAACAAAATGCAATACTCCGCAGTGAGCACTGGATGTCGGACCTATGCACAGCATGTGATTCTAAGCAGATTAACAAACATCAGAAATAATGATATGATCCGTTTGTGTGGTCCCAAAAGTAACCCCTTCTCGATTTGACGTTCTCTCAGGCCCGGAGCGAGTGGCTCCATGGCGAGGGTGAACAACGAGGACAGAGAGCATCCCTGCCGGGTTTCTCTTCTCATCTCAAAGACTCAAAGACTACTCGCCCTACAACTATCAGCGCCGAGGGATTAGTATACAGAAGGGATACCAATTTGATGAAGTGGGGGCTCAGACCACATTTTTGAAGTACTACAAATAAATAGGGCACTTCGACAGAGTTGAATGATTTTTTGGTATCTAGGAGAACCGCATGCCTGAGACGAGGGAGCCAATTCTTCGATGATCTCGAAGAGATGGCAGAACCCGAACATGGTGTTCCATCCGGGGATAAACCCTGCCTGATCCACTAGTACCAGACCGGGCATCAATCGGAGTAGCCTCTTTGCAATGATCTTGGCGCAAATCTTATTAACATTTATTAAGGAGATTGGCCTGTACGAGGCACAATCTTCAGGAGGTTTCTGCATTTTAAGAAGTAACATCACATTTACCTCACGCACCGTCGGGGGGGATGGTCCCTTTTACAATTGCTTCCTCGTAAACTCGAAGCGGCGGGGTGCTAGCATGGGGGCGAAGGCCTTGTAGAACTCCCCCCGTTAAGCCGTCTGGTCCTGGTGATTTGGACCCCGGGAGTTCTTTCACCGCTGCCAGAATTTCATCTAAGGAAATAGGCACATCGAGGGGCTCCCGGAGGTGTGCGTCTACCCAGTACAGCTCAGCCTCCTCCAGGTACCCACGGAGGGCTTTCGGGTCTCTAAGGCCTTTGGCACTATACAAGTCTTGATAGAAGGCATGGAACACTTCTGCAATGTCCTCTTCGGAGTAAAACAACTCATCCCAGAGGTTCATCACACGTTCCACTTGGGGCCGGCGTCTGTCAGCAGCTATCAGATGTGCCAGCAGCGCTCCCGGTTTCTGTCCCCCACCATATTGCCGCACCCGATGCCCACAGGCTAAAAACCAGACTTCCCGGTTTGCATTTGCTTTGAACCCATCCAGTTCCTCACAGAGTTGGGCCAGAATCTAAGGTGACAGGTTTTCTGCATATTCCCCCTCCAGTGCCTTAATCTGGGTTTCCCCAGCTTTGAGTTCCCCCATGATGGGCCGTAGAATTCCATTCTCTTTAGACATGCACACCCATCTAATGTAACATTTGAGGCTTTCCCATACTACTCCTACATTAGAGACTGAACCCTCATTATTCTGGAGAAAGAACTGAATTTCTCCCTGCAGTTCCTGGGTAAATAACAAATCTGGGGTTGCACCTGACTTGAACCGCCAAGAGTGACCTCCCATCTCACCCGCTCCCAATCCGCATTCTAGAAGTACGGGTGAGTGACCTGACAGCGTTCGCGGGAGAATGCGACTACTCCTCCCACTGAAACCCCACCTCTCTAGATACCAACAGATAGTCTAATCTAGAGCTGGAACCATGAACGCAGGAGTGGAAAGTGTAGTCTCGAATCTTTGGGTGTCATCATCTCCATGCACCAACAAGATTATATGTCGTGAAGATTTCTCGCACCTGTAAGCTTGCCCTGGTTGTGCCACTCTGACACACCCCTGATCTATCCCACAAAGGGTCTAGTACAGTGTTCAGATCTCCCCCCCCCCCCACATAATTGTGGCTGTTCAACACCCTGCTAGTTGTATCATGACCCAGTCAAATGTATTTGGGCTATTCACGTTGTGGCTGTATAAATTTACTAGGGCCACCTGCAATCTCTCGGGCACCCCGTGCACCAGCAGCGACCTCCCGGCATCGTCCCTGGCCACCGATATCAGACAGAAGTTCACTCCCTTGCCCATCAGGATTGCCACTCTTCTGGCATATGAGGAGTAGAAAGAAAAATACCTGTTGCATCCCCATTTGGCGCCTTTCTTGGAGGAGAGCCCCATCAATGTGGGGTCTTTCAAGATATTGTGTGTTCCTCCGAATCTTGGCGGGATTGTTCCCCCCCCTCTTATGTTCCAAGTTGCCACGTTAAACCCCCATTAGTCCCTGGGGTGCCGAAGCAGAGAGGTTCAGGCCTTCCCATCTGCTTCATTCTTCACATGAACATGTCCTGCCTGTACCACAGGATACAACTGTGGGGTATACTGACGAGAACCAGACTCCCAACAATCATATCTATCTCTAAAACCCTCCCATACTGCTCTTAGAACTCTGCCCCTCGCTCCCCAGTCCCTTGCCCACCCTCCTCCCTCATGGGCAACCCCCAACCCGCCCGTTGACGTCCCCCTCCCCTTTAAACCAAATCCATTATACAGTGCAGAGCTTGGGGCACTAGTGCCCGGCCGAGACCGCGGACTCCCCTTCCAACTGAAGTGTATGCATATCTCGAGGCATTTTAGACTATATAACTGAGGAGTCAACATTCCACTTGGCTTTTGCTGTGTTATTTCCCCCCCACTGTTTGTGTCAGACGGCATCAGCCTGGGTCTCTCCGGCCTTGTTCGTCTCCCCGGGGGTCTGGGTTATTCGGGAAGGGTGCCCACCAATCTCGTCAAGGAAGGAGCTTGCTGCCTCTTGTGAGGTGAGGAATTGTGTCCTTGCGCGTTGGGTCCAGAGTTTCGCTGGAAAGAGCATGGAATACATGATGGTGCAGTCTCTCAGACGCCTCTTCACCCCCACAAATGATCGCCTTGATGCCTGTACAGCCTCTGTATATATTTGAATTTTGTCCCCATCATCCTGGACCTCTCCCTTCTCTCTGGCCAGCCGAAGGATAGTGTCCTGGTTCCTATAGTTTAGGAGGCGTGCGACTATAGGGCGGGGGGGGCTGCCCCTGGAATCGGTTGAGCTACTGGTATGCAGTGGGCTCTCACCACCACAAACAGTGAGGACAGTGCAGACCCTCTGAACAGTTCTCTGCACAAGGCCTCTACAAATTGTTCCATTTTGGGAGCTCCCGGTCATTCTCTTATGCCGACCAGGTGAATGTTGTCTCCTCCCTACTGATGAGGTCCAACCAGACCGAAACACTTGTCTGGGGATGCTGTTGGCACTCTTGTTCAGAGGAGGATTGCCTAGCATTTCGGTGCTGCACTGCCCCAGGGCAGGACAAAGACTGATATGTTTGGGATATTTCTTCTCTGTGAAAGATAGTGAGCTAAAGGGTAAGTCTCTCGTAACCAGGACTAATGTCTGGCAGAGAGACTCTCAGGACCCCCCTTGTCAATTTATCCTAGTTTGGTAGACAGCTGAGGAAGCCACCTTTCTGCCAAAGGTGTAGATATTGTTGTTTTCTTCATCAGGCGGGGCCTCTGCGGAGGCCAGCGGTGTGCCTGCTCTTTTTCTTATTCTGGCTAGGACTCAATTTAGAAAAACGTGCAGCAATGTCAGAAATTAGAGAAAAAAGTTCAGGGGGCTCACAAAAGTAGCAAAATGGGTCTTTCCACCACAAATAACTGAACTGTTGGAAGAAAAAAAAAAAAACAGGATCATGGTGTAGTAGTTGGCGACCCCCTATTTATGGGACATCAAATTATTACAGAGGGTTCCCTACCACTTGGAAAGGAGGGGAAAGCAGGATGACAGAACTGTAGGTTTCAGGGAGATGATGAAGATAAGCAGCATACAAGTGTGGATCATATTTATGCAATCATGCATGTGTAACAGTACCCTCAATGAAGAGAAAAGGAGGACACTCAGAATTACTGTGAAACAGTTACCAAGCAGTGCTCTTTCCCATGATTCAGCCAGTGTCCAGTTCGGCCAGTTCTGATAATCCGCTGCAATTGATTAGTCTTCACCCAGATTATCTCATCCACTCTCTCGTAGCTATAGAAAGAAATACACATTCAAGTTAGAGCAAAGCTGTGAATAGTGAAACTTCTAGATAAATACCTTGCATGTAACATCATTAGACGGCACTGTGTGAACTGGAAGAGGCCCAAAATGTTCAAAGCATGCAGTATGTAACCTTTTTTGGTTTTTCCACTATAATGTAGGTGGTCATGGAGGAATCTATTGCGGTGGCATTTTCCTTGCTTGCAATCGTTACCGATTCTAAGCTACTTTACCGATTCAGAGGGTATACGCTCACATGCTGACTTTCAAGTCTTTTCCCAAATGGGTGTCGTGCATGGCTTGAGAACACACCACTGTGTTGTCTGTGCATTTAAGTTTTCTGCTATGAGGAGACTGTGCAAAGAAAAGATTGACCCTGACGAAGGTGGCCAGATTCTGGGGCAATACGCCGAAACTAGTTGGTCTTCAGTGAGGTTATAGTTTAAGCAAGCCTTATTGTTTTACTCAAGGCAGCTACTTCTTCAATGTACATATTTTAAACATGTATGGTGGTGGTAACGCCAGATGCACACTGGTGATTTCAATACATGCTTCAATGCTCCAAAAATTGTATGTTGAGCTGTGATGCAACTGTTGAATGACACAACCACTTCAAATGCCGTTTTTAACAACCATTTATTAAACAAGCCTGCTGTTCAAACGCTACCTGGTGTATAGCAATTATTGTCTGAGTGATTATAGATGCCCAATATTTTCAGGCACATATATATTTTTTTCTCTTTAATTATCATTTCCGTAGATTATCATTTGTTGCATGTAATTAGTTTCTACCTCCGATACTTGGGTTAGGGAGAGGTTCTCCTGTCATTATTTAGTGGTCATTGAGGATCTCAAAGCATCACAGCAGGTAACAGTAATTAAGCTGACTGACAGGAAAGTCGGTAGAAAGACCAATCGTATGACTGTTTACTCCCATGACCTACCCACTAAATCTGAAAGCAGAATTTGAGGTTAGACCAGCCCTGATAAAAGCCGTTTTCAGAATCTAAAAACTGAACCCGGTACCTCCCCATTTACTGTGTGTGTTCCTTCTTTTTTTTCTGTTCTCTCCTAGCTGACTATCTTTTTCTGTTAAGATGAATGTAACATGTATGAAACAGGGCCTTGATGCCCTCGGGCTTGGGCACTTGACAAATGTAAATAAATAAAATAAAATGTTGTTCGGTTTTACACTTGGAAGGCACATTCTTTGACACAACCACCCACACAAGAGTACAAACTACCTCACCGGTTATAATTTTCACACATAAATTGAAAGCTTTTATTAAGTCCTACCATTAACAAATCGTATGGAATGGGTGTATGAACCTTGTAAAACGTTACCCTATGAATTATTATGTTTTAACTAGCTGATATACCCGGCATTGCCTGGATTCTATTTTCTTATACGTACTATTTGTTAGAAATACCTTAAGGTAGCTTTACTTTTCTGTAAGGCTCCATAAGAAAGGCGAAAAGAAAGATTCACTACATTTTTCGATTACTTCTCATATTAAAAATGTTTTCTCATAAAGACTACACAAAACACTGTATTGTTCTTCTTAAAAAGTAATTCTGAAACTGTACGCGAGAACATGATGGAGATTTCTGAGCATCATGATAGGTGACAATTTCCTGACGGTGCCAGCAACTATGGACCTAAAGTTCAATTTTACTAAAGTACATGTTCATTCTCAAGGCTTATTTATAAACAAAAATGTGTTTCCCTTCCCGGTGATCACTGTTGCTTCAATTACACTGGGCAGCAATTTTCTAACGCATAGCCTTGTGCCCAATACACAGTCTAGGTGGGTCGAGATTGTGATGCAGCATGATGGGTGATGCAACTTTCAGTCGTAGGTGATGTGGTGACATTCCCAGGAGGGGCGAGAGAGTTGAATAATTCTGTTGGATAGTTGGCGGCTTCGCCCGGCATCCACCACTCTATCGATTGAGCTGTACTCCATAACTGTGCCTGGAAGCATATCCTGAATTTGATCTAGGGCCTGGAACAAGAGTTTTGTTCCTCATGTCGGGACCAGTCCTTCTACAACCACATTGCCTACAGCTTTGCACCCTCCGTCTGTATTGCATATATATGCTCTTTCAGATATTCAAATCGCGTTGTGTCTACTTCTTTGGACCCTCTATCTGTACTGCATAGGTTTGCTTCTTGATCATTCAAATCTAGGTGTGCCTACATCTTTGCACCCTCCATCTGTACTGCATATATGTGCTCTTTCAGATCGAATCTAGGTGTGCCTACATCTTTACACCCTCCATGTGTACTGCATATGTGTGCTCTATGGGATATTCAAATCTAGGTGTGCCTACATCTTTGCACCCTCCATCTGTACTGCATGTGTTTGCTTCTTGGATGCTCGAATCTAGGTGTGCCTACATCTTTGCACCCGCCATCTGTACTGCATGTGTGCACTCTTACTCACTTCACTACCCTCTTGTAACTATCTTTCCGCTCCTTCCCCTAGTAGTGTGCTGTTCCGTTTCTGTACCATTATAACACTTGCAGCACTTGCACATTCGGAATGGCTCAAGGCCAGTTACAATGTTTCTTATTGCATTTTCCGTTGCCTTGAAGCGTTTTGAAACACTGATTTTGGTATCAGGTAATATAACCGTGGCAAAAATGTTGCGGTAAAAAAATATCGCGGCAATAATGCCGCCGTTTGACCCGGTAAAAGTGTGCCCCATTATACCATTTAAGGGAAGCGGGGGTGCCCCCCGCTCGCTTTAAATGGTATAATGGGTCCAGGGGTTGCGGGGGTGTCCCCCGAATGTTTTACATGAACTGCGGCGCAAAAACGGCAGCATTTTTGCAGCGATATTTTGTTACCACAGCAATTTTTGCCACGATTATATCACATGGAACCCTGATTTTGTATAGAGGCGCTATACAAATTAACAATAAATAAATGTTTCGCCGATTTCAGGCTGTGTGAAGGTGCTGAAATTCAGAGAAAGGGGTGGGGTGTCCAAACGTCATGTGGCTAGTAATGTCCGGAGGAGTTTAACAGGTAACTATGCAAGATTTGGAGCAGATTGGTGAAACGGTGTGGAATTTTATAAAGAACAACACTTTGCCAGAAATCCTGCCACAAACAAACATTTTCACTCTTACATATATAGACAATTCATTCTTGTGACTTTTTAGGGCGCAATTTGCAAACTAGACAATTAACAAAACACCACAGATTAATCTGGGTAGTATTAACCTCAGAGGATCATTTGTCCATACTTCTTGCTGGCTAAAAGGAGGAAGGACACACATTATCCAGTGTAACGGATTAGGATCATAAAGGCAGGAACCTTTTGATAACATACACTCACATTAACCAAAATATCTAGATGCCGACTAGCACGCTGTGTTCTTCCAACCTGCAATGAGCAACACACCAGCACACACAGCTTGATTTGTTTTCAACTCCTTCCACTCGCCTTCTTGCAGGACATAGTGCTTTCCCTACTGTAGTAACATTTTCAGAGCCCGGTAAAGTGCATTCCAGTTAATGTTCCCCTCTGCAGTGGTACCATGGGCCAAAGCATCTTTTCCCCCCAGACACACAAAATGCTTCACAGAGACTCCCCCCAAGGAAAGTGCAGAAGGGTCTTACACTTCGTGGCATGCTCAGTTAGGACCTCCATGAAGCACCATAGATGCAAGTAGTCTCTCACTCACTGGAAGAACAGAACCAGGCAAGAGATTGGAATGCCCTGCTTTGTTTGAACAAAAGGGGCTGCCCTATTACTCTGGTGTCATGCAATATCTTTGAAAATGCGCTAGTTATTATACCGTTACCATCTTCTTCCTCCACGTTACTCTCTACATATAGGTAGAGGCAATGTGACTGGGTGCTAGACCAGCAAACAAAGCCCTTCGTTCACACCCTGCCACACAGTTTATTCACAGCAGAGGGTTCAAGTGTGGAACACCTCATCCTGGAAGCAATGCACAAAAGTTTACTGATCTATAACTCAGCAGGACAGGAATAATCATGAGAGTTGAGCTTCACTTAATGTAGAAAACATATTTTAACACTTGGCGAAGCAAAGCGCAGAACTTTCCACAAAGCCTGAAAACATATTTTAACACTTGGCGAAGCAAAGCGCAGAACTTTCCACAGAGCCTGTCCACAAAGGCTTCTATGTTTTCCTGACAGCTTTTTCCATGTCCATACTCGCATAGACGCTGCTGATGAGCAACAGAGTACATTGACTCAACGGATGTACGTTAAAACAGATCAGGACCAATAGACTTTCCAGCAGGTTCATGAAAACAAGACCTCCCTGTTAACCTGTGGCATGGACTTCTCAAACGTAAATATAGCAGAAAATGGTAATCGCACAGAGCAAACTCACTCTTGGACAAGAAAAAACAAACCTGTCCTGCTAACAATGATGTCAACACTAACTATAGCGTGGGCACCTTTCACAAAGCTTTAGGAATCCATAAATGAAACACTAAAGGACCATACTACATTAATGGAAATGATGCATACGAAACTAATGTTTATGGAAGTATATATCATGGCAAATGAGTTGAGAAATCAATCCAATGATCAATCACAGCCTCAGAATGATCCATACTCGAAAAATGCTATGCATCCATTAATGCATGTACAAGCCACTTGGCAACAAGCTGACTTAACAGAGGATACCACCAATGAGAAACATTTAAACTCCTCAGCAATGGGGGTTTCCTCTGACCCTCCTAAAACGAAGCACAGATTCTGGGTATTATTAGAACATGAAGCAGATGAAATCCAGAATGAGGCTTTATGTCCGCAGTAAACAATAAATCCAGCATTCCCCATTTTTCTCAGAGGGAAAAAAAAAAAAGTACTTTGGGAGAGATCAGACGGTGACTCAGACAACCATCTCTACAGATTCAATACGGTCCAAGGCCAAAACTGTCCAGTCACAAAAAAGCTGCAAGGATCCCCGAAACCAGCACCTAGGAAGCATGTACCAGTAGATCCTCATCCTCCTCGTGTACCACCTTTATCGCTGGCTCTTATAGAAGAGGCAGAGTTGGAGGATCCCCCGCCAAAAGAGAAGGACATTAGTCTGACACTCAGTTCTGATGGACTTATCGACATACTTTTTTTTAAAACTTTATTTTTGGTTTTATGCATAACAACAAACAATCATGCACCTGTTGGGTGCAACACTACCCCTTTTGCCACTGAGCCCGCCCCGAATCTCCCTCCAACCTTCCCTTGCGACACTATTAAGCCCTCTTTTGCAATGGTCGGTGGTTCCCCTTTTGGAGATAGTTCATAGACAGTGATATTGTGGGATGATTTCCGTTTTTTCCCGGTATTTCAATCAGTTTGCTCTCCTGAGTCAGTTGTTGCTGTAAGTAAGTACGTGACATATGGTCCCCATATGTCTGGTGGGCGTGCATCTAATGGGAGTGTCTGCAGGTATTTAGTGGCTATATCTTGACAGTATAGGATATCTTTTTTTCCATGCCTCTATGGATGGGGTTGGGCCTCGGCCCCATGACCTGGCTATTCTTCTGCGCGCTAATACTAGGAGAAGGGCCGTTAGTTTCCTTATTGTGGGATGTATGTATTTGGTTAGGCTGAGGAGGGCCACCAGGGGGAGTGGTGCCAGCTTCTCGCCTATTATCGCTTCCACTGTTTGTAGCACTTGGGTCCAGAATTGGGAGATTACAGGGCAGCTCCAGGCTAGGTGAAAAAAGTCGGCTGACTGGCGGCGCATCGCTCAGATTGTGCTGAGGAGTCTTGTGTTGCCTGTGCTTTTTGGCCGGGTGAAGTAGGTTTGGTGTATAAAGTTGAATTGAATTTGTTTGTAGCGTGTATTTATTGGCACTTTTTGTGTTTGCCTCAGGATGTATACCCAGTCCTCCTCTGGTATCCTTGTTTGGGTGGCTCTTTCCCAGCGTTCTTTCGTTTGGGCGTCCATGGTTACTGTGTGTGTCAGTAGGGATTTATATATTAGCGAAGTTAACCTCCCTTCGCCTTGCGCAAGGATCGTGTTATTCAAGAGGGTCCATGTATCTGGTTGTTTGGGAAATGATGGGAACATTGACTGCAGGGTGTACCGTAGCCTGAAGTACATGAATAAGTCAAGTGACGAGTCGCCACCTCTCTCTTTGGCCAACTGGGGGGTTAAAAACATGCCTTCGGGGAATAGATCGCCAAGTGACTGGACATTGACTTTACGGAGCCACTGGTGGAACCTCTTCTCGGCTGTCACGGGGACGCCTGGGATCTATTTAACCGGAAGCAGGGGGTAGAATCAGACTTGTACTTTATATTTTCTTGCTAGTTTTTTCCAGATTGCCTAGGTTGAGAGGACGGTATTCATTGTATTTTGGGGCACTGGCAAATGACTGATAACGACTGCCCTTAGTAAGTTGGGTGAGGCTATGGCTCTTTCAATCTGTACGTGGGGGCGGATGAAGTCCGTAGTGTACCAATGGCTCAAGAATTGCACCTGGGCTGCCCAAAAGTATCTCTCCACGTCGGGGAGTGCAAGACCGCCTTGGGATGTTGGTAATGTTAGGGTCGTGTAGGCTACTCTTGCCGGTTTTCCTGCTCACAGTAGGTCTAGGATAAGGCTCTTAATTTTCTTAAAGAAAGTTTGTGGAAAAGTAGTGGTATATTCGTGAATAGGTAGAGAAGCTTGGGAAGAATCGTCATTTTAATTAGGGAAGCTCTGCCCCAAAGTGTTAGTTGAAGTGACTTCCATCTCTGTATTCGTTCTTGCAGTGTTCTCAGTGTCGGTTCATAGTTGTCGTTATAGATAACTTTGTAATTAAGAGACATATATATGCCTAGGTACCGAACTCGGGAGTCTTCCCATTTGAACCCGTGGTCGTCTACAAATTTAGTGGTTTGTTGAGTTAAGGGGAAAATCACTGATTTGGAGTGGTTAGTTTTGAGGCCTGAATTTGATCACTTCACGCATGATTGGGTTCAGATTGACTTCGGGGTCTTGCACAAACAGAACCACGTCGTCTGCGTACAATGAGACCACTAGTTTGTGGGGTCCAAAGGTTAGGCCTCTGTGTAGTTGTTGGGCGCGCAGTTGTGAGGCTAGGGCTCCATTATTAAAGCGAAAATAAGTGCTGATAGGGGGGCAGCCTTGTCTGGTGCCGCGTTCTAGCTTTATGCTGGCTGACTTTGTGTTGCCCAGGGTAATGAAGGAGCGGGGATCAGTATATAATAGTGAGATTAGTTTAATTAAAAAGTTGCCAAGTCCCATTTGTGACAGAACTGCAAACATAAATGGCCATTCGACAGAATCAAACGCTTTTTCGGCATCGAGAAGGACTGCTATTGCTTGTTGCGATGGGTCTAGTGCCTCTATTAAGCCGAACATCCTTCTTATGCTGTACGTTGTGCTGCGACCGGGGATGAATCCCACCTGGTCGCCCAGCACCAGTGCAGGCATGAGGGGGCGTAGTCGTTTTGTCCAAATTTTGGCCAGTATTTTATTGTCTAAATTAATTAGGGAAATTGGCCTATAGGAGGCGCAGTCTTCTGGGTGTTTACCTTTTTTATGCAATAGGATGACGTTGGCTTTGCGCATTGTTGGTGGGAGTGTACCGTGATCTAGGGCTTCCTCATATACCTGTAGCAGGAGCGGGGCTATAGCAGTTGCGTATGCTTTTTAGAATTCACTTGTAAAACCATCTGGGCCTGGGGCTTTGGTATTTGAAAGGTCTTTTATGGCTGAGGAAATTTCTTCTATCGATAAGGGCGCGTTTAGTGGTTCTCCAAGTTCGCTGATCACCCAATAGAGTTCTGTGTCGTTTAAGTAGTTCTGTAGTGCCTCAGGGTGTGGGTTGTGCTTTGAGCTGTATAGAGTCTGATAAAATGTGTGGAACTCTTTCACAATGTTTTCCTCAGTATACACAAGGGTTCCCTGTGAATCTCGGATGTGTTCTATTCTAGTGGGCACTCTATCAAGCGCTATCAGGCGTGCTAGTAGGGCCCCAAGCTTCTGGCCTTCATATTTTCGGATTTGATGCTTACGGCTTAGACACTTTAGTTCACGGTTGGCTGTTTCACTGAATTTTTGTAACTCTGCTTTTATTTCACCTTGATGTTGTGGTTCGTTGGTTGTGGTGTTTTGGAGTTTAAGCCCCTTTAGCCTTTTTTTGCTGCTCGCTAATTCACGCCTAATCAGCCTCAACATACCGTTCTCTTTCGCCATACATATGCCTCGCACGTAGCATTTCAATGTCTCCCACAGTGTGCCAGCGGAATCAACTGAGTTTTGGTTTACCTCTAAGAAGGTTGTGATTTCTTGCTGGAGTTCTTTTGCGAATATTGTATCTGATAGTGCCCCTGGTTTAAATCTCCAGTGAAGAGTGGCTGGCTTGGTATTGGGTAGGGTGCATTCCAGAGTTACCATTGAGTGGTCGGAGAGAGTTCTGGGGAGGATGTGGCTGGATCCCCATTGGAAAGGACTTAATGCCGATACCATCAGGTAGTCGATGCGCGAGTCGGTGTTATGAACAGCGGAGTGGAACATGAAGTCTCTCGCGTCATGGTTGGCTTGTCTCCAGGCGTCGATCAGGTTGAATGCCTGGCAGATTTCTTTAACTTGTAAGCTAGCTTTGGAGGGGTGGGCTGATGTGGCATGTGTCCTGTCCATTTGGGGGTTTAGTGTTGTGTTGAGGTCAGCTCCCCATATGATTGTGCCAGGGTTGTTTCATTCCCAGGTGTGACATGACCCAATTGAAGTTATTTGCGCTGTCTATGTTGGGGGCATAGGTTATCTCGGTTCCTGCCAGGATCCCTCTCACCAATACTGTCTTTCCATCATCTGAATCCTTCTTGGATTCAATTAGGCTGAAGCCTGTTTTCCTGTTGATCAGGATGGCTACCCCTCTCGCGTACAAAGAGTATGATGAGAAGTACCTGTGGCAGCCCCATGATTTGGCCCATTGGTGTTCCGAGTCGGGGAGGAGATGGGTCTCCTGCAGCATGACTATGTCAATCTTGTGTCTCCTAAGACATTGTAGGACCTTTCTGGTCTTTGCCGGCTGGTTGCCTCCTCGGATGTTCCAGGTGGCTATTCTAAACAGTACTGTTGGGTGGGTGGTAGTTGATGGTGTGGTTGTACGGTGAGTTGGAAAGAGCAGTGGAATCCTCCTGGTTTGTGGGGTGCTGTTGGTTTCCTGGTTGGCGGGGATCGGGGCCCGAAGTCGAGCCGTGGTTGAGGACAAGTGGGCTGCAAGTGGCGATTTCTCAGAACTGTTATCCCTCCCTCGTGCGGGCAACTCCCAACTGGCCCACATGGATCCCTCCCTCGTAAACAACATGGAGACATCAGCGGTGTTCTGCTTGTCTGCTCCATTGGTGGGGAGGTGTTCTGCAATGGTGCAGGTCCCCCCTCGCCGTTTTTTTTCTTCTCCTTGTTGATAAACTGTATTAACTTTGCTGTGCAAGGGACCCTAGGGGCTTCCCGAGTTGCACGGCCTTGGAGTGCTTAACTCCTGTGTCGTTTCTCCAGTGCAGCTGATGGATTTTTTAGAGTCTCATTATTGTTGCCTCTGACTTGGTGTTTGGTTATGGTGGATTTCTGTTATTTCTTTCTCTTTGTGCCCGTGCCTGGGTGGCATTTGGCCCAGAACACCCTGCTTGGTCTAGGAAGTTGTTTGCTTCTTCTGGTATCTGGAAAAAATTGACCTTCCCCCTCATGTTGGATTCTGAGGTGTGCCAGGAACAGCATTGAGTACGTGATTTGGTTATCTTTGAGTCTCTGCCTGGTGGAAGTGAATGATCTTCTTTGGGATTGGACTGATGGGGAGAAATCTGGATAAAAGTGGATTCGGTCTCCATCATGGTGAATCTCTCCTTTCTCCCTGGCCAATCGGAGGATGGTGTCACAGTCTTTATAATTTAGCAGTTTGGCAATTATGGGCCTGGCAGAACCCCCTGGGACGGGTCTGGACGAGGGGATCCTATGCGCTCGTTCTACGACAAACAGGTTAAAGAGGGCTTCACGACTGAAGAGGGTGGTGCATAATGATTCAACAAAGTCTTCCATCTTTCCTCCGGATTGGTGTTCCCTCACCCCAATAATCCTGATATTATTCCTACGGGAGCGGCCTTCTAAATCTTCGCATCTGGCGGTGGTTGCTTTCATTTGGGATTCAAGCTGGGTGACTCTTCTCCCCAAGGTTGCTGCCCCACCGTCTAAATTAGACACGTTGTTCGACGTCATTGAGACGCTCGGTATGTGTGTCCATTTGGTGTTGGAGGAGGTCTACTTTCGATGCTAGGCCATCCATTTTGGTGTTTAGACTCCCTATTGCCGCCTTCAAGTCTAGTAGGAGTCCTTTGATGTCTGTGGAGGAGGTTCCTTCCTCCATTTGGAATCCGCTGATACCCGGGGTCTCGGGCTCTTGTATTCTAGGGGTTTTAGGGACTGTTCCGGTTTCAAAGTTCCATTTTTTCTGTGACTTATCCGTCTTCCCCATTGAACCTGCACTGTTAGGGCTTGCTTCCTATTGGTCTTGACACTTGTGTGTGGCTTCAAAGCGTAGGTTGTCCCCTTTCAATGAGGTACGGTATGCGTTTTGTGGCTGGGGTTAATAGTAGCAGAGTGTTTGGAAGGGGCTGTAGGGCACGGGTGCCGTGCTTAGTTCAATTCTCAGGTGCTGATTTTTAAATTTAAAGGAAAGCAGAGAAGGGTGTCAGGTGATCCAGTAATGGGTAAATGGGGGGCTTTGCTGCCCACTTGGTGAGATTATACTTACTGTCTCTCCCTCAAAGTCCTGCGGGGGTGTGGCAGTTATTTCCCCTTGTTGCTCTTTCGGGGGTAGGAGGTTTTACGTGCTGCACTTTAGGTCACGTTACGAGGGCTGGAGGGGGCGTGTCGGTTTTGGTATTGGTAGAGTGTTTTGATGGGTCTGTTGAGCACTGGCGTAGTGCTTAGTTCAAATCCCAGATGCTGGTTTCTCTTAGAAAGGAATAAAGAAGGGTCTCAGGTGGTCCAATATTGGGTAAATGGGGGGCTTTATTGCCTACCCGGTGAGAATTGATTGCAGTTTCTTCCTCAGGGTGTTGCAGGGGAATGGCAGTTATTTCCCCTTGTTGGGTATGGGAGGTTTCGGTGTGCTGTACTTTGGGTCACGTTATGTGGGCTGGAGGGGTGCACGCCAGCCCAGCGGGGTTAGCTGTATAGGAGTGGAGGCGACCTGAGCGTGCAGGGGGGGGGATTTCGGGCAGGGTCTTAATTATTTAGCTCAGCACCCCCCCCCCTGCATGCTCCGTACCTGAATGTGGTGTCCGCGGCCAGATGCATGCCGCAGGTCCTCTGTATGTGCAGCTGGTCCCGCGGGGATCGTTCTCACTCGGGCGACGGAGGAGGGGCTGCCGCTCGTAGTTTCTGTGCCGGCGCTCCCGCTCTGGAACTCTCGCACCGCGCCACTGGCCTGGCGCGAGGGCGGAGAGGGAGCGGCAAGGGCAACGTGGACTCACACCCCGCCCAACATTCCCTACGCGGAGGCGAGTAGACAGCGGCTCAGCCTGCCCAGGGAGCACAGCCTAGACCGCGTCTCACATTCCCCTCCTGGGGTCCTGCCGCGAGTGCTGCGATGAAATTGCTGACGTGTGGGGTGGCGCGCTCCAAACCGCGGCCCGTGTGACCTATTCTTTAGTCGATGTGAAGGGAGCAGTTAATCTCCGCTCGTTTATAATCAGCTCACGCACAGGCTGTCACCCCGCGTCCCGGCCCGTGGTGGGCCTGCTGGCTTTTTCCGGGGCGCTGGTTTGAGGGGCGGCGTTGTGGGTCGTAGCTTTCCCGTTTTTGCTCTAATTTTCGGGCTGCAGCAGAGTAGTGTCTGGTGAGCAGAAATATTAGTTTGTCAGAGCGCAGATGGTCCGGAATCAGGAGGATTGGGCAGGATTAATCATGGGCCGTGCGGGAGCTCACTAGAAAGCGGCCATCTTGATTGGCCCTCTAGGATCAAGACTTTGAGCCAAAGACAGAGGAAGTGACTACGGGGACTTCTGCTCTTAAGCAAAGGGATGACCACTCTACTAATCACCATCAAGAGAGTCAGTCTCTGCATTTTTACACTCTCTCGGAGAAAAGAAAGAAAGCATTAAACAACTCAAATTTAAGACCTTCAAATCTTCCATTGAGTTCAATAATGGAAAAATCTATAGGTTCATCTGGTCTCGCAGAAAACGTTTAAGATCATAAACGCATGACAGTCTTTACAACCTTACCAAAAATCACCAATGTTGGTGAAGTTTATGTAGAAAGACGAAAGACTCCAATTAGCAACTAACCTTCAACCCGAACTAGAGACAGAACTACTAACAGTTCATTGGATCAAAGCTTGGTTAAGTCCAATTTTGTGCTATCATACAGTTCTAGGTCATCCGTCAGGAGAACACAAAATCAGAGTGAACGCTCCCTGAAGCTGGAGAGAATCCTTGACAAGGATGACAACTTGATTCTCAACAGAAGAAGGGTGATGGAACTGCTGCATTGTATTCCAGACTTAAGACAACTGACTTCAAAAGACCTGAAAATCATCAAATTTGCAGGCTAACATTGTACCGACTTGATCTTCTTACACATCATTTCACCTGTCGTCAAGGGTATGCTGATTGAAGCAGCTGAAAGCCTCTTGATGTTGGGTTTTGATCTTGCGCAAGTAAAGAACCCAGAGGCAGCCACCTTATCACTAGTGCAGCAAGCACCACCAAGGACAGAGTCAGCACCAACAGGAGTGGATAATGGTCAATGGCTCCAAGGGAAATCAGATCCAAGACCACAATCAAATTATCTGGTTCCGGTACAGACTGGTCGAGTCCAAGAGGGCCTACGACCAACCGGACCAGTGCCAGCGTCAAGATAAAAATATCAGATCCGTGGTTGCAGAGAGCACTCACACTACATGAACAACTGTAGCCACCCAAGACCTCTCTTTAAAGAGAGCACAGAAACCTAGGGATACACTGAGGATGACACGATTAGAACGGTCATTGTGGAACACCATAGGCTTTTCCCATTTTACCAAATCTAGTGACATAAATCTGGGCGTTTATAATCTAATGTGCCTCCAAGAAACCTGGTAATGTGACAAACCTATCCTTGATGGATATGATGTATCCTTGAGTCTGGCAACAAAAGGCAAAAAAGGACGACCGACATTAGGCTTATTAACAGCGGCCAAATCAGGCAGTGCATTTAATCTCATTAAAACTATTTCATCAAGCGCCTTCTCCCAGGAGCTTCTTATAGGATGGCAAGCCCTGGAAAAGTCACATGGTCCAAACAACCCATCAAAATTGTTAATCTATAATGGAAAACACAATCGATTACTAATGAGACATTGGTCGACATGACATCAAATCTGACTGAAGATGCATACATTAACCAGCAGACCCCCTATGTGATCATATGTGGGGATTTAGACAGAACCTGCATAAGAGACGACCATCATATGAGGGGCTTAGCCCAAAGAAATGCACAATCAACAAGAGACTCCATGTGGCCATCACGTATGGCCTCCAAGGAGATGTACATGTTAAATAGCCACATGAAGGGGGACATACCACTACAGGCAACATGGGAGAGTGAAGACTGTTTTTCAATAATCGATTACATATTTCTCTCAAGAAATGTCCTCCCTTTTGTCAACATTTAAAGTAGTAAAGACGCTAAACAGTGACCATCAGCAGTTATATATGGAATGGGTGGTTACCACATCTGGTGATCGACAAACTATTCCTGTTAGGTAATGTTTGTATGCAGTACCCTTAGGGTGCACTATAACAACTCCGACTACAGGTAATGGGAAACCCAACTGGTATAAGCTTGTACTACACAGTTTGATAGCGTGTTGAGCAGCCAGACTTATCTCAAGAGGGGTCAATGTGAGCTGTATGGGAGTTACACAGAGATTCACAGTGGCAAGTATTGAAATAAACACTAACACACACGGTTTCGTGAATAAACAGTTAGAATCAGTCTTCTTCAGAAGGGAGCAACTTAAAAAGCAACACACAAAAATACTTCAATACTATACACTCTTAGTTTCTAAATCAGTAAAGACCCTTTTGGGATGGCCCATAGACACACCCTACAGCCCCAGGTGACTTCAATAGCTAGGGTGCTGTGGACATTAATATCTTACGGTTTGCATTTAGAATACGGTTAGAAGTTGGTAAAAGGAAAAAGTTATTAGAACAAACAAGAGACCACAAATATTCTTAAGCAGGCAAATACTTTTGGATCCCCCAAGCAGAGTAATTCAGTATAGTAGGCTAGGCCAAAGTCAATGGGCAAAAGTCTTATATAGGATGAAGCACCTCTGGTAGGAACATAGAAAAGTCTTTGCAAAAAGTTTTAGAAGTCTTTGAAGAAAAGAAGAATCAAATGTAGGGCCACAAGATGTTTAGACTTTTGAGTGGTAGAAGATGCAAGCAACTCTACAATGAGATATAAGTTCTCTCAGACGTTTACAGTACCGTTGTATTGAAGAGAAAGTGCAGCAGATGACTTCTGTTCCGGAGCAGCTCTGCAGATCTCGCTGTTCCTGGGCCTCAGTCGCGGGGACAAGAGGGAGGACTTCTGCACTGCAATGAGACGGTCACCGCTCGCAACCGGCAATCTTTCCAACAAGTGGCACTTCAGTGTTTCAGCTCCTCGCGACTACCTCAAATATCAACACTGCGGTTCCTGGCTGTCGAGGTGGACTCTTATGGCCCCAAACACAAAACCCACACCCTCTAGTGATGGGGCAATGGGTCAATTATGTCCCTTTGGGCCCATAAACACCAGGGCCCTGGCTGGACTCAGTCCTGGCGCCTTTGGTACCAGGCTCATAAAGGGATGTGAGCAGGAACACTTTATTTCAGTGCAGGAGTGCTTTTATTTTACAAGAACTTTCCAGGAGTTGATACATCCTCATGTGCTGATTCATCGGGTGTGGCAGGGTGTGGCAGGCAGGCTGAACCTGGTGGGCGTGCCTTCAGAAGCACAGCTATATAAGCTGCTCCATCCTTAAGGCCGGTGTTTCGCGTTACTGTGCACTCGCGTGCAACGTGACGCTCATCGCCGCTCGGACCAGTTTACTTACCTTTAACCAGGCGTTCTCCTGCATACTCACCTCCAGGAAACCGGTGCTTCATCTGCAGACTCATCTCCTGACATCCAGTGATCTTGATCCCAATGTTGCAGCACCGCGCTCCGCATCCACGAACTCGGACCCTGTGAAGAAGAAGACAGACAAGGTTAGAACATCCGTCCTAGGACTGCGCCGCATTTGAACCCTGCGCGCCCCCTAGTTAACAATTTACCAGCTACTGTACCGCTGCAGCTTCGTTCCTCGTTTCCTCCGGCTGCCGCCTCGAGCTCCTCAGCTTCTGCCGGGCTGGCAACATCACACCTGCAAGTGAAGAAAGCAAAAGAGCAAACATCAAAAGTGGAACGGACAACAATACAAGACAACAAACTTTACAATACAACAAAAACAGATGAGGAAAGACAAAGGCAAACAGGAATACTTACCTGAAGTATACTGGCTTAGTCGCAGCAGGACTGGACTACCACGTACAAGGGACCAGTGAAGGAACTCGGTCCAGATCATACAAGCCAGAAGCAGCAGGACTGAGTGCTCGCCAAAACTAATCAACAGGTGAGCTTTCCAGGGACAGCGCATCCCACGGGTACCATGGTTTGGGAGAAGGGGTCTGGAAGGGGATCAACACACAAGCTTGCATACTCACGCCCCCTATTCTCCACGCAGGAGCAGTCCCAATCAGCATCACTTATTACCACCAGCCACCACAAATGCAGAGGGCGAAGTCGGACACGAGTGACCTCACCCCCAGGAGGGCTGCAACCGTGCCCCAACGACTCCACAGAGACCAGGTGAGCATAACACTTTCCTTGCTTCTGGGGTCCTGCACTCTGTTGAGGGGGCTCAGACTCGGTCAGTCCTGCTTCCTGGGAGTCCAGAGGATCTTCCTGGAGCGCTTGGATAACTTAAAAGCAACGCACATAATCTGGTGTTCCTCTCCCTGGATATTCGGTTTCCAGCAGCAACTCTGTGGAAATGCAACCAGCTCTGAGAGAATGTCCAGGTGGCTTACTTTGGAGTTGATTGGTCCCATCAACTCAAAGGGAGAAGTCGTCCTTGTAGGGGCTTCTCTGTCAATACGAATTTGGAGTTTCAGCACAGCATCAAGGCTTCACCAGGCAAATCAACAGTCTAGGTGCTGCAGCAGGCGTCTTCTCCAAGTTCTTTTTCGGTTCCTTCGTCCAGTGGTCGACTCTGCCTTCCAAGCCAAAAGTCTCGCCTTTTATTCAGTTCTCTCCCATTCATTCCAGCCTCCCTGTCAGTCACCCAGCAGAGGTAGAGTGACTGAGCAGCCAGACGTATCAAAAGAGGGGTACATGTGAGCTGTAGCATCGAATTCCACACATACAAGTATCCAAACAGCACTTGCACTCAAGGTTTTCTAGAAAAATAATTATATAACGGTCAGTTTTAAATAAGCCTTCTTTAAAAAGGGCAATATACAACAACAAAACACACTTCCTAACACGTTCTCAGATCCAAGATAATCAAGTAGATACTTGTTAGAGATGCTTCATACACACTTCCTACACCTTAGGTGACTTCAATTACTAGGACCGTAGTGGCATTTGTATATTACTTTTTGTGGGGGGCGCTAGAGAGCCCGCATCCAAAATCGACGCGTCTCCATGAGCTCTCCACAGAACTGGCAAAGAGGGGAGGCCGAAACGCAGCCCATCAGGGACAAATCTAGATCGGAGGTTGTGGATCTGCCAGAGAGCTCGCCAATTTGCAGGTTGATTTTGGAGTCTGGCGGGGCGCTGGAGGCACAGCTCTGGGACAAAAGTGGTGCGCTTGAGGGGCCCCGGCACGTAGCATGGTGCCAGCCCGACTTGAGACGCGAGATCGGCCAAGACCCCGGATCAGGTACAGAGCAATGGCCGAGCAGAGGACTCCACCCTGGCCGGGGGCTGGTCCTGTCAAGGTGGCTTCGGAAGATGCGGTGAACAGAGCACCATTGAGGCAGAGACTCCGGCAAAGTTGGAGTTTCAGCCCGCATCATGAAGCCCGAGAGCGGCCGCGCTCGTAAAGCGGCTGCAATCCCAGCCACGGACTGGGCGAGTGGAGGAGGGGCAGCCTCACAAGCGCAGCGGGAACAGTGTGCAAAGCAGACGCGGTCCTCAAGAAGCTGCCTGTCATACACAAACTGTGGGCGACTTACTGCACTGTGAAGGAGGGAACCGCGTAAGAGGCCAGAAGGGAGGCATGCTGCAGGGTTTGCCACGGACCGCACAGCCCAGGGCCTGTGCCGCTTGGCCCGCCATACGGTCCAAGACAGCAACCCAGAGTACAAGCCCGCAGCAACGGAACCCGGCCTGGTGGTGAGTTGCATCCGTCCGTACTTCCACAGCAGAAGAGCACCAGCGCGGACCTGCGTGTACCCCTGGGACATCGAGGGCTGGACCTCACCCCTACAACAAGCTATGGGGGACCCCAGTCATTAACAGAGCCATACAACCCCCCCGGGGGTCCACAACAACAGCCGAAGGAACGGCGTGCCGTAGTGAGATAATCATCTCCTCCCACCTACGCAGGCTGGAGCAGCCTTGAGGAGCCAGCAATGCTGGCGAGGAGGGCCCGGGACTAAGTCGGATCCTTCCCAGTTGAAGGCAAACCCCCCTCACAGGCTCCGTTTCCCACTGTAACAGCTGCGGATACCGGAGGCTCCCTCTGGGTTAGTGTAGCTGCAAAACCCAAACTACAGCCTGTGGACGATACCTGAAAACGCAACCAACACGCAGGGTGTAACTGCTGGCCGAGGGAGAAGCGGGACAGAGGAAAAGAGAGAAGACTGGGATTCCAGAACCAGCAACGAGAGTGTGCAAGGCAACCCTGCAATTATCATAAGCAGTGTGTGCTGCCGTCCCCCGCCCCCAAGGCCCGAGAATAGAATTAAGACTGGTGTGGGGTTTGGGGGTGCACTAAACCCACACCTGGAAGGCAGACCAGATGGGTGTGGGTAGCGGGCCTTCCCGAAGCTCCCTGCAGTTTAGGCCGTGTGAATAGTGCTAACCCCAGCCCCGGACTGCCTGGTGAAAAGGCTGTGCCCTGCAGTGACCGCCGGGATACAGAACATAAAAGGAAGCACCCGGGAACTCGCTCAAGCTGTGACGTTCGGTCCTAGCATGGGGGCACAAAGAAATTAGAAACACAGAGCCAGCCTTTTTTTTCAATTAAGACGCTTCTCGACCCTTGTCTCATTGACCCCCCCCTCGGGGGTCCAAATACCAGAACAGGGCACGGGGTCAAGGACGCCCGCCCACTTGGGGCTGCAAGACTATCGTTCTACTGTGTGTGCTCAGCCTGGGGCAAGTAAGCCCATCCCCTGTACCATCACTAGCGGACACAGAGGTGGCAACCAAGAGCCTGTGGGAAACGGTGCCAGGACGAAAAGCTCACTAGCCCCCCAGGGAAGAATGGACATCCACCAGGGAGCCTGACACACGCAGGGGGGCTGTGAATATCCATTAGCGGGCTGCACCCATAGGCTGTGTACCACAGTGCATGCCTTTGAGCCTCAGGACTGAAATTGGACCGCAGTGAAAGGGCTGCACAATCATTAATAACTGGCCTACCCGTGGATGAGAAGGAGGGACACAGCACCACCTGGACAGCCCATGAGAGAGAGCCCGGTGCTGGCCCAGGAGCAGTCAATAGGAACCCAGCTTGGAGGGTAAAATTGGCCCCAGGTGCATCATCCACAGAGAGAAGCCAGCACAATACAGTGCCCCAGAAAGAGCCATATGGCTAAGGGAAACAAGCGGCAGTCCGGCTTGCCATTCACCCAGAAGCAAGGACTACAGAGTGACAGAACAATGGCATCTCAAGAACCCTCAGACAAGTCGCTCCCGGAAATACAGATGGAGGCAACAGCAGGGACAAGCCCGAACACTCCAATGTCGGAACTTGGGCCGGTTCTGGCAGAGAGGAGGACGGGCTTCGCCTCCGTTAATACAAAGCTGGATGGGATGGCATATAAATTTGACAGGATGCAGGAGCGCATCAAGAAAGAGAGAGGCAGAACCTCTGAGGTTGAACACCGGTGAGTGAACTGAAGATACCATCAATGAGGTGACACAGGCGATCAGGAAAATACGGAGGGAGGTGAAGACCGTCCAAGAAAAAAATGAAGACCTGGAGCCGAGGTTGAGGAGAAATAATATCCAGGTGGTGGGGATTCCGGAGTCATCCTCACAAAAGAATATGGAGGTCTTCATGGAGAACTTCATAACACTGGATACCTTCAGTCCTATCCCACCCCTGCCACCAATTTGTTAAGATGGATTTCTGAATTCTGACTTGGTGGGCATAGGTTCAGGGGGCCAGCCAAGTTTCTTGGAACAGAGTAACCTTCTGGACAAGCCAGACCAATCAAGGTAGCTTGGCGGCAGTCATGACTAGGTCTCAGGAGGGATAAGGGTGACTGAAAGACCTCAATGAGCACACAGAGGAAAGGTCACTTACAAATCACTCCCAGTCAGGTGTAGATCTATTAAAAATACAAATACATTTATTTCAAGGCCTTTGAGTTTCAACACACAAATCAAATCACAGTAATACTATTAAGCCAATACAATCCTATCTAAATACATATATACAAGACCAATGGGGTCTAAAGGGTTAATGCATGAAATGGGTCCACAACCTAAAAGGGGAAGGAAACAGGCAGTGCAAACCGTATTTAGCCCCTTCTGCATCCAACACACTCCAAACTAAGAGGCAGTCCATTCCCTAAGAAGAGTGGAGCCTATTGCTCAAATGTACTTGCACTGCTGGCGCACGCTGTAGTTCAAATGGGCAGAACAGGGTCTCTTCAGGGGTCTGTAGCAGCTCAGGAAGGTGGGTGAGGCGATGAAGAATAGGTTCCCACTATTCGAGGAGGGCCTCCACTTGAGGGCAGAGTCGATTCCAAGAGTTGCGAATAGTTCGCAGTGGCATTGGAAATGAGAGGGGCCCTCAGGGGCCACTCGTGTGTAAAAATGGATGGAGGCGCTAGGAGCCACCAGTTAGGGTTGCGATTACTCACAGACCGCCAGCTTACCCTGGACCAAACTTTGGCAGTCAAGTCCACTTCGGTTGCAGGTTCAAGTGCGGCAATTTAGCAGCTCTGCGGCCTTCAGCGGCGAAGATACAGCGATAATTCCCAAACGGGACAGTGGCGATTTCTCTGCTCCTGGTGGATGGATGAGGCCAGTTTCACTGCAGCAGGCTTCAGGGGCAAGAGGGGCACAAATGCAGCGCACCTGCAAAGTTTGTCTCCATGGCTGGGCGACATGGTAACCGCGTATACTCCAGTTCTGGTGCACTCACTTCACTTCAGACCTGGGAACGCCAAGTGTACGAAATGCGGTGTGAGAGAGTCATGAACACAGAGCTAGTGATGTACCAAGTTTCAAGGGCCTCCTCGAAACTGCGGCGGTATCAGGGCAAAGAGCTTGCGTAAACTGGTCAGCCCACTGGTCGGCCCAGGGACACTTCCGAGAGAGAGCTTACTTGCACGGTTTGATGAAGGTGACAAGAATAGTTGGTCCCACTATTCCAATGGGTCGAAGCGTCTTTGCAGACCTTCTTGGGGGACAGATGCAGAGGGGTCCCACGGGACAACAGCGGGCTCAGGGTGCCAAAAATTCCAGCGGGTCACCAGCGGTTCCTCGACTCGGCATCTTAGTTTCATGATACTTGGATCCTATGCTTCATTCAGTGAGAACTCCAGAGATCGACATGGTATGGGTGTTTGGGGCCTTCTTTTATCCAGAATCTCCTTCACGCCAAAACGAAGAGGACCCAATGAGAGATCTGCTCACATACAAGCATACCATACGTGGACAAATCACGGACCACGGTGGTCCCAGGCCTTCACAGCACTCCAGACTCTCTGGATGGGTATTGGAACCAAACGTTCCAGCCCATATCCTGGAGGCGCACACACACAAGGCATGCAGAAGCCTGCAAAAGCTTGGCGCTTCACGGGAAAATGCATACCCAAATAAGGACTGACCCGGGTGGGCTCAACCTGGCAAAGGTGAAGGGGCAAGATGGCCAAAGGACAGGACAAAACCTTGTGGCATGGCCATTTTGGAGCCAGGCCACCTGTTTGTGCCAAACGCGGTAATCGCGGTTTACCTGGCAGGAAAGGGTTAAAAATATGCAAGATAAGCTGCCTGTCCAAAGCACATCTGCACTTCTCCTAAAGAATCCTTCAAGAGTATCTAGGGCCTTTGGAAATGACTAATAGACCCAAGTGCACTGTACTGGAAGGTACATTGTGTACTTGTTACAGAAAAGCTGCAACATTGGAAAGGACTAGGGAAGCACAGTCTCCCAGTACTGACTGTCTTAAAGGCATGTCAGTTTCCCCATAAAAAGTGAGCAAAAATCCCAGAGGAGTGCAGCAGAAGTCTGGGCTCCTCTGGTAAAGTCAGACTATGGTGTTTAACATCAGCAACAGGTTTAGGGGTACACAACTGGAGGGAAAATTACACATAAATGGGAATCTTTCCTAACAGGAACTGACTGCAGCAGGGTGGAGGGGTGAGTCCAAGAGGACAGAGGATTGAGAGGTCCAGTGAGCTGGAAGAGATTGTAGGGAGATGGTAAGCAATGGCTGAGTGTGGAACTGCAGAACCGTTGGAACTGCAACAGAGGACAAGCAGAAGAGGATAAAGACTTGGTGGATGGGCGCATGACCGGGGACCACTGGCAGGTAAGAAGGCAACCCAGTGGCGCAGGAAGAAAAGTTACTGTGTCAGTAGGACTACTGAAGGAGCACACTCAGGACTGTGCTATGCAGTAAGAGGAGCAGGAGCCCATGGAGCAGAGGTGAGCTTCTAGGGCCTGTATGGATGTGGAAGGAGGAGATTGACACGCAGGTGGCATGTTATTGTTATCAAAGACTTATTAAATATAAGAGGTGTTTCATTGCCTCAAAATAATATTCTAAGGAGTTAATCAGAATAGTCAAAATAAACAAGTCCATTGGCGTGTCAATAATCCTATTTCCAGCCCACACACTAAGAACTTAAACTAATGAGAATTTTTTTTTCTTTAGTCTCAAGTTCGATGATGATCCTCCTCCTATTTTCCTGCCATGTGCTGTGCACATGAAGATTGCTTTGTCTCTCTTTGTATGGTATAGTTTTACTACTTCTATGGTCACAGCCAGCCTGGGGTACTCTCCTGTCAGGTACTGTGACTGAGGATTGGCAAGGAGGCTGTGATTCGGTAAATGGGTGCGTGTCAGACACTCATATTCCAGATTCTGCCTTCTTCTAGCCGTCTCGCCAACTGTACAGGCCTTCCCATCCTCTCTGGAGAGGCTAACAGTTCTCCATTGCTCGTGGGTGCTTCGGGCTTTCACTGCTTCTCTTCACTGACTCCCAGCCTGTGAGCTGTGCATCTTTGCTTCTTTGCCTGCTCTTATTTCTTTATTTATTGTTTGTTTGTTTGTTATGCGCTTATACAGCAAGTAAAACACTGTTTCAAAGTGCCCACAGGGAGAGTGGAGGGAAAAAGGGAGTGAACTAGATCAATTCACAGTATTTATTAGGTGCAGTGTAGGGAGAAGGGAGAAAGGACAAACCTACTATGCCTTGTGAGTATTCAGAACGTGCAAGTGCAGCAAACAAGCGGGCAGAGGGCGCAAGTGCTGGGGAGTCCGATCTCATGGGTGAGCCAAGGTGAAGGTCTTGGGATGCTGAGTGCTACACGGCCTGGGGCCACATTGGGAGTAAGTGTGAACCTGCAGGGCGGAGGGTGTGCCAAGGTAAGTGTTGAGGGTAGACAGGAGCTGGGCCAATTGGGTGTGGGCAGTCAGGGTCCCTGAGGATGCATAAGGGCCCAGGACACCAATCACAGCAACTGTGGGATTCGCAGAGGAGACCAGAATGGAAGGAGGAGGTAAAGAGGAAAGTCATGAGGAGCTTCCAGAATTTAGGAAAGACTTGCTCAAGGCGCAGGGGCAAGGGGAATCCGTTCCATAGGAGGGAGCCAGCCGAGGAAGGCACTCAACCACCTGCCCTCTGTTTAGCAAAATGCTTTACACACGGAGATTTGGTGCCAGAGGAACGCAGTGGTCTAGAGGCAGAGTATTTTATAAGATAAAGTTGAAGATACTGTGGTCCCTGGGCCCAGACAGCCTTGTGGATGATGCAGAGGGATTTGAATCTAATCCGTGCAACAACCGGGAGCATGAGAAGACTTTTTAGGGCAGGAGAGATGTGGTCCCTGGGCTTAAGGCCAAGGATATGTCATGCTGCCCTACTGTGGATTAGCTGGAAGGGGTCGCAGGGTGGAAGAAGGTAGATTCAGGAGGAGGCTATTGCAATGGTCAAGCCTAGAGAGAACCAGGGCTCAGGTAACATTGAGCATCTGGGGAAAAGTGAGAAAAGGGAGAATTCCTTTGAGAAGGAAGAGCTGAAAGGGGGACTTCTTGGCAATGTCCTGAGTGTGATGGAGGAAGGAAAGAGGAGTCCAGGATGACTCCAAGGTTTCTGGCTTCAGAAGAAGGAACAGGGGGAGAGCACAAGGAAGAAGGCCAGAGTGAAGGGAAAAAGGCGGGAGCAAGGGTCCCGATGGGAAGGATCCCAGTTTTACAAGCGTTGATGCAGAGATTGTTGGAGGTGCACCAGGACAGGATGTAGGCAGTCATGGATGGTGCAAGAGGGTCAGCAGGAAGTTTGAAAAAGAGCTGTGCGTCGCCTGCGCAACACTGGAAGTTGGAGGCGAAGGAGGAGATGAGGCGTGCAAGCTAAGCAATGTAGGTGTTAAAGAGCCAAGAGGAGAGGATCGAACCCTGGGGAACACCACAGGTGGAGGAGGAAGTATTAGAGAAGGTGCCTAGGATGACTTGGGAAGAGCGGTCAGTTAGGAAGGATGTCAGCCAATCCAGTGCCCGTTCCGAGCTACCAAGGGGCTCGTGGAGTCTTTGTATGAGTATGGAATGGTTGACTGTCAAAGGCAGAGGAGAGATCAAGAAGGGAGGACAGCTGGGGAGTTGGAGTCCAGCGATGCAAGCAGTTCTTCACAGGTGTTCAGAAGAGCAGTTTCCATGCCTCTGGATGCTTGGAATCCAGATTGATGATCGTGGAGACCACCAACAAGTTTGGTGTTTGAATTGGGGCAATGCCAGCTCCTCCAGCAGCTTCCCCAGGAAGAGGATGATAGAGATAAGGCAGTAATTGGCAGCACAGGTAGGGTCTGCTGAAGGTGTTTTCAGGAATGGGCACCCAAGGGAGTGCTTAAGGGAGCAGCCTCTAAAGATGCCTTCACCAGCGGGTAATCATCCTGTTCTCGGTGTACTCGGTGTCCTGTCTCATTCACAGCTGTCGGCATTCAAATCTCCCGCTTCCTTAGCCTCTAGTCCTCACACCTTGGTTCTGCGCAACCTGTCATGTGGATCCATGCCTCTTCCTAGTCCCAGTAATGAGGACTTAATTCCTCACTAGGTTGTTGTTGCTCTTCCCCATCCCAGTAGGGAGGTCCTCACTCCTCACTAGGTGGTTGTTGCTCTTCCCAATCCCAGTATTTCTTGTAGAATTGTCTTCGTCTACTCTGCAGACATACATGGAAGTATGTGGGGTCAGGTCTTGTGCAGGTTAACAGGGTGAGAGCGGTTGGGGTGTAAGGGAATAATACAGTATCACCCAAGGTGTCGTTCCTCGTCCCATATGGGCTTCCCTACCCATGAGATCCACCTGCAGAGTACCACCCCCAGGGGGACTATCGGGTAGTGGCCTCACCTCCCTGGCCTCATGGACCTTTTCTTTCCGTCCTGAATAGGTAGAGCTTTTTCAACTCATTCATTCTTTTAGGCTATGTCATTTGTAACTCTATTATTTGTATTCTACATGTACTATTAAGTCTGTCTGCTTCATAGCTCTTAAAGGCATCTGTTTTTTTCTATTGCAGCACACAGCTCCTTACGAGCAGTGTTGCTGGGGACCCTTAGGGTCCTCCTTTAAGATTATTTGTCTCTATCCTCAAGTAACTACCATTCTTAAGGACAAAGAAATACTTTGTATATCTCCGAAAACTCTATAGCCGGAGAGACTGGCACACACCACATTATGTGGCGTGCCAAAGGGATACCTAGTACCTCCCTTCTCTCTGCTCCGGTGACTTAAGTCACATAGGCAATCACCTAATTATGATTGGTGGTAGTTGACGTGTTGTACCACTACTGTGTAATTTTTGTACCGCAGGCTGTGTCCATAGCCTCAGAAGTGCACAATAGAGGCACCCAAGTACCAACTTGGGGGTTCCCTTCTTTTTTTGCCATTACTTGCGTTGTTTTGCCTTCGGCTGGAACCCTTGGGTGTTCCCGCCTAAGCTCCAGAGTGTCTGGGCAGGCCAAAAGTAAAATGCTGAGAGATTGCAGAGGAGTGTGTGCTGGAACTGTATAAAAGGTGAGACTTCTGGAGTGAAAAGCAAGTCGACCACTGGAAGCTGAAGTAACCGAAGAAGACGATGACCAGAGACGCCTGCAGAGCCTTTACAACACCACGAAGCAACCACTGCTGTCCTGACCCTGTTTTTTCTGTGCAACAGAGAAGCTCCAAAGAGGAAGACTCCTTCCCTTTGGCTAGTGGGGACAACCACTCCGAAGACTAACTTTGAATTAAGCCATCTCCCGAGATCCTAGGAGTTTCCAGAGCTGCGGAACCGCAATACCAGGCGACCTGCTGCCCATTCCGAGTGCATTGCTGTGGAAAGGCCGAATCTGTCCAATGTTTTGCTGAACCCGTAAGGACCCTCCAAAGATCCAATCAAACTCACCCAGACCGCCTCATCAGAGCGTGGGACTGCAGGAAGCAAAGAGGACTGACCTTGCAATCCGTATCCTTTGTTGGTGCTGCAGAAAAGGCGTCAAACCCACAGAGTGAACCAAGAAGTTGCTGTAAATCGTGCCCTAGATCCTCCCTCAAGACTGCTGAGAGATCCCGTCCATTGTCCTGCCTTCAGTAGTCAGACCAAGAAATCCAGAGGTCGGGTCCAGAGCTGCAACACTGCGGAGCATCCAGCACAAACACATTCTTCTAACCTAAGGTACTGTGGGGAAAAGGTATTGCTTACCTGATTCCAGAAAGTCGCTCTAGAGCGTTGGAGTGCACATAGAGGTGTCTAGGGCAACTCCCTGTTACCGAAGCCGCTGCTGGTGTCCCATCGAGTCTTTAGCAGGGTCTCCTTCGTTAGTTGTTAACGTACTGCTTCTATCCCACAGGAACTCTTCGTATTCTGCTGCTTGTCAAGACTTTGAGTCCTCTCTGAACTGCCTTTGGCTAGAGTTGTGCTTTTGGACTTAAAAGACTTGATGTGCGAAGAAACCCTCTCTCGAACTAGGCTAATGTTATACTAGCTAACCATTTTCCTTCCTTTAAGTGACTTTTATGTGTTTGCGGAGAAAATGCATTACCGTAAAACTGCAAAGAACTGCATGTGCACATAATTAACGATAATAGTATAGCATTGTCTTTTCCCTTTCTAACGTTGCTACAAATGTAAGCGCAAACCAACGCAAAAGTGAAAGTGCCCTTTGAAGTGTATTCTAAAGTATTCCGAAGTGCTCTAGTGTAGACGTCTAAAGTATTTAAAGTGATTCTGATGTAAATATAATAAATATATAAGGTTATATAAATTACAAGTGTAAGAGTTTCTTTGATGTGCATGTCTAACTAGGATCAGTGTATTTACCTACAGCTCACATCTTCCTCTTAAGATGAGCATGACTGCTCTGCCACTCTACCAAGGTCCCGAGTTAGTACAGACTGATACTAAGAGTTAGAGAACTACAAACCACTGGGATAGTTTACTTAAGTCTTACTACCAGTAGGACTTTAGGAAAACTCCTCCAACAGTTGAGATTTCTGGGACTCCCATTGGCCGAGAATAAGGAGTAAAAAAAAGGAAGGAGGTGATATGAGAGGTCCTGCTGTGGACCGGGAGGCAGACCAGAGATGGTAAAAGGTCAACAAAGGATGGAGCAATAGTTCAGTGCCAAGTCCAAACAGAGTAAACACGGTACGTCTGAAGGGGATGCAGAGTCCGGCATAGGGAAAGGAGCAGAAACCGTCTCATTGGAGGGGCCCCCTGCCGGCGATTCAGGAGTCCTGCGTGTCGCTAGAAGGAAAGATACAGGAGGTGGGTGTGGATGTCACTCTGGTGGGGACATCCTTGCGCAAAGTGAGAGGGGCACTGCTGTGGAACAGAGAAACAGCGATGTGGAGGATGCACTAAACCTACTCAAAAATCAAGTGAAGGGATTGACAGGAGCAACAAGTACCCTAGAAGAAAGGGTGGAGGATGCAGAGGGGCATTCACACAGATGCAGTATACGGATGCTGGGAGTACCAGAGGGGGAAGGAAGGCCAGTGTGTGGAACTATTTGTGGAAAAGCGGTTAGTGGACACCTTCCGGTTGAATGGCTTACATAAATAGTTTACGATGGAATGAGTGCCTAGGGTACCGGCAGTGCATCACCACCAGGGGCACCTCCGAGGGCCATTATCGCGTAGCTCTGTAACTTTGTGACAGAGATGCTGTCCTGCAAGAGTGTTAGGACAGTTTTTCTGAAGTCCAACTAAGGGCTTAGTAAAACCATTCAACTGAGGCAGTACAAGACTCCACTCTTAGTACAAGGATGTATAACATGAGTTCATGATACCGTAGTCAGAGCAGCCAGGCTTATTTTAGGAGGGAGGACTGTAGAATCAGTACAAAGGAATTGTAATACAAATGGTCCAAAAGAAACACTGAAACACTACATATTGTATAAAAAAATAAATGGTTTATTTAAATACAATTAGGCCCAGATAAATCTTGGGGGAATAAGTACGATCACATTGTATATAACCACAATTATAAAAACGCAACACAATGCTTGGAGGTGCACAGACCAAAGCATATAACCCTATTTGGAACACCCAAGAGTAGCTCGAGAGAAGCCAAAACCATTAGTTACTTTTTGATTACTTACAGTAATACAATGGTAGTAGACCCTAAGAGTAGTATTGTGACGCTCAGCAAAAAATCGCATAATAAGTCAACTGGACAATATACTTTTGAAGACTAGTGGAATAATTGTTCTAGGGACAAACACCTATAACTCTGATTCAGGATAACAGTTATTCTAGTGGAGTTGGACTTCAGAGTGTAATATTCAATTACAGTTGCTTTTCAGTTCACAGACTAAGGGAAGCAATAACTTCTTGACTTATTTTTGGATGGCACAAAACTATGCAAGGTAAGTAAAACCTATATACTTTTGTAAGGCGTTACCAGCAACCTAAAAGGTAAGTATGACTTGGGCAGAATTATTCTAGACAGGCTAACAGCAAGTCAGGTGAAGCAATACCCAATTGGGGACACTCGTACGATTATCCTAACAGGAATAATAAAGTAAAACCAACAGCAATACTTTTGGGAAGAGGGGAACCCAATTCACAGGTGAGTAAATTAACCCTATATCTACTTTCTGTTAGAATGGCGAAACAGTTTCTAAGGAAAGTAAGACTTTGAGAATACCTATTTAAGAAGCACACAGCTTATTCAAGTTAAGTAAATCCTATATATACTTTTCAAAATGGCAGAACATATCTAAGGTATTAACTTTTTGTAACTATTCACAGAGTTTAAAGTTACCAACTGACTCATTTACAGGTAAGTAAACTTTTCAACACTTGTTTTACTTTTCAAGGCAGACCCCTTAAAAGTATCCAGCCCTTCCCAATTCTAGTACACACATTTTCTCAGAGGCAGAAGAGGGACCTTTGTGGTCTAGGAGCCAGCTGTAGGCAGGGTGAGATAGAGCTCAGTTGCAGGCAAAATCAGTTCCAGCGGAAGACTGTTCCAACTAGTAAGTGTATTACTTTAGAGTTAGTTGTGTGTCCAGGGACTTTGGATAAGACACCCTAGGAGGATTCCAGAAGCGGGCCTGGGTGACCTGGACGAGAGACCTCCCAATCACAGAAAACACCCCAAAATTACATGGGAATCACTTAAGATAAGTAAATACCCAAGCCAGCACAACGATTTTGCAGCAGGACGACTTCAGGATCTGTAGCCAAAAACCCAGGCACTGCATTCTTTGTCAGGAGGTCAGATCGACACAGAAGGCTTCAGACAAGCTTTTCTTCGTGGCGGGATGTGGCTTTGTGGATTTGGTGCATTTTTCAGGTGCACAGAAGACAGACTATCACTGGTCGGATTTTCGTCGTTCACAAGGTCCTGCACTCAGGTCTTTTTTGACTCGATGGACGTCTTTGGTGGTCCAGCAGGATGAACACAAAGTTTCAGAAAGATTTGGAAGACCGTGCAGCGCACAATGGCTTGAAGTCCCAGGGTATTGGGGTATTGCAGACCGCAAGGTCGCAGCACAACGTGGGATGGGTCAAAATGCAGGTCTTCTTGAGTCTAGTGGGTCTCACCCGGCTCTGGGTCAGGGTCCTCGTTTTCGGAGTCCCCAGGTTGATTGGGAGGAAGGGTAACAGCAGGCTCTGGTTAAACAGCAGGCTATCCGGTCGCTGGAAATTGTCTCAGCCGCGTTTCCTTCATCATCCTCTTCAGTTCCAGTGGTCGACCTGTTAGCAGCTTCCAGGTTCAGAGTTTTTATCAGGAACTACAGCACAACCTCTGCATCCTCTCCCCGCATTTTACAGAAAGCGGCTGTCTGGCTGTCCAATCAGGACAGCTACCCCCCCCACAGAGTTGTTCCCTTTCAGGCAAGGTAGAAGACAAAGGACTGCAGAGTTTTGGACTCCTCGCTCGCTTCCTGCCTTTCCAGACAGTCTGGAGCATGGGCGGGTAATCCACAGGATTCCTGCCAAAGACAAAACAGCCACTGAGGTGATTCCCATCTAGAATGACAGGGGGAGATCTCAGAAACAGCAAGCACACAAGAAATGGCGAGAAAAGAAGATCACCATTTTAGAAAAATCGTGGCCCTTCTGTGCCTTACCGAGGCTGAATTAACAGCCTGCGAGTAATAAAGACTTAAAGTCATAAAGGTAAAACCACTGCCATTAGCCATTCATGTAAAACTCGCAATTGTAACAAAATTTGACCAGGTAAGTAAAAAAGGGGATTATTAGTAGCTGCCACAGCACTTCACATAAGGTGGGGTGTGCTGCCTCACTATATAAAATGTAAAGGCCTAAACCCAAAAGTTGTAGGAAACTATAACTGCAACCATAAACTATGGCGAGACATAAAAAGGTCACCCATAAAAAGAGTAAAAGACTAGGTGAGAGGGGAAAAAGACTCCTTCTCCTAGGAACAAGGTAAAATAGTTACCTAGTCAAAGTAAAAGTTTTGGGGTTGACAAAGGTCAGGAACATTTATCATTGATATGAAAATCTTAGCCAACAAAGAGGTGAAGCAGAAACAGCCCTTTCCAACTGGGCAACGCTAGGGTTCTCATTTTTTCAGACTTCACCCAAGAGGTTCAGAGACAGAGGAGGTCCTTTGATGCAGTGAAGAGGCGTCTATGCGTAGGAAATTTGAAGTACAGGATGTTCTTCCCAGCAAAACTGAAAATACTGGCGGACGGGAAATCTAATTTTTTTTAAAACAGCATTCAACAGTTGGACCCTGCCGTAGTCGACGGATGCTCGAATCAGGCAACATCAGAATGAACGGACAGACAGATAAGAAGAGCTGAGGTTGAATGCGGGAGGGGAAATAGCTGGTCTCCAATTGAATAGGGAGAGTATGGGGGAACTCAAAGAGGGGATAACTTAAATACACTGCTTGAAAAGGAATGTAGCGGTGGAGATGCTAGCTGCGGCTTGGCCATCCCGGAATGTAGATATGTTCGGCTCTGAGGGTAAGCCTAGAAAGAGAGGAATAGACCTAATAGTCAACAAGGGGGAAAGGTGGGGAGTGAGGAGCAGAGAGCTGCAAGAGGCTATGGGGTTGGGAGGGAGCGGAGGCGTTGAAAAAACGAGGCACAAAGAATATTTTGTACAGAGCTACTACAGAGTTTAAAATAGGAACTTGGAATGTGCAAGGATTGGGTAACGGGGGTAATAGGTCGTAGGTGGGGAGATTTATCAATCGTAATGGGATACAGGTGGTGCTACTGCAGGAGACCCACCTACCGGGACCAGATCTTGACGAGTGGCGCCACAAAACAGGAGGCATGGGGGAGGGCTCTTGGTTACTCAAGTCCACTTACTTGAAGTGTTCTAATCTGGATTGGGAAAAGAATTCTGTTACAAGTGAAAGAAATGTGAGGAGACACCAAGGGGCGAACATTAACGGTCCGGGGAGTTAGAAGAGTTGAAGATCTGCATAGTGAAAGCCTACGTACTGAATGCGGACAGTGATGAATAATTTGATCGGTACTGACAATGGATGGTGGAGGGAATTTAGTTTTTTGTATCCCGACAAGGATAGCTCTGGAGGGGCCACCATAGTCAAACGACTCCTTTAATAAAGTAGTGGCAGACTTGGAGTTATGGAGGGGAACTCGCGGAACAGAGGGTTTCTTCTGAAATCTGCAGAAGTCCTACTGCCGACTAGATTTTATATTTGTAAGCAGGGAACATGCCAAATGGTTCTCTGACGCAGAATATCTGGATTGAATCCTTTCGGGTCATGCTCCATTGGTGGCAAGGTTCATCCAAGGAGAGGACAGTGGTGCCGCTATGGAGGTCAAGAACTGAAGCCCTGGAAGATGTAGCATTCCGGGAAACGTTGAGGGAGGAAATATACTTATTTTTTTTTTTTTACATCAATGAGGGATTCGGTTGAGGAGATAGGGGTATTGTGGGCAGTGGTTTTTAGGTGAAACTAAAGGGGTGGTGCATCTCGAAGATGGTACACTAAAAGCATCCCTGACACAAGTTGAACAGGAGGTTAAAGACTTAGAGGGAAATAATGGAGGTAAATCGGAGAGAGGATGAACTAGCAAACGCACTTCAGAAAGAACAGGAGCTTGAGGAATGATTGGGTACATTTGAATATAGTAAAAAATAAAACCGTTCGTACTCATGGGCAAGAGGATAAAGCCAGCTGGCTATTTGCATGGTCGATTCCCCGGGAATCACTCAGGTCTGCTATAACACAAATTAACGACAAAAGGGGGTAATTGGTAAACACACAAAAGTGTATAAATGATTGTGAATATTATGAAAGCTACACACTAGTGAAGAGACATATGAACAGCAGGAAGCAACGGCCTTGATGGATGTGGTGCAGTTACCACACCTGACAGTTTAAGAGAGGGTGGAATTGGATGCGTCGGTGGAGGATGACGAGATTCGACAGGCACTTAGTTCCATGCAAAGGAACAGATCTCCAAGGCTAGACGGGATTCCTGTGGAATTTTTATCTTATATTAGCAGTTAACTGTTAATCCCCCAGCTGAAGCAGGTATATGATGAGGCATATTGAAAGGGAACTCTTCCAGACACTATGCGAGAGACTCCTATTACAGTGTTACTGAAGGCATGGAAAGACCCAAATCAATGAATTCTATAGAACGATTTCACTAATAAATGTGGACGCAAAGATCCTGGGCAAGGTCATAGAACAGAGATGGTCTAGAGTGGCACCTGGGTTGGTGCAACCAGACCATTGTGGGTGGGATAAATGCTATGGCAAATCTCCATTGTCTGCATTTTGTAATGGCTTTATTTATTTATTACATTTGTTACACGCCCAAACCCTGGGGTATCAGGGCGTAGTTGCAGACATCTTTGGCATTGATTTGGAATATTCAAGTACATACATGTGGATGGACATTGTGGCAAAAAATACATTGTTGCATAGACTTTTAGCATACATAGGATGAAACAATAGAGTCAATTATTTACATGTTCTGGAGCAAGCCTCTGTTAGGTGGGCGTCTTTCTAGACCTAAGGAGGCTGACTGAAGTTGGTAATTGTGTCAGTTTGCTATAATTGGTTAAATAACCTGGTTGTTAGTTTTTTGATGCAGTTGAAGGATTCCTCATTTTTAATGTTTAATGGGAGGGAGTTCCAGTGTTTGGGGGCCATAACTTGGAAGCTGCTACCACCTGCTCTAGTACTTTTGTAGCGTGGAACCACAAGGAGCACATTATTGTTGGATCTAAGCGTTCTGGTGGATTCTTTTTTGTTTATGGCGTTATTCATGTAAATAGGGGCTTTTTTTGGAGAGGCATTTGTGGGTGACAATGTTTTAAAGAGGATTCTGGCCATAATGTGTAGCCAGTGGCTCTCCCTCCTAACACTGGAGATATGGTCGGACTTTTTTATTCCTTGGGCTGCACGTAATGCTTTGTTTTGCATTATTTGTAGTTTACGTAGTTTGGTGTTGGACGTCCCTAGTAAGAGAGCACTGCAATAGTCCAACTTCAATAGAATCAGGGGCCAGCCAAAATAATGCAGTTTGTGGGTGTGAGGAACTGGCGGCTTAAAGCAATTAATTTAGATGTATATGATGTGGATGACGAGAGTGCACTTCTGTGTTTAGCCATGGTAAGATTGGCATCTAGGTACACGCCTAGATTTTTACTTGTTTAAGTACTGGAATCAACGTGCCGTCAATGTTGATTGATGAGTAGTCTGAGTGGAGGGCGCCAATTTTGGTTTGGGAGCCCACAATGAGAATCTCGTTCTTCTCAATGTTGAGGCAAAGGCTGTTCAAGGCCATCCAGTTTTGGATTATACCATACATTTTGTTGATGGTCAATGTGTCCTGGTCATAGTTCCCTGAGATTGGTATGAGGATCTGGGTGTCATCTGAGAAGTTGGTGTAGATGACACCCATGTCGTCTAACGCAGAGAAGAGAAGCTTTGTATATGCATTATATAGAGTCGGTGAGAGACATGACGTTTGGGGTACCCTGATGGGGACTGGTATGGGGTCAGCAGCTTCTTTACCGATGGACTCTGGATGTGCGTTCGGCTAGAAAGGATTTCACCCAAACGGTGGCATTTTTAGAAAAAATAAAATTAGCTAGGGTAGTATCATGATCCACAAGGTCAAACGCTGCAGAAAGATTTAACAGCAGGAGTAGGCAGAGTTTCCCTGAGTCGCTGATGGTGTCCATCTGGATTTTCAAGTCAAGGAGTGCCGTTTCCGTAGTATGGTTGGGCCTAAATCCTGATTGTCTGGCTCCAAGGAGCTAGCTTTGTTCGAGATGGGATTCAATTTGTCAATATGCTATTTTATCTATGATCTTAAGCTAGAACAGGACCGTGGTTATTGGTCAGTAGTTTGTGGGAACAGTCGGGTCAAGGGCTGCTTTTTCAGAAGTGGGGTGACCCAAGCTTCTTTAATACTGGCCAGGACCATGTTTGTGTTAGAGCAAGCATTAACAAAATTGGTAATGCTAGGGGTGAGGGTGGAAGCACATAGTTTAACTAAGTGGGTTGGGAAGTTATCCCCTTTACAGTTGGAGACTTTTAGTTTGGAAATGGTATTAGACACTAGCTCTTGGGTCACTTGGGTGAAGTGGAAAAGTAGGTTAGCATTATCATTGGATTTTATGAGAGTGGTATTAGGGAATAAAATGTCAGCTAATATCTTCCTTTTAGTATCTATTTTCTTTTGTAACAAAGTGATTTTGGAAGCTAACATCTTGAATGATGGTGCACCATTCTTTGCTGGAGTTAGCTGGGGTGGTGACTGGGGTAGGGTTTTCCAATTCTCTGAGAATGGAGAAAAGCTCTTTTGAGTCAGACGAGGCATTGCTAATGTGAGCGTTATATGCATTCGCTTTGTGATAATTGCTGCTTTGTATGTTTTGTTTACAACTTTAAAGGCATTAGCGGAGTCTGTAGTGGGAGATTTTTAATGGATGTGTTCAAGAAATCATTTAGTTTGCCTTAACGATACTAGCTCGTCGTTGAAGCAGAGCTTGTTCTTTTATCAGCACGTCGCATTTTAGTTGTTAAAGGTGCTATCAAATCAATAGTGGAGGTGAGGCACTTGTGTTAGGTGTCTGCAAGGAGGCATGGGTTGTCACGGGGCTAATAGCAGTGGTATGTCTACGTCTGGATGGGTATTGGTATTAGGCGATCTGTAAATCACCACAAAGTCGATAGTGGTTTTCTGGTTAGTTGCGAATTTGACTAGGAGTTCGTAGCCTTCTGCATCTTCGAGGGGGCAAGACCTTAATTTTAAGTTAGACTTGGCTGTAATGGCTACACCGCCTCCTTGAGTACTTGATCCGTCAGCCCCAAGGATGATATAATCTGGTGAGATGGCGAGAGCTAGCAGCGGTCCAGATGCTTGGTGAAGCCAGGATTCTGTGACTACTAGGAGTTGCAATTGTTGTTAAAAAATGAGGTCATGTATCTCAATGGCGTGGGCTCCTAGTGACCAGGCATTGATGAGGGCACCTTTAAATTTAACTGGACGCTCAATTTCTGGAAATTTAACTGGACGCTCAATTTCTGGTGCAGTGGAGGTAGTCAGGATCTGTGCGTCTGGGTAGCTGGAAAATGGTTTGGTAATCACTAACGCAGGTGAGGTGTCTTGTGATGTTTGTTGTGAAGGTAGGGATTAGGCTTAGACTGTTTGGGCATAGCTATGACTGAGTTATGGTGGTGAGGGCACACTTTGGTACGTGATCTTAGACGATAAAGTCTAGTGTTGCCCTGAATAGGATAAGAATGCGAGTCTTCTGTAGTATTTAGCATGCATTTGGAAGCCTTCAATTATGAGATAGTAGTGGGTTGTGGATTATTAAGGCTTCTAGTAGCACTTGGGGTGTTGGCATAGTCCTGAATGGGTGGAAACAGTGAGTTGGGGGGTAGGAATGGAGTGGGGCAGGGGATGGGATGGGATGATGCCAGTAGCATCCCAATCTGGTGAGGCCATTTCTATAGCTGATGAAGGGGCTACCTGTGCAAGATAGACAGTTTTGTACAACACAGAATGGGAACATGGTAGCGAGATAGCCAGCCTTACATGACTATATTCTCTGTAGGAATGTAATTTAGGTAGTCCTAAAGCACATATAACAGCAGAGGTCAGTTATATGAATAATTCACTACACATTGCTAGGAGCATAGTTTGGAGTTAGTCAATCTGGCATTTCCTTTTGTCGAGCGGCAACGTGAAATTACAGTGCATTGCTCATTCAGTACGGGGCATAGTGACCATTACTGTAACAATCAGGCCAACACACTGTGTTTAGGAGTGAGTGGAGAGAGTTTGTTCGGCACAGTTGACATGAAGGTATCGTAGATTTAGCTAACTGCTAAATAATATGGCACACTGTATTTCAAATTAGCCTCTGTGATAGCATGCGCATAGATAATGAGACACTGGACTCCCAATGGGCATGAAAACAAGTCTAGATGCAAGAGAGCAGATCTAAAAATCACTATTAAAAAATACAAGCCGAAGCTGGATGAGAATTCTCAGTAGGGATGTAACACGTAGGATATGCAGGCACACGCGGGTGCAATAGGCAGAAACAGTGAAATCTAGGTGCAATCATTTTTGGTGAAACCCTTAGTGGTGGTAGGAATGACTATCTGGAGGTGCAGCATGCAAGTGGACAGGCATAGGACAAATACCGAGATAGAGGGAGGTACAACACATGGGATAATTGGGAGCTTCACAATTTATATAAGTTAGGCTAGCAGGGAACAAGTCAGCGAACCTGGTTATAGGTCAGAAAATCACAATTAGCATGTAGCAGGTTCACAGTGCATAGGCAGACACGTGCAATGGCAGAGGCAGTACAGTATTCACGTTTATCAGTGCAGGAATACAACTGGCGTGATACGAGGCACAAGGAATGATAATTTTTGCAAAAGGCTCATAAATGTATGTACCAGAAGCCTGGTTCTTATTAACATGGTATGGGCGGAAATGGAAAGTTATACATTGATCGGTAAGAGGACCATAATGGCAGTTAGTTACAGTTTCTAGTAGCAGTACTAGTGCCGACATCCACATTTAGGTACACGTGTGAAGGGTAGGTATATGCACCTCGATTATAGTCAGGAGAATTAGATATATATGCACAGAGATATAGATAATAGATTAAATGCTAGAAGAGGGTTCTAGTATGGAGTTGCGCTTACCCAACGGCCTTGGGGTGTGGGAAGAGGCAGGTAATCGGTAGTCCACTGTAGCAGGTCGGTACATTTTGTGGAGAAGTGTCTCACAGATGTACAGAAAATAGATGGGCAAAGGTGACGGGTCTTGGCCTCTGAAGGCTCTGGACAGGCTCAGGACAGGAAGAGCCTTGGTAGGAAGGCCTTAGGAGGCAGGCCGGCTTTTCGCCTGCCGGCGAATCTGTTAGCGTAAGTAGGATGGCTCCAGCCAATCCGGGATGACCTCATTGGAGGCTAGCTGGATGCAAGGGTGTCAGGCACCTTACAATTGTGGAGCAGCCATTTTTAAAGTACGACCCTTGTGGTTTGGCAACCACTTTGCCGCAAGAAATTGGGCAAAATAAACATGAAACAGCACAAATGCTGCAGCAGCCAATTATGGATAGGGGCAAGCTGCACAGGAAGACTTCGCATTGGCAGCCCTGCATGCAGTCGAGGCATTTGATTCAATGAAATGGGCATGGCTCTTTAAGTGAATGTTGGAAGCTTTTGGACTGGGGCCCTCTATTATGCGCTGGATTAAGTTGCTCTATAAGGATCCAATGGTGAGGGCGAAAACAAGCAGTAGAGTCTTCGAAGGGTGGACATTAGGGAGGGGTACTCGACAGGGGTGTCCGCTATCCCTGATATTATTTGCAATGGCATTGGAAACATTGGCAGGGTATTTTAGTCAGTACATTCTGGAAAAAGGGATAAGGTTACAAGGAATTCTGCATAACATTTAGCTGTACGCGGACAATGTTTTGTTATCCGGTAGTAACCCACTCAAGAATGTCCCAATCATATTGGAGGTTTTAGGCAATTTTTGGAAGTTATCGGGATTCCTGGTCAACTCAGAAAAAGCTTTTTCGTTTTCACTGGCAGCCTTGCAAGAGGGAGAGAAAGGCACTTTTCCAGAGTGGGGCATACAATTGGAGCTTGAATTGTTTAGGTATTTAGGAGTACAGATATTTCATGATATGGAGGAGACATTTGTCTACAACATGGGCATGGGGTTGGCAGGAATTGGAAATGCCGCAGAATTTTGGAAAGTGTTGCCCCTCTCCTTGATGGGACAGATTAGACTATGTAAAATGGGGATCCTACCCAGATTATATTATTTTGTAAATATCCTGTACATGATAATAAAGGTATTCTTCACGTGGAGAAACAAACTGTTGAAATAATTTGTGTCAATATTGGGGCTAACAGATTATTATGATTTTATCTAGAATGTATTTGATGTGCCTTTTAACTGTTCTACATATTTTCTTAGTCGTTTTAAAACTCAACATTTTTAATATTTTATCATTTGTATTTGCTTGAAGGTTTTTATTGCGAATAAAAGCTGTTTTGTCATTGTATTGTTGAGGCTGCTAGACATGAATATTGGAGAATTACTGTGGGGCTCAAGGAGGAGCAGAGTGGCTCTGGAGACGCTCTGACAGTCGTGTCAGGAAGGGGGTTTATGCATGCCAGATTAAGAACTAAACTTTATGGCGGCACAATTTCAGTCCATAGTTTGGTGGGAGGATTCGCCAGACAGAGATCTGAGAAGGCTGTTAGGGACCCTCCCTCAACACAGACAGGGGATGGAGTTATTATGGAGCCGGATAGGGACCCAGGAAACGGCACCTATAAAAATGGTCCACGTGAAGTGTGGAGGATATTGGAGCCTAAATTAAAGATTGAGGTTATATACAGTTCTGATCTTTCCTTAGGCTTTGATGAGACCCTTTGAAGAACAATGGAGGGGTTGCATTTGAGATGGATGCAAAGTCAGGGATGTCAGAAGATAGGAGATTTCTTTGCAGAGGAGAAAATGCTCACCTTTGGTCAGTGGAGAGAGAAGTACAGTTAGCCACAGGGCTCCTTAGCATAAGCGCAGATGGTGAAGAGGTATGCTGAATTGTGGGAGGACATCCCAGACTAACCGGAAATAGAGCCGGTATTACAAGTGATATCAACACTAGGTAGAGATAGGGAAATAAACTTCTAGGTTTACAGATGGGGGCAGCAAGACAGGATGTTGGGGAGAATTATCATTTCTGTGCCAATTCCCTTCTACCTTAGAGACCACCCCCAGCTCTTTTGCTGGATTTTAGGACTTTACATTTTTATCCTGCAGAGAGTGAGACCTTTTTCCCATGCTCATTTATTTTTTTCTGATTTGTACACTGTTTCTTTTGGTTTTGTGTAATGACAAACACCAAAGGCATTATCTTTTTGTATTGTGACACACAGCACCTTCAGTGCAGTGTCACAGAGAAATCCTTTGGATTGCTGCTAAGGTTTAAATAACTTCTCTTGGATAAACTACTGTTTCCAAGAGTAGTAAAGTGAAATTGACTTTACTTACCTTTTTCTCTTTGTAGACCCAGCACACACAATCTTTTGTGGAGTGCTGGGGGTTACTTTGTTTCCCCTTTGTCTACCTTCACATTTTTTATGTTACCCTTACTAAAATTAATAGCTGGTCGAAGTGGTTTAATTTTCCTACCATTTTGCTTTTTTACCGCAGGCTGAATCCTCAGATGCAGTATTTCAACCCATGGATGCCCATTTTGTCAAAATGGCCCTGGTGGTCTTTTTTCGCCATTTCTTGTTTGTAAGGTCCATCCTGAGATTTACTCTGCACGACAAACCAGGTTTGGTCCCTTTGTTCGTTTTGTCTTTTGCGGGATTCACAGGAGAAGCCCGCCTCTGCCTCCAGCGTGTCTGGCAGGGCTGGAAGCAAGGGAGGTTCCCAAACCTTCCAGAGCTTAGTCTCCTTGGTTACGGTAATGCACCCAAAGGTGATTGGCTGGCTGTCCTTGGAGGACAGCCACCCTGCTGTGTGAGTGACAGGTAGGCTGCGAATTAATGGGAGAGGCTTGCATAAAAGACTAGGTCTTTTGCAAGGAAGATAAGAGTCGACCACTGGATGAAGGAACCGAAGAAGAAACTGTAAGAGAAGCTTGTTGCACCCTCCTGGAACGTTGGTTTGCCCAGTGAAGCCCTGCTGCATTGCTGAAGCTCCAATTTTTGCATCGACTAGAGAAGCTCGGAACGGACGACTTCTTCACTTGGGTTGTGGGACCCGAACTTGACTGGAACGCCTTTCCCTGATGGCTGTACGTCTTCGCTGCTGCTGGTACCGAGTGCCAGGTGACAGGAACACCTGAATCGAGTGCATCGTTTTTAAGCCAGACTCGAGCTCCAGGAAGATCCCAAGGACTTCCTCAAAGCAGGACTATCCATGCCTGAGCCAACTCAACAGACTGCTGGACCCCAGAAGCAAGGAGAGCCCATTAGGTGTCCAAGAACTGCAGTGGTGCCATCTGCAAGTAGATGAAACCGTGAAGGGCCGCTGTCTGGAATAAGACCATTGCTGCCGCTGACCTTAAAACGATAGTGCATGAATCCCCAGATGTCCTCCCTCTTGTCCCCACGGCGGAGGCCCAGGAACAACAGGATCTGCAGGACTACAACGGGAACAGAAGCCAGCTGGAACCTTTTCTTCAGACTCTGGGTACTGTGCAACTACGGGTACTTACCTCTTGCTGTGAGTAGCTTGCTTGCTCTTACTGGAGACTTGCATTGGCTGCCATTTGCAGAGTTGCTTGCATCTTTGTTCTTAAATAAGCCTCCCAGCTTGTGGCCCAACAGTGATTCTTTTTACAACAAAACTCATTAACATTGTGCAAGACATTTGTGCCATCTTCAAGAAGTGCTTCAGCTCACCTAGACTTTGCTCAATTGACCTTGGCTGTCCTGGCTCCCTCAAGAATCTTCTTACTCTCCGACTGTTTATCTGTCCCTCAAAAAGTCATACATAAGTTACTTGTATAGCTGCGAAAGGGTTAACCAATATTTCGTTGGGGGATTGTGAAGTGCTGACCTGTTTGGAGAAACATGTTACCCTTTGTTTCCTTCCCTAACCTATTCCTTTTTGCCACATGTACAAAAGTGCACGCAACACTTGCATTAAGTGTTAAAGTGATATATCACTGTCTACAATGTCCTAGCAACTGAAGTCACCTCAGGGTGTAGGAAGTGTGTGCGTGACATCCCAAAAGGGTATCTACTTACTTATTGAAACTGAAGGAGTGTATTTTTTTAAGTGTATTTTATTGTTGCATATTTCCCTTTCTAAAGAAGGCTTATTTTAAAACGGACTGTTAAATTGATAAATAATTTAATAAGAAACGTTGAGTATAAGTGTTATTTGAATACCTGTCGCTGTGAATCTCTGTTACACCTCTACAGCTCACATTGACCCTTCTTGAGATAAGCCTGGCTGCTCAGTCACTCTACCAACTTGTGTAGTATAGGCTTACACCAAAGGCTGGGTTACCGATTGCCAAGAGGACAAGGCTGGTGTAGTCTCCCACAGGGTTACTACATACAATCTTGCCTAACACTGGAGACGGCAGAGGAACTAGGAATCATATCAAACCCCATGTAGCTTCTCAATTTAGCTTTATCAGAAAATAACCGGGCACAGGTATGTTAATGTTTAAGGTATTTGTACTGCGCACCGTCACCACTGGAGTGGTCTCAGGCGCTCTGGCAGATTTGAAAAGGTGAGTGTGAAGAAGTGGTGGAGGTGCGGGGGTTAGTAAGGTGTAGTGGGAATAGGTTAGGGAGAGATTGTGATGTCCTGTTGGCGGCTTCAGTTCGGTTTGCACCGCTGACTGAGCTTAAGTGCAGTTTTCAGGTCGGTGTGAAATCCTATGTGCTTTTGTGCAAGGTTATGTGTTGTTAGTCTTTTGTTGGAAAGTGGTGAAGTGTGTGCGGACTGCTGTGCTGAGAGATGTTGTGTGAGTTTCTGTATGAGAGGTGTAGGCAGAAAGTTGAGGTTTTAGAGTTGGGTTAGCAGGATTTCCTTACCACTTTGTCTTTGCGATTTTGTGCTCAGCATCTACGATAATCCCGAGTGTTCGGTATTGTAGATTGTCCGCATAGTTGATAGGCATGTTGGGGAGTGGCAGTTTTCCACTTTGTTACTCTAGTGTGTGCGTACGTGGCTGATGCAGGCGTGTTCCCCCGCACTGGGTTGGTGATATTTAAGTTAATGGGTTTTGGTCCCTCTCAGCCCAACCCATGTGGGGACCTTACCTGCCAAGGTGGTCTCTGTGAAAGCCTCAAGGAATGCTTGGTTACAGTTGATCCAATTTCATTTCTTCCATAGATTTGTAGAGGAGGTCCCAAATATGGCCTGCACTCCAGCCACCCGTTTTGAGATGCCAGAAGCATACTCGCCAAGATATGTGACGTATAAGGAGCAAACAAACCAACAGAGCCACAGTAGGTCTATGTCCAGTTCCCATCAGAAGGACTTGTATACCTATTTAAGCACCAATAACCAGACAACCATGGGCCGTACGATACCCATTGAGACAACCGTACCAGCAGCTGACGCGAAATGAAGACTACTTACAAACTGTCCCGGAAGAGACCCAAAGGGCTCTCATTCGAGGCGAATGCTGACGTCACAATGGTCCAGACAGACTCACAGATGAAAGAAACAACCAAAAGGTGATAAACAAAGACGAAATGTTGCGAATAAGGATGTAATGCACATTAAAGAAGAAACAATGCTGAACTATGTAGAAACGTAATCATTTAAACAGAATGGAAGTATGTTAGTGGCTAAATGCCTGTACATAGGCTTGGAACGCAAGAAGCTAAGGAAACGATACTGCTTGCAATGTTTAGTAGGAGGATAGAGCGGCAAGCGCGAACTATATATCTACCTCAAGCAGCACACTATACAAGTGCGACTCCATTTTACACAAGCAGAAGTAAGCCTAGGATGATAGAGGACGGAAAGGCCAGGATTCATAAGTTAGCTCAAAGTCAGACAGAAGAGCGGAATCAAAACTCAGCAAGAAGCAACTCATGGCTAGGAATTCAAGGTCAACCCAAGGAAGGGAGGAGAGCAGCAACTCCGAAGAATCGAAACGTAAGAGCATAGAAGCCTCCCCCGTGAAGGTCGAGATAAGGAGGCAGGTGGCGAGGCTGAACAAGGATCTAACACACAAATAGAGGGAAATTGAAGCCGATCCACGGTGAACTGACAAGTGACCAGGCTGGCGCCGAGAGGTGCCCACATCTGATGTCATCCAAACCCAGAGGATGCCGTAACTTTTCCGGATAAGAAGTTACAGTCCGAGGCCACTCTCAGCCAACTAATTGACACATAGGCCTGAAGGTAGTGATTGATGGAAGGGAAAGGGAGACAGAGTGATTCTTGGGCCATCCCGCACCTGGGTGTCCATTCTGCATGCTGCTAATTAAACTGGAGATTTATGTCTAGGGGTGTAACCAACCCAATCACGATGGACCAAATAATCTAGGGTCCTATAGCAAGTAGAACCAATAAGACATTGTACTTTTAGTGACGTCTATCACGAGTGATGTAGAGGGATGGGCATAGACGCCCACCCAATAAGAGTTATCCAATCCCCACACTCTGTTACCATATACAGATATAGTACCTATACTTAAGTTACACTTCCCGATCAAAAAGATTGCATGTCAAACTTATGAGTTTTACACGTCAATGATGATGAGAATTTGCTATAAAAGTTGCTGTTTGCATGAAGAATTTGGAAGTTGAAGCGAGACAGGCGATCGCAGCTCTGATGATTTCCATTTGTTTACCTGTTTTTTGTACTTGTCATTAAACGGACATCCCTTTGCCAAACCACTGACTTGTCCTTATTGATTGGTATTGGAGTAAGAGAATCCTGCACCCCATCCTCCTCCAGGTGCAGCTATCTCGTTTTAAGGTGCCGGAGGGCGAGCTCTGAATCTCACGGGCCCGTTCAGAGGTCACTCAGCCCTCCAGTACACTTGGTAGTGAGAAGGATGGTTTTGTCCATCAACTAGTGAATTTTGATTATTTATAAGACACCTACTGACCGTCGACATCAAGTAACTCTAGGTCTTCGGCAATATCACAAGACCTTTGCCATTCGGCTGAGTAGACTAAGAAGCTTCCTGTGGACAATGATAGTGTCAGTCCTTCAAAAAACTGCAGTGGGTCTGAAGGAACCTGCCTTACAAAGCATAACCCTTCTCATTCCTAAGGGAAGCCGACCGGACGAAAAGACCGAAGGAGGAGGTGATCCCGAGGAACGATGCGAGTGGTGAGTGAAATGAAAATTGATGTTTTGGCAAATGTTCCTAGGCAAAAGAACAAGTAAGGGGAAAGGTAACGGAGGGAGGTGGAGAAAACAAAATAGAAGTAGAGAAGAAATAAATAATATATATATATATACACATATATATATATATACACATATATATATATATATATACATATATATATATATATATATATATATATATATATATACTTAACATGGACGCGGTATAACTTCGCTCCCTCTGGACGAATCCTCACCAAACTTTGCAAAATAAGTATATGGCCCAATTTTTTTGCAAAGTTTGGAGAGGTTTGGTGCAGGGGGGGGCAAAGTTTTAGGGGGGGTCCCAAAACTTTTGTTTTTTCCCATAGACATAATGGGAAAAAACTTTGCGCACGCCTACAGCCCAAACCGTTGGACGGATTTACACCAAATTTGCAGCAGAAGCGGGGGCTTGGTCTCGAAAGCGTGCTTTTGCAAATTTGGTGTAAATCCGTCCAGTGTTTTTTTTCAAAAATGACCAAAATGTAAGGCAACAAAATTAGTGATATCTCCGTTCGCTCCGCCGACGGACTTCCCGGTTCGCTCCGCGGACAGTGCCCTGATTGGCCGAGCGGCTTGCGTGATGTCCGCAGACATGCAATGTGTTCGCTGATTGGACGGCATGGTGCGTGAAGCGCGTCAGATTTTCTGTGGCGCCCGCCATCTTGCATTCGCGGACAGCGCAGTGAAACTTGGATTAAAAATTGTATTTAGTGGAGTGTGTTGGTGTGTAAAACTGTTTGGGGAGGGTGGGGAGGGGAGTATGAGATAGGTTCAATGTTCCGTTTTTTTATATGCTAGACACTTTTGTTGTGTTCGATTGGTCTGCGGACAACACGGCTGTTCTGAAATGTTCTATATAAACTAAATGGTGGGGAGTTCTGAGGACGGAGTATGTGTCCGTTTTGTTCGCAAGCAAGCTAAAATTGAGCTAAGAACACTGCGGTGTCCTTAAATGTTCGTACATACACAAAATGGGGGTGTCCTGAGGACGCTGTCCATATTGTACTCTGGCAAGTTGAATGTGTTCTAAGAACACTCGCAGTGTCCTGAAATGTTCGGATTACTTACCGGTAATCTTCATTGCTCCTAGTCCTACTCTTCCTCGTCACAGTACGGACGACCCTCCTCACCCTCCCTGCGGGGAAGGTCCCATGCTCCGGCTTGGTAATATGAAACTGAGTGATGTGGATGTGGGGGAGGAGCTATAGGAATTTAAAGAATTCGAAACATTTCTGTGTCGGAGGCAGGGGCCTCATGAATTAAGTACTGGGACGAGGAAGAGTGGACGTGGAGGTAATGTTTGCAATTAAACAAAATGGGGGTGTTCTGAGAACACTGTTCGTATTGTTCGTTGTCAGGTTGAAAGTGTTCTAAGAACTCTCCTTATGTCCGTTGACATTACAATTTCCTATGGCTCTTACCCGACTTTTTGTCCACTAAACAAACGATAAATCAGGCTGCTGTGCGTCGACATTATGTGATAATCCCATCACTTGCCCCATCGACCTGGCTGACCTGCTTTTGCGACACTAAATCATATCTCCCACCCCTAAGCCTGAGATTATCAAAGCATTCATATTCCCCGTCTCTCTCCGTGACGGTACAGGGTGCGTAGCCAAACGCGCCCAGTCGTCTCCAGTCCTACGCGACTTTACACAGAACCCGGAAAACACAGATCATCTCACAACACAGCGTGCAACAATTTGGAATATGAAAATGTGATTTAAAAGCAAACCGCAAGATTGTACATTTCGTAAAGTACTTTTATTTGACATCAAATGTTTAGAGAATATTCAGCGATTTGCATTTGTCTTTGCTGTCGATCCGCAAAAGTTCATCTTGAGTCACGCGCTTTTCCTTTGCGGTACACAGGGTGTTGGTTTATGATAAAAGAAGCACTATGGTCGCAATGATATTTGGAAGGCTGTTCCAACAACGAGGCATTAGACCACCATAATGGTTGGTATGTTGCTTCTAGCCGCTAGTACCGCATAAGGGCATATGGCGATTGTCCCAAAAAATGGTGAGGGTCATGAAGTGGTTTAGAAGTAGCTGCACCTGGCAGTTACAAAATCCGTCGGCTGGGGTCTGAAAATCGTGGCATTGACAGTACGGAAGGACATACCTGTTTTAAAAAACAAATTAGTCTCACCAGCCGATCTTCATTAAAAATATTCATTTTATATATTAGGGCGTGAAACTATTTGCTAGCGAGGATAGTGCAACCGAGTATATTAACTTATTCCCATTAACCCACCCTCTGTCCTCTGCCTTTTTCAGAGCCCTCCAAGCGACAGGGGACCAATTTGGTGGTGATAGTGCGCGGTAGAAAACACTATGCCACATTGAACAAACAAGTACAACTCAACCGGGCTTTAACGCCACGCTATTGTTATTATATTCCGGTATAAAATAATCTAAAGGGTTACTTACATTATATTGGCATTTTCCATTGTCTAAGCGTAGTGCAGTCCCAAAATATCTTTCTCATAGTGATATAATATATAAAAGTGGTTTCGTTTCAGAAATTTCATCCTTATCGTGTCTTACGTTTTTGCAACATTCCTTCAAAAGAAGTCTTTTAGCACGATGCCTGTCTGTCAAGGTCAAAAAACAATAGAACCTTATAGTGCGAGACGTGGGCCTCTCCGGCACGCGAGCAAAAAATGGAAGCAGCTGACCTTCACTGTAAACGACCATAAATTCTTAGTTTGCAACATTCTGTGTTCAGCCATCTCTGAGAAATTGCTTTTTGCACTCCATCTTTGTATATTGTTTGCGTGCTAATAAAAAAACTTTGTTAAAGGGACGTTATGGTTCCAAGTAAAACCGAAAACCCCCTGAAATTCACCAGATATGGTAAGGTAAGCAACCATAACTTGCGCCACCACTGTGCACTGCTAAGACTAACACCCAGGACATCACTGATGACATCACATGTGTATGTACTTTTCATGAAATATGTGTACAAGGGATTCTTATTATAATGTTGCGAAAAAAGTGTCAAGGATCATTGCAATAAATATCATACCCCAATTAGTGCTTTGAACGATGCATTGATATAAATAGCATTCTATTATGGGGTTCTATCTAGTATACTAAGCTACTAATGCAGAAACATAGCATTGTGTGCAGCGTACAAGATGAAGGTATAATAGTCATAATGTTAATATGTTGAATAATGAAATGATAATTGTTTTAATAGATTTTTGTGTACTGTGAAATTTGTAATAAGTAGCAAATAAAACCCATGTATTACATAATTGCATTACTATAGAGAAAACAGAAAGAGACAAGAACACATACCAATATACATATACATAGGGTAAATAGCAGCTTTGAAACAGAGAAATCATCATTTATTTGCTTGAAAATAATGCTTTAAAGCTTGTGTCTTCCCCTATGTATATGTTTCATATGATGTGACTTGGCTCTAAGGGAATTACTATAAGAAGCTACTTGTAGGATACGTCTACAAATAAAATACAATTTTTAGTTTGTGACCGTTACTGAAGAAAACCATGTTGCCTAGATATGTCAGCAAAAGAAAATAGAGTGAGCCAGAAGAACACTTGCAGTGTCTTGAAATGTTCGTACATAAAGAAAATGGGGGTGTTCTGGGGACGTTGTCCGTATTGTTCGCTGGCAAGTTGCATGTGTTATAAGAACACTCGCGGTGTCCTGAAATGTTCGAAAATAAACAAAATGGGGGTGTTCTGAGGACGTTCTCTGTATTGTGTGACTGCTTAGCTGTATGCAATGAGGGAATGGCACAGAGAGTGAAGTGGAAATGGTAGAAGGGCTGTCCAAGAGTTACGCGGTCCGCGGACACCGCGGCTGTCCGTGGACAGGGCGTGCTATATCCGGGGGTTTCCAGCAAATCCAGCATGGAAAGAATACTGTAGGGATCAGCCAATCAGATGTTGAGGTTGTGGATTTGTTTGAAAGAGACTGTGTAGTGAAGATGGCAGAAGTGGAGAAAGTCAGGGTGTTGGTGCTCAGAGATATGTTTGTGCATGGTTTACAACAGTATGCTCAATGCAGGCATGTTGCAAAGAATTTTGATGATAAAGGAGTGGAGGTTGTGTGGAGCACTGTGCCTGATTGCAATGTACAGGGAATTGTACAAGTTTGTGAAGATATGGGCAGGATAAACAGTCCACATGTGGTAGTTTTGCACTATGGTGCTTTCCGTTTGGGCTATGTCAGTGCCCCTACTTTGTTGGCAGATTTTGAACACTTGGTTCAAGCAGTAATGAACATCCTTCCACATGCCAAAGTATTTTTTTCTGGATTACCACCTAGGGCAATATGGGACAATAGTTCAGTTTTTTGTCCTCAGCAAAACAATGCTAGGTGTGTAATCAACCGAGGCATGTGTGCCTTCATGCTTACAGCTGGTATGTTCTTCTGTAATAATGAGAATATTGATTCCAGTAATGCTGTTTATTTTAAAGAAGATGGCATTTCCTTATCTTTTATGGGAAATGCCATGCTGTTTTGGAATGTAAGGGTTGCTTTGGAGAAGGTTATGTGAAGATTTTAGGAGTAAAGTAAGAAAAAAAGAAAAAAAATACAAAACAGGTGTCTGTCAAGCATCTGCAAAAAAAAAAAAAAAAAGGCTCTTTTCAGAGCCAACCTCAAAGGGGAAATGAGGCACACTATTTAAATTTACATTCACCACGCTCAGATTTTCGATATGTCCGGGGACATGGCGGTCGTCCGCGGACATCGAAATCACTAGCTAGGGGTTCAGTATGTTCTATGTTACATGTATTTAAAGTCAGGGATATTATGGTTAAGTTGTACTACCAAAAACCTATGAAATTCAGTAAAAAAACTTTGTTAAAGGGACGTTATGGTTCAAAGTAAAACCGAAAAACCCCTGAAATTCGGCAGTTATGGTAAGATAAGCAACTATTACTCGCGCCACCGTGCACTGCTAACACTAACACCCAGGACATCAAAGATGACATCACAAATGTCATTGATGACATCACTGATGACATCACATGTGCATTTACTTTTCATAAAAACTCTGTACAAGGGATTCTTATAATGCTGACCAAAAACTGTCAAGGATCATTGGGATAAATATCATGAGCTCATTAGTGCATTAAGCAATGCATTGATATAAATAGCATTCTATTATGAAGTTCTATCCAGTATACTAAGCTACTCATGCAGAAACATAGGCAGTGTGTGCAGCATACATGATGAAGGTGCCATATTCATAATCTTGCCATGTTGAATAGTGAAATGATAACTGCTTTCTTATTAGAGTTTTGAGTACTGTGAAACATGTAATAAGTAGATAATAAATCCCACTTAATACATAATTATTACAGACAAAACACAAAGAGACAACAACACATACAAATATGAGTATATACAGGGACAGTGAAGTAAACAAAAAAGCAGAAGTGGTAGCAGAAAGAGTTCATAACCTAACTGATTGTCTGTATGCAGAGAAACTATTGCTCTGTTTCAAAGTTGCTTCTTACATATGTATGTGTATCACATGATGTGACTGCACCCAAAGGAAAGGAGAGTGAGTATAATGTATACAAATATGAGCATATACAGGGAAGGTAGAGTAATACAAATAAACTATGAGAAAGTGCTGATAACCCTAATGATCATCTTCATGCACAGAAAGGATTGCTCTCTTTCAAGCCTGTGTCTTCCGCTATGTATATGTTTCATATGATGTGACTTGACCCCAAGTCTACAAATATAGTACCTTTTCAATTTTTACTTCCCGACTGTTACTGAAGAAAACTATGTGGCCTAGATATGTCAGTATAGGGAAAAAAGGGAGAGCCAGACATGTGATGTCATCAGTGATGTCATCAATCACATTTGTGATGTCATCTTTGATGTCCTGGGTTTTAGTGTTAGTGCACGGTGGCGCGAGTTATGATTGCTTATCTTACCATAACTGCCGAATTTCAGGGGTTTTTCGGTTTTACTTTCAACCATAACGTCCCTTTAACAAAGTTTTTTTACTGATATATATATATATATGAATAATGACTCTAGAATAATTGAATACAAAGAGTATACCGGGGAGGACACCCGAGATAAAAAGAGTATACCGGGGTAAACACCTGAGATAAAGGGAAAGAATACCAGAATACCGGGGCAGACACCCGAGAAGAGAGGATACGCCTTGTTCCTGCGTTTTAATATAGCGGTCAGAAGAAAAGTGAACTCATAGTCCCACAAAATGGGGAAAGAATAGGCTACTATGATGATTAAAGACGTCGTAAAAGTTCTTTGAACTCCATGTCGGGGTATTGATTAGAAGGCAGAGATATATGTGTCCAGCTGGTGTCTGTCTGGTCTGTTTAACATTTGTCATACATGTTCTGTTGATGTAATATGTACGGAAACTTGTCCCCTTGATGTTCGAAAAATTGCTTAGGAGTTTTACACAATTTTATAGTTCAGAGGGAATCGCACCTAAATTGATATTCTTGAGTAAATTGGTGATATTAAAATTTTGCGGGAAAATATTGGATACGAGCTTGCAGTATTTGGTGCTTGCTCATATTGTTGGGAGTGGTAAAATTGCATGACAGTATTGTTAGAAACAGAATTCAAGCATGGTTATATTACTCCACTAGTCCACTTCTGTAAACAATTGCCTAAACATGCACCCAAGCTTAAGAAATACAGTACAGAGTGGGTTAGAAATACATTACAGAGTGGGTTAAGGGTACCGCCCACAAGTTGTTTATGCCGTGGCCACAGAACGGGTCCTTATCTAAAGCCATTTTACAACATATGGATACTTATTTGCATGCCACATATACAGGAAAAAAAACGAGAGAAACGCCTCGCTGTTCTAGAACTTTGGAAAATGTTTGAACAGTCGAAAGAGGAAGAGCCACCTGCAGATTAAATGCATGCACGGAGGGGGGGGGGTGAGACGCCTACCGTGCCACCAGCCCTGCCTGAGCCAGAAACCGAGGGAAGCAAGTCAGAGGGACTCTACCCGTTGAGAGCTTAAAGGCAGCCACGGGGTATAGCAACCCCACATACGAGTCACCTACGTACAGTAGTGACAACAATAAGGGGAAGGATCAGGGAATTAATTTCACCTCTGTCGTCCCGAGGGAGAGGAAGGATCAGGCACAGATTAGAGCACCTTTCGATAAAGAGAGAGAGGGGACGAAATGGAAAGGGAGTAAAGACAGAATTGATGGAATAGCATTCGCAAAAGATGAATGGATGGGAGGACAGATATTGTTGAAACTCAATGGAAAAGGAAGTGATTATGTGAGACCGAGAGAGAGGTCTGATGAGACACAGAAGGGAGAAGGATAAGGAAATAAGGGACGAGAGAATAAAAAGGAAGGATAGGCTGAGGCGAGAAAAGCTATATCACGAAGAGCAAGGAAAGCAGCTCGATCGAAAATAGAAAGCAGCAAATGAACAGTGCAGACAAAATCAGAAAAGGTTGGAAGAGCAAAGAGTATGTGAAAAAAGGATAAAGAGGCAAAAAGATGAAGAAATTCAAAGGGCAGATGAACGTAGAAATGAAAGGAGAAGGGAAGAAGATGAGGTCAGAGAAGAAGCGAGGAAGCGCAAAGAATTCAATGATGACATTGAACGTAAGCGTAGACAGAGAGCACGCGATGTCGAATATCTGGAGTGGGAAGTTAAAAACCCAATCCTGTTGTAGAATGGGAAAACATAGAAAAATTCTTCCCTGCGTACGATTCAGTACCAGGAACGAGTGGGGCAGATATTGAAGATGACTTCGACACCAGAAGCATCGGGGAGACGATCGACAAAATATATGATGAAATGGGGTTGGAACCAATATCCCAAAGGGAAAGGGAAGACGAGCACTTGGAAACCACTCAGCTGTATGACACTGAGGACGTCACCCGAAGTAGTGGGAGCAGGAGATTGTCCCTGGATAGGCTAGAAATCAGTAAGAACGAAGATGACGCAAGGGGCTGCGTGAATTGGGAACAATCAATGTCCAACTCGGAGAGGAGACAGAGTGCGAGGCAAATGAAGGGAGACAGCGCGAGAAGCGGCTCCCAAGGGAAAAAGGGGTACGATGGTCAGACGTTAGCGAGTCTGCACCGAGGACATCAGAGTCTGCCACACAGTCTGACCGGCATGAAGGAACACCCAATGGTCATAGGGGGGGTGCTGGCACCCGCCTATGCGGACAGGTTGAGGTCATTGCCAGGTAGACGGTGATGTGGGAATATTACCCCCAGCGCTAGAAAGGAGAGCTATGGGGAAAGAGAAGGCAGTCTGCGCGTTCCAATTTCCACTTCCAGAAAAGGAGGAGCGAGACTGCAATATATTCCATGGCCACACATGGATCAAGAGAACTTTAACTTGAAAAACAAGCTTCCAATGTTGACATCGGCAGCTGGGAAGTGGATACATGAGTTAGAAAAGATGACAGGGGGTGTCACGTTAGCTATAGGGGACATTAAAAAGGTCTCCTAATTGCCATACTCGGTGAGAGAGCAGACGATGTGTGGGCGCGGGCTGGGTACCCTGGTGGTACTACAATTAACACTGCCCACGACAGAGCACCATTCAACAATTGCAGAGCAGCAGTATGGAAAGCGCTACAAATGCTTTACCCAGACACTTCCGACATGGGAGCTATAATGACTCGCAAAATGAAGGAGTCAGAAGATCCGCTGATTTATATCCAGAATTTCCAAGACGCGTGGGTGCTCGAAACGCATGAATCTTGGACGAAATCTATCCCTGTGTTTTACCGCATTTTATGCCAGGGGTTAACACAGCCTGTACAAAAACAGCTTAAGAAATTGGTAGGAGTTGAGGCCAAACCTTGGGCTGAAATACAGCTGACTATCGCAGACTACTGTAGATTGTTGCTAGAAAAGAATCGGAAAAAGGAGGCAACTCGAAAAGGTGAGGAAGCAAAACTAGTGCAAAAGAAATTATCCAAGTATGCTCTTGAAGGAGCCATGCTAACTAGCCCAGCTGAACAGAACGCACAACAGGTGGCTATCCCACAGCAAAATAATCAGGCAGCACTGGGTTTTACCCCAGGGGAAGAGGATTTAGAGGAAGGGGGTGGCAGAGTAATCAGGGAGGTTTCCAAGGGAATCAAGGAGGTTTTCAAAATGTGCAGATTGGCAATCCAGATATGTCAAATGGACAAATAGCCCGACCACTGCCAGTGTGTTGGCTGTGTGGAATGACAGGGCATTTGGCACGCTCGTGCAGAAGACAAGGCGCGTGGCAAAATGGCCAAGTATTGGGAGCAGGCACGATGAATCCGCCTGCAATCTTCCAAAATAGCGGTGCACAGAATCACAGTGCAGCAGCAGGGTGCGCAGCAGGGGGATGGTTCAACCCCCGAGCATGGGGAACTTGCCACAAGGGCAATTCCAACAGGCACCACCACAAATGTCTCAGGGCACAAACTCCGGAAGGGGGGGCAACCCTGGGAATGGAAAAAATCCACAAGTGTACAGTGGACCGAACTTATATATGAACTAGGACAGCTCACGGAGAACCCTGATGTGCTCTATCCTATCAGTGACACCAGACCCTAATAGGGAACCTAGGGTGAATGTTACCATAGGGGGTAAAGAATATTCCTTCTTAGTTGACACGGGGGCAACACGCTTGTGCATACGAGAAGGCAAATTTTCCTTGTCCGGCGAGGCTATAGATACTCAGTTTTACAGGAGCTCACAGTCGAGTTCCCTTTACAGACGTACTCCCACTCTCCATAGGAGAATGCAAAATTAATGTACCTTTGTTGTATTCGCGTCAGACCCCAGTAAACCTTTTGGGTCGAGATTACAAAATTGAATATGACCATCTCGTTTACAGAGGAGGGCATAGTATGCTCTACTCCGGGAATCCATTATTCAAACGTGTGCAAAATAATTGGGGCATACTCAGGTCACATAGCCATGAGGGCCGTGCCTCTAGAACCAGAGGTCTTCTCATATGGCATGCGTATGCTTATGGCAGGATTGCCAGGCCTCACGGATAGAACTATGAGAACCCCGGATGAGTTTCTATTCAGACCAAGAATACCTATGCATGAAGAGGAGGGACAAGTATTTCCCTTGATGATACAGTACGAGGGAAGGTAGCATTGATCGAAGGATATGACGATGAAGGCAGACAATGGTGTGCAATCATCGCCATTGAAGAAGGATATCGAGTGGCCGACGTCACCGATGACGATCTGTTTGAAGAACTACCAGACTCAGAAGAGACAAGGGTAGAAGTAAGTCTCATGTTGTGGGTAAAACTGATCAAAAGAGAAGTGCCCCAGAGAATGATGTTGGCACTGATACGTCCAGAATACTCCGATGACGACATGACCCAGGTGCATGTCTCAGTATGAACCACAGGACCATATGACGTAGGCCTCCTGAAGGGGGTGGGAGAAGTAAAAATGTAATTGAAACCAGGAGCAATTTTACCAAGAGCATGACAATATCCCATGTCCAGAGAGGAGGATGAAGGGATTGTGAAGACAATTTCCACCATGATGGACCAGGGCATCTTAGTGACGTCAGAGTCACCATGTAATACGGTGATTTATCCTGTCAAGAAATCAAAGGGTCTTGCCGTTTAATCCAAGATTTAAGAGCGTTAAACGATATTGTTGAAGCCGAGTTCCCTCTAGTCCCTAATCCTTCGACGGGTATATTACATAAAATCGTCGAGGCAAAATATTTCACGGTGATAGACTTGAAAAATACCTTTTTCTCAATCCTGTTGCACCGTGATTCACAAGATCGGATGTCGTTCACATTCAGACAAATGCGTCTGAAAAGCACAAGGTTGCCACAGGGGTACTGCGAGTCCCCGTCCATCTTTAACAGAGTCCTCCAGATGGACCTGAGCAATATTGCAGTAGAAAGTGTTGCCTTGCAGTATGTAGATGACATTCTAGTCTGCAGCACAACAGACGAACAATGCAGGCACGATTCAGTTCAGCTACTGACTATACTGGCTGAGAAAGGCTATAAGGTTGACAAGGAAAAACTGCAATATTGTCAACAGGAGGTGCTGTACATAGGCCAGTTAATTTTGCATGAGGGGAAAAAGGTAACCCTAGAAAGGGCTGAAGCTATCATGAACACAGCAAAGCCACTCACGGTAAAGCAAATGCAGAGCGTTTTTGGGAATGTGCCATCATGTTAGAGCATGGGTCTTCGATTACAGCTCATATACCAACCCCTTGCTCCAGGCCCTGAAGAAGGCCCAGATGACAAAGGAAAAGATTGAGTGGACCGAGGCAATGGAAAAGGGGTTTACAGAACTCAAGAGCAATTTGCACGGCTCTAGTCCTCGGAATTCCTAATAATGCAGAGGAATTCTACCTGTTCTTGCACACGAATGACGTTATGACGGCAGTGCTTGCTCAAAAAACCTTGTTGGGGTACAAGCCCCTGGCATATTACAGTGGGAATCTGGACCCAGTAATGAGAGGCCCATTCCCATGCGAACAAAGCTTAGCTGCCGCAGCGTTCGCCATAGAGAAAGCGACGACCATTGTAATGGGATGTTCCATGACGTTATGCGTCGAGCACTCATTGTTTGCCATCTTAGAGAAACCAAAGGGTACGCTGACAGCTCAAAGAGCTTCTGCCTCTGAGGTGATTATATCTAACCCATCGATCAAAATAGTTCGATGTAAAACAGTGAACCCAGCTACATTCATAGCTGAGCCAGTCACTGAAGGCGAGCCGATACATGAATGTGCAAACTACGAAGAATTTTATGATGAAATCCCAAGGTTAAAAGAAAACGCCCTAGCAGGAGGAGAGATCGTTTTCATTGATGGTTCTTCAATAATCGACCAAGAAGACGGACAAAGATATTCAGGCTTTGCCATGATCAAACACATAGCAAACAGGGGAATGTCGACGTCGTTGCACGAATACCATCTCATTACTCAGCACAGGCTGCAGAGTTATTGGCGTTGATCCTCGCCATTGAGAATCACGCAGACCAGGAAGTAATGGTGTACAGGGACTCCACCTATGTGACATCGACAGTGCACGCAGGCCTAGCGCGCTGGAAAAGGAGGGGCTACCTCCGAGCGGACGACACGCCAGTGCAGCAAGCAGCCTTATTGGACAGGCTGATTAAGGCACTACAGCTCCCAGTGGGCATAGCAGTCGTGAAATGCGCCGCCCATACTCACGGGACAGATTGTGTCGTGCGGAAATCACAAAGCAGACACGGAAGCCAAGCGTATGGCATCCAAAAGTGAGACGATCATGGAAGTAGAAGTGGCGTGCACGCATGAACGAATGATGGTGGCACGAACCACACCGAAGCCTATAGTAACATGGAGCAGACATAACTGATGGAGGTACAAGGGGAGGCACCACAAGATGAAAAGCATCTTTGGAAACGTTGAGGGTGTTCTTTAAACCCCTCGGACGGATTATGGCAGCAAGACAAAGACAGCACTGGTAAACCAGTCATACCTATAGCCCTATTAAAAATAGCACTGGAACAATTGCATTACCCCTTACACATGTCAAAAGAGAATCTAGCAGCAACGCTCGCAGAAGACTGGTTCATACCGAATTTAGCAGAGCATGTTGCATTCTTTATGATGAACTGCATAATCTGCCAGCAATTCACCGCTGGGCCCACATTAAAAGTAGTGAGAGGAGTCCTCCCCCGACCAAATGGCCCTTTTCAGCACTTACACATTTGGATCATGTCGACGTAGTCGATATTTAACGGGTACAGGTACTTAATTGTAGTGGTGTGTCCATTCTCTAGATGGATAGAAGTAGGTCCCTGTAAACACCCAGACTCAACCTGTGCGCCCAAATTCCTGGTGAGGGAAGTGTTTCCTAGATGGGGGGTGTGTGAAGTGATGAGGCCAGACAACGGGGCTCATTTTGTTAGCTCAGTCTTTGAACAGATCAGCTTGTTCCTTGGTATAAAGCACAAGTTCTCGTTGGCGTATCATCCGGAAGGTAATGGTGTTTGTGAGAGGCTCAACGGCCTGTTAAAGGAAAGGATAGCCAAGTTGAAGCTTACTCTAAAGAGGGGATGATTGCACTGCCTTCCACTGGCTTTGCATGCTCTCTGGAACCAACCAGGCTACGACCATCACCTTACGCCGCACAAGATAGTCACGGGAAGGAGAATGAATACCTCTCTCACCCCACGAGATACAGCTAGATGTGATGCCCGGCCAACCAAAGAGGTACTGGGAACCGAATTGTCACAATACTTGAACTGTATGACATCCAGCCTTACTGTAATTTCAGACCCGCTGCTGCGGTGACGAAAAGCGTGCAGCACAGCACAAAGCATTACAGAAGACTCTGCAACAGACCCAGCACAAGGTCTTTGCATACCACTCGTGTTCCCTGGAGACGCATCAAGAATCATACGAAGAAAAGGTGGGATGAGCCGTGATTCAATGGTCCTTTCATCGTAGAAGACTGTACTCCATCAGCAGTCAAATTGTAGGGCAGGAGAGCATGGATTTTTCTCAATGACATTAAGCCCTTTATCGGAGAAAGCCCCCAAGCTGCACCCCACCGCGAAGAAACTACAGACAATGGGGAAGAACCTCGGCACGTGCAGACGAGATCCATGACGAGTAAGAAGGACGCATGAGCAGAAAAGCCAAGACAAAGAACCCGTTTGCAAGTTGTGGCTTAAACTGGACAGTTCCTATAAGCTAAAAGGGGATAAGGTCATAACGGACACTCTATGCATCTCAGTTGTAGGGTGAAGAAGACATTGCGCATCTAAGCCACAACACGTTTAATGACTCGGACTTAGCAGGACATCGCCTTGCAGCATCAATGGTGTCAATCTAGCAGAAATATCACAAGGGATGTGTTATCCTGTTTTCAATTAGTGCTGGAGACATGTCTGTCACTTGTAGGGAGAGTCACCAGTATCACAGACTTTATTCAAGAACCTGCCAACAAGAAAGTAATCTGGCAACTGTTAACTGTCATTGCAGAAGCCTACATTCGGTTACCTGAATACAGTGATAAGGACACAAATGCTTGCACCACAGGCAATTATAGATGAACTCGTCAATACACTCTTCTTCCGCATCATACTAGAGTGCCCAGCTATTGTCGGAAGAACCACTGACACGCTTACATTCACCAGAGATCCAACAAACACTGAACATTTGAACCAGCTGTGGGTCAAGCTGAACTACCTAGTAGCACTCCACGCAGCAGGAAAGTGCAGGGACTGGTCAGTCAAGGAAAGGCCTGTGATCCAGAAACCAGCAAGCAGGACAAATGCCCCCGTCACCCGGGGACAGCCGATAGGCACACAATGTCCGGTTTCGCCTAGTCACTGACTTTCCAGAAATGGTGGGGAGACCTGCCGAGGTTGATGTCATCGCCTTCATCAGAGATCCAGCTAATGTTGCGCATATGGGAACGCTCCTCCATGGTATCATGCTCCAAGTGGAGCTGTCCAACTTTCAAAGAGAGTATCTGAGGAGATTCCAGTGAAACCTTCAGCCGTGGGACAGATCGTGGGAGCAGAGACGAGAACTTCACTGTTTTATTTCATCTTATTACTTTACTTTGATTTTGATTGAGTGCTAGGTTTCTATTTCTTTGCATTGAACAGGTTCTAGCATGTCCTCAGGACTATAGCAAATTCAGGGGGTGGTCTGGGATCTCACCTATTCTGAATATGCACAATGAATGTGACTCGCCAAAGGTGTTAGTCAAATCTTTTTCCATAGTCTAGTAAGGGAACTGTATCCCATATCCAGAGACAATCGTCACCCACAAGAGGGGGGACACTCGCGAAGCACCAGACACTAACTTTCGAGAACCAACAATGGAGTGAGCGGAAAGAATAGAACATTGATATTTTTCTATGATCGAAATGGAGGCCGAGGACGGTAACCTGGTCATCCCACCAGCAGAGGGGGCACCCCCGCTTCCCTGGAAGGAAATGCTGCCACCTGTCTTACCACACAATCATATGTATATTCATGGTGATTATCATTGTCTTTTTGTCATTAACCATCAGAACTGCAATCTTTATTGGTGCACAAAGCGGTCCAATTGCAGTGCACCCACCTGATAATGTACGCATGAGTCCCCACACAAGCGCCTAGACCCTATATAGTTATTCCAGTCTCGAGAAAATTTGATGGTATGGTAAATGAACTAAAATTGAATGTAATTAGCAGTGATACAGACACACCTGAGTTAACGAATGAAGAGAAAAGCTGGAGACAGGGTCAGATCTGAACGAATGAAAACATAGCACGGACCACTAAACACACCAAATGCACACGAACTAGGGCAAGTGTCAATGGCTGCAGAACCCCAAGCAAAGGCAGCAGAGAGCACAAGACTGCCTGCTGAACAATCAGCCTCAGAAAACAATGAGAGAGACCGAAAGAAAGTAAGTGGAAAGCTGACTAATGCAGACATAACAAAAACCCTCGAGAAGACAGAAGCGGCTACGAGAGAATTCACTGCAAGAACACAAATGTTGATAGATCATTTATTCCCGTTCATAGCTAGAAGGAAGAAACTCCATTAGGCACTAAAAAATAAACCTGCAGAGACTGCATCGACAAACACACTGTTAGTGAGAATTCTCTTATAAGGCTAATTTCCCAAACCTAGTGAGTCCCCCAGCAGCTTTGCTGGATTTTTGGGGTTTGTTTTTTTCTCCGGCTAAGAGTGAGACTCTTTTACTCCCACTCTTAGGCATGATTTTAGTTATGTCTCTGACTATTTGTGTGCTTATGGGCTATGGGGTTTTTACTCCATAGGGCATCATCTATTTTTTGTGTATGTGTTACGCAGCACCCTCAGTGCAGTAACACAGGGGTGTCATAGTGACCCCCAAACATAGACTCCATACCCTGGGACTGACTACTGTCTCCCAGGGCATGTAAAGTCACCATTGACTTTACTAGTCCTAAATTGTGAACAGAACCAGTACAAACCATCATATTGTGGAAGTAGTGGAAGGGGTTTATTATATTGCCCCTGGGTCTGTTTTCAAGGGGGCTCTGTCTAGTCCCCCCCTTGTCGAGTTTCTGGCTGGTGGCAGTGGTTACCACGCAAAATATTCCAGCGGAATATTTCATATGTGATTTTCTCATTGATTTTAAACGCACCACTTTTTGGTGCAATGTTAAAGATACCGCCGGTTTATTTATTTAATATTAAATCCACGGTTGGTCTTTTTGCCAGAACCCTTTTTTAAAATGGCGTTCGTGCCCGTCTCTGTAACTCTGACCAAGGCCGAGCCCTTTGTTCCACTTTTTGGCGGGCTTCTCCACAGAAGCCCTCCAAAGGGTGCCACTCTGTCTGGGTTCCACAGGATGCGTGGGGAGGGGAATTGGCACCCTGGACTGCGTTGCCTTAGCAACTCAAGTCGCACTCTATTCTGATTGGCCCAGTGGTGAGCCACCCGGCATGTGTGCGTGACAGCTAGGCTGTTGAATGGGGGTTTTTCTGCATAAAAGCAGGGCTTTTGGGACTGGAACTTCAGAAGTCGGCACAGGACCTAAGAAATCCAAAGAGGGAATCAGCTGAGCCATCTGCAATGACGACACGACTGGTGGAGCCCTGCTGCAACAACCTCACCACTTTCCCGACGACAAGAGGAGATCTTCTGCTGGAAGAGTCTCCTCCCTCTGAGCTGGTGGGATCAACCAGTTCGCCCCTTCGCCTTCCAAAGAGGTCTCTTGGTCGACTCGCCTGTGCCAAGCAACCCGGCGATAGGATAGCCAAGCTTCATCACATTGACCGCGAATAAAAGGAACGCACCTTTTACTGACAAACTCCACGGCTGGTCTCTTCCCTGGGCAGTGCAACAACTACAAGGTTCCTCCTCGAAGAGATCTTCTCTTCCCCTGGTCGAATCCACGACTTGCATCCACTGCCAGGAACAACGGTCGCCGCTGGAGCTTCCTCTCTCTTTAAGGTACTGTGTTCCACCTGGCCTCCCTTTCTTCAGATTGCTAAAGGTGACCCTCAAGTCCTTGGCTTTCCAACTGGGTTGGCTCCAGACCTAACTTTACTTCTCGAATCACCCCATCCTATTTTGAACACTCTGCAAAGACTTTTAGTGCATTTTAAACTGTGTGATCCTGGGCACATTTCGCTTTGCTCCATTTAAAGTGGGCCTGGCCTATGAACTTTGTCTCTACAGTGTATACTGTCTTCACTGACTTCCTTTGGACTTAAAGTGTTGGGAACTGTTTTATTTTTATGCTCTGCCTTTTACCCCCCCCTTTAACCTAATTATTGGAGTGCCATCTAGGTTACACGCACACCTCTGTTTTGACAAAAAGTGGTGTTTTAACTTAGACTTGTCTAGTAATTGCTAGGGGAGGTGTAAACACTTTTCTGATTGTGTTTTGAACTTCATTGACTTATTGTGCTAGTGTGTTTTCTAAAGTGTCTGTTAAATAATTATATACTTTTGGTACAAAGCTCTGGTCAGTGTTTGCTTGTTCCACTGTGTTTTTAGCCCTATTGTGCATACTCTATATACTGCCTTACTCTTCTTGAGAGAAGTCTGACTGCTCAGCCACAGCTACCACGTAAATCTGGGTGGTGCAGACTGCTACCAATTGGGTTTACTGCTTACTCCTGTAGTCTTAATCTTTTTGCAGTGGTCCCCAAGGGAACTGCACAGGATTCTGCCTAACGCACACAAATTCCAACCCAAGGGACAAGCATCAGACCTAATACACAGCTATATGCAAGACCTGTGTCAGGCTGGGTAACATGGGCACTTACACGCAGAAAAGAAAAAATGCATGAGGTCCAGGAAGAAGCAGACAGAATCGTGGCGACTCGAATGGCACAGATGAAAAAGCCTGAACCATGGATTGATATGCCCGAGAGCCCTGCAACACAGAAGAATCATAGATGCGGTAAGAGATGTAGTTCTAGCTAACTACAGGAAGTCATTAAGAATCAAGAGAAGCCCACATGAAGATAACAATGAATTGAACGATTATCTGGACAGCACAGCGCATCTGGGGAACATTTGGTACAAGCACATAAAAGAAGTTGGAAGACAAAATTCAGAAGGAGAATGCTTCGTGTGCGCACTCCTAACATACAGCAGGGGAAAATCCAAGATCTTCGTGGCTGTTGAAATTGATGTCCCGACAGCACACTGTTTGGCACACGTAGCAATGTGCAACACCAGAGGACAGTTTATGGGGAAAGATGCCTCACTGATATGGGCAACTGAAACAGCATATCCCGATGAAGATGATTATGTCCAGGACATAAAGACAAGAAACAGAGCTCATACCAGGAATCACATGATCAGGTATGAAAAGCCAGAAGTGAAAAGTGCAGGAACAAGATGGGAAATTAACCCGAGACTGAACGTCCAAGGAAAAACTCCAGAAGAAGCCCAAATTTTGAAGAATAGAGGCCAAATGCAGATTTGGGGAACAGTGCTTTCACCAAACGGATGGGAAGAAGGAGTAGTGATATGCCGAGCATGGATGGTCCTTGGAGCCTGCAAAAAAGCAGTAGAAAACTCACAAAAACTGTGCAAATCTCTATGGCCAAAGTTGGTAAAGTTACTAACCTGGATCGAAGATAGAGGGGGACCATTGCAGATAGTGCCACTAGAAAGCACAAAATTGTGCTTCAGGAACAATGGCACAAGGAAGATGGGAGAGAATCAGAACTGCGGACGTATCTTTGACGCTCCAGGTATGACTCACGGAACCGCAGTAATTATGGATCATTACTGGGCATGTGGATCCAAAAACCTACATAAGGCTGCCGAGAAATTGGGGAGGCATATGTCCAATACGGAATGTCCACGTTCCTGCACTAGTGATCCCGAAGAGTGACCTGAACCTTGAAAGCTTTCCAAAAGCAGATGCCCACCTGAGGAAAAGCAGATCTGCAGAACTGGTATCCCGAATGAAGAGAGAAAACTACTTTTCTGCCAAATAGGAAGAGGCATTCCATGCAATCCCGTATGAAGACAGGCTCTTCAGCCTCACCTCATCAGTGTTCACAACGATCCTCATGCCATGGATCCAAGTTGTAGTAAATACTAAATGGTTGCAGATAACCAGATGGAAGGATTCAATACTATTAAGGAAGAACTAAGAGCAATCCGACTGATGACCCTCCAGAACAGATATGTACTTGACATTATCACAGCGATGGATGGAGGTGTTTGCACAAAAATTGGAGAATCGTGTTGCACATTTATACCTTTGCATGACGAAGAAAACTGAACCTTAACAGATGCCATAAGTATGCTGACAAACCTACAGAACCAGATGATCAATGAAACTGACGAAGTTGATGATGACAACTGGTTTGGAACACTATTTTCATGGGTCCCACAATGGATGGCAGACAAATTCAAGTTTCTGAGAGCCCTGCTATTTATAATACTACTAGGATTTTGCGTTATCAAGATAATCGTCACACAATGCCAGAAAAGTGCAAAGAAAGCCATTGGGATGAAGATCATGATTAACGTCAAACCAGGATGTAAGCCGAGAGACCTAACAGATGAAGAACTAAGAGACTTCATGAAGGCCAGCAAATTTGCACCAGAAGGAACAAAATTTGTGTATCCCAGAAGACGTAGACATTATGAAGGAAAATTGATCTATTGTAGCCCAAATGGTCAGTGTCAGTTTATGACCTGGAACAAAGACGAACATGTAAAAAAAGCAGGAAGCCTGAAAGGAGTGATAAAAATATGGACTCCAAAGAAACACGTTTAAACCATCATGTACAAACCCAGAAGACGAAGAATTGGATGCTGAAGATCTAAGTAAGAGTAACCTAAAGGAGGAAGAAGTGATCGATAAACCGACCAGAGGGGTGTGTGTAGAGGAGGTCCTAAATATGGCCTGCACTCCAGCCACCCGTTTTTGAGATGCCAGAAGCATACTCACCAAGATATGTGACGTATAAGGAGCAAATAAACCAACAGAGAGCCACAGTAGGGCTATGTCCAGTGCCCAACAGGACTTGTATACCTATTGAAGCACCAATAACCAGACAACCATGGGCCGCACGATACCCATTGAGACAACCGTACCAGCAGCTGACGTGAAATGAAGACTACTTACAAACTGTCCCGGAAGAGACCCAAAGGGCTCTCATTGGAGGCAAATTCTGACGTCACAATGGTCCGGACAGACTCGCAGAAGAAAGAAACGACAACCAAAAGGTGATAAAGACAAAATGTTTGCGAATAAGGATGTAATGCACATAAACGAAGAATAAATGCTGAACTATGTAGAAACGTAACCATTTAAACAGAATGGAAGTATGTAAGTGGCTAAATGCCTGCAAATAGGCTTGGAATGCAAGAAGCTAAGGAAACGATACTGCTTGCAATGTTTAGTAGGAGGATAGAGCGGCAAGCGCCAACTACATATCTACCTCAAGCAGCACACTATACAAGTGCGACTCCATTTTACACAAGCAGAAGTAAGCCTAGGATGATAGAGGATGGAAAGGTCAGGATTCATAAGTTAGCTCAAACTCAGACAGAAGAGCGGAATCGAAACTCAGCAAGAAGCAGCTCATGGCTAGGAAATTGAGGTCAACCCAAGGAAGGGAGGAGAGCAGCAACTCCGAAGAATCGAAACGTAAGAGCATGGAAGCCTGCCCCATGAAGGTCGAGATAAGGAGGCCCAGGCACGTGGCGAGGCTGAACAAAAGGATCTAACACACAAATAGAAGGAAATTTAATCCGATCCATGGTGAACTGACACGTGACCAGCCTGGCGCGGAGAGGTGCCCATATCTGATGTCATCCAAACCCAGAGGATGCCATAACTTTTCCGGATAAGAAGTTACAGTCCGAGGCCACTCTCAGCCAACTAATTGACATATAGGCCTGAAGGTAGTGATTGATGGAAGGGAGGCAGGGTGAATCTTGTGCCATCCCGCACCTGGGCGTCCATTCTGCATGCTGCTAATTAAAGTGGAGATTTACGTCTAGGCGTGTAACCGACCCAATCACGATGGACCAAATAATCTAGGGTCCTATAGCAAGTAGAACCAATAAGACGTCGTACTTTTAGTGACGTCTATCACGAGAGATGTAGAGGGATGGGCATAGATTATCCAATCCCCACACTCTGTTACCATTAACAGATATAATACCTATACTTAAGTTACTTTTCCCGACCAAGAAGATTTCATGTCAAACTTATGAGTTTTACACATCAATGATGACGAGAATTTGCTATAAAAGTTGCTGTTTGCATGAAGAATTTGGAAGTTGAAGCGAGACAGGCGATCGCAGCTCTGATGATTTCCATTTGTTTCCCTGTTTTTTTTACTTGTCATTAAACAGACTTCCCTTTGCCAAACCATTGACTTGTCCTTATTGATTTGTGTTGGAGTAAGAGAATCCTGCACCCCATCCTCCTCAAGGTGCAGCTATCTCGTTTTAAGGTGCCAGAGGGCGAGCTCTGAATCTCATGGGCCCGTTCAGAGGTCACTCAGCCCTCCAGTACAGAGTATATATGACCCCAATTAGACTCCATTCCATCAAGCGGCAGTTATCTCATCAGTGTCCCAGATGTAGTGGGTGAGGGGGGAACTCAGCTGGATTTTGGCATATGGTGTTAAAATGTGTTTATGGGGGCAAATCCGTGGGGGGTAGAGATAGGACTAAGAAACAAATGGTACAGCTGATGTTGATTCTGGCTAAGAGGCGGATAGGAATCATGTGGAAATGGGCCAAGGGGCCCAGAGTTATCGCATTTGATAAAAGACATCTAAATGGTGGGGATTGGCTGAAGCCGAAATTCTGCACAAACATGGGGAGAAAAGGGAAGATAGAGGGAACATTGATTGGGGGTAAATGTTAAACGAGTTGATGTCGTCACTGGATATGAAAGCACCATGAAAACAATGCACCGAAGGTGAAGCTGGGTAGAGGACTGCAATGCCCGGGAGAGGTGGAGGTGGGGGCTTATGTGAGGTGGGATTGGGTCTTATGGAATTGAGGAAAAGATATTAGGTGGATTTAAACGATTTGATGCGTCGATAAAGCTGTGGAACTACTGTTCATTCTTATTACATGGTACCATAAAAATCAAAACTAATTTGAAAAACAAAATAAATGATATCCAACTCCAACAAGAGTGTTCCAATTAATTTACAGGAGATCTCTAAAACGTGCAGGGTGCTATATTTACCGTCTGGAAGATATGCCTTCATAGGTTCGGGGGTATGCCCATAAATCTATGCTTCAGGACTGGGCTGCATGTGAACTGTAAAACCAATTCAGTTACTTTGAAATGTTTTCCTTGCCCTGCTTCCTTTATTATTCATTTAAAAGAAATTTAAAACACACATCTTACCTTAGGGTAATGGAGCATCAAAGAGAATTGACAGGTACTCTAAAGATGCACAAAAAAACGAAGGCTGTGAAACCAGAGACTGACCATAACATTTAGCAACTCAACAGAAGACAATGCGCACCCTGTGACTTACCATTACCAACATATAACCCCTCCTGCTGCAGTCCAGAAAGTAGAACCTAACCTCTTCCCTTGCTATGTAGTCACATTAGTCTGTACACCGAGATCTTCAGGCAGTTGAAGCTACAAGAGGTTATGGGTAGCAACAGGGAAGGGGTGTGTGCTTCTGGTAGGTACTAACCTCCAAGTCTTTTTAAACTCCTATGCATACAGGAAAATCAGAGGTATATTCTATTCAGATTCCAGGCCCTGCACCTTTACAAAAGGTGGGAGTCGCGGGCGAGTGACTGGTGAGGTGAATTACACGTAGCATTTATATCACGTCTCGTTTCTTACATAACCTGGTGGAGAGTTGAGGCATACAAATCTGTCAGGACTTACCCCCAGAGTTTCAGGCACTCTCTTCCCAACTCCATCGCTCTGGAAATCAATGAACAGAAAAGGTTGGTTAGAGCTGCTGTCCCGCAAATAATGCTAGGTGTACCAACCCCATTCCCCTTACCCACACAATCTCTGAACTCCAAGGAAATCTGGGCTGTGCCCAAAAAATAAGTCAAGAGAAAGAGCATGGAGAGTAGAGTGTGGAATTTAGAATTGGCATAGCAGGTGACCGCAAGACTAAGATGAACTGGGGAGGTTCTCAAACCCAGGAATGGCAGTAAATGCTGTAGTTTCAGAATCGTCAGAGCCATGTGTAGATCCACAAGATGGGTAGTGAGAGCCAAATGTCAGAACAAGGTGCATTGTTAAAACGGTGTGAGAATTTCATTACTCGAAGAATTAGGTGGTGTAGTTGGTAAGGTTTGAGGTGTGCCGCTTTTGGGTACCAGTATTGAATATTGGAGGACGCAAAAATTCTGTAATAAGGTGCTTTGGCAGAACTATAAGCATGTAACAAACATGTTAGGGTCAAGTCAGGAATAAGGTAATAAGGCAACCCTGTGTGGGTCCATCCACTGTGTTGTCAGGATCGGGGGCGATTATCAAAGCCGAGCAGGTGTCCCATTATTGGGTTAAAGGCGGTGCTGAAGGTTAGATGCAATGGAAGTAATGTGTTGGTTTTTTATCCCATTCTGATAATAGATGTGCGTGCAGGTCATATTGGAGTGAATTAGCAGAGTTGTGCAGTAGCAACGGGAGTATAAAAGTAAATATTAAAGTGCACTATGTGAGGAATCCGAGTGCATTATCACTTTATTCTCCCCAATTTACTCTGCTCAGGTGGCCAAGGAAGGGCCATCCCTTTTGGAGCCTGAACCTGGGGGTGGAGATCCAAGGGAGGATCACCTGCATGGAAGGTGATTGGGGAGAGGATGCCCACAGATGAAACGCGGTATTCCCAGTTTCCATTCCACAACGAACCATCAGTCCATGAAGCTTTTATAGGATACTGTCAAGCTAAGCCTCAGATAAATCATCCATAGAGAGAGACAGGGAAAAGGACAATAATGAGAACACCTCTTCATATGGGTAAATTGGACCCACATTCCCCTCATTCGACTGATTCAAGAAATTGGCAAAATACATCTTTCCTGTCCCCTACTAAAATAAGTTGTCACTCTTCACCACTGACATATACCCCAACTGTATCCTGTTCAGGCTCCTTTAAGACTGGGACGAGGAAGAGGAGACGGAACAAGTTACTTACCTGTAACTGTTATTTTCCAGCATGGGTCTGGAATGGCTTCACATGCTCATCAATATTCCCTGTCAGGCTGGGAATCCTCGGTAAAGAAAAATCTGTTTCAGTTTCTTTCTGAACTGTCTTTCTACTAATAACCAATCACTGGTCTCTGGGTCATACTGCCCCTAGTCAATGACTGCCCTCTACCTAAGCCCCTCCCCCTGGCAGCCATCTTCAGATTTGGTAGCACATAAAGTGGCAGTAGGACCCAGAGAAGAGCCGCAGAGGTGTCGGAGGGAGGGTTCGCATGTGAATCCATGCCATACCCATGCTGGAGAACAACAGTTATAGGTAAGTAACTTGTTCCTTCTCCAGCATGGGGTCTGGCATGGATTCACATGCTCATGAATACAAGAATACACAACAGTACACACATGCACATCCACGGGAGGTGGCAAGGCTCAACATTAAGCATTTCAACAACTCAACATTAAGCATCTCTTACCTCCTCACCAGGCTCACCTTCAAGCGAACAGGTAGCGCAGCACTGCCTGGCCGACTCTGGACTCCTCCCTGGAATCCCGTTCGATGCAGTAGAATCTTGTAAAGGTGTGTGTCGAGCTCTACGTAGCAGCCCTGCAGATGTCCAGCAGGGGCACGCCGGACAGGAACGCGGTAGTAGCAGTGATCACTCTAGTTGAATGGGCTCTCGGACAGCCGGGCAACGGTCGGTTTGCCAACCGGTGACAGTGCATGATGCAGCCGAAGAGCCATCTGGAAATGGAAGCCTTGGAGAGGGCCTTCCCTTGGTTCACAGCACCAAAGTTCACAAACAGCTGTGATGTCTTCCGAAAACTCTTCGTGCGGACCACATAGAACTTCAGCGCTCTAGCTACATCCAGAGAGTGCAAAGTCCTCTCAGCCGGCGACAAAGGTGACAGGAAGAAAACAGGTAACACCAAGGGCTTGTTGAGGTGGAAGTCCGACGGCACCTTGGCCATGAAGGGGGGGTGTGTCCTCAGCACTACCCTCATCTCGTGGAATGTCAGGTATGGAGGTTTGCAGGAGAGGGCCTGGATCTCTCCCACTCGTCGTGCAGAGGTGATGGCCACAAGAAACGCGGTCTTCCACGAAAGGAACTTCAGCGGTGCTGAATGCAAAGGCTCGAATGGAGGGCCCGTGAACCTGGTCAGCACCACATTGAGCTCCCACACCGGGCCGGAGCCTTCACCGGCGGGAACGAGCGGAATAGTCCTTTAATGAACTCCTTCACTAGGCGGTGCCACCACAGCAACGACCCCCCCGGAGTTCTGGTGTAGCGGGAGATCGCCGCCAGATGAATTTAGATGGATGGATGGATGCATGCACCAGCCCCGCCCAGGCCAGCGACAGCAAGTACAGCAGCACTTGAGGGGCTGTAATCAGTAGGGGGGTTGATCTTCTGTACACGGCACCAGACGGAGAACCTCTTCCATTTATGTCCATAGCACTTAAGAGTCGAGGAAGCCTTGGCAAGTACCTCCTTGCAGTCCGCCGGGATATCATAGCCTCCAAAATGTAGTGCTGCAGGAGCCAGGCCTGCAGGTTCAGCGACCCTGGGTCGTGGTGCAGGATCGCACCTCCTTCCCTGGCGAGAAGATCTGCGTCCGTCGGAAGCTTGACTGGAGGGGATGCTGACATGGTCAGAAGGTCCGGGTACCATATCTGTCTCAGCCACGCTGGTGCGACGAGGATCATCCTGCACCAGGACCGTGTGAGTTAACCGATGAGTTGCAGAAGCAACGGCAACAGTGGGAACGCATAGAAGAACAGGCCGTCCCAGGGGAAGGAGAATGCATTGCCCATGCTCCCCGGCTGGGGAAAACTGCTGGCGAACCTCCAGCACTTGGTGTTCGTCGTGGTCGCAAACAGATCTATCTGGGGATTGCCCCATGGTCGGAATAGGAGATCCACTTGATCCTGCTGGAGCTCCCACTCGGGAGCGCCGCTCCTTGCTTAGTGAGTCGGTGACGGTGCTCTTTACTCCTGCCAGGTGTAAGGGTACCAGGAACATCCCTTGGGCGACGGCCCAGTGCCACAGGTCCTGCGCTTCCTTGGATAGAGCTGGGGATTTGGTGCCCCCCAGCTTCCAGATGTAGAACATCGTGGTGGTGGTGTCAGTGAAGACCCCTACCACTTTGCCCTTGAGGGACGGGAGAGAGGACCTGAGGGCCCAGAACACAGCCTGGAGCTCCAGGACCTTGATGTGTAGAGACCTCTCCTCCAGGAGCCAAAGGCCTCTTGCGTGGAGATTGCGTGTGCGCCCCCATCCCTCCAGGGAGGTGTCCGTCGTCACCGTTCCCTGATGCGCTGAGGTCTGGAAGTCCATGCCCGCCGCGAGATGCACGTGGGTGCCCCACCACCGGATCGCCTGCCAGAAGGTCTCGTTGAGGGAGATCTTGTACCCAACGGGCGTCGAGGAACTCCTGCAGCGGCAGCATCCGCAACCTGCACAGTCGCTCGAGGCAGACGCAAGACATCATGCCGACCAGGGACTTGATGGACCTCACCCTGGCAACCTCTGTGGTCAACAGCCGTTGTACCTTGCCCAGGATGGCCTTCATCCTCTCCTCAGACGGTGACACCAGCCGTGCCACCGTGTTGAGTTTGGCTCCCAGGAACAGGGCATCCTGCAATGGCACCAAGCAGGACTTCGCAAATCGAGAAGAACAAGTTACTCTCTTACATGGTAACTTTCTTTCGATGGGATGGTCCGACGACGTATTCCAAATCTATGACAGTAATCACCACACCTGTGGTGCTTCGGAAAATCTTTCGGCGTCTGCGTCCTGCGTCGATGACGTTGATATGCTGCCCTCGAGGGCCTCGAGCCGACATCACCGGATGTTATAAGTAGGACGCACGACGCCCGTAGCCTCAGTTGTAGTTTTTTCCCAGAACGCGTGGCACCAATCTTCTGCCAGTATGACCACAGAAAGCCTTGGGGAAACGTAATCTGCAATTGCATAAGAAATTCGGCAGCGGGGCTGGTAGGGAGGGAGCGATATGGAATATGTCGTCGGACCATCCCATTGAAAGAACGTTACCAGGTAAGAGAGTAACTTGTTCTTCGAGGGGATTGGGTCCTCCGACGTATTCCATATCTATGACAGACTCCCAAAGCAGTACCAACGTATGGAGCAGGGAAAAAATGTATAATATAGAAATTTAGAATGCCCAATCAAATTGCAGATTAAAGGACCGCCTTGCCAAAGGTCAGATCCTGCCCATGGATAGAATCTAGGGAGTAGTGTCGTACAAAAGTATGGACCGAAGCCCAAGTGGCTTCTTCACAGATGTTATGAATAGGAACACCTCTCTGCAGGGCAGTAGAGGCAGCAATACCCCTAGTAGAATGGGCCCGTAAGCCTACCGGAGGGTCCTTACCCGCCAAGCGGTAACACTCAGAAATTGCCAAGATAATCCATCCAGAGAAAGTCTGCTTATTAACAGCTTGTGCCAAACGCTTTCCAGCGTAACCAATAAAGAGCTGATCATCGACCCGACCCGGACATGCTAGAAATCTAGAAGCTTAAAGCCCTCCTAGGAGCCAACCTAAGGAGCCTCTCCTCTTCCTTACCAGGATGTGGTGGAGGATAAAATGCCGGAAATACAACCTTTTGGCTTAAATTAAATTCTGACACCACCTTTGGAAGAAAGGAGGGACGAACTCTAAGGACAACCCTGCCCTTATGAAAAACAGTGAAGGGTGGCTTAACTGAAAGTGCCTGCAACTCACTCACTCTGCGAATGGAAGTGACGGCAACTGAAAACACAGTTTTAAGGGTTAACACCCTCAAAGAACAAGAATGTAAAGGCTCAAACGGAACACCCATAAGGAATTTCAGAACAAGGTTCAAATCCCAATCAGGCACCTGGAAAGGTGACGGCGGAAACACATTATTAAGTCCTTTGAGAAACTGAGAAATTAACAGAATTTTGAAATAAGAACACTCAGACGAGCGCTTAAATATAGACAGCGCCGCCAGGTAACCTTTATCAGTACCCCACTTGCAGGCCCCTGTGGACCAACTAAAACAAAAAAGGCAGAACTACAGGAATGTCACATGAAAAAGGATCCACATTGTTAACCCTGCACCAGTCGCAGAACTTTCTCCAACGGCAACGGTACAGGAACTTTGTTGCAGGCCGTCTGGCCGAAAGCAACACCTCCATCACATCTTCAGGGAGGGCCCAATCCTTATACCTCAACCTTTCAGAAGCCAAGCGTGAAGGTTGAGGGATCTGACCTCTGGATGGAGAACCTGACCCCCCTCCCGTGAGAGCAGGTCGTCTCGGTAGGGAAGACGACGTGGAGGGCAGATGGACAAGTCGAGAAGGTCTGGGTACCACGTCCTCCGAGCCCAAGCCGGAGCAATGAGGATCATCCAGGAACCGAACCTCCGTAACCTCCGCAGCACTTGCGTGATGACAGGGACTGGAGGAAACGCACACAGCAGTGGGAAGGACCACTCCACCACGAACGCGTCTCCTAAGGCTCCTTTTGGAAGAAATTCCTGTGAGCAGAACCTTTTGCACTGCCGGTTGACACTGGAGGCGAAGAGATCCACCTGAGGGGTACCCCAAAGGGCGAAGATCTCCAGGAGAATCTCCTGAGCCAGCTCCCACTCGTGAGAGATTGCGCTCTGCCTGCTCAGAGCGTCCGCCATCTCGTTTTTGTCTCTGGCCAGATGAACTGCTTAGATTGAAACTTCCTGCTGGATGTCCCAGAACCAGAGCTGCATCGCCTCCCTGCACAGAGGAAGTGACCCTGCCCCCCCCCCCTTTTGTTGACGTAGTGCATGGCCACTGTGTTGTCCGTCAGAATCAGGACATTCTTTTCCCGCACAGTCGGCATAAAAGCCTTTAGGGCAAGCCTGACGGCCCTCAGCTCCAACAGATTGATATGGAGTCTGGACTCCGACGGAGACCAACGACCGCTGACTGTCAACTCGTTGGCATGAGCTCCCCATCCCGTGAGGGATGCATCTGTCACGATCGTCACCTCCGGCCAGAGTAGCCAAAACAGAGCCCCCTTAATCAGATTGCCTTCAAAGGCCCACCATTGAAGGTCCTGGCCGACCAAGGGCAGCACCTGAACGGGGTCCGACATCCTGCCGGAGGACTGCGACCACTGCAGCTTGAGGGCCCACTGCAGAGATCTCATCCACAACCTGGCCTCCGGCACCAGAAGAATGCAGGATGCCATGAGGCCTGAGCAACCTCAAGAACTCGAACGCCGGGAGACTCTGGGCATGTTGAAACTTGTGCACCATCTGCCGAATGTGATGAGCCCTCACCTGGGGAGAGAAACACTGCCCCAGGGATGTGTTGAGCACTGCTCTGATGTACTGGAGCCGCTGGGTTGGCGTCAAGTGGGACTTCTTTAAGTTAAGGGAGAAGCCCAGCTTGTGAAGGGAGTGGCAGGTGACGGACAGATTATGCAGGACTTGCTCGGGAGAGCGTGCCCTGATCAACCAATCGTCCAGGTAGGGGTAGACGTGAATCCCCCCTTTCCTGAGATACGCTGCCACCACCACCATGAGCTCGGTTAAGACCCTCAGGGCAGAGGTCAATCCGAACGGCAGGACATGAAACTGAAAGTGCAAGTCGCCAACCGCAAACCTCAAGTACTTCTTGTGCTTTGGATGGATCGGCACATGAAAATAAGCGTCCTTGAGGTCGAGAGAAACCAACCCGTCCTGAAGTTGAAGCGCCTAGAGGATTTGAGAAAGAGTAACCATCTTGAACTTGTCCTTCATGAGGAGCTTGTTCAAACCGCGCAAGTCCATGATGGGTCTCAATCCCCCGTCTTTCTTCGAAATCAAAAAATAAGGGGAATACCATCCCTTGTTATTCTCCGCTACAGGCACCAGTTCTATGGCACCTTTCTCCAGCAGGGATTGAATTTCCTGCGCAAGGAGCGGATCCGGACTCTTCAAAAGAGAGATTCCCTGGTGGATTGTCGTGAGGCCTCTGCCAGAAAGGAAGACAGTAGCCGTGGGCAAGGATCTCCAGAACCCACACATCTGAAGTAATGGCACGCCAATCTACAAGATGCTGTGCCAGCCTTCCCCCAACCGGCGAACCATGGGACATGGCCTCATGACTGAGCTGAAGCGGCTGCGGCAGTGCCTGAGGGCAAAGAGGCAACTGCCCAAGCAGCCTTGGCACCACGAATACCCTGTTTTCCTCCTCTGGCACTCCTACGGTGGCCCCTTTGACTTGCAGCTCCTCTCAATTTACTAAAGGATGAGCAATACCAAACAGAATATCCCCTCCATTGCTGTCCCCTAGGACAAAAAGGCAGAGGTTGGCAAACTGCAGTGCTCAACGACTTCGCTGCAGCTTTGGAGGTCTGCAACATCTCAAGGCTCTAGTCAGCCTTGCTGCCAAAAAGATGTTCATCATCAAAGGGCATGTGGAGGAGCCGGGCCTGCACATCAGGAGCAAACCCCGACTTCCGCAACCACACAAATCTGCGTATAACCGTGCTCACCGCCATGGACCGGCTGACAATCTGCCATGTCCAGACCCGACTGAACGGACTCACACATAGCATCCTTGCCATCCTGTACGATAGCAAGAAATCCATCCTGTTCCTCCCCTTCGGGAATATTTTCAGCCACCAATGAAATACAGTTCCACAGAGTGTGCGTGAAACGCGACAAGGCACACACGGAGTTGGCTGCCTGTAAAGCCAAACCCCCTGAAGAAAACACTTTCTTCGCCCAGCCATCAAAACGCTTGTCGTCCCTATCTGGAGGGATGGTAGGGTACAACGCCTGCTTTGCTGGGGCCTTGGCCGCCTGCACCACCAAACTCTCCGGAGTGGGGTGCTTGGTCAAGTAGCAGGGGTCACTACTGGCTGGACGGTATTTTCACAGCAAAGACTTGCTCACTGCCGGGAGACTCTCCGGAGCAGTCCAAGCTGCAGCCACCCTTCTTTGCAAAGCCATATGGAAAGGCAGTACCGGGTCAGTTGGAGGACCTTGGTCGAGGATGTCCGTCAGGTCATCCTGCAGAAAATCCACAGGTGGCACAGACCACCCCAAGTAATCTGTGACCCTTAACATAAGGCGCCGGTACGAGGACTCGGCATGGGTGCCAGGCTCAGGCCGACAGAACTCCACCTCCGGAGAGGTGTCCAGACCACTGGCGTCATGCAGTGACTGACGCAGGTCTTCAATCTGGCTGTGACCAGACAAAATCTCGTCCGGCAGCTCCTCAGGCACCAAACCTTCCTCAGATCTCTCATCCCCCTCAGAAATAAAATCCAGAGGTCGTAAAGAGGGCACAGAAAAAGGGACAAAGACATTCTTAGCCTTGGCCAGAACCTTTCTGGGGGGTTCCACCATGCCATGGGGAACCTCCGACAAAGCAGCCTCGAAAGACGTGGACGGAATCGGCGTTGATGTCGAGCGAGGCGCCGACAACTTCGCTGGCATCGACACACGCCTCAAGGGCGGAGCCCCAAGCGTGTCCTTCGACAGCCTGGGCGCCGACGACTTCCTCAGAGGCAGAGCCTCGAGAGAGTCCCTCAACGACCTTGGCGCCGCAGGTGTCGATGCCTTCTTCGAAGACTTCACAGGCTCACACTGTCTCGAGGGCATCGAGGACCGGGACCTGGAAGGGGCATGTCTAGAGCGACCATCCTTAGCCGACCGGGACCTCGAAGGCGTCCGGTGCTCACGACGACCACTCGAGCCCGAAGGCGTATGAGCGGTGTCTCTAGCACGGTCATGGCCGGCGTCCTTTGATGGCGCGGACGGACCAGAGCCCTGCGATTGAAAAAACGCCATCATCTTCTTTCGGAAGGAATCCCATTCCTCAGGAGTGGAATGCTTGTTGGGACAAGCAACCCGCCGACGGGCGGAGTCCTCGGATGAGGATGGGGAAGGTGACATGTGACGGCGCTTCCGTGAGTGCCTCGAACAGGCAGAGGAATGACGAGACCGACTCCTGGACCGGGACCCCCTCGGACTCACGACGACGATGATGATGCAGAGAGTCGTCCCTCGAATCGTCCGTCGAAAGTCCAGTGGATCGCGATTTCCGGGGCTTGGCCACCTTACCCACCGACAGCTTCTTCTTATGCTCCCGCAAGGCCTTCGATGTAAGCGACTGGCAGTCGACACAGTCATCCGTATCATGGTCCTCCCCGAGGCACCAGAGGCAAGCGCTGTGCGTGAACGACATCTTGGACCCGCATCTTGGACCCGCACACCCGACACTTCTTAAAACCCGACCACGGGGTGGAAGAAGCCAAAGACGACATTTCACAAACTAACCGATTCGAAGAACCGAAATAACAGGATTCAGTAGAACCGAGGCACGCTGAGAACTCCGAAGCAAACACGCTTGCGGAAAAAACAGAACTGAGGCTACAGGCGTCGTGCGTCCTACTTATAACATCCGGTGATGTCGGCCCTCTAGGACAGCGTATCGATGTCAGACACAGGATACGAAAGATTTTCCAAAGCAGCACAGCTGTGTTGATTACGGTCATAGATATGGAATACGTCGGAGGACCCAATCCCCTCGAACCCCAGTTCCGTGAGCAGGCGGACGGTCCTCGCTGTTTGGTCGACGGCGAGTTCTCCTGACTTTGCTCGGATGAGCCAATTGTCCAGATAGGGGTAGACGTGGATCCCCTGCAGGCGCAGCTGCAATGCCACCGGTGCCAGGCACTTAGTGAAGACCCTTGGTGCCGATTTCAGACCGAAGGGTAGTGCCTTGAACTGATAGTGCCACCACAAAACGCAGAAACTTTCGATGTCCTTTGTGTATGGGGATGTGGAAGTAGGCATCCTCCAGGTCCAGCGACGACAGGCAGTCTCCTTCCTCCAGTTCCAGTACGTGCTGAAGGGTGACCATCCGGAACTTCTGGGATTTTATGAATTTGTTGAGGCGCCAGAGGTCTAGAATGGCCCGCCAGCCCCTGGTCTTCTTTCGGACGAGGAAGTACCGCAAGTATACTCCGGAGCCCCGGAGCGTCTTTGGGACGAGTTCTATCGTGCCCTTCTTCAGCATTGCTCATACCTCCAGAAGCAGCTGCGGGATGTGGTTTTCCTTCCTGGCCACTGGTGGAAAATGGGGACACTTCTTTTGGAACTCCAGAGTGTGCCCGTGGGCCAGGGCATCCAGCACCCAACGGTCGGTGGAGATGGACTTCCATGTGCCAACGAAGTTTGCCAGGTGGCCTCCCACCAGCGTGCTTGGGCGGGGCCCAACGTCACAGCCGGTTCATTCTTGCTTTGCCGAGGCCTTGCCAGCTTGGGCGCCTTGGCGACGACGACGGTGGCCACCGGCCTTGTTGCAGCCTCTGTAGGCTTCCTGTGATGAAGAGTGGGCTGCCTGGCGGTACGAGGAACTGCCGCCGAATCCTTTGGAGGCACCTTGGGACTTGCCTCCGGAGGTCCGAAAGAACGGCTGTCGCTGATGGAAAGAGCCCAAGGCCCGGGCCGTCTCGTTTTCTGCCTTGATGGCCTGCAGTGACTCGTTCACTGCCTTGCCGAACAGATTGTTCCCGTCGAAGGGCATGTCCAGCACCCTGGTCTGCATGTCTTGACGGAGCCAACTGCACCGGAGAAGGCAAATGCTGTTGCCCATCTGGCAAAAACAGTTGTCGGCGATGTCTGTGGCCACCATGATGGCGTGCTCCGACGCCACCTCACCTTCCTGTAGGATTTCAAGGGTTTCCGCCCGCTTGTCGTCTGGGAGGAAGTCCAGGAGGGGAGCGATCTTAAACCACAACTCCCTGTCGTAGCGGGCCACAGTCGCGAAGGCGTTGGCCGCCTTGATGGTCGTTGCTGCTGATGAGGTGACCAGTTGTCCCATGGCGTCCAGCTTCTTCCCCTCACCATCCGGCGGGGAAGTGGAAGTTGATGCTGTCGCCCCTGCTGATTTCTTCTTGGCCGCCGCGGAGACCACCGAATCCGGGGACGGCAGTGCCCTGAGGCACATAGGCACAGAGTCTGGGACCCGGTACCGGTTCTCGTACTGGTCCCTCTTTGCAGGAGCCATGGATGAGTTCTTTAGAAGGGACAGTCCTTCGTCCCAGATGTCGTACAGTAACGGGACTGAGAGGACGGTCTTCCTCTTGGCCTCCCGTCGTTGGTAGAGGAACCCCTCCTCCTGCTGTTCGGGGCATAGCTGGAACAGCTCCGATGCCCTGGTGATCATGGTGTGAAAGGAGCCAATTTTGTCGGAAGAGGAAGCCCAGGGAGGGGGTGATGGGAGATCCGTTCCATTGTCACCACCGTCGTCCGTGTCTCTGTCTCTTCCCTCGGTGGAGGGGATGGAGGTGAAGGATGGAAGGGTGGGGGAGGATGGACTCTCCTCTGCTTGGGTAGAGGACTCCGACGGTCTGGGTGCCGCTGGATCGTCCTCCGGAGGCAAGGGTAGCCTCGTCCTTATCTCGGTGCACTGGGTTTGCAGTGCCAGCAAAATGTCATCCTGTCTGTAGGAGGTGGCATCGGTTGCGACGGGAGCGCCGGCAGCAGCGTGGTGTCCGATCCTCGTCGATCTGCCGCTATTCGTCGGCTCCACCCTCGCTCTCCACATCCGCCTCGTTGGGATCCTTCCTGCGGACCCTCTCCTCAAACCTCTTGTCCAGGGTTGCCTTGACGATAGACAACTCGTCCTCGGAAAAGGTATCCGAGTCCATTAGGACTACTTCGCACCCCCCTTTCTCATCCTGGGGGGTTTCATGGGGGTCTTTTCGATAGGCTGGAAAGACAATTCCCACTGGGATGGCAGGGAAGCTCTAGGCCTAGAGGTCGTCTCCATTGGGGTCGCCTCTGCAGCCTTCGCCAGGGCCACCACAAATCTCTCAATCGAGGCTGTAGCCGGGTAAATCTGGGCCTTCACGATCTAAGGAGCGTGTGAGGCCATCACCGCAAGGGGGTGGGGGGGTGTCACCGCCTCGTTCCCCCTTGGCTTTCTCTGTCAGGACCTGCCGGGGCTTCTCCCGAAGTTTACCCGGGTTCTCCGACTTCCTTTTCCCCGAGCTGGATCGTTGGCTCGTGGTCGACGACATCGGTGACATCGTGCCGTGCCTGGCAGCCGAGGAGCCCGAACCAACAGCACTCCCGGTGCCCGTGGACTTGCGGTGCTTTGCCTTCGGTTGGACCCCCGTCGCAGGAGTGCCCTCAAAGGTTTTAGAGGACCGCTCAGACGACTTCTCACCCGCTGCTGGGCTCTTCGCCTCCAGCCAGTTAGCGAGTCGGGTACAACTGTCCTTCATGGTCCGGGCGGACATGTCTTGCAGAACGCACAGTCCTCCGCCACGTGCGACTTGTCGGCGTGAAGGCAGTAGAGGCACCGGGAGTGCTCATCTTCCTTGAAGGCGTTCTGTAGTCCACATCCTGGGCAGATCCTAAACAGCTTCGATCCAGTTGGTGTCGAGTCTCCTTTGTCCTGGGCCATCTTCCTGAATCCTCCAAGAAGTGAAATTTGACGGAAAATCGCCCTTTAGGGGCGTAGAATTTTCCAAAACGGATACCTTTTAAACAGAAGATGAAACGGTGGAGCTTGAGGCTCGATTTGACCAACAAATAAAGAGTAAACTCATAGGAAAAACGCAACACGCAGTAAAAGCTCGAGAGCTAAAGCACGAGGACTCCCAACACTTGAACGTGCAGTAAAAATCTGAAGATGACTGCCAGAGGAGGGGCTTAGGTAGAGGGCAGTCACTGGCAAGGGTCAGTATGACCCAGAGACCAGTGATTGATTATTAGTAGAAAGACAGTTAACAAACGAAACTGAAACTGATATTTCTTTTACCGAGGATTCCCAGCCTGACGGGGAATATTCATGAGCCTGTGAATCCATGCCAGACCCCATGCTGGAGAATAGGAGTAATATACACTCCTAGTCCGTTTCACCACTACTGAGACAAGGAAGATGCCTGAAAAGGGTCAGGGATGTCCTGTTAATTGTTTTAATCCGGGTCAGACCAACTACTCACACCTGCAACCTATTGGGAGGCTACAGGTGCTTAAAGGGAGGCCCAAGCACCAGTTCAAGGAGAACCCGCCTGGAGAGAAGGTGGCAGACATGCGGCAATGAGCAGGCTGGAGCAGGACGGGCAGAGAGGACGCTCTGCGCTCCCAGGGAAGGAAGGAGGTGCAGCGACCTGAGTGGGCCGCGAGGGGAGCAAAACCCCAACACTTGCCGGTGTTTCCTTCTCCCAGCTGTAGCTGGGAAACACAGAGAACGCCCGACTGCCGCAAGATGCTGCCCGAAGGTTCTTAGGTAGCGAGCGCTACCCTAACATGTCTGCGCTGCTCGCTACAACTCCCGACGCCTATTCAGGAGTAGAGAGGCAGATGAAGAGCAGTACAAAGCCACCCGACAAAGCCGAGCGGCTCCTGTGAGTACGAGAGAGAGAATACTCATACCAGAGTGCTCTGGGGTGCATGTGAGTGTTGCTGGCAGGTATTAGCATACTTGATCGCAGCCCAATAGTCCAATTGACCTTTTCCAAATTGACAAAATTTCTTCGTTGGTTTTTTTTAGGCATTTCAGTCAATTTTAATTAAATATAGAAGTGGGGTAAGGGAATAGGTTAAGGTGGGGGGAAGTTGGAGGAGTGTGGGGGGTCTCACGCCGCATTTTCAAACAAAACAAATTAGGTCAATTAGGAAAAGGTCAATTTTTTTTCCATTCAAATAGACCTAAACCTTGCTGGGCAGGCGAAAGACGCATAACAATAGAGTTTGGAACCAGAGTGAAGAGAGGAGGAACTGTGAATGAATTACCAAGTGACTTTTGAAATAAGAATGAAGCATAGAAAAGGTGTTAAGTATTAAGGGAAATACCATGGCCAATATTGAACACGAAACTACAGAAAAGATATGAAAAGCATGTAAAAGTGTGGTACAGCTGGAAAACAAATACATGCCATGTTACAAGGAGTTGAAAAGTGTTGCAAGCAATAAGGAACCAAGTGAAAGATGTTATGAACAGTTATGAACTGAATGAGAGGCAGTTGTGATAGACAAGTTGTGGAACTTGAAAGGGCAAAGTGAATGCAAGAACATAGACCATCAATCAAGTTGTATGCAAATTGTGGCACAGCAAAAAGACTACCAATATACAAATACTGATGAAGTCCTAAGTTGCCAGAAAGAGGAAAAGAAACCACAACAGATGGTTAGTGCCGACACTGGGGTTTGGTGAAAAACCTGTGCTAATCAAGAAAGCCTAAAGAGAAACAGAAAGTGCCATGGGTTATGGGTTGTGTGACCTATAATTGGTGGAGCGTGGGGTCCAACAACTGCACCTAGACTGAGTAGCCCCAGGAAGAACCAACAAAAGCCTGAAGACCAAGGCTGTGTGATATAATTGCTTAAGTGGAAAAGAGCATTTTTGTTTCATACAAGTTGAAAGGAGTACCAGTGGAAATTGACAATATTTGTGAAAACCAAGAGACTGGAACCGCTTGGAACTGTGCTGATCTTGGGGAATGGAACCCCGAGTCCTGTTTTGTTTGTGGAACTATTTCAACTTTAGGAAGGGGAAGCTGACCCAATCCCGAGCTGGAAGAAGCTCAGAACATTATTGTGAACACTGTTTCTTGTGGTGCTGTCATTCCTACACATTGAATGTTTCTAAGTGTGAGGGCAAGTATAGGTTTTGGACACAGATAAACTTGAGTTGAACTCACTGAAACAGACGATCCGTAGTTTTAGATAGGGAAATTCCACCTTAGCGTAGGGCAAGATAAACCTTAATCAATCCGGACATATGAAATAGAATTCCTTTTGTTCAAAAATGGAATCTGTTGTCTGTCTTGCTTCATGATGCCTTCACAACTAACAGAGCTATATATGGGGGAGGGTCGTTAATCAACATAATACAAGAAGTGGGCTCTGTGGCGGCACTACTGATAGCTAAGCATTATGTCTCCCTTCAGGTCAATCAATTCAACATAACGCCATGGGTAGCTGAAGTGAGATTACGTATTTTATGGCATCACAAGAATTGACTTCACAGGAAGTGACATTACATGACCTTTGACACCCCCAATGACATCACAGTAAGTGATGTCAGACAAACTGTCACAGATGGTTCAAAGGAAGCCCCAACTTCCAGAGATGATTTGATTATTTAATGCACGTTTAGTAGGGAGTGAGGGCTGTACCTCTTGCTATAACCAACTGGTAACGTTCTTCGATGAGGCATACATGGGAGGACACAATCCATTCGAAGAACAAGTTACTGACCAACTGGTAACGTTCTTTCGACTCGATGTTCCTGCCACATATCTCGCCAGCTTTGCTGCTTCGGAAAAAAATAATTCTCGGCAGAGGGCGCTGTGCACGAGGTTGTGGCATCTATGTCCCTCGACGGTCTCTGTAGCGTGTCAAAGTCACCAGCAGTATAAGTAGCTTGTGCCGTGCCCGTTAGCTTCAGTTCCGTTTTTTTGTATAATCAACTAATCATTCAGTCGTGGCCAAGACTGTAAGCTCTTCGTGAAACGCAAAGTATAAATCACGTAAATTGTACAGTGGGGTAGGATGGGAGGGGCGATGAGGAATACGTGGGAGGAACATCCAGTCGAAAGAAAGTTAACAGTTGGTAAGTAACTTTCTTTGAATGGAATGTGTCCTCCCACGTATACCTCATCTATGATACACTCCCATAGCAGTGATAATTTAGGAGATGGGAGTACTATTTAGTTTTATCATGTATAGAAGAAGTACAGCTTTTGGAAACAATCCCTCATGGGAAGAAGAGGCGTCTAAGCAGTAATGCTTAACAAAAGTGTGTATTGATGCCCACGTTGCAGCTCAATAGATATCAACTACAGGACTCGGAAGTTGCCATACCCCTCGTGGAAAGGGCACGAAGCCCTTCTGGCGGGTCTTTCCCGACTAACCTGTAACGCTCCACAATAGCCAAAGTAATCCAGCGGGATATAGTATGTTTAGTCACTGCTAGTCCCAGTTAATGACCGTTATAATAATGGCGCAATTTTGACATTCTTGCTATATAAAAACTCAGAGCCCTTTTTGGGTCCAGTCTGTGTAATCTCTCCTCTTCTTTACCCAAGTGAGGAGGAGGGTAGAAGGTTGGGAGTGTTTATTTTTTGTAACAAGTGAAAATCAGAAACTACTTTCGGCAAGAAAGAAGGTTTAACTCTAACCACTGTGCTTGTGAAAGGTAGTATACAGAGGATTGCATGAGAGAACTTGTAACTCACTAACCCTGCGGGCTGATGTTAAAGCCACAAGAAGGGCAGTTTTAAGTGTCAAAAGCCTTAAAGGACAGGAATGTAAAGGCTCAAAGGGTATACAAGTTAGGAATTTCAACACAAGATTCAAATCCCAAGCAGGTACCTGAAATGGTAATGGAGGATACACGTTTGTGAGCCCTGCACAAATTGGATAATCAATGGAATCTTGAAATAGGAAACCTCTTCCGAGGAGCGCTTAAAAATGGAAAGCGCTGCCAGGTATCCCTTTATTGTTCCAACCTGGAGCCCCAGATTGGCCAAATGTAACACAAAATATAGCACCATAGGAATGCCACATTGAAAAGAGTCCACAATCTTATCCTTGCACCAGTTACTTTATTCCAACAACACCGGTACAAGGATTTAGTTGCTAGCCTTCTGGCTGAAAGCAAAATCTCCATTACGTCGTCCAGGATGTCCCAATCCTTATGTCGCAACCTCTCAGAAACCATGCTTGAAGGTTGAGTGTCTTGACCTCTGGATGGAGAACTCGACCTTCCTCTTGCGAGAGAAGATCCTCTCTTTGGGGAAGACTTCTTGGAGGGCAGATGGACGTGTCCAGAAGGTGCGGTACCACGTCCTCATGGCCCAATTCGGGGCAATTAGGATCATGTGTTTCTCAAACTTTCTCAACCTACTGATTATGTGAGGAATCACGGGGACTGGAAGAAACGCGTGCAGAAGTGGAAACTCCCAGCCCACCACAAACGCATCTCCTAGAACTCCTCTCGGAGGAAATTCCCTTGAGCAGTACAGTTCGCACTTCCGGTTGGCACTGGTCACAAACAGATTCAGTTGAGGGGTTCCACCAAAGGGTGAAGATCTTTTGAAGGCCTTCCTGAGCTAGTTCCCACTCGTGGGAGACTGTGCTCTGCCTGCTGAGAGCATCTGCAGCTGTGTTGTGCTCTCTGGCTAGGTGAACAGCCGACAGATTCCTTCTTGTATTGCCCAGAATCAGAACTGCATTGCTTCTCCGCACAGCGATAGTGACCCTACGCCTCCTCTCTTGTTGATGTAGTACATGGCCACTGTGTTGTCCGTCATTATTAGGACATTCTTTCCCCATACAGAGGGCAGTAAGGACTTCAGCACTAGTCTGATTGCCCTGAGCTCCAAACGGTTGTTGTGTAGTTTGGACTCCGATGGAGACCAATGACCGCTGATTGTCAGATAGTTGGTGTGGGCCCCCTACCCCGTGAGTGAGGCGTCCATCAATACTGTTATCTCTGGCCATGGTTGCCAAAAAGATTCTCCTTTGAGGATATTGTCATTGCAAGCCCACCATGGAAGGTCCTGAGCAACTTTGCTTGGAACATGCAGAAGATCCGACATATTCTCTGAGAATTGGGACCACTGAGTCCTGCGGGCTCATTGAAGGGATCTCATCCTCAATCGGGCCTCTGGCACCAGAAAAATGCAGCATGCCATGAGACTGAGCAACCTCAGAAAATCGAAGCCCGGCAGATGCTGAGCATTCTGGAACTTTGTTACCATCGGCAGAATGTGATGAGCTCTCACCTCGGGAGGCGATGCTTTCCCTGAGGAAGTATCCAGGACTGCTCCAAAAAATTGGAGTCTTTGGAATGGTACCATATGGCACTTCTTGTAATTGAGGGAGAAGCCCAGTCTGTGTAGGGAGTGGCAGGTGATTGATAGAGGTTCCTGAGCTTGTTCGGGGGAAAGAGGCCTGATCAACCAATCGTCCAGATAGGGTAGACGTGAATCTCCCCTCTCCCGAGACTCGCTGCCACAACCGCCATCAATTTGGTGAAAACCCTTGGGGCGTAGGTCGGCCTGAATGGCAGAACTCAAAAGTGAGAACCGCCAACCGCAAACCTCAGTTAATTTCTGTGCTTGAGATGGATTGGCACATGAAAATAAGCATCCTGAAAATCCAATGATACCAACCAGTCTTGGAGGTGGAGAGCCTGAAGGATCTGAGAAAGGGTTACCATCTTGAACTTGTCCTTCTTGAGGACCTTGTTCAGGTTTCTTAAGTCCAAGATGGGTCTCAGTCCTCCATGCTTCTTTGGGATGAGAAAGTAAGGGGAGTACCAACCCTTGTTCCTCTCCGCTACAGGTACATGTTCTATTCCACCTTTCTCTAGCAGGGTTAACATTTCCTGCACAAGGAGCGGATCTGGAATTTTGACAAAGTTGGTTCCTGGTGGATGGTCCTGATGCTTTTTTAGGAATGGAAAGCAGTAACCTTGAGCTACTGAGCTACTGTTTCCAGTGCCCAAGCATCTGAAGTAAAGCCCTGCCATTCGTTCAGATGCTGAGATTTTCTGCCTCCCACCAGGGTCTTGTGTGACAAGGTCTCAGGGTGATTTAGAGGCGGCTGCAGGAGCGGCTGAGGGAAAAGATGCCGCCGCTGAGGCTGATTTTGCACCTCTTCCTCTTCCACCACGAGGGAACTTTCTGTACAGCCTGTCCTTTTTCTCTACCAACTGAGGAGTAGTATCGAAAAGAACAACCTCTCCAGGAAGATGAGCCCGAATAAGGTTTTTGAGGCTGTCGCATAGAGGTGCTAAGGGACTTAGCTGCCGCTTAGGAGGTCTGCAGTTTCTCTAAGCTCTCATCAGCTTTACTGCCAAACTGCCTTGAGCCGTCAAAAGGCATGTTGAGTAGCCTGGCCTGCACGTCCAGTGCAAAACCAGACTTCCTCAACCACGCAAATCTGCGCAATACTGTGCTTGAAGCCATGGATCTGCTGATGCGGTCAGCAGTATCCAGTCCTGATTGGAGACACTATCCCATTGCCTCCTTGCCTGCTTGAACAATATCCAGAAAGCCTTCCCTTTCTTCGCCTTCTGGAATATGTTCAGCCACCGCCGTAACAATCCCACAGGGTAGGGGTGAACCTGGCCAGGGAACAGGTAACATTAGCGGACCTAAGGGCCATACTGCCTGAGGTAAACACCTTGCAAGTCCAAGCGTCCACTTTTTTATCATCTCTATCCGGGGGGATAAGCTGACTGTCTTGTGGAAGTTGCAGCTTGGACCACTAGACTCAGGCATATGGTGCTTGCTAAGATAATCAGGGTCACAGCCTGATGGTGTACACTTTCTGGTAACATTTCAATGAACTGCTGCCCCAGATTAAGGAGCCTCCCAGTTTGCTACCACTGTTCTTTGAAGAGCCCTATGAAAAGGAAGAACGGGTCTTTTTGGGGGCCCTAGTCCAGGATATCGGTCAGGTCATTCTGTTCGAAGGTTGGTGAGGATCTACCCCAACCCATATAGTCAGCCACCCTGTTCATCAGGTTCCTGTAGCCCGAGTCTGCATGTTCTGCAGGATCAGGTTTAACAAAATGTAACTCTGGTGACGTATCAAGGCCACTGGCAGAGTGAAGGGTGCCACAAAGATCTCTCATCTTTGACTCAGGGTCAATTAATTCCTCTGGTACATCTCTAATATCACATTTTACTCCCAATGGAGAAATATCTTCCTCTGAGGCACTTTCCTCATCAAAAAGAGGACATAAGACTTTTAAAAAAGTCTAATTTCGGTAAAGGTGTGTACCTTTTTTCTTGCTCTTGAATTTGCCTAAAGGGAATCGAAGGAATCTTCAAGGCGTTGATGACGTCTTCGATAACGGAGTTAATGTCTCTTTTGGCTTCTCCATCGAAGCAATGGGCGCCGACGGGCTCGTCTAATGCTTTGACAGTTTATGCTTGTTAGCTGGTGTTGGAGAATCACTCGATTCTCGAGGAACCTTTGACGTTTTAACATTGGTTCGAGAATGTCGAGTTTACGCCTTACTACTGATCTTCGCCGAAGTAGTTTCTGACCTTCCTGCATCGTCCAAAGGAGCGATCGGGGTCTGGCTCTTTCAAGGTTTCTTTGAGGGGGTCACGCTGCATTCTCAAAGACCTTCATTGTGTGCACTCTAAATTCTTCCCATTTTCTAGGGGAATCCGACCTAGTCGGACATCATACAACCTCAGTAGAGGTATCTGACAAAGGAGATTATCTAGGTCTCCTCTTCGCCTTCTTGGAACTTTTTGAATTGCACTCAATACACTTTTTAAACCCCGTTTTAGGAGTGAAAGGGGTCGAAGATGATGACATTTTCGTGAGGAAAATACGAAGTGCACCATTAACTCGATTGAGAAGCTATCTGAAACACAGAACTGAAGCCAACGGCATGGCACGAGCTACTTATACTGCTGGTGACGTCGACACGCTACGGAGACCGTCGAGGGACATAGACGCCATGACCTCGTGCACAGTGCCCTTTTTTTTCTGAAGCAGCGAAGCTGGCGAGATACGACTATCATAGATGAGGAATACGTGGGAGGACACAATCCATTCGAAACAGTGATTTTCACTCCAACCTAGGCTTCCCAATTCCCCAGGATAGGATATGCCAAATATTGACCCATTCTATCTAATTTCTAGCCTATCTTCTTGGGATTATCAGAAGAGGGGATTACCAACTTTCTTTATTCGATAGCTACTGGTCTTAAAGAGGTATGGCCTGCCCCTGTAGGAAGCCAGTCTGTACTGTTGTGGGATGACTAACAGGACAAACCAGCTGGCATTGCAGAGAGGACCAGACAGGAGGCAAACCCCCACAAAAGAAAAATCCTCCTGGAAGTAGTCAGATATGTCATCTGACGGTGGGCAGAGAAGTTCCAGGGCGGGAGGAGAACAGCTGACTGCCGAGAGGACAGGATTAGGAGAGGCACAGGGCTAGACGGGAAAGTCAGACGGACAGGACTCAGGAAGGAGGAATGAGAACAGAGAACAGGAAAACAAAGCAGAAACTGCAAACAGAGCCTCAATCCTGAAGATTCACAAATCTTAAGAGTTGAGACGCGGTACGATTTGAAGCCGGGCTGCTGATAGACAACAACAAGCACCATGGAGCATGATGGAGCGATGGTTGCCATTTTGAAAATGACTAGACTGCTGCTGCTCCTCTAGAGCAACAAAGCAGCTTCGATTGCAGCCATAGAAAGCCATCTGCACTGTACATTCTGACAGGGATCACCTAAAGTCAGTAGACTTTTCTATAGAGACTCCCCTCAAGTTGTCTAGACTCTTATCAGTTAGTAGCTACCGGAGGATATGAGGATGTGCCCTCAGATACTCCACCCCACCCCACTTGCTCTTAATTCCTTTCCTCGCCTTGATATTTCTCTCCTTACCTTTACATGCTACTTTCCTCCTCCATTCTCCATCCTCCTTCAAGTCTTCTATGATCTGCGTCTTACTCCTCTGTTCCTCCGATGTCTCACACACCTATTACCTGCCTCCTCCCTTCAATGTTACTGCCCCTTCCTCTCACACTACTACTCCCTATTACTCCCACCTTCACACTGCTAGTCTCACCTCCACCTTCTCCCACAATCACTTTCAACTCTCATAATCGGCTCCATATTCATTCCCTACACTCCCTCCGCTAGTCTCACACGCAGTCACAAAGTAGTACCATATGCACTCACCAATCAATACCTCACCTACACTAGCATTCAAATCTCAGTATTTGTCCTGCCTCCTACTAGTCTCTTGGTCTGCCACCTTCTCCTCCAACCTCAACCAAAAAACCCACAAATTGCCAATTCCTGGATTTTCATATAACCCCATCCTATCCTCTCTTCTAGTTGGTTGTCTGGCCCTGGCAAATCTGGACACATCTTCCCCGCCCGGGTGGTGTTCCATACAAAAAAAGAATATAGCATTTTAAGCCCTGCCACTTTTCCCTGTGCATGTTTGCCACAGAACAACGTCGGTCTGGCTTGTACAGTGTCCGGGTTTGTGGTGGGGAGAAGGGAGGGGGCGATATTTGGTCCTAGTGGGTACTTGGTGCCTACTTTAAGTATCTGGTGGTCTAGGGATTCCTCCAAATTTTTGCTGCCGCTCCCTTGAGTACTGGGGAATGGTGCGCAACACATCTACATCTACAACACGTCTACAACAAGTAGGCTCTACTGTGGCTTCCACTCTCTCTCCCTCCCTCCCTCCCTCGTTTTTGCCGGATTGTCGCTGCAAAGTGTAATGCATGGGGCACAGTCGAGTTGTGCTTCTTCTGTTGGTATCTCACTGCAGTATTGTTTTTAGTCACAAGCATGTGCAATCAGAGGCACAGGGTGATGCATGATGTGGGTACTGCCCATGCATAGAAAAAGGCACTTTGGGCGTGCACTGGAATTTGGGCCCTCTCAATTCACAACGTCCCCCTCTGGGGTAGGAATGGCTCTGGCTTACAGCCTGGTAGGCTTCCCAGCTCAGGCTGAAAGCGGTTGACATATCCTCTTGACAAGGTCAGGTTACTGGCACTAGTGACATACCAGAAAGCAACACTGCAACAGTAAAAAAAAAAAAAAAGAATTACAATAAGGAGGCAATTAAACAAATATCAAATAGTACTAAGGCGGCCAAAAGGGTATTTTAATCAATCATATACTAACTATGGGGCTGCCTTGATATCTAATCAGCCCACCCATGATTTGTTGAAAGCACATGTTAGGGAGATTTATAATTTGTATGCTTCATCCCTCTCCTAGTGAGGCCCCCAGCACTTTTTGCTGGACTTGGAGCCTTTTTCCACTCATTCATTCTTATGGGCTCTGTCTTTTGGAACTCTATTCTTTGTATTTTACCTGTACTATGGAGTCAATTTTCTCCATAACTGGCAAAGGCATCTGTATTTTACTATTGCATTACACAGCTCCTTATGGGCAGTGTTGCTGGGGACCCTTAGGGTTCTCCCTTGAGATGCTTTTTCTTTATCATCTTTATTTAATAATTTCAAACAAACTTATGCAAGAATACCACAATGCACAACTTGAATAGTACAATTGAGATATTATGCATTTTTAACACTCAACTATTAAACATTGTATTTGCCCCATAAAATTAGTTATAAATTAAACATCCCCCACTTTCAATAGGACAACAATCATCTTTCCTAAATAACGCCAAAATAATCATAAAAAATACCTTTATCCACTTGGACAAGAACACAAAAACATTTACACAAACCATATCACTTCATTTCTTGGCTGCTTAAACAAATATATTACTTAATCTGAAGCTCCATTAGCATATACATCATTAAAGGGCATCCAAAGAGCCCAATATTTGCCCTCCCTACCGAGTCTCTGAAACATGACATGCTCAAAATCAGATAGTATCAAAGTATCATTAATCCACCCCTGGATGCTTTTTCTTTATCATAGAGTTACTACAGTTCTTAACGATAGATACTTAGTATCTCCCCTAAAACTTTATAGTCTGAGAAATTGGCACATACCATTTTATGTGGAGTGCCAAAGGGATACCTAGTATCCCCTTCCTCTGCTCGTGTTACTCTTTAGTCACATAGACAATCTCCTAGTTATGGCTGGTGGCAGGGCACGTGTTCTACCAACTGTTATTGTTCTACCGCAGGCTATATCCTTAGCCTCGGTAGTGCACAATAGGGGCACACAAGTACTAACATGGGGCCTTCCTTCTTATTTCGCCATTACTAGAGAGGTTGTTCTTTGTTAGCCCTTTATCTACCATTATGGGAGGGGAGGCCGATGTGTGTGTTTTGCCTTTGGCTGGAACCCTTAGGTGTCCGCGCCTAGGCTGCATAGTGTCTGGGCAGGCAGGGAGTGTGGGGAGGGGGGAGTTTTCCACCCCCCTGTCCGTTGTCAGAGTGCCTGAATAATCAGCTCACACTGAAGGTCTAGCTGTACTGATTGGACAGCCAAACGCCCCTTTCTGTAAATTGCTGAGAGAGATTGCAGAGGAATGTGTGCTGGAACTGTATAAAAGGTGAGGCTCCTGGAGTGAAATAGAAGTCGACCACTGGAAGTGTTACGCTCACCTGGCTCCCACAGGGGCGTCGATCTGAACTGGACAGCTGCGGTCTCCACCAATGTGACGCGTAGTGCAGAGATGACAGACTGGACTGGCCCACCTAGCTTCGTTTGCTTGGCCCGTAGGAGTATTCTTCTGCAAATGGAGAAAGGGAATTAACCACCCGTGGAGTTGAGTGTTAACCCTCCCACCCCCGCTGTTCTCCCCACTGATCACCTTTAATGTCCCTCTTTTAGTCTCACCTGATGGTTTGGAAAGATGAGCTCTCCATCCTCCATTGAGCGCAGGGGCGCGTAGATAACCAGTTGCTTCACTGGTTTGAAGGAATTGGTGAGTTCCAGAACAATATGGACTGTGAGATTTCTGGCGAGACGCGTAAGTATATAGTTCGTAAGAGTTCAAATGTCTGACTTTCACTCTTGTCCGATTCCTTGCAGGTTGCAGCTTGACCCTAGCGAAGAGTTCCTCGTGGCAACCGGTAACATTCAGGTAAGGATTTGTATTATCCAACAAGAGTTCGATAAAATAACATCAGTATGTAACCTGTTGCTTTCTCCCTTATTCAGGTGCTGAAAGAAATTATGAGGTCTCGGGGAATAATGCCTCCGGCGGTACAATTAGGTAAGTCTATTGTGATGAGAAGGATTCCCCTTGTTTGTCCCTTTGTTTCACCTTGCTGTCCTTTTGTTCCCTTAGGGGCCGGGGTGCGGCGAAGATGCGGTGGAGGCTGTGCCGACCCGTGAAGAGGAATAGTACCCCCGGCGGTAAAATCAGTTAAGTCTATGGGGGGTAACTAATATTGCCTCCGTTTATTCTCTTGGCTCACCTTGCTGTTCGTGTGTTCCCCTTAGGTGCCGGAGTGCGGCGGGAACATGCAGAAGGATGCAGTGGATAGTGACGATGCTGCGAAGGCCGGTGAGTTCAGCGCGGCGCTGCAGCAGGCGAGGCGACGCGCATAAAATAACTGCTTTCTTCCAGCTCGAAGGCGTGGTGGATCGGGAATTCAGGTAAGGATTAAAGGTATTGCTCTTGTTCTAACCTTTTCTCCTTCTTTCTCCCTCTTTCTAGGAGCTCCAGAATCGAGGCGGGCGTGGCAGAAGACTGGATGCAGACTTGCAGACACGGTGAGCGTTACGCTGCTGGATGCAGAATAATGCGAAGCGTGTGCTGCTCTTCGGGAGTGGTTTAAATAGCATCCAAAGTAGTCCCAGGTAAGTATTCCTCCTCGACCCCACCCAAGTAAATAAATAGTCCCTACGTAAAGTAGTCCCTTCCAAGCCTCTTTTGGCTTGGAGCTCTTGCAGCATGGTCTGCATCAGGTAAGTTTTAATCTATGAGCCTGGCGCCTATGGTGCCATGACTGACTCTCCATATGAGCCTGGCGCCATAGACGCCAGGACTGCACCCAAATAGCCCCTAGCAGGGGTTGTTGGGCTTGCTTGGAATAACTTGATGCCTGCTTCCGGGGTTGCTGGACTTGATCCGGATCCCTGGGGGTAGGCATCATGACAGGAAGCTGAAGAAACCGAAGATGACCAGAGATGCCTGTAGACCCTTTGCAACACTGTGAAGCCACAACTGCTGTCCTGATCCCATTTTCTGTGCGACAGAGGAGCTCCTACGAGGACAACTCCTTCCCTTTGACTGGTGGGAACAACCAGTCCTGAGACAAACTATTATTTGAGCCATCTCCCAAGTTCCTGTGAGTTTCCAGAGCTGCAGAACCCCAATACCAAGAGACCTGATGCCCATATCGAGTGCATCGTCATGGAAAGGCTGAATCCGTCCAAATCTTTGCTGAGCCCTCCAGGGCACACCGGAGATCCGATCCAACTTGCCCAGACCCCCTCATCAGAGTGCAGGACTGCAGGAAGTGAAGAAGATTGACCGGGCTAAACCTTTGTTGGTGCTGCAAAAAAGGCACCAAAACTGCAGAGTGACCAGAGAAGTTGATGAAAGCCATGCCTGGAGGTCCTCCCTTGAGGCTGCTGCTGAGAGATCCCACCCATTGCCCCGACTTTCGTCATCAGACCAAGGTATCTTGAGGTCAGGTCCAGAGCTGCAACATCGCAGATCATCCACCACAACTGTTTTCTTCAAACCTAAGGTACTGTGGGGAAAAAGGTATTGCTTACCTTACTCCAGAAAGTTTTTACTGCGCATTGGGGTGCATGTAGAGGTGTCCAGGGCAACCCTCTCCTACCTCCAACTCAAGCCGCTGTTTGTGTCCCTTTAGCGAGTCCTTTCTCAAGGTCTCCAACATTGGTTAAATCTTCTTGTCTCTTCTTCCTGGAGACTAGAAAGTATCCACAGGAACATTTGACTTCTGCTGCTTTTCAAGATTTTATGCCTCTCTGAACTGCCTTCTAGCTAGGGTTGCGTTTTGGACTGTCAAAGATTTGCTGTGCAGGGAAACTGCCTATAGAACCTGTTCTGCTAGAATAACACTAACCAACAGTTTTTCTTCCTAAAAAAAAACATCTTATATGTGTATGCAGACTAAATACAATTACTGTATTACTTTTTGTGTGCGCGTTACTACCGATAGAACCGTCAAACTCCTGTAATAATTGTATGCGTTCAACAACTACCAACTAAGAAGTGACCCTTTGAAAGTATTGAAAAGTATACCTGTGCGTGTTGGTTTACTCTGTTAAGTATCTAACAGTGACTCTTGTGTAAATAGAATAAATCTATATTTTAATATAAATGTATGTTTAAGTGTTTCTTAGTAATACAATTCTGGGTTCAGTGTTCTTACCCACATCTCACATTTTCCTCTTAAGATAAGCCCGACTGCCATGCCACTCTACCAAGGTCTCTGAGCAGTACAGACTGATGCTAAGGGTTGGGATCTACAAACCACTGGGATAGCTTACTAAAGACTCACCGCCAAGTGGGACTTTAGGAATACTCCACTAACAGCACACCAAGCAGAACCACTATAGACCAGGAGCTCTTCTTTCCTATGATAGTACAGCCTCAAATGGCCAGATATTGACATCAGATGTATTTTAAAGCCTCACGTGATAGGTATAGTCATGATGTGCTAAATTATATGATATGATATTTATAGCGCACTTAATACCCAGAGGTTTCTAAGCACGGACCCGGGGGATTGAACCTGTGTTGCTCCACGTCGTCTTGCTTCCAAGGGGAGCGCGTTGCCCCGAGCTATCCTCTCGTGCCAGGTACTGCTAAGCGCAGCCTCATATAACCCAGCAGTGCCGTGTTATACCAGGTTAAACCTCATACAACGTGTTATGTCAAGTCATCAAATGCAAGATACAGCCTCACAAGCCCAAGTGCTGTGATGATATACAAAGTGCTAAGCCTCAATAATCCAAGTAATACAATGTTATGCCCTGTAAAGCTTGATATGCTAGATACATGATTCATTGTGCTCGTTTTATATAGAGCACATTATACTGAGTCACTTATAAGTAATCTCAATTTCAGAAGTTAAGGACAAATAGGCCCTATGAGGTAACGATTTTCTGAGGATTACGCATATAGGCCAAGGTGATGAGTCCGGATTTGTGCTCAGGTGACACTGTTCATGGTCTCCAATTTCCACAGTATACTACATCTCCTAATAGCTCATCTTTTTAAACAAACACAGATTTCTGCATTGTGTTTTTTCATGGCCATAACCAGCTGCTTGTGCTCAATAAAGCAGATGTGCAAAGCAACAAACCAAATTCCAACTCAATCTGAAAATATAAAAAGTCTGCATCGAAAACTGTTGGGTAAAACAAGTATGATTTATGGTGACCAGATGCAGGAGGAACACAGTTAGAAGCAAGTGCTTAATTCACTGAGTATACAATGAAGTGTCAAACATAAGACATCAAATGCTCAAGTTAAGCAAACTGCAAACACAGAGATCACACAAACACTAACAAACACACTGTAAAGAGAGAAATACTGCTCTCTACACAATCATTCTGAAGATGTCCCATAAGTGCTATTGTGGAAAAAGATCCGTTTCCTTATGCTTATTGATAAAAAAGCTCATACGGGGGCTCCAGCTTTACAAGCAGGCAAACGTTTCAAAAGGTGAATGGAACAACGCACAACTTAGGTGTCAAAATCAATCATTTGCTTTGTGCCAACAGTATTTTTCATTGAGCAAAAAACTTACTGTGGCATCCAAGTGTATCAAATAGATTTCCTGTGATAGAAGCTTGTACATCTAGCAGCCCCTAATTGATGGTGATGCCTTCTCACCTGCCTGTAACCCAGAGAAAGAGGAAGCCATCGTCCTGAAGCACCGGAATCTGCAGCTTCCTCATCTCTTCGTCAGTCAGTGTGCCATAGGGCAACTCCATGTGGATGTCCCACGGTGGGTCAGCCATCACCACTGCAAACTTGCCCAGGATGCTCGCGTCTAGGTAACGGATGTCACAGCGTATCCACTGAGGAAAAAAATAATAATTGTTAGACCACCCCATACTGTATCTCTATCCAATCAAGAGCCATCAAATGCACATGACTCTAGCCTGTGCAACTATGTAGTGAGCTTCAGAGCACGTATCAGAATGCCACAAACCAGGTGATGTGAGGCCTGGGGCCAACTTGCATTCCTCGTATAAGCCCTCACCCCCAGTGCAATAACACAAATGGGTGGGGAAGGGCTCATCACATTGCAGCCTTAGAAGATTGTATACCTTTAAGGGAATTAACCAGGAGTGATCCTGTGGAGCCCGGCAAGAGGGCCATGAACGACAACAGAAATTTGAAAATGTGAACAGTTAACCAGTCACCTCGTAAGGCCCCATACATCCACCCAAAACTTGTTATTCTAAGCGATTCCGCACCCGAAGGGAGGAGGGCAGAGTTGGAGGGGTCAGTGTGTGCCAAGCTGAGAGAAGACCGCCCTTGCGGACGGACTAACCAACCACAAGTCCCTTACCAAAAGTGCAAGCCATTGTCGGAGGCAGGAACATCAGCCAATCCCCAGGCAGCTGTAAGGGAGACACACCTGAGCATCTATAGGCCATATAAAAGCTGGAATGCAAGGAATCACCACACTTTAAAAGGAAGGAAAAACAAAAGAGGTGACGGCTGGAAGGTTTAGAATTAATCTTAACCTCTGGCATTGCACCCTCCAGACCATTGCACTTCGCCTGCCAAGCCATTACAAAACGGGAAAAGACCATATGCAAATCAAGCTTGGTCTCACTCCCAAAGGGGCAGTCCAGTCCGAATTGCTTGGTCACATCCCTTCTGCACGAGACCAGAAGCATCCCCAGATATATTTTGGCCTTGTTGGGCCTCATCAGTGAGGAGTAGCTTGGGTCTCTAAGCCAGCAGGCACTAGACCCACATCTGGACATACCCGTCCCTCTCGGGGTGACTAAAGCAAAACAAAAGAGTTTATGGATGGAAGGTTTAGAATTCACCTTAACATCTGGCATTGCTCTGGGCAAGCCTCCAGACCATTGTTCGGCAAAGAATGATCGACTGGAGGGTTGCCCAGAGCAATGCCAGAGGTTAAGATTAATTCTAAACCTTCCAGCCATCACCTCTTGTTTTGCTGCTATAAAAGGATGTGCCTGTGGCAGAAGGCTGTTGGATTCCAGGGAAGCAGTTCATCCGAAGACAATGGGCAAAACGTGCAGAAGGAGCTGGAGATGGACATGAAGCCAGAGCTGATATTGTTAGAAAAGATTCCTCTTTACTGAACCTTTCCTTGCATTTCGAAGGACCTCCAAACTATTTGCTTTTATTTTTGCATCTGACATGCTCTTTTTACAGTGCAGTGAGGCCTTAAGCTTCGCTACACTGTCTTTTACTCATCTGTTATGGGGAAACCGACATGTCCTTCATGATGTTAGTACTAGGAAACATTGTTTCCCTTAGTCTAGTCACTTTTTTCTTCTTTTAGTAATTTCTTACCACTTGTGATAACTTTTTTTTATCATTGTACAATGCATCTTACAATGCAGTACAATGGGGTACACTTTTGTTTTGCCCTAGACTAACACTCAAAGGATTTTTGGTTACTCCAAGTCTGCTAATTGGACAGGCTGGTGGCACCAGTGACTTTTTACCATTTTTTTAATGCATTTTGTTTTAGCCTTACTGCGTTAGCGCATTTGGCTACTAACTGTGGCTAGTGGTCAAACATGGCCATCCCACAAGGTTTTACGACAGTCCTTTGGCCATCTTGTCTTTTAGCCTTCTTCCTGGCCTGTGAGGCCAGGAACATCCTTATATGGACTTCCAGTGCCCAGGAAAGCAGAGGCCTTTGGAAGGCTACGGGAGGGCTATGGGTATTTGCTGCCAGGAAGTGGGTTGGGAATGTCTGGTCCCAATCCACAAACCTGTGCCAGTATGTTTGAGTAGCAGGCAATAGTTTTGCCACCAGTGGTCCTGATTTGACTACTGATTGGGTGTGTGTTTGGGTCAGACCTGTCATTGGCTAGTGGCAGTTTCAGCTCTTACCTGGCTTTTAGGATAGGAAGAGGACCCCTGCACCCACTCTAGACAGATCCTGCAAGTAAATTAAGGATTCAAGACTTCTGTCCAGTTGCAACACCCGCAAGGAAACCGGAGACCCGTTGGAAGGCCTGGCAACCAACTTCTGCTGCTGTCCGGGGAGAGCCCCGTCTTGGAGGTGATCTTCAGTAGTCCTGCGAAGGAGCTGCAACCCTTTGAGTGGAGAGCACATCCATTCTCGACATCAGCTCAGAGTCCTACAAAGAAGAGCCTTCGGAAGTGCCCCAGGATCGTGTGGCTGACCAGCTCTGAGTTTGGGGTACCTGTCTACCGGGCTACCATGCTCAGACGTTGTGGTCCCGAGTTGAGGCCAGGAACTTGGAGGATCTTCAGCTTGTGCAACAAGACTTACCTCTGCAACAACTTGTGGTCCTAGCATCAAGGGAACCCAAGATAGGAGGTAAAGTCTGATCGTGGGAAGTAAATCCCTTTATGTCGCTGTGCATCGGTGGCCGTCAGAAACTGCTTACCTGCATCCAGTCTTTCCCTGAGAGGGGCCCTGCATCAAGTTCTTTTGCATTTCTCAACTGGAAGACCTTGCATCAGCATTAGACACCAACCAGAAATTGGTTCGTACATACAACCCCCTGGGTATCAAGGGCTAATGCTGATGGCGGGAAAAGCACCTTGGACCCTCTTCAACCGACCTGCCAAGTCAAGTGAAAAATCGGTGCATGGCGGGGTGAGTTGTAGCTCAGTGAACCTGCATTGCTTATACTAATCTGTACCTTACTTTTCAGTGGTCCGATATGTATTTTGCCCTACCCTAATGATTGTGTATAGGTATCAGATTTGTTTGTGTTGTGTGATATTACTGGTTAGTAGTCATTTTTCACTGTGTTTTTTGGCCATAAGTAAAGAAGATTTGTATACTGGTTTGTCCAGGTTTGTCCCTTGACTGCTTCACTGTGTACTCATTGTGGACCCCTTACAAGCTCACCGCCTCTTGAGACTTAGCCTAGACCGCTCGCCTTGCTACCTTGAACTGGTTTGGCTACAGCTCCCAGAGTTGTCCATGTTACAATATTAGGTTGGCCTTCTATACATCTGTCCACTAGGCCAGAGCATAGAAAATCAGTCCAAACAGATATCCTGGAAAGTGGGAAAGGAGGACCCAGCAGGGTAGGATAGGAAGGCGGAAGAGCGAGTTGCCCAGAGGGGGAGGACAGGGGGGGTGTGTGTGAGAAGCCCAGGTGACTGGATGGCGAGAGGAGTTAGACGCTCACCTGTAAAGTTCCAAAGGGGCCCTGGGAGGACAGGAAGTTCCAAAGGGGCCCGGGGAGGACAGGAAGTTCCAAAGGGGGACGGGGAGGACAGGAAGTTCCAAAGGGGCCCGGGGAGGACAGGAAGTTCCAAAGGGGGCCGGGGAGGACAGGAAGTTCCAAAGGGGGCCGGGGAGGACAGGAAGTTCCAAAGGGGGCCGGGGATGACAGGAAGTTCCAAAGGGGGCTGGGGTGGACCGAGAGCGAGGCCGAGGAGGACCGAGAGCGAGGCCGGGGCGAGGGGGGAGCGAGAAAGAGTCAGGGGGCCTGGGAGGGAGGGCAAGAATGTGCCAGGGGGGAGCGAGAATGAGCCAGCGAGGGGGGCAGGCAGGGGGAGCAGGAAAGAGCCAGCCAGGTGGCAGGGAGGGGGAGCATGAAAGAACCAGCCAGGGGACCAGGGAGCAAGAAAGAGCCAGGGGGAGAAAGTCCATCAGAGTATCAGTACTGGGAAACTGTTTCCCTTTTGAATTCTTGTACTTTTTAACATTGCACACAGCACCTTGCAGAGCAATAGGATACTTTATCACTCTAGCTTTTTACAATTTGGATTTTTGGTTACTTGTATGTGTGTCTAAAGACAGGCTGGTGGCAGCAGATGACATACATTATATAATCATATTGCTTGTATATGCTGAGATTCACATGCTTTGCATAGGTCGACATCTATTGGTAGGTGCAGAGTGAAGTTCGAAAAAAGGGACATCGGCTGGGCCTGTTTGTTATACTATCCCTAGTGTGACGTGTACTGTACCCATGGTCCTTCCTGCGTCGTGGTCCCTCAGATTGTTTTATTTCTGACATGAGGTAGCATGAAGCGTATGCACGGGTACAGGAAGTAAAGAAAGGTGTAAATTGTCTATGTGCCTTCGCCTCCAAGATGGGAACATAGGTGGGTGCATGCAAGCGAATCGAAGCAGATGAAAGCATCAGAAATACGATTACGTTATGTAAAGTATGTCTTCTGAGGCTTGTGGTTCTGCTTAGAATTGCATGCTTTGCATACACTAGCGGGCAGTACCTGGAGAAGGTGGTGGATTGAAGATACAGCGGAAGAAAGATGTCTTGACACCGTTTGTCCCACCTTGGAGTTTCCTCTTGACTGTGTATCCAAACAGTAGTGCTGTGTGACAGTGTGAATTGTACTCCAAGTAGTTGCTTTGCAAATAGCATTGAAAGGTACATTTGCAATGAAAGCTAAAGTAGCTCCTGTGCCTCGAGTCGAGTGTGCTCTGGGTGTGAAAGGTAAGGTTCTCTTGGACAGAGAACAACATACGTGGATGCAAATGTCAATCCATTATGAAATAGACGACTTTGAGACAGGATCCAGTTCTCTTCCTGCAGCTATGGAAACAAAGCACTGATCCGTTTTCCGTATTGGTTTGGTCTTCTTTAGGTAGTAAATCACAGCTCTCCTAACGTCTAATTGACCATCTAAGGGCACCTCATGCGCCAACTGCAGCAGGAAGGGCCAGTAAACCTGTGGTACCACCAACCTCTTGAGGGCACCAGGTTCAGGCTTAGTGGGCTCCCTAACAAGGAGCTCACCCTCCCAATAGATCCGGAATGTCCTAGGCACTTCCCCTTGTGCCTGGGACAGGGCCCGTTTCCTCAGACCCTCTAGAGAGTGGCACGCTCTCTGACACTTACAGAAGTCAGCCCGTGACGGTCCCCCTTCAGCCAACAGGCATTGAAGGTCGGGGTGGTCCTCCGGGTTAGACACTTCTCCCGCAGGAGGGTCTTCTACCTCTTCTCCCTCAGGAGTTGAGTTTGGGTTTTCCACTGGACCGAGCCCGTCCGGAGCATGGATCCCAATGGGTGCTCTAGGAACAGCAGGAAGAGAAGGAGCTCCCTTCACAGAGGTGGCCTTCTTGTTCTTCTGTCTTCTTGCCTTAAGCCTCGCCTTTGGCTTGGGTACCTGACTCACAGCCAGACCCTGTGCCACCTGTGACCTAGTGACTGCAGCAGTAGTCATGGGGAGAGCATCAGAGATCAACCCCAACTCTACTAGATCATTTCCAAACAGAATGTTAGCAGGGACATTGTCCTGAACCAGGACAGGAAGCTTTGCTGTCTTGTCTCCAATCATGAGTGTGACTAAGGCTACAGGCGATAGTTTGGGAGGCCCACCAGCTAATCTGGCGGTTCTCAGAGGAGCACCTACATAGTCCTCTGGCTTGAGCAGGGTCCTGTCCACCACCGTCACGCTTGCCCCAGTGTCTCTCAAACCAGGAGAAGGCTGGCCATGCAAGAGGACACTTCTCAAAAACCTACGGGTGTTCTGTGGCATTGTCGCCAGTACTTCTGTGTACTGGTCCCAGGCCCTGAGGGACACTAGGGAAATCTTGATCGGAGTACCGAATGAGATTCCTGTAGAAAAGGGGAGGACAGTGGCCTCCACCTCAGACATGGGTAAGGGTAGGTCAGGCTGAAAGCCTGGACGCCAAGTGCCTTACCTTTACACTTGGGGTCACCCTTCTTGTGATCCAAAGCCCCACAGTCCCAACAAGTGCCGGGGAAACGGGGTACGGTACTGGAACCACTGGGAGCCTGCTTTGCAGCAGGTGGACCGCTACTCTTATTCCCACCCGCATAGGACTTATCCCCACTAGATTTTTGGGTCTTGAGAGGAAGGTTTTGGTTTACCAAACTGGGCTTGCTTTTGGGACTCCTCAGCTTTCTGAGAGGTCCCCTTTTCTTTGTCCTTCCCACTGGAGTACTTAGGGGACACCCGGTGGATGACCCACTTGTCAGCCAGCCTGGCCAGCTTAAAGGGACCCAAAATGTTCTGGTCAGCAACATACTGACGCAGCTCTGGTGAATAGGCTTCAGAAAAATGCTCAAAAACAAAAAGGTGGGACAATTCAACAATAGTTTTCACCTTGTATCCATCAATCCACCCCATCATGTTCATATGTGCAGCACTCACCCAATCAACCCAAGACACATTCTCTCTTTTCCTAAAATCCCTGAACCTTTTAAAGGTATTGGGTAGGTGTCTTGCCAAACTTGGCAATCAAACCAGACTTCATGCACTCATACTGACCCCTTTCTTACACACTCAGTTTCAGAATACAGTCATACCCAGTCTGAGGCACACTGCCTAAAAAACACTTCACCTAATCTCTCCTATCAACATCATGAATTGCACAGGCCATTTCAAACGCTTCAATCCACAGGAGGATATCAGAACCCTCCACATACACACCAACCAAATCTTTCATAAACTTGGTGGCTGGGGACCTGACACTCGACTGGTTTAGCTGAAGTCTCCACTCTAGCTTTCTCTAGCTGGATTCTCTGGTGCCCATTGTCCCCATCTTTGAGCGCTGCTTGTTATGCCAACTCCTCCTTCTTTAACTCAGCTTCCGTTTCCAACTTTTTGTATTGAAAGGCTAACTGTTCCCGTTGTAGCTCCAATTTTAAAAGTTCAATCTTCAGGCCTTCCCCCTGAAGAGCAGTGCTGGTGTTCAGAACAGAGGCAGCAGGAGTGGTGGCATTACCAGAATCAGATTCAATGTCAACCCCGGGTGCTGGGGCCTCAATGGTTACATCCTCCCCTTCATGAGTTTCACAATCAATCTGGTAGTTCACCAGGACAGCTATCAACTCAGCCCTAGACTTATCCACAAAGTCAAACTCTCTGGCTTCACAAGCACTATGGAGAGCCTCTAAGCTCATCCCAGTCAATTTACCATTCGCAATAGATTGGATTGCTTGTAATGCAGTTATCTAGCACACAACAAAACCTCAATTGAACAAAGTGCATATATTTTATAAGTGGCAAGGTTACACACAGATTCTTAAAACCATAAGAATCCCACTGCTGCCACCAGTGTAAAGACTGGAGGGGGATGTCTGTACTCTGTTATAATGTGTAATGGCTCTGGAGTGGAATTCTATCCTGTAGAATTCCACTCTTGTTCTGATGTCATCTTTGCATTTGTTGAATGTTCCACATTCCAAGAACAACGGTTATGAGTTTAAGTGGAGAGCTGTAATGTAGGCTGAGCGCTGCTGGGCTCAGGCTTGTTGCCATTAAAGGATCTTCACTTACCTACAGTGTACGTCCCTTTATTACACTGGTGACGAGGGCAACCAGCCTCCAACCCACGTAGCCACTCGCCGCCCAGCAGTTGCCTACATTCCCTTCCCTGAGGCCAGCCCGTTCCCAAGTGCTGCCCAGGCCCGTCAAGGGAAGAGTTCTCCGGCCGACGCTGCCCACGTCGAGCGAGTACCTCCGACAGAAGAGAAGTATTTCCCTGCACGTCCACTTCAGCCAGGCCTGCGCTCCCCAGCCAGGGTCGAGCGCGGTGTCTCCGCCGCATCAGGAGTGGAATTCTACCCTGTAGAATTCCACTCTTGTTCTGATGTCATGTTTGCATTTGTTGAATGTTCCACATTCCAAGAACAACGGTTATGAGTTTAAGTGGAGAGCTGTAATGTAGGCTGAGCGCTGCTGGGCTCAGGCTGGTTGCCATTAAAGGATCTTCACTTACCTACAGTGTACGTCCCTTTATTACATACTCCTGCTCTCTATATGGTAGAGGAGAGGCACAGAGGACCCCAGCCAAGATTCCCTATTCGGTAGCTATGGTCAAGCAATCAAGGCCTAGCTTCTCAGGAGGTGATGCAGGCTGGTTCTTAAGTACACTGTAGTCCAAGCACCCACAAAGGAATGTCCACACACTGTATTAGTGATAACACAGTCTTGATCTAATTCAGGTTCAAGTTATATAAATAATCACAATAACTCACTTTGTGCTCCGTTAATCTATAATGGCAACTATATACAGTTCTAAGTGGTACCACAATTATCAGATTTCATTAAAGTGCATCAACTGTAATCTTGTCAAATGTCACAAATCAATTAATAAAGGTAACCAAAAATAGACATAGGAGGAAAGCAGTTGGTTATAACAATTGGCAGAATACTGGCCCTGTTACATAGATACAGTTCTGTGTGGCGATCCCCCCCCCCCCGCCCTCACCTGGGCAACCTGTAAAATAAAGATATACTACGAGCCCAGTCCATATATTGTTCAATGAGTCTTATTCCCTTCTAAAATGTTTCTACCACCCCAATGTACCTGGAATAGCAGAGATCCTCGATTAGGCATTGAGGGATCCTTCTTGAGTGACTCCCTTTAAGGCAGGAGCCACGGATCGTCGATGGCCCTAGAAGAAAGTGAACATGGCGTGGAGGATCTATGGAAAGTTCAGTGGTGTCGAGGCAGCTGCTTCGGTCCTGGTAGTGCTCGTCGACGACGAGTGGAAGACGTCCTGCGAGGATGAGGCGTCCGGGGCACCTCAATGTCGATAGTTCAGGACTGCAAAGAGTTTGTGTAGAACTTGGGCCCAGTAAGGGCATCGAGTCGTCCGGCATCTCAACAGTCTGAGTGGCGGGAAACTCACCGGCGGATTCTCCTCGGCGTGTCGACGGCCTGTCCTTCTCCAGCAAGATAAGGCGGTCGGCAGTGCGGACGAGTGCGTCCGGGAATCAAATGTCTTAATCAATCGAGCGTTGCGGCTCCGGTCGTCGATGGCACGGCGTCAAGCGGTCCCCGCTTCTGGGCAACTCTGCTTCGACGGGCCTCCAGTGGTTATAGCAAACCTGCGAACCCTGGTCGACGACAGTGGACGGAATGTTGGTGCTTTTCTTCGTTCTCCTCGGCGGTCCTCGTCTCCGGTCAGCAGCCTGTTGAGGGTCTGACTTCCAGGGAGCTTCGGCAAAGGTTGCCGGTGCTAGATGGCCCCTCAGAGCTCGGGAAGAGGGCGCCTAACCAAGTCCTCTCTTGGATCGGTTCTCGAGGGACGGGACAGCTTTCGGATCGGGTCGAAGCAAATGCAGCAGCAAGTCCTCTTCTTCCAGCTGGGCTTCAAGGCTGGGCTTCAAGTGTCGACTTCAGCTTCTGAACGAATTCTAGCAGTGAGAGGCCCTCAGATATACTGTTGATCACCCATTCATTCTGCTGGGTCACACTCAGGCAACCAATCACTCAGAAGGGCATTCAGGCATACAGTGCATTCAGGCCATTCTCCTCCCTCTCAGACACTCACAACAAGGAATGTGTATTGGGACAAGTACCAAGCCATTCAACACTACACATTGCATTCATACCAGTTTCGGGCAGGGCAGTCTCAGTCATTGTGTTTCATACCAGAAACCAGACATCCACAACAAGAGGTGCATATTGGTCACACACTCCATTCACCCAGGTCCCACCCACAGGGTGTACCCACAACATACAGTCACTGGGAAGGCTCCAGCCAGTCTGGCCTGGACTTCCCAACAGCCAGTCAGGGGGAAGGGACAGAGTCAGGGCTTCCCAGGTCTTTGGGAAAACAAGGTAACAGGTAACAGGCAATAGAAAGCAAGAGGCCACAGGGGCCATCTTGTTTCCTATCAGGAATCATTTGATTCCAATGACAGGGCCTGGGTATCCCCAAAATGGAGGATACTCAGAGCACCTGTCAAATTCAGCATGGAGCTGCCACCAGCCCATACCCTGCTCTGTGGGCCACACACTGGTGCCCAAAAACATACACCAGGGGCACAGGGTTGTACCCCCACCCATGGGTGCCATAAGGGTATCCCATGGGTCTGTACAGCAAACCAAAAATAGGAAGAGCTGCACTGCCAGGAGTCCCTAATGGACTCCTGTGCATAAAACATTACATAACTTAAATGAAAATGGACTACAGGACAAGGAGGCCCTGTCCCTCCAATGCATTTCCAGCATCACACTAATGTATGGAGATTTTTCTCTGCTGAATTAGATGGGTTTTGGAAGAAAGCTTAATGTACCACGACATGAAATTTAGAGATACATTTAGGAGAAAAGTGTGGATGTGTCCGTAATACCACTTTGTCTTTATGAATAACCACAAACTGATCTTGAACTGAGAGAGCTTGCAGTTCACAGACTCTTCTTAACAAAAAGTGATGGATACAAGAAACGCAGTCTTATAAGTGAGATGTTTAAGACTGGTTTTATGCATTGGCTCAAAGGGGGCTGGGGGTGCATGAGTTTATTAAGCACACCATTTAAATCCAATCCGGAATTGGATTAGAACTAGGGGGATATAATCTTTGAACCCCTTCCATAAATGCTTTAACCACAGGAACTTTCCACCATGACACCTTACTCTAAAAGGTAGTATATGCTTAAGTGCTGCTAGATGATCTCTAATACAATTAAAGACTAATCCGGAGTCTAAAAGGTAAAGTAGATAGTGTACTGTATGTGAAGGTGAACAGTCAATGGGGTGGATGCTGCGTGTTTTGCACTGAATGACAAAGCGTTTCCACTTGTTGAAATAGCAGTAGCTTGTGTTGGGTTCACTTGCCTCCTTCACAATGTCAATACATCTTTGTATTGTATAGCAGGTTTAAATGTCCAAACTCTGACTTCAGGAGCCAAGCTGCCAAGTTCAGTGTTTGAGGAGATGGATAGCGTTGTCCCTCGATGCTGGGACAGCATGTTGTAAGGGCACAGTAGTTTGACTGGTGTGCAAGAGATATTTTGAGCAGATGCGACCACCATTGTTGACGAGCCCAAACTGGTGCGATCAGGATAAGTTTGACTTGTTCCTAATGCATCTTGTGAATTATTTTATTGAGAAGAGGTGTTGGGGAGGTAAAGCCTAAACAAATCTCCCTAACCATTTAATCTACAGTGCGTTCCCCTTGGATCCGGTCTGGGGATACCTGAATGCGTAGTCTGGGAATTGTGCGTTCCCTTGTGCTGCAAAGAGATGCATGTATGGTTGGCCCGTTTTTGAAGATTTTGTCTAGGATGTGCAGCTACCATTGTGCTCTGATGGAAGTTGAGCCTCTCTGCTTAGCACATCTGCCAAACACTGGTGTTCCCCTGGCACAAGTTGTGACAGTGGGAATATGTTGTGTTTGAACGCCAAACTTGAAGTGTGCACCACCCTGTTTGTTGATATAGTACATTGCTGTTGTGCTGTTTGAGGACTAGGACGGTTTTGGTTGTTAGCTGGTGTTGAAACGCTTGCAAAGCATTGAACACTGCTAATAGTTCCAGAAGGTTTATATGAATGTTTGACATTGCCTGCATCCACACCCCGTGCGTGGTGTTGGAGGAAATGTGCTCCCACCCTGATAGTGATGCGTCTGTTGGAGAGGCTTCTACTGCGTGAGTGGTGAATGATTTTCCCTTCAAAAAGGTTCTCCTTTGTCCACCACCGAAGAGATTGAACAAGGGATTGCGAAACCACCACTAGATCGTCCCATAGACCTCCTGAATGCAACCATTGTTTCGCTAGCCACTCTTGCATAGAACGCATGTGTTAGGGAGAATTGGGCACCCATGGGTTCCTTACCGTGGCTGCGAACACACAATGGTAGTAAAAAGTAAACCACTGCCACCAGCCATTAATAAAGATTTTCCATAATAACTTACTAGAAATTCTTTATTCTATTAAAGACACAGAGGCGAGCTTTATGCTCCTCTTTCTTTTAATTAATTATATAAGAAAGCTCAGCAGAAAGGTATCTTTGCACTTACATCTAACAAAAACTCGTGTTGAAAGTGCATTAAACAGATACATAGCCAAAAAACATTAGAGTACAAAATTGTTCACAACATTAGCAGTACAAGGGGAAAAAAACTCCAAATCCCATAATGCTCCAAAGGTCATCTGTGTCCAATGTCACGTGATACTGCTCCTCCAATAAGTGAATAGGTGTTCACATAAAAACAGTCCTGAATAAGAAACAACTTCCTCTTTCTTTGCTGCTCACAGCAAGAGATAAGTCCTTTATTATTCAGAACTGTTTAACATTCATAATATTTACCAGTTGTTCATGATTGATATTGATTTGTCTCCCGTATTATATACATGGAAATATGGTAACATATTTGTTTATACGGCATGTAAGCTTTGTGCCTTTTGTTTCGGTTTATTTACTGTACACCGACGCCAGCGGCCTCGCTGACGTTGGTGTGAATGCGGACGCGACGAAACTGACTTTATTGTGTTTACTTGCAGCGCGGCTGTGAGCGGTAAGCCGCGGCGCCGCTTATCACTGAATCTGCCACGCCGGCCCGGAATTCTACGCGCGGGCTCCAGGGAGGACCTTTCAGCAGGGCTCGTTGAGCCAGTGGGGCGCCAGGGGGAGCTCCCGCTCTCCCTGGTCCCTTTCTCAAGCTTCGGCGCTCGTACGGGCATTTCCGTCAAGAGTATAACGGTTGATGCGAGTACGAGCGCCGGAGCAAGCTCCCTCGCTCGCTCTCTTTTGTCATTAAGTATAACAAAAAAACAAAAAAAAAAAACAAGAAGGATCGCTAGCAGCACCAACAGCACGGAGCTTGGTCGGCTTAGCCTCCATTGCCAGGAAGTGAGTGGAGGTAACTCTCCTAAGTTTCATAGACTTTGTTATTGTCCACATAGAACTGACATATTAAACATCTGGGCCAGTGAGAGAAGGTGGTCAGCCCAGTAAAAAAAAAAAAGGGGGGGGGCAAGCTGATTTATTATGGCAGCTCAATACAGTCCTCAATCAAACCAGGAATGGTCAGAGGAAGAGGAGGACAGTTGTTATATTGATGAAGTGGCTATGGACAGGAGCCTGAAAATGGTCCTAGGATCCACTGTGGAAAACAGTGTACAGAAGGCTGTAACAGATACGAGTCTGCCTATACAGCAGCGATTGGAAGAAATGAAAGAGCGCATGTGAGGTGCTTCTCAGAAGGGAGGTAAAAAGACGCAAAAGAGAAAACACTTTACCCAAGGGGGAAGTAGTCCGGCTCGTAAGAGCAAAAGCTCGGGAACCCCCCCCCCCCCCCCCCCGAGCCAGTTGATACCTGCCACTGCTGCATTGACAGAGGCCTTCTCCAGGCTGAAACATGTCTTCATGACTAGGTAGGTAACCCCTTCCTTTGAAAGACCCTCTAACCCAGAGGAAGGAAACAGGGGTGTTGGACCCTCGAGCCCGGAGGGAGAAAAACAGGGCGTACAAGATGAAGCAAACTCGGGATTATATGACGAAGAGTCATCACACACTTCCTCAGAAGAGAATACCGAGCTTTGGGATTCCAAACCCTCGACCGCGGGGAATGCGGCAGCCCCCATCCCCAAGGCAAACACCAGGGAACAGCGCCCTACTGAGGGAATGTTCGACCCTGAGGATTTGCTACATCCTAGGTCCACTGACTGGCACCCATCAGTCAGGACAACGGAATACATGTTTAGCAGGCTACGCAAGCCGCTAGAGAAGGAAACCAGAACAAGGCTCAGAGCTGAATGCCCACGCCCTGACAAACCACATAAAATAGCGATGACGCCAGAATTAGATTCCAAGATGATCACCTTTATGGCGAAACATGTGAAAGACCCTAAAAAGGGCATAGACAGAGCCTGGAAGTCATGCCAGGATAAACTATTGGACGTTGCAGGTCCTCTGGCGAAAATTCTAGATCTGGCAGAAGAAGCCTCTGCCTCCTCAACCTCCATTGATCCAATCATCCTCTCCGGGTGGGCTCAGACAGCCATTTGTTTCCTGGGAAATGCTAGCTGCGCCATTTCCACCGAACGCAGAAAAGGCATACTGTTCAAGATCGAAGCAAAACTGACGGAATTGGCGAACACAGATTCTGGCGCCGCTGCGCAAGGGCTACTATTTGGAGATCCTTTTATGAAGGAGATGACCAGATTCGTAGGCACTTTTACCACTCTGGATAAGGCGCAAGCCTCCATTAAGAAGGTTTTCTCCTCTAAGGTTTTCATCAGGGCCAGGTGAGGTCGAGGTCGCTCTTTCGGCTGCTACGCCTTTGACAGAAGACCTCAGTACCAACAGCAGAACACCTGGCAAGACCGAGTCGACACCTTCTTTCCCTCGAGAGGGCGTGGCAGAGGCCGCTACTGGAGGAGAGGACCAAGGAGCAGTACTCAACAACCCCCAGGTCAGTCTAGCAATTGCAGCACCAGCGCCGCGCACGCCCATTGGCGGGAGGTTAATATTCTTTTCAGATGCCTGGGACGCTTTGTCAGGAGACGCATGGGTCAGCGAGGCAGCGCGCGGACTGCGGCTAGTTTTTTTTTTTCTTCACACAGCCTTTTCAGTTCAGTTCCCCTGTCTCAATAATTATGTCAGAGCTAGATCAAAGAGCGCTAGACAGCGAGATTCAGAATCTGTTTCAGAAGAGGGCAATTCGGCCATGCTCGACCCCGGGTGGATTTTTCAGTCCAATTTTCCTGGTACGCAGGAAGGAGAAGGTAAGGCCTGTAATACATCTAAAGGCACTCAACAAATTCATAATATATCGACATTTCAAGATGGAAGGTATCCACATGCTCAGGGACCTTCTCAGACCGAGCGATTGGCTTGTGTGTCTAGATCTTAAAGACGCTTATCTCGCGGAGCCCATTTGCCCAGAGCACAAAGTATTTAAGATTCTCTTGGGATCACAAAGATTGGGAGTTTACGAGTCTACCTTTCGGTCTCTCTTCAGCTCCCTAGGCGTTTACCAAACTATTGAGACCCGTAGTGGCACACTTAAGAGAGCAAGGCGTCCGCCTGATAATTTATCTGGACGACATTACTCTCATGGCTCAATCTCGAGAGCTGCTGCAGGAACAAACCAAACTAACCATAAACTTGCTCCACAGTCTCGGCTTTCTCATCAACTGGGAAAAGTCGGTTCTTTGCCCCGTCAAGAATATGGAGTTCCTCGGGTTCATTGTAGACACCCAGAATTCGCAGCTTTGTCTTCCAGCTGCCAATATTCATTTGACCAAAAGGGAAATTCGCAGGCTCCTACAGAAGGATTTCATCTCTCTACGGGAGCTGGCGAGAGTAATAGGCCTCCTGTCCTTATCCATTCAAGCAATTTTTCCGGGCCCCCTACATTACCGGGAATTGCAAAGACTAAAAGGCCAACACCTGAGGCGCAGTCTTTCTTATTCTCAAAGACTGACACTATCGTCACAAGCAAGGACAGAGCTGAATTGGTGGCTGTCGCACATGGAGGCCTGGAACGGCAGAGCCATTTTTGGTTCTGCTCCAGATGTCATCATAGAGTCGGATGCCAGCCATTCCGAATGGGGAGCAAGATGTGGCACAGCTGCCACTGGAGGGACCTGGTCTGCACAGGAGCTGGATATGCACATCAATTGTCTAGAGCTCCTCGCGGGATCATTTGCAATTCGCTCTTTCGCCAAAGACAAAGTGAGCTGTTGCATTTTACTAAAGATGGACAACGTATCTGCCGTGAGATACATAAACCATCTGGGTGGTACCAGGTCCATCAGTGGAACTCGCCAAAGACTTTTAGCATTTCTGCTTGGATCACCAGATCTCAGTGACAGCAGAATATCTGCCGGGTCTCAGGAATGTAATAGCGGATTGGCATACGACTCCAGCGACTGGATTCTCGACAAGAATATATTTCTCCGCTTGCAGCAACACTGGGGCTCATTATCCATAGACCTCTTCGCGACTCGGCTCAACGCACAACTACCAGGGTTTTTGTCATGCCTGCTGAACATATCTCTGGACCGGGAACAACCTCTCCATACAAAATGAGTTACGCCCATAGAACCGCTAGACCATTCTATTCGAAATGGAGGTTGTTCGATGCATTGCCCGGAAAACGACGTCTGCATTTTTCACGTCGTTAATTCACGTGACTTAGTTCCGTCACATGTATCACGGCAGTACGTACATAAGCAGCGTGGAAACGTCGATCGCTGCTTCTGATTAATTCATTTTTGGCGTTTTGTAGCTGAACTCCGGACCTGCATCCTCGCATTCCTTTCAGCAACTTCTTTTGCCCTTTGAAGCGTGTTTTCCTCCACACGCTAATTCCTGGAGCCGTGTATTCTGTTTGCGTGCCAAATCTCCATGCGGACGCTGTCTGCAAGCGCGGCTGTCCTGAGCATTTCCTTCCAATTGAGTTTGTAGTATTAGTACCCCCAGCGTCCTTTCCCATCTTCTCATATACTTCCACTGTAACTCCTCCCCTTGCTCGTTCAGGTGGATATATAGATTCGATATTAGCTTTTGGGTACCCGAGTCCGTTGATGTATAAATTTAAAACTTGGCGATGTCCCTCGTACCCACCACCCTATTAGCCGGGGACAATAGCCAATGGGCTAGCTGTGTGTGCTGATACTTCTCCGTCAGCTTCACTCCCAGCTCCTGGACACAATTACAGAACAATCTGATTTTTTTTTTTTTTTTTACATGTCGCAGATCTTTGTGCAGCCCACTTTTTTTCGAGGTGGCATATGCATTGGGGTCCATCCCCGGTGCAAAGTCTAGGTTTCCGAACAAGGGGGTAAAGGGGCATGGGTGTATGGTCAGGTTTCCCCTTTTGACTGCCCTGTCCCACGCGTCCAGGGTCGTAGCAATAATTTCACTTATTTTGGTGTTGCGGTGCCTGTGTCTCTTGTCACACCATAGGAGGATGGACAACGGGGGACCGGCCACTGCTTCATCTTGTTTTGTCCACGTATGTTGGGGGGAGCTTGCCATCCATTCCTTGATTAACCGTAGTTGTGCTGCTTCATGGTATCTTTTGAAATGGGGAAATGCAAGCCCACCTTCATGCTTGTGTGCCATCATCGCCACCCTTGATTTTTTTTATGGCCATACATACGCGGATGTCATCTTGTTTAGAGCTATGAAAAATGATTTAAGGAGTTTTATCGGGAGAGCTTGGAAATAGTAGAGGACCTTTGGAAGAACTGTCATCTTTACTGCCGTTATCGTGCACCACCACGATGTGTTAAGGGGATTCCATTTCTCCAGAAGGCGTTTCAGCTGGGTGAGCTAATTCAGAAAGTTTGCAGCATAAAGTCGTGATATTGATGGCGTCACTTTGATACCGAGGTAGGTTATATTGTCTTGTGCCATTTTCATCTCATACGCCTGGGATAGTTCTGCAGTCTCCACTGGGTTGGCTGTTAAGTTTAGTATCTCAGACTTGTTTTTGTTTATTTTGAGGCCCGAGATAGCTCCGAATTCCTCCCGTTCCTGGATCAGCGCCGGAAGGGATTGGGCCGGCTCTGTCAGGGCCATCAGCATATTGTCCGCAAAGGCCATTGTCTTGTGCTCCTTCCTCCCCCATCGGAATTCCCTTGATCAGGTGCTGTGACCGTATTTGCCAGAAGGGGTTCTAATAACAGGGCATAAAGGAGGGGGGATAATGGACATTGCTGTTTTGTTCCCCTCGTCTATGCCACGCTTTGCGCCAGAAAACCGTTTGAGATTTCCATTGTGGGGTTCTTATAATTGGCTTTGATAATATGCAGGAACGATTTTCAAAATCCCACATGTTCCATTGTGTGGAAGAGCTGCGTCCATTCGACTCGGTCAAATGCTTTTTCAGCATCTAGTGCTACCAATATTGTGTGAGTGTTTGTACATTCTGCCTTTTCAATCAAGTGGCATACTCTCCTTGTGTTGTCTGCTGTCTGTCTTGCTGGAATGAACCCCGTTTGATCTGCATCCACTAGGGCCGCTAAGTGTTCGGACAGTCTGTTTGCAAGGATATTGGTAAAGAGTTTTGCATCTAGATTCATCAGGGCAACTGGGCGGTACGAGCCTGGAAGGGCTGGATCTTTTCCCGGTTTGGGGAATATTACTAATTTTGCTTCATTCATGGAAGGTGTAATATTGCCCTGTGATATGAAGCTGTTGAATAGTGCTGGGTCTCCGGTATGGTACAGATCTTGATAGAACTTTCTCATCTCCCCCATTTGTTCATTCGTGGTTTTATGGTCACCGTCGTGATCTTTCAATTTTAGAATTGTCCTCTTATGCCCTTTCTCATAGAGTTGTCGAGCAAGCAGTTTGTCCGCCGTGTTGGCTAAAATGTAATACCTTTGCTTTGCTCTCAACAGTGCCATTTCTACTTTTCTCGTTTGGAGGAGCTCCTGTTGTCCCTGGATGTGTTGCAAGGACCCGCTTTGTGGATCTGCTGGCGTGGTTGACTGCCTCTTTCCGTGCGTCCTGTAGTTTTTGCTCTTTTTCCCATTGCATCATTTGTTTGTCTCTTTCAGCGCCATCAGCTCTCCTCTCAGGACCGCCTTGAAGGCGTCCCAGACCATCTCCTGCAGGATCTCTCCTGTTTCGTTCTCGGCGAAGTAGGTGTATTTTTTCTCGAATTTCCTCGACTATTGTACCGTCATTTAGCAGTTCCACCGGAAATCTGCACAACCACATGCGTCCTCTCCGGTTCCTGAGCGCTATGGACGCTATCAGCGGGCAAGGCCTGAGAAGGAGATCGGGTCCACGTCCACCTCTTTGATTCTTCCCGTTAGACACAGATACCCTGACAGTCTATTCTCGATTGCGTGTTGTAAATGTGGGAGTAATGTGTGAAGCCCTGCCCCTCCCCGTTCTTCACCCGCGAAGCGTCGTGGAGGGAGAGGGTCTCAAATTCCCTTTTCAGAGTCCCAGAGGGGGCTTTTGAGTCATTGTTAGTTCTGGTGCTCCTATCCTGAATTGGGTTCCATGCTATATTCAGGTCTCCTCCCAATATGATTTCCCAGGTCGCAAATTCCTCCAAAGCTCCAAGCATGCTAATTATGAAGGTTTCTTGCGCCACATTTGGGGCATATAAGGATGCCAAGGTTATACGTCTCCCTTCTAGTATCGCGTTCAAAAATACGCATCTTCCCCCCCTTGTCGGTTTTATGGTCCTGGACCTGCATGTTCAACATGTCTTTCACAGCTATGAGGACGCCCGCCCTCTTTCCTTCCGCGTTAGATTGAAAGATGTTCCTGGCTCCTGTTACCTTGATCAGAGTCTCTCTTTTTTTTATGTGTTTCTCTTGATCTAGTATGATGTCCGCTTTCAATTTCCAGGCCTGTCTTTCTAGTTTGGCTCTTTTCGTCAGGGGGTTCATGCTCCTGACTTTCTGATATAGTATCATCACTAGACCCATGTTCATCCTATCCACACTTGATCCTGTTATTGATTACCTTTAGTCTTCCTCGGTTAGCTTTATAATGTTTGTAGTTCTATGCATGCGCCGTCGTCCTGTTCCTTCCCTCACCCACCACATTTCCCTCCCATTTGACCACTTGAGGGTGGAGCCAGGTTGCTATATGCCCTGCTACGGATTGTCCAGTGCTCCCAGACCCTTCTCATATACCCTTCGATCCTAAACCCCACTATAGATTCCATTATGTTCGCCCCGGCCTGCTGTTGACCGTTCGGTCAAGTCCATCGACCAGTCTCCCAGGATGCCACTTTGACTGCTTGATTTTCTTGTATGACTCAATTTTGTGGGGATCCTAGGTGGCCGTTGGTTCTATGTGTTCCTTCTCTCTCCACCTTTCTTTTGCACTGTCATCCAGCTATCTTGTCGGTTTGGACCCCGTATTCTCCTTTGAGGCGAGGGTTGGGTGCTCTCAGTTCCACTTGGTATCCCTAGTATTTGTTCACCTTCTTCGCAGGACGTGATCCTATGTTGTGTTCCCTCCCATGTGAACAGGAGGCCGAACTGAACCGTCCACTTGTACCTCACCTGGTTAGTTGTAAGGTGCCGGACCACTTGGCCCATCTTTCCTCTCTTTAGGATGGTGGACTGGGCCAAGTCTTGATATAAGTGCACCTCTTGGCCATTCACTCTCGTCAGGGGCGCATACCTAGCTTTCCGGAGTATCTGTTCCTTTTGCACATAGGAGGTCACTGCTACAAGGACGTCCCGGGGTCTCGTTCCTGGTTCCGCAGATCTTTTGGGACCGACCCTATGGAGTCTATCAATTGGCACCTTTGTTTCCGCGCCGTCTGCTATGATGTCAGCAAATAGCTGCGTCACCGTCGTCAGTAGGTAGGCGTCCTCCATGGATTCGGGAAGATTTTTAATCCTTATATTAGACCTTCTCGGCCTATTTTCTAAATCATTGCACGGCTACTCCAGATACGTGGTTCTTTGGACAGTCCGGTCCAGTGTGTCTGTTTTCTGGGAATCCTCTTCCACTTGCTGAAGCTTTCTCTCCACAATGTCTGTCCTTTCCTCTAACTTAGCCACATCCTGTTTGACTTCCTGGACTGTCTGCTTCATTTCGTCCCTGAGGATTTTAAATTGTTCCTGCACAGAGCTGAGCAGCTGGGTCTGTAACTCCTTGTAACATTTCTGCATGTCCTCCTTACTCATCGTGCCCTCATTCATGATGTCCTGGGATAGGCTGTGACTGATCTGAAGGGGGAGGGTGGGGGGGTCTCCTCTGCTTTGTAGCTAGAATCCTCTTGTGCGCCCCAGAGTTGCCTAATATTTCTGTTTTGCTTCCTTTGGGGGGTGGGGGGGGGTAACTGTGCAGGAGTCTTCGCCCTGCATTTGAACATTAATACGCAGCGCAAGGCCTGGTCGCTGGGTAGAAGGGTGTGTGAGGACTGATGTACCCCTTTGTGGTGATTTTTGATGGTTTACTGGAGCGCTTTCGTTGTAGCTTTTCTACTTTGTGCAGGTATTTTGCCTTGTAGATTGTAGTCCTTCCTAGTGGGTCGGCTGATTCACTCCTTAATGCGGCGTGCACTGTGAAGGCCCACTTGCTATGGTTAAAACATAGTAGAGAGGGGACCCCTGGATGCTTTGGTAGGACTTCTATACGGTCCTGTAGCTGCTAGCTGTATTCTACCTATAAACTTCACCACTTTGTGGTCTTACGGCTGTATGCTGATTATTCTCACCTCGGGGTCGTCTGCTGGACTGGTCTGTTGCCGACTTTGGTGGGCCCTGCTGCCTTTCTATTCCAGGTATGGTCCTGTGTCCTGTAGGGTTCGCTCACTTCCGTGGAGTCTACTGTTCCGACGTTCTCTGGAGCCCCCCGCTGCAGACGGCGGGCAGCTGCGCAGGCTGGTCCCACCCGCCTACCATATGTGGGGGATATCGCCGGGGCACTGTTGCTGCTCCATTCGGCCCTCACCGGGCCGCTGTGTTCTCCGCCCTGGCGTGGGCTTGTGTCTGCGTTATTGCCGGGACGCTGCTGCCGCTTTCTTTGGCCCTTGCCTGGCCGCTGTGTTCTCCGACCTGGCATGGGGTGGGCGGGCAGGGGGGCATTCTGCCGCTCTACCGAGATCTGCCACGGCACTGGGGAAGTCGCAGACACCCTCCGCCGGTCTTTCCTGGTGGTCCTGAAGTCAAGGCCGGGCCTCGTTTCACAGATGCAGCAGCCCCCAGTTCGGAGGCTTTCATTGAAGCCCTTGTGTGCCCTCGCGTTGGGTGCTTCTTGCTTCTTTATTCCGGCAATCTCAACTAAGATGCCGGCTCCCCCGCACTCTGCCCAGCTGGTGCGATCGATCTGTGACCCGGGCAACGCTGCTATGCTGGAGCGCCACTCGCTCGCCCTCAGATGCTGTTTGTCTGTCTTCATTTCAACAAAACAATACAGCAATTCAAACTCAAAGATTTTAGAAAGTACTCCTTGTGACCATGGTTGGACTCCCTTCGCCTGGATCGATTCAGGAAAACCCTGAGTAAAGTTCTGATTCAATAAAGTTCAGTTCAATGTAACAGAAAAGTATTTTCCATCCCAGGTCCAACTTGGGTCCTTCCTCTCCTCGATCACTACCTTTGGTGTTCCCCACGGGTCTAATCTCTCTCCCTGGCCGTTTAACCAATAACTGGCACTTCTTGCCCATCGCATTGCCACTCTCTGTCCCAACTTTCAGCATTATGCGGATGATACGCCGCTCATTCTCAGGTTCCCTTCGGCCACTTCTCCTCTCCTCTCCGACTGTCTGCCTGCCGCTATCCAGGAGTGGTGTGCCGCCAACCATCGCTGCCTTAAAGCCAGTAAGACTGAGATTCTCCTCATTGGCACACCAGATCCCTCCTTTCCTGTCGCTCTCTGGCCAGCCTCTCTTGGCCCTCTTCCTTCTCCCACCTGTGAGGCTAAGAACCTTGGGGTCATCTTCGACTCAACTCTCTCCTTCTCTCCTCACATAACTGACATCTCTAAGTCGTCACACTACCAGCTGCACCTCCTCAGAGGTATTCTTCCTTTCCTCTCCTTCCCCCAGAAGCTCACCGTCTCCAGAGCTATGATTCTCTCTAGGCTGGACTACTGCAACAGCCGCTTTCAAAATCTGCCTGCTTCTACTCTCCGCCCTCTGCAACTCATCCAGAACAGGACTGCATGACTTGTCCTTGGCCTCAGGCCCAGGGTTCTTATCTCTCTGGGACTGAAATATTTGCACTGGTTTCCAGTGGCTGCGAGGATCAAGTTCAAAGCCCTTTGCATTGTCCAAACGGCCTTTTGGGTACTGGGGCCTCAATACCTTTAACTCTCCCTTCCTAAATATCTTCCTTCTCGAGCTCTTCGCTCATCTGCCTCCAACTCAGTCAGGGTCACTTGCTTCTCCAAGAAACAAGTTTGTGGTAGATCTCTTTCTTCGGCTGGGGCCTCCCTCTGGAACAGCCTCCCTGCCTCCCTGAAACTTGAGGAGAACCATCTCCGGTTCCGGAAGCACTTCAAGACCTTCCTCTTTGCTTCTGCTTTCTCTCCTCCTCTCCCCTGCCGAACTCCTGACTGAAACTGCACTGGTCACCTGGCTACCCTCTGATCTTGAGCCCAGGTCCCCTCCCCTGCCAGCTGCATACCTGCACTGCCTCCAAGGCAACCACTGCACTTGGGGGCTGTTTCTGTATCCATACAGCCCCCCAGCTCCTGACACTTGATGTCTGCACTTACCCCTGCACTTGCCAAAAGCTGGCCACACTTCTACCTATTTTTTTTATGTATTCTTTACTGTTGATGTTAATGTTAATGGACATTTGTACTGCGCACTATCACCACCGGAGTGGTCCCCAGGCGCTATTATCCTATATATTGCACTGCCCCCTCCCCCTTGCCCCGCACTTTCCCTCCCCCCCCCCCCCCTGCACTTGCGCGATCTCAATGTCACCTGGCCTAGTAAGATCGTTGTCTTTCCTCTGTTCCCCCTCCCTTGCCTCATTGCGCCTTGTAACACTTGAGTATAGGCGCGTTATAAATGCCATATCATTCACTGCGTTCTTTCACTCAGCAATGTAAATGTCTCTTTCATAGATGCTTATTCACAAATTTAAAAAAAAAAAGTTCCACTGTCTCCTGCTTGGTAAATTAAATGTCTCTCCCTCAAAACACGAGTTCATAAACCAAGGCAATTGTTCTCTTCAAAACATTAAGTAATTATTAGCACATCACACTTATTCTTCAAGGGAAACACTTATCAGGATAGCACAGCAACTACTTTTGGTGATAAAGTTAATAAATTATTTCCAACACACCTTTTTACCACAAACAGTCTCCTGTATATTCTTTCCCGGTATACTCGCCTGCCAGGACTAACTAATATTGATCCCATTCCTGGTTTACTTGCCTGCCAGGATGAACAATCCTACAACTACAATTGTGTTTAGTGGTAATGCTTGTTCCAAGATTCTCCACACCAGTATCCTATGTGAGGAGATTTGAACAACAACTGCTTCTCTTTATAGTGTCTTGACTCTTTACAATGTGGGTTACAGATCTCCCCAAGTTGGTATCACTTAAAAGTGAATTAGCGCCCTTGTTGCTTCTGTATCTCTTCTGTAGCCTTTTGGTAATGCAGGTTACAGGTTTCCCCTACTTGGTGACCAAAATAAGGAGAGTTACGGCAGTGCTGCCTTTGTATTACTTTTCTGCTGCCTCTTGGCTTCTGGCAATTTGGTTACAGGTGAACCCCAATTGGTGTCCTATATAAGAAGAGTTGTATGCTGCCTTTGTCTTGCTTCACTTGTTTGGTATTCAAAAATATTAGTTTCAGCTAATTGTCTTATTCGCAGCATCCCAGGGTCACCCGGCCCCTCATGCCAACTCGCCGGTTTTCTCTTGCATTTCCGTTTTGCTGATGCCACTATTGCCGATCTTTTAGGATCTGTCCACTCCGCTTCCAGTTCCAGTATGACTGCCGCGGTAACATCAGTCCTTCGGTGGAGCTTTGACAGCTCTGTGGGTTCTCTGCTTCTGCTTACTCACCAGAGCGGTTGACGGCGGGTTGGGAGCTGGTCTCCCACACAGTGTAGCTCTCCCCAATACTGCTTCCAGCTGCGCTCTCTCTGTACTGCCACACGCCTCCTTTCTGCCTCTGCGTCTACTGGTATATCTTCGGCTCCCACAGCGAGTCCCACTTTCAGACCTGCTGCTGCCTCTACTACTCCGTCAGCATCTCCTTCCTCCAGCTTTAACACCTTTCGGAGTTTAAATGTCCCACCGAGGTGTGTACACTAGAACGCTCATTAGGTTTAATGGTACCTTTAATCTTCATCAACTGAGTCCCTCTTCCTCGTCCCAGAACCACAGGCATTATGGGTTCTGAAGTCCATAATGGTTTTGTTCTTAATATTTAGTTGATTTTCATGATTTGTGAACTGAGAGTTGCCAAGTTTATGGGAGGTTGTGAAAAAGGTCTGATTTATTCTTGGGGTTAGGACCTCTAAGGTAGATTTATAACAATTAGAGGTGGTCATATGTATTTCCTGAACTACTCCCAAGGCATCAACACTTTTCTGTTTAGCAGACTTTTCATAGCCTGTATTTTGGGTAGTTATATGAGAGGGAATTCTACACTGACAGCATGACATTAGGTATTTGGGTATTATGAGTATTTCATCCTCAAAAGAAGATTAATACTGCGTCTCTCCTAGAGGAGTCGCCACTTCCCCGATAGCCATCTCCTCCCATGTGATCCTCCCTCATGTCACCAACCCCAGGGTTAGGATCAGGTAGTGGCTGCCTTCCGCCGGCCAGGTGGGAGGAGACTTTAGGTTGGGGTTTAGTGATGACTATGCAGGATTCATCACAGGGGGTAAGTAAACACAGTGGATCTGCCCATTCCCGGCCGTCCTCCATAGGATAACATTGGAAATAAGTCCCTTTGTCTCCTTATTCCATTTCACTCACCATTTGGTCATAGAACCTGGGTCGAGTATCCTGCCCCTGAGTTAGCCTTGGGTCTGGAATATAAGAAAACACATCCTTACCTGTGGTAACATTTTTGTGGAACTTTTAAAATATTAAACACACAATCTTACTGAACCTACTTCAAAGACTCCATTCTGGTGAGAAACATTGTGGCTGCTGTACCTTTTGTAGACAAGGCTCCTATTCATCTTAGGGTATGGACTTGATAGCTTATTGTCTTGTGATGTGGTTCCATCATGGACTGCACCTAAAATACGTACCTGCTTTTGCTAAGTAATTTGTTCTATATTTCAACCTATGTTGACTGCATATATTTGTATCAGAGTGTTGTGTGATGATAATACTGATAAAGAATAATTTTTCAGTTTATTCAGAAGGCCTCCAATAAATAATTGTATTTAATACACGACTGTATTAATTGAATTAGTGTGCCATGCTATGTAGGATCATTGAGGGCCAATGACCCCACTCACACTCTCCTGAGAATAAGTCTTGACTGCTCATCCACATGCCTTGATTGGGTTTTGGCAAACCTCTCATGGGTCAGAAGGAGGAATCGGAGAGCAGAGTGGAGGCAAAAAAGGGAACGAGGAAGAAACCGGGGGCCAGGGCGGGAGAAGGGAGGGTACGAACCCCAGGGCTGGGGAGTGGTGGTGGGGGGTACGAGGGAAAGAGCCCCGGGGCTGGGGGGGAAAAGGGATAGAAATTCCCTGGGGCTTTTGGAGAGGGTGGGGCGGGGGGGGGGGGGAGACAGAGCCTTGGGTGGAGCTGGGGGGTGGGTGGAGCACTGAGGGCTAGGGAGGAAAGAAAAAGCCCTTGGGCTGGTGAGACAGAGCAACCCAGGGAGCTAGGGCGAAAGAGAAAGACGCATATGGTTGTGGAAAGGGAGAATCAGGGGGCTGTGTTGCCATGGACCCAGGAAGGTATAAAGGGGAGATTGCAAAGGTAGCTCTGGTCAGAGAGATATTTAAGGGGCTGGTGAAAGAAGTTAAGGTGGTAAGAGGCGAGAGGTACTATGGAGGAAGGGATGAGAAATCCAACTCTAAATATAGATGTGCATAAGGAAGATGTGACAAAGCAGAAGGCGGTAAACAGTAAGGAGTTTATTTAAGAGAAGGGAGACCAGAATGGAGAATCGAAGCAGAGCATACCCAGAAGTAAGGGAGTGGAGGAGAAGGGGAAATGAAGATCAGGGAGAGAATAGATTTAGAGGAGTTAAGACACAAGAGGAGAAGATGTAAGTGGAAGTTAGGTGGAGTGGAGAAACGAGCCATGAGTGAAGCATTGAGGAGGTGCATGAAAAGCAAAGGAACAGAGGGAAAGGGGAAAGAAATAAGACTGTCTCCCTAGTACAAACTCATGGTGAGCTATCGAGAATTAGAGGTTGGGAGTCTTGTCAAATCAGGATCCCGCTCGGAGGTTCTAAAAATCCTAATGAAAATCCTGTTAAGACCTTAGAGTGGCCTTGTGACTTATGTCTCTGGGGTTTGGTTTAATTCCAGCTCCAACTTGACAATAACAGCAAAAGCGGCCAACACGCTCCAGTTTGGATTGCAACCCCAGGACAAGTTTTCCCCATACACTAGCTATATAAAAACACTGCCAAGGGGAACAGACCATGAGAAACCGCAAGAATGTTTTTTTTTGGTCAACCTATACACATATCTGCACGTCTGTTTTGCTGTATTAAGATGCTGGTAGAGACCAGGACCCTGTTGTATAAAGTAATTATTTTGAACACTTCTGAAATCCTTAAGTTGACCATGAGAACTGTTCACATACCAGTGAACGTCTATCCTGACTGAAATAGCCCCAATAATGCACAAACCAGGACAAATGCAAGGTTGGATAAAAACTACTAATAATATTTTGTTACCTCATGTGTATCGAGGCATTAGACCATGTGCCACAGCCTTCATTTTGCTATCACAGTGCCTTCTAAGAAAAGTGGACTTGAATATGCAGCGACTGACATGCCCCGAGGAGGGGGGGGGGTTTAGGTTTATGACATCTGTCCCACTTCTTTGCCAAGGACCTCTGCTCGTCTCACCTGCTCCATTTGTACGCTTCCTTGCACTATTCCTCAGATTTTAGTGTTTGTCCGGTTCCAACACCTCGCCTTTTGTATCCAGTCCTATTCTTCCACTTTTAAAGTTTGTACCTTCTGTTCACTAAACAAGTATTTTTTCTCTTATTCATACCATTAATGTACTTTGGTGTAAAGTGTAAGCCCAAATAAGTAAATGAAAATGTTTGTAGAGAGTTTGCAGCAATCGATGTGTATAAGTGCATTGGCTCTGCACAGCCAACTGCCAATAAACCATGACAAAACTGTACCTGGGGAGGGAATAGACGGTCCACGCTTGTGTCGCCCCCTCCCACGCCTTTAGCCAGTGTGCCGTCCAGGATGCCAGGGTGGTTAAGGGCACTGCCAGCGTCGAGTTCACTGCAAACATCAATCTCGTAGTGTACATACTTGCAGGTGTCCATGTGAAAACAGGTATTCAGGAAAGAGCAATCACCCAATGACTCATCTGTGTGATGGTTGATGATGCGTCTGTGTGGTAGAGACAAAAGAAGAGCAGGAGGTTCACAATGAGAGATCAAGAAATACAATTATTTAACTGTGGTTTTAAATTACCAGATGAATCAAACTAGTGATCATATCCTGTATTTTGATGGACATATGTAAGCAGTGTTACTGATGCACTTCTGTTCTCACTGTCAAACTCCACCCATTGAAATGAGGAATTACGTACGATCCAATGCCAATGAAGATCAAAACGTGGTTTCACTACTCGCCACCGACACCAGAAATAGACAAAAATATAGTGAGTCTCAGTACTTCTCCAACTTCCCTCCTTTCTTACTGTAATGACATTTTTCTTTTTGCAACTTTTCTTCCACTGACATTGCTTGAACACTTTTCCTGACTTTTGGACGCAAGTACATTCTTTTTGCTTTAGTCCCCTTGCTCAAATCGCCTATTTTGGGGGCACTGGTAAGTCATTATGGACTGTCTTCCCCTTGAGAGATTCCAGTTTTGTTTACTGTAGCACGCATCACATTACAGAGAAGTGCTGCAGGGGTACCATGTATCCCATTTCCTTTTTACTCGTGTAACATTTTAGTAACCTTTTCAATCTGTCCAGGATGGGCTGGTTGCAGGAGATTTTCCCTCAGCCCCTAAAGGCCGAAAACTCTTACTGGGCTTTTCGAAAAGCCCGAAAAACCTGGCTGTTCGCCTGAACTAATTTGACAAGGAACAAGTTACTTACCTGTAACTGTTGTTCTCCAGCATGGGTCTGGCATGGATTCACATGCTCATGAATATTCCCCGTCGTCAGGCCGGGAATCCCCGGTACAGAAAAAATCAGTATCAGTTTAGTTTCTGATCCGTCTTTCTCAGTTGTAACCAATCACTGGTCTCTGGGTCATACTGCCCCCTGCCAATGACTGCCCTCTCCCTAAGCCCCGCCTCTGACAGCCATCTTCAGATTTGGTAGCACGCAAATTCTGTTTGGGGTGCCACAGGGCGCGAGCCTTTCACCCATGCTCTTTAATCTATACATGCGAGCACTGTGTGACCTACTGACAGAACTGGAAGTGTTTTTCTACAATTATGCAGATGATACACAGCTTATAATAGAAATAGAGGGATCACATAGGAAAGACAGCGAGAAATTAGGCGCAATATATAGCAAAATTGATGAATGGATGCAATCCAACTGGATGTGCCTAAATGACTCAAAAACTGAGCTGATGCTTTTTGGCCCCAGCTGTCAATTGGAAAAATTGGGTGGGGAGTATAAAACTTTCCAGATTAAAAAAGCCATCATCACAGTCTCCAGTCAAGTAAAGACGCTGGGTATGATGAATTCCTCGGTTAATTCAGAGGCTCAGGCGAATCTCTTACGTAAGAACACTGCCTATTATCTGCGATTAATGAGGGCCCTCAGACCGTTCTTGAATGACAACAACATGGCTACCATTGCCAGGGCAGTAGTGCTATCAAGGCTGGACTATGGCAATGCCCTATTGATAGGGGGAAGCGCCAAAGACATACATACTTGACAAGTCATACAAAATGACGCGGTCAGGATTGTAAAACAACTGGCTAGAAGAGACCATGTTAACACAGCTAGAGAATCTCTCCACTGGCTCAGAGTCAAAGACAGGATTGAATTTAAAGCCCTTACCTTGGTACACAAATGCCTTTTTGGCAAAGCGTCCCACTATTTGAAGACAAATATCGAATTTTATACACCCAAGTGACATCTTCGCTCAGTTGATAAGAACCTATTAGTCGAACAGAAACACAGGCTCAAATCCGGTATGGGCAGATCTTTCAAAGTAAAGGCGGCTCAGATATGGAATACCCTTCCGATAGCTCTGAGAAGCCAAGAAAATCACCTCCAATTTCGAAAACCCCTGAAAACCCACCTATTTAAATAGTCCTCTTGATACCCACCGGAGCCAGAGATCTAATTACCCTGTACTCATTGTGTGTCACAGCGCCCTGATGCCTGCGGGCTTACGACGCTATATAAGCATATATAAATAAAAAATTGGCAGTATGACCAAATGAAGAGCCTTCGAGGAGTAGGAGGGAGGGTTCCGTGAATCCATGCCAGACCCATGCTGGAGAACAACAGTTACATGTAAGTAACATGTTCCTTCTCCAGCATGGGGTCTGGCATGGATTCACATGCTCATGAATATAAGAATACATAGCAGTACACACATGTACAACCAACGGGAGGTGGAAAAAAGACTCAACATTAAGCATTACATCAAAACTCAACATTAAGCAGTTCTTACCTCCTCACCAGGCTCACCTTAGGCGAACAGGTTGCGCAGCACCGCTTGGCCGACCCTGGACTCCTCCCAGGAATCCCGGTAGACGCAGTAGAATCTCGTGAAGGTGTGCGTCGACCTCCACGTAGCAGCCCTGCAGATGTCCAGCAGTGGCACACCAGACAAGAACGCCGTGGTAGCAGCGATTGCTCTGGTCGAATGGGCTCTCGGACAGCCAGGCAACGGTCGGTTTGCCAACCGCTGACAGTGCGTGATGCAGCCGGAGAGCCATTTGGAAATGTAAGCCTTTGAGAGCCTTCCCTTGGTTCACAGGTCCAAAGTTCACAAAAAGCTGTGATGTCTTCCGAAAACTCTTCGTGCGGTCCACGTAGAACTTCAGCGCTCTAGCCACATCCAGCGAGTGCAAAGTGCTCTCAGCCGGTGACGAAGGCGACGGGAAGAAAACCGGTAACACCAAGGGCTCGTTGAGGTGCAAGTCTGACGGCACCTTGGGCATAAAAGAGGGGTGCGTCCTCAGCACCACCCTCGTGTCATGAAAAGTCAAGTATGGAGGCTTGCAGGATAGGGCCTGGATCTCTCCCACTCGCCGTGCGGAGGTGATGGCCACAAGAAACGCAGTCTTCCACGACAGGAATTTCAACGGTGCCGAATGCAGGGGCTCGAATGGCGCCCCCATGAGTCTCGTCAGCACCACGTTGAGTTCCCACGCCGGGGCAGAGGCCTTCGCCGGCAGGAACTTTCGGAACAGTCCCTTCATAAATTCCTAAACCAGGCAATGGGACCACAAGGACGCCCATCCTGTGGTTCTGGTGTATTGGGAGATCGCAGCCAGATGAACAAGTTACTTTCTTACCTGGTAAGGTTCTTTCGATGGTATGGTCCAACGACGTATTCCATATCTATGACAGGTAATGTCCACAGCTGTGCTGCTTCGGAAAATCTTTGGCGTCTGCGTCGATGACGTCGATGCACCGACCCCGAGGACCTCCTCCGACGGCCGACGTCACCTGATGGGATAAGTAGGACGCACGACGCCCATAGCCTCAGTTATAGTTTTTTCCCCCAGAACGTGTGCCACCAGATTTCTGCCAGTCCGACAAACAATGCCTTGCGGTACGCAAGCTGCAATCGCAAAAGAAATTCTGCAGCGGGGAAGGCAGGGAGGGAGCGATATGGAATACGTCGTCGGACCATCCCATCGAAAGAACGTTACCAGGTAAGAAAGTAACTTGTTCTTCGAGGGGATTGGGTCCTCCGACGTATTCCATATCTATGACAGACTCCCAAAGCAGTACCAAGCAAGGAGGTGGGAAAAAATTTAGAATACAAATTTAGCATGCCCAATCAAATTGCGGAATAGAGAACTGCCTTGCCAAAGGCCAGATCTTGCCCCCTGATGGAATCGAGGGAATAGTGACGTAAAAAAGTATGTACTGAAGCCCAGGTGGCTGCATCACAGATGTGACGAATAGGAACTCCCCTCTGCAGGGCAGTAGACGCAGCCACTCCTCTGGTAGAATGGGCCCGCAAGCCAGCCGGAGAGTCCTTACCCGCCAAGCGGTAACACTCGGAGATAGCTAAAATAATCCAACAAGACAGTCTGTTTCGTCACAGCTTGTCCCAAACGCTTTCCAGCGTAACCAATGAAAAGTTGATCGTCCACTCTGACCCGGGACATGCGCGAGATATAAAAGCTCAACGCTCTCCTAGGATCAAGCCTATGGAGCCTCTCCTCTTCCTTACCAGGATGTGGAGGAGGACAGAATGCCGGAAGAACAACCTTCTGGCTCAAATGAAATTCCGAAACCACCTTCGGAAGAAAAGAAGGACGAAATCTAAGGACAACCCTGTCCTTGTGAAATACAGTGAAGGGTGGCTTAACTGAAAGTGCCTGTAACTCACTCACTCTGCGAGCGGAAGTAACCGCAACTAACAACACAGTTTTCAGAGTTAACAGCCTCAAAGGGCAAGAATGTAAAGGCTCAAACGGCGCACCCATAAGAAACTTAAGAACAAGGTTCAAATCCCAACCTGGCACCAAAAAAGGTGACGGAGGGAACACATTAGTGAGCCCTTTCAAAAACTGCGAAATTAAAGGAATCTTAAAATAGGAACACTCTTCAGACGAGCGCTTAAATATGGACAGCGCCGCCAGGTAACCCTTAATGGTCCCACTTGCAAGCCCCTGTGGGCCAAAGAAAGCAAAAAAGACAAAACCATGGAAATGTCGCATTCAAAAGGATCCACATTCTGAACTCTGCACCAGTCGCAGAACTTTCTCCAACGACAACGGTACAGAGACTTAGTTGCCGGCCGCCTGGCCGAGAGCAACACCTCCATCACGTCTTCAGGGAGGTCCCAATCCTTATACCTCAACCTTTCAGAAGCCAAGTGTGAAGATTGAGGGATCTGACCTCTGGATGGAGAACCTGACCCCCCTCCCGTGAGAGCAGATCGTCTCGGTAGGGAAGACGACGTGGAGGGCAGATGGACAAGTCTAGAAGGTCCGGGTACCACGTCCTCCGGGCCCACGCCGGAGCAATGAGGATCATCCGGGAACCGAACCTCCGTAACCTCCGCAACACTTGCGGGAGGACGGGGACTGGAGGAAACGCGTACAGCAGTGGGAATCACCACTCCACCACGAACGCGTCTCCTAAGGCTCCGTTTGGAGGAAATTCCCGCAAGCAAAACCGTTCGCACTTCCGGTTGACACTGGAGGCGAAGAGATCCACTTGAGGGGTCCCCCAAAGGGCGAAGATCTCCAGGAGAATCTCCTGAGCCAGCTCCCACTCATGAGAGATCGTGCTCTGCCTGCTCAGAGCGTCGCCGTCTCGTTGTCGTCTCCGGCCAGATGAACTGCCGAGATCCAAACTTCCTGCTGGATGGCCCAGAACTCGAGCTGCATCGCCTCCCTGCACAGCGGAAGTGACCCTGCACCCCTCTTTTTGTTGAGGTAGTGCATGGCCACCGTGTTGTCTGTCAGAATCAGGACACTCTTCCTGCGCACAGTCGGCAGAAAAGCCTTCAGGGCTAGCCTGACTGGCCTCAGCTCCAACAGATTGATATGGAGTCTGGACTCTGACGGAGACCAATGACCGCTGACTGTCAGCTCGTTGGCATGAGCTCCCCATCCCGCGAGGGATGGGACCGTCACGATAGTCACCTCCGGCCAGGGCAGCCAAAATGGGGCACCCTTCATCAGATTGCCCTCGACGGCCCACCACAGAAGGTCCCGGGCTACCGAGGGCGGCACCTGAACAGGGTAAAACAGCCTGCCGGAGGACTGAGACCACTGGAGCTTGAGTGCCCACTGCAAAGATCTCATCCGCAGACGAGCCTCCGGCACCAGAAGAATGCAGGATGCAATGAGGCCGAGCAGTCTCAAGAACTCGGACGCTGGGAGAGTCTGGGCAAACTGAAACTTGTGCACCATCTGCTGAATGTGAAGAGCCCTCACCTGCGGAGGAAAACACTGCCCCAGGGACGTGTCGAGCACTGCTCTGATGTACTGGAGCCCCTACGTTGGTGTCAAATGGGACTTCTTTAAATTGAGGGAGAAGCCCAGCCTGTGAAGGGAGTGGCAGGTGACAGACAGATGATCCAGGACTTGCTCGGGAGAGCTCCCCCTGATCAACCAATCGTCCAGGTAGGGGTAGACGTGAATCCCCCCTTTCCTGAGATGCGCTGCCACCACCACCATGAGCTTGGTGAAAACCCTCGGGGCGGAGGTCAATCCGAACGGCAGGACCCGAAACTGAAAGTGCGAGTCGCCAACCGCGAACCTCAGGTACTTCTTGTGCTTGGGATGGATCAGCACATGGAAGTAAGCGTCCTTGAGGTCAAGAGACACCAACCAGTCCTGAAGTTGAAGGGCCTGGAGGACTTGAGAAAGAGTCACCATCTTGAACTTGTCCTTCCTGAGGAGTTTGTTCAAACCGCGCAAGTCCATGATGGGTCTCAATCCCCCGTCTTTCTTTGAAATCAAAAAATAAGGGGAATACCATCCCTTTTTCCTCTCCGCTACAGGCACCAGTTCTATGGCGCCTTTCTCCAGCAGGGCTTGAATTTCCTGTGCAAGGAGCGGATCCGGACTCTTCAAAGAGAGGTTCCCTGGTGGATTGTCGTGAGGCCTCTGCCGAAAAGGAAGGGCATGTTGAGGAGCCGGGACTGCACATCAGGAGCGAACCCAGACTTCCAAAACCACGCAAACCTGCGCATTACGGTGCTCGCCGCCATGGACCGGCCTGCTTTGCCGGGCCGTAGCCGCCTGCACCACCAAACTCTCCGGGGTGGGGTGCCTAGACAAGTAGCCGGGGTCGCTACTGGCTGGACGGTATTTTCGCGATAAAGACTTGCCCACTGCCGGGAGACTCTCTGGAGCAGTCCAAGCGGCCGCCACCCTTCTGTGCAAAGCCATATGAAAAGGCAAAACCGGTTCAGTGGGTGGACCGATATCAAGGATGTCCGCGAGATCATCCTGAACGAACTCCCCTGGGGGAGCCGACCAACACAAGTACTCGGTAACCCGAGACATAAGGCGCCGATATGGTGAATCGGCATGAGTGCCAGGCTCCGGTCGACAAAACTCCACCTCCGGAGAGGTGTCCATTCCACTGGCATCATGCAGTGACTGCCTCAGGTCATCAAACTGACTATGGCCCGAGAGAAGTTTATCCGGAACCGTAACCGGAACCGGAACCAGACCGCCATCAGAGCCTTCATCACCCTCTGAAACGTACTCCAGGCGGGGAGAGGAAGACTTCTGCGGACCAAAGCAGTGCCGGACCTTAGCCATAGCCTTTTTAGGGGCAAACCCCGTGCCACGGGGCCCCTCCGACACCACCACCTCGAAAGGCGTCGAGGGCGCCGAGCGAGTCGGCGTCGACAGAAAAGGCGTCGACGTCAGCTGCAACACCTCCAGCATCGGCGGCGTCGACACAGTCCTCGAAGCCGGAGCTCCGAGCGTGTCTCTGGACAGCCTAGGCGCCGACGGCGTCGACGACCCCCTCGAAGACGGAACCTCGAGAGTAATCGTCGACGACCTCGGCGCCACAGGCGTCGTCTTCGAAGACAGCACAGGATCACGCGGTCTCGAGCGTGTCGAGAACCGGGACCTGGAACAGGCATGGCGAGAACGGCTACCCTTGTCCGAGCGGGACCTCTCCCGCGAGCCGTGCCGACCACCCGAGCCCGAAGGCGTATGGGCGGCGTCTCTCGACCGGTGCCGACCGACCCCACTCGGAGGCGCAGACGGACCGGTATCCTGCGATTCCAGAATCGCTAGCATCTGCTTCCCGAAGGAAGCCCATTCCTTCGGTATCGCTTGCATGGAGGGATAAGCGACCCGCCGACTGGCGGAGTCCTCGGAAGAGGACGGGGAAGGCGACCTATGCCAGCGCTTCCTGGAATGCCTAGAAGAGGCGGAGGAGTGGCGAGACCGACTCCTGGAAGGAGACCCACCGGACTTCCGACGACGACGCGGAGAGTCACCCCTCGAGTCATCGGTCGAAAGCCCCGCAGACCTCGACTACCGGGGCTTAGACACCCGACCTACCGACAGTTTCTTCTTGCGTTCTCGCAAGGCCTTCGCAGTGAGCGACTGGCAGTCGACACAGTCGTCCATATCGTGGGCCTCCCCGAGGCACCAGAGGCAGGCGTCGTGCGAGTCCGTGACCAACATCTTGGACCCACAGTCCCCGCAGTTCTTGAAGCCCGGACGCGGGGTCGAAGATGAGAAAGACATCGCCACAAACAAACCGAACAGGTTCAACGAACCGAGAAAGAAAACAGTAACTCCAACGAGTCGAGGCGTACCGAGATTCACAAAGCGAACACGTTCGCAGAAAAAACAGAACAGAGGCTATGGGCGTCGTGCGTCCTACTTATCACATCGGGTGACGTCGGCGGAGGTCCTCGGGGACGGCGCATCGACGTCATCGACGCAGGACGCCAAAGATTTTCCGAAGCAGCACAGCTGTGGACATAACCTGTCATAGATATGGAATACGTCGGAGGACCCAATCCCTTCGAAGTATCTTGATGGAGGTGTGAGCTAGTCCAGCCTTGGCCAGCGACAGTAGGTACGGCAGCACTGGAGGGGCCGTAATCCGTAGAGGGTTAATCTTCTTTGCACGGCACCAGACAGAGAACCTCTTCCACTTATGTCCGTAGCACTTGAGAGTTGAGGACGCCCTGGCTTTTGCAAGGACCTCTCTGCAGTCAGCCGGGAAATCGTACCCTCCAAACTCTAGTGCTGCAGGAGCCAGGCCTGCAAGTTCAGCGACTCCGGGTCGTGATGAAGCATGGCGCCTCCTTCTCTGGAGAGAAGATCCGTGTCCGTCGGCAGCTTGACTGGTGGCGCTGCTGACAAGTCTAGAAGGTCCAGGAACCAGATCTGCCTCGGCCACGCCGGTGCGACTAGGATCATCCTGCACCGGGACCTCTTGAGCTGGTTGACGAGTCGAAGCAGCAATGGCAACGGAGGGAACGCATATAGGAACAGGCCGTCCCAGGGGAACGAGAAAGCATCGCCCATGCTCCTCGGCTGGGGAAACCTGCTGGCGAACCTCTGGCACTTAGAGTTTGTCGCCGTCGCGAACAGGTCAATCTGCGGTTTTCCCCCCCATCATCGGAAGAGTCGATCCACTTGATCCTGACGTAGTTCCCACTCGTGGCACGAGCGCAGCTCCCTGCTGAGTGAGTCGGCGATGGTGTTCTTTATCCCTGCCAGATGAAAGGGCACCAGAAACATCCCGACGGCCCAATGCCACAGATCCTGGGCTTCCTTGGAGAGGGCTGGGGATCTGGTTCCTCTCCGCTTCCGGATATAGAACATCGTGGTGGTGTAGTCGGTGAAGATTCTCACCACCTTGCCCGTGAGGGATGGGAGAAAGGACCCGGGGGCCCAGAACACTGCATGGAGCTCCAGGATGTTGATGTGGAGCGTCTTCTCCTCCAGGAGCCAAAGGCCTCTCGCGTGAAGTTCTCCGGTGTGCGCTCCCCACCCTTCCAGGGAGGCATCCGTCGTCACCATTATCTGGTGGGATGGGGTCTGAAAGTCTGTGCCTGCCGTCAGATGAGCGTGGGTGCCCCACCACTGGATCGCTCGTCGGAAGGTCTCATCGAGCGGGATTCTGTCCTCGAAGCTGCCGTCGCTTGGATCCAGCGGGAGTCGAGGAACTCTTGCAGAGGGCGCATCCGAAGCCTGCACAGGCGCACTGGATATATGCAGGAGGACATCATCCCGAGGAGGGACTTGATGGACCTCACCCTGGCCACGTCCGTGGCCAGCAGACGCTGCAACTTGCCCAGGATGGCCTTCGTCCTTTCCTCCGACAGCGAGGCCAGACGCGCCACTGTGTCGAACTTGGCTCCCAGAAACAGTGCGACTTGCAACGGGACCAGGTGGGATTTGGGAAAGTTGATAGAGAATCCCAGGTCCGTGAGCAGCTGGACGGACTTTGCTGTGAGATCAACGGCGAGCTCCCTTGTCCTTGCTCGGATGAGCCAGTCGTCCAGGTAGGGGTAGACGTGGATCCCCTGCAGCCGCAGACTCGCCGCCACCGATGCGAGGCACTTGGTGAACACCATGGGTGCCGACTTCAATCCGAACGGGAGGGCCTTGAACTGGTAGTGTCGTCCTTGGACCACGAACCCGAGGAACTTTCGGTGTCCTTTCAGAATGGGGAAGTACGCATCCTCCAAATCCAACGACGACAGGAAATCGCCCTCCTCTAGCTGTCCCAGCACATGCTGGAGGGTAACCAGCTGGAACTTCTGTGCCTTGATGTACTTGTTCAATCGTCGCAGGTCCAGGATGGGGTGCCATCCTCCTGTCTTCTTTTTCACTAGGAAGTACCTTGAGTATACTCGAGCCTCGAAGCCTCTTCGGGACAAGCTAGATGGCACCTTTTTTGAGCAACGCCCTTACCTCCAATAGCAGTTGAGGGATGTGATTTTCCTTCCTGACCACGGGTGGAATGCGGGGGCACTTTTTTAGAAATTCGAGGGCGTGCCCCTGAGCTAGGGCGTCCAGCACCCAACGGTCGGTGGAGATTGACTCCCACACGCTGACTAACTTCACCAGCCGGCCTCCCACCGGGTTGCTTCGGTGGGGGGCCGACACCGCTGTCTGTTCAATCTTGCTTGGAGGACGCCTTGCTGCCTTGGCCTCCCGGCGATGACGGCGGGCCCACCTGACTTGCCTCGTCCTCTATAGACTTCCTGTGATGAGGAGCGGGCCGCTTGGAGGTACGTAGAGGAGCCACCGCCGAATCTCTTGGAGACACCCTGCTTGCCTCTGGTGCTCCGAAAGGACGGCCTTCGTTACCGAAGAACACCTGGGGCCCTAGCTGTCTCCGTGTCCGCCTTGATGGCTTGGAGGGACTCATCCACCGTTTTCCCAAACAGGTTGTTCCCGTCGAAAGGCATGTCCAACACCTTGGCTTGTACATCCTGGTGGAAATCTGTCGCCTTGAGCCAACCTCGTCTAAGGCAAACGCTGTTGCCTAGCTGGTGGAAACCGTTGTCGGCAATGTCCGTTGCCACCGTAATGGCGTGGTCCGACACCACTTCGCCTTCTTGCAAGATCTCCAGGGCCTCGGCCCTCTTGTCATCCGGTAGGAAGTCCAACAGGTGGGCGATCTTGTACCATAACTCCCTGTCATAGCGGGCCACGATCGCAAGGGCATTGGCTGCCTTGATCGTTGTTGCCGTCGTCCCATTGCGTCCAGCTTCTTCCCTTCGCCATCAGGCGGGGAAGTTGACGTTTAGGCCGATGCCCCCCCCCCGCTTTCTTCTTGGCCGCCACTGAGACGACCGAGTCAGGGGTCGGTTGTGCCCTAAGGCACAAAGGTCCCGCGTCGGGGACCCGGTACTACTTCTTGTACCGATCCCTCTTGGCAGGCGTCGTAGACTGGTTCTTGAGAAGGGCGAGTCCCTCGTCCCAGATGTCATCCAGCAGAGGCACGGCAAGGACTGTCTTCCTCTTGGCCTCGCGCCGTTGGTAAAGGAAACCTTCCTTCTTCTCTTCGGGGCAGAGCTGAAAAAGCTTGGATTCCCTGGCGATCATTGCATGGAAAGATCCGATCTCGTCGGACGGGGAGGCCCGGGCTGGCGATGGGAGCTCCGTCCCGTCGTCACCGCTGTCGCCCCGGCGACGGGGGCCCCAACAGAAGGCAAAGCACCGCTAGTCAGCGGGCACCGGGAGCACCGAACGGTCGGGCTCTTCGGCTGCCAGGCAGGGCGCGCCTTCCCCGGCACCATCAACCACGAGCCAATGCTCTGGTTCGGGGAAGCGGAAATCCGAGAACCCGGGTAAGCTTCTGGAGAGGCCCCGGTCGATCTCGAAGGATTCGGCCGAGGGAGAGCAAGGCGGTGACCCTCCCCCCAAGGTGAAGGCCTCAAGCACGCCTAAGGTGGTGAAGGCCTTGATTCACCCGGCCAAGGCCTCTATCGAGGGAGTCACGGCAGCCCTGGCGCAGCCTGCGGAGGCTACACCAGTGGAGTGGAGATAAGGACGAGATTGCCCTTACCACCGACGGAGGATCTGGAACCAGGCTCGACGGAGGAACCAGACCCTGGCCCGGCGGGTAGCCCCCCGAACAAGAGAAGACGGATCCATCCAGCCCTGCCTTCTCAGCCCTCGCAGCCTGCTCAGCCTTTACCCACATCCCCCGTCCCTGGGGATGACACGGGAACGGACATGGCCACGACGGGTACCGACGACGACAGCGGTGACGACGGGACGGAGCTCCCATCGCCAGCCCGGGCCTCCCCGTCCGACGAGATCGGATCTTTCCATGCAATGATCGCCAGGGAATCCAAGCTTTTTCAGCTCTGCCCCGAAGAGAAGAAGGAAGGTTTCCTTTACCAACGGCGCGAGGCCAAGAGGAAGACAGTCCTTGCCGTGCCTCTGCTGGATGACATCTGGGACGAGGGACTCGCCCTTCTCAAGAACCAGTCTACGACGCCTGCCAAGAGGGATCGGTACAAGAAGTAGTACCGGGTCCCCGACGCGGGACCTTTGTGCCTTAGGGCACAACCGACCCCTGACTCGGTCGTCTCAGTGGCGGCCAAGAAGAAAGCGGGGGGGGGGCATCGGCCTAAACGTCAACTTCCCCGCCTGATGGCGAAGGGAAGAAGCTGGACGCAATGGGACGACGGCAACAACGATCAAGGCAGCCAATGCCCTTGCGATCGTGGCCCGCTATGACAGGGAGTTATGGTACAAGATCGCCCACCTGTTGGACTTCCTACCGGATGACAAGAGGGCCGAGGCCCTGGAGATCTTGCAAGAAGGCGAAGTGGTGTCGGACCACGCCATTACGGTGGCAACGGACATTGCCGACAACGGTTTCCACCAGCTAGGCAACAGCGTTTGCCTTAGACGAGGTTGGCTCAAGGCGACAGATTTCCACCAGGATGTACAAGCCAAGGTGTTGGACATGCCTTTCGACGGGAACAACCTGTTTGGGAAAACGGTGGATGAGTCCCTCCAAGCCATCAAGGCGGACACGGAGACAGCTAGGGCCCCAGGTGTTCTTCGGTAACGAAGGCCGTCCTTTCGGAGCACCAGAGGCAAGCAGGGTGTCTCCAAGAGATTCGGCGGTGGCTCCTCTACGTACCTCCAAGCGGCCCGCTCCTCATCACAGGAAGTCTATAGAGGACGAGGCAAGTCAGGTGGGCCCGCCGTCATCGCCGGGAGGCCAAGGCAGCAAGGCGTCCTCCAAGCAAGATTGAACAGACAGCGGTGTCGGCCCCCCACCGAAGCAACCCGGTGGGAGGCCGGCTGGTGAAGTTAGTCAGCGTGTGGGAGTCAATCTCCACCGACCGTTGGGTGCTGGACGCCCTAGCTCAGGGGCACGCCCTCGAATTTCTAAAAAAGTGCCCCCGCATTCCACCCGTGGTCAGGAAGGAAAATCACATCCCTCAACTGCTATTGGAGGTAAGGGCGTTGCTCAAAAAAGGTGCCATCTAGCTTGTCCCGAAGAGGCTTCGAGGCTCGAGTATACTCAAGGTACTTCCTAGTGAAAAAGAAGACAGGAGGATGGCACCCCATCCTGGACCTGCGACGATTGAACAAGTACATCAAGGCACAGAAGTTCCAGCTGGTTACCCTCCAGCATGTGCTGGGACAGCTAGAGGAGGGCGATTTCCTGTCGTCGTTGGATTTGGAGGATGCGTACTTCCCCATTCTGAAAGGACACCGAAAGTTCCTCGGGTTCGTGGTCCAAGGACGACACTACCAGTTCAAGGCCCTCCCGTTCGGATTGAAGTCGGCACCCATGGTGTTCACCAAGTGCCTCGCATCGGTGGCGGCGAGTCTGCGGCTGCAGGGGATCCACGTCTACCCCTACCTGGACGACTGGCTCATCCGAGCAAGGACAAGGGAGCTCGCCGTGGATCTCACAGCAAAGTCCGTCCAGCTGCTCACGGACCTGGGATTCTCTATCAACTTTCCCAAATCCCACCTGGTCCCGTTGCAAGTCGCACTGTTTCTGGGAGCCAAGTTCGACACAGTGGCGCGTCTGGCCTCGCTGTCGGAGGAAAGGACGAAGGCCATCCTGGGCAAGTTGCAGCGTCTGCTGGCCACGGACGTGGCCAGGGTGAGGTCCATCAAGTCCCCTGGACTACATATTAATCAACAGCCCCATCTTCAGTAAATACATGGATTTTGAGAAGGCCTTTCTGGAAGTATTCCATTCTCTAAATCTGGCTTATAAGGCCCAGATCAAGTTGGTTGACATAAAGCAGGATCACCAAGATTTAGTCACATCAGCTGCTTCCGGCAGCTAGCATCGGTCTCCCAGTGGCCCAAAACGACTCAGAGAACACTATTCCATCAAGGCCTCAGGGAAGAGTACAGGGACACATTGTTTTACACCCCTGATTGACCACTAATGCAATAAGTGGGTAACCAAAAGAAATGGAAATTGAATTTCAATTGCCATGTAGCGAAGCATTACCAGAAAAACACCACTCCTGAAGAATTTCCTATTATTTTGGAACACCTTTTGTTATTGGAAATAAACATGTCGGGATGAGATATGCCTGAATCATTTGTATCAGGCTTCCTATTTATTTGTGTATAGTAATTGATTTTGTAACTTACACAAGTGTCGATTCATTATTTCTGATGTTTGATTTATACATATTGATGTAGACATATGTGCAGAATTTTGATAAATTGAGTGTCATCCAATGGAGGGTCTTTTTGTCTAACGGCGTTGTGTTGGTTTATTCATTACATGTATGAATAGGTGTTGAATATTTCCACATCTATTATTTTAGATGGAATCATTAACTATTTTGACAGGATTCATTGATTCAGCGAGTGTTTCGTTTAGCGGATAATGTTTCATGTGTTTACATTTTATATCAATAAATATGACAGATTAACAATTCCAAATTGATGGGATAGAATTGAATTTTTTCTACCCATATATTGTTCGATTTGAGATTACTGTCTACTGTACAGATGCACAATACACCTCGTCCCTTTTTTTGTTTTTTATGCCACACCTATTGAACCAGGTGTGACCGGGGTATATACAAACCGGTTATCACCCATTCTTGTTGTGTGTTACAAATTGTTTTACACCCTTGAACCCTCAGACTTGCAAGCCCTGATAGAAAAAGTTACTCAGTTTGATGACTGTTAAACAGAGAGACAGGGTGAGAAAGTAAGACAAAAAACATGATTTGCTAAGGTACGAACCCTCCTGACCACGGCGGACCCCCACTGGAGAAGCGACCCCCATCAGAAACGGAACAGAAAACACAATGAGCACAGAGATTCTTCTTATATTGCATGGGAGCTGGTCACTGCCTTGGTTCCTGCCCACTCAGACCTCCCAAACCATTAGGAAATTAATGGGCTTGCAATCATCCACTCGCCCTCTTGCACCATTGTTTTGGGCCTTATACACCATAATCCCATCGTCAATTGTGCCACTATTCAGCTCCAATCTTTTCACTCTACACTTTTGTGTTTCTCAATCTTGTACTCCAGTCCAGTACGAAAAACAAACCATGTCCGTACAACAGTTGTATTCAGTACACAAAATACTGCGAGTACCACTCATTTGAGCGGGTATTTTCAGCACTGGAAAACATACCTTTACCTCCTCACTGCAGGTTTGAATCTGATATTTTATTTGTATTGCGCTCGTACACAGGTGTTTCAGCGCGACCAGGCAAAGGGAAGGGGAACAGGGGAGAAAACAAAACGATTTTACTAGGCACAGTGACATTGAGAACGCGCAAGTGCACAGGGAAGGGGAAAGGAGGGATAGTGCAAGGGAGGGGAGAGAAATTGGAAAGTGCAGAGCATAGGAGAGAACAAGATAAATAATAAGTTAATGAATAAATAAGGTGATCAAGAACAGTGGTAGTGTAGCCTGTGAGTGGCAAAGTGCAAGGTTAGTCAGATAGGGTGCATCTGATAAGTGCAGAAGAGGAACGAGGGGGACTGTATGGTACAGATAAAGGCCCCAGTGCAAGGTGTGGCCAGGAGGTAGTGCAGGAGGGTGGCAGGGTGGGCAGGTACCTGGGCCTGAAGGACAGGGGGTGGCCAGGTGCAACATTGCCAAGAGAGAAAACTGATCAACAGGGGAGAAAAGGGGCAAAGGCAGAGGCGAAGAGGAAGGTCTTGAGGAGCTTCCGGAACCGTGGATGGTTCTCCTCAAGTTTCAAGGTGGCAGGGAGGCAGTTCCAGAGGGAGGCCCCAGCCGAAGATAGATCTGCCACCAGCTCGTTTCTTCGAAAAACGACTGACCCTCAGGGAGTTAGAGGTAGAGGAGCGAAGGGCTCGAGAGGGGAGGTATTTACAGAGGGATAGTTGAAGGTATTTTGGACCCAGGCCCCAGAAAGCCTTTTGGACAATGCAGAGGGTTTTAAATGTAATCCTTGCATCCACTGGGAGCCAATGAAGGGATTTCAGAAATGGAGTGATACGATCCCAGGGCTTGAGGCCAAGGACTTGCAGTCCTGTTCTGGATAAATTGTAAAGGGTGGAGCGTGGAGGCAGGTAGATTTAGAAAGAGGCTGTTAAAGTAGTCCAACCTAGAGAGAATAAGAGCTTGGAAGACAGTGAGCTTCTGAGGGAAGGAGGGGAAAGGAAGAGTACCTGTAAGGAGGTGTAGTAAGAAATTACACTTTTTAGAGATGTCAGATGTGTGCAGAGAAGGAAAGTGTGGAGTCAAAGATGACCCCTGAGGTTTTTAGCTTCGCAAGTAGGGGCAGGAGAAGGGCCAAGGGAGGCCGGCCAGAGAGTGGAGGGAAAGGATGGAGAGGGTGTGCCAATGAGGAGGATCTCAGTTTTGTTGGCATTCAAGAAAAGATCATTGGCGGCACACCAATTTTGAATGGCAATTAGACAGTCAGAGATGAGGGAAGGAGAGGAAGTGGCTGAGGGAAGCCTGAAAATGAGTTGGGTGTTGTCAGCATAGCACTGGAAATTTGAGCAGAAATTGGAAATGCAGTAAGCGAGAGATGCCAAGCATTGGTTGAAAAGCCAGTGGCGAGAGGTTACATTTACAAAGATGGATTTGCGGGGGGCTTGCCATCTCATCCGCATCACACACGGCAATGAGTGGCACACTGCATTTAATACACCTATGGGGAAGTATGAATACAGGGTCATGCCCTTCTGCATCTGCAACACCCCAGCAGTCTTCCAGAGGTTCACGGACAGTGTGTACTCTGATCTAATTGGTATTTCTATGTGGGCATACCTCAATGACATCTAATCTTCACCTCCTCGCTGGAACACCACCAAAGGCATGTCAGTGATGTCCTAGCCATCTCTATGAGAACCACCTATACACCAAAGGCAAAAAATGCCTGTTCTGCCAACCCAGAATCTACTTCCAGAGATAGATCATCAGTGACTAAGGCATTTCTGATGGATCCCAAGAAAGATATGCGAACAAGCTATCAAGTCCTCATAATGTGAACTCCACACAATGTTTCTTCGGTTTTGTACACTATTGCTGGGGTTTTAGTACTAACTGCTGGCACCTTTAATGGGCACAACGGATCGTCACTCATACATTACATCCTGATCTCAGCATCTCACTGGGTAAGAGCTGTTGATTTTGAGGTCTAGGTCAAAATAGAGAGCGATCACTCCCCCTTGTTAATAGGCCTTAACCACTGAAGGGGTCCCCTCTCATAGCTTGTCAGCTCCAAAACATAGCCAAGCACTAAACATTGTTGGCCATGCTTGTAAATCTGTCAAATGGGCAAATATATTAGAAAAGGAGTCTAAATCTGCATTATATGCTTCTATCCTCACAAAAGCGATAATGAGGCTGATGACTCAGCCATTCTGGAGACCTACTCCCATACATATCGGCCCAGGTAGGGAAGGTAAAGGAGAAGGATATTTGCACAAAAAAAAAATACATTTAAAAAAAAAAGTGGTATGAGGAGTGCCGAGCAGCCAAAAGGAAGATAGTAGGTTGTGCAGAGACCTGGTGAAGGGGGCCCGGTTGGGGTGGGGGGCAATAAAATAAACCTATACCAGGCACGCTCAGACTACAAAAAGCTGGTCCTGGTCAAAAAGAAAGAATTTGTGTTAATTAAATGGCACATGCATTACAAGCCAAAAAAATGTGCTATTTTGGAAATTGGTTACGGAGAAGGAACTGAAAGGTTACCTCACACTGGATTGCTGTATTAATGCAGAGGACTGGTACCAGCACTTTTCGAATCTGTATTTCGTCCAGGACTCCACAGTCCAATTCTCCGCCCCACCCCCCTCGCATTGCAACTTCCTACCCTGATCTATTATGTATCGCCACAGGTGAAGTTGAACGCACAATAAACTCTCAGAAACGTGGCAAAGCAACAAGTCCAGAGTTGATCCCAACAGATCTGTTTAAGGACGAGGTGGGCATCTGTGCTCCGCTTCTGTGCAAGGTCTTCCACTCTGTTATTAGGGAGGGCTCAATCCCAGAGTGTTGGTGTAAGGCGGGATTGTTCCATTATACAAGAAGGGGGGAAGGAACCCTCCTGGTGAATTACTGCCCAATATCCCTACTGGACAGTGCGGGAAAACTCTTCGGGAAGGTTATCCTGGCACACCTCCAAAACAGGGTTGACAATAATAACGTCATTACTGACCTACATGTTGGTTTTAGAAAAAACAAGAGCACTATTGACTAATGCCTCATGCTGAACTTGTTAATTCAGAAATATACAGTATTAAAACAAATACAATTGTATGCAGCATTTCTAAAGTTAAGGACGGCTTTTGATTCAGTGTCTTGAGAAATATGATGGAGCTTCGTTGAGTCACCTAAAGTCCCAGCCAAACTGAATATTACCAGTTTACTATACTTTGGAAATAGCGCCACAGTCCGCTATGGAATGGGGGGTGAAAACACAACATCTTTTGCCGTCAACATGGGAGTAAATCAAGGCTGTGGCCTGGCTCCCCCTTCTAGTGAACTTGTATATCCATGAAATAATTGCTGTCTTGTCCAAGGGGTGCCAGGACTGCCCCTAAATGGCCTTCAATAAATATCCGGCCTTATTCTATGCGGATGACGAAGTGTTGGTGGCAACTACCCCTCCACCCTCCCCAAAGGTCTGGAGAAATCTTTTTGGCTAAATGTAAAGTAAAGAGCTAGTCCTAGAATTGAATATTTGATAAGTCCAAGGTTTTGTTGTTCAAGCCTCGTTTTACAAAATAGACAACATTGATACGATATGATAGTTTATTTATATAGCGCCTATACACAATGTGTTTCAAAGCGCTTCACGGCAAGGGAGGGAACAAGGGAAAATACAATGTCATTCTTACAGGCTATGAACAGTAAGTCCACGGCTGGGTTCCCCCAGGTCACTCCGGGTGACCAACCCCAAGTTCCTTGCAAACATTTTTCAAAAAAGATAGCAGGCGCCCCTCTCCAGAAAGGATATATCAGTCTTTGTCCCGCCCACTGAAACAGACTGTACATACCCTCACAGCCAAAGCAGCAGATCATCTTTTCCAGTCATCGCGAGCATCAGATCGCAGGACACAGACACACAAACCATCACTGAACTAGTTTCCAGACAATTTTGGTGCCATAGAATGGCCAAACAGATCCACACTTAGGTTGCCTCCTGCCCAATGTGTGCCCAGACCAAGACAAAGACCAGTAGGGTTATTATTCCCAGAGGATTACCCTCTGTATCCTTGGCACTATCGCAACGAACTTCAGTATGGACCTATCCCCTCAAACATGATGACCTGCATAATCGTGGTAACTGCTTTTCTAAAACAGCCTCTCTCACTGTAGGCATTGCCCACATTGGCCCGATGGCTCAGCTCTTCTTTCATAACATTCACTGCTTACTACCAGAGAAAATGATCTTTGACAGTAGTAGTCAATACCTGCCCAGTTTTTGGTCCCTGCTGTGTAAACATATCAGTATTCACCAAGGGCGGAGTTCCGGGTATCACTTGCAAACCAATGGGCAGACTGAGAGGACCAAGCTAACACTGGAGTATTATCCAAATTGTTACTCCAATGCCCTGGATAATTGGGGCTGTCACCTGGACACACCGGAAGTGGTGTAGAACACCTGGCACTCCTCAATCCTTTGTTCTGCATTCTGGTAAACATGTGCAGAACATCCCAAGTTGTTGCCCATGGACATGGTCGCAAATCGATCATTTACATCACCAGAAAGCACTTTCGCCAGGCTTTCGGACATGCACTGTTAAGCGAGGCAAGTCCGGCAAATCACTAAAGTATGTCAAAAGATGTGCTGATCGGAAGAGAGACCTACACCAGGCTATCAAGTGGGCAATGCTGTATGGTGGTCATCTTCCCTTACGAAATCTGCCCACAATGTTGGCCTCACGATTTCTGGGCCCCTTTCCTGTTCTGAAGCAAATCTCACCCGTAGCCTACAGTATTCTGTTGCCGACAAGTTGGCGCATGCAGCCCATCTCAAACTCTACATCCCTGATGCCCATGACCTTGCCCCATCTCAGCCTCCACCACTACAAGAAAATGGACAAGTAGAGTGTAAAGTCAAAGTAATTTGTGATTCTCGATTCTGGCATGGTCACCTGCACTGCTACATTAACTGGAAGGGTCACAGAGCCAGAGAAAGTGCCTGGGAACTAGCCTCCCAAGTACTGGTTATCCTACTGGTAGGTTGGTTCTATTGGCAATTTCTCTGAGAAATGTGAGGGGTCAGAAATGTGAGGCGGACAACTTTGTAAAGAGATTGCCTTGCCTAAAACAAACTAAAGGAAACACTCTAACAAAGGGATATCTGTCCCTCACACTTCAAGGCATAAATTAGTTTTCAAGAACTGATTTGCAGAGTTTGCTGATTAAAATGTATTCGATTAGCAAACCGAACCCTTTGATTAGCAATTTTGTAATAATAATGTTAATGTCACCAGAAGTTATTTGTACACAAGACATGAAGTGAGCAAAAATGCAGTGATTTTGCATACCGCAGAAATAAGACATTAGTGAGAGGAGTAAGGCTTTGCAAATTCTTTACACTTCAGCTGGACCTGCAGGTCAGGGGACTTAGTTTACCTATTCAACCTAAAATAAATGCACTCGACCCATAGCAATGGAGGACAACACATTTAAAATGTGATTTCTGTAAAATTGTGCATGTCACTACAAATCCACTTTATGTTTGGCACACTGCTGCTTCCCAGAGGCCGGCCCTGCACAGTGAAACCTTTGACATTTACCTCAAAATAAATGTAAGTTTCAAGCATCTATTGTAAATGCTACTCGCCCAAAATAAAATCTACTCGACCAGTGCTCCAGATAAGATTTTGAAGTGGGAGTATTTCACTCCCTATATTTTGAAGTTGGGAGTAAAATGATTTTTAGGGAGTATAAATGTAAGTCTACTTCCCAATAGGAGTATTTTATAAACGAGTACAAATGTTTTAAGAGGAAATTGAATTTTTCTCTTTTTTGTTTAAATGACTTTGCTCCTAGTTATTCATACACATTAAAAGATACAGGTTTTCTTATTATAATCAGGCAGCTATAATAGGAGTTTCTTCCTGTGCTACCATGTGCACTACTGGTCCAAAAAACTCCATGGAGCTGTGTGAGTGAAAGCAGTGGCACAAGGTCCAAAGTGTCCGTTTCTTATTTTTTCTGGGAATATGTTTACTCCCTATTTTTATTTTTTGGGAGTATTTGCCTATTTCTAGGGAGTCAAAATGACCAATACACCCCTTATCTGTAGGGATGTACTCGACTATGCGAGTGGGCAAAAAGGCTTTGCGAGCCATCGAGGAGTGTCTGTAAAACGTAAAAGGTTAGCTGCATGAATGGACACAAATACATAGATATGATAAAAAAGGCTCTGAAAACAGTTTGGCCATACATATCCAATCATAATCACAAAGCAAAGCGAGCTCTGGAGGCTAACTAGTGTTCAGTATTGCAGTAGATCTGTATATGTACAGATTGGATGAACTATTGAACACTACTTTGAGTAAGCATCTTGTTTTCTTTGTGTATTGATTATGTAAGAGGAAAGAGACTAAGCAGAGTGGATTGTGTAGCAGGCAGAGAACTGGGCAAACTAGGTGGAATATTGTAGTTTGTGGTCATCTCACTCTCAGTCTACCTGGTATAAAGCAACAGGGTGATAATATAGAATTACAAGGAATATGGGTTCGCTCATGGGTTGAGCACTAGTTACAATATGTATGCAACCTGCAGGTTACAGAACTAGGTTTTCTATCCAAAGCATTTGATCATGTGATAATGTACATTTTCAAAAGATTTCACTCGTCAATGTGCTGCATCTTATCCAACAAAATGAAATATAGTTGACACTATGAAATTTAAATGCACTAACCTAAACTTTAAGCATGGAGATGACGGAGTGTCTTACAGTATCAATGCTGTAATTATGCATTATGTAACAACTTACATTTTAGGAATGGAATTGCATGGCTGTCTTTAAGAAAAAGAAAAGTTGACACATACTGATTTTTGTCAGATAGGATATAGAACGCTTAAAGAATCATCCCCATTACTTCTAGTTTGAAATTATTTGAAAAATAAATTCTTGCCTAGAACTCCCACACATGCCTTTGGGACTTAAGAGTGGGGGAGATGATTTCTACTGCCCTTTCTCTCCATTAGCACTTGAAATGAACAGAGAAAAGAGGGTGAAGAGAGGCATGCAGGGTGAGCTGTGCTTTCATTGAAGAGGGCAATTTAAATAGCCAACTTTCATTGAAGAGGGCAACTTAAACAGCCAACTTTGCTGCACAAGTGTCCATTTGATTGGCAAACATATAGAACTGCATAGCAAATTGCTATATGACACTGCTTAGTTTATGCCTTGCACTTACACAAACAAAGCAAAAAGGAAATGCATAGCAATTCAATTAAATATAACATGATCGGATTCACAAAATGGTCAATGTCTCTTTTCACAATCTGGATGAGATTCCCTTCCACAGATCGTAACAAGGGTTTTTCACCACCGTTCAAAGGAAACAATGAAATACGGTTTAGCACAAAGTTCCAATATAGTTCTTAAGGTTTGAACCTCAATTACATAAAGTTCTGTTGCTTCACTAAAGTGTCTCAAGAAATCGTATGTTCCCACTCCTTCTGGAATAAGAACTTTCTCATATTTGTCTCTTCCAAGTAAGCAACAAAAATTATCTTTTTCAGGATAGTTGTCACAACTTTTGGTTTCAAAAAGAAAAACTATTCAGACAACTCCTAGAGTAAGAACAGGTTTCATCTTTGTAGCAACAACAAATGTCTTTGTCAGGATGGTTTATTACAATTTTGATTTAAAAAAAGAATTGTAATTTTTCTTCCACAAGTTTCACAATAATTCTTCAAATGTTATAAGTCAACATGTGTTGTTGTTGGAACCACAGTTCAGCACTTGCATCAACTACTATCTGGCTCAATCCTTTGCCAGGCTCTTTTAGGCAACAACCTCTTGCCCTACAGGTATACCCGCCTACACGTCTACTTCAACAACAAGAACAGAAAAGTGCTTCAGTGTTAACATGCAATGGTTAAAAACCTCAACTTAATTATGCTTTAACATCAAACTTTAAAACAAGTTGCAGGGAAAACAAGGAACTACATTAGTGCTCTTTTAAAACTTCTTGGCAACTATTCTCTGCTATCGCTGGATAACCTTCTCCAGAAGGACAGCCTGTTTGCTACCTTTCCTTCCCCTCTGTACCAGCAACCAAATCATTACCAAGAGGTAGTCTCACGTCTCCTATCTTGGCTTTGGCAATGTAGGTTTCTATCACCTGAAGATCTGAATTTCATGATATATATGAGGAGTAAGTCCCACAATCATCTTCCCCTCTTGCCTTGAATACTTTGTGTTACGTTGGTGGTAATATACTCTTGGCTTGGGTATTCATCAACATAACGTTATTCAGCGTAAGAGCCACAAAAGTATACACATCAACAACTTTACGATACGAAACATGCCCGACATTGGTAACAGCCAGGATAGATAACATTTTGACAAAATAGACTTCAGGGGCGTGTACCCTGCAAAGGCCCACTTTCAATCAGTCAGATTTAGTAATTGCCATGCCGTAATCGTTGGTGGTTGAGGGAGAGCCTGTTAGTCATTTTTCCCACCAAGGGGGTGGCATTTCTGCCTGTCAACACAGAGCCCTGGAGCCCAAAACCCCTGGGATTCGGGGGCAGTTCAATTACACTGTTAAAAGGGAGAATGCAAGACTTTTAGGCTCTCAATATGTCCTTGTCCACTACATTGTCACAAAGTTTTAATTCAACAGACTCGTCCTCCCCCGTTTTGAATATTCTGGTGCAGTTAACAATATGATCCTTGGTCACAAATGGGCATCCCCCTATAATTCTGAGCCAGTGTAAGCTCTTATTATGGAGTGCTTCCTTTGGTTCTGAGTGATTCGAGTATGGTTTGGCGACTATGCAGTAAAATAGTCCTGGTGTCCGGGGACCTGCAATGCTTGGCTGGGAGGGGACGTGGATTTTGGAACGCCAGCCTGGCTGGTGCCTCGTAGTACACGGGGCCCTTTTGTGCATGGTTAGATTGCAGAAGCTTACTACGTAGCTCCTTGCTCCTGTTTGCATTCACGTAATTGGACTGCGTTTGCTTGTTTGAGGTTAGACATGGTTGGGTTGGGGTCCTTAGAATGAGAAGGTTGAGGGAGGGGGATACCATCGATTCTATTGCATGTATCACACCTGGCTTCTCCCTGGTAACATTGTTTTCCCAACAGCTGTTCTATTAACAGACACTTCAGTGAGGGACAGCAGCAGTTTCTTAATCTGAGAAAGTTCGGCCAGTACTAAACTGAAATTGCAACAGCATACCAAAGTGCCAGTGCCGCCCTCCTCTTTCCGCGCTAGTGCAGGAATGACCGTTGGATAGGGTGTTGGAACGGCAGCTAGCCTGGACAAGCTAGACTAAAGGGGGATGTCACAAGGCCATGGGACAGATGCTGAGTCAGCCTCAGACTCGCCCTCCATGTCCGTCTGGGTTGTGTGTTGGGTAAATAACTCGCTCAGGATCCCCCCCCCCCCCCCCCCCCGGCATCGTCAGGGTCCCCCACCTCTTTGAGTTAAGTCACATAGCCCCCCACAGCTGGTGTAGGTCATAAAATTTCAGAGACGTCATTCTGCCCCTGCCCATTGTGCAGACTGGCAACAGACAGGGTCTGGGCAGTTATGTCTGGAGAAGAGAGGGGCCCTTCCAGTGACATCAGTTGCGGCTGTGTAGTTTGTACAGAAGGATTGATGGGAGTGGGACCTCCCTCTCCAATAGGGATTAAACAAACAACTTCCACCAGGGCAGTTAGTGTGCTCTACTGGGTCTCGGTGGCTGGAGCAGCCGTAGCCAATGTAGGTGTAGTGGTGGCCCCTGCCGCTGGGCTGCCAATCAGCATATGAGCGTCACCAAAACGCCTCTGGTGCTCTGGCAACGTGAGGATTTTCTAGAGCATCAGATGGAGCCTGACCAACTGCGTTTCCCAATTTTATGTTCCTCTTCAGCAGCTTAATATTCCACTTTTCGCCCAGTTCGGGACCTGGGCCAAGCACGGCACCATAAAACACAAGAGGTGTGGGTGCATGGTTCTCCCTGATGTCTTGGCAGAGAGACACTGGCATGCTGGACTGCCAGAGAGTGCCCCAAGGAGGTGGCAGACGGGAACAGCAAATCTACCAGGCAGTCAAGCAAGATTTCGTTTTATGTTAGCACTCAGGTCGTTTTTGAGGGGACGACAGTGCTCGATTGGGCTCTGCTTTTTCAAGGTCACATACAGGGATCCATAAAGCCAGCAAAACAGCAAATCCAATTTTTTGGGATGCGCTATACAGGGTCCACAAAGGGGTACAGAGGAGCAAAGAAGGGTAATAAAAAGATGACCTTCGAAGGCTGAGCAGCACCCCTGGCTCCTCAGCACAGGGACAGAGTTCATAGTCTGCAAAACACCTTCTTCGCTTCTGTGCGAGGAGGTCAGGCAAGGTGCACGAGTGGCAGAGCTCCCCCCCACAAGCCAGGAACACCCTGCGGGATGCCAACACCTGCCACCCTTGTCCGCCGGCGGGCAAGTTTGCTGGCTTTAAGCAGGACGGGGCGTGGCCAAAAGGCTGCAGTCTTTCTGGTGTGCAGGGGAGCAGGTTACACCCACCACCCTTGACCCCGGGTGGGTATTGCTTGTAAGCTTTTGGACCATTTACAGCTTTCCTGTGGGGTTCTTGGGCTTTGATATGATATATGGCATTTGTAACGCGCCTATACACAAGTGTTTCAAGGCGCAACAAGGAAGGGGGGGCGAACAAGGGGAGACAGACACCGATCCTACTAGGCCAGGTGTCATTCAGATCGCGCAAGTGCAAAGGGTAGAGAGAAAGGGAAAAGTGCAAGGGGGAAGTGAGAGGGGAAAGTGCAGTACAAGGTCAATAGCATACAGCAAACAGGATAAATAAGAAGGGCCAGCTGGTGGCAAGTGCGAAGTAAGTGCAGACAAGTGCTGGGAAGGGGGGCTCTAGGGATACAGACACAGTCCCGTAGTGCAGGGGTTGCCATGGAGGCAGTGCAGGGGAGAGTGGCTGGGCCAAGGACCGAGAACGGTGAGTGGCCCAGTTGCAGATTCAGTGCAGTTTTAGTAGTATTAGCAGGGGAGAGGGGGAGAGAAAGCGGAGGCAAAGAGGAAGGTTTTGGGGTGCTTCCGGAACCGGAGATGGATCTCCTCAAGTTTCAGGGAGGCAGGAAGGCTGTTCCAGAGGGAGGCCCCTGCAGCAGAGAGATCTGCCCCCAATTTGTTGTTTGGAGAAGCCGCTGACCCTGAGGGAGTTGGAGGCGGATGAGCGAAGAGCTCGAGAAGGAAGATATTTAGGAAGAGAGAGTTGAAGGTATTTTGGCCCAAGGCCCCAGACAGCCTTGTGGACAATGCAGAGGGTTTTGAACTTGATCCTCGCAGTCACTGGGAGCCAGTGCAGTAATTTCAGTCCTGGAGAGATACGGTCCCTGGGCTTGAGGCCAAGGACAAGTCTCGCAGTCCTGTTCTGGATGAGTTGCAAAGGGCGGAGAGTAGAGGCGGGCAGATTTAGATAGAGGCTGTTACAGTAGTCCAGCTTTGAGAAAACCAGGGCTCTAGAGACAGTGAGCTTCTGGGGAAGGAGAGGAAAGGAAGGATACCTCTGAGGTGTAGCTGGTAGTGTGACTTCTTAGAGACATCGGATATGTGAGGAGAGAAGGAGTGTGGAGTCGAAGATGACCCCAAGGTTTTTTGCCTTGCAGGTAGGAGCAGGAAGAGGGCCAAGAGAGGCCGGCCAGAGCTGCAGGGAAGGAGGGAGTGGGTGTGCCGATGAGTAGAATCTCAGTCTTACTGGCATTAAGGCAGAGGTCGTTGGCGGAACACCATTCCTGGATAGCAGAAAGACAGTCGGAGATGAGGGAAGGAGAAGAGGAGGTCGAGGGTAGCCTGAAAATGAGCTGGGTATCATCCGCATAGCACTGAAAGTTGGGGCAGAGAGCAGCGATGCGGTGGGCGAGAAGTACCAGATACTGGTTGAACAGCCAGGGAGAGAGGTTAGATCCCTGGGGGACACAAAGACCAAAAAAGAACCCTATTAGGGAACTCCCGTCCCCTCCACTCTATTAATCGCTTAAACAAGCTGAATGAAAGTATATTCCCAAGAGGGGAATAGGAGTACATGGAGTAAATCAATTGAAAGTTAAATGTAACAACATAGTAATTCAAAATAAGATACAATTGAGCAACAAAGTAGTTCACAGTATCCGTTTAACGTCAAAGTCTATTAATCAGTTCAAAAGAGAGTTGGTTGTCCAATCGGGATTTATTTTTCAAAGAGCAAATGCCCAACGCGTTTCGAGAAAAATGTTCTCTTCATCAGGGGCTGTTGTTGTTCGTTGTGTCAATCACAGTAACTCTAGAGAAATATATACAAAATAATAATAATTTCAGTTTACATGATAATAACAGACTAATTGTGCAAAAACAGTAAATTGTCCAATCATCCTATGCGTTTTTTAATGCAGGAAGTGGCTCACCCACTATAAGAGTCTACAATCTAGTTATAAAGCAACAAGGAGCTAGAGTTAATATCATTTTGGCAGAGTCATCATTCTATCAAACAATTGTAATTTATAAAAAGAACTGTTCCAAATACCCCTAGGTGCATCAACTGTGAAAAGTGTAAAAGACATACCGTATGTTACATTAAAGGATGAACTGGGTCAAGTTGTTGCATAAGTGTGTCATCCCAACAAGGTGTAACTGTCTGAATCCCCTATAGTGTAACAAAAGAGGCAAAGGTTGCTAATAGAGCATTGTGGTTTGGAGTGGGTAGGGGTAGGAGAAAAATCTGTAGACTTACTTAGTCAAACCGAAGTCGCTAGCATCTGAAACTCAGAAAGGTTCAGGTGCCGTATTAATGTCAATGGAAGACAGTATTATCAATCTGTGCGCGGTTCCTACAAAATGAAGGCGCCACTCGTTACAAATAGAACGATTAAGTCAGTCTAAAGTTTCAGGAATATACGTCAGGGTTAAGTGAAAGTAGTGAAGCCCTGTTCTAGAATAACTCACTGTGGTCATAGTAGGGCAGGTAAGCCAGGTAAGTGCAGCGGAAACCAGTAGTCGCTATAAACCACCGTAAAAAATGGCGGCTAATATATACGTCTTTGTTGTGACGTCATTACGCTGCAGCGTACCATAGAACGCATGACGTCGCCAATGTCAACACTTTATACACGTCTGTTAAGTCAGTTACAAATAGAGCGACTGATACAATTACATAAGTATATATCAGGGTTAAAAAGTAGTGAGGCCCTGTCCTAGAAAAACTTATTGTGATTTTAGTGAGGCAGGAAAAACAGGCAAGAGAAAACGAGCAGTCGCTTGAAACACCGTCAAAGATGGCGGCTAATATATGCGTCATTGTAGTGACGTCATTACGTACAAGTAAACACTGTATGCACGTCTGTTGAGAGTGACTAATTCGGTCAGGGAACACGAGAAAGCTCGTTCGAGGGGGGCTACCCAGAGATGTAATGATAAAACTGTTGTCATTGAACTTTCGAAGGAGAATGGCCCAAATATTTGTTTGAAATGATCAGAGGAGCTGTATGAATGGGAGTGTACTTAAAGAACTAGTGTCAATGAACCTTTCAAGATACATAGCCCGAATATTTGTATGACATAATCATAGAAAGATGTAAATGCAAAGCTACATAGATATATTAGTAGCCAGGTATGCCATGTTATACATAGAAAACCTATACATTGAAAAATGTAAACACGGGGGAAAAAACATCCATAGAAATACAATGAATAAGTAGTATCAATCTGATCAACAAGTCATGTTGTACTCTGCCTCATGTCCAATGAGTGCACAATCTGTTGAGAAATGGATATGATTAGCCCAGATGTGAACCCTAAGCTGACTAATAGTGACTATAGGGGGAAGTGAGAACCTAAGTTTAAGCTCAAAAGCTAGCAGTACGTTAGGTGTTAGAAGGAAGGCGATTCAAAGGAAGGGCCCTAGATAGAAATCTTCATTCAGACCCTTAGGGTTAACCGAGTCCAGTTTGTGGATCCAGTACAGTTCTCTTTGTGCTAACTTCTTAGCAAAGTCTCCTCCTCTTGGCAGGGAATGTACAGTTTCTAAAATAACCCATCTGAGTTGTGCGATGTTATGGCCATTCTCCTTGAAGTGTCTAAAGACTGGTGACTTGTCATTCTGTGTTCTGATATTAGACTTATGTTCTGTCCAGCGTTCTTTCGCTTTCCTGATGGTTTTGCCTACATAATATTTCCCACAGGGACATCTTAAGGCATAGATGATATTTTTGCTGTCACAAGTAGCATGATCTGATAGGAATATTTTTTTACCATTGTTGGGGTGTCGGATGTATTCACCTTTAATTATATTAGGGCAATGCTGGCAGTGTAGACATGGGTAAGTTCCAGGTTTTTGTTTTCTCAAAGTCATTTGTGCTGGTGATGTTTTCTTTTCTGCTTTAACCAAACTGTCCCTCAAGTTCTTTCCTCTCTTGTATGCCAACATTGGCGGTTCTGGGAATAACTTGTTGAGATTAGAGTCAGCTTTGATGAGGTCCCAATTCTTGGTGATTATTCTCTTGATCTGGTAACTCTGACTGGAGAATTTCAGTGTATGAATGAGTCTAGTATTGGTCTTCTTAGGTTTTTCTTCCAGTAGGTTAGATCTTGTAAGGGTAGCGGTACGTCTGATAGCTTTATCAATGATGGCATTAGGGAAACCTCTATTGATGAACCTTTGTTTCATCACCTCATATTCACCTTGTAATTTAGTGGTGTCAGATGTAATCCTTTTAAGACGTAGCATTTGACTAAAAGGTAAGTTATTCTTCAAGTGAGTCGGGTGAAAACTTTCAAATCGTAGTGTGCTGTTGCAGTCCGTGGGTTTCCTATAAATACTGGTTTGTAGATTGTTACCGATGATTCCAATGTTAATATCCAGGAAATGAATGTTGGGTGTGCCCATCTCTAGGGTAAAGGTAATTCTTTCGTGGCAATTGTTTAGATAATGGAAAAACTGGTTGAGTTCATCTTTGGTGCCTAGCCAGATACCGAAGATATCGTCTATGTACCTTTTCCACAGAGCTATCTTGGTTTTCCACGGTTCAGTATTCAATACATAGGTCTCTTCAAAGTGGAACATAAAAATGTTGGCATAGGATGGGGCCACTGGTGATCCCATCGATGTGCCTGCTGTTTGTAGATAGAATTTATCATCGAACCTAAAGTAGTTATTGAATAAAATGATGTGAATAAGTTCCATAGCAAATACTTTATGGATCTTGATGTTTCTATGTTTCAAAAGAAACCATTCCAGCGCTTCTATCCCTTGTTGGTGTGGGATGGAGGTGTACAGGCTATTAACATCCAGTGTAAATAGGATAGATGTGGAATTGTCAATTAGTGTTTCATTGATGACTCTCAGAAAACGAGCAGTGTCTTTCAAGTAAGTGGATGTCCGTTGTATCAATGGTTGGAGTGTTTGATCCAAATAAGTAGCTAAGGGGTGAAACACACTTTCAGTCCCCGCAACAATAGGTCTAAATGGTGGTTTGGTCTTATCTTTATGGATTTTTGGAAGAGCATAAAATACCGGGGTCACAGGAAATTTTTTAATTAGAAAGTCACACGTATGATCAGAGATCCAATCCATTTCTGATGCTTTCTCTACTGTTTTTTTAATAATGTCTTTGATGGCCAAGATAGGATCAGAGTCTAATACCAAATATGTGCCTTGGTCATTCAGTAAATTCAGACATCCAGAGTTGTAAAAGTTGGTATCCATCAGTACTAAGGCGCCGCCTTTATCTGCTGGTTTCAATGTGATAGATGAGTCTTCCGCCAATTCTTTTATCAATTTAAGTTGGTTTCCTAATGTTGATTTTCTTAGGAGTATTGTATTTGAGTCGTTTTAGTTCTTTTGAGGTTTTAAACTTGAAGAGATTAATGACTGGATGGTTTAATTGAGGATGAAAAGAACTTTTATTTTTTAATTCAAGATATTCATGTTTCTTGTGTTGTCCAGTCGATTCAGGAAGTGAATCAAAGAATACTTTGAGTTCCATTTTCCGTATAAGTTTGAATAAATTCACTTCTTCTTCAAAGTTGTTAGTGCTAGATATAGGAATGAATGATAGGCCCAGGTTCAGTGTATCCATTTGCGATTTAGTTAAAGTTTTGGAGGAGATGTTTAGAATGTTGGAACCTATTGTTTGTTCTTTTGCCTTGGTTTTCTTTTGGCTTCTTCTGGTTTTCCTCCGCCTAAAAAAGGCGCTGTGGATGTTGTGGGAATGACTGTGTCCGGTTGTATGGGTGGTTCCGTGGAATCTAAAGGTATATTTGTAGATGCAGATGAGTGTATTGGATTCGACGTATCTTGTTCGCCACTGGTTACGTCGCTGCTGTCACTGTTGTTGATTGGTCCCGGTGTACCCGGTTGTCTAAAGGGTCTAGTAGGACCCGGTCGGGTGGGGGACACCACAGGTATAGAAAAAGATGTCAGAGAGGAAAGACCCCAGTTGGACCTGGGAGGGTCGGTTGGAGAGGAAAGGTCAGCCACGCCAGAGCCTGACCAGTGATACCCAGGTTATCACGGAGACGGTTGAGTAGGATGGTATGGGTGACAGTATCAAAGGCAGAAGAGAGATCAAGCAAAATGAGAACACATAGTCAAGGTTCGAGATCAGGTCCTCACGGATGTTCAGGAGAGCAGTTTCCGTGCTTCTGGCAGCTCTGAAGCCAGACTGATGGTCATGAAGACTACCAACAGATTCAGCATGGATATTGAGCTGGGAGATGGCCAGTTTCTCCAGGAGCTTGCCCCAGAAGGGGGTGATCGAGATTGGGCGATAGTTAGCTGGGCAGGAAGGGTCGGAAGAGGGTTTCTTAAGAAGGGGGTGCACAAGGGAGTGCTTGAGAGGGGATGGGAAGACTCCAGAGGCAAAGGAGTGATTGCAGAAGTCAGCAAGGGCAGGAGCCAGGGAGTCTATGTGGTCCTTGATAGTCTTGGAGGAACAGGGGTGGACCTGTTTTGACGAGACTTTCATAGATCGGACTTGTCTTGAAACCTCGTCAGCAGAAAAAAGGGGAAAGGCAGAGAAGGAGAGAGGAGGGGTGACTGTAGAAGGGCCAGAGGAAGGGCAGAGAATAGAGGGGGGGGGGAGGTGATAGGAGGAGAGTGAGGACAGGATGTCCTAAGTTTTTGAAATGAAGTGAGAGGCCAGTGCCGTGCAGAGGGCCTGGGAGGGGACAGGAGAGGTAGAGACTGCAGCAGGGTTAGCCAGCTCCTTGCAGATTTTGAAGAGTTCGGCCGAATTGTTAGATGCCGCAGAGATGCGGGCTTGGATAAGGGCTCTCTTCTTGGTGAGAACGGAGAGCCGGTATTGCCTTTGGAGCAGGCGACAGGCCAGTTTGTCAGAGGCACGAACATGAAGCACGCCATTTCCTCTCTGCCACCCTGCACTTGCGTTTGAGGGTGACGAGATCCGAGTCATACCAGGAGTTACATTTGGCTTTGGGCTTCAGGCGGATACTCGTGACCGGGGCAAGGATATCAAGAGTATCAGATATAGCAGAGTGGAGAGGGCTGTGTCAGGGTGGGAGTCAGCCGAAGGGGGAGGAGGGGGCGAGAAGGTGGCAGCGAAGGCCTCAACTGACACTTTCCACACATTTGCTTATTTATACAGTCATTTTGTTTCAACAAGCACCACTTTTGTTGGTTTCATATAGTTTGGTATTCAAAATGACTGCTACTGTTGCTTTCACTAACTCCTGAGTGAAGCAGCCTGCCATGAACGCACGAACAGCATTGGAGCGCAGCAGAGTCAATTGCAAGCTGTGAACATACCAGGCAAGTGGGTCGATTACACTCCGCTCAGTGTTCGCAGGTCTTCGGTACTTGGGCTCCTCGCAGTCAAGTGGAGTTCTTCCTCTGGTCCTCCTCCGCTCACGCCACTAAAGATTGGAGTGGCCTCTGCTCTCGAGAGGGCTAGGTGCAACCCTGCCACCTGGAACCTCCAAAGAGGGAACACTTTGCTCGCTACTGCTGCTCACAGCTGCGTGAACTCTGCACAACAAAATGTAATCAGGCAAGTGTTTTCACCTCGCGCTACCTGTTACGTGACATCTGCAACAGGAAGAGTCATAGGCAAAGGCGCTCTCAGGATGCGCCACGGCTTCTGGCATTTCCATGGTCCCGGCATCTTTTCTTGCCACAGACTTCCCCCTCGGCTGCAACCTCAGCCCGCACTGCTTCTTCCACTGCTCTGCTTCTCTCTCCAATGCCTGAACCTGAGGGGGCTTTTTAAGCCTCTCAGTCCCATTAAAGTGTAGGTCATTTAACCTAATTAAGAGATCACTCCCACAGTAGTGTTTCTCTGCATCCCTCTTCCTTATCCTAGTACTGAGGGAATTATGGGGCTTGTTGCTAGCAACAAAATTCGTTTTTCCAACTCCTTGTGATTTGCCTTCTGGTTTCTACAACATTCTTTAAAGGAATTTCATACAATTCAGTGACCAGTCTTGTTTGAAAAAAGGAAAAAGTTGTTCTAGGCTTTTGGTGATTATTAATCACAGACTTCTTAGCATTACCTCCTTTTGAGTTAGGGAAGTATTTAGCTTAGGGGGTTTATTCACTTTTATACCACAGGAGCATTGCTGATTTTGCCCACATTTAGATGTCCAACAAGTGGAACAGTGATATTATTGTGGCAACAAGCGATTATGTATTCTGGCATTTGTAGCAACTCTTCCTTAGGGAAAGGTAAATACTGTGTCTCGTCCCAATGATCCCTCTCACCTCCTTGAGCCTTTTCTCCTCCCATGTGATCCACCCTCAGAGCACCACCCCCAAGGTCAGGATCAGGAAGCACCTGACTTTCCCTGGCCACCTGGGAGGAGACATCAGGCAGGAATTTGGTGAGGGATCCACAGGATTCATCACAGACCCCAACAGCCTGGTGGGAGGCGGGCAGATGCGCTCCTCGCATAACACTGTGGAATGTAATGCTGTGCAGCACTTGCCCGCAGTGCCAATGCCGAAGTAGCACCTCTATCTGCATTGCATCATTGTAGCATGAAACACAATTTGGCAGCATGCATTTTTGGGGCTGCCGCTACCCGCCCACAAACCTGGGCACGAATATTGTATTCTCCAACATGCAAGCATGGGATACAGAGTTCCTGACGCGCACACAATGCCGATTCCCAGGCAACCGATTGTTAGGAAAGATTTAATTTTGTATGCAATTTTCCCTCCAGTTGTTCATCCCCAAACTTTTTACTGCTGTTTAATACACCTTAGTCTGACTTTGCCAAGGGAGCACAGCCTTCTGCTGCACTCCTCTGGGCTTTTGCCCACTTTTTATGGGGAAACTGACATGCCCTTAAGACAGTCAGTGCTGGGAGACTTTGTTTCCCTTAGTCCTTTTCCAATGTTGCAACTTTACTGCAACATGTAACAAGTGCACAATGTACATTACAGTAAAGCACCCTTGGGTCTCCTAGTCAATTACAAAGACCCTAGATACTCTCATAAGACTTTCTGGGAGATGTGCAGATGTGTCATGGACAGGGCTGGTGGCAGCTCATCTTTTCATATAATTTTAACCCTTTCCTGCCATTTAAACCGCGTTAACCGTGTTTGCCACGAATAGGTGGCCTGGCTCCAAAGTGGCCATGTCACGGGGTTCTTTGTCCTGTCCTTTGGCCATCTTGACCCTTTACCTTCCCCAGGTCGAGTCGACCTGGGCCAATCCTTATTTGGACATGCAGTTTCCCACGAAACGCCAAGCTTTTGCAGGCTTCTGCATGCCTTGTGCGTGTGCCTCCATGAAGTGGGCTGGGCATTTGTCCCCAATACACATCCTGGGTGCCAGAGAGTCTGGAGTGCTGTGAATGACTGGGACGATAGTGGTCAATGATTGGTCCACGTATGGAGTGTGTGTTTGTGAGCAGATCCCACATTGGGTCCGCTCTGTTTTGGCGCAAAGGGAACTTTGGATAAGAGGAGGCTGAAAACACACATACCATGTCGATCTCTGGAGTTCTCACTGAACGAAGGATAGGATCCAAGTATCCCGAAACTAAGAAGCCGAGCCGAGGAACCGCTGGAAGGTTTAGCACCCTGGGCCTGCTTTCGTCCCGTGGGACCCCTCTGAATCTGGTCATCCTAGGTGGTCTGCAAAGACGCTTCGACCCATTAGAATAGTGGTACCAACTATTCTCGGCACCTTCAACAAAACCTGAAGTAAGCCTTCTCGGAAGTGTCCCTGGGCCAACCAGTGGGCTGACCAGTTTATGCAGGACCTTTGCTCTGTCTCCGCCGTCTTTTCGAGGAGGCCCTCGAAACTTGGTATACTGCTAGTTCTGTGTCCCTGGCACCATCACACCAAATTTCGAAAAATTGGCATTCCCAGGTCTGAAGTGAGACGAGTGCGCCAGGACCGGAGTAAACGCGGTTACTGTGTTGCCCAGCCGCGGCAAAGATCTTCGAAGGTGCGCTGCATGTGACCCTCTTGCCCCTGAAGCCTGCTGCAGTGAAACTGGCCTGATCCATCCATCAGGAGCGGAGAAATTGCCATTGTCCCATTTGGGAATCCTCAATGTCTCTTCGGAACCGATAGCCGCAGATCCGTCATATCGCCACAGTAGAACCTGCAACCGAAGTGGACTCGACTGGCGAAGTTTGATCCAGAGTGCGCCTGGGGCCAGTGAGTAACCCTAACCTTAACCGGTGGCCCCTAGAGCATCCATCCATTATTAAGCACGAGCGGCCCCTGGTGGTCCCTCTCCTTTCCACTGCTAGTGCGAACTAGCGAACTATTCCGAACCTTGGAATCACCTCTGCCTTTAAGTGGAGGCCCTCCTCGAATAGCAGGAATCTATTCTTCATCGCGTCACCCACCTTCCTGAGCTGCTAGAGACCCCGTTTCGCCCACTGGAACAACCGCGTGCGCCTGCACTATATGTACTATTGAGCACAGGGCTCCTCTATTATTAGGGTTTGGACTGCCTCTTAATTAGGTGTGTATTTGATGTTGAAGGGGACTAAAGACTACCTGCACTGCCTATTTTCCTTCCCCTCTAGGTTGTGAACATATTTCGTGCTTTTAACCCTTTAGACCCCAATGGTCTTGTATATATCTTGTATTGATTATGTTGTGTTGGTTTAGTAGGATTGCTTTGAGTCTTTTACTGTGTGTTGAGTTACAAAGGCCTTGTAATAAACTGGTTTATATTTTTCATATATACACCTGTCTGGGAGTAATTTGTAAGTGTCCTTGCTCTGTGTGCTCATTGAGGTCTTTCAGTCACCCTTACCCCTCCTGAGACTTAGTCTTGACCACCTGCCATAGCTCCCATGATTGGTCTGGCTTGTCCAGAGGTTACCCTGTTCCAAGAAATTATGCTGGCCTTCTGAACCTCTGCCCACCAGGTCAGAGTTCAGAAATCCGTCTTAACACCGATGCTTCCATCGGTCGGCCTTATTCCAGTGGCGGCATTCCATCAAACCCCAATTCCAGCAGTATTTGCTGCGTCTTAACACAGAAGCTATTCCTGGGTTCTACTTGGTATTACTAGCCTTGACCCATCTTTCTATTCTACTCCTTTCTGACAGCTACACTTCATCTGCCCCATTTGCTCCTGCCTTCCACTCCTTGTGTTGTGGCTCCCCTAGTCTGCTCCCACCTTTACTCTATCATGCTGGGAATCAGTGTGGTTGCCAATTGCTCCCTTTCCTCCTCCTGAATCCTGCCTGGATTGCCTCTGTGGGATCCCTCCTTCTTGGATGTTCCTCGACACCAGAGAATCCTTAAACCTCACGTATGAGTGCTTCCATTGTCCCGACACCAGGCAAACTCAGTTTGTCCCATGCCGCAGGGAGCTCGTCCCGGTCTTTCCTTGGGTATAGCCCTCAAGCAGAAGGATTGGGCCCAGTTTTCTGTACTGCCCATTTTAATCGGAAAAGCACAACACTCTGGATCCCATCAAACCAGGTAACCAGAGCAGGGGAGACAAACAGCTTAAAAGACTGAGGCATTGCTGTGTATGCTTCCGGTTTCTCTTCATGGCTCTCGCTCCACTCCCTTACTCCATGTGGCACTAAGCTGGTTCAAGCTAGCAGAGTCGATAGGCCGGCGTTGCAGTTCCCCTCTTGTGCTGATGGACTAACGTTTGGTCAGGTGTATCATTCGGCATTGCAGTGGACCTGCAATGTGAAAACATACTGATGAGTATCTTTCAGAAGAGGCATGGTAGGAGAGGGCTGTCTGCTACAAGCATTCTGGCACATCAGGAAAAATCAAGACTTGGGCCTCTTATTTCTGGTATCCAGTGCAGGACTCAGACTGGGGCTAGCGTCCCCTTTTGTAAATGAGAGGGATCCACCACTGCCCTTCTCAGGCATGACCAGGCCACATGGTTGGCCTTGTCACACTTGATAGTTTGAATAGTGATGATCCTCATCATTGGTGGGCTGGAATGAACCCCGAGAATTAATTTGCAATAAAAGTAGCAGCACTGTAGCTGTTCCCCAGATTGAAACTTGAGCAAAGAACCTGAGAAGGTTGAGCTATAGATTCTCTCCTGAGGTGCCTTGGCTGTCCTGCTGGCAGAATTTTGGAACCATCCCATCTGTGGGCAGAACAACAATCTAGCCAATCAAACCTGAAACTGGACCAACAACAGAAGCAAGTGGCCCCAGTGATCGGGAATGTCCAAGGGGTGTACACTCAAGGAATCTGATTTCAGGCTTGCATAGCAGTTTCCTCGCCACCCCTCACACCATATGGATTTTGTGGGCATAAAGTCCATTCCCTGACTCTCCCTTCCCTTGCCTGGTCGTGATCGGTGGAGCTCTGGCCAAGGACCCCCGCCCCCTCTGTGGTGGGATTGGGTGGGTACCCCTAAAGCTTATTTACTTTCCTTCAATCTTTTTAAGGGCTGTGCATCTGAAACATTTACTCATCTGTTGGCTTGCCAAAACTTTTGTGACTTAAGACTTCCTATTCCCTGCACAGGTACTTACCTGGAACACAATTTTTTAGAGCCACTAGGCCTACTTACCCCATAGGGAAGGACTGATTAAGTTATAGAGACCTTAGGCTTCTAAGGCAGAGTACTTGGTTTTTGGTTGCATTGTATCGCATGTGTGTTTATAGAATGTTTTAGTAATAGATCCATTCAACAACATATTTAGGACTGGTACCAGTATTAAAAACAATCCCTGTGTTTCCTTTTTCAAAACAAATGTGAATAGAACACCGGTGAGGTCCTACGTAGGGTTAGTGTAAACATTATGTGTGTACTACATCACAGAATGATGGCTGTGTAGTTATAATTCATAGATAACCGGATGAATAAGTAGATGCGTGTTTCACAACAACACGCAATGTAGAGATGTGAAACAATTAAGTAAATGATCACGGTATAGAGATGGCATACACCAAATAATAAAAATGATGTTGGCACTTACTTAGAGACACTTGCAGAACAATTGTCACTACTAAATGCCATGGATGTGTCCGGCGTGCACGAGAGCACACCCATTGCCCCTACCCATGATTACTGCAGAGTATCACTTTTCCTGATAAATGCAGAGTTTTTGCTAGAGATACCCGAGTCATGCCTTCCCGTTTCTTGTAAAACCGGATGCAAGGCGAAGCCAGGAAGCTGTCTCCAGCTGACAGGCGCCACCTGGTAACCTAGGCAATTAACAAAGCCTTAGAACAGGCGTTTGCAAAAGTGGGTGGAAGAAAGTTTTTGGTACTAATTTTGAGACGCTAGCAGAACGATCGTTTTACTATCACTAAACGTCATATTTATATCCAGGTACATGTAATAGTTTAAGAGAGCATACACATGCCTCCCTTTATTAAAACTGTAAAATATCATGTTCCCTAATGGACATGAACATAGCCGCTATGGATACCGCGAGTCCCGCCTTCCTGTTTCCATGGGAAGACGGGACGCGAGGTGAAGCCAGGAAGCTGTATCCAGCGTACAGTGCGGGTATGCGGGCGGCCATAGTCATTTGGAGAAAGAAACAAATGCGATCTAGGTGATCGGCGGGATGGGAGATGGTGCAAATAAGGTTCCCACATGTACAGAAGAGAGATGTTTGATATTTCTATTTGTTTTAAGCATTCAAGCTCCTGATGAGACCGCATTTTAGGAAGACCACATACTGATTACCTTCTGGTTGACATATGAACATAAAGGTATGATAAGGGATATGTTTTTTCACGCATGCAAAGGATTTTGACCCCCAATAAAGATAACTGAGATTGATTACTTTTCTTTTCTTATTTTTATCGGTTTGTGATTCTTGTGAACGTGGATTACGTATGGTATGTAATCTGGAATTTTTGGCATTATCATGTTTTGTCTTGTATGCATATTCTTATTGAATGTACTAAATTGAAATGTGTGACCTATTTAGCCCTGATGGTGTTGTACACCGAAATGCATTGGCTTAACTATGTTACACATAAACCACAAGGTCTTTCTGCCTCAAGAACCGTGTGAATAAAACACAATTTGAGTATTTTATATGAACAAGAGACCTAGTTTCTACCTTTTTGGATGAAATTGAAGGAAATGAATACAAATATTGGAATTTTTTGTTTCAACTTTTGAAATAATCGCTGTTTATACATTCTACACAGCATCCTTATTTGAATATTTAATTAATGAATAACCTCACAGTGTGAGTTGTGTGAGCACTAGACATAATTAGGTGTTTCCCACCTAATTCTTTCTGCTTCTTGTTTGCGTGGTCCTTGTGACATAGGACCACTTAAATCTGGTAGCTCCTGGTATATTTTGGATAGAGTAAATTACTCAACAAGAATACTAAAGAAAAATACTTTTTTGAACTATTTAAAATAACGAGTGGTGCCCACCTCTTTTCTTTTTCTTTAGTAATAAATACTTAACTTTTACTTTACTTGCTTAGAGTTGTAAAGGCCTAATAAAAGAATATTTTGGACTATTGCGTCGTTTGACTTAAATTAGTGCTCTATGTTGGGTTAACTGTACTATTACACCACCCCTATAACTCCATACATCTAACTGCTCAGTCCATGCTTACCTTGATAGAGATTAGCTAGTCCATGCTTACCTTTAGATAGAGTTTAGTTAGACCTAGTTTCCAATGACCCTATTATTCAACTGGGGGGTATGAGGGAGGGATCTCAGAACCCTCCAACAAGGCAGCTGGTTCTGAAAATCCATCTCAACACATACTTAAAACACAGATGCTCTTCTGTTGTTGCCCTATTGTAGGCATGTCTGTTTGACTTTAAAGAGTAGCCATCAGCCAGGTCAGTCTGTCTCCATCTCTCAAACTCCTATAATCTGCCCACACCTAGTACCAGAAAAGCAGCCCCCATTTCCTCTTTGACCCAGTATAAGCCTTATCTCCCCCCAGTACCTGAAGTGAAGTTTGATGTAAGCATGTGGCTATATATTTTGTATTGGATTAAGTGTGGTGATGTACACAAGGACAATGACACCATTACATTTAATTTAGAACAAGCTATACTGAACAAAGTATAAGAAGCTTAATGTCTCTAGAGCTCTGGTACTCTCTAGGGTGGACTACTGCAACAGCCTCTTCCTCAATCTACCCTCTTCCTCTCTCTGTCTCCTCCAGCTAATCTAGGGCTGCAAGACTTATCCTTTGCCTCAAGCCCAGGGACTGCATCTCTCCAAACCTAAAATCTCTCCACTGGTTGCTGCAGGATCAAATTCAAATCCCTCTGCATCATCCTTAAGGGTGTCTGGGACCAGGGGCCATGCCATCTATAACTGGCTCTCACCCAATACTCTTCCCTCCAGATCTTTACGCTCCCCTGGCACCAGCTCTCTGCGTGTCAAGCGCTTCTCTAAACAGCGAGCTCTTGGCAGATCTCTTTCCTCTGGAACAGCCTCCCCCTTCCTCTCCATCTTGAGCCGGATCTTCTCAAATTCCGGAAGCTCCTCAAGACTTTCCTTTTCACGTCCTCCTTTCCCCCTTCCTTCCCTTGCTAAACCCCAGTGTCGCTGAGATTGGTGACCTGGGCCCTTATATGCCCTTCTGGGTCCTAGCCTTTTCCCCCAATCTGCTTCAGCTTCCGCCCACTCCCAGCACTTGCCCTTGGGCTCACACTGGCCTGTGCTGTCTTGCAGGCTTGCACTTATTGTATTGGCAGATGACCTTTCTTAACAAGTGATCTTGGTTAGGCATTTAACACTTACTTCCTAGCACTTCCCTCAATGGAACTCCTAGCACTCCTAGCCCCTTCTCCCTCTGCACTTGCAAGCTTGGAATGCTCACAAGGCCTAGTAGGACTGCCTCTTTCTTTCTCATCATTGTTATTGTATTTGCCTTTCATGCCCTTGTTCCCTCCCCGCTGCCCTGTGGGTGCTTTGAAACACAATTGCCTTACAAATGCACAATTAATAAAATCAATAAGAGAGGAAAAAGAATAATAACCAAAATACAAGAACAATACAATTAGGATAAAAGAGAAAGTCAATACATTTATATACATTTGGGCTGAAAAAGTAAATTTAAATATTTTTCGTGCTTTTCAGAAAATACAAAAAAAGAAAAATGTAAATCACGCACGTAGAGTGTTCCACAAGCAAGTTACAGTTGTGGAAAAGGCGTGTGAAGTGATCTTTACCCTCTGGAGACTGCTTATAAAATGTAAGATTATATTACAACTATGAGATAGCCATTGTCCTCTGGAGATCAACAATATTTTACCCTGATTGGTAAACGTTTTGGATCCGTGCCTTATAATAAGCAATGCAGTAAGCCTCAAATATAAATCAAAATCAAAAGGTACAAATTAATCAGTAAAACAAACCCATTTGGGGCATGGTGCTCAAATTTGTTGTAGTTGTCATCAGTTCTGCATGAAATGAAATGGAGAAGATAAAGAGAGAACAAAAAGAAGTGCAGTATCACAGAGTGTAGCCAAAACCAAAGCTTGGATAGAGGTCCGAAAATGAGAAGGGTTGCTTCTCTTGAGCAATGAGAATTGACAAATACAGAATTTATGAATCCTTAAACAGTGGTACTATAGGATAAGTCACAAATTAATACAAATCCCAGAGATTTGGTGGAGGACACCAAAGTTGAAATGATTTTCACTAAAAGATGACAAAGAAGGTTGAACAGTTGGAGGCGAGAGTGAATTAGAGATCTGATGAAACTTGATTGTGGCTGGATTCCATTTGATGTAGTTTTCAGACACCGTCATGAAAAGCGTATAGAAAATTAATCAGGCAATGAAGATCAGCCAGAAAATACATTCACATACAGTCTTGGGGGTCATCCATGTAATGGCTACCAAATCTGCAAGCATCACTTTGTATTGATTTAAAGCACAAATAACAGGATCACTTACTCGCAAACCACAAAGGCAACAAAGAAAAACACGTGACCTGGAAGTTTCCATCTGAATTAACAGAGCTTTGATAGGCCTAAAAGATTAATGCAAATTCAGTCAGAACCACATCAGTCTCCATGCATGTGTGGCCAAGTTGTTAAATTGTGCCTCAATAGCCACTGTGCCAATTGCCAGACCGATTTTGGAGCATCATCACATAGGAATACACTCTGACAGCACATTCCTCCCATCATCTACCACTCGAAGGGTAGCAGTCTTGGAACTACACCAGCATCAGAAATAAGAATAGCTGGAAGAAAAAGGATTGAGTGAAGTGAGATGAGGTGAGGTTGGGATGGTTTTGCTACAGTCACAGATGGCACTCGAAATACTCAGTCTTAGATGGGTTAAGGGTTTTTGTTAAATGATTTCTCAGGGCCCTATGGCCATCCCTCATCTAGAAAGCTCCAATTCCTTCCCAATTCGGGTATCCTCACTCCCCAGATTAGTATATACTACAGGTTTCTCCCAACTGTTTTAATTTCTGAGTTGTGCTAGAGGTCAAAACCTAATGGCCCAAGCCACATCTATCTAGTCTACCTCAGGAAAGTCCTAGCCTGACCCTACACTATCCAGTGGTTACTTGACTAAAAAGGTACAATGGGTTCTGCCCTCCAAACACTAAGCTCGATTCAGTCAACTTCCTATTAAGCCCATGTACTCCTCTCCCATATGCTCTCTGATGTTCCCCCTTTCTACTCTCCTCCTTCCAACAACCACTGCCTCTTCTACTTCTTAGGTCCTCATAGCTCCCTCGTTGCCACTCTACCAAATCTTGCCTCCACCGTTTGTTGTTACTGCTCCCTCCTCCTAGCTCAGCGGCAGTGTGCTCGACTTGGAAACAAAATGACACGGAGCAACACAGGTTCGATCCCTGGGTCCGCGCTTAGAAACCTCTGGGTATTAAGCGCGTTATAAATAACCTATCATATCATATCATATATCATATCCTCACTATTGCTAGTTAGTCACCCTCCCTTCACTTACACAAACACTTCCCATTCACTCCCTCTCCTAAACACACTCACCAGTCTTTCAGCAACACTCACAACAGAGTAACACAAACCAAGGCCTCACCTGCTCCAAGAATCGCCACCACACTCCACTTCAACATCCATCCTCCGGCTGGTCTCTTGGTCTGCCACCTCCACCTCCTGTGCCTCACCCAAACAATCCACAACATCCTTATTTCTGGGGTCTCTCAACCCCCTTCCCATATACTGGTGTGTCCACTGTCATTAGCCTATCTTGCCCATCATCACAGCCTTGGCAGCGTTACATACATCAATGACTTCATATAGTGCTTTAAGCCCCGCCCACATACTTCATGCAGAGCCACTGTGGAAAAGCAATAGCGGTTCGTGTTGTATAATGTCCCAGTTTGTATTGGGGAAAGAGGAGGGTGGGATTTCTGGACTGGCTATCCCTAAGCTAAGTCCAGTCTCTATTTGGTGGGGTTCTGTTTCATGTTCCTGTAGTCTAGGGGGTGCACGCTGGTCTTATGACTGGGTTTGTGAGGTTGGCATATGGTGCTCAGCAACTTCCTCCAGTTGCTGTTGCTTCCCTTCAACTGGATCCATTTGTCTGCCACTAGCATAGGATTCCTGATTGGTTAGCAGGTCCTCAGGCTTTCTTCCCGTTAGCTCAGTTTCTCCAGCTGACTTTTTAGAGGAATTTGTGTGGGGGCACAATTAGTTTTCTGCCTTTTGTGTGGTTTTCTCCCACTGCTGTTCTGCCAGGAAAAGAAAAAAAAAAAAGAGGAAAATTGGCCAGCACTTGGGCTCAGATGCGTTAAGAAAGATTGTTTTTTTGCCCCTTTCACTCCATAGACATATATGGAACCTTCCAACCTTTTGTTGCGTTTTGTACCTGTCCTGACCTTTGCAGGTAAGTGAAGCCTTTTTACCTCACTTGCCTTGCAACGCGCTCCTCTTTCATAGGGACAGCGAGCAGTCACTATGGCTGTCACTTCAGGAGATCTCTGTTCTCAATTGTAAAATTCTCTGTTGATTTTATAGTGCACTTTTCACCTTCCAGTGAGGTGCATTAAGGATATTTTTTGTCCATATAATGCTTTGTTTTTTGTAAGTTTGTGGTTATTGACATGATACTTTTCTATTGTTTATCTTTTTAAAGTCTCATGCAGTTTTGTATTTTACTGCTTAATGCCTTTTAGGGTAAAATAAACTCTAAATTGGCCGTGCCATGATATTATTTTGCCTGTCGTTTGGTCATATTGCATTGTGGCCTTCGCCTGCCCTCGCAGGGCCAGATTTGCTGTATATGATGAGCTCTTTCCCAGGGAAAGCTCCAGTTTTCCTGTCCAAAGCAGAACAAGTGTTTGAGGCTGCAGATGTGATGGCCAGAGGCTGTCAATGATTGTACAGCCCCTGCCAGTTTGAAAGGTGCAGATCCTTCGTCGGTGGGCTTGGGGATGAGACCAGCTTCAATCCGGGATAAAAGGAGGATTTTTTCAGTCATTCAACAGATTGTCGTTGGAGCCAAGACCTCTTCGAACAGGAGGATCCTGCTTAAGAACAGAAACTCATTGTTGCAACCAACCAGCATGGTCTTCTGCAACCGTCCCGACAAAGTACTCCTCGTTTGCAGATATCACGAAGGGTTTCATTGGTGCTTCAACGACTGTTCTGGCAGTCTCGTCCTCTGCTTGAGGTTCCTGCCCTTGGAAGACTTTGGATGTGTACCGGAACCATTGTGTGGTGTCATAAGCTTTCTTGTGGGCTACTTCGCTGCACCGGTTACCGCCCCGAGTTCTGCCTTGTGATCCTGCAGACCCTCGACTTGTGAAAGAAGGGGCCTCCCCATGCAGTTGCAGCTCTGCAGCATGAAACGGGGTCTTCAGCACCAGTTGCTTTGGTGCCACCATAAGGGCCATTTTCCACCATTTCTGCAAAGTGGCCATAGCTGTACCTGCATCTCCTGGGGGTCCTCTGGTATAGTCGACAACATGGAGGCCCTTCATCATGTCCGGGTCGTCCTGGTATCCAATCCGAGGAACTGTCGCACCAGAAGGCGAAACGGCTGGCTCGTTAGACCTAAATCACAAAGCCAGAAGTGACCTCGGCACAAGCAATCCCTGATCCTACTTCATTGAAACCAAACAGAGCTGGGTCCAGCGATTTCAGGAGCAACCAAAGTGGTCCCTGCGTGAATCAGAGTATAGGGGGTGAGAAAACCAATCTGTCACTACCCCCCCCCCCCCACATCCCAGCATCACAGGGTTTATCTGGCGTAAAGTCTTGGCCCTAACCCTCCCTTGCTTGACCGTTATTGGTGGAGTTCTGGTCAAGGATCCTCCCCTGGGCTTCCCACCCATAGGGTGGCTGGATTGGGAGAGTGTCTCCCAAGACCTTTACTTTAATTGTTCTTCAACTATGAGACACTTAAAAGTGGCTAATGGATTTGCCAAGGCATGTTTAGGCTATTGAAAGACTCCTAGCCTGTCAGAAAAAAAACTGCTTTGGAACCTGTGACTCTAAGGGCAGTTGGCTCACTTGTTTCTAGCTAGCGAAGGCCTTTTTAAGGCCACAGCCTTAATTTAATTGGCTGTGTGTGGTGTTTCTAACTCCTTTCGTTCCTGTATAGTAGTTCTCCAATTTGGTTCTTACTCGCCTTGTTCCTATTCACTTGATTTGTTACACTACATTTACATACACAATTGTATTTTTATATATTCCGCCTAACTTGTGTTATTAAGAAGGGCTCTATGTGCGCTTAAATGAACCCTTCACCACTCTCACACTTTCCCAACTTCCAAGTCCCATTACCCAGATGGAGTTTGGCTAGACATTAGTGTCTTGCACTGTTCACCAGAATAGGGTGGGCTCTTAGAATCTGTCCATAGGGCTGATTCTGAAAATCCATCTTTACAAGAGACACTGTGCAATACACATTGGTATTGCACATATTTAAAGTGCCATTTGGGGAGGGGAGAGAAATTGGATCCCTCAACTGCTACCATCCCTCCTCAGGGGTAGAACTGGTTCTGGATTAATCCCTGGTAGGCCTCTACCCCTGTTGAGAAGGCGAGGGTGCTGGCCTTGTCACACCACCATTCTTTCCACAAAGTCCTCCTCCTCCTCTGCCTGTCTACTAGCTGACTGAGGATATCAGGAAAGGAAATCCTCATTTCAGTGCGTGGCTTGACTTTGAAACAATATGGCTAAAGGGTCAAGAACCATCTCAGGATACAGGGATTGGTGTCCTTATTCCTTGACATCCAAACTAATGGGGCATGATCTGTCAATTTAAACTGCCAGCATGTGGGATAGCACCTCAGGCTGAACATGGCCCATTTGATGGCTTAGCATCCCAATGCATTATAGGTTTTTCATCCCCCTCCTGTATTTGCAATAGTACATCTCCAAGGTCAATATTGAAAGCATTGGTGTGAAGAATAAACTCCTTGGAGAAGTCAGGCATGTTTAATACTGGGCTACTGCAAAACACTTCCTTCATCTGGTTGAAAGTAGTTTGGCAGAGCAATTCCACTGGATAATATTTGGGTGGGCCGCGCCCAGTCCGTCTGTCGTGGGTCCAGTCTTCTCAGAAAAGTTCAGAATAAACCATGGATAATATCCAATAATAGTGCTTATGTACTTTTTTGTCATCAGCCTAGGAGCTTTCTGGACTGTTTCTACCTTACCTGTAGAGGTAAGACTTGTCAATTTCCAACTTGGAACCCTAGGTCTTTTACACTGGACTGGGCCAGGTGACTCTTCAAAGAGTTGGCGGTTAGGTGAGCTTCCCGACGTTGGTCGGAGACATCCATCAGATAGTTGTGGTGCTCTTTCCAGGTGGAGCTGTGGATGACGAGTTCATGGAGGTAGACCATGGTGAAGGAGTTCCATAGGGCCAAGACTCGATACATCTTTCTTTAGAATGTTGAGGGAGCTCCATGGAGACAACGGGGCAAAATAGGGAACTGAAACAGACCTTGGGCTGTGGAAAATGCACACTTGCACATTCCATCGTCACCCAAAGGTACTTGCCAGTAATGCTTCATGAAATGGAGTATAGAAATAAATGTTGCCTTGCTCAAAGTCACAACAAACTAGTCTATCCGTGGCATTGGAGATGCATTGAACCTGGAAATGTCTGTGAATCTCCAGAAGTCGATGCAAAAACCACCAAGTGTTGTCAGGCGTTGGTACCAGGACCATTCGCTGTCCAACTTCTCAATGACCCCAAGGTCAAATGTGTTTTTCAGTTCTCACTGATTATTTGCCTTCTGGCCTCAAGCAGTATATACGGCTTGAGCCATACTACTCTTCTGAGAGTTTTTTGGATTTTATGGACTACTCCCTGCACTCATCCAGGCTTAAGGGTTAACACATCTGTATAGCCATCAAACTATTGGGCCCATTCCTGGTGTTCGTCGTGGCCAGCACCACCGGCATTGTAACCCCATCTACTTTGATTGGCATGGGCGTTTCACTTGTGTTGTTGGCATATAACAGGAGTAGGTGGCAGTTGCAGTTTCTTTGCAACAAAGAGGTGATGGCTGGAAGGTTTAGAATTAATCTTAAACCTCTGGCAATTGTTCTGGGCAACCCTCCAGATCATTGTTCTTTGCCTGCCAAGCCATTACAGATAGGGGAAAGACCAAATTTAGGCAAATCAGGATTGGTCCTACCCCCAAAGAGGCAGTCCAGTCTGATTTTCTAGGTCACATCCCATCTGTACAAGACCACAAGCATTCCCACAATATTAAAATTGTTACACACAATCACAGTACATTTGATCAAAAAAATGGCCGAAACAAGCTACCGCATGAAAAATGTCATTCTTTTGGCCCAGGATTTACAGAGAAAATGTGCCACGGCAAATACATCTTCATGAATTGTGCTTCTACAAAGCATTTCTGCTGTCTGCAAGTTCCCAATACCATAATTGATCCAACAGAGCCTTAAATGCATGCATCTAAAGCTTATCTATAAGGGGCATATAAATAAAAAGGTTGAATAATTTAAGACAGAAGCAAAAAGGTACTTTGTACAAAATGTTTGAATTGTATTTGTAAAAAGAATATATGAATTTCACAAGCAGGTCACGAAGAGTGAACATTTGGTTCTATGAGGGGATGTTCATGGTGATTGACTAGTCCTAAATCAAAGGAAGGCACGCTAGATACCTTTTGGAACAACAGCACATAAGCTAATTAAACCATTAACCACTTTGACCCTCTAGAAGTGGCAGCTCTGTATATATATTATATTTCTGGAGGAGCCTGAAAGCATTTTCAGCTAATAATTGCAGACAAGCCTTGAGAAAAAGCCTGGTGGTTCAAAGCATATGTCGTCTTTTGTAAAAATAAATATGGTTTAAGTTTCTTACCTGTAACGATTATTCTCCAACATGGGTCTGACATGGATCCACATGCTCATGTATAATCAGGCTGGGAATCCTCGGTAAAAGAAAAAAGATTCCCTTTCACTTAAAAACTGCATTTCACCTCTAAACCAATCACTGTTCTCTGGGTCATACTGCCCCCATCCAATGACTGTCCTCTCCTTAAGCCCTTCCTCTGGCATGCCATTTTCAGATCTGGTAAGCATGTAATGAGTATTACCACGAAGAGCCGCAGAGGGGACAGTGGGAGGGTTCGCATGCGAAGCCATGCCAGGCCCATGCTGGAGAACAAAAGTTCAAGGTAAGTAACTTAAACCTTTTCCAGCATGGGGTCTGGAATGGATTCAAATGCTAATGAATAACTAATAAATAGCAGGACAACATTACACAACCACGGGAGGTGGCAAGGCTCAACAGAAGCAATGAAATCATACCTCTGGAACAGTCTCACCTCAAGCAAACAGGTTCGGTAGCACAGCTTGGCCGACTCTGAACCCTCCCTGGAATCCCAGGAGCCTAGTCAGAACCATGTTGAGTTCCTACACCGGGGCAGGAGCCTTCACTGGCGGGAAAGATCGAAAAAGTCATTTGAGAAATTCCTTGACAAGTCAGTGGGAACAAATTGAAGACCTTCCTGGAGACCTGGTGTAGCGATAGATAGCCGCCGGATGTACCTTGATACAGGCATGTGCAGGTCTGGCTTTGGCCAATGATAGCAAGTATGGAAGGACCTGTGGGGCTATGACCCTCAGAGGGGTAATCTTCTGAGACCGGCACCTGGTAGCGCAACGCTTCCACCTGCACTTCAAAGTCGACGACGCCCTGGCCTTGGCCAGGACCTCCCTGCAGTCCGCAGGCAACTCATATCCTCCAAACTCTAGGGCTGCAGGAGCCAAGCCCTCAGGATCAGTGATGCTGGGTCGCGAGGAAGGATTGCGCTTCCTTCTCTAGTGAGAAGATCCAGAACCACTGTCAGCTTGAGCAGAGGCGACGCCGACAGGATAAGAAGGTCCGGACACCAAATCTGCCTTAGCCACGCCGGGGCAATGAGTATCATTTTGCTTGCACACTGAGTGTGCTAATGACTCCTAGCAGGAGAGAGAACGATGGGAATGCTACAGGAACAGACCTTCCCACCGGAAGGAGAACGTGTCCCTCAGGCTGCTCAGTTGGTGGAATCTGTTAGAAAACATTTGGCACTTCAGAGTTCGCCGCTGTCGCAAATAGATCAATCTGAGGCCTGCCCTATTTGATGAATGGGTGGTCCACCTGATCCCGACGAAGTTCCCACTCGTGGCAGGAGCGCAGTTCCCTGCTGAGGGAGTCAGATGGTGTTCTTGACTCCCGCCAGTTGGAGAGGGACAAGGAATATCCCCTGTCTGACGGCACAGCATCATAAGTCTTGCGCCTCTTTGGAGAGCCCCAGGGATCGAGTGACCCCCCTGCTCCCTGATGTAGAACATGGTGGTGGTGGTGTTGTCTGTCAAGAGGCTCACAATCATGCCTTTCAGAGATGAAAGGAACAACCCGAGGGCCCAGAACACTGCCCGTAGCTCCAGGATGTTGATATGAAGATACTTCTCCTCCGGCAACCACAAGTCTCTGGCATGTAGACATCTGTGTGCACTCCCGAGCCTTCCAGGGAGGTGTCTGTGGTGACTGTCTCCTGGTATGGTAGGTTTAGAAATCCCATGCCTTGGGCGATTTTTTGGAGCGGACGCCCTCCATCCTATCACCTGACAGAACTTGTCGCGGAGAAAGATCTGGTCTGTGAAGTTCCCGGACACCAGTATCCAGCGGGCGCCCAGGGATTGCATTTGCAACCTGCAATGAGGTAGATGCAGGACAACATCATGCCGAGTAATGACTTGATGGCCCGTACCGTGACTGTCTTCGGCGACGACAGCCGTTGCACCTTTCCTTGAATGGCTGCTATCCTCTCCTCCGACGGCGACACCAGGCAAGACACCGTATTGAGTGTGGCACCTAGGAACAGCGCGTTCTGTGATGGCAATCAAGCATGACTTTCGATAGTTGATGGAACATCCCAGATCCGTCAGTAGGCAGACAGTCGTGTTTGTTGGTCAGCTCCTGCAAGCAGGTGCGAATCAGCCAGTCGTCCAGTTAAGGTTATGCCCTGTAGACCAAGATGGGCCGCTACTGGTGCCAGGCATTTCGGGAACACTCTGGGGCCCGACTTCAATACAAAAGTTAGAGCCTTGAACTGGTGGTGCTGTCCCTGCACCACAAAACAGAGAAACCGTTGATGTTCCTTGTGAATGGGGACATGGAAGCAAGCGTCCTCCAGGTCAGACGATGTCAAGAAGTCTTTTTTGCAGTTGGCTGAGCACGTGTTGCAACATGACCATCCTGAAATTTTGGAACTTAAGGTATCTGTTCAGATGTCGTAGGTCTAGGATGTGCCTCCAGCCCCCTGTCTTGTTTCTGACCAGAAAGTATCTGGAATAGACTCAGAGCCTTGGAGTTGTTCTGTCGTGTGCCTTGGCTCTTACCCCTTCTTCCTCCCCACTCTCACCACCTGTCTCGTAGTCCTCCAATTCTTCAGGTTTGAGGTGGCGACGTGTGCAATAATCTCTCCTTTCTTTAGAAGACGTTTGCCTACCACGAGAGGAAGCCACAGTGAATGCTTGAAACTAGCAGTCCTGGGGCTCCTCTCCCGTAGACAGGCGGCAAGGGAAAAAGCCCCCCACAGGCAGAAAAAACCCTTTGCGCACAGGGAAAACACAAATTCCAGGAGTCTTCCGATCAACAATACCGGAGGTTTTCCACAGGTTGGAGAAAGGAGATCTTGTAAAGGGAGACTGTGGCTCAGAGGAGGAGGAGAACAGAAGCCGCGAGGAGCGGCGGCAAGAATCCCTAAATGCAGAGATGAGGAGCGGAAAGAGTGACTCATTCCGGGAGACCTGAGCGAGCAGAGTAGCAACAGGACTGCAAGGTAGGTAGCGAGCGGGAAGAAAAGAGAAAAGAGGCGGCTCGCAAGGAAGCGATCGGAAAGGAGTAACAGAGCGGCTTAGGAGCCGTGAAAGCAGGAAATACTAGCGTCATTCACCCAAAGGCAGCAAAGCTGGTAACTAAGGGGTTGCAACGCGGCGATCACTGGGAGAGGGGTGGAGAAGTACCTTCCAGCGACCGCCATATTGGATGACAACTAGACCGACAATGCACGTATGATGAAACAACGTGCTGGGACTGCAGCCTACGCCGGAGCCGCCAACGCGGAAGCAACCGCCAATCGGCTCGGTGGCGTATGACAGTTGTTGAGGCAACTAGCTCTATCGCCCCTTTTGCAGGATGGCCCGTACCTCTTCAAGGAGCCGATGGATATGCTGCACCTGCTGGGTAACCGGAGGGATCCACTGACACCTGCATTGAAACTCCAGGGTGTGTGCATGGGCGTGAGCATCCAGCAACCATCTGTCGGTGGTGATCTTTTTCCACTCGCCGATGAATCCCGTCAGCCGGCGTCCCACCGGGGTGCACAAGTGGGTACCAGACGCCCCAGTCGGTTCAGGCTTGCTTCAGTGCTGACGTCCTGCCCTGTGGGCGACGGCAACGTTGTCCTCACCTATCGTAACCCTGGGAACGGCCTCTGTAGGCTTCTTGCGTTGAGGATCTGGAAAGCTTTCGGTACGACATGGAGAAACCTTTTGAAGACTTGTTCGACTTTCCCCTGGAGGAGCGGAACAACGAGCGGTGCTGCTAGAGTGTGCCAGGGAACAGGCTGTCTCCGTATCTGATTCTCCAACCTATCCCGCTTAGCTGGAGCCACCGTATCCATTCCCGTGTCTGGGTCTGCTGGCGGATAAGGGACCTGATGTGGAGGAGGTTGAAATGGGGGCGTCAGATGACGCTTCCTCTTCTTCGCTGGAGGGTAATCGAGGACATGGGGGACCACAGGTAGCGGAGCCGGAGGCATCCTCATCTGGATTCAACACCAAGGTGTGTAGAGTCGACAGAATATCTAACTAAATGTTCCTTGGCTAAGAAGGCAGGGCTAGAAAACTAGGCCCTGCGCCGTCGCCGTCCTCTTCAACGCCCTCGTGGACTGTATGTAAGGACTCCTGAACGTCGTTGTCTGTGGACGAGCCCTCCATGGTTTGGATGACGGCCTGGGAGGGCTGTTACGGGCCTCTTCGACCCCCCCTTTTTCTTTCCCCCCTGAGGGTCTTGAACCAAGGCCTGGGCCGGTTAGACCTCTTCAGGCGTGCCTGCAGACTTTGCCAAAGTCACTGTAGCGGTGTCGTGCCTTGGGTGTAGTGTTAGTAAAGATTTCTCTTTACTGCATGCACCTTTCCTTCATTCTTTATGAAACCCCCAAACATTTTGCTTTTATTGTTTAATCTGACCTGCACTTTTTACAGTGCACTGAAGCCTTAAGCACTACACTGGCTTTTGCTCATATATTATGGGGAAACTGACACGTCCTTCAAGCTGTCAGTACTGGGAAACCTTGTTTCCTTAGTTGTGTTACTACTTTTGGTTACTTTTGTACAATGCAGCTTACACTGCAGTACAATGGGGTACATTTTTGTTTTGCCCTAGACTAACACTCAGAGGATGTTTGGTTAGTGTAGGTGTGCTAAAAGGATAAGCTGTTGGCAGTTTTAGCCTTACCACGTTTGGCTACTTGGTTACTAACTGCGGCTACTGGTCAAACATGGCTGTGCCATGAGATTTTTTTGCTTGTCCTTTTGCCATTCTCTTCTTTGGCCTTCTTCCTGGCCTGAGAGGCCAGGAAAATCCTTTTAAGGACTTCCGGTGCCCGGGAAAGCAGAAGCTTTTGGCGGGCTACTGGAAGGCTGGGAGTGTTTTCTGACAGAATGTGGGCTGGGACTGTCTGGTCCCAACCCACAAACTGGTTTCAGTGTGTCTGAGTGGTATGCATGAATGTTCCTGCCAGTGGTCCTGATTGGACCATTGCTGGGGTGTGTGTGGGCTAGTCCTGTCATTGGCTAGTGAGGGCAGCTGCTCTTACCTGGCTTTTAGGATAAGAAGTGGACCCCTGCACCCATTCTTCAGAGATCCTGGAGAAACCTGAAGGAGCCACAACTTCTATCCAGTTGCGAGACCTGCCGGAAGGAGGCCAGGCTACCAACTTCTGCTGCTGTCCTGGAGGAGCCCTGCCTTGCTGAAGATCTTTATCAGTCCTGCAAATGAGCTGTGACCCTGGGAGTGGAGGGAACATCCATTCCTGATGTCTGCTCGGTACCCTACAAAGAAGAGCCCTTGGAAGTGTCCCGGGACGGTCCTGTGGCTGACCAGCTCCGAGTTTGGGTTACCGTGCTGACAACATCACCGTTTCGAGTTTTGAACTACAAGACTCACCTCTGCGAAATGTTGGCATCCTAGCTTCTAAGGAACCCGAGATAGGAGGGAAAGTCTGACTGCGGCAGTTGAGGCCCTTTGTGTCGCCGTGCTGCGGTGGACCACCATCCAAAATTGCTTACCTGACCAGTGTCCAGTCCTCAGAGGGTCCTGCATCGAGTGTTGCTGCCTTCTTCAATCGAGAGTCCTTGCAACAGTAAAAAAGACACCAAACTGAGATCATCTAGAACCTGCAACCCCTGTGAATCGAGGACTGTGACTATTGGCGGGAAAAGCAAACTCAGACCCTTTTCATTTATCCTGTCAAGTCTGGGGAAGAATCGGAGTATGGGGGCAAGTTACAGTGATTCTTACCTATCCCTAAATTCCCATTATATGTCTATAGGCTTATAATAAACTGTATTCTAACAATATTGGCTTTGCTGAAAGTTGGGGCTACTTCTGTTAGCTATTTTAATTTGTACACTTGACAATTAGATCCCTTCACTGGACCCCCGAGACCCTACCTGCATTTGTTCCTGCCTCAAAGATTCTGTGGAACTTTACCTGAAATATTGGGCAAAAGGCCCCACACAAATTAGGGATCTGTAAGGACTTTGTGGTGGCAACAAGCAAGACAGACACAAGTGATCACAGTTCATGGGTGTTAATTGAACAATGAATGCTGTATGCAGGTTGGAAAAACGCCTAATCTAAATCTAAGATGGGAGCAAGAGTCAGCCATCAAATGAAAAATAAGGGAATCCCAGTGGTGTTTTGTCAAAGAAAAGGGACTATACTAATAAATGTATTGCCAAACCTTGCAATTAATAAAAAAAGGAGTGTGGGATAGTTCTCAAGAAAAGAAAGAAGTGTTCTCAAATAATACGTCAGGATGCAGTAGCTTGGGTTTTCCCCTCCACCCCCCACCAGCCCCGCCTCCCGTTTTGAACACTGGGTAATTTGGGAGCTTGGAGCACAGTACAGTCTTGGGCTTCTCCAGCATAAGACAACAGTTCCAATGGCAGTCCTCAGGACCGTAGATGGGCAAGTCTGGTTTCCTCTGAAAAGTCTCTTGTCTTTGTGGCCTGATGTCTTCAAAAATAACAAAACAAAAAGTTCCTTTAACCAAATGAAAGTTTGTTAGAGTGGTAATGATTCACCTTGTGAATAGACTTTATTGGAAAAAGGTCCTTTACCTCCCGCAGTATCTCCCGATTGCACTGATAAGGAGGGAGCTTTCACTCCAATCGCTGGGTTCTATTGTGGCCCGTAATGAAACCATGCTTTACCGCGAAACCTTGCTACCTTCACCACCACTGATCCTGAAAGCAATACATTAGGAAATTGTGGCCGGATCCTGTGAAATGTTGCAGGACTGGTCACATAGGGTGCAAACAATGATACAAACAATGATACACTGGGTGGACAGCTCCAGTGAGGAACTTATCAATAACCAGGTAAAGGTAAAACAGTGCATCCTGGAGAGAGACTGGATTGTCACACTGGAAAAGGCCACGGCTACAAAGTTGACACAAGATCTGCCCTTGATCTGGGCGAAAGTAAACTCACCAAAACCTTTCCTGCTAAAATATTCGGATAAGAGCTACAGAGTCTTTTCTGAGAATCCGGCTGAACATCTTACATACAAAGGAAGTTCTGTTGAGAAGGAAGCAGTGTGAAGATAAGTCATGTAGATTTTGTCTACCTCCAGAAGAGATGGAAACTGTTAAACATCTATTGTTGCACTGTCCAGGGGTGTCGGTTCCCCGCCTAACTCACCTAGGACACCCGTTTAAAAATGTGTACCTCTATGATGAAGAGGAATGGTGGTGCTTGTTAATAAGCGGGGAAAAAACAACGTGGGTTATCGCAGTGGTGGTTTTTTTTCGAGGTATCGGATGGATTACCTAAAGGGGAAAGGTCTTTAAAACTCACCCATCCTTTGCGATAAATCTGGAAGGAGCTATCTGGAAAGATGAATATAGTAGAGACTTCAAGCGGGGAATTGAAAAACTGAAACTTACTTCTTGGGCGCCATCCTTTTTTTTTGTTTTTTACTATTTAGGAAACCTAAAAAAGAGTGGTAATGATTCACCATTGGGTCCCCCTCTTCTGGGCGCTGACCCTTCACGTATCGTAATGTTATGTTATGTTATGTTGTGTTGTGTTATTTGGCCTTTATATAGCGCTCTATATTAGTGGTATGACCTCAAAGCGCTGGTAGGTTGAACGCCCTCGGGGTCCGTAGTCCAGGTCAGTTGAAAGAGCAAGGTGTAGAAGGGGTGCTTGGGTGCACCAGTTAAGGGTGCAGCTGATTTAATTGCTTGATGGTAGCTGCATTCTAGCAATAGGTGTGGTGGTAATGGTATTGGTTCAATGTGTGCAATCTGGCGGGTTGAGACCGAGACTGGGTTCTGGCTGCGTTAGCTCTGTGGGACGCATGTGTGTGCAGCTAGGCTGGTTTTTCATGGGAAATAGCTGCGTTTTGTTAGAATGATGAGGTGTTCATGGGATAGTGTTCGTATGTGAGCAGCTAGGCCGAATTGATAGCTGGGTGCAGCTGCACCGTAATTCTGTGATGGTGTAGAGTAGAGAATAAGCATAATGATATGATTTATGATGGTTCATCCACACAGCACCCAAACACAAAAACGTTTAGAACGCGCTCAACGATAAGGGAGGGGACAAGGGAACATGCAAAGACACTCCCACAGGCCATGAACAGCAAGAATGTGAAGACTAGCCATTGCACTTGGCCTAGCGACACCCAGACAGTGCAAGAGTCAAGACACAGACAGGAGGGAATGGTATACAAGGACCGGAGGGGCAGGGAAACACAGCAACATCGCGGGGGACCAGGGGGTTGGGGCATAGAGCAACAGCATGGAGGGGCGAGAGGGGGGCTGAGGCACAGAGAGACATCATTGATACCAGTGGGGGTGGGGGTACACAGAGACAACACAGGACACGAGAGGAGCACGGGCACACAGCGTTATCTTAGGGGGGCAGGGGGGAGTTTGGCACACAGCGACTTGGCGGGGTGCCAAGGGGGCTAGGGGCACACAGTGACATCATGGGGAGCCAGGAGTTTTGGGGGGGATGACGAGAAAGGAGAACCAGAGGGTCAGGGCACATAGGGAAACATGGGGACCTGAGGGGTAGTGGGTACATAGCGACAACAGGGAAACGAGGGGCTGGGGGCAGACCGTGACATCACGGGTAACCAGAGGGGGCTGGGGGTACACAGCGACGACACAGGGGACTGGAGGGGTAGGTTACACAGGGACATCACAGCGATTAGAGGGGGCTGGGCATACAGCGACAGCACAGGGAACCAGAGGGGTACACAGCGACATTGCGGCGCACCAGAGGGCAGGGGGGTTCACAGCGAAAAAACAGGAGACCAAGGGGCAAGGGGCACACAGCGGACCAGAGGGGCGCTGGGTGCACACAGTGATAGCATAGGGTACCGGAGGGCTGGGCATATAGCGACATCATGGGAAACTTGAGGGGGTTGGGGGCACCCAGCGACAGCATGGGGAAGCAGCGGGGTATTGTTGTGGGTCTAGTATGGTGAAGAGGCAGCAGAGATATGAGAATAATGGTAAGGAGGGAATTGCATCGAGTTATGATCTAGGGAGATCATTATTCTGCATTTCAGGCATGCGGTTGCTTAATAGCCAAATTAGTGAGTGTATTCATTGATGACATTGTTGGCAGTTCCATTGAGCATTAGTCATCGGGATACTAGGGTTTCAATCGCTTCATAAGGTTGTGGTTTGTATTACGGAAAGAGCCACGTTTTTAGCTTTGCAGAATGTCATAGTCTTGGGTGTGTCGAATATGTGGGGGAAGCGGGTTCCACAGAGTCGGGGCCAAGGTTGAGAAGGCGGATCCTCCGATCCCGATAGAGGATGGAATCACTAAAAGGAGGGCAGTGCTTGATCTTAGGGTGCGGGATGGGAGGTATGGGTTTTATCTTTTCTTGCAGATATAGTGGGCCGGTCTTGTGCGCTGCACGGTGAGTGATGCACAGGGTCTTGAAAGTGGCCCTTCGTCTGACTGGAAGCCAGTGGAGGGTTCGGAGAGCTGGCGAGATGTGGTCTCTTGGACCCAGGGCAAGGAGCAGTTTTACAGCAGCATTTTAGGCTCTTTGGAGTTTGTTCCGGACGGTATGTCAGGGTTCCTAGGAATAGGGAGTTGGCAAAGTCCAGTCTCGACATTACAATAGACATAACTATGGCAAGTCTGCTTGGGAAGGAGAGGAAGGGAAAGATGCCCCTGAAGTTTGAGATGGTGGTGACAAACTTTTGACACATTGTTGATCTGACGGGAGAGGGTTAGCCCAGAGTCCATAGTGCAGCCAAGGTTTTTTACTGTGTCAGAGGGCGGCAGGGGTGGGCTCAGGGACTGGGGCCATGGGAGTGGATGAGGGAGGTGGGCAGTGTTGCCGCACACCAGGATTTCGAATTTAGTGGGCTTTAAGAGGAGGTGGTTTATTGTCAGCCATCGGTCAATATCTCGAAGACAGGCTTCGAGGTTGGGCTGGGGGTTGGCGCCCGAATTGGGTATTCTTAGGATGATTTGGGTATCGTTAGCGTAGTTGCAGCACGAGGTGTTGTGCATGTGGATGATTCCAGGAAGGGTGGTCATATAGAGGTTGAACAGGAGAGCATATAGGCATGCGCCTTGTGGTACTCCAATGTTAACCAAGAGATCAGCAGAGACAAATGGGGAGAAGAGGGTTATTTGTTTCCTGTTGTTGAGGAAGGAGGCGATCCACTTGAGCAGTGCCATGGATTCCAAGGGAGTGGGGGCGGTCTAGGAGGATTGAGTGCTTAACTGTGTCAAAGGCTACAGAGAGATTGAGGAGAATTAGTGTAGCACATCCCTCAAAGTCTGCAGTGACCTTAAGATCATCCCAGATCAAGGTCATTGTGGTTTCAGTTTCATGTCGTGGTCTGAAGCCTGACTGGGCGGGGTCGTGGAGGTTGTTGGATTCTACAAAGGCGTTGAGCTGGGAGTATGATGTTCGGTCGATGAGTTTTGCAAGGAATCTGGTGTTCAAGATGGGTCTGTAGGAAGATTTGGGGCAAGTGAGAAGAGGGATGAGGATAAGAGTCTTCTAAGTAGTGGAATGTAGGTGGGTGCAATGTGCTGTGACATATTGTGACCCGTTTTCATTGATATCTATAGCTAAAGAGTGTTAAGACATGTACTTGAAGGGCGATGAGTATTTTGTGTTTTATGTTTGTAAAAAAATATTTTATTTTAAAAAAGATGGGCCTGTAGTTTTTGGGGACAAGGGGGTCGAGGGATGACTTTTTAAGAAGAGGCTTGACATGTGCAATTTTGAAGGCATTGGGGAAGATGGCAGCGGTGAGGGAGTCATTTAGTATGGCTCTTGGCATGTTCTCCTGCACAGGTAGACGAGAATATTTATTTTAGGACAGAAGCGAGGCAGGGGTCAAGGGGGGCCCAGACGGTTTGCTGGCAGATAGTAGGTCAAGAAACTCGTCACTGGAGATGTGTTTGAAGGAATCGAAGGTGGGGGAATTGGGGGTCTGGGCAATCGGGTGAAAGGGGGTTGTTGGATTGGTCGGTTTGCATAAGGCGGGGGGGACCTTGTACCTCCCTTTATGTTGACATAGAACATTACAGTAAAACTGTCCTTTCTGATAAAAGCCACCCTGTTCTGCGCCTTGAGCTCCCATTTATTTAGTAAGACATTTCCACATGGGACAATGTCACGTGCACAGAGTAGGATTCCATGGTAAAACCCCCCACCCCGAATTCATCCATCACCATGAAGTATAACAGCCTTGTTAGGCAAGATTTTATGCAGTACCCTGTGGGAGATCGCACCAGCCCCGACCTCCTGGCAACAGTTAACCCAGCCCTTGGTACAAGCATGCATCATACAAATTGGTAGAGTGACTGAGCAGCCAGGCCCGAGGGGTCAATGTGAGCTGCAGGGCTATCACACAGACTCACAGTGAGCTCAGTGAGTTAATCCTCAATTTATATCTCAGTTCTCTACTAGAAGTTTGGATGATAGCTTCACACCTGGATCTCCCTCTGCCAGGCTCGGATCCTTCTTCTCTGGCATCCCTCCTTGGGGTTCACTCTTGCCGCACTTAACTTTTGCTTTCACTTTTCTCAAACTTGGGGTGACAACTTTGCCCCCTTGCATCCCCCTCTGCCAGGCTCCAACCCCTCTCAAATCTTAGCCTCCCTTTGCTGGGTTTACAGTGGCTCTCAATCAGGGTGATAGTGGCGCACCCTCTTTACTTTCAATGTTCTCTTTTTACACAGTTCAATGTTTGCGGGATTCACCTCCCTTTCTTTCACACTGCTTTTAGATCAAAGTATTTCAATTTCACAGGGATTTTGCTTGACCCTCGGTATGACCACTTTGACCCATTTCACTGGCCATCCTACAGCCTTCTGGTAATAGTATGGGATCAGATGGGGATCGACCAGAGCCTCTAGAGTTAGCACCCACGGGTTGCAGATTTCCCCCGGTTGCTGGTCTCCCCTTCCCAGTTTTGCAGTTCATTCAAAGTTTGTTGAACATGGTTCAAACCTGCCACTCCTGCGATTCTCAATCATCACAGCCCGGTTCGTATCGGTTGTCCACTTGACTCACCAGCTGTAATGAAACGGTTGGCTTTTCTCTCTGGAGTGAGGGCTGTTAACACGGGTGTGGGAGCTTCCCTGGCTCCTGCTTATCAGCATAGGATTGCCCTGTGTACCGTTGACATCTGTTGCAAGACACTCGTGCTATTGTTTGCGGTCATAGGCTCTCTTCCACAAAGGTTCAGCGGGTCTGGGACAAACAGGGCAAGGGCACTTCTCTCCTTGCCATCCTCTCGATTCCTGCTGCCTTTCTCCATCTCTTGAACTGCTGCGCTTGATTAGCCATCTCGTAGTGCTGTCTGCCGTACTCGCCTTGCTCGTACTGTGCTTGCTTGTTCCAACTTTTATCCCTGTGGGGAAAGGAAGGGCCCTCAGGTGTGTGTGTGTGTGTGTGTGTGATTTGAGGCAATTGCCTGACATTGCCTGACCAACGGGTTGGCTCCTGTCAGATACACAGGTTGCATACTAGTCCGGTTTTGATCACAGTTCACAAAAGTGTTAGCTTGTTGTCTTGTGTGTGTAAAGGTATTCGTGTCGGAAAAGGGAGGGTTGGAACATCAGAGTATCCTACGGGATGGGACAGGGAAGGTTTGTGAAATGGATGAGAATGGTCTGAATTGAGAAGAGAACAACAGGGATTGTGGGAATTGTAGTATTCTATCTGAGCAAGTTGGGAGTGCAGAAGATAACAGTCAGAGGGACGGGAAGAACGACGACAGGAAGTATTCAGATAGGGAACAGGAAAGCCAGGATTCTGAGAGAGGCAGTTTTTGATCCTGATGGAGTTCGTGCTCCTAGGGTATGTATCGGATATGAATGGGTTGTTGGTTTTACCTTTGGGTAAGGGAGATTCAATGGGTGGAAGAGATGAGTGGGAATAGCTTATAAAAGCCTCAGGGACTTTGTTCGCCTCACCATCCTTCCTGTGATGTTACTGTTTCTCACCTGGGGTATTCCCCCCAGCCCCCTGGCATAACCCTGGGTTCACCCTACCTAGGGGATCCTCCCCCACTGGTCAACACCCATGAACTGAATCGAACAGTGATGGCCGTGTCTAGGCCACCTGAATAAGGGATTCTCAAGGTCCTACTGGGAGAATAGCCTCAGGTTTCTCACAGGTCATTCTCAATAGACCTATAAGTGCATAATATAACCTTACCTTTCCCTTGAAGGAGTTTGTGATGTACATTATGCTCTCTGATAAGTGAATGTATATATGTAATCTATGTTGTGCGAGGACTACTGGCAAGAAGAGTTATTCTTCTATAGTGTGTTTGGCAAATAAATGAATTGTATTTTTTTACATCCTTTCTAAGTGTATTGATATGATAAGTTTATTTATTTTGCGCCCATACACAAGTATTTCAGAGCGCGACGAGGCAAGGGAGGCCAAAACAGTGATCTTACTAGGCCCAGTGACATTGAGAATGCACAAGTGCAGCGGGGAGGGGAGGGGAGGGAGAGAATGCAAGGGGCAGTGGAGGAGTGGAAAGTGCTGAACAGGAGATCAAACAAACAGGTAGTGCGGTGGTACGTGCAAGAATAAGGCGGAGACAACAGGTGTCTAATAAGTGCAGGAAGGACTGTAGGGTTGCAGATACAGACCCAAGTGCAGGGTTGCCAAGAGGCACTAGACACTGTTGTGTGATCATGTGGATTGCCATTTTTTGGAGGAGTTTTAGCCTTGGTGTGTAGCACTTTGGTGTCAAAATTTGGCATTTTCTTATGTCATGATCCTCCAAGCTCTTTTGTTGGATGGTTATTTCTTCGGGGGTGGGCTCTAGGAGCCTTACTAGGATCTTACCCTGCTCCTGATCCACTTGGTCATGAGACCCCCTTAAGTGCTTTTATTGGACTATTTTTTCGACGGGGGTGGGTTCTTAGAGCCTTACTAGGAACTTACCGTGCTCATGATCCACCTGCGTTTTGACCCCCTTGAGCGCTCTTATAGGATTGCTTATGAACGGGGTGGGTTCTAGAGCCTTACTAGGATATTTCCCTGCTCCCAATCCACTTGGTCATGAGACCCCCCTAGGCGCTTTTATTGGACTATTTTTTGGACGGGGTGGGTTCTTGAAGCCTTACTAGGAACTTACCCTGCTCATGATCCACTTGTGTTTTGACCCCCTTTTAACGCTTTTAGTAGATTGCTTAAACCGGGTGGGTTCTAGAGCCTTACTTGGACTATAACCTGCTCATGATCCACTTGTTTTTTGAGACCCCTACACACTTTTATTGGATAGCTTTACAACAGGGGTGGGTTCTTCGAGCCTTACTATGATTTTTTTTCCTGCTCGAGATCCACTTGTGTTTCGACCAAACTCAACACCCCCTCCCAGGCACTTCTATTGGGTTGTTTTCCTCGGGGTGGGTTCTTTGAACCTAAATGTATTTCTCTCCGCTCATGATCCACTTATGTTTGGACCCCTTCTGTGCTGTTATGGCATTGTTTTCCTAGGGTGTGGGTTATATGGGCCTGGGTTTTAACTGACAGTTCTTTTCACCTTGGCGGGTGTAAAGCCCTTCATGGCGTCTGTTTGATTTCTGCAGGCGTTTTAGCCTTTCTTGTAGTTCTTTGTGTTTCAAATTATAAAACATTGTTTCGCTTTTTGCTGTCCTTGAGTATTCTACCTGGTCTCTGTTCGTGGGGTTCCTAGAAGCTGTTTGCAGGGTGGGAGGGAGGTATTTTTCTCCTAAAAGTAGGTCCTTGATCCTGCTGGAGCCTGTCAGCGTTGGAGGCAATAAGTGAGAGGGGCTACCTTGCCCTCTCTGGATATAGGCATATTTTTGCCTGAGGGCAAGGCAGCCCCTCTGATCATCAAAGGCCCCCCGCTCCACGTCCGTCAGGGAGGAGGGACCTTTGATGTGAGGTGACAGGGGCAGGGACTAACCGTTGTTGCCTGCCCCTGCCACCTCGCTTTCCTGGAGGGCGCCCAGCAGTCTGAGTCCCCATTGTTCTGGGGACCCAGCTGCCCGCCCTAACACTCACATGCAGAAGGTGCTGCCCTAGCGGACCCATCACAAACCCCCCACCTCCCAGCTTACGCCCTCGGGCCTCCCATCCGGGAGGGCCCATGTTTATAAGCCTGGAAGTGTTTTTGTGCGAGGGCTGCATGCAGGTGACGGGTGTCATGAGTGACAGGTATGACATGACAGTAATGACAGTGTCAGAAATGAGGAGGCCAAACAGGACATGAGGTGGAAAAACTTTGGCCACAAGTTTTATTTTAGTACAAGGCATGGCGCAAAATAAAACTAACCATAACATCATATAAAGAATAAAAAGAATATATTTTGGGGACAGCAGGATCAGGTGAGCGGGGGCCCTACTCCCATGTAGGGCCCGCTCGGGGCTAATCCCCGCCGCCACCCTGAGGGGGTGCTGACCGGCGGCCCCCAGGTCCCCCCAAAATAGAGGACCTTACTTATGCACGACCCCTGAGAGGCAGGGGTCCAGAAGATATTTCTGGTGAATATGTGCATGCCTTCAATGGACAAGTGGACCCCGTCACAGCAGAACATGGCCCGGTTGTGCACCGGGATCCCATGCATATGAATTTTGAGGCCTGAAAATAGGCAAAAATCGGCCAGTGCCTTACTCAGTTTGCACCTGGATATTTCCATGGCTTTATTGGACTCTGCGCCATGCCAATGCTGGCGCGGGAGGATATTGGACATCATCACTTCTGTTTGTAGCCTCAACATGTGAGCCAGGGATCTGAGAGAGGTGCAGATTTCCGCCAGGAGGAGCTTCCTGCCCATGTGGGGCAAAACATTGCCCCCGAGGTGGGCGATGAGGAATTCAGAGGGAGGGGCACATGCCCACAGTAGGCCGGCCAATTTGTAGTGGAGGTCCCCCCAGCACATGCCTGGTTTGCCCCACCAGAAAGTGATGGTGTCCTGAAAATGCGGGATGTCGGGGGTTTCCTCCAGCCATCTGCTGGCCCTGGTGATAAATGAGTGGCCCGCGATCCATGCCAATATGGAAGGGAGGTTGCCTGTGAGCACACGGGAGGAGGAGGGAAGAGGGGAGGGAGAGGACTGTTAGATCAAGTATTTCCTAATATATCTTTTATAAGTCCCCGATTCCCAGCCACCTATCCCCTTCATGGCTTTTTCTTGCAACCCCTCCATCCAGGCTGAAGTGGCTGCTCCTATCATAAAGGAGTGGGAACCAAATTCAGAGGGGTTCCATCCTATTGCAATTAAGGTATTTTTGAGAACTGACCTCAATTAAAATCTACTAAGCACGGACCCATTTTTTTAATTCATTTTTGAAGGTGTTTAGCTTTTGTGTAACCACTTAGGTGTTTAAATCAGCATTTTCTTCGCTCATGATCCACTTGTGTTTAACCCCCTATGTGCTCTTATTGCATTGTTTCTCCTCGGGGTGGGTTCTATGAGCCTGGGTTTTAATCACTGAATTCTCTTTCCCTTAACGGGTTTAATGCCATTCATGGCCTTTGCGTTTGATATGGTTCCCCCCACTTGCTTTTGCCCTGGGTTCTCATGGGGGGGAGCCTTGTCTGGAGGGATGGAGGGGTCTGTCATGTTTTGTTCCAGGATGGCCCCAACCTCCTCTGGAACTGCTGTCCTCTTTGCTTCTACCTGTGGGTTTAGTGCCCTGAAAGTGAAGAACTGAGAACGGGTCAGAGCGTCAGCGGCTTTGTTGTCTTTGCCTGCAATGTCCCGTCCAAATATTACAATGTTGTGTTTCAAACTAACTTATGTAATTTCTCTTAACACTTTCAGTACCAGAGAGCAGGATGCTGCACCCTTGTTCAACACTTGAACAACTGCCTTGTTGTCTGACCATGTGACCAGCTCTGTATTGGTCAGCAGTTACTCCCACGCGTAGCGTGCCAACCATATGGGGAATATCTCAAGCAGGGTGAGGTTTCTGGTCCAACCCCACTCGTGCCAGCAGAGCGGCCAGTGGCCGGCGCACCACTTGTTACCAAAGCATATCCCAAAGCCTTTTCTGCCTGCCACATCTGAAAACAGGGCTCTTTTCCAAGCATCATTTATGGGCTTGCACCATATCACTTTGCCATTGAAATTGCTAAGGAATGACTCCCATATAGCTAGGTCTGTGCTATCTCTATGCCCAATCTGATGTGGTGATGTGGCTCGGTTACCCACCCCCCCCTTATTTTCAGTTCCAGGCTTCTGTGGAAGACCCGGCCCTGGGGCATGCTTTGGGTAGCAAAATTGGGCTTCTCAGCTTGAGATTGCATTTCCCGCAGGGTCGCCTTGTCCCTGACTGCCATCAACTTTATTGCTTTCAATAGGTCCTCCATTTTTTCTTTGGGTTAGCGGCATTCATCCTTGGAAGAATCCATCTCAATTCCCAGGCATGAAAGTGTGGTGGTAGGTCCTACCGTCTTCTCTGGCAACAATGGGACCCCTAAGGTCTGCATGGTTTTGCTAAGTTTTTGGATGGATAAGCTGCATAAAGGTGACCCTGCTGGGCCAGTGAAGAAGTCGTCCAGATAATGCACCATTCTAGCTCCGGGCATGGCTTGCTGGAGTGTCCACTGTAAAATTGAACTGAACTGCTCGAAGTAGGCACACGCAATGGCGCAGCCCATGGGGAGGCATTAGTCAAAATAGAATTTGTTCTCAAAACGAAAACACAGCCACTGGTAGGAGTTCTCATGTACGGAAAGCAGCCTAAATGCTGACTTAATGTCGGCTTTTGCCATGAGGGCGTGGCTACCTGACAGTTAAACTAAATCAACTGCATCTTGTACACAGCTGTAGAAAATAGCTGCCTCTATGGCAGGGATGCCCTGATTGAAGGAGCACCCAAGCAGGTAGGATAGGTGGTGGGTCATCCTGAACTCCCCCTGTTCTTTTATGGGGACGAGGCCCAGGGGGAGCATAGAAACTGTGAAAGGTATGAGGTGCAAGGGTCCCTCTATCCAGCCCAGTTTTAGTTATTTTCCAATTTTTTCTCGGATTATGGTGGCAAAGGAGGAGGCAGCTTTTAGGTTTTTGGGAATGGTGTGTGATCCATGTCGCCTGAAGGGGCTATGAAAACCCTCTAAATCCCTGACCCAAATATTCTCTAGCTGCTGGATTGGGGTAGCTTCCTAGCATTTGCAGAGTTTGTCTGCTTTTATTGGTGCGGCCCCTATTTTAACTCTAGTGGATGTTTTTGGCCTCAGTGACTTTTGGAATGGGCCTGGAGGGAGCCGGTTTGGTGCAGTTACTGCTGCTGTGTCCTCCACTACATATACTGCATTGGTGTTTGGCAATTTTCTTCTTTCATGATCCTCTTGTGTTTTGTAACCCCCCTTTATGTGCTTCTGTTGGATTGTATTTCCTCGGGGGTGGGTTCTTAGAGCCTTACTAGGATTTATTTCCCCGCTCCTGATCCACTTGTGATTTGAAACCCCCTAAGCGCTTTTGTTGGATAGTTTTATCCTCGGGGTCAGTTTAATAGGTTATTTACATGCACAAATATCAATGAATTGCTTTTCCAAATCTTTTTCTTAATTCTGTGCTCAATGTGCCTTGCAATAGTCTTTTTAAAACTTCTATTTGCCGGCTGTGTGCCTCCCATATTTGGTCATTAATGGGCCTGGTGATTCAACATTGTTGTTATGACCAACCCGCGCTTTAAGGTGCCCCTGGTCATCCTCGCTCCCCGAGTCAGACTCAGTGTCTGAGCAGTCACTCTCGCTGCTCGAGTCCTCCCTGTGCCTTTTCCTCATTTTCCCAGCACCCCCCACTCTGTGCCATTTCAAAAATGGTTCTAACATTGGCCCCAAATCATTTTGCACAGTACCTGATTTGGCTTGGGTGTCTGATGAGGATGGCATGCTGCGGACGTCAAGGCGCTGCTCCTTTCTTGCCGGCTGCTCCTTTTCTATTGGATCATCTCCGCCGCCTTCTTCTTCATGTGCCCCGTCAGCATCTGCGTTGAAGCTGGCTGATACCAGTTCAGCCATTTTTTCCTGCCCCAAGTCCATGCCATGGACTGCTTCGGCCGCCTTGGCCCACTCCAGGAGCAGCGTCTCCTTCAGTAAGAGTGCGTCGGCCATCCTTGTTCTTTGTTGAGCAGTGGCTGGGTGACTCTTCCTGTGGACTGCACCCCTTGTATCCCTCTGCTTGTAGACTAGGTGAAATTGGGGGTGGTGAGTGGTCCTTGCCCCTGAATTGTGTGCAGGATTACATGAATCAGATCCTGGGAGTAGCACTCAGCGGATGGGAAGCAGGGAGCACGCTTCCTGCAGTGTAAACTGTAGTATTAGACCACTTATGCCACTGTTCAAGGTACTTGTGGCTGCTCAGGAAATATGCGTTTCTTTGTTGTTGCTCTGTGTCTTCCTGCTTCCAAAAGGCACTATAGTGTTTTTCTAACACTGCCCTGTGTGTGCTGCGAGGTACAACTGCCATGGAGTTCCTAGAACTTCTGGGTATTTTCTTCTTTTTGATTGTTCCAATAAAGCTTGCGTGATTGCCCGCACTGTTATTTGCTGCTTTGCCTTTCTAGAAAGTTTGTGCACAGAACCACGTTCAAATGCTTTCGTAAACACTTCCAAGCGGTGTGGTGCTAATTCTTCCATTAATTCCTTATAAAACTCACTAGGTAGACAGTCAGAGCCTGGGGTTTTGCCTATGGGCAAAGACCATATTCTACCCAGTAGCTCCTCTACCGTAATAGGGGCGTCCAAACCTCCATGCTGTTCCGCATCAAGCCGGGGGAGTCCAATCTCGCCCAACACTTCCTTTATATTTGTTTGCTCGGATTCAGACTCCTCCTGGTATAAAGCTTGGTAGAATACCCGAAAGACAGCATTAATTCCTTGTGTAACACGTGGTGCCATGTTGTGTCTGTATTGAATGGATGGATGGGCACGCTTCTCTTCCTGTTTGAATAGCCAAGCCAACAACCTGCCCGGTTTGTCCCCTTCTGCGTGTTATCTTTCAATATATTTAGAGTAATTATGCATATCCAATCTCTCCCAATGCCCCAGGTATTTCTGCCTCAGCGCCATTACCACTGCCCAGCTATCCTCTTGGGACTGTGTCAGCTTTTGTATCTCTTCCTCCGTTGAGGTCAGTTCCCTGTTAATCCTAGCCTGGATCTCACCCGATTTAGCAATCTACAATGGAGTGTGGCCCGTATAGACCTCTTTCCATGCTCAACCAGGACAGTACGATATTGACATCCCTGTTGGCTAATAGGTTAAAGAAAGTGATTCACAAGCTTGTACACCTTGACCAGACGGATTACGTACCAGATAGGAGAATGTCCTGGAATCTGAGGCAATTGCATCATATTGTCGATAGTAGTGTGGACTCGGAGACCCCTTGTGTGACGCAATGAAAGCATTTGATTCGGTTAGGTGGGATTGGCACTACGCTAGCTTAGTTTGGTTTTGGCCACAGGTTCATCATGTGGGTAAAATTGGTATTCACCAAACTGATGGAAAGAGTTAGAAACGGGCAAATACATTTCTGAAGCTTGGGTGTTGGAAAAAGACACCAGGCAGGGTTGCCCGTTGCCCGCTGTCCCCCTTGCTTTACATTCTAGCAATGGGACCGATTGCGGAATACTTGAGAACAGATTATATCACAGCAGGCATACCCATTGATGGCACACGGCACCTGATTTCAATGTATGCTGACAATACTTTGTTATATATTCAAAATCTGGAGGACAATTTATAATAGTTACTGGAAGCTTTAGTGCTCTTCGTGAATCTTTCGGGCATTACAGCCAGCATGGAGAAATGGTCTTCGTTCCCAATAGTAGGCCTAGGCACTATTGTGGAGCGTGGACATGTTCAGACATTTAGGGGTGCATATCTACCTCGCGCCTTGAAACACTGGTGTATAGGCGCGTTTTAAATGCCACATCATATCGCGATCTGGTGCAGGAACATGCCCACAACACGGCAAAAGTGCTAGAGGGGGTTAAGAATTCAATGAGATTTTGGAACAAACTTCCCTTTTCCTTGATGGGTAGGTACCGTATTACACCTCCAAAGCTTTTCACAAACCTCGATACACCCTCTGTAGGGGTTTCTTTTGGAGGAACGGCAGGAGCAGGATTGCGGTAGCTTTCCTGCCTCAGCCTTACGAAGAAGGGGGCATTAGAATCCCATACTTTGAATTATACTATATAGCAGGGCAATTACAATTTGTAGTGGAATGGCTAGCGGACAGGTCTACTGCAGACACCAAGTTATTGCTACCTGCCATGCCGTGTTTCTTCTTAAAGGAATCAGTATGGAACAAACGGCCCGAGACCGCCAATGCTCACACTTGGTGTCGCTGGGTATCCAAATATAGGAAAGAGCTCACACATTGTGAGGCCTTAGGGACCCATTTTCATTACAGATCCCATTAGTGTCTGTGGTTCCTGTGGGCTCCCAGGCGTATCTAGGAATGCACATGTTTTGGGAAGAGTGTGGGGTAGCCACAATTGGAGATTTACTCAACACCTCCCTTGTGTCTTTCCAGGATTTGGAAGGAAACACCGGTTTACATCAAGGCCAATACTTGTTATACTGCACCATCAGGGAAGAAATCATACGTAGATGGCCCACTTACGGCGAAATGCTAGAAAAACTCTGTGATTGAGGTTCTGTATGCATGACATTTAGGAAGGAGGGCATGCAATCTCTAGAGTATACAAATCATTGCTACCTGGGGGGTTGCCCACCGAACTGGTGGCCAAACGTAAAGGAGGAGGAACTAGGTGCCCCATTCCTAGACACACACTGGGCTGAGATACTGCGATACCACAAGAAAGTATCCCGAAATACAAGGCTGCAATTGATTCAACTTTTTGTAATCACACAGAGCATATATGACCCCATTGAGAATCTCAAATTTCCCAGGCGCAGCTACACAACACTGCCCCAGATGCAATGGTACGGACGCAGGTATGCTGCACATGTTTTGAAGAAGACTGGTGGAGGGACCTAAAAAAGTGGGCTCTAGCAGAAACAAATGCTTGGCGGCGGGCGGCGCAAATGAGTCGACTGACACCAGTGAAGATATCTTAGCTTGGAACGTCCCGATACAGACATTATTTGCATCGAGGGACGTGTAATCGGATAGGGTGGATACACGCTAGTAACCATGGTTGGGAAACAGTTCCATAGCAGTCAGCACGATTTTAAGATGAGGGCTAGTAATCCAGGCAGGGTGGGGGGGTGCTCCGGGAGTGAAGGGTCAGATAGTTGTGGTTGAAAGGGATTAAGTGTTATGCTTTGTTATAATAATATGCAATGTGACATATTACAAGAGTATGCTATTGTGTATGTGGAATCAAACCAATAAGCATGTTTAAAAAAAAAAAAAAAAAAAACACAAGGCGATGCATCCAAGAGGGAAGATAGGCACATCTAAGTTTTTGACCAGGAAGAAAAACGTATTCATGGACAACTTCGATGTCTGGCCTACTCTAGGAAGAGATGGATGGCAATGGGGCCATTGCCCTGTGTAGGGGGCAGAGTCTTAAAGGCAGTTTTTGTATATGCCTCTGGTGAGGACTTTACAACCACTAACCTCAAACTGGGACAGAACACCTGGCCAGAAGTAAAGCCTAAACAATACACACAGAAAAAATACCTCATGTGCTATACAACCAGTAACTGTCAATTAAGACAATTGACACCCCTATAATAAAATGTGCGTCCACTAGCAAAAACTAGGCACACAACATATAGTGACAGGGGGCTGGGGGAGTTCAGACCTAACACAGAGTTAAAATAACTAGGGCCTATACAAAAACAGTAAATCGTCAGAACAGATATAACCCACTCCTGTATTGTATGCCTTCTACCAGTGATAGGCACACAACATATTGAGACATTGGGTGGAAAAGAAAGGAGCGAGACATTAAAACGTTTTTAAAACAGCCCTACAGGTTCCCTATTGTCAACGCAAACAAAGCCCGGTATTTCTACACCTCTGGGACATCGTATTTTGGAAATAGAAATGCAAATGCATAAGTGACATTTAATGAAGGTTCCGGGGGGGGGGGGAATAATTCAAAAACACAGCCGTCAGAAAATGTAGATCCACTTAGCAACAATTATCCAGGCAATCCCCTTTAAATAAATAATTACAGTGTCACCAAAAATAGTTCCAGTGTAAATATACTTTTGCTGTCGATGTGAAGAATAGGACTATAAAAATGCATTCAAGTTCACAGGCAACTATTATAAAATTGTAGTGTTTGGACTAAAACCCACTGGACCCAATCTGGATGCAGAAAAACATCCAGGGGCTGATAAGTGCACCCAAAGTCAATCTAGTAGAGTTTCAAGAGTAGAAAGTTCCAAAAGAAAGAAACGGGACAATGTCAGTACACAATCGGCATTAATGGGGAAAACACGGGCAAATCTCCGATCTACTCCACAGCTATGTGTTTTGCAGGAAATGACCCCGGGGAGGATCAGAAGAGACCCCAATGAAGAGATTCAGAGGTGGGTTTGAGAACTAGGAACCCCAGAAGGTGATACGTTCTCCCAGGAAGCTGCAGCTTCCAGCACCAAGGTGGGACGACTGTGGTGGTAAAAAGAAGACGGCGCAGTACAGCCCGGAGATGGTCCCAGCAAGGAAGGCTTGACCTAGAACATCCACATGGAGTGAGCAGGATAGAAGAGGATTCCCAGAATGGAACATCCAAAGCAGGCAACCCAAACCGGGATCAGCCAAGAAGTCAGCAATCAGACAGTATGGCCAAATTGGCTCCTAAAATTGCAGCAACAGCTAGAAAGAGCACAAAAATGCAGGAAATCCTCCAGCAGGTAAGCAAACCTGCTCTTCCTAAAATTCCAGTAGAGCTTGGATACAGAATAAGTACTACCACTCACAGGGATGGCTAAAGCCAGCCCACCAATCACCTTACAGGATTAGGTACTAAAGGACAGGAGGCCCGACCATCTGGTTGGTAACTGAATCTGCCAATCAACCAACCCATCCCCATAGGATGCCATATGGACAGCCCGGTTTAAACCACAAGAAACTAACATGGAGGCTGTTTCACTGGGCTCATAAAGATCCCACTTGTACACAATGGCCAATTTAAGCTTACCTTGTGGTTGATGAAGCAATGGATTAGAGCAGGACTGGCTCCCTCCCACTTACCTTTCCAGGTCTGGAGTGCCAAGCGTGATAATCCACTTCCCCTGGTCTTTTCCACTTAAGATGCATCCCTCCTCTTAACTCTCACAAAGTCCTGGTATACTTTCCTCCCAGGGACCGTCTCTCTCCTTTCTAAGTGTGTGGGTCCCAGTCACCTCCTTCCTTCTGTGGACTTCCAAGGGTCCTTGCCCCTTTTCAGTCGTAAACAATGGCTTCTCCAGTTTCTTATGGGTCCCCTATCTTGGTCTCTGGTTTGTAATGCTGTACCTTGGTTTGGGGCTACCATAGCCTTCAACGGGTCTCCCTGAGCCTTCCCCGCCCCCCCTCCGCGTACCTTGGTACTTGGTCCACGGACTCTCTGGTAAACATCTACGTCTTCCCCTTGGCTCTTCCTTTGGTGGCTTCCCCAGCTGCTTTCTTCCAGAGAGGAAGTCTCCTGGTTCCCTCAGTCCCTTGTAGACTGCTGCTGCTCCAGGATGTACCCAGAGAGAAGAATTCCAGGCTTCCTTAGTTCCCTACAGACTGCCTGGGATCAAGGGTTCCCTCACTCTGGATAAGGTAGTGGTTGACAGCCCCTTCTGCACAGGATCCAGATTCCCTGCTCCTCCAGGGAAGGCTTGAACACACTTCCTAGTTCAGGTAAACCAGCAACCACTAGAAAGGTTAACATGGTCCCTGGAGGTAATATTTGTTCCACTGTTCTCCCTTGTGTCAGTAACTGTAAGGTAATGTTCAAAGAGGCAAGTCACCTTCTTCCTCACACCAGTACATTTTAGGGTAAGGCCAAAATGGCCACCACTTGGAGGTTTCTAGGGTCAGGAAAAGGGTGGGATATTGCTTTCTTTTTAGGATATCCCCACAGAAAGGGGTTCATCTCATCTCCATATGGAAGTGACGACGCCCCGTGCTTCATCACATACCGCAGTGGCTACCAAAAAGGAAAAATTTGAACTACCAATGCGGTAAAATGACTTCCACTCTCGATTAAGCCAAAATCTAAATAACAGCTGCCACTTGCCTACTCCCTAAAACCAATGTAGTGTGATCTAATCGCTCTGGGGCACACATGAGGTGCTTGGAAAGCACTCCTGGGATACTTCTGGGCGGCTCAGGACCATATACTTAAAATGAGACAAAAAGGGGTTCAATGGCAGGGGGACTGACTGAAGTAAAAGGCCCTTGAACACCAAAAAATAATCAGTGATCCAAAAATAAAAATTGGGAAAAAGCAAAAAAAAGGGACCCTGAAACATGGCCTTAGAATTCCCCAAAATTGAAATTGTCTGACATCAAGCAAAATTAGGCTTCACATGCTAAAAACCGCACTTTATTTAGTCTGTTTCAGAAGTTAACTGCTTTGACAAAAAAGGTATTATCTAGAACCTATGATATGATCTTTTTATTTGGATCGCGCTCACACACAAGTGTTTCAGAGCGCGGCAAAGGTGGGGAACAAGGGAAGACAAAAACAACGCTCTTACTAGGCCCAGTGACATTGAGAACGCGCAAGTGTTCTTCTAAAGAAACAGTATCAAGGATGGGTTAAAACAAAAACAGTGTTTCCTTATGGTGTTCTTCACCTTGAGCCAGAGGAAAAAAAAATAGAAATGCCCTTAAGCTTAAACGTAATTGCTCCTCCCTTCAGGGACAGCCTGATATATATATAAAATGCCCAAATAAACCAATCAATGTAATGATTCTCAAGCTACTCTTCATAAGTCCTTAGACTCCAGACTACCCTTTACTGATATCATAAATTTTCCAACTTTGGCCAAGAGAAGAGTTTGTAGCCTATTTTTAAGAGGCCATCACCAGGCTAAGAGAAACTAAGAGTGATTCCTGCGATTGCTCCTTCTGGAGTTGGTCACACTCTGGACTTTACCTTAGACCTCTCTGCCTTCACTTTTGGTTTTCAGAATATCTCCCAGGTGTGCATTTTCACTCTTCCTGCTTCTCAGGCAGCTCGCAGGTCTGGCTACTTTTATTTGCAGGGTTTACCCTCCCTCCCCAGGCATCCCTGGGCACTCAGGACTCACACAGCCTCTCCCTTGAGCTTGGTTGTGTTAGGAGTCGGACACAAATGTGCCATATTTATGGGTTACAGACTTTTATTGAAAATTAAAGGGGTTGGGAAAAGGCCTCTTTGACCCTGCTCTAAGAGAAACTAAGGCTGTGTGTCAAGATGGCAAAACAAAAACTGTCCTGTGTGCAATGTTCTATTCTGACCCTCACACTTCAAACTGAACTCTGAGGTGAAAAAGAGTTGTCTTTACCATCAATTGGTTAGGAAAAAGTGTTCATAAAGGAAGGATATATTACTTATACAAAAGTTTTTTCAAGGATAAGGTTCCCGATTCCAGAGGTTAGTTTCCTTCCCCTAGATTCTTCTTCACTCATTAAGGTTTTCATACACGGGTGTTCTCTGGACGCCTGAAAGAATAAAAGGTTGGTTCCAGAGGATTTGTCCTTTCCTCTAAATTCTTTTCAACTCCTTGAGTGTTTATTCAAAACAGTTCTTTGGACCTCTCTTGGCAAAGTACAACACGTTTACAACAACTGTTTAACTTTACAATTTTGGCTTCTTCCCAGAGCAATTCTTTGGGTTTCTCTTGGCTAAGTGTAACACTTGCACATAAAACTTAACACAATCCTTTTCCATTGCCTTGAATACTCCCCTGCCAGAATGTCTGTTTTATACACTTAAAATTGCTTGGTGTACTCTCCTGTTTGAACTTCTGTTCATTTGGGTTTATCATCCATTCCCAAAGTTGTCTCTATATAGTATTCGATAATGTATCTACCAGATACATTATCCTTTCTGCTTTCTTCGTATTGGCACGGAGTACATCTACACATTAGAAAGGGTTTTATTTGTGACTTAAAATTTCCTTCTTTTAATATGTCCACTTCTTTTCTCTCTCAGGGAAGTAACATTCCATTGTTTGCTGATACGCCCCAGTTGCTTTTGGGGACTCACTGGTTGCTGTAGGCGCTGGTATCTTCTCTCATGGTCAACCATGGAAGGATTTGCTTCTGCTTCCCTCTCACTGTCTTTTTTCCTTTGTTAGCCGGTCCTCGTCCGCTTCCTCTTGACACGCCTGCTGTCCTCTTGGCTTCGGTAAGCAAAATGCTGTTCCCCTGCGTCTGCAAAGCCCTGTAGTACCGGCTTCTGGCCTTTCTGCAGCATCCCTCAGTTCAGCAGTCGTCCTTCCTCCGGTGCTGAGCTACCTGACTCCACCACGTCAGTTCTGGCTTCTCGGCTCCCTGCTCCTTGTGGAATGGTGCAGCGCTCTCCCGCCAGTCGCCACAGCAGCTGTCCTCCATTCTATGTTTGGGTTATTTACATTTCCCGGGCACAGGTGAGTGCTAGAAAACACTAGAGTGCTCGCTAGGTTTGCAGTCTCTTTTGCTCTACATTACTCGATCCTTCTTCGTCCCAGTATTTTGTGATTTCTGGTAGCAGAAGTCCATTATGAACGATTGAATTATGGAATTCGGATATGCATTTTTAAAAGGTTTTGAGGGCAAGTCAGTTCTGATTGACAAGTGGAATTAAAAGAGGTGATTTCATCACATTGGCAAAATAGACCAAGGTTGGGAGGTTGATCAGTAGAGTTGGTAAAAGGGTTTTCACTGGAAGACGGCTAGGGGAAGATGGTCGCATAGGCATACAGCTCCCGCTCCCTTCAGCAAAAAAAGTTTTGAGAAAGAGCTTGTCTATCCGAAAATAAGAACTAAGCGGCGTTCGGAAGTGCGAGAAGGCGTGGGGACCTCCGAAAACTGCAGCAAGCAGAAAGAAAATAGACCGTAGTAAGTGTGAAGTGGCGAGCAGTGAAAGTTAGGCCCACCGATGAGAGGAGGGACGGCTCAGGGCTTGGTGCGAACCGTGCTACGCAGGAGAGGAGTGTACTACCCCAGGCACCCTCTTCAACCAGCAGCGGTGAGAAGAGGAACAGGGGACCCCAGTGGAGCAACGAAGGAACAGACGTGTGGCAGCCACACGCCTAAACGAAGAACGGGAGCAGAGGGGGAGACCCAAATGAACCCTCTGTTGCAAAGGGAAGCGGAGTAAAGACCCCGTGGGGAAGCCGCTCGGAACTGAGGAGGAGCCGGAGCTCTGACCGCAAGCTGGAACGGAGGAGGAGTCGGAGCTCCAACCGCAAGCTAAGTGTACAGCCGAAAAGCAACCGAGGTAAGAGCTGCCCCAGCGGAAAAGGAGGAGCCACCCCACCCCCGGAAAGTAGAATGGGGAAGAGGAGGACAGTTGGGCAGAGAAGAGCTGCCGTATAGGGCTCTGGAAGCGGACAGCTCCCCCCCACCGCACCGACCCCCGGACAAGCAGCGGAACAACAGAGCCCGGTGGGAGGGCGGCAAAGCCTGCGGAAGTGGCAGAGAGGCATGGCTACAACCTGAGCCACCCAGAAGTGCCTGATTAAGGGATAATACTCTATCCTCTCCCCGTAGAAGCACCACAGAGAGCACCACAGTGCACCGACAAAGTGGGGCACGCACACACACCACGGGTGACACTCTCTCAACGGAGGCCCAAGATAGGAGAGCAGGCCACAAAAGAGTGCAGGAACCCCCGCGAGAAAGGGGGCAACTACAAGTTAAAGTGAGAAGAGGGCCCTGCACCTTGAGGACGCCAGGAGTACAGCTAAATACCAGAGGCTGAACAGGCGGTAGGGGACCCCCTACCGGTGCTCCCTGACCTAGTGGTGAGAGACCACTCATAGAACAAATGGTGAGAAGTCAGGGGAAACCAGTGAAGTGGTCTGAGGGTGCAGTGAGAGGCAAAACCCTGTGGAACAAGAGGAATGGGACCCACGCTCGAACCCACAGTGTGCAGGTTGAGTGACCCGGAACGCTGAAACTATGGACGATGAAGAGGCTGAAAAGATCCTGGGGTGTGCCAATAACTATAGAATAAATAGGACGCAAACACCACAACAAGGAAAAGGGAGGCACCCAGCATAAGCAGCCACCCCATAATGATTGCACAATAGACCAGAGGGATAGGGGTGGGCAAACATGGACACAAACGAAGAATAAGAGCCACGAAGCGGGGCAGTGTACGAAGGCAACACCACCGAGAGGAGCAGAGAAGTTACAAAGGTCCAGCACAGTAAAGCGCCAAAGGGCTGGGGCCTGTGGGGAGTACAATTGGAGCACAGGTCAACGACGAAGGCTGGGCAAACAAGGGAAGAAGGGAAAGACGCAGGTAAGAAAAAGGCAGAAAAGACAAATAACTTGAAGGGGGCCCCTCTGAGTCACTGACAGGATAATGATGGAAGGAACACTGCCACACTTAGGTAAGCAAGAAGGACCTACAAGGAAGGTCACAGACCTGAAAGCTATGGCTGAAGGGAGTATTTCTCCAGCGTTGGTATCTTTCATGGATTCACATGCTGTGAATATTCCCTGTCGTCAGGTTGGGAACCTTGGTCACTTTAATCTAGCGTTTTGTAGTAAGGTAGCTGGCAGGCTGTGATGTAACAAGTGCTGTGATGTTAGCTTAGATAGAATGTGGGCACTCAGAGTGTTCTTAGAGTGATGGTTGGGAGATCAGAGTGAGAGTGGCCATTATTGGGTGTGGGGCAATCCTGGTGTTCCTCCTGTGTATCCTGTCCTGTGGACCCTACCATCCCCTGTGTTTGTACTACAGAAGTTGATCCTGGCTTGGACAATAAACCTTACTGAACTTACCTGCTTCCCACGATGTCACGTTGTTACACGTTTTCCTCTGGAAAACTTTGACACTTTAGTGTCCTATCAATGTCCTTTTTGAATGCTTTAACCTCCAACGTAGAGGGAACCCGAACCAGGTTTGCATACAGGTCTGGCCGGCGGGCGCATGTGAATCCATGAAAGATACCAACGCTGGCAAAAATGGAGTTATAGGTAAGAAACTACTCCCTTCTCCAGCATTGGATCTTTCATGGATTCACATGCTGTGAATAGACTACATAGCAGTACCAATCATGAATGGCGGAGTGTAAAAGGCAAACCAATGAACAACAATGAATCACATATATGAGACAACAAAGCCATCAAGTGACAAAGCTCAAAATAAACACCCCGAAGTTGTGGGGCTTACCTTATTGAACAGGCGCTGTAGGACCACACATCCCACCTGTACATCATCACCATGCAGCTGCCCCAGACAGTAATGTCGGGTAAAGGTATGCGGCACCGTCCAGTAGTCCGCCTGGCAAATGTCCACCAGCGGAATCCCCGACCATAACACCGACGAAGCCGTGGACCTTGTCGAGTGAACCTTAGGAGCCGTCCTCAAAGGCTTCCCAGCTTTAGAGTGGCACAATGAAATTGTAGAAGACACCCAACGGGAGGGTCCTTGTTTAGGGATAGCCTGTCCCTTGCTGGACGGACCATACGCCACAAACAGCTGCTTAGACTTCCTGAAGTCCTGAGTTCGATTCAAATAAAACTTTAACGCCCTCTTAACGTCCAGATAATGCAGGGCCCGTTCTGCAGGTGTGGATGCCGAAGCAAAAAGCGAGGGCAAAACAATAGAAGAGAGTTTGTGGAATGCCGTAGGCACTTTGGGGATAAAGTGCGGGTTAGTGGCCAGTATAACCTTATCCTTCAGAAATCTTAAGTGTGGAGGATCAAAGACCAATGCCTGCAACTCCGATATCCACCTGGCCGACGTAATAGCCACAAAAAAAGCCACCTTCCATGACAGAAACTTTAAAGAAGTCGTCGACATTGGCTCAAAGGGCGGTTTCATCAGAACCGAAAGTACCACATTAAGGCTCCATACCGGTGCAAACTTCTTCATAGGAGGAAAAGTTTGAAATAACCCTTCAAAAAATGCTTTACTAACCGGTCACTAAACAGAGGAGCCGCATGACGCCTCCCAGTAAACCTCGATATCGCCACCAAATTCACCTTAAGTGAGGACAATGCCAGGCCCTCTTCGGCCGAAAGCAACAGGTATGGGAGAAATTGCTCTGGGGAAATGTTCACAGGGTCCACCCCTGGCTGGGTCTTGCACCACACGCAAAACATTTTCCATTTCCGTCCTTATTGGATATTCATAGACGGTGCCCTTGCCGCCTCCAAAATTCATCGACAATACCTAAATGGCCAAGAGTAGTCGAGAGCCAAGCCGTCAGGCTGAGAGCCTGGATCGTGATGCCACACTGTGCCCTCGTCCTGAGACAGGAGACCCGGAGCCGCCCCAACCGAATCGGCTCTTCCATCGACAAATGAAGGAGATCGGAGAACCACGTCTGCCTGGGCCAGAACGGAGCCACCAGAATCACACGGCCTTGGTATCTCCGAATCCACTGGAGGGTCTGCCGAATAAGCGGAAATGGGGGAAATGCATATGCGAACCCACCCGTCCGTGGAACGAAAACGCATCCCCCAGAGACTCTGGATGAGCCCTTCTGCTGGCGAACCCCCGCCACTGCTTGTTTTCGTCGGTTGCAAACAGATCCAACGGGAGATGCCCCATCTATGGAAGATCATTGAAACCTGCTGCTCCTTGAGCTTCCACTCGTGCAGCTGGCCAGCGTCCCTGCTGAGCGCGTCTGCCTGAACATTCAACACTCCCGGCAGATGATAGGCCACAATGCTGACCTCGTGCGCCAGTGCCCACCGCAAAAAATCCTGCGCCTCCTTCAACAAGACTCTGGAATGTGTGCCCCCGTTTCCTTAGATAAAACATTGTGGTGGAATTGTCCATCAACACCCTTACTACTGAACCGCATATGCGTGGTAGAAACAACTTGAGGGCCCAGTGCACCAATCTCAACTCAAGCACATTGATGTGGAACAGAGATTCCTCCCGAGACCACAGGCCTTGCACCTGTGAATCACCGAGATGAGCCCCCCCCCATCCCGTCTGAGAGGCGTCTATCACAATCGTACATTGGAGCTCTGGCTCCAGCAACGGCATGCCCCGTACCAGATTGGCAGTGCAGGTCCATCAGCGAAGATCTTCCACCAGACCACTGTTGACCACCAATTTGTCAGACCAAGATCCGCGATTCTGTGCCCACCGGTCCGCTAGGAACTCTTGCAGCGGCCTCATGAAGAGACGACAGTTTGGCAGCAGCGGAATACAAAAAGCCATGTCCCCCAGCAGCGGCATGTAACTTCGGACCGACACCCTGGTGCCATCATTCCATTCTCCTGACCTTTGCAGCAACCTCTTGACACGCTCGCTGGAGGGTTTCATCAGATTGTGATGGGTGAGAAACTCTGCCCCCTTGGACAGCGTCAAACGATTTCTCCAAGTTGATGGCGAATCCCAGTCGTTGCAACAGCTGCATGGTAGCTCCGACACTGTCTTGCGCCCTCCCTGGTGATTAACCTCTCACCAACCAGTCATCCCGTTGGGGTTTTCAAGATGACCTTCTCGTTGGAGAAACGTTGCCACTGGTGCCAGACACTTTGTGAACATCCTGGGAGACGACTTCAAGCGAAATGGAAGGACCCGAAACTGGTAGTGTTCCATGCCGACTACAAACCGCAGAAACATTCGGTGCCGTTGACTCATAGGAATGTGAAAATATGCGTCCTTTAGGTCCAATGACGCCAGAAACTCGTCTGGATGACCTCCTGAAGAGTGAGCACCTTGAACTTCAGGCGTTGCAGAGTCTTGTTCAACGCCCGAAGATCCAGAATGGGTCGCCACTTGCCGTTGGGCTTCTTCACCACAAAGTAGCAGGAATAAACCCCTTGGCCCCTCTCTGCCACCGGCACCGGTTCTATAGCCCCCTTCTCTAGCATAAGAACCACTTCCTACTGCAGGATTTGAAGATGTGGCTGCACGATACAAACACCAGTGGAATGGGAACCGGGGGATACAAACTCCAATGAGTGGCTTAGACGCATTGTGTCCAACACCCAACGGTCCGATGTTATTTTCCTCCACTCGCCCAAATGCATAGCCACCCTGCCCCCAGTTGATTTCCCTGAAGGCAGTCATTGTTGCCGTTTACTCTGCCTCCCTTTAGAAGCTGAGGACTGCGAACCCCGACTCTTCTGCACCGACTGGACCGACCGCCGATACCCTTGCAAGGAATATCTGGACCAACTGTAACCACAGTCCATGGTGGAAGCAAATCGGGCATTACCTGAAGCACCCCGGAATGGCCGAAAGGAGCGAAAAGAGCGCCCACTCTGCAAGGCACCTTAGGACTTAGCTGAATCCGTGTCCTCCTTCATCCCTTTCAAGGCCTCATAGATCTTTTCCCCAAAACAAGTGCTCCCCTTCACCGGGCACGTCGATGACTTTGTATTGTACTTCCGGCCGAAAGTCAGTGCATTTGAGCCAGGCATGTCGTCCAAGCACCACCCCATAAAGCCCAGACTCCGCCAGGTCCATGGCAATATTTATGCTGTAGTTGGATGCCTCTTCCCCCTCACGCACCAACAGCATGGCGTCCTTGCGTTGCTGCTCCAGCAGATGTTCCAGAATAGGCACTAGCCTATGCCACTTTTCGCAATCATAACGGGCCATGATCGCCAATGAATTTGCCGCTTTATCCATTGTCGCCCCAACAGTCAAAACCTTCTTCCCGAAGGCATCCGGTCTCCTGGCCTCACTGTCCGGAGGAGTAACACACTTGTGTGGACTTCTGGCCTTCGTGTGGTTTTGTGTAAAGTTTAATAGAGGTGTTGTGTTTATAACTGATGGTTTAAAAATAAATGTACTTCTATTTTTTACCTGAAACCTTGAGTCAGTGTTTGCTTGAGTTAAAGTAATTGTGGTCCCTTTGTGTAATCTCTGCTACTGCTCATATATTCTTCAGATCAGCCTGACTGCTCTGCTACCACTATAACTTAGTAGTACGGGCTTGTACCAAAGGTAAACTTGTATTGCCACCTGTAGTCTTAATTGTGTGTAGTGGTCCCTAAGGGCACCGCACAGGATTCTGCCTAACACCCCAACAGTCAAAACCTTCTTCCCAAAGGCATCCCATCTCCTGGCCTCACTGTCCGGAGGAGTAACACACTTGTGTTCACTTCTGGCCTTCCGGCTGGCCGCCGCTGACACCACCGACTCAGGCGTGGGCTGTGACATCAAGCATTTTGGAGTAGACGCCGGGACCTTGAACTTCTTCTCAAGCTGACCTTCGACAGCCGGCTCCGAAAATGGATAGTGCATCGTGCGCAGGCCCTCCTGCCATATATGGTCCAGAATAGCCACAGAGAATACAGCCTTCCTTCTCTTACTCATATGATCGAACAGGAAGCAATCCTTCCGCTCCTCCTCTGGTGCCAATCCAAATTCCACACACGCCTTAGACATCATGGTGTGGAACGCTCCAATATCTCCTGGTGGGGATGGTTGTGCCAGACTCAGAGGCTGTTCCACCTCCGTATCCCATGCATCGTCCCTCCTCAGCGAAGACGAAACCGTAGACACAGTGTCCCGTGGAATACTCTCTGGCTCAGACTCTGGTAGTTCGCCCTCTTCTGGATATGACAGCTGACGACATTCCCTCACCGGCAACGGCACTGGCAATCGTGCCGGAGGAGACTTCCTTGGAGGGGCCCCAGGAACCTTGACCACCAGCACCACCGGGTACACATTCGGAGAAGGCAACCTCGCATCCAGCTGACCCAACAATGACTGACGCCTGGACAGTACTTGAGAGACAAAAGAGACTGTGGGTTAACCAGCAGATAACCTGCCGGACCAGCGTCCATGCCACTGGACGTCAAAGGCCCCCACACAAGGGCCTAAGTAGACCCCCCAGCACAGGATCCTGTTTGTCGTCAACCTCTGAAGACACTGAAAAAGTCGCCGGATCTTGATACATAATGTTGTCAGGCAGAAGTGAATCAAAAGCTGAAGACTGCCACGCCCCAGTCGACAACAATCCGTCCGTTTCCACTTGCGTGGATGAGAACAGCATCGGCCCACGGTTAACCACTGTTGTCGCCGGAGCCGACAACACCACCGTCGACAACGACGGAAGTGTAGCCTGCAAACCAACTGTCGACGACGGGTCCATCGTCGACGAGGTCATCGTCGGCACCGCCTCCCGCGGCATTGACTTCACCGGAGACCCGGCCTTCTTGGCATCACTGGACCGGTGTTTAGAAGACTCCTGGCTGGAGGACAATCTGTGATGGTCCTCGGAAGACGAGCGGTTCGATGGCTTGGACAAGCCATTCTCCTGCGCCGTCGACTTCTCGGGCCTACTACCAGACCCCCGGGAATGGTCCGACTGACCATGCTTGGACGAAGACTTGACCTTCGGCAGCTGCTTACACGAAGAAGATCTACTGCTCTTCCCCACCACCGACGCTGGCACAGCAGGATGATGTTTCTTGGCCGGAGGTTTGGCCGACGCCACACTGCGATGTTCCGCAGACTTCACAGGCTGCTCCGAGGACAGACCTCGGACCAACCCCACCTCCGAGGCCGGGTATGTACCCTCATTGAACCAACAGATAAGCCACCAATTGCGGTCCTCAAGAGTCTTCTGCAAGAACCCTTGACAAATCTCGCAAGTGTCTGCCGAGTGATGGGGGCAAAGGCAGTAGAGGCAATCCATATGGCTGTCACCTTCATACACCTTCAACCCACAAGTAGCACAAGGCCGGAAAAGAGACTTTTTCGGAGCCCCTGAAGCCATCTCAATTCTCGAGCATCAGGACGCACGTGCAAAACAAGAACACCACAAGTTGATCCCAACAGTTTGGAGACGGTTGAAATCTGGAGGTACGCCGCGGGGGCGGGGCTATTTATACCCTACGTCCTGTTGGTGGGGACTAAAGCACCCAAAAAGGACGTGGATAGGACACTAACATGTCAAAGGTTTCCATAGGAAAACGCTAGGTTAAAGTGACAGAGGTTTCCAGCATGACAGGGAATATTCCCAGCATGTGAAGGCATGAAAGATCCAATGCTGAGGCAATTGACATGTCTGTGTTTTCGACAAAGGATGACACAGGGCACATACTAGCTGAAATGAAGGCCCTTAGAGGAGACATCCAGACCTCGCTGACTGACCTAACAAGCAGCATGTCCACGGTAGAGAGCAAGGTTGAGGGCCTAGAGCACAGCCAACTTAACGCAGATAAGGTTGAAATGAGGCTAGACACCAGGTTGACGGAGCTGGAACTTCGAGAAGAGGAAGTAATGTTGAAAATGGACGACTTGGAAAACAGAGAGAGGCGGAACATCATAAGCATACTAGGCATGAATGAGATGGCTAGAGAAACCCTGAGACAAGTTGAAGAGAGAGTACAAGTCCTGGTGCACCACCTATTTGAAGCAGAAGGGGGAAAACTGGTGCAACTTGAAAGAGCGAATTGAGGACGTAAACCAAATGGGAGCAGCCCCCGCTGCACAGTAGCAAAGTTCCTGAGCTACAAGGACAAAACAGAGGTACTAAACAGGGCAAAACAACTGAGGGAATTGGACTTTGAAGGTTCCAAAGTAACGATCTATCAAGATTTGTCCATTAAGATCTATAAATACTCTCCAAGCGCAGAGACTGCAGCCCCCTGCAGGCGAGAGAATGAACCTAGAGATAAGACCATATGATGGCTGGTAAGATGAACATAAAATCGGATGGAAAATGAAGGTATGAAAATGGATTGCAGGAGGGAGGTACACATCTACGCTCCAAGGTGGCCCTCTGTGGTTGAGAGGGCATCTCAAACATTCTTACTGAACATCAGTTAATGTTACAAAGTTTACAGGGGGGTTTATGTCGTTGGTATGGCCCCGGGGAAGAGGACGCCGGACACAGGGAAAGTAGTCCCCAGGACAAGGGAGATGAGGATAGGGTAGAGTCACAAACAAGGCGAACAAGGAACAGATGGGCAAGGTGGTGCATTCATGATGGGGAGAGGTGAAGCTAATAGGGGCATGGTAGTGGGAACGCTAAATGTAAAGGGTCTAAACTCCCCGACGAAGAGGTCTCTGGTCGCAAGAGAATTTTGCAAAGCCTCCCTAGATGTGCGCTTTCTGTTTCTGCAGGAAACGCACTTAACACAAGGGGAAGAGCGGGCACTGAGAGGGGTTGGGATAGGACCGGTTCACTGGGCATCAGGGAGCTCCAAGGGGGGTGGGGTTGGAATCTTATTACACAATGTAAATTACGGCAGTGTGTGGCACTAATCTGTTGGAGGGGAGGCTGCCGATACTGCAAGGTACCATCGAAGGGGCGAGAGTCCTACTGGCAGCAATATATGCACCCAATCGGGGGCAAGCACAATTTCTACACAATGCGCTCAATGCGATACAGGAGTTGGAGGCTGACTTTTACATCATGGGGCGGGGGAGATTTGAACTCCTCGGCGAATGGAACCTGGGACAGAAGGACGGGCGGGCAGGAGAGGCAGAAAGGAGGGAAGGATAGATTGGGGTACTTAGGACGGACAATAGAGACATGCGGTCTGATAGATGTGTGGAGAAGCCAACACCCGCAGGAGGAGGGATACACCTTTTTCTCAGCCCCCGCACAAAACATACACTAGGATTGATTACCTGCTTCTAAACAGAGACCAAGGGATAAGGATACTGGGCTGCGAAATTAGGCCGATGTGATGGACCGACCACAACATGGTTCTAATGACCTTAGATATAAAAGGGCTGTACAGGGTGGATAGTAGCTGGTGGTGTAATGAATCACTCTCGAGGGACCCCCTCTTTGCAGACCAACTAGCCAAGACAATAACGAAATACTTTGATTTAAACAACACTCGAAAGGTACGTACAAAAGTGGTCTGGGATGCTTGGAAAGCAACCTGGAGAGGGCTGCTGATCAAAGGGGGGTGGGGGGGGGGTATTTGGCAAGAAGTAAAAGGGAAAGAAATCTCCGGGAGGAGAGGTTGAGGAAAGAAATAGTGGGGGGGGGGGGGAGGGTGCATGTAACAGAGGGGAACACAGACGAGATGAGGGAGGAGCTGTTCACAAAAAGAGCAGAGTTGAAAGCACTGGGGATGGGAGAGACCATGTGGAAACTGAGGCACCTCAAAAAGAAATATTATGATAATGTCATGGTCATGAAGTCAGGGGCACAGGCATGCAGGGGTCGCATGCACGGGAGACCTGGGTGGACACTGTCCTGGCGCCTTTGGCGCCAGGCTCCTAAACAAAAGTAAACAAGAACATCCATTTAACACCAAAACGCTTTTATTACCAACATAGCACTTGAGATGCATTAAACTTGAACATTCCATCCATCAAGCACTTCAGATGCATTACCTTGAACATTCCATCCATTAAGCAGCCCCAAGTGTATTGTTGGGCGTGGCTGCTAATGGATTCACAGCTATATAAGCTGCCCTGATCCTCAAGACAGAAGCTTCGCGTTATTCTGCACTTACCAGCAGCGTAACGCTCACCGTCGCCTGAGGTCAGACCTGCTAAACTTTGAAGACCCTGCTTCCTGGACATCCTGCTTCCTGCCAGCATACTTACCAACTGGGGGAAGCTGTTCTTACCTTTACATCTTTTCGGCAAACCGAGCATTCATCTTTACACTTTCCGGAATGCCGAAATGTTCATCTTGGCACCGCAGCACGACACGCACCATCGTCAACAGCAGCGCCTGCAAGGAAAAACAGAAGACAAGGTTAGACATCGAAAAAACAGTCAGTTTAAGGTCACGCTTTGCCATACTTTGCACTTTTCCTTAAACCATCACTTACCTGCTGTCGAACGTTGCGGTAGCATCAATCTTCCATCCAGCCGAGTCTCGCGTCTCACAGCTGCATTGAGGCCGCATTTCCATCTAAGGGAAGAAACAGAAGAGAGACATTACTGCAGGCACAAGGAGCAACACATAAAGACATTAAACAGAACGAACAGAATCACAAAAGCTCAAGAGACACTTACCAATCATAAGGAGAAGCATAGTCGCAGCTGGACTGGACTAATCCTTATCAGGGATCAGTGAAGGAACTAGATCCCATTCAACGTGCCCCTGCCAGAAGTAGCAGGACGGAGAGGTTACCTTCCATAATTCACAGGTAAGCTTTATGGGCCAGAGTATGCGCACAGAAACCATACTTTGGGGAGAAGGGTTTGAGAGGGACAACAATCACAGATTGGCGAACTCACACACTCTTATCTCCACGCAGGAGTAGTGGCACCAGGTACCACCGCTCACCGCTTTTCTACCAAGGGAGAGGCCTGAAAGGGGTTGAGTCAAGTTCAGGGAGGGCTGCAACCGTGCCCCAACGCCTCTGCACAGACCAGGTGAGCATAACAGATAAAGGGGACAAGGCAGACGCACTACTAGACGCAAGGCTCTGGGCGCAGAGAGCAGAAAGATGGGTGTCCAATCTGGGGAATATCCAAGGGGGCAGTCGGGTGGCACCGAGATATATAGCAGAAGGATTCACCCAGTACTACGAGAAGCTCTATAAATCTGAAGCCCCTAACAGGGAGGCCACGGTCAGAGAATACCTATTGGATGTGGATATGATTAAGCTCACGGGCCCAGAGGTAGATCACTTAGAGAGTCCAATAACACCTGAAGAAGAGGTACAGGAGGCGATATCTCTCCTCCCGAATGTAAAGGCGCCAGGAGAGGACAGATATACTATTGGGTTTTATAAGAGATACATAGGGGTCCTGTCACAACATATGGTAAAGCTATATAACCACATTCTGGAAATGGGGTAGGCTCCGCCCACATTTAGTAAGGCATTAATATCAGTAATCCCAAACGAAGGAAGGGACCCAAGCCCAATGTTCATCATACCGCCCCATCTCGCTCCTGAATGTGGATGAGAAAGTATTCACAAGGATCTTGCGCTGTGAAGAGAAATTGCCTTAGTCCACCCAGATCAGATGGGGTTTATAGCAGGGAGGCAGGACCTAGATGCAATCCGGAAGACCTTGGATCTTATGGAAAAATGTGGGGGAGTAGCTGGGGCTATGCACTACTGAGCCTGGACGCAGAAAAAGCCTTCAAGAGAGTCGAATGTTTTTGTTTATTTGCAGTGCTATTGTCAGGGGTAAGACTGGCCTTGGGCCCAGTACTGTTGGGACTGTGGGGCCTGGGACCATGAAGAAACCCGGATCCAAAGGGTTTCCGTACTTTAAAGGGCTGTTGTGCCCTTTCTGCAGACAGATTCAGCGTTCTGCCCGCCGGAACTACAATTCCCAGCAGGCTTCGCGGGCCCGCGAGCCAATGGGAAGCCGCGCTGGGTGTGGCACGCGACGAATGCGCATGCGCAAGCCCCGAGGCACGGGGCTTTTGCTCGAGACGCCGAGGAGAGAGGACGTGAGCCCAGCAGCTCCCCGGAATACATACGCGAGGGGCCAAGAGCCACAGGAACCACGATCCGGCCCCTCGCACACACAAGATAAGTGCTGCTCACCCCAGGGAGAGTCAGGGATCGTAGGGGAAGCGCAGGGGGCATATCCCGACCCCTTCCAGAGCCCCTGCGGATCATGCAAAAGCTAAGTGGGCGGATTCACGGGAAAGTCGTGTTTGTTAATGTGCATGGTTTCGAGTGCATTTATCTCTTGGGAAAAGCGCCGGAAGGGCGCGTGAGATTGAAGCACTAGCTTGGGGAACCCGGTCTGAGGAAAGACCGCGTTCTGACACCCGGTCTGAGGGAAGACCGTGTTTTTGGGCAAAAGATAAGCCACGTGCGGAAGCGCACCCTAAAGTTCCTGGATTGGTTATTCCAAAAACTAAACGCGTGTTGAGAGAGTTTGCATGAAAGTGCGAGATCAGCAGAACGTTTGACAAACGCTAATGCTTGTCTTTTGTTTTCTTTTAGTTTGAACCCGATGCGAACCTGAATCTTGGACTGCAAGGACGTGGCACAGGACTTGACAGTCTTGCAGGACTGGACGTTAAGGACTAAAGCAAAGCTAAGTGTGCTCGTACATGAGACTGTGTTCATGAAACTGTAATGGGCTAATGTCAACAATTGTTTGTTGCTACCTTGGTATGTTGTTATAAGGCTCGAAAGAGCACCTTCAGGTTGGTTCAAGGGGTCTGGTGAGGGTGGCAGCACCTTTACATGTAGAGGTGTTACGGCAGCTCCATCAGCCAGTTTGAGGAAAGTGTGCAGGCATCGTTTACCCTAAAATTCCCAGTCCTATCCATAACTTCTTCCCAACCCTCAATCCGGTAATCCTAAAATCCCTTTACCTATCCAACCATCGAGACCCTAACCCTCCTTCCCCACTCTGGTTGAGGAGGCCTGTGTTAAGCTCTGTCTTGCAGGCACTGAAACCATTGAGGGGGTGGTTGGTACTGCGTCGCTCCTGCGCCTAGGACCTGGGCATCTCTGACAGAAGCACAAGCCCACGTATATTCAGGCGCCTGAGTGGTGTAGCCAACCCCCATCATCGTTATGGAAGAGATCGCCAAGGTTTTGCAGGACCTGCAAAGCGAACTAGCGGCGTCCAGACAGGACTATGCCACATTGTCAGCGCAGGTACGAAGTCTGGCCGCACAAACAGCACCATTGCCGGGTCACGCACCAGTACAGGTGCAAGTCACCCCAGAGCCCCCGATTCCTCGGGCTCCACCCGAGCGTTATGCAGGAGACCCGCAGAAATTCTCTACCTTTATTACGCAATGCCGCCTCCATTTCCTTACGAAATCGGCAGCGTTCCGATCCAATCAGTCTAGGACTGCTTTCGTTATCTCCTATCTCACAGGAGATGCAGCAGCATGGGCTAATCCCTTAGTCCAAAAAGACAATACTATCCTTTATGATTGGGACGAGTTTCTCAGTGAATTTGAGAAAATATTTAATCGCAGGGCTGCTACCCTGTGTAAGGATCGGGAATTGCTGACATTGAGGCAGGGAAATAAGGAACTAGTGACATATGTCACTCAGTTCAATCGGTTGGTAGCCGAAGCCGAATGGCCACGCGAAAAATGCATGTCCCTATTCTATCAGCGATTGAGGGTTGATTTGAAGGATCTTATTGCCCAAGTTGACCCCCAACCCCGAGAATGCTCGGATATGATTGATCTGGCTATGCGATTGGATCATCGTCAAGCGGAGCGACGGGGGGATAGGAGGAAAGGAGAGTCACGTCCAGCAGCGCGGTTTGACCAATTTAAAGGGGCACGAGGGTCAATGGACAAGTCCGATGGAGACGAGCCGATGCAAATTGGGTCGGTTCGTGGTCCCCTATCAAAGGAAGAGAAAGAACGAAGGAGAAAGGATGGTGTATGCATGTACTGTGGGAAGTCCGGACACTTTGTTCGTGAATGCCCCACAAAGCCCAAGACTCAGGGAAACGCCTCGGCTCGTCGGTAGTGGGGGTCACCCGGTCGAGCCTGACTGATTGCAGGGCCCCGATAGAAGGTAGTCCCAATTTTGCCCCACACATTTCGGTAAGGGGGTGTCTTGGTTTTCAGGGTATGTCAAAAGAGGTCACCATGTTGATTGACTCGGGGGCAACGGGTAATTTTATAGATATCCAGTTTGCGGCCAGGTTGGGTATCCCTATCCAGCAAAAGGCAAGACCTGAGCCCGTACGTGCGGTAGATGGTACACCTCTATGCTCGGGACCCATCACACATAATACTCGTTTAGTGACCCTGAGTTGTGGTATTGGGCATTGGGAATACATTACCTTCGACTTAATTGCTGCCCCGCAGTTCGGCCTTATCTTAGTGTTACCTTGGTTGAGAAAACATGATCCTCTGGTTTGTTGGACCTCCGGTTTGATAAAGTTTAGCTCTCCTTATTGTCGGGAGCATTGTAAACAGCCGGTGGCTGCGGCCTGTCAACTCGCAGGCATTACCGATGTTCAACCCGAAGCGCGCTTAGAAGAACTACCCACAGAGTATTCGGACTTTGTAGACGTCTTCAATAAGAAAGCCGCTGAAACTCTGCCCCCACATCGGCCATTCGATTGCCGGATCGATTTAGAGCCAGGGGCAACGTTACCGTGCAGCCGCATATACGCCTTGACCGAGGCTGAAAACAAACACCTTCAGGAGTATATTACAGCCAACTTGCAAAATGGCTTTATTAGACACTCTAATTCCCCAGTGTCTTCTCCCTTGTTCTTCGTACCGAAGAAGTCCGGAGAACTCAGGACTTGCATAGATTACCGCGGGGTGAATCGGATAACCATCAAAAACCGTTACCCGCTTCCGCTCATCCCCGTCCTTCTAGATCAGGTTAGGGATGCGGTTATCTATACTAAGCTGGATCTTCGTGGGGCTTACCATCTTGTGCGGGTGCGCGAAGGTGACGAGTGGAAAACCGCCTTCCGAACAAAATTCGGATTGTACGAATATCAGGTTATGCCATTTGGTCTCTGTAACGCACCTGCTGCCTTCCAGCATTTCCTAGATGAGGTTCTTCGGGAATATTTGGACGTATGTGCCGTTGTGTACATCGATGACATCCTCATTTATTCCCATAGCCTAGAAGATCACGTTCAGCATGTACGCGCTGTTTTACAAAAGTTAAGGGAAAACCATTTGTATGCCAAACTCGAGAAATGTGAGTTCCACCGTACTACCGTGGAATTCTTGGGGTACTACCTTACTCCGACAGGCGTACAAATGGATGCAAAAAAGGTGAAGGCCATTCTAGATTGGCCCCCGCCAGCCAATGTCAAAGACATACAATCCTTTTTAGGATTTGCAAACTTCTACAGACGGTTCGTCCAGAATTTCTCTGAGCTGGTTACTCCAATCACGAGACTTCTTCGCAAGGGCTGCCCGTTTATTTGGGACGCCTTGGCTGAGCAGGGATTTCAACGGCTCAAGAAGGCCTTTACCGATGCACCGGTATTGAAACATCCGGACTTGTCCCGGCCATTTGTGGTGGAAACGGACGCTTCCAGCCATGCGCTGGGAGCTGTTCTGTCCCAACGTGATCCTCAGACGGGGCTCTTACACCCAGTAGCCTATTATTCAAGAAAGCTGCTCCCAGCAGAAGTCAACTACAACATTGCAGACAGGGAACTATTGGCCATAAAGGCAGCCTTTGGCGAATGGCGGCACTACTTGATGGGGGCACGTCACACAGTGACGGTTATTACCGACCATCGCAATCTTCAGTTTATTAGGACTGCCAAGACCTTGAGTCCACGTCAATTGCGTTGGGCCCAGTATTTCGCAGAATTTGATTTTATAATCACATACAGACCTGGAACGAACAATCGTAAAGCTGACGTTTTGTCCCGCTATCCAGATAAGGTCTCTGAGGAAGTAAAAATCGTGTCTCAGCCAATAGTCCCTCCAGTGCAAATACTGGGTTTAGCTACCAACATCTTTGAGAGCATCCAAAAGGAACTTTCCGTGCATGATCTCCACCAATGGTGCAAGCAGGACCCTCAGCACACCATTTTGGATGGACTCCCATATCATGGGCAATCATTGTACTTGCCTACACCCCAGCTACAAAAACAGGCGATGTCATGGTGCCACGATTCCTCCCTAGCGGGTCATCCCGGTAAGGCAAAGACTTTAGAATTAGTGAGGAGACATTTTTGGTGGCCAAAGTGGCGGCTTGATGTCCAGCAATACGTACGACAGTGTGCAATATGTGCTCGGAACAAAGCCGATCACCAGAAACCAGCAGGCCTCCTACGTCCCCTGCCAACACCAACTACTCCTTGGCATACAGTTACCATGGATCTAATAGTTGAATTTCCACAAGTACAGGGCTTTACCTCCATACTGGTGGTAGTAGATGCCTTTTCTAAAATGGCTCATTTTATCCCCTGCAAAGGGGTTCCAACAGCTAAAGAAATCGCCGAACTATTCCTGCAAAACGTGGTTCGGCTTCATGGCCTTCCATGCCGTATAATCACAGATAGGGGTCCACAGTTCACCTCCAGGTTCTGGCGCGAATTTTGTAACATCATTGGTATGGAAATCCGGTTATCCTCGGGATATCATCCCGAGACGGACGGCCAAACCGAACGTGTGAACCAGGGGCTTGAGCAGTTCCTGCGTTGCTTAGCCGCAGGACGGGAGACAACATGGGTTCAACATACTTGGCTAGCAGAAATGGCATATAATAATGCTGTTGATTCTTCCACAAAACGATCCCCGTTCTTCTGCTTGTATGGAAGACATCCACGGATTTTACCTTCATCCGTCCCAACAGCAGAAACGGCACTGCCTACGATAGCAGGACAACGGATCGGAATAGAGCAGGTTTGGAAGGAGGTGCAGGATACTCTCATAAAAGCCAAAAAAGTGTACAAAACTTATGCCGATAAACATCGACGTGCTAGCCCTGTATATCATAAAAACGATTTGGTATGGTTGTCCACTCGTAACTTACGATTAGAGGGACCAAAAAAGTTACAACCTCGCTATCTAGGCCCATTTAGCATTGAGAAAGTGATCAACCCAGTAGCGGTACGACTGGCCCTGCCCTCTCAGATGAAAATCCATCCGACTTTCCATACGTCACTGTTGAAACCAGCCCCGCCTGGGATACGCACTCAAAAGGCACCCCCGGTACTTGTACAGGGGGAGCCGGAATATGAAGTCCGAGCAATTCTGAACTCTAAAAAAAGGAATGGCCAAGTCTATTATTTAGTCGACTGGGTTGGGTACGGGCCAGAAGACCACTCCTGGGAACCCTCACACCATGTACATGCCCCACGATTGCTGCGCACTTTTCACAAAAACTGCCCTGAAAAACCTGGGGGACCTGCCTTCCGTGGGAGGGGGAGTGCTGTCAGGGGTAAGACTGGCCTTGGGCCCAGTACTGTTGGGACTGTGGGGCCTGGGACCATGAAGAAACCCGGATCCAAAGGGTTTCCGTACTTTAAAGGGCTGTTGTGCCCTTTCTGCAGACAGATTCAGCGTTCTGCCCGCCGGAACTACAATTCCCAGCAGGCTTCGCGGGCCCGCGAGCCAATGGGAAGCCGCGCTGGGTGTGGCACGCGACGAATGCGCATGCGCAAGCCCCGAGGCACGGGGCTTGTGCTCGAGACGCCGAGGAGAGAGGACGTGAGCCCAGCAGCTCCCCGGAATCCATACGCGAGGGGCCAAGAGCCACAGGAACCACGATCCGGCCCCTCGCACACACAAGATAAGTGCCGCTCACCCCAGGGAGAGTCAGGGATCCTAGGGGAAGCGCAGGGGGCATATCCCGACCCCTTCCAGAGCCCCTACGGATCATGCAAAAGCTAAGTGGGCGGATTCACGGGAAAGTCGTGTTTGTTAATGTGCATGGTTTTGAGTGCATTTATCTCTTGGGAAAAGCGCCGGAAGGGCGCGTGAGATTGAAGCACTAGCTTGGGGAACCCGGTCTGAGGAAAGACCGCGTTCTGACACCCGGTCTGAGGGAAGACCGTGTTTTTGGGCAAAAGATAAGCCACGTGCGGCAGCGCACCCTAAAGTTCCTGGATTGGTTATTCCAAAAACTAAACGCGTGTTGAGAGAGTTTGCATGAAAGTGCGAGATCAGCAGAACGTTTGACAAACGCTAATGCTTGTCTTTTGTTTTCTTTTAGTTTGAACCCGATGCGAACCTGAATCTTGGACTGCAAGGACGTGGCACAGGACTTGACAGTCTTGCAGGACTGGACGTTAAGGACTAAAGCAAAGCTAAGTGTGCTCGTACATGAGACTGTGTTCATGAAACTGTAATGGGCTAATGTCAACAATTGTTTGTTGCTACCTTGGTATGTTGTTATAAGGCTCGAAAGAGCACCTTCAGGTTGGTTCAAGGGGTCTGGTGAGGGTGGCAGCACCTTTACATGTAGAGGTGTTACGGCAGCTCCATCAGCCAGTTTGAGGAAAGTGTGCAGGCATCGTTTACCCTAAAATTCCCAGTCCTATCCATAACTTCTTCCCAACCCTCAATCCGGTAATCCTAAAATCCCTTTACCTATCCAACCATCGAGACCCTAACCCTCCTTCCCCGCTCTGGTTGAGGAGGCCTGTGTTAAGCTCTGTCTTGCAGGCACTGAAACCATTGAGGGGGTGGTTGGTACTGCGTCGCTCCTGCGCCTAGGACCTGGGCATCTCTGACAGCTATGAAAGATGGGGTGGGAGATAGAATGTGTAGAGCTATCATGGCAATCTATTCTGGACCCACATCAAGGGTGGTTGTAAATGGGACAAAGTCCAGGGAATTTGCTCTCAGAGGTACTAGGCAGGGGTACCCCCTGTCACCCTCCTCTTTGCCCTGATGATGGAACCACTGGGGGCGAGGATACATAGGGATAATCAGATAAGAGTTATAAGGGTGGGAGATGACCACCACAAAATAAGCATGTATGCAGATGATATATTGTTACATCTCTCAGAAGTAGTGGTGACAGTCCCGAGGGTGCTCGGAAATAGGAAGAATATGGGAGGGTATCGGGCTTTAAGGTGAATGTAAATAAGTCAGTGCCCCTCCCCCTGGAAGGGGTGACCGAGGAACAAAGTGTAGAATGGGGAGGGCTAGGGATACCAGTGGAGGAAGGCGGAATAAAGTACTTTGGGGTGATAATACCCAAGGAACTAGACAACCTATATGAGAGAAATTTCCCCCCACTATTGCACAGGATCTTTGGTGAATTGGACATCTGATCTAAACTCACAAATTTCGTGGCTGGGATGCCTGAATGCGCTAAAGTTGGTGCTTCTCCCCAGAGTGTTATATTTATACCAGGCATTGCCGATATGGTTGCCAGACCTGCATCTCGCAGAATTAAAAAGGAGGATAGTGCAGTTTCTGTGGCAAGGGAAGAAACAAAGAGTAGCCTATAGAGTATTAGTACAGCCCAAGGAAAAGGGAGGAGTGGGATTGGCCGATAAGCACACTTATTACAGGGCAGCGCAATCTAGGGCCCTGGTCCCTCACCTGCGAGTGGACAAACAGAAGCAATGGGTGAGCTTTGAGAATTACTTATTTAGACCGGTCACACTGGGGGAGTGGCTCTGGGCACTGCAGGCAGCAGCTCAGAGAAGAGTAAAAGATGCATAAGATTCTAGGCCCGCTTTGGAGTCTGTGGAGGGTCAAAAGGGAAATGACGGAGGTCACGACGTGGCCCTCACTTCTGAGTCACATATGGGCAACACTGATAAGAGACCACAACCCAGACCACAAGAGATTCCAAGATTGGTTTGAGGCGGGGTTGGAGAGAGTGGGGCAAGTCTTGAAGAAGGATGTGTTCATAGATGTGGGAGAGATGGAAGAGATTTTGGGTGGAGGGACAATCTCTGTATTTAAATACCTGCAGCTTAAAGGAGTGTTGATGTCCGATGGATGGAAAGAGGAGTTGCAGAGGTACGGAAAGGACATTGAACACAGAAAAGGGGAGAGGACGAATATCCATTATCTAAATTGTACCAAGCTCTACTAGAGGCGCGGGGCGGGGAGATCGAAGCATTTAAAAATAGATGGAAAAGGGACATGGGAATGGAAATGGAAATAGACCAGTGGCAAAGGTTATGCGTGAATGCACACTGCACCTCAGTGGCCTGTGGATATAAGCTGCATGGGCTCAAACTCCTATACAGGTGGCAATGGGACCCAGCAAGACTGTCAAAGATGTACCTGGGTGCAGACCCACACTGTTGGAGGAAATGCGGGCAAATGGCAGACTACTGGCACATGTGGTGGGTGTGCGAGAAGGTACAGAAATACTGGAAGGAGATCCTGGGATGGATAAGGAGCCTAGACGGGGTAGACAGGTATCTGGACCCCCCCCTTCTCGTATTATTTGGGGTGGAGGTAGTTGAAGGGGACTGGGTCAAGCTCCCGCATATGCCACACTATTTGCTGTTAGCAGCCAGGGCCTGCCTGGCAGGGGGATGGAAAAGAAGAACTTCCATGTGAAAGACAATGGGCTTCAAAAGATCTAGACCTGTATAGAATGGAACAGTTTACCAGACAGTTGTACGACCTGACCCAGTCAAGGGAAATGGAGTGGGCAGACCTTCCTTGAGAAAAATGACCCAGAGAAGATGCATTTAGATGACGGAAACGAGAGCCCAGAGCCTATGGAGGACCCTGTGAGGGGAGTATGAACAAATGCAGGCAAGGAACAGAGAGGGAAATGAGGGGGAGAGACAGGGGGAAAGCGACAGGGACAAAGCCAGCAGACCTCAACTCAGGCCCCAGAGATATGTTATTGAAGCTACCATTGAATGTGGAAGAAAGACTCAAACTCAAAAGTGGGACACATGGTGAAAGGAGCCTGGCAAAAGCAGGCTCCAAAGAAACAGCAGCCGTGACCATCCCAAGGCCAAGTTAGAAGTTGTTTTTTGGGGTGGGGGCGGTAGGGCTTAAAAATTGGTACAGTGAATCTTGTAATATGCAAATGAGAACATGCACCGTTTTAGTTACATCTGTGCCAATTCACTAAAAGCTTATTTGAGGTGAAAAAAAGGGTTTTCCCTGCCCTTCATGGAAAAGGGAGTGGATGCATTACAATAGGATATAAGGTTTTCAGACATGGGGATGTTATTTTCAAGGGAAAATGGGAGATGCCATGTTTTATCCAATGGAGCCACGGCATCTCCCCAGAGGCGGTCTCCTCCCATGTGTTCCTCCCACATATAGCCACCCCAGGTGCAGGATCAGGTAGGGGCTGCTGTCCCCTGACCACATGGGAGGAGGTAACACTGGGTAACCAGTGATGACTCCACCGGATTCATGGAGGTCCCTACGCAACGCTGGCTATCTTAACAGGTCCCTCCTGGACCTCAGCATTTACATGGCTTCTCAACAGTTGCTCTTGGACCTCTGGTTTATGAAGGTTTTTACTATCGGTCGCGCCTGGGCCACAGCTTTCACAAGGTGGTCCCTGGACCTCAGCTTCACTGATTCATACCAGATGCCCGGTTCCAAGTGTTGGCCGCAAAGTCTCTGTCTTTGCCCTGATGCAGCAGTGCTACTATTGGAATTACTCTTACGCTACACCATGCATTGCGACATCTTGTGTCCTAGCACTTCTGTGCAAACTTGATATACTTCACCAAATTACTTTTAACTTTCTTTAATTCCTCATAACTCCCATGACCTATTGCTAGGCTTTCAGAGTCTGGGCTGCTTTCTTTCAAGCAGCAGCCTCAGTATGTCTCTTCCAGACTGGTCTCTCTGAAAACTGTCTGGCTCTCTCCAGATCCTCTTCTTTACTTCTCCTTTCTGGTCAAAGAAGCAGTGGTTTGCAAATCTGCATGCAATGGGATTCCCTCCTGAAATAGTTTTGCCCCAGTCCTTTCATACACTAAAAGAGGTTCGGGAGGGGTTCCTAAGACCTCTCCCAATTGGTTACTCCTGTTAATGGTTTGAATATTATCTTTGGATTAGCTAAGAGGTCACACTTGTAAAGTTATTATTAAAAAGTTCTGCATTGGTTAATTACCTACTGAGCTAATGGCCAGGACCACAAGACTAGATACATGGCCGCTGTGTGCAACGCCATCGTGAATTGTGTATTGCCCTAAAATAGCGGGGGACAAATTCTGAATGCACGTTTTCGGCACATCAGCATAGGTAACAATGACTAATCGCAAAATGCTGAAGTAGGTGAGTAAAGATGTGCCCCGCTCCCCTAGTTCGGCATTATGGGCTTCAGGGGTTGCAGAGGTGTGCCCCGCATAAATGAAAGGGAATGCAGTGGACAATTAAAAATATTCCGAAAAGCTCAAGTTGCGAAATGCAATTCTGTAATTCAAGCTTTTCGGAATGCAGTTTTGTAATGTAGAACCCGTGAATTGAGCTAACTCTCAGAAAGTAGATTTTGCATTTTTCTGAAAACTCGCTTGATTGCAGACTGGAATGTAGCAGTCTGTCCACACATGCGTTATCACTTAGACCACACATTTATTTCTTTGGCTCTGCGGTTCTTCATGGTTGAGCCAGATTCCACAAGGTTGGCCGCAAAGTCTCTGTCTTTGCCCTGATGCAGCAGTGCTACTATTGTAATTACTCTTACACTACACCATGCATTGCGACATCTTGTGTCCTAGCACTTCTGTGCAAACTTGATACACTTCACCAAATTACTTTTAACTTTCTTTAATTCCTCATAACTGAACAAATCTAGTGCTGGGGTCCTTTCCATTTCTCATCTTGTGCTCAGACTGCATTAAATGGCATACTTCATAGCTTGAGGACACCCCCCCTCGGGGGAAGGTATACCATGTCTTTTGCGGGATAGCGAGCATGGGGCGTGTTAGGTAAGATTTTCATATTAATTATAAATCTTCCTGACCAGTGTCAACCTCAGAACTTTTTTGCTTTCACTATCACAAGTATGACACTGACACAAAAGGTACAATGTGTAAAACCTTTATTGTTTCAATAGGGTTGGAGAAAATCTTATTTTGCCCTATTGCTAAAATGGGAGTAGTCTCCACCATCAAATAATAAACTGTTGTGATGTATGTGCTTGGGGGTATGTGTAACACAGAGATGGAATATGGACTGTTCAACCCAAGCTGTGGAATTTTATCCTTTGGTTGGAGTCAGCTGGCTTGCTGTTGCCCAGTGTATGGGTTGGGGTCTTTATTGTTCCTGTAACTTGTAAATAAACTTTACTCCATCAAGAAATGTGTGGCACCTGTCTTTACATTGTCGACGAGGATCTAGTGCCTTGGCAGACCCCCTCCCCATTCAGTATGTCCGACAAGCTGCTTTGAAACAAAGGAGCCGATGCGGATACAGGCAGAAGAAACGCTGCGAAGCAACAAACGGCGACAGCTGTTCAATGAGGGAGGCGGCAATGCAGAAGCTGAGAGCTACAAATATTTTCAGAGAGAAGAAGTAGGTTGCAGCAGCTGAGAGCGACAGTAAGCGCTGGAGCGTGCCCTCAAGCCCCCTATTCAGCTAATTTGAAGGTCAGGAAGTTGGGAAGCTTACATTTTCATTATGTGCACACCTGCAGCAACGGCGTGCGCATCCATAGCAACAAGGTCGTAGCTGCCAAGCCGATCAGCTGACGCGTATTACGCAGTTTATGTAACATTTCAGTGTAACTCGCGGCTAGTGTGCAGTATTCAGAAAGCGACTTTGCACTGCGCTGGTATCTCCCTATGGAAGACCTGAGGAGCGTATGTGTGCGCCCAGGGCCCTAAGGGAGGGGTGCGCACGGAAGGGGTTGGACTGTATTTGCAGAAGGCAATCAGTAATCGCCGACCAAAACAAGGTGAGAAAAGAAAACAGAAGTTACATTCCAGAAGCGTAACGCGTGTCATTAATGAATTGATGTATGTCAACTGCATCAAGAAAGTAGTGGAGAGGGCCCATGTGTTGATTGCACGTGATACTTAAGCATCACTACTGTGGGAAGCAAATCGCTGGCTCAATACAGGAGAAGTGTAAACACCAATACCAATTGCTATTTTCTGACACAAGAGGTGTTGACTAGTGAGGGAGAGAGCACACTACCACAAGAACGGCTGTAGCAGGAGTCACAGAACCGCCTGGGTTTATGGAAAGTCCCGGCCCAGTAAAGATCAAGTGGGCTGCTTGGAAGAAAGGTTTTATACATTATGTAAAGACGGCATGTGGGAACAGCATTTCAGCTGAGCGTAAAGTTGCTCTCTTAATGCATTTCCTCGTGTATGAGGGCCAAAGAATCTATGAGACCTTACCAAAAATCCCTGACCTGGAGCACGAAAGTGGGGTCAGTGATTTTGACAATGCATTATTGAAACTTGATTGTCATTTTGATATCAAGACTAGTACTGTATTCGAGAGGTATAACTTTAGAGTAAGGGAGCAATGAGAAGGAGAGACTTTGGAGGAGTACATTAGAGCATTGCACCACCTTGCCCTGAATTTCAAGTTTGGAGAAAAACTAGACGAACACAAAGAGATGAGTTCATGATCCACTATTCTAATGACAAAAAAAAAGAGGAAATATGGCTGAAGGATGAGCCAGACTTGGAAGAGGTGGTGGTGGCGATAGGAAAAAGGGTGGAGCATACGATGCAATGTTTATTAAAATTGGCAAGGAACGAGAATAGACCTGTATCGAGTGACATATTGAGAGTAAATTATTCTACCAAGGAGTATATGAATGTGAAGAAGAAAGTGAAGGAAAACGTTTAGAAGGGGTTTGAAGGGACGGTTGTTTGAAGTAACAAAGCAAAGGGGCCCAAGAGTGATGAGAGGCTGTGTTTTCACTGTGCAAGTGCAAATCACTTTGCCAGTTCACCGGTGTGCCGGGGTAGGAGAGTGACATGCAATAAGTGTAAGAGATGGGGTCATTATGCAAATTGCTGCAAAAATTACACGCTGGGAGGTGAAAAAAGGTATTCTATGTAGGCGCAGAGGCGCGCCAGTCATCTGGTGAAGAGGAAGAGGAGCGAGTAGAAATTGTTACTGTGAATATGGTAATGTGCAGTGGAGAGGATAGCTGTGATAGTCCATTTGCCAACATTTGATTGAATGGCAAGATTGTGTGTATGATGGCCGATTCTGGTGCACAGCCATCTCTCATGTCACGCAAAGTGTTTGAGCGGGGTGTGGGTGGCAAAGTGGAGGACCTAGAGCCATCTGATAAGAGACCTGGTGGCTACAACTGCGGGAAGATTGATGTCATAGGTTACTTTATGGCATGTTTGGCGTTGAAAGGGAGGGGAAACTCAAGGGAAGGTGTATGTCAGAAGGAGTGGTGAGACATTACTGGGATGGAAGGGGCAGAAAGGTCTAAAAATAAGGCTAGACCCAAATACGCGCAAACAAGTGCTGAATGTGGCAGAAGGGATGAATGTGGTGGAGAGTTTCCCAAATGTATTTATTCGAAGATTGGGTGTGTGAAAGGAATGATGCATAAAAATGTTCTAAAGGAGTGAAGTAAGGCGGTGGCCGCAAAACTCCATCCAGTCCCACGGCGCTCAGGGACGGAGTGAGGGATGAACTTAAGAGGTTTAGAGAGGTGGGAATAATCGAACCTGCGAGGAGTGTTGAGTGGGTATCCCCTCTTGTGGTTGTAAAGAAATTCAGTGGGGAACTAAGGTTATGTGTAGACTGGAGGGAGTTAAATAAGTGTGTTAAAACGTAAAGGCACCCATTGCCCCAACATGTCGGAAAGGTTAGCGTTGATTGGTGGGGCAACATTTTTTACCAAATTGGATATGGCGTCCGCGTACCACCAGATCTGGCTAGATGAGTCATCCAAGGAACTTACAGCATTTATTACGCACAAAAGCATTTTTCAGTTTTGTAGGATGCCATTTGGTTTAGTGTTTGCATCCAGATTGTTGAGGGGGATGGAAGGAGTATGTTTTCGGGACGACATCTTGGTGTGTGAGGGTGGATGGCAGAGACATGAAGAAAATGTGAGAAAGGTGGTAGGAATATTGGGACAGAGAGGCATAACGTTGAGAGCGGAGAAGTGTATGTTTGGGAAGGATGTTGTGGAATATTTGGGCCACAAGATATCAGCGGAAGGGCTGCGTCCAAGGAAGGACTTGGTGGATGGCATTAAGAAAGTGAGATCACCCAAAGGGAAGGGGGAGTTACGATCCTTCCTAGGTATGATAGGGTTCAATCATAAGTTTGTGAACAAATCTGCTGATAAAGTCACAAAGATGAGACGTTTGCTGAAGAAGAAGCTTGAATTTGAGTGGGATGCAAAATGCGAGGAGGAGTTCCAGGGAATAAAAAGGGAAATTGATATGGCCAGAGCATTGGCCATGTTTGATACTGGGAAGAAAATGTATTATTTCAGTAGATGCCACTGAAGCAGGCAATGGTGAAGTGTTAACCCAGGTTGGGAAGGATGGTCAGGACATGGTTGTCACACATTCCTCAAGGATGCTAAGGGGTACAGAAATGAACTACTCTGTCTTGGAGAAAGACTTTGGCTTGTAATTGGGGTGTCGAGAAATTTCGCAATTTTGTGTGGGGAGTAGAGTTCACCATCAGCACTGATCATAGACCACTCAAATCCATGTTTGAGAAGGGACTAGAGAAGGTGTCTAGGAGGGTGCAGGGTCGGTGGCTAGGTTGCAGGGGCACAAATTTGGTGTGGCGGTCATCTCAGGAAAAGAGAACGTGAGGGCGGACCATGTAGCGAGACTTTGTGAAGATGAGGGTGAGATCGAGGATGTGCTGGTGGAGGATGCAGTCACTGATCTGGTATTTGTATCTTATGATGGGGTGATAACCCGAGAGCAATGGGCAGGCACGTTTAGGGGGGTGGGGTGGTGGGGGGCTTTGAATTTTGCACACGTTATGCTTTTTGTTCAAGAAGGGTGGCCGGAAAAAAGGCTTTTGAGTGGTGAGGAGAGATCCTTGTGGGAAGTGAGATCTGAGTTACGTGGGAGGAAAGGCATTTTGTATTGATGGGATCGTGTGGTGGTTCCCAGTGCCTTGAGGAGGAGATTGGTGGAGGTTGGACATGAAGGGCATATTGGGGTGTCTAAAACCAAAGGAGTTTTGAGAGGAGAGTATTGGTGGCCAGGATTTGATCGAGATGTAGAAAGAATAATAGGAAAATGTATTGAATGTGACGTCTCTGGAAAGAATGTTGTAGCCAAGCAACAACCCACAGTGAACGTTGATTCGCCAGGAAAAGTATGGAGTGAATTGGCGATGGATATTGGATACCAGTCGATATGAGGCGTGGCCGTGGAAGGTTTATAATGGTATTGGTGGAGCTGTTCTCGAGGTGGATGGAGTTTCAGGTTGTGCAAGACATAACAGCGCAGAGCATGGTTGAGTTTCTACAGTGTATTTTTGAGATGCAAGGTTTCCCTGCGTCCGTCTTGACTAACAATGGGAGACAATTCACCGGGGGATATTTCCAAGAATATCTGGAATTGTGTGTTGTGAAACATAACAGAACGGCGCTTTATCAACCACAGACCAATGGGATGGTAGAAAGAGTCAATCGTCGTGTGGTGGAAGCTGTACGGATGGCGGGGGCATGTGAAAAGGACAGAAAAAGGGCGGTGAGGGATAGGTTGTATGCCTTACGATTAGCTCCTCATTCTTTTACGGGGATGAGTCACTTCGAATTGATGAGGGGGGAGGAAGCCTAACATTGGGATGAGCGCGAGAATCAGACTGTTGTGGAAGAAGTGAGAGAAAGGATGGTTAAGAAGAAAGATGAGTGGGTAAGGAAGGTGAATGAGAAGTCAGGAAGGAAAGGGGTGGAAATCGCAGTGGGAGATCGGGTCCGCATCAAGAAGGGGGTTGTCAGAAGGAAGGGAGATGTATTGTATACCGAACCGGTGCAGGTAACGCAGGTATTGAAAAGTGCACTAAGGGTGCGTGGTGGACAAGTGTGGAATATGGCCAGCATGGTGAAAGTGAAATCATCTCCACAGTGATGTCATAGTGGAGAGAGCCTAGTCAGTTAACCAAATAGTAACCAGTTTCATGAGCATTTCTTGCCACACTTGTTCTCACTATGATGTTATTTCCATTAGTTCACATGTACGTAGTTGCGCATTGTGTGCCCCTCTTGCACCCACAATGTTGTGGGAAACATATACGTGGAATATCTCCTTTTGTGTTGTATATAGCTCCTGTATGTTTGGGGATGGGGGTGAGATGGAATATGATAGGATAGTTTATTTATATAGCGCCTATACACAATGTGTTTCAAAGCGCTACAAGGGAGGGAACAAGTGGAAAATACAATGACATTCTTTAAAGGCCATGAACAGTAAGGATGCGTGCTTGGCGTGACATTTCAGATAGTGCAAGAGCTAAGACATAGATAAGGAAGGGAGGGAGGGGGAAGAGTGGGAAGGAAATGGAAGCAGACCAGCGACTAGGCCGGTGAAATTTCCGGTAGAGCCGGAGAAAACAAAAGGTGGAGGAGAGGGGTGAAGAAAGGGATAGGAGGAACAAAACAAGCGACTTTTGTACTAGGCCTGACGACATTTCAGATAGTGCTGGAGGGGCGAGGGGAGGGGGGGAAAAACAAGACTTGACTGTTCAACCCAAGCAGTGGAATGTTATCCTTTGGTTGGAGTAAGTTGGCTTTCTGTTCTCCAGTGTGTGGGTTGGGGGTCTTTATTGTTACTGTAACTTGTAAATAAACTTTACTGCTCTGCATCAAGAAACGTGTGGCACCAGTCAAACAAAGAAGTCCTAGTTGAGTTTGTCAAATCAAAATGGCCTATTGTTAGGGAGAATTCTCATAAATGTATGTTCCAATTCCCTTCACCTTAGAGACCCCAGCAACTTTGCTGGATTTTGAGGACATGACTTTTTTACCTTTAAAGAGTGCGAGCCTTTTTCCCCCACTCTCATGTATTTTGATGTGTTCTTAGATTATGGAGATTTAGACAACTCCAGAGGCATCATCTTTTCATGTGCGTCACACAGCACCCTCAGTGCAGTGACGCAGGGAAGCCTTTTTTGGCTGGGCCAAGGTTTAAACACCTTCTCTGGGATAAACTACTGCTTCCCAGACATTGTAAAGTTAAATTGACTTTACTAGTCTTTTTAAATTCCTAGACTGTCACAGTCACCTGCGTCTCAGCGGGAGCGATGGTATCTAAACCTCCTGGTCTGGAGTGCTCTCTCCTCCACGTTGGTCTGGAAAGTGTGTCTGTCAAATAAAGAGATAAATACACTAAGATCTGGGCTAACTAGACCTTTGAACCCCCCTCCCTCTGTCCCTAGTGAGGAGATGTGGATTGCTTCCCTATTGTGCAGCTCACCTTTGCATTTAGATAAATGAGCTCTCCATCCTGCACTCAGCAGGTGCGCTATTCTTCTGGGAGGGATACCCCACTCCCCTTTCGGAGTTATAGTGGCCAATGTCTGTGGATGCCAAAGTTCAACATGCCACGCTGTTCCGACTTCACAGCGTATGCTGATGTCTGGAGTGCCAGTTACTTCACTAGCAGATGTAACCCGAAGTCTCAGGTAAGTGTGATTCGCATATCTGCGCAGCGTCAAGATTAGAATTTGCAGAGCTTATAATTGCTGTTCTTCTCCTCTGTCTCGCAGATGCTGCCAAAAGTGCTGGAAATAATAGAAGCGTGCGCGAATTAGAGGGTACCTTTCAGTAAGTATGCACAGCGTTGTTGAGTCTTGCGAGCGCTGTTTGAGGTCCCTTTTCCTTTGCAGGAGCTGATGGATCTTTGTGCGTGACAACCGGGAATGCCCCACTGGGGGCCTCTACAAAGACCCGGAAGTGTGGCGTTGGGTTTTGAAGGGTGGGGGTCGTGGTGGAGATGTTTGAGCGGTGGCCATCTTTCGGGGGTGTGGCTTGTAGGGTGTATATATTCAGATGAGTATTGGGGGATGTACAAGCCGTTCCTGAAGCCCTGGAAAAAAAAAACGAAAACTCAAACAACCTCAATACCAGGAATTATGAAGCGCTACAGCTACTACTGTAAGGACAATACAGAGGCAGAGGATTTGAAACTCTTCAAAAATTCTACAGCCCTGAAAGTCCGCCGGCACCGGCGCTATCCGTCAATGGGGACCCTGATGACGCAGCGGCTATTGTATCCATCGAACCGCTACCACCCCTGATATTTTATTGGACGCATCATATAATAAGCTATACACATCAATGTGGTTACCCCGCCTGTAACTCTGTAGACACCAGATACGCCTAGCATTTAACAGTTCAGATAGTTCAGAGGCTTGTAAAATACGGCCTTTAAGGCATAGGAATCCTGCAACATTTCAGCCACGTGGTGTTTCAACACTGTTCTAGGACCCAGATATAAAGAACCCAAGTTGTATCTGAATACAGAAACGTATTCATCACACAGCTGTAACATCTTCATGATGTTACAGCTGTCACTTATACAGATTACACTTTCACAAATCCGCGCATATCAAAGTCTCGTTACATAAAAACGCCACAACAGGTGTGGGCTGTTTACAGCTATTCATGCCTTCAGCATAGCGTATACAAGTTTTTCCCCACACATATGTCCAGGCGTCAGGTAGCGAGCCACACGTCCGTCTTGTCCTCCAGAAACGTTACCCTAGAAACAACAGTACACATATAAGGGGCAGGATTATTGTATTTTCATCTTTTTAAAAAACAAGATTTTGTGGTACCGGACACCTCTGCGGGTTACTACTGATACTGTACAGGTGAGAAAAGTCTCTCTGCATTAAACGGGTTATATGGTTTCTAAAAATCACGGGTCCTGCCAGGCGTAAAGATTTCATTTTTTTCTCAGGTTTGCGACACGTTTGAATTTCCAGGATTGTTTTTGTTAGCAGACCCCACACACGCATACCCATGGTTTTATAAACACTTTTAAGCATCTGATAAACGTTATACGACTTCAACATCTGATATATCGCCCGTATTGCTACAGATTGATAATTCGGGAGTAAACAATCATGAGCATCCTGCTGAGGGTATCCGTATTTATGCCCTTCACACCAACTGTAATAATCACGCTTCAAACACTTTTTCATAACCGACGCCGCAAAAGCTTGAACCGTTACAGTCTCCAAAAGGGTTATATTTTCATCATCTTCCTCATCAGAACTTTCAAAACATTTCAAAGTATCGCATTTCTTACACGTATCACTGTCTGGGAATGCTGAACTTTCGACCCTTTTTGAACAGGACACGCAATAATTGACGGCGTTAAACGAGTTGTTCAGACCCACAGCGCCATTACGCTTATCTGGCGTTTTGTGCAATTCAAAAAAGAAGGAAGTTTAGCTCTTGAGCATATGTTTTCACAGGTTTCACACACACACACAATTTCTTACCATAGTACACGTTTCAGAACCAGCATCTTCCAGTATAGAGGACCTAGTGACGTCCATAAACAACTTGTCTTCATCGGATGCTGTGTCTAACGTCGGGGTCATTGCAACCTCTGGAAACAGTTGCTCTAAAACATTCAGATCCTCATATGGGGCCTCCTTAAGAGCCTTAACGGCCTCATCCATATCCACATAGTCTGCATCGGTGTAGGAGTCATCTACACCGGAGTCAATGACCCCCGGCGGTTTCCCACTCCCAAGATTCAACATATCAAAACGCTCACACATTGCATCCATAGGGTCCCCATCGACGGATAGTACCGGTGGACTTTCAGGGCTGTAGTATTTTTGAAGGATTTTCAAATCCTCAGCCTCTGTATTGTTCTTAGAGTAGTAGCTGTAGCGCTTCATAATTCCTGGTATTGAGTTCTTTTGAGTTTTCTTTTTTTTTCCAGGGATTCAGGAACGGCTTGTACATCCCCCAATACTCATCTGAATATATACACCCTACAAGCCACACCCCCTAAAGATGGCCGCCGCTCAAACAGCTCCACGACCCCCGCGCTTCAAAACCCACCGCCACACTTCCGGGTCTTTGTAAGGGCCCCGACTGGGGCATTCCCGGTTGTCACCCACAAAGATCCGGTATTTTGGTGCTGGGGTTGAAGGGGTGGGGCATCTGGGGGGAGCCCCCTTGGGGACCCTAGGGACTCCAGGCCTTGGGGAGGGGCTTCCTGCTAACCCCCATGATGTCACATAGGCTTGTTCTTCTCCGGGGTCCTCTAACCTGGGAGCTACGGAGAGGGACATTTTATCCAGGTACACTCGCATATTCATGGGGTTTTTCAGTTGCGCTGGTAGGGGCTGGAGGTTAAGGATAGACGCCTGTAAGTAGCCCATGAACTGGCATCGGGGGGACTTTTATACAAAAACCTTGTGTATGAGGGTCTGTTTCCATCTATTCCCATATTGGACAGGTGTGGGAAATCAGATTGCCACAGGTCGTGTGGAGTAAATTATTTTGATGGAGTTGGAGGCCCTTGAAGAAAAGTGGAAAATTGTGGGAAAGTACCCTCCTATAATGATTTCTTCCAGAAGTCTGGGGATAATGGCAGATGACACTCGCCATGATTTCCCTTGGATATTAATGTATACCAGTACCCTTGGATATATTTCGTTATCTCTGTGCACACGGGTAACTCTAACCATAGTTGCATGTTCTAGATCTGCCGTGGTGACCAAGTCAGCTCTTACAGCCGTTTACTGCCAGAATCAATTAGTGCCTTTACCACCATTCCATTGACCAGAGCCCTTTCATATTTAAAATCGGCTGAGGATCAGCATAAACATACGCTAAAGGTTTCTAGATCTTGCTCTTCCCATTCCTCTCCGTTCAGGCATCCAATTTCCATTGGTTCCTCCTTTTGATTTTTGGGACAATGCTGGGCCAAATGACCTGTTGCTCTACATAAGCAGATGGGTGGTGATGGTTTAATCCATTGGGGGCTTTTCTCCCCTTAGCTCTTCCTCCAGTCGGGCAAGAATGGCACGACCTAATATTTTTAGAAGAGAGTTCCATAGAGATATAGGTCTGTATGAGGCTGGGGAAGCGCGAGGGCCCTTTTTATAGATTGTTTTTTTATAGAGTGCCATACGCCACAACAGTGGGATGGGTCCACCCGCACAAATTGTGTTAAGCCCTTGGTTAAGTACGGGAGCCAACAGATCCGGGCCATAACAAATCGGCCGGCACCTAGTCCGGGCCTGGAGCACAGTAGCACTGCTGTTGGCCAATTGCCTTCCTGATCTCATGTACTGAGAAGGCAATAATGACCTTGGTGCCCGTCCCCTCACGACATCCTATGCCAGCCATAGATATTGGTCCTTCGGCATCACCCATATGCCCTGCACTATAAAGAATGGAGAAATGGTACACCCAGGCCGTCTCGGGCACGTTACTGATGTGTCCGCCCGTCTATGTTATATTTGTAATATGGGCCCTTCTGGGCAATCTCTTAGAACAGTTTAGAGTCATTGTTCTTGGCAGCTACCACCCACGTTTCCCATGCCTCATCCTCAATTACCCGTTTCCTATTTGCCAGGGTTTTCTTGTAGGTGGATATGGCCCCTATGATGACAGTTTTGGGAGTTCCCATGTTCCCCAACGCTCGTAGGAGATTTTTCCTGGCTTTCGAACAGTCTGAGTCAAACCACCCCCTGCTTCTTTTCCCGCCTTGTTTACATGAAAACACATGTGAGAGTTGGGTCAGCAGCCTGCCAAACTCCTCTGATATATTAATACCCTCCGTGTTCCCTGACAGTAACATTTCCAACTCGAGTGGACTCAAGAGTACTGCCTTTCTCAGTTTCTCCTTCTTATCCTCCTTCCATTTCAATCTGCGCCACGCTGACTTGATCTCTAATTTTATTGGGAAATGGTCTCTACATATATTATCCAGTACCTCAAACCCCTTTATAAGACCCCAATGCTCCACAGAAGTAATCAATCGTCGAGCTGCCTAATGGCGACAAGAAGGTAATTTTACCAGGACTATCCCCACACAGCTGCTCGTTTGTTGACCGTAATCCCCATTCATGCAAATAATGCCATAAACGCATTCCCTTCTGCGCAGCACCAGGTATCCATCATAACTGAGGGAGAGATTCCTGCCACCACATCTTCAGTGGTATCGTACAGATTATCCTTCCAGCCCGGTCCCCAATTTTGCATTAAAATCACTGCCCAGAACTACACATACATTGCCCACAGAGAGCCCATCGAAAAGTTCCTCAAAAGCTAGGGCCATACCCCCCCACTTCCCCCAAACCCTCTCCAAGCAATTTTGCCCGTACTGTTTGTTGGAGCGGTTATAAAAATGTATGACTACAAGATCCATCTGGCCCGGTTAGAGGATTTTAACAACCATTATTTATTCCATCGAGGTTGTCAAGAACACCTGTGTGTTCTCTAGTTGGATTTTAACCAGGATACACATCCGCCATCCTCCCACAATGTTTCTCTCTGCCATGCACTGAGAGACAAAACCACCAACATTGATATCCTCCTGTGACCATGTTTCCTGGAGCAGAATAACATCTGCCTCATTCAGTGCAGTCTGTCTCAGCATGGGCCAACCGTGTTTTGATTCCGGCCACATTCCATGATAGTAAGGACAATTTGTCCCCCGAGTCCCCATGAAGAAGGGGAGCCCACAGCAGCACCCAGTGGCAGCTCCTGACATTGCTTGTAGGCCTCCCCCAGAAGTTCACATCATTTGATATCATCCATATCTGACAGGCAAGCGTATTGATTCTGAATAAATACTGAGTTAGATGCACTACCATTTTGTCCAAGCACTCCCACTCTACTAAATCTCCCCCCACCAGGCGGCCGCTAAGCCACATGTGGTGTGATACGACTCTGCCAAAAGGCATTTTTACATTATCATTTCCCCCGCTTCTGGAAGGTGCTCCTCCTCTTGGTCTATCCTAGGGATAAAAGAAATTTAGTGGTACTAACCAGGTCCTGCGGTCTTGGCTATGCCTGCCTAGGTTAGACTACCAGGGACTTGGTAACCTGTAAATTCTTAAAGGTTACCAACCCACAGTCCCCCGCAACTGATTGTCATGGAGCCCACCTAGGGTACTTTGCGGGCAATTAAAATCGAACAGGGCTCTATAAAACTCCCCTGGATATGTGAGCTAACCCATTGAGCTGATTTATTAATCAGAGCCCCACAATCCTCACTATGTCGAGTCCCCAAAGTTGGTACTTTATGTATTAAAGCCACCAGTGGTAAAGCTTCCGGGGGCAACTGAAAATTGGAAACACCTTAGGTCTGCCCTCCCTTGTGGCGACTGGCGGTGGTCGTTGCACATACTGGCTGGACACACCGTTAGAAAGAGCTTTTATTTCCACCGGAACCACTAATTTGTGACTCAGTGTGTACACCCCACACACCCATGTACCACTTTCCAGGGTTACGAGTGGCCCTACGATAGAATTTCTTGTATCCTGTGAGGTCTCCTTACCTAGGATGTTACAGCTCAGGCAAGATCTGAGCTCACTGCTAAGTGTCTCGACTTTTTTTCCAGGGTCCTCACCTGGTCATCCAGGATCCACAGGGTGTTCATAATTCCAATTTTAAAACTCATCAGAAAGTTCATAAGGGGCACATTGCTTCTCTATCTAGTCCTTCAACACTCCCTACTCCCAGTAAGCCCTGTGGGTCCATTGTCAAAGAAAGAGGGGCACGATTACTGTCCTGGCAGTTATTATGACACACAGCCTGGGTACGGGCCCTTGTCATAGATGGTGGGGTAGGGGCTACTAATGCGGACTCCTGACCGGGCAACGCACCCAAGTCAGCCATAGAGCATGGGTCATTCCCTACCCCAAGTAGGGGGCCCGCTATCTCTAGTGGGTTAACCAGGGTGGTTTGTCGAGGGGTTGCCCACCTCCATGTAGAGGCAATTACCTGTTTGGCCACCCTAATCTCCTCATCTAATTATATGACTTTATGCAGGTAGAAATCGAGCCCACGCCCCCCCCCCCGCACCCCATTTTCGGGCCCTGTGACACCCCAGATACCCCCACTCTACTGATTCCACCATATTCACTAATGGAGATTTTTTTCCTTGTCCCTTTTTTTCCCAACTTTTATGGGACCCTGGGTCACCAGGAGGCAAGTAGTGGCTTTGCGTTTTATCATACTCAGTATCCTGCTAGGCCCCGTTAGGGAGAATGCTCAGAAGTGTGCCAATTCCCTCCACCTTCGAGACCCCCCCAGCAACTTTGCTGGATTTTGGAGGACTTGATTTTTTTTTAACCTGGAGGGATTGAGACCTTTTTCCCCCCCACTCTCTCAGGTTTTTTAATGTGATTTTTTAACTTGGTTTCTTCTGGTTGTGGAGTCCGACAAACTCCATAGGCATCATCTTTTATATTGTGTCACACAGCACCTTCAGTGCAGTGGCACAGGGAAGTCTTTCAGATTTCCCCAAGGTTTTAATACCATCTCTGGGATAAACTGCTGTTTCCCAGAGCAGTAAAGTGAAATTGACTTTACTTACATTTGTAACTTTCTAGACCCAGCACACGCCATCTTACAATAGGGTGCTGGAGGGGTTACTTAGTTTCCCCTTTGTCTAGCTTCTCATGTAACATTTTTATGTTACCCTTTCCTCGATGAATGGCTGGTGGCAGTGGTTTACTTTTAACTACTCTGGTGTGCATTTACTGCGGGCTGCGTTCGTAGCTGCAGCAAAGCAACCAAGGATGCCATTTTTGACAAAATGACCCGGTCTTTTTTCGACATTTCTTTGTGGAAAGGTCCTTCTTGAGATTTACTCTGCTCGCCAAACCAGGTTTGGTCCCTTTGTTCACTTTGCCTTTGGCGGGATTCATGAGTGAAGCCTGCCTCTGGGTCCAGGGTGTCTGGTGGAGGGCAGGAAGTGAGGGGAGGTGCCTGAAAATCCCTGTGCTTAGTCTCGTAGGAGACCCAAATGCACTCTGTAGTGATTGGCTGGCTGACTGTCCAACAAGGACAGCCACCCTGCTGGGTCCCTGACAGCTAGGCTGGAATGAGTGGGAGAGAACTGAATAAAAGGCGAGGCTTTTTGCTTGGAGGGCAGAGTCGACCACTGGACGAAGGAACCAAAGAGGAACTTGAAGAGGACGCCTGCTGCAACTCCTGGACCGTTGGTTTGCCCGGTGATGCCCTGCTTCTGTGCTGAAACTCAAAATTCGTATCGACAGAGAAGCCCCTGCAAGGACGACTTTGGTCCCACCAACTCGAGGGAAAATAAACTCCAAAGTAGTCACCTGGACATTGTCTCAGAGCTGGTTGAATTTCCACAGAGTTGCTGCTGGAAACCGAAACGGCAGGGAGAGGAACACCAGATTGTGTGCGTTTCTTTTAAGTAGACCAAGTGCTCCAGGAAATTACTCAGGCTCCGTCAGTCCTGCTTCCTGGAATTCCGGAGCCCCCTCAACAGAGTGCGGGACCCCAGAAGCAAGGAACATCCATCTCGACAGCCAGAAACCACTGTATTACTATTTGCGGTAGTCCCGAGGAGCTGAAACACTGAAGTGCCACTTGTTGGACAGATTGCTGGTTGCGAGCATTGACAGTCTGATTGCAGTGCAGCAGTCTCCAGAAGTCCTGCCTCTTGACCCCACGACGGAGGCCCAGGAACAGTGAGATCTGCAGAATTGCACAGGAACAGAAGTCCTCTGCTGCACTTTTTCTTCAATCCAAAGGTACTGTAAAGTCTGAGAGAACTTCTTATTGTAGAGTTGCTTGCATCTTCTACTACTCACAAGCCTAACCAGCTTGTGATCCTACATTGATTCTTCTTTTCTTCAAAGACTTCTAAAACAAGACTTATTACTTACCTACCAGAAGTGCTTCAGCACATATAATACTTTTGGCCATTGACTTTGGCCTAACCTGTTATAAGTGAATGACTCTGCTTAAGGGATCTAAAAGTATTTGCCTGCTTAAGAATATTTGTGATCTCGTTTGTTCTAATAACCCTTTCCTTTAACCAATTTCTAAGAGTATTCAAAATACAAAGGTTGGATATTAATGTCCCCAGCACCCTAGCTATTGAAGTCACCTGAGGGTGTAGGTTGCGACTGTGGGTCATCCCAAAAGGGTCTTTACTAATTTAAGAATATTAAGAGTGAGTGTTTTGAAGTTTGAGTGTTACTGTTATATTGCTACCTTCGGAAGAAGGCTTACTCTGACTGATAAATAAAGGAATGATTGTTTATTCAAGAAACCTTGTGTGAGTTTATTTGAATACTTGTCACTGTGAATCTGTGTAACTCCCCTACAGCTCACATTGACCCCTCTCGAGATCAGCCTGGCTGCTCAACACGCTACCAACCTGTGTAGTACAGACTTGTACCAAAGGTTGGGTTCCTATTGCCAGGAGGTCAGGGTTGTTGTAGTGCACCCAAAGGGTATGGCATACAATCTTGCCTATCAAGCCCTAATCACGCAATAGATCTTATTTTATCACACGAAGAATCACCTTAGATTGACACTAGGTGAGGGTGGGGGATGGAATGAGACGAATGGACAGGTCCAATATTAGTGGGGATAATGATAGTAATTAATATATGTTAAAATGTTAACAAAATAAGTCACAATAGACTTGAATTGATTCTAAAAAAAATATTAACAAGTAAAATGGAATAAAAAGGAATAAGAATTAAAGGGATCTGCCTTTTTAACTTCCTCAGTAAAAGTGGGGTGAACAGCGCAAGACGAGGTCCAGCTCCCAAATCTTCGGGACAAAACAAATTGCCACAGGCACAGTTCAATAGACCCCAACTGACCACTAAGCAGCCACACTGAGGGAGAGAACACTCACAGCCCTCAGGAGCCTCCCCAATAGTGAATTAGTCAGAATGTTAATGTAACCGTTTTGTAATCGCCTGGATCAGTGATCACCAGAATAAGGACACTGTGCTGACCCTCTCCTGCACTCCAATAGCATTATAGGTAAACTATCCACACAATTAATAAAACGACAACAATGAATATGCAATCCGAGATTAAAAGTTCATCAAATATAAAAAACAAAGCGTACATTTTTAGTTTTCAAGTGAGTGTCGCAAGGCGGAATCCAACTCCCGAATCTTGAAAAATACTATTTAGCTGCCCAACTTAGCTTTGTGTCCAAATGGCTGGCGGACGAAACCACATCCAAGACCTCCCTACTGCTATCTATGATATCTCCAATACAACTAAGGGAACTCATCTGGGCACCACACCATCTATTGAAAGACACACCCTTCATAGCCACCCTGGGCAGACCAATATGGCAAAGGGTGAAGTCAATAAGTCACCTAAAACACCCATACTCCCCGAAAATACCAATGATCCAGGACATGTGCAAAACGGATGCAGACTTGCTGCACCTCAGGAACTGGGAAAAAAAGGAGTCTACACTTGGGGAGATCTATACAATGAGGGCTCCTTCAGGGAGTTTGAATCACTGCAAAGGGAAGATGACATACACGCTGGTCAATTCCTCTGGTATCGAAGGATACCAGAAACAGCAAAAAAAAATGGGACACCCGGCCTGAAGAACCAGAGTCAGACCCCCTCACAACGCTAATATATAATTTAGGGGAGGGACAAAAAGCGGTCTCCCAGATGCATAGCCACCTCAGCGACACCCCCAACCCAAAAAGTGAGAGAATGAAAAATAAATGGGAGACAGACATAGGACGGGAATTGTCAGAAGGTGAATGGAACAGGGCGTTAACATTTCCTAAAGCTGTGTCCAGAAACCATAGATTCTGGTTCATCCAATTAAATATGTTGCATCGAACATACCCAACTCCCTGCCGGCTAGTGACAATCAACAAACAAACGAAACCCCACTGTCCATGGTGCAAGGAGGATAAAGCAGACGACCTTCACATGTTCTGGGAATGCAACAAGGTGCAGTCTTTATAGATAAATAAAGCAGACATACTAAAAAGCGGGCACCTCCAACTACAGGTGGTCCCCCGAGGAGTGCATTCCAGGAACATACCCCAGACCAGCCAAACTTAAAACACGGGGTGAAGCTAATGGGCTTAACGTGCATATTGGCCAAAAGACACATTGCCATGTCCTAGAAAAAAACCTGCAGGACCAAACTATAATGCATGGCGCAACGAACTGGAAAGATGGGTCAATGCAGAAACAAGAGCATGGGAAGATAGCGTTACCTGGTCAACTGATGAGTCAAGCGCAACCCCAGAGGCATGGAAAGACATAACTAGAAGCATACTTTACCCCTCAGACGATAAACCCCCATGAACAAATACAGACTGGATCATACTGAATTGCAGGAACACAACACCCCATACTGAGGCCCGCATAGACTTGAACAGATCCCCGGAATCCCGGGACTCCCCTCTCTCCCGATACCCCATCCTGCTGCACACCAAGAGACTGAGTAATGATACCGAGACCAGGAGACAGTTAAATGTTGTTGAGTTAACTTAATAATCAGTAACAATTTTACTTTTATAATGTAATAGTGTTAATCCTGCTACTAATAGCACATTCAATTTGACATGTGTAGCTGTACAATAATAAATGCCAATAAACAAATTTGAAAATAATTAGTTTTCAAGTAAGTGCCTTAGAGGAACGCCCGATTGGCGTACGGGGCTAGTTTATAGGACTGCCCTAGTCCGACTCCCCGCACTCCGGTGGATTACAATTTATAGTGTCTCTTCCGCTTGACGGCAATATCAAGCTCCCTTTCCAGAGTGTAAAACTGGGAGCATAACCGTTTCACCGATTACCTCTTACCACTTGTGCACGTACAGCAGTTCACAGATCACAGTCCACAAAACAAAACCCCCAAGGGAGAGCACCGCTCGCAGCCCGGGGGTTGTTCATCATCAAAAAAAAAAAAATAGAAAATGATTCAAGAATAGCTCGCACAGTCACACGGGGGATCGAGGGTTGACTTTCCCCGATTCCCTTGTCGAGCAGGGATCTTTGCGGCTCAAACCCGCCAGGTCACTTCGTTCGCAAGCTTTCAAGATCATTCAGCCCCATAGGGCTAGGCTTGCGTGGGTGCGTAGGTAATATCTGGTTCTTGACGCAAACGCCACCTCCTCTTCGCCCCACACAACATTGTCACAGCGGCTTTGCGCACAGGCAATTCTTTTGCGAAAACAGGCATTGGGCAACTTGAGAGCTCAACAACTCCTCTTCCATAGACCCACAGACTGCCGGGACTGTCCTTTGCCGTCCTTCACTACTGGAACTATCTGGTACTATCACTGAAATATTTCCTACATGACGGAGCCTTTCTAGTCTTTTATCTTAGTAGATTGTCACATGTGTACTGCCACAATAACTTGCAAGAGTTGTTGCTTTAATAGATCTTCTATGCCTCTCAGCTGTCATTTGCTTGTGTTGGGAATTGTCATTCCAGTCCCTCCTCCAGGTATATTGATTTCCTAGTAGCAGCCGGACAATTGTGACTGGGCTGTCAGCGCGGCTCCGTTGGATATACTAGGTTACTATTTTCCCCCTCTCACCTAGTCTTTTACTGTTTTTATGGATGCCCTTTTTATGTCTCTCCATAGTGTATGGTTGAAGTAATAGTTTCCTATGTTTGGGCTTAGGCTGGGTTGCCCCTTTGGGATCCCCTGTTAATTTTTCTTTGATCTACTTGGGTGAACTACAGTTCCCATATAATAAAGAGGGATTTTCATCCCCCTTTACATTTTATATAGTGTGCCAGCACACAGCACCTTATGTGGACTGCTGGGGGGATACAATGTATCCTCTGTCTAACTTATCTGGTAACATTTAGTTACAATTGGAAGTTTTACATGGTGGCAGTGGTCTTGTCTTTATGACTTTTAGTCTTTATTACTCACAGGCTGTTAATTCAGCCTCAGTAATGCACAAAAGGGCAATCATATTTCTAAAATGGTGGGCTCCTTTTTTCACCATTTCTTGCGTACTTGCTGTTTCTGCAGTCTTCCCCTGCCATTCTAGGCAGGAACGACCTCAGCAGCCATTTTGTCTTCGGCAGGAATTCTGTTGATTCCCCGCTAAGGCTCCAGAGTGTCTGGAAAGGCAGGAAGCGAGAGAGGAGTCCAAAAGTCTGCAGATTTGTCTTCCACCTTGCCTGAAAGGTAGCAACAGTGGAGGGCTGGCTGTCGACAGCCAGACCGCCCCTTGCCGTAAAATGCAGGGAGAGAATGCAGAAGTTGTGCTGTAGTTTCTGATAAATACTCCGAACCTAGAAGCTGCTGACAAGTCGACCACTGGAACTCAAACCAAAGAGGAAGATATGGAAACTAAGACCGTAGTGATTTCCAGCGACCAGAGAGCCTGCTGTGTAACCAGAGCATGCTGTAGCCATTCCTTCGAATCGACCCAGGGGGGCTCCGAGCCTAGTGTGATCCATTAGACCCAAGACGACCTACATTGTGAGCCATCCCATGTCGTGCTGCGACCTTGCAGGGCTGCAATACCCCAATACTCAAGGTCCTCGAGTCATTGTGTGGGGCACAGTCTTTCAAATCGAGCTGAAACTTTGGTGGCATAACTACAGAGACACGATTGGAATGCTAAAAGAGTGCTGGACCTTGCAAACGATGAGAATCCGACCAGGGATATTCAGTCTTCTCCTGGCTCCTGACAAGAGTGCCAAAACAACAGAGGAAACTCTTGCCTGGAACGTTCTCCGTTGATGCCGGCTGCAAATTCCCTTTCAAAGTCCTATCTTCTGTCTTCATGACAAAGGAATCAATTGACCAGGTTTTCGGATTCAGATTCTGAAGTCTTCCTGCTGCAACTCTTCTTCTGTGCTGAGGTACTGTGTTGGCTAGAGTATTTACTTAACCTGGAGCATGTGTGCCTTCTGTAAAGCTTTTGGGGTGTTTTCTGTGATGGGGAGTCCTCTCATCCAGTTCACTCAGGCCCACTACTGGAATCCTCATAGGGTGTCTTCTCAGAAGCCCCTGAACCACAATTGACCTTAAAGTGAACTACTTATTTGTTTGAACAGTCTTCCACAGGTACTTGACTTTTGCCTGCAACAGAAGCCTATCTCACCCTGCCTACAGCTGGCACCTAGGCCACTGGGGTCCCTTTTCTGCCTCTGAGTGAACTCATGCAATAGAATATGGAAAGACTGGATAAGTAAAAGATTCTTTCTTGAAATGTATAACACGTGTTGAAAAGTACTTACTTGTTAAAGAGTTAGTTGTTTACTGTAAACAGAGTGAGCAGTTACAAATATTCTTACTTTCCTTGAATGCAATTCTGAAATGCATATCACCTGTGAATTGGTTGTGCCTCTTTCCCAAAAGTAATGTTGTTGGCCTCACTAACTATTTCTTTCAGAGAACAGGTGTACGAGTTCCCCAACTGGGTTTCGCTTCCCCCAACCTACTGTATAGCCTGTTTAGAAAAAGTCTGCCTTAGTTTTTACCTACATAGAATAACATTGAGTCATTCATAAAGTGTAACATTGGGTTTTGCTTTCCCCGGTCTGTTTTATACAGATGGTAAAACAGTCTTAGGTCCAGACGTACCTGCTGATAGCACCTTTTAAAAGTATATAGGCTTTACTTACCTTGCGTTAGCTGTGTGCCGTCCTAAAATAAGTTAGAGTTGTTCCTTATGTTAGTTCCACTGATATTAAAAACAACTGTAATGGCGTATTACAACAAGAGGTTTTACCTGCGTAGAATAGCTGTGTGCCATTGAAAAGTGTTCTTTAGGTATAGCTGACCTTGGTCTGCCTGGTGCATCTTAAATTAGTGTAATGAGTTCTTGCTCATTTTAGACTGTTCCGCTGAGCTGAAAAGCAACTGTAATTGCATATTACACCAAAAAAGGTCTAACTCCCCTAGTATAACTGTGTGTCATCATAAATGTAGTTCTAGGTATATACTGTTCCTCTCTCCTTGAATCTGTGTTGCACTATTTATTTACTTATTTTTTGCTTGGTATGCGCTTATAAAGGAAATAAATTCTATTTCAAAGTGCCCACAGGACAGCAGGGAGGGAACATGGGATAGCAGTACATTTAAATACACAACGATGTGGAGGGGGAAGGGGCGGCCGAACCTTCTATGCCTTGTGACAATTAAGAGCATGCAAGTGCAGCAAGGAAGCGGGCAATGGGGTAGGTGCTGTGGTGTCCGTACGCTGCAGATGAAGTGCAAGGAATGGTAAGTGCTATGCGGCCAGAAGCCGCATTGGGTAGAAAGTGTGAACCTCCAGTGCGGAGGGTGTGCCCAGGCAAGTGCTGAGGGAAGACAGAAGCTGGGGAGATTGGGTGTGAATGGTCAAAGGCCCCAAGGATACATAAGGGTCCAAGACACCAATCACAGAGACAACAATCACAGCAACTGTGAGATTAGCAGAGGCAGGAAGTAGGGATGCAGGAGGAAAAGAGGAGAGTCTTGAGTTGCTTTTGGAACTTAAGAAGGTCCTGCTTAAGACACAGAGGGAGGAGGAGGCTGCTCCAGAGGACGGATCCAGCTGAGGAAAGCAAGTAGCCTCCTACTTTCTGTTTAGCAAAAGGCTTTACACACAGAGTTGGTGCCAGAGGAGTGTAGAGGTTTAGAAGGAGAGCATTTTGTAAGGGAGAGTTGCAGATAGTGTGGTCACCGGCCCCAAAAAGTCTTGTGGATGATGCAGAGGGATTTAAATTTGATCCATGCAACAACCGGGAGCCAGTGGAGGCTTTTTAGGGCAGGAGAGATGTGGTTCCTGGGCTTAAGGCCAAAGATAATTCTTGCTGCTCTATTCTGGAGTAGCTGAAGAGGTTGCAAAGTGGAAGAAGGTAGACTGAGGAGGAGGCAGTTGCAATAGTCGAGCCTAGAGGGAACCAGGGCTCGGGAAACATGGAGCTTCTGGGGGAAAGTGAGAAATGGGAGAATTCCTTTGAGAAGGAAGGAGTTGGAAGTGGGACTTCTTGGCAATGTCCTGCATGTGAGGGAGGAAGGATAAAGAGGACTCAAAGAGGACTGCAAGGTTTCTGGCTTCAGAAGAAGGAGCCGGGGGAGAGCCCAAGGTGGGAGGCCATAGAGAAGGGAATAAGGAGGGAGCAGGGGTTCCCAATCGGGAGGATCTCAGTTTTGCTGCCATTGAGGCAGAGATCATTGGAAGAGCATCAAGCCTATTAAGAAAAGTATCCTTTTAACAGGGTTGGTTGGTTGAATATGTGATTCCTTAACTGAGTGTCACTTCATAACTGACAAGATCTACTACCTTTGAATTACTGTAAAAATACTATTTGTTTTCTAAATAAGATATATGCTTTGGCCTGTGTACTTTAAAGCATAGTGTTTTAGAATGTGTTTATATGATCTGTGATTTAATCATTTCCCCCAAGATTTATCTGGTCCCACTTGTATTTAAATAAATCCTTTAATTTTACAATACATAGTGTTTCAGTGTTTCTTTGGACCGAATGCACACTACTTTTGGACCTTTGCCGCCTACCGCCTTCTCTTAGCACTTCCTGGGCCTCTATAGGCTACCCAAACTATCGCTTTGCCTACTGTGCTATCCACGGCACCTAGCGCTCTTTCAACCTCATGCCGTCCTTTACTGTCTATTAGTACGGCCTATAGCACCTAGCCATTATGCTACCTATTAGTACTGCCTAACCTGCCTACTAGGACTGCCTACCTTACCGAGCCTCTGTGTTGCCGTTTAGTATTGCCCATTATGATTAGCCACTGTGTTGCCCATTAGTATTGCCTACTATGTTTAGCCATTGTGTTGCCCATTAGTATTGCCTATTATGTCTAGCCACTGTGTTGCCCAGTAATAGTACCAACCATAAAGATGTTCTGTACACCACACTTGCCCAAACGGCCACGCTACGTAGAGCAAAGCTTACTATGGCTACCCTTCTACCCCTATTCCACAACATAACTCCAACAAAGTTCTTACCTTCCTTCCAGTCCAAGTCCCCGCTTGTTAGTCTGAACGTGCCTCCCTGCCTTAGTGCCTCCTGCCCACTTCTCCCAGTTGAATGGATCCATCACTTCGCTTCCCCACCAACACCTCTTGTCCCCTGCTCTCTCACCATGAAGAATGCAAGACTAGGGTCTTGTTTCCTACACAAGAAATTAAAAACCAGCCTAGTCACCCATCAGGACACCACCAGGTAACGCCACTGCACAGATCATTAATAACATCTCTGCGCCCACAGTCCCTATTGATAACATACCGTCACTCACATCCATCACACTGCCACAACCTCCTCCCTCAGACACACAAAACATCAAAGGAGCTCTCATTAATGCTCGCTCCCTAGTGGGCCATGCTCTTGACATTGCGAACTTAAATTCTACCAACCAACGAGACTTCGTGGCCATATGAGAAACCTGGTTATTCCCAGCTGCCGTTCCCTCTCTACCATTAGCCCTCCCTGACAATCGCACAATCAGAGCAGACGGAGCCACTGGCAAAGGGGGTGGCGTCGCCTTCATAGCCAAATCTCAACTCTGCCTTAGAGAATTCTCCTGCACTTTCAGTTAAACTTCAGCTTACCGCCACCCGCACCATTCTACTGCATCTCATTTATCAGCCCCCCCCCGCCCGATCTCCTCTTTCGAGGAAGACATTTCACTCCTTCTGACACCAAACACTAAACCTGGCTCCCAGATCATCCTGTTGGGAGATGTGAATTTAGGCCTTCATGACTCCAAAGATGTGAACGCCACAATCCTTGAAAATACCATCGCACAACTAGGTTTCAAAGTACGCATTATGTACCCACCCACATTAAAGGTAGTACCCTGGACTGGTTGGCAGACCTCGACTGCTCCACCACTATCCTCAACAATGTACCATGTGCCTGGTCTGACCACCACTACATCACCTTCACCATGCAAGAGAAAGCTTGCCTCAACACTAGCTCGACCATCGCTCCTCCAACTCTGTCTGGGAACAAGCGCAACATAACTCGATAACCTACAGTCCCTACTACAGCCTATTGCCAGCTTACCATATAACTCCGACTAGGACCCCTCCTCGCTGGTAGAAATGTACAATACTACCCTGGAACGAGCAATAAACAAAATTGCACCACTAAAACTTAAAAAGGCTGAAACTTCAACCCACCTAAACAAATGGTTTACAGGTGACCTAAAACTGCTCGCAATGCAAAAAGATCCTCTGAAACCATCTGGAGAAAGAGTCCCTCAATCCCCAACAAAGAAATTCTCCACGGCCGCTACTACCTACAAAGCAGCCATCCTCGGCACCAAAAGAGAAATCTATAATGATAGAATCCAGAATGCCAAGTCAAGTACAAAGGAACTCCACCATACTAAGGTAAGTAACTAGAGTCTCCCACACCCCCTGCAGAAATTTCCCTGAAAGATGCATCCTGGTGTGCGAACATTCAAAGGCCCCGTCAGACAAAATAACCTTACTTCAGTCAAAAATAGAAACAAAAAAAAAACAGCCTATTAGTACTAATAACCTCAAATCACAGGACCCTCAACGTCCAACGCGTACCCCCTTCCACTTCTCTCCAGTCACCATCAAAGTAGTAGAAAATATCATCTTAGGCCTCAACCCCTCCAACTGCCAGGGAGATATATGCCCAGCCCCGATTATCAAGGAAGGAGCAAGAGAACTAGCACCGTTCATAAAAGTCTTGATTAACGCCTCCTTTAAAAGCTGCTCAGTACCTAACAACCTAAAAGAGGCACTAAAACCCTAATCTAGACCCTAACATACTGACCAACGACAGACCTATAACAACCGTACCATTTCTCTTAAAAATACTAGACCGTGGTGCCCATCTCAAAATACAAAAACACTTGGAAGATAATGATTTACTAGGCCTTCGTCAGTCCGTTTTTTTGACCAAGACAGTACTGAAACTGCTCTCTTAGACTTAAATATCCAGATGGATGAAGCCAAAGACAAGGGCAAGTTGACCATCCTCCTACTATTAGACCTCACAGCAGCATTCGATCTTGTGGACCATCAGATCCTGAATAAACACCCAACTTCAGCTGCAGCTTTCTCACCGAATGCTGCCTGCTGGAGCCAATCTTTTCTATCAAATCGAACAACCAGGGTTTTCACGCCCTCAGGGTCCGCGCCCCCCAGTACCGATCCACTTTGATCGTCTTGACAACCTGGGTGTCACCTACAGAAATTATGCTGATGACACCCAGGTCCTCATCACACTCTCTGGCTGCTATGTTAAAGATTCCAAAATGATAAAGGATATCTATCTCGAGTTTCAAGGCTGGATGGCCGCCCACAGCCTGTGTCTAAACTACGACAAAACCGAACTACTGATCATCATTTCAAAAGCTCACCTAAACAAATTGGACAAACGATACACAGCCTTGAATATGGAAGGGAATATCAAAGTGGCCAGCGATGTCAAAACGCTAGGGGTTTACTTCGATTCCACTCTATCTCTCAATACACAAGTTAATACACAGCCTCAACCACGGCCTACAACAAAAAAATCATAAATGCCTGCAAACCCTTCTTATCGAACAACAGCTGCATTATGCTAGCCAGAGCACTGATCCTCTCGAAGTTGGATTATTGTAACACCTTATTCCTAGGCTTCTTGGCACAGAATTTAAATAAACTCAAAATACTTCAGAATAATGCCCTGAGATTGGCACTGAATATCCCACGTTCTAATCATATCTCAGCCTTCAGACGGGATGCACACTGGCTACCCGTGTGCGACACAATCACACTACGATCGCTAGTCATCGCACATAAATGGCTCCGAAATACTTGACGGACAAATTCTCTAGGATGCAGTCAGACAGACCCACTAGATCCTTCATCTCAACCACCTCAACATCCCAAAATACAAACTAAAAACTGCAGGAGGTTTCCGCTTCCCCGTACTAGCGGCCAAATGCTGGAACTCTCATCCCCAGCTATTAGAGCAGAACCCTCCTTCTGGTCCTTTATAGCAAAGGCAAAAGCGTGGCTCTTCACCCAGTGTCCAATCTAACATAGCTGTCTGCAAAGGTCTCACCTTTTTCCCCACATAGCACACTGTATATAATTGTATAGATAACATATATTGTAATCTTATTGTAATCACGTAACCTGCTCTATATTATAAATTTGTACACATGTGTACTGTGATTTGTAACATACTATGTATTCAAGTAAAAGCGGCCAGATACCCTTGGGTTAGGCTCGCTATAAAAGTAAATAAACTAAACTACAATTTCTTTGTACCGATTATATAGCCCTCTCTCCCTCCTAAGATAAGCCTGGCTGTTCTGACTACCCTACCATAAACTCAGGTGGTACAGCCTTAAACTATGAGTGGAGTCTTGTACGGTCTCAGTTGAATGGTTTTCCTAAGCGCTTAGGTGGACTTCAGAAAAACTGTCCTAACAGGGGGAGGGGGGGGGGGAACCCTCCTCACCCACCCCCTGTAAGGCATATCGGGTAGAGACCAGAGCAGCCCGGTCCCTGGTCGATCACACTCCCCCCACACCCCAGAAGGATGGACGTTTCAGTGAACTTGCCAAACTTGATACTGCTTCACTTTTCAGCTACATTAAAACGGTTGATCATCTTCTGTTGGAACAGTCAGTGACACAGTGTAAAATGTTTGGACTTCTTCCTGGTGGGATGGTGTAGAACAATGTTGTCCATTACTTCCCACACTGCTGCTTTACACTGCTCCAACTTGGCTACACCTTCTGAGCTTTCCAATTTAATTTGCCTGTGCGATCCATGATGAAACTGATCAATATTTTTGTAAAACATGCAGGAAATTGTGGCTTTGTTTTGGCAAGATTGATGAATAATCTTTTGTTAGCAAAGGATTGGACATCTTTAAGTTATTTGAAAATCAATTATTGAAAAATGTAAAGCCACTATCAATTCTTGGAATTCACCTTCTGTCCAGACAGCTTTGTCACTAGTCCAACACCATCACTGAAGTTCAAAATCTGGGAATAATTATGGACTCTGATCTGTCCCTATTAATTTTAACAATGGGGAAATACGTATTTTTCATCTGAACAAACTTAAACAGGTAAACACTTTGTCTTTTCCTCAAAATCTTTGAGGTGAAGGCATTTGTCTCATTCCACTTGTATTTTGTCAATTACATCCGTTTGAGCCTTCCGGTACACTAAGAAATATTGCAGTTGGTTCTGAATGCATGGGCCAAGTTCTTATTGGGGCTGAGAAAATGTGATCATTATCTCTTCCTCTCTGACTGCTCTGCATTGGCTGCCAGTGGCCAGCCGAAAAGCATTCAAGTCAATGGACCTCATTCAGAGTACAGCTGTGCAGGTAAAAGTGACAGTAATTCTGTTACTTACTTCCACTTTACTGCCACATTACCCCACGGCCGTACAATGTGTTTGGCGGAAGCTTTGTCTCCAGAAAAAAGCTTTAGGTAAATCTTCCATCTTACTGCCACAGATAGGAGGAATTACTGTTGCAGAATTACTGCTGTAATTCTGCTGAAATCCACATGGTATACCAACAGAAAACTCTCAAACCAACTCCCATGCAGTTTCTTGCTTTAACTCAATTGAAGCACCCTGAAGGGTTTCTTCCAGTATGGGCTCATCTTTGCCTGAAGTGCAGTTTGGAGCAGGGACAACAACTTCTTTACTCTAGATGCGATATTTGCCTAAAATGCGGCTCATGGAAAGGCTGCCCCTCAGCCTCTCCCCAATCCAGTGCGGTCCTGTTCAAGAACATTCCTGAAATTCTATGTCAAATATGCCCTCCCCCACCCCAGCATAGTCCTGTCTCCAATATTACCTGAAGTGCAACTTCCTGCAGGGGTGATCAGCATCATCTCCTTTCATGCACTCTTCCTTTGTCCCGAAGTCGCAGAACTCCTGCACCTGGGCACGGCCCCGTGAGCGGAACTTCTCCACAATTGACTGTTCCTTGGCTGTGGTCGTGTTAAGCAACTCCAGGATCTCCTGGCTCACCTGTGGCATGGCAATAGAGACACAATTGCATAAGGTACAGAGTTTTTGGCATGGAGGGCTCACAATATAAAAAGGGTGTCAGGGACAGAGAGATTACGATGTGGGGCACTGAATAGAATGGATGTGGGGAGTGTAAGGCAAGTTATTCCATAGCCCTATAGTGAGGGTGTAAGCCTACCCATCCTTAGAGAAATAACAGGGTGTCATCAAGTTGGTCCCAAATCTCACAATGGGCAGTGCTGCTAAGCAGTCAGGTTTTACTTTTAGGAGGTGAATCAGATGGTATAAAAGCCCAGAGACTTACAAAATAAAATACAGCACACATACTGTAAAAATATATATACACATACATTTAGTATTGCATATATTTAAAACAAACACTTTGATGGATGAAAAATAACTCCACCTCAACATAAAACACAACATAGAGAAGTATCCTAATAGTGAAGTGCTACGCCTATACAGTTCCTAAACAGGAGGGAGAAGAAGGGGGAAACACTTTAAGCAACAGGTTCAGAGGGCAATAAACACTTGGCCCAGTTAAGCCCATAAAACAAGTTGCAAACGTGTACCTACAATCTGATACTGTAACACTACATACCCTATTTAATTGCTTCCTAGCTAGGTTTGTGCTCGATAAACCCATACATACTTACATACATACAAACACCATTATATCATATAGGTGAAAGTGCACTGCCATGATTTATTATACTAAAATATCTAACAAATCGCTGGCATTAAAATTATGATTTCTGTTCAGAAGAGGCCAGGAACACAAGGGGGGGAGGGCATGGAAACATGTCAGTCCTGGTAAATCACTTTTCAGGCATTCACAAGTTTCTTCCATAGGGATCATGGGGAGAAACCCAACGGGACTACTGTGGTTATGGGGAAAAGCTAAGCAAGTTCTTGTATTATCCCAGAGGTGCAGCAGGAGGAGGAGCAATCAGCCAGAGGCATCGGGATCCCCTATCTCCTGCTCCCCAGAAGCATTCCAGCCCAATGTTTGAGAAACAAGGTTTTAGAGGGAGCCCAGAGATCACTCTGGTCAAAGGAGATAAACAACGGAGTGAGGGCTGCAAAACCACACTTCTCCCCAACAAAGGGGATCCTGAGAAGGGACCAGACAGTGTCAGGATCGAAGGACCTGGGATGGGTACTTCTGGCACTGGCAGCTGCAAATTTGGCTAAGGAACAGCAGGTGTATTGGTGAGTTTGGGGTTGCATTTAGGTTGTGAGGTCTGGTTGGTGTGACTCGAACCCATGACCCAGATGAGGAAAGCCCAATGAGGTAGACCCCTGGAGAGAACCCATGAGGCAAACATAGAAGAAGCAATGGCGTAACAGGAGCACTCTACAAGATTCAGAAAGGGTCACAGGTGGAACCAGGAGAGCAGCATGGTATAGCTAGCCAACAAGGAAATGGTCCCACAGAGAAGACAATGGCCAGAGGTGACCTAGGATGTCCTATGGCAGAGCTGAGGTGGCATAACTAACGACAACTAGCAGCCACTCTGGTTTCCAGATCAGAAAGCATCCTTGTTGTCCAACCGTTAGGAACTTGGGTAAGAAGGATGTTACCAGGGGAACAGCAACTGCAGACAAGAGAGTCTAGCAGGGACAGCCAGCCCAACCAGCAAAAAGGGCTACAAGAGGCAAAGAAGAGTACAACAAGGAATTCCAATATCAATGAGAGGAAGGATGAAAAGGACAAAATACTCAGGGTCTGGCCAGTATGGTCAAACTGAAAGACACTCCCACACAGGATGTAGATTGGATTATCTAGGGAGCTTTAAACTAGTGTGCACTGGTATTAATCTAAACCAAGTGTTCCTCTGTGGGCATTAGTAAAACTGCCATTTAGACTATGCCCCATGGACCAGAGACACAAAGAAAGGCCAAAAAACAAAATAGGCAGGATTAGAAAGGCCACAAAACAAATTGGGCAGGATTAGGGCTTAAAAACAACATTAGAACCACAAGACATACAGATCAGCACATATCAGCCCATTTTACTCCCTACAAATAGACAAATACTCCCAACAAAATCAAAATCGGGAGTACAAATACTACTAACAATAAAATAAAATAAAAAAGGATCTAATGGACACAGCATCACAGCAGGCAAAGTTTTAAGGATTACAAAAGGATTTCTATTTTTTAATCTTCTAGACTATACACCCGATGGGAACGGGATTTGATATTTTCCTTTTACTACCCAAGAAAATACTTGTACTCCCAACTTCAAACAAGTATTTGTAGAGCCAAAGGTTTGAGCTTTTTTGTAGGTATGGAACAGGCATTTGGCAGTCCCTGCCATGATACTACCTGGCCATAAAATAGCGACATCCGGACAATAGTGTGAAAACCTGGGAATATGATAGCAGTGCCTGGCAAAAGGCTATCTAATATCAATACAGAAGGCAAGACTGTTGGCTTTGCCAGTGCTCGTTTTAAAAGTTTAAAAGGACTTCAGTGCAAGGAAAAGATGTAAGGAGACACATACTGCATTGGCGGTAAAGGTAATTCCGCCCAGCGGAATTACTGACAAAATACGTGAATTTGGTGGAATTTCTGTTACTGCTCCATAGGGGAGCGGAATTTCCACCCGCTGAAATTCTGCCAGCGGAAAAACGGCACTGCTATAAAAGGAAGCTCCCTGGCAGCCATTTTGGAAATCACAATCCTTTGGATATCAATACACAGGAGTGCCATCCAAACACCAAAATCACCAAAAACATGTCTGGAGGAAAGGGGAAGAGCACAGTCCCCGATATGAGGCTGAGGAAGCCTATGTTCACTGAGAATGAATCGCAGAGCAGGTAGTGGCCAACTCGGAGGAGCTATACGAGTCGCAACACCGGAAAACCAGCCAGCAGAGGGAGAATGCCATACAGTGTGAAATTAGAGAGAAGATGGTGGCTGTGGGGCATGTGCAGGGGGCAGAAGAAATGAACAAACGGTGGAACGTCCTGAAGGCCAGGGTGAGTCTGATCTCCTTCCACCAAAGGGAGACAGCAGCCACTTGTGGCAGCAGCGCGGAACCCCTCAACTTGCACCCTGGGAGGAGATGGTGAACGGCATATTACACATGGCTGGCATAGATGGCATGGGCACTGCAGAAATTGGAGCCATCAGCCAGGGTGAGTACCTGTACCCCTTCTTCCTCCTTCTCACATCCCACGCCCCTCCGGTCACAGAGGCGGTGTCAGCCTCCTCTTTCACCCTAAATGTCTCTCCTCATCTCCCACCATTCCTCTTCCCACCTTCTCCTCCTTCGAATCTCTCTATAAATCCTTTACTCACCCCACGCTATCTCCTTCTTAATCGTCTACAGACCCCCTGGCCCCCTCTCTTCCTTCTATGATGACCTTGACCATCTTCTCTCCCTCATTTCTCCCTCCCCTACTCCTCCCTCTATCCTTGGCGACTTCAACCTCCCTCTCTACCTCATCTCATCCCTCCCCTCTCCTCTCCTCTCCTTACTCGACTCCCACCTCCTCTCTCCACTTCCAAACCCCCCCACCCACTCCTCTGGCTCCACTCTCGATCTCATCTTCCTCTCATCTCACTCTTCCTCCCCTGTTTCGTCCCTCCCCAACTATCTCTCTGATCACGCCCTTTTCTCCTTCACCCTTCTTTCCTCCTCTCTGTCCTCCCCCACTCCCTCATCTCACTCCTCCTCACGTCGCATTCTCCGCAATTTCAACCCTTCTCTCTTCCTCGACTCCTGCACCTCCTCCCTCCCCCCTCACTTCTCATCCCTCTCCGGCAACGACGCCCTTTCCTCCCTGTCCTCCTCTATATCCTCCAGTCTCGACCAACTCTATCCTCTCACTTCCTTCTCACCCTCTCGCAAACCTTCCCAACCCTGGTTCTGCTCTCATCTTTAGTCAATGTGTCGCCTCCTCCGTCGCCTTGAAAGACGCTGGCTCAAATCCCCTTCTCTGGCTAACCAATCCTCATACTTCTCTTATCAATCTCTCTTTGACTCCTGCCTTACATCTGCCAAGCGCTCCTACTAACCTCCTCCACTCACAAGCTTCTCACCCCCGCCGTATCTTCCAGGCCCTCTCTCGTCTTCTCTCCCCTCCTACTTCTGATCCTTCAACAAACTCCTCCCTCTGACTTTGCCAAGTTCTTCTCTTCCAAAATTCTCACTTCGCCAGACCATCCTCACCTCTTTTTCCCCCCTCCTCCCCACCCCTCCCACCTCTGCTATTATGTCCACTTTCTCTCCTATCACCCCAGCCTGTGTCTCCCATCTCCTGTCCAAAACTCACCCCACTGCTGCCCCCTCCAATCCTATCCCCACCTCCCTCATCCCCAAAATCTACCCCCTCCTTATCCCCTACGTAACCGCCTTCTTTAACATCCGTCTCTCCTCTGCATCCTTTCCCTCAGCTTTCAAACACGCCACCATCATCCCCATCCCGAAAAAGCCCTCTGCTAACCCTCTTCTCACCTCCAAATTCCGGCCAATCTCCCTTCTCCCCTTCATCTCTAAGCTCCTCGAGCGCCTAGCATACATTCAACTCTCATCTTTTGCTTCCTCCCACTCCCTCCTCCCCCCTCTCAGTCTGAGTTCTGCCCTAAACACTCCACTGAGACTGCCCTCACTCACGTACTTAATTCCTTCCTCTCTGCACGCTACGCCAAACAATCTTCACTTCTAATCCTCCTTGACCTCTCCGCTGCTTTCGACACTGTTGACGACCCCTTACTTCTCAGCACTCTGTCCTCCTTTGGCTTCAAAGGCACTGTCCTCTCCTGGCTCTCCTCTTACCTCTCTAACCGATCTTTCACGGTCTCCTGGGGTGGGCATACCTCAGACAGCCTCCCCCTGAGCTACGGAGTCCCTCAGGGTTTTGTACTTGGACCCTTTCTCTTCTCTCTCCTCTATACCTCCCTTCTCGCCCTTGTCATCTCTTCCTTCGGCATCTCTCACCACTTCTACACCGATGACGCCCAACTCTTCCTCTCCTTCTCTTTCTTCACTGCTGACCTCCACCACACTCTTTCTTTCTGCCTCACGACCATAAAAAACTGGATGTCTTCCCACTTTCTTTCCCTCAACACTGACAAGACTGAAGTACTTTTCTTCCCTCCTAACACTACTTCCCCACCCCCCCTTTCATCTACTTTCCCCCTTCCAATCTCCCCATCTCGTCCCACGCCCGCAATCTTGGCCTCCACCTGGACTCCTCTCTCTCCTTTTCTAACCATATCTCCCTAACCTCTTGCGCCTGTCGGCACCACCTGTTCAACATCCGCAAGATCCGCTCCTCCCTCACCTTCCACGCTTATTTTCTCCCGCCTTTTCTACTGCTCCTCTCTTCTTTTTGGTCTCCCCGCCTCTCACCTGACTCGTGGCTATCTCTGCCTCTCTCTCTCATAACTCGGCTGGCTTCCCTTCCCCTCACTACTGAAATTTCAATTCCTCTGTCTTGTCTACAAATCTCTCCATGACCTTGCCCTCTCCCCCGTCCCCCATCTCTCTTCCCTCCTCTCATTTTACCATCCCTCCCGTTCTCTACGGTCCGCTGTTCTCTACCTTCTCACAGTACCCCGCCTCGCGCTTCCGCTCCTTCCAACTCCTGGCCCCCCCCTCCACTGGAACTCCCTACCTCTCTCCATCCGCTCCTCCTCCACCTCCCCTCCCCAAACCCCTACCCCCTTCCACTCACCTCCCCCCCCTCCCACTGACCTCACTGGACACTGTCACCTAGAGGGCAAGAGGCCACCTGGGATTCTCCCCCCCTCACCACCCCCACCGTCTCCCACCCTGCTAGCATCGAACCTAATTCTCATACCCTCAACCTTCCCCCTCCCCCCCCCTCCTCCTCCCCTTGAGTAAATTGTTCCATATACTGTACTTCTGGTTTGTAATAAGCTTCTCTAAATTTTGTATCTTGTTGTTACTCTGTAAAGTGATTTGGCGTAAAGTGCTATATAAATTCAATAAACATAAGTGTAGAACCATGTAGGCATACGCAAATGCTGCGACTGCCATGCATACATACAACAGCAACCGCAACTATGCATGAAGCGTCCACGTAAAACAGCAAGCCACCACCACATGAGTCACTGAAGCCATGACACCCCACACACGTCAACGAAGTCGATGGGGAGGAGACAGGCAAGCACTACCATGGCACGACAAGAACAATGCACATCCACAATTACCCCTTGCCCGCACACCGGCCACCCATGCAAATCAACACTGCATTGACCGCGTCCAGGACCAACCTTGAACACCAATGGACATGTGTGCCAGCCCCACGAGCTCAGCAACTGCAACGTACGACACCAACACGATGACCGACATCAAGTTGACACAACCCACACAGTACCCAATATCAACCAATCAGCTGACAGCACCACATTAACACAAAGTATCGAGAGGACCCGATGGCCATGTGCCCAGGTACTCATTGTGACAATCGGACCCTGCTCTGGAGTATGTGCACATGCAAATCACCCCCCGCCAACCACGTTGACTCCCTGATACAATGCCTGCTACCTCAACATTAACAGTCAAATGACTCAACACCCCCTGCCGGTGCAATACACTGGGAGGGCAAAGTACAAGTGACAGTGTGAATGTTGGCTTGCCATGCACAGCCTATCCAACGTACTTGTGCACATTTCAATTTTTTTCCAACAGGCACCATGCATGACCTCCTTCGCGCCTCATAATAGCCCATCTCCTGTGGTGTAGCAGGGTTTCTCACAGGGGTCATTAGCTATGGCAACTGCATATATCCAGCATCACCTGCAAAAAATGAATGGACTGTGTGAGATATGGTGGTGTGTGGGCCAGGGAAAAACTAATGGTCCTGACATGTATACCCCTATGTGCATGACTCAGTGGTTGGGCAGGGTACACCTGGCGTGCATCAAGGTTGATGGGACTTAGGCTACATGGGTCCTTTGCAGTCATTCACGTTGTGGGAGTCTGCAGTCATGTGGTATCTATCACTACTGTGGCAATGGCCTGGCACTGGTCAACTATGATGTCACAGTGCGCCATGTAGGTTTCAAGGTAATGCTTACATGTGTTGTACATAGCCCTGGTTGCATGGTGCTGTGTTGCATGGCTGGATGCCCTGTGTTGTCACATGGTTCAAGTCTGTGTGCTGGGATGGGTCAGTCAGGGTACTTGGTCCATTATCTGTTATCAGATTATCATGTCGATTCATCATGGAACTTGTAATTCATTCACTTTACTACAGCTTACATACCCCGAGGTGTGTGTCAGTGCTTTTGGCTGTGAGGTCTGAGTGCTACTTACGCACAAGCCAGGTGTGCTGTGCTCTATGCATCTCCATGTATGCAGGTAGGGTGTTGTTGCGCAGATTCATGAAGGCATGTGTAGCCTCAGGATATATCGGGCACAGCAGTGGCTGATGAGGAGGGTGGCATCACAGGTTATCTGCACATTCATCAAATGGTATGGTTTCCGGTTGCGGTATACATGTTCTGTTGCCGGTGGGGGTTGTGTAGGAGGGGGTTTTAGAGGTTGGGCGGTGGGGAAGAGGGGCACTAACATCACATGGATGCAATCCAATGCCGCAATGGTGTGGGGAAATGAGTAATGTTGTAGAATTATGACTTGGCTGCATGCACCTGTGCCTGGGTGATGGGCATGGCGATGTGCATGCCTCATTAGGGCATCTAGGAATTGGTCCAGCACCTTGTAGAAGGTGTGCTGTGGCATCCCATGCAGTGTCCCAACTGTGTGTTGAAATGCACCTGTGCCAGAAATGTAGGACTGCCACAAGCTTCAGCAGGGGGGTTGGGTGAGGGGGGAAGGGGATGCCTGTTCTGATGGCAATGGTTTGTTGGATGGTCCAGTCGGTAGAGGGTGAGTAATTGGCTGTCTGAGTGTCCCTGGGAAAGGGCAGACATGTGGTATGGGTGGCCACCGCAGTATGAATCCCCTGCGCCTTTGTTGTGCCCGTCTCCTTCCCTGATGTGGTCCAGCATGCTGCTTTAGCTGTATGTAGAGTATCAGGTTGTGGAGCCTGTAATCTACGTCTGCTTTTGGCTGCATGTTGCTTGGATGTGTGTTGGGGAGTGGGTGTGGGACTTTTATACTCCTCCCGAGTGGTTCTGGTGCATCTGGCCCATGATTTGGGACACCTGTATGCATTTACCTCCACTTAACTGTGCTGTGTTTTGGCAGAATTTCCTCTGATTTTTCGAGGTACTTCTGCCGTTTGTTTACTTGTAATGTGGCAGTAATTGGTTTTTGTTTTTTGACGGCGATTCCGTCAGTGGAATTATTCCTGGTGCCGATTCTGCCGATTCTTGGCGAATTTACAGCTTGTGGTAAATCAGCCAGAGTTAATTCCACCAGTGGAATTACGCCCAATTTTTGCCCTCTCACAATATGGCATAGTGGTATAGTTGGAAGTCACAGGGTTACCAACGGTTTTACCACTTAGTGCCATACTCGTAATGAGGCCCTTTGATGTTATGCAGGGAATTACCCAGAACTCCGATGTAAAAATGGAAGCGGGACTTAAGATGGAAGTGAAGCCCGGTAAGATCGATCCTGTGCAGAGCTGGGAGCTGCCGAGTACCAAGAGATCCTCAGTCGTGAGGACCTGGCCAGTGGGCGTACCAAAGAGGCACAGATAAAACAGAGAAACGTGTTATGCAGTGGATGAGAACTTTGAGGAACGGAGAACCGAGTGAGCAGTGGCATGACTTGGGAAAGGTGGACTATCCAGACCAGGAACAGCACAGACCACAGTAGCTGTGGCTATGCTGGGCCACACCGAAAAACCATGAAGAGTCGGCATGACCGCTAAAGCTGTTTGGCGCCGAGAGCTATCCCCATCCCAAAGAGAAATCTTGAGACACTAGCATGTGAACAAGAAGGTAACGGAAGAGGCAGGACACCCAGTCAGGAGCAGGGGCACATGCAGCCTTACTTGTCCTAGTGACACAATCAGTGTTTACAAAAGAGTACAACTAACTACAGGACTCAGTCTACTTGTCTCAGTAAGGGGACCCATCTCATTAAGAAACAGAATAATCCTAACAAAGAGTTATACTAGAGCCCATCTCACTAAGACCGAAATTGAGGAACGAAACCCTCACAGTGGTTTGGAATACCTGATTCAGTCCGAAGCAAAAGTCAGCTTACCAGGGCAAGGGAAGATTTGTGTAAAACATGTTTCTGAGGAGATAAGGAACCAAAGGAATACAGAGAGTCAAGACCCAGAAGGGACATTTGGGATCCTCAAAAGTATTGGGGAAAGGAACCTTTACAGAGACACTTCAAGAGAATGCAGTCCAAAGATGCGAAACCCCAAATACAGCACAGGGAAAAAGTTCATTTCCAAAGGAAAGGGGACGCCAGGAGGGTGGAAAAGTCTCAGAGAAGAACTAAAGAAATAGCCAAGAAATACTTGAAAATCATCAATTAAGGCCAAACAGTCAATCTAGGAGAAGGGAGTCATTCTCCTGGACATTTGAGTGTTTTTCCTTGGCAATGGGGATAGAATATATTAGTTTTAAGACGGGAATAGACTGTTTACTTTTTTCGGAACTTTACTTCTGAAGACGATCTAGTTCGTTTTGATAGGTAGGGAAACCCATAGAATAAGGATAAGATATGCAATGTTCTTATTTTAATAAACCACTCATTAATATGACAAAAACTGATCAGTCTCCTTCTGACCCACCACAAAGGGCAGGTACTGGGTCAGAATGGTCATAGCGATTAGCATAATTATTGGCAGTTAGGGATATTTTTGCAGTTTTCCCTCTATTGATGGCAATGGGACCTCAGGCATGTTTTAGAATCCTGAATTACTTTTTAAGTAGGTAACCTTTGTAGTTAATTTAGCAGCTGAACTCATTCATATTGGGGTATTTGTCAGTCCCCAACACTGTCACTGAATGAAGACTTTCTACAATTCATATTTTCTTGCGTTTCTAATTTGTACCACACACCACCTTAAGTGGAGTGGTACGGGTGTACAATGCATCTCTTTTCCTGTTGTCTGGTGTCATTTTGTATGCCTTTGTAAAGCGACTAGGACAGGCTGCTGGCAACGAACTGTGTTTTACCACAGGATAAGGATTCATACTTCGATAGTGCCATTTTGAATACCGTCTACTGGGTTGTCCATATACGTCATTGGACAGCCCTTAGCTGTTTGAATGGTGCAGAACTTTGCCTTTGGGGGGCTCAGGCAACCCAGCAGGTCATATCTTGGATAAGAGCAGAGAGTCTGGATCCAATCTGGAGGCTAACCGCTGGAGCCAAGAATCTGAAGATGAGAAGAACATCCCTGAAGACAGAACTGCAGCGGCAGCATCCAGCATTTCCAGAGCCATCACAGAGGATCACCTGGTTCATCACCAGCAACATGGGACTAAAGTAGTTTCCTCCCTTGGACAGGTGGGATTAACCAGTTCTGTGACCTGCATCCTAATTGTTGAGGTGAATTTTCATAACCAGCCCTGTGGGAGGGTTCTGAGGCCCCACCCTAGTTGATGAAGAGGCTCTAATCAAACTATCAAGGTAAGCATGGATCGAGTGTTAGGGAATATTTTCTTTTTGCAACTTTACCACCATCGTTTCCTGTATAAGCCCATTCTTTTTGCTCCATATTGGATTCTGTCCTGACTTTTTGAAGTGAAGTAGAGCCTTCAGCTTCGCTTGCCTTTCGCTCATTTGTTATAGGGAAACTGACTAGTCCTTCAGATCATCAGTACTGGGAAACTTGGCTTCTCTTTTTAATTCTTGTGTTTTTACATTGCACCTTACAGTGCAGTGCAAGGGGGATACTTTTGTATCACCCTAGTTTCTTACTCATGGGATTTTTGATTACTTTTATATGTGCCAAAGGGGTAGCTGGTGGCAGCAGTTCTATTTTTACTGTTTTTGCATTATTTTTGGTGTGCACATTTGCGGTTACTGCATATGGCTACTAAACAGGGCTAGTGCCCTAAAATAGTCATGCCACGAGATTCTCACTTGTTCTTTGGCCACACTATAGTGTGGCTTTCTTCCTGCCTTCTCAGGTCAGGAAAGCACTTATAAAAAGGTCACACACTTTCTTTCCCAGGAAAGCTGCTGCATTCATTGCCTAGTGAGCTTGTGTGTGTGGCCCAGGAAGGGGCTGGCACTGTCCAGACCCAGTCCACATGCAGTATTGTGTGATAATACTAGTTTCATTTTTCAATGTGTTCCAAAGGCCTTAATAAATAATTATTATTATAACAAATGTGTCCTAGCTGAATTATTGTGTGTTATTCTCTCTTTAATCATGGAAGGCCCCTGACCACGCTCACACTCTCCAAAGACTAAGCCTTGACTGCTCTCCACACTACCTTCACTGGATTTTGTATATGCCCTCAGAGATCCCCGTTTACCATAACTAGGGTGGCCTCATAAAATATGTCCACTAGGGCCGTCAAGAGATATAGGGGTGGTGTAATAGTGCAGTTAACCACACACAGAGCACTCAAGTCAAGAAACCGAAGTGGAAAATGAACAAGTTACTCTCTTACCTGGCTACGTTCTTTCGATGAGATGGTCCGACGACGTATTCCATATCTGTGACAGTAATCACTACAGCTGTGCTGCTTCGGAAAATCTTTCGGCATCTGCGTCCTGCGTCGATGACATCGGTATGCTGTCCTCGAGGGCTTCCGTCGAGCCGACGTCACCGGATGTTATAAGTAGGACGCACGACGCCCGTAGCCTCAGTTGTAGTTTTTTCCCCAGAACGTGTGGCACCAATCTTCTGCCAGTATGACCACAGAAAGCCTTGCGGAAACGTAAGCTGCAATCGCATAAGAAATTCTGTAGCGGGGTAGGCAGGGCGGGAGCGATATGGAAAACGTCGTCGGACCATCCCATCGAAAGAAAGTTACCAGGTAAGAGAGTAACTTCTTCGAGGGGATTGGGTCCTCCTACGTATTGCATATCTATGACAGACTCCCAAAGCAGTACCAACATATGGAGGAGGGAAAAAGAATTTAGAATATAGAAATTTAGAATGTCCAATCAAATTGCAGAGTAAAGGACCGCCTTGCCAAAAGCCAGATCCTGCCCACGGATAGAATCTAGGGAGTAGTGTCGTACAAAAGTATGGACCTAAGCCCAAGTGGCTGCTTCACAGATGTTACGAATAGGGCAGTAGAGGCAGCCATACCCCTAGTAGAATGGGCCCGTAAGCCTACCGGAGGGTCCTTACCCGCCAAGCGGTAACGTTCAGAAATTGCCAAGATAATCCATCTAGACAAAGTCTGCTTAGTAACAGCTTGTCCCAAACGCCTTCCAGCGTAACCTATAAAGAGCTGATCATCCACTCTGACCCGGGACATGCGTGAAATGTAGAAACTTAAAGCTCTCCTAGGATCCGACCTATGGAGCCTCTCCTCTTCCTTACCAGGATGCGCAGGAGGATAAAATGCCAGAAAAATGACCTTCTGGCTTAAATGAAATTCTGACACCACTTTCGGAAGAAAGGAAGGACAAACTCTAAGGACAACCCTGTCCTTATGAAACACAGTGAAGTGTGGCTTAACTGAAAGTGCCTGTAACTCACTCTGCGAGCGGAAGTGACCGCAACTAAAAATACAGTTTTAAGGGTTAACAGTCTCAAAGGACAAGAATATAAAGGCTCAAATGGAGCACCCATTAGGAACTTTAGAACAAGGTTCAAATCCCAACCGGGCACCTGGAAAGGTGACGATGGGAACACATTAGTGAGCCCTTTCAAAAACTGAGAAATTAAACGAATTTTGAAATAAGAACACTCCTCAGACGAGCGCTTAAATATGGACAGCGCCGCCAGGTAACCTTTAATGGTACCCACTTGCAGACCCTTGTGGGCTAAAGAAAGCAAAAAAGACAGAACCACAGGAATGTCACATGAAAAAGGCTCCACATTCTTAACCCTGCACCAGTCGCAGAACTTTCTCCAACGGCAACTATACAGGGACTTTGTTGCCGGTCGTCTGGCCGAAAGCAACACCTCCATCACGTCTTCAGGGAGTTCCCAATCCTTATAGCTCAACCTTTCAGAAGCCAAGCGTGAAGGTTGAGGGATCTGGCCTCTGGATGGAGAACCTGACCCCCCCCGCCCCCCCGTGAGAGCAAATCGTCTCTGTAGGGAAGACGATGTGGAGGGCAGACGGACAACTCGAGAAGGTCCGGGTACCACGTCCTCCGGGCCCATGACGGAGCAATGAGGATCATTTGGGAACCGAACCTCCGCAGCACTTGCGGTATGAGGGGGACTGGAGGAAACGCGAACAGCAGTGGGAAGGACCACTCCACCACGAACGCGTCTCCCAAGGCTCCTCTTGGAGGAAATTCCCACAAGCAGAACCTTTTGCACTTCCGGTTGACACTGGAGGCGAAGAGATCCACTTGAGGGGTCCCCCAAAGGGCGAAGATCTCCAGGAGAATCTCCTGAGCCAACTCCCACTCGTGAGAGATCGCGCTCTGCCTGCTCAGAGCATCCGCCGTCTCGTTTACGTCGCCGGCCAGATGAACTGCAGAGACCGAAACTTCCTGCTGGATGGCCCAGAACCAGAGCTGCATCGCCTCCCTGCCCCATCCCCCTTTTTGTTGAGGTAGTGCATGGCCACTGTGTTGTCCGTCAGAATCAGGACATTCTTTCCTCACACAGTCGGCAGAAAAGCCTTCAGGGCAAGCCTAATGGCCCTCAGCTCCAACAGATTGATATGGAGTCTGGACTCCGACAGAGACCAACGACCGCTGACTCAACTCGTTGGCATGAGCTCCCCATCCCGTGAGGGATGCGTCCGTCACGATCGTCACCTTTGGCCATGGTAGCCAAAACGGAGCCGCCCTCATCAGATTGCCCTCATCGGTCCACCACAAAAGGTCCTGGGTGACCGAGGGCGGCACCTGCACGGGGTCCGACATCCTGCCGGAGGACTGAGACCACTGCATCTTGAGAGCCCATTGCAGAGATCTCATCCGCAACCTGGCCTCTGGCACCAGAAGAATGCAGGATCCCATGAGGCCTAGCAACCTCAAGAACTGAAACGCCTGGAGACTCTGGGCGTGTTGAAACTTGTGCACCATCTTCTGAATGTGATGAGCCCTCACCTGGGGAGGAAAACACTGCCCCAGGGACGTGTCGAGCACTGCTCCGATGTACTGGTGCCGCTGAGTTGGCATCAAATGGGACTTCAAGTTGAGGGAGAAGCCCAGCTTGTGAAGGGAGTGGCAGGTGACTGACAGATGATCCAGGACTTGCTCGGGAGAGCGCACCCTGATCAACCAATCGTTCAGGTAGGGGTAGACGTGAACCCCCCCCCTTTCCTGAGAAACGCTGCCACCTCCACCATGAGCTTGGTGAAGACCCTCGGGGCAGAGGTCAACCGAAACGGCAGGACCCAAAACAGCAGGACCCGAAACTAAAAGTGCGAGTCGCCAACCACGAACCTCAGGTACTTCTTGTGCTTTGGATGGATCGGCACATGAAAATAAGCGTCCTTGAGGTCGAGGGACACCAACCAGGCCTGAAGTTGAAGGGTCTGGAGGACTTGAGAAAGAGTAACCATCTTGAACTTGACCTTCCGGAGGAGCTTGTTCAAACCACGCAAGTCCATGATGGGTCTCAATCCCCAGTCTTTCTTCGAAATCAAAAAATAAGGGGAATACCATCCCTTGTTCCTCTCCACTACAGGCACCAGTACTATGGCGCCTTTCTCCAGCAGAGATAGAATTTCCTGCGCAAGGAGTGGATCCGGACTCTTCAACAAGAGATTCCCAGGTGGATTGTCGCAAGGCCCCTGCCGGAAAAGAAGACAGTAGCCATGGGCCATGATCTCCAGAACCCACACATCTGAAGTAATGGCATGCCACTCTACAAAATGGTGCGCCAGCCTTCCCCCCCAACCAGTGAACCATGGGACATGGCCTCATGACTGCGCTGAAGCGGCTGCGGCAGTGCCTGAGGGCAAAGAGGCAACTGCCCGAGCAGCCTTGGCACCTCGAGTACCCTATTTTCCACCTCGAACTCCTACAGTGCCCCCTTTGACTTGCAGCTCCTCTCGATTTACTAAAGGAAGAGTAATATCGAAAGGAACCTCCCCTAGGACGAAAAGGCATAGGTTGGTGAACTGCAGCGCTCAACGATTTCGCTGCAGCTTTGGAGGTCTGCAACCTCTCAAGGCTCTTGTCAGCCTTGCTGCCAAAAAGATGTTGACCATCAAAGGGCATGTTGAGGAGTCGGGCCTGCACATCAGGAGCAAACCCCGACTTCCGCAACTACGCAAACCTGCGTATTACGCTGCTCGCCGCCATGGACAGGCTGACACAATCTGCCATGTCCAGACTCAACTGAACGGACTCGCACATGGCATCCTTGCCATCCTGCGCAATAGCAAGAAAAACATCCCGTTCCTCCCCTTCCGGAATATGTTCAGCCGCCAATGAAATACAGTTCCACAGAGTGTGCGTGAAACTTGGCAAGGCACACACAGAGTTGGCTGCCTGTAAAGCCATACCCCCTGAAGAAAACACTTTTTTTGCCCAGCCATCAAAATGCTTGTCGTCCCTATCAGGAGGGATGGTAGGGTACGATGCCTGCTTTGATGGGGCCGTATCCGCCTGCACCACCAAACTCTCCGGAGTAGGGTGCGTGGTCAAATAGCAAGGGTCGCTACTGGCTGGGCGGTATTTTCGCGGCAAAGACTTGCTCATTGCCGGGAGATTCTCTGGAGCAGTCCAAGCCGCTGCCACCCTTCTTTGCAAGGTCATATGGAATGGCAGTACCGGGTCAGTTGGAGGACCTTGGTCGAGGATGTCCGTCAGGTCATCCTGCAGAAAATCCACAGGTGGCGCAGACTACCCCAAGTAGTCCGTGACCCTCGACATAAGGTGCCGGTACGAGGACTCGGCATGAGTGCCAGGCTCAGGCCTACAGAACTCCACCTCCGGAGAGGTGTGCAGACCACTGGCGTGCAGCGACTGACGCAGGTCTTCAATCTGGCTATGACCAGACAAAATCTCGTCAGGCACCCTCCTCAGGTACCATACCTTCCTCAGACCTCTCATGCCCCTCAGAAATATAATTCGGAGGCTGGAATGAGGGCACAGAAAAAGGGACAAAGACATTCTTAGCTTTGGCTAGAACCTTTCTAGGGGGTTCCACCGTGTCACGGGGTACCTCCGACAAAGCAGCCTCGAAAGGCATCGAGGGCGTCGATGGAATCGGCGTCAAGCGTGGTGCTGACAGCTTCGACAGTCCTCGAGGGCAGAGCCCCAAGCGTGTTCTTCGACAGCCTGGGCGCCGAGGGCGTCAACGGCTTCCTCGGAGGCGGAGCCTCGAGAGAGTCCCTCGACAACCTCGGCGCCGATGTCTTCCTCGAAGACTTCGCAGGCTCCGACGGTCTCGAGGGTGTCGAGGACCGGGACCTGGAACGGGCATGTCTAGAGCGACCATCCTTGTCCAACCGGGACCTCGAAGGCGGACGCGACTGGTCGCAACGACCGCTCGAGCCCTAAGTCGGACAAGCAACGTCTCTAGCACGTTCGCGGCCGGTGTCTTTCGACGGCGCCGACGGAACGGAGCCCTGCGACTGAAAAATCGCCATCATCTCCTGCCGGAATGAATACCATTCCGCAGGAGTGGAATGCTTGTTGGGACAAGCAATGTGCCGGCGGGCGGAGTCCTTGGACGAGGACGGGGAAGGCGACTGGTGACGACGCTTCCGTGAGTGCCTCGAAGAGGCAGAGGAATGGCGGGAGCTACTCCTGGACCGAGACCCCCCCCCCCCGGACTTACACCGACGATGCAGAGAGTCGCCCCTCGAATCGTCCGTCGAAAGTTCAGTGAATCGCGACTTATGAGGCTTGGCCACCTTACCCACCGACAGCTTCTTCTTACGCTCCTCCAAAGCATTTGATGTAAGCGACTGGCAGACGACGCAATCATCCGTATTGTGGTCCTCCCCGAGGCACCGGAGGCAAGCATCATGCATGTCCGTCAACGACATCTTAGACCCGCAGACCCGACACTTCTTAAAGCCCGACCGCGGGGTGGAAGAAGCCGAAGACATCATAGGTTTACACAATGAACAGGTTCGAAGAAGCGAAAGAACAGAACCGAGGCGCGCCGAGATCTCCGAAGCGAACACTTTCGTGGAAAAAAACAACTGAGGCTACGGGCGTCGTGTGTTCTACTTCTAACATTTCGGTGACGTCGGCTCGACGGAAGCCCTCAAGGACAGCGCATCGATGTCATCGACGCAGGACTCAGTCGCCGAAAGATTTTCCGAAGAGCACAGCTGTGGCGATTACTGTCATAGATATGGAATACGTCGGAGGACCCAATCCCCTCGAAACTATTTTAGTACGTGTAAGGGAGGCATTCTATCACAAGTAGGACACTGACACAAAGGTACAATTTGTAAAACCTTTAATTAAGTTTCAATGTAGTTGGTGAAACTCTTACTTTGCCTTATAACTAGGATGGGAGTAACCCGACCATCAAATAATAAAACAGTCCTGGTTGTGTCTCTCAAATCAAAATGGCCTATACTAACAAAACCCTAATGCCAGCCCTATACCTTGTACAAACATGTGAAAAAGGAGAATATGTATGCAAAGTAAGTCAGTGCTCAAACGTAAAGAATAAACGTGGCTGAGTCAGCTCTCCTCCCCACTTTAGACAGCACAGAGTAAGGCGGTCCCTGTAGAAAAGATGACACTCTGGCTCTTAACACAATAGGCAGTTCAGAACGTGGATCGAGTCCCGACTGGCCTTCCACGTTAAAGTCTCTTTCTTGGTTCTAAAACACAGTTCAACAAAAAGTTCATACCGGTCCCCCTCCCTCAGGCTCAGACCCCTTCAAGCCAAAGTTCAAACTGTTCATGTTGGTCTCCCTCAGGCGGGCTCGGACCTTTCATAGCAATAGCAAAACAAAACACTTGCAGGGGTTCCCTTCTCCAAGCTTAATTCAACTTTTTTTAATGGGTTCCCTTTCCCTAACTTATTACACCTTCATTCTCCCTCAGTCGGGCTCAGACCGGATCCAGATGTCGAGGACTTTCAAATGTGCGTGGCTCTTTTCTACAGACCTCCGCAGGACCCCTTCGACTTTCCAACTTCCAATTCACAATTCACAATTCTAGGTTATTTACCCCAGTGCTTCCTTGTCTGGGTAATTCACTGTATTATGCACCAAAGTTCAACATTCACCTTTTTACTCTCCCCTTTTCTCAGGGTTATTTTCTATCACTTCGCTTTTACAGTTCATTCACTTTATCGCTACACGTTTCACCTTTCACAGAGACTTTCGAGTGGGCTACTTCCTTAGTATCACTGACTTTACAGCCATCGTCACTTTAAGGTTAATTTCACAGGTCTGCCTTTCTTTGAGTCTAATCCACACGCGTGCAGCCTTCAATTGGACGATATAATGTTTCCACTTCAATCCTTCTCCAGCACACACCAGTCTCTCAGGTCGCTTGCCAACTCACCGGCTGTGTGCGTTTCTTGCTCGTTTTTCTTGTCTTCCAGTTTACGAGTCAAGGTCAGAACCACAGGCTTAGCTTGGTTTCACCTCCCCAAATCTGTCATACACCCGGGAGGGTCGCTGGCATCCTTGAAAAACATCGCAGCCTTCTGGTTTGGGATTCAGCCTTCTCCATGTGTCTTCTGTGGCATTTTCGGTCCGTTGCTGTGCTGCAGTAGGTTCACCTCCGCCCCGGAAGTTCTGCTCTTACTCGTGTTCCACTCAGAGTGTGTCTCTATGTTCAGCCTTTTATCTGTGGGAGAAGAGCTAATAGGCATCAGGTGTATGCACTTAAGAGTCAAGTGCCCGACTTTGATGACGCAATTAGCGGGACATGTCAATGCGATCTGTAAGAGTCATTATTGTTACTCTCAGTCGCCCTCTTCCTCTGCCCAGTGTTAGTGTAGAGGGGTTGTGGGGGTGTTAGTTGGGACATCAGAGAATCCTATGAAATAGGAGGGATCATGGGTAAGGGAAAGGAAGGAATACAACGTCTCGCTATCGGCTGCCTCACCCACACTCCCCGAAGACGCCTCACCCAGGTGATCCTCCTGCACTGGTCCACCCCCAGGAACTGGAGCCAATAACTATGGCTGTGTCGTGGCCACCTGGATGACAAGTCCCTGAGGGCTAGCTGGTGAGACACCCTTTGGTTTCTCACATAGGCCTTTAAACCCTAAGTATGTTAATTCAAAGGTAAGCATCTATTCTTAAAACACTATATGCACACACACACAAACACATACAGTTGATCACCTCAAAATAAGATAACCTACACTTTACACTCAAAACAATAAAAAAAATCCACAATCTTTGAAACAAGTCAAACTCTGAGCCATAAAGTAAAGAGAACTGCAATATACCCCAAAACCATATATTCGGCCTTAGAATCCTAAGGTCCCTATAACTTAAGCAGTCCTTCCCTACCAGGCAAGTAGGTATAGTGCCTCAAAACAGGTTTATGTTCCAGGTAAATACCTGTGTAGCGAAATGGTAGTCTTAAAAGGTCCCCAGAATCACTAGGGCATGTGTGGGACAAGAAAACAGCAAGCATGTACGCTCACTCCCTGAACTCCGATATTCGTAGTGACCATCCGTAGGGCACTCAAAATCACTGGACCCACATAACTCTGTCAATGTTGCAGTTTGGGAGTGGGGTATCGGGGGGCAGGCTCTGTGGGTGTAGTGGCTGTTTTCGGCATCAGAATTGGTTATGGCTAGACGGCGGGTCCGAGCAATGGGACAGTTCCGAACGTCTTGCAGCAGAATTCAACAGGCACCCAATAACAGCAGCCACAGCAGGTCCACAATGAGAGGAGACAGACCCTCTCCCCCCCCAGCCACCCCCACCAGCAGATGACAGACTGGCAACAGTACAGTTCACCCTGATCAGGGGGAGTTTGGCGAGGCGATGAAGAAGATACAGCTCCAGGAAGACCTCTCTTTGTGCAGCAGAGCAGCTCCAGCAGGAGGGGTAGTCTTAGGTCACCAACTGACCACCTGAAGAGTCACAAAGCCCCACTCAGGGCAGCCCTTGCGTGATGCTTGACAGCCCATCGGATGGACCCGGGACATTTCAGACGGCTTCTGGTGGCAGCCTGATCGTGCAGGAGTCTGGTCTGGTTGTGCCCACCAGTTTAAGGGTTGAAGCACCGACAAGGGTCTTCTTGGATCGTTGGAAGAGAGGCAGGGCTTCACCGGGCCTTGGCTTTGGCAATGCTGGTCATCCTCAATAGCAGCCCTTGGGTCTTCAGCACAATGCTCCTCTTCTTGGGGTTCTTGGCTCCAACCAATAAGCTGGAGGAACGGCAGCAGCACTCCTGGTTTTATCCCAAATTCAGTCTGGGGGCTGTCCAGCCCAATAATGGTATGGATCTGCACCATTCAAATTGGCATGGGCTGGCCAATCATGGACAGTCTCTTACCTCAGTAACAGACATCCTCTGACTGGATTGTGGATTAGGACAAGACAGCCCAATCCCCCATATCTGGCCAGTATGCACACACATCCACTTTGCCCAAGAATTGCAAGCAGTAGCCTGCAAAAGTACATGCCTTATATGGCATTAGTGGACCCTAGAGGGCAGGAAGAGGGTAAAGATCAAGATGGCCAAATGTCGGGATGAAAACCACATGGCACAGCAATTCTGAGTATATAGTACTCAAAATGGCATAAGGCTGTACAAAATAAACATGCATACACTGGGTGAACCTGGCCCTGGGCGTGAAGGTGGAGGTTGTGGATTCTGGATCGCAGGATATCCAAATACTGAAGATATGGATGGGCAAGGACGATGTGATTTGCTTATGCAACCTATATAATAGACCCTCAAAGTGACTGAAGACGGTGCCCCAATTCCAGACCTCTGTTGAAGGGTTGAACCTGTCTTCACAACCCCACCATTGCACTATTGTGCCAGGTGATTTTTAATCTACAGCTGGAACCACACGATGACCTTACAGGCCTTTGGGATAACCAAGACGAGGCTTGGGATAACCGACTGCTCGTTGTGAATGTACCCAGTCGGTGGCACTGTCTCTGAAATCACCATGCACCCTGTACAGACTGAATTTGAGGGCCTGTAATGGTCGTTTCTTGAACAACCAGCCTACTTCGAAAACATTTAATGGGTCTAATGGTAGTTCCCTGATCGACTATATTTTAATATCAGGGAAGGATTGGAAGAGCATCACGGATTTCGCGATCTGCAAAAGACCAGAGAGGGACCAAAGTCCCTTAGTGATATAAATTATGGAATACCATATGGGGGATGATGGGACTAAAGCATATTTAGTTGATCTGTTGTCGGTTTCAACCAGTCAAGTACGAAAAAGGGTCAGGTGGCCCAATTTGATGGAAAGGGGCCAGAAACCATCTATGTATGCCTCCATCTTGGGTAACATTACGGCAATCTGCGGGGAAAATACCAGTGATAATTTACGAATTTGTACATCTTATAAAGGAATTTAACTCCCCTGGTATACCAGCCTGCTTATGATACAAAGGGAGATTTTTTGTCGAAAGTGGGTTGGTTTGGCGTTGCTCGTCATGGTGGAAAAAAAGATTGTGGTTTGTTTTAACAACCCACATGGGTGCGACAGTCCTCCTACAAGCATTAAGGACAAAATACAAAGTTAATTGGGTGGAAAAAAAGAGAATTGGCACGTGAGCAATGGGGCAAGTTATATGGTGCCCTGCAATCCAGGGATGCCTGTTCTTTTTGGAAATTGGTTAGTAAGAAGAACTTGACTGGGGCTAGTGAGCCGCCATTTAACATCGGCGAGAGTGAATGGCATACCCATTTTTCTAGCCTCTATCAAAACAAAATTCACTCACTCCAGCTACCTTTATCTTTACTATTGGGGATGTAGAGGTTGCCCTTAATCTGAAAAACCATAAAGCAACTGGCACTGATTTGATCCCAGTAGACCTTTTTAAGGATGTGGTTGGGATATGGGCCCCAGTTCTAAATTCTTTAATGCCATTCTGCGCAGTGGTGAGACCCCAGCCTCTTGGTTTAGAGCAACTATAGTACCTATTTATAAGAAAGGTGGCAGAGATTCCCCAGGTAATTATTACTCAATCTTGCTTTTGGATGGAGTCAGTAAGCTTTTTGGTAAATTAATACTTAACCCATTCCAGGAATGGACGCACCATGAAAATAGAATCACTTATCTTCAGGTCAAATAGGGGTACGATAGATCACTGCTTTATCCTGTTTTTGATCATCGCTAAATACATCTTATTGAAGAAAATGTTTATGCTGTCTTGTTAAATCTGAAAACGGCCTTCGCTTCCATTTCAACAGAGCAATTGTGGAACATCCTGCTGAGGCAAAATGCCCCGTCTGATCTGGCTGCTATTATACGGTCACTATACTCCACCAATACTGCTAGTTATGGGGCAAGGGGTGAACAGACGCAGGACTTCACGGTCAATATTGGAGTAAGGCAAGGCTGTACACTGGCCCCAATTCCTATTAATTATATCAACAAATACTGTGGCAGAATTTCATCTTTTTTTGCGAAACATGGCAGAGGGGCAATTTCCCCAGCCCTGGAGCTCTAAAACAAACAAGCAGTCCCAGCAGCCATGTATGGGCCGGAATTATGGGGACATACCAACACCCGCGATCTATGTGCATGTAAAAATACATTTCTAGAGAAATTACTACTCCTACCCGCGTCAGCATCATCAGCCCCGGTCCATCTCGAACTAGATAACAGGGTAGCAGATCTGATTTTGTACAGACCTGTTATGTTCTGGGCCAGAATCTGGAATGGGAAGGGTTGGACCTACATAGGAAGGCGTGGCCACATGTAATGAGCCATGAAGGGGGAAAAGCCTAAAGTGGTTAGCACATGTGAAGGACTGTCTCCTATAATTAGGTATGCCTAAGCTATGGATTAAACCCCAGGAACCATTGGCAAGAAATCTGATTGACTTAAGAAACAAGGTTAATAACACACAACGTAGTCGATGCCACAAAAGTGAAATTTGGTGTGGAATACCTTGATATTACAGTAGAACTGGAGTTCAAGGATTACCTCGACTCCACTCCTGTGCCCTTTGAGAAATCCCTCTATATTCGCTTTAGGCTTGGATCCCTACCAGTAGCCTGCCTAACTAAGAGGTGGCAGGGGTCCCAATCAAAGCTGTGCCCAATGTGTGGCTCTGGATCAGAAAATCTGCTGCATTTTTTATAACTGTAAAAAACCAGATTGTTTCAGCTGCATGTACTTGCAATATATTCTGAGCAATGCAGGGATCGTCATGTAAGGCCAGCGTTACCATTCCTAAGAGAATGTCTCCTTCCCTATGTGGTATCCGGCACTGCACGTGTTATTCATAGGGCATGGCTGTTAAGAAGCAGGACCATCAAGTATGGCCCCATCAACATGGATATTGGTGAGTAAGTCGGAGGCTGCGAGCATTGCTCTCCCCGACAATTACTGCACTTATATCCTGGCAGGAACACAGCCGTACATTGACCCATTACAGCAGGATTCTTCTCTTGAAATCCAGCGTTTATACCCCCTGTACTGCAATTGTCAGCTCTATTCCGCCATATGTCGTAAATAGTGTATACTGTGTGGATCCTTTTTACCAACTACTAATACTTTTAAACTTGTATCTTTTCTGTATGAACTGTATCTCTAGAACTTGAAGGTAAAAATGATGAATAAAAGTATGTTTTGACTGACTAAAAAAATTGTAGAATATGATCCACTGCCACCAACCCGTCCTGGACACAACAAATCGGTAACAAAAATCTTACTATGGAAAAAGAAAAAGGGATCCATAGTAATCCTGCATCATTTTACTGTAAGGCAGTGGTCTTCAAACTGTGGGGCTGGATGGCCAGTGGGGGCACGGGGCTCTTCAAAAAAAGGAGTACAATTACTGCTTTACTAAGAAATATAAGCATGTATGGCATCGGACAGGGGACTATTTTTCCTCAAGGGGAGGCTCAGCATAAAGACCATTGAATACAACTGCTGTAAGGTGCTGTGTGCTACAGTAGAATACTACAGGAATCTTGCACATGTGACAAGGTCCTCATGCACTGATAGTCAAACACTGACCAGTGGCACCAAAACAGATCTTAACAAGGAAAGGAAAGCAAAAAAGACTTTACTTACCTTTAAAGTCAGACAGGGTTCAAGTTTTGCAACGGTCCTGGGGCCACCCTGAAGGCTGACCATATGCATACTGGATTATCGTCCCGAGTTGGAGCTTAGGACACTGCCGTTCTTCAGCTTGAACTTATTGGGATATTGGAACTACTTTCCGGTCAAGGAAGAAATGCTGAAGTTGGATGCCTGCCTTATAATTTTAATGCAGCATGTATTATATCAGTTTTAACAATTTTTCCTCTACTTGCATTGTTTTTGTCCACGTGAATCGCTTATTACTGTTTTTACTGTAACGTTTTGGAGTCCTCTAAGATTGACAAACTGTACAGATATAGTTATGCGCTGTAGTTTATAGTACCCTTAAATTCTACCAGCATGTGTGCTTGCTGATAATTAATAGTATATTTTTATATTTCTGTGTGGAACTGAACTACTTCATTGTCTCAAACAGCAATTACACACCAAACCCCTGATCGCCCAAGTCTGCTTTAAGGCTCAGCCTACGCTACCATGAGATCGTTTGGTAAGCCCAATTCGGAAAAGATCTTGCACATCACCTACAGTGGCCTCTCGTAAGCCGGCCAAACAGGTTATGAAAACCCATCCCGACAGAAGTCTACGGGGTGGGTAAATAATAAACACCCCACCACCACCCGGACACACAAGCTGCGAGTCCCACTTCATACCCCAACTCCCTCGAATCTGTACTTCAATGCAATAGTTTTGGCCCACAGGTGGCGCTTAGTTGCCACCTCATAGCCAAAACTAAAAATAAGGAGTAAAATACTCTTCAAATTCCTATCTGGAGCCATAAGAACACGAATGGCTGCCATATAGGTGCGGTCAGAAAAGTGACTGGGTTAAGAAATGAGACTTAGACCGAATCTCTGAGAAGTAACTTTTTATTGGTGGATTTAAAACGGAATTCCAAAAACAATAAAATAGAGTAAAAGTTAGGTATGGCCAATTGAAGACTTGTGTTTACAAAACTGCACAAAGAGACCCTGAATTTGGACGACAGGGAGAGTTTTCTTTCTCTCCTCTCACCACAACGCCTTATTGGTCGACTTAGGTTGGGCTTTAAGGTGTAAAGCCTCCTTCTCTTGCATAGTTTTGGACTTCAAGATTTGACTCCCTTAGCAACTCTCTTTTCCAGTCTTAGGCCTGAGGGTTTTTCACACCCTTTCCTCTCTCTAATAGTCTTGAGCATGGTGGTTCCTAACGCTTGTAGGTGCTGGGGCGTGGCCTCCAAGATCCCTGGAATCTGCTAGAGCTTTTCCAGGAGTGTTAGATAAAGTGGAGTACTCTTTTGGATGTCTCTCTCACCTGGTCATGCACTCCCAGCCCCCCCCCCCTTCACTCCGTATGCCTGACTCTCATTCCTCCTCCCAGCATTGGTCCAATCCCTTTATTTTGGTGTTTTTCTCCTACACAAACTCAGGCCCACGTGAGCTCCTCAAGCAATCATATCTGTCTTCTTGCTCCTTTTGTTCTTCCCAAGCCTTCTCCACAAATCCTGGCAATCTTCTGAAGTTCACTAAACTCCTCTATACTTTATCCCGCCCCCTCCTGATGCTGGGCAACTCCCTCTGATTTTAACTCTTCAACATCCACCTGATTAACACCAACCTGCTAATTCTCCTCTTCCATCTCCTCCTGATGTGCACCATCCTCCTCCCCAACTCCACCTTCTGCCTCTTTCTCATCAATTTCCATTTCTAAAACATCCTCCTCAAAAACTCCTACCACCTCCTCTATTCCTTCTTCAGACACCTTCCAAGGTTGCCATACCTCCTCCTCAATTCCTCCTTCCACCTCCTTTCCACCCTCTAGCCACCAACTTCTTTTCCCAATTGCTCCTTTGACCCCAATTTCCTTCTATTGGCCAAAAACAACAACCTCTCCTGGGTGCCCTCTCCATCCAATTTCCTTCTTCTCTCCAACCGTCTACAAACTATCGTCAGTGGCAATGGGCTTGTAGAGCCTTGTAGACTTTCCCCTGGGTGGACTATATGCAAGAGTCTTGACCTGTGATGAAATACTGTTGAAGGACTAGTATTGGTTGTGGTTAATAGGCTCACGCGGGCTTACTAACCAATTGGGGAGGCAAACCAAGTCTTTAAATTGTTGATTGAAATTTTGGATTTGATATATGTCATTAACGGGAGCTGGGAGAGCTGCGCTATGCTGCATTACAGGGGCCAGTGTTTGAAAATGAGTTTAAAGATGTACATAGGTCGCAGACAAGGCAGCATCCTATCTCTGATCCTTTTGCATCTATACATCACTGAACTAGACAGTGGGAGGGTTTACATAGGTTTCCAGTGAAACAAGGTTATACCCACCCCTTGCAATTTCTAATTCTCCCTCCTGCAAATCAATTGAGCAGACTCAGAATAAAGTTGAAGCTGCTGATTGCTCAACTGAAACACTTGTGAGGTTATGTACATTTTCCATCCTTCCAGTTCTAAAATATTATACAATGAAAATTGTCCCGGGCAGACTTCTTGTCTAGACATTATCCTTTTGGTTCTAGGTCCCTTTTTTAACTCCTTAGAGGGCTTAGTTTGGAAGAAAGTTCTGGGTCTGGCATCATCTATTCTTAATTGTGTTACAAGATAAGAATTAGGTTTGACATCCCTCCTAACACTGGTGCAATGGAAGAAAGTATCACTGTTTGCTAAACTCTTTTGCCCTCTGAAAAAATGTTCTTTTAATGATCTAAACAAGGTGATGAATGCTAAATCAGTGACATCTTTAGAGAATTTTGCAAAAGATCAAGTAAAGTTGCTACAAGAAATAGCTTCTGATGCCTGGGAAATGTTGGGCAATCCAACCAGGACGAAGAGATTATTATAGTAATATGATTGGAGGCTCATTATGGAGCTTTTTTTGTTTTACTCCAAAACGTTTTTATTTGCACTTTCAAACAATAACATCTTCCAACATGGTTTCCCGCAACCCCCCCCCCCCCCCGGTCCGGGTAAAGTTCTTGCGCTGGCACAGTTCCCTGTAGAGGCCCTATTTTGGTATTGATTGTCTCTTCTAGCTCTCTCTTCGTGTTGGTCCACCGAAGTAAGTCTTTCATAAATCGCCTTCCCCCAGGGGGTCTGTTATTCCCAGAAGCTCATAGACCTAGGGCACCATTCTCTGCATGCACTGTCCCCCAAGTATCTCAGTAAACATGACCAGTCAGTGATGAATCTATTGTGCTCCCCTTGTATCGAGTATGCGAACCATTCCATGATGACAAAGGACCAGATTTTTGCTACCCATTCATGGGCCTGTGGGGGGGGGGGTCCCTTGCCTTCCGCTTACATGCCAGAACCAAAGCTGCTGCCATCATCATGATAACGTAGAGTTTGAGGCTTGGCTTTGAAGTGATGTCTTCTAGGACCCTGTTGAGTCCCATCATTGCTAGTCCCCTATTCCCTCCACTCTTGACCCCTAGGACCTGCTCAATTGCTTCCTGTATACCCCTCCAATAGTGGTCGATTTTTGGGCATTCCCACCATATGTGGCTCCAAGTTCCCTCCACTCCATATTCCCTCCAGCAAAGCTGTGCGGTCCCTGGGTAAATTTTATGTAGCCTGACCAGTGTCAAGTGCCACTGAAGTATTAGTTTCACCCATTTCTCTCTGACTGGGAGGGATCTCGCTAATTTAGGAATATGCGCCCATAGTTTCGTCCACTCTGTTCCCTCTATTGTGCACCCTGTGGCGGCTTCCCATTTTTCCATATATGCTCTGGTCGAAGGGTCCTCTCCCTCTTTGTGTTTGTATATAGATTTAACCACTCTTCTGTCCCCCGGGTCTGTGTTTAGGTACTTGTCAAATGGGCTTAGTTAATGGCTCCCAGTTTCTTTCATGGAGGGATGCAGTAAACAGTTCCTCAGTTGGGCATAGCTGTACCTTTCCTTTTCCACCAAGCTGAAGTCAAGCTTGCATTGATCAAAATGTTTAACCTGGTCTAAGTTGAACATGTCTCTAACTCGCTGGAATCCACTTGTTGCCAGGCCTTAAATGTGGGTGTTGTGTCCTGGGGTTAATTGCGGGTTGTCAAATAGGGGTGTATATGGAGAATGGTAGGTGGTAATGTGTTCCCTTTTTACCGCGTAGTTCCAAGCATCTCCCAACGCTGATAAAATGAAGGTACTCTACATTTGCACCGGACTGTCTGCCCTGGGTTTCCCCCCCCCAACCCACCCCACGAGCGCCCTGTCCATGGGTCTTCATATTGTCCATGGGTCTTCATATTTTCCCCCGGTCATCATTTTGCCAGTCTCTGATGACCCTCGCTTGGGCGGCCGCCTAGTAGGCCCTGAAGTCCGGTTCCCTCATTCCCCCTCGGGAAGTTGAGGTTCTCAATAGCTTAGTGCGCACTCTAAGGTTTTTTTATTCCAAAGAAATTGATTTGTGATTTTGTGGAGGGATCTGTAAAAGGCTTGTGGGATGTGGATCGGGAGTGCCGTGAAATAGTAGTGTTGTTGTGGCAGTACTACCATTTTTAGGACATTAATGTGCCCCATCCATGTTATTGTTAGAGGGCCCCGGGCGATCATTTTGGTTTTAAGCTTGCCCAAGAGGGGTGGATAATTTGCTTGGTATAGACCTCCCACCGATTTGGCCAGTTTTACCCCTAGATACATTCTAGAGTGATCTAACCATCTATACTAGAAGGCCTTTTTGAGATATTGTTCAGTATTAGTCTTGAGGGTGAGGTTGGGGATTTCGGATGTGCTTGTGTGTGGGTGTGTTCTACGTCTACTGCCCTCAGGGAGGTATCTGGTTGGGCCACTGTCAAAAGCATGTCATCCGCAAAGACAGCTATTTTGTGGATACCCCCGCCCCTCAAAGAGAATTCCTGCTATGTCCTTGTTGGCTCTTATAGCTGCTAGAAAGGGTTCTAGTTGTAACGCGTCTAGAATGGGGGATAAAGGGCATCCCTGCTTTGTACCTCTCCTGACAGCTACTGGTTCAGAGATTGGCCGTTAATGGAGAGCCGGAGGAGCAGCTGTTGATAGCTGGCCCTGACTCGGCCCAGGAATTTGGGCTCGAATCCCGAATCCCATCTTGATCATCGTGGCAAAGAGGAACCCCACTCAACCCGATCGAAGGCTTTTTCGGCATCCACTGCCATGAGCAGAGCAGGGATTCCTCTCTTATGGGTCTTCTCGATTAGATGCGCTATTCCCCTGACGTTGCCTCCTGTGTGTCTGCCTCTAATGAAGCCTGACTGGTCAGTGGCCTGAACTATTTTGGGGAGAATCGGTCAGAGTCATGACGCTAAGACTTTCGTGTGTATTTTCATGTCGAAGTTAAAGCGATGGGGCGAGAGGACCCGCATTCTGTGGGGTCTTTGCCTTTTTTGGGTATTAAGATCACCTTTGCCTCTTCCATTGATTTGCCTACGGTGTTGTTCGTGCCAATGTGGTCAAATAAGTTTGTGAGATGGGGTATTAGGGTTTCTTTGAGGGTTTTATAAAATTCTGCAACAAAGCCATCTGGCCCCAGGGATTTATTGATGGTTGACCCGCCCTGACCTCGTCTCTTGTGATCTCCCCTTCTAGGACTTACTTCTCCACCTCAGATATTTGTTGCAACTTAATTTTGTTTAAATAGGCTTCCTGGCATGTCAGTGATGGATTATTCGAGTTGTATAATTTAGTATAGAACTGAACAAACTCTCCCTCAATGTCTTTATTGTTGGTACTAGTCAAAACTCCATTGACTTCAATTTATATGATTGTTTTGTCCTTTTCTTCCCTCCACAACATTCTGGCAGGAGACAGTCTGATTTGTTAGCTTTGATATAATATTTTTGCCTAAGGCGCAATATATGATATGATATATGATGTGGCATTCAGACGTCAGGTGTCGGTGGTGGTGGTGGAACTGTAGGGATACAGAAAACAGTGCCTAAGTGCAGGGGGTTGCCAGGAAGGCAGCGGAGGTGTGCTACTGGCAGAGGGCTGGGGAGCTGGGCCCAAGATCAGGGGATGGCCAGGTAACCAGTGCAGTTTCAGTATCGGCCAGGAAGTCAGCAGGGGATAGGAGAAAAAGCAGAAGCAAAGAGAAAGGGTTTGAGGTGCTTCCGGAACCGGAGAGGATTCTCCTCAAGTTTCAGCGAGGCAGGTAGGCTGTTCCAGAGGGAGGCCCCAGCCGAGGAAAGAGATCTACCTCCAACTCGTTGCTTGGAGAAGCGACTGACCCTAAGGGAGTTGGATGAGCGAAGAGAGATATTTTGGAAGAGAGCTGACGGTATTGAGGCCCCAGAAGGCCTTGTGGACAATGCAAAGGGTTTTGAACTTAATCCTGGCAACCACTGGGAGCCAGTGCAGAGATTTCAGTCCTGGAGAGATACAATCCCTGGGCTTGAGGCCAAGGACAAGTCTTGCAGTCCTGTTCAGCATGAGGTGCAGAGAGCGGAGAGTAGAAGCAGAATGATTTAGGAAGAGGCTGTTGCAATAGTCCAGCCTAGAGAGAACCAGAGCTCTGGAGACAGTGAGCTTCTGGGGGAAGGAGAGGAAAGGAAGAATACCTCTGAGGTGGTGCAGCTGGTAGTGTGAATTCTGAGAGATGTCAGAGATGTGAGGCGAGAAGGAGAGTGTTGAGTCGAAGATGACCCTGAGGTTTTTAGCCTCACAGGTGGGGGCTGGGGGAGGGTCAAAGGAGGCCAGTCAGAGAGTGACTGGAAAGGATGGAGCAGGTGTTCCAATGAGGAGAATCTCGGTCTTACTGGCATTAAGGCAGCTATCATTGGCGGCACACCACTCCTGGATGGCGAACAGGCAGTCAGAGATGAGAGAGGGAGAAGAGGTGGCTGGGGGTAGCCTGAAGATGAGCTGAGTGTCGTCTGCATAGCACTGGGAGTTAGGGCAGAGTGCAGCAATGCAGTGAGCAAGAAGTGCCAGGTATAGGTTGAAAAGCCAGGGAGAGAGGTTAGACCCCTGGGGAACACCACAAGTAGAGATAGAGGAGAGGAAGGACCCAAGTTGAACCTTGGAGGGTTGATCGGAGAGGAAAGAAGTCAGCCACGCCAGGGCCTGACCGGTGATACCCAGGTTATCACAGAGACGGTTGAGCAGGATGGCATAGTTGACCGTGTCAAAGGCAGAAGAGAGATCAAGTAGGATGAGGACACAAGGGATATTGGAATCCAGGTTGGAGAGCAGGTCTTCACGGATGTTCAGGATAGCAGTTTGTGCTTCTGGAAGCTCTGAAGCCAGACTGATGATCATGGGGACAACCAACAGATTCAGTGTGAAGATTGAGCTGGGAGATGGACAGCTTTTCCAAGAGTTTGCCCAGGAAGGGAGTGATGGAGATTGGGCGATAGTTAGCCGGGCAGGATGGGTCGGCAGAGGGTTTCTTAAGAAGATGGTGCACAAGGGAGTGCTTCAGTGGCGAAGGAGTGGTTGCAGAAGTCGGACAGAGCAGGAGCCAGGGAGTCAATGTGGTCCTTGATGGTTTTGAAGGAACAGAGATGAACCTGTTTTGACGAGACTTTCATAGATCGGACTTGTCTAGAAACATCGTCAGGGGGAAAAAAGGGGGAAAGACAGAGAAGGAGGGAGGGCAGGTGGCCGAAGGAAGAGCCGGGAGTAGACGGAGGAAGGGGAGAGGAGGAAAGAGGACAGGATGTCCTGAGTTTTAGAGATGAAGTGAGAAGCCAGTGCCGTGCAGAGGGCCTGGGAAGGGACGGAAGAGGTAGAGACTGTGGCAGGATTGGCAAGTTCCTTGCAGATTTTAAAAAGAGTTCAGCCGAGTTGTTAGATACCGCAGAGATGCAGGCTTGAATGTGAGCTCTCTTCTTGGTGAGGACAGAGCCGGTATTGCCTTTGGAGCATGCAGCGGGCCAGTTTGTCAGAGGTTGTACATGAAGCACGCCATTTCCTCTCAGCTACCCTGCACTTTGGTTCGAGGGTGACGAGGTCTGAGTCGTACCAGGAGTTACACTTGGCTTTGGGCTTCAGGGGAATCCTCATGACCGGGGCAAGAACATCAAGAGTATCGGAGATAGAGTGGATCATGGAGAGGGCTGTCAGGGTGTGAGTCAGCCAAAGGGGGCGGGAGGGGAGAAAGTGGCGGCGAAAGCCTCTACTGACACACGCTTCATGGGTCAGGTGAGAAGGTGGGTGGCAGTGATGGAGTTGGCTTGGCCTGAGGGGTAGAGATGGTGAGCTGGGAGGAAAGGAGAAAGTGATCACTCCAGAAGAGAGGAGTGGTCAGAGGGATAGAAAGGGGAAGGTCTGAGGAGATCAGAACATCCAGAGTGTTCCCTGCAGAGTGAGGTGGGCCAGAGGGGAGAATAGAGAGTGAGAGAGAGTCGCAAAGGTCGCGAAAGAGTCCAGAGGATGGACAGGGAGCATCCAGGTGGATGTTAAAGTCTCCAAGAAGGAGGAGTTCAATGGTTGAGACCAGTAGATTGCGTTCCGACGCCTGTGTTTCTATAAGGCCTAACTATCCTCGTATAGACCTGTACTCCCTTTTAATGGTTGCCATCTGTGCCAAGCCTATCCTAGCCATTATGTCCTTTAGTTTCTCCTCTAGTTGGGCTTCTTCCAGCCTCAGTCCCCTATCCCTTCTTGCTTTTATCGCTATGATTCTCCCTCTTATTGTTGCTTTGAAGGCATCCCACCATGTCTGCGGCGCGGTATCCTCGACCTTATTATTCTCAACAAAGACCTCTGCTTCTTCAGCTACTTCCTGGGCTAGTGTCAGTCTTTAAAGAGCGGGGCCGGGTAACGCCACCTCCACAGGCCCGGTGGGCCTCAGTTTCTTTTTAGAGATGGTTATTGGGGCATGGTCCGAGAGTGTGGTTGCACCCAGTGTAATGTCAATTGCTTTCCCACGCAAAGCTCTGGAAAGCCATGTGTAATCGATCCTTGAGTGTGACCAGTGTGCGTGCGAACAGAAGGTATAGCCCTCCCTGTCCCCCTCCAGTTCCCTCCATGTATCAATTAATGCCAGATCCTGGAGTTTCCACTTGAGGTCGCCCGAGGGTCGCCCCATTGGGCCTTGGGGTATATTACTCCTGTCTTTAGTAGGGTCCCAGGCCATGTGAAAGTCCGCTGTTAGTATGAGGTTAGATTTCGCCTTTTTGGATGAAGGCATCTTGGCCCGTGTTGGGTGCATATAGTATCACCACTGTGTAGGCCTCTCCCCTCCCTTCCAGAGCTACTGCAAAAATATCTCCCCTGGTCGTCAGTTTCCTTTCCCTTTATGGTCAGGTCCAGCCCGTCCTTCAGCACCAGCAGTCCGCCCCCTTTTTTGTTGGATTGCATGGCCAGAAGGATTCTCCTCTATCCCCAGAACGTTATCCTATGTGTATCCCGGGTTTGGATGTGGGTTTCTTGCAGTGTAACTATGTACGGTTGTTCCCGTCTCAAGTATCTCTCCAACTTTTTCCTTTTAATTGGTGAATTTAGCCCATTTGTGTTTAGGGATATGACATTCAGTTTTTCAGTGCTAGTCATTCTTATTCCCCTGAATTTGTGCTGATTGTGTGGTGCCCCTTGTGGTTTCAAAAGGTGCCCATTTGGTTTCTCTCTTTTTCCTGTTGTGGCCTCTTCCCCTCTGGTGTCAGTTACCTCTGGATCTGCCCCTCTCTCTTCACCCTACCCCCCCCCCCCCCGATCCCCCAACTGGGTGGGTTCAACTGCCTCTTGGCCCCTCTCGAAATGTGGTCTCGAGAGTTGAACCTTAAGGAACCCCCAGATTTGCCCCAAGTAGGATCTCCCAATCCCATTCCAATGTCCAATCCTTCTGCCCTCCCTGTGAGGCAACTATTCACTACATCTATTTTGCATTAAAGCACAGACACTTAGTTTAGCATACGCCCTCCCCAGGTGAGCAGTCTCAACGGTATCGCTTCTTCGACTTGTGATTTCAGTTTGTGCCCCAAGCGGGTCTTTCCGGGTTGTCCGTCTCCTTTCTGATTGATGGATTCCTGGAGACGAGTTGGTATTCCCCCTTCTTTGTTCTTTTGGACTTCACCGTAGACCATTCCCATGGTTTACGGGCCTTAAGTTGGTTGGTAGGCGAGGGGGCCTTGGTTGCGCTTCATCTTCAATTCCCAGAAGGGTTGCCCCTTGCTCGCATGTTGTGACTTTTTGCTGCTTCCCCTGCCAGTCGAAAATCAGTCCCAATGGGTGTGTCCATCTGTATCGGATTTCTCAGGCTCTCAGAAATGCTAGGAATAGGCCCATTCACCGCCTTGATGAGGGTTACTTGCGCTAGATCTTAATACAAGAATATTTCCACGCCATTGTAAGTGATCTGCTTTGCTTTTCTGGCCTTCGCTAGAACATGGTCTTTGACCGCGTAACTATGTAAGGCCCCCAGAACGTCTCTCGGTTTCGCCCCCGGTTCCTGCCGGCGCTGGCCCACCCTTTGGATCCTGTCAAATTGGATCTCTGCATCTGCTTCTGAATCCAGCAGGTCGCCGAAGATGCTCTCGAGTACCTGAAGTAGGTCCTGCGTCTCCTCTAGTAGGCATTGGACACATATATTGGATCTCCTGGATCTGTTCTCCCGGTCCTCTGCCTGCAGTTCAAGGTTGTGGATGGCCGCTGCAAGGGTTTCCAAGAGGGTGTCCACTTTCCTCGTATCTTTGGTGAGTTCATGGATGGCATGCTCGTTGGTGTCCACCCTCTCCTCTATTTTGTTAATGTCTCTTTATTTCCTGTATTCTGTATTCCCTCGGCCAAGTCTTCCCTCGGAGTGTCCATTTGTTTCTGGCCAGCCACAGTGATCTGGACTACCATCTCGCCCAGGAAGTGTTTGAGGGAGGTGTGCGTTACGGGTCTATCTTGGTCTTCATGAGTGGGGTCCGCTTCTGGTTCCATGGCCCAGTCGCTTGCGGGGTGTCCCCCGACTGGATCAGTCTCTGTGGCCCATATCTTTGGTACAGATCCTTCCTGCGTCTTTTTAGTGTTTGAGTGCCGGCATAGTCTCTTTTTTCCTATTTTTCAACATTGCAAACCAGGATTGGTAAGGTAATGGCCTGGGGTTACCCCAATCCACGCTGGGTTTGTACCGGGGGTCGGTGCCAGGTTGTGTGGTTCGCAGCTCCGGGTTCTGTGATGTGGGGGCCCGCCCCTTTGAGTTGTCTGGTGTCCCAGAGTGGGGGTTCCTTAGTGTTTGTACTGGAACTCTGGGTTTTGAGGGCTCTCCGCAATCCCCCCTGGCTTCTCCAACTGCTTGTGTGTGCCCTGGCCAATCTTGGGACCAGCGTCCCGTGGCGACTGTTGGGGGGACCCCCATCCCTTCGGGATGCTACTCTTTAGATGCACTTTTCATGCCAGAGTGTGGATGTTTCCTGTGTGCCCCCTAACATAGGGGGTTTTGCTGGTGTTTCTCAGGGCTTTTCCGAGGGATTACCTCTTAGCTTCGAGCAGCCTCCACTGCCCTGGTATCGGTAAGCGTCTTCACGGCTTTGGAGTTCCTTTGTCCTGCTTCCGCCACGCTCAGGGGGCCTTATATGTCCCATTGGTCTCCTTCGTTCTCTTTTCTGATGCGGCTGGAATACTTAGTGAAGGCTCCTCTTCTACACGTGTTCCCTTCTGCCGAGTGGTATTTGGACTAAGTGGTAAGGGCAGTTATTTGCTCCTCTTCCGAAAGCCCGGCGTCCCTTTTGGCTTTTGGTGTACTTCAGTAATTGCCTTGCGGTGTTTCAGGAACCCAGCAGAGCCGTCTTGATCCTGAGGGGAATTATCCCATGTTCTGTTTTACGCGGTCAGAGCTGGAAGTTCTTAATGGGCTTGCGTGGCTCTGTGTCCTTTGAAGTTTCCTGACACGCATAGTGTAAGCCGGGGCCTCCACTGTGCGCAGTTGGGTAATGGGCTTCCTGATATCCAGTCAGCAGGGAAAGGAGAGCAGGCTCTTGTGAGCGCAGATCCTTTGGCCTTCCTGTCCGGGTTTGGGGTAACGCATCTGTGTCTGGTTGAATTTGGAATGAACAGGGAGGCCTGAGCTGGTGGTATTCTCTTCTCGGGTGTGCCGGCTAGAGCCCAGGGCCTTATCCGGGTGCCCCAGTCCTCCCTCCTCCCCCCCTCTCCCCTTCCTCCTCGCATAGTATGGCCAGTCCTCAGGAGGCCCGGGTGCTTCGCTAGGGGTTCCTCCAATCTCTGACCCGTTAGGTCAGTTGCCAGTATTTCGGGGAAGGATTGTGCCACAGGGTTCATGTACCGTCGTCGCCTCGCTGAACGGCGGGTCAGCGTCCTTCCTTATTAGTCCACGTCGGTGGGGGGTCAAATGTCTGGTGGGACTTGCAGCACCTCCCGGTGCACCTTCTCGGCAAGGAAGCCAGATTAGGGACTGCTTACTTTGCGAGCGGGAGGCGGGCTTTCATTGTACCTTTTCCCCCCTTGGACGCACCTCTCTGCTGGCGAGACGCCGGTTGATGCTTCATCACTCCTTTGCTGAGGTAGCCTCTCCCCATGTGGCCAACGGATGGCAGTCACTACCTGATCCTGATCCTGGGGGTGGCTATATGAGGGAATACCACCTGGGGGGTGTCGCCTATTCCCTTTTAGGGACGTTTCCTCCATTCATCATGCATTGATGACATATTATAACACTGCCTCAACCTCTTACTAGATCTACTTTAAGTATTCCCCAACACCCCACAAAGAACAGTATATTAACCACTGGGATGAAGGAGAGGCAGGAAGCAGTAATGATCACTCCCAATAAGGTCCAATATCAACTTCCTCAATGTCATACAAGGAACAGCCTGGTAACGACAGACGAGAAAGAGCAATCGAGCAGTGAAGATGACCAAGATCGGTAAACTAACTCAGTCTAGTCTTTGGAAACAATGTAATTATGCTGGGAAGTTTAAATCTGCTACAGCTGGCAGGTAGAAAAGAGATCAGCAGACACTTGGCTGCATCGCGACCTGTGCGGATACCGAGAACTACGTTGAGGGAAAGCATGCAGCGGGTTACAGTGTGGAGGCGAGCCAAAAACATCCAAGAGCGAAATCAGAGTGCAGACTATTCACCGCCTGAAAACCCAAGGTTGCGGGAAACACTCACCATAGAAAAAAAACACAGCGAAGGCGCACCGGCCAAAGGGACGGACGCCGTGCTAGCAAGTTGAAGGGAACTGAAGCGAAGGAACGCAAGAAGCAACGGTAAGCCCAGGTGAGACAGATGGGTTACCGGGTTACCTGAAAGCATATGACACTCCCTAAGAATAAAGCAAGAGACAGAGTGAAGGGACCCGAAGCGAAGGAACACAAAGAGCAACCGGTAAAACAAGGGAAGACGGATGGGTTACCGGTTTGCTTGAAAGTGTGTGCTGCTCCATAAGAACTAAGCGAGAGACACAAAGAGAGACCAATGAGGAAGTTAAAGTCTTTGTGGAGCATACCACGAAAGGAATATTGAACCCATATCTCAGGGAAGAGAGCAAAGTATAATGCTCCCGAAAAAGAGGTCAATAACCAATTTGTTAAAGAGGAAGCGAATATTGAAACAAACTTTGGTAAACAAGGGTTGCTAAACCAGTGGTGGGCTAACCTCAGTTCATGGATAAAAGGAAAGTTAATAGCATAAAGTCATGTCAGGAGAGTATACCAGATGAAGCTGAATCTGTGTAAAGTAAAGTCCCGGCATTAGAGTATACCAGGCAAACTCAAGTGTGTGTACAAGTTATAATAGAAAGAAAATATCTAACAGACTGAAGGATGTTTTCGTTTACCCACGTGTGTTGTGCCGGCGGCAGCATTTTCCTCCACAGCATTGCGAGCAGTTCCAAGCTCTTGCTGTTGACGGAGGTTGGATTCGCTTCCTGGAGGAGGTGGACACGGCGGCTGACACGTGACCATCTGGGGGCATAAACTGCCGGCCCACCCGCCCGAGCGGCGCATCCAACAGAGACTGAAGGACGTTTTCGTTTACCCACGTGTGTTGTGCCGGCGGCAGCATTTTCCTCCACAGCACTGCGAGCAGTTCCAAGCTCTTGCTGGTGGCGGAGGTTGGATTCGCTTCCTGGAGGCGGCTGACTCGTGACTGATCACGTGACCATCTGGGGGCATAAACTGCCGGCCCAACCACCCTTGCGGCGTTAAGCCCGCGCTAGTGAAGGGCGCATCCGTGGCACTGTTTCACTGTTTGCTGCTTTGATGGGCCCTGGCAGCACCCCCCCAGGAACTCCACTTTTTCCCAAAACGCAGACTTTCCCCAAAATTCATCCGACAACGTAGATCTTAGCGGCGCAGAGATACTGCACTAGCGGGAACCAGATTACACTAAGGGTGTGGTGCGCTGACGGGGCGACCACCCGAAAATGTCCGATTCGTCTGACGGGTGGCTGCGGAGCTGCCAGCACAGGAAGACTGGGGGATGGATCTGCGTAGTCCCATCAAACCGTCATCCCGAGCAAAGCGGCTGACATCTGCACCACCTTGCATGCAAATGCAGGCTCAAGTTGAGCTATCCGGTAAGTCATTTTCGGCTAGCATGGACAGGGCTCCCAGTATTGAAAATATAGAAAATTCTCCACAAATTGATAACGATGACACTCTTCAGATTTGTGCTGATTACAATCCTAAACGATTCACAGGTGGTAGGACCCCCAACTTAAAATCTAACATGCCACTGAATGTACAGGACGACCCAAACATACTGCTCAAGCGCCCCGAGTGTGCAGCATCCGAGTTGACTGAAGGCGAGTCTGCACCCGCCCCAATAAGCCAAGAGCACGAATTGATCTTCTTGAAAGGAAGGAAAATGACAGCAGGCAAGAAAGATAGCCCCAGCCCAGCATTGAATGCTGAGGGGAAAGAACCTTCAGACAACTCCCTCCCCGCGACCCCAGCCAGGGACATCGGCAGGACTCCAATAGCAATAAGTGAAAAATCATCAGAATTGGAGAAAACATGTGAAGTCAGCCGGGGTGACAGGGATACGGGGGAAGAGAAAGGAGAAGAGGGGGAAGAAAGAGCCTCTTCTACGGAGCCAACCCAGGCACAGGTTAGAGAGAAGGTTGGGGGTACCTCCTTCTTGGAAGAGGGGAACTCCAGCAAAACCAGCACAGCTGGAAGTCATATCCCTTGGCTAGACAACACGCCTATAGTCTCTGACCAAGTGATCACAGATGTAGTGCAGCTCGCGGATTGCCACAATGGTTTGAAAAGACCACTCCAAATCGAAAATCTACGGATCGATGTACACCCACACAATGATGTGGAAGATCTGAGGTCTCCCCCGACAGATAAGTCTGGCAGAGGGTCCATAAACAATCAGCATCACTCAGACACCACGAATCAAAGCATCGAGGAACAAGAAGCGTCAGATTCATCACCAACACATAAAAAGTACCCTCAAGCGATGAGCAATCAAAACTTAGACGCAAGGACCATATCAGCACAGAATATAACGAGCCCCCTGGCAAATAAAGAGAGAAGGGAGAAAGAAACTCAGTCCCAAGTAACCGATAAAGTAAGACCCATAGAAGATTCACCTGGCGCCTCAATCCTCGAAAGCAATGATGAATGGACTTCGCCAGCAAAAAGGAAATGGAACGAAACCCAGCCCAACATCAAGACAAGGAAAGAACCAGAAAAATACATTGATAGAACAAAGAAGGTGGAGACGGGCCGGACATTGTTGCCGAATAACAGGAATTTTAGAAAACAAAGCGGCACAAGTAAAAATATCATACCAAAACCATCAAATCATGATATGAAGGAGAAATTCTTTAAGAAGAAAATCTCAGAGTCAAATAAAGCACCCAATGATATTTCGGATAGCGACATGTTGGAGAGTGTCAACACACTTTATCAGCGAATCCTGTCAGCTGAAAATAACCGGAATCAGCAGGACATTTTGGCTACAAAATCTCATCAACACCAATAAGATGGCACTTTGGACAAAATCCAAAGCAATCGGCCCATCTAAACTCCACAAACAGAACTGTTTCTATGCCATCCTCGAAGGAAAAACAGGGTAAAACAGCAGATGAACATGTTATTCAAAAAGAACAATTAGAAACACCTTGGAATCATACAATGGGGCAAAAACCGCTGGACATTGGGGGATCTAACAATTATGAAGGTGCCAGAGATATGGCAATAATAACTGGGGAAAAAGGACCCGAAGCGGAGGCAAGGGAAAAAGTACCCGGGACCAAAGAGAAAATATTGGATGCCCCGCCAACTGCTCCTTTGAGCCAAAAACCATCAGGGAGAAACACGCAACAAGTTCTGCCTAGACAAGAAGATCTTTACTCGCCCCAAAGGAAGCAACGTGGACAAAGCGACTCCTCTCAACTAAAAGATACCCCAGGAAAAAACACAGACCTTCTTAACACAATGGCCAAAGTCACAATTACACTGGCGCCATTTAAAAATTGTATGAAAGTATCAACAATACTTTAAAAGACCAAACAACGATGATTGCCTTGATAAACACCAAGATGCATTTTCTCGAGGGTTATATTTTGGCAAAAGGATGGGGCACTACGGAAATTCTAAATCAAAATCTTATACAACCTGGACATGAAACATTACACAATCTCCCTCAGAATGCATCAGGAAAGACAACCAAAGATTCCAACAAAGTTGCAACGCAAACAAACCTGATGAGCAATCTAGTCCCTCCACCCAATTTGAGCATGCTATCGGTAAGCTCAGGAGGAATTGAGAACAATTCAGCACCCCAAATAGCAAGCACGGTCGGATTAAAAAAATCAACAAAAATGCCCCGTCAAGATGGGGACTAAAAACAAAACTATTGCGATAACAAGTAAAGGAAACTGATGCATCTTGAGGGGCAGTTATTCAGCCTGAAAACTAGCCATCAAGCTGAGGTAGTAAGCAACTCTTGTAAGAAGGAGCCAGACAGGTGAAGGTCTGGTAACAGAAGGCAGTGCATTGGGGCAGGATTGATAGACTGAGCTGGGTTTGGGATAGCTGAGTGGCGGATGAGGGGAGAGGCGAAATGGAGTTATCCAGGCAGGGGTGTAGGCAGCCATGAAAGGTTTGGAAACAGTGGGTATTTCAAAAGACAGAGATCCTGCATGGAGGACCATCCATCATGAAGGCGCTGGCAGAGTGACGTGAAGACTACAAGTTTCAAGAGAACATTTTTCTTATTTTGTTGCGGCAAACAAGTAGAACTGAAGGCCTAGGAGAAGGCTAGAGCAGTAGTCAAGTTATCTGAAGACGAGTGGAAATCAAGGATTCAGTTGTAGCCCTGTATTTTGCCATCAGTGAGGACCACAATGCTGCCAACCTTGGAGGACGTGGGGAGGATGTCAGGAGGATAGGTCACCAGGGAGGGGAGAAGGGAGTAGGATGCTCCGAAGTGACATCCAATAACCGATGGCAAAGAAAGGAGTTGGTTATACCGGAGAATAACTATAAACAAGATAATGATTTGGGTGTGACTGGTCAACAGGTGGTAGGAGAGGTCACTGGAAGAGATTAGTTCAGAGAATCAGGAGGTGCAGAGTGTGAAGATAAGTGGGCCAGAAGGAGACCCTTATCGAACCACTTAGGGAGGAGGTAGGGAGTAGAAGTGCCACTGTTACATCAAATAGAAAAACATATTCAGGGCAAAGGGGGGAAAAGGTAAAAACAGGTTGGGAGAAAAAGAAGCCTTAAGGGGTGGCAGTGGGTAGTGGGGAAGGTAGTGGTAGAATGATGAGCTCCAGGGGATGCAACCTCACAAAGAGCAGGACGGAGCAGGCGGGCATTACATTCCTGCAAACAGCTAGAAAGAAGGGTGAAAGAGGCAGGGGTGGATCAACAGCAAAATACAATGCCCACATCAGTGCCATGGTGGGGTGGGGGTTTGTGTTGACCAGAGAAAAAAGGCACACATTGGAAGAAACAAGTAGGTGTACCTCACCAGAGACGCAAACACAGTAAGGGATACCTTAAAAACAGGGACTAAGGCTTTGGTTGTTGTGGGACGTTTTCCTTTGGTCACACTGCTTAGCCAGGGCATGGAAACCACATGGAAAGCTACAACCAACATGGTATGGCAGAGACTTTATTTTGATTTGAACTTTCCTTTTGGTGCACTACTTTCACAGCTATGAAGGGGACTCCAATAGCACCTGTACTTCGAGACATTACGAACTCTGGATTTCCTTACATTTCAGTTAAGAGTCCACCGGAGCATCATGACTTCTATGAGTTACACTTGTCTATCCCTATTTCGTTATTTTGGCCCAGCACTGTACATGTCCCAAATAGTTCAACTTTAAGCTGCTTTGAGTTTGGTCTGTTGAGCTCAGCCACCCACCCAACAGAAGAAACATAGCTACCAGAGGTCTGAAGAGGAAAGAGCAAGTGGAATGCTCAGACGAAGTGCTGCAGAGTGGGAAGGCCGGGATGACAGAAGGAGGTGGAGGCACTGGCCAGGTAGACAAAGAAGGAATGACAAGGGCGGGAAGCAGGAAAGAGGATGGAGACAGAGAAGGAAGCAAGGTAGATAGCAGGAAGGTTGGAAGTAGTGTGCATACATGGAAAGACATAGCAATAAGTGGGGCAAAGGATTCACAGGGAAACAGAGCCAAAGGCAGGCGAGACAAAGCAGTGGTGGTAGGGATGCAAAGGTGGAGGTGGCAGTTATGTGTCATGGACAAATACAGATGTGTGCCCAGGGACAGATTAAAAGCCTGCAAGGATTCATGGGGCAAACAATCCAAGGATGGGCAGTTGGTGCGAGTAAGGCTTGGGTCAAGGTGGGGTTATGCGTGAGGCCTGCATATGGGAGGAAAGTGGTAGCAGGAGTTGAAGCGCAAAGGGCTCTGCCAACAATGTGGTAGCGGCTCAATATGGCCAGTGGGGTGAAAGATTATCACTTTTTACGAGTAAGGCAGCAGGACATGGAGTTTAGTGGGGTTCAAGTACGTTTAAATAGGACTAATGGTGCAAGAAATTGAGAGGTGGGGAAAGAGACCAAGGGTTGACAGATATCCACTGGGCTGTGGAGAGATGGAAGGTTCAAACACTGCTAGTGGATAAAGATCTCTACTCCAGGGACAGAAACTATACGAGCATGAGCACAAGAAACAAGACAAATAAGACAGCTGTGGGTTGCAAATGCTGATTGTTTTAAGTATACTAATACCCGTTACCAAGAACTACTTTGACAATTGTTCCTCATTCTTGTGAAAGAAGACTTTCACAATTTAAAGTGGAAGTCCAGCAAACAGCAACAGCTATTACCATTCCAATATTATTGGGGTCTTTGCTTGGGATTGTGTGTGTTGAAGACTTTGGAAGGCCGAAGTAGCGAGACAAGACAAGGACAGCAAGTACAACTCATTCTGTTAAACAGACTCCCAGAACCCCCTTTGTCTTGCATATCAAGTAACTTTGGGTCTCACCCTAAGTTACCAGGGGAATCCAGACGTGGACCCCTTGCTCACTGTTCTTAGAGAGACACAGCTCCACCTCACTGATGAAGCCCAACTAGGCTGAAACACGTGTCTGGGGTTGCAGTTGGTACTCTTGGTCAGAGAAGAATTGCCTTGCATTTCAGTGCTGGACTGCCCCTGGGCAGGACAAAGACTGATATGCAGGGATAGTTCTCCTCTGTGAAAGGGACAGTGAGCTAAAGACTTCGTTGAGACTCTTCTAGGGGCCATCCACAAAAGAACAGGTCAATAGGCTGTGTTCGTGCTGGTAGAGACACTGCCAGACCCCTCCCCCCCGACCTTTGTTTTACAACTCATTCAGGTCTCACTTTCCCTCAAAGTAGAATTGGATAAACGCCTACCATTCCTACGGACAGAACTACAACAGAAAATGATACTCAATACTATATGAGGAGCAGGATGCCTTAAACAAGTACTTGGATTTGGGTAGGTTCCACGCGTGGAACAACCCATACCGTTATCAGATCCTTGAGGGCCCCCCTATTCTAAATAAACAAGGAAATGAAAAATGTGACAACTGAAAATACAACTTACTCTTGCAAATCTTTAGCCTTCTGGTTACCCTACTCTAAAAACAGAACATGTTCCAGTGCTTGGCTCCAAAATAATCCACAAATGGTTATAATACAGTCCTATTTTAATGAGAGTTCTTGAACACAGTTCAGGCACTCACAGCATGGTCTTCTTATTGGACCTCTCCGATTTCACACTTTAGACTTTAATCAGTCTTAACCTTCTCATCTAGGATTCTCACAGCCCCTTGGGTTAATCAGATTTCCGTTGGCTTTCATATTGGGCCTTGTCAGGTTTCCGTGTCGCTCCTGGACCTTGATCGAAAAACACAAAACTGGCCTCTTCCCAGTCCATGATCATCAGGAGCAGGCACTGTTCTTCTCCTAGAGTGTGGACTTGTTTACAGAACTGGTCCTTTCCAGGACCTTGACTACATGGCTGAAATGTAGATGTTCGGGCAGAATTTCATTTTTGGGGTTCTGCAGTCTCATTTTATATGACCCAACTCTTTTTGCCAGACAGACCCCTGCCACTACATCTCTTTTTACCTTAAGATATGTGGCATTGGGTCGCCCTGTCCCAGGGATGCCGATCAGGCTCCCCACTTTGGCCCTAGCATGATTTTATCATTTTGCAAGGTTTTAGGGGTAGGCTGGTGGAAGCGAATATTTAGTTTTCGTCTTCGCCACAGGTGAAAACCAATGCACTGCACTAGTACCCAAATGTACCTTTATGGTGCGTTTTTGACCATTTAATTGTAGGAGGCTTGTTTGGTTCAAGGAAACCAGGAGTCAGGCCTAAAGTCACTGTTCTGCCCAAGTGAGATCATTGTGAGGCCAAGAAGGCAGCCTCCATAGTGGTTTGAATTGATTCAGACATGTTTCTGGTCCTGTGAAGGGAATTGCACTTCACTAAAAAGGGGCAGTGTTGGATTTAAAAGCAAGCAGCCAACCCTTCCAGAGTAAAGTCTTTCTTTGTTTCCTTTGCTGTTTCCTTTTGAAAGCTAGGGAAAGTGGTTAGGTTACAGTAGGATTGTGGACAGAGGACTTTGTAAAATTACAGACATCCTGATGAGCAGCCTCTGGACTTTCTTTTATAGAATAGGACTGGAGCTTGTATATTTAGGAAAATATTGTTTCATGTATTTACTCTATTTATATACAGGAGGACCAATGCTCCTTCAATCACAAAAGAACGTACAATAGATGAGAAATTAGATTTGAAAGGAAGTAGTGAGCTTCTTACAATGGGGTGAGTTTGAGGGACATTCTGACCAGATTGTGGAGGGAAGTAAATGGAACAGTCACCTGGCACAATACATAAGTGGACATTGTAAGGATGCAGAAGGAGGAGACCGACACACCTGTGGCATGCTTGTGGGCATAACCTTTTATTTAATCAAAATAAAGAGGAAACCTATCCCTCCCTGATTCTAAGAGGGATTTCCCTGCCTCAACTAAGGAACTAAGGATTCTGTCAGAATGTCCAAGTAAATGAAGTGTCCACAATCGTGTGTCAAAATGCCTACTCCCGTCCTTCACACTTCTAACTAAACTAAAGTAGTAGTGGATCTTCTTGGTCCAGAAGAATGGCTCGCTTCTTCTGGACAACAAATCATAGTACCATTCAGCAGGTGGCAACTTCACCTGAAAGAATGAATCCATTCTCCAGGTCTCAGTTACTTTCCAAGATATCAAACAAAGGTCCAGCTTGTGGTGGTGTAAAGTTCTCAGTTCAAATTCAAAAAGTAAAGTTCCAACTTGGACATCATTCCTTGGTTCTCATATTCTTCACTATTGGGTTCCTGGAGAATGCATCCCTTCTCCGGTTATCTGGTTCTTAGTATCTTCACAGTGCCAGGGGAAGGACTCCCTTCCCTGGGCTTTCCTTGTCTTTGCTTCAACAGCAGGGGCTATAGCTTCCTTCCAATGGTCAGTTTCACTAATGCCTCCCCTTCTCATGGACCTGGTCAGGTTCTTTTACCACAGTTCACGAAGGTTGGGTGAATGACTCGCTTCTCAGGCTCTTTGGGGCAGTTCAGAAAGACAAAGCAAATGATTCCCTTCCCCTGGCATTGGCGTACCAAGAGAATGTCTCCCTTCTCTTGGTACTGTATTCTTACAGTCCTACTCCACCGGGGGAATGCTCCTCTTCCCCTGGTCTTTTTTTCACCATGTGTTACTGGCAGTTGGAGGTGGGTCCCAGACCCGTAGGATTCTGCTGCTATCCTTTGGCAGACCTGGTTCACTTTCTCTTCTGCAGCGCAGTACCTGGCATGAATTTGTGATGCTCTTCTCAACTGGGTACAGGTCCCAGACCCATACTTCTCTCTCTAGTTGCACTGGCTGGCGCGGCTCCCACCTGTGCCAGGTACTGTGCCAAAGAAGAGGATTTGTGATGCTCTTCTCAACTGGGTGCGGGTCCCAGACCTGTGTTTCTAATATCTTGAACCCCTCCAAAGCCCCACCAACCGTCGCAGCAGCCCTGACACCCAGGCTACCAGATAAGGGTCGTACTAGGCCTTTTTACGCATGAAGACCTTGTAAATATGACAGCTGTATTATTTTCCTGCGTACATTTACACACCGGTTTAGAGCGAAAGGCAGTGCAAAGGTCAGGTTACTTTACAAAAACTAGAATGCTTCTGTAAAAGCAGGTCATGGAGAAAAGCCTCGGAAACAGATTTTATTTCTCTGAAGCCTTTCAAAAAAAGAAACCACACAGCGTGATAAAAGGAATGGTTTCAATCCATTCAGCTTCTGCTGTGTTGTGTGTAGATGTTCGTGGAGCAAACAGAAGCACTGTATTTTCCTTGCATTTGAGGATTGTATTAATAATAAGATGGAAAACTAAGTTGCAACTGAGAATTCAACTCTTGTAACAAATTATGCTTTCTTTTCCAGTGAAAGCAAACCAGTATTGCATAATTTTATTTTTCCAGAGTTCCTGTGCTGTGTGCATAATCATGCGTAGGCAGATCATTTATACACTTATAATTTAATTTACACTCCAATTCTATAAAAGTGTGTAAAATGATGAGTATGCACAGTCTAGTTTACATCCATTCAACCTTGCAGTCAATGGGGTATATTACAATAAATGTTCAGTGGCAGCAGAGATTTTGCTCAAGGTTGAGTTATTTTCATTACACCAATCACAGGTTTTACGGCCTTTCAAATCTTCAAGACTACAATTAAAACCTCCAAAATCCGACTCTCCAGGAAGTGCAGGCGTTGTTAAAAAACATACAAATGAAAGTTACATTTGTAATTGAAATAGAAACTCAGCAAACCCGGTCCCTGTGATAATCAAGATAGGTATTTAACTTGGTTACCAGTCATTTGGTCGACAACCAAATGGTCGAATGACTATTTGGTCGACACCAAATGGTCGAATTTTTTATTTTATTTTTGTACATTTTTGGGGGGGGGGGGGGGGGGGTTCCCCCCCAACCCCGCCTTTTATATAAATTTTTTTTTTTAACCAAACAAAAAAAAATATATAAATACATTTTAAAAAAATTGACCATTTTTTTTTTCGACCAAATGGTCATTCGATCTTTTTTTTCGACAAAATGAGTGGACACCATTTAACTTTATGTAGCGCTTCATGCATGGTTCGTCCAACATCAAGGCACTGATTATTATACCTCAAGTCAATACTCAGTTTAGCGACCTCTGAAGGATGTTAGCCAATATGATAGCTCAGCCAGCTGAGCGCTGGTAGCTGTGATCTGTGCGTTATCTGTAGGATGCAGGTTTGAATCCCGGCAAGGCCAACTCAGCCTTTCATCATTTTCGAGGTCCATAAAGGAGTACCAACTTCAGTTTGGTTATAATTGTGATAAATATGTTCTAGGTACAGCACTTTGCAAAAAGCCCTATATAAATAACAATTTGACCATGAGATTAGGTATAGAATTTAGCATGGAGTCCTTGCCTCTCTGCACTGTCGCATCATAACATTGGCATACCATTAGGTAGCATAGTTCCATGAAATGAAGATTAAACATTTTAAAAAAAATCTGCTATCGAATCTCAAAATACAGAACACAATTCAGGTTTGCTTAACTATATAATTGGCTAGGTTTTTGTGTATTCAACATTTAAATATATACAGGAAGATCAAGTGGCCAGACCTTAGAGAAAATATGAAAGGGGTGTATTTTGTCACAAGGCAGAAAGCTGCCACATGGTAATAATGTCCATACAGTTTTTGGATTACACATTTTAATCTCTTGCAAAGGAGAAAACACATTTTTATTCTCTTGAAAACCAATTTAATCTCAAAGTTTAAAAATAGGGAGTAAAATACTCCCACCTCAAAATCTTATTTGGAGCAATGCCGATACATGTGAGGGCTTTGCCTACGCTCTCCGGCTATGTCACGTCCACGGTCGGGTTACTGCAGGCTTTGTTCGCCTTTCCGTATGCATCTGCGGCTCCACAGCACTCTGCTCATTGCTGGCAGCAGGTCTGCCTCCGACCGCGACGTCCAGCAGTCTTTATCATCTAGAGGTTTGCTCCTATCGTCTTCCGGGCCATCTGACCTCTGCGAACGATGAGTGAGCTTTCCAGTAGGTCGGTAAGTGTCCCATGTGCAGTCTTTGAGTTTGTCTGCTTTCCAGCTCTCAAGATCCCGGCTCCTCAAGGGATGGCTTTCTCTCTGGGTTCCTACAGGGAGGGTCGAAAATTGTTTTGAGTCCCTCCTCACTTTCTATGCTCACAGTGTCCACATTGACTGGAGTGCTTACTTTTGTTTCGCGGGGCGTTTCTCGTGACTGCGCTCTGCGTCGTCCTACTGTCACTCTACTGGGTTAGTTTGAATCTTCTTAGTCTCAGTCTTCCAGGGTACTTCAGGTAGGTTGCCCATCTCTTCCTCATCTCAGTGCTTCTCATAAGGGTTGGTTATCTACCCTACAGAAAAACATGGAAGTGTGGGGAACTAGGGTGCCCTGTACTGGGTAAGGGGATGAGGGAGGCTGTAGTGTAGTGTAGAGTGGAGCCAGAGGAAGTAAGGGACACAGGAAGGTTTTAGGCAAGGGAAATATGATAGCTAGCGGGCAGATGAGAGGTAGGATATGGGGGTAACTGAGGCGAGGAGGTAGGTTTTTAGTTTGGTTTTGAACAAACCCGTGTGGACGGTTTCTTAGATGTCCGGGGAAGAGAATTCCATGCAAGCGGAGCAAGAAGAGAGAAAGAGCAGGAGCAAGAGGAAGCACAGGGAGGGCGAGGACCCACAAGGGCTCTTGAGGAGGTGGAGCAGAAATTACGAGAAGGCTTGTAGAGTTAGATAGAAAATAGATACAGTGGTGCCTTACCATGGATAGATTGGTGCACACCAGGAGAAGAAATTAAAATGTGGCCCTGTATTGCATCATCAGCCATCCAGCCTGGTGACGGTACGAGGAAGTAGCTGTGAAGTGAGTTCAAAGAGTCCTGTCAGCGAAGTAAATGATCTTGTCGAGCGGACAAAAAGCATAATTGGGGAGACCAAAGAGGATGCTGGCACAGTAGTCCAGTTTAGTGAAGACAAGAGTGGTTAAGAGATGCTTGGCGGAGTTGAAAGGAAGAAGGTGCCTGATTTTCCTAATATTTAGGAGGTTGAGGCGAGATGCTGTTGCAGTATTGGAGATGAAAGTAGAAAAGGTGCGAGAAGGGTCATAGATGACGCCAAGGTTTCTAGCTGGGGGAGAGTGTCCAGTGGGAACTGGATACGCAGAGGAAGAGATGGGAGAGCGCTTTTGGCAGGGAAGAAGAGCACCTGTGTTTTGGTAGAGTTTAACATCTGCAAGGGTGCAGAAGTACGACTGACACAAAGGGGTCATGGGGATTATTAGAAACTTTTATTCAAGTGCAAAAAGGAAAAGAAAACCATATACTGCCCTAACTGTAAAAGGTGTTTCCTTACCTCAACCAAAATAACTACTGTCAGACAGTCCAAAGCACAAATCCCAATGTCCAATGTCAGAATCCTAACTCTGTCCCTCACAGTCAAAGTTCTAAGCTAAATGAAAAGAGGGTCTTTCTAACCCAAGGGGGTGGCTCCCTTCCCGGTGCAAAATACAGTTCTGTAATCTTGAAATCCTGAAGTATTGGGGCAGGTCTCCCCTTCCCCAGCCTTGTTCAGGTCCTTTGCAAGCAAACAATTGTTGGGGAAAACTGTTCCCTTGTTGGCCCTTCTCAGGCTTCCTTTTCTGTCCCTGGGTCCCTGATCCTGGTTGGCAGACCTGGCTCCTCCCACCACATACTGCAACAGAGAATAGTGTAGTATGCACTCACCAAGCTGCGGTGGATCGCCGAATCCGGTTGACAAACCTGGTTTGCTCCCACCAGGTACTGTGACAAAGAAAAATAGCGCGGGATGCACTCCCCAAGCTGTAGTGTCGTGTAAAGACTTTGTTTACTTGCCTGTCTGGATTGATCGTATGTCCCTCTCCAAGTTCACTTTATATGGGTGTGGGTCCCAGACTCTCACAGCGGGTTTCCAGCTGTATCCTGCAAAACTTGGTTCATAGTTTTGCAAAGTAGTAATCTCTTGACATGGGTACGGGTCCCAGACCAATTAATCTGGCTCTTTAGGCTTATCTGCCTGTTCCCACTTTCTGTGCCACTTTACAGGGCCCCTGACGCTTCCCCGTTCATCAGCATACTTTGTTTTGTGATCTGCAATGTTCTCGGGACGTCCTGTGCCTGTCTGTGGTGAAGCGCCTCCACGGCTGCAGATCTTTGGGAAGCCACATGCGTCTTCTCTGCTGCTCACCACGCTGTCCCTGCACAGCGCACCAGCTTGACAGCAACCTCTTTCTTGCTGGGCTCCCAAGTCTGCCTTTGTTCTTCCCAAAGCAACCTCAGTCTTACGGTTCCTCCAGGGCGAGCTTGACACCAGGACAAGACCTTCTTTGCGTTTAACACAGCTTCTTCCAATCAGCTGTTGAGAACCACTAAAATGGGAAAAGTGGTTCTGGTAGAAACTCAGTATTGCTCCGTGCCTCAACCTCGTCCCAGTACTGATTCAGTTCTGATCTTGTAACTCACTAGAGATCCTCCTTGTCTCAGTAATCTCTAGTTCTGTTTTAAAGCGATACATTGGATAGGAGGGAAGGGGTGGAGAGGGAGGAGGTGAAGGAGAGGTGGGGGTTAGAGGGATACCGCTTTCTCCTGATATTGGCATCACTGGTCCCAAAGGGTGTTTCTCCTCCCATGCGATACACCCGCTCAGTACCACCCCCATGGGGACTATTGGGTAGCGCCAGGCCTCAAGGGAAGGGGCTTCCCCTTCGGAAACGGCGACGACATCCTGGGATTCATCACACAGAGTGCAAAGTCATCCAAACATTTAAGAGGGACATTTGGAAATTTTGATGAAGAGATCAGAGGAGAGTTCAGGAAAAGAGAAGATTTTGGTGTCGTCAGCAAAGAGTTGGTACGAGAACCCAAAGGAGGAGATTAGCCCCACAAGCATAGGTTTAAAGCAGGGGAGCACAACTTGCTTTGCTGGAGGGCCATCTGTAATCTGCAAGCCTTCAGTAGTGGGGCAAACTAAGGATACTACAGGCTTTTTGCACCAGAAAAATATGAAGCGAGAGAAAAGGCGCATTCTGACGTTTACTTATTGGTTATGTATTTATATTTCTTTTTTTTTCTGAGAAAATTTTGTAATATTTCATAATAACACAATGAAAAGTAATGTTGGTTAGAGGAATGTACTCAAGGAATGTGGTTAAAAATGCTGACAAAATAACCCCCAAGCTTGAGGTGTACTTTTCGCCTAACTGTGACTGGGTTTTATTTTGGGAGGCTTTAAAATAAAATGACATTGTAGTTTAATTTGTCCAATACCATCTTCCATGTGAACTAGGTGCCATGCTGCATCATACCTACAATACCAAAAATAAAATACAACCCTCTGAAGAAAAAACGTTCAAATGTTTTAAAAAGCCACTGCAATAAAGCCGACACCCACTTGCCATTCGCCTTTTATCTAAAATGCAAGGCCCAATTGATTTACCATGGTACGATTTAAGCAATGCCTGTAATGTTTTTTGCTTCACTTGCTTTGGCCATTTTGTTCTCTTAGATGTATAAAAATGAATGAGAATGAAGGTGTCAGCCTCTTATTGCTGTGTTTGCTCTCTAACGTTCAGAGAGGAAATGACCACAAAACAGCTGCAGCTTCTTCTTGAACTCCTTTGGCCTGGAGGGTCATAAATCATGATGCGAAGGGCTGCATCTGGCCCGCAGGCCGCATGTTGTGCATTCTTGGTGTAGAGTGTGTGCAGTAGCACCTGGAGCATTCCAAGTGCCGGATGGAATTACGATCTCAGACCCAAATAACCGGACAGACTCAAAGAATATGGCAAAATACTACTTTGTTAACAGCTCAAACAAAGTAGGGAAAGCTGGTGAACAACCAGATTGCAGCTCACTCACCGAAAATTAAATTATACAAAGGCTTTATACCTCGATGTACGTACGTCAGCTATGACATCCTCCTCCGTGGCAAACAGTAAAAACCTATTGAAAGAAGGCATTGGATATACATACCTATACTTCGTTTAGGTGTTAGTAACAATTGGCTGCCCTCTATCTGGTAGGCATGTCTTGCACTACCTCCAACTACATATAATACAGATTAATAGCAGAACACCACCAGAGGATTGGCCCCTGCAACAATGTATGGTTAATCGCTACATGGGCCCTCATGATTGGTTGGCCTTCCCTCCCAAACTTTGACATTCGGCTTGTTAGCAGCACGTAAGCAAAACAAACCCAGATGCAGGGAGTAACGTCAGACCACTGCCCACTTGGCCAATTAGCCGACCATCTCTAATCAGTTAGGCCCTAAGCCAAGGCTTCTTCTCTGTAGTTGACCTTGCTGACTGTTCTCTTCCTTGAGACTTTTAAAAGGGAGTGTAGGAACAGCTCTATCTTCAATTGGAGCTTAATGAATAGGCCTGGTTTTCCAGTCCCGAATCACGTGTGAGAAGACAACAATGATGTCCATTTTGACCTTTTATTTAGTGCCGTTTAATTCAATTATGCTGGCTGCTATTACTCCTCTTGGCCTCTGGAGACATGGTTGCTCCGTCTTGCATATACTTTCTGCATCTTTAATTGTTCAATACTTGGACTTGCAAACATTCTCTCCTTTACTTAATCTAACAGAAATATGCTGTGCCCATGTAGCTTATCCTCTTTCACTCCACTTGTGCCTTGCAGTTACCTCTTAATGCGGCATCCTTGATCCCAAACCAAACAGATATTCTTTGTTCTTCCCACAAAGCTGTTTTCCAGTGCTTGTCAGCTCTGCAGCTATGGTCCCTCTCCTTTAGGCTTCGTAGCTTACTGTTATATAAAACAGACGTCATCTTTTCATCATGGCTGCTTTACCCGCGTTATATTTTCTACTGCAGCAGGCTTCTATATTACTCATCTACCTTGCGTTTCTGCGTATGTACATCTATTGCATCTCTTCTCACTTTTCCTAGTGTGCATGATTGTCTTCGTAGTCGCATAAATGTTTACTTTGTTACTTCGGTTACATCTTCATTCTTTAAGTATTCACATATCTTTTCAGTGCGTCCTTGTGTCTTCTCTTTATGATGTCACTTTACTGTGGTCCAATTTCACTTAAAGCTCTTCTATTTCCAATGGTGTATGCACACATCCTTCCACCACGTCAGTGTGAGGGCACATTCGATACAGTTGTCGAAGTGCATAACGTCTCTAGTATCTTCAATGCGGTATTGGGATAATACCTGGTGTCATGCAAAGTGCTTTCTTGCTGTTCTTCCAATATGACAGAGGTGAGGGGGCGGGCACTAGAGATGACGTGTACATCTACCTCTCTACAAGTGTAAAGAGGATCAGACCCAAAACAGAGCTGTGTAGAACACCAACAGTTAAGTGAGTTGAGAGGTGTTGTTGCTCCAGGAGACAGAATTGGCGAGGTGCAAGGTACGATTCAATACAGGCAAGGGCTCGATCGCGAATCCCAAGAAGAGAGTATTAATGAGTTCAGCTTGATCGACAGTGTCAAAGGCAGCAGACAGGCCAAGGAGAATTAGGATAGAGGATAGATTGGAGTGTTTAGCAGAGGTGATGAAGTAGGGACACATCTATGAGAGCGCGAAGACTAGGTCAACTTGATAAAAATAAAACACTTAAAACACAGAATTGGTGTCAGAGTCCTGATTCTGACTTACTACAGTAGGCAGTGGCTTTCCCTGTTCACCATAGTAGGCTGGCCAATCAGTATCTGTCCACATGGCCGATTCTGAAAATACATCTTAACATCTACAGTATTTTATTAACATACCTCTTGAAAGCCTGACTGTATAGTCTCTACCACTACGTAAGTAGCTTAGATTTTAGGAGAAAGAGTTAGGCCTTAAATGGTCATTTATTGGTTTTATACTTGCACTATGTTCTGCTATGTGTTCTTTGTAACCTTAGTACTTATTTTACCCCCCCATCATAAATACTTACGTGTGACCCTAGAAATAAAGTGGATACTTTTTACATTATCCCAGTGTAGAATATTTTTCCAGGGTTCCTATTGGGATCAATTGTACTTCCCAGATGATCCTTCCTCTCTCCTGAAATTAAGCAGACTTCTTTTCTATGCTTAATATTGGAGAATCTGTTCTTTCCTTGCGGGTGATACACTGTTCCATATTAGGCTAGAATATTATAGAGGCCTGACCAGAGGGCTATACAAAAATATCGATGGCATCAAGTCTTCCTCCAGTCCACAGGACTTGGCAGTCTCAACTTGGTTTCAGAGGTTATAGGTCTCTACCTAGACCTCAGGTTTCCAGTTATCTCAAAGGTTGCTTTCAAACATTAGGTTTCAAGGTTTTCAGTCTGGTCTTTTCCTATACATGAGGTTTCAGGCTCATGCGCAGACCTCTTCCCAGACCTGTGGTATAAAGGGTTTCACACAAGTCTCTCTTCAGGTCTTGGTTTACAAGGGTTTCACACAAGTCTATTTTCAGACTTCAGGTTTCTGAGTCTTTCACATAGGTCTCTTCACAGACCTTGGGTTCCTCTCCCATTACTCTTGGGGTTGCCGTCAGAGGGTTAGTGTAGCAGGACGATAATTCCCTCAAGAAGGGAAGTGGTTCTGTCAAATCCAGTTCAAACTTCGCTTGTACCAAGGAAGCAGCTTTGATCCCATCCATGTCCCTCAGGAACAATACATTTACTAGGCTTCCTGTTTTGCCTAGTCTTTCCCTGCACCCTGCACTGTATGCATTGAATGCTATGAGTGACTGAAATGCAATGCTGTGTGTGAGAATGTTATGTTCTGAACAGTTCTGTGAATGTGCAGTTGAGAAGATGCGTTGACAAAGAGGATGCCGGTGGATGCCTGTCCAGGTTACTTACTTGATGTGTCCTAAATGTATCCCTGTACCCGGTGCGGGAAATTAGTAAAGATGTTTCATGTTCCTACACTGCTGTATACATCCATCGCCCGTCAAACAAGAGAAATCATCTCGAGGTAGGAGCGCTGTGGGCTGCAGTGGGGTCAGGCACAGTCAGCCATTGATATGAGGCGGCAGCACCAGGTCCTAGGGCCCTATTGGGTCTGCAACGGGCAGAAAGATATTGCAGGGCAGGGGCCTTCCGGGTCTGCAAGGGGCCGACAGAGACTTGGTGGGGCCAAGGGCCTACCAGGTCTGAAAAGGGCAGACCTACCAGCGCTGCAAGGGGCAAACAGAAACTTTGCAGTGTGAGGCATTCAAGCCTAAGTTTGGAGTCTGCGAGGGGCAACCAACCCAGGCAAAGGAATGTCAGTAATGACTACAGGAACCAGTTGTGTCTGCGAGTGCTAGCGAAGGAGCTAGTATCCAGGTGACAGCAAAAGAATTAAAGCAGTGCGGGCCAGAGAAGAGCTAACAGGGACTTTGCTGGAGGAAACTGGTGAACATATTGCTGCAAGGGGCAGACCTACTTACATAAGTAAAACACACCTGTGATATTGTTGGCTCTTGTCAGATCCCAGTCAAACGGGCCAATGTTGCTAGAATGAAGGAGGAAGTTGGTCCCTTTGTGAGCAAAAGATCCGAAGAGGGAGGCAGACCTGTCTCCCTAAGGTACTGTAGCACAACTTGTGTACACTATTCTAGACATCATTAGGAGGAAGCATTGGAAAAGAAAAGGGCTTGTGCTTCAGGTTTCTGTGCTATATGTGGTTTGGTACTGAAAAGTTCGGAAAATAGCAATTTGTTGGTACTCCAGGAATTAAATCCCCATTTCTTCGGTGAGATCTCGATTGAACAGAGCGAGGCTTAAGAGTATTTCACATTATAAATTTGGAATAGTGTGATATGAGGGCTGTTGAATATTCTACATCTGTTGGTGTGCTTGCGTTTTGGAAGTCGTGGCCTCTGTTTCGAGAGATTTATTGTGCATTTAGTTTTGTTGTGCTGATATTTAGTGTGCACTAACTTTTGCTGCGTTTAAGCCCCTTCTTTTTCAGATTGGACTTTGTTTTAAAAGGTAGCTAGGACATGGATTTCCGAAGTTTCTGTTACGCTCACCTGGTATACATGGGGACGCCAAGTAGCCCTGGTTGGGTGATTTGCACTCTCAAACCCTCTCCTAGTCCCTTGGTAAGTCCTCTGGTTAAAGATGGGTCTGCAATATAGGAGAGCTAGTTTCAATACCAGATTGTCTATGTTTTCCCACCTCCCTTGGCCTCAACTCCTTCCTCCCCTTGGGCCTTCTCCTCACCTTAATATTGTAAAAGGTGGATTCTCTGTCCTGCTCCTCGTGGCAGTGGCACGTAGATGTGGGGGCGAGCAGTGACCAAGTTAATTCACTGATGCAAGCCCCCCTGTGGGAATCCAGGCCTGCTGCGAATCCGTAGGTTTGCTGCTTTACAGTCTTTATATGCAGTTCTTATGTTCCCCTTAGTTTGAAGAATAATGTCTTGCTTCTTTCCTTTTAGGTGTGGAAAGGTATTTTGTTGTTGTCATGCAGTTTGAAGATGAGCATGGGCCGGTAGGCGAAAGCGCGGTGTGCGCAATGCTGTCCAGCGAATAATGCGCGATGCGCGGCGCTGTTTTGCCTTTTATATTGCTAACCTGTTTCTTTTCCCTCCTTGCAGTTTGTGATGTTCTTCGCCGAGCGCCGTAATGTTCCAGCAATGATACTGACCAGGAGAGGACTACCCAGGTAAGAATTGTGGCGCTTTCTTCATTCGGGAGGAAACGCAAGTAAACGCTTACTAATGCTGTCTTTCTTTCTCCTCTTTCCTTGTTATGGTATTCCAGGATGCGTGCGGTGCCGGATGATGGAGTTCGTACTTTCAGGTGAGTGGAACTGAAGTCAGCGGTGGATCGAGGACAGGATACTGTTCCAGGTAAGTTTCGTAGTGTTCTTTCTCTCTGCAGGTCCTTGGTTTCAGGTAAACTGGCATCAAAGAACTGGACACAGTGGGCGTTACGCTGCCCACAGCAGAATAACGCAAAGCATGTTCTGCTGTTTAAATAGTCTCAGGTAAAGTAGTCCAGGTAAAATAGTCCCAGGCCTGCCACACACAAAGTAGTCCAGGTAAAGTAGTCCCAGGCCTGCCACACCCAAAAGACTAGACCGCATAGCTCAGTTCCTTGTAACTGAGCCATGTGTGTGCCTCCATGTTGGCTGAACCGCGCCCACCCCGCCATCCGCCCCCCCACCCCCAAGTTAAATAGTCCCAAGTAAATGGTCCCATTCTAATGTTGGTCTTCATGATGGTTATGAGCCGGGCGCCAAAGGCGCCAGGACTGACTCCAAGAGAGTCTTGGATGAGGTTTTAAGGCCTTTGACCTGGCCCTAACTGGAAGGCTGACTTGCCAGTGAGGGCCAGGGCCAAGGGCCATGACAGTAGTATAATGTGCAGGTTATGATGCATGTTCTGTTAACCCTTTTAAGTTACAGGCTGATTTTAACTGAAGAACACTGAACTAGAATTTGAATTTCAAGTGCATAGTTTCAATGCTTTAAGTAGAACAGTAAATGAGGTTTGTTAATTTTTTTTAGTGAACTGTGAAAACTGTCCAGAAATGTGTTCTGCATTGTCTTGTGCGAGTGTCATGATGAGGTGTGTTCGTACTTGGTGTAAAGACCGGAGGGGGGTGTCTGTACTCCTGCTGTCTATATGGTAGAGGAGAGGCAAAGAGGGCCTCACCCAAGATTCTCTATTACGGTAGCAATGGACGAGCAATCAAGGCCTAGCTTCTCTGGAGGTGATGGGGGCTAGTTCTCAAGTACAGTGTAGTCCCCAAGCATCCACAAAGGAATATCCACACACTAAATTAATTAAAACACAGTCTTTATATAAATACGGTTCAAGGTTATATACACAATCACGATAATACACTTTGTGCTCCGACAATTCTAAAATGGTAAATATATACAGTTCTAGGTGGTACCACGATTACTCCGATTCCATTAAACTGCATCAACTTTACTCAGTTCAAATAGCATTCGAATCAACCCAGTAAAACAATATCAACCATCGGGTCAGGAGGAATACAAGTTGGTTAGACCATTGGCAAAATGCTGGGCCCCTAACACTAGGCACAGTTCTTGTATGCGGATTCACCACCTGGGCAACCTGTAAATGAAGATGCACTACAAGCCCAGTCCATGTATTGTCTATTAGAGTCATCTCCTTTTATAGTTCTGCAACCCAATGTACCTTGTGTTGTAGAGTTCTTTGCCGGGGAATCGACAGGCCCTTCTTGAGTGCGCTCCCTTTCAGGCAGGAGCCACGGGTCGTCAACTTCTGAGATGAAGAAAATGTGAACGTTGTTGAGGCAGCAGCTTCGGTCCTTGCAGTGCTCATTGACGATCGGTCAAAAACGCCCTGCAACAGGGGAGGTGTGCGGTGCACCTCGCTGACGATGGTTCGTTGCCGCAAAGAGTCAAGGAAGAACTTTGGCCCAGCAAGGGCGTCTGGGTCTGGCGTCGACGAACGGGACGCGAGCACAGCTGGCATCAGTAGCTTTGTCAATGTTTCTGAGGTCTTTGGGTGGTGGGAAACCCACCGGCGGATTCTCCTCAGTCGTCAACGGCCTTGACTTTCTCTGGCAGGACGAAAGCGGTCGACGATGATGAACAAGGGAGTCTTTGGATCAAATGTCTTAGGCAAAGGAGCATTGCGGCTCCAGTCGGCAACAGTGGACGTATGTCCGGTGCTTCTTTCTCCTCGGCGGTCCCCTTCACTGGTTGGCAGCCTTTTCGTAGGTCGGTCTACCAGGGAGCTTTAGCAAAGATCAGCTGGTACATGATGGTCCCCCGTAGCTCAGGGAGGTGTCTCCTAGCCAGCTCCTCTCTTGGATCAGTTCTTGAAGGCCCAGCAGCTTTCAGATTGCAAGGAAGGGAACAGCGGTTCACCTTCTTACGGCTCGGCTTCAAGAGTAAGCATCAAGTATCAAGTTCAGCTTCTGAACGATTTCTAGCAGTGAGAGGCCCCCAGATATTGTCATGATGCCCGCTCCCGGGGAGCCGGTTCAAGCCCTGCGTCCCCGAAAGCGGACATCCAGTCCCCAAGGAAGGACCCAGCAACCCCATATAGGGTCCCTTTGGACAGTGTCCTGGCGCCTATGGCGCCAGGCTCATAAAAGACATCAGTCCTGGCGCCATAGGCGCCAGGCTCATTATGGGAGTGCTTGGGTGCACTTACCTGATGCAGACCATGCTGCAGGATCCCGGCCTCCTTGAGGCCTGAAAGGAACTACTTTACCTGTGGGACTAATTTACCATCCGGGCGTGGTCGGGGAAGGATACATACCTGGAACTTCTTCCAAGGCTATTTAAACCCCACCCGAACAGCCACGCGTGCTTCGCGTTGTTCTGCATCTAGCAGCTGGACGCTCACCGTGTCTGCTCCTGCATCCTGACTCCTGACTTCTGCCACGCCTGCCAGCATCCTGGATCACCTGCAAAGGGAGAGAAGAAGAGAACAGAAGAAGGAAAAGTCCTTACCTGCTAAATCCGCATACCGGAGACATCTCGCCGACAATCCTGAAAAGGAAGACTTATTTAAAAGCTCATCGCGTCGATCGCTGCAGCGCCGCATTCCACTCACCTTTTCAGGGCGCCTCCATGTTCAGCAGCGATCATCCGGATTCGCAGTCACGCCCCAGCGCCTAGGGAGAAAAAGACCAGAACAAAAGGTGAGAGAGAGAAGGGAATAAGGAAAGCTAAATCTCCATGTTAAGACTTACCAGTTGATTCATTCCCTCTTCATTTCGGGTCCGCACCGCATCCTGGCATTTCCGGACCACGGCCCCTAAGGGGAAAAAAAAAAAAGACATCAGCGTTAATGAGCGAATGAAAAGACATTACCAAAAAACGCTCATTAAAGACTTACCTGATTTCTACAAGGATTTCACCTCTCATCTCAGGTCGGTGCCTGTTCCCCGGCATTCCGTACCCCGGTCCCTATGGGGAAAAAGACACTAGCATTAGTACATTAATGCAGGACACAAGGGGAACCTCTTATCAAAAAACTTACCTGGAAGCCAAGCAAGTTTGGTTCTCACCAATCCGAAAATCCAGTGAAGTAACTGGATACCAACGCGCCCCTGCATCAGAAGCAGGATGGAGAGCTCGTCCTTCCAGACCCTAAGGTGAGACGCTACGAGGAATCACAGAAGGTTTTCGAGGAGGGTGAGAGGGGAAAGTGGGAGGCCGATTGCATTACCCCGCAGACAGTTCATCCCCTATTTTCGCCTACAGAAGGATACTTCTGCGAGCCAGACAAGCCAGATTTAGGGGCCCGGTCCAGTCCGTCTTCCGAACCCTGCGCATCACCTTAGAAGAGGTCACAGCAGCGCGAACCAGGCCAGCGCCTCCGTGGGAGTCAGGTGAGCGTTACAGATATACTGTTGCTCTCCCATTCAATCTCCTGGGTCACACTCAGGCAACCAATCACTCAGAAGGGCAGTCAGGCAGCCAATCAGGCGCAAGGTACATTCAGGCCATTCTTCTCCATCCAGACACTCACAACACCGAATGTGGATTCGGACAAGCACCCTGCCATTCAGCACTACACACTGCATTCATACCTGTTTCGGGCAGGGCTGTCTTAGCCATTGTGTCAAACACCAGATACTAGACACCAATAACACAGAATGTGTATTCGTCACACACTCCATTCACCCAGGTCACACCTCAGGGGCGTACCCACAACATACAGTCATTGGGAAGGCTCCAGCCAGTCTGTCCTGGACTTCCCTACAACACCATATATGGAACTTCCACCCAACAGCCAGTCAGGGGGAAGGGACAGAGTCTGGGCTTCCCGGGACTTCGGGAAAAGTAAGGTAGCAGGCGATAGAAAGCAAGAGACCACAGGGGCCATCTTGTTTCCTATCAGGAATCCACTGATTCCAATGACAGGGCCTGGGCATCCCAAAATGGAGGATGCGTAGGTCGCCTGTCAATTCAGCATGGAGCTGCCACCAGCCCATTCCCTCCTCTGTGGGCCACACACAGGAGCCAAAAAACATACACTAAGCGTACAGGGTCATACACCTACCCATGGGTGCCATAAGGGTATCCCAAGGGTCTGTTCACCAAACCAAATACAGGAAGAGCCGCACCGCCAGGTGTCAAACATGAACTCTGTGCGGAAAAAAAGTCAGAACATACATAAGGCAATAAAGGACAAGGATATGGAGGCCCTGTCCCTCCAATGCATTTCCAGCATCACACTTGGCTTTCCATATTTCAGTGGTGGTGTATATGTGGTCCACTGGCACAGGTGTGTGATGGCTTCTGAGGGGTGTTGGACGCCTGGAGTGCTTGGAGTACTCCGACTTGTGGGGTGTTGGATACCTTAAGTGACTTCAGTGCTCTATCCTGTGGGTATTTGATGCCTGTTATGATGTTTCCAGTGAGTTACAGTTGCTCCATTGGAGAGTGTGTGAGTGTGTGAGTGTGTGAGTGTGTGAGTGTGTGAGTGTGTGAGTGTGTGAGTGTGTGAGTGTGTGAGTGTGTAGATCATTTCTCTGTGCCCACTGGGGTGCACTTGACATATTAGTACGGCATGGGTTGCCCGAGTTATGTGGTATGGGGCTGGAAGCCTGAAGTTGTCTGTGAGCTTTGATGCAATATCCTGTTCTTAAGTGGTTTGGGGTCTGTCGCTTACTTGGTAGAAAAAGGGATATACATTGTTTGGTGTAGATTTGTCCCACTAGGCAAGGATGGTTATGGGGTTTGTGTTGGGTGCATTGGTGGAGGGATTTGCTCCGAAGTTGAGGGATGTACATGTGTTTGGATTGTGTGTGTGTATATATATATATACACAAGTATGTCTTCTGTTGTTTAAGGGGGTAGATGTGCTGTGTCTGGTCTTTCCCTGCACCCTGCCCTGTATGCATGGACTGCTGTGAATGACTGAAATGGAATGCTGTGTGTGAGAATGGCATGTTCTGAATGGTTCTATGAATGTGTAGTTGAGAAGATGGGTTGACAGAGAGGATGCCGTTGGATGTCTGTCCAAGTTACTTACCTGATGTGGCCTAAATGTATCCCTCTACCCGGAGCTGGAACTTCGTGAAGAGGTTTCCTGTTCCTACACTGTGTCAGTGTCATATTTGGCCAGGAACCCAACTTGCCTCACCTACTTCATAGTTCCCAATGATATTCTGGTTTCCCTCAATGTACTGCCATTGGCTATTCTTTTTACCAGTTATGCCCATGAGTTTTCATTAGCTACTTTCGTCATTAAAATTGTTCCATTTATGTGGTCTGAGGGCTTCTCCTTGCGATTGGTTATCTGGGAGTACTGTTCGATTGCTCTCCATCGGCTATGGCGAAGAGTTAAATGCCAGCACAGCACTCTGTGCCATCTTGGAATCGCACAGTGTCCTGCATGTGCAATTGCACTGCACCACAGTGTTTTAACAGAGACCTCACCCCCAGTGTCTTGGCAAGTAACAGATGCCACAAGTCTGCAGTCTATCGCTTGTTTCTCCCCTGTTCTTGCTGCATGATTGATTACAACCACAGGCTTTGCGGGTAAAACGTGGTATTTTGTTCCTCCGGGGTATTTTCCTCCTGGCGACCATTACAGTGCATTGGTGTTTGCTCAATGCTTAGTTCCAGACTTTCCTGACTGACAAATGTATTCTGTGACTTGCAGTTTGAACATCCCTCTTCTGCTCTCTTACTTTGGGACTGGGATCTACTGCATCTCATGGAATCTAGTGGGCCTAGGGGAACACATGTATACATGACATATGGTAGTGTCAAGACCAACCCCATCCCTCTAGCCCCATAAACCCCCCACATGGTAGGTTAGGGAGTTCTAGGAACTCACTGCATAGACATGGTAATTGTATAATGTGTGGAACATAAAGGTGGATAGTCTAGCAAGATCCTGGGCCACAGTCAACAGATGAAGCCTAGCTCGCCAGAAAGGGGAGTAAGGGAGTAAGACAGCATGCAGTGCACAGGGAGAGCAAAGGGCCTGGACCAGGTTAGGATTGGGCCAATCAGCTGTCTGGCCATGGGTTGTTTGAGGTCCAGCCAAAAAGGTTAGTAAAAACAGTAGAGGTCAGTCAATAGGAGAGATGAAGATGCATGTAGAGTATAGAGCGAGTGATATGAAGGTGAGGTGGCACTGCAGAAGGAGTTGACAAAGGTGAGGAGCTGGGTTTAATAATTCCATCAATAAGATGAATTACGGGGAATAGATGAGGAGCCAATTGAGATGTTTGAATGACTACATGACAGGGCACGCGGTTCTATGGGTTTACTTGGGCAACAGGTTACTTTACATGATTTTAGTTTTTTCTTTAAATGTATATTTTAAATAGGGGGGTTGGTTCCCTATCACCCTCTCCCATGCCCGCACCACAAGCCCACTAAACATATCTACATATATATTATTTGGAGAGGAAAAAAAGAAAAAAAGAGTTGATGTTAGACAACAAAACCAACAAGAACTTAAACTGTACAAAAATCAGAAATAATAAAGTTAAGGTAACAAACGTTATTAATACATTAAAAAATAAATTCAATCAAATATCATGGTAACCTTAATTCATCCTGTTTTTTGTTTTGAAATTTAGTTTTTCCTTTAAAATACTTTATAGACATGAATATTTATTTTTAATAAACTGTTTTTAGTGATTTATGTTTTGGATGTTCATTACGTTTTGCCTCTTATGTTAGTATTTGCAGTTTATATAATTTACTAAATTTAATTTAGCACACATTAAATATTTGCATTGTTTATGCAGTGTAATGACTATGAATGTTGTGCATATATGTCACTGTTATAAGTAGACGTAATTGTTAATAAATATAGAATATGTTTTGTTTAGTGTATGTTTTATTATGTTTGTTTAGTAACTTGACACTTTATGTTTACCCGATAGAGATCAGAGAGGGGAGGGTAAATTACCAAAAATTGAGCTTTATTTTTGGCTGCTCAGACGAGCCACTTGACGACGTGGCTATCTGACTACGGAGTAGACTGCTCCAGTTGTTGGTGCATCCCTCTGGCTAAAGCAGGAACTGTGGATATCTGACAATTGCACAGGTACACAGGCCCTGCTGGTAAAAATGGGCAGACGGGTCAGGACTAGAGTGCTGAAGTTATTAGTGCTTCTACTCCTCCTTTGAATGCCTGGTGTGGCTGTCAGGCCACAATCTACTGCCAACCATGCCAGGTAGCCTCCTTCCTTTCTGAGTGGGCGGATTTGACCGCCACCCTCCTCACCTCTAACTCTCAACTTCTCCTTGGAGACCTTAACATCCACTTGGATGCTTCATGTCCTTCGGCAGGACTCTTTCTCAACCTCGGACTCCCTCACTCTATTCTTCCCTCTGCAGGGCACACCCTGGATGTTGAGATCTCCCTCTCTCCAACCCACTCACCGCGCCCATCTTTCTGGAGTCTGGGACCGCACTACCTCCAATGCTCTCTTCCTATGTATCTCCCCTCTTGAGATCTTCACTCATCCACCTCCAACTCTCTGAGGGTCAGTTGCTTTTCCAAGCGGAGACGGGGCAGATCTTTTTCTTTGGCTCGGATCTCCACCTGGAACATCCTCCATGCCTCTCTCAAACTTGAGCAGAAACATCTACGGTTCTGGAAGCCACTCAAGAACTTCCTCTTTGCTTCAGCTTCCTCTCCCCTGCTGATGACCAGTCTGTTCCGTGCACTGGTTCACCTGGCCACCTTATGAACCTTGGCCCAGGTCCCTGCCTGTCCAGTTGCACCTCGCACTGCCTTTTGGCTCCTCCAGCATATGGTCTGTAACTGTAACCCTACAGTCCCCTCTCCCTGCACTTATTAGCCACCCGTTGACTGCACTTTCCAATTACATGCCCTGAGCCATGGCCTGGCTGCACTTTTCGATTGCTTGCAATTCTCTATTCCTCCCCTCCCCCTTTTCACTTCTCCCCTTCGCTGCGCTTGTGCGATCTGATTGACACAAGTAGTAAGATTGTTTTTTTGTCCACCATCTGTTTCCCCCTCCTTGTCTTGTCGAGCCTACAAACACTTGTGTGCAGGCGCGTTACAAATGCCATATCATTTTATGTCTACGGCATACTTACTCGCCACATGTTCCCATAGTAGCTGAGGTCTATGAGAGTATGGCTGAATTGAGCGCTGCTAGGAGGTGGGAAGAACTTGGCCTGTTTACACAGGGAGATCTTTATGAAAACGGGGTGGTAAGGTACTTGGAAAGTTTGATTCAGATGTAAGGTCCTCCTAAGGGCCAATTTCCCAGGTATCTGAGAATAATTAAGGTGGCCAAGAGAAAGTGGATAGGGTGGCCTGCTATGTCTGAGGCTTATGTGTTTCTTACTTTATTCTATGCGGTGGAAGAAGGCGGGTGCCCTGTGCCCAGGTTACATACAGGTTTGCAGGGTTTGACAAGCAGCAGAAATGTCAAATTGAAAGTGAAGTGGGAAATGGATGCTGGCCAGGATATCACTGATCAACAATGGGATTATGCACTGCTTTTTGTTAAAAACATGTCCAGAAAGGCACACTTCCAGCTGATCCAGTTAAATGTGCTCCACTGCACAGACGGGCCCCCAATATGTGCTATTGCAGAAGGAATTTGAGAAATGGACCCTGGCTGAAACTAAGTTGGCTTCGTTCTTTGGGCAGGAACGCCAGTATGTCCAATAACTATGATATGCCACCCTGTGCACCAGAGCACAGTTGTTTAAACTAACATTCTTGCCTGGACCTGCAGTTTCCGGTCTAATCCGGGCATGACATTTATTTTTTTCCATTTGTTTTTATTGGCATTTGGTATGAGAACAAACATTCGCAAACCTGTTCTTTCCCTCTGCCCTTCCCAACCAACCTACGCCCCCCTATCCCAATGCATGGTACATATTGCAATGTTCACAAAGTCATTGAATGCCGAGAATTCAAAAGGTTTTGAGGGCAGTATTGAATATTATAGTCATTCTGCAGCAAGATTAGCACCAGAGCCCAATTTTGTGTGCATTTTCGATTGATCACCCTGAAGAGTATATGATCCATTCAAGAGCAACAAAGTTCCAAACTTTGGAGAACCATTTGCTGAGCAACGGCGGTTCTTTAGATTTCCACTTTTGAGCCATCCCCAGAAGAGCTGCGAGTTGCAATGTAACAAAACCATACATTTTTGTTTAGAACTCAGCCTCAGATTCGCCTCCAACATTAACAGTACACTTGACCTAAGAGTGCAAGGCTTAACCAAGCCAAAGATTTGAGACATATGTCCATCTATCTTAGACCAGTAACCCGTCAGGTTTGGGCAGCCCCATCATATATGCCCCCAATCCCCAAGCAAACCACAGTCTCTCCAACATGGGTCAGAAATGGCCGATCTCATTTTATGCAAACGGACTAGAGTATAGGGTCACTGAGTTAACGTCTTATACCAAAATTCTCTGATTTGGATCAAGCGGGAAAGTCTGGGGATAGCTTTCCAGAGCCCCTCCCATTCTGTTTCCGGAATCTGTTCTCCCAGCGTTAGGTGCCAACACTGTTGAAAACACAGTGAGATACTGGGGGTAGCCTCAGACATATATTTGTATAGGTTTGAAATAGAAGCCCTGTTTCCTGGGTTGGAGATAGCGAATTTTTCAAACAGTGTTAACTCTCGTTGGTGCTTGTTTATTCGGGGGAGCCAATATCCAGTGCCGAACTTGGAAATATTAAAAGCAAGCAAATTCATTCAACCCCAGTTCTTGTTTACATTGGAAGAAGGGTTTAGGGTCTTTACCTTGGAAGAGATCTCGTAATTGTATACAACCTGCCTGCTTCCATCTAGAAAACGGCCGTGGGTCGAGGTTCGGAGTGAACTGCGGATTAAAACACAACAATGTGAAAGGTAAAGGAAATGTCATGAATTGGTATTGCTTAACCTCTATGTCCCAAACATCATCTACCAAGCTTGTGATCCTGCTCTTGTTAAAATTGGTGGAACAAATCAGACTTGGTATCCATTAGGTATCCCCGAGCTGTGGACCTCCTATTGCACGCTCCATCTAGACCCACCGTTCTCCAGTATCTGTTCTCCACCAATATTTCACTATTTGGATTTGTGCAGCTTAGTAAACTTTCGAGAATTTGGGAGACTGAGGCCTCCCCCATTTGTAGGGGTCATTAAAACATCATAGGATACACGTGGAGGTTTGTTGTTCCAAACAAACGCAGATATCGCTTTATGTAACTTTTTAAAGAAGGGAGCCGATACCCGGATTGGAAGTGCCTGAAAGAAATACTGTGTTTTGGAAAGGATAAGCATTTTTATCGAATTAATTCGACCCAACCAGGAGACCGTCCGACTCCATTTAACTAGTTGCCCCATAATTTCCTTCAGCAACAGGGTATAATTAGCCTCATACATCATACATCTTGGCAATCGTAGGGGTTATGCTGACGCCCAAAATGTAATGCCATCTTGCGCCCCAACCAAATTGAGTTTGTGATCACTTTTTTAGGTGGAAAGGAGAGGTTCAAAATTTACAATTTAGTATGGTTAATTGTCAGACCTGCTACCGACCCAAACTACCTAACTCTCGTTACACTGCTTGCAAGGTTTTTCACTGGATCAGATGCAAGGAGCATCATGTTGTCTGCATAAACCTTAATTTTATATGATACACCTCTGAAATGAATCCCTTGAATAGCCTCCATCTGTCTGACAATGGCAAGGAACGGCTCAAGAAAAATGGCATACAGCAATGGTGACATGGGGCATATCTGTTTGGTCCTGCGTTGGAGAGATGGGGGCGGTGGGTTGGCCATTAATCAACAATCTAGCGGACCGTTGTCATTAGTTTGCCCTGATTTTATCTATAAACTTTGGGCCAAAGCCAATCCTCGCCAGAGTCAGAAAGAAACAACCACTTGACTCTGTGTCGAGAGAAAGCGAGACCTCTGTGATATCTTTTTTTTCCCACCTTCTCGAATGTGGCAGGTGCGCCTGATATCATGTGTTTGATGACTTTTATAAAACCGGATTTATTTGGGTGTATGACTGTGGGGAGTAAATCGTCTATCCTATTAACTAATATTTTAGTATACATTTTAGCATCCGAATTTATAAGGGATATAGGGCGATATGATCCACATCTGCAGTTGCAGTTTGTTTATTTGTATAGCGCTCCGAGCCCGTAGGCATCTGGGCACATTTCTTACATAGGAGGTTACATATGGTGCAGGTACATTGACAGGATAAGAGTTTACATCTGTTACAGGGAACAGTTGCAGATGCGATACAGAAAAATACAGCAATAACATAAAAAAATCATATGGCCAAGTTATACAATTACAAAAATGTGCAGAACAGATAACAGGGATCATAGATTTGCAGACATGTACAGGGATACGGATAGTAATCAGATTGCAGGACAAGAGGTAGTGGATCTAATGATCTTGCGCAAGCAGCCAGGTTTTGGTGTTCTTTCTGAATGGGTAGAAGGCAGGTTTGTATCTTAGTGAGAATCTGCGAGGATATTTTCCTGGCTTTGGAAACAGCACAATCTTTGCCTCATCCATAGTAGCAGATATGCAACCTGAATCTTAAATAAATTATATAAGTGAGCGAGTTTAGGAGTTAACACCTTCTGATACATCTTATAAAACCAGGCCGGAAAACAGTCTGGGACAGGTGATTTATTCAGGGGAAGAGCATTTATAACCCAAAGTACTTCTTCTTGGGTGATATCCAGCTCAAGTCAATCCCCATCCTCCAGGGCTATCCGGGGAGGATAACCCATCTAAGTACTTGACTTGAGCTCTCGAGTCGGGATATTTCAATCGGTAAAGATCTGAATATAATATATGAAACTGTGAAACAATTTGCAGGGTTTCCATAACCTTTACACCTCAGGGTAGTTGAATCGTCTGAATAATTTGTGATGCCGTTCTTTGGCGTAATTGCCCTTTTGGCTTTTATATAATACTTCTGCTTAAGGTATAATAGGGACTTTTCTGCCTTTTTTGCCTGAAGTAAGTGCACCCTCCCAGCCACGGATCTGTATGCTCTACATAGAGGAGCCGCATTAGTTTCCATTTTCCCCATTACCAGTCGCAGCTCTTCTTCCAACTCCATCTCTAACGAAATGTTTAGTTTTCGTCCTATATCTGCTTCTGATATATAGACCGACATCCAGTGGTCAAAGCGTAGTATTGCATCGTATCTTTCGAGAATCGAAAGGGAACGTCGACATGGGCATGGCTGTAACACTAACCCCAACGTGAAGTGTGGTGTACCCAAAATCCCTCATGCGTCGAGGTCCCTCCGATTGTATGTTTTCTGCTCTGAGGGAGCCTGTGAGTACAGAAAAGAGAGAAAAGTATAAGACGTCTATGTTCTTTCCATCCGAGCAGGAAGGAAGGGTGGGCGCATGTGAATCCAAGCAGATACAATCATCAGAAATGCTTTTACGGCAAGTAATACATGTCTTCTGATGCTTGTTCATCTGCTTAGAATCACATGCTGTGCATAAACTAGCAAGTAGTACCCGGAGTTGGAGGTGGGATGGAACAGTAGAGAAAAGAGGTCTTGGTACTGCTTGTCCCACCTGAGAATCAGACCTAGAATGAGTGTCTAGGCATTAGTGTTTTGTAAAGGTGTGTACAGAACTCCAGGTTGCCGCTTTGCAAATGGACTCTGGGGGAACATTTGCAATGAATGCTATGGAAGCCCCAGTGCCTCGAGTAGAATGTGCTCTAGGCTTAAAGGGCAGTTCTCTCTTAGCAAGAGTAACAGAATGTGATGCATTTGACAATCCATTTAGAAATAGTAGATTTGGAGACAGGGTCTCCCTCTCTACCTGATGCCACTGAAACAAAAAACTAATTTGTTTTTCTTAGTGGTTGAGTTATTTCAATGTAAAACATGACTGCTCTGCGTACATCCAGTGTGTGCAGGCTTCTTTCTCCCATGTTTGAGGGGTTCTGAAAGAACGTTGGTAGTTCTATGGATTGGTTCACATGGAACTTTGAAATTAATTTAGGCATAAACCTAGGGTGAGTGCGCAGAACCACCTTATCTTTGTGAACTGTTACAAAGGGTCTAGGACTGAGAGCGCTTGTAGTTCACCGACTCTCCTAATGGAAGTAATGGCTATTAAAAAGGCAGTTTTGTAGGCGAGTTCTTTGAGACTTGCTTTATGCATGGGCTCGAAAGGAGACCCCCAGGTCTAGTCAACACCACGTTTAGGTCCCATCCAGGAGCTGGCTTAGAAATGGGAGGGTGAATTCTTTTTGCTCCCACCATGAAAGCCTTAATAACTGGTATCTTTCACCATGACACCTTTTGTTGTGATGTAGTGTAGGCTGAAAGAGCAGCTAAGTGAACTTTTAGCGCGTTAAAGACTAGGCCCGAGTCTAGTAAATGAGTCGGGTACAAAACGATATGTGTAGGAGGGCAGTCAATGGGGGTGATGCGCTTAGAGTTGCACCAGATAAAACGTTTCCACTTACTGGAATAGCAATATCGTGTGTTAGGTTTTCTTGCCTCCCTGAGTAGGTCCATAAATCTCTGAGGGAGTTGCAGGTGCCCAAACTCTATGACCTCAGGAGCCAGGCCGCCAAGTTCAATTTTTGCAGGCATGGGTGAAGTGTCTCCCCCTTGTCTTGCGACATGTTGTACGGGCAAGACAGTTTCCTTGGAGGTGATAGGGACATCTCCATCAGAGGAGCGAACCATGGTTGGCGGGCCCACATGGGAGCCACCAATATCATTGTGACTGGTTCCTGGTGCATCTTGTGCACTATTTTCTTGAGTAGAGGAGTCGGAAGAGGGGGGAGCGTAAACACATTTTCCTGACCATGTTATCCAGAGTACGTTCCCCTTGGAACGGTTCGGGGGTACCTGGAGACGTAGTCTTGGCATTGAGCGTTCTCCAGAGTTGCAAAATAGTCGATCTCTAGGAAGCCCCATTTTGCGAAGATGTCTTTGTGTAATCGCCATTCGTACTCCACGGGTAGTGGGAAATCTCTGTGGAGTACGTCTGCCAGAAGAGCGAGTTCCTCTGGAACATGTTGTGACAACAGGAACATGTGTTTGAGAGCCCACTTCCAAATGTTCTGGGACAGTTTGGACAGCCCTGGAGAGTGAGTGCCCCCCTGTATGTTCCCCCCGTTTGTTCAGATAGTACATGGCCGTGGTGCTGTCTGTGAGGGTCAGGACTGTCTTTCCCTGCAGTTGTGTTTGGAAAGTTTTCAGTGCTTTGAATACTGCTAATAGTTCCAACAAGTTTATGTAGTTGGATGCTATGTCTAACGACCAAACTCTGTGTGCTGTCTGTTGAAGGAGGTGAGGTCCCCACCCTGTGAGAGATGCGTCTGTAGTTAGAGTGGCCTCCACTGCGGGGGGGGGGGTTAAAGGATTTCCCCTTCAAGACCACCACCATAGCAAGAGAACAAGGGCTTGAGAGACAACCACTAGATCGTCCCATTGTCCGTTGGCCCAACACCACTGGCTGTTGAGCCACTCCTGCATAGGATGCATGCGAAGGCGCGCGTGAGGAACCAAATAAATGCACGACGCCATCGTTCCCAATAGTCGCATACCTTTGCGTACTGTAACCTCTCGACTGGCTACATATTGAGGGATTTGAAACAGCATGGTTTGGACCCTCTCATTGGAGGGGAAGACAAGGCTGTCCTTAGTTCGAATTAGAGCCCCTAGGAACTGTTTGACCTGGCTGCAATCTAGGCTGGATTTCTTTTCATTGATAGAGAATCCTAGAATTAATAAAAGATCTATAGTTCTTTGGGTATTTGACAGGTAGGTTTCGTAGGAATCCCCCGTTATGAGCCAGTCGTCGAGGTAAGGATAAACTGGGATGGATTGCCTGCGCAGGTGTGCTGCTGCCACTGCCAGTACCTTTGTAAATACCATTGGTGCAGAAGCTATGCCAAAGGGCAGTACTTTGAACTGATAGTGCTTGTCTTGAATCATGAAATCTGAGGTATTTTCTGTGAACCGGTAACATTGAAATATTAAAGTATGCATCTTTCATGTCCAATGTTGCTATGTAATCCCCCTGAGGGAGCAGGGAAATTACCTCTTGCAGGGGGATCATAAGAAACTTTTGGGGCTTCACACATTTGTTTGCTGTGAGCAGATCTAGTACAGGGTGCATGGTGAGATCGTTTTTGGGTACACGGAAGTACACTGAATAAACACCCTTGTTTACCTGTAGAAGAGGTACGACCTCTGTGGTACCCTTTTCCTGCAGGGTCTCGACTTCTTGTAGCAGGATTGAGTGATGTTCTGGCGTCAGGCTTCTTGCGCGTGGCAGTTTGAAATTTGGGGTCCGGCTGAACTCTATACAGTACCCATGGGCAACGGTCTTTAGCACCCACTGGTCTGTAGTTATTCTGATGTTAGCTTGCCCCCGACCGGGGATGCATGGGAGGGGACCCGGAACTGCGGGTCATTTCTGGTCTGAGGCCGGGGAGCCTCCAGGGGTAGAGTTTTGGCCCCTTCCTTTACTGCATCATTGCCCCCTTGTGGGGTATGGGGTGTTGTAGCTGCTGGTTCATTGAGGAGAGTACCAGTTATTTTCCGAGTTGTATTGATTTTGAGGGAATTGTTGCACACGAAAGGAAAGTCTATTCCCGCTCCCCCTTCTTTGTGAAGGTCTCTGGGTGATCTGATCCAGAGTCTTAAGGGTATCCTGCTCCTTTTTTGCAGTTTCGAGGGCTTCATCCACTGCCTTTCCAAATAAATTAGTATCCTCCACTGGTTTATTTATGTGAAGCTTGTGTTTCTAGCTTGAACCCAGAGTTTCTTAGCCATGCATGCCTCTTCAGGAGGGTACCTTGAGCCAAAGACCTTCCGGCAGTTTCTGCTGCATCCAAAGTATTTTTTAGCATACTTTGGTTAACTTTCCTGCCCTCTGTCACGGTTGAGAGCAGACGGGCTCAGAGTGGCTCAGGGACTTCTTGAAGGCCTTCCTCTAGCTTGGCCCATTGCGCATTGGCTAACAGCGTTGTATTGTTGCGAGCGGAGTAAGCCCACACTGCAGTGATCCTTTTTCCCAAAGCGTAAAGTCTTACATTCCTTGTCAGGGGTGCCTCCCCGGTGGATAGGGGAACCCCTGCTCTGTTCCTGGTAGTTGTAACAACCAATGAATCTGGAGTAGAATGACCCCTGATGTAGAGGGGGAGGGTCGAAAAAGCTTCTCCACCCTCTGATTCACTGCTCTAGTAAGTTCAGGTGTGAAAGAAGGGGCCAACCTCTTTTTAATTGGATTAAGTAGAGGAATCACTTGGTTGGCAGGAGGTTTTTCTTTCAAAATGTCCTCCACAAAATCAACCTCTGGAACGGCTTCTTGAGTAGCAATATTCAAGTGTTCAGCTGCTTTTCTCAATATGGCAATGAAAGCCATTTGATAGTCTACCGGGGAGGCCTGTCTAGTGGGGGTGGTAGGAGGGGAGACCAGGCACAAGGCATCAGGTTCCAGAGTGGAATAGGTGACTGGCAAGGGGAAGGATCAATGGAGTCCGGGTCTACCCCCCCCAACCCTAAATGGGGTCTAAATGGACCTCCTCAGTCTATAAAGGGATCTTCATGTTGAGCCTCCTCCTCATTGAGGCCATAAATGTATTCTTCCTCATCTTGAGTAGGGTCAAAGACCCTCTGCAGCTTAGCCACAGGGAGAGGGGGGTTTTCCTCCTTGGACCTTCTGGGTGTACACTTCTCAGAGAGTTCCACAAATCTCTCTAGCCTGTCCAAACATCCTTCAAAATTTTCTCTGGTTCAAACGGATGAACCAGAGTGGTCCAGAGGTGGAAAGGGCTCATCTAGCGCATCCTGCGTTTGTAAACGTCGAGATGTTTTCTTCAAAGCCAAAGAAATCCCTTCATGAGCTTCCGAAAAGTTTTTTCATGGTTCCGACGGTTGACACGTATCTTCTCGAATGTCTGTAGGCCTTTCCATAGGTTCCAGTAAATTTTTCAGCCTATCCTTGGACCTTTGTTTGTGGGAATCCGCTGAAATGATTCTGGCGATGCGCTCTGTAATTACTTCCTCATCGGGAAGTTCTGAAGTACGGGCCTCTGGTTGCGCGACTACTTTCGGCGGAACCGGGGCCTTTTTGGCCGGGGACGCCTTATTTCGATGCATCTCGACGGGAAGGTGGATATTGGGGTCAGCGCCCTTTGATTTAGTAGGCCCAGTCGTAAGGCGCACCTGCGGTTGCGGGGAGGGCTGCCGACCCTGGCGGCATGCGGACAGGGCTGAAGTTTTCAGCGGGCCTGTTGGTGCTATGGACTGTTTCGACTGTTTAGTCGAAGATGTCCCTGGGGTTGTGTCCTTAGTGTGGGAACATGTGCGCCTGTGTCGCTGTGGTGTACATTTCCCATAGCAGAACCTAGGTCTTGCCTAGCGGGGCTGGGGACAGACGACGCGGAGCGAGAATGCTCTGCTGAAAGGTCAATCGCCTCCGAATCGGAGGCTAGTTCATCACTCAAGCCCTTGTCACAATCAGCGTGAGTAACAGACTCAGCCTGTGACATTCTGTAGGCAGCCCACCGCTTAACATGGCACTCCTTCAAAGTTTTTGGGCACAGGAGCTTGCAAGCCGCACAAACCGACTCTTTGTGAGTGAGGGGTAAACACTGGTTACACTTACGGTGCTCATCTTTCCAAGGAAATTTGGCCCTGCAAACAGGACAAAACTTAAATGGAGTACTCTGCATAGCTGAGGAAATAAACTGACAAATAGACCAAGGGAACAATGAGAGAGGAAAGGTAAAGGCATTCTAACAAAGGGAAATGTCCACCACGACCCCTCTCTCCCTGCTGTGTAGGCCAGCCAGAAGGTTCGGCCATGTGGTCGGCAGCACCGACCGGGGCTGTTCATCGAAGATCCGTGGACTGTCTTCGGCGGGGAACTGGAACAGCCTACGAGGGAAAGGACGGTAGGGTAATATCAATAACCTTAAATTATATTATGACCAAAGGTCGAAGAGGACAAAAGCAATTTCTCTGGACGAGCTCCGCAGAAGGCGACCAGTATGCTGGGTGGAAAAAAACTATCTGAGGGACCTCGACGCGCGAGGGGATTTTAGGTGCACTACACGTCACGTTAGGGATAGTGTTACAGGCACGCCCATGTTGACGTCCCCTTTCGATTCTAGAAAGACACGATGCAATACTCTGCGGTGACCACTGGATGTCAGACTATATGCACAGCATGAGATTCTAAGCAGATTAAAAAAATAGATTTCTGATGCTTATTAAATAATGTCCCTAGCCCCTATAAACTGGATAGTTTGGGAAGGATTCATTGAAAAGGTGAAAAGGATATTAAAGGCATGGTCTAGTAAAAAATGTTATTTAAAAAATAGATGGCAACATAAAAAAAAAATACTAGTATTCTTTTTTTTTTAAACTTCCTATGTAAAATTTTGAGCTATTCAAGCTCAAAATTCGCAAAAGCAAGCACATGGGCGCATCCATTTTGTGAAATGGATGCCCTCCTGTGCTGGCTTTTGCTTTTGCGGCACTAATGAAGGAAAAGCCAGCCAGCTGTAGTAAACAAAAGCTACTGCTGGGTGGCTTTCCCTTCATTAGTGCTGTACGCGGAGGACGGGGACCGGAGACCAGAGCAGGAAAGCTGCTGCTGAATCTCGGTAAGTACTATTTATTTTTTTTAAAAATAAGCACTAGCTGCGTTATTTTTTCTACGTTTTCCGGACTGGAGGAGCCCGGAAAACTTAGAAATAAAACTGCAGCTTTAAAAACGTATTTATGTTTGCGGTCGCTTTTGAAGCGACCGCAAACATAAATATAACGTTATTGTGTTGGAAAACGCTGCGGTTTTTCTTTCCAAGTTTCTCAGGCTCCTCCGGCTCGGAGGAGCCTGAGAAACTCGGAAAGAAAAACCACAGCGTTTTCCAACACAACTGCTTTGTTTCTGCCTGAAACTGCTTTCCCATTTGGGGCTCTCGGGCTCCCCACAGGATTTTTTTTTTAAATAAATAGCACATACCGAGATTCAGCTGCAGCTTTCCTGCTCTGGTCTCCGGTCCCCGTCCTCCGCGTACAGCACTAATGAAGGGAAAGCCACGCAGCGGTAGCTTTTGTTTACTACAGCTGGCTGGCTTTTCCTTCATTAGTGCCGCAAAAGCAAAAGCCAGCACAGGAGGGCATCCATTTCACAAAATGGATGCGCCCATGTGCTTGCTTTTGCGAATTTTGAGCTTGAATAGCTCAAAATTTTACATAGGAAGTTTTAAAAAAAAAAAGAGAATGCTAGTATTTTTTTTTTATGTTGCCTATCTATTTTTTTTAAATACAATTTTTTATTAGACCATGCCTTTAACAAAAACACAATAAAAGCTAATTTCTGACTCCCATTTACTTTCCCATATAGAAAAAAAATGCATCTATTGAACACCCGGGTTGTCCATGATTTATTCTAAACAGAAATGGCAGACAGAGAAAAAAGACAAAGTTATTTTAACAAAAATTACTTTCATTTTTTTCTCCCACAGACATTTCTGGTAACTCTCACTCCCCCACCCACTTATACTTAGATTTGGCAGCACACTTCGCTGTGTGCTGCTGACGCCTCCATCCTTCTGCGACGCCAGTTCCCTTCACTTACTACTTCCATGGCAACCTGCGCCGCAGGGTCCCATTTCTTCCTTTGAAAACTTTATATTTTTTACAGAGCGGGCAAAACCCGATGCAAGTGTAGTGAATGAGGTTGAGGGGGACACACCCGCAACCTCCGCTCCCCTTGTTCACTATAATGGCAACAAATGGGGTATTTATTTGAAATGTTCAGCTGTTTCGAAATTTTCATTCAGCCGAAATCTAACAAATATCCCATTCAGGGTTTTTTTTGGTTTTTTTTCTACATATTCCGAACACCAGTAGTGCGAGAAACGCAGGACGGATTTACACCAAATAAGAATCTACTTTAGCACAGAGTCGCATGTGTGCCTTTTCTTGGTTTGGGGAATACCCGTCCAGTCGTTTAAATATTTGGAGTAGAAAGGGATGTCCCTGATCCTGAAAAACTCAAGGTGCTTTGAAGCAGAGAGCATTTTAATAAATGAAAAGCGACCATGTTTTTTGCATAATGGGAGCAATTCCCGCGGGAATCCCAGGGAAGCCGAAAATTAAAAAGGAGCTCAACATGCTATTTGGAGTAGGAAAAAGGGGATCAATCGGAGGGTAAAGTGGGAGGAATAAAAGGACAATGTGTGAGTTTGGAGAGCCAATTTGAGGTACAACATTGTTCTGCCTTTCATGTAAATCCCACAGGGATCTCGCGAGATTAACGCAGTAACATCGTCAGCCACACGGAAAACAAATGTGTCACATGAACCAAAGAGTGAAAGGTGGTAATGGGAAAGGACCAGGAAGGGAAAACACAATGAAGGGGAATGGCGGGACCAAGAAAAAAAAAAAGAGGATGACGACACATGGTAAGTGCCAGTAGGGAAGGGTAAGGAAGGGAATTTATTTTTATTTTCAAGTGTTTTCCTGTTACTGCAGGAATCATTAAATGTTAAATTATTGTGGGAAAACGCATACTCGAGAAGGATTACTTGGAAATTAACACAGGAATAGCAAGAGGGGGAAAAAAAAAAGTCACTGGGATAGTCTTTTACCCCCCGCACAGATCACATTTACTAAAGGCAGGGGGCACTGGTACTTGGGAACAACTGGTGCAACATGTACAGTGAATAAGGCTGTGAACAATGGACACTGAGCCTGCCAGGTAAGTTTTTAATATTTAGTGCTAAATTCACAGTGGGCATGGCCAAAGGCCATTGCTTGTGTGCAAATGGAAATGGCCAAAGGACAGTGGACTCTGAGGCCACTAGGGGTTTATGGGCCATTGGCTAATGGCTAGTGGGCCCAAAGAAACAACAGAATTTCAAGGCTTCCGTTATACTGTAAAGAAAAACTTTAGTAAAGAAAGAGTAAGTATATCTGATTCAACGCAAGAAAACCATTGAAATTAAGCTGGTGTGAGAAGTGATTACCATCTTTACTCAGTGCGCCCCGTTGCAAAGCCCTTCAGCAGATACATAATATCACAGAAGGAATTCACAATGAGATACATCAAGGGGGATATTATCCACAAGTGGTGGGAGTGTCAGGGGGGAGGAGAGTGGCAGAGTTTCTGGTTTGCGCTTTTTGGTATACCGAGGCAATGCCAATACGAACTATAACTGCTAGAGGAGTGGCAGGGATGTCCTGGATATTCTTACCAGGGTAGGATTTCTCAAAGAGGTTGTCCATTGGAGGGGATCCAAAGTCATGTCCAATTACATGCAAAACATGTGGCAGGAATGTGGGGTATCCTACAAAATGTCCACCCAGATCATCCTCAGACCAATGGTTTAGTTAGAAAGTTCAACACATTCTTGAAATGCATGATGGGTGCTCTAGTACAGCCCCTGAAGCAGAAGTCGTATATCCTCTTCTCTTTGATTACAAAGAAATACTTCAGGAGACGGTAGAGTTGCTCTTTGGTCTCCCTGTGGGTGGTCTTCATGGTCTTGATCAAAGAAGGCTGTGAAGCCTCCTTACCCAGTCAAGCCTTGAATGTGGCAGACTATGTCCTGGCCCTAGGAGAGGAAAGGCCAAGATGATGGGCGAAGCAAGGAAAATCCTGAAAACAGGCTTTGATGAAACACTGGTTTGATCAGAGGGCTTCCCAGGTTGGTCTATCTGAAGGACAAGAAGTTCTCGTCATCGAAACTATCAAGCCTAGAGCTTTGGAGTGTAAGTGGACTAGCTCCTACAAAGTTGTTTCACCACTTGGGGAAGTCAACTATCCAATGGATTTGGGTATTTACAAGGAGGCTTTCAGAGTCTTCCACATCAATAGGTTAAATCACTACATCTGAAGAGGAGACATGGCTGCCTCGGCACTGGGGTTAATGTAAAAGTCAAAAACAGAAGCTAGATGATGTCTAACAAATTCAGAGACCACATCAAGGCAGAGGTCACGAAGACGTTGGACTTTTGTGCAGTACAGCATTCTAATAATCCATGATCTAGTCCTGTTGTGCTGGAACCCAAACCAAGAACTAACAAGTTCAGGTTAGGTGTGGACTATAGAGCTTCAATGCAGTCAACAAGACTGGTGCACAACTTCTTTCTACAGAGCTGGTAAACAAACTAGATGCTGCCAAATTGAGCACCTTTGACAGTCTACAGAATTCCAATAAATAACCAAGAAGCTACAATGGACCAATGAATGGCAGACGACATTTGATGGCTTGAAGCACACCTTGTGTAAAGTATCTGTTCCGAAGGCTTGTAACTACAGACAGCCCTTCATTGTCCAAAGTGATATTTCTAACGCTGGAATAGGATCGGTATTCTCCCAACTAGATGAAAAGGGCAGGGTCAAATCATAGTTGAAAAAGAAGCTTTGCAATTATGTGGGCCCTAAAAAGATTTCAACCCTAACTCACAGGAGCCAAAGTTGCTGACGAGGGACATCAGCTAACTGGGATTGGACTTCACTATTAAGCACAGGCCTGGTCAGGACCATAACGAAGCAGATAGTCTTTCTAGAACGTACAACTGACCAGAACCTAAGACCAAGCGCGTGGGGAATTCATTCTGCTTTACTTAATTTGAGTGGGAGGAGTGTTAGACAGAAAATCAACCTTTTACCACATTTGGTAGTCCCTGTACTTTCGTATGCCTTTTGGGATGTAGGAGTTTGTTTTTATCCTAGCCAGACTTAATCCTAAGCCTGACAGAGTGACTTTTATGTGCTCTGTCCCCAAGAGTCATTAATGCAACTAAAGCATTACAAACCAGAGAAAAATCCCTGCCCCATAGTGTCCAAGAGAGAGTACCCGTTCTATGTTAGTCATGGGACTAGGCTGGTGGTTGTTCTATCGCCTGTATAAAATAGTTGCATGAGGTGGGATCTATTTTATCTGGCTGAGACCTTTTTTGCCCCCTCCTCTATCAAAATGGAGGTTGTCCTTGCTTACCTCAAAGACCTGAGTTGTCCCAAGATAACCCTTTGACCCTTTTTGAAAGTGTTAGAGGTGTAAAGGCATCATGAAGTAAACACAGACAACAGGATCTAGTTTTGTTCTAAAATGTTTTATTAACGTAAAATGCGGGATGGAGCAAAGCCTAACTTGCCCTATTCTAAACTGGGATTTCCCTACCTAAAGAAAACGAAGGATAGTCTATCTCAGGAAGTCCAAATCAAAAGTCAGCCTGTGTTCAAAACCTATACTTGCCCTCACAACTAACGGTATACAACGTGCATGGATATCAGCATCAAAATGAAGTGTTCAAGATAAAGTTCAGAGCTTCTTCCAGCTCTTGACTTGTAATCAGCTTTCCCTTCCCCACGTTCAAAACAGTTCAAGGTATTTGGGTTCCCTTGCTTAAGAGTTCAAATATTCCAGCTTTTCAACTACTTCCCAGCTCTTTGGATATCACTATTTCACATGTGCAATTATTTTTCTTTACTTCAAAATCATAACAGTTTCTTTGCAAACCTCGGCTTCTTTATGGATACTTTCATTGGCTTCTCCACACTTCTCGGTCTAGGCATAGTTGTCTGTCCACACAGTCCACCCATTACAGGTCAAGAAACCATCACCAATAGGTCACTTTTATTGCGACAGTGATGTTGAGTTGATTCCCAAGTGTCGCACTCGTTTTACACTGTACCGTGGCTTGGTTGGCCACCATGCACTTTGTTACGCTTTTCAGTAATCTTCTGACTCTTGCAAACACAGGTTTCCTTTTAACCTGCCTCCCTGCACTCTTTTAGCTTTTCATCAATACTTGGCTTCATATCTTAAACCCTTCTTGGCATGCTTTGACTTTGCCAATACTTGTATTTCATGGTATCTGCCACATGCACCACCTTTGATTCATGAGAGCTCAACACTTGCCTTTCCTCTGTTCGGCATTCAAAAGTGCTTTTTATAACTTTGTTCATTCCGCATTCAAAAGTACTTGAAATGACTTTCAGTTCGCTCAGTAAGTGCTTGCTTCGGGATTCAAAAAGTACTTAGAATGACTAGGTTTGTTCGATATCCAAAACAGCAATGTTCAATGCGCATTCACCGGCCAGTGCTTCCCATTTACCCACTGGTCGGAGCGTACAGAGTTGCAAGGAGTCTGCTGCTCTGGGCTCTCGCCTGCTCCAGCGGGACCTCGCTCCTCTCCCTGCGGCTCTCCGTGGCGTTGCTCTGCCTGCAGCCCAGAACTTCTGTGACCACTTTGCTCGGTCATGCTGTTCTTCCCTCGCCCCCCCCCCCCCCTCCCCTATGTTGCTAATGGCCTCTCGCTTTCCTTAGCGTTGTTTCCTGCTGCATTAACTCGGCATTGGTCGCAGGGTCTCCTGCACTCTGCTTGCCAAACCACTTCTCACGAGTTGCTTCCCCAGCTGCTGCCTCTGCCTCCACAGCAGACTCCATTTCCAAACGGGGGTCGGGTTTTAAAGTGCCCGCCACCATAATGATTCCAGGAAAGACCAGACCGCTCACCATCAGAATGGTAGTTCTGCCTTATTCAGGTTGTCCTCCTCCTCCTCCTCCTACCAGTACACAGCTAAGGCTGATAAATTCATCAACAAAAGGAGGCCGACATGTGTTTGTATTAAGAAAAAGGGGCTATGTGTTTGTCTCCTTCAAATGAGGACAGGTATTCCTAGTTGGTCTCTTCCTCGTCTCAGTGTTAAAGTGATGTTTGAGGGACAGTTTGAAGGGAAGAAAAGGGAAAGGGCTGACAGTAGCCTACAAAGGTTTGGGGGATAGAGGGTTACATGTGAAAAGGGAAAGGGGGATATCATGTCTCACCCAAGGACTTCCTCTCCCCATTGCCCAAGTTCCCCCAGGTGATCCTTCTTCACATATCCACCACCAAGATCGGGATCCAAAAGCGATGGCCTTTCCCTGGCCACCTGAGGCGCAGATCCCGGGGGAAGAAGTGAGGGCGCCCTCAGGTTACTCACAGAGTGAACATCCATCTTGGGCCACTGGATGCTGTGTGGCCCTGTTTGAAGCCCTGTTGCAGGTAAAGAAAATGTCTGTAGCATGTAGAGCACTGTGATCACTGCTTCACTGTGCAGACCACGCAGACCGCTTAGGCCTGTATCATGTAGAGGGCTGGAATTTTTACTTTGAATCAAGGAAAAATCTGTCGTTTCATTACTTCCTGCCGTCTATGTCCATGTTGGGCTGCTACTTCTTTATTTCATCACAATGCCTTCAGGAGAAGGTAGTCCTACGCAACCAACAGAAATACTGGCCAGGATGGCGCAATAAAGGCATGGGCAAGAGAAGGTGCTACTCATTTCAAATGTGCAGGCGCATGTAGAGACAGGGACTGGCCCCCTCCCAACTCCAACCCCCCCCCCACTACCCAGCGCATCTGGGCAGGACTAGCTCTGGTGACAACCCTAGTAGGACTTCCACCCTAGGCTGAGAGGGGTCCAGATCGTCTTTTGAAAGGGTCCGGTCACATCTGCCCCGGACTCTGAAGACTGTCAAATAGACCAGAGAATCATCCCCTCCGGCATGAGGCAAGCCCCTTGGTTGCATCTCTCCCGGCTGGGAAGCTCCAGTGGCAGGTGTAGTCTCGGATCACGCAACTGCACTGCCAAACTGACCTCCCCGGTCCTCCTTATGAATTCTACAACTTCACTTTGGATATATGTTCTTCCATGGGGTCTAAGGCAACCCCATACTCAGAAGCCAATCCTGTGCCAGACAACGACGTGGTAACCCTGCATCACTTGCCACTGCATACCACAGCTAAGGCGCTTTTCTACTCCTCTGGCTCTGAAACTCAAACCGGGAATCACTTAACATTTGATAATCATTGTTCCCATGGTTCTTGGGATTCTCCCTGCATCAGTGCGTCAATCCTGGAACACTTGATGGGTGCTGAGCAATACCCACATCAACCATCTCCAAAAAAAATTAAAATAAATTTTTTTTTTAAAAATCGCCTAACGCCTGCTGGAGAACTGCTCATTTGTTCCCATGGTATTGCTCACCTGACTCTCCAGACACTGCTAGCAAGTGTTCATTTCATTCTTCATACCTCCTTTCGGACTCGCTCCACCTGAACTGCAGAAACTGCTTCTTGGAACACTTTCGCACAAAGACTGCCCAAATACACACTAATGGTCTCCCTTGGTCTCTCTCAGCTTGCTGGTCTAGATAAGTAAACTGTTTACATACCTATTACTGCATTTTCTTTTCTAGGAAGGACTCTTACTGAACTCTTAGGAAGGACTCTTACTAAACTCAAAACAACACTTCTTAAAAATGTTCATACTTACATTAAACAGTGTGGTATCTTTGGTTTTTATAAAGTTTACCTAACTATAAGTGCAGTGATCTTTCTCTTTGCCTTTTCTTATATAAACATTATATTTGTATTTAAAAATATAGTGTGTGGGCATGTATACTGTACCTGTTAACCATCTCACTCCACCTCCTGAGAGTTAGTCCAGGGCTGCTATCTCACGGCTACCACTTGGAAAGCTTGAAAAATCCAACTAGCAGTAATATATCAGAAAGGTCCACTTAAAGACCCTGACAGAGCTGAAGAAAGCTCTCCCTACCAGGTAGGTCAGAGAAAAGCCTGTGCATAAAATTAGCAATTTTGCCTGTTCAGGTTGTCAGACACTAAACTCCTAGAGGGTGTGATGGAGGCTGGGGGGGGGGCAGAGAGAGGGAGGAGAAGAGGACCCATGGGCACACTCAAGAGACTACCCGACGCCTGGGGACAAGAGATGTAATGACCACTGGATGCCGGGTCACAGTGCCAGGGGGCAATGAGGCCAATAGGCCTACAAGTCACTATGACAGACTGAGTAACTTTGTAAGGCTTATCCTAGATGTGATTACTCAGGATCCTTTCTTTCTAGAATAAGGCCTGGATTATTTACTCTGAAGCAGTGAATGCAGTTGTTTGTACCCATCCTGACACTTAAATCATAGAGTGCTCCCTTTCTTGCTTTGTAAATATACTGCTATGTGCTCCTCCAACCCTTTCCAGAAACAAGAAATAAAGGAATTCAAGTGGCCTAACAGTATGCCCAATCTCGGGATCCAGAGACAGAGGCTGGCGACATGGGGATTATTTAACTCAGTGGTGTTCTTGCTGTTGGAAGGAGTGGGGACCACTGCAGTTTATAGACATAACTCCAACAGTAAGCCTGTACGGTGAGAAAAGATTACCCCTTTTGGGCTACACACCCCTTTGTCCAGGGGTCATGATTTTCTTTTTGTTTATGCAACCTCCTACTTTGTGTTAATAACCGTGTTAGACCACAACCCCAAGTTTCAGCTTTTTTTTACCTCCCTTTTTGTTACAGTTGTATATATACTTGTTGCAGACAGTGCTTGCCGAACTGAGAGCAGACGGTAAGTATCGAGGGGGAACGACAGCATGACATGCTGCAGGAGGGTAGATGGTGCCAGACAACAGGAGGTGGGTTACCTATAACCAGGAAGGGTTTTACATAAGTGACACCTCTGTTATTTTGGATCCAGCCTCAACCTGCGTTTTTTCTGAAAAATAACTTTAAAGAAATGGCGACCTGTGGATCAGATGAAAATGGGTTAACCATTCCTGTTCTCCAAGATCTGCATGAATGACATCTCAACTAGTATGATCATTTGATAACCTAACTGGGATGTAGCGAAGGGCTTTTCAACACAGGCACCTGAATGTACAGAGTTTGTATAGTAGGGAAGTGCCCATTGCTAGGGGAAAGAAGAGTGACAGTTGACAAAACTAATGTTAAAAGGAGGGAATGACAAGTTTAACAATTGAGATCTCACAGTTCCTGAGGAGAAGGTGAATGGAGATTGAAGGGGGCAGTTTCTTGTCAGGGAGGATTTCAAAATGGTCAAAGACTATGGCTTCCCCATGTTCCTTGGGCCCTTCTAATTACCCATGGTGGGAAGGGAGCCCCTAATATTCTATTACAGACTAGCTGAATTGTGTAGCTACGAGCCATCTGAAGTTCGCCACTCAAGAACGATGAGAACTATGGACTAGACATGTAGTGGCAGATTTTGGTGCCAGAGAAGAACAAATTACTTACCCCTGGTAATGTTCTTTCAGCTGGATGTTCCTACCAAGTATTCCTCATCTTTGATATACTCCGATATCCTGCTTGCAACTCAGAAACTTTTCACAGCAGAGCACACCATGCGTTGTCGACCTTGTGTCCTTCGAGGGCCTCTGTCTCCTCGAGTACGACGTCAACGCTGGTAGATAAAAATGCATGCACCACCCCTGTTGCCTCGGTACGCGTTTTTCCTCTCACCAGCACAGCATTTTCGAAGATGAGAAATACTTGAGCGTTAACAGAGAGGAAGGTGTAATTCACAAACTCCTTGACAGAGGGGATGGCTGGGAGGGGCGATGAGGGATATGTGGTAGGAACATCCAGTCAAAAGAACATTAACAGGGGTAAGTCATTTTTTCTTCGATTGCATTGTGTCCTCTCATGTATTCCTCATCTTTGATATTCTCCCATAGCAGTGCTTTGCAGGGGGTGGGTAAGAAGAATTCAATTTTGATTTACACTATGTTAAACAGCCTTTGCAAATCTGGATTCCTGGCCCAAAAGGGAATCTAAACAGTAATGCTTTGCAAATGTATGCACAGAAGACCAGGTGGCATCATTGCAGATATCCTGCAGCGGCACACCTCTCTGGAGGGCTGAAGAAGTGACTACACCTCTAGTTGAGGTGGCCCTTAGAGGTTTGGGAACCTCTTTCCCCGCCAAGTTGTAACATTCAGATATACACAGTATATCCACTGAGACAGAATTTGCTTATTAACCGCTTGTCCCATTCTGTGGCCTGTGTAACCAACAAAAAGTTGGTGTGCAGTCTTATCTTCGAAACCCTGTTAATATAAAAGATGAAGACTCTTCTAGGGTCAAGTCTGTGTAACCTCTACTCATCAGATGGATAAGGAGGAGGGTATTAAGCCAGGAAAATATTTTTTTTTCCCTCAAAGGAAATTCAGACACTATTTTTGTTCGAAAGTAAGGGTGAACTACCTTGTCTTTGTGGAAGAACGTGAATGGTGATTTAGGAGATGAGGCCTGAAGCTCGCTCACTCTGCGAGCAGAGTTAATGTTATGTTATGTTATGTTAGCGGTACTTGTATAGCGCACCATCACCAATGGAATTGGTCCCCAGGCGTTCTGGCGGATCTGTAAACAGGAAGGGTGGGGTAGGGTTAGTCGGGAGGAGGGGTGAAGGAGAGTGGGAGAAGTGGTGTGCTGTTGGCAGCTTCAGCTCGGTATGCACAGAGTGCTGGGATTTGGTGCTAGTATCGGATGAAGGCCTCGAGTGCTGTGGGTGAAGTTTTATGTGTTGTTGGTGCGGTGTGGTAAAGTGCGTGCGGATTGCTGGGAGAGAGATGGTTGTTTGATTTTGCGTGGGTTTAAGTATGCAGAAGATTGAGGGTTGGGTTAGTGGAGTCTGTATCCTGGTTCAGGTACTTATGATTCCGTTAGAGTTGTATACCTCTGGATTCGGATGTTGCCGGTTCCTCGTGGGCCGAATTTGGTGGTGTTGCGCTGATCCAACTGTATCCTATTGAGTATTGTTTGGATTGGTGGGTGCGTCTGAACCAAATCTTCAGGTGCGGTACTGGGTGGGTGATATCTATTCTCAGGTGATCTAGTGTGACCCTGGTCGGTTAAAGCTTTGGGTGGTTCACGGTCGGGGTCTTGTTGAAGTGTTGTCCTAGTGGCTCCGTCTTGGTGATCGTGTATATTCAGACGTTCGTATCCTTCGGTCCTGAATGGTTCTTTGATTTCGTGGGGTGAACATCCTTGGGACTCTTTAGTTGTAGTTTTGTGTGGTGGAGCATTGTGCTTCCTGCTTTGTATTGGTGGACCGTGTGTAGTGATGAAACATTCTGTTTCTCACCCATTGCATTGGCCCGTGGTGCAGTGCTTTCTTTCCCTCTCTATGTTTTGTTCTAAGTGCTGTTGGGGAAGGTCATAGATAGGTCGTGGTCCTCTTGACGATTCTTTCTAGTCTTTGTCTTAATTTGCTATGTTTACTGTCTTTGGTCGTATTGCAACTGTCTCCCGTTTGGTCCTTTAGTATGCCGTGGGATATTTACCTCAGCTTTTCCCATTGATTGATCGGTGCGAATCGCGGTCACTCTACGTTCTTGATGTTTTTAGTTACGTTGGTGCCCCTGTGGCCAGTCTTTCTAGTTATGACGTGAAGAGCCAGGTTTTGAGTAATTTCCTGAATAATAGGTGGTTTCTTGTGTTACGTATGTACTTTGGAAGGTCATTCCAGGGTGTCGGGGCTTGGTGAGAGAAGGAGGATCCTCCAAGTTTTCTTTTGTTGTAGGGCTTAGGTTCCAGGCAGATGTCCATGCTTGATCTGAGCGTTCTTGTTGGTTGATGTAGGCGCAGTTTTTATCTCTTAGGAACTCAGCGCCTTCCTTGTGTACTGCTCTGCGCGTAATGCACATTTTTTTTAATTTCATTTGTAGTTTTATTGGTAGCCAATGTAGTGTTTTCAGTGCTGGTGCGGTGTGTTCTCTTCGGGGTAGTTTCATAAGTAGTCTGGCTGCCGCATTTTGAATGCGTTGTAGTTTTTTTCAGAGTCGTTCAGGCATGCCTAGGTATAGGCTATTGGCGTAGTCTACTTTGGACATGACGAGGGCGATGATGGTGGTCGTTTTTTTGGCGAATGTTAAGAACGGCAAGATTCTCTTTGCCGCTCGCAGGAGGAAGAAGCATTTCTTGAGGAGAGCGTTTACTTGTGGCTCTAGCGTGAGATTATTGTCCATCAGAACCCCCAAGTTTTTTTACAATCGCCAAGGGTGCTGGGGTAGTTCCAAGTTCCCTTGGCCAAGGGATCAATTGGTTTTCGCCTCCATTTTTTGTAACAATCATTATTTCAGTTTTGCCTGGGTTGATTTTGAGGGAATTGGAGTTCGTCCAGAAGAATACATTGTGGAGGCAGTTTTCTAGCGTTGAGTTTCTTTCTGGGTTATCTTGTATTTTGAAGATTATTTGTGTATCGTCAGCGTAGTTGTAGCAGGAGAGGCTGTGGCCTTTGATGATTCTGATAAGTAGATACAGGTAGATGTTGAATTGTAGCGGTAGAAGGATGATCCTTGTGGTACTCAACAGGTGGAATCTCTCGGGCTGGATTTGAAGGGTTTCACCCATACAATTCCAGTTCTGTTGGTTAGGAAAGATTTGATCTATAGTAGGGCGGTGTCAGTTATTCAAGTGCTTCTAATCTCGTTATGAGGGTGTCGTGGTAGACTGGGTCAAATGCTGCCGATAGGCCTAGGAGTACCTAGGCCAGTGCAGTTGTCCGAGTCTGCGTTGATTTTTAGATCGTCCCATATTGAGAGTAGAGCCGATTCCGTTCCTCTCAGTGGTCTGAAGCCAACTTGTGCCTGGTCTAGTAGGCTGTGCTCTTCTATAAACCCTTGGGTCGTTTTGTATATGTACGTTTAGAGCAGCTTGGCTGTATACGGAATATTGGAGATAGGTCTGTAGTTGGAGAGGTCCTCTACGTTTCCCGCTGCATCTTTGAGTAGTGGCCTGATGTATGCAGTTTTGAAGGCTTGTGGCACTTTCCCAGTTACGATGGAATGGTTGAGGACGTTCCTGTGATATTGCATGGGCGTTCCTTGTTTAAGAATTGATTTGTATATGTCTGGTGGGCATGGGTCTTCGGGGGACCCCGAGTTGTTGCTTTCATTCACCAGTTTGACGAATGTCTCCACTGATATTTCTGGAAAGCTTCGTAGTTTGTTTGGGTGTTCCTCCCGGGTGTAGGTTGGAGTTGTGGTCAGATCAGATGGTCTGCTTTGAATGGTTTGTTGGATGTTGGTGATTTTGTTTTTGAAGTGGTCGGCAAGGTCGTTGCAGAGTTTCGCAGACGGAGTTGGTGTGTTACATCCTGGAGGGTTTTTGATTTCGTTTATGATTTTAAAGAGCTCTTTTTGGGTGTTTGGTGCTTCGAAGTTTCGGTTGTGTTAGGGTTTCCTCTTTGCTTTTCGTATTTGTTCGCCGCATCGTTTTGTTTTCTCCAATCAAGTTCTAGTCTTCGGTTTTTCTTTTCATGGTGCAAAGTAGTGGGGTGAACCATTTTGCCATAGACCGTTTATTAGAAGAAGCGAGGGGTTTTTCGTTGGCGAGGTTGTCTATAGTCGTTATAATCTAGGAATGCAGCAGGGTTACCTTTTTGTCCAGGTCATCTTCTTCCAATAATGTTGGGTGTGGTTTGTTTATCTCCAGGAGTTCATGCAGGTTGGAGTTTTTGATGGTTCTCCAATTTCTTCTCATGGTTTTCATTGTTTTGTCCGGTTGATGGTTTGTTAGCCTGGTCATTTTGATTACGAACGGGATGATGAGGTGGTCGCTCCAGGGTATTTGAATTGGGGGTGCCGTGGTGAGGAGTAGTTGGCTAACGAAGTTTGCGTCAAGTGTATGCCCTGCCGAGTGGGTTACTCCTTTGACTACTTGTTGTAGGTTCATTGCTGCTACTTGGCTGGTTAGCGATTTTTGTATGGTTGTGCTTTCTCCTTCAAACCAGATGTTGAAATCTCCTAGGACTATCAAGTGATTGTGTTTGATGGCTAGGACGGTGATTGCTTCTGTGAAGGAGTCTATGAAGGTTGCATCGTAGGTTGGTGGTCTATATATTAGTACGAATTTCAAGTTTGTTTTGGATGTTACTGCTAGACGTATGATTAGGGATTTGCATTTATCGATGATTAGTGGGTCTTCCAGTTTGATATCCAGGTGTTCCTTGTTAATGATTGCCAGCCCTCCCCCTCTTTTGGTTTTTCTGTTTGATTGGACGCATTTGAAGTACTCAGGTAAGCAGTTGTTGAGGGTGATCTCGTAATTGTCATCTAGCCAGGTTTCTGTTACAAATAGGATGCAGAACAGATCATATATCTCAGTGGCTTGTTTCGACATTTATCTTGCATTGATGAGGTTGCAGTGGATCTTATTGGTGTGGTTTTGCTTGTTGGTTGTACCTTGTTTTGGTTTGTGGTTGTGGTGCATCATTGTTGGCATTGATTGGGGGTAGATGAGGATCAGCGAAGGTTGTATCTTCATTGTAGGAGGGCGTATGAGGATCAGCGGAGACTGCATCTTCATTGGGGCGGTCTGCTAGATTGAAAGCTTGGCTGTTCAGTGGTGTTGCTTCTACGTTTGTGCTGGCTTGGTGAAGGTCCGTGAAGTCTTCTTCGTTGAATTGGTCAGTTAGGTTCATGTTTGGGTTGTTGGTTATAAGATCTTTGTCGTTGTTATGTCCGGTATGGCGCTGGTGTTGGGGGTGTCCTTCTGTTCTTGTGATGTATGGAATGATGGGGTCGGACTCTGGCCACCTTCTTCTTGGGTGTTCCCGTCTTTTTTCTGGTTGTCTCAGGATTTTCTTTGTCTTGATGTCTCGGTCGTTGGGGTATCCTGGTTCTGGGGTTGTTGCGAGGTATGGTGTGAGATATAGGGAGTTTTCCCTTTGGAGTTTTGGCGTTGTGTTTCTTCTATTTGAGGTTGTTGCTTCGGTGGTAGGTTGGATTTGTGGGCCTGTTTCGAGTGGGGCCTTGTCTTGTGCCCTTTCTCGGTGTCCCTTTCTGGTCCGGGGAATTTTGGTGCTCATTGCGGAGATGCTGGTTGAGTGGTTGGCTGCTGTGTCTTGTGATGGGAGTGTTGGTATGTATTTTATTGGTAGGCTTGGGAGATTTTGTGCCGTCTGTTCTTCCGGTGGGTCGGTTTGTGTGTCCTCCGAGTGCTGCCTGGTGGGGGTTTGGTGCTGGGCGTACTGTTGTCAGGGGTGTAGGTCAAAGTTCAGTGCTGTCTGTGTAGGTCTCTCTGAAAGGATAATGGCGGTTACTCTCTGGGAGTATGTTAAAGTGGATAAGCTAAATTTGTGCTAGTTCTGATTAAGTTCTAGAGTCACGTGTGGTAGGAGGGACCCAAAGGAGTATTGTAATCATTATGATTCAAAAAAGAATTCAGAGCGGAGTCCCTGCTAAATTTGGGAGACCTGTATAGATGGAGAGAGGCCCATCGCTGTAATCTGAATGGCACAAGATGCAATTTTGGTGATAGAACCCCTGCTATATTTGGGAGACCTGTATAGTGAGAGAGAGGCGCATCAATGTAAACTGAATATCACAATGCGGTTTGGGACCAGAGCCCTTGCTAAAATTAGGAGACCTGCACGGTGGGAAGAGAGGCCCCCCAATGCAATCCGAATATCACAATAAAGTCTGGGAACAGAACCCCTGCCAAATTTGGGAGACCTGTGTAGTGGGAGAGAGGCCTATCAATGCAATCTGAATATCATACAATACAACTTATCAAAGTGATCTGACTGTCATACAATGCAATTTCGGAGACCTCTACAGTAGGAGGGAGGTCCCTCAATGCAAACCAAACATCACGTAATACAACTTGGGGACAGAACCCCTGATTGACTTGGGGGACCTGTATACTGGGAGAGAGTCCAAACTATGCAATCTGAATGTCACGCAATGCAATTTTGGGAACAGAACACCCGCCAAGTTTGGGAGACCTGTATAGTCGGAGAGAGGTCTATCAGTGCAATCTGAATATGATCCAATACAGTTTGGGAGCAGGCCTGTATAGTGGGTGGGCGGCCCACCAATGCAATCTGAATATCATACAATACAATTTGGGGTAGAACCCCTGCTAAATTCGGGAGAGCTGTACAGTGGGAGAGAGGCCTCTCAATGCAGTCCGAGTGTCACACAATACAGTTTGGGAATGGAGCCCCTCGTAAGTTTGGGAGACCTGTATAGTGGGAGAGGCGCCCATCAATGCAAACAGAACATCACACTATGCAGTTTGGGGGCAGAACCCCTGATCAATTTGGGGGGCCTGTATAGAGAGGCCTATTAAAGCAATCAGAAGATCATACTATGCAGTTTGGGGACAGAACCCCTGATCAATTTGGGGGACCTGTATAGTGGGGGAGAGACCTATCAGTGCAATCTGAATATTATACCATACAATTTTAGAACAGAGACCCTGCTGAATTTGGGAGACCTGTGTATTGGGAGAGAGGCCTATCTTTGCGATCTGAATATCACACAATATAGTATGTGGACAGGAACTCGGATAGATTTGGGAGACCTGTAAAGTGGGAGAGAGGCCTATAAATACAATCAGAGTATCATACAATTTGATTTCGGAACGGAAACGCTCCTAAATTTGGGAGACCTGTTTATTGGGAGAGAGGCCTATCCGTGCAATCTGAATATTATACCATACAATTTTAGAACAGAGACCCTGCTGAATTTGGGAGACCTGTGTATTGGGAGAGAGGCCTATCTATGCGATCTGAATATCACACAAAACAACTAGGGAACAGAATCCCTGATAACTTTTGGAGACCTGTATAGTGGGAGAGAGGCCTATCAATGCAATCTGAATATCTTACAATACAATTTTGGAACAGAAACTCTGATACATTTTGGAACTGTTTTAGATCGGTTTGTTAAGTGGCTAGGATTATAGGGTAGAGTGGTTGATCTACTCCTAACCCAGGCCACGCCTACCTTACTGGTCCTTGTAGTTGATGGTTGACGGCTGGCACCTGGCCTCCCCTCTGGACTCGTGCCGGCACTTCCTGGAGCCGCCTATGTTGGGGCCGCCCTTGGCCTTGGGGCTACCGGGCAGAAGACCAGTGAAGAAGGCTTCCCAGTGAAGGAAGCCAGGGGGGGGGGGGGGCAGTGGTCAGCAACGGCACTGGAATGGGCAGAGGAAGTAAAAGCTATGGGCCCGGGTGCTCTCTGGAAGTGGCCACAGTTACCTGCCTCTGGGGTGGGGTGAGACTGTTGAATGAGGGTGCGACTCTCATTGTGCTTCTGGACCAAATCAAGATGTCACACGGAGCTAAGCTCCAATCAGGGCTCGGGGGCGGGATGAGAGGCGGGAGGGCTGGAGTCCAGGAAGGGAAGCTGGGAGGGTTGTCGCGAGTGGGGAGGGAAGCAGGCCTGGCCACCGGTGTTTTTTTATTATGGGGTGCCGGGGCCTGGGAGCTGTGGGCAGCCTTACCTGGATGGCAGCAGTGCGGGGAGCCGCACGGGCAGAGGGCTGCCCTTGGACGGGTGGGTAAAGGCATGAAGCGTCCAATCGGGGTGGTGGGTGAGATGGGGAGGAGGGAGGAGGAGAGCAAAAAGGACAGCAGCAACGTGGAGGAGACCGGGGCTGGGGGCTCACAGAATACACTAGGCAATTTTTAGAAATAAGGCAGGGGGGGAGGAGAAGGGGAAGGAGGGGGGGGGAGAGGAGGGGGGAAGGGGGGGGGCAATCCAGGCAATTGTTCACTCACCTGCACTGCCGGAAGCATGGAGCTTTGGTGCAGAGGTTTAGGCCTCAGAAATACACTGGGACATGGGGGCCAATCCGAGCCTGGGGGAGGGCTAGGGAGGCGGGCCTGGGAATGAGGAAAGGAGCGGTGGAGGACCGGGGAGGCCTCGAGGGACAGCCTGGCAGGTGGATTCCAAGCCTAGGGGGCGCCAGAGCAAATGCTTACCTGTGGCCTGGCTGGTAAATGGCGCAGGGAGCGTTGGTGCAGAGGTTTAGGCCTCAGAAACACACCGGGACTGGGGGCCAATCAGAGCCTGGGGAAGGGCCTGGGAGGCGGGCCTGGGAATGAGGAAAGGAGCGGGGGGAGGACCGGGGAGGCCGCGAGGGACGGCCTGGCAGGTGGATTCCAAGCCTAGGGGCACCAGAGCAAAAACACTTACCAGTGGCCAGGCTGGTAAATGGCCGTCAAGAATACTGTTTTCAAAGACATCCTAAGTGGACAAGAATGTAATGGTTCAAGAGGAGAACCAATCAGGAATCTTAAAACCAGGTTGAGATCCCAGACCGGAACAATGAATCGAACCGACAGGAAGATATTGATCAACCCTTTTAAAAACTGGATGACAAATGGTACCTTGAAGTAGGAACCTTGAGCGCTTGAAAATGGACAGCGCAGCCAGATGGCCCTTGGCCGTAGCAACTGATGGGTTAGGTGAAGTAGAAACGATGAAACCGATGATGTGTCACAAGAAAATGAGCAAATTATCTCGACATCAGCTACAAAACCGGTTCCAGCTGCAGCGGTATAGAGATTTAGTTGCTGGCCTTTGTGGAGGTTAAGAGTCCTGATCTCTGGATGAATAATGCGACCTCCCTCTTGCGAGAGGAGATCCTCCTTTGGGTGGGGGGGGGGGGGGGAAGAGAGACAAATTGGAGGGCAGATGGACATTTCCAGATGTTCTGGGTACTACGTCTTCATGGCCCAGTCCGGGTCAATCAGGATCATGGATTTCCAAAACGTTCTCAACCTCCTGAGAGCATGCGGAATGACACGGATCGGCGGAAGAACAGGTTGCACTTCTTGTTGACACTGGAGGCGAACAGATCCACTTGAGGAGTTCCCCAAAGGGTGATTATCTCTTGAAGGACTTCCTGAGCTAGCAGACACTCGTGGGAGACTGTGCTCTGCCTGCTCACAGCATCCGCCGCTGTGTTTTCCTCTCTGGCAGATGAACTGCCGACAGAGTTTCCTTCTTGGAGTGCCCAAAACTAGAGCTGCATAGCCTCTCTGCACAGTGGTAGTGACCCTACACCCCCTCTCTTGTTGAGGTAGTGCATGGCCACTGTGTGGTCAGTCCTTATCAGACACTCTTTCCTCATACAGAGGGTAGAAGGGCCATCAGGGCTAGTCTGAATGCCCTCAGTTCTAAAAGGTTGATATGCAGTTTGGATTTCGACAGAGACCAGCGTCCGCTGATCATTATCCCGTTGGTGTGACCCTACCCACCCCCCAACCTGAGAGGGAGGAGTCTGTAACCACTGTAATCTCCGGCCATGGCTGCCAAAAGGGTTCCCCCTTCCCTTTAACACCTTCTCCTTTGACGGGCCAACCACAGGAGATCCTGCCCAACCCTGCTCGGGATCAGTACCAGATCCATCATCCTGCCAGAGAACTGGGACCACCAAGTTCTAAGAGCCACTCTGAAGGTACCTCATTCTCAGGCAGGCCTCTGGCACCAGAGGAAATGCAGGATGCCATGAGACCGAACAACCTCAGAAAATAAATCTAAGGCCATACGATTTGGGGAACTGTGAAATGTGTTTACCATCTGCGATATTTGGATAGCCCTTACCTTGGGTGGCAGGACTGCTCCAATGAATAGCAACCTTTGGGAAGGCGTCATGGGGGACTTCTTGAAGTTGAGGGAGAAGCCCAGCCTGTGGAGAGAGCGGCAGGTGTTGTCCAGATATTGCAGCGCCTGCTCAGGTGATCGGCTATGATCGGCCAATCGTCCAGGTAGGGGTAGATGTGAATCCCGCCCCTCTGTATATTTGCTGCCACCACCACCATAAGCTTGGTGAAGACCCTTGGGGCGGAAGTTAGCCCGAAAGGCAGTACCCGAAACTGATAGTGAGAACTGCCAATGGCGAATCTTGGGTATTTTCTCTGCTGGAGATGGATTAGCACATGAAAATAAGCATCCTGAACATCCAATGACACCATCTAATCCCGGAGCTGAAGAGCCTGGAGGATCTGCAAAAGAGTGAGCATCTTGAACTTGTCCTTGATAAGGAACTTGTCAAGCATCTCAAGTCCAAGATGGGTCGCCACCTTCTGTCCTTTTTTGGAATCAGAAAATAAGGACAGTACCAGCCTTGATTTCTTTGCGCTACACGTACCGGTTTGAATGCACCCTTCTCCAACAGTGTCTGAACTTCCTGTAGGAAGAGTGGATCTGGTACTTTCAAGGACTGGCCTTGTGGGGGACAGTTTGGTGGCTTTTTCAGAAAGGGGAGGCAGTAGCCATGGGCAACAGTTTGCAGAGCCCAAGCATCTTTTATAATGCTTCACCATTCCTTCAGATGCTGGGTTAACCTGCCTCCCATCACAGACACATGTTTTAAGTCTTCAAAGTGGTTTTGCGGCACCGGTGAGTGCGGAAGGCAAGGAAGTGGATTATGTAGCAGCTCCTCTGCCCGTACAACCTCGGCCGCCTCGTGGTCACCTATGCTGTCCCCTTTGCTTAAACTGACCTCTTGCTCTCCCGACAGAGCAATAGTACCGAAATGAACGGTTTCTCCATCCCTGGTTAGAAGACTGAGTCGAACAACTCTTTTGGGGCTGCCTAATGGCCAGACTCAGATTTTGCTGCTGCCTTAGACGACTGCAATTTCCGAAGGCTTTTGTTCCAAACAAATAATAACCTTCAAACGGCATATCCAACAGCCTGGATTGCACGTCAGAAGCAAACCCCGAGTTTCGCAGCCAGGCGAATCTTTGCAGCACTGTACCAGCAGCCATAGAGCAGCTAATACAGTCTGCAGTGTCCAGACCAGACTAAGGATTGACACAGTGGGCATCATTACAAGTCAGCCGGTCCAGAAGCAACGGTGGCGGTAAATCCGCCGCCACTGTTTCCGGACCAGCTGATTCCGAGTCCTGCAGGTGGGAGGTGTCACTCCCGCCAGGTCTGACCTGGCGGGTGAAGCACCACCTGCCTGCAGGCGGACATGGAAACACCAGCTCTGTCGGAACCAGTGTTTCCATGGTCCCCATCCCCATGGAGTCCTGGGAATGGGGCTTAACAGAATTCTGCTTCCGGAATTACCGGGTCACAGGGGCTGTAATGCCCCGGTGATTCTGGCAATCACAGAGGCGGAATGGAATTACCGGTCCGGCGGCAGCCTGCCGGTTTTTCCGGCACGGCTACCGCTGACTCGTAATGAGGCCCAGTGTCTTTCATCCTGAATAATGCTCAAAAAACCATCCCCTTCACCCTCTGGGATGTGCTCAGATGTCATGGCATTCATTCCCCACAAAGTGTAGGTGAACTTTCTAGCACACAGGTTGTATTAGCTGCCTTCAGTGCCATACTCCCAGTAGAAAAGACTTGTTTCCCTGTAGCATTTAGCCTTTTATCCTCCCTGTCAGGAGCAACCGTGGAATAGGCTGCTCCCTTAGAAGCAGAAGTGGCTGCTTGAACAACAAGGCTTTGTGGCCTTGGATGTTTCGAAAGAAACTACAGATCCATTGATGATGGTTTGTATTTCTTTGTGAAGTTCTTGTGGATTGCCGGAACGCTATCCAGTCTTTTTCAATTCTCCAAGACCCTATTCTTGACTGCGGTATGAAAAGGAAGGATTGGGTCCGTAGGTGGGTCCTTATCCAAAATACCAGTCAATTCATCCTGTTCATACTCAACAGATGACCTGCCCCATCCCAGCTATTCTATTACCTTTGCCATCACTGATCTGAAAGAAGCAGCAGCGTGTCCTGTACCTTCAGGAGCGGAAAAATCAACCTCTGGAGAAGTATCCAGACCGCTTGCATCCTTTAGGATGTCCACAAGGTCCTTCATTCTCAAGTCCTAGGATATTAGCTCCAATGGAACCCCAGGAGTGCCCGACCCCAGGCACCAGAGACGATGATGAGGATCGGTTATAGAGATTTTAGCCAAACACTCGGCACATCCCTTTAAGCCTGTTTTTCAGGGTATTTTTGGACACAACTCACAAACTGCCCAGTTATCTAACACACCGAGGTGAAGAACCATTTCGAGCAGCTGTGCAGAAAAATTGAACTGAGGCATCGGGTGCGTTGCATGCCTTATATACTAGCATCAACGTCATACTCGAGGACACAAGGTAGACAACGACGCATGACGGCCTCTGAGAAAACTTTCAAAGCTGCAAGCAGGATATTGGAGTATATCAAAGATGAGGAATATGTGGGAGGACACAATCCATTTGAACTCTTGTTTGATCCCGACACATTGATTAGTAGGAGGATGTAAGTAGACATTTGTTTTATTACAATTAAAAAGATTGAGGGTTCTATAGCCCCAGAATACCCTCAAGCTATCTCCACTGGAATGTCGAGGCTCCATCAACCCATAATAATGTATTGCATGCTGAGCTTTGCTCAGTGGTAGAAGGCCCTTCAGCCCCTCTCCACCCTCGCCCCTCCAATGCCTGATCTCTCCAAGCAGTGCACACAACAGTTTTTCTGGAAATGAAGGCACTCCAAAGAGGCCCAGTTTACTAGTAGCAAAGTATTCGGAGGTGCCCTGCTGGTAGGGTTTTCAGCTGTGCCTATGAGAAGTACTGAAGAGACAAACACCTTGTGCGTCCCTTTGAGTTCATACACAATGCATCGAAGCACTGCAGGAGATTCAGGCACAGCCCCCGTTGTGTGCCTAATATTGTGTGTGCCTGCCACTATTCATTGTATGGGCAAGGACATGTTTGCTATCTTGAATTCTCAAATGAGAGGATTCTTCAGTGCACACTCGTCAAGGCTGCGGTACCAGGCTGAAGGTTCCATAGGGTTTTTAAAACTCAAATGAATGTATGATCGTTCAGTCCAATAATTGATTGGTTGTACACACAGCAAGCGTAAACTTGATACAAATCTAAAAAACGGACAATTCAATTATTTATTTATTGACATGCAGAAAGCGTGTATGCCATGCCTGTGTTTTTGTGCAGTACTACTACTTAGTTTAACATATTTTGTAGTTGTGCGGGGAAAATGACCAGAGATTAATAGTCAGGGGGTTTGCAGATCGGGTAGGTGGGGGCGCTTCATTTAAACATGGAGAGGCAGGAAACATTTGACTAATAGGGAGTCCTTCCAAGCCTCAGGTGGCCTATGCTGTAGCCCTACTCCTGTTTCACTACGTGTAGCATCTTATTCGTGCTCTCGCATATACTACATGAGACCTATAATGGGGGTGCATGTTCAATAACAGTTTAATTATACCATTGCATCACCACCACACATGCAACAGGAGGAGGGGGGACACAGCATAAGGGATGGGAGCAAGGTGATGCACATGTAGGCATAGGCAATCAGACAAACAGAGGAGAGAAACAGTCAGGACAATTCACACAATTAGAGTTGTGCGAGACCAAATTAGCCAAAATAGCAGGGAGAGTGGTGACACACAAATTTGGCTAAGCTTCAAGTACAACAGACTATGTATGTGGCAGATGTGGGTACTGGGCAAACTAAGCAACCTGTTTGGAGCATATAGGAAGCAAACCCACAAGGTAGTGGGGGTGATTACCAAAAATTATGGAAAGAGTGATTAGTATGTGGCATGACAGTGTAAAACAGCCCCAGGTATTATTACAATACTTACTTATTTAGACGCTAACAAATCACTTTACAGCCTCGTTGCAGCACAAGATTTTCTGACAATAGCGCAACAGAGATTACTGGATGAAGTGGAAAGGTTACATCTGTCCCTTGACCATTTACTATGTCTGGTCACAACTGATGCGAGTTAAGGTTTTTGGGTTGTAGGTAGCAGGAGCTGCAGGCAACCGACAACAGGAGGTACAGACACCATGAGAAGTGGGGCCAACAGCAAGGGGCTCAGAGTGATGCAATGGAGAGACAACTCAAGGGGCAATATTTATCGGAGACGCTCTCGTGAGGGTGGGTGGGGGCACTGGTGGGAGGAAAAAGTGCACAGTTAGCAAACACAGTCAAGGATATGCAAGGGAAAAGACCTACCGTTACCTAAAACGTAAACAAAGCATGGCTCTTGACAGGGCATCTGGCTTCTAAATTTCTCTTGCCCAAGCAAGTAACCTTCTGTCCTCCTCCCAAATCCTGCCTGGACAGCATATCTACGGCACTCCTCTTGGCTCCCAGCTACGCTAAACATTAATCAGTGTCCTCCAGGGTCATGCCATTAACCTGCCTCAGTCTCTGCCACACAGATGGAAAACTATTGTTGCAAAAGCAGGCAGAGTGTGGTCCTTTGAGTTTGTTCACTTTAAAAAGGTTTGCAACAAAATCGAAACATGGGCTGCATTTAAAAGAGCTTGAAACAAACTAGTACTGAATTTCAAAATAACACCAAAATAATGTGAGGTAACAATTCTAGGAAAACGTTCGGCAAACCAATGGCCTGTATCTGGTTATTGAGTGCAAATGAATGTCTAAGAAAATATTGGGAACATTTCATATGAATTGGTTACCTTGCTTATATCTGCTTTTTTTCATTTTGCAACATCATCTACTAAAATGATCAAGTGCAGCTGCTTTCCTCTAGCAATTGCCCTCTGTTATCCCATCCCAATCTTCCTTTAAATTGCAGATATCAATCAGCACAATCATTTGCCTTCCTATCAGAGCCCATGCATGCTGTCTATGCCTTATATTTAGCTTCCACCATTGCCCCACCTTTGTCTTAGTCAGGACACATGCCACTGATTAAATAGGTTTCTCCCTGTTCAAACCGCCATTCTCTCCAACATCTGCTTACCTTCTTGCTCTGCTGTTCCTTTGTGGACTGCTGGTTCAAGAGGCTCTCGATCTCCAGGTCCAGGTCGGAGGCTTGCTTGCGGGACTTCTTCGCCGGCTCCACCGCCTTTTTCTCAGCCGATGGTCCGGCCAAGGTGGAAGTGGGTGCAAGAGAGACTGTAGGGTCTTGTTCTAGTCTGCGCTTCTGACGAATGCCAGGCTCTGGAGCTTCTGGTGCCTGTTTCTCTGCCACAACACCTATCATGGCAGACAGCTTGCAGTGGTCAGCATAGATTACTATGGTAGGGCGGTCCTCATCATCATCCAGCAGTGTGCTGGCCTTTACTTCAATTAGCTCCTGAGCTGCAAACTTCTGGAGCAAGCTCTCGACGCTTTCCCTGCTCACTGGTTTGCTGGCCTGAAGAAAGAGGAACAATGGCCATTTGTTCTCATTAGAGATAGGGAACAGTGGTTCTACCAGAAACACTATACATCAAAAACAAACAAAATTGAGCATTCCTATCAGCCCTCTAGAAGAGGGGTGTACCAGCCACCTATTCCCCAAAAGAGGTAACAACATTATTCCGAACAAACGGGAACATAGTCCATGCTTCCACAAACTCAATCAATATGTTTTCATCAGCGGTGCCAGCAAAATAGATTTAGGGAGGGATAAAGTGGTTGGGGCAATGCCAGCTGATCCAAGGAATGGATAAGGTCTGGCCTCCCATGCTTGGTCCAGATGTCCCCAAGGTGGGGACTCAAGCGGCCACGTGCTACCTCAAACAAGTGGATCTTGGTCCCAGGCGTGGTATGGGCAAGATCCATGGGTCATCCTACCTTAGTACCAGTCACATAGGGAGTGACAAACAATGCAATTCCCCCAAGCCATTCCTGGGAGGACAGAGCTTACCCCTTCCCTAGACTAGCTGGGGCAACATTGCCAGGACAACTTTATCCCTCCTGAAATCCATTGCGATACCCTACAGAACCACCCAAATACCCCACTCCCCAATGGCGAGAGCCTGAATCCCTTCCTGAACGGACACAAATTCATGACATTGAAAAGAGAAGCTTTCCCTTCAAGGGAAAGCGTTACCCTGAAGTCGCAGAAATGTAGCGAGTATTTAGAGGTTGTTCAAATATCCCTCAACACGAAGTATGCTTATCCAGGGGTTTGTGGGACCCACAGAAAAGTCAACAGAAGTGGAGGATTCAGTGTTGCATGTCTGTGACTTCCCGAGTGCGGAGAGCTCAGCTCAGGAAGAAGAACTTCAGTGCAACATTCCCATGTGCGAGTGTTACGTGCTGGGCATGACATGCACTACTTACCGTAATAGCATTTCTGATTTTATCTGCTTAGATTCACATGCTGTGCATATGGTCCGACATCCAGTGGTAACCGCAGAGTATTGCATCTTGTCTTTCGGGGACTGAAAGGGGACGTCGGCATAGGCGTGTCTGTAACACTATCCCTATCGTGACGTGTGTAGTACCCAAAATCCCTCACGCGCCGAGGTCCCTCTGATTGTAATTTTTCTGCCGTGAGGGAGCCCAAGGCTATAGTGAGTGAGTACATAAAGAGAGAAAGTAGTAAGAAGTCTATGTTCCCTCCACCCCGAGCGGGGCGGTAGGGAGGGCACATGTGAATCTAAGCAGATACAATCATCAGAAATGCTATTACGGTAAGTAATGCATGTCTTCTGATGCTTGTTAATCTGCTTAGAATCACATGCTGTGCATAGACTAGCAAGCAGTACCCGGAGTTGGAGGTGGGTTGTGAGAAGGAACAGTAGAGAAAAGATGTCTTAGTACTGCTTGTCCCACCTGAGAATCAGACCTAGAATGAGTGTCTAGGCAATAGTGTTTTGTAAAGGTGTGTACAGAACTCCAGGCTGCCGCTTTGCAAATGGACTCAAGAGGAACATTTGCAACGAATGCTATGGATGCCCCAGTGGCTAAAGTAGAATGTGCTCTAAGCTTGAAAGTCAGTTCTCTCTTCGCAAGAGTGTAACATAGTGTGATGCATTTGACAATCCACCTTGAGATAGGGGATTTAGAGACAGGATCCCCTTCTCTACCAGCTGCCACTGAGACAAAGAATTGTTTAGTCTCTCTTACTGATTTAGTTTTCTCCAGGTAAAACATGACTGCCCTGCGCACGTCTAGTGTATGAAGGCCTCTTTTGGCCATGTTAGTAGGGTTCTGGAAGAAAGTGGGTAGTTCGAATGACTGGTTCACATGGAACTTTGAGATAAATTTAGGCGCAAACCTGGGATGTGTGCGCAGAACTACCTTATCTTTGTGGACTGTTCTCAAGTCCACAAAGGGGTCTAAAACAGAAAGAGCCTGTAGTTCGCTAACCCTTCCGATAGAAGTGATAGCCACTAGGAAGTCTGTCTTATAAGTCAGGTCTTTCAGACTTTATTTATGCATAGGCTTGAAGGGAGCTCCCATGAGCCTGGTTAAAACCACATTCAGATCCCATCCAGGGGCTGGGTGAGAGATGGGAGGATAAATCCTCTTAACGTCTTCCATAAAGGCTTTAATCACCGGTATCTTCCACCACGATACCTTTTGCTGTGATGTGGTGTAGGCTGACAAAGCAGCCAGATGAACCTTCAGGGAATTAAAGACTAACCCAGAGTCCAACAGGTGGGTTAGATACAACACAATGTGTGAGGGTGAGCAATCGATAGGATCGACACCCTTGGAATTGCACCAGATGACGAAACGTTTCCACTTGCTAGCATAGCAATAACGTGTATTAGGTTTCCTCACTTCCCTGAGTATGTCCATGCACCTCTGAGGGAGTTGCAAGTGTCCAAACTCTATGATCACAGGAGCAAGGCTGCTATGTTCAGGGTTTGGGGGCACGGGTGTACGGTTTCCCCCCCTGTCCTGAGACAACATGTTGTATGGGCAGAGCAGCTTGACTGGTGGGGAGAGGGACATTTCCATCAGGTGAGCGAACCAGGGTTGGCGGGCCCACATGAGGGCCACTAGTATCATGGTAACTGGTTCCTGTGCACTATCTTGTTGAGAAGGGGAGTCGGGGGGGGAGGGGGGGCGGGAGCGAAGCGTAGACAAATTTCCCCGACCAAGTTATCCAGAGACCGTTCCCCTTGGACCGGTTCTGGGGGTACCCTGGAGGCGTAGTCTTGGCATTGGGCGTTCTCCTGAGTTGCGAACAGGTCGATCTCTGGGAACCCCCATTCTGCGAAGACGCTGGATACAATGTCTTCGTGCAGTCGCCATTCGTATTCTTCTGGCAGAGGAAAATCTCTGCTGAGTACATCTGCTAGAAGATCGAGTTCCCCTGGAACATGTTGGGACAACAAAGACATCTTGTGTTTGAGAGCCCATATCCAAATGTTTTGGGACAGCTTGGATAGCCCTGGACAGTGAGTGCCCCCCTGTTTGTTCAGGCAATACATTGCTGTAGTGCTGTCTGTTAAGATCAGCACCGTCTTCCCTTGTAGTTGTACCTGAAAGGCTTTCAATGCTTTGAACACTGCTAATAGCTCCAGTAAGTTTATATGATTGGACACTACTTGAGGGGACCACATTCCGTGTGCCGTCTGCTGAAGCAGGTGAGCCCCCCCAACCCCGTGAGAGATGCCTCTGTCGTGAGAGTGGCTTCCACTGCAGGGGTGGTGAAGGCTTTCCCCTTCAGGCGGTTTTCCCCTCGACCACCACTGCAGAGAGAGAACGAGGGCTGGCGAGACAACTACCAGATCTTCCCATTGTCCGCTGGCCTGACACCACTGGCTGTTGAGCCACTCTTGCATGGGACGCATGTGCAGCCACGCGTGGGGAACCAAGTTTATACATAAAGCCATCATCTCTAGCAACCGCATGGCTTTGCGTACCGTCACCTCTCGACTGGCTACATATTGAGGAATCTGAGAGAGCATGTTCTGAACCCTCTCGCTGGAGGGGATGACAAGACCATCTTCCGTCTGAATTAGTGCCCCCAGAAATTGTTTTACCTGGCTGGGGACTAGGCTGGACTTCTTTTCGTTGATTGAAAAGCCCAGGCTGAAGAGGAGATCTATTGTTTTTTGGGTGTTCGAAAAACAAGCGTCGAACGAGTCCCCCGTAATGAGCCATTCGTCGAGGTAAGGGTAAACTGGGACGGATAGTCTGCGCAGGTGTGCTGCTGCCACTGCCAGGACTTTGGTAAACACCCTTGGCGCCGAGGCGATGCCGAAGGTGAGTACTTTGAACTGGTAGCGTTTGTCCAGGATTTTGAACCTTAGGTATTTTCTGTGCGCTGGCAACATTGAAATATGAAAGTATGCATCTTTCATATCCAATGTTGCCATGATGTCCCCCCATTTCAGCAATGGGATCACTTCTTGTAGTGTTGCCATGCAAAACTTCTGGGGTTTTATGAACTTGTTCGCTGGGCGCAGATCTAGAACAGGACGCATGCTGAGATCCTTTTTGGGTACAAGGAAGTACACTGAATAAATACCCTTGTTTACCTGAAGAATAGGGACGGCTTCTATGGCGTCCTTTCCCAGCATTGCTTCCACCTCCTGAATCAGGATCTTTAGATGGTCCGGTGAAAGGCGCCGTCTTTAAGAACCACTCGTCGGAAGTTATCCCCTCTCATGCCTTGAGGAAAGATGTTAATCGCCCCCCGACCGTGGAGGCATGGGAGGGGACCTGGACTTGGAGGTCATTTCTGACCTGAGGCCGTGGCTCCTCTGGGATTGGGGACCTGCCTCTACCCTTGTCGCGTTTCTGACCACTTGAGGGATAGTAAGCGGGGCTCCCACAAGTTTGGTTATTGTTGAAGTTGCCCGTGCCGTAGTTGTTTTGTCCGGCACAAGCTTGTCCTCGAAAGGAATGCCGAGAGTTATTACCCCTCTGGGACGAGGGTTTTTGTGTAATTTGTTGCCGAGACTTTAAGGTCTCATGCTGCTTCTTGGCTGTCTCCAACGCTTCATCGACTGCCTTCCCAAAGAGGTTATACTCTTTGATGGGCATATTAATGAGGGAGGCCCGAGTTTCAGGTCAAAACCCTGATGTACGCAGCCATGCGTGTCTCTTCAGAAGAGTCCCTTGTGCAAGAGATCTGCCAGAAGTTTCTGCAGTATCCAGGATGTTTTTGACCACATTCTGGTTAACCAGTTTTCCTTCCGCAACAATGGCGAGAAACTTGGTCCTGGCCGGCTCCGGGACCCCCTGAAGGCCTTCTTGGAACAGGTTCCACTGGGCATCGGCATAGCTTGCTTATAGTGTAGTATTATTAGCAACCCGAATGGTATATGCCGCTGCCGACGTGACACGTTTGCCTAGGGCATACAATCTTTTAGACTCCTTGTGCGGAGGTGATTCTCCAGTGGCAAGGGGGACCCCTGCCCTCTTACGAGTAGTGGTCACCACCAGCCAGTCCGGGATGGCATGCCCCTTGATATATAGGGGGTCGGAAGGAGAAGGCCGAAATAATTTTTCGACTCTTGTCTGGGCAGGTGTGACTAAAGATGGAGCTATCTGCCTCTTAACAGAGTTAAGGAGGGGAATGGATTGACTTGCGGGAGGTTTTTCCTTAATAATGTCTTCCACAAAATCCTGCTCAGGGCAAAGCCTCTTGAGTGGTAAATTTGAAGAAATCGGCTGATTCTTTCAACATGATGTTGAAAGCTACCTGGTCATCCACAGGGGAGGCCTGGCGAGCCGGAGTGGAAGGAGGAGAATCGACGCACACAATATCAGTCCTGATCTTGATGTGACCAAGGATCCTGTCCGCCTTGCTGGGTTTCCTCCCAGTTCTCCGTAGTCTCTTGTTGATCTTCTCCATAATTATCCAGAAAAGAGGATTGCTCTTCAGTATAAATGTCCCTGTATGTGTCCATGTGGGCCCCGTCTTCCTGTTGGAAAGCCTGAGGCTGCACATCTTGTATTTGAAGGTTAGGGTCTACCAGAGTCTTTTTCAGGGGAGGCTGGTCAGCAGAACTGATAACCTGCTCCAGCCAGTCCATGCATCCCTCAAATTTTTCAGTAGTCCATTTCGAGGACCTAAAAGGGCCTAGGTGGGGAGAAACAACGTTCTCCGCCCTTTGGCGTCAAGAGGAGCTTCTCAGGGTGTCTGAGAGAGGCTCTTGACTATCCACGTAAGAGTCATCGGAATCGCGGCCAAGGTCCGTCGAAAATCTTTCCGCGGCCTGGCCCATAACCTTCTGCGGGACCGGGATAAGGCCCACCGCCGCTGTGATCCTACCAATGCTCTTCCTGATAGTAACCGAATCGTCGTGGGACAAAGCCTCCGACGATGTAGCGGTAACCGAAACGCCGTCCGCGGAACCAGAAGGCCCAGCGTAACTTTTGGGCCTATAGAGCCCTTGTAAATTGTCAAAGTTTCGGAATCCAAAACTTCGGCACGTGTAGATTGGGGAGTAGCGCCCTTATTAATTTTAGTGTGCCCAGTCGTCATGCGCTGCTGCAGAAGGCGGGGAAGGCTTTGGATCTACATGATCCAAAGGAACCGTCAAATCTTTCCTCGGACCCGTTGGCGCTTTCGCCTTCTTCGACGAAGGCGTCGAAGATGGCGTAGGGGTTGTGTGATTAGTGCGATGTTTATGTACGCCCCTGTCGCTGGGTGGAGTCCCTGTAGCAAGACCAGAGATGAGCCTGAAAGGGTCGGGGACGGGCGTGGCGGACCTAGAAGTGTCCACCTCAAGCTCTTTAACATCCGCATTGGACGTTTGGTCATCCGAAGTACCCCGTCATTTTCGGCTGGTGTCACGGTAGGGGAGGGAGGCTCCACGCGTGATATGCCGTACACGGCCCACCGCTTTACACAGCGATCCTTAAGTGTCTTAGGCTTAAGGAGCTTGCACGCTGAACACCGCTTCTCGTCGTGCTCTAGGGGGAGACAGGCGTTACACGTCCTGTGCTCGTCCTTCCAAGGATATCGGACCCTACACTTGGGGCAGAATCTAAAAAGAGTCCTTTCCATAGCCAAAGGGAAGGATGACCAGACCGAAAGAAGTGGAAAGGTGGAAAGACATAACAATATGGCCACACCGAACCCACACTCCCTACTGTACAGGTCGGCCAGAAGGCCCGACCACGTGGAAATCCGGCTGCCGGATCCAAGGTGCCGAGACTACAGCCGTAGACAATTCCTCCGTAGTCTTCGTCGAAGATGTTCTTATTAGACGAAGTGACTTAACGGGGGATAAACCGAAACTTCGGTAAAGATAAACAATGTCTCTAGTAAGAGCTCCGCTGTAGGGCGACCAGTTATCTGGGCGGAAAAAAACAATCTGAGGGACCTCGGCGCGTGAGGGATTTTGGGTACTACACACGTCACGATAGGGATAGTGTTACAGACACGCCTATGCCAACGTCCCCTTTCGGTCACCGAAAGACAAGATGCAATACTCCGCGGTTACCACTGGATGTCGGATCATATGCACAGCATGTGATTCTAAGGAGATTAACAAGCATCAGAAACATTAATATTAATTCCCTGCATATCCGGTGAAACACAGTATCTCACAAACTTACCCAATGTTTCTCCAGGCAGTAAAACATGTTGGGAACACCAAAGAGGTCAGCACAGCACAGGCTGCGCATGGAAGGGTCAGGAGGGAGAGGGTAAGACCCAACATGGCGGATGGGCCAAATATACACTTGTCTCAATGCCTTAAATCCAAAGCAACACTACGTGCATACACTGAACTCAGTCAATAACAACCGTCACCAAATGACTACCCACAGGTACATAACCTCAACAGGAAACCCACCCAGGGCAAAAAGAGCACACAATAAATACATTGAGGACCCTTCAAATGTAGTAGGTTGTTGGAGGAGTTAGTGGCGAGTGTGAAGGCATCATGAAGAAGGACACAGACAACAGATTCCAGATTCAAAATAATCAATTTTATTAACTCAAAAGTCAGGATGAAGAAAGGACTAACTAAAGAAAGTCTGAGTCAAAGAGTTCACCTTAGGAATCTGTGTCCAAAACCTATGCTTGCCCTACCAACTAGAATTATACAAAGTGTAGGGATGTCAGCAACCAAAAAGAAAACTTCAACACTAAGTACTGAGCTTGTTCTAGCTTGCAGCTCTCTTTTAGCTCCCTTCCCCAAGTACAAAACAGTTCGACAAAGAAAAGTCTCAAAATTCCCTTGCTGAGAATTAGAATGTAATAGTCTCTTCAGGTCTTGGGTTTCCCCTTCCCCAAGTTCCAAATCACAAAATGTCATTACCTTGAAATTAAATGCTTCTAGTCAGGACTCGAGGTTCCCTTCCCCAATTTCCAAGCGCCACAATTCCAAAAGAAACAAAATGTCTTCTATAGTCTAGTTGGATTTGGTTTTCAAATGTGCAATTCAAATAAGGTTGCAGCGTTCCCATATGTTGAAAATGTCATTATAAATCAGGCTTGAGAATCCTTAGATTGCCTGTTCTTTTCACCTCTTTTTATATTGCAGCATACAGTGATTGGTTTACAGCACTTCAATGTATGAGGATTTGTATGGTTTTAAACTTTCTTTCCGCCTTTAGATTTTAACTGTTTAATTATGTTTGGTAGCAAAGTCTTAGTTCTGTATAACATCTAAGTCTTAAGTCAGTTCGGTGTTCAATAATTAGACCTCTGGCTTAGGGTTAGTTTTCCATTCATACGGAGTTCAATAATTATATAAAAATTCATAATACATGAAGAGACCTTCGAAGGCGTGTTCCTTGTAACGCGCGACCACTCGGATACTAAGTATTTCCCTCTGGTGTATTGCTAACAAATATAGTGGCTTGTTGTCCTTTAACTGAGCAATACAATGGTCGGAGACCTTCGAAAACGTGTTACTTGCTACACACGACCACTTCGATACAATGTATTTCAGGAAATACTTCAGTCCACACACCCGCACCGGGTTTCGAGCACTAGAAACTCCCTGGTCGCTTTGAATGCTTGTACTGCAGCGTCAATCACACATCCTTCGGGGGGGGGGAGGGGGCGCTGTGGAGCAGCCCAAGATGGCTGCCTAGCTCTTGAGCTCCGTGTGGCTCTGGCTGAAATCCGTCATCAACTGCGGTTCCTTTTGCCTGCACTGCCTTATCTTTGGTGGAGCTGTTACCCCTTCCCTTCGGGCAATCTTGCTGCAATCCCGACCCGAATCGGCCCCGGGAAGCCTGCGAACGGGATTTCTGGGCCTGCTGGCGGTTGGCGCGCCGGGCCTTGGCGGGCGCCTGGCTCCCGTCCCCTGCCCTCCATCGGCCGCGGGGAGCGGGGCCGGTGCGCGCGGCCTCGACTGCCCGCCTGGGGGGGCCTCTGGCCGCCGGGCGCAGCAGCTCCCCTGAGGACACCATCGAGCGGAGGTCCGCTGCCGGGAGCCGCGTGCTCTCGCCTCCTCCACGGTCGGCGCCGGAGCGCTCGTCTCTGTGCTGCGGCTGCGCTGGAGCCTGACCGCCTTGACAACACGCGGCCTGCTGGGGGGCAACCTCACCTCTCCCCTGCTATCAGCGCCGGAGCGCTCGTCCCGGCGTGGCGACCGGACTGGGACTCCGCCTGACACTTCTCCCCTTGCATACAGCGCCGGAGCTCTATCTCGTTTAGGCGGCTGGCTGGAGCCTGGCTACCCTGAGCTTGTGTGGCTCACATTACTGGACTAAGGAGTTGAGGAGCGGAAGGGGGGTGGGTGCACCGGGCAGACCCCCATCTACTTGTCTGGCTGCTCCTGTGAATCCTGGCCCTCTCACTCTGCCCTGCGTGTCATCCGAGTGGCCTGCACCCCCGGAAGACCTGGATCTCTGGCCGCAAGCTGCTGCACCGCTTCCCATACTGGGGGCCCGGACCGCACCATATACAGGCTACTGGGGGCCGCCGTGTCTCGGGCCCGGTGGGGTACCGAGCCTGCACATTCCCATTCCACCGGGGCCACCTGGCAAACGGCTTCTACTCAGTATTCTCTGACATGATTGGAGGGGGACCTCTATAAAACAACTGTCCGGCTTCATTATCAGGGAGCCGCTCGCTCGCTAGGGCTGGTTGCCCTTTCCTGTCGACTCCTACACGGCCTTGGCTTCCTACTCTCCTGCAGCCTCCCCGACCCCACTGCTTCTATAATCTGCCTGGGCTGCCTTTTCTACCTACCGCGCCTGCACGCTCTGCCACGCTGAGCCCGGTCTTCGGGGGCCCACTGGTGCGGCACCCTTGGCTTTTCACTGTTTGGATCCCTCGACTGGTCCCTCCACTCCGTCGTCTGCCCCAGCGGCCATCTGCCATCTTTGTGTTTCTATCCACAATGCCAAATAAAACCAAGGAGGTCTCTGGGAGGGGAACCATGGATAAATTTGCCAAATCAGTCCCGAGGGAGGAGATGGGACACGCATCGTCCTTGCAGGAGGACCCGGAAAGTGACACTCCCTCTGGGGCGAGAACCCCCGATCTGACCACACTTCTGGAATCCATGGCCAAGAATTTCGCCTCGTTCCACGAAAAATTGGACGACATTAACGCCAATGTTGCTTCTCTTAAAACCCGAGTGGACCAGGCAGGCACCAGAATTACCGAAGCCGAAAGTAGGATATCCACGAACGAGGACGAGATTCATGTGCTGCAGAATACCGTCACCTCCCTGTCGCGCGACTTGAAAAGTGTGAGAGCCAAGTGTGACGACCTAGAATCGCGCTCCCGTAGAAATAACCTACGTATAATCGGGGTCCCTGAGAACGCACTTAAGGGCCGCATGGAAGACGCCGTCGAAGCTCTACTCAAGGATCTACTAGGCAACCCGAATCTCTCACCGTACTTTACTGTCGAGCGTGCGCACAGGGCCCTGTCTCCGCGGCCCAAGCCGGGGGATATCCTAAGGCCCATCATTGCCAGAATCCTCAACTATCGGGACAGAGACCTTATCCTCCGGCTGGCCCGTGAGAGGGGAGACTTGCGCCATGTGTCCCACACCATCAGGATCTTCCCGGACTTTTCAATTGCGGTGCAGCAGGAGCGGCGCCAGTTCCTTGGGGTTAAGAAACTGCTTAGAGAACACAATGTCCCGTATGCCATATTGTTCCCGGCACGTCTCAAAATTACTCACAATAATAAACTATACTTTTTCACTGTCCCGGATGAAGCAGCAAAATTCATCGAGGCTCACATACCACTCCACAATCCGGTGCCTGACCATTCTGGCGCTGACTGACCAGATGTAGCTTAGTCTGTCACTGCTTCACCTGACTGGTAATCCTTCAATGTGCATGGGTCAATGGCAATTTTCTATCATCAACCATGCGGTCTGGCTACCCTTAATTTACTTATGGGCCGTGGCCCGGCTTGGGTGCTGGAGACTAGCGTTGGGACCCTACAAAGACTCCGTATTCCGCAGAAACCTGTTATTTGACAGTTTATGCTGTCTTACGCAATGTTTAAGTAGCCGTCCACACGGCAACAGCGCACCTCACTGCAATTGCAATGTTTATGTTTTATTGGATGCTACTGCTAGTTGGCCCCAGTTGGGCCCTGGAAAGGGCATATCCCTGTTGGATTTCGCCCACCGACCCTTACTTCCTGGTGATTGCCGGGTTAGTTGTTGGCACGTGCATCCGGGAGGGGGGGGGGGGGGTGATTTCCACTGCACGTTGTGGGTGGGCAGTGAGGGGGGGTGGTATGGTTGGGGTCTGGGGTAACAATATTGTAAATGACAGGGGCGGTTTGGCAAAGCGCACAACATTGGGGCACCCTCGTGGGGGCTCCCTTCATTCACTGTGTAAGTTTCTACAGCGGTTGTGGGATGTACCTTAGTCTCCTGTAATGTCCACAACAGTGATGTCCTGGAATATCCGGGGTTTAAGTAACTACACCAAGGCGCGCAAAATCATAGCCCACGCCAACAGACATGGTTGCAAGATATTACTATTGCAAGAAACACACTGTGGGGGCCCGCTAGCTAGGTGCATCGCACCTGCATGGGGTCCACACAGGTACTTCACAGCTTATTCCACCCGCGCCAGAGGGGTATTGACAATGATCCACAGGTCACTTAAGTTTGTACTCCATAAGAGCTACATCGATCCAGAGGGAAGGTACATTATCCTACACTGCGCAATAGCGAACAGGGACTATTTACTGGTTAATACGTATGGCCCCAATGTGGACTCTCCCGACTTTATTGACCGGATTGCTTCCATACTGCTGGGATACGTAGGGGTGCAGATCATTTGGGGGGGGGGGGACATGAACTTTATCTTAGATACCACACTTGACAGAACTGGCACGGCCCCCAGACTCCTTTCCAATGCGGCGCGCAAGCTCCTTGCACATAGAATTGCCCTTGACATTCGAGACCCCTGGCGGGTAATGCACCCGCAGATGCGGGACTATACTCATTACTCCTCGGTGCATGACAGCTCCTCCAGAATTGATATGTTCTTCCTGTCTAGTTCTTTGCTGGGGAGGGTGTTGGAAACTCAAATATTGGCGCGCACCCTGTCGGACCACTCAACGATCCGGCTATCTATAGACTTGGGTGTGCCCGCCCCTACAATTAACTCTTGGCGTTTCAAGTCCTTGGCCTTACAGGACATAGTATTTAAGGCTGATATATTGTCCGACATCCAGTCCTACTTTGAACTTAATACACCTCAATCTACCTCTACAGGGGTCCAGTGGGAAGCTTTCAAAGTCTTCATCAGGGGAATGTCCATATCTAGGGAGGCGGGAACCCTCAAGGCCATTAGGGCTGCCCTTGCCCGCTCTGAAACCAAATTACGCGAACTTGAGAGGACTCATCCTACATCTATCGACCCCGCGACTCTATCCCAGATCAGCAAGGAACTCCAATTTTTCAATGAACAAGCCACCAGGGAAGTCCAATAATTCAGTCGCCCACAGGCGGCTCGTAGGTATGGAGAGGGGGACAGACCTGGCAGGACACTGGCTACGTTGGCCAGGGGTGAGTGGGGCCAAACCCAGATAACTTGCATCAAGGACAGCCTGGGGTCGGAACAGTGGTCTGACCAACATATTCTGGAGGTCTTCACGGACTTTTACTCAGAGCTGTACACCCAACCCCCGAGCACAGCGAGTCCCAAATGCGCGACCTCCTCGAGCAGATCCCCATGACTATCGTCTCCCCCGCTACCAGGGACCAATTGGATTCCCCCATCCTGCTGGATGAAATAGTTGAGGCTATATCTAAATTCCCTAAAGGAAAAGCACCTGGTCCCGACGGGCTGACAGCTGAGTTCTACCAGGAGCATGTGGCCATCTTGGCTCCCAAGCTGCTTGAGGTTTGGAACGAGTCACTTCGGCTGGGCACTCTTCCCCCTTCGCTGCGCGAAGCCACCATCACGGTCCTGCTCAAACCCGGTAAACCCACTAACGAGTGTGGATCATATAGGCCCCTCTCACTGATGAATTTGGACACCAAAATCTTCGCCAAAGTGATTGCCAACCGCTTCCTCCCGGTCATGTCGTACATGGTCCACGATGATCAATCAGGCTTTGTACCCGGAAGATCAACATCCCACAACATTAGGAGGCTGCTTAACATCATGGCACGTATTGACCAAGGGGCGGTTGCGGTCACACTGGATGCCCAGAAGGCATTTGACATGGTGTCTTGGAAATACATCTGGTTGGTCTTGGAAAATATGGGGGTAGGGCCCAATACGATAGCATACATTAGGTTACTGTACACTTCCCCAGTAGCCAGGGTGCGAGTTAACTCTCAGACGTCCGGTCTGTTCCCTCTCTTTAGAGGTACCCGACAAGGCTGCCCGTCTTCCCCGATCCTCTTCGCCTTGGCAATCGAGCCGATGGCCGACTACGTCAGGGAGCGGCATGCGCGGAGGGGAGTGCGGTTGAAGGACTCCCCTGAGATCATCTCGCTGTATGCGGACGATGTGCTACTCTTTATAAGAGACCCAGCTGTTCATCTGGACCCGATTTTACGTGACGTCACCCGCATAGGCACATACTCGGGGTTCACTATAAACTATACGAAATCTGAGATCCTCCCCCTCACTAGCTCCACAATGCAGCCCACCACCGAGTACCCGCTCCGTTGGTCCCCGAATGGGATTAAGTACTTGGGAGTCCAGGTGTCCCTCGCCAAAGAATCGCTACTAGCAGACAAGTACCAGGCAGTAGCTGAGCAAGCCTAGGCCAAAGTCACGCGCTGGCGTACCCTTCCACTATCACTAGCCGGCAGACTCTCGCTGGTAAAAATGATCCTGCTACCCAAGTTGTTGTACATATTTGGTAATGTACCTGTCTGGCCGGGTAGGAAATATTTTACGAACCTGCATAAATTGTTTGCTCAATTCCTGTGGCACTCTGGCGCGGTGCGTAAAAAGTGGTCGGATATGTCACTACCCTACGACAGAGGGGGTTTCACAGCTCCAGACTTGCTGCAATATTGGACTGCTTCACAGGCGCAGTTCGCATCTTACTGGTACCCTAGGCCCCCACCCCATCCCCACGTCAAACTTGAGGTTCTGGCAGCGGCAGGCACTGATGTCATGTCCTTGATTCTCCCATTGATCCGGTCCAGACCACGGTACAGGCTTGGGGCCAGATATTCAAAACTTGCGACAAGCAATGTCCGTACTACAAATGGCTCCCCGCCTGGAGGTTTCCCGGGCTGGAGCCCACGCATGACACCGCCCTGGCGCGCCATTGGGAGGCCCTGGGATACCGCGCCCTTACCGATTTCTATCCAGAGGGACAGTTTATAACACCGCAGACGTGGAGGCCGGGGTACTCGGGTTCCGTTCTAGAGCTCCTGCAGTTCTACAGACTCCGCGCTGCCTTCCGAAATGCATGGCCTGTCTTCCCCATTGAACCCCGGGACTCTCCTGCGATTGCTTACATCGCCAACTCGGGTGGCGCCCGCGGGGTGGTTTCCTCATTATATAAGCTCCTCTTGACCTCGCCCTCTCCACTTCCGTCCAGGGCCCGTGATGACTGGGCCTCTGAGCTGGAACTGGTACTTACTGATCAACAGTGGGAGAAGATGTGTTTCCATACTAGCAGAGTGTCCCTAAACTTCCGCTACCGCACCATACAATATAAACTGCTCAACAGGCTGTATTACACTCCAGGTAAAGTGTCTACGTTTGCTTGCTCCGATCCTCCGCTGTGCCCCCGCTGCGGTGCGGAGGGCGCTGACCACTTGCACATGTTTTGGAGCTGCCCGGAACTGGCCACATTCTGGAGTAAAGTCATAGAGACACTGTCTGAGATCACTGACACTGAGGTGGACCCTGATCCAATGGGGGTTCTGTTTGGAGTGTGGCAGGCCGGGGGAGCGAGAGACATTAAGTTATTAAATGTAAGCTGTATCATAGCCAAAAAGTGTGTCCTACAAAGCTGGAAGAACCCCAGCCCCCCCACATTCCAGAAATGGTTAAATTTACTCACCTGGTCCCGAAACTGTGAGGAGGAGTTTCTGGGTATGCTCCCAGTACGTTCTCGTCCTCGAAACATATGGCCTGCATTCAACAGCTACTTGATTAGCTTAAATGACACTTCCTCGGTGGATGAATCCCCCCAACGTCCCTATTGCTGTTCGGCATCTTGGTGCTCTCTGTGATATGTTATTACTCAACCGCTGTTACCATAATTTTGCCTATATGCTCTGTATTCACCTGTATATGCAACAAATTTGTGTCTATTGCTCGGATGTGTGTGTATGCCTTTTGCCTCTGTCAGCAAAAATAAAAGTTTAAAAAAAAAGAAATTACACATCCTTCTTCCTGCTGGGTCAGGGCTCCAGTTTCTGCCCCTTAGACACTTCTGTGGTGGTCCTCCACAACAGGGGAATGAGTATGTTGAATGGAAAGGAACGGGGCAGCCTTCCTGCACGACTCCCTTCAACTTTCCTAATCTGCTCCAGGGTGTCCCCACTCCCCCAGCTTGTGGTCCAGCCCTCTGCTGCCTGCACAAACCTCCTGGTCCTTCTCCGGTCAATTCCCTCGGCAACTGAGTTGGGCTCCATTTATACAGCTACAGCCCCATGACAGGCTCAAGGTGTGGATGATTATTCAGTCCTGCCTGACTCCCATTAAAGAGACATGGCTGACCTTCACTACTCATAGCAGGCCTCTTCCTCTTCCCAGTAAAGGAATGGTAAAACAGCATTGTCTTCATTGCTCTTAGTTGCCTCTACTTCATCCCAGTACTGTCAAGCATCAATTGTAGAGAAATGAGGTGTACTGGCGTACAATACCTTACAAAAGGTTGGGGAAGGGATGGGTTGGTTGTCACTAGGGGAAGGTGGATACCATGTCTCACCCAAGGGCACCCTATTATTCACCTTCTAACACCTGCAACATTAGAAGCAGCAGGCCACTACCTGTCTGAGGCAACAGGGCCGTCGCTTGACCCAGCAGCAAATAGGTATGCCCTGAAGGGCTAATACCTCATTTATCCTGCATTGCCCATTGTTGATGCGGTGATCGCTGTAATTCATTTTACTTTCCCTGGCTGCTGCGCAGGTCCGTGGTTGCGCTTCCCACCGCCCTGCAACTTCGTACGCTCACTTTTATTTTTTTAGACCAGATGCCACCCCTGCCTCCAGTGCGATTGGCCAAGCCCTATCCCATATGGGCCAATCAGGGAGCTGCCAGGCGATAGCCAGCCCCCCCCCCCACCCGACAAGGCCCACTGTTAGGGAGAATTTTCAGTTTAGTGCTAAATTCCTCCCACCTTAGAGACCCCCAGCTCTCTTGCTGAACTTTGTACTGTTAATTCTATGTGTTTTCTGTGTTCTTTTCTTTTTGGAGTCTGACAAACTCCATAGGCAACATCTTCGCATTATGACACACAGCACCTTCAGTGCAGTGGCACAGGGAAGTCTTAGATTTCCCAAATGTTTAAATACGTTCTCTTGGATAAACTACTGTTTCCAAGAGCAGTGAAGTGAAATTGAGTTTCTAGACCCAGCACACACTATCTTAAAATAGGGTGCTGGATGGGTTACTTAGTATCCCCTTTGTCTAGTTTTCCCAAGTAACATTTGTATGTTACCCTTTCAACAATGGCTGGTGGCAGTGGTTTACTTTTGACTATCATTGGGTGTTTTTTACTGCGGGCTGCGTTCACAGCTGCACTAACGCATCCATGGGTGCCCATTTTGTCAAAATGGCCCCGGTCTTTTTTCGCCATTTCTTGTTGGAAAGTTCCTTCTTGAGATTTACTCTGCACGCCAAACCAGGTTTGGTCCGTTTGTTTTGCCTTTGGCGGGATTCACGAGTGAAGCCTGCCTCTGGCTCCAGTATGTCTGGCAGGGGCAGGAAGTGAAGAAGGTGCCCGAAACTCCCTGTGCTTAATCCCCTTGGTTACAGGAATGCACCCAAAGGTGATTAGACGGCTGGCTGTCTGGCAAGAACAACAACCCTGCTGTGTGATTGACAGCTAGGCTGGAATGAATGGGAGAAACATGCATAAAAGGTGAGGCTTTTTGGCTTGGAAAGAGTCTCGACCCCTGGACAAAGGAATCTGTATAAGAACTTGGAAGATACGCATGCTGCAACTCCTGGAACGTTGGTTTGGCCGGTGGAGCCCTGCTGCTGTTCGGACGCTCCAAATTCGCCTCGACTAGAGAAGCCCTGCAAGGACAACTTCTCCCCTATAGTTGGTGGGACCAATCAACTTCAAAGTGAACTTGTTTGGACATCCTCTCAGAGCTGGCTGTATTTCCACTACTGCTGGAACAGAAATGCGAGGGAGAGGAACACCAAACAGTGCATCACTTTTAAAATGGAACCGAGCTGCTGGAAGATCCTCCGGACTCCCAGTAAGAAGGACTGACCAAGCCTGAGCCACCTCAACTGAGTGCTGGACCCCAGATGCGAGGAAAGTCCAGAGTGGTATCCGTGAGACCGCGGCGATGCGATTTTCTGAGACGCGAGGAGCTGAAACCGAGAAGTGCAACTGAATAGAAGTTGGTCCTTTTCTGCCGCTGACCGTCCCATTGTAGGAGTACCCAGATGTCCTCCCTCTTGTCCCCACACTGAGGCTCAGGGACAAAAGGATCTACAGAGCCACACAGGAACAGAAGCTAGTTGGAAGCATTTCTCCTAACCAAAGGTACTGTACAGTCTAAGAGAACTTAACTCTTGTCTTGTAGCCTTACTTTATCTCAGTTGAGACCTGCCTTGTTTACCCTTCTAGAGTTGCTTGCATCTTCTACCTCTCACAAGCCTCCAAGCTTGTGACCCTACTTTGAGTCTACTTTTTCTATAAGACTTCTAAAACATTGTGCAAGACTTTTACTTACCTGCAAGAAGCGCTTCAGCTCACCTAGACTTCTGCTCAATTGACATTGGCTGGCCTGGCTCCATGAATGACTCTTCTCTCCTCTGTGTGTCTTACCTTCCCTCCAGGAAAGGGTTAATGTACTTTGCATTGGGGGGGGGGGGGATTCAAAATTACTTACCTGGTACAGAATATTTGTGTGATCTCTTCGTTTTATTCTGAAGTCTCTTTAACACTCATCTCAGTATTGCTCTAAATGAACCAGTGATATATAAAAGGCCACAGTGTCCTAGTTATTTAAGTCACCTGAGGGTGTAGGAAGTGTCTGTGTGCCGTCCCAAATGGGTACGGATTTAGAGAAACTAAGAATGTGTATTTTGGAGTGTATTTGTGTGTTACTATTATATTGCCCCTTCTGAAGAAGGCTTATTCAACTGACTTAAATACATTATTAATTGTTTTATCAACAAACCTTGAGTGTGTTTATTTGGATACTTGTCACTGTGAATCTCTGTGCAACTCCCCTACTGCTCACATCGACCCCTTTTGAGATGAGCCTGGCTGCTCAGCCACACTACCAACCTGTGTAGTTCAGACTTATACCAAAGGTCCCTATTGCCAGGAGGTCAAGGTTGTTGTAGTGCACCCAAAGGGTACTGCTCCAAATCTTGCCTAACACCCACGCTAAGGCCTCGGTCTGGCCTGTCCGGCCGTAACCACCGGACAGCACATTGCATGTCCTGCCTCCCCCTGCTGTTCTTCCCCGCTACAAAAGGATGGTACTCTGGTTCATCTGACAATAAGCTGAGCGTTGCCGCCAATCAGCTTCTATGGCCAGGTTTGTGCTCTTTTGTACCTGCAGGCCAGCAATAAGTGCCTCACTTCTCCACCCCGGCCTCGTGGACTCTTTCTGGTCAGCAGTTCCCTTTAAAAGTCTTGCATCTACCGTACAGCTGCAACTAAAATTCCTTGAGACCGCACTATGCCTCCTAAACTCATATATCCCTTCAACTTACTGTGTTTTTGTGCTGGCTGACTCTGGGTAATTTTTCAATGCAAAATGATTTTGAATTTAGGCATTTATTCTGTGCTAAATGATTTTGGAAATTGGACACCTTCCTGCTCAATTCTAATCTGCTAGGCTACCTAGGGAGTTCTGTGGGTTTGGCCAATTTGAACGAAAATAACTTTATGGGCCTAGTTGACCTAATTTAGGCTGTATGAAATTATCGTACAGCCAAAGATTTTGTCAACTAGGCCATACGGTTCCATTATAGCGAACAAGGGGAACAGGGGTTGCTGGGGTGTCAACCACTCCCCTTGCTTGCTATAATGGGAACAGGGGTTGCAGGGGAGTCCCCCGGTTCCGGGACATTGGACACGGAGGACATAAAAAAAAAAAAAATAAAAAAATAAAAAAAAAAACGAAAACAAAAAAACAGAGAAAGGGACCCTGCAGCATCAGTTATGGCCTGCGTCGCAGAGACAGAACTGATGCCGCAGGGTCAGAAGGAAGGACAGCCACTGAAAGGTAAGTGGGGGGATGGTGGGGATGTATTGGGGGCAGGGAGGAGGGCATGGATTCGTTGATTTAGGCCGCAGTAAAATTGGGTTTGCAGGAAATTGCCTATGGTCAATTTCGCTAGGAACAATTATGCCGCGTTCAAATCATACCAATCCGAGTTCTGTCATGCACGGTGCAGTTCTGTCCCTCTCCCTTCCCGGTACACCTCTAGTCTCCCCCCCCTTTCGTCCCTATGGTGCTCTCCATCTCTTATCTATTCTAAATGATATATATATATATATAAAATGAAAAAGCTTTGTTAAGGGGACGTTATGGTTCGAAGTAAAACCGAAAAAACCCTGATATTCACCAGTTATGGTAAGCTAAGCAACCATAACTCGCGCCACCACCGTGCACTGCTAAGACTAACACCCAGGACATCAAAGATGACATCAGGAATGTCATTGGTGACATCACTGATGACATCACATTTACATTTACTTTGAATGAAAACTCTGTATAAGGTATTGTTATTATAATGTTGACCAAAAAGTGTCAAGGATCATTGTAATAAATATCGAGTGCTAATTAGTGCATTTAGCAATGTGTTGATATACGTAGCATTCTATTATGGAGTTCTATGCATTATAATAAGGTACTCGTGTAGAAACATAGGCATTGTGTGCAGCATACATGATGGACGTGCAATATTCATAAGCTTGCCATGTTGAACAGTGACCTGATAACTGTTTTCTTATTAGAGTTTTGGGTACTGTGAAACATGTGATAAGTAGGTAATAAAAACCACTTAGTACATAATTTCATTATTATAGACAAAACAAAGACAACAACACATACAAATAAGAGTATATACACAGAAATTGAAGTAAGGAAAAAAACAGCAGTAGTAGCAGAAAGTGTTCATAACCTAACTGACTACCTTTATGCAGAGAAATTATTGCTCTGTTTCAAAGGTGCTACTTACCCTATGCATATGTATCACATGATTTGACTGCACCCTAAGGGAATTACTGTAAGAACATACTTGAAGGATACGTCTACAAATATAGTACCTTTTCTATTTTTAATTCCTGACTGTTACTGAAGAAAACCATGTGGCCTAGATATGTCAGCAAAGGGGAAAAGGGGGAGCCAGACATGTGATGTCAATGACATTTCTGATGTCATCTTTGATGTCCTGGGTGTTAGTCTTAGCGGTGCACGGTGGTGGCACGAGTTATGGTTGCTTAGCTTACCATAACTGGCGAATTTCAGGGTTTTACTTTGAACCATAACGTCCCTTTAACAAAGTTTTTTTACTGCATTTCATATGTTTTTAGTAGCGCTACTTAACCATAACGTCCCTTTAATAAAGTATTTTCATTGAATTTCATAGGTTATTAGTGCACCTTAACCATAACATTCCCATAACAACGTTTTTTCATTGAATTTCATAGGTTTTTAGTAGTGCAACTTAACCATAACGTCCCTTTAACAAAGTTTTTTTGCTAAAGGTCATCGGTTTGTAGTAGTAGCACATAACCATAATGTAAAGTAACACCTGACTTCATTGCACACCTTGCGAAGAATGCCACATGACCATATGCTGGCGCACAGCACGCTGACGTGTCCAAGAATCCGTACACACTTAACAACAATATGTATACCTCGTGGACATTGTGGAAATACATTTTTTACTGATGTAGGAACTTCCACCTTCAACATTTCTCTTGCACAGCTTCAACACTTATTCGTAGTTCGACATTAACAATGTAGTACACAGTACATACTTTTAGCAAAAGTACTACTACTGTGAAAACGACATAAGCTAAGGCCACCCCTCCTCCCCAAGAAACAGCACCACTGGTGTAATGAAGGAGCATGAGAAACACTGCCCCTACCTTACAAATAACACACGCACAACATTTTACTCTGTCCACCTACCCCCCCCCCATATTACTGTTTGGTGCCTCTTTGCTCATTTCTGTCCTCAACTTTCCTTCTTAGCTGTCCTTCCCCCCCAAAAAAAAGCCATCAGTAAACAGAGTAATTGTTCCTTTAAGAACCACCTTTCACAGTTTAAAAATATCGCACAAAAAAATAAGAAAATAAATAAAAATCGCATACACTCCATCTACTTTATATTTCTCAGTAAAGGACATAGATTTGCCATTAACAATCTAGATTTGGAAAGCAGTAACTTGTGCTACTAAAAAACAGGATGTGTCGTTCTAATACGGGACGCCTATGGCGTCCCGAATTAGAAACAATCCTTTTCCAAGATGGCCACCATAGAAAGGGAAGGCGGTTGTTCCATACATGGCCCCTCTTCGCTTTCCATGGCAGCCTGCAAAAAGCAAAAAAGAAACGCTGTTAACATATTACCACGAGCACTTTTTTCCTCCCTTTCAAATGTATCCTAATGTCGAACAACTGTACCACAAAGCCAGTCCCAGGTGGACATGGCCACTGTAATCCTATCTTTTCTACCTTCTGGTCATGGCGAGTAGGCACGTTGCACGGATCATGACCTTATACTACGAACCCGACATTCTGCCCACTCCCCATGGCTGCAGCCTACCCCTCAGTCAATAAACGTATAACACTACCTTTTTTAACTACATTACGACACTTGTGTAATACCAAAACACTCCCACATCTCGTCACATAACCAACCCTAATGATATTGTACACTTTTTTGGATGATGTTCCTCTCCAGCGTAGCCAAATGCGCCCATAAGCACCTACGTGCCTTGACACAGAACCTGCAAATCAACACGCAGCGACGTACAACGTAGCACATTACATTTTGAAATAATAAACTGGTTTTTAAAAGAAAACATTAACATTTTTAAATTTGTATTTCACAATAAACTGTCCAAGACCATCAGACTATTCCCATTTTCAATCAAATAGTAATTTTGTTTGTTCGGTCATCATCGAAAATGTTAATCGTGAGGCACACGTTCATCTTTTCGCATACACAAAGTATTCGCTTTCGATAAAGCAACCGCCTCGGTCGCGCAGTGATTTCCAAGACGTCGGCATGAACTTCGGCCTACACCACCATAAAAGCTGTTATGTTACTCCTAACCAAACCAAGTGACCTTCACTCAGAATGAAAATACATTCTGTCTTTGCAATAACATATCTTAATGCATGCATGAGAACTGCTACTCCCATACACTTACAGAACCACTGTTTCCATCAAACAGTGCAGGTGGCTGCCTCAGATTTCAAACTCTAGGATGCCATTCTGAATGCAATATTATTTTAAATACATTGTAACACAGACGCAGTAAATCTTCGCCTGTACTTAGTGAACACTATATTGAGCAGCAACTTCAATTTACCGTATGACTTTGGTGACAAGAAAGCATCACTTTTTGACCTCCTGCTGCCACATCCCATCCCAGCCTCATTAACCCTCACCTTCCGAAATAGTATTTCATAAGGTTAACAAGTGCAATGGTGTGTTTTATATGCGTTAGCGGTGGTGTCCGCGTACACCAAAACACGAATGAAAGATGGCGGGTGCAGCGAAAGAATCTGACGCACTTCACACCGTTCAACATCCAATCACTGAACGCACCACATGTCCGCGAACACGACACTACGGATTAGCCAATGGGTATCTTGTCCGCATAGCAAACAGGGAAGTGTGCCCGCGGAGCGGACATAGATATCACTAATTTTTTGAGAAGTACCCCCCTAGACCAAACTTTTCATGCATGCATGATATAAAAATATATATATATATATATATATATATATATATATATATATATATATATATATATATATATATATATTTTCCCTCTCTCTCGTCCGTCTCTCCTACCCTCTCCTACCCTTTCCTACCCTTTCCCTCACCACCATTTACAAGTCCCCGGACCTACCCCTCCCCCACCCCTTCTCAGGCAGAGTCCTCCTCCTCTCTCCTGGCCTCTTCCCCCAATCTTCTCTTCCTCGAGGACTTCAACATCCATCTCAACTCTCCAGATTTGGCCATTGTACTGTTTCGCGACCTGTGTGACTCTCTCTCCCTCACTATTCTCTCTGGCCCTACCCACTTTGTCGGACACATCTTTGATGCTCTCATCCCAAATATCCCTCTCTCCAACACCCTCACTACTCTTCTCTCCTGGTATGATCACTCTCTCCTCCCACCTTGTGCTCCCTGGATCCCCTACGATGCCTCTTCCCGCACTGCCAGTCTCCTTCTTTGTCATTTAACCGATGAAGTGTGTGTCAGTTGCTGCATTTGCCGCTGCCACCACCACCATCATCATCCCTCCTACCAACTCTGCTTTGGCTAACCTCCATCTCTCTATCACTAATACACTGGACATTCTTGCCTCAGTCATGTGGATCCGCATGAAGCCTACCTCCAAATGCAACTCCTGGTATGACTCCGACCTGGCAGCTTTGCATTGCAAGTGCAAAGCTGCTGAACGGTAGCGACAGGCTTCAAATACAGCCTCTGACAAACTGGCCTGCTGCCTGCTCCGTGCAGTACACAAGACCGGTCCATTATACCTGCAAGAAAAGTTAAGACCTTACCTCCCACCACGCACCCTAAGATCAAGCACTGCCCTCCTCTTAGTGATGCCTCCCACCAACTCTGTCAGGATCAGAGGATCCACTTTCTCTACCTTGGCTCCGACTGTGGAACTCACTTCCCCCACATATCCGACTCACCCAAGACTATATGACATTCCGCAAAGTAATAAAAACATGGCTGTTTCCATAACACCAACCTCAACCTTAAAAGTGACTGAATTTCCAACAACCCATTGACTAAATACACACTAGGGCTCCCGACCATGTATTCAATGAATAGGACCATTAATTCAGCTATAGACAACTGTATCCCTGAATCCAGAATAATGATCTCCTTGGATCAAACCTCTTCCCATCTCCCTGTTTGACAACTCATCTAGTATCCCTCTGTATTACCCTCCCCTCTAGTCCCTGTGATGTCGCCGTCTACCCCACTGTGCCTGTGTATCTGTGTACCCCGGCCACGTGCTCCTGTGATGTCGCAATATATCCTTCAGTATTACCCTCCCCTCTAGTCCCTGTGATGTCGCTGTGTACCCCACTGTGCCAGTGTATCACTGTGCACCCTGTTCCCCATGATGTCACGATGCATCCCTCTACCCCCGTCCTGTCGATGTAAGCTCAGCCCTCCATCTCCCTGTGCCCCTTACGCCCATGTGTCGCTGTGTGCCCTTGCCCCCTGCTCCCGTGATGCAGCTATACATCCCTGTGTTGCAGCTAAATATCCCTGTGATGCTGCTATATATCCCTCACAATTACCCGCCCCTTTAGTCCCAGTGATGTTTCTGTGTACCCCACTATGCCTTTGTGTCAGTGTGTACCCCCTCCCCTCCAGTTCCCGTGATGTCACATTATGCCCCACTGTGCCTGTGTACCGTTGTGTGCCCTTTCTCCCTGTTCCCGGTGATGTTGCCATGTATCCCTCTACCGCCCGTACTGTCGCTGTAAGCCCAGCCCCCCTGTTCCCGTGATGCAGCTATATATCCCTGTGATGCTGCTATATATCCCTCAGTATTATCTGCCCCTCTAGTCCAGGTGATGTCACTGTGTACCCCACTATGCCTGTGTGTCGGTGTGTACCCTCCCCTCCAGTCCCTGTGATGTCGCTGTATGCCCAACTGTACCTGTGTATCGCTGTGTGCCCTGCTGTTCCCCTTTTTGTGCCCATCCACAAAGCATATGCGCTCTGTGGATGAACTATCTTATCACACCAGATCATATCACTATGCTTACTCTCTACTCTACACCATCACACAATTAGAGTACAGCTATCCCCCTCGATAAATTTGGCCTAGCTGCTCACATACGAACACTCCCCCCATAAACACCTCATCACTTTAATTAAACGCAGCTATATCCCATGACAAACTGGCCTAGCTGCTCACATAAGCGTCCTACAGGCCTAACTCAGCCAGAACCCAGTCTGGGCGTCCACCCACCAGACTGCACACATTCAACTGATATCTCCACCACCACACCTAATGCTAGGATGCACCTCCCATAAGGCTATTATATCAGCTGCACACGGTGCACCCACGCACCGTACAACACTAACCCGCTCTACTCTCTCTACTGACCTTGACTGCGGTCCCAGAGGGCGTTCAACCCACCAGCGCTTTGATGTCATACCAATGATATATAGAGCACTATATATTTGCCACATAACAAAGGCAATATCGTCTCACCATCCGCTCCAAGAAGAGGCCCATGTCCAAGTCTGCATCACTGGGGCCACCAATAACATGGATGAACTTTTCCAAATCTGCAAGGAACTCGCCAATCCTACTGCAGTATCCTCCTCTCCTATTTCCTTCCGGGCCCACTGCACTGGCCTCCCATTACTCCACCAAAGCTCAGGACATCCTGTCTTCGCTGTCATCTACCCCCCCCCGTACCCCTCTTGTCTCCCTTGCCCCCCCCTAACCCCCATACCCTTCCTCCCCTCCCATTGCGCACCTGATGAAGTCTCTAGAGTAGTCCACTCTATGAAAGTCATCTAAACAGGTGCACCCCAGGTTTTTCCATAACTATTAAGGACAACCTCTACTCTCTCGCCCCTTCCTTGGCGGACCTCTGTAACCATTACTTTGCCACTGGCTTTTCCCACAATCCCTCAAGCACTCTCTTGTACACCCTCTCCCAAAAAAGCCATCTGCAGACCTTTCAAGCCCAGCTAACTATCGCCTTATCTCCGTCACCCCTTTATTGGGCAAACTCATGGAGAAGTTGGTCATATCCCAATTGATCCACCACACCGATGTGGCTGGCTGTCTCCACAACCACCAGTCTGGCTTCAGAGCATCCAGAGGCACGGAAACTGCTCTACTGAACACCTGTGATGACCTGCTCTTGAACCTCAATTCAAACCTTACCTCCATTCCGATCCTTCTCGATCTTTCCTCTGCCTTTGACAGAGTCAACCATGCCATCCTCATGAATCGTCTCAGAGATAGCCTAGGCATCACAGACCGGATACTAGCATGGTTGACCTCCTTCCTTTCAAACCAACCCTCCCAAGTGCAATTGTGCCCTTTCCTCTCCTCCAACTCACTCCCTACCTGTGGCGTCCCTCCGGGTTCCAGCCTATCGCCATGGCTCTTCACCATCTTCCTTGCCCCTCTGGCTCACTTGATCTACACCTTCTATCCTCACTTCCACTGTTATGCTGATGACACAGCTCTCCTTGAAGCTCCCATCCTCTACCTCCTCATCTTCCTCTCTCATACCCGACTGCCTGACTGCTATTCAGGCATGGTGCGTTGCAAACAATCTCTGCATTAGTGCCAGTAAGACAGATCCTTCTCATAAGGACTCCTGCGCCCTGTTTTCCCCCCACTCTCTGGGGCACCTCCCGTAACCCTCCTGGGAGGCTAAATACCTTGGGGTCATCTTTGACTCCTCCCTCTCCATCTCCATCTCCATCTCTCCACACATCACGGACCTTGCCAAGACGTCCAACTTTCAACTGCACCTCCTCAGAGGTATTTTCCCTTTCCTCGCCTTACCCCAGAAGATCAATGTCTCCAGAGCTCTGGTTCTCTCCAGGCTGGACTACTGAAACAGTCTTTTTCTCAATCTACCTCTTTTCTCCCTCCGCCCTCTTCAAAAACTCCAGAATAGGGTTTATAGTGACATTTTCGAATGTCACAATTTCGAATGCATTTTACGCTAATGAAAAATGGCGGAAAAAATTGTCGCTTTTTTAAAATTATTTTGATTTTTTTAACCTGTTTTTTTTGTTGACCCTTTTTTTTTACGAACTAAACCCAAAAAAAACAAAATAAAATTATTCGACATTTTTCGATTTTTTTTGACAAAAATGCATTCGAAATTGTTCATTCGAAATTTTAACTGGATACCGGCTGCAAGATTTATCCTTGGCCGCAAGCCCTGGGACTGCATCTCTCAAGCCCTTAAATCTCTCCACTGGCTCCTAGTGACTGCTGGCATCACATTCAATATTCTTTGCATCATCTACAAGGCTGTCTGTGGCCTGGTACCCTTCTACATCCAGCTTCCTCTCCAAAAATACCTCCATGCTAGTACTCTGGTCCCTTATGGGTCTTATTCGGGAAGCCCTTCCCAACCAGTCTCCCACCAGCATCCCTTACCAGCACTTCCCCTCAGGCACACTTCCCTGGACTAGCCAGATTCTGGTCCAGCACACCCTTTGCACTGCCCCCCCTTTCCCCTGCACCTCGCCTCTGTGGCACCCACCAGCACTTGGTCAGCCCCTTGGAGCCCACCATGTTGCACTTCACCTACTCCCACCCCTGCCCACTACTCCATCCTCCCCTGCACTTACTGTCTCTGCACTTGCACAGTAAGAATGTCAAATGGCCTAGTACGGCTGTTATTTCAATTTTTTTCCCTACATACAATTCCCTTTTGTCTTGTGGTGCCTGGAAAGATGTATAGGCGCCATACAAATGTCCAATAAAATAAAACATAATTATTCTCTCCCACCCTCCTCCTAGGTCTTCGAGGTTTATCTGTTTCCCTGACTTCATTCTGACCGAAGGGGATGGGGTAACAATATCCCACAAAAGCTTCTGGGACTAGGGTTTCATCACAGCATCGAATAGGGAAATACTGCATGTCACCTAAGAACATTTCACTCCACTTCCCCAAGAATCCTGCACCCAGGTGAGTCCCCCCACTCACCCCCGCCCTTGCTTCTCTGCCCCCAGGGACAGGATTCAACAGCGATGGCCTTTGCCTGGCCACTTGTGCCAAGGATCCAAGGAAAGTAGATGTGAGGACGCCCTCAGGGTTCTCACATGAGGCATAGATGAAGTGCAATAGGAGGAGGGGTAAGACCATGTGGACAGCAAGAGGAGGAGAACACGGAGGAGGAGATGGGGACATCAGATGAGGAAGGTGAAAGGATACAGAGAGAAGGCAGCATGACCTCATGATGGGCAGGACGAGGGCAACCCCTTAATTATCATTGAAAGGTCGAAGGTGGCCGAGTTGGCCTACAGCAGGTTGAGAAGGCAAGAGGAGTATGAAGATCCTGTCAGGAAAGACAGAAGAGGAGTAGGCAGATGTAAAAAGGCCAATACCCTGACCATGTCAGAAGAGGGCAGCAACAGCCAGGATTGAGAGCCCTAGCAGGGAGCCATCCTACCCCTTAAATGTAGAGTGGCAGCAGAGTGCCAATTCCTGTCCCCCTCCCCTTCTGCCCATATGTATCTGTGCAGAGCCATAACTCCCACCATGCCGCTTACCAAAGATGCTCACCAGTTTTTTCTGTTCTGGTTTCAGATCCACAAGACTATCTATTGTCCCTGGTGATCGTTCCATTTACTTCCCTCCACAACCTGGTCAGAATGCACCTCAAACTCACCCCATTGTAAGAAGCTCACTGCTTCCCATCAAATCTGATTCATCTATTGCGTGTTCTTTTGTGGTCAAAAGAGAATTGCTCCTCCTGTATATAAATTAATTAAAATAAATAGAAGTTGTCATTCAAGAAACTTTTACTTAAAATGAAAAGAAAATGCCTCACTTTCGCTAAGCTGTGGAGTTCCCTACCCAACACAACTAACTAGGGAGCTTGTCCTCAGTAATGAATGTCCAAAGTAAAAGTCTGTCCTCCATCCAAACCCAAATTGCTCTAACCCTACCACTAATAATAAACAACTAATGTTCGGGAGAATTACTTCATTCTCCTGGGGCTGCTTTCTCAGCAAGTGTCTTATCAATATAGAATCTTCTGGTAGTTCTTGGCTATCTCTCTTAACAGTTCGTTCAGCTCACTTGTTGGGCTTTTCCATGCCCCTTTGTTCCCTTTCTCTTGGCTTTTCAAGTCCCTCTGTGCATATGCTCTGATACCTTTAGTTTCCTTGACTCAGTCATTCTCATATGAACTTTAAAGTCTCTCTCTGATACCCAACGTATGTCTTGAGGATTATAAATAGTTGTCTCCTTAGCACAGCTGGTAATAATCCTCTGATCTCTTGGCTTTTTACTGGGACGAGATGAGGTACCCAGTGATGACTTTCACTTTTCTGGTTATTTGGTCTTTCACTGCGACATGTATGCTGAGCCAAGTAATGATTCTCACTCTTCGCTACTTGTTTTCTCACTGGGACGAGTAAATATTCTGACTCTGCTTATTAGGTTGTATCTTACTGGGACAAGTATGACGAGCCCAGTAATAATTTCCACTCTTCTCCATTTCTACCTCACTTACACAAGTGTATTTTGCCCCAAGAGGTTTATTTACTTTCACTTTACTTCATTACATTAATATTGTGCACCAAGTTGCCCGTAGGCATGCGGGCGCAGAACAAACAGACAAAGACAATAAACGGGTAATCAAGAAATGTCACGACTAATAAGGTCAGGCAGCATTGTCAACTGGTTAGAGGAGGACAGCTATCTAAAGAGCAAAGATTTAAGCTTTATTTTGAACACTTTAGTGTACTTCTTTGCCTAAGATCAGGGGGTATCCTGTTCCAGACTTTCTGGGCTGCTACAAAGAAAGCCCCAGTGTAAGTTTACATCGGAGCACTTTACTTTACTTTTATTTTAGGTTATTTGTTAGGCGCACCCAAAGTGGCCCGCAGGCATATGGGCGCCGAAGACTAAACAGTAATGAGCAGTCAGAATGTAAGAGGCCAAATAGTCCCCTTATTTAAATAAATATGTCTTGAGTTTTGTTTTAAATAGCTTGAATGTCGGGCAGTGTCAGGCCTGGCGGTAAGGCATTCCATCTCGCCGGTCCAGCTGCCCAAAATGCGTCCCTTCTAACCAGCTCCAATGGAGTTTTTATCACAATTAGACCAAACGCTTCACCCCACCTGTTTGTATTTCAATATATTTGAAATATAGACAGGAAAGGATCCATTGAGGGACTTCTACACAATGGTAAGGAACCTGAATTCGATCCTTTCTACAATCGTTAGCCAGTGGAGCTTTCTTCTTATCTCCGACACATGTGCAAACTTACGCGAACCAATGATGGCTCTGATCGTGCTTTTCTGCAACACTTGGAGTTTCACAAGTTCTGCGATACCCACTCCGAGAAGGAAGCCGCAATAATCACTTTAGAAGAGATGATTGCTCAAGCTATCATTTCACAGCCCTGTTGAAATAGAAATGGACGAATGTGCGAAAGAAGTCTACTATAGTAAGTAGACGTTGACACCAGGCTATTAACATGGTCGGACATATTCAAGGTATGGTCGAATGTCACCCCTAAGATTTTTATTTTATCCTTCGTCAGAATGTTGTGGTCCGCTATACAGAAAGATTCATACTGTGGTGCTAGTTTCGCAAGTCTGGGTCTAGAACAGACGATCATAAGCTCGGTCTTATCACGATTCAATGCCATCCCACTCGTTTCCATCCAGTCATGTATGAGGTAATATTCTTCTGCAATTGCTAAAGTGTCCTCGTCATAGTTGCCTGTTAAGGGGTTAAGGCACTGTGAATCATCCGCATAGTTCGAAAAACAGATCTTTTTATCTTCTTGCAGATGAAAGAAAGAGTGTCATGATTCCTGCCCCTCATGTCCCCAGCCCTCCAAGATGTCAGGCTGGAGCCAGGCCACGATCACCTACATGGCCCTCAAGGGCCTCTCCATCCCTCCAAAGACCCACTTGGAGTCAGACTTGGCGCTTGTGGCACCAGACTCACTCACTCCCATAGGATAACATTGGGGATTGGACTTGTAGTGCATTAATGGGGACAAGATGGATGCCCCCACATATTTCGGTTCCCAGAAATGCATGTGCAGTCTAGTCTTTTGGGTGTGGTACAGTCCAGAGACACCTGGGATACCCAGAGACTATTTAAGCCACGCCCAGGCAGAGAAACATGCTTGGTGTTTTCTGCACCTGCGGCTTGGCACTCCCTGTGTTCGGATCGGTCTCCTGTAGGCCTGCATCTTTCTTCTGCGCTCAGCTTCTGCAAGAACAAGAACACCGTTAGGAACAGCCTTACCTTGCGGCGCTTCTACCCATCATTCATCACTCCTTCTGTGCTGCGGGCATCTTCGGCGGCGTCATTCCCATCCCGGCACGCCGCTTCCTAAGGAAAAGGGAAAAGAACAGAAAAAAGGCATTAGTAAGCATTCAGCAAATTTTCGCTTATTTTTAAAGGCTGTACGAGCTTCAAACGCTTACCTGAACCCCAGCCGCTCTCGGGGAACTCCGTCTCTGGAACTTCTCATCCATCTGCAAGAGGGAAAAGACACTCCAGGTTAGCGTGGAAACATCTAGAGGCGCCACATACCGCGCTTACTCAACACATTTCTTCTTCATAACCGGCATCCACGCTGAAAACGTCGCAGCACCTAAAAGACACAGAAAAAGAACTCAGTTCAATACAAATACGAAAGGGTCGCATCGCGCTCTCACTCACCTTCAGCGCTACTCATCTCAGCAGAGCGTCGCCATCCACGGACGCTGGCCATCATCTAAGGAAGGAAAGGAACGAAGTTAGAGAACTGTTCAAAAGACTCATTATACTTACCTGTTGGACTTTTGCCAGCGAAGTAACTAGGCAGCAACGAGCCTGCATCAATAAACGCACCCCTGCGCTGAAAGCAGGACGGAGAGCACACTTTCCAAGAAAACAAGGTGAGCTGTGGATCAAAGGGAAGGGTTGGACCCCGGGGAAGAAGGGGTTCAAGCACACAGACAATAGGGAGTTAAACTCTACCAATCCTGTGTTTCAGGCCCAGTCTCCAGTTGAGTAGACTCCAGGGAAGGGTTTGAGGTCGTAAGAGGTCAGAACAGGCTGAGTGACGTCCCCGTGGATACCAGGTGAGCATTACAAAGGGGCTGTGAAAAGGTTGCAAAGAACTGGGAAAAGCGAGGCCCCTTGTGGGACTCCATAGCTGACTGAAACAAGATCCACTTCTGCTTCCTTGCTACAGACCCACATAGTAACTGCATCCATTCCCTTGCTTGTTCACTGAAATTAGCAAACTTCTGCAGTCTATCCAGGAGGAGAGGGTGGTCCACCAAATCAAATGTGGCTGATAAATCCAAGGACATCAGCAGCATATTAGAGCCCTTATTAATATTGCTCATTACGTTGGACTTTAGTTCCAACAAGGCTGATTCCGTGCAGAAGCCTGGCCGAAAGCCTGACTGACCTTCATTCAATATCAGATGATCTTTTATATGGCAAAGCAGTTGTTCGTATGCCGCTCTATCCATTATCTGAAGGATGCAGGGAGAGTTGGAAATCGGCCGATAATTAGTTGCATTCTTAGGATCAAGATTGGGTTTCTTCAGCAAAGGGGTGACCCAAGAGCCCTTCAGTCTCGTGGGAACCCTGCCCTCTCTAAAGGAGGCATTTACAAACCTGGTAATGGAACTGATCAGTACTTCAGAACAAGCTTTAATAGCTGTAGCCGGACTCTGATCCCCTTTACAGGAAGAAGGCTTAAGTTTAACTAAGATGGTATGCGTTTCTTCTTCCGATATACTCCTGCAATTAAACTGGGGTATAGAATGCAAATTATTAGCACATTTTTTCCAGGACAGTCTTGGGAGATTCTGAAAGCTGTGAATTCATAGTTTGTTCTCTACCAGTCTTTACTTTAGCAGTCTTAACTATCATGGCTTCTTGGATCTGCGAGTACCACTCCTGATCTTTAACATTGGGTCCCTGGTAATTGACAACATGCTTCTCAAGCTCTCTAAGAATTGCAAAAAGTTCCTTAGAGTCATGATGAGCATTTAGAATACAAGATTCATACGATTCACTTTTTGCTTTTAGGACTGCCAGTTTAAAACTATTAGCTACTCTTAGGTAAATTGTTCTGTGTGGTTCCTTCTTAGACTTTTACCACTGATAAAAAGCATTCCTTGTATTAACTCTGAGCTTCTTAAGCTCCCGTGAAAACCAATTATTAATGTGACTCTTAACCTTCCTGTTCTTTTTTGGAGCTATTACGTCGATAGCTTTAGCGAAAGTATCCAGGAGGGAGTTAGTCAGGTTTTCCACAGTCAACGATGGCAATACATCATCTTGAGTTATAGGTGGTATCCACTCTCTCAAGGATTCTTGATTTACCCTGTTCAGGTTTTTAGAAACAGTACAATTGTCTTTGGATGAGGTCCGATTACTCTGTGTCACAATAGTGACACCAAATTCTATAAAAGTGTGTTCTGACCAGGGGCACATTGAAATATCAGGGGGGATGAATTTTTAAGTTGAGTGAAAATATGTCAACCCTAAGTTATTAGGGGAATCCAGACGTGGACCCCTTGCTCACTATTCTTAGAGAGGCACAGCTCCACCCTACTGATGAGGTCCAAACAGACCGAAAAATGTGTCTGGGTTTGCTGTTGGTACTCCTGTTCAGAGGAGAATTGCTTAGCATTTTGGTGCTGGACTACCCTAGGGCAGGACAAAGACTGATACGTTTTAGATATTTCTCCTCTGTGAAAGATAGTGAGCTAAAGACTCTGGGTAAGTCTCTCATAACCAGGACTAATGTCCGGCAGAGGGACTCCCAGGACCCCCACCCCACCTTGTTTTTTGCCTCTCGCTCTATCTGCAAGCTAGCAGTAGTACTAATTTGAAGCGGGGCTGGGGAACCCGTATTGACTGGTAACATATTTATATTGGCTTCCAGCTTAATGCGAGCTAATAGCGCTGCAGTGCGGCTAGGCAGCATATTGGGATTAGAATGCTGCGTGCCTGCACTCGCTATATATACACAGCATCCAAAAGATGCATATAAAATTAATAGAGAGGGGAAAATATCCAAACATTCTCCCTCTCCTTGATAACTTGTGTCCCACTGGGACAAGTACGATTACTCCAATTGTTCTATTCGTTTTCCTCGCAGTGACTATTAGGATAATGCCAAATCGTTATAACCATCTCTCTTCCCGGGTCTCGCTCTCTCCATTACCTTCCTTGTAGTGGGGCTGTGTCACCGGGCCAGCGTTCTCCTTCTTTGTTTCTCTTCCTCTTGTCGGGATGGCTCTTGCTCTCGGTTCACTTTCCTCTTCCAGTGTGGTGTGGTATGGTATGGTATGGTATGGTATTGTTTATTTGTAAAGTGCCTATACACAAAGCAAGTGTTTCAAAGCGCTCAAGGTGGGAGGGAACAAGGGTTAAAACAACAGTCATTCAGACCCCTTGAATTTCTGAACGATACAAGTCTGCACGGGCAGATTGGGTGCATGGAACAAGTGCATATAATAAAATTTACGGTGTAGATAACAGCAAATAGGTCTGACAGCGATTCTGCAGTTTTTCCAAGTGCATTGAGGCACCGCCATGCAAGGAGGGGGAAGACAAGAGAAAAATAGATAGACGATCATCAATGCATGGTGCATTCATATCATGCAAGTGCACAGACAGGTGCAGGGGGGGTTCTTGAGAGAACCAGGGCTCTGGAGACAGCGAGCTGCTGGAGGAAGGTGAGAAAAGGAAGAGTAACCCTGAGGAGGTGTAGCTGGTAGTTGGACTTTTTATTGAGGTCTGAAATACGAGTGGAGAAAGAGTGTGGAGTGCTTCAGTTAGGGGTTTCTCACTCTCCCCAGTTCGGCCACCCCTCCCCTCCTCATGCCTCGCTCCTGGAACAGGATTCAACTTTGCAGACTCCTCTAGCTTGCTCCTGGAACAGCGCAGCTTGGGCACCTGTTCCTTTCATCTCCTCTCAGCATTCCTTGTGTGTCCCTCCTGAGACTAGAGCCGGCTTGACAAACTTTCGCTAGTCTGCCCCTCGAACAGTGTAACTCAGGCACCTGTCCTCTAGCTTCCGCGCATGTCCCTCCTGGGACTAAAGTCAGCTTTGCAGTCGCTCTATAGCCTTGGATGCCTGTTCTCTGCAGCTCCTCCACAGCTTGGGAAGCAGCAGTTTCCCCAGTGTTTATCAGCGTAACTCCAGCAGCTCATCCAACTCTCCCTGGTATCTCTGACACTGATCTGGGGCTTCTCCAGCTTTTCATCGAAGTCCTTCTTATGTGTCTTGGTCATATTTGTTATGACTCCATTGGTTTTCTTCATCCTAGTGCCAAGCAGGTGCTAGTCTTCATGTAAAACATCACAGTAGCAGATGTAGAAGGATTCTTCCTGTCTCTCTCGGTGAGATCCTACTTACCGCGAACCCTAGGAAGGGTGTCGTGTAGCGGTCTCGCCTCCCTAGCCTCACAAGGAAAGGCTCCCCCCTTTCATTGTGACAAGTAACAGAACCCAGCAATTTGTCACAATACACCTACAACAAGGGGGAACTGTTCACCCAAGCATCGAACAACTGCCAAAGACTGGATCCGCCGCCATTACATGGTGATGGCCCGCTGAACCAGTGGGAAGGGCTTAAGCCACTTTTTAAAAGATTCCTTCAACATATGTACGTTCCAGGGCGGGGAAAGAGAATCCGATTGGCTAAGTAGAGGGAACCAATCCTGGAGAAGGGAGGGAAAATAAGATGTTGTGGGTTTACCGGATGAGGTCTGCAGTGGAGGAGGTAAACCAAGAGACCAGCAAAGGGAGGAAGGAGCGGTGGATGGAGGAAGAGAGTGTTGGAGCAGGGGAGCTATTGTTTTAGAAGTGTTAGTGGTTCTGCAGTGTGATTGTGTGGCAAGGTGTAGCGTAGGTGTGACTGTGAAGCATGGGGTGGGTGAGGATTTGAGTAGAAGGTGGGTGGAGTGGTAGGGATTATAGGAAAACAAGGGCAGCAAGCCGGGGGCCAGAGAGGAAAGCAAGCCGGGGGCCACGGAGTAGCAGAGTGAGTGGTAGGAGTTGGAGAAGGGGGGAAAGAAGAGAAGTAACATCAAAGGATGGAGGTAGGAGAAAGGCAGAGTGAAACATCAAAGGGGAAGAAAGAGTGGAGGAGAGGAGTTTTGAATGTGGTGTAGGTAGAGTATAAGGGAAAGGTGAAATCGAGCCCGTCTTGAATAGACTCTTCTTACTGGGCATCTGTGGGCACTGTTCATAATCCTAATAGAAAACTACCCTATGGCGAGAATAAGAACAGATTTGAAGTCCCATAGAGACTTGGTGAGCCTGCATATAGAGAAGGCCAAAATGGTATCAGAACAAGGCTGTAGACAGTAGGAATTACCGATCAGTAGAACTAACCTTGGGGTATGGACACCTGGGTGTTGAACGAGAGCGAGACAGACAGACAGCCCTAGGCCCCACAAATAAAAACCTCTCAACTGTTCTGGAGACAGTCATTTCTGTGACATAGGAACAGTGGTGTGAAAACCCCAAGACCAAAGAGAAAACAAAGCTAAGAGTTTAGAAAATGATGAAGGATTAACGGAGAACAACAATGGCCTTTGGATTTGGACAAACCGAACCCCAGTGGATATACTCCCGCTGTACCAAGAGCTAGTCAAAGAGACTGAGCTACTAACGGGGAATGACCACCTGCGACAAACTAGTTGGAAGAAAAAATGTTTGGGAACCACTGAGAAGCCTGCAATGACACTAGTGGAGAATTTGTTCTCATTTATTTTCATGCCCTTTTGAGGGACCTGCATATAAAAGATACAGAAAAATTCTTCCTGTGCTCAGTTTTCAGTGTATTCCACATTGGCCTCCTGACAGGGTGTAGATGGAGGGGGAGTGGGGGGCATAGATGGAGAGCATGGAGAATAATAAAAGGAGCAAAGAGTAGTGGGAGATGTAGTTAGCCAAACAGGTGGGGTGGAAACCCTTGATTGTTTTTAAAACAAAGGAGACATGTGAAAAGGTATTGATTATAGCCCGCCAGCATGGGGGCAATGGGTGAGGTTTGAGGCATATTGTGGAGGGTGGAAGTAGGAAAGTGCAGTACGGAAGAGAAGAATAAGGGAACGCCTACAAGCAATAGTCAAGTCATCCGAGAACACGGGTAGAAATCAGGTTTTTGCAAATGCAGTTTATCACAATCCATTGTAAGATTTTGAAGTAGTGGGGATGAGAGAGAGGTCAATAGTTGGTAAACCTATAGTGGTCATTGGAGGTTTATTTTAAAATTAGTTTGGACAGTTGCAATTTAGCAGGCATGCAAGATCCTAGTTGAGAGAAGTGTTGAGGAGAGAGTAGCGATAAGAGGAGGCAATGCTTGCAAGGTCTAATGGTTTGTGATGAAAACAAGCTCACAGGATTGATTGGCTTCCCTGTGGGTGTGATTCAGTTCAGTAGGTGAGGCTGGGGAAGGGACTAGATAACTGATGATGTAGAGGTAACAGCTGACGTGGGGAAAGAAAAGAGGGAGCTCAGTGTAAGAGGGAAGTTAGGGTATCCCCAAAATTGGAGGTATTAGAAGAGAAGAACAGTGCAGCATTGTTTGGGGAGAGGACAATGAGATGGAGCAAGAGAAAAAGAAGGAAAGTGTGGCTAAGCATGGTGAGCATGGCAGAGAAGCATTGACGGGTGGGTGCATAGAGACTAACTGAGGTTTGTATAGTATATGGATATAGTATAGCCAAGGGCTGTGCTAATGGTCAAAAGTGAATCCCTGTAAGAGGTAAGAAATTGGAAGAGTAGAGAGTGGGATTTGCATCAGCAGCAGCGATGCAGTTGCATGGTTGTCTTCAGCGGTTAAATCTGATTGCCGAGCCCCCAAAACTGGAGTGGGAAGCAATGGATTGATGCTGTGAGGAGGATTGTGGTAATCAAAGGGAGAAGCTAGAGCAGAGCTGAAGTTCAGGAAGTCCTGTTCTATATAGAAGGCCTGGGGTGGACAGAAGATTTGACTACAGCTAAGTAAGAAACTACTGCGTCACTTGAAATTTTCATTTTGTGATGGGGCAGGTTGGAGGAAACCAGAGCAGTGGAGGGATGGGCACTGTGAAGTGTAGGAGGGAATTGCCAGGGGTTGATTGTAATGTTAGTGGAGGCAGAGGCGTTGCTAGGAGGTGGCTATGTTGTTGCCACAGATAAAAGTTCAGGGGCTACAACCAAAAGGCTAGCTAGCCCAGAGTCCCGAGAGTCCTGCCATTAGCATAGCCCTGGATCTTTTCCAGACCAAGCAACACCCTCGAGTGGAGGTGAAGACTGAGCAAAGGAAGAGGAGGTTGTGTAAGTTGCAGCAATTATGGCTATGAAGGCAGTGAGGCAAACATGACTAATCCAGGGAATTCGCCCCCTTTCCCCAAGGGAGAGCCACCCCCATAGGGACGATTGAGGAGAGCCATCTAAGCTTAACACCCCCTACGTGACAGGGCAAGCGGGATCCCGCTGGGGGTGACCCCTCTTTAGAGGACAGGCAATCCCTAAACAGTGATAAACATTAATTTTCCTTTATCCCAAGAGAAATAGTTGTGTTGGTTATATGGGAGTTAAGCTGCCTAACTTTCAACTTCCTACACAAAGGCTGGTATAGTGTCTGACCCTTTACAGGCACCATCCACAGCTGAGAAGAGAGGGAGAATAGACCCACCCACCTGGTTGTCTGGAGAAAGCAGAAAGGGTGCGCCAGATCCATCAGACACAGAACACTGGGAGGAAGTCAAAAGAGGCTGTGTTGACCTACTGGAACACCACACTGAGACACATGGTCGCTCCAGGGAACTGGGGGTGAGAGAGAAGAGAAGAGAAAGAGAAAGAGACCAGACCCCCCCCCCCAGGCAGAGAGAGAGAAACTAGATCCCCACCCCCCCCAGGCAGAGACAGAAACCAGATTCTCTCCCCCCCCACCAAAGGTGGAGAGTGAGAAATCAGACCCCCCCCACACCTCCAAGGGAGAGGGGGGGGAAGAGAGAGAGGGAGAAAAAGAGGGGGAGAAAAAGAGAAAAAGAGAGAGAAAGAGAGAAAGAGAGAAAGAGAGAAAGAGAGAAAGAGAGAAAGAGAGAAAGAGAGAAAGAGAGAAAGAGAGAAAGAGAGAAAGAGAGACCGAGACCAGTACCCACCAAGGTGAGGAAAGAGGAACCAGTCCCCCAAGGCCGGGAGAGAGTAACCAGACCCCAAGGCAGGGTGCGAGCCCAAAGACCCCAGATAGGGATCAAAACTATGCGATAACTGGAGAAAATGCTACAAAATTCCTTAGTGGCGTTGTCAGAAAAACAGAGATGAAGACAAGACAAAGTGTCTGGTAAACCCACAAAGAAAGACTAACCAAAGACTGACACACAACCCTTGGTGTCCCAAAGGAACTGTACAACGGGGCAAGGAGCCCCTTTTTCCGATAGAGACATCAGGGTGGGTCAGAAACCAGCCACCATTCTTTCATTTAGCAAAGGCCCTTATTGTACCTTTGTTTGGGTTCGCTTTTTTTCCTGTTTATAGTGGTAGGGACAGAAATCAGGCTGGAACAGGTTTTCTGAGTGGCAGACTATTTTCTTTGAAGGACAGCCTGACGAGCACTCTTTCAGGCAACTTTCTTTTCTTTGGAGTAGGGTAGAGTAACTTGGGGATGACTTGGGTTTTGAGTGTTAAAAATAAAGATATATTTAACCAAAAATGCCCCCTTGACCGTGTCCTGGTTCTATCTTACAAAAAAAAACAGGAGTGGTCAGAGAGGATAAAGTCCAATTCAATGTGATGGGCATTTGAGATTTTTGGGAGGTTGAAGTCTCTGATTAGCATAGTCTCCTCGGTTAGAGCAGAGGAGGAGGTCTACATCAGAAAAGAGTTGAAGGCGGCAGTGAACAGGCAGATAAGAAAAGTGGTGGACAAATGGAGTTAAGATGGCATTTACCTAAAAATAATTGCAGGAAATGCCAATTAGCAAAAGAGGGCAGTCCTGGACAATAAAGCACCCCTCTGCCAGTCGATGTACAGTCAAGGGGAAGGTAGCACAGTCAGTGCAGACAGCAGCAAGCCTGAAGGCATCATGGGGGAGAGAGCACAATTTCGGTGATGGCTATGACCGAGAGGTGGGTGTTAATGAGAGTAAAATGTGTTGCAGAACAAGTGGGCATTCCAAAAGATACAGTGTTTGTAGGGGAGCAGGAGGGAGATGTGGATAGGGTGTGGGGTAACCTTCAAAGAGGTGATGGGGAGGTTTATTTAATGCAAACAATGTTAAAACAGCTCAGAGTCACTAGTGTGCCTATTAGTGTGTCCATGTATCATACAGTAGCAGTGAGGGGCCAGTTAGGGAAAGCACCGGGACATCCCTTCAGCTCCACCCTACAAACTGGCTCACTCAAAAGATTCGTCTGGGATACACACATTGTGTATTTGAGCCCACCCCTCTCAGAAATCCAGCTCCCAACAGGTCAAGCTGCCCCTTCACCCAGCTAACAGTGGGAATCTGCCCCCTTACATTGCTTCAAATAGGCATTCTGCCCTTGTTTAAATTATGAACCACCTGCTATGACCAGACATGTACTCTGGCCCCTTATGCCACTGAAAGGCACAATGCCCACTTACTATGCTCAGCAAAGCACTATGGGTCTTAACTATGAGTCAGGTGAACAGGCTGTCCTTCAACAATGCCCAGATGTACATCTGTCTACTTTTCATTGCTCTAGGATTCGCATATCTTTCATACCCAATCCCAGTGAAGCACAGTGTACTTTTCCATAGGCCAAGGCAGGCATGTTGTTCAAGTGTACTCTCCTGGCAGGTACTCTACCAGCTTACACTGGTCAAAGCAGGGTGATTGATCTCGATGTGCCACAGAGGGACACCCAGTGTCCATACTAAAACTCTGCTGTCCATCACCATATCTTTTGTGAAAGAACTATCCTATTGTTACTCCAAGTAGGGGGTAAGAATTCAGGTTGCAAGCTGCTAGCCAGCCATAAAAACATCCCTCATCTCCTCAATCATATACATGCACGTAGCACACCATTTCTTACTCACCAAGAGTCAAATATCACTTGCCAATGGATAGTACAGTGAGCAAATTGTGCACCCCAACTTCAAGGACACACTGCCACTTTACAATGGTGCATTTGGTGGGCACGCTCCTCGCTTACTGTACTCCCCCAAAGACACCCTGCATCCTCACTAATGGATAATCTATGTGCTCCCCAAAAATGCCCTTGGTGGACACAGTAAACCCTAACTGCACATCAGGTAAGCAACAAATCCCTTTACTCTGTCGCAGTTGGAACCTGGCTCTTACCATGCCCATGGCCTGCTGAATGGAGATGGAATCTGTGGGCAATGACAGGGACAGGTCTGACAGGTGATGAAGTAACTTCTTCTCCAGCTCAAGGTCAATGGCCACCTTAGGCACTGAGGCCGGAGAGGAGGCGGGCCCAGGACTGTCACTGCGGAAGGAGGGCGAGAGGCTGCCCTCTGGGTCTGAGGAGAGAAGAGGGAAACAAAAACACACAGGTAAAAATCTGTCTCTTTAGTTTGACATCCCCCACTAACAGCAAACTTACAGCACACCCCATCTGATGAGTGACTAATGCCTCAGTGCTAGATTCGTTGATAATTAATGTTTTGCTCCAGAGTCTCAAATTTCTCCATAAAATTCTCACTTGTGACATGGCACATGAGCACCTCATTCTGGAGAGATATCCATATTCCAATCAGTACCAATTTTTTAGCCTGAAGTTTGTAGCTCTCTTTCACCCAAAATAAGGCAATCTGAAGCATTACCTCCTTTTGGTGCTCTAGTTCAACATAGCCAAGCAAGTTTTATTGCTGTGGGGTGGCGGCAGTGTGCATAATTTGTTTTGAATGAGAAGCATGTGCCACACAATTCCACCAACTGCCTGGTTCAGTGATTAATTGTAACCGCAATGGATGTGGAAGGAATAATACGACATGGTTTTCTGGTGCATAATTGTAGAGCATAGGGTTTCCCTCAGCCATTATATGGAATAACTCCTCACCTTGACACCATCCATTAACAACAATATAGATCACACAAGCAGAATGGTCTCATGGCACATCAATAACATGGGTAAATAGCATTCAATGGAACTACGAAGCATGCAAGAATAGGTGGCCCTCATGACGTCCAGGTTAAAAAGAGATCTGGAGCAACTACTCAAACCACCAAGCCATTTTATGATCTATGATGAGTTAAGTGTCCTAGGTTACAACTCCCAACTAAAATGCATGGAACAGAATGGATTTATACAAGCGACAAAAGCAGCACATAAAACTGACTGGTTCAAAACATTTTAAGGGCCTCCACCCAGCCACAAAAAAGGCAACACCTAGTGGGTATTCGAGGTCTGTCGATGACAACTCTCTGTAGCAACAGCTGCTGCCAACTACAGAACCTTCACAGCAAAAGTGACAGCACACCCACAGTGCATGAGGAACAGGACCAAAAGGTAGAAGCAGTGCCCCAAATAAGTGTTTGTGGCAAGAAAATTGCACTCCCTATTTTTGGAAGATGGGAATAAAAGGATTTATTTTAGTAAGTAAGAAAAATAGTTCTAATTTCTGCCTGGTGTATTTGAGGCAAGGAAAATTATTCATTTTTTCTTTAAAAATGTAATCTTTGGCTGTATTCTAAAATAAATTTGCACCTAGCAATTCCTGTTAATTATAAAGATCATAGTTATTATCTCAGCCCTCTTTGCATCACAGTAGAAGTCCCTATTGTGAAACAAATCACCTGAGCAGAGCAAATGACAAAGGTCCAGGCACTTGCGTGTCTATTAGTCCTTATTATTCTATGTTGAGAGTACTGACATATACACAAGTATCCACAGGTATGTAGCTCAGAGCAGAAAGGTACCCACAAGCCAAAAGTCTCACAGACCACAAATCCTTAAAACGACAAAAATAGGACTCACCTGATCACTAGACATATTAGACTTTGTCCTAGCTCCAAAACTAATAGCCCAATCTCCCTAAAATGGATACCAATTCTAAAACGGGAGGTATACACTTTGTGTTTTATCACATGATCACCTTAAAATGACTGCTAAAAACCATTCTCACCTGCTGCACAGGATCTTACAATTTCTATTAAAATTAGGGTTAGGCCAGGACTGCTGTGTAAAGACCGGAGGGGGGGGCTGTACTTCTGCTCTCTGTTTGGTAGAGGAGAGACAGAGACCCCTTCCAAGATTCTCTATTATTGGTATGTGGTCGAGCAATCAAGGTCTAGCTTCTCAGGAGGTGATGCGGGCTGGTTTTTTTTAAGTACAGTGTAGTCCCCAAGCACCCACAAAGGAATGTCAACACACTGTATTGGTTACAACACAGTCTTTATATAATATTCATGGTCATATACACGATCACGATAACTCACTTTGTACTCCGAAAATCAACAATGGTAAATATGTACAATTCTAAAGTGGTACCACTAACGTTATTAGATCTCATTAAAGTGCATACGGTCAGAATGACACAGATCAAAATAAAGAGGAAACCAGCAGTAGAGAGAGGAAGGAAAGCAAGATGGTTGAGCAACTGGCAGAATACTGGTCCCACTACCTAGACACAGTTCTGTGTGGAAATCCCCCCCAACCTGGGCAACCTGTAGAAGAAAGATACAAGCCCAGTCCATATATTGTTCACACTAGACTTTCCAATAGTTCTGCAACCCGAAAGTACCTGGCGTTGTAGCGTTCCTCGTCGGGGAAACCAACAACACTTCTTGAGTGCCCTCCCTTTAAGGCAGGAGTCACTGGTCGTCGAACGTCCGACGGTGAACAGGTCGAGCTACGACGGTGAAGTGGCCGTGTCGTTCCTAGCGGTGCTCGTTGACGGGGAAGCGTAAAAGTCCTGCAAGGAAAAGGCGTGCAGGGGACCTCGATGTCAATTTCAGTTCTGGACCGCAAAGAGTTGAAGAACTGTGGCCCATCAAGGGCATCGAGTCGTCGGTGTCTGTGGTCTTTGGGTGGCGGGAAACCCACCGCTGGATGCTCCTCGGCGCGTCGACGGTCGGGCCTTCTCCAGCAGGATACAGCAGTGACGAAGCGGACGAGAGCGTCCTTGGATCAATGAAGTTCTTAGGCAACAGGAGCACGGCGGCTCCAGTCGCTGACGGCAGTCGCCGACAGTGGCGTTTAACAGTCCGGCGCTTCTCCTTGGAGTTCCGCAGCAATCCCCGTATCGGGTCGGCAGCCTGTCGAAGGTCTGTCTACCAGGGAGCTTAGGCAAAGATCGGCTGTGCACGATGGTCCCTCGTAGCTCGGGAAGAGGGCGCCTTACCAGGTCCTCTCTGGGTCAGTTCTTGAGGCACAGCAGCTTTCAGATTGCGAAGGAGAGCAACAGCAATTCTTCTCGTCCAGCAGGGCTCAAGGTTAAGCTTCAGTTACTCCAGTTACTCATCGTAGTGGACTTCAGCTTCCGAACACGATTCCTAGCAGTGAGAGGTCCCCAGATATACTGTTGATCTCCTATTAATTTCGCTGAGTCACACTCAGCATCCAATCACAACTACGGTTATTCATGCAGGCAGGCAATCAGACACACGGAGCATTCAGGCCATTCACTTCTCTCCAGACACTCACAACAAGTTATGTGTATTGGGACAAGTACCGAGCCATTCAACACTCCCAGCTGCATTCATACCAGTTTCGGGCAGGGCTGTCTCAGCCATTGCGTCAACCACCAGATACTAGACACCCACAACATAGAATGCATATTCGTCACACTCCATTCACCCAGGTCCCACCCACAGGCGTACCCACAACATACGCTCGTTGAGAAGGCTCCAGCCAGTCTGGTCGGCACTTCCCCACACTACCATATATGGAACTTCCACCTAACAGCCAGTCAGGGGGAAGGGACAGAGGCAGGGCTTCCCGAAGTCCCGGGAAGATCAAGGTAATAGGTGATGGAAGGCAAGAGGCCATGGGGGCCATTTTGTCTCCATCAGGAATCTACCGATTCCAATGACAGGGCCTGGGCATCCCAAAATGGAGGCCGCTTAGGGCACCAGTCATTTCAGCACAGAGCTGCCACCAGCCCGTACCCTGCTCTGTAGGTCACACACAGGTGCCCAAAAACATACACTAGGGGCACAGGGTTGTACCCCTACCCATGGGTGCCATAAGGGTATCCCACTGGTCTGTTCACCAAACCAAAAGAGAGCTGCACTGCCAGGAGTCCCACATTAACTCCTGTGTGGAAAACATGACAGAACACACGATAAAAAGCAGTAAAGGACAAGGATATGGAGGCCCTGTCCCTCCGATGCATTTCCAGCATCACATGCTGTCCCTTCAATAAAGCAGCCTTCCGCTCCAAAGGGATTGAAAGTACCCCGAGCAAGCACATCTCAGTTTAGATTTCCCTAGATTTATATTGCATATCTGAATGAGCATTTTGAAACGGAGTTTGTCTTTCTCGAGGCCTCCTACACAATCTAGGCTGTCAGATAGCACTGCACTGTATCCATTTAAAATGTGATTTGCCTTGACTGTCAGCACAAAATATGAAGGTTTGGGTACCTGGAAGCCTACCAGGAACTGTGGATAAAGTCATATCATACCAAATAATCCTGGCAGAAATGTGGTAAGTGGATTATTCAACTAAATGCAGCCATGGAGGAATGCTTTTAGTGGTTTTCAGGGAGGTAAGACCACTTTGGTTTTGTACAGACCCCAGACCAAAGCTTTGCATACATGTGATTTTTACATAAGGATTCTTATTAATGACCAGATTAAAGAGGGCGACATGGATTCTTTACATTCTGCCTAGACCGAGCAGGCCATTCCATACACAAATTCCAGCCATTATTCCCCCACTTCCCCTGTAAGGTTGGGATATAACTACATGATTCACAGCTTCCAATTCAGAAAGTCTCTCCAACTACTTTTTTCGCTTGTGTCCAGTAAATAAACAGACATTTATCAATTCACAAGGAAAAAGGACTAGGCCAGATAAATTCTCTCCAGGATTCCCAATCATAAATGGGTGTGTGATTCTAGCCCCTTTTAATATACCCAGAGGTGTCGAGGAGAATGATGCTCTTGCTTACAAAGCAGAACACCATCAGCTGATAATCCCGAAACGTCGCCAAATCAGCTCCATGTGACAGCCATTTAATAATACTGGGTTCGAAAATTGCCTAGAGCTGGGAGCTATTTAGTGTCTGCGTGTAGCCTAGTAAAGCCAGGCTAACTTGATGCCAACAGCCCACAGGAGATAAATTTGACTACTCAGGCCAACTGGTCCATAGAAACATACCTTTGTGATTTGAATCTTGGCGTTTGGGTCTTGTAAGAAGGAGCATTTTAACACATGTAGAAGACATTTAAACTGTAATGGGCCATATACCATGGGCATACATTTATAGTTTGCCACATATGTAAAAGCTGGATTTCCAACCCACTATGTACTAGCTCCTAGTTCCCCAGAGTTAGCTCCTACTTACTGTGTGATGCAGAATGCCCAGGAGTTTTAGCTCCTGCTCCACAAATCCTTATTTCGACCCCTTTAACAGCAAATAATTCATTAGGGTGAATGGAGTATGAGATGTATGACTAAGTTAATTGATTTTAGAAAGATTTAATAGTATTGTGCAATTGATTTTATGTACTGTCCAGCACAAAGCACTTTATTGTGTTGTATTGCTGTGTTGACTTTCCTGCTGGATCGATTTTTGAAAACATGAATTAAATAAAATTGATATTTTTGTAAATTACTGTATTGATTGCCCTTTTTAGAAATGTTACAATACCGTACATAATCGAGCAAGACTAGGTGTGTTGCAGACTCTTCTGATACGATTTAACCCAGCGCAATAGTTTTTCAAATTAGGTCAGTAACCTGTAGTGGGGTTGCTGAACTGGGTCGTTAAACTTTCCTTCATTCTCTATTTGTGCTTAAGAGTATCAATAATTCATTACGGTCATGGAACAGAAGATAGGAAAGAGGGGAGGAGTCTCTGTCTTCATTTCTGCCTCAAGCAGTGGTTGGATGCCAATGGAATTGCTAGGCTTAGAGTCAGGTAACGTTTGTAGTCCATTGATGTCTCCAGTGCAGGAACCACACAACCATAAACTCCTGCCAAAACAGCATTTACTGCTTGGAAATATAAATGTATTTTCTTCAATGTTTGAGGATCCTATATGAGAAGGATTTAGCAGAGGAGCAAGGAGCACCAGCCAGGTAATTTTGGAGCCTTTAAAGAACAAATATTTTGTGTTCCTTTCCTTCTGAGATCTATCATCTTGGAAATACATGAAGCTGGAGAACAAAGATCAATTAGAAAGTGCAATCTTGGGATCTCCATCTTGGCGTACTACCCGTTACCCTATGGCCAGCAGAAGAATGGAAGTAATTGATTTAACTACTCTCTTGCCAGACAGGATAACTACTTTGAAATAAGTGTTATTCTTCAAGAAAAAAAGAAACTTGCCGACTAATTCCCCTGCTGGGTAATTTGACTAACATTTCACAGTGTAGATTTTTCCTTGTTTATTTGTCTTTAGCTTTTATCAGTATTACTGCCCTCAAGCTTTGCAGTGAAAGCATTGGTGTCCGACACAGTTCTACAGTGGCTCTCTGATTAGAACAAGGCCTAATGCTTCAAGTAATACAGCTGCACTGTTGGGGGTGAAGAAATGTGTGCAAAGGTACAGTGGATCACAGAGTGTTGAGGCATTTATATAAAGGGCTCGGTTCTATGCACAGTGATACAGTGGATCTCCAAAAAAGACTGGGCCCTATGTGCACCTAAGAACACCCATTTGTGGATTTCTCAAGTCAAAAAGCCTTCCATCAAGTCTTCATAAACTACAAAGAGATGCTGGCCCATCCACCAGACAACCATCAACAATCACATTGCCAGATTATGTGATGTGCTCAATCACCTCACCACCACCATACCCAAAAACGCCCAAGCCAACGACAAAAGGTTTTTGAACAAACTAGCCCATGTGAGACGAAATTGCTGTAATCTTGAAGAAACAGGTTAATTGGCAGATAAACCAACAAATGTGCCTCAGAGTTCAGCAAAAAGACCTGAAGTGGACCATGTCCGCACTTAATTCCGCCTACATCTGCCAAAACTCTGACAATAGCAATACGCATTTTGAAAAGAGAAAGACATCAAGGCCGTCCAAAGGTCGAACATACATCTACCAGGCAGCAAATTCTTAAAAATGCAACTACGGCAGGGCATGTTCTTAACTGACATACTCCACCTAAGGGGAATGCACTCATCCTATGGTGAAAGGTGACAACATATTTTCCTGTGCTTTCTGTAAAATAGTGCATGTCACCATCACCACACTTCATATTTGGTGCAATGCTTTCCATCCATAGGCCAGACATGCAGTGAAACTTATTTTCATTTACTGTAAACAGTTTGTTTGCAGTAAATATTTAAAAAAATCTCCAACATCCCCATACTCACCAGAAAGGTAGTGTACCATGCAAATGGTACTCACCCTTCTTAAAATCTCCTTGCCTATGCGAGTGGGCTAGTAGATTTTGCAAGTCCCATCTACAATGCATTAATCTCAAATGGCATTTTTTGATTCAGCACAATATCGAGCATCAATCCACTTAGTTACTTATCAGGTCATTAATGTTAATCAGAAATACAGCAGTAAAGTGAGATGCATTGGACAACTGTAAGGAACTCATGGTGGCAACAGTAAAGACACAAGTGATCACAGTTCAAGAGTGTTTTTTAAAATGTAAATGCAGGGTGGAAAAACGCCTAACCCAAATCGAAGATGGAAGCTGGCTTAGACCATCAAATGAAAAAATAAGGCAGTCCTTGTGGCGTCTGACAAAGTAAAAGGCCTACACAAAAAATAAATAAATAAATAACTATTGCCAAATCCTTACAACCAATTACAAAAAGAGTGAGTGATATAAATAAATAGTCAGGATGTGATTGCCAGAGGTATTCCTTCCTCACGTTATGAGCACAGCACACACTGGAGCTTTCCCAGCACGAGCCAACAGTTCCGTACCAGCTATCAGGTTCTTTGATGGTTGTCTCTTTTCAATAAAAGTCTCTTGCCTTTGAGTGTCTGATATATTCAACAAAACAAATAAACAAAAAGTTACTTTTCAAAAGGACTTTGGGTGGTGACTTTCCACCCCTTATTCTTCCTCTGCCGCTCTCGAACCCCTAGGCTTCCCTCGATTGGGCTCAGGCCTTTCTTTCGGATCTCCTTTTGCCATGCTCAGATCCAAATGGCAAGGGAGACACTCCACTTTCCCTGGTCTTACAATACTCCTTGCATTCACAAATCCCAATGTTTTTGTAAACAGTTCTTCAGGCTTCGCCTCCTTTTGTCGGCCTCCCTCTGCCAGGTTACCTCTTGCCAACTTTTGCAAAACAGTTCACTGTGGACATCCCTCGGTCAGGTTCATTTGTGTCAACAAACTGTATTTTGGGACTTTAGACTTTGCCCCATTTTATCAGCATCCATCCTTCAGGTTCACTTGTGCCAATCGTACCTTTCTCATTCAACTTTTACGATGCAGGATTTACTTCCCCAATTCTTACGATACGGGATTCACTTCCCTTAAATTCACAATCATCTGTCGGCCAAAGACCATCGACTGTACAGAGGATTTTACTAGACCCGTGTATGACCCTTTCGGCCCCTCTTCTTGCCTTTTCCAAGGCCTTCTGTTTCTAGTATTTTCAATACTTGGGTAATCGTACAGAGCTTTCAGAGTGAGTCCCCACGTGGTGCCGGAATCCTCTGTTTCTGGTTTCCCCCTTTCACATCAATTGCGCTTCATGCTTTCAAAGTTCTATTAGCCATTTGCTACATTTCGTTCAACAAAGTTCGGTTTCTTATCAACTTTCCCCTCGACTCACCGGCTGTGATGAACCGCTTGGCTTTCTTCCTCTTTGTAGTCAAGGTTGATACCACAGAGAAGAGCGTCTCTCCCCGGCTTGGTTATCAGCAGAGGAGGGTCACTGTACCATTGACACCTGTTGCAACACACGCTGGCTATTGTTCGCGATCTTACGGTTCCTTCTGCAGAGGATTCACAGGCCTTGGTCGGAAAGGGTAAGGTTGATTCTCTCCTTGTCTCCCTTTCGGTATGCACAGTCTCTCCTCCTCCCCCTCTTGAACTGATGTGCTGACTTAGCTTTCACGTTGTGCGGTCTGCCTTGCTCGTCCTGTGCTGTTGTGCACCACCTTTTATCCCTGTCAGGAAGGGAAAGGGCCATCAGGTGTGTGTGTGTGATTCTGGTCAATTGCCTGACTTTCCCCGACACTTGTACTGGGACATGTCAGGTAAACGGCTCTGGTGTTAGTCCGTTGTCTTTTGTGTTGTACAAAAGTGTTTGTGTTGGAAAAGGGGGTGGGGGCAGTATTTTGGAATATCCTACGTGGTAGGATGGGGGAAAAGGGGTTGAAAGAAGGGGAATACTGCGTCTCCCCCGTCGGTGACTCACTCCCACTCGCCAAAGACCCCCTATTCAGGTGATCCTCCATCACTGGTCCGCCCCGAGGAACTGGATCCAATAACGATGGCAGTGTCCTGGCTACCTGGATGACAGATCCCCGGGCACTAGCCAGGGAGACACCTTCAGGTTTCTCACACAACGAGCCTACTCCGGTTTCATATATTTGAAAAGCTCTGTATCATCATATACAAACAGAGAAGTTGATATCTTATTTGCATAATGTGGTCGAGTTAAGACTGTGCCTCATCATAATGGAGCCAGCTATTCTGGTGGGAAACACCCCAACACAGTATGCAACAGGCTGATGGAACCAGTAGCACACAATGAGTGAAAAATAAGGGCAGGTTCATATGAATGGTCCCTCAACTAACAATCACTCTAAACCTAAATAAAATGTGTGCAACTCCAGGGCTTCTATAACCAGTACAAAGAGTACTTCGTTCACGGCTCAAAATATTAATTCGCCACTAGCCGATGGGGGGGGGGGCAAGAGGGAGAGAGGGAAAGAGTGTGTGTAAGAGTGCGAGTGTGTGTAAGTGTGTGTGTGTGTGTGTAAGTGTGTGTGTGTAAGTGTCTAAGTGTGTGTGTCTAAGTGTGTGTGTCTAAGTGTGTGTGTCTAAGTGTGTGTGTCTAAGTGTGTGTGTCTAAGTGTGTGTGTCTAAGTGTGTGTGTCTAAGTGTGTGTGTCTAAGTGTGTGTGTCTAAGTGTGTGTGTCTAAGTGTGTGTGTCTAAGTGTGTGTGTGTCTAAGTGTGTGTGTGTAAGTGTGTGTGTGTGTAAGTGTGTGTGTGTAAGTGTGTGTGTGTAAGTGTGTGTGTGTAAGTGTGTGTGTGTAAGTGTGTGTGTGTAAGTGTGTGTGTAAGTGTGTGTGTGTGTGTAAGTGTGTGTGTGTGTGTAAGAGTGTGTGTGTGTGTAAGAGTGTGTGTGTAAGAGTGTGTGTGTGTAAGAGTGTGTGTGTGTAAGAGTGTGTGTAAGAGTGTGTGTGTAAGTGTGTGTGTGTAAGTGTGTGTGTGTAAGAGTGTGTGTGTAAGAGTGTGTGTAAGAGTGTGTGTAAGAGTGTGTGTGTAAGTGTGTGTGTGTAAGTGTGTGTGTGTGTGTAAGTGTGTGTGTGTGTGTGTAAGTGTGTGTGTGTGTGTGTAAGTGTGTGTGTGTGTGTGTAAGTGTGTGTGTGTGTGTGTAAGTGTGTGTGTGTGTGTGTAAGTGTGTGTGTGTGTGTAAGTGTGTGTGTGTGTGTAAGTGTGTGTGTGTGTAAGTGTGTGTGTGTGTGTGTAAGTGTGTGTGTGTGTGTGTAAGTGTGTGTGTGTGTGTGTAAGTGTGTGTGTGTGTGTGTAAGAGTGTGTGTAAGAGCGCGCGCGTGTGAGAGAGCGCGCGTAAGAGAGCGCGCGTAAGAGAGAGCGCGCGTAAGAGAGAGCGCGCGTAAGAGCGCGTGTAAGAGAGAGCGCGTGTAAGAGAGAGCGCGTGTAAGAGAGAGCGCGTGTAAGAGAGAGCGCGTGTAAGAGAGAGCGCGTGTAAGAGAGAGCGCGTGTAAGAGAGAGCGCGTGTAAGAGAGCGCGTGTAAGAGAGAGCGCATGTAAGAGAGAGCGCATGTAAGAGAGAGCGCGTGTAAGAGAGAGCGCATGTAAGAGAGAGCGCATGTAAGAGAGAGCGCATGTAAGAGAGCGCATGTAAGAGAGAGCGCATGTAAGAGAGAGCGCATGTAAGAGAGAGCGCATGTAAGAGAGCGCATGTAAGAGAGCGCATGTAAGAGAGCGCATGTAAGAGAGCGCATGTAAGAGAGCGCATGTAAGAGAGAGCGCATGTAAGAGAGAGCGCATGTAAGAGAGAGCGCATGTAAGAGAGAGCGCATGTAAGAGAGAGCGCATGTAAGAGAGAGCGCGTGTAAGAGAGCGCGTGTAAGAGAGAGCACGTGTAAGAGAGAGCACGTGTAAGAGAGAGCACGTGTAAGAGAGAGCACGTGTAAGAGAGAGCACGTGTAAGAGAGAGCACGTGTAAGAGAGAGCACGTGTAAGAGAGTGCGTGTGAGTGTGTGTGTGTGTGTGTAATTGAGGTAGCAAGTCGCTTTTAATGGCTGGCTAGTAGCTTACAAATTGAAATGCTTACCACTGCAAGTCCAAGATTGCAAAGACACTTCCCCTTCAATTCCCTACAATTCCCTGGTTGACTTCTGTATCCCAACAATTCCACCTACAGCACATTCTCAAAGGACAACTCGTTCATTTGTTATGGTATTACATGCTGCTGCTCTGCTGCTTCCTGTAAGTGAAAAAACGATGCAGATTCTGGAATAAAATGAGCACTCTTGCTTTGAAGGGAGGGAGGTATAGGCAGTATTTTCAGCAGCAAAGTCACTGATAATGTTTTGGAAAGGATATGGTGGGGCGCGGGGTCCTTTTGAATAATTAAAAGTATGAATGTATACTTTGATAGAAATGATAGGGGGCCGGGGGGAAGGTTCTTCTGCGGGAGAAAACTAGGATGCCCCATATAAACCTCAATAATGAACATGCCATCCCTATGATATCGTGCTCCAATCGCCTTTAGTTTGTTTCTCTTTTCTAGGGGACTCAATGAAAGGTATCCCTTTCCCTGTTGACTGAAGGCAAAACGTGTAACAGACATGTGCAGTATTCAGGGACGGGACAGTTATGCTCCATCCCCTTCAGGGTTTCTAGAGCAAGTCTCTGGTCCTGTGTCCAATCGTGGCCAGAATGCGCCAATACGAACAATGGACAGTTGACCAGTAATTGAGTTGTCACAGGGGTGGATGACGTTTGCCCCTTGGCAGATGAGGCAGGACTGGAAGAACGACCCCTGAAGTAATTTCCACCCACTGGCCAATTACGTTACAACAGAACTAGGTCCTTTCTAAATAATTTCCTTTCATGAACAATGGGATAGGACTGTCAAAGTTATGAATTGCTCCATTGTTTTACGGATTAACGTGCTGGAAGGCCTAGACGAAGTTTTCTCAAACCTTCTAGCTCAGGGGACCACGTGGCTATAAAGATAACGGGCCTGGAAGGCGTGTTAGGTTAGTTAGGTGGGGGATGCGATGCCATATTCCTTGACTTGTAAACCAATTAATAATTCACCTTTGTTTGACAGCCATCTAAATCATAACAGTAAGCCTGGTCTCTTCCACAAATTGGTTCGAATGCCTCACATCCACAACCAAAAAGAACAAGCAGTCCTAGTTAAAAACTCTGAGTGGTAACAGGGAAGGTCATAGGTGGTTCAATTGCACCAACCATTCGAGGAGCCAAGATGTTTATATGGTGGCTAAGTGAGACTTTGTTTCAGGGAAGGTTTGATTCTATTCATTTTTGCCTGGCTTATTGTCATGATTTTGGGAGTAATGTTATGTGTTGTGTCCCGATTATAGGCTTGGCAAAATACTTGCAGTTCTAGGATAGCTAGACTGGTCTGGTAAGAGCACATAGGCTATCTAGTGTATTCTGGTTTCTGGTCTGGAATGATGGGGAATATAAATGAAAACGGGACACAAATACGGGAGAATACAGTATAGACAGAAGGCAATGGCCGTGTTAAATAGCGAAAGCTGGGACGAGAACAGAGTGAAGTGGCCCATAAACCCTTTCAGGACCACTCAGCTGAGCCTCTAAATTCCCCTCGCTTCTTGAGACCGCACACGAGTGGAGGTGCAAGTGGCGCAGGCACGATTGGAACAGGGCGAGTGGCGCTAAAATGTGCAACAGAAAATCGGCTTACATAGTAAACAGGTGGAAGCCCCACCTATGGGCATATCTGCACACTTTATGAACGGCAAATATAGTTGTGTCATATGCAATGTGGCCCGAATAAGACACTGCGAAACACACAGAGCCCAAGATAAAAGAAAGTTTCCAATGAGCGATTGATGGGAGGATCAGATTTCTAAAGGGGAAAAGAGGCACGTGGGTCATCCACCCTATAATGACCTTGGAATGTAGATGTGAAAGCAGACGAACAAGATCCAGAATCCACAGAAGAAATTATTGACTTTCTGCGGCGCGACACCAGGGGAGGTGTGGGGTTGGGGGCAGGTGGCAGTCTAAAATTCTACAATGCCAAGTGTCGCACTGGCACCTACAAAATGTTGACATCTGTTGCAGCCAGGACCTAGCACCTCAGTTCATGGATACCGCGTCTCCCTCCTATATCCCATCAGTGACAAGGGGAGCTAAGCCGTAGGGGGCCGGTTCCTCTCTTGCAAGCACTATTGAAGCAAATACCAGGAGCAGGGGGCGACTTAAGAAGGGAATCTCCAATTGCTCACTGTATAAGCTCCATTGGACATGGGGAGACCTACGTAACTTTGCTAAGGGATTGCCTTAATATTAGTGTTACTTGAAGAAATCCTTTATGTCATTCCGTGCTATAACCCTGCCTGGATGGATAGGAATCACCTCATGCAAATAGTTGCTTCCCGAGGTTAGCAGGGACTGACCCACCATGCTAATTGTCCAGCTGCTGATCAGGGTACTGGATCACCCTGCAACAAGCCTGAAATAGCAGTCATTCCTGCAATAGACCCCAGAAAAACAGATTGGGGGGAAAAATCTGAAACTGTAAGCAGAATAAAAAGGTGAACTGCGTGCACATTTCCTATATCGTTCAAGATAGTGTTCACATAACACTCGGGTATTAATAAATCTGATGAGACTGCACAGGAAGCGATTGAACACTCCTTCGTTTCTGGCCAGACACCTAAAATACAACTCCATCTTAAAACAATCTGTATTGCTTGGCAGAAGAAGCCATTATTGGAACTTGTTGCAATTGCAAACTACTGCATAGCGTGTCAGGAACAAGAAATATTAACAATCGGATGACACTACAACTTTAAAGCCGGCAAGTCAGGCGCAGGCATCACCATTGGTGAGAGGTGGGTTGCAGGAAATATTTGGAGGAAGAGACAGGTTTAAGGAGCTTGACAGCGAGCATCTTCGGGACAGCAGGGACAACAGAGGTAGCTCAGACAGCCAGGTTAGCTGGAGCAGCAGAAAATCCAAGCGCAACAACTACCATCGCAACATCAGGAATACTCAGGACTGCAGGGACACTAGGTCGATCACTCAGTGTTCAACTATTGTAAACAGCCTGAACATTGGAAGTAGGAGTGCCTCTACAGACACCAGCGTAATATGTTTACTAATGCCCAGGTGTACAGTTTCAACCCCAACGTTGCACTGATGGGTTTCCCAATCAGGGTGCAGGTATGCCAAATTCCTTCCCGAATCCCAACCAATAGAACCTCACCCTTTCAGAGTCAAAGCAAAAGAGGTTCTCACTATTAACCCTTTGATACCAGTAGATTAGGAATGTAGATATGTACACTGACCAGTCAAAGGGGAACGCATACCTTGTTTAAATGATACTAGTGCTAAGAGATCTGTCCTACGGTATGAGTGCTTACCTAATGTCCCCTTATTAATGGACACAGTCAAGGCAGTGTGAATTTCTAACATCCCGGTCATAGATAAAATAACAGAGCCCCTTACAATTACACTAAGTTCTGTAACTGACACTCATGCCTTTCTTCTTAGCCCTTCAGCTCCACTTGTTAATAGAGATTTGGTGTGCAAGCTTAGATGTACCATTCACTGCTCACCAGAAGGTGTATTAAGTGTGCCGGATCAAAAGCTGTTCTAGCAGTGCTCCAACCACCTATTGAGCAGAGTGTACAATATTGGAGAATGGGGAGTGAACTGGTCTACAAGGTCTTACAGATTCAATGCTGTAATCCTTGGGGTCATTGCATGATAACGATGTTGGATACATAAAGCTGAACCAGTCAACATTAAGGTGGATCCTTCTAAGAAAAGCCCTTTAAACTGGAAGAGGATTAAGTTATCACTGTAGGTATTGACTCTCTTTTGTCGTAAAGTAGTATTGTCCCGACCACCAGCCCTTGCAATACACCCATATTGCTGGTCAAGAAGCCAGGCGAAACACACAAATATGTAAAGGATGCGAAAGCAGTAAACTTTGTGATGATTATGTCCTTCCCAGTTGTTCCAAATCCAGCTATCATTCTAACTCTCATGTCTCTAGCAGCCTACCATTTTACAATAGTAGATCTGTGCTCTGCCTTTTTTCTCTGTTCCTATTGTGACAAGACCAGTACCCCCTTAGTCTGGGGTGGGGGGCCTAGAGTGAAACCCAGAACAGTCTTCAGCATGCAAACTGTGGCTGTTGAGAGGGTCCTGGTGCCGGATCCCCATACCCTGTGTGCCGGTATACATCTCAGCAGTACACCTCAGTCTTAAGCCATACCTCAAATACAAGATACCTGCCAGTGTTTCTCTGTTTCTTTTAGAGGGATATCATCCGCACAAGGAACCAAAATGAAATATCAAAGTTAATCCAGATCCAGCACCCTTCATTTGTGACAGTCACTGCCAATCCACATTATCTATAAGCTGCAAGGAGAGAAAAATCCACAAAGAGAAGCCGCAGCACACGAGGAGCTGTGCGACAAGCTTCTGTGAGCCATGATATGGAAAGAGAGCAGCATGAAGAAGCAGTGTTCCTACACAGCAGGCAGGCAGAACTCACAGAGCAGCCAAGGGATACCGGCAAGCCTGCACAAAGAACTGCAATCTCTCTAGACCACCACGGACCACAAGGTGGGAAATACCAGCAATTCCCTATGGGACTTCCCACAGGGACATCTCGAATCAGTCCCCAAAACACAAACTAGGACACTCATCTTCCCGGGATGCCATCGCCAAGCCGGGCTGACACTGAAGGCTGCGACAAAATGCCTGCATTGCTCTCTGCAGCTCTCCGCTGCTTGCCGCAATGGTCGCTCCAAACCTTCTGAAACGGCACCAACTACATTAAAGGTAAGCCAGATGTATTTTGGTATACAACCAGCCTGTCTGTTCATATACCAGTACAGTAAGTTAAATTGTTCTGCCCACCCCCCAATCAACGCTCCGCCTGACCCCCTTCCTTCCGGCAGGAGTTACGTTTGCTTTGCAAACATGGCCATGCCCCCCTGGTACCGACAGTGCAATCGGCACGCCAACTCACACGCCCCAAACAGGAAGGGAAGCGGATTCAGCTTACACCCGACCTTCAAAAACTAGCCGCCAAACCAATGGTAACCTCGTGACTTGCACTGCCTCCTCAAACTCACCTCAGGGCCGAGCTGCGCACATCCAAATAAACCACACCAAGACCAAATGGTTCAAGATCCACCCAGCCAGGGGACCGAAATCCAACCTACAAACTGCCATCACCTCCCACCACTATCTCCATACAGTAATATCAAGGCATGTGCTTTGCACGCACTGACCCCAGATCCCACCATGGCTCTCTCTGACCCAGGGGTTGCAAAGCACCTCAAATGTAAACAATCATACCCTACAGATCATAGCTCTAACCTACTTGCCACCTCCTATCCTAAACCACAAAAGCGAAAATGTCTGCCAGCCACAAACAGGTACATACCCTCAACATGCTGACTGCCCCATGCATTGGCACCAATAGACACCTCTGCCTCTCTTCACGGTCCTACCGCACTAAGTTGTGGGCCAAACACAACAACTCACCCTCCCCATGCACCGACCCAATCCCCTTACACAATTCCACCCTGCAAGACACACAATCTCACAAGTGCAGCTTGCTGCCTGATCCCCCTGCGCTCACACCAAGCGCCTGCAAAAAATACCCTATGAAGCAACACACTCATACCACCACACAGCACTTTGTGCACAACCTTACAGAGCTTCTCAGCACTTCTGGCACTAGTTTACCTCTGCCTGCACTCAACATTAGAGATGACACGGCACATCCCAACATCATCCAGCTACCCTTACCACTGAAAAGCCCATGCGAAGCAATCAACTCTTCCAGAACAACCACTGCATCACAAATTCACTACAACATCGCACCTCACTGTAACACCTGCCTCCGTGCCAACTCCAGCCTACCCAACCCACAAGGAACCTGCATTCCATCGGAGTCCCCCTTATCTACCACCAGGCCCGGCACACCCTGCAAAGCTCTATTCACTCCCTCACAAATGCAGACCAGCAACACCACTTCTCCACCTGTAAACCAAACCGCGGAATTGCACAGCACAAGCTGATCACTAATCAATGCCAGATCATTGGCTGCCCATGCTCTGGACATTGCAGATCTGCTCACTGCCAATAACCTAGATGTCCTGGCCATATCTGAAACTTAGCTGCACACAGCCTCAGGTCCTGCTCTCTCACTAGCATTGCCCCAACACTACCCATCTTCCGCAAAGACAGACCCGAAGGAAGGGATGGTGGGGGCGAGTCTCCATCATAGCCAAAGATTCCCTTATTATTAGAGAAGCCAACACCCATGCCATCCTCGCATGAGAAATATTAACCATCAAACTCACATTATCACACACAGCCACAGTGAATATCCACCTGATCTACCGGCTCCCAGGCCCTTCTCATTCCCTCAAGAAGGACATTGTACCTATTCTCTATGCCAACGCTAAGCACACCTCTAAAGTCATAATAGTTGGAGATTTAAATCTAGGGTTTAACGGTCACACTGTTGACAATGCCTCCACCCTAGCTAACGCACTAGCTAGCCTAGGTTTCACACAACGCATTACAACTCCTATCGATAATAAGGGCTGGATCCTAAACTGGCTAGCCTACCTGAACTGTGGCCTCACAATCCTATCCAACACACCCTGCCCTTGGCCAGACCACAATATTGTCACCTTCCAGTTACCCAGACCAGAAGCACAGCACATCAAGCCTCCAGTGCTGGCTCCAGCACGACAAGAAGTTCCAGAAAAATAACCCCACCAAATGTCCTGCCCTTTCTGAAACCGCTCAATGAGCAAACCAATCCTACCGGCGAACCAACCACCTTGGTCAACAACTATAACCAAACACTTTCATTAGCCATGAACACAGTAGCCCCACTGACCCTTCGTAAAGCCAAATCCATTGCACGCATTAACAGCTGGTTTACCTCAGATCTGACTGACAAAACTCAGTATCTCGAAACGCATTGCAGAAACTTCATGGAAAAACAATCCTAATCAGCTGAAAATAATCCAATTCCTCGCCACAACAAAAGCATACAAATAGGCTCTCCTCCAAGCTAAAAGCACCACTTACAATGACAATCTCCAAAGCCAACTCCAGCAAACGGGAGCCCTTCTCCATACTACGAGAACTGGAATCCCCATCCCCACCCAAATTCCAACTGCACCCCTAGATATCACCTGGTGCACTAAGATACAACACGCACTAGAGAGCAAAATCTCCATGCTACAAGGAAAGATCCTGCAAATGAAAAATAAACTACCTATCCATAATAACATCACTGAGCCCAAATCCAAGGATTCAACGTCCCCCTCTTTGAATTCAAACCCGTCTACAACAGCAATGTCATCACAATCAAGATGTCAAGGGGACATCTGCCCTACCCCAATCATCAAAGAGTGTGCTGAAGCCCTAGCACCATTCATATAATCTGTCATTAATGCCTCTTTTTGCATCAGACATTGTGCCAACTAACCTAAAAGATGCCTGGGTACTACCACTTCTAAAGAAGCCCACGCTAGACCCGGACATTCACACCAATTACCGCCCAATTACAACGATACCTTTCCTGCTAAAAATAGTGGACAGAGCAGCATATCTACAAATCCAACAGCACCTCAAATTCCACTGCGCCAATCTGGATTAAGACCAGGCCACTGCACTGAATCAGTCCTCGATCTAAAAAAAACAACTCGAAGAATCCAAAGAAGCCGGCAAACTAACCTTCTGCTACTACTGGATCTCTCAGCCGCCTTTGATTTGGTGGATCACCAAATACTCTGCCGGCACCTTCTCTCTTCAGCCCTTTTATCCCCCCCGAGGCGAATACCTGGATATCCTCCTTCCTCTCCAACAGAACTATGAGTCTTTTCACCTACACCGGTTATGTGCGGTGTCCCCCCGCCCCTAAGTTTCATGTGGGCCTCCTACATTATATAACATTTTTACCAAACCACGCATACAATGAGAAAACTGAGCTGATCCTGATTGGCTCTCAAACCCATTGAAATCAAACTAGACTCAAATCCTTCAACATTGATGGCATCACCATCCATGTAGCCAGCAACGTAAAACCCTTGGGGTATATCTTGATTCCACTCACTCACTCTCCAGGCAAGTCAAAGCCTGCATCACTAAACTCGTCTACGCCTGCAGACCATTTCTCTCTACAGAAAGTTGTCTCACCATTGCAAGAGCCCCGATAGGCAGGCTCCAGGTTGGATTATTGCAACGCCCTCTTTGCAGGCCACTCTAACGTGAATATCAACAAACTCCAAATCATACAAAACAATGTCCTAAGGGCCGCCCAGAACATAGCAAAAAAGAGCATCTCTCACAAGCTACAAGAGATGCACATTGGCTGCCAATCCGAGAGCATATCCGCTTCAAAACACTAGTCATAACCCAGAAGTGCATCTCAAACTCCACTCCAAAATACCTTGGTGCCAAATTCACCAAAGCCCCTGACACCAGACTCACATGATCATCCCACACTTATCGCCTCATCACCCCCAGATGTCGACTGAAAAGAGCAGCCAGGGCCAGTTTCCCAGCAATCGCTAAGAACTGGAATGCTGCACCGCCAGCCTTGAGACAGGAACATTCCTATTGGGCCTTCGGGAAATATCTTCTTCGAAGAAACCCAAAGAGCCAGACACTTCCACCTGCCTAACACGAATTATGCCATGCCATAATGCTATTAAGAAACATGTCAAGCTAACAAATGTCTGTAAACAGAACCTTGATGCCTGAGGGTTTGGTGCGCTATACAAATGCAAAAATAAATAAATTGCTGTTCTGCGGCAGATCCACATGGAAAATGTGGGCGAGGCTTAGCCCGCTAACTGACTTTTCGTTTCTTTAACCTGCCCCGGATTGGGAACATAGGGCCAGTGAGAAAGAACCAATACCAGCAGAGAAAAAGGGGGATATAAGAGGTAGCAACAGGAAGATGAAAAACTTTCACCAGACCCATGAGACGAATTAATACCAACTGCCTCACCAGCCCTAGATTTAAGCTCTCTAAGGTAGGTGGCTGCAATTTCCCCATCAAAGCGGCCCAACTCTGGAACTCCCTGCCACACCCTATCAGAGAAGATCAACCTTATCTGAATTTTAGACTCAGTTACATCAACTGGCTCAAGTCTACCGATAGTTAAGGCACACCGTGTGATTCACTCTTCTGTACCTTATATGTATATATACCTGCATTTTTGTACCTTATCTGTATTTGCCTTCATATGTATTGTATTGCTCCTCTGGACTGTTTGTACTGTCCTATGCATCTTTGACCTACTCTGTAACTTACTTGACTAAGCCTTCCATTTCCTTAACTGCTGCGCCTTGATACCCTCAGGTCTGGTGCGCATTACAAATGAATAAACAAAGTGTGGATTATCTGGATGAGGTCAGAGGAGAAGGTGTGCGACCAAGAGACCAGCAGAGGGGGGAGAAAAGAGAGCAGAGTTTAGAGGCATTTTTTCCAGGAGCAGGTGAGGTATTGGCTAAGGAGTGGAAGTGGTACTGCAGTGTGAAGGTGTATGTTAGAGTGACAAGTGTGGTTAGAACAAATAGTGTAAGGAATGAATGTAAAGAGTATGCTACAGGACGAAGGAAATGTGGTTGAGTAGTAGCTGAAGGGAGGAGAAGTGGGAGGAAGTAGTAGTGCGGCGCGTGGGATAGTAGTGCAGAGCAGCGATAAGTAGAGGAGGAGGAGAGAGTTACGTTATATGGTATTGGTATAGCGCCTACTGCCATGTGGGCAGGATGTGCACTTAACAGACATGACTAGTGGAGCATCACATTAGTTACTGGGGATGACTAGTGCAGCAACATTAGAAGCTGAAGAGGAGTGTATGGGATGGAGAATTAAGAGGTCATGTCACGAGACAGCTAGACCACATTTTTCATGGTACTCAGGTGTATTCTATGGGGCGCAGTACTAAGATGGAAAGGAAGCTAGTGCCAATTGCTGGATCCACCCCCAGAGCAACTGTCTACTATTTTGGGCTCTGCTATACATTACGTGCAATTAACGGAAATGTGATTGCATGCAAGTAATCACAGGATTGTCAAGTATGTCAAAAAGTCTAGTCGCTGGGACAGTCGAAAAGTGCACGATATCTCAGCGACCTCAATTGTGTGTTGTTACTAAGCAGCATGTGAGGCAGTGTCAGGCTGTGTGCACCTGCTAGGCTGATGCCTGTGTGAAACAAGGTCACAGTACATGAAGCACTGCACCAGAGGTGAACCGGGCTGAACCCAATGGACTCTTCCAATCCCCTTGTCATCGATTGAGGCACGTAGTCTAACAGCAGGAAAATCAAGAACACGAATGCAGATCTGGGCAAGACAAAGACACAAATTGGAGTCACATTCCCGAGCTGGTGGGGACAAACCTCATGTTGTCATAAATTAGTTTATTCTTGTGATAGATACAAGCCATGAAAGCCCCTACATACCACCTTTGACAAAGCAAAGAGGTAAAGGAAGTATCTAGGTGGTGACTGAATAAACTGCGTGCAAGTGATCTTGTGTGCATTTCACATAAATGAATTAACAAGGCACATTGGATATATTAGGGGCATGGGTAAACGTAAGGTTAATAATGAACACCCTTAGCAGTGGTAAAATTATACACGCAAATATAGAGCTGGAACTCGGGGTTGACGGGGCATGCAACATTTAGTTGGGTTCTCATCCTACCTCAGAGAATTGAAGGTCACAGCTCAACTATCAACACCTTTGCAGTGGCATGAAAACAGTGCACACACTTCGAACAGGCAGATCAAAGATTTTTAATTAAGTGAAAAAGGCAAAAGATATCCTGTTCATATGCATGTACTGAAGCGCTTTAACAAACGACACAATTGAAAAGTTGCATTGCCAAGTTCTCTAACATGATAAAAAAATAGTTTTTAAATCTGATAGACCATAAAGCTCAAATGTTGATTAGCTACCAGAGTTAAGAAGCAAAGATGTTTTGAACCAAGCATCCAACTTGTTCATGAAAAGAAATCACAACTCCAATTAATGCATATTAGCCATTTATTTTTAAATAAACATTAAATGAAGAGAACATGCAAAACAAAATTACGATTTGAGGTTTTTAATCTGATAATCCAAACACATCCAACACAATAAGATAGTATAACAGTTTAAAATATATAATTCACAAAGCAGATCTGATAAGAATGCAGAGGAAGAAAAAAAGACGCTGGATTCCAGAACGCCCTGGCAGGCCGAGAGGTCCTTCAGAGCATCCGAGATGAATCGTAGATTACAGCAGCTAAAGCTCAAGGGAGAACTCGGATCTCATCTACAAATTTGGTATGTCACGTGAAGCCTAATTAGAAACTTTGAACTTTTAATTCAAAGAATTTTAAAGGCAAAGCATAAAAGATTTTGTTCCTATTTGAAATGTAAAAGGTGGAAGAAGCTTAAAAGGTTAAGCAAACATCTAAACTTATAAAGGAGAGCAGTGAGCTTTGGAAAAGCAAAGTACAAAAAGAATTGGGTTTCCTAAGCATGAATAAGAGCCCATTTTAATTTTTAATAAAGTATGACTACCAGTGAGACAACTAGATCAATGCCAACACAAAAAACATAGCTATTGGCATAAGCATACTACTATGACCAGGTAGGGACATCTGAACAAAGCACAATGCACATTTTGTTGATGCAATATGTTTTGAGAAATATTTTTCATTTTAGAAGCAACTGAAGTTGGGCTTTGTAGCAACTAGCAAGAATGTTTTATTGAGACGATTAAACATTGCAATAAAATTTATTTAGAAGGCATTGCTAATATTTAGTGCAATACAGAGCAATGATGATAATCACATTTGTGGAAAGAATAAAGAATTGAGGAATATTAATTTGATTTCAGATAATTTAAATGTTTAGACTGCTAAATTGAACTTAATTCTTTTAAAATAATTAAAAATATCTAAATTGGCTGTTTTTTTTTTTAACCTTCATGGTGCAAGTGATTTGACTAAGAGTTTAATGCATTTTATTATTCAAGCAATAACCTTGAAATAAGTAATGTGCCCATGACAGACTGATTAAGAGCCCCACGTGCCCTATTCAAACAAATAGACGTGTGTGGGGGCTAACGTATGGTAAAGACATGCCTCTGATGCACGGCATGTCTTCCCATTTCCAAACCTCACCTATACTCTGGCCCCCGCCTATCGCTCTACACAACAGACCGCAGCCATATCAGCCCACCAGAACAGCACTGTGTTCCTCCGAAAACGCAGTAGCTAATAACAAAAGCTTGCGAGGCACATACACTGAACTTCATCCCCCATTTCCCTCGTAGCACCAAAAATTAATTCCGAGGATGACTCCTCCACGAATGCTCACACACGCGCCCATGATTATGTACACACTACAGCGAAATGCACATGGCAGATATTATACCTCGAGGTTCCATGGGAAAACGCTCATCTGCTTCAATGATTTCTCGGTGCAGCACGAACGCACTATCTGCAAACTACAACGAGGCTTACTCCCCACCCATCTCAGGCGTCCACATCCACAATTCGACAATTAAGCATGCAAACACCCTGCTGATCCGCCCCCCGCCCCACCACTGCCCTCCCTTTATCCCACAGGCTCCTTCAGTTACCCGCACTGCATCATGAACCACTCCTACCTATACCATCCCAGTCCACCACCGAAATGCCAACACGTAACACCTCTCTACCTCCTATGCTAAGGGATAACTTTTGGTCTGCTACGACGCAGCCCGTGACACACCCTCCTACTCCTATCACTAACTCACTCACATTCCGCCTTTACCAAACACTCGCTCCAACACCTACAGGTCCCACAACCTCTTACAAGGAGTCAGACAGGTACCATTGAGATACCCTGCTCAGAAAAGCCTCACCACAGGGAATAAACACCCAAAGAAGCCCATTGCTAGCACATGTTTTGTCTGTGCCATCCACTACTATACCCCCCCACTACAAATGTAACCCGCCCACTACCCATAATGCCAAGCACTGTGCCCCATTGACAAGCCAAAACCTGAAATTGCACTCACTCAACACCAGCACTGTCAAGTGCTCACCACCACTCACCTCCAAACCTGTTCCAGACCCACACCACACTCAACGCCATCCCACCACATTCACTGTCTTGCAAATTCCCCCCCTCGCATTTACCCCAAATGTAAGCTCACTTCCCATTTACACCTCGACACCACTTCCCCCTCATTGCCCTGCTAGTGCCCTTGCGCACACTGCAATTACTCGACCTATATTGACTTCACACTGTACTGCGCCATCTACGAGCACATCTACCACAGACGCCTCCGTACCTGCCATACAATCACATGCCCACATTAGGCCTGCGGCACCTAACCCAACTCGTGCAGCTAGCCAATACAAGACACAGATTACTCACAAACACCCCAGTTGCTCATCAGAACTGCCTGCACACAATACAACAACGCTACTAATTCACATACCACTGCACAATCATACTTCATCAACCCATAACTCACAGGCCACAGTTACAACCCTAAGGCACACCCCCCCACTCCACCTACCACCCCTGCTCTGGATTGGCACTTCAACACTCACCTGCCAACCTACCCACCCCCTACACTATCAAACACTACATCCAATACACATACGCAAAAAGCCCTAAATTCACATACTCAGCAAAGGTCAATACCCCAAACACCCACTCAGCATCCACCCTACCACACACCAACACCACCACAGTAAACACTTACCCACCTCTCACAACCATCTAATGCCACCAGATTTGCATCTCTAGGTACCACTAGACTCCTATGCCTCAGATCATGCACTACACCACTCCACCACCTACACATCCGCACTGCTCAACAAGCCAAAGCCCTCCACACTCACTAAACCCCTAGCATGTGCCCTCATTAACACCCGCTCCATCTGCGCACATGCCGCAGATATCCATGACCTACTACTACTCCACAACCTTGACCTACTCTCAGTCACACAGACTTGGCTACACAAGGCAGCAGGACCCTACCTATCCCTTGCCACCCCATCCAACTACTCCATACTCCCAACCGACCGACAGGCCAACCACGGTGGTGGAGTTGCCATCATCTCCAAAACCTCCCTCCCTATCAGATCCCTTCCCCCTCCCCCCCTGGCCCCCCACTGGATACAAAATCCTACTTGCCAAGATCAACCCTAGCCCTCAAACCACGACAAACGTCCTACTCCTCTACCGCCAGCCCAACACCTCAGGCACACCAGAATGACATACCCCTACTCCTTTCCCCCTTCCTGAAACCCAATACCAAATTCCTGCTCCTTGTGACTTCAATCTCGGATTCGCTGACCCGAGATCACCTGGCCTTGGCACTTGCATCAACGCTCCAAGAGATGAACTTCATACAAGTTATCCAGGCAACCACCCACATCAAAGGTAGCACTCTTGACTGGATCCTATCCCTAAACAGCCCCACCAAAATCTTAGACATCAACCCTGTGCCCTGGACAGACCATTCCCAATTCACCCACCAACCCATCGCCGCAAGAGACACAAAAAAAAACGTAATAAGGAACTCCTAGAACCCACGATTCGGACCTCCCTCGAAACATGCACTGATAACCCAGAGGCCATTCTCTCAGCTTATAACACTGCCTTGCACCACCATTGGCCACTCTCAAAATTAGCACTAGAAAAAAAGGCCACCACCATAACTGGTTCACCGAAGACCTAGCTAATCTCTGCTAAACCAAGCATGCGAAAGAACATATCTGGCAAACTAACCCCTCCCCCAGCAGCAAAGATTCCTTCAGCATCTGTGGTACCTCCTACAAACTTGCCATCATAAACCCCAATGCCAGCATCTACAATACCTGCATCTCAGTAGCCCTGTCTAACACAAAAGAGCTATTCAAAATCCTAAAAGAACTGGAAACCCCAGTCTGACCAATCTCAACCTTTCCCAAAGACAAAGCCTGGTGCACGTTGGCACAATCCACCCTAGCCAACAAAATCCAGAACCTTGGAGATCAAACCATCCACAAGAAAGCACAGATCCTTCAAGCCGAACCTTCCCACCCTACATCCTCCCCACCCACACCCTCCATTCCCCCCTTCCAATTCACCCCCATCACTATTGCAGAAACTATTATCATCCAACACCTCAAAGCCCCCAACTGCACTGGTGACCTCTTCCCCGCACACATCAGCCCCCACCATTATTAAATTCATCAATGCCTCCTTCAGCACCTGGACCATACCCACCTCCATCAAAGAAGCCTGGGTCAAACCACTACTGAAAAAAACCTTCCCTTGATCCCACTCTCCCCACCAACTACCACCCCATTCCTCCTGAAAATCCTTCACTGAACTGCCTACAACACCAAACCTACCTCGAAACCCACTCCCTACTTGTCTACGCCAATCCGGCTTTAGACCCCATTCGCGACAAAGGAGACCTCGCCATTCTAATGCTACTCGACCTTTCGGCGGCCTTCGATCTCGTAGACCACGATATCCTCTGCCACCGCCTCACCACCTCATTCAACCTTTCCCAAGAAGCAGCCAAATGGATCAAATCGTTCCTGAGCAACCGAACCTTTAGGGTCTTCACCGGCACGGAAGCAGCAGACCCCATCCCAGTTCCTTATGGTGTCCCACAGGATTTCCTGCGTCTCACACACATACAATAAGGACCTATTTAATCGCCTTGACAACCTCCATATCCCTTACAAAAATGTTGCTGATGACACCCAGACCCTCCTCAAACTATCTGGCATCTATGACCACGACTTTGCAAACATCAATTACATCTACAACATCATTCAATCATGGATGGATAAGCACCACCTATGCCTACATGATGTTAAAAACCGAGCTACTCATTGTCGGATCCCCCCCCACCACCTCAAACATCTTGATTCTGCCTACTCCTCCATCATCATCATCGACGGAAACAGCATACCTGTCTCCCCTCATGTGAAAACAATAAGAGTCTACCTAGATGCAGAACTCAATCTGAACAAACACGTGAAAGCAATGACCTCATCCGCTGCACACTCAACCAAACTCCTCAATCTCTCTAGAAAATTCCCCACCCCTAGCAACTGCCTCACTCTTGCTAGAGCAAAGGTCGGTAGCACACTTGACTACTGCAATCCCATCTTAGCAGGGACCTACAGAAAGAATCTCAAACTACAACTTGAACAGAGCTACGTCCTCAAAGCAGTTTGGAGCCCACTGGCTTCCCATCAAAGCACGCATTGACTTTAAAATACTCTCCACCACCCACCTCCGCCTCTACAACACAGCTCCCCCCCCCGATCTCACGCACCGCATCTCCAAGAAACCCAATCCACAAACCTTATGTTCAACTTCCTCCATCTCACTTACTACACCTAGATTCAACAGAAAATGATCAGGAGGCTCCTGCTTCACCGTCATTGCGCCCACATTATGGACCACGCACCCTCCCACCATCAGGAACAAACCTTCCTAACTTGCATTTCGGAAACTAGTCAAAACCACACTTTTTAACAAATATGCCCGATTACCTATTTAACTACTCTTGACTGGACTGTACTGTAACTACCTATCGTTTACTGTATGTAATCTAGCGCCGTGATACCTCTGGGTCCTGGGCACGTATAACAAATGAAAAATAACTAAATAAATAAAATAAAGAATGATTTGAGGGAAGGAGTGGATAGAATAATTGATCATGTACTCAATTTCTCTTTTTTTACAATTTTGTTTGAACCCTTGAGAAGACTTACATAAAACAGAGTTTTCAGAATAGCTAGATAGGGTGAAGTCAGAATGAGAAGCTCTCTGTAATTAAGAATTCTTGGCAACCTTCAAACTGGTGGAAGTTCCTTTGTTCAGTTTAAGAGGCCAAAGATCACCAAGGTTGAAATACACATTAGTGTCTTCTGTAATGAATCAGGAGTAAGACTCAGACACAGAGGTATTGTGATGATGATTTTAAACTGTTATTAAAAGAAGGGATGGAGAACAACCTCTCTCACTCCAAGACTATGAGGGGTTTCCCCCGCCTCGATGAAACTAAAGGATGTCGGTGTCAGAATGTGCAAAAAAAAAAAAAAAAAAAAAAAAAAAAAAAAAAAAAAAAAAAAAAAGAGTTCTCAGTCCTGTGTCCAAAGTCCTATCCTGACCCTTACAAGCTAAACATAAGAAAATGGGAAAAGGGATCAAGTCTTTCAAATGGCCATCTGTAGCGTTCTTCAAAGTTCCAACATAAAGTTCCAAAATGGTGCATAAACAAACAAATGATCAAAGATCCTCAGGGTTTCAGGATACGCAAGGTAGGGGTTTTCCCATCCCGAGTCTGTCAACTTCTTAACTTTTAATCATAGTTCCTTTTCTTGGTAAAAGGTCATTTCCCAATCCAGGGGGTATGGTTCCCTTCCCTCGATTCACACTCTAAGGTTACTCCTCACCCCTTGATTTGCTCAACTTTCAAAACGCAGTTCTCTTTCTTGGTAAAAGGGCAATTATTTAATCCAGGGAGTATGGCTTCCTTTCCCTTAGACTCACACTTTCAAGGGTTCTTCCTTACCCCTTGACTGGTTTAATAATTCACAGTTCAGTCACTTTCCCAACCCAAGGGGTACGCTTCCCTCTCCCGGGGTTTCACACACTTTCAAGTGGCTGTCTTGAATGTCTTTCTTTATAACTGGTTGTGGGTCCTGTACCTGCTACCCCCCTAGCCTGGTATATTCTCTTCCCAGAGCTTATTCTCCTTCTCTTTGGGTGCGGCTGTCTTGTATACTTTCTGGCCAGGACTTATTCCACATGTAACAATTCAGTTCTGATAGGTATGGAGTCTTCAACCCTCTTTTCCTCCTTTTCAAAGGCACCCGGCGTCCCAGCTCCCATGCCTGGGTTTGCCTTGCAACTGTCTTTGCCTTCTCTCAGCAGGCAGTATATGCCGCAAAGCACCCTGTGTTCCCACTTCCCATCCATGGGTTAACCAGCGTTGTTTGGCTGCTTCAGCATTCTTCGCGACTCTCCTCTCCAGCGAGGTACCTTTTTCTGCTCTTGGCATCCAGTCTGTCCTCTGGTGTTCGCCATGCCTGGACTGCCTCTCGCCATCTTCTCTCGCTGCCAGTCTGCTTGCAGCAAACTTTCTCCCTCTGGACCTCTTGTGACATCGCCAGTAGCAATGTTTCTCCTTCCAGCTGTAGCTGCTCTGCCTCCAGTTTCCCGTCTTGCGCCGGGAATAGGGGAACTCAATCTTCCTTTCAGTGACGCGATTTTAAATGTCCCGCACCAATTGGATGTTTCCAAACACTACAGTGTGTCTCTAATTCCAGGACTCTAGTGCTCTGCGTTACTCCGCGACTCTTCCTCGTCTCAGTGTTTTGGCACTAGTTGTCAAAAGCCCTACTGTCAGCATACAGTGGCTGGATTTGTTCAGTATCATAGAAGGCTATTGTGGTTTGTGAACTTTGGGGTATGTCATAGCCTAAGTGGAAAAGGGGAAAACTGCGTTCCTACCAACTAGTCTCCCTCTGCCCCCACATGAACTTCCTACAGGCAGCCACCCCCATAATCAGATCAGGTAGCGGCTGCCCTTCCCTGGCCACACAGGAAGAAAGTTCCCCAGAGAGGGAGTGATGGCATTGCTAGATTCATCAGATACCCTTCCCCTCAAGTCGCTGGTTTCTCCTAAACCTATTGGAAAACCGGAAAGGAAATCCACATTGCCCTGGTCTTCTCCTTTCCTGTGTTCTATACTGAAACGATAGGGTTGTAGATCTAAGAACCAGCGCATAACTCTATTGTTTGTATCTTTCTAGAGACTGATCCATGTTAAAGGGGATTGGGGAGTGATCAGTTATCAACCAGAAGTTCCTCCACGTAAAATAGTAAAGGTAAATAAGATACAGCGCATTATATAGCTAATGCCTCATGTTAAATTGTGGCATAGTTTCTCTTCAGTGGAAAGAGCTTTCGGCTAATAAAGAGAACCGGATGTTCAATTCTGTTATATACTCCTGGGAAAGAACTGCCCCTAACCCAACTGGGGATGCGTCTGTCTGTAAAATCAGCTACTTTTAGAACTGGCTCACTGCAAAGAATCTGCATGAGGGTAAAGCAGGCTTGGTCTTCTTGGTTCCACCTATGTTTTTGTGGTTCAACATTCCTGAGTTGGGCAGTAAGTAATGCTGCAATAGTAGAGTAATTAAGATTAAACCTTCTATATTACCATACTAGGCCAAGGACAGCTTGCAGACCTCTTTTTGCATTTGAGATTGGAGGTTTCTAGGACAGCCTTTACCTTTTCGGTCTGTGGTTGTCCCGGGCGGTTCCCAACAAAACAAATAATTTACTGTGGATTGGGCAACGTGACATTTCTTGGGGTTTGCAGTAAGTCTGACTTTCATCAAGGCCCTTGTTGTCTGATAGAGGTGGTACATATGTTCATTCTAGGTCTTGCTATGGATGACTGTCATCCAAATATGCTCCACAAAAGGCAGAGTAGGGATGAATTGGTCCATGAGCCTCTGGAATGTGGCGGGTGCCCCATGAAGCTCGAAAGGACTTGAACTGAAACAGCCCCAGAGGGGTGGAGAAGGTAATTTTCTCTTTGTCTGAAGGATTCACTGGTACCTGCCAATAGCCCTTTGTCAGATCAATCATGACCAGGAGAACAGTGGAGCCCTATTAAAGTCATCGATCCTTGGCATGGGGTAATTGTCGAATTGAGACACTGCGTTTACCTTTTCGGGAATCAATGCAAAATCTCCATGATTGATCAGGCTTTGCAACAAGAACTATTGGAGAGGACCAGGGACTTTGAGACGGTTCGATAAAGTCTGAGGCTAATATCTTCTCCATCTCCTGTATGACTATCTCCCTCCTGGTCTCAGGAATTCTAATGGGTTTCAGGTTAACAACATTCCCTGGTGGAGTCCCAATATAACAAAGGACTCCTTTCACTCTCCCAGGCTCATGACTTAAAACATCTGGGAACTGAGTCAGAAGGTCCTGGAGATCCTGTCTTTGCTTTTGTGGAAGATCTGTGGGTATTATGCTGTCCTCTTCTGGCCCTTTTGTTGGAAGGCTAGCCAGTTGTGAACACTACTGGGTCCTCCCTCCATTCTTTTTACAGGTTAATGTGATATACCTGGGTCTTGGTCCGTCTATCCGGTTGGGAGACCCGGTAGTTACAAGGACCTGTCCGCTCTAGGACTTCACAAGACAGGCAATCTTGACAGCATTTTATTTTAGGATGTTGGCAACCGGACAAGAACTCTGTTCTACAGAAAAAGATCCAATAGTGGTTTTCTAGTCATAAAGAGATTTCGGATGTTCCTGAAGCTTGGTCAAATGGGAGTGGACTATAGAGCTTACAGTTGTCCTAAGTTCTTCCCCAGGGTTCCACACACTTTGAAGTGGCTGTCTTTAATGTCTTTCTTTATACTGGTTGTGGGTCCTCTACCTGCAACCAACTTGCCTGTTATACTCTCCAGCCAGGACTTTACAACCTTCAATTTTCCTTCTGGGTGCAGATCTCCAGACTCACAATCACATTAGCCTAATATACTCTCCTGCCAGGGCTTATTCTCTTTCTCTTTGGTTGCAGGCATCCAGACTAGCAACCGGCTGCCGGGTTTACTTTCTGGCCAGGATTTATTCCACATGTAGCATTCAGTTCCGATAAGTATTGGATACTTGAACCTCCTTTTTGCTTTGCCTCTTTTTTTAAAAAGGTGCCCGGCGTCCCAGCTCCGATGACTGGGTTTACCTTGCAACTGTCTTTGCCTTCTCTCGGCGTGCAGTATATGCTGCAAAGATCCCCAGTGTCCCACTTCCCTTCCCTGGGCTCACCGGTGTTGCTTAGCTGCTTCGGCATTCACTGCGACTCTCCTCTTCTCCAGCGAGGCACCTTTTCGTGCTCTTGGCGTCTCATCTGTCCTCTGGTGTCCGCCGTGCCTGCACCACCTCTCGCCAGCGTCCCTCACTGCCGGTCTGCTTGCAGCGAACTTTTTGCCTGTGGACCTCTCACGACCGCGTGGTTAGCACTGTTTCTCAGGTTTCCGCTGAAGCTGCTCTGCCCCTCATTTCCCAACCCGCGCCGGGAATAGTGGAAATCCATCTTCCTTGCGGTGCCGAGATTTTAAATGTCCCAGCACCAATTGGATGCTTCCTAACATTAGAGCATACCTCTAGTGCACTGAATTACTCCCGGATCTCTTCCACTCTTCCCTGTCTCAGTGTTTTAGCACAAGCTGTCAAAAGGAGCCCTGCTGTCAGTATAAGGTGGTTGAATTTGTTCAATATCACAGTAGGCCATTGTGGTTTGTGAACTTCTAGGGATGTCAAAGCCTAAGTGGAAAGGGGAAATACTGCGTTCCTAACTACGAGTCTCCCTTCCTCAAATGAGCGTCCTCTTGTCCCCCCCTCCCCCCACATGATTCTCCCTCAGGCAGACACTCCTAGGGCCAGGATCAGGTAGCGGCTACCTTTCCCTGGCCACATGAGAAGAGAGCTTCCCCAGAGAGGGAGTGATGACATTGCTGGATTCATCACACTTCACAAAAACACAAGATGACCAGGAGTCAAGTAATATTTACATAGGTAATAGAATTTAGAACGACAGATCAATGGAAGGGATGGCGAGTAGAGAGCATAAGAAAACAATCAGTCAAGTGCAAAGCTGTGTCAAGGGGGTCACAAGTATGGGCTAGCAAACTAAGTGAATTGCAAAGTGTGTTGCGACAGAAAGCTTAATGTTTCTTAAATATAAATTCTGTCTGAATATTTTAGTAATAGTTGAAGAGAGGGAGTAGTAGTGTGGAGGAGGCAGTAGTAGAGGAAGGAAGGCGGTAGAAGAAACTTCAAAGGATGGAGGCGACGACTAGCAGGAGTGGAAGACAGAGGGACAGAAGATTGGAGAGAGGAGTGGATACGAAGAGGAACAGCACTAGGAGACTAAGTGTGATAGAAAGGGGACTTAATCCAATCACCTGTTTGAAAAGCACAATTGCCAAGTCCTAATAGAACACTAAGAATTGGATAGAGTAGGGAAAGTAAGGAGTCCTTGAGGGAGTTTAGCTAGAGAAGACACATCTACCTTTAGCTCTTCATTCATAAAATAAAACAAATTAGGAGTTACTGGTCAACCTTCTCTATATAGTAGTTAAAACCTGTGTTAGGGAGGAGGTGCTAATGAAGATGGGAGTGGGAAAGACAGCCCTAGGGGCCACAAAGAATGCAATAGAAACCCTAGAACCACCTTGGCAAGTTATGGGATCTACTAGGCCGCGACAGAGAGGTCAGCCACACACCAAGGGAACGCAGACAAGACCTCTGAAACAGGAGATTCCCGGATTACAGCCAGCACAGAACCCTGGGAAAGAGAAGTTTGGGAGATAAGAGTGGAGTTGGAATTCTTAAACCTTGATCAAATAACAGAAGGATTGGAATACTCCCCAGAGTCAGGACACCCAGACCACACTCCCATACCAGATCATTTGTTCACAGCAAACACCATACTAAACCCGGAACCAATGGAGAGCCTATTTGACCCTGTAGAAGTCTTGTCAACTGAGCCAAGTCTCATCCGGAGCAAGCGGGTTGAGTAGTGTGAAGAATAGCCCTGCATTCCAACAGTAGAGAAAACCTTCCTCAGAGGACGACAAAGAGATAGTAGAAACCCCAATACTTGCAAGGAGCCCCATTCCCAGAAGCATTAGTCTACCCTCAAACTCCCTGGAAGATCTGTTAAGGGCCCTGACACAAACAGCAATAAGTGAGAGTTACGATCCATCCACACCAGGTTTACCGGAGCAAGGCCATGGGCCTGTGTGCAATGGATGTGGTCACCCTTGACTGGGATGAACAATTGGCAGTTGTCCTGCGAAGGAAGTAGTCACAGTGGTGAAGAACGTGCACTCCTCAACCGATGAGGCAGAACCCGAAGGACTCCTTCACAAGCAATCTCCACATTACATTACACTAGAACTACATCATTTGTACATCATTTCTTTCATGAACAATAAGATGGGACTGTCATGTTTATGAATCACTCCATTATTTGGTGGGAGAAGATATAAAGGTGCCGGAAGGACTTGCTGGCAGGAATGCATGCCACTTTGCAACTGTCATGTTGCCAAACCAGTGAACTAATGAGAGGTCAGGGATCGAAATGGAGGGGCCCCTCCTAGCAGAGCTACGAGTGCTCCTGGTAATCTCTTTGAAAGTCCAAGGCAGGCGCTGGTTTCAGCTCCTGCTTCGTTACTCCCCTGAGAATGTGCATAAATCAGTCCTGTCAGGCTCACCTGTGAGCCAAGACAAAGTTGACTTCCAATTTAAACAGAGCAAGTGTGCCACCAAAAGCATCACACCGCAAGAAATTGAACAAATTGCAGTAACAGCTCCTGCATAAGTGATGCTTGCCTTAATAAATTGCGTGCACTATTTAAAAAGTTTTTCCTTCAGCTCTGTGAAGTAATGGGGTTCTCAGGTTCACATACAAGGCTGGAGTCAGGAGGTAAGTTAATTGGCAAGTTTATTCCATGACTGTGAGCCCCTAGAAGTTACATGGTACATATACTGGAATTTCCATCCTATCCAGCATACAACTCTGTCACTGTCAGAACCCAGACCCCACCAAGTCTCCACATTCCATGTGACCTCACGCCGTTCCAACATACTCACACTAGTGCCAATTACAACACGTCTCCCTCCCTAATAATCACAAAGGGGAAAAGGATCTACTATCACGCAAACCAACTCTCGCAACAATCCACGTGTGGCCAGCATGAAGACCAATTAAGAACCTCGGACAAACGCAAGTACCACCCAGCAACCAAACTGTGGAGACCTCACATCTGAGATCCACACATGCAGAGACAAGAAGCCAAAACCCTGTGAAAATGAACGCAACAATACCAAACACCATTGCACTGCCAAACATGCCTTGATGAAATATGCAAAACGTACCACGCACGCGCTCCAGTAGAGTGGAAAAACTGGAACATGCCTTGACAAAAAAATGCAAAACATGTCACTCCAAAAATGGTAAAGTCCAATACCCAAATTAAATCCAACTCCAATTGGAGACAACCCAAAACAGGTTCAACTCCAATTGGAACTCAAACCTCAACTGCACTCCCTCCTTATACAAACAAATGTTCATGCTTGGATATTATGCACCAGCATGGACACACAACACAGACCTAACTTAACACAGCAAGGTCAAATAACAGTTAAAAAAAAAAAAAACGCAAGTGTCCAACAGCCATAATCACCACAGAACCCACCCGGTATTCTGTACCCCTCCAACACCCTAATAAGAAAACTGTAAACAACAGTCCTGACAACTTGCAGAAACAGCCTGTCATTCTGCAATACCCAACACAATACCACAGTGTCACCAACAACTGTACCCAACAGCCATCACATGCACTACCTACAGAGTACACCGGGTACTCAGTAACATACCACACAAGCACTGTAACCAACCGTGTCACAAACTCACCAACATCATAAGTACAGGACTCACCCAGCATCCTGAAATACACCACGCACTGTAATAACAGTGTCACAAACCCTCACCAACACCACACAATGTAACCAACAGAGAAAACTAAACCAAAGGTGTAACCAACAGCCAACACCAACCTATAGAACCCACCCGGGATTCCGCAATACACGCTAAACCATTCACACACACCAACACGTCAACAAAACACAGAGAAAAGGACAAAACTAACAAATGGCAAAAACAAACCAAATGCATTAAATAGGTTAAAAGATACATCATTTAATACAGTTGACCATAAACAGTTCCCCAAATGTCCAATCCCCAATAAAACAAAAACATCTGCAGCACAAAATCTCAATGAAATAATAAAAAACAAGGAGACAACCCCACTCCCACATGTCCATGCTGCCCACCTGAAAGGAAAAGTGTTGATCATAATACAATAGGCAACAAAAATGTACTCTTAACAGGGTACCCAGGGGCCACAACGAACATTCACCACTTTGTCCAGCAGGCCCCAGAACAAACACCTAGCCTTGACCAATGCCAGTATAAAACATCACTAACCCTGAGGCCAAAACATACCACCAACAACCAGAATCACAGGTCTCCCCCAAGACAGCTACCCACATTAATCATGTCACAAGGTAAGGCCTCTCAGCTGCAAGTAACCCCCGGAGTTCTGGGCCCAAATCCCTCGCATTCCTAAAAAACTTGCAGAAATCCCAGACAATTTCTGCATTTTTGGAAGGATGTGGCACACACTTGCCCGTCCAAGCAAAAACCGTAACAACTTCCTTGGTGTCCACCAACGCCACAATGTACCTTAAACCGTTCGATGCCCGCAGAGGCCATTTGGCTCTGCCCCACAGGGGTCGGGCGGTTCAATCATCCTCAGCTCCCCCACTCTCGCCATGCTCTTGGCGCATTGTCTCCTGCTGCACATCGTCCCATTCTCTGAGGATGTCCAGCTACCCATTACGACACAGAGCTGACATTCTAAAGCTCCCTTGAAGGCTTGTCATGCACCCATCTGCGCAGTGCCGACACAGGCCAGGTCTCCATGACAACACAGTTTCTTTAACGTCTCCGCAAGTTACATGCTCACTTGTGGCGTCACTGCTGCACCAACGCGCCACTGCACTGACATCACCATTACACACAGTGCCAAGGGAGTCAGACCTTACTGCGTATTCCATGGAAACTGTTCCAATGGCTCGCTCAGCCCGCTACTCCTGCAGTCCTCAGCACCCTCTTCTTTGTGGACAGGAACCTTCAGTTGGACTGCCTGGGCACGCTTCAACCGGCACAATTCCAACATACTCACACTAATGCCAATTACAACACTGGTTTTGAAAGCGAAGTCCGTTTTACTCCTTTTCCCAAAGGAAATTAGTGGCAGTAGGGGCATTTCTTTCAGACCCTATTAAAAGGTCTAATAACATTTTGTTACAACACTTTCTCAAAGGTTCCTTTGTAAACGTTGTTTACGGTCTGTAGCTCAAAATGGATAAAAGAGTTCAAAGAAATATTTTAAGTACTAATAATGTAGATCAACTTTTTTTGTTTTATTGATTTTATTATTTTAAAAAAACTTAAACTATGTCCAAAGGTCTACATGCATCCTCCTCCATTTACCATTATCTCAAAAAACACAACACATCAATCCTTCAAACATAAAAAAAACAAAATGAAATGTCACAGTTTTACAAAGTGTCTTAAGTGTTTTACCATTGTTACTCACTTCCCGTCATCACTCCTTTAGGTATTTCGGTTTTACAATGAAATTGCATCCCTTCTAAAAGACCAAGAGCCCACTTACCAATCCTGCGCCAGGATTTAGTGCTGGCTACTCTTGTGCTTACTACCTGCCCCCCCATTTCATTACGGTTTGAAGATCTCAGTGATCAACTTTTACGAGTGCAAATATCAGCGCTGGCTTTTCTACTAGGCGCACCATATACCACCATTCGTCTGCAGTCAAGAAGTCTACATGCTTTACAAACGTCCCCATGTAGACACATCTCTGGTTCTTCAAACCCGCACAATGTACTACTAAGTGCTTCAGGACTCAGCAGGATCTTTCTGCCCGATTCGTTATCCAGTCATCGTCGTATACCCGACGTTTGAATCGATTTCATTATTAGGTCTTCCATAGAGTTAGACATTTAACGCATTCATATTTCCAGTAGGAAAACTGGCCATTCCATTCTTTTACCTTGTACGGACCCTAATATTTTTAAGGGAGGGGCCGAATCAGCAGTAAGGCACTTGCGAAACAGGCTTAGCGACTTCCAAAGGCTTACTGCCTGCATAGAGTATAGGCCAAAGGGGCAGTCCCTTGGGGAGACGCACCACATTCTTCCAGAATAATCGTTCAAGGGCATCCCATGTTTTCCATGGGAGGTTCAGGCCTGCCTCTGCCCTGTATGTCAGGAGAAACTCACAACAAGGATCATTGAGAATTCCCTGTATTTATTGTGAGGACCAGACCGTGGCAGGCTACGTTTTTAACTTGCATTCTTATACTCAAGGTCCATGGGGTTTCAATTGTGCTCCGATTTATACAGACTCCAAGGTAAGTAATCTTTTCGGTTTTTTCCAAGTATTGTTCCCCGATCTGCCATTCAAATTTGCACCTTTTTGCCCGACCACCTGGGATGATGATCATCCCCTTCGATTTATTAGGGTTTACACGCAGGTTATTTTTTTTATATAGGTTTCTAGACTCGCAAGTCTTCTTTGTAAACCTATGGGGGTTTTATCCAACAGAATCAGGTTGTCCGCGTATAGGACCCAAGGTATTGGACATACGTTTATTCTGAGGGGAACGGCGGTCACCTTGGCTTGATGTTCTGCTAAATCAGACGTATACAGACTAAACAAAATTGGTGCCAAGGGGCAGCCTTATTTAAGTCCCTGATAAGTCATCATTGCTTTGGTCAGTCCTCTCTGTATTATCACGCGCAGTTGCATAGAGGTTCCTGAATAGAGTTCCATCATTGGTTCTAACAGATCTCTCGGGCAACCAAACCCCTTAAGCTTTTCCCACAATAAGCCTGCTCTAGGTCAACAAATGCTACATAGATTTTATTTTTTTCCCCCTCACAAGCTGTAATTTTAAGAGGTTTGTCAAAAGGAGATTTATCAATGTCCCTTATCCCTTGATGAATCCCGTTTGCTGGGGATCCAGAATCTCTGCTTCCCTAGTCCATTTCATCAGGTATCCCAATATCAGTGATGCAAACAGCTTACCAAGAATATCAGAGAGGGCGATGGAACATTTGTCCTATCGCCCTTCTTAAAACTAGGCACCATGATTGCCTCGATCCTGGACCGCGCTATCTTCCTTTTCTTCATTATTAGCTGAAATAGCCCTGGAGGACTTAAGCTTTACAACAGAGTCCATCAAAATTCAATGGCTCATGGGTAATGGCCATGGCCCAGAGGAATCAGCCAACGTGGGAAAAATATTGGCACTGTAAAACTTTTCAGTAATATATACAGCCCATTCAGCGCCAGAAACTGGATTTAAGGTCTTGATCATTTTAAATCGCCCCTAGCTGTCGCCAGAATCTTCCGGCTATCTCGACAATCACGCATTATCATTGCCTGAACAAATCGCTGCCAGGCAGACCTCCTTTCAGACAGGCGATATTGTTTTAGCCACACACACACCAAAATTCGCCCTAACCATCTTTATGGCGGGCTGAACCTGGGATACACTACCCGACACCGGCCCTGGGCGATAAGGGTTCTGATGTCACATCGCATCCTACGTTTGCCATCCCGTATGTTTACATCGAATGGCTTGTTAGGCCTATAATTGCCGCTTATGGCCAGAGAGCCCACAGATTGGCTAATAGAATGGCCCAGCTCGTGTATCCAAAGTTCGATGGCTGTCGGGTCTTTGACTCCAAGGCCAGATCGGTCTACCATATCCAAAGGGAAGGTCATGGCAAACATCTTTGTGATCTTTTTTTTGGCGCCAACTAATTCCGGTTTTCAGCCAAAGCCCCCCTGCACATAAAATTGAATATCTAACAGGAGGAGCGTGTGATCACTGTTGTCGTTAGGGATCACTTTTAACGCTGCCACTCTGTCCAATAATCTGGGATTCTCGGCTATGTAGTCCAATGTGTCCTCTTTAGAGCCCATAGTCCAGGTCGCACTTCTGGGCTGGTCTCCCACGGTGCGTCCGTTGAGCAGCACGAGATCACAGCCACTGCCTACCCTTCTTATTGGATCTCCTATGTTTCATGGTGCATCGTTCGAACACATTTTTAAATGTGCTACCCACTTCTCGATCGAAAAAGCTAGCGTTCCAATCGCAGCACAGAAGTACTGCATTATCAGCTGAGGCTGTACACCAAGCAGACAGGACAGAATCTAATTCCTCAAAAAGGCCCTCTGCAACATCCGGACCTGAAGGGTAATAGATATTTATGACCAGCATGTTTTGTCGTCGTAACCCCTCAGCAAATACAGTTATTTCTACTGCGAGTATGCTACCACCTGGGGGTCCCAATACTATAGGTGTGGGGTTGAGATCGTTTTTGACCCCAATCCTGAGCCCACGAGCTGGGCGGCCATGATCTAAGAGCAGGCGTTTGAAATATCATGTAGCTATCAAGTGCTACGTCAAAAGTGACCCATGTCTCCTGCAGTGCAAAGATTTTCCACGCTGTAAGACAGCCCCATGTCCCACCTTGTTGGTACTAGTGGGTAAAACCCCTGATATTCCAGCCGAGTGTGGCAAACTTTCACTGGGGAGGACATTTTTGGGTAATCATGTGTTGCAGCCATTGCCAGCCCCGTGCATCCTCAAACTTCCCGCTCCCTGCACCAGTTTTACCCTTATTAGGTGTTTTGGAACCCCTCGTGAGCACATGCACTCAGTACACTTCCGAGGGCTAGCCTCATCCTGCACTGGGATGTCCAATACATAACCCAAGTGCATTAGAGAGGATTGGTGTTGATGTAGAAGTGCAGCTGTCACCAGCCAACAGCAATAAACCTTAGTAGACTTGGCTGGTGCAGGAGTGATTTCACAAATTTGAAATCTCTCGAATTCAGAATTCTTAGAGATGGGATTTTATTGAACCGCGCCATCAACTTAGACCGATTGAGTGGACATGCCTTCTTAATATCACTCCCTTGGGCAATGATCACCTTTTTCGGGTCAGCATAACCAAAGGCACATTACAAGGCATTTGTCGTTGCTCAGGAGGGTGCACAGGCATCGGTCGAGGAAAGCTTTCCTCATTTATGGCACCAACATCTGTTGGAATATTACTGATACTACAGGCATTAGGTAGGGAAGTGACCTGGGAGTTTCCAGGATCTTCCGCCGCTAACCAGCTTGTTAATGTACCCACACTTTTGGGCAGATCTACGTTTTCTTCTGGCCACTCTTGTACATTGTTTCTTGGAAAGATTTGTTCAAGCGCAATGTAAAGTTGAGGGGTTGAGCATCTAGGAGGTAAATTCCAGGCCTCTGGGGCGGCCACATTCTTTTTCAGTTTTTTGTTTTTTCTGGTTTGTAATCTTTTGGCCAGTCGTACCTGGTTCCTAGATGGGGAAAAAGTTTGTAGGGTTCACCCGCCCTCGTTAACATTGAAAGGGTCACTGTCACCGATCTCAACCTCATCGGCAACTAAAATTGGTGTCGGCGAGGGCAGAGGTCCACCTACAGCAAGTCCATTTACACACACAGGCGGATCAATAGATCCTGATGGTGGCTGAGCCCCAGGAACCCTCTGGCCATTAAGTAATTCAAGCATGGCAGCTGTTGCTGATCCCTGCTTTTTCACATTTTCATGCATTGCCCCACTAAGTTTTAGGAGTATTTTGACGTCAAAATGCAATGTGCAGTTACTTTGGGCGGGGACAGTGGTATCATAGGTTCTATAATTATCTGGATTGGAATCAGAATTGGCCTTAGTCTCGTATAGCAGGTTTGGACTGGCCGAGCATTGTGGGCTTAGAGGTAGTAATGAAGTTGGAATGACTGGGCCAGTGATTACAGCAGGGGAAGTACTAGGACCCAAAGAGGGATGTGGAGGGGGGAGCTAATAAACTATGCCCTCCAACCCCTAGACCAGAAACTCCTTTATCCAGGAAAGGGCCAGCATTTGCTTCCATCTGGCTCACAGCCGTGACCACTGAGGGGCACGAGTCCCAAAGCTCAAAATTTGAAGCCACTGGCAGTGCGCTATTTTGCAATGCATAGCACAACTGTAGGAGTGAATCATTATCTAGGTCCAGGGGGGTGGAGCTTGTATCATGTTCAAGCAATGCCTTATTTTCAGGCAGTAGTGGAATGTTGGAAACAGCAGGGGTTTTAGCCAGAAAGCATGCATCAAGAGGACCCTTCCAAGCCCCCTGTGCCTCAGCGTCCAATACTGGCATCCCAATGCCTTCGATAATGGAAGTGTTCACCCCCGTGTGTTTGCGTGAGCGCAGGCCGTAAAGTGTTTTACTGCGCCACGCCATCGCCTTTGAGCGATTCTGTGCTTTCCTCGGCATCAGTAAAATAGGGCCCAATTAAAGTATCAGTGAACACTAAGTATAATGGTGCGAAGCAGCCATACAGACGTATCACCAGTTAATTACTACCACCAGGCACAACCCTTTCTCTCGAATCCGCATTACACTAAACTAGAACGCTCTTGCCATGTAAAGACTTTGCAGGTCTAATCTCCCCAAAGTCTCAAACTATACAGCGATGTGCGAGTACGATCTAAACCACTCGCCAATAAAGGGCTTGTCACACGATCAGACACGCATCAGCAGAGTCACACTCAGGCCCTAACGCACCACCGGTTATCACAACAGTACTGAAGAGGGGACAGCGGACAGTCGAACAAATTCACACCGCAAAGTTCAGTTTTCACAGTTCACAATGTCCCATATAGAAAGGTCTCACCATCAGAGGGTATAGCAAATAATGATCAACACAATGCGTCTGAAATGAATGTCAATGTGAACTGTTGGCGTACTAAGAGAACAATACCGACAAGACAGATGGACTAGCTGTACACTACGTCCTTTAAATATTACAGACAGTATTTAAGGAAGACACAGAAAAAACAATAGACAAGGACGTATGAGAAAGTGCTTTTCGCCCAAAATACAGGTTGGCTTACCTAGTACTTCAAGCCCTTGCACGTCTCTGCGCAACAATTTATATCTAATGCTCCCAACAGACACCTCTAGGCACTTGCGCAGTGCGTGCGCATGCCTAGTTAAGTAGGAACTACTGATTTAGGGCGGATTCCAATTAGTAAAAGAAAAATAAGAAAATGGGACATATTGGGCAATTTTATGTTGTCTAAAGTTCTTGTAAGGCGTACCACAGCAGCACTATTAGAACGTTTTTCCACGGGTCACAATGTCGATCAGGCAGCGTCTCCTCCAGTCAACAGACACTTCTAGGCACTTTTATGCACTTCCGCAGTGTCGCTTAAGTCACTATTAAGCAAACACACACTTTGCCAGGGAAGAAAAAAACCTCAAGGGAGAAGACAATAGCAATGGCAACGAAAGCTATCAATAGTAAGGTGAAGCAATCGTCCCTAGACACGTTTGCCAGAACTACGCAAACAATGAAAGGCACGACGACACAAACGCCCAGAGCAAGTGTGGGAGATACACAAGGAAGGATGGACAAGCATGTACTGGTGGCAATAGCGGAACTTGAAGCGTCTCTGGAGTTAAAGATAAATGCAATGCAAATAGACATGAATCTCTTGAGACAAGACGTCGAGGTACTGTCGAAGCGCACAGGGGCGCTAGAAAAGGAGGTAAAGGCCAACACCAGCAACTGCAAAGAAAACTCCCTGGAAGCATGTACCTTGAAACAACAGGTGCAGAACCAGGAAAATAGAGGGGAAGAGGCGAAAGCCAAGCCAGGCGTAACAACGTGCAAATTATCGGTCTACCGGAAGGCGAGGAAGGCCAAAACCTGACCAACTACATCGAGGACATGCACCTGCAGAAAATGGGAGCATGCTCTCTCACCCAGAGGTTCACAGTAGAGAGGGCGCACAGAGTCCCAACGCAGAGGCCGCAGCCCAGTGCCCCGCTGAGACCTATAATTGCTAAAATACTTAACTATAAGGACAGGGAGAAGATCCTAGAACATTTCCGTAAAGGTGGCACAATCAGTCGAGCGTCAGCAACAATCACTGCATACTTTGACTCATTCTTTGTTTCTTTTTACCTAAAAAGTGTAGTCTAAGGGCCGGTGAAAAGGGGACTATGAGTGGCCAGCACCAAGTTTATGCTACTATATCCGGCGAAGATGAAGGTGCGACATAAGGATCATGCTTTGTTCTTGGACACCCCGGAAGACGTGAATAACTGGATGGACAGACAGAACATGCAGTCGGAGCAGCGATACCAGAATGGAGAAGAACCCGATAAGTAAAATGACATAGGGACTCCCAATGCACATTTCAGGGGAGAGGAGTAGATGAAACGGGGGGGTGGTGACAGAGGCACTTGGACTATTATGCAAGTCCTATTAATGGTATCGAAATGAGGGAGTAACAAGTGCTACATAAGAAAGGGCAGCACAGAATCACTCCTACCACTCACTGGGCAGTTAGACACACAGAATACACCGTTAGGGCAACAGGACCAGAACTATGAAGGATGTGATAAGTGATGAGTCGGAGGGGGCCCTAAGACACATCATGGGGTGAGGGGAGGATGATTAGAGCGGTGGCGATAGAGACAGACTATTATGTGGTTATGTTTTAAGACCCATTACTATAAACATGATGCAGGAGTAACACGCACTGCACAAGAAAGGGCAGCACAGGAATCACTCTTACCCCCAGTAGGTTAGTTAGTAGTGATACTGGTAGTACAGTATCCGCCTGCCGCACTCAAATTACTGGCAATGGATGAGGAAAGGAGAGAGAAGCAGGAATGCCCGAGATTCATTTTTGGAGATGGGCAATTGTTGGGGTTAGGTATGGGGGGGGTGGGTGTTATTAAGAGGATGGCCTACAGACAAGCACCATGAAACAATGGAAGGAGGGGAGGGGTCGGGGGAGGGGTGCAATAGACCCTGGACGAGATGGGGGAACCTAAGATAATAACCTGGAATGTAAGGAGGTTAAATGATTATATTAAACGCAACAGGGTAATGAAATACCCGAAACGGCAAAAAATAGACATAGCACTATTGCATGAAACTCACCCGACCAAGGAGAAACAGGTAGCGATTATTAGAAAATTGAAAGGGGTGACCCTAGGGGCAACCTATTCAGCGTATGCAATAGGTGTCATAATATGGATAGCGCCTCATGTCCTGTTAAAGCTATTACGGTCTACCGAGAATAAGGATAGCAGGATGGTTATGATTCGGGGGTTAGTGGAAAGTAAAGAAATTTTTATCATCAATGTGTACGCCCCGAATCAAGACACTGCAGCCTACTTCAGAACCCTGTACACCAAGATTAGTCCTTATATAGATGGGACGGTGATGTGAGGGGGAGACTAACTGTACCCTAGACCCAAGGATGGATAGATTGGACGAGAAGATAACTCACCCAACCCCAGCTGCTAAAGCTCTGAGCACCCTACTACAGGCCTTTAGGTTGGTAGACGTGTGGAGGATACGACACCCACAGAGTAGAGAGTATTTGCATTATTCTGCCCCACAGAACCTATATACAAGGTTGGACTATGTATTCACCGGAACAGACTTAACAAAGGAGGTGATACAAGCAGAATACAAGCCCATGGACCTATCAGATCATGCCCCGCTGGTGGTAACTTGGCAGTTCCTGCCTCCACGAGCCAGAATACCGATGTGGAGACTCAGGGCAGAGGCACTAAAAGATACAGGGTTCCGCGAGTACCTGAGGGTGGAGGTAGAAGAGTATTTCAAACACAGCACCGGAAGTGTGGATTCAGCCAGAACACTATGGGAAGCATTCAAGGTAGTGCAAGGCATAAATTAGTTTTCAAAAATTGATTAGCAGAATTTGCTAATTAAAATCTTTTTGGATTAGTAAACAAATTTCATTGAGTAGCAATTTTGTACTCTTATGTTAAATGTCACTAGAAGTTATTTGTACCCAAGACATAACATTAGGATGAATACTGCATTTTTATGTATCTCTGAAGAACTCCATTACTGCAATAAGGGCCTGTAAAATGTAAAGGTTAGGTGCATAAATAAAAATAGATATGATAAAAAGTCTCTGAAAACATGTTTCAATGCATGGCTCTGTGAGGCTGGGTGCAGTCAGTGTTGCACAGGGCAGTGTCCTTCAAATTGTATGCTTGACCTTTCATTTCCTGTGTAGGTAGAAGTTTCATAAAACCAAAAGGTTCTCAATGTTAAAGGAAAATCATAGCCCGAGACGTAGTATGGTTTTGCGGCAGGGAGGGTTATTGTCAACTTCACATGGACAAGATAACCCTTGCCGGTCATCGATATCAGCTGTATTCAATATAGCGTTAATTACAACTTTCAGCGGGGGGAGCAGGGCCGCTAACGGTCCTGATGCCAGAGTCAGGTAAGCACAAGCACAGCATTCCAGCCCTGCACATCCATGAAAGGGGTATTTATCGCTATTGGGACTACCATCCAGTATGTAGAGCTGCAGATCTACTGCTGTACATACTGGATGGAACTATAGATCACTACTTGCGTAAAGTTCTAATTAGCTTTGAGTATTCATTATGTAATAGGAAATAAAGTACGCAACTAAGCAGCGTGGATGGTGTAGAATATTTTCGTTTTGCGGTCATCTCACTTTCAGGGGAGCTAGTAAACAGGGTGAAACGATAGGATGACAAGGAATTTGAGATCAGCTCATGGGTTGAGCACCAGTTTCACAGATTATGCTACCAGCAGGTCACAGAACTAGGTTTGACATCAAAAGCATTTGGCCATGTGATCATGTACATTTTCAAAAGTGTTCACTTGTCAATATGATACACTTTCCCCAAAAAAATGAAATATAGTTGACAACATGAACTTTAGATACAATTACTTAAATCTTCCTGAAAACATGTAGACAATGCAGTGTCGCAATACTGTAATTATGCATCATTTAAAAACATGCATTTTTAGGAAGGGAATTACAAGACTGTCTTTTAAAAAAAGAAAAAGATAACACATACTAGTCTTTGCCAGACAGAATACAGTTAGCTTAATAAAAGTAAAATCCAGATTACTTCCGGTTTGTAATTAGACTCCCCAGCAAATTGTATAAAGCTTACAAGGCAGAAATACTTCCCCCACTATTGACGATGCTCAATGAGGCGCTCAGCACGGGTATACTGCCTGAGACTTTACATGAGGCGATAGTCATCCCGCTCCTTAAACCCAATACGCCGGATGCAAAATGCAGATCCTATAGACCCAAAGCATAAAATAAGCGGTATCGCATCGCAATTTGCGATACGATACCGCTGGTTTGCGTTTTAATTTTAGAATCATGTCGCAGAAACTGCAATACGATTTATGGCACCGAGCGCAGAGCTTAAAAGGCACAGATTACTGTGCCTGTTTATTCAAACTCTGTGCTCAATGCACCGACAGTGTGCAGGCAGCAGGCAGAAGCTCCCGGGCTGGGCTAAATACGTAGTATGAGCCCAGCCTGGGGGCGGCGTCGAAGTCACGCTGAGAAGACTTCAGCAGGAGCACCCCAGCTCCACTCACAGACCTGGCTTCAATCCGAGGTAAGGAGTCATGCTGTGGTGTAGGGAGGGTTGAGGAGGAGGAGGGTGCAGGCCTTCAGCGAGCCCCTTGTCTGCGGGGCTGGGTGTTAGCAAGTGGCCACAGCTAGGAAGAAATATTTCGCCTGTCCGTTCGGGTGGGAGAAATATGAATTCCAGCCACTTGCTAGTACCCAGCCCCAAAGTAAAATGGCATGCTGGCAAATCGCCTTTCAAATATTCTTTCCTTCTCGTGATTCGCAAGAAGGAAGGAATATTTGAAATGCCCTCTGCAAGCACACTATGTATTACTGCAGGCCTGGGTGCTTAGAAAGTGGCTGGAAATAATATTTCTCCCGCCCGAACGGACGGGAGAAATGTTATTTCTGCCACTTTCCAAGCACCCAGGCCTGCAGTAATAACGTAGCCTGCTTGCAGAGGGCACTTTAAATATTCTTTCAGTCTCGTGATTAAAGTGCTTGTGGCACCTTTAAGCACTAGGCTGAATAAAAATGCCCTCTGCAAGCAGGTTATGTTATTACTGCAGGCCTGGCTGCTAAGAAAGTGGAAGTGTACAATATCTCACCCGCCCAAATGGGGGGCGGGGGCTGGTGGAGACCACCTAACCATCTCCCCCCATATATCCAGCTGAGCAGTGACACCTGGGTGTCGGGTGAAGCAACACAAGCCGACCCCTGGATTCCTTGGTGGCAGAGATGCTGGCATGCTGCGCCGTCGGCCCCAGTGTCGGTACGCAGCCAGACGTGGAGCATTACACAGAGGTCAGAAGAGGCGGCCCACGAGTCGAAGCGAAGGAGCGGCGCACCTGGGTTAAGAGGGATCGGGCAGCGATACGAGCTGCCCCCAGTGTGGGAGAGTAACGGAGGGCATGAGGTCCGCACCCATCAGAGCAGGCCGAGAAGATCCGCTCGGTCTGCCCTGTGTGGACCTTCCAGGGAGGTACGCAGCACACGAACAGGCTTCGGCCTTACTACGGGTCCCCTGCACCACCTGGTAATAAGACATTTGCAAAGTAAAGGTGTAGCGGCTCAGACCGCAAACGGTTGGTGACAGCGCTCTGGGGATTCACCATTCCCGGCCCACATGGTGAGACTCTTACATCACGGAAACACAGATTGATAGTGAGGCCCACCTGCTGCCTACATTAGTGGGAAAACAGAGGAGCTGAGCGATTGGTGGGTGGGGTGCCCACACGCTGGACATTGTGTGTGGACTGAATCCACTGGATCAGCCATTGCGTTGGTAAAATAGCAGACCACGCCATTAGTGAGGGCACTCATAACCTGTGGTGCCCCAGGCCTACGCCATGCATGAAGAGTGTCCCAGGACATACAGGGCAACAGCCTCCTTCCCAGGGGCCGCTAATGGCTGCAAGACTGTGGGGGGAAATCGGAGTAGAGGAACAAGCATCCTTGGCGACCACCTGAGGGGTTTCCTCCATGGACTTTGATTCGCCCTCGGCGCCTAGAGTAGAAGGAGTCTATAACCTACGTACATTGGGCCTCAGGGCCCGGCAGACACCTGGTGAAGACTGAGCAGAGGAGCCCCATACGCCCAGGGAGGGGTGGGCCCCCGATTTCGGGCGTGTACCCTCCTCCCTGCTTCAAGGAGACCCCACCAAACTGCACCTGAGGCAATGATAGAGCAGGACGTGAACTTGCCTTGGAAGGTCTGAAGCTGCAGAAGGACAGTGAGAGCCGGAGGCCCGATACCAAAATAGAGGCAAGGCAGCGAAACGGATTAAGGGCCAAACCCTGAACCTCAGTGGTGTGGGCCCCCGATACTGGGGCGTGTGACCGCCACATTGGCTACAATGGGGATGAACGACTCAGTTGATCACTGGCCACTGGAGAAATAGGCAAATAAGTGACAGCACCTACCCCTTGGAGAGGCGGACCAGAGGAGGGTACTGAGTAGTGCTGCACATTTGACAACGGATGGAGCCTAGCTGCCGTAACAATGAAGGATCACCGATAGAGTGGCTCACAGAACGATGGACCACCCTAAGGCCCGACCGGCCCCCGACTTCATCCGCTTGTGTGATGCACCGTGGCGGCACAGCAGCTACCATCCATAGGAGAACACTACTGGTCAGAGTGTACTGAAGGCCATTCAAGGGGTAGTTGAAGGTGGTGTATGGATGCACGGCAGAAGTTAGCCATCTACAAATATAACCCACAAACGTCCTGGACCAGAGACCCCGACTAATAGCAAAATGGCGGCGTCAGTGGAGGAATCGGCAGCAACCAAGAAGGAAGGTGCCGCCCTGATGGGAGGAAATAAGGAACATGAGGGCAGACATCGGAAGTAGGGTAGATAAAATTACCCACAGGATAGACAAGATGGAGGAGCGCCTAGAGGAAGTCGAAAATAACCAGACCTTCCTGACTACTTTGTAGGCCCAAATGGACCAACAGATAACGGACATGGAGAGTCGAGATGAGGAATTCCGTCTGAAGATGGATGATTTGGAGAATCGGGAAAGGTGTAACAAAGACTCTTTGGCATCCCGGCCAAACAAGGGGAATCCGAGCAGGCCCTGGAAAGAACGATTCACATAGTTATAAGGCTGGTATTTGAGGAGGACTCCATCGATGAGGCAAAGACCGAGAGGATTCACAGAGCAGGGGTCGATCTTAGCCTGATTCCATAACTACAGTGACAAAACCAAAATCTTGGAGAAAGCGAAGCAAAAAGGGCCCAATCACCTACGGCTCTGCTAGAGTGACGATTTTCCAGGACCGATCCTCACGGACCCTTGCCAGAAGAAGAATGTGCATGCCCTTGACAAAATGGTTGCAGGAGAAGGGTGTACGCTATAGATGGGGGTTTCCGTTCTCCCTCACGTTTGAATTAGAAGGGCAACAACAGAGGTTGAGGTCGGAGAGGGACATCCACAGATGTATGTCCGAGCTGTTGGCCGAATCTGGAAGTGAGCAGAACCCGGGTGAAAGAGCGGATGACAACTGGGAGTGGCATATTCAAGGGCCGAAACAGAGACGTATCCCGGGCTCCAGAAAAAACAGGAGAGTGAATGCTTCACCTGTGGTCGACACCTGAAACACACCGGATGCGCTATAATGTTTGTTAAATGTAATGGTAGTGGCTGTAGAGAGTTTTGTATATTTAGAAGTGGGGGTCCTGTGGGTGTTTCAAAGGCTGAATGTCCCGACAACGTACCGGAAGGTGGGGTACATGGCTCACGGGACTTGTTGGGGATTTGTAATGTTGTGATGTGCTTGTGGAGGGGTGGGGCAGGGGGCTCAATAATCAACAGGTTGAGTTAATGAGGGACCTGGAGGTGATCGGTCCCCGCTGGTGGTCCGAGTTCAGCCTGGTGATGCTAACCGGGTGGTGTCAGACACCTTTGAGGGGGGGGTAAGGGGGAGGTGACAGTGTACTGACCTAATACGGGTCAGTCGCGGTTCCTGCAGAGGACACTCCTGAAATTGATGCTGGAGGCTTCGGGCCACATAATCCTGGGTGGTGACTTCAATTTATGGGCTGATGTTAAGCTGGACAGGCAAGCAGGAGATCCCGGATCACAGGACCCAATGGGTAGAGAGGGTGCTGGGGTCATGGAGATGTTGGAGGTTTATGGGGTCAGAGATGCATGGTAGAATTTTAATCCAAATGAGAAGGGGTACACCTTTTACTCGGCACCCCACAGTACTTTCACTAGAATCTATTACTTGTACATTTCAGGTGACCTATGGGACATGGCGCAGGGCTCCGAAATCTCCCCTTCGCATGGTCAGACCACGACATGGTAAAGGTTGACTTGGATTGGTCAGGGTCGAAGTGGAGATGCAATGAGTCACTGTGGAAGGACACCATGTTCCGAACGGAGATGGCTGGGGAAATTGGGGAATACTTCAAACTGAATAATACTGGAACGGTCCCAAGGAAGACTGTATGGGAAGCAGGGAAGGCGACATGGCGTGGGATCCTGATTTGGGAAGGTGCCAGGAAGAAGAGGGAGAGGGCTCTCATAGAGACCAGGTTGAGGGTGGAGATTGCCCACCTGGACAGGTTGGCAAGGGAAGCCACAGGGGAGAGGGAGATCAGGGCCCTCGAGACCAGACAGAAAAGGGAAGAGCTCTGACTCCTCAAGGAAGACCAAATAGTTCAGAAACTACAGTTCCTGAAACAGAAATTGTATGAAAAGGGTGACAAGGAGGACGCACTGTTGGCTGCCAGACTATGTTGACAGCGCTCCGAAAGGTGGGTGATGGCCATAGAGGAGGAGGGAGGGGTGCAGGACCCAGGGATGGAGAGGATCCCAGAGGCATTAGCAACATTTTATGAGGCTCTACATAAATGAGAGGCCAGTGCGGGGAGGAGGGGTATAGGGTCATACGTAGCTGATAAGAAGCCAAAACTTTCTTGTGAGGAGGCTGGCGCATTGGACTCCCCAATTACAGTAGAGGAAATTAAAAGGGCGGTGTTGCAATTGCCGCTGGGGAAGGCCCCGGGAGAAGATGGCTACACGGCTGGCTATTCTAAGTCCTTTATCTCCCCCCCTCCTCCCCTTCATGGTGGAGCTCTTTAATAATGACATTCTTGAGACGGGGGATGCCCCATAACCATTCTCACGGACATTCATTACAGTGAATCCTAAAGAAGGCAGGGACCCCAAAAGGTGTGGGTCTTACCGTCCCATATCGCTTTTGAACATCGACGCCAAGATCTACACGAAGGTACTAGCAGCGAGACTTGAAATATATATGCCCCGCCTGATACATTCGGACCAAGTCGGATTTATAATGGGACAACAAGGCGCAGACACGATGCAGAAAACTCTGCATTTGATTCACAGGTCACAGAATATGGGGGGTGACCCGGCCATTCTCTCAGTGGACGCCGAGAAAGCGTTTGACAGGGTGGAATGGGGCTTTCTGGAGGAGGTCATGGGCAAAGTGGGATTAGGATCTAGGCAGTGCTCCAGATAAGATTTTGAGGTGGGAGTATTTTACACATGATTTTTCAAATTAGTGAGTAAAAATGAGTTTTCTCCTCTGCAAGAGAGCAAAACATATCCAACATACACCCAATGCATATTTAAAATCAGACCCGTAGCCCAAAAGAGTTGTAGATCAAAGTTTTCTGGCTTGGCTTTAACCATTTTATTACACTTGTGGAAAATATGCTGCCATAAAATAACTTACAAGTACCTGGTACTTACATAACTTCATTTTCAAAATTCTAGAGTCTGGAAACTCTGTTAAGAACTACTATAGATTGAGACTGATGTATTGCCTGCAGAGGGAGTGTGAGTAAGCAATTGCTGGCATATAATTTACTTACAGGAACTTGCACACAAAATCTTAGCAAAAGTCACAAACTGCTAATCTACCTTTCCCGCTGTCTGCTGCAGGAAATTAATGTGGATCGCCAGACACTAGTTAGCAATATCACTTCAAATAACCAAAGTGCAGTCAAGCTGAATTGCATTATGGTAGGCATATTTATAGTTTTAATGGTTTATTGTTTGTGTACAAAGCCAAAAAAACATAATTCTGGGAATTACAGTTAGGAAGAAATGCAGGCAAGTGCATAAATTGAAGACTGATCCCAAAGACCTGCTTCCAGTGCTCTAGATAGGATTTTGATGTGGGAGTATTTTACCCCCTATTTTTAGAATTGGAGAGTAAATCAAATTTCAAGAGTAAAAATTAGTTTTCTTCTTCGCAAGAGACTAATAAGTATTTTCATCCTCCCAATGTGTAGCGTACATTTCAAATTGTGTATAACATGTCAGTAACTAAGGACTACATCCTATTGCTGCTATTTCGTGAGTTACAGTCACACTTGCTGTAAATACTCTCTCCCGTTAACCCCATTTCCTTCTCAATTTCCTCTCCTGCGTTAATCCCTCTTCTTTGCTTTCTTGTTAGTACTCTAGCCCTCTACAATCTAGATTTTTCCATTATGGTCTGTCTCCAGTTAATGATCTTTTTCCTTTGACACATGTCATTCGCCTGCCTCTATCCTCACTTTTTCAATTTCCATCCCTCCAATCAGCTGTTGGTTTTTCCCGATTGTCCTGTGTCTCAATTTCTGATTTGCTTCTAACACTCACACCTATTGAGAGAACAGAGGGGTGTGTGTGTGTGTTCGTGACCCTTACCTCAATTTCCTTACTGTCACTATCTTTCTTCCTCCTGTAGCTCCTTGGTCTCTCTCCCTCTGTTCTTGCAGTACCTCTTGACTGTTACGTTCACTGTCATCTCTGCCCCCATTCTGCCACCTTTAGTGCCATGTATATCTCTTTACGTTCTGAGATACCCGAGCTCTGGATTTAGCCATACCAATACTAAATCCTAACGTTTCCATGTAAGAAAACGGTTCCACTTCAAAACGGAAAGTCCTTTTAAATGTGAGGAAACTTTTTTTTTTAATTTGGCTACATAATACAGATTAGATTATTTTCCAGTCCTATATCAGAGGAAACATCCCAACGCCAGCAGTTTGCTGGTGTTCCATCATGAGCACAGCAACCCAACACTATTAACACGTTTTAAAAAACGATTGTTGCATCGATTCTTCTTTATGATTAATGGAAAGGAGTGGTGGGAGCAGGGGGTTTGGATGTAATGCCACAGATCACTGGACAGTGGTATTCCTGTTTTTATGAGTGGACATTAAACGCTTCATGAACAATCACAAGTAAGGTGGTCTATTTCTGGTCTGACCATTCTGCTCATGTTACTGCCACCGTCTCTTCACAGCTTGCAGCCGAGACTCTAAAATGGACTTTAAGTGGGAGACTAAGCCGTAGGGTCATCCGTGCTGTGCCTTTGTTAGCAGAGTATTGAGTCTCTGCCACAGTGCAGCAGTTGAATTCACTTTGGGCTCTCCACTCTACTCCAAATGCAAATTAGCCTTGCAAACATGGGTCCTTTCAGCTGGGCTTGTTTATGCACTTTAAGATGATCATGATTGCACACACTTTATGCAGTGTACACTGGAGTCAGCCCTAGATAATGACATCTTCACCCTGGGCCATGGCTTACATAAAATAGTAGTCACAGCCATGGACCTTGAAATATCAGCTTCCCATTGCCTCAGATCCTGAAAAGGGGGCCTAGTCCACCGGAATTGCTCCCTGGTCTGTAACCCCCAGTAAATACCTTAATTTTGAAGAGTACTGGCACACAGAGGTGGTGCTTTCTGCTTTGCAGCCCAACAGTGAATGTGGCACTTCAGAAATCTCGTAAAGGACTGCTGCAGTGCCATCTACTGGATAAAATATGGAATTAATTCACACAACTGCTATGAATAGCTGCGTAAACGCAGTAAAAAATGAAATTGATCGTATTAACCTATTTTAAGTGCATAAAAAGGCATCATACGCCCCTTATCTGGAGGGCTGGATCTAGGTTCATGAGGGAGGTAATGGCAGTGTACACCTCTGCCAGGGCGTCAGTGGCGATTAATGGGGACTACTCCCGCTGGTTCAACTTAAGTAGCAGCACGAGGCAGGGGTGCCCCCTTTCACCGATAACGTTTGCCCTCTCCCTCGAACCCCTGGATCAGAGAATTAGAGGAGACCCTCAAGTGGAAGGTCTCATGGTTGGAGGGGTGGAGTACAAGGTGGCTCTATACGCGGATGACCCGTTACACATACGGAACCCTCTGTCCTCCATACCTAGGACGATCCAATTGATCAAACAGTATGGTGCACTATCTAGCTTCAAGATCAATAGGGCCAAGTTGATCCTATTCCCAATGAAGGGCAGGGAGATGGTAGTAGATTTGCTTCACTGGGACAAATGGTGGGAGGGGACACCCTGCGATACCTGGGGATAAATCTCACAAGGAAGATAGGTGGCCTGTTCAATGCCAACTTTCCCCCTCTGGCGACTGGTTTCCGGGCTGACTTAGAGAGATGGAAGAAAATGAGCATATCTTGGCTTGGCCGACTCAATGCCCTGAAGATGGTCTGCCTGCCTAGATTTCTATACCCATTTCAAATGCTCCTGATTCGCCTTCCAGAATCATTCTTTCGAGAGGAGAAGGGGCGATGTTGAAGTTCTTATGGCAGGGGAAGAAAGCGAGAGTAGCATATGATGTCCTCACACTGCCCAAGGACAGGGGTGGGGTGGGACTCCCGAATCTGAAGGAGTACTATGAAGCGGTACAGCTAAGGGTCCTCATTACCCATTTAAGAGGTCAGAAGGAACGGCAGTGGATTGCTCTAGATAATATCAATTTAGCCTCCACCACGGTGGCAGAATCGCTGTGGGTACCAAGAAGTATGCTCCCACGTAAAGTTAGGGACCACCCAATACTGGGTACCTTATGGGAAGTTTGGTGGGAGCGGGGCGACGTGCGAGGAATTACCTCATGACCATCTCCCTTGAGTCATATCTGGGCACCTGGGGTCCGGGACGCAATCCCAAACCCCGAAAGATTTCAAGCTTGGTTTGAGGCAGGCCTGGAGAGGGTGGGCCAACTGTGGAAAGCGGGCACTTTTACTACAGTCACTGACCTGGTAGAGGCACTGGGCATAGGTGCCCCCTCAGTTTTCTCCTTCCTCCAGGTTAAACAGGTTTTTACGGTTGAGAAATGGAGGGAGAAGATTCAGAGAGAACTTACCCCCTTTGAGGAGCTCCTAGTTAAACAGAGGAAAATGAAGGGTTTGATCTCTGCCATGTACAGAGCACTGGTGAATGCTGGGAAGGGGTCAACGGAAAGTCTGAGGTTACGATGGGAGAGGGATTTGGGAACGGACATAGACCCAGACCTTTGGGGGAGAATATGTAAAGGGGCCTTGCAGATCTCAATTGCTAGTCAGTATAAGCTGCACGCCATTACATTTCTCCATAGATGGCAATCTGACCCGGTAAGGCTTTCAAAGATGTTTCAGTCAGCTAGCCCTGGGTGCTGGCACTTGGTGAGAGAGCCGATTATTGGCACATGTAGTGGGGTTGTCCCCAAATCAGGGTGTTCTGGGACAAGGTTTTGGGGTGGATAAGGGAACTGGATGGGATTCAACGTGCTAATGAGCCGTTAGTGATACTATTTGGGATGCAGGAGACCGATGGGTAATTCAGGAGGATGACGGGGCTGGCAGAGCCACTCTTGCTCGCGGCTAGAGCCTGCCTTGTGATGCAATGGAAAAGTACCAAGATACCAGGAAAGAGTGGATTAATGTCGCCACAAACCTATGTATAATAGAAAGGATAACCGCACTGCTCCATGGGAAAGCGGCGCAGCACAAACTGTTATGGCTAAATATTTGGACAACAAGTAGTAGAAAACTTTGAACAACGCGTATGTGGATGGGCTGCAGTAGATAGACAAATATACTAGGAGAGTGCCCACTCTCACTCACGCTGGATGATATCTCATTGTACGCCCTCCTGAGGTGGCCAAAGGCAGGGACTAATTTCAGGATAAAACACTGGCCACATACCAAGACGATAAGGTCCGGAGAATTACAGAAATGTTCTGAGTCCGGTGTCGCAACAGATGACATTCGCTGATGTAGATCCCTGTCCGTGGTGTGCAGACATCTCTGCATATGCGCCCTACCGCCAGTGTCTGCGAACTTCATTGCGTCTTCGCGGACAGGCTCATGTGACCATATGCGTGCGCCGTGATCACATGTTTGCAGACGTGTCCCACGCTTCGCTGACTTTTGAAAACTGTATTTTCGGCCGATCTAGTGAGTTTCAGGTAAAAACTGCCCTTCCACACCTCCAAGCCCCATTTTTAACACTTTACTGAACAACTTTTTGCGCTGTTTTTCGCTCAATAAATTTAACGAACTTCAGGCATCATCGTGGACCCCGAACAGAGTCACGTGACCGTGCGGGCACTTGCGACATGTCCACGAACGGGGCTGTGTGCGTCGCAGACACTTTGAAACTGGAGGAAGTTTCAAGTTGCAAGTTTACTCTTCTACGGCTTTCAAAACTATTGCCACAACTATTTAACTACAAAAATGGCATCAGCCATGTCTATGCCGCCTCGCCAGGGGCGGCCACCAACCAACAGCTGGAGGAGCTGGACAGGGGAACAGGCACGATGATGCAGACAAAGATCAACAGCACCAGGAAGATGAGATAAAGGAAATGCTTACCTCCACCATCCACCACCCAAAGAGAATCACAGGTGTGGCAGTTCTTTAAAACCGTATCAGGGGTACCAAAGGCTCAGGCTACCCATGTTGAATGCATGGAGTGTGGAATCCTACTTAGTTGTGGACGATGACTTAATTGCCCCTTATGGCGCAAATCCCTGCTCGCCCTCCTCGACCCTAGGTACGGCTGTATGGAGTGGGCACAGAATCAACAGTCTTTAGTTCCTGCCCTTGGCTTCTTATGTGATCTGCCTGTTACGAAATCTAGCCGTTGAAGACAGGAAGCTGCTATTCTGTGGTTAGAAAGAGGAATTGATCATGTCGAGTTCATTGCAAGGAACAAGCTATTCGTTTGCTCTTGGCTGAACCCACAAGCTTATTCATCAACGGCAATGTATCATCTACAGCAAATGCCTACCTTTGTCTGTTGACAAAAGCCCACGCCTTGTGTGCAACCGTATACTTTGTATTCACTGCACAGTAGTGGTCATTTGCTGTTGCCATTACTGATCTGTGGTTTAACTGTCTCAGCTCGTTCATAACATTCATAAATCATGACAGATATGGGCACCAGTCTTTTGGTACCACCTCTGTATGCAGCCACACCCGCTCAAACCACGAGGATGCTCTGAGAAAGGCTATTCCTTTCTCGAGAAGTAGCAAGCCGTCTTCCTCTACCTCATCTTCCTCAACCGCTCCTACAACCATACAGGCTACTCAGATACAGATGATCCCATCAGCTGCCTCGCAAGCCATAAAAGACGCTGTTGATCCAAATCTTTCCAAGACAACAATACTGTCAGATCTTGCAAATTCTTAAAAGTCACAGTAGACCTGCAGGGCGAGTTCCTTAGTTTACGTAACTGACCTAAGAAAAATGCACTTGTCCCAAAGGGACCCGTGCTTTTTGTAAAATGGTGCATGTAACCATCAGCATTTTTGGTGCAATGCTGTCAAGCATGAACCGTGAAACTTGTATTTACCATTTACTGCAAACAAAGTGTGTTTGCAGTAAATGAGAAATACATTTCTACCATCCCCATACTCACCAGTACAATCCCCATACTCACTAGCAAGGTAGAGTACCATGCAAATGGTACTCGCCCTTGATAAAAACTACTCGCCGATGCTAGTAGATTTTGCAAGCCAGCACTGACTGTATATATACTGCAACACAGTACTCTGCAGGGCGGAGCATTTTCGAAGTGCTTTCGAGGCTGTGGTCAAGGAGCATGAAAAACACTTCCCCTACCTTAGAGTCAGGGCATGCCCTAAATCTTCCGCTATCGACCTGCGGCTCCGTAGCTGCATTAAGTGCCCCCGTTCCTCACTTCCCTCCCACTACCTGACTTCCTTTCCTCTCCTGGAAAAAAGGAATACATTTCAAAAAGACCAAGTTAAAAAAAACGTACAAAGTTCAAAAATAGAACTAAAACAAATGATCTTATAGATTATCTGCTTTCCATCTTTCAGTAAAAACATAGTCTCTATATAAGATTCTCCAACACTTCCATTAGCATTTTGTACTATGCTAACGAATATAATGGATTATTGTATACTAGAGAAAAGAAAAAATGATAGAAACAATTTTCTGTTCCAAATACTGTTCTCTAGCATACAATGTGGCATTAAGCCCCCGTTCCAAGGGATGCAACGGGGGGTCACAACCCAGCAGCGCAAGTTAACGACCCTGAGCGAAGCAAGGATCATTAACAAGGGCACCAGGCCGTTATCCCCAATCCAACACTTCGAAGAGGGGTTTGAGGCTGTTAGCAACCCAGGCTACCACAGCGGCAACCCAGGGTGCTTAGAAATGAAAGCACTTTCTGGCATTCAACTGAACACCTTGCGCATCCCGTTCAAGGACTAAAAATACTATCTTAAGATAACTAACATAGAAAAGGAAACTTAGGGCTCTGTACAGAGCCCCTCTTACCATCCATAGTGGCCATATAGGTTCAAAAGCTCTGGCAACAGCAGCAGCCATTCACAGTGACACACAGGTTACTGAGGTTGGAGAGTGGGGAGGCAAATGCACACAAACAAAAAAGAAATGAGGACGAACAGCAGTGTGAAGATGGCGGCGGGGGAGCAAGCCATCAAATAGCATATAATGCAGGCTTTCATCACTGGTTCAAGCCCGCATTCCTAGCCACCCAATTGCTTGGCTCCCCCTGCCAGGGTGCTAATAACACATCTCTGCAGTCCCCTTTCCATGCCAGGTATCCTTAAAAGACCTAGATGGCACGTGGACATCATGGCACAGGTCAGCCCGTTTACCCTTTTTACTTTAATGTCTGTAACACTCCCTCATTTCGATCAGTCACACATCCATCCACTAATCACATCAAAAAACTCTACATGTAACCCGTTCAGCACTTCACATTAACTCCTTAACTTTCTGACTACATATCTCCTATTAATCACAGCCACCTGAATCAAAAACTACTGTGAAACTCTACAAGAGTTCAATTTACACATTCAACAATATCAACATTTAACAAAACATACTACAGGTATGCATACATTTTTTTAAAGTAATATTTTAAAAATTATAATATATAGCATTACTGGCATTTACCCTGTAATAAGCTTCTCAATAAGTATATTCTCTTTTTTAATCACTATCAAATGCCATGTATTGCAACATTCTCAACCTGGTCACATCAACTGGCAGTCACATGTACTGCCAACCTATTAAAATTCAACACACTAGAACGTTGCCCCGCCCCCACACCGAACCAAACCACATCAAACTTCGCAAAATTGATCCAAAGGGGCCATTTACATTTACTGCAACGTTTGCGGAGGCTTCATCAAACGACAACAAAATTATAAAGCCACCCACAAACAGCTCTATGAATTCAGCAACTTGGCCATAACTAAACTACTGCTACCGCAGTCTGTGTAATAATCAGCACATTTCTACAAGACTTAAACAACAACCTTTTAGCTGTTCTAATAGTCCCCACATGTTACCTCCTTACAACATACACTGACTACTGCTCCTCCCAGTACAACACCAAAACCAATTAGAATACTACAAATGAAGAGCAAAAGCTCCCACAGAGGTGTCCGCGTATTCCGAATCAGGAAATGAGTCCGCGGACCGGACCCAGATGTCACATTTTTTTGTAACTACTTTTGGGAAGAAAATTAAGAAACTACTGGAGAGATTTACACCAAATTTACCAAAGCATGCTTTCGGGACCAAGCCGCAGCTCCTGGTGCGAGTTTGGTGAAAATCCTTCCAGTGGTTTGGGCTGTAGGCACAAGCACACATTTTCTTTCCATCATGTCTATGTGGATTTAAAAAAATGTGGGACCGCTCTTATAACTTTGCCCCCCCCCCCCAGCAAAACCATACCAAACTTTGCATTATCATTCCGAGGTGGCCATATACGTTTTTTGCAACGTTTGGGGAGGATTCATCCAACAGAGCCAAAGTCATAAACCACCCAAAAGTGCTCTTTCTATGGGATGAGCAACTTGAACTACACGGCCGCTGCGGAATGCCGTGTAATTAATATATCCTCTTTTGGCCATTTCCCACTAAAGCACATTATCTTGTTTTTCACGAAGTTGATACTCATAGAATTAGACTTAGCGTATACATTTAAAGCAGGTCATGGACGTTGATGTTTGAGCCCAATAGGAGTTTGATCAATAAGGGCAATATCGTTGGCATATCCTAACCATGCTATACTAATCCAATCCATCTTTGGGGGATAATTGTGAACACTACTTAAGGCATCTGGCAGGTCAGCTTCATATAAATTAAATAATGCTGCAGCGTAGCCATACCCTTGCCTAAATCCAGCATTAACCTGCATTGGTCGGGATAGGGTACCTTTCTGATCCAGTCCAATTCTAACAGATGCACCCAGATGTAACCTAATCAATATACTTTGTAAACCCTCTCAGATTCCCCAGCTATATAATTAAGCCAGAGTCTATTTCTGTCTACTGTGTGTAACACAGCACAAAAATCTACAGATGCAACATAGATTGTATTAGAGGTCTTCCTTAACTGTCGTATCAGCAATTGCAGGGTCAGCACATTATGAGAGGTAGATGAACCCTTACGAAATCCGGTCTCAAAGGGGGGCAAAATATCCCCCGAGGTATCCATTTATTTAATTCCTCAAATGTATTACAAAAAAGATCTTACTGTCAGCATTGAACAGGGACAGTAAACTATAATTTATAGGGTCAAATGTATTCCACTTTTTAAAAAAATGGGATTAGAGCTGCACCATGAAGGGGATGCAATTATCCTGTACAGTTTTATTAAAACTGGAGTGCAGCAAATTTCCCCACATCATGGGGCCATAGTAAATAACCATATTGCACAGCCCAATGGGTCCAGGTCCACTAGAGAGGTTTAACTTCATGATCATTTTACTGTCATCCTCCTTATCCCAGTTATATCGGTACAGTTGAGAGGTTTAACTTCATGATCATTTTACTGTCATCCTCCTTATCCCAGTTATATCGGTACAGTTTACTCATTATGGAATAAAATAAGACCATGTGTTCAGAAGGTGTGAGGCTCTCTTTTGGAGAGCTCTACACCGTACAATTTCAGAAATAGGATTTAATAGGCTGTTAGTAGAGCCTCCTCTGAATGTATTTACCATGTACCCAAATGTCTTACTGTCACCAGATCTTGAGACTCCGAACAACAACCGCCGCCATCACACAGTAGTTGCAGTGAGTTTATACTGCTATGAGCAAACTTTCTAACTGTGTTTTGGCTTTGTTTATCAACAGGATATCTTCTGTAGAGCCCCGGAAATATACTCGCAACCAATGTTGAATAATCTGACTTTTCCGCCTTTTTGGTTCTGCAATTTTAGCATGGATTGGGCCGACGTCATCTCCTTCAAATGCTTGCCCCATTCATCTGTATGCTCCATTTCCAAATTTACAGATTGTAACCAACCTAAAAAGATAATATCCTTGGGATCCAATTCCATGGCATCTAGCAGGGGATGGTAATTCTCCAGTTTATGGCCCCAATATTATCCCCATATCATGTGATCCCATTCACAAAGTAGTTTTCCCTGGGATGTCTCCTTTGGTCCGCCCATTTAAACATCATCAGATCTAGGCAAGAGATGAATTGGATTCATCTCTTACCTTATAGGTTATTCTTAGGATTTATAAAAGATATCAGTGGAAAAAACATTTCAGATATCCATTGAGTTGTCGAAGCTGAACAGTGGGCACTGAAATCCCTGGCCACAATTATTAGTTTGGAATTCACTTCATATTACCATTGACTAACAGTACCAATTAAGGTCTCCATAATCTTAGAAGTAGAAACTGCTCAAGGTGGATAAATATATATGTACTATGAAGGCCCACATCCTAATTGTGCCCACATTAATTTTAATGTTCCTGCTAGTGGAAAAGGACACTCTTCTTAAACTTTCCATTCTGTCAGAGCCAACTCATTTGCTACACCAATTACCGGCTCCCCTTGGGATGTCCCCGGTCTTGTTTCAGGGCCTCTTGGCAGAGGATTGCATATCCATCAATAACAATTACAGCTGTTACCCAGGTCTCTTGCAGCAGGAATACCCTATTTTTACAAATTAATTCTAAACCCACCTTATACATAAAATTCCCGTGACCACAGATGTTCCAGCTACGAAACTTAAAATCATCTGTCTTAGTGTTAGAGTCTACGCAGCACACCATGTTGCAGAATCCCCTGGAGCCAGTCGCATTGATCTACATCCCTGGCATCCCCTACATTGCAATCGATCTTGGTCAATTCCTGTCTCTAGGCAGATGATTTTAAGATTATAATAGAATTTTTCTTTGTCACGATAGTTTGGCGAGTTTTACTAGATCTTATCATACCAAATCCCATTTGTATTATAGATTGAAAGTGTTCCATGACCAAAGAAACCCCATAACTGGAGGCGCAGTATACTCGTGTTGCATTGTTCCCATTGCCCTTCTATTAACTCAATATTATAGTACATGTCCTTTGATGCCATCAAACGCAACATAGGGATCATAGGATACAAAGACAAAATAAATGTGCGATTTATTGGCATACTGTCCTTGGTTGGAAACAACTCAATAATAAATGCAGTACAGTAAATATCTGAGTCTTTATTTCCTTTTTCCTTCTCTTGGTATTTAGTTTTACAACATCATGCACATAATCCGTAGTACGGTATCATGTGCATGATACCACCCCCATCACCATTAGACTTAATTAATTCCACATGTGTTACATCATTGGTTATTAGGTTTTCAATAATAACTTCAAGAGGACAGAGCCTCAGCAATGGCCACAGAGGGGCCGGAGCACCCAGATGTAATGTTTTTTGTTTCGGACTCACACCCTACTTTTAACTGTGTATTAACCTCTGTTACACCATGCTCGCTTGCATGTCCTTGGCTATTTCTGGAGACTTCCCGCTGAACGTTATGACGCATTGCCAAGTGTGAATTATTCTCAATTGGAATTTCATAATTTCTATTTTACCTCAACTTTGCCAGAAATAGTCCCATTCACATCTGTGCTAATAATAGTTTTGTCGGGGGGAGGGGAGATTACTGGAAAGAAGGCAGTGATTTTCCCTTCATCATCTTGATTCGACAAGATCTCCTTAGCGAGTGATATACTCCGAATATGGTTTGAGACCTTTACCAGGGATGTCATTTGGGGGCCACTAGGGAGTCGCAGTTGCGACCCCAGAGGTCTCCCATGCTACACCTAAAAAAAAATTTGAAACAATTATTACTTTTTCTTTTTTTACAAATTGAGGTTCCTGAGCTGTGGCCAGTGCCATGTTGCGCTTTGTTTCTAGAGTGGCTGGTTTCTTGTTCAGGCTTCCTTAAAAATAAAAAAAAGAAACAGGAGACTCCACAAGTGTAATACTTTGAGCAGTGACCCTAAATAAGAAGGAATAGGAATAACAAATAATTTGTCTTTCTGGAATTCTATACAATAATTGCTCGACTCAATAAAAGGTTTATTTCAGGCACACTTCAGGGGGCGAGTCACCTTTTTAGTCTGTTCCTAAACACCTCAAATTCACAATGCAGACAAAAACCTCAAAAAATCATTTAGAGTAGAATAAACATTCATTTTGGACTGTGGGCCTGATTCACATAGCATTTTCACATGGGATTGCGTTGTCATGAAACGCTTCAGTGAATCAGGCCGCCTCATGTATTTTGCTTTTTCGCAAGTTGCAGTTATAACATGTTTTTTTGTGCCGTTTTCTCTGTTACGATCATCACAAGACATTCCATCTCAGTGTCCTCGGTCACTAGACAAAATCCTTGTGATATGATATAATATATTATGATACGATATATTATGTCATTTATAATGCGCCTGTACACAAGTGTTTCAAGGCGCACCTAAAAGCTTGTGTACAGTTTAGAAATATTTGACCATAATACATAAAGTGGCCCTTGATTTCATTGTGCCACAATTAATGCTTTGTTGTAACGCGTCTATCTTTCCTATCTCCATGGCATGCTGTTCAGGATGCTTGTTTGCACATAGGAGGCAATGAGTGCCTATTGTAAAGTATGCCGTGCGAGTGCACTGGTTCCCTGCACTACTCCAAATTCTTTAATACACAGTTATGAACCCTCCCAATGGTATGTATTTTGACAATCTCTGAAGCCTGAAAAGTAGATCCATGCAGGCTTGACATGCGGCCAACTTTGCACCAGAGCTGCAGATGAACTGGCCTGCTGCTAAATCTCAGTTACCAGTTTAATGGTATCCACTACATAGTGTAATTTGCTTTCTGACTTAGAGAACATTCAGACACGTAATTGCTCATTTTACTATAGGCGGTAAGCTAGCTATAGCTGTAAGATAGCTCAGGGGGTGGATCACTTGTTGTTGCAATGTGTTTGATCTGCAGGTCCGAATCCTGCCAAGGCCAACTCAGCCTTTCATCCGAGGTTGATAAATGAGTACCAACACAGGTTTGGTGATTTTGTATGTATATTTGTTCTATATAAAGCGCTTAAGGGCAATAACACTTCATTATCATTTGGCCTTGGACATCTGCTTGCATTCACAGCAATTTGGTAATATGGTCCTATACACACTGATATTAACGATACATATGGTGATCTATTCTTGTATGAAATGTACAGTGATATTATAACCATTTTTTTGTAGTGTACTTATGAACAATGCTATATGATGACTCTTCCTGTTTTGTCAAGGGGTGAAAGGTTGTGTTCCATCGCTTCCCGTGATGTCACTTCGGGGTGGGGTCAAATGACATCACTTCATGTGATGTCACTTCTGCTACCCCTGGCATTTTGGTGAAATGACATCTCTGACCTTTGCCCTTTCCATCCCTTCAGCACTGTGTAAAGGATATATCCTCTATATTAATACTAACGTATCTTCAACAAACGTTAAGCGAGATACAAAACTCACCCAAGTTGTGCTATGATGGATGGACTGTTTTGCCAATAAAATCCTGAAAAACTGCAGACTTCCGACTGTCCCCCACACTTAGCCCGGCACTACGAGCTGTTTTTTGAATGTACACAGGGCCAGCATGGGCAGTGTGCGCCATCGCCCCTGGCCCCGCGCTCTAGGAGGGCCCTGCAGCCACTCAGCTCCCACACCCCTGTGAATCTATTCTAGATACAAATATCCACTCCGCCCACCACCCTAAGAGCCCTTCAAATGCCATGGGGCCTCACAGTTGGAAATTATCACGCTCTTTATTTTAGAAGTGGAAGATTTTTTATAAGTAATGGTCGATTTAAGAACCATCTTTTGGACAAAGCGCTCAAAGGGGGATTTTATTTTGAAACACAAAAAAAAGTTTGCTGCCCAAATCTGTATTCTTTGAAGACAATACAAATATCTTAACAAAAAAGTTTTAAACTATCTCTCGCTGGTTTTCATGTGTATGCTTTTTGGTGTGCCAAATAAGTTAATTTTTTTGTCGAATGTCACATTTCACTCAAGATATGAAGCATGCCTTTGTCAAACCATATAAAACACCCAGGTTACCGTTTCACATTATCTTTTGTTATGAAGTCTTTTAGTCTTGAAAGAAAGACTACAAGTCATTGTTTATTCTTTTACTGAATTGCATTCTGGTATTAGCAGTTTTCAAGATGGGGGAAATAATGCAACAGTTGTACTCTTTCTGTTTAACATTTCTATAAGGATCCTAGGTTTCTGGAGTGCTTTAATGATGATGTGTGTACTTTTCAAGATCTCTTTATAAAAAATAAAATTAAACTTGAAAAAGAAAAAGGAGTATTGTTGAAAGCCAAACATTGGGCTGAGGTGAGGAAAGGATCAGAAGGCAAACTGGTTATGTTGATTTATCAGGTTAATAAATGAAGAGGTTGTCCTCCCTGGTCCTTTGCTGATTCTCAGGGTACATGTGGGTTGAGAGCATTCCCCTACTTTTTTCACAGTGTGGACGCCATCCTACTTGGGTGTTTTTGAGGCCGCAAAGCAAAAAAAGTTTGCATGCTCAAGTGTTTGTCCACCAGGACTCGAGCCCAGGTCCTCAAGTTCTCTTGGCACTTTCTCTTGGCACACACCCACAATACCACATGATGCGTCTTCAAAGCACTTGTATTGGTATTTTTCTTTTAATGGAATATTTCAATATAGATTTTTATTGTTTAAAAGGGGCACACCTTTTATAAGTTGCCAGCAGCGTTATAGGAAAATGTCCTCCATCTGGTTATTTATGATTCATTTTTTGAAAGAAAATGCTCATTTGTATTGTGAATTTTCATCTATTATGGAAGGCCATTTGAATTAAATTTGCGCATTTCACTCTTAACTACACTCAGTCCCTGTGCGTATGTTAATGAGCCGCTTACACCGACTGCTTTAATACATTCCCAGTAAATAGGTTTTGCTTCGATAAGTTGGATTAACAGTTAAAATTCATACACTAATCGTCAGTTTGATTCCCAAGGACATTAAAGACTAATTTTGTGACATCTTTTTCTTAGATTCAAATAAGGGGGCCCCCCCACACATATTTTGCTGCCCAGGGCTGTATGTACACAGTGACGGGCATAATCTCTGAAGGACACAGCAGAGCTGTCGAGTTTCCAAGATCCATGTGCAAGAAAGCCATCCAATCCAGTATTTCCTTGGAGTTGTTTTGCCTTTTCAGTTTAAAATTTAGGGCGACATCCTGAATTGCAAGAAAAAAAAAAAAAACACACTAGGAGGCTCTATCACACATGCAGCTTGGAAAATTTGGAGCTCTAGACAAGGCTTTACGTTCAGCGTTAAAGTGGATGTCTCAGAAGACCACGGTCCTCATTACAAGTGAGCCGGTCTGGAAATAAGGAGCTGGTAACCGTTACCAGCACCTTCTCCAGACGGCTCACGCGGTGTCTGCCAGTAGGGGCGGTGAACTACTGGCATGCAGATAAATTACTGAAGCACCGGCACCGTTAACAACAGTGCTTCATTGTTCCCATTCCCATGGAGTTCTATAGGACTCCATGAGAATGGGAACTTACTGTTCCACCGCTGCCCGTAACATACCGATATTACCGGGATATCGGGCAGTGGAAACAGTAAGCCGGGGTTGCCAGTAGGCCATGTACTACCTACAACCTCGGAATGACAGCCCGATGCTTTCTCCATGTCTCCCAGAGCTGCCCCATTTAGAAGCTGTTGTTCTCCTGGAAGTCACCTCCACCCAAGGCATTAATCATATGCACATTAACGTGAGCAAGCTCCAACCAACCTTCCAAAGTAGTGGCAAGCGTAGGTTGCTTTTCCGGTTTTAGTTTTTTTTTATTATCATTCTATTTTTCTCCCCCACCCCATTATATAAGCAGGAGAAGGGACGGCATCAGGGCCTTTCCATCTGTTCAAACGAAAAGGGCATCGGGGATCCCCAGCAACTGATCCCATGTTGCCAGCATGCAGTCTTATAATATGGCAATAGATTCCTTTCCATGTTATTTTCGTTCTGGAGCTTTAAATGTGCACTTTTCAACGCTTGCGTTACCCGCTTCATTTGCTGGAGCCCATCACACCTTCACTTGGAAGTGACGGCCTGACGGGCTCTAGCAAATGAAGTTTGTAACGAGAGCACTGCAAAGCGCACATTTAAAGCAAATAAATACACCCGGGCGTTAATAGTCCCCGACTAACCCCTGTTGTGGTGGGTCTACTGGTTTACTGCGCGAGAGCGTCATGACATCGTCATGACACCTCTCTAATAAAAGGGGCTCTGCTGGCACGCACAAGGCAGTGCAGCAGAGCCCCAGGAAGCGGCAACTCGTGTCTGCGTCATTTATTGGGACTGGGTCTGCCACGTGATCGTGGCCTTTGTGTGCTGGTCCGGCCTGGGTGCCCCCCAAGGCCGTGGCCGTCCAGTGCTGGGTGCCCCCAGCTGAGACATCTGTCTGGTAATCCGGACTGGGCAGGGTGACCCCTGCAGCAGGCGAGCTAGTGACCGCAGCCCCCAAAGGACCCATGTCAGGTGGTCCCGACACCTGGGGTGGCCCGGGCCGGTGACCGGAGGCAGGCCACCAAAACCCAGGGCTGTATTTGTCTCCATTGTAATGTATGCATCTCACTGGTGCCCAGACTGTTTTCCACTCAATCAAGGTGAGGGCCCCAACCATCATGTTGAAATGGGCCCACGCAATTCCTCCCAAAATACAAAGTTATCAAGTTTCCCCGTGCAATGCATGAGGACATCCTATCATGCTTTTTTCTTTAAAGTGTACTCCTACATTTTAAATGGCGGAGGCAAAACTACAATTCCCTGACTGCCAAGGAAACAAAACACTGAAAAATGCACAGAATTCCGAGGAAAGAAATATGAATTGTTCCTTTTCCAGGCATGGAATAGGGGAAACGTGACAGTTCTGAAAATGAAAAGAAAAACATCAAAACTGGAACTAGTAGTCCGACGAGGGACCATTTGAGAGCACTGCCCTAATCAATCCCGCCCATAACCCTTGCAATAATGACTAAACTAGGTTTACTTCAATGAGCTAATCTTCAAACTTTCGACTGTAACCTGGTTGGAGTGGAGAGTGAATGCATCGAGAGGTGTGCTTGATGTCGGTTGGGACACAGCTACAACTGCACACATGGCGGATCCACAGACTTGGACAACGACACCTTCCAAGTTCCCTTGAACCGCTCTGAGTGCAAGTGCCAATCTATTATTGAAGTCTATGTAAAAAGGACTAGTATACTCGTCCTTGGCACTTAAAGGGTTAAAATGCTATTGTCAATACAATACCTCTTAAACGTCTATGAAAATAATATCTGCCCTCACCCAGGCCAAGTTGTGAGCTGACATCCTTCCTCCTGCGTAGCCTCTCCCGAAGAGAATCTAGCTGTTTCTTGTGCGCCTGGATGGAACTCCAGGTGTCTGACATGTTCCCACTCATTCGCAGCACGGAACCCACAACGCCAGAGCCAGTGACCAGGAGGGAACGATTTTCCAATCGGACAGCTTTGCTCGATGCTCATAATGTTCCCTAGCACACTTCCGGTCTGTTGGCTGCTGAGCGACCATCTTGGAATGGGGTACTTTGGTTGAAGCCGGAAAAGAGTATCAGCAGGGAGAAAAAGCTATCCGTAAATAGTCCCGTGCACAGACGCACGCAAATGTCTTCGCCATATTTAAACGGTTCTGCTTTTTGTGTCGTTCAGGTCGAAAAAAACACATGCCTAAAAAAACAGTTAACCCACGTTCTTTTATTTAGCATCCATACGTCTCAACACGCCCGCATTTGATATCAACTGCAGTGGATATATTTTCACTCTCACAACCCACCACATGCTTCCATAGACTTCAATGGGGTAACTGTCCTAGCAAAGGTTTTACCAACATTCAAAAGGGCATCCTTTCCCATTGACTTCAATGCATACCTCATACATGCCAACATTCAGACACACCTGGGAGGGAGATTTCCACAGGGAAATCGGGAGAAGTACATTTCCCCATAGGAATGCATTGGGACTACAGTTATTTCAGATGTGAGACAGTGAAAAATAGCAATATTTTTCACCGAAAAATCGTGAGTCTCCCGCCTAAATCGGGAGGGCTGGCATGTATGTGCTTTTGGCAGGTGTCACTCGCCAGGGTAAGTGCTGACTCACCTACCAAGCTCCTTATATGCACATAGCTCTCAACTTACACCATAGCTCTCAACTCACACTCTTTTGGCGGGTGTCACCCGCCTTGTAAACAGCTGACTCACCCGCCAAGCCCCCTGCTCGCCCATTGGTTTCAATGGGCCTTTCACCCGCCCATAGCTCTCAACCATTTGTGTTGCAAAGGCGGGTGAAACCACTCGATTTTGTTTTTGGCGGGTGAGACTCCCATTGGAATGCATGGGCGTGCAGCAGGCTTGGCGGGTGAGTCAACCCTTTAAAAGGCGGGTGACACCCGCCAAAAGCGTGTGAGTTGAGAGCTATGCCCGCCAAAAATCAAATCGGTGCATAGCTCTCAACCATTTGTGTTGCAAAGGCGGGTGAAATCACCCGATTTTGTTTTTGGCGGGTGAGACGCCAATTGAAATGAATGGGAGTGCTGGAGGCTTGGCGGGTGAGTCAGCCTTTTACAAGGCGGGTGACATCCGCCAAAAGCGTGTGAGTTGAGAACTATGCGGGTGTTTTCACCCACCTTTGCGACATAAATGGTTGAGAGCTATGCTCATACGCTTTTGGCAGGTGTCACCAGCCTTGTAAACAGCTGACTCACCCGCCAAGCCTCCAGCACGCCAATTCCATGCATGCCAACCCTCCCGATTTAGGCGGGAGACTCCCGAGTTTTTCATTAAAAATAGTACTATTTGTTACTGTCTCCTGCCTAAAATAACAATATCCCCAATGCATTCCTATGGGGGAAAATGCATTCCCCCGATTTCGGTGCCGAAATCTCCCTCTCAGGGGCTTCAGAATGTTGGCATGTCTGCCATTCGTTTCAGTGGGCATCTCACCCGCCAAAAATGAAATCAGGTGTTTTCACCCGTCTTTTCGACACACATGTTTGAGAGCTATGTATGCATACCTGCCTGGTCTCTGGGTTTACCCCGGAGACTCTGGGTTTTTACACTCTTTTCCGTGTCTCCTGGGAAGAGCGTGGAGTCTCCGGGGTTTCCCGCAATCTAAAGAAATCTGCCCACACTTCGATGTGATTGACTACACACCATAGCTCTCAACTCACATGCCAGGGTGAGGCGGGCCAGAGAGGATAAGGAGAACTGCCTTGTAACGTCCTTGGCAACAACGCGCTCATATTGCTGGTGAGTGCCTTATTCACTGACTATCCCCCCTCACTGAGGTAATCTTCCCTCACAGTTACCGCAATACGCTTTGCATCGACTCCCCTTATCTCAGAGATACGCTCACAGGAGAAGGACTCTGGGTGCCTTCTTTATGCCCATGACTTTGTCCTTCGTTGCGCACCCTCTCTGGCGCTTATCAAGGTGCATGTCTTATCCCTCAAACAGCTTCCTGTCTTGCTGCTTCTCAGCGTAACAAATCAATTTACACCCCGGCTTCAACGTCATCTCTGTGACCTACTCAATACTGGCACTCAGTGTCCCAAAAATGTATTGCGTGCCTCCTATTGAATTCATTTATCTCTGGCATTTTATCTGTGTTTCTTCAGAAATATGGCTGATAACACCAAAGACAGCCCAATATCAGATAAATCCTCACTTAATGTGTGCATGTAGAAGATTCTAGAAGATCTTAGAAATATTTGCTCTTCCATCTCCACATTAGATTCTCATTCCTCCAACATTCAAGATGAAATTAAAGACTTTAAGCACAAAATAAAAATGTTTTCAGGCAGACTAGATGAAGTTGAGGAAAGAATTTCCATTGTTGAAGATAGAGTTGAAGGAAAGAATTCTTCAACTTGAACTGACGCCACAGAATTAGAAGACAGAAACCGCACAGACAACCTACGCTTTTATGGGATCCCTGAGAACGCAGAAGCTAATGACCCTATAGGTTTTCTTACCAAATGGATCCCCTCTGCCTTAGGAATTACCTTCTCGCCCCCTTTGGAAATGCAACAGGCTCATCGAATGAGGCCTCGGTTCTCGGCCAATAAATCTACTACTAGACCATTCATTGCCTGCTTTCTGAGACATCAACAAGTGTGCCAATGAAAATGGCTTGATATCATGGAATACCAGAGGCTTCCAGCATTTGTTCCAGAAGTTCGACATCTCTCTGGAAAATAACTTTGCAGTGTGTCTTCAGGAAACGTGGCTTCGGGAGATCCCAACAAGAGATGCATATACCATCACGTTAAATCCGGCCGGGAAAAACCAGTTCGGCCGACCATTCTCTGGTCCCCTGACGATGATAAACAATTCCTCGGGATGGGAGATTATTAAATCGTTTTCTCCCAATTTGTTCGTCCAAGGAACACTTCTTTTAAACAGCAGAAGCTCTAGCTCGACATTCAAACACCTACTACTTTTCAACATCTATTGGAATACAGCCATGATTTCTTCATCCAAGTTTATTCAATCTATAACAGAATTGATTGATGTTAATATGGAATCGTTGGCTGATCTACAGGTGATTGTTTGCAGGGATTTGAATTTTTCGTGGTTCGATGATAATTTGAAAATAAAAAAATACACAAACCTTGCCTATTCTGTTACAAAGTTGCCGGTCGTGCAGATATGAATACCTCCGTCCCCAAGTACCACACAGGCAATTATATGAACACTGCCTGTGCAATCCTTGGAGCCACAGGTTTGGTAGTTCGTCGAGGCGGGAGTCAGGAACTGCCGGAAGGACCCTTTGAACGCTGTAAGGCAAGGAGGGATTAGTACAGGGCGAAATGCAATTCACAGGGTATCTAGGAATAGAAACTAAATGTTCTTACCTATGTGCACTGTATGTGTACTGTGGGTCCACCCGGAAAGGAAGGAGAGTGATTGGACCTGAGCTCAGGTTTCCACAACCTCTGGTTGATGACGGTAAGCACTGGGATTTGAAGTGCTTGATCAGGCGAACGCCTAGTGAAAGGCCATGGGCCCAGGTTCCAAAGAATCGTGGTTCGTGGAGAAAATCCGGTCGTGGTCGAGTAAACCAAGAGTTCCAGAGCTAATCAAGGCAAGTTCAGGGTTAAGAGAAAACACTCCGTTAGACAGACCGTTGTCGAGTAACCAAAAGTTCCGATAGTGTTCAAAGCAAGTTCAGGGCGTAGAGGGAGCAATCCGTTAAGCAGACCGTTGTCGAGTAACCAAGAGTTCCTGATAGAGTTCAAGGCAAGTTCAGGGCATAGAGAAAGCAATCCGTTAAGCAAACCGTTGTCGAGAGACCAAATGTTTCCTGGTAGATTCGAAGCGTAGCAATGTCCAAGAGAAAGACCAGCTGTGAAGCACCGTTTCGGTGTTTCTGAATGCATTTAAACCATTGGGGAAAATCACGTGGTGCTCACCAAGAAAACGTTGAGGCGTGGGGGTCGTCACGTGATACCGATTGCGTTTGGTCTCCTCACGTGACGATCAGGTCCACATGGGCAACGGTGATTGCGGCCAAATGGTAACCTCCAATTACATTGCCAACGGAGAGAAGGGCGATAGACACCAAGTCTACCATGGACCCCTCTGACATGACGAGTGCACTGGTGTCGCCTTGTCTGCGCGCCCAGAGGTAAGCCTCGGGGGCTACGTAATGCGGGTGTGTGGAAACGTGAGTCTGTGGGAAACATAGGAGTTCGTAAGGTAGAGGACGTGGACGTGGAAGATGTAACAGAGTCCCCCCTCAAAGGCCCACGACCTCGTGGGCAGGAGGGATGGTCCTTATGGAAGTGCGCAACAAGAAGCAGGGCCTGGACGTCCCGAGATGGAACCCAAGAGCGCTCCTCCGGACCATAGCCCAACCAGTCCACGAGGTATTGGAGCCAACCTCTGTGCAGACGGGAACCCAAAATGGCACTGACCTCAAAGACATCAGGTGTGGAGACTGAAACAGGAGCAGGTGGAGTATGAACCCGGGTAGGGGCAAGGTATGGTTTAAGGAGGGAAGTATGAAAAACCGGGTGTATACGCCAAGCAGATGGAATAGCAAGGCGCAAGGCTACAGGGTTCAGGACTTTAGCAATTCTGTAGGGGCCGACAAAGCGGGGCAGAAGTTTGCGACAGCCCGGGATATGTAAATGGCGAGTTGACAACCAAACCCGGTCCCCTACATGATACACAGGTGCTACTGCTCGTTTCCTGTCCGCCTTCTTCTTCATAGCTGTCTGTGCCTCACGGAGATGGATCATGGTTTGGGCATGAACCTTAGTTAGATCGCGGGCACAAGCAGTAGCAGCAGGGGTGGCAGAAGGAAAGTCCGGACGTGGAAGGGTGCGTGGGTGTTGGCCATACATGGAATAGAAAGGAGAAAAGCCGGTGACCGAGTGCCATGCATTATTGTAGGCAAATTCAGCGAGGTGGAGCAGATCGAACCAGGAATCTTGATACTGAAGGGTCAGGCAGCGCAAAAACTGTTCTAGAGCCTGATTCACCCTTTCCGTCTGTCCATCACTTTCCGGATGATAGGCCGAGGAGAAGCGGGCATCAATACCCAGGAGCTTGGTCAGAGAACACCAAAAACAGGACGTGAATTGTGCTCTACGGTCTGATATGATGACTTGTGGGAGGCCGAAAAGACAAAAGACAGACCTAAAGAACAAACGGGCCAAGGTCGGGGCTGATGGCACGCCAGTGCAGGGAATGAAACGGGCCATTTTAGTATAAGAATCAACGATGACCCAGATGGTATCATACCCCTGTCTGCGGGGTAAGTCTGTGATAAGGTCCATAGAGATCGTGTGCCATGGTTTGGGAGGAACGGGTAGAGGTTGGAGCAAACCCAAAGGACGTCCCCTGCGTGATTTACATTGGGCACAGATCGCACAGGTGTTTACATAGTTCGCTACATCACTTCTCATTGACGGCCACCAACACCAACGTCGTAATAACTCCAAGGTACGTTGTTGCCTTGGATGTCCGTTGATGGCAGCATCATGAGACCAGGCAAGTGCTTGATTGCGTACATCGCTAGTGGGGAGGAATAATTTCCCTTGAATGAATGGCAGTCCCTCCTGGAGTGTAATGTCCCATTCAGTGAGTATGTGCGGGTGTTGGCAGGTCCAATCTTTAATCGTGGTAAGCATGGTTGGGGTCGGTGTACATAGGCAGATGACATGGCCCTTTCCCAATAATGTGTCCGGAAATGTGGAAAGCGATACTCTCCCAGGAGAACGCGAAAGTGGATCCGCTTTACCATGAGCGAGAGCTGGTCTATGCTTTACCACAAAATCGAATGTGGCGAAGAATAAATGCCAACGCACCTGCCTACTGTTCACACATTTCAGAGAGGCAAGATCCTGCAGGTTTTTATGATCTGTGTACACCACCGTTTGATGCTTTGCCCCCATGAAATGGTGACGCCAGATTTGAAGTGCATCCTTAATGGCTAACAGTTCCTTTTCTGTTACGGTATAATGGGACTCGGCTGTCGAGAATTTCCGTGAATGATAAGCTATAGGATGGAAAAGCCCAGTAGCAGAACAAGGTTGAGAAAGTATAGCGCCTAACGCGAAAGAGGAGGCATCCGCCTCTACAACAAACGGCACCACCGGATCAGGGTGTTGAAGCACCGGGGCAGAAACAAACCTGGACTTGAGTGCCTCGAAGGCCTCTTGGTGGTCAGGTGTCCAGATAAAGGGGACATGAGGGCTGGTGAGGGCGGTCAGGGGAGAAACGATGGCAGAAAAGCCGGCGATGAATCGCCTGTAAAAGTTGGCAAAACCGAGAAACGATTGGAGTTGTTTGAGGTTGATGGGGGTAGGCCACTCCGTGATTGCACATACTTTTGCCTGATTCATGGTCAACCCACCGGGTGTAATGTGAAAACCCAGGAACTCTACTTCTTGAGAATGAAACAAACACTTTTCAGGTTTGGCGAACAAGGAGTTTCTTTTGAGGCGAGAGAGGACTTCTCTTACATGCCCGATATGGTCTTCCAGAGAGGATGAGAAGATCAAGATATCATCTAAATAGACCACCACGAATACATCAAGAATGTCAGATAATACATCATTGATGAAGCGTTGGAATGTGGCAGGAGCGTTACAGAGCCCAAAGGGCATCACGGTGTACTCAAACAACCCCTGTCGAGAACAAAAGGCCGTTTTCCACTCGTCCCCCCGCCGCATACGGATCAGATTGTATGCCCCTCTCAGGTCCAACTTGGTAAAGATAGAGGCGGCTGTTAACTTATCTAACAGCGTAGAAATGAGTGGAATAGGATACCTGTTTTTAATGGTGATGGCATTCAACCGTCTATAGTCCACGCACGGGCATAGATCACCTTCCTTCTTTGGCACAAAGAAAATGGGGCTAGCAGCCGGGGAACAGGAGGGACGGATATGACCTAAACGCAGAGCCTGCTGTATGTAATCCTTCAGGGCTTGTTCCTCGGAAGGTGACAACGAGTAGATCCTCCCCTTTGGTATGGGGCATCTGGAATGAGATCAATAGGACAATCGTAGGCCCTATGCTGGGGCAAACCCTCCGTGGATGCCTTATCGAAAACCATGTGGAAATCTTGGTATTCAACAGGGATGCTAACCGAGATGGCCCCTATGGTATGTAATGTGGTAACCTCTGCTGTGTCATCAGTGAGTCGGGAGGAGGCCATGGCGCCAAGAATCGTGGCAGGAGAAACAAGGGAGTCTGATTCTATCAGGCAAAAATGTTGACATAACTCCGACTCAAACGATACGTGACCTGTTCCCCAATTGATCAAAGGGTTATGTTGCCTCAACCAGGGGATACCTAGAATGATACCGAACTGCAGTGTAGTGATGAGATCGAATGACAGGGTCTCTTTATGTGTGCCTTGTATTACCACCTCAAGAGGGGCAGTTTGATGTCTGATCGGGCCAGAAGTCAGGGACGTGCCATCGACTGCTTGTACGGGCTCAGGATGCTCCTTTTTGATTAGCGGTAGGTTAAGACTATGAGCTAAAGCGATGTCCATGAAGCAGCTAGTGGCCCCTGAATCGATCACAGGATAGACAGTGTGTGTGATTTCCCTGGTTGGTTTTAATAAGGCCTGCACTACTATGGGTCTGATTGGACCAAAGGCGGGTTCAGTGGGGGTCAATGAAGGGCTCGCCGGTGCCCCCTCTCTCATGGGCGAGCCTTCTGAAAAAGCGGAGTCTTGTTTCTGGGACGTCGAGGGCATTCTTTCACATAGTGCCCGTTGAGTCCGCAATAAAAGCAGGCGTTATCTGTCCTCCGACGTTCCCTTTCAGTCGGTGTTATTGGACTGCGGACCCCGCCTATTTGCATGGGTTCGGGACTGGTAGATGGAGGGGCCGGGGAAGAGTGACTAGCAAATGTCGCTTCTGCCTTCCGCTCGGATCTGCGGGCGGCTAACTGCAGTGTGAGATCAACTAAATCCGAAAAAACAGAAGGCAGAGCAGTAACCACCGAGAGCAGGAACCACCGACAGAGCATCCTTCATGGCATTGGACAAACCCCGGTAGAAAACGATCGCCTTTTTTTCCTCTGGCCAAGAAGTTTCTGCGGCCAATTGGTTAAAACGGGTGATATAATCTATCAATGTTTGCCTACCCTGTGTGAGATCAAGTAATTCCAGGTTAGGGGTGTCACGGTATTAGTTTTATGACGGTACAATAACCTTCTTGCCAAATGACGGTATATCATGGTTATCGCGGTATAGCAGGTGGAGTTATCTTAAATATTTTCTAAAAGGTCATAAATTGTCAGATTATTCCTCACAAACAAAACCAGGCATTTAGGGCAGAATTGGGCTTTTCAACATACTTTCCACTGAAATGCCACCCCTTGCTTCCACCAAACGCAAACACACGTGTGGAGAAGAGGAGGGGGGGCCTGCTGCAATTGGCAAAGCAAAAGGAATAGCTTTTCTTAAGTGGTCATTTAGGCTTTTAGCTCCCCCACTGGCTTCTGGTGAAGATGAATATGTTGCCATCTTGATAACCTGCATGCCACAGATCAATGGAGTCTGATGGTAGTATATGCTTGTGCGCATGCACGCGCACTCTCTCTTTATGTTACAGCCTTTAGTTTACTTCCGGACCAAAAGGTGTTCAGTAATCACGGACATGTTACCCTTTGGTATGGCAGCAGGGAATACCCACAGAGATGAGTAAATTTCGCAGTGTGACTTATTATATGTAAATTCAATGATAGAACCAGGGAAATCCCCCATTGTCATATGTTTAGAAAACATTATCCATTATAAATATATAAACCCCAAAGCCGCCAACCCAAAGTCCCGGGAGGATAGCACAGCGGCAACGTGTGTGCCTTGGAAGCAAAACGACACTAGCAGCAACACAGGTTCGATCCCCGGGTCCGCGCTTAGAAACCTCTGGGTTTTTAACCGTGTTATAAATAGGCATCTAAAACAATTACACAACTAAATAAACAAAAACAATTTCTTTAACAGCACCGCGATGCCTGCGGACTGTGTGAGCGCATTAAAAAAAATGTAAATAAAAAAAAAAGCAAACCCTTTTCCTCCTTGGCACTGTATTTATTCTTCCTATTGCTAACAAATTGATTTTGTGTCAAGAAGTGTGGTTTATGGAATGGCATTAAAAATTGCTCAAACTGAAACTACTTGGCAGACGGCACATCCAACAGTGCAAGGCCAAGACTGCGCAGCACTTGCTTACTGCAGCCTTTCCAAATCAGATTGAAAAGCACACTTAACGGTATGAACGGTATACCGGTATAAACAATGTGACGGTTATTATTGTTCAATTCATTGGTTCACGGTATACCGTAATACCGTTACATCCCTATTCCAGGTCCCGTGCCTGGGCCTTGTAAAGGGTATCGAATACCTTTGCCATTTCTGCGACTAGCAGATCGAAATCGTATAAGGCAGGGTGATCGTTTTCCAACAATGGATTTGCCCAAGTGGCAGCTACGCCGGACAAATGAGACAGAAGGAAGGCAGCCTTAGTGACAGAGTCGGGAAAAGCCTGAGGTTTGCATAAGAAGTGTAATTTACACTGATTTATGAAGGTGCGATATTTCCGGGGTTCACCTTGGAAGCGTTCTGGAGCAGCAAGAGGGGGGGTCAATGGGAGCAACACTGGAGTGGGAACGGGAACGGGGGCTGAAGTCGGGGCAGGCTGGGCTGGAGAGGCAGGACCAGATTCATCGTCATCACCGGGCAAGGGAAAATGTGTACTCTGGAGGGCATCAAGGCGGTGGTGAATGGCGGTCGTGGCAGTGGCCATATCGGTCCAAGGGCCTCTAGGGCCTGCATTAACGCGGTCACAGGGTCCCCGGCGGAGGGATTCATAGTCTGAACGAACCGGGAAGGCTTGCCGGTCGTGCAGATATGAATACATCCATCCCCAAGTACCACACAGGCAATTATATGAACACTGCCTGTGCAATCCTTGGAGCCACAGGTGTGGTAGGTCGTCGAGGCGGGAGTCAGGAACTGCCGGAAGGACCCTTTGAACGCTGTAAGGCAAGGAGGGATTAGTACAGGGCGAACTGCAATTCACAGGGTATCTAGGAATAGAAACTAAATGTTCTTACCTATGTGCACTGTATGTGTACTCTGGGTCCACCCGGAAAGGAAGGAGAGTGATTGGACCTGAGCTCAGGTTTCCACAACCTCTGGTTGATGACGGTAAGCACTGGGATTTGAAGTGCTTGATCAGGCGAACGCCTAGTGAAAGGCCATAGGCCCAGGTTCCAAAGAATCGTGGTTTGTGGAGAAAATCCGGCCGTGGTCGAGTAAACCAAGAGTTCCAGAGCTAATCAAGGCAAGTTCAGGGTTAAGAGAAAACACTCCGTTAGGCAGACCGTTGTCGAGTAACCAAAAGTTCCGATAGTGTTCAAAGCAAGTTCAGGGCGTAGAGAGAGCAATCCGTTAAGCAGACCGTTGTCGAGTAACCAAGAGTTCCTGATAGAGTTCAAGGCAAGTTCAGGGCGTAGAGAAAGCAATCCGTTAAGCAAACCGTTGTCGAGAGACCAAATGTTTCCTGGTAGATTCGAAGCGTAGCAATGTCCAAGAGAAAGACCAGCTGTGAAGCACTGTTTCGGTGTTTCTGAATGCATTTAAACCATTGGGGAAAATCACGTGATGCTCACCAAGAAAACGTTGAGGCGTGGGGGTCGTCACGTGATACCGATTGCGTTTGGTCTCCTCACGTGACGATCAGGTTCACATGGGCAACGGTGATTGCGGCCAAATGGTAACCTCCAATTACATTGCCAACGGAGAGAAGGGCGATAGACACCAAGTCTGCCATGGACCCCCCTGACATGACGAGTGCACTGGTGTCGCCTTGTCTGCGTGCCCAGAGGTAAGCCTCGGGGGCTACGTAATGTGGGTGTGTGGAAACGTGAGTCTGTGGGAAACATAGGAGTTCGTAAGGTAGAGGACGTGGACGTGGAAGATGTAACATATTCAACCAGTAGAGGATATCAATTTCAGTCAGCCATGACTGCAAGGAACTGTTACATGCTCAATGGGCAAAGAAAAGGAGACTGTCCGCCGAAATTTACATGGAAGCGGGACGGTTCGGAAAGAATCATTGATTATTTCTGGGCATCAAACACCTTGCTAAATGAGATCATACAGTTGAAAGTGCTGAAATCATCAAGTAGCGACCACATTCCACTGGCATTGACTCTAAAGACACATCCACCAAGAAATGTTGAGCTCTTTGACCAAACATTGGAGGTGAATCAAAGAGGAAATAGAATAAAATAAATACCAAACAACTGAGGACTTTAAATGAAATGATAGTCTCAGAAGAGATAGCAGCATGTGTCAAAATAAACTACACTGCTCTGTTGGCAGAATATCAAATCAAATACAAGCACCCAAACAGCTGTTCTTACATAAAAAAATATGAGTTTAGTCCATCAGTGTCTCTTAAAAAAAAACAACTGCAACGAGATCTACGAATACTAAAAAAAGAGACGGATCGAAATAAATGGACGCAAATGAAACAGCTCAAGGCGAAATATCGAAACTGGCTGAAATGCTTTAAAACGATGAGAGACCAAGAACGAGGAGAACGAATCCTGAAGCTGATGATCTGTCATCGGACAAAGGACATTTGTAATATTATAAATAATAAAACAATATTCCAGCAGGCAAAGATGCATCATGGCATATCCAAGTCCAGTTGGGAACAACATTTTGCCAAAGTTTTTGGAAGCACTGCAAACCTGCTGAAAGAGGATACGCCGGAAACCAGCCAGTTTTGGAACGTTGTCGAATCAAGAGAAGACATTTCAACAGCAATCAGACGACTAAAAAACTCTCGAGCGGCCGGACCTGATGGCCTTTCCAATGTGACATTAAAAGAAAATAACGAGCATTGGACAACCTTTATATACCATCTATTTCCAGTGATAGCTACCATAAAGAGGGTCCCTAAATCTTGGAACTCGGCCTATCTTTAAAAAGGGCAGTCGTGATGATCCGGCCAATTATCGACCAATTGCCCTTCTAGACATCTTGGGTAAGATCTTTGCGTCCTTTTTACAGCAGAAGCTGTCCAAGTGGGCGACTAACTCAGGTCACTCCGATAAACGCCAAACAGGCTTCACCAAAGGAGTGGGAACAGAAGTGAACCTGACGATATTAAACCTGCTGAAATTAAAAGCCCTACAGCAAGGAAGAAATCTTTTCATTGCTTTCATCGACATGAAACAAGCATTTGATTCCCTAAATAGAGCAAAATTGTGGAAAAAATTGTCAACTTGGTCATGTCCGCCTGAATTACTGCAGCCCATAATGGCTCTATATGAAAAGACTTCAATCAGGGTGCGAATTAATGAAGCGGGTGAGCTTACTGAGAAAATATATACAAACAAAGGAGTCAAGCAGGGCTGCCCCTTAGCTGCCCTGTTATTTAAACTATTCATATCTGACATATCTGAAGCTTTTTCTCAGATTCAATGCTTTCCCACAAAGATCGATAGTAATAATATTAGTTGGACAATATATGCAGATGATATTGTCCTAATAGATGAAACACCAATTGGGCTGCAGAGACTATTATCTGCATTGGAAAGGTACTTGAGTGACAATTCGCTGCAAATAAATGTAGAAAAAACAAAGATCGTGACGATTGGGAACACCTCTAAAAGACTAATGAAGAACTTTAGATGGAATCTTGAAGCTGTACTTATCCAACAAACACCAACCATTCGATATTTAGGTATTATGTATAACACTTCAATCAGAGAACATGATTGGATCTGCGACCTCAAACAGAGCATGTTGACCTTCGCGCTGCAAGGGGCAAAACTGCACGCTGAATATGGTAAATTTTCACTAAAACCAGTAGTAACCTTTTACACACAAAAGGTGATCCCCTCAATTACATTTGGAGCAGAGTCTGGTTGGAATCTGGACTACCATATTTGGCCCACCCTCAAAGGTATTTTCTGGAGATGTATTCTTAAGCTACCAAAGGGCGTTTCAATGATCGCCATAAGATACGAACTTATGCACAACATAGTTGTCTGGAAATCGCTAGCCATGTTGCGGAAGATGTCATTGAAGGATCAAGCGCCAGCGTACCAAATTTTCGTACACATGGTTCAACAACAACATTGCAGCATTATGCTAAATTGGTCCAGAGGTCTAAAAAAGATTCTTGATTCGGCAAACATAAAGTGGGAAACACTTATAGCTACGCCCCAAATTGCAAAAAAGAAATTAAGGATATGGAATTGGATCCAGAACTTAGAAACTGCCTATCTTCGGCAATCAATTTGGGCCCTTTAACAAACTGTTTAGACTGTCTACCCAGATATCTCCAAAAATTTCCATCGAGAAAACATTGAAATCAATTCATGAGACTGCGTTTGAACGTATATAAAACAAAGGAGATTCAATGGAGACGAAGAGTGTTTAACATTGAGAACAATCTTTTAGGTTCTGTGAAAGTTCAATAGAATCAATTAAACATTTGATCACTGAGTGTTCTAAAATTAGGCAACAACGAACGTGTTATCTGGGTTCCTTTGCTCTAGTTGATGAGGACATGGACAAATGGTGGTATTGGATACTTTCGGGAACAAACGTGTCGCTCACATGTGCGGTTTGTGAATTTGTGGAAAGTATTCAAAGCGAAGATCAGTCTTAATTAATCAGAAACTTGGATAGCTGTGTATGGTATCTACATGGATTATATGTGGTGATTGTCTTGTACATTTATGTAGACTATGTGAAAGTTGGATTCTATTGTAACTGAAGTTTATTTGTAAACTAATTGTTACAATTCAAATAAAAAAAAAAAAAAAAACAAGTGCGCCAAACTTTATTAGCTGCCAGAAAAAAATCTTCAATTCTTTATCAAGGACATAGGATCTTCATCTCTGCAGACTTCTCCAAAATTACCTAAAACAAAAGGAAAACATTCTGGATATGAGACCTCTCATGACGACTCTGGGCATCAGATGGACTGCTGGAACCAGCGAAAATGATAAACACCACACTGGATGGTCCTACCAAAGAATTCACGGAATTCAGCAATCTCTACAAACTGCTACAGTCTCTTCAATCTACTGCAAAGGATACTACCTCATTACAATCAACATCCTGCTCCACTTTGTCAGGGCTTCATTCTCGATTACCTCCATTTAGTAGATCAAAGAATCTACATACCAAGTTTATTCCGAAACGTAGCAGATCCGTCTCATCTATCCTTCAAGATCCCTCCTCTAACTCTTTATGTACCAGAGACAATCATGATTTCCTATAAAAACCTCAGATCCTGCTCTCTCTACCTTGCAAACTTTATTTTATTATGACTCTTGTCTCACTTTATCCACATTTATCTGTATCAAAAATCTGTTATATATTTTCTCTAACGGTTGCCTAATCTTCTCCCTTTTTCTATAATCTTGGGCATTATCTATATCTCCTGTCCACTAGCCCTTTCTCCCTCTTGCCATGCTTGTCTCCGTGCTCTTGTATCCCCATGATACTTCTTTTTTCTATTTTTATTTTAACTGGATTCTTCTCATTCCTACTACTTACTCTTCCATGCATGATTACATCAACCATAATATATTCCTTGCATTCTCCTATCTGTTCTCCTCCCTTTTGTTATGCACCCTCTCTTCTATTCTTCCCCACACACCCTAGTGCGGTGGTCTTCAAACGTTTTTGGCCTGGGCCCCCCTGAGCAACATTTGGGCAGGCTGGGCCCCCCCAGAAGTGCCACATGGACAGTATGTAGAATCACTATGAACTTTTGCGCGCCGTCACCACGCCCTACTCCCAGTACAGACCCTGGGCTCTCCCCACCCTGCTCCCACCACTATCCCAGTACTCCCGCCAATCCTGCTCCCACCACAGTCCCATAACAAGCATACACGCATCCATATGCATATTTAAATAAAAACTAAATCACCATTAACGTAACTTCTGCAGGGGCCTGCGCGTGGTTCCTTCAAAGCCCCGCTCCCGGTAGCTCTGCCCGTATGTGTGAGAAGGTGCAGGAGCACCCCCTCGCACATACATACATGCAGTGCCCCAGCCAGCATTTCCAATCAGCTATGCAAGGCTGGCAAAGCAAAACGCCCCCAGTGTTGCATGGCTCAGTGATCATGTGCGGCTGGGGAACTGAACTGTCAAAGGCACACAGTGTTTCCCTTTGACAGTTCAGCCAGCCCAGGAGCACTCCCTCACTGGAAAAAGCAGCTGAGGGAGTGCTCAGTGTTTCAATGGGCTGGCTCCTCGGCTCCTCCATTATGGGTGAGGGGGCCAGTGGGTGGACTCCCCCTCACCCATTATGGATGAGCCGCCAGGCTTGGACTGGCCTAGAGGGCAATAGGGCAATGACCTACCAAAAATGCAAAATGCTAGTGTAGGCCAGTCAAAATGGACCACTTTTTTGGCCAATGTGGGCCAGTTTGAGGAGTTACTTCACTATGCAGCTAGTAGTTTTGACCATTGTTGCTGAATAAATATTCTGGAAATACACATTTTGTTTACATTTGAACAAAAAACACCCCCTTGAGTACTATTCAAACAGTCTGTGACTAAAGGACTGAATATCCGTTTGCAAATGCTTACCACTTTTTCACTGGTGCCTAAGGCCATTTTATGGTCCAGTCTGACCACGTGAGCTGCCCCTGCCCATTTCCTCCAATCTAAAAAAAAGGAAAAAAAATATATATATATTTTACATTTCATCCTGGGCTCTTGCACCCCCCCTAGGAAGCCCGCGTCCTCCAAAACCCATTTTGACGCACAGCATATTCATGGATACTTACATCCATAACCAGCCGTGGCGCAGCGTGGGGCAGAGACCCTACAGCAGCGCCAGTTACGCCCCCAACCCCTCCCCATGTGCCAAAAACATCCGCACAAATCCCCTACATGACGCAAATGCCAGTGGACCAGCATACAGCCCCCCAACAATGAAAAAGCGCTAAAAACACCACTCTGCTCTCACGCGAGAACCCAATCGGTGTAAAACCCCCCGTGCACCCCTCAGAATACGTGTACTCCGCTCGTGCCCAGCCTATCGTGTGTGAAACTCCCCACGCACCCCTCGGAATATGCGTACTCCACTCGCACCCAGCCTATCGCATGTAAAACTCCTCATGCACCCCTCAGAATATGCGTACCCCGCTCACACCCGGCCTATCGCGTGTAAAACTCCCTGCGCACCCCTCGGAATACACGCACCCCGCTCGCGCCCAAGCCAATCGCGTGTAAAACTCCCCGCGCACCCCTCGGAATACGCGTACCCTGCTCGTGCCCAGCCAATTGCGTGTAAAACTCCCTACGCACCCCTCGGAATATGCATACCCCGCTCGTGCCCAGCCAATCGCATGTAAAACTCCCCGCGCACCCCTCGGAATACGCGTACCCCGCTCGCGCCCGGACAATCGCTTGTAAAACTCCCCGTGCACCTCGCGGAATACGCATACCCCGCTCGAGCCCGGCCAATCGTGTGTAAAACTCCTCGCGCATCCCTCGGAATACGCATACCTGCTCACCCCTGGCCAATCACGTGTAAAACTCTCTGCGCACCCCTCGGAATACACGTACCCCGCTTGCGCCAGGCAAATAGCATGGAAAACGTCCCCCTGTGGTGTGTGCTGGCTACGGGGCATGTACAGGGGTAATGGGCTTCCTGCGGGTTATGGAGAGGGGTGATGGGCTGCCTGCGGGGCATGGGGAGGGGTGATGGGCTGCCTGTAGGGCATGTGCAGGGGTGGACCTCTGTGGTGTGGTCTGGCTGCAGGGGGTGCATGTGGCTCCTCACCACACTGCTGCGTGAATCAGGGGGTACGGGAGTGAGAATTACATGCGATTCCGCTAGTGCGAGCGGGGTACATGTATTCTGGGGTACGAGAGTGAGACTAACACGTGATTTAGCTTGCGCGAGCGGGGTACGTGTATTCTGGGGTACTCGATTGAGAATTACACGCGATTTGGCAGTGCATGCCCTTCCGGGTGTGCCCTCCCCGTGCCCCACAGGCAGCCTACACCACAGCCCCCCCACACTGCTGACCATGCCCTGCAGCCAGCCCACCACCCCTCCACATGCCCCGCAGGCCACCCATCACCCCTGCACATGCCCCGCAGGCAGCCCACATGGCACCATGCACTTGTGAGGCCCCGACACATGTCCCTCCACCAGTGCTGGGCACCTGCCAGAAGGCCCCGACACATGTCCCTCCACTCCACCCCTATTGATGGCAACCTGCCAGCAGGCCCCGACTCATGCCCCCCCCACCAGTGACGGGCACCTGCCAGCAGGCCCCGACACATGTCCCTCCACGCCACCCCCATTGATGGCAACCTGCCAGCAGACCCCGACTCATGTCCCTCCACCCCACCCCCATTGACGGCAACCTGCCAGCAGGCCCAGACTCATGTCCCCCCAAACACCACATCATAACTATACACCCCCAACCCCCAGTACAAACACCCAACGATCCACTGCACCCACTCCCTAGTAAATTACCCATGCCAATGAGAGTCTGAAAATAACCAGCATGCTCATCAACAAATGTCCTACAGAGCCACACAGTGGCAACACATGACTGAGCCAATGCTCATGGAGACATGCACCAAATAAATAATAGTAGACCACACCAATAATGAAGAAAAATGAAAAGTATTAAAAAGAAAAACAAATGACAAAATTAAAAGCACAAATGCAAACGAAGAAATAATGATTTCAATATGAAAAAGAAAGTGAAATCCAAGGAAAAATAAAAATCCAAAACATGAAATAATAAAAGTGGTTCATCCCCAAAGTCCATAGAAAGAAATCCTAAAATGAAAAGCATATAAAAACATTACTCCATGTGAATATCAAAAAAAGAAAGTATGTACATGTCCGGAAAATTAAAAACAAAAGTTTGAAGGGTCCATTATCCCAAAACAAAATGAAACCTACCAAAAACCCTATCTAAAATACAACTGTATACAAAAAGTGTAGCAAAGTCTGTAACTCCAAATCATAATCAAAAACCAAATGAAACCTAAACCTAAATAACTATATACAAAGGCGGTGAGCTAGTCCGACGGCTCACTTATTGATGTCCCGGGCCAGGGCATCATCGAACTCCATGTCGATGTTCCGGAGGCGGGCCTGTTCCCTGGCCTCGAGGTCTCGCAGGGATGCAGCCATGGCCTCCTCCAACTCCCTGCGAGTTGCCTCGAGCCACTCAGCCCGCCTCAACACCCGGTGAATGGAGTTCTCCGCCCTAATCATTGTAGCCGTGCCCTCTCCGCCTGCCGCCGCTCCGCATCTATTTGCTGGCCCAACCGTTGCCACATGGAAGACACTCCCAATCGTGGGTCCCCCTGCCCGCCGGCTGATGCCTGCCCCCGGGATGTTGATGGCACCGAGCTCCCACACTCATCCTGCTGCTGCCTCCAATGTGCCCTGCTTGATGATGCCTGCACGTCCTCCATCTGCTGGGGTCCAGTTGGTGGGGTGCCCCCCCCTGCTGGACCTCTGACTCTGACTGTGGCAGGGATGGGTCCTCCACCAACCTGGCCGCTGGCTCAGGGGCAGCTCCACAGGGGGCCCAGGTGATACTTGGGTGGGAAGATGGCACAGAGGATGACTGGCGCATAGGGGGTTCAGTTGAGGAGGGGGGTGCAAGAAGATCCAGCACACGGAGGAACTCAGTGCCGACGACCTGTCCTAGTAAGTCGACGCGGCCAAACAGGTATTCAAAATGACGTTCATTGTCCTCACGAGAACCCTGCACGTCATCCCGAATACCACCTTGGCGCAACGCCACACCAGCTAGGACAGGCTCAATCCAGTCACGGATTGCCACGTCCGCAAGGAGAGGAAGGCGAGTTGTTGTATGCGCATCCCCTCCCTGAAAACGGGTCTGGACGGAGGCATCCCTGTTGGTGCCAGATGATGGAGTCACAGGATCAGGGACAGGATTACACACAGGCACCTCCGCGGCGGCCTGTACTGCCTCCTGTCCCTGCCCCTGGACTGCACCACTAGCACAAGTGGAATCCCCCCCTCCAGGCCCCATGCGTGGGGCTTCCGTGCCCTCCTCCTCAACCAAACCCCCATCAACCTGGATGACTCCGTGCCATCTTCCTCCGTAGGCCCCTGTGGGGGCACAGCTGTTCCTTCTGCTGCCGAGGAGTCCACCTCCAACCTCCACCTCTTGGACCTTCCCTCGGCAGCTGCGGCCATGGACGCAGCACCAGACTCCTCACTCCCGGAAGATATCAGTACATGGGAGGGGAGCTGGGCCTTGCGTCTCCGGCTGGCGGGATCCCTACCGCTGTGCTCCACAGTACCATCTCCGCCCTCTTCATCAGTCGACGCTGCAGACAGGGAGAGATAGAACACAGGCATCAGGGCACTGTACAATGGTGTGATACACACATGACAGTTGCACATGAGTGGCAGTGTCAAACTTTCCAGATGGCATCACACTCCCCAACACTCATATCATTTGAACCCACACACGTGCACAAATAAACTGGTATTGTGCAACTGGCATCAGCATCCATACACATGTAACAGCATGAACAACCAAAGTTTGGCATAACGTCACAAGCAACATGGGGATTGCCGATCACATGCACACACGCCACCAGACAGACATGCATCTGTACATCTCCAACACCTGTCACAGTGCAATCATCGGCAACTAAGTCACATCTGGCATTCAGGTACCCACATGTCTGGATCACATGCATCCATGGCGTATCATAGTCGAACATGTGTAACACACAGACGCACATGTACCCCGTGCACGTACATGAAGGTGGAACCAGCATCCATGTGTCACACCCCAACCATGGCATAGCACATACACAGAAATGCAAACATGTGTGCATCTCCACATGCAGTTGGGCATCATGCATTGGAACACATACATAATTGATGTGCATCACACATGACTACACTCACATGCAGCACGGGCAGTCCCTGCACACACACACATCCATACATGGGCCATGCCAGATATATGTCCAAGCTGCACACTCCTGCCACAACTCAACATGCACTGTGTAGAATGGGATAGCCCAGACACTCACCACTCGACTCCAGACGGGTCTGCCACTCCAGGACCTGGTGGTAAAGCACTGGGTCAATGTGTACCAGGACCCTCATCTGGTCAATGGAAAGTTGGGCCCAGCGCACCCCTGCATCCGCTGCACGCAAGAGGCGCCGGGCCTTACTGAGGGTCCTGAATCTGTAGTCCTCCCAGCGCTTCTGGACGGGTTTCAAGTTGCGGTTGCCACCCTCTCCGCGTTGATGGCAACCACGATGTCCGACCAGGTCCTGTTCCATCTATCGTTGTCGGCGCACGGACATCTGAAGAGGGCATCAGGATGCCCCAGGACTTGCTCCACCAGGAACCAACGTCTCTGGCTGAGAAGTTGAGAGCACTCTGCCTCTCTGGCTGGGGGTTTGCCAGTGGTGTTTTCCCCGACATGGCAACCCCCGAGGCAGGTGTGGGTGGGCAACTGGGTCGGGGGCTGGGCTGTGGAGCGATGGAACACCAGTCGGGAGTCTTCTGTTCCAGCAGGGGTGGTCGCAGCAACTGGACCCCTGCAGATGGCTGATGTGAAGGCACCAAATAGCAGGGCAAGTGGCCAGCAGACAGGCAGCAGCAGATAGCTTGTGTGTTGTCACGTGGTCAGCTTGATGCAAAGTGAATCCGCACGTGAAAAAACAGCACGTCAGCGTGTAATTCGAGGAAAGGGGGTTAGCGCGTAAGCGCGTAAGTGATGTGACGTGCGCGGGCATTTCCCTCAGCACAGGTGAATCCGCACATGCAAAAACAGCAAGTCAGCGTGTGAATGCGTGTAATCCGAGGAAAGGCCCTTAGCGCGTAAGCGTGCCAGTGACATTACATGCACGGGAGTTGCCTTCAGCATGGGTTAAAGGTGAGCGCGGTCCAGCAGTTCGTTGTATGTGCTTTTCGTGGAGACCGTCTCATCTGTTTACTCTTCTGCATTCACATACGATTACTTCAAAGCATTTGAAGTTCGTACCTCTTCTTTTGGGGGGTGTTGCCTACACGCACAAGCGCGTGTCTTTTTCTTTTTCTTTTCCACGCAAGGCAGACGGAGAGTCGCGCATGCTATTTTTCCCACTGTGGTTCCGCCTGTGCATCGCATACCGTTTCCGAGGTCATAGTAGCCTTCATGTTCCATGCACATGTGTTTTTTGTGTTCCTGGGTGCCACCGCGTACTGCAGGAGGTTCATTCCATGCACGTGGGCTACCAGGGTCGCGTGCATGTTTTTCTGTAATATTTGTAATTATTATTATTATTTATTTTTTATTTTTATTATTTATTTTTTTAGGGGTGCCTGAGTGTTGTGTGACCTGTCATTTTTCCCCAGGGGTCACAGACAGCCTTGCAGGAGCACAGGGGTACCGATTCCATCCAGTACCCTGCCCCTTCAACCCAATTGCCCTGGACAATTGTTGAGTGCACCTCCCATCGGCTATTTACCATCTGTGCCATGGTTGGGAGGCCACCAAAGTGTAAGGGCGGCAAAGTTGGGTGTCCTTCCAGGGCGGGGCGGGGTCGGGCACGTGGGCGCGGAGACCATGGGGGACAGGGATTCCAGGGTGGCCAGGGTGGCTACAGAGGGTGAAGAGGCAGGGGTGCCCCACTGGGGCAGGAAGCCCAGCCACGTGCTGCTGCAGACATGCCACCACCCCCTGTAGCTCCTGGAGATGCAGCTGTTGCATCACAACCTGGCACCCATATGACCGAACAGCAATTTACATCTGCTGTCACGGGCCCACCGGTGGTGGTAGCTGCAGGTGCAGCTGTGGGGACCACCACCCGGGCTCGGGGTCGGGCAGTGCATGTTGCGTTGCGTGATGGGGACTCCCAGGACGATTTCCATCTTGTCAGGAGGTGCGTGTCACGTGTGTCCAGTGTAGCTGTGACCGGGGCACACGTATCTGGGGCAGTTATGACATCTGCTGCCCCAAGCAGCTGGGTGGTGGTAACTGCATGGGCAGATGCAGCCAACACCACCACAGCAGTGAGTCAGACCCAAGCCAGATCTTCCATCCTCATTCAAACACACACTTCCTTGGTCCAGTCCACCAGCGCCACTGGCCCCACTGATCAGGGCCATAGTGGCCACTCTGGGTCAGCACCACCGCCCAAAAGGAGGAAGCGTGCTCCTGCGCAAGAGGCTGAGACCCCAGACACGGCTCCGGCCTCCGGCACGCCGAGGAAGAAGCCTTTCGGCAAGCAGGAACTGGACTTCCTTGTGGACTACGTGCCGGCACACAGACGCAATATGCTTGTGGGCCCACAGTGCCTCCCCAGCGTTGGGTCCACTGACAGCATGTTGCAGATGGTGTGACAGCCATGGGATTCCAGGTGCGCACGGCTCAGGACTGCTACAAGCGTTGGAATGACCTCCGACGCTGTGCAAAACAAAAGCGTGCCTCCAATTATTCCATGTCTCAGATGACTGGTGGTGGGCCAGCACCAGAGGAGGAAGAACTCACTCAGCACGAGGAGATCGCTGCAGAGTTCATCCGGAAGCAGAAATCCGTAGAGTGGGAGAGAAGATGGATTATGATGCATTGTCTGGTGAGCATTGATGCATGTTACTCAATGACATGTGTGTTTGGCGTGTGTGACCCTCTCAGCTACAACTTGGGTCCTTCCTTTCATGAACGTCCCTCTCTACCTGTGGTGTTCACCATGGGTCTTACCTCTCATCCTGGCTTTCCAAACAGTACCTGCCGGGCTCTCGCCTACTGCATTTTGATTTTCTGCTACAACTTCCTGTGCTATGCTGATGACACTCAACTCATTTTCAGGCTGCCCTCAGCCACCTCTTCTCCCTCCCTCATTTCTGATAGCCTCATTGCCATTTGAAATTGGTGAACTGCCAACGATCTCTGTCTGAATGCCAGCAAGACTGACATCCCCCTCATCGGTACACCTTCACCATCCTTTCCCCTCACTATCTGGCGAGCCTCCCTTGGACCTCCTCCTACCCCCACCTGCAAGGCCAACAACCTCAGCGTCACCTTTGACTCCACACATTCCTTCTCCGCACACATGTCTGACGTCTCTTGAGATATATTAAGTTCTTGCTTAACCTCCTCAGGGGTACTGTGCCTTTCTTCTCGTTCACCTACAAGCTCACTGTCTCTCAAGCTCTGGTTGTCTCAAGGTTAGACTACTGTGACAGGCTCTTTCAAAATTCTACCTGCCTCCACACTCACCTTCTACCACTAATCCAGTACAGGACTGTAAGAACTGTCCTTGGCCTCAAGCCTTGGGATCCTATCTCTCCAGCTCTGAAATCCCTTCATTGGCTACCAGTGGATGCAAGGATGAAAGTTGAGACCCTCTGCATTGTGCACAAGGATTTCTGGGGCCTGGGTCCAAAATACCTTCAACTATCCCTCTGCCAATACCTCCCCCCTCGAGTCCTTTGCTCCTCGACCTCACACTTCCTCCGGGTCAGTCGTTTATAGAAGAAAGAAGCTGGGGGAAGATCAGTGTCTAAAGCTGGGTCCTCCCTTTGGAACAGGCTACCTGCCACGTTGAAACTTGAGGAGAAACATCTCTGCTGCCGGGAGCACCTCAAGACCTTCCTATTTGCTCCTGCATTAGCCCCTCTTCTCCCCAGCTGAACTGTTTCCTCTATTGGCACTGTGCACCTGGATACCCTCTGTCCTTCAGGCACAGGTACCTGCTCACCCTGCCTCCCTGTTGCACTGCCTCCAGGCCTCCCATTGCAATGTATCCTGTACGTGTACCCATACAGTCCCCCACTCTTCTTCTGCACTGATCAGATTTGCCCTATCCAAATAATCTTGCACTTGCAACTTGCTGGCTGCACTACCACCTTTTGAATGCATATTCTATCATTGTACTTCATTTTCATTCTTTGGTCTCCTCTGTTTGGCACGTTCCACTTCTCCCCCTTCCAGGGACTTCAACACTTTATCCCTTCTCCATGCACTTGCGTGTTCTCAATGTCACTGTGCCCAGTATGATCGTTGTTTTCATTTCCTTTTCTTCCTTGTTCCCCTCCCTTTGCTTGGTTGCGCTCTGAGCCACTTGTGTACGAGGGCAATCTTGCTGAGATGTCATATACATCCTTTGTCCTTGGTGCAGTGTGTCTCACTCTGACTGTGCTGATGGCAGTGGCTCCTCCGTGCACATGTGTGCACATTCATGCTCCATGTGCATTCCATGTATGCCTCTACGTGTCCTTGACCGCCTGCTCATTGTAGTATGTCTCCAGGATGATCCAAGTGTCATGTTATTTGATCAGCCATTTCATGCTCACTGTGGGTCTGTGTGTCATCACTCACGACTTTAGGGTGTCCACATCTGTGTCATGCACATGGCTTCCCCTGTTACAGGCCCCCTGCCTCTTTTCAACTGGTGTTGTGTCTTCTGCATGCATGGGTGCACTACTGATGGTTCCTCATCTGTCCTGTATCATGTCCACTTCTCATCGGCTGTAGTAACATTTGACTGATGACATGCAATAGACGCATGCCAACACTGTCTGCCAATGCACAGTTCTGTGGTGAACCTTTCATTGCCATGCAGTGCATCCCTGCTATGCCCAGAGGGTGGGTGTTTCACGCTATCCATGCTACATGGTGCATGCCATTTGTACATGATGGCTGCAATTGCCCTTACACTGCCGTCATGTTTGGAGATTGACATCACTACGTACGTGTTGATGTTTGAAGTTGAGGGGGTACACATGCACTGCACCGCACACATCCACTCCTGTGCCAACTTCAGCCCTTCACCATGCCAACACAATGCTGCTGTGTGATAGTGACTGCCATGTATGTACCCATGTTCCTCCTTTCACTGTATTGAAACTCAGTAGCGTAAGTGCCTCCTGTGACACATGTACTATGCATAGTCAATGGTTGTTGAGTGCTACACGTGAACATGCATGTTACATGTGTCATGGTGTGTTTGGTCCGATTTCCAGCTGTGGCTATTTGTGTGTTCCCACATGCTACGTGCCATCTCTTTGTTGCCATCTCTCATTTCTGCCTTGGATATGTGCCTGCTAGGGGTTGTGTGTGATGCAGGTGATGGGCAACATGCAAAACATCTGTTGGCTTCACATTTTACACGCATCCTTTTCTGCTTTTGGGATGCCCTTGCATTTCAATGCCACTGGATGCATGTTGGGCTTTGAGTTGCATTTGACATGTCTGCTTCATGTGTTGGCTGTCAATGTTGTGATCTGTATGTATGTTTGTGATATGTGCTACTGACATGCATGTTCTTGTTTCTTTTGTTTATGTTGCAGGTGATGAAGCACTGGAGGCAGAAGATGAAGATGTCATCCCAGACACGGTGGTCAGTTCATATGACCAACCAGGCATCAGTGGTGGTCGTGGGGTGGCAGCCCACGAGAACCCACTGGTGCTCCAGGCCATCGTGTCCAGAGCAGACTCTGAGTCAGGTGCTGATGGATCCTCTGACCACTATGTTGAGCCGGATCTGCATCATGAGGTGTCGTTGCCGGTAAGTGATCCTGTGTTGGATGATCTTCTGTCTGCCACACCTGCAGTAGAGGGCCAGGCGGGTTGGAATGTCTGCCTCTGGTGGTTAAGGGTGCAGGGTCACACTCCACACCAGTTGGCCATGTTTCTGGGGCATCAGGTCGATGGAGGAATGCAGTCCTGCAGCCGCGGGTGGCACCAACCCAGCAAGGACCACGTCTGCTTGGGCCCAGCAGGTGTCGTGCCCGGCAACGCGGTGGCTGTGCGCTACCGGGGTCAACTGAGTGGGAGCATGCCATTAATACCATAGCACAGCAACAGGGGGAGCAGTTTAGATGATGGCTCAAGGTATGGAAAGTGTGGCCCGTTCCAGCCTCCCCCCTGAAAGGCAAGTGCAGCTCCAGCAGCAGGCTACGCGGTCCACGTGCCGCTCACTCCGGCTGGGCATGGCGGCCTCTGACACGGCGCGCCAGGCTGAAATGGTGGCTCTGCGTCAAGCAATTTCTGCTCAGGCAGAGGCACACTGTGAGGCCTTGAGGGTCAAACACCAAACCCTCCGATCTACTCTGGATGCTTTCATGATGGAAGACAGTAGGCGGGCATAAAACAGGATGGACCGGCTTGAAAGAACCATCTCAGCTGAACTCCATGCAAGCCGGGAGGTCCTCTGTATGTCATGTGAGGCCATGCAGGCAGAACTACGTCTTACACGTGAGTCCTTGCAGGAGGAAGCACGTGTGACATGTGAGGTAATGCATGCAGATCTATGTGTCATTGCCATGCAGGACCTGGCTTACCAGACCCGCATGCTTGCTGCCGCTGAGGGGCAAGGCGCAGATAGGCGTGTTGAGGCAACTGTGACGCATCCACCTTCTGATTTCCATCAAGAGGGTGATGACGACAACCTATCTCCCACGTAGGTCGGGCCGTGCAGGCGCTGAGCCCAGTGAGTTTTTTTTAATCTCAACATCTACACATATGGGTGTTGAGGTGCAATTAACCAAAAATGGGGGGGGCAAAGCGTGAGTTGACAGGGAGATGCCCTTACTCTATATAATTTGTAACATGAAAAATTAGGGCAAAACACATCTGTGGTGTGATTTGGTTATAGCCTGATATGTCTGATTTCCAAAAACACAGGAGAAAAAAAAAACAACCTGTTTTTTGGAAAAAACCACTGTGGTTGAGGGCAAAATTGCTTTTCAAGAAAAAGAGATGTTGTCCAAAACAACACCAACAAGGCTGTGGGAGGAAGACAGCAAGGATACGATGAAGTTCTGACTATCACTTCCTCCCATCCACGTCTCAACCTTTGGTGCGCTGGTGTGCCACCTACAAAAAAGGGGACAGGATAAGAAGATAAACTACTTACTTCTATTCATTGTAAAACATCCAGCCTTGTTCAAATAGTGCCCATCAACCACTCTCTTCCACTATGTGTATGTGTTGGAAGAGACGAATAGCCAGACAGCGAATCAGTGCATCAGTGGTTTTGGGTACAGACATCCACTGGGTTATTCATAACTATAATGACCGTGGGATTGTCTGTAAACCACGGGCAGCGAAGATTTTTTGAAAGAAGACACAGAATACAAACAATCCAAGTTTGTATAACAAACCAACATAAAGACAATACACACTCCACTCAGCGTATATCAAGGTATTTGTGTTTAAGCATTGAGTGGGGTGAAGTAAAATATTGCTCACATACAGTAGGTTAGATTAGTGTCTATATGGTGTAGCAATCACTGTCTACCAGTTTCAGTGGCGTCCTGTTTATTATTGGCACTTTCTTCAGGACAGTCTTTTGGTGTTTTACCACAGAGTAGGTCTAATCAGTACCTACCATGTGTCAGAACCTAAGAGAGGGTGGGGTTATACTTTACCACCTTCTTTGTGTGCCATGGGGCTGGAGCAGACGGGTGGACCTGTGTGTAAAAGATAAAATACACCCCAGTCACCACCAGGCTACTAACGGCCAATACATGGCTTTGAATCAGCAATTCTATTGGTGCCATTCATTTTCTAAAAACACAACAGATGGTATCTGTATCTCCTATACCACAAGTCACAAACACGGTATCATAGAATATTCATTTCTACCTAAAATCTGCTTATTTCTATATTTATGTATGTGTCCATAACTCCTTCTAATAGGTTATGCATCAGTTTGCACATGCAAGGTCCCATACATTTGATAGTGCCTAAGGAGAGGGTTTCTATAGTGCACCGAAAAACCATTTGTACCAAAAAATGTTCCACTGACCTGAATACGGCAGATTATTTGTCCTTTTTATGGTACCGTGTAGGTCGTGGAAGTTCACAAAATGGTATCCCAGATCAAAGGGTAATATTTCCTGGTCCTGATGGGGGAGGGGAAAGGGCAGGGCAAGAAAGAACAGCCATCCTTTAGGTTTGTTAGTGCCTGGGTTCCCCTCGGTTCTAATCAAGCAAGCGCGTATGAGTTCCCGCAGGTGCACCCTGTACCTCCCCCCTCCTCGGTGCCCCCTCGACCCACCGGGTCATATGTGGTCATTTTTGATTTATTTTTTCTTTTTTTTCTTTCCTGTAAGTAATTTCTTTTTTTTGTCTATTGTGCATTCATGTGATAGTGTGGTGCTTTGTGGCATTTGAAGACATCCACTGTGTGTTCCAGCAGGGCCCATTCAGGCCTGTCTCGTGTATGTGTTTTGCTTGGGGTCCTGACGCATATGCTACTCCTGCTTCCCCTTTCCATGGGCTCGCAAGGATGGCTCGGTGTGACAGTATCTCACACGTAGGGCCACATGAGTGCAATTTATGGCACTGAGCACTTTGGGGAAGTGTGCCACCCTGTAGAAGTCCAGGACACGGCCTGCCTTTCTGCGGGTGTTCTGGGCATGTATATGTGCCTGCGGTATGAGGGGCGTGCAATGATGATTGCCAACACGTGGTGTAGGCAACGTGACTGCGTGGGCTGTGAGACGCGCCCCACTATGGCAGTTGTCCGCTGAAATGACCCAGTTGCCAAAAAATCCAGTACATTGAGCACCTTCTCCAAGGGGCTCAATGCTTGGGAGCACAGGGTGGGTGATGTGAGTTCATCCTCCCACTCAGTGACCAGCTCTAGGATGAAATTAGGTGGAAACCTATACCTGCCATAGACCTCATCATCAGGCATCCCAAAAAAGCTGGTCCTGGGCAAAAAAATGCAGGGCCTGGCTATTCTCCTCCTCCTGCGGTGTCCCACGATCACTGCTGCGAGGAATGGGACATTCATCGTAGCTGTATAAGCTTGTTTGTTGTTTGCGCGCACTTTTATGCTGCGCGGGGGCGCTTCCGTCTGCTTTCGTGTGGCAGACGTATTTGTGCGTGTGCGTGTGTTTTAACATGCACAGGTTTTCCCTATTCGATTCCATGAATACGCGTTGTTCACTAGCGTGTGGGCGTTGCGTGTGTTTCCCAGCAGTACTTCCCACGTTATGCCTACATTTTCACGCGTTGTTCCCCATTCCCCGTGTTCCGCCCCCTTTTTAGGTGTGTGCATGAGAAGTTGTGAGCTTTCCCCGTTCCGGTCACGCACGCATTTGGAAAGTCGCAGTGACCTGTAAGGTAAGCGCGGATTTGGTGCACATCCCGGGAAAAACACACGCAGGGCCTTCCATGAATGGCACGCGTGTGATTCGCACGCGTGCGCCAGCTTGCGCCACAAATTTCTGCGCACAATTATTCCATGAATTACCCCCTTAATGACATATATATGGCCTGCATATTCTATTGCATTCATGTGTACTGCCCACTCTGGTCTATTAATTTACTTATTTATGGTTACTAATGTCTATTAAGGTTGTTACTTGGAATATTAAAGGGTTAAATCATCCCATCAAAAGTAACAGAATTATTACTCAACTCACAAAAATGAAGGTTGATATTGCTTGCCTTCAAGAGACCCATCGAGATTCAGGCAGTAAAAACCTCATACTCAAAGCTTCATGGGGTAGCCACACGTTTTTCTCAAACGCCTTAGACAAAAAAGGCAGGGTCTCCATTCTGATTAACAAACACCTCACCTTCATCAGAGGCCCATTGGATCATTGTCGAAGCAACTATTAACAACCTACCAGTAACTATAATTAATGTATATGGTCCCACCGCACCAAACCCCCAGTTCTGGTCCAACATTAAAGCAAAACTTGTTCAGAAAAGTCCAGACAGACTTATTTAATGTGGAGATGTTAATCAAATCATTGACTTCACCCTCAATTATAGATTTACCGCCGATTTTGTCAACTCCAATACTGCAATAGTTTTCTCAATATGATACATAACCTTAATTTGATTGGCTCTTGGCGTTTTTGCTATCCTGACATAAAAGACTTTACGTTCTACTCTCCCCCTCATCACTCTTTCTCTAGACTAGATTACGTCTTCATTAACCCTTTATTAGCCTCTGCCATTATTAATTCCGAAAATGGCTCCATTACCATTTCTGATCATGCCCCTGTCTCTATTTTAGAATGGATACCTATACTCAAACTCTCCCCAAGATGGAAATGTTACTCCTTCCTCCTTAAGAATAGCTTCTGCATTAAAAAAACAAACTCTTTCAAAGAGGATTTCTTACCCCATAATTGTCCGGAACATACTTTGTTCCACAACAATTGGGATGCCTTCAAAGCCACCCTACGTGGTTTTAGTATTCAATTCTCGGCTACTAAAAAGCAGCTATCTGAATCTACTCATAACACACTACTTGCCTCCATTCAAGGTCTTGAGAGATCATACTATGCCAACCCAGATCCCACTATAGAAAAAAATCTCATGAATAAACATATTGAATTCAATAAATTATGCACTGATAAGGCGGGTAATTCTATACGCCACTCTAAATCTAAATTATATAGTGGTTCCAATAAAGCCGGAAAAATGTTGAAATCTTATTTAAAAAGAAAGAAAAATCGCTCATCACCCACATCACCTCTACTGAGGGTAACAAACTAACCAGTCAGAAAGATATAAATGGAACATTTCTAGACTGCAGACTTCTATTCTAACCTCTGAGACCTCTATAAAAGATTCAGAATTTCACTCTTTTTTGAGAAAAATAAGAAAATCTCCACTGACCCATAGATCTTTCTCCTCTTAATGCACCCAATATTTAGCAGAAATTAAACAAGCCATATTAGATCTTAAAACTAATAAAGCTGCAGGCCCTGATGGATTTTCCATTGATTTTTTTATAAAACATTTATTGATTCCGTCTCTCCAAAACCTTTACAATTATATTCCTATTTTGCTAAAAATCGGCCAAACCCCTGGCTCCTTTGGCAAAGCCCTCTTTATATTATTCCTCAAACCTGATAAAGACCCATCTCTAGTTAAAAATTAAAGACCTATCTTCCTTATCAACTCTGATCCTAAAATATTCACTACACTCTTAGCTAAACGCTTAGAAAAATATCTTCCCAAACTCATACATATTGATCAATCAGATTTTATTAAAGAGCAATACGCATCCTCCGACACTAGACTACTTTTTAATATTATATAACATTCACAAAATCGAATGACCCCTTGGCTCTCTTTGCACTAGATCCCGAAAAAGCCTTTGACCGTGTTTCTTGGACTTTTATGTTTCATTCATTAGAATGGCATGGTTTTTTCCCTTACTTTATCAGCCTTATTCGAATGTTACATTCCTCTCCTTCCACCCGAATCCTCATCAATAACTCCCTATCTCCTTCAAATAAAGATAGGTACCCGTCAAGGCTGCCCCCTTTCACGTCCATTATTTAACCTTGCATTAGAACCCTTTTTTACAAAGTATAAGAACTAATACTAACATTAAAGGCATCTCCATTAACAACAAAGAAGTTAAAATATTGGCCTACGCTGACGATATTCTACTCTATCTTTCCGACCCTGCCTCTTCCATGCAACACTTAAATCTCTACCAAGTATAATTCCTCTATTGTTTCTGGATACAAATTAAATCTTGATAAATCTGAAGTTATGCCTCTCACCAATGCATGTATTCTAATCAATACTCCACTGTTTGGTATGACATGGCAATCTTCTCATATCAAATACCTATGACTTCACATTTCTAAAGATACTCATATTACAATAACTCTTAATGCAAACTTCTTTATAGAAAACATTACAACAATGGTCTCTGGATGGTGACCCCTTTTCTTACCCTGATGGGGACGTCTTGACTCTATAAAAATGATGATCAGATCCATAATCTTCTATTCACTATCCATGATCCCTGTTGCAATTCCAGCCAAATGGTACAAAAAAAATTGATTCCTTACTTCTTAAATTCTTATGGAATGAAAAAACATCAAGAATTGCCATCAATAAACCTAGACTCCCAAAGCTGCTATGAGGAATAACATTTCCCAACTTTCAACTATATCATACATCTTTTGTTCTAAAACAACAAATTACCTTCACACACTATGAAAATCATTTTACTGATGCCCCCTTATGGATTAATATAGAGGCAAATATTATTGCTCCATTTTCTCTCTCTCATTTCTTAACCACCTCCATATGGCCTAATATCAAGTTACTCCCACCTCTACATTTCTTCAAATCCATTTGGAATAAACTGCCTCCCAACTCTTTTATTGAAACTGAATCAGGAGACATTTTCCTTTGGCTTAATAAACACTGACCTATCAAATCTAATCCTACTAAGATACAAATATGGTACCTATCAGCTGTCAAACATGTTAAACACTTGTTCCATAATTCTATAGAAATCCCTTTTGCACAGTTTTGTATATTATACAATATCCCTGAATCCGATCTACCCTTTTACACATCTCTTCTCAAATTGCTAACTAAATCCTTACCCACTCTACGTCAAAAATCCCCTTCCCCTCACTAACTTGTCTAATTAATAATCCTTCTGTTAAAGCTGCCAAATTATATTCATTTCTGAATGAGCCTTTGTCTCCTAACTTGTCAATTTCTAGTATCATTAGGCAATGGGAACTATATTACTCAACATCTGTAGCAGCCAATGTAACTCAAACTGATTTCTTTCTTTTACAATGTGCTTTCTTACACCCCCGAGAATTGCAAAAATAGCAGGTAACTCATCTAACAATTGCTGGTCATGTCATTTACCAAATGCCAATTTTATTAATGTAATTTTTTATTGTAAATATGTTTATGCATTTTGGACACAAATCTGGATATGCTTGCAAAAATATTTCACTTTAAAGTACATTTGTCACTCTGTAATCTTATGATCGGTACCACTGTTAATCCTTATATGCAACAGAGTGAATCACCAGCATCATTTAACATTTATCAATATTGCGGACCACAATATTACTTATAACTGGAAATACACTTCCAATTTGTCGTTATAACACCTGGTGGAAATCTATTTGCTCTACGCATCAGATTGAAAAATGTCATCCATTTTCTATTGATTGTATAAATTTACCAAAAAATGTAATGTTTCTATTCAATACCTTAATAATACTGATTAAGTAAGATTAATTATATATCATCAAAGCCACTATATGTTAACCCTCCCCTCTTCATTCCCTATTGTATTCTGTCTTGTTTGTCTTCCCTGTTTGCCCCCTTATTGTGAGTCCAGAAAATTACCCTACCAAAGCATAGACAGTATATTATGTTGGCCGAAAATCGATCGCATCATATGCCCTACATTGCCAATACACAATCGTCAGCATAACCATAGAGCGTCCATTTTGTACCCTGAATCCGCCATTTGCTTTCTTTGCCTTTCTGTTCAAATGCTTTGCAAAATGTATTTTATTTCGTTCTGCTCATGCACGGAGCCAGGCCACAAGTTACATGTTGAGAGAACGGCCCAGACAGAAATGCCAAACAGTACAGAAATACATTGTTTTCCTCCCTCACAAGTCCTTGAAGGCGAGCAGAGGGGCATTTAATCACCAAGCCAGGTGCCAGCCGGTCTCGCTGAAACTGTAGAAACAGGGCGTTAAAGCATGAATTATACTTCATTGGCGGCCCCCCTTTCTGTGCCCTCTTTAGATCAGGCTGACCCCTAGTTCATGAATAGAAACCAGAAGATAGTTTGCTTTGGAATGTGTCTCTCCTACGAGCACAGCTTCCTCACTAAACAAGTGCGTTGTGTTCTTCATAACAAAGAAGTATGTCTGCTTACTGCAAATTGCAACTGTTGCTAAACCAAGTAATATAGATTAAGAAAGAAATGTGTCATATTTGTTATAATTGTCAGTTATCGAACCCTAGCTCAAGAAGATACATTATGGGCAGTTTTGATGTGTCACAAGGAGATTGTATGTTTGTTTTACATATATATGACACTGTTGTAGAATGTTCGCTCTCTTGCGTCTCACGAGGTCTGGGTGATCACACGTTGCGAGACGTTAGACCCAGTCGGCTGACTGAGAATATTTGCTTTGCATTAAACCCTAGTACTTGGAAATCGATCCTCGTGTCTGTCGTATCACTGGGTGTATGGTGATTTTGCCTTGTTTCCATATGTGAGGGTCTTCAGGGGCTAGCAAAAAATGGCACCTGAATAGGGACCCTCCCCCATTTGATCCATTGTGCACGTTGAATTTGAAGAAGGCGAAAACGAATCGAGGACGAGCGCCCCTTTGAAAGTGATGGGATACTCCTTTGCAGATCTGTACACAACTGGTCCCTGATCGAAGAGCACTGGCCAGAGAGCAAGAAGGCGAGGGTCCCGAAACGAGGCAGATTGAGCCAGATACGCAGTCATGACGACTCTTGGTTGCGTCTGTATACGGACGAATGGCATCTTGAGAGACAAATTGATTCATCAGGTGAGTTGTGCCCCGATTCTTAACAGCCCTGATATTGGTTAAGTGTTGCTCTTGCAAGATCAAACGCCCAGGGTAAGGTATGAATAAGATCAACATGCCTGGGAAATTGTCTTCCTGAATAGTGGGATTTTTTCACTGCGGTAGACAATCTTTGGAAACTGGCCAGGTTGCGCCGCCCATAGGGTCGCCAGCGTTTGAAATGTATGTGAAATATGGAATAGGAGCGATAATGTTTAATGAAATTTGGCATAGGCAGACCAGACATGTAGTAGATCTGCTATGGCCGAAAGATGGTATGTTTGAGACGGCCCGAATAGAGCACTTAGAATCAGTATTGCTGCGCAAGAAAGCACGCCCTGCGACATTTGACGTCCTAAGAGACTGGAGGAAAGAAGCTAACCTCTGTTTAAAAAGTAGGGAGAAACATGCGCAAAGGCATAAATCAAACACAGAAAAAGCGATAGAACTGGAAGAGCTAAAATGGGCACAGGATATCAGAAGAGGGGATAGGAGTATCCAATTAAGCATACAAAAGATATATCCACAACTAGAGTTACATGCATCAGATGAAATGATAAATAACATTTTGAGTGAAAAGAGACAAGAACACCCTAAAAATAATATTGACACGATTGCACCAGTACCCATTGCTCCACCTCAGTTGCCACCCCCCATTCCTGTTGTTCCAACTGCACTATCTCCCCCTGCGCACGTGATACAATTTCCCCCACTGCCAACAAAGCAGGAATTAGCAGCTGCCAAAGAAGGCAGATCTACAGAGGCGGGGCCAGCACAGAGAGGAAGCACCAGAGTAACCCGTACTACGCTTAGCAGGGAGAGGAGAGAAGAACTTAAAGAATGGGCAGAAACGTATATTGAAGGAAATGACGAGGGATCCACACTGAGTGCAATGTATGACTATTAGAAGCTCGTTGAAAAACAGGCATTGTTGGAATGCATGGGGGAGTATCTTATAGACAGATGGAAGAAATGAACTGGTATATTAGCACCGCAGAAGTTACGGGATCTGAATGCTTTTTCGCATATGAGGGGAAGTGGGGCAGAGATAAAAGAGCACGTAGACAGGCTATTTGAGTTTAAAGATGAACTTGATGAATTGCATACAGAGATGAAAAGAGGGAAAAACCTGGTGGTACCATATGTCGTGTGGCGATGTTTTCCGTCGTCAAAACCTGTTAGTGAAGAAATGAAAATATGTACATGAGAGGCGATTAGATGGATTACGGATGCTAGCATTTCTACAATGGAGGTGCATGATACGTTCCATCAGTATACGATAGAAATGCAGAGGAAGGTATTGCAAGTGATGGTTGAGTATTTGCAAGATGAATGTTATGAAAAAAAGTATTGTTGCCCCCCTGATCTAATGACAATATACAAGAGAGAATTTTCACATGAAACTGGAAAGACTGCCCTTTCCCTCGATTTAGCTATAATACTTAATAAAAGAACCAATGAGGAAACGCCCAGTTCGATATTTCCCATGAGGGAAGTACCTCCCACCTTTGTGCCAAAAGTAGAGATTGTTGCAGCTGATGGACAACCAGCGCAGGTAATAGAAGCCCATTATACAGCACAATTCGTGCATGTCCCTATTTCTAGGCAAGAGGTGGGTAAATAATATAAAGCAAACAATCCATGATTTGAGAAAGAATCCGGCAGGATTTTATAAAGAAATTGAGTCCTATTTGAAATCCTTCATTTTTACAATGAGCGATATTGACCTATTATTTCCTGTGATTCTCCCAGTAGATATATAGAAGCAAATTAGAAATGTAGATGACACTGACATTTTGGGTGATACATGGGAACATTTGATAAAAGAGGATACAGACAGAAAAGCTGGCAAGAAGCCATCGCCAGCTCTGTTAGCATTACCAGCGCGAATAGTACAGAAATTAAAGATTTTGGTATCTGAAAGGAGAATTATCTGGGACAAATTAACTGCATGCGTGCAAGGCAAAGATTAATTGGCTACTGATTATTTTAACAGATTTGAAGAAGTATTTGCAGACTTTAGTGGCCAAGATTTAAGCACTGAACCCGGGAAGAGACTATTTGTTGACAAATATGTGAGAGGGTTGCTACCGAAAATTTAAAATTTAATAATGACGTCTGAAAGTGCGTGGCAAGCAAAATCACAGAGTGAAGTATTACACATGGCACAATACTATGAGAACAGAGTGAATACAGAGAAAGAGAAAGAGGTGAGGGATAGGGTGAATCTAAAAACAAGAGTAGTATTGCAACAAGTAGTAAATAATAATAGGGGCGGAGGAAATGCACAAACGTGAGGGAATTTCCCCAACATGCACGGAAGTCCAATTGGACTGAACCAATGCGCATATTGGAAGGAAGAAGGCCATTGGCGAGCACAGTGCCCACATTTACAGAATAGGAATGGAAATGCCCCAAGAAGACAGAATAGAGGTCTCCCGGGAACGCAAGGACAAAATAGAAACACAAGAATGCCACAAAATCAGAATAACCAGGGAAATAATAACACGAATCAGAACCAAAACCAACAACAGCACAATAGTGCAGGAGAAGGAAATGTTTTTGATACTCAGTCCAATTCATACTATTCTGGTGACTTCACATCAGATGATGTATTGTTCAACTACTAGGACAGCCCAAGACAGGGTTCGGAACCAGTATCTATTCCCGTTGATCAGAAAGGGCCCTACGTAGAGATGAAAGTTGGGAATACAGAGCACACTTTCTAGTGGACACAGGTGCGCAGAAGCGCTTGATTGACCATCACTTGGTTCCGGAGATACCACTGTCAGGGCAAAAGAATGTTTCAGTAGGGTTTACAGGTACCCCAGTAATCAGTCCAGTGTCACAATCAGTACCTATAACACTAGGTCCATTCACTGAGTCATGCCCGTGTCTATTGACACAAAATTGCGGCGAGAATTTATTTTGTTTAAATTTGTTGAAAAAATTAAGTGTGGTTAATCATTGTTCTCCTGATGGAGTGTATTTGACAATATCACCACAAAAGATGCCAGTATCACAATTTTTGTCTAAACCATTACCAACTGAATTAAGTAACGTACCGACTTGTATCTGGGCGATGAATGACAATGATGTTGGTTGTTTGAAAATAGAGCCAGTGAGAATATTTTTGAAGGAGGGAGTTACATTGCCACGTATCCCACAGTATAAAACTTTGGTGGAAGGTGAAAAAGCATTGAAATGCATTGTTTCTGATTTGATTAAATGAAGCGTGATAGAAGAGATTACTGGTAGCACTTGCAACAGTCCCATTCTTCCAGTTTATAAGAAAGGAGGTAATGAAATACCATATCGTTTTATAATTGATTTGCGCGGATTGAATAAAGTAGTTGATCCCCAATTTCCATTGGGCCCAGATGTCACTATCATTTTGACAATGATTCCAGCCTCTGCTTAACATTTTAGTGTAGTAGATTTTAAGAATGCATTTTTTAGCATTCCAGTACATCCAGATAGCAGATATTTATTTGCTTTTATGTTAGGAGGACATTCTTTCACATTCACATGAATTCCACAAGGTTACACTGAGAGCCCAAGTATTTATAACAGAGCATTAAAAGAACAGCTAGACATGTTAGAATTGCCAACTGGTTGTGCACTATTGCAGTACATTGATGACCTATTGATTGCTGCCGACACAGAAGACATTTGAAAAGAGAGTACTGTTAAATTGTTGACACATTTGGCAGCACATGGACATTAAGCTTCATTAAAAAAAATTCCAGTATTGTCGAAAGGAGGTGGCCTATTTGGGCTACCTACTTTCGAAAGAGACAAGGAGACTGACACCAGAAAGGATATAAAGCATATCTGGTATGCCTATTCCAAAGACACAGAAGGAAGTCAGAGCCATAATAGGCATGGCTTCATATTGCAGGCAGTGGATTGCCAATTTTGCGATGATTGTAAAACCTATGGTGGCATTGACAAAGAAGGATGTTGCTTTGCCTTTACCATGGAGCGAAGAATGTCAGAATGCATTTGATCTGCTCAAAGTTGCATTGTGCTCAGCTCCAGTTTTGGGCACACCAAATTATGAAAAGGATTTTAAGTTATTTGTGCATGAAAATAATGGCTGTGCGTTGGATGTTTTGACTCAGGAACAAGGAGGAAGAAATAGACCATGCAGTTATTTTTCTTCCGCGCTGGATCCTGTTGCATGCACTTTGCCGCGCTGTTTGCGAGCTGTTGCTGCGGCTGCCGCGTCAGTAAAACAAACCGAGGGAATGGTTTTGGGTCACGCCTTAACTTTGATGGTGCCTCACACAGTAGACATTCTTTTAAATAGAATGCAGATGCAACATCTTACATCAGCCAGACTGACAAGATATGAAATTGTCCTGTTTGCACCACATATCCAAATTTTGAGATGTTGTGCTTTGAATCCTGCAGAATTAATGCCCCCTCCTAATGAAAGAACGGGTGAGAAGGAATTACCACCCCATGATTGTATAATGGTTACTGAACAAGAAATGAAAGGACACCCCACAGAAAGAGCCAGACGGAGAACTGTTTTGTGATGGTTCCTGTTTTAAATTGCCCGATGGCACATCAACTGCTGCATATGCCATCACGACATTAAGAGTATTGTAGAGAGCAAAAGGATCCCATATAATTCAGCACAGGCTGCAAAGATAATAGCATTGACAAGAGCATGTGAAAATTCTGGAAATTTTAATGTAAACATATATACTGACAGTCAGTATGCATTTGGGGTGGTACACAATTTTGGTCGACTTTGGGCTGAGAGGGGTTTTCTAACATCACATGGAACCAAGATTTAACATGGTGCTTTAATAGCAAGATTGTTGTCTGCACTGGTGTGTCCTAAGCGACTAGCAATAATGAAATGTGAGGCGCATAAGAAAGTAACATGTAATGTTGGAAAAGGAAACACATTTGCAGACAGAATTGTGAAACAAACTGCCACTGATCCACACATGCAAATGTTTATAGCTCAGTCAAAAAAAGTGCCTGCATGATAGAAAATGGAATTGCCACAGTCAAAGAGATGCAAGCGGAAGCAACTGCAGATGAAATAAAAGCATGGGCTAAGGGCTCAGCAGAATTAGATTTAGAGGGTTGCTGGGTAGACAAAGAGAGTAGAAAGTGGATGCTGCCCAACTCCTATGTAACCGCGATGGTCCTTATGGCCCAAAGTCCCACACACATATGTGCTAAAAAAAAGATTTAGCATTTGGCCACATATGGCAGAATCCACACATTAGAAAAACTGCGGAAAGACTAGTCCAGAATTGTATGACTTGTTTGCAACATAACATTGGAAAAGGAACAACTACTCCAATAGGTAGTTTAGGCCCCCCCTCTATGCCCTTTGAAGTCATCCATTTTGATTTCATAGAAATGGAAAGATGTCAGAACCTTAAGTATGTCCTGGTGGTAGTCTGTGCATTCAGTAAATGGGTGGAAGCATACCCTGCACAGCAATGAGCACAGCGAAAGTGATGCTGAAAGAGTACTTCTCTAGATTAGGCCTGCCACGTGTCATATGGTCAGACTATGGCCCACATTTTGTTGCCGCTCTGATATTACAGATTTGTGTAGGCCTTCAGATTGATAAATGATTCCATTCAGCCAGACACCCGATGAGTGCTGGTCTTGTTGAGCGCCAGAACCGAATCTTGATGAATAAAATTAGCAAAATCTGTCCAGGGAGTGAATTGAGGTGGCCTGATGCGCTGCCCTTAGCTTTGTTGTGCATGTGCACGTCTGTGCCAGCAAGGACTGGGCTCTTCCCATACAAGATCATCATGGGGAGACCTGCAAATGTTTGGTGCGCCCCGCAGCCGAGGCGTTTCAATGAAGTAGAATACCCTTTGCTCAGCACTTATTGTAACGTGTTAATTCAGAAACTATGTTTGATTCATCAGCAGGTGCAGGAGGTTCTTCCTGTCAGATACACAGGCCCAGGGCATTGTCTGCAGCCAGGAGAGTGGGTTATGGTGAAGAACTTTGAGAGAAAATCCACATTCGCACCCAGGTGGAGGGGGCCGTACCAGATTCTCCTGGCAACGCAGACGGCAGTCCGAGTGGATGTTCGTAAGGCATGGATTCATGCCACCCACAAGAAAAGAATTCCATTTCCGTTGAAAGAGCTGCCTGATCCAGACATCGAGAAAGAAACAGCTGCCCTTGACTCAAAAGACACCATCGCCAGTTCTACCGTCTGAGCAACCTGAGGAAAGGCCTGAAAAGATTGCCACAAAGGGGAAAGGGCTAAAGACGCCCCAACTTTGCCCAGCGGAACCTGCATCATCGCGGGCTGACATTAAGCCTGCTTCATCACTCATTGTATCACAGACTGACACGGAGCCTGCATCTGGAAGTGAATCTGCATTGTTCATAGATCACACAGTACCTGGAGCAATAAGGTACAATCTACGTTCGCAAAATCGGAAGTGATCTGATCTGCATGTTTTGTTTTGCCTCTATTCCCAACAAGGATTAATTGGGAATCGGAGGCCTAGGGAAGTGGAGCGTGGGAACTGTACCAATCTGCATCAAATTGGGAGCACTGGAACGCGGCTTCCCGGTGCTATCTTTGAAAAAAAGTGAATGACATATGTTGATCACCCCATGGGGACAAATGGGGGCCTATGGTACAAACACAATTGATGCCTGCTCTGGAGTCTTTGGAGCACTGTGCAAAGGCACAATAATCTTGTCACATGTTTAGCAATTCAGGCTGGCGAGAGCTGGCCTAGACGCTTTGCTGACCTCTTTGGACGCTTTGCTGTTTCTATGGGCGCTGCTGAAAATAAATTATTCACGATGAACATTGGTGGAGAGAAGGATTGCACACAATGCCCATACTTACTTCTATTCACTCCTGCACCAACACTGATGACATAGTAGATATAGAGATTATAAAAATGTCTAGAAGAATTTTCTGTAGAAAATTCATGCTAATGATTATAATATTTCTTTGTATTCTGAGTATGCTGATCCCAGTATTATGGTATTTGGAGACCGTGCATCCATTAAGTTCTCTTTTGCCTACCACTAATGCACCTGCCACAGACAGTCCAGTCCATGTACTCTCTTATACTCTCCCTCCATTAGAAGAAAGACACAGGGAAGGTTATGACAATAACACGTTGCTTCTGATATTGAATATGACTCACTCTATCCTGAACCGAACGAATGGCTGGGTCTGCTCCCATTTACCCCAGCATGGTGGGAAAGGAATGGGTTGGTATGTACAGCCATTACCCCTCAATACAGCATGCTATGCATCACTAAGTGCTCTATTTTATGGGAAATTGAATAAGAGTGATACAGGTCAGTTAGATAACAAACATATATGAGTTTGAAAAGGTGGTGATGGAACCTGTAGGTTGTTCCATATTTAACAGAGCAAGAGTGATAAAACCAGTTGTAAGGCCAGTAGATAGACCGTATGTGCTTTATTATAAATCTTCTGTAATCATGTTTCACATGAATCCAGTGGGGAACAAGGACGTAGTGCCCCCCTCATATACTATAAATTACAATCCTCGTACTGTCCCATTTCGCCTACAAAAAAAAAGTTCCTATTCAGTAGGGACATTCAATAGATGCATGAATATTGCAGTACTTGAGAGAGAAGAAGAACCAATATATGTAGGTGATCCCGTTTATTTTATATGTGGAGAAAAAGCTTATCTCTGGTTGCCTAGAAATTGGGGAGGGGCATGTTACTTAGGTATCCTTTTCCCAGGTGTATTCCTTTCCAAAACATCAGACATATCGAAATTATCCAGATCTAAGCCCCGGCGGGATGAAACGGGATTAATTGCGGAAGACGTAGCAAAATCATTTATCCCATTTTGGGGACAAGCAATAATCTCCTGGAATATACGGAGACTGTCCAGAATATTAAAAAAATGATAAATGGAACGACCAACATATTGTATAATATGACACTAGAAGAGAAGGCAGTTAGATTAATGACACTTCAAAATAGAATGGCTCTTGATATCATTTTGGCCAACCGTGGAGGTGTTTGCAAAATCGTGGGGTCAGCGTGCTGCGTATTTGTAAGTGACTCCTCCCCTATGATTTTTGAGGCAATCAAGAAATTGCACATCCTGAGTTCTGACCTTCCTCCGACAGGTGGTTGGGAGCTTAACATAAGCTCCTGGTTTTGGGAGTTACTGCGCTCATGGGGATGGAAACTAATTGCAATCCTAGTAACATTACTTGGAATCCCCATGACATGTTGTTGTTGCATACACTGCCTGCCAATCATTTGCTCTGAAATAACAAATGAATGTATACACATGGTAACAGAAAAAAGAACTTCCAAATTGTATACGAATGCAAACAATGAAACAGAAACTATTAAAGAGTTAATGTCGATTAATATTGATGATGACGATTACAGTAGTATGCATAGCTCAGAACTAGATACATGGTCAGAGGAAGATGCGATGTATGGATGATGCTCTTGGTTTACGGCCAAAAGGAGGGTTTGTGAGTCCAGAAAATTACCCTACCAAAGCATAGACGGTATATTATGTTGGCTGAAAACCAATCGTATCATATGCCCTACATCGCTAATACAGAATCATCAGCATAACCATAGAGTGTCCATTTTGTACCCTGAATACGCCATTTGGTTTCTTTGCTTTTCTGTTCAAACGCTTTGCAAAATGAATTTTATTTCGTTCTGCTCATTCACGGAGCAAGGCCACAAGTTACATGTTGAGAGTTGGGCCCAGACCGCAATGCCAAACAGTACAGAAATGCATTGTTTTCCTCCCTCACAAGTCCTTGAAGGCGAGCAGAGAGGCATTTAATCACCAAGCCTGGTGCCAGCCGGTCACTCTGAAACTGTAGAAACAGGCCATCAAAGCATGAATTATACTTTCTTGGCGGCCCCCTTTTCGGGGAACCTCTTTAGATCAGGCTGACCCCTAGTTCACAAATAGAAACCAGAAGATAGTATGCTTTGGAATGTGTCTCTCCTACGAACACAGCTTACTCGCTAAACAAGTGCTTTGTGTTCTTCATAACAAAGAACTATGTCTGCTTACTGCAAATTGCAACTTTTGCTAAACCAAGTAATATAGATTAAGAAAGAAACGTGTCATGATGTGTCATATTTGTCATAATTGTCAGTTATCGAACCCTAGCTCAAGAAGGTACATTATGGGCGGTTTTGATGTGTCACAAGGAGATTGTATGATTGTTTTACGTATATATGACACTGTTGTAGAATGTTCGCTCTCTTGGGTCTCACGAGCTCTGGGTGATCACACGTTGCGAGACATTAGGCCTAGTCGGCCAACTAAGAATATTTGCTTTGCAATAAACCCTAGTACTTGGAAATCGATCCTCTTGTCTGTCGTATCACTGGGTGTATGGTGATTGTGCCTTGTTTCCATACACAAGGGTCTTCAGGGTCTAGCATTATTACCTGACATTAATAATCGTTTCCCCTTTATCATATTAACCTGTTCTATCAATTTTAATGGTTTAATGTTCCACAAAAGTACAAAATATTAAAATGTTTATACCTTGTGTTTATATTGTCTGTAAACGAACATGCCTAATAAAATCTATTAAAAAAGAAGAAAAACAATATTGTTGGCATGTCTGCATACATACATCATACATGCGAACCTCCTGATTCAGGTGGAAGACTCCTGACTTTTCTGTGAAAAATATTGCTATTTTTCACGTGCTCCCGCCTAAAATAATTATAGCCCCATTGCATTCAATTACATCTCCCAATTTCTCTGATGAAATCTCCCACCCAGGTGCTTCGGAATGTTGGAATGTATGGTACATGCTAACATTTACGAGCATCTGGGAGGGAGATTTTGCCACAGAAAGCATGAGAAAGGAATTTCCCCATAGAATTGCATTAGGAATTTAAATATTTTAAATTGGAGCAAGTAAAAACGAGCAATATTTTTGATCAAGTCTCCCGCCTCAATCGGGAGGGTTGCATACATACAGTTGGAAGGCCCACAATTTTTCTGTCAAACATGTTGCTATTTTTTACTTTCTTGCCCCTGAAATATCCCTAATTCCAATGCACTTAGTTGTAAATGAAGACTGAAACTCTGGGAGGATTAAACTGCAGAGAGATTTATTCTGCATAGATAACTATATACAAAGAACAGTTTGCTTCACGTTCCTGGAATTACTAGCAGTCTCTAAATAAATGTCCAGCAGAGACAGCGTGCATCTCATGAAGTTCTCTCAATGGAGAGCGCCGGTAAGCCTCTCCTGGTGCGGCTGCTGCTTCTGCTCATCTGTGTGTTCCTTCCCCGCGCGCTTCCTCACACCGAGTCTTGTGACAACCTTTTCAGACAGGCTGTCGAAGACTCTCTTGCCTCATACATCCTTTTGCTGAGCCGCATAAGCCCACTCCATCACAAAGTCTACATACCTGACTGGTCTACGTTTCTCTCAGTGTGCGCGACCTGCATGATTTTCTCTGCCAGGCAACCCTTCTGTTAATTTCCTTTTGCATCTTAGCTCAGTCTCTACCTTGCTCCTTTCACCTTGACTCTCGCTCTCACTTTCCATGCTGACCCTGTGCTATTCCATCTCCTGGGTACATTCCCTTGCAAGTACCTTGTCACTGGTATTTGATGTAAGAGTATTGTTAGTCTCCTGCACGTTGGGTTCTGTCACTCTGGACTATCTCAACCCTAAGATGTGTTTTGGTACATTGTTAAAATGGAGTTTTAAACTCTGACCTGGTGGGCAGAGGTTTAGGAGGCCACCCTAGATTAGTAGAGCAGGGGGGTTCTACGTTATATCGTCGAAGTACTTTTCATCGTGGGACTTTTCATCGCCACTTTTTCATCGACCAAAACTCTTTTTTTTAATTTTTTATTTTATTTAAGGGGGGTTTCCCCACCCAGACCCCCCTTACTTATATAATCTTACCCCAACCCCAAAAAAAGACCCCACAAAAAATATTTTAAAAAAGAAAAGAGTTTTGGTCGATGAAAAAGTGGCGATGAAAAGTCCCACGATGAAAAGTACTTAGATGATATGCGTGTATACCGAGCAGGGGATCCTTCTGAACAAGCCAGACCAATCACGGTAGCTTGGCAGGCGCTCAAGACTAACGGCCTCATTACACGGATGGCGGTGGACCAAGGTGCTATTAGCACCTTGGTCCATGCCGGTAAAATACCGGCACCGCCTTGGTGGAAAGGGGAATTACCGCCCTATTCCAAGGTTGGCGGGCGGTAATTCCCCTTTCCCCCATTGCCCTTCCCCATTCCCATTTTTGCCCCATAGGGCTCTATGGGAATGGGGAAGGTGCTAATTACGGTGCCGCAAATTGCGGTACCGTAATTAGCTCCCTGGTCCCTTTGCGGGTTGTTTTTTAACACCTGCAAAAAGCAGGTGTTAAATTCACCAACCCGCAAAGGGACCTCGTAGTAAGGCGGTAAGGGTTTACCAGTACCGGTAAAATTCCGGTACCGGTAAACCCTTACCACCTTACCACCTACCGTGTAATGAGGCCCTAAGTCTCAGGAGGGGTGAGAGTGATCAGAAGCCCACAATGAGCATGCACAGTAAAACTCCACAGAATACGCTTAGACGAGTGTATACAGAAAATACATATAGATTTATTATAGGCCTTAATAATTCAACACAAATAAACCACAGTAATATAAAACAGTTACCACACATGCTTTTCACTATTTAACATATACACAGTTACGTTTCGCAGAATGCGGTAAAGGGGAAAACACAGCCACAACCTGCAACAGAAGGGTGGGTTAACACAAATATAGCATTGACAGTTCTTCAGAATAGATCCCTAACCTAAGCAGTCCCGCCCTACGAAGTGAGGAGCCTTGTGCTAAAAAATACAGTAGTGTGTTGAAAACATGTGGTTGTGCGTAATGAGAGAAAGAGGGCCCTTTTCAGGGAGTTGTAGCAGTTCAGCAAGGGGCTTGAGGTGATGAAGAACAGTGTTCTGCTATTCGAGGAGGGTCTGCCCTTGCAGGCCGAGCATCTTTCAAGTTTCAGGAATTGTAGGGAGCGCAGGGTAGCCCAGCTAAGGTGAGTATATTTTTAGGGATTCTCGTGCCTAAAGAACAATAGCTGTGCCAGGGGGCTACCGGTAAGCGATGCAAGTCCTCACTGACCCTCGACACAGTCCGGGCCAAACTTGTAGGTTCAACCCTTGTAGTTGCACTTTGCACCGGCTGTCAGAGGCTGCAGGACAAGACGATCGTCCCTGACAGGACAGTAGCCTTTTCTCAGCTCTCTGTAAAGAAAAGAGGACAGTTCCAATGCAGCGTGTCTCAGGGCACAGGGGAGCGGGCAAGCAATGCATCTACAATGACCGTCACCACAGCAGGGCAACCCAGAGACCGCAACTGCTTGCAGCAAGGCACACTCTCTTAAATCATGACCCAAACGAGCTAGCACTATGAGATCTGGCTGGAGAGTGCCCAGGACCACAAGCTGGCAATTCCTTAAGTCAACTCGGGATGGCCGAGCTCCTATGTGTTACCCTGGGTTCAAAATGGTCAATTTGCTGGAGAGCCCAGGAACACTTCCGATGAGGCTCTTTGGGAGGGTAATCAGGAGGTGCCGAGAGTAGTTGTTCCCACTACTCCAAAGGGTCGAATCGCCCTTGCAGGCCTTCATTGATCGATGCAAATCAGGGGTCTGAAGGAACAACAGCGGGTTGAGGGTGCCAAACCATCCAGCACGTCTCCGCATTTCCATAGGTCTGCTTTAGCATTTCAGGATACATGGCTTCTTCCGTAGGTCGGTGTGAACTTCAGGTGATCGACCTGAAATGGATGCAGAGCCCCTTCTCCTATCCAAGATTCGGTTTGCGCTCAAATCTCGAAGATCTTCTCTCTTTCATGCATTCCAAATGTGGACCAATCACAGTCCACTGTGGTCCCAGTCAGGCATTCCAGACATACTGGCACCAGTAGTGTGGGTTGGGACCAGATAGTCCCAATCCTCTTCCAGGGCACTAGCACAAGTGACGTGCAGGAGCCCGCGACAGTTGCGGTTTTCGCGGTAGGCTGCATGTCCAAATAAGGAATTCCTGGGTCTGCTCGACCTACGGTAGGGCAAAGGGACAAAATGGCCAAAGGACAGAGCAAAAGACTTCGTAGCATGGCCATCTTCGGCACTGGGCACAGTCTTGAGCCAAAGGTGGTAAACACGATATGTTTCATTAAAAAGAAGTAAAAATACTATAAAAGTAAACTGCTGCCACCAGTTCATCCTAGGCATACAATCACCAAAAATATCCTTAGAGGGTGTCTAGGGCCATAAAACAAAAGGATCCCTATGCACGGTACTGTAAGGTACTTGGCACATACATAAAAAGTTACCAAGAAATGGCAACATAGTCAAAGACTAAGGGAAACAAAGTATGGGGTTGGCATGTATACACACATGTACACATTCACACAACATTGTCTCTCATTTACTCCATTCACAACGGCAACCATACACCAAAGGTGATGCGTGAATCCTGTGGCTTACCCCCAGAAGGATAGGCACAATAATTAATCTCAAGCATGGGTGTCAGTGGATTACAGCAGGTGAATAGGTGGGGGTTAACACCTGAAGAGTCCCAAGAACACAGGCACGGACAGTCTGCATTGATGGTCCATTGCTGTGCCTAGGTTTTACTGTCCTTATTCTATCTTTATGGCCATCCTGGCAAAGACAATCAAACAGCACCTGTACCAGTGCTTTAAGTGGGACGGAACCAATGGGACATACCTTACAATGGTTTGTGCACTTTTCCAAGCCATCTTTTATAAACATAGAAATCCATAACATATTTCTATGTTTATAAAAGATGGCTTGAAAAGTTCACAATTAAAGCCATCTTTTATAAAGCTTTGGTGACAGACAAAAACGCCTCAGGTTTTGTCTGTCCTCAAAGCTTTATAATAGATGTCTTGAATTGTGTACATTTCAAGACATGTTTTATAAACATAGAAATATGTTATGGATTTCTATGTTTATAAAAGATGGAATGAAAAGTACAAAAACCATAGTAAGGTATGCATACCACTGCATTTTTATTGTTGTGTGCATACCTTACTATGGTTTGTGTGCTTTTCAAGCCATCTTTTATAAACATCGAAATATGTAACATATTTCTATGTTTGTAAAAGATGGCTTGAAAAGTACACAAACCATAGTAAGGTATGCATACAACTATATAAATGCTTACATACATTTATATATTTGTTTGCATACCTCACTATGGTGTGCCCACTTTTCAGGCCATGCCCATCATGGACGCCACGCCCCCAAAAGAGGGCCCTCCCTCAATTTCTTACTCCACTTAAAGCATTGACCTGTACACTCAGTAGAAAACCAGAACTCACCTGTAGACCCCCAAAACCTTAGTCACCTGGGAATATATCTTTACAATTTCGGGATGTTCTTGGTAGCAGTGATCCAGTTCCAAAAATTGTCACATATCTGTTCAAATTTAACACTAGCAAAATGATCTCTTCTAGTTCTGCAGAGGAACTACCCGCAACTGAAAAGCACACAAAGGCCATCCTTGATCAACCTCTCCATAGGCGAGCAGACATCTGAGTTATATACTGGCCTAAAGTTGTTTTTGTTTGCATTGTAAACCTAGGAAAAACGCACATCCATTGGCAACCTCAACAAAATTTTCAATTGGACCCCTCCCCCTGCTATTGCACCTTCGCTGTGATTAGGCCCCACTAAAGTTTCAGGCATTTTAAGTGCAGAGGTATTTCCACCTTATCTTGCTACACTGGTCAGGCTGCTCTTTTAGTTCTGTCTGCTACCCAGCGCTGCTGGCAGACATTGCACCTTATGAGAGCTAATGCCTTCAAGACTCCTGTCTCTGGCGATACTCACTTACAGAGACCTTTCATTTGTCCCCCAGATCCCTTCCGGCAGGTGGAAGCCATTCCCAGAGGAGAGAGGAAGCATCAGGGGCTCCTTGTGAGAGCTATTGTTACAGCAAACATTTTAATTAAAGAGGAAGCAGACAGGACAGCAAGGCTTTATAAGCAGCGTTGCGGTGGCCCAACAGCTCCAAGCACGCATCTGCATTTAAACATCTCCTCACCCCCTAGGCAGCGCCTCACCTGTTCAAAGACTGCAGGCTAAGCAGCTCCTTTGAACTCTAGGGTCAGGTCAGGCTTTTTATACAGCAAAACAAAACACAGTGACTGATAGCCTTAAATAAGACCCCTTCAAATAGAGTTTAGAGCATCAGAGGCTCGAAGTCCGCTCCTTATCGTGATCTGCTCGTCACGTCACATTTGTTCTAGGGTACTTTGGGAGAAGTACAATTAATTTGGAATTTTTTCCACTGTCTCGGATTTTCGCAGGCGCTTTGATTTTAGGGGATGTGCTTAATCCAATTCAATGTTAATGCCAACCCCTATCCAACGACCCATTTGCATGCAGGCTTCCAAAAATTATATTGTAATTGTTTATTTGTAAAGCGTTTATACACAAGTGAAGCGCTTCAAAACGCTTCAAGGACGGAAGGAAACAAGGGAATACAGATGTCATTCTTAGGCCTTGAAGATTCTGAATGATCTAACAACAATATCTAGCATACTAGGCCAGAGGCATATCTACTATTAGTACCCGGCAAGGGTCAACCAGAATGTAACAAACATTCTGATTGGCCCTCACCCGGTCCATACCTCGCCGAGAATCCTTCAAAGCTTTTGCTTCGTTAACATCCCCGGCGGGGGGGGGTGGCAGCCCCTCAGCCAATGAGGCGGCTCGGAACAGGATAATCCCCGCTCCGAGCCTCCGCAGGGCTGGAGGCTGCCATCCTCCCCCGCCGGGGATTCAGGTAAGTGTTTTCACCACCACTGCCCACCACACCCTCAACAATCCCCTCCCCGCCCTCCCAACCCCACTTACCTTGTTTTTCTGAGAGCGGACGCGCTGTGGACTCTGTCCGCAGCGCATCTACCTTGATGGCTGCCATGGAAAGGGAAAACTGACTCTGTTTTCCCTTCCCCGGCAGCCATTTTTTTGGGACATTTTTTTTTTCTGTCCGAAACGCTGTGGCTTTTCTGAACAGAAAATGATTGCTATTAGTACCTCGGTCTTGCGGGCCAGGGTACTAATAGCAATATGCCCCGAGCCGCCGGGCCATTACTGAGTCAGATAATGCCCCGGGCCCATAGTTACGGCCTGAGCGAACTTGGTAATGGCCCCGCGGCTCGGGGCATATTGCTTAAGTAAGTGCTTGACAAAAAGGAGAAAAGGGGGAAGAGGTGGAGGACCATACAGATCAATAAACTACAGTACTGGTCTGGTGACATTTCAGACTGCTTAGTTGTTGGTCATCCAATGCGCCTATACATGAGAATATCAAGTATGCCCAAGATCGGGAGGGGAGACAGAGGGAGGACGGAACAGACAGACTTGCGGGGCCCAGAACATTTAAGGTTAAGGTTGTGCAAGTGCGCAGAACAGGAAGTGCGAGGGAGAGGGAGTTGGACAAGTGTGCCCAGTCCAGCAGGGGCCTGGGTTAAGTGCAGAGAGGTTGCTCCTCTCATGGACATAATGCAGTAGTGCCAAGCAGAGAGCAGAGGCCCAGAGGCAAGTGCAGGACCGGCAAGGGAGCCTGGGACCTGTGGGGCTCTGGAGGTGCACCAGGCGACCAGTCAGCTAGCTTTGCATGTTGGGGCACAGAAGGAAGGAGGGAAAGAAGCGAGGAGAATGAGGTTAGCATGGGAGTGGGAGAGAGAAAGAGGAAGAGAAGAGGTAGGTCTTGAACTTCTGGAACTTAAGGAGTTCCGGCTCAAGACAGAGAGAGGTAGGTAGGCTGTTCCAGAGGGATGCACCTGCAGAGGATAAGGATATACCCACAAATCTCTGTTTGGAGAAACGGCTCACCTGCAGAGACCTGGAGGAGGTCGAGCAGAGGGCTCTGGAAGGAGAGTATTTGGTAAGAGAACATTGTCGATAGTAAGGGCCCTGGCCCAGAAAGCCTTGTGGGCTATGCAGAGGGACTTGAACTTGATCCTTGCAGCCACAGGGAGCAAGTGGAGTGATTTCACCGCCAGAGAGATGTGGTCCCTGGGCTTGAGGCCAAGGATAAGTCTTGCGGTTCTGTTCTGGATAAGTTGAAGAGGTTGCAGAGTAGAAGTATGAAGATTGAGAAAGAAACTGTTGCAGTAGTCCAGTCTGGAGAGAACCAGGGCTCTGGAGACAGTGAGCCTCTGGGCGAAGGTGAGAAAAGGTAGATTACCTCTGAGGAGTTGCAGCTGGAAGTGAGACTTTTTGGACATGTCCGATATGTGAGAAGAGAAGCCGAGCGTAGAGTTGAAGAGGACCCCCAGATGTTCTGCCTCATTGGTGGGTAAATTGAACTCAAATTATGGTTTGCCCCCATAAACAGTCCCTGTCGATATGCGTGCATTAGGCAGCCAAGGAGGGGAGCCATTGAATGTGTTTGCACAAAACCTGCACTTGTTAGCCTGCCATTTACAAACTCCTTCTCCTGCTCACACCTCTAAATACCCCAGCAGAAACCAATTAGGGGTTTGACCCCCATTCTTACGTGCCCTTTGATGTGCAGACCGACATGGGATGTGACCCTTGTAAACAAAGCTTGCTTTTTCAATTGATGTAAACGTGGGTGCAATGCTAATCAGCCTCGTTCTGATGAGGTCTATGCTCGCTCACTCTCTCTAAAAACCCACTAGTTCTTTTAATTTTTACAGAGCGTACCTTTAGTTCAAAGGCTCAAGAAATGTGTCCTGGACTCTTTTTCTTTCTCCTGAGCCAAATATAGAATCAGCTGATGCCAACCATTCAAGCACTGCCAGTTTCTCAGGGTACAGCTAGGCAGACACACACGCATAGCGTCCGTGGCTCTGCAGGTCGTTAAGGTGCTGAGGTTGAAAACACATTGCTTTTATCACTGGCAGAGCCTTTCATATGCATGATGGAACATAACCAACTTAAAGAGCTTGCAAAGCACTAGTTACCTTGCCAGTCTGTGATAGTTCAAGTGAGCAACACAAAGATCCCATTTAAAAATTTGTCTTGACATGCGAAAAAGTAAAGTTGCTTTAAGTCACTAATCAAATGTTTTCAACATCATGAATAACAACGTGCTTGAAGTTTGTGACAAAGAGTCGGCATATCTATCTTTGTTTAATACACAACCTCTTTTATTACATGTCTTAAATCACTGAAAATATAGTTGAGTTAACTAGATTTTTCAGCTTGGCATTATTTGCATTCTGGGACTTATAGTTCACCATTCAGGGTGTGAAAAGCCACAGTGACCTTATTTTGGCTTAACATGTTGCTATAAGGATTTACATGTTGTCATGTGGTTTTATTATGCAATTTGTATTTTTTGTAAGTAAATTCTATAAGACAATGGGGGTCATTACGACCCTGGCGGAGGGGGGTTAATGGCGCCGGTAGAGCTGGCGGCCCCGTTAACCCCCTACCGCCTCATTACGAGTTCCGCTCGCGGGACCCGCTAAGGACGCCTGGTAAAACCAGCTCCCGCGAGCGGTTCAGCATGCTAACAACCGGGCCGTCATTAACGGGCCCATTGTTAGCATGCTCCCCATTTCCATTGAGCCCTATGGGGGCTCGAATGGGAATGGGGATGGGTTTCTGGAATGGGGAAATACCGGGCCCTCCAAGGTCAGAATGGCCCGGTATTGCCCCATTCCAGGAACCCGGACCCGGTACCCGGAATGGGGGTAGCATTGCCGCAAATAGCGGCATGGCTACCTCCAAGGTCGTAATGACATGCAATATTAATGTAGACCTTGAAATCCAAATAGTTGAGCCAAAACTGTGATCATTGTCACTTCCCCCTAGCTCCACCCTCAATTTGGCTGACCAAACCACTCCCTCCTTTTTGGATGCAGCATGAGTACCACTAGTTCATTTTTTCTGCTCCCACCACTGGTTCAGTTACACGCGCGCACAGAGCAGGCATACACTCACTCAATCACATACACATTGCATAATACACCCTTACATGCACACATACATACATATATACAAACATCCATCATACACATGAAAACCCCCTTGCTCGCATGCACGCACGCACGCACATACACTTAAAAAAATTGTTTTTCTTACCTGCTGCCAACACGAGGGACTGTTCTCTCAGGGAGGCATCCGGCTTATCTTTCAAGAACATTGACCTTGATCCTCTTGAATCTGGCAGCCTTGACATGCAGTCGGCCTGTGCATTTTCCATCCTGCTATGCGTCCGATATCATACATGCACTGCTGTAGCTTTGCAGCTATACATGGTAATCTGGGAGTGGACATGTTCACATCCCCTGGGCTCATCATATAAGTGGTTTGTGATCAGTGAGGAGCATGAATCTGGTGCCCCACACATAAGTCTGGAAGTATTCAATGGCCCAAGCGCATGCCAGCATTTCCTTTGCGATCGTTGAATAATTATTTCCGGCATCTGACAAAATGCCACCACATGTTCGGTGTCTCCCTGCTTCTGGGTAAATGTTGCATCCAGCCCATACGGGATTGCGTATGAATTAATGAAAAAAAAGGAAAGGGAGAAAACCCCGAAAAGGATGTTGGGAAAAATAAACAAATATAAAAAGGTGAACTAGAGCAGGGGTTGTGGGGGTGTCCCCGCTCCCCTTGATCGACATTCTGGGGCATCGGGGGCTGCGGAAGGAAAGGACCCTGTGGCACCGGTTCTGTTCCATCTGCGTGAAGGGAATGGGAGTCGAAAGGGGTTTGCAGAGGCGGCGGCACACTTCGCTGTGTGCCGCCAGAAGGTAAGAGGGGGTAAGAGGTGGGGGCGGGTCATCCAAAATGTCCATGGGAGACAAAACTGATAGATATTGTCAAAAAAATGATTACGTCACGGTGACCCACCTATATGCATTGGCATCAGTCATGATGAACGTACTCCAATGGAGATTGAAGGGTCGTAGGCACCGTGCACCTATTATACTCTCACTTCTTTGAAGGCACCTTCCTGGGTCTGTTGCCACCCATATTCCACCCCTTTCTTCAACAATTCTCTCAGGTGTGCTGTCACTTCTGAAAACCTGGGCACAAACGTGGCGTAGTATTCTGCTAGGCCTAAGAAGGACCTCAATTCCTCCTTGTTGGTTGTTTCTTGTGCCTTCACAATGGCTTGCAGTAGGTCTTTCTTGGGACTAATGACCTCTCTGGATATGGTGAGCCCTAAGGGCTCCACCACATTGGCTCTGATTACACACTTCTCGTACCGCAACCGTACCCCTGCATCTTGTAGTTTGTGTTTTCACATCTTCTGCGCATATCGGAATGGCATCTTGAAAATGAGATACCTTGCCAATGTTCTTTAATAATGAGTCCCTCATTTGCTGGAAAGCTGAGGAAGCAGAGGACAACTGAAACAGCATTCTGGTGTACCGAAAAGTGCCAAGTGAGGTGATGAATGCTGTTAACGGTCTTGCCTCTTTATGTAACGTAATCTGATGGTATGCATCCCGCATGTCCAATTTAGAGAAAACCTTTGCCTCTTTCATCATCTAGATGAGCTCATGAATACTGGGGAGTAGTTACTGTTGGTGATGAGTTCCAGGTTCAAACTGTGTACGTACGTCCATACACACTCTCATCATTTGACCCTTGCTGGATATGATATGATAAGTCATTTATAAAGCACCTGTAGACAAGTGTTTCTAGGCATGACAAGACAATGGAGGGAAGACAGAGGGAGGACAACACAACAATGTTACTAGGCCTTGTGTCATTTACATCGTGCAAGTGCGAGAATGAGAAGTGCAAGGGTAAATGGAGGGAGGGAAGTACAAGGGTGAGGTGAGGGGAAAACAGGGCAGCAATGCTCTGAGAAAGTGCAAACAGGGAAGCGTGGCTCTGGGTAGTGCAAGGAGAACAAGGGACTGTAGGGTTACAGTTAAATCCCCAAAGTGCGTGGTAGGCCCAGAGGCAGTGCAACAGTGACTGATAAAGAGCCTGGTACTGTAAGGAAGGCATGGTATCAACAGTAAGACACACACACGTGACCACAGTTCAAGGCTGTTTATTGTACTTCAAAAAGGGTTTAAAAAACGGCTATCTAATCCTAAATCTAAAGATGGGAGCAAGCTACGACCATCAAATGATAATAACGCAGTCCTAGATGTGGCTTGTCAAAATAAAAGGGCCTATACTAATAAACCTATTGCCAATCCTTACCTCTAAATACAAATTGTGTGGGAAACAATGTTATATAAAAGAAATAAGTGTTCAAGAAATAATATGTCAGGATGTTCAGGCCATTGGTCAAGTCAATATTTTAAAGGAAATCCTAGCTGATATAGGCAGCCAGTGCAGTTCCTTCCTGGCGGAAGTGGTCGGTTCATTTAGTTTCATGCCATAGACAATGCGGACAGCCGCATTTTGGATTTTTTGCAATCTAGAAATGTCTCCTTACTGGCATCACCCAATAAGGCATTGCAGTAATCCACAAGTGGAAGAATAACGGACCTGACCAATTTTGCTCGATTGTTTTTTTAAATTAGTGGGGCCACCTGCCTTAGCACTCTCAAGTAGTATTGAGTATTTTTCACAATAGCATCTACTTGGGCAGATGTGTTCAAGGTGGCTTCCAAATATGTGCCTATGGTCTTTACCTTGTTGGCTACTGCTATCTGGCCGCCCTCCACCAAAAAACTGGAAAAGGTGGGGGCTAAGTTCTCCCTAGATTTCTTGGACCTGTATATCATTAATTCAGCTTTTCTGGACTTTAGACATAGCCAATTTGTGGTTATCCAGTTTTTTAGAACTTGATAGACCTCACTGAGCTTGTTCTGATCCTCCTGGTAATTTCCTGACAACTCCAGGGACAGCTGGAAGTCATCAGCATAATTTGTGAAGAAAAAGTCCAGTCTTTCTAGTTCTCTGCATAAGGGCACTATATAGATGTTAAAAAGTAGGGGGGGTAAACACGCCCCTTGGGGGACACCACACATAATAGTTTCCACCTCACAGAAGGAGTCTCTCCAGTACACCCTAGATCTTCTATCTTCCAAAAAAGACTTGACCCAGTTTGCAATTCACTTTAATACAAACTTGCTTCATCTCAAAAACCTTTCAATTGATGTCCCTCGTTCGGGCTCAGACCAACTTTCTCTATTTCCTCATCAGCTTATTCAATTGATCTCTCTCATTCGGGCTTGTACCAACTTTCTCTATTTTGTCATCAACTTATTTGGCAGTTTGGCAGTATCAAGATCGAAGACTTTTGATTGTGCCCAGGATTTAGCATGACCCATTCAGGACCACTTCGATGTACAGTTCTTTGCCACTCTTTCACCTTTCTCAACTCTCAGTTGAATACCTTACGTAGACCTACAAATAAGCATGCACGAAGTACCGGACCACTCTGTCAAGGGTATCGTATCTTGGTTTCAAAGTTCAATCACTCATCTGTTGTTCCATTTTTACTCACGTTGGTTATCACATGCGTTTTATACACTGTTCGCTTCAGTGCTCACCATAAAATGTTGCCGCTTGCAGCCTTGGCTTCAACACAGACCGATTTGGATTCTGTCTCTCCAACTCACTGGCTGTGTTGATTTCACTGGCACTGCTTTGTTGTAGGAGCTAAGGACAGTACCACAGTGGCAAGCGATTCTCCCCACCTTAATTATCGACGCGGGAGAGCCCCGGGTACCTCCGACACACAATGCAGGATTCTTTAGCCTGGTTTCCTGGTGTTACGCTTTCTATTCTCAAGGGTTTGTGAAAGTAACATTCCTCATTGAAAAGGTCATGGGCACTTCCCTCCTTGCGATCCCCTTCTGTTTTGCCGTCTTTCTCCTCGTGTTAACCTGCCATCTTGGAACTGCTGATTCCTCGTCTGCTTAGCCTTGCTCAGAGGGTGCCATTGTGTTTTACCTTTTATCTGTGTGGGGAAGTGTAATTCAAGTCAGGTGTGTGTGATGTTCAGTAATTGCCTGACCATGCCTTACTATTGTATTGGGAAATGTCATGCGTACGGCTCGGGTGCTAGTCGTTTTCTCTCATAGCGAGCTGTCTGTGAGAAAGTGTTCGTGCTGTAAAGGGGAGGGGTTCGAGTGCCTAAGTATCCTACCTGGTAGGATGATGTAAGGGTGTTACAGGGAAGGGGATACCACATCTCGCCATCCGGTGGCCCACTACCACTTCCCGAAGACACCTCACCCAGGTGATCCTCCCGCACTGTTCCTCCCCCAGGAACTGGATCCAAAAGTGATGGCTGTGTCCTGGCACACTGGATGACAGATGCCTGGGTACTAACTGGTGAGACACCTTCAGGTTTCTAAAAGATCCTTTCCTTATGCGATGTAGCTGCATCTGTTTCACAAGGAAACCGAGAAAGGAAATCTACATTTCCTTGGTCTTTGCCTTTTCGGTGTTCCACAGTGAAACAGTAGGGTTGAAGGTCCAAGAACCATCGTATGACTCGAGGGTTAAAATCATTCCATTGGCTAATCCAAACTAACGGAGAATGACCCGGGACGAGTCGGAACTTCCTTCCTAGGAGATATTATCTAAGGTGGGTAATGGCCCACTGGATGGCAAGGGTCTTTAATTCCATTCCAAGTATTTTTTGTCATGTGGCAAGAGTTTGCGACTAGTGAATAAGATAGGGTGTTTCAATCCATCGCACATTTGTGATAAGACTGCTCCTAGCCCTGTAAGGGAGGCATAAGTTTGCAACACAAACTCCTTCGAGAAATCTACTACCTCTAGGATCGGGTTCTAGCACAGGGTTTGTTTTAGGTTGTTGTAACATACATCATCCTCGTCAGTCCAATGAATTTTCTGAGGTTCGGCATTCTCTAATTTGTCTGTCAGCCTAGCTGTCCTGTCAGAGAATGAGATAAACCAACGGTAATAACCGATTAACCCTGAGAATGCTCTGAGGTCTCTCTTAGTTTTAGGAGTAGGGGTATCTAGGATGGCCTTCACTTGCTCACGTTGAGGTTGGACACTACCATTCCCTACAAATAAGCTGAGGTATTTCATGGCTGATTGAACAAGCTTGAATTTGGATGGATTGGCAGTTAGGCTGGCTTCGCGGAGGGCTCTCATAACAGTAAAGAGATGGAAAAGATGGCCTTCCCAAGTATTACTATAAACGACTATATCGTCAATATAAGCCCCACAGAAATCCGAGTAGGGCTCTAATATTTTGTCCATAAGTCATTGGAAAGTGGCAGGGGCCCTGTGTAAGACAAAAGGGAGGACTTTGAACTGGAATGGTCCCAGAGGCGTCTAGAATGCTGTCTTTTCCTTATCAGGTCCATGCACTGGGACTTTCCAGTACCCTTTGGTTAAGTCTAGGGTTGATAGAAAGGTGGCAATTCCAGGTTTATCAATCAGTTTGTCAATGTGTGGCACGGGATAGGCATCGAAGTCGGAGATGGCATTGGAGATGGCATTGACTTGGCAGAAGTCTATGCAAAACCTCCAAGAATGGTCAGGTTTTGTGAACAATACTATAGGGGAGTGCCATGGGCTTGAAGAGGGCTCGATGATATTCGCCATTAGCATTTTGTTCACTTCCTCAACCACTATCTGTCTACGGGCTTCCGGGAGTCTATATGGTTTCAGATGGACCGGTTTTCCCTTGGGTGTTCTGATATAGTAATAAGTGCCTTGCACTCTTCCTGGTTTCTCAGAGAATGCATCTGGGAATGTTGTAACTAACTCTTTTAAATCTTCTTGTTGTTGACTAGATAGCTCCTGGAGAATTAATTCAAAGTGATCTATTTCCTCTGGTACCAAACAAGATAGTATCATGGCATTGGCGGCGGAAGGATTTTCCTTCCACTGTTTTAAGAGATTTACGTGGTAGAGATGGGTCTTTTGTTTCCTGTCAGTTTGGCCTACCTTATAGGTACAAGTTCCTAGGTAAGAGGACTAATACCTTTTGTCCTATTGAAAATTATCTTAAGTTTACATTTTTGTCGTAGGTGGACTTTTGTTGTGCTTGAGCCTTTTCCATATGAGTAAAGACTAGAATTCGAACAAGTTTCATATGCTCTCGCAATCTGGTAGCTGTTTGCAAAAGGGGAATGGGAGTCCCTTCTCTTTCTGCCCAGGTCCCCCGGAGCATATCCAGGGCATCTCTAGGTTCTCTTCCATAAAGAAGTTCAAAAGGAGATAATCCAGTGGAAGCCTGAGGGGTTTTTCTTACTGCAAATAATGCCCAGGGGATCATGCGGTCCCAATCCTTCCCGTCCTTATATACCAACTTTCATAGGATCATTTTGAGTGTTTTATTGAATCTTTCTACCAATTCCTCTGTTTGGGGATGGTAAACTGAGGTTCCTAAGGTGGCAATATCGAGCAACTCCTTGACTTCCCCCATGAGTTTGCTCAAAAAATTGGATCCTAGATCTGTTAGAATTTCCTTAGGAAGACCACCCTGGAAAAATATGGTAATAGGTGTTTTAAAATCTGCTGGGTGGTGTTGTTCCACATAGGGAATGCCTTGGGGCATCTGGTAGTGTAATCAACGATTACGAGGACATATTTGTTACCCAGTCCAGAGGTTTCCAACGGTCCAATGATGTCCATCCCAATCCTTGAGAAAGGGACGTCTATTATTGGTAAAGAATTCAGAGGGGCAGACAAGGAAATGTGAGTACTGGTTTTCTGAAATATTTCACACGTCTGAATGAAGGTTTTTATATCAGTATGGATACCTGGCCAGTAAAACTTCCCACTGATGTGCGCCTGGGTCTTAGATCATCATAAATGTCCCCCTATCAAATGAGAATGTGAAATCTCTAGCATGATTTTCAGATGGGTTTTGGAGATTAATGAGTTTTACTTCTGTGTAGGCTTCTTTTCTATATAGCAATCCCTATTTTAAGAAGAAAAAGGGACTTTCCTTCTCTAATGATGCCCCTTCAGGAATTGCTTGCAAGAAAGCCTCAGCGAGTGCTGGATCATTTCGCTGGGCGAAGGCTAGGTCGGGAAGGATGGTAGGTTCGTCTTCTCTTCTTGCTTCAGTAGTAGATGGTTCATCAGCTTCCCCAAACCTTAAGGAACCTCTCTCAGTGTCTTCGGGTTTACTCTCTCTAAAACAAAGAAATAGAGCCCTATCAAGAATTTCTTGTGCAATTTTTGGCCCCACAATGTACTTCAAATGGAATTTCGGCATGGTTCTGTATGATAATCCTTATGTCTCCCCGGAAATCGGGATATAAGACGCCTGCTAGAACATTCAGACCAAACTTCCAGGCCAGGCCAGACTTTGGGGTCAATCTTATATAACACACAGGGGAGGTATCAAAACTAAGTCTGTGGAAATCATTCCTCTTTTCCCTGGAGGGATAGTAGCTTCTTTGCTGCTACAGATGTCAAAGCCTATGGATTCTTTTGTGGTGATAGAGGGGTCTGAGGATCTGTAACTAAGCTTCTGACATTTTAGGGTTCCCCAATTTGTCTCAATTGAATCACATCCCACTTCCGACACCACATGTAAGGAAGGCATCAAATAATAATAATGCAGTCCTAGTGGTGTCTTGTCAAAATAAAAGGGCATATACTAATAAACCTATTGCCAATCCTTACCTCTAAATACAAACAGTGTGGGAAACAATGTTATATAAAAGAAATAAGTTTTCAAGAAATGATATGTCAGGGTGATCAGGCCATTGGCCTCCTTTCCACACGTTTTCAGCACTGGATAAGGCAGCACACTCGAGCTTAGCACAGTCTCTGGCTTCTCTGGCATGAGGGTGCAGTTCAAGCATTTAGCATCAGGGCCTTCTGTGCCCAAGTCTCTTTGCCTTTCAGAGACTCTTCTTGCAGAGGGTCTGATGCAATGAACAAACAATAAGTGCCTTTCCTCTCATATTTTCACACATACTCAACTTCTCAGGTGATTCACTTTTCACACTGCATCCCCCTCAGCCGGGCTCAGATCCCCTTTAATACAAACTTTGTAGGATTTTCATGGGTCCAATTTCTCAGTTTATTCACTATTCACCTGGATCCCCCTCAGCCGGGCTCAGATCCATTTTAATACAATGTTCAATCAGTCTCCCTCTGCTGGGATTGGACCGATTTAATTCACTTTAACACAAACTTGCTTTAGCCCAAAAAGCTTTCAATTGATCTCCCTTGTTCGGGCTCGGACCAACTTTCTCTATTTCATCATCAGCTTATTCAATTGATCTCCCTCATTCGACTTCGGAGCAACTTTCTCTATTTTGTTATCAACTTGTTTGCCAGTATCAACATCGAAGACTTTCAATTGTGAACATAATTTTGCTTGACCTGTCGCAGGACCACTTCGATATTCAGTTCTTTGCCACTCTTTCACCTTTCTCATCTCTCAGTTGGATACCTTACAGAGACCTTCAAATGAGCATGCACGTGGAACTGGACCACTCTGTCAAGGGTATCGTATCTTGGTTTCAAAGTTCAATCACTCATCTGTTGTCCCATTTTTACTTGTGTTGGTTATCACATGCGTTTCATACACTGTTCACTTCTGCGCTCACCATACAATGTTGCCGCTTGCAACCTTGGCTTCAACACAGACCGGTCTGGTATCAGTCTCCCCAACTCACTGGCTGTGTTGATTTCACTGCCATTGCTATGTTGTAGGAGCCAAGGGCAGTACCACAGTGGCAAGCGATTCTCCTGCCTTAATTATCGACACAGGAGAGCCCCGAGTACCTCCAACACACAATGCAGGATTCTTCAGCCTGGTTTCTTTGTCGTACGCTTTGTATTCTGGAGGGGTCATCAAAGTAACGGTTCCTCATCGAAAAGGTCAAGAGCACTTCCCTCCTTGTGATCCCCTTCTGTTTTGCCCTCTTTCTTCTCGTGTTAAACTGCATCTTGGAACTGCTGCTTCCTCATGTGCTTTACCTTCCTCAGAGGGTGCTCTCGTGTGGGGAAGTGTAATGGAAGTCAGGTGTGTGTGATGATCAGTAATTGCCCGACCATTGCATTGGGACATGTCAGGTATATGGCTCGGGTGTTAGTCTGTTTTCTCTCATTGCAAGCTGTCAGTGCGAAAGTGTTTGTGATGTAAAGGGGTGGGGGTTGAGTTCCCAAGTATCCTACCTGGTAGGATGGGGTAACAGTATAAAAGTATTACAGGGAAGGGGATACCGCGTCTCGCCATCCGGTGTCCCACTCTCACTCCCCCAAACACCCCTGACCCAGGTGATTCTACCCACTGGTCCACGCCCAGGAACTGGATCCAAAAGCGATGGCCGTGTCCTGGCCACCTGGATGACAGGTCCCCCGGGACTAGTGGGTGAGACACCTTCAGGTTTCTCACAGTACCCAGTTACACTCTGAGGGTAGCCAGCCAATCAGTCGGTACAGCACACAGGTAGGTCAGGTAGGTTAGCAGGGGAGGAAGAAAAATAAAGCAGAGAAGAAGAAGAAAGTTTTGAGCTTCTTCCGGAACTTCAGGTAGTCCGGCTCAGGTTTGAGAGGAGCAGGGAGGCCATTCCAGAGGGAGGCACCTGCAGAGGAGAGAGATCTACCCCTCACTCTCTGCCTGGAGAAGCGTCTAACCCTTAGAGAGTTGGAGTTAGCTGAGCAAAGGGCTCAAGAAGGAAGGTATTTTGGAAGAGAGTGTTGGATGTAGCGCGGCCTCTGCCCCACAAAGCCTTGTGGACAATTCAAAGGGTCTTGAACTTGATCCTTGCAGCCACCGGGAGCCAGTGGAGAGATTTCAGGGCTGAGAGATTCATCAGCACCACCAGGCTCAGCCATTGCAACGACTCCACAATCGCTATGGTGCCCTCTTTGACCATTGTTTCCAAACGCACCTGTAGTGCTTGGCACGCTGTGGCTGGCACTGTTCTTACTCTGGGTTTAACTGGGATTGCATTCTGAGTGTTGGGAAATATTTCATTTATGTGCAATTTTCCCTCCATTTATGGACCCCCTAAACTTTTTGCTTTTTGTGTGGCTTTCCTATCCTGGCTTTTTGCAGTGGAGCCCAGCCTTCAACTCAACTCCCCTGGGCTTTTGCTCACTTGTTATGGGGAAACCGACACGTCCTTCAGACTGTCAATACTAGGAAACTATGTTTCCTTTAGTCTTTGATGACTATGTTGCCATTTCTTGATAACTTTTTAACAGTGCACAATGTAGCTTCCAGTACCGTGCGATGGTGTCCCTTTTTGTTTTATGGCCTTAGACACCCATGAAGGATTTTTGTGTGATTGTGCGAGTGTGCCTGGGATGAACTAGTGGCAGCAGTTACTTTTTATAATGTTTTCTTTCTTTCTACTGAATTATATCGTGTTTACCACATTTGGTTCAAGACTGTGACCATGTCTGAAAATGGCTGAGCTACAAAGTCTTTTGTTCTGTCTCATGGCCATTTTGTCCCTTGCCATCACCCAGGGCGAGTAACCCAGGTTTTCCTTATTTGGGCATGCAACCTCCTGCGAAAACCGATCTCTTTCACAGGCCTCTGCCTGTCACGTGTATGGGCCCAATCCACACTACTGGTGCCAGGATGTCTGGAATGCCTGAATGACTGAGACCACCGTGGACCGTGATTGGTCCTTGACTGGGATACCTGTAACAGAGCAGATCTTCTATTGGAAGTCCTCGATTCTGGCACAATGCTAATATTGGATAAAAGAAGGGGATCTGCATCCATTTGAGGTTCATCATCTGAGTTCTCACCGAACTACAGAAGGAGCCAAGTCTCCTGCATGAAGAAACAGACTTGTGATACCGTTGGAGACGCTTTGGAAGGTTTTGGCACCCTTCGCCCTCTGCTGTTCCGTCGGACCTATGCTTTCTTCTTCGATCCAGAAGGCCTGCAAGGTTCGCCCCTTTGGAGTAGTGGGAACAACTACTCTCAGTGCTCTCTGATTATCCACCTGAACAAGCTCCTTTGGAAGTCTTTCTGGGCCATCAAGTGAACTGTATAGCTCTACCTCAGGGTATCCCGTAGAACTGCCACTGTCTCGTGTGCAAAACCAAGACTTTGGACATTGCTTGCTTGTGGCCCAATGCATTCACCTGCCAAATTTTGCAGGCCTAGCTCCTCTGGGTCCCAGATTAGGAGAGTGTGTAATGCTGCCCGTATCTGTTATTCCCGCATCACTACCTGTTGGTGACGGTCACTGTAGATCCCTTGCTTTTCTGCTCTCCTGTGCCCTGAAGCCTGGTGCACCATAATTTCCTTCGTACCTCCTTCAGAAGCTGAGAAAAGGCCACTGTCCCGCCACGGATGAGCTGCTGAGAGCCAAAGCACCACAAAACCGCAGGACTCAAACCTACTAGCGTCCTCGACTAAAGTGGCAAAGTTTGCTCAGGGTTGTGCTGAGGGTCGATGAGTACTTGCATAACTTACTGGTGGCCCCCTGGCACAACCAATCCCTTAAAAGGTATTTGAACTTGGCTGAGTTAGCCTGCGCTCCCAAGATATTCTCGACATTTGAACACTGCTTTGCCGCCAAGGGCAGGGCCTACTGGAATAGTGGGAACCAATTCTTCATCGCCTCAAGCCCCTTCCTGACTTACTACAGCCCTCCCAAGAAGACCCACTTTTTCGCTTCACCTGCGCGATCGTGAGTTTTTATTCACAACTGTACTGTTGGACAAAAGGCTCCACTCTGCTTAGGGTTGAACTCGAAAGTTAGGGAACAACTCAGAAGAATTGCCTAATGCTATTAATGTGCTATTTCAACCCTCTCTTTACAGGTTGTGACTGTACTTTTATCACTGAATTGCATTAGGAAACGTAATGTATATATATTGTATAGTAAAAGGATTTTGTGTAATAACTGTTTTCGCATTACTAAAGTTACTTGTGTCTATTGGTCCGGCCGAAGATGAATGTATAGATATTTTTCGTATACACTTGTCTAAGAGTAATTTGTGGTTTGTTGCTGTGTGTGCTCATTGTGGGCTTCCAATCACTCTCACCCCTCCCGAGACATAGGGCCTCACCACGAGTTGGGAGCTAACACTGGCGGTATTACCGCCGGGGCTATTAGCCCTACCGCCAAAGCCCCGGTGCTATAAGTGCCAGATCACGGGTTTGGCAGAACGGTAAGTCCCCATTCCCCATTGGGCCCATTCGGGAATTTCCCATTCCCAATTGGGCCCAATGGGGAATGTTCGGCACTATTACTGCCGGCGGTAATCGTGCTGAAAATTGCCAAAATTGTGGCAGATTTGCCCCCAGCTCAGAGCTGGGGTAAATCCGCCAAGCCCGTGATTTGGCGGATGCTTAAATGCGGCGGTAAGAGCGTTACTACCGCATTTAAGGGTTACCGCCAAACTTGTGATGAGGCCCTTAGTCTTGACCGCCTGCTAAACTTCCTAGATTTGTCTACCTTGTCCAGAAGGTTCCCCTGTTTCACTAAACCGAGGGTGGCCTTCTAAACTTCTGCCCACCAGGTCACACTTTAGAAATCCATCTTAACACTGACAAAGCCTGATTTTGTGTACAAAGTTTTTAATTCTGCCCAGTCCATTAGAGAACAACTTTGGAAAATCGTCTCTCGATACCGGCGCCCCTCCAACTGCCACTGAGAGAACTTGATCTTCTGTGATCGGGTCGAGTTTTATGTCCAGTTTTGTTTGATCATTCCACCATAGCACTGCTTGACATTCTTCAGCAAAGTACACCTTTGTGCATGCCTTCCTCCCTTTAGATTGTACTGTACTGTTGATGTATCCTAACAGACGAACAGTTGCACCGCCGAACACAGTGGGTCTGTGTTTCGTTTTCAAGACTTTACTCTGACCCACCATTTCTTTGTATGTGTGAATTGGTAGAATAGTCATATGTGACCCTGAGTGGCCATAACTCTGGTTTCTTTTCCGTCGACTCTGATCACGTAATGCAGCTTTTCTCTCCTTGCAATGTAACTGTTGACCATGTTGATGATCGGCTTGTCCTCCTCTGAAGATTTGTCACTTCTTGCATCGCTGCTCACTTCCACCAATGTGATTTGCTTGCCTCTCCACTTGCAAGCAACCGCTATGTGTCCATACCTCCCATAGTTCGAGCATTCCTTTCTATTTGCCGGACATTCCCTATAATTAGCTAGATGGCGGGTGCTGGCACACCTATGGCACTTCAATGGTTCTCTTCTATTGGTCCTCTCATCCTTGCCATCCCACCTTGGTTTCTCCTTGTGTTCTTGGTACTGCATTGCATGCACATCTGGGCCTGTCGTACTTCCTGCCATTTCCTTGTGCCTGTTTGAGATTTCCTCTACGGCTCTGGCGATCTGGATTGCTTTTTTGAGCACCAATTCCTTCTCCACAGTAAACATATCCTGCACCTTTCTCGAGTTAGTGTGAACCACCAGCATAACACAGATCATATTTTCTGTGTTGTTGCCAAAGTCGCACCACAATCCTTCACAGAATTCTCCCAATTCAAACCTTTATACGGTAGAGAACCAAGAGATGTCTTAGATATGTTGCTTGAAACATGGGAAGAACGAGAGAAAGCCACTCTACCATTATCCAAAACTGCTAAGAGGTTAACAGAATATATGGCAGCAGTCCGGTCCATACTGCAGACTAATATAACTAGAACCCAAGAACAACAGAAGAAGTACCATGATAAGAAAGCTGTGTTAAGGTCTTTTTCTGTTGGTCAGAAGGTCTTAGTGTCTTTGTCCTCTTCCCCTCCTCAGAAAATAAAATGCTCTCTAGGTGGCATGGTCCCTATGAGATTGTAGAACAGACCAGACGTTTTAACTATCGACCCTCACAATCAGACAGAAACATCAAGACTCACATCTATCATGTGAATCTTCTCAAGGAATGGAAAGAAAAGTATGTTTGAAGACACTTGAGTGATATTAACTAGTCTGTTATCTAATGAAAGTAACTCCAATACTTTAATTCCTCCAGATCTGGCTCAAAATCAAAGACAAGATTTAATGGATCTTTTAGAACAATTCCCTGATGTTTATTGAACAGAACCAGGACGAGTGAAAGGAGTATATCATTATAACCGTACCCCTCCAGGAAAGATTATTAATTAAAAACCTTATTGAATACCTAAGAGGAGAAAGAATATCCTTCAGGAAGAGCTGGAAACGATGTTAAAGGCTGATATTATAGAACCCTCTCCAAGCCCCTGGTCTTCCCCTATTGTGTTGGCGGGTAAGCCAGATCAATCGTGGAGGTTCTGCATTGATTTTAGAAAGGTGAACAAGGTCTCCCAATTTGATAGTTTCCAATGCATAGAATAGAGGATCTTATTGACAGATTGGGAACCACAGTGTATCTCTCCACGATTGATCTGACTAAGGGGTACTGGAAAGTTCCAGTTAATCCTGCAGATAAACCAAAAACAGCTTTTTCCACACCCCACAGTCTTTTTCAATTTAAAGTTTTGCCTTTTGGTTTAAATGGGATGCCGGCTACCTTCCAGAGATCAATGGATTACATTCTCCGACCCAATGCTTTTTTCCAAGGAGCAAATATTGATGATATTTTTATCCATAGCAAATCTTGGAGAGAACACATGAACCACCTATACTTTGTTACTGGAGCCCTAAAGAAAGCAGGACTTACTGCAAACCCAAAGAAATGTCATCTCGCTAGATCTGCAATAAAACATCTTGGGTTCTTTGTAGAGAATGGACTAGTTCAACCACAAAGCAAAAAAGTAAAAGCAGTTAAAGAAACATCTGTCCCAAGACAAAGAAAGTGTTGAGAACCTTTTTTGGGTTACTCAGAAATTATAGATGGCGTATTCCTAATTTCTTGTCTATACCCTCTCCTCTCACAGATAAACTCAGTAATGCGGAACCTCAGAAAATCAAATGGTGTCCTAAAGATCAATTGTGCTTTGACAGACTCAAATACATTTGTGTAGTGAACCTGTGTTGAAGGTGGCAGACTTCAACCGGGAATTTCTCTTGCAAACTCATGCCTCACATACAGGTTTAGGCACAGTTCTTTCACAGAGTTATGATGGTATAGAACATCCCATCCTCTATATAAGCAGAAAGCTATTTCCAGGAGAGAAGCATTCTACGACTCTCGAACTTGAAACCCTGGCAATTAAGTGCACAATAACCTACCTCAAATATTATTTGACTGGTAGAAGGTTCTGACTTGTCACAGACCATGCCCCGTTTAACTTGGTTGAGCCTTCACAAGGACACTAATGCAAGGGTCATGGTTCTTGGATTTACAGCCCTTTTATTTCGCAGTGGAGTACTGGAAAGGAAAGGAGCAGGGTAATGTTGATTTCCTTTCCCATTCCCCAATAGATGCTGTGAGAACCAGCGACATTAGGTGAAGCGTATGTGATGAATTCTATGGAGTCATCACTGGTTCCCCGGCAATAACTCCTCCCACATGGCCAGGGGACGGCCGCTGCTACCTGATCCTAAACCTGCTGGTGATACTATGAGGTAGGATCATGTGGAAGGGGACATTGGGGACCCCGGGGCGTACTGAGAGGCATGTAAGTAAATACATCAAATACGAATATTTGAATACCGACCAAATAAAGCACAAAGACAGAACCTGAACACGTCCACAAGGAGAGTGAAACAGAGTAGGAGCCCTGGTGAAAGGAGCACACCAGGAAGTGAACATTTGGGGAAAGATAACTGGCAGAGAAGTATAGCGGGGGATCTGCAAGACCCAAGAAAGGGATTCCTGGCAAGGGAGTATACTAGGCAATCCACCCCAAAGCATATGCAAGGTATAAGATAATGTGGGAAGATACCTAGCAAGAGAGTATGCAGGAGGATCTGAAGAGCCCATAAGGGGATTCCTGGCTGGAAAGTATACTAGGAAATACATTAAAACAGTAACAAGGAAATCTAGTGTGGAAACTCTCGTTTGAATCAGATCCTTTTTGTGAACTCAGTACAAAGAAACCTAGGAAAAGCTAAAAGTTCTGGAACATATTGTTTGCACATGATTTTTCTGAACTGAGCATAAAGAAACAAAGAAATTGTTGCTCGAAAGAGCCACTTTTTGCCATCCTGCCTAAATATCCAGGAGAAGGGAACCACCCGCTGGATCCAAGGATTTCTCTTTGGAAAAGACTGTTACTGATGGATTTATCTATTTGCTTTAATAATGAACACATTTTGCCAAACATAAGTCAGAGCAATTTCCTTGCACCCTTAGTTGTTCATTTCTATTGTGAGGGTCAGATTAATATGTTCTGGACACAAGGATAGTTTATAGGTTTGATGACTTGACACAGACTGATCTTTGGTTGTAGTTTCCTAGGAGGGGAAACTCTCTTTAGGATAGGGGCATAGAGGCCTTCATCCAACCCTTTTTATTTTAATAAAGATGTCTGATAATGAAAATATTACAACGTTGTATCTGCCTCTCATTTCTGACCCCTCACAGTCCTTAGTCACATAATGAGCCAGGTGCTGTGTCTACCAGGCAGCAGGGAAATCTTGAACCATGAGGTCAATTGCACCATGAACAACCATTATTCTAAAATGCACATGTACGTATGAATAGTGGGCCAGAGATTACGCCACCATAATAAATGACGTGGTGCTTACCTATGAGCTTTCACATAGTGCTGACTCTTTGATGAAGGACTAGCATCCCCATCAACAGCAGCCAAGTGCAGGCTAAAAAATCTGACTATCATTGTCAGATTTCCAGTGCCCTTGCGCTGGACGTGTTACGCTCGCTGGAAGCATAACAGCCCATTCCAATATGGCCACTGCATGCAGACACGCCTCAGAATGCGCACTGTATGCGCGATGACTTCACCAGTAATTCTGAGGACCCAGAAATATAAACACACGCATTTCTCAGCTCCTTAGCATCACAACGCCCTGTTTAATTGAGCGGACGATCTGCTATAGTATTCTGCTTTCTCTGTTCATTGTTCTCCTTCTTCCTTTCTCTATCATTTTCTCCTGATTCCCCCTTTCCTTCTGCTGGTTTCTTCTGCCTGCTCAATGCTCCTGTAGCTCCAGATTTCTGCTTCCTTCCAATCTTCCATCGTTGCTACTTGCTGGTATATTTTTCAGCTGGATGGCTGCCTCCTTCCTGCCATCCTACATTGCTGCTTGCTGCTCTCCTGCCATCGTCCTGCTCTTCTTGTGGAGGTTATTTCAGCTCTGCTTTTTCATCCACGTATTCCTGGCAATCCAGGGGGCTATTAGAGCAGGAGTGTGTTTCTCTTCCACCTCCTGCTGGGGTGGCTTCCAGGACTGACAGGCCTTACCTCTACCATTCATTCCAAAGAAGTCATAGGTAAGGCCTGTTGGTGACAGATTGTGATGCCAATGGTCCAAATCCAAAATGGCTCAGTTCCGGAACTTTGTGACCACCGTTCAAGGTTTGACAGCTCAAGTTCAGGCCTTTAAGGATGAAAATGCTGTCCTGCAACAGGCCATTGCTCAAAGAACACCCCATGATCCTGTACTTCCACCATTGGGCGTTGGAGCCTTTGATGGCAACCCTAAAGGGCTACAGCAGTTCTTTGACGCATGTTTCATCCAATTTACCTTTTGACCTAGTGCCTTTCCTACGTATCGGGATAAGGTAAATTGCTTAGTTACCAAACATACCAAAGGCAGCCTTGGCATGGGTTACACCCCTAGTCAACACCAGGAGCCCCTTGTTGGATAGATAATTATGGGGATTTCATCACAGCCTTAAAGGGTATGTTTGGACTTCCCAACCTTACCTACACTGCTCAAGAAGCCCTTTTGAAATTTTCTCAAGGCTCTCAGGATGTTTTGGCCTATGTTACCAGAATCAAGCTTCTTGCCACCGAAAATCGCCTAGCCAGAAGAAGTCCAGTATTCATTGTTTCGTCAAGGACTTTCTGAAGAACTCAAAGATGAGTTGGCCAGGGTTTCTAGACCCGCTTCGCTGGAGGATCTGCTAACTTTGGTTATGAAGCTTGAATGCGAATTGATGGAGCGAAAGAATGAACGAAAGAAATAAAGACCAAGACCTCCATCTCTGGCACCTTCTTCTAATACCACTGTGTCACCTTCTGTGCCAGAGCCCATGCAGGTCACTATGGCTAGACGTCCCTTGTCTGATTGTGAACGACAAAGATAAAGGCTCAAGTGCCTTTGTATTTATTGTCCCTCCTCTGAGCATATAGTTTGTGACTGTCCTATTGTGCCGCCCAGACCTTCAGGAAACTCTAGTACCCACTCCTAGAGGGAAGCAAGGAGCGGGTATCAATAACGGTTCTGGTTTATCCTATCTTGGCTCAAGCAAATTCGGAAGACAATCGTCTTTTGGTTCTTGTTGTGGAATTGTATCTTCTTTCTGGATTTACTTGCTGGAATGTTCCATCTCTTATCGACTCTTGAGCAGCTGGTATGTTCCTGGGCATAGATTGGGCTGCTCACCATCATTTTGCCACATTTCAAAAAATTGTATGCTGCCCCTTGGAAAGAGTGGATTGATGTCCTTTGTCCTCAGGACCGTTACTCACCACACTGAACCTCTGCTTATGAAAGTTGCGGCACATCGTGAGATGCTATCTTTCGATCTCATAACCATGGTTGACTTTCCTGTGTTATTGGGGCTTCCATGACTTAAACACCATAACCCCTACATTAATTGGGCAGCTGAAACACTCTTTTTGCGATCAGAATGTATGTCTGGTTGCACCTTGTCTCTGGAACCTTCCTCCGTTCCTTGGAATCAGTCTACCCTGGTTTCTACTTCAGTCGTTTCTTACCTTTCAACTTTTCCTCCTAAATATGCTCGTTTTCAGAAACTCTTTAAGGACAGCCCTATTAGGACGCTCCCACCACATAGGAATGAAGACTGCACCATAGACCTTTCGCCAGGAACTACGGTTCCTTTTGGGAGAATGTATGCCCTTGCTGAGCATGAAAAGGAGGCACTGAAAGCCTATCTGGCGAAGAATCAGGAGGAGGGTCTCATTGCCGAGTCTAAATCTCCTGGAGGTTCTTCTTTGTTTTTCGCACCAGAGAAGGACGCACATGAAGTGCTGTCAAATTTGACTTTCTCAACTTGTGGAAAACTCACATCCAGAACCCCCTCCTACTCACCTGAATCTTTGGGCGTGGATTCCTGTTTTCGGCCTTTCTTTTTCTGACCTATGAGTTTCTTTTTTGAGAAGAGATAAGGCCTCCCTCGGGTGGAAGCCACTCTGCTACCTTGATGAAAAAGGAGTACAGAGGACCCCCACCCGAGAGCGCCAGTGAGAGGAAAAAAGCCAGAAGCTAAAAAAACCTCTCTCCTAGTTGGTATTAGGATAATCCTTGTAGAGGAGTGTTCAAAGTTTGGTACAGTCTCTGAACTCTGGAATGGAGGAAGTTGCCAAAGTTCCTTGTCCAACGTGGAAACAGAGAAATGGAGGCAGGTCCGGGAAAGATGAAAACAGCTCACTACTTCTCAAAGAGGAAGGATAAGCCTATCCAAGGACCTGGCGGCAGGTAAGGACTCCAAGTGAACGTTCCGCCCAAGAGTGGAACCGGAACACAAATAGAATGAAATGGTACAGTGACAGAAGCAGGTAAGAGCCATAGAGCCACGAAGAAGCAGAATACCGTGGCTACGGAAAACTGGAGAAAACAGTAGACGTACCGCACGGTAAGGGAACCGGTAGGTATGAAATAAGAAGCGGAGCAAGAGAAGGAGCGCGAGGACAGAGGTTAGTAAGAGCGAGGACAAAGATGAGAGGGGCGGACCCAGCTGAAGTCGAGCCGCGGAAAGGCAGAAACAGAACAGGAAGGAAACTACGGGCGAAACAGAAAGGGAAAGAAAAACAAAGGGTACAAAGGCAGAGAAGAGCGGGACGAGACCCGAAAAGGGGAGAAGGACCAAGAAGGCAGCAAAAGGATAAAGGGAACAGTCAAAGACACGAAGCAGTACTAGCGTGTAAACCCAGAGCAAAGCGAAGGGTTGCAACGCACCGAAGCAAAAAGTGGGTGTGGTTAAATACGGAACAGAAAACAGGAAGACAAAAAAGACTAGCACAGAGAACAAGAAGTAGATAGAACAGAATGGAACAATCTAATGGCGGTGGAGTCGCCAGCGGCCCCATAGACACCAAATGGGCAGGCGTGAGTAGTGCATGACAGTATGCCCCCTCCTAAGGGGCACCCCCTACCAGGCTTGCTGGGTAGGTTCCGATGAAACTCCTGTACTAGTCTGGGTGCATGTATATGGGAAACAGGCTCCAAGGAGTCTTCAGACCGGGGGTAACCTTTCCAATGCACCAAATACTCGAGTCAGCCTCTTCTGTATCTGGAATCTTGGATGTTTACACTTCATACTGTCTGGTCATCTACAGTGTGCGCTCTCGGTATGGGACGATGGTAAGGGTCTTCCTGATATATTTTTAGCAAGGAGGTATGAAATACAGGATGTATGCATTTCATATGTTTCGGCAACTGTAAGTGGTAAGTGACTGGATTGATCCTGTCAAGAATGGTGTATGGATCCAGATATCTTGGAGAGAGTTTGGAGGGGTGTAACCAGCGGGGTAGGTGTTTAGTGGATAGCCACACCTTGGTTCCCTTCTTCCACAGTGGGGAAGGAAGACGCTGGGGATTGCTTTGTGATCCATAACGAAGCTGACTATCACGGAGGCCTTCGGTGGCAATCTTATGAGCCTCGGAGATGTTGGAAAGGACAGTATCCACTGAAGGTATCAAAGAAGCTGGAGCATTGGAAGATGGTAAGAAACTGGGATGAAACCCATAGGAACAGTAAAAAGGGCTAAGCTTGGTGGCGCTATGACGGGGGTTATTATAGGCGAACTACGCCGTTGGCAACAGAGAGAACCAATTGTCTTGTTGATGGTTGATGTAGCATCTCAAGTTCTGTTCTAGTGAGGCATTTAACTGTTTGGTCTGTCCATTAGTTGAGGATGATACCCCGAAGACATTGCCCTCTCTATACCTAATTTCTCACAGAGTTCTGTCCAAAAGAGAGAAATGTATTGTGAACCTCGGTCAGATATTATCTTTTCCGGCAATCCATGTATCTTGAGTAAAAATAGAGGCCATCTCGGCTGCAGTAGTGAGACCCGCTAGAGGAGAGAAGTGAGCCATTTAGTGAAACTGTCCACAGTGACCATAACACAGGAACAACCATCGGACCGTGGGAGATCCACAATAAAGTCAGTGGTGAGCACACTCCATGGTCTGTTAGGTGGAGGGTCCTGATGTAGGAATCCCACTGGGTTCTGGGTGTTGTAATTAGCCTTACCGCAGACGGGACAGGAAAGTACATATTTAGTAACTTCTTTGGTTAAACCAGGCCACCAGAAGTGCCTCTTGAGAAGATCGGTGGTATTCAATATGCCCCGATGACCTGCCACAGGGTCGTCATGGCACCATTTGAGGGCGCACAGTCGGGATTTGTGGTCCGTCAAATACAAACGATGGTTGATGAAGTATAAACCGCTTGTTTGTGGAGTATGTCTTGTGGTTTAGTCTTAGGTGGTAATGGTAAAGTACTCGTGGCCCCGCGGACCTCTTTAAGAAAGGAGGTTACAGAACTTATGATTCTTCATTGAGGAAGGATAAGATCCGGCTGACATTCAAGGGAAAGACCAGGAATGGGTATCCTGGAGTGTATGTCAGCGAGTACGTTCTTGGAACCTGGCAGATAGGTTAAAATGAAATCATATTGAGAGAAGAAGTGTGCCTACCTAGCCTGGCGTGAGTTGCCGCACTCCATTTGTTGGATCACTTTGAGATTCTTATGGTCTGTCCGAAGTATGAAGGGGTGAGCTGCACCTTGTAGAAGATGGCGCCATTCTTCACAAAACAAAAACAAAGAGGTGATGGCTGGAAGGTTTAGACTAAATCTTAACCACTGGCGTTGCTCTGGGCAACCTTCCAGACCATTGTTCTTCGCCTGCCAAGCCATTACAGAAGGGGAAAAACCATATGCAAATCAGGCTTGGTCCCACCCCAAAAGGGGCAGTCCAGCCTGAACTACTAGGTCACCTCCCTTCTGCACGAGACCACAAGCATCCCCAAACCTGTTTCGGCCTTATTGGGCCTCATCAGTGAGGAGTAGCTTGGGTCTCTCGGCCCAGCAGGCACGGGACCCACGTCTGGGCATACCCGTCCCACTCGGGATGACAAAGCAAAAACAAAGAGGTGATGGCTGGAAGGTTTAGACTGAATCTTAACCACTGGCGTTGCTCTGGGCAATCTTCCAGACCATTGTTCTTCGCCTGCCAAGCCATTACAGAAGGGGAAAAACCATATGCAAATCAGGCTTGGTCCCACCCCAAAAGGGGCAGTCCAGCCTGAACTACTAGGTCACCTCCCTTCTGCACGAGACCACAAGCATCCCCAAACCTGTTTCGGCCTTATTGGGCCTCATCAGTGAGGAGTAGCTTGGGTCTCTAGGCCCAGCAGGCACGGGACCCACGTCTGGGCATACCCGTCCCACGCGGGGTGACAAAGCAAAAACAAAGAGGTGATGGCTGGAAGGTTTAGACTGAATCTTAACCACTGGCGTTGCCCTGGGAAACCTTCCAGACCATCGTTCTTCTTCACAAGCCACTTTGATGGCGAGCAACTCTTTTTCTATGACTGAGTAGTTTGTCTAACTGGAAGAAAGAGTTTTGGATACATACGTCACTGGATGTTCTGTACCGTCCTATTCCTGTAGCAAGACTACAGGAACAGGCCGCCGCCGCAGAGGCATCAGCTTCTAAAATCAATTGCTGTCCTTGGTCAGGCTGATGTAGCACTGGAGCAGAACAAAAAGCCTTCTTCAATAGTTGAAAAGCAATGTTGGCATCCTTAGACAAAAGAAACGGGGTTGCTGACTTCTTCCACAGGCTGGTAATGGGTAGCACCGTCTTGGAGAATCTGGGAATGAATTTACGGTAAAATGTGCCAGTCCTAAGAACCTCTGAACATCTTTCACGGAGGTCGGTGTTGGCCAATGTAGTATAGCTTCTACCTTTCTTTTATCCATCTCAACCCCAGCTTCAGACAGAATGTATCCCAGATAGGGTATAGTGGAGACCTGGAAGATGCATTTTTTGGGATTAACCAACAGTTGGTTTTCCTTCAGACGATGAAGTATGTGTTGAAGATGCACCTTATGGAGTTGTTTGGAGGCAGAATATACCAGTATATTGTCAAGATAGACAATAGTGCATTGGAACAGGAGATCAGAGAAAAGAGGGTCCATGAACCTTTGAAAGATGAAAGGTGCATTCACAAGACCGAATGGCATTACTCAGTACTCAAAATGTCCGAACGGGGTCCTAAATGCTGTTTGCCATTCATCTCCTGAACGGACACATAGCAAATGGTAAGCCCGTCGCAGGTCTAGTTTGGAAAACACTACGGCACCCTGCACGGCTTCCAGTATATCGAGGGGCATGGGGTATCTGTCTCAGATTGTTACTCGATTGAGTCCCCGATAATCTATGCATGGCCTTAGTTCAGACGTACCTTTTTTGGGGAAAAAGAATAGTGAAGCCCTGGCTGGGGAGCGTAAAGGCTGGATCAGTCCATTGTGCAGATTGGAATCCAGATACTCCCTGAGTACCTCCTTCTCTTTGAGAGAGTGTTGTAAGGGAAAAAGGACAGGGCCCCTTTAAGAGGGGAGCTCAAGACTATGGGAGGGAGCGGGAAGCGGGAGGAGAGGGAGGGGAAAGGGAAGAGGGAAGTCAGTAACAGAATGGAAGAATAAAGGTAAGGTCAGAAACACACCATGGCTCCTGTACAGTCATTGAGTACGTGTGAAATAGCCCCCAAGAGGGAGTCTAACAACTGGCGACGAGGCGATGCAAATGCCAGCAGTGCCGTGACGACTACCCTGGAATGAGGAGCCCTGTGTTGGCAGAAGGTCTGAGGAGTGACTCAGCGAGCCCGCAGGACCAGCAGTGGTGAAGGGTCCGTGCGCCCAGCAGAAGAGGAAGATGGAGGGCCCGTGAGCCCTGCAGCGTAGGAGTCCAGGTGCAGGACCTGCATGCCCAACAGCATCCGGAGGCCCATGTGCCCGCAGTGACCGAGGGCTGGCGCGCCAGCAGTAACAGAGGGCCTGTGCGCCCGTAGTGTGGAAGGGCCCGTGAGCCCAGCAGTGAAGGTGGGCCTGTGAGCCCAGGGTGGAAGGGCCCGTGAGCCCAGCAGTGGAGGTGGGCCCGTGAGCCCAGCAGTGGAGGTGGGCCCGTGAGCCCAGCAGTGGAGGTGGGCCTGGGTGCCCAGCAGTGGGGCCCGTGCGCCCGAAGAAAGGACCAGCGGAAAGAAGACTGCGCCCGCAACACCTCTGATTATGCAGTAGGCCTGGCTGCCCGATCACTTCTTCCCGCCCACCCGAGGAGGACGTGAGCAGATAGCGAACAGCTGCGGTCACGCCGCATCAAGGTAAGAGTCTCAACGGGGGTCGGGAAGGAATCCCTGCGTCACCCACGCAAGTGACATTGAAAGTAAACGTGGATAATGGCTCAAAGCATGGCCTAACAACATTAACCCTGTGTCTCCCACTCAGTGACAGTACAAAACAAAAAACAAAAAAAAAAAAAGAATAGGGGGATAACAGGGACAAGTGTGGCAGTGCCAATAAAGGGCAAACACTAGGGCCCGGCCACAGTTCACAGGCATGACCAAAGACAAGAAGTATCACACGGCTGCCCTTACCCTAACGAATAAGCAGGCAGACGTGACCTGTAACGAAGGAACACATGCTGGCACACGAAACAAGTGCCCACAGCACCCCGGAAACGGGCATTTGAAAGTCTTCGACATTCGAAAGTGGTCCAAACCTGACAGAGGGAGACCCGAATTGTAATAAGCTTGGGGAAGGGAGCCCTTGAAAGTTTGTGTTGAACTTTCATTGAAGAGGTCTGAGGCCGACAGAGGGGGATGTGAGACATCAGAAGGTGTCTTACCCACTAGTCCCCGGGGATCTCTCTCTCAGGCGGACAGGGCACGGCCATCGCCTTTGGATCCAGAACCTGGGGGTGGACCAGTGTGGGAGGATCACCTGGGTGATGGGTCTGCGGGCAGGAGTGGGACACCGGATGGCGAGATGCCGTATCCCTCCCCTGTAAAACCTTTACCCCATCCTACCAGGACCAAGGGACGAGAGCAGCGGGTCGACAACCCCAAGAATTCCTTACTGGAGGTCTTTGCCTCTGACAGGCTGTGAAAGACACATGGAGAAGGCCAGATCCCGCAAGTGAAGGCTGCATTGTGTTTCAAGGACACCAGGGACCATCCTGGGTGAACGGCAGAGTTGGGGAGGTGAGGCCAAGTCTGTGGTACTAAGCTTGACTAGAGAATTGGAAATCGTAAAACCAAGAAAGAAATGCACAAAGCCGGTGAGTTGGCAAGCAACCTGAGAGACCGGTGTGTCTTAAAGAAAGTTTGAAGTGGCAACATTATATCGCAATTGAAGGCTACATGCATGTGGATGAGACGCGAGGAAAGACAGACCTGTGAATCAACTTTGAAGTAAAAAGACAGCTGTGGAATCAGCGATACTGAGTAACGGAGTGGTCCAGCGAAAGTAAGTGGCCCACTCAAAAATCTCTGTGAAAGGTGCATTGTTTGTAACAATAAAATGAATGAAGCACACAAGCAAATTAAGCAGAATTACCTCTTAGAGATAGGGAGAGTGAAAGTTCAATCTGGAACTTTTAGTCAAAGTGGTCCTGCGGAGGTCCATAAAGAAAGCCACGGACATTTGAAAGTCTTCGACATTCGAAAGTGGTCTGAGCCTGACAGAGGGAGACCCGAATTGTAATAAGCTTGGGGAAGGGAGCCCTTGAAAGTTTGTGTTGAACTTTGATTGAAGAGGTCTGAGCTCGACAGAGGGGGATGTGAGACATCAGAAGGTGTCTTACCCACTAGTCCCCGGGGATCTCTCTCTCAGGCGGACAGGGCACGGCCATCGCCTTTGGATCCAGAACCTGGGGGTGGACCAGTGTGGGAGGATCACCTGGGTGATGGGTCTGCGGGCAGGAGTGGGACACCGGATGGCGAGATGCCGTATCCCTCCCCTGTAAAACCTTTACCCCATCCTACCAGGTAGGATATGGGGGAACTTTACCCCCCTTTCCTTTCTCCAACACTTTGACACGGACAGCCGCCTCTGGGAGAAAACACTCACACCCGAGCAGCCCGCTACTATGGTCAGGTGAAGTCAGGAAATTACTGACAATCACTCACACCTGACTTCCATTGAACTTCCCCACATGGATAAAAAGCGGAGCATGAGAGCACACTAAGAGAAAGGTAAAGCACATGAAGGAACAGCAGTTTCGAGTCAGCAGCTGAATGAGGGGAGAAAGATGGGAAACCAAGAAGGGTTTGTAAGGAGGGATATACCCTGGACGTTTTCGGCAAGAAACTGTTACTTTCCAGAAACCTTCAAAGCAGAAAGCATAGGGCCCAGAAACCAGACTGAAGACTCCTGCATTGTGTGTCAGAGATACCGAAGGCTCTCCCGCGTAACCAACCAAGGTGAGGTGGAGCGGAAGCCACCAGGGTATCATCCTTGACTCCAAGAACAAAGAAGCATTAGAGAGATCAACACAGCTGGTGAGTTGGGGAGACCAATGCAAGACCGGTCTGTGTTGAAGTCAAGGTTGCAAGCTGCAACATTGTATAACGAGTGATGGAACAAACATTGTTAAACGTGTGTGATGAAAGACTCAAGTAAAGCTAAACTGCTGATGAACGTTTGAATTTGAGAAGGAAAGATACGATACTGTTAACAGAATTGTCCGGCACTGTGAGTGTGCTCAATCAAAGGTCTCTGTAAGGTATCCCGCCAAGAGAAACGAAAGCCAAAAGATTGATGAGACTATTGTATGAAGTGCATCGAAGTGGTCCGTGTGACGGTTTAAGCAAAACCCATTGCACAATCGAAATACTTCGATTTTCAATATCAGGAGGATCCAAGCCCGAACGAGGGAGATCCATGGTCCGAGCCTCAATGAGGGAGATCAAGAGTAAACATTGTGGTATAAAGGGGTCCAAGCCTGAAGGAGTGAAACCCATAATAAATACTGGAAGTGAGAACTTGTGCATATGAAGATCCTAATAGAAATGGAACTTTGATATTTGTTTGTTACGACAGACCCTCTACAGTGACAGACTGTTATTGGAATAGAGACTTTTGCAGAAGGCCCTGATGGATATGCTTTGAACTGTGTCCTTGTGGCATAGAAGCCAGAGTGTGTGCGAAGCTCGAACGTGCCACCTTGCCCCGTGCTGAAAACATGGACATAGGAAGCCAACTGCACAACCGTCCTGGCATATTTTTTCTTGGACACTTTTCTTTGTTGCATACATTATTGTCCCACACCCTTTTGTATTTAGAAGTAAGGATTGGCAATAGGTTTATTAGTATAGGTCCCTTTTATTTTGACAGAGACTCGACTAGGACTGCGTTGTTATTATTTTATGGTCTTAGCTTGCGCCCATCCTTAGATTTAGGTTAGATAGGCGTTCACCAACTCATTGAAGTTCAATTATCACCCTTGAACTGAGATCACTTGTGTCTGTCTTCACTGTTTGATACCATGCCTTCCTTTAATGTGGTGTCAGGAGTGGGATGTGATTCAAGTGACACTAATTGGGGGACCCTCAAATGCCAGAAACCTAGTCACAGAGCCTCCAAACCACAAAAGAATCCACAAGCTTTGACATTTGTAGTAGCAGAAACACTACTATCCCTCCAGGGAAAAGAGGGATGGTTCCCACGGACTAAGTCCTAATACCCCCTGAGAGTTGTCATTTAAGACTGGCCCCAAAATCTGACTAGCCTGGAAGTTCGGTCTGGATGTCATAGCAGGCATCATAGATCCCGACTTCCGGGGAGATGTAAAGGTTCCCTACAGAATCATGGCGAAACTCCATTTGAAATACATTGTGGGGACACAATTGCACCAGGGAATTCTTGAGAAGGCTCTATTTCCCTTTTTTAAGGAAGAGAGTGAAGGTAAAGAAACTGAGAGAGGTAGCTTAGGCTTTGGAGAGGCTGATGAACCAACCATCATTGAGGCAAAGAGGGAAGAAGAACCTACCGTCCTTCCCAATCTCTCCTTCGCCCAGCGAAATGATCCAGCACCCGCAGAGGCTTTCATCCAGGTAATTCCTAAAGGAGAAGAACAGGAAAGGGGAACCCCTTTTATCTTCATGAAACAGGGATCACTGTATAGAAAGGAAACCTCGACAGAATGTCTAAGTAAAGTTCAATTAGTAATCCCCAAATCCCATTGCAAGATTGTGTTTGTCATGAACCATCGAACTCGCCCCTTCTGGGCCTCCTGGTCCCTGACACGTCGGGCCTTACACTCCATAATACTACCAACATGGCGGAAAACTTAGAACGCTGCTCGCCAGTCTTCACGTTCTACGAAGCGTCCTCTATAAAGAAGCCACACCCCGCGGCCCCGCGCTTCTCAACGCTGCTACTAGCTGTGATCGGATGTGTGTTCCGAACCTTCTCTAGTGCTACTTGCTATCCCCTGGCACCTGGATTCGCTTCTCCCAACTTCTTCCCTCTTTCCTACTTCCCGGAATCCCTGTGCCACTTCCGAGTGCCCCCAACAGCTTCTTGAATACTCCTGGAGTTTCCCGTGATCCTGGACATCGAAGCTGAACGTAATCTGGAAGCCGAGGATGGCCGAGCGGGCTTATTTAAGTCCCGAACCATACGAAAGAAGACTCCACCTAAAGAAGACATCAGGCAACATAGACAGGTGAGAAGGATGGAAACATTGTTAGAGATTGTACATTCTCATTGTACATTCTCATTTGAGAGGAGGACATTTAGGACAATCTAAGACCCAAGTACACATCAGTGGGAAATTCTACTGCCCTGGTATACATGCGGACATAAAGAACTTCATCCAGACATGCGAAATAGGCCAGAAAACCAGTGCACATATCTCCTTACCTACCGCTCTAAATCCCTTAAAAATAGTATAAGTCCCTTTTTCCCGAATTGGGATGGATATCATTGGGCCGTTGGAAACCTCTAGAGTGGGTAATAAACATGTCCTTGTAATCTTTGATTATGCTTCCCAATACCCAGAGGCGTTCTGCATGCAGAACAACACAACCCAACAGATCTTAAAACATCTTTTACCATACTTTTCTAGGGTTGTTTTCCCCAAGGAAATTCAAACGGATTAGGGATCCAATTTTATGAGCAAATTGATGAGTGAAGTCACGGAATTACAACATATCTCCACCTTAATAACCTCAGTTTACCACCCCCAAACAGACAGATTGGCAGAGAGATTTAATAAAACCCTTAAGATGATTTTGTGAAAATTGGTAGATCAGGATGGAACGGACTGGGATAGCATCATTCCCTGGGCCCTACTTGAAGTAAGAAAGACCCCTAAGGCCTCCACCCATTTCTTTCCCTTTGAACTACCTTATGGTAGAGAACCAAGAGATGTCGTAGACATGCTAAGAGAGACCTGGGAAGAAAGGGAAGAGGCACCTATTCCCCTTTCACAAATTGCTACCCGATTATGAGGGCATATGAACTTTGTTCGAAATCTAGTCTACACTTACATTGAAAAAGCACAAGCCCAACAGAAGTCCACCTATGACAAGAAAGTACATTTAAGAGCCTGTTCAGTAGGACAAAAGGTATTCATCTTCTTATCTACCGCTGAAAATAAACTTGTCTCAAAGTGACATGAGCCATATGAGGTACTAGAGAAAACCAGGACCTGTACCTTTAAAATCGCCCAACCTGATATGAAGCAAAAAACCCAACTTTATTTATTTTAGTTATTTATTTTAATTCTTGGAAAATGCTACATGCCCATAAGCCTCAGAGCGCACAAGAGGTCAGGATGAGCAATTTACCATGTAAATCTCTTAAAGGAGTGGGAAGAAAATCCTTGCGCTGCCTCAACCTCAATATTGTCTTGCTTGATACAGGAAGAGATAGACAATTCAGAGCCCATTCCCCAAGAACTATCTAGACAAAAGCAAGATGATTTAAACAATCTGGTCATGGAATTCCTCAATGTATTCTGTGAAAAACCAGGGAGAACATGTTGCTTATCATTATATAAAAACTCCAAAGGGAAAAGTGGTCCATTTAAAACCCTATAAACTCCCAGAAGCCGAAAACAAATAGCGGTAGAGGAAGTGAAAAAAATGCTGATGGAAACATTATCGAGCCTTTTTCTAGACCATGGTCCTCCCCTATTGTATTGGTAACAAAACCGGATCATTTTTGGAGGTTTTGAATAGACTTCAGGCAGGTAAATGCCATCTCCGCCTTTGATGCCTATCCTATTCTGCGCATCCATGAGTTCATAAATAAACTCGGAAGTGCCACTTTTCTATCAACCCTGGATTTAACCAGGGGATATTGTCAGGTCCAGTACATGGACCTGATAAGGAAAGGACAGCTTTCTCAACGCCCCTGGTACTGTTCCAGTTTAAAGTCCTACCTTTTGACCTGCATGCGGCCCCAGCCACTTTCCAAAGCTTTATGGACAGGATATTACATCCCTGCTCAGATTTCTGTAGGGCATATATTGATGACATAGTCATTTACAGTAAGACTTGGGAAGACCATCTTTTTCATCTCTTTACTATTATGAGAACCCTCAGAGAAGCCGGCTTAACTGCCAATCCATCCAAATGTAAGCTGTCCCAATCAGCCACAAAAGACCTCAGCTTCTTTGTAGGAAATGGCAGTGTCCAGCCCCAACGAGAAAAAGTGAAATCTGCCCTAGATACCCCCACGCCTTAGACCAAGAGAGACCTCAGGGTGTTCCTAGGATTGATTGGTTATTACCATAGGTTTATCCCTAGTTTCTCAGATAAAACAGCTAGGTTAACCGACAAATGAAAGAATGCTGAAACCCAGAAGATTCATTGGACTGATGAGGATGACATATGTTACAACAACTTAAAACAAACCTTGGTCCAGAACCCAATCCTAAAGGTGGTACACTTTCCAAAGCAGTTTGTATTACAAACCGATGCCTCCCTCAAAGGGTTAGGAGCAGTCTCATCGCAAATTAGGGATGGTTTACAACACCCTATCCTATTCACTAGTCAAACACTCGTCCTAAGTGAAAACAACTACTCCGTATTGGAGTTACAGGCCCTTGCCATCAAATGGGCAATCACCCATCTAAGCTATTTTCTTTTAAGAAGGAAGTTCACCCTTGTCACAGAACACTCACCTTTAGTATGGATAAGCCAATGAAAGGATTATAACACTCGAGTGTTGCAATGGTTCTTAGACCTGCAACCCTACTGTTTTGCTGTGGAACACTGAAAAGGCAAACACCAGGGGAACATGATTTCCTTTCCCAGTTTCCCTTTGAAACAGATGCGGCTACATTGCATAGAGGAAAGGTATGTGATAAACCAGAAGGTGTCTAACCCACTAGGCCCTGGGGATCTCTCTCTCAGGTGGCCAGGGCACAGCCACCACCTTTGGATCCAGACCCTGGGGTCGACCAGTGCAGGAGGATCACCTGGGTGAGGGGTCTTTGGGGGTGCGGGGGAGTGATACACGGGTTGGCAAGATAATCTATCACTTCGCCTGTAACACCTTTACCCCATCCTATCAGATAGGATATGTGGGAACTTAAACCCCCCTTCCCTTCACCAACACTTTCACACTGACAGCCAGCTCTGAGAAAAAACAGACTCACACCCGAGCAGTGTACCTGACATGTCCCACTACTATGGTCAGGCAATTACTGACAATCACTCATATCTGACTTCCATTAAACTTCCCCACACAGATTAAAGGCGGAGCACACAAGCATACTCTGAGCGAGGCAAAGCACACAAAGGAACAGTAGTTTCGAGTCTGCAGTTGAACGAGGGAAGAAAGACGGGAAAACAAGAAGGGTTTTCAAGGAGGGAAGCACCCTTGACCTTTTCGGCAAGAATCTGTTACTTTCCAGAAAGCTTCAAAGCAGAAAGGAAAGCATAAGGCCCAGAAGCCAAGGTGAAGACTCCTGCATTGTGTGTCAGAGATACCGAAGGCACTCCCATGTAACCAACCTAGGCGGGGAGGAGCGGCGGCAGCCACTGGGGTATCGTCATTGGCTCCAAGTACAAAGAAGCATTAGAGAGGTCAACACAGCCAGTGAGTTGGGAAGACCAATGCAAGACCGGTCTTTGTTGAAATCAAGTTTGCAAGCTGCAACATTGTATAACGAGCGCTGGAACGAACATTGTTAAACACGTGTGATGAAAGACGCAAGTAAAATTAAACTGCTGATGAATGTTTGAATTTGAGAAGGAAAGATACAATACCGTTAACAGAGTGGTCCGGCACCGTGAGTGTGCTCAATGGAAGGTCTCGGTATGGTATTCCGCCAAGAGAAACAAAAGTCAAAAGATTGGTGAAAATAATGTATGAAGTGAATCAAAGTGGTCAGTGCGCCGGTTTAAGCAAAACCCATTGCACATTCGAAAGTCTTCGATTTTGATATCAAGAGAATCTGAGCCCAAACAAGAGAGATCCATGGTCCGATGCCGAACGAGGGAGACCAAGAGTAAACATTGCAGTACAAAGGGGTCCAAGCCTGATGGATGGAGACCCATGATGAATACTGGAAGCGAGAACTTGTGCATGTGAAGATCCTAATAGAAATGGAACCTTGATATTTGTTTGTTACGACAGACCCTCTGGAGTAAGAGACTGTTATTGGAAAAGAGACTTTGGCAGAAGGCCCTGATGTCTATGCTTTAACTGTGTTCTCGTGGCAGAGAAGCTAGAATGTGTGCCAAGCTCGAACGTGTCACCTTGCCCGTGCTGAAAAACGCAGGGAAGAGAAGCCACCTGCTCAACCGTGCTGACAAATTATTAACACTAATAACACTGATTTTTCCTTTGCATACATTTCTCCTTTTGTATACGTTTTGTACAAGAGATAGGGTAGGCATTAGGTTTTTGTTAGCATAGACCATTTTAATTTGACAGACTGTACTAGAACTGTTTTGTTTCTCATGTGATGTTCGAGAATACTCCCATCCTAGTTATAGGGCAAAGTAGGAGTTTTTCCAGACCCAACAATTTCAATATAGGTTCTACAAATTGCATCCATTGTGTCTGTGTCATACTTGTGATACCATGCCTTCCCTACACTACCACTAACAAGGAACCCTTGGTGGGCGCTGAGATAGTTAATAAGCAATTCATCATTATGGTCTACACGGGTGCCACTAAATCATGCATCACTGAAGGAAACTTTCCATTATCAGGTGAAACACTCAACATGCAAGGATTCTCTGGGGCTATCACCACGATTCCTTACACAGAATAGGTAGCAAACAAAATAGGAGGAAACGTGGTGCGTGCACCCTTATTGTACTCAGAATCTTTCCCGATAAATTAGTTGGGGCAGGATTTGCTGAGTAAACTGAACATGACCATCTCCTTCATGGATCATGGAGTGGTTTGAGCCACTCCAGGCGTGAGCGCCTTGAGGGCGATGGTCATAATACAGGCCCACGGTGGACAGGTGGTGGTTTGCAGCAACGCTCTTGGATCCAGACTTGTTTGTGTATGGGATCACAGATTTACTTGATGCAGTGCCCCAGATCGGTAAGGCGTGTTGGTGGCTGCCATCTGATTTCATCTTCCGACCTGTGGTGACCCCAGAGCTTGTGGCAGGAATGATACTCTCCCTAGATTTACAGGGCCTAGTGGTGTCAGCAAAACAGATTGTTGTGGTAGGGATGGACTCTGATGGGTGCAATTTGCATACAGTGTGTATTGATACGACTGTGCCCCTTAAAGAAGTAACAGACGCAGAATTGTTTGAGGATCGAGTTGATGATGGAGAGATTGCGTTGGCAATCTATATTCTCTGTGACATTATGGTGCAGTATTGCAATGTGCAATGTTCTTTGATGGCCCTTGTCGCCCCGCCCCACTTCACTGAAACAGACTTAACACAGGTCCCGGAAAGGCTACGGACAACAAATGGCCACGATGTAGAGCTCTTGCAGGTGGTAGAGCCAGTTCAAATAATAATTAAGCCAATCCAAAGAGGCGGAGGAGGGAATGCAAGAGACCATTGTTGCACACCTGGATCTGGGGATAATTGTACCTTCGTCCTCCCCATGTAATACAGCTATCTATCCGATCAAAAAGGCAAAAGGTGGGAGATGATACAGATGATGCCCTCTGAATGTCATTGTACAGGCAGAATTTCCTGTAGTTCCGAACCCTGCTATAATTCTGAGTAGCATCCCTAAAGTGGCGACACACTTTACAGTGGTCGAATCTAAAGAACGCCTTCTTTTCCATACCCTTACACCCCGACTCGCAGTACCTTATCGCGTTTACACATGGTGGGATGCGCTTCAAACACGCAAGATTGCCTCCAGGGTACTTTGAGTTCCCCAGCATTTTCAACAGAATATTACATGCTGTTTAGACAACATTCAGGTGCCCAGTACCATCATTCAGTATGTTGGCGACCTGCTGGTATGTAGTGATAGTGAGCAACAATGCAGGAAGGACTCTGTCATCCTTTTGCAACTGTTAGCATACAAGGGTTACAAGGTACAAGAGTTACAAGGTAGAGGAGGAGAAGCCGCAATGCTGTCTCCAAGAAGTGCTCTATCTGGGCCAATTGATATCTGTCCACGGGAAGAAAATAATACCTGATCGCGCTGCTTCAATGCGGAGTACTCCTCAGCCTCAGACTGTCAAGGAAATGCAACGTTCTTTAGGGTTGTGCAACTATTGCAGAGCCTGGATTTTAGATTACACGGCCTACAGTAGGCTCCTGTTGCAGGGCTTCAAAGAGCCTCAAACACAAGGTTGAATGGACAGAGGATATGCTCACCAGCTTCAATTACCTGAAATAGGTAATTTCCACTGTCCCGGTGCTCGCAACCCCTGATTACACACAAGAGTTCTACCTGTTCCCATTCCAATGGCCAACTGATGACTGCGGTGCTTACGCAGAAGACCATGATGGGCCACAAGCCATTAGCATACTACAGTGGAGGGCTAGATTCGATGAAGCAGGCCAGTTCCCATGCGAACAGGCACTTGCTGCAGCTACATTTGTGGTTGAGAAAAGCTCCACAATTGTAATGGGGTGTTCTGCAGCACTGTATGTGGAACATGCAGTATTTGCTATTCTTGAACGATCCAAGTTGACTTTGGCCACACAACGGGCATCCGCACATGAAATCATACTGTCCAGCCCAAACATACATATAGTGAGGTTTAAAACAGTTAATCCTGCACATTTTTGACAGACCTTGTGAGACATGATTGTGCAACATGTGAGGGTGAGGAAGACGGCATTCCGAAAGTGAGGGACAGCTCACTTGAGGGGGGGCTACTTTTCATTGACGGGTCAGCAACTATTGACCAGGGAACTGGTTTGAGGCATACTAAGGTGGCAGTGGTCCACCTAGTAGATGGGGTCTGTGAGATATTGGTGCAAAAGAGATTACTTATGCACTATTCGGCCCAAGCAGCAGAACTTATAGCGCTTATCGAGGTGCTTCTAGCATCTCAAGGGTGCCATGTGACCATCTATTCGGATTCAGCCTACATCACCACTCCGGTGCACGAAGGACTTGCATGTTGGAGGAGGAGGGGATTCAGGAGGGCTGATGGGTCCCCGGTACAGAATTCAACACTGTTAGAGAAATTCAACACTGTTAGAGAAACAGATCGACGTGCTGTCCCAGCCTTTCTTGACATCAGTGGTGAAATGCAACATCCATACTAATGACACAGATGAATTCTCACTCGGTGATGCTGCCGCGGAGGCGGCGGCCAAGCAAGCAGCGTATCTTCCAGTGCCAAGTGTTTCCGAGTACCCAGTGGTAACACATAGCAGAGAGCAACTGCCAGACTCCTATAATTCCTTACTGATTGCACAACTGATTGATTTGCAGGGACAGGCTCCACAGGAACAGAATGATCTATGGGTAAAGAGGGGATAGAAGCAGTCCCCTACATATTTATTATGGTGACAGGAAACCTCGGATAAAGCGGTTATGCCACACAAATTGCTGCAGATCGCATTTGATCAGCTGTATCATCCATCCCATGTGTCAAAACAAAATATTGCTGCAGCTATGAAGGAGGACTAGTTTGTCTCCAATCTGCAGGGGGAAGTCACTAAAACGGTTATTAATTGTACTACATGTTAGACTTACAGCGCTGGTCTTACTCTAAGGACAATCTGAGGTAACCTGCCCCACCCTACTGGCCCATTCCGCGAGTTATACATCGACTACGCTGACATGGGGGAAAGGTGTAATGGATCCCGTTATCTATTAGTGGTTGTGTGTCCCTTCTCATGGTGGGTGGAGGCTGGTCCTTGTGCACACCCAGATGCTAAATGTACGGCCAAGACTTTGGTCAAAGAGGTTTTCCCTTGTTGGGGCATGTGTGTTGAAATAAGATTTGATAACGGCACACACTTTTTCAATGAGATATTCATAGACATAACAGCATTAGTGGGCATCAAGCATTGCGTGTGCATACTTTACCACCCTCAAGCCAATGGGGTTGTGGAAAGGATTAACAGGGTATTGAAAAGCAAATTGTCCAAGCTCTGCACCACTTTAAAGAAGAATTGGGTGCACTGCTTGCCCCTTGCACTATTTAGCATGTGTACACAGCCCTGTAAGGATCACCATTTATCACCTAACGAGGTGGTAACGAGGCAGCCAATGCACACGCCCTTATCTCCTATCAGGAGGGCATCTGATGCTCACCAGGCTGCGTCCGTGTTGGGTGATGGATTTAAAAGTTATCTGTTTGTTCTAACAAAAGCCATAAAATATATCTCTCAACAGATAGCTCCACCAAGAACTGAAGACCCTACCAGCGCTACGTCTGCCACACCAGCAACATCACCTCCTCTGCAGCTGTTCCCAGGTGACTGTGTGTACATAAGGAACTTTGTTCCCGGGTGGAGTGAGCCTAGATATAACAGACCCTTTTATGCCATTCCCTTTGTGGTGAAAGTTCAGGAATTGCAATATTGGGTGCATCTGTCTGATGTTCGCAAAACACCCCAGCCCCAGTGCCCCGTCCAAGCACAGTAAATGCCCAAGGTGGCAAAAATCCAGTCACACACCCTGCTTCTCACCATATTTGTGTTCTGAATAAACACAGGCAACTGCACCTTGAGAAACCAAATCACCTCTGCGATAAACAAAGACACTGCTACGCATTATTTACATACATGTTTTTTTTCTCTCTCACTCTCGCTCTCTCCCACGCAAACATTACTAATGCCTGTCGGGAAAAAAGCTAGGGCTTATTTACATCTCAAGTATGTCTGGGGGCCGGAGGCATATTTGGACCTTCAAATGTCTGTGAAATTAAAAAGCTGGTTCACAAAATTCCAATTGGGCATACTCCCATTGGCTTATTTGTCCGCAAGGTAGAAACATGGGTCTTGTTCGACAATCCTATTTCCTTTTTGTGGGAAAGGGCAAGAAGATGAGGCGCATCTCTTTTTCTTCTGCGGGGCACATTGCCAGGCAATGGTGAGTTGGCTCATCCCAGTTTGCAGTCAGTTAGACTCGCCCACAATGTTATCTGCCCTTTGATGTTTTAAAAAGGTGGCACCTCGCCTGTATCAGTGCTAGCGGTTTCATGCTTTTTAAGACCTCTTTTTTATAAGAGAATGTTAGTGTCTAGATACGGGTTTGGCCCACCTATGTACCTGGGAAGGTTGTTGGCTAAGGACTTTGTTATTCACTGTTTTGAGACGTTTGATGTTTATGATTACAGTTGTTTTATTGTGTATTGTGTACCTTTTATGGCAGTCATGCCAAAATAAAGGAATTGATTGATACTAATGTTTTTTTTTTAACAATTTTTATTGGTTTTTACAACAGTTAATCACATAAACAAACTTAGCGGTATATGTTGTACATTTGCATAGCTTGTGTCTTATTTAATATTAATCGCTAAAAGGGAAAAAGAAAAGGAAAAAACATCCCCCCTCCCCCTCCCGCCTCAACAACATAAGCCTATTCCATTTCGCCGTCTGGCACCTCCTCTAAGGGTGTATCAACTTCCGTGCCTCGGGAGGTGTCATCTCCGCTTGGATTTTCTTGGATAGACCCGGATAATGTGGCCACTAAGTGTCTCCAAGCTGTCAATGTATCTGTCTCTTCCTCCCCCCCTCTATTGACTGCCTCGGTCCATCCATACTGCCGTTTCGATGTCAGCCCACTTCTTAAGGTCATCCCACCATACCTCTATCTTGGGTCTGTGGCATGCTTTCCAGCCCATAGTGATTCTGCGCTTAGCCAGTATGTAAGCCAAGTCTTTGAGCTTACTCACATGCCTTAGCTTGCGGGATCTAGAAACCCCCCTATCATGCATGCCCACACCGACTCCACTCTTAGTGTAATGCCTTTCTCTGCCAAGCTGTAGGCCGCTTCTTTCCAGAATTCCCCCGATTTCTGGGCAGGCCCAGAACATATGTGTCATCCCGGCATTCACTTCTCTGCACTTGGGGCATGTTTGTATGCCTGCGTTTTTAAATCGGGCTATCCTCTGGGGGGTCATGTACGCCCGGTGCGTTAAATATAGTTGGATTTTTTGTAGCCTTGCATTTCTAGACACTTTTTTTATGATACCTTTGAGCCAGTTCCCACTGCCCATCATTCATATTTTCTCCCACTTCCTACTCCCAATCTCGTTTTAGCTGGCTTACTTCTTCCCCCACCCTAGTCATCAGCAGTTCATAAATCCTGGAAACCTCATGCCCTCCCTCTGCAATATCATATATTGTGTCAATGACGCGTTCTGGCATGTCTGCCAGCACTATCTCAGACCATGTCTCTTTCACCCGTCGCACCAGTCTGGTATATGTAATATATTGCCCTGGATGCAGGCCTGTGTCTTCCGCCAAAGCGTCAAATTCCAGTATATTCCCGTCTTGCCATATATCTCCTACGGTAGCATGCCCACAGGTTCCCAGTATTTGCGTATCATCTGCCTCATTTGCGCATCCCCCTTGGTTAGCGCTACCAGCGGTATCTGGGGGAAGCACTGGGTCGAGTTTCCCATTGCCCGGCACGCCTTCCGCCACATTTGCCATCTCAATTCTGGCATTTTCGGGCATCCCTGTAGTTCAGTTTTGGGCAGACATATCCATTCTTTCAGAAAGAAGGGGGCACAGTCTGACCTCAACAGTCTAGACTCCGCCGTTGAGTCTTCCGATAGCCACCTGGCCACATATTGCAGCTGGCCATCCCAATGGTAGACCTCGAAATTGGGAAGTTTTATGCCGCCTTTATCATACGTGTTTTGCAGTTTCCACAGGGCTATTCTATTCCTGGTGTTGTGCCAGAGAAAACCTCTACATATGTTCTGTAGTTTACTAAAAAAAACGCCTAGGTATCAGAAGTGAAACAGCCTGGGTAACACCACCATTTTCAGCAAAGCCACACTCCCTACCATCGCCAAAGGGAGCTTAGCCCAAAATCTCATGCTATTCTCGACATTTACCACTGCCTTTTCAGTGTTATATTTGTGTTCATCTTCAGCGGTGTGGTAAATGTCTGTTCCCAAGTATCTGAAAGTTTTGGTCTCCCAGGGTATTTGTAAATTGGGTAGGTGTTTTCGCGGGATCCCTTTATATTTCCCTAGGGGAAATATGCACGACTTTTTAGGATTGATTGCAATGTCCAAGAGCAATGCAAATCGCTCCATCACTTCTAGGATATATTCCAGGTTTTACTCCGGGTATCTCAAGTAGAGCAACATGTCGTCTGCATATAATGATATTAGGTGCGGTCCTCCCTTGGTGAAGATCCCCACCTCTCCATACTGTTGTTTTAGGTATATAGCCAGGGGTTCTAGTGCCAAAATATATAACATCGGGGAACAGGGGCACCATTGCCTGGTACCTCTGCTAAGTTGCCATCTTTCTGAGATGACCGCTCCCATTTTAACTCTAGCCAATGGTGAGCTGTACAATAGTTTAACCCGTTTCAGGTATTCGGGCCCTATACCACACTCCTGTAGAGCTGCTATCAGCCACGGCCATTTAACGGAGTCAAAGGCTTTCACTGCGACTAGGGAGACAATTGCAACTTCTTGCTCCATTCCTTCTGTCTGTTCCATGACTCAGTAAAGTCTCCTAAGGGTGTCCGATATGTTTCTGTGCGGGACATATCCGGTTTGATTGGGATGAATAAGTTTACTTATGACCTGTCTCAATCTGCCCGCTAGCATGGCTGTGAGAATCTTGCTATCTTGGTTCAGCATGGACAGCTGTCTGTACGTGCCGCGGCCCATGTTTGGCTTATTAGGTTTGAGGATCAGGACGATTATCGCCTCACATAGGTTTTCAGGCAATATTCTTGTTTCAAGGGCTTAGTTGAGCATATTCACCTATGGGGGCAGCACCTCTGTCTTATATGTTTTGTAGAACTCGCTAGGGAGTCCGTCTGCCCCCGGGGCTTTGCAGATGGGTAATGCCTCGATCACTGCTTCTAGTTCTTCCAGTGTGATGGGAGCGTCTAAATTCTCTCTCTCCTGTGTGCTCAGTTTGGGCAGGCCAATGTCTCCTAGTGTTTCCACTATCTCTTCTCAATCGCCCCCCTCTGTATCCCCATACAGTTGTTTGTAGAACTCAAGGAACCCCTCAATTGATTGGTGCTAATGGTTCTTTAACTAATGGTTCATTAACATATGATGATGCTGTAAATATATACTTATCAAACTAAGTTACTGAAATGAATCATAACATAGCCGCGGTCTTTGATACAAAGTGTAATGCAACTGCTAATGATACACATCTGTCACCCAGTAACACATTGGAAAGCTTTCAAATGTACTAATGCTGTCATTATTTCCTTATGTGCTTTCCAACATACTTGCAAATGTTAGTTTCTCTCCTAGTGTCCCACATGTTACTGTTTCGAAACGCTTTAAAAGACAAGTTAGATGGGCCAATTACAATCACTACCAAGGACTCAGGTTAGATACAATAGAAGATGTGCACCATCCATAATTTAGTGGGGAAAAAGAAGGTTAATGGAAGCTGTTATCTGTGTTCCTTGATACCACATGTGTGGCAAGCCACCAAGGTATTAATGCTGCAGGGAACTCCGATTTTGGAGCCTCAATGTTTACTCCATCTGACCTTGTGCAGATTGCAAAGCACTTTCCAGGCACGAAGTGTGCGACTAGAAATAATGGATGCCGATCCGCTGCAATGTGCCCAAAACCCCAAAGTGTGCAGTGCTTGCAAAGACCGTACCTAAAGCTGGAAGGCATGAAGTTCATAACAAGCAGATGGCAAGAAACTACAATGAGTTGTATGGCAGGAGGACTTGTAGGATTCAGAGAAGAAGTGATCCAAAAGGTGAATGCGGTCTGCAGTGGGTACTGGAATGAGCATGCAGCAAAACACACGTGGGTCGAGGCAATGGAGAAGGTTTTAAAGCAGGAAGAATATGAACTGTGTTTGTATAATGAAAGAAGCATCTTTGTGGGGACCTACAGCAGGTGCAATAAGACATTGTACATCCCAGACCTTAAGAAAGGGACAGCAGTCATGATGGCTAACTTCTGGGTGGGCAGTCAGCAGGCATTTCTGCACCTCCCGCCATCATGAATGGGCACCTGCTTGCTGGCCTTGTTGCACTCTGAACTCCTAGTGGTCTCTGAAGAACACTTGATGGCGGGACCGGGTGACTTGTCGGCCTCAACACCAGTGTCCGATGTCCCAACTACTGTGCTGCCGCATCATCCTATGTTACGCATCCTGCCAGAAAAGGAGAAAAAAGAAAAATTGCGGGGAAGGAGAAGGTCCAATTATCTAAATCAAGATTCCTCTCAGTTGCTCAAAAAAATGCAGGATCAATATTGACTATACAGGAAGGAAGAAACATGTTTTGCATTGTGACTATTATCATGAGTGTAAACCGCCGTGAACACCAAATGGCTTCAGATCGTGCATTGGGAAATGACCCTGTTGGCCAATGATACTGAACAAGGCCTCAACGCGAACAAAATGGATATGCGCGTGATCCGGCTCATGATGCTGCAGAACCGTTATGTGCTGGACGTCCTCACAGCCATGGAAGGAGTGGTCTGCAAGCAAATTTGCGTTTCCTGGTGCACCTACATACCTCCTAATGATGGAGACAAGGGGTCCCTCACTAATATGATAGGGGCCCTGCACACCCTCACTGCGTACATCCAAACAGAAGCTGGCATACAGAGGAGTGACTGGTTGAACAACCTTTTTTCCTGGGAACCATCCTGGATGGGGGCGATCGTGAAGCTACTGGTTCTTGTGATCGTGTTCGTGTTGGTGATCTTCTGTACCTGCCAGCTGGGGCTTCCGATGCCTTTGCTAAAGCAGTGCAGAGCAGCACAATGATAATGGTCTCAATTGGGGTACAGGGTGCACCTTGCGGTACAAAAGTTAATGCAGTTCAAAGAGATGACCCAAACAAGCCACACATGGTTGTAATAGAGCAATGCCTTTCCCCTTCAGGCAGCGCCACAATTACCCCACCTGACCCTGAAAATTATGTAGAACACCTGGTAGATTTAGCTGGGGATGGAGGATATATGACGTGTACGCCTGGGAAATATGAACAAACAGGGGACAGTCTACGGTCCGTATGTAGAGCATGGGTGCCAAAGGAAGGGTCACCACCATATTTGGAAGCAGAAAGATTGGAAAGGGAAAGACTGGAGAAAGATGAACAAAAGCTCACATGGGAGTTCGTTTATGTGGTATTAACGAAAGGGGGGAATATTGGGAAGGGGGATGATCATCCCAGGCTCCCAAGTGGTTTCGGAAGAGGGAAAGGCCTGGAAGTGTACGATAGGGGCACATGGAGGGTACAGGGGAGGGGGCTGGAAGCAGGGGCTAATGTGCGGGACAGTAGTACATGTTGTGGATTCGAAGCACCCTGGGAGTCAGATACCATCTTAGGTAATAACAGCCATATTCATTGCCTCATGTTGCCAACATTTCGTATCCTCAGAAGAATGCGCCCTGCAAGGCCACGAGGGGGTGGAGAGCTTCCTGTGAAAAAATAATCAAATGAGAAGGAGGCCTCGAGCCTCCGACCTTCCCCCATCCCAGCTCTTAGTAATAGCACCCAGCTGCCCCGTCTCAAGACCAACGAGAAGGAGTCCTCGAGCCTCCGACCTTCCCCCATCCCAGCTCTAAGTAATAGCACCCAGCTGCCCCGTCTCAAGACCCCAGCATTCCAAGGTACCGGTCAGTCCTTGACCACCAACCATAAAGCTGTTCGACCCCCCCCAATTGATCAGAAAGCAGTGACAGGCTGCCTTGACCATGGGTCACGTGATTTGTGCTGCGAGGTGCTGGGTGGGGCAGAACAACAAACCTAAAATGAGAGTGGAGAGCTTTGGAAGGGTGACGCCGTGTCTGGAAGTGAGTTGGGGTTTGTCAGTTACAATGACCTCGAAGTATCCTCTTAGCCCTAGTTTGCAGTACCAGGTACACACTAGGTTAGAGACAAAGATTGTATTGTTTTTTTTCTTAGTCTAACGAGCAATTAACTGTAGGCTCCTGCCTGATGACGTGAGAGAAGAAGCCCACATCGAAGAAGATGGACAGACAGGGTAGGGATCAATCCTGGTATCCCTTATAGATCAGGGAGCCTATTTATAGGGTCGCGCCAACCAGCCACTCAGATTTGTAATTTATGTAACTTATGTCACTGATGGTGCTGTGTGCCTTTTTAATGTGTTGCTTGCAATAAGTTTGCCAGAACGTTCCGCGGTAGCAGAGTGCTTTACTGGTGCATCTCTACTTTTGTGGAAACAAACTTTGTTATTCTTGCAAGAGGTGTGCTGGGCCTTGAGGGGATTCTCTACACACCGTATGGGCATTTTGAATACTGGGTCATGCCATTTGGCATGGCTAAGGCCCCTGCGGTGTTCCAATGCTTCATGGATTATCTCTTTGCTGACTTGTTGGGACACACCACTCTCGTATACCTGGATGATATACTCATTTGCTCTGTGAATCCTACTCTCCACACCAACCATGCGATCAAAGTATTACAAAGTCTTCAGTACAATCATCTCCTAGTGAAGCCTGAGAAGTGCAAGTTTGATGTTTCCTCCCATTCTATATCTAGGTTATCATTTCTCCTGTGAAAGTATAGCAATGGATTCCAGAAATGTTGAATCTGTTCTTGCTTAGCCTACTCCTACCTGTCCAAAGGTTCTTTGGTTTGTCCAACTTTTACAGGAAATGTACTGCCAACTTCTCCCGTCTGCTCTTGCCCTTGATAGCATTGTTAAAACTAGCCGTTAAGTTTCTTTCTCTGAGGCTGCCCTTGGTGCAGTTCTTAAACAGTTACAATCGGATGATCTGGAACATCCCCTTGCATATTAGTCCAGGAAATTGTCTGAATCAGAGTGGCATTAATCCGTCATTGAAAAATAACTTTTTTCGCCATGAAGTGCACCTGTAAGGAATGGTGGCAGTTTCTATAAGGCATAAGATATCCAGTTGAATTACGGTCTAATCACAGGAAATGGAATGCCTATCAACAAGCTGAATGTCAAAATAGCCGACAGGCTTGGTGGGCATACTTTTTTGCCTAATATGATTTTGTTATGACATATATATTCCCAGGACTGCTGACACAGAGGCCGTTGCGCTGTCCTGGCACGATGTGCCTTCCTCTACGGGTCTACGGAGTGCCGTAACCAAAACATCAAACAATACCTGCGTTGCTTTGCCTCTTTCACTCAGGACAATTGGTACCATCTACTTCCTTTGGCTGAATTTGCCTACAATAATGGACAGCATTCTGTTATTCGGACTACCCCTTTCCATTGCACCTATGGCTACCATCCTTTGATGTTCCCTACCATTAGTTTGCCAACTAAAGTTCCTACTGTTGATCAGCACATTCAAGAAGGCCATCAGTTCACTCTTTCCTGTCTGGACCATGACAGATTGGCTTCTAAAACAGCTGCTGATTTCCGTAGCAGTCAAGAACCTCAGTATCAGATCGGTGATCAGGCATGGTTGTCGGCAAATTCTTACCAAAACATTTGACACCCGCCATATTGGCTCCCAATTATTTTGGCCCATTTTCTATCATGAAGAAACTCAACCCAGTGTCTTACTGACTCAGGCTGCCTCATTCTTTGCACTGGATTCTCCTGTTTTTTCACGTTTTTTTTATTGAAATCGTTTGTTCCTAGTTCTTTTCCTACTCAGCAACATCATCCACGCACACCTGTTTCTATTGCGGATGAGCCTGAATATGAAGTACGAGCCATTTATGATTCCAGGATCCACCTTGGAAAGCTAAAGTATCTAATTGACTGGCATGGTTACAGTCCTCCTGAAAGGTCTTGGGAACTGGCTTTGAATCTACAAGCTCCCCATCTGCTCCATAACTTCCAACTTTGCCACCCTTGGAAACCAGGACCTTCGGCATCAGGAAGGGGGCATACTGTCAGATTACCAGTGTCATTGCGAAGGATGCAGGATGCAGTGCTCACTGGGGGAGTACCGGCCTATTCCAATATGACTGCCACGAGCAGACGCTCCTTGGAATGCGGGCTGTATGCGGGATGACGTTACCAGTATTGCCGACAACCCAGAAATATAAACACACATGGGTCTCGTCTTCCTCGTTTCGCAATGCTCCTTTTATTGAGTGGATGCCCTGCTCTATTATTCTGCTTGCTCTGTTCCTTGTTCTCCTCCTGCCTTCCTCTACAGTTTTCTCCTGATTCCCACTTCCTTTCTTCTGGTTTCTGCTGCCTGGTCCGTGCTCCTGTAGCTCCAGATGTCTGCCTCCTTTCAGTTTTCCATCTTTGCTACTTGCTGGTACTTTTGTCATTTGGATTGCTGCCTCCTTCCTGCCATCCTACGTTGATGCTTGCTGGCTCTCCTGTCATCAGTCCTGCTCTTCTTGTGGGGGGTTTTCCAGCTCTGCTTTTTCCTCAACATATTTCTGGCAAACCAGAGGGCTGGAGTGTGTTTCTCTTCTACCTCCTCTCAGGGTGGCTTCCAGGACTGACAGGCCCTACCTCTACAATCATCCCAAAGCAAGAAGTCAGAGGTAAGGCCTGTTGGTGACATATTGCGATGCCAATGGTCCAAATCCAAATGGCTCAGTTCCATCCTGATTACCCACTGTTTATTAACCACCATCCTCTTTAGATACAGAGCTTGTGTAAGCTAGCCTATTCGTATTTGCGATTCCACCTCCTTATTGAGACATTTAATATGGCTTTCTGTAAGAAAAATCAGCATCTGTTTAGCTTTTATGAACTTATTTTCTCTCTCCTTTTTGCTATATCCAGAAATTCTCAATAGCACCATCCAAGTGAAGTCATCAAAATGGTATTGCATTTCCATAAGTGTTTGACTAACGGGGCCTTTTCGGCTTTGTCAATCACATGCAGGGCCCATTTATATACATAAAACGAGTAAGCATGTTTCTATACTCAGCTGATGCAAATGATCAGTGTTAGGTTGCCATATGCTGTCCAAATTGCAAACTGCACTCACTTCAACAACAGCTATCATTTCAAATACGGAAGCAATTTATCAGTATTAGGTTGCCCTCTGCTGTTGCCCCCTGCTGTCCAAATGGCAAAGTGCACCGACTTTAACAACAGCTACCATTTCAACAAACAGAATGAGCATAGTTCTACGCGGCCACCTTGACCTTCCACTATTGCAAACATTGTGAAGTTACTTCTTTTTACCCCCACTTCTCATCACACAGGGCACAGTGGTTCTAGTGTCAATGAACTGTTAAATACTGGCTTAAAATTTCAGTCTCTTAAGAGCTAAACACTTTAGGATGAATGCCTCCACATGAGCTAAAACTGAAAGTAGGTGCTGTAATTATGCTACTACACAATCTTATGCCATCACAGGGACTCTGCAATAGAACAAGGTTGACAATTACGCATCTACAAAGACACATCATGGAGGCCTGTGTGATCGATGGAACTTAGATACTGTTCTTATACTTTGCAAACCTCTCATTCCATCTGATACATTTAGCATTTTCAATGACCATTAATGAGTCACAGGGACCTACGTACCTATTCCTGGAAGCGATCAGTGGTAATTCCAATATTTAAGAAGGGTGCAGATGTGGCCCTATGAATTACTGACCAATATTGACCTTTAATATATGCTAGAACGGCATATGTTACACCGGGAACAGCTAGTTTAATTGTAATTCTCTGTACACATCATTTTGATGTGGATGTTGAGAATGAAATGCTGCCCTTTCAATTTGGCAGCCATCTCTGCGTGTTTTCAACGCTCTGCATTTATATGCCAAAAATAGCCAAATGTAGTTTCCTTTTTGTCTGAAGGAATACAAACAAACCTTGACCTGTTAGGTCTTATACAAATTAACACTGTAAGCAGGAGGTACAGCAGTGATGCTTTTCTTTAAATTCAAACACAGTGAGGAGGATGCTGAGACTGGGATAAGAGGCCAAATTCCTGCCTGGCTAAACTATTGCACTTAGCCAGGTATGGCTGAGCATTTGCACTGGCTGACTGCACAAGTGGCATGTCCCACCCTAGTGAACGCCGGATGTAATGTATAAGGAGATGAGAGGATGAAGAAAAAATGCAAGTCAGCAGGATCAGAAATCAGTAGGAGAGATGGGATGGCTTCCTGACCAGCTCAGAAAGGAGCATGATGAGGCGGATTGAAGGATGCTAAAAGAGGTGGACAAACAGAAGGTATGTAAGAAGGCGGTGGTGTGCCAGGCTGTGATGTTGAAGGAGTCCACTAAATTAGCTGATTAAAAAAGGCAGGTACTGGATAGTTCAGCAGTCCGGGAATGCAAGAATGATAAAAATATGTCTTTCAAAGTGTTTCAGTGGCACAGCTTTGGGAAGAGGCTTATTGCAGTAGGAACGTGTGTGTCTTTGCTGTGGAAAGAGCAGATATTATATGCACCATTCCCTCAGCATTGAATATAAGGGAACAAATATTAGGTCATTATTTGATTAAGTGCATTATTCGTGTAGGTTATAGTATAGAACTTGAGGGCTTCTACACAAAGATGATTTACAATATGGACTATTCTGGTATTCAAACACTTATTAAGAGAAGCCTCATCAAGAAAGCATATGAATGGGACCACATTGCCTTTATTCACCATTTACAGGGGGACACCTATGCAAAATATACAGAACAGAAGTTTATGTGGCTGAAACTCCTTCGCTTTCTAACAGAATGGATGAGTCCCAATTTGAGATATTTTGTAATGGAATTGAGATTTAACCTATGCCCTCACTTTCCAGTCTGGGTGCGTGGTCACATAAACCAATGGAATAAAGAACAAGTAGATTGTGTGACCTCGAGAATGCTTAACACCTCATGACAAAATATTTCAAATTAGAAGAATTTTACGTGAAAACATATGGAATCATGGGACTATTAAGGTCCATATCGAATGAATTATCTAAGAGGCAAGCTATTTTCAATACATCATCAGTAGTATTAACTCTACCAACCTATAACGTTTTTGCAATATGCAATACATTAGATGGAAGTGGAGTATGTTATGGAAAAGGGTACATTAGAATGTGGATAATCCTTGATCATGAAAAAAATGATGAATAACGAATGAACTTTTATGTTATCATAGGGATTGGAAAATTACTGTTTTTAAGCAATATTGCACAATTAATTAATTATGTGTTTTTAGTATTGCATAATATGAATTGCATTGTATTTAGGATCTTATCTTATGAACTAAGGATTTTATAAGGTATAATGTAAACAATTTTAGTATGTTTTGTAATGTGTGCAAAAGTTTGAATAAACGAAGTGCACTAAGTGCAAAAATAAAAAATAAAAAACAAAAATAGTATAGATTGTGGTATGTCTTCATTCAGTTGTATTTATGTGTGTATCTTTATTTCACTGTGTATTGGTTTGAAATGTGTGGACAGAGGGATTGTCAACAGTCACCTCTTCTCTTAATGATTAGATCGCATTTAAGAAAAATATAAAACGACTTTAATAGTGATGGTTTTTGAATTCAACATCGTACATATATTAATACAATAAAAATACATTTATAATTTCAATTTTAGACACTCTAAAATGCATGCATGATCAAGACAGTAAACAAAGACTAATTAAGACTCATCAATCTAAAAAAGATTTAGGGGCATATGGTGGTATAGCCATTTGTTTTTAACCTTGATTGTAAATCCTATAGTTTTCGTAAGGTATTAGATCTTATTAGATCTCTAGGTAAATTAATACAATCTAAGTAGACTCGTAGATTGCCAACTCAACATGTTTCAGTCCTCTGTAACGGGTGTTGGGACTTTCTTCAGGAGTAGTCTTTAACATCCAGATAGAGTAGTCAGGCGAGTGATATAGAGTCTTCTTTAGGTGAAGAGTCTTTAATTCAAAAGCGAGGTAACTGTTGACAAAACCAAACAACCAGAATCAGTATTATGTAGTATTCTGGTAACACGGTTGAGGTGTTATGCAACGGGGTAAGATAGATAAATTACCTTTCCGTTTTCGTGTAGAGACTCCCTTAGATGGTAGAGAGGTGTCCACGTTAGTTGGATTGATTCTCTTTTTGGGCTATGGGTATAATTCCTTGAGTGCCTAAAAGGGATTAGATATGGGGGTCAGAAAAATCTGTTTTTCCTGTCAGGGTCGGGATTTACAAAAACATTTGCATCAGTATAAGGATTAAGAATGTATTGCCTAGCTTGCCTACCTTCTCAAACGTAGGCGGGAAACTACGTATGGGTATGTATCGCTTGAGAGTAATCTCGTAGTTGGTAAAAGGGCTCATCTAATTTTCACAGCTTGTGCACGGCACCTATAAAATCAATAGGAGCTGTTAATATTGTCGTGGTGTTTAGTATAGTAATGCAGAAGCCTGTTAATGTGGAGAAACTGTTTACCTTAGTTTCAAGATGATAGTGCTCGTAAATGCCTTATTGTGCGCGAAGTGCAGTCTGCTACGCGGTCTTGTTAGTGGGTCGCGGAACGTATATTGATGTCGAAGGTAAACCCGGGTCGGCTGCCATTTTGTTCCGCTAGTATTTTATTTGAGTGCGTTGTCATGAGAAATTTTGGATGTTCTGCAAAAGTGTATGTTTAATCATATTTCTACAATAGCAGATAAAGTTTTTTTCAATAACGCCGCCTCTTTGGAACGGTTAAACACCAAAAAACAAAAAAGAAGGACTAACAGAGAATTAAGCATATACACATTTATACACCCAAAATGGCAGCCGACCCGGGTTTACCTTCGACATCAATATACGTTCCGCGACCCACTAACAAGACCGCGTAGCAGACTGCACTTCGCGCACAATAAGGCATTTACGAGCACTATCATCTTGAAACTAAGGTAAACAGTTTCTCCACATTAACAGGCTTCTGCATTACTATACTAAACACCACGACAATATTAACAGCTCCTATTGATTTTATAGGTGCCGTGCACAAGCTGTGAAAATTAGATGAGCCCTTTTACCAACTACGAGATTACTCTCAAGCGATACATACCCATACGTAGTTTCCCGCCTACGTTTGAGAAGGTAGGCAAGCTAGGCAATACATTCTTAATCCTTATACTGATGCAAATGTTTTTGTAAATCCCGACCCTGACAGGAAAAACAGATTTTTCTGACCCCCATATCTAATCCCTTTTAGGCACTCAAGGAATTATACCCATAGCCCAAAAAGAGAATCAATCCAACTAACGTGGACACCTCTCTACCATCTAAGGGAGTCTCTACACGAAAACGGAAAGGTAATTTATCTATCTTACCCCGTTGCATAACACCTCAACCGTGTTACCAGAATACTACATAATACTGATTCTGGTTGTTTGGTTTTGTCAACAGTTACCTCGCTTTTGAATTAAAGACTCTTCACCTAAAGAAGACTCTATATCACTCGCCTGACTACTCTATCTGGATGTTAAAGACTACTCCTGAAGAAAGTCCCAACACCCGTTACAGAGGACTGAAACATGTTGAGTTGGCAATCTACGAGTCTACTTAGATTGTATTAATTTACCTAGAGATCTAATAAGATCTAATACCTTACGAAAACTATAGGATTTACAATCAAGGTTAAAAACAAATGGCTATACCACCATATGCCCCTAAATCTTTTTTAGATTGATGAGTCTTAATTAGTCTTTGTTTACTGTCTTGATCATGCATGCATTTTAGAGTGTCTAAAATTGAAATTATAAATGTATTTTTATTGTATTAATATATGTACGATGTTGAATTCAAAAACCATCACTATTAAAGTCGTTTTATATTTTTCTTAAATGCGATCTAATCATTAAGAGAAGAGGTGACTGTTGACAATCCCTCTGTCCCTACCTTTCTTTTATTGCAAGTCTTTCAATTTTCCCAAATTCAAGGTAGGACTCCACATACAGTGGATGTTTGGGATCTCCCCCCTGTTGTTCCTTCCTTGAAATGTGTGGAGCCAGCATACCAGAAATGCTTGCGGATGGTTCACAGTGACCGCCAATAAACATCTCCACAAGGTAAACACAGTCTTGAACGAGTCCAAGCCATATATATAAAGAGCATAGGAAATCCCAAATCTCAGTATGACTGGTCTAAGTTTATGAATTTATTACGAAACATAGATAAAATGAAGAAATGCAAGTCAAAGTCAAAGAGCTTGGTTTGTCCCAGCGAGGGCCCACCAAGGACTCTCTCTACTATCAATGAGAGAATGTAATCTCAAAGATAAACAATTTCCAAGAAGCATTTAGCTGTACATGAGATGCTAATCCTGCACATGGGATGAAGGAGGACAGAGTCGAAAGAGATTCAAACAGGCTTTCAAAATGTGCCAACTGTAGTTTACAGAGGCTTTGGGAAATTGGCTATCAAAGTATTCGGTGACAGGTAATCAGTTATGTTTTCGAGCATAGGAACAATCAGTGCATGAAAAAACGATCTTCTTGTGAAATATAGTATTTCGATTTTTGGTTGTAAAATTATGTTGTGTGGTTAATATGACTAGAGAGACAGGCATTGGTTTGCCCAATGCATAACTGAAGCTGAATTATCGTGTTTGTGTGTACATGAAAGCCGCGTGACGAATCCACAGAGTTTGTACCTTTGTGTCACGCCACTTTTGGGGAGACCGAGGTCCATTGCGATCGCTCTCTCTTCTCCCACCTGGTGGATCTACCCGCGCTTTCGCGCCTGGGGAGCCGCCAGGAGGAGAGCTTCTGGAACCGCTGCTGGAGGGTTGCGGCGCATGCGCGGGAAACCGCTGTCTCGGTTCCGCGCATGCGCCGTAGTTTGGGCCTGCGCGTTGGGAAGGGCTTGCCTTCCAAGCCTCGTTTCGGGTCTGCCGGCACCCGGAGACGAAACGGCTTGCGTTTCAGGCCTCGCGGGTGCCGGCGGCCCATAAAAGGGAACCGCAAGCAGAAGCCAACCGCGTCTCAACGCGGAAGCTTCGTTCGTGTTGCTCGCTCCTGGTTTCCTGTGTTACCTGCATTTACCCTGCCTTGCCTCCAGCCTGCCTGGGTGTCCTGCTCAACCCTGAGTCCTCTTGGGCCCATTTGCCTTGCCTTGCCTCCAGCCTGCCTGGGTGCCCTGCTCAACCCTGGTTCCTCTTGGGCCCTTTTGCCTTGCCTTGCCTCCAGCCTGCCTGGGTGCCCTGCTCAACCCTGGGTCCTCTTGGGCCCATTTGCCTTGCCTTGCCTCCAGCCTGCCTGGGTGCCCTGCACAACCCTGGGTCCTTTTTGTCCCGCTTGCCTTCTGCCTGCCTGGGTGCGCAGTTTTGCCCAAGGGTCTCTTTGGTCCCACTTGCCCTACTTGACCTCTAGTCGCCTGGGTTCCTTGTTCTCGCCCTGGGTTCCCTTGGCTCCAGTTTCCCCTCTGACTCTCCTGGGACCAATTGGGCCTTTGTCTTTTTCCTTATTCTTTGGGCTCCCCCTTGTTGGTTTCCCTTCCCTGTCTGGTTCCCCTTTTCCTGTCTGGTCCTGCCTGGTGCCTCGTCCTTTTTGGATCTACAGACCATCGGGCTAGTCAGCCATCTCCAAACCAGATACCTGAAGTTCGCCTGAAAGTGTCTTCCTGCGGATTGGTGCCCCGACTTAGTCTTTGTTTGGTGTGAGCCCGCGTTCACCTTGGACTTCACCTTGTTCCGAAATCTTCAACCTGACTGCTGCCTCTCCTGTCTGTGCTTGCACAGTCCCACCGTCACGTAAATCAGGAGAGTGCCTTCCGTGACGCTGGGAGTCTGTCCATCCTCCACCCTGTACCATTTGGGTGGTGGAGAGGCGGGTTCCCCGAGTCACACACTCGTCATTCAGCTGGCTGCAGCCTGGCGGCCCCAACAAGATCTGCATCAAAGAAAACAGGTACGCAGTCTTCACGTACATCCCAGCTTGACACTTTGGGAGGTGAGCCCACTAAGCTTAACACCTGTTAGGGAGAAGTCTCCAGAATGGCTAATTTCCCTTACCTACTGAGTCCCTCAGCAGCTTTGCTGGATTTCTAGGATTTATTTTTTCTCACCTGGTAAGAGTGTGAGCCTTTTTTCCCACTCTTACATGTGTTTTGCTGTGTCTGTTTAACAGTTTTGTGTTCATAGACTGTGGAGCCTCACCTACTCCACAGGAATCATCTTTCTACTGTGTGTTACACAGCACCTTCAGTGCAGTGACACAGGGTTGTCTTTTAGACTTCCCAACTCAGACTCCATTTTTTCTGGGACTGACTGCTGTCTACCAGAACCCGTAAAGTTGCCATTAACTTTATTAGCCTCTGTAAAACCACATACCCAGTACAAACCTTTTACATGGAGTACTGGAAAGGGTTAATACTTATCCCTTTTTGTCTGTTTCTCTTGGAGCATTGTTTCGCTCCCTTTTCATCAAGACTTGGCTGGTGGCAGTGGTAACTACCCTATTTTTTCTACCGCGGTTATCTTAAATAACCTTGGTATAGTTTTAGGCTATCTTGGTAGCCTGGAACTTAAACCCGCTAGACCATATATGTTTTAGTACGGTTCCGGCTAGGTTTAGTCACCATTTCTTTTTGTAAAAGTCTTTCTCGTGTTTTTCTCTACACGCCAAACCGGGTTTGGTTCCTTTGTTCACTGTTTTTTCACGGGCTTCTAAGCAGAAGCCCTCCTTAGGCGCCTGTATGTGTGGGGGGACAGGATGTGAGGGAGGGGTTTAGGACTCCCTGCACAGGTTCTCCTTGGAGACCCATGTCGCACTGTGAACTGATTGGCTGCGGTGACTGTCCCGGCAGGACAGGCACCCAGTTGTGTGATTGACAGCCAGGCTGTGTGAATGGGGGAAAAAACTGCATAAAAAGCAGGTCTCTGGGTCTGGAAAGGCAGAGTCGCCACTGGAATGAAAGAACCGACAAGGAGCTGACGAAAGAGGACCCCTATCATGACTGAACCGCCCGGTGAAGCCCTGCTGCAGGTCTGAATCCTCGAACTCCAACGACAGAGAAGATCCTCCTGGAATCTTCTTCCCCATAGCTGGTGGGACCAACCATTTCATCAAACTGCAAGCCAGGACTCCCTCCTCTGGATGAATTCATTGTACAGAGCTACAGTGGGCCGGATAGCCAGGAAGGTCGGACCCTGTTTGGGTTTTAAGGAGCGCACCTTTTATTCGTTGCTTTGCTCTGCTGCTGGTTTCTTCCCTGGGCAGTGCAGAACCCTCCAGTCTTCTGACTTCATGTCAGTCCGACAGACGCTTCAGGAACAGTGAGCCTGCAGGAACTGCCAGGAACGTCCGGCTCAGCTACAGCTTCTTCTCCATTTAAAGGTACTGTGCAAATCCGGTTGTTCATTTCGTTCAGCAGCGGTGAAAGTGTGCAAAATCTTTCTCCAATCCGAGGGCTTGTCCTTCTCCACTCTTTAACCTAACTTTTCTGCCGACAAACTTCGTCCGGAACTCTTGGCAAAGACTTAACCGCAAACTACTCTGAGCTGCGTGATCGTGAGCAAAAGACTTTTGTCCTTTTGACTTTGGCCCTAAGCCTGTTTGATTTGATTCCATCACTGTAGTTCCTCTTTCTAGATTGCCCTGCTTACTTACCTGTTGGTGCTGGTCAATTTCTGCCTAACTTTGTCTTTCCCACCCTTTTAAATTTCTGGATTGCCATTTTGCTCCCACTTCATTAAGTGAGCTTAACTTGTCTGGACCCTATTGGGAGTGTTGTAGTGTATTCAGAGTGTGATTTTTAAACTGCTTTACTTTAGTGAAATGTTATACAACTGATGTGTAAATAAATGTATATTCTTTTACTCAGAAACCTTGAGTCAGTGTTTGTTTGAATCATAGTAATTGCTGTCCTTTGTGTAACTATTGATACTGCTCACTTGCTCTTGAGATAAGTCTGGCTGCTCAGCCATCGCTACCACTTTTACTGTGTAGTACAGGCTTGTCGCAAAGGTGAATTTGTACTGTCACTTGTAGTCTTAATTTTGTGTGGTGTTCCCAAAGAGTACTGCATATAATTCTGCCTAACACTGGTGGCAGAAGTGGGATCAAGTATAGTAATTACGCTTAGAGTGCTACTATTACCTTGGGTCAACTAACCACAAGGCTAACATCACTAAAAAGTAATATTAATCATGTCTGATATGGAAAGCTACAGTCAGGAGACCCTCCTTAGTTACACTGTGGATTATTTAAAAAACCTGTGTAGAGAAAGGAACCTCTCTGCCAAAGGCAAAAAGTCTGAATTGATTGAAAAGTTGTTGAAGAACCAAAGTCTGGGGAGTCGGTCTGAAATGCCTGACTCTCCAGCAAATGTGGAAAATAATGAGGATGATAGTGTATCTATTTCTGATGAGTTAGAGGAAGTGAATGTGTCTCCTAATGTAGGCCTCACTGCTCCCTTGTCTGCTCAGCAACCTCAACCTTTGTCCACTGGGACCCCTACAGGTCCTACACTGAGTCCTGAATTCATTGCTCTAGAAAAGATGAGGCTTGAATTGGAATTCAAACGTTTAAATGCTCAAACTGGACACAAACACCAAGAACTTAAACTCAGAGAAATGGAGTTGAATCATGAGCTAGAAATGAAAAAGGTATCTCTTGAAAATGCTTCTCTCCCAGAGTCTTCTAGGTCTTCCAGTCCTAAGAGACCCTGTATACCTAAAGAAATAACCATTAGATTCAAGGCCTTACAGGGAATCAGTTGCTTCCCTGGCTCTTCTCTAGGCTACCCACTGTTGCATCTGATGCTGTGATGGAGTGGGAGAGGTGGATAGGATGGATTATGAGTGTGTGAAGTTAGCTTTAATTGCTAAATTTGGGAAGACCCCTTCCCAGTACCTTAAGAGGTTTAGGACCCTGAAAAAGCATGATGGTACCACTTGGGCTACATGGGTATGTGAATGTTTGAAAAACTTAGAGGGTTGGGTTAAGGGTTACAGAGTAAACACTTATGAAGGTATGAGAAATCTTGTTATGTTGGAGTCAATTTATGATGCCTGCTCTCCTGAGCTCAGACAGCACTTGGCTGATTCTAAAGAGATAAATCCCAAGACATTAGCTAAGGCTGGTGACTTGTGGGTTGCCAACAGGGCTACTCACAGGGATTCTGGGACAACTCAGAAGAAGGATGAGGGGAAGCAGCCAGAGAAAGATAACACGGAGAATTCTAATACCTCCAATCCAAAAGAGGGCCACAAACAGCAACATAAGGGTAAACCAGAAGGGAAACCGAATCAGGCTAGTGCACCATCTGTACCCAAACCAGATGGAGGTCAGAACAAACCCCCATTCATCAAGACATTTGGGAAATGTTATGTTTGTGGGTCAACTGACCATGTGAAAGGGGATCCCAGATGTAAGGGTAAACCTTCAAGGGTCCACACTGTCTCTTTAGCCTTCTCCCCAGAGGAAGAAGTACCTATGGCAAGTGGAAACTTTCACCTACTGGCTGATGAACCCATGAGAGTCTCAGCTAGTGCTTCTTTAGTGTCCCTGGGCTTGTGGGAACAACAGAATTTAGATGTCTATAATTTCATCCCAGATAATACTAAAGAGTATTATAAAGATAGTGTTCTTGTGAATGGACAGGAGACCCCTGCCATCAGAGACACTGGAGCCAGCATAACTGTGGTGGATGAATCATTTTTCAATGTGGAGGATGTTGCTAAGGCAACGAAACGCCTCACCAAGTTAGCTGGAGGCCCTGTAAAAATGCTTCCCCAGTTATCAGCTCTTATCCAGTGTAATGGTATGACTGTCAAAATACTTGTTAGTGTGCAGAGTGAAGTACCTGGGAGAGTACTGTTGGGTAATGAACTGAAAACTCTTGGAGTTGTGTCAAGCACCCCCAGGCCTCCTAGTAAAAGGAGACAGGAGCTCACTAGGCCTGCAAGAGAGAGGACTTTGAGAGGCTCTCCAGAGGAGTTGATAGACAAAACTATCATTCCCACTCCACAGGAGTCGCTCACTGCTATTACTGGAAAGAAAGAGGCAAAGGGGAAACCCAAGACCTCAAGGAAAAAGTCAGACAGCACCCCTGTGCTACCAACCAGGACATCCCCAAGATTGTCCAAAGTCACACCTGTGACTCCTCCACCTGCTGAGGCAGAGTGTGAGGTGCAACATTGTGTGGTTGAGCCAGTTTCTAAAGAATCATATCTGGAAGAAGACACTGTCTTAGTTGGAGATCTTGACCCTGTTGACCATCCTGAGCTGCAGTCTTTATTGGCAGAAGGTGGACCCAACAGGGCAGACTTCAGCAGAGGACAAAGAGAGTGTCCCACTCTCAAGGGTCTTCGACAACAGGCTGCTAATCAACTTGATGGGCAAGAAGTTGGAAAGCATAGGTTAAGCTGGGAAGATGGCCTTTTCTACAGTGAACCGACTGAGTCTATCCCAGGGGACAGCAAAAGAATTGTAGTGCCCCTTGCCGACAGACTCCAGTTCCTACAGTTAGCCCATGAGATACCTTTGGCTGGTCACTTGAGTTTCAAAAAGACCAAGGAAAGGCTCTCCTTATACTTCTACTGGCTTAAGGTGGGTTCAGAAGTTGACAAATTCTGTAGGAGCTGTCACACTTGCCAAACCTCTGGCAAGAGTGGAGCCAAGAATGTGGCACCCCTGGTGCCTCTCCCAGTGGTGGGAGTTCCTTTTGAGGGTGGGCATCGACATTGTTGGTCCCCTTGACCCTCCCACATCTTCAGGGTACAGGTTTATCCTGGTTGTAGTAGACCATGCTACAAGATACCTAGAAGCTATACCTATGAGAACTGTTACATCTCAGGCTGTGGCAAAGGTTCTACTTGGTATTTTTACCAGAGTAGGGTTTCCTAAGGAAGTGATATCCGACAGGGGATCCAATTTTATGTCCCACTACATACAAGCCATGTGGAAAAACTGTGGTGTCACTTATAAGTTCTCTACAGCCTACCATCCACAGACAAATAGACTGGTAGAGAGGTTTAATCATACTATGAAGGGCATGATAGGTGCTTTAGAGGAACCCCTTAAAAGAAAGTGGGACCTTCTACTGCAATGTCTTCTATTTGCTTATAGGGAAGTCCCTCAGGAGGGAGTTGGTTACAGTCCCTTTGAACTTCTTTATGGCCATCCAGTCAGAGGTCCATTGGCCCTGATTAAGGAGGGGTTGGAGAGTGCTCCTTCCCCCAAGCCAGTCAGAGTGCCTGGCTATGTGATAGGTCTCCGGAGGAGAATGTCACACATGATGGCAGAAGCTAGTGATAACTTAACAGCAGGTCAAGCTCTGGTCAAACATTGGCATGACCAGAAGGCCAGCATGGTTGAGTTTACTCAAGACCAGCTTGAATTAGTTATGGTGCCAACAAGGCAGAGGGCCTTGCAGGACAAATGGATAGGACCCTTCAAGGTTGTGGGCAAACCTGGAGAGGTGAACTTTGTGGTGGACTAAGGCAGACCTAAGGAGGCTCCCAGAGTCTTTCACACCAACCGTTTGAAAGCATATGTCTCGAGACCAGAAGTGGGAGCTTTGCTTCAAGCTTCAGCTCAAGAGGAAGAGGAGAGTGAACCTCTACCTGACCTCCTCAGAGGCCAACCTTTGGATGAGAAAATAGAAGGAGTCAATCTCTCTTCTCAACTGACTTCTGAACAACCGGAGGAGTGCAAAGTTCTGTTAAATCAGTGTGCCTCCCTGTTTTCACTTTCACCAGGCTTAACCCCTTGTGGCAGGCATGATATTCTCACTGGTGACTGTTTACCTGTGAAAAGCAGAGGTTACAGAATGTCAGAAGATGTGAGATCCCACATCAAAGGAGAGGTCAACAAGATGCTTGATCTCGGGGTTATAGAGCCCTCTACAAGTCCATGGTCTAGTCCAGTTGTTCTAGTACCAAAGGCAGGATCCAAGGAGTTGAGATTCCATGTGGACTATAGAGCTCTAAATGCAGTCACTAAGACTGATGCCCATCCTTTGCCAAGGACAGATGAACTGGTGGATAGACTTGGTCAGCCAGGTAACTCAGTACACTTGATCTAACGTCAGGCTATAGGCAAATAGCCCTGACAGACCATGCCAAGGAGAAAACTGTACTCTCAACCCCAGCAGGCCTCTAGCAGTTTAAGGTTATGCCTTTTGGACTAAAGAATGAACCTGCTACATTCCAAAGGATGGTCAATCAAGTTCTGAATGGGATGGAGGACTTCTGCATGGCATACTTGGATGACATTGCAGTGTTCAGCCCTACATGTAAAGAACATATTGATCACTTAGGATATGTTTTGCAGGCTCTTGAGCAGGCCCATCTGACCATAAAGGCAAGCAAATGTCAAATTGGTCAGAGCAAAGTGGTCTACCTTGGTCATGAGGTAGGAGGAGGTGAAATAAGGCCATTGCCTAGCAAAGTACAAGCTGTACAAAACTGGGCCACCCCTATTACTCAACCCCAAGTGAGAGCTTTCCTAGGTCTCACTGGGTACTACAGGAATTTCATAGGGAACTATAGCTTCTCCCTTGAAATTGATCTCCTCTCCAAAATTCCCTAAGAAAGTTAGATGGAATGAGGAGTGCACTCAAGCCTTTGAAAACCTGAGGAAAGCCCTTTGTCAAGCTCCAGTCCTAACAGCTCCTGATTATCACCAACCCTTCATTGTGCAGACAGATGCCTCCAATATATGTATAGGTGCAGTCCTTAGTCAACTGGATGAAAAAGGTAGGGAGCACCCCATTTGCTTCATCAATAGGAAACTGAAGGAACCAGAAACAAGGTGGGCAAACATAGAGCGTTAATGTTTTGCCATTGTGCGGTCTCTGAAGAGGTTTAGACCATACCTGTATGGATCTACTTTTGTGATTCGGACATACAACCAACCCTTGAGATGGTTAATTCAAAAGAAAGGGGAAAACCCAAAACTTCTGAGATGGTCAATCTGCCTGCAAGGGTTTGATTTCACCATTGAGCACAGAGCAGGATGTCACCACCAAAATGCTGATGGTCTCTCTAGGATGTTTTTAACCGACTAGATGTAGAGATTCATCCAGGAGTGGATTAAATCCTCCTCTCCCTTAGTTTGGGGGTGCGAGTGTTAGGGAGAATTCTCCAGAATGGTTAATGTCCCTTACCTACTGAGTCCCTCAGCAGCTTTACTGGATTTCTAGGATTTATTTTTTCTCACCTGTGAGCCTTTTTTCCCACTCTTACATGTGTTTTGCTGTGTGTGTTTAACATTTTGTGTTCATAGACTGTGGAGCCTCACCTACTCCACAGGCATCATCTTTTTACTTTGTGTTACACAGCACCTTCAGTGCAGTGACACAGGTTTGTCTTTTAGACTTCCCAACTCAGACTCCATTTTTTCTGGGACTGACTACTGTCTCCCAGAACCCATAAAGTTGCCATTAACTTTATTAGCCTCTGTAAAACCACATATCCAGTACAAACCATTTTACATGGAGTGGAAATGGTTAATACTTATCCCTTTTTGTCTGTTTCTCTTGGAGCATTGATTCGCTCCCTTTTCATCAAGACTTGGCTAGTGGCAGTGGTAACTACCCTATTTTGTCTACTGCGGTTATCTTAAATAAACTTGGTATATTTTTCTCGTGTTTTACTCTGCTCGCCAAACCAGGTTTGGTTCCTTTGTTCACCATCTTTTCGCGGGCTTCCACGCAGAAGCCCTCCTAAGGTGCCTGTGTGTCTGGGGGGACAGGATGTGAGGGAGGGGTTTAGGACTCCCTGCACAGGGTCTCCTTGGAGACCCATGTCGCACTCTGAACTGATTGGCTGTGGTGACTGTCCCGGCGGGACAGCCACCCTGCTGTGTGATTGATAGCCAGGCTGTGTGAATGGGGGAAAACTGCATAAAAAGCAGGTCTCTGGGTCTGGAAAGGCAGAGTCGCCACTGGAACGAAAGAACCAACGAGGAGCTGATGGAAGAGGACCACTACCATGATTGAACCGTCTGTTGAAGCCCTGCTGCAGGTCTAAATGTTAGAACTCCAACGACAGAGAAGATCCTCCCAGAATCTTCTTCCCCTGAGTTGGTGGGACCAACCAATTTGCCCAAACTGCAAGCCAGGACTCCCTCCTCTGGTCGAATTCGCTGTACAGAGCTACAGTGGGCCGGAGAGCCAGGAAGGTCGGACCCTGCTTGGGTTTTAAGGAGTTGTCATGAAATGCCCATGGAGCCTGTAGGAGAGATGAAAGCAATGGAAGAAGGACTGAGCTCCTCCTTTACCTGGACGTTGCGTTCTAGCCTCGCTGGAACAGAGGCTATAATTAGCTGTCAGGTGTGGCAATCAGTGTGTTGCAACTGATTTCTTTCCCGACGCTAGTTGACAGTGCTCCTGTCTCGTGCTACTCCTTGTTATTCCACCCATTTGCCTTTACACTGTTTGTTTTCCCTGCTTTTTATTGTGCATTTTGCCATAGCGCTCCCTGCGGGGCATTTTTCTTCTTTATTTTTGACCTTTCCCTGCTCGCGCTTTCTTGCTACCTTCCCATCGTGTGTGTTTGTTATATTTGCTGGAGTCAGCAGACACCTGCGTTCACTCTGGGGCCATTACTCAGCGAGCGTGAACTTGCTATCTGCAGATCTTTTCAAACACACGCTTTTACAAGCAGCTGCCACTTTTAACTCGTGTCCCCTGAGTTGTGTGCTTCCTCTGACCTGTGTCACCCCCTTCTGTTTATTTACTCAACCTTGCTCACGGAGTTCTTGGAATCTTTTCGAAAGCATAGACATTGCACCCAAGTGCATGCTGGTATATGTAGTACTCCCAACAAGTGGGATTCCAAGAAGGATTGCGAATTACCCACTCACTGAACAGTATTCCAAGAAGGATTGTGAATACTTATATGAACTTAAGCTGTATTCCAAGAAGGATTGTGAATACCTATTTGAACAGATAAACTCACCTGAAACTACCCAGGATTTTTCTGCTGCGGCTTTTCCCTGGTTTGGGGTGGGCTCGCCGGAGTCCCCGCTGCCGGGCATATTGCCTTACTGACAAAGTGGCCTCCGGAGGAGCTCGGCCCTATCTCTTCAAACAAAAGGGCAAGACGGTGGTGAAGAAGAACCCAAGAGCCTGGAGAGAGAAACCTCAGGAGACTTCTTCAGACGAGCCTTCGGAAGCCAAATCAGAAACCTCAGGTGAGGAGTGGGAGAGTGATGCGGGTACAATTGTAGCCACTAAACAGCCTGAACCTGAGAGATTGCAACTCCCAGAAAACATGGCAAGCCTTGAGCAATACCAGGAAATGGTTAATGCTATTCAAGCCCTCACAGTGGAAGTACAGTCACTAAGAGCCGATAATACAGCTCTGCGACAACAGGTACAACAGAGAGAAGATAACCGAGGGGATCTACCTCCAATTGCATTACCTTGTGGCAAGTTTGACGGCAATCCCAGAAGAATGAAGGAATTCTTGGATGCCTGTTTGGTACACTATACCTTTCCCCCGAAAACATATGAAATGGATCGGGCCAAGGTGGGATTTTTGATTTCTAACTTAGTGGGGAATGCGTTGGCATGGGCTACTCCACTAGTTACCAACTCTGACCAAGCCCTCAATGATTACAGTAATTTTGTTCAACGCTTCCGGGACAGGTTTGAGAGACCCGAAGTTCTGTACTCTACTTTTGAAACTTTATTAGACATACACCAAGGACCAGCTGATGTTTAAACCTATGTGACCAATTTCCAGAGGGTCGCTACAGAAGCAGGTTGGCCTGAGACGGCAGAGCAAGCCATATTCCGTCGTGGTTTACATGACGATATCGAGGATGAATTAGCTCGTGTCGCCAGACCTTCTATGTTTCAGGAACTAGTCTCCTTAGTTCTGCAAATTGAGTTCCGTATGGCCGAAAGGAAGGCAGAAAGGAAGAGACCCAGATCTACTGTACCCATTCCTCACCTCCCTCCCTTACCCGAAAAAGGGTCTGCAGATGAGCCTATGCAGATCGGTACGTCCAGAGGCCCCCTCACCGCAAGTGAAAGAAAGAGGCGTAAGGATCTAGGACTGTGTATGTACTGTGGATCCGATACACATTTATTACAGGATTGTCGTGAAGTTCCACCCAGGAGACAGGGAAACAACAAACACCTACCTTGAACAGGGAAAAGGGAGGGGTGTCTACAGTGAATCCCAGTGAAACTACTCAGCACGCTATGATCAATAAATACAGCCTGATGGTCATTAAGATCCACTTAGACTGGAAACAGGAAAGCCCGGTGGAATGTTTGCAATGATGGATTGCGGTGCTGCAGGCAATTTTATTGCCGACAAATGGGCAGGGGAACATCAAATCCCCAGGCGCCAAAAGATACGTCTAATACCCGTGGAAGGGGTTGACGGCACATCTCTAACTTCGGGTCCTATTGTTCATGAAACCTAGGAATTAAGAGTCAGGATGGCTGCTCATCAAGAATACATGACTTTCAATGTAATACGCGCCGCTCATTTCCCCGATATACTGGGAATCCCCTGGCTCAGACAGCACAACCCTTGTATTGATTGGAGACTTAATACAGTAGGATTCCAGTCTCAATATTGCGAGCAGAATTGTTTAGTACCGGTGGAAGCACCTCCTCTGATACACACGTCCCTTCAAGATACTTCCTGCAGTGTCAACACAGTTCCAATACAATATCAGGAATTCTCTGATGTGTTTGCAGACACTCAACCACAAAGCCTTCCGCCCCATCGGAAGGAGGACTGTAAGATTGAGCTTGTGCCTGATGCAGTAGTGCCATTTGGTAGGATGTTCCCGCTTTCCTTACCTGAAAAGGAAGCACTTAAAGAATATTTGGCAACCAATTTACAAAATGGCCTCATCAGAGAGTCATCCTCTTCAGCCGGAGCTTCTCTTTTTTTATTTCCAAGAAGGGAACCACAGAACTCAGACTCTGTATTGATTTCAGGGGCTTAAACAGCCTTACAGTACGGATAGATATCCCATGCCTTTGATGAAAGACATCATAGAGGCTGTCCAAGGGGCTCGTGTATTCACAAAGCTTGATCTCCGAGGGGCCTATCATCTTCTAAGAGTTTGTGAAGGAGACGAATGGAAGATGGCATTTAGAACTCCTCTGGGCCACTACGAATACACGGTCATGCCGTTTGGGCTGGTCAACGCTCCTGCACAGTTCCAGCGTTTTATGGATAAGATCTTTGCAGATATGCTGTATAATACAGTAGTGATTTATCTAGATGATATACTTATTTATTCAACTTCCCTAGCAGAACATCGTCATCATGTTAAGGAAGTTTTACAATGACTGCGACAACACAGTCTGCTAGCCAAGCCGGAGAATTGCGTTTTTGAAACAACCACAGTTCCTTACCTGGGGTTTATCCTTTCAGCTGACAAGGTGCAAATGGATCCAGCCAAGACTAAGGCCATCTCACATTGGCCTGTACCCACTTGTGTCAAGGACATACAGAGATTTCTGGGACTCTCAAACTTTTATAGAAAATTCACCCCAAATTTCTCTGACATAGTGCTCCCGATCACAAACCTACTCAAGAAAGGAGTTAAGTTTGTATGGGATACAAAGGCAGAGCAGGCTTTCAGGCAACTTAAAGAAGCATTTGTTTCAGCTCCTATTCTCAGGCAACCAGACCAATCCCAGCCTTTTATAGTCAAACCGACGCTTCAGGTGGTGCAATTCGAGCAGCTCTGTTGCAGAGAAAAGAGGACGAGTTGAAACATCCCATTGCATATTTTTCTAGAACACTCAGTCCCAGCGAACGGAATTATTCTGTACTTGAAAAGGAGCTTTTGGCCATAAAACAAGCCTGTGAAGAATGGAGGCATCTGCTACAAGGAGCCGTTTCCCCATTCCAAGTACGAACTGATCATCGGAACCTAAAGATCCTTCAGCAGATTGAATGTCAAAATTCTAGACATGCAAGATGGGCTTACTTCTTTTCCCAGTTCGATTTTGAAATCACTTATTTGCCTGGTAAAGACAATCAATTGGCGGATGCATTATCCTGAAGCATGGGAGAAGATACAGAGGGATTTCAAGGCCATGAAATCTTACTTGCAGGAAAATGATTCATTAGCACAGTAAATTCCTTCCTCCAACAAGTACAAGCAGCTGAAAAAAAGGGAGCAGGGACAGCAGACCGATCTAAGACTACTACGCAAGGGCAACTACCTCTTTAAAGATGAATCCCTATATCTACCAACTCAGGAGTTACGTGATCTGGCTATGTCATGTTGTCACGACATTCCCACCACTGGACATAAATGACAGAAAGCTACCCTGGAACTTACTTCTCATCATTGCTAGTGGCCTACGATCACCCAGGATGTTAAAGAGTATGTCACTACCTGCCCTATGTCTGCCCAAAACAAATATCCATACTGCAAGCCCTTGGGTTTGCTACAACAAGAGCTTCCACCGGCAGGTCACTGGCAACACATTTGGACTGACTTCATAGTAGATTTACCCTTGTCTCAAGGATACTCTGCTATCATGGTTACGGTGGACTCCTTCAGTAAGCTGGCTCATTTTTCACCACTCAAGGGAACACCGACGGCTTCTACTACAGCTGAGGTATTTTTAAGGGATGTGGTTAGGTTACATGGACTTCCCAACACTATAGTCTCTGACAGAGGCACACAATTTACATCCAAATTCTGGACAAGTCTGTGTAAATTGTTGGAGATAAAAAGATCCCTGTCCTCAGGATTCCACCCAGAGAGCAATGGACAGACCGAATGCCTAAATGCCACTTTGGAGCAATACATCAGATGCTTCTGTAATCAAGAACAGAAGGAGTGGTATCATCTGATATCCCTGGCTGAATTTTCATACAATAACACAAGACATTCAACCATAGGAATGAGTCAATTGGCTACGATCCAAAACACATACCACTGTTCGGACATGTCTCTTCTAAAGTTCCCTCTGTGAGAACACTTCTGAACAACCTACAGAACCGACAAAAGGAAGCCCAGACCAATCTACAAAAGGCTTGTGAAGACTACAAGAGATGGGCAGACCAGAAGCGAAGACCTAACCCCTCATGGGAAATTGGTACGAAAGTATGGTTGTCGACCAAGTTTTTACCCAGATGGGTACATCATGGCAAATTCTCACCTAGATTCATTGGACCTTTTAAGATAACGGCGAAGATAAACCCGGTCGCCTTTCGTTTATCTCTACCACCCAAGCTGAAGAGAATCCATCCAGTTTCCACACATCTTTACTGAAGGCATATGTACCAGATCCTCATGCTAGAAAGATGAAGAAGGCGAACTGCCAGCCCCTTGATGTGGATAAGGAATATGAAGTCTGTAGATTGCTCGATTCCAGATACAAGAAGGGTACCTTACAGTACCTTGTGTTGTGGGAAGGATATCCCAGGTCAGAAAGCTTGAGGGAACCGATTCGCAACATATCAGCACCTAGACTTATTCAAAGATTCCATCGGATGTATCCGGGTAAACCTGGAGGAAGGCCGTTGAGAAGGGGTCATACTGTCATGAAACGCCCTTGGAGCCTGTGGGGGAGATGGAAACAATGGAAGAAGGACTGAGCTCCTTCTTTACCTGGACGTTACGTTCTAGCCTCGCTGGAACAGAGGCTATAATTAGCTGTCAGGTGTGGCAACCGGTGCGTTGCGACTGATATCTTTCCCGACGCTAGTTGACAGTGCTCCTGTCTCGTGCTACTCCTTGTTATTCCACCCATTTGCCTTTACACTGTGTGTTTTCCCTGCTTTTTATTGTGCATTTTGCCGTAGCGCTCCCTGCGGGGCATTTTTCTTCTTTATTTTTGACCTTTCCCTGCTCGCGCTTTCTTGCTACCTTCGAATCATGTGTGTCTGTTATTTTTGCTGGAGTCAGCAGACACCTGCGTTCACTCGGGGGCCATTACCCAGCGAGCGTGAACTTCCTATCTGCAGTTCTTTTCTAACACACGCTTTTACAAGCAGCTGCCACTTTCAACTCGTTTCCCCTGAGTTGTGTGCTTCCTCTGACCTGTGTCACCCCATTCTGTTTATTTACTCAACCTTGCTCACAGAGTTCTTGGAATCTTGCACCCAAGTGCATTCTGGTATATGTAGTACTCCCGAGAAGTGGGATTTCAAGAAGGATTAAGAATTACCCACTCACTGAACAGTATTCCAAGAAGGATTGTGAATACTTATATGAACTTAAGCTGTATTCCAAGAAGGATTGTGAATATCTATTTGAACAGACCAACTCACCTGAAACTACCCAGAGTTTTTCTGCTGTGGCTTTTCCCTGGTTTGGGGTGGGCTCCCCAGAGTCCCCGCTGCCGGGCATATTGCCTTACTGGCAAAGTGGCCTCCGGAGGAGCTCGGTCCTATCTCTTCAAACAAAAGGGCAAGACGGTGAAGAAGAAGAACCCAAGAGCCTGGAGAGAGAAACCTGTGGAGACTCCTTCAGACGAGCCTTCGGAAGCCAACTCAGAAACCTCAGGTGAGGAGTGGGAGAGTGATACGGGTACAATTGTAGACACTAAACAGCCTGAACCTGAGAGGAGTGTACCTTTTATTCGTTGCTTTGCTCTGCTGCTGGTTTCTTCCCTGGGCAGTGCAGAACCCTCCAGTCTTCCTACTTTATATCAGTCCGACAGTCGCTTCAGGAACCGTGAGCCTGCAGGAACTGCCAGGAACGTCCGCCTCAGCTAAAGCTTCTTCTCCATTTAAAGGTACTGTGCGAATCCGGCTGTTCGTTTCCTTCAGCCACGGTGAAAGTGTGTGAAATCTTTCTCCAATCCGAGGGCTTGTCCTTCTCTACTCTTTAACCTAACTTTTCTGGCAACCAACTTCATCCGGAACTCTTGGCAAAGACTTAACCGCGAACTACCCTGAGCTGTGTGATCTTGAGCAAAAGACTTTTGTCCTATTGACTTTAGCCCTAAACCTGTTTGATTTGATTCCATCACTGCAGTTCCTCTTTCTAGATTACTGCTTACTTACCTGTTGGTCTGGTCAATTTCTGCCTAACTTTGTCTTTCCCTCCCTTTTAAATTTCTGGAGTGCCATTTTGCTCCCACTTCATTTTGTGAGTTTAACTTGTCTGGAACCTATTGGGAGTGTTGTAGTGTATTAAGAGTGTGATTTTTAAACTGCTTTACTTTAGTGAAATGTTATACAACTGATGTGTAAATAAATGTATATTCTTTTACTCAGAAACCTTCACAACTTACCTTGTCCTACACTAATGGCTTGTATGGTTGCTGATGCTATTCAGGTACTGTCGTCAACTCGGAACAGAGAATGACGAGGTTTTCACTGCCTAGCATAAACTAAAGTAAATGTTCTAACAGAGAATATCCGACCCTCAGACTTATACATGAAATACACAAGAACATATATATATATATATATATATATATACACACTACAAAAAAAACTTAGTTGACGTTATGGTTAAGTTGCCCTACCAAAAACTTGTGCAGTTCACTAAAAAAATAATTTCAACCTCCCCTTTCTGGTTGAAATTAAAACCGTAAAACCCCTGAAATTCGACAGTTACGGTAACCTAAGCCCCCAAGCCTGCCGCCGCCCCTGTGCACTGCTACCACTAACACCCAGACCATGAAAGATGTCATCTCAAATGTCACTGATGACATCACTGATGACATCACATGTTTAGTCCCTTTGTTTTCTTTCCCTGCCATATTTATATATGTAGATTCAGTAAACAAACTTTGTTAAAGGAATGTTATTCTTCACAGCGAAACCAAAAAGCACTGCTCATTCCCCCATTATGGTAAACTAAGCAACCATAACTCGCACCATCTACGCGTATTGCTAAGACTAACTTCCAGGACATCAAAGATGACATCACAAACATCATTGATGACATCACTCATGACATCACATGTCTGCCTCACTTATTTTTGTGCATTGAAAAATGTAGCCCTGGTGGTTTTATTCACTGACAATCACAATATAAAAATTGAAAAGGTGCTGTATATCTAAACGTTACCCTTGTCGTGTCTTCTTAAAGCTCTTTCCTTAGGGTCTGGTCGCAGCTCATGATGCACATGCATGGGGTAATAGCAGGCCTCAAACACACAATTAATTTGTCTACAGGAAGATAAACTTTCTCATGATGCTGTTTCTTTCTTCCTTACTTCAGTTTCCCTGTATGTGCCTCTCATTTATATGCCTTGGGTCTTCATATGTATTGTTTGTACTAGCACAAGTGTATATTAAGTCATGGTTTGTTAGCTAGTTATCACATGTTTAACATTACACAATCACCCCTGACATCTTGCTCCCAACATAATACAAAGCACCCCTTGTAGGTAGGGACTTTGCCTCAACATTCTTTTCACATGTAATGTAATCAGTGATGTCATCAATGATGTTTGTGATGTCATCAATGATGTTTGTGATGTCATATTTGATGTCCTGGGAGTTAGTCTTAGCAATGCACGTAGATGGTGCGAGTTATGTTTGCTTAGCTTACCATAATGGGGGAATGAGCAGTGTTTTTTGGTTTCGCTGTGAAGTATAACTTTCCTTTAACAAAGTTTGTTTACTGAATGTACATATATATATATGGCAGGGAAAGAAAACAAAGGGACTAAACATGTGATGTCGTCAGTGATGTCATCAGTGACATTTGAGATGACATCTTTCATGGTCTGGGTGTTAGTGGTAGCAGTGCACAGGGGCGGTGGCAGGCTTGGGGGCTTGAGTTACCATAACTGTCGAATTTCAGGGGTTTTTCGGTTTTAATTTGAACCAGAAAGGGGAGGTTGAATTTTTTTTTTTGTGAACTGCACAGGTTTTTGGTAGGACAACTTACCCATAACGTCCCCTCAACAAAGTTTTTTTTGTAGTGAATTTTACAGGTTTTTGGGAGGGCAACTTAACCATAACGTCCCCTTAACAAAGTTTTTTTTGTAGTGAATTGTACAGGATTTTGGAATGGGAACTTAATCATGACAGTGTGTCAAAGAAGGTGTTGTGTGGAATGTACACTGTGATGATGTGATTTTGGTAGATATGTAGTATAATGTACGTACTTGATATACATTTAACATAGAACATACAGAACCCCCTCCCTATTGATAATAGAAAGGGACGGACTGAGCGCCTGTTTGCGGTCGGGGCGGACAGGATCAACATTACCCAAAGAGGCGGGGGGGTTTCTGAAAATGTACTATTGTGTTACGCAAAAAGTGTACAACGTAGAAGAAGGACATAGAGATATTGTAAGTAGTAATAAGTAAATATGGAAACCTGAAGATGTGAAAAGAAAAGGACACATTTAATAAGCATGTAGAATTAAATGGATGGTACCATTAAAAAAAAGGATGCCTCCATCGCAATCATTTCACAGAAAGTCGGCAGCCTGGAATGACAGTGGACGGATGCAGTAGGAAGAAGGGACATTACATCAAAAGAGTGAGTGGAGGCCATTTTTTTGTATGTGCGTGTTTTTTTGGTATGTGGTGCAGAAATTGTTAGGCAGAAACCTGTGTAGTTCCCTTAGGGACCACTGCAAAAAGTGTAAGACCACAGCAGTAAGCAGTAAACCCAATTGGTAGCAGTCTGCACCACCCAGATTTACCTGGTAGCTGTGGCTGAGCAGTCAGACTTCTCTCAAGAAGAGTTAGGCAGTATATAGAGTATACACAATAGGGCTAAAAATACAGTAGAACAAGCAAACACTGACCAGAGCTTTGGTATTTAAAGTATATAATTATTTATTTAAAACACACCTATGAAAATACACTGGCACTAATATATCAAGCAAGTTCAAACAGAGTCACTATAAGTATATACACCTCCCTAGTTAATTATTCGACAAGTCTAGGTTAATACACCACTTATTAGCACAACAGAGGTGAGCGCGTAACCGTAGAAGGCACTCCAATAATTAGTTAAAATGGGAGAGAAAAGGCAGAGTATGGAAACCACAGCAAGTCAAGAAAGGCAGGGTCTATTGTAGAGCAAAAGTTCATAGGCCAGGCCCACTCTTGGAGAGAGCAAGGTGGAATGTGCCCAAGATCACACAGTGGAAATGCACTCAAAGTCTTTGCAGAAAATGTCAAAAGAGGTTGGATCAGTTCAGAAAGGTAAAGTTAGAAGGTTTGGAGGCCAACCCAGTTGGAAAGTCAAGGATTTACGGGACACCTTGGACAGTCCGTTGCAAGGGAGGCCAGGCGGGACACAGTACCTGAAATGGTGAGAAAGCTCCAGCGGGGGCATTTGTTCCTTGCAGCGCGTGCAAGTCGTGGCTTCGACCAGAGGAAGAGATGATCTCGACGAGGAAGAAAGCTGGAGGTCGTTTCACTGCCAGGGAAGAAACCAGTCGCGGAGATCCCCATTAAGAGGTACGACCCTTTTATTCGCGGTCAGTGGTGAAGCGTGGCTATCCGGGCACCAGGGTGCTGGGCACGGGCGATTCGACCACGAGACTTCCTGGAAGGTGAAAAAGGCGAATTGGTTGGTCCCACCAGCTCAAAGGGAAGAAGACTCTCCTGGAAGATCTCCTCTGTCGTCAGGGAAGTGGTGAGTTCGTACAGCAGGGCTCCACCGGTGGTGTCGTTGTTGTAGATGGCTCAGCTTCTCCCCTCTTCGGATTCTTTAGGTCCTGTGGTGACTTCTGAAGTTCCAGTCCCCAAAGCCCTGCTTTTATGCAAAAAAAAAACCCATTCAACAGCCTAGCTGTCACTCAAACATGCTAAGTGGTGAGCCGGGCGGCTCACCACTGGGCCAATCACACAAGAGTGCGACTTGAGTTGCCAAGGCAACTCAGTCCAGGGTGCCTAATCCCCCTCCCACACATCCTGTAGACCCCAGACAGAGCGGCACCATTTGGAGGGCTTCTGTGCAGAGGCCTGCCAAAAAGTGGAACAAAGGGCTCGACTTGGGTTAGAGTTTCAGAGGCAAACAAAAACGCCATTTTAAAACCAAGTCCTGGCAAAAAGACCCAACCAGGGAATAAATATTAAATAAATAACCCAGCGGTATCTTTAACATTGCACCAAAAAGTGGTGCGTTTAAAATCAATTGGAAAATCCCATAAGAAATATTCCAGTGGAATATTTCGCGTGGTATCCACTGCCACCAGCCAGAAACTCGACAAGGGGGGACAGGACAACAGACCCAGGAGAAATCGAATTACCCCTACCAGTACTTCCACAATATGTTGGTTTGTACTGGTTCTGTTCACAATTTGAGACTAGTAAAGCCAATGGTGACTTTACATGCCCTGGGAGACAGTAGTCAGTCCCAGGGTATGGAGTCTATGTTTGGGGGTCATTATGACACCCCTGTGTTACTGCGCTGAGGGGGCTGTGTAACACACACACCAAAAACACATGTTGCCCTATGGAGTAAAAGACCCCATAGCCCACAAAACACATTCACAGTCAAAGGACATTCTCAAATCATGCCTAAAGAGTGGGAGAAAAAGAGTCTCACTCTTAGCAGGAGAAAAAAATAAACCCCAAAAATCCAGCAAAGCTGCTGGGGGACTCACTAGGTTTGGGAAATTAGTCTTAACAGAGAATTCTCCCTAACAATTTCTTTCTGTCCTTTTAACTCAGAAATGGCTAGTACTTTGGAGTGGCTGGAGGAGTATTTTACACATGGGGAAATGTCTGAAGAGAGCGACAATAATGGTACACATTGCTCTGCATATGCAAAATAATGACCAGTATTTTATAGGCATTTAACATATGTATATCTTTTTTTAACAGACCAGGAAAGAAAAGAAGAAAGGGTAACAAACGAAATAGAAGAAGATAGGATAAAAAGGAATGAGCAGAAAATGGACATATTGAACGAGAATTTTAAAAGTTTATGGGAGTTTGTGGATGACTGTGAAAGTTTGTTACCATTGCCCCACCTGTATCTGCCCCGCTTCTCCATTCCCTAGTGAACATCCGCAAACCTTGAAGATGAAAATAGACGTTTTGACAAAATATCCATCCCTTCTTCCCCTCACAAATCTTCTCCTCATAACCAGCCAGTGTTGAATCCTAATTCCCCCATATTTGTGTCAGTGTCCGCTTCCCCCGCTATTTCTTTGGACTGAAGTGTGTGTGTGTGTGTTTGGAATGTTTTTGTACAGTAGTTGTACTGAAAGAGAGTGAGTAAAAAATCTTTTTTTTAAAAAGAGGTAAAATGTTCGCGAACACCGCGCCTGTTCGACCTATCTGTAAGGAATGGAATGTGGGTGCTGTAAAGGCAGTACACCTAGCCTTACTATGTCAAGTAGGATGGACTTGAAGTTTGACCGCACCATCTGTTGAAGTTGTGCGTACATAAACAGAAAGGTGCGCCCTAAGGACATTATACCTCGCCGTACCGCTTGTAAATGAGATGAAACATGTTCGTAGAACACACCAGATATCCGGGATGGCTGTAAATAAGCAAAATGGGAGTGTGTGAAGGACAGTATACTTGTACTTATCGGGCGCAGCCAAAATGGTGCCGTCCGTAGAACAGGCGCGGTGGCCGGAAAGTTCGTAGGCAAACAAAATTGAGTTGTTCTAAGGACACTGGAACTGTCCGTACAGTGAACATATCATGTATGCACATGCGCAGTACAACTGTAAGTATAGCGAACATCGCGCCTGTCCCTAACTTGACCGTCTCACTTGTATCGCACTTTGAAATTGTTTGAGAACCCGAACACTGGCGCGGATGTGTTCAGGATGTCATCATGTGACCGCACCCAAGCTGAGCGTGTGGACTGATTTGCGCAGTTTGTGTGCTTCCGCAACAGTCCAAAAGAAATTGTAGACACAAGGCAAAGTATTGTACAGTGTAAAAATATAATTTCACATATCCCAGACAATAGCTGACCTGAGGACTTGATGTGTAAACGTTTTGTACCGCTTTGCAGTGATGAAGACGGTCACGAGGCACACCCCCCACCCCTACAAATGGCCACACCCCGAGCGCATCTTCATTCTCCTTCTAGCTATAGCAGATTGAGGTGTACTGCCTTTACTGCTGTAGTGACCAAAAGGAAAGTAATCGGTATGGCTTCCATGGCTGCTGTTGGTTCATTAGCCTATGCACCACCCCCAAACCCGCCACCACCACCACCTCCCCAAGAGCCTGCAGAGAGATATATGGGTGAGGATGTAGAGAACGAGGAAGAAGAAGAGGAACAGAATGAAGTCGAGGAACTCAGCAGTAGGAGCACTCGCCGGGAGTCGTGGGTGTGGCGGTTGTTTTCCGTTTATGGGAACGCACCAAAAGCACGTGCGAACCTGGTGAAGTGTAACCAGTGCGAGGTGGTGCTGAGTCGCGGGAGAGTTGGTTCGTACAGCTTTGGTACGACAACAATGAATCGACACCTCACTTCGTTCCACACTGCGGACATTCGCAAGGTGGTGCCATGTGAAGAGCGTAGTCGCTTGAGTTCCTCCACAGCATCCTCCGTGTCCGATCCTCCCACCACAAGAGACACTCCTGTGGGGGAGCACCTCCCTCCAGCTGCCTCACAAGCCATTCACAATGCTGTTGACCCTTACCTTTCAAAGGTGACAACAGTGTGTAATTATTGTGACGCAGTACTCTGCGGGGGGAGAGTTTTCGAAGTTCTTTTGAGGCTACGGTCGCAGAGCACCAGAAGATCTGCTCCTTACCTAAATAAATCACACTCTATATCTTTCTCTGTTCACTTGCCCTTTCTTATCCCCGTGGCTGGTGTCCCTTCCTTACCCTCCTTTGGCCTCTTCTCTTAGTATGTCGTGTGCTCTGAAGCAATAAACGTGAAAACAACAGAAATTACCATAAAGGCTCTTTTCAGAGCCGCCTTTCTCAGTTTAAAGATAGAACTATGAAGTGACGGTCGTAGACCCCCGTGGAGTGGTGGAAAATTTTGCAGACAGTTGTAGGGGAAAAAAGGGAGGGTGCAAGCGGAGCAAACACAATGAAGTGGACGCTGTAAGTGGTGGCTCTGAAAAGAGCCTTTCGATGGTGTGTTTTGTGCGTCAAAAACTGTGGATTGGAGAAAACGGATTGTCAGATAAGTTAGTGTGAATTCAAAAGAGGTCGCAATGCATTTGGTACATTGCGAAGAAAAATCTGATTGCCAGCATATGTGAGGTGGACTCCATCTCTGCGGAAAATGAAAGAGCTGCGAAACAAAATGTTTTAATTGTGGAAGGAGGTCATGCCAACATCTCTTAATAAGGCACAAACAGCCTTATTCACATTGTGTCTCGCTTTCTCCATTTGTGGACCAAAAGCAGAAGAACGCAGCCATATTTGTCTTTGTGCAATACAGGAAAAAAGTATGTGACAATTTGGAAACATGTCCATGAGCTTCGCAAGTCCTTCCTTCATTGCAAATTGCAAAGACATTCCAGAGAAATGACCCAAACTGTTTCCTCCGCAGTGAATGATAAGTATATCTGGAGGACGCTCTGTCAGTAAAGTAACACAGAGAGGTACCAAGTCCAGCCACCTCATGCCACGCACGCCATGCCAGTGCACCTCCACATGAGGAAATCCGAGATCTGCAGATAAACTGCACCTTCAACCAATGTATCCTTGAGTCTCCCAAAATCCAGATAATCTGTTTTCGAGCATGGAAAGCCATGGCTGTGTGGTGTCCTGTCAGGGAGAAGACGGTCTTACTAAAGTGCGCCGTTCAGAACACACCTACTGAACTTTATGGACCCATCCCTAGCTCCGCTCATTCTCATTTGCATGCGTCTCCACCCCTGGATCCCCGTTGGTGATACGCGCTGGCTGCGAAGTACCGCCATGTTCGCGAACATGTATAGGATCAGAGCGTGACGACGGTACATTAAAGTGTCATTCCCCTTTTTCCCCTTTAAGATGGGCTCTGAAAACAGCCGTTTTTTTTATTTTTGGCCAGATACCGTACAGACATCTGTTATTTTATTAATATTTTTGTATTTTTTGTCCTTGCTTTACTCCTACAACCAATACAGAACCTTCTCTAAAGCAAGCCTTACGTTCCAAAAGAACATCGCATTTCCCAAAGAAGATAGCGCAACACCATCTGCTTCAAAATAATCTGCATTGCTTGAAGCAATGGTATTGTGGCTGCAGAAAAACATACCAGCTCGTATCATGAATGCACGCATGCCGCGATTGTTGATACACCTCCCAATACTTTGGTCTGGACAGAAAACAGAATTGTTGTCCCATTTTATTCTAGGCAGCAAAGCACAAAAAATTACTTTCGTTGTTGGGAAGATGGTCATGAGTGCTTCACCAACTGTGCCAAATCGGCCAACAAAGTATTTAAACTCACGTATCCCAAATGGGAAGCACCGTAGTGCAAAATTACCACATGAGGAGTGGCCATTGTACACATGTCTCTGCAAACTTTCAGAATTGCTGCAGCATTGCCATCAGTGTCAGCGCTCCACACCACCTCTACTCCTCTGACATCGAAATGGTGTGCCACATGCCTACTCTCGGCATAGTGTTGTAATCCATGCACAAAAATGTCTCCAATCACCAAAACCCTGACCCTCTGCACCTCTACCATCTTCACTGTACGCACCGTCTTTCCACACAAAAGAGTAATGTGAACATCTGATTGGCTGATGCCTACAGTCCCCTTTCCATGCAGGATTTGCTGTAGAAACCATATGTGACATGCCCTACCTGCGGACAAGCGTTGCTTACCTGCGTCACGTAACTCTTATCCAGTCCTTCCATGCTTTCCACAGCGGTAGCAAGTCGAGTCCCTCATTGGACACAACTAAGCAGTCACACAACCATCCACCAATCACATTGAAGATCGCTAATTCTAACTCCGTCATCAACATTGCGCACTTCAAAATGACTGTCGATGATTGTGAACGGAAGTCGCATATCATTGCAAAGCACCTACTTCATAAGCTACTGTGCAAGTATTGCGAATTTCTACGTACAGCTCCATGCATGCGCACATGCATGAGAATAGAATACTGGTATGTATATTGTAATCAGAGAACATGTGCAACCCTTATGATTTAATTTAGACAAATGAATGGCACTAAATGTGAATAGGCAATACATACCAACGTTCCCCCTTTTAAGTGCAAGATGACTGATTTATCATTGACAAACCGCACGACTCCATACTGTCATCCGCATATCCTATACATATGTTGCAAGCATGCCAATTTAGGGCGGAACTCAATATTGTATGTGAAAATGTCAGTTGTGTACTGTGTACGGGCTACAGTAATGTCATGGTGCCTACCCCCGGGGACCCAGACCACGTCCAGCAACCCCGGAAGCAGGCATCAAGTTATCCTAAGCAAGCCCAACAACCCCTGCTAGGGGCTATTTGGGTCCAGTCCTGGCGCCTATGGCGCCAGGCTTATATGGAGAGTCATTCCTGGCACCATAGGCACCAGGCTCATAGATCAACACTTACCTGATGCAGACCATGCTGCAAACTTACCTGATGCAGACCATGCTGCAAGAGCTCCAAGCCTAAAGAGGCTTGGAAGGGACTACCTTACTTAGGGACTATTTTTTACTCGGGCAGGGCTGGGGAGGAATACTTACCTGGGACTACTTTGGAGGCTATTTAAACCACACCCGAAGAGCAGCACACGCTTTGCGTTATTCTGCATCCAGCAGCGTAACGCTCACCGTGCCGGCAAGTTTGCATCCATCCTTCTGCCACGCCCACCTCAAGTTTGGAGCTCCTAGAAAAAGGGAGAAAGAAGGAGAAAAGGTTAGAACAAGAGCAATACCTTTAACCCTTACCTGAATTCCCAATCCATCGCGCCTTCGAGCTGGAAGAAAGAAGTTATTTTATGCGCGTCACCTCGCCTGCTGCAGCGCCGCGCTGAACTCACCGGCCTTTGCAGCATCTTCACATTCCACCGCATCCTCCTGCATGTTTCCGCCGCACTCAGGCTCCTAAGGAGAAGACAAGAACAGCAAGGTGAGCTAAGGGAATACACAGAGGAATATTAGTTACCCCCCTCATAGACTTACCTGATTTTACCACCGGGGGTACTATTCCTCTTCACAGGTCGGCACAGCTTCCACTGCATCTTCGCCGAACCCCGGCCCCTAAGGGGAAACAAAAGGACAGCAAGGTGAAACAAAGGGACTAACAAGGGGAACCCTCCTCACCACAATAGACTTAGCTGATTTTACCGCCAGAGGTATTATTCCCCAAGACTTCATACTTTCTCTCAGTGCCTGAATAAGGGAGAAAGCAACAGATTACATATTATTGACTTTATTTTATCGAACTGTGTTGGAAAATACAAATCCTTACCAGAATACTTCCGGCTGCCACGAGGAACTCTTCATTAGGGTCAAGCTGCAACCTGCAAGGAATCGGACAAGAGTGAAAGTCAGACATTTGAACTCTTACGAACTTTATACTTACGGCGTCTTGCCGGGAATCTCAGAGTTAATATTGTTCTGGAACTCACCAATTCCTTCGAGCCAGTGAAGCAACTGGTTATCAACCCGCCCCTGCGCTCAATGCAGGATGGAGAGCTCATCTTTTCAAACCATCAGGTGAGACTATAAGAGGGGACATCAAAGGCGATCTGTGGGGAGAACAGTGGGGCTGGGGGGATTTATGCTCAACTCTACGGGTGGTTAATTCCCTTTCTCCATTTGCATAAGAATATTCCTACGGGCCAAGCAAACGAAGCTAGGTGGGCCAGTCCAGTCCGTCATCTCGGCCCTGCGCGTCACATTGGTGGAGACCGCAGCTGTCCAGTTCCGATCGATGCCTCTGTGGTAGCCAGGTGAGCGTAACAAGTAATGCTACTTGCAATGTAATTGTATGAGAAAAGTAAGCGCTCCCGATTGCTGTGGTGACATCTCCATCTGAGGGTCTCCCGATTTATCACCATCGTGCTTTGAATTTGCAAGTAGAACATTTTTCCCCATCTACTACTGTGCCCTATCACTTACAAACCTCTCTCCTATACATAGTACACTGTGTAAAAAACAAGGCATAAACTTAAAATTGTTAGCAATTTTGAAGGACTTTCAAGTACCATATACTGCACAGAGTGAAGTGAAATGCACACATGCACTGGGTTGAAATATGGAAGTAGAATGTCGTGACGAAAGAAGCACAATGAATGTGTGCAGTATCATCACTGCTGTAAACACATTAAGTAATTGATTTTGTTTTTTGCACCGCAGTGAAGACTACTCTCCTGAGAATCAACAGCATCTACACTGCAGACGACATACCCGAGGAAACCTGGTTATTTTGCATAAATACAGTACTACCTTTGTATTGTAATTACTCCTCAAAGAGGCTGTGTGGGTTATTTGTTTATTTTGGGCGCCAAAGCAAACATTCATTTCTAAACCATTCTACCTACAAATATCCATTTTTGAACAAACAATAACAGGCAGAATGGCTCACAAATCCCTGTGTGTTTGGAACTCAAATAACATACGTAATCCTTAGAAGGTTAGATTTAGAAAAGAAGTTGCTGTTGCAAGTTTATGGCATTTCGTTCATTAATAATGGTTTTCGTGACAGGTAGGCCACTTTGTACTCTCATCTGAAGCACATTGTAGTAGTATAGAAACAATAAAGTAGCCTTACCAAATCATTGCAAGAGTCCAATGCACATCGACACACCATGACTAAGTCCTTCCCCATCAGACTCATGCACACATGCACACAGCACACAGACATTGGACAACAGACCAAAGTATATCTTTTTTTTCAACAGACACCAAAGAATGCCTACCAAAAACCAACTCTGTAGAAAGGAACGCAAAAGTAGAGCAAATAAAAATAAAAGTGCCCAATGTAAGCATCCACCTGTTGTAGAGTTTGTAGAGAATGTTGGAACAAACCAGCTAATGCAGTTGGTTAGCAAAACAAAGGAAGTCTCAACTACCTAAATTTTACCTCTTCCATCAAAATGTGTCACAAAACACAAAAATGTTGTCAAAAAAATGACTACCAGTACAGCTAACAATGCTCCTAATAATCCTGATTGTGTAACAAGAACGCATAGTAAAAAAAGTATTTTATCAAAAATGTTTCATCACAGAGTCCTTCAGAATCTACTAAGAAGAGGACCGAAATCATCCTCACCCCTTAAAACCTACCGTAGAAAGTTAATCTTGTGGACAGTGCAATCCTTCTCAAAAGGGAGTTGTTTATATTAGTGTTAAATAGGATGAAAGCACTAACAAAACTAAGTTCTAAACGACAAAAGAAACTGAGCAATAAATGGAATGTGAACAAAAATAATTTCTTACATGTTTGTGGTGGTGAATGGAGTCACACAACAACCACAGAACCATATTTTAATGAAGAAGCATACAAACAAAATCAAACAAACACAATTGCCATCCATAGCAGTGGACGAGGGTATGAGAAAATCAATACTACCATCATGGAACAAGAAACACTGCTTACAAATGTATTCCCTGAACACTCAAATTACCTCTCGATTCAGCAGAACCACACCGTGCAGTATACAAATGGCCGTGCACACCAATGTGTACCATTCCAAAAAAGCGTTCAAATCTTTACGTCAGTTCCTTAATCAATATGTAGAAGGTAAAGAGAAAAGTAAAATGAAAGTGCTGCAAAATATGGATATTTGTCCAGTGCGGAAATATACAGGACTAAAAGCACATTCATTAGCCTGCATTTCTGGGCCTATTTGCAAAAGCACCTTCCATGATATCAAAAGGATATCAATACATCATTCCAATGTAAGAAATCGAGTGTATAAAATATACTATGCAAAAAGTCCAGCTTTAGAATTAGGCAACTTAAATACCACTCTTCTGCATGGTACACCCAAATACTTACAAGAAGAAATTGATTGTATTTTGAGAAAGTATTTTGGAAGTGAGAGCCACTTAAAAAATGCAACAGTTTTAGAACATAGTAGCAACAATTCTGCACATAGCAACCTTCTATTACACACATACAGAAAAGAAATAATAAAATTTAAAAGGTCATCGGCTGAAGTACCAAACCATGTGTATGTGTGTTGCCGCAGAAGCTTTTACAAAAGGAACACAAAAAATGTGGACATAGCATACAAGATAGAAGACAATGAAGATTTGAAATGGTTTGAATTAGCTCTCTACCTTTTAGCGGAAAACAAATATGAACTAACTGAACGCCTAATATGTTGCAGTTACTGTACTACAAAATTAGACAACAACCACACTCCTTCACGTGCTATTACAAATAATTTGGAATTGTTTCCATTACCAAAAATCCTGCAGCAGCTCAATTTGTATGAGAGCATAATAATTCAAACAGTTCACCCATTTAAAGCAATTATACGCCTTCATCCAAAAACAGCAAAATTACCTTCCTCTGAATGGTGAAAGGCATTCGTGGCAAAGTAGATCTAACGGAAAATGTACACACTCTAGGAGTGGAACGTACAATAGAGCATTCTTTAATAGTCTTGCTAAATGGAGTACCAACAAAGGACAAAAACATTTGGCAACAATTAGTGGACTTACACAAAGTTAGACAAGCATTGCAATATCTAAAAGACAATAATGAGTACTACAAGGAAATAAATATTGATGAAAGCTTAAGGGAAACAACTGAAATAATTCAAGAGCCATCAGAAACTGGACAATTCGAACTTCTGGATCCTGCTAAAGTATCCATTCTTTTGGACCATTACACAATTCATCCATTGCATTCCAATGAAAGCATAGATGATGCACTAGAAACTTACCAAATGCGACAAACCAAAGGGTCACCAATGAGTATATGGGAAAAAAAGTATAGAAGCATGTGCTTTTCCACTGCTATTTCCTACTGGCAAAGGTGGAAGATACAATGATAGACCCTCTCAGATTGGGGTATCAGAATACCGTTCATTACGAATGTAATCGCAAGATCCCAGATTTAGACAAAATGTGGAATACATATTCCACCTACTCTATGAAAGTGAATTAGCAACACTATGTTACGGAGTTGCACACATTCTTAAATCTGGTACCCACTATCAAAATATGTCAGCTACGCAGTTAATACAAAAAGTACAGGAAAAAGATGAGGCTTTACAATCAAGTATAACAAATTTGTTTGCAAACATGCGTGGTACAAAGGAATACTGGTTCCGACGGTACAGAGACGTGCGTTGTATGATCAGAAACCTAGGACCACCGACTTGGTTTGTTACGCTACGCTGTGCCGAATATGCATGGGAAGATTTACATGAGTTCCTACGCATAGCAAACAGCAACAAAAACTGCATGGATATATTAACACCTGGAGAACTTTGCTCTCTAGATCCAGTTAATGTGTCAAGATATTTCCATCATCATTTCATTGCCATGCTACACTTTATTTGCAATAAAACTGTTCCTCCCCTTGGAGAAGTGCAGCACTTCTTTTGGAGAAAAGAATATCAAGCGAGAGGAGCACCACATATTCACATGCTGTTATGGATCAAAGGTGCACCGAAATTTGGTCCCGACAGTGACAGCACTGTTTTGCAGTTTATCCAAAAATATCTCACTTGTGAAATCCCTTCTCAACAGACACATAGTGAGCTGCTTGGGCAGATTTTACAATTTCAAAGACACAAATGTGGCAAATATTGTTGCCACAAATACAAAAACAAAGGTAAATACTACACCAAATGCCGCTTTGGTTTACCTAGACCAGTTACAGAAACAGGTGAAGTAAACAACTTCATGTCTTCAGTTCGACAAAGTGTTAAAGGTAAATCACCTAGGAACACGTATTACATAAAAGAAGGGAATAATCAAAATATATCAATGATTACAATGCAATCATTGCCCTCTTATGGAATGCAAACATAGATGTGCAGTACATTGCAGACAATTCCACTGCTGTTGGACGATATGTTACAGCCTACTTAACAAAACCAGACAAAACAAAGCTTCAAGACCTCTGGGATGACCTAGCATCAGACAAAACATTATCCCAGAAATTGTACAGCCTAGGCAATGCTTTCTCATAGAGAATGTGGCACCTATGAAGCAGCAGATCGTTTAACCGGTCCTGCTTTGTATGGAAAATCAGACAACATATTATGGCTCAGTCTTGGTCCTGCAAAATCTAGAAAAAGAGTGCTAAAATCATATGAGGACATAGAAACAATTGCCAAAAATGATCCCAACAGCCAAGACATTCTGAAAAACAATATACTGGACACATATTATCCAAACAGGAGTAGCACTCTGGAAAGCATGTGTCTATACCACATAGCTCAAAACTTTGCACACAAAAATAATGTTAAAACCCGATGAAAGTAAATGTAGATATAGAGTGACCGATTGTGAAGGGAGCTTAGTGAAACTAACCAAACAAAGCTTAATTAATCATGTAAAATTGTCATTAAAAAGTTCTCAACAGAAAGAACTATATTACATGTCTCTGTTACAACTTTTCAAACCATGGAGAAAAGAGGAAGTCATACTAGATAACTATGACTGCTATGAAGATGCTTTCAAAGCAAATGAAAGCGCTATCACCGATGTGAACTTTACGCAGTACAAAACAATGTTACACAATGAGCAGCAACAGGAAGAAGAACTTCAGGCCCAACTAGATAAGGACTCTTCCGACAGTAGTCAACCTTCTGTAACAGGAAGTCAAGAACCACTAGGACAACCACCAATAGCAAATGAGGCTGAAGTAGCTATGGCAAAAGTAGAAAACACCATGTATCAGTATCAAGAAGATACAGAAGACTTAACTGTACAACAAGCAAAACTTTAAAACGATCAGCGCACTATTTTTGAAGACGTAACAACACAAATTGTACATGGTGTACAACACGAAAATAAAGAATATACCTGTCAAGAACTCGAGCTGGAAGTATTGGAATCTTGGGGGCTCTGACTCCCACTGTGCGACGGTCCAGTCCTCACCCAATATGGCGGCTGTCCCTTTAAATTCTAACTCTGCCCCCCCGGCAAGTGCGTTGTATCTGTTCTTCTTTGCGCAATGCTCCGTTGCTTCTGTAACGTTTGCTCCTGCCTTTCTAGCATATTTTCCCTCTTTGTCCAGCTTCTAGCCTTCAGTACCTTCATTCGTTACTGTCCGTGTCCTTTCTATTCCTTCCTTGTTTGTTTTTGCACCTCTGATTATTCTTTGGCTGCCATTGTAATTCTTGGGTGTGTATGGTTTTCCTCGGCGACTGCCTTTCCGCACTTGCAGTCGGCTTTGCCTTCTGCCCGTTGCTTCTTTCCGCCTTTCCCTCCTCCGGTTTTACTTACCTGTTAAACACCTTCTGCGTTGTTTTCCTGTGCCTGCAGCACTACCCTTTCTTCTTGCTCGCGGTACCCACCTTGTTTGTTTTAATGGTTATGCGACCGGCCCTGCTTCCTTTCCCGACTCCCTTCTATGCGGTGTCGGTCTCCGGCAACCTTTCCGCCGTTCCGAACATATCTCGTTCGGCAGCGGTACCTCTGTATTTCGGAGCTTCCAAAAACTTTCTTTTCTTTTTGTGCTTGTTGCTCGTTTAAGTTTTACTCAGACACTTGTCTGCTGTCTTGGATTTCTCAGTCTTGCTCGCTTACTTTTTCTTCCTTCACGTACTTTCCTTCTCCTGCTTTCCTTTCTTCTTTTTCTATCTTATCCTTCCGTTCTGTTATTGGAGTATCCATTCTGTTGGGAGTATTACAGTTTTACTCACTGTGTCTGGAACATATTCTTTGGAGTCCTGCCCATTTCTCTGGATATTGGACATTGCAAACTGCACACTCTCATCGAACCCATCTATGGACTAGGGTTTTTTCTGCCTTCTGGCTTTTTCCCTAGTATGGAGCCTGGCCCTCTGGGATCCCCCTAGTGCAGGGATTCACTTCTGCCACGGTGGCCTCCGGAGGGGCCAGACCTTATTTGCACGAAAGGAAGGTCCGAACACCCAAGGTCAAGTCTTCTACGAAGAAGAAGGACCCAAGGAAGACTGAAGCCCTCCATCAGGTACTAACCTCAGAGGAATCAGGTGAGGAGAAGGGGGAGGTGGACCAGGAACCTGACAGTACCTGCCAAAATTACAAACCTATACTGCTGTACGTCAGTGGTGAAGCTGGATCAGGAAAAACATTCTTAATCAAAATCATCAGCAAGTTCCTTCAACAATTGACAAACAACAAACTGTCAGCTGTTGTAACGGCCCCCACAGGTCTAGCTGCCTACAACATAGGCAGTGTCACTTTACATCGATTACTACTGCTTCCAGTAGAACATCAAAATAAATTAGACTACTACAAACTTTCTGTAGAAGCTGCAATGGAATTACGCAGAGTATTGAAACAAATGAAAATGCTACTAATAGAGGAAGTGAGCATGGTCTCCAACCTAATGTTGGCTTTGATTCATCTCAGATGGCAAGAAGTACTTAAAAGTAACAACGAAGAACTCTTTGCAGGGAACCACATTATCGTTTTCGGAGATCTTCTATAATTGACACCAGAGAAAGGTGAACCGATTTTTAAAACCTTAGGCCACAACTCTGCCGGAAAACTGTTGGTAGCATAGGTAATGTTAACATTTGGATACATTTCCAATATAGAGAATTAACTGAGAACATGCGGCAATCTGCAGATCTCCCTTATGCCAACATCTTAAAAAATATTAGAGTTGGTGTATTATCGCAAGAAGCACAAGTTGTATTGAAAAACCGGCACATACATGCACTTTATTGCGACAATGCATGTGCAAGTGATGTTATGGAACAAATAGCGCACAAAAATGTCAATTGTATGGCCTTAATGCCAACTCTTGCAAGCTGTTTCAAATTCAATGAAACAATGTTAAGTAAAGAAATGCAACCAATACTGGAAATTAGCGCCACAGACAAACTAGACGTACATGGTATGACAGTACCCATGTGTGAGCAAGCCACAACAAGACTAAATAGTTTAGAAAATTCAATCTCCAACCCAGCGGGTTGGAAAAAATATTGAAATTATCCTTAAATTGTAGAGTAATGCTTAAACGTAACCTTGACGTAGAGCAAGGGCTAGTTAATGGAGCACTGGGCACAGTTGCTGGCTTTCAATCATACCCACGTGATAGCAACATTCAGTTTGTCAATATTCGCTTTGATAACGTTTCAGAAGTGAAAAGGATAGGGCGCTCAATTGCTCAATTCCTTCTCTTCAAAGACATGTATGTACGTAGAGAGCAATTTTCTCTAACTCTTGCATATGCAGTTACCATTCATAAATCCCAAGGTCTTATCCTAGACAAAGCATTGATAGATATAGGAAACACAGTTTTTAAGGAAGGCATGAGCTACGTAGCATTATCACGCTTACTTACACTTGACGGTCTATTACTAATGAACTTTGATGCAAGTAAAGTCAAAGCTGGTATTCCTTGTATTCTAGAATACAATAGATTGCGTTCACTGTACACCCCTCATCTGAAAAAATACCCTGTTCCAGATAAAGTAAAACATGGTAAAAGAAAACTAAATGAAACAGAAATGCAACAGAATCCAACAGCAAATTCCAGAAAGAAAAGAAAAGAAGCTAAAGTTTCATCAATTACCGCAAACATAGAAGAACCTATTAGGGAATGTAAACCAGGGACGTCGGCAAAGAAGCAACAGAAATTCCAAAAAATGCACTCAGATACAGAACTTGCTGGACCATTCAAATTTGCAAATGAAAGTGGAATAAGTTGCTATGCAAATGTAGCAATGAATATTCTATTTCAATTGCCACCAATTGTTAACAATATTTACCTCCTCAGTACAGACCAATTTTGTTTGCAAATGTAAGCGCTGCATAGAAATGCAACAAGCAATCCTGACAACACATCCAGTGTTCATGGAGTAAGTCAACAATTGGACGACTGTGCTGGAATCGTGAGATTCACTATGAACTCACAAGAAGATCCACAAGAATTTCTAATGTACATACTATTAGTATGTAAATTACCTGTAAATTAAATCTTCCAGATTTTGTACATGTGGAAACATACATGCACTCTCTGTAGCAAAGTGATACAGGAAGAAATCCCAAATGAGCGATTTGTGTATGTTTCCATACCGAATTGTGAGAGCATTCCATTTCAGCAACTTGTACAAAATGCAAACCATGGCAGATGATGTACTATTTGCAATTCAGACAATCGCTCCACCTTACTGATACAAACACATAGTAAGTACATAATACTTATGCTTCTATGTTATAATGCAGATGGCACCAAAAACAACTGAAAACTGACTGGATTCACAAACGGTCAAGTGTCACTTGGAAAGAAAACCTTTACAACAGTAGGTATAATCTACCATGCAGGAGCTACAACCAATGCAGGTCACTACACTGCATACATTAAAAATAGTTGTGGATGGTTCGAATGTAATGATAGCACCATTACTCTAAAGCAGAGATTGCCAGCTAATCTTACAAATGCGTATTTAATGTTCTCAAAGCCAAAATTTACGAAATATGTGTACTTCAAGATTAAAAAAAAAAATTATGTGAAACACTACAAACAGTTAGAATACGCCAACAGGTATCTAACTACCCAAGAGGATGTAAGAATGACACAAAGAAATTAATATCACAGATCGTTGGGAACAAATGCACAGGTAGAATACGCCTACAGGTATCTAACTGTTGTTAAAAATCGGCAGTAAGGCAACAAACATAACATTAATGGAAAAGATGAAGGAAACAGGATATGACAACGACACAAATGAATGAATATCACAAAGCTGTAGGAACAAATGCACAGTTAAAATGCGCCTACAGGTATCTAACTGTTTGTAAAAATCGGCAGGAAGGCAACAAACATAACATTAATCGGAAAGATGAAGGAAACACTCAAAGGAAACAAGGAAGTAGTTAGTACCATAATAAATTAAGGTTTTTTTTAATCCGACAAGGACTTTTTTCCCCAGACCCAAGGATTAGAAAAGCAAACACAGAAACTGAGCACAATGCACAGTACACTGGTTTGTAAACTAAATATGAGGGTAAAAAATGCAAAGACTAACATACCTGTTTCTTTTATCACAGAAATGGAAAAAGGGATATTTCCGCCAAGTATGATAACCATTAAAAAAATGGTATGTGTAAATAAGTATATTGGCAGTCATTTTCTACACATGCAAATCTGCACGTCTAATCTATGGTACTAATATGCTGCAGTGCCTGTAGGCTGGCCCTTGCATCTTCGGTGTGTAACCTACCATGTACGCCTTACGACCAAGGTACAAGGGGTATAGGTCCTAGCCACAACCATTGCTGCATATTAAAACCATGGTCCTTGTAAATTAGCTACTTATAAATTAACTTTTCGGACCATCGTCTGCAGCAATGCAGGCAAGGCACTAGGGCGTCCACACAACAAGCGCATTACACCACACCCATATTCACTTGTAACTCCACTGCTTATGACTTCAGTCTTGGGTGCATGGCCTTTGGGCATGCAATCAAGAGTCTGGGTCCTGGCTAGAAACACCACAGCATATCGGAACCATTGTGCCTTGTCATTGTACTATGTAAAAACTTGGTTTTGCGAGCATGGCCATTGGCCATGCTCCCAAAATGCTACACCCTCCCCACAACCATCTTAATGATGTTGCATAGTACAAGGGTACCAATAGCTGTGATATGGTTTAGTAGTTTGTAGCACATGCTACAGAGGTGAGTTTGAGGCCATAGCATTATGAATGTTTTTTTTTTAGTTTTTTTTTTTTAACTTCTTTTTATTGGTTTTACAACATAAAAGGAATGGGAGAGAACAGACAAAACAGAAACAAAAGTCACCCTCCCATTTTCCTTTCCCCCTTCCTCCCCCCCTCCCTCTCCCCAAAGGCTGCCGCAGTATGTTCGTGGTCCGTTGCCGCCTCGGGGCCGGCGCCGGCCGTTGTCAAGTTCGTAGCGGAGGGGCCGGTCTCCCGGTGGCCTCCCTCCTTTCCCTGGGAGTTTCCCTTGGTCTTGTCTTTGCATGTGTTTGCTGGTCTTTCCCAGTTGGATTTGCACTGTTCAGAGTCCGCGCTGGTCACGACCTCGTCTCTTTCTTCCCGTTAGTTCTCTTCCTCTGAATTATGTAGTGCCTCCCGACGTGGGCGGTTCAATTTCTTCGTTTCCTGAGTCGCCTGGATCGCTATTGTCAGTCGTATCATCCTCGCCTCCGCTGCCAAACAGGTCTTGCACCAGGGAGTTCCATGCTTGTAGTCTGGCTCCGCTGTCGCTCTCTCCCCTTTGTGTAGCTCTCGCCCAGACTGCCGTCTCTGCTATTGCCCATTTTTGTAGGTCGGCCCACCATCCTTCCTTCGAGGGGCCTTCGCTCTTGTTCCATGCCATCGCTATGCGGCGTTTCGCTAGTATTGTCATTAAATCCTTCATTTTTGCCACGTGTGTCATCTGCCGGTGCCCCCTTGGGAACAGGCCCAATAGGTATGTTGCTGGCGTTCTTGCTGGCATCCGTATGTCTGCTGTCAACGCCTTTTCTCTCACTGTGTTCCAGAAGTCTGCTATTTGCGGGCATGACCAGAACATGTGCACCATGTCGGCCTGTTCGTCTCCGCACCGCGGGCAGCTCCGGGTTTGTCCTTCTCCCATCTTCGACATTCTCTTGGGAGTTAGATATGCTCTATGTACTATGTATATCTGCAGTTGTCTGAACCTGGCGTTTCTGGACACCTTTTTTGTGTACATGAGGACTTTGTTCCATTCCTCGTCTTCGAAGGGTTGTTGCAGTTCCTCTTCCCACTTCATCCGTGCTGTTAGTGTCTTTTTGTTGGTGTGTCCCAGTATTTGCTCATAGAGTCTGGACACCGTATGACCTCCTTCGGATATATCGTACCATGCCTCTAGTTCCCCTTCGGTGTCCTCAGGCTCTGGCATAGTGCTCCACCTCTTCTTTATTGTCCGAACTAGGCTATTGTGCAGGATGAATTGGCCCCTGTGTACATCTTGTTCGTCCATCAGGGTCTGGAATTCAGCCCACTGTCCGTCACGCCACAGGTCCCCAATTTGGGCCACACCTTTGTCTTCCCATTGTGCCCTGTACGTGGTCAGGCTGGCCACTCGGGTGTCCACCAGCCCCGCCAGTGGGATATGTCTTGAGCAGGGGTCTCGTATGCCCTGTGTCTTCCAGGCTCTTTTCCATAGTGTTCGGCCTAGTTGGGCTATTTTGGGTAGGTCTTTGGCTTGGGCGGCATTGACCCATAATAATTCTCTCAGGTAATACCTCCGGAGTGTTGGCCCAATAATTATTGCATCTATTGAGGTCTCCTCGCCCAGCCATCGCACCACAAATTGGAGTTGTGCTGCCAAATAGTAATATTCAAAATCTGGGAGTTTGATGCCCCCCCACTCATAGCTTCTCTGTAGTGTGCTTAGTGCCACCCTGTTTCGCCCCCCTCCCCATAGGAAGGTTCTCGCCATAGTGTGTAGGCGCTTGAAGAAGGGCCTTGGTATGTTGTATGGGATGTTCGTGAAGTAATATAAGAGTCGGGGTAGGACTGTCATTTTTAGTAGTGCCGCCCGGCCTATCATGCCCAACGGTAGCGTCTGCCAGAATTTCATAGCCTTTTCAATTTTGTCTAAAGCTACTTGTGTGTTACCTGCGTGTGTTTCCATGGTGTCGTGATAGATGTACACTCCCAGGTATTTGAAGGTGTTCGGGGCCCATGTGATGCCCAGAGGCGGTAATTGATCTGACGGCACTGCGCGTAGGCCTGCAAGGGGAAACAGCAAGGATTTTTCTCTGTTGACCACTATTCCAGATAACCTACCAAACGCGCGCAGCGCCTCTAGTAAGTCCTGCAGGTGGGTGCGTGGGTTCTGTATGTAAAGGAGTATATCGTCTGCGTATATGGATATCTGGTGTGTTTCCCCGTCTATCTCTATGCCCGTGTCTTTGTAATCCGTTCTTAGGAATACTGCGAACGGCTCCAGGGCCAGGATATATAACATTGGGGACAGGGGGCATCCCTGTTTTGTGCCTCGCTCTATGCCCCATTCCCTAGAAACTTGTCTACCCGTCTTGACTCTCGCTCTCGGGTCTTTGTATAGTAGTTCTATCCATCTTGTAAACCCTTGTCCAATCCCATAGTGGGTGAGCGTTCCCAGGAGCCAGTCCCATCCCACCGAATCGAATGCTTTGATTGCATCCAGTGAGGCTACAGCACACTCCCCTCCCTCCTGGTTTGTCCTTTCTATAACATAGTGGAGTCTGCGCAGGTTCCAGGACGTGTTCCGTTCTGGCACGTACCCTGTCTGGTCCGTGTGGATCCGGGTGGGTAGCACTCTTTTCAGGCGGTTGGCTAGTGCTGCCGTCAGGATCTTGGAGTCCTGGTTTATTAGGGAAATCGGTCTGTAGGAACCGCATTCAAGGGGAGGCTTGTCTGGTTTAAGGATCGGGATTATTATAGATTCTGACATACTACTCGGGAGTCTTCCTTTCTCGTATGCTTCTTCTAGTGTTTCTAGCAGTCTCGGGACTATGTCATTTTTATATTGTTTGTAAAATTCCCCCGGGAGCCCATCTGGCCCCGGAGATTTCCCTGTCGGGAGCTGGGCGATTACCTCCGTTAGTTCCTCTACAGTGAGAGGGGCGTCTAATATTTGGGCCTGCTCCTCCGTCAATTGTGGGAGTCTAATTTCCGCGAGGGCTTCCTTCAGGTCCCCCGCCTCTGCCTCCTGGACCCTGGAGTATAAGTCCTCGTAAAACTGCGAGAACACCTCGTTTATTCCCTCTTGGGATCTTATCACCTCTCCCTTTCTGTTCTGAATTTCATTAATTGGCTCCCGCTTAGTCTCCTGCTTGGTTAGCCAGGCCAGGAGTCTGCTAGGCTTGTCCCCCTCAGCATGTAGTTTCTGTATATATTTCCCATAGTCTAGCCGTCCCAATCTTTCCCAGGTCTCCACGCACTGTTGTCGCAGGGTGGTGAGGTTCTCTTGTTCCGCCCCCTTCTCCCCCGCTTGTCTCTCAGCCTTCTCGATTCTCCTTTCTAACTCATCTAGTTGTGCTAGGGTTTCTCGTCTGAGACCTCCCATTTTCCCCATCGCCTCCCCTCTGACTACCACCTTGAAGGCCTCCCAGACCGTTCCTGTGCTTTCCACACTACCCTCGTTATGTTCAAAATAATCTTCTATTACGCTTTGGATGTGTTCCTGGAAGCCCGCGTCCAATAATGCCTCTGCCCTCAATCTCCATGTTGGTATAGGGGCTCTCCTGTGTGTGTGCGCCCATGTGATCGTCTGGGGGGCGTGGTCAGATAGGGTTCGCGCGTGTATGTGTGCCTCAGTGAATTCCCCCAGTGTCTCCTTGCCCGTAAACAGGTAGTCTATCCGCGTGAATGTCTTGTGTGGGGCACTATAATGCGTGTATCCCCTCTCTTCCCCATGTACCTTCCTCCAGACGTCCCCGAGCCCGAGCTGGTCTAGTATCTGTTGTAGTGCTCTCGCTGGCGGCGCCGCTCTCTTGTGCTTATTGTCCGACCTGTCCAGCCGGGGGTCTAGTGTGCAATTATGGTCGCCTGCCCAAATCATCGTTGCATTCCTGTACGGGGCCAGCCGGGGCGGGAGCGTCCTGAAGAAGGCTATAGCGTCGTGGTTAGGGGCATAGGTGTTCACGAGGCATATCTCCCGATTTTCTAGCATCCCATGGACTACCAGGATTCTCCCTTCCGCGTCTTTCTCTTGGTTGATGAGCTGGAATGGGACGCCCGGGGCGACCCAGGTTATGACTCCTCTAGCGTAGTTGGAGTATGTTGCACTATACATCTGGCCTCCCCATTTTTTCTTTATTTTGGCCTGTTTTTCCGCCGTCAGGTGTGTCTCTTGCAACAGTGCAATGTGGGTCCTTGTTTTGTTCAACCAGGTATAAATCCTTAGCCTCTTGACATATGCGTTCATCCCCCTGACATTCCACGTGACAATTCTTAAGACATCTCGGTCCTTGTGGGGACTAGCGCTTGCGGCCTGTTCTTTCCCATGGGCTCGCTCAGTGTCTTATTCTCTCGGTGTATTCCTGCCGGGGATCTGTGTCCCTTCTTCTGGCTGTTGAGTTTTGAATCGTCCGTTCGTTTTCTCTCTCGGGTCGTTTCTCTCTCTGTTGGCCGCTCTTTGTTGTGGGCGGTCTTGCCTCGTGCTTTCCACCAGCTTTTTGTTTGTGGGTACTGTCCCCTGAATTTGTTTTCCTTGCCGATTCTTTGTGTGTGACAACTGTTAGTTCCTCTTCCGCTCTCCTCCTTTCTTTGCGGGCTTTGCCTTAACTTCCCAACTGTTATAACTGTTAACCCAAATAACGTCAACAAACGCCCAGCCTCCCCTCCTCTGCTCGGGCTCCACCGCTTTCCAGGTGCCGCTTTTTCCTCCTCGGCCTTGCCTGTCGCGGCGTAGTGTCTTGAAACTGACACTATAAACATTGTTTTTACTGGGGCTTCTCTGTGGGTCTTGGCGGTTCCCCTTCCCCGAGTCTTGTGCTCCCTTTGTGAGTCTCTTTACTGTAGGCTTTTCAACTTGGAGGCTGTCGGTTGCTCCTTTTCGTTACTTCCCGGTAGGGCATCTCTACCGTCTTGTTCTTGCTCCTGTAGCGTTGGGTGTACTTGTCGTGCCCGGTTCTAGTCTCTATTTTGCCGGGGGTGGTTTCTGTTTCGCTCGTTCCTCTCTGCCGACTGTGGAATCCCACGCTGGTCCATCCACTCCTGGGCGTCGGTCGTTGTCTCGAAGATCTGTGTTTTTCCGTCATGCAGTATTTTTAGTTTGGCTGGATACAGCAGCATGAATTTCACCCCTGCCGCTCGAAGGCGCTCTTTGGTCTGCCAGAACTGGGCTCTCTGCTTTTGCACAAGTACCGTATAGTCTGGATATATCGTTATCCTGGCCCCGTTCCTTGTGATGTTCCCTCCTTCTCTCGAGAAAGTCAGGATTTTTTCCCTGTCCTTAAAGTTCATAATTTTTGCGATCATTGGTCTTGGTGGTGCTCCTGGGCGCGGTCTTCTAGTCAGCGCCCGGTGTGCCCTTTCTACCACGAAGCCTTGGGATAGGGTCTCTGCTCCCACTTCTTGGATCAGGAGGTTCTCTATGTAGTTCGTGGGGTCCCTTCCTTCCTCCCCCTCTGGCAGCCCCACTATTCGTACGTTGTTGCGCCGGGCCCTGCCTTCTGCGTCTTCAGCTCTGCGTTCTAGTATATTAATTCTTTCCAGTGCTTCCGACATTTGTGTTCGCGAGGCGGACACTTCCACTGAGTTGCTCTGTGCTTGTTGTTCCACTGTTGTCATCCTTTCCGCCAGGTTTCTCGTATCTTGTCTAAGGAGTCCCACATCTACCATCACTGCGTCCAACTTGCCTTCTATCGACGTCTTTAACGCCCCTATGGCTTCCAGTATGCTGCTTTCCACTTGCCTGATCTCTCCTTGCGTGGCGTATGACTCCGGCGTGTCTTTCTCCCCAGCCTCTGGCTGCTGGTCGTCGTTCTTCCGGGTGAATGTCTCCATGACTGTTTGTCTCCCTCTGCCGCTTTTAGGCTTGTCTGGCATGTTAGTACCCACTGCTCTTGGCCTGTAGTTGGGCCCTGTTCAGTCAGGTTTCGTTTGTGCTTCAGTGGGTCCTTGCTCAATTCTCACACTCGCTTCCACTCTTTCCTGCGTGTGTTGCCTTTTTAATAAGCGATTTCTCTCTGTGTCTTTACCCTCGTTGTCCGTTTGCCGTGTCTCTCTCCGGTGTTCTCTTCCCTCTCGCTTTTGGGTGGTTGGAGTCTGTGCCTTGCGTGAGGCGGCTCATCCCCCAGTTTCTGCCTGTGTGGGGGGGGTCTGTTTGTGCTGGATGGATTTGTGGTTCGTAGTGACTGTTACGTTCTCTCCCCCGCTTGCTGGTTATCTGTGAGGCAGCTGGTTGGGGTGGTGTCCGGGTCTATGTGTAATTCTTTTGCTCTCCTCGTTACGACGGCGGCTACCTTCTTCTCATATGTCGTCTCTGTTAGGTCTCGGCTCTCCTGACCTGCCCCGCGGTCTGTCTCTTGTTCCCTGGACCTGGTTCCTGTGTCTCGGCGTTACCTCCCTTCTCGGGATCTCCCGCTGCTTTGCCGGCTCTTCGCTGCTGCTAGTCACCTCTGCGTCGGCAGGGAAGGGCTCTTCTTCGGTCCGATCTGTGGGCCGCTTCCTGTCCGTGGGTCTCGACGCCTTCTTCCTTCCCAGTTTGGTGTCGCGCTGTTTCTGTAGTGCTGTCTCGGGCTTCTCTTCCTGTTGCTGCCGTCGGTGCCTTGTCTCGCTGCCGGTCGGGTGATGCTCCGGTCCTGCTTGGGCTGGGCGTTGATCTGCTGTCTCCCTCGGTTCCGCTCCGGACTGGCAGGTAAGGGCTCTTCTTCAGCGATCCGGTCTGTGGGCCGCCTCGTATTCTTCACTGCTTCTCCTATCGGTTCCGCTGCTGCTACGCACCTCCGCGTTGGCAGGGGAGGGTTCATCTGGGTCTAGTCCGTGGGCCGCCTCTCGTTCTCCGCTGTCTCTCCTCTCGAGGTCCCTCGTTACACTGCTGGGTCTCCGTCGTTGCTGCTCACTTCCGTGTCGGCCAGGAGAGGCTCTTCTGTGGTCCGGCCTATGGATCGCTCTTCGTTCTCCGTTGTCTCTCGTTGTGGGATCCCTCGTTGCTCTGCTGCTGCTCACCTCCGCTTCGGCGTGAGGGAATCTGCCTCGGTTCGGTCTGTGGGCCGCTTTCGATCCGTTTTGCCTCGCCTTCCGGGTTCTCCGGTTATTCTGCTGGGCCTCCGCTGCTTCTACACTCCTCCGCGTCAGGGGAGGGCTCTCTTGGTCCGGTCCACGGGTCGTCTCCCAGTCTCCGCCGCCTCGTCTCTCGGGGTCCCACGTCGCTCCGTTGGCTCTCCGCCGTTGACGCTCACCTCCGCTCTTCTGAGGCTCGGTCTCTGGGTCGCCCCTCGCTTCCGCTGCCTCACCGCTCAGGTTCTTTCGTTGTTCCGCTAGGCCTCCGCTGCTGCTGCTCGTCTCCGCATCGGCTGGGGAAAGCTGTTCTCCAGCCCCGGTCCGTGGGCCGCTTCCTGTTCTTGAGCCGCGCCGTCTTCACCTTCTCTGGGTCGGTGTCGCGCGGCTATCTCCGCAGTTGGCGTCTCAGATTTCTGCCACTCTGGTGGTACTTCGGTCCTGCCTGCGCTGGATGTTGATCGGCTATCTCGCCCGGTTCTACTCCTTCCCTTCGGCCTTCTTCGTGTGTTGAGACGCGGGTCTCTTTTTCAGCGTTGCGCGCCCGCCATTTTGTTGGTGGTGCCGCGCGTCTCTCCCTCTTCTCGTTTTCGCTCTTCTGGCCTCCGTTTTTCCTCGGGTCTTCTCCCGTGTGTGCCTTGGGTCTTCCGACGCCTTTTCCTGGCGTTTGTTCGGGGTTTTTTTTGTCCTAATATACGCCTTTCTCAGGATCTTTGGTCGGATCTGGTGGGAGCCTCTCGGAGTCTGCTCACTCTCGCATGGCCGCCAAGCCACGCCCCCCAGCATTATGAATGTATGGGTATACAGTATTTAAAATGCATAGTTACTTGCAACTGCAGTGCTTATTACTTTGTTCAAATACTCTGCATCCTGGCCACTACTACCACACCATATGACATCCATTGTGGCATATAAGTACACTACGAACAAATGTACTTTTGGGGGCATGGCCTTCGGCCATCCACCCATGATTGCAGCTCCTCTCCACAGCCGCCAGAGTGATGCACTACCACACCATATCATACCCATTGTGCGTTGTAAGTACACTACATATAACTGTGCTGTTGGGTGCATGGTCTGCACACATGCACTCATGACTGCAGACTCTCCCCACAGCCACCTGACTGATGTTCAATACTAGGGGTGTCTCTGTAGCTCTGAAATGCTGCACTGTTTGTGCGCAGGGCCTAAAATTGTAGTATGGCCATACATTTCAATATATGGTTGTGAAGTGTCTTATAACTGCAGTGCTTACAAGTGTCCTGTTGGGTGCATGCTTGCGTGTATGGCATACAGCCTACAGCCATGCACCCAAAAGTACACATCTTGTCCACAACCACTGCACTACATGAAACCCATGTGGGCTTGTAAGTGAAGAGGTTATAGCTTTGTTGTTGGGGGCATGGCCTTCAGCCTTGCACCCAAGAGTACACACACTCCCCACAACCAGGCAATCAATATGCATTAGTAAGGGGGTGTCCATGGGTGTGACATGCTGAAGTATTGGTGGCCAGGGCCTAGAGTTTTGGAAGTAAGGCCTTCGCCCTTCGGCCGACGGCCATGCATCCAAGACTCTAGGCCCTGGCCACAACCACCGTAGCATGTGCCACCCATGGCGGCGTAATGATGAATACAATAACCATAGGAAAAAGTATTGCAATTACGGCATGGTGTCAATTTCAATGTTCCCTAACACCACACGTGTCATTAGAACTGTTACAAGTTCCCCGTGCACTGCACGGACTGAAATACTGCCCTTATTGGACCCCTCACTTTCTGTGCGTACAAGGAAGCCAGGGAAAATACATTGTGAAGATGGTATAAGTGTGTTACTGGGCGCATGGGCTTCGGCCTTGCACCCAACACTACAGAGTCTCCCCACAACCACCTCAGTGATGTGTGGTAGTGGGGTTTTTTCTATAGGTGTGGTATCCTTCAGTGCTTCTAGCCAGCTAGTCTTCACGCCTAGCTGTATGTCCATAGATCTTACATGCGATGGGTGTGCAGTGGCTTCCACGTCTAGTACTTATAACTTTGTTCTTGGGTGCATGTACTTATAACTTTGTTCTTGATTGCATGGCTGAAGGCCAAAGACTGCGCGCATTCCCCACAACTTGCCAATCGAAATGCAATACTACGGGTGTATCCATGGGTGTAACATGCTGCGGTGGTTGTGGCAAGGGCCTACAGTCTTGAAAGTAAGGGCTTTGGCCTTCGGCCGACAGCCATGCATCCAAGACTTTAGGCCCTGGCCACAACCACTGTAGCATGTGACACCCATGGCAGCGCACTAATGACTATAATAATAGGCATCGGGAAAAGTAATGCAATCACGGCATGTTGTCAATTTCAATGTTGGCTACCACTACGCGTGTGCTTTCAACAGCTAGAAGTTTCCTGTCCACTGCATGGACTGAAATGCTATTGTTATTAATGTATATATATTACACGGCCACAGTAGTGGCCGTGTAGTTATGGTTAAGTTGCTGTTTCCATAGGAAGAGCACTTTTTGGGTGGCTTATAACTTCGCTCCCCCTGGACGAATTTTCACCAAACTTTGCAAACAAAAGTATATGGCCCACTCTGAATATATTTGCAAAGTTTGGTGAGGTTTGGTCCAGGGGGGGGAAAAGTTATAGGGGGGGTCCCAAAACGTATTTTTTTCCCATAGACATATGGGAAAATCTTTGCACACGCCTACAGCCCAAACCGCTGGACGGATTTTCACCAAATTTGCAGCAGGAGCGACAGCTTGGTCCCGAAAGCATGCTTTTGTTAATTTGGTGTAAATCTGTCCAGTAGTTTTTTTTTTAATTACCAAAACATAAAGCAAAAAAATTAGTGATATCTATGTCCGCTCTGTGGTCACACTTCCCTGTTCGCTCCGCGGACAAGATACCGATTGGCTGGAGGGGGCGCTGTCGCGCAACAAGATGGCCGCTTAAGAGTGGAGCTCCTCTCCGGCGTATTATCTTCTAAAATTATATCCTCTATCTGCCTTCATCCGCGCTACTGGACCAGCGGATTCGACCATTGTACCTATCCTGCACCCACCGGGAGAAACAACGGGCGAAATCGGACCAGGCGTGCCCAGATATGGACGGGGTGGCAGGCGGGGGGCCTTGGGCCGCTCCTCAGCTCCGGAGTAACCTACGCGAGTGCCGCGGCTCTGGGTAGAGCGTGGGCCCTGCAGTGGGCGGGTCCAGCCCCGTGGGCGGAACGGACTCCCTGTACCGGGACTGCCTCGAATGCCACCCGATAGGAAACAACATTCGCTCATCGAGGACGGTGTCCTTTCTGGTAGGAGAAGTGCCTTGAGACCTGAGCTGCATGCGCCCTGCCCCGTCCTTCCGCTTGAATCACCTGTATTCTCCTATACGGCCCTGGGCGGTGCTGGTCAGGTGGAACCCCCACTGATCTCGAACACCGCCATAAAGAAGGGGGGAACATAACGGAAAGTATACGAGCCATCCCAGACACTAATCCAGTGGCCGGCCTGTGAGTGTGACCGCATGCGGCAGGTGGTACGGGCCTGCTGCGGACCGGACCCGCGGGCAGACGAGGGAAGCGGAGAGGGACACAGTGAACAACCCTGCTTGGTATCGGCGCGTGGGCCCCGTAAGGTAAGCTCCTGTTGAATCAAACGCAGTCCGTCCCACGGCGATCGTCCCACGCACGGTGCCTTCCTCGGCCCTGGTATCATATCGCGCCTCCGAGATCAACTACTACAGCAGGCCCACTCACAGTCCAAGGCGTACCATCCCCCAGTAGCCATCTACGATCCTTACTACAACGGATATTAATATTTGGATACCGGAAAAAATGCACTCAAGGGCAGGAAGACCGGGCCGATGGATTCTTTCACGAACTCACAAGCAACCGCAGAGGCCTCGTGCCCTTCGACAACATCTGACCTCCCTGCCACGGAAGAATCCAAGTTCGACCATCTTTTGACGACGGTTCAGAATGGATTCCTGGCGATAAATGTCAAGCTGGATGATATTGTCTCCACGATAGGCTCCCTTAAAGCCAGGATAGATAAGGAAAGTGCCAGAATCACTGATGCCGAAAACAGAGTAAGTGCAAACGAAGACTCGACCCATCAAAACACTCAAGACATAGCTGGCTTGAAAAGCAAAATGAATAAACTCCGTAATAAGTGTGATGATTTGGAGTCGAGAAGGAACAATATACGCATTGTCGGCTTAGCAGAATCCTTTTGCAAAGGCCCGATGGAGACCCAAATCAAAGCCCTTTTGATGTCCCTCCTTCTCTTCACAATTCTTGGTCGAACGAGCACATCGCACCCTGGCTCCACCGCCCAAACCGGGGCCCCCCCCCGCACGATAGTGGCAAAGCTTCTAAATTACAGAGACAGAGACGCGGTTCTGAGGCTGGCAAGGGAAAAGGGCCCTTTGAGACACGGCAACAACAACATACACATATATCCAGACTTCTCTGTGGGAGTCCAAACCCAGCGACGTTCCTACGAATCCATGAAACGACAGCTGCGGGTGAGACAAGTTCGATATGCGCTGTTGTTTCCAGCAAAGCTACGGATACAGCATGGTGGACGTGCGCACTTCTTTGACTCTCCGGCAGCTGCGTTGGCCTATGTGGAATCTGCTCTTCCTCTACCTCCTGGTAGGAACGAACCTGATCAAAATCTCCTTCAGCAGCCGGTATACTGTCCGCCGCAGCTATGAACCACATTCTACCTACAATGAATTGTCTATTCTCGTTTCACCAAAGACAGGCAGGATTGTTCTTTTATTTGTGCTTCTTATTACTCTCCAACATTCAAGGACAGTTGGATGAGATGCGCTCGGCTACGAAGGCGGTGTTGCAGCACTCGCCCCCCTCCACGAGTGAAACCACAGGGTTTTAAATGGGGTTCATCATCAAGTTGGGCCAGATGGTGTGGGTGGGGGTGGGAACCGGGAATTTGGGTCTGTTTAACCGGCCAGAGGTATGGTCGAAAGCCCCAGTTGGGCAAGTTGCGAAACAGTTTACTGTTGTGTTTAATGTTAAAAATGCAGTCACAAGTCATGCGCTGATTCCCCCAAATCGTTATCCTGCTCTCCCAAGATTGTCTTTACACCTATTGACATGGCACATAAACCTCACACTTCCAGCGGGCTGTCGCTTAAGCTGCTAACTTGAAACATCCAGGGTCTGAACAATAGAGCAAAATCCAGCAAGGTGGGGGCATACATCAACAGGCACCGTCCGCATGTGGTAATGCTTCAGGAGACCCATGCTCTCCGAGAGACTAACGAGAAGATCTTGAAAAAATGGGGTAACAACAGGTATTACACTGAATACTCGTCACAGAGCAGGGGTGTCCTCACACTAATACATCCATCGCTGGGGTTCGTCCCCGAAAAAAGTAAATCCGACCCGTTGGGTAGATATGTGGTGGTATGGGGCACAGTGGCTGGGGAAAGATGGGTGCTGGTCAACTTCTATGGCCCAAACACGGACGACCCCGAATTTTATGCCCATCTCCTCACCGAAATCGACACGACAACTGACACATGGGTGCTGTGGGGTGGAGACTTTAATACTATCCTAGATGTGCTATTGGACAGGTCCTCCAGTCGACAAAGGTCACTCACCAGATCTGCTAATACCATCCATCAGGCCCTACAGGACAGGGCGCTGACCGATGCCTGGAGAAGGGTACACCCTACAGACCGTCAATACACTTTCTATTCGTCAGCCCATGATTCTGAATCCAGGATTCTGGTTCATCTCCGTTCTCCTGCTGAGCTCCGTGGTGGGCTGTGAAATCCTCCCGCGTACATTTTCTGATTATTTCCCAGTTACGCTTGAGCTATCGCTCCAGAATATTAAACGTCCGTCCGTGCTGGAGAATGCCTCCAAACATCCTGAAGGACCCCAACGTGATTGAATCGTTGCAAACTGAGATGCAGGAGTTCTTTCAGCTGAACACGGGGTCGGTGGGGGAATGGGCTACTGTGTGGGAAACGTTTAAGGTCTGGGTGAAGGGTAATCTTGTGTCAAAAACCACTGGCCTCCTAAAAAGTGTCAGATCCCACCTTAATAAGACCGAAACACACCTGAAAACTCTTGAAAACAATTATAGTGTAACACATGACAAGAACATATTGGCCGATATCAATGCACACCTCCTTAGATTTAATGAGCTAGCAATCCAAGAACTACAATACATGTCCACTCCGACCAGGGTCCGTAGATATGGTGAAGGAAATAGAGCAGGACACCACTTGGCACGCATATTACGAAACAAACACAATCATGCCCCCATCGCAAGCATAATGACAGACAATGGTGATCCCGTGCACACAGAGGAAGAAATCAATGCCGAATTTGCTAAATATTACACCAACCTATATGCAAATCATGATACACGGAGTCTTGTAGACATTGCAACATACTTGAACGAGATAGATCTCCCTACCCTCTCACCTGAGGACAATGTTGTCCTTGAACAAGAAATAACCAAAGAGGAAATCACTGAGGCAATTAAAGCACTGGCAGCTGGAAAAACCCCAGGCCCCGATGGCCTAAGCTCGGACCTCTATAAAACATACACAACAATACTATCCCCTATTCTAACTCATGTATGGCCTTGAGCTCCGGCTCCCTCCCAGATTCCATAACCGACGCAGTCATAACGGTCCTATTGAAGCCTAGACGTCCGGCCCATGACCACTCGTCCTATCGTCCACTCTCCCTAATAAATACAGATGCCAAGATATATGCGAAAGTGCTCGCAAATAGACTTCTCCCTAAAATGACTTCCCTAATACACCCTGATCAATGTGGCTTCATCCTGACGAGATCCACTGCCCTGAACCTGCGTAGACTGTTCCAAATTATGGCCCAGATCAAGCCTGATGTTCAGGCAGTGGTCATCTCGTTGGACGCCGAGAAGGCATTTGACTCTGTCTCATGGGCATACATGTTCGAGGTCCTCAAAAAATTCAGCTTTGGCCTGTACTTCACACACTGCGTCAGGCTGCTCTACACCTCTCCCAAGGCTAGGGTCCTAACAAACCGCACCCTCTCTACCCACTTTACCTTGCATTGGGGCACCAGAGTGCGTTCGCACTCACTATCGAACCAATGGGGCTGCAAGGAGAAGAGAACAAGAATTGAAGGGCATCAAGTTGGCCGGCAGCTACCAATCTATCTCATTATATGCGGACGACGCTCTATTGTATATACGTAAACCGGAAAACAACTTAGAACCCATATTGGCAGTAATACAGGACTTCACTCTTCATTCAGAGTACAAAATCAACACAGCCAAATCTGAAATCTTCCCATTGACACAGTCCACCCCCTGCCCTTCACACACACACGGTCTACGATGGTCCCCGGATTACATCAGATATCTGGGGATCCTTGTATCTAGAGACAAACAGTCACTATATATAGATAATTACGAATCCACTTTACAGACGATCCACACCAAACTCCAGATCTGGACCAAGTTGCCCATATCACTGGCTGGTCGGATAGCAGTGTTCAAAATGGTGATCCTCCCCAAACTCCTATATATCTTTAATAACGTCCCGATATGACCAGGCAGACCCTTTTTTGAAAACCTGCGGTCCCTGTTAACCACCTTCATTTGGAACGGTGGGGCTAACAGGCTCAAATGGGAAAAACTGGTGGAACCCTCCGACACGGGGGGCTTCGCTGCTCCCGATTATGAGCTATACTATTTTGTGTCTCAGGCTCATTATGCCAAATACTGGCAGAACCCTACAACAGATGCACCTCATGTCCCCATTGAACGGCACTCGGTCCGCCCATCGGACTTGCAATCTATTATCTTTGCGACATTTTATAAAGACGATTGTAAATTTGACCCAGTGGCTTGCACATTCGCAGCCTGGGCCGCAATTGGCAAGCGCCTCCACATTGATATTCCCTATGGCTCCCAAGCTCAATTGTGGAACTTTCCGGGCATTGCCCCCTCGTATGACCCTGGTATACAGAAAGCCTGGATCCCGAACTATGACATTACAATGAAGGCTATGTTCCCCAATGGAAGCTTCGTCACCCCTGAAGACTTCGCTGACACAGTGGGGAGGGGCCAACTTGTCACGTTACAATATCATCGTATGAAAGCGGCGTTCATGAAACGCTGGCCATCATTCCCAGCTGAGCCGCCCGAGCACCCTTGTTACCAGGCACTTCACTCACAGCCTCATATAGCCGTCTCCATACTGTACAACATAGTCCACACACATACAAAGTCCTCCAACAATATAAAGTCCACCTGGAAAGAGGACATGGGTACAACAATAGAGGATGGAACATGGTCCAGGTACTGCCTCCTTACAAAGAAGGTCTCCCTCAACGCGGGGCTCAGACTCATACAATTCAAAATGCTCAATAAACTTCACTATACCCCTGTTAAGATGGCTAAAATCAAGGTGTCCACAAACACGAACTGTCCCAAATGCAATAACCCTCAAGCTGACTCATACCATATGTACTGGGCCTGCCCTGAAATAATTGGATTCTGGAAGACAGTAGCAAATATACTGGAAGACATTACGCAAATTCCCGCACAACTTACCCCCAAAAAATATCTGTTTGGTGACATCAGAAAATTCCTAGAAAAAACGAGGAGGCTATTCAACGTCACATGTGTGGTGGCTAAAAAATGTATTTTGCAAAAAATGGAAGAGTCCCCACGCCCCCTGTGCAGAACAATTCTTAAAATCACTGGCATATGTGCACGAATGTGAAGAAACGTACTTAGGTCTGGTCCCCTCTCCGTGCAGACCTAAAGACATTTGGTCAGCGTTCAGGACTTACCTTCGCACCACTCCACCTAACTCAGAAGAGGACGATACCGACTGAAATGTGTGCCTTAACCCCGGTAACAAACGTTTAATATCATAAATTGTGATGTTGTTTTATATAGGTATATGTATGGGAGAAAACAAAGTGTATAACATGTATATTCATTACCACAGAGTGGTTCATGCGTGTGTATTGTGAATTGCAACCGAAAAATAAAGTTTCTAAAAAAAAGATACCGATTGGCTAAGGGGCTGGCATCATGACGTCTCTGCCGATTGGCTGCAGTGAGACCTGCTCTGCGTCAGATTGTTTGCATGCGCCCGACATTTTGGATCCGCCGACAGCGCAGCGGCGACCAGCGGCATCATGCTATTTCAAAAAGTATTTTGCTGAGTCATAGTGCTTGGGGAGGTTCACACAGTAAGAGATGGGTGAACAACTGTATTTGTTCAGGCGGTAGGTGTTAATGATGCATTCTCTATGCCCGCCTTGTTCGGAATGTTTGTGCGTACAGAAATTGAGGGGTTTAAAAAGGGTAGTATTTCAGTCCGTGCTGTGCACAGGCACCTTGAAACTGTTCAAAGGACACGCGTGGTGTTAGCGAACATTGGAATTGAGTACATGTCGTTATTATATTATTTTTTCCTATGGGTGTGCTATTGATTAGTACGCCGCCATGAGAGTGACATGCTGCGGTGGTTGTGGCCAGGGCCTAGAGTCTTGGATGCATGGCCGTAGGCCGAAGGCCATACTTCCAAGACTGTAGGCCCTGGCCACAACCACCACAGCATATCACACCCATGGATACACCTGTAGTATTGATTATCGATTAGATGGTTGTGGGGAGTGTGTACAGTCTTGGGTGCATGGCCAAAGGCCAAAGGCCAAAGGCCATGCACCCAAGAACAAAGTTGTAAGCACTGGAGGTATAAGCCACTGCACACCCATACATTGTAATATCTATGGACATACAACTAGGAGTCTAGCTTCTGGCCAGAACCACTGAAGCATACCACACCTATCGATACACCCGTACTACCGCACATCACTCAGTTGGTTGTGGGCAGGGGCTGCAGTGTTCGGTCCATGGCCGAAGGCCATGCACCCGAGAACAAACTTGCCAACTCTACAGTTATAAGCCAACATGGATTTTACATAGTGCAGTGGTTGTGGGCAGGACGTAGAGTTTTGGGTGCATGGCTGCAGGCTGTATGCCTTACACCCAAGTATGTACACACTGCCCACAACCACTGCAGCATATCATATTCACACATCACACCCATACAATCGACTATGTATCTGGTAGGTGTGGGCAGGGCCTAGAGTCTTGGCTACAAATGGAGTACATGCTACAGTTGCAATGTTTCGTTGTATGGGTGTGCTACTGATTTATAAGCAATCATGGGTTTAAAATGCTGTTGTGGTTGTGGCCAGGACCTAGAGTCTTGGGTGCATGGCCGTAGGCCATACTTCCAAGACTCTAGGCCCTGGCCACAACCACTGCATCATGTCACAGCAATGGGTACACCTGTAGTATTCATTATCAATCAGATGGTTGTGGGGAGTGTGTAGAGTCTTGGCTGCATGGCGGAGGGCCATGCACCCAAGAACAAAGTTATAAGCACTGGAGCTATAAGCCACTTCCCACCCATACATTGAAATATGTATGGACATACACCTAAGACTTTAGGCCCTGGCCACAACCACTGCAGCATATCACAGCTATAGATACACCCATAGTATTGAACATCACTCAGGTGGCTGTGGGGAGGGCCTGAAGTCATGCACCCAACAGCACATTTATACGTAGTGTTGTTACAAGCCACAATGGGTATGATATGGTGTGGAAGTTGTGGCCAGGACGTAGAGTCTTTGGTGCATGGCCGAAGGTCTTGCACCCAAGAACAAAGCTATAAGCACTGCAGTTGTAACCCACTATGGATTTTATATACTGCATACCCATACATTGAAAAATCTATGGCCTTACACCCAAGTCTGTAGCCTGTGGCCACAAGTACTGCAGCATATCACAGCTATAGGTACACTCGTATTATTAAATATCATTCAGGTGGTTGTGGGGAGGGAGTAGAGTTTTGGGAGCCTGGCCAAAGGCCAGGCTCCCAAAACCAACTTTATACGTAGTGAAATTAGAAACCACAATGGTTGCAATATGCTTTGGTGGTTCTGGCCAGGACCCAGAGTCTTGGTTGCATGGCCAAAGGCCATGCACCCAAGACTGAAGTCATAAACTGTGAGGTTATAAGTGAACATGGGCGTGGTGTGGTGCGGTGGTTGTGTGCACGTTCTAGTGTCTTGGCTGCATGGCTGCAGACCATGCACCCAAAACTAAACTTAGAAGTAATCAAAATAGAAGCACCATGGTTTTGATATGGTGCAATGGTTGTTGGTAGGACCTATAGTCTTGCTTGCTTGGCTGTAGGGTGTAGGTTACACATCAAAGATGCTACACCCAGCCTACAGCCACTGCACCATATTACTGCCATAGATTAGCCATGTAGATTTGCATATGTATGAAATGACTGTAATTATACTTACTGTTTAATTTGTTCAGAATCCATACATGTCTTACATGACTGTAGTACTTGGCAGAACTAGCCTGTTTTGATTTCTGTTTTAAAAGCAAAAAGCATGTTAGTGTTTGCATTTTATGAAGACTTACTACATTGTATAATAGACAGTTTAGCTTTTATTTTTACCCTCATATTTAGTTTACAAACCAGTGTACTGTGTATTGTGCTCCGTTTCTGTGTTTGTTTTTCTAATCCTTGGGTCTGGGGAAAAAATCCTTGTCTGATAAAAAAAACTTTATTTGCTCTGCTACAAACTATTTCTTTGCTTTCTTTGAGTGTTCCCATGTTCTTTCTGATTAATGTTATGTTCGTTGCCTTGTTGCCAATTTTTAACAACAGTTAGATACCTGTTGGCGTATTCTAACTGTGCATTTGTTGTTACGATTCTGTGGTATTCATTTATCTGTGTCGTTATTTTACATTCTTGGGCAGTTAGATACTTGTTGGCGTATTCTAACTGTTTGTAGTCTTTCACTTCAATTTTTGGTAATGTCGAAGTACACATTAGTTATTAAATGTTGGCTTTAAGAAGATTAAATACACATTTGTAAGATTAGCTAGCAATCTCTGCTTTAGAGTAATGGTGCTATCATTACATTCCACCCATCCACATTTCTTTTTAATGTATGCAGTGTAGTGACGTGCATTGGTTGTAGCTCCTGCATGGTAGATTATTCCTACTGTTGTAAAGGTTTTCTTTCCAAGTGACACTTGACCCTGTGTAAATCCAGTCAGCTTGCAGTTGTTTTTGGTACCATCTGCATTATAACGTAGCAGCATAAGTATTATGTACTTACTATGTGTTTGTATCAGTAAGGTGGAGCGATTGTCTGAATTGCACATAGTACATAATCTGCCATGGTTTGCATTCTGTACAAGTTGCTGAAATGGAATGGATTCGCATTTAGGTATTGATACATACACAAATCGCTCATTTGGGATTTGTTCCTGTATCACATTGCTACAGAGAGTGCATATATGTTTCCACATGTATGAAATGTGGAACATTTCATTTATAGGTGTGCTTTTGTTTTCCAGTACTTGTAGTAAGTACATTAGAAATTCTTGTGTATCTTCTTGTGAGTTTATAGTGAATCTCACTATTCCAGCACAGTAGTCCAATTCTTGTCTTATTCCGTGAACATTGTACGTGTTCTCAGGATTGTTTGTTGCGTCTCTATGAAGGACTAACATTTGCAAACACAATTGGTCTGTATTGTGTAAGTAAATATTGTTAACAATTGGTGGTAATTGAAATAGAATATTCATTGCTACATTTGCATAGCAACTTACACTAGTTTCATTTGAAAATTTGAATGGACCAGCTCGTTCTGTTTCTGAGTGATTTTTTTCGGAGTTTCTCTTCCTTCTTTGAAGAAGTACCTGGTTTACTTTCCCTAATAGGTTCTTCTTTGCTTGTGGTAATTGATGAACCTTTACCTTCTTTTGTTTTCTTTGAAGGATTTGTTGTCAGATTCTGTTGCAATTCTGTTTCAATTAGTTTTCTTATATCACATTTTACTTTTTCTGGAACAGGATATTGTTTCAGATGGGGGGGTGTACAGTGAACGTAGTCTATTGTGTTCTAAAATACAAGGAATATCAGTGTTCACTTTACTTGCATCAAAGTTGATTAGAAATAGACCGCCAAGTGTACGTAAGCGTGATAGTGCTACGTAGCTCATCCCTTCTTTAAAGACTGTGTTTCCTATATCTATCAATGCTTTGTCTAGGGTAAGACCTTGGGATTTATGAATGGTGACTGCATATGCAAGAGTTAGAGAAAATTGTTCTCTACGCACATACATGTCTTTGAACAGAAGGAATCAAGCAGATGAGTGCCCTATCCTTTTCACTTCTGAAAGTTTGTCAAAGTGAATATTGACAAACTGAATGCTGTTGTCACGTGGGTATGATTGAAAGTCAACAACTGTACCCAGTGCCCCATTAACTAGCCCTTGCTCCACGTCAAGGTTACGTTTAAGCATTAATCTACATTTTAAGGATAATTTTAATATTTTTTCCAACCCAGCTGTGTTGGAGATTGAATTTTCTAAGCTATTTAGTCTTGTTGTGGCTTGCTCACACATGGGTAGTGTCATACTATGTACGTCTAGTTTGTCTGTGGCGCAAACTTCCACTATTATTTGCGTTTCTTTATTTAACATTGTTTCATTGTATTTGAAACAGCTTGCAAGAGTTGGCATTAAGGCCATACAATTGACATTTCTGTGTGCTAATTGTTCCATAACATCAGTAGCACATGCATTATCGCCATAAAGTGCATGAATGTGCCGTTATTTTAATATTGCTTGTGCTTCTTTAGATAGTACACCAACTCTAATACTTTTTAAGATGTTGGCATAAGTGAGATCTGTAGATTGCTGCATGTTTTCTGTTAATTCTCTGTATTGGAAATGTTGCCAAAGGTTAACATTTCCTATGCTGCCAACAGTTTTATGGCAGAGTTTGTGTCCTACGGTTTTAAAAATAGGTGCACCTTTCACTGGTGTCAATTGTAGAAGATCTCTGAAAACGATAATGTGTTTCCCTGCAAAGAGTTATTCGTAGTTTGTTTTAAGTACTTCTTGCAATCTGAGGTGAATCAAAGCCAACATTAGGTTGGAGACCATGCTGACTTCATCTATTAGTAGCATTTTCATTTGCTTTAATACTCTGCGTAGTTCCATTGCAGCTTCTGCAGAAAGTTTGTAATAGTCTCATTTGTTTTGGTGTTCTACTGGAAGAAGTAGTAATCAGTGTAAAGTGACACCGCCTATGTTGTAGGCAGCTAAACCTGTAGGGGCAGTTACAACAGCTGACAGTTTGTTGTTTGTCAATTGCTGAAGGAACTTGCTGATGATTTTGATTACGAATGTTTTTCCTGACCGAGCTTCACCACTGACGTGCAGCAGTATTGGTTTGTAATTTTGGCAGGTACATTCTTTATTTTCGTGTTGTACACCATGTACAATTTGTTTTGTTACATCTTCAAAAATGGTGCGCTGATCTTTGTTAAGTTTTGCTTGTTGTACAGTTAAGTCTTCTATATTTTCTTGATAGTGACACATGGTGTTTTCCACTTCTGTCATAGCTAATTCTGCCTCATTTGCTATTAGTGGCTGTCCTAGTGGTTTTTGTCTTCCTGTTACAGAAGGTTGACTACTGTCGGTAGAGTCCTTATCTAGTTGGGCCTGAAGTTCTTCTTCGTGTTGCTGTTCATTGTGCAACATTGTTTTGTACTGCGTAAAGTTCACATCGGTGATAGCGCTTTCATTTGCTTTGAAAGCATCTTCATAGGAGTCATAGTTATCTAGTATCTCTTCCTCTTTTCTCCATGGTTTAAAAAGTTGTAGCACAGACATGTAATATAGTTCTTTCTGTTGAGAACTTTTTAATGACAATTTAACAAGATTAATTAAACTTCGTTTCGTAAGTTTCAATAAGCTGCCTTCACAATCTGTGACTCTATATCTGCCTTTGCTTTCATCGGGTTTTATATTATTTTTGTATGCAAAGTTTTGAGCTATTTGGTTTAGACACATGCTCTCCAAAGTGCTACTCCTGTTCGGATAGTATGTGTCCAGTAAATAGTTGTTTAAAATGTCTTGGTTCTTGGGATCATTTCCGGCAATTGTTTCTATGTCCTCATATGATTTCGGAACTCTTTTTCTAGATTTAGCAGGAACAAGACTTAGCCATACTATGTTGTCTGATTTTCCATACAAAGCAGTACCGGTTAAACGATCTGCCGCTTCATAGCCACCACATTCTCTATGAGAGAGCATTTTTATGCCTAGGCTGTACAATTTCTGAGACAGTGTTTCGTCTGATGAAAGGTCATCCCAGAGGTGTTGAAGCTCTGTTTTTTCTGCTTTTATTAAGTAGGCTGCAACATATCGTGCAACAGCAGTGGAATTGTCTGCAATGTACTGCACATCTATGCTTCCATTCCATAAGAGGGCAATGATTGCATTGTAATCATTGATGTATTGTGATTCTTCTGTTCTTTTTATGTAATACGTGTTCTTAGGTGATTTACCTTTAACACTATGTCGAACTGAAGACATGAAGTTGTTCACTTCACCTGTTTCTGTAACTGGTCTAGGGAAAGTGTAGTATTTCCCTTTGTTTTTGTATTTGCGATGACAATATTTGCCACATTTGTGTCTTTGAAATTGTAAAATCTGCCCACGCAGGTCACTATGTGTCTGTTGTGAAGTGATTTCACAAGTGACATATTTTTGGATGAACTGCAAAACAGTGGCATCAGTGTCGTGACGAAATTTAGGTGCACCTTTGATCCATAAAAGCATGTGAATATGTGGTGCTCCTCTTGCTTGGTATTCTTTTCTCCAAAAGAAGTGTTGCACTTCTCCGAGGGGAGGAACAGTTTTATTGAAAATAAAGTGTAGCATAGCAATGAAACGATGATGGAAATATCTTGACACATTAACTGGATCTAGAGAGAAAAGTTCTCCGGGTGTTAATAATTGTACGTTGGTTTTGTTGTTGTTTGATATGCGTAGGAACCCATGTAAATCTTCCCATGCATATTCTGCACAACTTAGTGTAACAAACCAAGTCGGTGGTCCAAGGTTTCTGATCATACAACGTACGTCTCCGTGCCGTCAGAACCAGTATTCTTTTGTACCGCGCATGTTTGCAAACAAATTTGTTATACTTGATTGTAAAACCTCATCTTTTTCTTGTACTTTTTGTATTAATTGCATAGCTGACATACACATACACGTGCTTCTATACTTTTTCCTATATGCTCATTGGTGAACCTTTGATTTGAGCATTTGGTAAGTTTCTAGTGCATCATCTATGCTTTCATTGGAATGCAATGGATGAATTATGTACTCGTCCAAAAGAGTGGATATTGCAGCAGGATCCAGAAGTTCGAATTGTCTAGTTTCTGATGACTCGTCAATTATTTCAGTTGTTTCCCTTAAGCTTTCTTCAATATTTATTTCCTTGTAGTATTCGTTATTGTATTTTAGATATTGCAAGGCTTGTCTACCTTTATGTAAGTCCACCAGTTGTTGCCAAATTTTTTTGTCTTTTGTTGGTACACCATTTACCAAGACAATTAAAGAATGCTCTATGGAACGTTGCACTCCTAGAGTGTGTACATTTTCTGTTAGATCTAATGGCAAATAAACTACTTTGCCATGAATGCCTTTCACCAATTCAGAGGGAGGTAATTTTGCTGTTTTTGGGTGAAGGCGTATAAATGCTTGAAATGGGTGAACTGTTTGAATTATGATGCTCTCATACAAATTGAGTTGTTGCAGGGTTTTTGGTAGTGGGAACAATTCCAAATTAAATGTGATAGCACATGAAGGAGTTTGGTTGTTGTCTAGTTTTGTAGTGCAGTAACTGCAACATATTAGGGGTTAGACTTATTTGATACTTGTTTTTGGCTAAAAGGTAGAGAGCTAATTCAAACCATTTGGAATCTTCATTGTCTTCTATTTTGTATGCTATGTCTATATTTTTTGTGTTCCTTTTGTAAAACATTCTGCGGCAACACACACACACACATGGTTTGGTATTTCAGCCGATTCACTTTTAAATTTTAGTATTTATTTTTTGTATGTGTGTAATAGAAGGTTGCTATGTGCAGAATTGTTGCTAGTCTGTTGTACAACTATTGCACTTTGTAAGTGGCTTTCACTTCTAAAATATTTTCTCTGGATACGGTCCATTTCTTCTTGTAAGTATTTGGGTGTACCATGCAGAAGAGTGTTATTTAAATTGGCTAATTCTAAAGCTGGACTTTTAGCATAGTATATTTTATACACTAGATTTCTTACATTTGAATGATGTATTGATATCCTTTTGATATCATGGAAGGTGCTTTTGCAAATAGGTCCAGAAATTCAGGCTAATGAATGTCCTTGTAGTCCTGTGTGTTTGCACACTGAGCAGATATCCACATTTTGCATCACTTTCATTTTAATTTTGTCTTTACCTTTCATATACTGATTGAGGAACTGACGTAAAGAGTTGAAAGATTTGTTAGGAATGGCACACATTGTCGTGCACGGCCATTTGTATACTGGACGGTCTGGTTCAGTCGAATCAAGAGGTCATTCTGAGTTTTCAGGGGATACTTTTCTATGCAGTGTTTCTTGTTCCATGATGCTGTTATTGATTTTTTCATACCCTCGTCCACTGCTATGGATGGCAATTGTGTTTCTTTGATTTTGTTTGTATGCTTCTTCATTAAAATATGGTTCTGTGGTTGTTGTGTGACTCCATTCACCTCCACAGATATGTAAGAAGTTATTTTTGTTCACATTCCATTTATTGATAAGTTCCTTTTGTAGTTTCTTACTTAGTTTTGTTAGTGGTTTCATCCTATTTAACACTAATATAAACAGCTTCCTTTTGAGAAGGATTACACTGTCCGCGAGAGCTTGTAGGATTAATTTTCTATGGTACGTTTTAAGGGTTGAGGATGATTCCAGTCCTCTTCTTATTAGATTCTGAAGGACTCTGTGGCGAAACATTTTTGCTAAAATACTTTTTTTACTATAGGTTCCTGTTACTATATCAGGATTAATAGGAGCATTCTTAGTAGTACTGGTAGCCGATTTTTTGTGAAGAGTTTTGTGTTTCGTGCCACATTTTGTTGGAGGAGGTAAAGTTTCGGTAGTTGAAGCTTCCTTTGTTTTGCTAAACGACTGTATTAGCTGTTTTGTTCCAACATTCTCTACAAACTCTGCTACAGATGGATGCTTAGGTTGGACACTTTTATTTCTTATTTGCTCTATTTCTGCGTTCCTTTCTACGGACTTGCTTTTTGGTAGGCATTCTTTGGGGTCTGTTGAAAAAAAGAAGGCATGGTTTGGTCTGTTGTACAATGTATGTGTGCTGTGTGCATGCGTGCATGAGTTTGATGGGGAAGCTCTTTGTGGTGGTGTGTGAATGTGCATTGGCCTCTTACAATGAGTTGGGAAGGCTATTTTTCTGTTTGTATACTACTACAATGTGCTTCAGATGAGAGCACAAAGTGGCCTAGTGGTGAGGAGAAGCATTAACAGTAAACGTAATGGCATAAAATTGAAGAAGCTATTTGTATTCTAGTAGTAACATTCTAAGGCTTCTGTATGTTATTTGAGTTGCAAACACACAGGGATTTGTGAGCCATTCTACATGTTATTCTTTGTTTAATAAATGGGTATTTGTGGGTAGAATGGTTCAGAAATCACTGTTTGCTTTGGTGCGCAAATAAAATATATAACCCACACCGTCTGTTTGAGGAATAGTTAGAATATAAAGGTCGTACTGTATTTACTTTTTTTGCAGAATGACCAAGTTTCTTCGGATATGTCGTTTGCAGTGTAGATGCTGTTGATTTTCAGGAGAGTAGTCTTCACTGCGATTGTAAAAAGGAGAAAGTTAGTAACTTTGTGTGTTTAAAGCAGTGAAATTACTGTATACGTTGTATACGTTAATTTTGTATATTTCGTTGTATCTTTCGTCAGAGTATTCTCCTATGATATTTCAACACAGTGCATGTGGCATTTCACTTCACTATGTGCTGCCTTTGTATGTTACTTGCAGTATGTTAGTTTCAGGTGCTTCAAAAATGAGTACAATTTTTAGGTTTAAGCTGTGTTATCTATAGCAGAGAGGTTTGTAAGCGATAGGTCATTATAGTAGATGGGAAACATTTCTGTACTTTCATATTATAAGTACGATTTCGAAAAATCGGAAGCCCCTCAGAGGGAGATGTCACCACAGCAATCGGGAGTGTTTATTTTTCTCATAGCATTGGAAGTAGTATTTATGTAGGCAGTACACAGTATAAAATTGTGCCATTTTCTAATGGAAAATCGAGTTTCGCGCTAAATAGGGAGGGTTGTAACGTATGTATAGGTTATGCGGGAGACAGTAAGAAGTAGTGCGGTTTGTCCATGAAAAATCAGGCCTCTTGCACTTAAAAGGGGAGCGTTGGTATGTATTGGCTATGCAGATTTAGTAGCATTAATTTGTTTAAATGAAATCATAAGGGTTGTACATGTTCTCTGATTAAAATATGCATACCTGAAATTTATACGCATGCATGTGCACATGCATGGAGCTGTATGTATAAATCCGCGACACTTGCACAGTAGTTTTTGAAGTAGGTGCTTTGCAATGATATGCGACTTGCATTTGATCACTAATACATTTGAAGTGCGAAATTTTGATGATGAAGTTAGATGTAGGGATGTTGAATGTGATTGGTGGATGGTTGTGTGACTGCTTAGCTGTGTCCAATGAGGGAATGGATTTGCGAGTGATGTGGAAAGGCTAGAAGGATTGGCTAAGAGTTACGTGCCGCACGTAGACAACGCTTGTCCGCTGGTAGGGCGTGCCACATACAGGGTTTCTACAGCAAATCCAGCATGGAAAGGGTACTGTAGGCATCAGCCAATCAGATTTTCACATTGCTCTTTTGTGTCGAAAGACGGTAAGTATACTGAAGATGGCAGAGGTGCAGAGGGTCAGGGTTTTGGTCCTTGGAGATATTTTTGTACAAGGTTTACAGCACTATACCGAAAGTAGGCATGTGGCACACCATTTCGATGCGAGAGGAGTGGAGGTGGTGTGGGGCGCTGAGACTGATCGCAATGTTGCAGCAATTCTGCAAGTTTGCACCGAGATGCCTTCGAGGACCACTCCTCATTTGGTAGTTTTGCACTACGGTGCTTGCCATTTGGGCTACGTCAGTTCACATACTTCGTTCGAAGATTTGGAACAGTTGGTTCAAGCAGTCATGAACATCTTTCCAACTGAAAAATTATTTTTTTCTGGGTTACTCCCTAGAGGAAAATGGGACAACAGTTCTGTTTTCTGTCCTGATCAAAATATTGGGAGGTGTAACATCAATCGCGGCATGCATGCTTTTATGTTACGCGCTGGTGTGTTTTTTTGCAGTCACAAAAACATTGTTCCCAGTAATGCGGCTTATTTTGAAGCAGATGGTGTTGCGCTATCTTCTTTGGGAAATGCCATGTTCTTTTGGAATAGGAGGCTTGGTTTGGAAAAGGTTGTGTAATGGTTGTAGGAGGAAAGTAAGAACAAAAAATATTTTAAAAAAACAAAATAACAGGTGTCTGTAAGGCATTTGCCCAAAAAAAACTGCTCTTTTCAGAGCCCACCTTCAAGGGGAAAAGGGGAATAATATTTAAATGTACAGTCGTCACGCTCTGATCCTGAACCCGCCTCACCCACCTTCTTTTTTGTACTGAATGTTATGGGAGTCCCGAGCTCCAGAGGCAGCGCCACGGGGTGACTGTGCCCCACTTTGGAGAATCATATAGATGGTTCTCTCCCCTCCCCCAAATTTGGGAAGGGCTTGTGCTTTGGAGGGGTGTCGGTTGCTGGTCACCTGAACAGAAAAAAAGTTTTTCACTACAGCTACCAGAATCCTTTGAGTCTGATAAGACACACCTGCTTAACAGCCTCCCTGATGATTATTTGAGATATGAAAGCGCTATGCGGAGAACAACTACAGACCACAGAACTGCAGCCGAGGGATCTAACCGTGTTAAACCTGAGTACCTGATTTGCAGCAGAAGGGATCTAACCCTTTGAATATTTGTCCGTTTTGGGATGTGACCCAGCTACTTACTTTTTGCAACAGGTTTTATTGACCAGGACCAGGAGTGCGCGCCTCACCCACTTTCTTTTTTGTACTGAATGTTATGGGAGTCCCGGGCTCCAGAGGCAGCGCCACGGGGTGACTGTGCCCCACTTTGGAGAATCATATAGATGGTTCTCTCCCCCCCCCAAATTTGGGAAGGACTTGTGCTTTGGAGGGGTGTCGGTTGCTGGTCACCTGAACAGAAAAAAAGTTTTTCACTACAGCTACCAGAATCCTTTGAGTCTAATAAGACACACCTGCTTGACAGCCTCCCTGATGATTATTTGAGATAAGAAAGCGCTAGGAGGAGAACAACTACAGACCACAGAACTGCAGCTGAGGGATCTAACCCTGTTAATACTGAGTACCTGATTTGCAGCAGAAGGGATCTAACCCTGTGAATATATGTCTGTTTTGGGATGTGACACAGCTACTTACTTTTTGCAACAGGTTTAATTGACCAGGACCGGGAGTTCGCGCCTCACCCACCTTCTTTTTTGTACTGAATGTTATGGGAGTCCCTGGCTCCAGAAGCAGCGCCACGGGGTGACTGTGCCCCACTTTGGAGAATCATATAGATGGTTCTCTCCCCTCCCCCAAATTTGGGAAGGACTTGTGCTTTGGAGGGGTGTCGGTTGCTGGTCACCTGAACAGAAAAAAAGTTTTTCACTACAGCTACCAGAATCCTTTGAGTCTGATAAGACACACCTGCTTAACAGCCTCCCTGATGATTATTTGAGATATGAAAGCGCTATGCGGAGAACAACTACAGACCACAGAACTGCAGCCGAGGGATCTAACCGTGTTAAACCTGAGTACCTGATTTGCAGCAGAAGGGATCTAACCCTTTGAATATTTGTCCGTTTTGGGATGTGACCCAGCTACTTACTTTTTGCAACAGGTTTTATTGACCAGGACCAGGAGTGCGCGCCTCACCCACTTTCTTTTTTGTACTGAATGTTATGGGAGTCCCGGGCTCCAGAGGCAGCGCCACGGGGTGACTGTGCCCCACTTTGGAGAATCATATAGATGGTTCTCTCCCCCCCCCAAATTTGGGAAGGACTTGTGCTTTGGAGGGGTGTCGGTTGCTGGTCACCTGAACAGAAAGAAAGTTTTTCACTACAGCTACCAGAATCCTTTGAGTCTAATAAGACACACCTGCTTGACAGCCTCCCTGATGATTATTTGAGATAAGAAAGCGCTAGGAGGAGAACAACTACAGACCACAGAACTGCAGCTGAGGGATCTAACCCTGTTAATACTGAGTACCTGATTTGCAGCAGAAGGGATCTAACCCTGTGAATATATGTCTGTTTTGGGATGTGACACAGCTACTTACTTTTTGCAACAGGTTTAATTGACCAGGACCGGGAGTGCGCGCCTCACCCACCTTCTTTTTTGTACTGAATGTTATGGGAGTCCCTGGCTCCAGAAGCAGCGCCACGGGGTGACTGTGCCCCACTTTGGAGAATCATATAGATGGTTCTCTCCCCTCCCCCAAATTTGGGAAGGTCTTGTGCTTTGGAGGGGTGTCGGTTGCTGGTCACCTGAACAGAAAAAAAGTTTTTCACTACAGCTACCAGAATCCTTTGAGTCTAATAAGACACACCTGCTTAACAGCCTCCCTGATGATTATTTGAGATAAGAAAGCACTAGGAGGAGAACAACTACAGACCACAGAACTGCAGCCGAGGGATCTAACCCTGTTAATACTGAGTACCTGATTTGCAGCAGAAGGGATCTAACCCTGTGAATATTTGTCCGTTTTGGGATGTGACCCAGCTACTTACTTTTTGCAGCAGGTTTAATTTACCAGGACTGGGAGTGCGCGCCTCACCCACCTTCTTTTTTGTACTGATCCTGTAAGTGTCCGCAAACATGGCGGTAGTTTGCAGGCGGCGCATATTACCAACGGGGATTCTGGGGTGGAGAAGCATGCAAATGAGAATGTGCCATGGTAGCGATTGGTCAGTAAAGTTCAGTGGGTGTGTTCTGTACGGAGAAATTTAGTGAGAACGTCTTTTCCCTGACAGGAGACCAGACAGCCATGGCTCTGTGTGCTCGAAAACAGATTATCTGGATTTTGGGAGACTCATGGATACATTGGTTGAAGGGGCATGCAGAAAGTTGCGGTCTATGTGCAGATCTTGGATTTCCTCATGTGGAAGTGCACTGGCATAGCGTGAGTGGAATGAGGTGTCTGGACTTGGTACCTCTCTGTGCAACTTTACAGACAGAGCGTCATCCTGATATACTTAACATTCATTGCGGAGGAAACAGTTTAGACCATGTCTCTGGAATTTCTTCGCAATTTGCAATGAAGGAAGGACTTGCGAAGGTCATGGACATGTTTCCAAATTGCCAAATAATTTTTTCCCGTATTGCACAAAGACAAATATGGCTGCGTTCTTCTGCATTTGGTCCACAAATGGAGAAAGCGAGGCGCAATGTGAATAAGGCTGTTTGTGCCTTTCTAAGAGATGTTGGCATTTCCTCATTCCACAATGAAAACATTTTGTTTCGCAGTTCTTTCATTTTTCGCAGAGATGGAGTCATATCACATATGCTGGCAATCCGATTTTTCTTCGCAATGTATAAAATGCATTGCGACTTTTTTTGGAATCATAGGGCCTGATCACGACTTCGGCGGTAACCCCTAAATCCGGCGGTAGCGCTAATACCGCCGGATTTAAGGGTCTGCCGAATCAGTGCATTGGCGGATTTCGCCCCAGCTTTGAGCTAGGGGGAAATCCGCCGAAAATTCGTGCTATTACCGCCGGCGGGAAATCCGCCGGCGGTAAGAGCGTGAAAATTCACCATTGAGCCCAATGGGGAATGGGGCATTCCCGAATGGGCTCAATGGGGAATGGGGAATTACTTTACCGCCAAACTCGTGATCCGGCGCTATTAGCACCGGGGAGTTCGGCAGTAGGGCTATTACCGCCGGCGGTAATACCACCGGTGGTAACGCCCAAGTCGTGATCAGGCCCACAGTCACCTATTTGGCAATCCGTTTTTTCTAACCTACATTTTTTGAAGCACACACCACCACCAAAATCTCTTTTCAGAGTCACCAATTATTCCCAGCGAAAAGTCTATTGGTTTCGCTACGCATGCACCCTCCATTTTTGTGTGTCCTACGACTGTCCGCAGACATTTCCAAAAATGCATGGAGGCCTACAACGGTCACTTGATAGTTCTATTGTTAAACTGACAAAGGCGGCTCTGAAAATAGCCTTTTTTGTAATTTTTGTTATTTTCAAGTTTACTGCTTTTGATGACACGACATACTAGGAGAGGAGGGCAAAGGAGGGTAAGGAAGGGACACCAACCACAGGGATAAGAAGGGGCAGGTGGAGAGAAAAAGATATAGGGTGGGCTTTACTTAGGTAAGGAGCAATTCTTCTGGTGTTCCATGACCGTAGCCTCAAAAGCACTTCGAAGACTCTCCCCCCTGCAGAGTACTACGTCACAGTACACACACAATATTGTGACCCTCGAAAGGTAAGGGTCGACAGCATGGCGAATGGCTTGTGAGGCAGCTGGAGGGATGTGCTCCCCCACAGGAGTGTCTCTTGTGGTGAGAGGATCGGACACGGAGGATGCTGTGGAGGGACTCAATCTACTACGTTCTTCGCATGGCACCACCTTGCGAATGTCCGCACTGTGGAAGGAAGTTAGATGTCGCTTCATGGTTGTCGTATCAAAGCTGTACGCACCAGGTCTCCCGCGACTAAGCACCAACTGGCACTAGTTACACTTGACCAGTTTCGCACGTGCTTACGGTACATTCCCTAAAACAGAAAACAACCGCCACACGCACGACTCCCGACGAGTGTTTGTAGTGCGGAGTTCCTCCACCTCATTTTCTTCTTCCTCTTCTTCCTCCATCTCTAGATCCTCACCCGTATATCCCGCTGCAGGCCCTTGGGGAGGTGGTGGCGGTGAAGGGTTTTGGGTTGGTGCTGAGTATAATCAAGCAACAGTAGCCATGGATGCCATAAGGAGTAGTTGCCTAATGGTCGCTACATGTCAAGCTCCGGTTCCACCTCCCCTATCTCCTCACCTGATTCTTCCTTGAGAGGATTCTTCTTCTTTGGAAGCTTCTTCTTCTTCTTGTTAGACGACTTATCCTTATAAATCCGGACCTTCTTTTCGCGGAGATAAGGTCTATCCCCTCCAGAGGCCACCGTGACAGTAGTGGGAACCTGTCTCGGGTGCCTCTAGTGGGGCCAGCCTCACTTACAGGGAAAAAGCCAAAGCAGAAAAAACCCTGTAGATCTTGATGGTAGGAGATGAGGTGGACAGTCCTTGACCACCCAGGCCGTTGAAAGAATTAACCTCTCCTAGCGGAAACCGCTGTGGGCAGACACTGCAGGTGGATAGCGAGGGCTGACTCAAAGTAACAGATATCAGCGACCAGTTTACCAGACAGAGCTCGGAATAAGACTTGCAGGTAGAACCTTTCAATAGCAACAAGGAATACGTAAGTAAGTAGCGGGATACAGACGAAAAAGAGGAAAGAAAAGGAGAATAAATGGTATAAGCAGGAAACCCGAAATGTATACCCAGAATAGATGGCAAGATACCGCCGAGTAGAAAATAAATCAGATAAAGGAAGAGTGTACCGCCTTCCGAGCGGAGCCGAACAAAAGTTGGAAGTATCAAGGCAAATGTAAGTAGCAAACAGTGCAAAATAGTGCCACGCACAGAGAAGGCGGCAGGCAGTAGAGAAGGAACGGCAAGAAGCCGAGCAGGAAAGTAGGAGGAGCCTCGTACCCAGGTAAGCAAAACAGCAAGGCACCGAAAACGGTGAAACCGCAGAGTACACACCGTGTACCCAAAGACTCGATGGTAGGGTTGTAGCGCGGCTGAATAGGGAAGAAGGAAATGCAGCTAGAACAAAGGATGTACAAGATTAGGATAACGTTGAAAGGTAAGGCGGCTAAGAAAGCCCAATGGAAGGTAAAAGCTAGAGGGTAACGGAGCGTTAGCGTGCGAGAAGTAAACACAGATACAACGCACTGCACAAGGGGGCGGAGTCAGAACTTATAGAGTCCGCCGCCATATTGGATGAGGACTAGAGCGAGATAACTCCCAGCTAGTGCCGCCAGCGGTTCCATAACTTCCACCCCTGATTCCTGACAGTATACCCCCTCCTTCTCGGGGATCCCCCAGGTTTGCTCGGGTGTAATTGATGGAATCTTTTTACCAGACTGGGAGCATGGAGATGGCTCTTAGGTTCCCAAGACCTCTCAGCTATCGGATAGCCTTTCCAATGTACCAGGTATTGTAACCTGCCTTGGCGATACCTGGAATCGATTAGCCGAGCCACCTCGTATTCCTCTGGAATCTCCTCCACCTGAGTAAGTCTCCGACGAGCTGGTCTTTGAAAGGGGTCCTCCTTATGCTCTTTGAGTAAGGAGACATGGAAAACAGGATGTACCCTTTTGAGAGATATCGGGAGCTTTATTTTGTAAGCCACCGGGTTAATCTGTTGAATGATGGCGAAGGGTCCAATAAAACGTGGGGAAAACTTCCCAGTATGGACCCATTTTGGGAGAAATCTGGTGGACAACCAGACTAATTGTCCCGTCTTCCATCCTGGGTTAGACCGTCTGCCTTTGTCTGCCCATCTCTTTTGTGTAAGACGGCTCGCCAGGAGGGCCTTCTTGGCTAGATCCTGTACCTCATGCAAGTCTTTAAATGTACCATCCAAAGCGGGGATCTTGGTAGTTGGTGGAATCACAGGAGGTAGATGGTGTGGGTGGAATCCATAAGTACAAAGAAAAGGACTCATCTGAATCGAACTTTGCAAAGTGTTGTTATAAGCAAACTCTGCTTGCGAGAGGAATTGAAACCATTCCTTCTGTTGATGACTACAGAAACATCTTAAATATTGCTCTAGGCTGGCGTTGAGTCTTTCCGTCTGGCCATTGCTTTCTGGATGGTAACCAGAGGAAAGAGCTCTTTGTATGCTCAAAATACGGCAGAGGGTAGCCCAGAGTCTGGAGGTGAATTGAGATCCTCGATCCGATACTATAGTCCTGGGCAATCCATGTAAACGGACAATGTCTCTAAGGAAGGCAACTGCCGTATCAGGGGCTGTTGGGATTTGTTTGAATGCAGTGAAGTGTGCCAATTTACTGTAGGAATCCACTGTCACCATGATTACAGTCATATCATAGGACTGGGGGAGATCCACAATAAAGTCCATGGATATGTGTTCCCAAGGGCGTTCCGGAAGAGAAGGTTGTTGCAACAATCCGAATGGTTTGCCCGTCTGGTATTTACTGGAGGCACAAACCGCACAAGTCGACACATATTGATATACATCTTCTCTAAGCCTTGGCCACCAAAAGTTCCTTTTCAGTAGTTCACAAGTCTTCCTGATTCCTGGATGGCCACTCAAAGGGGTGTCATGGCACCAGGAAAGAACCTTGCTTTGAAGCTTCTTGGTAGGGATGAATAATGCCTTCTCATGATAGAACAATCCATCGTCTCCTTGAACCACAGTTGAAGGAAGCTCAGTGCAGGTTTGATAATTAGGTATTAATTCTTCCAGAAAGGAGGTGGTGGAAGCCAGAATCTTAATTCCAGGTAACATCAAGTCTTGTCCTTGACAGTGCTCCGATCCTTCTCCTAGACTTCGTGATAATGCATCTGCTCTCTTGTTTTCTGTCCCAGGAATGTAAGTAATTACAAAATCATATTGCAAAAAGAAGAAGGCCCATCGGGCATGTCTTGCGTTGGAGCATTCCATCTGCTGTATGACCCTAAGATTGCGATGATCCGTGCGGATGATAAAGCAGTGAGTGGCACCTTGTAGGAGATGACGCCATTCTTGGCAAGCCAATTTGATGGCCAATAACTCTCTTTCCAAGACAGAGTAGTTCCTCTCACTACTGGTCAGTGTCTTGGAAAAATAGGCTATGGGATGTTCATAGCCATCGTCCGAACATTGTAATAAAATTGCTCCTACCGCTCCTACTGAAGCGTCAGTTTCTAGGATGAACTGTCTTGACTGATCTGGTTGAGCTAAAATGGGTGCGGTGGAGAACTTCTTTTTGAGAAAAAGGAAAGCCTCTCGGGGTTCCTTGTCGAAGGCGAACTTAACTCCCTTCTTAAGCAATGAAGTTAGTGGGAGTACCATTCTAGAAAAGTTGGGAATAAACCTCCTGTAAAAGTTGGCTAATCCGAGGAAGCTCTGTAGTTCTTTAATGTTAGTTGGTTCCCTCCATTCCATGATTGCCTTGACCTTATTGGGATCCATCTTGATGCCTTCTTGTGATAGGATGAATCCTAGATAAGACACTGAGGTTACTTCGAATTGGCATTTTTCTGGTTTGACCAACAGTTGATGGAACTGTAGTCGGTGCAAAACCTCCTTGACTTGCTGCCGATGATTGGCTAATTCTTCAGAATAAATCAGGATGTCGTCTAGATAGACTACTACTGACAAGAATAACTTGTCTGCAAACACCTTGTCCATATATCTTTGAAAAACTGCTGGAGCGTTCACAAGGCCAAACGGCATTACCTTGTATTCATACAACCCAAAAGGGGTCCTGAATGCCGTCTTCCACTCGTCTCCGTGTCTTATTCTCAGGAGGTGATAGGCACCCCTTAAATCGAGTTTGGTGAAATACCTTGCACCCTGCACAGCCTCCAGAATGTCACTTATAAGGGGCATAGGGTATCTGTCTCGGATGGTTATCTTGTTGAGGCCTCTGTAGTCTATGCATGGACGTAGCTCAGTAGTGTCCTTCTTTGGTATAAAGAATAAAGAGGCTCCACAAGATGATCTTGATTCTTGGATTAATCCGTTTTGGAGATGGGCATCGAGATAGATTCTGAGAGCTCCTCTTTCGGGAAGAGACAAAGGGTGCATTCGACCAAAGGGCACCGTAGAGTCGGGTAACAGGTCAATACAACAATCTTCGGCCCTGTGTGGAGGTAGGCTTTTAGGAATGGTATCTAGGAACACCTCAGAATATTCCTGATACTGAGTTGGGACCATTGACACGATTAAAGGACCGATGACCCTAGTCTCTTCTTTGGCTACTTCCTTGATGAAAAAAGGGTCCATACAATTTGTCTTGCAGATCTGGGAGTCAAAGCTGACCCTATTTGCTGTCCAATCTATATAAGGATTATGCTTCCTTAACCAGGGAATGCCTAATACCAACGGAAAATGAGCCGCTCGGATCTGGTCAAAAACCAGAACCTCTTGGTGGTGGTCCAGTGCCATTCGCAGGGGAATTGTCTCACTTACAATGGGTCCTGAGGACAAGGGTGTCCCATCTACACCTTCTACGGGAATGGCCCTTGACTTCGGTTTTGTGGGAACATGGTTCTCCTTAGCCCAGTGTAGGTCCATAAAGTTTCCTGCGGCACCGCAGTCCAACATCACCAACACTTCGACTTGTTTAGTATCTGATATCCATAGAGAGACCTTAAACACCATCAGACTATTCGCTTCGGAGTCCTCTATTGTTCCAGCATGGTAGCAAGGGTATTTGGCCAATCCCCCGAAACTTCCCTTGCCACAGTTCGGGGGTTGTAGTTTTCCTTCCGCCTGGGAGGAACTTCTGGACAATTCCGTAATAAATGCTTCGAAGATCCGCAATACATGCATAAACCTGCCTCCTTACGGCGTCTTCTCTCTTCCGGAGTAAGAGGACCACGAGTAGCCCCAATCTGCATGGGTTCCTCTGTTAAGGGAGGTGTTCTCTGAACCGGAGTTTGGGTGGGTAAACCAGTCACCTGCTGGTTTCCGCGAAACCGTCTTCTTTCCTGACGACGTTCATGTAATCGGAATTCTATCTGGAGGACTAAGGTCATCAAGTCTCGAAAAGAAGAAGGACGAGCTACTCGGGCTAGCTCGTCTTTAATTTCGTCTTGAAGACCTCGTCGAAAAATCGTTTGCTGTGCTGAGTCCGGCCAATCCGCCTTGGCTGCAAGTCTCAGGAATCTGGAAATGTATGTTTGGACGTCTGTGTTTCCCTGACGGACGTCCAGGATAGCTTCCAAAGAAGAGTACAAAACTTCGGGTCTGTCAAACCTGTCCTTAAAGGCAGCTATAAATTGGTCGAAGTTATTCAATGCAGGATCTTCGTTAGAGACTAACGGTGTAGCCCAAGACAAGGCGTTTCCGTGAAGATTGGCTATGATGAATCCAACTCTGGATCGATCAGTTCCATAGGCATGAGGTCTGAAGGTGAAGTATACCTTACAGGCGTCCAAAAATTCCTTAAGTCCTCCCGGATGGCCATCATATTTGCCAAAAGAGAGTGGCATAGTAGGTAAATCCCCATGATCATCTCGGTGTAGTACGACCTGCTGGCGAAGGGCGATATTCTCAGTTCTCAAAGACTGGACTTCCGTAGTGAGATTCTGTATGGCTGCGACCAGCTCTTGGTACTGCTCCAAGGATGCCATGGGTAAAGTTGGGCGTTGTATTCTGTCAAGCTCCGGTTCCACCTCCCCTATCTCCTCACCTGATTCTTCCTTGAGAGGATTCTTCTTCTTTGGAAGCTTCTTCTTCTTGTTGTTAGACGACTTATCCTTATAAATCCGGACCTTCTTTTCGCGGAGATAAGGTCTATCCCCTCCAGAGGCCACCGTGACAGTAGTGGGAACCTGTCTCGGGTGCCTCTAGTGGGGCCAGCCTCACTTACAGGGAAAAAGCCAAAGCAGAAAAAACCCTGTAGATCTTGATGGTAGGACATGAGGTGGACAGTCCTTGACCACCCAGGTCGTTGAAAGAATTAACCTCTCCTAGCGGAAACCGCTGTGGGCAGACACTGCAGGTGGATAGCGAGGGCTGACTCAAAGTAACAGATATCAGCGACCAGTTTACCAGACAGAGCTCGGAATAAGACTTGCAGGTAGAACCTTTCAATAGCAACAAGGAATACGTAAGTAAGTAGCGGGATACAGACGAAAAAGAGGAAAGAAAAGGAGAATAAATGGTATAAGCAGGAAACCCGAAATGTATACCCAGAATAGATGGCAAGATACCGCCGAGTAGAAAATAAATCAGATAAAGGAAGAGTGTACCGCCTTCCGAGCGGAGCCGAACAAAAGTTGGAAGTATCAAGGCAAATGTAAGTAGCAAACAGTGCAAAATAGTGCCACGCACAGAGAAGGCGGCAGGCAGCAGGGAAGGAACGGCAAGAAGCCGAGCAGGAAAGTAGGAGGAGCCTCGTACCCAGGTAAGCAAAACAGCAAGGCACCGAAAACAGTGAAACCGCAGAGTACACACCGTGTACCCAAAGACTCGATGGTAGGGTTGTAGCGCGGCTGAATAGGGAAGAAGGAAATGCAGCTAGAACAAAGGATGTACAAGATTAGGATAACGTTGAAAGGTAAGGCGGCTAAGAAAGCCCAATGGAAGGTAAAAGCTAGAGGGCAACGGAGCGTTAGCGTGCGAGAAGTAAACACAGATACAACGCACTGCACAAGGGGGCGGAGTCAGAACTTATAGAGTCCGCCGCCATATTGGATGAGGACTAGAGCGAGATAACTCCCAGCTAGTGCCGCCAGCGGTTCCATAACTTCCACCCCTGATTCCTGACACTACAGCAGTAAAGGCAGAACAACTAAAACTGCTATAGCCCGAAGCACAATGAAGATGAGCTTGGGGGTGTGGCCATTTATAGTGGTGGATATGTGCGCCTCGTGACCATATTGATCACTAAAAAGCACTGCAAAAATTCTAAAAGACACAGGTAGAGCTATTGTATGGGGCATGTGAAATGGTGATTTTATACTGTAAAATAATTTACCATGTATGTATAAGTTTTTTGCAATGTTGCGGAAGCAGACAAACTGCGCAAATTAGTCCACACGCTCAGCGTGGGTGCGGTCACATGATGACGTCCTGAACACACCCGCCAGGGAAATGTGTGCCCACTGAACAGCAAATGCAGACTAACAAAAGTGCGCATGCGCGCCGGTGTTCTAAGGACAGTGTTCGGGTCCTGAAACTAATTAAAAGTGTGAAACAAGTGAGACGGACAGTTACGGACAGGTGTGATGTTCGCAGTACTTATGGGTGTACTGCGCATGTGCGTACATGATCTGCTGACTGTACGGACAGGTCCAGTGTCCTTAGGACACCTCCATTTTGTTTGACTACGAACATGCCGGCCACTGCGCCTGTTCTACGGACGGTTCCGTCTTGGCTGCGGATGATACGGACAGGTATGGTGTCCTTAGGACACTCTCATTTTGCTCATTTACAGACATCACGGACACCTGGTGTGTCCTAGGAACATGTTTTATCTCATTTGTGAGCTGTACGGCGAGGTATAATGTCCTTAGGACGCTCCATTCTGTTCATTTATGCACAACTTGCACAGATGGTGCGTTCTAAGATCAGTTCCATCTTGGTTGACATTGGTACGGGTAGGTGTATTGCCGTTAGAACATCCACATTCTATTGCTTACAGCTAGCTCGAACAGGCGCGCAAACATTTTAAATCTTTAAAAAAAAAAAGAATTCCTCAAACCCTTCGACTACAACAAATATACAAAAACTTTCTAAAAACACACACACACTTCAATCAACGGAAATACAGGGGGAAGCAGATAATGAGACGAATATAGGGGAATTAGGGTTCAACACTGGCTGATTCTGAGGAGATGATTTGTGAGGGGAAGAGGGGATGGATATTTCTTCAAAACATCTATTTTCTTCTTGAAGGTTTGGGGATGGTTCACTAGAAAATGGAGAAGGGGGGCAGGTACAGGTGGGATAGTGATAACGTATTTTTCCTCTCACAAATTCCTCCACAAATTGCCTTAAAGGATAGTTCCGGGACTTTTTTTTTATTGTCCCTACGGTTCGGCCATGTGTTTTTAAGCATAAATCGGTAGATCGTAGAAAACTTTCCTATGGACCTTACCCGACTTTTCATCCATTAACGCACTCGAAATCAGCCGCCATTTTCTGATAATCCTATCATTTCCCCCCATCGACCTGGCTCACCTGCTTTTGCGGCACTAAATCAAATCCCCCGCCCCTGAAACAGACTTTATCAAAACATTCATATTCCCCGCCTCTATCCGTGACGTGACTGTGCTGCGTAGGCAAACGCGCCCAGGCGTTTTCTATGCGACTCCACACAGAACCCGGAAACCAACACAGATCAGCTCACAACACAGCGCGCCACAATTCGGAATATGAAACTGTACTTTTAAATCAAACCGCAAGATTGTAAATTTGGTAAAGTACATTTATTTGACATCAAATGTTTAGAGAATATTCAGCGATTTGCATTTTTCTTTGCTCTCGATCCAAAATAGTTTGTCTTGTGGCAAGCGATGTTCGTGTGCAGTACACAGGGTGTTGGTTTACGATACAATAAGCTCTTCGGTCGCACTGATAATCGCATGGCTGTTCCAACAACGAGGCACTAGGCCACCACAACGGTCTGTATGTTGCATCTAGCCGTTAGTACCGCGTAAGGGCATACTTGTTCTTGGCGATCGTCCCATAAAATGGTCAGGGTGGTAACGTTGTTCACGCGGAGAAGCAACTGGCGGTTGTAAAAGCCATCCGCCGGTGTCTGGTACTCGTGACACATACAATAATGAAGGATGTACCTGTTTTAAAAACATAAAAAATGAAATTAGTCTCACCATCAGATCTTTATTAAAATTATTCATTTTATATATTAGGTCGGGAAATTATTTCATAGCTAGGACAGTGCAACTGGGTATTATACGTCAAGGGGGGGCTGTAGGATACTGAGACAGTCCCCCAGTGCAGGGGTTGACAGGGAGGCAGTGCAGGTGGAGAGTGGAAGGGCCCAGGACCGAGGTCGCAGACAGTGGACCAGTTGTAGCAGGGGAGAGGGAGAGAGAAAGCAGAAGCAAAGAGGAAGGTTTTGAGGTGCTTCCGTAAAAGGAGATGGTTCTCCTCAAGATAGTGCGCGGTACAAAACAATATGCCACATAGAACGAACAAGTACAAGTTAACCCGTCTTTAAAGCTACTGTATAGTAATTAAATTGCGGTATAAACTCATCTAAAGAGTTACTTATATTATATTTGCATTTTCCATTGTGTCTGTGCGTAGGGCAGCCCCGAAATACCACTCCTTCTATGCCGACGTTATTTCTTCTAATGAACGAATATTAAATGGCTTTCGTTTCTGAAATTATATTCATTATCGTTTCTTAAGTTATTGCTCCACACCCCCAAAAAGAAGTCTTTCGGGATGGTCCCGGCCTGTCAAGGTCAAATAACAATAGAACCTTATACTGAGTCGTGGGCCATTCCCGCACCCGAGAAAAAAATCAAAGCAGCTGACCTTCACTTTGAACGAGCACACATTCCTAGTTAGCTACATTCAGTGTAAGGCCATCTCACAGGACTCACAGAACAATCACTTTTATTTACACAATACATAGCTACACATATTCAATGGGCCTGCGACATGAGGAGACTCGAGAGAACAGACAATCAAATTACAATCATTTAAACCGTGATGTGTATTTCTCAATGAGCTCTGCTTTAGGTGGACATGGAACAGAGGCAATGTTGGGTGGCAATGCAGTTGTCCCCTGCACAGGTTCGTTCACAACTCCATGTATGTGCCTATCTAGGACATCAACAATAAGTCTCTCAATAAACTCATATTGCATATCCTCAAACACTGGTTTGATCACCCATTGTTTACTTCTTTTAGTGAAGGCCTTATTGTAGCGAAGCGTCCCTAAAGTTCCGGTCGTCCTACTTTGTTGACGGCCAACATTATGGTTATGTGCCAAGACTGCTAGAAGAGTCCGATTTATCATGCCCTCCATGCCAAAATGCAATTGTTTTGGCCTGTACTTTAGGCACATACTGTGGAACACCTCCAAATCTCCTGTGTGGCAGAATTCCGTGAGTCCCCTCAAATCTCTTGTTATAGTTTTATCAAATACAATCTTTTCAATGGCTTTGTGAGTGGGTGATGAAGGAATCAACCACTTCTTCTTCCGTGACTCCTCTGTGGACAAATGGCCATGTTCACAATTGTGGAAATGTTGGTTTGTGGTCCAGCGGTGAACGTTGCTACAGTGTAGCATTACTGACCACCATTTTTCCAGTAGAATTTCCAACGACCCTCCACATGTTTTTGAGCTCCACCAAAGATGGTTGCTGATTGACTTGGACCAGTGTAAAATACCTTGCATATCTTTTTTTTTACCTGCAGCCGACATTTATTTATTGATTGTTTTTGCAAGATGCCAAACGTCAAATTGGTGATTTATATTTTTGTACTCTTCTCTCATTGTCTTGGCAATTGAAACGTGTCTGTCCGTGGCTATCAGGTCGATCACCATTCCCCGCGATTGTAGTTCTTGCAATGATGCTACAAAGCCAACTTTCTCCATGGCCACTGAGGATGTACTTTGTGACACCTGCACGACCACCGAACTCACAATTTTCTTACTTTCCATGTCCTGAAAGTGGTAGGTGCAGTACTTGGCTGAAAATCCTGGGCTGTCGCACTGTCCATCACCGGCTAGCCTGAACCGTTTGCCCGCGAATGTACTATCAATAGACATTTTTTCCATTCTCCAAGCTTCGCTAATGGCTAGAAATAGATAATCGGTTTGGTATTTGTAGAACTGAGTTTTCGCAATGAAATGGATTCCCACAAACTGAAAGAAAGACTCTAACTTTTTAAAACTTGAACCACTAAAAAGTGCAGCCGCTGCACAAAGTAGATTGCCTGCTGGCAGTTGCCCCAGCATGGGTTGTGCAGACCATGAGAAAGGATGATATTTTGTACAGGTGACATGTATTTTAAGGTTAGTGCCTCGAATTGCACGAGTCACATTAATCAATGGCTCCCCACATACTTCCCCACCAACCGAATGCCCACATTTCATCCGAATAATAATATCAATCAAACAACTATCGAATACAATGAATTTGGCCTCTTTCCTTATACTGTCACTCTGCATCCCAGCTGGTTCGGCCTGTAACGTTGAGGACATGTCACTCACATGAAAGGTAGAATCTCTGATATCGTCTTCCGCTATGTTCAGTGATATTGATGGTGTTTCATTGTCGTCCACTTCATTCTCTTCCATTGCAACATCTGTTCGTTCTCCGGCGATGGGTGGATAAAACAATTTCTTCAACTTTCTCGCGGTCTTAGTTTTTGTGGGTGTGGATTCTGTGAATTGATCTCCGACTGCATCCGAACTACCAGGAGGACATTCAATATCAATGGCTAGTGGTGGTATAGCTCCGTTGTCAATCACTTCATATTCTTCCCATTGGAACGATGCATCTCCAGTCTCAAGTCCCTGCCAAAAGTTTTGACAAGCAACATCTCTCGTTCGCTTCACTGTCTGTGTAGATCTAGTTCGTACACCCACTCGCAACTAGAGGACATATTGGAAAAGCGATGTTCAGTTTAAACACAACTTACAGTATTGAACTATTAACAGTGAAAAACAACATAATATAGTGACCAGGAAACTAACCTTCTTTTGCTTTCTTTTCTTTGAAACTTTCTTGCCTCGAACTTCAACATCAGGACGCTGTTGCTCCGACTCGTGTGTGCATGTCTCCACTTCCTCTTGCGCTGCAACGACTATATTTTCATGATAAGCACATCCATCACGCACTGACGCTCCATCGACTCCCTGAAACATAGAACTTTCATTAGTATGTATAATAATATTGAAAACACAAAATGTACTTGGGGACCAATACCCACGTACATCTCAATAGCAAAACACGAATGAACGCTTTGTGTAGAACATTCAAACGACAATTATTCACGCATTGTTGATCTAGTTAGATGGAACTGTCAAGATCCATACCTCGGGCTCCTCATAGACTTCCATTGATGATATTATTGAAGATGATGCTTCAGTAACTCCCTGAAACACAGTAATTGCATTAGTATGGTTTTCTATTTTGTTAAAAAGAACATAAACTTTGTGCAGGCGTCAACGGCTCATCTAAATAGACCTGCACAAATGATCAGTTGTCTAAAATAAATAATGGATATCTAAATATGATTCGATTTGCTCGATCGTTGGAAGTGTCACCACCCAGAGATCTGCATCAACTACTAGGGGTGATGTTCTTGTAGAAGAAGCTCCGTCATCTCCCTGAAACATAGTACTTGCGTTAATAAAGAAGGAAGTATAGCGGATGTAATCACGTCATATGATTTCGCTTGATCGAACTGTCAGTATCCATACCTCGAAATGCATAAGAACATCAAGGGACGATGTAACTGCGGTGCACACTTCTGCAAGCTGTTGCGCCGACCCGTAACTGCATGCTCCCCCTTCTTCTTGGACTAATGCTCCATCGACTCCCTGAAACATAGGACTTTCATTAGTAATGAACACAATATTGAAAAAAGAAGAAACATAGGAGGGCGACGACAGAAGGACATATCAATGGCTAAAAACGAAAGAAACATTGTGTGTAACAATCACGCTACAAGAATGCAAGATCTGATGATCTCCATCGATGGAACTGTCCGGAAACGTACCTCGAGCATCTGAGTGACATCAACGGTTGTCGTCAATGCGTTGGACTCCTCAGCATCTCCCTGAAAGACAGTACTTGCATTATTTTGGATAACAATAATTATAACTGAAAACAAAGACTAGAGGACGAGTACAAGGGTGTACCATTAGGTAAAATAATTACACGATAAATTAAAACTATTGATTTACATGCCTAAAACAAGTCAGTGGCAGAATAGCTAAGTAAGATTACCCGATAGGCGCTTGAAGTGGCTGATGACTGCAATAACGACACGGATGGAGAATCTTCCGCCTTCATATTGAGTGGATACATAAATGGGGAAATTATTGTTAGCTAATGCTACACACTACCGCAAGGCCGAGAGATAAATACGTAAACTTGACTCACCAGTGGAGGGATGTGGACGAATAGAGTGGGAATAGCGGTTGAGAGTAATTTTCGCTTCGCTCGCGGTGTGTTCTTCTTTATTAGCAATGATGTGGAGTACATGTCTGAGCTAAAGTGCCTGCTGCAGATGCGGTATCGATCACCCCTCTTGTCCGCAAAGACTTCTAGGACTCTACTTTGAAGCTCAGACGGTGGATATCCGCAATATCGGACCCATTCTCTTATCTGATCTATTGTCTTAGGGAAAACATGCATTATAGTACCTTCAGATTTTTTATGGGTCTTCGAAGGGCAACCGCCAATGGAACAGGCAGGCATTGTGGAAAGTTCTGAAAATTAAAGATCAACAATTCTCTATGAATACCAATGTGTTAAAAAATTAAATGACACATAAAAGGTTCAATGCAAGGTTCGTTTTGGTTCTTGGAACTATACACGTTATTCACATGCGGATAAGTATTTGAATAACTTTAAAAAAATAGAAAAATAATTTGACTAAACTCAGAACATGTGACTAGTTCCTTGCATGTACTGTCTTGAACGAAAAGAAATTGGACGCAAAAAGATTATGGTACATGGCCTTACCTTGACGAACAAACAGTTAGATGCAGGGATCAGAGTAGTTTCTTGTAGTAGAACAGGGAGCAGTTCACAGGTTGCAAACTGACGAGTTTCCTCGAAGTGGTCACGGAAGTTCACAGAGACGAAGAGCAGATAACCAGCACCTTCACGGGTTGACTAGCAAAGCCAAAGAAGTTCTCATTAGAAATATGAAGTGAGTTATAAAGAATTCGAAAGAGGGGTGTGTTTGTGAATGAATGACGTGTATATGTCGTGGCATTATGCGGTTTGCAGGGGGGCGTCCAGCGTGAGGGGGGATGCTTGGCAGGAGACACGGGGTCTGGAGGTAGACATGGGAACAACAACCCATGCTCTATAGACCACTTTGAAGTGTACATGGTCTTTGGCACCTCTTGGCCTTTATCGCTCCCTGACAGCTCCACTTGCCAGCACAAGTACCCCGGTGCGAACTGCCTTTGATAGGGCGGGGGGTGGATTGGGGCGGTGGTCGTGCAGACAAGACACAGGAACACTCATGAATGGAGACACACTTATGTGGATTGCAGGGGGGCGTCCAGCGTGAGGGGGGATGCTTGGCAGGAGACACGGGGTCTGGAGGTAGACATGGGAACAACAACCCATGCTCTATAGACCACTTTGAAGTGTACATGGTCTTTGGCACCTCTTGGCCTTTATCGCTCCCTGACAGCTCCACTTGCCAGCGCAAGTACCCCGGTGCGAACTGCCTTTGATAGGGTAGGGGGGTGGATTGGGGCGGTGGTCGTGCAGACAAGACTCGTTTGCCGCAGGGCCTCACCAAGGAGAGGCCATCTAACTGCATGTAAGAGGCAGGCTGCAGGATCTAGTACATGGAAGGCAGGGGGGTGAGTTTATAAATACCTCACCCTCCCAGGAGAATATATGGGTGCAGTTCACCCTGGAGACCCTGGATGCCTAGGCAGTTAGTCAGCAGCAGGCTGGCCTGTGGTGGCAAGGCGGCACGGGCCAGAGGGGGTCATCTCTGTACCCGGTGCCCAAAAGGATGATTTATTATGATCAACTATATTGATTATTTACCTGTAACCATGTTTTGTATCAATAAAATCCAACGGCCTTTTATTGCCAACGCTTGAACAAAGTGGTGTGGTAAGTATTTTTGGGGGAGGAGGCAAGGCCGGGAGGCTTGATGCCAACCCGCAAAATAACATATGTATGTCTGCTGCATATGGGTTCAACGGTTATGTGGATTGAAGGTGGGCGGCCAGCGTGAGGGAGGATGCTGGCCGGAGACATGTGGTGTGACAAGACAAGGCACAGGAAGACTATTCAATGGAGACACACTAGATTCATTTAAAAAATCAAAACAACCATTGTTAAAATATATGTTGGGTTTTATTTTAGATCTTAATTTCAATTGAACATAAATAATAAACATTACACATTGTAAAGTTCCGGTTGCAGCATATCCAGGGAAAATCCGCGGTATTGTCCACTATTGTTAAGACGGATTTCTGAACTCTGTCCTGGTGGCGCAGAAGTTCAGAAGGCCAACCTAATTACTTGGAACAGGGTAACCTCTGGACAAGCCAGACCAATCAAGGTAGCGATCGCGGCGGTCAAGACTAGGTCTCAAGAGGGGTGAGGGTGACTGAAAGCCCGCAATGAGCACACAAAGCAAGAGCGCTTACAAACTACTCCAAACAGTTGTTCTATCAAAAATAGATACACATTTATTTTAAGGCCTTTAAAAGAATGACCGTAGCGAGAAAATCACAATATCACAATATTAAACCAACACATACCATATCAACACAATATATATACAAATACACAGTCGCAAGCGTTTAAAGCACGAAATATGTAGTCCACCTGAAAGGAAAGGAAAACAGGCAGTGCGATAACGCTTTAGACTCAGTTCGCCTTCAGAGGCACCTAACTAGATGGAAGTCCGAGCCCTGCGAAGAGTGGAGCCTTGTGCTCAAAGTACCTGCCACGCCGGTGCCAACGGGCAAAAGGGGAAGCTCTTCGGAGGAAGTCAGGCAGTTCGGGTTAGTGCACAGCAGAAGGAGAACAGGTTCCGCAACTCAAGCGCAGCCTCCACAGCGGGCAGAAGCAGAGCGCGAGTACGGCCAAAAGGGTGCTGTTTTTACACAGCAGGGAAAAGCAATGGGATACTGCAGGAGGGCGACCAGATCCTAGCTAAACTACTCACCGGTCCCCGAAGCAAGCAGACCCAGGCTTCTCCACGTTAGTTTCAGCAGCTGGCAGGTTCAGAAGAGCAGGGAACGCCTCGTAGTCGTGTAGAGCAAAAAGACGTCCCAATCGACGAAACCAGCACAGTTTTGTTGCCGCAGCAGGACAACGGAGCGGCCGTGTGTATTCAAGCCAAATGTACACTCCTCCCTTCAGACTTGGGAACGCCAAGTGTACGAAGCGTGGGAGAGTGACAAGGACTCGAAATACAACACAACCTGGCGGCAGTTACAGAGCAGGACTCCCTTGTAAGCTGGTCAGTCAACTGGATGGCCCAGAGACACTTCCGAAGGCTTACTTGGCAGGAGATGATGAAGTCGCCGGGAATAGCTGTTCCTGCTATTCCAAAGGTCGAAGCACCAGTTCAGGCCTTCTGGTTCGATCCAAGGAGGAAAGGGTTTCACAGGACGACAGCAGTGCAAAGGAGGATTCCTTCAGCGGGTCACCAGCGATTCCTCGGTCCAGCCTCTTGGTTGCAGGATACTTGGCTCCTGTATTCCTTCGTTCGTGAGAACTCAGGAGATCGACATGGCAGTGGTGTTTCCAGCTCCCTCTTATCCACGGTTCCCTTCGCGCCAAAACGGAGGGGAGCCAATGGGAGATCCGCACATCAACACACATACCATACGTGGACCAATCACGGACCACCGTGGTCCCAGGCATTCACACCACCCCAGACTCTCTGGCACCCAGGATGTGTATTGGGACCAGACATCCCAGCCCACACCCTGGAGGCACACAAACGACATGTAGAAGCCCGCGAAAGCAACCACGTTTCGCGGGAAAGTACATGCCCAAATAAGGAAGGCCCCGGGTCGCCCGACCTGGGGAAGGTGAAGGGAGCAAGACGGTCAGTGGACAAGACAAAGGAGCCTCGTGGTCTGGCCATTTTGGGAGCCAGGCCACCATTTTGGGTTCAGTGCGAAAAACGTGCTCAGAACGCCAAAAGGAGCTCAAAATAAACAAAACGATCGCTGCCACCATTCGAGTCCCTGAATGACTTGCACCGATCAAATACCATCCTAAAAGAGTATCTAGGGTCTGTAGAAGGCTAGAGACCCAAGAGAGCTGTAACTTAGCTTACAGTGCCCTCTTGTGTCATGTTGCACTAAAGCCGCAACATGATAAAGGAAACTACGGGAAACAGCGTTCCCCGGTACTGACTGTCTTAAGGGCATGTCAGTTTCCCCGTAAGAAAAGGAGCGAAAGCCCAGAGAAGTGCGGCAGAAGGCTGTACTTCTCTGGCAAAGTCAAGAACAAGGTTAAAAACAATAGCAAAAAGTTTAGGGGTTGCCACATGGAAGGAAAATTCCCTACAATTACGAAATCTTTCCTAACACTCGCCCCTCCCAGACTATGGACAGGGGGAACTAATCCACCCCTGGATGAGTCTCTTGTTCAGGTCGGTAAAACATTCTGGACAACCCATAAGCATTGCTATGTTGGACACCTGGCCTATGCTCAATAGTGAAGTCGAAGTCTTGTAGACTTATGGACCACCTAAGCAACTTTGGATTCTCCCCCTTCATGTTCATTAGCCACTTTAACGGCTTATGGTCAGTCTGCACAGTGAAGTGGGTCCCATAGAGGTAGGGCTTCAGCTTTGTTAGGGCCCACACAACAGAGAAACATTCTTTCTCTACCGTGGACCATCTGAGCTCTCTGTCCTTAAGCTGGCGACTAATAAAACCGATAGGGTGTTCCTTACCCTTCTCATCTACTTGTGATAGTACAGCTCCTATCCCAGTGTCAGAGGCATCCGTCTGCACGATAAAAGGTCTTTGATAATCAGGGGCCCTGAGCACAGGGGCCTGGCACAAGGAGTCTTTTAAGCCATTGAAGGCCTTCTCACACTTGTCGGTCCAAGTTACCTTCTTGGGTTTCTTCGGAGTTGTGAGGGCAGTCAGAGGAGCAGCTATGGTGCCATAGTCTGCCACAAAATTGCGGTAATACCCCGTGAGTCCTAAAAAGGCTCTCACTTGGGTTTGCGTAGTGGGGGTAGGCCAGTCTTGTACCGCTGGTACCTTACTGGATAGAGGCTGTCTCTTCCCTCCACCTACTTCATGTCCAAGGTAAACCACTGAGCCTTGTCCATTTTGGTGAGGGGCCACTCGGACACCCTCAAAAGAGCTTTCTGAAGGACTGCTTTTGAACAGGTCGGGGAGAGGTTCAGACTCCTCTTCCTCAACGTCTGAAGCAAATAGCAGTGCTGCGATTTCGCCGCTTGGGACGAAAGCCTTCAGCCTATTCACGTGAAACACTTTTGGAGCCTGTCCAGGCCTTCCAAGGTCCACTGAATAGTTAACCTCACCCAGGGGCTCCACCACTGGGTAAGGGCCTGACCATTTGTCCTGTAAAGCTCGAGGCCTTATGAGATTCATGATCAGGACTTGCTGACCAAGTGTAAAGTTGATGAGGGAAGCTTTCTGGTCGTACCAATGTTTCACCAGCGCTTGCTCTGCCTTCAATTTATCACTGGCCAAGCCCATCAGAAGTACCATCTGTTTTCTGAGCCCTAGCACATAATCAACTACGTTGGTAGTAACAGGGGGAGTGGGCATCTCCCATCCCTCTTTGACGATGGCTAAGGGTCCCCGTACGGGATGACCGAACAGAAGTTCGAAGGGGCTGAAGCCAACACCCTCCTGTGGTACCTCTCGGTAGGCAAACAGTAAGCATGAAACAAGAAGATCCCATTTTCTTCTCTGAGGCTCCTCCAGAGCCCCAATCATGCTTGTTAACGTCCTGTTGAAACGCCCCCCCAGACCATCGGTCTGGGGGCGGTATGCAGAAGAGAACCTGTAGGTGACCCCACATTCTTTCCACATAGCCTGCCTATACTTCGACATAAAGTTGCTGCCATGATCCGACACAACTTCTTTAGGGAAGCCAACCCTAGTAAATCTGCCGAGTAAAGCTTCTGCAACTGACTTGGCAGTTACAGTTTTCAATGGGATGGCCTCAGGATACCTGGTTGCATGGTCGACCAGCACCAGGATAAACCTATTGCCTGAGGATGTTTGCGGGTCAAGGGGACCAACCATGTCGATCCCTACCCTTTCAAATGGTACCCCCACAACTGGGAGCGGTACCAACGGAGCTTGGATTGTCGCGCCAACCTTACCAGACAACTGGCAGGCAGCACAACTCCTGCAGTGACTTTCTACTTGCTCCCCCATCTTGGGCCAGTAGAAGTGCATGGATAACCTTTGCTTGGTCTTCCTCATACCGAGGTGACCAGCAAGGGGAACTTCATGCGCCAACTGCAGGAGGAAGGGCCTAACAGCAAGGGGAACCACCAACCTCCTATGGTCTCCTTCTGTAGACTCTGTGGGCTCACTATGCAGGAGTCCACCTTCCTGGTAAATCCTATGCATCCCAGGAGGTTCACCCTCAAGCTGGGAGCAGGCCTGTCTCCTTAGGCCTTCCAGAGATGGGCACTCACGTTGGCCTTTACTGAATTCGTCCCTATCAGGACCTCCTTCAACTAACAAGTCTTTTAGTTCAGGATGATCGTTGGGGTCGAATACTTCAGGCATCGCCACCTCCTCGTCAGGCCCGGGCGATTGACCAACTTCCTCCACCGCAGTGGTAGGCGAGCTCGGGGGAATATTCTCTTTCCCTCGTTTTGACTTGTAGACTCCTTTCGCCTTGGGTTTCCCCTTCGGCTGGGGCGGCGTATTGGACTTGGCCAATGCTGCCCGTGCTTGAGACTGTGTGTAGGGTCTTTCGGCAGTGTCTCCTACGAGCCCTAAAGCTCTGAGATCATTACCCAACAAGACCTTTCCCGGGACGTTTCTCTGAATGCTCACTGGAATCCTGACTGCTGTACCATTTAAAGTAAGATTTACAGGGATCACGGGAAACATACGGAGGGGGCCGTCAGCCAACTTAGTGGGCATCAGAGTAGCTCTGGCAACTTCCTCTGAGTCTACCAAGGTAGAATCCACTACAGTGCGACTGCACCCACTATCCCTAAGAGCTGGAGTATCCACTCCATTGATCAGCACACTGTCTTTAAAGTAGTGCTTGGTATTATCCGGAATCCTAGCATAAGCCTCTGCGACTTTAGGCTCCCAGGAACCCAGGGACACTAAAACTACCTCAGCCTCTATTCCGCTGGGAAATGAGTCTGAGGAGAAGGATGCTCCTGTAATCTCTTCTTCCTCGTAGGAGGAGAAGGCCAGATTAGCGGAGTGGACCCCCAAAGGTCTAACCTTACACCGGGGATCCCCCTTCACATGGTCAGTTGCTCCACAAGAAAAACAAGCCCCAGTGGGTCTGTTTACGTAGGGAGGCTTATTGTAACCAGAGTTCTGTTTCGGAGGCGAACCTCCACTACCCTGTGAGTTCTCTTGTGTCGTACCCTTGTTTTTCTTTTTGTGGCCCTTATGGGAAGAAGATTTAGCAGATTCCCCACCCTCCATATCTTTGGACTTTTTCCCTTCCTCCTGCTTACCAGGATGAGTTTTGTCCTTATGGGACACTCGATGTGACACCCATAAGTCTGCTGCAATGGCCAGCTTCTTAGGATCTATCTCCTTCGAATCGGCCAAATGCTGCTTAAGCTCCGGGGAAGAAGAAGCAAAAATGTGTTCCAGCATGACAAGATTTATCATGCCTTCGAAGGTAGAAACCTTATAACCTTCGACCCAGCCAGTTAAGTTTTTCAAGGATTCAGCGACATAAGATACCCAAGTACCACCTTCCTTTTTCTTATACTCTCGAAAACGCTTTAAATATTGGGCCGGAGTCTTCCCAAACTTTAAAATTAGAGTTTGCTTTAACATTGCGAAATCAGCCCGCTCAGCCTTCGACATTTCCATAATGGCACTGCAGCCAGAATGGGGCAGTCTACTGAGCAACCACGCAATCTTATCAGCATTGTCAACTTCTTGAACCTCGCATGCATACTCAAACGCATTCAGCCAGTCCATAATGTCATTCCTTTCTTCATACACACTGAGCAGATCTTTCGGAAACCGTGGATGAGAGGAAGCCCCAGACCCATGTCTAGGACCCTTGGATCCATTTGCAACCTGAAGCTTGGCCAGTTCCAACTGGTGATCCCTGTCTTTCTGTTTTTCTGCCTGTTCGATTTTTAGTTTGGCTATGCTGAATTTAAGCTCCTGCTGCCTAAACCGCAGCTCTTGCTTCTTGAATTCAAGCATAGCCTCCCCATCAACACTGGCAGAGGAAACATTAGACATTACATCCTCCCTGTCCTCGTGGTCGCGATGGATCAGTGCAGCGGCAGAACCGTCGGTTCTGCCAGTGGGAGCAGCCCCACCACCTTCTGCACTGCCCTCGGAAGTTATAGCGTCAAGCTGCGCTTCTTGCCACGCCACGATTCGCTGGATCATTTCCAATTTTGTGCCTTGAGAGGAAACACCTCTCTCCGCACACATCTTTTTCAGCGTTTCTGATTTGGAAGCATTTAAAGTTAACAACGTATTTGTTTCCATACTGTTTGATAGGACTATGGCCTTTTTAAAGTTATATTACAACAATTCACTACGTGTACTGTTTGGAATAACCTGAAATGCCTTAGTTCGAGCGCAACACCGGATACCTTCAGTCGTATCCCACCGCTGTACACCAATTTGTTAAGACGGATTTCTGAACTCTGTCCTGGTGGCGCAGAAGTTCAGAAGGCCAACCTAATTACTTGGAACAGGGTAACCTCTGGACAAGCCAGACCAATCAAGGTAGCGATCGCGGCGGTCAAGACTAGGTCTCAAGAGGGGTGAGGGTGACTGAAAGCCCGCAATGAGCACACAAAGCAAGAGCGCTTATAAACTACTCCAAACAGTTGTTCTATCAAAAATAGATACACATTTATTTTAAGGCCTTTAAAATAATGACCGTAGCGAGAAAATCACAATATCACAATATTAAACCAACACATACCATATCAACACAATATATATACAAATACACAGTCGCAAGCGTTTAAAGCACGAAATATGTAGTCCACCTGAAAGGAAAGGAAAACAGGCAGTGCGATAACGCTTTAGACTCAGTTCGCCTTCAGAGGCACCTAACTAGATGGAAGTCCGAGCCCTGCGAAGAGTGGAGCCTTGTGCTCAAAGTACCTGCCACGCCGGTGCCAACGGGCAAAAGGGGAAGCTCTTCGGAGGAAGTCAGGCAGTTCGGGTTAGTGCACAGCAGAAGGAGAACAGGTTCCGCAACTCAAGCGCAGCCTCCACAGCGGGCAGAAGCAGAGCGCGAGTACGGCCAAAAGGGTGCTGTTTTTACACAGCAGGGAAAAGCAATGGGATACTGCAGGAGGGCGACCAGATCCTAGCTAAACTACTCACCGGTCCCCGAAGCAAGCAGACCCAGGCTTCTCCACGTTAGTTTCAGCAGCTGGCAGGTTCAGAAGAGCAGGGAACGCCTCGTAGTCGTGTAGAGCAAAAAGACGTCCCAATCGACGAAACCAGCACAGTTTTGTTGCCGCAGCAGGACAACGGAGCGGCCGTGTGTATTCAAGCCAAATGTACACTCCTCCCTTCAGACTTGGGAACGCCAAGTGTACGAAGCGTGGGAGAGTGACAAGGACTCGAAATACAACACAACCTGCCGGCAGTTACAGAGCAGGACTCCCTTGTAAGCTGGTCAGTCAACTGGATGGCCCAGAGACACTTCCGAAGGCTTACTTGGCAGGAGATGATGAAGTCGCCGGGAATAGCTGTTCCTGCTATTCCAAAGGTCGAAGCACCAGTACAGGCCTTCTGGTTCGATCCAAGGAGGAAAGGGTTTCACAGGACGACAGCAGTGCAAAGGAGGATTCCTTCAGCGGGTCACCAGCGATTCCTCGGTCCAGCCTCTTGGTTGCAGGATACTTGGCTCCTGTATTCCTTCGTTCGTGAGAACTCAGGAGATCGACATGGCAGTGGTGTTTCCAGCTCCCTCTTATCCACGGTTCCCTTCGCGCCAAAACGGAGGGGAGCCAATGGGAGATCCGCACATCAACACACATACCATACGTGGACCAATCACGGACCACGGTGGTCCCAGGCATTCACACCACCCCAGACTCTCTGACACCCAGGATGTGTATTGGGACCAGACATCCCAGCCCACACCCTGGAGGCACACAAACGACATGTAGAAGCCCGCGAAAGCAACCACGTTTCGCGGGAAAGTACATGCCCAAATAAGGAAGGCCCCGGGTCGCCCGACCTGGGGAAGGTGAAGGGAGCAAGACGGTCAGTGGACAAGACAAAGGAGCCTCGTGGTCTGGCCATTTTGGGAGCCAGGCCACCATTTTGGGTTCAGTGCGAAAAACGTGCTCAGAACGCCAAAAGGAGCTCAAAATAAACAAAACGATCGCTGCCACCATTCGAGTCCCTGAATGACTTGCACCGATCAAATACCATCCTAAAAGAGTATCTAGGGTCTGTAGAAGGCTAGAGACCCAAGAGAGCTGTAACTTAGCTTACAGTGCCCTCTTGTGTCATGTTGCACTAAAGCCGCAACATGATAAAGGAAACTACGGGAAACAGCGTTCCCCGGTACTGACTGTCTTAAGGGCATGTCAGTTTCCCCGTAAGAAAAGGAGCGAAAGCCCAGAGAAGTGCGGCAGAAGGCTGTACTTCTCTGGCAAAGTCAAGAACAAGGTTAAAAACAATAGCAAAAAGTTTAGGGGTTGCCACATGGAAGGAAAATTCCCTACAATTACGAAATCTTTCCTAACAACTATCGCTGGGGAAATGTTGGCTAATGGCAAGTACGGCACAGGCAGGTATTACTCTCCGAACGCGGTGTCCGAGCCTCCCGTGAAGCCACCAAGTGAAGCAACGATAGGCCACCAGCCTGTACCACCTGTGAAAAAGAAAGACGCAAACTGTATTAAAATGACAAAACTTTCTTATCACTGTCGATTCAGGTAAAAAATGTCATTCTGCTTTGAAAAAAATTCTATCTAGAAAATGCACAATATGGAACCAATTTACATGCATTCGAATGATATGTAGATGTAATTTTATATGTGGGAGACGACCATGAAATAGCAGTGGCATCACTGACATCACAACCAGAGTATACTTACTCGTTACTCGGATTACGCGGACGAACAGTGCCGCGAAGTTCGTGCATAAGCACCATCATCATCCTCAACACGGTCCGTGAGAGGCAGGCTTCCCTGAACTCTGGCAGCTCGGTGATGCATTGCGGACTTGGCTCGCCTTCCGAAATGTAGGCCAAGCACCCGGAATTTTCACGGCAGCAGCAGTTCTCCTCCTCAGTTGGCATTAGCTCGCACCGATTGCACGTGCACCAGGTGGAGACGCCGTCCATGCGACATGGTCCAGGCTCTTCATCCGTTGACTGGTCCTCCCAACTGCCGTCCGAATCCCCATCGTTTTCGCGTGCTTGCCTTTCCAGTAGTTCTTCCCCGGTGTACTCGGGCTCGTACATATACAGCATTATTGTAGCCATTGTGTGGTAAAGAAAGTAAAATAATTTACAGAGATGGTACAGGTGTTCACAAGGCCTAGAAGGGGCGAAGGTAGCTGACCAGAGCACAGAAACGAGTCACAGAATACTCAAAGTAACACAGAGAGAGTAATGGAATCGAAAATCTGCTGCTGTGTGTTGTGAAACGGTGTGTTTATACTTATTGAGGAAAGAGGCGTCCTGCCATTTCCATGGCGACACTTCATTAGCTGAGGCGCAGCGATTGTTGACACGAAACGTGCTTTGGCGTTGGGAAATGGGCGGTACGCGTCTGCTGATGTCAGGCTCAGGGGCGGGGGATTTGATTTAGTGCCGCAAAAGCAGGTGAGCCAGGTCGATGGGGGGAAATGATAGGATTATCAGAAAATGGCGGCTGATTTCGAGTGTGTTAATGGACGAAAAGTCGGGTAAGGTTCCATAGGAAACTTTTCTACGATCTACCGATTTATGCTTAAAAACACATCGCCGAACCGTAGGGACAATAAAAAAAAAGTCCCGGAACTATCCTTTAAACTGTTAAAATTGTCATTTAGTGTGTCCATTTTCAGTTCTATCCTTTTCAGCCTGTCTTCCTCTGTGTCGTTTGTTGGCCTTTCTTCTTTTTTTTCCTGGTCTGTTAAAAGTAAATATATATATATATGTTAAATGCCCATAAAATACTGACCATTATTTTGCTTATGCAGAGCACTGTGTACCATTATTATCGCTATCTTTGGACATTTCCCCATGTGGAAAATTCTCCTCCAGCCACTCCAAAGTACTGCACATTTCTGTGTCAAAACAACAGAAAGAAATATTTTTTTCTGCCCCACATACCAAAAAAAGTACACACACATATAAGAAAAATGAGGTTCACTTACTATTTTGTTGCAATTTGTCTTCGTTGTAGTGCGTGCGTCTACTGTCGGCCCTGGCTGCAGAGTTTCTGTGAGGTAATTACGTTGGAGGCATACTTTTTTTTGTTATGGTATAAACCATTTCATTCTACATGGTCATTTAATGCATGGTTTTTGTTTCAGACGTTTAGTTTTCCCTATTTATTTACTAGTACATATAATGTCTTTATGTGTCCTTTTTCCAAGTTGAGCATTTTTTGTGTGAGACAATAGTACTATTTCAGATACCCCCTGACTGTTTGGGTACTGTTGACCTCGTCCGCGCCCGTCCGCAGACAGGCGCTCAGTCCGTGCCTTTCAAATATCAATAGCGAGGGGGTTCTGTATGTTCTATGTTACATGTATATAAAGTAAGCAGATTATACTACATATCTCCCAAGATCACATGATAGTGTATATTCAGCAAAAAAACTTTATTACCGCAATGTTATGTTTAGGTTCCCCTTCAAAAAACCTGTGAAATTCAGTAAAAAAAACTTTGTAAAAGGGACGTTATGGTTAAGTTGCCCTACTAAAAACCTGTACAATTCACTAAAAAAAATAAAAAAAAACTTTGTTAAGGGGACGTTATGGTTAAGTTGTGCTACGAAAAACCTGTGAAATTCCCTAAAAAATACTTTATAAATATGACATTATGGTTAGAAGTAAAACTGAAAAGCCCCTGAAATTCGCCAGTTATGGTAGGCTAAGCAACCATAACTGCCCACACCACTGTGCACTGCTAACACTAACACCCAGGACATCAAAGATGACATCACAAATGTCATTGATGACATCACTGATGGCATCACATGTGTAGCCCCTTCGTTTTTGTTCACTGCTATATCTAGGCCAGGTGGGTTTATTTACTGACAGTCAGAAACTTAACTTTCAAAAGGTATTACATGTACAGATATTGCTATTCTCACATGTTCTTCCGATACTTTCCTTAGAATTTAATCGCATCCTATGATGTACATATATAGGGGAAAAAGCAGGCCAGAAGCACAGCAATTATTTTTGTGCGTGAATAGAATCATGTAGATTATACGCAGTTGCTAATGATAGTGCCTATTGTTTGCTTACTTTACTCTCCATATATAAGCCCCATATTTGTATGCATTGTAGTCTATTTATGTTTTGTGTGTATTACTAGAAATATGTAGTAAGTGATGCATTATTAGCAACTTAGTACATGTTTCACAGACCAGAAAAGTCTGATACAGAAGCATTCACCGTTTTATTATACAACTTTGGAAAGTACAAATATAGCACCTCTGTGGTGTATGCTGCAGCCAATACCTACATTTCTGTATGAGTAGCTTCCTGTACTAGAAAGAACACTGCAATGGAATTTTCTTTAGAACACTAAATTGCGTGATGAGGTATGTACTTTATTACACATGTCCCGATAAACCCTGATACTTTTTTTGCCAAAATTACATTCACAACCCCTTGTCTGAAAAGTAAATACACATGTGATGTCATCAGTGATGTCACCAATGACATTTGTGATGTCATCTTTGATGTCCTGGGTGTTAGTGTTAGCAGTGCACAGTGGTGCGGGCAGTTATGGTTGCTTAGCCTACCATAGCTGGCAAATTTCACGGGTTTTCAGTTTTACTTCGAACCATAATGTCACATTTATAATGTTTTTTCAGGGAATTTCACATGTTTTTAGTAGCGCAACTTAACCATAACGTCCCCTTAACAAAGTTTTTTTTAGTGAAATATATATATATATATATATATATATATATATATATATATATATATATATATATATATATATATATATATATATATATATTACAAGGCCCACGGTAGTGGCCGTGTTGTTATGGTTAAGTTACTAAACCCATAGGAAGACCACTTTTTCGGCGGCTTATAACTTCGCTCCTCCTGGAGGAATCCTCACCAAACTTTGCAAAAAAAGTATATGGCCCGCTCTGAATTCATTTGCCAAGTTTGATGAGGTTTGGTGCAGGAGGAGAAAAGTTAAATGGGGTCCCAAAAAAATGTGTTTTCTATAGACTGAATGGGCGAAAACTTTGTGCACGGCTACATGCCGAATGGCTGGACGGGTTTGCACCAAATCTGCGGCAGGAGTGGGACCTTGGGTCAGAAAGCGTGCTTTTGTGTGTTTGGTGCAAATCTGACCAGTATTTGTGTTGTAAAGAACTGAAATGTATGTCTCAAAAAATGTGTGATATCTGTCTCCGCTCCACGGACCCATTTCCCTGTTCGCTCCGCCGTCAGAAGGCTCATTGGCTTGCAGTACACCGTGCTGTCAGCGAACTTCGGACACGGCCGGTGGTTGGCAGGAAGGAAGCACGCTGTGCGTCAAAGTTTTTGGAAAACGCTGCCATGGTGTATCGGAGGATAGTGCCGCGCCGTAAGGGGTTGCAAAACATGGTTTGCAGGATCGGGAGGGTGAAAGAGGGGATGAAAAGTTTGGGGGAGTGAAAAGCGGAAAATATGATATATTTGTTTATTAGGTCAAAGAACACAGTGGTGTACGAGTTGTGTACGCGAGCACTACAGCAATTTTACCGCCCCGGAAGGGGTTGCAAAACATGGTTTACAGGATCGGGTAGATGAAAGAGGGCATGAAAAGGTTGGGGGAGTGAAAAGTGGAAAATATGACTAATTTGATTAGATCAAAGAAGATGGTGGTGTGCAAGGGGTGTACGTGAGCAATGCAGCAATTTGCGGGTAGCTCCTCAGGCGACAGCCTTATGGGGTCACTGCATGGATGCTCCATTGGGAATGGGCAGTGCATTGCAGATGATGCAAAGAAAATGACAATATATTATGCTGTTGGCTCGGGGTGTCGGTGTTTATGTTGTCTTTGTGGGTTTCCATTGTGTTGTGCCGGTGGGTAGGGGTGTCGTGTCAGTGGTAGGTTTGGCAAGTACGGTACGTGGCCAAATGTTCCCATGCATGCCTCCATTGGCGTGTAGTGGTTGTTGCCATTCACGCAGCTACTCACATATACTTCATTGGCGGGTAGCTGCACAGGCAACTATCATTCTTTGGTGGGTGCAGGCAGACTCTATTGGGGATGGGGAGTGCTTTGGAGGCACTATGAGGATATTTGCAGTTGGTGTACTATGTTGTGTTGTGCCTACAAATCCCCTACTGCCTTGTGTGCATGGCTAGGGCCCTTGGAGGTAACAGTCTGGCCACTGGTTGGAAGTAGGTTTGAGAATGTTGCCTTGTTTGGGTTTGTTACTATACCCATACGTACCTTTAGTCAGGAAAGCTACGTGGCCACATGTTCCCATGCATGGCTCTATTGCCTTGTGGTGGGTGTGCCCAGGGACTAGGCTATTGGGTGCTCCACATGTACCCAAGAGGCTAGGCCTTGGGCACAACCCCTGCAACGCAATGCAGCCATGTATGGGAGCACAGTGCTATAGGTATGTGCATTGCACACATATGTATAAAGATTGGATTACTTTTGCCTTAACTCATTTGGATGGTTGTAGGTCAAATGATCGAATCTAAATGGTTGACAGGACAAATGGTCGACACCAAAAGGTCGACAGGTCAAATGATCGAATTTTGTTTGTTTTGTTTTTTCACATTTTTTTTTTTTGGGGGGTGTCCCCCACTCAACCCCCCTTTTATTTGCTAAAAAACACTTTTTTCCCTAAACGAAAACCTAAAAAAAAAATATAACAAAAAAAATTCGATCATTTGACCTGTCGACCAAATTGTGTCGACCATTTGTCTGTCGACCATTTGTCTGTCGACCATTTCACTTGACACCCATTTGGATAAGTTATTATTACCATATATTCTTACATCCCACACATTTCTAATAGGTAAGTGTCCACGTTTGTAGAATCATTGTGCAGGACTTGTTAGACTTCCTACAGCAGCAGTGGTGAGACATGCCAGTATTTCCCTTTGGAATGGTGTGGCCGTCAACAGAGCCTTGCTTCAGAGAGTCTAGTAAGACATTGGGACATGTAAGGATTTATTTACCATCACACATTTGAGATATGGACCATTTATGCAGCTACTCACACATAAATCATTGTCGGGTACCTGCACAGACGACTACCTTCAGAGCCATTGGGGATGGGGAGAGTATTGCAGATGATATAGGGATATTTTCATTCGGTGTGCTATGTTGTGTTGGGAGTGACAAGCCCCTACTGCCTTGGTGCATGGCTAGGGCCCTTTGAACTAGCAGTCTGGCCACTGATTGAAAGTAGGTTTCAGAATGTTGCCTTCTTTGGGTCTGTTCCTATACTGATATGTAACTCTAGCGTACACTCTTGGAAGTATGCATCTCTCCTGTGGGTGGTCACCATTACAGAATGGGTGTGCAGGACATTTTGCAGTTGGTACACCATCAGAGGTGGCGTGCAGTGTCTGCACTTGCACATGGTGTATGCCATTGGACTTGTTGCCATTCACAGACTGAAATGCCACCATTTCTGTTTGGTATGGTGGGCCCCTGATAATACTCTGTGCTTTGAGAGTGAAGAAAGACATTGCGACATGGCACGCGTTACTAAGGAGCACACATTTAAATTATGGATAATGTACAGATCGACCCACATACATTTGCACTGAACAAAACCATCTACGCCAATAAGTCCCGCTACATACAGGATGGCAGACCATTTGACTGTTAGCTTTGTTTTGCTTACTTCTTGAGATGGCCAACAAAAGCAGGTGGTGTTCCTATTGTGTGCAATTCCAATGTGTGCATAACTTCCATTACCTATACGTGTGTGCACGATACACCATCGCAACAGGCACTGGCATAGCTGACTTCAGTTGTGGAGAATCATTGCTCACGTGTGCATGCCAGGTATTTCGTTACATGCGTGCCAAGCATAGTGCACTCTGTCATGCAAGCACCTCGCTCCGGAAAGGACCAACAGAAACAAAAGCAAAAGCACACATGTGCACACAGAGCTTACGGGTCCAGACCATTCACATACTTTACGACCAACCTTGCGAATTGTTGCAACAGTACAGAAGTGCCGTCTGTGCACTTCTGTACTTTTGTTGTCGTCTGGCAAAGTGGAAAGAAGAATAATGTATGGTCCTTGGTGGCCGATGTGGAAGAAGGAATTTTATTTGCAAGGTAAAGAAGGTACCAGTTGTTGCCTCTGTGATGTCTTATATCAAAAATGTTTGCAGGTTGATTCGTATGGCCGGAAACACAAATGGACATACAGGCCCATATCGGTCGGCCCCAATTACAATCACAGAAAACACATTGCTTATGATAATCTTGATATGCTTGGTCCACCACCCATCTGTTGGAATGTGGAAGGAGTGGCATGCGCAGTAAGGTGCCAGGTATCCAAGAAGAAACAGGAATAAGAATAGATGTAATAAGTAGACGTTATTAGTGGCAGCGTATAGGACATGAGTTTGTGGGAAGGATGCCGTAATCAGTGGCTGCCTAATAGACCATGTAGTGTGTGTTATTGAGTAGCATCATATGTTAACCCACTGCTTTGCTCGCTGGTTTGTACATGATGCTGTCCTTGTACGGCTCCACACAAGCAAAATGTCTTTGAAACATTCCCACCAGCCGTTCCTTGCATGTGTTTCCTTTTTATAAAAAAGTATTAGCGAGTGTTGTTAGACCCATGCCACAATGTTTCTGTGTGTGTCACAAGGAAAAAAGTTTTTAAAAAAAACTCATGGAGGTCCCCTTGGATTGCAGGAGAATTCAGGAGTTGTTTTGCTAAAACTTGCAACATTGAAATGGGACCTGTCCAAGTTTGTGTGCCGGTTGACTGCTGCATGCACCTCTGGCCGTTATTACTTTCAAAACAATGAGGGTGGGTAGAACTGGTAATTGTGAGAAAGGGGATAGTAAAGACAAAACACGAAATGCAGCATTGCACGAGTGAGCATAAGGGGTGCTGTTTCACATCATGAATTGCGTTCCCTTTTCGTTTTATCCTTTGAGTCTGGATGTCGAGGGCTGGGGAAGAATGGCAAGAAAACGAAATACAATCACAGTTGCAATGTACAGGGAATTGTGGAGACATGGCACTGTAGCGGCACGTGAATACTGCCATCACAAACCTCCATACAATGCACACAGAGAAAGTGTGCGGTAAAGTAAATTCCTAATTATGCATACAGAACTGCAGCCTAATACATTTTAATGCTAATACACATGTGATGTAAAGTTGTACTTGCATAACTTCGGCAATTTCCATGCTTGTATTGGGTGCATGACAAATTGCAGTGTACGGCGTATTGAACAATTGCAGACTACCTCTGGGGCACATGGGCAGAGCAACTGCAGTGTAAGTTATCTTTCCTTTTTTTCTAAAATTCCATGCAATGTCTGCCATTGGCGCTAATCAGGCTTCCCCCTCAAGGCTGTTTTACAATGAGCATTTGTTCTGTTGAACGAGAGGTATGTTAGGTTTCGCTTTCCGGAGATGATGCTGGGGAAAAAAAAGGATCCAGGCGGCTACGTGTTTCGATTGTACCATGCATTTCCAAATGTTGGAAGTGTCATTACGGTGACGTATAAGAAGAAATGCTGGTGCCGTACACATGCAGCACTGAATGCACAGATGGCAAAATATATAAAATGTACATTTACAGTTGCTAAGGAACATTTATAGGTGCAGTGTGTTATGAGGCAACGGTGGACGATGGCAGACTGTGTGTGCCCTGGAGCAGTATACGTGGGTGGCTCTGCCAATGTACGCAGTTTGGTGTCTTGCAGCATGAACATGTTTGGGACTGTAGTTAGTTGTGGGCAGGGTCTACAATATTGAGTGCATGGCTGGAGCCCGTACAATGTACTGGGTGTAGTGAAGCGTGTAGGGCGTAGCTATAAACTGCATAGTGTTTTATAGGTGTACATTGCAGATTGTGGCATTGCTATGTGCAATGCAGAAGTAAGGGCACACATTGCACTGTGGACATTGTACAGAAGTATGATAGCAATAACTTCATACTTACTGTTTGGATGGGGGAGGGCCTGTGTTGTTTTTTGTATATGGAAAGTGAAATGTTGTAGTACTCGTTGCTGCATTATCTGTGAGGAAAGAGAACAGAATATGTTAGAGCAGGTATTTCATTACTTTGTAGTCGACAACATTACATATATTTATTTAGTTTTTGCACCCTAATAACTAGTACTTCATAAGTACTATACTTTGAACCAGTGCACTGTGGAATGTGCGCAGTTCCTGTGTTTCTTTGCATAATCATTGGGTCTGTGGGAGAAATAAATTCCATGCTGGATTAAAAAAAAAACTTCAAAATGTCTTCGCTGCTATGGTGCACAATGATTTACAGTAACGTTTGCAGTGGTTTCAGCAATTCTTAAGGTGTGCTCTGGAAGTAGGAGGATATGTAATGGTTTCCGATTTCTGGCATATACATGTTGGTAGGATGGGTGGCGTTGGTGGCGTTGGTGTTTTGTAAATGTTTACCTGCTTCCTTTTTGCAGCACTGTTTCTTTGTGCATTTGGCTGCTGCTGGTGTTTTTGTTACGATTACAGTGCTTGTGCATCCCAGATGGGTCAGGGCCACGAGGATCTACCCCTTTGAAAGTGTAGGGAGCTGATGGGTTTGTGGGATGGCTGGCTGCCAGAGGTGTATATGGAAGTGTAAGATCTAGCAAATATCGAGGCTTGGTACCACCAAAAATTAGATCTGCCAGTCACAAAGTCAAAGATTTATTCTGTACAGATTCAAATATCAAAGCAGATAGCTATCTGGTTCACAGCAACTCGCAGTGCGTACCAGAAACACTGGGAGGGGAGTGAGTCCTGGTCATCGCAAAACATGCAGTATTTATACAAAGTCCAGATCATAGCTCAGCCCATTTCCAAACTAATAGGTTACAAATTTGGGTTTGTGCCCAGTTCACATGGCAAATACAACAATATTGTCTTTACATACTTCAAGTGTTTTCCAGTCTTCAAAATACAATGGTTACAACTTTGTTCTGTCTGGTCATGTTGGTTATCCAGCTTAGGCTGATCCTAGTTTCAAGAAACAAATTCAATAGCTTATTGTTAATGTACACAGTTCTAGTTTGTCTAATATTCAATTCTTATGTTTGAATATGGCTGAGGCTATTGATACAGAAAACACTTTAAATTTGAGTTCACTTTAGCTCCAAGGTTCCGTAAACATACTGACAAACTTTGTTGTTGTCAGCTGTGTGGATCTTTAGCTTTCTAAAGTACATTCTATTTCCAGAAATGTACACAGGATTCCTTCAAAAAAATGCAGCATTAGTCTACATTCATTGTATAACACTGTTTGTGGGAGGATGAGTTTTGTAGCATAGATAACACTTTGAATGAGAGTTCGTTCTGACTACAAGGTCTTGTTTGCACAGGACAAATAGTCTGCTCTGCCAGCCCTAGTGTTGACATAGGCTCAAAGGTCGATTCTGCTCTAGCAGCTGAAAACATAGCTAATCATTACTGAAGAGTGAGCAGAAGTTAGAACCAAGATGGAGGACTTTTTCCAAGATGGCGCTTGAAGTCAATTCTAATTCAGAACTTTGCAATGCGGTTTTCCCCCCCGAACAACTAGGCTTAGGCCAATATAAATCAAAAGGAGGCATAATATGATTTCCGTTTAACAGAAGAAGGCGTCAACCCATCCCAAAATGGCTGCCATAGAAGCACCCACTATGGAACTCAAAATTGGCACCGGATAGATCCATGGATCTGACTGTCATGCGATGCATTGGATACTGGCGTCTGTGGCCCCGGTTGAGTCTCCACCGTACTTCCTAATTCCCACCACGCATTCATCTACGTGCACGCAGCGGTCTAGTTCTTTTTCACATGATGCACGTAGAACTATTTAGGCACACCCCTTGTTGACATCTGCGCGTTGCAACTTTTCAGTCAGCTGTGTTTTGCTTTCGCTGCCGTTGTTGCGCTACGCAATGTTATTTCCCAGACTCTTCCAGCCTCTTTTCTTACCTTAATATTTCACTTTCTCTCATCCTCTGCTCTCCCTGTTATTGTGCTGCCTTTCCGTGCACAGTTTCACGCATAGGTCTACGGTAGCCTACGGCACCTCCACCTCTCTCTCTTTCCCTGTTTTCTTTTCTCTCCTCCTCAGTGCTTCCACCTATCGTTTTAGGTTCTTCCAGCAGGAGTGCTTTCCGTGCTCTGCTCCACTATCCCTGGTGGTACCAGTTGGGATCTGGCCATTCGAGGTCCCATTGCTGGATGTTTCTAACTCTGCTGCTTGTATCCAGTACCTTCGAACAGTTCTGCTGTATACCGCTTCAGAGTTTTTTTTTTTGCCACATTTGGTTTTTTTTCCCCATATTGGTCCCTTTGGGAAGAGGGCCCCAGGGAAGTGCTCCCAAGTAGCCTTCACTGTGGCTTCCTCCCGTATGAGACCCACGCTACACAACAAGAAAGAAAAGGACTACAGATCCCACAGATCTTTGAGCCCAGTGGAAGAGGACACAGATTACTCAGGTGAGGAGGTGGAGGAGGGAAACAGGGACACTCAACCCCAACAGGAGAAGGAAGTTGACAGTTTGCAACACCACCCACCTATGATGGCCACTCCAGAGCAAGTACAAGAGTTGGTTGCCGCAGTACAAAGCCTCTCATTAGAGATGCAAAACATGAAGGCGGAGAATAATCTACTAAAGCAGATGGTAGCGGCACGAGAACCCCAGTCCACTGACTTGCCACTGATGGCCTTATCCTCGGGCAAATATGACAGTTCTCTAAAGAAACTAAAAGCATGCAGGGTCTATTTTGATTTTCCCACCCGCACTTATGCTTCAGATCATGCTAAAACAGGATTCCTGATATCCAACATGACAGGCAATGCCCTCGCTTGGGCCACACCACTAGTTACTGGTAATGACCCAGTACTGCAGGATTTCTGGGCGTTTTTGGAACTGTTAAAGCGTACTTTTGAGAGCCCAGAACTCTCGTTGGCAGCCGGGGAGGAATTGTTAGATGCATGCCAAGGTCAGGCGGATGTAAGGTCTTACATTTCATCGTTTAAAAGACTGGCTATGGAAACTGGTTGGTCTGACCAATCCCAGTATATTCTCATCCGCCGTGGCCTTAAGGAAGAGCTGAAAGATGAGCTGGCACATTTTCCACGTCCTGCCACGCTACCTGAACTGATGACTGCTGCTCTACAAATGGAAGCCAGAATGCAAGAAAGGCGAAATGAGAGACGGACGTTACGATCTTCATACACCGGACCTCCCTCTCCTCTCCCACCTGCCACTAAACGCACGGACGAACCCATGCAGATAGGTTCAACCCGAAGATCACTAACTCCTGAAGAAAGAAAAAGAAGGAGAGAACAAGGTTTATGCGCCTATTGTGGTTCCGACAGACACACAGTAAGAAATTGCACCAAATTACCTACTAGACAGGTGGAAAACGAAAACCCTCGACCCTAGAAGGTACGGGCAATCGAGGGCCATCTTGTAGTCCCTATGTGTCCATGGCGATTGACTCATCCAACGCACCCGAAGACTCCCGTCTAATGGTGTTGACCGTGAAGTTTATGATTAATGATTCTCCAGTAGAGACCTTAGCATTACTGGATTGTGGTGCCGCCGGTAATTTTGCAGACACCTTATGGGTGGACAAGGTCGGAGCCAAACGCATCGATCGCAGTCATGGACAAAATGTAGAAGGGGTGGATGGCAGGCCTTTGAGCTCAGGGCCCATTATCCAGACTACAGAGCCCCTATCCCTCAGCTTTCTCAAGCATTCGGAGGTTATTACCTTTGACATAATCAGAGCAGCACACTTCCCTCTCATTCTAGGGATCACATGGCTGCGTCAACACAACCCTAGCATAAATTGGAAGACTAACTCCTTGAAATTCGATTCAATCCATTGTCATACAGAATGCTTTAACAAGACACAGTATCAGCAGCTAAAGATTGTTTCCAGTTCTCTCCTCACCACTGTCAGTATACATACCCTCGCCCAGGTGTTAGAAGAGTACACTCCGGTCTTTGCCGACAGCACTCCATCACATTTGCCTCCCCACAGACCGGAGGATTGTGCTATAGACCTGGTGCCTAATGCTCTGGTGCCTTTTGGGAGGATGTTCGCGCTCTCTAAGATGGAAAAGGAAGCGCTTCGGAAGTATCTCGATGATAACCTATACAACGGCCTCATTAGACCCTCTAAATCCCCTGCTGGCGCACCATTGTTTTTCATGCCAAAATGAGACTCCAGAGACCTTCGGCCTTGTATTGATTACCAAGGACTGAATAAAGTAACAGAAAAGGATAGATACCCCATGCCACTCATCCCTGACATCTTAGAGGCAGTCCAGAGTGCATCGGTTTTTACCAAGCTGGATCTGCGCAACGCCTACCATCTGCTCAGGATACCCTCTGGGGATGAGTGGAAAGCGGCTTTCCGAATGCCCTTCGGGCTATACGAGTACCATGTAATGCCCTTTTGGCTGGTGAACGCTCCCGCAGTGTTTCAAAGGTTTATAGACCAAATTTTTTCAGACCTTCTTTTCGTTTTAGTGGTCGTATACCTAGACGACATTCTGGTTTTCTCCAAAAGCATGCCAGAACACCTGATCCATTTGAAGGAAGTGTTAAAGCGACTCAAACAACATCAGCTGCTGGTCAAGAAAGAAAAGTGTGTTTTTGGAGCCACAACAGTACCATATTTGGGGTTTCTTCTCTCGCCTCAAGGAGTTCAGATGGACGAAAAGAAGGTAGACACCATTCTCAAATGGCCTGCTCCCTCTTCTGTTAAAGAGGTACAAAGATTTCTGGGCATGGCAAATTTCAACAGACATTTCATCCCTGGTTTTTCCGCAATCACCCAGCCCATAACAAACCGTTTAAAGAAGACATCCGTGCTGTTCATTTATAATGCACAAGCAGAAGAAAGCTTCCAACGATTGAAGGAAAGGTTTTGTACTGCACCCATACTACGACAGCCAGATCAAGGGGAAACGGTTCATCCTTGAAACAGATGCCTCAGCAGCCGCCATAGGAGTGGTTTTGCTTCAAGAACATGACAATGAAGAACATCCAGTGGCATATTTGTCAAAGACCCTTACACCAAGCCAACAAAACTACTCGGTTATTGAAAGAGAACTCTTGGCCATGAAAAAAGCATGCAAGGTCTGGAGACATCTGATACAAGGGGGAAGCCATCCCTTTGTAATCAGGACAGATCACAAGAATTTACAGGTCTTACAATCCATGGAATGTGTCAACTCCAGACAGGCACGATGGGCACATTTCTTTTCTCATTACGATTTCACTATCACTTATATACCAGGGAGTCAGAACACGTTGGGCGACGCTCTTTCCAGGAAGACCCATGCTTCCAGTGCCTCTTCCTGTACCACAGAAAGGCTGTTCCCTAGGAACCACGTTATTGCCACAGTCTCGACATTTTTACAGCAGGTCAGAGAGGCTACAGCTACGCAAACTGAACCAAGAGTTTTAGCGAAGGCAGAAGGCCTCCTCTTCAGGAAGAAAAGGTTGTGGATACCATCCAAAAGCCTGCAAGATAAGGTGCTATCCTGGTGCCACGTCCATAAGACAGCCGGTCATAGAGGACAAGCCGGAACCTTGGATCTGGTCAGAAGGGCCTTTTACTGGCCTGGCTATACCAGAGATGTGAAAAGATATGTTAAGACCTGTTGTTATGCTCACGTGGCTCCCATGTGGCGTCGATCTGAACTGAACAGCTGCGGTCTCCACCAATGTGAAGCATAGTGCTGAGATGATGGACTGGACTGGCCCACCTAGCTTCGTTTGCTTGGCACATAGGAATATTCTTCTGCAAATGGAGAAAGGGAATTAATCACCCGTGGAGTTGAGCGTTAACCGCTCCCCACTCCCGCTGTTCTCCCCCATGATCACCTTTGATGTCCCCTCTTATAGTGTCACCTGATAGTTTGGAAAGATGAGCTCTCCATCCTGCATTGAGCGCAGGGGCGCGTAGATAACCAGTTGCTTCACTGGCTCGAAAGAATTGGTGAGTTCCAGAACAATATTGACTCTGAGAATAACGTTAGGGGACCAAGTATGGTTAGCCACAAAACATATACCTCTAAAGGGAACACAGACCTTTAACCCCAGATATTTGGGACCTTACTCTATTAAAGCCATTATCAACCCGGTGGCTGTCAAGTTGGGCGAATGAAGCCATTGGCAAGGTACTGGTCTAAGTATTGTCGTAGGTGAAGGTTCTCAGGTTCCGTAAGGGCATAGATCCTGTTACAAGGGGGTTGTGCACCGGGTATGAGATCGATTTGACAATCGTACAATCTGTGAGGTGGTAAGGTGTTTGCCTGTTCTTTTTGGAAGACATCCTGGAATTCTTGGTATTCTGGAGGTAGTTGCATGACTGCTGTGGTTACTATGGCCAGGCCTGCGTTCTGATTTTTCTTTGGGTAACAGGTTTGTGCACAATCCGGGAAGGTTATTCTCTTCTCTCACCAATCAATACAAGGATTATGTGTTTCCAACCAAGGTATCCCCAGTATTATTTGGAAGTGTGGGACTTTGATTAGATCAAACACAATAGTCTCTCGATGCCCATCCTGACCCATTAGTGTCATCTCCGCGGTGGAATGAGTTACAGGCCCAGAGGCAATTTCAGTTCCATCGACTGTGGTGATGACATCTGAGGTGGTTTTTCGGCAGAGAGGTAGATTCATCCTGGAAGCCAATTTGTAGTCCACATAGTTTCTTATGGCCCCGCTATCAATGTATGCCCTTACTGCGTGCATACGCGATGGCTGCCTTGGATCTACGAGGATCATTGGTATGATGAAATGCAAGGTCTGAGTATCCTTCTTCAAGTTCGGAAAGCCGACCTCTACGCTTGTCGGGGGTTGTCGTTTCCCAGTCTGACTCCATATGGCTTTTATCAGCAGCTCCTACCACCTTCTTGGGTGGTTTTACAGGGCAATCCCGCAGAAAATGCCCAGAAGTTCCACAATATAGACACAATTGCATTTGCTATCTCCTTTCTCTTTCCTTCTGAGTTAAGGGTCCTTTAACCCCTCCGATTTGCATGGGTTCTGAAGCATCTGCTCCTTTGGGTTAGTGTGGGTTTTGACCAACACCCGATTCTCAAACTTGGCTCGATCAACCTTTCTGTTCTGAAGTCTGTGATCTAACTGGACCACTAAGTCTATATATTCAGCGCAGTCTTGAGGTGGGTTCGCGACTTGAGCCAAAACATCCTTGAGTTCTCCTCAAAGCTCACAATGAAATAACATGATTCGTTTTACCTCAGGCCATCCAGTTTCCACTATCATCGAGATGACGGACTGGACTGGCCCTCCTAGCTTCGTTTGTGTCAAGAATTGCACTCTGTCAAGAGTGGCACAGGGTACCCAGGTAGGTTTGAAACTGTAGCTCTGAGCCAAAAGGGGCAAAAGATACAAAGGTACAAACAAACTGGATTCCCTCTTGGGGTGTATGCTGAAATGGGAAAGAGTGTTCCACGAACCTTGGGAAACTCCAGCCTTCTGCACAGATTGCTATCACAGAGGCCCACGCTGTATGCTCATGGCTGGGAACAACAGCAGTGGGTGTCTGAAACACTGAAACGGGACAAGGGAAGGGGCAGAGGTTGCCTGCCGGAAACCAACAGGCAAGCTCTGTACAAAGGGATTACATAAGACACATGAGAAGACAAGAACAGATATATCCAGCGAAAAGGAAGTCAATGAGCAATCTAGCAGAAGGAAATGAAGGAAAGGCAGTTAGACTGAAGTAGATAACCTAAGGTGGAGTACAGAGGACTCTAGGAAGAGAACAAGGGAGCAGCAGTCAGGAAAACAGAAGGGCTGCAAAGTAGAAAGCGGGTCTGCAGTCAAGAGTGACACTAGGTGCAGGCAAACTGTAGTGGACTGCGGAGGTCTGTAGTAGGCTGCAAGGCAGGGAGTCCAGGAGAACAGGACAGGGAGAGATTAGTAGTAGGCGACAGACAGAGAGCCCAAAAGAATAGGGCCGCGAGGTAGGGAGCCCAGAGGAGCAAGGCCGTAGGTAGCTAAGTGTAATACAGGCTGTAAGGCAGAGGAGTGTAGCAAGCCGCAAGGCAGGGAGCTCAGAGGACAAGGGCTGTAGGCAACGGAGGGAGACAGGCTGCCAGGAAGGAGCCCAGAGGACACGAGCTGTAGGCAGCGGAGGGAGCTGGCAGCAAGAAAGGAGCCCAGAGGACAAGGGCTGTAGGCAGCGAAGAGGTGCAGGCTGCAAGGTAGGGAGCCCAGAGGACAAGGGCTTGGAGACAGCAGAGGGTTGCAAGCTGCAAGGTAGGGAGCCCAGTGGACAAGGGCTGTAGGCAGCCAGAGTAAGGCAGGCTGTAGGCAGGGAGCCCAGAGGACAAGGACTATAGGCAGCCGGAGTGAGGCACGCTGCAGGGCACGGAGCCCAGAGGACAAGGACCGTAGGCAGCCGGAGTGAGGCAGGCTGCAGGGCAGGGAGCCCAGAGGACAAGGACTGTAGGCAGCCAGAGTGAGGCAGGCTGCAGGGCAGGGAGCCCAGAGGACAAGGACCGTAGGCAGCCGGAGTGAGGCAGGCTGCAGGGCAGGGAGCCCGGAAAGGGCACTGGATCAAAACAGGATAATGCAGCAACAGGAACAGCATACAAAGAAGCGGGTCTAGGCAAACAGGAGCGGGGAGATCTCAAGATGCAAGACACTGTGCTCCTGCAGGCAGCTGCTTATATACAGCCCTGCCCTGTTCTGAGGCAGGCTAATTGACAGCACCTGTAGCAGCACACCTGAAGACAATCTGCCTCCTCCCTCTCTGGTCCTGAGCAGGTGGAAGCAGCACTGGCCGCTAGGGCTTCTGGGGATTGTGGTCCCAATAACGATGAATGAGAATAGCCAGGAATTGAGGACTGCACCCAGGTGCATTATGGTAAATGTAGTTAATTGAATAAAATAAGAAAGAACCAAAGTTGAGCAAATGGAAATAAAAGACCAAGGCGTGAAAAGGAGTTGTGCAAGGAGTATTAGGAGGATAAATGAGTACCAAGTATTCCATGATGGTTGCCAATGCGTGCGCCAGCGGCGCGGGCATGACAGTTTGCTTGGCCCGTAGGAATATTCTTCTGCAAATGGAGAAAGGGAATTAACCACCCGTGGAGTTGAGCGTTAACCCCTCCCCACTCCCGCTGTTCTCCCCACTGATCACCTTTGATGTGCCCTCTTATAGTCTCACCTGATGGTTTGGAAAGATGAGCTCTCCATCCTGTATTGAGTGCAGGGCGCGTAGATAACCAGTTGCTTCACTAGCTCGAAGGAATTGGTGAGTTCCAGAACGATATTGACTCTGAGATTCCCGGCAAGACGCCGTATGTAGTTCGTAAGAGTTCAAATTTCGGACTTTCACTCTTGTCCGATTCCTTGCAGGTTGCAGCTTGACCCTAGCGAAGAGTTCCTTGTGGCAACCGGTAATATTCAGGTAAGGATTTGTATTATGCAACACAATTCGATAAAATAATGTCAATATGTAACCTGTTGCTTTCTGTCATATTCAGGCGCTGAGAGAAAATATGAAGTCTCAGGGAATAATTCCTCCGGTGGTAAAATCAGGTAAGTCTATTGTGGTGAGGAGGTTTCCCCTTGTTTGTCCCTTTGTTTCACCTTGCTGGCCTTTTGTTTCCCCTTAGGGGCCGGGGTTCGGCGAAGATGCAGTGGAAGCTGCGCTGACCCGTAAAGAGGAATAGTACCCCCGGTGGTAAAATCAGGTAAGTCTATGGGGGGTAACTAATATTGCCTCTGTGTATTCCCTTGGCTCACCTTGCTGTTCTTGTCTTCCCCTTAGGTGCCGGAGTGTCGGGAACATGCAAGAGGATGCGGTGGAATGTGAAGATGCTGCGAAGGCCGGTGAGTTCAGCGCGGCGCTGCAGCAGGCGAGGCGACGCGCGTAAAATAACTTCTTTCTTCCAGCTCGAAGGCGCGATGGATCGGGAATTCACGTAAGGATCAAAGGTATTGCTCTTGTTTCTCCTTCTTTCTCCCTTTTTCTAGGAGCTCCAGACTCGAGGCAGGCGTGGCAGAAGACTGGATGCAGACTTGCAGGCATGGTGAGTGTTACGATGCTGGATGCAGAATAACGCGAAGCGTGTGCTACTCTTCGGGCGTGGTTTAAATAGCCTCCAAATTAGTCCCAGGTAAGTATTCCTCCCCAGCCGAACCCGAGTAAAAGAATAGTCCCTTGGTAAAGTAGTCCCTTCCAAGCCTCTTTTGGCTTGGAGCTCTTGCAGCATGGTCTGCATCAGGTAAGTTTGCAGCATGGTCTGCATCAGGTAAGTTTTAATCTATGAGCCTGGCGCCTGTGGCGCCAGGACTGACTCTCCATATGAGCCTGGCGCGATAGACGCCAGGACTGCACCCAAATAGCCCCTAGCACGGGTTGTTGGGCTTGCTTGGGATAACTTGATGCCTGCTTCCGGGGTTGCTGGACTTGGTCTGGGTCCCCGGGGGTAGGCATCATGACACCTGTAGCATATGCAAGTAGAGCAAGTACAGCACAAAAAGACCTATAGGGTTGTTGCAACAGGATGCCGTTGCAGACCGTCCATGGAGCGATATCATTACCGACTTTGTCGTGGAGTTACCACATTCCAAAGGTTGTTCATGCATTATGGTCACCATGGATTCCCTCACGAAGATGGCTCATTTCTCTCCTCTTTCGGGCTTGCCCACGGCAGATACTATGGCTGCGGTTTTCATCAGAGACATCTTTAAACTCCATGGTCTTCCCGACAAGATCCTCTCAGACCGCGCAAGCCAATATGTATCCAAATTTTGGAAATCCCTATGCAAAGCCCTTGGCATCGAATGTGCGTTATCGTCTGGGTATCACCCCCAGACCAATGGGCAGACTGAACACTTGAATGCAACCCTGGAACAGTACCTACAAAGCTACACTAATTTGGGACAGGACAATTGGGTGGACCTACTACCCACCGCAGAATTTGCATACATTAACGCCAGTCATTCTGCAAGTGGTATGTCCCCGTTCTACTGTTCGTATGGGTTTCACCCCCGTTCCATCATCCCTCTCTTTTCTGTTCCATCTTCTCTTCCGGCAGTGCATGAAGTATTGGCCCGTCTCAAAGACACCCATGTAAAAGCTAAACTAAATTTGGCAGAGAGTCTCAGAACATACAAAAGACAAGCCGATAGGCATCGACAGGAAGTCCCCGAATGGAGAGTGGGTTCTAAAGTATGGCTTTCTACCAAATATCTACCACGATGGTCTCATCCATCCAAGCTTTCACCACACTTCATTGGGCCCTATCCCATCACTGCTAAGATCAATCCTGTGGCTTTCCGACTTAATTTGCCTCACACTCTAAAACGCATTCACCCGGTTATTCCTGCTTCCCTACTAAGAAGCGCCGACCAGTCTCGCATTTCTAGATATCTCCCGGTCCCATCTTCTCCTGACGTACCCGAGTACAAGGTGTCACAATTGAGGGATTCCAGATATCATAACGGTCACCTAGAATACCTGGTACATTGGAAAGGTTTTGCTTCTGCGGAACACTCCTGGGAACCCCTCTTGCATATACATGCCCCTATCCTTCTTAGGAAATTTTACAGCGCTCACCCGGGCAAACCCGGGGGTTCGAGAGGGCATACTGTCATGCGACGCATTGGATACTGGCGTCTGTGGCCCCGGTTGAGTCTCCACCGTACTTCCTGATTCCCACTACGCATTCATCTACGTGCACGCAGCGGTCTAGTTCTTTTTCACATGATGCACGTAGAAGTCCCGGATAGCTCAGCGGCAGCGTGCGCGTCTTGGAAGCAAGATGACACGAAGCAACAACAGGTTCGATCCCCGGGTCCGCGCTTAGAAACCTCTGGGTGTTTAAGCGCGTTATAAATACGTAACTAAGACAACAAAAAAAAAACACAATTACGCAACTAAGAAAAACAAACAATTCTTGTAACAGCGCCTCGATGCGTGCGGGCTGTGTGAGCGCTTTATAATTGTTAAATAAAAAAATAAAAAAATTGAACTATTTAGGCACACCCCTTGTTGACATCTGCGCGTTGCAACCTTTCGGTCAGCTGTGTTTTGCTTTCACTGACGTTGTTGCGCTACGCAGTGTTATTTCCCGGACTCTTCGGGCCTCTTTTCTTACCTTAATATTTCACTTTCTCTCTTCCTCTGCTCTCCCTGTTATTGTGCTGCCTTTCCGTGCACAGTTTTGCGCACAGGTCTACGGTACCCTACGGCGCCTCTGCCTCTCTCTCTTTTCCTGTTTTCTTTTCTCTCCTCCTCAGTGCTTCCGTCTATCATTTTTGGTTCTTCCAGCGGGAGTGCCTTCCGCGCTCTGCTCCACTATCCCTGGTGGTACCGGTTGGGATCTGGCCATTCCAGGTCCCATTGCTGGATGTTTCTTACTCTGCCGCTTGTATCCAGTACCTTCAAACAGTTCTGCTGTACACTGCTTCAGAGGGTTTTTTTTGCCACATTTGGCTTTTTCCCCATATTGGTCCCTTCCGGGAAGGGGGCCCCAGGGAAGTGCTCCCAAGTAGCCTTCACTGTGGCTTCCTCCTGTATGAGACCCACGCTACACAACAAGAAAGAAAAGGACTACAGATCCCACAGATCTTTCAGCCCAGTGGAAGAGGACACAGATTACTCAGGTGAGGAGGTGGAGGAGGGAAACAGGGACACTCAACCCCAACAGGAGAAGGAAGTTGACACTGACATCCTTGGTGGTGTACTGCTGACAGGGCGCTGTCTGCGGCTATGAAACCATGGCCCGGACCACACCCTGCGTTTAGCGTTTCCTCGGCTTCCTAACAGAACAGTGTTACACTTACCGCTCCTGTTTCTTTTGCATGTGCGATCAGCACATACACGTGTTTGCAGCATTCTCATATTGAATTGAAGAACTACTTGCCCCGGCGACTACTGCTTCGTGTTGGTCTTGATCCTTACCTTGACCTCGATACACTTGTGTGGTCCCATCTTGGTAACCTGGTGTCTCCGGCCCTTCGTCTGCAGTCCACAGTAATCACAGATCCTGGGAACCTGAAATCAGAAAACGACAATAGTAAGAGACTGAAATACCACGCACTTCCCAGTTCCCGCACCCGGTTTAACTTGGACTCACTTGAATACAAGTTCCAGCTTCTTCGCTCTGCTCTGAGTCCAGACAGCCTGCCAGTGTTTTGCCTAGAAGTGAAGAAATAAACAGACTATTAATATTCAACGCATCAACAAAGACATTGTACATACAAGCTATGTTTCCCATTGAGAAGCGGCCAAGATGTAGAATAAGGCCACACCAGAAGTTACCTGCTCATCATTCGTATCCAGTGCGTCACAGCCGGTCTGGACCACTAGTCTTCAGTGAAGTAACTGGAGTCGGATACCTACCAGCTACCATTGGCCTTCAGTCCTCAGTTCATTACAGTGAGCAAAAGCTGCGATGCGCCAGCCAGCCAGCTACCTCAGGAAAAGGGAGAGACGGGAGGAGGGAGAGAAAGCAATACAAACCAATACTAAATATATTCACTTACCTTTAGGTTATACAGACCCCCCGAACACCATTTTCAGAGGAACCAAGTTCATCCAGGTCCCTCCCAGCCTCACGGTCCTCTGGAGGTTAAGCCACCGGCAGACCGCTGGGAAGAGAGTGGCTGGGGTATTCATCAGTGCACAGTTAACCTGCGTGAGGGGGCAATGCGTCAGAACAGTCCGGACCAGGCACTCCTGCAGAGCAACAGAGGTAAGTAAGCATTATAGGTTTGCAAGTATTGTGGCATTGTACTGTGCTACTGCAGAATTGTGATGGTAGATACGTAACTGTTGGCATACTGTAACTACTCATACTTTGGAAGTGTTTGAGGATATGTTTGTTGCACAGTGGTTGTTGAAGATTGAGTTTGGTTGTTGTAATGCTGCAAATAACATTTTAGTAATCTGGGTTAAATTACATATCAGGTGGTCTATTATAATGTTTACAATGTCCCATTCCTGTAAGGTAGGTTCACAAGCTCCTGCATTCCTGTTGCATTCCTGTTGCTACTTTCACATCTGTGTTCATTCTGAAGTGGTGGTGTACCAGTATGGGTTTAGATAGTGATAGTTCCATATGTATAGCATTTGTATGCATATTATTAGAGAGGCAGTGACTCATTTGCATACGTGATGGTTTCAAAGGTTACTGAGGATAGTTTTGAATCCTCATACTTAATACTTTCCCTTTTAACTATCATGTGGAAAATAGTGCTACTGTTTTTTGTGTACACGTATTGTTTGTCTTAGTATATTCATTGGGTTCATTGGGGATAAAATTATCCAACACACACTTTAATGCATTTCTTGAATGTGTGCTGTATGCTAAATTGCTTTAGGGCGACAGTGTGGAAGTTCATTCTTTATTTGTGCCTTTATGACGGTACTGGTTGGTGCTGGGGAGTAAGATATAGTACTTTTGTACATCAATGACTAAATTTTGGTTTCAAGAATATTAAGTAGACATTTGCAAGATTTGCAGGTATTCTCTGCTTTGGAATGATGGAAGTATCATTGCACTTCTACCATGAGCATTGCTTTCTAATGTATGCGGTATAGTGGCCTCCACTGGTTGTGTCGGCTGTGTGGTAGACTAAGGCAACTGCTGTGAAGGTTTTCTTGTCAAGTGATACCTGGCCATGTGTGAAGGCAGTAGGTTTGCAGTTGTTTTTGGTTCAGTTGGCATTGTATCTTAAGTGCATTACAATTACATATTGACTATGTGAGACCATACGTAGCGTCGACCGATTATCAGAATTGCACCATGTACACAATAGGCTATAGTTTGCATTGTGCACCATTTGCTGAAATGGAATGGACTCACAGTTAGGTATTGCTACATACACAAAACATTTGTTGGGTGTTGCTCTTGAATGAGATGGTTGCAGAGACTGCATATATGTTTCCACATGTAGGAAATGTGAAAGATTTCATTTATGAGTATGTTTTTCCTTTCTAGTATTTGTAGTAAGTACATTAGAAATTCCTTTGGATCTTCTTGTCGGTTTAATGTGAATTTCACGATTCCAGCACAGTAGTCCAAATCTTGCCTTACTCCTGAGACACTATAAATCTTGTTAGGATGATTTACTGCATTTCTGTGAAGGACGAGCATTTGTAAACACAACTGGTCTGCGCCTTTTCAATAAATGTTTTCCACAATTGCTGCCATTTGGAATAGAACATTTATTGTGACATTTGCATAGCAATCAACACCTGTTGCATTAGAAAATGTGAATGGACCAGTTCCTTCTGTGTCCGCGTAGTTTGATGGAAAGGTACGTGGTGTGTTTGAAGATGCGCTTTTTGTTGTGTGTGGAGTTGGGTATGTCTTGTCTTTTTTACTCCTTTTTTCTGTGCTTTTGGTAGTTGATGCAGTATGAGCTGATTTCAATTTCTTTGGTGGTACTGTTGCCAAATCATTTAGTGCTGTGCCTTTCAGAGTTACAATGGGCTTCTTATAACAAATGAAAAGGCACATATAAATTCTGTAACAATTTACATATCAACCTTTATTTGCACACATTCATAGCCACTATTCGGAAAGGGAAGGGGGACCAGAAACTGATACATATACTGGGGATTTCAGCATTTCTACAAGTTGGTGGTGAGGGGAGGAAGGGATTGAGGTCTCATCGAAGCGTCTCTCATGACACACAATTTGCAGGGATGGGGGGCTGGGAAATGGGGAAGGGGGCCATGTGCAGGTGGGGCAGTGATATTTTACTTTCTCCATAATATGTTCTTGTACAAAATTATTCAAGGTGGCAAAGTTGTTTAGCAATTCATCCATTTTGGCGTACAGGCAGTCTACTTTCATATTTACAGCGTTTCCTTCAGTTTCTGTGGCCGTATGTTGCTGTGGAAGAGGTACCGCTTCTGGTATACTCCTTTGTAATCCTGGATGTTCAGTTAAAGAAAAACACATGTTTTTAGTATACATTAAGCAATATATAGCAATTGTTTTACTTTTCAATTGTTTTACTTTCACACTGCGTTCCTGTCATGATGCCTACCCCCGGGCATCCGGATCGTGTCCATCAGTCCCGGGAGCAGGCATCCAGATGCTCATTAAAAGCCCAACAGCGCCGGCTGGGGGCTGTTTGGATTCAGTCCTGGCGCCCATGGTGACAGGCTCATCATAGAAATCAGTCCTGGCGCCATAGGTGCCAGGCTCATAGACTTTACTTACCTTATGCAGACCATGCTGCAAATGAGTCCAAGCCAACGTGAGGCCTGGATGGGACTATTTTATTACAGGGACTATTTTTTACTCGGGTGTGGTTCTGAGGAACTTCTTACCTGGGACTACTTTGCAGGCTATTTAAACCACACCCGAACAGCAGCCCATGCTTCGCGTTATTCTGCATACAGCAGCGTGACGCTCACCGTGTCTGCAAGTCAGCATCCAGTCTTCTGCCACGCCCGCCTCGAATCCGGAGCACCTAAACAAAAGGAAAAGAAAAGAGAAGAGGTTAGATTACGGACATTATTTGATTCCTTACCTGATTCCGGACCCAGCACATCTCCGAGCCTGGAAAGGACATTATTTCAGCATGTGTCGTTTCGCCAGCAGCAGTGCCGCTTAATACTCACCAGTCCACTGCATCTTTCGACTCGGCGCTGTCTCCGTCATTTTCTTCATTGAAACCCAGCACCTAGGGGGAAAACAAAAGGAATAACAAGGTGAGCCGAGAAAACCGACAAAGACAATCTCTTTGCCACCATAGGCTTACCTGCCTTACCACCGGAGGTATTATTCTTTAATTTGCTGCATCTTCCTATGCCGCGCCTATAAAGGGAGAGAAAACTACAAGTTAAACTCATGCAACTTTTACCGGACAGTGTTTGGTAATACAGACTCTTACCTGAACGCCATCAGCTGCCTCCAGGCAATATTCTTTTGGACCCAGCTGCAACCTAACGAGGGAATGGAACAAGAGTGAACATCGGACATATTGAACTCTTTGAACTTTATAGACACTGGAGTCAATATTCCTCCGGAACTCCTCCAGTACCTTCAACCCAGTGAAGTAACTGGTATCTACGGGCCCCTGCATGCCATGCAGGATGGAGAGCTCATCATTTAAAAACATAAGGTGAGGTTACCAAAAGGGGATATCGGAGGTGATTAGTGGGGAGAACGAGAACTGTTGCGGGGCCATCACTAAAGTCCACTGGTGGCTAAATCCCTTTCTCCACTTGCAGGAGAACTTCTCTTGATGCATTCCATTACGCTGCGTACCTTGCAGTGTTTGTTTAGGAAATATCAACTTTGTGCACCTACTGCATTTTCCCTTACCATTCACGCACTTGCTGCTTTTTGTATATGTTTCTTGTCTTTGCTGCATGGTACCACTTTGTACGACCACCCCTCCCTTTCTCGGCAGGTTGGACGCCACCCGATGTCTGCGAACAGATGCACTGTTCGCAACCACTATGGCTATTAGTATGGTGCCACCGGCTTCAGTATGCTGTACAGTATATCTATATAAAATAAGAGTATCCTGGTAAAAACCTATGAAATTCAGTGAAGAAAATGTTGTTAAAGGGACGTTATGGTTAAATTGCACTACTAAAAAATGATCAACTTTACTGAAAATACTATGCTAAAGGAACGTTCTGGTTACAGTGCCCTACTAAAAACCTATGCAATTCACTGACAAAAAAAGTTGTAAGAGGGAAGTTATGGTTAAGTTGCACTAGTAAAAACCTATGCAATTCAATGGACAAAAGTTTTTAAAGGGGCGTTATGGTTATAGGTAAAACCGAAAACCCACTGAAATGTGCCAGTTATGGTAAGCTTAGCAATCATAACTCGCGCCACCACTGTGCAATGCAAGGACTACTACCCATGACATCAAAGATGACATCACAAATGTCATTGATGACATCACATGTGCATTTAGTTTTCAAGCACAGCCTCCAGACATGATTGTCATTATAATGTTGGCAAAAAAATATGAGAGATCATTGGAAGAACTATCATGTGCCAAATACTTCATTAAGCGCTGCATTGCTATAAACACAATTGCATTACTGAGTTCTTTCCAGTACATGAACGCACTCATGTACAAATGTAGGCATTCTCTGCAGCATGCGCCGTACAGGTGCAATATTCAAAACCTTCCATGTTGGATACTAAAATGATGAATGCTTTTGTTTTAGAGTTTTGGATATTGTGAAACATGTAATAAGTACCTAGCAATGCCTCCCTTACTGCACAATTGTACTACTACACACAAACCATAACAAGGCTACAACGCATACAAATACGAGTATGTACAAGGAAAGGAAAGTAAGCAATAAACCAGCAGTATTACCAGACAGTGTTTATAACCTCACTAATCAACTTCATGCACGGAAATGATTGCTGTGTTTCGGGCTTTGTTCTTCCCCTATCTATATATATCATATGATGTGCCTGAACCCTAAGGAAAGCAGTGTAACAACATATGAGAAAGGTACGATCTACATAGTAACTTTTGTATTTTTAGTTCCTGACTGTTAGTGAAGAAAACCATCTGCCCTACATATGTCAGTGCACAAAAAAATAGAAGGAGCCAGACATGTGATGCCATCAGTGATGTCCTCAATGACATTTGTGATGTCATCTTTGATGTCATGGGTGGTAGTCCTTGCAGTGCACAGTGGTGGCGTGAGTTGTGGTTGCTTAGCTTACCATAACTGGCGAATTTCTGAGGGGTTTCGGTTTTACCTGTAACCATAATGTCCCTGTAACAACGTTTGTCCATTGAATTGCATACGTTTTTACTAGTGCAACTGGACCATAACGTCCCTTTAACAAAGTTTTTTTGTCAGTGAATTCCATAGGTTTTTAGTAGGGCACTGTAACCAGAACGCTCCTTTAGCATAGTTTTTTCAGTAAAGGTGATAAGTTTTTAGTAGCGCACTTAACCATAACGTCCCTTTAACAATGTTTCTGTTAGTGAATATATATATATTCACTAACAGAAACATTGTTAAAGGGACGTTATGTAGCAAAAACCTACGAAATTCTATGGAAAAACTTTGCTACAGGGACGTTATGATTACAGGTAAAACCGAAAAAACCCTGAAATTCGCCAGTTATGGTAAGCTAAGCAACCATAACTCGCGCCACCAGTGTGCACTGCAAGGACTAACACCCATGGCATCAAAGATGCCATCACAAATCTCATTGATGACATCACTGATGACATCACATATGTGGCTCCCTCTTTTTTGTTCACTGACATAAGTAGGCCAGGTGCTTTTCTTCACTAACAGTCAGGAACTAACAATTCAAAAGCTTCTATCTTTGTGTACGGCACCCTTCTCATATGTTCTTGCAGTACTTTCCTTAGGGTTCACTCACATCATGATACATATACATATATGGGAAGAAGAAAGCGTAAAACACAGCAATCATTTCTGTGCATGAAGATAATCAGTTATGTTATGAACAGTTTCTGGTAATACTGCTCCTTTTTTGCTTACTATAATTTCCCAGTATATGCTCATATTTACATGCATTGTGGTGTCTTAATGTTTTCTGTGAAGTAGTGCAATTATGTAGTTATTAAGGCAATGGTAGCTACTTCTTACATGTTTCACAGTACCCAAAACTCTCAAACTAAAGCATTCATGATTTCACTATGTAACATGGGAAGATTTTGAAGATTACACTTCTATGGGGCATTGTGCAGACAGTGGCTACGTTTCCACAAGAGTTGGTTCATGTACTGCAAAGAAGTCTGTAATACAATGGTGTGTATAGCAATGCATTGTGCAATGAACTACTTATCTCATGATATTTCTTCCAATGATCTTTGATAGTTTTCTGCCACCATTACAATAACAATCCCTCGTGGAGGCTTTCCATGAAAACTAAATGCACATGTGAGGTCATCAGTGATGTCACCAATGGGATTTGTGATGGCATCTTTGATGTCATGGGTGTTAGTTCTTGCAGTGCACACTGGTGACGCGAGTTATGGTTGCGTAGCTTACCATAACTGGTGAATTTCGTGGTTTTTTTCGGTTTTACCTGTAACCATAACGTCCCTGTAACAACGTTTTTCCATTGAATTTTATAGGTTTTTGCTATTGCAACTTGACCATAATGTCCCTTTAACAATGTTTTTGTTAGTGAATTTCATAGGTTTTTAGTAAGGCACTGTAACCAGAACGTTGCTTTAGCATAGTGTTTTCTCTAAAGAAGATAGCTGTTTGGTACTGCAACGGAAACATAATGTCCCATTAACAAACGTTTGTTACTGATTCCTTGACTGCCCCTGTGATAAACTTGTGGAAAGGCCAAATTGTGTGGTGTATGTATACATTTGCGCTACCCCTTCGTTTTCCAAATAGTGTTGGTGTATCTTAGCAATTGCAGATGTACATGGTAAATGTTGGTGAGTGTTTCAGTAGGTTTTCTCTTTGTGTTAACATTGCATGGTGAATCTGTGCCGCACAGTACTGGCCGAGATGACTACAGATGAGCAATATGTACATTTCCTAGGGAGACTGCACCTCGTCAACGTATGTGCAAGCACACTGCAAGTATCCATAGGACTCTATTAGTGTCTGCATGTCTGCATCTTCTAATGCACTTTGAAGTAGTTGTGGAAGCACATGTGCACCCATTCCACACCTATACCCATGCATAGGTCATCCACTGTGTGCTGGTAACACCGCCCCTGTCGCCAGCCCTAAGGATTCATATAGTAGGCTACCGCATTTCAAGTACTCCTGCCGATTGCATGGGTGGCTCTGCAAACCTACCAATGCGTAGCTAAAGCATTCCTGGCTGTATGACGCACACTGGTAAACAAGGAACAGCAACCTGCAGTGTAACGTGGGCGTGGTAAATGTCGCATTAATTTGATTGATGTGCTGCTTGCTTTTCCATTTCCCGTGAAACAGGCACATCATGTCTGCACTGAGCAGTGTGACGGAAAGTGTCAAGAGGTCGCCTGCGTGTCGTACAGTTGAAGAAAACATGTAACTGCAGGTGGGACAGTTTGTAGTCAGTCTGCAAAATGGCAAAGTTGGTGCAGCTTGCTCACCCACAAATGAGTGCATGTAATGGCAAGTAAGCCATCAGTAGAATATGCAGAGCACACACAACTTAAGTGGTGCTTAGAAAAGTACTGTAACTGCACGGGTCACACAGAATAAGTGCTCCTCCACGTAATGAAGCTGTGTTTCGCGTTGTTGTAAACATTCTTGTATTCCAGAATGTATGCATCTCTGTGAATGCTACCCCTAAGAGTAATGGTGTAGCATGAAGTGTTTCTACTGCATGTGACGACAACTAAAATGAAAGCACAAGGGACCAGTGGGCAGTGTACCGCACTTCCAACAATTACGTAGGATAAATGCATGTACAGCATTTGCCACATCTGCTGGGGGTAACAAAAGGGGCACTCCTGTAGGGCAGCGGAGCTCTAAAACATCCTTGCAGACCATATGGCACGCTACAGACTCTTACCCGGCATAGGGCATTGCATTGTGCATGTACTGCAATGCGCTACTCTACAGAGGGATGGTACTTGGAAGTGCGTGGAAAGGGTCCTTCCGAGAGCATGACAATGGGCCTCATTCCGAGGCTGGCGCTATCCATGGAGTAAATAGCACCATGGTAAGCAACCATGGAGCTATTTACTCCATGGAAATCCGGCATGATGAATGGAGTAATTACCGGTCCATTCCAAGGTTGGAGGGACCGGTAATTCCCCATTCACCATACTGGTTCCCCATCCCCATTCCTGCCCCCATAGGGCTCAATGGGAATGGGGAAGGAGTAAATTACGGCACCGTAAATTACGGTGCCGTAATTTACTCCAAGGTCCCTTTGCGGGTTGGATTTTTAACGCCTGCTAAAAGCAGGCGTCAAATGCCAACCCGCAAAAGGGAACTCGGAATATGGTGGTAAGTGTTAACGGTCACCGTTGCCATTAACGGTGACCGTTAACCCTTACCGCCAGCCTCAGAATGAGGCCCAATGATTGGTGCTTATGTAAATGAGGGCAACCCAATAATTCCATCTCTGGCCACATCCCCTATGGTATCCATGCAGGTGCTGCCCCTTCTGTACCGGGCCTTTCCTGCTGTTCTTTCTGTGGGGTGTGTCAGAAGACCATAAGAAATGGAAATGGACTGGGAAAGGAAAAAAGGGAAATAAAGAAAGCACCTTTTCCAGATGAACAGTGGAATTGCCAATGAACAGATGCAGGGCGGGAGGCGTGGCATTGTGCAAAACACTGTAGTTCAATCGGTTAGAAAGGAGGTCGCTGTAGAAAGAGGTTTCTTTAGGTGTAGCAGAGCGTTTTGAAGACTGTCAGCGCACAACACTTACTACAAACATTTTTCACTACTTTCAAGAAGGGCACCAAGGCAATTTGGATGGGGTGTGCAGAAATCAGGATGGCATGCATAGTAAGATGAACGTTATAGCTGGGGAAAAGTGTTTGTGCTGTGAAACGTCATATTCCCATGTGTGAAGTACACCATTTTCACATGTCGTATAAAGACACAAATACACCTCTTTGCAATGTACTGTGCTTTCTCCATTTGCAAACCAAATAGAAAATGATGCAGCCACATCGATGTCTGCATAATACTATAGAAAGTTATGCAAGAGAGTGGAAACAAACGCATGACCTGGGCAAGTGCCTCCTTTATCGCAAAGGGCACTGAAACTTGTGTAACATGCTGTGCAATTTTCCCTCCACAATCAACAACAATAGTATCGGCATGAGTGTGTGTCACCAAAGTGTCACACAGACAAACCAAAACCAGTCACTTTATTGTAGGTACTCCATAGCACTACACATCCACATGATAGATTCCAAAATGAGCAGCCACTACACAGTGTTTTCCATTCATGTTCAGTGACTGTATTTCGAAGTCACCTAAAACCTGCACCCTGTGGCTCGTGAAACACACAGCCATAACTACACCCTCTGAATGTCTGTTGACAAATAAACCATGTACCACACTCTGTGCGTACACAACACACCCAGAAAACGTATTGACCAATCCTGTAGGCTCAACAGGCCCATTTCTATGGGCATCATCTGCAAAAGGGATGTAGCTAACATGTGCCACCCTACAAGTATTGCAATATTTGCTGACTTTTCGTACTGGGCACGAGCGGGAGTTGGAGTGGGGGAATATCTTTCAAGCAGGGTATGGGACGTCATTATTTGTGGCGGTTCTTAAAAGAGCCTTTGTTTTTTTTGTTTCTTTTATAAAGGTGCTTCCATACAAACACCTTTTTTGCTGTTTTTATAAGTAATTTTGTGTTTTCAACGTCAGGTCACATTCTTACAATAGGGTCTTCAGTGCAGACCCCTTCCGACGTCTGGCTGGCGACAGGAATCATTGGAATTCTTCCACACTATTCTCGGGGGTAGACATGAGAAAATCACCTTGACAGTGGGAAAAATGTGCTGCACTGCTCTCATCATAATCTTCAGCTGACGGTACACACAGGAACAAGGCATAGAACCCAAAAAGAAGGCTCCAAAGTGCACGACCACAACATGTACAGTTACCGAAGAGCCCATGCGTCGACATTCTGCAACCACTCTGTCGTAACAGCACACTCCCACACTGCACCACAAAGCGTCCACTCCCTCCACACTGAAATTGCCACAAAAGACTTTTTGTAGGGCATACACAAACGGATCTTCCACAAAGGCATCACCCACGACGAAAACTGTGCGTCTTGCCATGTTTGCCAGCCGCACTACACAAAATAATGGAAAAAATGATTGCCGCCCTTTCCTGTGACTCACACCCTGAGTGATTAAACATTCCCCACAGTTCCATTGCCATTGGCCACTATGGTGAGAAACACAGAATGTGGCACGTGCCTTTCCCCAAGTATCGCGAGGGCTGCACCCCAGGGCTGCATGAACAGTCTTCGTCCCTTTCTATCCTCTTCCCACCACGCCCTGATTGTGCATTGTTAAGTACGCACACACGCATCCACCAATGCCATCCAAGAAGTCAGCATCTAACACTGTCTGTTCTCCACAAGAGGTCATATGTACCGTTACAAAATCAGCCTGTAAGTGTGCTGTTATTGGACACACGTCCAGTGGAAAGTTCAGTGAAACATTGCACAAATCATGCATGCACATTCATCCACATGACCACCCATCACCACAAAAGGAAGGTATGAACATTTTTTGGCACTATGTTTACAACTCTGTTATAAGTGCCTCTGCGCACAATATCAGCCTCTAAGCGTCCATTACGTGTTTGAAAAGCTTACTGGTTTTCCTGCCATCTCCTAACAGGAAGTGGCAATTTAATTGTATTTCCTTGCAACATTTTCATTTACCCGTATCATACAGTGTAGTAGCAAAACAGGAACTCTCTTCTTTCCTTCCAACAATGCTACGCAATGTGTTCCCCACTAACCCACCTCCTACATAAATTGCAAAAAGCTGGCACCAAAGCCACCACTGAATGCATCTTACCAACTTAAAGTCAGTTCCCAAAAGGTCAGTGTGTGCAGGGCTGTGGTTCTTTGTACACTGCACTATTGCCACAGCCTCTTTGTAAATCTGCCAGCTTCCACTCTGCGCCCTCAGCAACTCATCCATAAGAAGACTGCGCAACTTGTCCTTGGCCTGAACGACAGGGATCGTATCTCTGCTGGACTAAAATGTCTGCAATAGCTCCCAGGGGCTGTGAAGAATAAAATGAAAACCCTGTGCATCATACAGAAGGCCTTCTGGTCCCTGGGACCTCAATACCTTGCGCTCTCACTTCCTAAATATGCGCTTGCTCAAGCTCTTCCCTCATCCGCCTCCTACTCCCTCAGGGTCATTTGCTTCTGCACGCAACCAGTTGGTGGTAGATGTCTTTCTTCTGGGTAGGGGATTGTGTGTTTAGTACTGTCTCTAAAAAGGATTTTTTTTGGGTTCTTTTTTTGTCGTATTTTTGTTATGTACGTGCGGGCAAACATTTCTTTTTCTATCTTTAGCTGACTGTCTGCTTCTCCTCCTGGCATTTCTCTCGACTATGAACGCTTCTCCTACATTCCTACAGGATTCTCTGCAATGCTTCGTGCAGAGTGGCAAACAAAACGCCATTGCCATTGGAAGTCAAAAAAATACCATTTCCTTGGAACCACTGGAAATCTTGCTGGTTATTAATGCTTTCATTGTCGGTGCAGAACTTCCCAGCACTGCACATAAAGTCACACATGCTTCTGTTTATCCAACATCTCCCGACCTCTGGCTGTGGACAAATTACACCGGCATGGTCCCATGCTCCTCTTGCTCTTATTGATGAGAAAATCACCTTGGCAGTAGGACATTTCTGCATCACTGCTGTCATCAACTTCTTTAGGTGTGCGAGCAAACGTGAGCATGACATGCACACCAAATGTAGTGCTCCAAAATGCACAACCACCACATCAACAGTACCAACAGAGGCCACACATGTGCAAAGGAAATCCATGCACCTGAAACCCCGCTTATACACTGCACCCCAAAAAGCCTGCACTCCTTTCAACTGAAAGTCAGTATCAAAGCCTTTTTCCACAGCATACCTGTGCAGATCGTGCATAAAGGTATCACCCAATATCAGCAATCGGCGTCTGCCCATCTCTGCCAACCTCATTGCATCGAAGTTTGAGTAAATATATCACCACCCCTTCCTGTGAAACACACCCTTGACACCTCATTGGAGAATCCCCACAGTTCCATTTGCGAAGGCTCCATCCTCAGAAGTGCAGGATGTGGCATGTGCGCTTTCCCAGCTACAGCGAAGGCCACACCCCAGTAATGCAGACACAATACTTCTTCCCTGTGCACTGGCAGTTTTCTAACACTCCGTCATTGGCTGCTGTGAATTTTTCAAACACGCAATCACCTATCACATAATGAACCTCTGCATTGCACACTATCATTTCTGTACAGCACTCCATATCATTACACACTCTCAGTGCATGGCCCCTTAGCTTCCAAAACCCCTCCACCAGAAACTTCTGCTAAAGGATGCACTATTTCAGCATCCACAAAGACCCTGAGGTGCATCCAGCACACCTTTGGCCATGCACACAACAGTCCACCCTTGCCCACACCCAGCACAACACTATGGATGTATGCATGCGCCCATGTTTGTAGCTAACATTATTCACAAACGTAACATACGTAGGTAGCGGCACTTCACCCCAACTCCCCCACACCATAAAACACCCATTCATGAAAACAGCTAGCAATTAGCAGAATCTACAAACATACCACAGCCTCCACCACCCCTACCCACAGACATTCACAAAGTATTGTGTCACTGACCACAACATTTTCACAAAATTGGCCCTACTTCAACAAATCTGCACACAGCATAGGCCTTGAACACACCCACAGCAATGTAATACCACCATGAATGTCACTATGTCACCAACTACGCCAATCCACATACACACCTCTGCCACCAGCACTCCTACCCAACCTGCGCACCGCCATGGAGCTATGCAGCAACATATTGCAACAGTTAACATAATGTACAAAAACCACTCTCTCATGCTCCCGTGTGCACTTTCATTCACATACTATGGGCGTACCTACTTCCATTCAAAAAGTACTGTGTCACTGCCAACCTATCCACATTCTGTTCACAACACTGGCCCTACTGCTACCAATCTGCACAGACCACACTATGCAAGCACCACCATCTACCGGATGCAGAGTCAAACATGCGTTCTTGCGGTGGGTGTGTTGAAGCCCTACGCTCTTGAGTTCATGCCCTACGGCCTTCAGCCATGCACCCAATAGTCTAATCCTTCCACAGACCCACCGCAACTTCATTCACCCATGGATGCCACCATGTGCCCAACTACTGTATTCCATCCGCAGCGCACAGCCAACCTATGTCATGTGCAATTCACTCCCCTTGTCAATTGACCTGCCACCACTCACCATGAAAAGAGGTTGGCGCAAACAGGTCACGGCAAAAGCTATGGGGACGTTACGACAGCTGCCTCTAATCACCACACAAAGTACTCGCCTGTCAAGGTACCCACGAATTGGCCCAATATGCGCAAATAGTGCAGGCACTCCTCCATCTTCTTCCACCTATGTACATATGTCACATGAACCACTTCTCACTCCCCCACCCGTTCCCTCCCTTATTGCCACCAACACATTGTGTACTGTACATTTTCCAGACCCTTACACCATTGAAAGATGTGTCAAATGCTGTATTTGTTTAGGTGGAAGAAGGCTGTGCTGTGATTGCGGTGTCAGCAGTCACCACGACAGTCTGTGGACATAATAACCACTGGTCAGATTGTTGGGTATTTTACTATGCTATGATGTATTACTTTTGGGTAGTTAGTAGAGTATTGGTTGAAGAGGGCATGCATTGCAGAGTTTGTGCATTGCCTGCAATTACTGTTGCAGAGGTAGGAGCAGTCTTTGCAGTCCACTACCTGCTGCATGCTCCAGTTTCCTGTGACCCTCAGTCTGTCTACTGGTTCTAGTGATCCTTATGGGAGGACCCATAAGAACTGCCTCAGACCGCGGAGCGGCCACAGAGCTAGTTACAGAGGTAGGAGCAGTCCTTGTCAGGCCTACAGGACTAACAGACATGCCTCCTCCCGCGACCAGTCCCTCCGCAAATTTGCACTCAGAAGGAGACAGCGAGAAACGGTGCTTCCGGAGCTCCAAGGCTCCAATGGGAAGGAAAGACTCGCCGGCGGGCCAGACTGTAAGCAGAAGTCACCTGAAGTCGGTGCCCCCGAAGTTCTGCGAGCACCAATCCTCTCAAAGAGATGAAGCATTGCACTCGCCACCGTCGCATACACAAACACACATTGCAATGCATCTAAACAGAAGACCCAAACAGATGACCTGCAGCCCTGAAGAAACCCAGCACAAAGACCTACGACACGCAGATGAAAATCCCTCTATAAATGACAACTTGCCGAGTCGGGCCGATGGCATAGCCCCTACACCGGCAGCCGGAGGGCTGCTGGCAGCGGGGATTGGCCCAGCTGAATTGGCGGATGTCACCACGAGGACTGAGGTAGCGAGCAGTTCATCAAGGGACAAAAATCCTGTCTTGGAATTTCCACAAGCCGGAAACCCAAACAACGTAAGCCCCATGCAACAAGACGGCGTTCCATTTACCAGTGTCACGCCTCGCGCTGCCCAGGATCAAGTCCGCCCGTCTCTCCACGCCGAGCTACAAGCCGCAAGCCCAACCTGCTGTCGCGGATCCACCCTGGAGGGAGGGGCCAGTGGGAGCAAAGCCGGCTCCAAAGCTCCAAGGAAGGGCTGCGTCTGTATATCAGACGCCCTAATAGAATTCGATCTAGCGCAGGCAGATGGCGCCGCAGTGGGAAGGTCGGCATTAGCAAAAAATCACGCTACCAAACCTGACGCCGTTCCCTCACATTTGTTGACAAAAACAGGCATCAAACCGTGGAAATCGGCAACTCTAAAGAGCTGCCACAAAGTGAACACCAGCCTTCAAAAAAATTACTCACACGGTCCCCTGTGCATGGCAAAAAAACCTCAGCTAACCGGCGGGTCGTAAAGCACAGAAAACTACAAACATCATCGTTAAAAAGAAATCTTTTTCCAAAATAGCGCAGTGCAGTTCCTTGAAAGATTTCTTTAAGAAACACGTGAAAAATAACCATGACCACCTAGATGAACTCTCTGATGCTGAGATTTTCGAGGCCATCAAGGAGCCCCTGCCAGCCACAAAAATCTGGAAAACCGGTACCTCCTTAGAGTTCACACCAGCTCCAACGCAATCGGCAGCTCCGGTCCAAGGTAGTCCGGAAATCAAGGGAACACCCTCAGCTGCGATAACAAACTTACCCTGTCTGAACATAGAGGAGAGCTCAAATCTGAAGCAAAACTCTCACACTAACAGTCATCCGATAACACTGCAGAGAACTCCAGAACAGTTCAGGAGCCAACCATTCAAGAGCTGCCACCACGAGAACCGCACTCTCCCAAAAAGAGAGTTGAGGAAAATTTGGACTCAAATGAAGGGCCTTCATATCCAGCTACGAGGAGAAGCGAACCACAGTCAATGGAATGGGACCCCCAAAAGTCAAGAGACAACACGAGCCCTCAGAGTCAAATGTGGGCAAGAGACCTCGGAGATAACTTAATTTCATCGCGCAGGAGCAGCAGAAATTGCCCAAAATATCAGTCACCAACACGGGCACCTAACCATGATTTATTCCTGAATACTTCACAGAGGTGCCAGAGTCACTGCGACCACTGGCCCCCAACTCAAAAGAAGACTGCGACAAAAAAACTCTTCATGACAAAAATCATGTCAGCCATCACCATCGCGTTGGCCCCTTTCTGTAAACTATATGAGGCAATAAATGACAACCTGAAGGACCATTCTACGATGGCAGTGATGTTGCATACCAAACTAATATAACTAGAAGGGTATTTTCTAGCGATGGAACAAAAAAAAATCACCCTCAACAAATACATAAACAACAGAACAACTATAGAGAGCGGCCCGGAGGGCCCAACTAATACCACGAACCCCAGCAACAAAAAAGGGAAACCTAAAATGGGGATGCACACCTCTCAGAGCACTCAAACCGAGCAGGAAAAGCTGAAAGCAGCACTATGGAAGGACTTGAACTGGGAAAACTTCCGCATATTCAATTCCCAACAGGGCAACAGCCGTGGAAAATGTTCCAGACTACCTGAGGTCTTCTTCTTTAAAGAAAGCTCACCAAGGAAAGGCTCCACAAAGGCAAACACCAGAAGGGGAATCCCGCCCTCCGGGAAGAAACGCTGTGTCTGAAATCCTCACAGGCCTATCTGAAAAAGAACAAAGGGTCCAAGAAACCCTGACTCCGAAAAAGCAAGCTCTCCTGAAACTACATGACCCGGCAGGTGATCAAACGTGGCTTTCATCAGAAACCAGCACCACAACGACGCCCAGCAAAGAACTAGCAAAAAGGAAAGAAACGCTGCAAACCAGGGACGACCAAAAAAGGCACACAATGGAGATACGAAAGCGGTAACCCGGTACGAAATCCCCCAGAATGGCAGATGAATTTCTGGTGGATAGGGCCTTCATGAACATCTCGCAGCACCTATACAGCGATCCTGAAGAAACGCAAGACAGGCCGAAGAGTGAAAAAACAACAAATAAAGAAATACAATTCTCTGGAGAAAAACAGAAAAAAACATACAGATCAGAGAGACAAACTAAACCTCAGGACGACTCTCCAAAGAACCGGAGAAAACAATGGGAGAAAGAGAACAACAGAGACCACCGAGCCTTGCCGGCAGCGTCATCTAGACGCGGTGACCGAAGAGAAAAAGAAGCAAACAAAAAGCATGACAATCGAAACGATAAAGCCATAGAGATGATCTCCAACCGAGAGCACTCACAAACCCATATCTCTAGATGGTCCGAGGGCTGTCCGCAAGAACTAAACAGGAGGACAGACATAGCAACGGATCGAGACAGGCGATACAGACTGGGCAAGAGTAGGCACATCTCGGCAACGTTAACTTTGAAATTAGAACAATCCTCTCAGAACCACGTGAACATCGTTCTCAACAGAAGAACAGTGAGGAACATCTTCAGTAAAATCATCACTTTGAAAAGGCTGAAATCAGAGGACTACGCGCGAGTCGAACCATATCACAGAGGGATGATCGCGAAGGCTTATATTCACATAAAAGCTGCTGCCCTGCCCCCTTCCATTAAAACAGCACTGGAGGAGCTGTCACATTGCAGCTTTCACCTGTCAATATTGGCAAACGCCAGCAACACACCGAGCGCTCGTGATTATGGGCCTGAGCACACAGCTGAAAAAAGCCACTATAAGTCCAAAACAGAAGACCTGTACAACACAAACAGAATGCCTCGAACACATGGTCAAGCCTTCAGATTCAAAGGCAAATGGCAACTGTTCCAATGCTGAAAGAATTCAAGGGGGGCAGGAAGATTGGGAACTCGTCAGAGAGGGCTCCAAAAACGCCCCTGCAAAGTAACCAAAATCGTCAAAAGGGGACCTTCACGACAATATTTGACTCGTCTACAGCACAACCTCGAGACTTACTATGTACCACTTCGACCTACGTACAAAAGCCAGCCACAAAAACAATCCATCTTTTGCCAATGAAACAACTGTGGGCGTGGCTGCCAAAAACACTATTGTCGTACACCAAGAAATCGCAACTCGCCACCCATGGCAATGAGGCGCGATCAACGGGGACGTTAGAAGATTCTACCCAGTCGGCAACCACATTGCATATGGGCTCGTGGAACACTAGGGGTTATCAAAACTTGATGAAAAAGGGCAATGTCAATCTGAGCAACTTTGACGTCTTGGCCCTCCAAGAAACGTGGTTAACAGAAAAACAACACCTCGACGGATTTTGCATTGAAATCTCGCCAGCAAATAAAAACGCCTTGGGCCGTCCATCAGCCGGAATACTACTGGCGGTCCGCTCAGGAAGCGGAATCAACATACAAAGGACATTGTCGGTCTCCTTAAACCATCTGGCAGTGCTGACAAGCTGGACCGTCCTGGATCTGATAACAAATCTTGCAAAAGAGTTACCGGTTGCAATCATTAACGTCTACTGGAACCCCCAAACCATATCGGACAAGCTATTCCTAAAAAACATGGAGAAAGTACTTGACGATCTATACACAAAAACAGAAGTGGTACACATTATAATCTGCGGAGACCTAAATGCCAGGTGCCCCCTATCCCCAGAGGCGCAGAAGCAAGAATCAATGCCAGCTGAAAAAATAGGAGGTCGATGGTCAGAGCTGATGGAGTCACGGGGTTGTTACAACTTTGCCCAGACTTTCCCCAACTCAGATCGTTGGCCAACGTGGGTAAGAGACAATTCAAGCGCAACAATTGATTACATCTTTGCGTCAGACAACATGCTGAAGCTGACCACGTCTTTCGAAGTCATAAAGACCGCTGCAAGCGACCATAACTTGCTAAAAGCGACATGGGCGATTCCGAGTCACGTGATCCTGTTTTGTGAACCACAAACTGAGTGTAACATCCAAGGAAATCGCCTTAAGCTCACAGCCACCAGAATAAAAGCTCTAACTTTCAACTATCAAAGGCAGTTGGTTGGCAACGTAGTGAACGCTCCAACTGAACCAGATTACCAACCACTACTGAGCCCGTTCAAGACAGGGACAAGAAAAAAACCCGTACAGAGAGTCGCATGATTGCATCAATACGACAAGCAGCTGGTTGCAAAAAGAGCCCTCTTAAAACGCTTAAAAAGAAAAGCAAAAAACACGTACTCACCGTTGGCTCTAACAGAGCACATGAAAGAAGCGAAGTCCTACAAAGCATGGCTGAGAAATCATCGGATCTCTCTCTATCAAAGAGACTCCGAAGCGATGCTGAAGAAATTAGGGAGTAAAAAGGCTGGAGTTTTCTGGTCCTTAATCAAGACATCGGGAGCGCACACAGACCCATCTCAGTCGAATTGTGTGAGCAAAGCCATCTGGATAGCCCATTTTATGGACCTCTTCAGCGGCTTAGCTGAAACTGCGCCTGTCGATGTTCTTGAGCGTAAAGCTACCTGCTTTGACCTTTCGAACGAAGAGGACATTCAATCCACCATCTGCAAATTAAAAGCTTCGCAGGCCCCGTGTCCGGATGGGGTGACCAACATTGACCTGAAGAATTTTCCAGAAGAGTGGTCTACGTTTATCAGCAAGGTCTATGAAAAATGTGCCACTGCAAGAGCACTACCAAGATCATGGACCTCACCTGTGGAGGTCCCAATTTTCAAAAGGGTGATAGGACAGACCCGCTCTCCTGGACACCATTGGAAAAGTGTTCAGCATGCATGCTTTTACTGTGGGAATTCCAAGCTTGGGCCAAGTCCGCCCCCCTCGATGACCCCTTCCAAGCCGGATTTCGGAAAAAAATCAGGGACCATTGTCAACATCATGATCCTGAGTATTCTGAAATTAAATCACATGAGGGGATTACAAAGACGTACCTAGCGTTCATAGACCTCACCCAGGCTTTTGACAAGGTGGACAGACCACTGCTATGGGCCAAACTCTTGGCAGGTAACTGTCCAAAGAAGATCTTAGAGCCCATAAAAGCCCTTTATTCAGGAACTTCAATGCGGGTGAAGTTGAACAGAAAAGGCACCTTATCAGACCAAATTCCGATAAAAAGAGGGGTAAAGCAGAGCTGCCCCCTGGCGCCGGCATTGTTCACAGCTTTCATAGGAGACTACAAAGACTCAACTAAAGCTGTGAAAGCATTTTCACCAAAAATTGCGGCGACCTCAGTCCCCAGAATTCTATACGCTGATGACATCACTTGGCTGGACCAAACACTGTTCGGCCTCAAGCGTCAACTAGCCAACCTTTCAGACTATATCGGAACCAACAAGCTGCAAATCAACAACAACAAAAAAACAAGATAATGATCATGGAGAGAAAGAAGAAACGGGCAACTTCCACATCTTGCCAACTAGAAAACACAAAGATCGAAGTAGTGTCCGAATTCAAATACCTGGGGTTCATGCATAGATTAGAAGCGAGCATGCAAAGACTCATCTGGACCAAAGCTCGATCAATGACAACACAAGCCCGCATGTTGGACAATAAATTTGGACGTTTTTCCCTGATGCCAGTACTTACGTGCTACAAAGTGAAAGTCGTCCCGTGTCTGACCTACGGTGCTGAGGCAATGCCAATGATACCGGAGGCGATCTGGCAAAAGATTGAAGGTTTCTTCTGGAGATCTGTGCTGTCTTTCCCTAAATCAACTGCACTACCGGCAATCAGGAGAGAGTTGGGGCTCACCTCCCTAAAAGCAAAAGAGGAAAACAGCAGCATGTCACTGTACAGGAAAATTCTGCTACCAGAGTCTTTTCCTCTGTACAAACTGATATGTTCAGAAATCAAAGCAGGCGGATCTAAAATGCTGTCATCATGGGCAGCCAACAAAAGAGAACAATTGAAGTCAATTGCCTTTAGTCCAAAATCCTCTTAGAATAAAAAAAAAAAACTAGAGGAACTGGATTGGATAGGCACCCTGGAGAAGGCAGAAAAGAACAAACTCTTAAACCACTTGCCAGTACTTCCAAGGAAACTAAACGACTTGGCGGAAATCTTCAAAAAATTGCAGAGCAGACCACTAAAACTGATCTTCCTAAGAGCAAGACTAGATTTATCACCGAAAAATGAAATCTTACACATCAGAGACCTTGCTAACACGAATACCTGCAGATTGTGCAAAAAGGCAGAGGAAGTCGAATCAGTTCGTCACTTACTGACGTTGTGCTCGGTGCTACAAAAAACCCGACAAATCTATCTATCATCCGTCCTAGAGACCTTTTCTGTCCACATGGAAGAGACATGGTGGCCGCGTCTGATAAGTGGGCAAAAACTTCATGGGCAATAGCTACAGCAAAAATCCTACGAATCACCTTAGCGCAAATACAAACAGAAGGATCAAAAGAAACTGAAGCAAACTGACTAAATAAACTGAAAGAAGAAACCTTGATACGATGGCGACCGAAGAAGGCTTACTCAAAAGGCATCTTTGTAAAACCAAATAGTTTTGGTAAACACACAAAAAAAATTACTGTTTTAGTATGTCAAGTGAAGTGGATATGTCTTGAGGTGGTCTTGTTATGTTTTTGGGTTGTGGTCAGTGGGCAGGTGTTTGCTTGCATGGGTGTGTTATGCTGCGGTGGTTGTGGCCAGGGCCTAGAGTCTTTGGTGCATGGCCGGAGACTGGAGGCCGTAGGCCATGCACCCAAGACTCTAGACCCTGGCCACAACCACAGCAGCATATGCAAGCAAACCTTTTGACAGTGGTATGTGGGTTGCATAGGGGGTATGATCTCAAGAGTTTGTCCACTGGATGCCAGTAGTGTAATAGTATTTGTAGGAAAGTGGACATGGTGTATGGTAGTTGGTTTGTTGGATTGCGTTCAGAATGTTGGGTGTATGATATTGTATGGCTGGCGGACATAATAACCACTGGCCAGATTGTTGGGTATTTTACTATGTTATGATGTATTGCTTTTGGGTAGTTAGTTGAGTATTGGGTGAAGAGGCCATGCATTGAAGAGTTTGTGCATTGGCTGCAATTACTGTTTTAGTATGTTAAGTGAAGTGGATAGGTCTTGAGGTGGTTCTGTTACGTTTTTGGGTTGTGGTCAGTGGGCAGGTGTTTGCTTGCTTGGGTATGTTATGCTGAAGTGGTTGTGGCCAGGGCCTAGAGTATTGGGTGCATGGTGGGAGACTCTAGGTCCTGGCCACAACCACTTCAGCATAACACACCCATGCAAGCAAACATTTTGACAGTGGTATGTGGTTTGCATAGGGGGTATGTTCTCAAGAGTTTGTCCGCTGGCTGTCAGTAGTGTAATAGTATTTGTAGGAAAGTGGACATGGTGTGTGGTAGTTGGTTTGTTGGACTGTGTTCAGAATGTTGGGTGTGTGATATTGTATGGCTGGCTACAACTATTGTAGTATAGTACAGGTATGCACTGAATGTTGTGACTCCAATCATTGTATACTTAATGTTTGCATTGTTGAGGCTGTATGCAGTTTTTTGCATGGTATGGGAAAATGTAGCAGACATTGGGCCTCATTACACGGACGGCGGTAAGGGTTTACCGGTACAGGTATTTGACCGGTACCGGTAAAACCTTACCGCCTTACTACGAGGTCCCTTTGCGGGTTGGAGAATTTAACGCCTGCTTTTTGCAGGCGTTAAAAACCAACCCGCAAAGGGACCAGGGAGCTAATTACGGTACCGCAATTCGCGGTGCCGTAATTAGCACCTTCCCCATTCCCATTATGCCCTATGGGGCAAAAATGGGAATGGGGAAGGGGGAATTACCGCCCCACCAACCTTGGAATAGGGCGGTAATTCCCCTTTCCACCAAGGCGGTGCCGGTATTTTACCGGCATGGACCAAGGTGCTAAGAGCACCTTGGTCCACCGCCGTCCTTGTAATGAGGCCCATTGTTTTTTCATTCTCTGTGAAAAAAGAAAAGATCACATGTTAGGGTAGGTAGTTTGTAATGAGTTATTGCATTGCATAGCAAACATTTCTGTACTTTGTGGACCCTCATAGTTAGTACTTTACAAGTACTATGCTTCAAACCAGTGTACTGTGCAATGTCCTCAGTTCCTGTATTTGTTCCTATAATCATTGGTCTGTGGGAAAAAAAATCCATGCAGGGTTAAAAAAAAACTTTCTACGTTTATTTATCGTAATATGGTATATTCTTTTCAGGTGGTCGATTGTAGTAGGAGGAATTGAAAAGGTGTATGGTTTTTGGTTTGGAAGTGGTGGTACTATTGTTGCAGTTAGATACCAGTTGGCATATTCTAATTGTTTATTTATTGTTGCATTTTAGCAGTATTCATGTATCTGTTTGGTTGTTGATCTTTTGTAAGTACTGTGCTATTGCTCAGTAGTGTTGCAGAATTTTGGGGCAGTAAGATACCTGTTGGCGTATTCTAACTGTTGATAGTTTTGAAGTTGTTGAGGGTAATTTTATATGTAATAAGTGTTGCATGGTTTCCTCAGAAAAATGTATATTGCAGTATCCTGGTTGTAGTTAGATCCCAGTTGGCGTATTCTAACTGTTTACAGTTTTTCACTTCTGCAGGGTATGTTTTCAAGCATGTTTTCTCTTGTTGATGGATGTATATTTCCACTGTTTGATAGCTGTTGCCTTATTCTGTTAGTTTATGGATTTAAAGCTCTTCACACTGGCCCCAAGGGCCTTACAACTCCATCAGAAACATACATGGAGTCAGTCCTGGCGCCTTTGGCGCCAGGCTCATTATCAGGAATAAAGCAATACCAGTTTTGGACCTTAATCTAACATGGAGGCCTATTAAACAGCTCAGTTTTTTAGAACCAAGCCATGCGGTCTAGTGTTTTGGGTGTGGCTGGGCCTGGAACTACTTTGCCTGGAACTACTTTACCTGGGCTATTTAAACCACACCCAAACAGCAGAACACGCTTTGCGTTATTCTGCACTCCTGCAGCGTAACGCTCACCGTGTCCAGATCCTGCTCATCTGCTTCTCCGGCGGCCCGATCCTGAAGCCCTAGATCTGGATTCTATTAATAACCTGGAAGTACAAGAACAGCATTAGCAAGCAAGAACACTTACCTGTGAAGTAACCGGTCTTGAATCCACCCTGCGCTTCGCTTACCTCGCCCATCTCCGGAGTTACCGCAACCTGCAAAGGTAAAGAAACAAAGACAGCATTAATAAAAATTCTTACCTGGGCAAGCAGCGAGTCCTGGCAGCATCCTGCACTTCCCTTACCTCGCCCATATCCGGGTTTCACCACAACCTGCCAGAGAGAAGGAACAAGGTCAGCATTAACAAAGCACTTACCTGGGCAAGCAGCGCATCGATCGCTCATCACTCCGGAACATCACTGCAACCTGTACAAAGAAGGGAAGAGAACACAGGTTAGCAATTAACACCAATAAACAGCGCAGCGTGCATCAATAGCTCACTGTGGGCTTTGCCATCAGTGCGGCAAAGCCGAGATCGCAACCATCCCTGTCAAAACAAAAAGAGACATCGTTAGGGAACAGCGTAGTGGAGCAAGACGCCGAAAGACAGACAAAACGGAGGGAAAGAAAGAGACAGAATAAAGACAGAAAAGACATTACATCTCACCTAGAAAACAGCAAGCAGAGTCAGAGTCACAGCCGGTGTGGACCTGACATAAGGGCACACGGACCAGTGAAGCAACTAGGTCCACGGAATGCCCGCACCAACCACGTGTCCCTGCACAGAGACGCAGGACAGTGAGTTCAACGCACAAATACCTAAGGCACTACCCAACGTCTGGCACATAACCAAGGAGAGAGGGCTCCGGGATAGCACTTAGAGCTCCATCCAGTATTGTGTGGCGCCCCCGTGGATACCAGGTTAGCGTAACAATGACAGAACAAAATAAGAGAATAACAGTTTGCCCATTACAATGAGTTATATGGGTAAATGAAAACTTGGAAAGCAGACAGATTTTCAAGTGAACTTGATGATAGGAGATGGGAGAAATGATAGTATGCTTTTTTTGCAGATTATGCATGGTAAGTGGCAGGTACCCTGTTCACATGCATTTATAAAAGAGTTGCAAATGTACTGTACATACAATATTCATACCTGTAGTTTGTGTCGATGTATGTAGATGTGGATGAATCTGGAAGGAGAAATCTTGGAGAGTTTTACAGTTTTTTTTATGTAGGTGCTTTGCAATCACAGGGGACTTGTACACAGACTGATGAACAGTACATCTAAAGTGCTGAACTGTGATGACAGAGTTAGATGTAGAGTTCTTGGATGTAATTGATGGATGGTTGTGTGACTGCTTATGTGTAGCCAATGAGGGAGTGGCACAGAGAGTGATGTGGAAAGGGGAAAAGGGCTGCCCCTGTGTGCGGGGTCCACGGACACCACGGTAGTTCGCGGACAGGGTGTGCCACATCTGGGGCATCTCGGCATGTCTGGCATGGAAAGGGGACTATGGGTATTAGCCAATCAGGTGTTGAAATTGTTCTTTGTAGGAAGAGAGGCTGTGTGTAGTGAAGATGGCAGAGGTGAAGAAAGTGAGGGTGTTGGTAGTTGGAGATCTATTTGTAAATGTTTTAGAGAGGTATGCTAAGTCTAAAGATATGGCTGCCAATTTTGGTTGTGAAGGAGTGGAGGTTTTGTGGTCAATTGTGCCTGGCTCCAATATGCAGGCAGTGGTTGGAGTTTGTAAGAGTATGTCCATTTGGAACACTCCAGATGTAGTGGTACTGCATTGTGGCGCCGTCCATTTGGGATACATCACTGCTCCTACTTTGTTGAGTGCTCTTGAAAAATTGGTTCAGGCAGTGATGGTGGTTCTTCCAAGTGCCAAGGTTATTTTTTCTGAAATGCGACATAGGGTAGTATGGGACAATTGTAATTGTTTTGTCCCCAGCAAAATGGTGCAAGGTGTTTGGTTAACAGAGACATGTCTGTTTTCTTGTTTACAGTTGGGATGTTGTCTTGTAATAATGACAATATTGATTCTGTTAATGTTCATTATTTCAAAGCAGATGGCATTTTGATATACATAATGGGAAATGGCATGTTATTTCAAAATATAAGGAATACTTTACAGAGGATAATGTAAAGAAATCTGGAGGAAAATAAGTGAAAAAACCCCTAAAAATACAAAATAAAAGGTGTTTCTTTAGAAGCACTTTTTAAAAAAGGCTCTTTTCAGAGGCCCCATCAAGGAGGAAATGGAGTACCCTGGTTGCAATTTCTTTCCCCACCCTCACAGATTGCACGATATGTCCACTTGAACTTTTTGAAACACAAAACACACTACAAAAAGGCTCTTTTCAGAGCCTCCACTTGCTCCCAGAGAACAGTGCAATGTTTTTAATAGCGCACCACCACAAAAGAGCCTTTGTTTTTTGTTTTTTGTTGCTTTGTATTTTTTTGTTTTTTTCAGACATGACACATTAGGAAAGGAAGGGAAGTAAAGGTAGGAGAGGGGTACCAACCACAGGGATAAGAAAGGGCAAGTGGAGAGAGGAAGATGTTAGGTGGGCCTCACTTCGGTAGGTGGCACACTTTCTCATGCTCCCTGACCGAAGCCTCGAAAGAACTCCAGAATTGTACCCCCCTGCAGAGTACCATGTCGCAGTATATACACAATATAGTGACCCTCCAAAGGTAAGGGTCTACTGCATTGAGTAAGGCCTGCGAGGTTTGTTCAGGGATGAGCTGCCACACAGGAGTGTCTCTTGTGGTGGCAGAAGCAGATTTGGAGGATGTTGTAGAGGAACTCAACCTACTAGTTTGGACGACCCTCCAAACTGCCGCCTTGTGGTATGACGTCAGGTGTCACTGCATATAAGTGGTCCTGTAGCTGTACAAACCCGCTTTGCCCCGACTGAGCTCCATGTTGAACTCAGTGCAGCGCACCTAGATTGCACTTGCCTTGAGTACCCTTCCAACTGTGGTAAACAGCCTCCAAACCCAAAACTCACGCTGGCTGGCAGTAGTGGGGACTTCCACTACCTCATTCACATCTTCCTCTTCATCCCTCTCTACATCTCCACACCTGTTCCCCTCTCCAGGCCCTTGGGAAGGTGGTGGTGGTGGTGGTGGAGGGGGTGGGGGTGGTACTGAGGCAGAATTAGCAAAAGCAGCAGGAGCAGGAAAGGAAAGCTGTCAGGAATGAGGAAGATAGCAATCTGGAGAGCAAAAGCTGAATAGTCCTGGTCAGCACAATGGAGCCAAAAGAATTCCTGGTAGTGTCCAAAAGGAATTAATGCAGGAGCAAAAGCAGGTCCAGCAAGGATTGCAGAAACCACCCATATGCAGTAGTGCTCTGTCTTGGACAGAAAGACAAATGAGGAGCCTTTTATATGGGTCCTTGGGGGCACTTTGCGGACAGCTGTGCTGTCCGCATACACTTCGAACACCAAAAAGGGCTCAAAAAGTTCCAAAAAGTATCCAGATTGGTAGGGGAATAGTCTGAGACCTCTACAAGGGTGAAGTGTCATAGAAAAACATCTTAGATTGTTCAAAAAGGTTTGTTTTCGGTGTCCGGGGTTCCGGACCCTGTCCGCGGTCAAGGGCCTACGCTCAGCGTGGTCACTGTAACATGATGACATCGCGGTCACGTTCGCGAATGGGACGGCTGTCCGTAAGACACCTATTGCACGGGATCTGTTGTACGCATGCGCATATGTGTTCTACAGACAGGGTTTGGGTCCCTGAACTAATTAAAAGTGCAATACACGTGCAGCAGACAGTTCCAGACAGGCACGATGTTCATAGGACCTCGAGGATGGGATGCGTATGCGCACAAGTTTCCGCCGGACAGGGCAGGGGTGCCCAAAATAATTAAAGGTGCGTCACAACTATGCGGACAGGCGGACAGGGCAGGTGTTCTACGGACACCTCCATTTTGATTGCGGACAGACCGGACAGGTTAAGTGTTTGTAGGACATCCCTATTTTGATTAATTACGAACATTCCGGGAAGACGCCTTGTTCGTAGGACCCCGAAGGTGGAATGCACATGCGGACAGGTGTCCGTCGGACCGGGCTAGGGTCCCCAAACTAATTAAAGGTGCGTCACAAATTTGCGGACCTTAGGACACCCCCATTTTGGTTAATTGCGGACATTCCGGACAGTCGCTCAAAAAAAAAATCAGATACATACAGCAACAGTATATATATAACTTAATTTATATACAAAAATATTCAAATTATAAAAGAGAGGGGGAAGCAGAAATGGAGACATATACAGGGGAATGTGTGCTTTCTAGAGGTAGGGTGTAAGGACAGGAAGGGATTGAGGACCATCGTAACGTTTTTGGTGATGGGGAATTTTTGGGGATGGTTGACTGGACAGAGAGACGGTGTACAGGTGCACGTGGGGCAGTGATATTTAAATTTTCTCCATGATATGTCTTTTTACAAAGTCTTTCAAATCAAAAAAATTGTTTAATAATTGATCCATTTTTTCTTCTAAGTGCACCAAATGATTTTCCACAGTGTCAGTTTGTTGTTCCATATGTTGTTGGAGTACTACATGATGTACAGTTTTTGGAGCATGGGTGTTATTTTCTGTGTGTACTGCTAAAGAAAAGAAAATGTGTTAGGTACATGTGCAATAATTTGTATTAATTGGCTTACTTTGGAAACTGCAGTGTGTACCAGTAGTATCACTGTCTTTACTCATTTCATCCCAAGGAAAATTTTCTTCAAGCCACTCCAAGGGGCTAGCCATTTCTGTGTAAAAAATATATATTATTCTTTAGTGTATCTTACTAAACAAATTGTATAGCTATAGGAATTAATGTAGTGTACTTACCAGTTTGTTTTTCAGTTTTACTGTTAGTGCTTTGTAGGTATGCTGTTGATATTGCTGTGCAGTTTCTGTATAAAGCAACAGTGAGGTAATTCTGCTGGAGGCATAGGTTATTTTTGTTTTTGGTATGACCCATTATGCTGTACATCCTATAGAACTGCATTGTTGGTTTCTTAAGTATACACTTTGTACTTCTAGTTTATTTTTGTTTGTAATTAATTTATGTGCTGCCTTTGAACCTGTTTAGTGTGTTTGTTGTATGCTATAAGAATGTAAGATACCCCCTGAGCTTTTGGACAGTGTGGATGTTGCCCAGGTCGAGGACAGTCGCATAGAGACCGATGGCTAATAGCATGGGCTAGTGGATTCAGTATATGGTATGGTATATGTACATAAAGTAAGGGTATACTGGTAAAAACCTATGAAATTCAGTGAAAAAACATTGTTAAGGAGACGTTATTGTTAAGGTACGCTACTAAAAACCTATTAAATTCAGTGAAAAAACATTGTTAAAGGGACTTTATGGTTACAATCGAAAAACCCTTGAAATCCGCCAGTTATGGTAAGCTAAGCAACCATTACTCGCACAACCACCGTGCATTGCTAAGACTAATACCCATGACATCAAAGATATTTTGCATATTTAAGTAACTTTGGGTCTCACCCTAAGTTACTAGAGGAATCCAGACATGGACCCCTTACTCACTATTCTTAGAGAGGCACAGCTGCACCCTACCGATGAGGTCCAAACAGACTGAAACACGTGTCTGGGGTTGCTGTTGGTACTCTTGTTCAGAGGAGAATTGCCTAGCATTTCGGTGCTGAACTGCCCCTGGGCAGGACAAAGACTGAAATGATTGGAATATTTATCCTCTGTGAAAGATACTGAGCTAAACAATCTGGGTAAAGGATCTCGCAACCAGGATTAATGTCTGGCAGAGAGACTCCCAGGACCCCCCTTGTTTTTTGCATATTTAAGTAACTTTGGGTCTCACCCTAAATTACTAGGGGAATCCAGACATGGACCCCTTGCTCACTATTCTTAGAGAGGCACAGCTCCACCCTACTGATGAGGTCCAACCAGACCAAAACATGTGTCTGGGGTTGCTGTTGGTACTCTTGTTCAGAGGAGAATTGCCTAGCATTTCGATGCTGGACTGCCCCTAGGCAGGACAAAGACTGGTATGATTGGGATATTTCTCCTCTTTGAAAGATAGTGAGCTAAAGAATCTGGGTAAGGCTCTCGCAACCAGGACTAATGTATGGCAGAGTGACTCCCAGGACCCCCCTTGTTTTTTGCATATTTAAGTAACTTTGGGTCTCACCCTAAGTTACTAGGGGAATCCAGACGTGGACCCCTTGCTCACTATTCATAGAGAGATACAGCTGCACCCTACTGATGAGGTCCAACCAGACCGAAATACGTGTCCGGGGTTGCTGTTGGTACTCTTGTTCAGAGGAGAATTGCCTGGCATGTCGGTGCTGGACTGTCCCAGCGCAGTACAAAGACTGATTTGATTGGGATATTTCCCCTCTGTGAAAGATAGTGAGCTAAAGAATCTGGGTAAGGCTCTCGCAACTACGACTAATGCCTGGCAGAGAGACTCCCAGGACCCCCCTTGTTTTTTGCCCATTAATTTAGTGACATACCTTGTTGTTAGTCTCTTTGACTCTGGACAATATTTATACAACTCTTGACCTTGGGCACTACTTGTATCACTCCTGGCTGTGGGCAATGCTTGTTCCCTGGAACTCACAATTATTTAAAGTTCACTCACTTTGATTCTGTGTTAAAATGTTTTTTCTACTGCCTTATCAATGACTCTTCAGTTAGCCCTTACTTCAGAATCACTTTTAGTCACATACAATAAGTATTTAATCTGTTTTCGGCAGTCTAATATTCAATTAGGGCCACTCAGCTTGTTTCATTCATACACAATTGCTACTTTTGTTGCATTCATTGTCCAACAATTAACTGTCATGTTAACAGTGCTTTCACTCACACGCCAGTGATTCTTCTTTGCTACTGTACAACTCCTAGAGCACCGAGGTAATGTCAAGACTCGAGGATCGCGAGGAACAAGAATACCTCCGTCCCTAAGCAACCAACAGCAAGACAGTAAACACTTGCTGTTCAAGGATTAGGGCCACAGGTGGCAGGAACGGGATACCCAGGTCGTCCGGCCGCTGCTGAAAGGGAATGACCAGATTAAGTGAACAGGAAATTAATGCAGTGTTGTTTTCTCTATAAAACGTAATGTCACCTACCATAAACCAGAAGTTGGTGTTCAGGAAATTGTAGGGGTTAATACCTGTTCCCTCAGTGGGTAAAATAGTAGAGGAGTAAATGGAGAAGGGAGCTGAGGCAGGATTACCACACTGAAAACCCCTGAAGACTTGATGGCAGATCGTGGTAGTCGTGGAATGCCTGAACTAACTAAGACAGGAAAAAGTTCTTTGTCAGTTGAGCATAAGAGAAATTCTGAAAACAGTCCATGAGCAGTCCAGGGTCCAAAAACCATAAGATCCAAAGTCCATGCACGGTACAACGGTTGAGACCAAAGAAATCCTTACAATGAGTTCCGGAGGTCAAAAACATGCAAAACAGCTTGAAACAGGAACAAACGCCAAACGCCGTAAGTAAAGAGCTGAGAAGCGCTGTTCGGCTGAGTGGCGTCTTTTTTATGACATGAACTAAGTCATGTGAACCTACGGCCTGTGTGGCGTGTCACGTGAGGCTATGGGCTGCGAGACATAACGTTTACCGTCAATCGCTGTGTGGCCAGTTGAAGTTGATGCTGTAGCTGTGTGCGTGTCGGTTGGCTGGATGCCGTGCAAAGCAGTGTCCCTGGGGACGAGTATTCGCTTCTGGCGCTGCATAGAGAAGGTACCCAATTTCCATAGCTTGTGCATACGCCACGGGAGTTGCTACTTCTGGTACACACGGTGGCTCCTCCCATGACGTCCCTTCCATTGACTCCTCCAGCTTCCCCTAACCAAGGGAACATAGACCCTATGATGGTGACTAGAGTATTATCTGTGAGCATGATCTGGAATGAGTGTTTGGGTGTGTTCGGGACAGTGTGTGTGATTGTGTGTGCATGACAGGTAAGTGGTGAGCAAATGAACCCTGCCCTCACTGTCCCGCACTACCACATCCACGGGTTCAGGCCCCCCCATACATATGCCATCCCGCTGATCCATGCTAGCTTACAGCACCGACGCTCACAAAACCACCCACACGAGGAAGCTTCGAAAATGGCTGCCGAAATAATTGTTTTTCTGGTTGCCTAGCAACCCTGCGAGAGGAGCCCTGTGCGCCATAGGCTCAACGCTTCCATTTCCAGGAGAGTATACGGCCGGAAGGCGTTAGCCCGGCCTTCCCTGGAAGGTACTCCTCTGAGGCACAGATCTGCCTGTGCCCCATTCTCCTTTGTGATCTCAGGTGGTCAGGAGCCCAGCCTGCAGCGCCGCCACGCACAGTGAAGTCAGCAACAACTCCTAGAGCACAGGGGTAAGTGGTGAGCAAATGCACCCTGCCCTCACTGCCCCACACTACCACATCCACGGGATCAGGCCCCCCATCCATGTGCCATCCCGCTGATCTGTGCTAGCTTACAGCACTGACGCTCACAAAACCACCCACACGAGGAAGCTTCCAAAATGGCCGCCACCATAATTGTTTATCTGGTTGCCTAGCAACCCTGCGAGAGGGGCCCTGTGCGCCATTTCCGGGACAGTATACTGCCGGAAGGCGTTAGCCTGACCCTCCCTCAGAGGCACTCCTCCAAGGCACAGGCCTGTCTGTGCCTGTCCGTGGCTGGACATAGTCTGGACGCACATGCGCCTCCTTTGTAAGTACTTTCGTATGACTAACTATAATGTTGGCCCTGCCACACGCTGATAACTTTGAATCTACTACAAACTGTGAGTTTGTCAGTCGTTAAGACTCTTGCCTCGCACTGGGTCTATATGCTATATCAACGCATTCCGTTATCTTGTACTGCCCACCATAGTATCTAACAGCTCCTAATGATGCAATCTCTTAAGTTAATGAGTCATTAAATTGCATATTACCACTGCCCCTACTAGCTTGTATTTTGCCACTATTGCACATCTTCTGCCAATTATACAGGATTAGCTGTTCTATGCTTACTACTACCGTACCAATGTTGTAGGATAAGCCCATTTTGAGGATCACACTTGCTTATATCTGACTAATCAATATGCTTACATTTGCTTATGTAGGACTAGCCCTTTCATTGTTTACATTAATATATGCTTAGTGTGCTACTGTACCTACCTACGCAAGATTAGCCTACTCTAGTGATGACATTAACACGCGACTGTTATCCTAATGTACTCATGTTTACTTTGCTTCTTGCCATCTGCTTGCTAGCAGCCATTCGCTTATCTGTATGTATTGTGCTAGCACACTAGAATACCCAACCTCCCTGTCTACCTTGGGGCAAATTACTGTGATCCCTAGGCTATTCCCCGATGCTAGATGAGATCCCTGGGCCACAGAGAAACACTGTATTGTGTGATCGAGACCACTGCGCTACTCAACCACGGACACACCTATTAAACTTTGGTCAGACCTAACCCTAGCCTATTAGCAAATATCATAATGAATTTAGGGAATATTCTGCTGATTGTATCCCAATTCGCCATATCCTTCGTAACCATGTCTCTAAGTAAAGTTTCACCATGTCCATTATTAGACAGACACCTCCCACTTCGTGCAAGACTACCCCGACTCTACGAGCCTAGGCCCAATAAAGTGAATAGTATGAACTGCCACCTCAAGGACCCAGACACCAATTTATCAACGGGCCCTGCCCACAAGCCCTACTGTCACAACCACGCGCCATCCACTACCTCTCACAATATGAAGTCCTCATGTCCTAACTCTGGTGACCACATTAGGAATCTTAAAACTACTACCATTTCTAGTGCCTTAATTAACTCAAGGTCCCTAGTGGCACACACCACAGAAATAGCCAACCTACTAGCCTCTGACAACCCCGCTTTCTTGGCTATCACTGAATCATGACTTCATGAGGCAGCAGGACCAGGCCTTATGCTTGCCATCCCAGATAACATTCACATCCTAAGAATGGATAGACCTAATGCTAAAGGGGGCAGCTTAGCCATTATTTCTAAAACAAGCCTCGAACTAAGACCTGTACCCCTCAACCCCTCAAATTGTGTGAACTACTCACGGCCAAGTTACCTCTCTCCAGTAACCGGACCCTAACCATCCATTTACTGTACAGACCACCTGGCCCCATTGGCACATTTGAAGACGACCTGTCTGCTTTCTAACAATACGAAAGATTCATCGCAGATACTAGTGCTAGGTGACTTTAACCTAGGTTTTAACGATCCTGAGGATAAACAAGCACAATCTATAGCAGCCATTCTAGCTGATCATGGCTTCACCCAAATGATACACAACCCTACCCATATCAAAGGCAGAACCCTTGACTGGGTCACCGACTTAAACTGCTCATCCACTATTCTGAACATAACCCCGCAATCCTGGACAGACCACTACTTGATAAACTTCACAATAACTTTAGACAAATCTATGCCTAAAGCCATGGCTATGGCACCTCCACTACATATGAGTTGTAAAACAAATATCACAATTGACAAATTATTGCCACTGCTCCTACCCTCGCTGGACTGTACCCCCATGAATGCCAATCGTAACCTTTTAGTTAAGATCTATAATAACACCATGACTAAAGCCCTAGACACTATCGCGCCTGCCAAACTTCGAAAAAGTAAACCAAAGGCCCACTTAAATACCTGGTTCACTCCCCAATTTAAAGAGCTAAGACTCCAAAAAAAAAAGCTACAAGCAATTTGGCAGCACACCCCCTCTGAGGATAACAAATCACAACTAAATCTGTTAGCTAAAAAATACAAGAAAGAAATAATCAATACCAAAAATAAGGTGTTTAACGAAAGAATTGCGAAAGCAAACTCCAACACTAAGGAGCTCTTTGTGATCCTCCGGGAGCTAGAATCACCCATACCTCCTGTAGACAACATCCCGAAACACAAACAATGGTTCACGGACATCCAAAATGCACTGATAAAATAAAATAGTCTCCCTCCAAATTAAAATAGAGAAAAAGAAAGCGTCATTGATACCAATAGTGACCTCTACCTCCCTTCCACCCAGAGCTCCCAACCTTCCAACACCGTTTAGCTTCACTAAAGTGTTGATCCTGGAAACAGAGAAAATTATACTGTCTCTGAAGCCGTCCAATTGCAAAGGCGACAATTGCCCTGCCCAAATAGTCAAAGATGCAGCTAGAGACCTAGCTCCATTTATAACAAAACTTATAAATGCATCCTTCAAAACAAGCTGTGTCCCTGAGCTTAAAAGAATCTTGGGTTCTTCCTCTCCTGAAGAAACAGACACTAGACCCATCCATCCACACAAACTACCTCCCCTTTACAACGGTCCCATTTCTTCTCAAAATAATCGACCGGGTAGCATAACTTCAGATCCAGGGTTACCTCGAAACAAACCACATTCTAGGATCTCGACAATCAGGCTTTAGACCCCAACACGTCAACCGAGACAGCATTAATTGACTATAAGACGCAAATTGATGAGGTAAAAGACAAGGGTAAAACGGCAATGTTATTGCTCCTAGACCTATCGGCCGCTTTCGACTTGGTGGACCACACAGTGTTACACAAACACTTAGCAACAGCGCCTCACTTCTCAAGTGATGCCATAGCCTGGGTTAAATTATTTCTATCTAATAGAACCATGCAAGTATTTTCCCCTTCTGCCTCAGCGGACCCGATCCATAATACCTGCGGCGTTCCTCAAGGATCATGTGTTTCACCCACCATTTATAATATCTTTACCAAGCCCCTTTTTGACAAATTGGACAGACCGGATGTCACCTACACTAATTATGCAGATGACACCCATATCCTCATTCCCTTTTCGGGCAATTTTGTCAGTGATGCTGTTATCTGGTTATCTCCTTTCTCTTATGAGAGAGTACTCTAGGAAGATTATCACTCTGGTGTACAACAAATAGGCACAAGATAAGAATAACTGACCTGGTCTTCGGAAGCATCTTGAAGAAAGAGAGAAGTTCACCTGATACACTCTGTACCAGCCAATTGTATTGGCAAGAAGAGAATGCGCCAGGGAAACCCTTGTGGGAAAAAAAAACCTGTGATGCTGGAGATCGTAGGTTACTGTGAGCTGGAGAGTGGTTGGTGGTGGAACTCCTTCTCCCTCCAAGGCGTGGATTGGAAAGTTAAGTTGTCATCTAACCCACGGTAATGGTTCTAAGGATATATGAAGAGAGAGGTTAATATCCGTTACTGCTAACAGAACCTCTAAGTAGATGGATAAGCAACGTACCTCTTCTTTCAATGACTGTAGTCTGGTTAAGGAGATAGTAGGCTGTGTTCTGAATAAATGGATCCAGGTAAGAGCCTGGAGAAGGACACAGAATAAAGATTTGAAGGGACAGTAGAATTGAAAGAAAACGGTAATGGGAGTCTTTGGGATTCTAACGTACCAGGTAAGATTTTTTGCTCACGGTTGCGGTTGTTTCCGCAAACGATTTGAAAGGTATACTGGGAGTTGAAGTCTGATGTACGTTTGTAAACCGTACCTTTGGAGAGAAACGAAATGGTTAGACCTGTATCGATTTCCTGACACTAGCTACACTGAAAGGGAGGATGTACTAGTCTGTGATCCCGATTTGCTATTGCTCCGGTATTCGAATCCTTGTTGGAGCAAGAATAGGTGTCGCGCTGAATGCAGGATATCCTGAGGAGATAGGAGAGAAATCAAGAGTCTGAAGAGGGGTCAAGTGTTGAAGCAAGGAGTAGAAGTAAGTACAGGACGAGTGGTAACTTACGAAGCACGGCCACTAAGCACAGTAGCAACGCACCGCGGCATCTGTTCGGCGTACGGAAGTACTGCTTCCTGGTTTAGGCGAGGAGCCAGGTCTGTTTCAGACTGCAAGACTAGACCGACACCCGGAACTACGGGCGCCATCTTGCAAGAGGGAAAACGAACCCTTGGCAGACGCCGTCAACGATGCCAAAGAGACAATCTTTGTGTACCTTTCATAACAGTATGCCCCCTTCTAAGGGAAGCGCAACCAGGCTTTCCCGGATGACGCCTGTAAAAGTCACGAACCAGGCGCGGGGCATGAACTGCAGAAGCTGGCTCCCAGGACCGTTCTGCTAGGGAATAACCCTTCCAATCAATCAGAAATTGAAGAATCCCTCACCGATACTGGGCGTCACATATTCCCGATACTTCATATTCCGGGCCTGTATCAGTGAGACCAGAGGGGGTGTTCCAACCGGTACACGATCGTATCTATTTCTGACGTCAGGTTTCAATTGAGATACATGAAAGGTGGGATAAATGTGATTCCAGGACTGTGGAAGACATAGTCGGAAAGCGGCCGGACCTTTCTTGTCCAATACAGTAAAAGGTCCGTAGAATTTGGGAGAAAGTTTAGAAGGGACACGTCTTTTGGGAAGGAATTTGCTAGCTAGCCACACACGATCCCCTACTTAAATCAAAGGAGCAGGAATCTGATGTTTATCTGCCTGTCTCTTGCTCCTGATTTGTACTTCCAATAAGGCTTTGTGGGCCTTGTGATGACCTTGTTGGATGGCATCCACCAATCTTTCCAGACTAGGAAAGGGAGAAGGCAACGGTGTTGAAGTGGGGAATACCGAGGGATGAAACCCGTATGTGCTATAGAAAGGGCTGGCTCTGGTAGCAGAATGAGCTGCGTTATTATATGCGAATTCTGCTAATGGCAGTAACTCCTTCCAGTTGTCTTGGGCAGCCGAGATGTAACACCGTAGGTATCCTTCCAAGGTCTGATTTAGATGTTCCGTCGGCCCATTTGTCTGCGGATGGTAGCCGGGAACTCAGGGCGCAGGAGATTCCTAATGTGGCACAAAGATGACGCCAGTACCGGGAGGTGTATTGAAGGCCGCGATCAGAAATGATCGTCTTTGGAAGTCCATACAGCAAAAATATATGTTCCAGGAATATCCGTGCCATTTGAGCTGCTGTGGGCACCGAAGGTGGATGAATGAAGTGTGCCATCTTAGTGAGTGAATCTTCCGTTACCATAACCGCAGTACAACCATCTGAAACGGGGAGATCCACGATGAAATCCGTGGAGATCTTTTGCCAGGGTTTAGTAGGGAGTTGCATTTGAACCAGTTCTCCTATGGGTGGAGTCCGAGGGGACTTAGTTTGAAAACAAGTTGTGCAGGAGGAAATGTAATCTTGAACGTCATTTCTCAATGAAGGCCACCAGAAATGCTGAAATATTAGCTCCAAGGTATTCGTAAATCCTCTGTGCCCGGCTGCTTGTGAATCATGACAAAGTCGTAATACTTCTTTCCTGAGTTCTTCATTTGGAATAAACATCCTTTCTTCTTTAAAAAGTAAACCCTTACTGTGAGTCAGGTTATACTTTGAAAGGAGTTCCTGCAATGAGGTGACTGTTAAGCTACTAACACTAGTTTCCACCAAAGGGTCTCTTTGAGACAATGCATTTGCCTTCAAATTCGTTCTGCCAGGGATGAATGTGAATATGATGCGGAAGGGTGAAAAGAAGTGAGCCCATCGGGCTTGACGACTATAGCACATTTGTGCATATTGTAAGGTTTTGAGGTTGTGATGATCCGTTCTCACTTCAACCGGATATTGAGCCCCCAAGAGAAGGTGGTGCCACTCCTCGAATGCATGCTTTATAGCAAGCAGCTCTTTTTCTAATACCGTGTAGTTGACCTCTGCTGGAGTTAGAGTTTTTGATAGATAGGCCACCGATCTCTCTCTTTTCTTTGTATCTGGTTGAAGGAGAATTGCACCTATTGCATATTGTGAAGCATCGGATTCTACGATGAACCTCAGTCTTTGGTCTGGAACTGCTAGAACCGGAGCTTTAGTGAATTGGTTCTTCAGGGAGTCAAAGGACTTCTGTGTTTGAGAGGTCCATAGGAAAGGAATTCCCTTCTTGAGAAGGTGTGTTAAAGGCAAGGTGAGAGATGAAAAATGGGGTAGAAAACGCCTATAAAAATTGGCGAAACCCAAGAATCTTTGGATCTCTTTGACTGATCGAGGTGATGGCCAATCAGTAATCGCAGAGACTTTTGCCGGGTCCATAGAAATGCCCTGCTGAGACAGGATATATCCAAGGTATGTGACAGAGGATTTGTGGAATTCACATTTTTCGATCTTGCACAACAGATGATTCTGTTGTAGTCGGTGTAGGACTTCTTGGACATGGAGTATATGATCTGCTAAAGAGGAGGAAAATACAACAATATCATCCAAGTACACGATCAAATAGAACAGCGAGATGTCTGCAAAGATGTGGTCCATAAACCTTTGAAACACAGCCGGAGCATTTGTTAGGCCAAAGGGCATGACACGGTATTGGTAGTGCCCAAAAGGTCGTCTGAGCGCCGTTATCCATTCGTCGCCAGCTTTAATCTGGATCAGGTGATAAGCCCCCTGTAGATCAAGTTTGGTGTATACTTGGGCACCACAAACAGCTTCCAGTATGTCTGGGATCAGGGGCATTGGGTACCTGTCAAGGACTTTGATTTTGTTCAGTCCTCCAAAATCAATGCAAGGGCGGAGTTCTGTGGTGTTTTTCTTCAGGATAAAGAATAATGAGGCTGCAGCTGGGGAAGTGGACTCTGTAATAAGTCCATTTTGCATATGTGTGTGTAAGTATTCTTTCAGAACTTCTTTATCTTTTGCCAAAAGAATATACATGCGGCCAAATGGCAGTGGACTATCCGGAACCAATTCAATTGCGCAATCGTCCATTCTATGAGGAGGGAGTTGAGAATATTCTGTCTGAGAAAATACTTCTTGATATCGAAGATATTCCGGTGGCAGAGCTGCGATTTGATTGAGCACTTTATTGTTAGTTCCATTGTCTTTAGTCTCCTGTAACCCTGAAGGCATGGACTCCTTTTTGTTCCCTGCAATGTTGGACACACTGTTCAGATCCCAAGAAGAGAGTCCCCGCCGACCAGTTGATGTAAGGATTATGAGCCATCAACCAAGGAAATCCCAAAATGACCGGATAATGTGCTGTTCTGATGAGATCTAGAATAAGCGTTTCTTGATGCAAGGCTATGACCATGGTTAAAGAACATGTGTGGTCCTTGATGGGTCCCGAAGTAAGAGGGCTGCCATCCACACTCTCAACTGGGATGATCGTAGATTTGGCCGATCTAGGAATTCCATGAGTTTTGGCCCATGAATCGTCAATGAAATTACCAGCAGCGCCACTATCTATTAAGGCTGGTACTTTCTCTAGACGAAAATTATTCCAAAACAAAGAGACTTCTAACACTATCATGGTAGTCTCTAAATGAGATGAAGAGTTAGCATGAGTGTTATGTAGGGAAAATGAATGTGTACAAGCGCCAGAAACCGTGGTTCCTTTAGGTTCGGGCACTGGCGTTTTCCACCTTCCGAAATGGTATGTTGGGGCATTCCTTGATCGTATGAGAATTAGCTCCACAATACATACACGACCCCAAAGACTTCCGTCTGGCCCGTTCTTCGGATGACAAAGGATCACGGGTACGTCTTAGTTGCATCGGTTCTTCCGATGAATTGGGTTTACTAAGAGGGAATACCCCGTCAGGGTATTGTTTCGAAGAACGCCCCTTCTTTTTCTCATAATGCCTCTCTTGAAGACGGTAATCTAATTGCATAACTAAAGAGATGAATTCAGACATATTATGAGGACGTGGGGCACGTGACACTTCATCTTTTAGTACCTCTGATAGTCCTCTTCTAAAGATGGTAATGAGGGCGTCATCCGCCCAGGCGGTGTCTGCCGCCAGTTGTTTAAATCTAGTAATGTAGGATAGAATGTCCTGACTTCCTTGCTTGAAATCTAACAATCGCTCCTGGGATGACACGGTAACCTCCTGTCTGCAGAACATGCTCTTCACGCTATTACAAAAGGCAGAGTAGGAATCTAGTATTGGATTGTTACTGGTGACTAATGGGGTTGCCCAAGCCAACTCTGCCCCTGTCATCTGTGATATCATATGTCCTACTTTATCATGGTCCGTTGGAAAAAAAACAGCTTTAAAGGCAAATTGGACCGTGCAAGCCTCTAAAAACTCTTTTACCAAATGAGGATTTCCATCAAATCGTCCAAGAGGCAGGGGCCCTGGGGGAACCTCATAGCTCTGGGCACAGCGACCCACTTGGTGACGTAATGCTGCATTCTCCTGTTTCAATTGTTGCACTTCAGAAGAGAGTGCCTGCATGGCGTTGGCCGGCTGCTGGATTTGTTGATCCATATTTCCTGTAAGTCAGACTCTTAGGGCTTGTGCCCACGGGTAGACCCCGGAGTGAACCTGGTTAACCTAGACAATAGTTTTAGGCATTGCTGTCTGTTATCTGGTTATCTCCTCTCTCTTATGAGAGAGTACTCTAGGAAGATTATCACTCCGGTGTACAATAAATAAGCACAAGATAAGAATAACTGACCTAGTCTTCGGAAGCAGCTTGAAGAAAGAGAGAAGTTCACCTCATACACTCTGTACCAGCCAATTGTATTGGCAAAAAGAGAATGCGCCGGGGAAACCCTCATGGGGAAAAAAAAAACCTGTGATGCTGGAGATCGTAGGTTACTCTGTGAGCTGGAGAGTGGTTGGTGGTGGAACTCCTTTTCCCTCCAAGGCGTGGATTGGAAAGTTAAGTTGTCATCTAACCCACGGTAATGGTTCTAAGGATATATGAAGAGAGAGGTTAATATCCGTTACTGCTAACAGAACCTCTAAGTAGATGGATAAGCAACGTACCTCTCCTTTCAATGACTGTAGTCTGGTTAAGGAGATAGTAAGCTGTGTTCTGAAGAAATGGATCCAGGTAAGAGCCTGGAGAAGGACACAGAATAAAGATTTGAAGGGACAGTAGAATTGAAAGAAAACGGTAATGGGAGTCTTTGGGATTCTAACGTACCAGGCAAAATATTTCTTCAATGATTTATTGCTCGCGGTTGTGGTTGTTTCCGCAAACGATTTGAAAGGTATACTGGGAGTTGAAGTTTGATATACGTTCGTAAACCGTACCTTCGGAGAGAAACAAAATGGTTAGCCCTGTATCGATTTCCCGACACTAGCTACACTGAAAGGGAGGACATACTAGTCTGTGATCCCGATTTGCTATTGCTCCGGTATTCAAATCCTTGTTAGAGCAAGAATAGGTGTTGCGCTGAATGCAGGATATCCTGAGGAGATAGGAGAGAAATCAAGAGTCTGAAGAGGGGTCAAGTGTTGAAGCAAGGAGTAGAAGTAAGTACAGGACGAGCGGTAACTTACGAAGCGCGGCCACTAAGCACAGTAGCAACGCACCGCGGCATCTGTTCGGCATACGGAAGTACTGCTTCCTGGTTTAGGGGAGGATTCAGGTCTGTTTCAGACTGCAAGACTAGCCTCACACCCGGAACTACGGACGCCATCTTGCAAGAGGGAAAACCAACTCTTGGCAGACGCCGCCAACGATGCCAAAGAGACCATCTTTGTCTACCTTTCATAACAGATACAGCCTTGGTAAACAAGATATACACTCTCATTCAGGCATGGATGGCGACCCATGGCCTCTGATTGAATGACGAGAAAACAGAGATCATTATCCTTGGCTCCAAAGCCAATTTAAACAAACTATCTCCAAACTACGCTTCATTTAACATAGATGGAAACACAATCAAAGCAGTAAATGAGGTAAAAACATTGGGATTCTATCTGGATTCTACCTTAACCTTAAGGAAGCAGGTAAACTTGCTAGCCTCTCCGACGGCCTACGCAGGCAAACTCCTCAGAGCATGCCAACCGTATCTATCTGAAGTAAGCTGTATCACCCTGGCCAATGCCCTTATATTATCTAAGCTTGATAACTGTAATGCACTCTATTTAGGAGCTAACAATTACATACTTAATAAATTGCAGATACTGCAAAATAATGCTATGAAAACAGACTTGAACCTCCCCAACAGAGAGCATATTTCAAATACTAGAAGAGACTATCACTGGTTAAAAATGAGTGACAGAATACTACTTAAAACTACATCACTCACCACAAATGCCTTAATGATGCAGCTCCCCCATACCTGGTGAATAGAATAAATAGAAAAACATCCACGCGACCATCTAGAGCCATGAACTCACTGTCTAGAGATACCAAGGTTCAAGCTTACCAAAGCTGTAGGAAGCAGCTACACAATACTGGAATGCCCTTCCCTTGAATATTAGAATGAACCAATCTTACACTAGCTTTAGAAGTAAGTCACTGATCTGGCTGAGGTCTATTGACAGATAACATCCTCCGGACTACCCACCTACCTCCTCTATTATCAGGAAACCATTGCCAGTCTACTGTTCTCTTTTATTCCAGTACTTGTACCTATACCTTACCCCTTGTTTTACTTGTTATTACTATTGTAATTATCATGTCCTGTTTTGTACCTATACCATGTTGTGACCAAGCTTAATGTATTCTTTCTTGCTGCGCCCAGCTACCTACGGGTTTGGTATGCAATACTAAATAAATAAACAAACTGTTGCCTGCCTTTGTTCACACAAGGGATTAGAACACTCAGAAAAGCTCACCAGCATCTGTCTTCGATCGCTTCTCGTGCTGCAGGACTTCCACTGCTCTGGCCTCTTCTGAACAGACACACATTCTCGTTGAAGTTGTCTTCATTCCCGCCACGCAGTAACAGATCTCAACTTGCTCCTGAGACCATCAGCTCCATATCAGCTCCCGGCTACGGTGTCCTGCACACTTCCTGCTCCACAGTCTCTGCAATTCAGATTTAGGGGGCAAAGGACCCTCTCAGGACAGGGAGCTGGAATCTGCTCTACTAGAGTCTCAGCGCCCTCTCTTACTTCCAACTTCTACATGTACTGCCAACAATGTGCTTTCGTTCTGCTGCTACTACTGCTGCTGCTGCTCCATCTAATGGTCTGCACCTGATGGGGCCCTTTAAGTCTCTATCCTTCCCTCAGGTGTGGGTCGTTAGCCTTAAAAGGCGGACCACTTCGGCAACATTGCTCTTGAGTCCTCTTTTTTTTCCCAGTACTTAGGGAATTATGGAACTTGTATTAGTTTTTCTACTCAGCTTTCCACTTTTATATTTATGTTTGTTTCTTCTACCTATATTTAAGGAATCATCACAAGCATTTAAGGAGAAGGCAGTTCTTTTAAGACATCATCAACAGATTTCCTTTCCCTGTAATTCTGTAAGTTAGGCGGGCTTCTAACTTCATAAGTCTTAGACAGGCTTCCTTACGTAGGAGGTTTAAGCATTTTATCTTAGCTTTACCCACATTAGGATGTTCAATTTGTGGATTAGACAAATCATAACGACAATAAGCGATTACATGCCTGGGTACTTGTGAAGGGTTCTTCCCCTTTGAAGACAAATACTGTGTCTCATCCCACGGGATCTCTTCACCACCCTGAGCTTTCGTCTCCTCCCACGTGATCCTCCCGCAAAGCACCACCCCCAAGGTCAGGATCATGAAGCATCTGCCTTACCCTGTCCACCTGGGAGGTGACTTTAGGCAGGGGTTTAGTGAGGAATCCGCAGGATTCATCACAATTGCCAAAGCCATAGAGGATCAATAACACAACAAAGGAGATACAACTTTCCCAAAGGCGAATATCTCAAAAGGGGACATTGTAACTTACATAACCAAAGCCAAAGAGTGACACCAAGGCAAATTGAATCTAGCAGTCCCATAGCAAGATACCTCAAGGGAGGGAGTTGTAAACCACATTAACAATAGCTCAAAGGTTGTGTAAAGGAAAGTGACATACAGCAGGAGACAATCCTTCCTTGTAACAAGGAACAGGGGGGGAAGTGTAAACCTCATTGATTATGGCAAACAGACCAGTGTGAGAATTATTGTCCTTTTGTGCAGTATGTTGGAGAAAGAGCTATATGCCAATAGTGTTAACAAGCCTTACCATGGAGTATGAGTAGTAGTAGTAGGAATTTTGATTCTGGCAGGTGAGTAAACTAGGAAAGGGACAAATAGTGGTTACTCCTGGCAGCTGAGTGGACCGGGAAGATGATTGTGGAAACTTTAGCTATTGTTTGCAAGTGTGGAAAACCTTTTGAACTGAGACAATCACTTTGCCAGGTGAAGGATTTATTGAATTAAAGGAACTTTACTTTCGACCTGGAAAGGAACTTGGTTTGTGAAAAGAACTTTTCTGAAACTGAACTTTAATTCGAAACATCCAGAATTGATCCAGACGAAGGGGATCCAACCCTAGTCGCAATTATTCTTGGTTATGACTTTTGTGTTTGAAATTATGTTATTTTGTTAAAGTTAAATCGACCAAAATATTCCTGTATGATGTTGTTGTGTGTATTAGTGTGAGGGCCAGATATTTGTGGCCATTAGTTTGATTTGCTTTAGCTTTAGTTTGTTTTTTTTTATTTATTTGCATTTGTTAAGCGCACTTGCAGCCAAGAGGCATCGAGGCGCTGTTACAGAATGTGAGAGGAACTTGTGATTAGCAGAGTGGATGACCATAGGTCTCATAGTTACACATAGATATACAGTGGTATACAGTGATATACACATAGATATACAATGGTATGCAGAAGCAGGAATAGTGCAGAAGGAGATTCACCTTAGGAGGCCTTTTAGACAAAGAGCCTGGTTTTGATGGCCTTACGAAAGGCTAGGTGTGACTCAATCAGTCTGAGATGAGGTGGCAGTGCGTTCCAATGCATGGCAGCTTGGGTGGGGAAGCTAGAGCCACCAGCGCGCACTTTACGCGTGGTGGGTGTGACAATTGTGTTGACATAGTTTGACCTTAAGCGTCTTGTAGCCGTGTGTTAGGTAAGTGGGGGCAAGTTCATGCAGGCATTTGTGGGTGATAGCGAGGGTCTTAAAGACAATTCTTTGTTTGACTGGGAGCCAGTGAGCATGCCTCCTGATTTCAGAGATATGCTCTCTTCTGGCGGTACCTGTGGCTGCCCTCAGAGCGTTGTTCTGGACTAGCTGCAATTTAGCAATGTTTTTGTTGGAGGTCCCAACGAAGAGGGCATTACAATAGTCTAGCCTTGACCCGATAATTGCCCTAGCAATGGTAAGGCAGTTATGGGGGGACAGGAAGGGCCTGGCGGCATTGAGGACTTTGGAGTAGTACGCTGAGGAGGCGATGATAGCATTCACCTGTCTGTCCATGGATAGGTTGGAATCCAGGTAGACTCCGAGCGTCTTCACGTAGTTGGAGACCTTAATGGGGATGTTATCGATGGTGAGTGTATTGATCACCGAGGTTGCCCAGCATCAGTGGGGAGCCTATGAGGAGGAGTTCAGTTTTATCACTGTTAAGGTAGAGCCAATTCTCTGCCATCCAGGATTGGATGGTGGAGTAGATGGAGGTGAGGGTTTTAGTGTCGGCTAGGTAATCTCCGGTAAGTGGGATAAGGACCTGTGTGTCATCCACGTAGTTGGTATACGAGATGCCAAGGGAGTCGAGGATGTTGAACAAAAGGCCTAGTGAAGACGTTGTAAAGCGTGGGTGCGATACAAGATCCTTGAGGGACACCGCAGGTGATGAGGCTGGGAGAGGCAGCTGCTGAATCAGAGAAGACCTTCATGGCTCTTTCTTGGAGAAAGGAGGTGATCCATTGACATGCTTTGGTGGAGAAATTGGCTTGGGTGGCTAGATGGTGGCACAGGGTGTCGTGGTCCACCAAATCAAAGGCGGCGGAAAGATCTAGGAGCAATAGAAGAGCAGGTTTGCCTTTGTCTCTGAGATCGTCCATTTGGTTATTTAGATCAAGGAGGGCCGTCTCGGTGCTGTGGCGTGTGCGGAACCCGGATTGCCGCAGGCCGAGGAGACGGTTGTCTTCCAGGAATTTTTGGACTTGCAGGTAGGCTGCTTTGTCCAGTATTTTAAGCACGAACGGAACAGTGGTGATGGGTCGGTAGTTCCCAGGGACCGTTGGGTCGAGAGAGGGTTTTTTAAGGAGTTGGCGTACCCAGGCTTCCTTAAGTCCAGACGGGACATGGCCTGACTGGAAGGAGGAGTTAATAAATGCAGTAAGGAATGGGGCCAAGATGTGTGCCGAGTCTTTGATGAGACTAGCTGGGCAGGCATCGCCCTTACAGTTGGAAGGTTTAATGGAGTTGAGTAGGGCAATGACCTCTAACTCCGGGACATCTTTGAAGTCAAAAGGCGGGGAGGGGGTAGTCTTGTTGGGTGGTTTGGCGTGCAGATTGGCTATAAGGTTAGAGAGTGCTTTTTGGTGTCCGCGAATTTTGGTTTGGAGAGTGTTGAGCTTCTCTAACATGGCGGATTGGATGCTATTACACCATTTGGCGTCCATGAGGACTAAGGAAGGGGGAGCAGGTGGTTTTTCCAATTCCCTTAAGATGGTGAATAGTTCTTTGGAGCCCGACTTGGCATCGGTGATCCTGGCGTTAAAGGAGGCAGCTTTGGCTATGGTAATGTCTATTTTATAGGATTTGGAGATGGCTTTGAACTTTTGTTTGGTGGCTTTAGAGGGGTTGGCTTTCAATGCGGAGAGGGCAGTCCTCTTTAGAGTACGTTGGTCAAGGAGTTCTTTAGTGAACCAAGCATTAGCATGTTTGGCCTTTTTGGCTTTTTTGAGGGTCAAAGGGGCGATGGCGCCCACGGCTGATGTGGTAACTTCCCTGAAAGTGTTGGCTAATGTTTCGGGGTTATTGGAGGATGGGGCCTGTAGGGCAGAGTGAAGAAGGTAGGGTGCTAGATTCTCTGCTGTGAGTAGACGTGAGCTCCTTGTGTAGGTGGAAGGGCACGGTGGGGGGGGTGAGAGGGCAACTTTCTAGGTTCCAAGGTTGAAATGGATGTAGTGGTGGTCGGACCAAGGGATGGGGAGGTTTGCAGTGATGAGGTTGGAGCAGTTATGGTGGCTGATCCAGTCAAGGGTGCACCCTTTGATGTGTGTAGGGTCAGAAATAGATTGCGAGTAGCCAAGGTTAGATAGTGCCTTCTTGAGTGATTTGGCAGGGAAGTCCTTAGGGTCATTGAGTCCTAGATTGAGATCTCCTTGAAATATAACCTGTGATGACTTTTTGATGTTGTTGGAGAGTGCAGGGATGAGGGTGTCGTGGAAGTCAAGACTCGGTCCTTGTTGTTAAAGTTGTGTATTTTAGCTCTGTGTTTATAATTGAAATTGTATTTTATTTAGCTTTTAAACAATTTAGGTTGCTGTTTAGGTTATTTTAGTGAATTGTCAGTCCAGTCAGCTTGAAAATCTTTCCGTTTTAATTTTAGAGAAATTCGTCAGTTAAGGGCTTATTTTTCGTTATTTTGCCTGTGGCTTAGGCTAAATTTGAAAATGTTGACGTTTGTTTCCTCCCTCGTGCTGTATGCACACGCTCGATTCGCTTGACAGCTGTTTTCTGTCACTGTGGAGACCGGGTGTGGAAGGACTACATTTACTAGCATTTTTGTAGTCCTAGGAACTACTTAATATCACGTCAGGCGCGTAAGCGCCGGTGCGTAGGAGCCGGTTATCTCCGGTATAAAACACTTGTTTTCACTTGGGCAGCTATTGTCCTTGTTGTTAAAGTTGTGTATTTTAGCTCTGTGTTTATAATTGAAATTTAATTTTATTTAGCTTTTAAACAATTTAGGTTGCTGTTTAGGTTATTTTAGTGAATTGTCAGTCCAGTCAGCTTGAAAATCTTTCCGTTTTAATTTTAGAGAAATTTGTCAGTTAAGGGCTTATTTTTCGTTATTTTGCCTGTGGCTTAGGCTAAATTTGAAAATTTTGAAGTTTGTTTCCTCCCTCGTGCTGTATGCACACGCTCGATTCGCATGACAGCTTTTTTCTGTCACTGTGGAGACCGGGTGTGGAAGGACTACATTTACTAGCATTTTTGTAGTCCTAGGAACTACTTAATATCACGTCAGGCGCATAAGCGCCGGAGCGTAGGGGCCGGTTATCTCCGGTTTGCTCCGGAGTGCTCTACTCGGCCACCCCTCTGTCAGGAGCATCTCGAGACAATTAGGTAAGAGGCTAACAACCACCAATTTAGTCGCATTCACTACCTCTATTATATTATATTAATAAGCCAGATAAATACAAGTCGGCAAGGTAGCCCTCAGGACAAAGGTATTAGCCTAAAAGTGGGCCTCCTGAACGCCCGATCCATGACCAAGCATGCATCTAATGTTAGAGACCTGATTATGGACAACGATTTCGACATTCTATGCATCACGGAAACCTGGATGAAAGACCCTATTGGGCCTACCTGTGAACAGGCAATCCCGGATGGATACATAATTTACAATGTAAACAGACAGGAAGGACGGGGCGGGGGGGTTGCAATAATTGCCAAAGACAATTTCAAATTTTTCAAAGCCAATTTCAGTTGTAATGGGTGCGAATCCATTCACCTGAAACTAATTTTCGGCCATAACTACTGTTTCAACTTAGTGGTGGTCTACAGACCACCGGCTTTGGTCTTGGACTTTGGAAGTGAACTATGCTCTCAGCTAGCCACCCTGAGAACAAAGAATGCATCGACCATGGTAGTCGGTGATTTTAACTTCTGGCGGGGCAATAAAAATGATAAGGGCGCTATTACCCTAGAAAAAAACCTCAATAATCTTGATTTCCTAGTCATTAATGATGAGGCGACCACCCCACAGGGGAACCAGCTGGATTGGCTGTGTGCTTTTAATACCCAGACCACGGATTGTAAAACCACGCCGTGTGTCTGGAGCGACCATCATTTGGTGTCATCAACTGTGACAATTCACACTCAAGCTCCACAACAGAATCCACATGTTCAACTGAGCAGCAGGAACTTTAAGAACTTGGGTAAAGAACAAATTCAGGTATCCCTTAAGAAAATCAGTTTATCCTTCCAGGAACAAGATAACACTCCTAGAAAAATACACTACGTGTATAGCAGACATGGTAGAGCGCGAGGCTCCGCTGAAGACTCGGCTTGTTAGGAAAAATAATAACAACCAAAAATGGTTCTCGGCTGAGTTGGCAACCCTGAAAAGAGAGAAAAGGACCCTGGAAAGGAAGTGGCAAGGGGATAAAAGTGAGGAAAACAAAAACTACTGGAAACAAAAGGATAAAATATATAGAGATAGGATAAGGATGGCCAAAAGAATTTCTTCAATGAAGAAATTGAAAAAGCCGCTAACAAAACAAACAAACTTTTTAACATCCTGAAGAATATTGAAAAACCAGAAAACCTTACACCGCCTTTTCAACCAACTGAGGAGGACTGTAACCTGGTACTAAAGGCTTTTGCAGCCAAAATTGACAAAGCTAGGTGCAACATAATGAAAGCCAGCGAAGTGGCACCGCGGTCAACTACACCAATGGAGGACATCTCCAGGCCGAGTGGGGCTCTCTTCACTTTTGAGAAAGTGTCGGAAGCCAAATTGCTAGAAGCTCTCTCTCAAATGAACCCCACACCGTGCGCAGAAAATATTCTGCCCTCTAGTATTATCCTGCAACACAAAGAACTCTTCGCCGCAATCCTACTAGAACTGGTTAATGCCTCTTTCAGGGAAGGCGTGGTTTCGAAGGATTTAAAAAAGGTCACCATCACCCCATTAATAAAGAAGGCGGGCTTAGACCCTAAAGACCCGGCCAATCTTCGTCCTATAACCAATTCAAACTTTGTACTCAAAGTTCTAGATAAATTAGCCATGCAACAACTGCAATTGTATGTGGAAGAACAAAATGCCCTACACCAACAGCAATCAGGTTTTAGAGCATCCCACAGCACCGAAACGGCGATGTTAGATCTCCAAAACCACATGCTGGGGATGATCGACGGCAACAAAATAGGGATGCTAATGCTGCTTGACTTGAGTGCAGCTTTTGATCTAGTCGATCACCAGCTTCTCATCAAAGCCCTTAAACAAAACGTTGGTTGCTCAGAAGAAGCTATAAGGTGGCTGATTTCTTTTTTCTCAGACCGCCAGGCGCGGATTCACTGGGGTAATACGTTCTCAGACTCCTGCCCTATACTCTTCGGGGTCCCACAGGGGGCAAGCCTGTCCCCCATGCTCTTCAATATACACATGCGGGCACTGTGTAGCATCCTGGTCAAGGCCGGGCTGTTTTTTTACAAACTACGCAGACCACACACAGCTCACTGTTGAGCTGAGTAGAAACCATGAGGAAGATAGTGCATCAATAGGGAAGATATATGGCATGATTGATGAATGGATGCAATCCAATTGGATGTGCCTAAATAACGCAAAAACTGAACTGATGACTTTCGGCTCAAATCGGCAGCTATCCAATCTAGGAGGCGAATATAAGTTTTTTTAGATAAAGGACGCCATTATAAAAGTTTCGGCACAGGTCAAAACTTTGGGAATGATGGTTAATGCAGAGGTTAATTCTGAAGCACAGACCAATTGTCTCATAAAACACAAAGCCTACTACCTCAAGTTAATAAGAGCAGTAAAACCATTCCTGAATGAAACAAACCTGGCCACCATAGCCAGAGCCATCATTCTGTCCAGGCTGGACTACAGGAATGCTCTGATGATTGGTGCTACCGCGAAAGAACTGGCGAGATGCCAAGTGATTCAGAATGACGCGGTCAGACTGATCAAAAATTTGAAAAGAGGGGACCATGTCACAGACCAGAGAAGGTCACTGCATTGGCTAAAAATGGGCGAGCAGATACGTTTTAAATCTCTTACGCTCGTTCATAAGTGCATATATGGTAAGGCCCCAGGTTATTTAAAGAACTGTATAGTTCCATACGCGCCACAAAGAAGTCTGAGATCAATGGGTACAGGACTGCTGGTCATTCCCAAACACAGACGAAAATCAGGTCTGGGCAGAGCCTTTCTGGTACTGGCTCCTCAAATGTGGAACAGACTTCCTGAGACCTTGAGAATGGAGGAAAACCTCCTGGCCTTTAGGAAACGCCTTAAGACACTTATCTTTCAGTAGGAATCCTCTGACTTCCTCTCTCGCAGCGTGTAAGGATGCCAAGGGTGCATCTTACACCTGGGTTAGGCTAGGCTGCGTTTGTGTTATGTTCACTGTGTGTTTTGTCCCAAAGCGCCCTGATGCCCGCGGGCTACCGGCGCTATACAAAACCAAAATACATACAAATACATACATACTCGGGCCTGGGGGTCTATACACGATGTGCATAGTTATGGTGCAGTTAGGGGAGAAGTTAATTTTTAGTGGGAGGTAGTCGCCGTTGTTGTCAAGTAGTCCATCGATTACTCTGATGGCAAGAGTTTCCCTAGTGATGAGGGCGACGCCTCCACCTCTGTGGGAGGTGCGGTCTTTCCTGAGAATGGAGTATCCAGATGGAATAGCCAGCGATAGTGCTGGGCCTGAGCTCTCATTGAGCCATGTTTCAGTAAGGATGAGGAGGTCAAGGATGTCCTTGATGAGCAGGTCGTTAATGTCAAGGGCGTGGGCAGGCACAGAGCGTGCATTAAGCATGGCGCAGCTGAGTGTGTAGGGAGTAGGGTGCTAAGGAGCAGGTGGGCTGGTGGATGTGGACGGGGCCACAGCTGGAATGATCATGGGGGCATTGGCGTGGGCATTGAGCAGGGTCACATCAATAGACAGATCATTGTCAACAGTCGACACGGGAGCAGCCACTTGTGCAGTAGGCATACGAGCAACTTTAGGCATAGCATTATGCGCAGTAGACACGGGAACAACCACATGTGTAGTAGGCATAGGAACAACTTTGGGCATAGCATTATGAGCAGTGGACACGGGAACAACCACATGTGCAGTAGGCATAGGAGCAACTTTTGGAATAGCATTATGAGCAGTAGGCACAGGAACAACCACATGTGCAGTAGGCATAGGAGCACCTTTTGGAATAGCATTATGCGCAGTAAACACGGGAACAACCACATGTGCAGTAGGCATAGGAGCAACTTTGGGCATAGCTTATGAGCAGTAGACACGGGAACAACCACATGTGCAGTAGGCATAGGAGCAACTTTTGGAATAGGCTTGGCAGTGTCAACAGTTATGGGTAGGGCAGCAGTGTGAGTAGTGAGCAAGGTGCTGGCACAAGGGTTAGGCCTGGGTGGTGCCAAATAGATGCTGTGGATGGGTATGTAGTTTGTGGTGACCCTAGAGTTGGTGTCAGGGTTGTTCATGTGATGAGACTGACGTGGCGTGGCTGCAGTGTGGTCGGCAGCCCTCTCGGTCAAGTAGGCCTTGGTGGAGGTGCGCGAGAAGCGGAGAGGCTGGCATCTCAAGCCTATCCTCCCGTTACGATGATCCAAGCCGGGTGTGTAGGTGTTGATGAGAAGGGGGTGGGTGCGCAACCGTAGGCGTGCATTACGTTGCTTGCAGGGCACGGTGCGCAGGGGAGTGATCTGGGTTAGCTGATGAGGAGGGTGAGGCAGGCAGGTAATGAGGCTGCGGGCCTTACCTTGTGCAAGCAGGGCGGAGCTTTGGGGCGCCTTCTGCGCCGTTGAGCAGCGGAGAGCTGCTGAGAGGGTAATGGGCCTTTTCCTCTGACCTTCGCCGTGTGGCGGCTTCGCCTGGCGGCTGTCCTCCTCTCTCTTTAAAGCGGGAGTGGAGGGGCTGCGGGCTGCATCCAGCAAATCAGCTGGTGTTCGGGAGCAGGTGTTCATGGAGCCGAGGCACGGCTCTTCCGACGTGATGATTTCGGCAGAGGCCGCGTGGCCTGCAATGGCGGCCTGTGTTGGTCTGGTGGGGGGGCACATATGCATCCTGGGTGCCGGAGATATTCCCTCTCGCAGCGGAGCTGCTGAGAGGGTGATGGGCCTTTTCCTCTGGCCTTCGCCGTGTGGCGGCTTTGCCTGGTGGCTGTCCTCCTCTCCCTTTAAAGCGGGAGAGGAGGGGCTGCGGGCTTCATCCGGCGAATCAGCTGGTGTTCGGGAGCAGGTGTCCATGGAGCCGAGGCACGGCTCTTCCGACGTGATGATTTTGGCGGAGGCCGCGTGGCCTGCAATGGCGCCTGTGTTGGTCTGGTGGGGGGGCACATATGCATCCTGGGTGCCGGAGATATTCCCTCTCGCAGTGGAGCTGCTGAGAGGGTGATGGGCCTTAGGTAGCTAAACCTTTGTTAGGCTAGGGAAAGATAGGCGCCTGTCTCACCCCTTATTATTTTAAAAAATGGTGACTTGTGACAAACTTATACCTAAGTGTCCGTCTCACATACCTGACCCCTCACAGTAACAATAATCATTTATAATACCAAACCATTGAATTACAGCAAACTGTGCGTAACTCGCCTATTAAGACATATCAAATATGGGAACATTGTAACCTGCATTGCCAGAGCCAAAGAAAAGTGATAAGGTGAAAGCCTGTGTGGTGAAAGGGCGGGTGTCGGCGCCTGCAGGGTGTTTTCAGTAGCAGGACTTCAAGTTACTTTGAAGCTCTTTCCGACGCTGAGGTCCTCTTTTCCTTTACTGCCTCATATGAGCCAAAAATGATGGGATTTTTTATCCCCTGTTTGTTGGTAAGCAAGTTATCATTTGTTAGATAGCAGTGTTCCTGACCAGGGTGTCACAGATCACTCACTCTGCACCTGTGTTTAGTTCTGCTTTGACAGAAACCCGAATGCTCAGTTGATTAATATGTTGCTGCCCAGTTTGCATTTAGAAGCCACTACGTCCGCAGTTTACTCGTGGGGCTTATAGCTCCATTGCAACTTTGTTTACTTTTCCTACAGGATAATAATACTTGGTATAACACTCAGATTAGAAAGGTTAGTGGGGTTCGCGGGAACCCCACTCTACTTTAAGATCAAGCGCCACAGGGTAAATAATGAGTGTACACAAAAGGTATTTGAATTTGAAAATTATATTTCAGAAAAAATGCCCTATAAGAGACACGTGTTTCGGCAGATACATCGCCTTTTTCATATCAGGGCTAAGATAGTTTACACAAACAGGTCATAAAACATATTTGTAAGTACAAGACGGTTCGGTGAAATAATAAGCAGTTGAAAAACAATGTAAAATCAATATTGCAAAAATTAGTGCACAGAGAGACAAGGAAGGGGGAAAAGGGGAGGATTTTTAGGGACGGTAGAGATATCAACAAAGGGGAAAGAAAAGATGAACATCATAATGTTAATTGCAATGTGTGTACAAGTTCAGCTAATTAGAAGCAGATTTTTTGAGGCGAATACAGTTGTCTTATTCATCACACTCGACATCTACCCGATTTGGTGCAAGCTATAAATCAAATCATTGGTTGTTTGGAGGTTGTCATGGGATAAATCCTGACCTGTAGGGAAATTTACACATATTACTATGTGGTTTCTTTATGGGTTGCTTATTACAGAGAGTCCATTGGTTGTGGGTGCTGGGTAACATAGGAGTTTACAGACTAATAATTCTGTGATTCGTCTGGGAGTGAAAATAGCGCTTTATCTGTGTTACAAAGACCGTTGGGTTACGGGTTGTGGCAAATGGAGCCAATCTCAGGATCGTGAGACATTTGTTTGTTTTATTACAACATATAGTGGTAATTAATGGGCGTTATGCCAGTGTAGGGGAAAGCAGTCTAGTAAGATCTTGAGAAAAATGCAAAAAACGTACATTTGTGGTTTTTAGCTATTACTAATTACATCCTCGTATTGTGATTCACATTCGGGAATGAAGAAAAACATGCGAGTGTGAGCGAGAAATTCGGGAGGCTATAAGCAAGGTTTACGCGAATTAGGTGCGCTCGTGATTTGCGCGAGTTAGTTGCGCTCGTGGATTAGGGGGCTTAGGGTTTACCTCGCAAGAGGTGGTCTTCGTCACAAGCATCGGCAACTGAATGCGAGCACAGAAGCAGCGCTTCAAAGTAGTGTTATGTTGCAGTTGTCACCATGACGACTGTAGTCATTTTTCCTTTTCATGGAGTCTTGCGAGGGCAGGGCGCCATGTTTGACGTTTTGAGTCGGACATTGGGTCGCTTATATCATTTAAACTTGGCAGTTTAAGGTTGTCTTAGTAACAATGTAAGTATTATTCAAAATACTCACATTTTGTTAAAAAACCCAGGGGAGAGAAAGATCAAACTACCCTGTTCGTAACTTGGAGATTCATATGGTATATGTAAACAACAACTATTGGCGAGAATAATTAAGGGGAAGTCTCCTTTGAGTAAGGGCTTGCCTACAGTAAAGGAAAAATATGTGTCATAGTAAATAGATATGCATTGTATGTATATTCACAGATATCTTGAATTCAGACGTCTGATAGATGGGGTGTCACTGGTATCATTATCAAACCTTCATTATTTACGTTCATACATGTCGCTTCCGACAATATTTTGAAAGGTAAAGAAAAAAGACCAGAAACAGTTAAATTCATCACTACTTACTGTGCAAATAATGGTACGCTGCGAACAATATTACGTAAGAACTGGCATCTCCTGAAATTGGATGAGCATATCCAGAAATACATTGACGTCCGCCCAACAATCATCTATCGGAGGGCCAGAATGCTTAAGTCAACTATCAGCCCTTCAATGCTGCCAGAAGTAGATCAACCACACCAACACACTTGGCTACAAACAACGTCTTTTGGTTTCAGAAAATGTGGGATTTGCACAATGTGTAAATATGCCCACTGTCCAACTATGAAATTCACAGATAACTTTGGTACCTCGACCATGATTAAAGATAACATTAACTGCAAATCGAAATTTGTGGTTTACGCAATCATCTGCACTAGCCACAAGATATATGTGGGCAGTACTATACGATAACTGAGGATAAGGATAAGAGAGCATCTCTCATCGATAGGAAGCCAAGATTCCTCATTACCACTTGAAGCACACTGGCAGGCTAACCATCAAATGGACGATAAAAATGACATCAAATGTATTGGTCTTAGAAAAATTATCCCAGGAAGAAGAGGAGGCAACCAAGAACTTGCACTAAGACGACAAGAAGCCCGTACTATATGTCACTCCAGAACCACAAGAGTAGGCTTGAACACAGACACCGAGATGGGAGTTTTCCTCTGAATCATTGAGATCCCGCTCTCTCTCTTTTGTATATTCACTTTACCTTTCAAACTATTCTCGGAAGCGACATGTATGAACGTAAATAATGAAGGTTTGATAATGATACCAGTGACACCCGATCTATCAGACGCCTGAATTCAAGATATCTGTGAATATACATACAATGCATATCTATTTACTATGACACATATTTTTCCTTTACTATAGGCAAGCCCTTACTCAAAGGAGACTTCCCCTTAATTATTCTCGGCAATAGTTGTTGTTTACATATACCATATGAATCTCCAAGTTACGAACAGGGTAGTTTGATCTTTCTCTCCCCTGGGTTTTTTAACAAAATGTGAGTATTTTAAATGATATAAGGGACCCAATGTCCGACTCAAAACGTCAAACATGGTGCCCTGCCCTCGCATGACTCCATGAAAAGGAAAAAGGACTACAGTCGTCATGGTGACAACTGCAACATAACACTACTTTGAAGCGCTGCGTCTGTGCTCGCATTCAGACGCCAACGCTTGTGACGAAGACCACCTCTTGCGAGGTAAGCCCTAAGCCCCCTAATCCACGAGCGCACCTAACTCGCGCAAATCACGAGCGCACCTAATTCGCGTAAACCTTGCTTATAGCCTCCCGAATTTCTTGCTCACACTTGCATGATTTTCTTCATTCACGAATGTGCATCACAATACGAGGATGTAATTAGTAATAGCTAAAACCCACAAATGTACATTTTTTTGCATTATTCTCAAGATCTTACTAGACTACTTTCCCCTACACTGGCATACCGCCCATTAATTACCACTATATGTTGTATTAAAACAAACAAATGTCTCACGATCCTGAGATTGGCTCCATTTGCCACAACCCGTAACCCGACGGCCTTTGTAACACAGATAAAGCGCTATTTTCACTCCTAGACCGAATCACAGAATTATTAGTCTGTAAACTCCTATGTTACCCAGCACCCGCAACCAATGGACTCTCTGTAATAAGCAACCCATAAAGAAACCACATAGTAATATGTGTAAATTTCCCTACAGGCGGGATTTATCCCATGACAACCTCCAAACAACCAATGATTTGACTTATAGCTTGCACCAAATCGGGTGAGATGTCGAGTGTGATGAATAAGACAACTGTATTCGGCTCAAAAAATCTGCTTCTAATTAGCTGAACCTGTACACACATTGCAATTAACATTATGATGTTCATCTTTTCTTTCCCCTTTGTTGATATCTCTACCGTCCCTAACAATCCTCCCCTTTTCCCCCTTCCTTGTCTCTCTGTGCACTAATTTTTGCAATATTGATTTTACATTGTTTTTTCAACTGCTTATTATTTCACCGAACTGTCTTGTACTTACTAATATGTTTTATGACCTGTTTGTGTAAACTATCTTAGCCCTGATTGAAAAAGGCGATGTATCCGCCGAAACACGTGTCTCTTATAGGGCATTTTTTCTGAAATATAATTTTTAAATTCAAATACCTTTTGTGTACACTCATTATTTACCCTGTGGCGCTTGATCTTAAAGTAGAGTGGGGTTCCCGCGAACCCCACTAACCTTTCTGTTTTACTGGAGTAGGGGGTTGTTACTCCGTCACTCTACCGATCAGCGGCCATTTTTTTCGAAGAGCGCAGGACACAGATGGTTGGTATCACCAAAAATCCCAAATCTACTGTAACACTCAGATTATCTGTATTGATTTTAAAAAAAGAAAAGCTTCTAAAGATCACTGACGTGGCAAGACCCAAGGGCGGCATCTTTTCCTCCTTTTGTCAATCTAACAGCGTAGTTCCATCATCTGCAGGGCGAGAGGCAGGGGACAGACTCTGGCAGTTCTTTAAGCCGCCGGGCGGGTCTCACCCTGAATTTACTGGCATAATTATTATGTCAGTACTTGTGGAAGTGTCTGCAGAGGCATCCCCACCAGCACTAGTCTCTGTATTTGGACCTGGGCTTGGATTGGGACCCAATCAAAAAATACTGACATTAAAGAGGAAAAAACAAACTATACATTTAACTACTTTGGATCCATCAGGTGCTACTGGACGTTACTGTAACTGACTCTGCTACTTCTTTTGGTGACACACAAGAGTACTAACAGCAACCCCAGACATGTGTTTCAGCCTTATTGGGGTTGCTGTTGGTACTCTTGTTCAAAGGAGGTTTTCCTGGCATTTTAGTACTGGACTGCCCTTCTGGGCGGGACAAAGACTGATATGTAAATGGATATTCTACCTTTGTGAAAGGTACAGTGAGCTAAAAGAGATGGGTGTTGACTCAAAAAGTGGGGAAAAAACCACAGAACAGGTTATCATGCCATGTTCTTTCTAGAGAGGGGCACCCACTAGCTTTTTTGTATGTTAATGTGAGGGTCAGATACATTTAAACACTAGGCCATTTTTCTTTCGTCTTAGTTTGTTAGGTAGGGGTATGCATGTTGGGTTAGTGAAAGACAGGCGTTTGTCTAAACCGTTTATATTTAAATAAAATGGCAACTTGTGATAAAATGATACATGTTTGTCCGTCTCACATTTCTGACCCTTTAGATATGGTGTCAGTAGTGGGATCGGAATCAATTGATACAAGATGGGGAACCCTTACATTTGAGAAACTTAGTAAAAGAGCCTCAGATCCCACCATTGCTACTGAACAATCCATAGGATTTGATATCTACAGGTGGAGCAACAGTCTTAGTCCTTGTTGTTCCACCTGGCACCTACATCTGACTGGCCTCTAAGTCAGGCCTAGCTTGGCGCTATGGTTTGGACGTATTGGCGGGAGTAATAGAACCTGATTATAGGGGAGATGTTAATATACTGATGCAAAATAATGGGGAAAAGATATATCAAGTTAAAGCATGAGAAAGAATAGCTCAAGGAATATTAGAGAAGGCTCTGTTTCCAAAACCACAAGAAATTGAGAATAGTGACCAAACTGATTTTGGAACTCAGTGTTTTGGGGAGGCAGATATAGAACTCCCCTTTGGTGCCAGCAATGAACCCCATTTCCAGTATTGAAGAAGAGGAAGAGATTATTCCTGACTTAGCTTTTGCTCAAGGAAATTACCCTTTGTCAGCAGAACCTTTTGTTCAGGTAACATCAGAAGATGCAGGCAGGGGAAAGACTGGACCATTTTCTTTTCTAAAGTCTGGGTTATTATGTAGAGTAGATGTATGACCAGCAAGTATACTCAAATCACAAATTGTGGTACTTAAAAGTCATATAAATATTGTTCTGGAGATAGCTAATTCTCATTTAGGATCAGCAAAACCTCAGGTCCAAATTTTGAACAGATTTTATTGGCCTAGATTTCATGCGGACATACAGAATGTTACTAATACACGTGTCTAATGTCAGAAAACCAGTACTCAAATTCCTCCTTCAGTTCCCTTACAATTGTTGCCCATTATCAATGCCCCTTTTTTCCAGATAGGAATGGATATAGTAGGTCCTTTAGAAAACCCAAAGCTAGGCAACCGAAATATACTGGTAATCCTGGACTATGTGACCTGTTACCCTAAAGCTTTTCCTTTAACAAATAATACTTCACAACAAACTTTGAAACATTTACTCCCTTTCGTCTCTAGAATTATATTCCCAAAAGAAATTCTGATGGATCAAAGAGTAAACTCATGGCAGAAGCAAAGGAAATTATTCAGATTAAAGCGTTATGTACCTCCATTTATCATCCTCAAACTAGTGGATTGGTGGGGAGGTTCAATCAGACCATAAAACACATTGTAAAGAAACTAGTAGAAGCAGGTAGAAAGAACTGGGACATTATGATACCTTGGGCCCTGTTTGCCATCAGAAAGACACCTCAATCTTGTACCGGAGTTTCCCCATTTGAACTATTATACAAAATAGAGCCAAGAGACGTGTTAGATATAGAGATAGAGTGGCCATACCATCATCCCAAACTGCTCAGTGACTGAAAGAACATATGGCAGCAGTTTGAAATATAGTTCAAGCCACTATGAGCAACACTCAAGAATATCAGAAAGAATACTATAATAAGAAAGCAGTGATAAGATATTTTTCTATAGGTCAAAAAGTATTAGTCAAACTTCCATCCTCTGAAAATAAAATGCTTTCCAGATGGCATGGGCCTTATGAAATAACAGAAAGGAGAGGACCTTCCAACTATAAAGTCTCACAATCTTATCAAAAAATCAAAACTCATATTTACCATAATAATCTACTTAAAAATGTTAAAGAAGACCCTTTTAAACTTACTTCTGGAATATTAACCAGTTTATTAACTGAAGAAAATGATACCAGCAAATTAATCCCTCCCGATTTGGCACAAAACCAAAATCAAGATCTAATAGACCTCTTCAACAATTCCCTGATGTATTTAGAGATGAACCAGGAACAGTTAAAGGAATATATCATTATATTTTCACACCTCCAGGGAAGGTTATTCATCATAAATCGTATTGAATTCCTGAAAGTAGGAAGAGGATTATTCAAGAAGAACTAGTGTTGACTGTGAGATCTGAAAAAGATTTGTACAGGTTGAGGTGCTCGTATTTTGAACATGGGGAAAAATGCAACCGATGGCTAGCCTATATGCTACGACAACAACAATCGGAAGGGGCACTAACCTCTATAATGGGGGCGAATGGTGTAGTAACGTTTGACCCTAATGAGATTAATGTGGCTTTCAAAGAATACTATGTGAAGTTGTATCAGAATGAGTCTGGCATAAGTGGTCTGGGAAGTACTTTTCTGGATGGTTTAGAGATTCCGAAGGTTACGGAATTGGAGATATCACTTTTAAATGAGGGAGTGACTATTGATGTGATTGAGCTTGCAATAGGAAAGCTAAATTCAGGCAAAACTCCAGGGCTGGATGGGTTGCCGCCTGAATTTTACAAGATTTTACCTGATTCGGTGGTGGAGTTACTGCGGGATATGTTTACTGAATCTAAAAAGGTAGGCCTACTACCTGCGTCTACCAATCATGGCACTATATCTGTGTTTTTAAAGAAGGGTAAAGACAGCTGCTCGACGTCTAATTATTGTCCGATAAGCCTACTAAATGCGGACAAATAAATATTAGCGAAATTTCTGGCCGTACGTATTGAACACTTATTGGTGAAGCTAGTACACTCTGATTAATCAGGCTTTATTCAAGGTCATAGGACTTCTAGTAATATTAGAAATCTGTTGATGATGATGACACAGGCGCAGGACTCGATGGAAGATGTTGCAGTGTTCTCATTAGATGCTGAAAAAGCATTTGACCGGGTTAATTGGCAATATCTGTTTTCGGTTATGCGAGCTATGAACTTGGGTGAAGACTTTATTTCCTGGATTGTCCTGCTATAGTCTTGCCCAACGGCCAATGTGAAAACTAATAGACAACTGTCTGATTCTTTTGAGTTCCAGAGGTGTACTAGGCAGGGGTGCCCACTATCTTCTCTATTATTTGTCTTAGCCATCAAGCCGTTGGCCATTGCTTTGAGATGTGATGTTGAGGTGCAAGGTCTAAACTTTCAAGGAGTTGAACAAAAGATATGGTTGTATGCAGACGATTTGCTACTGGTAATGCGGGATTTAGCGATGTCATTACCTGCTTTGTTGAACCTAATAGGCAGGTTTCATGATGTAGCTGGATACCAGATAAATTGGTCTACGTCTGAGGTCCTGCAAAAAACAAAGATTAGGTAACAACCTAATCATACAGCCGCTCTCTTGAGTCCCATGTTGGGTTCTGTATTAGTTGTAATTTTGCTATGTATAGTTTCTTTGATCCAATTTTTGGAAAAAATACAAAAGTCAAATATATAGTGATTTTTCAATATTGGTTTATCTATCAAGTAGAAGATCATTATATAGAAAAAAGTGACAAGTAGCCACCAATAATGTTCTTCGTGAGGAAGAGATTGCCATAAATCACTCTATCCGTAGACTTATATAGTGCCAATGCATTTCGGAATACAACAAATTCCTTCATCAGGGCAAGTCTAAAACAATAAACACATAACATTCAAATACAATTGTTCCAACCATCCCAAGGTAAATATCCATGTTACAATAATTCCCATATTTAGAACAACGTAAGTATACAAATATCAATATGAACAGTCATCATCCAAATAGTTGAAAAAAATATGAAGGTAAACACATACCCGACAATGTAATGAGCCGGATCAGAAGGCAGGTGAAAAAGATATAAAACAGGAAACAAATCAGTACACAGGTAAGTAAAGATCTCCTATAACAAAATGGAGGGAATTGGGTCCATTACCTGATGTAGGTGAGTAATGGCGAAATCTATGTTTCAGAACCCAGGCTGCTCCACCGTGTAGGGCGAGCAGGTGCTGTGAATGGTAAAGCAAATATATATGAAGGACCTATCCAAAGTGTAGCTAATCGCTAATAGAAATCAATAAGCGTGGATTGTAACTCACCGTATGTAAAGAACGAAGCAGAGAAGTTCTCTCTACGTCTGCTCAAAGCAGACTGTCTTCATTGCATCGGCGCGTTGCCGAGCAACCTCGTTTTATAAGACACGTGATTGAAAGCAGAATGTCTTCTTTGCATCGGTGCGTAGCCGAGCAACTCAGTTGTGTAAGACACGTGATCACGGCTCCATGAACACGAGCCGCGACCCGTGTCCAAGAATTGGTCAATAAACTAAATATGTCAAAAATACCTAATTGTTGGACCTCCTGGGGCAGTAATAATAAAAGTTATCGCCTAAGAATCAAAAAAAGGAAATAAGTAGTCTGTCATCCATAGACATAGAAAAAATACTAGGATTGACTGAACCCATTTGGAAAAAAGTAATGGCTGTTATATGAACACCTCAAATGAGGCTATACTATTCTGAACGTACCTGAGTAGGATGTAAGAAGCCTAGGGAGCAACCCTAGCAATGTACCTTATGTTCATAGTATGTGCCTAAATGCCGCTAGTGGTGTCGTCCAGAGAGACGGCACCTCGGGTCCTGGGAGAACCCCAGGAAGCGCAGCATGCAGGACATTTTTCTAAAAAACATCGTTTCTTTGGGATGATAAACCACCGCGACTTAAGTTATGGAAGCTTCAATTGCCTACGGTGTAAGGGGGACTAGGCGTTCCGAATTTCAAGGCTTATCACTTGGCTTTTTATAGTCACTTTGTAGTCCCCTTCTTGAAAGAACCACCGGATAGGTGGGCTGTGGCGGAGGCAAGTTTATTGGGGCCACTTCCTCCTAGGGCAATCCTCACAGCCACAAATATGCTATGTAGGAAAATGCCGATGACTGTGTTTCTGAGAGACACTTGGAAAAATGTGCACGAAATGCTGGGCTCGGTGGCTTTGAAGACTTCTCATGCTTCCATTTGGTTGAACCTGGTAATAGTTGACAGTGGTAAACCTTTGTTCTGGCCGGAGTGGCTTCTAAGTGGGATACATTGGATTGGTGATGTCAATAGAGATGGTAAATGGATTGATGAAGGAGAGTTGTGTGCAAAATTTAAAATGGACAATTACTCTACTAGGGACTTCAGGTAAATTCAAAAGATGTATAGGTGAGATGACTGAGCAGGGTGATGCAATAGAGAATCTTCTACTACTTAAGGAGAGAGAATCAGGATGTGGTTCAATTGCTAGCAGGGTGTACAATCAAATTGTGTCTAACTATAAGGAGAACTCTGAATTAAGAGCGGATATGGGCAGGAGATTGGGGTGTGAGATTTCGCCTGAGATGTGGTTGGAAATGTGTGCTAATATAAATCTTTGCTCTATAAACTTGGAAGAACGTTTGAGGCAAATAAAGATGCTCAATAGAGTGTATTGGAGTCCGGAGAGCATGATGAAGAGAGGTTTGATGGAATCTGACGAGTGCTGGTTTAGAACATTTACTCTGGGACTGTATACGAGTAAGTGGATTTTGGCAGGATGTGTGTAGCATTTGCTTACGAATTTTGACTTTAGATATTGCTTTGGATTTCAAAACAATGATCTTAAGAGGGGATGAGCTACTTGAAGACCTTTCAGTCTCTAAGAAAAAATTCTTGTTCAGAGGGGCCTGTATAGGCAAAAAGATGATATTAAGATTCTGGAAGTCACGAATTGCACCTATGGTTGCAGATTGGATTGAGGAGATGACATGTCTTGCAAACATGGAGAGAGTTATTTACAGGAGGCGAGGGAAACTGACCTTACATGCAAAGGTTTGGGATAACTTTCTAAATTTGTACTAGTTCTTTGATTATCTGTAAATATGTATATTTATTCTGCACGTATTTATATTGTTTTTGGTATTTATTATTGATGTATAATGATTCTTGTGTAAAATGTACAAATAAATATTTAGGAAACCTGAAAAAAAAAGGAGAACTAGAAACCATGTTAAAAGCAGATATCATCGAACCTTCACAAAGATCTGGGTCTTCCCCCATTGTGTTAGGTGCTAAACCTGATAATTCATGGAGAGTCTGCATTGACTTCAGAAAAAGGTTAATGAAGTGTCACAATTTGACAATTACTCTATTCCCTAATAGACAACCTTATTGATAGTTTGGGGGATGCATTACATCTCTCTACTATTGTTTTAACAAAAGGATATTGGCAAGTACCAGTTAATCCAATATATAAACCAAAGACAGCCTTTTCTACACTAATAGGTCTATTTCAAATTAAGGCTTTGCCCTTTGGTTTAAACAGAGCCCCCGTTACCTTGCAAAGACAGATGGATCAAGTCCTCAGACTGTAAGCTTCATTTTGTGGCACTCATATTGATGATATCATCATTTATAGTAAGTCAGGGCAAAAACAAATGTCCCATTTATATATGGCAACCCCGGCTCTAAGACAAATTGGACTTACTGCCAATCCAAAGAAGTGCCATCTTGCTAGATCTGCAATAAAATATCTAGGCTTCTTTGTGGCGAACTGTGAGAAACCTGGAGGTGTCTCACCCACTAGTCCCCGGGGATCTGTCATCAAGGTGGCCAGGATCGGCCATCACTTTTGGATCCAGTTTCTGGGGGTGGACCAGTGTCTGGAGGATCACCTGGACGAAGGGTCTCGAGGAGTGGAAGTGGGACACCGGACGGTGAGACACAGTATCCCCTTCCCCATAACACCTTTTCCCCGTCCTACCAGGTAGGATACTTAGGAACTCAACCCCCCAAACCCCTTTTCTGACACAAACACTTTCTCACGGACAGCTCACTGTGAGAGAAAACAGACTAACACCCGAGCCGTATACCTGACATGTCCCAATACAATGGTCAGGCAGGCTCAGGCACTTACTGATCATTACACACACATGACTTCCATCAGACATCCCCAAACAGATAAAAGGTGGAGCACAAAAGCACACTTGGAGCAAAGCAAAACAAATGAGGAAGCAGCAGTTCCAAGATTGCAGTTTAATGCAAAGAGAAAGACGGCAAGACCGAACAGGGTTGTAAGGAGGAAAGTGCCTTTGACCTTTTCAGAGGAAAACCGTTATGCTCATGAGCCTTCAAGAATGAGAAACATAAGGGGGTGCTGTTGCACGGCTTACCGAGATGGCCGCCGCCTGAGAGGCTCCAGCCGAGGCTTCAACATCCTGCTAGAAATCCTTTGCCTCTGGGACCTGTCCTTGCTCGGATGACCGCCGAACCTCTGCTGAACCTGTCTGGCCTGTCCTGAGCTGCACACCTCCTCTCCGGGACGAACGTGCGAGGCAGCTGGGGAAGGGACCCGGCCGCGGCCTCGCCATTGTTGCTGGTGCCACGTATGGGGAGGGATGGCCCTCCTAGAAGCTAGCTGTGTGAGCGGTTGCGATCCCCTCGGATCCGGTGCCTGATCGTTTCAGCGCAGCGCCTTGCAATTGCTGCTGGTGTGACTACAGTCTCCTGTTCCTGAGGCTCCCACTGGATCGGCCGGCCCTGACATTGACTGGCGCCCTTTGTGGAACTGCTGACTGCAGGGACCAGCTGCCGGCTACCACGAGACCTGGACCTGCACAGGACTGGCATAGGAACTCTGTGCCATTATTCCTGCTTGCAACCGCCGGGCTGCGCTGGATGCCTGCCATCAGCGCTCCCGGGTTATCCTGGGCCCCTCGTGAGCTGCGACTGTACCTGCGCGCCATGCTGGTGGGGGCAAACTATGGAATCCATTGTTGATCTGCTGCCACAAGCTAACCTCTCTCACTGGGGTAGTTGGGCTGGATACTGGTTAACAGGGTGAGTGACGCGCTGCGGTATCGGCGAAGAGCCGGGAGTCACGCTCTCCCTTCCCCGCTGCAGCGAATTACGTGAGCTCAAAATCCGCTGCTCTGCAGATAGTCGCTTGGCCCCCCTTGTGCGGACCCGGGCTGTATGCATGCTGGGGGCGCGCATTGGATAGCTGCTTGCTGTGACTGTTGATCCTTTCCTGCGGCGTTCATGCCCCCGCTCTGCATTGGGAAGCATTCTCATCCAGATACTGCTTTTGAGTCCTGTCCCCCAGGCCAGATTAATCCTTTGGGAGGAAAGTTATACAAGAGGGGGCCTTTGACTGTTTCCCTTATTGAATAGTATCAACTGGTTATCCTATCCTGCTTCAGGTATACGCACCCTTGTAGCTGGCCCCCATCTCAGAGCCACCACTCAACCTATTTGCTCCTTGAACTACTTGCTGGGGGATAGAAACACAGGACTCTGGGCCGCTGGACTGCATGGGAGGGGGCGGGGGACCCGTGGAAGCCACCCCACACACTAAATAAAGCGCCTCCATGGGGCTGGTCTGCCCCCTTGGCGAGAATTGCCTGATCCATGTTTAAGGCATTATGGGAAACCCCAAGAAGAAGGCCAAAATGGAACACTTTGCACACATCGATCAATCTCCCTTGCCTCCACCTTCCACCTTGATCCAACCTTCATCCCAAATTGATGTCGCGGCACTGAACCAGACTCTACTGGCCTGAAAGAGCAGTACTGATAGTCTGGGTGCTAAGATAGATGCCTTAACCTGCAAGGTTGACATCTCTGCTGTACAGATCGACAAACTGTGTGGGTGCATGACTGGGTGGAGCAGCGAATTGGTGATGGCGAGGACAAGGTGTCCGCCCTGCAACGTGAGGTGGCGGAGCTACAGCATGCAGTTAAGAAGATCACGGCCAAAAACGACAACCTGGAGGGCCGCTCCAGGCGGAACAATATACGTATTTTGGGGGTTCCTGAATCAACGGCAATTGATAATATGGAATAATTCATGGAGACACTCATCATGGACATTCTGGACTACTCTCCTCTCACACGGATGTTCATGGTGGAGCAAGCCCAAGGCTCGTTGGCTGCGAAACCTCCCCCAGGTGGCCCTGCCAGGATATTTAACTATCGTGATTGTGACATCATCCTGCGCGTCGCCAGGGAAAAGGGGGAGCTGTGATGGGGCTCCTCCGTGATCCGACTGTTCCCAGACTTCAGCCCTGCGATCCAGGATCAGTGTAAAACATTTCAATCAGTAAAAAAGACCCTCAGAAAAAAGGAATTAAGTATGCGATGTTGTACCCAGCCAAACTTTGTGTCCAACACAACGGGTCCACTGTATTCTTCACTTCCCCTGAGGCGGCTGAGCACTTTGCCTTGGGTCTTCCAGATCCTGGTGGCTCACCGAGGCCCCTCCCCCGCACCCCTGAGGGGTGGTTGCAACGTGATGGTTTTCATCTGTGCCAACCAGATAAAGTACATCAGCGTCTGCCGAATTCTCAGGGATGGGACCGAGCGACATTTCCTGATGGCCGAGGCCTTAGGGGCGCATGGGCCGCCCTCAGCGCACCAATACCAGCAGGCACTGCGGTCTGACTGGTTAGTTTGATGTGTTATTGTTGGGGTTAGGATGGGATGGGGCTGCCGGTAGGTTATGGTTTCTGGCATGGGTGGGAGTTAGGGGGGGGGTTGGTGCCCTGGTTTGATAGTTCTGTTTTTGATTACGTAGGCTCTCAATGGGGTCCCTACGACTCACACACGCATCACCTGTCATTGCACACATCTGCTGAGAACTCACCACCGAATACGTCACTCTCCCGATTCATGTCTTCCATCATTGCGATGCTCTGGCCTATATGGCGGTACACATAGTGGATGGTGGTAGATCGAAGGCTATCTCAGTCTTGTCATGGAATATAAGGGGCTTCACTAACCCTAACAAGACACGATTAATTGCAAATTACTACAGAAACCATAGCGTTAACTTTCTTTACCACCAAGAAACACACCTTGCAAAGGGGGACCCCTTGCCCAAACTCTCTGGGTGGGGCATTCATAGGTACAAATCATCTTACTCGTCTCACCCTAGAGGGGTGGCCATTTATGTCCATGGAACCTTATAATATAGATTGCATGAACTAATTAAGGACGATGAAGGCAGATTCCTAATCTTGGATGGGGAACTGCATGGTGTAAAGCTTCTCCTTTTAAAACTATACGCCCCGAATACAGACTTTCCAGAGTTCTTTCACCAATGTGCGATACATATTCATAAATTTCCTGGCTATGGGATCATGTGGGCCAGGGATTTTAATATGGCCCTCACGCTAGAAATTGACAGATCAGGGACCATTCAAATTGCCCTTCAAATGGCGGTCAGGGCCTGGACTGCCATCTCTCAGTACCATGAGCTGTTTGATGCCTGGTGATCTCAACACCCAATCACCAGGGAATATACATTCTTTTCGGGTGTACATGGCAGCTCCTCTGGAATCGACTATGTAATGGTCACACCTCATTTCCTTAGGAACATAGCAGAGACTTCCATCCTCCTTCAAACCCTGCCCGACTATTCTCCTATACTTGTCCGGATTGCTGCCATCACAGAACCTGTGGACAATCTACGGTGGAGATTTAGGGCCCGCGCCTTGGAGGATGTGGCCTTCCGGTCTGAGATAGAACAGTATATCCAAAGATTCTTCCAGTTTAATGCGAATTCAGTTCCGGATCAGTGCACAATATGGGAGGGCTTTAAGGCCTACGTGCAAGGATGGTGTCTGTTGAGGGAGGGCAGGGTACTCAAATCTGTTAGGCGGTCCATGCCCATACTAGAAGATAAGATTAGAGAGAAGGAGAACACACAGGGCGAAGGGGATTCCCTGAGATCCGTTGCAAGTTTAAGTCCCTTAGGGACGAGCACTTTCGACTAGCTACCAGTGAGGAGAGATTTCTGGGGGACCCCATTTTAGCGACGAGGTATGGGGAGGGAGACCGTTCGAGCAAAACGTTAGCTTAGGCCATCCGGAAGGAACGTCAATCCACCAGCATACCCGAAGTTGTGCGTTGTGAGGGGCACCCGGTCAAAGATCTGCAAGGGATTAATGCTGAATTTTGCAAATATTAAAACCATTTATATACATCCCATCCGCATCTGGGGCATGATGCCCTGACCCGGTACCTGGACATGGTTGCATTGGGCTGGCTAGATCAGGCACAGGGCAATTCTCTCAATGATCTTATCACTGAGAAGGAAATTCGTAAGGCCATAATGTCCCTCCCAAGCGGTAAGGCTCTGGGGCCGGATGGGGTAATGGCGGAATTTTACAAGGCGTATATAGATCTTGTATTGCCCCACCTCCTGAATATGTATGACTGCTCCTTCTCCAGAGGCTTTCTACCGGAATCCACCAGATCAGCTCTGATAACTGTCCTCTTAAAGCCCGGTAAGGACCCCTGTAAATTGTCTTCATTTCGACCCTTATCACTTATCAACATCGATAATAAGATCCTTGCAAAAATACTTACTGATCATATTCTTCCATATATGCCTGCCCTGGTCCTGCCAGATCAGGCCGGTTTCATATCGGGCCGCTCCACTCTGTTCAATTTGAGGCACCTGTTTACCCTCATGCACAATGTCAACCCAGAGGTCCCCATTGCCATAGCGGCACTCGACGCAGAGAAGGCCTCCGACTCTGTCGAGTGGCCCTTCCTCTTCGAGGTGCTTCAGCAAGCTGGGTTTGGGCTCACATACATTAAGTGTGTTGAAATATTGTACACTGCCCCTAGAGCTGCAATATACACCAATGGTACAACCTCTGAGTATATCTACCCTACCCATGGTACTCGTCAGGGATGCCCTTTTTCGCCAGTTTTATTTGCCCTTGCAATGGAACCTTTGGCATGTCATATTTGGGAGCTGCACGCTCATGGGGGGGTGCAGGTGCGCACACATTGCGCATTGATATCTCTATACGCAGATGATATCCTATTGTATGTAAAACACCCGCGGCAGAACCTGCAACCACTAACTCAAGAAGTGTCCAGGTTTGGCGAGTTGTTCGGTCTAAGAATTAACTGGTCCAAATCGGAGGTCCTCCCCCCCACTGTGCAGCAAACAGATGTGAGGGATGCGTTTCGATGGTGCCGGCAGGGAATATGCTACCTGGGAGTCATGGTTTCCACCACACTAGATGCCTTGTATAGGGACAACTATGTAAAAACCCTGGAGATGCTGGAACAGAGGGTGGAAGCGTGGATATTACTACCCATATCTCAGGCGGCCCGCATCGCGCTGGCTAAGATAGTCATTCTTCCTAAACCTTTGTACATTTTCAATAACGTCCCATTGTAGCTCCCATTGAGATACTGGACCCGTCTTAGGAGAATGATGACCCGATTGGTCTGGGCTGGAAAACAACCTACGATAGCGTACAAAACCCTAGCTGGCCCATATGAACATGGGGGCCCAGAATTTCCTGACATGTTTTTATACTATTTGGCAGCCCAGGTACAATACATTGCTGACTGGGACTCTCCTAGCCCCGATGCCCCTCATACTCGTCTAGCAGCAGCGGTTATTGCTCCCAATACACTGATGGGACTGCTGTGGGGCTGTAAGGAGCCTGTTCCGAAAGGGGAGGTCCAACCCCTGGCAATGACATGTAAAGCTTGGAATAAGATTTGTCAGCTTCTTTAGTTCACGTCGCGGTACTTACCCTGCCTACCAATATATGATGTAGTGGGCTCCCACTTATGCACAAAAAATCCTATAAAGATCTCTTTCAGAAATTGGGTGTACAGACTTTGGGGGACGTGGTGCATAATGACCAAGTTGTGTTTTGGGACGAGCTTAAAACTAGAGGTGCACATAATGCGGTGACCCTATTCCACTACTACACGCTTAGGGGTGTACTTAAGGATGCCTGGCCCAAAAGTGGGAGAAAGATAGCAGACCAGAGAGATAAGCGCACATGGGGATCCACCTTTAATGAACCTATGAGCGAGAACCAATGGAAGGCCACCAGCATGCAAACCCGATGCATTTCCTTAAACTGTCGATGTCTTAGTTACTTACCTGTAACTGTATTTCTCCAGCATTGGTATCTTTCATAGATTCAGATGCTTGAATATTCCCCGTCGTCAGACTGGGAATCCTCGGTGATAAAAATAATTATGAAAACATTTTTAAATATACAAACATTGCTTCATAGGCCATTATGGCCTATGAGCAATTCTATTGTGTAGTTCCTCCACCACACTTTGGTCCTTTATGGCCCCAACCAATGAGGTGGCAGGGCTTAAGCTCCACCCCCGTCAGCCATCTTCAGATTTTAAACCGTAGAGACTACAGTATGATGGATGCTGAGCGTAGGAGCAGCCTCTCAGGGCAGGCGGGTGGGCGCATGTGAATCTATGAAAGATACCAATGCTGGAGAAATACAGTTAGAGGTAAGTAACTAAGACTTCTCCAGCATTGGATCTTTCATAGATTCAGATGCTTGAATAGAATACCAAGCAGTTAAAACATGCCACTGTCATATACATATATGCATAAATACAGAAAAAACATATTTCTGATCTCCCTCTGGTGGAGTGCGCTGACGGTGGTTGGTGGTTTGGAAAGGGGGTTGCCTTTCCTCTGATGACAGTGGGTGAAGCAAGAGGAGACACAGCGCGCCAGACCATGTTTGGAAATAAGCTGGCCCATTGTATGGCCAGAGAATGCGATGAACAGCCTATTTGAAGAACGGAACTCTCTAGTCCTTTGCAAATAAAACTTTAAAACTCTTGCTATGTCCAGAGAATGCAATGTGCGTTCTGCTTCCGAAGAATGATTCTGGAAGAAAGTTGGTAAGACAATGCGTTCTGTGAGCGTAATTTCCGATACCACCTTCGGAAGGAATTTAGGGGTGGTCTTAAAATGAAAAGGTCCTTATGGAACAAGGTGAAGGGAGGTTCAGAAGATAAGGCTTGTAACTCACTGATCCTCCTGGCCGAAGTAATGGCTATTAAGAAAGCCGTTTTCCATGACAAGAACTTTATGTTGCATCTGTGGATGGGCTCGCAAGGAGACTCCATGAGGGCTGTTAGCACCGTGTTCAAGCTCCAGATTGGGACCGGCGTGGGCATAGGTGGGTATGTTCGCAGAAGTCCTTTATGGAAGACCTTAACGGCCGGAAGGGAAAGTAAGGACTGTGTCTCCGGCGCCGTCGTGTATGCCATAATGGCTGACAGGTGGACCTTGATTGAAGACAGTGAAAGACTTGCTTTGGCTAAGTGTAATAAGTAGGGAAGTACTTGCTCAACAGAAGCTGTGAGAGGATCAATAGCATATGTCTCACACCAATTGGAAAAACAAGCCCATTTCCTAGTGTAAGTGATGCGTGTAGAAGGCGCCCTTGAGGCCCTGATTATATCCCAGCATTCCACAGGCAGACTGAGATTCATCAGTTTGCGCTGCTCAGGAACCAGGCCTTGAGAGACAGACTTGCTGGATCGTGATGGAGGCCTTTGCAGTTCTGCTGCGTCAATAGATACTGATGCGCCTTCAGGCGAATCAGGGGCCATCGGGACAGGTGCTGTAAGGTCGAGTACCAGACCTGCCGTGCTTACTCCGGTGCAATTAGGATCATAGAACATTTCTGCTCTCTCAGTCTGCAACGTATCCTGGGTATGAGGGGAAAGGGGGGAAAGTCATATAGGAATTTCCCTGTCCAATCCACTGAGAACACGTCTCCTACTGACTGACTCTCTGGGTACCTGGAGGCAAACCTTTTGCATTTCTTGTTAGCTCTGTTGGCAAAAAGATTGAGATGTGGATGGCCCCATAAGGTGAAAATCTGTTAGGCTTCCTTCTTGTCCAGCTCCCATTCGTGAGAAGACGTGTAGGCCCTGCTAAGCTTGTCCGCTAAGACATTGTCCACTCCCGGAAGATGTTCCGCCTTGATTTGGACTCTGTGGTGCAGAGCCATTGCCCATAGTAGTTGATCTTCTTGAGACAAGATCTCTGACTTCGTGCCGCCTTGCTTGTTTGTGCAGGTGTAGTGCATGGAGGTCGTGTTGTCTGTCTGTACAGTGAGTACCTGCCCCGCTACTACCAGAAGGAAAGCTGTCAGTGCCCACCAAATGGCCCTGAGTTCCAACACGTTGATGTGGAGTTGTGACTCCTGGGGTGACCATGAGCCCTTGGTTTGTAGGTCCGCAAGATGAGCGCCCCAACCCAAGAAAGAGGCGTCCGTCCTCAAGAGAAGGGTCGACGTTGATGCCTGAAACGGCATTCCCTGTAAAAGGTTCTGCAGAGTGTTCCACCATCGAGGAGCCCTGTGCAGAGACGTAGGAATCTGGACTATGTCCTCCCACGAACCGAGAGCTTGTTTCCATTGGTGATCCAGTGCCTCCTGAACGGGCCTCATGCGAAACCTGCAATTTGGTATGAGGAATATACATGAGGACATCATGCCCAGGAGGGACTTGTAAGAGCGCACCGATGTCGTTTCTCTCCTTAAGAAACAAGAAGTCAAGTGGAGAATTCCTGATGCTCTTTCTGCCGACGGTCTCACTCTGGGAATGTTGATGTCGAGATCGGCTCACAGGAAAGAAACTGTCTTGCTGGGAACTGGACAGGACTTCGCTTCGTTTATGGCAAAACCTAACCCTCTTAGGAGATTTGTTGACCTTGAAACCGCCAAGCGCGCGCTTGAGGCAGAACTCGCTCTTATCAACCAGTCATCCAGATATGGAAAGACTTCTGTTCCTGTCCTCCTCAGTTCTGCAGCCACTGGAGATAGGCATTTTGTAAACACCCTCGGTGCTGATTTCAGACCGAACGGGAGCACGCTGAGCTGAAAATGAAGATCACCCACAGTGAACCTGAGGAATTTTCTGTGTGCTGGATGGATCGGTACATGGAAGTATGCGTCCTCCAAGTCTAGAGTGGCCAAGAAATCGTGCATGTTTATCCAAAGGAGCACTCCTTGCAGAGTTGTCATCTTGAATTTGAAAGGCTTGATATATTTGTTTAGCGCTCTCAGGTCCAATTGACCATTCTTCTTTTTGACAAGGAAGAAATGGGAGTAGAAACCCTTCCCCTTTAGAGAGTAAGGTACTGGCTCTATCGCTGCTTTGTGCAGCAGTTTCTGGATTTCAGACATGACTTACTTTAACATATGTACCCTGCGCGGAGCCGGGGATAAGGAAGGGGGCTGGTCTAGAAATTCCAAGGTGTGTCCCTCGCGCCCCACCTGTAACACCTATTTGTCTGATGTTATTGACTTCCAGCGTTGGTAGAACTGGCTCACCCTTCCCCCCACTGGAGTGTAACGTTGAGGGGGAGGAGCTAGGCTGTCAGTTTTGCTTGCACTGCGACTTTCCTGGAGCGGCGCCCCGCCTTCCTCCCTCGGCGTACTTATTGGAAGATTGGTATTTGGAGTCCTGGTACGAACTACCTTGCGACTTCTGGCCATGGGAAGGGCAGTTGCAACCTCTGTACTTCGAGGATGAACCTCGAAAGGGATAAAATGACCAGTAATCTTGTCTTTCTCTTTCAAGGAGCTGATGGCACATGCCATGTCCGTATCCGTTTTGATTCCTTTGAGGTGGTCATCAATCTTTTTCCCAAATAGTTCTTGACCATCGAAGGGCATATCCAAAATCTGCGCTTGGACCTCAGGTCTGAAATTGGTAGCCTTCATCCGGCCTGTCTTCTCATCACTGTACCATGGGCCATCTGCCGGAAACCTGACTCCACCACATCGACTGCAGCGTCAATCATGTGATCCGAAGCTGCTTCCCCATCGGCAATAATCAACCTGGCTTCCTCCTGGAGTTCTACAGGTAGCTGTTTGGCCAGCTTGGACATAAGGAGCAAATGCTCGCGGTTGGATCTCGCCATCATAGCCAGCGCATTGCCCGCCCAGATGGTAAGCGATGCTGATGCGGACACTTTTCTGCCCATAGCCTCTAGTTTGTGACCGTCTTTGTCCGGTGGGGCTGATAGAGGTGGATGCTGGATTAGCCAACTTTTTCCTAGCTGCTACTGTGATAACCGAATTTGGTTTTGTATGACCTCGAAGACAAAGAGTAGCAGACTCCGGAGCCTTGTACTTTTTCTCTGGCCTGGAAACTAGAGCTGGAGTGGATAAGGGTGTGGCCAATATCTTGGAACCAGACTCCCAAATGGTGTCGAGGAGAGGAATGGTAGTAACAGTTCTCCTACGCTTGTCCCTGTGCTCATAGAGCACTGACTTCTTCTCCTCAGATGTGACCTGTAATTGGAACAATTTGTCACGATCCATGCCCCTGACCCCCTCAGGTATAACAGCCCCCTGGCAGCAGTGGGGCTAAAGCCCTTCACACTGGCCCCAAGGGCCTTAAAACTCCATCAGAAACATACATGGAGTCAGTCCAGGCACCTTTGGCAACAGGCTCCTTATCAGGAATAAAGCAATACCAGTTTTGGACCTTAATCCAACATGGAGGCCTATTGCACAGCTCAGTTCTTTAGAACCAAGCCATGCGGTCTAGTGTTTTGGGTGTGGCTGGGCCTGGAACTAGTTGGCCTGGAACTACTTTACCTGGGCTATTTAAACCACACCCAAACAGCAGAACATGCTTCGCGTTATTCTGCACTCCTGCAGCGTAACGCTCACCGTGTCCAGCTCCTTCTCATCTGCTTCTCCGGCGGCCCGATCCTGAAGCCCTACATCCGGATTCCATTAATAACCTGGAAGAACAAGAACAGCATTAGCGAGCAAGAACACTTACCTGTGAAGTAACCGGCCTTGAATCCATCCTGCGCTTTGCTTACCTCTGTTATGCTCACCTGGCTCGCACAGGGGTGTCGGTCGGACCAGGACTGCTGCGGCCTCCACCCACGTGATGCGTTGTGCAGCGATGACTGACTGGATCTGCCCTCCTAATCTTGTCTGCTTGGTCCGTAGAAATATTCTCCTACAAGTGGAGAGATGGGTTTAGCCACCTGTGGATTCACGTGATAGCACCCCCACTGTCCTCCCCACTAATCACCTCTGAAGCGCCCTCTCAGCAATCTTACCTTATATTCTTGAAGGATGAGCCCTCCATCCTGCGAGGCACACAGGGGCGCGTTGATGACCAGTTACTTCACTGGCTTGAAGATATTGGAAGAGCTGTAGACGAAACCTGACTCCAAAAGATCCTGGCGAAGAGCCGTAAGTATATAGTTCGTAAGAGTTCAAAATGTCTGGAATTCACTCCTGTCCAATTCCTCTTTTATCTTGCAGCTTTGACCCAATAAGAAGATTGACAGCTGAAAGCGCTCCGGTAAAAGTCTGTGTTACCCAACACTGTCCGGTGAATAATGCCAAGGGTTAAACTTGCTGCTTTATCCTTATCTTACAGGTGTGTCATAAGAAGATGTGGCGTGCTGATGAATTATACCTCCGGCGGTAAAATCAGGTAAGCATATGGTGGCTAAAGCGATTGTCTCTGTCTGTTCTCTCTGCTCACCTTGTGTGTTTCTTGTCCCCCTTAGGTGCTGGGATTCGGCGATGTAAAGATAGAGACAGCGCCGGATCGAAGAGATGCTGCGTGGAACGGTGAGTTTGGCGCGGCGCTGCTGCTGGCGATGCGACGCGTTTAAAACAAAGTCTTTCCTCTGGTTTGAAGATGCGATGAATCCGGAATCAGGTAAGAAATCAGCTAATACTCTTGTTCTAACCTTTGCTTCTTTCCTTCTTTCTAGGTGCTCCAGGTTCGAGGCAGGCATGACAGAAGGCTGGATGCTGCTGCTGGCACAGTGAGCATTACGCTGCTGCGTGCAGAATAACGCGAAGCGTGTGATGCTCTTCGGGTGTGGTTTAAATAGCCTCCAAAGTAGTCCCAGGTAGGTATTCCTCCCTGACCGAGTAACAAAATAGTCCCTAAGGTAAAGTAGTCCCTTCCAGGCCTCACACAGGTTTGGATCTTCTTGCAGCATGGTCTGCATCAGGTAAGTGTGCACCTATTAGCCTGGCGCCTGATGTCCCATATGAGCCTGGCGCCATAGGCGCCAGGACTGAACCCAGACAGCCCCTAGCAGGGGTTGCTGGCTTTTCTCAAGGCGACATGATGCCTGCTCCCAGGGCTGATGGACGTAGTCTGGATGCCCAGGGGTATGCATCATGACAACCTGGGCAAGCAGCGAGTCCTGGCAGCACCCTGCGCTTCTCTTACCTCGCCCATCTCCGGGTTTCACCGCAACCTGCAAGGTAGAAGGTACAAGGTTAGCATTAACAAAGCACTTACCTGGGCAAGCAGCGCTTCGATCGCTCATCACTCCGGAACATCACTGCAGCCTGTACAAAGAAGAGAAGAGGACACAGGTTGGCAATTAACACCAATAAACAGCGCAGCACACTGCGCATCAATAACTCACCGTGGACTTCGCCATCGGCGCAGCAACTCCGAGATCACAACCATCCCTGTGAAAACAAAAAGAGACATTGTTAGGGAACAGCGTAGTGGAGCAAGACGCCGAGAAGACAGAGAAAATGGAGGGGAAGAAAGAGACAGAATAAAGACAGAAAAGACATTATAACTCACCTGGAAGACAACAAGCAGAGTCGGAGTCACAGCTGGTCTGGACCCAACATAAGGGCACACGGACCAGTGAAGCAACTAGGTCCACGGAACTCCTGCACCAACGCACAAAAACCTAAGGTGAGTAATAAACCCAAGGGAGGGTATTTGGACCAGAAGGAGTTGGGAGTCCACCCATCACAGAACCAGTACCTTAACCCTCCATTCTCCTGTTATAGGCGCTACCGAACGTCTGGCACATAACCAAGCAGAGAGGGGTCCGGGATAGCACTTAGACCTCCATCCAGTATCGTGTGGCACCCCATGGATACCAGGTGAGCATAACAGAATTCTGCGGCTTTGCCGATGATAGTATAAAAAGAGACTAGATCATCTGGTGGTGAAGAACCACCCGGAGAATCTTTCTTTCTGGGTTTTTCGACAATGTAATCGTCCCATTCACTAGTGTCTGATTCTTGCATGATCTCGCCTTCTTCTGGTTCAGAAAACTCTCTTGCCAGTCTGAGACCGAAACAGAGGATGGTACAACCGTTGGATCTCTTGTCGGTGAAGCACTGAGTGTCCTGCTCCTAGACCTGCGCGGTGGCTCGGGTGACCGCACCCTTTTCTGTGGCCTACTCCTGGAAGGCGAATGTCTTGGCGTGTTTAATCGTGGTGAAAACTCCCTCTGCAGAAGGTTAGACTCTCTCGGTACAGCTGTCTTGCTTTTTTCATTTTGTCATCTGTTGAACTCTTCAATGATCCTTTGCATTGATAACATTAGCACAGGATCATAAGGATCAGCAGGCATCTCTGTAGTAGGTTGCCAAGGAGGACTGTGTTCCTTAGGTGTAAGACAGTGTTGTTCTTCAACAAACTCAGTGTCTGAAAATTCCTCTTGCAGGATGACGTCAGGCAGCTCTGGCATTTCTCTTAAGGGAGATAATTGCGTTCCCTGTAGTTCAAGAGCGTCCACAAACTGAGGTGGCGCTTCTAAAGACTGAGGGAGACTGTCTTCATTGGTTGGTGTAAAAGTGGCGTCAGCGAGGGGTGTTTTGGGCCCTACTTCCTCCGTTGGTAATGGAACTCACGGTGCCGTCGACAGAGCCATGGTCGAAGTTTTCGCCGATGACGTCCTCGTCGAGAGCAGATCTGTGGACGAGGATTTCGTGGACGGTGGCTTGCCTGTATCCGTCAACAAGTGCAAGGAAGAAGATTTCGAAGATGGTAACTTCTCCGTCGACGAGTGCTTTGTGGACAAATGTCTTGTGGATGAGTGCTTCATGGACAAGTGATGAGCCTCCTTTGTCGATGATTGTTTCGTAGATGATAAACTCGCTGACGAAGACTTAGTTGTGGACGATGCGGTTTGCGTGGTGGTCGTCGATGAGGGTGCCATCGACGGCTTGGTGGAAAACGGCCCTCTACCTTTACTGCCGCTCGTAGACGGCCTCTCCGTCGACGACTGCTCCCCGGTTTTTTGCAAACGCTGTACTGGCTAGGTACCTGGTGGGTAAAAAATGGGAGAAACCCAATCCGCCCACCTTCTCAGCATGGCTGGAACTCATGAGCATAACTGAGCAGAGAGAGACCAGATACGCTTCTATTATTCCAGTTACTAGCCGCCCCTTTGACTATTGGTCTCATCTGAGACAATACTTGGCTGATATGACTACTTCGGCACTGACTCCTCCCTTCTTCCCGGTTGGTGAGTGAGTGCACATGGCCTGTGGCTGCTCAGGCCCCTTGGAACTATTCTTGGCGAATATCTGGACTGAATATTACTGTTGTTTGGTGAGTGCTAATGGTGATCAGATGATACATGCATACTTCTGGTTGTAGGGCATGTGATGGGGGAGGGTGAGCTGGGGAGAATGGAGGGCTAAAGGTGACCTGTTGCATTTGTATGTTTGTTGGTTGAAAATCAATAAAGAAAGGTTTTTAAAAAAAGTATAAGAAACATAAGACCCGGAATCAAAGCTGAAGAAACCTGCATTGTATTTCAGAGGTACCCGGGGCTCTCCCGCGTCGATAGCCAAGACGGGGAAGATCGTTTGCCGCTGTGGTACTGTCCTTGGCTCCCACAACAAAGTAGCACCAGTAAAGTCAGCAGAGTCGGTGAATTGGGGAGACTGATACCAGACCGGTATGTGTTAAAGCCAAGATTGCAAGCAGCAACACTGCATAGAGAGAAACTGAAGAGAACAGTGTGTGAAGCGTATGTGACAAGCGATGTGAAGATAATTAAACAGCAGATGAGTGATTGAACTTTTGAAGCCAAGACAGATACCGTAAACAGAGTGGTCTGGCGCCACCTGGGTGCTCACTCGAAGGTCTCTGTTAGGTATCCAACTGAAAGGTGGCATATGTAAAAATGAATTGTGAAATCGAAGTTGTCCTGCAACGGGTCAAGCCAAACCCTGTGCATATTCCAAAGTCTTCGCTAGTTGATGCTAACTGATATTAGTCCAAACCCGGCTGATGGAGACTAATTGTATTCAGAAGGGGATCTGAGCCCGGCTGAGGGGCATCCGGGGTGAAACGTGAGTCACTCAAGAAAGAATATCCTACGAACATTGTGAAAGAGGATCTGAGCCCTAAAGAGGGTGATCCAAAGTGACGATTGTTGTGTTAAAGGGATCTGAGAACAGCTGAGGGGTATCCCGGGTGAATAGTGAATCACCTGAATTGAATACTTACAAGAGGAAGACAACATTTTGTGTTTTTTATCGTTATTATAAGTCCCTCTTCATGAAGAGACTTTGATAGGCAAAGAGACTTGGCAACAAAAGGCCCTGATGCCAATGTTTGAACTGTGCCCTTGTGCTAAAGAAGCCAGACATTGTGCTACGCTCGAGTGTACCGCCTTGTCCTGTGCTGAAAACGCAGGGAAGGGAGGCCAACGGCCTGAACATCCTGACATATCATTCTTGTGAACACTTCTTTCTTTTTCATAAACACTACCCCCACACTATTTGTATTTAGAGGTAAGGATTGGCAATAGTTGTTTTTAGTATAGGCCCTTTTATTTTGACAAGACACCACTGGGACTGCATTATTATTATTTGATGGTCGTAGCTTGCTCCCATCTGTAGATTTAGGATTAGTTAGGCGTTTATTATACTCTTGTTGAAGTTCAATAAACACCCTTTAACTGTGGCCACTCGTGTCTGTCTTACTGTTGATACCATGCCTTCCTTGCGGTATCTGGTATTTCCATATAAAACGTATTCATCGACTACCTTTCCATTGAAAATGATTCATTGAAATGCCTTTCCATCGAAAAGCATATTCATTGAATAATTTTCAATAGTTAATTTTGATGGACAAGGGTTAGATTTAGGGTTAGACTAAGGGAAGGGTTAGGGTTAGGGTTGGGGTTAGGGTTTGGGTTAGGGATTAGGGTTAGGGCTAGGGTTAGATTAGGGTTAGGTTTAAGGTTATGGTTAGGGTTGGGCTGGAGTTAGGGTTGCGGCTAGGGTTAGATTTAGGGTTAGATTAAGAGTTAGATTAAGGGATAGATTAGGGTTGGTGGGTTGGGGGGTAACCACCCCACCCCAATATACAATAAACTTCAAAACGTTACAAGGAGCTGGCCAGTTCCGAAATTTCAGCACTAGACAGCTCCATGTCACGTAACGTTACAAAAAAATGCATCGAAATTCTTCTTTTTACATTTTAAAGTGCATTTCCATCTAAACTTGTCCATATATATATTCAATGGACTGGTTTCGATGGAAATGCACTTTTACATGTAAAAGATAGCATTCCGATGCAATGGCATTCGATGGATTTCCATCGATGGATTTGCATTACGATGCATTTCCATCGATGGAAAGACCATAAACCCTTCATTACAGAACGGATTGGTTCAGCCTCAAACTGAAAAAGTTAGAGCGGTTTAAGAACCCAGGCCCCTAAGAGCAAGAAAGAACTATGGACTTTGTTGGGCCTAGTTCGTTCAGATGATTCATCCCTAACTTTGCTTCCATCCCTTCCCTTCTCACAGTCAAGCTTAAAAACGCAGCGCCTCAAACAATGAAATGGCTCCCCCAAAGACCAAGTATGCTTTGATAGGTTGAAACACATTTTATGTAGTGAACCTGTCTTTAAGGTGGCAGACTTCAATAGACCATTTGTTCTACAAACAAATGCATCACATACTTGTCTAGGGGTTGTACGATCACAAAGCCGTCTTGGTATAGAACTTCCAATTCTTTATATTAGCAGGAAATTATTTCCTCGAGAAAAGAATTATGCAACTCCAGAACTTAAAGACTTGGCGATTAAATGGGCAGTAAACTATCTAAAATACTATTTGACAGGTTGAAAATTCTGTATGGTTACTGTTCATGGTCCCCTAAAGCGGCTGAGTCTTCGAAAGAATGCCAATGCCAGAGTTATGCGCTGGTTTTTGGATGCACAGCTCTATTATTTTTCTGTTGATTATTGTAAAAGAAAGGAACAGGGTAATGTAGATTTACTTTTGCGATTCTCAATAGAGGCAGTGAAAACCACTGACATTAGGGCAAGGGTATGTGATGAATCAGAGGTGCTCATCCCAAAAACCTGGCCTGGAGCTTTACTCATGTGGCCAGGAAAAGGAAGCTGCTATTTGATCCTGATCCTGGGGGTGGTATTATGTGGGAGGATCACATGGGAAGAGACTCAGGTCAGCGAGAATGGGAGACTCCTCTAGACAATGTCCCTAATGATCATAAAGTCCTAATGGCTTACTGTACAAATGATGATTTTGACAAAAGAACAAATAAGAACATTATGGGCTTCAAGTCAGATAATGCTCTTGGTACTGAAACGGGGAAGAGGGGCCCAGAGTTAGTAAACTATGGTGAGCGGTCTAGTTATTGTAATTACCAACACCTAAACAGGACTTTTAAAGATTTAAGAGTCCTTTCAGGTATGGGCGAGGAATAAGCAGCAGGGGAAAGCCATCGCTGAGGTTGCCGTTTTCTGTGCAGAAGACCTAGCAGAAGTTGGAACTCCTGATGTATGCAGAGGACACACAGCGGGCAGCGGTATTGAAGCCAGTCAGTGCATGAGAGAGGGAAGCTCTCTGGTAACGGATTCACACCGGGGAGCACACAGAGCTGAAGGGGCTCCATTGGAGGCCAGCGCGAGTGGCGGCAGATCGAGTAGTGCTGTCAAAGGCATAAGAGATCCTGAGAAGTAAAGCAGGATGATTACCGGGGAGTCAGAAGGAGACGCAGAGCATACTGGTGAGTTCGTCTGAAATAGGTAACCCCAGGGTTTTCCGAGGAAGACTGCTAGGAAACAATAATCATTTTGAATCCTGAGCCATTGAATTACAGACAACTGGGTGCAATCACCTATTAAGAGATTTCAGATAGGGGAATATAGTAATCCACATTGCCAAAGCTAAAAATAAAGTGTGATCCCAAAGCAATTTAGATGTGATACTCCAATAAAGAGATATCCAGAGGGAGAAAGTTGTAAACCGCATTGCCAGCAACCAAACAGTTGTACAAAGAGAAGTCAAAGATTGCAGGAGCAAAGCCCTCCTTGTCAATGGAATCAAGGGGGAGAGAACTGTAACCTGCGTTGCCTATGGCAAGCAGACCAACATGAGAAGTATTGTCCTTTTTGTGAACCATTCATTTGGAAAAAGATATATGTCAATTGTATTAGAAGTTAAAAGGATGAACAGAGAAGCAGTTGTTGACTCAAATCTTCCCACTCACAATTATACTGTGGAGAGTTTGGAACAACTCTTACCACAAAGTACAAGTTGTCGTAGTAGTAGGAGTTTTATCCTGAAAGGCGAGTTAACCAGGAAAGGGACAAATTGTAGTTAGTCCTGGTGAGTGTACACGGAAGAGGATGAATGAAAGTACCATGGTTGTGGTAAAAAGATTGTGGTGGAAAAGAAGTGTCAATTCCACCACCTTTCTTTGCTCAACTGTTGCATAACCTGAAATCATTGTTGAGCCATCCTGACTAAAGTGTTTCTTTTGAATGATATATTGTAAAGTATTTTCTATAAAGATGAGGTATGATGTGCTAACAAGTGATTGACTTGTGGAGAAAAGAACACTTGCATTTGATTTCTGAATTATTTGGAGAAAAATATTTTTGTTTACCAAGTTGGAGATTGTGGAGATTGTTTTGAACTGTGAAGAAACCTTTGGAAGTGAGAACATTACTTTATCCAGTGAAAGGATATATATTGAGTGGAAAAGACTTTGGGCCTCATTATAACCCTTGCGGTAGCCGTGCCTGTAAAACAGGCAAGGCTGCCGCTGGAGCTGCATTTTTTCCAGCACCCGTCAATGTGGAATTACTGGGTAATTAAGACATTGCTGGACCCGGTAATTCGTGCATTGCCAGGTGCAGGTGCCTGTCAGTCCCCATTCACATTTGAGCCTGATAGGGCTCCATGGGAATGGGGACATCGGATGCATCAGCACCGTAAACGACGGTGCCGGTGCATCCGACATGCTGCGCTCGCAGGTGCCGCTCTGCCCGCCAAGCCAGACCTGGCGGGCAGACAGGCACCCAAAAGCATAGCTTGTAGTATGGCGGTCCGGGAACTACAGTACCAGCATGCTTACCGGTACCGTAGTTCCAAGACCGCCATGCTGATAATGAGGCCCTTTTGTGTCCTAAATTAAGTGGGACTTTGTTGCTGAATCAAACTTTCTTGAAATTGAACTTTGCTCCAGAGAATCCTGAATTGATCCAGGGGAAGGGAATCCATCCTGGTCACAAGGATTAATGGTTATAACCTTTGAGTTTGAATGTGCATGTTATTTTGTAGAGTTTAAAACTGCCAAACAATTCCTATATGATTTTGTTGTGCATGTTAGTGTGATGATCAGAAGCTTTTGGTCACTTGGTCATTTTTATTTAGTCCTAGTTTGTTAGATAGTGTTATCCTTGTTAGGTTAGGGAAATATAGGCGTTTGTGTAAACTTTTTTATTTAAATAAAATGGCAACTTCTGAGAAAACTACTCATGTTTGTCCATCGTGCATTTCTAACCCTTCACATTGGGGTTTGATGTTCAAATAAAGTACTACTGTACCCTAAATGCCACCTTGTCCTTGATTCTGACTTACTACAGCCATTACAAGAACACTCTTTATAAGATACACTTTTAATTCTGAAGCAAAATGTTATCTTGTTGAAATGTTCCAAAATGATATGCAGGGCGAGGTGTACAACCTTGATTGTGTGTGTGTATGTGTGTGCGTGCCATCTTTTATGTGTGCAGGCCCTTCTTATCTCCAGCCTTACCTCAATTACAAGATATTTGCAAGTCCATTTATTTTTCCAGAGCTCCCACACCAGGAGTGAAGAAAATTTGGCAACCCAGAGGGATATTACCTGAGCCCTGCAGAGACACTGGCATGGAGAAATGAAGAGAGAGAGAGAGAAGCTGCTTCAGTACGTTGCCTCACAGCAGACCACACAGTGCTGACGGCACAAGCAGGTGGAAATGCACAAGGCTCTGTAAATCACCAAGGACCACAAAGGGAGAAGGATTACTACCTGGAAAGACTTAGCTGGCAATCTCCCTGAACAGGGTCCCTGATCATGGACTGGGACATTGGCCTTCCCAGGCCACGAGTATCAGTATGCAGTGATGATGCAGAGTTCCCAAGCAAGGGAAAAGAACTCAGATAACCACTACAGGTTACCTAGACGACCAGGGACACAAAGGTGGGAAGGAGCCACCCTCCCCTAAAAGACTTACAAGCACACACGGTTCAAGCTGTGACCATTAATTACACACAAGCCTCGGGTGGGAAGTCAGGGCCAGATTGGCCAGGGAGAGCTACCAAATCCTGAGGGAGACTGGGATATTAGTGAGGGCAGAAAGCAGAAGTGTTTTTTTTCCAGATGAGATCAGAGGTGGAGGAGGATGACCAAGAGACCAGCTGGAGGAAGGAAGGAGCCGCCGATTGTGTTAGTGATATTTGGAGCAGGTGAGGTTTTGGATAGTGAGTGCATGGGCTGCAGTGCAATTATGTGTGTTAGTGTTTCAAGTGTTATTAGAGTAAATAGTGTAAGTAGTGACTGTGAAGTGGATGGTACAAAGTGAAAGGAGAGTGCTTGATAAGTAGTCTTTGGGGGGAGTAGTAGTTGGATGGAGTAGTACTAGTTGGACTAGGGGGTGTGAAAGCATCACGAAGCAAGACACAGACAACAGACTCAAATTCAAACAGAAAGGTTTTATTAATTTAATGTCAGGATAGTTGAAGGCTGTGGAGGTCAGCTGGATCTGTGTATGTGTGGTGCGAGCTCCACTTCATTGTAAGGTCACATGTGGAACTGTGGGTGCGTGGAGTGCTTGAGATCCCTGGTGTCCGTTAAGGGTTACCTTTGGAGTAGATGGGAGATCCTGGCAGCTAGCCTGGGTGGTGGGTGCCGGTGTCGAGAGATCCTGGCAGCCAGCCTGGATGGCCGGTGTCTGGGGATTACATCTCGGCAGTACTGGAAAGAAGGCATGGTATCAACGGTAAGAGAGACACAAGTGACCATAATTCAAGGGTGTTTATTGAACTTCTATTGGGTTTGAAAAACACCTATTTAATCCTAAATCTAAAGATGGGAGCAAGCTATGACCATCAAATAATAATAACGCAGTCCTAGTGGTGTCTTGTCGAAATAAACGGGCCTATACTAAAACACCTATTGCCAATACTTAAATCTAAATACAAATAGTGTGGGAAACAATGTTATACAAAAGAAAAGTGTTCAAGAAATGATATATCAGGATATTCAAGCCGTTGGCTTACTTTCCCCACCTTTTCAGCATGGGAGAAGGTGGCACACTCAAGCTTAGCACAGTGTCTGGCTTCTCTAACACGGGGATGCAGTTCAAAACTTCCACATCATGGGCTTCTGTGCTAAAGTCTCGTTACCATTCAAAGTCTCTTCTGTCAGAGGGCCTGATGCAACAAACAGACAATAAAGTTCCTTTCCCTTTCGTATTTCACATATGCACCATTTTCTTAGGTCATTTACTATTCACCTCAGATCCCCCTCCGCGGGGCTCATATCCACTTTAACACGCTGTTCTCAGGATTTTTACGTATCCAATTTCTTGAGTGATTCACGGTTCACCCCAGATCCCCCTCTGCTGGGCTCAGATCCGCTTTGACACAAAATCTTTAATCAGTATCCCCTTGACAGGCTCTGACCAACTTTATCTACTTTGTTATAAACTTTCCTTACAGTATCAACATCGAAGACTTTCAATTGTGCGCAGGATTTTGCTTGACCTATCACAGGACCACTTCGATTCACAATCCTTTGTCACTCTTTCACATTTGTCAACTCTCAGCTCGATACCTTACAGAGACCTTCGATTGAACACATAAGTGGTGCCGGTCTCTCCAACTCACTGGCTGTGTTGATTTCACTGATGCTGCTTTGTTGCTGGAGCCAAGAACAGCACCATAGCAGCTGGCGATTCTCTACGCCTTGACTATCAACGTGGGAGGGCCCCAGGTACCCCGACACACAATGCAGGATTCCTCTGAATGGTTTGCTGGTCTTATGCTTTCTATTCTCGAGGCTTTGTGAAAGTAACGGTTCATTGTCAAAAAGGTCAAGGGAACTTCCCTCCTTGCTATCCCCTTCTGTTTCGCCGTCTTTCTCCTCTTGTCGGGTGTCAGTAATTGCCTGACCTTGCCCGACCATTGTATTGGGACATGCTAGGTATACGGCTCGGGTGTTAGTCCGTTTTCTCTCATAGCGGGCTGTCCGTGAGAAAGTGTTTGTGTTGTATTTGTATTTATATTTGTTTTATTTGTAAAGCGCAGCCAGGCCCATGGGCATCTGGGCGCATCATTTTACATACACGTTACAGAACGTTACAGTTACATACAGTAAATAAGTAGGATACATAAGGGTTAAAGCAAGTTACAGTTGCATACAGTGAGTAGGCAGACACAGTTAAATAGTACAGTACATTATTAACAATAAATATAGTGCGGCAGATGACAAATCTAAAAACAAGGAGGTTAAACTGTCATTGTGTCCAGATCCTACAGCCAGCGCTTCGTGTTGCGCTTGAATAAGTGAATTGAGGGTTCTGATCTGAGGGAAGCAGGGAAAGGGGCGAGGGGTTGAGTTCCTAAATATCCTACCTGGTAGGGTAGGGTAAATGTGTTAAAGGGAAGGGAATACCGCGACTCACCATCTGGTGTCCCACTCCCACTCCCCGAAGACCCTTCACCCAGGTGATCCTCCTGCACTGGTCCACCACCAGGAACTGGATCCAAAAGCGATGGCACGTTCGTGGAATGGAGTGAGACAGAGTGTCTGGTTTCACTACAGAAGCGGAAGACTGCTGGTGGAAGTCTAAATCTTTGGGTCCTTTGAAATCGTTTTTGCACCTAATTTAACATCTCCGACATCCACTACCCCGGCCTGGAGTGATCGCTGTCTCGACAAGCAACAGGAACAGCTGACCCCAGATAAAAGAACAGCCCATGCATGTTAGTGCGCGTGTTCGTGGGATGGAGTGAGACAGAGTGTCTGGTGTTACTAGAGAAGTGGAAGACTGCTAGTAGAAGTCTAAATCCTTCGGTCCTTTGAAATCGTTTTTTCACCTAATAGAACATCTCTGACATCCATTACCTGAAGCTGGAGTGATCGCTGGCTCAACGAGCAACAGGAACAGCTGACCCCAGAGAAAAGAACTGCACATGCGCTTTAGCGCACGCGTTCCTGGAACGGAGTGAGATAGTGGGCCTCATTACAAGTCTGTCGGTAGCCATGCCGGAAAAACCGGCAGGCTGCCGCCAGACTCGTAGTGATTTACCACCTCCACGATTGCCAGAATCACTGGGGCATTACAACCCCGGTGACCCGGTAATTCCGGAGGCAGAATTCCATTAATCCCCATTCCCATGGAGTCCCATAGGACTCCATGGGGATGGGGACAATGGAAACACTGGTTCCATCTATGACAGAGCCGGTATTTCTATTTCCGTCTGCAGGCGGGTGGCGTAACTCCCGCCAGGTCAGAGCTGGCGGGAATGACACCACCCGCCTGCAGAACTCGTAATATGATGGTCCGGAAACAACGGTTCCGGCGGGTTTACCGCCACTGTTGTTTCCGGACTGGCAGGCTTGTTATGAGGTCCAGTGTGTCTGGTGTCACTACAGAAGCGGAATACTGCTGGTGGAAGTCTAAATTCTTGGGTCCTTTGAAATCGTTTTTGCACCTAATTCAACATCTCCGACATCCACTACCTGGGGCTGGAGTGATCGCTGGCCAATGAGCAGCAAAAACAGCTGACCCCAGATAAAAGAACTGTGCATGCCCATTAGCGCACGCGTTAATGGGATGGAGTGAGACACAGTGTCTGTTGTCTAGTGTTGCTGGAGCTGGCTGGATTGGGCCTAGAAGGTAAGAATCCCATATCTAACCTAATTGATATTGATATAGATATTTTATTTATATTGCACTCATATACAAAGGGTTTCAGAGCGCGAAAAGGCAAGGGAGGGGAACAGGGGAGAATGACACAAAGCCGTACCCGCAAATATGCCCTACGGAGCAAAATAGCATCAAGAAATCCAGGCTTGAAAATCTCCTAAATATCGGGCATACCAAAAACATGATGCCCGCCCAAGAAAAAGGGAAATGTCAGGAAACCCCCGGTACACCAGCAAATGAGAACAGGTTTTTTTTAACCGGTCCGTTATAATCAGAGAAAATGGAAGTAGAGCCTCAGAATGCTTAGGTTGCCCATTTCTCACATTCAACTTTTGCTCAAACAGAAACCCCATCAATAGACAACAACAATAAATTCCTTAACCTCTGCATTGGTTTTCGGAGAGCTTCACTGGGTGGTGAACAGGTGAATTTAAAGCTCCTTGAAAATGAGGAGCAGGAGGAGAGCAACCTTTCAGACACACCTGATCTTGTGGCGCTGGCGGCCTTCTCTGGTTCGGAGACCACGGAAACCGAATCTGACAGGATATTGAACCAAAGGAAAGGCCCCCTTTAAATGGCATCGAAAACCTCTTGCTGAAAACAATAAATATGATAATGGCCAAAAAATTTGACGCCTTAACGATTCTTCTAGACACAATGGCCAAAGACCGTATCGAGGTTAAAAATATCTTGTCCAGGCTAGTCAAAATAACATTGAGTAACTCTGATGAAAACCAAGGAGAAACCTCAAGGAGAACAGCCACACTAAAGCAAATTAAAGGCCCCAGCCAGCCCTTAGCGAGAAAAATGCTGATAAAAGAAAACAGTGAAAGAAATCTGCATGCACACTTTAAAAGCATGCTGACTAGAGATACAAAACTATCAGCAACGTCCTTCCCTCTAGTCAATCAAATGGACGAAACAGCCTAGTAATGTATGACACTGATTGGGATTACGAAGAAATTCATCTTACTCCTCTACCATGTGCTCCAGAGGTCCAACCCTCAAACGAAGTCAATAAAAAAAGAAACATAGCAGCCACACACAAAAAAGCACGCTAAAGATAGACCAGCCAAAGAAAGATTCCCCTCCTGAAGAAACAAATGCAAATCTACATTCCAAACAACACCTAAAATCCCTGGGGAAGCGACTAATTTCGAACACTTTCCAAGATGGAACCATAGGAAGTGCTTGGCTACAGGGTCCAAAGTCGAACAACACTTGTTTGCAACCAACCAAGACCACATTTGCCAACAAAGAGGGGCATAAAAACACCTACACAAATCTCACACCTCCCAGTACTCAAAGCATGGAACAGGCAGCAACATCCCTCACAGACCCATCAGTGAGAATACTATCCTGCCCCTCGGACCTCGAGCATAGACAGACTCAATGCCAACAATTACCCATTATGCAAAAAGCCCTGACAAAGCACAACTTTGCACAGATTCTTGAAGAGACAGCCGAATTGGGCAAATGGATCGTGCTAGAGGAATCTCAACCTACCAACTACAGCCCTTTCCTAAATCATTCGAGACTCGTGTCAATTTTTAAACAAGCATCACAACTAAAACTCCTATGTCCTACTGACATTTTGAGGATTGAACTACCTCCGGTAGAAAGCCCCACAAATCGGGTGTTAATAGAATTTTCAACTCCATTAATTGTCACTTTGCTAAAGTCAAATGCGGAGGTTCTGAATGATTTGGTCTACTCACTTATTACATGCAGAAACACCAAGACACAGGTTCCCCTTCAGGAGGCCAAAACACTGATTAAAAGGGAGGATGGCCTCAAAGGTGCACTGCTTCCTGAGGGAGCATGTGTACATTGGGTTTTCCTGTCCTCTCTGATTCCGTACTGCAATTACTTTTGAGCAGTTTGTGATTTACACCTTCCAAAGGGACCCATGCATTAGTGATAAATCCCAATCATGAGGTGAAGAAACAACCATTAACTATGACTGGTTTTATAGTAGCCTCTTTATTATTTTGGTGGCTAATATTTAAAAGTTTTTTTCTTAAAAAAGAAAGGATCAAATGTTCAGATAAAACAAAAACTCCACAGAGAAACACCATGATTTTAACTTGACATAGCTAGGTCAAAACCAGGTCAACAGCTGTGTGTATATGTGCAAAGAAAAAGATGAACAATGCAGAAAGAGTGCAATTCTTCTCAGGTCTGTACAAACAATATGCAATGATTCTTTGTAATTGTTATAATCGAACTAGAGGTGTACACAATATTACTTCATAGAGGTTACATTCTCATAGTTACAATGCTGTGTAGTATTGTATTCAGTTCCTATTTTTTCTTTTCAATACATTCAAACAGACCGGTAAGCACTGGTCCAGTCTCTCTTGGTCAGGAATCAGCCACAGCTGACCACATTTTCTAACCATTGTCACATAGACAAACATAATTGTTTCTTTCCACAATAATCCGGTTAGGGCATAACACTTATGCCTCATATCAAAAAGGACTTTGTGCTTACCGGTCTGTTTGAATGTATTGAAAAGAAAAAATAGGAACTGAATACAAGGTGCTGCGGGCTCCCCGGCACCCGCTGAGCATTGTACATCAGTTTCCCTTCCTTCCTGGATTCCTCCGCGGTAACTTCCTTGGATACTGCTTAAGGCAGTCGGCACGCCTCACCCTGGAACCCGAAGACTCACATCCCTTCGTGTACAAGTCCCGATCAGTGAGGAAGAAGGAAGGAGTTCCCAAGAAGACTGCAATCAAGGACAAACAGTTGAGAAAGAGGGAAGGGTGTGACACTCTCTCCGTCTTGTGCCAGAGCACCGAAAGTTCTAACTCCTCAAGACCTTCCTCTTCTCTTCCGTCTTCTTTCTCCATCTCCCATGCTAACCACCGTTCCTTTTCTCTCCACCCTCCTTCCTCCTTGTCCTCCATAATTCTGGGTCTCCTTTCCTTTCCACTAAGTATTGGAGTCGACCCCGTCTGTATCTAGAATCACATATCCTGGAGACTTTGAATTCAATCTGGTCATTGACAAGCACAGGGCTAGGTCTAGGAGTCGATCTGGTGGACCGTACATACGGGTTCAACAAGGAAGTGTGGAAGACCGCATGTATCCTCTTCCAGGATTCTGGGAGCTGAAGTCGAAAGGCCATTGGATTGATGATTTCCTTAATGGAGAAAGGTCCATAATACCTTGGAGCCAGTTTGTTTGGCCGTAGATGTCGAGGTAGGAGCTTTGAGGATAACCAGACTTTGTCCCCAACTCCAAATGGAGGGCAGGGTCTCCGCTTGGTAACTGCATATCTCTTGACTTCTATCCTGCCTTTCTCCAGGTGATCTTTGGCATCCCTATGTACGTTTACCAGTCTTTCGATCCTGGAATCAACTGAGGGAACAGGGTAGGATGTGGTAGAACAGATGGCAGAACCAAAGGGTGAAACCCTTGACTGAAAAAGAAGGGACTAGTCTTGATAGCCGAATGATCAGAGTTGTTATAAGCGAATTTAGCTACCGGAATTAAAAGTGACCAATCATCCTGGACCTTGGTAGCAAAACAGCATAGATATTGTTCCAGGGTCTGGTTTACACGTTGAGTTGCTCCATTAGTCTGAGGATGATACCCCGAGGACAATGCACGCTGGATGCCTAACATTTGGCATAGATGTTTCCAGAACTGGGATATATACTGAGGTCCTCGGTCGAAAATGATCTTGGTAGGTAATCCATGAAGCCTGAATATTTGTTTTAGGACTATCCCTGCCAATTCAAGTGAAGTTGATAGCTTGTACAAGGGTGTGAAGTGAGCCATATGGGTGAACAGATCTATAGTAACCATTATAGTAGTATATCACCTGGATGGAGGCAATTCCACGATGAAGTCTGTGGCGATTGTCTCCCAAGGGCGTGTTGGTAACGCGGGTTGGTGTAGGAGACCTGCAGGGTTTCTGTTATCACACTTGTTTTGATTACAAATAGCACAGGTTCGGATATAAGTTCTTACACCATCGATCATCCTCGGCCACCAGAATTGTTTCTGAATGAGGTGGAGAGCTGTAGTGATGTCTCAATGCCCTGAATGGAAGGTATCATGACAAGGCTTATGATCTTGTCTTTCAATCCTTTTGTGGGTACCACCAATCTCTTATCCTTGAAGAGATAGCCATTCTTAGAAACCAGGCTCCATTGATTTGTCTTGATGCAGTCCTCCCAGAGATCAGAAGGTGTTTCGGCACGGATGTCTTCCAGGAAGGAATTGGCCTGGGCGACAAACACTGTATTAGGAAACATCTTTGGGAAGGCATGTGCTTCGACAGGCTCATAGTCAGGACGTCTGGATAAGGCATCTGCTATAATGTTGTTGGTTCCAGGAAAGTGGTGAATGCGGAACTGGTACTTGGCAAAAAAAGAAGGCCCAACGGGCTTGATGACTATTTCTGCATTCCAGGGACTGTAGGACTTGCAAGTTTCTATGATCGGTCCGCACTTGCACAGGATGTTTGGTGCCCAAGAGTAGATGGAACCAATCGATAAAGGCTTGTCGGATGGCCAGTAATTCCTTTTCCAGGTGTTCTGACTTGAGTGTCGTGTAGACCGATGAGACCTCCGTCCCCAAGTGACGCACAGGGGAACTAAAAGAAACCCGCTGTACGACCTTTGAGGCCACAGGTGGGATATGACTTCCCAGATCCACGGAACCTCTGGAACACCGATGCTGCTGTCAATAAGGAACGAGGTTAAGTACCAGGCAACTACAATACATATTCAGTAAATCTAGGGATCTAAAAGGTCTTACCTATCGGGTGTTAGGAAAACCCAGGAAACCTAGTAGAGGTTCGAGACTCAGATGATGCGGCGATCCCTGAAATAGTAGGACCGTAAGATAGCGTGGATGTAGGATCAGCCACCTGTAGGAGTGAAGGCGTGACTTGGAACCCCAGAAGGGAAATGGCGTAGGAGTTCAGTGAAGTACCAAGGGATGATCCATAGACAAGTCAGGATGTAGTCCAAAGTCCGGCAACAGGTAAACAGTTCCAAGCAAAGGTACAAAGGGTATCCGAAGGAGTCCGAGGTAGAGTTCCGTGATCAAGGTAACAGTGGAGCAATACGTAACGCCAAACAGAGTCTGAAGACAGCTGAGAAGCAATGAGTGTTCTGTCTCTCAGACCTTTATACTGTGCGTTTCTGGGTCATGTGACGTCTCTGGGTCATGTGACGTCCACCAAGGTCACTTGAGGAACGCCACTCTGGATCACGTGATCGACGTGGAGACGTAACACCTCCCCTTCTGCTATACGTTCTCCAAGGCAATTGCCAATGCAGAAAGGGTTGCAATTAAGCCTGTACACCATAGCTGGTACGGAGTTTCCGGTCCTTTGGGTTCACCGAATCACTTGAGCCTCGAACCGTGGGAGGAGATGGTGGGGAAATGTGAGCAGTGTCCTGGTGTGTAGCGGACTGGTGCGCAGAGGATCGCCTAACACCAGGGCAGAGTAGTGGGCCTCACTGGGAGTCAAGGTGCGGGATAGGTAGGCAATAGGATGTTCCTTCTTGTCTTCAAATTCTTGTTTTAAGACCGCCCCAATGGCGTAGTCTGAGGCATCTGTTTCTACCAGGAAGGGCCTATTTATGTCAGGCTGGGAGGAGATGGTGGGGAAATGTGAGCAGTGTCCTGGTGTGTAGCGGACTGGTGCGCAGAGGATCACCTAACATAGCCCCTCCCCAATGGCCCACGACCCCGTGGGCAGGACGGATGATCCCTATGAAAGCGGGCCACCAACCGAGGGGCGTCTAGATCCAAGGCGGAAACCCAAGAACGCTCCTCCGGGCCGTATCCCTTCCAATCCACTAGATACTGGAGCCTACCCCTAAACCATCGGGACCCCAAAATGGCCGACACCTCAAAGACATCAGGAGAGGCCAGGGACACCGGAGCAACAGGGGCTCGGAGACGGACAGAGTCGGGACAGGGTTTGAGGAGGGAGACATGGAATACAGGATGGATACGCCAAGAACTAGGAAGCACTAGACGAAACGCCACCGGGTTCACAACCTGAGAGATTACATACGGGCCGACAAAACGAGGCAGCAATTTCCGGCAACCCACTAGGCGAAGATGACGTGAAGACAACCAGACCCTAGAACCCACCACCAAAGGAGGAGCAGCTAGACGTTTGCCATCCACACGGGCCTTCATAGAAGCCTTTGCTTCAGTGAGATGGACCACAGTACTAGCATGCATAGCAGACAGATCCTTAAGACATGTAGTGACCGCAGGATTTGAAGAAATAGAAGCATCAGGGACCGGCAAGACCTTGGGATGTTGGCCGTAGAGGGCGTAGAAAGGCGAATAACCTGTAGCTGAATGAGCCGCGTTATTGTATGCGAACTCAGCAAGCCGTATAACGGCCAACCAGGAGGTCTGGTGTTGCAATATAAGGCAGCGAAGATACTGCTCCATGGATTGATTCGTCCTTTCAGTCTGCCCATCAGTCTCAGGATGATAGGCCGAAGAATACCTGGTATCAATGCCCAACAATTTAGTCAACGACCTCCAAAAACGAGAGGTGAACTGTGATCCTCGATCGGATATAATGACCGAAGGGAGTCCAAATAACATGAACACGTGTTCAAAAAACAAGTCCGCCAAGACCGGAGCCGAAGGAATACCCTTACAAGGAACAAAACGAGCCATTTTTGTGAACGTGTCCACCACGACCCAGATGGAGTCAAAATCTTGTGACTTGGGGAGATCGGTAACGAAATCCATAGACAGCGTATGCCAAGGTCTGGGAGGTACCGGAAGCGGAAGTAGTAATCCAACCGGTCAGCCTCTCCGATGTTTAGCCTGAGCACATACTGCACACGAATTGACATAACACTCCACATCGCGCTTCATAGAGGGCCACCAACACCAGCGCTTGAGAAGATCTAAAGTGCGCTCCTGACCGGGATGGGCATTAAAAGGCGTCCATGACAGCCAGGACTTCCTTCTCCGTAACGATGTAGTGAGTCTCAGTACTGGAGAACTTACGGGAATTGTATGCCACTGGGTGTAATTTGCCTGTTGTAGGACATGATTGGGACAATACCGCACCGAGAGCAAAAGAAGAGGCATCCGCTTCAACTATGAATGGAAGATCAGGATTGGGGTGCTGGAGCACCGGTGCGGTAGTGAAAGCGGTTTTAAAAGCCTCAAAAGCCTCCTGATGTTCCCTTTGCCAACGATAGGGTACCTGAGGACTGGTCAGGGCCGTGAGTGGGGCAACGATTGTGGAAAAGGAGGAAATGAAACGCCTATAAAAGTTGGCGAAGCCCAAAAAGGACTGCAAGGACTTGAGTGTTTGAGGTACTGGCCACTCTAAGACAGCTCTGACCTTGGAATCATTCATGGATAACGCTCCCGGAGTAATGTGAAATCCCAGAAACTCAACAGACGTTTTATGAAACTGACATTTCTCAGGTTTGGCAAATAAGGAATGTTTTCTGAGACGGGATAGTACTTCTCGGACATGTTTTACATGGTCATCAAGATTACGAGAAAAGATCAAGATGTCGTCCAAGTACACAACCATGTATACATCCAAAATATCCCTGAATATGTCATTCATAAAGCATTGGAATGTGGCCGGGGCATTACACAGACCGAAGGGCATGACTAGGTATTCATACAAGCCATAACGAGTACAGAAAGCAGTTTTCCACTCATCGCCCTCGCGAACGCGTACTAGATTGTATGCGCCGCGCAGATCAAGCTTGGTGAAAACAGAAGCATGTGATAAGTGGTCCAGAAGGGGTGTGATTAACGGAATTGGATACCTATCCTTTTTTGTGATGGCATTAAGACGCCGATAATCCACACAAGGACGTAAATCCCCCTCTTTCTTAGGTACAAAAAATATAGGGCTTGCAGCTGGTGAAGTAGAGGGGCGGATGTGTCCTAAACGAAGGGCGTTCTGTACATACTCTTTCAATGCTAGTTCCTCCGAAGGAGATAAAGAATAAATCCTGCCCGAAGGAATAGTGGAATCAGGGATTAATTCGATTGGGCAGTCATATGGTCTATGTGGAGGTAGTACCTCAGAAGAGCCACGATCAAAAACTGATTCGAATGCTTTGTACTCAGACGGAATCCCAGACACCAACCCCCCAACGGTATGAGGAGTCACAAGCTCAGATCCATCAACACTCAGCGTGAGTTGAGCTAAGGCTCCCAAAGCCCGAGAAGGGGTATCAGTTGCTTGATGGATCGGGAGACAATAATTCTGACAGATCTCGGATTCGAAGAGCACAGTGCCTGATTGCCAATTAATCAGCGGATTGTGTTCATGTAACCATGGTATCCCCAATATGATACCGAATTGAGGTGTGGTGATTAAGTCAAAACTTAAGGTCTCTGTATGAATATCTTGTATGGTCAACAAGAGAGGTGCAGTTTGGTGTCTAACAGGACCAGAAACTAACGCAGAGCCATCTACGGCTTGAACAGGTTCAGGTCGGGTTTTTACCACTAAAGGTAGATTGAGGGAATGGGCTAAAGCAATGTCTATGTAATTTCCAGTAGCACCTGAATCAATGATGATTGTGACTGTATGAAGAAGGCCTGTAGAGGGACATAGTGTAGCGTTTACAGAGACGGGTTGAACACGAGCAAAGGCAAGAGGGGTACCCGGAGATGGAGACTGAACACTCGACCTGCTCTCCGGATCTAAGGTTGAGCTGTCCGAAAAACCTGGCTCTTCTTGGGACGTCGAGGACACACTTTCACATAATGTCCCATGGTGCCACAATAAAAGCATGCATTATCCACCCTTCTACGTTCTCTCTCAGATGTTGTAATAGGGCTACGTAAACCTCCTACTTGCATAGGTTCTTCCGTACTGGAAGCAGGAGTACTGGCAAGTGTAGGATGGGAAGAAACCCCCAACTCGGCTCTACGCTCCGATCGCCGTGCATCTACTTGTAATGCAAGATCAATTAGTTCCTGATACTGAGTGGGCATAGAAGGGATCACTGCTAAAGCATCTTTCATGATGTTACTCAACCCTCTATAAAAGACAACTGCCCGCTTGCTTTCTGGCCATGATGTTTCAGCAACTAATTGATTGAACCGGGTGATGTATTCTATCAAAGTCCTTCTACCCTGAGTTAATTCTAACAACTCCAAATCCCTAGACTGTGCCTTGTATCGGGTATCAAATACTCGAGACATTTCTAGAACCAACAGATCAAAGTCATAAAGGACTGGGTTATTATTCTCCAACAGAGGGTTAGCCCAAGCTGCAGCTGTCCCGGCTAAATGGGAAAGGGCAAAGGCAGCTTTAGCAGTGGAAGTAGGAAAGGCCAAAGGTCTGCACAAGAAATGTAACTTGCACTGGTTAATGAAGGTCCTGAATTTCTTGGGGTCACCTTGAAAACGTTCAGGAGCGGACAGGGGGGTAGGGGTTGGGAAGATCACCGGAGTTGGGACTGTAGTATTAGCCAAGGGAGGAGGTGTGGTTGAGGAACTAGCATCTCCGAACTCAGGGTCTGCAGGAAGGGAATGCTGAACACTCTGTATGGAGTCTAACCTTTGGTGGATCACCGTATTTGCGGCGGCCATATCTGCCCTTAATACTGTAATCGCCTGGACTAAAGCAGCTATGGGTTCTTCCGTGGATCCCTGCATTGTCTAACACGACTATACGGCTTCTCAGTCTGTTCTGACTTGAGTGTCGTGTAGACCGATGAGACCTCCGTCCCCAAGTGACGCACAGGGGAACTAAAAGAAACCCGCTGTACGACCTTTGAGGCCACAGGTGGGAGATGACTTCCCAGATCCACGGAACCTCTGGAACACCGATGCTGCTGTCAAAAAGGAACGAGGTTAAGTACCAGGCAACTACAATACATATTCAGTAAATCAAGGGATCTAAAAGGTCTTACCTATCGGGTGTTAGGAAAACCCAGGAAACCTAGTAGAGGTTCGAGACTCAGATGATGCGGCGGTCCCTGAAATAGTAAGACCGTAAGATAGCGTGGATGTAGGATCAGCCACCTGTAGGAGTGAAGGCGTGACTTGGATCCCCAGAAGGGAAATGGCGTAGGAGTTCAGTGAAGTACCAAGGGATGATCCATAGACAAGTCAGGATGTAGTCCAAAGTCCGGCAACAGGTAAACAGTTCCAAGCAAAGGTACAAAGGGTATCCGAAGGAGTCCGAGGTAGAGTTCCGTGATCAAGGTAACAGTGGAGCAATACGTAATGCCAAACAGAGTCTGAAGACAGCTGAGAAGCAATGAGTGTTCTGTCTCTCAGACCTTTATACTGTGCGTTTCTGGGTCATGTGACGTCTCTGGGTCATGTGACGTCCACCAAGGTCACGTGAGGAACGCCACTCTGGATCACGTGATCGACGTGGAGACGTAACACCTCCCCTTCTGCTATACGTTCTCCAAGGCAATTGCCAATGCAGAAAGGGTTGCAATCGAGCCCGTACACCATAGCTGGTACGGAGTTTCCGGTCCTTTGGGTTCAGCGAATCACTTGAGCCTCGAACCGTGGGAGGAGATGGTGGGGAAATGTGAGCAGTGTCCTGGTGTGTAGTGGACTGGTGCGCAGAGGATCGCCTAACACCAGGGCAGAGTAGTGGGCCTCACTGGGAGTCAAGGTGCGGGATAGGTAGGCAATAGGATGTTCCTTCTTGTCTTCAAATTCTTGTTTTAAGACCGCCCCAATGGCGTAGTCTGAGGCATCTGTTTCTACCAGGAAGGGCCTATTTATGTCAGGCTGAGCCAGGATGGGACCTTGAGTGAATCTTCGTTTTAGTTCCTGGAAGGCTGTATCTTGAGCAGCAGACCAATTAAACAGTGTGTCTTTCTATAAGAGTGTGACTATGGGACGCACAATGTCTGAAAATGTAGGGATACATTTTCTGTAGAAATGTGCATGTCCCAGGAAGGATTGAATCGGTTTTACTGTTTTAGGCGCTGGCCAAGAGATTATGGAGTCAACCTTGGCAGGATCCATTCCGATTCCTTTGGAACTCAGCACAAATCCAAGGTAATGAATGGTCTAGACATGAAACAGACATTTTTTAGGTTTGTCCAGGAGTTTGTTTTCTCGTAATCATTGTAAAACTGCATTTACATGTTCCTTGATTGACTTGGGGGTCGTTGGAATAGATCAGTATATCATCCAGGTATATGATGACAAAAAGGAACAGCATATCTGAAAAGACTCTATACATGAACCTCTGAAAGACCGCAGGGGCGTAACGCGTTGGCGAGACCGTAGGGCATCTCTAGATATTCAAAATGGCCAAAAGGGGTTCTGAAGGGTGTCTTCCACTCATCACCTTCCCTTATCCGAATGAGGTGACAGGCACCCCGAAGATCGAGCTTGGGGAAGATGACTGCACCCCAACTGCCTCCAAGAGGTCAGAAATGAACGGTAGAGGTTAACGATCCTTGATAGTGCACTGGTTGAGACCGCGGTAATCCAAACAGGGTCGAAGTTCTTCGGTATCTTTCTTTGGTACAAAGAATAGAGAGGCACCGGCAGGAGATTTTGAAGGACGAATGGTTCTATTAGCTAGGTTGGTATCCAGATATTCTCGTAGGGCTCTTTTTTCAGGTTCAGATAGTATAAAAATTCTGCCGAATGGGATTACGGCTGAAGCATCTGTTTCGTTGGCACAATCCTCAGGTCTGTGGGGTGGAAGAGTTTGAACGATGGCTGTTGAAAACACATCCGAGTAAGGTTGATATATTTCAGGCACTTGGGTAATGTTGGACACCCATAAAGGTGATTGTTCGGAATTCTGAGAGCTCACAGGAGGGTTATGTAGTGAGTCTTGAGACAAACAATGGGACAAGCAGAATTCAGAACCTAGAAAGAGGGATACGGCTGCCCAGTTGATGTACGGGTTGTGTTTCTGGAGCCAAGGCATGCCTAAAACCATGGGGTAGTGAGCAGCCTTTATAATATCAAAACAGAGCTTTTCCTGGTGGTTGTTTATCAAAAGCAATAGTTCCTTGGTCTGGTGAGTAATAGGCCCGGAAGATAATGGTCTCCCGTCAATTCCTTCAACAGGTTGTGTTATTTCTTTGGGTTCTCAAGGAATATTGTGTCTGACAGCCCAGTCATGGCCTATGAATACTCTGATGTTCACTATAGCCAGGATGGGAAATTAGTCTTTCTCAGTGGGTGACAAGGTCGTTTGGAGAACCACTAAGGTGTTTTGGCCAGGACCATTTAAGGAAGGAAGGGATGTGGAGCTGGCATCTTTCTCCCGAAGCTGTGCTTCTCTTAGGATCGGGAGCTGGCATTTCCCGAGCACCTGGGTGGTGCTGTAGGGCATTCTCTTACAAGGTGTTTATCAGAAGCACAATACATGCAAAGTCTAGTATTGATCCTATGGATACTTTCTTGTGGAGAAATTGGTCCACGGAAGGCACCCACTTGCATTGGTTCCGGGTCTGAAGAATGCTGAATGGGTGCTTCCTTAAGGCAAGGGTATTCCATGGTTGTCTTTGGGGATTGTCATGATGCGAGCTCCGAAATCCCTGGAGCTGTTGGGCCCATCCCAGTCCCCACCACCCAGAAGAGGTTGTCAGGCCCCAAGGAAGTGCCCCAGAGCCTCATGGACTCAGTCCTAGCGCCATTGGCGCCAGGCTCATGAAATGGGCTGAACTCATGGAACTATTTAACCTGCCTAGTGAGGCTGGGCCTTGGTATAATCCAGGGAGGGGCAGAGGGACTATTTTTCTTTGGAAGACAGGGTGTGGCAAAGGGACTACTTTACCTGGAACTACTTACAAGGCTATATAAGCCACACCATGCATGCAGAACATGCTTCGCGTTATTCTGCACTCCTGCAGCGTAACGCTCACTGTGTCTGCTCTGTCCTCAAGCTTCTACAGCCACGCCCGTCAGTGCTTCCATCCTTCGGAGCCTGGAAATAGAAAAAGAGAAGGATAGATGTTATTTCAGCTACCAAAAACTTACCTGCAATCCGGTCCATCAGTCGCATCTCCAGCTGGTTTCCTGATCGCCGACCCTGTTGAAAGGACGTCCACGCAGGTGCCAATACTCACCCGGGATTTCGCGTTCCTCCTGGTTTCATTGGAGCGGTTCTTCCATTCTTCATCTAAGGACCGCGCCGCGCCTGCAAAAGGGAACAGGAAAAGAACAGCAGGTTAGTCACGCTCAGCAGTGAATGAACATTTATTCCAGTCACTCAGCGCCTTTCATCCACGTTATACTCACCTGGAGGCAACTATTTAGCATCCTGGGAGAGTCGAATCTTCTACTTGATTTCTGCACCAAAACTGCATCTGCAAGAGAAAACAAATACGTTTAAACATTCGGACAATAAGACTTTGAGCATCTATACCAAGCTGCTATTGAGGTAGATACTCACCCGATAATCCCAGCATTCCGAAACATACAGCAACAGCACTCTGGAACAGTGAGGTAACTGCGCCCAGAAAAGAACTGTGCCTACCGCGCCCCTGCTGAAGGTTAAGCAGGATGGAGAGCCAGCCTCATCAAACTCAAAGGCTAACGCCTCCTGGGGAGGTTAAAAGGGAGAAGACACCAACATACCATCAAAACCACGCCAGTACAGATATCGGTCATACGACTACGTGCTACGCTCCCGTGGAGACCAGGTGAGCATGACAGGGATGTTGTCTTTGTTTTTCTTTTCTCAGCCTTTCTCTCCTGAATTCTGAAATCGATCTGCAGGGATAAGTTCATTAAGGCCTGAAAAGAACTAGGGCGGGCCACTCTGGCTAACTCATCATTGACTTCTTCATTCAAGCCCCTCTGGAATAGGGTGAAACTAGCTTCTTGGGACCAATCAGCTTCTTTAGCTAATTGTTTGAATCGGGTCACATAAGTAAGCATATCCTGACTCCCTTGCTGGAATTCCAGAAGTCTTTCCTGGGAACTGTAGACGAGTTCTGGTCAATCAAACATGGCCTTAAAGGCTTCTATAAATCCGTCATAATTATCCAGGAGTGGGTCTCCCAAATTAACCAAGGGAGTCGCCCATGTTAAGGCATTGCCAGTGAGGTGGGACATTATAAACCCTACCTTAGCCCGGGGCGTGGAAAAATAGTAGGGTTTGAACGTGAAATGCACCAGGCAGGAGTAAAGAAAGGAAGCAGGGATTTGGAAGAGCCATCATATTTGGCCACAATACCCCCGACCAGGGCGCTTTCTTTGAACGCGGAATCCCGGGACAAGACTAGTTGTTTTAATGCCGCATTTTCGGCCTTGAGATTTTCAACCTCTGTAGTCAATTCTTGCATCCCTCTCATGAGGTCTTGGACTTCAGCCTCCATGTCAGTTCTGATATCAGGTTCTTGGCGTCTCAATCTGTGACACCTGTTTGTCCTTGATTGCAGTCTTCTTGGGAACTCCTTCCTTCTTCCTCACTGATCAGGACTTGTACAGGAAGGGACGTGAGTCTTCGGGTTCCAGTGTGAGGATGCCGACTGCCTTAAGCAAGTTGCGTTCAGTATCCAGGGAAGTTATCGCGGAGGAATCGAACTGATGTCCAATGCTCAGCAGGTGCCGGGGAGCCCGCGGCACCGGGCACGAGATGGATTCCGGGATGAAAGGGAGAATTGCCTTACCGAAGCGAGGCAGGAAAAATAAGGGATTCCAGGAAGGAGGAAAGGGTAGGTAACTGGAAGATAGATGGAAACGATACACACGCCGAACAACTCAGATCAGTAGCGAGGAGACGTGCAGAGCCGCGGGGGCGTGCCTATTTTCTAGGAAGCAGCGCATTGCGCGTGGACACTAGAGAGCAGTGTTGCCGTGCTGTCGGCCATGTTGGGAGGATCACCGACCTAATGTTGCGGTGCATCATGGACCACGAAGTCCAGAAGGGCCGGAATCGGTGGTTCATGACAGCGAGGCAGGGAGGCTGTTCCAGGCGGAGGCACCTGCAGAGGATAATGATCTACCCCCAAATCGCTGTTTATGAAAGTGGCTCACCCGCAGAGAGTTGGACGAGGACGTGCGGAGGACTCTAGAGGGAGAGTATTTAGGAAGAGAGCATTTTAGATAGTTCATACTGTGAGAAACCTCAGGGTATTCTCCGCATCAGGCCCTGAGAATCACTTATTCAGGTGGCCAAGAAAGGACTCACCCTCTCTTATCTCAACCTTGAAGGCAGACGAGCAGGGAAAGATCACCTGGGTAGGGAAGCCTGAGGTTATGCTGAGGGAGATCCGGCTGAGATGTAAGAGATGTGAAGCCCTCACCCAAATATTGTCAGTCAGAAGGGGTCCGAGCCCAGTAGAGGGTGATCCAGGTGTGAAGCCATTACCCGAGTGCCGTTACTCAAGAGGGATCTGAGCCCGGCAGAGGGAGATCCAAGGGTGAAGCTATCATTGAAACGTCAAGTAAGAAAAGAAATAAATAGACAAATTGAGGAATTCGATACGTGAAAGGTCAGCGTCCAGAAGAGGGGGACCCAGGGGTGAAGGCATCACCCTATGTGAAAGTATGGTCAATAATTGAGAAGGGTCAGTGCCCAGAAGGCGGGGCACAGCAGTGAACCCATCACCCAGCGAACTTTGGAAACAAACTTTCATTTGTTAAAGGAACTTTTGTTTTGATTAGCTGAACACGCCAGGCCCTCGAAGACAAGAGACTTTTAAGTGAAACGAGACTTGTCCATCAACGTTCCTGAAAGCTGTCATTGAAACTGTTGTCTCGTGCTGGAGAAGCTTGTCATTGTACTGTGCTCCAAACTCCCATCTTAACCTGTTCACAAAACGTGGGGAAGAGAGACCCATGCTACCGCATCCTGACATATTATTTGAGAACACTTCTTTCTTTTCTTGAGACCTATCCCACACCCCTTTTTGTATTAGTTGTGCAATTGGCAATAGGTTTCCTAGTATTGGCCTTTTTATTTTGACACAACTGCCTTCTTTTTCATTTGAGAGCCGACGCTTGCTCCCATCCTAGATTTAGGTTTAGATTGGGTTTTTTCCAACCTGCATACAGAATTCATGATTAAATAAACACCCTTGAACTGTGATCACTTCTGTCTGTCTTATTTGTTGCCACCATGAGTTTCTCACAGGACCCAGGACCTAGAAAGCTTTGTGAACAATGCAAAGGGTCTTGAACTTGATCCTTGCAGCCACAGGGAGCTAGTGGAGGGATTTCAGCGCCGGAGAGATGCAGTCCTTGGGCTTGAGGCCAAGGATAAGTCTTGCGGTTCTGATCTGGATGTGTTGTAGAGGACAGAGAGTAGAAGTAGAAAGATTGACAAAGAGGCGTTGCAATAGTCCAGCCTAGAGAGAACCAGGGCTCTCGAGGTGGTTAGCCTCTGGGGGAAAGTGAGAAAGGGTAGAATAACTCTCAGGAGGTGCAGTTGGTAGTGGGAATTTTTGGAGATGTCTGAGATGTGAGAAGAGAAGGAGAGAGTGGAGTCGAAGATGCCCCAAGAATGTTTGCCTCATTGGTGGGTGAGGGCGCAGGGGCAAGGAAGGCCGACCAGTGTGAAAGTGAGAAAGCGGGAGCAGGGGTCCTAATGAGGACAATCTCTGTCTTACTGGCATTCTCTGCATATGCGCCTTGTAATGCAGATGCACGGCTTCTCTGCAAATGCGTAGTATGAACTCTTATCCTCCCTGTCTTTGAAGGTCATCAGACTGAAGACACAGGGCCATTTTGTTTGCCTCGTGAGCTCTTCTTGGGCACTAGAGTCTTGCCTGCCTTTGGACCTCGTGGTGACATGAGAAAGACCCAGACTAAGCTGCATAGTAGCGAAGTACCATCACTATCCGTCACCTCCTAGAGAGACAGAGATGAACAAGTTAATTCTTACCTTGTAACGTTCTTTCTATGGGATATTCCTCCGACGTATTCCTTATCTTGATAGATTACTTCCAGCTTGCTGGCCTCAGAATTTTTTTTCAGTAGAGGGCGCTGTGCGTCGACGTCCCTCGAGCTGGTGTCCCTCGACAGCCTCCGTATCAGTGCAGACGTCATCGTGCTTATAAATAGACTTGTGCAGCGTCCGTTGCTCATTTCCGTTTTGAAGCTTAACAGTAGCTGTGCATGAATTGGTTATTGACCTTGAAGGAGCGTAATCTGCAACTACAAGGGAAGTTTACTGAGGGGATGGATGGGAGGGGCGATGAGGACTACGTCGGAGGAACATCCCATCGAAAGAATGTTACAAGGTAAGAAGTAACTTGTTCTTCGAAGGGATTGTGTCCTCCGACGTATTCCTTATCTTGATAGACTCCCATAGCAGTGGTGTGTAAACGGAGGTGGGAGTAAAATTGTAATATTTCCCTTTAAGAATGAACAGAGTGTAACACAGCTTTTGTTACACTCACCTGCCTCCCACAGGGGCGTCGGTCGGACCCGGACAGCTGCAGTCTCCACCCACGTGATGCGTAGTGCAGCGATGACTGACTGGATCTGCCCTCCTAATCTTGTCTGCTTAACCCGTAGAAATATTCTCCTGCAAGTGGAGAGATGGATTTAGCCACTTGTGGATTCAAGTGATGGCACCCCCACAGTCCTCCCCAACTAATCACCTCCAAAATGCCCTCACAGCAATCTCACCTTATATTCTTGAAAGATGAGCTCTACATCCTGCGTGGATTTGCAGGGGCGCGTCGATTCCAGTTACTTAACTGGTTTGAAGGCTCGGGAGAGTTCCGGAGAGTATTGACTTTAAGGTTCCTGGTGAGGACCAGTAAGTATTACGTTCATAGAGTTCAATATGTCCGATGTTCACTCTTGTTCCCCCCTTCCTTTCTTGTCTTGCAGCTGGCTCGTGAAAAGATGCTCTTGTGGCAGCTGGTGGCGCTCAGGTAAGAGTCTGTATTACCCGGTGCTGTCCGGTAAATGTTGCACAAGGAAAACGTGTTGTTTTGTCTCTCTTTACAGATGCTGCACGTGAAAATATGGAGAGTCACAAAAGGATGCCTCCGGTGGTAAATCAGGTAAGTCTATGGTGGTAAGAATTATATTTGTTGGTTCCCTCGGCTCACCTTGTGGTTTTCTTTTGTCTCCTAGGTGCCGAAGTTCGGCGAAGAAATGATGGAGGCAGCACCGACCCGAAGGATGCTCTGAAGACTGGTGAGTATGGCGCGGCGCTGCAGCTGGATGTGCGGCGCGTGCAGAAATGATGTTCTTTACAGGTCCGGAGACAAGATGGATCCAGAATCAGGTGTGGAATAGAAATAAGTTTGTTTTCTAACCTTGTCTCTTTCTTTCCTCTTTGTTTTAGGAGCTCCGGATTCGAGGTGGGCGTGGCAGAAGACTGGATGCAGGCTGCAGGCACGGTGAGTGTTACGCTGCTGGATGCAAATAACGCAAAGCGTGTGTTGCTGGTCGGGTGTGGTTTAAATAGCCTCAAAAGTAGTCCCAGGTAAGAAGTCCCCAGAACCACAGCCGAGTAAAAAATAGTCCCTGTAGAAAAATAGTCCCTTTCAGGCTTCATGTTTGATTGGAGTCATTTGCAGCATGGTCTGCCTGAGGTAAGTAATGACTATGAGCCTGGCGCCTTAGGCGCCAGGACTAATTCCTACTGTGAGCCTGGCGCCTAAGGCGCCAGGACTGAACCCAGATAGCCCCTAGCCGGGGCTGCTGAGGTTTTATTAAATGTCTAGATGCCTGCTCCCGGGGCTGATGGGCTTGATCCGGATGCCTGGGGGTAGGCATCATGACAGCACTCCCCCCCAAGGCCTCTCCTAAAGTTGTTCTTCCCCTGGGCCCTGGTTTGTCTGGGAAGTTCCGATGGAATCTTTTCACCAAGCAAGGTGCATGGATGTGGTCACTAGGTTCACATGACCTTTCCTGTGGTCCGTAGCCCTTCCAATCGATTAAATAAAAAAGTTTTGAATTAACTATCTTGGAGTCCAGGATATTTTTTACCTCGAATTCAGGTTCTCCATCTATCAAGTTGGGGTTGGGTGGTTTGGTTAATCTTGTTCCTGGTTGAACTGGTTTTAAAAGTGAAACATGAAAGACAGGATGAATGCGCATATTAGAGGGTAATTCCAATTTGACGGCTACCGGGTTGATAATGGCCTTAATAGTGTAAGGTCCCAAATATCTAGGGTTAAAAGTCCGAGTTCCCTTCAGAGGTATGGGTTTTTTAGCCAGCCAAACTTGATCCCCAATCTGGTATTGTGGAGTTTCACTTCTATGTTGATCAGCATTTTTCTTATATTTCTCTTTTGCTTGTTTCAAATGTTCTGTTGCCTCTTTAAAGGCTTGTGTAATAGTAGAATGCAAATGACTAACTGCAGGCATTTCTAAATGCTGAGGCGACTCTAGTTCTAAGGTTCGAGAGTGATGTCCATATATGGTATAAAAGGGGCTTTGTCCGGTTCCTGAATGTACAGAGTTATTGTATGCATACTCAGAAATCCATAAAATATCTTTCCAATTACTTTCAGTCTGGTGTAGCATGCAACGTAGGTACTGTTCAAGGGTCTGGTTGGTCCTCTCCGTCTGACCATCGGTCTGGGGATGGTGACTGGTTGATAACCTCATGTCGATTTGCCCCAGTTGACAACATTTCTTCCAAAAATGTGAAATGAATTGACTACCTCAGTCAGAGACCAATACGGAAGGGAATCCGTGTATTCGAACAATGTTTTTGAGGAACTCCTTGGCCAGAATTGAAGCAGAAGGTAATTCCTTTAGAGGAATAAAGTGGGCCATCTTGGAAAAAAGATCCACAATAACTTGAATGGTGTAAAATCCATTACATGGAGGTAGATCTGTAATAAAGTCTAACGATAAGGTGTGCCATGGTGTAGGTGGAATATCCAAAGGTTGTAAGAGGACAGCTGGTTTTTTCTTCTGACTTTTGTTTTGGGCGCAAATGCCACAAGACATTACAAATGACTTTATGTCTTTTCGCCAGGTGGGCCACCAGAATTGTCTCTTAATTTTAGCTTCCGTTTTTGCGATACCTGGGTGTCCTTCCATCAGGGTGTCATGATAATTGGAGATGACTAGTTCTTGTAGTTCCTTGTGTGGTAGAAATAGTCGCTCTTGATAATGAGGTAGGTCATTGATGACTGAGTAGTCCGGGCCTTTCTTCACCCAGTCCTGCAGGGCTGTTGGATCGAAGAGTTGTTGGATCTTTACTTGAATATCCTCTAGTGTCTGTAGAGTGGTTATGCCAAGAATTCTTTGTTCTGAAATTATAGGCACCGGTTCCGGGTTCGCATATGCTTCTCCCACCCCTATTCGGGATAAGGCATCTGCCTTGCCATTTTTACAACCTGGTCGATAAGTGATCACGAAATCGAACTCGGCAAAGAACAATGCCCATCGAAGTTGACGCAACGATTGGGCCTTGGCTGTTTTTAAATACCGCAAGTTCCGGTGATCGGTGATTACCGTAATAGTATGCCTGGCACCGAGAAGATAATGCTGCCAAGCATTGAAGGCGGATTTGATGGCTAATAATTCTTTATCGGTAACCGCGTAGTTAAACTCGGGTGCCGAGAATTTTCTGGACCAAAATTCTACTGGGTGATGTTGACCGGTTTCAGGATTCTTCTGGGACAGGACAGCTCCCATGGCTAAACTGGATGCATCAGTTTCAACTATGTATGGAAGTTCGGGCGTGGATGCTTTAAGACAGGTGCAGACGTGAATTTCACTTTCAGCTCTTGGAAGGCCTTTTCAGCTTCTTCGGTCCACAAGAAGTGTTTGTTTTTTCGCAAAAGTGCTGTGATAGGGTGTACAACATGTGAGAAATCCAGAATGAATCTGCGGTAGAAATTAGCAAATCCGAGCATGCTTTGTACCCCTTTAACTGAACTGGGTGATGGCCACTTGAGGATTGCGTCCACCTTTCGAGGGTCCATTCAGACTCCTTTTGGAGTCAGGATAAATCCAAGGAATTCAACTTCCGTAGCATGAAAAACGCATTTTTCCAATTTTGCATATAACTTGTGCTGGCGTAGTTTCTCAAGGACTGCACGAACGTGCTTCACATGGTCTGATTCTGAAGAGGAGTACACTAGAATATCGTCTATGTATACAACAACACAGACGTCAATGAGTTCATGAAGGACATCGTTCATAAAATACTAGAAGGCTGCTGGTGCATTGCACAACCGGAAGGGCATCACCTGGTATTCGAATAATCCGTACTTAGTGCGAAAAGCAGTCTTCCATTTGTTGCCTTTCTTTACACGTACCAGATGATATGCCCCTCGGAGATCTAATTTAGTGTCGATGCAAGCGTCCTTTACTTGGTCTAGTAATTCGGGGATCAGAGGCGATGGGTATCGGTTCTTAACTGTGATCTGATTTAATGCGCGGTAGTCTATGCACGTTCTGAGGTCACCTTCCTTTTTAGGCACAAAGAACAAAGCTGAAGATACAGGAAACTTGGATGGACGAATGAAGTCATTAGCAAGGTATTGGTCCAAGTATTGTCGTAGGTGAAGGTTTTCGGGTTCCGTAAGGGCGTAGATCCTACTACATGGAGGTTGTGCACCAGGTATGAGATCAATTTGACAATTTTATGATCTGTGAGGTGGAAGGGTGTTTGCCTATTCCTTTTGGAAAACATCCTGGAATTCTTGATATTCCTGAGGTAACTGCACGACTGGAGTAGCGACTGTGGCCAGGCCTTGGTTCAAGGGTTTTTTTGGGTAACAAGTATGTGCACAATCCGGGAAGGTTATTCTCTTCTCTCGCCAATCAATACAAGGATTATGTGTTTCCAACCAAGGTATCCCCAGTATTATTTGGAACTGCGGGGCTTTGATTAAATCAAACACAATAGTCTCTCGATGCCCATCCTGACCCAATAGTGTCATCTCTGCAGTGGAATGAGTTACAGGCCCAGAGGCAATTTCAGTTCCATCGACTGTGGTGATGACATCCGAAGTGGTCTTTTTGCAGAGAGATAGATTCATCCTAGAAGCCAACTCGTGGTCCACATAGTTTCCTATGGCCCCGCTATCAATGTATGCCCTCACTACGTGCATACGTGATGGCTGCCTTGGATCTATAAGGACCATTGGTATGATGAAGTGCGAGGTCTGAGTATCCTTCTTCAAGCTCGGCAAGCGGACCTCTATGCTTGTCGGGCGTGGTTGTTTCCCGAATCAGGCTCTGTTTAATATTTATCAGCAACGCCGACTACTTTTCTAGATGTTTTTAAAGGGCAATCCCATAGAAAATGTCCTGTGGCCCCACAGTACAAACACAATTGCATCTGTTGTCTTCTTTCTCTTTCCTTTTGAGTTAAGGGTCCCTCGACCCCCCCAATCTGCATCGGTTCTGATACATCTGTTCCTTTGAGGGTAACATTGGGTTTAACCAATACCCGATTCACGAATTTAGCTCAATCAGCCTTTCTATTCTGAAGTCGGTGGTCTAACTGGATGACTAAGTCTATATATTCTACACAATCCTGAGGTAGGTTCACAACTTGGGCCAAAACGCCTTTGAGTTCACCCCGAAGTCCACGATGAAATAATGTAATTCGTTTTACCTCTGGCCATCCGGTTTCCACCACTAACCTATTTAAAGTGGCGATATAGGTTAGTAGATCCTGGTTACCTTGTTATAATGATAAAAGTTCATTATCCAGGGCCTGTCCCTGTGAATGTCTCGCAAATAGTCTTTCCATGCTCAATTGAAAACCTTGAAAATCCCGAAGAAGAGGGTCATCCTGGTTAACTAATGGAATTGACCAATCTGCTGCGCTGCCACTAAGATATGATAGTACAAAGGCTACTTTGGTTTTGCCGTTCGGAAAAGTTCCAGGTCTGTATAAAAAGTGCAAGCGGCATTGGTTTATAAACACGGCAAACTTTTTTGGGTCCCCAGCAAAACGTTTGGGTGGAGCTAAAGGAATGCTCCCTGGTAGAACCACTTGCACAGGATTGCTCGATGAAACAGGAGTTGGATTCCCCCCCGAGTCCAGGTAAAGGGGTTTTGCCCAGCTTGGTTTTGCAGTAATTGTCTAGCAAGATCATCAGTGCGCTCCTTTGACATAATCAGTTCTCTCCTGAGGACATTAGTCTCTTGGCGCGCGGAGTGCACTTCTGCCCTAAGTTCCCCTAACAATAGGGCTAGTTGGTCGGTTTCTGAGGTTTCCATAACGCCCGGGTGGGGATTTGTAGATAGGCTTCGCGTTCTGTTACGCTCACTTGGCTCCCACAGGGGTGTCGGTCGGACCCGGACAGCTGCGGTCTCCACCCACGTGATGCGTAGTGCAGCGATGACTGACTGGATCTGCCCTCCTAATCTTGTCTGCTTAACCCGTAGAAATATTCTCCTGCAAGTGGAGAGATGGATTTAGCCACTGTGGATTCAAGTGATGGCACCCCCACAGTCCTCCCCAACTAATCACCTCCGAAATGCCCTCACAGCAATCTCACCTTATATTCATGAAAGATGAGCTCTCATCCTGCGTGGATTTGCAGGGGCGCGTCGATTCCAGTTACTTCACTGGTTTGAAGGCTCGGGAGAGTTCCGGAGAGTATTGACTCTGAGGTTCCTGGTGAGGACCAGTAAGTATTAAGTTCATAGAGTTCAATCTGTCCGATGTTCACTCTTGTTCCCCACTTCCTTTCTTGTCTTGCAGCTGGCTCGTGAAAAGATGCTCTTGTGGCAGCTGGTGGCGCTCAGGTAAGAGTCTGTATTACCCGGCGCTGTCCGGTAAATGTTGCACAAGGAAAACGTGTTGTTTTGTCTCTCTTTACAGATGTGGCACGTGAAAATATGGAGAGTCACAAAGGCATGGGGTGGGGCCAAGCCTGATTTGCATATGGTATTTTCCCTTCTGTAATGGCTTGGCAAGCGAAGAAAAGTGGTCTGGAGAGTTGCCCAGAGCAATGCCAGTGGTTAAGATTCATTCTAAACCTTCCAGCCATCACCTCTTTGTTTTTGCTTTGTCACCCCGAGTGGGACGGGTTTGCCCAGACGTGGGTCCCGTGCCTGCTGGGCCTAGAGACCCAAGCTACTCCTCACTGATGAGCCCTAACAAGGGCGAAACATGTTTGGGGATGCTTGTGGTCTCGTGCAGAAGGGATGTAACCTAGCGGTTCGGGCTGGACTGCCCCTTTTGGGGTGGGGCCATGCCTGATTTGCATATGGTATTTTCCCTTCTGTAATGGCTTGGCAGGCGAAGAACGGTGGTCTGGAGGGTTGCCCAGAGCAATGCCAGTGGTTAAGATTCATTCTAAACCTTCCAGCCATCACCTCTTTGTTTTTGCTGAGTCACAAAAGTATGCCTCCAGTGGTAAATCAGGTAAGTCTATGGTGGTAAGAATTATATTTGTTGGTTCCCTAGGCTCACCTTGTGGTTTTCTTTTGTCTCCTAGGTGCCAAAGTTCGGCGAAGAAATGATGGAGGTAGCGCCGACCCGAAGGACGCTGTGAAGACTGGTGAGTATGGCGCGGCCCTGAAGCTGGAGGTGCGGCGCGTGCAGAAATGATGTTCTTTACAGGTCCGGAGACAAGATGGATCCAGAATCAGGTGTGGAATAGAAATAAGTTTGTTTTCTAACCTTGTCCCTTTCTTTTGTCTTTGTTTTAGGAGGTCCGGATTCGAGGCGGGCGTGGCAGAAGACTGGATGCAGGCTGCAGGCACGGTGAGTGTTACGCTGCTGGATGCAGAATACCACGAAGCGTGTGTTGCTGGTCGGGTGTGGTTTAAATAGCCTCAAAAGTAGTCCCAGGTAAGAAGTCCTTAGAACCACACCCGAGTAAAAAATAGTCCCTGTAGAAAAATAGTCCCTTTCAGGCTTCATGTTGGATTGGAGCCATTTGCAGCATGGTCTGCCTGAGGTAAGTAATGACTATGAGCCAGGACTGATTCCTACTATGAGCCTGGTGCCTAAGGCACCAGGACTGAACCCAGATAGCCCCTAGCCGGGGCTGCTGAGGTTTTATTAAATGTCTAGCTGCCTGCTCCCGGGGCTGATGGGCTTGGTCCGGATGCCTGGGGTAGGCATCATGACAGCTTTGCCAAATCTTGTCTCCTGGCTAGAGAAGGAATCCAGTTTGTAGAATTTTGTAAAGGTATGTGTGGACGACCATGTGGCAGCCGCACATATGTCTTGAAATGATACCCCTCTTTGGAGGGCTGAAGAGGCTGCAATACCCCTGGTTGGAGGAGCCCTAAGGTGTTGAGTGGGCTCTTTCCCAGCCAATTTGTAGCATTCTAGAATGGCTAAAATAATCCATCTTGAAATGTCTGTTTTGTGATTGGCAATCCTAATTTGTGTCCTGCATAACCTATAAACAGTTGGTCTGCTTGCCTTATCCTGGCAAGTCTGCTGATATAAAAACTCAAGGCTCGCCTTGGATCCAGCCTATGTAGCCTCTCTTCCTCTTTCCCTAGATGGGGAGGAGGATAGAATGAAGGTAAGGTTATCTTCTGAGTGATGTGGAATTCAGAGACTACCTTTGGGAGGAATTTAGGCTTCACTTGTAGGACAACTTTGTCTTTGTGAAAAATTGTATGAGGAGGTTTGCAAGATAGAGCTTGTAATTCACTCACTCTTCTGGCAGATGTCAAAGCCACTAGTAAGACTGTTTTAAGGGTGAGAAATCTTAATGAACAAGAATGGAGTGGTTCAAAGGGAGTACCCATCAGGAAATTTAAGACTAGATTTAAGTCCCACAAGGGAACTTGAAACGGCTTTGGGGGATAGACATTAGTTAACCCCTTCAGAAATTGAATTACTAGGGGTAATTTGAAATATGATGGCTCCTCCCCTTTGATCGTACCAACTTGAAGACATGAATTCGCCAAAAAGAGCAAAAAAGATAATACCATTGGTGTACTGCATGAAAAGGGTTTGATATTCTTTTTTCTACACCAGCTGCAAAACTTGTTCCAACGGCAGCGGTATAAAGTCTTTGTTGCTGGCCTTCTAGCTGAAAGCAACACCTCCATGACGTCATCTGGGAGGTCCCAATCCTTGTATCTCAACCTTTCAGAAACCAAGTGTGAAGGTTGAGGGTTCTGATGTCTGGATGGAGAACCTGACCTCCCTTCTGCGAGGGAATATCCTCCCTGTGCGGAAGACGAATTGGAGGGCAGATGGACATGTCCAGAAGGTCCAGGTACCATGTTCTCCTGGCCCAGTCTGGGGCAATTAGGATCATAGTCTTCTGGAATCTTCTCAACCTCCTGATCATCTGAGGAATGACAGGGACCAGAGGAAACGCGTACAGAAGTGGAAAGTCACAGTCCACTACAAACACGTCCCCTAGAGCTCCTCTCGGGGGAAATTCCCTTGAACAAAACTGATCGCACTTCCTGTTGATACTGGTGGCGAACAGATCCACTTGTGGGGTTCCCCAAAGGGTGAAGATCTCTTGAAGGACTTTCTCAACTATCTCCCACTCGTGGGAGACTGTGCTCTGCCTGCTCAGAGCGTCCGCTGTCAAGTTCTTCTCTCCGGCTAAGTGAATTGCCGATAGAGAGATTCCTTCTTGAATTGCCCAAAACCAGAGCTGCATTGCCTCTCTGCACAGTGGCAGTGATCCTACGCCTCCTCTTTTGTTGAGGTAGTGCATGGCCACTGTGTTGTCCGTCATTATTAGGACATTTTTCCCTTGTACAGATGGCAGAAAAGCCTTCAGCGCTAATGTGATAGCTCTCAGCTCCAACAGGTTGATATGTAGTCTGGACTCCGGTGGAGACCAACGACCGCTGATGGTCAAGTCGTTGGCATGGGCTCCCCACCCCGTGAGTGAGGCATCCGTGACTACTGTTATCTCCGGCCATCGTTGCCAAAACAGTTCTCCTTTCAAAATGTTCTCCCGACAGGCCCACCACTGAAGGTCTCGAGCCACTTTGTCCGGGACCTGAAGGAGATCTGTCATTCTTCCAGAGAATTGCGACCACTGGGTTTTTAGGGCCCACTAGAGGGATCTCATTCTCAGGCGAGCCTCTGGCACAAGGAAGATGCAGGATGCATGAGGCCTAGTAACCTCAAAAAGTCGAAGGCTGGGAGACGTCGGGCATTTTGAAACTTGGTGACCATCTGCAGAATATCTTGACCCCTCACCTCTGGTGGCGAGGCCTTCCCCAGGGAAGTGTCCAGGACCGCTCCGATGAACTGGAGTCTCTGTGATGGTATCATCTGTGACTTCTTTAAATTGAGGGAGAAGCCCAGTTTGTGAAGGAAGTGGCAGACATAATCTAGTTCGATCTGAGCTTGTTCCGAAGATACTGCTCTGATCAACCAATCGTCTAGGTAGGGGTAGACGTGGATCCCTTCCCTCCTTAGACTTGCAGCCACTACCGACATTAGCTTGGTGAAGACCCTCTGGGCAGAGGTCAGCCCAAATGGCAGAACTCAAATTTGATAGTGAGAGTTGCCAATTGCCTGTATTTCCTGTGTTTGAGATGGTTTGGCACATGGAAATAAGCATCCTGAAGGTCGAGAGATAACAGCCAGTCCTGAAGCTGGAGGGTCTGAAGGATCTGAGGGAGAGTTACCATCTTGAACTTGTCCTTCCTGAGGAATTTGTTCAATTTTCGTAAGTCCAAGATGGATCTCAGTCCTCCGTCCTTCTTCGGTACTAGAAAGTAGGGGGAATACCAACCCTTGTTCCTCTCCGCTACAGGTACCGGTTCTATGGTACCTTTCTCTAGCAGGTCTAGAATCTCCTGCGAAAGCAGCAGGTCTGGAAACTTCAAAGAGTTGTACCCTGGTGGATGACTGAGGGGTGCATAGAAAGGGCAGGCAGTAACCTTGGGCAACTGTCTCCAATGCCCAAGCATCTGACGTAATAGCCTGCCATTCCATCAGATGTTGAGTTAACCTGCCCCCTACTGCGCCCTACTGGTGGAGTGGTTTAGAGGTGGCTGATGTTCAGAAATGCTTCCCTTTCCTCTCCTTCCGGGAGACAGTCAGCCGCAGATGAAGCACACTCCCAAAGTGTATGGCTGAATCTTGCTAGCGTGCAAGTAGCATTAATGGATTTAAGGGCCATGCTACATGCCGAGAAGACCTTTTTTGACATAGCGTCAAACCTTTTATCATCCCTGTATTGTGGAATAGTAGGGTATGCAGATCTACTGTTCAATGAAGTTGCTGCTTGTACAACCAAACTCTCTGGAGTTGGATGTTTGCTCAAATATTCAGGGTCAGAAGCAGATACCCTATATTTGGCAGATAAATTTTTGTTAACTGCCGGGATAACCTCAGGAATTTCCCAGTTGACAGATATTTTTCTCTGCAATGCAGCATGAAAGGGAAATACAGGATCTTCATGTGGGCCTTTAAGTAAAATGTCCGTAAAATCATACTGTTGAAAAGAAGGTGAAGGTGTAGACCACTCCATGAACTCTATTATTCTGGTCATTAAGACCCTATAAGGGGTCTCAGCATGTTCCCCTGGGTCTGGTTTAGCGAATTCTACTTCTGGAGAAGTATCTAAACCACTTGCCTCATGCAAAGAGTCTTGCAGGTCCTTCAATCTGTTCTCTTCAGAGATAAATTCCTCTGGTATAGGTGTAGTGGTCCTCTGTAACCCAAAGGGTCTTTCATGGTCAGAATCCTACCCTTCCTCATATATAGAGGACAAAGCTCTGAAATAATATGACCTTGGGTATGGTTTAAAACCCATTTCTAGAGCAGAAGGGGCCAAGCTTGTAGTCACCGGTTGAGAAAACGTCAAAGTTGTCGGCGGGGAAGTCAAAGGCTTCGATGAAACCGAAAAAGGCGTCGAAAAAGTATGAAGAGGCTCGAAGAACTCGAAAGGATCGGAATCCTACTCAGAGTCGTCGAGGTTATCGACATCCTCGAGGTCATGGTCGAAGCCCTCGGTACGTCTACTGACTGAGATGTAGTAACAGCAGTGGGTCTGTCCTTTATCGGTGTCGACAGCGGGGTCGAGGACGGCGTCGATTCGACCGATTTGTGTGTCGACGGGGCCTTCGATAAACGCGTCGATGATGCAGATTTATGAGTCGAAGGAACCTTCGACGACGGCGTCGATGACGTAGTCTTACTGCCTTTGCTCGAGGGTTCATGACGCTCTCGGGCAGTTTCTTTCGCCGGGTGCAATGACTTGCGGTGTTTCAATTTTTCGGGTCTTTCACCCAGGGTATCACCTTTAGCCGTCTCCAAGGGGGTCGAGGCCGCTTTCTCGAAGACGCTAAGCATTTTATTACGGAATTCCTCCCACTTAGCTGGAGAGCTGTGTTTCGTGGGGCAGGTGACCCTTTCCGAGGAAGTGGAAGAAGACGAAGAAGAGGGAAATCTAAGACGCCTCTTTTTCGTGTGTTTAGATCTCGAAGACTGATGGGGACCGCTTCGAGACCTTGAACGGGAATGTTTCCTGTGACGGCGAGGAGACGAATGTCTCGACTCTGCTGAGGAAACTTTCGAAGAAGTTGAGGTTTTAAGAGTCTTACCTCTTTCTAGCTTCCCCTTACTCTCCTTCCAGGCTTTTGCCGACATGGACACACAGTCCTCACATTCCGAACAATGATGCTCCGATCCCAGGCACCACAAACAGATCCTATGACGATCCGTTAACGATATTTTCTTCCCGCAATCTCGACACTTTTTGAAGCCGGACCGTGGGGTCGACGGTTCAGAAGAGGAAGCCATCGAATGAAGAAGATATCTTCGAGGAATAATAAGAGATACTTGAAGAAAGAACTGAGCAACACGATTCCGAGGACCACGAAGCGCGGAAAAACGGAACTGAGCAACGGACGCTGCGCAAGTCTATTTATACGCACGATGACGTCTGCACCGATACGGAGGCTGTCGAGGGACAACAACTCGAGGGACGTCGAAGCGCAGCGCCCTCTACTGAAATAAATTTCTGAGGCCAGCACGCTGGAAGTAATATATCAAGATAAGGAATACGTCGGAGGACACAATCCCTTCGAAACATACATGTATTATTAGGCCAGACGTAACCTTGCAGCAACAAGCAATCAGGAAGTGTCCCTGTGTTGTCTCACTGTCTCATTTCGGACCACAAAGAAAGGAAATAAATAGTAAGGGAAACAACTGTACCCTTGAAAAGAAATTGGGCTAAACCAAGTACTTAAACTGGTCACAGCTGCACGAAAAACATCCCTACGCCAACTGCTTTACTGGAAAGAAGTGTAAGCAATGTGGTTTACACCTGACTCATTCTGAAATACAATCACATGTCTGTTCTGAAGATGACGCTCGCCATCAACTACATGAACATATGGGCACAAGTGTATAACGAGTGAAAGAGCCGAAACACGTGTCGACCTAAGAGAGAAACCGAACTCCACAGTTTTTCGTGCTTCTACAAACTATACACTGAATAAACAATCAAGATACGTTGACCCACAACAACTAATTATCTGCTGCGTAGTCAATAGAAACCAATGCAAAATAAACACTGCAGTAGAGACTTGTTCTGTCCTAGTTCCGTGCTCTGTGTCACAAAACGTAACACACAGAATCGCCATTGTCTAACCCCCAGTCACATCTCACTGACCGCAGTGTTTTGTGTAAAAATTGCACACCATATAACTTGCTTTGTGATACATTTACTGTATTTCTATGTGTTTTATTTTGCTGATTTCAGTGGCATTTTATATTTATTTTGTATACTAAACAACAACAAAATTGGTGGTCTTTTTTGAATAAACAAGTGACAATAGACCACTTTGTGATACTCTGTTCCACCTAACTGCATGCACAAACAGCAGCAAACAGTTTTGTATCATTTATAACTAAAACAGTGTAGGTGCACTATTGCCCTTTTGATTAAGAGAGGGCTAACCAGTCTCCTATGTTTATTTGTGTTTATGTTTATTTATTTGTAGAGCGCACCAAGCCCGTAGGCATCTGGGCGCTATGCTTGCAAGTTACAAGAAAAACAACCATATATTACATACGGGCAGTCACAGATATACATTGCAAATGGTGGGCGAGAAGATTACATATGTGCATAGCAAATGATAGGCAAAAATGACAATTATATAAAAGTACAAATGGATGCAGGGCAATTTACAAGCAAAGCACAGGTAGACAGGAGAGCACACACAGGGTCAGCCAGTAGTTATGTAGTATAACTATTGTGATTGGAATGCTTAGTCCTGACTAGGTGGAAAGGCATAGTTATGCAATGAGGCTAACATTTTGGTCCCGTAGACACACCTTGACATTTTTCCTGAATAGGAGATATGAAGGTTCTTCTCTTAGGGAGATGGGGAGGGCGTTCCAATTTTTCGCTGCAAGGACCGGGAAACTAATTACCCCTGCATTTTGTTGCTTGAATCGTGGGATCTTGACAGAGTGAGGCTGGGCTATTCTGGATTGGTGGGTTGATGTGTTGCGAATGATACTGTTGGACAAGTATTTGGGAGCCTGGTTGGATAAGCACTTATGGGTGAGGAACAGTGTTTTAAGTGCAATTCTTTGCTTGATGTTTAGCCAGTTTAAACTATGTCTGGTTTCATAGATGTGTTGTTTCCTTGGGATATTCAGAGCAGCCCTAATGGCGTTACTTTGGATAATTTGCATTTTGTTAAGGTTCCATTGTGTGGTGCCTAAAAAAAGTGTATTGCAGTAGTCCAATTTTGATAGGACTAGGGCTCTTGCAATTGTGGTACAGTGAGACGGTGTCAAAAATGGTCTACATGCTGTAATATGTTTGCACGTGTAGGCCGAGGTGGATACCATGGCATGTGTCTGTTTAGTTAAGGATAAGGCAGAGTCAATGTATATGCCTAGGGTTTTTACAACCTTAGAGACTTTGATTATATTCCCGTCAATATTGAAGGAGGTGAAGAGTTTATCAAGTTTGTTCAGGTTAACAGGTATCCTAAAGGGAGCAGCTCTGTCTTCTCATCATTAAGACAGCCCATGGTTCGCCACCCATGCGTGTATGATAAGGTATATGTCATTTAGAGTTTTGCTGTCTGTAATGCAGTCGCCAGTGATAGGAATGAGTATTTGGGTGTCATCTGCGTAATTAGTGTAGGTGACACCCAAACAGTCAAGATCATCAATAGTGGCTTGGTGAATAAATTATAGAGTGTGGGGGACACGCAGGACCCTTGAGGGTCCCCACACGTGACCGGTGTGGGTTCTGCAGAGGCTGATGGCGCAAAGACCCTCATGGATCTGGTTGTTGAGGAAGGACTGGATCCAAACGTTAGCTTGAACCGAGAAATGCGCCACAGATGTTAGATGTTGGCATTAGATTTTGTGGTTAACTAAATCAAATACCGCTGATAAGTCGAGACAGAGAAGCAGTGCCAATTTACCTTTGTCTTTGAGGATTTGGATTTGTGTCTTGAGGTCTATCAGCGCTGATTCAGTCCCATGTCTTGGTCTGAAGACTAACTAAGGCCCAACAAGTCATTCAATTCGAGGTATTGCTGTATCTGCAGATAAGCAGCTCGGTCCAAGATTTTCAGTAGAAAGGGCACAGTCATAATCAGTCTATAGTTTGAAGGATTATTAGGGTCTAGGGAGGTTTTATTTGTAGAAGCGGAAGTACCCAGGCGTCTATTAGATTATTAGGTACTGTGCTGGATTTAAGTGAGGCATTGATAAAGGATGTGATGAATGGAGCAAGTTCCTTTACAGCCTCCTTGACAATAGGAGCAGGGCATGCATCTCCCTGGCAGTTTGAAGGTTTTAGTTTCATAATGATGGTTTCAACCTCTTTGATGGAGTGGAGAGGAGTGAAGTTGAACAGAGTGTCTGAGTTGCTATTGGGAACAGGAGGATTAGGATTGGGATCAGCGCTGGTGATGTACAGTTTTTTTGTTTCTATTTTGTTTTGAAGCATGGTAATTTTATCTTGCAGCGCATTCTGGATGTTAGTACACCACAGAGTATCTTTATTGCAAGTGTCAGGTGGTGGGACTGGCGATTCTAATCCTTTCAGGATATTAAAGCGTTCCTTCGTACTGTATTTAGATTTGGTTATGCAGTCATTATAATAGTCTTTTTTTAGCTTTGATGATAGCTTCTTTATAGTTAATAGAGGCTAGTAAAACGTTGTCCTTATTGGCTGAGGATGGGGTGCTTTTCCAAAGGGTCTCAGCATTTCTTTTCAATTTCTGTAAGGATTTGAGGTGCGGGGTATACCATGTATTAAGGTGTGCACAGGGTTTGGATTTACGTAATTTAAGTGGTGTTAATGTGTTGATGGCCTTCAGGATAGTATGATTGTAGAGCTCGACTAAAGCCGTAGGATCTGAGAGAGTCGTAGTGGGGTTGGTGATTGGTTGTAATAAGGGTAATATTTTCTCTAAGATTATGTTGCGTTTATTTCTAGTCATTGTAGCTGGTGCCTGTATTTGCTGGTTAGGTGAGGAGGTTTCTTTTATGATGAATGAAATTAAGTGGTCTTCTGACCATGCACAAGGCGTGTTAGATTGGATATCTATATTGCAATTGAAGTTGGTTAACCAATTTTATAAAGTTCTGCCTTTATTATGTATAGTTTTGGTGTTAGTTGCAAGCAGTATTAGATGTCATCTTCAAAAGTAGTAGTCGGCCGTGGTGGTCGATAGATTAGGTGGATAGTGATAGTGCATGATGGTGAGATAGGTAGTTTGATGGATAATAGTTCTGCGGAAGGCATGTTTTGGTTATTAATACTTCTTAGGCCAGGGAGGTTTTGTGTATACATGCGATGCCTCCTCCTGTGGAAAGGTTGGATTCTCGGTCAAATCGGATGATAGAGTAATTGTCAGGGATAGCAAGGGCAAGAGCTGGTCCTCATGCAGCATAAAGCCATGTCTCTGTGATGGCTATAAAGTCGAGGTTGTGTGAGATTATATAGTCAGCAATATCTAGAGCGTGGGCAGGCAGTGATCTAGCATTAATGATGGCCCCTTTAATTTGGGATGAGGGGTTAGCCCGTTGCCATTACCTTGTGTGGGGCTATGCTTAGATGCAAGGGTAGACGTGTCTGGCTTTACTGCTGAGGTGGCTGCTAAAGTAGTGACTTTGGCGATGGAGGCAATGTGCCGCAGTGTGAATGTAGAGCCTAGTATGAGGTTTCTTTGGTTGGTGGAGCATGGCGTGGAAGACAGTGGTGTTAGTGTAGTAAGGTGGATTGGCAGGATCTGTGTACAGCAGATTGGAGTGGCTAAGTATGGTGGTACAGTGATCTGATGAGGTAGTGCTGTAGACGTTTGTGGAGCTTTAAAGTCTAGGTGCATACACAGGGGTAAGGACTTAGCGTCTTGGTCAATTGTGGTGGGGTAGATTCAGTATATAGACCTGACGGTAGGAACTTTGAGGATGGTATAAGGGGAAATGGTGGAAGGCGAAGAGCCATAGAGATGTGAATGTGGGGTACTGTGGAATTGATTGAGGGACCATAGTGAGTGTCCGAGGAGCACTTGCTGTGGTAAGGACTAATGTGGCCAGGTATAATCTGATAATACAATTTGTGAACATGATTGAGGCTAAGTGTAATAAACACATGGCTATACTCAAGCCAAGATATGCAACGGTTGCTAGAATGCGCAATCCAGCAGTTAGAGGCGAGCCAACTGGTGAAGAATATAGGCAGTAGGCAGCAGGCCTAATTCAGTCTGTCATATAAAGTAGGAATAGGAATAACATACAGTTGTGAATAGGTACATTCTATAGCAGTTAAGTAAATTGTGGTACAAATAATCACATGTTTCAACAGGTTATAGACATGTAGCAGCGCTGAAATTCTAGGGTCGGAATAGGTACAACATGCAGTTATGACTAGGTGCATCCAACAGTTATGTAGATCGCGGTACAAGTAATGCTTGTTTCAGACAGGTTATAGTCATGTAGCAACTCTGAAATTCGGAATATTTACGTGCCAAGGCAAAGATACTGGTATGCACTAGGGCAATAATGCTTACAGTTTGATAGCAGAAGGCACTCAGCGATCGAACTCAGAGGTGTACCTGATAAAGTGGGGCAAAGTGACTTTTTAGATACTACGAACAGCGATGGTGATATATCGGTCAATGGACAGTGCAGGGAGCAATATAGTATGAGCTACACGTAGGTGAGTGCACAGCAAGATAGACGCGTTTTGCTCAGATAGCAGTAGCAATTACAAGCTGACTATGCCGGTGAAAATGCGAGGACGGTCGATAAAACAAGATTTATGCAACAGTTCAACACATAAGGCAAGTAGGCTTCGTGAGATAAGGTAAGGCATACTCAGTATGATACGATCTATGGTTACCCTGTGACCTTGTCTAGCTGCAGGCTTGGACATTCGGTAGCAAACCATATCTTAGGACGTATGCGTTTCAATGACATGAGCAGTGGTTTCATTAATAGTTACGGTGAAATGATCGGGCATACAAGGGCATTTCCAGTATACCACAATGAGTCAAGGGTCAAACACGGTACCTCAGGCAGGAAAGTTCTAATTGGTGATGGTCGCAATGAAGCAGTGTTGATAATGGTGAGCAGGGTACAGATGTACAAATAGTCTTACCCTGAGGCAGCGGTTGTTGCGGCAGTAAGAACTGTAGTTCGAAGTGGATGTGGAGAGATAGAGACAGACAGGCTTGTGCCTTACATTGAGTGCCTTAGGCAGAGCTAGTCCAATCAAATACGAACGATCCTCCAATGAGCTGCGATATGGTTTCTAGGCAACCGATCAACAGAGGGTGGCGGCAGCCAATTTGCGTGACTCTATGCGGTTCTGCACGTGGAAATGTCGAGATAAGGCCAAATATGAACATTGAAACGTAGCTGCAATTGCTTGGGTCATTCCTAGTAATGGGAAGCAGCAGACTGCTTACCCAAGCATCGGATAACTGTATACCGCGTAGTCTCCTGCTTCAGCTAGGAAGATGGTGTTGCTGCAGCTGACGAGGACGGTGCGGGATGAGCTCCTGCTCAAATGACGAACTAAGGAATAATGCAACAGGCACAGACAGGCTTGTGCCTTATATTGAGTACCTTAGGCAGAGGGCATCTATCTATCCTACAGATAGATGTTTAGTTTCTTCCACATTTGAGTTTGGTTCCCCGTCAACAAAAAACAAGTGGAAGTACCCAAAATATTGACGGTTACTGGCATTCAGGCAGAGATCGTTAGCAGCACACCAGGACTGAATTGCGGATAGACAGTCAGGGATGAGCAAGGAGGAGGAGGAGGCTGAGGGTAGCCTGAAAGATAGCTGTGTGTCATCCGCATAACACTGAAAGTTGGAGGTATAGGTAGAGATCCTGTGCTCCAAGGGGGGCATGTGGATATTGAAGAACTAGGGGGACAGGTTAGATCCCTGGGGGACACCACAAGAAGAGAAAGTGATAAGAGGAGAGAAAGGACCCAAGTTCCACCTGGGAGGGCCGGTCAGAGAGAAAGGAGGCGAACCACGCAAGGGCCTGATCTGTGATGCCCAGGATATCACGCAGACGGATGATCAGGATGTTGTGGTTTAGTGTATTGAAAGCAGAAGAGATGTCAAGAAGAATGAGGGCACAGGGAGCATTAGAGTCAAGATTTGAGAGCAGGTCTTCACAGGTGTTCAGAAGAGCAGTTTCCGTGACTCTGGATGCTCTAAAGCCAGACTAATGGTCATAGAGACAACCAACAGATTCAGTGTGGAGGGTAAGTTGGGTGATAGCCAGGTTCTCCAGGAGGTTTCCCAGGAAAGGGGTGATGGAGATCGGGCAATAGTTTGCCGGAATAGACAGGCAGGCAGAGGGTTTTTTGAGCAGAGGCTGCTCAAGAGATTGCTTGAGAGGAGAGGGGAAAACTTAGTGGCCAAAGAGAGGTTGCAGAGGTCGACCAAGGCTGGAGCGCGAGTGTCAATATTGTCCTTGATGTTTTTGGAGCGGCAGCGGGTCCACCTGTTTGGAAGAGGTTTCAATAGACCGGACTACTCTAGAGACCTCATCAGGTGTGACAGGGGAGAGGGAGGAGAGAAGAGGAGGAGGGTGGCCAAAGGGGGCCCAAGAGATGTTGGTACAGGAGGGGAAGCGGGAGGGGGAGCGGAAGAGGGAGAGGACAGGATGTTCTGTGTTTTGGTGGTGAAATGTGTGGCCAGGGCCGAGCAAAGGACCTCAGTGGGTGCAGTACACAGTGCGGCTGGTTGGCCAGATCCTTGCAGACTTTAAAAAGTTTGGCTGTGTTGTTAATGCCATGGAGATGCAGGCTTGAATGTAGACTCTTTTCTTGGAGCGGATGCAGAGTCTAATTTTCCTTTGAAGAAGGTGGCAGGCCAGTTTGTCGAGGGTGCACCTGAAGATCCCCATTTCTGTTCCGCTGCTCTGTACTTGCATTTAAGGGCAGCCAGATCAGAGTCGAAGAGTTGCACTTTTTGGCAGGCTTTAGTCAGACACTCATTACAGGGGCAAGAATTTGCAGAGTGTTGTAGATGGAATGGTGAAAGTTAGCGAGGGCTGTATCAGGGTGGGAGTCAGCAGCAGGAGTAGAAGGAGGAGAGTAGGTGGAGGCAAAGGCAGCCAGTGACACTCTTTTCATGGGTCGGATGACCTAGAAGGCGGGAGGTGGGCCATTGCTAAAGGAGAAGAGAGCTTCAAGTGAGACGAGAGAAGAGAATGATCAGTCCATGATTGTGAGATCATGAGAGGAATAGAGAGTGAGATGTCTGTGGAGATGAGAGCATCCAAAGTGTGGCCAGCAGTGTGCATTGGACCAGAGGGCAGAATGGAAAGAGAAAGGGAGTCACACATGTTGCGGAAAGGTCCTGAGGAGTCCAGAGAGTCAAGATGGATGCTAAGATCCCCCAGCCGGAGGAGTTGGGAGGAGCAGGGGAGAAGAGAAGAGGCCAGGTCAACCCATTCAGAGAGGAAGAGGGTGGACTGACCCGGCGACTGATAGAAGGTGGCCAGAGTAAGAGGCGACAGGGGAGAGAGAGAGCCTCCAGACCAGGCAAAGAAAAGAGCAGTAGACCTGAGTGGGAATAATGGAAACAGGGATCCACTCTAGAAAGATCAAGGCTACGCCACCTCCTGGCCTGTTGGGGCTGGGCACGGAGAGGATCTTGTAGCCTTAGGGCAGAAGTGTGCCAAAACTCATGACAGAGTGGTCCTTAATCCATGTCTCAGTAAGAGTTGTTCAATGTTCAACTTTGCCATTTTGTTACAGCTGTATTCTTGACCGCTTGGGTTGAATGGTGTAGTTTGTCCCTACATGAATGTTGTCACTGTGGGGTGCGGTGTTCCTATGCTATATCCATAGTCTAAAGTAACTTAGCATGTTGCTGGTTTAACCGTCTGTTTAACCTTTTAGAATGGTTGCTGTTTTGTTTTGCTGTATTGTTGTAGGTGTGGATGGAGGATGCCTATCACTTTGGCTTTACAATATTATAATGTCACTATTGTTATTGCCCATGCCACCTGTTTTACCAGTTTTCAAATAATGTCTAAGTTGAATGAGTTACTGTTGGTGTGTAAGGAGCATGCCCACCTTATCTCTGTGAATCACCTCTGAGGTGAATGAGTTAATGTTGGTGGAAGGAGGATGCCCATTTTATCTGTGGTAAATCATCTTTAAGGTGAAAGAGTTCTTTTTGGTGGGGAAGGAGGATTCTCATACTGTCTGTTTTATCAGTTTAGAATGGTCATTCCTGTGAATGTGTTTGGTTATATGCAGGGTATGGATGGAGGATGCCCATGCGCTTTTTTACAATATAGCACATATTTACTGTTGAGCTATTTCTAGCGTTAGTTTCCGACTTGTTAGGAGGGTTGTCTGTGTGTCTTGTGCAGCGGTTGAGGATGCCTGTCGTAGGTTTAACTGATGTCCCAACCACCCTTTAGGGGTTGGAGTGCAGCCATTTACCAAAGTTTTATTGTTAGCATGTACTTGTTGCATGGTGGCAGCTGTTGACCAAGGATCAATATGGTTGCAGGGTTGCGTTGTTGATCTTTATAATTTTACAATTGCTAAGAGTTCTGTTTCATTGTTGTGGATCTAGGATTGCCATGACATTTTGTTCTCTGGCTGTGGATGGAGGATTCCCAAATTTGATTGGCTCTTGCAAATATTGTTATGCAGCCAGGATTCCTGTGACTATCAATATCAATTGTGATATGACAGCGTGAGGTGGTATTAACCCTTGGTTGTGTTCTATGTGGTGGTTTTGTGGTATGGTTTGAGGGATTCCTCCTGAATCAGTGACCTTCAGGTTCTGTTTAAGGGCATTTTGCTACGTGTGTCTAAGTGGCCCTAGGGTTCTTCTCTCCTTTTGTTTGGGTCAGGTTGTTTTGGGCGGTGACCTGTGGGTTTCTTCATGGATAGAAGGGTGTTGGGCTATCTGCCTGTGCATTACGTGTAATGGCAGCTGGAGGTGCTCCTATGTTTTTGGGGAGAGTCTTCGATCCCATTCTCCATTGGGTTTGGGGGGCAGCACTAGTCCCTGAGCAGGGATCTCCTGTTTTTTTGTGGTTTTTAAGTTTTGGTGGTTATTGGGATGTTGGGATATATTTCAGGCATGTTTTGAGAGGTCATTCTATGGGCACGCTCAATCTTGCTTTTGGATGGGAGTTGTGTGAGAGTTAGCTGCGCATGTTCTGTGTGGATGTGTTGTGGTGTGTTGTGTGTAGGATATAGTGGATGTGGTGTTAGTATGTGTTCTGAGTATGTTATGAGTAGTATGTTAATGAGTATGTTACGAGAAGTGGGGTTTCCCTTCTTTTTGGTGAACTAGATCTGGCAGTCTTTTCTGTCTCCTTGCTGTCGTTTCAGTTTTCAAGATGGTACTTCCCTCTTGCTACTTTTCAGAAGTTCCTGTTCCTTTGTTTCGCCACTCTTCCCTGTTGTCCCGTTAGAAGGGAGGAGTTTGGCGGTCCACTGGATCTGTGTATGTGTGGTAGGAGCTCGGCTTCATTGTGCATGGAGCGCTCAAGTCCCCTGGTGTCAGTTAAGGTTTACCGTTGGAGTAGAAGATAGATCCTGGCAGCCAGCCTGGGTGGTGGGTGCCAGTGTCTGGGGATTACATCTCGGCAGTACCCTGCATGGTACATATACTGCCAATAAAGTGTGTGCTGACACTTACCTACTTCCTGCGTCCATCCTCATTGAGCCCTGTGTCTGGGGAAGTGCTGAACGTAACAAAGGCCTAACTTGCCATATGCTAATGTGGGATGTTCCTACCTAACAAAATTAAGGAAAGTCTGAGTCAGAAAGTTCAACTTAAAAGTCTGTCTGCGTCCAAACCATATACTTGCCCTCACAACTAAAGTTAAACAATGTGTAAGGATGGCAATAATAAACTAAATAGTGCTCCAAATAAAGTTCTGAGCTTCTTCCAGCTCGTGGCTTATTTTTCAGCTCCCCTTCCCCAAGTTCAAAGCAGTTCCACAAAACTCTCAGGGTTGCCTTTCCCAATTTCAAGACAGTTCCACAAAGTCCCGGGGTTCCCTGCTCCAAGTTCAAGATAGAAGATTCAAAGTTCAAAATAAACAGTTCACAAAGGTTTGGGATCCTCCCCAACCTTCTTACCATGGGTAATTTTCCCTGATTCACCAACAGACGTGTGTTACAACACAAGCCTCTCCATGTACATTTTCATTAATTTGCTCCTTTTGATATCAACATTCTGGACTCCTCCTTTCATTCACTTTTTCATGCATGGCACTCGGTCTAGGCACAGTTGTCGGACCACACAGTTCACCCATTACAGGTCATGCCACCAATACCCCTTTCTTGGCTTTGATTCACCAATACCGCTCCCAAGTAGGCATCCCTTAGGTCTTGGTGCAGTTGACAGACCCTTCTGCCAGAGTTTTAACCCTTGGTTGTTAGGTGTATTTTATATTATGCGTTATTGTATGCTGTTAGCACACTGAGGCCTATGGGAGTGTTGGGCTTAAATAAGAAATAAATGCATACAAACATACCCCCTGCAGCAGCAGCACGCCTGTATATGCACGGTCCAGCAGCTGGACACCACAGGTCCTGTGAACACCAGTGTTAGGCAAGATTGTATGGAGTACCCTTTGGGTGCACTACAATAACCCTGACCGCCTGGCAATAGGGACCCAACATTTGTTAGAAGTCTGAACTACAAAGGTTGGTAGTGTGGCTGAGCAGTCAGGCTTATCTCAAGGGGGGTGTCAATGTGAGCAGTAATGTTGTGAGACAGAGTTTCACAGTACAGTTATCCAAATAGACTCTTACACTCAAGGTTTCTTGATAAAACAATTATTAATTTATTTCACAGTCAGATGTATAAACTCAGAAAGGAGCAATATATGTAACACTTATAATACACTTCAAAACACACTCTTAGATACTGATTGGGGATGGCACACAGACACTTCCTACAGCCTCAGGTGACTTAAATAGCTAGGACACTGTGAACATTGATTTATCACTGGTACAATTAGAGCAATACTGAGTTTGGTGTAAAAGATAGATAGGGGAATAAAACAAAGGTTAACAAATAAGTCACAAATGGATAGGTACTTTTAAAACCTTCCAATGCAGAGTAAATTAACAGTTTCCTGGGGGAAAGGCCAAAGCACAGAGTCAGAGGTAAATAAGAGTCTCTCACGGAGCCAGGACAGCCAATGTTAATTGTACAATGTCAAGAGGAACTGAAGATCTTCTTTGTATGTAGGTAGAAAAGTCTTGCACAATGTTTTTAGAAATGTTTGTAGAAAATCGAACAGAGGGGCCACAAGCTGGCAGGCTTGTGAGGGGCAAAGCTATAGCAACTCTGCAAAGTAACCAAGACAGGTCTCAACTGAGAGCAAATAAGGCTACAACAACAAGAGGTAAGTTCTCTTAAACTTTACAGTACCTCTGGTTAGAAGAAATGGTTCCAGCTGGCTTCTGTTCCTGTACAGCTCTGCAGATCCTGTTGTTCCGGAGCCTCAGTCGTGGGGACATGAGGGAAGACGTCTGGAGACTACTGCTCTGCAATGGGAAGGTCAGCGGCAGCAATGGAAAAACTTTGATTCAGCAGACTTCGGTGTTTCAGCTCCTCGCGTCTGACAGCAAATAGCAACACTGCGTTTCTCGGATACCACTCTGGACTTTCCTTGCATCTGAGGTCCAGCACTCGGTTGAGGTGGCTCAGGCTTGGTCAGTCCTGCTTCAGGTAAGTCCGGAGGATCTTCCTGGCGCTCGGGTCAGACTTAAACGCAACGCACACAATCTGGTGTTCCTCTCGCTAGCACTTCAGTTCCAACAGCAGAAGTACAGCCAGCTCTGAGAGGATGTCCAGACGGGCTTACTTTGGAGTTGATTGGTCCCATCAACTCAAGGGAGAGGTTGTCCTTGCAGGGTTTCTCTAGTCGAGGCGAATTTAGAGTTTCAGCACAGCAGCAGGGCTTCACCGGGCAAACCAGCGGCCCAGGAGTTGCAGCAGGCGTCTCTTCCAAGTTCTTCTTCGGATTCCTTCGTCCAGTGGTCGACTGCCTTCCAAGCAAAAAAGCATCGCCTTTTATGCAGGTTTCACTGATTCATTCCAGGCTAAGGTAGAAGGGAATTAGAACATTTCCGAGAATTCTCCCTAACACTCATCCCACCCAGACTAAAGTACAGGAGGATGTAATCCATTGAGCCGGTCATACTCTCTGGAGAGACCATCAGCATTTTGGTGATTACATCCGGACCTATGTTCTATAGTAAAGTCAAACCCCTTAAGGCTGATTGACCATCTTAACAATTTAGGATTCTCCCCTTTCATCTGCATTAACCATCTCAAGGGTTGGTGGTCTGTTTGAATTACAAGTAGACCCCATACAAGTATGGTCTAAACTTCTTCAAAGACCACACAATGGCAAAACATTCACGTTCTATGGTTGCCCACCTTGAATCTCGGTCCTTCAGTTTCCTACTGATGAAGCAGATAGGATGTTCCCTGCCTTTCTTATCCAGCTGACTCAGAACTGCACCTATTCCAGTATTTGAAGCAATACGTTTGTAAAATAAAGGATTGATTGTAGTCAGGAGCTCTTAAGACTGGAGTTTGACAAAGGGCTTTCTTAAGTCCTTCAAATGCCTTAGTGCACTCCTCATTCCACCTGACCTTTTTGGGGAATTTGGGTGAGGAGATCACATTCAAGAGAGAAGCTATGGTGCCATAGTTCTCTATGAAGTTCCTATAGTAACCTGTGAGAGCTAGAAAAGCTCTCATTTGGGTTTGAGGAGTAGGGGTGGCCCAGTCTTGTGCAGCTTGTACTTTGCTAGGAAATGGCCTTTTCACCTCCTCCTACCTCATGTTCAAGGTAGACGACTTTACTCTGACCAATTTGACATTTGCTTGCCTTTATGGTCAGATGGGTCTGCTCAAGAGCCAAGGCGGTCAATATGCTCTTTCCAAGTAGGGCTGAACACTGCAATGTCATCCAAGTATGCCATGCAGAAGTCCTCCATTCCATTTAGAACATGATTTACCATCCTTTGGAATGTAGCAGGTGCATTCTTTAGTTCAAAATGCATTACCTTAAACGGGTAGAGGCCTCCTGGGGTTGAAAATGCAGTTCTCCTTCACATGGTCTATCAGAGCTATTTGCCAATAGCCTGAGATTAGATCAAATGTACTGAGGAACTTGGCCGAACCAAGTTCATGCACCAGCTCATCTGTCTGAGATAAAGGATGGGTATCAGTCGTGGTGACTGCCTTAAGAGCTCTATAGTCCACACAGACTCTCAACTCCTTGGATCCTGACTTGGGCACTAGTACAACTGGACTAGCCCATGGACTTGTAGATGGCTCTATTACCCCAAGATCAAGAATCTTCTTGACCTCTTCCTTTATGTCGGTTCTTACATGGTCTGACATTCTATAACCCCTGCTTTTGACTGGTAAACCGTCACCAGTGAGGATATCATGCTGGCCCCAAGGGCTCAAGCCTGGTGTCAGTGAAAACAGGGAGGCAAGCTGATTCAACAGAATGTTACACACCTCCTGGTGGTCCGAAGTCAGATCAGAAGAGAGATTAACTCCTTCTATTTTCCCCATCTAAAGGCTGTCCCCTGAGAAGATCAGGTAGAGGTTCACTCTCCTCCTCCTCTTGATCAGATGCTAAGAGTAAAACTTCCATTTCTGGTCTGGATACATATGCATTTAGGCGGTTGGTGTGAAAGACCCTGGGGCTTACTTGGGATTACCCGCATCCACAAAAAAATTGATCTCTCCAAGTTTGCCAACAACCTTGAAGGGTTAAATCCATTGCCCTCTGCCTTGTAGGTACCATACCTAGAACTAGCTGGTCTTGAGTAAACTCAACCATGTTGGCCTTCTGGTCATGCCAATGTTTGACCAGAGCCTGGCCTGCTTTCAACTTATCTGAAGCTTCTGTCATCGTGTGTGTCATTCTCCTTCTGAGACCTAATACACAGTCAGTGACTCTCACTGGCTTATGGGAAGAAGTGCTCTCCAACCTCTCCTTGATTAGGGCCAATGGACCTCTAACCGGATGACCACAGAGAAGTTCGAAGGGGCTGAAGCCAACCCCTTCTTGAGGGACTTCTTTATAAGCAAAGAGAAGGCATGGCAGTAGAAGGTCCCACTTTCTTCTAAGGGGTTCTTCTAAAGCACCTATTCTATTCTTCACCAAACCATTGGTTTGGGGATGGTAGGATGTTGAGAACTTGGAGGTCACTCCACAGTTTTTCCACATGGCTTGCATGTAGTGGGACATAAAATTGGTCCCCCTGTCTGAAATAACCTGCTTAGGAAAACCTACCCTGGTAAAAATACCAAGGAACCAAGGAGGGCCTTAGCCACTGCCTGGGCGGTAACATTCCTCATAGATATGGCTTCAGGATACCTGGTAGCATGGTCAACCACAACCAATATAAATCGGTTGCCTGAAGATGTGTATTATTCCTGGACGTAAGACAAGATGTCGAAACTGTTTTCCGCAATGATTATTAAAATGTGAATAATCTCACCTTGACCGATCGAGTAGACCATCAGGAAACAACCAAGTGCAGCTGTGAAAGCTACCCTAGGACAGCCCTGTCCTCTCCGACCCGGAGTGGAAATAACCAGGGGAGAGAACAGGGTAGCCAGGGAATCCCTCGATGGGGAAGAAAACCCTGGTCGAATCTGGAAGTGTTGTGGATCCGGGTGGTTGATGAATGTCTTCTACGAGTGGCTGTGGGCAGGAAGGCTTCGTCTGGATGAACAAAAGGAATATGATCAGAGTAGTAGCGTAAAGTAAGGAATGGGAAATGGAAATGAAATGGCACTGTTAAGGGTTCTCACCAGCAAAGTGAAGGAGAGGATGAATGTTTTAGGGCTTCGAAGGAGAAGAGATTGGGAGCTGGGAGCTCTAAAAGAAACAATCCTTGGGTCAGAATCTGAATCGAAAGAGGTGGAAAGTAATTCTGAGTTTGTGTCACTTACAGCTATTGGGTGTTCCAGCATGGATGAAAGCAGAGTTGGCGTAATCGTGACGCCGATGGATATCTGAGCGTGATGAGAACTCCCGAGAGATGGTGAGACCAGAATGGAAGCAAGAATCTGGGGATGAAAGCTTGAGAGACAAAAAGATTCAGGGTAAATCGAAAGTCAAAATGGAAGGAGCAGAGATAAGAAATCCCTAGAGGTGAACTCACGGAGCGTCTGTTGAAACAGAAGCGACGCGAGGAGTTGCCGGCTTCCGTGTTTGATAAAGGATCACGTGAGCATGCCGGAATGTCTCGGAGAAACGTGAAGAGTCTAGACCGCTACTTTCAGAACGGGAGTCATCAGGAAAAGGATTCTCGGGAGTCGCGTAGAGCAGGGTACCACACAACCGATTGCAAGCCCATAGTGACCACCTCCCATAATGTGTAACAGTATACCCCCTCCTCCTGGGGGGAGAACCCGGTTTACCTGGGTGAAAAAGAAAGAATCGACGAATCAACTTAGGAGCATGAACACCAGAAGCAGGTTCCCAGGATCGTTCAGCAGGTGAGTAGCCCTTCCAATCTACCAAAAACTGCAATTTTCCCCTCCTGTAACGAGAGTCACAAATACTGGCCACTTCATATTCAGATCCAGTAGCAGTAAGAACCGGAGACGGAAGAGGATTCCCCGATCTCCGAAAACGGTCAGGAACGACCAATTTGATTTGAGATAAATGGAACACTGGATGAATTCGAGACCAGGAAGTCGGTAGGGCGAGTTTGATTGCTGCAGGCCCAACCCAGGATAGGACTTTAAAAGGTCCAAAATATCTAGGAGACAATTTAGAAGGTACAAGATGCCGAGGAAGGAATCGGGATGTCAGCCAAACAGAATCACCCGGGATGATAGTAGGGGCTGCCCGACGATGTTTATCTGCGTACCTCTTAGCCCGATCTTGAGCCTCTTGAAGAGACAGTCTGGCTAATTTCTGTCCCTCTCGAATATCCGAGAGAAGGCTGTCAACACCAGGGCAACAGGAAGCAGGAACAGAAACGGTAGGTACAAAGGAAGTGTGATACCCATAAGAACAATGAAAAGGACTGGTGTGAAGAGCTGAATGCTTGGCGTTGTTGTAGGCGAACTCCGCAAAAGGGAGCAGTTCTACACAATTATCCTGGGCTGCTGAGATAAAACATCTCAGATATCCCTCCAAAGTCTGATTTAATCTTTCCGTCTGCCCGTTAGTCTGAGGGTGGTATCCGGAACTTAAGGCTCTTTTGATTCCCAGAATGTGACATACCTTCTGCCAGAAAAGAGAGGTATATTGGGGGCCTCGATCTGATACAATAGTGTCTGGGAGTCCGTGTCGAGAAAAGATTTCGGAAAGGAATATTTTTGCCATATCCGCTGCTCCAGGAAGTTTCATTAACGGGGTAAAATGTGCCAGTTTGGTAAAATAATCGATGGTGACCATAATAGTGGTTTTATTCTCAGAAGGAGGTAGGTCCGAAACAAAATCGGTGGAGATAAACTGCCAAGGTCGCTCTGGAATAGGCATTCTAGAAAGTAAACCCAGAGGAGACATACAAGGAGATTTAGACTGGGAGCAGATTGTGCAGGCTGCAACATAATCACGGATGTCTGCCTTTACTTCCGGCCACCAGAAATGTCGTTGAACAAGCTCCAAGGTTGAGGCGTATCCTCGGTGACCAGCTGCTCGGGAGTCGTGACACATCTGTAGAACTTCTTGTTGTAGGAACGAAGTGGGAAGCAGAACCTGAGCTCCTCGAAAATAATAGCCCCTCTCTTCAGTGAGTTGATGCTTAGCGGCGATATCTTCACAGAGGAGTTTGTTTTGATTTGTAGCAATTAGTACTTCTTGCAGAATCGTGCTGTGGGAAACATCCTTTCAGAACAGAAATTAGAAGTGGGAGAATCTTTCCGAGAAAGAGCGTCGGCCCTTAAGTTATGTTTTCCAGGAAGAAAAGTGAATTCTATCCGAAAAGGAAGAAAGAAATAGGCCCAGCGGGCTTGTCTACTGTTGGTGGTCTGGGCATTCTGGAGAACTCTGAGATTTTGGTGATCGGTTCGAACTTTGACAGGATAAGAAGAACCCAACAGCAGATGTCTCCACTCTTCGAAAGCCCGTTTAATAGCCAAAAGTTCCTTCTTCAGAACGGAATAATTTAGTTCAGCTGCGTTAAATGTCCTAGACAGATATGCGACAGGTCTCTCTTCCCCCAGATCAGAGAGTTGTAACAGCACAGCTCCCATAGCGTATTGAGAGGCATCAGTCTCCACTATAAACGGCTTGGTCTGATCAGGGGTGATCAAAATAGAGGCAGAAGTGAAAATTTCTTTCAGAGTTTGAAAGGCACGTTGGGCTGCTTCATTCCAGCAGAATGTGACGTTCTTCTTTAGTAATTGTGTGATGGGCAGAATAATTTCAGAGAAACAGGGGATAAATTTCCTGTAGAAATTAGCAAATCCTAGAAATCGCTGGATGTCTTTGACACAGGAGGGAATGGGCCAATCTAAGACTGCGGAAACTTTCTTTGGATCCATAGATACGCCCAGGCTAGATAATACGAAACCTAGGTAAGTAACTTGTTCTTGATGGAATACACACTTTGAGGCTTTGCAATAGAGATGATTTGATTGGAGTCGACTGAGAACTGTGTTCACATGATTGACATGGTCTTTCGGGTTGGAGGAATAAACAAGAATATCGTCCAGGCATATGATTACAAAATGAAACAAGATGTCGGCGAACAAGTGATCCATAAATCGCTGGAACACTGCTGGTGCATTCACTAGACCAAACGGCATCACATGATATTCAAAGTGTCCGAAAAGGGGTGCGAAAAGCGGTTTTCCATTCATCCCCAGGAGCTATTCTGATGAGGTGGTAGGCTCCTCTGAGGTCGAGTTTCGTGTACACAGAAGCCCCCTGGACTGCCTCTATAATGTCAGATATTAAAGGCATGGGGTACTTATCAGGAATCGTAATCTTGTTGAGACCTCTGTAGTCAATGCAGGGGCGGAGTTCCTCAGAGTCTTTTTTGGGAATAAAAAAAAGAGAAGCGCCCGCTGGGGAGACGGATTCAGAGATTAGACCATTGCGTAAATTGGCCTGGAGATAGTCTTTTAGGACTGCCTTTTCCTTTTGGGACAAAACATACATTCTGCCGAAGGGAATGGGTTGATCTGGAAGAAGGGTAATATGACAATCATCCCTCCTATGAGGAGGTAGAGTGGGAAATAAGGGATTCTCGAAAACCGATTGAAACTTTTGATGACACGGTGGGATGATCTCTAGTTGGTTTATGGTGGGCCCGGATGGAAGGTTGGACACTTCAGTTGGAATGTGAACACCCACAGACTCCTGGGACAAACAATGGTTTACACAGTACTCAGACCCTAGGAATAAAGTACCCGCTGACCAGTTTATGTAAGGGTTATGGAGTCGTAACCATGGGAGACCAAAATAACCGGGAAATGAGCTGCTTTAATGAGGTCAAAAACCAAAGTTTCTTTATGATTAGCGACCAGACAAGTGATCGGTTCGGTCTGTTCTTTGATCGGGCCGGAGCTCAATGGACTTCCATCCACTCCTTGGATGGGAGTAATGATGGATTTGGAAACAAGTTGTATCTTGTGCTTAGTGGCCCAATCATTGTCCAGAAAATTGCCAGCGGCTCCACAGTCAATCAAGGCTGGTATGTCCGCCAACACTCGTTCAGAAAGAATCATAGATAGAGATACCACCACCATGGTTTGGCAAGTCGCAGTGTCAAGCGACATTCCCATTCGATATGGGGAAATAGGATTCAGAGCCACTACCGTCCTTCCCCTTGGGGTAGGGCTTTGAAGTTTCCCGATTTAGGATTTGGGGTACGTCGTGGAGGAACCAAGTGACAATCCTTCAAAACATGTAGTGAAGAACCACAATACATACACAGTCCTCCGGTTCTTCTTCTTTCTCGTTCAGAGGCGGACAATGGTCCCCTCACAGCTCCAATCTGCATGGGCTCTTCATTTTGGACGTGTGATTTATTTCCTGTCGGATAATATTCACTAAAGGATCGGGTACTTTTGCTCTTTTTCCGTTCATAGGATCGTTCCTGCAACCGGTACTCAATTTGCATGGTTAGTGTAATCATGTCTGCTAAATTGGCTGGGCGAGGAACTTTAGAAATCTCGTCTTTCAGCTCGTCTGTTAATCCCCTACGAAAAAGAGTTAGAAGACCCTCATCCGGCCATCCTACTTCAGACGATAACTGCTTAAATTGGGTTATATACCCTAATAGGTCCTTTCCACTCTGTTTTAGGTCAAGGAGTCTTTCCTGAGAGGATACAGTGATTTCTTTTCTCCCAAACATGGATCTTAGGCTGTTAGAGAAAGCAGTATATCAATCAAGGATTACATTGTTTGAGGTAACCAAGGGCGTGGCCCAAGGCAATCCGGGTCCAGATAAGTGAGAAATCACAAACCCCACCTTATCTTTGTCCGTTGGGAAGAAACGAGGTTTGAGTGTAAACTGGACAGTACAGCTATCAAGGAATTCTTTGAGCTTGTAAGGGTCGCCATCATACATTATCAGATGTAATGTGGACGGAGGAGTATCGGAAAATGCTCTAGCAACCTGTTGTCTTAACTGTATATTGTCTTGCTTAAGTGATTGTACCTCTAAAGACATGGCCTGCATAGCGGCCATGAGTTGCTGCATTTGTTGTTCCATAATGGTCTTCGTCTGTCAATATTTTCGGGCGTCGCTTACTATTATTCCTGGGCGTAAGACAAGATGTTGAAACTGTTTTCCGCAATGATTATTAAAATGTGAATAATCTCACCTTGACCGATTGAGTAGACCATCAGTAAAACAACCAAGTGCAGCTGTGAAAGCTACCCTAGGACAGCCCTGTCCTCTCCGACCCGGAGTGGAAATAACCAGGGGAGAGAACAGGGTAGCCAGGGAAACCCTCGATGGGGAAGAAAACCCTGGTCGAATCTGGAAGTGTTGTGGATCCGGGTGGTTGATGAATGTCTTCTACGAGTGGCTGTGGGCAGGAAGGCTTCGTCTGGATGAACAAAAGGAATATGATCAGAGTAGTAGCGTAAAGTAAGGAATGGGAAATGGAAATGAAATGGCACTGTTAAGGGTTCTCACCAGCAAAGTGAAGGAGAGAATGAATGTTTTAGGGCTTCGAAGGAGAAGAGATTGGGAGCTGGGAGCTCTAAAAGAAACAATCCTTGGGTCAGAATCTGAATCGAAAGAGGTGGAAAGTAATTCTGAGTTTGTGTCACTTACAGCTATTGGGTGTTCCAGCACGGATGAAAGCAGAGTTGGCGTAATCGTGACGCCGATGGATATCTGAGCGTGATGAGAGCTCCCGAGAGATGGTGAGACCAGAATGGAAGCAAGAATCTGGGGATGAAAGCTTGAGAGACAAAAAGATTCAGGGTAAATCGAAAGTCAAAATGGAAGGAGCAGAGATAAGAAATCCCTAGAGGCGAACTCACGGAGCGTCTGTTGAAACAGAAGCGACGCGAGGAGTTGCCGGCTTCCGTGTTTGATAAAGGATCACGTGAGCATGCCGGAACGTCTCGGAGAAACGTGAAGAGTCTAGACCGCTACTTTCAGAACGGGAGTCATCAGGAAAAGGATTCTCGAGAGTCGCGTAGAGCAGGGTACCACACAACCGATTGCGAGCCCATAGTGACCACCTCCCATAATGTGTAACAATGTGGGAGGGTCTAGGAGCAATGCTTACCTGGACTCCTCCGGAGAGTATTGCCTTCTCAGCCTGTGGACCGTTACTTGGGCAGTTTTTTGGATTCCCTTTCTGTATAAAGAATAATAACAACAATAGAACTGCTATACCATCTGTCATGATTCCTGCCCCTCATGTCCCCAGCCCTCCAAGATGTCAGGCTGGAGCCAGGCCACAATCACCTACATGGCCCTCAAGGGCCTCTCCATCCCTCCAATGACCCACTTGGAGTCAGACTTGGCGCTTGTGGCACCAGATTCACTCACTCCCGTAGGATAACATTGGGGATTGGACTTGTAGTGCATTGATGGGGACAAGATGGATGCCCCCACATATTTCGGTTCCCAGAACTGCATGTGCAGTCTAGTCTTTTGGGTGTGGTTCAGCCCAGAGACACCTGGGATACCCACAGACTATTTAAGCCAGGCTGAGAAACATGCTTTGCGTTTTCTGCACCTGCAGCGTGACACTCACCGTGTTCGGATCGGTCTCCAGTAGGCCTGCATCTTTCTTCTGCGCTCAGCTCCTGCAAGAACAAGAACACTGTTAGGAACAGCCTTACCTTGCGGCGCTTCTGCCCATCATTCATCACTCCTTCTGTTCTGCAGGCATCTTTGGCGGTGTCATTCCCATGTTGTTTCACGCTCTTCCTGAAGGCTGCAGTACTCTGTATAGACAAACGTACGTTGTTTGATGTTTCCTCATCCTGAGTAGCATTGCAGTCATCCGCAACCATAAATCCTTTTCTGAATTCCAAGAACCTATAAAAAAAGTCAATTATTAGAAAGAGAGATCTCTCCAACGTAGGAATTATTACAAGACATGAAAGAAATAGGTATTTTCTCCAAGATACTTAACCAAAAGACTTATTTTGCAAAAGTATAGACATTGTCAGGGCAAGAAATTATAGAGTACCTCAACATTCCAAACTCCTTTTGTATCTTCATATCAACAAATGGATCTTGTGGTGGCCATGTTTAGAGTATGAGACCAATGTTAACACTATGAGAGTCTATGGAAACATATGCTGTGACTGGTGTAAATGCCATTTATGCCAGGCTAACACCCACCTTTGACCCGCTGACTGGTGTAATGTTTCTTGCCTATCTTGAATGCCTGAATGGGAACTGTGCTCACTGACTGGGATCATGACTCTAGGTGACCAACAATGTCAATCCCTACCCTCTCAAAAGGAACTCCCACCACTGGGAGAGGCACCAAGGGTGCCGCGTTCTTGGCCCCACTCTTGCCAGAAGTCTGACCAGTGTGGCAGCTTTTACAACATGTATCTACATCAGACCACATTTTAGGCCAGTAGAAATAGATAAATCCTTTCCTTGGTCTTCTTAAAACTTAAGTGACCAGATAAAGGAATCTCATGGGCTAACTGTAGAAACTGGGGTCTCACCTCCTGAGGCACTACAAGTCTTCTGTAGTCCCCTGGGGTAGACTCTATAGGCTCACTGTAAAGGAGGCCATACGCCCAGTACAGTCTGTGCTTCCCTGGTGCTTGCCCTTCCAGCTGGGAAGCTGCCTGTTGGTAAAGTCCTTCAAGAGTTGGACACTCTTTGACCACTGTTGAAGTCTGCCCTACAGGGGGCCCCTTCTGCAAGCAAAGTCTGCAGTTTAGGATGGTCTTTAGGATCCAGATCTCCAACAGGGGGAAGGTCTTCTTCCAGTTCCCTTTCACCAGTAACTGTTTCACCGTCCTCTGGTTGCTCCTCCCACTCAGCCTCAGCTGGTGGAGGGGTCACAGGTGTGACCTTGGATGGTCCTCTCAGGGATGTCCTTGTTTTGTGCACAGGGGTGATACTTTTCTTTCTTCCTGAGACCTTGGGTTTCCCCTTCGTCTCTTTCTTCCTGGAAGTAGAGTTGTGTTCTTCCTGTGGACTGGGTGTTTTAGGTACCTCTGTAACAACCCACTGAGAGTCATCTAAAGTGAGCTCTCTGGCCTTCCTAGTCTGCTCCTGCTTCCTTTTACTGGGAGGCCTGGGGGTGCTCGATACAACTCCAAGAGCTTTTAAGTCATTCCCCAACAGGACTCTCCCAGGCACCTCATTCTGTACACTGACAGGTATTCTTACAGTCATATTGTTGCACTGGATGAGAGCTGGTAGTATTGGAACCATCTGGAGAGGGCCTGCAGCAAGCTTAATGGGACCCTTGGGTGCCTTGGCAACATCCTCAGGTTTGAAAAATATTTCATCCACTACTGTAATTCTGGCCCCAGTGTCTCTAATGGCAGGGGTCTCCTGACCATTAACAAGTACACTGTCCTTGTAAGACACTTTTGTGTTATCTGGAATATAGTTACACACATCTATATTCTGCTGTGTCCACAAACCCAGGGACACTAAAGAAACACTGTCTGAGACTCCAATGGGGTTTTCAGCCAATATGAAAGTTTCCACTTGCCATATGTACACCTCCCCCAGGGATGAAGGCTAAGGAGGCAGTGTGGACCCCTGAAGGTTTACCCTTGCATCTGGGATCCCGTTTCACATGGTCAGTTGAACCACAAGCATACCATTTACCAAATGTTTTCTGGAATGAGGGCTTCTGCTGACCATCCTCTGGTTTGGCACCAGAGGTTTCATTAGACTGACCTGGTTTCCCATATGGTTCACCCTTCTTAGGTTTGTGGCACTCTTTTGGGTGGGAGGATTTGGAATTCTCCTCGTCATCTTTCCTGTGCTGCTTCCCCTCATCCTTTTTGTGAGTGGCCCCAGAAACCTTGCGAGTAGCCCTGTTGGCAACCCACAAGTGAGCAGCATTTGCTAACTTCTTGGGATCATTCTCTTTTGAGTCAGCCAAGTGCTGTCTCAGCTCAGGAGAGCAGGCATCAAAAATGGATTCCAACAAAAACAGATTTCTCATTCCTTCAAAGGTAGTAACTCTGTAACCCTTAACCCAACCATCTAGGTTTTTCAAACATTCACACACCCAGGTAGCCCAAGGGGTACCATCAGTCTTTTTGGGGGTCCTAAACCTCTTAAGGTACTGGGAAGGAGTTTTCCCAAACCTGGCTATCAAAGCCAGCTTCACATTCCCATACTCTGTTCTTTCAAGTTCCGCCCACCTCCATTACAGCATCAGTTGCAACCAAGTTGAGCCTAGACAAAATCCAAGAAATCAACCGATTCCCTGTGAGACCCTGAATCCCTTCATTGTATTCAAAAGCACTCAACCAATCTAAAATATCAAGTTTTGCATCATACATACTCACTACTTCTTTGGGCAGGTGAGGCCGCTTTGGACTGGAAGACCTAGTGGACTCTGGGATGGAAGCATTTTCAAGAGACAATCTTTTCATTTCAAGAACATGTTGCATTTCCAATTCCCTGAGTTTGATGTCCTGGTGTTTGGCTTCAGCTTGAGCTTGTATTCTTTTGAATTCCAATTCAAGTCTCATTTTTTTCAAGAGACACATATTCTGGACTCAGAGATGGACCTGTGGGGTCCCAGTGGACAAAGGTTGAGGCAAATGGGCAGGCTGAGGCATAGAGGGGTCCCTATCCTGGGACTCCTCTCCCTCCTCTGACTCTAGACAGTAGAGTTAGACTCTGAATTATCATACTTATTATCAATTTCCACATTTTTTGAATTAGTAGGAGTTACAGGTCTACTATTCAACCTTTGGTGATCTCACAACCTTGTAATCAATTCATTTTTCTTTCCTTTAACAGAGAGGTTCCTGATCCTAAACATATCTGTCATTTGATCTACTGTTAGCATTATCAGGGCTTCCTGCTTGAAGTTATCCATATTACACATGTTACAATTGTTATTCTAGTGGGGCTTAGCCTGGTGAAGGTTTTTAGTTGAACAAAAGTAAAGCAAACACTGTATGTAACAACTATACAATAGATCCTCACCGCCTGCCACCAGTGTTAGACAAGATTGTATGCAGTACCCTTTGGGTGCACTACAATAACCCTGACCTCCTGGCAATAGGGACCCAACCTTTGGTATAAGTCTGAACTACACAGGTTGGTAGTTTGGCTGAGCAGCCATGCTGATCTCAGGAGGGGTCAATGTGAGCAGTAATGTTGTGACACACAGTTTCACAGTTCAGTTATCCAAATAAACTCTTACACTCAAGGGTTCTTGATAAAACAATAATAATTTATTTCACAGTCAGTTTTATAAGCCTTCCTCAGAAGGGAGCAATAAATGTAACACTTATAATACACTTCAAAACACACTCTTAGTTTCTCTAAATCAAATGATACCCATTGTGGATGGCACACAGGCACTTCCTACACCCTCGGGTGACTTAAATAGCTAGGGCACTGTGGACATTGACTTATCACTGGTACATTTAGAGCAATACTGAGTTTGGTGTAAAAGACAGCTAGGGAAATAAAACAAAGGTTAACAAATAAATCACAAACAGGTTAGTACTTTTAAAACCTTCCAATGCAGAGTAAATTAATAAAGTTACTCACCGTAGTGACTACCTTAGTCCTAGTCAATATTCCCCTTTCCTCCATACTTATGGGACATTCCTCCGTCCTGTGGGACAGGACCGGAGCACTTTCTAAAAAGCATCACAGTTTTCAAAAATGTGTCCTTCCTCTCTTTTTACGCGGTGTACCGCACATGGCCGTAACCCCACCCTCCTTAACTCCGCCCAGCGCATCACCCATCAGTCCTTTTCTATCAGCAGGTCTATGACCTTTAAGCAATAACAGAGAAACCATTTTAGAGGGGATGGCAGGTGGGCATATGGAGGAAAGGGGACTATGGACTAGGAGTAAGGTAGTCACTACAGTGAGTAACTTTATTATACTCCTACGTCCCGTTCCCTTTCCTCCATACTTATGGGAGATTCCCAAGCACTCCTCACAGGAATTACGGGTGGATGGAAACTCATTACTAAAACAGGTTCTTAAGCACCGCTTGACCGAACTGCGCATCAGCCCTGGAGATCTGGTCCAGACAGTAATGCTTACAAAAAGCCGATGGGTAGGCCCACGTAGCCGCTTTCGCGATGGTCTCCCAGGGAACATATTTTTGGAAGGCAACGGCAGCTGGCTTGCCCCGCACAAGATGAGCATGAATTCCCTATGGGGCCCGAAGACCCTGACTGGTATAGGCCTCAGAAATACAGGCAGCAATCCATCGGGAGATGGTAGCTTGCGAGGCCAACTTTCCTTGTGGATTTCCAAAGGTCACAAAAAGCTGCAAATAGTTCCTGAGCTCAGATGTTCTGTCCAGATAGAACTTAAGGGCTCTTCTAACGTTCAGGCAGTGCAGAACCCTTTCAGCCTCTGAGGCCAGGTCTGGGAAGAAGACAGGCAATGAAATTTACTGATTCAAATGAAAATCAGGGACCATCTTCAGAAGAAAGGCAGGATTTGTCCGCAGGACAACCTTATCCTTATGAAAATTAAGGAATGTTTGCTCTACCGACAAGGCCTGAAGCTCACTACACGCCTTGCCGAAGTCACAGCAATCAAAAAGGACACTTTCCACGAAAGGTACTTAATATCGACAGTAGCCATGGGCTCAAAAAGCTTATGACACATACAAATCCCACCTTGGATGCAGGTTGCGAACAGGAGGATAAAGATGCATCAGGCCCGCAAAGTGTCATTTATTGACTGGATTAGACAGTGAAAACGAGCAGTGGTCAGTGGACAAATAAGCGGCAACAGCCGATAAGTCCTGCAGGACAAGACATGGATGCCAGACTCTGCCAGATGTGAAACAAAAGACAGGACCATGTCGATGGTAGCCTCCCTGGGGTCCAGTTGCTTAGCCAAACACCAGTGGCAGAAACGCAGCCATTTACTTCTATACTGAGATCTAGAAGAGGGTTTCCTGGCCGCCTGAATGAAGCGCATGTTATCCGCAGACAAATTGAAACGCTCTAAAGATATGAACTCAGGCACCAGGCCACCAAGCTGAACGATTGTGGGGAGGGGTGCCACAGCTGCTGATCGCTCTGCTGAAGAAGATCGGGGACCATCGGAAGCTTGAGTGGCGGGCACACCGATAGATGCTGAAGCTCTGAAAACCAAAACCTGGCCGGCCACCAAGGGGCTATGAACAGCAGGCAGCAATTCACTGTGTTCCTTAGCTTGCAAAGCGCTCGATGGATCAGAGGAAGGGGTGGAAAAGTGTAGGCCTTCATGTTGTGCCATGGAATCTCAAGAGCATCCCCCAGTGAGGAGGCTCCGAGCCCGTTCCTGGAAGCATACAGTGGAAGCTTACTGTTTGTAGACGTTGCAAACAGGTCCACTTCTGGAGTACCCCAACAGCGAAAAATATCCAAGAGGATCTCTGTGTTCAGTTCCCACTCGTAGCTGACAATTGCTCGTCGGCTGAAGGCATCTGCAGTGACATTCAGCGGGCCTCGGATGTGTACTGCTACCAGCCAGAAACCATGCTGAATGGCCCATTCCCAAATCTGAATGGCAAGATCTTCAAGAGGAGGAGACCTGGTACCTCCCTGCTTTTTGATATAGAACATGGACACCGCATTGTCCGTGCGGACATGGATCATCCTGTTGACAATGCCTGGCGTGAACGCTTTCTGCACCAGGAATATCGCCAAGAGCCCCAGATAATTTATATGAATCTGTCTGTCCTGTGGCGACCAAAGATCGAAAACCTGAAGATGATCCAGCATCGCACCCCAACCCAGAGGGGAGGAATCCGTCGTGACAGTCAAAAGTGGACAAGGGTCCTGGAAGAGAGCGCCCACCGACAGATTGCTGAGAGACGACCACCACAAGACGTCACCCGGATGAAAGGTGGAACCAGTATCATTTTGGAATCTGGGTCCACTGCTTGAAGCCATGAGCTCTGAAGAGCCATTTGTGTCCGCCTCATCTTGAGACGAGCAAGAGGAAGAGCTAGCACGCACAAAGCCATGAGGCCCAGAAGCCTCTGGAACCACTAGGCCGACATGCTCTCCGACTGCATAAACACCTGACACGTGGCCAAAAGATCCGCATTCTGTCCCCAGTCAGGTACAATCTGCAATCGATCGTGTTCCAACGAAAACCAAGGAAGATCAAGTCCTGAGAGACCGTCATGGAGGATTTCCGCCAGTTCACCGCACAGCAGCCAATCGTCCAAATAAGGATACACATGGGTACCCAGTAGCCGAAGATAAGCTGCAATGACCTACATCATCTTTGTAAAGACACGCGGTGCTGAGCTGAGACCAAACGGGGGCACACAAAACTAGAAATGCTCCACCCCATGTAGGTATTTGCGATGCGGGCTCCAAATGAGGATATGCATATACGCATCCTGAAGGTCCACCACGCTGAGCCAGTCGCCCTTCTGTAGAGAGGACTTTATCTGACAGGGGGTGATCATCTTGAATTTCTCTTGGGGGAGAGAAAGGTTGAACTGGGAAAGGTCTAGGATGGTGCACAGGCCAGCCTGGTTGGGTTTGGGCACCGTAAACAGACGGGGGTAGAAGCCCTCCCATCGCTCCCTTAAGGAAACGGGTTCCACCACCTTGAGATCCAGAAGCTTCTCGTCTTCAGCTCTGAGTGAGGGCATCCCTGACTGCTGGAAGGGAGGATTGAAGGGTGGGGTAGGGGGAAGGGGCAAGCGGAAGCCCGCCCGAGAAAGAGACAAGACCTACTGATCCTCAGTGATGGTCTGCCACGCCTCCCAGTGAGACACAATGCGCCCTCCCACTGGGCTCTCGTGCGAGTGCCGAAAACCTCATCTGGCGGGTTTCTCGATGGCGAGACCCCCAGAACCTGAGGCAGAGGCAGAGGACCGAGAGATAAAACGGCCTCGCTGCTGACACCGATGGGAGTTTCCAAGTGGAGGATCGACTCTACGTGTCTTTCGATCCAGTGACCCCCAAAAACCAGAGGAGGACCGAGGCTGCGAGGGCGTTCTCTGATCCCTGAAAGGAGATTTCAACAGAACGGACAAGGACTTGGCCATCTGGGTGCTGTCCTTAGTCTTAGTCAGGTCTACATCCGTTGACGAATGGAACAGTTCTTTGCCGTCAAAAGGCAGGTCCAGAACTTTATCCTGAACCTCCTTGGAAAACTTAGTAGCATGAAGCCAAGCCTGACGAGAGGAGTCCACGCCAAGCATGAGGCCCTGAGCCGAGGTGTCAACATGATGTGCCGCAGCCTCAAGCATATCCTGCACCAAGACTCTGGCATCTGACAAGCTAGTCTTAAAATCGTCCAGCTTGTCCGCAGGAATGAACTCCTCAAATTCAGACCGACCTTTCCACATTTTCATATTCGCCCGCTAATATGAGCTCTGCGTTCGCCTGGCACAACTGCAGGGCTGAATTAGCAAAGATCTTTCTCCCCAGAGAGTCAAGCAGCTTGTCCTCTTTGGCCAGAACCTGAGCTGCCGCTATAGATGAAGCTGAAGCCGGTCTGGATTGCAGCGTGGCGGCCGCCACCTCTTGGAGGAAGGGAGCGGGCAAGGCGCTAAGGCTACCTCCTCCTAGTATGGAGCCTATAACGAGCGTCAATCTTTTTGTTAACGTGCAGTCCAGAGTGTGGCTTATCCCAGACCTTGCAGACCTCGGCCAAAACGTCCTTCTGAAAGAGCAAGCCGGTGCGCTCCTGAGGAGACCAGGTGAATGCCCCAGAAAGCACCCCTTCTTGCGGTGGGGGTGCCCCAGGTACTGGAACATCCAGAAGAGCCATCATGCCCAGTACCCGGTCATGGAACGCCCTAACAGAGCGGGGCTGGTCATCGCCATCCTGATCCCCTTGCGTGTCATCCAATGCGTCCGAATCAACCTGCGTCCCATCTGGCTCCGCCGAAGACTTGTCTATTGGAGACAATGGAGGCAAGGGCTGGAGGTGGACTAACCGGTGGAGGTGGAACAGTTGCCTGAACAACCGGTGCCACGACAGGAACCGTCGGCACAGGATTCGGCACTGGAGGGCAGATTTCCTTAAAAAGATCTTTGAAATACTCCTTTATGGGGTCAGAGTGCACGAGCTTCTGACATTTTCCAAAAAAGGCATCCTCCGCCGAAGGCTTTGACACTGGGGCAGGCGGAGGCCTCTCATGAGAGGAATAGCTCCAGGGCCGCAAGGGAGAGGCCTGCCAGGAAGGGCCCTCTCCAGCTGGATTAACATAGATCAATGGCACAGATGCCGCAGGAAGCGAGACCATGTGCGGTAATGGCATCCGAGCATTCTAGTCATAAACTGGATGAAATGGCGCACAAGAAAAATGTTGTTCACCTGAAAAAATGCTTCTAGCAGCCAACGCTGATGGCGTAGGTGTAAGGGAAGAGTCCAAAATGGCCACTGTAGTTCGTGCGGAGATGGGCGCCATTTTATTAGCGCCTGAGGAGAATTGCATCACATGTGTGAGTGAGGCAGGTGTCTCCACAGACGGGTCAGGGGTCTTGACGTTAGCCTTGACACAAGGAACCTCAGCAGAGCCGGTACTGTGTGGCCTACGATGTTTTTGAGACATACTATCAGCCAAATTAGTGTCTAAAAGAGGAACCTCAGCCACGCCGGTAACAGAGGAATTACTGTCAGCGACCTCACTCTGTGCCCCCTCGACAGCTTCAGACAGAGGAACCTCACGGGGACCCTTGAACCTTGGTTCAGTACAGAAAGCCTCTACCGAGGCCTCAGGGCACGCCCCAGTGTCTGTATGGGAAGCTCCAGACAAGGGGACCTCGAAGCGAGCTCCGGTACCCCCTGCATCAGTATAACAGTGTCGTTGAACAGCCCCCACATGAGGGGCCTTGGATTATAATCCGGTATAGGCAGGCCCCTCACGGAGGCCCTTGTAGAAAACTCTGGTACCTTTTTTAGGCCTGAAAAGCACCTCAGGGGAAACCCCGGTAACATAGCTTTTGAAGCCCCTCCCGGACCGGGAAGACCCCAGGAAGGAGTCCCCCGGCCGGGGTTCCCTAAAAAGATAAAGAACTTAATGGGCTTCTCTTCTTCTCGTCAATGAAACCCTGAAAATGCTGGGGAGGTACGTGCTAAAACACCTCCTCCCACCGCTCCAGTCGACGTTGAAGTGCCCAGACCAAAAGGGAATCGCAGTAGAAGCACGAGTCCTACCGGTGATCCGGACCCAAACGCTCTAAACAAAAAGGATGGGGATCCACCCTAGCGAAGCATCACTCGCTAGAAGAACAAGAAGGAAAATCTAACTGAACCGGCATAGACAGACTACTACGTGACCACTAAACCGGAGCAGGAGAGAAGAACACTGAAAGGAAAAAAATCTTCCGAAGATGCAAGTGCGTCCAGTCCCGAACGTGCAGAGAAAAGGACTGATGGGCGATGCGCTTGGTGGAGCTAAGGAGGGCAGGGTTACAGCCGTGTGCGGTACCCCGCGTAAAAAGAGAGGAAGGACACATTTTTGAAAAATGTGATGCTTTTTACAAAGTGCTCCGGTCCCGTCCCACAGGACAGAGGAATATCCCATAAGTATGGAGGAAAGGGGACGGGATGTAGGAGTATAACCCTTTGCTGGGGGAAAATGCCCAAGCACAGAGTCAGAGGTACAGAAGAGTCTCTCAGGGAGCAAGGACAGCCAATGTTAATTGCACAATGTCAAGGCGGGGCTGAATATCTTCTTTGTACCTAGGTAGAAAAGTCTTGCACAATGTTTTTAGAAATGTTTGTAGAAAATAGAACACTTGATGGGCCACAAGCTGGAAGGCTTGTGAGGGGCAAAGTTATAACAACTCTGCAAGGTTACCAAAACAGGTCGCAACTGAGAGCAAGTAAAGCCACACAACAAGAGGTACGCTCTGTTCGACTTTACAGTACCTCTGGTTAAAAGAAATGGTTCCCGCTGGCTTCTGTTCCTGTACAGCTCTGCAGATCCTGTTGTTCCTGAGCCTCAGTCGTGGGGACAAGAGGGCGGATGTCTGGGGACTCCTACTCTGCAATTGGAAGGTCAGCGGCAGCAATGGACAGGTTTTGATTCAGCGGTTCTTCAGTGTTTCTGCTCCTCGCGTCTGACAGTAAATAGCAACACCGCGTTTCTCGGATACCATTCTGGACTTTCCTCGCATCTGCGGTCCAGCACTCTGTTGAGGTGGCTCCGGCTTGGTCAGTCGGAGTCGGAGGATTTTCCTGGCGCTCGCGTCCGACTTAGTAGCAACGCAGACAATCTGGTATTCCTCTCCTTGGCACTTTGGTCCCAGCAGCAGCAGCAGTGGAAGTACACCCAGCTCCGAGAGGATGTCCAGATGGGCTTACTTTGGAGTTCATTGGTCCCACCAACTCAAAGGGAGAAGTCGTCCTTGCAGGGCTTCTCTAGTCGAGGTGAATTCAGAGTTTCAGCACAGCAACAGTGCTTCACCGGGCAAACCAACGGTTCAGGAGTTGCAGCAGGCATCTCTTCCAAGTTCTTCTTCGGATTCCTTCGTCCAGTTGTCGACTCTGCCTTACAAGCCAAAAAGCCTCGCCTTTTATGCAGGTTTCTCCCATTAATTCCAGCCTAGCTGTCAATCACACAGCAGGGTGGCTGTCCTTGACGGACAGCCAGCTGGCCAATCATCTTTGGGTGCAGTCCTGCAACTAAGGGGATTAAGCACAAGGAGTTTCGGGCACCTCCCTCACTTCCTGCCCCTGCCAGACATACTGGAGCAAGAGGCAGGCTTCACTCGTGAATCCCACCAAAGACAAAATGAACGAAGGGACCAAACCTGGTTTGGCACGCAGAGTAAATCTCAAGAAGGACCTTTCCAACAAGAAATGACGAAAAAAGAAGACCAGGACCATTTTGACAAAATGGGCACCCATGGGTGCTCTACGATGGCTACAATTGCAGCCCACTGTAAAAACACACAATGGTAGTTAAATGTAAACCACTGCCACCAGCCATTAATTGTAGAAAGGGTAACATAAAAATTTTACATGAGAACCTAGACAAAGGGGATACTAAGTAAGCCCTCCAGCACCCTATGATAACATAGTGTGTGCTGGGTCTAGAAAGTTACAAATTGTAATTACAGTCAATTTAACTTCATTGCTATTGGAAACAGTATTTTCACCAAGAGAAGGTATTTAAACCTTTCGGAAATCTAAGAGACTTCCCTGCGCCACTGCAATGAAGGTGTTGTGTGTCACAATGTAAAGATGATGCATATGGGGTGTGGCAGACTCCAACGTTAGAAACACATAGTCCAAATCACAATAAAAATACATGAGAGGGTGAGAAAACAGGCTCACTCTCTACAGGTTAGAAATTAAAAGTCCTAAAGTCCAGCAAAAAGAGCTGGGGGTCTCTAAGGTAGAATGGAATTAGTACAATTCTGAGAATTCTCCCTAACAGCCAGGGATCAAATTACTCAGTGCGTGACCCCTTCGCTGGCACCTAAGGGATTCCGTGTGGATGGCCACTCCTTGGGTGGCAGTGTCTGTGCACCATCCGCTGCTCTCGTGTCACAGCTCCAGCTTCCTTTTGCTACAGAAACAAGACCAACTTGTTGCTAGTGAAATGACCCACGGTTCTGGTCTTAGAGACCACACTGGACAACACAGGAAAGATAGCAGGTGTCTTTATTCCAGCTCAGTTGTACACTTATCCAAATGTAGCTTGCACAAACACTGGCCCATCCACACACCAAGCCAGCTCCCATCCAACTGCCACTCAACAGAACACTCACTCAATCTACAAGCAGCATTCCAAGCCATCCTTCCACATACACATTCCAAAGCCCTAATGTCCTAGCAAGCACATTAGTACATGTTGCATTTACGTCTAAAAATAATTTGCAAGCTCCAAAAATTAGAGTTAACTGGGGGATGGTCCTGGCAGGGGTTAGGACCTTGCAGACGCCCCATCATCTTCCAATCAATGCTTGTGAATGGGTGGTTGGAGATCCAGTGGCCCTTGACGTCATCTTGCAGTATTGGTTGCACTCATATGCTTTCTAGAACTCATGGATACTGAAATATTGCTCCCATTAGGTTTGTTTCACTTTGTGGATGCTGTAAAGGGTGTAATACTAGTGCTAAATTCCCTAATACCAATGAATATTTGAAGAATTTTCAAACTTTAGCCATGATTTGTCACAGACACCAATTTCAGGGAAAATCCAGGACCAAAGTTGATTGGTGACAGTCCAGCCGTCCCCTAATTGCTGAAGAGTATTTGGCTTAAAAGCACCCCCCTGTTGCCTCTAAGGCATACCCCGTGAGAATGGTATTTGCATTGTGAAATGCACTGAGTTGTCACAGGGGAATGTTTAGTATCTCAAGGTCTTCTCTTTTTTTCAGGGAGTTCCCCATTGAGGATCTGGGGCCCACGTCTGAGAATAGCCTCCCTCACTAGCAATTTGAATCCAGTGGCATGCTTTGCACCAGTTCCATCTGCTCATCTGTGGCCAACCACTAACAGGGGTGGTCCTCAACTGTTTGGCCCGGCCTGAAGAGGCACCTGAGGGACCCTCGAATGTGGAAACAAGGCAAAGTCACCACACACAAATAGATACGCCAGACACAAGGTTCCGTTCCCAATATCTAGGGTTTATTGCAATACAAAATAGTCCCAATTGGCCAAGTGGTCTCACGCCCCGCGACGTGTGTCTAAACAGACTTCAGGGGACGCAAGCCACGAACGACATACATCAGTTACATATATATAAAAGGAGCACCTTACAATCAGCAATGACACAGTATGACACATTTGATACCGCCCCCAATTCATTTCCCTTTGAATTAGAGGCGATGATTGAGCAGTGTGACAAATATGACACCTTAGATCACTATATTTAGTAACAGGTTGCAATCTCCAGTTTTACAGACATCATTCTTTGTTTGCGAGAATAAAGCGTTTCTGTTTCTCATAGGCAAGCTGTGCGTAGGAGACTGGCGCATACCAGGCCTCCCAATCTCTAAGTTTCAATTCTCGCTCTGGAGGTCAGCCCGCTCTCCGGGGCCTCACTGGGCTCAGAAAGGGGGGCCGTAAAGAAGAACATAATTCAACTCTTTAAATGTTAGTTTCGTACATTGCTATTCTTTCAAGAGACTCGCTGGCATTTATGTACTGATTAAATGCCTTGCTCCCTGTCTTCAAGGATATATGAGGGAGGGAATCGGGCATTTCTGTCTGGCTCTCCAGTGTAATGTTTCAAAATGTTTTCGTAGCCTTGGACCATTGAAGCGAAATAATATCTACAGCAAAGCAGTTTTACATGAGGCAAAGAGGCAACGTTAAAGAGAACAGAGAGAAAACAAAATGGCGATTCTAGTCATCTTAAAATGGCTGCACTCTAGCTGGGCCAATAGCTACGTAATAACTAATGAGCATGTATTCTTAACACTTTAAATGAGGCGATTGGTCTTCGGCCAACCAATTATCATGCATTTCCTTCCACCCAGGGATGTCTAGATTTTCTGGACTGACAAACCCTCCTCTTGGCCGTATGCCAAACGCCTCATCCATACTTTGCATCCTCCTCCGACCAAGTACCTAGATCAGATTCGGAATCTGATTCGAATTCTGACTCATATCTGCTTGTTGTCTCCACCTTATTATCAATGTCGATTGCCATGAACTCTTTGATCGTTATAGATTCATCACCTGTGTGGGTGTCTGGCCTGATTATATTCTTGTGTGTTACCATCTGCACACATTCTTCACTGATTGCAGCGCACACTATGGGAAGACAGTGTATGCAACAACAGCATGTCGCGAATATTCCCAATATTGCTACTAAGATTGCAAACAGTTTCCATCCCCAGGACCGCAACACTCCCCAGAACCAGGAGCTTATGTTCAATTCCCCGCCTCCTTCAGGGGGGTGGAGATCCGAGCTTAACACATGCAATTTTCTTATCACCTCGAAAATCGTGGGAGAGGAATCACTTACGAATACGCAACAAGCTGATCCCACAATTTTGCAAACACTGCCGCGATCAACTAATATTATATCAAGGGCCATTCTATTTTGTAGTGTCATTAATCTAATTCCTTTTTCTTCAAGAGTCATCTTATGTTATAAGAGTTTATTGCCTGGCCCCCAAACGGTATGAATGATTTTGCTATGTCCTCTACAATCAACCCGTCTTGAATATTACAGCGAGGTCGTGACCTAGTCAATTTGGTTATGTCTGATGTTTTTAAAAGAAACACCCCAGGGAACAGGAATCCCAAATAACACATACCTCCCCAGTTCCTAGGTAACCAAGGATATGCTTTTTCTCCACATATGAAATAGACAGGATCTCCCACATATATTGGTTCCACTTCTTTATCAAGGAATGCTATATTCCTGCATCTGGTAAATGTTCCTACCTGGAAGAACAAGTTACTTACCAACTGTAACGTTCTTTTGACGGGATGTTCCTCCCACGTATTCCTCATCTTGTGATAATTCGTTATCTCCAGCTTCGCTGCTTCGGAAAAGAAAATTCTCGGCAGAGGGCGCTGTGCTCAAGGTCATGGCGTCGATTGTCCCTCGACGTACTCCGTACTCTGTCGACGTCACCGATGGTATAAATAGCTCGAGTCGCACCCGTTGCTTCAGTTCTGTTTTTTCGATGAAATATATAAAGGAGGAACACCCAGGCGTGCCCCATGACCGATACATTCTTCGTGAGAGGAAAGTGTAAGCAAACGTAAACTGTACTGTGGGGTAGGATGGGAGGGTCAATGAGGAGTACGTGGGAGGAACATCCAGTCGAAAGAACGTTACAGTTGGTAAGTAACTTGTTCTTTGAATGGATTGTGTCCTCCCACGTATTCCTCATCTTGTGATAGGCTTCCATAGCAGTATCAATTTTTGGAGGCGGGAGTACTAATTTTAGTTTTCGTGGACAGAATGCAGAACTGCCTTGGCAAATAAACCCTTGTTAGAGGAGGCAGTATCCAAACAATAATGTTTAACAAAAGTATGCATTGTTTTCCAGGTTGCAGCTGCACAAATATCTGTTGCTGGGACGCCGCCGCTCTTTAGAGCTGCAGAAGTAGCCATTTCCCTTGTAGAATGGGCACAAAGCCCATCTGGTGGTTCTTTTCCCGCTAATCTGTAGCATTCAACTATGGCTAATATGATCCAGCGGGAAATGGTCTGTTTTGTTACAGATAAGCCTAATTTATGACCAGTATAACCCACAAATAGTTGGTCATCTTGTCTCAATTTAGCCATCCTTGAGATGTAAAAACTAAGAGCCCTCTTGGGATCTAATCTGTGTAATCTCTCCTCTTCTTGGCCTAGATGAGGAGGAGGATAAAAGGTTGGTAGTACTATTTTTTGTGACAAATGGAAGTCCGAGACTACTTTTGGCAAGAACGAAGGTTTAACTTCCTTATAAAAAATAGTATATGGTGGTTTGCATGAGAGAGCCTGAAGTTCGCCAACCCTGCGGGGTGATGATAGGGCCACAGAAGGACAGTTTTTAGAGTCAAAAGCTTCAATGGACATGAGTGCAGAGGCTCAAAAGGTATGCAAGTCAAGAATTTTAATACTAAATTTAAGTCCCAAGTTGGTACATGAAAAGGTACTGGAGGGTATACATTAGTAAGCCCTTTTAAGAATTTAATGATTAACAGTATTTTTAATATGAAACCTCTTCCGAGGAGCGCTTGAAAATGGACAGCGCAGCAAGGTATCCTTTGATTGTTCCTATCTGGAGCCCCAGATTAGCTAGATGTAATAGAAAAGAAAGCACCATTGGGGTGCCACACTGAAAAGGGTCCAAATCCTTGTCTTTGCACCAGTTACTAAACCTGTTCCAGCGACATTGTTACAAAGATTTTGTTGCTGGTCTTCTGGCCGAAAGCAAGATTTCCATTACGTCATCCGGAAGATGCCAATCCTTGTATCTCAACCTCTCAGAAACCATGCATGAAGGTTGAGTGTCTTGACCTCTGGATGGAGAACCCGACCTTCCTCTTGCGAGAGAAGATCCTCTCTTTGCAGAAGACGTATTGGAGGGCAGATGGACATGTCCAGAAGGTCCGGGTACCACGTCCTCCTGGCCCAATCCGGGGCAATTAGGATCATGGTTTTCCTGAACTTTTTCAACCTCCTGATTACTTGACTAATCACAGGGACTGGGGGAAATGCGTACAGCAGTGGAAACTTCCACTCCACTACGAATGCGTCTCCCAGAGCTCCTCTTTGAGGAAATTCCCTTGAGCAGTACTGATCGCACTTCTGGTTGATCGTGGTGGCAAACAGATCCACTTGAGGGGTTCCCCAAAGGGCGAAGATCTCCAGAAGGACCTCCTGAGCCAGCTCCCACTCATGGGAGATCGTGCTCTGCCTGCTCAGAGCGTCTGCCGCCGTGTTCTTCTCTCCGGCTAGGTGAATTGCCGATAGAGAGATTCCTTGTCGTATTGCCTAGAACCAGAGCTGCATTGCCTCTCTGCACAGTGGCAGTGACCCTACTCCTCCTCTTTTGTTGAGGTAGTACATGACCACCGTGTTGTCCGTCATTATCAGGGCATTCTTTCCCTGTACAGAGGGCAGAAAGGCCTTCAGAGCTAGTCTGATTGCCCTCAGCTCCAACAGGTTGATGTGTAGTTTGGACTCCGATGGAGACCAAGGACCGCTGATTGTCAGATCATTGGTATGTGCTCCCCACCCCGTGAGTGAGGCGTCCGTCACTACCATTATCTCCGGCCATGGTTGCCAAAAAGACTCTCTCTTGAGAATGTTGTCTTTGCAAGCCCACCATAGAAGATCCTGAGCAACTGCGCTCGGGACTTGCAGAAGATCCGACATATTCCCTGAGAACTGGGACCACTGAGTTCTGAGTGCCCATTGAAGAGGTCTCATTCTCAACCTGGCCTCTGGTACTAGGACAATGCAGGATGCCATGAGGCCGAGCAACCTGAGAAAATCGAAGGCCGGTAGACGTTGGGCATTCTGAAACTTCGTTACCATCTGCTGAATGTGGAGAGCTCTCACTTCGGGAGGCGAGGCTTTTCCCGATGAAGTGTCCAAGACTGCTCCGATAAACTGGAGCTTCTGGGATGGTATCATATGGGACTTCTTGAAATTGAGGGAGAAGCCCAATTTGTGGAGGAAGTGGCAGGTGATCGAAAGATGTTCCTGAGGTTGTTCTGGAGAGCTTGCTCTGATCAACCAGTCGTCCAGGTAGGCATATATGTGAATACCTCCTCTCCTGAGACTTGCTGCCACAACCGCCAACAGTTTGGTGAAAACCCTCGGAGCGGAGGTCAACCCGAATGGCAGAACTCGAAACTGATAATGAGAATTGCCAATCGCGAACCTCAGGTACTTTCTGTGCTTTGGATGGATTGGCACATGAAAGTAAGCATCCTGAAGGTCCAATGATACCAACCAATCTTGGAGTTGGAGAGCCTCAAGGATCTGAGAAAGACTCACCATCTTGAACGTGTCCTTCCTGAGGAACTTGTTCAAGTTTCTCAAGTCCAAGATGGGTCTCAGTCCTCCGTCCTTTTTTGGGATGAGAAAATATGGGGAGTACCAACCCCTGTTCCTCTGCGCTACAGGTACCAGTTCTATGGCACCTTTCTCTAGCAGGGTTAAAATTTCCTGCAACAGGAGCGGATCCGGAATTTTGTCGGAGTTGGCTCCAGGTGGATGATTCTGAGGCCTTTTTAGAAAGGGGAGACAGTAACCTTGGGCTACTGTTTCCAGTGCCCAAGCATCTGAGGTAATGCCACGCCATTCCTTCAGATGTTGTTACGCTCATCTGGCTCCCACAGAGGCGTCGATCTTTGTTTGATTGGCCTGTAGGAATATTCTTCTGCAAATGGAGAAAGGGAATTAACCACCCGTGGAGTTGAGTGTAAATCCCCCCACCCCCCTGCTGTTCTCCCCACGGATCACCTTTGATGTCCCCTCTTATAGTCTCACCTGATGGTTTGAAAAGATGAGCTCTCCATCCTGCATTGAGCGCAGGGGCGCATTGATAACCAGTTGCTTCACTGGCTCGAAGGAATTGGTGAGTTCCAGAACAATATTGACTCCGAAAAGTATGTAGTTCGTAAGAGTTCAAATGCCTGACTTTCACTCTTGTCCGATTCCTTGCAGATTGCAGCTTGACCCTAGCGAAGAGTTCCTCGTGGCAACCGGTAATATTCTGGTAAGGATTTGTATTTCCAACACAGTTCGATAAATAATGTCAGTATGTAACCTGTTGCTTTCTCCCTCATTCAGGCACTGAGAGAAAGTATGAAGTCTTGGGGAATAATACCTCAGGCGGTAAAATCAGGTAAGTCTAATGTGCTGGGGAGGGTTCCTCTTGATAGTCCCTTTGTTTCACCTTGCTGTCCTTTTGGTCCCCTTAGGGGCAGGGGTCGGCGAAGATGCAGTGGAAGCTGCGCCGACCCGTGAAGAGGAATAGTACCCCCGGTGGTAAAATCAGGTAAGTCTATGGGGGGTTACTAATATTCCTCTGTGTATTCCCTTGGCTCACCTTGCTGTTCTTGTCTACTCCTTAGGTGCCGGAATGCGGCGGGAACATGCAGGAGGATGCGATGGAATGTGAAGATGCTGCGAAGGCCGGTGAGTTCAGCGCGGCGCTGCAGCAGGCGAGGCGACGTGCATAAAATAACTTCTTTCTTCCATCTCGAAGGCGCGATGGATCAGGAATTCAGGCAAGGATCGAAGGTATTGCTCTTGTTCTAACCTTTTCTCCTACTTTCTCTCTTTTTCTAGGAGCTCCAAACTCGAGGCGGGCGCGGCAGAAGGCTGGATGCAGACTTGCAAGGAGGCGGGCTTGGCAGAAGGCTGGATGCAGACTTGCAGGCACGGTGAGCGTTACGCTGCTGGATGCAGAATAACACGAAGCATGTGCTGCTCTTTGGGCGTGGTTTAAATAGCTTCCAAAGTAGTCCCAGGTAAGTATTCCTCCCCAGCCCCGCCCGAGTAAAAAATAGTCCCTAGGTAAAATAGTCCCTTCCAAGCCTCATTTGGCTTGGAGCTCTTGCAGCATGGTCTGCATCAGGTAACTTCTACTCTATGAGCCTGGCGCCTATGGCGCCGGGACTGACTCTCCATATGAGCCTGGCGCCATAGGTGCCAGGACCACACCCAAACAGCCCCTAGCAGGGGTTTTTGGGCTTGCCCAAAATAACTTGATGCCTGCTTCCGGGGTTGCTGGACCTGGTCTGGATCCCCGGGGGTAGGCATCATGAGAGCACTCCCCGCCAAGGCCCCTCCTAAAGTCGTTCTTCTCCATGGTTTTGGTTTGTCTGAGAAATTTCGATGGAATCTTTTCACCAATCGAGGTGCAGGCACGTGGTCACTAGGTTCCCAAGACCTTTCCTGTGGTCCGTAACCTTTCCAGTCGATTAAATAAACCAGGAGTCCAGAATGTCTTTACCCTCAAATTCGGGTTCCCCGTCTATAAGGATGGGGTCTGGTGGCTTGGTGAGTCTTGTCCCTGGTTGCACTGGCTTCAAAAGTGACACATGAAAGACGGGGTGAATTTGCATATTAGCAGGTAAGTCCAACTTGACAGCCACCGGGTTGATAATGGCCTTAATAGAGTAAGGTCCCAAATATCTAGGGTTAAAGGTCCGTGTTCCCTTGAGAGGTATGTGTTTTGTGGCCAACCATACTTGATCCCCTATCTGGTACTGTGGAGTATCACTTCTATGCCGATCAGCATCTTTCTTATATTTCTCCTTCGCTTGTTTTAAATGTGCAGTTGCCTCCTTAAAGGCTTGTGTAATCGTAGCGTGTAGAGGGTCCACTGCGGGCATTTCTAAGTGTTGGGGTGAGTCAAGGTCTGAGGTTCGAGGATGGTGCCCATGTAGGGTATAAAAGGGGCTTTGTCTAGTTCCAGAATGTACTGAATTATTGTATGCATATTCTGCGATCCAAAGAATGTCCTTCCAATTACTCTCAGTTTGATGTAACATACAACGCAGGTATTGTTCAAGAGTCTGGTTGGTCCTCTCCGTTTGACCATCAGTCTGGGGGTGGTGACTGGCCGATAATCTCACGTCGATTTGCGCCAATTGACAACATTTCTTCCAAAAATGTGAAATGAATTGACTGCCCCGGTCAGAGACCAACACGGACGGAAATCCATGCATGCGAACAATGTTCTCGAGGAATTCTTTGGCCAGGATTGAGGCTGAAGGTAATCCTTTTAAAGGAATAAAGTGGGCCATCTTGGAAAAAAGATCCACAATAACTAGAATGGTGTTAAATCCATTACAAGGAGGTAGATCAGTAATAAAGTCTAACAATAAGGTGTGCCATGGTGTAGGCGGAATGTCTAAAGGTTGTAAGAGTCCAGCTGTTTTTTTCTTCTGACTTTTGTTTTGGGCACAAATGCCACAAGACATCACAAATGATTTAATATCCTTTCGCCAGGTGGGCCACCAGAATTGTCTTTTAATTTTAGCTTCAGTTTTTGCAATACCTGGGTGCCCCTCCATTAGGGTATCATGATAACGGGAAATGACTAGCTCTTGTAGTTCCTTGTGTGGCAGAAATAGCCGCCCTTGGTAATAAGGCAGATCATTGGTGACAGAGTAGTCCGGGCCTTTCTTTACCCAGTCCTGCAGGGCTGTTGAATCGAAGAGTTGTTGGATCTTTACCTGAATATCTTCTAGGGTTTGTAGAGTAGTCATGCCAAGAATCCTCTGTTCGGAAATTATAGGTACTGGTTCTGGGTTCACTTCTGCCTCTTCCATCCCTATTCGGGATAAGGCGTCTGCTTTACCATTCTTACAACCTGGTTGATAGGTTATTACGAAATCGAACTCGGCAAAGAACAATGCCCATCGGAGTTGACGTGACGATTGGGCCTGGGCTGTTTTTAAATACTGTAAGTTCCGGTGATCGGTGATCACAGTAATGGTATGCCTGGCACCGAGAAGATAGTGCCGCCAAGCCTTGAAGGCGGATTTAATGGCTAATAACTCCTTGTCGGTAACCGCATAGTTTAACTCGGGTGCCGAGAACTTTCTGGACCAAAATGCTACTGGGTGAAGCTGGCCAGTTTCAGGGTCCTTTTGAGACAGGACAACTCCCATGGCTAGACTGGATGCATCAGTTTCCACTATGTATGGAAGGTCAGGGCACGGGTGCTTTAATACAGGTGCAGATGTGAATTTCACTTTCAGCTCTTGGAAGGCATTTTCAGCTTCTTCAGTCCACATAAAGCGTTTATTTTTTCGCAAGAGTGCTGTGATGGGATGTACGACATGTGAAAAATCTGGGATGAATCTGCGGTAGAAATTGGCAAAGCCGAGCATGCTTTGTACTCCTTTAACTGAACTTGGTGATGGCCACTTAAGGATTGCGTACACCTTTCGTGAGTCCATTCAGACTCCCTTTGGGGTCAGGATAAATCCAAGGAATTCAACTTCTGTGGCATGAAAAACGCATTTTTCTAGTTTTGCATATAGTTTGTGCTGGCGCGATTTCTCAAGGACTGCTCGGACGTGCTTCACATGGTCAGATTCTAAAGAGGAGTATACTAGAATATCATCGATATATACGACAACACAAACGTCAATGAGTTCACGAAGGACATCGTTCATGAAGTATTGGAAGGCTGCTGGTGCATTGCACAACCCGAAAGGCATCACCTGGTATTCGAATAACCCATACTTAGTGCGAAAAGCAGTCTTCCATTTGTCGCCCTCTTTTACACGTACCAGATGGTATGCCCGCGGAGATCTAATTTAGTGTATATACAAGCGTCCTTCACTTGGTCTAGTAGTTCAGGGATCAGAGGCAATGGGTATCGGTTCTTAACAGTTATCTGGTTCAATGCGAGGTAGTCTATGCACGTTCTGAGGTCACCTTCCTTTTTGGGCACGAAGAACAAAGCTGAAGATGAAGGGGACTTGGATGGGCGAATAAAGCCATTGGCAAGGTACTGGTCTAAGTATTGTCGTAGGTGAAGGTTCTCAGGTTCCGTAAGGGCATAAATCCTGCTACAAGGGGGTTGTGCACCAGGTATGAGATCGATTCGACAATCCTACGATCTGTGAGGAGGTAAGGTGTTTGCCTGTTCTTTTTGGAAGACATCCTGCAATTCTTGGTATTCTCGAGGTAGTTGCATGACTGCTGTGGTTACTGTGGCCAGGCCTGCATTCTGATTTTTCTTTGGGTAACAGGTTTGTGTACAATCCGGGAAGTTATTCTCTTCTCTCGCCAATCAATACAAGGATTATGTGTTTCCAACCAAGGTATCCCCAGTATTATTTGGAACTGTGGGGCTTTGATTAGATCAAACACAATAGTCTCTCGATGCCCATCCTGACCCAATAGTGTCATCTCTGCGGTGGAATGAGTTACAGGCCCAGAGGCAAGTTCAGTTCCATCGACTGTGGTGATGACATCTGAGGTGGTTTTTCGGCAGAGAGGTAGATTCATCCTGGAAGCCAATTCATAGTCCACATAGTTTCCTATGGCCCCGCTATCAATGTATGCCCTCACTGCGTGGATACGCGATGGCTGCCCTGGATCTACGAGGACCATTGGTATGATGAAATGCGAGGTCTGAGTATCCTTCTTCAAGCTCGGCAAGCGGACCTCTACGCTTGTCGGGCGTGGTCATTTCCCGAGTCTGACTCCATATAGCTTTTATCAGCAGCTCCTACCACCTTCTTGGGTGGTTTTACAGGGCACTCCCATAGAAAATGCCCAGAGGTTCCATAATATAGACACAATTGCATTTGACGTCTCCTTTCTCTTTCCTTCTGGGTTAAGGGTCCTTTAACCCCTCCGATTTGCATGGGTTCTGAAGCATCTGCTCCTTTGGGGTTAGCGTGGGTTTTGACCAACACCCGATTCTCAAACTTGGCTCGATCAGCCTTTCTGTTCTGAAGTCTGTGATCTAACTGGACCACCAAGTCAATATATTCAGCGCAGTCTTGAGGTGGGTTCACGACCTGAGCCAAGACATCCTTGAGTTCTCCTCGAAGCCCTCGATGTAATAACGTGATTCGTTTTACCTCCGGCCATCCAGTTTCCACTATCAACCTATTAAAGGTCTCGACGTAGGATAGAAGGTCCTGGTTACCCTGTCGTAGGGACAAAAGTTCGTTATCCAGGGCCTGTCCTTGGGAATGCCGTGCAAATAGTCTTTCCATGCTTGTTTGAAAGCCCTGAAAATCCCGAAGAATTGGGTCATCCTGAGTAACTAGTGGAATTGACCAATCAGCTGCACTGCCGCTGAGATATGACAATACAAAGGCTACCTTGGCTCGATCGTTTGGGAAGGCTCCAGGTCTGCATAAAAAGTGCAAGCGGCATTGGTTCATAAACACGGCAAACCTTTTGGGATCTCCGACAAAGCGTTTGGGTAGAGCTAATGGAATATTTCCTGGTAGGTTTATTTGCACAGGGTTACCCGATAACACAGGAGCTGGATTTCCCCCGGAACCTGGCAGGGGTGCTTGTCCAGCCTGGCTTTGCAATAGTTGCCTAGCAAGGTCATCAGTTCGCTCCTTTGACAAAATCAGTTCTCTCCTAAGAGCATTGGTTTCTTGACGGCCGGAATGCACTTCAGCCCTCAATTCCCCTAGTAATTCGGCCAATTGGTCAGTCTCTGGGGTATCCATAACGCCTGGGTGGGAATTTGTAGGTAGGCTTCGTATTCTGTTACACTCACCTGGCTCCCACAGAGGCGTCGATCTGAACTGGACAGCTGCGGTCTCCACCAATGTGACGCGTAGGGCCGAGATGACGGACTGGACTGGCCCACCTAGCTTCGTTTGATTGGCCTGTAGGAATATTCTTCTGCAAATGGAGAAAGGGAATTAACCATCCGTGGAGTTGAGTGTAATTCCCCCCACCCCCTGCTGTTCTCCCCACGGATCACCTTTGATGTCCCCTCTTATAGTCTCACCTGATGGTTTGAAAAGATGAGCTCTCCATCCTGCATTGAGTGCAGGTGCGCGTTGATAACCAGTTGCTTCACTGGCTCGAAGGAATTGGTGAGTTCCAGAACAATATTGACTCCGAAAAGTATGTAGTTCGTAAGTGTTCAAATGCCTGACTTTCACTCTTGTCCGATTCCTTGCAGATTGCAGCTTGACCCTAGCGAAGAGTTCCTCGTGGCAACCAGTAATATTCTGATAAGGATTTGTATTTCCAACACAGTTCGATAAATAATGTCAATATGTAACCTGTTGCTTTCTCCCTCATTCAGGCACTGAGAGAAAGTATGAAGTCTCAGGGAATAAAACCTCCGGCGGTAAAATCAGGTAAGTCTAATGTGGTGAGGAGGGTTCCCCTTGATAGTCCCTTTGTTTCACCTTGCTGTCATTTTGTTCCCCTTAGGGGCCGGGGTTCGGCGAAGATGCAGTGGAAGCTGCGCCGACCCGTGAAGAGGAATAGTATCCCCGGTGGTAAAATCAGGTAAGTCTATGGGTGGTTACTAATATTCCTCTCTGTATTCCCTTGGCTCACCTTGCTGTTCTTGTCTACTCCTTAGGTGCCGGAATGCGGCGGGAACATGCAGGAGGATGCGGTGGAATGTGAAGATGCTGCGAAGGCCGGTGCGTTCAGCGCGGCGCTGCAGCAGGCGAGGCGACGTGCATAAAATAACTTCTTTCCTCCAGCTCGAAGGCACGATGGATCAGGAATTCAGGTAAGGATCAAAGGTATTGCTCTTGTTCTAACCTTTTCTCCTTCTTTCTCCCTTTTTCTAGGAGCTCCAAACTCGAGGTGGGCGTGGCAGAAGGCTGGATGCAAACTTGCAGGGAGGCAGGCGTGGCAGAAGGCTGGATGCAGACTTGCAGGCATGGTGAGCGTTACGCTGCTGGATGCAGAATAACACGAAGCATGTGCTGCTCTTTGGGCGTGGTTTAAATAGCCTCCAAAGTAGTCCCAGGTAAGTATTCCTCCCCAGCCCTGCCTGAGTAAAAAATAGTCCCTAGGTAAAATAGTCCCTTCCAAGCCTCATTTGGCTTGGAGCTCTTGCATCATGGTCTGCATCAGGTAAGTTCTACTCTATGAGCCTGGCGCCTATGGCACCAGGACTGACTCTCCATATGAGCCTGGCGCCATAGGTGCCAGGACCACACCCAAACAGCCCCTAGCAGGGGTTTTTGGGCTTGCCCAAAATAACTTGATGCCTGCTTCCGGGGTTGCTGGACCTGGTCTGGATCCCCAGGGGTAGGCATCATGACAGATGTTGAGAGATCCTGCCTCCCACTGGTGTTTTGTGTAACAAGGTCTCAGAGGGATTTGGAGGCGGCTGGAGGCGGCTGCAGGAGTGGCTGAGGGTACAGATGCCGCTCCTGAGGCTGATTTTGCACCTCTTCCTCGTGCTCCATGAGGGAAGTTTCTTTTGCCCCTTTGAGAAGCCTGTCCTCTTCCTCTACCAAAAGAGGAGTAGTATCGAAAAGAACGACCCCACCAGGAAGATGAGCCGGAATAGGGTTTTAGAGGCTGGCCCAAAAAGGCGCTAAGTGATTTAGCTGCCGCTTTCGAGGTCTGAAGTTTTTCTAGGCTTTCATCAGCCTTTCTGCCAAAGAGCCTCGAGCCATCAAAGGGCATGTTGAGAAGTCTGGCTTGCACGCCTGGTGCAAATCCCGACTTCCTCAACCACGCAAATCTGCGTAGCACAACGCTTGCAGCCATGGATCTGCTGATAATATCAGCAGTATCCAGTCCAGACTGGAGACATTCCCCCATTGCCTCCTTCCCGTCTTTGACTATATTCAGGAAGCCTTCCCTTTCCTCGCCTTGGGGAATATGATCAGCCGCTGCCGAAATACAGTCCCACAGGGTATGGGTAAACCTGGCTAGGGTACAGGTGACATTTGCTGATTTAAGTGCCATACTGCCTGCCGTGAAAGCTTTACGTGCCCAGGCATCCATTTTTTTATCTTCTCTATCTGGAGGGATAGTTGGATAAGCAGTTTGTTTTCAAGTAGATGCTGCCTGGATGACTAAACTCTCTGGAGTCGGATGTTTATTCAAATATTCAGGATCCGTTCCAGCCGGTCTATATTTTCTTGGAAAAGTGCTATCTGCAGCAGCAATAGTTTCTGGCTTCTCCCAGTTTTTCTCCACAGTCCTTTGGAGGGCTCTGTGGAAAGGGAGAAGAGGATCTTTCTGAGGTCCCTTGACGATTATATCCGTCATGTCATCTTGTTCAAAAATTGGTGAAGTATTACCCCAACCCACATATTCAACTACCCTGGTCATAAGACCCTGGTACCCAGCATCTGCATGCTCTGCAGGATCAGGTTTGGCGAACTCTAATTCTGGGGATGTGTCAACTCCACTGGCAGAATGTAGAGTATCACTCAGGTCTCTCATTCTAGATTCCTGAACAATAGGTTCCTCAGGAACTTGTCTTGTACCATAAGTCACTCCCAAAGGAGTAACCTTGTCTTCTTCTGAAGCAGACTCTTCATAGATTGCTGACATAGATTTGAAAAAGTCTGACCTGGGCAAAGGAGTGAATCACCTTTCTTCCTCTTCCATCTGCTTCGAAGGAATTGGCAAATCCTTCGAAGTTGTCGAAGGGGTCTTCGAAGTCTTCGAAGATGACTTCGATAATGGCGTCAAGGATGTTTTTGGCTTTGGAGTCGAAATTATCGACGTCGGGGGCGTCGACGAAGTTGTCAAAGTCTTCGACGACTTGTGTTTCTTGTATAGCACTGGAGAAGTGCTCGACTCTCGAAGAGTCTTCGACGGTTTTACGTCGACTCGAGGTTTTTTGGATTCCTCGACGCTACCGGTCTTTGCCATGGTAGCCTTGGACTTCCCTTTGTCGTCCAATGGAGCGACTTTACGGGTATGGGTCTTTCGAGGGGGTTGGGCCTCATTCTCGAAAACCTCCATCATCTTTTTGCGGAATTCTTCCCACTTACTGGGAGAATCCGATTTAGTTGGACAACAAATTTATTGGGTCGACTCTGAAGAAGATGATGATGATGAGGGAGATCTATGTCTCCTCTTCATTTTTTTCGATGATGACGAAGAGTGTCTCGATCTACTCCTAGATCGAGATCTCTTTGAGTGCCTATGGTGATCCGATTCCTTAGAATCAGTCGCTTTCTTGTGTCTTTTTGACGAAACCTTTTTTGAGGCCTCCCTCCCCACCGACAGTTTACCTCTCCTCTCACGAAGAGCTTTTTCGGTCATAGATTGGCACGACCCGCAGTCGTCGGTTCGGTGACTGGAACCGAGACACCAGAGACAAATCCGGTGGGGATCGGTGATCGACATTTTAGATCCACAATCTGCACACTTCTTGAACCCAGTCCTGGGTTTCAAAAACAACGACATTTTCTTCACAGAAAATAGAAGCGCGCCGTTCTCGATAGCGAAGCGATTGGAAAAATGGAACTGAAGCAACGGGCGCGGCTCAAGCTATTTATACCATTGGTGACATCGACAGAGTATGGAGTACTTCGAGGGACAATCGACACCACAACCTCGAGCACAGCGCCCAGATGTTTTCCGAAGCAGCGAAGCTGGAGATAACGAATTATCACAAGATGAGGAATACGTGGGAGGACACAATCCATTCGAAAGAACCCTTTTTCTTTAGACAGAATGGGACAGAATGAGGGTTATAATTCACTGTGTATGAAGGGGGTTCCGCATCCTTATTCCCATGTGGGTTCATGTGGAACGTGATCACAGAAGTTTTATAAGGTACAGACAATCTATCCTGTGGCATTATTGCTGGTGTAATTAATTGTCTTTTTTGGAACACGGAGCAACCCACCGGTTTCACAATTACTTCCTCGAATTCATTCATATTTGTTTTATCTAGTTGACCAGTTTCACTTTCGTTCCATTTTCCGTGATATAGGGCACTCAGAGAAGCATAACATGCAGAAGTTAAAGGCAGGGGCTGTACATACCATCCTATTCCCTGACCACCATGCTGCGGCAGGTGGGCACAAACCCAACAATTATTTTTTCTTAGGATTGAGTGTGTCATATTCATTATTAACAGCAATGTGTTGTTCCCATATCCTTCCCTATGTCTCTCTTCCATTGGGGACAAGGTAAAGGAAACCACATGGACTGGGCTTTCTGTTGTCGAAATGTTCATAATTGGCAAAAGTACTTCAAGAGGGTTCATTTCCTCTAGATACCATAACACAGATATGGTCAACACTGGGGGTATTATACTCATTATGCACATTACTATAGTTAGACCCAGCATAAAATTTGTTTTACCATGCCCTTTTTTCGCTTTCTTATGCACTACGTTTAACTCTCCATCGGTATCGGTGCAGGAGGGGGCATTCGCCGATTTCGACATTCTTCTCTCGTCCTTCTTCTTCCGTTGTGCTCGTTGTGAATATTGTTTGCTCTTGTGCTTCTCCGGATGTTGAAATAGTTCAATCAATGTCTACAATCTTTTTATGCCAGTTTTCTGTCTGCCTGGATTGCCTATTCATCTGACAGGGCCACCCTGCATTTTGCACATTGCTCTAGAATTTCAGAACTGCTTTCGTTGTACCACGTGCGCCCCGCTTGTTCACTCGGGTTCCTGACACGTGGATTTAGCACCGAGGAGTTGCGTTTTCGTGAGCTGTCTAATTTGCACAACTCTTACGCCACCCTCCTCTAGGCCTCCGGTTCCCACTTCCTCCGAAAATAGGAAACAGAGGCAGGAAATTCACAAAGAGATGAAAATGTGATCACTCCTTCTTTCTGCTCCGCAGGTTGTACCGATTTGCTCCTGGTACCGGGTGATTAACAAAATAGTGCAGATGCACTTCCAGTTTCAAGCTCTGAGTCAGCCTGGGGCACAATGGCAGATGATGATGATGAGTGCCCAGGCGACAATGCAGGCTGTGGCACAACAGGAGATGGTGGGTGCCATAGATGTATGCGCTCGATGTTCGCAAGCAGTGATGCACAATCTGCTAGATAATGTTGAGGCACTCTTTGTCCTTCCGCTCTTATGGCAATCTCATCAGGCTTTGTGCTTCGATCAGGCAGCTTTCGTGGCACAGGACTGGCAATGGCATTTTTCGTTTCTGGAACCGTTGCTGTCTCTTTCTTGTCTTTGTCTCGATGAGTTGACGAGCCGAATGGCAATGGCACTTTCTTGGCGCTTTGCGTCCATCCACGCGTAGTGCTGTCTGCGTGGTTAAGAGAACTTCGTAGGACCCACGCCACCTAGCATTAATGCATGTCGTGGGCTCATATTGCATCGGTAATGCCTCCTGCACCTGCTGATGAATCAAACATAGTTTTTTTACTAACAAATTACAATAAATGCTGAGTACAAGGTCTTTAACCTTCGTCTTTCTCCTTGACTGAGGTGCGTACCACACATTCATTTGTTGCCCCATTTTCTTTATTTTAATGAGTGGAAAAGACCGGTTCTGGTCCATACTAACATTCACATGCCCTACCCCAACCTAATTTTCTAAATGCACTTCCCGCTGGAGTGACTATTCCTTTTTCCCATATTGTGCTGTATTAACAATATCCTGTTCACCCAACTACTCGATTCTGCATAGCCCTTGGCCCATCCATGTATTTCGTCGGGAGTGCCCCCACCTGTATTTCTTTAACCATCATAATTCTATTATTTACTATGCAGGGCACTTCCTCCAATCGTACTGTCAACATTGCTGTATTTAAATCAGTGGTAGTTTATTTCAATGTCTGCAAATGTGTTTCCTTCTCCCACATCACATGTCACTTTTTATATGTGCCTCGTATTTCATTATTGCCACGTGTTTTGGACACGTAAGTGCAGACAGTAATCGCACAATCAAAGGACCATATTGTATTCTAGCCCCATGCGATGTTAAGAACCCTCTTTCGGCCCATAATTGGCCAAAGTTATAGACTACGCCAAAGGCATACTGGCTATCAGTATAAATATTTACACTTAAGTTCTCTGAACTTTCACAGGCTCTTGTTAAGGCAATTATCTCTGCTGCTTGGGCGGAGTTATAAGGAATTATATTATTCTCCACAACACTTTTTTAATGTGGTGACAGCGTATGCAGCAGTTGATATGCTGTCAGGTAATTTAAAACAGAAGCCGTCACAAAACAGTTCACCTTCTGATTCTTTTAGGGGTGTATTACTCAAATCAATTCTCCCTTTTGTTTCTTCCTCAATAACCATTAAACAATCATGGGGAGGCAATTCAGTCCCACCAATTTTCTCCGGGTATGGGCATTAGTTCTGCTGAATTCAAAAGCACTACACCTCATTATTTGGATGTTGGGCGCGAATAAGACAATTTCATATCTAGTCAATCTAGCAGAGATGAGGTGTTGCGTTTGTGTTCTATTGAGTAGAACACTATGGCATGTGACACCATCAAAATTAAGGTGTGCCCCAATACCATTCCTTCTGTTTGTTTCACTGATGCAGCAGCCGCTGCAACAGCTCGCAAACATCGGGGTAGTGCACGCGCTACAGGGTCCAGTGCGGAAGAAAAATAGCCGCACGACCTATTTCTGCCACCTTGTTCCTGTGTTAAAACAGATAACACACATCCTTCATTTCTCATGCATTAATAGCCTAAAAACCCTTACATCATTCGGTGCGCTCAAAACTAGAGCAGAACTCAAAATGGTTTTTAGCGAATTAAATGCTTTCTGACATCCATCATTCCACTACTGAATCACCACTGCATCCTTCTTCGTTACTCTCACCATCGCTTCCGTAGCTAAAACGAAAGTCACAATTCACTTAACAATATAAAGTCATGCCTATCATAGCTCTCACATCTTTCTGTATCATTGGAATAGGCATACCAGAAATGCGTGATTTCTTTACACTTACTTTATGGTCCTCTGCAGCAGCTAGATGAGTTAATAATAAAATAATACCTTTCGTGTGCCAACATTTTGTACGGCTCAATTCGCGGTAGCATTATTCCTCTTCTTTTGTATTATTTGTTTTCAAGCATTTCTCATCATTGATATTCACGCTCCAAATATAAGTTGGCACTGTATTCAATTCTACTCTTCTTTTTACATGTTTTTAATCCTACAATATTCTCTCTACAATATTCTGTTAACGGAAATAGACAATGTTCAGTAAAAGACCCTATTCTGTTTTACTGAAGTAAACCCCTCGTTCCGATCCCTATTCTGGGCTGTTCTACTGGGGTTACAACTACAGTGGTAACAACCTATCATCCGATGTGTAATGACCACTGTTATTGCAGTATGCACCTGTCTGAGTATCAACAATGTTCCCCCTTCCTTCTCTGTTTCCCATGTGTGCACCCTGCTCATTTCCACTCCAAGTAGTTACATTGAACGCCCTTGCCTCCATTTTGTACTCCATTCCCTTGATCATTCTGATGCTGCTGCATACAATTTCTGTTATGACCATCATTGTCGTCTATATACATTTCCGCCTGCATTTGTAGCCAACGCTTTCTTTCCTTGCTAATCGCGCTGCAAGTTATTCTCTTACATTCATCTTGTTTAATTCCACTCATGGGGGGGGGGGCAGTTGGAACAGTGACACTCTCTGGATGAGGAGGTGCGAAGGGATACGCCCACTGAGGCTGTGATAATCGCGAAACACTCAGAGCTTGCTGGGTAGTGGGTAGTGCAGTGTCTGATACAACCTGTGGCTGTGCTGGCGTTGGGAGGGGCTGAGCAACGGGAGGGGGTTGAGCGACGGCTACTGACGTACTCTGTTTGGTTCCACCTCTCGGACCCTGCTTTGTTTCAGTTAAAACTTTGTTTGTTAATTCGTCTGATGTGTGTAGCTCTCTTTTCGGATCTATTTTCTCTCTGTTTAATTCATCTCGTTGTTTTGCCTTTTGCAAGCTATTTCTCCACTCCTCCTCCTCCTTTTCCTCAGCCTGCTCTGTTTTTGACTCACGCCTGTGCGCATATTCCTCTCCACTTCTAAATCTGAGCACCGCTTCCCTCCTGCAGTCCCTAAGGATGCGCCTCAGGGCGTGCTCTTTTACTTAACACCTTTTCCAGGTTATCTATACGTCCCATCTCAAAACTCCCATGGCTTGGCCACTGAAGGTCTGTCTGTTTTCTGGTTTGCTTATGCCAAGTCTCACACAACATTATCGCTTTCATACCATACTTTATGTACATCTCATAAGCCGGCGTTCCTCCCGGGGGTGCTTCCTGGCCAGTTTTCAAAGATTGTTCACAGCAGCGGAAAAATCCTGCTAAAGTGGACAATACCCCAGGCATATTTTAACCTTACCCTTGGCTAATCAAACTTACTCTGGGTGTTTGATTTTGCAAAAGCAATTCTCAACCAATATCAGGATTACTTATGAATCGGGGCACGACTCACCTTATCAATCAATTTGTCTTCTTCAAGATTCAATTCGTCCGTATACTGACGCAACCAGTGACGTTGTGTCTGCGTATCTCGGCTCTGCCTCGTTTTCGGGACCCTCGCCTCCTTGTTCGCTGGCCAGGGGCGTCGATCAGGGATCAGCGGTGCACAGATCTGCAAAAGGAGTCTCTCATCACTTTCACAGGGGCCCCCGTACAACTCTCAATCCCGGCTCGATCGCTCCAGTCCTCACCGTTCTTCCGCCTTCCTTATGTCACAACGTACACAATGGAACAAGTGGGGGAGGGTCCCTATTCGGGCGCAATCTTGAAGGGGCCCCTGAGGAACTCTCGAATGTGGAAACAAGGCAAAGTCACCACACACGAATAGATATGCCAGACACAAAGTTCCGTTCCCAATATCTAGGGTTTATTGCAGTACAAAATAGTCCCAATTGGCCGAGTGGTCTCACGCCCCGCGACGTGTGTCTAAACAGACCTCAGGGGACGCAAGCCACGAACGACGTACATCAGTTACATATATACAAAAGGAGCACCTTACAATCAGCAATGACACAGTATGACACATTTGATACCACCCCCAATTCATTTCCCTTTGAATTAGAGGCAATGATTGAGCAGTGTGACAAATATGACACCTTAGATCACCATATTTAGTAACAGGTTGCAATCTCCAGTTTAACAGACATCATTCTTTGTTTGCATGAACACAGCATTTCTGTTTCTCATAGGCAAGCTGTGCGTAGGAGACTGGCGCATACCAGGCCTCCCAATCTCTAAGTTTCGATTCTCGCTCTGGAGGTCAGCCCGCTCTCCAGGGCCTCACTGGGCTCAGAAAGGGGGGCCGTAAAGAAGAACATAATTCAACTCTTTAAATGCTAGTTTCGTACATTGCTATTCTTTCAAGACACTCGCTGGCATTTATGTACTGATTAAATGCCTTGCTCCCTGTCTTCAAGGATATATGAGGGAGGGAATCGGGCATTTCTGTCTGGTTCTCCAGTGTAATGTTTCAGCATGTTTTCGTAGCCTTGGACCATTGAAGCGAAATAATATCTACAGCAAAGCAGATTTACATGAGGCAAAGAGGCAACGTTAAAGAGAACAGAGAGAAAACAAAATCGCGATTCTAGTCATCTTAAAATGGCCGCACTCTAGCTGGGCCAATAGCTACATAATAACTAATGAGCATGTATTCTTAACACTTTAAATGAGGCGATTGGTCTTCGACCAACCAATTATCATGCATTTCCTTCCACCCAGGGATGTCTAGATTTTCTGGACTGACAGGCCATGCACATGAGGCTCCAAAGCCCACGCTAGAATGCCTGGTACTGGGATGTAAATGAAATCCTTTCCCAAACCCCCAGTGCTGGCTTATCCTGTGGGATTCTCCGGCTCCGCCTGCTGGTTGTTCTTAAGGGCTTTCACTGTGGAGAAGAGTAGCTGGGTTACAAAGGAGCCTGAGAAAACCCTGTAGTCATATATAGGTGTGCATCAGTGTTACACGCAAAGGTGTAACCCCCCTCCTAAAAAAAACACATTAGACCCTAACAACCCTACCAATTACAGGCCTATCACAACAGTGCCTAATAATCTCCTGGGACTCAGACAATCAGGCTTCCGACCAAAACATAGTACAGAAACAGCCCTGATTGATCTCAAAACCCAAATGGACAACTTAAAAGACAATGGCAAACTCACCCTCTTACTACTACTAGACCTCTCGGCTGCATTTGATTTGGTTAACCACAAAGTCTTATGCAACCACCTCTCATCAGCAGCCCACTTCTCCGACAAAGAAAACACTTGGATTAAATCCTTTCTAAGCAACATATCCATGTAGATCTTTTCACCCTCCGCCTCCGCTAATCCAGCCCCAGTCACTTGCGGTGTCCCTCAGAGTTCCTGTGTCTCACCAACACTATATAAGGTGTTCACAAAGCATCTGTTTGACGATCTTGACCAATTGGGTGTCATCTACACGAATTATGCAGATGACACCCAAATACTTGTCCCCATCACCAGAGATTATAACAAAGACAACAAAGACCTAAATTAAAAATACCTCATCATCCAAGCCTGGATGACAAAGCATGGCCTTTGCCTCAACGACGACAAGATAGAGTTACTATTATTAGGCTCACAATCCAGACTTAAACTTGATAGGCAATACTCATCTTTCAACATTGACAGCAATAACATAGTGGTATCCAAGGATGTCAAAACACTAGGCATCTACCTAGACTCCTCACTTGCCGTGACTAGACAAACCAACGCAATAGCCTCCTCCACCGCCTACACCTGCAAGTTAATCAACGCATGTAGACCATTTCTCCCCACATCTAAGCGCACGTCCATAGCCAGAGCCCTAGTTTTCTCCAAAATTGACTACTGCAATGCACTCTACCTAGGCACGAGTCAACGTACCCTTAACAAGTTGCAAGTAGTCCAGAACAATGCCCTTAGATCAACATTGAACCTCCCAAGGTCTTAACATATCTTTGATATAAGATGGAACATCTAGTGGCTCTCTATCAACCAACGGATAGAGTGCAAAACTCTATCACTTACACGTAAGTGTCTCGCCAACTTGGTGCCTAGCTATTTGTCTGACAACTTCACCCTAAACACCACAGCACATCCTACTAGACCAGCCCAAGCTCACTGCTTAAAGATCCCCAGATTTAAGCTCCAGAAAGCTGGAGGCAGTAGCTTCCCTGTCTTAGCCGCTAAATTGTGGAACACCCTCCCACTTGCCTTAAGAACAGAACCCTCCTCCCATCTATTTAGAAATAATTCTAAAAGTTGGCTTCTCTCGCAAGAAGCCTGCGAATCTTATGACCATACTCACCTAACCTCATTTGTAACCTCTGCTCCACTGTCCAACACAGTCGATTTGCAATAATCTGACTGTAACAAATTGTATCGTATGTAATTATAACTTTGTGTCCTTTACCATATGCACCTGTAAGAATGTGCGCCCATGTATCTGTAATTAATGTACCTGTAAATAATGTATGTTGTAATATTTTTTACTTTAATTTTATTTGTATATAACATTAGTTTAGTACAAAAGAAAGACAAACTTTACGTTACAGTCCATTAGATTGAACATCATGTTTCCCTCCTTATTGATTAATAACTTGTGTAACATCAATGCATCCATAAAATTGATTGCGGCACAAGTCATACGAGTATTCGTGCCAGAAATCAAATAACTCCACCACTCCTCCATGTTATCATTCTGCGGAGCGAAGTGAGAAAGATGCAGTGATCGCTGCAAAGAGATTTCAGCACATTCAATCATTATATGTTTAACTGATTCTACTGAACCATTACAAAAGCAACATTGATTATCAGTGGTGAGCGGATCCTGCTTCAGCATTTGCTTTTCTTTTGTCGTATACAGGTTAAGGCGTAGTCTCAGAAACTTGTCACAATTGTAACGAGAAGGGAATTTGGTTAGGTATTTTGGAATTGCATCAGGTTTGTGCATTCCTGTTCCAAAATCTAGCATTGATGCTAGTTTTTTTCCGTTTCTCATCATTCTGGATCCAATTACATTGACACAATTTTGTTTGTGTAATTTGTGGTGTTAACAATACAGAGTCCAGAGTAACGCCAGCATCTTCCATTAATATTAGCAATTTTGCAGCACAGTCATTCAACAGGTCAGCCGATGAATGCTTGGAGTTTATTTTTAATATTTCATAAGCTCTCGCACCAGGTGTAAGTCGAATTTTACGGAGAGCAGTTATTGCTTTCCACAAAACGGTGCCATAAGGGGAATCGATACACAACTCATAGCGGATTGCTGTTATTCAAGTATTTTGGGGTAATCTCAGTACCATACGCCAGAATTTCCCCTCTAACTTAGACCAAATGTCATAGGCGATGTTCCAACCTGCTTCGCTCCCAAATGAGATTGCAGGTACAACTTTTTGAAGATAGAATGTCAAAACTGGTTTGAGGGTGAATTTGCCATAGGCGGCATGCAATTTGGCCCCTTGTATGGAAAACATCTGCATCTGGGAAGATAAATCTTGCATCCACTCCCACTCGCATATTGAGATGTTAAACAACACTCCCAAATAGCATATGCTGTTTGTCGATTCAAGTGGCTCATTATTTAATCGCCAGACGAATTTGTTGTTTTGCTTAATGCTTTTTGGACCCAAAGAGATGATCTTTGATTTCTTGATATTAATTAATAGGTCGTTCTTCTGACAATATCCTTGTAAGGCAGTAAGCAATCTCTAGAGCCCGATTTGAGTTGAATCCAAAAGCACGATATTGTCTGCGTAGATAACCCAACTTAGTTGCTGGCCATTTATTGTTGGAGGAAAAGACCTTGGCTCATTTAAGGGGAGAGGCAAATAAGAGATTAACAATTTAAACAGTAATGCAGCGAGTGGGCAGCCCTGCTTCACCCCTCTCTGTCTGGATTTCTTCAGATAGATCGCCCTGAGCATTGAGCCGCACACGTATTGAAGTGTTGGTGTGTAGAGCTATTAGTGGTTGCAACAGTTCACTGGGACAGCTCCAGGCTTGCAATTTAGCCCAAAGCAATTTCCGGTTTATGCTGTCAAAAGCCTGACTCAGGTCTATAAAGGCGATGAAAAGCTTTCTTCCCTGCTTCAAGGCTTCCAGTTTTATTATGTTTAGGAGGAGCAAATTTAGCTCTACTCCAACGCCTTTAGTGAAACCAGTTTGACGTACATCTACCACTGCTGCCTCTTCTGCCCAGCTCGTAAGACGTCTCTGAAGGAACGAGGCAAAGACTTTTCCAATGGTATCAAGAAAGGCAATCGGGCCATAGTTGGAAGGATCGTCCCGATTGCCTTTCTTGAATATTGGCACCACAACTGCATGCATCCAGGACTCAGGCAAGGCCCTCTTCTCTGCAATTCTTTGAAAGGGGGCCGCAATGAAACAAGCCCATAAGGGACAATTGGATTTGAGCATCATGTTAGAAAAAGCATCAGGGCCAGCCACCCTTGAATTCTTTAATTTATGAATGGCCTATTCGATGTCCTCATGTGATTCGACGACATTCCAACTTGCTGCAATTGCAATTATTTGAGATATGTTAGAACATCTCTGGTCATCGAATACCGAAGTAAAATGCTCGACCCATTTTGCACCATTCATGCCATTTGACATTTTATAGGCATGCTTTAGAGTACCTGTGTTTATAATTTCCCAGATGTGTCTGCTGTCTTTTTGTATAATGAGTTGAACCATCTTTTCCGCCTGTTCTTGATCTCAAATTATATTAAATGACTTTAGCCAGTTTCGGTAGCAGAGACGACGTCTTTGCATCAGAGCAATACAATTCCCAGGTTTGGATCTTTTCAATAGCCTTAAATCAGTCCGAAGAGCTTTCTTTGCTTCGATTAATGCCAAACTGAAGGGGTGTTTCTTTGCAATAAAGTTGCCATTATAGATGTTTTTTCCCATTGTATATTGTTGGAGCAGAGGGGTGTAGTTAACATTTGCAATATCAACATTGGCGGTAAGGAATTTAGATGTAATTGTAATTAACTGGGTTGCACTTTTTCGCACTCAGTTTTCTCTGTTATTTACAGAGAGATTTTCAATATATCTCACTCGATGTGATTTAGAGGGACCCAGCCAAGTCAAACCCAAGGCATCATGGTCGCTCTTTGCAGTCCTTATTACAGAGAGATGAACAAGTTACTTACCAACTGTAACGTTCTTTCGACTGGATGTTCCTCCCAAGTATTCCTCATCCTAGATATATTCGTCAGCTTGCTGCTTTTTTGGAAATATTTCGCCAGAGTGCTCTGTGCTCGAGGCCGCGTAGCTTGGTCCCTCGAAGGCTGCCGTCGAGCAACAACGTCATCCGTCGTATAAAGGGCTCGAGCCGCGCCCGTTGGTTCAGTTCTGTTTTTTTCGATGTTAATGGTCGCATCAGTAGTATTTTGTGTCAGCAGATGTCAGGCTCTTAAGGAAGTACAAGTGCAACAGGCATAAGAACTGTACGCAGGGGTAGGTTGGGAGGTTCGATGAGGAATACTTGGGAGGAACATCCAGTCGAAAGAACGTTACAGTTGGTAAGTAACTTGTTCTTCGAATGGACTGTGTCCTCCCACATATTCCTCATCTTAGATAGACTTCCATAGCAGTTGTAATTTAGAGGAGGAGGGAGTACCATAGTTCTTCAATTATGCACAGAATGAAGGACGGCTTTAGCAAAAAGGCCTCCTTGGTAAGAAGTGGTGTCTAAACAATAATGTTTTGTAAAGGTGTGCATTGATGACCAAGTGGCTGCAGCACAAATGTCTTGCACTGGGAAAACACTCTGAAGATCCGTGGAAGTTGCTATACCCCTGGTTGACTGAGCACTTAAACCAAGTGGAGGCTCCTTCCCAGCTAATTTGTAACATTCAGAAATTGCAAGGATAATCCATCTGGATATAGTTTGCTTGGACACACCAAGGCCCAATTTGTGTCCAGTATGCCCGACAAACAATTGATCTGTTTGTCTAAATCTTTCTAACCTAGATATGTAGAAACTGAGAGCCCTAAGGGGGGACAAATTTATTAGCCCTTTAAGAAATTGGATAACTAAAGGCATTTTGAAATATGAAACTTCTTCCGAGGAGCGCTTGAAAATGGATAGTGTTGCCAAGTATCCTTTAATAGTTCCAACCTGGAGCCCCCAGTTGGCTAAATGTAATGGAAAGGAAAGCACCATGGGAGTAGTACATTGAAAAGGATCCACATTCTTATCCATGCACCAGTTACTGAATTTCTTCCAATGACACCGGTATAAGGATTTTGTTGCTGGTCTCCTGGCCGAAAGCAAAATCTCCATAACGTCATACGGAAGGTCCCAATCCTTATATCTCAACCTCTCAGAAGCCAAGCGTGAAGGCTGAGTGTCTTGACCTCTGGATGAAGAACCCGACCTTCCTCTTGCGAGAGAAGATCCTCTCTTTGTGGAAGACGCATTGGAGGGCAGATGGACATGCCCAGAAGGTCCGGGTATCACGTCCCCCTGGCCCAATCCGGGGCAATTAGGATCATGATTTTCCTGAACTTTCTCAACCTCCTGATTACGTGAGGAATCACAGGGACTGGAGGAAACGCGTAAAGGAGTGGAAAAATCCAGTCCACTACGAACGCGTCCCCTAGAGCTCCTCTCAGGGAAAATTCCCTTGAGCAATACAGTTCGCACTTCTGGTTGCAACTGGTCGCGAACAGATCTAGCGGAGGGGTTCCCCAAAGGGCCAAGATCTCTTGAAGGACTTCCTGAGCTTGTTCCCACTCGTGGGAGACTGTGCTCTGCCTGCTCAGAGCATCCGCTGCCGTGTGCAGCTATCCGGTTAGGTGAACTGCCGATAGAGAGATTCCTTCTTGCATTGCCCAGAACCAGAGCTGCATTGCCTCTCTGCACAATGGTAGTGATCCTACGCCCCCTCTTTTGTTGAGGTAGTACATGGCCACTGTGTTGTCCGTCATTATCAGGACATTCTTTCCCTGTACAGACGGCAGAAAAGCCTTCAGCGCTAGTCTGATTGCCCTCAGCTCCAAAGGGTTGATGTGTAGTTTGGACTCGGATGGAGACCAACGACCGCTGATTGTCAGATTGTTGGTGTGGGCTCCCCACCCAGTGAGTGAGGCATCCGTCACTACTGTTATCTCCGGCCATGGTTGCCAAAAAGGTTCCACCTTGAGGATATTCTCCTTGCAAGCCCACCATAGGAAATCTTGAGTCATCTTGGTCGAGACTTGCAGAAGGTCTGACATCTCCCCTGAAAATTGGGACCATTGAGTCCTGAGAGCCCATTGAAGGGATCTCATCCTCAATCTGGCCTCTGGCACCAGAAAAATGCAGGATGCCATGAGGCCTAGCAACCTTAGGAAGTCGAAAGCAGGTAGATGTTGGGCATTTTGAAATTTTGTTACCATCTGCAGAATGTGGTGAGCTCTTTCCACGGGAGGCGAGGCTTTCCCTGAGGTGGTGTCCAGGACCGCTCCGATGAATTGGAGTCTTTGGCTCAGAATCATTTGTGACTTCTTGTAATTGAGGAAGAAACACAATTTGTGTAGGAAGTGACAGGTCATGGCCAGATGTCTTTGGGTCAGTTCGGGTGAACTTGCCCTGATTAGCCAGTCGTCCAGATAAGGGTAGATGTGAATCCCCTCTCTCCTGAGACTCCCTGCCACAACCGCCATTAATTTGGTGAAGACCCTCGGGCGGAGGTCAGCCCAAATGGCAGAACTCAAAACTGATAATGAGATCCGCCAATTGCGAACCACAGGTACTTTGTGTTTGGGATGGATTGGCACATGAAAGAAAGCATTCTGAAGGTCTAATGAAACCAGCCAGTCCTGAAGCTAAAGAGCCTGAAGGATCTGAGAAAGGGTCACCATCTTGAACTTGTCCTTCCTGAGGAATTTGTTCAAATTTCTCAAGTCCAATATGGGTCTCAATCCTCCATCCTTTTTGGGGATGAGAAAATAAGGGGAGTACCAACCCTTGTTCCTCTCCACCACAGGTACATGTTCTATTGCACCTTTCTCTAGCAGGGTTAAAATCTCCTGCACAAGGAGCGGATCTGGAATTTTTACAGAGTTGGCTCCGGTGAATGATTTTGAGGACTTTGATGAAAAGGAAGACTGTCATGATGCCTACCCCCGGGCATCCAGACCAAGTCCATCAACCCCGGAAGCAGGCATCATGTTACCTGGAGCAAACTCAGCAACCCCTGTTAGGGGCTATCTGGGTACAGTCCTGGTGCCTATGGCGCCAGGCTCATATAGGACATCAGTCCTGGCGCCACAGGCGCCAGGCTCATATGTTAAAACTTACCTTATGCAGACCATGCCGCAAGGGATCCAAGCCCATGTGAGGCTTGAAGGGACTATTTTATCTTAGGGACTATTTTGTTACTCGGTTGTGGCTGTGGAGGAATACTTACCTGGGACTACTTTGAAGGCTATTTAAACCACGCCCGAAGAGCAGCACATGCTTCACGTTATTCTGCATCCAGCAGCGTAACGCTCACCGTGTCTGCAGTCAGCATCCAGCATCCTGCCACGCCCGCCTCGGGTCCAGAGCGCCTAGAAAGAAGAAGAAACCTTAGAAGAACTTTACTGGATTTCTTACCTAATTTCGGATTCAGCGCATCTTCGAACTAGAAACAGACTTCATTTTAAAGGCGTTGCATCGCCAGCAGCAGCGCCACGCCATACTCACCGTTCCTCGCAGCATCTCTACGATCCGGTGCTGTCTCCATCACCTGGTTGCCGCATTCCAGCACCTAAGGGGGAAAAGAAAACAATAAGGCGAGCCAAGGGAACAAAAAAGGACAATCTCTTGCCACCATATGCTTACCTGATTTTACCGCAGGAGGTATTATGCACCAGCACGCCACATCTTCCTACGCTGCACCTGCAAGAAAAGAGAAATAAGTGAGTTAAACCTTGGCATCATTTACCGGACAGTGTTACAAAACACAGATTCTTACCTGAACGCTTTCAGCTGCCACAAGGCGATCATCTTTTGGGTCTAAGCTGCAAAAGAAACAAGGAATTGGACAAGAGTGATTAATCAGACATTTTGAACTCATTAGAACTATATACTTACGGCCTTTCGCCCGGAGGTTTGGAGCCAAGATTTGTCCAGAACTCTTCCAATATCCTCAAGCCAGTGAAGTAACTAGCCATCAACGCACTCCTGCATTCTTCGCAGGATGGAGAGCTCATCATACAAAACTATAAGGTGAGCTTTGTGAAAGGGAATGTCAGAAGTGATAAGTGGGGACGCAGTGAGGTGTTAATACTCAAATCCACGGGTGGCTAATTCCTTTTCCCCGTCTTTAGGAGACTACTTCTACGGGTCAAGCAGACGAAGCTAGGTGGGCCAGTCCAGTCAGTCATTTCTGCACTACGCATCACGTTGGTGGAGACTGTGGCTGTCCAGTTCCGCTCGACACCCCTGTGGGAGCCAGGTGAGCGTAACAGAACGCGAAACCTTCCTACAAATTCTCACCCGGGTGTCATGGAGACCTCAGAAACTGACCAACTGGCCCAATTATTAGGGGAACTTAGGGCTGAAGTACATGCCGCTCGCCAAGAAACGAATACACACAGGAGAGAGTTGATTTTTTCGAAGGAACGCACTGATGATCTTGCTAGACAATTACTGCAAAACCAAGTGGGGCAAACACCCCTACCGGGACTCGGGAGGATTCCAACCCCTGTTTCACCAAGCAACCCTGTGCAAGTGATTTTACCAGGCAATATCCCTTTAGCCCCACCAGAACGCTTTGCGGGGGACCCGAAAAGATTTGCCGTGTTCATGAACCAATGCCATTTGCACTTTTTATGCAGACCTGGAGCCTTTCCAAACGATCAAGCCAAAGTAGCCTTCATATTATCATATCTCAGCAGAAGTTCAGCGGATTGGTCAATCCCACTAGTCAATCAGGATGACCCTATTCTTCGGGATTTTCAGGGTTTTCAAATGAGCATGGAAAGACTATTTGCCCGGCACTCTCAAGGACAGGCCCTGGATAACGAACTTTTGTCCCTACAAAAGGGTAACCAAGACCTTCTAACCTACATAGCAACCTTTAATAGGTTGGTGGTAGAAACTGGATGGCCCGAGGAAAAACAGATTACGTTGTTTCATCGGGGACTTCAAGGAGAAATCAAAGATGTTTTGGCTCAAGTTGTGAACCCACCTCAAGACTGTGCTGAATATATAAACTTAGGGGTCCAGTTAGATCACAGACTTCAGAATCGAAAGGCTGATCGAGCCAAGTTCGAGAACCAGGTGTTGGTTAACCCCAACGCTACCCGCAAAGGAACAGATGCCTCAGAACCCATGCAAATTGGAGGAGTTAAAGGACCCTTGACACAGAAGGAAAGAGAAAAAAGGAGACAAATGCAATTATGTCTATACTGTGGAACTTCGGGATATTTTCTACGGGATTGCCCTGTAAAACCACCCAAGAAGGTGGTAGGAGCTGCTGATAAAAGCCATATGGAGCCTGACTCGGGAAACTACCACGCCCGACAAGCGTAGAGGTCCGCTTGCCGAGCTTGAAGGATACTCAGACCTCGCATTTCATCATACCAATGGTCCTTATAGATCCAAGGCAGCCATCACGTTTGCACGCAGTTAGGGCATACATTGATAGTGGGGCCATAGTAAACTATGTGGACCACAAATTGGCTTCTAGGATGAATCTACCTCTCTGCAGAAAGACCACTTCGGATGTCATCACCACAGTCGATGGAACTGAAATTGCCTCTGGGCCTGTAACTCATTGCACCGCAGAGATGACATTATTGGGTCAGGATGGGCATCGAGAGACTATTGTGTTTGATTTAATCAAAGCCCCGCAGTTCCAAATAATACTGGGGATACCTTGGTTGGAAACACATAATCCTTGTATTGATTGGCGAGAGAAGAGAATAACCTTCCCGGCTTGTGCACATACTTGTTACCCAATAAAAACCTTGAACAAGGACCTGGCCACAGTCACTACTCCAGTTGTGCAGTTACCGCACAAATATCAAGAATTCCAGGATGTTTTCCAAAAAGAACAGGCAAACACCTTACCACCTCACAGATCATACGATTGTCAAATTGATCTCATACCTGGTGCACAACCTCCATGTAGTAGGATCTACGCACTTACGGATCCCGAGAACCTTCACCTACGACAATACTTGGACCAATACCTTGCCAATGGCTTCATTCATCCATCCAAGTCCCCTGCATATTCAGCTTTGTTCTTCATGCCAAAAAAGGAAAGTGACCTCAGAACGTGCATAGATTACCGCGCCTTAAATCAGATCACGGTTAAGAACCGATACCCATTGCCTCTGATCCCAGAATTACTAGACCAAGTAAAGGACGCTTGCATCTACACTAAATTAGATCTCCGAGGGGCATACCATCTGGTACGTGTAAAGAAAGGCGACTAATGGAAGACTGCTTTTCGCACTAAGTACGGGTTATTCGAATACCAGGTGATGCCTTTCGGGTTGTGCAAAGCACCGGCAGCCTTCCAGTATTTTATGAACGATGTCCTGCGTGGACTCATTGACGTCTGTGTTGTCGTATACATAGCGATATTCTAGTGCACTCCTCTTCAGAATCTGACCATGTGAATGAAGCACGTTCGTGCAGTCCTTGAGAAACAACGCCAGCACAAGTTATATGTAAAATTGGAAAAATGTGTTTTCTATACTACAGAAGTTGAATTTCTTGGATTTATCATGACTCCAAAAGGAGTTTGAATGGACTCTCCAAAGGTGGACGCAATTCTGAAATGGCCATCACCCAGTTCAGTTAAAGGAGTGCAAAGCATGCTTGGATTTGCTAATTTCTATCACAGATTCATTCCGGATTTCTCGCACGTTGTATACCCTATCACAGCGCTCTTGCAAAAAAACAAACGCTTCCTGTGGACTGAAGAAGCTGAGAATGCCTTCCAAGAACAGAAAGCGAAATTCACGTCTGCACCTGTATTAAAACATCCTCGTCCTGAACTCCCATACATAGTTGAAACCGACGCATCCAGTTTAGCCATGGGAGCTGTCCTGTCCCAGAAGGATCCTGAAACCGGTCAACTTCACCCAGTAGCATTTTGGTCCAGAAAGTTCTCGGCACCCGAGTTAAACTATGCGGTTACCAATAAGGAGCTATTAGCTATCAAATCCGCCTTCAAGGCTTGGTGGCATTATCTTCTCGGTGCCAGGCATACCATTACTGTAATCACTGATCACCGGAACTTGCAGTATTTAAAGACAGCCAAAGCCCAATAACCACGCCAACTTCGATGGGCATTGTTCTTTGCCGAGTTCGATTTCGTGATCACTTATCAACCAGGCTGTTAAAATGGCAAGGCAGGTGCCTTATCCCGAATAGGAATGGAAGAAGCATATGCGAACCAGGAGCCAGTGCCTATAATTTCAGAACAAAGAATTCTTGGCATAACTACTTTACAAACCCTAGAAGATATTCAGGTAAAGATCCAACAACTCTTCGATTCAACAGCCCTGCAGGACTGGGTAAAGAAAGGCTCAGACTACTCTGCCATCAATGACCTACCTTATTATCAAGGGCGTCTATTTCTACCACATAAGGAACTACGAGAACTACTCATCTCCAATTATCATGACACCCTATGGAAGGGCACCCAGGTATCTCAAAAACTGAAGCTAAAATTAAGAGACAATTCTGGTGGCCCACCTGGCGAAAAGACGTAAAGTCATTTGTAATGTCCTGTGGCATTTGCGCCCAAAAAAAAAGTCAGAAGAAAAAAACGGCTGGCCTTTTACAACCCTTTTATATTCCACCTACACCATGGCACACCTTATCGTTAGACTTTATTACAGACCTACCCCCATGTAATGGATTTAACACCATTCCCGTTATTGAGGATTTTTTTTCCAAAATGTCCCACTTTATTCCTTTAAAGGGATTACCTTCTGCTTCAACTCTGGCCAAGGAGTTTCTCGAAAACATTGTTCGAATACACAGATTTCCCTCCGTATTGGTCTCTGACCGAGGTAGTCAATTCATTTCACATTTTTGGAAGAAATGTTAATTGGCGCAAATCGACGTGAGGTTATCGACCAGTCACCATCCCTAGACCGATGGTCAAACGGAGAGGACCAACCAGACTCTTGAACAGTACCTGCGTTGTATGTTACACCAGACTGAAAGTAATTGGAAGGCCATTCTATGGATCTCCGAATATGCATACAATAACTCTGTACATTCTGGAACTGGACAAAGCCCCTTTTACCTTTTATACCATATACGGGCACCACCCTCGAACCTCAGAACTTGACTCGCCTCAACACTTACAAATGCCCGCAGTGAACCATCTGCACGCTACAATTACACAAGCCTTTAAGGAAGCATCTGAACATTTGAAACATGCGAAAAAGTACAAGAAAAACGCTGATCAGCATCGAAGTGATGCTCCACAATACCAAATTGGGGATCAAGTTTGGTTGGCCACAAAACACATACCTCTAAAAGGAAAGCGGACCTTTAACCCTAGATATTTGGGACCTTACCTTGTTAAGGCCATTATCAACCCGGTGGCCGTCAAATTGGAATTACCTGCTAGTATGCAAATTCACCCAGTCTTCCATGCGTCACTTCTGAAGCCAGTACAACATGGGACAAGACTAACCAAGCCACCTGACCCCGTCCTTATAGACGGGGAACCCGAATTTGAAGTGAGAAGTGTCCTGGACTCCAAAATGATTAAGTCAAGACTTTTTTATTTAATCGACTGGAAAGGTTACGGACCACAAGAACGGTCATGGGTACCTAGTGACCACGTTCATGCACCTAGGTTGGTGAGAAGATTCCATCGGAATTTCCCAGACAAACCAAGGCCAAGGGGAGGAACAACTTTAGGAGGGGTCTGGGGGGGGGGGTGCTGTCATGATGCCTACCGCCGGGCATCCAGTCCAAGTCCATCAACCCCAGAAGCAGGCATCATGTTACCTGGAGCAAACCCAGCAACCCCTGTTAGGGGCTATCTGGGTACAGTCCTGGCGCCTATGGCGCCAAGCTCATACGTTAAAACGTACCTGATGCATACCATGCTGCAAGGGATCCAAGCATCCAAGCCCATGTGAGGCTTGAAGGGACTATTTTATCTTAGGAACTATTTTGTTACTCGGGTGTGGCTATGGAGGAATACTTACCTGGGACTACTTTGAAGGCTATTTAAACCACGCCCGAAGAGCAGCACATGCTTCGCGTTATTCTGCATCCAGCAGCGTAACGCTCACTGTGTCTGCAGTCAGCATCCAGCATCCTGCCACGCCCGACTCGAGTCCAGAGCGCCTGTAAAGAAGGGAAAGAAGAAGAAAGGTTAGAACAAGAACTACTGGATTTCTTACCTGATTTCGGATTCAGCGCATCTTCGAACCAGAAACAGACTTCATTTTAAACGCGTTGCATCGCCAGCAGCAGCGCCGCGCCATACTCACCGTTCCTCGCAGCATCTCTACTATCCGGTGCTGTCTCCATCACCTGGTTGCCGCATTCCAGCGCCTAAGGGGGACAAGAAAACAACAAGGTTAGCCAAGGGAACAAACAAGGACAATCTCTTGCCACCATATGTTTACCTGATTTCACCGCAGGAGGTATTATCCACCAGCACTCCAAATCTTCCTACGCTGCACCTGCAAGAAAAGAGAAAGCAGTGAGTTAAACCTTGGCATCATTTACCGGACAGTGTTACAAAACACAGACTCTTACCTGAACGCTTTCAGCTGCCACAAGACAATCATCTTTTGGGTCTAAGCTGCAAAAGAAACAAGGAATTGGACAAGCGTGATTTATCGGACATTTTGAACTCATTAGAACTATATACTTACTGTCTTTCGCCCGGAGGTTTGGAGCCAAGATTTGTCCAGAACTCTTCCAATATCCTCAAGCCAGTGAAGTAACTGGCCATCAACGCGCCCCTTCATTCTTCGCAGGCTGAAGAGCTCATCATACAAAACTATAAGGTGAGCTTTGTGAAAGGGAAAGTCAGAAGTGATAAGATGGGACGCAGTGAGGTGTTAATACTCAAATCCACGGGTGGCTAATTCCTTTTCCCCGTCTTTAGGAGACTACTTCTACCGGTCAAGCAGACGAAGCTAGGTGGGCCAGTCTAGTCAGTCATCTCTGCACTACGCATCACGTTGGTGGAGACCGTGGCTGTCCAGTTCCGCTCGACACCCCTGTGGGAGCCAGGTGAGCTTAACAAAGACAGTAACCAAGGGTCACTATTTCTAGTGCCCAGGCATCCAACGTAATGCCTCGCCATACGTCCAGATACCGAGAGATTCTGCCTCCCACCAGGGTCTTGTGGGTTAAGGCCTCTAAAAGTGGATTTGCAGCAGCTGCAGCAGTGGCTGAGGAGGTAGTAGCCGCTGCTGTGGCTGATCTAGCACCTCTCCCTTTTCCACTACGAAAGGGTTTTCTTTTTTGTCCCCTCTGACTGGCCTGCCCTCTCCCTTTTCCAAAAGAGGAATAGAAGCGAAAAGGGCACTCTTCCCAGAAGATGACCCTGTGTAAGAGTGCTGCTGAGGTTGTCTTATAGTGGCGCAGAGTGACTTTGCTGCCGCTTTAATGGGTCTGCAGCTTCTCCAAACTCTCGTCCGCCTTGCTGCCAAACAACTTCAAGCCGTCAAAGGGCATATTAAGTAACCTGGATTGTACATCAGATGCAAAACCAGATTTTCTTAGCCATGCAAATCTACGCAGGACTGCGCTAGATGCCATGGATCTGCTTATGCTCTCTGCAGTATCCAGTCCCGACTTGAGGCACTCCTCCATAGCCTCCTTTCCGTCCTTAACTATCGCCAGGAAACCATCCCTCTCCTGGCCCACCGGGATGTGATCAACCGCTGCATCTAAACAGCTCCACAGGGTGTAAGTGAATCTAGCTAATGTGCAAGTCACATTAGTAGACTTAAGAGCCATGCTACCAGAAGTGAAAGCCTTCCTTGCCCAGGCATCAATCTTTTTATCGTCCCTGTCAGGACGCATAGAGGGATAAGCTGACTGTCTGTTTGCAGTCGCAGCCTGGATTACCAAACCTTTGTGCGAAGGGTGCTTTGATAAGTATTCCGGGTCTGAGGGAGCAAGTCTATACTTTCCGATAAATTTCTTATTCACCGCTGATATAGATTCAGGTGTTTCCCAATTTGTCATAACTCTCTTTTGGAGAGCTTTGTGGAAGGGAAGGACTGGGTCTTTCTGAGGTCCTTCATCTATGATGTCTGTTAGGTCATCCTGGTCATATCTTGGGGACACTGATTTCCACCCCATAAAATCTATCACCCTTCCCATGAGGTTTCTATACCCCGGTTCAGCATGGTCTGTGGGGTCAGGTCTTTCAAAATCTACCTCAGGTGAGGTATCTAAGCCACTGGCCGATAGTAGAACGTCATAAAGATATGAAGTTTTTGAATTTGTATCTATGAGTTCCTCAGGGACTTCCCTAGTCCCAAATCGAACCGCAGCAGAAGTAAGGTCATCATCAGAGGTTTGTTCCTCAAAAATAGCAGACATAGGTTTGAAATATTCTTGCTTGGGCTGAGGGTGGAAGACTTTTTCTGGCATAGGTGGGACAGACCTAGCTTTAGTTGTAGTTGTCATTTTGGAAGCCGGCATAAGAGATTTCCCTGAGAAAAGGCGTAGACGGCATCAATGGAATCGACAATGGCTTTGACGCACTCGAAGGAAAGCCCACAGGCATTGAGGGTAGCTTCGATGTCGAGTGAGGCTTCGACGCTGAGGCCGAAGGTATCAACGCCATTTTGGGCTTCGACGGATGCGTAGAGTCGATAGTCGACTTCGACGATGAAGAGGCCATTTTGTCTTCAGGCAACCTCGATTTATGCACCGAAGGTTTTTGTATAGTCTCATGAGGCGCTGGAGATTCATCGTCCGTCGACGCCCTAGACTTTTTGTCGGATTTAGAGTGAGACGTTTTGGATTGTGAACAGGGAAAAGCTCTCCACGTATCTTTTTTGAGGGGTTCGGGCCGCCTTCTCAAAAACTTTTAGCATTCAAGCCCTAAAGGCCTCCCATTTTTTTGGGGAATCATGCTTCGATGGACAAGAAATTAATCTTCTGTCAGGTGAAGAAGAAGAAGAGGACGAAGATCTATGATGTCGCTTTTTTTATCTTTTGGATGACAAGGAAGAAGACTTCCTCGAGCGACTTTATGACCTCGATCACCTCGACTCATGACGAGATTTAGGTCTTGATTCTCTCGAGTCTTTTAGCACACTTAAAAGACTCTTCTCCCACCGCTAGCTTACCTTTGCGTTCCTTAAGAGCCTTGTTCGACATTGCCTGGCACGACCCGCATTCGTCCACTCGATGGTCAGGACTAAGGCACCAAAGGCAGTTACGGTGAGGATCCGTAATGGACATATTTCTTCCGCATTTGAAACACTTCTTAAAACCCGTCTTGGGTGTAGTCAGGGTTGAAGAAGACATTCTCGAAGTGGGAAAAACTGACGCGCCGATAGATACACGAAGCAGAAGCTCGGAAAAACGGAACTGAACCAACGGGCACAGCTTGAGCCCTTTATACGACGGATGACGTCGACGTTCGACGGCGGTCTTCGAGGGACCAAGCTACGCTAGCACAGCGCCCTCTGGTGAAAAACTTCCGAAAAAGCAGCAAGCTGGCAAATATATCTAAGATGAGAAATACGTGGGAGGAAACAATCCATTCAAATTATGATTTCATCCAATAAGTTGCGTGAAGCCCAGATACAGTCCAAAGTGTTCTTGCTGTCGCCTCGCTGCCATGTGTGCGCCGGTGGAATGTCCCGTCTGGTACAACCATTCAGCATTGAACACTTTCTCAGGCATAGCTTGTTGGACCAAGGTTCGCCTCTATCCATTAACGGTATTACACTGTTTTTGCACTTAATTTTACGAGTCACCACTGAGTTGTTAAACCACAAATAGTTAAAGTCACTGCATACTATAATTACAGGGTCGTTGGATGATAGTAGACAATCATCGATCAGAGCGGTTAGAGCTGAGATGAATTTTGCTTCGGAAATCATTGCTGGGTTCCAGTATATATTAATTATAAGGGTCAATTGTTGTTTGGAAGTTGCTGAAATACTGGTTTGAAGAGTAGTGGCTTGCACAAACATAATGTTTTTTTTTAGGTGATAACATTTTCTATTCACCATTGTTTTTAATCATTGTGATCAAGCCAGAAAAGGGACAGCCAAACAGATGTTTCCCTGCTAGGTTCAAAAGGATTGTGTAGCCGTCACAAACAGGTAAATTGCAGAGCCATGCTTCTTGCAAGCAGACTATTGAGTTTTGGTCTGATAATTGCCATTTTTCCTGCAACAAATGGGCAAAGCCTCTAGTATTCCGTGACGTTAGAAAATGACAAAGATCCTTGTCACAAGCATTATGCTAGTGGGTATATTGATGTTGACGTCGGTGGCTTGGAGAGTTTTGTTTACCAATTGCATTCGAAGATTGCTTAGATTTAAGCTGTGTCCATAACTCCTCTCTTCTTTGTTCGTTAGATGTTTGAACAACCCTATGTTTGGGCGACCATTCTTGTTCCGGAACTTGATCTTCGACAACCTGCGATTCAAAGCCAAAAAACAGCAAGTCATCTTTTGCTTCCATCAAAGACGTCACTGACGACTTTGAGTTAGTATGTCAAGTAACCCAGTCTGAACGATCTTCCGACATGTATTCGACCAAGGCTACATCATCTGATTTTATAGAGCGTAGTTTTGTGACACTATGTAATATCTTTAGTATGTTGCATCTGTTTAGATTAACATCTTTTTGTTCTTTTAAGATGTTTTCGATTTGAACTCTCCATAGACCACTTCCTTGCCTTACATTTGTTTTTTGGCGCCGGTCATTTATGTGTCTCTCATATTTCAGCAATTATGTTAATGTTAATGTTAAAGGACATTTGTACCGCGCACTATCACCAACGGAGCGGTCCCTTGGCGCTCTGGCGGCTCTGAAACAGGGGGGGAGGTTGAGTTAGTGGGAGGAAGCAGGAAAAGTGGACGAGAGCAGTGATGTGCTGTTGACGGCCTCAGCCCGGTGGGTCCGTTGGCTGGGCCTGGGGTGTTTGCGGCCGGTAGTCATCGTGTACTGTTGTGCAAGGCTATGTGTAATTTTGTTTTGTTGTTGCAGTGTAGTGAAGTTTATGCGGTTTGTTGTGCTGTAGGTTTTGGTTGTGTTTGGTTTGGAGTTTGAGAGGTGTATGCAGAAGGGGAAATTGTTAGTAGGGGTTGGTTAGTTTGCGTCTCTGTCCTGAATTGAAGCGCTCGGCTTGCGTGGTCTCCCCTGTTGCGGGTCTGTCCTGATCTGGGTCTGACTGGCATACAGGTTCCTTACTCCTCTAGCTCCCGCCTCTAACATGCTCTCTCATAGCTCCCCTTATCTTCCATTCATACTCCTGTGGCCATTGCACCTGCCAATGACAACCTCTCAGGTAGTTGGGTGATTGCCAATATCTCGATAATTCCACACCCATGTGGTACTTGGCAGTAAATAATTAAGGGGTGGGCGAAAGTGTTGGTCGGATTGTCTGGGGTAGTTGACTCAGTCTCTGTGCGTATCGCCTGTGTTCCGGTCTAGCCGGTGTCATCCGTCCAAGTGCCGTGGGCCTTACTCTCTCGGGTCCGGGATGTCCGTGTCTTTTTGGTTTACTCATCCTTTTCCAGTTTTGGTCTCCTGATTTAGTCTGTGGTGCTGTAGAGCCAGGTTTTTAGTGATTTCCTGAATTTTAGGTGATCTTCAGTGTTTCTTATTTCTATTGGGATGTTGTTCCAGGTTTTTGCAGCTAAGTGGTAGAAGGAGGTGCCTCCAAGTTTTTTCTTATGGTATGGTTTGAGTTCCAGGCGGATTTCGTTGCTTGATTGGAGGGGTCTCGTTGGTTTGTAGACTGTTATTTTCTTTTGTAGGAATTTTGCTCCTTGTCCGCTGATTGCCCTGTGCGTTATGCACATTGTTTTGAAGGTGATGCGATGTTTTACTGGGAGCCAGTGTAATGTTTTTAGGGCTGGAGTGATGTGGTCTCTTCTGGATAGTTTGAGGAGTAGTCTTGCTGCTACATTTTGGATCCGTTGCAGTTTCTTCAGGAAGTATTGTGGTATTCCGAGGGAGAGGCTGTTTGCATAGTCGATTTTAGACATGATTAGGGCGACAATAGTGAGTGTTTTGTGTGTGAAGGAGAGGAAAGGTAGAATTCTTCTTGCCATGCGGAGGAGGAAAAAGCATTTCTTCACTGTTGCATTTATTTGTGGTTCAGGGTTAGGTTGTTGTCCATTAGGACTCCCAGATTTTTTACTACCTTCAATGGTGTTGGTGCGTTTCCCATTTCTGTTGGCCATGGGATGGTGGTTTCGTTCTCTTGGTCTTTGGATAAGATCATGATTTCTGTCTTTCCTGGGTTGATTTTCAGGTTGTTGGCATCCATCCAGTTGAAGACTTCTTTTAGACAGTCGGTTAGGGTTGGATGGTCGGCATTGGTATCTTTGATTTTGTAGATGATCTGAGTGTCATCTGCATAGTTGTAACATGTAATGTCGTATTTTTTGAAGATTCTGATGACCTGACCCCCCCCCTAGTTACTCTGTTCAACTCCTTCAGGGAAACGGGATCAGTAACCCCATTGATGCAGGAATCAACCACCATCCTCCTGCCCAAACCAGGAAAGGATTCGAGAAGCCTGACCTCCTATAGGCCGATTGCACTTCTGAACATTGACGCAAACATATATTCAAAAATTCTGGTGAACCGATTGAGTCGCGTCCTACCAAAGATTATCAACCCCGACCAGGCAGGCTTCATCTTACACCGGACGGCAGGTGACAACATTCGGAGAACCTTGAACCTGGTAGACGTTGCCTCCCGGAATTTCCAGAAACTGGTGTTAATGGCACTGGACGCAGCCAAGGCATTTGATAGGGTGGATTGGACATTCATGAAACACACCCTGGGGGCCTGCGGCTTTGGAACAACATTCCAAACGATGGTTCTAGCTAACTATAACAGTCCAAGAACCTTCCTGAGAATCAACGGGCATAGCTCGGCTCAGATCCCCCTGTCCTTCGGAACCAGGCAGGGCTGCCCGCTGTCATCCCTGCTCTTTGCACTCACCATGGAGCCCTTTGCCCAAAGAATTAGGCGAAACGACCAAATCAAAGGCCTACAGAGTGGCCCCACACAACACAAAAATCGCCCTATATGCGGACGACGTATTGCTTACGATCTCGGAGGCCCATTCGTCCCTGAAATATGCGCTACGAGAAATAGCCAGCTATGGTGAGGTCTCAGGCTTTACAGTAAACTTTGACAAATCATCGGCTTTAAGCATCGGCCTCACCCCGACAGAGCGGGAGCCACTGGCCAAGATGTGCCCGATAACATGGGAAAAAAAGGCCATCCCCTACTTAGGGGTCCACATCCCAGCTGACCCAAGAGACACGTATAAAGCTAACTTCCCCCGGTTGTTTAAAGAACTGGAAGGAGACCTGAAATGTTGGGCGACCCAAGAGATTTCACTGCTGGGGCGCATCACAGCCTGTAAGATGAACCTCCTTCCGAGGTTCCTATACGCCTGCGCCTCCCTCCCAGTAGCGATTCCCGCACCAACTCTCTGCGATATTCAGAGAAAGATGCTGAAATGTATCTGGAAAGGTAAGAGAGCGAGAATCCCCCTCAGAACTCTGCTAGGGGGTTCCAGACTGGGAGGGTTGGGGGTCTCAGACTTGCAGGTATACAGAGTGGTGGCTCAACTAGCGCAGGTCCAGGCGTGGCAAACTATTACAAACCCCCCTGGATGGGTAGTACTGGAACAATCGCTAGTGCCCATACCCTTACGATTTGTGCTGCACATCCCACCCCCCCCCCCCAGAGCACACTGGGGAGACCTCCTCCTATCAACCAAGCATACGCTAAGCTCCTTGGACTGGGCGCTGAAGCGAAAGGGAGTACTAAGAGGCCTGAGCCCACGATCCCCGGTCTTCCATAATCCGGCATTCTCACCTGGAGCGCACCCTCGCAACTTTCAGAACTGGATAAAGGGCGGGCTGGAGACTATAGACCAGCTATATATGGGAGAGATCCCCCTCACATTTGAGCAATGTAAGGAAAAGTTCCAACTCCAGGAGAGGCACAGATTCACCTATATACAACTACGTCACTGGTGCTCGCACCCCCAAACTTTGCAAGCAGCGACACGCCCTCCCACCGCCCTGGAACTCACACTTGGAGATCTTCCAGCTCGTGGCAGAGTATCCACCGTATATAGGCACTTCTTAAGCAACTTCCTGGTCACAAGAACCCGCTGCATGGCCCAGTGGGAAGCGGATCTAGGTCACCCAATAGAGGATCAAACCTGGGTAGACATATGGACCGGATCACACGCCTCATCCACCTGCATTTCCAACAGGGAATGTGCGTACAAGATCATGCTACGCTGGTATTACCCGCCCCTTAGACTCCACCATATAAATCCATAATTGGACCATTCCTGTTGGAGAGGATGTGACCATCCAGGCTACTTCTTCCATATGTGGTGGGCCTGCCCAAAGATCCAGCAATTTTGGAAGACATGCTTGGGGACCATCACACAAATTACCGGAACAGCGATCCCACTGGAACCAGAGCCAGTCTTGCTGGGAGCTCGGATCCCCGCGATCTACCCACGCTCCGGGACCAGATCGAAACTACTGACGCACTGTCTGCTAGCGGGGAAAATGGTGTTGGCCCGCTCTTGGAAATCCCCGGAAGGCCCTCACATGGCCCAATGGTGGACTAAACTTTGGGACATTTTGATTGCGGAGAAGGTGACGGCAGCGCAGGCGGGAACTCTCCACCGATTCCAGAATATTTGGCCCCCAGTGCTTGAATATGACCAGCGCTTCCCCGCCCTGACCTACAAACCCACCAGGGCTCGATGGATCCTGAAGGACCAAGAGCCCCCTGAGGGAGACACATATACGATGAGGTGCAAAATGGGCAATCTAGGAGGAAAGATTCTACCTCTGAGGACCAAGGGGAAGGGGGGACGGGGGGTCAGGGTGGAAGATCTGCCAGGGGGGAAAAAAGGACTGGGGATCAACATGCTTAAATACTTGTTGCTTACAATGTTTTGTAAATATCAACCTGCCTTGATTTAAAATAAACAAATAAAAAAAAAAAAGATTCTGATGACCAGAGTCTGATAGATGTTGAAATATAGTGGAGATAGTGAGGATCCTTGCGGTACTCCACAATCGTTGACTCGTGGAGTGGATTTGAAAGGTTTTATCCATACGGTTTCTGTTCTGTCTGCTAGGAATGATTTGGTCCAGCATAGTGCTGTGTCTGTTATGCCTATGTCTTCTAGCCTTTTGGTCAGGGTGTCGTGGCTAACTGTGTCAAAGGCTGCGGAGAGGTCGAGCAGAGTAAGGGCTGAGGTAGTGTTTGAGTCTGTGTTAGTTCTGAGGTCGTCCCAGATGGATAGTAGTGCTGTTTCCATTCCTCTCGCTGGTCTGAAACCAATTTGAGCTTGGTCCAGCAGGTGGTATTTTTCCACGTGTTCTTGGGTTAGTTTATATACGTAGGTTTCTAGAAGTTTCGCCGGGTAGGGGATGTTGGAGATCGGCCTGTAGTTAGAAAGGTCATCTAAGTCACCACTTGTGTTTTTTAAGAGTGGCTTGATGTATGCTGATTTGAAGATCTTCGCTACAGTCCCTGTTGAAAGTGATAGATTTAGAAGGTTTCTGTAGTGTTCTGCTGGCGATCCTTGTGCGATCCTTGCGCGAGGATTGATTTGTAGATGTCTGGGGAACATGGGTCCATGGGTGATCCCGCTTTCTTGCTTCGTTTAACCAACATTGCAAATTCCTCTGCTGATATTTCAGGAAAGCTTCGGAGTTTGTGTTGTGGTTCCGAGTTGGGTTCATTATGTTATAGTTTGTTTTGGATTTAATTTAACAATGGAACTATTTGTTTTCGAAGGTATGTTGGCAGCAAATTGGAGCGGTTCTTTATCATTCGTGTCTACTCAAGGGTCAATAGTGTTCGACACTTTTTGCTTTTTTTTCAGACGCACCACTTTGAGCCACAGAAACACTCGGCTCACTAGGCTTTGGCAGACAGGCTTTGATTTTTGAGCCAAGGGATGGATGTTCTCCACCGACTATGTTGATAGAAACATCGCCATCATCATCAATTGGATAGGTTGAAAATTCACATAACTCAATTGAGGCATCAGAAATTGACTCCTCGTCATCATCAGAGTTTTCTCTTGATCGGTTTGAACATTTAGATGGTCTATTTTGTCCAGCTTCATTTGATATTTTTTGAAGTTTCGGCATGTCTTTCCCGGCACGCACAAATATGTCGGTTCGTAGAGGTGTTGTGAGGTTCCTAATATATTTTCTTGCGTCATTTGTGCAGGCTCTCTTAGCTGCTGGTCTCTGAAATGGGGGCGTTTTAATTGAACTTTCTTAACATCATTTTTTAGGTGTTTGGTCTTCCCCGGCACTTGATGGAGATTAAGAGCACTTTTAAAAATTCCAAATGACAATTTATTTGTCAAATTTCCACAGTCGGGACCGACTGTGCTCTGTGATTTCCTTAGCCCCATTTAGACCATGATCGGACTTCGCAGCAACAGGCGGTGTGTTTATACTGGGTACTAAATCGGAGGACACAGCTGATGGCACACTTTCACTTATGTGTGGGAGCACCGAAGACACTGACCATTTTTTTTGTGATGGAACTTTACTTATCGAGGTTCTCACTGGGTTTGAGGGAGCATCTATGTGAGTATCAATGCCTGTTGACACGGGATCACTACTTGTCACCATGCCAATCACTGGATGTAAAGTATTCTCCATGATGCTTGCAAGAGATTTTGATACAGCGTTTGCCACGGCGTTTGCTAACTCACAGGACTCGTCTCCCAAGGATCGCCTTGGTGTCTTTACGTTGTGCCGCATTTTGTACATTCTATGACTGCCTCTATCATATCAGATTTATCACAAGTTGCTTGTCGGGCAACATCGCTTGAACGTGATTGCCATTTTAGTGAGGTTTCGGCTTCGTGATCGAGTCCTTTAGTTACGTTTTGCGAAAAAACCTCCAGTGAAAGGAGCTTGTTATTCATTGTTGATAACAGGGACATTTGATTGCGTACTGCCTCATTTAAAGATTTGTAAAGTTTCATAAAAGGCAAGAGAGCAATCGAGGTAGCAGCAAGAACATTATTATGTATTTGGATGCCGGCGGCTGTTGACAGAGAGCCTTTAGCATTTTGATCGTGTTTTACGCCGGCAGGTACCAATTTTCCATGGGAGCCAGTGGAAATGTTTTCTTTCGGTGACCCAGAATTTCTTGGATTTGCATCGGCTATCTTCTTGCCCGCCCGCTTAGGAGCCAAACTGTCCACACATCTTGCCGGTGAAGAAACTGTTAAGATGTTTCTGTGAGGAGTACTGGTATTTTGAGGCAAGTTTTCAGCTGGCAGCGTCTTTCCGTTGTTCTTATTTCCATAATTGGTGGTGTATCTACGGATATAGCTGTCATTCAGGCGGTCCTGCATTACCAGGAAGTCTGCTTTAAGCCTTTCAGTAAGGCGGGCTTCCCGTGCTGTAAATGCTGCCAAGGAATATCGACTACCAGAGATTCCAGCTGATTGTTCAAACAACATTTGAGAGTCATTTCTTTGCAGTTTTTCTCCAGCATCAGATTCCACATTGTCATTGACACAGGCAGGCATTGTACATCCCTGATCGGCAGCCTTATGTAGCTGTTTATTTACCAATATGTCAGCTTGTGCCTGCATCGGTGTAGGCTGTTTAATATCACCACTTTTTTGCCTAACCTCAACCGGTATGATAGGTGTAGCAAAGGCATGATTCTGCTCATTTGTCTGTGCGCTCTGTACTTGCAAGTTACCTGAGACGCAAGCACTGCGCGAGTCTGCCGCCAAAAATGGCGAACTGATTAAGGAAATTGCATCGGATGGCAGATTCATCGCCATTAAGTCTGAGTCTGTAATTCCAAATGGCGATACTTGTGCAAAGTCACAGGCGTCGAAGTAAACAGAGGGGGAGGGACGCAGCGGGACCTCAGGCTCACTATATTCACTGAGATGACAAAAGCAATGACCAGAGTCAGTCACCAGAGACCGTTTACTTTTTCCATCGTTGTTCAAATTTGGATGTGAATTCCCCAATATTTTTGATGACAGGGCTGCCAATGAGGGGACCATGCGGCTAACAGCACAGGTATTGACAGCAGAGTCGCATGGTTTGTCACATACAGCCAGTAATCTTACCTCCAATGGCACACAATTCACAGGCTTGCGACAAAATAGAAGGGATTTTTGGCGAGTCTGGGGTCCCTGCGGAATCGTGCATGCCTACCCCGTCACTGCAGTCACACGATTCGTGACTGCAGCGTGGTCGTCTTTGAGCGTCTTTGAGCGGGCTGGGGTGAACTGTGGCTGACTGAACTCGTCTCCGAACTCTGCGCCACGCTCCGCGCTTGGGCACGGCTTTTAGAGACAGGCTCTAAGAATTAAAGGTACAGAGTTCCAAATTTTGCCAAGACGTTGCTGCAGCTCCTCACAAGGTGCTCACTGGACAGAGTTCTGGGGCTGAATGAACTCGTTTCCGAACTCTGCTATGTTGTATTATATGTACCTGTAAGAAATGCACCCAGATGCCTCAGGGCTCGGTGCGCTATATAAATAAATAAGTTTGTGCCTGTGTGTGTTTCTGTGCGAGGGCTGATATATAAAGCACGGACATGAAAATGTGATAAAATCAGGCACTGATGCCCCGATTCATACCTTGGCGCAGTGAAGGTGCGAAACAGCATGATTCACTGCGCCAAAAGAGGACGCCCAGGCTCCACTAGTATTCTCAAGTGGGCCTGGGAGTCCTCGTAGAGCATGACAGTGCACTGTGTGGATTGCGCCTGTTTTCAGTTGTAACGGGCGCAACCAAATATCTGCAGCATTTTTGTAAAATAACGACAGAATCGTTATTCTGCGAAAATGCTGCCGAGAACACAGAAGTAAGCAGCTTCAACGTTGCAGAAAACAACGTTGAAGCTGCTTGCTTTGGTGTATGCTCCAGTCTAACGGCACCAAAATGGTACTGTATATGTGCACTATTTTAGCGCACATATTAAACTGGGGGAATGCCACAAGAATGGCCTTCAAAAAAGCCAGGTCACGAATGTGGCGGTTGCTAGGTTGGGTTCCAACCCATCCTAGCAACCACCACATGTATTCCGAAAGTGGCGCAGTCCTTCCGACTTAGGAAGAATGCGCCACCTTCACAATAGGTCCCGAGTCCCGAAAAGGATGTTAACCCTTTTAACGTTCTTTTCGGTATTTAACACCTGAATGACAATAGGGGCCCGAGGCACCTATTCTGAACTTGGCACAGTGAAGCTGCTAAACAGCATGATTCACTGCGCCAAAAGAGGATGCCCAGGCTCCACTAGTATTCTCAAGTGGGCGTGGGCGTCCTCGTAGAGCACAACAGTGCACTGTGTGGATTGAGCCTGTTTTTATTTGTAATGGGCGCAATCCAATCTCGGGAGCATTTTTGTAAAATAAGGACATATTCTTTATTTTACAAAAATGCTGCCGAGAACACAGGTGTGTATTAACACGTTCCTTCCTATACACTAAAGTGAGCAGCTTCAACATTGCAGCATGTTGAAGCTGCTTACTTTGGTGTATAGGAAAGTGTTCATATACAACACACGGGTGAATATGAACATCATTTAAAGCGAGCAACTTCAACGTTGCAAGATGCAACGTTCAAGCTGCTCAGTTTGGTACAAATGAAAGTGTTCATATACACCGTGTGTTGTATATGAACACTTTCAGGTACACCAAAGCAAGCAGCTTCAACGTTACTGCAACGTTGAAGCTGCTTGCTTTGGTGTAGCTGAAAGTGTTCATGTACAACACACGGGTGTATATGAACACTTTCCATTTACACCAAACAAGGCTTCTTGTGACACTCCTCCAGTTTAACGCCACCAAAAGGCTACTGTATATGTGCGCTAGTTTAGCACATTTATTAAACTGGCGGAGTGCCACAAGAGAAGCCCTCCAACAAGCCAGTTTACGAATGTGGTGGTTGCTAGGTTGGTTTCCAAATCATCCTAGCAACCGCCACATATATTCCGAATGTGGCGCATTTCATCCGACTTCGGAAGAATGCGCCACCTTCAGAATAGGTTTTAAGTACCGAAAAGGTTGTTAACCCTTTTAACGTCCTTTTCGGTACTTAACACCTTGATGATAATATAGGCCTGAGAAGTTAAGCTTTGTTTTTAAAATAGCCTTTATCACCCGTTTGTCTACAAAGCTCTAGGAAGCACGGCACTGGCGGACACAGTGGTGCACAACAGAAGTGGTCAGCTGACTGGCATTAATGTAAGCGCGTGAATAAAGCAGAGTTAAGTGCACCCATATCCCGTGAGGACGTGTCTCTTTGGGGCAGTCTCAGCCAAACCCTGCACGCCCTCCATACGACAGTGGAGACACTACACTGTTCTCCAACATTTTGTCTGTTGCACACACCACGTCCCTGGCAAACTTCTTCGTACTGTCCCTTTTTCCCCCTCGCGTGTCCCAAAAACACTGCCACCACACATGGAAGAGTTCCTCTCAACCCTCCTTGCCGAAACAGAAAACACTGCCGTTTTCAAACATGTTACACAAACCGTCACCCATTTTGACTTGCACATCATTGCTGTGTTGCAATGCTTCTTCTCCGGCACCCCTCGTTGCAATGCCAGTGACGTAACACCTGCGGGGCCTGCATCCTCCCACGTCGCTCACAGATCCGCAGCCTCCCCATTCTTCTGTGCCGAATGTGTCCATCCTATTCTAACCCAGGCCACATGACCAATGGAACCTGCATAGCACTCTATGCAACCGTCTGACAGCAGTAGCTCACCCTCTGTGGACGGGGACATACTTCCTCATCCCTCCATTGACACATCTGACGCCGGGAGCCAGCCCTTCCACACATCAGCCTGGTTGCCTGCCATCCAAACAACCAGGGATGCTGCAACGTTGACGGATCACTGGCCACCTGATACTGTCGGCAGAATTACCCCCAGCACTGCCAAAACTCTCACTCCACCGCCACCAATGTCAGTGCCCCCACCCAGGTTGGCGGAGAAGACAACGACTTCAGGGCAAGATGGTTCATTTTTCCAAGAGTGACAATGAAGTTGAGGATGACCAATGTTTAAATCTGGGCGTTTCCACTATTGGTACAGAGCTGGTGAAGGAGGCAACGGCTAATCAGCCTTACCATCTGTGTCTCACTGAGGAAACGTCAACAGCAATTGGCAATGCAGTCTCCTAGGAAATGATGGAGGGTGTGATATCGGAAGCTTTGCTGCAGACCTCCATGGTTAAGAGGGGGCTGGGTGATGAACCAGACAATACAGGGAGATGCCAGCATATTAAGGAGCTTATTCTACGCAATCTCAATTCATGTGCAAATGTTGCAGAATGTGGTGCCTGGGTTGACTCATTGGACAAGGGTCCTTCAAGTGCATATCTTGAGGGCGGAAAATTCCTGTCAAACAAACCAGACCTATGACAGGGTTAACCGACATTGCCAAACTAATACAAATGAAACCTCTGTTATAGGAACACTTACCAGGGAAACTGCTGAAACTGTGGTCCATCAGGCACTGTCAAGTCCTCAGAAAAGTGGTAGACCCTTCCCATGGTATTATCTCAACATCTTTAAAGACTGCTGGGTCTGTGGCTAGCCCTAATATCACATCTTACTCTTCATTCTCAAATGATATTCGCATTAGAACGGCCCAAATGCTGAATATTGCTGAACCGACACCAAGGGGATTTATTCTGCACTTGAGGAACATTATGCTTACCAATGTTGAGAAGCCTAGGGGCCCCGAGAAAAGGACAGCGCTGAGAAATAAAGTCCTGGCATGGCTTCATCAAAGAATGGCCCAAAGTTGTATCAGAACACAGGACATGAGTCTTACGCAGGGTGCACATTAATAATTGGTGTTCTATGGACAATACCAATTGCATTGTTAAAGGATGCAGTCAAAGTAACTTCCCATTGTTTTTGTGCCAATGTAAAAACCTATGTAACATGTCTCCATATACCAAGTTGAGAATTATTTTGAACTGATATCCTGTTTCATTTGTAGGAATCATGGCCCGTCTATCTCGGTTTTACCCTTGGTTGTTAGGTGTATTTTATGGTATGCGTTATTGTATGCTTTGTCAGCACACTGAGGCCTACGGGAGTGTTGGGTTTATATTAGAAATAAATACATCCAAACATGCCCCCTGCAGCAGCATCACGCCTGTATACACACGATCCAGCAGCTGAACACCACAGGTCCTATGAACGCCAGGGATCAAACTACTCAGTGCGTGACCCCTTCACCCCCTTTGCTGGTACCTCCTGGATGCCGTGTGGATGGCCACTCCTCAGGGTACCTTGCTTGTGCACCATCTGCTGCTTCCCTGCAACAGCACCAGCTTCCTTTTGCCGCAGAAACAAGACCAACTTGTTGCCAATTAAATGACCAAAGGTTCTCGGTCTTAAGAGACCATGATGGACACCACAGGTAAGATAGCAGGGGTCTTTATTCCAACTCAGTTGTACACTTATATGTCCAAATGTAGCTTGCACAAACACTGGCCCATCCACACCCCAAGCCAGCTCCCATCCAACTACCACTCAACAGAACACTCACCACAATCCACAACCAGCATTCCAAGCCAACATTCCAAAGCCCTAATGTCCTAGCAAGCACATTAGTACACGTAGCATTTACATCAAAACAAATTTTCAAGCTCCAAAAATGAGAGTTGACCAGGGCATGGTCCTGACAGGGGTTAGGACCTTGTGAACGCCCCCATCACCAATGCTTGTGAATGGGTGGTCGCAGACCCAGTGGCCCTTGACGTCATCTTGCAGTATTGGTTGCACTCATATGCTTTCTAGAATGCATGGATACTGTTGAAATGTTGTTCCTATTAGGTTCGTTTCACTTTGTGGATACTGTGAAGGGTGTAATGCTAGTGCTAAATTCCCCGATACCGATGGATATTTGAAGATTTTTCAAACTTAAGCCATGCTTTTGTCACAGACACCAATTTCAGGGAAAATTCAGGACTAAAGTTGATTGGTGGCGGTTCAGCCTTCCCCTAATTGCTGAAGATTATTTGACTTAAAAGCATCCCCCTGTTGCCTCTAGGGCACCCCCCCTGAGAATGGCATTTGAATTGTGAAATGTAATGAGTTGCCATGAGGGATGGTTAGTATATCAAGGTCTTTTTTTTTCAGGGAGCTCCCCATTGAGGATCTGGGGCCCAGCCTCTGTGAGAATAGCCCCCTCTCACTAGCAACGTAAATGCAGTGGCATGCTTTGCGCAAGTTCCATCTGCTCATCTGTGGCCAAGCACTTACAGGGATGGTCCTCAACTGTTTGGCCCGGCTATGCCCAGGAGGCTCCAAAGCCCAAGCTAGAATACCTGGCACTGGGATGTAAATTAAATCCTTTCCCAAACTCCCAGGGCTAACTTATCCCATGGGATTCTCCGGCTCCGCCTGCTGGTTGTTCATAAGGGCTTTTACTGTGAAGTAGCTGGGATACAAAGGAGCCTGAGAAAACCCTGTAGTCGAATATAGGTGTGCATCTGTGTTACACGCAAAGGTGTGTTGCATGTTTGTGCCTGTGTGCGTTTCTGTGTGAGGGCTGATATATAAAGGACGGATATAACAATGTGATAAAATGAGACACTCAGACGTTAAGCTTTGTTTTTAAAATAGCCTTTATCACTCACCCATTTGTCTAAAAAGCTCTAGGAAGCAACTACATTAAGTAACATTTCCTATGCTCAAAGGTGAGAGGGAGGAGTGCGCCTTCCTTACTTGACTCAAGCCAATGAGTGTGACTTATTAGAGCCAAAGGGAAATCAACAATCAAGTTCAATGAAAGAGAATAGGCAGCATGTACAATTCGATGTGGTGCCTTAAAAATGGTGACACTGTGGAGTGGTGCACTAGCCAAGAGCAAGAATATATTGAGGAGGATGGAAAACATGTAAGATGTTTGCATAAGGAAATGGATGTCCCTATGCCCCCTCTCAAAATGGGACTGTGTGGGACAAGGAGTGGTCCATGTGGCACTGGTTCCATGCAATAATGTCCCCGCAAAAATGTCTCCTGACAAAAAAGTCTCAGTTTTTTGCAGAGACATTATTACATTGAACATGCGGGGGAGCAGGGGAAACTTCGCAACCCGTCCCCATAAACAATGTCCCCATATACAATGTCGCCAATGGCTTCTCCAGCGACATTATGTATGGGGACATTATTACCTGATATCGTAGCACTGTGGTTGTGGCAGCTCTCAAAAATCTAGCAAATGAAGAGACCAAAAAGAGCTCTCACAAACATACCACGGTGTTGTGATGGTATCAATCTAGAGGCTAACAATCAAATGTGTTTGTGTAGATTGCACAACGAGCAATGTGCCTGAGCTTTAAACCACATCTTCTGGAATCATGGCTGCCCATTTGGCTGAGAAGACAGCTTTCAACCTTGATGTCGGTGTCATCTAGAGCAAGGGTCCTTCCGGTGAGTGAGGAAGCAAGTTATCAACTTGGAGATCAGCATAATCTAGGAACATAGACAGTCAAATGAAGGTGTATTATCTGGAACCAAGCACAATGCAGGTAACTAGTGGAGAAGATGATCTACAGATGGCCTATTCCATAGGGGAAAAGGCAGGCACAGCTGTTCACTTGGCACCAGGGCTGTCCAGCTCAATCTGCGAACCAATGTTAGCTGTGGTCAGGGGACTGTCCAAGAATGACACAAGAGGAAGCATAAAGCATTAGTCATAGACCAGGGACTATTCAAGCCACACAGGATTGAGGGTAAATCTGTCCAACCAAATGTAAGTGTCATGATCTCTGCTTCCAAAAGATCAGGACTTGCCCGACTCCCTTGGAAGCAGACCCATAACCCCGGTTCCGAGTGCCAGCCAGTCCCAATTGGGACCTTTTGGACCCTGTCCTGGCGCCAGTGGCACCAGGCTCATAAAGATGCCCAGTCCCAGCGCTGGAAGCGCCAGGCTCATAATGCTTGGGTGGACTTACCTGCAGCAGACCATGCTGCTTACTTACCTGCCAGTTGAACCCCTGATCCTCTTCTGTTTGGGACTACTTTTCCTGTTGGGTGGGGCAGGAGCCACTCCCTAGGTTCAGAACACTGGAACTCTTCTGGAAAGCAGGAACTCTTTTCTTACCTAGGCGTGGCTGTGGAAGGAGACACCTAAGCACTACAGGAGGCTATTTAAACCACACCCGATGGATGAATCTTGCTTTGCGTTATTCTGCATTCTCTGCAGCAGAACGCTCATCGTGTCTTCTGCTTCTGATCCTGGGCCTAAGGGAACAAAGGCTTACCATCCTGGAATCCAGTCTTCAGCAGCACCTGTAAAGACAAAGAAAGAACAGGTTAGCACTACGGTCTTCAGTGGCAGCGCATCTCTTACCTGGTCCATCGGCTGTCACCAACGCCTCGCGCTGCATTCCGGCATCTGAAAGACAAAGGCTTACCTACTCTTCGCATGCTCCAGAGGTCTTCGCACTGCATTCCGGCATCTGAAAGACAAAAGCTTACCAGCTCTTCGCACGCTCCGGAGGCCTTCGGCGCTGCATCCCGCATCTGAAAGACAAAAGAAGGTGCGTTTAAAGACATTGGGCAACTTTATTACTCACGTGCCATTACTCCTTCCCACGCCAAATCCAGTGGGTATTCCAGCACCCTTCAGCTTCTCTAAAGCTCCGAACTTGTACCTGCAAGATAAAAGGGACAGTTAGTGCGCATCGTGAAGCAGGCTACAAGCGCTTACTTACGTGCTTCCAGGCGCTTCTATTCCTCACGCGGGTTCGATATTCAACTCTCATCAGCCCGCCATCCGCCATCGCCGGAACCCTGCAAAACAAGAGATATCATTACAAAAGACTTTTAAGACATTTGAAGTGCCCAGAACTTACCGTTCGTGCAGTTAACGACGGACAGCAGTCCTCTGAGGTCAAGAGGCCTGCACCCTTATCCAGTGAAGAAACTGGTTACGGCACCCTGTCCCGAGGCAGATGGAGAGCTTGGCGTTCACTTACCTAAGCTGAGGGTGTTAACCTTTGGTGTTCTACAGGAGAAGAGAAAGGGAAGAGGAGAGAGGCACCCAATATCCCCAGTTCATTAATCCCATATTTTCTATCTGCAGACATCTTACTCTTCGAGTCAGACATACAGTGCACAGAGGTCCAGCCCAAAGAGCCAAGAAGTGCATGCAGCCCGTCCGGAAACGAATGCTCTAAGAAGGGAACTGATTATTTCCAAGGAGCGAACAGACGATCTCGCTAGACAATTGCTACAGTCACAAGCCGGACAAACTCCGTTACCCGCATCATGGGCAAATCTTCCTTCAACATCCTCTACGAACCCAGTGCAGATCAACCTACCTGGGAATGTACCTCTGGCTCCGCCCGAACGATTTTCTGGTGACCCAAAGAGGTTTGCAGTATTTATTAATCAGTGCCGGTTGCACTTCTTATGCCGGCCAGCAGCCTTTCCAACTGATCAAGCTAAGGTAGCTTTCGTGCTTTCGTACCTTAGTGGCAATGCGGCAGACTGGTCGATCCCTCTAGTTAATCAAGATGATCCGGTTCTCCATGATTTTCAAGCTTTTCAGCTCAGTATGGAAAAACTGTTTGCAAGACATTCACAGGGGCAGGCCTTGGACAATGAGCTCCTTTCATTGCGACAGGGTAATCAAGACCTTTTGGCTTATATTGCGTCTTTCAACAGACTGATAGTGGAAACTCGATGGCCTGAGGACAAAAGGATTACTCTGTTTTATAGAGGTCTACGTGGAGAGCTCAAAGATGTGTTAGCCCAAGTAGTGAATCCCCCGCAAGATTGTTCGGACTATATTGACTTAGTCGTTCAAATTGACCACAGACTGCAGAACAGGAAGGCCGATCGTTCCAAGTTTGATGCTCGAGTATTTTCCAAACCACCAACTCCTACCAAAGGAGTAGACTCCGGGGAACCCATGCAAATAGGGGGCCTGAAAGGACCACTAACACAAAAGGAGCGGGAAAGGAGAAAACAGCTGCAATTATGCCTCTATTGCGGAAACTCGGGGCACTTTCTTCGAGACTGTCCGGTGAAACCAGCCAAGAAGGCAGTAGGAGCTGCAGTTACCAGGGTCACAAACTCTGAGCAGGGAAACGACCTCGCCCGACAAGAATAGAGGTCCTCTTGCCGAGCGTTAAAACCAGTTCCGTGACCTCGCATTTCGTGATACCTATGGTCCTCATTAGCCCTGAACATCCGGATCGATTACATGCGATTGAAGCTTACGTCGACAGCGGTGCCATCGGCAATTATGTGGATCATGAAATGGTTTTGAGGATGAATCTGACTCTTTGTCCAAAGGCTGTAAAGGACGTCATTACTACGGTGGATGGTACGGAGATAGCCTCCGGACCAGTAACGCATACCACCCAAGAAGTGACGCTAGTAAGTCAAGATGGACACCATGAGAAGATCGTGTTCGATGTGATCAATGCCCCTCAGTTCCAGATTATTCTAGGAATTCCTTGGTTAGAGAAGCACAATCCTCAGATCGATTGGCGAGCAAGAACGGTTCAGTTTCCAGAATGTGTCTCTACTTGTCACCCTCGACCTGGTGTTGCACTGGCAGCAATTTCCTCGGAGGCTCCTCAGTTACCTCCTGAATACCTAGAATTCCAAGATGTTTTCCGGAAGGACCAGGCTAACTCTCTACCTCCTCATAGGTCTTATGATTGCCAGATAGACCTGATACCTGGATCTACTCCTCCTTGTAGTAGAATTTATGCCCTCACCGAGCCTGAGAATCTTCACCTCCGACAATACCTGGATCAATACCTAGCGAATGGGTTTATTCGTCCTTCCAAGTCCCCTGCTTCCTCAGCTTTGTTCTTCGTTCCAAAAAAAGAAGGGGACCTTAGAACTTGTATAGATTATCGCGCCCTGAACCAGATCACCGTTAAGAATAGATATCGGTTACCTTTGATCCCTGAACAACTGGACCAAGTCAGAAAAGCATGCATATATACAAAGCTGGATCTTAGAGGAGCCTACCACTTGATACGAGTAAAAGAGGGCGATGAATGGAAGACGGCCTTCCGCACCAAGTATGGGCTATTTGAATATCAGGTCATGCCCTTCGGACTTTGCAATGCCCCGGCCGCCTTTCAATATTTTATGAACGATGTCCTCAGAGAGCTCATAGATGTGTGTGTTGTTGTTTACATTGACGACATCCTCGTTTATTCTTCATCGGAAACTGAACATCGGAAACACGTGAAAATGGTCCTCGAGAGATTGCGTCAACACAAACTTTTAGCTAAATTGGAAAAATGTGTTTTCAACGTGACTGAAGTTGAATTCTTGGGATTCATATTATCACCTAGCGGAGTGCGTATGGATTCAAAGAAGGTCGATGCAATTCTCAAATGGCCATCGCCATCCTCCGTAAAAGGTGTTCAAAGCATGTTAGGCTTCGCTAACTTTTACCGCAGGTTTATCCCCGAATTCTCTCGAATAGTCCAGCCCATCACCGCCTTGTTAAAGAAAAACAAACGTTTTGAATGGTCTACCGAGGCGGAACAAGCTTTCCAGAATTTGAAGACTAGATTTATCTCTGCACCGATCTTAAAACATCCTCGCCCAGAACTCCCCTACATCGTTGAAACTGATGCTTCGAGCCTTGCCATGGGGGCAGTTCTATCACAAAAGGACCCAGTAACCAATCAGTTGCATCCCATGGCATTTTGGTCCCGCAAATTCTCACCTCCTGAAATCAATTACACTATTACTGATAAGGAACTTCTAGCTATCAAGTCCGCCTTTAAGGCTTGGCGGCATTATCTTCTGGGGGCCCGACACACCGTTACTGTGATTACAGATCACCGAAACCTGCAATATTTGAAAACCGCAAAAGCTCAATCCTCTAGGCAACTCCGTTGGGCACTATTCTTTGCCGAGTTTGACTTCATAATTAACTATCGACCTGGTACAAAAAACGGTAAAGCTGATGCCCTTTCTCGGATGGGAGTGGAAGAACATTTGATCAATCCTAAACCTGTACCTATCATTCCCGAACAAAGAATTCTAGGTGTAATCGCCACACAATCCATAGAGGAAGTTAAGGATAAAGCCAGGCTTCTGGTAACTCCAGCAGACATACAGAATTGGCATCTGCAGGGAAAGGACTTTACGGTGAAGGACAACCTATTATATTTCCAAGAACGGTTATACCTGCCCAGCACAGATTTACAGAAAAAGGTAATCTCTTGTTATCACGATTCTTTAATGGAAGGACATCCCAGTATGACCAAGACCTCGGAAAAGATCAAGCGCTACTTCTGGTGGCCGTCTTGGAAAAAAGATATCAGAGACTTTATAATGTCCTGTGGAGTATGCGCCCAAAACAAGAGTCAAAAGGAAAAACCAGCCGGCCTCTTACGCCCTATTGACATCCCGCCTCACCCTTGGCATACGCTTTCTATGGACTTCATCACCGATCTACCTCCATGCTCCGGATACAATACGATCCTAGTAATCGTGGACCTATTCTCCAAGATGGTGCATTTCATTCCACTCAAAGGCTTACCAACAGCAGCAACTCTGGCCCGAGAATTTCTCGAAAACATCGTCCGACTGCACGGTTTTCCTTCAGTTCTAATTTCGGATCGAGGTAGTCAATTTATTTCTCATTTTTGGCGAAGTTGCTGTCGGTCGGCTCAAATTGATGTGAGACTTTCGACCAGCCACCACCCTCAAACCGACGGACAAACCGAGAGGACCAATCAAACTCTGGAACAGTATTTGCGCTGCATGCTACAACAAACTGAAAAAAACTTGGAAAGATATCCTTTGGATAGCCGAATATGCCTACAATAACTCTGTCCACTCGGGAACTGGGAAGACCCCGTTTTTTCTTTTATACGGTAGTCACCCTCGAACCTCGGAGTTGGATCCACTCCAAGATCTTGGAACACCAGCAGTAGACCACCTACATTCTACAATCACCCAAGCCTTTAAGGAAGCCGTTTCTCACCTTCAAAGGGCTAAAGAACAATACAAGAAAGGAGCAGACCAACATCGGAAGGAAGCCCCCCAATATCAAGTAGGAGATCAAGTCTGGTTATCCACCAAATATCTACCTCTAAAAGGACCACGCACATTCAACCCAAGATACCTTGGTCCCTATTCCATCACTACCATAGTAAATCCAGTAGCGGTCAAGTTGGACTTGCCCCCTCACATGAAGATACATCCAGTCTTCCACGTCTCTATATTAAAACCTGTGCAACCTCAAACCCGACTAACTACATCTCCAAAACCTATTCTAGTTGATGGAGAACTCGAGTTTGAAGTCAAAAGCATCCTGGATTCCAAGATCTCCAAATCTAAACTATTTTACCTGATTGACTGGAAAGACTACGGTCCCCAAGAAAGATCCTGGGAACCTGCAGAACATGTCCACACGCCTCGTCTAATCAAAAGATTTCATCGAACATTTCCTAACAAGCCCAAACCCCCGGAGAAGCCCGGTTTGGGAGGGGCCTTGAGGGGGGGTGCTGTCATGATCTCTGCTTCCAAAAGATCAGGACTTGCCCGACTCCCTTGGAAGCAGACCCATAACCCCGGTTCCGAGTGCCAGCCAGTCCCAATGGGGACCTTTTGGACCCTGTCCTGGCGCCAGTGGCACCAGGCTCATAAAGATGCCCAGTCCCAGCGCTGAAAGCGCCGGGCTCATAATGCTTGGGTGGACTTACCTGCAGCAGACCATGCTGCTTACTTACCTGCCAGTTGAACCCCTGATCCTCTTCTGTTTGGGACTACTTTTCCTGTTGGGTGGGGCAGGAGCCACTCCCTAGGTTCAGAACACTGGAACTCTTCTGGAAAGCAGGAACTCTTTTCTTACCTAGGCGTGGCTGTGGAAGGAGACACCTAAGCACTACAGGAGGCTATTTAAACCACACCCGATGGATGAATCTTGCTTTACGTTATTCTGCATTCTCTGCAGCAGAACGCTCATCGTGTCTTCTGCTTCTGATCCTGGGCCTAAGGGAACAAAGGCTTACCATCCTGGAATCCAGCCTTCAGCAGCACCTGTAAAGACAAAGAAAGAACAGGTTAGCACTACGGTCTTCAGTGGCAGCGCATCTCTTACCTGGTCCATCGGCTGTCACCAACGCCTCGCGCTGCATTCCGGCATCTGAAAGACAAAGGCTTACCTACTCTTCGCACGCTCCGGAGGCCTTCGGCGCTGCATCCCGCATCTGAAAGACAAAAGAAGGTGCGTTTAAAGACATTGGGCAACTTTATTACTCACGTGCCATTACTCCTTCCCACGCCGAATCCAGTGGGTATTCCAGCACCCTTCAGCTTCTCTAAAGCTTCGAACTTGTACCTGCAAGATAAAAGGGACAGTTAGTGCGCATCGTGAAGCAGGCTACAAGCGCTTACTTACGTGCTTCCAGGCGCTTCTATTCCTCACGCGGGTTCGATCCTCAACTCTCATCAGCCCGCCATCCGCCATCGCCGGAACCCTGCAAAACAAGAGATATCATTACAAAAGACTTTTAATACATTTGAAGTGCCCAGAACTTACTGTTCGTGCAGTTAACGACGGACAGCAGTCCTCTGAGGTCAAGAGGCCTGCACCCTTATCCAGTGAAGAAACTAGTTACGGCACCCTGCCCCGAGGCAGATGGAGAGCTCGGCGTTCACTTACCTAAGGTGAGGGTGTTAACCTTTGGGGTTCTACAGGAGAAGAGAAAGGGAAGAGGAGAGAGGCACCCAATATCCCCAGTTCATTAATCCCATATTTTCTATCTGCAGACATCTTACTCTTCGAGTCAGACATACAGTGCACAGAGGTCCAGCCCAAAGAGCCAACCGTGTGTTACACATCACCTTTGAAGATACGGCATTCACCCAGTCAAGACCGGCGCCTCTGCGGGAATCAGGTGAGCGTTACAGTAAACTGGAGCTATGGACGTACTCTTCCTAAACCATGCCAGCCTTCCAGAATTATTGGTCAGCCAGGATTTCTTCCGTATTCTCACCTGTTCAGCAAGGAAACAGAGAGATCCAAACAGGGGGCCACAGTTGGCAGTCAATACTGTAGGGATTTGGGAATAAAGTATAGTGCCTTCAAAGGAATTTTATTGATTGATTAGCGAGAGTGCCTTCTAGTTTTGTGACTCATTCCCATGAAGCCTAATATGAGAAGTCAATTTTCCATCTGATGAAAACATTGGGAGCCGCATTGGAAGCACTGTCCTTCCACGGGGTTCCAAACAGCTGCGAGCAGCTTAAAATGTTATCAAAACTGCAAATTAACTTTAAGACATTTCACAGACTTGATTAAATCTTGGGATATCTGGCACATCTCTTTTTAAAGTAAAAATGCTTGCTTTTGATCATGGTGGTTCAGCCCACAAGTTGATGAGCAGAAACGTATGCCCATTCGAAGGGCGGGGCTTTATCACAAGTTACTACTTTGGCAGCACACAACAAAAAAGGCAGCCATCAGGACTACTTAATTCTGTCAACATAAGAGTCCTGGCACAAAAAGGGTGACGAAACTGACATTTTGGGGGCAAGTAACGAAGAAGGAAGTGTGTGTATGTGTTTAAACGCTTAACAAGTGAAGTATTTACAGTCTTACATACAATCCCCCGTTCCTAATAGTTAGCTTTGTCAATGTGCCATCCGGTGCGTCAATAACTGTCGACATGACCCAAATCATTTTGTCGATGCAAACTCGGTCCTTTTTTCTTCTTTGCAACCATGGATTTACAGTCCTGAATTTATAATGAGAATGGCAAAACTACAAGTCACAGCGAGCAATGGAAATACAGTGGTGGGTGAGTTTTTCTTGAATGACACAGGTATATTGCCATGTGTGCACTATTTAAATGTTAAAAACGTCCCGATTTTCAGTTATATTCATTTTTTGATTGTGTAATAACAATGAAGCTTCTATTGCACAAAGAACTCGTATTTCAAAATGGCCGACATATTTATGTATAGCACTTAGTTCACTCTGAGGCACAGAGCTTGCCAACTTTAGAACATGTTCCTTAGTCTCATCTCAGCTTAAACAAAAGTTAAAAACACATTGTGTTGCTGTCTTTTAAAGTCCCTAAGGTAGAACTCAAGCGATGCCTTTAAACAAGTCAGAAGCAATTTCTTTCAGGTGCTGATGGCATTTAAGTTGGCGCTGCTACAGACTAGGTGAAAGAACAGGCTGTGGGTTAGAAACAGGATAGCTTCTCTGTGAGAACAACAAAAAAAATGTATAAAAAGTAAATCTTTGACGATTCCATCATTTTGACTGAGCTTCCTCAATGTAGGAGTTCATTTGCGGTGGGGAGCACTCTCCTATCTCCACATGTGATCATAATTCGCTTATTTTTATGGTATTGCAGGGCGGGAACGCCCCATCCCCCATTATACTCCATGGATTCAAAATCTATAGGCTCTGTGTCTGCTTTTTCAGTGGTGATCCCTTTGTCAGCCCTGGACTTCTTGTCTCAGGGTCAGGATTTCATCATTGTTCACTAGAGGTGTTCGAGACAAGGGCCAGTGATCTCCCCCCTTCCACCGCCACTTGGGGTAAAAAGTGGAAACGTACATAGTGGCAAAGACATTAACCAGTTTGAGAAAGATAAAACTGGAGGAACTCATATGATTCAATGTTTGAAAGAAAACGAAAGAAGTCCAACTCTAGATTCTGATCTCTGTCTTTGAGCATGCCGTCGATTATTCCTAGGTCACTGGGAGTACCTCTTTAGTAGCTTCTGTCATGTAGATGATGTTAGCAACCTCTAAAGACATTCACTGCAAGCAGGATTATCCACGCCCCTTGCAGACAAAGAACCACCACCGATGATCAAAGGCAGGACTGGGGTGTTCTTGTTAGCAATACAAAAATTTAAAAGTGAGATTTATCCAGCTGAAATGTCACTCTTTCCTGGCACTGGAGGAATCTTCCTGGATTCCGAAGGCAACATTTAGAAACAGAGGTTTTGATGTCCTGCTATCATATTATGAGTGGGGTTTCCTGCTTTTTAAACACTAGTTTGCGAGTGGGGTTCTCTTGACTGACCAAATAAAAGTGTTATGAGGTGACACTACAATTTATCTTACTGCCCATTCTAGTGGGGCAAGGGGTGGGATTATCATTGTGAGCCTAACTACAACTGTCTCACCATGTATGGGAAAAACAAGCTAATCCGTTTAAGGTCATGTACATAAAGATCAGTCCCAACTCTGTGTTGTCTCCTCTGTGACACTCGTTCTTTTGACTCAAAGGATATCCGTCCTTCATCAGTTGTCCTGTCAGAGCAACCTGCTGCAGCAAAAAACAAGCTATTTCTCCTCTGCGACCGGACTCATGGGATCCGCATTGAGTTGGGGGTTCTCAGAGAAATCACCTGGCCCACCTGTGGGATGAGGGCTTGGGGGGGCAGGGGATGATGGGTCTGTAGTTGAAGTCTCAGAGCTCCGTGCCAGGAAGGCAGTGTACTGGTTCCAGAAGGACAGGGGTCCTGACTTGGCCAGTTGTACAGGGTCCTCACCCGCCGGTACATTGGGCGCTGCCTGGGTCGGTGGCCCGGGCAAGAGGGGTGTGGCTGGAGCTTTCAAGGGCTGAGGTCGTGCCACTCTGACATGGTTGCCATCCCAGGCATGTGTGCTCATATGGACCTAGAAAGAAAAAAGTGGTTAACAGCATCCATGTTATCAAAACCACTTTTAAAAACACACATTGCAAACAGAATATACTCTTGTCTCTCTGCACTTCTCTGAAGGACTGCTGCACTTTTAAGAGAACAGTACCGCACTTTTCAGTGGGATTGCTTTACTGTCAATGGCATAGTACCTGCAGTTCTCAACAGGATTTCTGCACCTTTAATCACACGACCCCTGTACCTCTATCAGGCTTTGCCAAATAAATAAAGTTGCTGCCACTGGAATCGAGTGAATTCAGCATTTTGATCACTAGAGACAGGGGCCTGTTTTCAGTGAGCGTCCAGTTTGCTTCAGGGGGGACTAGCAATTAATATGCAGGCATGGGTAAGTGGATTGGACCACCTTTGCAGCGTTGAGCTGGCCTGCTGCCTTTCCCACAATATACAGGCTGCAGCATAATATATAAGCATTAGCATGGGAAAGGCATTTGCCGGGCACAGCTGTAGTGGTATTAACCGGCCACAGATAGTAGAAGGTGCAAAATGGTCATATGATACCTGGGCATATAATAGCAGTGACTGGCAAATGCCTAATACAGAAGCCAAAACTGTTGGCTTTTTGAAGGCTTGTTTTAACAGGACTTCAGTGAAGGACAGGTATAGTGCTTATAAATCGAGTGGCTGAAGGAACCCTGTTACACCAGTAGTGGGTTTACAACTCCAATTAAGTCACTGACTCTCAGAAGACTGCATTAAAAAAACACTGGCAGGCACCCAGTGCAACGTTTGATGGCAAGGCTTGAATGAAGCGAGCTCAAACAGTTCCCATGAGGAGGTGTTTTGGGCGGGGAGGGGCAAAATCTGGGTGGGAATGGCCGTAGAGATTAGCATGGACATGGGCAGTCAATGGGCGGGCAAATACCCAAATAACAACTTCAGGCCGTGTGTCTCTCCTCATATGCGATTTCTCCCCATCTGTACTCTAATGCAATAGTTTCGGCTTATAGGTGCAGCAAGCGACACCTAATAGCCCAAACTAAAAATGTGGGCTCCCCTGCAAAATGAGGTGAGGGGCTCATGAGACTTCCACCACCCACAGACATACACAGCTGTTGGGCCAATCTATGGGCAGTGGGGGATCGTCCTGCACTGCAGAGGCTGTAGAGATTTTTGTAGCACCGCTGTATACAGGTCCCAATTGCTTGTGATCCATCAGCTTGTGTGCCACAGTCCTGCAGTGACGGATCTAGACTCAAGGGCCTCAGTGGTGGAAATGGAAAAAGAAAATGGTGGGGGATACCACAAGGGCTAGGGTGGGGGAGGAGTTGGGGAGGGTGGTGAGGAGGTGGGATTTAGGGGGGCAGAGCTGGCAGTTGACCTCTGATCAAAGGAATGTCCAAAATAATAGTTTTAAACAGCCCCATTTCTTTCATGCTGCTTCTTTTCCAAACTATATATGACTTCCATGGCACTGGTGCTGAGTTACTTCACTATGCGCATAATAGTTTTGACCAGTGTTGCTGAGTAAATATTCTTTAAAATGCACAATTTGCACACCATTTTATTAAAGAAACTCCCCCTTGGGTGCTATTCAAACGGGGTGATTTCTGTTTGCCATAAGCAATGTTTTCTTTTACTTGCATCGTGTGTGATAGTTTCAATGTTAAGGGGTATTTATTTATTTATTCATGCAATGTTTGTCGGATACCTGTATATTTATTTATTTATGCAATGTTTGCCGGATATCCGACAAACATTGCCTAAATAAATACTTCGGGTCCATGTATCCGACATACATTGCATAAATAAATAAACCAGGTCGTGGCTGAGGACTACAACTTCCCCCTCTTGTGACCCCTTGCAAGGGGTCACCAGAGGAAGTTACAGTTTGCTCACAGGAGCTTTTTTTCCCCTAGCGCTGACTCAGACACATCTGGTGCTGGATCCAGCGAGAGCCAGCCCAATCACCAGGAGGGGTCTGACTCTGTCGGAGCGGGCACCATCCCCTATAAACCTCAGATAGGTGGCCATACCATGGCATTGCGAGAACCATACCTGGACCAGAGGTGGTGTGAGGGAGAACCCTCTCCCAGAATGTCTGGGGCTGTGAATGCACATTGGTGCCCCTTTCTATGACCAGATGCCCATCAGCCTCTGCCTGGCCATGTCTCTTCTCTTCCAGGTGATTCCCAAGAGACTACAACTACCAGAATTCACCAGACTCCCCAGACATCTAGGCTGGATAATAGTTCCTGGGAAGCAGCACAGGTTGGAGAAAAACTACAAGTACCACAATGCACCAGGCCCCAATGAACAAAACCTGCCTGGAACATGAGGACCGAACTGGTTCTTCAAATAGAAGTGGACTAGGCTTCCTCATTTACCTACCCCATAAAACCGCAGCCCTGCTACAGGGAAACAAGGGTGCAGCTGCAGCAGAGGTGGAACTAGCAAGCGACTGCCCAAGAATAGGGGGGATTTAGGAACACTTCCCAAACCTTGTTGGACCACCTACTTACAGAGTGAATTGGAGACACAGAGAACAAACAACCACAGTGACCACATGGCAACAATGGTTGGCTGAAAAGGAGGAAGGGACAAAGGTCCTTATGAAAACTTCCAGGAGCTCAGACAGAGATTGCCCAGGGAGGCAGCGGACTCTGGGAGTCAGTGGGCACAGCAGTAGGCTTCTAGGCAGGCGTGGTGGTGGGCCTATAAGAAGCCAGAAGAGTCAGTTGACAGAGTGGTGCTTGGGTGAGGTTGGCGAACCTGAAGGAAGACCAAGAGACAAAAGAGGAGTGTGTAGCAGGTGATAGAGGTCTTGGAGGAGACCACTGGAGTATTTGGAGAGAGTGAATGTCAGGTGATGCTACCGAGGGAGTGGTAATAATTTGTCAGTCTGTGTGTGAGTGGGTCTGTTACGAGGGAGAATGTAGCGGAACTGAAAAGGTTAAGGAGTTGAGACACTGCAGGAGGAAGAGGTGGCACATCAGGGAGGAGGAGGCAGATATATAATAAAGTAGAGATGAAGACAAGACATGGTTTTTTCATCCTTGTACGTGTGAGCTAAATGAAATACATATAACTGGTGACGAGAATAAAAAGGAGGCTCATTAGCCTCATCCGTACGGCCGTATTGAGAAGAACAAGTTACTTTCTTACCTGGTAACGTTCTTTCGATGGGATGTTCTGACGAAGTATTCCACATCTATGACAGGTAATCACCACAGCTGTGCTGCTTCGGAAAATTTTTGGCCTCTGCGTCCTGCATCAATGATGTCGATACGCTGTCCTCGAGGGCCTCTGTACAACGCCCGTAGCCTCAGTTGTAGTCTTTCCCCCAGAACGTGTGGCACCAATCTTCTACCAGAATGACTATAGAAAGCTTTGCAGAAACGAAAGCTGCAATCGCATAAGAAATTCTGTAGAGGGGCAGGTAGGGAGGGAGCGATGTGGAATACGTCGTCGAAACATCCCATCGAAAGAACGTTACCAGGTAAGAAAGTAACTTGTTCTTCGAAGGGATTGGTTCCTCCGACGTATTCCACATCTATGACAGACTCCCAAACCAGTACCAACGTAAGGAGGTGGGAAAAGAATTTAGAATTTTCGAATGCCCAATTAAATTGCAGAATAGAGGACCACCTTGCCAAAGGCCAAATCTTTCCCATGGATAGAATCCAGGGAGTAGTGTTTTACAAAAGTATGGACAGAGGCCGATGTGGCTGCTTCACAAATGTTACGAATGGGAACACCCCTTTGCAGGGCAGTAGAGGCAGCCACACCTCCTAGTAGAATGGGCCCGTAAGCCTACCGGAGGGTCCTTACCCGCCAAGTGGTAACATTCAGAAATTGTCAAGATAATCCATCTAGACAAAGTCTGTTTAGTAACAGCTTGTCCCAAATGCCTTCCAATGTATCCTACAAAGAGCTGATCGTCCACTCTGACCCAGGATATGCGTGAGATGTAGAAACTTAAAGCTCTCCTAGGATCCAACGAATGGAGCTTCTCCTCTTCCTTACCAGGATACGGAGGAGGATAGAACGCCAGAAGAATGACCTTCTGGCTTAAATGAAATTCCGACACAACTATCGGAAGAAAAGAAGGACGAACCCTAAGGAAAACCCTGTCCTTATGGAACACTGTGAAGGGTGGCTTAACGGAAAGTGCCTGCAACTCACTCACTCTGCAAGCGGAAGTAACCGCAACTAAAAATACAGTTTTCAAGGTCATCAGTCTTAAAGGGCAAGAACGTAAAGGCTCAAACGGAGCTCCCATGAGGAATTTTAGAACCAGACTCAAATCCCAACCGGGCACCTGGAAAGGAGACGCGGGAACACATTAGTGAGCCCTTTCAGAAACTGAGAAATCAAAGGAATTTTAAAAAAAGAACACTCCTTAGACGAGCGCGTAAATATGGACAGCGCCGCCAGGTAACCTTTAATGGTACCCACTTGCAGGCCCTTGTGGGCTAACGCAAGCAAAAAAGATCCTGCACCAGTCGCAGAACTTTCTCTAACGGCAACGGTACAGGGACTTCGTTGCAAGCCTTCTGGCTGAAAGCAACACCTCCATCACGTCTTCTGGGAGGACCCAATCCTTATACCTCAACCTTTCAGAAGCCAAGCATGAAGGTTGAGGGACTTGACCTCTGGATGGAGAACCTGACCCCCCCCCGTGAGAGCAGATCGTCTCGGTAGGGAAGACGGCGTGGAGGGCAGATGGACATGTCGAGAAGGTCCGGGTACCACGTTCTTCTGGCCCATGCCGGAGCAATGAGGATCATTCGGGAACCGAACCTCTGTAACCTCCGCAGCACTTGCGGAATGACGGGGACTGGAGGAAACACATACAGCAGTGGGAAGGACCACTCCACCACAAACGCGTCCCCTAAGGCTCCTTTTGGAGGAAATTACCGCAAGCAGAATCTTTCCACTTCCGGTTGACACTGGTGGCAAAAAGATCCACTTGTGGGGTCCTCCAAAGGGCAAAGATCTCCAGAAGAATCTCCTGAGCCAGCCCCCACTCGTGAGAGACCGTGCTCTGCCTGCTCAGAGCGTCCGCCGCTGCGTTTTCGCCTCCGGCCAGATAAACTGCCAAGATTGAAATTTCCTGCTGGATGGCCCAGAACCAGAGCTGCATCGCCTCTCTGCACAGAGGGAGAGACCCTGCCCCCCTTTTTGTTGAGGTAGTGCATGGCCACTGTATTGTCTGTCAGAATCAGGACAGTCTCGCCCCGCACAGACAGCGGAAAAACCTTCAGGGCTAGCCTGACAGCCCTCAGCTCCAACAGATTGATATGGAGTCTGGACTCCAACAGAGAGCAACGACCGTTGACTGTCAACTCGTTGGGATGAGCTCCCCATCCCATGAGGGATGCGTCCGTCACGATCGTCACCTCTGGCCAGGGTAGCCAAAATGGAGCCCCCTTCATCAGATTGCCTTTGATGGCCTACCACAGAAGATCCTGGGCGACTGAGGGTGGCACCTGAACGGGATCGGACATCCTGCCGGAGGACTGTGACCAGTGCATCTTGAGAGCCCAGTGCAGAGATCTCATCTGCAGCCTGGCCTCTGGCACCGGGAGATGCCATGAGGCCGAGCAACCTCAAGAACTCGAACGCCGGGAGACTCTGGACATGTTGAAACTTGTTCACCATCTGCAGAATGTGATTAGCCCTCACCTGGGGAGGAAAACACAGCCCTGGGGATGTGTCGAGCACTGCTCCAATGTACTGGAGCTGCTGGGTTGGCATCAAGTGGGACTTTTTTAAGTTGAGGGAGAAGCCCAGACTGTGAAGGGAGTGGCAGGTGACTGACAGATGATCCAGGACTTGCTCGGGAGAGCTCCCCCTGATCAACCAATCGTCCAGGTAGGGGTAGATGTGAATCCCCCCTTTCCTGAGATACGCTGCCACCACCACTATGAGTTTGGTGAAGACCCTCGGGGCGGAGGTCAATCCGAACAGCAGGACCCAAAACTGAAAATGCGAGTCGCCAACCGCGAACCTCAGGTACTTCTTGTGCTTGGGATGAATCAGCACATGAAAGTAAGCGTCCTTGAGGTCTAGAGACACCAACCAGTCCTGAAGTTGAAGGGCCTGGAGGACATGAGAGAGAGTAACCATCTTGAACTTGTCCTTCCTGAGGAGCTTGTTCAAACCACGCAAGTCCATGATGGGACTCAATCCCCCGTCTTTTTTCAGGATCAAACAATATGGGGAATACCATCCCTTGTTCCTCTCCGCTACAGGCACCAGTTCTATGGCGCCTTTCTCCAGCAGGGATTTGATTTCCTGCGCAAGAAGCGGATCCGGACTCTTCAAAGAGAGATTCCCTGTTGGATTGTTGTGATGCCTCTGCTGGAAAGGAAGACAGTAGCCGTGGGCTATGATCTCCAGAACCGCACACATCTGAAGTAATGGCAACCCATTCTACAAGATGCTGCACCAGCCTTCCCCCAACCGGCGAACCATGGGACATGGCCTCATGACTGAGCTGAAGCGGCTGCGGCAGTGCCTGAGGGGAAAGGGGCAACTGCCCGAGCGGCCTTGGCACCTCGAGTACCTTGTATTCCACCTCTGGTACTCCTACGGTGGCCCCTTTGACTTGCAGCTCCCCTCAATCTACCAAAGGAAGAGAGTATCGAAAGGATCCTCCCCTCCATTGCTGTCCCCTAGGATGAAAAGGCAGAGGTTGGCGAACTGCAGCGCTCAACAACTTTGCTGCAGCTTTGGAGGTCCGCAACCTCTGAGGCTCTCGTCAGCCTTGCTGCCAAAAAGATGTTCACCATCAAAGGGCATGTTGAGAAGCCGGGCTTGTACGTCAGGAGTAAACCCCGACTTCCGCAACCACGCAAATCTGCGCATCACGGTGCTCGCCGCCATGGTCCGGCTGACACAGTCTGCCATGTACAGACCCGACTGAACGGATTGACACATGGCATCCTTGCCATCCTGAATGAGGGCAAGAAAACCATCCCGTTCCTCCCTTTGGGAATATGTTCAGCCGCCAAAGACACACAATTCCACAGAGTGTGAGTGAAACTTGCTAAGGCACACACAGAGTTGGCTGCCTGTAAAGCCATACCCTCTGAAGAAAACACTTTCTTCGCCCAGCCATCAAACCATTTGTCGTCCCTATCAGGAGGGATGGTTGGGTACAGCGCCTGCTTTGCTGGGGCCGTAGCCGCCTGCACCACCAAACTCTCTGGAGTGGGGTGCGTAGTCAAGTAGCAGGGGTCGCTACTGGCTGGACAGTATTTTTTCGGCAACGACTTGCTTACAGCCGGGAGACTCTCCAGAGCAGTCCAAGCCGCTGCCACCCTTCTCTGTAAAGCCATATGAAATGGCAGTACCAGGTCAGTGGGCGGACCTTGGTCAAGGGTATCTGTCAGGCCATCCTGCAGAAAATCCACTTGTGGCGCAGACCACCCAAGTACTCCGTCACCCTCGACATGAGTCGCCTGTACGAAGATTCAGCATGCGTACCAGGCTCATGCCTCCCAAACTCAACCTCTGGGGAGGTATCAAGACCACTGGCGTCGTGCAAAGACTGACGCAGGTCTTCCAACTGGCTATGACCAGATAGCAGGTCATCAGGAACCTCATCAGGAGCCAAACCTTCCTCAGACCCTTCATCCACCTCAGAGATGTAATCTAGAGGCTGGAAGAAATTCCTGGAAGAGGGCACAGAAAAAGGCTCAAATACAGGCCTTACCGACTTCTTCAGGGCCTTCCTCAGAGTTTCCACCGATGCACCGGGTACCTCCGGTAAAGCCTCCAAACAGGCTTCGACAAAATCGGTGTCGACGTCGAGCGTGGCGCTAAAGGCTTCGACACAGACCTCGAGGGCGGTGCCCCGAGCGTGTTCTTCGATGGCCTTGGTGCCGATGACTTCCTCGGAGGCGCAGCCTTGAGAGAGTCCCTTGACGGACATGGCACCAATGACGTCGACGTCTTCTTAGAAGACCTCACAGTCTCTACCTGTCTCGAGGGCGTCGAGGACCGTGACCTGGAGCGGGCATGGCTAGAGCGATCCACCTTGTCTGACCAAGACCTTGAAGGTTCCCAGTGATCGCGCCGACCGCCCGAGCCCGAAGGTGTGTAAACGGTGGCCCTAGTGCGTTCCTTGCTGGCTTCTCTCGAAGGCGCGGACGGAACGGAGCCCTGCGACTTGAAAATCACCAACATTTCCTTACGAAATGGGTCCCATTCCGCAGGAGAGGAATGCTTGGTAGGACAAGCTACCCGCCGTCTGGCAGAGTCCTCAGACGAGGACGGGGAAGGCGACTAGTGACGATGCTTCCGCGAGTGCCTCGAAGAGGCAGAGGAATGGCAGGAACCACTCCGGGACCGAGACCCCCTGGACTTACGCCGACGATGTGGAGAGTCGCCCCTCGAATCATCAGTTGAAAGCCCAGCAGATTTCGACTTTCGGGGCTTGGAAACCCTACCCACCGACAGCTTCTTCTTTCGCTCCCGCAAGGCCTTTGACGTCAAAGACTGCCATTCGTCACAGTCATCGGTAGCATGTTCCTTGCCGAGGCACCAGAGGCAGACGTCATGCGGGTCCGTAAGTGACATCTTGGAACCGCAGTCCCGACACTTCTTGAATCCAGACTGCGGGGTAGAAGAAGAAGACGACATGATAATTTCACAAACCAAGTTCGAAGAACCGATAGAATCAGAAGAACCGAGGCGCGCCAAGATCTCCGAAGCGAACACGTTCACAGAAAAAACGGAACTGAGGCTACGGGCGTTGTGCGTCCTACTTATAACATCCGGTGACGTCGGCTCGACGGAGGCCCTCGAGGACAGCGTTTTGACATCATCGATGCAGGAGCCGAACATTTTCTGAAGCAGCACAGATGTGGAATACATCGGAGGAACCAATCCATTCGAAGCAGAGTCCTTCCTGGCGTCCTGTGCCAGCATCCTTGCATCGGAAAAGGTGTATGCTGGAGTGAAAGAAGCCCCGACCAACGAATACTCAAAGGCTCAAAGGCAGATCAGCAGAGCGCAGCTAACACCTCAGAAAAGAGCTACAGCACTGTGCGGTCCAGCGGTAAGCCCTGCCTTCCGGGGCTCCATCGGACGAGGGGAGAGAGGGAGAGCCTCACAACCAGCACGCCCAGTTGCAAGCAGGAGGAGAGCATCCACCAACCCAGTCACCACTGCTGTGCTACTGGACAGTGCTGACCAAGACTGTGAAGGCAGGACCATAACCAATTAAGAAGACACCCATATCACTGTGCCCAGCAGCGCCCCCACATACAGGGACAAGCGCATCCACATGCACGCCCTTGGCAGCAGCAGAGTAGGCCAAAGGCACAGCACGCACCACGTGACACAGGGACTTGCAACTATGGTAGACTAGGTTGGAGGGCAAGGCACACCACTGGCAGCATTGCATTTTTGAGGAAGTCTACCCGATTCAGCCTCCAACCACTGTCGGACAGAGGACCCAGATGGACAGTGTGGGTGAAGATTTTGCAGGGTTCATTAAGGCAGCAGGGGAGGAGAAGTCGCTGTTGCTGAAGCACATCTTCACGAACTTGGCGAGGACAGAGGTGAATGGCATCATCAAGACCAGCCCGATCGAAGACAGGGACATGTACAAAGCCCTTGTGGCAGCCCTGGACAAGAAACTAGTAATACAGCCAAACAGAGACTTTCAGCGATATGTGTTCAATCAATGCCAACAGGCATCTCATGAGATGGTGGAGGAGTTCATCACACAGACTTCACCAAAAACAAGTTCACTGCCAGTTTTCAGCTTTTTTGGACAGTGAAGCAATCCGTCTCCGTGTCATTGAAGGGTGCACGCCGTCGGTGCTCCGCAAACAGCTCCTGAAGAAGCCTTTGACAACTGATGAAGTACACGAGATGGTGAGAGTACATGAGAGGGTGGAGTTCCGGACTTCCGCCATAGAGAGCCTGAGAAAGAAAACAGAGAGGGACGACGCAGTGGCAGCCCTTACCAGCAGCAGAGATGGGGAAAGGGGCGCATCGGACTTCCAGACACCGATGAGGGGGCTGTAGAGAGAGGGATACCTGAAGCCGAGACCAGGGCCATGCCCCCAGAGGCTGTGCTACCAATGTGGGCAGCTTTTCCCTCATGCAAGCCCATGCCCAGCGATGATCCAGCAGTGCTCCAGCTGCAGCAGAGAAGGACACTTACAAGCAGCCTGCAGAGAACAGAGGCTATTCAAGCTGACCCACCAGCAACAAACTACACAACTTAATTGGAGACAGTCATACAGACCAAACCCACCGGCTCTGCAGTGGAGACAAACCCAGTCCTACCCACAGCAGCCGAGGAGAATGGTGAGAGCAATGGAACAGAGCATGGACTGTGGAAGACACCTGTGAACGACCCTTTGACATGGTCAGAGTATTATGCGGATGTCTATGGCTATCGGACGACCCCGATGTGAATCTGGCCAAATTTTCATCCGGAAAGGACCCAGAATTCCCTGATGAATTTATCAATCTTATACATGGGGAACTAATCGGCAGCAAAGCACCAAGAGTACTGGTGATGATGGATGCAGTCACACACACATTCCTCATTGACACCGGAGCAACCGTCAACATTATGGGGGAGAGAGGACAAAGATTCCTACTAGTAAGGAACACTCAAAGGCAAGAATTTTCCAATGGGTGCCAGCATACCACTCCCGTCGATAGGACGATTTGGGAAAACGTTCTCATTCAAAGGACGGAAGATTGAGATCACAAACCACATCCTCCAGAGCCCAGCTCAGGGAAAAATGCCTGCTCAGCTACCGCACAGCAAACGCACTCGGCCTGATCGACATTCAATTCCAGGAGAACGATGTGGCGGTATGCAGCGGAGAACAATACAGTTATGAGTCCATATGCCACCCGAAGGGGTCACCGGTGACCAAGGATACAATCAGAGACACATTTCCCAAACTGTTCCAAGGACTGGGTAAATTGAAAGGCACAGTGAATAGCCTACACATAAATGATCAGGTCAAGCCCGTCCCACAACAACCACAAAGGGTGGGTTTCCACCTACAGGAGGCTGTGTCACGTGAGCTACAACAGCTCATGGACAATTACATCATAGAACATACGACAGGATCCACGCCGTGGATCTCACCCCTGTTAGTGGTGCCCAAGGATGTCAATAGACTTCGACTCTGTGTCGATCTGAGAATGGCATATACCACCTTTGAAAGTGAGAGAGACCCTGAGCCGAAGATAGAGGACATGATCATTAACCTAAACTGTGCAACAACATTTTCAAAAATAGACCTCAATCAAGGGAAACATCAGCTGAAGATACACCCTGACTCCAGGGGCATAACGACGTTTGCATCCCACAATGGCCTTTTTAGGTGCAAGCAGCTGAACTTTGGGATCTTCTCAGTTGCAGAGATATTCCAGAAGACCAATTAGGCACCTACTCCTCCCAGTCAAAAGGGCTTTTAACTATTCAGATGATATCCTAGTGTACGGCAACACAAAAGAGGGACACCATCAAACGCTACTGGAGGTGTGTGATGTCCAGAAGAAATCAGGACTCTCCCTAAATTAAGACAAATGCAATATCAGCAGGGACAAGTGGAGGTTCTACGGTCACATCTTCGCGGGGGACAGAATGCAGCCCAACCCAGAAAAGGTGTGCGCCATCAATGAGCTACAGGAGCCCACACATGTGGGGGAAATAAGATCCTTTCTGTGGATGGCGGGGTACTGTGCTCAATAACTACAAAAAATACACCATCACCAATGAGCAGCTACAATGGCTTCTACGAAAGGATGAGCCAGTCAGATGGTCGCGAGAATGCCAGAAGGCGTTTGACGCGATAAAAATGGAACTATATACCAGTGACTAAAGGTGTGCCTCTGCTATATGGGACTATTTTGTGTGGGTAGTCTGTTTTTCTACTTTTTTTTTTTTACCATCGCTCTCAGTCACTCAGCCCCCATCATTGCATCTCTCTTTCTCTACATCTCTTTGTAGCAAAATTCTGGCCTCATTACAAATTTGATGGTGTGGGGAAAAAGTGGCAGTAATTCCGTTACTGCTGATTTTTTGGCAGTAGAGGAATTACCACCATTATTCTCCCATCGCCAAATGATGGGTTTTGGTGGATTTACCGCTGGGGGTATTACTGCGTGCTAAATCCGCAGATTTCTTTAGGAACAGTGGTGGATTCACCTTCAACTTTTTGCTGGAGTAAATCCTCCACTTTACCTCCGAAAAACCATGGATTTACCAAGCAATAATGCTGCTGGTGGTAGACCTGCCAAAAATCCCCATGGAGTCCCACGGACTCCAAAGTTTTGGAATTACACGGTCCTACCGCCACTTGTAATGCTGTGGTAAACCCACAGGACCAAGTGGCAGTAATGGCAAAGGACTTTCACACTAATTCTGTGGAATTACCACAGAATTATCGAGAAACTTGTAATGAGGACCCTGTGTAAGAGTGCTGCTGAGGTTGTCTTATAGTGGCGCATAGTGACTTTGCTGTTGCTTTATGGGGTCTGCAGCTTCTCCAAACTCTCGTCCGCCTTGCTGCCAAACAACTTCAAGCCGTCAAAGGGCATATTTAGTAACCTGGATTGTACATCAGATGCAAAACCAGATTTTTTTAGCCATGCAAATCGATGCAGGACTGCGCTAGATGCCATGGATCTGCTTATGCTCTCTGCAGTATCCAGTCCCGTCTTGAGGCACTCTCCATAGCCTCCTTTCCGTCCTTAACTATCGCCAGGAAACCATCCCTCTCCTGGCCCACCGGGATGTGATCAACCGCTGCCCCTAAACAGCTCCACAGGGTGTAAGTGAATCTAGCTAATGTGCAAGTCACATTAGTAGACTTAAGAGCCATACTACCAGAAGTGAAAGCCTTCCTTGCCCAGGCATCAATCTTTTTATCGCCCCTGTCAGGACGCATAGAGGGATAAGCTGACTGTCTGTTCGCAGTCGCAGCCAGGATTACCAAACCTTTGTGCGAAGGGTGCTTTGATAAGTATTCCGGGTCCGAGGGAGCAGGTCTATACTTTCCGATACATTTCTTATTCACCGCTGATATAGATTCAGGTGTTTCCCAATTTGTCATAAATCTCTTTTGGAGAGCTTTGTGGAAGGGAAGGACTGGGTCTTTCTGAGGTCCTTCATCTATGATGTCTGTTAGATCATTCTGGTCATATCTTGGGGACACTGATTTCCACCCCATAAAATCTATCACCCTTCCCATGAGGTTTCTATACCCCGGTTCAGCATGGTCTGTGGGGTCAGGTCTTTCAAAATCTACCTCAGGTGAGGTATCTAGGCCACTGGCCGATAGTAGAACGTCATAAAGATATGAAGTTTTTGAATTTGTATCTATGAGTTCCTCAGGGACTTCCCTAGTCCCAAATCGAACCCCAGCAGAAGTAAGGTCATCATCAGAGGTTTGTTCCTCAAAAATAGCAGACATAGATTTGAAATATTCTTGCTTGGGCTGAGGGTGGAAGACTTTTTCTGGCATAGGTGGGACAGACCTAGCTTTAGTTGTAGTTGTCATTTTGGAAGCCGGCATAAGAGATTTCCCTGAGAAAAGGCGTAGATGGCATCAATGGAATCGACAATGGCTTTGACGCACTCGAAGGAAAGCCCAAAGGCATTGAGGGTAGCTTTGATGTCGAGTGAGGCTTCGACGCTGAGGCCGAAGGTATCAACGCCATTTTGGGCTTTGACGGATGCGTAGAGTCGATAGTCGACTTCGACGATGAAGACGCCATTTTGTCTTCAGGCAACCTCGATCTATGCACCGAAGGTTTTTTTATAGTCTCATGAGGCGCTGGAGATTCCTCGTCCGAGGACGCCCTAGACTTTTTGTCGGATTTAGAGTGAGACGTTTTGGATTGTGAACAGGGGTATGCTCTCCACGTATCTTTTTTGAGGGGGTCGGGCCGCCTTCTCAAAAACTTTTAGCATTCAAGCCCTAAAGGCCTCCCATTTTTTTGTTTTGGGAAATCATGCTTCGATGGAGAAGAAATTAATCTTCTGTCAGGTGAAGAAGAAGAAGAGGACGAAGATCTATGATGTCGCTTTTTTGATCTTTTGGATGACGAGGAAGAAGACTTCCTCAAGCGACTTTATGACCTCGATCGCCTCGACTCATGACGAGATTTAGGTCTCGATTCTCTCGAGTCTTTTAGCACACTTAAAAGACTCTTCTCCCACCGCTAGCTTACCTTTGCGTTCCTTAAGAGCCTTGTTCGACATTGCCTGACACGACCCGCATTCGTCCACTCGATGGTCAGGACTAAGGCACCAAAGGCAGTTACGGTGAGGATCCGTAATGGACATATTTTTTCCGCATTTGAAACACTTCTTAAAACCCATCTTGGGTGTAGTCAGGGTTGAAGAAGACATTCTCGAAGTGGGAAAAACTGACGCGCCGATACACGAAGCAGAAGCTCGGAAAAACGGAACTGAACCAACGGGCCCAGCTTGAGCCCTTTATACGACGGATGACGTCAACGTTCGACGGCGGTCTTCGAGGGACCAAGCTACGCTAGCACAGCGCCCTCTGGTGAAAAACTTCCGAAAAAGCAGCAAGCTGGCAAATATATCTAAGATGAGAAATACGTGGGAGGAAACAATCCATTCAAATTATGATTTCATCCAATAAGTTGCGTGAAGCCCAGATACAGTCCAAAGTGTTCTTGCTGTCGCCTCGCTGCCATGTGTGCGCCGGTGGAATGTCCCCTCTGGTACAACCATTCAGCATTGAACACTTTCTCAGGGATAGCTTGTTGGACCAAGGTTCGCCTCTATCCATTAACGGTATTACACTGTTTTTGCACTTAATTTTACTAGTCACCACTGAGTTGTTAAACCACAAATAGTTAAAGTCACTGCATAATATAATTACAGGGTCGTTGGATGATAGTAGACATTCATCGATCAGAGCGGTTACAGCTGAGATGAATTTTGCTTCGGAAATCATTGCTGGGTTCCAGTATATATTAATTATAAGGGTCAATTGTTGTTTGGAAGTTGCTGAAATACTGGTTTGAAGAGTAGTGGCTTGCACAAACAATGTTTTTTTTTAGGTGATAACATTTTGTATTCACCATTGTTTTTAATCATTGTGATCAAGCCAGAAAAGGGACGGCCAAACAGATGTTGTTTCCCTGCTAGGTTCAAAAGGATTGTGTAGCCGTCACAAACAGGTAAATTGCAGAGCCATGCTTCTTGCAAGCAGACTATTGAGTTTTGGTCTGATAATTGCTTTTTTCCTGCAACAAATGGGCAAAGCCTCTAGTATTCCATGACGTTAGAAAATGACAAAGATCCTTGTCACAAGCATTATGCTAGTGGGTATATTGATGTTGACGTCGGTGGCTTGGAGAGTTTTGTTTACCAATTGCATTCGAAGATTGCTTAGATTTAAGCTGTGTCCATAACTCCTCTCTTCTTTGTTCGTTAGATGTTTGAACAACCCTATGTTTGGGCGACCATTCTTGTTCCGGAACTTGATCTTCGACAACCTGCGATTCAAAGCCAAAAAACAGCAAGTCATCTTTTGCTTCCATCAAAGACGTCACTGACGACTTTGAGTTAGTATGTCAAGTAATCCAGTCTGAACGATCTTCCGACATGTATTCGACCAAGGCCACATCATCTGATCTTATAGAGCGTAGTTTGTGATACTATGTAATATCTTTAGTATGCTGCATCTGTTTAGATTAACATCTTTTTGTTCTTTTAAGATGTTTGTTATTTGAACTCTCCATAGACCACTTCCTTGCCTTACATTTGTTTTTTGGCGCCGGTCATTTATGTGTCTCTCATATTTCAGCAATTATGTTAATGTTAATGTTAAAGGACATTTGTACCGCGCACTATCACCAACGGAGCGGTCCCTTGGCGCTCTGGCGGCTCTGAAACAGGGGGGGGAGGTTGAGTTAGTGGGAGGAAGCAGGAAAAGTGGCCGAGAGCAGTGATGTGCTGTTGACGGCCTCAGCCCGGTTGGTCCGTTGGCTGGGCTTGGGGTGTTTGCGGCCGGTAGTCATCGTGTACTGTTGTGCAAGGCTATGTGTAATTTTGTTTTGTTGTTGCAGTGTAGTGAAGTTTATGCGGTTTGTTGTGCTGTAGGTTTTGGTTGTGTTTGGTTTGGAGTTTGAGAGGTGTATGCAGAAGGGGAAATTGTTAGTAGGGGTTGGTTAGTTTGCGTCTCTGTCCTGAATTGAAGCGCTCGGCTTGCGTGGTCTCCCCTGTTGCGGCTCTGTCCTGATCTGGGTCTGACTGGCATACAGGTTCCTTACTCCTCTAGCTCCCGCCTCTAGCATGCTCTCTTATAGCTCCCCTTATCTTCCATTCATACTCCTGTGGCCATAGCACCTGCCAATGACAACCTCTCAGGTAGTTGGGTGATTGCCAATATCTCGATAATTCCACACACATGTGGTACTTGGCGGTAAATAATTAAGGGGCGGGCGAAAGTGTTGTTCGGATTGTCTGGGGTAGTTGACTCAGTCTCCGTGCGTACCGCCTGTGTTCCGGTCTAGCCGGTGTCATCCGTCCAAGTGCTGTGGGCGTTACTCTCTCGGGTCCGGGATGTCCGTGTCTTTTTGGTTTACTCATCCTTTTCCAGTTTTAGTCTCCTGATTTAGTCTGTGGTGCTGTAGAGCCAGCTTTTTAGTGATTTCCTGAATTTTAGGTGATCTTCAGTGTTTCGTATTTCTTTTGGGATGTTGTTCCAGGTTTTTGCGGCTAGGTGGTAGAAGGAGGTGCCTCCAAGTTTTTTCTTATGGTATGGTTTGAGTTCCAGGTGGATTTCGTTGCTTGATCGGAGGGGTCTCGTTGGTTTGTAGACTGTTATTTTCTTTTGTAGGAATTCTGCTCCTTGTCCGCTGATTGCCCTGTGCGTTATGCACATTGTTTTGAAGGTGATGCAATGTTTTACTGGGAACCAGTGTAATGTTTTTAGGGCTGGAGTGAGGTGGTCTCTTCTGGATAGTTTGAGGAGTAGTCTTGCTGCTGCATTTTGGATCCATTGCAGTTTCTTCAGGAAGCATTCTGGTATTCCGAGGTAGAGGCTGTTTGCATAGTCGATTTTAGACATGATTAGGGCTACGATAATGAGTGTTTTGTGTGTGAAGGAGAGGAAAGGTAGAATCCTTCTTGCCGTGCGGAGGAGGAAAAAGCATTTCTTCACTGTTGCATTTATTTGTGGTTCCAGGGTTAGGTTGTTGTCCATTAGGACTCCCAGATTTTTTTTTTACTACCTTCGATGGTGTTGGTGCGTTTCCCATTTCTGTTGGCCATGGGATGGTGGTTTCGTTCTCTTGGTCTTTGGATAAGATCATGATTTCTGTCTTTCCTGGGTTGATTTTTAGGTTGTTGGCATCCATCCATTTGAAGACTTCTTTTAGACAGTCGGTTAGGGTTGGATGGTCGGCATTGGTGTCTTTGATTTTGTAGATGATCTGAGTGTCATCTGCGTAGTTGTAACATGTAATGTCGTATTTTTTGAAGATTCTGATGACCAGACCCCCCCCCCTAGTTACTCTCTTCAACTCCTTCAGGGAAACGGGATCAGTAACCCCATCGATGCAGGAATCAACCACCATCCTCCTGCCCAAACCAGGAAAGGATCCGAGAAGCCTGACCTCCTATAGGCCGATTGCACTTCTGAACATTGACGCAAACATATATTCAAAAATTCTGGTGAACCGATTGAGTCGCGTCCTACCAAAGATTATCCACCCCGACCAGGCAGGCTTCATTTTACACCGGACGGCAGGTGACAACATTCGGAGAACCTTGAACCTGGTAGACGTTGCCTCCCGGAATTTCCAGAAACTAGTGTTAATGGCACTGGACGCAGCCAAGGCATTTGATAGGGTGGATTGGACATTCATGAAACACACCCTGGGGGCCTTCGGCTTCGGAGCAACATTCCAAACGATGGTTCTAGCTAACTATAACAGTCCAAGAACCTTCCTGAGAATCAAAGGGCATAGCTCGGCTCAGATCCCCCTGTCCTGCGGAACCAGGCAGGGCTGCCCGCTGTCATCCCTGCTCTTTGCACTCACCATGGAGCCCTTTGCCCAAAGAATTAGGCGAAACAACCAAATCAAAGGCCTACAGAGTGGCCTCACACAACACAAAAATCGCCCTATATGCGGACGACGTATTGCTTACGATCTCGGAGGCCCATTCGTCCCTGAAATATGCGCTACGAGAAATAGCCAGCTATGGTGAGGTCTCAGGCTTTACAGTAAACTTTGACAAATCATCGGCTTTAAGCATCGGCCTCACCCCGACAAAGCGGGAGCCACTGGCCAAGATGTGCCCGATAACATGGGAAAAAAAGGCCATCCCCTACTTAGGGGTCCACATCCCAGCTGACCTAAGAGACACGTATAAAGCTAACTTCCCCCGGTTGTTTAAAGGACTGGAAGGAGACCTGAAACGTTGGGCGACCCAAGAGATTTCACTGCTGGGGCGCATCACAGCCTGTAAGATGAACCTCCTTCCGAGGTTCCTATACGCCTGCGCCTCCCTCCCAGTAGCGATTCCCGCACCAACTCTTTGCGATATTCAGAGAAAGATGCTGAAATTTATCTGGAAAGGTAAGAGAGCGAGAATCCCCCTCAGAACTCAGCTAGGGGGTTCCAGACTGGGAGGGTTGGGGGTCCCAGACTTGCAGGTATACAGAGTGGTGGCTCAACTAGCGCAGGTCCAGGCGTGGCAAACTATTACAAACCGCCCCGGATGGGTAGAACTGGAACAATCGCAAGTGCCCCTACCCTTACGATTTTTGCTGCACATCCCACCCCCCCTCACAGCACACTGGGGAGACCTCCTCCTATCAACCAAGCATACCCTAAGCTCCTGGGACTGGGTGCTGAAGCGAAAGGGAGTACTAAGAGGCCTGAGCCCACGATCCCCGGTCTTCCATAATCCGGCATTCTCACCTGGAGCGCACCCTCGCAACTTTCAAAACTGGATAAAGGGCGGGCTGGAGACTATAGACCAGCTATATATGGGAGAGATCCCCCTCACATTTGAGCAATGTAAGGAAAAGTTCCAACTCCAGGAGAGGGACAGATTCACCTATATACAACTACATCACTGGTGCTCGCACCCCCAAACTTTGCAAGCAGCGACACGCCCTCCCATCGCCCTGGAACTCACACTTGGAGATCTTCCAGCTCGTGGCAGACTATCCACCCTATATAGGCACTTCTTAAGCAACTTCCTGGTCACAAGAACCTGCTGCATGGCCCAGTGGGAAGCGGATCTAGGTCACCCAATAGAGGATCAAACCTGGGTAGACATATGGACCAGAACACACGCCTCATCCACCTGCATTTCCAACAGGGAATGTGCGTACAAGATCATGCTACGGTGGTATTACCCGCCCCTTAGACTCCACCATATAAATCCACAATTGGACCATTCCTGTTGGAGAGGATGTGAACATCCAGGCTACTTCTTCCATATGTGGTGGGCCTGCCCAAAGATCCAGCAATTTTGGAAGACATGCTTGGGGACCATCACACAAATTACCGGAACAGCGATCCCACTGGAACCAGAGCCAGTCTTGCTGGGAGCTCGGATCCCCGCGATCTACCCACGCTCCGGGACCAGATCGAAACTACTGACGCACTGTCTGCTAGCGGGGAAAATGGTGTTGGCCCGCTCTTGGAAATCCCCGGAAGGCCCTCACATGGCCCAATGGTGGACTAAACTTTGGGACATTTTGATTGCGGAGAAGGTGACGGCAGCGCAGGCGGGAACTCTCCACCGATTCCAGAATATTTGGGCCCCAGTGCTTGAATATGACCAGCACTTCCCCGCACTGACCTACAAACCCATCAGGGCTCGATGGATCCTGAAGGACCAAGAGCCCCCTGAGGGAGACACATATACGCTGAGGTGCAAAATGAGCAATCTAGGAGGAAAGATTCTACCTCCGAGGACCAAGGGGAAGGGGGGAGAGGGAGGGTCAGGGGGGAGATCTGCCAGGGGGGAAAAAAGGACTGGGGATCAACATGCCTAAATACTTGTTGCTTACAATGTTTTGTAAATATCAACCTGCCTTGATTTAAAATAAACAAATTAAAAAAAAAAAAGATTCTGATGACCGGAGTCTGATAGATGTTGAAATATAGTGGAGATAGTGAGGATCCTTGCGGTACTCCACAATCGTTGACTTGTGGAGTGGATTTTAAAGGTTTTATCCATACGGTTTCTGTTCTGTCTGCTAGGAATGATTTGGTCCAGCGTAGTGCTGTGTCTGTTATGCCTATGTCTTCTAGCCTTTTGGTCAGGGTGTCGTGGCTAACTGTGTCAAAGGCTGCGGAGAGGTCGAGCAGAGTAAGGGCTGAGGTAGTGTTTGAGTCTGCGTTAGTTTTGAGGTCGTCCCAGATGGATAGTAGTGCTGTTTCCATTCCTCTCGCTGGTCTGAAACCAATTTGAGCTTGGTCCAGCAGGTGGTATTTTTCCACATGTTCTTGGGTTAGTTTATATACGTAGGTTTCTAGAAATTTCGCCGGGTAGGGGATGTTGGAGATCGGCCTGTAGTTAGAAAGGTCATCTACGTCACCACTTGTGTTTTTTAAGAGTGGCTTGATGTATGCTGATTTGAAGATCTTCGGTACAGTCCCTGTTGAAAGTGATAGATTTAGAAGGTTTCTGTAGTGTTCTGCTGGCGATCCTTGCGCGAGGATTGATTTGTAGATGTCTGGGGAACATGGGTTCATGGGTGATCCCGCTTTCTTGCTTCGTTTAACCAACATTGCGAATACCTCTGCTGATATTTCAGGAAAGCTTCGGAGTTTGTGTTGTGGTTCCGAGTTGGGTTCATTATGTTATAGTTTGTTTTGGATTTAATTTAACAATGGAACTATTTGTTTTCGAAGGTATGTTGGCAGCAAATTGGAGCGGTTCTTTATCATTCGTGTCTACTCAAGGGTCAATAGTGTTCGACACTTTTTGCCTTTTTTTCGGACGCACCACTTTGAGCCACAGAAACACTCGGCTCACTAGACTTTGGCGGACAGGCTTTGATTTTTGAGCCAAGGGATGGATGTTCTCCACTGACTATGTCGATAGAAACATCGCCATCATCATCAATTGGATAGGTTGAAAATTCACATAACTCAATTGAGGCATCAAAAATTGACTCCTCATCATCATCAGAGTTTTCTCTTGATCGTTTTGAACATTTAGATGGTCTATTTTGTCCAGCTTCATTTGATATTTTTTGAAGTTTCGGCATGTCTTTCCCGGCACGCACAAATATGTCGGTTCGTGGAGGTGTTGTGAGGTTCCTAATATATTTTTTTGCGTCATTTGTGCAGGCTCTCTTAGCTGCTGGTCTCTGAAATGGGCGCGTTTTAATTGAACTTTCTTAACATCATTTTTTAGGTGTTTGGTCTTCCCCGGCACTTGATGGCGATTAAGAGCACTTTTAAAAATTCCAAATGACAATTTATTTGTCAAATTTCCAGAGTCGGGACCGACTGTGCTCTGTGATTTCCTTAGCCCCATTTAGACCATGATCGGACTTCGCAGCAACAGGCGGTGTGTTAATACTGGGTACTAAATCGGAGGACACAGCTGATGGCACACTTTCACTTATGTGTGGGAGCACCGAAGACACTGACCATTTTTTTTGTGATGGAACTTTACTTGTCGAGGTTCTCACTGGGTTTGAGGGAGCATCTATGTGAGTATCAATGCCTGTTGACACGGGATCACTACTTGTCACCATGCCAATCACTGGATGTAAAGTATTCTCCATGCTGCTTGCAAGAGATTTTGATACAGCGTTTGCCAGGGCGTTTGCTAACTCACGGGACTCATCTCCCAAGGATCGCCTTGGTGTCTTTACGTTGTGTCGCATCCATTTTGTACATTCTATGACTGCCTCTATCATATCAGATTTATCACAAGTTGCTTGTCGGGCAACATCGCTTGAACGCGATTGCCATTTTAGTGAGGTTTCGGCTTCGTGATCGAGTCCTTTAGTTACGTTTTGCGAAAAAACCTCCAGTGAAAGGAGCTTGTTATTCATTGTTGATAACAGGGACATTTGATTGCGTACTGCCTCATTTAAAGATTTGTAAAGTTTCATAAAAGGCAAGAGAGCAATCGAGGTAGCAGCAAGAACATTATTATGGATTTGGATGCCGGCGGCTGTTGACAGAGAGCCTTTAGCATTTTGATCGTGTTTTACGCCGGCCGGTATCAATTTTCCATGGGCGCCAGTGGAAATGTTTTCTTTCGGCGACCCAGAATTTCTTGGATTTGCATCGGCTATCTTCTTGCCCGCCCGCTTAGGAGCCAGACTGTTCACACATCTTGCCGGTGAAGAAACTGTTAAGATGTTTCTCTGAGGAGTACTGGTATTTTGAGGCAAGTTTTCAGCTGGCAGCGTCTTTCCGTTGTTCTTATTTCCATAATTGGTGGTGTATCTACAGATATAGCTGTCATTCAGGCGGTCCTGCATTACCAGGAAGTCTGCTTTAAGCCTTTCAGTAAGGCGGGCTTCCCGTGCTGTAAATGCTGCCAAGGAATATCGACTACCAGAGATTCCAGCTGATTGTTCAAACAACATTTGAGAGTCATTTCTTTGCAGTTTTTCTCCGGCATCAGATTCCACATTGTCATTGACACAGGCAGGCGTTGTACATCCCTGATCGGCAGCCTTATGTAGATGTTTATTTACCAATATGTCAGCTTGTGCCTGCATCGGTGTAGGCTGTTTAATATCACCACTTTTTTGCCTAACCTCAACCGGCATGATAGATGTAGCAAAGGCATGATTCTGCTCATTTGTCTGTGCGCTCTGTACTTGCAAGTTACCTGAGACGCAAGCACTGCGCGAGTCTGCCGCCAAAAATGGCGAACTGATTAAGGAAATTGCATCGGATGGCAGATTCATCGCCATTAAGTCTGAGTCTGTAATTTCAAATGGCGATACTTGTGCAAAGTCACAGGCGTCGAAGTAAACAGAGGGGGAGGGACGCAGCGGGACCTCAGGCTCACTATATTCATTGAGATGACAAAAGCAATGACCAGAGTCAGTCACCAGAGCCCGTCTACTTTTTCCATCGTTGTTCAAATTTGGATGTGAATTCCCCAATATTTTTGATGACAGGGCTGCCAATGAGGGGACCATGCGGCTAACAGCACAGGTATTGACAGCAGAGTCGCATGGTTTGTCACATACAGCCAGTAATCTTACCTCCAATGGCACACAATTCACAGGCATGCGACAAAATAGAAGGGATTTTTGGCGAGTCTGGGGTCCCTGCGGAATCGTGCATGCCTACCCCGTCACTGCAGTTACACGAGTCGTGAGTGCAGCGTGGTCGTCTTTGAGCGGGCTGGGGCGAACTGTGGCTGACTGAACTCGTCTCCGAACTCTGCGCCGCGCTCCGCGCTTGGGCACGGCTTTTAGAGACAGGCTCTAAGAATTAAAGGTACAGAGTTCCAAATTTTGCCAAGACGTTGCTGCAGCTCCTCACAAGGTGCTCACTGGACAGAGTTCTGGGGCTGAATGAACTCGTTTCCGAACTCTGCTATGTTGTATTATATGTACCTGTAAGAAATGCACCCAGATGCCTCAGGGCTCGGTGCGCTATATAAATAAATAAGTTTGTGCCTGTGTTTGTTTCTGTGCGAGGGCTGATATATAAAGCACGGACATGACAATGTGATAAAATCAGACACTGATGCCCCGATTCAGAACTTGGCGCAGTGAAGGTGCTAAACAGCATGATTCACTGAGCCAAAAGAGGACGCCCACGCTCCACTAGTATTCTCAAGTGGGCCTGGGCGTTCTCGTAGAGCACGACAGTGCACTGTGTGGATTGCGCCTGTTTTCAGATGTAACGGGCGCAACCAAATATCTGCAGCATTTTTGTAAAATAACAACAGAATCGTTATTTTGCGAAAATGCGGCCGACACAGAAGTAAGCAGCTTCAACGTTGCAGAAAACAACGTTGAAGCTGCTTGCTTTGGTGTATGCTCCAGTCTAACGGCACCAAAATGGTACTGTATATGTGCACTATTTTAGCGCACATATTAAACTGGGGGAATGCCACAAGAATGGCCTTCAAAAAAGCCAGGTTACGAATGTGGCGGTTGCTAGGTTGGTTTCCAACCCATCCTAGCAACCACCACATGTATTCCGAAAGTGGCGCAGTCCTTCCGACTTAGGAAGAATGCGCCACCTTCACAATAGGTCCCGAGTCCCGAAAAGGATGTTAACCCTTTTAACGTTCTTTTCGGTATTTAACACCTGAATGACAAGAGGGACCCGAGGCCCCTATTCTGAACTTGGCACGGTGAAGCTGCTAAACAGCATGATTCACTGCGCCAAAAGAGGATGCCCAGGGCCTGGGCGTCCTCGTAGAGCACAACAGCGCACTGTGTGGATTGAGCCTGTTTTTATTTGTAATGGGCGCAATCCAATCTCGGGAGTATTTTTGTAAAATAAGGACATATTCTTTATTTTACAAAAATGCTGCCGAGAACACAGGTGTGTATTAACACGTTCCTTCCTATACACTAAAGTGAGCAGCTTCAACATTGCAGCATGTTGAAGCTGCTTACTTTGGTGTATAGGAAAGTGTTCATATACAACACACGGGTGAATATGAACATCATTTAAAGCGAGCAGCATCAACGTTGCAAGATGCAACGTTCAAGCTGCTCAGTTTGGTACAAATGAAAGTGTTCATATACACCCATGTGTTGTATATGAACACTTTCAGGTACACCAAAGCAAGCAGCTTCAACGTTGCTGCAACGTTGAAGCTGCTTGCTTTGGTGTAGCTGAAAGTGTTCATGTACAACACACGGGTGTATATGAACACTTTCCATTTACACCAAACAAGGCTTCTTGTGACACTCCTCCAGTTTAACGCCACCAAAAGGCTACTGTATATGTGCGCTAGTTTAGCGCATTTATTAAACTGGCGGAGTGCCACAAGAGAAGCCCTCCAACAAGCCAGTTTACGAATGTGGTGGTTGCTAGGTTGGTTTCCAAATCATCCTAGCAACCGCCACATATATTCCGAAAGTGGCGCATTTCATCCGACTTCGGAAGAATGCGCCACCTTCAGAATAGGTCTTAAGTACCGAAAAGGTTGTTAACCCTTTTAACGTCCTTTTCGGTACTTAACACCTTGATGATAATATAGGCCTGAGAAGTTAAGCTTTGTTTTTAAAATAGCCTTTATCACCTGTTTGTCTACAAAGCTCTAGGAAGCACGGCACTGGCGGACACAGTGGTGCACAACAGAAGTGGTCAGCTGACTGGCATTAATGTAAGCGCGTGAATAAAGCAGAGTTAAGTGTACCCATATCCCGTGTGGACGTGTCTCTGTGCGGCAGTCTCAGCCAAACCCTGCACGCCCTCCATACCACAGTGTAGACACTACACTGTTCTCCAACATTTTGTCTGTTGCACACACCACGTCCCTGGCAAACTTCTTCGTACTGTCCCTTTTTTCCCCTCGCGTGTCCCAAAAACACTGCCACCACACATGGAAGAGTTCCTCTCAACCCTCCTTGCCGAAACAGAAACCACTGCCGTTTTCAAACATGTTACACAAACCGTCACCCATTTTGACCTGCACATCATTGCTGTGTTGCAATGCTTCTTCTCCGGCACCCCTTGCAATGCCAGTGACGTAACACCTGCGGGGCCTGCATCCTTCCACGTCGCTCACAGATCCGCAGCCTCCCCATTCTTCTGTGCCGAATGTGTCCATCCTATTCTAACCCAGGCCACATGACCAATGGAACCTGCATAGCACTCTATGCAACCGTCTGTGACAGCAGTAGCTCACCCTCTGTGGGCGGGGACAGACTTCCTCATCCCTCCATTGACACATCTGACGCCGGGAGCCAGCCCTTCCACACATCAGCCTGGTTGCCTGCCATCCAAACAACCAGGGATACTGCAACGTTGACGGATCACTGGCCACCTGATACTGTTGGCAGAATTACCCCCAGCACTGCCAAAACTCTCACTCCACCGCCACCAATGTCAGTGCCCCCACCCAGGTTGGCGGAGAAGACAACGACTTCAGGGCAAGATGGTTCATTTTTCCGAGAGTGACAATGACGTTGAGGATGACCAAGGTTTAAATCTGGGCGTTTCCACTATTGGTACAGAGCTGGTGAAGGAGGCAACGGCTAATCAGCCTTACCATCTGTGTCTCACTGAGGAAACGTCAACAGGAATTGGCAATGCAGTCTCCTAGGAAATGATGGAGGGTGTGATATCGGAAGCTTTGCTGCAGACCTCCATGGTTAAGAGGGGGCTGGGTGATGAACCAGACAATACAGGGAGATGCCAGCATATTAAGGAGCTTATTCTACGCAATCTCAATTCATGTGCAAATGTTGCAGAATGTGGTGCCTGGGTTGACTCATTGGACAAGGGTCCTTCAAGTGCATATCTTGAGGGTGGAAAATTCCTGTCAAACAAAACAGACCTATGACAGGGTTAACCGACATTGCCAAACTAATACAAATGAAACCTCTGTTATAGGAACACTTACCAGGGAAACTGCTGAAACTGTGGTCCATCAGGCACTGTCAAGTCCTCAGAAAAGTGGTAGACCCTTCCCATGGTATTATATCAACATCTTTAAAGACTGCTGGGTCTGTGACTAGCCCTAATATCACATCTTACTCTTCATTCTCAAATGATATTCGCATTAGAACGGCCCAAATGCTGAATATTGCTGAACCGACACCAAGAGGATTTATTCTGCACTTGAGGAAAATTATGCTTACCAATGTTGCGAAGCCTAGGGGCCCCGAGAAAAGGACAGCGTTGAGAAATAAAGTCCTGGCATGGCTTAATCAAAGAATGGCCCAATGTTTTATCAGAACACAGGACATGAGTCTTACGCAGGGTGCACATTAATAATTGGTGTTCTATGGACAATACCAATTGCATTGTTAAAGGATGCTGTCAAAGTAACTTCCCATTGTTTTTGTGCCAATGTAAAAACCTATGTAACATGTCTCCATATACCAAGTTGAGAATTATTTTGAACTGATATCCTGTTTCATTTGTAGGAATCATGGCCCGTCTATCTCGGTTTTACCCTTGGTTGTTAGGTGTATTTTATGGCATGCGTTATTGTATGCTTTGTCAGCACACTGAGGCCTACGGGAGTGTTGGGCTTATATTAGAAATAAATACATCCAAACATGCCCCCTGCAGCAGCATCACACCTGTATACGCACGATCCAGCAGCTGGACACCACAGGTCCTATGAACGCCAGGGATCAAACTACTCAGTGCGTGACCCCTTCACCCCCTTTGCTGGTACCTGCTGGATGCCGTGTGGATGGCCACTCCTCAGGGTACCTTGCTTGTGCACCATCTGCTGCTTCCCCGCCACAGCACCAGCTTCCTTTTGCCGCAGAAACAAGACCAACTTGTTGCCAATTAAATGACCAAAGGTTCTCGGTCTTAAGAGACCATGATGGACACCACAGGTAAGATAGCAGGGGTCTTTATTCCAACTCAGTTGTACACTTATATGTCCAAATGTAGCTTGCACAAACACTGGCCCATCCACACCCCAAGCCAGCTCCCATCCAACTACCACTCAACAGAACACTCACCACAATCCACAACCAGCATTCCAAGCCAACATTCCAAAGCCCTAATGTCCTAGCAAGCACATTAGTACACGTAGCATTTACATCAAAACAAATTTTCAAGCTCCAAAAATGAGAGTTGACCAGGGCATGGTCCTGTCAGGGGTTAGGACCTTGTGAACACCCCCATCACCAATGCTTGTGAATGGGTGGTCGCAGACCCAGTGGCCCTTGACGTCATCTTGCAGTATTGGTTGCACTCATATGCTTTCTAGAATGCATGGATACTGTTGAAATGTTGTTCCTATTAGGTTCGTTTCACTTTGTGGATACTGTGAAGGGTGTAATGCTAGTGCTAAATTCCCCGATACCGATGGATATTTGAAGATTTTTCAAACTTAAGCCATGATTTTGTCACAGACACCAATTTCAGGGAAAATTCAGGACTAAAGTTGATTGGTGGCGGTTCAGCCGTCCCCTAATTGCTGAAGAGTATTTGACTTAAAAGCATCCCCCTGTTGCCTCTAGGGCACCCCCCCCTGAGAATGGCATTTGAATTGTGAAATGTAATGAGTTGCCATAGGGGATGGTTAGTATATCAAGGTCTTTTTTTTTTTTCAGGGAGCTCCCCATTGAGGATCTGGGGCCCAGTCTCTGTGAGAATAGCCCCCTCTCACTAGCAACGTAAATGCAGTGGCATGCTTTGCGCAAGTTCCATCTGCTCATCTGTGGCCAGGCACTAACAGGGATGGTCCTCAACTGTTTGGCCCGGCTATGCCCAGAAGGCTCCAAAGCCCAAGCTAGAATACCTGGCACTGGGATGTAAATTAAATCCTTTCCCAAACTCCCAGGGCTAATTTATCCCATGGGATTCTCCGGCTCCGCCTGCTGGTTGTTCGTAAGGGCTTTTACTGTGAAGTAGCTGGGATACAAAGGAGCCTGAGAAAACCCTGTAGTCGAATATAGGTGTGCATCTGTGTTACACGCAAAGGTGTGTCGTATGTTTGTGCCTGTGTGCGTTTCTGTGTGAGGGCTGATATATAAAGGACGGATATGACAATGTGATAAAATGAGACACTCAGACATTAAGCTTTGTTTTTAAAATAGCCTTTATCACTCACCCATTTGTCTAAAAAGCTCTAGGAAGCAACTACATTAAGTAACATTTCCTATGCTCAAAGGTGAGAGGGAGGAGTGCGCCTTCCTTACTTGACTCACGCCAATGAGTGTGACTTATTAGAGCCAAAGGGAAATCAACAATCAAGTTCAATGAAAGTGAATAGGCAGCATGTACAATTCGATGTGGTGCCTTAAAAATGGTGACACTGTGGAGTGGTGCACTAGCCAAGAGCAAGAATATATTGAGGAGGATGGAAAACATGTAAGATGTTTGCATAAGGAAATGGATGTCCCTATGCCCCCTCTCAAAATGGGACTGTGTGGGACAAGGAGTGGTCCATGTGGCACTGGTTCCATGTAATAATGTCCCCACAAAAATGTCTCCTGACAAAAAAGTCTCAGTTTTTTGCAGAGGCATTATTACATTGAACATGCGGGGGGAGCAGGGGACAACTTCGCAACCCGTCCCCATAAACAATGTCCCATATATAATGTCGCCAATGGCTTCTCCAGCGACATTATGTATTGGGACATTATTACCTGATACCGTGGCACTGTGGTTGTGGCAGCTCTCAAAAATCTAGCAAATGAGGAGACCAAAAAGAGCTCTCACAAACATACCACGGTGTTGTGATGGTATCAATCTAGAGGCTAACAATCAAATGTGTTTGTGTAGATTGCAAAACGAGCAATGTGCCTGAGCTTTAAACCACATGTTCTGGAATCATGGCTGCCCATTTGGCTGAGAAGACAGCTTTCAACCTTGATGTCGGTGTCATCTAGAGCAAGGGTCCTTCCGGTGAGTGAGGAAGCAAGTTATCAACTTGGAGATCAGCATAATCTAGGAACATAGACAGTCAAATGAAGGTGTATTATCTGGAACCAAGCACAATGCAGGTAACTAGTGGAGAAGATGTCTACAGATGGCCTATTCCATAGGGGAAAAGGCAGGCACAGCTGTTCACTTGGCACCAGGGCTGTCCAGCTCAATCTGCGAACCAATGTTAGCTGTGGTCAGGGGACTGTCCAAGAATGACACAAGAGGAAGCATAAAGCATTAGTCATAGACCAGGGACTATTCAAGCCACACAGGATTGAGGGTAAATCTGTCCAACCAAATGTAAGCTGGAGCTATGGACGGACTCTTCCTAAACCATGCCAGCCTTCCAGAGATATTGGTCAGCCAGGATTTCTTCCATATTCTCACCTGTCCCCCTCTTTCCAGCAAGGAAACAGAGAGATCCAAACAGGGGGCCACAGTTGGCAGTCAATACTGTAGGGATTTGGGAATAAAGTATAGTGCCTTCAAAGGAATGTTATTGATTGATTAGCGAGAGTGCCTTCTAGTTTTGTGACTCATTCCCATGAAGCCTAATATGAGAAGTCAATTTTCCATCTGATGAAAACATTGGGAGCCGCATTGGAAGCACTGTCCTTCCACGGGGTTCCAAACAGCTGCGAGCAGCTTCAAATGTTATCAAAACTGCAAATTAACTTTAAGACATTTCACAGACTTGATTAAATCTTGGGATATCTGGCACATCTCTTTTTAAAGTAAAAATGCTTTTGATCATGGTGGTTCAGCCCACAAGTTGATGAGCAGAAACGTATGCCCATTCGAAGGGCGGGGCTTTATCACAAGTTACTACTTTGGCAGCACACAACAAAAAAGGCAGCCATCAGGACTACTTAATTCTGTCAACATAAGAGTCCTGGCACAAAAAGGGTGACGAAACTGACATTTTGGGGGCAAGTAAGGAAGAAGGAAGTGTGTGTATGTGTTTAAACGCTTAACAAGTGAAGTATTTACAGTCTTACATACAATCCCCCGTTCCTAATAGTTAGCTTTGTCAATGTGCCATCCGGTGCGTCAATAACTGTCGACATGACCCAAATCATTTTGTTGATGCAAACTCGGTCCTTTTTTCTTCTTTGCAACCATGGACTTACAGTCCTGAATTTATAATGAGAATAGCAAAACTACAAGTCACAGCGAGCAATGGAAATACAGTGGTGGGTGAGTTTTTCTTGAATGACACAGGTATATTGCCATGTGTGCACTATTTAAATGTTAAAAACGTCCCGATTTTCAGTTATATTCATTTTTTGATTGTGTAATAACAATGAAGCTTCTATTGCACAAAGAACTCGGATTTCAAAATGGCCGACATATTTATGTATAGCACTTAGTTCACTCTGAGGCACAGAGCTTGCCAACTTTAGAACATGTCCCTTAGTCTCATCTCAGCTTAAACAAAAGTTAAAAACACATTGTGTTGCTGTCTTTTAAAGTCCCTAAGGTAGAACTCAAGTGATGCCTTTAAACAAGTCAGAAGCAATTTCTTTCAGGTGATGCTGGCATTTAAGTTGGCGCTGCTACAGACTGGGTGAAAGAACAGGCTGTGGGTTAGAAACAGGATAGCTTCTCTGTGAGAACAACAAAAAAAAATATGCATAAAAAGTAAATCTTTGACGATTCCATCATTTTGACTGAGTTTCCTCATTGTAGGAGTTCATTTGCGGTGGGGAGCACTCTCCTATCTCCACATGTGATCATAATTCGCTTATTTTTATGGTATTGCAGGGCGGGAACGCCCCATCCCCCATTATACTCCATGGATTCAAAATCTATAGGCTCTGTGTCTGCTTTTTCAGTGGTGATCCCTTTGTCAGCCCTGGTCTTCCTGTCTCATGGTCAGGATTTCATCATTGTTCACTAGAGGTGTTCGAGACAAGGGCCAGTGATCTCCCCCCTTCCACCGCCACTTGGGGTAAAAAGTGGAAACGTGCATAGTGGCAAAGACATTAACCAGTTTGAGAAAGATAAAACTGGAGGAACTCATATGACTCAATGTTTGAAAGAAAACGAAAGAAGGTCCAACTCTAGATTCTGATCTCTGTCTTTGAGCATGCCGACGATTATTCCTGGGTCACTGGGAGTACCTCTTTAGTAGCTTCTGTCATGTAGATGATGTTAGCAACCTCTAAAGACATTCACTGCAAGCAGGATTATGCACGCCCCTTGCAGACAAAGAACCACCGCCGATGATCAAAGGCAGGACTGGGGTGTTCTTGTTAGCAATACAAAAATTTAAAAGTGAGATTTATCCAGCTGAAATGTCACTCTTTCCTGGCACTGGAGGAAGCTTCCTGGATTCCGAAGGCAACATTTAGAAACAGAGGTTTTGATGTCCTGCTATCATATTCTGAGTGGGGTTCCCTGCTTTTTAAACACTAGTTTGCGAGTGGGGTTCTCTTGACTGACCAAATAAAAGTGTTATGAGGTGGCCCTACAATCTATCTTACTGCCCATTTTAGTGGGGCAAGGGGTGGGATTATCATTGTGAGCCTAACTACAACTGTCTCACCATGTATGGGAAAAACAAGCTAATCCGCTTAAGGTCATGTACATAAAGATCAGTCCCAACTCTGTGTTGTCTCCTCTGTGACACTCGTTCTTTTGACTCAAATGATATCCGTCCTTCATCAGTTGTCCTGTCAGAGCAACGTGCTGCAGCAAAAAACAAGCTATTTCTCCTCTGCGACCGGACTCATGGGATCCGCATTGAGTTGGGGGTTCTCAGAGAAATCACCTGGCCCACCTGTGGGATGAGGGCTTGGGGGGGCAGGGGATGATGGGTCTGTAGTTGAAGTCTCAGAGCTCCGTGCCAGGAAGGCAGTGTACTGGTTCCAGAAGGACAGGGGTCCTGACTTGGCCAGTTGTACAGGGTCCTCACCCGCCGGTACATTGGGCGCTGCCTGGGTCGGTGGCCCGGGCAAGAGGGGTGTGGCTGGAGCTTCCAAGGGCTGAGGTCGTGCCACTCTGACATGGTTGCTCATATGGACCTAGAAAGAAAAAAGTGGTTAACAGCATCCATGTTATCAAAACCACTTTTAAAAACACACATTGCAAACAGAATATACTCTTGTCTCTCTGCACTTCTCAGCAGGACTGCTGCACTTTTAAGAGAACAGTACCACACTTTTCAGTGGGATTGCTTTACTGTCAATGGCACAGTACCTGCAGTTCTCAACAGGATTTCTGCACCTTTAATCACACGACCCCTGTACCTCTAATCAGGCTTTGCCAAATAAATAAAGTTGCTACCACTGAAATCGAGTGAATTCAGCATTTTGATCACTAGAGACAGGGGCCTGTTTTCAGTGAGCGTCCAGTTTGCTTCAGGGGGGACTAGCAATTAATATGCAGGCATGGGCAGAAGCCAAAACTGTTGGCTTTTTCAAGGCTTGTTTTAACAGGACTTCAGTGAAGGACAGGTATAGTGCTTATAAATCGAGTGTCTGAAGGAACCCTGTTAAAATATTATTATTACACCAGTAGTGGGTTTACAACTCCAATTAAGTCATTGACTCTCAGAAGACTGCATTAAAGAAACACTGGCAGGCACCCAGTGCAACGTTTGATGGCAAGGCTTGAATAAAGCGAGCTCAAACAGTTCCCCTGAGGAGGTGTTTTGGGCGGGGAGGGGCAAAAACTGGGTGGGAATGGCCGTAGAGATTAGCATGGACATGGGCAGTCAATGGGTTGGCAAATACCCAAATAACAACTTCAGGCCGTGTGTCTCTCCTCATATGCGATTTCTCCCCATCTGTACTCTAATGCAATAGTTTCGGCTTATAGGTGCAGCAAGCGACACCTAATAGCCCAAACTAAAAATGTGGGCTCCACTGCAAAATGAGGTGTGGGGCTCATGAGACTTCCACCACCCACAGACATACACAGCCGTTGGGCCAATCTATGGGCAGTGGGGGATCGTCCTGCACTGCAGAGGCTGTAGAGATTTTTGTAGCGCCGCTGTATACAGGTCCCAATTGCTTGTGATCCATCAGCTTGTGTGCCACAGTCCTGCAGTGACGGATCTAGACTCAAGGGCCTCAGTGGTGGAAATGGAAAAAGAAAATGGTGGGGGATACCACAAGGGCCGGGGTGGGGGAGGAGTTGGGGAGGGTGGTGAGGAGGTGGGATTTAGGGGGGCAGAGCTGGCAGTTGACCCCTGATCAAAGGAATGTCCAAAATAATAGTTTTAAACAGCCCCATTTCTTTCATGCTACTTCTTTTCCAAACTATATATGACTTCCATGGCACTGGTGATGAGTTACTTCACTATGCGCATAATAGTTTTGACCAGTGTTGCTGAGTAAATATTCTTTAAAATGCACAATTTGCACCCCATTTTATTAAAGAAACTCCCCCTTGGGTGCTATTCAAACGGGGTGATTTCTGTTTGCCATAAGCAATGTTTTCTTTTACTTGCATCGTGTGTGATAGTTTCAATGTTAAGGGGTATTTATTTATTTATTCATGCAATGTTTGTCGGATACCTGTATATTTATTTATTTATGCAATGTTTGCCGGATATCCGACAAACATTGCCTAAATAAATACTTCGGGTCCATGTATCCGACATACATTGCATAAATAAACAAACCAGGTCGTGGCCGAGGACTACAACTTCCTCCTCTTGTGACCCCTTGCAAGGGGTCATCAGAGGAAGTTACAGTTTGCTCACAGGAGCTTTTTTTCCCCTAGCGCTGACTCAGACACATCTGGTGCTGGATCCAGCGAGAGCCGGCCCAATCACCAGGAGGGGGTCTGACTCTGTCGGGGCGGGCACCATCCCCTCTAAACCTCAGATAGGTGGCCATACCATGGCATTGCGAGAACCATACCTGGACCAGAGGTGGTGTGAGGGAGAACCCCATCCCAGTATGTCTGGGGCTGTGAATGCACATTGGCGCCCCTTTCTATGACCAGATGCCCATAAGCCTCTGCCTGGCCATGTCTCTTCTCTTCCAGGTGATTCCCAAGAGACTACACCTATCAGAATTCACCAGACTCCCCAGACATCTAGGCTGGATAATAGTTCCTGGGAAGCAGCACAGGTTGGAGAAAAACTACAAGTACCACAATGCACCAGGCCCCAATGAACAAAACCTGCCTGGAACATGAGGACCGAACTGGTTCTTCAAATAGAAGTGGACTAGGCTTCCTCATTTACCTACCCCATAAAACCGCAGCCCTGCTACAGGGAAACAAGGGTGCAGGTGCAGCTGCAGCAGAGGTGGAACTAGCAAGCGACTGCCCAAGAATAGGGGGGATTTAGGAACACTTCCCAAACCTTGTTGGACCACCTACTTACAGAGTGAATTGGAGACACAGAGAACAAACAACCATAGTGACCACATGGCAAAAATGGTTGGCTGAAAAGGAGGAAGGGACAAAGGTCCTTATGAAAACTTCCAGGAGCTCAGACAGAGATTGCCCAGGGAGGCAGCAGACTCTGGGAGTCAGTGGGCACAGCAGTAGGCTTCTAGGCAGGCGTGGTGGTGGGCCTATAAGAAGCCAGAAGAGTCAGTTGACAGAGTGGTGCTTGGGTGAGGTTGGCGAACCTGAAGGAAGACCAAGAGACAAAAGAGGAGTGTGTAGCAGGTGATAGAGGTCTTGGAGGAGACCACTGGAGTATTTGGAAGTGAATGTAAGGTGAGGCTACCGAGGGATTGGTAATAATTTGTCAGTCTGTGTGTGAGTGGGTCTGTTACGAGGGAGAATGTAGCGGAACTGAAAAGGTTAAGGAGTTGAGACACTGCAGGAGGAAGAGGTGGCACATCAGGGAGGAGGAGGCAGATATATAATAAAGTAGAGATGAAGACAAGACATGGTTTTTCCATCCTTGTACGTGTGAGCTAAATGAAATACATATAACTGGTGACGAGAATAAAAAGGAGGCTCATTAGCCTCATCCGTACGGCCGTATTGAGAAGAACAAGTTACTTTCTTACCTGGTAACGTTCTTTCGATGGGATGTTCTGACGAAGTATTCCACATCTATGACAGGTAATCACCACAGCTGTGCTGCTTCTGAAAATTTTTGGCCTCTGTGTCCTGCATCAATGATGTCAATACGCTGTCCTCGAGGGCCTCTGTACGACGCCCGTAGCCTCAGTTGTAGTTTTTCCCCCAGAACGTGTGGCACCAATCTTCTACCAGAATGACTATAGAAAGCTTTGCAGAAACGAAAGCAGCAATTGCATAAGAAATTCTGTAGAGGGGCAGGTAGGGAGGGAGCGATGTGGAATACGTCGTCGAAACATCCCATCGAAAGAACGTTACCAGGTAAGAAAGTAACTTGTTCTTCGAAGGGATTGGTTCCTCCGACGTATTCCACATCTATGACAGACTCCCAAACCAGTACCAACGTAAAGAGGTGGGAAAAGAATTTAGAATTTTAGAATGCCCAATTAAATTGCAGAATAGAGGACCACCTTGCCAAAGGCCAAATCTTGCCCATGGATAGAATCCAGGGAGTAGTGTTTTACAAAAGTATAGACAGAGGCCGATGTGGCTGCTTCACAAATGTTACGAATGGGAACACCCCTTTGCAGGGCAGTAGAGGCAGCCACACATCCTAGTAGAATGGGCCCGTAAGCCTACCGGAGGGTCCTTACCCGCCAAGCGGTAACATTCAGAAATTGTCAAGATAATCCATCTAGACAAAGTCTGTTTAGTAACAGCTTGTCCCAAATGCCTTCCAGTGTATCCTACAAAGAGCTGATCGTCCACTCTGACCCGGGATATGCGTGAGATGTAGAAACTTAAAGCTCTCCTAGGATCCAACGAATGGAGCTTCTCCTCTTCATTACCAGGATACGGAGGAGGATAGAACGCCGGAAGAATGACCTTCTGGCTTAAATGAAATTCCGACACAACTTTCGGAAGAAAAGAAGGACGAACCCTAAGGACAACCCTGTCCTTATGGAATACTGTGAAGGGTGACTTAACGGAAAGTGCCTGCAACTCACTCACTCTGCAAGCGGAAGTAACCACAACTAAAAATACAGTTTTCAAGGTCAACAGTCTCAAAGGGCAAGAACGTAAAGGCTCAACCGGGCACCTGGAAAGGAGACAGCGGGAACACATTAGTGAGCCCTTTCAGAAACTGAGAAATCAAAGGAATTTTAAAATAAGAACACTCCTTAGACGAGCGCTTAAATATGGACAGCGCCGCCAGGTAACCTTTAATGGTACCCACTTGCAGGCCCTTGTGGGCTAACGCAAGCAAAAAAGACCCTGCACCAGTCGCAGAACTTTCTCTAACGGCAACGGTACAGGGACTTCGTTGCAAGCCTTCTGGCTGAAAGCAACACTTCCATCACGTCTTCTGGGAGGATCCAATCCTTATACCTCAACCTTTCAGAAGCCAAGCATGAAGGTTGAGGGACTTGACCTCTGGATGGAGAACCTGACCCCCCCCCCCGTGAGAGCAGATCGTCTCGGTAGGGAAGACGGCGTGGAGGGCAGATGGACATGTCGAGAAGGTCCGGGTACCACGTTCTTCTGGCCCATGCCGGAGCAATGAGGATCATTCGGGAACCGAACCTCTGTAACCTCCGCAGCACTTGCGGAATGACGGGGACTGGAGGAAACACGTACAGCAGTGGGAAGGACCACTCCACTACAAACGCGTCCCCTAAGGCTCCTTTTGGAGGAAATTACCGCAAGCAGAATCTTTCCACTTCCGATTGACACTGGTGGCGAAGAGATCCACTTGAGGGGTCCCCCAAAGGGCAAAGATCTCCAGAAGAATCTCCTGATCCAGCTCCCACTCGTGAGAGACCGTGCTCTGCCTGCTCAGAGCGTCCGCCGCTGCGTTTTCGCCTCCGGCCAGATGAACTGCCGAGATTGAAATTTCCTGCTGGGTGGCCCAGAACCAGAGCTGCATCGCCTCTTTGCACAGAGGGAGAGACCCTGCCCCCCTTTTTATTGAGGTAGTGCATGGCCACTGTATTGTCTGTCAGAATCAGGACAGTCTCCCCCCGCACAGACAGCGGAAAAACCTTCAGGGCTAGCCTGACAGCCCTCAGGTCCAACAGATTGATATGGAGTCTGGACTCCAACAGAGAGCAACGACCGTTGACTGTCAACTCGTTGGCATGAGCTCCCCATCCCATGAGGGATGCGTCCGTCACGATCGTCACCTCTGGCCAGGGTAGCCAAAATGGAGCCCCCTTCATCAGATTGCCTTGGACGGCCTACCACAGAAGATCCTGGGCGACTGAGGGCGGCACCTGAACGGGATCAGACATCCTGCCGGAGGACTGTGACCACTGCATCTTGAGAGCCCACTGCAGAGATCTCATCTGCAGCCTGGCCTCTGGCACCGGGAGATGCCATGAGGCCGAGCAACCTCAAGAACTTGAACGCCGGGAGACTCTAGGCATGTTGAAACTTGTTCACCATCTGCAGAATGTGATTAGCCCTCACCTGGGGAGGAAAACACAGCCCTGGGGATGTGTCGAGCACTGCTCCAATGTACTGGAGCTGCTGGGTTGGCATCAAGTGGGACTTCTTTAAGTTGAGGGAGAAGCCCAGCCTGTGAAGGGAGTGGCAGGTGACTGACAGATGATCCAGGACTTGCTCGGGAGAGCTCCCCCTGATCAACCAATCGTCCAGGTAGGGGTAGACGTGAATCCCCCCTTTCCTGAGATACGCTGCCACCACCACTATGAGTTTGGTGAAGACCCTCGGGGCGGAGGTCAATCCGAACGGCAGGACCCAAAACTGAAAATGCGAGTCGCCAACCGCGAACCTCAGGTACTTCTTGTGCTTGGGATGAATCGGCACATGAAAGTAAGCGTCCTTGAGGTCTAGAGACACCAAGCAGTCCTGAAGTTGAAGGGCCTGGAGGACATGAGAGAGAGTAACCATCTTGAACTTGTCCTTCCTGAGGAGCTTGTTCAAACCACGCAAGTCCATGATGGGACTCAATCCCCCGTCTTTTTTCAGGATCAAACAATATGGGGAATACCATCCCTTGTTCATCTCCGCTACAGGCACCAGTTCTATGGCGCCTTTCTCCATGAGGGATTTGATTTCCTGCGCAAGGAGCGGATCCGGACTCTTCAAAGAGAGATTCCCTGTTGGATTGTTGCGATGCCTCTGCTGGAAAGGAAGACAGTAGCCGTGGGCTATGATCTCCAGAACCCACACATCTGAAGTAATGGCACGCCATTCTACAAGATGCTGCACCAGCCTTCCCCCAACCGGCGAACCATGGGACATGGCCTCATGACTGAGCTGAAGCGGCAGCGGCAGTGCCTGAGGGCAAAGAGGCAACTGCCCGAGTGCCCTTGGCACCTCGAGTACCTTGTATTCCACCTCTGGTACTCCTACGGTGGCCCCTTTGACTTGCAGCTCCCCTCAATCTACCAAAGGAAGAGTAGTATCGAAAGGATCCTCCCCTCCATTGCTGTCCCCTAGGATGAAAAGGCGGAGGTTGGCGAACTGCAGCGCTCAACAACTTTGCTGCAGCTTTGGAGGTCTGCAACCTCTGAGGCTCTCGTCGGCCTTGCTGCAAAAAAGATGTTCACCATCAAAGGGCATGTTGAGAAGCCGGGCTTGTACGTCAGGAGTAAACCCCGACTTCCGCAACCACGCAAATCTGCGCATCACGGTGCTCGCCACCATGGTCCGGCTGACACGGTCTGCCATGTCCAGACCCGACTGAACGGATTGACACATGGCATCCTTGCCATCCGGAACGAGGGCAAGAAAACCATCCCGTTCCTCCCTTTGGGAATATGTTCAGCCGCCAAAGACACACAATTCCACAGAGTGTGAGTGAAACTTGCTAAGGCACACACAGAGTTGGCTGCCTGTAAAGCCATACCCTCTGAAGAAAACACTTTCTTCGCCCAGCCATCAAACCGTTTGTCGTCCCTATCAGGAGGGATGGTTGGGTACAACGCCTGCTTTGCTGGGGCCGTAGCCGCCTGCACCACCAAACTCTCTGGAGTGGGGTGCGTAGTCAAGTAGCAGGGGTCGCTACTGGCTGGACAGTATTTTTTCGGCAACGACTTGCTTACAGCCGGGAGACTCTCCAGAGCAGTCCAAGCCGCTGCCACCCTTCTCTGTAAAGCCATATGAAATGGCAGCACCAGGTCAGTGGGCGGACCTTGGTCAAGGATATCTGTCAGGCCATCCTGCAGAAAATCCACTTGTGGCGCAGACCACCCAAGTACTCCGTCACCCTCGACATGAGTCGCCTGTACGAAGATTCAGCATTCGTACCAGGCTCATGCCTGCCAAACTCAACCTTCGGGGAGGTATCAAGACCACTGGCATCGTGCAAAGACTGACGCAGGACTTCCAACTGGCTATGACCAGATAGCAGGTCATCAGGAACCTCATCAGGAGCCAAACCTTCCTCAGACCCTTCATCCACCTCAGAGATGTAATCCAGAGGCTGGAAGAAATTCCTGGAAGAGGGCACAGAAAAAGGCTCAAATACAGGCCTTACCGACTTCTTCAGGGCCTTCCTCAGAGTTTCCACCGATGCACAGGGTACCTCCGGTAAAGCCTCCAAACAGGCTTTGACAAGATCGGTGTCGACGTCGAGCGTGGCGCTAAAGGCTTCGACACAGACCTCGAGGGCGGTGCCCCGAGCGTGTTCTTCGATGGCCTCGGCGCCGATGACTTCCTCGGAGGCGCAGCCTTGAGAGAGTCCCTTGACGGACATGGCACCAATGGCGTCGACGTCTTCTTAGAAGACCTCACAGTCTCTACCTGTCTCGAGGGCGTTGAGGACCGTGACCTGGAGCGGGCATGGCTAGAGCGATCCACCTTGTCTGACCGAGACCTTGAAGGTTCCCAGTGATCGCGCCGACCGCCCGAGCCCGAAGGTGTGTAAACGGTGGCCCTAGTGCATTCCTTGCCGGATTCTCTCGAAGGCGCGGACGGAACGGAGCCCTGCGACTTGAAATTGCCAACATTTCCTTAAGAAATGCGTCCCATTCCGCAGGAGAGGAATGCTTGGTAGGACAAGCTACCCGCCGTCTGGCAGAGCCCTCAGACGAGGACGGGGAAGGCGACAAGTGACGATGCTTCCGCGAGTGCCTCGAAGAGGCAGAGGAATGGCAGGAACCACTCCGGGACCGAGACCCCCTGGATTTACGCCGACGATGTGGAGAGTCGCCCCTCGAATCGTCAGTTGAAAGCCCAGCAGAATTCGACTTTCGGGGCTTGGAAATCCTACCCACCGACAGCTTCTTCTTTCGCTCCCGCAAGGCCTTTGACGTCAAAGACTGCCATTCGTCACAGTCATCGGTAGCATGGTCCTTGCCGAGGCACCAGAGGCAGACGTCATGCGGGTCCGTAAGTGACATCTTGGAACCGCAGTCCCGACACTTCTTGAATCCAGACTGCGGGGTAGAAGAAGAAGACGACATGATAATTTCACAAACCAAGTTCGAAGAACCGATAGAATCAGAAGAACCGAGGCGTGCCAAGATCTCCGAAGCGAACACGTTCACAGAAAAAACGGAACTGAGGCTACGGGCGTTGTGCGTCCTACTTATAAAATCCGGTGATGTCGGCTCGACGGAGGCCCTCGAGGACAGCGTTTCGACATCATCAATGCAGGAGCCGAACATTTTCTGAAGCAGCACAGCTGTGAAATACATCGGAGGAACCAATCCCTTCGAAGCAGTCCTTCCTGCCCGTCCTTGCTGCACGAGTACAGCAGAGTCCTTCCTGGCACCCTGTGCCAGCATCCTTGCATCAGAAAAGGTGTATGCCGGAGTGAAAGAAGCCCCGACCAACGAATACTCAAAGGCTCAAAGGCAGATCAGAAGAGCGCAGCTAACACCCCAGAAAAGAGCTACAGCACTGTGCGGTCCAGCGGTAAGCCCTGCCTTCCAGGGCTCCATCGGACGAGGGGAGAGAGGGAGAGCCTCACAACCAGCACGCCCAGTTGCAAGCAGGAGGAGAGCATCCACCAACCCCAGTCACCACTGCTGTGCTACTGGACAGTGCTGACCAAGACTGTGAAGGCAGGACCATAACCAATTAAGAAGACACCCATATCACTGCGCCCAGCAGCGCCCCCACATACAGGGACAAGCGCATCCACATGCACGCCCGTGGCAGCAGCAGAGTAGGCCAAAGGCACAGCACGCACCACGTGACACAGGGACCTGCAACTATGGTAGACCAGGTTGGAGGGCAAGGCACACCACTGGCAGCATTGCATTTTTGAGGAAGTCTACCCGATTCAGCCTCCAACCACTGTCGGACAGAGGACCCAGATGGACAGTGTGGGTGAAGGTTTTGCAGGGTTCATTAAGGCAGCAGGGGAGGAGAAGTCGCTGTTGCTGAAGCACATCTTCACGAACTTGGCGAGGACAGAGGTGAATGGCATCATCAAGACCAGCCCGATCGAAGACAGGGACATGTACAAAGCCCTTATGGCAGCCCTGGACAAGAAACTAGTAATACAGCCAAAGAGAGACTTTCAGCAATATGTGTTCAATCAATGCCAACAGGCATCTCATGAGATGGTGGAGGAGTTCATCACACAGACTTCACCAAAAACAAGTTCACTGCCAGTTTTCAGCTTTTTTGGACAGTGAAGCAATCTGTCTCCGTGCCATTGAAGGGTGCACGCCGTCGGTGCTCCGCAAACAGCTCCTCAAGAAGCCTTTGACAACTGATGAAGTACACGAGATGGTGAGAGTACATGAGAGGGTGGAGTTCCGGACTTCCGCCATAGAGAGCCTGAGAAAGAAAACAGAGAGGGACGACGCAGTGGCAGCCCTTACCAGCAGCAGAGATGGGGAAAGGGGCGCATCGGACTTCCAGACACCGATGAGGGGGCTGTAGAGAGAGGGATACCTGAAGCCGAGACCAGGGCCATGCCCCCAGAGGCTGTGCTACCAATGTGGGCAGCCTTTTCCTCATGCAGGCCCAGGCCCAGCGATGACCCAGCAGTGCTCCAGCTGCAGCAGAGAAGGACACTTACAGGCAGCCTGCAGAGAAGGGAGGCCAGTCAAGCTGACCCACCAGCAACAAACTACACAACTTAATTGGAGACAGTCATACAGACCAAACCCACTGGCTCTGCAGTGGAGACAAACCCAGTCCTACCCACAGCAGCTGAGGAGAATGGTGAGAGCAATGGAACAGAGCATGGACTGTGGAAGACACCTGTGAACGACCCTTTGACATGGTCAGAGTATTATGCGGATGTCTATGGCTATCGGATGACCCCGATGTGAATCTGGCCAAATTTTCATACGGAGAGGACCCAGAATTCCCTGATGAATTTGTCAATTTTATACATGGGGAACAAGACGGCAGCGAAGCACCAAGAGTACTGGTGATGATGGACGCAGTCACACACACATTCCTCATTGACACCGGAGCAACCGTCAACATTATGGGGGAGAGAGGACAAAGATTCCTACTAGTAAGGAACACTCAAGAACGGATATCGTCAAAGGCAAGAATTTTCCAATGGGTGCCAGCATACCACTCCCGTCGATAGGACGATTTGGGAAAACGTTCTCATTCAAAGGACGGAAGATCGAGATCACAAACCACGTCCTCCAAAGCCCAGCTCAGGGAAAAATGCCTGCTCAGCTACCGCACAGCAAACGCACTCGGCCTGATCGACATTCAATTCCAGGAGAACGATGTGGCGGTATGCAGCGGAGAACAATACAGTTATGAGTCCATATGCCACCCGAAGGGGTCACCGGTGACCAAGGATACAATCAGAGACACATTTCCCGAGCTGTTCCAAGGACTGGGTAAATTGAAAGGCACAGTGAATAGCCTACACATAAATGATCAGGTCAAGCCCGTCCCACAACAACCACAAAGGGTGGGTTTCCACCTAGAGGAGGCTGTGTCACGTGAGCTACAACAGCTCATGGACAATTACATCATAGAACATACGACAGGATCCACGCCGTGGATCTCACCCCTGTTTGATGTCAACAGACTTCGACTCTGTGTCAACATGTGAGTGGCATATACCACCTTTGAAAGAGAGAGAGACCCTGAGCCGAAGATAGAGGACATGATCATTAACCTAAACTGTGCAACAACATTTTCAAAAATAGACCTCAATCAAGGGAAACATCAGCTGAAGATAAACCCTGACTCCAGAGGCATAACGACGTTTGCATCCCACAATGGCCTTTTTAGGTGCAAGCAGTTGAACTTTGGGATCTTCTCAGTTGCAGAGATATCCCAGAAGACCAATTAGGCACCTACTCCTCCCGGTCAAAATGGCTTTTAACTATTCAGATGATATCCTAGTGTACGGCAAAACAAAAGAGGGACACCATCAAGCGCTACTGGAGGTGTGTGATGTCCAGAAGAAATCAGGACTCGCCCTAAATTACGACAAATGCAATATCAGCACGGACAAGTGGAGGATCTACGGTCACATCTTCGCGGGGGACAGAATGCAGCCCAACCCAGAAAAGGTGTGCGCCATCAATGAGCTACAGGAGCCCACACATGTCGGGGAAATAAGATCCTTTCTGTGGATGGTGGGGCACTGTGCTCAATAACTACAAAAAATACACCATCACCAATGAGCAGCTACAATGGCTTCTACGAAAGGATGAGCCAGTCAGATGGTCGCGAGAATGCCAGAAGGCGTTTGACGCGATAAAAATGGAACTATATACCAGTGACTAAAGGTGTGCCTCTGCTATATGGGCCTATTTTGTGTGGTTAGTCTGTTTTTCTACTTTTTTTTTTTTACCATCGCTCTCAGTCACTCAGCCCCCATCATTGCATCTCTCTTTCTCTACATCTCTTTGTAGCAAAATTCTGGCCTCATTACAAATTTGATGGTGTGGGGAAAAAGTGGCAGTAATTCCGTTACTGCTGATTTTTTGGCAGTAGAGGAATTACCACCATTATTCCCCCATCGCCAAATGATGGGTTTTGGTGGATTTACCGCTGGGGGTATTACTGCGTGCTAAATCCGCAGATTTCTTTAGGAACAGTGGTGGATTCACCTTCAACTTGTTGCTGGAGTAAATCCTCCACTTTACCTCCGAAAAACCATGGATTTACCAAGCAATAATGCTGCTGGTGGTAAACCTGCCAAAAATCCCCATGGAGTCCCATGGACTCCGAAGTTTTGGAATTACACCGTCCTACCACCACTTGTAATGCTGTGGTAAACCCACGGGACGAGGTGGCAGTAATGGCAAAGGACTTTCGCACTAATTCTGTGGAATTACAACAGAATTATCGAGAAACTTGTAATGAGGACCCGGTGTAAGAGTGCTGCTGAGGTTGTCTTATAGCGGCGCAGAGTGACTTTGCTGCCGCTTTAAGGGGTCTGCAGCTTCTCCAAACGCTCGTCCGCCTTGCTGCCAAACAACTTCAAGCCGTCAAAGGGCATATTTAGTAACCTGGATTGTACATCAGATGCAAAACCAGATTTTCTTAGCCATGCAAATCTACGCAGGACTGCGCTAGATGCCATGGATCTGCTTATGCTCTCTGCAGTATGCAGTCCCGACTTGAGGCACTCCTCCATAGCCTCCTTTCCGTCCTTAACTATCGCCAGGAAACCATCCCTCTCCTGGCCCACCGGGATGTGATCAACCGCTGCATCTAAACAGCTCCACAGGGTGTAAGTGAATCTAGCTAATGTGCAAGTCACATTAGTAGACTTAAGAGCCATACTACCAGAAGTGAAAGCCTTCCTTGCCCAGGCATCAATCTTTTTATCGTCCCTGTCAGGACGCATAGAGGGATAAGCTGACTGTTCGCTGTCGCAGCCTTGATTACCAAACCTTTGTGCGAAGGGTGCTTTGATAAGTATTCCGGGACCGAGGGTGCAGGTCTATACTTTCCGATAAATTTCTTATTCACCGCTGATATAGATTCAGGTGTTTCCCAATTTGTCATAACTCTCTTTTGGAGAGCTTTGTGGAAGGGAAGGACTGGGTCTTTCTGAGGTCCTTCATCTATGATGTCTGTTAGGTCATCCTGGTCATATCTTGGGGACACTGATTTCCACCCCATAAAATCTATCACCCTTCCCATGAGGTTTCTATACCCCGGTTCAGCATGGTCTGTGGGGTCAGGTCTTTCAAAATCTACCTCAGGTGAGGTATCTAGGCCACTGGCCGATAGTAGAACGTCATAAAGATATGAAGATTTTGAATTTGTATCTATGAGTTCCTCAGGGACTTCCCTAGTCCCAAATCGAACCCCAGCAGAAGTAAGGTCATCATCAGAGGTTTGATCCTCAAAAATAGCAGACATAGATTTGAAATATTCTTGCTTGGGCTGAGGGTGGAAGACTTTTTCTGGCATAGGTGGGACAGACCTAGCTTTAGTTGTAGTTGTCATTTTGGAAGCCGGCATAAGAGATTTCCCTGAGAAAATGCGTAGACGGCATCAATGGAATCAACAATGGCTTTGACGCACTCGAAGGAAAGCCCAAAGGCATTGAGGGTAGCTTCGATGTCGAGTGAGGCTTCGACGCTGAGGCCGAAGGTATCAACGCCATTTTGGGCTTCAACGGATGCGTTTAGTCGATAGTCGACTTCGACGATGAAGACACCATTTTGTCTTCAGGCAACCTCGATTTATGCACCGAAGGTTTTTGTATAGTCTCATGAGGTGCTGGAGATTCATCATCCGAGGACGATCTAGACTTTTTGTCGGATTTAGAGTGAGACGTTTTGGATTGTGAACAGGGGTATGCTCTCCACGTATCTTTTTTGAGGGGGTCGGGCCGCCTTCTCAAAAACATTTAGCATTCAAGCCCTAAAGGCCTCCCATTTTTTTGGGGAATCATGCTTCGATGGAGAAGAAATTAATCTTCTGTCAGGTGAAGAAGAAGAAGAGGACGAAGATCTATGATGTCGCTTTTTTGATCTTTTGGATGACGAGGAAGAAGACTTCCTCGAGCGACTTTATGACCTCGATCGCCTCGACTCATGACGAGATTTAGGTCTCGATTCTCTCGAGTCTTTTAGCACACGTAAAAGACTCTTCTCCCACCGCTAGCTTACCTTTGCGTTCCTTAAGAGCCTTGTTCGACATTGCCTGACACAAACCGCATTCGTCCACTCGATGGTCAGGACTAAGGCACCAAAGGCAGTTACGGTGAGGATCCGTAATGGACATATTTCTTCTGCATTTGAAACACTTCTTAAAACCCGTCTTGGGTGTAGTGAGGGTTGAAGAAGACATTCTCGAAGTGGGAAAAACTGACGCGCCGATAGATACACGAAGCAGAAGCTCGGAAAAACGGAACTGAACCAACGGGCCCAGCTTGAGCCCTTTATACGACGGATGACGTCGACGTTCGACGGCGGTCTTCGAGGGACCAAGCTACGCTAGCACAGCGCCCTTTGGTGAAAAACTTCCGAAAAAGCAGCAAGCTGGCAAATATATCTAAGATGAGAAATACGTGGGAGGAAACAATCCATTCAAATTATGATTTCATCCAATAAGTTGCATGAAGCCCAGATACAGTCCAAAGTGTTCTTGCTGTCACCTCGCTGCCATGTGTGCGCCGGTGGAATGTCCCCTCTGGTACAACCATTCAGCATTAGACACTCTCAGGCATAGCTTGTTGGACCAAGGTTCGCCTCTATCCATTAACAGTATTACACTGTTTTTGCACTTAATTTTACGAGTCACCACTGAGCTGTTAAACCACAAATAAAGTCACTGCATACTATAATTACAGGGTCGTTGGATGATAGTAGACAATCATCGATCAGAGCGGTTACAGCTGAGATGAATTTTGCTTCGGAAATCATTGCTTGGTTCCAGTATATATTAATTATAAGGGTCAATTGTTGTTTGGAAGTTGCTGAAATACTGGTTTGTAGAGTAGTGGCTTGCACAAACAATGTTTTTTTTTAGGTGATAACATTTTCTATTCACCATTGTTTTTAATCATTGTGATCAAGCCAGAAAAGGGACGGCCAAACAGATGTTTCCCTGCTAGGTTCAAAAGGATTGTGTAGCCGTCACAAACAGGTAAATTGCAGAGCCATGCTTCTTGCAAGCAGACTATTGAGTTTTGGTCTGATAATTGCCATTTTTCCTGCAACAAATGGGCAAAGCCTCTAGTATTCCATGATGTTAGAAAATGACAAAGATCCTTGTCACAAGCATTATGCTAGTGGGTATATTGATGTTGACGTCGGTGGCTTGGAGAGTTTTGTTTACCAATTGCATTCGAAGATTGCTTAGATTTAAGCTGTGTCCATAACTCCTCTCTTCTTTGTTCGTTAGATGTTTGAACAACCCTATGTTTGGGCGACCATTCTTGTTCCGGAACTTGATCTTCGACAACCTGCGATTCAAAGCCAAAAAACAGCAAGTCATCTTTTGCTTCCATCAAAGACGTCACTGACGACTTTGAGTTAGTATGTCAAGTAAGGAACAAGTTACTTACCGGTAACTGTTGTTCTCCAGCATGGGTCTGGCATGGATTCACATGCTCATGAATATTCCCCGTCGTCAGGCTGGGAATCCTCGGTAAAGAAAAAAACCAGTATCAGTTTCGTTTCTGATCTGTCTTTCGTAGTAATAACCAATCACTGGTCTCTGCGTCATACTGACCACAGCCAATGACTGCCCTCTACCTAAGCCCCGCCTCTGGCAGCCATCTTCAGATTTGGAAGCACGTGAAGTGGCTGTATGACCAAGTGAAGAGCCGCAGAGGGGTAGGCGGGAGGGTTCGCATGTGAATCCATGCCAGACCCATGCTGGAGAACAACAGTTACAGGTAAGTAACTTGTTCCTTCTCCAGCATGGGGTCTGGCATGGATTCACATGCTCATGAATAAAGAATACCTAGCAGTACACACATGCACAACCACGGGAGGTGGCAAAGGCTCAACATTAAGCATTACATCAAACTCAACATTAAGCATCTTACCTCCTCACCAGGCTCACCTCAGGCGAACAGGTTGCGCAGCACTGCTTGGCCGACCCTGGACTCCTCCCTGGAATCCCTATCGACGCAGTAGAATTTCGTGAAGGTGTGCGTCGACCTCCACGTAGCAGCCCTCCATATGTCCAGCAGGGGCACACCAGAAAGGAACGCCGTGGTAGCTGCGATCGCTCTGGTGGAATGGGCTCTCGGACGGCCAGGCAGCGGTCGGTTTGCCAACCGATGACAGTACATGATACAGCCGGAGAGCCATCTGGAAATGGAAGCCTTCGAGAGAGCCTTCCCTTGATTGACAGGTCCAAAGTTCACAAAGAGTTGTGACGTCTTCCGAAAACACTTTGTGCGGTCCACGTAGAACTTCAGCGCTCTAGCCACATCCAGCGAGTGCAAAGTCCTCTCAGCCGGCGACGAAGGCGACGGGAAGAACACAGGCAACACCAAGGGTTCGTTGAGATGGAAGTCCGACGGTACCTTGGGCATGAAGGAGGGGTGCGTCCTGAGCACTACCCTCGTGTCGTGAAAAGTCAAGTACGGGGCCTTGCAGGAAAGGGCCTGGATCTCTCCCACCCGTCGTGCGGAGGTGATGGCCACAAGAAACGCTGTTTTCCACGACAGAAACTTCAACGGGGCCGAGTGCAGAGGCTCGAGCGGAGGTCCCATGAGCTTGGTCAGCACCACGTTGAGCTCCCACGCCGGGGCTGGCGCCTTCACCGGCGGGAACGATCTGAACAGTCCCTTCATGAACTCTTTCACCAGACGATGAGACCACAAGGACGTCCGGCCCGTGGTTCTGGTGTATCGGGAGATCGCAGCAAGATGAATCTTGATGGACGCGTGTGCCAGTCCAGCTTTGGCCAGCGTCAGCAGGTACGGCAGCACCTGGGGAGCCGTAATCCGTAGAGGGTTAATCTTCTGTGCGTGGCACCAGACAGAGAACCTCTTCCATTTGTGTCCGTAGCATTTAAGAGTCGAGGACGCCCTGGCCTTTGCAAGAACCTCTCTGCAGTCGGCCGGTATGTCGTATCCTCCAAACTCTAGCGCTGCAGGAGCCAGGCCTGCACGTTCAGCGATTTCGGGTCGTGGTGGAGGATGGCGCCTCCTTCCCTGGAGAGTAGATCCGCGTCCACCGGCAGCTTGATTGGCGGGGACGCTGACAAGTCCAGAAGGTCCGGGAACCATATCTGCCTCGGCCACGCAGGTGCGACGAGGATCATCCTGCACCGTGACCTCTTGAGCTGGTTGACGAGCCGGATTAGCAGTGGCAAAGGAGGGAACGCGTAGAGGAACAGGCCCTCTCAGGGAAACGAGAAGGCATCGCTCATGCTCCTCGCCTGGGGAAACCTGCTGGCGAACCTCCGGCACTTGGAGTTTGTCGCCGTCGCGAACAGGTCGATCTGGGGTGTGCCCCACCGTCGGAAGAGGCGATCCACTAGATCCTGCCGTAGTTCCCACTCGTGGCACGAGCGCAGATCCCTGCTGAGTGAGTCGGCGATGGTGTTTTTTATCCCTGCCAGATGAAACGGCACCAGAAACATCCTTTGGGCAATGGCCCAGTGCCACAGGTCCTGCGCCTCCTTGGACAGCGCTGGAGACCTGGTTCCACCCTGTTTCCTGATGTAAAACATGGTGGTGGTGTTGTCGGTGAAGATCCTCACCACCTTGCCCTTGAGGGACGGAAGGAAGGACCTGAGGGCCCAGAACACTGCACGGAGCTCCAGGACGTTGATATGGAGGCACTTCTCCGTCGGGCGCCAAAGGCCTCTCGCGCGCAGTTTTTCGTTGTGCGCTCCCCACCCTTCCAGGGAGGCATCCGTGGTCACTGTCTCCTGGTGGTCTGGGGTCTGGAAGGCCATGCCCGCCGTCAGATGCGCGCGGTTGCCCCACCACCGGACCGCTCGGCGGAAACTCTCGTCAAGTGTGATCCTCTCCTCGAAGCCGCCCGTTTTTGGATCCAGCGCGCATCCAGGAACTCCTGCAACGGGCGCATCCGGAGCCTGCACATGGGAATGAGGTAGATGCAAGAAGACATCATTCCGAGGAGGGACTTGATGGACCTCACCTTGGCCGCGTCGGAAACCAACATCCGCTGTACCTTGCCCAGGATGGACCTGGTCCTTTCCTCCGACGGGGAGGCCAGAAGGGACACTGTGTCGAGCTTCGCTCCCAGAAACAGTGGGTTTTGCGCGGGTACCAGGTGGGACTTGGCGTAGTTCGTCCGGTAGGAAGTCCAGCAGGGGAGCCAGTTTGTACCATAACTCCCTGTCGTAGCGGGCCACGATAGCCAAGGCGTTGGCCGCTTTAATCGTCGTACATGCCGAAGAGATGACCCTGCGTCCCATAGCGTCCAATTTCTTTCCCTCGCCGTCCGGTGGGGAAGTCGATGTGGAGGCCGCACCCCCCCTGCTTTCTTCCTGGCCGCCGCGGAGACGACGGAGTCCGGGGTAGGCTGCGCCCGGAGGCACAGGGGGGCCGCGTCCGGGACCCGGTACTTCTTCTCGTACCGGTCTCTTCTAGCTGGCGTCGTGGAAGGGTTCTTGAGGAGGGCGAGGCCCTCATCCCAAATGTCGTCCAGTAGAGGCACCGCGAGGACCGTCTTCCTCTTGGCCTCGCGCCGTTGATAAAGGAATCCTTCCTGTTTCTTCTTCTCAGGGCAGAGTTGGAAAAGCTTGGATGCCCTGGCGATCATGGAGTGGAACGATCCAATCTCGTCGGGCGGAGAAGCCCTGGTGGGAGGTGACGACGGTAGATCCTCGTTGTACACCTCGTCGTCCGTACCCGTCGCTGCCGTGTCAGTCCCCGTATCATCCCCTCGGGTGGACGGGGAGGAGGGCTGGACGGGGCGCGACGGCTGAAAAGGAGGTGGAGGGTGAATCCTTCTTTTCTTGGGCGGGGGAGCACCTGAAGGTCCCGGTTCAGGATCCCCCGACGGGAGAGGTTCCTCCATCGGCAACGGTAGTCTCGTCCTTATCTCTGAACATAAGGACTGTATAGTCAACAAAATGGCCGCCGAGTTGTCTTGCGGCACTGGCAGAGGGGAATCCGACGGGCGATCAGGGGCCCCGTCGGCACCCTCGACAATGTCGTCGTCGCCTGCGTCGGGATCCATCCCGACGGGCCGGTGTTCTTCCACGCCAAGGCCGTGGCTTAAGACCTCAATCAGCTCTTCCTCTGAGGTTGAGGCCGAATCTACGACGACGCCCTGCCCCCCCTTTTTCTTCCCCGCTGGGGGTTTCACAGGGGTCCTATCGATGGGCACAAAAGAGGACTCCCTCCGAGGTGGCAGGGAGACTCTGAGCCCCGAGGTCGCCACCACTGGTGTAGCCTCCACAGGCTGAGCCAGGGCCGCCGCGACAGTATCGATAGAGGGCTTGGCCGGATGGATTAAGGCCTTCACCACCTTAGGTGCGCTCACCGCCTTATCCTTGAGGGGGGGGGGACACTGCCTCGCTCCCCCTCCGATGGGGCCTTCGAGCTCGACCGGGGCCTCTCCAGGAGCTTCGCCGGGTGCTCGCCCTTCCTCTTACCCGACCCAGAGCGTTGGCTCGTGGCTGAAGGTGCCGGGGAGGGTGCGCCCTGCCTGGCGCCCGTAGAGCCCGACCGTTCGGCGCTCCCGGTGCCAGCGGACTCGCAGTGCTTGGCCTTGTGTTGGACCCCCGTCGCCGGGGCGTCCTCAAAGGTCTTAGAAGACCGCTCGGATTTCTTCCTCTTCTTCTCGCCTGACGGACTCTTCCCTTCCAGCCAGTTGGCGAGACGTTGATGGCGGTCCTTCATGGTCCGCTCCGACATGTTGCCGCAAAACGCACAGTCCTTCTCCACGTGCGTCTTGTCCTCATGTAAGCAGTAGAGACAAAAGGAGTGTTCGTCCTCCTTAAAGACGTTCTGGAGCTGGCATCCAGGGCAGATCCTGAACAGCTTTCCGGGCATCGAGCTTCCCTTCTCCTGGGCCATGTCCGGGCCTGAGAAACTTCTGGAGTCCTCCAAAAGCGTAGCTCGACGAAATCTTCACCCTTGAGGGGCGCAGACGAATCCGACACGGGTCCCCGTTGATCGGATGGAGAGTCGGTGGAGCTTGAGGCTCTTTTGACCGAAAAAACGAAGTTTTTGAGAAAAAACGTGAAAAATAACACTAACGCTCGAGAGCAATAGCACGAGGATCCCAACACATGAACGTGCGGTAAAAATCTGAAGATGGCTGCCAGAGGCGGTGCTTAGGTAGAGGGCAGTCATTGGCTGTGGTCAGTATGACGCAGAGACCAGTGATTGGTTATTACTACGAAAGACAGATCAGAAACGAAACTGATACTGGTTTTTTTCTTTACCGAGGATTCCCAGCCTGACGACGGGGAATATTCATGAGCATGTGAATCCATGCCAGACCCCATGCTGGAGAACCCAGTCTGAACGATCTTCCGACATGTATTCGACCAAGGCTACATCATCTGATCTTATAGAGCGTAGTTTTGTGATACTATGTAATATCTTTAGTATGCTGCATCTGTTTAGATTAACATCTTTTTGTTCTTTTAAGATGTTTGCGATTTGAACTCTCCATAGACCACTTCCTTGCCTTACATTTGTTTTTTGGCGCTGGTCATTTATTTGTCTCTCATATTTCAGCAATTATGTTAATGTTAAAGGACATTTGTACCGCGCACTATCACCACCGGAGTGGTCCCTTGGCGCTCTGGCGGCTCTGAAACAGGAGGGGAGGTTGAGTTAGTGGGAGGAAGCACGAAAAGTGGACGAGAGCAGTGATGTGCTGTTGACGGCCTCAGCCCGGTGGGTCCGTTGGCTGGGCCTGGGGTGTTTGCGGCCGGTAGTCATCGTGTACTGTTGTGCAAGGCTATGTGTAATTTTGTTTTGTTGTTGCAGTGTAGTGAAGTTTATGCGGTTTGTTGTGCTGTAGGTTTTGGTTGTGTTTGGTTTGGAGTTTGAGAGGTGTATGCAGAAGGGGAAATTGTTAGTAGGGGTTGGTTAGTTTGCGTCTCTGTCCTGAATTGAAGCGCTCGGCTTGCTTGGTCTCCCCTGTTGCGGCTCTGTCCTGATCTGGGTCTGACTGGCATACAGGTTCCTTACTCCTCTAGCTCCCGCCTCTAACATGCTCTCTCATAGCTCCCCTTATCTTCCATTCATACTCCTGTGGCCATTGCATCTGCCAATGACAACCTCTCAGGTAGTTGGGTGATTGCCAATATCTCGATAATTCCACACCCATGTGGTACTTGGCGGTAAATAATTAAGGGGTGGGCGAAAGTGTTGGTCGGATTGTCTGGGGTAGTTGACTCAGTCTCCGTGCGTATCGCCTGTGTTCCGGTCTAGCCGGTGTCATCCGTCCAAGTGCCGTGGGCGTTACTCTCTCGGTCCGGGATGTCCGTGCCTTTTTGGTTTACTCATCCTTTTCCAGTTTTGGTCTCCTGATTTAGTCTGTGGTGCTGTAGAGCCAGGTTTTTAGTGATTTCCTGAATTTTAGGTGATCTTCAGTGTTTCTTATTTCTTTTGGGATGTTGTTCCAGGTTTTTGCGGCTAAGTGGTAGAAGGAGGTGCCTCCAAGTTTTTTCTTATGGTATGGTTTGAGTTCCAGGCGGATTTCGTTGCTTGATCGGAGGGGTCTCGTTGGTTTGTAGACTGTTATTTTCTTTTGTAGGAATTCTGCTCCTTGTCCGCTGATTGCCCTGTGCGTTATCCACATTGTTTTGAAGGTGATGCGATGTTTTACTGGGAGCCAGTGTAATGTTTTTAGGGCTGGAGTGATGTGGTCTCTTCTGGATAGTTTGAGGAGTAGTCTTGCTGCTGCATTTTGGATCCGTTGCAGTTTCTTCAGGAAGTATTCTGGTATTCCGAGGTAGAGGCTGTTTGCATAGTCGATTTTAGACATGATTAGGGCGATGATAGTGAGTGTTTTGTGTGTGAAGGAGAGGAAAGGTAGAATTCTTCTTGCTGTGCGGAGGAGGAAAAAGCATTTCTTCACTGTTGCGTTTATTTGTGGTTCCAGGGTTAGGTTGTTGTCCATTAGGACTCCCAGATTTTTTACTACCTTTGATGGTGTTGGTGCGTTTCCCATTTCTGTTGGCCATGGGATGGTGGTTTCGTTCTCTTGGTCTTTGGATAAGATCATGATTTCTGTCTTTCGTGGGTTGATTTTCAGGTTGTTGGCATCCATCCAGTTGAAGACTTTTTTTAGACAGTCGGTTAGGGTTGGATGGTCGGCATTGGTGTCTTTGATTTTGTAGATGATCCGAGTGTCATCTGCGTAGTTGTAACATGTAATGTCGTATTTTTTGAAGATTCTGATGATCTGACCCCCCCCTAGTTACTCTGTTCAACTCCTTCAGGGAAACGGGATCAGTAACCTCATCGATGCAGGAATAAACCACCATCCTCCTGCCCAAACCAGGAAAGGATCCGAGAAGCCTGACCTCCTATAGGCCGATTGCACTTCTGAACATTGACGCAAACATATATTCAAAAATTCTGGTGAACCGATTGAGTCGCGTCCTACCAAAGATTATCCACCCCGACCAGGCAGGCTTCATCTTACACCGGACGGCAGGTGACAACATTCGGAGAACCTTGAACCTGGTAGACGTTGCCTCCCGGAATTTCCAGAAACTAGTGTTAATGGCACTGGACGCAGCCAAGGCATTTGATAAGGTGGATTGGACATTCATGAAACACACCCTGGGGGCCTTCGGCTTCGGAACAACATTCCAAACGATGGTTCTAGCTAACTATAACAGTCCAAGAACCTTCCTGAGAATCAACGGGCATAGCTCGGCTCAGATCCCCCTGTCCTGCGGAACCAGGCAGGGCTGCCCGCTGTCATCCCTGCTCTTTGCACTCACCATGGAGCCCTTTGCCCAAAGAATTAGGCGAAACGACCAAATCAAAGGCCTACAGAGTGGCCCCACACAACACAAAAATCGCCCTATATGCGGACGACGTATTGCTTACGATCTCGGAGGCCCATTCGTCCCTGAAATATGCGCTACGAGAAATAGCCAGCTATGGTGAGGTCTCAGGCTTTACAGTAAACTTTGACAAATCATCGGCTTTAAGCATCGGCCTCACCCCGACAGAGCGGGAGCCACTGGCCAAGATGTGCCCGATAACATGGGAAAAAAAGGCCATCCCCTACTTAGGGGTCCACATCCCAGCTGACCCAAGAGACACATATAAAGCTAACTTCCCCCGGTTGTTTAAAGAACTGGAAGGAGACCATTCTCACCTGGAGCGCACCCTCGCAACTTTCAGAACTGGATAAAGGGCGGGCTGGAGACTATAGACCAGCTATATATGGGAGAGATCCCCCTCACATTTGAGCAATGTAAGGAAAAGTTCCAACTCAAGGAGAGGGACAGATTCACCTATATACAACTATGTCACTGGTGCTCGCACCCCCAAACTTTGCAAGCAGCGACACGCCCTCCCACCGCCCTGGAACTCACACTTGGAGATCTTCCAGCTCGTGGCTGAGTAATCACCCTATATAGGCACTTCTTAAGCAACTTCCTGGTCACAAGAACCCGCTGCATGGCCCAGTGGGAAGCGGATCTAGGTCACCCAATAGAGGATCAAACGTGGGTAGACATATGGACCAGAACACACACCTCATCCACCTGCATTTCCAACAGGGAATGTGCGTACAAGATCATGCTACGGTGGTATTACCCGCCCCTTAGACTCCACCATATAAATCCACAATTGGACCATTCCTGTTGGAGAGGATGTGACCATCCAGGCTACTTCTTCCATATGTGGTGGGCCTGCCCAAAGATCCAGCAATTTTGGAAGACATGCTTGGGGACCATCACACAAATTACCGGAACAGCGATCCCGCTGGAACCAGAGCCAGTCTTGCTGGGAGCTCCGATCCCCGCGATCTACCCACGCTCCGGGACCAGATCGAAACTACTGACGCACTGTCTGCTAGCGGGGAAAACGGTGTTGGCCCGCTCTTGGAAATCCCCGGAAGGCCCTCACATGGCCCAATGGTGGACTAAACTTTGGGACATTTTGATTGCGGAGAAGGTGACGGCAGCGCAGGCGGGAACTCTCCACCGATTCCAGATTATTTGGGCCCCAGTGCTTGAATATGACCAGCGCTTCCCCGCCCTGACCTACAAACCCACCAGGGCTCGATGGATCCTGAAGGACCAAGAGCCCCCTGAGGGAGACACATATACGCTGAGGTGCAAAATGGGCAATCTAGGAGGAAAGATTCTACCTCCGAGGACCAAGGGGAAGGGGGGACGGGGGGGGTTGGGAGGGGGGGGAGATCTGCCAGGGGGGAAAAAAAGGACTGGGGATCAACATGCCTAAATACTTGTTGCTTACAATGTTTTGTAAATATCAACCTGCCTTGATTTAAAATAAACAAATTAAAAAAAAAAAAAGATTCTGATGACCGGATAGATGTTGAAATATAGTGGAAATATAGTGGAGATAGTGAGGATCCTTACGGTATTCCACAATCGTTGACTCGTGGAGTGGATTTGAAAGGTTTTATCCATACGGTTTCTGTTCTGTCTGCTAGGAATGATTTGGTCCAGCGTAGTGCTGTGTCTGTTATGCCTATGTCTTCTAGCCTTTTGGTCAGGGTGTCGTGGCTAACTGTGTCAAAGGCTGCGGAGAGGTCAAGCAGAGTAAGGGCTGAGGTAGTGTTTGAGTCTGCGTTAGTTTTGAGGTCGTCCCAGATGGATAGTAGTGCTGTTTCCATTCCTCTCGCTGGTCTGAAACCAATTTGAGCTTGGTCCAGCAGGTGGTATTTTTCCACGTGTTCTTGGGTTAGTTTTTATACATAGGTTTCTAGAAGTTTCGCCGGGTAGGGGATGTTGGAGATCGGCCTGCAGTTAGAAAGGTCATCTACGTCACCACTTGTGTTTTTTAAGAGTGGCTTGATGTATGCTGATTTGAAGATCTTCGGTACAGTCCCTGTTGAAAGTGATAGATTTAGAAGGTTTCTGTAGTGTTCTGCTGGCGATCCTTGCGCGAGGATTGATTTGTAGATGTCTGGGGAACATGGGTCCATGGGTGATCCCGCTTTCTTGCTTCGTTTAATCAACATTGCGAATTCCTCTGCTGATATTTCAGGAAAGCTTCGGAGTTTGTGTTGTGGTTCTGAGTTGGGTTCATTATGTTATAGTTTGTTTTGGATTTAATTTAACAATGGAACTATTTGTTTTCGAAGGTATGTTGGCAGCAAATTGGAGCTGTTCTTTATCATTCGTGTCTACTCAAGGGTCAATAGTGTTCGACACTTTTTGCTTTTTTTTCGGACGCACCACTTTGAGCCACAGAAACACTCGGCTCACTAGGCTTTGGCGGACAGGCTTTGATTTTTGAGCCAAGGGATGGATGTTCTCCACCGACTATGTCGATAGAAACATCGCCATCATCATCAATTGGATAGGTTGAAAATTCACATAACTCAATTGAGGCATCAAAAATTGACTCCTCGTCATCATCAGAGTTTTCTCTTGATCGTTTTGAACATTTAGATGGTCTATTTTGTCAAGCTTCATTTGATATTTTTTGAAGTTTCGGCATGTCTTTCCCGGCACGCACAAATATGTCGGTTCATGGAGGTGTTGTGTGGTTCCTAATATATTTTTTTGCGTCATTTGTGCAGGCTCTCTTAGCTGCTGGTCTCTGAAATGGGGGTGTTTTAATTGAACTTTCTTAACATCATTTTTTAGGTGTTTGGTCTTCCCCGGCACTTGATGGAGATTAAGAGCACTTCTAAAAATTCCAAATGGCAATTTATTTGTCAAATTTCCAGAGTCAGGACCGACTGTGATTTCCTTAGCCCCATTTAGACCATGAACGGGCTTCGCAGCAACAGGCGGTGTGTTAATACAGGGTACTAAATCGGAGGACACAGCTGATGGCACACTTTCACTTATGAGTGGGAGCACCGAAGACACTGACCATTTTTTTGTGATGGAACTTTACTTGTCGAGGTTCTCACTGGGTTTGAGGGAGCATCTATGTGAGTATCAATGCCTGTTGACACGGGATCACTACTTGTCACCATGCCAATCACTGGATGTAAAGTATTCTCCATGCTGCTTGCAAGAGATTTTGATACAGCGTTTGCCACGGCATTTGCTAACTCATGGGACTCGTCTCCCAAGGATCGCCTTGGTGTCTTTACGTTGTGTCACATCCATTTTGTACATTCTATGACTGCCTCTATCATATCAGATTCATCCCAAGTTGCTTGTCGGGCAACATCGCTTGAACGCGATTGCCATTTTAGTGAGGTTTCCGCTTTGTGATCGAGTCCTTTAGTTAAGTTTTGCGAAAAAACCTCCAGTGAAAGGAGCTTGTTATTCATTGTTGATAACAGGGACATTTGATTACGTACTGCCTCATTTAAAGATTTGTAAAGTTTCATAAAAGGCAAGAAAGCAATCGAGGTAACAGCAAGAACATCATTATGGATTTGGATGCCGGCGGCTGTTGACAGAGAGCCTTTAGCATTTTGATCGTGTTTTACGCCGGCCGGTATCAATTTTCCATGGGCGCCAGTGGAAATGTTTTCTTTCGGTGACCCAGAATTTCTTGGATTTGCATCGGCTATCTTCTTGCCCGCCCGCTTAGGAGCCAAACTGTCCACACATCTTGCCGGTGAAGAAACTGTTAAGATGTTTCTCTGAGAAGTACTGGTATTTTAAGGCAAGTTTTCAGCTGGCAGCGTCTTTCCGTTGTTCTTATTTCCATAATTGGTGGTGTATCTATGGATATAGCTGTCATTCAGGCGGTCCTGCATTACCAGGAAGTCTGCTTTAAGCCTTTCAGTAAGGTGGGCTTCCCGTGCTGTAAATGCTGCCAAGGAATATCGACTACCAGAGATTCCAGCTGATTGTTCAAACAACATTTGAGAGTCATTTCTTTGCAGTTTTTCTCCGGCATCAGATTCCACATTGTCATTGACACAGGCAGGCGTTGTACATCCCTGATCGGCAGCCTTATGTAGATGTTTATTTACCAATATGTCAGCTTGTGCCTGCATCGGTGTAGGCTGTTTAATATCACCACTTTTTTGCCTAACCTCAACCGGCATGATAGGTGTAGCAAAGGCATGATTCTGCTCATTTGTCTGTGCGCTCTGTACTTGCAAGTTACCTGAGACGCAAGCACTGCGCGAGTCTGCCGCCAAAAATGGCAAACTGATTAAGGAAATTGCATCGGATGGCAGATTCATCGCCATTAAGTCTGAGTCTGTAATTTCAAATGGCGATACTTGTGCAAAGTCGCAGGCGTCGAAGTAAACAGAGGGGGAGGGACGCAGCGGGACCTCAGGCTCACTATATTCACTGAGATGACAAAAGCAATGGCCAGAGTCAGTCACCAGAGCCCGTCTACTTTTTCCATCGTTGTTCAAATTTGGATGTGAATTCCCCAATATTTTTGATGACAGGGCTGCCAATGAGGGGACCATGCGGCTAACAGCACAGGTATTGACAGCAGAGTCGCATGGTTTGTCACATACAGCCAGTAATCTTACCTCCAATGGCACACAATTCACAGGCTTGCGAAAAAATAGAAGGGATTTTTGGCGAGTCTGGGGTACCTGCGGAATCGTGCATGACTACCCCGTCACTGCAGTTACACGAGTCGTGACTGCAGCGTGGTCGTCTTTGAGCGTCTTTGAGCGGGTTGGGGCGAACTGTGGCTGACTGAACTCGTCTCCGAACTCTGCGCCACGCTCCGCGCTTGGGCACGGCTTTTAGAGACAGGCTCTAAGAATTAAAGGTACAGATTTCCAAATTTTGCCAAGACGTTGCTGCAGCTCCTCACAAGGTGCTCACTGGACAGAGTTCTGGGGCTGAATGAACTTGTTTCCGAACTCTGCTATGTTGTATTATATGTACCTGTAAGAAATGCACCCAGATGCCTCAGGGCTCGGTGCGCTATATAAATAAATAAGTTTGTGCCTGTGTGTGTTTCTGTGCGAGGGCTGATATATAAAGCACGGACATGACAATGTGATAAAATCAGACACTGATGCCCCGATTCAGAACTTGGCGCAGTGAAGGTGCTAAACAGCATGATTCACTGCGCCAAAAGAGGACGCCCAGGCTCCACTAGTATTCTCAAGTGGGCCTGGGCGTCCTCGTAGAGCACAACAGTGCACTGTGTGGATTGCGCCTGTTTTCAGTTGTAACGGGCGCAACCAAATATCTGCAGCATTTTTGTAAAATAACGACAATCGTTATTTTGCGAAAATGCTGCCGACACAGAAGTAAGCAGCTTCAACGTTGCAGAAAACAACGTTGAAGCTGCTTGCTTTGGTGTATGCTCCAATCTAACGGCACCAAAATGGTACTGTATATGTGCACTATTTTAGCGCACATATTAAACTGGGGGAATGCCACAAGAATGGCCTTCAAAAAAGCCAGGTAACGAATGTGGCGGTTGCTAGGTTGGTTTCCAACCCATCCTAGCAACCACTACATGTATTCCGAAAGTGGCGCAGTCCTTCCGACTTAGGAAGAATGCGCCACCTTCACAATAGGTCCCGAGTCCCGAAAAGGATGTTAACCCTTTTAACGTTCTTTTCGGTATTTAACACCTGAATGACAATAGGGGCCCGAGGCCCCTATTCTGAACTTGGCACAGTGAAGCTGCTAAACAGCATGATTCACTGCGCCAAAAGAGGATGCCCAGGCTCCACTAGTATTCTCAAGTGGGCCTGGGCGTCCTCGTACAGCACAACAGTGGACTGTGTGGATTGAGCCTGTTTTTATTTGTAATGGGCGCAATCCAATCTCGGGAGCATTTTTGTAAAATAAGGACATATTCTTTATTTTACAAAAATGCTGCCGAGAACACAGGTGTGTATTAACACGTTCCTTCCTATGCACTAAAGTGAGCAGCTTCAACATTGCAGCATGTTGAAGCTGCTTACTTTGGTGTATAGGAAAGTGTTCATATACAACACACGGGTGAATATGAACATCATTTAAAGCGAGCAACTTCAACGTTGCAAGATGCAACGTTCAAGCTGCTCAGTTTGGTACAAATGAAAGTGTTCATATACACCGTGTGTTGTATATGAACACTTTCAGGTACACCAAAGCAAGCAGCTTCAACGTTGCTGCAACGTTGAAGCTGCTTGCTTTGGTGTAGCTGAAAATGTTCATGTACAACACACGGGTGTATATGAACACTCCATTTACACCAAACAAGGCTTCTTGTGACACTCCTCCAGTGTAACGCCACCAAAAGGCTACTGTATAAGTGCGCTAGTTTAGCGCATTTATTAAACTGGCGGAGTGCCACAAGAGAAGCCCTCCAACAAGCCAGTTTACGAATGTGGTGGTTGCTAGGTTGGTTTCCAAATCATCCTAGCAACCGCCACATATATTCCGAAAGTGGCACATTTCATCCGACTTCGGAAGAATGCGCCACCTTCAGAATAGGTTTTAAGTACCGAAAAGGTTGTTAACTCTTTTAACGTCCTTTTCGGTACTTAACACCTTGATGATAATATAGGCCTGAGAAGTTAAGCTTTGTTTTTAAAATAGCCTTTATCACCCGTTTGTCTACAAAGCTCTAGGAAGCACGGCACTGGCGGACACAGTGGTGCACAACAGAAGTGGTCAGCTGACTGGCATTAATGTAAGCGCGTGAATAAAGCAGAGTTAAGTGTACCAATATCCCGTGTGGTCGTGTCTCTGTGGGGCAGTCTCAGCCAAACCCTGAACGCCCTCCATACGACAGTGGAGACACTACACTGTTCTCCAACATTTTGTCTGTTGCACACACCACGTCCCTGACAAACGTCTTCGTACTGTCCCTTTTTCTCCCTCGCGTGTCCCAAAAACACTGCCACCACACATGGAAGAGTTCCTCTCAACCCTCCTTGCCGAAACAGAAAACACTGCCGTTTTCAAACATGTTACACAAACCGTCACCCATTTAGACCTGCACATCATTGCTGTGTTGCAATGCTTCTTCTCCGGCACCCCTCGTTGCAATGCCAGTGACGTAACACCTGCGTGGCCTGCATCCTCCCACGTCGCTCACAGATCCGCAGCCTCCCCATTCTTCTGTGCCGAATGTGTCCACCCTATTCTAACCCAGGCCACATGACCAATGGAACCTGCATAGCACTCTATGCAACCGTCTGACAGCAGTAGCTCACCCTCTGTGGACGGGGACATACTTCCTCATCCCTCCATTGACACATCTGACGCCGGGAGCCAGCCCTTCCACACATCAGCCTGGTTGCCTGCCATCCAAACAACCAGGGATGCTGCAACGTTGACGGATCACTGGCCACCTGATACTGTCGGCAGAATTACCCCCAGCACTGCCAAAACTCTCACTCCACCGCCACCAATGTCAGTGCCCCCACCCAGGTTGGCGGAGAAGACAACGACTTCAGGGCAAGATGGTTCATTTTTCCAAGAGTGACAATGAAGTTGAGGATGACCAATGTTTAAATCTGGGCTTTTCCGCTATTGGTACAGAGCTGGTGAAGGAGGCAACGGCTAATCAGCCTTACCATCTGTGTCTCACTGAGGAAACGTCAACAGCAATTGGCAATGCAGTCTCCTAGGAAATGATGGAGGGTGTGATATCGGAAGCTTTGCTGCAGACCTCCATGGTTAAGAGGGGGCTGGGTGATGAACCAGACAATACAGGGAGATGCCAGCATATTAAGGAGCTTATTCTACGCAATCTCAATTCATGTGCAAATGTTGCAGAATGTGGTGCCTGGGTTGACTCATTGGACAAGGGTCCTTCAAGTGCATATCTTGAGGGCGGAAAATTCCTGTCAAACAAACCAGACCTATGACAGGGTTAACCGACATTGTCAAACTAATACAAATGAAACCTCTGTTATAGGAACACTTACCAGGGAAACTGCTGAAACTGTGGTCCATCAGGCACTGTCAAGTCCTCAGAAAAGTGGTAGACCCTTCCCATGGTATTATCTCAACATCTTTAAAGACTGCTGGGTCTGTGGCTAGCCCTAATATCACATCTTACTCTTCATTCTCAAATGATATTCGCATTAGAACGGCCCAAATGCTGAATATTGCTGAACCGACACCAAGGGGATTTATTCTGCACTTGAGGAACATTATGCTTACCAATGTTGAGAAGCCTAGGGGCCCCGAGAAAAGGACAGCGCTGAGAAATAAAGTCCTGGCATGGCTTCATCAAAGAATGGCCCAAAGTTGTATCAGAACACAGGACATGAGTCTTACGCAGGGTGCACATTAATAATTGGTGTTCTATGGACAATACCAATTGCATTGTTAAAGGATGCAGTCAAAGTAACTTCCCATTGTTTTTGTGCCAATGTAAAAACCTATGTAACATGTCTCCATATACCAAGTTGAGAATTATTTTGAACTGATATCCTGTTTCATTTGTAGGAATCATGGCCCATCTATCTCGGTTTTACTCTTGGTTGTTATGTGTATTTTATGGTATGCGTTATTGTATGCTTTGTCAGCACACTGAGGCCTATGGGAGTGTTGGGCTTATATTAGAAATAAATACATCCAAACATGCCCCGTGCAGCAGCATCACGCCTGTAAACGCACAATCCAGCAGCTGGACACCACAGGTCCTATGAACGCCAGGGATCAAACTACTCAGTGCGTGACCCCTTCACCCCCTTTGCTGGTACCTGCTGGATGCCGTGTGGATGGCCACTCCTCAGGGTACCTTGCTTGTGCACCATCTGCTGCTTCCCCGCCACAGCACCAGCTTCCTTTTGCCGCAGAAACAAGACCAACTTGTTGCCAATTAAATGACCAAAGGTTCTCGGTCTTAAGAGACCATGATGGACACCACAGGTAAGATAGCAGGGGTCTTTATTCCAACTCAGTTGTACACTTATATATCCAAATGTAGCTTGCACAAACACTGGCCCATCCACACCCCAAGCCAGCTCCCATCCAACTACCACTCAACAGAATACTCACCACAATCCACAACCAGCATTCCAAGCCAACATTCCAAAGCCCTAATGTCCTAGCAAGCACATTAGTACACGTAGCATTTACATCAAAACAAATTTTCAAGCTCCAGAAATGAGAGTTGACCAGGGCATGGTCCTGGCAGGGGTTAGGACCTTGTGAACGCCCCCATCACCAATGCTTGTGAATGGGTGGTCGCAGACCCAGTGGCCCTTGACGTCATCTTGCAGTATTGGTTGCACTCATATGCTTTCTAGAATGCATGGATACTGTTGAAATGTTGTTCCTATTAGGTTCGTTTCACTTTGTGGATACTGTGAAGGGTGTAATGCTAGTGCTAAATTCCCCGATACCGATGGATATTTGAAGATTTTTCAAACTTAAGCCATGATTTTGTCACAGACACCAATTTCAGCGAAAATTCAGGACTAAAGTTGATTGGTGGCGGTTCAGCCGTCCCCTAGTTGCTGAAGAGTATTTGACTTAAAAGAATTCCCCTGTTGCCTCTAGGGCACCCCCCTGAGAATGGCATTTGAATTGTGAAATGGAATGAGTTGCCATAGGGGATGGTTAGTATATCAAGGTCTTTTTTTTCAGGGAGCTCCCCATTGAGGATCTGGGGCCCAGCCTCTGTGAGAATAGCCCCCTCTCACTAGCAACGTAAATGCAGTGGCATGCTTTGCGCAAGTTCCATCTGCACATCTGTGGCCAAGCACTAACAGGGATGGTCCTCAACTGTTTGGCCCGGCCATGCCCAGGAGGCTCCAAAGCCCAAGCTAGAATACCTGGCACTGGGATGTAAATTAAATCCTTTCCCAAACTCCCAGGGCTAACTTATCCCATGGGATTCTCCGGCTCCGCCTGCTGGTTGTTCGTAAGGGCTTTTACTGTGAAGTAGCTGGGATACAAAGGAGCCTGAGAAAACCCTGTAGTCGAATATAGGTGTGCATCTGTGTTACACGCAAAGGTCGGTTGTATGTTTGTGCCTGTGTGCGTTTCTGTGTGAGGGCTGATATATAAAGGACGGATATGACAATGTGATAAAATGTGACACACAGACGTTAAGCTTTGTTTTTAAAATAGCCTTTATCACTCACTCATTTGTCTAAAAAGCTCTAGGAAGCAACTACATTAAGTAACATTTCCTATGCTCAAAGGTGAGAGGGAGGAGTGCGCCTTCCTTACTTGACTCACGCCAATGAGTGTGACTTATTAGAGCCAAAGGGAAATCAACAATCAAGTTAAATGAAAGAGAATAGGCAGGATGTACAATTCGATGTGGTGCCTTAAAAATGGTGACACTGTGGAGTGGTGCACTAGCCAAGAGCAAGAATATATTGAGGAGGATGGAAAACATGTAAGATGTTTGCATAAGGAAATGGATGTCCCTATGCCCCCTCTCAAAATGGGACTGTGTGGGACAAGGAGTGGTCCATGTGGCACTGGTTCCATGTAATAATGTCCCCGCAAAAATGTCTCCTGATAAAAAAGTCTCCGTTTTTTGCAGAGACATTATTACATTGAACATGCAGGGGAGCAGGGGACAACTCTGCAACCCGTCCCCATAAACAATGTCCCCATATATAATGTCGCCAATGGCTTTTCCAGCGACATTATGTGTGAGGACATTATTACCTGATACCGTAGCACTGTGGTTGTGGCAGCTCTCAAAAATCTAGCAAATGGGGAGACCAAAAAGAGCTCTCACAAACATACCACGGTGTTGTGATGGTATCAATCTAGAGGCTAACAATCAACTGTGTTTGTGTAGACTGCACAACAAGCAATGTGCCTGAGTTTTAAACCACATCTTCTGGAATCATGGCTGCCCATTTGGCTGAGAAGACAGCTTTCAACCTTGATGTCGGTGTCACCTAGAGCAATGGTCCTTCCGGTGAGTGAGTAAGCAAGTTATCAACTTGGAGATCAGCATAATCTAGGAACATAGACAGTCAAATGAAGGTGTATTATCTGGAACCAAGCACAGTGCAGGTAACTAGTGGAGAAGATGATCTACAGATGGCCTATTCCATAGGGGAAAAGGCAGGCACAGCTGTTCACTTGGCACCGGGGCTGTCCAGCTCAATCTGCGAACCAATGTTAGCTGTGGTCAGGGGACTGTCCAAGAATGACACAAGAGGAAGCATAAAGCATTAGTCATAGACCAGGGTCTATTCAAGCCACACAGGATTGAGGGTAAATCTGTCCAACCAAATGTAAGCTTGAGCTATGGACTGACTCTTCCTAAACCATGCCAGCCTTCCAGAGATATTGGTCAGCCAGGATTTCTTCCATATTCTCACCTGTCCCCCTCTGTCCAGCAAGGAAACAGAGAGATCCAAACAGGGGGCCACAGTTGGCAGTCAATACTGTAGGGATTTGGGAATAAAGTATAGTGCCTTCAAAGGAATGTTATTGATTGATTAGCGAGAGTGCCTGCTAGTTTTGTGACTCATTCCCATGAAGCCTAATATGAGAAGTCAATTTTCCATCTGATGAAAACATTGGGAGCCGCATTGGAAGCACTGTCCTTCCACGGGGTTCCAAACAGCTGCGAGCAGCTTCAAATGTTATCAAGACTGCAAATTAACGTTAAGACATTTCACAAACTTGATTAAGTCTTGGGATATCTGGCACATCTCTTTTTAAAGTAAAAATGCTTGCTTTTGATCATGGTGGTTCAGCCCACAAGTTGATGAGCAGAAACGTATGCCCATTCGAAGGGCGGGGCTTTATCACAAGTTACTACTTTGGCAGCACACAACAAAAAAGGCAGCCATCAGGACTACTTAATTCTGTCAACATAAGAGTCTTGGCAGAAAAAGGGTGACGAAACTGACATTTTGGGGGCAGGTAAGGAAGAAGGAAGTGTGTGTATGTGTTTAAACGCTTAACAAGTGAAGTATTTACAGTCTTACATACAATCCCCCGTTCCTAATAGTTAGCTTTGTCAATGTGCCATCTGGTGCGTCAATAATTGTCGCCATGACCCAAATCATTTCGTCGATGCAAACTCAGTCCTTTTTTCTTCTTTGCAACCATGGACTTACAGTCCTGAATTTATAATGAGAATAGCAAAACTACAAGTCACAGCGAGCAATGGAAATACAGTGGTGGGTGAGTTTTTCTTGAATGACACAGGTATATTGCCATGTGTGCACTATTTAAATGTTAAAAACGTCCCGATTTTCAGTTATATTCATTTTTTGATTGTGTAATAACAATGAAGCTTCTATTGCACAAAGAACTCGGATTTCAAAATGGCCGACATATTTATGTATAGCACTTAGTTCACTCTGAGGCACAGAGCTTGCCAACTTTAGAACATGTCCGATGGGGCCTTCGAGCTCGACCGGGGCCTCTCCAGGAGCTTCGCCGGGTGCTCGCCCTTCCTCTTACCCGACCCAGAGCGTTGGCTCGTGGCTGAAGGTGCCGGGGAGGGTGCGCCCTGCCTGGCGCCCGACCGTTCGGCGCTCCCGGTGCCAGCGGACTCGCAGTGCTTGGCCTTGTGTTGGACCCCCGTCGCCGGGGCGTCCTCAAAGGTCTTAGAAGACCGCTCGGATTTCTTCCTCTTCTTCTCGCCTGACGGACTCTTCCCTTCCAGCCAGTTGGCGAGACGTTGATGGCGGTCCTTCATGGTCCGCTCCGACATGTTGCCGCAAAACGCACAGTCCTTCTCCACGTGCGTCTTGTCCTCATGTAAGCAGTAGAGACAAAAGGAGTGTTCGTCCTCCTTAAAGACGTTCTGGAGCTGGCATCCAGGGCAGATCCTGAACAGCTTTCCGGGCATCGAGCTTCCCTTCTCCTGGGCCATGTCCGGGCCTGAGAAACTTCTGGAGTGTTCAGTATGACGCAGAGACCAGTGATTGGTTATTACTACGAAAGACAGATCAGAAACGAAACTGATACTGGTTTTTTTCTTTACCGAGGATTCCCAGCCTGACAACGGGGAATATTCATGAGCATGTGAATCCATGCCAGACCCCATGCTGGAGAACCCAGTCTGAACGATCTTCCGACATGTATTCGACCAAGGCTACATCATCTGATCTTATAGAGCGTAGTTTTGTGATACTATGTAATATCTTTAGTATGCTGCATCTGTTTAGATTAACATCTTTTTGTTCTTTTAAGATGTTTGCGATTTGAACTCTCCATAGACCACTTCCTTGCCTTACATTTGTTTTTTGGCGCTGGTCATTTATTTGTCTCTCATATTTCAGCAATTATGTTAATGTTAAAGGACATTTGTACCGCACACTATCACCACCGGAGTGGTCCCTTGGCGCTCTGGCGGCTCTGAAACAGGAGGGGAGGTTGAGTTAGTGGGAGGAAGCACGAAAGGTGGACGAGAGCAGTGATGTGCTGTTGACGGCCTCAGCCCGGTGGGTCCGTTGGCTGGGCCTGGGGTGTTTGCGGCCGGTAGTCATCGTGTACTGTTGTGCAAGGCTATGTGTAATTTTGTTTTGTTGTTGCAGTGTAGTGAAGTTTATGCGGTTTGTTGTGCTGTAGGTTTTGGTTGTGTTTGGTTTGGAGTTTGAGAGGTGTATGCAGAAGGGGAAATTGTTAGTAGGGGTTGGTTAGTTTGCGCCTCTGTCCTGAATTGAAGCGCTCGGCTTGCTTGGTCTCCCCTGTTGCGGCTCTGTCCTGATCTGGGTCTGACTGGCATACAGGTTCCTTACTCCTCTAGCTCCCGCCTCTAACATGCTCTCTCATAGCTCCCCTTATCTTCCATTCATACTCCTGTGGCCATTGCATCTGCCAATGACAACCTCTCAGGTAGTTGGGTGATTGCCAATATCTCGATAATTCCACACCCATGTGGTACTTGGCGGTAAATAATTAAGGGGTGGGCGAAAGTGTTGGTCGGATTGTCTGGGGTAGTTGACTCAGTCTCCGTGCGTATCGCCTGTGTTCCGGTCTAGCCGGTGTCATCCGTCCAAGTGCCGTGGGCGTTACTCTCTCGGTCCGGGATGTCCGTGCCTTTTTGGTTTACTCATCCTTTTCCAGTTTTGGTCTCCTGATTTAGTCTGTGGTGCTGTAGAGCCAGGTTTTTAGTGATTTCCTGAATTTTAGGTGATCTTCAGTGTTTCTTATTTCTTTTGGGATGTTGTTCCAGGTTTTTGCGGCTAAGTGGTAGAAGGAGGTGCCTCCAAGTTTTTTCTTATGGTATGGTTTGAGTTCCAGGCGGATTTCGTTGCTTGATCGGAGGGGTCTCGTTGGTTTCTAGACTGTTATTTTCTTTTGTAGGAATTCTGCTCCTTGTCCGCTGATTGCCCTGTGCGTTATCCACATTGTTTTGAAGGTGATGCGATGTTTTACTGGGAGCCAGTGTAATGTTTTTAGGGCTGGAGTGATGTGGTCTCTTCTGGATAGTTTGAGGAGTAGTCTTGCTGCTGCATTTTGGATCCGTTGCAGTTTCTTCAGGAAGTATTCTGGTATTCCGAGGTAGAGGCTGTTTGCATAGTCGATTTTAGACATGATTAGGGCGACGATAGTGAGTGTTTTGTGTGTGAAGGAGAGGAAAGGTAGAATTCTTCTTGCTGTGCGGAGGAAAAAGCATTTCTTCACTGTTGCGTTTATTTGTGGTTCCAGGGTTAGGTTGTTGTCCATTAGGACTCCCAGATTTTTTACTACCTTTGATGGTGTTGGTGCGTTTCCCATTTCTGTTGGCCATGGGATGGTGGTTTCGTTCTCTTGGTCTTTGGATAAGATCATGATTTCTGTCTTTCGTGGGTTGATTTTCAGGTTGTTGGCATCCATCCAGTCGAAGACTTTTTTTAGACAGTCGGTTAGGGTTGGATGGTCGGCATTGGTGTCTTTGATTTTGTAGATGATCCGAGTGTCATCTGCGTAGTTGTAACATGTAATGTCGTATTTTTTGAAGATTCTGATGACCTGACCCCCCCCTAGTTACTCTGTTCAACTCCTTCAGGGAAACGGGATCAGTAACCCCATCGATGCAGGAATAAACCACCATCCTCCTGCCCAAACCAGGAAAGGATCCGAGAAGCCTGACCTCCTATAGGCCGATTGCACTTCTGAACATTGACGCAAACATATATTCAAAAATTCTGGTGAACCGATTGAGTCGCGTCCTACCAAAGATTATCCACCCCGACCAGGCAGGCTTCATCTTACACCGGACGGCAGGTGACAACATTCGGAGAACCTTGAACCTGGTAGACGTTGCCTCCCGGAATTTCCAGAAACTAGTGTTAATGGCACTGGACGCAGCCAAGGCATTTGATAAGGTGGATTGGACATTCATGAAACACACCCTGGGGGCCTTCGGCTTCGGAACAACATTCCAAACGATGGTTCTAGCTAACTATAACAGTCCAAGAACCTTCCTGAGAATCAACGGGCATAGCTCGGCTCAGATCCCCCTGTCCTGCGGAACCAGGCAGGGCTGCCCGCTGTCATCCCTGCTCTTTGCACTCACCATGGAGCCCTTTGCCCAAAGAATTAGGCGAAACGACCAAATCAAAGGCCTACAGAGTGGCCCCACACAACACAAAAATCCCCCTATATGCGGACGACGTATTGCTTACGATCTCGGAGGCCCATTCGTCCCTGAAATATGCGCTACGAGAAATAGCCAGCTATGGTGAGGTCTCAGGCTTTACAGTAAACTTTGACAAATCATCGGCTTTAAGCATCGGCCTCACCCCGACAGAGTGGGAGCCACTGGCCAAGATGTGCCCGATAACATGGGAAAAAAAGGCCATCCCCTACTTAGGGGTCCACATCCCAGCTGACCCAAGAGACACATATAAAGCTAACTTCCCCCGGTTGTTTAAAGAACTGGAAGGAGACCTGAAACGTTGGGCAACCCAAGAGATTTCACTGCTGGGGCGCATCACAGCCTGTAAGATGAACCTCCTTCCGAGGTTCCTATACGCCTGCGCCTCCCTCCCCGTAGCGATTCCCGCACCAACTCTTCGCGATGTTCAGAGAAAGATGCTGAAATTTATCTGGAAAGGTAAGAGAGCGAGAATCCCCTTCAGAACTCTGCTAGGGGGTTCCAGACGGGGAGGGTTGGGGGTCCCAGACTTGCAGGTATACAGAGTGGAGGCTCAACTAGCGCAGGTCCAGGCGTGGCAAAGTATTACAAACCGCCCTGGATGGGTAGAACTGGAACAATCGCAAGTGCCCCTACCCTTACGATTTTTGCTACACATCCCACCCCCCCTCAGAGCACACAGGGGAGACCTCCTCCTATCAACCAAACATACCCTAAGCTCCTGGGACTGGGCGCTGAAGCGAAAGGGAGTACTAAGAGGCCTGAGCCCACGATCCCCGGTCTTCCATAATCCGGCATTCTCACCTGGAGCGCACCCTCGCAACTTTCAGAACTGGATAAAGGGCGGGCTGGAGACTATAGAACAGCTATATATGGGAGAGATCCCCCTCACATTTGAGCAATGTAAGGAAAAGTTCCAACTCAAGGAGAGGGACAGATTCACCTATATACAACTATGTCACTGGTGCTCGCACCCCCAAACTTTGCAAGCAGCGACACGCCCTCCCACCGCCCTGGAACTCACACTTGGAGATCTTCCAGCTCGTGGCTGAGTAATCACCCTATATAGGCACTTCTTAAGCAACTTCCTGGTCACAAGAACCCGCTGCATGGCCCAGTGGGAAGCGGATCTAGGTCACCCAATAGAGGATCAAACGTGGGTAGACATATGGACCAGAACACACACCTCATCCACCTGCATTTCCAACAGGGAATGTGCGTACAAGATCATGCTACGGTGGTATTACCCGCCCCTTAGACTCCACCATATAAATCCACAATTGGACCATTCCTGTTGGAGAGGATGTGACCATCCAGGCTACTTCTTCCATATGTGGTGGGCCTGCCCAAAGATCCAGCAATTTTGGAAGACATGCTTGGGGACCATCACACAAATTACCGGAACAGCGATCCCGCTGGAACCAGAGCCAGTCTTGCTGGGAGCTCCGATCCCCGCGATCTACCCACGCTCCGGGACCAGATCGAAACTACTGACGCACTGTCTGCTAGCGGGGAAAACGGTGTTGGCCCGCTCTTGGAAATCCCCGGAAGGCCCTCACATGGCCCAATGGTGGACTAAACTTTGGGACATTTTGATTGCGGAGAAGGTGACGGCAGCGCAGGCGGGAACTCTCCACCGATTCCAGATTATTTGGGCCCCAGTGCTTGAATATGACCAGCGCTTCCCCGCCCTGACCTACAAACCCACCAGGGCTCGATGGATCCTGAAGGACCAAGAGCCCCCTGAGGGAGACACATATACGCTGAGGTGCAAAATGGGCAATCTAGGAGGAAAGATTCTACCTCCGAGGACCAAGGGGAAGGGGGGACGGGGGGGGGTTGGGAGGGGGGGGGAGATCTGCCAGGGGGGAAAAAAAGGACTGGGGATCAACATGCCTAAATACTTGTTGCTTACAATGTTTTGTAAATATCAACCTGCCTTGATTTAAAATAAACAAATTAAAAAAAAAAAAAGATTCTGATGACCGGATAGATGTTGAAATATAGTGGAAATATAGTGGAGATAGTGAGGATCCTTACGGTATTCCACAATCGTTGACTCGTGGAGTGGATTTGAAAGGTTTTATCCATACGGTTTCTGTTCTGTCTGCTAGGAATGATTTGGTCCAGCGTAGTGCTGTGTCTGTTATGCCTATGTCTTCTAGCCTTTTGGTCAGGGTGTCGTGGCTAACTGTGTCAAAGGCTGCGGAGAGGTCAAGCAGAGTAAGGGCTGAGGTAGTGTTTGAGTCTGCGTTAGTTTTGAGGTCGTCCCAGATGGATAGTAGTGCTGTTTCCATTCCTCTCGCTGGTCTGAAACCAATTTGAGCTTGGTCCAGCAGGTGGTATTTTTCCACGTGTTCTTGGGTTAGTTTTTATACATAGGTTTCTAGAAGTTTCGCCGGGTAGGGGATGTTGGAGATCGGCCTGCAGTTAGAAAGGTCATCTACGTCACCACTTGTGTTTTTTAAGAGTGGCTTGATGTATGCTGATTTGAAGATCTTCGGTACAGTCCCTGTTGAAAGTGATAGATTTAGAAGGTTTCTGTAGTGTTCTGCTGGCGATCCTTGCGCGAGGATTGATTTGTAGATGTCTGGGGAACATGGGTCCATGGGTGATCCCGCTTTCTTGCTTCGTTTAATCAACATTGCGAATTCCTCTGCTGATATTTCAGGAAAGCTTCGGAGTTTGTGTTGTGGTTCTGAGTTGGGTTCATTATGTTATAGTTTGTTTTGGATTTAATTTAACAATGGAACTATTTGTTTTCGAAGGTATGTTGGCAGCAAATTGGAGCTGTTCTTTATCATTCGTGTCTACTCAAGGGTCAATAGTGTTCGACACTTTTTGCTTTTTTTTCGGACGCACCACTTTGAGCCACAGAAACACTCGGCTCACTAGGCTTTGGCGGACAGGCTTTGATTTTTGAGCCAAGGGATGGATGTTCTCCACCGACTATGTCGATAGAAACATCGCCATCATCATCAATTGGATAGGTTGAAAATTCACATAACTCAATTGAGGCATCAAAAATTGACTCCTCGTCATCATCAGAGTTTTCTCTTGATCGTTTTGAACATTTAGATGGTCTATTTTGTCAAGCTTCATTTGATATTTTTTGAGGTTTCGGCATGTCTTTCCCGGCACGCACAAATATGTCGGTTCATGGAGGTGTTGTGTGGTTCCTAATATATTTTTTTGCGTCATTTGTGCAGGCTCTCTTAGCTGCTGGTCTCTGAAATGGGGGTGTTTTAATTGAACTTTCTTAACATCATTTTTTAGGTGTTTGGTCTTCCCCGGCACTTGATGGAGATTAAGAGCACTTCTAAAAATTCCAAATGGCAATTTATTTGTCAAATTTCCAGAGTCAGGACCGACTGTGATTTCCTTAGCCCCATTTAGACCATGAACGGGCTTCGCAGCAACAGGCGGTGTGTTAATACAGGGTACTAAATCGGAGGACACAGCTGATGGCACACTTTCACTTATGTGTGGGAGCACCGAAGACACTGACCATTTTTTTGTGATGGAACTTTACTTGTCGAGGTTCTCACTGGGTTTGAGGGAGCATCTATGTGAGTATCAATGCCTGTTGACACGGGATCACTACTTGTCACCATGCCAATCACTGGATGTAAAGTATTCTCCATGCTGCTTGCAAGAGATTTTGATACAGTGTTTGCCACGGCATTTGCTAACTCATGGGACTCGTCTCCCAAGGATCGCCTTGGTGTCTTTACGTTGTGTCACATCCATTTTGTACATTCTATGACTGCCTCTATCATATCAGATTCATCCCAAGTTGCTTGTCGGGCAACATCGCTTGAACGCGATTGCCATTTTAGTGAGGTTTCCGCTTTGTGATCGAGTCCTTTAGTTAAGTTTTGCGAAAAAACCTCCAGTGAAAGGAGCTTGTTATTCATTGTTGATAACAGGGACATTTGATTACGTACTGCCTCATTTAAAGATTTGTAAAGTTTCATAAAAGGCAAGAAAGCAATCGAGGTAACAGCAAGAACATCATTATGGATTTGGATGCCGGCGGCTGTTGACAGAGAGCCTTTAGCATTTTGATCGTGTTTTATGCCGGCCGGTATCAATTTTCCATGGGCGCCAGTGGAAATGTTTTCTTTCGGTGACCCAGAATTTCTTGGATTTGCATCGGCTATCTTCTTGCCCGCCCGCTTAGGAGCCAAACTGTCCACACATCTTGCCGGTGAAGAAACTGTTAAGATGTTTCTCTGAGAAGTACTGGTATTTTAAGGCAAGTTTTCAGCTGGCAGCGTCTTTCCGTTGTTCTTATTTCCATAATTGGTGGTGTATCTACGGATATAGCTGTCATTCAGGCGGTCCTGCATTACCAGGAAGTCTGCTTTAAGCCTTTCAGTAAGGTGGGCTTCCCGTGCTGTAAATGCTGCCAAGGAATATCGACTACCAGAGATTCCAGCTGATTGTTCAAACAACATTTGAGAGTCATTTCTTTGCAGTTTTTCTCCGGCATCAGATTCCACATTGTCATTGACACAGGCAGGCGTTGTACATCCCTGATCGGCAGCCTTATGTAGATGTTTATTTACCAATATGTCAGCTTGTGCCTGCATCGGTGTAGGCTGTTTAATATCAACACTTTTTTGCCTAACCTCAACCGGCATGATAGGTGTAGCAAAGGCATGATTCTGCTCATTTGTCTGTGCGCTCTATACTTGCAAGTTACCTGAGACGCAAGCACTGCGCAAGTCTGCCGCCAAAAATGGCAAACTGATTAAGGAAATTGCATCGGATGGCAGATTCATCGCCATTAAGTCTGAGTCTGTAATTTCAAATGGCGATACTTGTGCAAAGTCGCAGGCGTCGAAGTAAACAGAGGGGGAGGGACGCAGCGGGACCTCAGGCTCACTATATTCACTGAGATGACAAAAGCAATGGCCAGAGTCAGTCACCAGAGCCCGTCTACTTTTTCCATCGTTGTTCAAATTTGGATGTGAATTCCCCAATATTTTTGATGACAGGGCTGCCAATGAGGGGACCATGCGGCTAACAGCACAGGTATTGACAGCAGAGTCGCATGGTTTGTCACATACAGCCAGTAATCTTACCTCCAATGGCACACAATTCACAGGCTTGCGAAAAAATAGAAGGGATTTTTGGCGAGTCTGGGGTACCTGCGGAATCGTGCATGACTACCCCGTCACTGCAGTTACACGAGTCGTGACTGCAGCGTGGTCGTCTTTGAGCGTCTTTGAGCGGGTTGGGGCGAACTGTGGCTGACTGAACTCGTCTCCGAACTCTGCGCCACGCTCCGCGCTTGGGCACGGTTTTTAGAGACAGGCTCTAAGAATTAAAGGTACAGATTTCCAAATTTTGCCAAGACGTTGCTGCAGCTCCTCACAAGGTGCTCACTGGACAGAGTTCTGGGGCTGAATGAACTTGTTTCCGAACTCTGCTATGTTGTATTATATGTACCTGTAAGAAATGCACCCAGATGCCTCAGGGCTCGGTGCGCTATATAAATAAATAAGTTTGTGCCTGTGTGTGTTTCTGTGCGAGGGCTGATATATAAAGCACGGACATGACAATGTGATAAAATCAGACACTGATGCCCCGATTCAGAACTTGGCGCAGTGAAGGTGCTAAACAGCATGATTCACTGCGCCAAAAGAGGACGCCCAGGCTCCACTAGTATTCTCAAGTGGGCCTGGGCGTCCTCGTAGAGCACAACAGTGCACTGTGTGGATTGCGCCTGTTTTCAGTTGTAACGGGCGCAACCAAATATCTGCAGCATTTTTGTAAAATAACGACAATCGTTATTTTGCGAAAATGCTGCCGACACAGAAGTAAGCAGCTTCAACGTTGCAGAAAACAACGTTGAAGCTGCTTGCTTTGGTGTATGCTCCAATCTAACGGCACCAAAATGGTACTGTATATGTGCACTATTTTAGCGCACATATTAAACTGGGGGAATGCCACAAGAATGGCCTTCAAAAAAGCCAGGTAACGAATGTGGCGGTTGCTAGGTTGGTTTCCAACCCATCCTAGCAACCACTACATGTATTCCGAAAGTAGCGCAGTCCTTCCGACTTAGGAAGAATGCGCCACCTTCACAATAGGTCCCGAGTCCCGAAAAGGATGTTAACCCTTTTAACGTTCTTTTCGGTATTTAACACCTGAATGACAATAGGGGCCCGAGGCCCCTATTCTGAACTTGGCACAGTGAAGCTGCTAAACAGCATGATTCACTGCGCCAAAAGAGGATGCCCAGGCTCCACTAGTATTCTCAAGTGGGCCTGGGCGTCCTCGTACAGCACAACAGTGGACTGTGTGGATTGAGCCTGTTTTTATTTGTAATGGGCGCAATCCAATCTCGGGAGCATTTTTGTAAAATAAGGACATATTCTTTATTTTACAAAAATGCTGCCGAGAACACAGGTGTGTATTAACACGTTCCTTCCTATGCACTAAAGTGAGCAGCTTCAACATTGCAGCATGTTGAAGCTGCTTACTTTGGTGTATAGGAAAGTGTTCATATACAACACACGGGTGAATATGAACATCATTTAAAGCGAGCAACTTCAACGTTGCAAGATGCAACGTTCAAGCTGCTCAGTTTGGTACAAATGAAAGTGTTCATATACACAGTGTGTTGTATATGAACACTTTCAGGTACACCAAAGCAAGCAGCTTCAACGTTGCTGCAACGTTGAAGCTGCTTGCTTTGGTGTAGCTGAAAATGTTCATGTACAACACACGGGTGTATATGAACACTCCATTTACACCAAACAAGGCTTCTTGTGACACTCCTCCAGTGTAACGCCACCAAAAGGCTACTGTATAAGTGCGCTAGTTTAGCGCATTTATTAAACTGGCGGAGTGCCACAAGAGAAGCCCTCCAACAAGCCAGTTTACGAATGTGGTGGTTGCTAGGTTGGTTTCCAAATCATCCTAGCAACCGCCACATATATTCCGAAAGTGGCACATTTCATCCGACTTCGGAAGAATGCGCCACCTTCAGAATAGGTTTTAAGTACCGAAAAGGTTGTTAACTCTTTTAACGTCCTTTTCGGTACTTAACACCTTGATGATAATATAGGCCTGAGAAGTTAAGCTTTGTTTTTAAAATAGCCTTTATCACCCGTTTGTCTACAAAGCTCTAGGAAGCACGGCACTGGCGGACACAGTGGTGCACAACAGAAGTGGTCAGCTGACTGGCATTAATGTAAGCGCGTGAATAAAGCAGAGTTAAGTGTACCAATATCCCGTGTGGTCGTGTCTCTGTGGGGCAGTCTCAGCCAAACCCTGAACGCCCTCCATACGACAGTGGAGACACTACACTGTTCTCCAACATTTTGTCTGTTGCACACACCACGTCCCTGACAAACGTCTTCGTACTGTCCCTTTTTCTCCCTCGCGTGTCCCAAAAACACTGCCACCACACATGGAAGAGTTCCTCTCAACCCTCCTTGCCGAAACAGAAAACACTGCCGTTTTCAAACATGTTACACAAACCGTCACCCATTTAGACCTGCACATCATTGCTGTGTTGCAATGCTTCTTCTCCGGCACCCCTCGTTGCAATGCCAGTGACGTAACACCTGCGTGGCCTGCATCCTCCCACGTCGCTCACAGATCCGCAGCCTCCCCATTCTTCTGTGCCGAATGTGTCCATCCTATTCTAACCCAGGCCACATGACCAATGGAACCTGCATAGCACTCTATGCAACCGTCTGACAGCAGTAGCTCACCCTCTGTGGACGGGGACATACTTCCTCATCCCTCCATTGACACATCTGACGCCAGGAGCCAGCCCTTCCACACATCAGCCTGGTTGCCTGCCATCCAAACAACCAGGGATGCTGCAACGTTGACGGATCACTGGCCACCTGATACTGTCGGCAGAATTACCCCCAGCACTGCCAAAACTCTCACTCCACCGCCACCAATGTCAGTGCCCCCACCCAGGTTGGCGGAGAAGACAACGACTTCAGGGCAAGATGGTTCATTTTTCCAAGAGTGACAATGAAGTTGAGGATGACCAATGTTTAAATCTGGGCTTTTCCACTATTGGTACAGAGCTGGTGAAGGAGGCAACGGCTAATCAGCCTTACCATCTGTGTCTCACTGAGGAAACGTCAACAGCAATTGGCAATGCAGTCTCCTAGGAAATGATGGAGGGTGTGATATCGGAAGCTTTGCTGCAGACCTCCATGGTTAAGAGGGGGCTGGGTGATGAACCAGACAATACAGGGAGATGCCAGCATATTAAGGAGCTTATTCTACGCAATCTCAATTCATGTGCAAATGTTGCAGAATGTGGTGCCTGGGTTGACTCATTGGACAAGGGTCCTTCAAGTGCATATCTTGAGGGCGGAAAATTCCTGTCAAACAAACCAGACCTATGACAGGGTTAACCGACATTGTCAAACTAATACAAATGAAACCTCTGTTATAGGAACACTTACCAGGGAAACTGCTGAAACTGTGGTCCATCAGGCACTGTCAAGTCCTCAGAAAAGTGGTAGACCCTTCCCATGGTATTATCTCAACATCTTTAAAGACTGCTGGGTCTGTGGCTAGCCCTAATATCACATCTTACTCTTCATTCTCAAATGATATTCGCATTAGAACGGCCCAAATGCTGAATATTGCTGAACCGACACCAAGGGGATTTATTCTGCACTTGAGGAACATTATGCTTACCAATGTTGAGAAGCCTAGGGGCCCCGAGAAAAGGACAGCGCTGAGAAATAAAGTCCTGGCATGGCTTCATCAAAGAATGGCCCAAAGTTGTATCAGAACACAGGACATGAGTCTTACGCAGGGTGCACATTAATAATTGGTGTTCTATGGACAATACCAATTGCATTGTTAAAGGATGCAGTCAAAGTAACTTCCCATTGTTTTTGTGCCAATGTAAAAACCTATGTAACATGTCTCCATATACCAAGTTGAGAATTATTTTGAACTGATATCCTGTTTCATTTGTAGGAATCATGGCCCATCTATCTCGGTTTTACTCTTGGTTGTTATGTGTATTTTATGGTATGCGTTATTGTATGCTTTGTCAGCACACTGAGGCCTATGGGAGTGTTGGGCTTATATTAGAAATAAATACATCCAAACATGCCCCGTGCAGCAGCATCACGCCTGTATACGCACAATCCAGCAGCTGGACACCACAGGTCCTATGAACGCCAGGGATCAAACTACTCAGTGCGTGACCCCTTCACCCCCTTTGCTGGTACCTGCTGGATGCCGTGTGGATGGCCACTCCTCAGGGTACCTTGCTTGTGCACCATCTGCTGCTTCCCCGCCACAGCACCAGCTTCCTTTTGCCGCAGAAACAAGACCAACTTGTTGCCAATTAAATGACCAAAGGTTCTCGGTCTTAAGAGACCATGATGGACACCACAGGTAAGATAGCAGGGGTCTTTATTCCAACTCAGTTGTACACTTATATATCCAAATGTAGCTTGCACAAACACTGGCCCATCCACACCCCAAGCCAGCTCCCATCCAACTACCACTCAACAGAATACTCACCACAATCCACAACCAGCATTCCAAGCCAACATTCCAAAGCCCTAATGTCCTAGCAAGCACATTAGTACACGTAGCATTTACATCAAAACAAATTTTCAAGCTCCAGAAATGAGAGTTGACCAGGGCATGGTCCTGGCAGGGGTTAGGACCTTGTGAACGCCCCCATCACCAATGCTTGTGAATGGGTGGTCGCAGACCCAGTGGCCCTTGACGTCATCTTGCAGTATTGGTTGCACTCATATGCTTTCTAGAATGCATGGATACTATTGAAATGTTGTTCCTATTAGGTTCGTTTCACTTTGTGGATACTGTGAAGGGTGTAATGCTAGTGCTAAATTCCCCGATACCGATGGATATTTGAAGATTTTTCAAACTTAAGCCATGATTTTGTCACAGACACCAATTTCAGCGAAAATTCAGGACTAAAGTTGATTGGTGGCGGTTCAGCCGTCCCCTAGTTGCTGAAGAGTATTTGACTTAAAAGAATTCCCCTGTTGCCTCTAGGGCACCCCCCTGAGAATGGCATTTGAATTGTGAAATGGAATGAGTTGCCATAGGGGATGGTTAGTATATCAAGGTCTTTTTTTTCAGGGAGCTCCCCATTGAGGATCTGGGGCCCAGCCTCTGTGAGAATAGCCCCCTCTCACTAGCAACGTAAATGCAGTGGCATGCTTTGCGCAAGTTCCATCTGCACATCTGTGGCCAAGCACTAACAGGGATGGTCCTCAACTGTTTGGCCCGGCCATGCCCAGGAGGCTCCAAAGCCCAAGCTAGAATACCTGGCACTGGGATGTAAATTAAATCCTTTCCCAAACTCCCAGGGCTAACTTATCCCATGGGATTCTCCGGCTCCGCCTGCTGGTTGTTCGTAAGGGCTTTTACTGTGAAGTAGCTGGGATACAAAGGAGCCTGAGAAAACCCTGTAGTCGAATATAGGTGTGCATCTGTGTTACACGCAAAGGTCGGTTGTATGTTTGTGCCTGTGTGCGTTTCTGTGTGAGGGCTGATATATAAAGGACGGATATGACAATGTGATAAAATGTGACACACAGACGTTAAGCTTTGTTTTTAAAATAGCCTTTATCACTCACTCATTTGTCTAAAAAGCTCTAGGAAGCAACTACATTAAGTAACATTTCCTATGCTCAAAGGTGAGAGGGAGGAGTGCGCCTTCCTTACTTGACTCACGCCAATGAGTGTGACTTATTAGAGCCAAAGGGAAATCAACAATCAAGTTAAATGAAAGAGAATAGGCAGGATGTACAATTCGATGTGGTGCCTTAAAAATGGTGACACTGTGGAGTGGTGCACTAGCCAAGAGCAAGAATATATTGAGGAGGATGGAAAACATGTAAGATGTTTGCATAAGGAAATGGATGTCCCTATGCCCACTCTCAAAATGGGACTGTGTGGGACAAGGAGTGGTCCATGTGGCACTGGTTCCATGTAATAATGTCCCCGCAAAAATGTCTCCTGATAAAAAAGTCTCAGTTTTTTGCAGAGACATTATTACATTGAACATGCAGGGGAGCAGGGGACAACTCTGCAACCCGTCCCCATAAACAATGTCCCCATATATAATGTCGCCAATGGCTTTTCCAGCGACATTATGTGTGAGGACATTATTACCTGATACCGTAGCACTGTGGTTGTGGCAGCTCTCAAAAATCTAGCAAATGGGGAGACCAAAAAGAGCTCTCACAAACATACCACAGTGTTGTGATGGTATCAATCTAGAGGCTAACAATCAACTGTGTTTGTGTAGACTGCACAACAAGCAATGTGCCTGAGTTTTAAACCACATCTTCTGGAATCATGGCTGCCCATTTGGCTGAGAAGACAGCTTTCAACCTTGATGTCGGTGTCACCTAGAGCAATGGTCCTTCCGGTGAGTGAGTAAGCAAGTTATCAACTTGGAGATCAGCATAATCTAGGAACATAGACAGTCAAATGAAGGTGTATTATCTGGAACCAAGCACAGTGCAGGTAACTAGTGGAGAAGATGATCTACAGATGGCCTATTCCATAGGGGAAAAGGCAGGCACAGCTGTTCACTTGGCACCGGGGCTGTCCAGCTCAATCTGCGAACCAATGTTAGCTGTGGTCAGGGGACTGTCCAAGAATGACACAAGAGGAAGCATAAAGCATTAGTCATAGACCAGGGTCTATTCAAGCCACACAGGATTGAGGGTAAATCTGTCCAACCAAATGTAAGCTTGAGCTATGGACTGACTCTTCCTAAACCATGCCAGCCTTCCAGAGATATTGGTCAGCCAGGATTTCTTCCATATTCTCACCTGTCCCCCTCTGTCCAGCAAGGAAACAGAGAGATCCAAACAGGGGGCCACAGTTGGCAGTCAATACTGTAGGGATTTGGGAATAAAGTATAGTGCCTTCAAAGGAATGTTATTGATTGATTAGCGAGAGTGCCTGCTAGTTTTGTGACTCATTCCCATGAAGCCTAATATGAGAAGTCAATTTTCCATCTGATGAAAACATTGGGAGCAGCATTGGAAGCACTGTCCTTCCACGGGGTTCCAAACAGCTGCGAGCAGCTTCAAATGTTATCAAGACTGCAAATTAACGTTAAGACATTTCACAAACTTGATTAAATCTTGGGATATCTGGCACATCTCTTTTTAAAGTAAAAATGCTTGCTTTTGATCATGGTGGTTCAGCCCACAAGTTGATGAGCAGAAACGTATGCCCATTCGAAGGGCGGGGCTTTATCACAAGTTACTACTTTGGCAGCACACAACAAAAAAGGCAGCCATCAGGACTACTTAATTCTGTCAACATAAGAGTCTTGGCAGAAAAAGGGTGACGAAACTGACATTTTGGGGGCAGGTAAGGAAGAAGGAAGTGTGTGTATGTGTTTAAACGCTTAACAAGTGAAGTATTTACAGTCTTACATACAATCCCCCGTTCCTAATAGTTAGCTTTGTCAATGTGCCATCTGGTGCGTCAATAATTGTCGCCATGACCCAAATCATTTCGTCGATGCAAACTCAGTCCTTTTTTCTTCTTTGCAACCATGGACTTACAGTCCTGAATTTATAATGAGAATAGCAAAACTACAAGTCACAGCGAGCAATGGAAATACAGTGGTGGGTGAGTTTTTCTTGAATGACACAGGTATATTGCCATGTGTGCACTATTTAAATGTTAAAAACGTCCCGATTTTCAGTTATATTCATTTTTTGATTGTGTAATAACAATGAAGCTTCTATTGCACAAAGAACTCGGATTTCAAAATGGCCGACATATTTATGTATAGCACTTAGTTCACTCTGAGGCACAGAGCTTGCCAACTTTAGAACATGTCCCTTAGTCTCATCTCAGCTTAAACAAAAGTTAAAAACACATTGTGTTGCTGTCTTTTAAAGTCCCTAAGGTAGAACTCAAGCGATGCCTTTAAACAAGTCAGAAGCAATTTCTTTCAGGTGCTGCTGGCATTTAAGTTGGCGCTGTTACAGACTAGGTGAAAGAACAGGCTGTGGGTTAGAAACAGGATAGCTTCTCTGTGAGAACAACAAAAAATATATGTATAAAAAGTAAATCTTTGACGATTCCATCATTTTGACTGAGTTTCCTCAATGTAGGAGTTCATTTGCGGTGGGGAGCACTCTCCTATCCACATGTGATCATAATTCGCTTATTTTTATGGTATTGCAGGGCGGGAACGCCCCATCCCTTATTATACTCCATGGATTCAAAATCTATAGGCTCTGTGTCTCCTTTTTCAGTGGTGATCCCTTTGTCAGCCCTGGTCTTCCTGTCTCAGGGTCAGGATTTCATCATTGTTCACTAGAGGTGTTCGAGACAAGGGCCAGTGATCTCCCCCCTTCCACCGCCACTTGGGGTAAAACGTGGAAACGTACATAGTGGCAAAGACATTAACCAGTTTGAGAAAGATAAAACTGGAGGAACTCATATGACTCAATGTTTGAAAGAAAACGAAAGAAGGTCCAACTCTAGATTCTGATCTCTGTCCTTGAGCATGCCGTCGATTATTCCTGGGTCACTGGGAGTACCTCTTTAGTAGCTTCTGTCATGTAGATGATGTTAGCAACCTCTAAAGACATTCACTGCAAGCAGGATTATGCACGCCCCTTGCAGACAAAGAACCACCGCTGATGATCAAAGGCAGGACTGGGGTGTTCTTGTTAGCAATACAAAAATTTAAAAGTGAGATTTATCCAGCTGAAATGTCACTCTTTCCTGGCACTGGAGGAAGCTTCCTGGATTCCGAAGGCAACATTTAGAAACAGGGGTTTTGATGTCCTGCTATCGTATTATGAGTGGGGTTCCCTGCTTTTTAAACACTAGTTTGCGAGTGGGGTTCTCTTGACTGACCAAATAAAAGTGTTATGAGGTGGCCCTACAATCTATCTTACTGCCCATTTTAGTGGGGCAAGGGGTGGGATTATCATTGTGAGCCTAACTACAACTGTCTCACCATGTATGGGAAAAACAAGCTAATCCGCTTAAGGTCATGTACATAAAGATCAGTCCCAACTCTGTGTTGTCTCCTCTGTGACACTCGTTCTTTTGACTCAAAGGATATCCGTCCTTCATCAGTTGTCCTGTCAGAGCAACGTGCTGCAGCAAAAAACAAGCTATTTCTCCTCTGCGACCGGACTCATGGGATCTGCATTGAGTTGGGGGTTCTCAGAGAAATCACCTGGCCCACCTGTGGGATGAGGGCTTGGGGGGGCAGGGGATGATGGGTCTGTAGTTGAAGTCTCAGAGCTCCGTGCCAGGAAGGCAGTGTACTGGTTCCAGAAGGACAGGGGTCCTGACTTGGCCAGTTGTACAGGGTCCTCACCCGCCGGTACATTGGGTGCTGCCTGGGTCGGTGGCCCCGGCAAGAGGGGTGTGGCTGGAGCTTCCAAGGGCTGAGGTGGTGCCACTCTGACATGGTTGTCATCCCAGGCATGTGTGCTCATATGGACCTAGAAAGAAAAAAGTGGTTAACAGCATCCATGTTATCAAAACCACTTTTAAAAACACACATTGCAAACAGAATAAACTCTTGTCTCTCTGCTCTTCTCAGCAGGACAGCTGCACTTTTAAGAGAACAGTACCACACTTTTCAGTGGGATTGCTTTACTGCCAATGGCATAGTACCTGCAGTTCTCAACAGGGTTTCTGCACCTTTAATCACACGACCCTTGTACCTCTAATCAGGCTTTGCCAAATAAATAAAGTTGCTGCTACTGGAATCGAGTGAATTCAGCATTTTGATCACTAGAGACAGGGGCCTGTTTTCAGTGAGCTTCCAGTTTGCTTCAGGGGGGACTAGCAATTAATATGCAGGCATGGGTAAGTGGATTGGACCACCTTTGCAGCGTTGAGCTGGCCTGCTGCCTTTCCCACAATATACAGGCTCCAGCATAATATACAAGCATTAGCATGGGAAAGGCATTTGCCGGGCACAGCTGTAGTGGTATTAACCGGCCACAGACAGTAGAAGGTGCAAAATGGTCATATGATACCTGGGCATATAATAGCAGTGACTGGCAAATGCCTAATACAGAAGCCAAAAACTGTTGGATTTTTCAAGGCTTGTTTTAACAGGACTTCAGTGAAGGACAGGTATAGTGCTTATAAATCGAGTGGCTGAAGGAACCCTGTTAAGATATTATTATTACACCAGTAGTGGGTTTACAACTCCAATTAAGTCATTGACTCTCAGAAGACTGCATTAAAAAAACACTGGCAGGCACCCAGTGCAACGTTTGATTTCTCCCCATCTGTACTCTAATGCAATAGTTTTGGCTTATAGGTGCAGCAAGCGACACCTAATAGCCCAAACCAAAAATGTGGGCTCCCCTGCAAAATGAGGTGAGGGGCTCATAAGACTTCCACCACCCACAGACATACACAGCCGTTGGGCCAATCTATGGGCAGTGGGGGATCATCCTGCACTGCAGAGGCTGTAGAGATTTTTGTAGCGCCGCTGTATACAGGTCCCAATAGCTTGTGATCCATCAGCTTGTGTGACACAGTCCTGCAGTGACGGATCTAGACTCAAGGGCCTCAGTGGTGGAAATGGAAAAAGAAAATGGTGGGGGATCCCACAAGGGCCGAGGTGGGGGAGGAGTTTGGGAAGGTGGTGAGGAGGTGGGATTTAGGGGGGCAGAGCTGGTAGTTGACCTCTGATCAAAGGAATGTCCAAAATAATAGTTTTAAACAGCCCCATTTCTTTCATTCTGCTTCTTTTCCAAACTATATCTGACTTCCATGGCACTGGTGATGAGTTACTTCACTATGCGCATAATAGTTTTGACCAGTGTTGCTGAGTAAATATTCTTTAAAATGCACAATTTGCACCCCATTTTATTAAAGAAACTCCCCCTTGGGTGCTATTCAAACGGGGTGATTTCTGTTTGCCATAAGCAATGTTTTCTTTTACTTGCATCGTGTGTGATAGTTTCAATGTTAAGGGGTATTTATTTATTTATTCATGCAATGTTTGTCAGATACCTGTATATTTATTTATTTATTTATGCAATGTTTGCCGGATATCTGACAAACATTGCCTAAATAAATACTTCGGGTCCATGTATCCGACATACATTGCATAAATAAATAAACCAGGTCGTGGCTGAGGACTACAACTTCCTCCTCTTGTGACCCCTTGCAAGGGGTCACCAGAGGAAGTTACAGTTTGCTCACAGGAGCTTTTTTTCCCCTAGCGCTGACTCGGACACATCTGGTGCTGGATCCAGCGAGAGCCGGCCCAATCACCAGGAGGGGTCTGACTCTGTCGGGGCGGGCACCATCCCCTCTAAACCTCAGATAGGTGGCCATACCATGGCATTGCGAGAACCATACCTGGACCAGAGGTGGTGTGAGGGAGAACCCTCTCCCAGTATGTCTGGGGCTGTGAATGCACATTGGCGCCCCTTTCTATGACCAGATGCCCATCAGCCTCTGCCTGGCCATGTCTCTTCTCTTCCAGGTGATTCCCAAGAGACTACAACTACCAGAATTCACCAGACTCCCCAGACATCTAGGCTGGATAATAGTTCCTGGGAAGCAGCACAGGTTGGAGAAAAACTACAAGTACCACAATGCACCAGGCCCCAATGAACAAAACCTGCCTGGAACATGAGGACCGAACTGGTTCTTCAAATAGAAGTGGACTAGGCTTCCTCATTTACCTACCCCATAAAACCGCAGCCCTGCTACAAGGAAACAAGGGTGCAGCTGCAGCAGAGGTGGAACTAGCAAGCGACTGCCCAAGAATAGGGGGGATTTAGGAACACTTCCCAAACCTTGTTGGACCACCTACTTACAGAGTGAATTGGAGACACAGAGAACAAACAACCACAGTGACCACATGGCAACAATGGTTGGCTGAAAAGGAGGAAGGGACAAAGGTCCTTATGAAAACTTCCAGGAGCTCAGACAGAGATTGCCCAGGGAGGCAGCGGACTCTGGGAGTCAGTGGGCACAGCAGTAGGTTTCTAGGCAGGCGTGGTGGTGGGCCTATAAGAAGCCAGAAGAGTCAGTTGACAGAGTGGTGCTTGGGTGAGGTTGGCGAACCTGAAGGAAGACCAAGAGACAAAAGAGGAGTGTGTAGCAGGTGATAGAGGTCTTGGAGGAGACCACTGGAGTATTTGGAGAGAGTGAATGTAAGGTGAGGCTACCGAGGGAGTGGTAATAATTTGTCAGTGTGTGTGTGAGTGGGTAATAGTGTCTGTTACGAGGGAGAATGTAGCGGAACTGAAAAGGTTAAGGAGTTGAGACACTGCAGGAGGAAGAGGTGGCACATCAGGGAGGAGGAGGCAGATATATAATAAAGTAGAGATGAAGACAAGACATGGTTTTTTCATCCTTGTACGTGTGAGCTAAGGAACAAGTTACTTACCTGTAACTGTTGTTCTCCAGCATGGGTCTGGCATGGATTCACATGCTCATGAATATTCCCCGTCGTCAGGCTGGGAATCCTCGGTAAAGAAAAAACCAGTATCAGTTTCGTTTCTGATCTGTCTTTCGTAGTAATAACCAATCACTGGTCTCTGCGTCATACTGACCACAGCCAATGACTGCCCTCTACCTAAGCACCGCCTCTGGCAGCCATCTTCAGATTTGGAAGCACGTGAAGTGGCAGTATGACCAAGTGAAGAGCCGCAGAGGGGTAGGCGGGAGGGTTCGCATGTGAATCCATGCCAGACCCATGCTGGAGAACAACAGTTACAGGTAAGTAACTTGTTCCTTCTCCAGCATGGGGTCTGGCATGGATTCACATGCTCATGAATAAAGAATACATAGCAGTACACACATGCACAACCACGGGAGGTGGCAAAGGCTCAACATTAAGCATCACATCAACTCAACATTAAGCATCTTACCTCCTCACCAGGCTCACCTCAGGCGAACAGGTTGCGCAGCACTGCTTGGCCGACCCTGGACTCCTCCCTGGAATCCCGGTCGACGCAGTAGAATTTCGTGAAGGTGTGCGTCGACCTCCACGTAGCAGCCCTGCATATGTCCAGCAGGGGCACACCAGATAGGAACGCCGTGGTAGCTGCGATCGCTCTGGTGGAATGGGCTCTCGGACGGCCAGGCAGCGGTCGGTTTGCCAACCGGTGACAGTACATGATACAGCCGGAGAGCCATCTGGAGATGGAAGCCTTCGAGAGAGCCTTCCCCTGATTGACAGGTCCAAAGTTCACAAAGAGTTGTGACGTCTTCCGAAAACCTTTCGTGCGGTCCACGTAGAACTTCAGCGCTCTAGCTACATCCAGCGAGTGCAAAGTCCTCTCAGCCGGCGACGAAGGCGACGGGAAGAACACAGGTAACACCAAGGGTTCGTTGAGATGAAAGTCCGACGGTACCTTGGGCATGAAGGAGGGGTGCGTCCTGAGCACTACCCTCGTGTCGTGGAAAGTCAAGTACGGGGCCTTGCAGGAAAGGGCCTGGATCTCTCCCACTCGTCGTGCGGAGGTGATGGCCACGAGAAAAGCTGTTTTCCACGATAGAAACTTCAACGGGGCCGAGTGCAGAGGCTCGAACGGGGGTCCCATAAGTTTGGTCAGCACCACGTTGAGCTCCCACGCCGGGGCCGGAGCCTTCACCGGCGGGAACGATCTGAACAGTCCCTTCATGAACTCTTTCACCAGACGATGAGACCACAAGGACGTCCGGCCCGTGGTTCTGGTGTATCGGGAGATCGCAGCAAGATGAATCTTGATGGACGCGTGTGCCAGACCAGCTTTGGCCAGCGTCAGCAGGTACGGCAGCACTTGGGGAGCCGTAATCCGTAGAGGGTTAATCTTCTGTGCGTGGCACCAGACAGAAAACCTCTTCCATTTGTGTCCGTAGCATTTAAGAGTCGAGGACGCCCTGGCCTTTGCAAGAACCTCTCTGCAATCGGCCGGTAAGTCGTATCCTCCAAACTCTAGCGCTGCAGGAGCCAGGCCTGCAAGTTCAGCGACTTCGGGTCGTGGTGGAGGATGGCGCCTCCTTCCCTGGAGAGTAGATCCGCGTCCGCCGGCAGCTTGATTGGCGGGGACGCCGACAAGTCCAGAAGGTCCGGGAACCATATCTGCCTCGGCCACGCAGGTGCGACGAGGATCATCCTGCACCGTGACCTCTTGAGCTGGTTGACGAGCCGGATTAGCAGAGGCAAGGGAGGGAACGCGTAGAGGAACAGGCCCTCCCAGGGGAACGAGAAAGCATCGCCCATGCTCCTCGTCTGGGGAAACCTGCTGGCGAACCTCCGGCACTTGGTGTTCGTCGCCGTCGCGAACAGGTCGATCTGGGGTGTGCCCCACCGTCGGAAGAGGCGATCCACCAGATCCTGCCGTAGTTCCCACTCGTGGCACGAGCGCAGCTCCCTGCTGAGTGAGTCGGCGATGGTGTTTTTTATCCCTGCCAGATGAAACGGCACCAGAAGAATCCCTTGGGCGACGGCCCAATGCCACAGGTCCTGCGCCTCCTTGGACAGCGCTGGGGACCTGGTTCCGCCCTGTTTCCTGATGTAAAACATGGTGGTGGTGTTGTCGGTGAAGATCCTCACCACCTTGCCCTTGAGGGACGGAAGGAAGGACCTGAGGGCCCAAAACACTGCACGGAGCTCCAGGACGTTGATATGCAGGGACTTCTCCGTCGGGAGCCAGAGTCCCCTTGCGTGCAGGTTTTCGGTGTGCGCTCCCCACCCTTCTAGGGAGGCATCCGTGGTCACAGTCACCTGGTGGGCTGGGGTCTGGAAGTCCATGCCCGCCGTCAGATGCGCGCGGGTGCCCCACCACCGTATCGCTCGTCGGAAACTCTCGTCGAGCTTGATCCTTTCCTCGAAGCTGCCCGTCGTCTGGATCCAGCGCGCATCCAGGAACTCTTGCAACGGGCGCATCCGGAGCCTGCACATGGGAATGAGGTAGATGCAGGAAGACATCATCCCGAGGAGGGACTTGATGGACCTCACCTTGGCCGCGTCGGCCACCAACATCCGTTGCACCTTGCCCAGGATGGTCCTGGTCCTCTCCTCCGACGGGGAGGCCAGAAGGGACACTGTGTCGAGCCTCGCTCCCAGAAACAGTGCGACTTGCGCGGGCACCAGGTGGGATTTGGCGTAGTTCACGGAGAATCCCAGGTCCGTGAGGAGTTGGACGGTCCTTGCCGTGTGGACCACGGCGAGCTCCCTCGTCTTGGCGCGGATGAGCCAGTCGTCCAGGTAGGGGTAGACGTGAAACCCCTCGCGGCGCAGCTGCGCCGCCACCGGTGCGAGGCACTTGGTGAAAACCCTGGGTGCCGACCGCAGTCCGAAGGGAAGGGCTTTGAACTGGTAATGACGCCCTTGGACCACGAATCTGAGGAATTTTCGGTGCCCCTTTAGGATGGGAATGTGGAAGTAGGCATCCTCCAAATCCAACGACGATAGGAAGTCTCCTTCCTCCAGCTGACCCAGGACGTGCTGGAGGGTGACCATCCGGAACTTCTGCGCCTTGATGAACTTGTTCAGGCGTCGCAGGTCCAGGATGGGGCGCCATCCTCCCGTCTTCTTCTTCACGAGGAAGTAACGCGAGTAGACTCCGGAGCCCCGAAGCCTCTTTGGGACGAGTTCGATGGCGCCCTTTCTGAGCATCGCCTTTACCTCCAGGAGAAGTTGAGGGATGTGAAGTTCTTTCCTGGCCACGGGGGGGACGCGCGGGCACCTTCTTTGAAACTCGAGCGCGTGGCCCCGGGCCAGGGCGTCCAGCACCCAACGGTCGGTGGAGATGGACTCCCACACGCTGACGAAGCCCGCCAGCCGGCCTCCCACCGGGGTGCTTCGGTGGGGGCCCGACCCCACGGCCGGTTCAATCCTGCTTGGACGCGGCCTTGCCGCCTTGGCCTCCTTGGCGACGACGGCGGGGTCCGCCAGACTTGCCTCGTCCTCTGTAGGCCTCTTGCGACGACGAGCGGGCCGCTTGACGGTAGGAAGCGAAACCGCCGCCGGAACCTTTGGAGGCGCCCTTGCCTCCGCCGCTCCGAAAGGGCGTCCGCCGTTGCTGCAGTACTCCAAGGGCCCGGGCCGTCTCAGTATCCGCCTTGATGGCCTGAAGGGAATCGTCCACTGTCTTCCCAAACAGGTTGTTCCCGTCGAAGGGCATGTCCAGGACCCTGGTCTGGACGTCCTGCCGAAAGTCCGTAGCCTTGAGCCATCCGCGACGTCGAAGGCAAACGCCGTTGCCCATCTGGCGGAACCCAGTGTCGGCGATGTCCGTCGCCACGGTGATGGCGTGGTCCGAGGCCACCTCACCTTCCTGCAGGATCTCAAGGGCCTCCGCCCTCTTGTCGTCCGGCAGAAAATCCAGCAGGGGAGCTATCTTGTACCAGAGTTCCCTGTCGTAGCGGGCCACGATAGCCAAGGCGTTGGCCGCTTTAATCGTCGTCGCCGCCGACGAGATGACTCTGCGCCCCATGGCATCCAATTTCTTTCCCTCGCCGTCCGGCGGGGAAGTCGACGTGGAGGCCGCACCCCCCCCCGCTTTCTTCCTGGCTGCCGCGGAGACGACGGAGTCCGGGGTAGGCTGCGCCCGGAGGCATAGGGGGGCCGAGTCCGGGACCCGGTACTTTTTCTCGTACCGGTCTCTTTTCGCTGGCGTCGTGGAAGGGTTCTTGAGGAGGGAAAGGCCCTCATCCCAAATGTCGTCCAACAGAGGCACTGCGAGGACCGTCTTCCTCTTGGTCTCGCGCCGTTGGTAAAGGAAGCCTTCCTTTTTCTTCTCCTCAGGGCAGAGTTGGAAAAGCTCGGATGCCCTGGCGATCATTGAGTGGAACGATCCAATCTCGTCGGGCGGAGAAGCCCTGGTGGGAGGCGACGACGGAAAATCCTCGTCGTATGCCTCGTCGTCCGTACCCGTCGCTGCCGTGTCAGTCCCCGTATCATCCCCTCGGGTGGACGGGGAGGAGGGCTGGACGGGGCGCGACGGTTGAAAAGGAGGCGGTGGATGAATCCTTCTTTTCTTGGTAGGGGGAACACCAGAAGGTCCCGGTTCTGGATCCCCCGACGGGAGAGGTTCCTCCGTCGGTAACGGTAGTCTCGTCCTTATCTCGGAGCATAAGGACTGTATAGCCAACAAAATGGCCGCTGAGTTGTCTTGCGGCGCTGGCAGAGGGGAATCCGACGGGCGAGCAGGGGCCCCGTCGGTATCCTCGACGATGTCGTCGTCGTCACCTGCGTCGGGGCCCATTCCGACGGGCTGGTCTTGTTCCACGCCTAGGCCGTGGCTTAAGACCTCGATCAGTTCCTCTTCTGAGGTTGAGGCCGAATCTACGCCGACGCCCTGCCCCCCCTTCTTCCCCACGGAGGGTTTCACGGGGGTCCTATCGATGGGCACGAAAGAAGACTCCCTCCGAGGAGGCAGGGAGATTCTGGGCCCCGAGGCCGCCACCACTGGTGCAGCCTCCACAGGCTGGGCCAGGGCCGCCGCGACCGTTTCGATAGAGGGCTTGGTCGAATGGATCAAGGCCTTCACCACCTTAGGTGCGCTCACCGCCTTATCCTTGAGGGAGGGGGCACTGCCACGCTCCTCCTCTGCCTTAGAGCTCGACCGGGGTCTCTCCAGGAGCTTCGCCGGGTGCTCCGCCTTCCTCTTACCCGACCCAGATCGTTGGCTCGTGGTTGATGGTGCCGGGGAGGGTGCGCCCTGCCTGGCGCCCGTAGAGCCCGACCGTTCGGCGCTCCCGGTGCCAGCGGACTCGCGGTGCTTGGCCTTATGTTGGGCCCCCGTCGCCGGGGCGCCCTCAAAGGTCTTAGAAGACCGCTCAGATTTCTTCTTCTTCTCGCCAGACGGGCTCTTACCCTCCAGCCAGCTGGCGAGACGTTGAAGGCGGTCCTTCATGGTCCGTTCCGACATGTTGCCGCAAAACGCACAGTCCTTCTCCACGTGCGTCTTGTCCCCATGAAGGCAGTAAAGGCAGAAAGAGTGTTCGTCCTCCTTGAAGACGTTCTGCAGCTGGCATCCAGGGCAGGCCCTGAACAGCTTTCCGGGCGTCGAGCTTCCCTTCTCCTGGGCCATCTCCGAGACCGGGCCTGAGAAGCTTCTGGAGTCCTCCGAAGCGTAGCTCGACGAAATCTTCACCCTTGAGGGGCACAGATGAATCCGACACGGGTCCCCGTTGATCGGATGTAGGATCGGTGGAGCTTGAGGCTCTTTTGACCGAAAGAATCGAAGTTTTTGTGAAAAAGCGCGAAAAAATAGCACTAACGCTCGAGAGCAATAGCACGAGGATCCCAACACATGAACGTGCGGTAAAAATCTGAAGATGGCTGCCAGAGGCGGTGCTTAGGTAGAGGGCAGTCATTGGCTGTGGTCAGTATGACGCAGAGACCAGTGATTGGTTATTACTACGAAAGACAGATCAGAAACGAAACTGATACTGGTTTTTTCTTTACCGAGGATTCCCAGCCTGACGACGGGGAATATTCATGAGCATGTGAATCCATGCCAGACCCCATGCTGGAGAAATGAAATACATATAACTGGTGACGAGAATAAAAAGGAGGCTCATTAGCCTCATCCATACGGCCGTATTGAGAAGAACAAGTTACTTTCTTACCTGGCAACGTTCTTTCGATGGGATGTTCTGACAAAGTATTCCACATCTATGACAGGTAATCACCACAGCTGTGCTGCTTTGGAAAAGTTTTGGCCTCTGCGTCCTGCATCGATGATGTCGATACGCTGTCCTCGAGGGCATCTGTACCACGCCCGTAGCCTCAGTTGTAGTTTATCCCCCAGAACGTGTGGCACCAATCTTCTACCAGAATGACTATAGAAAGCTTTGCAGAAACGAAAGTTGCAATCGCATAAGAAATTCTGTAGAGGGGCAGGTAGGGAGGGAGCGATGTGGAATACGTCGTCGAAACATCCCATCGAAAGAACGTTACCAGGTAAGAAAGTAACTTGTTCTTCGAAGGGATTGGTTCCTCCGACGTATTCCACATCTATGACAGACTCCCAAACCAGTACCAACGTAAGGAGGTGGGAAAAGAATTTAGAATTTTAGAATGCCCAATTAAATTGCAGAATAGAGGACCACCTTGCCAAAGGCCAAATCTTGCCCATGGATAGAATCCAGGGAGTAGTGTTTTACAAAAGTATGGACAGAGGCCGATGTGGCTGCTTCACAAATGTTACGAATGGGAACACCCCTTTGCAGGGCAGGAGAGGCAGCCACACATCCTAGTAGAATGCGCCCGTAAGCCTACCGGAGGGTCCTTACCCGCCAAGCGGTAACATTCAGAAATTGTCAAGATAATCCATCTAGACAAAGTCTGTTTAGTAACAGCTTGTCCCAAATGCCTTCCAGTGTATCCTACAAAGAGCTGATCGTCCACTCTGACCCGGGATATGCGTGAGATGTAGAAACTTAAAGCTCTCCTAGGATCCAACGAATGGAGTTTCTCCTCTTCCTTACCAGGATACGGAGGAGGTTAGAACGCCGGAAGAATGACCTTCTGGCTTAAATTAAATTCCGACACAACTTTCGGATCAAAAGAAGGACGAACCCTAAAGGACAGGGTTGTCCTTATGGAACACTGTGAAGGGTGGCTTAACGGAAAGTGCCTGCAACTCACTCACTCACTCTGCAAGCGGAAGTAACCGCCACTAAAAATACAGTTTTCAAGGTCAACAGTCTCAAAGGGCAAGAACGTAAAGGCTCAAACGGAGCTCCCATGAGTAATTTTAGAACCAGGCTCAAATCCCAACCGGGCACTTGGAAAGGAGACGGTGGGAACACATTAGTGAGCCCTTTCAGAAACTGAGAAATCAAAGGAATTTTAAAATAAGAACACTCCTTAGACGAGTGCTTAAATATGGACAGCGCCGCCAGGTAACCTTTAATGGTACCCACTTGCAGGCCCTTGTGGCAGAACTTTCTCTAACGGCAACGGTACAGGGACTTCGTTGCAAGCCTTTTGGCTGAAAGCAACACTTCCATCACGTCTTCTGGGAGGATCCAATCCTTATACCTCAACCTTTCAGAAGCCAAGCATGAAGGTTGAGGGACTTGACCTCTGGATGGAGAACCTGACCCCCCCCGTGAGAGCAGATCGTCTCGGTAGGGAAGACGGCGTGGAGGGCAGATGGACATGTCGAGAAGGTCCGGGTACCACGTTCTTCTGGCCCATGCCGGAGCAATGAGGATCATTCGGGAACCGAACCTCTGTAACCTCCGCAGCACTTGCGGAATGACGGGGACTGGAGGAAACACGTACAGCAGTGGGAAGGACCACTCCACCACAAACGCGTCCCCTAAGGCTCCTTTTGGAGGAAATTACCGCAAGCAGAATTTTTCCACTTCCCGTTGACACTGGTGGGGAAGAGATCCACTTGTGGAGTCCCCCAAAGTGCAAAGATCTCCAGAAGAATCTCCTGAGCCAGCTCCCACTCGTGAGAGACCGTGCTCTGCCTGCTCAGAGCGTCCGCCGCTGCGTTTTCGCCTCCGGCTAGATGAACTGCCAAGATTGAAATTTCCTGCTGGATGGCCCAGAACCAGAGCTGCATCGTCTCTCTGCACAGAGGGAGAGACCCTGCCCCCCTTTTTGTTGAGGTAGTGCATGGCCACTATATTGTCTGTCAGAATCAGGACAGTCTCCCCCCGCACAGACGGCAGAAAAACCTTCAGGGCTAGCCTGACAGCCCTCAGCTCCAACAGATTGATATGGAGTCTGGACTCCAACAGAGATCAACGACCGTTGACTGTCAACTCGTTGGCATGAGCTCCCCATCCCATGAGGGATGCGTCCGTCATGATCGTCACCTCCGGCCAGGATAGCCAAAATGGAGCCCCCTTCATCAGATTGCCTTTGACGGCCTACCACAGAAGATCCTGGGCGACTGAGGGCGGCACCTGAACGGATCGGACATCCTGCCGGAGGACTGTGACCACTGCATCTTGAGAGCCCACTGCAGAGATCTCATCTGCAGCCTGGCCTCTGGCAACGGGAGATGCCATGAGGCCGAGCAACCTCAAGAACTCGAATGCCGGGAGACTCTGGGCATGTTGAAACTTGTTCACCATCTGCAGAATGTGATTAGCCCTCACCTGGGGAGGAAAGCACAGCCCTGGGGATGTGTCGAGCACTGCTCCAATGTACTGGAGCTGTTGGGTTGGCATCAAGTGGGACTTCTTTAAGTTGAGGGAGAAGCCCAGCCTGTGAAGGGAGTGGCAGGTGACTGACAGATGATCCAGGACTTGCTCGGGAGAGCTCCCCCTGATCAACCAATCGTCCAGGTAGGGGTAGACGTGAATCCCCCCTTTCCTGAGATACGCTGCCACCACCACTATGAGTTTGGTGAAGACCCTCTTGGCGGAGGTCAATACGAACGGCAGGACCCAAAACTGAAAATGCGAGTCGCCAACCGCAAACCTCAGGTACTTCTTGTGCTTGGGATGAATCGGCACATGAAAGTAAGCGTCCTTGAGGTCTAGAGACACCAACCAGTCCTGAAGTTGAAGGGCCTGGAGGACATGAGAGAGAGTAACCATCTTGAACTTGTCCTTCCTGAGGAGCTTGATCAAACCACGCAAGTCCATGGTGGGTCTCAATCCCCAGTCTTTTTTCAGGATCAAACAATATGGGGAATTCCATCCCTTGTTCCTCTCTGCTACAGGCACCAGTTCTATGGCGCCTTTCTCCAGCAGGGATTTGATTTCCTGCGCAAGGAGCGGATCCGGACTCTTCAAAGAGAGATTCCCTGTTGGATTGTTGCGATGCCTCTGCTGGAAAGGAAGACAGTAGCCGTGAGCTATGATCTCCAGAACCCACACATCTGAAGTAATGGCACGCCATTCTACAAGATGCTGCACCAGCCTTCCCCCAACCGGCGAACCATGGGACATGGCCTCATGACTGAGCTGAAGCGGCTGTGGCAGTGCCTGAGGGCAAAGAGGCAACTGCCCTTGTATTCCACCTCTGGTACTCCTACGGTGGCCCCTTTGACTTGCAGCTCCCCTCAATCTACCAAAGGAAGAGTAGTATCGAAAGGATCCTCCCCTCCATTGCTGTCCCCTAGGATGAAAAGGCGGAGGTTGGCGAACTGCAGCGCTCAACAACTTTGCTGCAGCTTTGGAGGTCTGCAACCTCTGAGGCTCTTGTCAGCCTTGCTGCCAAAAAGATGTTCACCATCAAAGGGCATGTTGAGAAGCCGGGCTTGTACGTCAGGAGTAAACCCCGACTTCCGCAACCACGCAAATCTGCGCATCACAGTGCTCGCCGCCATGGTCCGGCTGACACAGTCTGCCATGTCCAGACCCGACTGAACGGATTGACACATGGCATCCTTGCCATCCTGAACGAGGGCAAGAAAACCATCCCGTTCCTCCGTTTGGGAATATGTTCAGCCGCCAAAGACACACAATTCCACAGAGTGTGAGTGAAACTTGATAAGGCACACACGGAGTTGGCTGCCTGTAAAGCCATACCCTCTGAAGAAAACACTTTCTTCGCCCAGCCATCAAACCGTGTGTCGTCCCTATCAGGAGAGATGGTTGGGTACAACGCCTGCTTTGCTGGGGCCGTAGCCGCCTGCACCACCAAACTCTCTGGAGTGGGGTGCGTAGTCAAGTAGCAGGGGTCGCTACTGGCTGGACAGTATTTTTCCGGCAACGACTTGCTTACAGCCGGGAGACTCTCCAGAGCAGTCCAAGCCGCTGCCACCCTTCTCTGTAAAGCCATATGAAATGGCAGCACCAGGTCAGTGGGCGGACCTTGGTCAAGGATATCTGTCAGGCCATCCTGCAGAAAATCCACTTGTGGCGCAGACCACCCAAGTACTCCGTCACCCTCGACATGAGTCGCCTGTACGAAGATTCAGCATACGTACTAGGCTCATGCCTGCCAAACTCAACCTCCGGGGAGGTATCAAGACCACTGGCGTCGTGCAAAGACTGACGCAGGTCTTCCAACTGGCTATGGCCAGATAGCAGGTCATCAGGAACCTCATCAGGAGCCAAACCTTCCTCAGACCCTTCATCCACCTCAGAGATGTAATCCAGAGGCTGGAAGAAATTCCTGGAAGAGGGCACAGAAAAAGGCTCAAATACAGGCCTTACCGACTTCTTCAGGGCCTTCTTCAGAGTTTCCACCGATGCACCCGGTACCTCCGGTAAAGCCTCCAAACAGGCTTCGACAAAATCGGTGTCGACGTCGAGCGTGGCGCTAATGGCTTCGACAAAGACCTCGAGGGTGGTGCCCCGGGCGTGTTCTTCGATGGCCTCGGCGCCGATGACTTCCTCGGAGGCGCAGCCTTGAGAGAGTCCCTTGACGGACATGGCACCAATGGCGTCGACGTCTTCTTAGAAGACCTCACAGTCTCTACCTGTCTCGAGGGCGTCGAGGACCGTGACCTGGAGCGGGCATGGTTAGAGCGATCCACCTTGTCTGACCGAGACCTTGAAGGTTCCCAGTGATCGCGCCGACCGCCCGAGCCCGAAGGTGTGTAAACGGTGGCCCTAGTGCGTTCCTTGCCGGCTTCTCTCGAAGGCGCGGACGGAATGGAGCCCTGCGACTTGAAAATCACAAACATTTCCTTACGAAATGCGTCCCATTCCGCAGGAGAGGAATGCTTGGTAGGACAAGCTACCTGCCGTCTGGCAGAGTCCTCAGACGAGGACGGGGAAGGCGACTAGTGACGATGCTTTTGCGAGTGCCTCGAAGAGGCAGAGGAATGGCAGGAACCACTCCGGGACCGAGACCCCCTGGACTTACGCCGACAATGTGGAGAGTCGCCCCTCGAATCGTCAGTTGAAAGCCCAGCAGATTTCGACTTTCGGGGCTTGGAAACCCTACCCACCGACAGCTTCTTCTTTCGCTCCCGCAAGGCCTTTGACGTCAAAGACTGCCATTCATCACAGTCATTGGTAGCATGGTCCTTGCCGAGGCACCAGAGGCAGACGTCATGCGTGTCCGTAAGTGACATCTTGGAACCGCAGTCCCGACACTTCTTGAATCCAGACTGCGGTAGAAGAAGAAGAAGACATGATAATTTCACAAACCAAGTTCGAAGAACCGATAGAATCAGAAGAACCGAGGCGCGCCGAACCGAGGCGCGCCAAGATCTCCGAAGCGAACACGTTCACAGAAAAAACGGAACTGAGGCTATGGGCGTTGTGCGTCCTACTTATAACATCCGGTGACGTCGGCTGGACGGAGGCCCTCGAGGAGAGTGTTTCGACATCATCGATGCAGGAGCCGAACATTTTCTGAAGCAGCACAGCTGTGGAATACATTGGAGGAACCAATCCCTTCGAAGCAGTCCTTCCTGCCCGTCCTTGCTGCACGAGTACAGCAGAGTCCTTCCTGGCGTCCTGTGCCAGCATCCTTGCATCGGAAAAGGTGTATGCCGGAGTGAAAGAAGCCCCGACCAACGAATACTCAAAGGCAGATCAGCAGAGCGCAGCTAACACCCCAGAAAAGAGCTACAGCACTGTGCGGTCCAGCGGTAAGCCCTGCCTTCCCGGGCTCCATCGGACGAGGGGAGAGAGGGAAAGCCTCACAACCAGCACACCCAGTTGCAAGCAGGAGGGGAGCATCCACCAACCCCAGTCACCACTGCTGTGCTACCTGGACAGTGCTGACCAAGACTGTGAAGGCTAGACCATAACCAATTAAGAAGACACCCATATCACTGCGCCCAGCAGCGCCCCTACATACAGGGACAAGCGCATCCACATTCACGCCCTTGGCAGCAGCAGCCAAAGGCACAGCACGCACCACGTGACACAGGGACCTGCAACTATGGTAGACCAGGTTGGAGGGCAAGGCACACCACTGGCAGCATTGCATTTTTGAGGAAGTCTACCCGATTCAGCCTCCAACCACTGTCGGACAGAGGACCCAGATGGACAGTGTGGGTGAAGATTTTGCAGGGTTCATTAAGGCAGCAGGGGAGGAGAAGTCGCTGTTGCTGAAGCACATCTTCACGAACTTGGCGAGGACAGAGGTGAATGGCATCATCAAGACCAGCCCGATCCAAGACAGGGACATGTACAAAGCCCTTGTGGCAGCCCTGGACAAGAAACTAGTAATACAGCCAAACAGAGACTTTCAGCGATATGTGTTCAATCAATGCCAACAGGCATCTCATGAGATGGTGGAGGAGTTCATCACACAGAATTCACCAAAAACAAGTTCACTGCCAGTTTTCAGCTTTTTTGGACAGTGAAGCAATCCGTCTCCGTGTCATTGAAGGGTGCACGCCGTCGGTGCTCCGCAAACAGCTCCTGAAGAAGCCTTTGACAACTGATGAAGTACACGAGATGGTGAGAGTACATGAGAGGGTGGAGTTCCGGACTTCTGCCATAGAGAGCCTGAGAAAGAAAACAGAGAGGGACGACGCAGTGGCAGCGCTTACCAGCAGCAGAGATGGGGAAAGGGGCGCATCGGACTTCCAGACACCGATGAGGGGTCTGTAGAGAGAGGGATACCTGAAGCCGAGACCAGGGCCATGCCCCCAGAGGCTGTGCTACCAATGTGGGCAGCTTTTTCCTCATGCAGGCCCATGCCCAGCGATGACCCAGCAGTGCTCCAGCTGCAGCAGAGAAGGACACTTACAAGCAGCCTGCAGAGAAGGGAGGCCATTCAAGCTGACCCACCAGCAACAAACTACACAACTTAATTGGAGACAGTCATACAGACCAAACCCACCGGCTCTGCAGTGGAGACAAACCCAGTCCTACCCACAGCAGCCGAGGAGAATGGTGAGAGCAATGGAACAGAGCATGGACTGTGGAAGACACCTGTGAACGACCCTTTGACATGGTCAGAGTATTATGCGGATGTCTATGGCTATTGGACGACCCCGATGTGAATCTGGCCAAATTTTCATACGGAGAGGACCCAGAATTCCCTGATGAATTTGTCAATCTTATACATGGGGAACAAGACGGCAGCGAAGCACCAAGAGTACTGGTGATGATGGACGCAGTCACACACACATTCCTCATTGACACCGGAGCAACCGTCAACATTATGGGGGAGAGAGGACAAAGATTCCTACTAGTAAGGAACACTCAAGAACGGATATCGTCAAAGGCAAGAATTTTCCAATGGGTGCCAGCATACCACTTCCATCGATAGGACGATTTGGGAAAACGTTCTCATTCAAAGGACGGAAGATCGAGATCACAAACCACGTCCTCCAGAGCCCAGCTCAGGGAAAAATGCCTGCTCAGCTACCGCACAGCAAACGCACCCGGCCTGATCGACATTCAATTCCAGGAGAACGATGTGGCGGTATGCAGCGGAGAACAATACAGTTATGAGTCCATATGCCACCCGAAGGGGTCACCGGTGACCAAGGATACAATCAGAGACACATTTCCCGAGCTGTTCCAAGGACTGGGTAAATTGAAAGGCACAGTGAATAGCCTACACATAAATGGTCAGGTCAAGCCCGTCCCACAACAACCACAAAGGGTGGGTTTCCACCTACAGGAGGCTGTGTCACGTGAGCTACAACAGCTCATGGACAATTACATCATAGAACATACGACAGGATCCACGCCGTGGATCTCACCCCTGTTAGTGGTGCCCAAGGATGTCAACAGACTTCGACTCTGTGTCAACATGAGAGTGGCATATACCACCTTTGAAAGAGAGAGAGACCCTGAGCCGAAGATAGAGGACATGATCATTAACCTAAACTGTGCAACAACATTTTCAAAAATAGACCTCAATCAAGGGAAACATCAGCTGAAAATACACCCTGACTCCAGAGGCATAACGACGTTTGCATCCCACAATGGCCTTTTTAGGTGCAAGCAGCTGAACTTTGGGATCTTCTCAGTTGCAGAGATATTCCAGAAGACCAATTAGGTACCTACTCCTCCCGGTCAAAATGGCTTTTAACTATTCAGATGATATCCTAGTGTACGGCAACACAAAACAGGGACACCATCAAGCGCTACTGGAGGTGTGTGTTGTTCAGAAGAAATCAGGACTCGCCCTAAATTACGACAAATGCAATTTCAGCAGGGACAAGTGGAGGTTCTACGGTCACATCTTAGCGGGGGACAGAATGCAGCCCAACCCAGAAAAGGTGTGCGCCATCAATGAGCTACAGGAGCCCACACATGTGGGGGAAATAAGATCCTTTCTGTAGATGGCGGGGTACTGTGCTCAATAACTACAAAAAATACACCATCACCAATGAGCAGCTACAATGGCTTCTACGAAAGGATGAGCCAGTCAGATGGTCGCGAGAATGCCAGAAGGCGTTTGACGCGATAAAAATGGAACTATATACCAGTGACTAAAGGTGTGCCTCTGCTATATGGGCCTATTTTGTGTGGGTAGTCTGTTTTTCTACTTTTTTTTTTTTTTTTTACCATCGCTCTCAGTCACTCAGCCCCCATCATTGCATCTCTCTTTCTCTACATCTCTTTGTAGCAAAATTCTGGCCTCATTACAAATTTGATGGTGTGGGGAAAAAGTGGCAGTAATTCCGTTACTGCTGATTTTTTGGCAGTAGAGGAATTGCCACCATTATTCCCCCATCGCCAAATGATGGGTTTTGGTGGATTTACCGCTGGGGGTATTACTCCGTGCTAAATCCGCAGATTTCTTTAGGAACAGTGGTGGATTCACCTTCAACTTGTTGCTGGAGTAAATCCTCCACTTTACCTCCGAAAAACCATGGATTTACCAAGCAATAATGCTGCTGGTGGTAAACCTGCCAAAAATCCCCATGGAATCCCACGGACTCCAAAGTTTTGGAATTACACCGTCCTACCGCCACTTGTAATGCTGTGGTAAACCCACGGGACCAAGTGGCAGTAATGGCAAAGGACTTTTGCACTAATTCTGTGGAATTACCACAGAATTATCGAGAAACTTGTAATGAGGCCTAATGTGTTTTAAAGTCTTCATTGTGTTATTCCTGGCAAATGTTTTACGTCAATTGTGTTGTATGTTTAACTACCCCAAGAGGGCTCTTAGTTTCTATATTTCAAGGATGTCAAAGTTACGCCAAGATGACCAGCTTTTTGTGGGTTATACTGGTCATAAACTGGGTTTATCAGTGACAAAACAGACCATATCCCGCTGGATCATTCTAGCTATACTGGAATGCTACAAATTAGCAGCAAAAGACCGACCAGATGGGCTTCGAGCCCATTCTACAAGGGGAATGGCTACTTCTGCGGCTCTAAAGAGGGGAGGTCCTGCAGCAGACATTTGTTCAGCTGCAACTTGGAAATCAATGCATACTTTCATCAAGCATTACTGTTTAGATACTGCTTCCTCCAATGAGGGGCTGTTTGCCAAGGCGGTACTTCAATCAGTCCATGAAAACAGTATTTAGTACTCCCACCTCCAAAATTGACACTGCTATGGGAGTCTATCATAAAATGAGGAATACGTGGGAGGACACAATCCATTCGAAGAACAAGTTACTTACCAACTGTAATGTTCTTTCGACTGGATGTTCCTCACACGTATTCCTCATCGACCCTCCCATCCTACCCGGCAGTACAGTTTACATTTTCTTACACTTTCCTCTCACGAAGAGTGCATCAGTCATGAGGCACGCCTGGGTGTTCCTCCCATAGTTTCATCGAAAAAACAGAACTGAAGCAATTTATACCATCAGTGACGTCGACAGAGTACGGAGCCCGTCGAGGGACAGTCGACCAGCAACCTCGAGCACAGCGCCCTCTGCCAAGAATTTTTTTTTCCGAAGTGGCGAAGCTGGAGATAATGAATTATCATAAAATGAGGAATACTTGGGAGGACACAATCCATTCGAAGGAGGGAGATATACAATCAGGAGATGGAGTGTAGAGAGAGAGAGGATGGATCAGGAGGGAGTTGGAGGAATGATAAGACCAGGAGATGGAGTTTGGGTTGAAGGAGGAGATAGCGATTGTGGAGGGAGACAGAGACAGACAGAGAGAGAGGGGAGAGGGAGAGACGGAGAGAAGGAGAAGAGAGGAGACCTGCGTATGGAAAGGGTGAGAGACGGTCATCCAGATGAAAATGGTGCCAGGGCAATTAGATTAGCCTGCTAAGTTACCTAAAAAGACTCTAAGGAAGTTAGAGAAATAACATCACTGCCTTTAGGCCTTCCCTATGATATGGATAGACCAGACAGTAGGGGTACCCTGGCTACAATGAATCAGCAAGGGGACTGGGCTGGGGAGGTGGGAGCCCCTTCAAAGGTTTAGGGAAAGGAGTATGGGGATCCCACCAAGACTGTGAGCTGAATTGCCTGATTTTGAGGAGATTTTTTTTGTAATAAAAATTAAAAACGTATTGAATTTGTCTTTTGGCTCACTGAGAACATTGTACCAGTCGTTGGCACGCTGTATGGCCCAACATTGGCTACAAGTGGGTGCATTTAACATACAGGCTCTTTTTGGGTGTGCCGTTAAGTCTTTAATGTATCATATCCCATAGTTTTATCTTAGTTTGAATCCCTCTTTGTTACGTACCCTCTCCCCCAAACCCGCTTTTCCCTTTACACTACTTCCGCAGACTAAGGTCTGCAATCAGCTTCAGAACATGGCATAACTTAACCTGAAATAGGCCAATTTAGAGAGATCTCACATTGTTCCAAGCCAATTGTAAATTAATAATTAATAAACTGTGGCTTTTAGGCAAACAACATTTTGCATTCTGGTACCTATAGTTGTGCATTTATAATCTGCACAGGAATGCAAATGACATTTGCTCAAATAAACTACCTGGACATACAAAACTTGATTTGAGAGCTCTGTATCAGCATGTTCCCCTGGCGATGCTTAACATTTCCTTTTTTCCAGGCCCCTCAGCAGACCGTCGTATTCTTCTGGTTTCATCCCGAGCTGGCAGAGAGCGTGTTTCACAAATGTGTCTACAATGGCATGCCTACCGTTCTGCGAGTAATAGGAGCGCTGCGATGGAGGTCCTGCGTGACTGACAGGCTGGTGGGAGGTCCATGGGTTTTAATACCTGGCTTTATGTTGCTAATAGGTAATTACCCTTGGGATGTTGATAGTTCTTTTTTAGCCCTCTCTGTTTAATGGGTTTACAGCGGTTGGGATAACGCCCTCGTCCGCTGGCTTTCCAACCCTGCCAGCATTGCTGTAAGTATATCTATAACTTGTGTTGTTCCATATTTTCGGGTGGCTTCACATTGTGGATTAGTTGTAGGCTTTAGATTCCCAGCAGTGAATAACAGAAGAGTAGGATGCTAGGACTACATCTGGCTATGCTATTGCTAATACTGGGGACTGCTGACTGATTGACAATACTATTTCTAATGCTTACATGCTATCTCTACAAGAGAATAAATAAGCAGAACTGCTGACTAAAAGAGTGAGAGTATTCTTTATGTTTTTCTATTCAGGAGTACAAGAAAACACTATGTTGAAAGAGTAAATCTTGTTTTAGTGTTAAAATCATGGAGGGAAGATATTGATGTCTAATGTTAAACCTTTACAAAAGGTTATTAAGAATGTGCTACTAGATATTGTGGGGGTACACTAGTAAACCTGTCAGGTGCTCAGAGGTAGCGATTTCTCTTGCACTAAGCACAGAGATCCAACTCTCTCCAGAGCCTTGCATGAGGTTTGGCTCTATGCTCTGCCACAAAACATGCCACAGTCCCATGTCGGCATTTTGACCACCTCTGGATGGAGGTTAGGCTCCGACAAGCAGAGTATGATGAAAATCATGACACAGGTGGGCCCAGATATGAGGGAAACCAGTCTATTATCCTATGTTTCCCTTTACACCATGGCCTACTGAACATGCATGCAATGCAAATGCACAGCTTGATAGGTCTTCTAATTTTAAACCTATATGGCCTAATTTCGTGTTTCGTGGTAATTTGGCAATAAATCCACCAAATTACTGCCAAGCTCAATTACTATTACTGCCATTTGGTCCTGTGGCATTGCCACTGAATTACAAATGGTGGCAAATCAGTGCAATTCTCCCTTTTGGCAATCTATAGTACGGCACGAGAATTTCTGTCGGAATTACCACACAGTAAATCCACAGATTTTTTTTAAGGTAAACTGGAGGATTTACCTACAGTGCAACCAAGGACTATCAGTAACCAGGGCGCCTAGTCATATGTCTGTTTGCCTGAAGTACACATTTTGATGGCTAGAAGCGCCATGGCTTTTAAGTGTGTGATTAAGGTGGTTGGTTTCAGAAACTGAAAATTTATTCTGCCCAGTACTTTGCTTCATATAATATATCATGAGGCCCGTATCCGAAGGTGTGAAACATCTCTCGAAGGGGCGTTCTCATTCTTCTGCAGAGTAGGATATGTTATGGCAAAAACTTAAAAACAGATGATTTCATCACTAGAGAGTGGATTAGCAACGGGAACTAAATGCGGAATCTGGCAAAAGATATCTCAGTTGCTGGCCCCGAAACTTTCTGAAATGCTAATTGCAGGAGCAGGCACTGTGTGCGATGGGTCTTTATAACAATGAATAGGAGAGTTAGTGTTTGCCTTTATTATTTCTAGAGCCTGTGCACCTGCCACCTGGTCATATCTGACTGCACTATTCTTAGCTTTTAAGTGACCGACACGGTGGGAGAAGCCCCTTCTGTGTCCCCAAAGGGGAGCACTGACCCTTGCTTTCCAATACAACTTCAGAGATGTTAGCTCCCAGTGATGCCACGTTAACCTCTTAAGATTGTATGGCAAACCTGTTGCCTACAAGTGGCAGAGCTTAGTTCGGGTTGAGCCAGAAATGGAGGACCAGGCCTTTCATCTTAAAATTAAAGGAATGGTTCGCCCCAAAAAAATTATTTCAAAAATAGATAGGCAACATAAAAAAAAAAACGATTGCTGTTTTTTTTTTCTCGAAGTCCCTATGTAAAATTTTGAGCAATTCAAGCTCAAAAATTGAAAAAGCAAGCACATGGGCGCATCCATTTTGTGAAATGGCTGCCTGCCTGTGCTGGCTTTTGCGGCACTAATGAAGGAAAAGCCAGCCAGCTGTAGTAAACAAAAGCTACCACTGGGTGGCTTTTCCTTCATTGGTGCCGGGACTTGGAGGACGCGGACCGGAGACTACAGGCAGAAAAGCTGCAGCTGCATCTCGGTAAGTGCTATTTATTTCTTTAAAAAAATAAGCACTAGCTCCTCTGAGCCTGAGAAACTTAGAAAGAAAAACCCCAGCGTTTTCAAACACAACCGCGTTGTGTTTCTGCCTAAATCTGCTTTCCCATTTGGGGCTTTAGGGCTCCCCACGGGGAGCCCTAGAGCCACAAATGGGAAAGCAGATTTAGGCAGAAACACAGCGGCATGTAAACACAACCGTGTTGTGTTTCTACCTGCCTTTGCTTTCACTTTGGGTCTCCGGTGCTCTTCTGTGGGGGAGCACCGGAGACCCAAAGTGATAGCCACGGCAGGCAGAAACATCGCGGTTGTGTTTGAAAACGCTGCGGTTTTTCTTTCTGAGTTTCTCAGGCTCCTCTGAGCTGGAGGAGCCTGAGAAACTTAGAAAGAAAAACCACAGCGTTTTCAAACACAATAACGTTGTATTTATGTTTGCGGTCGCTTCAAAAGCTACCGCAAACATAAATACAACGTTTTTAAAGCTGCGGTTTTATTTCTAAGTTTTCCGGGCTCCTCCAGCCCGGAAAACTTAGAAAGAAAACGCAGCTAGTGTTTATTTTTATTTAAAAAAATAGCACTTACCGAGATGCAGCTGCAGCTTTTCTGCCTGTAGTCTCCGGTCCCCGTCCTCCGCGTACAGCACCAATGAAGGAAAAGCCACCCAGTGGTAGCTTTTGTTTACTACAGCTGGCTGGCTTTTCCTTCATTAGTGCCGCAAAAGCCAAAGCGAGCACAGCGGCGGGCATCCATTTCACAAAATGGATGCCCCCATGTGCTATCTTTGACCTTGAATTTCTCAAAATTTTACATAGGTACTTCGAAGAAAAAAAACGGCAATCGTTTTTTTTTATGTTGCCTATCTATTTTTGATTTAAAAAAAATTGGGCGAACCATTTACTTTAAGCTGCATTATACTGGGCTTTCTCACCATACTCGGTCCTCTCAAAGAGGGTCTAAAATGCTTGGGTTTCAAAGCAAGTATATTTTACAGTGGTATGCGTGAATGAAAGTTTGTGCGTATTTCTTTGAGGGCATTCATATCTGCGCAAATGCGTTTGCTTTTCTAAGCAGATATGTGCCAGCACAGATATTATATGGTAGGGTACTTTCCTGCGTGCTGGGATGCCACAAAGGGTGTACATGCAATTTCTGTATATAAGCATATTTATTTAAGGTATAATTTGGTAGATGCCCGTTTGTTAAAAAGTATATCTTCAATAGGCCCATACAGTTGGCGTTAAGATGACCACTCAATGGTTCTCGTTTTATCAACGTCCCCCAAAAAAATCAAGGCCCATTGGGATTTGAACGGTTGAACTTCCTGTGCCATATCGATCTCAGCGGGTGGTTGCAGCACCTGGAAGTCAACTTAACAAGGGGGTCCTGGGAATCCCTCTGCCAGACATTAGTCCTGGTTACGAGAGACTTACCCAGAGTCTCACTATCTTTCACAGAGAAGAAATATCCCAAACATATCAGTCTTTGTCCTGCCCTGGGGCAGTCCAGCACCGAAATGCTAGGCAATTCTCCTCTGAACAAGAGTACCAACAGAAACCCCAGACACGTGTTTCGGTGTGGTTGGACCTCATCAGTAGGGTGGATCTGTGCCTCTCTAAGAATAGTGAGCAAGGGGTCCACGTTTGGATTCCCCTAGTAATTTAGGGTGAAACCCAAAGTTACTTAAATATGCAAATTAACAAGGGGGTCCTGGGAGTCCCTCTGCCAGACATTAGTCCTGGTTACGAGAGACTAAAGACTCTGGGTAAGTCTTTCGTAACCAGGACTAATGTCTGGCAGAGGGACTCCCAGGACCCCCTTGTTAATTTACCTGGAAGTCAACTACAGATCACTGCTGTGCCTTTAAGTTCTTTGGAGTGTTTTAGCTGGTCACAAATAGAGAGATCTGGTTGTATTTGGCTTATAAATTAGTGGAATTGCATTTTTTAGCGTAGTCTGTCTTCGCTTATATTTGAGGCATTGTTTTTTGTGCCATTCTGCTGTTTTGTTTGTTTATTTGATTTATATAGCGCACCTAACCCTGAGGTATCTGGGCGTGGTATCTGGTCTTTCCATAGAAAATAGTTTATACCTAAAGGAATTCCATTGAACTTTTTGCAACAAAATGTTTACCATCGAATGTAGGTTTGCGTGGATTAAAGGGTTAATTTAGTTTGGGCTGTGTTTGTAATGGTAAAAACAGGTGGTTTGGGGGGAGAGGGAGTGTCCCCCCATTTTTGTTTTTCAATTACAAATTCATTCGATGCTAAACATTTTGATGGAAAACTTTCGATGCATTTTCTTTTTGTTGCAACCTTTTCAATGGAAAGACCATAAACCCCTGGGCGCATTGCATATAACATGGTTGCTTAAAAACATTCACATAATATCAGAGGATAATACTTTACAAGAAATTGGTAACATTTATTTACAACATAGATGCACCAAAGTGAGACTGGCTTACAGTCTAATACAAATAGTGATTTACAAGAATATTTAGTAGCAGAGTATTTCGAATTGCAGTCCAGGCTGGTAGCAAAAGGCTATGTTATACACGGAGTGAGAATTGCCATGTTTTCGCTTCTTTTCTCAACGTGTAAAGGGAGGGGACTGCTCTTAAGGTTACAGGCAGCGAATTCCACAGCTGGGCTGCCATTACTGGGAAGTTACTTCCCCGGATTTCTTGAGTTTCAATTTCGGTACCTTGAGGCAGTTGGCATGCATGGTTATGATGGGACGTTCCGAAGTGTGTTTAGTGAATTTATCCGCTAGATATTTGGGGACCAGGTTAGTGAGACATTTCTGGGTAAGGGTTATGGATTTGAACTTGATTCTATCCTTGATGGCAAGCCATTTAGTGGTGTGGCTGGCATTTGAAATGTGTTGCATTCATTACTGAGCGCCGTTCTTAAGGCATTATTTTGGAGTGCTTGTAGTTTGCTAGTATTGGGTTTGCCCGTTCCTATATATAGAGCATTACAGTAGTCTAATTTAGACAGAATAAGAGCTCTTGCTAGTGTAATGCAACTATCCGAGGAGAGAAACGGTTTACAAGCATTGATACGTTTAAAAGTGTAGCTTGTAGCTGGGGCGGTGGCATTGACTTGTTTGTTCAAGATTAATGCAGAGTCCAGATAAAAGCCTAGGGTCTTAACCTCTTTGGAGGCTTTGATAGTAATACCATCAATGTCAAATGATTTGAAGTGGTGGCTAACTTTGTTGAGTTTGCCTGATGAACCGATGAGCAAGAGCTCTGTCTTCTCATCATTAAGACAGAGCCCATGTGTAGCCATCCAGATTTGTATGATGAGGTATATTTTATTAATCCGGGCCACATCAGTGTCGTAGTCACCTGAGATGGGAATGAGAATCTGAGTGTCGTCCACATAGCTGGTGTAGGAGACACCCAGATTATCGAGGTCATCAAACAGTTGCTTTGTGAAAATATTATACATAGTAGGGGAGACGCATGAGCCCTGGGGTACTCAACAAGTTACTGGTTCTGCCGATGACGTAAGAGAGAACACTCTCATGGAGCGCTTGTCTAAGAAGGAATGGATCCAAGCAGTGGCTTCAGTCGAGAAATGCGCGGCTGAGGTCAGGTGGTTGCACAGCACTTTGTGATCCACTAGATCGAAAGCAGCGGACAAGTCTAATAGGAGAAGGATGGCTAAATCTCCTTTGTCCTTGAGCTCATCCATTTGGTTTTTCAAGTCAATGAGTGCGGTTTCTGTACTGTGTCTCGGTCTAAAGCCAGATTGGCGGAGTCCTAGCAAATTATTAGGTTCTAGGTAGGCTGGAATCTGTAGGTGTGCTGCCTTGTCTAATACTTTCAGGAGAAAAGGTACCGTAGTTATCTGTCTATAGTTTGTGGGAGTGCTGGGGTCTAGGTTCGGTTTCTGTAAGAGAGGAAGAACCCCGGCATATTTTAGATTAGTTTGGACTGTGCATGTGTCAAAGGAAGAGTTTATCAGAATGGTGATGAAATGCGCTAGTTCCCTGGCTGCCTCTTTGATAATAGATGCTGGGCAGGAGTCTCCTAGGCATCTGGATGGTTTAAGTGATGTTATTACCTTCTCCACTTCCTGGATGGAGACAGGGGTACATTTGAACTGATTGACCTGTATGTTGGAGGTATTAGGACCCTTCAGCTACTAAGTCGTTGGGTAGCAGGCTTGCTTTTTTAGCTTTGATTTTTTCTTTATCGGGAGATTTGAGTTCTATTAGGGTAGTAAAGAGTTCCCTTGTATTCGAGTTAGCATTAGCAATTCTCTCGTTAAAGGTGTCTTTTTTTTTAGCTTGGAGGATCTCTGATTTGTATCTAGTAGCAATTTTCGTGAGATTTTTCTTGTTCTGATCTGAGGGGTTGTTTTTCCACAAGGATTCTGCCAGCCTTTTTTCATTCCGTGTTGATTTCAAATTGGGAGTAAACCACGAGTTAAAGTGAGCTCGAGATTTCGCTTTGCATAATTTTAGAGGAGCTATTTTATCTATCGCTCAGTTGACTGTTGAGTTGTAAAGCTCTACTAGCTCCACTGGGTCTGTGCTGAGATTAGTAGGGTTAGTGATGGGATGGAGAAGCAATAATAAATAGTTATATTACGCTTGCTTCTGGTTAAGGCTGCTGGGGCCAATTGGGAGGTAGAGTTGAGAAGAGGCTTGTCTTGAATAGAGAAGGAGATAAGATGGTGGTCAGTCCATGCACATGGTTCAATGGAAGTAATAGAGGTTTTGCAGTTTAGGTCAGCAAGCCAATCTAAGGTGCCACCTTTTATATGAGTAGGCGAGTCGATCCTATGAGTCAGGCCTGCCTCCGAGATAGTGTTAGCAAGGGTGGGCGCATTTTTGCATCGTTTGTATCATTAAGACCGAGGTTGAAGTCTCTGGGTATTAAAATTTGTGAGCCAGGTTTCATATTAGGGGTGAGTTAGGCAGTTATGTCTTCCTCAAATGTAGAGATGGAGCCAGGTGGCCTGTAGAGGAGGTGCATAGTGATCGTTCGGGATGCTGACAGTGGTAGTTTTACTGACAGGAGCTCCCCAGATGGGAAAGTCGGATGCTGTGTAATCCTTAGGCCCAGTAGAGTTTTGGCCCATAGATTTTTAGCGATAAAGGCAATGCCTCCTCCTCTCGATGATTCCCTTTCTGTTCTAAGGATAGAGTAATAGGTGGGCCCTGCTGCTGGGTGGAGCCAGGTCTCAGTTATGGCTACAAAGTCTAACTGATTTACCAAGATGAGGGTGGCGATATCTGTAGCATGGGCTACCATCGATCTGGCATCGATGAGTGTGGCTCTGATCAATGGCAGGTTCTTATCTCAACAGTCTGGGAGGAGAGGTTGTAGTCGAGGATCAGGCGATGTAGTGAGGTTTGGGTGAGGTTTCGGTTTGGTCTCAGTCTGTAAGGGTTTTTGTGGGTTCGGTTCAATAATTTGCTTACAGTGAGGCATGGTAGGGGGGTATTATTAAACCTGGAGCCCAGCCTATGGTTTCTAATGCTCATTGGACAAGGTCGATTGGGCATAGGTTTGTAGGCAAATTGGTGAATCCATTGGGAAGGGGTTAGTGGGCAAGTAATGTTATTGCCTATGAGGCTCACTGGAGATGGCATACTCAGAGTGTGGAGCAAATGTGGCAGGAAGTATGTAGGTCTGATCTGATCTGACTGAGGTAAGGCCCGAGATCTGGTGATAAGGCGACTGACCATTCTGAAATACATATGGTTTAACTTCGTAAGAGCTGAGAGGTTAACCTTAGAAGTGGATGTAGGGCCTGCTAGCAGGAAAGAGCTAAGGAAGCGCGTTACTAACGCTATGGCAAAAAATCACTGTAAAGCCCCGGAACATGACCCCGGAACATGACTGAGGAGATGTGATGCTCTACTTATGTGTGAAGCCTCAGGATATGATCGGTAAAGGCTGGTAGTCAGTTGTCAAGTTCAGAGAAAGTGATGGAGTGCGGTTTTTAGCAGATCGCGAGAAGTGGTGCGAGATAGGTTGCCTAGACACAGTAGGAGGTAACCTGAAAGATGGCTATGTCACTGTCTCATCACCAGTACTGGAAGTACTGGGTCAGGCGTATGGTGCTATTTAGTAACATAGTACCAAATGTAAAATGACACAAATCGTGCAGTCATCATTGAATTAAGTACACATGCTAAGAGGCATAAATCAATGGCTAACCTGCCGAGGCAAGGCTAGGTGAAGCTACAGTAAGCAGGGACGTCTGATCATATTAATTAAATCAGGCACATTGTGAGAAAACAGAGCGAGGTTAGCATAGGCACAGGCAAATACAGATAGACTGCTTAGGTGCCGGGAGGTTATAGGGCACAACCGGCGGTAAATAGCAAACCTTCCTTGGAGGCAGAAGGCATGTTACATGAGAAATCATAACTCAGTAAGGCGACAGTTGAGCTATAACAATAAAAGCAATAGGACGAATAGGCGACAGATGTCATATGTATCCGCAGCATATGATAGCATACAGTCTAGGAAGTTCGTACAAAAGTCAAAAGATAGGAGTCACAACGATACAACAGTATATTTCAGATTGGGGTCTTACCCTAGGAGGACAATGTCATGGGACGTACATGAAGAGCTCATTCACAGCAGACCGGGTGGATCCTGTGAGGGTAGGGTAGACTTGTTATAGCAGGATGTAACGATAGCAATGCAGTCGGACATGCCCATATGGCCCTTCTGGCCCGGACAGGCCTGTATTCTCCGGCCCTTCGTCGATCGGCCGGCTTCCGCCTGACGGCTCTGATTATTGGTGGATAAGGCCACGCTCGACCAATCAGGAGGCAGATTTAGGCACAATGGCAAATGCAGCAAATCATTCAAATCTCGGCAGAGAATACGGTGGCCATACTGGAATCGCCTTGTAGCTAGGCAAAGGCGGTTTTGTAGAGAGAAACCAACGGCGGCAATGCACCAAGATAAGGTGTTACGGGCAGCGTAGTAGGTACAGACATTTTGCAAAGTAATAATTTAGGTATGGATGTGAATCTGTATCACGTTACTGAAAACCTGGAAAATGACTTGCGTAGGTGGAACAAATTGAGACTAATCTATGGGGGAGAGTGAGCGAAATAAGGATGATTTCAACTCGGCATATTAATTACATTATAAGTATGATTCCTATGGGGGCAAAAAAATAATACTGCATGAATGGAAAAGTGAGCAAATGCCTTCCTTGTCAGCTTGGACATTAGATTTACAGCAAATGTCAAGAATGGAGAGAGTGATCTTGTACAGGAATAGGAAAAGAAATGTGTATGGACAAATTTGGGAAAGATTTTTGGAGTTGTGAATGTATATCTGTATTATACTCTACGTATATGAAATAATTTGTCAACATGCCAATGTTATATAACACTACTGTCAAGGAGGGTGGGTGAAATTATTTTGTATATATGTTATTATGTTGGTGGTTACTGTAATGTTTAAACTATCATTAAATATGTAAAAAGAAAAAAAAAGTGTAGCACCTGCGATAAATTACTACCCTTCACAATTGTAGTGCTCGCTTTTTACATCTGCCTACAATGTACATGTTATGAACTATAGATTGCGCTTCACTTCACGGGACAAGGATCTCCGATCACTTTAATGTGTATCCTATTGCTAAGGTTTTGGCACACATGGGCTCGCAACGCATCATCCACCAAACTTCTTTTACAAATGGGGCGAGTGACTTTTGCGTGAGGTTAGTGGCCTACAACTTGAAATGTTGCACCCTGTCGCATACCAAGGCTGGAGAAGTCACCATGAGCGAGACAGCCTGTAAGCATTAATGGGCATGTTGCCACATGTACAGAGAATGAGAGAAACACAAACATTATGAAGACTGGGGAAGCCGTGTTCAGTATCAGAAAGTGAGAGAATTATATGGACACACGTCCTGTGGATCAGAGGGTCAAAGGAATACGTGTGATTTGAATTCAGGTTGGGGAAGCAAACAAATGTACAAAAGTGCTTGAATTGAGAGGCAATTATCCTACCACAGAGCCACAGGAGCTTGGGTTGTCCCAGTGCCACAAGAGGTGGGATGAAAAGGAGAAAACATGCAAAAGCAATCCTGGAGGGATTTTTACTACTGGTAAAAGGTGAACGGATCTTGGAGAGATTTAACCAGTGATAAAAGGCAAATGAAATAAAGCAAGAGGAATTTGGTTTTTTCCACAGAGAAGGGGAAAGCAAGAACTGTATAAAAATGCTTATAATCGGCGAACTATGAACGAGGACTGGATACTGGTAACAATAGCCTAACAGAACTTGGTCATTTTTGTCTGTGTAAGTTCCAGGGTCCTGGGATCCTTGCATGGAGTAACAATAAGAATGCTGCCCTAACTCCTGCTGTGAGGTGGACGCCTGTGTGAAGTCTGTGCGGGCTCTTTTGGCGAAAGACTGGGTATCTGCTGCCCCGCTTGAGTAGTTACTGACCCGCTGTGTGGAGCACCCTGAAGGTTTTGCAGGACCTCAGGGTGGTCATCAAAGACATTTGCGAGAGAGGACATTCACCTCATGACCATGTCAATTTGTTCTGCTGTCCATTCTGATGAACTTGGAATACAGGGGGAACAAAGTCAGGGGGGGTTGGCTCTGGTGCAGGGGTTCTTTTATGGTGCATAGCCCCTGAAATAGTGCCCTCTCCCTGGGTCATAGCCCCCGAAATAGTGCCTTCTCCCTTGGTCTCGAAGACATGTGGTTTTTCGACACCTGGCTTTTTAACAGTGTATCTGGGACGTGTTTCTTTAAAAGCCTGCTCATCTTCGAGCTTGGTGTAGACTTTGAGGAGGCCTTCGATGTGCCTTTCGACGGTCGGTCTGTATGTGGGCCATCGACACGTCTTTCGACACCCGATCATAGGCATGTGGGGATTTTATGGCTTTAGAAACAGACTTGCTCGTCTGTTTCAGGAGCCTGTCATGTTTTGACCGCAAGCGCGATGGCCCAGAGGATAGGGAAATCTCGGACCTTCCCCTTGACGCTGTGTGTGGCTTTCCGATCAGCGGCGTGGTCGACTTTCAGCCGTGGGAAGTGTGCTTTGTGTGGTGTGACTTGGTCGTGCTAGTGCCACCCCGTAGCAGAACCGCTGGGCAGCCTGTTGGAGTCGGGGGCTTGCAGGCAGTCCCCGCCGGATCCCGATCGCCCTCAGCGTCACTGTAATTGTTGAAGCTGCCATCACTGGAGGCTCCCTCGACGTCCACGGCAGCCTCGGCCTGCATGGCGTGGTGGGCCCAGTGTTTGGTTTTGTGGTCCTTGAGTGTTTTGGGCCTGAACAGTTTGCACAACTTGCACTGTCCTTCCTTGTGATCGCTGGGGAGACAAAAATTGCACACCTGGTGCAAGTCTTTCCAGGGGAATTTTCTGTTACAAGAGGGGCAAAACATAAAGGCTGTATTCTCCATTACGTATGGTGATGGCAGCGTGGTGAAATAAGTGTGTGGAAAGGGGAATATGCATTCTCGTAACAAGACTAAAGAATTAACCTCTCCCTATTGTGAGGGATGAGGCCCGTTGAGGCCTTCCGAGGCTGTGACAAAGGATTGTCGAGACGAGTTGTTGTAGTCATCGACGATAGTAATTCGTCCTTGATGCCGTCGCCGAAGATCTTTCGGTAGACAGATATCGTAAGGACAGAAAGAAATACTAAGTTAAACTTTTCTAAGCAATGGCGATAGCCGAGAAGGAACTCTGCGATATGCATCCGACTATGATGGTGGAAATAAACAATCTGAGGGACCTTGACGCGTGATGCACCATGGGTACAGTAGATGTCACACTAGGGATAGTATTACTGGCATGCGCTCTCGACATCCCTTTTCAAGTTTTGAAAACAAAAACTGTAATACTCTGCAGCTTCTACTAGATTTCACTATGCATAGCATGTGATCTAAGCAGATTCCACAAGCTTCAGAAGAACAAGTTACTTACCGCTGGTAATGGTCTTTCGACTGGATGTTCCTCCCACATATTCCTTATCTTTGATATTTCCAATATTCCAGCTTTGCTGATTCAGAAACGTATTTTCAGCAGCCGGCGCTGTGCGTCAACGCCTATTGAGTCAATGTCCCTTGGAGGCTTCCGTCTGGGAGGAACATCCAGTCGAAAGAACGTTACCAATGGTAAGTAACTTGTTCTTCGAATGGATTGTGTCCTCCCACGTATTCCTCATCTTTGATACAATCCCAAAGCAGTTTACGTAATTTGGAGGTGGGAGTAGAAATTAGTATGGCATGATAATTTATGGCTGTGTATGCACTGAATGCAACACTGCTTTCCCAAAAGCGGAATCTTGGTCTGAGGAAGAGTCTAAACTGTAATGTTTACTAAAGGTGTGCACAGATGACCATGTGGTAGCTGCACATATATCTTTTATAGAAACTCCCCTCTGCAATGCAGATGAAGTTGCAATGCCCCTGGTCGAATGAGCTCTTAGGTGTTCTGGGGGATCTAAACCTGCCAGCTTGTAGCATTCCAATATAGTTAGTATTATCCATCTGGATAGTTTGCTTGGTAATGGCTAGTCCTAGTTTGTGACCTGAATAGCCCACAAACAACTGGTCATCCTGTCATAATTTTGCCAATCTGGAGATGTAAAAACTCAGTGCACGTCTAGGGTCAAGCCTGTGAAGTCTTTCCTCTTCCTTCCCAGCATGTGGAGGAGGATAAAGAGAAGGTAACTTTATCTTCTGAGTAATATGAAACTCAGAGACGGTTTTGGGGCGAAAAGTAGGTTTCACCTTCAGTACCACTCTGTCTTTATAAAAGACAGTATGAGGAGGCTTGCAGGATAAAGCCTCTATCTCATCCCCACCCCTTTGGGCTGATGTAATTGCCACTAGACAGATGGTTTTCAGTGTTAGCAGTCTTAAGGGACAAGAGTGTAAAGGCTCAAAAGGAGCTCTGATCAAAAACTTTAACACCAAGTTGAGATCCTACAGTGGGACATGAAACGGGATTGGAGGGAAAACATTAGTCAGTCCCTTTAAGAATTGGACTATTAGAGGAATCCTAAAATAGGAGACTTCCTCTGAAGTGTGCTTAAAAATAGAAAGCGCTGCCAGATATCCTTTGATGGTACCAATTTGGAGCCCCAGATTTGCCAGGTGTAATAGAAAGAATAACACAATTGGTGTATTACATGAAAAAGGGTCAACATTCTTATCTCTACACCAGCTGCAGAACATATTCCGGCGGCAGCGGTACAAAGATTTGGTTGCTGGCCTTCTGGCCTAAAGCAAAATCTGCATTATGTCGTCTGGAGGTACCCCCCCTTCCTGGCCCAATCCGGGGTAACTAGGGTCATTGATTTCCTGACCTTTCTCAACCTCATGATCACAGGAGGAATGACGGGGATTGGAAGAGACACATACAGGAGTGGAAATTCCCAGTCCACCACGAACGTGTCTCCTGGGGCACCTCTTGAGGGAAATTCCCTTGAGCAGTACAGCTCACACTTCTGGTTGACACCGGACGCAAACAGATCCACTTGAGGGGTTCCCCAAAGGGTGAAGATATCTTGAAGGACTTCCTGAGCTAGTTCCCAGTCGTGGGAGACTGTGCTCTGCCTACTCAGAGCGTCCGCCTTTGTGTTCTTCTTTCCGGCTAGGTGAACTGCCAACAGAGATTCCTTCTTGTATTTCCCAGAACCAGAGCTGCATTGCCTCTTTGCACAGTGGTAGTGACCCTACACCTCCTCTTTTGTTGAGGTAGTACACGGCCACTGTGTTGTCTGTCATTATCAGGGCATTCTTTCCCTGCACAGAGGGCAGAAAAGCCTTCAGCGCTAGTGTGATTACCCTCAACTCTAAAAGGTTGATATGTAGTTTAGACTCCGATGGAGACCAATGACCGCTGATGGTCAAACCGTTGGTATGGGCTCCTCACTCCGTGAGTGAGGCATCCGTCACTACTGTTATCTCCGGCCATGGTTGCCAAAATAGTTCTCCTTCCAAGATGTTCGCCCGACAGGCCCACCACTGAAGATCCAGTGAGACCCTGTTTGGGATTTGTAGGAGATCGGACATCCTTCCTGAGAATTGTGACCACTGGGTCATGAGAGCCCACTGGAGAGATCTCATTCTCAGGCGAGCCTCTGGCACCAGAAAAATGCAGGTTGCCATGAGGCCGCGCAACCTCAGAAAGTCAAAGGCCGGTAGATGCTGGGCATTCTGGAATTTTGTCACCATCTGCAGAATGTGTTGAGCCCTCACCTCCGGTGGCAAGGCTTTTTCCAGGGGTGCATCCAGAAATGCTCTGATGAATTGGAGTCTTTGTGATAGTATCATGTGGGACTTCCTGAAGTTGAGGGAGAAGACCAGCCTGTGAAGGGAGTGACAGGCAGAGTTGAGATGCACCAGGGCCTGTTCTGGGGAAATGGCCCTGATCAGCCAATCTACCAGGTAGGGGTAGACGTGAATCCCCCCCTCTCCTGAGACTCGCTGCCACAACCGCCATTAGCTTGGTGAAAACCCTTGGGGGGAGGTCAGCCCAAGTAGCAGAACCCGAAACTGATGATGAGAACTACCAACGGCGAACCTCAAGTACTGTCTGTGCTTGTGATGGATCGGCACATAAAAGTAAGCATCCTGAAGGTCCAATGATACCATCCATTCCTGAAGCTGGAGGGCATGAAGGATCTGACAAAGGGTTACCATCTTGAACTTTCCTTCCTGAGGAATTTGTTCAAGGCTTTTAAGTCCAAGATGGGTCTCAATCCTCCGTCCTTCTTGGGTATTAGAAAAGAAGGGGAGGGCCAATGCTTGTTCCTCTCCGCTGCAGGTACTGGTTCTAGAGCACCTTTCTCTAGCAGGGTTAAAATCTCCTGCATAAGGAGCGGATCTGGAACCGTCAAAGAGTTTTTCCCCGCTGGATGACTCTGAGGTTTTTACAGGAAAGGTAGGCAGTAACCTTGGGCAACTGTTTCCAATGCCCAAGCATCTGAAGTAATAGCCTGCCATTCTGTCAGATGCTGTGACAACCTGCCTCCTACTGCAGTCTTGTGAAGGAAGACCTCAGAGAGGTTTTGGAGCGGCTGACGCAGTGTCTGAACGTAAGGTAGCTGCTGCTGTTGCAGTCTTAGTTTTTCTTCCCCATTAACCGCGGGGGAAACATCTTGTCCTCTTTGAGCCGGGTGTCCGCTGCCTCTTCCAAATGTGGAGTAATGGAGAAAGGACCTACCCCTCCAGGGTGTACCGGTGGGGTGGTTTGGAGTATGCCTTCTTGCCGCTGCAAGCGATTTGGCCGCCGCCTTGGAAGCTTGCAGCTTCTCCAAACTCTCATCACCTTTGTTCCCAAATAAATGTGTGCCATCAAAGGGCACGTTGAGAAGCCTGGATTCTACATCTGGGGCAAATGTTGAATTTCGCAACCAGGCAAATCTGTGCAACACTGTACTAGCCGCCATAGCTCTGCTGATACTGTCAACAGAGTCGAGCTCAGTCTGGAGGGATTTGCACATTGCTTCTTTCCCATCCTTAACAATATTAAGGAATCCATCTTGCTCCTCCCCTTCAGGGATAGGGTCAGCCGCCATAGAAGAACAAGTTACTTCTTACCTTGTAACGTTCTTTCGATGGGATGTTCCTCCGACGTATTCCTTATCTTTGATAGATCATCTCCCAGCTTGCTAGCCTCAGAAAACTTTTTTCAGTAGAGGGCGCTGCGCGTCGACGTCCCTCGACGGCCTCCGTATCGGTGCCGACATCACCACGAATATAAATAGACTCGCGCAGCGTCCGTTGCTCAGTTCCGTTTTGACGTTAAAGGCATGGTCTAGTAAAAACATTTATTTAAAAAATAGATAGGCAACATAAAAAAAAATACTAGCATTCTCTTTTTTTAAACTTCCTATGTAAAATTTTGAGCTATTCAAGCTCAAAATTCGCAAAAGCAAGCACATGGGCGCATCCATTTTGTGAAATGGATGCCCTCCTGTGCTGGCTTTTGCTTTTGCGGCACTAATGAAGGAAAAGCCAGCCAGCTGTAGTAAACAAAAGCTACCGCTGGGTGGCTTTCCCTTCATTAGTGCTGTACGCGGAGGACGGGGACCGGAGACCAGAGCAGGAAAGCTGCAGCTGAATCTCGTTAAGTGCTATTTATTAAAAAAAAAAAAAAAAAAAAGCACTAGCTGCGGAGGAGCCTGAGAAACTCAGAAAGAAAAACCGCATCCTTTTCCAACACAATAACATTGTATTTATGTTTGCGAGAGCCCAAGAGCCCCAAATGGGAAAGCAGATTTAGGCAGAAACAACGCAGCATTTAGCATTTCCCATTTGGGGCTATCGGGCTCCCCATGGGGAGCCCGAGAGCCCCAAATGGGAAATCAGCTGTAGGCAGAAACACTACGCGGCATGTGGTACACCCAGGGGAGCACCGGAGACCCAAAGTGATAGCCACAGCAGGCAGAAACACAACGCGGTTGTGTTGGAAAACGCTGCGGTTTTTCTTTCCAAGTTTCTCAGGCTCCTCCGAGCCGGAGGACCCTGAGAAACTTGGAAAGGAAAACCGCAGCGTTTTCCAACACAATAACATTGTATTTATGTTTGATGTCGCTTCAAAAGCGACCGCAAACATAAATACAATGTTTTTAAAGCTGCGGTTTTATTTCTAAGTTTTCCGGGCTCCTCCAGCCTGGACAACTTTAAAAAAAAAAACGCAGCTAGTGCTTATTTTTTAAAAAAAAAAAAATAGCACTTACCGAGATTCAGCTGCAGCTTTCCTGCTCTGGTCTCCGGTCCCCGTCCTCCGCGTACAGCACTAATGAAGGGAAAGCCACCCATCGGTAGCTTTTGTTTACTACAGCTGGCTGGCTATTCCTTCATTAGTGCCGCAAAAGCAAAAGCCAGCACAGGAGGGCATCCATTTCACAAAATGGATGTGCCCATGTGCTTGCTTTTGCAAATTTTGAGCTTGAATAGCTCAACATTTTACATAGGAAGTTTAAAAAAGAGAATGCTAGTATTTTTTTTGTATGTTGCCTATCTATTTTTTAAATAACATTTTTTACTAGACCATGCCTTTAACAGTTGTTTTACATGAATTGGTTATTGACCTTGAAGGAGGTAAGCTGCAACCACAAGGGAAGTATTACTGCGGGGATGGATGGGAGGGGCGATAAGGAATACGTCAGAGGAACATCCCATCGAAAGAACTTTACAAGGTAAGAAGTAACTTGTTCTTCGAAGGGATTGTGTCCTCCGACGTATTACTTATCTTTGATAGACTCCCATAGCAGTGGTGTGCAATTGGAGGTGGGAATAAAACGCCATGTTTCCTTTTAGGAATGAACCGAATGTGATACGCCTTTGCCAAACCTAGTCTCTTGACTAGAGGAGGAATCCAGGTTGTAAAGTCTTGTGAAGGTATGTGCGGACGACCATGTGGCAGCCGCACATATGTCTCGAACTGGAACCTCTCTTTGGAGGGCCGAGGAGGCTGCGATACCCCTAGGTGAATGAGCTCTAAGATTTTGAGGAGGCTCTTTCCCTGCCAGTTTGTAACATTCCAGGATGGCCAAAATAATCCATCTGGAAATGGTTTGTTTTGTTATCGGTAGTCCCAACTTGTGCCCTCAGTAACCCACGAACAGTTGGTCTGCTTGCCTAATCCTAGCAAGTCTGCTGATGTAAAAGCTTAAAGCCCGCCTTGGGTCCAGCCTATGTAGCCTTTCTTCCTCTTTCCCCGGATGGGGAGGAGGATAGAATGAAGGTAAAGTAATTTTCTGAGTGATGTGGTGGAATTCAGAAACCACCTTTGGGAGGAAATTAGGCTTCACCTGCAGGACAACATTGTCTTTATGAAAAATTGTATGAGGGGTTTTACAAGATAGAGCTTGTAATTCGCTCACCCTTCTAGCAGATGTTAAAGCCACTAATAAGACAGTTTTAAGGGTGAGAAATCTTAGCGAACAAGAGTGGAGTGGTTCGAAAGGAGTACCCATCAGGAAATTTAAGACTAAATTTAAGTCCCAAAAAGGAACCTGGAAAGGTCTTGGAGGGTAGACTTTAGTTAATCCCTTTAGAAATTGTATTACTAAGGGTAATTTGAAATACGAAGGCTCCTCCGCAGTGCGCTTGAAGATCGATAGCGCTGCGAGATAGCCCTTGATAGTGCCAACTTGAAGGCCTGAATTTGCCAAGTAGAGTAGAAAGGATAACACCGTTGGTGTACCACATGAAAAGGGGTCGATATTCTCTTCTCTACACCAGCTTCAAAATTTGTTCCAACGGCAGCGGTATAAAGACTTTGTTGCTGGCCTTCTGGCCGAAAGCAACACTTCCATGACGTCATCAGGGAGGTCCCAATCCTTGTATCTCAACCTTTCAGAAGCCAGGCGTGAAGGTTGAGGGTTCTGATGTCTGGATGGAGAACCTGACCTCCCTTCTGTGAGAGAAGATTCTCCTCGAGTGGAAGAAAAATTGGAGGGCAGATGGACATGTCCAGAAGGTCCGGGTACAATGTTCTCCTGGCCCAGTCTGGGGCAAGTAGGATCATGGTTCTCCGGAATCTTCTCAACCTCCTGATCATTTGAGGAATGACCGGGACAGGTGGAAACGCATACAGGAGTGGAAACTCCCAGTCCACTAAGAACGCGTCCCCTAGAGCTCCTCTCGGGGGAAATTCCCTTGAACAAAACAGATCACACTTTCTGTTGGTACTTGTGGCAAACAGATCCACTTGAGGGGTTCCCAAAGGGCAAAGATCTCCTGAAGGACTTCCTGAGCTAGTTCCCACTCGTGGGAGACTGTGACCTGCCTGCTCAGAGCGTCCACCGTCAAGTTCTTCTCTCCGGCTAGGTGAACTGCCGATAGAGAGATTCCTTCTTGAATTGCCCAAAAAAAGAGCTGCATTGCCTCTCTGCACAGTGGCAGTGATCCTACGCCTCCTCTTTTGTTGAGGTAGTGCATGGCCACTGTGTTGTCCGTCATTATCAGGACATTTTTCCCCTGTACAGATGGCAGAAAAGCTTTCAGCGCTAGTGTGATTGCTTTCAGCTCTAACAGGTTGATATGTAGTCTGGACTCCGATGGAGACCAACGACCGCTGATGATCAAGTCGTTGGTATGGGCTCCCCACCCCGTGAGTGAGGCATCTGTGACTACTGTTATCTCCGGCCATGGTTGCCAAAACAGTTCCCCCTTCAAGATGTTTTTCTGGCAGGCCCACCACTGAAGGTCTCGAGCCACCTTGTCCGGAATCTGAAGGAGGTCTGTCATTCTCCCTGAGAATTGCGACCACTGAGTTCTCAGTGCCCACTGAAGAGATCTCATTCTCAGTCGAGCCTCTGGCAGAAGGAAGAAGCAGGATGCCATGAGGCCTAGCAACCTCAAAAAGTCGAAGGCTGGGAGACGTTGGGCATTTTGAAACTTGGTGACCATCTGCAGAATATCTTGAGCCCTGACCTTTGGTGGCGAGGCTTTTCCCAGGGAAGTGTCCAGGACCGCTCCAATGAACTGGAGTCTCTTTGATGGTATCATCTGTGACTTCTTTAAATTGAGGGAGAAGCCCAGTTTGTGAAGGAAGTGGCAGACGTGGATCCCTTCCCTCCTTAGACTTGCAGCCACTACCGACATTAGCTTGGTGAAGACCCTCGGGGCGGAGGTCAGCCCAAATGGCAGAACTCGAAATTGATAATGAGAGCCGCCAATTGCGAACCTCAGGTATTTCCTGTGTTTGAGATGGATTGGCACATGGAAATAAGCATCCTGGAGGTCCAGAGATACCAGCCAGTCCTGGAACTGGAGGGCCTGAAGCATCTGAGAGAGAGTTACCATTTTGAACTTGTCCTTCCTGAGGAACTTGTTCAATTCTCGTAAGTCCAAGATAGGTCTCAGTCCTCTGTCTTTCTTCGGTATGAGAAAGTAGGGGGAGTACCAGCCCTTGTTCCTCTCCGCTACAGGTACCGGTTCTATGGCTCCTTTCTCTAGCAGGTCTACAATTTCCTGCAAGAGGAGCGGATCTGGAACTTTCAGAGAGCTGTTCCCCAGTGGATGACTCTGAGGGATGCGTAGAAAAGGCAGGCAGTAACCTGGGGCAACTGTCTCCAATGCCCAAGCATCTGACGTAATAGCCTGCCATTCCGTCAGATGTTGAGTTAACCTACCCCCCTACTGGTGTTTTGTGAAGAGAGTCCTCAGAGCGGTTTGGAGGCGGCTGATGCAGAGGGTAAAGAGGCACCTGCTGCTGCGGCTTTTGTATTTTTACCCCGTCCACTTCGGGTGAATTTTTTCTGACTCCTTTGAACCAGCTGTCCTCTGCCCTTTTCGAATGCGGAATAGAAGCGAAAGGACTTACCTCTCCAAGAGGTTCCTGACCGGGGATATGGTGTCTGACGGATTGCAGATCCTAGGGATTTTGCTGCTGCCTTTGATGTTTGTAGTTTTTCTAAACTGTCATCCGCCTTCATACCAAACAAAGAAGAGCCGTCAAAGGGCATATTCAAGAGTCTGCTTTGCACATCTGGAGCAAAACCAGACTTAACGCAACCAAGCAAATCTCCTGGTTGTTGTACTTGTCGCCATGGCCCTGCTGATGCTGTCAGCAGAATCGATGCCAATCTGAAGGGATTTGCACATTGCGTCCTTACCATCCTTAATGATGTTGAGAAACGCTTCCCTTTCTTCTCCCTCCGAGAGGCAGTCAGCCGCTGATGAAGGACACTCCCAAAGTGTGTGGCTGAACCTTGCGAGCGTACAAGTAGCATTGATGGATTTCAACGCCATGCTACATGCGGAAAATACTTTTTTGGCCATAGAGTCATATCTCTTATCATCCCTGTCCTGTGGAACAGTAGGGTAAGCCGATTTACTACCTGCTGAAGTAGTTGCCTGAACAACCAGACTCTCCGGAGTTGGGTGTTTGGATAAATATTCAGGGTCAGCAGAAGACACCCAATATTTAGCTGATAGTTTTTTGTTAACCGCCGGGATTACCTCATTTGTTTCCCAGTTTGCCAATATTCTCCTATGTAATGCCGCATGAAATGGCACCACAGGATCCTTCTTGGACCTTTGACCAGGATGTCTGTGAGGTCGTCTTGCTGAAAAGCAGGTGAGGGTGTAGACCATCCCATAAACTCTATTATCCTTGCCATCAAGGTTGTATCAGAGGTTTCAGCATGTTCCCCTGGGTCTGGTGTGGCAAATTCCACTTCTGGGGAAGTGTCCAACCCACTTGCTCCCTGTAGGGATTCATGGAGGTCTTTCAACCTACCTTCCTCAGAGGTAAATTCCTCTGGTGCAGGAGTTGCAGATCCCTGCAACTCAAAAGGTCTTTCCTGATCCGAATCCTCCCCTTCTTCATAAATAGAAGATAAGACTCTGGAGTGATCAGGTCTTGAAAATGGTATAAATCCCATTTCCAGAGCAGAAGGAGCCAAATTCGTCATGATTGGCTGAGAAAACGTTGACGTTGTCGACGCAGACGTTAAAGGCTTCAAAACAATCGAAGCCATCGAAAAAGGCGTCGAGAAAGGTGGTAGAGGCCTCGAAACTCGAGAGTATCGGGATTCTACTCAAGGTTGTAGACGACATTCTCGTGCTCGAGGCTCTGGGCGTTGACTCGACTGACCTGTGCATCGAAGAACCCTTCGATAACGGCGTCGACGACGCCGATCTATGTGTCGAAGGGATCTTCGATGACGGCGTCGAAGACGCAACCTTTCCTTTACTCGAGGGTTCGTGATGCTCTCGAGTGGCTTCTTTCGCCGGGTACTGCGACTCGCGCCTTTTTGATTTTTCGGGTCTTTCACCCAGGGTATTACCCTCAGCAGTCTTCGAGGGGGTCGAGGCCGCTTTCTCGAAGACGCTTAGCATGTTTTTCCTGAATTCCTCCCACTCAGCCTGAGAGCTATGTTTTGTGGGGCAGGAGTCCCTTTTTGGGGAAACGGAAGAAGACGAAGACGAGGAAGGGGATCTTCGACATCTCTTTTTTGAATGCTTAGATCTCGAAGAGTGACGGGAACTGCTTCGAGACCTAGAACAAGAATGTCTTTTTTGATGGCGAGGAGACGAATGTCTCGACTACGCCGAGGAAACTTTTGAAGAAGTTTTAACTGCCTTACCTCTGTCGAGCTTCCCCTTATGCTCCTTCAAGGCTTTCGCCGTCATGGACATGCAGTCCTCGCGCTCCGAAGAATGGTGCTCGATTCCCAGGCACCACAAACAGATCCTGTGAGGATCCGTCAACGACAATTTCTTTCCACAGTCTCGACATTTTTTGAAGCCGGACCGTGGAGTCGTCGGTTCGGGTGAGGAAGCCATCGAGTACGAGTCGGTATTCACGAGGAATAATTGATAAATTTGACTGAAGAACTGAGCAACGATATTCCGAGGCCCCACGAAGTGCGGAAAAACGGAACTGAGCAACGGACGCAGGCGCGAGTCTATTTATACTCGTGGTGACGTCGGCGCCGATACGGAGGCCATCGAGGGACATCGGCTCGAGGGACGTCGACGCGCAGCGCCCTCTACTGAAAAAAATGTTCCGAGGCCAGCAAGCTGGGAGATGATCTATCAAAGATAAGGAATACATCAGAGGACACAATCCCTTCGAAATACACTCCCAAAGGGTGTGTGTGAACCTCGCTAGCGTGCATGTGGCACTGGCCGATTTCAAGGCCATACTGCCAGCCGAAAACGAAATTTGGCCACAGCGTCATAACTTTTGCCATCTCTATCCTGAGGTATTGTAGGATAGGCGTTTTGCTTACTCGTGGAGCTGGCTGCCTGTACTAGCAGTCTTTTTTGTGTTGGGTACTTGGAGAGGTAAAAAGGGTCAGAGCTAGAAACTCTGTACTTGGCTATCAGCTTTTTATTTACAGCTAGAATAACCTCTGGAGCCTCCCACTTAGAATCCACTTGCATTTGCAAGTCTTGATAAAAAGCGACAATTGGGTCCTCCTGTGGCCCTCTGTCCAATATATCCGTAAGATCATCCTGTTCAAAAACAGGTGTGGGTCTTGGCCACCCCATGTACTCCATGACCCTGGACATTAGCTGCCTATATATTACCTCAGCTTGGTCACCAGGGTCTGCTTTTCCAAATTCAACCTCAGGAGAGGGTCAATCCCACTAGTCTCATGAAGGCATTCTTGCAATTTCTTTATACGCAAGTCCCCTGATATCAGTTCCTAAGGCACTGATGGTGTTCCATATTGTAACCCAAAAAGCCTTTCATCAGAGGATTTCTCTGCAGCTTCATAAATGAAAGACAGTGATTTGAAGAAATCGGAACGTGGTAAAGGGGTACAAGTCTTCTCAATTGCAGTTGACATTATATTTGTTGTTACAGGTGCCGAAATTGTCGAAATTGTCGACATGGACGTCGATGGCTTTGACAATTTTATTCGATTACTTCGGCAGTTGCGTCAATGGCTTCGACACATGTGGCATCGAGGAGGTCGATACTCGGGGCGTCAATGTCTTCTCCACAGTTATCAGTGCTGATGGCGTCAATGGCGCACTTTTCGGTCCCGTCTCAATCAAATCTCTCAGCATCGATGCCGTCGACGGTTTAGTCTTCGAGGCGACTTTTTCTCGACTCGAGGGATCGCTCTCGAGGAGACTTGGCCACCGGGTCGGAGGACGCACAGCTTTTGTGCTTCTGAGGCCTTTAGACCGGAGCATCGCCTTTAGGTGTATTTGGGGATCGGGGGGGGGGGCGCAAGGATGCGTTCTCGAAATCCTTTAACATCCAGACTCTAAATTCCTCCCACTTGGTTGATGAACTTGATTTAATGGGGCAAACGACCCGTTCCGGTGAACTAGAAGACGTGGAAGATGGCGATCTGTTGCACCGTTTCTTTCCATGTCTCAAAGTCGACGAATGGTGTGAACCACTTCGCGAATAGGAACGTTTGGACTTTTTTCGACAAGGAGAAACTGTCCTCGACTCGTCCGAGGTTTTTTGTTTTGACCGAGTAGAAGGGAATTTTTGGGCCTTACCTGCCACAAGCTTCCCCCTACTGTCAGGTGTCTTGACCCACGTTTGAATCATTATGCTACAACGTTTGGTGCCGTGGGCTTAGAAAATCCAAGATGGCCGAAAAGCCCACATTTGTGCCAGAATCCAGGAAAATCGCGCAGTTTTTGTGCACACCAAAATGGTTGCCTGACCTGCCACCCACCAGTGCGAGCGTGAGGGGCCAAAAGCGCCATGAGTGAAACGTGCCGCCAAAGGAAAAACAGCAGTGCCTGTTAGCTCAAAAAAGCGCTTTGAAATCACCTTTGTTTCTCTGAATGAAAGCTCAAAATGCCTATTGCAAACATCGCAAGATATTCAAAAATCTTACTGAACACCAGCAGAGCAGAGAGAACCGCAGCTAAACCTGTTGACCAGATCTGTGACGAGGCCCATTCCGTCCAAAATTAGGAGGGAGTATCCAGCCAGAGCTGTGAAAACTAATCTCTTAGTTTAAAATAATCTAATTCAAACCATTTCCACCTATTTAGAACTGCATAGAAATCGTGTGTCCATTCTGTGATTTCAAACCTGTGAAAGTGTCATTTGCCATTTGAATCTTACTTTATTTCTGAAAATCTACCTCCACAAAATCGTCCGTATCTTTTGAACCGCGTGTGCTAGGAACAAGATTTAACTTTCATTTTAAAGCTAAGATCCTCAGCTTTCCAACTCCCTATAGTTTGTCCGTAATCGCGCTCGACGCACTCAGAAAAAGTGCCGCGAATTGCAATTTGGCTCAGTTTTATTTAAAAAAATAGCCGTCTCTTGCTTGCATTGCTGAAATTCGTTTTCAACCTGATAATCCCTCCTGAATCATTGCTAGTGTTGACCTGGACTAATTCAAAGTAGCTGTCACCTACCCTGAATCTCCTAAAGGGAATTAAAATCATTTTTAGCATATTTTTACTTCATTGTAAATCACATTAAAAGTATTTCTGCATGTTTTAAAAGCATACCGGTTGCTCTAAGCTTGCTAGGGGGGGAACTGAATTGGTATTGCATTCGATTGTATTCCTGAAAATTGTGTGCTCTCCTTCCATCTCCTTATATTGCATAGGGGGGAGTGAATTGTCAAAAGGAAAAGTGATCATATTATCTCTTGTGGAAACCATCTCAGTTTATTTCTGTGCTGCATTCTTTTCCATCATTGCATTTCCTTGAAACCATAAAAGCATTCTCAGCTACTTTATCCTCTCTATACAAACTCCTAAGTAATTAAAAAAGTGTGCTAGTGTAATATTATCCATTGTTGATCACTGTCATATTCATAAGTGTGCTATCAAATATTAATGTATTTATAAAACTGTAATATATATCTTGTTTAATTTTTCAAATAAATCGTTTAATTTGCAAAACAAACCTACTCCTTGTCTCAGTGAGGTCAGGTGGATTCAAAGAGAGGGGCGTTATACAAGGGTTCATCATCCAGATCTATGAACTTGTCATAAAAATATATAATTTAGGGCTTCCGTTGGGCATCCCAGACTCGGCATTGACTTAGTTGGAGTGCTGAATTGAGGTCACTTTACACTACGCTCTCTCAGGCAGAGATGTCTTTATGGGAGGGCAAAAGGGGCACTTGCCCCGGGCCCCCACCATGGAGGGGGCCCCAAGAAGGAGCCTTATTTTTTTTTTTAAAGTCAGTTTTCCCAAGTCAACAAAATTAAGTATTACACATCAGGATTTTCTATGGCGTGCTGCATTGGCTAAACCTATTTTTTGTCTGGTGGTGACAAGCACATTTTGTTCTGATCTTTTGTTCCTGTAATGCTATGTTCAATGCGCTATGCAAAGTTTGCGTGGCACAACACCTGTAGCATTCTCACCTTTCTGTGGGGATTAAATTTATTATGTGCAATAGCCAAAGTTGAAATACATATTGATTAATATGAGTGTCCCGATGGTTCAGAGGATAGCTCAGTGTGTTAAGCACTCATTGCAGTGATCTGCGTTTATTTTGTTATGTTATGTTATTTTGCATTTATATAGCGCCTTATATACCATTGGTATGGTCTGAAGGCGCTGGTAGGTTGAACGCCCTTGGGAACCGAAGTTCGGGTCAGTATAGAGAGAAAAGAGAGTCCAAAAAGTGCGTGTGCGCACCAGGTATGTGTGCAGCTGGTGCGGAATTCAAGTGGTAGCTGCTTCTTAGCGGTAGGTGTGGTGGTTGAGTGGTCAGGGGTATGTGTTCGCTCTGGCCATCTTTATCCAGGATGAGTGTGGCTGCGTTAGGCCTGAGGAGAACGCCTGGCTGGGGGGTGTGAAACCAGCAATGTTTACTTAGAGTGCTGTGGAGTGAGCGGGAGAATGTAGATATGAGAACAGTTATACCGAATGGTGTCATAGTATCTCTGTGTTCTAGTTGAGTGGTGGTGTAAGGGAGAGAGTAAGCGTGGGGTGTGGTATGATGTATGCTCTTCCAAATGTTCCCTGCATTCCAAAGCATATTATGTATGTTACGCAATTCAGCATACTCATCTGCTCTACAAATCCATCCGCTCCAAGCGTTCGTCCGCTCCCCACACTCATCATCTCCGTACACTCGTCCGCTCCCCAGACTCATCAGCACCACATACATTCTTGCACTCCATATACACTTATTCGCTCTACATACAAGATTACAATGCCAAATTCCATCAAGGCTGACTATGCATTTCGAATGTATGAAGTTGTTAAGCCTGCATGTATATGTTCTTTGTTATATAGCACTCCAGGTGTTATCATCACCAATGTACCTGTACTAGATAGCAGCTGCTTATAACCTAACATAGTGTCAGTGTGGTGAAGGTCTAGAAATTGGTTTGTTTAGATGAGGAATTGTAAAACCTGGGTAGGCACCTCCATTGATGACAATAAGTGTTAGTGGTGTTTATGTATCCAAATTCCAGACTGTGAAACCAAAGCGCTCATGCTTGGATCCTGGCTTTACCAGAAGACGATACAGTGATCCTGGACAAATCTTATATCACTGACAGTACTGTACTGCCTTCTATTGAAAGGTTTGGTTCTCACATACTGGTGGCATTATTTGGCCAATTACCTGATCTTTCCTATCATTTAGGCCATTTGAGTGGAAGGAGTTCTAGACGGAAGAGAGCAGAACAGATCTTGCAGGCTTCTTACAAGCAAATTTTAAGGTCTGCTTATGTGACAACAAAACGGTTTGCTTTTTTGTACAATTGAAAGGTTTGTCTGCCCGTTTTTAAATACTATTGCACACGCCTGTGTGTGGGGTGTATTTAAAGCTTTACAATACAAAAGAGAAACCTATCTGAAATCTTTTAAGATCTCATCCATTAGTATGCTGGTATTTATATACTTTCGTTGATGATGGAGACAATGCAGCTGGAATCATTCCCATTTTGCATAATATGTTTCTATAACGTTTTGTTTTGTAAATTGTTTATATTGGGTTATCTGATTTTCATATTTTCTAAGTCAGTTCTGTAAAATGGGGCTATTTTAGTTTAAGGTAAAAACTGCAGAAACTGCAGAGTAGGTATGAATCCCAGCTTCACCTCTTAATGAATGTGTGATCCTGGGTATCTCATTTAATCTTGTATTTCCTCACCTGTCAAAACTGCAAGTCCCTCAACCTTTCAAAATTGTCAGCCCTTCAGAGTGATTTCGTTCTCAGGGTATGATTTTAAAAAAGACTCAGCCATTGTTTCACTGGCTATATATGGAGTTGCTTTCTCTATAATGATAGTGCGCATTGATATATTACACACCACAGCCACCTGTTTCTTTGCTCTCGAATGGCAACACTGCTTGAAAACATGTCCCACTACTAATTTCAGTCTTTCTGGATACAGACACCTTCCTGGTATCTTCAAATCGTCATCCACCCTCTATGCTATGGTATGTGTAGTTTTATCCTTGCTTCTTCCCTTGGTCGCCTGTATCAATGCTTGAGCACTTTTGCTGTCTCTGAGGCAGCTAATCTGAGTCGTTTGACTATTCGGGATTATGTGTAGTTTTCTCATAAAATCTATGTCCTGCAGTTATGCTATGTCCAATATCCCTTCCACTTGGCTGCTATTGATGAAATGTTTGCTGTACCCATGCTTGAACGCAAGTAACCTCGTCGTAGACTGCTAATGTTGCCTTTGACATGCTACTGAGTCGTTTGACTATTCGGGATTATGTGTAGTTTTCTCATAAAATCTATGTCCTGCAGTTATGCTATGTCCAATATCCCTTCCACTTGGCTGCTATTGATGAAATGTTTGCTGTACCTATGCTTGAACGCAAGTAACCTCGTCGTAGACTGCTAATGTTGCCTTTGACATGCTACTTGTGTAGCACTCTGATTATAACAAGGCAGCTAATCTCAGTCGTTTGACTATTCGGGATTATGTGCACTTTTGTCATAAAATCTGTGTCCTGCAGTTATACTATGTCCAGTATACCTTCCACATGGCTGCTATCGATGAAATATTTGCTGTACCTATGCTTGAACGCAAGTACCCTCGTCGTAGACTGCTAATGTTGCCTTTGACATGCTACTTGTGAATCACTCTGATTACTACAAGAATGAAGAGGGTAAGGTATCTGAATGGGAGTTTACCATGCTTATGTTGATCTCCATGATGCAGCATATCAAGCTATGGGTTGTTATCGTGATACGGGGTGCAGCGTGCTAGATATTCTATATCCATGAATTCCTTTGATCTGTTGGAGGGGGCCACAGAGGTGTCCGTGCCCCGCGCCCCCAAAGTTCTTAAGATGGCCCTGCTCTCAGGGCTTTGGCCGTCATAGACAGGCAGTCCTCGCATTCCGAAGACAGATGTGTCGACCCTAGGCACCACAGGCAGATCCTGTGAGGGTCCGTCACGGACATCTTTGCTCTGCAGTCATGGCATTTTTTTAAGCCGGATCGAGGAGTGGACGATGTCAAAGACAAATCCATTTCCCGTCGGAACTCGAGATATGTGAAGAGATTTCAAATAAGTTTTCGAAGATATTCCTGTGAGGAACGAGGCGTACCGCATCCGAAGGTGTAAGCTCAGAAAAATTAAACTGGGGCTAATGGGCGCTGGGCATGCTACTTATACCTGCGGTGACGTCGAGATGGAAGCTTCTGAGGGACATCGACAGGTGGCGATGCACAACGCCACCTGCAGTGCCCCCTGCTGAAAAAATTAATTTCCGAAGAGCAAAGTTACCATATTGGAAATATGAAAGATGAGGAATACGTGGAAGGATAAAATCCCTTTGAAATATAGACAAAAAGTCCATGTTTTTGTGAAAAAGTATTTTTGATACACTGGTGTTTATGTTAAATCACAAGTGATTCTAAGCGCAGATCGAGTGACCTGGTCATTTGTTGGCTGTAAATCCTGCACTGCACATCCCACAGGCTGGAAGGGGATGAACAACAATGTTGTGTCTGTATTTCTAGCAGCATGCTTCTGAAGCCACCCAGAAGGCACCCACTGAGAGGCTGTTCATATGGAGTACATTACTCACCGTAATCGTATTTCTGGTGCTTGTATCTGCTTAGATTCACATGCTATGCATAGGCCGACATCTAGTGGAAGCTAAAGAGTATTACAGTTGTTTTCGAAATTCGAAAAGGGACGTCAATAGGGCGTGCCAGTAATACTATCCCTAGTGTGACGTCTGCTGTACCCATGATCCCTCACGCGTCGAGGTCCCTCAGATTGTTTTTCTTCTGACATGATGTAGCATGAGTGTCATGTGAGTACAGTTGTATCCAAGAAGATATATCTAGAAACTCATAACATCTATGCACCTTCTATCAGGGGAGGAAGGGCGCATGTGAATCTAAGCAGATACAAGCACCAGAAATACTATTACGATGAGTAATGTAGTCCTTCTGATGCTTGTGTAATCTGCTTAGATCATATGTTATGCATAGATTAGCTAGCAGTGTTATGAGAAGGTCGTGAGTTGTGAGAAGGTGTAGCGGCAAATAGATGTTTTAGAACTGCTTGTCCCACCTGTGTATCTGTCTTGGAATGTGTGTCAATGTGGTAGTGCTGAGTGAAGGTGTGAACTGAGCTCCATGTAGCTGCTTTGCAAATGCTCTCTAAGGGGACGTTTGCAATAAAAGTAGCCCCAGTGCCCTGTGTGGAGTGGGCTCTTGGTGTAGAAGGCAGTGTCTTGTTTGATAATGAATAGCATAATTGTATACATTTGACTATCCATTTGTAGATGGCTCTCTTGGAAATGTGCTCTCCTTGTCTGCCTGTAGCCATGGAGACGAACAGTTGATCAGTCTTCCAAAGTGGTTTGCTTTTATCTACATAGTAGAGAACCGCCCTCTTCACATCTAGTGCATGGAGTTTGACCTCAGCTGAGCTAGTTGGCTTCTGAAAGAAGGCCGGAAGCTCGATGGATTGGTTTACGTGGAACTTGGAAATTAATTTAGGGGAGAACCTAGGGTGAGTCCTTAAAACCAATATGTCTTTATGGATGATAAAGAAAGGGTCCTGCACTGACGAGGCTTGGAGTTCACTGGCTCATCTTATGGAAGTAATAGCCACTAAGAAGGCAGTTATATAGGTAATGTGTTTAAAAGTAGCTTGATGCAAAGGCTCGAAGGGAGGGCCCATGAGTTTTCTAGCACTACATTGAGATCCCAGCCTGGCGGGGGATTAGAGATTGGAGGGTATAGTCTTTTCACTCCCTCCATGAATGCTTTAATGACTGGCACTTTCCACCATGATACTTTACCCTGAGAGGAGGTGTAGGCTGATAAAGCTGCTAGGTGGACTCTTAAAGAAGTAAAGACAACCCCTGAATCCAGCAAGCGGAGCATGTATACTAGAATGTGTGATGTAGTACACTCTATTGGGTTGATCTGTTTAGATAGGCACCAGATGACAAATCTCTTCCACTTGAGGGAATAACAGTGTCTGGTGTCTGGTTTCCGTGCTTCCTTTAAAATATCCATACGTCACTGAGGAAGATTGAGGTGTCCGAACTCTGTGACTTCAGGAGCCATGCTGCCGAGTTCAACGAGTGAGGTTGTGGGTGAATCGTTGTCCCCCCGTGTTGAATCAACAGGTTGACCTGGTACGGGAGCTTTATGGGATCGCACATCGCCAGCTTGCGCAGATCTGGATACCACGGTTGTCTCGCCCACATAGGACCAACTAGGATGAGTGTCATCCGATCCCTGTGTAACTTGTTCACTATTCTGCTGATTAATGGAGTCGGGGGGGGGGAAAAGCGTAAGCAAATTTCCCTGACCAGGTCATCCATAGGGCGTTCCCCTTGGAGTCTGGTTGGGGGAACCTGGACGCGAAGTCTGGGCATTGCTTGTTTTCTTTTGTCGCGAACAAGTCTAGAGAGGGGTATCCCCACAGAGAAAAGATGTGGTCTACCACGTCCGTGTGTAGTTTCCACTCGTGTTCTTCTGGCAGAGGATCTCTGCTGAGAGAGTCTGCTAGAGTGTGGAGTACCCCTGGAACATGTTGAGAGGACAGGGACATCCCTCGTTTAAGTGCCTGCCTCCATATTCTCTGAGGCAGTTTGGACAGATTTGGAGAGTGTGTACCTCCCTGTTTGTTCACATAGAACATTGCGGTGGTGCCGTCTGTCAGGACTTGTACCGACTGGTTTGTTAGGTGTGTCTCGAAAGCTTACAGTGCTTTGAAGACCGCCAATAACTCTAGTAGGTTGATGTGGTTCTGTGCAGTAACTTGTGACCACAGGCCGTGTGCTGTGTGGTGAAGGTAGTGGGCCGCCCACCCGGAAAGTAACACGTCTGTTGTGAGGACCGCTAGCACTTCCGGTTCGTGGAAGGGTTTCCCCTTGAGCAGATTTTCCCTTGACCACCAGCGTAGGTTTTCAACCAGTGTAGGCGAAACAACCACTAGATCGTCCCACTCACCACTTGCCTGAGATCATTGTTTCGCCAACAATTCCGGCATTGGTCGCATGCGCAGGCACGCGTGGGGGACCAGGTAAATGCACAATGCCATCATGCCTAGACAGACGCATAGCTTTGCGTACGCTTATCTGGAGACCGGCTTGATACTGGGGTATTAGCCGAAGCATGTTTTGTACTCTTTCCATGGATGGGAAGGCTAAGCCTGTCTTTGTATCGAACACAGCTCCTAGGAACTGTTTTGATGTGTTTGGTACCAGACTTTTTCTCATTTATTGAGAAGCCCAATTGGAAAAGAAGGTCTATGGTTCTTTGCATGTTTATTTTGCAAAGATGGTAGGATTCTCCCGTGATCAGCCCGAAGTCCAGGTTGGGGTACACTGGGATTGCTTCCCTGCGCAAGTGCACCGCCACCACTGCCAGTACCTTGGTGAATACCCTTGGAGCCGAGGCTACCCCGAAGGGCAGCACTTTGAACTGGTAGTGCTAGTCTGCTACTTTCAATCGCAAGAATCTTCTGTACGCTGGGAACATTGAAATATGAAAATAAGCATCTTTCCTGTCCAATGTTGCCATGTAATCGCCCCGTTTTAGCAGAGGGATTACTTCTTGTAGCGTTGTCATGTGGAATTCTTGAGGCTTGACAAAATTGTTCGCAGGGCGCAGGTCTAATACTGGATGCATGGTTAGATCTTTCTTTGGAACAAGGAAGTATATTGAATAAATACCCTTGTTTACCTGGTTGTATGGCACGATTTCGATGGTGTCCTTGAGGAGCAGAGCTTCGACTTCCTCCACCAAGATGAGTTGTTCCTCTTTTGACAGTCTTTTCTGTCACGGGGGAGGTTTGATGGGATTCCCTGGAGTTCTATGCAGTAGCCTCCCGCTACCGTAGACAACACCCACTTGTCTGATGTTATCCCCTCCCATGCGTGGGTGAAGTGAGAAATGTGTCCCCCGACTGGGGAGGCATGGGATGGGACTAGTAGCGGAGCCTCATTGCTTGGCGGATGTTCCTCCACCACTGGTGGGGGAACCTCTCCCTTTTCCGGGACCTCAGCGCTGGCCTCTGGGATAACCCTGGGAAGCCTGTTGGCTGTTATATGAGGAACCCTGGCTTTGACTATAGCCGGTGTCTCTTTGTGCGTTTTGTCTACAAAAACGCTGAAAATGATTGCCTCCTCTTTGGTTTTTTGTCTGTTGGTTAGTTGGCCAAGGGACTTGAGTGTTTCATATTTGTCCTTAGCGGACTTCAGCGCATCCTCAACTGCCTTTCCAAACAAATTATCAGGCTCAACTAGCATGTTGAGCAGGATAGCCTGTGTTTCTAATTTGAATCCAGACTGCTGAAGCCAGGCATGTCGTTTCAGTATGGTGGCCTCAGCAATAACGCATCCAGCGTTATCTGCTGCGTCGAAATCGTTTTTGAGTAGGACGATTGCCGTTGCTCTACCTTCAGCAGCCACGAGGGAGAGCTTAGATTTGAGTGGTTCCGGCGCTGATTCTGCAAGGGGCGTAACTTCATCCCACTTAGTACAGCCATAGCTTGCTAGCAAGGTGGAGTTATTAGCAATTTGTGCTTGGTAAGCCGCAGAAGATGCTATTTTTCTCCCCATTGTATATAGTTTTTTACTCTCCTTGTCTGGAGGAGCTTCGGAGGAAGCTTAAGGGGTAGCCGCTCTTTTTCGGATAGTGGTAACCACTAAAGAGTCTGGTCTAAGTTGGCCCCTTATATACAAAGGGGCTGAAGGTGCTGGGCGGAAAAGCTTTGATTCTAGGGTTTACCGCCCTAGTTTGATTAGGCATTACGAGAGAAGGTTGAATCCTTCTTTGTACCGACTTGAGTAAGGGAATAAACCGAGTTGCCGGTTTGTTGTCCCCCAAGAGGTTTTCTGTTAATTCCTTATCTTGCTGGATTTCCTGTGACCCAATACCAAAATGTTCAGCAGCCCTGAGAAGTATGTCATTAAATATGGGCTGGTTGTCCACCGGGGAATCGGGTATGGGAGGGTCTTGCGGAACTGGAGAGTCCATGGCAAAGACTACTGACTCAGTGTCACCCTGGTCGTCCCCTTCACGGACGTCATTAACCCCAACGTCTTCATCATAATAGGTATCTTCGTCTGGGTGCTCATCGGCTCCTACGTCTAGGTCGTAAAGGCCAGTGGAGAGGCGTGGTACCTTATGGACTGTTTCGTCATACACTTCCACTGGGGGTTGAGATCTCTTCCCTGACTGGTGTGTACCCAAACGGGACTGAGAGGCCACCGGTGTAGCCTTAGAGCTTGACGCCTGGGTAGTGGGTGGCGTGTTTATTAGGCTTTCCAGAGCCTGGGCATGTTCATCGAAAAAAATTGCAAAACAAGACATACGCCCCATAACCCTATCTATATCCTGGGTATACCAGGTTGCTGAACTGGGGATAATCCCCACAGAGGCAGGGGTAGAGTGGGTAGGTAGGCTACTGTATAACTCCTCTACCCCTTCCACTACCTCTTCCTCCTCTATAGTAGGATCAGGCTGATGTCGGATGTCCTGAGTAGGAATACTCTCAGGTTCCCTTGGGGTGGCATTGCCGGCGGGCGGGTAGGGGGGGCTCTTCCCTAGGCCATCTCTATGAGATGAATCCCTAGATTTATGTTTCTCCCCATGATCTGAGCTCTTAGAAGCGGACTTTTTAGAGCTACACACCTTGTGCTTGTCGACCCACGCATATTTTTTATTGCAGGAAGGGGAGAATTTAAATGGTGTACGTTCCATATTGGGGTTAGGCAGCCGGGCGACCCAGGGAAGGGGTGGGAAAATACATTATTGTTATGACCACCCCCCACTCTCACAACTATAAGGCCTAGGCCCGGTGGACCTTCCGAGGCCGGATGGTTCCGTCGAGATCTCCGTTCGGCGGTCAGTTATGTCCTTTCTTGAAGTCTTCGTTGCGTCGAGGCACAGTGTCGATAAAAAACAGAAAGATAAACTAATATTAAACTTTTTATAAGTCAACAGCGTAAGCCGAAAATGCATTCCGCTTATATGCGACCGCTCACGATGGCAGAAAAAAACAATCTGAGGGACCTCGACACGTGAGGGATCATGGGTACAGCGGACGTCACACTAGGGATAGTATTACTGGCACGCCCTGTCGACGTCCCTTTTCAAAAACAACTGTAATACTCTGCAGTTTCCACTAGATGTCGGTCTATGCATAGCATGTGATCTAAGCAGATTACAAAACCATCAGAAATGTATATATCTGTACGACCACGCCTTGGAATGGCCAATGTGCATTGCAATTAAAATTGCAGTTGTCATTAGGCCTTGTTGAGATTCAAGGGCAATACCAGCGGCCCTCTCTTATTAGGACACTGCCCCACATTTGTGAAGTGGGAGTTGGGGAGGGGTTTAGGGGGACCTTGAACAAACCCTGCATGTGCCACAAATTTTACTGATGGTGCCACTCTTTACCTCTCAATGCCTCCCATCAAACAGTTGCTGGCCACAGTTCATGTTTTATTGTTTCAGAGCCACAACTCCCAGAATCCCCTTTTAAGCAGCTAGAAGACCCAGACCGGATTAGAACAGCAACACGGCAACACAGACGTCCCTTGCGCCTTCACCACAACCCCACAGTGTCCAGTACTTCAGAAAGGCTGAGAACTCGCCAAAAGAGCAAGACATTGAATTTCCAGACCCAAAGGGGGAGGGTCGTAGAAGGATTTTTAAAGCCTCTCACTTTGGGTCTGGGTGGGGAGACAGGCACGAATTGTTGAAGAGTGTTAGATGAGCGCAGCAGCCAATGGGAAGGGGAGAAAGGAAAAGAACCATTAGCCCTGCACTACAAAGCCATACAGCAGGAAAGGCACAGTGTGGGTTGTGAGGGTGAGGTCACAGGAGGAGTTGAAGGTAGACTGAGAGACCAGGTGGAGAACGGGCAGAGGAGTGGAGTGTTGAGTTGGCGGCAGAGCTTGGTAAAGGTGAGGCATTTGAGAGAGAGTGGTACCAGCTGTGTGTAGAGTATTGTAGGAGGAGCGGAGTTCGGTGACGAGTTCAGTCTACCGCAGGACCCTGTGAGGAGCTGCTGCAACGGACCCTGGGTCTTTCTGGACTGCTGTCTCTAACTTTTGGCCCAGCCTACAAAAGCTACGCCGAAGCGCAGAGCGGAGTTCGGTGACGAGTTCAGTCTACCGTAGTCTGCCGCGCGTCCACCTGCTTGCCGCCTGCACGCCTGTGTGCTTCAGACTACAATCCGAGCTGCTGTTGTAGACCAGTACAGCTTGGTGACTGCAAAGGAGGGTCCGCAGACTTGGCACAAATCGTTGTTATCCCGAAGGAAGTTGCCACAGAGACTTTCAAAAGGAGGTAAGCCTGTTCGACCTTACTGATCGAAATGATCCAAATGACACTGTAGATGACATGGAGGTTGCTAGATGCTTGGAGAGAGGCACAGTGCCTTCACTAGCCTGTTTGTCACAAACATTATTGGGTTCCCCCCTCACGGTGGAAGTACGTCCTGGAAGTGAAGGCATCTTAATTCCCCAATGTATATGCTCTGAAAGCTGTTCAGCTGAGCCGGCTACTTTATTCTCTCCTTCGGTGTATGTTGATGCCAGGTACGTCGCCCAAATCTCTCCCTTTGAATTAACTGACTCCGACCTCCTGGCAATCAACCTTCCAAATGTTTTAACTCAGGGTAAGGAGCTGATGCAGCCCCCACTGGTTGACAATCGAAGTCTTGGAGAGCCGTGTGCATTCTCATTTTCAAAACCTTCAGATGTCGAAAAAAACATGTTGGCGCTTCCAACGTCGCATGGCGCAAAGAAGGTCGACATCTTTGAAATTTCCAAAGAAACAATACCTGAGGGGGGCAAGAGTACCGAACCTTTGCATGCTCCAAATCCACCTGGAAACGCCTCAGCTCAGGTAATAGACTTAAGCCAGACGGCTTCATTAGAGGTAGCTACAACAAATGCTTTACACACATTGCAGCCGTTGTTGGAAACTCCTAAAAGCACGCCTTCTACTGAAGTTGCTACTACCGAACTTTCAGCACGGGAAGCACGGCTGACAGCAAGATTAAAAGCAGACTTCTTGGCCACATACGAACGCCTAAACGACAATTTCCTGCTAAATCAAACTGCACAAATAAACAGGATGGAGGCCGCGGAAAACAACTCACCAGTGAACTTACCTTGTAACACAACAGATCTGAAGCATCAATCTCAGCTTTGATTAATAACTCTCCCCATCAAAGACCTCGTGGAAGTTTGGAGTTTCTAGGTACTAAGGATGTAGAAATGAGAGGCGTGATGAGCAATTCAAATTTGGCCAGACGGCCAAAAGAAATCACTGCCACTGCCAGATCTAAAAAGGTGGCTTCTGAGGAAGCAAGACTCGATCAACCTTCTAAAAGCTCCCTATCCACAGCTGCAGGTATCCAGATTCATAACAACGTACTGGCTGCAACATCAATTGTCTTATTGCCATTTATGAAATTGTATGAATCACTGCATGATGCCGTGTGTGACTAAATGCCTCTCATGGCATCTGTTAATGCCAAGATTTCCACGCTCGAATCCTTTTCGCAAACAATTGCCCGAAGACTTGACAGCGAAGCTGAAACATCTACAAAATGGCAAAGCAGACTATGTGAACTTGCGAGACAGGCAAATGGGGACAAATCGTCTCTAACCGATGCTGTAATAGAGTGCACAAAGTGGATGCGCCATAAAATACCAACAAAAAAGCAAACAGGAAGAGAAGGGTTTGATGCCCTGCACAGACAAATACCAATGTCAGAAGCTAAAAATGGAGAGCCTAGCCAGGTCCCTAAAAATTGCCTTGAGACCACAGGAGAGCCTGGCCGCAGAACGGTCCCGGTGTGTCCAGACCGTGGAACAACGGAACCCGAAAAGCCCTCCCCCACCGTGCGGGACAAGGGCCTGACGACAAGTAAAGCAAGCAAGAGTCAATTGCAGCTCGCACATACTAACTCTATGCCACTGATCAAATCAGAAATGGTGCTGCTCTGGCTGTAATGCTGGAGCCGGAGCAAATACTTGGTGTTCGGCCGCCTGTGCAAGGGGTGGCGAAAGTAGATCTAGGAAATTTAACAGAGAAACTCTCTTTTGGGATCTTCAACAAGTCCACAATGTTAGAGAAAGCGAGTGAAAGCCAACTTCAGAAAAAAAAGAGTGGTGATAAAACATCTCAGAAACGCTCTAACCAGAATCAAGTGGCCAAACGCGCTCGCACAACGGGCAGAAAATAATTCATACGGAACCTCTCAATGCCGCCGCACCCTTCCATATTTACTCGTCCTGTGAAATCAAAGGAGGCCCCACCTAACTCCAAACACGAAACAGCAAAAAAGACGGCGCCTCAACACCGCCCAAAAAGAGCAAGAGAAAGCTCTGATTGTGACGACGACGAAATCTCTGAAGCATCCATCAACTTATGTGAGTTCTCCACGTACTCAATTGACGATGAAGATGCTGATGATGATGCTGTTTCTACGGCGAAAAGTTTACCAGCTTCCATAGGCAAAACTAACTAAACTAATCCGCGGTTGGGAGAATCAAGTGCTATCCCACCGCAAGTTAGCGGCCCAGCAAACAAGCAAAACATAAGGATGTTTCCATCGCCGGCCGCAAACAAGGGTAAAAAAGACCTGATTCGAAAAATGGTAGCTGCATCTGATTACTCAAATGCTTTGAGTGGTAAATTTAATCCGAAATTAACAAGATCTCAAGCTGAAAAATTGGACAGAGGAATTAAAACAAGGAGTAAAAAATGAAATTTATCAACTGATAAAGGTCCTTGGAAAATACAAATCAAGAACTCTTTGCTTCAACAAAAAGAGGTAAACCTGAACCGACGGAATGTATTAAAACTTCTACATTGCATCCCAACGCTTTGAGCAACAAAATCAGAAGATATACCGGTAGTCGAATACATGTCCGAGGACCATCTGGATTGGGTCAACTTACATTTGAAATCTAGAACTCTAAGGTCAGCCGTAAAGGACGCCGATGATGAATTTTTGTTCTTCGGCTTTGAAGTATTTTGTGCTGACGACAAGGATGAAAAAAGCACTCACTCCCCGTCAGTGGAACAAATTGAAAATGAAAAAAGAAGGAAAGAACTGTGGGCTCACATGAGGATTAATTGCACACCGCGCCCAAAGGACGAAAAACAAATCGGCCAATAGCTTAGTGTGGAAAGTTCTGATGTCAATCATCAGCCATTATCGTTGAACACCCAAGGTTTTGCCCACCTTTTTGACGGAAAATGGCAATTTTCGTTTCAAATTTCCATCATATGTTTACAAGAAACATGGCTGCGCGTATGTCCGGCGTGTGATGGCTACACAGTTCTCCTCAACCCTGCTGGAAAGAACCTATTTGGCCGCCCCTTCTCTGGTCTGGTCACAATGGTAAAAAACAGCAATGACTGCAAGATTTTATCCTTGAAAAATCTGAACATGTTTGTGCAAGTCACGACAATTCAAAATACCCAGACCTCAAATCCACGCACTGAAGTGACCCCGATAGTCAACATTTATTGGAATTCTGCAATGATTTCACAATCAATCTTCATAGCAGTAGTTATGTCTGCTGTTGATGAATGCTTACTATCATTTAATGATCCTACAATTCTAATATGTGGGGACTTTAATTATGCCTGATTAAACAGCCCAGTGACAAAAAGCACAACATCTGGAACAAGGAGCGACGCCCAAATGCAGGACAGTGGTGATCGATGGTCCAACGAGATTGCCCTGAGAGACTGCTCTATGCTGAATGGTTGTACACATGGAGACATCCCCCCAAGTTTTACCTGGAAGCGAGGTGAGTCTAAGAAGACCCTCGATTATATCTGGGTGTCCAGGAACTTCTTAGCCCAAGTTATATCCTTCAAAGTCATAAAGACAGAAAAAAGCAACCATGATGCGTTGATGCTGCACTGGCTAAAGGCTCCAAAAACTGCGTCGAACAAGTACTCAGAGAGCATTACCATAAACAACGGAGCAAACAAACTATACCTGAATGCACCCCAATTGGCAATGTTGAAAACTAATTTTGCTAATGCAAACTCAATCACTTCAAGGATAAATTATCCCTTGTTATTACATCAATTTAAAGTGAAGAGCAACACACAAAAGGGGAACAACGTTGAAGCAAAACATCTCTTTAATTGAACAATAAGTAGAGAAAAGAAAAAGCTTCGGGACGACATAAGACTTCTAAAAAAAAAGAAAAAGACCACTCCAGCAGTAACATCAAGCAAATACAAAAAAGAAGACAGCACTACCGGAATTGGATTAAATCCTTCAATATGATCCGGGTACAGGATCAAGCCGAACAGATGCTAAAATTAATTCTACAAAAACATAGTAGACATATTTGGGAAATCATTAATACTGGTAGTGTCAAACACACTTACTCAATGTCAAACGGGGTAAATGGGGCAAGTTGGGTAGCGCACTTCACAAATATATTTGATGCCCACAACTGTATTGAGGTCCCACTATTAACCTTAACTGCTGAAAGATGGAATGTAGCAGATTCAGAAGAGGACATTGAATGGGCAATCCAGAAGCTAAAGTCCTCTAGGGCGGCCGGTCCCGACGGCATATCAAATGTGATGTTGAAAACTCACAGTACCTTATGGGCCAACCTGATGAGTACTCTTTTTGAAAGAATTGCACTTGAGAAAGTGCTGCCTGAGTCATGGGTGGTCGTTCCGATATTCAAAAAGGGTAATCGGGACGATCCAAACAACTATCGCCCGATTGCCCTTTTGGATACAATTGGCAAGGTCTTTGGCTCCTTTCTTCAGAAACGACTTGCGCGCTGGGCTGAAGAGGTCGCGGTGGTTGACTCACATCAAACAGGTTTTACAAAAGGAGTGGGAGTCGAGCTCAATCTGGTCCTTCTGAACTGTTTAAAATTAGACGCTCTGATGCTGAAGAGAAAGTTGTTCATCGCTTTCATAGACCTGAGTCAGGCATTTGACAGCATCAATCGAAATCTTTTATGGAAAAAAACGCTTGGAATTGTCCAAGCGAGCTGCTGTCTCCACTGATTGCTCTACACTCGAAGACATCAATTAGAGTTCGGCTAAACGAGCAAGGCGATTTATCTGACGAGATATATAGAAAAAGAGGAGTGAAGCCCCCTAGCTGCTCAGCTATTCAAGCTCTTCATCTCAGACCTGCCGCTGACATTAAATGACTTAAGGGTTTTTCCCCCCGTCAGTAAACGGACACAAAATAAGTTGGGCTATCTACGCAGATGACATTGTGCTTATGCACTCGACGCCAATTGGATTACAGCGACTGCTAAATGCGCTACAAGGCTACTGCTCGCAAAATGACTTACGAATCAACATCAAAAAGTCAAAGATCACTGTGGTTGGACAAGGTAAGTTAATTAGATCAAGTAAATTTGCCTAGAAGATAAATGACGAGCTCCTTGAGATATCAAACAGCATCCGATACTTAGGTGTATTATTTAACACCTCAATACGAGAGTGGGAATGGACGCAAGACCTGTTGGTTCATATGAAAATGTTTGCATTGCAGGGGGCAAAATTGCACGCAACATACGGAAAATTTACCTTCAAGCCAATCTTAACATTTTATCTTCAAAAAGTAGTTCCTGCGATAACCTTTGGGAGTGAAACAAGCTGGAATATTCCACAAGAATTGTGGGACAAGCTTGAAGGGAAATTTTGGCGCAAGGTATTAAGACTGCCGAATAATTCTTCAATTGCGGCAATACGATGCGAGTTATGTATCGATTCTCTTTATGGTTCCGTTCTGTGGAAATCAATCTCCACCTTTAGGAAAATGCGGTTGGAGGCAGTAGTAAAACCGTACGAAATTCTACACTCAGTCTCAGAGCATCCATCTGCCTTTTTACTGAATGAGTGGGGGAAAAATTACATCTCGTATTAGACAATGCTGGCGTCTCCTTTGAGAAAGTACTACTATGGCCTCAAGTTGCAAAAAATAAAATTCGATTACGAAACTGGATAATAAATGAAGAGAGTCGAAACAAACTGGTAACTTCTCTGGACCTTGGAAGCGCGTTAAACAAACTCGATGCAATCCCCAAATACTTGGAGAAATTCCCATCATGCTATCATCGGAATATGTTCCTGCGCCTGCGTCTCAACCTTTATAAAACAAGGGAGATACAGGTGTTGAGGCGCGATCCGTCTGTACAGGTGGCACAGTGTCGGTTCTATAATCAAGCGACAGCTTCTGTGCGGCACCTAATTATTGAATGCGAAGCAATCACAGCTCAGCGTGCTTTACATTTAGCACACTTTGCACTATTGTCGGGAAACATGGATGCATGGTGGTGTTACTTGATTGCAGGATTCAATACTCAGCTAACTTGTGCCATAATAAACTTTATGGATGCTCTGAGGATAAATAACACAGAGTGACATTTTGACCTTATATGGTGAGGAACTGTAACTAAAAGTTTTTTCTTTCTTTTGTATCAAACTAATGTTACAATAAAAATAAAAAAAATAAAATAACCTTGGGTTTGGGGGGAAAAGAGCAGCTGTAGTGTTGAGTAAGTTATACAAGCAGGAAAGACATGGGAGGTGTGGAAGTCAATGGAGGGATTTGCACATGGCGCAGAGCAGTAGTGTGAGGATAGTAGTAGTAGCGCTAGTGTGAGGTGAGTAGTAGTGTGGAGGAGGAGGATCAGAAAAGGTAGAGTAGTAGTAGAGAGTGGTAGGAAGGAAGATAGTAACATCCAACGGCAGAAAAAGGAGGTAGGAGAGAAAGATACATCAGATAAACAGAAGGATGTGGTGACGAGAGAAGATAGGAGTTGGTAGGACAGGGGAGAGGGGGAAGAGCAGAGCAGTAGAGAGATAGAATGCTTGAAGATTAAATGGCACACATACACCACCCTATTATAACTAACATCATTGTTAGTTAAGTGCCAGGCAGGAAGTCTCTGATGGATTTAGACAACTGGCTTTCAGGAAGCCATATGAATCCCATGAGAGACGAGAGCGAGTGGGCGCGGTCCTAGCACCACACTCAAGCCCCTTTTCCAGCTGGTATTCCTTATTGAACTACTTGTCTGTTTTTTCTATGCTGAATAATTTACCCACTGAGAAAAGGAACACTCATTACCCCTTTTTCTGTAATCCTCAAAAAGCATTTTATCACACTCACAGACGAGGACAAAAAAAGTCTACTGGGTCAGAAACTAGCCCTATTGAAACCAGCAGACCGGATGGGATGGGTTGGAAGGTTATCTGTATCACCAACACTGCAAAACTACCAACCAGAGTTTCACAAAACACTGCAGGCTGTGTCCTGTACAGAGATGAGGAGGTGAAGGTCTCACCAAGACAGAAGATGCTGGTCAGGACAGGTCTTTGTAAGGAAACTCCAAAGGGCTTGTATGGAAGGATTACCCACAGGTCTGGTCTAGCCCATATACACTTGCTAGACATGGGGGATGGGATATTTAGTGGAGATTATCAAGGAGAGGTGCAGATTGTCCTCTTGAACCTGGGGAAACACACCCATATAATAAGAGCTGGCCAACCCATGGGCGAAACAATGTGGAGAAAAATTCAGTTCCTGGAGGTGAAGGAAGTTGTGGATCTAGAGGAGCTGGAGAAGGCCACTGCGAGGCCCGACGCATAAGAGGAGAACTTCTATGGTCCAAGAACCCATTAGGCTCACCAGACCACCTATTGCTGGAGACTACCGGCACAACCAAAACCCAAAGGGGGAGGCAACTCCAAGCGGAGTCTCTGAGGCCTGCCACCTTGGAATCCAGAAAGGTCAGTGGGACAGACAACTTGCTGAAACAACAAAGGAAAATAACTCTTCACCCTGTACAGGGAAACATGGGGCGAAGGCGATCCCAAGAACCATGGTCAATCTATTTAGGGGTTCTGGTGGAGGGTGTGAAGAATCTGATGGGATTCTCCCCAGAAACCTGGTTTGGGACCCTCCTCGTTTGGCTAGGGAAAGGCAGGCACACTCTGATCCCGTCCCTGGGGGTGGTGTGCTGTGGAAGGATCACATGGGGGGTGCAGGGGGTAAATCAGACCAGGAAGACTGGGAAAAACCCCTTTTTAACTTCCCCGTGGGCCCACCCTTTTGATGGATGTTTGCCAACTTAAAGAAGTGGAAAAACCTAACTTTACTAAAGTGAACTACACTTCACAGAATTCCATAGGGACGGAGACGAAAAAGAGGGCTGAAGAGGCACGTAGAAGTGAAGGACAGGCAAAAAACCCTAACAGTATTTGCCAGGGTCAGGCAATTAAGAATAAGGGCCTGCACCTGAACTCAATTGCCTCACCTAAGAAGCATAAAAGGGGGAAGTAGAATGGAGCTGGAGCAGGATTTGTAAGGCTGGTAGGACTAGCAGAAGGTAAAGAGCAGGAGGATGGCAGTTTCTGAGGAAGTGTGTTCACTTAAGGGACGCCGGTGCAAGAGGAAAGCAGATTTCACCTGCAAGTCTTGACAGAGTTCTGTTTTCACAAACCCTTATTTGTCGTGGCTGCAATGAGAGAGACGTACTGAGGTTGAAAGTCTTCCCAGGTGCGCCTAGTGGCTGCGGATGTCGAGCCGTGACTGTACTGCAACCCGAGGTCCTTGTACAGGAGCAAACTGAAGGACAGGATGGGCAGGAGGGTCTCTGTGGTTAAGGCGGATGGAAGACAACCATGCTGCTGAGGGGTATGGGTCCCAAGAGTGTCTTAAGTAGTAGTAGGAGCAAAAGAAGCCGGGAAGGGGAAGTGGTCTGCAAGCGCAGTGTTCCGGAAGCTGATAAGTGAAGCTCTGAGTGCAGGCTCACTTTGAAAACCTTACTTGTAACTGTTACCAGCTCTATCATAATTTGCGTAAGAGTGGGAGCGAGTAGAAGTTGTTTGGCACTATGAAGAGTCATGATAACAATGAAAATGCATCACACGCACTTCTAATGCAAGTCAGAGTGCTTGCGTATAACAGAAAGCTTTCATTTCCATTGTTCACCTGTTTAAACGTTACCGGAGTGGTCGCGTGTCTCCAATTAAGAAGGAGAATGCTTTCCAAATCACTCGGAAACCTAAAGTTGACTTTCACAAATTGTTTAAAGGTATATACCATCAAAGAGGGGTTGCATGAGAATAAGTATGATTCTGACTGGAGCCAGAGTATAACTGTGTTGATAAAGGGGAATACAATTCTTTGTGGGAATTTAAAGTTAAAGCTCCTCATCAAAGAGTGGTTGTGTGTACCTAAATCTGTTTTTATTTTGAAGATTGGTCGTTGTAACATCTAAAACAAGACAAATCCTGTCTTCTGTGAAACCAGCCCTGTTAAGATCTATTCACCCGCATTCTGAGATTGTTAAAGTTGTTGACGGTCCAGTGTCCTCTGATAAAAGTGTGACACTGCTATCCAAAGCTGGAAGTGTGGCAATACAGCGTCAGGGTATCTACTGGAACCATGAAGGTGTGAATGAAGCTGGGGAAGGGAGTTGGATGCTTGTAAGGAGAATAAGCCACCAATCTGTAATTCTTTCACTGTTGAAGTTGAAGTTGAAAGAGGAGCTGTCTGGAAGCAGAGTCAGATTATAGTGGTGGCAATAGGACAGACAGAAGAGGCAAAGAGACTGCCCTTTTCTTATAGCCTAGAGAAAAAGAGTGCCTTGTCCACCTATGGGGGCAGGGGGTTGGAGGGTCGAAGAGTCTGGTCTTTAACACACCTTTCAATTCGAAAATATCAAGTTGGAGTAGAACTACAAGAACTGTGGTTGTGTATAATACTGTCGGAACATCTTACCCTAAAGGTGGTTGAAGTAGTGGCATAGTGTGGAACAAAGGAGCCTGTTCCCACGGTAACAATAGTAGACTGGGGTTGTTAAGAGGAGAGTAACACCATAAGAAGCATCCTGACACATGTACCAAAGACACTACAGAAGTCAGAAATACAGAGGCAAGGGAAGGCCCTGAGCTGCGTAACACCTGGAGAAGGCAGATTAAGCGTAAACCCGGAAGCCCGCAAGTTTCAAACACGCTAGATACTGAAGAGCGGGATGCCAGAACCCTGGCAAATCCCCAGCATGAGAAGCCGAAAGGGCAGGAGGCCCGAGGAAGGTGGTAGCAAGACTATGAAAGACCTGCGGTGGACAGCCGGTCCACAAACCATCGCTGATACCACTGCAAGTATAGAGGCAGAGGGTGTCCGGTCACTCATTGCAACACTGAGACAAGCGAGGAGAAGAGAGACCGTGAGAAAAAAAGTGCAGAGGAAGATAAGGCGATGGCAGTCTGGGACAAGAGACAAGATCCCTGAGGAACAAGGCTCACAAAGACATTCTCTTTCACAGTCGAAGGTAACGTGGAGAACAGGAATAACAGGAGGCCCAGAGGCAATCATTAGTCATGAGACAAGTTAACCTTGAAACTAATTAACTTAAAATGTTATGAACAAGAGAAAGAATGACTGAAAATCTGAATACTGAGAGAGTTGAACAGTGGATAACAATACCCTGGGAAAAGAGGAAAGCAACTCGATATTCTGTGGAGAAGAATAACATAAAAGAGAACAAAATGAGCCACATTTCAGAGGAACTATTAAATTGAACCATGTACAAAATCAAGTAGAATAAAACAGGCTGAACTATAATTGCACAGGAGGGAAAGCCTACCAGAGCAATAGCATTTTCTAAGGACATGCTGAAACCAGCAACCAGGAATATAGATTTTATAATAGATCCCCAAAAGGGATTCCCATGGAGGAGGGAAAACTTGATAGTCCCTTTGAAGAGTTACAGTGGCTGATCCAAGAAATCATGAGAGACTATTGGAGGATTGTGAATTAATGAAGAATCCTACAGATGGTAATAGATGTACCCTCAGGAGAAGGAAGTCATAGGGCCTCATTACACGGTAGGCGGTAACCATGGTTATCGCCATGGTTTCTGCCGGTATTTTACTGTGTCCGCCTTGGTGGATGGCAGAATTACCGCCCTACTCCAAGGTGAGTGGGGGCGGTAATTCCCCATTCACCAAGGCACTTCCCCATTCCCATTTTTGCCCACATGGGGCATAATGGGAATGGGGAAGGCGCTAATTACGGTACCGCAAATTGCCGTAATTAGCAATTAACGGCTTAACAGCCGTTAAGGTCGGGTCCTGCAAAGGGAACTCGTAGTAAGGCGGTAAGGGTTTACTGGTACCGGTGCCCTTACCGGTACCGGTAAACCCTTACCGCCTAACGTGTAATGAGGCCCATAGTCTTATCTGTACCTAAGTTAGTTTTCATAGTGGCAGGGGTCAGTTACGTTAGTTTTAGACCGGGGACTTATTCCTTTGGACATTCACAAATGACAGACGAGCACCTTAGTAACATATGCAGGGACCACCCAGAGTGATAGGGAAAGTTAGGTCTTATAATTTTTATTTTAATAAAATCTCATGAACCATCTTCCTCAGAGTGTCCGCGTCCTTCTTCGGACTCACCACAAGCCCATAACGAGGCTATTTTGCAGGCCTCCCTTTTTCCTTTTAGTTTGGGGTTTTCTAAAGTGGTAGAACCAGTTGGTTGTTTAGGATACAGACAGAACAATTTTTAATTTTGGACTTGATGTGCACCCTTAGCTTCAGTTTTGCTAGGTAAGGAACTTCCCTCATAGCAATAGCACTAGATAGGCGTTTCTATTTATTTATTTAATTAAACGTTGTTTACTATGACCCAATGTAGTCAGAGTTCTTCCTCTGGTTCACCACAATACCCACTGAGAAAAGGAACAATTGTTACCCCTTTTCTGTAATCCTTAATAAAACCTGTAAAATGTAAAATGTTCTAGCGACTCTTTGAATTCTTTAGGTCATCTGTGACAGGAGGCTACTCAAATCAGCAGCGATTATCAGCGAACATTTGCAGGTAGACCTGGGAAGCTGTGTACTCCGTCATGACAAGGAAACATTATTAACCTGCCTTCACAGAAATGTCGCACCACTGGTACATTGAGCCCTCGAAAAGTACTGATTTATGAGACAGGGATAAGCGATATTATAGATCCCAAGAATGGGACCCCTCAACCCATAGGAGAAACATGTAGCCTGTGCTGGGCACAAGCAAGTTATAGTGCACTGCTATACTTGAGGTGGGCGGCTATATGCTTTGATATTGCCCCGAGTCCAAACCATATGAGCTGATGGACATGAGTAATGTTTGTTCAAGTTCTGCCAAAGTATAGTGGCAAAAATGGTGGTCCGATCCCATATGGAAGAGGTTGGGTAATCTGACCCAAGGTCAGCCATGCTAGCCTAAGGAAGGCAATGGCAGGTATAATGGCCCAGTAACAATCAAAAGGGCAATGGTCGGATCCTTATTAGACCTAAGCAAATAGATGTCAATATGTTCAGACCTTGTATTCCCAGACCAGGTCACAATGGACATACTACTTCAAATCACCTGTGTCCACGGAGAGTGGGAACTAAACGCCAATGCCCAGTCATCCCTTGAGGTACAGGGACAGTTGGTCTTCATTGAGGAGACTAATTCCCAGACTACCTGTACTTATAGTCCTAGGGTCTGAGGTGCAGGTATTCTCCCACTGACTAAATCAGACTCTAAATCATATGCTCAGAAGAATTTCCTTCCAAAGAGGATGCAACAATTTCATGGCTCAAGGAAGGATGCTGGTATGCCCCAGGGATTTTGAAGAGCAAAAAACCTGTTACCGAAAGGAAAGCTATTATATGCCAAAAGCGAAGGTACTTCACGGAAATTAGACTAGAAAGAAAAATGTATGGGGGCGGCAAATGGAAAAGTGGGGTCGACTGCGGCATGGGATGAAGTTCAATTCAGGGTTCCAGGGAAGACCACCCACTATGTGATGTCAACCCCAGAGCTGTTTTATGTCAGAAACCCGTAGGTTTCCTCCCCATTCTTCCAAGTCAAGAGAGAGAACCAATTCTCTTCACTCATGCCTAAAATCACCCCCAGAAATAGCGAGAAAATCTTGTCCACAACGTCTCAGGCTCACATGCACATTGCTCATGAGTGCAGTCCATGAGCATCAGAAAAGCAGAAGTGCTGTGCACCCATTTGTGGCCCGAGGAATAGTCCTTGGACATCTGCTAGCTTACCCCAGCTTTGCTGACACAAAGGATGTGTCTCAGCACATGAATCAGAGGCATATCGGAAATCAAAGAAACATGTCGGAAAGAGAGAATACCATTGCAGAAACAGGAAGCTGCCATGACAGAGCTGCCTGATTCCAAGATTGCAGCCCAGTTAATTATACCCTCAGCCCATGCCAATCAATCAATAGATTGGCTACACCTGGGACTGGGGCGAGTGTTAAATGACATCAGCCAATCTATGAGGCTTGCCTGTAAGTCCTTGCAGGTGCAACCGCTCAAACACTTATTGAACATATTAGCCCATGGCCCAAGATATAAAAGGGGGCCAGACTTCAGTGATGGCTTAGGTGTTTGGAGATGGTATGAGAGTGTGAGAATGAGTTAAAGAAGGAATATATAGAGGAATATGTGTGAATAGTTTGAGATCAGATTTAAGAGGGAGGAGTGGAACAGTCAGGAGGAAGTGAAGGAATGGTAACCATCCAGAGGAAGGTTCAAGTCAAGAGAGAGGACCATCAGGAAGACAGAGGAAGGTCAGACACAAAGAAAAATCAAGAGGAGGGAAGAGACAAGATGAGGGAAAGGGGGCACTAGAGATGGCAGTGACCAAAAGGATGAAGGAGGTAAGTCAACTTGAGAGAGGAATAGCCTGGTTGACATAGCACAGAGAATTGGCAGGGTCCAAACCTAAAATTACACAAGAGCCTTTGTTATTGATCAGTGTAATTATTTAGTGAAGTGAAATTTGAGGAAAGTTAAGAATTGTGATTGTGTTCTTTTTAACTCACTTTTGCGATTTATTAATGCTGAGAGGAGTTGATTGTGTTATGACACGAACAAAGTGTTTTTTTTATATTTTCGTGCTAATTTCTATTACTTTTAATTTAAATAAATACCAATATATTTCATTTACACCGGCCTGGTTCTTGGCTCACTGTTAGCTCAGGGGAGAGAGATACAAGGGGCATGACATGTGTCTGAGATAGGGCTAAAAAAGAATCTGTTAAACAGTTTGTTGCATAACCACGTGAGAGGGCAGGGAAGGAACTCCCTGTGTTGAGGGTGAGTTCTCAATAAACCGTTACAGCGCGCATGAGTGAAGCTAGCTGGCAGCCATACCCTAGATCTGGTGGAACTAGCAGGTTCACCAGTGACAAAAAAAGAACACTTGCATAGTGGTTTGGAACCAGCGTTCACTAACTGGAGGGTCCCTTGGTACTGGAGACCAGTAGCTGTCACAGAGGCTGACACGGAGTGGAAAAAGTCATGGAAAAAAAATGCGAGCCTGTGATAGGAGCCAGCACAACTAAATCAAAGAGGTAAAGTCCAACAAAACACTGTCCTTGGTAGGTGTCCATAATGGCAATAGCCTGAAAATGTACCTGGAAAAGACATGCAAGAAATAAAATGTTACCAACTCTGAGAAGTACCATTCTCACCCCTCTTTGTGATGAGGGAGTCCACGGGTGCAGCGAGCTACTGACGAACTGTGAATGGCCTACTTTATGGTGACCTTATCTACAAGCAATTGTTGAACTTGAGCCCAGGGAGATGCTTTTAACAGAGACTACTAGTCTTGAGCATTCCCCACAATTTCCAGTTCTATTGATCTCACTGTGTTCAAAAAGATATATCATACATTGCTTTAAAATAAATCATGCCCCTGTCCTGAAAGGTAGAGCACAATTAAACTTATTTTGTTACCCCAAGACTGCCACTTAGTCCATCTGTTGATCCGCTGCAATGTAACATAACCCTACATATGTAGGTGGTGATATATTGCCTATAAAGAAGACTGCCACCTAAGGATTAATGTGTCTTATCCTACAATAATTTTGGCTGTCTTAAAAGAAACCAGTATTTCCTTTTCCTGAAGGAGGGTTGGTGTCAGCGGTGAAGAGGTCTGCAGCTTTGGTGATGGCTGCAGCCAGGTCCCTGCGCAGCAGTACCACTACCACTGTTACCTGCTACTACCTGCCTGCAGTTGGGATCCAGTGCTCTTCAGAGGGGCAGGCTAGGAGCTCAGCAACCATCACTCTCCTGAAGTTGAAACTTTAGCAACATGCGTTTCATTCCATTGCTTCCACCTCCTGTTGGATTGGGGACTAGGAGCGAACTAGGCCTTTAGGGAAAGCACCAGCCAATTGTAAATCTGGCTAAACTGACGGCTACATACAAGGCACAGGGCCTCTGCTACTGACCTGCCTGTGCATATTGCTGGCATGTCTGTTGTCACAGCGCTACCTGGAACCAAGAAGCACGCCAAGACCAGAGACTCAAGTACAAACTCTAATTTAGGGGAAACTGACATACCTAATTATAAACGGGATCTTCCTAGAACCAAAAATATAATGATGATTTTTTTTCTATGGGGTTTACCTAGGCCACTCTGCCCTGGGGGGCTTCTACAAACAACTTCCCTGCTATCTATGGCTTGCAAATCCTCTGGGTCTCCCGAATATCCTTCCTGGTCCTTACAGTGCATAAAGAGGACATGTGACACCTTTGAAATTGGACTAGTTGGTGTCTTTCCGGAGTGTCCTGTACCCCAAGACTAACTAAAGAGCATAGCCTTGCCAGCAAACGGGTCAGCAGGACCACCTGGTGTGGAGGACAGGACAGATGTCCCTTTCAGCCTGGCCTCATCATGGGTTCTTCTGCTTCTTCTCTTCTCACCTCTGTGCTCTTAGTATAACCTCCGTGGCTGACTATTCCCTTGACTAAAAAAGGTGGGACCCGGATCAGTGTCTACTACTACCAGGATGGAAGTCTAGAAAATAAAATACCTGTGGTAGACACATGCGGTTCTTGTAACTCTGACCAGACACCTATTGTCATCGATCTCACTCAATCACACTCAATCACCCTCCATTCACAGCATTTTCTTCCTGCAGGAAAATGCCTGTGCTCAATGGTTCAATGTACAGAAATAGGCGATGGGGTTAGTAAAAGTGGCTCAGAAAAACTCAACGCAGAATATTACATTTAACAACCAATTCACTTTTCTTAATCCACAGACATCAGCCCATACTTGCAGCCTCAATGTCTTTCCTCTGGCCATTTAGTGTTCACACCCTATTTCAAAATGTTCTTATGGCCAAATGACAGTGGCAAAACAAGGACAATCTAAAATAAAAGATCATGCGTTCCAGCTCAGACTTGCATATATTTTCTTTGATGCACTGTGTAATATACAAACAATTGTTACAATAAAAACATTGATTTTTGTACATTAAACTATTGAGCACAGAAATGTTCCTGCAGGATAAAAAAAAATTGTGAAGGGAGCGTGACTAAGTGAGAACGAGGACGATGAATGTTTGGTCAGAATTACGAGAAACAGATGTGTCTCCCAAAGGTGTTCTTTTTCTCTTACTTGCATCTCCTCCCACCTGGTCGTAACTAGGGACGAGATGGCCCACGAGAAACCTGCCTGTTATGTCTGACTACAGGACTACTTCCCTCCTCCCCATTCTTTCTTTCACCACCTGTTCCGTCCTTCTCTGCTGTGCCACCTTCTCCTTCTTTTGTTATAACGTTCTCTCTACCACTTTCCCCTCTTGTTATTACTAATTTCTCATCCGCTGTACTGCCATTACTTCCTGAGGTTACTCTCTTCGACATCACTGTACAACCGTACCCCCTGATGTTATCTCTTCCACTGTCCCTGTATATCATCTACCTCCTTATTTTGCCAAATCCTCTATTCCACTTTTGCTACTTAATGCTACCATCTCCACCTGCTGATGTTACTACTCCAATCGCCCCTGTGCCACCTTCACCACCTTATGTTTCCAGCTTCTCTTTACCACTTTCGCTATCATATGTTACACCTCCTAGGTGCCATCCTCTCCTCTCGATGTTGCCACCTCCTCTTTTCTTCGTGGTATTAGCAGCTCCTCCTTTAATCTCTTAGCTCTCAACACCTCATCTTGCTCACAAGTCTGTAACACTGATTGCAAAGCTCTATCCTCTGCTTTCTCTAGCTCTCCCCAATCTTCAGCCACGGCCAAATTCAGGTCTCCTCGTCCTCCAACCCACACTGTCTAAAAGGGATCCTTGGGGTTTACAATGGTCTCCATTTAGGAAACGTAAACGGAGAAAGTATAATTTCTAGGTGCCCCATTCGAGCGTGGGAAATGTTCCTAGTGTGTAGTATTCTGGTGCCCCTGGTTTAGACTTTTTTCCATTCTAAAAACAGTGCTACATATAGTAGGTAACAAACAAAAGGCGAGGCCAGCAAGATTTACTTGCACCAGAAAGCAACGCGGGCTGTTGTGCCTGTTGCAAGATTTAGTTCCAGATTCTTTAGCTGTGGGGATATATTTCATGTAATCCATGCCTTGTGACAAGTTGTCCTGAGCCAGTATGTTCATCTTTTAAGAGGACACTGGAACTCTTTTAATGTCCTATTAGTCCAGATCTCACTATACCCGTTTAGGTCATTTCTCGTTTTGTGTTAGGCGTCATCTGGGTTAGAGGGCAGACAGTCACTTCCTAGATCTCGTCAGAATCACGTCATGTGATGTCATTTCCTGCAATATCGGATCAACGGTCACATTTTGCCATTAAATGGGACACCATCGTCTTGTCAATTACTAGTTTTGTAAACTTCAAAAATACTTTTTTTGTGTCATAAAATGTTGTCAAGTACGGATATGAGGAGAGACTTCCATAAGATGCTTGCATTAGCATTAGACTGCCAAGGCCAGATATGTTGGTGCAGAATGTGGACACAATGGCCGTGGGAATTGTCCACGTGCGCCATTGCAAACTTCCCGACTTTGCTGAAGACATGGTGGTGGATCAGACCAGGACCTCTGTACTGTGGCAATGTCAAAGTGAGTGACACCCTGAAAAAGGCAAAGGTGTGTCTCAGTCCCAGGAGCTGGAGATGAAGGCCAGAAAGGAAGAGTTGTAGCTGCTTCCACATCCTAAAGCAGTGGTCTTCAAACTTTTTTGGCCTGGGCCCCCCCTGAGCAAAGTTTGGGCAGGCCGGGCCCCCGCAAAAGTGCCATATGTACAGTATGTAGAAATCGCTATAAACTTTTGAGTGTCGTCACCATACCCTACTCCCAGTAAAGACCCTGGGCTCTCCCCACCCTACTCCCACCACTATCCCAGTGCTGCCGCCCATCCTGCTCCCACCACAGTCCCATAACACAAGCATACACACATCCATACACATTTGAGTAAAAAATAAATCGCCATAAACGTACCTTCTGCAGGGGCCTGCGCGTGGTTGCTAAAATGCCCTGCTCCAGGTTGCTCTGCCCGTATGTGCGAGGAGGCGCAGGAGCACCCCCTCGCACATACATACATGCAGTGCCCCAGCCAGCATTTCCAATGAGCTATGCAAGGCTGGCGAAGCAAAACACCCCCAGCGTTGCATGACTCAGTGATTATGTGCGGCTGAGGAAATGAACTGTCAAAGGCAAACAGTGTTTCCCTTTGACAGTTCAGCCAGCCCAGGAGCACTCCCTCAGCTGGAAAAAGCAGCTGAGGGAGTGCTAAGTGTTTCACTGGGCTGGTTCCTCGGCTCCTCCATAATGGGTGAGGTGGCCACCCCTCACCCATGGATCAGCCGGCAGGCTTGGACTGGCCTCTAGGGCGATGACCGTACCAAAAATGCAAATTACTAGTGTAGGCCAGTCAAAATGGGCCACTTTTTTGGCCAATGTGGGCCAGTTTGAGGAGTTGCTTCACTATGCAGCTAGTAGTTTTGACCATTGTTGCTGAATAAATATTCTTTAAATATCACAATTTGTTTACATTTGAACAAAAACAACCCCTTGGGTACTATTCAAACAGTCTGTGACTAAAGGACTGAATATCCATTTGCAACTGCTGGCCATTTTTTCATTGGTGCCTAACACAATTTTATGGTCCAGTCTGACCATGTGAGCTGCCCCTTCCCATTTCCTCCAATCTAAAAAAAAATGTTTTTGAGCTTGAAGACCTCTGCCCTAAAGCAAATATTTATTTGGCAAAGCAGGCGCTACCCCTCCTGTACTTGCAGAGAACCTCTTGGGGTAGAATACCCCAGTGGCTTTCTGAACCTTGGCCCCAACCAATCGCCCTCTCATGCTGGGTGAACAGTGCAGCATCACCTACATCAGACGTACTTGAGGGAGAGAGGGAGGGGCACTAGAGACAAAGGAAATAGAAATGGACCACTAACGTCGGCAAATAGTATGTTACCGCTCTGCCGCTCCCGCTTCATGTTTGCAGCAAGAAAAGATTGTTGCGGGAAGGTCGTTTGTCAGGGGGTCTATCAGGGACATCTCATTCTGGATTTTTGTGATGAAAACAAGTTGCACCATTTCACTTTTTGCTGGAAGTTGGTAGCATTGAAGGGGCTTAAAACCGCCAGGTTGCCCATCTTTGCACTTCCTGTGTACGTCCCGGTGTCTAGAATTGCACTGGTAGACCCCTACGCCTCAGGGAAAAGGAGGCTGAAGGGGTTCGGAAGAAGATCCACCCCAGCCCTAGTGGAGAAGGCTCCAGACCAAAACAAGGGTAGCCTTCCCACTGTTGCTTGGCTGTGGAGGCTCCTTCCTGACAAAGGAAACACAGAGGGAGCTGCAAAGTAGTTACACATTTACCTCTCCTGATTCCCCATTCACAACTTGTGTGCTTTGCCATCTTTAAAATGGTGAAGCGATAGCATTCCCTCCTGCGCTAAACTTTGGTAGTCAATGCAATTAATGTATCGTCTGTGGTGTGTTATTCTGTGCTATGCCTGGTTTCAGTCTCTGGGTGAATGGGGCTAGTTCTCGCGGATGTTCCCGCCCTATTGTTTGACTGCCTTGCGTTGAGCCATGCCCATTAACCTGAGGGTGGCTAAGCTTCAATGTGTGGAACACTGTGCATGGGAGCGGTTGGGCCACCGTTTTCGCTTTGAGAAAAACAAGATGCAATTTTCGAATACTACCACCAGATGGCACGGTTACACAAAGCAAGTGAATCTATTACAGACGGTGTCGACTGCATAAGAATATTCGCCACCGGCTTTGGTGTTACGCAGCTGGCATCTAGGAAGGAGCTTCAGGTTCAGTGGAACCCACCCAAGGCGCCTTTGTCAGGTTTTACGCTTGGCCGGTCAAGTGAATCCCCGAGACATGTTCTCTATAGGCCCCCACATCTTACTTTCCTTTTAAATGTGGTATAGGATCTAGTGAAGTAAGTATTACAGCGGGGCACTCTCCCCACATGCCAAGACCGGTTTCCTAGAGAAAGGCGGCTGAGGGGCTGCTGAGGCAATTCCCAGGCGTGTGAATTATGGGGATACCATACTCTTTTTTTTTGGATCCTTTGCTATTACTTGCGACAGCAAAGTAAAACAATTGTTATCAGTCGGACGAGGGAGGCACCCGGGGCAGTGGTGCTCAGGCACGCCCATTTGATATCAATCCCTGACAGTGGTGTGTATGTTGTTATGTGAGTAGAGGTGCAGTTAGTGGCAATACCTTTCATTTGCCCGAGTACTTGGCATATTATGGCAATGCCTGGAAAATGGTATGAATACCCAGGCATATGAAACCATACCTATCCATTGGTGGCAAAATGTACAGGATGAGGGGAATATCTGGCAATCTGACATGAATACACTTGAATGCCCTGGGCGTACAATGGCAAATGCTGGCATGTGACGTGAGTACCACAGAAAAGGGGCGAGTGCCTGTACTTATGACTGTAATACCTGTTATACGATAGCAATGCCTGCCATATGATGGGAAACCAGAGCACATCATAACAATAGCACAAGGTTTGAAATCTCTGGGAGCTATTTAGCTTATGTATGGCCTAACCTGTTCGTCACCTCGCGTGGATTATTTTTATAGCTGGAAGGAGGTTTTTTCTTTTTTTTTTTACATATAAAAACACTACTACGAGGCTATCGCGGGAAACATATTTGTTTTACGTCATAAATGCTGGGAAGCTTTACGAAACGATTTGTACAGCAAGAGCGTGGTGGTGCGACGAGAGATCTAAGAACTCATTCATGAATCCTCGAGAAACGAGACACGTGTCATTTTGGTGAATAATAAATGCTACAAATCTGAGGAAAAATCGAAGCTATTTTCCTAAACAGCCTTATGAAAAAAATAAAGGCAATACAGGCGTTGTTGAGGGGCGGTCCAGGGTGTATACTATATAAGATGCAGGGTTTGTTTCCAAAATGAAGGTTGGTGATGCGACTCCCAACGGTGGCCCACGGCGCCCAAGAACTTGGGGGGGAAAAATCAACAGTCCTTTCACACTTGGCGATTAATAATCTCTCCACCTACCTTCAAATTCCCCTGCGTGGTGAAGGCTCTCTCACACATGGTGCATGAGAACTGCTTTTCTTCAGTGTGGGTCCTTTCATGGATTTCCAGAGCTCCATGGGAAGGGAAGGCATTCTGACATACTGAGCAGAGGTGCGTGTTGGAGCTGCTCTCGACGGGACGCGACATCACACAAGAGGGAGGCAGTGCCTGCAAAAAAGACACCATATGGGGTAGTCCTTCTGAATGTGCCATTGGCTCCAGAGCTGATGGTGCCTGGCATGGCGGGTTACCCTCCAATGCCCATGTCTTTGACCATTGCTCTGGTGGCACCTGAACTGGTGGAGGAGTTTCTGCTGCCTGCAGCCACATCCCGGATGGTGCTTCAGCTGGTGGAGGAGTCCCTGCAGCCTGGGTCTTTGGCTGCAGCTCTGTTTGTGTTGGGGCTGGCAGAGAAGTTTGCGTTACCTGGTGCTGCTGCTCATAGGCTGGTGGTGGAGTTCTGGCTGCTTGTGTCCTGGGTCCCAATTCTGCAAGGTCATGCTCTGGCAGAGGGGAATCCTCCTCTGTCTGAGGCTTTGACTGCAGTTTTGATGGTGAATGGGCTTGTAGGGAAGTTAACTCCTCCTTGGGCTTCGGCCACAGGTCCGATGGTGCTTGTGTTGGTGAAGAAGTTAATGCTGCCTGGGGCTTCAGCCACAGCTCTGATGTGACATGGGGAGGCTGATGAGTTCCTGTTGCCTGATTTTTGGCCCATAGTTCTGATGGTGCCTGGGCTGGAAGAGGAGTTATTGCTGCATGGGGCTTAGGCCAAAGCTCTGATGAGTCCTGGGCCGGCGAGGGAGTTCTCTCAATTTGGGTTTTCTGCCACAATTGTGAGGACACATGGCCTGGCGGTGGAGTTCCCACTGAATGGAGTTTTGACAATAGATCTGATGATGACTGGGCTGGCAGGGGAGTTATTGCTGCCTGGGGTTTTGGCCAGATCTCCGATTGTACCTGAACAGGCGGTGGCGTTCCTGCTGCTTGGAGTCTTGGCCACAGCTCTGATGGTGCCTGAGCAGGAAGAGGAGTTCCTGCTGCTTGGGGTTTTTGCCACAGCTCTAATGGTGCCTGAGTTGGAAGATGAGTTCCCGTTGCTTGGAGTTTTGGCCACAGAGCTGATGGTGTCTGAGCCGGAAGAGGTGTTATTAGCGCCTGGGGCTTTGGCCAAAGCAATGATGGTGCTTGGACTGGTGAAGTAATTGTTGAAAGAGGCTTCGGCCACATCATTGACAGTGTCTGGGCTGGTGGAGTAGTTCCTACAGCTTGGGGCTTCTCATGCGTATAAGGGGGGGATTTGCTTGCCCCGGGGTGGTTCCTCAGCATGTGGCTCATCAGGCTAGTTTTCTCAAGGAACCTCTGCTTGCAAATCAGGCATTGGAAGAGGCCCTCAATACTGTGGACCTTCATATGCTGCCCCAGAGAATCCAAGGTGGGGAAAGGAACTGAGCAGACGTAGCAAGCATGCCCAGCAACATCCTGCAACGACTCTCGAGGGCTCAGGTGGCTTTTGTGCTTTGTGTTCTGAGGCCGTGGCAATCCTGGCATGGATTCATATTCCATTGACTCCTCCAAGAACTCTGCTCCCTCATCCTCAGGGTGGGTTACAAAAGCAGAGATGGCACTTAATTTGTCAGACTTGAAGCCCTTCTGCATATCAATGCTGGCGTCTACCGACAGCGTGGCTGCAGGTGGAGTGTACAGAGGAGGGCTGGTAGAGACTGGTGGCAGCAGTGGAAAGTCGCAAGTAAAATCCATGTCCACTGGGTCCTTCTTAGGGATGGAAGTGGTGGCTTCGCCTCCTATGCTGGAGACCTCTGAATCCACCGGGCCCTGCTGCTTTTCATTCTCAGATCCGCTAGCCTCCAGTGAATCCTCATCAGTGATGTCCTCCTCTGAGAAGTCCTGCTCATGGAAGCTTTCATCCAGGTTGCCCAGCTTAGATCCTGCCCCCTCGGGAAGGTCGCCATTGGGGATCTGGCCACCCAAATGCATCCTGATGTGCTGCTGCAGAGTCACAGCATTAGTGAACTTCTTCTGACAGATGGGGCAGGAGTTCTGTGTTTTGGCAGCTGGGCTGGACTTGTGACCAACAAAATGGGCCTTCAGATTGCCTCGAGTGGAGAAGGCCCGGCCGCAGATCTTGCACTTGAAGGGTCTCTCCCCGCCATGCTGGCTGTAGTGGAGCCGCAAGGCTCTGGGGCAGCTCAGAACTCTTAGGCAGATGATACACTGGTTTGGACTGCTGGCCTGCTTGTCGATCTTCTCTACTAGCTGTTGGAGCTTAAATGTCTCTGAAGAGCCCAGTGGGTCGACAACATATGGAAAAGGAAACGTACTCGTCTTGAAGTGGTTGGCCAACACAGCCCAGCTAGGCAGTGAGTTTGCCAGTTTGCCAAGCTGCATTCGACCACTGCCATTATCTGCTGGCACTTCCCGGTCGGCAGGAGGAGTGTTTTCATCGGCTTTGCTCTTTGTGCCAACATTGATGTTCTTTAGTGGAGTAGAGTTCTCACCTGGCTTCATAAGGAGGAACTTGTTAAAGGATGGGAGGGTTTGGCTGGCAGAAAGCAAGGTGAGACTTTCAGTGGCCGACAGTGCTGATAAGAGTGGCTTCTTCTCCGCCGGCTCCTCATCGGATTTCTCAGGAGGCACAGACATGCCATAGGGAAGACCATTACCATTCAGCATGTAGTCCAGGTGCTCAGGCACAGGGTGCGGGTTCATTTGGATGTGGGGGTACTTGTCCTTGTGCCGCTGGAAATGTACTTTCAGGTTGCCACGGGTGGTGAAACGGTTGCCACAGATGTTGCACTTGTAGGGCCTCTCCCCTGTGTGGGAACGAAGATGGATCTGAAGAGCACTGTCACTGCCAAACACCTTGGCACAAAACCGGCACTTGTGCCTACCCGACGACCTCTCTTGAAGGCTTTCGGCGTAGGCAGCTTCCCCATTTTTCTGCTTGAGGAGACTTGGGACAGGCTCCACCACCCGCGCCCCTAAGAACATGCCAACCTGGGGAGCGAGGATCCCAGCTGGGAAAGTGGTGTGAGCCGAGAGCAGTTGGCCTGGTGATGAAGTGGTCAAAGAAGATGGGCCATGGCCTGATTTCTCTTCAAAGTGTGAGGGGGTCTTTGGCTTCATACTGGACATGACAGGCAGGGAACTCTCGCTGAATGGGTTCCCCAATGGATTGTACAGTTGAAAGAACGCTTGCTTGGGCATCTCAGGTACTGACATCGTTTTGGCTACTTCAGGCACTTGGTTCAACTTGATAGCATTGAATGAAGGCATGCTCTTACTGCCACCCACTGGTGAGGTTGGTGAGGGCCCTCCACTGGCAGCCACTGGCATGGCTGGCTGAGCCAAGGACCCAAGCATGAGCACCTGCCGGCAGATCTGCTCCGTCATCTGCATCTGGTGGATCTGCCTTTGCTGAAGGATGCGCAGCTCCTCCAAGATCATCGGAATGTTGAGGGGGCTGCTGGGTGGTGCTCCCCCTGATGAGGCATCATGTGGAGCCTGACCAGCCTTTGGGCTCAGGGCACGATCCTGGTTCAATCCGCCACCAGGTGTTAGAAATGGCTGCGACGAACCACCGTCCTTGCTTCTGGGCTCCGACCAGTAGCTTCTGGATGCCCCCATCCCTGGAAAGCTTGTGACCCCGGAACTCTTGCAGTCACCATTGGTTGGTGTGGCCCCCACCCTTGGCACCTGCATCTCGGGGGTCCCAGCACCTGGGCCTTGAGTATCCGAAGCCCTGAAAGCTGCACCTGGCTCTGTGGGCTTCACACGCTGAAGGGTTACTGGGGCTCCATCTTCCTGGTTGGCCACAATCACAACCACTGGGTCGTTTAGTGGGCAGCGGTCCCTGTGCTGGGCAAGGTCCTCCTGCTCCTCAAATTGAGCACAGCATTTGGCGCAGACCAGCAGCTCCTCGTCAGCTGTGTCGCCTGTAGAAATCAAGAAAGAGAAGAGAATTAGTCTTTACTGAGGAATATTTCAGAATCTAATGCTCAGTGTTTCTATTTCTTTATATAATACAATATGAAAAAACAAATAAAAAGCTGTAGATAAATTAGCATTTAAGATACAGCCTAAAAACATAAAAGATCAGGCATTAAAGCAATGTGTCTTAGCAGGGCACAGTTCCCATGTCTCGTGAAGTTACAAGGGTGCACTCTCTTGGCATTGCTTTGGGCACAAGGTGCAACATGAGGCTACAAAGAGTAATTGCAACTTTTTAGCTGATGGGTAACATGGCAAAGGCGCAGGTTGCACAAAACGGAGAATGATTAAATGGTTAACACAAAAACAATAGAACTTCAGGTGGGGGAAAGCAGGCTGGTATTCTGTGTAAAAAGGTCGTTCCTAAAGGAACATTTCTTTTGTTGTTTTCGGATGTATTCCTTTTTTTTTTGGCAGGAGAGCTTAGAATGAAAGGTGGGGAGGGAAATGTGGAAAGAGGCACCAAACACTAATATGGAGGGGCTTGTGGACAGGTGAAAATGTTGCACATGTGTTATTTCCAAGGTAGGGGGCAGTGTTCCTCATGCTCCTTGATTACAGCAGTGGGGGTGGCTCTTGGGGAGGAGGGATGGAATTAGCTGATGCCATTTTAAGACAAATAGACATTTTTCTAAAAGTATGTACTGTGTACTAGATTGTTAGTGGAAAATTAGTAGGAATAGGTGTAGGAGCTGTGCAAGGGACATTTTCTGAAGTTGAAAGTTCCTAGATCAGTGGAAAATGCGGTTCTGAACTGTCCGCGAAGCACAGATCTTATCGTGAAGTGCAGATGGGTTCTCGGACACGTCATCAGGCCGCGCGCCAGCCTATGGTAATGTGGCACTGTCCGGAAGGTCCGTAATGAAGTAAGGTGTGCGTAGACGTCTACGGGTGAAAAACCAGTTGAAATAGTTGCAAAGAGTGTATAGAAGTGTTAAAAATGATTCTAAGGGTGGGAAATGGCAGAGTTTTAAGGTGACATTTTGTAAATTGGACACAAATATTGCTATATTGGGCAAGTATGATATTAGTAAATTGTAGGAAAATAGCATGCACTGGTAAAAACCCATGAATTTCACTGAAAAAACATTGTTAAAGGGACGTTATGGTTAAGTTGCACTAATAAAAACCTATGAAATTCAATGAAAAACGTTGTAGAAGGGACGTTATGGTTACAAGTAAAACCAAACCCCCAGAAATTCACCAGTTATGGTAAGCTAGGCAACCATAACCCGCGGCACCACCGTGCACTGCTAAGACTAACACCCAGGACATCAAAGATGACATCACAAATGTCATTGATGACATCACTGATGACATCACATGTGAAATACATTCTGATGAAAAGTCCCTATAAGGGGTTGTGTTTATATTGTTGGTAACAAGATGTCAGGGGTGATCGTTAGACCTATCATGAACTACTTACTCTATTTTAGAATATACTCGTCTAAAATCATTGTATTGGAGTGTTGTTGTTAATACAGAAACCTTATCATATATAAAGATAGGCAATGACTGCAGCATGCACCACAGAAAAACAATATTTATAATCTTGTAATTTTGGATAGTACAATAATGAATGCTACCTTATCAGAGTTTTGAACAATGTTAAACATGTAGTAACTAGCGAACAATTGAAGACTTACAGCACTTGTGCTAGTTCAAACAATACATATGAAGAACCACAATGCATACAAATCAGAGGCACATACAGGAAAACTAAGTAAGGAAGAAAGAAACAGCATCATCAGAAAATGTTAATAACATTAACGTTTATCTTCATGTATACAAATGAATTGTGTGTTTGAGGCCTGCTCATTTCCATATGTACGTGCACCATGAGCTGAGACCAAACCCTAAGGAAAGGACTTTAAGAACATATGACAAGGTTAACGTCTAGATTTATAGCTCCATTTCAATTTTAATATTCTGACCGTCAGTGAACAAAACCACCCGGCCTACATATGTCAGTGAACAAAAAGAAGTGGCCCAGATATGTGATGTCATCAATTACATTTGGGATGTCATCTTTGATGTCCTGGGTGTTATTCCTAGCAATGCACTGTGATGGCGCGAGTTATGGTTGCTTAGCTTACCATAACTGCCGAATTTCTGGGGTTTTTCGGTTTTACTTGTAACCATAACGTCCCTTTAACAAAGTTTTTTCATTGAATATATATATATATATATATATATATATATATATATATATATATATATATATATATATATATATATATATATATATGTATTTGACTGTGGAGATGGGTGGAGAGATCTTTACCTGGCTAAAGTACCAAGTCTGCCCTAGATTTTTTATATAGGGCAATCCATAGTCTGTTGGTGATGGCTATGCATTTAATTAAGAGGGTTGTGCTGTTGAAAAGCATATTTATCAACTAAGGCAAGGGATATAACCAAATGTCATTATCCTATCATTATAATTATCTTAGGATATTTGTGCATTGCAAACTGGGCATGTGCACAGCCACCCTTACCTTGAGGCACAGCCCGTACTTTAAGTGGGATACGAAATCAATGGGGGAAAGGGTGGGGCTTGTGTAAAGTGAGTGTGACCAAGTGGAACAGGGCATGGAATAAAGGAGGGACAGATGACTTAGGAAAGGGACACCTGCCCAAAACAAGCAATGCATCACAAGGCACTGCAAACACGTACTTTTGTCCGTCCAGCATGGTCTCGGGTGGTCGTTTTTGCACTCAGTCTGCGTACAGTAAACACAACTAAATCTGGTTCAATTTCCAAATTAACTGCTGTATATAAACTAATCACATTCTGACTTGGTATATAGGCAATTCAATCAGCAAGTAAGTTGCCTTCATTCTCAAGTGCTAATTTGGTGTTTCAGTTTCCCTTCTGTCTGCCTGTCCCGTGATCATCTGTAGGGTAATACTATGCACCTATTCCCTATGGGGGTACCCGTCTTCTCAAACTATAGTCCATGTCACTTTAAATGTGCTTTTGCCTTCCAAAGAGCGACTTCTAGGGGTTAACCTATCCCTGACATCTTCGATGAGCCCTGAAATCTCCCGGGAGTGTACCCATGAGAAAGGGGAGGAAGACAAATAGCACCAATGTAAACTGCTTGGTACTTTGCATAAAATCAAATTGGCACATTTTGGGATCATAAGAACAAACCCACATTTTTATATATGACTATATATGACATATGTGTGACAGTGATTTCATCAGCCCATACCCCTTCTCAGCACATAATGCACACCAACCTTTGTGCCAATTTAATTTATAACGCTCTGCCAGTAAAGTGACCTCAAACATACATCTGGAGAGAGTTATCCTTTGGGAGTGCGGTGCTGACTGTGCTGTTTTAGGAGGCAGATAGCTACCCTGCATACACTTCTGTGGCAGCGTCCCTACCACACACTCACAAGCTGCTACTAGTCTGGGACTAAGGGAGCCCTAGCAGAACCCCAGCTGAAGGCCAGTCCTTGGAGACTGCCATGGCTCCGCCCCAGTTAACCCCAGCCCATTTTAGGCCCTGGACCCAGCTACAATTCAGCAAGGCTAAGAAACCCAATAGAAGGATTGGGGTGGCAGAAATGTTATTCTCATATAAAATCATGTTCCTGTGCAAATCAACATACATGCTCCAATGTCAATGTTTGGGTGTGTTGTGAAAAATTAAATGACCACAAAGCTGAGTGTGGATTGTGTTCTTAACATACAAGCCTACAGCCCTTTTTTTCCCCCACAAGTATTCTGCATTTGTCAAATAAAAAGATCTCTAGCAATTATGTTCCCATAATGCTCTTTGATTTAATGCAAAACAGGCTCAGACTCTCGCTATGACTATTTGCCCCCTTCCCATTATTTATAGGAGAATTTATAAAGAGTACCAGACCATCCATTTTGGTTAGTGGTAACCATGTTATGTGTCAGAAGTGTGGTATGCACTTTTTCATGACTCCATGAAACATTAGCAACATTTTTTACTTTCCACTTTTTTTGACTTTTTCGTTTTTTCTTACTGCGGGGGTTACACACCAATATTCCCACTTTCCCCAGCCTCTATGCATATATCCTACTTTTTCCACCTATTTTAACAGTGGGCCTCATTACGTGTTGGCCTATGTGATATTAACTTGCTGGTAATTACATATACCGGCACGTTACCACACTGGCCAACTACGAAAACCGTCCAACTCGTAATCTGGTCCCATGAAGGGGAGTTACACTTAAACGGCACTCGTAATCCGGCGGTAATACCGCTGGCCTGAGTGCCAGTAATGGTAATTCCATTTGCCACTACACCACGGATACAAATACTTTGGAGCAACCATCTCATCATTCCATTTGTGATCACACTATCAACCAAAGTCACAATCCAGCCCCTCCAGCTCCCAACCACCACAAAAGGAAACTGGAAAATAGTAAAAGCAAGTAACCTAATAGAACAACTGGAGCTGACCAAGCCTCCAACGGCAGAACTGGAAAAGGCAGACCTAGACGGGAAAGTGGAGCTACTCCACAAATGGATTGCTGATACAATCAAAAACATCTTTCCCGGAAAAACCATTTACCCACTCAAGAAAAAGAGCAATGGCAAAATGGTTCACCCCACTACTAAGTACCATGAAAAAGAAAAACAAGAAGCTGGAATAGGAATGGAGGAAAGAATACAACCAAGTTAAGAAAACCCAGTCCTAGAGACAAATACAATCGTATAAGGACATTCAAAAGGCAAAGAAAAGGCATTATGATGACAGAATCACCAAAGCCACCAACACACAAAAAGAAATGTTCAACATCATAAATGAAATGAGAAACCCACCAGGTTGTGACAACACTCCAATACCCTCACAGAAACTATGCAACAACTTGGCAGACCATTTCAAAAACAAAAACAATGACATCCGACAAATCATACAAAACAGACCAACCAACCCTAACACTCAACCAACCGGACCTGACGAGGAGCCACAGCATAAACGCCAAAACTTCCCAGAAATATCCGTAGAGACATTCGTCAGGCTAGTAAAACACAGCAAGACAGCAGGATCACCCATGGATCCCTGCCCCTCTCACATCTACAAATCAATCCTCACACAAGGAACGTCATCAGAATATTACAGAAATCTCTTGAATCTGTTGCTCGCAACAGGGACTGTACCACGATCCTGCAAAACAGCATATATTAAACCACTTCTAAAAAACACAAGTCCCTACCCGGCAAAACTCCTAGAAACCTACGTATACAAACTAACCCTAGAACACGTAGAAAAACACCAGTTGCTAGACCAAGCACAAGTCGGCTTCAGACCGACAAGAGAAACAGAATCAGCACTCCTATCCATCTGGGACGACCTAAAAACAAACGCAGACTTCAACACAACCTCAGCCCTGATTCGGCTCAACCTCTCTGCAGCTTTTGACACAGTAAGCCATGACACCCTAATCAAACGATTAGAAGAACAAGTTACTTTCTTACCTGGTAACGTTCTTTTGACGGGATGTTCCTCTGACGTATTCCTTATCTTTGATATACGTTTCCAGCTTGCTGGCCTCGGAAATTTTTTCTCTGTAGAGGGCGCTGCACGTCGACGTCCGCCGAGTCGATGTCCCTCGACGGCCACCGTATAGGCGCCGACATCACCATGCCCATAAATAGCCACGCGCTGCGTCCGTTGCTCAGTTCCGTTTTGTAGTATAAGAAAGACATGCCTGAATTGGTTAGTAACCTTGAAGGAGCGAAAGCTGCAACCACAGGGGAAGTTATCACTGCGGGGACGGATGGGAGGGGCGATAAGGAATACGTCGGAGGAACATCCCGTCGAAAGAACGTTACCAGGTAAGAAAGTAACTTGTTCTTCGAAGGGATTGTGTCCTCCGACCTATTCCTTATCTTTGATAGACTCCCATTGCAGTGGTATGTAATTGGAGGAGGGAGTGAGAGTGTTATATATCCCTTTAGGGATGGACCGAGTGTAATACGGCTTTGCCAAATCTGGTCTCTTGAGCAGTGGAGGAATCCAGATTGTAAAATTTTGTGAATGTATGTGCAGACGACCATGTGGCAGCCGCACATATGTCCCGGACCGGTACCCCTCTCTGGAGAGCCGAAGAAGCTGCGATACCCCTGTTTGAATGAGCCCTGAGGGCCTGGGGCCGCTCTTTCCCTGCTAGTCTATAACATTCCAGGATGGCCAAGATAATCCACCTGGAGATGGTTTGTTTTGTTATGGGTAGTCCCAACTTGTGACCTGAGTATCCTACAAACAGCTGGTCTGCTTGCCTGATTCTAGCCATTCTGCTGATGTAAAAGCTGAGAGCTCGCCTAGGGTCCAGCCTATGTAGCCTTTCCTCCTCTTTCCCCGATGGGGAGGAGGGTAGAACGAAGGCAAGGTAATTTTCTGAGTAATATGGAATTCAGAAACTACCTTTGGGAGAAAATTAGGCTTCACCTGGAGGACAACCTTGTCCTTGTGGAAGATTGTATGTGGGGGTTTACAGGAGAGAATTTGAAGCTCACTCACCCTCCTAGCCGATGTTAGTGCTACAAGTAGGACAGTTTTAAGTGTGAGAAATCTTAATGCGCAAGAGTGAAGTGGCTCGAATGGAGTGCCCATTAAGAAGTTTAAGACTAAATTTAAGTCCCATAATGGAACCTGGAATGGTTTTGGAGGGTAAACATTAGTCAGACCCTTGAGAAATTGTACCGCTAGAGGAATTTTGAAATACGATGGTTCCTCCGCAGTGCGCTTGAAGATAGAAAGCGCTGCGAGATAGCCTTTTACAGTGCCAACTTGAAGGCCTGAGTTTGCCATGTAGAGTAGAAACGATAGCACCGTTGGTGTACCGCATGAAAAAGGGTCGATATTCTCTTCCCTACACCAGATGCAAAACTTGTTCCAACAGCAGCGGTATAAAGACTTTGTTGCTGGTCTTCTGGCCGAAAGCAACACCTCCATGACGTCATCAGGGAGATCCCAATTCTTGTATCTCAACCTTTCAGAAGCCAAGCGTGAAGGTTGAGGGTTCTGATGTCTGGATGGAGAACCTGACCTCCCTTCTGCGAGAGAAGATTCTCTTTGAGTGGAAGACGGATTGGAGGACAGATGGACATATCTAGAAGGTCCGGGTACCACATTCTGCTGGCCCAGTCCGGGGCAATTAGGATCATGGTTTTCCAGAATCTTCTCAACCTCCTGATCATTTGAGGAATAACAGGGACTGGTGGAAACGCGTAGAGGAGTGGAAACTCCCAGTCCACTACGAACGCGTCTCCCAGAGCTCCTCCTGGGGGAAATTCCCTTGAACAGAACAGATCGCACTTCCTGTTGGTGCTTGTGGCGAACAGATCCACCTGAGGGGATTCCCCAAAGGGCAAGATCTTTTGAAGGACTTCCTGAGCTAGCTCCCATTCGTGGGAGACTGTGCTCTGCCTGCTCTCCGCTGTCAAATTCTTCTCTCCGGCTAGATGGACTGCCGATAGAGAGATTCCTTCCCGAATTGCCCAAAACCAGATCTGCATTGCCTCTATGCACAGTGGTAGTGAACCTGCGCCTCCTCTTTTGTTGAGGTAGTGCATGGCCACCGTGTTGTCCGTCATTATCAGGACATTTCTCCCCTGTACTGATGGCAGGAAAGCTTTCAGCGCTAGTCTGATCGCTCTCAGCTCTAATAGGTTGATATGTAGTCTGGACTCCGATGGAGACCAACGACCGCTGATGGTCAAGTCGTTGGCATGGGCTCCCCACCCTGTGAGCGAGGCATCTGTGACTACTGTTATCTCCGGCCATGGTTGCCAAAACAGTTCTCCTTTCAAGATGTTCTCTGAATAGGCCCACCACTGAAGGTCGTGGGCTACCTTGTCCGGAATCCGGAGGAGGTCTGACATTCTCCCTGAGAATTGTGACCACTGACTTCTCAGTGCCCACTGAAGAGATCTCATTCTCAGGCGAGCCTCTGGCACAAGGAAGATGCAGGATGCCATGAGGCCTAGCAACCTCAAAAAGTCGAAGGCTGGGAGACGTTGGGCATTTTGAAACTTGGTGACCATCTGTAGAATATCTTGAGCCCTCACCTGTGGTGGCGAGGCTTTTCCCAGGGAAGTGTCCAGGACCGCTCCAATGAACTGGAGTCTCTGAGATGGTATCATCTGTGACTTCTTTAAATTGAGGGAGAAGCCCAGTCTGTGAAGGAAGAGGCAGACATAATCTAGCTGGGTCTGGGCCTGTTCCGAAGATACGGCCCTGATCAGCCAATCGTCCAGGTAGGGATAGACGTGGATCCCTTCCCTCCTTAGACTCGCCGCCACTACCGACATCAGCTTGGTGAAGACCCTCGGGCGGAGGTCAGCCCAAATGGCAGAACTCGAAATTGATAATGAGAGTTGCCAATTGCGAACCTCAGGTATTTCCTGTGCTTTAGATGGATTGGCACATGGAAATAAGCATCCTGAAGGTCCAGAGATACCGGCCAGTCCTGGAGCTGGAGGGCCTGAAGGATCTGAGAGAGAGTTACCATCTTGAACTTGGCCTTCCTCAGGAACTTGTTCCAATTCTCTTAAGTCCAGGATGGGTCTCAGTCCTCGATCCTTCTTTGGTATGAGAAAGTAGGGGGGAGTACCAGCCCTTGTTCCTGTCCGCTACAGGTACCAGGTCTATGGCACCTTTCTCTAGCAGGTCCATAATTTCCTGCAAGAGCCGCGGATCTGGAACTTTTCGGGAGCTGTTCCCCGGTGGATGACTCTGAGGGATGTGTAGAAAGGGTAGGCAGTAACCTTGGGCAACTGTCTCCAACGCCCAAGCACCTGACGTTATAGCCTGCCATTCCGTCTGATGGTGAGTTAACCTGCCCCCTACAGGTGTCTTGTGTGCAAAGGCCTCAGAGTGGTTTGGGGGCAGCTGATGCAGATGCCGAGGGTAAAGAGGCACCTGCTGCTGCTGCGGTCTTAGTACCTTTGACCCGTCCACCTCGGGTAGATCTTCTTTCGCCTCTTTGAGCCGGCTGTCCTCTGCCTTTTCCAAATGCGGAATAATAGCGAAAGGACCTTCCTCTCCCAGAGGTTCCCGAGGGGCGAAAAGGAGTTTGGCGGATAGCAGCTCCTAAGGATTTTGCTGCTGCTTTAGAAGTCTGTAACTTTTCCAGACTGTCATCAGCCTTTTTTCCGAATAACGAAGAGCCGTCAAAGGGCATATTCAAAGGTCTGGCCTGTACATCTGGAGCAAAGCCAGACTCGCAACCACGCATGCCTGCGGATTGTTGTACTAGCCGCCATGTCCCTGCTGATACTCTCAGGGGAATCGATGCCAGTTTGAAGAGACTCGCACATGGCATCTTTGCCATCTTGAATGATGTTAAGGAAGGCTTCCTTCTCCTCTCCTTCGGGTATGCAGTCAGCCGCTGATGAAGTGCACTCCCATAATGTGTGACTGAACCTGGTGAGCGTACAGGTGGCGTTGATGGACTTCAACGCCATACTACAGGCAGAGAAGACTTTCTTTGCCATAGAGTCGTACCTCTTGTCATCCCTGTCCTGTGGGACAGTAGGGTAAGCAGTCCTACTGCTGGATGAAGTTGCCGCTTGAACCACCAGGCTCTCTGGGGTCGGGTGTTTTGACAGGTATTCAGGGTCAGCAGCCGCTACCCTATACTTTGTCGACAGTCTTTTATTGACTGCTGGGATGACTTCGGGAGTCTCCCAATTGGATGCAATTTTTCTTTGTAGGGCTGCATGGAAGGGGACCACCAGGTCCTCCTGTGGGCCTTTGTCCAATATATCCGTTAGATCATCCTGTTGGAAAACAGGTGAAGGCGCAGACCAACCCATAAACTCAATTATTCTTGCCATCAGGGTTCTATATGGTGTTTCTGCATGTTCCCCTGGGTCTGGCTTTACAAATTGCACTTCTGGGGAAATGTCAAGTCCACTGGCCTCATGAAGTGAGTCCTGTAGTTCCTTCTGCCTCCTTTCTTCAGAGGTGAAATCCTCTGAAGCAGGCAGTGAGGATCTCTGTAAACCAAATGTTTCTTGGACAGAGTCTTTTCTTTATTCATAAATTGAAGAAAGACCAGGGTATTCTCTCTGAAATGGAGTAAAGCCCATCTCTAGGGCTGAAGGAGCGAAACTCGTCGTTATTGGACGAGAAAATGTCGAAGTCATCGACGCCGAAGTAACCGGCCTCGAAGGCGCCGAAAATGGCATCGAAAAAAACTGGAAGGGGCCTCGAAGAATTCGAGAGGATCGGGATCCTACTCGAGGGCATCGACAATGGTCTCGGTGTCGTGCCGGAGGCCCTTGAAAACACTGTTGGCTGTGGAGCCTTGGTCCTCTCTTTCATCGGCGTCGACGATGGCGTCGAGTCGATCGACCGATGCGTCGAGGAACCCTTCGACAACGGCGCCGATGGCGCCGACCCGTGCGTCGAGGGAATCTTCGACGACGGCGTCGAAGGAACCCTTGACGACGGCGTCGAAGACGGTGCCTTCTTACCCGATGGCTAATGGCGCTCTCGGGGGGGAATGTTTCGCTGGGTGCTGCGACTCGCGGCGTTTTGATTTTTTGGGTTTTCCACCCGGGGTATCACCCTCAGCTGCTGTCTTCGAGGGGGTCGAGGCCGCGTTCTCGAAGACGCTTAACATTTTCTTTCTGAATTCCTCCCACTCAGTTTGAGTACTGTGTTTGGTGGGACAGGAAACTCTTTCTGGGGACACCGAAGACGAGGAATGGGACCTTCGACGTCTCTTTTTTGAGTGTCTAGATCTCGACGAATGGTGGGAGCTGCTTCGAGATCTAGAATGGGAGTGTTTTCGACGGCGAGGAGACGAATGCCTCGACTCAGCCGACAAAACCTTCGAGGAGGTTTTGGCTGACTTACCTCTCTCGAGCTTCCCCTTTCGCTCTTTCAGGGCTTTCGCCGTCATGGACATGCAGTCCTCACACTCCGAACAATGGTGCTCGGACCCCAAGCACCATAAACAGACCCTGTGTGGATCCGTTATTGACATTTTTTTACCGCAGTCTCGACATTTCTTGAAGCCGGATCGCGGCGTTGTCGGTTCTGATGAAGAAGCCATCGAGAATGATAAGGAATATTCGTCGAATTAGATTTAGATAACCTGACTGAACTGAGCAACGACGTTCCGAGGCCCCACAAAGCGCAGAAAAACGGAACTGAGCAACGGACGCATCGCGTGTCTAATTATGGGAATGGTGACGTCGGCGCCGATACGGTGGCCGTCGAGGGACATCGACTCGGCGGACGTCGATGCACAGCGCCCTCTACAGAGAAAAAATTTCCGAGGCCAGCAAGCTGGAAACGTATATCAAAGATAAGGAATACGTCAGAGAACACAATCCCTTCGAAGATATAGGTATAACGGACATGGCACTACTCTGCATTGAATCATTCCTAGCAAACAGAAATTGTATGGATAAACCCTACAAATATACCCCACAAGTTAACGACTGTGGAGTACCACAAGGATCCTCACTATCACCACTTTAGTTCAACATCTAGCAAACTCTGTTAATCAGGATTTTCAAAAAATACAACATTACATGCTACAACTACGCAGACAACACTCAAAGAATCTACAAACAAGCCGATCACTCAATCCTAGGAGAATGTCTAAAAGAAATCTATGACTGGATGAAGGCCATCAACTTAAAAATCAACCCAGGAAAGACAGAAATCATGATTATATCCAAAAACCAAGAGAACACCACCTACATTCCCTGGCCAACGGAACTGGGAACCGCACCCACATCATCTAAGGTAGTAAAAAACCTGGGAGTCCTAATGGACAATGCTCTAACCTTAGAACCACAAGTAAACGTGATAATGCAGAAGCTAGACTCGATATATATATATATATATATATATATATATATATATATATATATATATTATACAGCCACAGTAGTGGCTGTGTAGTTATGGCTAAGTTGCTGTTTCCATAGGAAGATCACTTTTTGGGTGGCTTATGACTCCGCTCCTCCTGGACGAATCCTCACCAAACTTTGCAAAAAAAGTATATGGCCCACTCTGAATTTATTTTGCAAAGTTTGGTGAGTTTTGGCCCAGGGGAGGGAAAGTTATAGGGGGGGTCTCAAAACGTCTTTTTTTTCCCCATAGAGTGAATGGGGGGAAAAACTTTGCGCACGCCTACAGCCCAAACCGCTGGATGGATTTTCACCAAATTTGCGGCAGGAGGAACTTGGTCCCGAAAGCGTGCTTTTGTAAATTTGGTGGCAATCCGTCCAGTAGGTTTCTTTAAAACAACCAAAAAGTATGTCTCAAAAAATTAGTGATATCTATGTCCGCTCCGCGGTCACACTTCCCTGTTCGCTCCACGGACAAGATACCGATTGGCTAATCCGTAGTGTCATGTCCGCGGACATGTAGCGCGTTCATTGATTGGTTGTGGAATAGTGTGAAGTGCGTCAGATTCTTTCACTGCGCCCGCCATCTTTCATTCGTGTTTTGGTGTACACGGACATCGCTGCTAACACATACAAAACAACACACCATTGCACTTGTTAAACTTATGAAATACTGTTTCGGAAGGTGAGGGTTACTGAGGCTGGGATGGGATGTGGCAGCAGGAAGCCAAAAAGTGGTGTTTTCTGGTCACCAAAGTCATACGGTAAGTTGGAAGTTGCTGCTCAATATACGGCGAAGAATTACTGTGTCTGTGTTACAATGTATTTAAAATAATATTGCAGTCAGACCAACGCCCTAGAATTTGAAATGTGAGGCAGCCACCTGCACTGTTTGATGGAAACAGCGGTTCTGCAAGTGTACGGGAGTAGCAGTTCTCATGAACTGATTCTGATATGTTGTTGCAAAGTGAGAATGTATTTGCATTCTTAGTGAAGGTCACTTGCTTTGCTTTTTTGGTTGCCAGCTCAGTAGGCCCACGCATCCGAATGAACCCATAAGAGTCAATTGTTTTTTGACCTTGAGCAAAAGGGAAAATTCAGTAAGAATGCAGGGAGTGGAAGTTTGCAACAAATACCATTTGATAAGGTTATGTTTCGAAAACGTTTGTAAGGCACATGTAATATCAGTTCACCAAGATTCTTTGGTGCAAGTACATTGCTGTCTGACTTTACCGAAGACAATGGAGACGGAAAATACCATGTAAATTTACTTTTGACGACTCTACACCGGACCTAGTTTTAATTTTGTATTACCTGACCAATCATTTTGACAATGTAACTGAAGTACTATCTATCTGTGTTGTCATTTTTTTTCACTTATGGAGAGTGCAGATTCTCCGCATTTGTAGGCTATCACTAGACTCACCCATGTTCAACGCTAATATTTCTTTAAAATGTCATGTTTGCTTTGTGTATCAGTTTGCATGTTCTTTTTTGTTTTTTTGAAATCACAAGATTTAATTTTTTATTACTTGAACATTAATTTTGGCATTGTAACTGCATTACTATCTTTATGTGTAGTTGTAATTTTTTCTTACTTATGGAGAGTGCAGATTCTCGCCGTTTGTAGGCTGTCACTAGATTTACCCATGTTCAACGCTAATATTTCTTTAAAATGTCATGTTTGCTTTGTGTATCAGTTTGCATGTTCTTTTTTGTTTTTTGAAATCACAAGATTTAATTTTTTATTACTTGAACATTAATTTTGGCATTGTAACTGCATTACTATCTTTCTGTGTAGTTGTAATTTTTTCTTACTTATGGAGAGTGCAGATTCTCGTTGTTTGTAGGCTGTCACTAGATTTACCCATGTTCAACGCTAATATTTCCATAAAATGTCATGTATGAACACTTCGATTTCTGTATCAGTTTCCACGTTCTTTTTGTGTTTTTTTAAATTGTTTGGTAAAGGTTTGGTATTGATACGTATTTTCTCTTATGTTTTCCGACCAGCTACATCCTGCCTTACTGTGATTGCCATGGATTCCAGATGCCAAGTGCACCTGCTCGTGACCGGCTGCCTAACCATCACAATTTTTTGGGACGATCGCAGCGGACCCCTTTGTCCATACGCTGCAGTGGCCATTAGGAGTAACATAACATCTTTTATGGTGGTGTAGGCCGAAGGTAATGGCGACGTCTTGGAAATCACTGTGCGACCAAAGAGGTTCCTTTATCGAAAACGCATACTTTGTGTATGCGAAAAGAACAACGTGTGCCTTGCCATTAACATTTTCGATAATGCCCATAGAAACAATGGGCCTCATTATGCGGTAGGTGGTAAGGGATTACCGGCACCGGTAAGGTCACCGGTGCCGGTAATCCCACACCACCCTATTCCGAGCACCCTTAGCGGGTCCCTTCCTCAGGCGTTATGGATGGGACCTGTTAAGGACATTTGTGATGTCATCTTTGATATCCTGGGTGTTAGTCTTAGCAGTGCACAGTGGTGGTGTGAGTTATGGTTGCTTAGCTTACCATAACTGGCGAATTTCAAGGGTTTTTCGGTTTTACCTGGAACCATAACGTCCTGTTAAAGTTTTTTTTAGTGATTTCATAGGTTATTAATAGCGCATCTTAACCATAATGTCCCTTTAACTAAGTTTTTTTACTGAATATATACTACTGGTCATTCGCTTATATTCACAAATATGCAGTCCCTATCCGTGCCGGATTCACAAACAAATACGGACACAGTTTAAAATATCTTAATGATAAAAACAGTCACTGACAAGCTCTACATGAAGAGGAGGTTTAACATATGTAAACCTCAGAATGAAAATAAATATAACTGCAGTATGTGTAAATTGCGAATTTAAAATGACTACTGCGCAGGTTTTATTATTGTTGAGAAAAGAGTAACAAGGCTAGTTCATTTGATGCTTTTATTGAATGCATTTTAGTGTATTTAACAAGACCCACGTGTCACAAGTCTCTCCCCTTCTCACCTGTTTCTGTTGTGTACTTGCGACCTTCTGGGATTTCTTCATCTTTACGGTCTGGGATTTGTATAGTCCCGAACGCCGGTCTTCAGCGTCCAGCGTGAGAGTAGCGGTTCAGTTTCCAGGAGCGTTCTACAAGTCCAGGGTAATTCCAGGAAGTAATTAAGGTACGCTCGAAGGCACGGAAGACCGTGAATCGAGCGCAGAAGGTTTTCCAGGAGATTGGGGAGGAAAGGGAACAGGAGGGAATTCAAGGGACTGGGAACAAGGAATCAAGCGAGAGCCCCGATCGAACCCCGGCTAAGCACGTCCGACTACAGGTAGCAGTAGCGTTGAGATGCGCAGAGCCGCGGGGGCGTGTCTCTTTTGTAGGATGAGCAGCGTGGAACACATAGACTGATCCGGAGTATTCTGTTCCGGGCGGCCATGTTGGAAGGATAACTGCATGCAATCCCCTGCGAGTCAGGGACCAGGAGGTCCAGAAAGGACGTAGACGACGGTTCATGACACCACAAGGGTTTGTAATACGTTCAAACATGGCGGATTTTGTTAAATTAGCTTTTATGTCAATGCATGTTACTCTATCCATGAATACCATAGAGAGCACGCTAGTTTAAATGTCCTTCTTTTGTGTTTGCACCCTAAACGTGACCAAGCGGCCAGTGTGCCGCGAAACACGACGTTTTCGCACACCTTTCTTCTGTCCATGGCATTTACCTATTAAAGTATATTTTTTGATGCTTGGCGCTTCTTGGTTTTTTTAACTCTGGGTTCAGTGTGGAACAACCTCGCTGGACTGATTTCTGGAGTGCACTCCAACTTTATACCGAGGTATAAAGCAACCCTATATATATATATCAGCAATTTATCAGTGTTAGGTTGCCCTCTGCTGTCCAAATGGCAAAGTGTACCTCTGTGTGCCCTGCCAATTCAACAACAGCTATCATTTTAACAAACAGAATGAGCATAGTTCTACGCGGTCACCTTCACCTTTCACTGTTCTACGCGGTCACCTTCACCTTTCACTATCACAAACATTCCAAATAATTTCAAGTTACTTCTTTCCACCCCAACTTCTTTTCACACAAAGCATGGCAGTTCCATTGACAATTAACAGTTAATTACCAGCTCAACGTTTCAATCTCTAAAGAGCAAAATGCTGTAGGAAGAATGCCACCTCATGAGCTAAAACTGAAAGTTGGTTCTGCAATTATGCTACTACGCACCTAGCCCTATGAATTACCAACCGATATTGACCTTTAAGATATGCTAGAACGGTATATGTTATGCCGGAAATGGCTATTGTGTTTTAATTAGCTAATTCACTTACATTTCTCCAGAGAGCCGTCCTTCGAACAGGATCCAATCAGGATACCTCGATATCTAACCTTAGGGGCTAAATAGGCTTGTGGACCCAGGGAGACCAGCCATGAGAAAGATTAAGCATTGCCAAAGGCATCAGTTTGGGCTTTTTTGTAGGCATGCGATAAGCATTTGCAGGTAATCCCACAATGGTACTTACCTGGCCATAAGAAGGCAACATCTGGAAAACAGAAGGATTACCTGGATATATGATGTTAGTGTTTTGCAAATGCCTAATACTTGTACACAAGCCAAAATTGTAGGCTTTGGCAATACTTGGTTTAATCAGGAATTCCGTGCAAGGAACAAATGTGCGACCACACACCTTTTTCCTAAATCAAAGAAACTGCACCAAAATGTCACCCCAAAAATTTCGACATTTCATTTACTTTGCCTTTGCGCCATACTGAAATGCTGACCTTTCACTACACCGACTAAGGGAAGCAGGGGTTGCCGGGTGGTCCTGTGCTCCCAATCGCTCACCCCATACACTGCAAAGAGCTCTCAAGTAGCAAGCAGTCCTCCGTCCAAAACGCCATAAAGTGTGTTCCTATACCAAATATGAGAACATCTTACTTTTGTGCAAAGGGTTTTTGACAGATTGATAGGCTATAATAGTTGTATCATCCTTCATGAAAAGTATGTTCATTTTTGACTTTTCACTATTGTTATTCATATGGTTCAAATTATGAGACTCAAAAACATTATTTCAATACAAAGTCTTCTCACACACTGACCAGTTCTCGCTCTGAAAAAAACAACCATGGCACCCAACCACCAATCAGTTCACCCAAATACCACCAGTGATCTTCAACATGAACCAGTAGACTCAGCACAAGCTAACACTCTCAAACACAACCAGTACTCTTAAAGAGCAACCAGGCCTCAAGCACCAACCAATGGTTTCAAACACCAATCTCTGCCCCACTTACCACCAGTGCTCTCGGACACAGAGGGGCATTCTCTTACACCAACCAATACTTTCAAACATCGGCAAGTGCTATACATCCTCAATCAATGCTATCAGACACCTGCGTTCTGAAACATGTGCCCAAATCCATAACAGTGCTCTCAAACTGTGAGAGCTGCCAAACACTGGCCATGATCATCAAACAGTCATAGTTTTCAAACATTAGCCAACGCTCTCAAACTCTGCCAGGGATCTCACATTCTACCAGTGGTCTCAAATACCACCAATGGACTCACTCCTGGTACTCTCAAACATCGCCATGCCCCTGAAACTCCCTTGCTGTTTAACATCAGCAATGGCCTCACTTTCGGCGTTTACAAATTCCAAAAGTGCCCTCAAACATTCCTAGAGTGCTCGATAACCAACAGTTCTCTAAAGCACCACCACTGCATACAAACCTGCTGGGTGGTACTTACACCTACCAGTCCAGACACTCAAATACGATTAGTGCCCCGAAACTCCTGCAGTGCTCTCAAACGCACCCACCCCCCCACACACACGTGCTCTCATACACCACACGTGCTTTCAAACAACCCGAGTGCTTTCGAAAGCACCCAGTCCTCAGAAAAAATTAGTGCTCTCAAATCCCAGTGCTGCTGTGTGTATTTTTAAACGCTTCTACTGCCTCGAAAAGCCTTCTGCTCTTAACCACCAATCTTTATGCACCTTTTCTGCCCTCAAACCCCACCATTGATTCGCCACCCAGTGCAGTGCGCTGGAACACGTATAGTGCTTTCAAACACAGCCAGTACTGTCATGCATCACCATTTGTATTCATTTAATGGCAAGAATGTAGTGCTTCGACAAGAAGCGCTGTGTCTAAGGTCATGCCGCTCGAGGTCACACGTTACAACAGTGGATACATAAGGGAATGAGCTGGTCACATCAGGATGACACATCACAGACACATAATATACACAGATATATCAAATGTTAACCATTACAGGTATGGACAGACGAGGTTCCTGGGTAGTGGCTCAAGAGGTTAAGGCGCTTAAACCTAGGAGGAATTCTGGCCTCTGCCACCGTGGGGATGGTATTGATTTCGAGGGAGGAGGGGGCGGGGGGGGCATTCCATGAATGCGAGAGACCAGGAGGTGTAAGGATTGAAAGCGAGAGGCAGGGTGGCCTGGCCTTAGCACAGTAAAGTTGAGGAGGGCTTGCTAGTGGGAGATCGAGGTAGCTAGGGTAGGTGGACGCATTTGGAGGGGGGGGGGCAGGGATAGATAGATTTAAAGACGAGAAGAAGGACTTTGGGGAGGGATCAATTGTGTTTGGAAAGCGCTCCCACACAGAAGCGTTGAAGGGAAGTGTGGGGGGGGGCAGTGCTCTCAGTCTCAACCAGTACTCCCATACCTCATCATTGGGCAAGGTTTCGACCATCATGTATTCTTTTATTGAATTATTTGCCATGGGTGGTGTCGGTGGGAAAGTTTTGGTGCACAGCCTCCAGCCACCTTTATATCACTTGTTCATCATCTCCATTCGTCAAATCTGAAAGTGGGGGCTCCTGGGGCTCTCTCTCCCGTCTCTGTTTAACAGGGCCCCCTTTGTAGTTCTCCTCCTTTGTCTATGCTCTGGAAATGAAAGTCCCCTTCGCAGTTCAGGCTTCAGTTATTGGCATTCAGGCTAGCAAGCCCCCTCTAACCACCCCCTCTCCCCCATCCGAGACTTCTGGGGCCATTCATATGGAGATGCGCCATTCATAAGCGCTTCTTGTTCTGGCTAATTTACTCCAGGGGGGCTTTTGAGCTCAATTAAGCTTGTTGAATTGGTGGGAAGGGGCACAAATAGGTGGGGAGAAGTTCCTGGGTTTCAAAGACCTCGAGGACGAGCAAAGGGGAGTGAGTTCACGGGTGAAGGGTGCAGGCTGGTCGATGATTTAGGCCAGTCGAAAAAATAGGCCTGCATGGGGACATGAAGGACCTTATTGAACTGCCAAAGTCTTCCAGGAGCTGACCTGTAATATTACTGCGGCCCAATGTTTTTGCTCTTGTCCCAGTCATAGGTGCAACCAGCAACCCTCCTTCAATTGCAGGTCCGCCTGAGAGGCAAGAGAGCACGCAAGTGGCGACAGTGCACAGTACAAGGACCATTAACACTTGGCTCATGGATGGGACACGTGGACCACCCTTACCCGAGAGAAGGCCTCGGGTCCTGGCCATGCAGCAGACCTCTCGGAGCAGCTATTGGAATACGAGGACAAACAGCAGGTCTTTCAGCCTCGTGGATGGGGTAGCGGCACCATGCCATCCTCCAAGCCGTAAGGCCCATGATCTTGCCATATGGGCCCACAGGCTAAGCGGTATGTCTGCATGCCCCAGTGCTAGGGCCAGACTGATCATAACGGGGAAGGAAACTCCTGAACAGTGCAGTCTGCATACAATAGATGCACTGCTGTTTTCCATAGCGACAAGCACCATTACAGAGAGGTACCACAGATCACACCGTGTTTGGCGGATGCGCAAGGAGTCAATTATATGTCAGACAGTAGCACTACACAGGTGCTGGATTTCCTGATCACACTCGCACTTCCTACCCCAGTGCCTCACGCATTCTTAAAGTATTTTAGGGAACACTACATTCAGATTCTCCTCACACACCTCTGTACAATGTAGGGGGCCTGGGATCCTTAAAGAACACGTCTCAGCAATGAGCACCACAATGTATGCCTTGTGTTTTGTATGATTTGTTGGACTATGTTATGCAAGGTTAGACTATGTTATGGTATCACAGGTTTCGTCATGACCTGCTTTACCTTTTATGCTGTGCTTTACCTTTTATGGCATGAAAAGCCATGTATGTCTGGTTATGCCAATTAAAGCCTTGTTGAGCTAAATTATGCAATGTTAGGCTATGTCATGGTATAATATTTTATGATATGCCACACCGCAAAACGTATGGTCCTCCGCAGTCAAGCACACTCAGAAACCTAGCAAACACGCCTTCAGACCATTCAAGAACTTTCAAGTAGAGACTAACAGAAAAGCTTGCCAACCTCCACCTCACATGGGCTGATCTACCTCAGGCGAAGGAGGACAGTGACTCACTTCTACAAGAACTCAACACCACGCTCATAACAACCATGAACCGCCATGCCCCAGTGAAACAACACACCCTCAAGCCTAAACCGTCAGTACCCCAGTGCACTCAAGAACTCAACTTCAACAAAAGAACCATCAGAGAACAAGAAAAGACTTAGTGAAAATTCTGCGGCGCATCTGATCACACCCTGCTCATGGAACTCTGTGCCACATGCAGATGACTAATCCCCACTGCCAACACTAGCTACTATCAAAACACCATAGCCAAGGCCAACAATGAAACCAGAGCCATCTTCAAAGCCATCAAGCATTCCATCAACCCTCTGCCCAATCCACCTATACCACACTTGTTCGAAAAATCCATCAGCGTCAACAAGGTCAGCATGATCCGCTAGCACAGACAGCAACACCACAACTGACAGCACGCTACACATCACATCTTGCAAAACCACCACTATCTGGATCACTTTCAAGACACTGCCTATGGAAGACCTTATTGCCACCCTATCATCCCTCAAGGCCACACTGTATGTGGACAACATCCTCCCAACATGACAGTCATCAACAGCGCCTTCATTCAAGACACTTTCAAAGAAGCTGCGAGGCTGCCTGGAAAAAATGACCCTCAGCAGCTAACAAACTCACTAAACTCGCAACCCTCTATAAAAAAGAAATATGTCTAGCAAAACGTATATCCTTCGATATGCGCATATTCCAAGCCAAATCTAAAATGAATGAACTATTCTCCATTCTCAAAGAATTGGAGACCCCCATAGCACCCCCTGACACATGCATTAAAGATAAAAAATGGTGCTTAGAAATTCAAAACGCACTAGCCAACAAAATATCCACCCTACTAAATAAAATTTCTAGCAAAAGAGCTTCCTTAAACGACTCCACCCAATCTAAAACAACCGATAGTAGTACCACTAATGCATCTACCCGATTCAACTTCACCAAAGTTTCTATTCTCGAAGTGGAAAGAATTACCTTGTCCCTGAATCTCTGCCCCGCACAGCTTATCAAGAATGCAGCCCGAGAGCTTCTCTCCTTTCATTACAAAGCTTATCAACGCGTCCTTTTCCACTGGAACCATCCCCACTAACCTTAAACAATCCTGGGTACTCCCACTCCTAAAAAAAAAAAACACTCTCGACCCATCTATGCCGACCAATTACAGGCCAATCACGACAGTACCTTTTCTTCTAAAAATCTTGAATAAGGTTGCTTATGTACAAATCCTAAAACACCTGGAAGTACACCACCTACTAGGAGCCAGACAATCAGGCTTCCGTCCTCAGCACGGAACAGAGACAGCTCTTATCAACCATAAGACCCAAGTTGACGAGCTTAGAGACAACAGCAAAGCTGCCCTACTCCTCCTCCTAGACCTCTCGGCCGCATTTGACTTGGTTGATCATACTATTCTTTGCAACCACCTTAACACAGCGGCACACTTTTCTGAGAATGCAATTACCTGGATAAGATCCTTCCTAAATGGTAGAACCATGAGGGTTTTTTCTCCCACAGCAGCTGCCGACCCTATACCAATCACCTGTGGGCTCTTGTGTCTCGCCTACACTATACAACATTTTTACCAAGCCCCTTTTCGATGATCTGGATCATCTTGGTATCACCTACACTAATTATGCAGATGATACCCAGATCCTCCTCCCGCTTTCTGGGGATTACGAAAGGGATTTGGCCTTGGTGAATAGAGTGTACATCATCATCCAGGCATGGATTGCCATGCATGGTCTATGCCTGAATGATGATAAAACTGAACTTATCATCCTGGGCACCACATCCAGCCTAAAACAACTAGGACTCGATTACTCCTCATTCATAATTGATGGCAACAGTATCAAAGTAGGACATGAGATAAAAACACTAGGTTTTTATCTTGACTCAAACCTCACCTTTGTCAAACAAGTTAACTCGCTAGCGTCCTCCACGGCCTACACATGTAAACTTATCCGCACAGCGAAGCCATTTCTCTCTGACACTAGTTGCACTACCCTAGCCAGAGCACTCATCTTGTCTCGCCTGGACTATTGCAATGCTCTCTATCTAGGGTCAACTAAAGCCACTATTAGAAAAATCCAAACTCTTCAAAATAACGCTCTTAGAGTGGCATTAGGCATCTCCAGAAGAGACCACATTTCAGAGAGTAGCCGACAGAATAACTTGCTTCCAACCAATGATAAAATCCTCCTAAAAACTCTGTCACTTACCCACAAATCCCTTAAAAATGCTGCGCCCACCTACATGGTCGACAGATTCCACAGACAGATCTCCTTGAGACCTTCTAGAACTGCTTATAAAGATTGCCTCTCTATTCCTAAGTTCAATCGTTCTACAATCGGTGGTAACAGTTTCCCGGTGAAAGCAGCTAAACTGTGGAACTCCCTACCTCCCACATTGAGAACTGACCTACCCTACCAAAACTTCAGGACTAATTCCATCTTGTGGCTGAAAGCGAAGGTTCATTAAATACAGTAAGTAGCTAGGATTCACTGCCAGGAGCCACTACTACCTCTCACCTAGTTGTATACCTGTTCACTTTTACCCCACTATTTCCTATACCTGTATATACTGCTGTTGTAAGTTGTATGTATCATGTGCACTCTTGCTTTTGCACCAGCCACCTGTAAATAGGTCTTATCTGTATATACCCTGTATTTAATACCTGTACGCTGTTGTAACTAAGCTTCGCATATACTTGTAATGGCTGCGCCCTGTTACCTGAGGGTATGTAGCACATTATGAATAATAAAACAAACAAACAAACACCTTCCCCATAACCATTAAAACCGGACAAATACTCCTGCTTCTCAAGAAACCAAAACTGGACCAGACTCCCGCAGCAACTACCTCCCCATCATACATATTCCCTCCCTAGGTAAGATCTTTGTGTAAGCAGTAGCTATGCAACTCCAACCAATCGAAGCCAACAAACTTCTTCAGTCCTAACACTCTGGCTTCAGAACCACATTCAGCACGGAAGCAGCTACCATGAAGGTGACCTCTGATGCCCTCTGTTAAGATGGATTTCTGAACTCTGTCCTGGAGGGGCAGAGGTTCAGAAGGCCAGCCTAGTTTCTTGGAACAGGGTAACCTCTGGACAAGCCAGACCAATCAGGGTAGCGATCGCGGTGGTCAAGACTAGGTCTCAAGAGGGGTGAGGGTGACTGAAAGCCCGCAATGAGCACGCAAAGCAAGGACACTTACAAATTACTCCAAGCAGGTGTTATATTAAAAATATAGACACATTTATTACAAGGCCTTTGTAACATTGACCGTAGCGAGAAATCACAATAAAACTCAAGTAAACCAACACATACAAATCTAATAGAATATATATACAAATACAAACGAGTCTAACGAGTTAGACGCACGAAATGTGTACACCACCTAGATGGGGAGGAAAACAGGCAGTGCGAATAATAAGTAGACCCAGTCCGCCTTCAGAGGCACCTAACTAAAAGGAAGTCCAAGCCCTACGAAGAGTGGTGCCTTGTGCTCAAATGTACCTGCACACGCTGGTGCTAACGGGCAAAAGGGGAGTCTCTTCGAGGGAATAAGGCAGTTTAGTTCAATGAACAAATGAAGATGAACAGAGCTCCGCGACTCAAGCGCAGCCTCCTCTGTGGGCAGAAGCAGAGCGCGAGTACGGAAAGGCGTGCTGTTAGACACAGCGGGGAAAAGCTATGGGCTACTGCAGGAGGGTAACCAGTTCCTAGTGATGCTACTCACCGGTCCCCGATGCAGGCAGACCCAGGCTTCTCCACGTCAGTTTCGGTGCTGGCAGGTTCAGATACGAGCAGGGAACGTCTCGGCGTCGTGTAGATTCTGCAGCAGTAGAAGTAAGAGTTGAGGATGTCCCAAACGCAGTGAACCCGCAGTTTGTTACCACAGCAGGGCAACAGAGCGGCCGTGTGTATTTCAGCCCAATGTACACTACTCACTTCAGACCTGGGAATGCCAAGTGTACGAATCGTGTGAGAGTAACAAGGACTCGTAATACAACACAATCTGACGGCTGTTACAGAGCAAGACTCCTGGGTAGGCTGGTCAGTCTACTGGATGGCCCAGAGACACTTCCGAAGGCTTACGTGCAGGAGATGGTGAAGAAGCCGAGAATAGTTGTTCCCACTATTCCAAGGGGTCTAAGTACCAGTACAGGCCTTCTCGTTCGATCAGAGGTAGAAAGGGTTTCACAAAGCGACAGCAGTGCAGAGGAGCAGTCCTTTAGCAGGTCACCAGCGATTCCTCGGTTCAGCCTCGTAGTTGCAGGATACTTGGCTCCTGTATTCCTTTGTTCGTGAGAACTCAGGAGATCGACATGGTAGTGGTGTTTCCAGCCCCCTCTTATCCACGGTTCCCTTCGCGCTAAAACGGAGGGGACCCAATGGGAGATCTGCTCACAAAACACTCACACCATACATGGACCTATCACGGACCACGGAGGTCCCAGGCATTCACACCACCCTAGACTCTCTGGCACCCAGGATGTGTATTGGGACCAGACATCCCAGCCCACATCCTGGAGGCACACACAAGGCCTGTAGAAGCCCACGAAAGCATCTGTGTTTCGCGGGAAAGTACATGCCCAAATAAGGAAGGCCCCGGGTCGGCTCGACCTGGGGAAGGTGTAGGGGGCAAGACGGTCAGCGAACAGGACAAAGAGCCTCGTGGTCTGGCCATTTTGGGAGCCAGGCCACCATTTTGGGCTAAGCGCGAGAAACGCGCTTAAACGCCAAAAGGAGCTCAAAGACACAAAGAAACGATCGCTGCCACCAGTCCCGCCTGTGATTCACTTGCACCGTTCATTATCAATCCAAAGAGTGTATCTAGGTCCTGTAGAAGACTAGAGACCCAAGAGAGCAGTAACTTAGCTTACAGTGCCCTTTTGTGTCATGTTGCGCGAAAGCTGCAACATGATAAAGAAACTACGGAAAACAACGTTTCCCGGTACTGACTGTCTTGAGGGCATGTCAGTTTCCCCGTAAGAATGGAGCGAAAGCCCAGCGGAGTGCGGCAGAAGGCTGCACTTCTCTGGCAAAGTCTAGATCCTGTTGAAAACAACAGCAACACGTTTAGGGGTTGTCACATGGAAGGAAAATTACCCACAATTAAGAAATCTTTCCTAACACCCACAACATCCTCGATAATTGCCACCCTTGCCTATGGTTCTCCTCCACCTCTCAGCAACATTTTACACTGTGGACTACTAGACACTCACCACCAATTTACATTGCTGCATAGGGATCTGCAACATCACCCTCAGTTGGTTCAAATCCTACCCTTGCTAACTGCCACCAGTTTGTCCAAATGGATTCCTCCAGATCACTAACTCTACCCATCACCAGTGGAGTTCTCCAGGGATCCGTCCTCTCCCCTGGGATCTTCAACCTCACATGAAACCGCTTGAAACCCACCTTGCTCCACCCAACATATACATCCAGCAATACACAGATGACTTTGAGCTCTACCTCAAGATATCTTCCATCAAAGATATCCTCAGGCCCAAGATCGCCATCATATTGATCCGGTCCTGAATGTCCAGTGCTTACCTGAAGTTCAAACCCTCCAAGATCAATTATTTCTAATGAACAATAACACAGACATCTTTATATCCAGATCTGGCTCTCTGCTATGAACCTCGGGAGCTTCATGCCACAGCTGGCTACCTGCTGCAAGTCCCTTGGGTTCAACATTGCAGACACCTATCCTTTAAGCAGCAAAGAGCTCGGAGTCTCTTGCTCACCCTTGCTACAATCTAAAGCCCCCCACCCCGCCGCCCCATCTCTCTCTTCCTCTCTGAATGGACCAACCTCACCTCCTCCTCTGTGACTTCAACATCGACCTTTACTCTACTGAATCTGCCACTTCATTGTTCCGTGACCTCTTTGACTCCCACTCTCCTATTATTGTTCTTTCTGGTCCGACCCACCCAGCCAGACACACTTTGGATGTCTTCATCTCTGGAGACATCCCTATCTCCTGCTGGTGCGACCACGCTCTCTGTTCTGCCCGCTTGGGGCCCCTCTGCACTCTGTCCGAGCCACCTCTCACACTGCCAGCCTCTTTCACCGTCATTAGACTGATGAACGGGTGACAGTCACTGCTTTTGCTTCCACTTTCATCCCCCCTGCGACCCCTGCCTCTGACTCTTCTTCTGACTCTGTCCTTGATAACTTTCAATGAGGATCTGCCTAAAGCCTGCCTCGAAGTGCAATGGTTGGTATGACACTAATCTAGCTTCTCTGAAACGTAAGTGCAGAGTTGCTAAACGGAAGTGGCAGACCTTGGGTTCATCCTCTGACAAACTGTCAAGTCGCCTGCTCCAAAGGCAATAATGTTTTTCTATCCTCTCCAACAAGAGGGCCCACATGCAAGCCTGCATCTCTTGAGCCAATAACAACACGACTGAACCTTTCAAAATCTGCAAAGAACTCGCCAATCCAATTGCAGTCTCCATCCGTCTCCTTCCTTCCCAGGCTCTCTGCACCGCTTTGGCCTCCCATTTCACTTCTAAAACTCAGGACATCCTGTCATCACTCTCCACCATCCCCAACTATGCTCTCCTGCCACCCCTACCCTCTCCCTCCACCTCTGCATTCTCCTCCCTCCTGCCCATTGCACCTGAGGTCTCTAAAGTTGTCCGCTCTATGATGGTCTCATCCAAACAGGTGCTCCCCTGCTCTTCCAGAGCCATTACGGACAAAATCTTTTCTCTTGCAACGGCTCTTGCCAATTTCTATAACCACTCCTTCACCACTGGCTCTTTCCCGCTATCACTCAAGCACTCCCTTGTGCACCTTATTTTAAAAAGTCATCTTCGGACCATTCCTGTCTGGCTAATTATCGCCCCATCTCCACCACTCCCTTCCTGGGTAAACTCCTGGAAAGGTTGGTCCTCCCCCAACTGACGCTTCATACTGAACTTGTTGGTTGACTCCATGACCATCAATCTGGATTCCGGGCATCCAGAGGCACAGAAAATGCTCTCCTGAACACCCTTGAAGACATGCTTGCAAATCTTGACTCCAACTCTCCTGCGGTTCTCGTTCTCCTTGATCTCTCTTCTGCTTTCGACACAGTCAACCATTCCATCCTCTTAAAATGGCTCCAGGACACCCTCAGCATCATGGACAGGACACTGGATTGGCTGACTTCTTTCCTCACTAACCGCCCTTCCCAGTTGCAACTGGGCCCTTTCGCCTCCACCACCTCATTGCGGCATCCCCCATGGCCCTATCCTATGGCCATGGCTCTTCAATATCTATCTCGCCCCTCTTGCTCACCTAATCTCCTCCTTCTCTCCTCATTTCCAGCGTGATGCTGATAACACACAGCTTTCCTTAAAACACCCCTCTACTACCGCCTCTTCCTCCTCTCTCATCCCCGATTGCCTGACTGCTATCCAGGCATGGTGAGCGGCTAACAATCTCTGTCTTAATGCCAGTAAGCCTGAGATCCTTGTTATTGGGACACCTGCGTCCTGTTTTTCTCCTACCTTCTGGCTGCCCTCCTTGGGTACTCTACCCTCACCATCCTGTGAGGCCAAAAACCATGGGGTCATCTTCGACTCCTCCCTCTCCTTCACCCTTCACATCTTGGACCTTGCCATAAAGGCCCTCTTCCAGCTTCATCTCCTTGGAGGCATTCTCCCTTCCCTCACCTTTCCCCAGAAGCTCAATGTCTCCAGAGCTCTGGACCTCTTTAGGTAGGACTACTGCAACAGCCTTCCTCAGTCTCCCCCTTTTCTCCCTAAGCCCCTTCAGCTAATCCAGAATAGGGCTGCAAGACTTATCCTTGGCCTCAAGCCCAGGCACTGTGTCACTCCAACACTAAAATCTCTCCACTGGTTCCTGGTGGCCACAAGAATCAAATTCAAGACCCTCTGCATCATCCACAAGGCTTTCTGGGGCATGGGTGCACGCTATCTCTAACTTCTTCCCTGCTAGAGCCCTCCGCTCCCCCAACTCCAACTCTGATTGTCAAATGCTTCTCCAAGAGAGTGGGGGGCAGGTATCTCTTTGGCTGGTGCTTCTTTCTGGAACAACCTCCCTGCACTTCTCAGACTTGAGCTGGATCTCCTTAAGTTCTGTACATTTCTAAAAATTCTGCTCTTCTCTAGCCCTTTCCAACTTTCCCTTCCCTGCTAACCACCCCACTGCCACTGAGACCGACGGCCTGGTCCTTCATGAATCTCACAGGTTACCAGGCCCCTCTGCCCAGTCGACACTGGTACCCTCCCCTACTCAGCACTGACTTTGTGGGCCCCCTGCCCGACTGCTGTGCATGTCACCTTTAAGATCCCTCCGCTCAGCACTTAAGCCAGTGGCCTCCTCCCTTGGGGCCCCTTGGCACTTCCCTACTGGGCTCACCAGAACTTGCCCATACATTGCCGCCTTCCTTATCTCCTCTGCACTTCTCTTCATTGCACTTGCACGCCCGAATGTCACAAGGCCTAGAGGACCACGTTTTTATATTTGTTATTTCTTGCCTTTGTATTTACTCCCTTTGTTCCCTCCCCACTTGCCTCGTGGCACTTGGAAACACCATTTTGACGCATAGGCGCCTAAAGAAAATATATATATATATCTAGGAAAACGCAAATGGCTTGGTACCAACTTTCTCTCCTTTGGGAAATCAAGCCCTTCTTCCCAGAAAACAACTTCAATCTGCTGCTTAAGCCTTAATACTCTCCCACAGAGGCGTTGCTGGAGGAGGTGGGGGGGAGCTTAAGGGGCTATAGCCCGGGTCTATTAATCTCAGGGTCTACAACCAAAAGGCTAGCTATCCCAGAGTCCCGACAATCCCGATATTAGTGTAGCCCCAGATCTTTTCCAGACCTAGAAACACCCCTGCTCACCTGGGTGGTGGCAATACCATTCTGGATGGCCTTCCGATGACTACTCCGACACCCCAGAGATGTGTTCTATGTGCTGCAGCATGACTCATCAAAGGATGCAAAAACACAACTACCTGGATGAATTTCAAAATACTCACTATGGAAGAACCCACTGCCATTCTAGCATCCCACAAGGCCACCTCGTATGCGTACAACATCCTCCCTGCTTACTTACTCAAGACACTTCCAACCGAAGCACTCCCCCCTTACCTGGCAATCATCAACAGCTCCCTAACCCTAGGAACCTTCCCATAGACCCACAAGACCGGGCAAAATTCTCCCGCTTCTCAAGAATCCAACACTGAAGCTTGACGACCTCAGCAACTATGACCCCATCATTCCTCTTGCTTTCTTAGGCAGAATACTTGATAAAGCAATAGCTATGCAACTTCTCCAACACATCGAAGCTAACCACCTCCTTCAGTCCTGCCAATCTGGCTTCAGACCCAGGTGCAGCATAGAAACAGCTACCATCAAGGTGATCGGCGATGCCCTTAAAATCATTAATGGTGGCCATCCTTGCCTCCGGGTTCTCCTTGACCTGTCAGCAGCATTTGACACAGTAGGCCACCAGACACTCACCGACAATCTACATCACTGCATGGGGATCAGCAAGATCGTCATCTGCTGGTTCAAATCATACCTTGCTAATCGACAGAAATGTGTACAAATGGATTCCTCCAGATCACCAACTCTACCCTTCTCCTGTGGAGTCCGCAAGGATCCATCATCTCCCTCATGATCGTCAATCTTTTTATGGATCCTCTAGGAACCCTCCTCGCTCCACACAATATCCACAGCAGGGTTCGAAATTGAGGGTAGCTGGGAGATATTTAGCTCTTGCTTAAAGCCTAGAAGAACCTGGTTAGATTAAAACCAGCAGTTACCAGGAGCTACTTTTGGCTCCCCAGGCCAACTGATGCCGAACAAACACAACTATGTGAATTTAACTCTGTGCATATGGGCCAAACAATAATTAGAGCACATCTATATGACATTCAAAGCATAGGGAGTCATAAATAATGGATAAAATTATATGTTTGCATTATATGTGGATGTTAGATTTGCTCATCGCTATGTACTAGCTCCTCGTTCGCTAGCGGGAGCTCCTGGTGACTGGTTTGTGCTGGATACCCAGGAGCTACTCATAGCTCCTGCTTATCCAATCTTAATTTCGAGCCCTGCACATCCACCAATGCTCAGATGACACAGCTCTACCTCGAGATATCCACAACCGAATACATCCAGAGACTCAAAGTCTGCCTCTCATTGATCCAGTTGTTGATGTCCAATGCTTAACTGAAGTGCAACTCCTCCAACACTGAATTTCTACTGCTGACCAACTGCACTGAACGCCCGGACATCCAGATCTGGCTCTCTGATATACACCTCGAGGGATTCACAGCCCAGTTGGACACCTGCATCAAGTCCTTTGGGTTTGACATTGAAAGGCACCTTTCCTTCTAAGAGCACATAGCAAGAAAGACACAAATGGCTTGGTACCAACTTTATCTCCTGCAGTAAATCAAGCCCTTCATCCCAGAAAACAACTTCAGATCTGCTGTCCATGCCTTGGTCCTCTCCCACCTGGATGGTGGCAATGCCCTCTTGGAAGGCCTTCTGGCCACTACCCTTGCTCCCCTGAGAAGTGTACTGCATGCTGCAGCCGACTCAAATTCAACCATATCACCCTGACCCTCATCGAACTGCACTGGCTATCACTGCAAGCCTGTATCATCTTCAAATCCTGCTGCAACAGCTACAAGGCTGTCACCCTGAAGTCCCCAAGCTACCTCACTGAGAAACTCAGCATCTCCGGATGCCTATGATTCACCAGAAGTAAAGACTTGAACTCTGCTGGTGCAGCAAAGAAAAAAATCAGAAGGCAAAACTTCTCTCTCTATGACCCAAGACACTGGAACCTATTCCCCATCAACCTCGGACTTGCTCCTTCGTTTCTACAGTTCAGGAAGGAGCTCAAGACCTTCCTCTTCAAGGAATGACTCCTCACTAACACCTCGGTCCATTGGCTCGGTAGGATAGCTCAGGTGCAACAGGTTTGCCTTGGAAGCAAGACAACGCACAGCCACATAGGTTCCAATCCCAGTCCTGCGCTTAGAGACTGGTCTCAGGTATTAAGCGTGCTATAAAATATTAATGAATGCACCATCCACTCACCACCATACCTGAGAATGGGTGATGTGATCTCCACTATTTCCTCCCCTGGTTACTTATAGACTCCATTGCCGACAATTGCCCTTCCTCCTCCCCTGTTAGACCCCCAATCCCTTGTTTCTCTGCTACCTAACCATGTTCTTCACCGTTTGTGCTCTGTTGCTTCCTGAAGCTAGGTCCATGCTCAATAAATACTTATTTATTTGTTTTGGTTACATGTAACCTTTAAAAAAAGTTAAAAGGTAACGAAAACAGTACACAGATGAAACTTGTACAGACATTGTAGTTCATAAATAGTACACACAAAAATCATTATATAAAAAAGTTAAAACATCATTCATATTCAGAAACAAGAAATATCCTTCTAAAAAGACTTGATTTCCCAAGTTCCTCCATCTATCAGAAATTCTTCAATTGTACAGCACACCCACCTATACACTATTTTGGAGAAAAACAAGATCAGATAAACATTCGTACAGCTCCAAAGAGCTTCATCCAACATAAAGTATTGCACTGCCTCCCGCTGCAATCATGTCTCATCTTCAAATCCTGGTACATCATCTACAAGACTGTAGTCCCCAAGCTACCTCCCTAAGAAACTCAGCATCTCCGGAATCCTATGTTTTATCAAAAGTAAGGACATGTGCAGACTAGAACTCTGCCGGTGTAGGGAGGAAAGAACTACAAGACAGGCCTTAACTGTCTATGCCCCCAGATTCTGGAGCATCCTTACCATCAACACAAGACTTGCCCATTCGCAGGAAGGAGCACAAGTCATTCCTCTTCAAGGATTGGGTCCTCCCTAACACTCTTAACATCTAGGTCCAAACACTGTCCATCACCACCCTTCCTGAGACTGGGTGATCTGTTCCTCCCCTGTATCCTGCACTAGTTGCTTGAAGATCCCTTGCAGTCTATTTGCTCGCCCTCTCCATCCCCCATTTTAGCCCCTCGCTCCCTTGTATCTCTGCTCCCCACAGCATGTCCTTCTCCCTATAACATATAAAGTGCTCTGTTGCTTAAATATCCTAAAAATAATTTTGTAATCAGTTGGTTTGGGCCTCCCTTCGACATCTCACAATGATGGCACCATAAACATATTATAAATACACATAAGATTAGACGAGCTAGAGGAGGAGGCTCTAGTTTCTCTAGGGTGGCAGCTAATCACTGGAACTCTCTACCACCTGCCCGAGGAGCGGAGGACTCGTACTGGGCCTTCCGTAAAGCTCTGAAAACCTGGCCCAACACTGGTGCCCTTCACCAGAACTGTATGAATTCCCTGTATGTATACATGTATTATCTCCATGCCTCCTCACTATGTGTGTAACTGGTCTTGCAACAGTGCCTTGATGCCCTTGAGCTTAGGTGCTTTACAAATGTTAAAATAAATACAATTTATCAATTTTTTATAAGCACACATAATACCAGAAACCAGTCTCTAAGGGCAGGATGAGGATTCAGCCCTGTGTTGCTCTGCATTGCTTTACTTCCAAGGAAAACCCATTGTCACTGAGCTATCCTCCTGGCCCATATAATTAACATTGTAGTGTGCAGGTTGGCCTGGGAGGCAAAAGTAGCTCCTGGTAACTGTTGCTTTCAAGCTAACCAGGCTCTCCTAAAATAGGAGCAGGACCTAAACAGCACCCAGCATTTTTGAATTCTGATAGTCTCTACCATATGCATGTACACTGAATGTAAGGTAAGTAGATCCCTCAACAGTAGACAGTTGCACTAGGGGATCATAAACTATTCATTTCTGCTGCATTACTTTTGTAGCGCTGCGCCCCATAGCATACAGCCTAGTCACACGAAAACAATTCAGTCCAGCTGTCGCATAGTTTCTCCTCCCCCTCTTCTTCTCTCCTCCCTCTCATGCCTGATGAGGTCTCTAGACAAGTACGGTCTGTGAAAGCCTCCACCAAACAGGTGGACCCCTGCCCCTCCAAAACCATCAAGGACAATATTGACGCTCTCCCTCCAGCCTTGGCGGATCTCTGCAACCTCTCCTTCGCCACTGGTGTTTTTCCCACTCCTCTCAAGCACTCTCTTGTGCACCCTCTCCTCAAAAAACGCTCTGCCGACCCGACTATTCCGGCAAACTAATGCCCAATCTCCATCACTCCTTTCCTGTGCAAACTCTGGGAGAAGTTGGCTTTCACCCAGCGTACCCTCCACACTGGATCTGTTGGCTGTCTCCACGACCATCAGTCTGGCTTTAGAGCATCCAGAGGCACAGAAACTGCTCTTCTGAACACCTGTGAAGATCTGCTCTCAAATCTTGACTCTAACTCTCCTTCTGCCCTCATTCTTCTGGACCTCTCATACGGTAAACCACAACATCCTAATCTCTCGTCTCCGTCATACCATGGGCATCACAGATCAGGCCCTGGCGTAGCTCGCCTCCTTTCTCTCGGACCGTCCTTCCCGGGTGGAACTTGGGTCCTTCATCTCTTCTACCACTCTCTCTACTTGTGGTGTCCCCCACAGATCTAACCTATCCCCCTGGTTCTTCAATGACTACATCACCCCCTTGGCCCACAGGATCTGTACCTTTACCTCTAACTTTCAGTGTTATGCAGATGACATGCAACTCTCCTTCAGGCTACCCTCAGCCTCCTCCTTGCTCATCCCTGACGGTCTGTCCACAATTCAGTCTTGGTGTGCTGCTAACGATCTCTGCCTGAATGCAAGTACGACAGAGATCGTCCTCATTGGGACCCCCTGCTACCGCTTTTCCACTTTCACTCTGGCCGGCCTCCCTTGACCATACACCCTCACCTACTAATGAGGCAAAAAATCTAGGGGTCATCTTCAACTCCACTCTCTCCTTCTCTTCCCACATCGCGGACATCTCTAAAAAAATCCCACTATCAGCTGCACCTCCTCAGAGGTATTCTACCCTTTCTCACCTTCTCCCAGAGTCTCAACATCTCCAGAGACCTGGTTCTCTCGAGGCTGGACTACTACAACAGCCTCTTTCTCAATCTTCCTACTTCTCCTACTTCTACTCTCTGTCCTCTACAACTCATCCAGAGCAGAGCCGTGAGACTTTTCTTCTGCCTCAAGTCCAGGGACAGCATCTCTCTGGCGCTGAAATCCTTCCACTGGCTCCCCATGGCTGCAAGGATCAAGTTTAAGACCCTCTGCATAGTCCACAGTGCCTTCTGGGGCTTGGGCCTGCACTATCTACAACGCTCTGTTCCTAAATACTCTCCCTCTAGAGCCCTCTGCTCGTCCTCCAACTCTTTGAGGGTGAGATGTTTTTCCAAACAGAGATTCAGGGGTAGATCCTAATACTATACAGGTGCCTCCCCCTGGAACAGCCTCCCTGCTTCTCTCAGTCTTGAGCCAGAGCACCTTAAATTCCCGAAACTCCTCAAGACCTTCCTCTTCCTCCTTCTCTCTCCATTGCTAACCTCCTTTCTTTTCTTCCTGCCTCCTTCCTCCTTCTCTCCCTAGCTCTGTCAGTCTCTGCTGACTGGCTGCCTGGTTCACCTGCAGAGCCATACAGGTCCCAGGCTCCCCTGCCAGTCTTTTGCACTTGTCTCTGGGCCTCTGCACTGTATTCTGCATTACTGCACTTTCTGTTTTAAGTTCCATGAGTGGGGCAACCTCGCTGCACTTAACCCAGGGCCCTTGTGGAGTGGACGCACTTGTTCCCCCCACCTCGCACCTCTCTATGCACGCATGCATGACCTGCATGAACTAGGACTAGTAAGTTTGCTTGCCCTGTCCACCACCTTTTTTTTGTCTCTCCACATTAGTATGGTTGCACTCCATGCACTTTTACTAGGAGAAGAGCCGTTGGGCCTAGTACACTAGTATTTCTGTTAGATCATTCGGAAAACTGCAAAGCCTAAGAATTATTACTGTATTCCCTTGCTCCCGTCCCACTTTGTAGTTTCTATCCTCTTTGATGCACTCCTTGCCTCTTCTCCAGCCTCTTCTGCTTCCAACATCCCCACACTAGACATCTCTTTGTTCCTTAGAGTTAAGGTGACCAGACATCCAGGTTTTCCCAGGACAGTCCCAGGAAATCACCCTCTGTTCTGGGAATTTTTTTATTTTATAAACCCTGTCCCGGGATTGGCTAAGGTCCCGGTTTTCGCAGGAAACGATTCCAAAATCCCAAAATCAGGCCCGGCACTGCACATGAATGGGGCGTGAATGCTTTTCACGCCCCCATTTCCTCCAATGAAAGGAGTGTGCCTGTGAGCACACCCCCTGCAACAGCCCAGAGTCATAGAAGTAGGACAACAGTTTTACCTGAGTCCTATTTGTGTTTACTGTGGTCCTACTTCTATGTCTATGGCCTGTCGCATTTTTTTTTTAATCTGGTCGAGTACCGGAGGATAGCACAGGGGCAACGTGTTGGTCTTGGACGCAAGTTCTTACACACGTCAGAGAGACTAGAGGAGATATTTAGAAGGACCACTTGTGAATAGCCCTCTAAAACTAACAGTACAATATAATATATTCACAGGGTCACTTGCTTACCCAGGATCATTCGTGTCTGCCCGGTCGTATGTGTTAATATTTATTAAATTATAACATATGATTCCAAATTATATCAAAAATATCAATTTATTTGTTTTGTTATACAACGCATTTCCATAAAAATATACACATCTATTGTTTTACAAGTTGTTTCTACACAGTTCTGAAAAGCATATCAATTTCAGCGCACTCCTACTTTACATCAACAATCTATTGTGGTACCTAAATTCATTACAATTTGTATGTATCCATAAAATGAATTTTCGATAAGGATCTGTCGTTAGCTACCCTCTCCCATTTAGGAAGCACACACCAGTCCATACAGTTTTTCACTGTCCGCGCTACCATCACTCATTCCATCATTCAAACAACACTCACAGCACACCCGACATGTTTCTTTCCTTATAATATCACACTACTGGCTAGGAAATTCTTCAGGGGTATGTACCACATTATTTTGCAATGTACATATAAGTTTTATTTTCTTGGATTCGTTGGGGGTACAACTTCTAATAACCTCCCTCTGATGCTTTCTCCGGCAAAGATCACTGAGTGAATATCTCAAGTATGTCACTCGATCTTTTATTGTTTTTGCTGGCCTTTCAATGTTGCAGCAACCACTCGACACACGTGCAGTGGGCAATACTACTTCCCAATCTCTGTCCATCCAAGATCGCTGTCCCCCGACTGTATACTAGCAATCCCCAGATTTGGTTGTGTTAGCCAATGGATTCAGTCAGTTTTATTTTGGATCCTTCCACCTTCTTGTGGCCAAATAGAGTGTATTCCAGGGCTGGAGGCACGAATATGCGACTGTAGGGTACGTTTACTCTCAGGGGCCTGTCTGTGCCGAGTGTCTAGATTCCGTTCTAGGTGGGAGACTGCACATTTTACACAGACTGATGTGTGGATGTCATTAACTACTGGGCTGAATTTTCTTTCGGGGTAGAACGCTATGATGGAAAAAAATCGCTCACTCTCCAGTTTCTGTCTGGGCTACCCGCGTTCGCCCCCATACAGTTGGTCCACATCTCGCCTGACTGGAACCTTTTTTTTAATTATTTTATAAACCCTGTCCCGGGATTGGCTAAAGGTCCCGGTTTTCGCAGGAAACTTCCAAAATCCCGAAATCAGGCCCGGCACTGCGCGTGAATGGGGCGTGAATGATTTTCATGCCCCCATTTCCTCCAATGAAATGACTGTGCCTTTGAGCACACCCCCGCAACAGGCCAGAGTCATAGAAGTAGGACAACAGTTTTACCTGAGTCCTATTTGTGTTTACTGTGGTCCTACTTCTATGGCCTGTCCCTTTTTTTTTAACGTGGTCGAGTACTGTAGGATAGCACAGGGGCAACGTGTTGTTCTTGGACGCAAGACCACGCATAGCAACAGCGGTTCGAATCACGTATCCGCGCATAGAAACCGTACTCACGTATTAAGCGTGTTAGAAAAAAACAATTAAAATAAATACCGAAACTAAAATTTTTATGGCATGCATTGAGCTGGCTGCCCCCCTCTGTCTTGTCTTTTGATACTATGGTCAGCTGAGGGGCCATGCATCCTATAGCGCATTCTACTCCATTACATATGGCAGGAGTCGAAATACAAATATAACAAACCATTTCATTTACTTTGATGGAGTCGGTGCCAAAAATATGTACCTCTACCCATCATGGAGACTTTACAGGTTGAGGGGTCTGTATTTCCAAAAGCTTCTTTGATTCTTAGTGTAGCCAGACGATGGCCCATAACAGATACAAAATAATACTCGCGCCCAAAATGCGGCGTTTGGCCTCTATGCCTTCGCGTTGCCCCTTCCCGCTCTAGTTCCGGGTATACAAAAGCGTAGAAGCTTCTGTGCAGTCGTTCATTCGGCAGAAGACTATATGTACCGGTTAAGAAGAAAAGATAGTTCATAATTATATCATAACAGCGCTTAGAAGCTGGAGGAAGCACTGTATAAAAGTCTTGAGATGTCGCAACATTGAAGTGCACGAAGTTCTACAACTATTATATAACAGTATTCGCGTAAAACAAACTTAATAACAATTAATACAAAATCATAGCCTATGGTCTTGAGGCGCTCGGATGCGCGTGCAAGTAACCCCTCCCCCACTCTTCTCGTTTCTCCATCCCCCACGAAGGTCTAATTTAGTAGGAAATCCGGCCAAGCCTGACTGACTTTGAAACTCTGGTTCACAGCAGGGTGAGAAACCCCATCTACCCCCCTCGCTAGATTTTCTTTTCAGCCACCACATGTAACTAAACCCCGTTGCTGCCCTGACTCAGGTGTGTGTGTGTGTGTGTTTGCGGGGTGGGGGATGGTGCTGCCTTTCTCAGTGTGTTTTTTGGGAACAGTGGTTAGAGTTAGGAGTTAGGTCACGTATACATGTCCCATGGGAAAAAGCATTGTGTAAATTGGTCTGTTAAGTTAGCTCACTGGTCAGAAGCTCAACTGCAGAGCTCGTGTGTAGCCTGCCGGGAACAGACTTAAGTCCCAGCGGGCCCTACTAAGCCTTTCTATTTTTCGATATTGATAAAATGGGGAGCATTACGTTAGAAAACAGAGAAAGGTGCACAAGGCATTACATTGACTCATTGCCACGCGTTCGGGAAGTGGCTGAACTGTGCGTAGATGGCTTAATTCAGCCCACTGCTCAGGGCTTGTATAAGGCCCATTGACAAAAGGCACGACAGCATAATACAGCAAAAAACAATTTTCGAAAGTGAGCGTGTCTTATAAAGACTTGACACCTTCGTGTCCATAAATTCTTCACAAGCTATGAACACCAAAAAACTCCATATTAAATCACCCTTGCCACAGGAGACCAATACGGCCCCTTGAGGACAAATCGCCAATCTAGCCTGCCTCAACCTGAAGTGTATTTGTAGTGTGACAGTGATTCCGAAATACAGACTCCCTACACTCTGGGTTTGTGTCCATAGTTGTAGCCAGGCCAAACTCCGTTTGCGGCCTTCATTTCTCAGCACATTACTACATGCGTTCTGCAGAGCTGGACACAATACCATATACTGGGCCTCCACAAACAGAGCAGTGTCACAGAAATGGACCCCAGAACTCGGCACAGTAATAGAGATGGGACTCCAGAACTGGACTCGTGCTGTACAGGCAGAGAAACAATGTTACAGAAGAGGGCAACAGAAATGGACACAATACCTAAAACCGGGCCTCCAGAAAGAGACACAATGCTACAGAGGGGGACTCGGAACACATCAAAACATTACAAATGGAGCTTCCAGAACTTGACACAAATAGCATAGATGGGGCCACCGGCAGGGGTGGTATGTGAACCAAAAGAGGCCCTAGAAATAATGTTCAAAGTGGCCCCATATTACACATTTTCAGCAAGCCCAACCCTTTTCATGAGAACATTTGAAAATAACACACAAAAGAGGCCGAGTGTGCAGAGGCCTACTGGGAAATCTCTAGAGTCCCCTATGCGCTAGTCCACCCCTTGTCACCAGAAATACTCAAAGCCACATATGGGGTCTCCAGAATGGGACACGATCCTGCAAAGGAGGTCTCCAAAATCCCCACGGTCTCCCGGACAAATACATGGACCCTCCGCCAGGAAACGGGATTAAACACAAATAAAGCTGCGTTAATAAAAAACGAGCACTTTTTTTTAAAATAAAAAAAGTGCCTACGTTTGTCCAAATGAAGTTAAAAGAAAAAAAGAGTTGGGCATTACCCGTTCCGGGAGTCCTGCAGCCTGCCTTCCTTCTGTTCAGAATTCTGGGCCGCAGTCCCCGGGGTCAAGGGGAGTGTCCGAACCCTGCAGGGCACACCTCTAAGGCCAACAGCCCAGGGAGTCACCCCCTCCTCCAAGCAGCACCCTTCTTCCTATGGCGCCCCTGGCATGAGCAGGCACGGGGGACTCCTTTGTCTCCGCGACAGTGGCGTGGCTGCCGCTGCCTAAAGGTCTGGGCAGATGGCTCTTGGTCGGTGCCCGGGGCTCTCTGTGTACACAAGCTACAGGAAGCTGGCTGTAAAAACCAAGAGGTTCGGGGATGCCAGGGACTCGGGCGAGAATTCCTTAGTGGTTTATAGAAAGCAATGGGGAGCCCAAGTGTTTTAAAACAGTCCACGGCAGCGATACATGAGAGAGAGAGAGAGAGAGGGATGGCAGCGGCCTAGGGGAGACAGAATGGGGCCAAAGCAACCATGCGTGCCCAACTATGTAAACAGAATGGACGGCTGCAACACTGCACGTGATAAGGCTGCTGAGGCAGACAGCCCTTCAATCAGGGGTGCAGGAAGGCACTGGGCAAACTAGAGAAATCGAGATGTAAATTGCCCAAACAAGGGGCACAGACTCACTCTGTCCAAACCGGAAGGGGGTGGACAAAAGGGAACGCTGTGATTAATTCAGGGAAGGGAGAGCATAAACTCACAACGCCCACACCTGGGAGCCGTGACTCACTGCACACAGCAGGGGGCAGAGTTCCTCACACCAGGGGGCAGAGACACCAACTGCATAAACCAGGGTGCACAAATCCACACTCCCAAATCCTAATGGAGGAGGCGCACACTTTCAATCTTATCAGGTTTCACACTGCCTAAACCAGGGTTCAGAGCCCTACAATGCCCAAACTAGAGGGCGAGGAAAGAGGGGCACACTGGCCTTATGGGGTTGAGGGCTTCACACTGTCTGATATCTCTCAGACCACTTCCAAAACATAGCCCTCGAGCAGTGGTCTGCAAACTTTCTTATGCCGAGCCCCACCTTGAATACAAATATTGTTTCACCCCCCCCAGGTGTATTTCCAATTTAATGTTTACATTTTGTATTAAAACCAGTCACAGTAACCATGTTTTAAAGAGCTTTGCGCCTCCTTAGGGCATCCTTTGGGCCCCCGTAGGGGATCCTGCCCCACAGTTTGAAGACCACTGCCCCAGAGAGACACAAATCCATCCTCTCTTTCTCAACACCCTCTGCAACATCAGAAACACCCTCCCACTTTTCTCTACCTTTTCTCCTCTCTCCCCCCAGAATTCCTCAAGCTATTATCAGGCATCAGCAGGGACGGACTGGGAACCAAAAGAGGCCCTGAAAAATGTTTTCAAAGTGGCCCCAAATAATATATTTTCAGCAAGCCCCAGCCTTTTACTATGAGACAATTTGAAAATAAAATATAAAAGAAGCCCAGGGTGCAGAGGCCCACTGGGAAATCTCCAGAGTTCCCTATCCTGGAAATCAGGATCCCCTGGGTACCCCTGCCCCCCCAAAGCCCTCTCTTCTAAAAGAAATCTTGACCCCCTGCCCCCCCAAACCCCTCTCTGCTAAAAGAAATCTTGACGGCCACCTGTGCCGGTAACCTTGCAAGATTCATCATCAACTGATCACTCACGTTATCTGTTGCGTAGTGAATATGCGGTACTGTGCATGCGCGGCCCTTAACGAGGCTCGCGCATGCGCGCAGTTAATAAAGAAGGCCCCAGCCGGCAGTTGCGGCTGGGGACATGAGCAGCCAGCACACGTCCCGTGTGGTCTGTCCAGCATACATGTGTGACTGCGTGTGAGTGCTAGCGCGGGCCTCAGGCGGCCCCCGCCCTTACAACACTGGCGACGAGGGACGGCATCGGAGCCCTGAGCCATTGCTCCTAGTGTGTCGGAGAGTGTGGCTCTTCTCCGTGTCGGCACGGATTCACGCACATGGCCGGTGGCCATCTTTGATCCAACGCGGATCGCAGCGGTTGCGGCCCAGGAGGGTGCTTGTGCGCCGGCTGCGATCCCCCTAGCTTTTAAGCTAATTTTTGGAACATTCCACAGCCCTGGTAAGATGAAGGGCTGTGGGTTCAAAAAAAAAAAAAATACAAAAAAAAAGAAAGAAGCAGCATTTCTCCCCGGCAGTGAAAGGAGACGCCTGGAACTTTCTACATCCAGGTCATCAGGGCCTTCTGTCGTCATCCTTGGGTGCTGATCCCCCTGCGCTCCCATCCAACGACTGGGCTGCTCATACCACCATTAAAGAGTACCAGACTGTGTACTTCGCCCCGGTATCATCATGGGTGAGGGAGGATAAGAAGAAGGTGCCCCTCTGCCGGTCCCACGCAGAATGCACAGCACATTGGCCCCAATGCCCGAATTTGACACCACCGGCCCACCATCCAAGCTGGGGCCGAAATGGCTACTGTGGGTCAAGAAACTAGAAATGTTTTTCAGGGCCTCTGGGGAAGAGGATGACGACATGAAGATCGCCACCGTGGTATACTCTGCGGGCACAGAGGTCCATAGGATTTATGACTCTCTCAACATCCCGGTGGTCACATACGACTCAGTGAAACAGGCCCTCCAGGATCATTTTCTTCCCATGGCGAATGTCGATTTCGACAGGTTTGTTATGTGCGCAGAGAGACAGCAGGAAGGGGAGTCGGTGGACCATTTCTGTGCCCGGCTGAGGCACCTAGCTAGCAACTGCAGGTGGGTGAATGAGGAGGAGATGGTACGGAACCAGCTGCTGCAGGGGTGCAGTTCGGGAAAGCTAAGGAGGCAGGTGTTGAGGGAACCAGGCCTGACCATACAGCAGATACTCGATACAGGGAAAGCGTACGAACTAGCGGAATCCAGAGGGGCGAAGATGGATGTGGCCATGCACCCTGGCAAGAGAGAAGAAGCTTTCGCCATCGGGCGCTCTGCCCCAGGGAGGGCGCGATGGCCACCAAGGAGGGTGGATGGTCCTCCCGCGACTGGCACTACGCAGTCGTGCCCATATTGCGGATATGACGAGCCGCACATGGGAGAATGCCGGCGAAGACACAAGTCTGTGGCCGGTGCGGCACACCAGGACATTATGCGAGGGTGTGCAGGGCCTCCACCCCGGTGACGGCATTGAGGGGGCCTGCGAGAATCGGAGGGAGCAATGCCCGGAGAGTGAGGGGTGTGTCGTCGGTCGAACTAGGCATGCAAGATCTAGACATTGCAGAGGAGGAAGAAGAGGAAGAGGAGATGATCTTCATCTCGAGCATCGCTACTGGTCTCAGAGACAGCCGACAACCGACGTGCACGGTAAACATTGGGGAGGTCCCCACCCCGGTTCTTATAGACACTGGCGCATCAGTCTGCGTGCTGGTGACTGAACACTATGAAGCTCTTCCAGGCCCTCCCGAGCTGTCTGAGTCCAAGGCACTGATATATGCTTTTGGGGGTGACACCCCGCTACCGATCCAGGGAGTGTTTGTGGTGCCAGTGTCCCATGGGCAGAGCAAGATCAAGGCGAGGTTCTTCGTAACAAGTGTAAGCCCGCACTCCCACCTAGGCTGTGCTGCTTCTGAAGCCCTCAATATAGTGCATTTCATGCTGGCCGTTTACCACACCGATATAGACCGCATGCTGCAGCGTTTTGACACCATCTTCCAAGGGGTCGGAAAACTGAAGGGGGACCCCATCCGGCTTCACATCGACGGGTCGGTGAGACCAACAGCCCTCAAACATCGTCGAATACCGTTCCACCTGAGGGCACAGGTGGAGCAGGAGCTACAGTTGCTCATTGACTTAGACATTATCGAGAGGGTGGAAGGCCCGACCCCGTGGGTGTCCCCAATTGTTGTCGCCCCAAAGTCCAAACAGCGAGGAACCGTCCGCATCTGCGTGGACATGAGGTTGCCGAACATGGCGATCAAAAGGGAGCGACACGCCCACCCTGGATGACATTGTCGGCGAGCTACAGGGAGCAAGAGTCTTCTCCAAGCTGGATTTGAGGTCTGGCTACCATCAACTGGAACTTCACCCGGAGTCCAGATACATTACCACCTTTACGACTCACGAGGGACTATACCAGTTCAAGAGGCTCAGCTTCGGGGTCTCGTCGGCAGCGGAAGTCTTCCAGAACGCCATCCGGGGGCACTGGCGGGGCTAAAAGGGGTGATCAACATGTTGGACAACATCCTGGTGTTTGCACAATCGGAAGCGGAGCATCTGAAGCGCCTGGAGCGGACACTGGAAAGACTCAGAAGCCTGGGACTGACCCTGCACCGCAAGAAGAACAAGTTACTTACCAACCATAACGTTCTTTCGACTGGATGTTCCTCCCACGTATTCCTCATCTTATGATAACTCATTGTCTCCAGCTTCGCTGCTTCGGGAAAAAAATTCTCTCGGCAGAGGGCGCTGTGCTCGAGATCGTGGCGTCGATTGTCCCTCGACGGACTCTGTACTCTGTTGATGTCACCGATGGTATAAATAGCTTGAGCCGCGCCCGTTGCTTCAGTTCTGTTTTTTCGATGAAACATAGGAGGAACACCCAGACGTGCCCCATAACTGATGCACTCATCGTGAGAGGAAAGTGTCATCGTGAGAGGAAAGTGTAAGAAAACGTAAACTGTACTGTGGGGTAGGATGGGAGGGTCGATGAGGAATACGTGGGAGGAACATCCCGTCGAAAGAACGTTACAGTTGGTAAATAATTTGTTCTTCGAATGGATTGTGTCCGCCCACGTATTCCTCATCTTATGATAGACTCCCATAGCAGTGACAATTTTGGAGGCGGGAGTACTAGTTTTAGTTTTCGTGAACAGAATGCAGAACTGCCTTGGCAAATAATCCCTCATTGGAGGAGGCAGTATCCAAGCAGTAATGCTTGATAAAAGTATTCATTGTTTTCCAAGTTGCAGCTGCACAAATATCTGCTTCCGGGACTCCCCTCTTTAGAGCCGCAGAAGTAGCCATTCCCCTTGTAGAATGGGCACGAAGCCCATCTGGTGGGTCTTTTCCCGCTAATCTGTAGCATTCAATTATGGCTAAGATGATCCAGCAGGATATGGTCTGTTTTGTTACAGATAAGCCTAGTTTATGACCAGTATAACCCACAAACAGTTTGTCATCTTGTCGCAATTTAGACATCCTTGAGATGTAGTCTCTCCTCTTCCTTGCCCAAATGAGGAGGAGGATAAAAAGTTGGTAGTACTATTTTTTGTGACAAATGGAAGTCCAAAACTAACTTTGGTAAGAATGAAGGTTTAACTTTAAGGACTACCTTATCCTTATAAAAAATAGTATATGGTGGTCTGCATGAGAGAGCCTGAAGTTCACTAACCCTGCGGCCTGATGATAGGGCCACAAGAAGGACAGTTTTTAGTGTTAAAAGCCTCAATGGACATGTGTGCAGAGGCTCTAAAGGTATGCAAGTCAAGAATTTTAATACTAAATTTAAATCCCAAGTTGGGACATGAAAAGGTATTGGAGGGTATACGTTAGTAAGTCCTTTTAAGAATTGAATTATTAGTGGTATTTTGAAATATGAAACCTCTTCCGAAGTGCACTTGAAAATCGACAGCGCAGCAAGGTATCCTTTGATTGTTCCTATCTGGAGCCCCAGATTGGCTAGATGTAATAGAAAAGAGCACAACTGGAGTGCCACATTGAAAAGGGTCCACATCCTTATCTTTGCACCAGTTACTAAACCTGTTCCAGCGACATTGATACAAAGATTTTGTTGCTAGCCTTCTGGCCGAAAGCAAGACTTCCATTACGTCATCAGGAAGATCCCCATCCTTGTATCTCAACATCTCAGAAACCATGCGTGAAGGTTGAGTGTCTTGACCTGTGGATGGAGAACCCGACCTTCCTCTTGCGAGAGAAGATCCTCTCTTTGCGGAAGACTTATTGGAGGGCAGATGGACATGTCTAGAAGGTCCGGGTACCACGTCCTCCTGCCCCAATCCGGGGCAATTAGGATCATGGTTTTCCTGAACTTTCTCAACCTCCTGATTACTTGAGGAATCGCGGGGACTGGAGGAAACGCATGCAGCAGCGGAAACTTACACTCCACTACGAATGTGTCTCCCAGAGCTCCTCTTTGAGGAAAGTCCCTTGAGCAGTAATGATCGCACTTCCGGTTGCCCCTTGAGGGGTTGACCAAAGGGCAAAGATCTCCAGACGGACTTCCTGAACCAACTCCCACTCGTAAGGGACTGAACTCTGCCTGCTCAGAGCGTCTGCCGCCGCGTTCTTCTCTGCGGCTAGGCGAATTGCCGATAGAGAGATTCCTTCTTTCATTGCCCAGAACCAGAGCTGCATTGCCTCTGTGCACAGTGGTAGTGACCCTCCACCTCCTCTCTTGTTGAGGTAGTGCATTGCCACTGTATTGTCCATCATTATCAGGACATTCTTTCCCTGTACAGAGGGCAGAAAGACCTTCAGCGCTAGTCTGATTGCCCTCAGCTCCAAAAGGTTGATGTGTAGTTTGGACTCCGATGGAGACCAACGACCGCTGATTGTCAGATCGTTGGTGTGTGCTCTCCACCCTGTGAGTGAGGCGTCCGTCACTACTGTTATCTCCGGCCATGGTTGCCAAAAAGACTCTCCCTTGAGAATGTTGTTGTTGCAAGCCCACCATAGAAGATCCTGAGCAACTGCGCTCGGGACTTGCAGTAGATCCGACATATTCCCTGAGAACTGGGACCACTGAGTACTGAGTGCCCATTGAAAGGATCTCATTCTCAACCTGTCCTCTGTTACTACGAAAATGCAGGATGCCATGAGGCCGAGCAACCTGAGAAAATTGAAGGCCGGTAGACGTTGGGCATTCTGGAATTTTGTTACCGTCTGCTGGATGTGGAGAGCTCTCACTTCGGGAGGCTGGGCTTTTCCCGAGGAAGTGTCCAGGGCTGCTCCGATAAACTCAAGCTTCTGGGATGGTAGCATGTGGGACTTCTTGAAATTGAGGGAGAAGCCCAATTTGTGGAGGAAGTGGCAGGTGATCGAAAGATGTTCCTGAGCTTGTTGTGGAGAACTTGCTCTGATCAACCAGTTGTCCAGGTAGGGATATATGTGAATACCTCCTCTCCTGAGACTTGCTGCCACAACCGCCAACAGTTTGGTGAAAACCGTCGGGGCGGTGGTCAACCCGAATGGCAGAACTCGAAATTGATAATGAGAATTGCCAATCGCGAACCTCAGGTACTTTCTGTGTTTTGGATGGATTGGCACATGAAAGTAAGCATCCTGAAGGTCCAATGATTCCAACCAAATCTTGGAGTTGGAGAGCCTGAAGGATCTGAGAAAGAGTCACCATCTTGAACTTGTCCTTCCTGAGGAACTTGTTCAAGTTTCTCAAGTCCAAGATGGGTCTCAGTCCTCTGTCCTTTTTTGGAATGAGAAAATATGGGGAGTACCAACCCCTGTTCCTCTCCGCTACAGGTACCAGTTCTATGGCACCTTTCTCTAGCAGGGTTAAAATTTCCTGCAACAGGAGCAGATCTGGAGTTTTGACGGAGTTGGCTCCCGGTGGATGATTCTGAGGCCTTTTTAGGAAGTGGAGACAGTAACCTTGGGCTACTGTTTCCAGTGCCCAAGCATCTGAGGTAATGCCCCGCCATTCCTTCAGATGCTGAGAGATCCTGCCTCCCACTGGTGTTTTGTGTAACAAGGTCTCAGAGGGATTTTGAGGCGGCTGCAGGAGTGGCTGAGGGTACAGATGCCGCTCCTGAGGCTGATTTTGCACCTCTTCCTCGTGCTCCACGAGGGAAGTTTCTTTTGCCCCTTTGAGAAGCCTGTCCTCTTCCTCTACCAAAAGAGTAGTATCGAAAAGAACGACCCCTCCAGGAAGATGAGCCGGAATAGGGTTTTAGAGGCTGGCGCATAGAGGCGCTAAGCGATTTAGCTGCCGCTTTCGAGGTCTGAAGTTTTTCTAGGCTTTCATCAGCCTTGCTGCCAAACAGCCTCGAGCCATCAAAGGGCATGTTAAGGAGTCTGGCTTGCACATCTGATGCAAACCCGACTTCCTCAACCACGCAAATCTGCATAGCACAACGCTTGCAGCCATGGACCTGCTGATACTATCAGCAGTATCCAGTCCAGACTGGAGACATTCCCCCATTGCCTCCTTCCCGTCTTTGACTATATTCAGGAAGCCTTCCCTTTACTCGCCTTCCGGAATATGATCAACCGCCGCCGAAATACAGTCCCACAGGTTATGGGTAAATCTGGCCAGGGTACAGGTGACATTTGTCGATTTAAGGGCCATACTGCCTGACGTGAAACTTTACGTGCCCATACGTCAACTTTTTTACCCTCTCTATCTGGAGGAATAGTGGGATATGCAGTCTGTTTTGATGTAGATGCTGCCTGAATGACTAGACTTTCTGGAGTCGGATGCTTATTTAAGTATTCAGGATCCGTTCCAGCTGGTCTATATTTTTTTGGAAAAGTGCTATCTGCAGCAGCAATACTCTCAGGTCTATCCCAGTTTTTCTCCACCCTCCTCTGAAGAGCCCTGTGAAAGGGGAGAAATGGATCTTTTTCAGGCCCTCCGACAATTATATCCGTCATGTCATCCTGTTCAAAAACGGGTGAAGTGTTACCCCAACCCATATATTCTATTACTCTGGTCAGAAGACCCCTGCACCCAGCATCTGCATGCTCTGCAGGATCAGGTCTGGAAAACCCTAATTCTGGGGAGATGCCAATTCCACTGGCAGAATTACCAGGTTACTCACCGTAGTGACCACCTTACTCCTAGTCCATAGTCCCCTTTCCTCCATACTTGTGGGACATCTCTCCGTCCTGTGGGACGGGACCGGAGCACTTTGTAAAAAGCATCCACATTTTTTTCAAAAATGTGTCCCTCATCTCTTTCCTGCGCGGGGCTCGGCACGCGGCCATAACCCTGCCCACCTTGGCTCCACCCCGCACATCGCCCATCAGTCCTTTTCTATCGCTGGGTCAAAGACCCATTAGAAATAACAGAGGAACCTTATTAGAGGGGACGGCAGGCGGGCATATGGAGGAAAGGGGACTATGGACTAGGAGTAAGTTGGTCACTACGGTGAGTAACCTGGTAATACTCCTACGTCCCGTCCCCTTTCCTCCATACTTGTGGGAGATTCCCAAGCACTCCTTACAGAAACTACGGGTGGATGGAAATACCCCTTACTGAAACAGGTTCTTCAGCACAGCCTGACCAAACTGAGCGTCAGCTCTTGAGCTCATGTCGAGACAGTAATGCTAACAAAAAGCAGATGGAGAGGCCCAAATAGCTGCCCTAGCGATGGACTCCCAGGGGACATATTTCTGAAAAGCAACCACGGCTGCCTTTCCCCGCACCAGGTGTGCATGGATACCCTTAGAAGGTTTCAGCCCTTGGACGGTGAAAGACTCCGTGATGCAGGTGGCGATCCACCTAGAAATAGTTGCCTTAGACGCCAGCTTGCCCTGAGGGTTACCGAAGGTCACAAAAAGCTGAGAAGAACTCCTAAGCTCAGAAGTCCTGTCCAGGTAGAACTTAAGAGCTCTTCGGACATCAAGACAGTGTAGAACCCTTTCAGCCTCTGAGGCAGGGTTCGGAAAAAAGACCGGAAGGGAGATCGACTGATTCAGATGGAATTCGGTCACTACCTTCGGTAAAAAAGCCGGGTTTGTCCGAAGGACTTCTTTGTCCTTGTGAAAGACCAAGAAAGGATGCTCCACAACAATGCCTGGAGCTCACTCACTCTTCTTGCTGACGTAAATGCGACCAAAAAGGAGACTTTCCAAGACAAGTACTTGAGGTCCACTGTAGCCATTGGTTCAAAGCGTTTATGGCACAGCGCCGTCAGGACTGCATTTAGGTCCCATGGCAGGTGCGGACTACGAACCTGAGGGTAGAGGCGTGTCAATCCTGCAAAATGCCTCTTAACCACTGAGTTACTCAGAGAATAAGAGCACTGGTCTGTAGAAAGATAAGCGGAAACCGCTGAAAGGTAAGTTCTGCATGACAGAACATGAACCCCTGACTCTGCTAGGGAGGACACGAAGGACAGCACCGTGTCAATCGTGGCCACTCCAACTTCTTCTCCAAACACCAAATGACAGAACCTGAGCCATTTACTCCTGTATTGAGATATGGTCGAGGGTTTCCTGGCTGCCTGGATAATGCGCATGTTATCCGCAGACAAACTCAGATGCTCTAAAGACTTGAACTCGGGCACCATGCCGCCAAGCTGAGCGATTGTGGGGAGGGGTGCCACATCTGTTGTTCCCCCTAGTGAAGAAGATCGGGAGTTACTGGTAACGTGATCGGCGGAGACACCGACAGGTGTTGAAGTTCTGAGAACCAAAACCTGGCCTGCCACCACAGGGCTATCAGTAGAAGGGAACAGTTCACAGAGTTCTTCAACTTCCAAATTGCACGGTGAACTAGAGGCAGAGGCGGGAAGGCGTAAGCTCTCATGTTGTGCCATGAAATCTCGAGAGCATCCCCCAGAGAGGAGGCTCCCAGCCCCCCTCTGGAGGCATACTGAGGAAGTTTCTTGTTCACCGCTGTGGCGAAGAGGCCCAACTCCGGTGTGCCCCAACGCGAGAAAATCCATGATAGGACCTCTGCCTTCAACTCCCACTCGTAGCTGACCACTGTCCGCCGGCTGAGGGCATCCGCTGTGACATTCAGCTGGCCCGGGATGTGCACTGCAAGCAGCCAGACACCATGAAGCACGGCCCACTCCCAAATCTGGATGGACAGGTCCACGAGGGGGGGGGGGACTTTGTTCCCGCTTGCTTGTTTATGTAATACATTGAAACAACGTTGTCCGTTCTTATGCGGACCACCTTGTTGACAATGAGCGGTCTGAACGCCCTGAGCGCCAGAAAGATCGTCAGAAGCTCCAAATGATTTATGTGCAGGAGCTTGTCCTGAGGCAACCAGAGGTCCGAGACCTGAAGAAGATCTAACGTTGCACCCCACCCCAGAAGGGAGGAGTCCGTCGTGATCGTCACCATGGGGGCTGGGTCCTGAAACCCTGCGCCCCCCGACAGGTTGCTGAGAGATGACCACCAGTCCAGGTCCACTCTCATGGAATCCGGAATCGTTATCCGCATGGAATCCGGATCCACTGCCTGACGCCATGAATTCCGAAGAGCCATCCGGGTCTGTCTCATTTTGAGACGAGCAAGAGGAAGAGCCAGTACACACGAGGCCATGAGGCCCAGAAGCCTCTGGAACCACCACAACATGCTCTCCGACTGCGCAAACATCTGACACGTGGCCAACAGATCCGCCATTCTGTCCCCGGTCAGATACACCCTGCAGTCGATCGTGTTCCAACGAAAACCCAGGAAGATCAGGTCCTGTGAGACCGTCATGGAGGATTTCCACCAGTTCACCGACAGCCAGGATGGAACAGGAGCTGAAGGAGAGACTGGAGGATGCCCGCTGCTGCCAACGGGCAAGGGCCCGTAAGAGCCAGTCGTCCAAATAAGGATACACATGGATACCCTGGAGACGAAGATAGGCCGCAATCACCGACATCATCTTCGTGAAGTCACGCGGCGCCGAGCTGAGGCCAAAAGGAAGCACCCGAAACTGGAAGTGCTCCTCTCCCAAAGAGAAGCGGAGGTATCTCCTGTGTGGATTCCAAATGAGGATATGCATGTACGCATCCTGAAGATCCACCACGCTGAGCCAATCGCCCATCTGCAAAGAGGAGCGTATCTGGCCAGGCGTGATCATCTTGAATTTCTCTTTGGGTAGGAAAAGATTGAACTGGGAAAGGTCTAGGATGGTGCGCAGGCCTGCCTGGTTGGATTTGGGCACCATAAACAGTCAGGAGTAGAAGCCCTCCCCTCGCTCCCCAAGGGGAACAGGTTCCACAGCTCTGAGGTCCAGCAGTTTCTGAACCTCGGCCTTGAGGGAGGGTGAGCCCGACAGCTGAAAAGGAGGGTTGAGGGGTGGGGTAGGGGGTAAAGGTAAGCGGAAGCCCGCTCGAGCGACTGACAAGACCCATCTGTCTTCTGTGATGGTCTGCCATGCCTCCCAATGAGACGCAATGCGTCCTCCCACCAGGGTCTCGTGCGAGCGCAGAACACCCTCATTTGGCAGGCTTATCGGTGGCGGTGCCACCTGAACCTGATGAGGAGGCTGAGAAGCCGGAGAAAAACCGTGTACGCTGTTGTCTACGGCGGTTATTCCCCGCAGGAATATCCACTCTGCGAGATTTGCGGTCAAGGAAGCCCCTAAAACCAGAGGAAGGTCGACTTTGCGACAACAGTCTCTGGGATTTGAAAGGCGCTTTCACCAGAACAGACAATGATTTAGCCGTTTGAGTGCTATCTTTGGTTTTGGTGAGCTCCACATCAGTAGAAGAATGAAAAAGCTCCTTACCATCGAATGGAAGGTCCAACACCTTGTCTTGCACTTCCTTAGAAAATTTAGTGGCATGCAGCTACGCTTGCCGTGAGGTCTCAAACCCAAGCATAAGGCCCTGAGCCGAGGTGTCCACGTGGTGAGCCGCAGCCTCCAGGTGATCCTGGGCGAAGACCCTGGCATCGGAAAGGCCTCCTTTGAAGTCTTCCAGCTTCTCGACCGGGATGTGCTCCTCAAACTCCAACAGACCTTTCCAAATCCGCATGTTAGCTCCCGCCAATATCAATTCGGCGTTGGCCTGCCTGCGCTGCAAAGCCGAGTTGGCGAAGATTTTCCTCCCGAGGGAGTCGAGGAGCTTGTCCTCCTTTCCCAGAACCCGAGTAGCCGTCGTGGAAGAGGATGCTGCAGGCCTGGACTGCAAAGTGGCCGCAGCCACCACTGTGGAGGAGGGAGGCGGACAAGACGACAGGGCCACCTCTTCCAAAGAATGCAGCCTGTACCTCGCGTCAATCTTTTTATTGACAAAAAGTCCCGAGTGAGGCTTTTCCCAGACTCTTCGGACCTCTGCCAGAACGTCCTTCTGCAGGAACAGGCCGGTACGCTCCAAGGGAGACAGGGTGAACGCCCCAGAAAGCACGCCCTCCTGCGGAGCGGGTGCCTCGGGCACCAGAACATCTAAGAAACTCATCATGTCCAGTACCCAGTCATGAAAGGGTCTGATAGAGCAGGGAAGGTCCTTGTTGTCCTGATTCCTTGAGGGTCATCTGACAGGTCAGGATCCTGCTGAGCCGTGTCAGGCACTGCCTTGTTCACTGGGGACAATGGAGGCAAAGGCGGGAGAGCAGGGGGGGGCACCACGGGCAAGGGAGGCACGGGCGGAACCACCGGAGGAACATGTGGAGCCAGAGGCACCGGTGGACATATCTCCTTAAAAAGCCCTTTGAAATATTCCCTCATGGGGTCGGTGCGCATAAGCGCTTGAAATTTACCGAAAAAGGCATCCTCAGGAGATTGTTTCTGGGCCTGAGGAGGCCACTCATTAGGTGGGCAAATCCAGGGACGTAACGGGGAAGGGTGCCACACCGGCCCCTCTGCCGACGTATCCACATAAATCAAAGGAGCCGCCCCCACGGGCAACAAAACATTGTGCAGAAGAGGTATCCGGGCGTTCCAATCATAAACCAGCTGTAAGGATGCGCACAAGGGACCTTAGGTTCCCCCAAGAGACCGAGCCCTACACCAGAAGCCGATGGCGTAGTTGAAGGGGAAGCACCTAAAATGGCCGTCGTGGTCGTGGCGGGAACGGGTGCCATTTTGTCCTCATCTGAGGGGAGCTGCGGCACGTGAGGAAGTGAGGCTGGGGTCCCCGTCGATGGATCAGGGTTCTTAATCTTAGTCTTAACATAAGGAACCTCGGCCGAGCCGGTACTATGAGGCCTGGAATGTTTTTGTGACATACCAACCGCCAACTGAGCCTTCAAAGGAAGAACCTCGGCACTGCCGGTAAAAGAAGAACCTTGCTTCTTTGCCCCCTCAACCGATCTGGTGTTACCACAAGAACAGGAACGGTGCGCTTTCACTGACAAAGCCTTGACCGGCCTCTCAGAACTGTTGGTAGCTTTAGCCTCTGTACGAGGGACCTCAGACCCAGGCCCGGTAACAGCCTATTCTCCGCGGGCCTCGATCATCCGTTCGGTAACAAAAAGCCCAGCCATGCCTCGGGGCGCACCCCGGTTTTGTTTTTGAGGGAAGCCGACAGAGAGGCCGCAGAGGGAGCTCCAGTACCCCACGACTCAGTAGAACTGGGTCTACAAACAGCCCCCACAGGAGGGGCCTCGGAGCGTACTCCGGTGTCCCCAGGCCCCTTACAGAGACCCTCAGAGAAAACTCTGGTAGAATTATTAGGCCCAACGGGCACCTCAGGTTGAACCCCGGTAACAGAGCGATCAACGCCCCTCCCGGACCGAGAGGAACCCGGGAAGGTATCCCCCAGTCAGGGTGCTCAGAAAAGTAAAGAACTTACCGGGCGTTTTTTCTTCTCGTCGATGAATGCCTGAAAATGCGAAGGAGGAGTTTGTCGAAACACCTCCTCCCACCGCTTCAACCGACGTTGAATTGCCCGGACCGAAAGGGAGTCACAGTAAAAACAGGAGTCCCAACGGTGTTCCGGACCCAAACACTCTAAACAAAGAGGATGGGGATCCGCCCTCACGAAGCGACGGTGACACGATGAACAATCTGGAAAGTCTAATTTGAAAGACATAGACAGACTAGTAAACGAACACCAGCGAGAGCCAGAGAGGAAAAAAGGGAAGAAAACCTTCCGAGGATGCAAGTGCATCTGGCCCCGATCGAGCGGAGAAAAGGACTGATGGGCGATGCGGAGCCAAGGTGAGCGGGGTTACAGCCGTGTGCGGGGCCCCGCGCAGGAAAGAGAGGAGGGATACATTTTTGAAAAAAATTTGGATGCTTTTTACAAAGTGCTCTGGTCCCCTTCCACAGGACGGAGAGATGTCCCACAAGTATGGAGGAAAGGGGAGGGGACATAGGAGTATGTAGAGTATCACTCAGGTCTCTCATTATAGATTCCTGTTCAATAAGTTCCTCAGGAACTTGCTTTGTGCCATAAGAAACTCCAAAAGGCGTAACTTCGTCTTCTTCTGAGCCAGATTCCTCATAAATGGAGGACATGGACTAAAAAAGTCTGACCTGGGTAAAGGAGTGAATCTCCTTTCTTCTTCTACCATACGCGTCGAAGGGATTGATAAATCCTTCGAAGTTGTCGAAGGAGTCTTCGATGACTTCGAAGATGACTTCGACACGGGGGTCGAGGATGTTTTTGGTTTTGGTGCCGAAACTGTCGACGCCGACGGCGTCGATGAAGTCATCGAAGCCTTTGATGACTTGTGTTTTTTGTATGTCACCAGAGAAGTGCTTGACTCTCGAAGAGTCTTTGACGGCTTGGCGTCGACTCGAGTTTTTTTAGTATCCTCGACACTACTGGTTTTTACCATTGTAGTCTTGGACTGCCCTTTGTCGTCCAATGGAGCGACCTTAGGGGTATGGCTTTTTCGTGGTTCTTTCGCGGGGGTGGCGCCGCGTTCTCGAAAACCTCCATCATCTTTTTACGGAATTCTTCCCATTTACTGGGAGAATCCGATTTTGTCGGACATCGAATTTCTTCGGTCGACTCTGAAGAAGAAGATGAGGGAGATCTATGTCTCCTCTTCATTTTTTTAGACGATGGCGAAGAGTGTCTCGATCCACTTCTAGATCGAGATTTCTTGGAGTGCCTAGGGCAATCCGATTCCTTCAAATCAATCGCTTTCTTATGTTTTTTTAGACGTAGCCTTCTTAGAGGCTTCCCTCCCCACCGACAGTTTACCTCTCCTCTCACGAAGAGCTTACTCGGTCATGGATTGGCAGGAACCGCAGTCATCATAAAATGAGGAATACTTGGGAGGACACAATCCATTCGAAGTGTGAGTTTCTGAAGGACCGGATAGAGTTTTTTGGATTTGTGTTCCATGCCGGAGGCATCTCACCTGAAGTTACGGGACATTCGGGAAGGGGCCCCGCCAGAGTCTCCCGCTGAGATAAGGAGCTTCCTGAGCATGGTCAATTACTGTGGACGATTTATTCGTGACTTGGCCTTGCTGTCGGAACCCTTGCGGGCTCTGACCAGGACACTGACGTGGCGTGGGCCTGGACGGAGAAGGAACAAAGGGCGTTCGCCGAAATCAAGAACGCCCTGTCGGGGCAGGAGACCATGGCGTATTTCAATCCGGACAAGTAGTCGGAAATAGTGGTGGACGCCAGCCCGGTGGGACTGGGGGCGGTCCTCATGCAGGCAGACCGGCAAGGGACCATGCAGCCCATCGCCTAAGCCAGCAAGGCGCTCACCGAGGCTGAGAAGAGATATTCGCAAATTGAGCGCGAGGCCCTGGCCATCTTATGGGGCTGCTAGCATTTCCAGATCTACATTCTGGGCATGCCTGTAGTCGTCATAACGGACCACAAGCCCTTGATTCCGATCATGTCCGGCGCCTTGTCCAAGCCCCCACCGCACATCGAGAGATGGATGCTCTCGCTTATGGAATACGGAGTCAAGCTGCAGTATCGCCCAGGCACGCACAATCCAGCGGACTATCTGTCCCGTCACCCGGGGGCTGGGCGTCCCGAGACTTTGATGAGGTGGCGGACTGTGTGGAGGTGGTGCAGCACGTGGTGGAGTCAGCGCTGCCGGTGGCCCTGGCGCACCAGGAATAGTGGATGCGTCAAACGTGGACAAGGTGTTCCTGGTAATCAAGGACGCCATGGCCAGTGGAGAGTGGCGTGAAGTGCTCATGAACAATGCCAGAAGAGACTATGGTGCACGGAAGGATCTCCAGGCGCTATGGAGGGCACGCCATGAGCTGTCAGTTTCCGACGACGGTCTCCTGTTGAGGGGGTGCCAAATCATCATTCCACGGGCACTGGTGGGAAAGGTACTGCAGCACGCCCACAAAGGGCACCAGGGGATGGCGAAGACGAAGGCACGCCTGAGGTTGAAGGTGTGGTTCCCGGACCTGGACAGCAGGGTGGACAAATTTGTGCGGGCATGCATACCATGCCAGGCGGCTAGTCCAGTGGAAAGAGGGCCGCCCATCCAGGCCATGGAAAGGAGTGAGCAGCCGTGGGGGACGGTGCATGCCGACTTCGGGTCCACAGGCTGAGGAATGTACTTTCTTGCAGTGGTAGACCAGTGGTCGCAATATCCAGAGGTGGAACTGGCGGAATCCACGGCCAGCGATCACACCATTCTGGCCCTGGAGAAGATGTTTGCCACCCATGGGTTCCCCATCGAGATCTGTTTGGACAACGGCGCACCGTTCCAGGGGCAGCAGTTTGCTCAGTACTGTGAGGAAAGGGGGGATCAAGCACCGTAAGGTCACCCCACTCTGGCCCAGAGCAAATGGGGAGGTGGAACGCTTCATGCGGCCGCTGAATAAAATCTTCCGAATATTGCTGAATGGAGGGGAGGAGCTTCGCCGCAACCTCTTTGAATTTCTGTGCAAGTACCGCACGACCCAGCATCAGTCTACCGGGGTTGCGCCAGCTGAGGCCCTTTTCAAACGAGCTCCCAGGGGGCTACTGCCCAAAGTCGAAGGACGCTGTCTGGGAGTGATCGACAACAACCGAGTGCGGGCGGAAAGGGCCGTCCAGAATGAGCGGGAAAGCGCCAGGCAGAACCTGCCGGAGAAGGCGATTGCAGTGGGGGACTCGGTGCTGGACCGTAACTGCAGGCCGGAAGGGAAGCTGTCACTACCGTACGAAGTGCAGCCGCTGGGAGTGACCCATGTCAAGGGGTCCATGATCACAGCGGCCAATGCCAGAGGCACAGTCACCAGGAATGTGTCGTTCTTCAAGCGGATCGAGGTGGCGCCTGCCCCCGCAATGCATGACGTACCCGGACCCAAGCCCGGGGCAGGATCTCCACCAAGGGACTACGGATCGCCAGAGGCTCCAGGGGCACCAGAGGCACTTCCAGAGGAGTCCAGAAGGTACCCAAGCCGGGCGGGGCGCAAGCCATCGCAGAGGTTCCAAGACTTTATCATGGACACTGCCTCGTAACAGGTGGAGGACTGTTCGTGAACCGTTTGTTGTTGTGTGCACATGTTAGAACTTTTTCTTGTTTGGGGAAAAGGGAGGGATGTTGCGTAGTGAATACGCGGAACTGCGCATGCGCGGCCCATAGCGAGGCTCGCGCATGCGCGCAGTTAATAAAGACGGCCCCATCCCGTGTGGTCTGTCCAGCATACATGTGTGACTGTGCCGAGCCCCACCTTAAATACAAATATTTTTTCACCCCCCAGACGTATTTTCAATTTAATGTTTACATTTGTTTATTAAAACCAGTCACAGTAATCCTGTTTTAAAGAGCTTTGCGCCTCGTGTGGGCATCCTTTGGGCCGCCGTAGGGGAGCCCGCCACACAGTTTGAAGACCACTGCCCCAGAGAGACACAAATCCATCCTCTCGTTCTCAACACCCTCTGGAACATCAGAAATACCCTCCCACTTTTCTCTACCTTTTCTCCTCTCTCCCCCCAGAATTCCTCAAGCTATTATCAGGCATCAGCAGGGATGGACTGGGAACCAAAAGAGGCCCTGGAAAATGTTTTCAAAGTGGCCCCAAATTATATATTTTCAGCAAGCCCCAGCCTTTTACTATGAGACAATTGGAAAATAAAATACAAAAGAGGCCCAGGGTGCAGAGGCCCACCGGGAAATCTCCAGAGTTCCCTATCCTGGAAATCAGGATCCCCTGGGACCCCTGCCTCCCCAAAACCCTCTCTGCTAAAAGAAATCTTGACGACCACCTGTGCCGGCAACCTTGCAAGATTCATCATCAACTGATCACTCACGTTAACTTCCCAGTAGTATTTAAGACCGCCTACATCAACATGCTCTTCAAAAATACCTCTTTTAGCGATCAACCCGACCAATCTCAAACTACTGCTATACAGCTAAATAAGCCAACCAAATGGCATACTCACACCTATGCCTCCTCTCATAATCAAACCAGATCCTCCACTCCACTCAATCTGACTTCAGACCTCTACAAGAAACTGAATCCTGCATAGTCTCCATCTGGGATGATCTTAAAAGACACTCAGACTCAGAAGGTTGCACTGCCCTAATCCTGTTCGACATCCAGCCGCGTTCAACATCATTGACCACTCCATCCTCACCAAACTGAAACTGTCAGCACCCTGGTATACGCAAGAACTCAACCTCAGCAAAAGAGTCATCAGAAAACCAGAGAAAACCTGGCACCGTTCCAGGACCACATCCAACATGGCGCTCCTCAAGGAAATCAGAGCAACCCTCCAACAACTAATCAACACAGCCAAGGCCTCCTACTATCAGAACACCATAGCAGAAGCCGACAACAAAAGCAGAGCCTTCTTCAAATTGGTCAAGCTCTGCATCCATCCGCTACCTGCCCCTGCCATACCACACTGAAAAATCCACCACCATCAACACCTTCTTCATTGACAATCAGCAAGATTGTCACCACCATCTCTCTGCATTCACAGGCCCACTTTACGTCCCTCCTTGCAAAATCTCCACACCCTCGACAACATTGAAGACACTCTAGACAGAGGACCTGGTAGAAACCCTGGCCACCCTGAAAGCCACATTGTATACAGACATCCTCCCAGCATCCATCCTCAAGACCCACCCCACAGAAGTTCTACGTCTGCACCTGGAGATCATCAACAGCTCTCTAACTCAAGGTACCTTCCCATCAACCCTAAAAACAGGACACATCCTCCATCTATTAAAGAAACCCTCTCTGGATCCTGACAACCTAGGTAACTATTGCCCATCTTCTCTTCCTAGGTAAGATCATCGATAAAGCAGTAGCCGCACTATTGCAGCAACACATCAACACCAACAATCTCCTCCAAACCTTTCAATCCAAGTTCAGACCCAGATGCAGCACAGAGACAGCAACCACACAGGTGGTTGATGAAGTCCTCAACATCCTTGATGATGGCCACTCCTGCCTCCTGGTTCTACTCAACCTCTTTGTCGCTTTCGACACAGTAGACAGCCAGGTGCTTAAGGAGCCCCTACATCGACACATCGGGATCAGCAACCTTGTCCTACACTTGTTTAAGTCCTACCTCGCCAACCACCAGCAGTTTGTTCAGATGGACTCCTCTAGATCGTCAATGCTACCAGTCACCTGTGGAGTCCGGCATGGTTGCATCCTCTCCCCAGCGATCTTCAATCTATACATGGTGCTGCTGGGAGCACTCCTAGCCACACACACACAACATCCACATCCACCAATACACCAACGACACACAGCTATACCTTAAGGACATCCATAGGATCAAAACCTGCCTCTCGCTGATCCAGTCTTGGATGTCCAGTGTATACGTGAAGCTCAACCCCTCCAAGACCGAATTTCTACTCCTCACCAACAACTATGAACACCCAGACATACAGACCTGGCTATCAACCAGGAACTCTGAGGGCTTCACACCTGAGCTCCCCTCCTGCACCAAGTCCCTCGGGTTCCACATCGACAAACACCTCTCCTTCAAGACACACACAGCTAAGAAAACTCAGACAGCTTGGCATCAGCTCTCCCTCCTGCAGAAAGCCAAGCCCTTCCTCCGGACAGCTTTAGATCCGCCATTCATGCAGTGGTTTTATCCCACCTGTATGGGGGAAATGCACTCCTTGAAGGCCTCCTGTTGTCCTCCCTTGTGCCCCAAGAAGGGTCATACACTTGGCTGCATGCCTCATCAAGGGTCTACGCAGATACAACCACATTACCCTGGCCCTCATCGACCTTCACTGGCTCCCACTGCACGCACAAATCACCTTCAAGTCTTGTTGCATCATCTATAAGGCAGTCGCCCTCAAGGCACCCAGCTACTTTGCAGAGAAACTCAGCATCTCGGGTGGATAGCACACCACCAGAAGCTAGGACATGTGCAGACTTGAAATGCACTGCTGCATAAAGGAAAGGACCAGAAAACAAGCCTTCTCTGCATACGTCCCAAAACTATGGAACCTCCTCCACATCAGCATCAGACTTGCACCCATGCGTTTACCATTCAGAAAACAACTCAAGACCCACCTCTTCAAGGAATCTCTACTCAACACGTAGGCCATCATGTCGCTCATCGCGCCACCTGACTCGCTCAACACCGCCCACCACTCTCCTTCCCACCACCCGGTACAGCTGTACCCCTCCTCTGTGCCCGTCTGTATCCTACCGCTGCTGCATATCTGTTCTGTTGTTACCTCTGAAAAGCACTCCGTTATGTATTTATACTGCTGTATACCTCTGTAATGCACTCCGTTGCTTCTCGAAGCCACGTCTGCACTCAATAAATATAATAATATATTCACCTGTGCATCGGGGATAAAGCTCTGAATTTGATATCCTCCTTCCCGTGCAACAGATCTCAAATTGTACACATGCCTCAGTTTTGCTCGGCTCCCCTCCTAGTCGCTCATGGAGTACGACAAGTTGCCTCTCTCTCTTCTCTTCAACATCTATCTGTGCCCGGTACGCGCACTCATCGTTCCCATGGTCGATCATGCTACAATTACGCAGACACCCAAATTATTCTCAAAATCCCAAATAGCCCAGCATCTACCTCCCCCAATCTCGCAACCTGTCTCTCAGAGATCGAACGCTGAATGACAGCCAGCCACCTCCTACTCAATCCAGGCAAAACCAAGATAATGCTATAAAGGGAAGACGGACATCTTCCTGCAACCCACCCCCTGGCCGCTCTCCCTAGACCCACCTCCCACCACCTCCAACACAGTAAAAAAATCAAGGGTGCTTTATGGACGCAAACTTGACGCTGTCACCCATCAACTCTGAGGCAAAATGTGGTTACCTACACATACGCATCCTGCATCACCTTTTTCCTTTCCTGACCTTCCCACACAGTCTCTGTGATCGTTGCTATCATCCTTTCACATCCAAACTATGCTAATGCCCTATAAATAGGAGCCCCTGCATCGCAGCTAAGACAACTCTGAGTAAAAAACACTGCTGCACGGCTCCTTTTACCCTTAGGCCCAGAGAACACATCTCCCTCGCCCTATGTTTCCTTCATTGGCTCCCGATCGGGCGGCGATCCACCTTCAAGGCGATGTGCATCCAGAGGTTGAAGTGGGTGGCAGCGGTCGGGAGCAGTGCTCCTATACTTTTTATTTTTTAGGTTCAATGTTCCTATACTTTTATATTAAAAAGAAAACGTTCTGGAATGGTTTTGTTTTAAAATAAAAGTGTAGGAAGAAGTTGAAGCTTGGAATTCAATGTACTGCACTGAGCCTTTCCTTAAATAGCAGGTGTGTTTGTTTGGGGGTTTGGATTGTGTGTGGGAGGGGGTGTGGTGTTGAGGTTTGTGGGGAGCGGTGCAGGCCAGCAAGAAACATAGTTCCACTACTTCTTTTCGTACACTTCAACCACTGTATTGCATCACCCATCTACAAAGGACCAGAATATCTGCAGCATAAATGAATATGTTACAGGCCTAACAGAAACCTCAGATCAGGCTCAGCACTTCTACTTATCATCCTAGTGACAATATCAACACATATGGGGGTTCTTCCTTCTCAGTACAAGCACCCACCATCTGGAGCACCCTCCCATTAACCATGTGCCACGTAAAGGACCACCTCACTTTCAGGAAAGCACTGAAAACCCAGCTCCTCCACTCAGCAACCTCGCACACCTAGTTTGATTCACATGCCCAACTCAAGCGAGAAATTAGACAGTTAGGTGGAACATATCACTCCTACCCATGCCTCTACGATACATACCACATGACTAAAACTAATATGCTTCATACCTTCTTCTCCAGACCCTTGTGCGCTACATCCCACAGAATACAGCTGGGTCCCACGAGAGATTTGGTGCACACAGCCACACACATTTGAGTTATACAATATCTGACTAATAACCTGTTCGAAATATATATCACCCTCGACCACGAGCACTACCACCGATAAAATACAGCTGAGCCCAATGCAATATTCCATCCATGGCGGTGGGGTGGCCTTAATCTTCCCTGAGTAGGTTCCTTTCACCTTCTTACCCACCCAGCTCTACTCTTCCTTTGAGAGCTTAGTATGCACATTGGCCATCTCTCTGTCTTCCTCCCTGACCCTTGCTACCATCTACAGGCCCCCGGGCGCTACCTCCATTTCCCTCTCTGAATGGGCTGATTTCTGTGCCTCCTTACTGTCAACCTCCTCCAATCTGCTCCTCTTGCTGATTACAACATCCAATTGGACTCCCCTGGCAAATCATCCGCTCTTTTCATTGACCTCTGCACCTCTCTATCCCTCTCCATTCTCCCTTCTGGTCCAACACACTCTGGACGCCCTCATCCACTCTGACCTTCCTCTCTCATCTCCTCTGGTCACCCCTCTCTCTTGTTCAGACCACTCACTTCTCTCCTCCCACCTGGGTCCCTTTGGCCCTCTGACTGCACCCCAAAAGCCCTGCCAACCTTGTTTGAGAACATCCACCCGATGAAACGAGTGTCAGCTGCTGCCTTCACTTCCACCTTTATCCCCCCTTGCTCCCCTATCTCAGACTCCACCACTAACACTGCTTTCAACAACTTCCAATTGTCCATCACAGACATTCTTGCCCCAGTCATGAGGATCTGCCTGAAACCCGCCTCTAAGCGTAACACCTGGTACGGCTCCGAACTTGCAGCTCTGAAACGAAAGTGCAGAGCGGCAGAACGGAAGTGGAAAACTTCAGTCTCATCCTCTGACAAACTGGCCTGCTCCTGCTCCAAAAGCAATACAGAATTTCCATCTGTGCCAAGAAAAGGGCCCACATGTGCCAAGAAAAGGGTCCATCTTCAGGCACTGGTATCTGGTGCATCGAAGAACATGGCTGAACTTTTCAAAATCTGCAGGGAACTAGCCAACTCTTCCGCAATCTCTTCCCTGCTTCCTTCCCAGACCTTCTATTTATTTTTTAAAAATTGTATTTTATGTATTTATAAAGCGCCGAAAGCCTGCAGGCATCTGTGCGCTGTAACAAAAACATGAAGGACAGTCCATATATGATGATACAGGGCAGAAAACTGAGTAGGAGAAACCAGGTGGGGCAGGAGAGTTACCTGGCACACAATGGCCACTCACTTTGCCACCAAAAAGAGCCCATCCTGCACCCCCCTTCCTCCCTTGGCCTCTCACCCCGCCTTCTCCTTTGACCCTGTCACACACAAAGAAGTCACCAGAGTTGTCCGCTCCATGAAGGCCACTTCCAAACGGGATTCCACTTGCTCATTCAGAACCATCAAGGACAACATTGGCTCTCTTACCCCCTCACTCGCTGATCTCTGCAACCACTCTTTTGCCACTGGTTCCTTCCTCTCCTCCCTCAAGCCCTTGTGCACCCCCTCCTGAAAAAGCCTTCAGCGGACCCTACCTGTCCAGCCAACTACCGCCCTATTTCCATCAACCCCCTTCCTGGGAAAACTGCTGGAGAAGTTGGCCTTGCCCCAACTCAACTCCCACACTGAACTTGTTGGTGGTCTCCACGACCATCAATCTGGTTTCTGAGCATCCAGAGGCACGGAAACTGCTCTACTGAACACCTGTGAAGAACTGCTTGCATCCCTGGTTTCCAACTCCCCAGCTGTCCTCATCCTACTTGATCCCTCCTCTGCCTTTGACACGTCAACCAGTCTATCCTCATACAAAGGCTCCATGATACCCTTGGTATCTCGGATCGGACACTGGACTGGCTGACCTCCTTCCTAACTGACCGGTCTTCCCAAGTCATCTTGGGCACCTTCTCCTCTCCTACTTCCTACTCCACCTCCGGTGTCCCCCAGGGTGCCATCCTCTTCCGTTGGCTCTTTAACATATACCGTACTCTGCTGGCACTCATCTCCACCTTCTCCCCCAACTTCCAGTGTTATGCAGATGACCCACAACTCAAAACCTCCTTCTGACCCTGTTGCACCTTCCACCATCCCTGACTGCCTATCTGCCATCCAGGCCTGGTGCACTTCGAATGATCTCTGCCTCAATACCAGCAAAACTGAGATCTTTCCCATTGGGATTCATGCTCCCGCCTTCTACCCTTCACTCTGGCCTTCTTCCATGGGCTCTGCCCCTGCTCAATCCTCTGAAGACAGAAACCTTGGGGTCATCTTGGACTCCTCTCTCCCCTTCCCCCCACACACTCAGGACATTGCCAAGAAGTCCCACTTCCAGCTCTTCCTTCTCAAAGAAATTCTACCCTTTTTCATCTTCCCCCAGAAGCTCAATGTTAACCGAGCACTGGTTCTCTCTATGGTTGACAATTGCAATAGCCTCCTCCCGAATCTTCCTTCTTCCACTCTGCAACCCCTCCAGCTAATCCAGAATAGGACAGCGAGACCTATCCTTGGCCTCAAGCCCAGGGGCCGCATTTCTCCTGCCCTAAAAAGTCTTCACTCCCTCTTTATCATCCACAAGGCTGTCTGGGGCCAGGGACCACTCTATCTGTAACTTTCTCTTACTAAATATTCTCCCTCTAGACCTCTGTGCTCCTCTGGTACCAATTATTTGTATGTAAAGTGTTTCGCTAAACAAAGGGCAGGATGTTGATTGCTTTATATCTCTAATATAGAAGGGTTAGATGAGATTTCTGACACAATCATTACATCTCTGAGTGAGGTCACAGAGAGGCTTGCCCCCCATAAGATGATTTACCAGAGGAAACATATGTAATCAATGGTTTAATGATACCCTTGGAGAATTTAAGGCGAATAAAATCAAACTTTTCTATGCATGACGGCAGGGCCGAGATATTTCCAGCCTGGACGCCTACAAAGAAGCAGCCAAGATCTATAAAATAGCAACTATTTGAGCTAAAATGGAATCCCTTAATTTTAGAATAGTTAATGCACATCGAATAGTAAAGAGCTATATTAAATATTAAAAGAGCAAGAACATCCTAAGGGCCCCAACCAAGATCCCATCCTAAAGGACGAGATATGATGTACCAACATTCAGGATGCCCTACGTAGTAAACTGGAAAAGATAAAAGTCTCCATCGAAGAAAAAAAACTGCTCCTGAACATAAAGTACCATGAAGCTTATCTCTCTTCGTCAGCTATCAACGACAATAAGCCTCAGGCCTTTAATTTTTCACCTATCTCAGAGGTAGAATAATCAAAAATAATTGCACAGCTTAAAACCACCATCTGCAAGGGTGACTCCGGTTAAGCTGTGATTATCAAGGAATGTTCCCCTTTACTTATAACAGCTGTCACAAAATGTGTGAATGCCTCCATCGAGCAGAACTGTGTACTGAACAATATCAAGAACGCTTGGATAATCTGTTATTAAAAAAGCCAAATATTTGCCCCATGACCCCTACCAATTACAGACCTATTACTAACACACCTTTTCTGTTGAAGATACCTGACAGAGTTGCGTACAATCAGATCTCACAGCACCTCAATAACTCCCAGATCCTTCACAAATTTCAGTCAGGTTTTCGGCAGGGCCATACGACCGAGACTGCCCTTGTATCTTTAAAATCAAAGCTGCTTCAAATAATGGATGGAGGCCAAACAGCCCTATTGATGATTTTAGATCTCTCAACGGCGTTTGACCTGGTGGACCTTGCCATCTTGTCCACCAGGTTAAAGCATATTGCCAATTTCTCAGTCCAAGCCACCCAATGGGTTACTTCATTTTTGAGTGGAAGACAGATGAGAGTAGCAAGTGAGTAGGCAGAGGCCAAACCTATGCCTCTGCTATTCGGAGTCCCACAAGGAGCATGCGTATCCCCTTGTTTTTATAATAACTTTATGATACCTTTTTTTCATATGTTGGAACAATAAGGGATCTTCTTTGTTAACTATGCAGATGACACACAATCTCATCTCAGGCTCGCATAAGGAAAATAAAATGAACATCAATGAGGTATATCAAGCCATTTAAAGATGGATGGTCATAGTATGGCATTGGACTGCTCAAAAACGGAGCTTCTGATTGTCGGCGCTGACAACAGGTTGGCGAAGCTTGGCCCATTATACAATAATTTTAGTATAGATAATTGTACAATTGAGGTTAAGAGGAAAGTCAAGACCCTAGGTATTTTTCTTGATAAGAATATGACCATGAATGCTCAGGTTAATAGCCTCGCCTCATCCTCATCATACTTCATCAAGCTGTTACAGCATCTTCGGCCACTTATCTCTGAGAAGAATGTAGAGACCTTAGCCAGAGCCATTATTGGCTCTAAATTGGACTACGGTTGTAGCCTCCTTGTCGGCATCTCGCAAGTAGACCTCCACCGACTCCAGGTCATTCAGAATGGGGCGGTGAGAGCGGTGAAAGGACTAGGTCGTAGGGACCAGATATCAGATGCAATACAGAATATGCGCTGGTTGTCCGTGCAGGCAAGAGTGCGTTTCAGGATGATAATTATCACCCATAAATGCCTTAAAGGCCAAATGCCACTCTATTTAATGGAAGCTATTGAAAAAAAACAAAATATCAGATCCTTAAGATCAAACAACATGAACGTCTTAAAGATTTGCTGATGCAATTTAGTTAAAACTCGTAATGGAGCGTACAGTATCATGGCCTTTGCAGACTGGATTGTCCTACCTCCAGATATTAGAGTTATTGAATCCACAGAAGTTTTAAAGAAAAAACAGAAGAAGTTACTATTCTGTTAGACTCTTCTGTCTATTGTCTAATATTTGCTGCTCACATCAGTTCTTGTAGCCCCATGAAATGTTTTGTTTTTGTCTTGTCTGCTTTCTTTGTTTGCGCCCTTAAGCCTGAGGGTACTGGGAGAGCGTAAAACATTTATAAACATACACACACGTAAACATTTCCTCAACTGGCACCCTTCTATGGAACAGCCCCCCCCCCCCACCTTTGCGTCTTGAGCAGGATTTCCTTGAATTCTAGAAGCTCCTCAAAACTTTCCTTTTTACTTCCTCCTTCCCCCTTCTCTCCTCTGCTAATCTCACAGTTGCTTGATTTGTGTCCAATGCCCTTATGGATCCTTGGGGCCCTGACCTCCCAAACCGAAGGGTTTTCCAACTCTTACAAAATGGAGAACAATTTTTTGGAATTAGAACTGGCATTAGAAATTCTGGTGTTGTACGAGTTATACTTGTGGCCGAAGACATCTCCCTTGTAGACCATAGCGGCTTTTCTAAAGTTAAGTTAGAATACTAATTGTAATCATTCTTTGATTACACCTACCATTTTGTTTTAAATATTTTTTTTAACTTTTTTATTGCTTAAAACAGTTTAATACAAAAACATTTAGCAAAAATGTCATCAGATCTGTTCCTCAATCGCACCCCTCACCTCCACATGCCCCCCCTCCCCGATAATGTCAAACATTTGCTTTGTATCCAAAAGCCTTAAGCTCTTTTCAGGCTTCGAGCCAAGGCAGTTTTCCAAAAATGTGATCATAGCAATTGACCAGTTCATTGTGTCCCCTCTTAGGAGAAGGCCCCGCCACTCTTCAGCCGATAGGGAGGGAGCAGATTCCACATTTTCTGCAAAATGAAGGGACCTCAATTCCATTAAACCAGGATATCAAGTGCAAAGATGTTGGAGTGTTTCCCGCACATCGGGTTTCTTACAAAACCTACACGGAGGGAATTCTGAGCTATGACCCGCTCTTGCAGTAATGATTTCCATTGTTGGATACAAGTTGAATCTGACCCTCATCAGCTGAGCTCTGAAGTAGCGATCTGGAAAAATGTTGATATATTCTGGGGTACGACTATGCAGTTTTACTTCTGGAGCTAACTGGCTATAAAGCTTCCGCTTGTTAGCTTCTTTGCAGGTCGTAATCCAGTCTCTTTCCCATAGTTATTTCTTAACTTTTGCTGGGTTGGCTAAAAGTTCTTCCACTGAAGACCCCATATCTTCTAGTAGTGATCTTCTGGCTTGATCCCACAGAGTCCCCACTTAGCTGTTTTTCGACATTATTTCACTTTTTATTAGCCTAAAGATCTGTGGGGGGTTAGTGTCAGAGTACTTTCCAAAAAGATTCAACATTTTCCACTCAACGCATCCCATCAGTGAGATCAGCCCCATCTCCCTTCTGACAATCTGTATTGGGATTGACTTCGCAAGGCCCAGCACTTTTTTCCAGAAGCACACTTCTAGTAGTAGCCACTGAGTTGCTGGAATGGTTAACAGAGTGTCCGCCCCGTAGGTCTCGGGAGGATAGCTCAAGGGCAACGTGCTCACCTTGGAAGCAAGACGATGCAGTGCACCACAGGTTCGATCCGCAGGTCCACGCTTAGAAACCTCTGAATATTAAGCACGTTATAAATAACCAATTATAATTATAGTTCACTGTTGGTACTGCTTTAGCTTTGTAGAGTTCAATCAAAGGCATTAAGGAAAAACCATAGAATCGCTGCATCAGAATTTTAGCTGGGTTTGCCAAGGCACACCTTTTTTGTTTCAAGATTTGAGATGTTTTAACGGTCGTCAGGTTTTGAAAGATTGGGACTCCTGAATATTTGAAGGTGTCCACGACTTTGATTTTCTGAGTCCTTAGACAACAAGTAAATGAGTGTTTGGCTTTCCCACCATTTATCTGCATCACAAGTATCTTGGTTTTTCCTAAATTTATTTGTAGGCCAATCAGCTTAGTGTACTCAATCAGCTTGTTTAATTGCCTCTGTAGGCCGATTGGCATCAAGTCAATCAGAGCCAAGTCATCCGCGTACAGCAGTCGATTTACCTCGGCTCCTCCGATTCTTGGTGCAAAGCACCTGATGTTATCCGTGGGAAGGCCAAGGTCTGAGATGTACAAGTTGAATAACGCTGGTGCCAAGGTGCACCCCTTTGTTTACTCTTCTGTCAGTTGGAATCTTCTCACTTAGCCTTCCCATGGCATATAGCCAGATTCTGCACAACAAGTTAGTATGTAGAGATTTGATCTGGTCGACCAGGTCCACTGGGCAGCTCCATGACGGAATTTTATTCCATCGTCTGCTCCTGTTAATTCCATTGAAAGCTCTCGATAGGTCAACAAAAGCGATGTGGGACTTCTGATTTCTTTCTTGGGCTCTGCACATCAACAAGGATAGAACAATAATTGGGGGTGAAATCCCTAAGCCTTTAGCAAACCCAGCTTGAAAAGGGTCTTGTCTCCCATTCTCCATTGACCACTTGGAGAGCCTGTGGAAAGAAGTGTAGCATAGAGTTTCCCCAGAACGTCAAGTAATGCAATTGGGCAGTAATTATTAGGGTCCCCTCAATAACCACTCTTGTAGATTGGGATTACAGTTGCCCCCCGCCAAGAGTTTGGTATAGTTTGTGAGAGTAGTATCCCTTTCAAGATGTGATCAAGAATCTGCGTTCTGGATTAGTCTTAAGCATTACATTGGAAAGACCGTCGGGCCCGGTAGCTCGAGAGGATTTTGAATGGATTATCAGGTCAATCAAGTCGACAACCTCGTAGACCGGGGTCCAAATTGGCAGGTTGTGAGTGGCCTCTTTCCATCTATGGGTTTCTGAAAAAGTGACGAAAATAAGGTGACCCAGGAGCCTTCTGCAACTCCATTTATCATGATGGAATTCATACCTGGTCCTGTTGATCTTATTATAGACCAGATAGCTTTGGGATTTTTTTTCCTTTAGGGCTAACATTGTCATCTGGGCGTCTCTGAGAAGCATTCCCTTTCTTCGACCTCTTATTCAGTTTTTATAGGATTTATTTAGCTAAATGATGGTTTCACTCACTGAGGTTGTGCTCATTTTCCTATGCTGACTGCTTTCGTTAGGGCTCTTTTTTTTGCAGCCACCTCCTCGTCATGGCCATGGTGATGATTGAGTTTCCGCCCCACCCAATTTCCATTCGAGACCTGGTAGGGAACCGGTAGTGGCACGTTGTCATGAACCGTCGGACGCGTCCCTTCTGGACTTCCTGGTCCCTGACACATCGGGGCTTGCACTCTGCAGTACTCCCAACATGGCCGTCAAACACGAAACGTTGTTTACCAGCTTCCGTGTCAGACGTAGCACGTTCTATAAATAAGCCACGCCCCCGTGGCCCCGCGCGTTGCAACGCTACCACTTGCTGTGGCTAGACGTGTGCTGCCGTAGTTCGCTCTCGCTGACTTCATTGATTCCCGGTTCTTGGCCCCTATTTTTTCCCTTCCTCATTCATTCCTTCCTCTCCGAGTACACTCGGATTTCCCGGACATTCTGAACGTTCCAGGAGTCGAACGCTGAATGCACGCTGGAACCAGAAGACGTTCGCACTGAGTTATACAAGACCCGAACTGTGCACAAGAAGACTCCTTCAAAGAACTCCAGCAAACAACATAGACAGATGAGAAGGGGGGAAACCTGTGACAGATTGTGAGGCCAACAAACTGAAATTGATACAGACATGGCGGCGGCAGTTCAAGATCTCATCCGCGGCATGCAGGAGTTAACAACTGAAGTGCAGAATCTTAAAGCTGAGAATGCAGCATTAAAACAATTAGTCTTGTCCCGTGATTCCGCGTCCGAGGAAAGCGTATTGTTGGGCGGAGTAGTAGATAAATACGATGGTTCTTGAAAAATCCTTTGTGGATTCCTTGACTCCTGTTTAGTCCACTTTACCTTTAAGCCCTACTACTTCTCTAACCCCAGGGCAAAGGTGGGCTTTATGATTTCGCATCTTTCTGGGAATGCATTAACTTGGGCTACGCCTTTAGTTAATTCTGGAGATGCCCTCCTGGATGACTACGATGGATTCGTACAGGCTTTAAAGACCATGTTTGACCACCCAGAACAGATCTATAGTGCTCAGGAACGCCTACTAGATTTCCAACAAGGTTCCCAAGATATGCTTACATATGTGACACGCTTTAAGCAACTGGCTAAAGAAGCGGATTGGCCCTCAGAAGCCTGCTTTACCCTTTTTCGAAGAGGACTAAATAAAGAAATAAAAGATGAGCTAGCCTGAGTGGCTCAGCCAGATTCATTCCAGGCTCTTATGGACCTCTCTCTACAGATAGACTTCCGTATCCAGGAAAGGAAGGCAGAAAAGAAGAAGACTAAGATGCCTTACCAAAAGAGCTCCGTAGAAACTACCTCGAGGGCTGAGCCCACTCCTGCCCCTGCTAAGGAACCAGAACCCATGCAACTGAGGGCTTTCCGTGGACCCATATCCCCGCAAGAAAGAATGTGACGGATCCACACTGGGCTATGTATGTATTCTGCCTCAGATAAACATCTAGTGAGAGAATGTCCTTTAGCTCCTCCACGGCATTCGGGAAACGCCAGCTCCCGATCCTAGATGGAGCACAGCTTCGGGAGAGAGATGTTTGCTCCACATCTATTCCATCCTTGAACTCTCCTGGACAAAACAATCTTGTGATTTTACAGGCCTTTCTATCGCCATCCAAACCTACCCCATTTTGGTATTGGTGGATTGTGGAGCCATGGGGATATTTATAGATCAAGGTTGGGTTGCTACCCACCACATTCCCTATGAAACTCGAGGCATCACACAACCTGTAGAGGCTATTGATGGAAGACCCCTCTCTTCAGGACCCATAACCTTACAAACCAAGGAGATACAGCTCTCGATAAACCACCATCGAAAGATGATCAAATTCGACATCATAAAGTCTGCTCATTACCCAATGGTACTGGGTATGCCCTGGTTACAAAGGCACAACCCATACATCAACTGGGCAGCAGGATCCTTGTTCCGGGGTTCCGAGCATTGTATGTCTCATTGTCTATTCCCGGATTCCTCGCTGACATCTTCTACAGGTACACTGACAGACCAGCAAGGCCCATTCACGGTCGCAAATATCATCCAGGTTCCTAGGGCCTATCAGGATTACACTGATGTGTTCTCAACTGCCATAGTTCAAGCCCTACCCCCTCACAGACCTGAAGACTGTGCTATTGATACTGAACCCTCAGCCGTGATTCCCTTTGGAAGAATGTTCATTTTATCCGAACCTGAGAAAAGGGCCCTCCGTGAATACTTGGATACCAACCTTGAAAATGGCACTATACGACCATCCAAATCACCAGCAGGAGCCTCGTTGTTTTTTGTTCCCAAGAAAGATACTAAAGAGCTTAGGCCTCGTCTTGATTATCGTGGCTTAAACCAGTGCACCCTGAAGGACCGCTATCCGTTGCCCTTGATTTCAGATATCCTGGAGGCAGTGAGGGGAGCTGTAGTCTTCATGAAATTGGATCTCAGAGGAGCCTACCATCTGATCCGTATTAGGGAGGGTGACGAATGGAAAACAGCCTTTAGAACACCCTTTGGTCATTTCGAATACCTGTTCATGCCCTTCGGACTCGCCAATGCCCCAGTGGTCTTCCAACGTTTCATGGATCGGGTGTTTTCTGATATGCTGTTCCTCTTCGCCATTGTATTGTCATGATCTCTGCTTCCAAAAGATCAGGACTTGCCCGACTCCCTTGTAAGCAGACCCATAACCCCGGTTCCGAGTGCCAGCCAGTCCCAATTGGGACCTTTTGGACCCTGTCCTGGCGCCAGTGGCACCAGGCTCATAAAGATGCCCAGTCCCAGCGCTGGAAGCGCCGGGCTCATAATGCTTGGGTGGACTTACCTGCAGCAGACCATGCTGCTTACTTACCTGCCAGTTGAGCCCCTGATCCTCTTCTGTTTGGGACTACTTTTCCTGTTGGGTGGGGCAGGAGCCACTCCCTAGGTTCAGAACACTGGAACTCTTCTGGAAAGCAGGAACTCTTTTCTTACCTAGGCGAGGCTGTGGAAGGAGACACCTAAGCACTACAGGAGGCTATTTAAACCACACCCGATGGATGAATCTTGCTTTGCGTTATTCTGCATTCTCTGCAGCAGAACGCTCATCGTGTCTTCTGCTTCTGATCCTGGGCCTAAGGGAACAAAGGCTTACCATCCTGGAATCCAGTCTTCAGCAGCACCTGTAAAGACAAAGAAAGAACAGGTTAGCACTACGGTCTTCAGTGGCAGCGCATCTCTTACCTGGTCCATCGGCTGTCACCAACGCCTCGCGCTGCATTCCGGCATCTGAAAGACAAAGGCTTACCTACTCTTCGCATGCTCCGGAGGTCTTCGTACTGCATTCCGGCATCTGAAAGACAAAAGCTTACCAGCTCTTCACACGCTCCGGAGGCCTTCGGCGCTGCATCCCGCATCTGAAAGACAAAAGAAGGTGCGTTTAAAGACATTGAGCAACTTTATTACTCACGTGCCATTACTCCTTCCCACGCCGAATCCAGTGGGTATTCCAGCACCCTTCAGCTTCTCTAAAGCTCCGAACTTGTACCTGCAAGATAAAAGGGACAGTTAGTGCGCATCGTGAAGCAGACTACAAGCGCTTACTTACGTGCTTCCAGGCGCTTCTATTCCTCTCGCGGGTTCGAGCCTCAACTCTCATCAGCCCGCCATCCGCCATCGCCGGAACCCTGCAAAACAAGGGATATCATTACAAAAGACTTTTAAGACACTTGAAGTGCCCAGAACTTACCGTTCGTGCAGTTAACGATGGACAGCAGTCCTCTGAGGTCAAGAGGCCTGCACCCTTATCCAGTGAAGAAACTGGTTACGGCACCCTGCCCCGAGGCAGATGGAGAGCTCGGCGTTCACTTACCTAAGGTGAGGGCGTTAACCTTTGGGGTTCTACAAGAGAAGAGAAAGGGAAGAGGAGAGAGGCACCCAATAACCCCAGGTCATTAATCCCATATTTTCTATCTGCAGACATCTTACTCTTCGAGTCAGACATACAGTGCACAGAGGTCCAGCCCAAAGAGCCAACCGTGTGTTACACATCACCTTTGAAGATACGGCATTCACCCAGTCAAGACCGGCGCCTCTGCGGGAATCAGGTGAGCGTTACAAGTATACCTGGTCGATATCCTAATATTCTCTAAGGACCATCTTAAGCATGAAGAGCATGTTAAGGCAGTGTTACAGACGCTACGTGAACACAAGCTCCTGGCTAAACCCGATAAATGCCTTTTCCATGTCTCTACTGTTCACTATCTAGGATTTGTCCTTAGTCCAGAAGGAATCGGAATGGACCACTCAAAAGTAAAAGCCATACTATCCTGGCCTGTTCCGACTACCGTGAAACAGATCCAATCCTTCCTGGGACTTGCCAACTTTTATCGAAAATTCATACCTTCCTTTTCTGAGATAGTTCAACCGATCATTACATTGTTGAAAAAAAATACTCCCTTTCTCTGGACAGCAGCCCAAGATGAAGCATTCCAACGGTTAAAGCCAGCCCCCAACCTGGCTCAACCTGACATCAATCGACCTTTCCTAGTGGAAACGGATGCCTCTAACTACGCCATTGGAGCAGTTCTAAGACAGGAATTTGAGGATAATCTTGAACATCCCATTGCTTATCTTTCACAGACTCTAACTCCCAGCGAAACCCATTATTCCGTTTTGGAAAAGGAACTGTTAGCCACCCGTCAAGCCTTCACAGAGTGGCGTCATTTACTTCTGGGAGCAAAACATCCTATTCAGGTCCGCACTGATCATCGGAATCTTCAAGTTTTACAATCTCTGGAGTGTAGAAATAGCTGTCAAGCTTGTTGGGCCTTCTTCTTCGCCCAGTACCAATTCCAGATCCATCATGTCCCTGGAACACAGAACATAATTGCTGACGCCTTATCCCGACGCCCCGACTACGAAACTCTTGAAGATTGGTCCTTCCCAAAAAAAGTTCCCCACACAATTTTTGTAGCCCAAGCAATCAACCTCCTGGAAGACGTTTGGATGCAAACCCAGTCCTCTGAGCTCTGGATGGAATTTACAGAGAAGAATCGATGGAATCTAAGAACAAAGCACGGGTATCTGTTCAAGGATAAAGGCCTGGTCATTCCCACACAGAGACTACAACAAAGAATTATAAATCTCTGTCACAATACCCTTCACTCAGGACATTGTGGCATCACCAACACCCTCCGTTTAATACAAAGACAATTTTTGTGGACAAGAATGAAAACTGATGTCCAACTGCACATCCAAACCTGTGCAGTCTGCAATCAAAACAAACATGATAACAAGAGACCGGCGGGTCTCCTACTTCAACCTACGCTACCAACGAGACCCTGGGAATTCATCGCTATGGACTTCATTGTGGAATTGCCACCTTCCAGGGGGATACACAACTATCATGGTCACCATTGATTTATTCACTCATATGGCTCATTTTACACCATTGTATAAGCTACCATCTTCATCAGAACTTGCTGGAATCTTCCTGGAACACATATTTCGACTTCATGGACTCCCCTCCAAGATCATATCAGACAGAGGACCTCAATACATTTCTCAGTTTTGGAAACACTTATGCCGAATACTAGGGATTCAACGCGCCCTCTCCTCGGGTTATCAACCACAGACTAACGGAGCTACTGAACGTGTGAACCAAACCCTAGAGCAATATCTTTGTTGTTTCACTACCAAGGTACAGGACGATTGGTCACTCTTAATACCTGTGGCTGAATTCGCCTACAACAATTCGGATCACTCGGCGGTCAAGACCAGCCCTTTTTTTTACAGCCAAGGATTTCACCCTTCGGTTGTACCTTCCATTCTCCCACATCCTATGCCAGTACCTATAGTCGACTCCTGGATTGAATCTCTTATCAATGTACACAAGGAAGTCAAAGAACACTTAGAAAGGGCCCAAACTCACACCAAGCATTATGCAGTCTCCAAAAGAAGACCAGGACCCTCCTATGCTGTGGGCGATAAAGTCTGGCTATCCTCGAAACTACTGCCTCGACATTTACAACCAAATAAGTTGGCTCCCCGGTACTATGGCCCCTTTTCCATAAAGGAAATCATAAACCCAGTGGCTTTCCGACTCAAACTACCGGACTCTTGGTAGAGGATCCATCCAGTGTTTCACACGTCCCTAATGAAACCTTACATCCAGTCCTCCCGGACTGCCCTTAGGCCTAACCCTGTAATTGTCAACGACCAGCTGGAATACGAAGTGTCCAGGATATGTGACTCCAGGTACAAACGTGGTCAGCTCCAATACCTGGTTGAGGGGAAAGGGTACCCCCCCTAGTGAACGCACCTGCGAACCAATCTCAAACCTAAATGCCCCCAGATTACTCAGAAGATATCATCTCATACACCCGGGCAAACCCAGAGGGACAGGTCTTCGGAGGAGGCATGCTGTCATGAACCGTCGGACGCGTCCCTTCTGGACTTCCTGAAAGGGCCCAAACTCACACCAAGCATTATGCAGTCTCCAAAAGAAGACCAGGACCCTCCTATGCTGTGGGCGATAAAGTCTGGCTATCCTCGAAACTACTGCCTCGACATTTACAACCAAATAAGTTGGCTCCCCGGTACTATGGCCCCTTTTCCATAAAGGAAATCATAAACCCAGTGGCTTTCCGACTCAAACTACCGGACTCTTGGTAGAGGATCCATCCAGTGTTTCACACGTCCCTAATGAAACCTTACATCCAGTCCTCCCGGACTGCCCTTAGGCCTAACCCTGTAATTGTCAACGACCAGCTGGAATACGAAGTGTCCAGGATATGTGACTCCAGGTACAAACGTGGTCAGCTCCAATACCTGGTTGAGGGGAAAGGGTACCCCCCCTAGTGAACGCACCTGCGAACCAATCTCAAACCTAAATGCCCCCAGATTACTCAGAAGATATCATCTCATACACCCGGGCAAACCCAGAGGGACAGGTCTTCGGAGGAGGCATGCTGTCATGAACCGTCGGACGCGTCCCTTCTGGACTTCCTGGTCCCTGACACATCGGCGCTTGCACTCTGCAGTACTCCCAACATGGCCGTCAAACACGTAACGTTGTTTACTAGCTTCCGATTCAGACGTAGCACGTTCTATAAATAAGCCACGCCCCCGCTGCCCCGCGTGTCTCAACGCTACCACTTGCTGTGGCTAAACATGTGCTGCCGTAGTTCGCTCTAGGTGACTTCATTGGTTCCTGGCCCCTATTTTTTCCCTTCCTCATTCATTCCTTCCTCTTATACTTCTTGTATCCCGGACCTCCGTGTACCCATCTCCGAGTACACTCTTCATTGCTTCCAGGATTTCCCGGATATTCTGAACGTTCCAGGAGTCGAAAGCTGAATGCACGCTGGAACCCGAAGATGTTTGCACTGGGTTATACAAGACCCGAACTGTGCGCAAGAAGACTCCTTCAAAGAACTCCAGTAAACAACAGACAGGTGAGAAGGGGGGAAACCTGTGACACACGTAATCCACTGTTGGGTCTTCTTCTGAGAGGTTAAGCCCACTGTTTTCCCTCACAGACTAGAATAGTTTCCCCATGTCCAGTTTTGACATCTTTAGCCTTGAACTGTTGTTTGTTGGCACAACTTGCGTTGGCATGTAGTAGGCAGGTCTCCCCCTCTCATTCCGCCAGCACATTTTCAGCAAATTGTGGTCGCTTGCCACAGATGGAATCACTTCAAAGGCGGTTAGAATCTCAATTAAGTCTTGTGATACAAAAACATAATCTATTACTGAAGATTGCACACCTCTCTTCCACATTGGATGGCACAGTTTTTTTCTCGAAATTGCTGTTTAAGATGTGAAGATCTCGAGACTTCATTAGCGATGACCATTCTCTGTCTCAATGGACGAATTTGGGGGCCGCTGTACTAGGGCTGCTACCAGATGTACTTAGGTCAGTCCCACACAGGGAATTTAAGTCCCCACATACAATAACTGAAAGGTTTTCCAGTAGGTATGCTTCATCTGTAATTGTGCTGATGGTATGAAGCATCTGCTTTGTCCTCATCTTTGTTGGATTCCAATAGACATTTATTAAAGAAAGGTAGGTGTACTCTACTTGCAGGCTTTTCTGAAGGTAATCTCTTTTTCAGAATGGTATCTGAATATAGGGGCCATGGTTGATAGATTTGATTGCTTCAAAATCTGAACCCGTGCCAATCAATGTCACCAGGCCCGCAGTCGGGCGGCCGAGACCAGGGACCAGGTTTAAGAAGCTCTTGAAGCCATCCAAAGTTAGCTTATTTGTAAGCCACACTTCCTGTAGGCATATAAAGTCTGCCTCTGTCCATGGAGTCTCCCCAGGCTTCATTAGGTGTGAGAAGCTGCATGTGTTCCAAGAGATAAGCGAAGGGAGGCGCCCATCCGGCGGTATGTTTTTTGGTTATGCTTCTGCCTTTGTCCTGAGTGCCGCCGACATACAGGACCATGAACTCTCCTCCAGTAACTCAGATAGTTTTGTGGCTATTAATTTGGTCGTTTGGGCCAGGATTGAATTCCCTGGCCTGGTTATAGTGAAAGTCAAGTTTAGTTTACTTGTCTGCAACTGTAGGCCTTTGAAGTCTGATCTTCGCAGGTCGCTGTTAGAATAAAAGAGATCCTTATCTTCAGTTCTACATTCAATCGGGTCTCACCGAGGACACCATCATCTAGTTCAGCTCTGTTTCTTTTGGAGGTTGTTGCATTTGAGAGGACTCTGAATTTGTGAGGTCATATCCTAGTGATAGCAAAGAGGTTGCCATAGCCATCAGCAGGTTTTTAACCACCCTTGAGCGCAGGTGGAGAGACACCAAGTCCATCCTGTCTTCTTGGGGAAACTCCACTATTATAAAACCATCATAAATGAGTTGACGGAGAGATGGAAGTCTGGCAGAGGATTAAAACAGTACATCTGTTTAATATACTTTCATCTACTTGATCAATCACCCTCTCCAGTCTGAGACAACATGAGGCTTCTTCTGCTGGTTTACAGTTATGTAACCGTGTGGAAGGCAGAGAAGGGGTGCCGGCTGATGTACTGGTTGGAGGCATGGGTGTGAGGTCACCGGTTACCAAACCCTGATGGGTTTTCTGGAGTACTTGTTTAAAGAAACCAGCCAGTCTTAGGAGGGGTTTAGTCAGCACTCTGGCCTCCTTCACCAGACCAGGTCGGCATGGACCTGTAGCTTCAGATTTTTCACTCAGACTTCCCTCTGGGACCTCCTCGACCGGCCCAATGGGGGTGGCTGCAGCGTGTTTCCCGATTGCCCCCTCTCTTTTCTCGGCTAATGTCAAGAATTTTTGAGTGGGCACTATGGAGATGTTACAACTCGCTCCTGAGGCCACCGCTGGTGGAAGGGCCAGCGCGAGGGCCTCTAGTTCATCAGAGTTTGAGGTTTCATTTTCAGAGTGGGCAGTGAGATCAGTAAAATGGATCTGAGGCTTATGTCTCTATCCCTCACCATTGGAGGGTCAGCACAGTGATTACTCGTGTCAGCCTGCAGATTTGTAGCAAGACACAATTCCTCAAAGGGAAGGGTGACTTTCCTCAGAAAACTTCTGGAGTCTTTAGCATGGCCCATTTTAGGAGTTTTCAAATTCCTAACAGCCCTCCTTCGGGACAGCGGTGCAGGTTTAAGTTTCCGGAATACAGCAAAGGCTTTTAACAGGGATTTTCCCTTGTCCACTACCTTCGGCGTGTCCATTTGGTCGTGGGGCGTCTCCAAAGGCAGGGAAGCAGCTGATCCTTTCCCCCGGTAATACCTTGCTTGACGGACACCCTTGCTCTCGCGTCGGGAGACTCGGTTGGAGGCAAATGGCCTAGTAAGGCTTGTTGGACTTGGTGCTCCCCTCCACACCCTGTTGGCCGGCATCAGCTTGTGGCAGTATACTGGTATCGATGCTTGCCACCCCTCTTTCAGTTCTTTCAGTCAATGGAAAAGTTGCAAGTTACAGTATACTCTCCGCTCTCGTTTTTACCGGAGGCTGCAATAAAGGCTTATAGATAGATTAGTTTGGTGTGGAGCATCGCTAGTAAGGTGGTCTGGCCCTTTAGAGTGTCATTGAGGCCCTCATACAATTTCGTGAAGGGCTCCAGAGCTATAGTTATTACTGATATCTGGCTAAACAGGTCCTTCCCCGAGTGTTGGTGCACCAGCTTGTCCTTTAGGCCGGATCTTCGTAAGCCACCTTTCTGGCCACCGTCCGTGGTGTCTGTGGTTGTAGGTTAACTTGATTGAGAGTCCGATCGGTTCCTATTTTGGTGCTCTACATCTTGGATTGGCAGTTGTTGAGGTATGTTCGCCGTGGAGACTTCCAGTAGAGGATTACTTAGCTCCAGAGCTTCACTCTCTTGTATTGGTCTGGAACTTAAGGCCTTCCTGCCGTGTTCAACGTGGTTGGGCCAGTTGGGAGACGCAGTGAGAACGTCAACATTTTTGGTCAGCAAATCAATAGCCCAGAGCAAATTCTCCAGATTCACTTATGGTCAAGTGGAGGTCTTGGTGGGGAGATTTCAACAACTAGATATCCTTTGGACGCTAGGGCTGGAAGAGTGCACCTCTGATGTCAGGTTAGGTGATTCGGTATTTAGACTGGGGATGTCTATTCAGGTTGTTGGCAGGACGTTGCAGGACTTTTTGCCACAATGGTAGTTCCAGCGTGTCAGCTGGTTTCAGACGTAAAGCAAATGAGCAGATCTCCTGAGGTCACCACTATACCAGAGATGCTGTTGGCACTGATTTGTGACCCTGGACCAATAGCCTCTGGTCAGCTATCAGTGAGGGCCCCGAATTTGTCTCTGAGGTCACAGCGGCTTGGAGAGTGAAGGAGTTGGACTCTTGTGGATGGTCAAATCTTTTTTTTTCCCGGCAGGACAGCTCATTAAGATGTTAGGTAGTAGCCGGCAGCCCCGCATGTTCCCCCCAGCAGGGGGGTTCTTTTCCACGTTCCTGTGTTAATACTATGTGGTAGCCCTGTACACCCAAGGGTCCAAACACCTTCCCACTCCTAAAGGAGGTATCGTGTTGGTTTCATGGTGGCTACCAACTTGTGGCCCAAGAGGGTGAGGCAGAGGTTAGGCCTGGGAAGTTCGGAGGGGGAGTGGATGTGGGCGAGATCTGCCCATACTCACTTGAAGGACGCCTGCCTCTACAGCTTCCTCCCTCCTCGCTGATACAAGGTCCAGCACAGAGGCCGACCCGGCACCTGCCCCTCCCGTAACCGAGGGCGGGGACAATCCGAGCAGCATCTCGGTTGAGACCCGACCTTACCTCGTCTGCAAGATGCCATCCCTCAGTGAAGATAGCTGTGGAGGCCGTGGCAAATGTTGGGCCATGTGCCCAGGATGAATCATTGGGACCGCCATCCCTTCCTCATACAATGCACCTACCTCCTCAAATTAGTGACGAGTCTGTTGGGTGGATGCACTCTGAAGGGTTCTGGTTCGTTTCGAGGTGCTAGGTAGACCTTCAATGTCCTGCCTCAGTTGTTTGCTCATTTTGAGAGGCAAGTCGAGCTCCAATGAGGTCACCCAGTCAGTACCAGTCGGACTCTCCACTCTTGCACTCTGCACCTCCCCCTGGCAGATATAGGTTGATTTGAAGACACAGTGCTCCAAGCAACAGGCTCTGCGTCAGTTTCCAGCATGTTTCCAGCAGCAAATACCGCTTTTAGGGAATTCAAAGACAGTAGAGAAAAGCAAAACACAAGAGACGGTACGGACGGTGCAGGAGAGAGCTCACCACATACATTGTTGCTCTCTCTCCTGGTTGAGTACACTCAGCTGGAAAGGATTCACTGTCACTAAATGTATGTGTTAAAATCTACTGCCAGCTTTATTCGCCAGTCAAATTAAAATTAGAGTCACAATTTAAAAAAACCTACAGACCAAAACAGCCCTCCAAACAACTGCTGTGCATTGCATGTTCGGTGTGAGAAGACCTTCTGTGTCAAGCTGCACCGTCATGAGTGAAAAAAGAGTAAAAGAGTAAAAGAAAGGTCACTCGAAACGCCCGCTTCCGACACTGTTCGGGCACTAATTAGCAACCAAGTATCAGCTGGGCACGCTGTGGTGGCCCGCTCCTGGGTCATTGGAGCAGGCCACACAACTTTCCTCGTGACGGGCCCGATCACTCGTAGCCACGCCTCCCTTGCAACACGGCTAGGGCCTCACCAGCAGCCCATCCATAAACATGGCACCTCCGCCGCACCCTTCCACTAGCGGCCGACACCGCGCACCTCTGTGTGGGCAGCAGGCGGCCCGTGCCCATGGACAGCACGGGGCCCTGGGCCACCCGCAGAGCCGCCTCCTCACACGCGGCATTCGCCCTGAAGTGCCTTGGTGTCCCAATGTCTTTCTCTGGGGGTACCGGTCTTTGTTGGTGGCTTTGGCATCCCTCACGTTGGGGGTAACAGCCCGGCAGCCCATGTTAATGGCCCGAGCGTATGGAGTACGTAGTAGGCTGACTTTCAAGGGCTGAATTGTATCCAGAGCATTGTTTCTGTTTTAACATGATGGTGCAGAAGAACAAGTTACTTCTTAACTTGTAACGTTCTTTCGATGGGATGTTCCTCCGACGTATTCCTTATCTTGATAGATTACATCCCAGCTTGCTCGCCTCGGAAATGTTTTCAGTAGAGGGCGGTGCGCGTCGACGTCCCTCGAGCTGGTGTCCCTCGACAGCCTCCGTCTTGGCGCCGACGTCATCGTGTGTATAAATAGACTCGCGCAGCGACCGTTGCTCAGTTCCGTTTTGAAGCTTGAAATTAGCTGTGCATGAATTGGTTATTGACCTTGAAGAAGCATAAACTGCAACTACAAAGGAAGTTTTACTGCGGGGATGGATGGGAGGGGCGATAAGGAATACGTCGGAGGAACATCCCATCGAAGGAACGTTACAAGGTAAGAAGTAACTTGTTCTTCGAAGGGATTGTGTCCTCCAACGTATTCCTTATCTTGATAGACTCCCATAGCAGTGGTGTGAAAGAGGAGGTCGGAGTAAAATTGGGATATTTCCCTTTAAGAATGAACAGAATGTAACACAGCTTTGTCAAATCTTGTCTCTTGGCTAGAGGAGGAATCCAGATTGTAGAATTTTTTAAAGGTATGATCGGACGACCATGTGGCAGCCGCACATATGTCCCGAATCGGTACCCCTCTTTGGAGAGCCGAAGAGGCTGCGATACCCCTGGTTGAATGAGCCCTAAAATGTTGAGGGGGCTCTTTCGCTGCCAATTTGTAACATTCTAGAATGGCTAAAATAATCCATTTTGAAATGGTCTGTTTTGTGATTGGCAATCCTAATTTGTGTCCTGCATAACCTATAAACAGTTGGTCTGCTTGCCTTATCCTAGCAAGTCTGCTGATATAAAAACTCAAGGCACGCCTTGGATCCAGCCTATGTAGCCTCTCTTCCTCTTTCCCTGGATGTGGAGGAGGATAGAATGAAGGTAAGGTTATCTTCTGAGTGATGTGGAATTCAGAGACCACCTTTGGGAGGAAATTAGGCTTCACTTGTAAAACAACTTTGTCCTTGTGAAAAATTGTATGAGGAGGTTTGCAAGATAGAGCTTGTAATTCACTCACTCTTCTGGTAGATGTTAGAGCCACTAGTAAGACTGTTTTAAGGGTGAGAAATCTTAATGAACGAGAATGGAGTGGTTCAAAGGGAGTACCCATCAGAAAATTTAAGACTAGATTTAAGTCCCACAAGGGAACTCGAAACAGCTTTGGGGGATAGACATTAGTTAACCCCTTCAGAAATTGAATTTCTAGGGGAAACTTGAAATATGATGGCTCCTCTGCAGTGTGTTTAAAGATTGACAGCGCTGCGAGCTAGCCCTTGATCGTACCAACTTGAAGACCTGAATTCGCCAAATAGAGCAAAAAAGATAACACCATTGGTGTACCGCTTGAAAAGGGTTTGATATTCTTTTCTCTACACCAGCTGCAAAATCTGTTCCAACGGCAGCGGTATAAAGTCTTTGTTGCTGGTCTTCTAGCCGAAAGCAACACCTCAATGACGTAATCTGGGAGGTTCCAATCCTTGTATCTCAACCTTTCAGAAACCAAGCGTGAAGGTTGAGGGTTCTGATGTCTGGATGGAGAACTTGACCTCCCATCTGTGAGAGAAGATCCTCTCTTTGCGGAAGACGAATCGGAGGACAGATGGACATGTCCAGAAGGTCCGGGTACCACGTTCTTCTGGCCCAGTCCAGGGCAATTAGGATCATAGTCTTCCGGAATCTTCTCAACCTCCTGATCATCTGAGGAATGACAGGGACTGGAGGAAACGCGTATAGAAGTGGAAACTCCCAGTCTACTACGAACGCGTCCCCTAGAGCTCCTCTCGGGGGAAATTCCCTTGAACAAAACTGATCGCACTTCCTGTTGTTACTGGTGGTGAACAGATCCACTTGAGGGGTTCCCCAAAGGGCGAAGATCTCTTCAAGGACTTCCTGAGCTAGCTCCCACTTGTGGGAGACTGATCTGCCTGCTCAGAGCGTCCGCTGTCAAGTTCTTCTCTCCGGCTAAGTGAACTGCCGATAGAGAGATTCCTTCTTGAATTGTCCAAACCCAGAGCTGCATTGCCTCTCTGCACAGTGGCAGTGATCTACGCCTCCTCTTTTGTTGAGGTAGTGCATGGCCACTGTGTTGTCCGTCATTATTAGGACATTTTTCCCTTGTACAGATGGCAGAAAAGCCTTCAGCGCTAGTCTCATGGCTCTCAGCTCCAACAGGTTGATATGTAGTCTGGACTCTGATGGAGACCAACGAGCCCTGATGGTCAAGTCGGTGGCATGGGCACCCCACCCCGTGAGTGAGGCATCCGTGACTACTGTTATCTTCGGCCATGGTTGCCAAAACTGTTCTCCTTTCAAAATGTTCTCCTGACAGGCCCACCACTGAAGGTCTCGAGCCACTCTGTCCAGGATCTGAAGGAGATCTGTCATTCTTCCTGAAAATTGCGACCATTGGGTTCTTAGTGCCCACTGGAGGGATCTCATTCTCAGGTGAGCCTCTGGCACTACGAAGATGCAGGATGCCATGAGACCTAGCAACCTCAAAAATTGGAAGGCTGGAAGACATTGGGCATTTTGAAATTTGGTAGCCATCTGCAGAATATCTTGAGCCCTCACCTTTGGTGGTGAGGCTTTCCCCAGGGAAGTGTCCAGGACCGCTCCAATGAACTGGAGTCTCTGTGATGGTATCATCAGTGACTTCTTTAAGTTGAGGGAGAAGCCCAGTTTGTGAAGGAAGTGGCAGACATAATCTAGCTGGATCTGAGCTTGTTCTGAAGATACTGCTCTGATCAACCAATCGTCCAGGTTGGGGTAGACGTGGATCCCTTCCCTCCTTAGACTTGCAGCCACTACCGACATTAGCTTGGTGAAGACCCTCGGGCGGAGGTCCGCCCAAATGGCAGAACTCGAAATTGATAGTGAGAGTTGCCAATTGCGAACCTCAGGTATTTCCTGTGTTTGAGATGGATTGGCACATCGAAATAAGCATCCTGAAGGTCTAGAGATACCAACCAGTCCTGAAGCTGGTGGGCCTGAAGGATCTGAGAGAGAGTTACCATCTTGAACTTGTCCTTCCTGAGGAATTTGTTCAATTCTCGTAAGTCCAAGATGGGTCTCAGTCCTCCGTCCTTCTTCGGTACTAGGAAGTAGGGGGAATACCAACACTTGTTCCTCTCCGCTGCAGGTACCGGTTCTATGGCAACTTTCTCTAGCAGGTCTAGAATCTCCTGCATAAGGAGCGGATCTGGAAACTTCAAAGAGTTGTTCCCCGGTGGATGACTCTGAGGGGTACGTAGAAAAGGCAGGGAGTAACCTTGGGCAACTGTCTCCAATGCCCAAGCATCTGACGTAGTAGCCTGCCATTCCGCCAGATGTTGAGTTAACCCCCCCCTACTGGTGTCTTGTGAGGCGAGATCTGAGAGGGGTTTAGAAACAGCTGACGCAGATGTCGAGGGTAAAGTGGCACCTGCTGCTGTGGTTTTTGTACCTTTAACCCGTCCACCATGGTTGAATCGTTTCTGGCCCCTTTGAGCTGGCTGTCCTCTGCCTTTTCCGAATGCGGAGTAAAAGCGAAAGGACCTACACCTCCAGGATGTTCCTGAGGGGCGATTCAGAGTCTGTCGGATTGCAGCCCCAAGAGATTTCGCTGCTGCCTTGGATGTTTGTAACTTCTGCAGGCTGTCAGCAGCCTTCTTACCAAATAAAGAAGTGCACTCAAAGGGCATTTTCAAAAGTCTGGCTTGTACATCTGGAGCAAAACCAGACTTCCGCAACCACGCAAATCTGCGGATTGTGGTACTTGCCGCTATGGTCCTGCTGATACTGTCAGTAGAATCAATGCCTGTTTGAAGGGACTCGCACATTGCATCTTTCCCGCCTTTAATGATGTTTAAAAATGCTTCCCTTTCCTCTCCTTCTGGGAGACAGTCAGCCGCAGATGAAGCACACTCCCAAAGTGTATGGCTGAATCTTGCAAGCGTGCAAGTGGCGTTAATAGATTTAAGCGCCATGCTACATGCCGAAAAGACTTTTTTTGACATAGCATCAAACCTTTTATCATCCCTGTTCTGTGGAATAGTAGGGTATGCTGATCTACTATTTGATGAAGTTGCTGCTTGTACAACCAAACTCTCTGGAGTTGAATGTTTGCTCAAGTATTCAGGATCTGAAGCAGATACCCTGTATTTGGCAGATAGTTTCTTGTTAACTGCATGGATAACCTCAGTAGTTTCCCAATTAGCAGAGATCTTTCTTTGGAAAGCAGTATGAAAGGGAACAACAGGATCTTCCTGTGGACCTTTAACTAAAATGTCAGTAAGGTCATCCTGCTGAAAACAAGGTGAAGGTGTAGACCACCCCATGAATTCTATTATTCTAGCCATCAGACCCCTATAAGGGGTCTCAGCATGCTCCCCAGGATCTGGTTTAGCAACCTACTTCTGGGGAAGTATCTAAACCACTTGCCTCATGTAAAGAGTCTTGAAGATCTTTTAATCTGTTGTCTTCAGAGATAAATTCCTCTGGTATGGGTGTTGTGGTCCTTTGTAAACCAAAAGGTCTCATGGTCAGAATCCTCCCCTTCCTCATATATAGAGGACAAATCTCTAAAGTAATCAGACCTAGGATATAGTTTAAAACCCATTTCTATGGCAGAAGGGGCCAAGTTGGTTGTCACCGGTTGAGAAAACATCGAAGTTGTCGACGTGGAAGTCAAAGGCTTCGACAAACCCGAAAAAGGCGTCGAAAAAGTCTGGAGAGACCTCGAAGCACTGGAGAGGATCGGAATCCTACTCAGAGTTGTCGAGGTTGTCGACGTCATCCTCGAGGTCATGGTCGAAGTCCTCGACACCTCTACTGTCTGAGATGTGGTGACAGTTGTAGGTCTGTCTTTTATCGGAGTCGACAGTGGCGTTGAAGACGGTGTCGATTCAACCGATGTATGCGTCAACGGACCCTTCGACATAGGCGTCGATGACGCAGATTTACTGCCTTTACTCAAGGGTTCATGACACTCTCAGGTAGTTTCTTTCGCCGGGTGCAACGGCTCGCAGCGATTTGATTTTTCGCGTGTTTCACCCAGGGTATCACCATTAGCCGTCTCCAAAGGGGGTTGAGGCTGCTTTCTCGAAGACGCTAAGCATTTTCATACGGAATTCCTCCCACTTATCTGGAGAGCTGTGTTTGGTGGAGCAGGTGACCCTTTCAAAGAAGAGGGAGATCTACAAGGCCTCTTCTTTGAGTGTTTCGATCTCGAGGACTGATGGGAACCGATTTGAGGCCTTGAACGGGAATGTTTCCTGTGACGCCGAGGAGATGAATGTCTCGACTCTGCCGAAGAAACTTTCGAGGGAGTAGAAGTTTTAAGAGTCTTACCTCTTTCTACATTCCCCTTACGCTCCTTCAAGGCTTTCGCCGTCATGGACATACAGTCCTCGCATTCCGAACAGTGATGCTCCGATCCCAGGCACCACAAACAGATCCTGTGAGGATCCGTCAATGACATTTTCTTCCCACAATCACAACACTTTTTGAAGCCGGACCATGGGGTCGACGATTCGGATGAGGAAGCCTTTGAATAAAGATGATATCTTCGAAGAATAAGGATAGTCTTCTTGAAGAAAGAACTGAGCAACACGATTCCGAGGCCTACGAAGCGCGGAAAAACAGAAATGAGCAACGGTGGCTGCGGAAGTCCATTTATATACACAATGACATTGGTGCCGAGACGGAGGCTGTCGAGGGACACCAGCTCGAGGGACGTCAACGCGCAGCGCCCTCTGCTGCAAAAATTTCAGAGGCCAGCAAGCTGGGATGTAATCTATCAAGATAAGGAATACGTCGGAGGACACAATCCCTTCGAAATCTTGTTTTTCAGAGATTAGGTTCATGCAATGAAACAATTACACTACACAACTACAACGTATGGAACTAAGGAAAAAGCTTTAAATGGTACTGACAAATGAATCTCATTTTGTCCCTGGCCTATTTTAGTCTTTGCATTCTTGCACTTGTGTATTTAGAATATGCCAGAATGTAAAGAAAGAATCAAGGACAGGAGAAGGTATTGGACAACCTGAGAGGTCTGGCATTTTTTACTATTGAATATTGATTTTGTATGTGTGTATGTTCCAGAAAAGAGATATTTTAAGAGGGTATACTTAAACTTAACAAACCCGGCTACATGTAAAGGAGAGCATTGAGGAAACAAATCAGCTTCTAAATCCAGGAGGTGCAATAGTTCAGGGAGTTAGGCACTCACCTCAGAGATCTGTGCACAGCCTGAAATCACGTGGTGGAACTTCAGCCCTTCATCATTCCACGGTCAATAAATGTAATACAATTAAATTGGGTAACGGCAACACCTATTATTACAGCACTTAGAAGTGGGAGTACTCCAGTATGCAGAACTATATAAAAGGTGACATTATATTTAGTAAAAAAGAGGGTTTGTGCGTTGTGTTCGTTTGTGACCCCATGATTCACTGAGAAACATACATGCACAAACCTCCACAATTCCCTGACATTCACAGCCTCTTCAGGCAAGAGGAGTTCAAGGTAAATTCAGGCTGCATGTTTGCAAAATTATGCACACGTGGCATATGATGACAGTGCCTGGGCATGGGAGGCTTTACCTTTCACGTGTTGACTATAAAGCTGGCATGAGATGCAAGGCTATACAGGCATAACATGTCAGTACCTATCCTCTTAAGGACTGTACTGGCATATGGAGACATTGTCCCTGCCCGATGATCTGAATGCTGGGTATGTCGTTGGCATATCATGATGGCCCCCATGACATACCCTGCTTAATATGTGGCTGGAAACAATAAAATGCTCTAATTTAGAAACTATTTCTTTTTTTTTAGTAAACGGTTATCGTACAAAAAGTTTTGCATCATCAGCAATGCCTCTTCCTATGATGTCATCAACGTCAAAGATCATGTGTCATCACTTCCTGTGATGCAATCGAAATAAAAGGTCATGCTACATCCCCACCTGTGATGCTGTTGAGGTCAAATGTATCATCGTAATGTGACTTCGTGTGAGGTCATTGCGTGAGTGATGTCACTTTGGGTACCCGTGACATTTTGGTGAAATTACGTCCCTGGACATGCTAAGGACACACAAGCACCCAGTGGGAGACACAGGTCAATGAAGCATCTGTTTTGTGACATAGGATAATACAGCGCCTGTTGGGACACACACCATATAGCGATCAAACTGTGGAAAGCAACCATTTCTGACAATCCGTACTACAGCAAACTTGCACTGAGGAAGCAAGATTCCCAGTGCTATCTCAGACCACCCACTCGAACCCCGGCCTTGACGCCGCAGTCTCAACTTTCACGTGAGATGAGGAAAAAAAGGAACGTGCAAATACGCACTCCCTGATATACAACTGGCAGGTCACAATGTGCCCTTCCCTAGTGTTCCACATGACCAACTCACTCAGCCAATGTTTTCCAATTACGAACAGACCAGTAGCATCTCGCTTAACCGGATCTGAAAGCGCCTTGAATGCTAATGTTTGGGTTTTGCTACACAACTTCCTTTTGTAATAATAAAGGTTTGGGGAGGAAGTGGAGTCAAGGTCATGAAGGTGCCACAACCTGGACAAGCTAAAATTCCCGAGATGAGGCCGTGAACAACAGTTCCACTCTCAGCCCCTGGATGCCTCAACTTTCCCAAGCTGGCCAAAGAATGGCTTATATCTTTCGCCGCACCTGACTCCACGCAGAGAGGCCCCCACCCCCACCATAAGACACCCCCCTTTCGCTGAGCTTACAAGCCCAGGCATTCATGCCCAAGTAAGGCTTATGTGCAGCTGGGCAGGCAGACAAAGGCCCCCTTAACTTTACCCACAATGGGGAACATCTCTGGCCCAAATCTTTTCAAAGGGGGCTGGGGGCGGACGTGAAACCTGCATTTATTGGAGCTCAGGCAGAATGTAAAAAGAAAAGTAAGGGGGGGGGGGCTCGCCCCCACATGCCCAAACAATACGCAGAACTCTTGGGGAAAAGCACAAAATCCAACACATGTGCGCGTTCTCCTGGCCCTGCTCTGGTTGCCCCAGGCGACCGACTACTTTAAAATGGAGAGAAAGATGGGGGCTGACGCTGAGAAGGGGGTGTCCAAGCGGCTGTGCCAAGATCCCTTCGGGGAAGGAGGGGTAACTACCGTAGTGGACGCGAGCAATAGTGCCAGGAATTAAGTAAGGATGGGTAAAGTTGGAGACTGTGTAGGATCTCTACGCTAAGAGGGATTGGACTGAATGGGTGAGGCCGGTGGTCTTTCTGCCTCTACCCCTGTACATTCGCAAATGTTATCCATTCAAAATAACTGTGCCGAGTGCTAAGACACACTTCAGTCTGTTTGGCGCTATATGAGCCCATTAAGTATTTTTTGTAAAACAGATGGGAGATAATGAAGGGTCTGAGTCTGCTGCATGTCCAGGCAAATACGGGTAAAGGAAGCGGATACGCTTTCAACCCATTATTCACAACAGCTTGTCGTTGTAGGGCGCTTAAAGCTTTATAGCGCTGTAAATGTAAAACGTGGCCGACTGACTGGCCCTCATTGCATCAACAAGCGGCGGGTGAGAAATCGCCATGGACTACCGTTGAACGTGCGAATGGCACATACTTGGCTATATAAAGGCGACGAGCCGGAGCCACAGTTACATTCTGGCTTACTTGTCGGTCATTGGGTCTAGTATAACGCTGAAGATGCAGCAGGCGCTTGCTCGGACACAAGTGCAAGCCCAGTGGGGTACCCTGACCCTAACACGGTGGGTGCCCGAACCCACGAGACAGACGCAGACTAGCGCATGGAAGAAATCTACTCCCCACAAGCGCTAACCCTTCAAGGGCCCGCAGCACATAGGCTGCGGGGCACTGATTTGCTTCGTATTACAGGAATACCTGTTATTTTGCATGCCAGTAAAATAAATGCAGAGCTATGTTAGATTAAATACTAATTAAATGTTCCTTCTGCCATACCTCGCCAGGGTGCAAATATTTACATTTTATAACGTATTTATTGAAATTACCTGGCTCTCGTTTCATTTTTAGCAACGTAAAATCTTTTTAGGTTAGTATAAGGTGACATCAAACAGCACAGCAGCACCAGAGTCTACAATGATTCCTAATGGGAATTCATAACGAAAAAACAGGTCATTGGCACTTAAGGTAAAGATGGGAAAGAAAAACAAAACCTTGATAGCATTATCCACCTATCATACTATATGCCGAAGTCCGCAGGTTCACAGTACTAAATACCCCAGCGGACCGCCTTTCATCTACCAGGAAAAGATGAAAAGGTAAACATGTCTGAGTTACACACAGTTTCCCGCAACTGGCTCATTTTCCGACTTTGCAAGAAAAAGTTACAATGGATAGGGAACTCCTATCCCATGCACAATATCATGGGCCAAAAACAGCCAAATATTGAATGGATATGTTATACAAATGTATACTTTTTTACAATGGTTAAACAGCTATGTGATGGAAACCATCCTAGACTATGAGTACGGTCCATAGGAAATGGTTAATTTCTATTTTAAATATTGTGAATTTTTTTCAAAGGAATACACACACACAATTCTGGATATAAAGTTTCTTTAGTATTGAATAGACCCAACGCTTTTCGGGAATATATCCCTTCATCGGGGGTCTTGATCAGTAGGTATTTCTACAAATAATCAGAAAAAAACATTTTTCAGTCAATAAATTCCATAAGTTTGCATATACAACCACGAGCACGTGAATTCATGATAAGACTTGATAAGTTATGTTATGTTACATGGCATTTATATAGCGCTCTATATATCACTGGTATGACCTCAAAGCACTGGTAGGTTGAACGCCTCGGGAACCATAGTTCTAGTCAGTAGAGAGAGATAGTGTTGTAGGGTGCGTGGGTCTACCAGATATGTGTGCAGCTGATGTAATCGCTGGATGCTAGCTGCATCCTAGAGTTAGGTGTGGTGCTGAAGATATCAGTTGGATGCGTGCAGTCTGGTGGGTGGATACCCAGACTGGACTCTGGCTGCGTTAGGCCTGAAGGACGCATATGTGAGCAACTAGGCCAGAATGTGCTCGGCTAGCTGCGTTTTATTAGGGTTATGAGGTGTTCATGGGATCGTATTTGTATGTGAATAGCTAGGCCGAATTAATCAGTGGTATAGCTGTGTTCTAGCTGAATGATGGTGTATAGTAGAGCGCACGTGTAGTGATGTGATATGATGGTTATCTTTAAAGCCCCTGAGACCAGGCACGTGCACAGGATGGTAGGTAGGGAACAAGGCGACACAGAGACATGGGGCGGGCTTACAGCAACAGGATGGAGATACCGATATATAGCAACATCATGGGGAACAGGAAAGCAGGGTACACAGTGATACACGTGTGGGGCATGTTAACATTTACATTTGCATTTCTTTCGAGATGCAGTTCAGGTTAGTGTTCACAGCTCCACCCAAGTGTGGGACATGCCGACATTTGCATTTCTATCTAGAAGCGACTCAGACTAACGTTTACAATCCAGTCAGGGTTTGGCGGAGGCTAATGTTCATAATTCTAAGTTCGGTACTGCTAACATTCACATTCTAGTCTGGGTCTCGGCAGGCTAATGTTCACAATTCTAACTAAGAGAGGAAGTCGCATTGCTAACATTCAGAATCCCGTCTGGGTCTGGCACAGGCGAATGTTCACAAACCTACTAAGTGTGGCATTGCTAACATTCACAATTTAGTATGGGCCTGGGCAGGCCAATGTTCACGATTCTAAGTGCGGAAGTGTGACATTACAAACATTCACAATCCTGTCTGGGTCTGGCGCAGGCTAAAGTTCACAAGTCTACTAAGTGTGGCATTGCTAACATTCACGATCCTATCTAGAAGTGACGCAGGTTACTGTTTACAAATCTAACTAGGTGTGGCATTGCTAAAATTCACAATCTAGTCTGGGTAGGCTAATGCTCACAATTCTAAGTGCGGAAGTGTGGCATTTTTAACAGTCACACCCCTGTCTGGGTCTGGCGCAGGCTAATGTTCACAATTCTAAGAGCAAGAGCGGAAGTCGCATTGCTAACATTCAGAATCCCGTCTGGGTCTGGCGCAGGCAAATGTTCACAAATCTACTAAGTGCAGCATTACTAACAATCACAATCCTATCTAGGAGTGACGCAGGATACTGTTTACCGATCTAACTAAGTGCAGCTTAGCTAACATTCTCAATTTAGTATGGGCCTGGGCAGGCTAATGTTCACGATTCTAAGTGCGGAAGTGTGGCATTGCAAACATTCCCAATCCTGTCTGGGTCTGCCACAGGCTAAAGTTCACAAGTCTACCAAGTGCGGCATTGCTAACATTCAAAATCTAGTATAGGTCTGGGAAGGCCATTGTTCACAATCACAACTAAGTGTGGCATTGCAAACATTCACAATCCTGTCTGGGTCTGGCGCAGGCTAATGTTCACAAATCTAATAGTGCGGCACTGCTGGCATTCACAATCCTATCAAGAAGGGATGCACTTTACTGTTTACAAGTCTAACTAAGTGCCGCATTGTTAACTTTCATAATCTAGTAATGGGTCTGGACAGGCTAATGTTTACAATTCAACTAAGTGGGGCATTGCTAACATTCACAATCCTGTCAGGGTCTGGCGCAGGCTAATGTTCACATTTCTAACTAAGTGCGGCATTGCTAACACTCACAGTCTAGTATGGGTCTGGGCAGGCCAATGTTCACAATTCCAACTAAGTGCGGCACTACTAATATTCACAATCCTGTCTGGGTGGGCGCAGGCTAATGTTCACAATTCTAACCAAGTGCGGAATTGCTAACAAACACAATCCTATCTATAGGCTACGCAGGCTACTGTTTACAATCTAAGTGTTAACAAATCTAGCAGCATTGCTAACATTCATAGTTCTGAGGTAAGGTAATGTTGAGTGTCAGGGGTTCCAAAAGGTTGATCTGTAGTTTGGACTCCGATGGAGACCAACGATCGCCGATTGTCAGATCGTTGGTGTGAGCTCCCCACCCTGTGAGTGAGGTGTCCGTCACTACTGTTATCTCTGGCCATGGTTGCCAAAAAGATTCTCCCTTGAGAATATTGTCCTTACAAGCCCACCATAGCAAATCTTGAGCCACTCTGGCCAGAACGTGCAAAATATCCAAGATATTTCCTGAAAATTGGGACCATTGAGTCATGGGGGCCCATTGAAGGGATCTCATTCTCAATCTAGCTTCTGGCACCAGAAAAATGCAGGGTGCCATGAGGCCAAGCAACCTCAAAAAATCGAAGGCTGGCAGATGCTGGGCATTCTGGAACTTTGTTACCATCTGCAGAATGTGTAGAGCCCTCACCTCGGGAGGCGAGGCTTTCCCCAAGGAAGTATCCAGGACTGCTCTGATGAACTGGAGCTTTTGGAATGGTATCATTTGTGACTTCTTGTAATTGAGGGAGAAGCCCAGTAAGAAGTGGCAGGTCATGGTCAGATGTTCCTGGGGCTGTTCGGGTGAACTCGCCCTGATCAACCAGTCGTCCAGGTAAGAGTAGACGTGAATCCCCCGTCTCTTGAGACTCGCTGCCACTACAGCCATTAGCTTGGTGAAAACCCTTGGGCGGAGGTCAGCCCGAATGGCAGAACTCAGAACTGATAGTGAGAACCACCAACCGCGAACCTCAGATACTTCCTGTGCTTGAGATGGATCGGCACATGAAAGTGCGCATCCTGAAGGTCCAATGATGCCAACCAGTATTGGAGTTGGAGAGCCTGAAGGATCTGAGAAAGGGTTACCATCTTGAACTTGCCCTTTCTGAGGAACTTGTTAAAGTGTCTTAAGTCCAAGATCGGTCTCAATCCTCTGTCCTTCTTTGGGATGAGAAAGTAAGGGGAGTACCAACCCTTGTTCCTCTCCGCTACAGGTAAATGTTCTATTGCACCTTTCTCTAGCAGGGTTAAAATCTCCTGCACAAGGAGCAGGTCTGGAATTTTGGCAGAGTTGACTCCCGGTGGATGATCCAGAGGCCTTCCTTTTCAATGAAGGCAGTAACCCGTAGCTACTGTCTCCAGTGCCCAAGCATCTGAAGTATTATCCCACCATTCGTTCAGATGGTGAGGGATCCTGCCTCCCACCGGGATCTTGTGGGTCAAGGCCTCAGAGTGGCTTTGTGGCGGCTGCAGCAGCAGCTGAGGGGACAGTTGCCGCTGCTTGGGCTGATCTAGCACTTTTCCCCTTCCACCACAAGGACATTTTCTTTGCTGTCCTCTTTGACTAGCCTGCCCTCTTCCTCTTCCAAATGAGGAGTAGAATCGAAAAGGACGACCCCTCCAGGAAGATGAGCCTGAATAGGAGTGTTGTTGAGGTTGTAGTATGGAGGCGCGAAGAGACTTAGCCACCGCCTTAGAGGTCTGCAGCTTCTCCAAACTTTCATCCGCCTTGCTGCCGAACAACCTCAAGCTGCCAAAAGGCATATTGAGTAGTCTGGCCTGCATGTCTGGTGCGAAGCCCGAATTTCTCAGCCAGGCAAACCTGCGTAGCACTGTGCTAGATGCCATGGACCTTCTTATGCTATCAGCAGTGTCCGGTCCTGATTGAAGGCATTCCCCCATAGCCTCCTTTCCATCTTTTACAATCGCGAGGAAAACCTCTCTCTCCTCGCCCTCAGGAATGTGTTCAGCCGCTGCAGTAATACAATCCCACAGAGTGTATGTGAATCTTGCAAGGATGCAAGTCACATTTGTTGACTTTAAGGCCATGCTGCCCGAATAGAAAATCTTGTGAGACCAGGCATTCATTCTCTTATCGTCCCTATCTGGGGGAATTGAAGGGTATGCCGATTGTCTAGTGGATGGGGCTGCCTGGACTACTAAACTCTCAGGTGTAGGATGTTTAGTTAAGTATTCAGGGACAGAAGAAGAGGCCTGTATTTTCCTGCACATTTTTTATTTACCGCTGGTCCAGAATGTGGGGTTTCCCATGCTGCCATAATCTTCTTCTGAAGGGCAGTGTGAAAAGGAAGGACAGGATCCTTTTGAGGACCTCCACTGAGAATGTTGTGTCGTCTTGCTCATAAACAGGGGAATTTCTATTTCACCCCACGAATTCTACCACCCTATTCATAAGATTCCTATATCCCAAGTCTGCCTGGTCAGCAGGGTCGGATTTATCAAATTCCAATTCAGGAGACGTGTCTAGACCACTAGCTGTTTGCAGACATTCATAAAGGTCAGCCATTTTGGAGTGACGATCAATTAGTTCCTCAGGAACATCCCATGTAGCATATTTTACCCCAGAAAGGGAAATCTCCCTTCAGAAGATTGTTCTTTGTAAATAGAAGCCATAGACTTGAAAAAGTCTTGTCTAGGCACAGGGTGAGACATTTTACCTGTGGATAGTGAAGGCATAAATTAGCCTAAATCACAGATTGTGAAGCCGAAATTAGCATGGACCTCGACAAAGGCGTCAAAGTCATCGACGCAGTGTTCGACATGGTCAAAGGAGATTTGGATGTAAGCGCCGTCGAGAAGGCTGTTGATGCTGCCCTCGACACTGGCGTCAAGTAAGTCTTCGACAGATGTGTCGAGGAGATCTTCGACACCGACCTCGATGGCGGTTTGGTACCTGATGCCATTTTGTCTGGTGTTGCCTCCAGTTTATGCACCAGTAGGCCTGTCTTGCTCTTTTTATGAGGTGTCAGAGAGGTTTCTCTTGACGACACCCTCAATGATTTTACACCAGATTTAGAACGTCTAGTCTCTGAACTCCCTCTGTCACTCTTCGAATGAGCCGGGGCATGGCGTCACGCGATCTCTTCGAGGGGGTCTGGGCCGCATTCTCAAAGATTCACACCATCAAGGCTCTTAAGGCTTCCCATTAACTAGTGGAATCGTGCTTTGATGGACATTCGATAACCCCTGTATCGGACGACGACGAAGAAGAAGAAGAGGGAGATCGGTGACACCTCCTCTTCACCTTCTTCTAAGAAGGCGAAGATTTCCTAGACCGAATCTTTGACCTAGATTTCTTCGATTTACGTTGGGATGTTCCACTAGACTCAACAGAGTCTTTCTTTTTTCTCGAAGAGGACTTTGAGGATTCCTCCACCACCCCCAATTTACCTCTTCGTTCCTTGAGAGCTTTGTTGGTCATGACTTGACAGCAACTGCATTTGACAACTCGATGGTCCTGACCCAAGCACCAGAGGCAAACTCGATGGGGATCAGTAATAGACATTTTCATTCCCGCATTTCTGGCACTTTTTAAAACCAGTTTTGGGGGTTGAAGGATTTGATGATGAAGACATTGTTGAAAGACTGAAGCGCTGCTTTCGTACACACGAAGCAAAAGTTTTGTTGGAAAGAAGGAACTGAAGCCAACGACGCTCGATGACAGCCCTCGAGGGACATCGATGCCGCGACCACGAGCACAGCGCACCGTGGTGGAAAAAGAATTGGGAGGACATAATCCATTCAAAGAGGCTGATCGACCTATAACATATTTTGGATTTTACAATTCTTCACAAGAGTGTGAAAAAAACTCAGCTATTTAGAGATTAGGTTTTGCCGAGTGACATGGTACAGTATTTTGCAAATGTGTGGAATTTGCAATTCATATTTTGGGGACATTTGCTGTTATTCCACCAAAGTTGTGCAATAGGCAGATCTTCGGAAGGAAAAGTTTGGGATTTGCACATATTTTAATGGTGACACTAGTGGAAGTAGCAACAACATATTTATCTGTGTGGGGATTGGTTCTTGCACTTTTTTTCACAAGTGTAGCAGAGCAGGTGAATGTTTTCTCACTAGATACCGCCCACTCACCATCGAAATATTGCAACAGCAGACGAAGGGCTATTACTGGGTCCCGTTGTGTAATCTGGATCAATGTTATGTTATGTTAAAGGATATTTATACTGTGCACTATCACCAGTGAAGTGGTCCCCTGGCGCTCTGGCGGATCTAAAAAGGAAAGTGGGTGGGATTGGTTAGTAAGGCTGAGTGGGAAAAAGAGCAAGAGAGCTCTGATGTGCTGTTGGCAGCCTCACTTCGGTTAACACTGTTCGTTGAGCTGAGGTGTGCTTTTCGGTTGGTAGCCGTCATGTGTTGTTGTGCTATGTTTTAAAACAGAATCCCAAAAGCTTGAATTACAAAATTACGAAGCGTACTTGATTGAATTTTGTAATTTAAGCTTTTGGGATTTTGTTCGTTTGTTCCCCTCTGGGTATTTACCCACGCAGGCCATAATAGTGAACTAGGGGAGCGGCGGACACCGCTCCCCTAGTACAGTATCTTGTCTGGTATTGTGGGTTTTGGTCTTTTCTAACCAGCCAAATGCACACTAAATGTGCATTCAGCATTCCCCCCCCAGTATTTTGGGGTAAACCTGTGTAATCCCACTACTGCATCGAGTGAATGAGAGACGTCATGCACTCAGACAACCATATAGAATGTACTCTTGCACTGAAAGTGTGGAACGATGCCAAATGCAAGGATGTCAGCACGCACCTATTGACATCATGGAGCGTTAAGTGAAATCTGAGGGCAAAGTGATGTTATAAAGAAGATTTATGAACCTATGCTGAAACGATATGAAAATACTTAAGAGTGACGATGTAAATGAAGGACCAAGAGAAATATGTACCTAAAGCTAAATTAATCATGTATATAAAGAAAAGTGAAGTAACTTACTGGTTAATTACTGTAAATACGCAGTAATACAAGATAGATGAGACATATTGAGGCTTGCTAGAGAGGAATATATAATGTGGCAAGGACTGCCATGATAGGAAAATGGATGCTGGCTCATATTAAATTCAATCTCAGAGACAGACCAAGGCTGCAGAATTAGGAGATGCTGGAAATACAGCTTGTGTGCAAAATAGTGATGCGTCTAGGTTGGCCTAGGATCAGGGATACTATTTTAAGGAATAACTGCAAGGTACAAGGGGAGTTATATGGATACGCCCTGAATGTGAGACATTCCTCTTAGATTAAGGAAGAAGAAAACATCTGCATCAGCCAAAGTATTGGACGATTAAAAGTGTATGAAGTATATGCTTGGTGGAGTGAACAAGTCTCTAGAGGCCAAGAGGAGCAACAGCACCCCGCATAATTGAATCAAGTAGCAGTAAATAAGAGGGTGAAAAAGACAAATTCATGATCTCTTCAAATGTGACTCAAAAGTCAAAGACAATTAGAGCCTCAGACGAAGATAGTGGTGTGCTCACACTCCATCAAATGTTCCCAGACAGTGAGCAGACTACACAGTCAACTACAGACGGAAGACTTCGACTTATGGCCGACCGATGAGGGATGATGGATTATTTGGGGGAACAGGAAGTATTCAATTCAAAGCATCTAGGTTTCGTTTCACATATGTGCTGCTAAAGAGTCCATGGTTGGGATAGTATGGCAACCAATCAGTGGGTCTACGGGGCAACCTAACATACAATGTTGCATAGGCCAATCTGCTGCTATTTTGTCAGCTATAATCAGTACTTTACGTACTTAGAGGTAGTTCATGGCGTCTCCTCCAGATAAGGGGCAGCCAATTATGTCATCATTCTTATATGCTCTATATGTATATATGTTCCCTTAACCAATCCCTTCCTTTGATAGGTTTTATGATTTGCCACGTAGGATAACATCATAGATGATGCATGATAAGACGTCCATGTAATCAAGTTAGTATGTGAGTGTGCATGCATCAGTCCGATGCCTGTCAGTTCTCCCTGCTTTATCAAATAAGAATAAAGAAAATCTTTGCCATATTCCTTGAGTCTATCCAGTTATTTGGTCTGAGATCTTTATTTGTAATTCCATCTAGCACAAGAGATGCTTCAAAGTGCTAAAACACATCTTGATAGTGGTGCGGATGGTTGCGGTCTAATCGACCTGGGCCAGATCGAGACCCCCGGGCGCTTGGCTGCTCCCGCCATTAGCCAGAAGACCACAGACCTTCGTGTGGAGATCGGCGCGCAGAGTCACGTGCAAGAAGATATGGTTGGCAGGTCCCCTGTGGATGGAAAGTGAACTGGTCGGTTGAGGGAGAGTCGATTGCTGAGGGACTCCAGCTGAGTCTTGATGTAAGTAGAACAACGAAAGAGGCAAAAATAGAGCAAGGCATTGTGTTGTAAATAATGCTTACCAAAGTAACGTGATTTTTTGGGAGATTATAAAGAGAAGAAATAGATACCTCAATTCCTGGTTCCAAGGGGGGGGGGGGGAGAAGGGTATGCACTAGAGTAAAGACTTGAATAGGGGTGTTAAGGATTCCTTAGGCAATGCTGCAGAAGAGTGTGTATCCAACTTTAAAATGGGGTCAAGTTGATAAGAGATACATTAACTAAAAATAGAAAGGAAGGTGAACACAGTAAAATTGAAAAAGTGCACATTTGTGGGGTTACAAATATGTCAATATAAAGCTTGTGTTGTGTCTAGACTAATACATATAAAAAGAAAGTAAACAAAATTAAGAACATTAGTTAAAATTTGGACCAAGAGATTAATGTCAATCAGGAGAGTAAAAATAAAAGGAAATTGATATATAAATCAAGAGGAGATTCTTTAAATATCAATAATAAAAGAACGAGATAATAAAAAATGATAGAAAGTGTAAACCAAGGAGCAAACAGAACATCATTGTATAGATTTTTTTTAAAGTAAGTAGTTAACATTTTTGGGGGATTATAAGCAGTGATTGATGGTGACTGCACCAATTGATCAGTGTGGTATATTTGATAAAATAAAGAATCTAATAAAAGGACGGGTAAGTATTGACAGTCAAAACTGCCTCATCATCATGGGGGTCACTCCTCTTTTACATCTGTGCAGGACATTTCCGAGATACACAGCGAAGATAAGGAAATATCATTCAGAATTTGTCTGAGGCACGAATAATAAGAAACTCATGCCGTGGCCTCAGGAGGGTTTGCTGTCAAAAAACATATTGCGGCATATCACAACATATTTGTATGCCACATAAAAGGGAAAAAAGTTACATAAAAGGCTGGCCATTTTAGAACTATGGAAGATGCACCTGAGTGAGAAAGAAGATCCAGCCGAAGGGGAGTGGATGCTTAATCAGCATAAAGGGGAGGGTAAAACGCCTTTGGCTCCCTTTTCCCCTCCTAAAAATAAGAGCATAGGCATAGAGGAGAAGGGATTTTATCAGTTAAAGGAATTAAAAGCATTGGAGAGGTATGTTAATCCAACATATGTGCCTCCGCGCTTATAGCAGCGAGAATAATGCGTAAGAGAGCAAAAGTAGAGAGCACAAAGATACATCAACACAAGATGAAAGAGTGTGATGAGAAAAAGGACAGACAGGATGGACAGATGAAGATAGAGGAAGAAGCAATGAAACATAAATAAATAAGGGATAAAGCTAAGGGAATAACAATAGCACATAATTAATGAATGGGAGGGCACCTATTACTTTAATTGGATAAGGGCACTGATGGGGTTCAAGAGAGAGGAAGGAAAGAGAAGAGTGGGAAAAGAACGAGAAGGAAGAGGAAAGAGCCTACAAAGAAGAGAGGGATAAAGAATGCAAGAATGAAGAAGATACGAGGCAAGGAAAGAAAAGGAGACATTAGAAGAGAAGAAACAAGAGGAGATAGAGGCCCAAAGAATGAAAGTACATAGGTTGCAAAAAGGCGTGAGGAAGATGAATTGAGGGAGATAAGAAGAGAAGAAGAAATTAATAGGAGTAGGGGATTAAAAGATGGCAAGATGGAATATCTATGTCATAAGAGCATAGTACCGACCGATGCACAGAAACGACTGGAGGAAGAGAGTGGATCACAACAGTCATGCAGGGAGCTACAAGGAATGCAGAGATCAGCATGGGCTGATGAGCAGGATACAGAGGTTATAGTGCAAATACTTCAGAATTTATACAGCAAATAAGGGATAAAGACGGGTATAAAACCCAAGAGGACGTAGAAGGATCTCCATCAAGGGGAACTGAAGGTAGGTCAGATGATATCATAACAGACAAATACAGAATGCTGTCACAGATTAGATCTTGATGATGTGGAGAAGGACAACAACCATACAAGCTGGGGCACAATGTTTGTTTGTTTGTTTGTTTATTTGTTATGCGCACTGGACCCTGAGGTAGCAGGGCGCAAGAGACAAGGAAGTTTACAGCTTGGTTACAGAAGTTACAAGTTACAGAACAAGCAAGTTACAGAGTAGACAGTTTTTTGGCTCTACAGGTGAGACAAGTACAAGTGCAGATAGAGCGCCACCAAACAGTCAAATCCATTGCGAACAAAATAGCAAGTCAGGTAGAGTACAAGTGGAGGTGCGAGAGGTAGATTGCCATTTATGTTGGATTCTCAATGAGCCATTTTATGGTATTCTTTCTGAAGTTGTTGAACGTTTGGTCGGATCTTAGTGCAAGAGGTAGGGCGTTCCATAACTGAGCTGCCTTGACTGGGAAGCTGGATCCTCCAATAGTGGTAAGTTTAAATCTGGGCACTAGGAGGCAGTTAGGGCTGACTGTCCTTGTAGGTCTGGAGGGATTTTTCCTATTGAAGCGTTCTGAAAGGTAGCTGGGGGCTTTGTTATTTAAACATTTGTGGATGATGGAGGCAGATTTAAGGTTAATTTTTTCTCAAGTAGAAAGCCATTTGTGTGTATGTCTTATTTCTGAGATATGTGCTCTTCTAGGGATGCTTAAGGCCGCTCTAAGTGCATTATTTTGGAGCACTTGAATTCTATTGATGATTTGTTTGGTTGTCCCTATGTAAAGGGCGTTACAATAATCTAATGTTGATAAGATGAGGGCTCTGGCTAGGATAAGACAACTGTCATCTGATAAGAAATGTTTCCCAGCTCGTATTAATTTACATGTATAGGCCGTGGATGAGGCAAGTGAGTTCACCTGTTTGGTTAAGGATAGTGTTGCATCAAGGTAGAAACCTAAGGTTTTTACTTCTCTGGCGACCTTGATAGTGTTGCCATCGATGATGAAGGCTGAGTAGTTTTGGTTGAGTTTGGAGATGCGGGCTGCAGTGCCCAGGATGATAAGATCTGTTTTGTCATTGTTCAAGCATAGGCCATGGTTGGCCATCCATGCTTGAACGATGCTATAGACTCTGTTCACCAGAGCCAGGTCTTCAACATAATCCCCAGTAAGTGGTAGGAGAATCTGGGTATCGTCTGCGTAGTTGGTATAGGTGATACCCAGTTTATCGAGATCGTCGAAGAGTGGCTTGGTGAAGATGTAATAGAGTGTTGGCGAGACACAGGATCCCTGTGGCACTCCGCAGGTGATAGGAATCGGGTCTGCTGCCGCTGCGGGGGAGAACACCCTCATGGTCCTGTCACTAAGGAATGACTGTATCCAGACTATAGCCTCCCCTGAGAAGTGGGCCGCCGAGTCCAAGTGATTGCATAGGACTCTGTGGTCCACCAAATCGAAGGCGGCTGAGAGGTCCAGAAGGAGAAGGAGAGCTAGTTTGCCCTTGTCTCTGAGTGAGTCTATTTGGGCCTTTAGGTCAATAAGGGCTGTTTCTGTGCCGTGTTGCAGACGGAACCCGGATTGGCGTGTTCCAAGGAGATGGTTTATCTCAAGGAAGTTCTGGATTTGGGTGTACGCTACATTGTCTAAAATTTTTTGTAAGAAAGGCACCGTGGTGATGGGTCTATAATTTGTGGGAATGTTGGGGTCCAAAGTTTGTTTTTTCAGGAGGGGGGAGTACCCAAGATTCTTTTAGGTTGCGAGGGATGGTGCCCGTAGTGAAGGAGGCATTAATACGTTTTGTGATGAAGGGGGCTAGATCTCTAGCCGCGTCCTTTATCAGTTGTGCGGGGCATTGGTCGCCTTTGCAATTAGACGGTTTAAGAGTCAGAATGGTCTTTTCTACCTCAATTACTGAGACCTTGGAGAAGCAGAATTGGGTAGATTCTTTGGGTTTGGGTGTGGGGGTTTTGTCCACAGGAGGTTGGGTTGGTAATGAGGCTTTCTTTAGGGCAATTTTAGTTTGGAGGTTGGCCACTTTCTTGGTTAGTGCCAGTGGTATGTCAGTACACCAGGTTTTATCTTTGATGGAATCGTCCTGTGCTGCGATAGGAGTTTCCTGTTCTTTTAGGATGGAGAAAAGCTCCTTCATACTGGAGTTGGCTTGGGTGATCCTATTATTATAGGTTTCTTGCTTGGTCAGGATGATATCTTTTTTGTATTGCGAGGAGATGTTTATTAGGTTGGTTTTATTTTCAGCGGTAGGATGCCGGTTCCATGCTGTTTCACATTTTCTCTTCTGTAGTCTTAAGTTTTTTAAATGGGGTGTAAACCAGGAGTTTAGATGCTTTTTGGTTTACTGTTTCTAAGTTTAAGCGGAGCAACTCTGTCAAGGGCAGTGGACATAGCGTTATTGAATTCCTCCACTAGGATGCCTGGGTCGGTATGGTCGGGTAGAGAATTAAGTTTGGGTAGGATGTGAGGCAGAATATTATCCGCTGTGATATTTTTCTTATTTCTGGTTAAAGTGGGTATGGCGGGAGTGGGTGTTAGAACTGTGGTTCTTTTAGTGTTGAGGGTAAAGGAGATAAGGTGATGGTCTGACCATATTTGGGGGGCAATGGCTGTTATAGAGGGGTTACAGTTATGACTGGCGATCCAGTCTAGAGTTCTCCCTTTGGTATGTGTGGGAATATTCACGATCTGCATGAAGCCTAGTTCTGACAAGGTATTAGCTGTGGCAGTAGCCTGGAGGTCATTGATATCGTTGTACCCTAGGTTGAAGTCTCCTAACACTAAGGTTTGAGAGGAATTTTTTAGCTTCTCAGAGATAACAGAGGTGATATCTTCATTGAAGGTATTGGTGGGGCCTGGGGGTCTATAGAGGCGGTAAATATTAAGTGTTTGGGAATTGGCGGTGGGTAATTTGATAGAAAGAAGCTCACATGATTTAAGGTAGGGTGTGGAGGTGATTCTCATAGAGAGGTTGGATTTGGCGATAATTGCTATTCCTCCACCCCGTGCGTCTGGTCTGTCAGCTCTAAGGATGGTATACTTTTCTGGGACTGCTAGAGTGAGTGCAGGTCCTGCTGCCTCATGGAGCCATGATTCAGTAATGGCAATGAAATCAAGGTCGTTTTCACGTATGACATCTGCTATGTCAGTAGCATGAGCGACTAAAGATCTGGCATTGATCAATGCAGCTTTTAATTCTGGTTCTGGCTGCACTGTGAGAGGGAGGTTGGCTATATGTTTATTAATTTTATGGTGGAGTTTGCGCCTGAGAGGGGCGGTGGTTTCCAATGGTGGGAGTAATTTGGGTCGGAGGTGTTCCAGGTTGATGTTGTATTTGATGATGGGTTCGAATATTTTGGGTAGTCGAGCCCGGAGTCTAAGGTTCCTCTGTGCTAGGTTACAAGGTTTGGCGGTAGGTTGTATGTGGGCTCCTGAGCCCTCTATGGGCAGAAATGTAGGCATGGTCATATAGACGATAGTAAGTATAGCTATCAGATTGGTGAGTAATGCTTGGTGGACTAGGTTAGGCAGGTAAGAGTACATAGTGTTACTTCTAGTTAAGCTAAGGGGACTAGACTTAAATGCTGTGGTTGGATACTGGGCAGAGTAGGCTAAGTACGGTCATCAAATACTAGGCAGGATGAATGCAGTAATCAAACATTGGGTTAAAAGCAACAGTCAAATACTGGGCTAAATGCAGCAATCAAATAATGGGCTAAATGCAACAGTCAAATACTGGGCTAAATGCAGCAAACAAATAATTGGCTAAATGCAGCAATGAAATAATGGGCTAAATGCAACAGTCAAATACTGGGCTAAATGCAGCAATCAAATACTGGGCTAAATGCAGCAATCAAATACTGGGCTAAATGCAACAGACAAATACTGGGCTAAATGCAACAGACAAATACTGGCCTGAATGTAACAGTCAAATACTGGGCTAAATGCAACAGACAAATACTGGCCTGAATGCAGCAATCAAATACTGGGCTAAATGCAACAGACAAATATTGGGCTAAATGCAGCAATCAAATACTGGGCTAAATGCAACAGACAAATACTGGCCTGAATGCAGCAATCAAATACTGGGCTAAATGCAAGAGTCAAATACTGGCCTGAATGCAGCAATCAAATACTGGGCTAAATGCAACAGACAAATACTGGCCTGAATGCAGCAATCAAATACTGGGCTAAATGCAACAGACAAATACTGGCCTGAATGCAGCAATCAAATACTGGGCTAAATGCAAGAGTCAAATACTGGGCTAAATGCAGCAATCAAATACTGGGCTAAATGCAACAGTCAGATACTGGCCTGAATGCAGTAGACAAATACTAGGTGAAGATGAGGCTAAATACAGTGGTCTGAGTATTTAGGAATGAATGGAAAAATGTGCTGATAGGGGTGACTTGGTGCTTTGGGCACGTGTGGGCAACCATGTGGTCAATCAGCGTAGGCATTTGGAGGAGGCAGAAATGCTAAGGCTAGCAGCCAGAGAGAATGCAATACATGTGGAACAAGGCAACATACGTGGTGCACAATACCGGGCGGAAGGACTACGTTTTAAGTTTAGTAGATGGGTGCAGTAGGTCACCCAAAATTGAAGTTAGCAACATGTACATGCGTATAAATGTATGCGAAGTTGCTCATGCACAATTTGAAGCAGTAAGTGTTACAGTGCATCTGTACTGCAGGCTTAGCTAGACAGTGGTGGCATTTGCCAACTATGGAGCGTGTTGATGACGCTTACCTATGTTAATGTCAGGTTTGCAGTTCAATGCTCAAACAGCGGGAGATTCGAGGGGCAATGGTCCCAGTCTAGCCTCTAGCCATTCTCTGGACAGGCTCGGGACAGGACCTGCTCCTTTGTGTGTGCTCCTTCGTCGGCTGGTCCGGCGTTCGCCTTCCGGCGAGCGATTGGCTGGCAAGGCAGAGGTGTGTGCCAATCGGTACCAGGCAGGCATCAGAGGGAGATTGGAGAGTCAGGCAGCAGCTTTGCAGAGCCCGGTGGCCATCTTGGGATGGGGGCAGCCTCGTGTGAGGCAATGAAGGCACAAAAAGCTGTGCACAATGCAGGCACTTAGGGCAGTTTCTAGGCGCAAAATGTATTTTACAAGGATTGCAGTCGCATGCCCAATATTCTGAGTCAGCGATTCGATTTTTAAAGATTATTGCCGGAACGAGCGCAGGTGTGGCATGGATGTCAGCAATCCTACCTTGCGCTAGTGCTGATGTCCCAGCACGAATCCGGAGCGGGATCACTGCTCCCGCAGTGGAGGAGCTCCTGCTCCTTGTCGTCAGACGAAGAAAGGGAGGAGAACGTGAGCACGCCATGAAAGGGCGCATGCAGGTTTGAAAAAGAATCAAGTGTAGAAAAAGGGGTAAAATGGTCAGACCTAGAGGACCCTAAAGAAAAAACACCAGAATCGATAGCATACACTGAGCAACCACAAGCACGATCGCGCAGTACACAGGATGCATCTCCGCCTTATGTAAGCATATTAAGGTCACTACCAGGAAGGAGACAACAGGCAAGACTAGCCCCGCCTGGAAGACGAGGAGTGTAGGCCGCCAGTATGATTATGGACCAGGATTTTTACAATTCCCATTTTTGGAGAAGGGGGGATGACAACCACAATATATACCGTGGCCACAAATGGACAAAGATAATTTGAGATGTAAATTGACAAGTTTGACTTCTGGTGCGGGAAAATTGATTTATGAGTTAAAAAGGATGATATAAGGGATGACGTTATCTGTAGGTGACATAAAAGGCTTGCTAGCAGCCATTGTAGAGGAGAGAGGTGATGACATTTGAAAGTGAGCAGGATACACGGGTGTGACCGCACAAAACACGACACATGATGGAGTACCATTTAATAATTGCAGAGCAGATGTATGACGGGCGCTCAGAGTACAGTAACCCGATACATCAGATATGGGGGGATTATGACTAGGTAAATGGGGAGGACAAAGACCCTGTTGCTTTTAATCAAGATATTCAAGAGAGATGGTGTCTTGAGATGCGAGAACCGTGGGATAATACAGTTTCTTTATTTTACCACTTTTTGTGTCAAGGGCTGCCGAACCAGTGCACCGGCAATTAAAGGAACCAGTGGGAATGGAAGCAAAGCCATGGCCAAAAATGCAATTGACGATCGTGCCTCAATGCCGACTGTTGCAGGAGAAGAATAAAAAGAAAGCAGAGGGCAGGAAGCGGGAATAGGCGAAGTTAGACCAGAAAAAGTAATCTAAACACGCTATAGAGGAAGCGGTATTGCCAAGTAACAAGGGTGTGTTGACACAGGAAATGCAACCAATGCAGCAAAACAATTTAGCATACACCATGGATCAGGGTGGGTACAATTTATGGCCGTGTGGAGGAAGGACTGGGCCTAGTGGAGACAAGGTGGATTTCAGAACTCTGAGAGAAGAGGAGGATTTAATGGCAGAAAGCCGGAACAATGTTGGAATTGCGGAAGAATTGGACACATAGCCAGAATATGCAAAAGAAGAGGTGGCATCAACAGAATTGGCAAGCTCCAACAGGGGGGATGGGTTATACTCCACAATATAATACAGAACCACAGGAACATAATGCCCAAGATCACACACAAGCTCAGACATATGCGCTGCAACCTCAACAAATGCAGCAAGCGCCACTGCAAATGCAATTGCCACAAGGGCAACTACAGCAAGCACCCATGCAAACACAACAGGTACAACCCCAGCAGGTGCAGAGACACCAGGCTATATTATCACAATGGAACATGACCCCAGGAGCTCATCAAGCACCTGCACCCACATTGGGGAGTGTGACTATGATATGAGGAAATCCTTTCAAAGGTACAGTGATATATTTATACCCACAATAGGACAGCCCACAGAGAGACCTCATGTGTTCAGTACTATCGGTGACACCAGACCCCCAGGGAGAACCAAGGGTCAGAGTAACGATAGAAGGCTAGACATTTTAATTTCTTGTAGACACTGGAGCCACTCGTTCCTGTGTCTGTGAAGGAAAATACCCAATGTCAGGTACTGCCATGAATGCTCGGGGGATTCTCTGGGGCGATGAGTTTAGTTCTTTGTACAGATGAATTGCCAATCTCTATAGGAGAACACGATATGTCAATGCCATTACTATATTCTAGGCAGACGCCAGTTAACATATTAGGACGTGACTTGATGACGAAACTTAACATGATGATATTCTTTACCGATGAAGGAATAGTGTGTTCTACTCCAGAGATACACTATATCAATGTGGAAAAGTTTATATTCGCCTATACAGGCCAGAAAGCATTACGAGGAGTTCCTTTAGATCCAGAGGTATTTTTGAATTGAGTGAGTGTTTTATAATCATGGTTAGCCAGATTGGTAGATAACATATTGAGAATACCTGATAAATTCTAGTTTAGACCAGAGATGTCCATGGGCAATGAAGAAAGCCAGATTATCCCCTTAGAATTAAAAGCAGCAGTGGTCAGAGAAGAGAGAGTGATGCTTAGTGGGACAGGTGATGAAGGAAGAGGATACAGAACAGTGATAGCCCTCAGTGAAGGATACAGGTCGACGGATTTGACAGACGAAGAACTGTTTAGAAATTACTACGCGGACGATGAACTAGTGTTTTTATAAGTCTCACTTATTGGATTAAAGTAGAGATATAGAAATACTGCAGAGACTGGAGTTGGTAAAATAACCATCATTCTTCCAGGAAGACTTAGAGAAAGTGACAAAGATTTTATGGACCACACGCCCATATGATTTGGGTCCATTAAAATTAATAGGAGTAGTTAAAATAAAACTAAAACCAGGAGCCCTTTTGCTATGAGCAAATAAATATCTCATATCCAGAGAAGCGGATGAAGGTATATTTGAGACCATTTCCGCTTTAATGAAGCAATGCATATTAGTGTGATCAGATTCATCTTGTAACACGGCCGTGTACCCCATGAAGAAATCAAATGGGGGTTGTGGAGATTTATACATGACCTTTGCCCCCTAAACAATATAGTCAAAGCTGAGCTACCTTTAGTTCCAAATCCTGCGACAATACTGTGTAATATCCCATCTAAGGCCAAATATTTCAGTTATAGATTTTAAAAATGCATTCTTTTCAAATACCCTTCATGAAGACTCACAAGATTTGACTTCCTTTTCGTATAGAAATACCCGCCTGAAACATACTTGTTTGCCCCAGGGGTACTGTGAGTCCCCTTCGATCTTTAACAGAGTCCTCACGATGGACCTGGGTAATGTCCAGCTCGAAAAGTGCAATAATCCAGTATGTTGGTGATATTTTGGTGTACAGTAAGAGGGAAGAAAGATGCAGAGAAGACTCAGTTAAACTCATGACTATACTCTCAGAGAAATGATACAAGGTAGACAAAGAGAAGTTACAATACTGTCACGAAGAAGTCTTGTACATAGGACAGTTGATCTCTCACGAAGGGAGAAAAGTGACACCTGAGAGAGCAGAAGCAATCATGAAAACCATAGCACTTAAAACAGTGAGGGAAATGCAACATTTTCTAGGCTTATGTAACTACAATAAGGCCTGGGTTTTTGATTACAGTACATATATTCAACCACTTTTAAAAGGATTTAAAGAAGCACAGGTGGAAAAGAGCAAAATAAAATGGACAGATTAGATGACTGAAGGATTTTAGGATTTAAAAAAGGCAATCAGTTCAGCTCCTGTGTTGGGGATCCCAGATTACAATGAAGAATTTATTTATTTTCCCATCCAAATGGAGAAGTTATGACAGAAGTTCTCACACAGAAGATGACATTAGGACATGAACATAAGCCGTTTGCTTACTATCTGGGACTTTTAGATCCAGTTATGAAGGGACACTATCCCTGTGAGCAAACTTTAGCTGCTGCTGCATTCACAATTGAAAAGGCGTCAAGCATAACAATGGGGTGTTCAATAAAGTTATTTGTAGAACATGCACTAGAGAAGCCCAAAAGTACATTGACTATGCAAAGGGCATCAGGTGATTATTTCCAACCTTGCGATCAAAATTGTTAGATGTAAGACAGTAAATCCAGCAACGTTCATAGCAGAACCAGAAGGAGAGGATGATTATGTACATGACTGCACAACATATGCTGAATGTTATAATTATATTCCCCTAGCTAGAGAAAATGCCCTTGGGATGGGGGTGGTTGCTTTTATTGATGGGTCATCAAGAATTGACCAGACAACTGGGCAAAGGCATACTGGAGCAGCGGCAGTAAAGCTGAATCGAGAAGGTGAATTCGAGGTAGTGACAAGTATGAAACTGTCTTCAAATTATTCAGCCCAGGCTGCAGAATTAGTGGCGCTCATCGAAGCGCTGCAGAGATTTGAGGATGAGGAAGTGGCAGTGTACTCTGCCTCCGCCTATGTGACGTCAACTGTACACAGAGGTTTGTCCTGTTGGAAAAGGAGGGGGCTTCCTCCATGCAGGCGGCACTCCAGTGCAACATACAGCCCTATTGGATGCGCTTATTGAAGCATTAATTCTCCCATTGATCCTAGCAGTCGTAAAATGCAGTGCATTCCAAAGGAACAGATTTAATCTCTTGTGGAAATGAAGCTGCAGATTCAGAGCCAAAAAAAGCAGCCTATTAGCCACCCATATCTAGTCTTGAAGTTGAAGATGTTAAACAGATGACAGGAGGATACATTTTTACCAAAAGGAAGGCTGTATCATGCTGTCTATTGTCTAGTTAATTGAAATACAAGGTCAAGCTCCACAAGAAGAACAATATTTATGGAGAAAGCGGGGGAGTTCTTTATCCCCCACTGAGGCAATTTGGAGATCAGATAGCACTGGAAAGCTAGGTATGCCTCTAACATTATTGAGAGTAGCGCTGGTGCCGCTTCATTGTGCAGCTTCACTACCCAGCACACACAACTCGAGACAATCTTGCTGCTACAATATCAGAAAAATGGTTCTCTCCCAATCTGTTAGAACATGTGGCACGGTTGATTGTAAAATGCATTGTGCGCCAGAAATTTACTGCAGAGCACATTTTGTGAACCGTAAGAGGAGCAATTCCAAAACCCAATGCCCCATTTCAGCATCTATATATATATTATGTGGATATGTTACAGACATGCAACGGCTACGGATATATGCTGGTCATAGTATGCGCTTTTTCCAGACGTATCGAGGAAGGTCCATGCACACACCCTGATGCCCCATGTGCCGCCAAGTTCCTTGTACGCGAGGTGTTCCCCAGATAGTGGTCGTGCAAGGTTTTGCTGTCTGAAATGGACCTCATTTTGTAAATGAGATGTTTGAACCAATAGTTTTCCTATTAGGTATTAAGCATATGTTTTCTTCTGCTTATCACCCACAGACAAATGGCATCTGTGGGAGATGAAAGGCACTATCAAAGGAAAGAATAGCAAAGCTCAAAATTACCTTAAAAAATGGCTACATTGTCTACTAACCCTTGCCCTGTATGCCCTGAGAAATCAGCCTGGTTCAGATCACATCTATCTCCTCATGAGTGGGTGACTGGTCAAAAAAAAGAAGGGATGGGTAAAAAAGAAGAAACAAAGACAATCAACCCAAAGATTTAGAGGATTTACTGCAGCCACCTGTTTTGTATCCAGCAGGTCAGGTGCTAGTACAGAAATGTGTGCATACCTGGAGCACACCAAGATGGAGGAAGTTAGTCCCACCGCAGTAAAGTTAAAAGGGCGGCAAGCTTGGTTTAATTTACATGATATCAAGCCATACAAAGAAGAAACACTGACCCCCTCCTGCAGCTACCCCTAGTGAGGCAAGAGAAGTAGTTTTGTGCATGCTGACACGTTCGATGACCAAGAACAAGAATGATGAGCACATAAAAGCACCTTAAACAAGGGATCAATCTTTTCAAATTTGACAAATAATAGATTTGCAGTTATCCTGGGAACTTTTCTTCTTTGTTAGATAGGATCAAAGAACAATGGAACAGAAGAACTGGAATCAGTGGAAAAGAAGCGCATTTCTTCTTTCATTATATATATTATAGACACTGTAAACACACTGTTGTATGTTGTTTTTTTCCTACATATTCCAGTCTTATCCCGCTCTAACAAGACTATACGTGAATATAGTGACACTTCTCAGTAATCAAGAGAATAATCATATCATTTTTAGAATAATAGTGGCAATTATCTTACAGTTTTTGATAAATGTGTGATCCAAAAGGAGATAACAGATTTGGCTACTAAAGTACATATGAAATGGAGAGGTTTCACATTTTTTTAAATGAAGTAATAATTGTGATATCATTTTGCATTATGATTTGTGTTTTCCTCCTTATTATGATGATGTTTAGAGATATAAAAAAGGACAATATAGATATGGAGGATGTTTATTTATTTTTGCATTTGTATCGTACACACAAGCCCTTAGGCATCAGGGCGCTGGAAAAAAAACTGTTACATAAAGCCCATAGGCAAGGCATGGAGGCATACATTGTGTTTCATACAGAATAACTGTAGTCATATGTTAATGAAACAACTACTATTGTTCCCACTAAAGGCACAGACAGCTTTTTCTATAATATAACTAAACATCTATGGTCTCGAATTAAAAGGGATCTTGAGGAGAACCATGAAAATATAAATATGTATCTTGGCAATTTGGCTCATTTAAAGAATAATCTATGGTATCAGCACATGAATAAGTTGAGAAGAACATCAGATGAAAGCTGTTATGTGTGTTCCCTTATACCTTATGCTTTGGGAACATCTAAAATATTCTAAGCAACAGAAGTATCAGTGAAAACGGCACATTGCCTGACACATCTTGCACTTTGCCTGACAAGAGGACAATTCCAAGGCAGAACAGCATCCATAGTATGGCTGAATAAAAAGACGTGTCAAAGAGAAAACAATTATGTACAAGATATAAAGTCAATAGAAAACCAAGAGACAAAGCATTGAATAATAAAATATGAAAAGCCGGGAATAAATGGAGCAGGAATCATGATAGAAGAAAATAAGATGCTCCAATTTGAAGACGAGGATGTGGAGGAAAGATGAGAATGCTGGGAAAGAGTCAATCTACAAATTAAAGGAGCAATGTTCACTCCTGAAGGATGGGTTGATGGATTGGTTATGTGTAAAACACTAGCATTAACAGGAAAGTGGGAAGAAGTAGTGAGGAACGCAGAGAAAAAAAATGCAAAGACCAATGGTCTAAGACTGCAAGATTGTTAACATGGGTCGACGATGAGGGGGGACCCTTGCAGATACTACCCCTGAATAATGCATAATTATGTTTCAGTAATAATGGCGCAATCAAAGTTGGAGAAAATCTCAAGTGTGGCTGAGTTTTTGACATCCTAGGCATGAAGGAAGGAACAGCAGTCCTGATGGACCACTTTTGGGTCTGTGGAGCAAGAGAATATATGAAATTACCACCAAAATGGGGAGGAGTGTGTTCATTGGTACTGATAAGTATGCCAGCTTTGGTAGTACCACAAAGTGACATGCAGATTACACATTTTACCGAAGATGGATGCACACCTGAGTAAGAGAAAATCATTCAGCAGACACTTACAAAAAAAGAGAATGACTTCTCAGCAAAATCAGTAGAAGCATATATTGATACTCCAGGGGAGCATAAGCTCTTCAGCAGATCAGCAGTGATATTTACATCTATCTTCATAGCAGGAATTACGACTGCAGTGAATGGCAAGTGGTTGCAGATCACCAGATGGGAGCTGCATCAGACGATCAATACAACAATAAAATGATTTAATGCAATCAGAGAAGAAATTAGTACAATCAGGCTTACGGCCCTCCAGAACAGGTATGTCTTGGACTTAAATCGCAGCAATGGAAGGAGGCAGGTGTGCCAAGATTGGGCCTTCTTCCTGTACATTTACACCTGCTCATGATGAAGCCAATGGGACTCTGACAGAAGCAATAGCGATGTTGTCAACCCTGCACATGAAGATGGATGAAATAGATGAGACTGAGGAGGATGATTGGTTTACCTCTCTGTTTTCGTCAGTTCTAACCTGGCTGGCGAATGCCCTCAAGCTACTTAGAGAAATCTAAGTGTTTGTATTGCTAGGATTTTGTCTTATATGGATCATCTTGGGACAATGTCAAAAGACAGCCAAGAAAGCTATTGGAATGAAGATAATTGTTGATTTAGATACTGAAACTGGAGAGCAAATGCAGAATTAAGCAAGTACCCGTGAAAATATAAAGAAACGTACTCTTGTACCTCCAGGAACAAAGTTCTACTACCCCAAGGATCATAATAAATATGTAGGACATTGGATATTCCGTCCACCATCTGGAGATTGCTGCCACATGACTTAGAGTGTGAATGAACATATAAAGAATGCAGGTCACCTGAGGGGGGTGGAAAAGATATGGATCCCAAAGAAATGACAGTTCGAAGAAAAGATGAAGGAGGCTGAAGAAGAGAATTTGGTTGAAGATTTGACCAGAGGGGGGAATGTAGAGGTGCAGGTGAAAGCTTTCTCACTAGTTCCGATCCCCTCACCACCGGCATGTTAGAACAGCAGACGAAGGGCTATGGCTGGGACCTCTTGTGTAATCCCACTACCACATGGAGTGTATGAGAGACGTTATGCACTCAGACAGCCATATAGAATGCACCCTTGCACTGAAAGTGTGCAAGGATGCCACCTGGAAGGGTGTCAGCATGCACCTATGGACATCATGGAGCGTTAAATGAAATCTGATGAGGGCAGAGTGGTGTCATAAAGAAAATATATTAACCTATGCTGAAATGATAGGAAAATACATAATAGTGACGATGTAACTAAAGCACCAAGAGAAATATGTACCTAAAGCTAAAGTAATCATTGATTTAAAGAAGAATTAAGTAACTTACTGGTTAATAACTGTAAATATTCAGTAACACAAGATAGCTGAGACATATAGAGGCTTGCTATAGAGGAATATATAATGTGGCAAGGACGGCCATGATAGAAAAATGGACGCTGGCTCATGTCGAATTCAACCAGGCTACTCCGAGCCAACCAAGGCTGTAGAATCAGGAGGCTCTGTAAATGCAGCTCATGTGCAAAATGATGATGAATGTAGGATGGCCTATGATCAAGGATACTATTATAAGGAATAATTTCAAGGTACAAGGGAAATTATACGGATAAGCCCTGAATCTTAGACATTCCTCTTAGATTAAGGAAGAAGAAAACATATGCAACAGGCAAAGTATTGGACAATTAAACGTGTATGACGTCTATGTATGGCAAAGTGAGTAAGTCTCTAGAGGCCAAGAGGAGCAACAGCACCCTGCATAATTGAATCAAATAGCAGTAAATAAGAGGCTGACAAGGACAAATTCATGGTCTCTTCACGTGTGACTCAGAAGTCAAAGACAAGAGCTATTCATTAGACGCTCAGACGAAGATAGTGGTGTGTTCACACTCCCTCAAATGTTCCATGACAGTGAGCAGGCTACAAGGTGAATTACAGACGGCTTATGGCCAACCAATGAGGGTTGATGGAGTAATTGGGAAAACAGGGAGTAATCTGATGCAATTCAAAGTACCTAGGTTTCTATTCACATTTCGGTTCCATGTGATAATGTCCTTGCAAAAATGTTGCCATGCAAGCATGGCGCCGCTTTTTGTGTGGTGACATTGTCATATGGAATCTGCGGGGGACACCCCCACTCCCATTTACCCAGTATATTGTCCCCATATATAAATAATGTTGCCTATGCCGTTTCCCGGCGACTATGTGTATGGTGACATTATATATGGGGACAATATTACCTGATGCCCTATTTTCATCATATGGTGAAAAGAATATTTTTAACTAGAGTTGGGTGGGAAACATTTTTCATAATGTTTGAAAACATAATGGTGTGAAAACAGAGGTTCCTTTTCGGGTTTAAATCTGATTTTGCTTGATTGTGAAGCAACTCCATCTGTCTTTGGAATACAGTGTCTTTTTTGCACTTTTCCACACGTAACTATGTAGAGTATTTTGAAGGCTTTAACTTTTTTCATACTAGGACAAAGCATTCCACATTGTTTTAACTTATTTCTGCTTGCATTCATAAATGTAATGTAAGCTACAGTTGAATAAATATGTATTTAATGTAGTTACTGTCTAGAATGAATAAACCATACTTAGGACTCTAGCACCACTAGGGTGGTGACTGGCACAGTGTATGTGCTGAGTAACATATAATAGCATGATGGTGCACATTGGTGTCATTGCTCCAGGATTACCATTGGCTCAGCTGCACTGGTGGTGATAGTGTTGAACAGTGGGGCATAGAAAGTAACAATGTCATGGCAGCTGACCATGAATTGACCAATTGCAGAGAAGAATTTCAGAGGCTTCATAAATATATGTATCCATATCATATGTGCCATAAATATATTTACATACATGTATAGGGTAATAAAAAAGTTTGGTTAAAGGACGGTATGATTTGCTAAAATCTAGTACTAACCAACATTAGTAAAAACTAAATAAATACAAATTTCCTGAAAAAAAACTTCACATGAAGGGATGCCATTGTTAAAATGCAAACCCTAAAAAAACAATGAAATTGACCAGCTATTGATACCGAAGGAACCATTTTTCAATCCTTTGCATTTGAATGCTCATGACATCACAGATGGCATTAAATATGGGCCCACTGCATGCCCTGTGAGCACCACATCCAGCCATAATAATAATATATGGAGTTGTAGGTTATTATTCCATTTTAATGGTACTCAATTTATGGACCTCAGAAAGATAAAAGGCTGAGTCTGCCTGAAGCGGCCCCTCGTGACATAGTCCAGGGCTTAACTAGTGAGTTATCCATCTGCAAGCAGTAACATACTTTGACACTGTGGGCTAGGGATCTGTGTGAAATGAATGCAGCTGATTTTCCCGCAACGGAAATGTTTGCATGGGAACTGCACGAATACAAAATTTTCGTACATTTCTCATGCAAACATGCAGGGGTGTCCCCCGCAACTCCTGCTCACTATACTGTGTAGTATAGTGAGTGGAATGTTGCGGGGGAGTCCCCAGCAGCCTGTTTTTTTTTTTTGGTTCTGGCGGGGGATCTCCTGCAACCCCTGCTCACTGAAGTGAGTGGGGTGTTGCAGGGGACACCCCGCAGTTCCCCACAGCCTTTTTTCCATTTTTTTTCATGCCGACCCTACCAAAACAACTTAACACATGCCACGAAAAGTTCAAACTTTTGGTAGTTAGACCTTTTTCGTGGTGTGTGTTTTACGTTTTTTGGTGGGGTCTGTAATTTTTATTCGGACATTTCATTTCATCCTAACCCGTGTGCTAGCACATGACTGCAGGCAATGCGGTCCGGGTACTGTATACAGGGCATCATGGCCAATAATGCACTGTGCAGTTCCCACCAAGACTAAATGCAGTTGACAGACTGATACATATATCATATGAATCAATATCTTTCAAACATTAACAAAGTTATGGTTGGTTTAAAAAAAGCATGAAAAAAATCTTTCACCTGAAATGTGAAAGTAGATAGTCCATTTGAGCCAAGTCGGACATTCTGCAATGCTACCTAGCCATGTTTTGTGTTTTTTATAGGTCATTTAGTATGCGCCTATACACGTGTCTGTCTCAAGGCGCAACAAGGCAAGGGGAGTTGAGGGTGGAATTATCCTACTAGGCCTTGTACATTCAGATTGTGCAAGTTATTTATAACACGCTTTGTTTCAAGCGCAGATCAGGGATTGAAACCTGCGTTGCTCAGCATGATCTTGTTTCGAAGACCCGCACGTTGCCCCAGAGCTATCCTCCCTTTCATTGCTGAAAGTTCACCTCCAGTTCTGAGCCACATCAGCAAGGCATTGTGGTTATGCAAATTAGCCCAAATGCAAAACTTTTTCACCAGCAAATTGTCTTTGCCTTAGAGGGCAGTGCTAGTTAATGTATAGCTTAATCAACCCAAGACAGACATTTTGCATGGCTGACAAGCCAACTATATACCTAGTTTCAACCTTATTAGGGATCATCAGTGCAGAATAGTCCTGACAGCCTTGTGGTTGGAGCACTGGAGCCAGTTGTCTAAGTGGACAGGAGCGGCTGAGGGCGGTGCTCCTCTACTTTTTTTTTAATTAAGTTTACTGTTCCTATACTTTCATTTTCAAAAGAAACCGTTTCAGAGTGGTTTTGTTTTAAAATAACAGTTTAGGAAGAAGTTGAACCTTGCACTTCAGTCCACTGCACTGAGCATTCCCTTAAATAGCAGGTGCATGTGTTTGGGGGTTTGTATTGTGCGTGGCGATGGGGTTTGTGGGAGCGGGGGCAGGCCAGTAGGGAACATGGTGAAGCTTTGAGCTTGAGTGAAGCAGGAAACTACAGGTATCAATCACTTCGATATTTTGGGTTGTCGGCTTTTCTCGCCCATTTTGAAGGGCATTTGGGCTCACCAGAGTCCTTCCCAATCAGGGTGACGGTGACCCTTTTAGGTTCAGGAAAACTAGAAACACAGAACAGAACAGTAGAATTCCAGCACAGTGGAAGACCCCCTCCCTCCTGCCCGTACCCCACCATGGCAGGTGCTCCTCTCGCTCGATGAGCCTGAATGGTCTCCAGCTCGTTGCTACCCAGAAAAACACTTCTCGCCCATGTCTGCCTCCACGAGTGTAATAATGGAATGCAGCACATCGTCCCCCAATCTCGATACTACCTAGTTCCGATAGTAAAGGTGGGAGGGGGTCTCCCGGGAAGCTAATGCCTTTCTGGGGATTAATGGCGCCCGAGGTGCTGAATGCCGCAGAGACGTGTCAGCTTGTAAACGCCCCCAGGGGCTATGTGGAGTGGGAAGAGGCCTTCCTACCTCGCAATGTGAGGACGTGGAGCCCCCCTCCCACCCTCTATTTGGCATGTTGTGGTACTAATATGTGACCACTCCAAAACATCGCCTGACCGCTCCTTCCCAAGAGAAGGGCCTAGCTCTACCTACCCCCCCACCCTCTACCTAAAGGGCACACCCAGCTTGGCCAGGGAGGGGTCATATCACATCTCTTTATCTCACGGGTCAGAGACCTCGCGGACTCGCCGCCCCTCCCCCACCCTCCTCCAGGCAGGCCAACATCTGCTGAACTTTAAACAAACAGACTTGATGGCTCGCACGCCCCCCCCCCCCACTCCCACTGTACTTCTCTTCCACTCTTTAGCAGCTTCCGATGTCCGTCATTTTCTCTCAAAGCCCTCCCCCATCCCCACCCCCGCAGTTCTGCGAGTCTCTCCAGGTGTGTGTCGTGCTTTCTGGTCCGTCTTCGCCGTTCCCTGCGTTGTCTCTCATTCACGTTTCCCTCTCAGGCCTCTCTACACGGGTCGGACTGGGCCATACAATTGTTTATGGCACTTAAAGGAAAAAATACCGCCGTTGTAAATGGCAATTTATTCCTTTTGTGACATTGTTTGAATAGCACCCAAGGGGGAGTTTTTTGATAACACGTGATGCAAATTGTGCATTAAAAAATATGTATTCGGCAACCCTGGTCAAAACTATTAGCTGTATAGTTAATACTGCCCCACATTGACCAAAACACGCAAGCATTTTGGTTTTTGGTTCGGCCATGGGCCTATTACCCTACAGGCCAGTCCGAGGCTGTGCACCCCCGCGCTCCTCACCCCCCACCCCACCAGGGCCCCGACTTACTCGAACCCATTCCCTTACACCCACTGACAACTCGAGTGGAGACATCTCCCCTCCGCCTTTTCAGCTCTCATCAGAACACTATGCCTCTCTCCATGTTTATATAATCACCCCACATCAAACTACCCATACATCCATATAATCCAGTTCTTTAGTCGTCTGGGATCTACCTCCACCATATCCGCCTCTCTTGCTAATTGCCGCTCTACACCGCCCTCACCGCCACAGGCGATCTCACGCGTACGCGTTGGCATCCATTTTCCGTAATATTGAGCCCCCTTTTTGTGCAAATGTCTCTTTCCATCCAGTTCTTTTTCACAGGGCTTCATGTTTGTCTAAACAGCCTGTGAGTAGCAGTGTGCACCTCTGACTCTTCGTCCCTCCATGGCTCTTCACCGCAGTGTCCTTACGTGGCTCCTTCGCTTAGTGTCCCCCCTGCCTTTTTCCTCTCAGTGACCCACCCTGGCTCTTTCTCTGTGAATCCCCCCTTACCCTCCTCTCAGTGTCCCCCATTTGTATTTATCTACGCCAGCAAGATAGCTCAGCGGGTTGAGTGCTCACTTCTGCGATCTGTGTATGATTTGTACGTCTCAGGTTCGCATCCCTGCAAATCTAACTCAGGTTTTCATCCTGCCGATGTAAATTTATTGCCATATAAATACGACATAATTATCCTTGGCTCTGTCCCGGCTGGCTCAGTCATTGTCCCCCTGTGTCCCCCCGCCCCCTTCCGTTTGTCACTCTCTGCCTCCCTCTGGCCACGCTCCTTTTCCTGCCACTCTCAGTGTCCACTTACCCCCGTCTACTTCTCTGAGTCACTCTGTTTTCTTTCCTCTTCCATTGCCCGTCTGCCCTCTCGTTATTCACCTGCCCCCGATGGCCACCCGTGTCTCTTTGGTCCTGGTCTCACTGTCAACCTCTGTCACTTTCCCTCAGTGTCTTTCATTGCCAAACTTGCATCTCACTCGGTCGTCTCTCGCTCCTGCACGTGCTCTCCGAACCCATCCTCTCCACATCTGTCTCCTTCACTCTCCATCACTTCTGTTTCCCTTTCCTTCATCGTACATTCCCCTGACCCTAACATACGTCCCCAAAACCCCTCCCCCACTCACGCCTGATCTAGCGGACCACTTCTATATTTTGACCCCCCAAACCGCATGTTTTAATTTGTAACAGGCCATTTCTCTTCCTTTCATTACCGCAACTCTGTACAGAAGCCCCATCCCTCTTGCCCTCCGGTATCCCTCTTTTGGGGGTCTTCCTCTCGCTTCGAACTTCTTCCCATTAGCAACCCCTCACCCGCGCCCCCTCGTGTGACTCCCAGCACCCCAACACACTCCCACACTTTAATGGTCCCTTTACCATTCTCCGATCCGGTGGAGGTCTCGCAGTCCGAGATGACCTGCTGGGGCTTGCGCTGCTTCCTCCGGGACATCTCCCTCCCGTGGCTCTCTGCTCTCCGTGCCCCCCAGCTGCCGTGGGTGCTGCCTGAGGCGGTGGGACCCGGTGAGTGTCCTCCGGACTCTGCTGCAGGAGGCGCTGAAAGAGGATCCCCTCCCCTCCCGGCAGCCTCCTCCAGGCCCTATTGTGCACCCAGAGAGGGCAGCTAATCCCCCACCTCCACCCCACCCTCTTGGGCCCTCACTAGCAGGGGGAGGGAGGCTGTTAACCCTTCCCCCGCTGACCTTGCCCAGGACTGGGCAGCGGGCTGGTCAGGCCTGGCCTAGCAAACGTGTGAGAGATTCCCGCTGTAGCGCCTATCGCGTCGTCTATGCGCTAGGGAGAATACATTTGTTTCACCAAAAGTTCCCTACCGAGAGCACCTGCACACTGTGCACAGCATAATAAAAGCAATATTAATGCGAAAAATAATTATTTTTATGTAGTGCTTGTTGCGATAGTGCCGTTGCTTCATAGCACAGTAAGTTACTATCAAGCAACTAATTGATCCTATTTTTATTAGACTTGTTTTGGCGCGAGTTATGGCTGAATCGCTGCAACCAGTGGACAACGGGCTGCTCACAGTGTGAAAGATGCATGAACACACAGAACTAACTATCTTATGCCCGACACGTAGCTAGAAACATCGACATTTTAGAAGGTACCAGAGGAAGATTTTGTGGAAGACAGCAGGTGAATTGTAATTGCCATATTACTTGAGTTGTATCGGAAATTTAAGGAGGAGTACGTAGAAACCTCTAATTGATAGTAGTGTTTTTGGGCTAGAAGTGAGCAGCCATCCTACACAAGCGGAGTATACTCACATTTATATTTAGAATAATCAATTTGAGCCAAGTTTGAATAGTGTAATATTCCATTTCAGCCAAATCACACATTCCACAACGCCACCTAGTAACCATTGCTGGAAATACATCTCCAGTTCAGAGCCACATCAGCAAGACATTGTGGGTATGCAAATTAGCTCAAAAGCAAGCGCTTGCTCCAGAAAATTGCCTTTACTTTAGGGGGCAGTGCTACTGTGTACATAGCTTAATCAACCCAAGACATGTCTCAAGACTGCAGACAACTACATACCTGGTTTCACTCTTATTAGGGATCATCAGTGTAATATATAACCTTAATTGAAATGAAATGCGTAACCTTTTCCGGTGTATCCCTGTATGCTGTGTTTGATTAATAAACACGTTACAAGCCATTTTCAACACTTGGGCGTGTTTTTCACTTTGAGTGGTATTCCGCGACCAAGAGTGCGGTTCGCGTGCCTGCCTTCAGTGTTTTTTTGTTGTTGTTTTGAGATATATATATATATATATATGTATATATATATATATATATTCTGTAGCACCACTCATACTAACCCTCATCTACCCATATGCAAAGCACACCTCTCCACTCTCCTCATCATTTATAACACCATGATATGATATGGCATTTATAACGCGCCTATACACAAGTGTTTCAAGGCGCGACAAGGCAGGGGGGGGGGGACAAAGGGAGGACAGACAACCATCCTACTAGGCCAGGTGTCATTCAGATCGCGCAAGTGCATGGGAAGGGGGGAAAGGAAAAGTGGAGGGGGAAGGGTGCATTACATGGGAAGTGGAATAAATAAGGTAAATAAAACACATAAAACAGCCAGCTGGTGGCAAGTGCAAGGAAGTGCAGACAAAGTGCTGGAAAGGGGACTGAAGGGATACAGAAAACGGTCCCCAAGTGCAGAGGGTGCCAGGGAGGCAGTGCAGGTGGGTAGTTGACGGGGCCTGGGCCAGAGATTAGAGAAGGGGTGGCCAGGTAACCAGTGCAATTACAGTCAGGAATTCAGCAAGGGAGGGGAGGAGAGAAAGCAGAAGCAAAGAGGAAGGTTTTGAGGTGTTTCCGGAACCGGAGATGGTTCTCCTCGAGTTTCAAGGAGGCAGGAAGGCTGTTCCAGAGAGAGGCCCCTGCCGAAGAGACTGATCTGCCACCAACCCGTTGCTTGGAGAAGCGACTGACCCTGAGTGAGTTGGAGGCAGATGAGCGAAGAGCTCGAGAAGGAAGATATTTAGGAAGAGAGAGTTGAAGGTATTGCGGCCCCAAACCCCAGAAGGCCTTGTGTACAATGCAGAGGATTTTGAATTTAATCCTCGCAGCCACTGGGAGCCAGTGCAGAGATTTCAGTCCTGGAGAGATACAATCCCTCTGCTTGAGGCCAAGGACAAGTCTCGCAGTCCTGTTCTGGATAAGTTGCAGAGTGTGGAGAGTGGAGGCAGGAAGATTTAGATAGAGGCTGTTACAGTAGTCCAGATTGGAGAGGACCAGGGCTCTGGAGACAGTGAGCTTCTCGGGGAAGGATAGGAAAGGAAGAATACCTCTAAGGAGGTGCAGCTGGTAGTGTGACCTCTTAGAGACGTCAGAGATGTGAGGGGAGAAGGAGAGTGCAGAATCGAAGATGACCCTGAGGTTTTTTGCCTTGCAGGTGGGAGAGGGAGGATGGCCAAGAGAGGCCGGCCAGAGAGCTGCATGGAAGGAGGGAGTGGGTGTGCCGATGAGTAGAATCTCAGTCTTACTGCCATTAAGGTAGAGGTTGTCGGCGGCACACCAATCCTGGATGGCAGACAGACAGTCAGAGATGAGGGAAGGAGAGGAGAAGGAAGAGGCCGAGGGTAGCCTGAAAATGAGCTGGGTATCATCCGCATAGCACTGAAAGTTGGGACAGAGAGCTGTGATGCGGTGGGCAAGGGGTGCCAGGTATTGGTTGAACAGCCAGGAAGAGAGGTTAGATCCCTGGGGACACCACAGGTAGAGAAAAAGATGTTGGAGAGGAAGGACCCAAGTTGGACCTGGGAGGGTCGGTCGGAGAGGAAAGAAGTCAGCCACGCCAGAGCCTGACCAGTGATACCCATCACACAGGCACTCCACAAAATGGACTCCCTCAAGTCACAAAAACCCAAGCGGCCACAACCATAAACCATGGTTCAAGAGCTCCCTCCTCTCTATCAAGCAAGAAGCCAGAGACCTAAAAAGAACCTGGCAAAAGAACCCATGCACGTCCCGAGAACACCACTCAAACACTGTGGCAAGAAATACAATACAGCCAGGGGGCACTGTTGAGCAGTCAAGGAAATTGGCTGCCTAGCTCTTCAGGTCCGCGCTACGGCTGAGAGTGAGGCGATAAGGTGGCTGTTCTGATGCACACATAGCGCTCAAAAAGCTTAACAAGACTGCTGAAGCTAGTCGGGTGCACCAGTCCGACACCCAGATCTGGAGGAGCCCTGAGAATTGAACATCTTCCTGTGAAAGAGCTGCGACGGGGGAGGAAAGACAGACACGCGCGCCTTACTCAATTCGAGACAAACCCCGGCTCGGGGTGTCGCCCAAGTAGCTAGCCCCACCCCCAACCCAACACCGGGACTGCGCTGGGCCCGGACCTCTGCAGATAATCTGCCGGATTCACCATAACGAGACGGCGGCTCGAGAGTAGACAAGAGCCCGCAGGACACAAGTGCTACAGCCCGGCTGCAAAGTCCGGGACAGGGAGGAAGCTGAAGGGTCCTGAGGCGGCTGCCGCAGCAGCCCTGAAAAGCCTGGGGCATGCTGACATAGACGCCAGCGCTGAGTATAATGGCCCACACTAGAAGTGCCCCAGAACAATACAGCACACACTTGCTCAGACCTGCCGGCTCCAGACTGAGCAGGGAGTACGGAGCTAGATCCCCGGCAGAGCATTGAGTTGCCCGCTGGGCGACCACCGACCATTGGGTTGACCCCTACATATGGGTACTTCACATCCCCTATTGCTGGGGGCCTTGTCTGGTGGACCTGCGCGCGCCCGCCCCAGCTCCACGGCCCTTGAGGAGTGCCGCCCCGGCGGTTGACACCTTATAAGCGCACAGTCGAAGTCCGGCGAGCCTGCCTGGTACCCCCAGTGAGCCACACATAAGGCCTGCGCCTTTTCTTTATGGGACGCGTTTTGAGCAGGAGCCGAGGGACCACTGTGAGGCCACCTACAACGGATCCCAGACAACGCTCGATACGAGCCGAGGGGCAAACGTGTGCTGGATGCATACTTGGTGAATCTGCTCACACTCATAGACAGTGGCCAGAGAAAGGCCGCCCCTCCTGGAGGAAGCAGCACCATCCACTGCGCTGCAGGCTTGCTCTGGCACTCATGGAACCCCGGGGAGTGACAACAGCCCACCAGCAGAACATCCTGGCCTCTTGAAGGCCCCAAAGACACAGCACGCCACCTACATACAAGGTGAGACTCCCCCCTCCTGGGCCATAACCACCCTGACTCTTGGGCGTCCCCTGCGGAGCCGGGACAGCACAGACCAGATGTGGGCCCCCTCCCTGCAGCTGTCTGCCCGGGATGGGGTTAGACTCGCGGCCCCTCACCCCGCATCTTTAATCTGCACAACCGGGCCCCGTAATCTCCTGCTTCACCACAGATAAAGCGGATTGCCATACACTCCAGCTTGCGGGCGGGCGGCGGTGCGGTCCACCTCATTCAGGGGAGAGAACCCACACTTGAGGCTCGCACCACAGGGAACCAAGCATTGGATGAATACCACAGCACGCTCGGGAGGCCTTCTGCACCATCTGAGTCCAGCCTGTTTAAAGTTGCTCTTGCTGTGTGCCTCACAACCACTAGGCGACGACCACTGACACCAGCCCTGGAGAAGGAACACGACAACGCTACACTTGGCACATTCTGGCATATCGGCCCGACACACTCTGCAGGACACACACTTGATGTCTTGATCTCCCCTGGCCTCCCCCTCTCTATCCCTCTGACCACTCCTCTCTCCTGGAGTGACCACTGCCTTCTCTACTGCCATCTCTCACTCTCTTCCCCCCAAGCCAACCCCACCCCAACACTGCCACTTATGTTCTCGGACATCCGACATATGAAGCGTGTGTCAGCTGAGGCTTTCACTGCCACTTTCTCTCCCCCTCCTCCTCCTCTGGCTGACTCACACCCCAACAAAATCCAGTCCCATCTCTACTCTTCTATCTCTGATACTCTTGATGCTCTTACCCCTGTCATGAGGATCCGCTTGAAGTCCAAAGCCAAGTGCAATTCCTGGCATGACTCCGACCTAGCTACACTTAAACGTAGGTGTAGGGCAGCAGAGAGGAAATGGAGGACTTCTTGATCTTCCTCTGACAAACTGGCCTGTCGCCTGCTCCAAAGGCAATACTGACTCTGTCCGCACTAAGAAGAGAGCCCACATTGAAGCCTGTGTCTCTGCGGCATCCAACAACTCGGCCGAACTCTTTAAAATCTGCAAGGAGCTTGCCAACCCTGTGGCAGTCTCCACCCCTCCTCTTGCCTCCCAGGCTCTCTGCAATGCCCTTGCCTCGCACTTTACTTCAAAATCCCAGGACATTCTGTCCACCCTCTCCTCCCCTGGCCCCCATTCCCTCTCCGTCTGTGCTTACAGACCCCCCCTTTAACCACCCCCCCACCGTCCTTCTCTTCCTTTCCTATTTTCTCCCCTGACAAGGTCGCTAGACAAGTCCGATCTATGAAAGCCTCGTCAAAACAGGTTCATCCATCCAGGACCACATTGACACCCTCGCTCCAACCCTTGCCGATTTTTGCAACCACTCCTTTGCCTCAGGATCTTTCCCCTCCTCTCTGAAGCACTCCCTTGAGCATCCTCTTCACAAGAAACCCACAGCTGATCCTTCCTGTCCGGCTAACCATCACCCAATTTCCATTACCCCCTTTCTGGGCAAACTCCTGGAAAAGCTGGCCATCTCTCATCTTAACCTTCATTAAGACTGTGTTGGCTGTCTCCATGACCACCAGTCTGGCTTCAGAGCGGCCAGAAGCACAGAAACTGCTCTCCTGAATATCCGTGAAGATCTGCTCTCCAACCTGGACTCCAACATTCCCTCTGTCCTCATCCTTCTTGATCTCTCTTCTGCCTTCGACCCGGTCAACCAGACCATCCTGCTCAACTGTCTCCGTGATAACCTGGCCATCACTGATCAGGCTCTGGATTGGCTGACCTCTTTCCTCTCTGATCGACCCTCCTAGGTCCAACTGGGGTCCCTCCTAGCATCTATCTTCCTCTCTACTTGTGGGTTCCCCAGGGGTCTAACCTCTCACCCTGGCTCTTCAACCAATACCTGGCAACTCTCGCCCACTGCATTGCCATTTTCTGCTAAAATTTCCAGTGCTACGCTAATGACACTCAACTCTTTTTCCGGCTGCCCTCAACCACCTCCTCTCCCTCTCTCATCTCTGACTGCATAACTGCCATTCAAGATTGGTGTGCCGCCAATGATCTTTGTCTGAATGCCAGCAAGACAGAGATCCTCCTTATCGGCACACCATCTCCATCCTTCTCCCTCACCATCTGGCTGGCCTCCCTTGGCCCTCCTCCTACCCCTACCTGTGAGGCTAAGAACCTCAGGGTCATCTTTGACTCCACACTTTCCTTCTCCGCCCATAGCTCTGAGGTCTCTAAAAAGTCAAACTTCCTACTGCACCCCTTCAGAGGTACTCTGCCTTTCCTCTCCTTCCCTCAGAAGCTCACCATCTCCCAAGCTCTGGTTCTCTCTAGGTTGGACTATTGTAACAGCCTCTTTATGAATCTACCTGCCTCTACTCTCCACCCTCTGCAACTTATCCAGAACAGGACTGCGAGACTTGTCCTTGGCCTCAAGCCCTGGGATCGTACCTCTCCAGCCCTGAAATATCTCCATTGGCTCCCAGTGGATGCAAGGATTAAATTCAAAACCCTGTGCATTGCCCACAAGGCTTTCTGAGGCCTTGGTCCAAAATACCTTCAGCTACCCCTCCGCAAATACCTCCCCTCTTGAGCTCTTCGCTCCTCTACCCCTAACTCCCTCCGGGTCAATCGTTTTTCAAAGAAACGAGCTGGGGTAAATCTTTATCTTCGGCTGGGGGCTCCCTCTGGGTCTAGTAAGATCTTTGTTGTTGTGTTGTGTTCTCCCCTGTTCACCTCCCTTGCTTAGTCGCACTCTGAAACACTTGTGTACGAGCGTGCTACAAATAAAATATCATATCATATCATATCGGCACACACGGCTGCGAGAAGAAGATAACTCCCAGCTGGGGGTGCGAAAGAGGAATAGGAACAGTTTCCCACACCCCAGACACATTGAGCCCCCTCGCCCCCCTGCGTGGGTGACCCCTCGGGTTACACACTACCCAAGCATACCCGGCTTGTCAAACAAGCATTGAACTCAATCCCTCAAAACATCCAAATGGACGGAACCCCTCCATGGGGCACTGTAGACTGTATAAAACAAAGTGACACTGCTGAACTAGAAAAACGGAGAGCACCCACAAATAAGTTTCCGCCAAAGACTTCTGAAACACAACGCCCCTCTCCAACTGCCCCTTAGAGGTGACCCACATGTGGTGTCCCTGTATTGCTTGCAATACCTGCAGACTCCCAGGAACCACAAATACCCAGCCACTGGTGGCAAATCACTCGAGACACAGCCAAGCTGCGCCTCGGATCTACCTCACTACAGTTATATACGACCAAGGGGGCCGTCGGAGGGAAGATGGCAGGTGCAATGGACAAGTTTGCAAAGGCAACCCCGCGAGACGACACTGGCCAGTCTCGACAACCCCCAACAGAGCCATCCACCTCGCTCCCGACACCCTAGCAGATACCGGACCTTTCAAGCATGATGGAGGCCATGGCGAAAGGGTTCGCAGTTGGGCATGAAAAACTCAATATTAATGCAAGTGTAGCCTCGATACAGTCCCAACTAGCACTTGTGGGGGCCTGAATAACCAAAGCAGAAGACCGAATTGGCACCAACGAAGACAATATCCGTACATTGCAAGACACAGTATCCACCCTCTCCAAAGATATGAAACAAGTCAAAGGCAAGTGCGATGACCTTGAATCGTGCTCCCAGAGAAATACTATTAGGATAGTAGGGGTTCTGGAAACACTCTGACCGGCAACATATAGCTCGCTGTCGAAAACCTTCTCAGGAACCTGCTAGCTCAGCCCGCCCTTTCGTATGTAATGTTGTAATGTATCTCTGTATCACGTGCTGCAAATCATTCCTCACTGTCAGAACTAAGCATGCTGAATTGTATGATCCAGTCGGTAGTCTTGTTGCCCTGTACCTCTCTTGCCAGTAATAAATAAAGTAAAAAAAGAAAATACAATACTGCCATACGCAATGCCAAAGCCACCCATTGCCTCCAAGAACTCTGATCCATTGGCACATACACCCTCATCATCCTTACTGCCAAAACAAAACCTGCACACTTCCTAGGTGATGCATGCCCACCTAATAGAGCATACAATTGCATCACTGCACTCACTCGCCACCGACTCAACATTAACGCCTGCCTCTTACATGGCACTATCCCCGCTGCTCACAAAACTGGACAAATCTCACCCCTTCTCAAAAAACATCTCTTTACCCCCACATTCCCCGAAAATCACCGCCCATTTCACTATCATATCATACGTTGCCACAATCATGGAACGCTTCATCACTACTCAAATGCAACAATAAATCACAACAAACAACCTACTTAACCCCTTTCCATATGGCATTTGACATGTACACAAGACTGAGACGAACAAGTTACTCATCAACTGTAACGTTCTTTCGACTGGATTTTCCTCCCACGTATTCCTTATCTTTGATAAATCCATTTCCAGCTTGTTAGCCTCGGAATTTTTTTCAGTAGAGAGCGCTGCACGTCGACGTCCCTCAAAGGAGTCTGTATCGTCGCCGACGTCACCATAGGTTTAAATAGTCTCGAGCAGCGTCCTTTGCTCAGTTTCGTTTTGAGGTGCTGTGTTTGTCCATGATGAGATGGCTAGTCCCCTTGAAGGAGCGTAGGTTGCAATTACAAGGGAAGTTTTACTGTGGGGAAGGATGGGAGGAACATCCAGTCGAAAGAACGTTACAGTTGGAAAGTAACTTGTCCTTCGAATGGATTGTGTCCTACCACGTATTCCTTATCTTTAATAGACTCCCAAAGCAGTAATGAAAATTGGAGGTGGGAGTAAAATTAATATGATCTAAGTGCGCACAGAGTGCAATACAGCTTGCCCAAATTTAGTCCCCTGGCAAGTGGAGGAATCTAGACTGTAGAATTTGGTAAAGGTATGTGCAGACGACCATGTGGCAGCTGCACAGATGTCTTTTATTGGAACTCCTCTCTGGAGACCTGACGAGGCTGCAATACCCCTGGTTGAATGAGCCCTGAGGTGTTGAGGAGGGTCTTTTCCTGCCAATTTATAGCACTCTAGGATAGTTGGAATTATCCATCTTGAGATGGTCTGTTTGGTGATGGCCAGGCCCAGTTTATGTCCTGCATACCCCACAAACAACTGGTCTGCTTGCCTAATTTTCGCAAGTCTGCTGATGTAAAAATTCAAAGCATGCTTTGGATCCAGCCTGTGCAATCTCTCTTCCTCTTTCCCTGGATGAGGAGGAGGGTAAAATGAAGGCAAGATTATTTTTGTATGTGATATGGAATTCTGAGACAACCTTTGGGAGGAAATTAGGCTTCACTTGAAGAACTACTTTATCCTTGTGGAAAATAGTATGTGGAGGTTTGCAAGATAAAGCTTGTAGCTCGCTCACTTTTCTGGCAGAAGTTATAGCCACTAGGAAAACTGTTTTGAAAGTGAGAAACCTTATTGGACAGGAATGGAGATGCTCAAAGGAAGTTCCCATTGGAAATTTTAAAACGAGATTTAAATCCCACAGGGGAACTTGAAAAGGAGTCGGGGGTAGACATTAGTCAACCCTTTCAGAAACTGAATGACTAGAAGCATTTTAAAATATGAAGGTTCCTCAGCCGTGCGTTTGAAGATTGATAGCACAGCGAGGTAACCCTTGATTGTGCCAACTTGAAGTCCTACATTTGCTAAGAATAGCAGGAAAGATAACACCATCAGTGTGTTGCATGAAAAAGGGTCAATATCCTTATCTCTACACCAGCTGCAGAATTTGTTTCAACGTCAGCGGTATAATGATTTGGTTGCTGGTCTTCTGGCCGAAAGCAACACCTCCATTACTTCATCCAGGAGGTCCCAAACTTTGTATCTCAACCTTTCAGAAACTATGAATGAAGGTTGAGAGTCCTGGTATCCGGATGGAGAACCTGACCCTCCCCTTTGTGGAAGACGAATCAGAGGACAGATGGACATGTCAAGAAGATCCAGGTGCCATGTCCTTCTGGCCCAATCCGGGCAATTAGAATCATGGGTTTCCGGAATCTTCTCAGCCTCCTTATTACATGAGGAATAACAGGGACTGGAGGAAAAGGGTATAGAAGTGGAAACTCCCAGTCCACCACAAACGCATCTCCAAGAGCTCCTCTCGGGGGAAATTCCCTTTAGCAGTATTGTTCATATTTTTTGTTGACACTCGTTGCAAACAGATCCACCCGAAGGATTCCCTAAAGGGTGAAGATCTCTTGAAGGACTTCCTGAGCTAGTTCCAATCATGGGAGACTGAGGTCTGCCTGCTCAAAGCGTCCGCCGCCGTGTTCTTCTCTCCGGCTAGGTGAACTGCTGATAGAGAAATTCCTTCCTGTATTGCCCAGAACCAGAGCTGCATTGCCTCTCTGCACAGTGGCAGTGATCCTATGCCTCCTCTTTTGTAGAGGTAGTGCATGGCCACTGTGTTGTCTGTCATTATCAGAACATTTTTTCCCTGTACTGATGGCAGAAAAACTTTCAGTGCTAGCCTGATTACTCTCAGCTCTAATAGGTTAATGTGTATTCTGGACTCCGATGAAGACCAACGACTGCTGATGGTTAAGTCATTGGGATGGGCTCCCCACCCTGTGAGTGAGGCATCCGTCACTATTGTTATCTCCTGCCATGGTTGCCAAAACAGTTCTCCTTTCAAGATGTTCTCCGACAGGCCCACCACTGGAGGTCTTGCGCTACTCTGTTCGGATTTGTAGGTGATCTGACATCTTCCCTGAGAATTGCGACCATTGTGTCTTTAGAGCCCACTGGAGAGATCTCATTCTCAGGCGAGCCTCTGGCACTAGAAAAATGCAGGTTGCCATGAGGCCGAGCAACCTCAAAAAGTCGAAGGCTGGTAGACACTGGGAATTTTGAAATCTGGTCACCATCTGAAGAATATCTTGAGCCCACACCTCTAGTGGTGAGGCTTTTCCCAGGGCTGTGTCCAGGACTGCTCTAATGAACTGGAGTTTCTGTGATGGTATCATATAAGACTTCTTTAAGTTGAGGGAGAAGCCCAGCTTGTGGAGGAAGTGGCGAACATAATCTAGATGATTATGAGCTTGTTCCGGGGACACTGCTCTGATCAACCAGTCGTCCAGGAAGGGGTAGACATGAACCCCTCCCCTCCTTAGACTTGCTGCTACAACTGCCATTAGCTTGGTGAAGACCCTCGGGCGGAGGTCAGCCCGAATGGCAGAACTCGACATTGATAGGGAGAACTGCCAATGGCGAACCTCAGGTACTTTTTGTGCTTGAGATGGATAGGCACATGAAAGTAAGCATCCTGAAGGTCCAGATACAAACCAATCCTGAAACTGGAGGCCCTGAAGGATCTGAGAAAGGGTTACCATCTTGAACTTGTCCTTCCTGAGAAATTTGTTCAATTCCCATAAGTCCAAGATGGGTCTCATTCCTCCGTCCTTTTTCAGTATTAGGAAGTATGGGGAGTACCAACCCTTTTTCCTCTCCGCTACAGGTACTGGTTCTATAACACCTTTCTCTAGCAGTTCTAAAATCTCCAGCATAAGGAGCGGATCTGGAAACATCAAAGAGTTGTTCCCCAGTGGATGACTCTGATGAGTGTGTAGGAAAGGCAGTCAGTACTCTTGGGCAATTGTCTCCAATGCCCAAGCATCTGAAGTAATAGCCTGCCATTCTGTCAAATGTTGAGTTAACCTCCCCCTACTGGTGTCTTGTGAGGGGAGACCTCAGGGGGGTTTTGGAGCAGCTGACACAGATTCTGAAGGCAAGGCAGCACCTGCCGATTTGGATTTGGTACCTTTTCCCCGTTCACTATGGGTGATTTGTCTCTGGCCCCTTTGAGCTGACTGCCCTCTGCCTTTTACGAATGCAGAGTAAAAACAAAAGGGCCTTCCCCTCCAGGACATACCTGTGGGTCGGTTTGGAGATTGACGAATTGCAGCTCCAAGGGATTTGGCCGCCGCTTTGGAGGTTTGCAATTTCTCCAAACTGTCATCAGCTTTTTTGCCAAATAGAGAGGTGCTGTCAAAGGGCATATTTAGAAGTCTGGCTAGCACATCAGGAGCAATACCAGATTTCCGCAACCACGCAAACCTGCAGATTGCGGTACTGGCCGCCATGGCTCTGCTGATGCTGTCAGCAACGTCAAGACCTGTTTGGAGGGACTTGCACATCGCATCCTTCCCGTTCTTGATGATATTCAAGAATGTGTCTCGTTCTTCCCCTTCTGGGAGACGGTCAGCACCCGTTGAAGCGCACTCCCAAAGGGTGTGGCTGAATCTCGCCAGCGTGCAAGTGGCGTTAGCTGACTTAAGAGCCATGCTGCATGCCGAGAAGACCTTTTTGGCCATGGCGTCAAATTTCTTGTCGTCTCGATCCTGCGGTATTGTGGGGTGTGCCGATTGTCTGCCTGATGAAGTTGCAGCCTGGACTACCCAACTCTCTGGGGTCAGATGCTTTGATAAATTCAGAGGGTCTGAAACCGACGTTCTGTATTTCGCATGGAGTTTTTTATTCACTGCAGGAATTACTTCCGGAGGCTCCCACTTTGCAGTCACTTTTTTCTGTAATGCTACATGGAAAGGAACGAAAGGGTCTTCCTGAGGTCCCTTATTTAAGATGTCTGTTAAGTCATAATGGTGAAAAGTGGGTGTAGGTGTTGACCACCACATGAACTCCATTATTCTACTCAAAGCGATCTATAAGATCCCTCTGCGTGGTCACCAGGCTCTGGTTTGCTGAAATCTACCTCTGGAGAGGTATCTATGCCACTGGCATCCTGTAAAGACTCGTGCAGCTCTCTCAGTCTGATCTCTTTTGATATCAGCTCTTCTGGTAGAGCAGGTCCTGTGGGTTGTAAACCAAAAGGTCTTTCGGAATCAGAGTATTCCCCTTCCTCATAAATAGAACATAAAGCTCTGAAATAATGAGAGCGTGGGAGAGGTGTGAAATCCATTTCAAGTGATAAAGGGTCCATACTGGTCATCACTGCTTGAGAAAGAGTCGGAGTTGTCGATGTAGACGTCGTGGGTCTCGACATAATCGCAAAGTACGTCGATATACTTGAGGATGGACTCGATGTTGTCAAGGGAATTGGTATTTTACTGGATGTCGTCGATGGAGTCGATGCCATCTTCAAGGTTTTCGAAGGACCTCGGGTGCAGGTGGCGCTGACGGGGCATGAGGTTTCGATAACTTTGCTTTTATCAAAGTCATCGACGGTGTCAATGACGCAAACGTGGGTTTCTAAGGTGTATTGGACGTCTTATGTGTCGAAGAGGCCTTGTCTCTGCTCAAGGGTTTGTGACGCTCTTGAATATTTTGCCTTGCCGAGGTCGACGACTCACGGTGCTTATTTTTATTGGGTTTTTCACCCGGGTATCACCTCTAGGCATCTCCGAGGGGTACAAGGCAGCGTTCTCGAAGACCCTTAACACTTTCAATCGAAATTCTTCCCACTTAGCCGTAGAGCTGTGTTTCGTGAGGCAGGTGACTTTTCTGGCGAATTGGAGGATGAAGAGGAGGGTGATCTATGGCGCCTCTTCCTGCTGTGTCTCGATTTAGATGAGTGGTAAGAAACACTACAAGATCTCGAGCGGGAATGTTTTCTCCTTCGACGAGGAGATGAATGTCTCGACTCGCCCGAGGACAATTTTGAAGAGGTAGAAGATTTAACGGTCTTACCTTTTTCCAGCTTCCCCCTACGCTCCCTCAAGGCTTTCACCAATATAAACATACATTCCTCACACTCCAAGCACGGGTGCTCTGGGCCCAGGCACCATAGACAGACTCTGTGAGGATTGATCAAAGACATCTTTTCACCACAAACCCGCCATTTTTTAAAACTGGATCGGGGCGTCGATGAAGCGGACGAAGATGCCATCATAGATTGAAGATTTTCTTCACAGAAATTTGAAGTTTTGTTAGATTCTCTGAGGAACCGAGCGTCACGTCTCTGAGGCTCTTGAAGCGCAGAAAAACGGGCCGAGCAACGGACGCAGCGCAAGACTATTTATACCTATTTATACCTATTGTGACGTTGGCGCCGATACGGGGGCCTTCGAGGGACAACGACTCGAGGGACGACGATGAGCAGCGCCCTCTACTGAAAAAAATGTTCTGAGGCCAGCAAACTGGAAATGGATTTATCATAGATAAGGAATACGTGTGAGGACACAATCCATTTGAATGCTACACTTCACATAATTGGTGACCTCCACAACATCACTGACAAGGGACACACAGCACTACTCACCACCACTCTCACAGGCTTTTGACTGTGTGAACCATAACCTGGTTTTGGCTTAAATTGAGAGACGGGCATATCCTGGGACCTTTGCTGTCAATTCTGATAGATATTCATGAACACAACCTGTTGCGAGTAAGGTTGAATGGGCAGGTCGACCTGACAGAGGTCTTCAGTAAGCTGAGGGGTCTCCGTCAGGGCTGTACATTAGCTCCTTGCCTGTTCAACCTTTACTTGGCGGATCTGGGAGACACCTTGAAAAAGGCACTGTTTGCCCCCCAGAATATCCACTGAGACAATTCCGTTCTTGATATATGCTGACAACGTTATCTTTATGGATAGGACACAGCTGGGCCTCTAAACGTTACTGAACGCCATTAAGGAATATGCTTTGCCTAATGAGTTATCTATTAAAGGGAAAAAGACAAGTATAATAAGATTTTCATTCAAAAAAAAGAAAATAGTTATTTTACACAGCGTATTGAGGATCAGGTAATAATACCGTGAGCATCAATGACCTATGTGAGGTTCAAGTTGGATGCAGTCGATAATAAGGAGGTTGTTTTCTCTTGCTTACTTGAAAAGGCCTCACAGGCTGGAGCCCAAATGAGAAAGATTAGAGCCATGCATTGTAGGTTCTCTATCTGTCCTTTATTGTTATATTATAAGATGAAGGTGGTGCCGGCCATCTTATACAGAACAGAGATCAGTTGTTATCTGTGCTCGATAAAATACAAAAGGATTGAGTCCTGAATTTGAAAAAGGGCGCTTGGTTTGCCAGACTGTGTGCCAATGACCTCTTTGCGGTCTGAGCTGGGTGCAATATTGGATTGGAGGATAATATCATTATAAAGAAAGATTCTAATATATATGAAGTACTCATTGCATGAAGACTTAGCAGTTGTCCTCTGGTCCTCGCACATGGCAGTGGTAAACTTTAGGGAGAGATTGAATCTTAGCGAGGTTGGATGTTTCAGTGGAAGACCTTAAGAACTATACAAATGAGGTCAAAAAGGTGTTGTTAAGAGAAGACTGAATAGCAACAATTACTTACACACAGCAGTCAAAACTGTATTATAGCTTATCATTCCTGGATAAGAAATTGGGGAGTATTCAAAATATTTGGCTAGATTCTCAAATTCCTATTGGGCTTCACAGTTTTTGAGATGCAGGCCGAACTTGCTTCCAACTAGGGAAATTATACAAATAAGATCTCAAAATAGGGAGGTCAGACAGGTTGTGACGCTTATGGGATCTTGGGGGTGATACAGAACAGAAAACATGTTGTTATGCACTGCCCTACACTGTTAACTTTTAGAACTTTAGCCCTGAGAAACCTGGCACACAATTATGAAGTGCTTGATGCGGTTCACTTATTTACTCAGGTTTTCAGCGGGGAGGAAACAAAGGCCACAATAGCAGTTATTAAAATCTTGAACAGAGCAGGCTTGATAAAGCCGAGATGGTGATCTTTTGATGAGTTATGTATGAAGTTCAATTAGTGTGATGAATTTTTATGTGATGATTTTATGTAATGACTTGATTTTAATGTTGAATGAATTTGTGTTGATCTATTTCTTTTTAATATGTGTATGGTTGACTTAGTGCAACCAGAATCACAAAAAATAAAAAATAAAAAAATCTCTCTCTACCTTGCGTTTCCGCATATGACAATGCATTACTTACCGTAAAAGCATTTCTGATGATTGTATCTGCTTAGATTCACATGCTGTGCATAGGTCCGACATCCAGTGGTCACTGCGGAGTATTGCATCTTGTTTTTCGTAGTCGAAAAGGGACGTCGACCGGGCGTGTCTGAAATAGTATCCCTATAGTGACGTGTGTTGTACCCACAATCCCTCACGCGTCGAGGTCCCTCTGTTTGTATTTTTCTGCCCTGAGGGAGCCTTCTAGACGTGAGTGAGTACAGAAAAGAGAGATATAAAAGGAAGTCTATGTTCCTTCCATCCGAGCGTGGAGGAAGGGTGGGCGCATGTGAATCTAAGCAGATACAATCATCAGAAATGCTTTTACGGTAAGTAATGCATTGTCTTCTGATGCTTGTTAATCTGCTTAGAATCACATGCTGTGCATAGACTAGTGAGCAGTACCCGGAATTGGCGGTGGGTTATGAGAAGGAACAGTAGAGAAAAGATGTCTTAGTACTGCCTGACCCACCAGGGAGTCAGATCTCGAGTGTGCATCTAGACAGTAGTGTTTTGTAAAGGTGTGCACAGAACTCCAGGTAGCCGCTTTGCAGATGGACTCAAGGGAAACATTTGCAATGAATGCTATGGACGCCCCCGTGCCTCGAGTAGAGTGTGCTCTAGGCTTAAAGGGCAGTTCTCTCTTAGCAAGAGTATAGCAGAGAGTGATGCATTGAACACTCCATCTAGAAATAGTGGACTTTGAAACTGCATCCCCTTCTCTTCCTGCTGCCACCGAGACGAAGAACTGGTTAGTCTTCCTCAGTGGTCTGGTTCTTTCCATGTAGAACATGACCGCTCTGCGCACATCTAGTGTATGCAGAGTTTTTTCTCCCAAGTTGGAAGGATTTTGAAAGAATGTTGGCAGTTCTATAGACTGGTTTACGTGGAATTTCGATATGAACTTCGGAGCAAACCTTGGGTGCGTGCGTAGAACCACCTTATCTCTGTGAACTTTAACAAAGGGGTCTAGAACAGAAAGAGCCTGTAGTTCACTTACCCTCCTGATGGAGGTGATAGCTATTAAAAAAGCAGTCTTAAGAGTGAGGTCTTTAAGAGATGCTTTGTGCATGGGTTCGAAAGGTGAGCCCATGAGTCTGGTAAGTACCACGTTAAGGTCCCATCCGGGAGCTGGGTCAGCTATCGGGGGGTGTATTCTCTTTATTCCCTCCATGAAGGCCTTTATAACAGGGATCTTCCACCACGACACCTTGAGTTGGGACGTGGTGTATGCAGAAAGTGCCGCTAGGTGGACTTTAATGGAATTGAACACTAGACCTGAATCCAACAAGTGGGTCAGGTATAGAACAATATGTGTGGGAGAGCAGTCAATTGGGCTGATGCCTTCCCCTCTGCACCAGATGACAAATCTCCTCCACTTGCTAGAGTAGCAGTGGCGAGTGTTAGGTTTTCTGGCTTCCCTGAGAATGTCCATACATTTCTGCGGGAGCAGTAGATGTCCGAATTCTATGATCTCAGGAGCCAAGCTGCTAAGTTCATGTTCTGGGGGCATGGATGCAGAGTCCTGCCCTTGTCTTGTGACAGTATGTTGTACGGGCAGGGGAGTTTCACTGGGGGAGATAAGAGACATCTCCATCAAGTGAGCGAACCATGGCTGTCGGGCCCACATTGGGGCCACCAGTATCATGGTTACTTGTTCCTGGTGCATCTTGTGCACCACCTTGTTGAGAAGGGGAGTCGGGGGAAAAGCGTAAACAAATTTCCCTGACCATTGCATCGACAGACCGTTCCCCTTGGATTGGTTCTGGGGGTACCTGGAGGCGTAACTTAGGCATTGTGAGTTCTCCAGGGTTGTGAATAGGTCTATTTCTGGGACTCCCCATTGTGTGAAGACGTCGAAGACGATGTCTTCGCGTAGTCGCCATTCGTACTCTTCGGGCAGGGGGAAATCTCTGCTGAGTTTGTCTGCCAGCAGATTGAGTTCCCCTGGTACATGTTCTGACAGTAGGAACATGTTTTGTTTGAGAGCCCACTTACATATATTTTGGGCCAGTTTGGACAGTCCCGGAGAGTGGGTGCCCCCCTGCTTGTTGATGTAGTTCATGGCTGTGGTGCTGTCTGTAAGAACCAACACCGTTTTGCCCTGTAGGTGTTCCTGGAAGGCTTTTAGCGCCTTGAACACAGCTAGTAGCTCCAGTAGATTTATGTGTTTGGATGCTACGTTCGGAGTCCACACTCCGTGAGCAGTCTGATGGGATAGGTGAGCCCCCCATCCTGTTAGGGATGCGTCTGTGGTTAGAGTGGCTTCCGCCATGGGTGTGGCAAAAGGTTTCCCTTTTTCCAGGTTTTCTTTTGTCCACCATCGTAGCGAGAGAACTAAGGCCTGCAAGACCACCACTGGATCGTCCCATAATCCGCTGGCCTGACACCACTGGCTGTTGAGCCACTCTTGCATAGGGCGCATGCGCAGGCGCGCGTGAGGTACCAAATAAATACACTACGCCATCATGCCTAGCAAGCACACTGCTTTGCGTACCGTCACCTCTCGACCGGGCACATATTGAGGGATCTGAAACAGCATGTTTTGGACCCTCTCGTTGGAGGGGAAGACGAGGCTGTCCTTTGTTTGAATTAGAGCCCCTAGGAATTGTTTGATTTGGCTGGGGTCTAGGCTGGACTTCTTTTCGTTGATGGAGAAGCCCAACTGGAACAAAAGGTCTACAGTCTTTTGGGTATTGGAGAAGCATGTTTCGTAAGAATCCCCTGTTATGAGCCAGCCGTCGAGGTAAGGGTAAACTGGGATGGACAACCTGCGCAGGTGGGCCGCTGCCACTGCCAGTACCTTCGTGAATACCCTTGGTGCTGATGCTATGCCGAAGGGTAGCACTCTGAACTGGTAGTGTTTGCCCTCTATCATAAACCTGAGGTATCTTCTGTGCGCTGGCAACATTAAAATATGAAAGTATGCATCTTTCATGTCCAATGTTGTGATGTAATCTCCCTGTGATAGCAGTGGGATCACTTCCTGTAAGGTTACCATACGAAACTTCTGGGGTTTGATAAACTTGTTCGCTGGGCGCAGATCTAATACAGGGCGCATGGTTAGATCCTTTTTGTGTACAAGGAAGTACACTGAACAAATACCTTCTGTTACCTGAGATAGAGGCACAACCTCTATGGCTCCTTTTTCCAGCAGTTGTTGTACTTCTTGGAGAAGGATGGCAAGGTGTTCCGGTGTCATGTGTCGTCCCCTCGGGGGTCTGTATGTTGGGGAACTGTTGAATTCGATGTAGTATCCGTGGGCTACGGTGGAAAGTACCCAGCGGTCTGACGTTATTCCCTCCCATGCTGGAAGAAAGGATGTTGTCCGGCCCCCGACCGGTGTTGCATGGGAGGGGACGCGAATCTTCGCGTCACTTGGTGTTGTTGGGGGCTTGGGAGCCTCTGGGGGTGGACCCCCGCCCTCTCCCCTTGCCCCTGCGCTGTCCTCTTTGGCTGTACTGCCCACTAATGGTCTGGTAACTGGTGGCAGGGTACTGTTGCTGCTGATTCTGCTTTTGGCGTTGGCCACGAAAAAAGCGTGTGTTGCCATAGCCGCGTCTGGTAGTGGGCTTAGAGATCTGGTCAAGAGTTTTGATAGTATCGAACTCTTTTTTAGCCATTTCCAGAGCCTCATCCACCGCCTTCCCGAAGAGGTTTGCGTCTTCAACAGGTTTATTTATTAAAGACGCCTGTGTCTCCGGTTTGAACCCTGAGTTGCGCAGCCATACATGGCGTTTTAGGAGTATTCCCTGAACCAGGGAATGTCCCGCTGTCTCAGCAGCATCCAGAGAGTTCTTTACAATACTCTGGTTAACCTGGGTTCCTTCGCCAATAGTTGAAAGCAGGCGTGCACGTAATGGTTCCGGCGCTTCTTCGGCGTCCTTGCGCAGTTTGGCCCACTGCGCGTCCGCGTAGCTAGCTAGCAAAGAATTGTTGTTTGCAATTCTTGCTGAAAAGGCAGCCGAGGATGTGACCCTTTTAGCAAGGGCATATAACCTCTTGCCCTCCTTGTCAGGTGGTGCCTCACTGGTGGACAGCGGCACCCCTGCCCTCTTCCTTGCATTAGATACTACAAGGGAATCCGGAATGGAATGTCCCCTTATGTACAGCGGGTCTGAGGGTGAAGGAGTGAAAAGTTTTTCAATCCTTGGATTAACTCCTCTGATTAGTGCGGGTGTGGATAGCGAAGGGATGATTCTTCTCTTCACTGAAGCGAGGAGGGGAATGGTCTGGCCGACTGGGGGTTTCTCCTTAATTACTCTTTCCACAAAGTCTATTTCCGGAGAGATCTCCCCAGTGTCCAGTTCGAAATGTGCTGCTGCTCTGCGCAACAGGGCATTGAATGTGGGCTGATCGTCAATGGGAGACGTGTTTCTGACAGGTGAATTGTCTGGAGGATTTAGGTTCAGGACATCAGTGTCCGAATATCCTGATGGGGATTGCCAGGGATGAGAAGGTCCTTCTCCTACCATGTCTGGGCTGTCTTCCAGACCTTCCTCTTGGTTCTGTCCTTCTTCATTGTCCACAAAATCATCCTCCTCTTCTAAGTATTGTTCCTCACCAGTGAGGTCATACACATTATGGATGTCTAAGGCTGTATCCTGCCTCGGGTATTTGGCCCTGGGGTCCTCCTGAGGCCCTTCTCTTGTTCTCTTGGGAGTGGGAGGGTTCTGGGTGTTCATAAACCTCTCCATTCTCTCCATGCAGAGATGGAGCCTTTCCGTGGTTTCATGGGGTACCCCTGAGCGGTCTAGCGGTGGAAAATTAGTGTTTTCTTGCTGAAAACGGCTCAACCTCTCCCACAACGTCGAGGAAAGTGTCCCAACGCCCTCCGAAAAGCCTTCCGGTGTGCTGGGGGTCCCCCCGACTGAAGGGGGTAGTCCCTGTTTTTCTTCGGGCTTTTTCGGCGTGTCTTTCGACCTTTGCGTAGCGCTCGACGTGTCTTTCGGCGTACGCTTCTGGGCGTCGGCTACAACGATCCTCGCCAAGCTCTCTGTGACTCGTTTGTCAGTGGAGGGCTGTGGTTTGGACGTTACGGGTGTCGAACGTTCTACGGCGACGTGCGCTCTCTGCTGGTGCGCGCCGGCCGATGGTTTGGGGGCGGCGCCCTTATTTGCCGAAAGCCCAGTCGCTGGTCGCGGCTGCGAGAGGGGCTTCGAACCCGAACGGTCCGAGGAGGCCGCCGGTATAACCTGCGTCTCCTTGGGCGCTGATGCTTTCTTCGTCTTCGACGAAGAAGAGCTATGGGTTGTGTGCTTATGTGATGTATCGTGTGCGTCCGTGTCGCCGGGGTGTTCATCCCCATAAGCAGGGCGTGAGCCGAGCCCGTCGGGGCTGGGGACAGACGACGAAGAGCGCGAGCGCTCTTTAGAGGGGTGTACGACTTCCGTAGCGGAGGTCGTGTTATCACGTTCCTCGTCACTGTCGGTGGTAGCAGCGGCGGGTGAAGACCCGGCCTTCGACATAGCGTAGGCCGCCCACCTCTTGAACCTACGGTCTTTTAGAGTCTTTGGCTTTAGAAGCCGACAAGCCGAGCAACCCTCCTCTACGTGATCGAGGGGCAAGCAGCGGTTACACCGTGAATGCTTGTCCTTCCAAGTAAACTTGCCCTTACAAAGTGGGAAAAACCTAAAGGGTGTCCTCTCCATAGCCGAGGCAATAAAGCGTGATAACTACCCCAAGGGAAAGGAAGGGGAAAAGGAAAGGCATTCTCAGAAAAAGAATTAGAGATGTCCCACGACCCCACTCTCCCTACTGTATTTGGCCTGCGAGGCCAGGCCACGTGTTCGGCAACGCCGACGGATCTCCTCCGCTCGTCCCCTCCGTCGAAGATCTTGCTCGGCGGAGACAGCTTCACCACTGCGTCGAGGGAGGGATCGATATATTAAATCTTTAAACAGGAAAAGACGACCAAAGGTCGAGGAGATGGAATGTGCAATGTCTCTCGAGGAGCTCTGCGTAAAGGCGACCAGTAGCTGGGTGGAAAAAAACAATCTGAGGGACCTCGACGCGTGAGGGATTGTGGGTACAACACACGTCACTATAGGGATAGTATTTCAGACACGCCCGGTCGACGTCCCTTTTCGACTACGAAAAACAAGATGCAATACTCCGCAGTGACCACTGGATGTCGGACCTATGCACAGCATGTGATTCTAAGCAGATTAACAAGCATCAGAAATACATTTACTTTGCTTCTTCTCGCTTGTTTCATTGATAACCATGAGTTCTTCAGACTAGATTACATGTTTCTCCTGTTGCTTCAGTTACATCTTTTTTTTATTTTTGAATATTCATAGATCGTTTCAATGCATCCATGTATCTTTACTTCAAGACGTCACCCTAAAGCTTTTAGATGTTCTTTACAGTTCTTCAATGTTCACTGCGGTATGTCGGCATCCATCTACTGTCTCAGTACAAGGGTACATTTGATACGGTTGTCTGAGTGCATAACGTCTCTTGTACACTCGAGGCATCGGGACAATGCTTGGTGTCATATATATGACTCTTTCACTGTCGTTCCAACATGACAGAGGTGAGGGAGCTGAGCTTAATGACGTATTTGTCTGCTCATCTACATTCCCCCCTCTGGTCGATTCCTTGATCACCTCCTCTTCCTCAATCTTCCTCACCTCTTCTGTCCATCTTGACCTCTTTGGGATCCACACCATTGTCACCCCATCAGGTCACCTGAATTCTTTATATGCTCATCCACACTCCAGGTCATGTGGCTACATTCACTGGTGGGCTGGTAGAATACTGAATGTCCAATCTAGTTCTTACGATCCTTTGGGTAGTAGAACGTCATTCCTGGGTGTGCCAGCAAACTTTTCTTTATGTTTTCACGGGTGGTGTCTTCGGTCTGTGGTGTGTGACCACTTTTCAAATTGATCATTATCTTCATCTCAATAGCTTTCTTTGCAGTTTTCTTGCATTGCCCTATAAATATACTTACAAGACAGAATCCTAGCAATATCAGCACTAGTATTGCTCCAAGTAGTTTGAAGGCATTCGCCATCCAGATCGGAATCCATGAGAACAAGGATGAGAACCATTCATTTTCATCTACCTTGTTGGCTTCTTCTTCCATTTTCGTATGCAGGGTTGTCAACAAAGTTATCGTCTGTGTCAGGGTTCTATTTTCTCCATTGTGTGCAGGTTTGAATGTGTAGCAAGAAGGCCCGATTTCTGCACAAACGCCTTCTTCCTTTGCTGCAATTAGATCCCATAAATACCTGTTCTGGAGGGTCATCAGTCGTATTGCCCTCAGTTCTTCTCTGATCGGGTTCAATCCTTTTATTGTCGCATTGATGTTTGTAGCAGCTCCTAGCTGGTGATCTATAACCATTTGGCATTCACTGAATTCTGTAGCCCTGACATGAATATAGATGGAAATATCACTGCTGTCTTGCTAAATAATCTGTGCTCTGTATGAATGTCATCAAAAGCTTCTTCTGATTGTGCTGAGAAATAGTTCTCTCTCCTCATTCTTTGGAGGCTAAGCGACCTCCTCTTCCTCTGGTGTGCATCCATCTTTGGAAACTCTTGAATATTTAGGTCACTTTGGGGCATCACCAATGCAGGAACATGTATGATCACAATAGAGTATATTTCTCCCCAATCTTTATGCAGCTGCATAAAAGCTCTGGATCCACATGCCCAATAACGATTCATTAGCATGGCAGTTCAACCATTAATTCCTGGTACTTCGAGCACATGCTGGAACAATGCCTTTGTTCCTGAAGCATATTGTTGCATTCTGTATAGGTATTATGGACACCGGTCCTGCTTCATTGTCAACCCATGTTAGTAGCTTAGACTACTTGGCCCATAACTTTATGCATATGTTGTTTACTATTTGCACTATGCTTACTGATTCCTTCATCAATAAGTGTGCTGTGCATGATAACATTACTTCTTCCCATCCTGTGCTGGTGGCAACTCGTTCAGATACCAATAGTTGAGGCCTCTCCAAACATCCTGGTAATCTTGGAGTTTCTTGAATATCTGCACATCCCAGCCTCTTAATTCCTGTAATCCTTACTTGTTCTACGGTCAAGGATGAATATATGAGCATTCTGCTCAATCAGCCTATGTCTTTCTCCATTTTCTGTGTTTTTACATGAGCAGCTTCATTTGGAAATTAGTTCTTTGATTGTCATCGTAGGGTTGCCCATCTTCCTTCAGCTTGTCCTCTTGTTGCGCACGCTGCTAGATGACCTAGGCACTTCGTATCGTGTGCAGGTATTTCTTTTGCAATACATGTTCTGGCTGCATTCATGGCATAAGGGATGAGGGAGCATACGTTGCAGCTTTCATTTGGCGTTCTTTCCCCCACCTCCTTCATGTTCCGATACCACATGTTGTTCTTTAAATGGGCAGAATTATCAAGATACATATTTATTTTTTCATGATCCTCTCCAACATCTCTTTTGGATTGAGCAGTTTGATCAAATATACCAGGGAAAATATTACTCCTACCTTTGTTAGGGAGAGAAAGGGGTGTCTAATTTTCAGGTATTTCACTTGATTTATAAAACAATACCTGACGATATACGTGAATCAAAAAGAAATAAAGAAACATCATAAAACAAAGTGCAACTAGAAGAAGCAATGCCATATTATTCAAATGTCACATAATCTCTTGTAGAGTAACTAGTCCTCTTGTGAATGTGCGTTTTATATACGTTTTAGGCTTTGTCCGCTTTTTCACAAATGCACAGTTCAATTCTTAACTTGTACTTTACCACAGTTCAACACAGGCTTCCCTCCGCCATGCTCAAGTCTGTCTTTCTTTTCTCTTTGTGGGGGGTTCCCTTCGTCAAGACAGTTCCAAACAAAGTTTATTTTACTTTACTTTCACTGTCAAAGACTTTAGAAACTGCAAGGATTTTACGTAGACCTCTGCATGACCACTTCGACCTCTCTAAGCAATTTAACAATCTTCATCAACTCTCAACACCAATGCATCCTGGTACTTGTAGTTCCGTGGAATTATCCTTTCTTTCTTTTGCCCTCTTGTCGTTTTTAAAGTACACACTTTGCCCTCTTGGTGTACTAAAGTTCATACACTTCGGTTTTCCATTCAATCAACTTTCATTTCGATTGCGGTTACTTTCTTGCCTTTGCTTCCCGCTTTATCACAACTTCAAACACTTTACAGAGTCTTTCGAATGTGCGATTCCGCCCCACAGGGCCACACTGTTACTTTGTTTATTCTGATCACAGTTCAGCAATTGTCTTTTCCATTACGCGTTTATCGGTACACGTGTAATTTTCAACTCTTGCTACAGTTTCATTTGCCTTTAACAAAACTGGACCTTTGTTGCCTTTAATAACTCACAGGTCGTGTTAATTGGCTTTCTTTCTTCAACGCCCTTTATGTAGCAGCTAAGGGCAGCTAAGGGCATCACCAATGCCTCCTCTGCTCCTCTCTGAATTTGTCGTTCACCCGGGAGGAGAGCGGGCCGTCTTGAAGCACTTTGAAGGTATATCCTTCCGTCTCAATCGGTTTCAGTCTTGGAATGCTTACGGCTTTCCGAAAGTATGGAATTCTCACCTGGCTCTCTTATTTTCTGCAAATGCTGATTAGCCCTTTGGCCTTCCAACTTTGAAAGCCTGGTTTGCATCAGCCCTGGAAGAGCTACTCCCCTTCTCGTACCCAGCCCCGCTCTGAATGTGCCTGTGCGCTCCACCTTTTATCCTGACAGGGAGTGCTAACAAGGGGCAGGTGTGTGTGGTTAGTATTACGTGCCTGACTTTGCCTGGTCTCATTAAAGGGACAGAGCCATTGCAAGTCATGAGAGTTAATCTTCCTGGCCTCATTCCCCATCTTCCTTGGCTCAGTAGTATTGTCAGTGTAAAGTGGGAGTCGGGGTAATTATGGGGGCTATAGTTTCTCATTGAAAAAGTAGGGATAGGGGTTAGATGGGCTGTGGGAAAAGGGGGATACAATGTCTCACCATAAGACACTTCTCCCTCACTTCCTGAGGACACCCTACCTAGGTGATCCTCCCTCGCTTGTCCACCCCCAGGATCAGGATCCAAAAGAGATGGCCTTCTCCTGGCCACCTGAGTATGTGACCCCTGGGGACTAGGTTGTGAAACACCCTATGGTTTTTCACAGCTCTGATATCACTGTAATATCTCAAACAGTGTAAGGCATGCTCTGTAATTGTTATTTTTCCTTGTTGTCGTATAGACTGTTTTGAGTTTCAATTGACAAAACGTTTCTGGAACTGCAGCAAGTCCATTCACTTCCTACTTAAACTTTTAGGAAGTGTCTATTCGTTCCGGAATGTTTTTTATTTAATCTGTAAATTCTTTATCCTTTCCCTTGGTAACCGATCCAGTCTGCCTGCAAAGAAACCTTCTCTTGCTTCGTAGTCAACAGGTGTCAGAAGGATTCGAGTTCTTTCCTTTGTTTGTCTTCACATCAGTCAGGTGTATCCAGGATCTTCTTCCCTTTAGTTTGATGGCAGTAGGTGTGGCCTGTTCTACCAAGTATGGTGCTTCGAAACAGGGCTTATTCCAGGTACGCACAAAACCTTGTGCTAACACCTGGTCCCCTGGGTACAAACTAGACTGCTTAAATAATGTGTGAATATCGCTGGGTTCGCTATCTTCTTCAGTCTTCTTTGACCCTTCCCTCTGATGTTTGATCTGTTGAGAAATAAAAGAGACACTAGCAGTCATATTTGTTAAATAATCATGCATTATCACCTAAAGCCTTTGCTACACTGTGGGCATCAGTTTCCACTCGAGTGGGAGGAGCAAGGGGTATCCTCATTTGACGCCCAGTCAAAAACTCATGTGGAGTCAGGTGGTGATCTGAACCAGGCAAACAAAGCAAGGGGCAGACAATGCAGCCACCTCGTCTTCAACGTCATTTTAATCTTAGGCATCCTTTCCCGAAGGAGTCCATTTAATCATTCACAAATTCACAAATTCCATTTGCTTGTGGATGAAAATCAGGAGAGAACTTGTGCTTTATGCCTAATAGGAAAACTATATGCTTGAACAACTCATTGAAAAAATGTGGTCCATTGTCAGATCGCAGGACTCTGCACACAGCCCATCTTGGAAATACTTTGCGCACAAGAAACTTTGCAGGATATGCAGCATCAGGGTGTGTGCATGGACCTGCCTCAATCCATCTGGAAAAGGGACATACTACTACCAGCATGTACCTATAGCCATTGCATACACATATCCACATAATCTATATGTAGATGCTGAAAAGGACCATTATGCCTTGGGATTACTCCTCTCATTGTTCTTAAAGTGTGTCCTGCCGTGAATTTCTGACACACAATGCAGTTTGCAATAAACTGTGCAACCTGTTCTAATAGATTTGGTGTGAATCAGTTTTCTGCGATCGTGGCAGCAAGACTCTCTCTTGCCCTGGGTAGTGAAGCTGCTCCAGCACCATCTTCAATAATGTTAGAGGCATAACTGGCTTTCCAGTACGACCTTGTCTCCATAAAGCCTCAGTGGGGGATAAAGAACACCCCTTTTTTATCCAAAGATCCTGTTCTTCCTGTGGTGTACGTCCTTGTAACTCAATTAATTGTACAATGGATAACACATTAAACCCTACCTTGATTCTAATCCACTACCTGACAATTGTTTCACACTCTCTGTATTAAAATTAGAAATGGTTGGAAAATACGCTGCCTTTTTGGCTTCTATGCTGCGGCTTTGTTACCACTAGAAATCATGTCTGCTCTTTTAGTATGGGCTGTGCACTTCACGACTGCGATAGCCAATGGAATCTTTGATACTTTAATAATCTTATCCAATAGCGGTGCATGTTCCACGGGCGGGCCATCTGCACCAAGGAAACCCCTCCTTTTCCAACGTGACAATCCTGCGTGTACGGTTGAAGTCATATAGGTGAGTCAGAGTACACTGTCACCCCCTCGTCCTCATATCTATGGAGTGCAGCGATACACGCTACTAATTTAGCAGCCTGTGCTGAACAATGCAAAGGTCATCTCGCACTTGTAACTACCTTGAATTCACCCTCCCGATTCAATTTCACTACTGCCATCCCAGTATGCCTTTCATCAGTTGTTTGGTCGATTTTGGAAGAACCTTCAATAGATAGAACCCCCTGTCCCCCAAGAGCATTTTCTCCAACATGAGGAATATCATCATAGAATTGAGTATACGTTGTACAATCATGCATATAATCTTCTTTGCCCACTAATTATGTTAGAAATGTCGCTGGATTCACTGCTCTGCATCCAACAATTGTAACTGCTGGGTTTGAAATGATTACCTAATAGCCTGATGCTCTTTGTGTAGTCAATGCATTTTTAGGATTCTCTAAAATAGCAAATAAAGAGTGCTCGACAAATAACGTCATTGAGCACCCCATCATAATACTTAAAGCCTTTTCAACTGCAAATGTACCAGCAGCTAAAGCTTGTTCGCAAGGGTAATGTCCCTGCATTACTGGGTCTAAAATCCCACTGTAATATGCTAGTGGTTTATGCCCATGTCCTAAGGTTGTTTTCTGAGTCAAAGCTGCTGTCATCACTACACCATTGAAGTGCAAAAATAAATAGAACTCTCCATTGTAATCTGGAATTCCTAGTGCAGGGGCTGTACAAATCGCCCATTTTAATTCCTCAAATCCCTCAGTCATTCCCTCTGTTCATATTATCTTTTTGTTGTCTACCTCTGCTTCCTTAAGTCCCTTTAAAAGTGGTTGAATATATGTGCTGTAATGAAAAACCCGGGCCCTACAATAATTACATAGGACAAAAAACAGTTGTATTTCTCTTATGGTTTTTGGTTGGGGAGTCTTCTGAATCGCCTCTGCTCTTTCGGGTGTCACTTTTCTCCCCTCTTCAGAGATCAACTGCTCTATGTATAGGACCTCTTCCTGACAATATTGTAATTTCTCCTTGTCCACTATATATCTTTCCTCTGCCAATATAGTCATGAGCTGAACAGAGTCTTTTCTGCATCTTTCTTCTGTCTCACTGCACACTAAAATGTCATCCACATATTGAATTACTGCACACTCAAGCTTTAGATTAACTAGATCCATTTGGAGGACTCTGTTAAAGATGGAGGGGGGCTCACAGTACCCCTGGGGCAAACAAGTATGTTTCAGGTGGATATTTATATATGAAAATGAAGTCAGATCTTCTGAGTCCTCATGGAGGGGAATTGAGAAGAATACATTTTTTTAAATCTATTACAGTAAAATACTTGGCTGTTGGTAGGATATAACATACTATTGTAGCTGAGTTCGGTGTCAGAGGAAACTCTGCTTCAACAATATTAATAAGAGGGTGGAGGTCCTGAATAAATCTCCATGACCCCCCTTTTGATTTCTTCACAGGGTACACAGCCATGTTGCATGGAGAGTCTGAAGGCACCAATATTCCTTGCTTCATTAAAGCAGAAATGGTTTCAAATATTCCCTCACCAGCTTCTCTGGCCATGGGATACTGATTTGCTCGTGGCAAGATAGCTTCACACTTGAGCTTAATTTTGACTGCTCCTACCCCTTACAGTAGACCTACGTCAAAAGGACTACTAGTCCACAAAATACTTGGTACCTTTTCTAAATCCTCCTGAAAGTATGGCGGTTTCTGTCTAACTAATGCCACCCCCCATGGGATGTCTCTGTTCTCTACTTTAATCCAATAAGTAAGGCTTTTGAAAAATACCAATTAATTGTCTGAATAATCGTCTCTGAATAATTCTTTGTCTGTCAAATCTGTAAATCTGTATCCTTCCCCGAGATCTATTACTGCTCTCCATTCTCTTCCTTCATCATCTGTGCCATGAACAACCACCCTTTCCTCTCTGACCACTGCTGCTTCTAATTCTAGAGGAATGATCTGCTCATTTTCACTATCCATAGGTATTTCTGGTCTGAACAAAAGTTAATCAGATATTCTTAATATTTACCCACTAGTCTGTGAGCCATGTCAACAAGACTGTTCCCTAATTCAAAAATACTTCCGGATCTACAGGAACTCCTCTCAATGCTTTATGTTTTGCAGATGCTAATAGAAGTTCTTTCACATTCATCAAATGTATTCCTGGAGTTGAATACACAATCCCTTTATCCATAAAAATATTGTCATGTTTAATTTCGTCATTAAGTCACGCCCTAATATGTTAACTGGCGTTTGTCGGGAGAACAACAGTGGCATAGATACGTCATGTTCTCCTATAGAAATCGGTAACTCCTCAGTAAAAGGAACTAAAGTCGTCGCCCCAGAAAATCCCTGTACATTCATGGCAATGCCAGAAATTGGGTATTTACCCTCTCGAACACAGGAACGAGACACTCCGGTATCTACAAGAAACAAAAATGTCTTGCCACCTATCATCTCCCTTACCCTTCGTTCCTTCTGGGGGTCTGGTGTCACTGATAGTATTGAACACACCAGGTAATTCTGTGAACTGTCCTATTGTGGGTATAAGTTCATCCCAGTAACCGTGAAGGGATTTCCTCCTACCACAGTCACATTCCGTATCCTGGGTATGGATGCCTGTGGAGCCCCTGCATTCATGTTCCATTGTGGTGCCGCCGTTTGCCGAGTCTGTTTTTGCTGGGTTTGTAGGCGCTTGCTGCAGATACCCTTGTGGCATCTGCACTTGTGCAGGGCTTTGTTGTACTTACTGTATTTGTGGCGTATGTGTCTGAATTTGTGTGTGATCTTGGGCATAATTTGTATTTTGTATTTTATTAAATTTATATAGCCCTTTAATTCAAATATTCTTATAATATTCTTGTGGTTCTGAATTATACTGTGGAAAGTAGCCCATCCCCCGACCCCCTTGGATCCTGCCAGTTCTGTTGCAGGTCTTCTGCTCTGCTCCTACACGTTTGGGCTATATGCCCGTTTCTCCCACAATTCCAAAATTGCTGTGGCTGTCCTTCGTTAAAGCCTCCTCCTCCTCCTTGGGAGTTCTGAAATCCCCCTCGGCCTTCACTGAATGCATTCCCTCTTCCCCATGGCCAAACATTCTATCCACTGTGATCCATAGCATACCTCATATTACCTGCCTGTACTGGCTGCACCCCTTGTGCTACCACACTTTCACAACTTGTCAATACCACTCTTTCTATGGCAAACTTTGATATTTCTTTCTGGACTAACTTAGCTTCCTCTTGCTTTCTACCTTCAGCTTTTTTCTTGTTCTTTTCTTGCAACAATCGACAATGATGTATAATGGCCAATTGTATTTCTGGCCACGGTTTTTCCTCCATTCCCACCTGCTTCTTCATCTGCCTTTGTACTAGCTCAGGCAGTCCCATACATAAAAATACATAAAATGTGGTAAAATAACGCCACTGTTTTGTCCCATGGTTCACAAGTCTTAAGCCTCCAGCATTCTTGAATAAAAGCAACACGGTCCTCATCCTCCCCCATGTTCCTAGTCATAATTGCACCCATGTCTTATTTGTTGTGATACTGTACTCTAAACATTCTCCAAACATCTGGTCTATAGTTATTAAATGACGCGCCGCCATGTGTAGTGTTTTGTGCTGTTACACTCGCATACCCTGCTCACTTCCAAATGTCAACAGCTCCCTCCCCTAGAATGGAAGCCAATAGGCCTTTTATGTCACCCACTGCAAACGTCATTCCTGCATTAATTCTAACTCATGAATCCATTTTCCTGCGCCTGCTATCAAACTAGGCAATCCTTATCCATCTGTGGCCACTCAAGATATTGTGGTCGTCCTCCCCCTTTCTCTAACAATGGGAATTGTGAAAACCCTTGCCCATGATCATACCCACCTACACACAGTTCTGTTTTTTTTTTCTTTACGGTCTTCTAAATCCGACCATTTTACCACTTTATCCATGCTTGGGTCTATTAAAAAAAACGCATGCACCTTCTCTTTGTGCCCTGTTGTTTTGTTCCCTCTCTTCGTCTGACATCATTAGGCCCCAACTCGTATGACTATCATCCTTTTCCTCATCATCAAGATCCAACCCGCTTAAAGATAATGCCCTATGTTCATGTGCCACTGTGTCCCCCAATCTGCTTCCTGCTTTGTTCCGGCAATTACCCTTCATTACTTCCCTAAGTATTATAACCATCCTTGTCCATAATTGGCCTACATAGATCTCTAATCCTTTTCCCTATGCCTTCTGCCCCATGCTCATCAGTCCATGTTTGTATTCTTGGTATTCCCTGAAGCTCCCTACAGGGCTGCTGTGACCCTCTCTTCTTCCCACTGTTCTCCTGCGTCAATTGGCACCATACATTGGTTAACCAAATAGTCTATTTCACGGTCCTTATGCTCCCTGCTCCATCTCATTTACTCTTCCCTTTTCTTCATTTCTCTATTCTCTTCTTCCTCTCGCCTTCATTGCAACCTACGTTCTCTCATTCTCTGAGTTTCTACTTTACTATGTTTCTTCTCCTCTAGTCTCTCTTTCCTTTGCTCCTCATACCTTCATCATTCTTCCTTTCATTTCCTCTCTCACTCTTTCTCCTTTGTATGCTCTTTCTTGTTCCTTCTCTTTCTCTTCCTGGTATTCTCTTTCTTCCCTCTAACGCCATTGATGCCCTTCCCATCTAAATTAAGTAATATTTGTCCTCCCATTCATTCACTGTGCACTACGATCTCTTCCTTGACTCTGTCCTTCCCCTACTTTTGTCTCTTGGCTTCCTCCTCTGCTTCTATCTGTTTACTCCTTCGTTCGTCACACTCCTTATATTCATTGCATCTCGATATATGTTTTAGGTCCTTAACCTTACTTTCTTCAGTACTGTTTTCACTATTATAAGCGGGAGGTGCGTATGTTGGATTAACATACCCAGCCGCTGCCTTCAGTTACTAAGGGATAAATTCCCTATTTCTCTTCTGTGGTGCTATTAGTTTTGGGAGAAGTGAGAGGAGCCAAGGACATTACATCCTCCTCTTTATGCTGATTAAGCATCCACTCTTGTCTGCTGAGTCTTCCTTCTCGTTCTGATACATTTATCACAATTTGAAAATGGCTAACCTTTTCTGCATTTTTTCCCCTTGTATGTAGCATGCAAATACGTTGTCATATGCTGCAATATTATTTTTGACAACAAAACTTCTTGACGTCACGGCACTAGTGCTTTATTCGCTGCATCCTTAAGCCACTCCTGATTCTGTTTTATCTTAGCTGTATAGTCTGGTAATGTCCTGCATTTGTGTAAGAGATGGGTATCTTCCATAATGACAAGCCGATTTCGACTGTCGATAATTACCATGTTCCTAAAACACGTACAACACAAAAATTAATTTGGGCAAGTACCCTCAATCACCGTCCTTTATCATAAAAAGACCAATATTTATTACAAGTTTTAGAATCTCTATGATATTGTTGCTCCTTGTTTCTTCGTTTTTAAAATGTTATTGATTCTCGCCGTCTTATTGTTTTAGTATTGCCACTGCAAGAACCTTTGATTTGTATCTTTATTATTTATTCTTAATTTGTATCCTCTGATTGACGTCAATCACTGATAATTAGTTAATTTTATTACTATCGGTTTATGTTTCTTAGTTTATACACAATAACCCCAAAACTTGTGCACTTTTCCGGTGATCACCTTCCTCTACCTTCCCTCAGTAGATGTATTACACCCAATTGTTTTACTCCATTTTAGAGGGTACTAAGTAATCTTCATATTGGCACTAGACTCAGGAATCTTTATCATATACTCTATTTAGAGTTTAGTATGCATGCTTTGGTCCCCTTTGGAACTTGTAATCAAGGTATCGATTTCTTTGAATACAAATCCCTTTACTATAGCCCCTCCCCTTTGTTTGCCACCTTCAATGGTCTACTTACATCTGTGGCTCAGCTCGAGTCCCGCAGCATCGACTTTCCCCCAATCGACCAGTGTGCCGTTAGTCTGCACGGCACCCGTGAGAACCGTGCAGGGATTTATTCAAAGGGGCCCCTGCCAACCGATTCTTCCACATGTGTGATTATTCGTTGATCTTCTGGCTAATGGCAAGAGTCACACATCATCCGAAAGTCTAGCTTGGGCCCAAGTCGACTGGATTGTAAACCGCCCGCACCACTACCAAATGTGCAATAGTACCTTGAAGCGTTTATTATGCGCAGAATGAAATTACCATATTAAATGACCCCAGACTCAAATAACCAGACAGACCCAAAGAATATGGCAAAGCACTACTTTATTGTCATTACAAAATGAAGTAGGGCAATCTGGCGAACCACAAGCAGTAGTCTGCACACTTACACACAATTTTAATTACACAAAGTATTTATACCTTAATATGCATCAGCTATAACGCCATCCTACATTGCAAACTTAAAACCAATTGAAGGGAGGGGTTGGTTAAGGGAACATATGTACCTATAGTATGTGTAAGTGTTAATAACCTCATTGGCTGCCCCTTATCTAGGAGGCACACCTTGAACTACATCTAAATCTGTTTGTTTTATAACAGAATACAGTAGCAGATTGGCCTGTGAAACTTTGTATAGCAGGTTGCTACATTGACCCATATGATTGGTTGGCATTCTCTCCCAACCTTGGACTTTTGGGTTGGTTAGCAGCACATAAGCAAAACGAAACCCAGGTGCATAGAACAATGTCAGACTACTACCCACTTGCTCCAACTAGTCCATCATCTCTCATCGGTTAGGCCCTTAGCCAAAGTTTCTCCTTTGTAGTTGGCCTTGCAGCCTGTTCTTTGCTCTGGGATCTTTGAGGGTGTGTGGGTACATCCCTATCTTCATCCGGAGCTTAATTAATGGCCCTTGTTTTCACCCTCTTAGTCACTTGCGAGGAGACCACATGCGTGTCCATTGTGACCTCTTATTTACTGCTATTTCATTTAATTGTACTAGGCACTTGTGGATGTTTTCTTCTTAGCTTAATCTATGAGAAATATGTGTCATGTCCATGTCTTATCCTCTTGACTCCCTTTGTGCCTTGCAATTATTTCTTGATCGACATCCTTGATCCCAAGCCAAGAGGCTCCTCTCCAGCCTTCACACAAAGCTGTTTTTCCAGCGTCTGCCGTCTCTGCAGCCTTGGTCTCTTTCTGAGGTAGCTCAGTTAGATTCAATACGAGTCCGACGTCCATCTTTTTCCCCATGGGCCCTCTAGTCACAGTATAGGTTCTATCGCAGCAAGCTTCTATATGTCTCCTTTACCTTGCATTTCTGCATATATACATTTACTTCGCCTCTTCTCACTTGTTTATTTGATACTCATGAATTCTTGAGAATTATTTACATGTTTCTCTTGTTGCTTCAGTTACATCTTTTATTCTTTTGAATGTTCATAGATCGTTTTAGTGCGTCTGTGTCTCTTTACTCCAAGACTTCACTCTGCAGCTGTTAGATGTTCTTTACAGTTCTTAAATGTTAATTTCGGTATGTCGACATCTGTCTACTGTCTCAGTATGAGGTTACAATTGATACGGTGGTCTGAGTGCATAACGTCTCTCGTACACTTGATGCAGTATCCGGACAATGCTTGGTGTCATATATATGACTCTTTCACTGCTGTTCCAAAATGATGGAGTTGAGGGGGCGGAGCTTAATGACATAATTGTCTGCTCCTCTACACTAATCTTTCTATCCTATCCTGAAAACATTTTGTAACTTCTGTTTCACCGCCCACCTTTAAACCTATGACTCTTTGAGACCCTCTGGGTAAAGCCAGTGCTCAATGGAAAAATAAATATATACATATATATTTATTTTTTCTTAATGGCCAAAGTCTCCAACAGGAAGATTGAGGTAAGTGTATCTCGTTTTATGTGGAACTCATGTCCCAATGTTATCATTAAGTGCTGCATCTCCATCGCTAGACCATTAGGTTTATGTTAGGATCTATGCCCTTTGTCATGATCCCCGAACTCAGATAGCTGGCCCTGTACCCAAGATGGCAGTTCCTCGGACAACGCCAGCCAAGTGGTCTGGCGCCGAGGACCCGGAAATCCCTTCCACAAGCTTCCAGTGCTCAGCCGACAAACCACCATGACCAGAGTGGAAGTGCGTCTGATCACTAGACTCAATCCCATGACTGCGTGCTTTCTCCAGCCGTTGCTCCATATCTGCTCTTCTCCTTGTTATTAGGATTCTTCACAGTCTGGTCCATAATACCTTTTGTAAGTGTAGTTAAGTGGGGTAGGGTGGTAATAGAATCCTTATATTCTTTACTGTATGGCCCTTATTGTTTCTCTTGTCATTTCAGCCAGAAGAACGAACCCTACATGGCTGTAATCTTTTCATTACAATCCAGTGTTATATCCCTTCCAGGTGTGGACCTGGGAAGGGGTCCTCCACCCGAAAGATACTGTTAGGAAACCCTTCTATACCGACTGCAATATTTGGGCATGGCCTACAGGTCAGAAAGACAGTCCAAATAACCCCTCTGTATCCAATTACCCTACAGCGGGTAGCCAGTGTTCTTGGGGAAGGCTATGTGAGAAACCTAAGGGTATTCTCTCATGTAGATCCAGAGAATCCTCTATTCAGGTGGCCAGGAGAGGGCAATCGCTCTTGGATCCCAACCATGGGGGTGAAAGAGCGAGGGAGATCACCTGGGTAGGGCATGCCGGGGTTGTTTTCGTGGGAGTACCCCAGGTAAGATGCGGTATTCCAACAGGATGACAGGTGTGGAGGAGGAAGTCCTGGAAGCCTTCATGGGGTATTCAGGTACCAGAGGAGAAGTCCTGGCTACCTTGCAAAGTTAGGTTTTGGAAAAAGTGATTTCCATACTTTTTGCGGTTGGTACAGCATAGGTTTCATTTCAGTGTGGACTCATGGTCAATGTAGTGGTCAGCCGACGCATATTTCGAGCTTGTGGGTCTTTATCAAGGGTGATGTCAAAATTACACACATATCCAGCAGTTGTTCGATATGGGTGACATATGTGAGGTAAGTGACAAGTGTGTGTAAGTGCTTGAGTCAGTGAGTACATTTTATACATTCATTATGTATACATTGATTTTCATTTTCAATATTTAAGGCACATTTTTCATATAGTACATGTTAAGTTCAATGGTTGAGTTACATTAACAATGCTGTAGCAGCCGCAATAAGCGTGGAAATCACTTTTTCCAAAACCTAACTTTGCATGGTAGCCACGACATCTCCTCTAACCTTATCAAGAGATGTGGGCTTCACCTCAACCAACTGTGACCTCACATATAAACAAAATACTGGACAACTAGAGCTTAGCGCAGGAGTGTTCACCACGTGTGTACAAGCGCGATACAAATAAAATATCATACGAACTAGGGCCCCCTTCTCTCACCTCTATTCAGGTACCAGGGTTCATAATTAAAGATGGAGGTGGAAGTATTGAATTAGAACAAAAACAGGTAAGGAGGAAGACCAGATAAGACAAACACAGTTTTAATCGCAATGCCTATTTGTTGTTTCCTGGTTTAGGCCGGAGAGAAAGGAAATCACACCAGGTATATACAGACGGGGTCAGGGGACTCCCCTCTTTCCTGTATCAATCACCTTATGATGATTTGACCCCTAAATATCAATTTCCATCTTGCACTGCCTCCCCCACCCCATTTCCAGTAAACACTGAGATGAGAAAGAGGCGACCCAGAGCAGTGAAGATTACCTATAGGAACAACATGGAGATTCAAGGAGAGGCCTACTACACATCACCATTAGGTTATCCCATTAATAGACTCAGGCAAGGTCAGACCTTTTACTCCAACTGGGCATACCTGACTCAACTTGACTCTCCCCTACACTATAAAAGGTGTGGTTTTGCCAGAAGCAATAAGCAACCTGGGGATGCTCTCCGCACCAGAGACCCAAGGATCAGAGAGGGGCAGGAGCTGAAGGCTGGAGGAGAACAGTGTGCTGATATGCTTGTCCGGTGTCTGTGAGGGGCTGCAGCGTGGCTAGGGAGCGTGCCTCCAAGGAGCCGGAGTGAGGCAGCCTGCATCCTGCTGGCGATGTTCTCTGAAGTGCTTGGGTCCTGTGCCAGTCCCAAGGTTGTCTGAGTGGCAGGTGGTTAGATCCTGATCTCAACCCCGCGTATCCAGAGAGGGAGACTGCCTGTTAATGCGATGCTGTCCAGTGAGTATCGTGAAAGTCAGAGAGAGGAACTGCGTTTGACTGGAAAACAGCGGGCAAAAGACACAGTTTGCAAAGCGTCACGGAATGGAAAGAGAGAGCAAGCATACAAAGTACAGAAAGTGCAAGAAATAACAAAAATAAGGAAAACAGAAAGGAAAAGGCACTGGCAGCGCTGAAGGAAAGCAAAGCAGAGTAAGGGCATGTGAAGTGTGCAAGAGGCACGAGAAACAAGCGGATAGGTGCAAGTGCGCACAATAGAGAAAGGAAAGTGTGCGAGATGCATGATATAAAGTCAAGAAACCAAAGAAAGGTGCAGGTGCGTGTGGTGAAGAAAAGGGTGCAAGTGCACACAGTGAAATAAAGGGAAACAAAGGAAAGATGTGCAAGTGTGCACAGTGAAGAAAAGGAAGTAAAGCGGAAAGGGTGAAAGGTGCAAGTGGGCACAAGCTAAAGGAAGAGATTGAAAGAAGGTGCACAAAAAGGATGCAAAGGAAACAAAGGAGAACAAGAAGGGGTGCAGGATGCAATTGAAGGTGAAAGGTTAAAAGGAAGAGCAAGGAATAAAGAGAGGGGTTACAGATCAGAGCGGTCACACTTAGGAGGAAAAAAGAACCTAGCGGTTTTGAAAGTCTATGATTGTATCCCACAACTGAAGTGTGTGTGAAAGAACTGTATATAACAGAAAAGGTACATCCTGAAAAATTGAATTGCTGTTTGGAATTGAAAGGGGGACTAAGATCGGGGAAGGGAACCCTGAGAGGCCTGACGAAGCTGAATACGTATTGGTTTTTGATGCTAAATGAGTTAAAACCTGGGGATGGGAACCCCGAGAAGGTTGGAGGGGAACTGTGTATATTTCTTTTGGTTATGTTTTGCACTTGTAAGAGTTAAAGCTTGGGGAAGGGAATCCCAAGGAATTTAAGAAATTGAAAGTGTTTGAGACTACTGCAAGAACTTTGGAGAAGGTCTGAGAAGGTTTTATGAACAGCCTGGTTTTGATTTGAACTCATTTTTGTGAATTTGACCAACCTACATCTGGTGAGAAGACCACCTGAAACCAACCTTGGTTTCCTATTTTCTGTTGAACCACTATATATTTCTTTTAAGAGACTTCCTAACACGTTTTGACAAAGAGTAAGGGCAAGCACAGGTTTAGACACAGGCAGATTTTTACTTTGGACTTTCAGACTTCGGTGGCCCTTAAACACATCAGTTAAGGGAACCATCCCTTAGTAAATAAAGGTTTTGAAACAAACATCTTTGAGTCTGTGTCTCGTGATACCATGCCTGTCTCACATAACCCTTTTTAGATTGTTGGGTTAGGGAGCACATTTCAAGTCTACATCTATTGGCACCCTCCAGAGATACCCACGCCTTGCCAGGTGCACCGATCAGGAGCCACCAGGTTCTGACAGATTGATCGACCCATTATCTCTATGGGGTGCCATGAAAAAAGCTATCATGGACATGGCAGCTGCCCTTCAGGAAATGCAGAATGAGATGGCAGCCTTTGGTCATGATAATGTGGCTCTTGTAGATCAAGTTGCCACTTTGCAACGCTCAGAGAACGGGTTAGGAACGTTGATTCCTTCTCCTACGATGCCAGGGAAATATAGTGGGAATCCTGAAACATTCTGGAGATTTACAACTTAATGCCTGGTGCATTTCATGAATCGCCCTTGTGTATATGTTTCAGGGAGTGCAAGTGTTGATTTAAGGACCTCTGCCCACTTGGGCCACTCCTTGGGTGAATAATCAAGATCCCATTTTAAGGAACTACAATGAGTTTCTACCAGTATTTAGGAAGATGTTTGACCAGAATATTGTAAAAGTTCCTTAAAACATGAACTTATGGACATAAAACAAGGTAACAAGGACTTGATTACTTATATAAAAAGAATCAAATTCCTTGTAGCCGAACTGGCATGGGAAGAAAACATCCAAGCCCCCATCTTCTATCAAGCATTGAAAGAGAAGATGTCAAGGATGCCATAGTCCAAGTTATCCCCCTACCCCCACTACCATACATGATTTAATATACCTAGCGTTACGAATAGAGAAGACACAAGGGGAATGAAGAGGAGAAAGAAAGAGGTTTGAATTAAGGAAACTGTAAGGAAAGCATGGCATCAAAGTATCAAACAGTAAGAGAGACACACATGATCACAGTTCAAGGGTGTTTATTGGACTTCAATTGGGTTTGAAAAATGCCTATCTAATCCTGAATCTAAAGATGGGCGCAAGCTACGACGATTAAATATTAATAACGCAGTCCTAGTCGAGTCTGTCAAAATAAAAGGGCCTATACTAATAAACCTATTGCCAATCCTAACTTCTAAATACAAATAGGGTGGGAAAGAGTGTTATGCAAAAGAAAAGTGTTCAAGAAATTATATGTCAGGATATTCAAGCCATTGGCTTTCCTTTCCCATGTTTTCAGCATGGGACAAGGCTGCACACTCGAGTTTAGCACACTCTCTGGCTTCTCTACAACGAGGAGGCAGTTCAAAACCACAACATCAGGGCCTTCTATGCCAAAGTCTCTTTGCCATTCAAAGTCTCTTATTTCAGAGGACCTGATGCAACACGAAAACCATTAAAGTTCCTTTCTTCTTAGGATTTCACATACAGAACTTCTCTGGTGATTTACTTTTCACCCGGGGTCCTCCTCTGCCAGGCTCAGAGCCACTTTAACACAAAACCTCTAATTGGTCTCCCCCTGCCGGGCTCGGACCAAATATATCTACTTTTCCAAACGTTCTCTATTACATCAAAATCAAAGGCTTTGACTATTGCATGATTTAGCTTGATGTGTCGCAGGACCACTACGATTCACAATTACTTGTTCACTTCTTGATATAATCATTTTCTTACTGTTGCTTTTACCACTTCTCAGCTGGATATCTTATAGAGACCTTCGATTGAGCACTGACGCGGTGCCGGATCACTCTGTCAAAGATATTGTATCTTGCTTTTAAAGTTCAATCACTCATCAGCAGTTCAACTTTGCTTGTGTCTCTTATCACACACGTTTTAACAATGTTCGTTCCAGCGCTAGCCATACAATGTTGCTGCTTGCAACCTTGGCTTCAACAAAGACCAGTCTTGTATCTGTCTCCCCAACTCACTGGATGTGTTGATTTCATTGACGCAGCTTTGTTCTTGGACCCAAGCACAGTACCACAGCGGTAGGTGATTCTCTCTGACACAGAATGCAGAATTCTACAGCCTGGCTTTCTATCCTGGAAAGTAATGGTTCCTTGTCGAAAACTGTCAAGGGACCTTCCCTCCGTCCGATCCCCTTCTGGTTTGCCATCTTTCTTCTCTCGTTCAGCTGCCGTTTCTAAACTGTTGTTTCTTCGTGTGCTTTGCCTCGCTCAGAGTGTACGCTTGTGCTCCGCCTTTTATCCGTGCGGGGAAGCTTAATGGAAATCAGGTGTGTGCGATGTTAGTAATTGCAGTGGTCGAAGAGTGTGTGAGCGGTTGAGAGCAGTGCTCCTCTACTTTTTAAAATTAAGTTTCACTTTTCCTATACTTTTATTTTAAAAAGAAACCATTCCTGAATGGTTTCGTTTTAAAATAAAAGAGTAGGAAGAAGTCAAAACTTGCACTTTCAGTGCACTGCACTGAAAATTCCCTCAAACAGCAGGTGCATGTGTTTAGGGGTTTGTATTGTGTGTGGGAGGGGGTGTGGTGGTGGGGTTTGTGGGGAGCGGGGTCAGGCCAGCAGGGAACATAGTTCCACTACTTCTTTTCGTACACTTCGACCACTGAGTAATTGCCTAATCTCGCTTGACCATTGTATTGGGACACGTCTGGTATACTGCTTGGGTGTTAGTCTGTTTTCTCTCATAGCAGGCTGTCTGTGTGAAAGTGTTCATGTTGTATAAGGGGAGGGTATAGTTCCTAAATATCCTACCTGATAGGATGGGATAAAGGTGTTACAGGGAAGGGGATACAGCGTATCACCATCCGGTGTCCCACTCCCACTCCCTGAAGACCCCTCACCCAGGTGATCCTCCAGCACTGGTCCACCCCCAGGAGCTGGATCCAAAAGCGATGGCCGTGTCCTGACCACCTGGATGATATATCCCGAGGACTAGTGGTTGAGATACCTTCTGGTTTCTCACAAAACCCATGACCAGGAATCCTATAGAACCTCAGGTGGGAGAGATGGCCAAGAACCCATGCAAATAAGGGGGCTAAAGGGTACCGACGAAAGAGAAAGAAAACAGAAATATAATCTGTTTTTCTATATCAGGGGGGCTGGTCATGCAGTTCGGGAATGTTCCAAAAGACCGGCAATAAGCCGGCCCACATAAAATCAAGGAGGTATGGCAGGCCCTGTGAAATAAGAAGTTAACTTTCAACTCCTGTGATGAATCCTATGGACTCATCACTATTTACCTGCCTAAAATCTCCTCCCAGATGGCCAGGGAAAGGCAGGAGCTTTCTGATCTGATACTGACATTGGGGGTGGTGCTCTACTGGAGGATCACCTGGGAGGAGTAAAAGGCTCGGGGGAATGAGAGAACTCCATGGGATGAGGCACAGTATTTGTCTTCCTCTAGGGAGGTTGACTGCGTAATGCCAAAGTGTGTAATGCTTGTTGTAAAAGCCCTCTCGCTGTATCACAAAATACACATGTAGAAAGGGTCAAAAACACTCACAAAACCCTAGCCCTTTCAAGGTCCCAGAGGCTTGTACAACTAAAGACCTCCGTTACACCCAAAGGAACAGTGGAAAGGAATTTGTGGATAAAAACACCGTAAAAGAATTGCCTTTCCCTCTACAATCAGGTTTAGTGACTAATCCTTATGGTATTCCTTTAAAGAATGTTATACAGAATAAATGTGGGCTTAGAAGTTAAATTCAAAATCAAAAATCTAACTTTATTAAAAGGGACTTCAAGCCTCATAATCCCTTAAGTACTGGGACCAGGAAGATGGCTGAAGAGGTGCAATGTTGCAGGAGTGGTCAGATTAGTAATGCAAATGACCCACATCTGAGGGAGACTGAGAGGCTCAAGTGCAGGCCATTAGTGCGAAGAGGAAAGGCGAGAAGAGCAGCAGGAAGCAGAAGCGGCGTGGTTGGCAGCCCAAATAGAAGCTGGAGGGAGAAGACGCCAGGACCATTGTGTGGCAGAGAGCAACTGCTGGTCCTAAGAGGGTCTGTGCCTCTCGAGTACTGAAGTGCAGAAGTTGTGCAGCAGGAAGTATTCAAGACGAAAGCTTGCCCTCTGCCGACCTAATCTGCAGAAACTGTGCAGCAGGAAGCGAAGGTGAGGGAAGTTTTAACTTCCTGGAGGCCGTCATGGTGGCTGTCATGCACCCGAGGGCGTTGAGATCTCTGGTGGCTGGCGTGTACCAGAGAACCTCAGGAGCGACAAGGACTCCAATTGCAGGTGGCGTGGGCAGCGGTGGACTGAAAGAAGTAGTTTACCGAGTCGTGCGAAGCCACAAGAAGAGAAATCTTGGAAGCGGCGAGAGGAAGAGAAGGGCATATCTTACCCGGTTAGTTCACAACTTCTTTGTGACCACAGAGCACCCCTTTCCCGCTCACGTATGCAAGGCAGGCATCCGGCGAGTGAGGAACACTTGCGTGTGAATGAACGTTTTTTCGAAAAGCAGTTTTTAATTCAGGGCTACAGAGACACAGCAGAGGTAGCACTCGCGAGCGAGTGCAAGGGATTCTCAAAGTAATCTTGAATACCGAAGTAATAATAAGCAGCGAAATCCCATTAAAAAAAAGGCAAAAGACTGTTATTTTACAAGAGTGAGTCTATGGAAACACCAACAATCTAAAAGGGCAACATTTAAAAAAGTGAACAGCTACAAGCATTACCCAACCCAAGAGAGAGTAAAACCAAGGCTGTTACAATTTGGTAGAAATTGTCAACAACGGCAATGGGCTATTGCAACATTTATGAGCAGTGAAACTTGTTGCCCATACTGTGGTGAAAGCTGATGTAAACTCACATTGTATAAGCCAAGGTAAGATCATTAAAAGACCCTTATCATGTCAGCCATTGCTTACTTGTGTAGTGGGGAAACGAAAGTGTCAAAAAGGTTGCCCTTCTGGGAAAAGAGATCCAGAAGGAGAGAGGCACATTGTTTTCAGAAGAGTATCAAAGAGCACCAATATAAATCTTGTTTTTCCTGAAGTGTTGCTGGGAATTTTGAAGCTGCATATTGTTGAATATTATTAAGTTGTTGTGAACGAAACCTTTATCAAGTGATATTAATCCCAAAAGTACTTGTTGTGAAAAACAGTTCGGGCAGGGGAGTACACCTGGACGGCAAACTCTTGGAGGAGTGGGCATGCCCTAGGAGTAAAGCAGGTGAAAGTTGAAGAAGAGCTTAAAAGGAGTATTGACAAAAGCCATTTATGTTGATTGTGGTCCTAAAGGTATTTGTGGCAAATCATCATGACCAAGACAACTATTGTTGCTATTGATGAACTGAAAACTTGTTCAAGGAAGGAAAAGCAGCTTCTATGTACTAAGTTGGAACTTTCTGTTGACAATTGAAGATATATCACATTGAGCTGGAACTTTCTGTTGACAAGTTGAAGTATTACCAAAAGGAATTGGAACTTTCTATTGTCAAGTTGAAGCTGTATCTAACTGAGTTGAAACTTTCTATTGACAACAAATTAAAAAGGAATCGCACTGTGATTGAACACTTACGAATCAGGAATTCCTGGTTTTCTTTTCTTGAACTGTGAAGCAGAATCCCATTTAAACCTGGGGAAGGGGAATTGCCCAGGTCACAAAGAGAGACTGTGGTGACATTACAAATTCAATCATTAGTGTTTGTTTGTAATTGCCATGTATTTCTTTGTTTATTTGTTATATGTATACGTGTGAGGGACAGATATCCTTTGATGGAGTGTTTCCTTTAGTTTATTTTAGGCAGGGAAATCCTTGTCAGACTAGGGATAGTAGGTGTTCATCTATCCTTATATTATAATAAAATGGCGTTTGTTGATAAATCTTTACAAAGTTGTCCGCCTCACCTTTATGACCCCTCAGATCCCTCATCTACTATAGTAGTTAATCATATTTATTTAGGAGTTGTCTTGATTCAGGAAGGACGTTAACCAATTAAAACCCAAGCCTTGTTTCGATTGTGATGCCACTGTGAATTTTATAGACACAAGTTTTGCCTGGCAAAATGGATTACGAATACATCATAAAATCCATGCAGGAACCCCACACTGCATAGATGGGTCTGATTTAATATCTGGACGCATTACCCAAGAAAAAGGAAATTTCCACATGGTATTCAGTGTATTCCACAAGAAACACCTTGCTTTTGACCTCATTGACTCCCCTTATTTTGAAGTCACTAGGAATGCCATGGCTGGCAAAGCATAATCCTCTTGTTGACTGGAGTAAGGGTATTGTCAAAATCAGATCTTCCTATTGTACTGAACATTGCCCCCTGGAATCCTTACCCACGCCTTCTAAATCAAATGATTCGAATGTCGGATTTGAACCTTCCTTACATCGCATAGCCGCTGTAGGCTTACTTCCACAAGAATATAACAACTATCAAGACGTGTTAGATATCAAAGAGGCAAACGTACTGCCCCCACATCGACCGTATGATTGTCAGATTTAGCTAGTTCCAGGAGCCTGGATTCCATACGGAAGAACCTATGCTCTTACCCCTAAAGAAACCATGGTTCTTGATGAATATATGAAAGAAAATCTGTCCAAAAGGTTTATTATGTCCTCCTCCTCTCTAGCTAGAGCACCCATTTTTGTTATCCCCAAGAAGAAATGCACTGAACTGAGACCATGCATAGACTACAGGCAACATCACTATCAAGAACCGGTACCCGTTGCCACTTATACTGGTTCTTCTAGAGCATATTCGGGGAGCTATGTTCTATACAAAATTTGATTGACATGGAGCCTATAATCTGGTATGAATACACCGAGGGGATGAATGGAAAACAGCCTTCGGCTCCGGGGGGGACGTGGGGCATTATGAATACCTGGTCATGCCTGCTGGGATTTGTAATGCCATGCTACCTTCCATTACTTCTTTAATGATGTCTTCAAAGATGTACTGGATCACTTTGTAGTGATTTATCACAATTACATTTTAATCTACTCAAACAGCTATGCTCAACATGTTCATCAAGTCAAGGAAGTACTGCAAAGATTAAGACAGCAAAGATTATTTGCGAAACTGTCCAAGTATGCTTTCCATCAAGATACAGTCACATTTTTGGGACATGTGTTATCTCCTACAAGGGTGGATATAGACCCGAGAAAAGGTAAAAACAGTATTGGAATGCACAGAACCGTCAAAACGTAAAAGGAGTACATAGATTTCTAGTATTCACCAATTATTACAGAAGATTCATTTTGAATTATTCCAACTTTGCCAATCCTTTGACCCGTCTCCTCAAGAAAGGAGTAGCATATGTGTAGTGACAACTCTATCAAAGAAGCCTTTGTTTCGCTTAAGAATACCTTTGCATTTGCAGCAGTTCTCTGATCACCTAATGCTGAGTTGCCATATCCGGTAGAGACAGATGCATCCAATCAGGCCATAGGAGTGATCTTGTCACAAAGTGACATTGTTACCAATGGACTATAATCCAGTAGCCTTTTATTTTCAAAAACAAACCCCTTCTGAAGTAAATTACACCATCTTCGACAAAGAGCTGTTGGCTATCAAAGACGCATCTCGGAATGATAGCTCAGGGGCAACGTGCTCGTCTTGGAGCACAACAGGTTCGATCCCCGGGTCTGCGCTTAGAAACCACTGGGTATTAAGCGCATTATGAATAACCTATCATATCATATCTGTTACTTGGAGACATTACCTAGAAGGTGCACACAATCCCATCACAGTTCTAACGGATCATCGCAATCCTGGCTACTTCAAAGCGGTTTGCAGTACCAACCAGAGACAATACAGATATGTACATTTCTTCATTTGGTTGGATTTCATTGTAACATATAGACCAGGCATACAAAACAGCAAAGCAGACGCACTGTCCCGTAGTTTTCTGAGGTCCGGATCATCAGAAGAACAAGGCCTTCCTTTCATCTATCCAGACAAAGTCATAATCACTGCATCACCAGCATCCCCATTTTCTGGACTCTCTGCGTTCTTCCTATCCAAGAGAATGATGTGGTTTCTTCAAGTTAATGAAACTCAGGAGACTGACTGCCTTTTGTACCATGATAAACAGTGGTGAATGCCCAAGGAACCCAAGCATAAACAAGCTATGAAATGGTGTCATGATAGCCCCCTGGCTGGACACTATGGACAACGTAAAATGCTCAACTTGGTACAGAGATACGTTTGGTAGAAAGGTATGGGCTGAAATATCAGGGACTATGTGAATCATTGTGAGACCTGTATCAGAGCAAAAAGGCTCTGTCAACCAGTGGGACCTCTGTGTTCTGTGAGAAACCTGAAGGTGTCTCACCGCTAGTCCCGGGGATCTGGTATCGAGGTGGCCGGGACACAGCCATCATTTTTGGATTCAGTCCCTGGGGGTGGACCAGTGCGGGAGGATCACCTGGATGAGAGGTCTTCAGGGAGTAGAAGTGGGACACCCCACTGCGAGATGCGGTATCCCCTTCCCTGTAACACCTTTTCCCCATCCTCCCAGGCAGGATACTTAGGAACTCAACCCCTCCGCCCCCTTTTACGACACTAACACTTCCTTACAGACAGCTCACTGTGAGAGAAAATGAACTAACAGCCGAGACATATACCTAACATGTCCCAATACAATGGTCAGGCAGCGTCAGGCAATTACTGATCGTTACACACACCTGACTTCCATCACACTTCCCCACACGGATAAAAAGAGGAGCACGAAAGCACACTCTGAGCAAGGCAAAGCACACAAGGAACCAGCAGTTCCAAGATGGCAGTTTAATACAAGGAGAAAGACGGCAAGACCGAAGATGGGTGAAAGGAGGGAAGTCCCCTTGACCTTTTCAGAGAAAAACAGTTACTTTCATGAGCCTTCGAGAATAAGAAACATAAGACCCAGAATCAAAGCTTGCAAAACCGGCATTGTGTGACGGAGGTACCCGGGGCTCTCCCGCATCGATAGCCAAAACATATACCATAAACCAAGTGGTCCTGCGCCATGTGAGTACTCATTCAAAGGTCTCTGTTCGGTATCCAACTGAAAGGTGGCAAATGTAAAAAGGAATTGTGAAATCGAATTGGTCCTGTAACGGCTCAAGCCAACCCTGTACACATTCGAAAGTCTTCTACAGTTGATGCTAACTGAAATTGGTCTGAACCCGGCTGAGGCAGGCTAATTGTATTAAGAAGGGGATCTTAGCCCAGCTGAGCAGAGTCCGGGTTGAACCGTGAGCCACAAGAGAAGAACAAGTTACTTCTTACCTGGTAACGTTCTTTCGATGGGATGTTCCTCCGACGTATTCCTTATCTTTGATAATTTGTCTCCAGCATGCTGGCCTTGGAAAAGTTTTCTCAGTAGAGGGCGCTGAGCATCTATGTCCGTCGAGTTGGTGTCCCTCGACAGCCACCGTATCGGCGCTGACGTCACCACGCCCATAAATAGCCACGCACAGCGTCCGTTGCTCAGTTCCGTTTTGTAGCATATGATAAGTCATGCCTGAATTGGTTATTGACCTTGAAGGAGCGACGAGGTGGAGGGAGATCAATGGCGTTGTTTCTTCAACTTTTTCAACGAAGATAACGAGCGTTGAGAATCGCTTCGAGATCTGGATCTATGCCTTTCGCGTCGAGGAGATTTTTCGCCACGGGGTCTCGACTCGACGCTAGAGGCTTTCCGATCCTTTCGACCTACCTGTAGCTTTCCTCTCCTTTCTCGCAAGGCCTTTCCCGTCATCGCCTGACACTTCGAATAGGCCTCCATGTCGTGGCCTTCCCCGAGACACCACAAACACTCGCGGTGAGGGTCCGTGATCGACATTTTTGAGCCGCACTACTTGCATTTATTAAAACCCGATATCGGGGTTGTGGTCGGCATCGATGATGAGGACATAATTACTTCTCGTAATATTATATTTCCTGACAGAACTCAAGGCGCGCCGAATGTCCGAAGCAACGTACTGCGGAAAAACGGAACTGAGGCCAAGGGGCGCCGCGCGTGCTACTTATACACTCGATGACGTCGACCTCGACGGAGGCCCTCGAGGGACTATCGACTCAATGACATCGACGCACGGCGCCCTCTGCCGAAAAAATTTCCGAAGAGCAGCAAAGCTGGATGGAATACATCTAAGATGAGGAATACGTTGGAGGACACAATCGACTCGAAATTGTATTACTAAGGGTAATTTGAAATACGATGGCTCCTCTGCAGTGCGCTTGAAGATCGATAGCGCTGCGAGATAGCCCTTGATAGTGCCAACATGAAGGCCTGAATTTGCCAAATAGATTAGCAAGGATAACACCTTTGGTGTACCACATGAAAAGGGGTTGATATTCTCTTCTCTACACCAGCTGCAAAATTTGTTCCAACGGCAGCGGTATAAAGACTTTGTTGCTGGCCTTCTGGACGAAAGCAACACCTCCATGACGTCATCAGGGAGGTCCCAATCCTTGTATCTGAACCTTTCAGAAGCCAAGCGTGAAGGTTGAGGGTTCTGATGTCTGGATGGAGAACCTGACCTCCCTTCTGTGAGGGAAGATTCTCCTTGAGTGGAAGGCGAATTGGAGGGTAGATGGACATGTTCAGAAGGTCCGGGTACCACGTTCTCCTGACCCAGTCTGGGGCAATTAGGATCATGGTCATTTGAGGAATGACAGGGACTGGTGGAAACGCGTACAGGAGTGGAAACTCCCAGTCCACTATGAACGCGTCCCCTAGAGCTCCTCTCGGGGGAAATTCCCTTGAACAAAACAGATCACACTTCCTGTTGGTACTGGTGATGAACAGATCGACTTGAGGGGTTCCCCAAAGGGCGAAGATCTCCTGAAGGACTTCCTGAGCTAGTTCCCACTCGTGGGAGACTGTGCCCTGCCTGCTCAGAGCATCCGCCGTCAAGTTTTTCTCTCCGGCTAGGTGAACTGCCGATAGAGAGATTCCTTATTGAATTGCCCAAAACCAGAGCTGCATTGCCTCTCTGCACAGTGGCAGTGATCCCACGCCTCCTCTTTTATTGAGGTAGTGCATGGCCACTGTGTTGTCCGTCATTATCAGGACATTTTTTCCTGTACTGATGGCAGGAAAGCTTTCAGCGCTAGTCTGATCGCTCTCAGCTCCAATAGGTTGATGTGTAGTCTGGACTTCGATGGAGACCAACAACCGCTGATGGTCAAGTCGTTGGCATGGGCTCCCCACCCCGTGAGTGAGGCGTCCGTGACTACTGTTATCTCCGGCCATGGTTGCCAAAACAGTTCTCCTTTCAAAATGTTCTCTCGATAAGCCCACCATTGAAGGTCTCGGGCTACCTTGTCCGTAATCCGAAGGAGATCTGTCATTTTTCCTGAGAACTGCGACCACTGGGTTCTTAGTGCCCACTGGAGTGATCTCATTCTCAGGCGAGCCTCTGGCACAAGGAAGATGCAGGATGCCATGAGGCCTAGCAACCTCAAAAAGTTGAAGGCTGAGAGATGTTGGGCATTTTGAAACTTGTTGACCATCTGCAGAATATCTTGAGCCCTCACCTCTGGTGGCGAGGCTTTTCCCAGAGAAGTGTCCAGGACCGCTCCGATTAACTGGAGTCTCTGTGATGGTATCATCTGTGACTTCTTTAAATTGAGGGAGAAGCCCAGTTTGTGAAGGAAGTGGCAGACATAATCTAGCTGGTTCTGAGCTTGTTCCGAAGATACAGCCCTGATCAGCCAATCGTCCAGGTAGGGGTATACGTGAATCCCTCCCTTCCTTAGACTTGCCGCCACTACCGACATTAACTTGGTGAAGACCCTCGGGGCGGAGGTCAGCCCAAATGGCAGAACTCGAAATTGATAATGAGAGCCGCCAATTGCGAGCATCAGGTATTTCCTGTGTTTGAGATGGATTGGCACATGGAAATACGTATCCTGGAGGTCCAGAGATACCAGCCAGTCCTGGAGCTGGAGGGCCTGAAGGATCTGAGAGAGAGTTACCATCTTGAACTTGTCCTTCCTGAGGAACTTGTTCAATTCTCGTAAGTCCAAGATAGGTCTCAGTCCTCCGTCTTTCTTCGGCATGAGAAAGTAGGGGGGAGTACCAGCCCTTGTTCCTCTCCGCTACAGGTACCGGTTCTATGGCACCTCTTTCTAGCAGGTCTACAATTTCCTGCAAGAGGAGCGGATCTGGAACTTTCAGAGAGCTGTTCCCCGGTGGATGACTCTGAGGGATACGTAGAAAAGGCAGGCAGTAACCTTGGGCAACTGTCTCCAATGCCCAAGCATCTGACGTAATAGCCTGCCATTCCGTCAGATGTTGAGTTAACCTGCCCCCTACTGGTGTCTTGTGAGGAGAGTCCTCAGAGCGGTTTGGAGGCGGCTGATGCCGATGCCGAGGGTAAAGAGGCACCTGCTGCTGCTGCGGCTTTTGTATTTTTAACACGTCCACCTCGGGTGAATTTTTTCTGACCCCTGTGAACCGTCTGTCCTCTGCCTCTTCCGAATCCGGAATAGAAGCAAAAGGACTTACCTCTCCAAGAATTTCCTGAGGGGCGATATGGTGTCTGACGGATTGCAGCTCCCAGGGATTTTGCTGCTGCCTTTGGTGTTTGAAGCTTTTCTAAACTGTCATCCGCCTTCTTACCAAACAAAGAAGAGCCGTCAAAGGGCATATTCAAGAGTCTGCTTTGCACATCTGGAGCAAAACCAGACTTTCGCAACCAAGCAAATCTCTGGGTTGTTGTACTTGCCGCCATGGCCCTGCTGATGCTGTCAGCAGAAACAATGCAAGTTTGAAGGGATTCGCACATTGCGTCTTTACCATCCTTAATGATGTTTAGAAACGCTTCCCTTTCTTCTCCCTCTGGGAGGCAGCCAGCCGCTGATGAAGCACACTCCCAAAGTGTGTGGCTGAACCTTGCGAGCGTACAAGTAGCATTGATGGATTTCAACGCCATGCTACATGCAGAAAAGACTTTTTTGGCAATAGAGTCATATCTCTTGTCATCCCTGTCCTGTGGAACAGTTGGGTAAACCGATTTACTACCTGATGAAGTTGCTGCCTGAACAACCAGACTCTGCGGAGTTGGGTGTTTGGATAAATATTCAGGGTTAGCAGTACACACCCTATACTTGACTGATAATGTTTTGTTAACGCCGGGATAACCTCAGGGGTTTCCCACTTTGGCAATATTTTCCTTTGTAATGCTGCATGAAATGGCACCACAGGATCCTCCTGTGGACCTTTAACCAAAATGTCTGCGGTCGTCTTGCTGAAAAGCAGGTGAGGGTGTAGACCACCCCATAAACTCTATTATCCTTGCCATCAAGGTTCTATAAGGGGTTTCAGCATGTTCCCCTGGGTCTGGTTTGGCAAATTCCACTTCTGGGGAAGTGTCCAACCCACTTGCTTCATGTAAGGATTCTTGGAGGTCCTTAAACCTACCTTCCTCAGAGGTAAATTCCTCTGGTACAGGAGTTGCAGATCCCTGCAACTCAAAAGGTCTCTCCTGATACAAATTCTCCCCTTCTTCTTAAATAGATGCTAAGGCTCTGGAATGATCAGATCTTGGAAATGGTATAAATCCCATTTCCAGAGGAGTAGGGGCCAAATTCGTCATAATTGGCTGAGAAAACGTCGACGTCGTCGACGCAGACGTTAAAGGCTTTGAAGCCATCGAAAAAGGCGTCGAGAAAGTTGGTAGAGGCCTCGAGGAACTTGAGAGTATCGGAATTCTACTCGAGGTTGTCAATGACATTCTCGTGATCGAGGCTCTGGGTATGGCCACTGGCTGTGAGGTGGCCGTGGGTTTGTCCTTTCTCGGCGTCGAATCGACTGACCTGTGCGTCAAAGATCCCTTCGATAATGGCGTCGAAGACGCAGATCTATGCGTCGAAGGGATCTTCGACGACGTCGAAGACGCGACCTTGCCTTTACTCGAGGGTTCGTGACATTCTCGAGTAGATTCTTTCGCCGGGTGGTGCGACTCGCGGCGTTTTGATTTTTCGGGTCTTTCACCCAGGGTATCACCCTCAGCAGTCTTCGAGGGGGTCGAGGCTGCTTTCTCAAAGACGCTAAGCATCTTTTTCCTGAATTCCTCCCACTCAGCCTGAGAGCTATGTTTTGTGGGGCAGGAGACCCTTTTCGGGGAAACGGAATAAGAAGAAGATGAGGAAGGGGATCTTCGACGTCTCTTTTTGAATGCTTAGATCTCGAAGAGTGATGGGAACTGCTTCGAGACCTAGAACAAGAATATTTGTTGTGATGGTGAGGAGACGAATGTCTCGACTCCGCCGAGGAAACTTTCAAAGAAGTTTTAACTGCCTTACCTCTCTCGAGCTTCCCCTTACGCTCCTTCAAGGCTTTCGCCGTCATGGACATGCAGTCCTCGCTCTCCGAACAATGGTGCTCGACTCCCAGGCACCACAACAGATCCTGTGAGGATCCGTCAACGACATTTTCTTTCCACAGTCTCGACATTTCTTGAAGCCGGACAATGGAGTTGTCGGTTCGGATGAGGAAGCCATCGAGTACGAGTCGGTATTCACGAGGAATAATTAAGTATATTTGACTGAAGAACTGAGCAACGATATTCCGAGGCCCCACTAAGCGCGGAAAAACGGAACTGAGCAACGGACGCTGCGTGTGGCTATTTATGGGCATGGTGACGTCGGCGCCGATACGGTGGCTGTCGAGGGACACCAACTCGACGGACGTCGATGCGCAGCGTCCTCTACTGAGAAAAATGTTTCCGAGGCCAGCAAGCTGGAGACGAATGATCAAAGATAAGGAATACGTCGGAGGACACAATCCCTTCGAAAGAATATTCTATAAACATTGTGAAAGAGGAGCTGAGCCTGCAAGAGGGGGATCCAAAGTGACGATTGTTGTATTAGAGGGATCTGAGCCCAGCTGAGAGGAATCCGGGGTGAATAGTGAATCACTTGAATTGAGTACTTGTAAGAAGAAAGGAACTTTGTTTGTTCAGTTGCAACAGGCCCTCTGCATGAAGCGACTTTGATAGGCAAAGAGACTTGGGCACAGAAGGCCCTGATGCCAATGATTGAACTATATCCTCATTCTAAAGAAGCCAGAGGTTGTACTACGCTCGAGTGAACCGCCTTGTCCCATGCTGAAAACGTGGGGAAGGGGGGCCAATGGCCTGAACATCCTGACATATTATTTCTGTGAACACTTCTTTCTTTTTCATAAACACTACCCCGACGCTATTTGTATTTAAAAGTAAGGATTGGCAATAGTTTATTTTAGAACAGGCCCTTTTACTTTGACAAGACACCACTAGGACTGCGTTATTATTATTTGATGGTCGTAGCTAGATCCATCTGTAGATTTAGGGTTAGATAGGTCTTTATCATACCCTTATTAAAGTTCAATAAACACCTTTGAACTGTGGTTGCTTGTGTCTGTGTTACTGTTAATACCATGCCTTCCTTACAGTCCCCTCCCCATGCTCCCTCATCCCTGACACACCATTAGCATGGATTTTTTTATGGATATCCCTGAATCAAAAGAATACAACAATATTTGGACAGTGATTGACTCATTTATTAAAAAGGCCATTTTGAACCAATGAAAGGGTTGCCTAATGTGGGGGTTTTAGCCCAGACATTCTCTTTAGGTACCATGGCATACCAAACATCATAGTCTCAGATAGAGGCCCAGAGTTCATGTCTAAATTCTGGAAAACCTTCCAACAACAGTTAGAAGTGGATATCCACCTTTCAACAAGCTACCCCCTACACCCCAGAGCAACAGCTAGACGGAACGACTCCACAAGAATCTGGAACAGGGCTTCCGATGTTATTATAGGTAACAAGAATAGGAGTGGACAACCTTTTTACCACTAGCAGAGTTTACCTAATTAATAGCATCCATACTAATACGGGAATTTTGCTGTCTTTTTTGGTTCCACAGCACAACATCCAAAGGTCTTTCCCGTGGAAGTATTGGGCCCCACCAAAGTCCTGACGGACGATGTCTGGATTACCAAAATACAAGAAGACCAAAAGAACATTACGGCTGCCCTCAATCAAAGTCAAACCCAACCCAAGAAATATGCCGATCTGCTCAGCCGAAAATAACCCATTTATCAAATTGGACAAAAAGTAAGGGCGTCAACCAAAAATCTCTCCATTCCTGGTTCTTCACGGAAATTCAACCCATGTTACGTCACTGTAAGGACTGGAGGGGGGTATCTGTACTCCTGCTCTCTATATGGCAGAGTAGAGGCACAGAGCACCCCAGCCAAGATTCTCAATAGGTACAGTGTAGTCCCCAAGCACCCACAAAGGAATGTCCACACGCTATGTTAGTGAAAACACAGTTCTTTATATTAATAAGGTTTCTGTTATATACACAATCACAATAACACACTTTGTGCTCAGGCAATTTTAAACTGGTAAATATATACAGTCTGAATGTGGTACTTTGATTCCATTAAAATGCATCCACGGCTAAAAGCCCAAATAACGTACAAATCAAAATAGCAAAAGGTATCGACAGTAGACTTAGGAGGAAAACAAGTGGTTAGACAATTGGCAGAATACCGGGCCTTTACCGTCGGGCACAGGTCTTTGTGAGGATCCCCCCACCTGGGCAACCTGTAAATAAAGCTATAATCCAAGCCCAGTCCATATATTGTTTATGTGAGTCTTATTTCCCTCTAAAAAGGTTCTACTGCCCCAATGTACCTGGTTAAGCAGAGTTCGAGGTCGGGTCGTCGACCGATCCTTCTTGAGCTCCCTTTAAGGCAGGAGCCACGGATCGTTGAGATCCCACGAGGAAATGGTGAACAAAGGCGTCGAGGCAGCAGCTTCGGTCGTTGCGGTGCGAGTCAACGATCGGTTGTGGACGTCCTGCAAAGATGAGGCGTGCGGTGCACCTCGACGATAATGCTTTGTTGCTGCAAAGAGTTACTAAAGAACTTTGGCCCAGCAAAGGCGTCGTGTCATCTGCGTTTTTGTGGTCTTCAGGTGGCGGGAAACCCCTCGGTGTGTCGACGGCCTCGACAGACTTTCTCCGGCGGGACAAAGCGGTCGTCAGTGATGAGCGAGGGAGTCCTTGTTTCAAAGTGTTCTTTAGGCAAAGGACGGTGATGGACTTCAATGTCCGGGCACTTTGCTTCGTGATTCTGCAAAGTCCCTGTCTCCGGTCGGCACCCTTTCGAGGACTGACTTCCAGGGCACTTCGGCAAAGGTTAGCTGGTGCACGATGGTCCCTCGAAGCTCGGGGAGAGGGCTCCTAGCCAGGTCCTCTCTTGGATCAGTTCCTTGACAGTCACACAGCTTTCAGATTAGTGAAGGACAGAAGCGGCAATTCGTCTTCTTCCAGCAGGCTTCAAGGTTTAGCATCAAGTATCAACTTCAGCTTCTGAACAATTTACATCAGTGAGAGGTCCCCAACTATAATGTTTGGTCTCTCATTCACTCTGCTGGGCCACACTCAAGCAACCAATCACTCAAAAGGCATTCATGCAGGCAGGCAGCCAATCAGGCTCATAGGGCATTCAGGCCATGCTCATAGGGCATTCAGGCCGTTCTCCTCCGTCCAGACACTCACAACAAGGAATGTGTATTGGGACAAGTACCCAGTCATTCAGCACTCCACACTGCATTCATACCAGTTTCGGGCAGGGCTATCTTAGTGCCACATACCAGAAACCAGACATCCATACCAAGAAGTGCATATTGGTCACACACTCCATTCACCCAGGTCCCACCACAAGGGCGTACCCACAACATACAGTCATTGGGAAAGCTCCATCCAGTCTGGCCTGGACTCCCCACAATACCATGTATGGAACTTCCACGCAACAGCCAGTCAGGGGGAAGGGACAAAGTCAGGGCTTCCCAGGACTTTGGGTAAAAAAAGGTAACAGGCAATAGAAAGCAAGAGGCCACAGGGGCCATCTTGTCTCCTATCAAGAATCAACTGATTGCAATGGCAGGGCATGGGTATCCCCAAAATGGAGATACTAAGAGCACCTGTCAAATTCTGCATGGAGCTGCCACCAGCCCATACCATGCTCTGTGGACCACAAACAGGTGCCACAAAAACATACACTAGAGGTACAGGGTTGTACCCCCACCCATGGGTGCCATAAGGGTATCCCAAGGGTCTGTACACCAAACCAAAAAGATTAAGAGCTGCACTGCCAGGAGTCTCGAATGGACTCCTGTGCAGAATATAACACAGAACATACACGAAAAAGCAATAAAGGACAAGGATATTGAGGCCCTGTCCCTCCAATGTATTTCCAGCATCACAATCAAACCCTATGCTATCCAGTAAGCCATTAATCCAGCTGTAGTTCAGCTGTCCTTACCACCCTCATTCCAAATTTATCCAGTGCTTGGAAAGAGAGTAATGATTATTGCAGACCCCCGCCTCTGATCATTGGAAATTAAGAGTAATACATGGTATCTCAAATCTTGGATTCAAGGTGGTATAAACTGCATTGCCTTGTCAAAAAAAAAACAAAAAAAAAAAAGAAATGAAGATCGACTTGACAATTGGGACTCTGAAGAGGTCTTCTTGCGGCCTGATTTAGATCCTATTAAAAAAATAAGTAATAAGACCTTGAGGAAAAAATCTGCTAAAACTGAAATCTGGTCAAAACTCATTTAACCAACTTAAGGGAACTAAAGCCATTGCCAAAACAAACACATAGTTCTGCTGGCTAAATGTTCTCAAAAAGCGATTTAAAAGAAAAAGAAACGTAAAAATACGTGAAGGGGCACTCCAGTGTGTTATTCTCGATAGTGATGTATATGTCTATTGAATTTTAAAGAACAAACTATCATCTACTAGAATGGGAAAGCTATTGGGCGAAGACCAGACTTGGAAACCCACGACTAATATCCATGCATCTAAATTGATCCATGATTTCCATGCCAAACATCCCCGTAAATCAGGGTCACCAGCGGGACCTAGGTGTTGACCTGCTGGGACCTTTTGCCATGGTTCCTGTACTCTGATATCTGGCACATGTACCTAAGAGGTCTGGCGGCGAGGACCCAGAAGACCCTCTCACAAGCTTCCAGCGCTCTGCTGACAAAGCACCACGATCATAGCAAAGTGCATCTGATCAACAGACTCAATCCTGTGATTGCATTTCTTCTCCAGCTGTTCGGGCATGTCTGATCCTCACGCCTGCTCTCACGTTCGCTCCCCTACTCATGCCATCCAAGTAAGTTGTATTCAGCTAGGACCAGCAAGAGACCAGGCTTTCTAAGCTAGGGCCTCCTCCCTCCTTCTCCTAGTTAATACGATTCTTCACAGTCCGGTCCATGTTACCTTTTGTAAGTATCTATAGTTAAGTGGGGTAGGTGGCAAGAGAATCCTTCTATTCTTTACTGTATGTTCCTTATTGTTTCTATTGTCATTTCTGCCAGAAGGACAAACCCTGTACAGCTGAAATCTTTCACTACAATCCAGTGTCATTTCCCTTCCCGGTGTGGAACGGGGCAGCGGTCCTCCACCCAAAAGATACCCTTTTTAGGTTATCGGGTTAGTGACCAATTTTCAGGTATACACCTTTTGGCACCCTCCAGAGAAATAGAAAAAACCTTGCCAAGTGCACTGATCAGGAGCCATCAGGTACTGACAGTATGTTCCAGCTTCCTCAATTTACAGTCTAGATCAGGGTTCTCCAACTCCAGGCCTTGCAGGCCTGGAACCATGCCAGTTGTTCAGGATACCTCTAATTAATGTTTACCTCTGGGGTGTGGAGATAATTCCTGGATTACAAATCAACGTAGATCCTTCTCAGTGTGTCTATATTTTTCAAAACGGTCTACAAAATGTTTGTTCTTGACGTGATTGCGGATGCATGACCTATGCTCAGAAATACGCTTTTTAATAGGTCTGATAGTTTTTGTGACAAAGCTCAAATTGCATGGACATTGTATCATGTAGATGACATTGCAGCTGTTACAGTTATTGTAATGTTATGATGGATATGTGAAGTAGCCGCAATCGATATGGTACAAATGGCAGGAGGCGATTATAACCATAAGTATATTTATTGAATAATACATATAATAATGTAAGTATATAACAGTATATGTAAAAGGAGGAGGGAGACAACTAGTAGCAAAGGGATCTGGACAGTTATGATTCAATTCCAGTCTTCCCTTCTAGAACTCTGTAAACACCTGAGCTCCAGGTATTCTGATTCTACATGCCATAATGTGGTCAGGCATGTCCCACCTAGATCAGGCAGCTTCTATCAGAATAGTAGATACTACACATCTCCTTCCCTTTATATTGTTCCAAACAAACTATATTCCCTTATATTGTTCATAAACTATATACAACAACTGATGTAACAACAGTTCCAGCTGGTTCACTTGAACTCCACATAGTCCTCCATCCTCTTCGGTAGACGATAAAGTCTGCCGGATCTGGACAAACATCCTCCATGTCTGGAGGTGGTTGGCAAGAAAAATTGAAACTGCTCAGAATTGCCATCATTTCTCTTCTCAACAGTACTGCTACTTTTACCTTTCACACCACTGCTTAAATTTCTAGATGTCTTAACATTACTAACTGTATTCTGGCCTAAATTTTTCCTTTCTTTCTTGTCACAATCATTACCTTCACACACCCAAATTCTTTCTACATTCCATATCCTTTTGTCCTCTGTCCTGACAGCATTGCGAAACGCCTCTATAACCCTAATAGGATTAGACCATTTTCATGGTCCATTTCTTAGAGCAGGAGGAAGTAACACTTTAACCAACTTACCAACAGCTGTATGCATATCATACTTGTTGCTGCGAACCTTCTTATCATAATTCACCTTGTTTCTCTTTTGTGTTTCCCTAATTTTGTCCTTTGCGTTAACCAGATTTTTTTCTATTTCTTTACCCCCTTTAATAAGCCAAATGGGAGCTAGTTTGGTGTTTGCCTTTCTTCCTCTGCTATGCTCAAAAGGAGAAATACCTGTACTGGTGTGTGGAGTAAAGCGATGAGCAATAACTTTCTCCCTGAGAGCATCCTCCCAATCCAACCCATTGGCCCACGCCATTCTGATGGTCTCTTTCAAGATTTTGTTAAAACGTTCTACTGTTCTGTTAGTTTGGGGATGATAAATGGAGCTAGTCTTGTGCTCAATGGCAAATTTTTTACAGAAGTCTGCCACTTCTTTAGACTTAAATTGAGTACCGTTATCGGAAAGAATACTTCCCGGATATCCTTCCCTCTCACATATATTTGATAAAAATTCAACCACAGTTTTACCCGTGACACTAGAAGTAATTAGAATCTCTGCCCACCTGGTGAGAAGATCTATGACCACTAAACAATACTTTTGTACACCTTTACAACATATGGGACCTAAAATATCCATGCTTATATCCCTCCATACACTATTGGGAATGTCAGTAATAACCATGGGTTGCCTGGAACCCACACATTTTTTTTCATCATCACAACAAAGGATACATTCCCTAATATATCGTTCAATCTGCAGGTCACAACCAGGCCACCAATAGTCATTTCTAATTCTTTGTTTAGTCTTTATCACTCCTTGATGACCTTCATGCTGGCCGAACCTTCTTCGATGGAGGCTCCGACTTGCTCCTGGAGGCCGTGGAGCCAACTTCCGAAGCCGGGTAGGCACCCGCTCCATCATTAAGCCAGTCGTCCAGCCTTCTTTTACGGTCCTTAAGGGTTTTTTGGGAGAAACCCTGGCATATCTCACATGTATCCGCCGTGTGGTGCGGGTGGAGACAGTAGATACAGTCCATGTGGCCGTCTCCTTCATAAACCTTTTTGAGGCCACAGGTTGCACATGGGCGAAATAACGCCTTTCCAGACATAATTCTCCAGAATTTGAACTTCGCTTACGCGAAACAGACAAAAAATAAAAAACAACCTAGTTTTCACTAGTAGTAAACACGAGGATCCCACTACTTTGAAAGACGGTTGAAATCTGAGGGAGCGCGGGGGCGGGGCCTGTATTTATATCATGACGTCCTGACGGTACGGGCACGCATGATACAAAACGAGGTGGATAGGACACATAAGCGTCGAAAAAGTTTTCCTACGGGAAAGGGTCTATATAATGTACCGGGGATTCCCAGCCTGACGACGGGGAATATTCAAAGCATGTGAATCCATGAAAGATCCAATGCTGGAGAATGACTTTATCTCCTCTCATTACAAAATTATTGTGAACATGCAGTTCATCTGCAACCGTCCAAAAAGCACTTAAGTTGGCCTCCTCAAATTTAGATTTCTTCATACAATGATGACTTTGAATTAATTCTTTCAATTTCTTGATGTTATTATCATTAGATTCAGCCTGATCCCACACATCTTTGGATTTGGAAGAAGTTTCCACACAAAAGACAACTTCCATGTCTTCATCTTCATCGACAATCTCAGAAATGTTAGTTAAACGAGATAAACAATCAGCAGACACATTCTTTATTCCTGGAACATATATCACAGTGTAGTTGAACTCTTGCAGCATCATGACCCATCTTCTCATTCTGTTGGATACCTTATTAAGACCCTTTGACATGAACACTTGAGTTAAAGGCTTGTGATCAGTTCGAAACTCAACTTGGTTTCCCCATATAAAGCTTCTAAACTTGTCAGCTGCCCACTTAATAGCTAGAGCTTCCTTCTCTATAGTGGCGTATGCAATCTCTGCTCCCTTAAGCAATCTTGATGCAAAAGCAATTATTGCTCCCTGACCATCTTTCTCTTGGGACAACACTGCTCCCAAGCCTATGTTGCTGGCATCCGTAGTGATGATAATCTTGTCATTGGTACAAAAATTCTTTAATGCAGGGGCAGAATTTATCGCATTTTTTATAAAATTTAATTCATTTTCACACTCCACGTTCCACTCAAACAATTTCCTCTTGAGTGCCTCTCGTAATGGAACAATGTGTATGGCAAAATCCTTGACAAATTTTGAGTAATATTCAGCCATGCCAATAAATGTACGAATCTCATCTTTGTTACTCGGGCTCGGCATTCCCACAATAGTATTGACCAATTGTGGTTTTGGGAAAATTCCTTCTGCTGTAATTTTATGTCCCAAATATTCGATTTCCATGCAATTTATCTTACATTTGTCCTTGCTCAAAGTCATGCCAGCATCATACAATTTTTTACATACATGTAATAATCTCTTGTCGTGTAATTCTTGATTGACAGCATGAATTAATATATTGTCTTGAAAACAAATCCCTCCATTGGTATTCTTGAACATACCATGCATAACCTTCTGGAAGACTGATGCTGCCGACACTAATCCAAACGGCATTCTTTTAAATTGATACAACCCATCAGGAGTTATGAATGCAGTCAGTTTCCTTGAACTTTTATGCAATTTAATCTGATGGTAAGCAGATGATAAGTCTAGCGTCGAAAATATTTTGGAGGGTCCAATGGTAGAAACAATTTCTTGTATATTTGGTAAAGGATGGCGATCAGGTATGACACATTTGTTCAACTCGCGTAAATCAACACAAATTCTAAGTTTTCCTGATTTTTTTCTTATCACCACAAGTGGAGAAACCCATTCGCTGGCATCAATGCTTTCTATGATTCCATCTTCTTCCATTTTCTTTATTTCCTTGCTGACTTCTTCTCGTACAGCTAAAGGAATGCTTCTTAACCTTTGAGCTATCAGTTTTTTATCTGGCTTGAGTAATATCTGATGGGTATAACCTTGAAGACATCCTATCTTATCTCGGAAAACCTATAGCAAACCAGCTTTACGTATAACATCACCACCATTAATCGATTCAGCGCCTCCACTACTTATAGACAAAACTGATTCCATACTGGTGGAGTCCACTTTCACTCGTAATTTACTCTGGTGAGTCCAGCTGAGTAGAGCAGTTTTCCCTTCACCTGTGATATATATTTTGCCATTGGCAACTCTGTTTTTAAATTTCAACTTTCCCCAATGCCAACCAATGACATTAATTTTCACACCTCCATAGGCTCTTGGATTGATATCCGCCTCATGTAAATATTCATGTTTATTCTTGTTCCAAAATTGTCTCGGCAGGAGTGTATATTTTGCACCTGTATCAATCATCATACATACTTCATTGCCATCAATGGACACCATCGCCCTGGGACTTTCCAACACTTCTTCATCATCGTCATCAGTTATAGTACATACACATTCGTCTTGAGTATCCTTTTCACTACGATCACTATCAGAATTTTCCCCTATCCAGTTCATGGCATTGTCGCGAGATCTGCAACACTTAGAGAAGTGACCTTTTCCTTTGCACTTGTTGCAAATGATTTTTAATGCTGGACAATCTGGGTCATCAGCCCAATGATTCACATTGCCGCATCTGTAACACCTTCCTTGGCGTTTTTTCTCCACTTTCCTTAATTGATTCTCTGGACTGTTTTTCTTATAAGCTTCATATAATGAACCCTTTTGCCCATATTTGCTTGATCTTTTGTCCGTTCTCCATACATTATTTTGTTTTGTGACAGATCTCCTCTTAATGGTGTCATTATTGATCATGGAAATTGACTCCTTATCAGGTGTATCATGCATTTTACTATTACTGCTTCCTATTTTTACTTGTTTCATCTTAATCTCCAATTCTTTAACACACTCCTCGGTGTGTTCTACTTCTTTTGCTACTCGGAGAACAGTATCAAGAGAAGGATCACTTTCTGACCACAATCTTTCCCTCACTTTGCTACTGCGACACTCTAACATAAATTGGTCTCTGAGTCTCTCATCCAGTTGCTCATTGAAATTGCATGACTTTGCTAATTTCCTTAATGCAGTGACAAACTTCTCCACACTCTCTCCCTCCTCCTGTGTGCGTTTGCCAAACTTGTAACGTTCTAGAATTATGCTCACTTTCTTTTCAAAATGTTTATCAATTTTCTTTACAGCTAGCTGGTATTCATTTAGGTCCACACTCTCCTCTTCTGGTAATTCTGGAAGTGTTTCATATTTTTCTTGACCAACAGGACCTAAACAGTGCAAGAGTAATGACTTCCTTTTCTCTGCACTGCAATTGGGACCACAAATCACCCCTGCATAATGTTCGAAAGATTTGATCCACCTCTTCCAAGGTAAAGCAGGTTTGTCAGTGCTGGGCATAAAGAAGGCAGGTGGAGGCACACTGCTAAATGCCATGACAGTTTGTTGTGCTTATTCAATTCTGTCAAAGTGCATGAGAGAAGCAGGCTTGCGTTTGAAAAAAACAGTGTACTGCGCCTTTAAAATTGTCTTCCTTCTTCAGCTCATTCAACGCATGCGCGAAATCCAATGGGTAATGTAGATGCAGCGGTTCCGTGATATGTAGCACAGACCCTCAAATTTCGTCAAATTCCTCATGTGCCGCACTGAAGTGAATACAACACAACGCCGGCTTGATACAATTAAAACGAAAGCCGAGCGTTACCTTCAGGAACAGAAAGACGGGGCCGCTTCTACACTCGGGCATGAGCGGAGCAGCTCCGTACAACTTGATGCAGCAGCATTTCAACTGGAGCCATCCTCGTCGCCAAATGAAGTAGCCGCAATCGATATGGTACAAATGGCAGGAGGCGATTATAACCGTAAGTATATTTATTGAATAATACATATAATAATGTAAGTATATAACAGTATATGTAAAAGGAGGAGGGAGACAACTAGTAGCAAAGGGATCTGGACAGTTATGATTCAATTCCAGTCTTCCCTTCTAGAACTCTGTAAACACCTGAGCTCCAGGTATTCTGATTCTACATGTCATAATGTGGTCAGGCATGTCCCACCTAGATCAGGCAGCTTCTATCAGAATAGTAGATACTACAATATGCAACACTTACTGGTAACATTGGGACATCATACTCCTGCCATTGGAGAAGGATGAAAATATGAATTTGAGCTAATACATCATTTGTGTCCAAAATGAGAGATTTTAAGATCTGCAATGTTTTAAGACAATATTACCTCTTGAATTAAAATAAACCTCAACAAGTGGGTGAAAGAGGGGTCATCACAATGGGAAAAGAAATATTCCTGTATTATCACCACACCCCCCATACTAGGCTGTATAGATACATCAAACATATATAACATTCCACGGTGCATTCATGCTCCGGGAGTGCTATTGGAGTGTCTTTTGTGGCTGAAGACCCTGCTGTGGCACACAGCTGTGTCACAGCAGGCAAGACCTTAGAGAAATAATGAAAGGTCTATTATGTCACAATGCAGAAAGCTGCCGCATAGTAATAATTTCCGTAACGTTTGTGCACACATCGGCTGGATGGCACATACATTTTACTCTCTTGCAAAGGAGAAAAGTCATTTTTACTTTCTTAAAATCACATTTACTCTCAAAGTTTAAAAATAGGGAGTAAAATACTCCCACCTCAAAATCTTATCTGGAGCACTGTGTGTTAGCGCACGTTCATGCTCCGGGAGTGCTATCGCAGTGTCTTGAGTGGCTGGAGACCCTGCTGTGACACACCAGCGTGTGCTTTAAGTCCTGGAAGACTGTTCCAAATTTTGTATGAAACGTGCTGGGGTAGTAATTGGGAGTTTGATAATACTGGGTGAGTGGCTCAGCAATCTACACTATGCCTGGCGATCTGACTGCCTACTTAACTGGGAAACAAGCGCATTAGCGTGCATGTTCATGCTCCGGCAGTGCTATCGGAGTGTCTGGTGGCTTTGGTGCGTAGGTGAGGAGGATCTCTGAATTCCTTGAGTAAGCCCTTGTTATAAGAAATACTTGCTAAATTATTTATCTAAAGTATACATTGCCCATTATGCGTAAAATCAACGCTGCGCTAAAACGCAAGTGTCTCATTGCCTATCAAGAAAGTCTGCCCCTGCAGAAAATAATGACACTGGCAAAAGACCTATAGGCAAACAATACCCACCTAAAATCTCACAACCCGTCATCACATACATTTTTGACTCCTCCAAACTAACACTGATTCAAAAGGCCACCAGCATTTCATCCGATAGGTCGGACCAATCTCTGTCACAAACAATTGATAACAACAACTCACTCCTGAAAATTGTTGTTGGTTTCCAACGAGTATCTCTTGGCGGTGTGAATGAGTTACGGCAACAGGAAACTGATGGTAATATATTCGACATTAACCTATCAAACTCGCCTGATCTCGCTGCTTTGGCGTCATCTTCAGAGTAATCCTACTCATCGGCAACAAACTCTGATAGCAGTGATGAAAGCATAAAGTCACAGGATACAGAGCCCGCCACCAATGGAAATGTACTTCAAAGTGGCTACAATGTACTCATCTCCAAATTAGATGCGTTAACACTACTCATATGCAAATTAAATATGCGGGGTCCTGGGAGTCCCTCTGCCAGACATTTGTCCTGGTTACGAGAGACTTACACAGAGTCTTTAGCTCACTATCTTTCACAGAGAAGAAATATCCCAACCATATCAGTCTTTGTCCCTTGCTCACTATTCTTAGAGAGGCACAGCTCCACCCTACTGAAGAGGTCCAACCAGACCGAAACACCTGTCTGGGGATGCTGTTGGTACTCTTGTTTAGAGGAGAATTGCCTAGCATTTCGGTGCTGGACTGCCCCAGGGCAGGACAAAGACCGATATGTTTGGGATATTTCTTCTCTGTGAAAGATAGTGAGATAAAGACTTGTTAAGGTGGTAAACTGTAATCCTACAGTGTTCTTTTACTCTGCGCCAAACTGCTGCCGAATTGACATTACTGATCAGAGATAATGATGTAACCAACGTTGCTGTTTTATTTCCATTGATCTGGTCGTTCCTGACAGTAGTACTGAGATATACTGATAGTGACTGGGCTTGCGTTCACTATTTTGTAAAGTAATTGGCTCCGTTTTGTAAAGACGACCCTGGTACCTCCACCGGACGCACTTGTAGAGCATTTAATCAGTAGCACTGTATACAGAGGATTTAATAGTAAACTGCATTGCCTTGTCAAAAAAAAAAAAAAAAAAAAAGAAATGAAGATCGACTTGACAATTGGGACTCTGAAGAGGTCTTCTTGCCGCCTGATTTAGATCCTATTAAAAAAATAAGTAATAAGACCTTGAGGAAAAAATCTGCTAAAACTGAAATCTGGTCAAAACTCATTTAACCAACTTAAGGGAACTAAAGGCATTGCCAAAACAAACACATAATTCTGCTGGCTAAATGTTCTCAAAAAACGATTTAAAAGAAAAAGAAACGTAAAAATACGCCAAGGGGCACTCCAGTGTGTTATTCTCAATAGTGATGTATATTTCTATTGAATTTTAAAGTTTATGCATTTAGGAATGACATTCTATAACTTCCGGTGCATGGGGTATCATCTCCTGGCCCTTGGAGACCAAAATAGAACAAAACCCATACAACCTGTTGTTGCCAACAGGCATTCAGGCAACTATTCACTCTGATGGGGTCGGCTGACCTCCTAATTTACTTAATGTTACTTAAAATACATATGTGTCATTCAGTGTATTAACACCCAGGAGATATTATCCATTACACCAATCAAAGTAACAATATCACTAATCTCCACAAGGCTTAAAAGAATTTTTACTCAAATTCATTTTTTTCAAAAAAACATAACCTTCAGTATCGATGGTTCAATGTCAACATCCAAAATTACAGTAATGTTATTTTCAAAGCAATACATTTTCAAAGCAATACATTCCCACAATACAATGCTAATACAATTTTCGTTTTCATGAAACAACCAGATTCATTTCCCTTGATACAGTGGTGAAACCATATGTGGTTTTGATCATAGTTCAATCATTCAACATTTAGCCGACGCATTTCGGACATATCAGGGCTTATTCAAAATTAACCTATCACTGATACACTAGTTCACGTCCTTTTGTATTTCTGAAATTAATAATAATATATGTTTTAGTATTGGTAATGTGATGTTCATCAATCTAGGTTAATTAGAGAAATACCAACTTAACTAAACTTCTTGGTTCAAACCTCAATGAAACTATGGGCCTCATTATAAGTATGGTGGTACGGTATGAACGGTACCGGTACGGCACTGACACCGTTCATACAGTAACGCCATACTACGAGTTTCCCTCGTGGGTGCCTGACAGCCTGCCAGGTCTGACCTGCAGGCTGTGAGACCCACGGATGCACCGGCACCATTATTAACGGTGCCGGTACATCCATGCTCCTCATCCCCACTCTGCCCTATGGGGCCATACCACCACCCGCGAATGGGCAATTACCGGCCCATTCAACTCGTAATTTATTATACTCCTACGTCCCGTCGTCTTTCCTCCATACTTATGGGAGATTCCCAAGCACTCCTCACAGTTATTACGGGTGGATGGAAACTCCTTACTGAAACAGGTTCCTAAACACAGCTTGACCGAATTGAGTATCAGCCCTGGAGCTCAGATCCAGACAGTAATGCTTACAAAAAGCCGATGGGGAGGCCCACGTAGCCGCTTTTGTGATGGTCTCCCAGGAAACATATTTTGGGAAGGCAACGGCAGCCGCCTTGCCCCACACAAGATGAGCGTGAATTCCCTTTGGGGCCCAAAGACCCTGAATGGTATACGCCTCAGAAATACAGGCAGTGATCCATCGGGAGATGGTCACTTTCGAGTCCGGATTTCCTTGTGGATTTCCGAAGGTCACAAAAAGCTGCGAAGAGTTCCTAAGCTCAGATTTTCTGTCCAGATAGAACTTAAGGGCTCTTCTAAAGTCCAGGCAGTGCAGAACCCGTTCGACCTCTGAGTCCGGGTCTGGGAAGAGGACAGGCAATGAAATTGACTGATTCAAATGAAAATCAGAGACCACCTTCGGAAGAAAGGCGGGATTCGTCCGCAGGACAACCTTATCCTTATGAAAAGTAAGGAATGGATATTCCACCAACAAGGCCTGAAACTCACTTAGACGCCTTGCCGAAGTCACAGAAATCAAAAAGGACACATTCCACGAAAGGTACTTAAAATCGACAGTAGCCATGGGCTCAAAAGGCTCATGACACAAGACCGTAAGGACCACATTCAAATCCCACCTTGGATGCAGGTTGCGAACAGGAGGATAAAGATGCCTCAGGCCCGCAAAGTGTCTTTTAATGACTGGATTAGACAATGAAAAAGAGCAATGGTCAGTGGACAAATAAGCGGCAACAGCCGATAAATAAGTCCTGCATGACACAACATGGATGGCAGACTCTGCCAGATGTGAAACAAAAGACAGGACCATGTCGATAGTAGCCTCCCTGGGTCCAGCTGCTTTGCCAAACACCAGTGGCAGAAACAAAGCCATTTACTTCTATACTGAGATCTTGTAGAGGGCTTCCTGGCCGCCTGAAGGATGCGCATGTTATCCGCAGACAAATTGAAATGCTCTAAATATCTGAACTCCGGCACCAGGCCGCCAAGCTGAACGATTGTGGGGAGGGGTGCCACAGCCGCTGATCGCTCTAATGAAGCAGATCGGGGAACAGAGGAAGCTGGAGTGGCGGGCACACCGATAGATGCTGAAGCTCCAAAAACCAAAACCTGGCTGGCCACCAAGGGGCTATAAACAGCAGGGAGCAATTCACAGTGTTCCTTAGCTTGCAAAGCACCCAATGGATCAGAGGAAGGGGTGGAAAAGCGTAGGCCTTCATATTGTGCCATGGAATCTCGAGAGCATCCCCCAGTGAGGAGGCCCCAAGCCAGTTCCTGGGGGCATACAGGGGAAGCTTTCTGTTTGTAGACGTTGCAAAGAGGTCCATTTCTGGAGTGCCACAACAGCAAAAAAGATCAGAGAGGATCTCTGTGTTCAGTTCCCACTCGTAGCTGACAATTGCTCATCGGCTGAGGGCATCTGCAGTGACATTCAGCTGGCCCGGGATGTGTACTGCCACCAGCCAGATACCATGCTGAATGGTCCATTCCCAAATCTGAATGGCAAGATCCACAAGAGGAGGAGACCCGGTACCCCCCTGCTTGTTGATATAGAACATGGACACTGCATTGTCCGTGCGGACACGGACCACCCTGTTGACAATGCCTGGTTTGAACGCTTTCAGCGCCAGGAATATCACCAAGAGCTCCAGATAGTTTATATGAAGTTATCTGTCCTGTGGCGACCAAAGATCGAAAACCTGAAGATGATCCAGCGTCGCACCCCAACCCAAAAGGGAGGAATCCATTGTGACAGTCAAAAATGGGCAAGGGTCCTGGAAGGGAGCACCCACCTACAGATTGCCGAGAGACGACCACCACAAGAGGTCCGCCCTCATGAAGGGTGGAGCCAGTATCATTTTGGAATCTGGGTCCACTGCTTAAAGGCATGAGCTCCGAAGAGCCATCTGCGTCCGCCTCATCTTGAGACGAGCAAGAAGAAGAGCCAGCACGCACAAAGCCATGATGCCCAGAAGCCTCTGGAACCACCAGGCCGACATGCTCTCCAACTGCATAAACACCTGACACGTGGCCAACAGATCCGCCATTCTGTCCTCAGTCAGGTACACTCTGCAATCGACCGTTTGCAACGAAAACCCAGGAAGATCAAGTCTTGAGAGGAAGATCAAGTCTTGAGAGACCGTCATGGAGGATTTCCGCCAGTTCACCGACAGCCCACGGTGAAAAGGAGCTGGAGGAGAGACTGAAGGTTGCTCGAGGCTTTCAGTGGACAAGGACTGCGCAGCAGCCAATCGTCCAAATACAGATACACATGGATACCCTGAAGATAAGCTGCAATGACCAACATCATCTTCGTAAAGACATGCAGCGCCGAGCTGAGACCAAACGGGAGCACACGAAACTGGATATGCTCCTCCCCCATAGAAAACCGTAGGTATTTCCGATGGGGGCTCCAAATGAGGATATGCATATAAGCATCCTGAAGGTCTACCACGCTGAGCCAGTCGCCCTTCTGTAGAGAGTACTTCCTCTGAAAGGGGGTGATCATCTTGAATTTCTCTTGGGGGAAAGAAAGGTCGAACTGGGAAAGGTCTAGGATGGTGCGCAGGCCAGCCTGTTTGGGTTTGGGCACTGTAAACAGACGGGAGTAGAAGCCCTCCCCTCGGGGAACGGGTTCCATCGCCTTGAGATCCAGAAGCTTCTGTACTTCAGCTCTGAGGGAGGGTGTCCCCGACTGCTGGAAGGGGAGATTGAAGGGTGGGGTAGGGGGAAGGGCCAAATGGAAGCCCGCCCGAGCAATGGACAAGACCCACCGATCCTCGCTGATGGTCTGCCACGCTTCCCAGTGAGACGCAATGTGCCCTCCCACCGGGGTCTCGCGCAAGCACCGAAAAACCTAATTTAGCGGGTTTCTCTGTGCCGAGAACCCCAGGTCCTGAGGAGGAGGCAGAGGACTGAGAGAAAAATCGGCTTCGCTGCTGACGCCGACGGGAGTTTCCAGCTGGAGGATCGACTCTACGTGTCTTTCGATCCTGAAACCTCCACAAACCAGAGGAGGACCGAGGCTGCAAGGGCGTTCTCTGAGCCCTGAAAGGAGGTTTCACCAGAACCGATAGGGACTTGGCTGTCTGGGTGCTGTCCTATCTAGCAAAAGTTGACCTTACCCCATCTCAGATCAAAGTCCTTTCGAAAGGGCTTTCATTTGTGCCTTCCCAACAAACAGATTGGTTCGAAACAGAACTTGAGATCCGTCGGTTTTTGAGAACAGTGCGTCTCAAGGTCTTTTTCAATGAACATGGTGAGAACGAGCAAGAAACAGACACAGGCCTACAAGTCCCTTCAAATTTCAAACCACAAGATAATGAGGTTACGAATGAAATCCTGACATTTGAGAAATGTATCTTTCGAGATCTGGACAAACTAAAAACCAAACACAAACCCATTAGACACAATCTCTCTAAACTAGAAAACTCAGCTCTGACTGAATTATCCAAGAATTCCTCTATCATCATTAAACCTGCAGATAAGGGAGGAGGAATTGTCGTGATGTCTAAAACCCAATACATTTCCATGATGGATGCTTTATTACAAGAAGATGTCAGCTACAAAAAACTTAGGAAGGATCCCACCCACGAATCAGTACAGAGATTGAGAGCACAGTACAATTTGCTCTAGACCGTAAATGGATCACAGAAAAAAAATCTAAATTTCTTATCACTAGTCAAAACCGCATTCCAACTATGTACGCGTTACCCAAGATACATAAGAATTTGGAAAACCCACCAGGGAGACCGATTGTGTCCGGCTGTGGTTCCATATTAGAACCATTGTGTAAATATATTGACAAATTTCTGAAACCCATTAGCGTAAAAACTGAGACTTATCTCAGAGACACGACTTACATCATCACGATCTTTGAAAATCTTGAGTTTGACAGCACAACTCAATTACTGGTGACGATGGATATTTAATCTCTTTACACCAGCATACCCCAGGATCAGGCCATTGAGTGCATGCAAGAAGTTCTCCTGGAGTATGACACCCAGGACCGAGTTCCACATAACTTCATCTTGGAACTCATGGCCATAGCCCTAAATAAAAACTACTTTGAATTCAATGGCCAATTCTTCTTGCAAACAAAGGGTACGGCAATGGGGGCCGCCTTTGCACCAAGCTTAGCAATACTTTTTATGTTTAAATTTGAATCTCTCCACATTATATCCCTAACTAATCCCTTTCGTTATTCAATAACGAAATGGAAAAGGTACATTGACGACATCATCTTCATCTGGACTGGATCAAAAACTGACTTAACACTCTTTCACAACTGGTTGAACAATGTGGATCCCAATATTAACTTCACCATGGAATCCAGCAATATTCAAATTCCATTTTTAGATCTAATAATAAAAGATGAATCAGGAAAATTGAATTGTTCACTTTATCGTAAAACAACAGCCCGGAATACTCTCCTACATTATTCTAGCAACCACCTCCGGGACAATTTACCTTACGGACAGTTTCTCCGGATACAGAGGAATTGTTCTAACTTACATGATTTCTTTGAACAATCAGACAAAGTGAGTAGTCGTCTTAAAGAGAGAGGTTATCCCAAAAGATTGATTACTCAGGCGTTCAAAAGGGCCCATTTTACTGATCGTGACTCTTTGCTTACGCCCAAACAAAACCCCAACTCAAAATCTGACATCAATAATTCACAAATGACATGTGTATTAACCCATGGGCCCCAAACCTTTGTGATCAAAAAACGTATCTTGAAATATTGGCCAATTGTTAAAATCAGTCTGCCCGAAGTGCCCCTACCACGTTTTGCCTTCAAGTGGGCGAGCAACATCCGTGACAATCTTGTCCACTCCACTTTCAAAAAAGACTCACCCAGAATGGGACTTTGGGACCTTAGGACCACTGTAGGACATTTCCCTTGTGGATCCTGTTCTGTATGCCAATTTACTAAGATACTAAAAGAGTTCAAAATTGGGCAAAAAACCTGGACTCTCTCTACTATGACAAACTGCAAAACAAAACAGGTGGTGTACTGCATCCAATGTCCTTGCTATGTCGGTCAAACTTCTCAACCTGTTCACACTAGAATATCGGAACATCGCTCGAGAATTAGGTGCAGAACAATATCTGCACCTTTAGTAAGTCACTACCTTGAATTCCAACATTCTGCCAATGACATATTCTGGTGGATCTTGGATGTGGTTAAGAATACCCCAAATGTCTCTCAATGTCTCCTTCAGAAGGAGGCACGTTGGATCTATCGCTTATCTACACACACAAGTGGACTTAATGAAGATTTTAGTCCAATCTAGATTACTGTTGCTTCCCTCCCATTCTCCTTTCTGGTTTGTGCTCCACACATTCATAGTCCGGGAACCTTGATTCATATTCATTTGTTCCCTCGATCACATTCAACATAATAATTTTTTCGTGTATCAGTCACGATCGTGACGTTCCCGCTTCACTCACCATTTGACCCCTCAGCGCGAGTCATGCTCGCCACAATTTTTCTGTTTTTTCTTCCCGGCGGCTTGCAACCTGACTGAGCACCATAGCTGGAGCCGCCCTGCAGTGCCATAGCTGCAGCCGCCCTCCAGCGCGAGCTATGCCCGCTCACGTTTCTCCCTCCTCTTTTCTCTCCAGCGGTTCGCATACTGATTCAGCGGCACAGCAGCAACCGACGCATAGTCATTTTCTAACCCAACCGCATGATTCGAGCACAGGCACGGCGTCCTGCTCCTTTGTGCGACCTGCTTTGTAACTTAGAGTTACAGAGCAGCCGCCACAAAGGTATTTTACTTTTACTCCTGTGAGTGACACAGAGGCACGGCTATCCTCAGCCAATCCGTGCGCTCTCCTGAACAAATCCCAATGGCATGAGACCACTCAGCCACACGCCCCCTGCCGTCACTAATGACGCACCAGCACATATCTTTAGAAGCCCCATTCGAGCCCCGCAGCAGCAGTGAATCAGGAGCTGCTGGGCTTTCGCTCTTACAGCTATCAATCAGGTAAGACGCCGTGAGTCACGGGCAGTACATCTCAGCATGTTAGCTTGTTTTTTTACAACAATTGTAAATACGCCAGCCCGTGTATGCACTTAGCAACATCCTTCTGCCTCTATTGTTTTTTTCCTCAGCGGCAGCATATTCCCCATGCAAATGTGAGGTGACTATACAGAGGCTTTCACCTACCTGTAGTTTCAAAGCAATTATTGGGCTGTTTAGCCCCCAGGCATCCATTTGATGGTATATCACGGACAACTCCACACGCCGTTGTGCAGGATCATCTATTCTGGAGACTTGAATATGAGTACTCTTTTTACAAAGATAACGCTATCACTACGCTTCTCCCCATCAAGTTTTTTCTTCACACTAACCCCATCCTTTTTCATTTCCAGTGAGTTTTTTCTCCAATGTGACCCTAAAACTTGATGCAGCTTCCCTGAGGATTACCCCAGTTCCACCTTTCAGGCGCCCATTTCTGGGCTTCCGAGCCCCCCTCACCCTCTTTTTCTTCCAATTTACCCACAGCGTACAAACTAGGTAATTCGTTTCCCTCTTTCTCTTTTAAGCAAGAAGGGCAATTTTCTATTTCGTGATTTGGGGACTGCCCCTATCAAGTTTTAATTATTCTTTTCATGTCTGCTTCCCCACAGGGTCAAATTGTTGTGAGGTATATCGCCCTGAGGAAGGCAACTTTCAACTATGTTATGAACTCATGGACAGACAGGTGGCACTTTTGCCGAAACGTTGTTTTGATGATGTCAATTTGATCTTTTTCAATCCATTATATTCTTTTGACACTTACACATAGGCAGACCTGTCAATGGAATACAGGAAACAGAGCAAATTTGGACTTGACTGCCTTCAGAAAAAAGAACAAGTTACTTCTTACCTTGTAACGTTCTTTCGACGGGATGTTCCTCTGACGTATTCCTCATCTTAGATATCTCCTTCCAGCTCTGCTGGCCTCGGAAAATTTTTCTCTAGAGGGCGCTGCGCGTCAACGTCCTCCGAGTCGATGTCCCTCGACAGCCACCGTATCGACGTCGACCTGCCTATAAAGGCCGCGCGCAGCGTCCGTTGCTCAGTTCCGTTTTGTAGCCCACAATAATACTTTCTGGACTAGACTAATCACCCTGAAGGAGCGTAAGCTGCAACAACACGGGAAGAAGAACTGCGGGGATGGATGGGAGGGTCGATGAGGAATACGTCGGAGGAACATCCCGTCGAAAGAACGTTACAAGGTAAGAAGTAACTTGTTCTTGGAAGGGATTGTGTCCTCCGACGTATTCCTCATCTTAGATAGGCTCCCATAGCAGTATTCCATTATTGGAGGAGGGAGTACTGACTTCACGCTGTCTTCTATTGATGAATAGAATGCAGTACAGCCCTTCCAAACCTAGTCTCTTGACTGGAGGAGGAATCCAAATTGTAAAAACGTGTAAAGGTATGGACAGACGACCATGTAGCAGCCGCACAGATGTCTTTAACCGGCACGCCTCTTTTGAGGGCCGATGAAGCTGCAATACCTCTGGTCGAATGAGCCCTAAGGTTTTGAGGGGGCTCTTTCCCTGCCAGTTTATAACATTCCAGAATGGCTAGAATGATCCATCTGGAAATGGTCTGCTTAGTTATTGGTAACCCCAGCTTGTGACCTGCGTAACCTACAAACAGCTGGTCTGCCTGTCTTATCCTGGCTAGTCTACTGATGTAAAAACTTAAAGCCCTTCTAGGGTCTAGCCTGTGTAACCTCTCTTCCTCTTTCCCCGGGTGAGGAGGAGGATAGAAAGATGGTAGGGTAATCTTCTGAGTGATATGGAATTCAGAAACCACCTTTGGGAGGAAATTAGGCTTCACTTGTAGGACAACTTTGTCTTTGTGAAATATTGTGTGAGGGGGTTTACAAGAAAGAGCTTGTAATTCACTCACCCTTCTAGCAGATGAAAGTGCTATTAAGAAAACAGTTTTATGGGTAAGGAATCTTAATGAACAAGAATGGAGTGGTTCGAAAGGTGTGCCCATCAGGAAAGTTAGTACTAAGTTTAAATCCCATAGGGGAACTTGGAATGGTCTTGGGGGATAAACATTGGTTAACCCCTTTAGAAACTGTATTACCAAGGGTATTTTGAAATAGGATGGTTCTTCCGCAGTGCGCTTAAAGATGGATAGCGCTGCGAGATAGCCCTTAATGGTGCCAACTTGAAGACCTGAATTCGCCAAATATAGAAGGAAGGACAAAACCATTGGTGTACCACATGAAAAAGGGTCGATATTCTGTTCTCTACACCAGCTGCAAAATCTGTTCCAACGGCAGCGGTATAAAGACTTTGTTGCTGGCCTCCTTGCCGAAAGCAACACCTCCATAACATCATCAGGGAGGTCCCAATCCTTGTACCTCAACCTTTCAGAAGCCAAGCATGAAGGTTGAGGGTTTTGATGTCTGGATGGAGAACCTGACCTCCCTTCTGTGAGAGTAGGTTCTCTCTGAGTGGAAGTCGAATTGGAGGGCAGATGGCCAAGTCTAGAAGGTCAGGGTACCATGTTCTCCTGGCCCAATCCGGGGCAATTAGGATCATGGTTCTCCGGAATCTTCTCAACCTCCTGATCATTTGAGGAATGACAGGGACCGGTGGGAATGCGTACAGAAGCGGAAACTCCCAGTCCACTATGAACGCGTCTCCCAGAGCTCCTCTCGGGGGAAATTCCCTTGAGCAGAACAGATCGCATTTCCTGTTGACGCTGGTGGCGAACAGATCCACCTGAGGGGTTCCCCAAAGGGCGAAGATCTCTTGAAGGACTTCCTGAGCTAGTTCCCACTCGTGGGAGACTGTGCTCTGCCTGCTCAGAGCGTCCGCTGTCAAGTTCTTCTCTCCGGCTAGATGAACTGCTGATAGAGAGATTCCTTCTTGGATTGCCCAAAACCAGAGCTGCATCGCCTCTCTGAACAGGGGTAGTGATCCTCCGCCTCCTCTTTTGTTGAGGTAATGCATGGCCACTGTGTTGTCTGTCATTATCAGGACGTTTTTCCCTTGTACAGCTGGCAGGAACGCCTTCAGCGCAAGTCTGATGGCTCTCAGCTCTAACAGGTTGATATGTAGTCTGGACTCTGATGGAGACCAACGACCGCTGATGGTCAAGTCGTTGGCGTGGGCTCCCCACCCCGTGAGTGAGGCATCCGTGACTACTGTTATCTCCGGCCAGGGTTGCCAAAAATGTTCTCCTTTCAGAATGCTCTCCCGGCAGGCCCACCACTGAAGGTCTCGAGCCACCCTGTCGGGAACCTGAAGAAGATCTGTCATTCTCCCTGAGAATTGTGACCACTGAGTCCTCAGTGCCCACTGGAGGGATCTCATTCTCAGGCGAGCCTCTGCCATAGGAAAATGCAGGATGCCATGAGGCCTAGCAACCTCAAAAAGTCGAAGGCTGGGAGACGTTGGGCATTTTGAAACTTGGTAACCATCTGTAGAATATCTTGAGCCCTCACCTCTGGTGGCGAGGCTTTTCCCAGGGAAGTGTCCAGGATCGCTCCTATGAACTGGAGTCTCTGCGATGGTATCATTTGTGACTTCTTTAAATTGAGGGAGAAGCCCAGTCTGTGAAGGGAGTGGCACACGTGATTTAGTTGGATCTGAGCTTGTTCCGAAGAGACAGCCCTGATCAACCAATCGTCCAGGTAGGGGTAGACATGAATCCCTTCCCTCCTTAGACTTGCCGCCTCTACCGACATTAACTTGGTGAAGACCCTCGGGGCGGAGGTCAGCCCAAATGGCAGCACTCGAAACTGATAGTGAGAGTTGCCAGTTGTGAACCTCAGGTATTTCCTGTGTTTGAGATGGATAGGCACATGGAAATAAGCGTCCTGAAGGTCCAGAGATACCAACCAGTCCTGGAACTGAAGGGCCTGGAGGATCTGAGAAAGAGTGACCATCTTGAATTTGTCCTTTCTGAGGAATTTGTTCAATTCTCCTAAGTCCAAGATGGGTCTCAGTCCTCCGTCTTTCTTTGGAATGAGAAAGTAGGGGGGAGTACCAGCCCTTGTTCCTCTCCGCTACAGATACCGGTTCTATGGCACCTTTCTCTAGCAGGTCCAAAATTTCCTGCAAAAGGAGCGGATCTGGAGCTTTCTGAGAGCTGATCCCCGGTGGATGACTCTGAGGTATGCATAGGAGAGGCAGGCAGTAACCTTGGGCAACTGTTTCCAATGCCCAAGTATCTGACGTGATAGCCTGCCATTCCGCCAGATGTTGAGTCAACCTGCCTCCTACAGGTGTCCTGTGAGGGAAGTCCTCAGAGTGGTTTTGGGGCGGCTGATGCAGATGCCGATGGTAAAGAGGCACCTGCTGTTGCTGCGGCCTTTGAATATCTACCCCGTCCACCTCGGGTAGTTCTTCTTTGTCCCCTTTGAGCTGGTCGTCCTCTACCTCTTCCGAATGCGGAGTAAAAGCGAAAGGACTTGCCTCTCGCAGAGGTTCCTGTGGGACGAAAGGGTGTCTGACGGATTGCAGCGCCTAGGGATTTTGCTGCTGCTTTTGAAGTTTGCAGTTTTTCTAAACTGTCATCCGCCTTTTTCCCAAACAAAGAAGAGCCATCGAATGGCATGTTCAAGAGCCTGGCTTGCACATCTGGGGCAAAACCAGACTTTCTCAACCAAGCAAATCTCCTAGTTGAAGTACTTGCCGCCATTGCTCTGCTGATACTGTCAACCGAATCAATGCCCGTCTGGAGGGATTCGCACATAGCGTCTTTACCGTCCTGTATGATATTCAGGAACGCCTCCCTTTCTTCTCCCTCCTGGATGCAGTCAGGCGCTGTAGAAGCACACTCCCAAAGTGTATGGCTGAATCTAGCAAGGGTGCAAGTAGCATTCACAGATTTTAACGCCATGCTACATGCCGAAAAAACTTTCTTTGCCATAGCATCATATTTTTTTATAGTCCCTGTCCTGTGGGACGGTAGGATAAGCCGTCTTGACATCGGTAGAAGATGCTGCCTGTACCACCAGACTTTCTGGGGATGCTTGTTTTGACAAAAACTCCGGGTCTGTAGAGGATACCCTGTATTTTGTAGAAAGTCTTTTATTTACTGCCGGGACGACATCTGGGGTTTCCCAGTTTGTCATAATCTTCCTCTGAAGAGCTTTATGGAAAGGCACTACAGGATCCTCCTGTGGGCCTTTATCAAGAATATCCGTGAGGTCATCTTGTTGGAAAGATTGTGAAGGTGTAGACCACCCCATAAACTCTGTGATCCTGGCCATTAAGGCTCTATAGGGGGTTTCAGCATGCTCCCCCGGGTCTGGCCTAGCAAAGTCCACCTCAGGGGAAGTGTCTAACCCACTTGCCTCATGTAAGGAATCATGAAGATCCTTTAACCTGCGTTCTTCAGAGGAAAATTCCTCTCTAATTGGGGTTACAGGTCCCTGCAACTCAAATGTGTCTTCCTGTTCAGACAATTCACCCTCTTCCAAAATTGAGGACATAGTTCTCAATTGTTCTGAACTCAAAGGGAGTAAATCCCGTTTCCAAGGCAGAGGGTGCCGAACTTGTCATTATCGGCCTCGAAAACGTCGATGTCGTCGACGCCGACGTCGAAGGCTTCGAGCGTGGCGTCGAAAAACAAAGGCGGAGGCCTCGATGACCTCGACAGAATTGGGATTCTACTCGACAATCTCGAAGCCATCATCATCGAGGACCTGGGGATAGTCACTGGGTGTGTCGTGACCGTGACTTTTCTTGGCGTCGACGCCGGTGTCGAAGCTGGCGTTGAGTCGACAGACCCGTGTGTCGAAGGTCCCTTCGACAACGGCGTCGAAGACACCGACTTCGGCGTCGACGGAACCCTCGTCAACGGCGTCGACGGAACCTTCGAGGAAGGTTTGGAGGTCATAGTCCTACTCGAGGGTTCGAGACGCGCTCGAGAGGTTTCCTTCGCCGGGTACTGCGACTCGCGGCGTTTTTGACCTTCGGGTCTTTCGACCAGAGCATCGCTCTCGGCAGTCTTCGAGGGGGTCGAGGCCGCTTTCTCGAAGACGCTCATCATATTTTTGCGGAATTCCTCCCATTCAGCCCGGGAACTATGTTTCGTGGGGCAAGGGATTCTTTTTGGCGAAACAGAGGAAGAGGAAGATGGAGAAGGGGATCTTCGACGTCTCCTCTTCGAGTGCTTCGATCTCGAGGAGTGATGGGACCCACTCCGAGACCTGGAGCGCGAATGGTGACGAGGAGACGAGTGTCTCGACTTCGTCGACGAAAAAGAAGCTTTAAAAGTCTTACCTTTCTCCAGCTTCCCCCTGCGCTCCTTCAGGGCCTTAGCTGTCATGGACATACAGTCCTCGCACTCCGAACAATGGTGTTCAGCTCCCAAACACCACAGACAAACTCTGTGAGGGTCAGTCAGCGACATCTTTTTTCCACAATCTCGGCATTTTTTGAAGCCGGATCGAGGAGTTGTCGGTTCCGACGAGGAAGCCATCGAGTACGGATCGAATAACTCGAGGTAAATAGTATTAATCTGACAAGAACTGAGCAACGGTATTCCGAGGCACTGAGTAAGCGCGGAAAAACGGAACTGAGCAACGGACGCTGCGCGCGGCCTTTATAGGCAGGATGACGTCGATACGGCGGCTGTCGAGGGACATCGACTCGGAGGACGTCGACGCGCAGCGCCCTCTAGAGAAAAATTTTCCGAGGCCAGCAGAGCTGGAAGGAGATATCTAAGATGAGGAATACGTCGGAGGACACAATCCCTTCGAAGGAAATTTCTAAAAACTTAATTGTTTGTCTTACAACAAGGCCATTTTTTTCATTTTTTTCACTATTTGCAGTCCATGTATCTAGCTTCCACAAATATTCCCCTTTTCTTTTCAATTAGAACTGACAATGTTCTGTTTGTTCTATCTTTATAACCAAGATGAATCAATAATTGCACTTTTGTGTCCTTTTTCCAAACTTTCAAACCACTCATGTCTGCAGCTATTTGTTTGTTGCTTTTTGTACCATGTTTTTTATGTTATTGTTGATAAAACATTGACTTACAGTCTATTCAAATTTCTTTCTGTAAAATGAACATCATAAATTTCTTTTAAAAAATTGCCCTCCTTGTTTCCAGAGAAACTCCTAAAAATTGTGTGATACCAGTTTCGGTACATTCTTTAAAACATAACTACTTATAAGCAACTTGAGTTTACAGCAGTAGGGACTTCCTTGTTATAATTGGATTTCCTGTCCCTTCCCTTACTGCTTCTGGGACAAATCCCCCCCCTTCTTTTGTTTATGCCTACTTTGTTTTAGTCATCTCTACATCTGTTGACGAATGGAACAGTTCTTTGCCGCCAAAGGGCAGGTCCAGAACTTTATCCACAGCAAGCAGGAGGCCCCTAACCGAGGTGTCGACATGATGTGGCACAGCCTCAAGCATGTCCTGCGCCAGGACTCTGGCATCTGACTATCCAGCCTTAAAATCGTCCAGCTTCTCAAATTACCACTGACCTTTCCACATTTTCATATTCGCCCCGCTAATATGAGCTCTGCGTTCGCCTGGTGCAACTGCAGAGCTGAATTAGCAAAGATCGTCCTCCCCAAAGAGTCAAGTAGCTTGTCCTCTTTGGCCAGAACCTGAGCCGCCGCTCTCGGCGACGCTGAATACGGTCTGGATTGTAGCGTGGCAGCCGCCACCACTGTGGAGGCAGGAAGCGGGCAAGACGCTAAGGCTACCTCCTCCGAAGTATGAAGCCTATAACGAGCATCAATCTTTTTGTTAACGTGCAGTCCAGAGTTTGGCTTATCCCAGAACTTGCAGACCTCGGCCAAAATGTCCTTCTGGAAGAACAAGAAGGTGCGCTCCTGAGGAGGCAAGGTGAACGCCCCTAAAAGCACCCCTTCTGGCGGAGGGGGTGCCTCAGGTAATGGAACATCCAGAAGAGTCTTCATGTCCAGTACCCAGTCATGGAACGCTCTAACAGAGCGGGGCTGCTCGTCGCCATCCTGATCCCCTTGTGTGTCATCCAACACGTCCGGATCGACCTGCGTCACATCTGGCTCCGCCGAAGACTTGTCTATTGGAGACAAGGGAGGCAGGGGCGGAAGGGCTGGAGGTGGGCCAACCGGTAGATGTGGAACAGCTGCCGGAACAACTGGTGCTACGACAGGAACCGTCGGCACAGGGTTCAGCACCACAGGGCAGATTTCATTAAAAAGATCTCTGAAATACTCCTTCATGGGGTCAGAGTGCATGAGCTTCTGAAATTTTCCAAAAAAAGCATCCTCTGCCGAAGGCTTAGGTGCGGGCGGAGGAATCTCATGAGAGGAGTAGCTCCAGGGCCGCAAGGGAGAGGCCTGCCAAGAAGGGCCTTTTCCAGCCGGATTAACATAGATCAATGGCACAGATGCTGCAGGAAGAGAGACCGTGTGCAGTAATGGCATCCAAGCGTTCTAGTCATAAACTGGATGAAAAAGGGCACAAGGAAAACAATGTTCACCTGAAAACATGCTCCCAGCACCCAATGTCGATGGCGTAGGTGTAGGGGAAAAGTCCAAAATGGCCGCCCTAGTTCACGCGGGAACGGGCGCCATTTTGTCAGTGCCTGAGGAGAACTGCGTTGCATGTGTGAGTGAGGCAGGGGTCTCCACAGACGGGTCAGGGGTCTTGACTTTAGCCTTGACACAAGGAACCTCGGCAGAGCCGGTACTGTGTGGCCTAGGATGTTTCTGAGACATATGATCAGCCAAATTAGCCTCTAAAAGAGGAACCTTGGCCACGCCGGTAACAGAGGAATTACGGTCTGCGACCTCACTCTGTGCCCCCTCGACAGAACCGGTATCATCACAAGGGTGGGAACGATGAGGAATCCGTCTCACCGACAAGACCGTAACAAGCCTCTCAGTTCTGTCGGTCACCTTAGCCTCAGACAGAGGAACCTCAGACCTGAGTCCGGTAACAGCTCCCTCATGAGTGTCCTCAAACCTGGTTAGGTACCGAAAGCTTCTAGAGCGGCCTCAGGACGCGCCATGGTGTCTGTATGGGAAGCTCCAGACAAGGAGACCTTGAAGCAAGCTCTGGTACCCCCAGCCTCAGTATACCTGGGCCGTTGACTAGCCCCCACAGGAGGGGCCTCGGATTGCAATCCGGTGTAGGCAGGCCCCTCACGGAGGTCCTTGGAGAAAACTCTGGTACCTTTTTAGGCCTGAAAGGCACCTCAGGGGAAACCCTGGTTAAAGAGCTTTTGAAGCCCCTCCCGAACAGGGAATACCTGGAAGGAGTGCCCCGATCGGGGTGCCCTAAAAAATAAAGAACTTACCTGGCGACACTTCTTCTTGTCGATGAAACACCTCTTCCCACCGCTCCAGACGACGTTGAAGTACCCGGACCGAAAGGGAATTGCAATAGAAGCACGAGTCCTACCAGTGATCCGGACCCAAACACTCTAAACAAAGAGGATGGGGATCCACCCTAGCGAAGCGTCGCTTGCAAGAAGAACAAGAAGGAAAATCTAACCGAATCGGCATAGACTGACTACTACGCGACCGCTAAACCAGAGCAGGAGAGGACGACACTGGAAGGAAAAAATCTTGCGAAGATGCAAGTGCGTCCAGTCCCGAACGTGCAGAGAAAAAGGACTGATGGGCGATGCGCTGGGCGGAGCTAAGGAGGACAGGATTACGGCCGTGTGCAGTAGCCCGTGTAAAAAGAGAGGAAGGACACATTTTTTTTGTTGCTTTTTACAAAGTGCTCCGGTCCCGTCAGGACGGAGGAATGTCCCCCATAAGTATGGAGGAAAGGGGACGGGACGTCGGAGTAAATGACTTTACAATCCTGCTAATTAGTTAACATTAAAATCCACTCCCGTGCCTGTATAGGTATATCATCTAGGGTGTCCATTGACCCACCCCATGTGTTATACCACGACGGAGTGTCACTAGAGATTCAGCAAAGTATATCCCCCCGGGCCTTGAATTCAAGTCCCCATTTTTGCATTAGCGTGTGCCAATCGTGGCATTTTTAAAGCTCGCAAGCGGTACTGGTGCCGTAACAAAGTGGTTCCTTTGACTTTCACCTGTGTTGTTTAAACAAGTTAAGTCACCTGTTTTGTGTAAAGGAGGAAAGCGAGTCGTAAGGAGTCTAACCCTTACTCCTCCTAATACCTCTCTATCACTCTTCTTACCTCACAGAGGGTCGGTACGCAATATCCTCGGCATGCAGAACTGGACAGCAGAAAGCCGCCCCATCTTGCAACGTGCGAAGATAAACACTTGTTTGTCATGGGTACAGCGCGTGACCAGGGTGCCACATGTCAGCCATCTTGCTTGGGGATGAGATGTATTCCTTTCAAAGATATCGGTATCTTACCTTAATGAAGGCTGTTATTTAAATGCTACTCTGTTCGTTGTTCCTAAGAGTGTGGTGGTCTACTGGGTGAAGGGCCGAGGGAAGCAAATTCTATCCCAAACTAATACCTCCCACTTTTCCATATGAGTCTTAAAACCCGCTTTCCAAGGGAGGGAAAAGAAAAAACGTATAACAAACACTCTTGCTGGCGGTTCTAATCGCCAGGCATTTCTTAGAGGCCCGTTGGTTCTTTCTACTTCCTCTAAACCTAGATTGCATTAGTGACTTCCCATCTAAATACGGCTTGTTCTAAATCGCATGCGACTTGTTCATGCTGCTGTTTAAACCGGGAATACTGTTATTGGTCAAACAATTTAAAACGAAACACAGATGGTTGAAAGTTCAATGCCTATTAAAACAGATGCTTTTCAAAAAGACTTGGAACACAAAAATAACTGCTTGACAACTGGAAGGTTTGACATGAATTTCAGTACCATCAGGAACCTGGGCAAATGGGTAATTGTAAAGGAACTCCATCCAACATCCTATAGCCCATTCCTAAATCGCACACAACTCTTGGCCATATTAAAGCAGCTTCCCAATCTAGGATTGATAAATTCAACAGCCATTTCATGCATTGAACTACCTAGAGTTGGAATTCATACAAACTGGGCTTTGATTGAATTTACTACAGTTTTGATTGTGGCGTTATTAAAGTCAAATATAGCATAATTGACAAAATTGGGCCTCTCTCTTACCATTTGTTGTAAGACTAAACAAACAATGGATATGCCAGATTTAACCAAACCTCCAAAAAATGAACAAGCCCCAAATTGGCCAAATGTAAAAGAAAAGACAATATTGTAGGAATATTACACTGAAAAGGGTCCACATTCTTATCTCTGCACCAGTTACTGAATTTGTTCCAACACCGGTACAGAGATTTAGTTGCTGGCCTTCTGGCCGAAAGAAAAATCTCCATTACGTCATCCGGAAGGTCCCAATCCTTGTATCTCAGCCTTTCAGAAACCATGCATGGAGGCTGAATGTCCTGATCTCTGGATGGAGAACCCGACCCTCCTCTCGCGAGAGAAGGTTCTCTCTTTGTGGAAGACGTATTGGAGGGCAGATGGACATGTCCAGAAGGTCCGGGTACCATGTTCTCCTGGCCCAATACGGGGCAATTAGGATCATGGATTTCCCAAACTTTCTTAACCTTCTGATTACTTGAGGAATCACGGGGACTGGAGGAAACGCGTACAGAAGTGGAAATTCCCAGTCCACCACAAACGCGTCTCCTAGAGCTCCTCTTGGGGAAATTCCCTTGAGCAGTACAGTCGCACTTCCGATTGGTACCAGCCGCAAACAGATCCACTTGCGGGGTTCTCCAAAGGGCAAAGATCTCTTGAAGGACTTCTTGAGCTAGTTCCCATTCGTGGGATACTGTGCTCTGCCTGCTCAGAGCGTCCGCCGCTGCGTTCTGCTCTCCGGCTAGGTGAATTGCCATTAGAGAGATTGCTTCCTGTATTGCCCAGAACCAGAGCTGCATTGCCTCTCTGCACAGTGGAAGTGACCCTACTACTCCTCTCTTGTTGAGATAGTACATGGCCACTGTGTTGTCCATCATTATCAGGACGCTTTTTTTCCCGTACAGAGGGCAGAAAGGCCTTCAGCGCTAGTCTGATTGCCCTCAGCTCCAAAAGGTTGATGTGTAGTTTGGACTCCGATGGAGACCAACGACTGCTGATTGTCAGTTTGTTGGTGTGGGCTCTCCACCCCGTGAGTAAGACGACCGTCGCTACCGTTATCTCAGGCCATGGTTGCCAAAAATATTCTCCTTTGAGGATATGTTTGTTGCAAGCCTACCATTACAGATCTTGTGCCACTCTGGTCGGGACTTGCAAAAGATCTGACATCTCCCCTGAAAACTGGGACCATTGAGGTCTGAGGGCCCACTGCAGCGATCTTATCCTCAATCTGGCCTCTGGCACCAGAAAAATGCAGGATGCCATAAGACCGAGGAACCTTAGAAAATCGAAGGCCGGCAGATGCTGGGCATTCTGGAACTTTGTTACCATCTGCAGAATGTGGTGAGCTCTCTCTTCGGGAGGTGAGGCTTTTCCCGAGAAAGTATCCAGAACTGCTCCGATAAATAGAAGTTTTTGTGATGGTATCATATTTGACTTCTTGAAATTCAGAGAAGCCCAATCTGTGTAGGAAGTGGCAGGTCTTGCTTAGATGTTCATGGGCTTGTTCTGGAGAACGTGCCCTGATTAACCAATCTTCTAGGTAGGGGTAAACGTGAATTCCCCCTCTCCTGAGACTCGCTGCCATGACCGCCATCAGCTTGGTGAAAACTCTCGGGGCGGAGGTCAACCCGAATGGCAGAACTCGAAACAGATAGTGAGAGTTGCAAATCGCGAACCTTAGGTACTTTCTGTGCTTGAGATGGATTGCACATGAAAGTAAGCATCCTGAAGATCCAATGATACCAACCAGTCCTGGAGTTGGAGAGCCTGAAGGATCTCAGAAATGGTAACCATCTTGAACTTGTCCTTCCTGAGGAACTTGTTTAAGTTTCTTAAGTCCAAGATGGGTCTCAATCCTCTATCCTTCTTTGGGATGAGAAGGTATGGGGAGTACCAACCCTTGTTCCTCTCCGCTACAGGTACATGTTCTATTGAACCATTCTCTAGCAGGGTTAACATTTCCTGCAACTTGGAATTTTGGCAGAGTTCTATCCCGTAGGGTGCTTCTGAGGTTTCTTTTGAAGGGGAAGGCAGTATCCTTGGGATACGGTTTCCAGTGCCCAAGCATCTGAAGTAATTCCCCGGCATTCTTCCATATGCTGAGAGATTCTTCCTCCCACTGAGGTCTTGTGGGTCAAAACCTCAGAGTGGCTTTGCGGCAGCTGTAGTAGCGGTGGATGGGACAGTTGCCGCTGCTGGGGCAGATCTAGTACCTTTTGCTCGCCCCGAGGAAATTTCCTCTTTTACTGGCCTTTCCCCTTCCTCTTCCAAATGAGGAATAAAATCAAAAGGGATGACTCCTCCAGGAAGATGAGCCTTTGTAGGGGCGTTGTTGAGGTTGTCGTATTGCGGCACTAAGTGACTTTGCTGCCACTTTATAGGTCTGCAGCTTCTCCAAGCTTTCATCCGCCTTGCGGCCGAACAACCTCAAGCCGTCAAATGGCATATTGAGAAGTCTGGGTATAAAAAAGGGTGAGTCCCTATTTTTTTTAAGGGGGATTGAGCTAACAATGGGACTAAATTCTGAGAGAAAACGTAGCAAAAGCTCAATTACCCCTCTTTTTGTCCGCCTTGCAAAGGGGTCAGGGACCAAGGGATTTTTTGATAGATATATTTCTTATCGATCTACGAGTCGCATAAAGACATATCATTGTCCAGAGAGCGTTCAAAGTAAAAAAACACTATATTTTAATAGGTTAGGTTACACACTTCTATAAATGGTTGGTGCTTTCCACAAGGCACCTTCAGACTTTAGAAACAAATTGGAACACATAAAATTAAAAAGTCCAGCAAAAACACAAACATATTCTATTTGTGGTGTCTAGGGTTAGTAAAGTGACAGTTCTTATGAAACACCTTTCCAAATCACTTGTTTAGATTTCTTATTCTGTTTGGGGAAACCAAAACATTAAATGCGCAGCATGAGAATTTTAACGCTGCAAAAAAGGCACATCTATTTTTGTGTCAGGATGTCTACATATGTTTCGGCACACAATTTGCATCAACACCATTTTTGTTGTAAAAAACACAGTGAAGTCACTCCTTATTTTCTGGAATTCCTCAAAAGGTCAACTAAATAAAAGAAATAGACGATACCTTTGAAAAATCATTCACAGCGCAAATGTGCAGCGATCACAAGATCCAGCGCATAACCGGAATCAGAGGACTTGGATATTAAACTATCAGGTCCAAAGTCTGAAGTATCTCGATGTAAAGACTAACATTGGTTTGAAGCCGAAATAATAGAGAAAGAATTTTTTGCATGACGACACACAGAAAATAAGGAGTGACTTCACTGTGTTTTTTACAACAAAAATCAAAAACTTGAGTCTGACCACAAAAGCATATAAAGCATTGGAAAATAAAGTGAATACCTGGGGTTTTCTGAATTTATGTCAACCTAAAAAACAGCATGCTGTCCTGAAGAGGGCCACAACTAGAGCAGCAGAACACCAGGGATGGTGTTGATACAAATTCTGTGCCGAAACATATGTAGACATCCTGACACAAAAATAGATGTGCCTTTTTTGCAGCATTAAAATTCTCATGCTGCGCATTTAATGTTTTGGTTTCCCCAAACAGAATAAGAAATCTAAACAAGTGATTTGGAAAGGTGTTTCATAAGAACTGTCACTTTACTAACCCTAGACACCACGAACAGAATATGTGTGTGTTTTTGATGGACTTTTTAATTTTATGTGTTCCAATTTGTTTCTAAAGTCTGAAGGTGCCTTGTGGAAAGCACCGACCATTTATAGAAGTGTGTAACCTAACCTATTAAAATATTGTGTTTTTTTACTTTGAACGCTCTCTGGACAATGATATGTCTTTATGCGACTCCTAGATAGATAAAAAAATCCCTTGGTCCCTGACCCCTTTGCAAGGCGGACAAAAAGAGGGGTAATTGAGCTTTTGCTACGTTTTCTCTCAATATTGAGAAGTCTGGCTTGAACATCCAGAGCAAAACCTGACTTTCTCAGCCACGCAAATGTGCTTAGCACCGTACTAGATACCATGGACCTACTGATGCTGTCAGCAGTGTCCAAACCTGATTGAAGGCATTCCCCCATAGCCTCTTTACCATCTTTAACTATGGCTAGAAAACCTTCCTGTTCCTCACCATCAAGGATATGTTCAGCTGCCGCTGTCATAAAGTCCCACAGGGTGTATGTAAATCTTGCAAGGGTGCAAGTTACATTTGTAGATTTCAATGCCATGCTACCCGAAGAAAAAAACTTACGGGACCATGCATCAATCTTTTTATCATCCCTATTCGGGGGAATAGTAGGGTATGCTGCATTCCTAGTAGATGTGGCCGCCTGAACTACTAGACTTTTAGGTGATGGATATTTTCTTAAATATTCAGGGTCTGAAGAAGACAGCCTGTACTTAGATGTGAATTTTATATTCACTGCAGGAGCTGACTCAGGGTTTTCCCATGTAGCATTCACCTTCCTTTTCAAAGCTATGTGAAAAGGAAGTACTGGGTCTTGTTCAGGTCCCCCCGAAAGGATGTCTGTCATATCATCCTCTTCGTAAGTAGGGGAATTTCTGTTCCATCCCATAACTTCTGTTACTCTATTCATAAATCTCCTGTATCCTGCAACTACATGATCAGCAGGGTCAGGTTTCACAAACTCATACTCTGGAGATGTTTCCAGCCCACTTGCTGTCTACAGGCACTCATACAGGTCTGCCATTTTTCAATGAGGGTCAATTAACTCCTCAGGGACTTCTCTTGTCCCAAACTTTACACCAGCCGGTGAAACATCCTCCTCCTCTGAGGACTTCTCCTCATAAATGGTGGACATGGATTTGAAAAAATCCTGTCTATTTTCCAGATGGAAAATCTTCTCCGGTGGCATAGACCTTACCTTCGACCCAGACGCCGATTTAGTAATAGGAATAAACAAAAACGTCGACAATGGTGTCGATGGCGTCGACGTTAACAGTAAAGGCTTTGATACAGTCGAAAGAGCCTTCAATATCGTCAAAGTAGTTATCGACGCCGTCAAATGAACCCTCGACACCGTCGAAGAAGTACTCGACTTAAGAGTCTTCGAGTGGCCGGTCGACACCTTGGACTCAGACGTCTTCGAGAAAGGCTTTGAGGAAGCCTTCGATGACGATTTTAATGGCGCATGAGTATCCAATGCCATTTTATCGTTTTTTTCCATCTGATCTTTTTGTTTTAGATCTTCCCCTGTCACTTTTAGCATGAACAGGGGCATGTCTTTCAATAGACTTCTTTGAGGGGGCCTGGGCCGCATTCTCAAAGATTTTTAACATTGAGGCTCTGAAGGCCTCCCACTTTTTCTGGGAATCATGTTTGGAAGGGCAGGTGATAACCTCCTCTGAAGATTTCAAAGAAGAGGAAGAGGGAGACCGTTTTCACCTTTTCTTAGACTTTTTCAAAGAAGAAGACGACTTCCAAGATCTACCTAGATCTACTCCTCGACCATGATTTCTTCGATATATGACGTCTTTTGCTAGACTCAGCCGAGCCTTCCTTTCTTCTCGAAGAAGACTTCGAGGACTCCTCCCCCACCGCTAGTTTACCTCTATGTTCCTTTATCGCTTTATTAGTCATCGCCTGACAGGACCAGCACTCGTCTATCTGATGATCGGGACCGAGGCACCTGAGGCAATTTCGATGTGGATCTGTTATCAACATCTTATCACATTTCTGACATTTCTTGAAGCCAGTTTTAGGCGTAAAAGAGTTCGATGATGAAGACAATACTAGAACTGAAGCGCCCGTTTCTTGGTACAAAGCGAAAGCCATCGGAAAAACAGAACTGAGGCCAACAGGCGGTGTTCGAGCCATTTATACCGCGGGTGACGTCGACGCTCGACGGATACCGCAGAGGGACATCAACGCCGCGAACTCGAGCAGAGCGCCCTCTGTTGGAGAACATTTTTTCCGAAGCAGCAAAACTGAAGGTAAGGATATATCTAAGATGAGGAATTTATTTATTTATTTGGATTTATAAAGTGCCAGCGGCCCAGGGGCATTGTGGCGCTGTTACAAGGAGATTTGCTTGAAGATGCAGTTATTAATACATTAGGAGGTACATTTCAATCTCAGTGTATAGTCATAACTATCCTGAGATAGATTTACATGGTGGTTTAGTATACAGTATACAGTATAGCAAGGATATTGGGTTAGTGCAGAGTTAAAAGGTTACAGTTACATTGGTATGAGCATTACATCATTCTCTATATGCCAAAGTGGTAGAGGGCATGTCAGAGGTGGGGGTGAGACCATCTTTAGAGCATTATTGGAAGAGTTGCATTTTGAGAGCCTTACGGAAGGTGGAGATTGAGGGTTAATGTCTGAGAGCGGGTGGTAGGGCGTTCCAGCTCTTGAGTGCTAGCACTGCGAAACTGGACCCACCAGCTTTTTGTCTTTTGAAGGTAGGGACCGAGAGTTGGCTGCAGTGTTGAGTGCATTTGGGTCTGGTAGAGCTGTCTCTGTGGATGGTTTCTGAGAGGTATGGCGGTACTGTCAGTGATAGGCATGTGTGCGTGATGGAGAGGGATTTGAAGAGGATGCGCTCCCTTATAGGGAGCCATTGAGCGTTTCGTCTTGCTTGGGATATGTGTTCTCTGTTTGGGATGCTGAGGGCTTCCCTCAGTGCGTTGTTTTGTGTAGTTTGAATTTTTTTAGGTTTTTGGAAGAGGTACCCAGAAATAGGACGTTGCAGTAGTCGAGCTTTGCTCCTACTGTTGCTCTTGCAGTGGCAAGGCAGTTTTTGGGGGATAGGTAGGACTTGATGGCATTTATGACCTTAGTGGCTAATGCCACGGAAGATGCAATAGCAATAGCGGGTCATAGAGAGCGAGGCATCAAGGTAGACTCCTAGAGTTTTTGCCGCAGCTGCAGTGGTGATGGTTGTGTTGTCTATATTGAAGGAGGCCTACTTGCTATCAAGTTTGCTGAGGACTTGTTTGGGACCTACTCTGAGTATCCCTGTCTTGACTCCATTGACATAGAGGCCATGTACTGCCATCCAGGCCTGGATGATGGTGTAGATCTTGTTGAGGGTCGTTGCATCCTGTTCATATGAACCAGTGAGAGGGAGAAGGGCCCGAGTGTCATCAGCATAGTTGGTGTAGGCTATGTTGTGATCATCAAGGTCGTTGAAGAAGGAGAGGGTGAAAATGTTGTAGAGGGTGGGTGATGTACATGATCCCTGAGGAACTGTGCAGTGGATGGGAGTGGGGGATGCACAGTCCTGATTGTAGAAGACTCATGAGCCTATCTTCGAGGAAGGATGTGACCCAGGTGGTGGCTTGTTGAGAGAATTTTGCTGCGTTTTTGAGGTGTTTGCATAGTATCTTGTTGTCTACAAGGTCGAAAGCGGCGGATAGGTTGAGGAACAGGAGTAGTGCAGGTTTACCCTGGTCCATGGTTTGCTGAAGCTGCATCTTTAGGTCTCATAGGGCTGTCTCGGTTCCATGGCGAGGCCGGAAACCAGATTGTCTTTTGCCAACGATGTTATTGTTTTCCAGGTGGTGTTGTATCTGTAAGTAAGCTGCTTTATCTAATATTTTTAGCAGGAAAGGTACGGTTGTTATCGGTCTGTAGTTGTTGGGTTGAGCAGGGTCAAGTGAGGGTTTTTTCAGAAGCGGGTGTACCCAGGATTCCTTGAGGGAGGGCGGTACGACCCCTGAGGATAGTGAGGCATTGATGAAAGCCGTTAGGAATGGGGCTAGAGGTTCAGCACATTCTTTAATCAGGGACGCTGGGCATGTATCTCCTTTGCAAGAGGAGGATTTGATACTTTTCATGAGTGCTATGACTTCTGATTCAGTCACATCTCGGAAGGAGAATGGTTGGTAGTCTTTAATGTGATTGTTTTTTTGGTTCTTGGCTTTCGGGGGAGAGTTGGGGATTGCTTTCCAGTGGATTTTTATTTTTTCTTGGCGAGTCTTTAGTTCGTTTGGCATGGCAGTTTGAAGGGAGTAGCACCAGGCTTTGTCTTTGTTTCTTGTGTGTTAATTGGCGGGGATGCCACCTCTTTGTAGATGGTGAACAGTTCCTTGGATTCCGATATGACGTTGTCTATTCTGGAGTTATAAGAGGATGATTTGGCTGTGGTAATTTCCTTTTTGTAATGGGAGGCGAGAGTTCTGTAGGCCTCCAGTGAGGAGGGAAAGGGGTGGGATTTCCACAGAGAAAGGGCTTCTCTTTTTTTGGCTCTGAGGTTGAATAGCTCTTGGGAGAACCATGAGTTAGCATGTTTTTTGTTTGTGGCTTTTTTAGGCAGAAGGGGAGCAATAGAGTCTATGGCTGTGGTTATAGTTTTTTTGTAGAGGTCTGCTAATTCCACTGGGTCTGAGGAGAAGGTTGGTTTAAGAGCTGGTGCAGCTTCTAAGATGGGGATGAGTCTTTCCTTTGTGAGTTGTCTGGAGGATCTTGCAAGGGCTGGTGGGCATGGTTTAGTAGGTTAGGTCTTGATTCCTGTGGGGATGTAGAAGTGAATTAGGTGGGGGTCGGTCCACGGGCATGGGGTGTTGGAGCTGATGTCAATGGAGCAATTGTGGTCGGCTACCCAGTCGAGGGTGCAAAGTTTTTTGTGGGTAGGATCGGTCACTCTTTGGGTGAAGCCCATGTCGAGGAGGGATTTGTTCAGGGCTTTGCTTCACATATCTTTGGGGTCATTTAGACCTAGGTTAAGATCGCCTAGGATTATGGCTCTGGTGTTAGTTTTCAGGTTGTCACCGACGAGTTGGAGGAGGTTGGCTTGGAAGTTGGTCGAGTGGCAGGCCAGGGGGGCGGTATATAATGTGAAGAGTGATGGTATCATTAGGGGAGAGGGCTAGTTTGACCGTTAGCGAGTCAGTGTGGTCATCTATTGTGGAGTTGATTAGTCTGACCGCGATGGTGTCTCTTGTGATGAGCTACTCCACCACCTCTGCTGGAGGTTCTGTCTTTGTAAAACAGGGAGTAACCAGGTGGAAGAGTAAGGTTGATGGAGGGGCCTGAGGCTGCAGTGAGCCAAGCTTCAGTGAGTGCGAGAATGTCAAGGTCGAGGTTAGTGATTAGGTCATGGATTTCAGTGGCATGGGCTGGAAGGGAGAGTGTGTTGATCAGGGCGCAGTTAAGTTGTGTGTGGTTGGGCTGGGGGAGTTTTTTGGTTTGGTCGTGTATGAGGGTGTGTGGTGTGGTGGGGGTGAGTGTGGGGGTGAGTGTGGTGCTGTGTGGTGTGGTGGGGGTGAGTGTGGTGAGCATGGGTGTTGATATGGCTGGTGCGTGTGCTGAGGAGCTGGTTTCTGAGAGTGGTTGGTCTGGGGCGTGAGGTGGGTGTGGTTGTGGGTGCGGGATGTGGAGGGTGTCGCTCAGGGGTGTGATGTTGTGTGAGGTGGTCATTTGTGGGTGTGCTGAGGTGAACTTGTGTGGAGTGGGGGGTACATGCGAATGGAGGTAGAAAGAGTGTGGGAGGTATGCTGGGAGACATGTTGTGGATTGTTTAGTTATTCAGTTTCAGGAATCAGAGGAGAGGGCTTATTTAGTATCAGCTAATCAGGGCAACAAGTGCATGTGGCAGTAGGCAAGTTCAGGATAAACTAATCATGGCAACAGAGCATGTGGCATTGGGTTAATTCGAGGTCAACTAGACAAGGAACAAAGCACGTGGCAGCAAGCTAATGTACAAACAGCTAGTCAGGGCAACGGAGCATGTGGCAGTAGGCTAGTTCGAAATTAGCTAGTCAATGCACAAAGCAATTGGCAGCAAGCTAATGTACAAGCAGCTATTCAGGGCAACAGAGCATGTGGCATTAGGCAAATTCGAAATTGGCTAGTCAGGGCACAAAGCATGTGGCAGCAAGCTAATGTACAAACAGCTAGTCAGGGCAACAGAGCATGTGGCATTAGGCAAATTCGAAATGAGCTAGTCAGGGCACAAAGCATGTGGCAGCAAGCTAATGTACAAACATCTAGTCAGGGCAACAGAGCATGTGGCAGTAGGCTAGTTCAAAATTAGCTAGTCATGGCACAGGCGCAAGTGGTAGAGGCAAGATCGGTGTGTAACAGTGGGGGCTATGACCGAGCTGCTGGTTGGGTGTATGGTGATAGTTCAACGGGTTTCCTTGCACGATGAGCTGGGAGTGCAAGTGACTAGTGAGGTGTAGGCGTTCAGTTCTGGGTGGTCATGTGTCGTGGTTGCACTTACCCACGGCTTGAGACACGAGGTTCTATATCGTCCTGCCCGGTCCGAATAGGTCTAGACAGGTGGTAGCTTTAAGGGCATTTGCTTGTGGGGCGTGGCTAACGCCTCATGGTTTCCGGTATCTGGCTTTGTAGGCGTGCTGCCTCTTGTTGCTAGGCAACTGTGGGCTTAGAGATAGGACGCAAGGTTGCGGCCGCCATTTTTTTGCATTTAGGAAACAGCTGATCCCAGTCCACCGCATGTGTAATGGCGCCAGGTGGGTAGAGGTCTGAGAATGGAGGGGATCGTGGACGGGTGTCCTGCTGTGGCTGGTCCGACTGCTTGGTCGGTGAGCGGAATGCACAAAACTTCTTACTTCTGAGGAGCAGGGATGCGCTGATCGGCTAGCAAGCTGCCTGCTGTGGAGGTACAACTGTTCCTGCAGTGTACGTGAGTTGGGCGAGGGCTCCTGCCCTAAGGATGGATCTAGTCTGAGGTCCAGACAGGTGGTGGCCTTAGCTTTAAGGGCCTTTGTTTTTGGGGCGCGGCTAACGCCTCACGGTTTCCGGTATCTGGCTTTGTAGGCGTACTGCGGGCTTAGAGATAGGACGCAAGGTTGCACCCACAATTTTGGAGCGTTAGCATGTAGGAAACAGCTGATCCCGGTCCGCCGCATGTGTAATGGCACCGGAGGGAGGTAGAGGTCTGAGAATGGAAGGGATCGTGGACGGGTGTCCTGCTGTGGCTGGTCCGGCTGCTTGGTAGGTGAGCGGAATGCACAGAGTTTCTTACTTCTGAGGAGCGGGGATGCGCGGATTGGCGAGCGAGCTGGCTGGTGTGGAGGTACAACTGCTCCTGCAGTTTATGTGAGTTGGGCAAGGGCTCCTGCCCTGAGGAATATGTGAGAGGTCACAATCCATTTGAAATATGAAGCATAAAAGGAGTAGAGAGCTCGGATAGAGCGGCACTTCGAGCACTCTTTACAAATAAGGCCCGTACAGAGGCCCTGGAGGTGGACATTTGGGCCCCTAGAGGTATTTTCAATGGGGCAAATTGACTTATTATTCCAGAGAACACTTTAAAGTGGATTTCATGGAATACTAGAGGCTATCACTAATTTTTGGACAACCCCCTTGGTATTCAGCCTACTGAGCAGAGGAAAGACTTATTACAAGAAACTTTGTGTTCTCAACCTTGTTTTATTGATGGCTTTCAGATAATTTTTAGTCCTGCAGTCTCTTCACATAGAGGAGCGCTAGAGGCGGCCCTTACGATTGGTATAAACAGGCACATGATTTGTTCTGTTTTCCCGAAAAAATGATTTCTCCATATTTACTGGCAGAAATGTTTAGACAAAAGGAAAATATGACTACACCTATACTGCTAATAAATGTCTATGACCCGCCAGCGGGGGGAGTGGGGTTCTATAGTAAAGTGATTCAAGCTGAAATTGATTACATTATTGTCAAATGGCATGACATATCATTTCCTGGCTCTATCATTATTTCAAGTGATTTTAGTACAGGAAGTCTCATTTGTCCCTATTCCTCTGGGCACACAATCAAATCTACTTGGCCATGTTTTGTAAAAGAACATGATTTAACACAACTACAAATTTTACATTGACGAATGGTCTTTATAAATCACATTTAGATTATGTTGTAATGGATTATGGCATCACATTAAAGTGCAGGCTGATTAAAATCTACTTTAATAATTTGAGCGACCATGCAATCCTAAACTGGGAGTATTGCCTTCATATTGCCTAGACAAATAAAAAATATTGTGTAAATATTAAGCCCAACATCCAGGGAAACAGACTTTGTTGGTCGGAAACTGATATTCGGTTCATAAATGAACTCTTAAACCAGCCTAAATACGACCTTTGGATGCCATCGAATTGGGTTCTTGAGCATATGCTCCGAATAAGACGAAACACATTCACTCAAATTATAATAAAAGGATAAATTGCAATGGTAAAAAGACAAATGCACTGTTCGACCTAAGGTGGCTGAACAAAAACAAATATATCTTAAAACAGGGTCAAGTATTAGAAGAGTTCCTTTTGAGAGCAATTGTGTGAAACAGGCCCTTATTATAAAATGAACAACTCGCTACAGAAACTGGATTAAGCAGCATAAAAGATCTGTTAATACTTCAAATTGGACAATGCTGTTTGGATGTCTTAAAACACATAATGCCCATAAATGTTGGTCTCATTTGAATGATTATAGAAGGAGCCTATCCCTTATGGAACTAAATCCAGTCTCTGAAGACGTATGGTGGGCACACATTACTGATTTATATAATGAATCAACTCCTATTCCAGCCAACATTAATCTCCACTTTGATGACTCCAATCCTACAAAACTGAATATAGATGAGGACTCATTAATTAATATTATTATTAAACTGAAGAGTTCCCGCGCCCAGGTTGCCGACGGTATACCCAACATCATGATGAAAGCTGAACCAACGCTTTGGGCAAAAATATTGAACAAATTGTACAACCACATACTGAAAACTGGCTTGATACCAGTCAGTTGGCATAGTTCTGTGCTTGTGCTAATCTTTAAAAGGGGCAATAGGTCGGATCCTACCAACTATCACCTTTTGGCAATGAATGACTGCAGCCAAAAGATTTTTTGCAACAGTTATATTAAGAGAACCTACTAGATGGGCGGAAAAAAACTACGTATTGCGCCTTTTTCAGACTGGCTTCAGTAAATCATATAATACAATTACTAACATCACGGTCCTTTTAATTGCGGAAAACAATACCAAATCTAGACCTCATTTGTACTGTTGTTACATTGATTTCAGCAAGGCATTTGATCTTGTCTCGCGTCCTGTTCTCTGGAAGAAGCTAATGGATTGGTGTATAGATAAGACTTTATTATTTTATATTCAACAATAATATGCAAATACCTCAATTACTGTTCGATTACATTCTGCTGGTTTATATACTAAACATTGTGGTACAAGTAAGGGATTGAAACAAGGTTGTGTCCTTTCCCCATTTTGTATAATTTGTATACAGCTGATCTGAATCGAGTTTTATCTAACATCCAAAATGTTCCACCTAAAATCAATGGGGTGGACGTACAATGGCTTGCTTATTTATGCACACAACATCATATTATTGGACCAAACTGCGATTGGTCTTCAGCGCTCACTTTGTGTTCTGGTCGAATAAGCTGCTAGGAACTCCATGGTTATAAACATAACGAAAAACAAATGTGTCTGGGGAAAACCATCAGGGTTAAGGGCTTCTGGGAATGGAAATTAAAAGATCACTCCCTGGAACACGTTAGTGAATACACTTATTTGGGCTTTCCTATTATAATAAATCCTCCATTATCCTTCTGTGAGGAGCGAATTACGAATAAAATCTGGAAAAAAGGGTTGGCTGTAAGACACTATGTAATACATCATGGCGGCTATAATGTACAAGGCTTGCTTGAAGTGTACCGTACAGCTATAATACCAGGCATAATATATGCCCTGGTGGTTCTATCATATGGGCAGGTGAAATAGCTGAGAAGCGCCTGGAAGCCACGATTTTACGCACAGTCATAAATATCTCCCAATCTGTGCCGGTCGGGGCTCTTATATTGGAATTTGGACAGACGGATCTACTGTCCTTGTGGCAGGTTCAGCGAGTCACACTTTATGCTAAGCTCATGCAGACCAGTCAGAACTTAAAGTATGCAGGAGTCAAGGTAAGTAATAAACCTTCTTTATTTACTTTGTAATAACCGGCGTCCCACACAGCGTCCTTCCCATCCACTCCGTCTCTCACCAACCGTCCTAATCACCAACGTTCCCTCTCACCCCCAACATTCTATATACTTTAGAGCTCGCGCGCAGGCGAGAAGCCAGAGTGAATTACATTAATTATTAACACATATTTGGGATACAACATCATCCCCCCCTTTACAAAATTAATTAAGAAAACAAAAAGGTTCTACCTATAAAATTTAAACACGTGTGTTAGGTATAATAAATCAAGACATTTCAAACATGACACATTTGTGCGGAAATGTAGAACTGTACCAATTAATACATATAAGAGTTTAACACAATATAGAATTCCTTTACCAATAACCTGTGTACGGAAATTTCTTAGCTCTGCATGACATAATCTCTAGACCAAAACGGTAACCTCTTTTCCCTAGAACTACGCACACTCTTACTATCACAATCTACCACAGCTCGTTGAGTGTTAACATCTTCAACTTGTCTCAACACGTTACCGTACATACTCACATTTCCTAATCCATTTTGAATATGATCATCTCCAAATAAATCTCTTCTCTCGAATCTAACCTGTTTCATTCTTTCATTCCCACCATTCCACATCCATTTACTAACCCTGTCCAAATTCCAGACTGATCCTCCCGCAACTCTAACTGCTCTCCTGAACACTTGTAACACCTTAACAGGACTGCTGTATTTAGAGTTACCTTTCTTAACATTACGTCCAAGCTTGATTCGCACAAAATCTCCTGGTGATATTCTCAACTTAAACCTTTCAGAAGACACAGTCTTTCCTGGAGACATACTACTCCTAAATACGTTTTCCTCAGAATTACGTAATCCTGTGTTTCCACTTCTCCTACGATTAACCCAAACAGGATTAAGCAAGGTATTTGGAGCTCTTCCCCTCATTAATTCAAAAGGCGAAACCTTCATTCCTCTTTTAACAGACATCCTGGTACTCCATACTCTCTCCTTAAGAACCTCGTCCACCGGCATGTTGTTACTTAAAGCTAATTCCACTGCCTCTACAATTACACGGTTATATCTCTCCACCAACCCATTGATTTGTGGGTGATACAACGACGAATATCTTCATTCAATACCTGATCTCTTGGCAAATTGTCTCATTTCTCCACTTCTAAACTGAACTCCATTATCACTCATTATTATTTTGGGAAATCCTTCGCTTCTGCAGATTTGCATTATGAATTTTATCACCTCATCAGTATCAACTTTTCTCACCGCTTTGACTTCCACCCATCCTGAATAGTAATCAACCAAAACCAATATGAATTTCTTCTCTCCAATTAACTACACGTATGGTCCAATGATATCAATTCCTACCATCTCCCATGGTGCATCACCTTTGTCAATACTCATCGGCTTAGACTTCACTATCCTGCAGCTCTTGTTACTGTTCTGACATGGCAAACAATTTCTGATAAACCTCTCAATCATGAGATCCATGCCTGGCCACCAGTATTTCAAACGCACATTGTTCTTAGTGCCAGTAATACCAGGATGACCCTGGTGCGCTTCCTCAATAAGGTCATTCCAAAACTTACGTGGGGGAATCAACTTGTCTCCCCTCACTAAAAATCCATCTTCCATAGACAATTCATCCTTAACTTCCCAATATCTTCTACAACTTTCGCTAATTTCTTTTTTTTCAGGCCACCCTGATTCGGAGTATCTTCTTATCTCTTGTAATTCATCATCTTTATTTAATTCTTCAATCCACATTTCCTTAGACGTAACCTCAAAAACGACTGCCACCATCTCTTCATCCAGATCCACATTTGCTTCATCACTGCTTAATGGCAATCTAGATAAATAATCAGCAACAATATTCCTTTTCCCTGGCACATATTTCACTGAGAAATTGTAATCCTGTAGTTTAAGACTACGCCTGGCTAACCTGGGAGAAGCTTTACACATTCCTTTCACTGTGAGCACTTCAATTAATGGCTTGTGATCTGTCTGAATTACAAATTTGCTTCCCCACAAATATTTCCTAAAGTAATTCACCGCCCATGAACATGCTAATAATTCCTTTTCAATCACAGAATATCTGCTTTCTGTTTCCGAAATAGCCCTAGAAGCATGACTGATCACCTTCTCATATGCATCTTCATTTATTTGTGTTAAAACTGCTCCAATGCCACTCCCACTGGCATCCACCGTAATCTTTGTCAACCTTCCAAACTCAAATCCTCCCAATTCCAAAGAGTCACAAATTTCTCCTTTTATGCTTTCAACCGCCTTACTACATTCAGCACCCCATGTAAATTTTGCATCCTTTTTTAACAACTTTCTCAATGGTTCTGTTATACTCGCAAAATGTTTTACAAACCTGTTGTAATACTCGCATAACCCTAAAAACGATCTTAATTCGTCTTTATTGTTAGGATTCGGTGACTCTCTGATTGCCTTCATGGCATCTCTTTTGGGCTGATAACCTTTACCATTCACAGTATGCCCTAAATACTCCACTTCCTCCAACCCAAATTTGCATTTGCTTTTCTCAACTTTCAACCCGACTTCTTGCAATCTCTTCAACACTTCTTTCAACCTCCCATCATGTTCCTGAGATCCCTTACCAAATACAATTATATCATCCTGATATACCATAGTTCCACTTAAACCTTTCAGCACATGCATCATAATTCTTTGAAATACTGCTGCCGCAGACACTAACCCAAACGGCATACGTCTATACCTAAACAACCCATGTGGCGTTATAAATGCTGTAATGTCCCTGCAATCCTCTGTCAAAGAGATTTGATGGTAAGCGCTCGAAAGATCTAGTGTAGAAAATACATCAGCATTACCAATACGATTCAACATTTCAGATATGATAGGGAGTGGAAAAATGTCAGTTATGATATTCTTGTTGACGTCTCTCAAGTCTACGCAAATCCTGAGTTTGCCACTTTTCTTCAATGCAACCACAATGGGGCTCACCCATTCCGATGATTGAATTTTTTCTATTACTCCTTCAGACTCCAATAATGCAAGTTCTTGCTCAACCTTATCAGCAATGGCAAATGTAATTGGCCTGGATTTCGTGTTTTTAACAGGTATTGCTCCCTTCTTGAGACGAATCCTGTGCGCAAAGTTTTTGAGCAAACCCAATTTTACTGTCTTCACTCCCTCCTCTCTAACATTCTCACTATCTTGCACTTGGCTCCCGTTTACCACTAGGATTTGTTCTTCATCACATGGATCCAACCTGATCCTCAATCCAGCTTGGTCTCTCCAACCTAGTACATTCACACCCTTTTCTGCTACGTACACCTTCACTTGAGACCGTCTGTCTTTAAACTGAACAATACACGAAAACCATCCAATCATCTTGATCTTGGATCCTTCAAACCCACCAGGATTTGGTATGTCTGACACCTCCATCTTACTTTTGAGACCTCGTGTCACTAAATTCTTCCATGTTTTCTTGGTAATGATCGTCCAAGGTGAACAACTGTCAACCTTCACTTTAAGTTTCCAATTAGCAAAAATGACTTCACAACTCGGGCATTTAAATTCTCCAGTTGGTGGCTCACGAATCAAAAACACTCTCTCTTCCTCCGATTCTTCCTCTTCTTCCATAATGGCAGATACTTTCTTCCTCCTTCTACATGTGACCGCGAAATGACCTCTTATGCCACAATTTCCACATTTTTGCCCCAATGCTGGGCACTGTTTAGCGTAGGCATAATGACCCACTCTGCCACAATTATAGCACCTGTCTCCTTCTCTCGGCTGGACATTCTGAAATCTTTGTTCATATTGAACTTTTGGTTCATTCTTTACCCAATTCTTTCCTCGATTTGAACTCCCTCTCTGCTCAAATTTTTTCATTTTGTTATTTCTTCCTGCATTGACCTCGGCTTTATCTTTGTTTTTAACGTTTGCTCCACCTCTGTCCTGTGACCGTAGTACGTTAACCTGGCCTTGTTCTTCTGTTTCTTTTTCCTCTATCTCTTTACTACTATGCTTCTGCATGCTTTGCACAACCTCCTCTTTCTTGCTCTTCATTTCCTTCGAGCACAGCTGACTGTGTTCTACTCGTTTAGCAATCGCTATGGTTTCCGGTAGGGATGGATTGCCAACCATCCATAGTCTGTCTTGGACTAAATTGTCCTTAGAGTGAATAATGATCTGATCCCTGATTAACTCATCCAGGGTAATACCATTGCCAAATTGGCAAGTCCGCGATAACACTCCCAATGCAGAAACATATTCTTCAATGCTTTCATGTTCTTTTTGTATTCACGTATAGAATTTGTATCTATTTATGGCCACATTAGTTTCTGGAGCATAGTACTTGTCCAATTGTCTTATGGCCCTATCATGTTCATCAGCATCACCCGCCTCATCTACAGTCAATTCTGGTAGCTCTCTGAACTTCCTCTGCCCTTCCAACCCTAGTGCATGCAATAATAATAATTTCTTCTTCCTAGACGTGAGATCTTCATGTTCAACTGCTTGGATGTAGTTTAACCAGAATTCTTTCCATTCTGACCATAAAACTACAGGTTTGCCTGGCGCCGGAAGAAAACTTGCTGGCGGTTGAATGTTGATACCTTGCATAACTCCGTGGATTATTGATCCTTAGTGATCTTTTATCAACATATTACAATATTGCAAAAGAACTTCACTTCTCCCACACTAGCTTGCAATAAGTTAGATATTACCAATTGCAGTGTATGGGTTTACTGTTGCCACAACATTTTTTTTTTTTCCCAAAAAAGTACTGCAACAAAGATGAAGGGATCACTGTGTCCTCTTCATTATGTTCATTTCCTGATTGAGATGTCACATGACCTCAAGCTTCCTGACGGGTCCTTTCTTCTAATTTCATTAATATGGACACATCCCACTTTACGGGTCTCTGCACAAACCAACGCGAAGTGCGCGTCAGTTCGGAGCATCCACTCTTCCCAAGTGATCAGCTGTGGATCCAGACACCAGCACAAATCAACGCAGCTACGAAGCGTCGACTCGGAGCTCCCGCTCTCGCTTTTTCCAGAAAGGTTAAATCAGCACGAACCTACGCAATACTGCACAGTGGTTCGGAGCAGCTGCTCTACACCAGTCTTCTCCTCGTGGGTCCTCAGGACGCCGGCATCCTCGTCGCCATGTAAAGTATGCGGGAGTCAAGGTAAGTAATAAACCTTCTTTATTTACTTTGTATTAACCGGTGTCCCACACAGCGTCCTTCCCATCCACTCCGTCTCTCACCAACCGTCCTAATCACCAACGTTCCCTCTCACCCCCAACATTCTATATACTTTAGAGCTCGCACGCAGGCGAGAAGCCAGAGTGAATTACATTAATTATTAACACATATTTGGCATACAACAGAACTCAAACGGGTTATTGAAGCTCCTGGGCCTAAATATGGATAATGGGGAAATAAATGGGTTTCTACTAGATCTTAAACATACCTCTATGGCATATTTGGAAGTGCTAGGCTTAGAAAAGGACATTTGTGACACTATGTCAAATTATGAAATCATAATAAAAAGAAATCAAGACTATGGGACATGGCTAAGAATGTTGATATTCTGCATACCAAGAAAAGGTACAATTAATGTTCACACCAGAGCTTTGTTATGAGCAAACCATGCAGCTATTTGATTAAGGTATGTTCTTTGGAACTTAAAACGTTTTATACTACAATTGCGATTTAACCTTTTGCCCACAATGGAATGTATTGGCAAATGGCAACACATTCAAGTATCAGAATGTTGCTGAAAACTTTGTCACCTTGCTGTAGAGTCCAGCCGTCACATATTAACGGACTGTATCTTTTAAAAAATATATTATAATAGAGGTTCTAGATTATGTCACACATTGGGAACAACCAATTATGGTCTACTCTAGTCTATAATTATCATCTGCTGCATTTGCAATATGGAAAGAAGCACAACATTTTTGATATCTATGTCCTTGTATGTTGACAGATCCCTTTTAGATCACATTATGGATGTCTTTTATATATAGGTATAAATCTTGTTTTGATATTAATCTTTTTAGTATAATCTATTTTAATTAATGAATTTCTGTTTTCTTCTTTTTATCTAATTTGTTTTACTTTTATGCGTTGAAAGTTTGTCATTAATTATTGCGCAATAAAACAAATGTAACATTCCACTCTAAAATGGGGACCACAAGGACTGATAAAGTCAGACATTAATTCTTCATTTCTTTTGTACATGTTGTGCAGATATAACAACACGCAGTGCAATGTATGTGCATTGGTGTGCCCACACAACAAATCACGTATTCACTAAAAAGCTACGAGGTGGAGGTAAATTCCCACCGGGAATCACATGTCTTCACTAGCTAGGTGTACGCACAGATGCTAACAGTAGATACTTATATATTAATTCATAGTTGATGAGTCTTACAAGTGAGGACCCTTGCAAGACAAAATGCATAAATAGTTCCTCCTAGAACAACGGTAGCCTGGAATACTATATGGTAACACTCATCAACAAACGAACAAGTTAATTAACGGAACACCACACAAAAAAGTATCTATGCCAATAGACATTTATCTATCTATTTACAGTCGATATCAAGAGATAGATGTGATAAAGAGACTTCAAATACAGGCAGCTATACTGCTCGATCATGTTTGACAAATTTTGCATTATTTGGAAATTACATATATTTATTTCTGTATTTCTAATGTCGGCTTGTTTCCCTATAGACGATCTAAACATGAGAGAAACATGAAAAGAAGTGGTGTTCCTGATCTAAAAGCTAGAAAAACAAGTAGGCAGGTATACAAGTGAATATTATTCTGATGTCTAAAACAATCTTCTCACTTATTAGTGTCACAATAATAGGCACCATAATTATAAGTAAAATATTGAATTAATTTCATGATTAATGAATGTACTGATAAAAATAAGTGTTAAAAAAGGAAGATAACAAAAAAGGTCTTCAAACAATGAGGGTAATATAACACACGGTTTGTTACTGTTTGAATTGTAGATATCAAGAAACAAATTTATACGACACGGGAGCCTATCTATGTAGAATGGTTTAATGTTTCTGTCCTGATGAAGGCGGTAGTACACGAAGAGAGCAACATACAGTGAGCTCGACAAATTTGAAAAACAATGGGCCTCATTACAAGTGGGGCACTTAAATCGGCTGGTAAATCGGTCAAACAGAATTACTGTTACTGCTGTGGTGTCTGGTGGAATAACCGCCACTTCACAGGTTGACGGGAGCATGCATAAACCATCAGCGCTAACAGTAATTCTGTCGGGTGGAATTATCGCTGAAAATCAATTTACAACAGTAAATCCGCCAAGTTTCAGCTGAATTTTTAGTGTTCCTGCCTGAAGAATTGGGGAATTAACAAATTGTCATTCCACCAGTGAAATTACGCAGTTGCAATTCCATCAGTGAAATTACTGCTGGGCAGAAATAGCAGCATTTCGCAAACGGGAAGCTCAGCAGCAGCCATCTTTAAAAACACAATACATCTTCAATCCACCATTTCCCTTTGCCATCCAGCAACCAAACTTAGTGGAAACATGCCAGGAGACAAGGGCAAGATGAGAATACTGGAACTGAGGCCCGTAAAACTAGATTCAGTGAAACAGAGCAGCAGGTATTGGCAGATGCGGTGGTGGCCAATGCTGTTGATATCAAATCAGCACAAAACATCTGTATGCAGCAAGAGCACAATATGGGCCAGCATAAAGGACAAGGTTAGGGCAGAGCAGCGGACGTGGAAGACTGCAGGAAGAGGTGGAATGAGTTCAAGGCGCGTGTCCGCAGTCTCCTTGCCGCTCATTACCGTGAGATGACCGCCACTGGAGGAGGCACAGTGCAGCTACTGTACCTAATCCCCTAGGTGGAGAGAGCAGCAAGCATTCTTCACATGGAAGGGATAGATGGAATTGGAGCAGCAGAAGAGGGACCAGGAAGCCAGCCAGAACCAGGTGAGTACAAAAATACATCCTGGGGGCAGGGTAATGTGAAGGCAGGGCATGTGTCCCAGACAGCATTAGGCTAATACACAGGTGACTCTCTCAGCCAGCATTAAGCTAACACACAGGTGACAATGTTGATGTTTAGACCCTTGCTGGCTCACCATCAACAATGCAAGAGGAATATGTATGACGACGCATTTCAGGTCTACACCTGGAAGCTGCACCATGTGGCAAAACATGTAAACAAACGTAATTACTGCAGACGCCACAGGACCGGTATGTGATCCATATACGTAGATGGACCCATGCACCGGACCATTCCCTGCGTTCTGTGCATGTACCTGCCACAGTATAAAAGACAACTGAATCTAGGTCTTTACTCTCATTACAGTCACATAAGGCAGCTACGGTGAAGGTATCAGTGGCCGTGATCTAGTGCCTCCACATGCTGTCGCATCAACACAGCAGTAGACCCTTCAACCTCAAGCACCTCCTCTGCCACCCATGCACTCCAGACATCAGACAGTCAGCACAAGATCCCAGCCAAACATGCTGGATCTAGGGTGTACCCTGAAGCAGCTGCCACCACTACTGGCGTTGTCACCCCCGTAGTGTTCTCTGCACTGGCCACTGCCGCCAAGCGGCCTACTTCCACATCTGTTGCTGCACCCATCAGCACCTCAGCTGCAATTCCCTTGCCGGTTGAACCATCCATCACCTCACATATCAGAATTGTGCCTGGGTCAATTCAAGCTGGATTTCCACTGGCGACCACTACTACCACTACCACCAGGCACTGTTTATTGTTCTCCAGCATTAGCTCTTTATCACTGGTGGGGCTGGAGTTGACTTGCCATCGTCCAGGCCACCCTCTCCAGCCCTGAGCTCTTCTGTGATCAGTTCTCCCCAAACCCTTCTTGATGTATAACTGCAGTCACTCACACAGCCTGATGATGGTGATGACGCTTTGGGTGGTGGCAATGAACAATCTTTGAGAGTGATGTCACACCCACCACCTCATCTGTTCGCCTAACTGCTGCCCTCCACAGTGATGCCTTATCTGCCATATGGGAGAGGCTCACAAGAATGGAGCAGCAGCAGGAGAGGATGGAAGAGCTCACAGAGCTCCATCTGCAGCATACACAGGCAATGTGGATGCCATGGAAGGGGCCACAAGGAGAATAGCCAGGGAAATGGCACATCAGTGCCAACACCTACCTCAATCTTCAGTGGCGAATACTGTGGTGGGCCAGAGGGTGCAGGACCTTACTGAGGCACTGTCATCTGGCATGGAAAATATCCAGAAGACACTTCTCCTCACGATGCAACACATGCGTGGTCTGGAGTCTGTCAGCTCTGCCTCTGTTACCCCACAGAAGGGTCACCTGCAGAGACACCCATAAGAGGTCATTGTGCCCCACCACTCACACACCAAAGGCACCTTCTGGTCAAGAGAAGCGGCGTAAAATATAATTGCCTGACACCAAAATGACATTGGGGATTGAGGGAGATGTGAGGGCATGGGTGTTTGGGATTGGTGCAGGTGGGAGGGCATCAGTGTTGGGGATTGAGGGAGGTGGGAGGGCATGGGTCTTACAGACTTAATACATGGAGTTTCATCACGTAAAGATCTGTAGTCTTTTGGGTCGTGTCAGATTTAAATGCAGTGATGTACTATTATGTGTATGGTGGATATTGTTTTCAGAAAGAAATTGTCTATCAATTATTGATGCTGCATGCGCCCATCCCTTCCTTCTGCAAGGCCATCCTGTGCTGGACTACCAACCCATGTCTCATCACCCTCCTACTCTGAGCATGCCTTTGCCACATCCTGCTCAGCAGGAAATAGCACATTGCTCCTGATGCACATATTATGCTGCATCAGACACACAAGCACTGTCTTCCCAACCTTCTCTGGACTGTACATAAGTGCCCCTCCACTTCTGTGGAGGCACCAGAATCTACCTTTCAAAAGTCCAAATGTGCTTTCTTTGCATGCCATGGTCCTTGTGTGTGCCTCGTTGTAGGCAATTTGATGTGGCGCCCCAGGTTTCTTTATTGGGGTCATAAGTCATGTTAGAAGTGGGTAGTGTGAGGATGTTGAAGAAGGAAGCTGACACAAAGGTGGCACAGTGCTGGTTATAGACTCATTTATGGAAAAAAAGACCCTCACTGTCCCTATCATGTAAGAGGGTTTTTCCTGCCTCAAACTAATACTAGAGGATCCGTCAGAATGTCTGTCAAAATCAAAGTCCACCATCCTGTGTCACAACCTACTTGTGAGGGGTCAGAAATGAGACGGACACAAAGTTGTAGGGTTCTCAACATTCACCATGTTTTATTAAACAAAAAGGGTGGGATGAAGACCTATCTATCCCTATCCTAACGAGAATGTCCCTACCTGTCAAACTAAAACTAAAGCAAGTTAACCTTGTGTCCAGTTAGCATCTGACCCTCACACTAACATATACGAAAATGTGCAAGAAAATTGTCTCTGATTCCAACCCAACAAATGATAGTGTGAAAGTTCAAAATAGATAATTCCAGCAAAGGCAATCCTTGTATTCAGGAGTTGGCTTCCTTCCCCCGAAACCAATTCAGGAAGCCTATGGGAATATGCGGTTCTAATAATGTTCTTGTCAAATGAACGAAAAATGTCTTTTCCACACAAAGCGACTCCGTTAGCAAAGCAAAATGTCTCATCCATAGAATACTGTTGTCAGAATAGAAAAACACTTATCCTCTCCACAATGTCCTTTCTTAGAATGGCAAAACCAAATGTCTCTTTCATAGAACACTTTTCTCAAGATGGCAAAAACCAAATGTCTCTTCATACAATTGTTCCTTTCCTGGTTCACTCTCCCGCCAGGAATATCTCCTTTTGGTCTCATAAAGTTTTATTTTTTATTTATTGGTTATTTGTAATGAGCATATTGTTACGCTCACCTGGCTCCCACAGAGGCGTCGATCAGAACTGGACAGCTGCGGTCTCCACCAATGTGACGCGTAGGGCCGAGATGACGGACTGGACTGGCCCACCTAGCTTCGTTTGCTTGGCCAGTAGGAATATTCTTCTGCAAATGGAGAAAGGGAATTAACCACTCATGGAGTTGAGCATAAATCCCCCCACTCCCGCTGTTCTCCCCACAGATCACCTTTGATGTCCCCTCTTATGGTCTCACCTGATGGTTTGAGAAGATGAGCTCTCCATCCTGCATTGAGCGCAGGGACGCGTTGATAACCAGTTGCTTCACTGGTTCGAAGGAATTGGTGAGTTCCAGAACAATATTGACTCCGAGATTCCCGGCAAAGACGCCTTAAGTATAAAGTTCGTAAGAGTTCAAATGCCTGACTTTCACTCTTGTCCGATTCCTTGCAGGTTGCAGCTTGACCCTAATGAAGAGTTCCTTGTGGCAACCGGTAGTATTCTGGTAAGGATTTGTATTTTCCAACACAGTTCTATAAAATAATGTCAATATGTAACCTGTTGCTTTGTCCATTATTCAGGCGCTGAGAGAAAGTATGAAGTCTCGGAGAATAATACCTCCGGTGGTAAAATCAAGTAAGTCTATTGTGGTGAGGAGGGTTCCCCTTGTTAGTCCCTTTGTTTCACATTGCTGTCCTTTTGTTTCCCCTTAGGGGCCGGGGTTCGGCGAAGATGCAGAGGAAGCTGTGCCGACCCGTGAAGAGGAATAGTACCCCCGGTGGTAAAATCAGGTAAGTCTATGGGGGGGGTAACTAATATTCCTCTGTGTATTCCCTTGGCTCACCTTGCTGTTCTTGTCTTCTCCTTAGATGCCAGAGTGCGGCAGGAACATGCATGAGGATGCGGTGGAATGTGAAGATGCTGTGAAGGCAGGTGAGTTCAGCGCGGCGCTGCAGCAGGCGAGGCGATGCGCATAAAATAACTTCTTTCTTCCAGCTCGAAGGCGCGATGGATCGGGAATTCAGGTAAGGATCAAGGTATTGCTCTTGTTCTAACCTTTTCTCCTTCTTTCTCCCTTTTTCTAGGAGCTCCAAACTCGAGGCGGGCGTGGCAGAAGGCTGGATGCAGACTTGCAGGCACGGTGAGCATTACGCTGCTGGATGCAGAATAACGCGAAGTGTGTGCTGCTCTTCGGGCGTGGTTTAAATAGCCTCCAAAATAGTCCCAGGTAAGTATTCCTCCGCAGCCCCGCCCGAGTAAAAAATAGTCCCCAAGTGAAGTAGTCCCTTCCAAGCCTCTTTTGGCTTGGAGCTCTTGCAGCATTGTCTGCATCAGGTAAGTTTGCAGCATGGTCTGCATCAGGTAAGTTTTAATCTATGAGCCTGGCGCCTATGGCGCCAGGCCCGACTCTCCATATGAGCCTGGCGCCATAGGCGCCTGGTCTGGACCCAAATAGCCCCTAGCAGGGGTTGTTGGGCTTGCTTAGGATAACCTGATGCCTGCTTCCGGGGTTGCCGGACTTGGCCTGGGTCCCCGGGGGTAGGCATCATGACAGCTATACAGCAGAATTGTGTTTCGAGGGGCAGCAAAACAAGGGAGGAGTAGATGGGAGAAATAAACCCCAATAAAGTTCCTACTAGGTCTTGAGACATTTGGATTGTGCAAGTGCAGTAACAGAAACATGGGAGGGGGTAGGAAGGGAATTGTAGGTAGGTGACAAACAGGGGAAGAGACAGACAGTAACTTCCTTAATACGTCCTGAGACAAATCGGGGCATACAAGTGCAGAAACAAAATAAGGGGAGATGGGTAGGAAGGGGAGTGAAGTGGGGGAAGAGCAAGGGAAGAGACAGACAGTAACGCCCCTTCTAGGTCATGAGACAAATCAGGGTGTGCAAGTGCAATAACAGAAAGTTAGGAGAGAGGGGGTGAAGGGGAGTGTAAGTAGTGGATGAGTAGGGGAAGAGATGGACAGTAATGTCCCTACAAGGTCGTGAGACAATTCGGGGCGTGCAAGTGCAATAACAGAAAGAGGCGGGAGAGGGAGGAAGGGAGGTGCAGGGTTATGTTCAGGGAGAAGGAAGAGAAGGGGTCATTAAGTACGGGTGAAAAAGGTTACAGCACAGCACAGATTGGAATGAAGAAAATGACATAGGACCGGGTGCACAATGGGAAAGCCTCACCCTACGGTGAGGGGGTTACATCACAAATGCAGGTACAGGTAGGTCACATGTAAAATGGGAAATCCTCAGCCTATGGTGAGGTGGCTGCATTACATATGCAGATGCAAGGTAGGTCACATGCAAAATGGGAAAGCCTCATCCTATGGTGAGGGGGGGCTACATCACAATGCAGGTACAAGGTAGGTCACAAGCAACATTGTATTGCCTCACCCCATGATTGTGGGGGGCTACAGCAACAATGCAGGAACAGTAGGTAGAAAGCAGGGACAATTATGGTACATTAACAGGCTGGTAGTGCTACGCCTCATGGAACAGTGCAGTTAGTGGCTCCAAAAGAAAACGAGATTCAGTGGGAATCCAAATGAAGTAGCGCACTGCCGAAAGTCAAAAGTAAGTGGCATAGGCAGGTGAAAAGTATCCAAAGTCGGATAAAGCATGTTCGAAGAGTAGATCTGTATGATGCAGTGGGATTATCTGGGCAGAAATGTATAGTGTTTCACACCGGGCCGCCAAAAGCCCCTGACAGGCCCAATAAGGCAACAGCCTCTTAAGGGGGCCTTCTGAGGGGGATGCCTGCAAAAAGAACTGTGTTTTCTTTCTGGCAGCCTCCAATCGGAGGCACGGAAAGCAGCCATAGATGAAGAAGCTGATAGTAGGGGATCACGGGCCGCATCCTGCACCGGACTAGTTTGTAAAATCAGGAGCAGGCAGCCATCTTCAAGGGGAGCTTGAGCTCCATGGATTGAAAGTCATTTCGGCATTGGCCTCCTCTGACAATGCAGTGTGCTGCAGGAGGGGCTTGGATGCCTTACCCCTGGTGGAAATGGAGATCCCCTGGTATACTCTCCTGCCAGGTATCACTTTCCAAAAAGCATCATTACCGCATACTCTTATCAACTCTTTCTGCAATCTTCCTTCCACTTTAGGTATCACACAAGCATACTTCTTCAATTACTCAATTGATTGACTTCAGTGGTTACTTGTACCAATTTCCACTCATGCAGAAATTTCATTTATAAGGGTTTGTTCAAGCTCTGTCTGTCAATCCTCCTTTTAATCTCTGTTGGGTCGTGGCAATGCTTATCACAGATTTCCCCCAACTAATATCTCATGTTAGGAGAACTGAACAACTTTTGCTTCCTTATTTCTCTTACAATGCCTCTTGACTTATGGCAATGTGGTTTCCAGATTTCCCTCAACTGACATCTCATGTCAGGAAAATTGTATTGTGTTTGCCTCTTTATTTAACTCTCGAAGTCTCTTGGCTTATGGCAGTGCTGATCCCAAGCATCCCCCAACTGACATTCTATGTCAGGAGACTTGCACCATGTTTGCCTTCTCTTTATAACCTCATTCGGTCGATATTCTAAAGTATTTTTCATATACTTGTTAATGTGTCTGCACGTCCCGGGCCCCCTTTTCTCTCAGGCTGACTCACCCGTAACACTTGCCGTTGCAGCGAGCGTCTTTCACGGGCAGGCTCCCCCTTCTGCACAAAGGGCCGTTCGGTTCTCGCGTTGGTATGGGCTGCCTAAAGACACATTTCCTCCCCATTGACTCCTTGCTCTTCTTTGTCCTAATACCCCACGTCTTATGGGAATAGGGGTCCAGATAGGTTTTAGACTTTACATGGTGATATTGCTTTAAACACTTGTTGGAATAGAGATTGTTTGAGCCAGGAGAGGTTAAAATGTACATTATGTGAATTAGTGATACAATACTTGACTTCACTTTACAATAAGCCATTGATGTTTTAACAATTTGGGTTTCAGGGGGGGTATGGAAGAATCAGGTGCCATTGTGATTTTTTTTTAAAAACAATTTAAATTATTTAGCACATTGGTTTACACAGAAAGGAAAACCTTTGGCTATCATTTCAAGAGGAGAAAAGAAAGACAAGAGTGTTCTTTTTAACAAAAACCACAACAAAAAAAATATATATAAAAAAAACATAATTTAGCATGTAAATCTCAACTAGTGGCCCTTATTGGCTACCAATCTTAAAGTTCATTAAAATTTGTGTTCCACAATTTAAACCAGGGTCCATATAGTTTCTTTTCTCTTCTTGTTTTATTTTGTTTGTTTTAATATTGTACATAGTGTTGAACTGGAGAGTTCTTCGAGTCTTTGTCATTGTCCTGGATTTGTCTCAACTCCCTCCAGTTTTCTGAAGATGACCAACAGAAGTTTTGTTACTGCAATGTTATTCGAGATCTTTCCTCCTTCCAACAAATGTGACCACCAGAAATCAATTTCCTTCAATTTGAAGTTCTGCCATATGTGGCCTAGGTAAGTCTGTCGTTCTTGTCTCAAATGAGGGCATTCCAACAATAGATGTTTCAAAATTTCTGCCTTTGTGGCATTCTTGCATAGTCTACATTCCTTTTAATCCTTTTTCGTTCTTTTCCTTTAGTTATTTGTTCGACTTGGCCAAAGGTTAAGGCGTAATTTTAAGAAGCCCATTCTCAGGAACCAATTAGGAAATAGTGTTAAATATTTCGGTAGCTTATTCAATTTGCGCAGGACAGCCCAAAAGTCTTCATATCCTTGGTATTTGTAGAGATCTTCCAATGTTTCAATCCAATCTCTGGTGTACATTTCTTTTTTTCACTTGATCCGGGTTGTTTAGTAAGGACTCTTTTGTTTCATTCAAGTTATACAGGATTGCCTAGCATGCCTTAGACCATTCAGTTAAAGATCGTTTTCGATTTCTCGTCGATTGCTTTTTTGATAGCTGCGAAGCCCCCCTTAGTATTTGGTTCGAAGCATTTTCTGAAGAATTATATTATCTTCCATTAAACGATGACTTTTAGAGAAGATAGTGCCAGTTCTCTTCAAATGATTTGAATTGGAAAGGATTTTGGCAAACCCAAGGTTGTTCTCCAGAATTTGCCTTCTAAACCAGGCCATATATTGGCGTCCAAAAGTAGCGATGTTTGGGAACCATAGGTGAGAATTGCCACCACTTTTGCTCGATAAAAGTGTATCAGGGGTTTCATGGAGAATCGACAGAATCGTGCCAAGAGGATCTTTGCTTGTCCCGTCAGGTTTTTGAGTTTGTTTTTCAACTCGTGACGTCTTGGTGCTTCGTTTCTGTCTGAATTAACACAAATGCCCAGGTATGTAATTTTAGACACTTCTTTTATCTTTATTCTGTTTAAGTACCATTACGCAGTTTTTGTGTTTTTTCCTTTCTTATTGTTAGTGAATGTCAAAATCATTGATTTTTCCGGGTTTATAATCATTTTATTTTTGCTACATATGCCTCCAAAGCAGATAATTGATGTTGAAGGCCTATTGGGGTCTGATCAATTAAGACTATGTCGTCCGCATATATCAGTCTTCCAATCGGAATGTTAGCCGGAAAGATTCTTGAGCCTACAAAGGCGTCCTCCATGTCTGAGGAATTCAAGTAATATAATAGCTTGAGCCCGATTGTCGTGGGGATTGTTTCAGACAGGAGCCCCGCTTTGTTCAGCTTCACTTTAATTGATGTATTTGTATGTAATTCTTTTATATTGTACAATATTTCTTCCAGGCATTTCCAGTTTTCCAATTTTCTCCACATCCCCTCTCGATCTACTGTGTCGAAAAAAGCCTTAAATAGATCTCTAAAGGCCATATAGATTTTCACCTCTTTATTTTTAAGGGTTCGTGCTTTCAGTAGATTTAGAATAAAGATGTTTAGCGGAGTACCTAGCCCTTTTACAAAGTCTGATTGTCTGATTGCCACTCATCTTTGTGGCCAGCTTGCGTTGCCCACTTAGACAGGGATTTTAGTAATATAGTGGCAACATTTTTTCCTGCCACGTCTAGTAGGGCGATGGGCCTGTAGTTTTCTGGGTCAGTTCTTAACCCCTTTTTGAAGATTGGCACCACAACACTTGTTTTCCAGGAGTTCGGTATTTTTCCTGATTGCAGAATATATTTAAAAAGTTGATTTAGTATTTTTGCCCATTCCACTGGGTCCTTTTTCAATCCTTCGTTCGTCAGACCATCTGGGCCTGGAGCTCTAGAGTTCTTTAATTTTTTATAAGTTCTTCTAGCGTCCCTCTGTCAATGTCCAATGAGCTTTCATCTGTTCTTCCTGAGTTCTATTTGTTTGTTGTAGGTCCTTGTATCGTTTGTCTTCGTTCAAAGTGTGCTTGCCATTGCTTCCCTGAGATTGCATTAGATGTTAGGGCATCTTGTGAGGTCTCCTTGCTGTTTATCAAAGCCCACGTTTCTGCAGAGTTTCTCTTACATATTGTCTTAATGATGGCCTGCGAATCATGGTTTAACATTGACTTCTTATGAATTTTTATTCAGTTATGAAACGTTTGTTTGAATTTCCTTTTTTCCTCCGTTATGTTCGTCTTGACTGCAGACGCTGCTAGCGGACTTTGGCCTGGTAGATGTGTGGAGAGCGAGACACCCGGGCGTAAGGCAATACTCGCACTATTCGGCTCCGCATCAACTGCATATGAGGCTTGACTACTTCTTTGCCACTCCGGACATAGTCGCGGAGTGCGACCATATAGACTACAGGGCGAGAGTTCTCTCTGATCACTCGCCCCTGGTCCTGTGGTGGCAGCATTGCCCCCCAAGGGCGCGCATACCAACATGGCGCCTCAGGGCGGAGGCGCTCAAGGACCCAGTCTTCAGAGAAGACATAAGAGAGGAGATTATTGCTTACTTTGAGGTGAATACTGGTAGTGTAAAGTCGGCCGGTACTTTATGGGAAGCTTTTAAAGTTGTAATGCGGGGGATCGCCATTGCGAAGTCAAAGGGAGTGATGGGCGGAGTCCTAGCTGATCTGCATAGAGCTGAGATTGAGCTGGAAAGAGAGTTGGAAGGTGATGGGATCGATACGGAGGTAGTCTCCAAATTACAACAGACGTGCGCAGAATACTGGGACAGGCTCTGTAACCTAAACTATAAAAAGTATATAGAGAGACAGCATGCGGGAGGAGACAAAACGGGCCGACTTCTAGCGTGGTTGTACAAGAGCGAAACCCCGAGATCCCCGATTCGATTGGTAATCAATGAAGTGGGCGAGGAGGTGGACACCCAAGAAGGTGTAAATAGGGCATTTGTGGAATACTATAAGGCATTATATGAGGATGGTGAGGGGGGCAGCCAGGAGGAGATAGACGAGGTACTGGAAGATATAGGCCTGCCTAAGGTCAGTGACGAGGAGAGAGAGGAGCTGGATGCTCCGATCACTCTGGAAGAGTTGAAAGAGATTGTGAGGCAGTTACCCACCAGCAAGGCTCCAGGTGCAGACGGGTTCCCTAGTGAATTTTATAAAGTGTATGGAGAGGAGGTGCTCCCGCCCATGCTAGAAATGCTTAACGAAGCGTTCGAGGTGGGACGGTTGCCAGAGTCACTCAGGGAGGCGATTATAATACCGCTCCCTAAGCCCAATAAACCGGGACACAGTTGCGGCTCCTACAGGCCCCTGTCGATGCTCAACCAGGACAGCAAGATCCTGACAGCTGTCCTGGCTAACAGAATGCGGAGAGTGATCGGCACGTTGATCCACCCTGACCAAACGGGCTATGTCCCGAACAGGAACATCACTCACAACCACAGACGCCTCCACCGGGTTGTCGAATGGGGGTGTAGTGATGATGGTGAAATGGCGATAGTGGCATTGGACGCGGTTAAAGCGTTCGACTTTGTTAAGTGGCCGTGGTTGCTGACGGCCCTGGGAGGGTATGGAATGGGGCCAGGCTACATTAGGTGGGCCGAGATGTTATACAGTGCACCACTGGCCAGGGTCCGCACGGGTGCAGTGGTGTTGGAAAGATGGCAGCTGGGCAGAGGCACTAGACAGGGGTGCCCCTGGTCCCCAATGTTGTACATATTGGCCCTCGAACCCCTAGCAATTTACCTCCGGCAGCAATATGACCCGATCGGTATCGAGGTGGGAGGGGAGTGTCACCTTATATCCCTGTATGCAGATGATATGCTACTATATCTGAGATACCCAGAAGAAAATCTGCGGTATGTCTTGGAGGTGATGGAGAGATATGCCCGGCTGTCCGGTATAGCGGTGAACCCCCAGAAATCTACTCTATTTCCGCTGGGTAGCTATGTGGGGACTCCTGTGGAGAGGTTGCCAGTGTTGCAGACCCCGTGGGCGACGAGCTCTTTCCGGTACCTGGGAATAGACGTGTATCACACGAAAGAGGAAGAACATAGGCACAATACTGAACTAGCCATTGAGAAGATTAAGAAATGTATGAGGTTCTGGGAGAGATTGCCATTAGCGATGATGGGCCGGGGTGCTATGCTCAAAATGGTGGTACTACCTAGGCTTTTGCATTACTTCAACAACATCCCATATATGATACCCAAGAAGTTTTTTGTAAAGCTGCACAGTATGTGCAGGGAATTCCTGTGGCACGGTACCCGGAACAGAGTTGCATTATGGAAGCTGCAGAACTTCTACGAGAAAGGCGGTATTAAACTGCCGAATTGTGAAGCCTACTATGTGGCAGCGCAACTGCAATATGTGGCCAGGTGGCTCTCCGATGATGAGACCCCTGAACACAGGCTGCTCGGGAGGGACTGTACCCCCTTTTATCTGCGGGAGATGATCTGGGTGGCCAGCGCAAACATGAGGGAGCGTTCTAGAATGCTGGCCTTGGGGCGGAACATGTGGCGCCGAGCCTGTCGGATGATGGGGGACCCTTTGCCGTGTGTTCCGCAGATACCACTGGTCGCACTGGCGAGTGGAGACAGGCAGCTGAGGGCGATCATCAGGACATACTGGGAGTCAGTGGGGCTAGTCACCATGGGAGACATTTGCCAGGACGGGACCATTATGGAGTTCGAAGAACTTGAGGAGGTGTCGGGATTGCATAGAGGCCAATATGTCACTTATCATAGGGTAGTGCAGGAGATCCGGAGTAGGTGGCCTGAAACTATCCTGGCGGATGAACCGGATGCTACGGTTGAGATAATATATGACACATCGGAGGGCGGACATGAGGTCTCTAGATTGTATGAGATGTTGATGACTAAGGTCGGGAATGACCTAGTGCACTTGAGATTGGAATGGGAAACAGAGATGGGGGCCCCGATGGCAGACGGGCTGTGGGAGCGTGCGTTGGGATATCACAAGAAGGTGTCGAGAAATGCCAGGTTCAAACAGATACAGCTATATATAACACATAGGGCGTACATGACCCCCCTGAGAATATCCAAGTTTCGGAACACTGGACGCCAGGCGTGCCCTAAGTGTGACAAGGAGAATGCTGACATGATACACATGTTCTGGGCATGCCCAGTAATCGCAAGCTACTGGGGTGAAGTGGCGCAGAAACTAGCAGGAAAGGGTGTCACGCTCAAAGTAGATTCGGCCTGGGGCTGCTTGCTGGGGGGGTATCCCAGAGCGTGAAAACTCAAACATGTTGATAAACTGAGAGATTTGGCATATGTGCTTGCGAAACGTAGGATCGCCATGGGATGGAAGGAGTGTCATAAGCCACGGGTGGAGGTCTGGTGGAGGGACCTACAAAAATGGGCGGAGGCTGAAACAGTGGTGTGGCAAGATGCTAGTAATGCGGGGGAGGACGAAGAAATGGGCTCCCTCACGGCATGGAAATTACTGATAGCTGAACTGTTTGGAGCAGTGCCGGCTCCTGTTGAATCCGAGGACGACGATACCCTGCCGCACGAAGCGGATACTGAATGCGAAAACCATACAGGCTCATAGGGGGGGAGGGATGGGGATTGCGGTGTTTATGTTGTTTAATGTGTTTATTTATGTTCAGTTGTATTGTTGTTTGGTTTGAATGAAATAAAAATATATTTTAAAAAAAAAATGTTCGTCTTGAGTGAGTCTTTTAGCTGCTTTAATTCTTTCCTCAAGGTTCTTTTTTTTGCTACCACCACTTGGTCGCATACATGCCCATGTGTCATTGTAGGTTTAGCGCTGCCGGGCTTACTATTGATGTGAACATTTTTTAGTAGCGGCGCATAATCGATAGTCTGCATCACTGGCTTTAACTGGAGATCACTGATCATTGTTGATAGATTCTCATTCAATTTTGGCAGTTTCGCTGGATTCACTCTCATTCGGTTTCTCCCTGAATTAATTTCTAGTTGGAATGGGTATTTTTCCTGTTCCCTTTTCGATGAAGGCCTTAAACATGTGAGCTTGCCGGGTTATGGTCACTTGACTGTGTGGTTTTTACCTCAAGTTTTTGAATAACTGTTGATAAATTGGTTGGTTGAGGTAGTGACGTAATCTAGGATCGCTTCGGTTTTCAGGCCTCTCCACGTTGATTTCCCCGGGATGTCACCTACCGTGATTCCATTTAAGATTATACAATCTCTTGATTGCATGGTAGCCCTCCAGTTTGCTCCTCTTTTTTGTTTCATTGTCGCCACTTTGAGTAGGTTTTCTAATGGATTGTTGTTTTCATCCAGACAGGTACAATTCAAATCGCCCACCAGTATTATCCTAAGATCCTGCCATTTTACCGACAGATCGTCAATTACTTTCGCCACTTGTTTTGGTACGAAATAACTTTCCTTTGATCCTGGCGACCAGTAAATGTTTATCAGCAGTACGTGCTGCAGATGGTAATCATCTAGGCTGACAGGTGTTTCCATGACTAGGGCTTGAATGTATGGTGTCAAGTTCATTGAATAAATCACGTTCCAATTTAGATCCTTTTTTATTGCTATCAGCAGTCCAGCCATGGGTCTGCCTCTTTCCCCTTTCTTTGCTGGATTTATATTTACTGTGTAGCCTTCTATCAAGGGAGTTTCTCTCAGCCACGTTTCTTGCACGCATAATATGTCTGGCATGTTTTTTCCACATTCATTTTTTGTTAGAAGGTGGTTGAAACCCCTTGTATTCCACGTGACGAGAGGTCAGGTTTCCTTTTGCCCATTTTTTGAGCCCTATAGGGTCTTCATTTATCCTGCTGCCAAGTTAGCCAACCAAACCCATCTCTCCTGTTCTTCAACATGTTGTTGAATTACTTGAGATTGTTTCATAGTTTTTTTATGCGTTTCATATGCATCTTGAAATCGAACTTTCTTAGCGTTTATTCCTTGTTCGGCAGCATCCAAGTCCCCTTCGTTTGGTGTTATTTTCTGTTAGCTTAAATCACATATTCCATAATGTCCTCTTTTCTGATATTATTAGTTGGTCAATAACTTGTGAGCAGGTTAAAACTTGTGTTCTGTCCGTATACATTTCATCGGGAAATTCAATCAGGGATATATCACTGGAGCTCATTATTCTCAGAGTCGGTATGTGACGAAGTAGTCTCAGTACGTTTGCCCGATTTAATATAAGACCATAATTTAAATGTTCTAATCTTTCCAAGAGTAAGCCGCTACCCTTTTTTTCAGGGATTAGCTTTCGTTTTGGTAGTCTCAAAGGACTAATCAAGAATGCTTCTTTCCCCAAGTTGTCGTCGCTTTCATCTAGGGTGCGGTCCTTGATCATCAATACTGGGGCGGTAATGTTCTTGGACTGGTTTCCCAGCTGTAATATTGGATTTTTTGGCGTAATACTTGGTCCTCCTAGCGCCATTGCTTTAGATTTTTTCTTTTGGCCGTCCTCCCCGTTAAAACCTAATAGTTTATTTGCGGGTCCCAACTCATTTGTGGTGTTCAACTTGTTTGCAACTTCAGGATTTTATAAATTCGGCTTTTGAGTTTCATTTTCTACAAGTTGTTTTTTTTTAATTTTGATTGTTCCAACTGTTGAATCTCTAGTAATTCTTCGTTTGGTTGTTCACATTCTTCTTCTTCTGAGTCGCTAGAAGTAGAGTCATTTTCATCCGCGATGGAATATGTGGACATGTTCATTAACTCCGTCTCTGAGTCATCGGTTGTTACTGCTTCCTCCTCATCTTTGTTCGTTAAGTGCCGGGTGTTATCTTTTTTTGATTATAGGTAATTTGATTACCTACCACTTTCACTATTTCCTTCGGAACTGTCAAACATTTGAAAAAAGTTTTACTTTGGTTTGATTTTCGTTCCCCCGGAAGCTCTTGGTTTTGTTTTTTTTGTTTTTTTAGCTACTTGTGCTGTTTGCATGAGCCTAGTTTTCTGTTCCTTAGTGGAGGATTTCACCTTTGATTGTGCTAAGGCGTTCTCCACCGTCTGATTCAAGTTCTTTTTTTAAAAAATTTCGCACAGTTTTGGATTCCGATTATCAACCGGAAATGAATCTATTTCACTTCCTGGGTGTAAAACATCTAAGATTGAAGTTTGTATTTGTTGACCAATCTTGATGTTCTGTGTTACTTTTTCTTGTTGGACGTTTTTCAATTCCTCCCTTTCAGGTGTCACTGTACCAGTAAGTGAGGTAGGTTTGGAGATGTTCTGCATCATGTCATTTGTTCCATTCTTTCGTTCTCCTCTGTTCTGCACTGAGGCAGAAGTTTCATTCGTCCTACCTTCCATTGATGATGTAATGTGCACAGTCGAATTTCTCAGGTCCTTTAAGTTCTGCTCTTCGATTACTTTTTTGGAATAATCTTCAGATTTTTCTTCGTTTAGATTTTTTTCAATTTGTGGTTGTGTTTTTGGTAATTCCTTCAAGTGTATTGTGGAACAATCAAAGCTTCTAAGTGATTCTCTTGTTGGATTTTTCCACCGATTTTCTTTCTCTTTCATTATCGGCTCTAGGATAGTATGCAGCATATCCAAGATTCTTTGCTCCACGTTTTGCATGTTTTTTTGTAATGCCGTAATGAATCCTTCCATAAATATTGTTTTTGTATGTACCATTGCTAACAAAGTCGTATGATCTTTTAACGTTTCCGTTGCATCTTCATGTAACTTCATGTAGGGGGCCAATATTGCTGCCATTGTTGTTCTCATCATAAAGTGGTATTTTTCTCGTTTTTCTTCCGATTGCCCAGTTTTTGGGTCCGGGTCGGCCCTCTTATTACAGGGTTCGTCTATTGGTGGTGGGGCTATCAAATCAGGCTCCTGACCCTTATCTGTTTGATTTGTCTGGTTTTTCATTCCCCCGTCCGTTGTTTGTGTTGCCATCTCTGCTGTCTGATGTTCGTTCTCAGTTACACCTGAGTTTTCCAAGAATAGGCCATCGGGAATTTCATTTGATGTAAATTTTTCGGAATTTATTTTTTGAGGGTATAACTTGGAGTACTTTTGTCCCAGTTTAATAGCGAAGTGTTTGTTTCTATCTTGGGCGTCCCCCGAGGATAACGTTCGAGGTTTCCATATTTTTTTTCTCCAGATGACTTCGGAGTATTTGTTTAATCTTTTGTTGCACTCTGGTCACCATTGGTCTTTTTTTCCAGTGGTTTATCAGTGGTATTAGGTTCTGTTGGTGGGTTTCCTTCTAGTAATTGATTTACTTCATTTTCCTTAAATGCAATTCCTACTGGTTCATTTAGGCTTACTTCAATTGCGCCTAATGGGTTTACAAGGGCATCGTCCTTTAAGTATTCATCCTTTCTTTTTAGTTCTGGATAGTGAATATTTGTGTCAAGGGCTTCGTTTAAATTGGCTAGGCAGAGTCCTCTCCCAGCCCTAGCGTCAGCCGTACTTCCCTGGAGCTTTTGGAGCAGTTCCGGCTCGCTCCTGTCTTCTAGCGCATTGATCGTATGCTTGCCAATTTCAGGGTTACTGCTCTCAGCCCTGGGTTTTTTGAAATTATCGTCCGGGTAGAGGCTCAGCCCTGTTCTCTTACCGATCTTCACCTCTCTCAGGAACGGTACGGGCATTTCCCCCTTGTTCAGATCTTCAATTTCTGATGTGGAAGGTCCTGGGTGAGATACCTGAACAGCCTCATTGCCATTGGATGATCGAATGTTTTCCATATTCTCCTTCATTAATGATTGGGCCTCTTGTGTATCAGCCTGTAAAAGATCACCAGTTAGCTGTTGTGGAGTAGCAATGATGTTGATATGGCCCGTTGGAGTCAGACAATCCGGTCAGATTATCATTACTCAGGTAAAATTTTGCTCTTTTCCTAGAATAGTTTGGAGGCTCTCAAAGTTGTTGACTGTTATGTCTTATTTACGATTGATCTATTTTGGTCTAACTACTTTTGTATGTTTATGTCCTTAGTGTAGTACGTTCTCTTCCGGTAGAAGGATCAAAGGGGTCACGCCCCAACAGTCTCCCTCCCCAAAAGGACTATGCCAGTAGTGACCAATAGATAATGGAGGTCTCTCCGTAGCGCTGTTGAGCAAAAACACGTTAATTATTTAGGCTACGCCTGCAGGGGTCAAGTACTCAAATTTTGTCCCACATAGATCTCTTAAAGGTACTCACGGTTGATACCAGTTGCAGGCTTTTAGCAGTTGTAGCACCTGCGATTTTCTGTCTTATTGGAGATCGCCGTCCGACCATCCACCCAGCCAAACAGCTCCAAACAGCAGCGCCCTTGTCCTCGCAGCGGGCTTACGCTGCAAGGGTGCCGGCGAGTGTTTTTGAAGAGCCGCACTTCCGGGGTAGGCGTGGCCAGGCGGCAGGGTCCGCACACGGGAAGCACAAGCACAATTTTAAAGAATAAATGCAGCGTTTAGGATCTGCGCCGCATACAGGTCCGGGAGTCAGCCTTTGTGAATGGTGTTACCACTTCACCGTAATATATTTTTCCTTCCATATGGTCCTCCCTCATGATTCAGCCCCCAGGGTGAGGATCAGGTAGTGGCCGCCTTTCCCTGGTCACATGGGAAGAAACCACTACCAGGGTTCCAGTGATGATTTCACAGAATTCATCACATACTTCTATCCCTTGCACTACAACTAAAGTCTAATATAATTTTAAAATGGCGGACAACAGCATCTACACAGAAGAGTGTCTCCTGCCAGCCCCGGACTGAGCCCTCCCCATTAATATCCCTGATTGGCCCGCAGGGTATAGAAATGTGACTAATGAAGAGTGTCAGCAGTCGGAGCGGGCCGGCATCAAAGGACGTCATTTAAGGCTATGTAAGCCTGCCCGTGTCTGTAATCATCCCCTGCGAGTCACCGACACTGCAGCGTTGGATGGGATGCCCCCAGTAGCAGGAGCAGGTTTGAAAAGATCTGCGTTTGCAGATATGCAAACTACCAGCAACACGCAATTAGCCATTTATAAATGGCAGACGACGACAGCATCGACACAGGAGCCTCTCCTGCATGCTCCGGACCGAGCCCTCCCATTGATAACCCTGATGGGCCCGCAGGGCATATAAATTTGCCCAATGAAGAGCGCCAGCCCTACTGTGACAAGACCACACAGACCAAGAAGAATACAAACCCACGACTAGATACTCAACCCGAGAAGATGGGAGTAATGAGGCTCAAGCCCCGGTATCCAAAATCACTGCTGATGGATAAAAATCTATCAGCAAGAGGAAGAAGCGCTGGCGCCAGCAGGCGAAGCTGGCCGGGATCGAAAGCAGATAATTAAGGCTATTTAAGCCTGTCTGTGCCTGTTGAGGTGTGCAAGCCACCCCACCCCCAAACAGCTTTCAACATGACGCTTAGCCAGTCCTTGTATCCTTATTTAAAATTGCAAGTCCGACTCGATTTTCTAGCATCGATCAATATCCTCTTTCTACCCTGGATAGACCCCTAACGTGTCCCTCGGCCCCACTGACATACCAAACTTCAATAAGCAACGATGCAGCAGTTCCGCCGATCCTGCCAAAAATGGCCACCTCCTCCGGTTCTAAAGCAGCACTGCACTGATGCTGCACTGCCCATGTGGCATAATCTCCTGAAAACATTTGATCTCCAGGTGAGCCCCAATTTCGCATGCATTCCATCTGCCGCTCCCTTTGAACCCCTCCCAGCAGCAAGCTACTGGGTAGGAGCCAACGCTTATGCCACCCTTGCAGTCTACCACCTACCACCTGTATGCAGGCAAGCAAGAATCTGTTGACATCACTAAAAACAGGTATTGCACATTCAACATTTGCAGTGCCATCTTCATTCCCCTCCGCCACTTCATACTTTCTACCCTGCCTCTCTCTCCACGCAACTCTCCATTCATCCTACCTGCAGCGGCCATGACCACTACTGCGGGCACATGACCCCACACTGGGCCTAACCGCACCGCCCAACTATCAGCCTGCACGCCCGAGCACACCCTGTACTCTCTTCTCTCCCTCCCCCCACCCACACCTGTAACCTCCAACTGTGTGCTCGTACCACTGCTCCCTATACCCCTCCATGACCGCCCCCTCACCGACCATTAGCATTAACCAGAACCCCCATGCCACTGCCAGCCCTGACCAGTGGCCCATGTAACTTCCAGCTCTTACCAGCATCCTTGTGACACTGCTAGCTCTGACCAGCACCCCATGCCCCTGCCAGCCCCGACCAGCACCCCCATTCTACTGCCAGCCCTGACCATCACCCCATGCCACTGCCAGCCCTGACCAGAGCCCCATGCTACTGCCAGCTCTGACCAGTGCCCCATGCCAGCGCCAGCCCTGACTAGCAACTGATGCCATTGCCAGCCCTGCCCAGTGCCCCCACAGACCCGCACAGAAAGGTGGCCGACTCTCCATCATCTACAAAGACAATCTACCCATCTGCAGCTCACCCTCCACCCCCCTCCCCAAATGCCAGTTGGTCTATCTCCCACCTCCACCATCACCTTACATGTCTCCTAGCGCCCTACCGGACCCACCAGCACCTTCAAGGACAACTTTACACAGCTCTTAACACGCAACCTCAAACGCAACTCTAAAGTCATCGCCATGAGCAACCTCAACTTTGGCGATGCTGCCACTCTCACCAGTGCCACCTCCTCCCTAGGTTACACCCAGGAAATGTGTGACCCAATACACACACAGTGGCACACACGCTTGACTGGCTACTCGATCACAACTGTGACACCACAATCCTTTCTAACACCCCTATGCGCCTGGTCAGACCACCACGCACGTCATCACATTCAGCATCACCCATCACCACAGGAGGCACACCCACCATCTCCAGATGCACCCACATCCTCACCAGTAACCGGCTACTGCCATTCCTGGCAGACCTCCTGCCTTCCCTACCCCCTTTTGGTCAGTCAATACAACACCTTGCTCACATCAGCCATCAACTCACTCACCCACCCTTAAAACACACACGCCCAAACGTTCCAAACCCACCAGCCCCTGGTTCACCTCCGAGCTACTTACCTTGCACTCCGGCTTCAGAAATCTACACGAAGGCCATATACGCTGCTAAGGCATCTGCCTATAATACCTGCATTGCAAACGCAGAGCCAAACTCCCACAAACTCTTCAAAATACTCTGAGAAATGGAATTCACCAGCGCCTCCCCCCCACCATCACCAAAGATGACACCTGGTGCAGCGAAATCCAGAATGCTCTCATCAGCAAACTCTCTGTGCTACAGAACACAATTCAACTCAAACTATCCACCATCAGTCCCAATGCCTCTCCATCCCCCCAAACTCCTGCCCTCCGTCAGCACATTCCCCTCTTCCACTTCTACCCTATCACTGATGTAGACACTACCAACTTCCTGAAAGGCCTCAAATCCTCCAGCTGTCGGGGCGATACCTGCCCTGCACCCCTTATCAAGGAATGTGCTGACCTCCTAGTACTGCGAATCACAGTCACCATAAATGCCTCATTTGCTTCCTCCTCAGTCCCCACCTCACTGAAAGAATCCTGGGACTCGCCTCTCCTCGAGAAGCCTTCTCTTGATCCAGCACTGCCAACCAATTATCGGCCTATCACCACAGTCCCCTTCATACTAAAAATCATTGACCGCGCCATCTATCTCCAAATCCAGCAACACCTTGAACTAAACCACATTCTAAGTCCTCTCCAATCCGGCTTCTACCCCAGACATGGTACAGAGACAGTTCTGATCTCAAAAACCAGCTAGATGATGCCAGAGATTCCAGAAACCTATCTCTCCATATGTTCCTCGATCTATCTGTAACGTTCGACCTTGTAGACCCCACCATCTCTGCTGCCTTCTCATCAGCAGCTACCAAATGGATTGCTTCTTTCCTTGTTGACCGCATCTCCCACAAGTTTTCTGGCAACCACGCTTCAACCCCCATTGCCTCCAACTGCGGTGTCACCCAAGACTCCTGTGTCTCACCCACCCTCTCCAATGTTTATACCAAGCCTCTCCTCGACAACCTTGACTCCCTGGGCATAAAATATATGAACTATGCGGATGACACACAAATCCTAATCTCACTTACTGGCAACCACCACCGAGACTCCCTGGATATCAGTTCCATTTGTGAAACCATCAAAATCTGGACACGGTGGGACTCTTGAGCAGAGCACCCTTCTGGGCTTTTCCAGCCTGAGTTTACAGTTCCTTTTTCCAATATCAGGACCTTCTGTGCCCAAGTCTCTTTTATGCAAAGTCTCTTGCTTCAAAGGGCCTGATGTATCACAAACAAACAAATGTTACTTCTATCAATGTTCACGTTGGGCGATTACTCTTCACCCGAGGATCCCCCTCAGCCGCGCTCCGATCCCCTTTACAATGTCCTCAATCGAGCTCAGACCAATAACTCTCTGTGGACATCCCTCAGTCAGATTCACGTTTGTCATCACAATGCAGTTCACTTAGCTTTTCAATTCACAGCATCATCATCTTGAAAAATTCAGGAATCTTAATGTCTTTTTAAACAATCCTCTGGGTTACCTTCTCCACTTTACTTAGGTCCCCCTCGTTCGGGCTCAGACCTTCCTTCACCTGCCTCCCAAAGCATTTGCCGATTCACACAGAGACTTCCGAGGGGCGGTTACGTCTCACTGGGTCAGGGTCACTCCGTGATTCTTTGGCAAGTGCAGGTTTCACGCTATCGCAATTTTCATGGAGTTCCCCTAGGTAACAGAGTTCATTTCATTTTCACAATGTGTCAAAGACTTTCAACTGTACAAGGGGTTTGGGTTTGACCCTTTTGTTACCATTTTGACTTCTCATACCAGCCTTCCCTAGGGCCTCTTGGTTCTTGACGTTTTTTTCACTTCAACATATCCTCTTTGTTCGGGAGCGGGGCATTCATTAGAGTCTTTCGAATGAGTGCACATGCAGCGCCGAACCACTCTAATCCTAATACCTCGGTTGTTCACAAAAGACCTTTGTCTATTATCTTCTTTTCTTTTACGCAAAGGTTGACACTGCAACTTTGAGCTTAACACAGTCCAGGCCACTATCAATTTCCTCCAACTCACTGGCTGTTCTGAACTCGTTGACTTTTCTTCTGTGGAGTCGAGGACAGCACACTGGCGGCAAGCTCTTTTCCCCACCCTGGCTACCAGTGCAGAAGGGCCCTATGTACCATTGACATTGGTCACACCACTCGACAGCTTCAATTTCCGATCTTACTGTTCTTTCATCGAAGGCTCCGTAGTTCTTGGTTGAAAATGGCAATTGCAACTCCCTCTTTGTCGTCCTTTCAGTTTCCACTGCCTTTCTCTGGTTCCATGTATTAAAATTGTGGCAAAAATTGCTGTTTACACCAATAATTGCGGTTAAAAGGCTGTTTTGCCGCTGCAATTCATGTAATGGATGCGGAGGACACCCCCGCATCACCCGGACCCATTATACAATTTAAGGGGAGCAGGGGACACCCTTGCAACCCCCACTCCCCTTAAATGGTATAATGGGGTACACCTTTACCGGGTCAAACCACAGCATTTTTCCCGTGATTTTTTTGTGCAGACGACTTTTTTGCCACGATATTATTATTGCATACCCTTTCTCCTTCGTTGGAACTGCCGTCCAGGAACAGCTGCTTCCTCATGCATTCGGCCTTGGTCAAAGTGTGCTCTCATGCTCTGCCTTTTATCCCTGTGGGGAAGGGAAAGGGCCGTCAGGTGTGTGTAGTTATTGGCAATTGTCATACTCTGCCTGAGCCTTGCATTCGGACATGTCAGGTAAACGGGTCTGGTGTTAGTCCGTTGTCTTTCGAGGTGTGAGGGAGTGTTCGTGTAGGAAAGGGTGAGGGGTAAAGTTTCTAAATATCCTACGGGGTAGGATGGGGAAGAGGTGTCATAAGGAAGGGGGTACCACGCCTCGCCCGTCGGAGTCCCACTTCCACTCCCCGAAGATCCCGCATCCCGGTGATCCTCCCGCACTGGTCCACCCCCAGGAACTGGATCCAATAGCGATGGCCGTGTCCTGGCCACCTGTATGACAGATCACCAGGGATTAGCAAGTGGGACACCTTCAGGTTTCTCACACTGTGTCCAGTAACTACTTTGTTACTAATGGGACGAGGGAGCTCCTCCCTGATGCAATCTACACAGTTCTGTCCCAAAATAGCCCTATAGCTGCCACTGGGGGAGGAACATTATGTTTCCCTCTCTATGCCTCCCCTGTATCGCTACTGGGTCTCCCTTGCCTCCCTTTGCCCTCTCGTGGGATGCCGCATATCACTGATCCTTCCTGGGATGGAGTTCCTTGTTGGCGGGTTCCTCTGCTCTTCTCGTCCACTTTGACGGACCTGGTGCACCTTTGCGGTCCTCCGCTCCTTACATTCTTGGCTTTGCTCTGGGACCCGACGGTCCATGTTGTTGCAATCACACCATCACTTCTTCCCTTCAGCCTTGCAGTTGAGTCGGCTATCCTCAGACCCACAATGGACTCTCACAGCCTGCGCTGGTGTACCCTGCACAGTCTTCCTTCCAGTCCTCACTCAGAGTTCATAACTTCCGGGGCTCCAGAGGGCCTCTGGCTTCCCCTCAATGGGACTCTCTTCAGTCCCTCTTATCTTTAATTTTCATCTCCGGGACTCTGTCCCGGCGCAGCGTCAACACCTGCAAATACTGTCTCTTTGGCCTTCCTCATGCCTCTGGTGAGTGTGAGAAACCTGAAGGAGTCTCACCCGCTAATTCCCAGGGATCTGTCATCCAGGTGGCCAGGACACGGCCACCTGGATGACACTCTTTTGGAACCAGTTCCTGAGGGTGGACCATTGCGGGCAGATCACCTGGATGGTTTGATTTCACCTCTCTTGGGAACAGTAGTTTAACCAAGAGAAGGTATTCAAACCTTTGGGAAATCTGGAAGACTTCCCTGTGTCACTGCACTGAAGGTGCTGTGTGACACAATGTAAAAAGATTATGCCTATGGAGTTTGTCAGACTCCAAAGTCAAAAGAAACACAGAAAAACATACAGGATTAAAGGTACAAAGTCCCAAAGTTCAGCAAAAGAGCTGGGGGTCTCTAAGGTGGGAGGAATTTAGCACTAAACTTAAAATCCTCCCTAACACCTGACATGTCCCAACACTATGGTCAGGCAATTACAGATCATTACACACACCCGACTTCCATCACACTTCCCCACACGGCTAAAAGGCAGAGCATGAAAGCACATTCTGAGCGAGGCAAAACACATGAGGAAACAGCAGTTCCAAGATGGCAGTTTAATACAAGGAGAAAGACCAGAGAGGGTCGCAAGGAGGGAAGTACCCTTGACCTCAAAAGACAGTTACTTTCACGAGCCTTGGAAAGTAAGAAACTGAAGACCAGGAACTAAGGCTGATCAAACCTGCACAGTGTGCTGGAGGTAAACCGGGCTCTCCCGCATCGATAACCATGGCGGAGAGGAGCGATTGCCGCCGTGGTACTGTCCTTGGCTCCTACAACAAAGCGGCGTCAGAAAAGACAGCACAGCCGGTGTTACGCTCACCTGACTCCCACGGAGGCGCTGGCCAGGATCGTGCTGCTGTGACCTCTTCTAAGTTGTTGCGCGGGGCTCAGAAGACGGACTGGACCGGACTCCCAACTCCTGCTTGTCCGGCTTGCAAAAGTATCCTTCTGTAGGCGAGAATAAGGGATTAACTGTCTGCGGGGAATGCTACCAGCCTCCCCCTTTCCCCTGTCACCCTCCTCGAAACCCTTCTGTGCTTCCCGTGGCGTCTCACCTTAGGGTCTTGAAGGGCGAGCTCTCCTTCCTGCTTCTGATGCAGGGGCGCGTTGGTATCCAGTTACTTCACTGAATTCTTGGTTTTATGAGAACCAAACTTGCTTGGCTTCCAGGTAAGTTCCTTGAAAGGTTCCCCTTTTGTCCTTGCATCAATATGCTAATGTCAATGTCTTTTTCCCCATAGGGGCCGGGCTACGGAATGCCGGGGAAAAGGCACCGACCCGAGATGCGAAGTGCAATCTCTGTAGAAATCAGGTAAGTCTTGATGAGCGTTTTTGGGTACTGTCTTTTCATTCGCTCATTGACGCTAATGTCTTTTTCCCCATAGGGGCCGGGGTCCGGAAACGCCTGGATGCGGCGCGGACCCGAAATGAAAAGGGAATGACCCAACAGGTAAGTCTTAACATGGAGGTTTAGGTTTCCTCATTCCCTTCTCTCTCTCACCTTTGCTCTTGTCTTTTTCTCCCTAGGCGTGGAAGCGTGGCTGCGTATCCGGGTGATCGCTGCTGAACATGGAGGCGCCCTATGAAGGTGAGTGGAATGCGGCGCTGCGGAGGTCGATGCGATGTGCTTTTAAATTAAGTGTCTTCCTTTGCAGGATCGTCGGCGAGCTGACTCCGGAATGCGGATCTTGCAGGTAAAGTCTTTTCCTTCTCCTATTCTCTCTTTCTCTTCCTTTGTAGGTGATCAGGATGCTGGCAGGCGTGGCAGAAGTCCGAATGCAGGAGCAAACACGGTGAGCGTCCAGCTGCTAGATGCAGAACAACGCGAAGCATGTGCTGCTCTTCGGGTGTGGTTTAAATAGCCTGTAAAGTAGTTCCAGGTATGTATCCTTCCACTCAGATATGTATTCTTCCTCAGACCACACCAGAGTGATAAAGTAGTCCAAAAGGTAAAGTAGTCCCATTCAGTCCTCAAGAGGGCCTGGATGTAGCAGCACGGTCTGCTTCAGGTAAGTGCACATTAAAACACTTACACACATGTCTTGCTTTATGAGCCTGGCGCCTAAGGCGCCAGGACTGGGGTCCAGAATGAGCCTGGCGCCAAAGGCGCCAGGACTGCGCCCAAAAGGCCCCAACTTTGGCCTGCTGAGACGTCCTTGGGGAAAATGATGTCTGCCTCTGGGGTTGCTGGGCTGGGCCTGGCTCCTTGGAGGTAGGCATCATGACAGCCGGTGAGTCCGAGAGACTGATACCAAACCAGCTTGTATTTTGAACCAAGTTTGCAAGCAGCAGCATTGAATAAAGAGACCAGTGTGAGGTGTTTGGGATGAGCAACGCGACTACAATTGGAAGCCTAAGGAAGTAGTTGAACTTTATATTTGAACTTTGGGAGGCCTAGAAAAGATACCATACACAGAGTGGTCGGCCGCAACTTGGGTGCTCATTTGAAAGTCTCTCTTAGGTATTCAACGGATGCTGAGTGTGAGAAAAATAGATATTGAGATCAAAGTGGACATGCAACAAGTCAAGCTAAACCCTGGGCACATTCGAAAGTCTTCGATAGTTTAATGCATGTCACAATTGGTCCGAGCCTGGCTGAGCAGGGATCTGAGCCAGCAAGAGGGGGATCCAGGGTGAACACCCAAATTGAATACTGGAAAAAGGAAAATAACGTTTACGTGTTGTTTTTGGTACTGCAGGCCCTCTTCGTCAAGAGACTTGCAAGAAGTAGAGAGACTTGAACACAGAAGGTCCTGAACTGGGAAAATGGAACTTTATCCTTGTGCCACAGAAGCCAGAGTGTGTGCTTTGCTCGAGTAGCCCGCCTTGCCGTGTGCTGAAAACGTGGGGAAGGGAGGCGATCAGCCCGAGCATCCCGACATATTATTTTGTGAACACTTCTTTTCCATGAACATTACCCCACATTATTTGTAAATTAGTGGTAAGTGTTGACAATAGGTTTTTAAGTACAGGCCCTTTTATTTTGACAAGACTCAACTAGGACTGCATTCATATTATTTGATGGTCGTAGCTTGCCCCATGTGTAGACTTAGGTTTCGATTGGCGTTTATCACACCCTTGTGCAAGTTCAATAAACACCCTTTAACTGTGGTCACTTGTGACTGTCTAACTGTTGATACCATGCCTTCCTTACATGAGACACCTCATGGCAGTAATGAAGAGTTGGTTACTCATCATGGTTCCTGTGTTCTTCCTCATATGAGTATGCACTGTTCTGGCAATATCTCATGTGTTACAAACATACATGGGCTTACTCTTGATGAAATGGCTCGGTATGGAATGGGGCTAGGGAATTTTGGGGAGTGATGTGGTTCAAAAGCCTGCACTCTAGGTGATCGTCCTTTTCCCCAAAGGGGGAGTCCCCCCACGAGGACCTCTCCCATTAAACCATCCCTACGGGGACAATTGGCTAGCAGTCACAACTCCCTAGCTTCATGGGAAAGGGCTCCCCCTGGCGAGAAGTGACAATATCTCGAAAATTGTCACAATAGCCACATTCACTTGCAAGTGGAATGAAACTGTGTCACTTTCAAATAGTTAATGGTCAGACCTCCCTGCCCTGACTAAGTGGTTGTCACTTCCATGTAGTTATTTGTGTATGCTCTGGTGCCATCGGGGTGCATTCCCCTTGCATTTGACAATGCACAATGATTTGTGCCCACCCTGCACTGCAACTTATGCATGTATTCCTAGAGTCTGTATTCTCCAATTGTCCCTGCAGATCGCTCCATGATGCGGCCTGTGCTATCGTTTTCTTTGCCATAGTGGTGTATATAATGTGTGCCTGTGGCAGTGTTTGCTTGCCATTTTGTATGCCTCCAGACTGTTGTGTGCGGAAGTGCATCTCATCAACAGACTCAATCCCATGATTGCGTTTCTTCTCCAGCCGGCCCTCCATATATGCTCATCACACCTGCTCCCACGTTAGCTCCCCTCCTCCTGCCATTCAAGTATTCAAGTAAGTCGTATTCAATTAGGTCCAGCAAGAGACCCGGCTCTCATAGCTAGGGCCTCCATCCTCCTTCTCCTTTTTATCACAATTCTACACAGTCCGGTCCATACTACCTTTTGTAATTGTCTACAGTTAAGTGAAGCACAGAAGAAGAGAATCCTTATATTCTCTGCTGTATGGTACTTATTGTTTCTATTGCCATTTCAGCCGGAAAGACGAACCCTGTACAGCTGAAATAATTTCACTACAATCCAGTGTCATATCCCTTCCAGGTGTGTACCAGGGAAGGGTTCCTTCACCCGAAAGATACTGTAAGGAAGGCATGGTATTAACACTAAGACAGACACAAGTGAACACAGTTGAAGGGTGTTTATTGAACTTTAAAAAGGGTGTGAAAAATACCTATCTAATCCTAAATCTACAGATGGGATCAAGCTATGACCATCAAATAATAATAATGCAGTCCTCGTAGCGTTTTGTCAAAATAAAAGGGTCTATACTAATAAACTTATTGCTAATCCTTAGCTCTAAATACAAATAGTGTGGGAGACAATGTTACAAAAAAGAAAGAAGTGTTCACAAAATATGTCAGGATGTTCAGGCCGTTGGCCACTCTTCACCACGTTTTCAGCAACGGACAAGGCAGTACACTCGAGCTTAGCACAGTCTCTGGCTTCTCTAGCACGAGGATACAGTTCAACCATTAGCATCAGGGCCTTCCCTGCCTAAGTCTCTTTTCCTTTCCAAATCTCTTGATTCGGAGGGCCTGATGCAACAAACAAACAATGGGTTCCTTTCCACTTTCAGATTTTCACAAGTATTCAATTTCTCAGGCGATTCACTATTCACCTCGGATCCTGCTCAGCCGGGCTCAGATCCTTTTACCACAATGTTCTTACACTATTTTATGCATGTTAATCCTCATAGGGTGTTCTTTCTTGGGTGACCCACTGTTCACTCCGGATCCCCCTCAGTTGGGCTCAGATCTCGGATCTCCCTCGGTCAGGCTCAGATCTCAGATCCCCCTCAGTCGGGCTTTCCTTTTAACTTAAAATTCATAACTTTACACAATCTTGCTTTAACCAAAAGCTTTTAGCTGGTCTCCCTCCTTGGGCTCGGACCAACTTCATATACAATGTCAACAACTATCGAAGTCTTTTGAATGTGCACAGGGTTTTACTTGACACATTGCAAGACCACTTTGATTTTACAATTTATCACTCATCACATGTGCCACCCTTCAGCTGGATACCAAACAGAGACCTTCGAATGAGCACCCATGTGGTGCCGGACCACTCTGCCTATGGTATTGTATCTTGGCTTCAAAGTTCAATCACTCATCTGCTGGTTAATTGTAATGGCATCGCTCACCACATATGTTTCATACACTGTTCTCTTCAGTTGTGGTCATACAATGTTGCTGCTTGCAACCATGGCTTCAACATAGACCAGCCTGGTATCAGTCTCCCCAACTCACCGGCTGTGATGACTTCACTGGCAATGCTTTCTTGTAGCAGCCAAGGACAGTACCACAGTGGCAAACGATTCTCCCCGCCTTGACTATCAATGTAGGAGGGCCCTGGGTACTGCCGACACACCTTGCAGTGTTCTTCAGCCTCGATACCTGGTCTTACATTTCCTATTGTCGAAGGTTTCTGAAAGTAAGTCTTTCAGTGAAAAGGTCAAGGGCACTTCCCTCCTTCCAATACTCTTAGTTTGTGCCGTCTTTCATCTCATATTAAATTTCCATCTTGGAACCACTGTTTTCTTGTGTGCTTTGCCTTGCTCAGAGTGTTCTTTCATGTTCCGACTTATCTGTACGGGGAAGTGTGATGGAAGTCAGGTGTGTGTAATGGTCAGTGATTACCTGACCATTGTAGTGGGACATGTCAGACATTCGGCTCGGATGTTAGTCAGTTTTCATTCCCAGTGAGCTGTCTGTGAGAAAGTGTTAATGTTGAGAAGCGGGGCAGGGGTGTTGAGTTGTAGGTATCCACCTGGTAGGATGGGGTAAAGGTGTCACAGGCAAGGGAATACCGCATCTCACCATCCAGTGTTCCACTTCCACTCCCCAAAGACCCCTCACTCAGGTGATCCTTCTGCACTGGTCCACCCCCAGGAACTAGATCCAAATGTGATGGCCGTTTCCTGGCCACCTGGATGACATCCCTGGGAACTAGCGAGTGAGACACCTTCAGGTTTCTCACATACCCTTCCCCTATGCAAGGTGGATACACTTGTGTTTGGTCCAGGCTCTTGAATTGTAAGACCTGGGAAAGAACAAGAACAAGATATATCCAAGGGCTCACCCATATTCCACATGTCTCTTCATCTGCGCAGACAGAGGCAAGGTGTTTTTATTTGTCTCTCAAAAGTATTCAGCAAATTGGTCCCGATGGGTTGACCCTAGATTTAGGGACTCCTTTTGTCTCGTGTGAGGTTCATGATGTTCTGTCTCCTTCCAGTCCTATATTGGAGAGTTTTGGGCATAGTAGAGTGCCAGTAAGTTTGTAGTGAAAATTCCCTAAGTTAGGGATTCCTGCAAAAGAGCAGAGAATGTAGGGAAGTCTTGTTCCACAATGACCTCTTCGGGGAGCTCAGGAATGATGGCTGATATTAGACATGACTCACCCCTGATGTTAATGTACAAAGGTTTCTTAGGGTACATTTCATTATCCCTGTGTGCACAAGTAACTCTAACTATGGTAGCGTTCTCGAGGTCCATTGTGACTAAATCGGCCTTTATGGAGGTTTGCTTGCTACCTGAGTCAATTAACGCTTTCACTTGTTTCCCATTTACCCAGGCCTTGTCATATGTGAAGTCAGCGGAGGACTGACAAACATATGCTGGAGGTTTCTAGATCTCCTTTGGGTTCTTCCCATTCTTCCCCTTTTAAACAGGCTATTTCCATAGGATGTTCTTTTACATTTTTCAAAGAGTGTCTGGCCAAATGACCAGTTTCTCTACATGAAAAGCAGATAGGAGGGGTGGTCTTCTTCCTTCAGGTTCTTCTCTTTTACCTTCCTGTCCACTTGTAGGGTCAGGTCTTTTGACTTCTATACTTTCCTTTGGTGGGCACTCCTTGAATTTCTTTTTTTTTATTACGATATTTAAAGGCATTAGAGATTTTTACAAGGTGCTGATTTCACAGAAGTTGAAGAAAGATAGAAAACAAGAAGAGAAAGAGAAAAAGAAGAAGAAAAGGCCCCAAGGGTGAGTGGCTCTCTCCCAACAGTTGTTTGACGTGATTCGTGTGGTGAGGCCTAGGTGGTGGTGGGCATAAGTGTTGAGTTTGGCATATCTGTTGAAAGAAAGATCTGCTCTAAGATTTTAGCTGCGGCTATTGCCCATGAGGTCTTCTCACCACCAATCAGTCGAGCCCACCAAAGATCCTCTTTGTGTATTTGTGCAGCAGCCAAGTGGTGTGCCAGGTATGGAGTTCTGAAACAGCTAGTACCTGGACACATCAGTAAAAGATGTCATATTGTTTCAATTTCAGAAGAGATATCACAGAATCTACAGTGGTTTGTCGAAAATCCTCTGATTTTCAGGATTTCATTTGAGGGAAGGAGATTTAGCCGATCCCTTAGGAGGATGTTTCTCAATCTTCTGTTGGGGTGTGTTAGGGAGAATTCTCTCATTAGGCTGAATTTCCTAACCTAGTGTGTCCCCCAGCAGCTTTACTGGATTTCTGGAGTTTGTTTTTTTCTCCTGCCAAGAGTGAGACCCTTTTTCTCCCACTCTTGGACATGATTTATGGTGTTCCTTTGACTGCTAATGTTTTTTATGGGCTATGGGGTCCTTTACTACATAGGGTCTCATGTGTTTTTTTCTATGTGTGTTACACAGCACCCTCTGTGCGGTAACACCGGGGTGTTATAGAGGCACCCCACCATAGACCCCATACCCTGGGACTGACTACTGTCTCCCAGGGCATGTAAAGTCACCATTGGCTTTACTAGTCCCAAATTATTAACAGAAACCAGTACAAACCATCATATTGTGGACGTACTGGTCGGGGCAATTTGATTGCCCCGCGGTCTGTTAGTCGAGGGGGCACGTCTCCGCCCCCCCCTGATCGAGTTTTGGCTGGTGGCAGTGGATACTACTTTTTATATTCGACCGCGAATATATTCCTATGGGATTTTCCCATTGTTCGAGGCTACCAACTTAAATGATTTAATTCTCTTAGCCTCAAACATACCGCCGGTTTATTTATTTAATATTAATTCGCTGGTTGGTATTTTTTGCCAGGACTTGATTCTAAAATGGCGTTTGTGTTCTCTTCTGTGACTCCAACCCAAGTCGAGCCCTTTGTTCCACTTTTTGGCGGGCTTCTCCACAGAAGCCTCCAAAAGTGGTGCAACTCTGTCTGGGTACCACAGGGGGTATGGGAGGGGGTTTAGGCACCCTGGACTGAGTTACCCTGGTAACTCAAGTCGCACTCTTGTGTGAATGGCCCAAGTGGTGAGCCGGCCAGCTCACCACTTAGCATGTTTGATTGACAGCTAGGCTGAGTGAATGGGGGTGTGCTGCATAAAAGCAGGGCTTTGGGGACTGAAACTTCAGAAGTCGCCACAGGACCTGAGAATCCGACGAGGGAGAAGCTGAGCCGACCTACCACAACGACACCACCGGTGGAGCCCTGCAGAACCGACTCACCACTTCCGGCGACAGAGAAGATCTCCCGGCTGGAGAGACTTCTTCCCCTGACTGGTGGGCACAACCAGTTTACCGTCTTCTCTTCGCACCCCAGACAGGCTTGTGGTCGAATTGCCCGTGCCAAGCACCCCGGCAACCGGATAGCCACTTACCACTGGACCGCGAACAAAAGGACCGGCCCTTTTAACTGAGAACTCTGCAGCTCGTTTCTTCCCTGGCAGTGCAACGGACCTCTGTCTTCCTCCCCGACGAGATCCTCTCTTCCCCCGGATGAAGCACCGACTTGCATCCGCTGCCAGGAACAACTGCCCCCGCTGGAGTATTCTCACCACTTTAAGGTACCGTGTCCGCCAGGCGTCCCTTTCTAAAGATTGCTACAAGGTAATAATAACCCCTTAACCTTCTGGACTGGGCTGGCCGCCTTGACCTTCTAACTGGTCCCTTTCTTTGGTCCAACTCCTTTTTTAACCGTTACAAGACTTTTGTGCACTGCAAAAGTGTGACCTTCGACACATTTCGTTTTGATCCTCTTAAAGTGGATCCGGCCTACTGACTCTAAACTCACAGTGTTACTTTGCCTTCCTCACTTGTTGTGTTCGTGAAAAAGTGTTGGGATCGGTTTCAATTTATTCTCTGCTTTTCTCTCCCTTTTAAAACAAATTATTAGAGTGCCATCTACGTTAAGCGCTCACCGCTGCCTGAAAATAAGTGGGGCTTTACTTAAGACTTGTCTAATATTCTTCTAAGGGAGTGTATATCTTTTAGTGACCGTGTTTTTGAATTGCTTACTATTAGTGCCTGTGTGTTTTTCTAGATGTGGTTTTAAATAAATAATTATATCTCTTTTACAACAAACCCTGGTCAGTGTTTACTTGTTCTACTATGTTCTTTTGACCTATTGTGAATACTCTGTATACTGCTAACTCTTCTTGAGGGAAGTCTGACTGATCAGCCACAGCTACCAAGTGAATCTGTGTGGTACAGACTGCTACCAAGTGGGTTTACTGCCAACCACCTGTAGTCTTAAATCTTTTGCAGTGGTCCCAGAGGGAACTGCACAGGTTTCTGCCTAACAGGGTGCTTCTCTAGAAAAGACTGCGTTTCATTTAGTTTTCTTGCCTCTGGTGGGAGGTGTGAAGAAAGCTTGTATTTTAGTGCTTTGTCCAAAGTCAAAGTCCAGTCTGATTCGTCCATCCTCTTTTTTATTTTTGTTGGATTTGGGATCAGTTCTTCGGATGAGCTACCACTCGCATCAAGTTTTTCTATGCACTCTTTTTCCCACTGATTTAACATTTTGCAGAGTCCATTTGTCATCTCCGTTTTTATGAGTGAGAATACCAGAGCACTAGCTGGGTCGATGATTTTACTATACAACATGATGGTATTTCGGTTCACTGTTGCCTCGAGAGAGGACATGTTCAATTCCTGTCTAATCAGGGCAATTGGAGTAGACTTCGGGAGGTTTAGTAAAGTTTTTTTTAAAAAAACTTTCCAGGATGGTCCAGATGGAGTTTGGAATATACGGCATAGTCTCCGCACCGTATGTGATAGATGGAATCACTTTAGCTCTGTAAAAGTTGATTGTTGAATGAAGGGAAAATCTCCCATACTTTCCGTCTACTACTTTGGCTTGTGAGGTTAGATTTCTCATCTTTTTGTGCAGGGCATTTTGCATCGATCTTTCTGTTTTGGAGCTGTCCAGTGTTACTCCTAGGTATTTAAACTCAGACACCTTTTGACACTGCACCCGTCCCAGTACCATTTAACATTTTCACTTTTCTTGAAGTTTTTTTCTAGAATCATGATCTTGGTTTTTGATTTATTAATTTCAAGATCATTAGAGAGTATGTACTTGGAAAGGGTATCCAGCTGGCACTGTAATCCGATAGCAGTTTGGTCCAGTTGGATCAGGTCATCGACATACAGCAATCGAGGCACCTTTTCCCAGCCAATTGACGGTGGGAAAGATCTTGTCAGGGCGTTGGCATACTTATAATCTTCCAGGTAGGCCAGAAAGAGGGCCTGGGCAAGCAGTCATCCTTGATTTATCCCTCTGGCAGTTAGCAGCTAGTATCCCTGCTGAGAGTAGGCCCTGCTAGTTTAGCCGCACTTGGACGCTGGTATTGGTGTAGAGAGCTTTTAGCGGTCCTAGGATTCCGGGGGGCCGTGCCAGTCTGCTAACCTCTGAAACAATTTAGCTTTGTTTACTAGATTGAATGCTTGAGTGAGGTGTATGAAGGCCAAGAAGACTCGGGGGGCCCACTTCGAAGATCTTGATTTTACGAATGCTTAGAAGCATGATGTTTACACTTGTGCCAGCCATTTTCTTGAAGCCTGATTGTAGGGGATCAGCGCAGGGCACGCTGCTTGCCCAAGAGTGAAATTTCTTTAGAAGCATAATTCCGTAGCCTTTCCCAATAACGTCCAACAGGGCAATTAGTCAAAAGTTCCGGGGATCATCCTTGCAGCCTTTCATGAAGATTGGAACTATTACCAATGTAGTCCAAGATGTTGGGATTTTTCGGAGTTTGGCACATCTTTCGAATATGAGGCTTATGAGGCTGGTCCATTCATCGGGTACTTTTTAAAAATCTATGTTGGTTATGCCATCCGGCCCCAGTGCTCTCGAGTTTATCAGTTTACAGTGAAGATCAACCCAGGGCAGATTAAGCTCTGTGTCTTTTTCTTCGAGTGACAGTGATGGTGATTTAAAGAGCTTTGAGTAGAAATTTACCCAAATGTGCTCGGGAATACCGTTGGTTAACGCGTCATCTGAGGATCTTCCCACTGTTCTAATTAATGTCCAGAAATCACGGGAGTTACGGTTGTTAACATGCTTCAGCATTTCCTCAGAATCACGTTGATGTAATGTCAACCGATAGGATTTCAGCCAAGATTTGTATTTCTTTAGTGCGTCTTAGGCTGATTCTCTGTTGGTTCTAGTATTGTAGCGAGATGCTAGTCTTTTAGTTTTACGCACTTCATTTCGTTTGGCCACCAAGAGGGTGTCAAAAGTGTGGATATGCTGCCTCCCGCCTTGTCCTTTTTTGTTGCTTGTTTGTTTGTGAGCCTGATAGGGTTCTAAGAGCGGTCTGTAGTCGATTTGTGCTAAGTTCTTGGTTACACTGGCAATTTCCTTTGCCCCTTTGTATGATTTCGTTATCTCTTCAATGTTTTTTGCAGTCAACTTCAAGCGATTTCCTTAGCTGTTTGGCTCCAGAGTTGCTGAGAAGTAGGACTTTGCTAGGTATGTTGAGGACCATTTGATGTTCAACAAGTTATGGTCACTTTGCAATGTTTTTATGACCTTGGCAGAAGTCAAGTTTGGTAGTAGCGACTGCGATGCAAAGATGTTATCAATTGTTGACTTTGAAGGCCCTCTCTCCCACATAGGGATGTCGTTATTTTTGTTTAATGTGGTTGCTGCGTCAAAGAGATTCCTTGAGGTCATTAGTTTAAGCGAGGCTTTACCTCATGCTTCTGCCTGGTAGACCCAGCTTGTCACTTTATCTCGAGGAGCTGAGGCGCTACAAGTTGCGTTTAAGTTTCCACAAATAAGCAAGTGTACCCCTTGATAGTCCGAATATGCAGTGTTGATTACAGTCGCTACCATCTCAAGTAATGCTTCAGTATGTGTCCCCTGCGGGTTCCAGTACATATTGGTGATCGGAACTGGCGTCGCAGAGAAGTTGCCTGTGGCTTTTTCCATGTGTGACCAAGAAAGCAAGACTGTCAGAAGGGAATGAGTTAGATAGAAGGTGTCACTGAGGTTGACATAAAGATAGCGAAACACTGGATGAAACAGGAAGTACTGATTACATCCATCAGTCAAATATCTTTCCTCATGGGGACAGATTGCCTGAAGAGGTTGTCGCCCCTCAATGAAGGGGTAAATGGGGTCTTATGGTCCCTAGCCAAAATACCATTGAGGTCTAAGAAGGTGAGGTCACAGAACAACAGTACAAAAGAATGCCATACAGTGGCTAAGTCAGATGATGCGATGGAAGTGTATCTTCAGAATGGCTGTGTACTTGAACTTAGATTGTTTTTTGACTTGCTCTTGCCTGTCCCTTTTGTATTTTGGCGCACTTACAGAAACTGTACTTTTTCTTGAGTTTCCGCTTAGTTCTATTTTATTTTGATTCACTTACCTTCGTGCCGTGAACCTTCTTTCAGCCTCCGCTGCCACGTGGGATCCTATTAGCCTCCGCTGCAACGTGGGAGCGGTTTTCAGCCTCAGCTGCACCGCAGGATTCTTTCAGCCTCTGCTGCAACGTGGGAGTGGTTTTCCCCAGCCTCAGCTGCCCCCGGGATTCGGACAACATGCGTTGAAACGTAGGAGCCGGACTCAGCCTCCGCTGCAACGTGGGAGTTGTTTCATTGAACTATTCCGGTACATTAATGGAGTGCTTTTGTTTTCATTACTTAGTTTGGGTTCGGGTGGGTTTGCTACACAGTAACACTGGTTAGTGTAGAGTATCTGGAGAAACCCATTAACTCAACATTCCATAGGTTCCAGTGAATTGTTGCTCCATCATACCGTTGGCTTAGTCGTAGTCTTTGCCTTTACTTGTCTCGTATCACCGACCGTATTGTCCTATTCAATTCTTCTGTCTTGATTTATGTTACAGGAGTTTTCAAGACTACTGACTAGATTCCCATTCCTATTTCTGGGTTTTGTCACTAGCCTCACACGTTAGTGTTATGGTTTATCTTGCTCACTTATACTAGGGTCTTGATTCAGGTTAATAATCTATTGTCTCTCTCTTTACAGCCACGAGGTCTCGAGGGAATCCAGTCTTTCAATTAATCAATTTCTCTGTATGTTTATTCATACATCCAGAGAGATATATTAGTGGGAGGAACTCTTCTTCTACACTACGGGGTCAAGTTTATGAAGGAGAATTCTGACAGAATGGATTGAATCCACAAAAGAAGAAGGTGGAGGCAATAAGATCCTACTAATTTGAAAGGACTGAAGAGTTTATTGGAGATGACAGGATATAACAGGAACTTTATTGAAAACTATGCAGAAATTACACAACCTTTCACCAAATTATTGAAACAGGGTTTACCCTGAAAGTGGGAAAATGGGCAGCGTGAAGCAGTGGACAGGCGGAAAGAATGCCTCATGAAGGTGTCATGTTTGGCATATCCTATAAAGAACCAGGGGTTCTTTGTAGAAATAGAGTTCACTGATCAGTGTATGTCAGCTGTGTTATCTCAAAGGCATGATGTGAATAACAAAACTATTGCATATGCTAACATGGCGTTATCTCAGGTTGAAACTAAATTTAGTGAATGTGAAAAAGCACCCCTAACCACTGTTTGGGCACTGCAGCATTTCTGTCCCATCATTCAGGGGGAAAGAGTAATTATTGAAACAAACCACTAACCCCTAAAGTTTCTGCAAAGTAAAAGAATTAGGTCAGGTCATTTGGCACAGTCCAGAATTACTTCCTGGACATTGGCATTACAGGGGTTCCCTGTGGAAGTAATATATGGACAGAATAAGAAGAGCCCAATTGCCCAAGGGCTGGCGGATCTGCATGAGTGTGCAGCTGAAGGTACACCCTATGAGGCAGAAATAGAATCCAATTTGAACAATCTCCCCACAAAGCTTTTAATGATGATGCATGAAGGGATTTACCAACAGTATATGTAGATGGTTGCACATATCATGTGAGCTTGTGGCAGGAATAGTGTCACGCCTGTCAACCCTGTTGCACGTTCATCCAAGACCGTCCACCATCAAGGGAACCATTTTGCTCATAGAACGGCTAGACCGTTCTACACGAACTGGAAATTATCTGATTCCTTGCCAGGAAAGCGGTGTTTACTATATTCTCGCCGTTGAGATCATGTGTTTGGTTCTAGTCACGTGATCTGCTACGTACTAGCTCGCTGCTTGTGATTGAGTCGTTTCGGCTTCTCTGCTTCCTTAAGCTACGTTTTGTTCCGATACCTTGCAGATTCTGAATTTGCTTACCTCTGCCGCTCCGGATTTCTGTTTTGGATTTCCTATGCTGAACTGCCTGCAGTACTTTCCTCAACCGTCCCGAAAGGAAGGTCTAATTCCTTATGCATCCGGTTCCTGGTTATAGCGGTCCACGTTTGGCTGCTGTTCTCCGCATATTGCAGTCGCTTACTCGGCGGCTGTCCTTGGCCAGCAGATACTGTCGCAGATACTGTCGCTCTGGCACAGCGGTTGCTTCCCGCAGCCCATACCGCCACGCTGACTTGGCGGTTGTCCTTCACCCGCTGATAGAGTCGCATTGACAAGGCTGATGCCTTCCCTCAGTTCCCAGCCACACAGACAGTGGTTGCTCCATCTTAAGCATACAACCACATAGCGTTTGTTCCCAGCTCATGGGCAGCTGCATTGTTAAAGGTAACATTAACCTCGTATCAACACTCTTTGTCTTTCTACTTGGATACTCCTGGGAACTGTTTATTTCTGTTCAAGGGCATTGATATTTGCTACCGTCCAGAACTCCTACTCTCCAATTGACTCCCCTACTTACCGGTGTTTAATTGTGCACATGACTATTTGGACGCTATACAGTTGTGCACCAACCCGGCACTAACGTTACCCGTGTGCCGTTCGGGATTAGATCCCTATACTAACTTCCCTTTCCTGTCGTTGGTTCCTTTTGGAGTTATTTGGTGTTCAATGACGGATCTGCTGTGAAGTTCACAGGCCAACAGGTTTGTGGTTATATTGCTAGTTCAAAGTGATGGAATTATACAGTCTGAACATCTCTGACAAAGTTATTCTTGGTCTCACAGCCTTGTGTGTATCCTGCCCTTTCCTGCCATTTCCATTGATTCCTCTCTCGGACTATGGTAATCATCCAGTCATAGAGTGTCATCAATTGGAAGGTCTTCTTTTCGCCAGTTTGCTTCCATCGAACCGTTCTCTGATGATTCTCAAGAAGCGGATACTGCCCTTATCATTGTATCCTTTATTGTGGTCATTGACCTGTATCCTTTCACTGTGACATTCATGACAGAATCAGGATCATGGAGGGTACAGATCTGTTGGAAATCCTAACTCAGCTGATTGCTGACTTAAGGAATGAGAACGGCTCAGGATACATTACGTCATCGCATGGACGTTTTACAAGACACCATGCGTTCATCTCCACAGGGGATGGAGACACCAGCTGCGTCTGCATCTTCCCCGCTCCACAATGAGAACCCGTCCAGGTGGTAATGCCTACCCAATTTCCTCTGGCTTCACCAGAGAGGTGATCCCAAGGCGTATCGCACATTTGTCAATCAGTGCCGCCTTCATTTCCTTTGTCGGCCTAACTCGTTCCCTGATTTGACTACCAAAGCCGCTTTTGTGCTCTCGCATTTAGGGAGTACTGCTGCCGCTTGGGCAAACCCGTTGTTGGAAACAAATAGCCCTTTGCTTTACGATTGTGATGCCTTATTAGCAGCAATGAGTAAGGTTTTTGATATGAGATATGCAACCGAAGCTACTGATTTGGAACTATTGAATCTACAACAGGGCTCTCAGTCGTTACTGGCTTATATTGCCAAATTCAATCAGTTGACCGCCGAGACACAATGGCCCGAGGAGAAGAAAGCAGCCATTTTCTATAAGGGCCTGTCAGAAGAACTAAAGGACGCTTTGTCTACTGTTCCTTTGGTTCCCGCTGGTTTTACTGAGCTTTTGGATCTCATCCTTTAGTTAGATGCACAAAAAACTGCCAGAAAAGGCAAGAGAAAACCCAACATGCAAGCACCTATGTGGAAAGAAGCTCCTGCTGCTTCTCCCAGTGATCTTGAACCTATGCAGATCAGGGCTATTCGAGGTTGTTTGTCTACCGCAGAAAGGGAGAATAGACGAAGGATAACTTATGTATGTATTGTGGGTCTTCTGAACATTTGTTGGTTTCGTGCCCCAATAAACCGTCAAACGTTCGGGAAACGCCAAAGCTCGACATTAGCAGGAGTCCCTGTGTCGGGTCCTAACCCAGACTCCAGTAAGACACTGTCACCGGCGCCTATAGCATTCTCAGTTACACTTAGAGTTGGTAGTACTAATGTGTATTCCACGGCTATAGTAGATTCCGGTGCCACCAACAATTACATTGATGTCACCTTTGCTAATGCGTCATCTATACCAACTGTGCGAAGGCTAAACCAGAGACAGTTAACACTATTGACGGTTCAGCATTGATTTCTGGTATGGTGACTGAAGAGACAGTCCCCATACGGTTGATATTGCCGAATGGCCACACTGAAGAGGTGGTTTTTGATGTTACAGCAGCACCTCAATACAAATTGTTATTGTGGCTCACATTGATTGCTCTGCACAATACAACCATCGACTGGGTTACGGGACAGATACAGTATCCATCTACTTATTGTAATGAACATTGTTTCCCTACTCAGGAAGTATCCTCAGCCACACAGATCCTGGCTTGTTTGGAAGAATCTGCAACCATTAGTGCTGTTCTTCCTAGTTCGTGGGTCCCTTGCGAGTACTCAGAATTTGCAGACGTATTCGACAAGCAGAACAGTTGCCGCCCCATAGGCAGTACGACTGTCCAATTGAGTTAATACCTGGGGCTAAGATACCAACATGCTGTATATATTCTCTGACACAACAAGAAGACGTCGTTTTGAAGGAGTATATCGACAAGACACTTGAGACGGGTTTCATATGTCTTTCACAGTCTCCTGCGGCGTCACCAATGTTTTTTGTCCCAAAAAAAGAAGAGGACCTCAGACCCTGCATAGATTACAGGGCACTCAATGAAATTACCATAAAAAATCAGTACCCTTTGCCGTTGATCAATGTTCTTCTTGATCAGCTGAGTAAGTCAGTTTACTTTACTAAACTGGATCTACATGGGGCGTACAATCTCGTCCGTATTAGTGAAGGTAAAGAGTGGAATACGGCTTTCAAGACGCGGTATGGCCTTTATGAATACCTTGTGATGCCTTTTGGCCTATGTAACGCCCTGCCACTTTCCAGTTCTTTATGAACGACATCTTCAGTGACATTCTAGACCAGTTTGTTGTCATTTATTAGGAAGACATCTTGATATATTCCTCCACCTACCAAGAACATGTCGGGCATGTGTCCAGGGTTCTACAAAGATTACAGGAAAATCGACTCTTTGTTAAGGCTGAAAAATGTGTGTTTCACACACAAGAGGTTGAATTCCTGGACTACGACATAACCAGTAGCAGCGTTCGGATGAGTCATTCCACGGTGAAAACCATTTTGAACTGGCCTACCCCTCATAGCGTCAAATCACTGCAATCATTTCTAGGTTTTGCAAATATCTACCGTTGATTCATTCGCTCGTTCTCTAGAACGGTGGCTTCCCTTACGGCCTTAACTAGTACCAAAGTGCTGTTTTATTGGAACCATGAGGTGCAAGTGTCATTTGATGCGTTAAAAGAAGCATTTACCACGGCTCCCGTCTTACAACGTCCAGATCCCGATTCACCTTTCATAGTAGAAGCCGATGCCTCTGGTGTTGCTATCAGAGCCATAATCACAGGTCTGCAAAGACACTAAGGAGGAACATCCTACTGCCTTCTTTTCTCGCAAGTTAACCCTGTATGAACAGAATTATACCATTACTGAAAGGGAACTGCTTGCCGTCAAGGATGCGTTCCTGGAATGGAGGCATCATCTTCTGGGAGCCAAGAATCAGGTAGTGCTGTACTCTGATCACCGCAATTTACAAGCCTTTAAAACATGAAATGCCTCACAGCAGTCAGGCTCGGTGGCATGTATTTTTTGCGCAATTTGACTTCCATATTACCTATCGTCCTTCCAAACAACACGCTAAAGCTGATGCTTTATCCCGCATCAACGGCAACGTCAGTGACTCACGCCAGGATCAATGTTCGGTTCTGGCTGATCAAGTCATATGCAGATGTTCAGTTCAACCATCACTTAAACAGGAAATCCAGAGTTGGGTTTTGCAGAATCCAAGTGAAGTACAGGATTTGAATTTGGAAGTACTAAACGGACTTCCTTTTATACAGGGTGTTCTATACTTACAAACCGAATATACCAGGAAACGAGCCCTACAGTGGGAACATGATTCCAAGCTGGCAGCACATCCAGGACAGAAAAAAAACATAGAACTAATTAAACGATGGTGCAGGTGGCCTTCAATGACACAGGATGTGTTTGATTACGTGTCTACCTGTTCTGTGTGTATACAGTGCAAAAACAGTACAGGCAAATCCATGGGTTTGTTACGTCCTCTTCTGATACCGATTAAACCATGGTACATGATCTCAATGGATTTTGTGGTGGAACTTCCTTGGAACCAGAACTTTGACACCATATAGGTTGTGGTGGACTATTTCACTAAATACGCCCTGTTTGTTCCTTTTATGGGAGTCCCCACAGCTCCTGTATTGGCAGAATTGTTCATGCGGAATGTATTCAATTTTTTTGGTCTTCCTTCCATTGTGATAACTGACAGAGGTTCTCAGTTTGCCTCTCGTTTTTTTAAGGCATTGAGCGCGGATTTACCAGGTTACTCACCGTAGTGACCACCTTAGTCCTAGTCCATAGTCCCCTTTCCTCCATACTTATGGGACATCTCTCAGTCCTGCGGGATGGGACCGGACCACTTTGTAAAAAGTATCAACATTTTTCCAAAAATGTGTCCTTCCTCTCTTTCTTGCGCAGGACCCGGCACACGGCCGTAACCCCGCCCACCTTGGCTCCGCCCCACGCATCGCCCATCAGTCCTTTTCTATCGCCGGGTCAAACACCCATTAGCAATAACAGAGGAACCTTATTAGAGGGGACGGCGGGCAGGCATATGGAGGAAAGGGGACTATGGACTAGGAGTAAGGTGGTCACTACGGTGAGTAACCTGGTAATACTCCTACATCCCGTCCCCTTTCCTCTATACTTATGGGAGATTCCCAAGCACTCCTTACAGGAACTATGGTTGGATGGAAATACCCCTTACTGAAACAGGTTCTTCAGTACAGCCTGACCAAACTGAGCGTCAGCAGTTGAGCTCATGTCGAGACAATAATGCTTACAGAAAGCAGATGGGGAGGCCCAAGTAGCTGCCCTAGCAATGGACTCCCAGGGGACATATTTCTGAAAAGCAACCTCGGCAGCCTTACCCCGCACCAGGTGTGCATGAATACCCTTAGGAGGTTTCAGCCCTTGGACGGTGAAAGACTCCGTGATGCAGGCGGTGATCCACCTAGAAATAGTTGCCTTAGACGCCTGCCTGTCCTGAGGGTTACCGAAGGTCACAAAAAGTTGAGAAGAACTCCTAAGCTCGGAAGTCCTGTCCAGGTAGAACTTAAGAGCTCTTCGGACATCAAGACAGTGTAGAACCCTCTCAGCCACAGAGGCAGTGTTCGGAAAATAGACTGGTAGGGAGATCGACTGATTCAGATGGAATTCGGTCACTACCTTCGGTAGAAAGGCCGGGTTTGTCCGAAGGACTACCTTGTCTTTGTGAAAGACCAAGAAAGGATGCTCCATCGACAATGCCTGGAGCTCACTCGCTCTCCTTGCTGATGTAATGGCGACCAAAAAGGACACTTTCCAACGTCTTCTCCAAACACCAATGGCAGAACCTGAGCCATTTACTCTTGTACTGAGATCTGGTCGAGGTTTTCCTTCCTTCCTGGATAATGCGCATGTTATCCGTAGACAAATTCAGATGCTCTAAAGACTTGAACTCAGGCACCATGCCACCAAGCTGAGCGATTGTGGGCAGGGGTGCCACATCTGTTGTTCCCTTTGGTGAAGAAGATCGGGAGTTACTGGTAACCTGATCGGCAGATACACCGACAGGTGTTGAAGTTCTGAGAACCAAAACCTGGCCGGCCACCACGGAGCTATGAGTAGAAGGGAACAGTTCACCGAGTTCTTCAACTTCCAAATTGCACAGTGAACTAGAGGCAGAGGCGGGAAGGCGTAAGCTCTCATGTTGTGCCATGGAATCTCAAGAGCATCCCCTAGAGAGGAGGCTCCCAGCCGCCCTCTGGAGGCATACTGAGGAAGCTTCTTGTTCACCGCCGTAGTGAAGAGGTCCACCTCCGGTGTGCCCCAACGCAAGAAAATCCATGAGAGGACCTCGCCAGAAGCTCCAGATGATTTATGTGTCGGAGACTGTACTGGGGCGACCAGAGGTCCGAGACCTGAAGGAGATCTAACGTCGCACCCCACCCCAGAAGGGAGGAGTCCATCGTGATCGTCACCGTGGGGACCGCGTCCTGAAACCCTGCGCCCCCAGACAGGTTGCCGAGAGATGACCACCAATCCAGGTCCACTCTCATGGAATCCGCAATCATTATCTGCTTGGAATCCGAATCCACTGCCTGACGCCATGAACTCAGAAGAGCCATCTGGGTCCATCTCATTTTGAGACGAGCAAGAGGAAGAGCCAGTACACACGAGGCCATGAGGCCCAGAAGCCTCTGGAACCACCAGGCCGACATGCTCTCCGACTGCGCAAACATCTGACACGTGGCTAACAAATCTGCCGTTCTGTCTGCGGTCAGATACACTCTGCGGTCAGATACACTCCAGAAACCCAGGAAAATCAGGTCCTCTGAGACCGTCATGGAAGATTTCCGCCAGGTCACCGACAGCCCAAGATGGAACAGGAGCTTAAGGTGAGACTGGAGATTGCCCGCTGCCGCCAGCGGACAAGGGCTGCGTAAGAGCCAATCGTCCAAATATGGATACACATGGATACCCTGGAGACGAAGATAGGCCGCAATCACCGACATCATCTTCGTGAAGACACGCGGCGCCGAGCTGAGGCCAAAAGGAAGCACCCGAAACTGGAAGTGCTCCTCTCCCAAAGAGAAGCAGAGGTACCGCCTGTGTGGATTCCAAATCAGGATATGCATGTACGCGTCCTGAAGATCCACAACGCTGAGCCAATCGCCCATCTGTAAGGAGGAGCGTATCTGGCTGGCTGTGATCATCTTGAATTTCTCTTGGGGTACGAAAAGATTGAACTGGGAAAGGTCTAGGATGGTGCGCAGGCCAGCCTGGTTGGGTTTGGGCACCGTAAACAGTCAGGAGTAGAAGCCCTCCCCTCGCTCCCCAAGGGGAACAGGTTCCACAGCTCTGAGGTCCAGAAGTTTCTGAACTTCGGCCTTGAGGGAGGGTGAGCCCGACAGCTGAAAAGGAGGGTTGAGGGGTGGGGTAGGGGGTAAAGGTAAGCGGAAGCCCGCTCGAGCGACTGACAAGACCCATCTGTCTTCTGTGATGGTCTGCCACGCCTCCCAATGAGACGCAATGCGTCCTCCCACCGGGGTCTCGTGCGAGCACGGAAAACCCTCATTTGGCAGGCTCATCGGTGGCGGTGCCACCTGAACCTGATGAGGAGGCTGAGGAGCGGGAGAAAAACCGTGTGCATTGTTGTCTACGGCGGTTATTCCCTGCACGAGTATCCACTCTGCGAGATTTGCGGTCGAGGAAGCCCCTAAAACCAGAGGAGGGTCGACTTTAAGACAACAGTCTCTGGGATTTGAAAGGAGCTTTGACCAGAACAGATAATGATTTAGCCGTCTGAGTGCTATCCTTGGTCTTGGTGAGCTCTACATCTGTAGTAGAATGAAAAAGCTCCTTACCATTGAATGGAAGGTCCAACACCTTGTCTTGCACTTCCTTAGAAAATTTAGTGGCATGCAGCCATGCCTGCCGCGAGGTATCAACCCCCAGCATCAGGCCCCGAGCCGAGGTGTCTATGTGATGAGCCGCAGCCTCCAGGAGATCCTGGGCCAAGACCCTGGCGTCGGAAAGGCCTCCTTTGAAATCTTCCAACTTCTCGACCGGGATGTGCTCCTCAAACTCTGACAGACCTTTCCACATCCGCATGTTAGCTCCCGCCAATATCAACTCAGCATTTGCCTGCCTGAGCTGGAAGGTTGAGTTGGCAAAGATTTTCCTCCCTAGGGAGTCGAGGAGCTTGTCCTCCTTACCCAAGACCTGAGTAGCCGTCGTGGAAGAGGATACTGCAGGTCTGGATTGCAACGTAGCCGCAGCCACCACTGTCGAGGAGGGAGGCGGACAAGACGACAGCGCCACCTCTTCCGAGGAATGTAGCCTGTACCTCGCGTCAATCTTCATATTGACAAAAAGTCCCGAGTGTGGCTTTTCCCAGACTCTTCAGACCTCGGCCAGAACGTCCTTCTGCAGGAACAGGCCGGTACGCTCCAAGGGAGACAGGGTGAACGCCCCAGAAAGCATGCCCTCCTGCAGAGCGGGTGCCTCGGGCACCGGAACATCTAAGAAACTCATCATGTCCAGTACCCGGTCATGAAAGGCTCTGATAGAGCGGGGAAGGTCCTCATTGTCCTAATCGCCTTGAGGATCATTTGACAGGTCAGCATCCTGCTGAGCCATTTCAGGCACTGCCTTGTCCACCGGGGACAATTGAAGCAAAGGCGGAAGAGCCGGGGGAGGCACCACGGGCAAAGGAGGCACCGGCGGAACCACCGGAGGAACGGGTGGAGCCGGAGGCATAGGTGGACATATCTCCTTGAAAAGCCCTTTGAAATATTCCCTCATGGGGTTGGTGCGCATAAGTGCTTGAAATTTACCGAAAAAGGCATCCTCCGGAGACTGTTTCAGAATCTGAGGAGGCCTCTCCACCGACGTATCCACATAAATCAAATGTGCCGCCCCCGCGGGCAACGAAACATTGTGCGAAAGAGGCATCTGGGCGTTCCAATCATAAACCGGCCGGTAAGGATGCGCACAAGGGACTTTAGGTTCACCCAAGGGACCAAGCCCTACACCAGAGGCCGATGGCGTAGTTGTAGGGGTACCACCTAAAATGGCCACCACGGTCATGGCGGGAACGGGCGCCATTTTGTCCTCATCTGAGGGGAACTGCTGCACGTGAGGAAGTGAGGCAGGGGTCCCCGTCGATGGATCAGGGGTCTTAATCTTAGCCTTAACATAAGGAACCTCGGCAGAGCCAGTACTATGAGGCCTGGAATGTTTTTGTGACATACCAACCGCCAACTGAGCCTTCGAAGGAAGAACCTCGGCACTGCCGGTAAAAGAATAACTTTGCTTCTTTGCTCCCTCAACAGATGTGGTGTCACCACAAGAGCGGGAACGGTGAGCAACTGCTTTCACCGACAAGCCCTTGTCCGGCATCTCAGAGTTGTTGGTAGCTTTAGCCTCTGAACGAGGGACCTCGCCCCAGGCCCGGTAACAGCCTTATCTGCGTGGGCCTTGAACAACCATTCAGTAACAACAAGCCCAGCCAAGGCCTCGGGGGGCACCCCCGTCTTGTTTCTGAGGGAAGCCGACAGACGCCTCAGAGCGAGCTCCTGTACCCCACGGTTCAGTAGAACTGGATCTACAAACAGCCCCCACAGGGGGGCCACGGAGCGTACTCCGGTATTCACAGGCCCCTTACGGAGACCCTCAGAGAAAACTCCGGTAGAATTATTAGGCCCAACGGGCACCTCAGGGCGAACCCCGGTGACAGAGCGATGAATGCCCCTCCCGGACTGAGAGGAACCCGAGAAGGTATCCCCCGGCCAGGGTGCTCTGAAAAGTAAAGAACTTACCGGGCGTTTCTTCTTCTCGTCGATGAATGCCTGAAAATGTGAAGGAGGAGTTCGCCGGAACACCTCCTCCCACCGCTCCATACCGACGTTGAAGTGCCCGGACCAAAAGGGAGTCACAGTAAAAACAGGAGTCCAAACGGTGTTCCGGACCCAAACACTCTAAACAAAGAGGATGGGGATCCGCCCTCGCGAAGCAACGGTGACACGATGAACAATCTGGAAAGTCTAACTTGAAAGACAGACAGACTAGTAAACGAACGTTAGCGAGAGCCAAAGAGGAAAAAAGGGAAGAAAATCTTCCGAGGATGCAAGTGCGTCTGGCCCCGATCGAGCCGAGAAATGGACTGATGGGCGATGCGCGGGGCGGAGCCAAGGTCGGCGGGGTTACGGCCGCGTGCCAGGCCCCGCGCAAGAAAGAGAGGATGGACACATTTTTGGAAACATTTGGATGCTTTTTACAAAGTGCTCTGGTCCCGTCCCACAAGACGGAGAGATGTCCCATAAGTATGGAGGAAAGGGGACGGGAAGTAGGATGTATTACTTATTGATGACAGAATGTCCATTTCATATCACCCACAGACAGATGGACAGACTGAAAGGGTGAACAGTACCATGGAGCAATACTTAAGATGTTTGTGTCTCCAGTTTCAATCCAATTAGTTGTCGATGTTATCTGCTGAATTTGCTTACAACAATTCGTTACACTCATTGGGCCTCATTACACGGTAGGTGGTAAGGGTTTACAGGTACCGGTATTTTACCAGCACCGGTAAATCCTTACCGCCTTACTACGAGGTCCCTTCGCGGGTTGGGGAATTTAACGGCTGCTTTTTGCAGGCATTAAAAAACGAACCCGCAAAGGGACCGGGGTGCTAATTACGGTACCGCAATTTGCGGTACCGTAATTAGCGCCTTCCCCGTTCCCATTATGCCCTATGGGGCAAAAATGGGAATGGGGAAGGGCAATGGAGGAAGGAGGAATTACTGCCTTCCCAACCTTGGAATAGGGCGGTAATTCCCCTTTCCTCCAAGGCGGTAACGGTAAATTACCGGCATGAACCATGGTGCTAATAGCGCCATGGTTTACCGCCTACCGTGTAATGAGGCCCATTGACTGGTACTACACCCTTTTACGCGCTATATGGTCAGCATGAATGTTCCCTCTAAGCTGTACGCATGTGCGCTTGCCCAGCTTCCTTCTGGGTGCCGCTCTGAAGATTTTTAGCAGCGCACGCAAACAATTCTCACCTATTCAAAAAGATTTTATAAGGCACAAACCACAGCAATTACCGGACATTTTCTTTCTCTTAAAATAACGAACTAGTCTTGATATTCCAGCTCAAATATAGGATACTCGCTGTAAGTATTCAGACTACATGGATGTGTAACCTTATCCCACACTTCGTCTTCTTTGTGCATTTGATACGCAAGTGCTTTGAAGCGGTCCTCTTGCAAGTTAATGCATTATAAAAATCAAATATTATTTTGCCATCTAAGGATTTCGAGTAGCCAAATGTGATGTAGAGTCTCCCACTTTAGCATTGCTACCGTTACCCTGTAAGTGGAAAGCAACATAGCAATATCATTTTCTTGGCCTACAAGTGAATGAATGGGAATTTGCATAAAAAGCGAGGGTTTTTATACTAAGAGCAAAGTCGACCACTGGAAGACAACATCTGAAGCAGAAGATGAAGAGAAGACACCAGCAGCACCGTCCTGGACCATTAAGTGCCCAGTGAAGCCCTGCAGCTGTTCTGTTTTTGAACTGACAGGGAAGACCCATAGGCTGGTGGGACCAACTAGCCTTGAGACAAACTATTTTGGCACAACCTCCGACTTGCTGCGACTTTCCTACGCTGAAGAAGTTCAATACGCGGGGTACATCGACCACTTGTGGGTGCATTGTCTTCTGAAGTCCAAATCCGGCCAAATCTTCTTGGGCATCCAGAGGATCCTACAGAAGCAAGAAATCCGCATCCAGAGTCCCCTCACCAGAGTCCAGGACCGAGGGATCAAGTAAATTCTAAACAGAGCTTTTCATTCTTCATTGGCGCTGAGTAAAAGGCGATAAAACCACAAAGAGCCACTGAATCTACAGAAATCCATTGCTGCAGAGTCTCTCTCTCAAGTGCTGCCGCAGGTGCCCGCCAGACGTCCTCCCTTTAGTCACCATGAACAATGGTCTACTGAACTGCATCGTGTAGGCAACCAACTGGAACACTTTCTTCATTCACCAGCCATGAGTTGGCGATAGATCTGTTTCTCCGGCTGCGGCCTCGCTCTGGAACAGCCTCCCTGCCTCTCTGAGCAGAACCATCTCCGGTACCTCTTCCACTTTGCTTCTGCCTTCTCTCCTCTGCTGATCTATCTGATACTGCACTGGTCACCAGGCTACCCTCTGAATTTAGGCCAAGTTTCCCTGCCCGCCCTGTTGCAGACCCGCACAGCCTCTTGGCAACTCCTGCACTTGGGGCCGGATCTGCAACCCTACAGACCGCTTACTGCACTTACTGGCTACCTAGTGTCTGCACTTACCAATGCACTGCCAGGTGCTGGCTGCACTACTTGTTGTTATTTGGTCCCGTGTACGGCACTTATCCTTCCTCCCCCTGCCCTTGCACTTGCACTTTCCTCTCCCCTCTCCCCTCTCCCCTCTCCCCTGCATTTGCACAATCTCAATGTAACTTGGCCTTGTAAGATCGCTTGTCTCTGTCCCTTGCCTTGTCGTGGCTTGAAACATCATATTAAGGTACTGTGGTGCTTGGGGTATTTTATCCTTCTGCCATTTGGGGTTCTTCCTATCTTTGGGAGTGTGATTTAACCCTACACTAAGTTGACCTCAACTTACCTGGATTGGCCTTACAGCTTGTGCTTTCCAAAGGTGACTCCTCTTGAGTTGCTGTGATTTCTCTTTTGAACACTGACTATTTAAGAAATATTTACTAAGTAGGGCATCAGAACTTTGACTTTGTCCATTGCCTTTGGCTGTCCTGGCTCCCTAAAGGCCTCCTTCTGAACCTATTGGCTTTGGCAGTGCATGTTCCTTTACGGGTTTTAAATGTTGGAACACTTTAATGCTGGGATAATTGACTGCCTGCATCCCTTTGGGAGAATCTAACTTTTCTTTTAACCCATCAGTCTGTTCTGATCTAACCCTAATCTTTCCTTCCTTAAAAACTCAATATTGCCAAGGTGATACTATAAACATGCTATAATGACGCCACCTCCGGGTGCTGGTACATGTCTAACATATGAATGACTTATTCACCTGCTTTATTGTTCACTGTTTGAATTTAATCCTAACTTGTGATTAATGTTACAGCTAATTAATGCTTTTTAAAAATTCTTTAAATATCGTTGTGTACAAAATAAATAAATATTTATTATAATACTAAGTGTGTAAGTGTTTAATTGGATACTTGTATTTACTGGTTTCATTGCACCGCTCTACAGCTCACATTACCCCTCTTAAAATAAGCCTGGATGCTCAGTCACACTACCAACTCGTGTAGTACAGGCCTATATTAAAAGGTGGTTTACCTAATACCAACGAGATAAGTCGTGTGTAGTCCCACACCAGTTGCACTGTACTAATTCTTACCCAACAGGCATGTTTTCCTTTATTTTGGGGGGGGGAGGGGGTAAAATGGATAGTGTGTATATGTCTCTCATCAGTAAGATTGGTGTTATCACAACTCACAGGACAACGTAATGTGAATAGTAAGCAGAGGCACAGGAATTTGGATCATCATATTCAGAGGTGCAGTTATTCTGATGCAATTATCATTCTTACACAAATTATTAGCAGAGTGTTCTTCTGGCCCTTGTATTACTTCATTAAAGTGGCACTGGAATTCCTATTTGCATGTTTTTGACACATTGCTTTTAATTGCCATCAATCCATCTGCAAATGTATTCTGTCTGAATTAATTGACAACCAGATCGTTTTGTATTACCAAAACAAATATCTTTTGTTGTGTTTTCCAGTGGCATAAAACACATTTTTTTTTCTGCACAGAAGTACATTTGCAAGTTACTCTGGCAGATGTTGAAGTCTTGGATTGTTTGATAAGTTCTCTTTATAAAATATTTTTTTTTTAACCTTTGTGTTTGAAAAATGCACCTTTTACACAGATTTGTAAAGAAGTGTGGTGGTTGGGAAGAGGAAACTCATTTCCAAACTCTCTTCTGAGATGGTAGTTCACAAAATACACATGCTCAGAAAGTGGCTTACCTCATTAGTCAGTTGCGCACATGGAAAATAATGTGTGCATGACAGCTAACTGGTTCCACACATAGAAAACAATAATTAGAGGGAACATTGGTCAGCATCCCAGATCCATTCCTCTGGACCCTGAGTTATCTGAGGACAATCCCGCTGCAGCTAGTAACGTCAGGGACCTAACCGTTCTGCATGCCAAGATAAAACAGCAACTTACCAGAGCACAAAAACGCTCTAAAGCCCATGCAGACGTGCATAGAGCGCCAGCCCCTACCCATCATACGGGTATGAAACTTAGGTTGTCTACCAAACACCTAAAAATTCCCGGGAAGAAAAAACTGCTGCCCAGATACGTGGGTCCTTACCTGGTTACCCGTGTGATAAATCCTGCAGCGGTCCGCCTGGAATTACCACAACCCTGGCGTATGCATCGCATTTTCCATGTTTCCCTCATTAAACCATGCAATTACTATACTCGTTTGCCCGTTCACCTTTTGGCTGTTTCGGTGCGTGGCTCTGATGAGTTTGAGGTGAGGGAGATACTTGACATGAGGTTGCGCTTTGGTAAGCCTTTCAACCTTGTGTATTGGAAGGGCTATGGACCTGAAGACCGTTCGTGGGAACCTTTGTACAACATCCAGGCTCCTGCTTTACTGCGTAGGTTCCACGCTAAGAGGGGTTTGACGGTCACTTTGGGGAGTGGCACTGTCACGCCTGTCAGCCTTGTTGCACGTTCATCCAAGACCGTCCGCCATCAAGGGAACCATTCTGCTAATAGAACGGCTAGATCGTTCTACACAAACTGGAAATTATCTGATTCCTTGCCAGGAAAGCAGCGTTTACTATATTCTCACCGTTGACATCACGTGTTTGGTTCTAGTCACGTGATCCACTACGTAATATTTAACAGCATTAGGAAATCCGCTCGCTGCTTCTGATTGAGTCGTTTCGGCTTCTCTGCTTCCTGAAGCTATGTTTTGTTCCGATACCTTGCAGATTCTGAATTTGCTTACCTCTGCCGCTCCGGATTTCTGTTTTGGACTTCCTATACTGAATTGCATGCAGTACTTTCCTCAACCATCCCGAAAGGAAGGTCTAATTCCTTACGCATCCGGTTCCTGGTTATAGTGGTCCACGCTTGACTGCTGTTCTCCGCATATTGCAGTCGCTTACTCGGCGGCAGTCCTTGGCCAACAGATACCTTTGCGCTGACACGCGGTTGCTTCCCTCAGCCCAGACGGCCACGCTGACTCGGCGGCTGTCCTTGGCCAGCAGATACCATCGAACTGACACAGCGGTTGGTTCCATCAGCCCATACCACCACGCTGACTCGGCGGCTGTCCTTCACCCGCTGATAGTCGCATTGACACGGCAGCTCCCTTCCCTCAGTTCCCAGCCACACAGACACAGTGGTTGCTCCATCTTCAGCATACAACCATGTTGATACAGCGTTTGTTCCTAGCCCATGGGCAGCTGCATTGTTAAAGGTAACATTAACCTCATTCAACACTCTTTTCTACTTGGATAATCCTGGGAACTGTTTATTTCTGGTCAAGGGCATCACTGTTTCTACTACTTGGATACACCTGGGAATTGTTTATTTCTGTTGCAAGGGCTTTGATATTTGCTACCGTCCAGAACTCCTACTCTCCAATTGACTGTCCTACTTACCTGTGTTTAATTGTGCACGTGACTATTCGGACGCTATCCAGTTGTGCACCAATCCGGCACTAGCGTGACCCTCGTGCCGTTCAGGATTAGATTCCTATACTAACTTCCCTTTCCTGTTGTTTGCTTTTGGAATTATTTGGTGTTCAATGACGGATCTGCTGTGATGTTCACAGGCTAACAGGTTAGTGGGTATATTGCTAGTTCATAGTGATAGTATTATACAGTCTGAACATCACTGAAGAAGTTATTCTTGCTCTCACAGCCTGGTGTGTATCCTGCCCTTTCCTGCCCTTTCCATTGATTCCTCCCTCTAACTGTGGTAATCATCAAGTCAGAGTGTCATCAATTGGAAGGTCTTTTCGCCAGTTTGCTTTCATCAAGCCCTTCTCTGGTGATTCTCAAGAAGCGGATACTGCCCTTATCATTGTATCATTTATTGTGGTCACTGACCTGTATCCTTTCACTTATACCAATACCGTGAAGAAGTGCTACATTCATGACAGATGGGAAATATCTGGTTTAAATGTGACAACATCCCAAGAGTGAGCATGAGGATTGGATCTAGAAGTAGTCAAGTAGCAGAGTTAGCTGCCATTTACAAGGCAATTGCTACCACAGTTGAAAATAAACTCAAAAAGATAGTTTTAGTGACTGATTCAGATTATGCACAAAATAGTTTTGTGGAATATTTAGCTGGCTGGAAGGCAAAAGGTATGCTCACATATAACAAAAAACTTCTTAATCATGGGAATATGAGTCAAGCCATAGACAAACTTGTGTCAGGAAATGATTTAATAATACATTGGAGAAAAATCAGAGGTCATTTAAAGACACCAGGTGAGGACAAGGATGGGAATGACAAAGCAGATCAGTTAGACAAAATTGGAGCTGTAATGGGAGAGTTTTTTCCCATTGAATACCTGCTTGGTGAAATAAAGGTAGATGCAATCACATGCTGCAAATGAAGTCGAACAGTCTGCAGTGCAATGGAGTTATGATACCCCAGATCAGGACCTAATCAATGCGCAAAAATAAGACCCAGTTTTAGGTATATTTTCTAATCACTTGGTAGATCCTTAACAAAATCCTCAGACGGAAAATGATTGTTAAGGGAAAGAAGTATTGAGAGTACGGCTGTGATGCTTGAGCTAAAATATGGCGCTGGTGCGCAGTGCATTTTGGGGGCAATCAGAGCCATAATGGATATTTATTCCATGCCTCGTGAAATCTGCACTTGTACACAGATTTTCAGCTTGGTTAGCATTATTTCACTGAAAAACCTGTTTTCAATGTTATTCATTGCTTGTGTTGGTTTGCCTGGCACATCCAAGGACACGGAGCTCAGAGAGGCTAGCATCTGCAGGTGACGGCTGGTACTAGATAAGAAGGTTTGTTATGCCCCGTGCCAAGGTTGAAGATGAGTTATGGAAGTGTTTTCCGTGGTGCTTTAGGAGAGGGAAGCGCTTTTCTCCTTGGGTTAACGTTGGTCGACCCGACTGGCAACCAATGGTCACTCATCAACGCGAAAGCGCTAATGCCAGAAGGTTCGAGAAATTGCCACCCCTTTAGAGGAGGGCATATAATGTGGAGCTCTGGAAAGGTCAGGCGGGAAAAGCACAAAGACGTCAGTCGGAGGGGGGACGCCTTGTTCCGACATACCTGTGTGCTGTTGTGCTCTCGGCCTGGCTGTTACCGGGGTCTTCTAGCCGCTTCTGATGAGATGAGGAATTCAGTTACACCCATGATGATGTATTCTTGTTAGCTTATTATCTTTTCTGTGATTTATTCTCTGTTGCAACTTATTGCTTTATGTATGCTTAACTATGAATAAATAGCCGTATAAGTGCTACTTATCTTCTAACTGTGTGTGTGGGTGTGAATCATTGCTTCTGCCTACCTGCGTTCGAGGTATTTGCTCTGCTATGCAATGTACTGGTGATAAATAACTGTCCGTGCACTCTTGGCGAGCAAGACAATTTGGCGACGAGGATGGGATATTTGTGATGAATAGCTCCAAATATTAAAGAATCTGTGTTTGAACGCATATAGGCTCCGCTTACATTGTAAGCGAAAAGTTTGTTTTCATTTGGCAGTGAGTGTTAGACTGTATTAATCTGTCTTTTGGTGTGTGCATGCTTGCACGAGTGAAGGAGTGACTGCAGCGGAAAATAAAAAACAAAGGTCTTGCAAATTATTGTAATGATGAATAGTTTGTTCAGAAAAAAGGGCGTTCCCGCTGGCGGTGAATGTCCTGATGTTATGATTCCAGGGTGGGCTAAGGGCCCATATGATAAGTTGGCCCAGGTGTGGGCATGTGGCGCAGGGCTGAGTGAACCATGGGGCAATGGCTTAGGGGAGGCTGCTCTGTCAGAAGTAATGTTTTGTTTACAACAGATTTCAGTGGAACGAGGGAAGGAATGCGCCGCGTTAGGCAGGTGGGGTTGGGTTCTCCTGCATGCCTACCGAAAGATACATCAGAAAAATGTGGAATTGGAAGAGAATATTTTGCGATTAGTAAAAGAGTTGGCTGCTGAATGGCAGATTGCGTTAATGCAGCAATTACAAATGAAGCTTTTTAAAGACAAGGCTGATAAATATCACACTGTGGCAGAGAGGGCAGCAGTCAGGGTGGCCCGGTACAAATACAGGAAAAGACGAGGGGGGGGGTCAACCAAAGGAAAGTGGCAGCTGTAATAGCTACCGCAGGTGTGGATTGGGACTCCGATAGGTGGGATGGAGACATTTTCTGACTCAACAAGCCACGAGGGCAGTTTGGAAGGTGAGTCAGACTCTAAAGCAGAACTTAATCAAAAGACAGTGACGGCTAAGCCGGTTAGAAGACGCTGTGCCGGACCCCGCCCACAGAATCCTGTAGGCAGGGTTGTGGATTTAACCACGCTGGAAGATTACACTCAGCAGGAGGTTGGGGAAATCATTACTCGTCTGAGGCAAAAGTCAAGGGAACCTTTACTGATATGGATGGTGTGAGATTGCTGGGTGGCGGGGCAGCAGGATTATTGGTAGACGCGACAGATACTGACACCAGTATACAGGAGGTCTTAAGAGTAGGGCCGTCCCCTAAGGATGATGGGCAAGCTTCACAGGTATCTTTGTTGCACCTAGCAGCTCAGGCATGTAACCACAAGTATCCTATTACCACAGACTGGCCTAATGAGGAGAAGAGATGGTACACTTTGAAAGAAGCGATTCAAAAGATCAGAGAGCATGCTATGAAAGAGGCAATTCACGTAGATGCACCAGGACACATGGGGGCCATCCCGCTTTCAGTTTCAACCAGGAATATGGTGATCAAAACTGCGCCACTCGCATACAAAAGTGTCATCATGACACTGTTCGCAGGTATGACGGGCAAACCCACTGATGAAGTAGTGGATGACATCAGGCAACTGGCAGACTTAGGGGAATGGGACAGAGAAGAACTGAAGGCAGGAGGCAAGATAGTAGAGACTCCTGAGTTTCCAGAAAGGACATGTTTTTGGCCTTGTTAAAAGATGGTGTGCCACGAGAAGAAATTGATGGCATTGAAACCAGGGTGATGTATAAACTATACAAAAAGAGAGGCCTTGCAGCCAAAGAGCGCTATAAACATGTCAAGAAACAGGTGGTGACTAAAACACAGAGGGACACCTCCCTTCTGCCCCTCCTGAGGAAGATCAGGAAGAAGGGTCTATGAGGAGTCCTTCCCCAAACCAGCCAACATAGGCTGATTTAAGGAAGGTGGCGAGTGTGATGTTAGAGACAGAGTCGGGTTACAATCATTCAAATTTTATCTAGGGGTATGGCCGAGCTCCGGCAGCGTCCGCTCACATAAAAGTTGATAGGCAGCCCCATGTTAATGTTAAGATATTTTGGGGGCCGGGAAATACGCAAGGGGTGTGAGCATTGATAGACACCGGGGCGGAGGCCTCTTTGATTAATGGAAATCCAACACGATACAAAGGCAGACACTTTACCATTACAGGTCCAGGGGGGAAGGAGACTCCCGCAGTACAAAATGAAGTGGAGATGAAAATAGGCAATTTGACAAGGCAGAAATACCAAGTGCTGATTGTCCCGATACCCTAGTACATAATTGGATTTGACATTTTAGAAGGGTTGACGTTGGGACTTGGAGTAAAATGTATCAGTTTGGGGTGAGTGCATTTACCAGCACAACCATGACTGTAACAAATTGAAGATGCTCCCGGTGCAGGTGCCTGTGGCGACCAAGCGGGTAGCGATGAAACAGTACCGCATTCCCGGTGGGCACAAGGAAATTCCCAGACACCATCAAAGGGTATGTAGAAGCGGGTGTATTACACCCTATTACTACCGTGTGGAACAACCCGCTCTGGCCTGTCAAAAAAGGGGACGGGTCTTGGAGGTTACCGTGGATTACCGCAAGTTAAATAAACACACTCCTCCCTTAGTGCCTGCAGTCCCAGATGTCATTTCCTTGATCGAGAATGTCCAAAAGTTTGAGGGGACCCGGTATGCAGTGGTAGATTTAGCCAATGCATTTTTCTCTGTGCCAATTGCTGAAGAATGCCAAGAGCATTTTCTTGGAACGGGCTTCAGTACACCTGCACAAGGTTACCTATGGGGTACATACACAGCCCGACCATCTGTCACTGGTTGGTGGCAGAGCACTTAGACAAGATACCGTGTAAACCTGACCTACAAATCTCTCACTACATTGATGGTATTTTGATTCAGGGCAAGGATGAGCAAAGTGTGCAAACCCAGTTAGAAGTTATTATGGAGGGATTGAAGAAGGAAGAGTGGGAGATTAACCCGAATAAAATTCAAAGGCCAGCTGAGACAGTGATATTCCTAGGGATTCAGTGGCATAATGGGAACCGAGAGATGGTGCCAAAGGCCTGACAGAAAATACTTGAGTTCACCACTCCAACAAACAAAAATCAAGCTCAGCAGTTCATAGGGCTGTTTGGGTTTTGGAGACAGCACATTCCCCATTTAGGGCAGATACTGGCCCCCCTCTACAAAGTGACACAAAAGAAGTATGAGTTTCAGTGGGGGGAGGAGCAGCAAAAAGCATTTGATTTGGCGAAAGACACCGTGCAGCAGGTGCTTGATTTGTGGCCATTGAAGGAAGGCAAAGTGGAATTAAATGGGTCTGTGCAAGACAATTATGCTAACTGGAGTGTGTGGCAGAAACAAGACAGGAAACGTGTGCCATTGGGGTTCTAGAATCGTAAGTTGCCCAATGCTGGTAACGCATACACTCCGTTCGAGAAGCAGTTGCTGGCATGTTATTGGGTCCTTGTCGATACTGAGCAGATGACAGTGGGGAATGATGTGTTGATGAGGCCTGAAATCCCGATTATGCAATGGGTATTGAGCTCTCCTAAAACACACAGAATAGGCCACGCTCCAGAAGCCAGTATAATTAAATGGAAATGGTACATTCAAGAGCCAAATCAAGGAAGGATGGGGTTGCAAAATTACATGAGCAAGTAGCCAACATATCACCATCAGATTACATACCACCGGAAGTGTCTGAGAAACGCGAGTCTCCTGTGAAATGGGGAGTACCTTATGGCGATCTGACCATAGAGTAGACAGAGCATGCCTGGTTTACAGATGGCTCAGCTCGATATGTGGGAACCGAGCGATACTGGAAAGCGGTGTCATACAATCCCAAGACTAAAACGATTTTGACAACATCAGGGAAAGGGAAGAGCAGTCAGTTTACAGAACTTTACGCGGTTTACCAAGCATTGAAACAAGAGACCCCTGTTTGATGTCATTTGTACACAGATTCATGGGCAGTGGCGTATGGGTTGGCGTTGTGGCTGCCAACCTGGCAAAAGAATGGGTGGAAGATTCATTCAAAAGAGTTGTGGGGAAAAGAACTGTGGCAAGATATTGTGGAAATGTCATCACAAAGTGAAGTCACTGTGTATCATGTGGATGCGCATTGTGCTACAGATTCATTAGAACGTTGGTTTAATTCTGTTGGAGATGAACACACCAAGATTTCATCTGTGGATGTGGAGGCTCAGGAAGACTATTTGGAGGGTTTGGCCAAGTGGGCTCACCAGAAATGTGGGCACCTTGGAGAAAAGGCTACTATCTGTTGGGCACGAGCTTGAGGAATCAGTATTCCTTTAGAGGTAGTGAAAACAATCATTTTGCAATGTCCGGTGTGCCAACACCAACAGCATAGGCCTATCCCTCAGATTGGCACGTTGCGGAGAGGAAAGTTACCAGGTCAAATATAGCAGATCGATTATATCTGTCCTCTGCCAATCAGCAAAGGCTGTCAGTATGCACTCACCAGTGTGGATACATACTCTGGGTATATGATGGTTTTGCCATGCAAACGTGCTACACAACTGAACATCATTAAGTTGTTAGATCAGATCACGTTGCATTACGGTGTGCCTTTGAAAATTCTAAGTGACAATGGGTCACACTTCAAAGGCAAATTAATTCAAGAATATTGTCAGAAAAAGAGTATTGCGTGGTTATGCCACGTCCCATACCACCCCAAAGCATCATGGTTAATTGAGAGAATCAATGGGTTGTTGAAAGAACAGCTGCGTAAATCTGGAGATGGCAGTTTAGCATGCTGGCATGATCGTGTGTTTGATGCAGTGCAAGTGCTAAACAATGGGCAAGTGCATAATCATGAGATTGCATTGTTGCGACTAATGACTCCTGCTTTACAGATTCAACCCAACTCAGAGAGACCCTATTGTACTGGGAAATTACCCCAGGTTCCTTAGCTCCCTATCGAGCGACTGCAGAATCAGCAGAGGTAGATTTGCATTCTCGTGAAGAAATCAGATTAGACCCAAGAGGGATTGTTGTGATTGAAACAGGGATTGGAGTGCAGATTCCACCTGAACATATGGGATGGATTGCCCCTAGATCTGGATTAGCATTGAAGGGAGTCCAAGTGGTAGGGGGGGGGTTACTGACGCTGATTACCAAGGTGAGATCAAAGTCATCTTAATGATGTTACCGATCCATAAGGGCGATCGAGTGGCCCAGCTGATTATTGTTCCTGTTAAGTTGTCCATGATCAAAAAAGTGGAGCCTCCCACAGTGTTAACTACTTGTGGGGATTGTGGTTTTGGCTCTTCAGACAGTATGCTACCAGGTGCAAAGGTGTGGGTCGAGATGCCAAGTGGCCCACCGGTGCCTGCAGATGTTATTGCATCAGGCAAAGACCAGGTAGTCTTAGTAATGGAACCCGGCAAAGAAAAATGGCAGTATGTGCCCGCAGACAAATGTTACCTAAGAGAGTGATTTTCAACACAGATATCTCTTTTCTGGGTTTGCCTTGTAGATCCTGTGTCTGGCTGGTGTAATTGTGGGACTAAATGGACTCCGTTTGGGAGAGTCAAACGGCATGCTGCTACTAATGAGAAATGTCACATCTGTGCCAGTTATCCATGAGAAACTGATGATGGTGAGCAATGATGTCCGAAAGCAGCACTACGCCGATGCCGAAAAGCCAGCCAGACCGAAGAACTGGATTCGTGGAATGCGAAAAATACATCAGGTGCAAGCACAAACAACGTTGATGCCAACCTTGCAAGAGATGTCCTTAGGGCGACAGCGATATGCACCGATGATTGCCCAAACCGAGAACATGTGGACATATCTCGCTCAGTACGTCCTGAACGTCTCCCATTTTTAACTGATGTGCATCATGCAGAAGCTTTGCTGACTACCTGTTTAGTAGCGGTGCCGAGGCCGGCTCCAATCTTGAGGCACATTTTCGGCGTCATGCACAATGATTCTGCGGTTCAAGATTCCGATATCAGACAATCCTTTTCAATCTATGAGTATTGCAGGTTTTGCCAAGAAACAGATCGCAAGTGGAGAAACTTGACACAAATTATAACCTACAATATAACTCAAGGCGATGTGTGTTACTTTATGACCTGCAATGCAAAAGAAATTGGAAAATGCCAACAGCTGAATTTAACCAAACAGAAAAATCAAACTGCGTTTGAGAAGAGATTATGTGCGCGAGCTCCAAGCACACGTGCCAATGTGAATAACACCATGACCTGCAATCACACAGTGGTAGCTGTCAGTCATTTAAATCATGTGAAACTTCCAATAGGAGGGCTTTTCTCATGTGGCAATATCACATACACTTACATTCCAGCTAAAATTTCCGTAGGTCCATGTGTCTTAACTCTATTAGGACTGATGTTTCCTCTGCACCCAGCAATATATCGAAGCAAAAGATCAACTTTCGAATCTGTGGGTCTATCCCCAAATTGTGATTCAAAGGTGCATTTGTTATCAGAGGCTGAGGTATTAGTATTGGCCGTGTCATTAGTGGGAGTTTGGGGTTTAGCTGCTGGAGGTTATAAATCTTTAATCAAATTAGCATGTTTAGTAGTAAAAGGACTTAATCATACTTCTCAAGCATTAGAAGAGTTGCTCCTTGATAGCAAAGTATTAGAAAAGCAGCTTTGCAAAACAGGGCTACCGTTGATTATCTATTGCTAAAACATAATTTGGGTTGTATGTGTTGTTTCAATGGATTGTGAATGGTCATTCAAATTAAAAGTCATATTCCAGGTTTAAGGGACTTAATATCCCAGGTGTCTCAAGATTGTACTGGGAATTGGTGGGATTGGCTATTTTCATGGATTCCTGATATTGGAGGTACACTGCGGTACGCCTTTGCTTGCATTTGTATTATATTAGCTATCATAATTGCTGGTTGTTGTTTTATTCAATGTATTCCCAACTTAGTTCTCATGTTTCGTCGGTTTCAGAGACCAGCTCCTCTGCCACTGGGCTATGGAAGGTAAATATCCAAGGGTGGATTGTAATGCTTGAGCCAATATATGGTGCTGGTGTGCAGTGTATTCTAGGGGCAATCAGAGCCATAATGGATATTTATTCCATGCCTCAGTGGAAGCTGCACTTGTACACAGATTTTCAGCTTGGTTAGCAGTATTTCACTGAAAAACATGTTTTCAACGTTATTCGTTGCTTGTGTTGGTTTGCCTGGCTCATCCAAGGACACGGAGCTCAGTGAGGCTAGCATCCACAGGTGCCGGCTGGTACCAGATTACCAGATAAGAAGTTTTGTTATGCTCCGTGGCAAGGTTGAAGATGAGTTATGGAAGTGTTTTCCGTGATGCTTTAGGAGAGGGAAGCACTTTGCTCCTTGGGGTTACCGTCGGTCGACCCGGCCGGCAACGAACGGTCACTCATGAACGCACTAGCGCTAATGCCAGATTGTTCGAGAAATTGCCACCCCTTTTAAGGAGGGCATGTAATGCAGAGCTCTGGAAAGTTCAGACGGGAAAAGCAAAAAGACCTCAGTCGGTGGAGGGACGCCTTGTTCCGACATACCTGTGGGCTGTTTGCCTGCTTCGTCTACGCATAGTGCTCCATTAATGAAAAGAGGCTTGACCCTTCCATGGTCTGATTTGCAAATCGCCTATGTTGGGCCTGTAAAAAGATCAGTCAGAGGAAATAAATATTTCTTAACAGTGGTTTGTCTAATGTCCAAGTGGGAGAAAGCATTCCTGAACCAGATTGTAGTGCACAAACCGCAGCCACGCTACTGGTAAATCATATTTTTTCAAGATATGGGTTACCCCAAAGGATAGAGTCAGACCGGGGAAGTAATTTCACTAGTGCCTTGATGACCAAAGTTTGGCAAATATTGGGTGTGAAAAGGAAACTACACATCTCATATCGGCCTTCTTCTTCCGGTGGTGTCGAGAGGAACAATAGGTCTATTGTGGACATATTAAAGACATTTGTGGCTGAGGCAGGTTCTAGTTGGGACCTTCAGTTGCCCTTAGTAGTGATGGCCACTAGATTGACCCCCGCTAGATCAACAAATGTCAGTCCTCATGAAATACTGACAGGGAGAAAGATGGTGTTGCCACAACATTTATTGTATAGAACTCATGAGCAAACACTTGCCTCCACAATTCACAAATATGTGGAAGAGTTGAGGAAGCACTTACAACATGCATTTGCATTTGTGCAGCGGAATTTGGAGAGGGCTGCTGATAGTGCAAAAACATAATATGATAGGAAAACATATATAAGGGGATACAAGGTGGGAGATCAAGTTTACAAATTCAATTTTGGGAAAAGTAAGCATAAAAACTCTAAGTTTCTTGCAGCGTGGCAAGGTTCATTTAAAATAATAGACAAGGTGTCCCCTGTAGTGTATAGAATAATGAAAAAGGAGAGTTAAATGACAGTGGAACAGTTTGTACATGTAACTTAAATCAAGCCTTTCCACCAAAGCATGAGGTGAGGAGGCTGGAGCAAATTGAGACCAGTTGAATGAAAATAAGGAGTGCAGAGTACAAATTGAGCTACAAGCGAATCAAGGCAAACACACATGCCTTTCAGTGAAATTAATGGGTAATGCTAAGGGGTTCTGGTATGAAGAGATATGACGTGGGGAGGCGTGTATTTTTTTAAATTATTTTGGTTGCATGATGTGAGATGTATGTTTTGAATTGTATAATGATAAACTTATTTTCAGGTGGTCCAGTATGGCAAGTTAAACCCCATGGAGTCACCATAATAACGATAATCCAATTTTATTTTCAGACATTGCAGCAGAAGAGGGATAGAAAAATGTGTTGTGCTAGGTACTTAATTTGTTTTGTTTCTTTTTACTTGAAATTACTAATTCCTTGCCCCGTCAGAGCCGGATACTTGGTGCGCTGGATCCCTGGAGGATGCCACGGGATTGGAGGCCCCGGGAAAGCCCCCAGACCGAGAGAAGGGGTTGAAGATAAGGAGCCTGAGATGCCATAAAGGTGACGCCTGTGGAGGAGATTCCATGGAGTGCCGGACTAGAGGAGTTCTGCTGATGACAGCGTTGTGTGCACCAGTAGAGCAAAGGCTAATGGATAGGACATTCCAGAGACGTGATCAGTATATTCTGGTTGCCAGGAATCAAAAATAAATAGTCTTCACTGTCATTTTTATTTTTAATTTATTGTTATGCTTTTGATTGTATGTTGTCTGGAAATGGTAATGAGATATTATACATTAAAAAAAATACATATATGGGATATATTACTCACCGTAATCATATTTCTGATGCTTGTATCTGCTTAGTTTCACATGCGGTGCATAGGCCGACATCTAGTGGAACTTGCGGAGTATTACAGTTTGTTTTTCGAAACTCGAAAATGGGCGTCGACACAGGGCGTGCCAGTAATACTATCCCTAGTGTGACGTCCACTGTACCCATGATCCCTCACGCGTGTAGGACCCTCAGATTGTATTTTTTCTGACATGAGGTAGCATGAGGAGTAGCGTGAGTACAGATAATCCAAGCAGATAGAAAGAAAGGTAAGACTACAAGCATCCATGCGCCTTCTCTCAGAGGGGAGGAAGGGTGGGTCGCATGTGAATCTAAGCAGATACAAGCATCAGAAATACGATTATGGTGAGTAATGTATCCCTTCTGAGGCTTGTGGAATCTGCTTAGATCACATGCTGTGCATAGATTAGAGAGCAGTGCCTGAAGAAGGAGGTGGGATGTGAGAAAGGTCATGAGCAAATAAATGTCTTAGAACTGCTTGTCCCACTTCTGTATCTGTCTTGGAATGTGTGTCAATGCAGTAGTGCTGAGTAAAAGTGTGAATAGAGCTCCAAGTAGCTGCTTTGCAAATGGTGTCAAGGGGTACATTTGCAATGAAAGCCAGAGTGGCCCCAATGCCTCTTGTAGAGTGGGCTCTTGGCGTGAACGGCAGAGTTTTTTCAGAAAGGGAGTAACACAGCTGGATACAGTTAATAATCCACTTAGAGATGGCACCTTTAGAGACGCGATCCCCCTCTCTGCCTGTAGCTACTGAGACAAAACAGTTGGTTTGTTTTCCTTAGCGGTCTGGTCTTGTTTACATAGTAGAGGACCGCCCTACGCACATCTAGGTGTGTAGTTTCACCTCAGCTGAGCTTTGTGGGTTTTGGAAAAAAGCCGGAAGCTCGATGGACTGGTTCACGTGGAATTTGGAAATAAACTTAGGTGAGAACCTAGGGTGTGTACGCAAAACCAGGTTATCCTTGTGAACTGTAAAGAAAGGATCCTGCACTGACAGAGCCTGAATTTCTCCAACCCTTCTTATGGATGTAATAGCTACTAAGAAGGTTGTCTTATAAGTCAGGTGTTTGAGACTGCTTTTATGCATGGGTTTGAATGGGGGCCCCATGAGTTTAGCTAGCACCACATTAAGGTCCAACCCTGGTGGTGGGTTTGAAATAGGAGGGTGAAGTCTCTTTACTCCTTCCATGAAGGCTTTAACCACTGGAGCTTTCCGCCACAACACCTTGTTATGGGAGGTGGTGTATGCTGACAGAGCTGCCAGATGCACCTTCAGTGAGTTAAAAACCAGTCCTGCACCCAGCAGGTGGAGCATGTATGTAACAATAGTTGAAGGAGTGCAATCAACTGGGTTGAATTGTCTATTCTGGCACCAGATAACGAATCTCTTCCACTTGTCAAAGTAGCAGTGCCTCGTGTTAGGCTTCCTAGATTCTTTTTGGATGCCCATACATCTTTGAGGTAAATTTAGATGTCCAAACTCTATGACCTCAGGAGCCATGCTGCTAGGTTCATTGAGCTGGGTAGAGGATGTACTGTTTGACCTTGATGCTGGGACAGTAGGTTGTACCAGCCCGGGTGTCTGATGGGGTCGCACGTCGCTAGTCTGCGTAAGTGTGGGAACCACAGTTGTCTCGCCCACATGGGAGCAACTAGGACGAGCGTCATGGATTCCCTGTTCATCTTGTTCACCACCTTCCTGATGAGAGGAGTTGGGGGAAAAGCGTACGCAAACATTCCTGACCAGTTCATCCACAGGGCGTTCCCCTGGGATCCTGGTTGTGGGAATATGGACGCGAATCTTGGGCATTGTCTGTTTTCGCTTGTGGCGAATAGGTCTATGGTGGGGGAACCCCACTGAGAGAAGAGATCTTCTACGATTTCTCTGTGTAGACACCATTCGTGCTCCTCTGGGAGGGGATCTCTGCTTAGTGCATCTGCTAGCCAATTGAGATGCCCTGGAACATGTTGCGATGACAGGAAGATGTTCCGTTTGAGTGCCCATGTCCAAATTTTCTAGGCAAGTTTGGATAGATTTGGCGAACGAGTCCCTCCCTGCTTGTTTATGTAAAACATGGCTGTAGTGCTGTCCGTCCGGATCTGCACTGACAGATTCAGCAGGTAGGGTTCGAACGCTTGAAGCGCTCCGAATACTGCCAGAAGCTTTAGCAGGTTGATGTGATTCTTGGCCACTGAGTGAGACCAGAGCCCCTGAGCTGTGTGGTGGAGGAGGTGAGCTCCCCACCTTGTTAGGCATGCATCGGTTGTGACTACCGCCTGTATCTCGGGATCGTAAAAGGGTTTCCCCTTGGACAGATTTTCTCTTGTCCACCAGTGAAGGCTTTGTACCAGTGTTGGCGAAACAACCGCTAGATCGTCCCACTGACCACTTGCCGGAGACCACTGTTTTGCCAACCATTCCTGCATGGGACTCATGCGCAGGCGCGCGTGGGGGGCCAGGTAAATACATGACGCCATCATGCCTAGCAGAATGTGTTCTTTGTCGTGGAGGGTGATTTCGGGGACGCTCTAAGAGTTCTATGCAGTATCCTGCGGACACTGTGGACAGCACCCATCTGTCTGATGTGATCCCTTCCCAAGCTTGGGTGAAGTTGGAAATGCGTCCTCCTATTGGGGATGCATGAGAAGGGACCCTGAACAGAGCCTCACTGTTTTGGTGGAGGTGTGCCGCCGCCTCTACTGGGGCTGCCTCTGCCTTTACCCCGTCCTCTCTTATTCCCTCTACTATAAACTTGGGTAGACTGTTGGTTATTGTTCCACTGCGTAGCCTGGCCCTGGCAATAGTTTGACCCTCTTTGGGAATTTTGTCCACGTGTGCGGCGAAAATTGCCATTACCCCTTTGATTAGGGGGTTTGGTGGTTAGTTGACCTAGGGACTTGAGTGTTTCATACTCGTCCTTGGCATTTTTCAGCGCGTCCTCGACCGCCTTACCGAACAACAGATCTGGCTCCACCGGTTTGTCTAACAATGATGCTTGTGTTTTGGCCTTGAATCCAGACTGCCGTAACCAAGCGTGTCTCTTGATAACAGTACCCTCTGCTATCAATCTACCGGCATTATCTGCGGCATCAAAGGTTGCCTTTAAAATGCAACCGGATACGGCTCTCCCTTCCGCTGAGACTCGTGCCAATTGGCTCTTTAGGGGGTCTGGGGCGGAATCTAGGAGTGCTGCGACTTCCTCCCACTGGTGGCAGTTATATCTTGCCAGTAGGGTGGTGGGTTTGGCGATTCTTGCTTGGTAGGCGGAAGTGGAGGCAACCTTTCTGCCGAACCCATAGATTTTCTTGCTCTCCTTGTCGGGAGGAACTTCTGATGACGACAAGGGTGTTCCTGCCCTCTTGCGGGTGTTTGTCACGACTAGGGAGTCCGGTTTCAGATGCCCTCTTATATACAGTGGGTTGATTGGGCTGCCCTGAATAGCTTCTCAATCCTGGGATTGACTGCCCTGGTGAGATTGGGGTTTACCAGTGAAGGGTCTATTCTTCTTTGGATGGACTTAAGGATAGGGATGGCCTGCGCAACAGGTCTCCTTTCTGCCACCAATTCTTCGGCAAAATCTCTTTCCTCTTGAGCACCCTGGGTGTCAATGTAGAAGTGGTTTGCTGCTCTAGATAGGACCACATTTAGGAGGGGCTGGTTGTCGACAGGGGAGTCGGTAAGCGGTGGTTCTTTATCTACCGGGGAATCTACCCTGTATATTTCTGGGTCATCCTCTTCCTCCTCTTGTTCCTCATCGCCCCCATAGTAGCCTGTCCCAGTCTGTTCTTCCAACATGCCCAAATCTGTATCCTCACAAAGGGAAGGATCTTCTTGTTCTTGAGAATAAGGGTGAATGTGGAAGGGATCTGAAGACCGTGTTGTTTCGAACCGGGACTTTTTACTTGGGGAGATAGGATCCTTGGAGCCTGAGGTTGCTGACCCGTCGGGGTTATAAGTGAGAAAATGTTTGGGATTTTTAGAATAGAAATCTGCCAGTGATGACATTCTTGACATGACTCTTATCTATGTCCTCACTGGACCACTCTCTTGAACTGGGAATGACTTTGCCTGGGGGGAGTTTCCCTGACTCATCTATAATAAAGGTGTGAGACCTGTCTGTCTGTTTGAGTGGAGTGAAATGTTTCTGTGGTGTGGAAGTAGGCTGAGGCTGCTTCCTCTGTTGTTTTCCCCCCTCCCCGTGGCTGGAAGAGTGTTTGCCCTGCTTCTTTGGACCTTCGGAGCTTTTCGACGCCTGGCGTCGAGCTTCGGTAGTGGTGGTACTATCCTTCGACCGTGTAGGTTGGGATTCGGGAATGTGCGTTACTTGTACTGACGCCGACTCCTGGAGTGTGGTCTGGGGATAGAGGTCGCTTTCGTCTTCCGACGATCGAACCTCGATTACATTGGGGAGCGAGGCACTTTTGGCAATAGTGGATGATTGCCTGGCGTCATGCGGCGATCTAGATCGTGAACGCCCAGAGGACGCAGATTTGGACCGTTCCCTATGTGCCTCTTTCCGAGAGCCCCACGTGCGCGTCGAGTCTCGGTGGGACTTTGTGTGTTCGGAAGTGCTGTGGGTTGCGCTTACGTCGCCGGGGGTCTTCCCCATAGCCGCCCTGCCGGACGACCTTCCGAGGTCAGGGACCTGCGCCTGGCTGTCTTTCGACGCTGTGTTTCCCTCACCGTCCAAAAGTACGGCGTCGCTGCCGTCGCTGAAGGCACCCTCCGCGGCCATGCCTTCTTGACGCCTGCCTTGGTGGGCCCAACGCTTGGTGTAACGGTCTTTTAGTGTTTGAACCTACTACACGCTCTGCAATTTGCCTCGGGGTGATCCCTTGGCAAGCAGAGATTGCACGTGGCGTGTCTGTCAACCCAAGGATACTTGCGGTTGCACTTTGGGCAAAATTGGAAAGGGGTACCCTCCATACGCACCTTGAGGCAGCGGGCTGGTAAGTGTAGGAATATATATAAGAGAATATATAAGAGTGTAGAGTATGTCCACCCCCCCACTCTCCCTACTTGTAGGGCTGAGGCCAGAGGCCTTCCGAGGCCCCCTCCGTCGTGAAGCTCTCGACGGTCGCCTTCTTCTCCGGTTCGGCGTCGAGTGTCGAATTTCAGTGGCTCGACGTTAGGGTGGAGAAAAAAGGGGGGAAATATAATAATATTTTTCAAAGTATGGCTAATGCCAGGGAACTCCGTTGAATGCTTCCGACCAGTATGGCAGAAAAAAACAATCTGAGGGTCCTCCACGCGTGAAGGATCATGGGTACAGTGGATGTCACACTAGGGATAGTATTACTGGCACGCCCTGTGTCGAAACCCATTTTTGAGTTTCGAAAAACAAACTAATACTCCGCAACTTCCACTAGATGTCGGCCTATGCACAGCATGTGATCTAAGCAGATTCCACAAGCCTCAGAAATATATATATCATTGGATCATCGGGAAAAAAATACTGATAAAATACATATATAAATTCGAAGATGGTGATCAGATAAAAAAAGATAAAGATCTCTTAATAAAAACAAAAGGAGGTGGTCCTCAAAGAAATATATCATTAAAAAAAATGAAAAATGAATGAAAAAAATGGAGATTGGACCACTGATAAAAGATGATGAGATCTGATAAAAAACACAAAAAAATGTTTTTTTCCTAAAAATATATACTATTTATTGATGTGTTGAAACATCCTTAATGAATATATGGTTGGAAATGTTGATTGTTCCATGAAGCTGGAGTATGTACATAATTAATGATGCCTGTGGTTTAATGTATATGGTGGGTGTTTATTTCAAATATGGACACTTCAAGTGGGAGTATACATATATTTTTATTATTTTTATTTTTTAAAGGTTGTTTTGTTTCTCCTGAAATGATATCCCAGGAGATCCCAGCAGGAGAAAAGGGGGCGAGATGTAGGGGGGAGTAGGAGAGATGCTGTAGAGGTAGGGATACTGTATATGAGGGGCAGTAAGGGAGCCATGACATTATATTCAGAGGAGGCAGTAACCAGAATACAGACATCAAATAGCAGGCCTACAAATGGAAATGCACATTAAGCATGTTTTTAAATGATCCGCTTTAGGATGAATAGGTTATGTGTCCATTTTACAATATATATTAACCCAAACTAACCAATTAACACCTTTCCTATTAATTGATAATTTACCCTTAACAAAGCAGTGCAAACCAGGTTCAAATTACATGTCAAAAGTAATGTGCTGTTTTTACAGTAGAATTAAAAACGGACAGGCAGAGTGCATTAGCTGTGATTTCATAACACAAGCTGCAAAGGGAAATATGAACCCTGGAGAAGGCGCTTCTCTAAGGGAAGAAATGCCAAACAGCTCGGGGGATTGTATACATCAGGAAAAAGGCAGGTTTTAGTGAGATTGACAGGCTTAGCATCTAAATTCTCAGAGTGCTTCATCCACTCATCCCCGTTCGCCGCGTGTTCCACGGCCCTGCAACTTCCTAAGATGGCGCCCATGGTTGCCATGGACGCCAACACAACAACGGAGCCAGCTGCTAGCACTGCCGCGGGCCCGAGCGCCCATTTGCTGCCTTCCTCTGCCTGCCCCTCCCCTCCTGCTTTAAATGGAGGGGGAGAGGGCAGAGAGGCGAAGCCGAGCAGGGAAGGCCGGAAGGAAAGGCCTCCCACGCTCTTATCAGCTCTGCTGCGAGCTCACCGACACACGGATCAGCAGGGAGCTGATCCGATCGAATTCGGATTCTCAGTGTGCTTCATCCACTCATCCCCGTTCGCCGCGTGTTCCACGGCCCTGCAACTTCCTAAGATGGCGCCCATGGTTGCCATGGACGCCAACACAACAACGGAGCCAGCTGCTAGCACCGCCGCGGGCCCGAGCGCCCATTTGCTGCCTTCCTCTGCCTGCCCCTCCCCTCCTGCTTTAAATGGAGGGGGAGAGGGCCGAGAGGTGAAGCCGAGCAGGGAAGGACGGAAGGAACGGCCTCCCACGCACTTATCAGCTCTGCTGCGAGCTTACCCACACACGGATCAGCAGGGAGCTGATCCGATCGAATTCGGATTCTCAGAGTGCTTCATCCACTCATCCCCATTCGCCGCGTGTTCCACGGCCCTGCAACTTCCTAAGATGGCGCCCATGGTTGCCATGGACACCAACACAACAATGGAGCCAGCTGCTAGCACCGCCGCGGGCCCGAGCGCCCATTTGCTGCCTTCCTCTGCCTGCCCCTCCCCTCCTGCTTTAAATGGAGGGGGAGAGGGCCGAGAGGCGAAGCCGAGCAGGGAAGGCCGGAAGGAAAGGCCTCCCACGCTCTTATCAGCTCTGCTGCGAGCTCACCGACACACGGATCAGCAGGGAGCTGATCCGATCGAATTCGGATTCGCAGAGTGCTTCATCCACTCATCCCCGTTCGCCGCGTGTTCCACGGCCCTGCAACTTCCAAAGATGGCGCCCATGGTTGCCATGGACGCCAACACAACAACGGAGCCAGCTGCTAGCACCGCCGCGGGCCCGAGCGCCCATTTGCTGCCTTCCTCTGCCTGCCCCTCCCCTCCTGCTTTAAATGGAGGGGGAGAGGGCCGAGAGGCGAAGCCGAGCAGGGAAGGCCGGAAGGAAAGGCCTCCCACGCTCTTATCGGCTCTTTGCTGCTCGTCTGCTGACTGCCCGGAATCCAAGCGGCATCTCGGAGGTAAGAATCAGAGCTACGAGTCAACTAGCTCATACCCATGCCCTCATACCAGATGCCTCAGATTGCGCACCCGCACGCTGCAAGCCACCTTCAAGTACAATCCCCTCCCCACGAACACCCGCAATGCACGGCTATGTTCACGCATCTTGCCGCCCCCACAACATGTGACCTCGAATAGACTCCTCTGCAAAAAGCCTACTGCTTCTATGGATATTGACAACATAGCAGATGATGACGTACGTGACCACACCCGCATGGGTGCCACCCCCATACAAAATGTGTTACCGCCTGTGCCCACCACCACTGAAAATGAGCCCCCCAGTGTAAAACCTGTGGTTTGCAATTCTTCTACCACCATTTTGAATGCTACTGTGCCAAATGTATTACCACCTGTGCCCACCACCACTGAAAATGAGCCCCCCAGTGTAAAACCTGTGGTTTGCAATTCTTCTACCACCATTTTGAATGCTACTGTGCCAAATGTATTACCACCTGTGCCCACCACCACTGAAAATGAGCCCCCCAGTGTAAAACCTGTGGTTTGCAATTCTTCTACCACCATTTTGAATGCTACTGTGCCAAATGTATTACCACCTGTGCCCACCACCACTGAAAATGAGCCCCCCAGTGTAAAACCTGTCGTTTGCAATTCTTCTACCACCATTTTGAATGCTACTGTACCAAATGTATTACCACCTGTGCCCACCACCACTGAAAATGAGCCCCCCAGTGTAAAACCTGTGGTTTGCAATTCTTCTACCACCATTTTGAATGCTACTGTGGCAAATGTATTACCACCTGTGCCCACCACCACTGAAAATGAGCCCCCCAGTGTAAAACCTGTGGTTTGCAATTCATCTACCACCATTTTGAATGCTACTGTGCCAAATGTATTACCACCTGTGCCCACCCCCCCCAGCCACTACCGGACCACATCTTAAATGCGCCTTGATTAACGCTAGGTCCATCAACGCCCACGCTTTAGACATCCATGACCTCCTAACCACCCATGACCTCGATCTACTCATGATCTCTGAAACATGGCTACACGATGCCTCTGGCCCAGCACTCGCCCTCGCACTACCACCTGGATACTCTATCACTAGACAAGATCGCCTCTCCAAAGGTGGAGGTGTAGCAATTATTGCCAAAGACTGCCTCTCTATCAGAAAGGTAGAGAACTCCTTACTCAACAGTGACTACCTCCAAGTCAAAATCAACCTATCCCCCCAATGTACCATTACTGTCCACATTGTCTACCGCCCCCCAGGCTCAACAGGTGACTTCCAAGCCTCCCTCATCCACCTCATCTCTGACAACCTCAAAAAACAATCAAAAGCCATCCTCCTTGGGGATGTTAACCTAGGTCTCCTGGACAGGAAGGACCCAGCAGCCAAATCTCTGGACTCAGCCCTCAAGGCTATGGGGTACAATAACACCATCTTTAGCCCAACCCACACCCAGGGCAGAACTCTCGACTGGATTGCGCAACACAACTGCCCTCTCATTATCACTGGCAACTCTCCCACCCCATGGTCAGACCACCACATCATCACCTTCAACATCCTCACTACCCGCTCCAACACCCCCCCACCCCAACCACTGCCACCCTGTCTTGCCAGAAGCTCCCGCCAACTCACTAAGGAAAAGCTACTGCCTTTCCTCCAAGGCCCAGCCTTCAGACCCCCTTTCTCCACAGACCCAGAAACACTCGCAACAGCCTACGAAGCTGCCATCAAAGCAGCCATTAATTCCATTGCCCCCCTTAAACCCCGTAAGCCCAAACCCACCAGCCACTCCAACTCCTGGTTCACCCCGGACCTCCTCGCACTCCGCATTGAAAAAAAGGCCGCTCTCACTCAGTGGCAATTGTCTCACTCCGACAAAGACAAGACGACTTTTAAATCTTGCTCCACTAGATATAAAAAAGCAATCACCCTAGCTAAGGCCAAATCCTTTGAATCCAGAATCTCTGAAGCACAATCCAGCACTAAAGAAATCTTTGCCATCTTCGGGGAGCTTGAAACACCCACGCCCGCCCCCCAGAACTTCACCAAAGACAAGGCCTGGTGTGATGCTATACAAACAGCCATGAAAAATAAATTGAACCTGCTCCAAAACAAAATACTAGCCACTAAGCAAGCCCTACCCAACACACACACCCCTGCCCCACCACCGGCCCCGGACCCCCCCCAACCTTTCTCATTCAAACCCATTCTAGAAAAAGACATCACCAACATAATGAGGAACATCAAACCCTCCAACTGCAAAGGTGATGCATGCCCAGCCACCATTATCAAAGACTGCTCTGAAGCGCTAGCTCCCTTCCTTACAGCCTTTGTAAACGCCTCCTTTGCTACTGGGAAAGTCCCTGCCTCCCTCAAGGAAGCCTGGGTCCGCCCTCTCTTAAAAAAGCCAACTCTCGACCCCACATCCCCCAACAACTATAGACCTATCACCACTGTCCCTTTCCTCCTCAAAATACTGGACAAAGCAGCCTACCTGCAGGTTCAACACTTCATTGAGGAGAACAAACTCCTAGGACTCCGCCAATCAGGCTTCCGCCCCAGACACGGGACTGAAACCGCCCTACTTGACCTGAAAATCCAAATGGACGATGCCAGAGACATGACCAAACCAGCACTTCTCTTACTTCTTGACCTATCCGTGGCTTTCGACCTCGTGGATCATGAAGTCCTATGCCACCACCTCTCCTCTACTGCCAAATTCTCCCCTGAAGCCACAGCATGGATCACTTCCTTCCTACAAGGCAGAACCATGCAAGTATTCTCGGACTCAGCATCCGCATCTCCAACTACCATTCTCTGCGGTGTGCCCCAAGGCTCCTGCCTCTCACCCACCCTCTACAACATCTTCACACGACCACTCTTTCTCATCCTCGACACCATGGGCATTTCATACACTAACTACGCCGACGACACACAGATCCTCCTAACCCTCACTGGTAACTATGACACTGACTCCATGACCCTCAACAACCTCTACAACACCATCCAAGCCTGGATGGCAGACAATGGACTATGCCTCAACTCTGACAAGACTGAACTCCTTTTGGTAGGCTCACCTGACACACTGAAAAATCTAGACTCCCAATTCAGCCACTTCACCACAGACTCTATCAAAATACCTGTCTCAGAATCAGTCAAAACCCTTGGAGTCTACTTGGACTCCAACCTATCCATGGATAAACAAGTCAACGCTATAGCCTCTGCAGCTGCATACCATGCCAAACTTATCAACGCAGTCAGGCCCTTTCTCTCCAAAGAGAACTGCACTAACATAGCCAGAGCCATCACTGGATCCAGGCTTGACTATTGCAATGTACTCTTTCTAGGCACCTCCAACAGAAACCTAGAGAGGTTGCAAATCATTCAGAATAGTGCTCTCCGGGCAGCCCAAGGCATTGCCAAAAGGGAACACATCTCGGAGGCCAGAAAGCTAGCACACTGGCTCCCAATAAAAGAACGAATCATCTTCAAGACACTGACACTGACCCACAAGTGCATTCACCTCACTGCCCCTGACTACCTCTCCCAGAGGATCCACCCCGTCTCTTCTACGAGGCCAACCAGATCACCATATACTAACATGCTCTCTGTGCCATTAGTAAAAAAAGTCAGAGCGGGCGGATCCAGCTTCCCATATCTCGCACCCACGCACTGGAACGCCCTACCTCCCACAATCAGAGGCGAGTCCTCCCTCAGCACCTTCCGCAAAACCTTGAAAACAATCTTATTCACATAAGATGCGTTGCACTAGTCGAATACATCTCATATATGCCTAATGCATAATCTGTACTGTAATGACATACTGTACCAACCAAAATGTCAGCTCTATACTTTGTCGAACTCATAATGTACCTATGAATGACTATATGCCTGTAACTAAGATTTTTGCAAGTAACAGCGCCTCAATGCCCGTGGGTTACTTGCGCGCTATATAAATATAAATAAATAAATAAATTCAGGAGACAGAAGGGGTGTGGGCAGATGTTGTTCAGAGAAGAACGGGAATTCAGCTGACAAAATAGCAGAGCAGCAGACAGCTGGCAGGCGAGCAAGTGACTGACCAGTATCGTGCAGTGTAAGATTTTCCAGGAATCGGAGGCCTTGAGATGTGTCCTTCGTGGGTGGGCTTTGCAGAATCTGCGATACTCCCGTGTGCTGATAGTCCAGTTCAGAGGGGTTTCCCGTGATAACAGAGCAGAAATGTTATCTACACTTGAAGTGAGTATATTTGTAAAGTGAAGTGCACGTACGGATAATTGGGTTTATTTTAACAGGTCAGTCAGGATCAATTGGTCATTTTAAGAATGGTGCCTTTTTAGCACTGGAAGGAGATAAATGTGAAGTGTAAAGGAGGGGGTGAGGGGAGTTGGCCTGCTGTCGTGTTTCTATTTTTGTTTTCTCTCTTAGACTATCTTCTGCCAATTGTGTCGGGACCCAAGGTCTGTGGTAAGATACGAAATGGGGATGTTTAGGCATGAATACAGGCTGCTCATGCAATCTAATATAGAGGTTATATTTTGTATCAATGTTCATACTGCACAACCTGTTCTCAAATAATAGTGCATATAAAAGAAAAACATTTTGAAACTGAATCAGTGGGGTTGCTGTGTCTAAGTGTATTCAGTGACAAAGAGGGTGTTAAGTTATAGGGAAGAACTCCGAAGTTTCAAAAGAGGTAACACATTTTACCATGGGTGGTAAAACAGGAGGTATAATTTGGTTCTCTTAGCAAGTAACTTTAAAAGCGTATGATGCATGGTTGATTGGTGAATCATGCAGAATGAAAAATGTTTTATGAACAAATCTGTCAAAGACAGTAGTGCAGCCTCATAGATAAGTGGCTGTGGTGACAGGTAATGCTGTCAAAAATTGCAAGTGTGTTAGGTCCAGTGATCTGTGTTTAGAGTTGACCCTAAATAGAATACAGGTAATGGAGGGGAGCCTTGTCACACCATATAGTGCATTACCATAATCACACTGTACCACCATTTTACCATACCACCAAACTAGGTATAGCCCTCTGACACAATCCCTAACGGAAGTGGTGCAAAAGTGGTGTAGTGTTAGACCCCAGACTCCAGTATCCAGAGCCGGGTCTATTGTGGACTCTGCACTTATTCTGCTGCTACATTCGACGGGGCTGACAGGCCCGTGAGGCTGCCCTATCCCCTTAAGGCTCCGGAAGAGGAGCCAGCCCACAACCCTACACATCGCTGAAAAGCACCTACTTCTGCGTCAGCGGAGGGGAAGTGGTGTGAAAGTGGTGTTGCTGGTGGTGCCTGGAGGGGCCGGGTGCCTCCCTTGGAAAATGTGAGGCAGCTACTATTCATCACCGTGCCTAATGAATAGAGGAGCTGCACTACGTGGGCAATGGGCCACCTGACAAGCGACTTGACAGATCAGGGAGCTGATCTGAGGATTAAAACTAGACAGCAGGTAAGGCAGCGCCTAGCTTCTTACCCAGCTACCCCTCCTCCTCATCACCACTTAAAGCGCAAAGAAATAAACCCACTCTGCCTCCAAGACAGTCCCGCCTGCCCTTTGCAAACAAAGAGCAGGAGACAATTGATAAGGGGCGGACGTCAGTATCTATGGTGGAGACAGTGGCTATAACATCTACTGACCTAACGGAAAGCAGGAAAGAGGATTTAATACCCCCCAACTTACTCCTGATGCCTGGGTTTAAGTTGCAAACAGCACACAGGTGGGAGGGAATTGGTGTACCATCTCAGTTCACGCCAATAGCCTCTCTTAGTGATAAAACTATTGATCTCTGCCATGCCTCTCAATCAAAGGCGGTAGGCGGGGCAGCCCACCCCCCCCACCCCCCAAGACTGGTCTTGGATAACGAAGGCCTGCCTGATCCTACCCACCCTAGGACTTACGGAGCAGATAGCATGCTCGCAGGGGTGATTTGCCCAACGACAGCTACAAGGCTAACCGAGCAAACAACAGAACTTAACAACACCCCTGAATTGATCATCAAAGAAACTTCTCAGGAAACTTCTATTGCTGTAAATTGCTCAGAAGCCTCACCGGATCTGCATCATTTTAAGGATATACTTTCCCTCCCACAAGCACCTTCCTTAAATCAGTGTGATGAGGCAGAAGAGGATGGCGAAACTCGGCTCAAGGAAGTTGTAGGAACTTTAGCTCCTCCACCCATACTAAATGATTCCAACATATCTGAGCCCATTCAAACAACCCTGAGCCCTCTGCAGTCAAATAAACTGCTGGAAACGGGATGCTTAATCATAGGAAGAGAACCCGACATACAGCGACTGGGTGATCTAAGTGAAATCGAGATCACGGACTGGCAAGACGAAGCCGTCTGGGTGGAAACTAGTGATTTATCAAAGACCTCCCCAATGACAGGGCCAACAAGGGAAAGCGCAACGGCGCAGGTGGATGTGCAAGAGCACTTAAACAGATCAGAAGTCAACAATGATAAGGGGGCCTTTCCGGCTTCAATAATGGAAATTGGGGGTTTGAGCCTGGCAAGCCCCCCATGATGTGCTCCCTAGACTGGGCAGATGGCCACAGGACCAATACATTTAAGCAACTCAAGCCTGGCGAATAAACTAATCCAAGACATTTCAAGCCTAACAGGGAAAATTGTAAGTGAAAAAAAGAGAAGCTTATCCTTTAAAAAGGAAAAACTTGCAGCGCTCGACGGAGACGTACCACTGGACACATTCGATCAGAATCGAAAGAGGCTTTGGAGAAGAGGCTCACATATCTCCACCAATAACCAAGCTGATTCATAAGTGGGATGTCTTCCTCTGAGATAAAAGAGCAGCAGCAGATGGTTATTGACAAGATCTACTTAGGGACAATAAGTGACTTTTGTAGCAAGGGAAGAATGGACGATTTTGTCCATACCCAGAATGTGGTGATGGCAGCTTTGAACATTGCGATTGCCCCTTTTCTCAAACTATACGAGACTATCAACACATCTCTGCAATCAGTCTACACACTGAATCTGAAAACAAAGGAGCAGCTAAACAAAATTGTAGGTTTTGCGAAAAGACTAGATGCGAGAATGGAGAAGGAATCGGACTTAACCTACCAATGGCAAAATCACTTATGCAATCTGGCACGACAGGAAACAAATGATAAACAACTTCTTATGGAGGCTATCCTGGAAGATCATAAATGGATAAGGAAGTCCAACCAGCAAAAAGCCTCCTCGTGCTCTCTGGCTCAAGACAACCAGGCCCGACAGGAAAGGCGAACAACCACCCAGAAATCAAGAAATCAACGCAGCAAGCAGGGGGCCTTCTAGTCCTGGGAAAGGGACCTAGCGCCCCCAGACCTGCCAAAGCTGATTGCATCCTAATATCGGGTGGTGATGAGACAAAATTGAGCTATGCAATGTTTCAAGACCCAAACCTCCTAGCCAAGCAAGTAACGGTAAATTCGGAGATTATCTCACAGAAAGACCCGCTAGTGAAATCACAAAAGAAAACAAAAAAACAAGCAACTAAACAAAAAGCAAACTGCTCTACAGCCTTTTTAAGGACTATTAAAACATCACTTCGTGAAGAGCCGGTACACCTACCAAAGAAACTGAGGAGAGAAATTAAATTAAACTATACGCCCAAAGAGCAGGCCACACTAGAATTTGTTCCAAATAGTGGGATCAATAAGGAATCAGCAAATGAAACGGACCTGGAGTTTAATGCATGCCCGAGCGACCTTATTGAAATAATTGAAAATAACAAAGAGGAGGAATTGTGGGACAATATCAGCCTGCCTGACTGGCAAGCCATAGACAAACAATCAAGTCCTCAACCAGTGGACAAAAAGGGAAGAACGATCACAGAAATAAAGAAATTGGATAAGGATGAAAAAAGGGTGAAATAATTGAATAATCATTCACAGGGTAAAAGAGCAGCGAGCAAAGAAGTAAAGATGACGGATCTTCTCAGACAACTGGAAGATAGAAGAAGACCAATACCAAAAGCCTAAGTAGAAACATCAAAGGTGCCCACCAGGAGCGACAAAGGAATATAAAAAACCTGGATCTCTTAACACGTTTGGAAGATAGAAGACCCGAGCAGAAACACCACGGATGACTACCAGGAATGATAAAGAACGACACAGGAACAGAAAAAATCCAACGGCTGATGAAAATCGACTGGAGAGTACAGAGGGGAAAAAACGTGCACGTCAAACCTATAAACTAAAATTGGAAAGGCCCTTGAAAGACAACAAGGATACTTCTGAACAGAAAGAACCTGATGTCCTTACTCAATCAGCTTTCATCCTCACGGAAGATCTCACCTGATGACATCGTAATTGTTGAATTTATTGATGAAAAAAGGACTGACGTGATCACAGTACACCTAAGATCGCAGAGAAGTTGGCGGATTTATGCTCAGAGGTCTTAGCCGGGAGGCAACAGGAAAGTGACCCTTCATGGTCCAGAAAAGAGCGAACTGAAAAAAAAAACGAAACCAGTAGAGTTAAAGTACTCTAAGCATCCGCAAAGGGAGCTTCCAAAACCGAGGGCCAGTAACAGATACCGATCCAGGGAAGTTTGTAGAGACAGCTCAGACCCACAAAACAAGAGAAAGGTCAACTGAAACCTCTTGACAACACAATGTCAAAGTTAAGGTTCACTGTCGACAACTCTAGACCGAAGGCCAAACAACCAGGACTGGGTCACATGAAACAGCTGTATCGCGAAAGTGGACTACGAACATCTAGTATCTGGATGGAAAAAAAAAGAGGCAATAGATTATTACGGAAGGAGCCGAAGGAAGATCACTTCTGGCTTCATGGAACACCAGGGGATTTGGCCATCTCTACTCCGGAGAAAGCAATTTTCTGGGGAACTTTGAACTAATTTGCCTGCAGGAATCCTGGATAAGATCAATCCCAGTGTGCGAGGGATATCAAGTGTTTATTAACCCTGCCAGGAAAGGTCCACTGTGCAGACCTCGTGCTGGTCTCTTGACCCTGGTTAAAGGTGACAGTGACCTACAGGTGCTGGAACACCAGACTCCTAACCCATATTTCCAGGTGTTAAAATTAGTGACAAACAGGGGGCAACACAAGATCAGGCTTCTCTTAATTAACACGTACTGGAGCACAAAGGACTGCGAAACAGAAAATTACCTATCAGACATTATGGAGGCTATTGATATATCTATGCTGGAGGAAAAAAAACAACTTATCCTAATTTGTGGTGACCTGAATATAAAGCTCCTGGATAAAAGAAGCCAGTTGAAAAGAATCTCACATCTGGAAACTAATGAAAAACGATGGCTTGACGAAATGGGAATTAGAGAGATGACAATGTTAAACGGACAGACAAAAGGTGATCTCCCAGGGGCTGATAACTGGTCTTGTAACTTGTGTAGCGCATGCTTAGACTATTGTTTCGTTGCAGGGAACACCTTAAAGTGTATCAACTCCTTCACAGTTAAGAAACAGAAAGCTAGTGATCATACGCTACTGGAAGTTGAATTTCTTTGGAAGGCCAAAGAGGTGAAACAACACACTATACCCCCACTAGAATTATCGTGGGGAAGGAATAGACTAATAATAAAAGCCCAGGCCATTTCCAAATTAGTGGACCGCCTTGTTTACAATGTTAAAGGTAATCAAGATGCAGTGGAGTATAGATGGCTACTTAAGGGGTATGAAGTTAAGAGTGCGTGAACAAAAACAAAACAAGGACACATGCATTCAATATAGACTTGATGGTGAAAAGGAAGTAACATCGAGCTCAACTGCAACGACTACGAAGAAGCACTCTCTCTAATAAAGAGGAACTTTTGAGGCAATGCAAAGTCGTATAAAAATTGGCTAAAATCCTCAAGGGTCTGGAGAGCACAGGCAGATGCAGAGCTAATGCTTGCAGCAATTAGAACATCTAACGCAAGATCCCTTCGGGAGATTATGAATAAAGGAGATGACTTCCAGTCCACCCTAACCACCAATCAAGTTCCAAAGGAGGAATGGGAGAAATACAATACGGCCCTCTTTCAGGAGAACTCTGCAGTCGATCGAAGACAAAGGATGAGCAAATCATCTCCCTGGCTCATTGAAATCGATCGAGAGGATGTATTGTCGAGGGTAAAAAAATGTTGTTCCTCAAGAGCGGCTGGCCCGGATAGCATCTCAAACCATATGCTTAAAGAAAACGGGGAAGCCGGGACCGACTTCATCAGGGCACTCTCCCAACAGATAATAATAACTAGAACCATACTGCAAACTTGGAAGGAGGCCATGATAGTACCCATCTTTAAGAAAGGTGATCGAACTAACCCAAGGAACTACAGGCCAATCACCCTTTTGGACTCCATTGGGAAGTTATTTTCCTCTATCCACCTGAGGGACCTTAAAAGCTGGGCCATAAAGGCAGGAGTTCTGGACAAACGCCAAACTGCATTTATGTGTGATGTCAGCACGTCCTTGACCTTGTTTTTCCTAAATATGCTAAAGTTGCATGCATTGGAAACGAAAGGGAACATCTATCTAGGTTTCATTGACCTTGAACAGGCCTTTGACGGAGTCAGCAGAGAACTCCTCCAGGCTAAGTTGAAAAAATGGCACTGTCCGGAAGACTTTCTAGAAGCCATCCAGGTGCTCTACACAAACAGCAATACAAATTCTAGTCTCAAAGGGAGGTGACACCACTGATTGACTCAATGATGACAATAATTTCATTCTATAAGCAAAAGGTTGTGGCCGTCCTGACCTATGGAGCAGAGTCTCTGCTAAACTTGCCATGGGAAACATGGGGAATATCTGAGGCCTTTTTTTGGCGGAAAGTCCTCAGGCTCCCAAATTGCCTGCCAGTCGCAACAATAAGACATGAACTCAGACTACAATCCCTGGTATTGATAGTATTGTGGAAGACTATCTCTTTTTAACGCAAATGTATTCTATTCCAGACACGCCTCCAATCCCTTTTGAGATCTTGGCAAACACAAATGTGAGTAAGAGGGACAACAACTGTCAGGCCTTGGAACGGAAATGCCAAGATATACTATTTTACTATAATATCAAAACGAAGACGCTCAAAAGAAACCCTGATAAGGCAAAGAAAACTCTTTGTGAGAAAGACTGGGACGAAACGGAAACATTGAAGCGACAGAACAAATATTGTCATAACATTATATAGGAACGCAAAACATTGAATGACCCCCCCCCCCCCTCCGTACCTGAGAAGGTTCCTTTCGTCCCCATATAGGGAGTTATTGATGCAATGTAGGCTTAACATCTTGCCATCCACGGAGGTGCAATTCCTAAGAAAATAGACCACAGCTCAAGAAGCTAGATGTTGCTTCTGTGGAAACCCTGAAATTCTGGAGACAACCAGACATCTGACCTTGTCCTGCCCAAAACTTTCACTTCAAAGGAGAAAGTTTTCGGGCGACTGTGTGGCCTAAATTAATCCAACTATAGAGGAGGAATGTTGGGAAAGAATAATGACGGCCGACAGAATTGGCCGGACACTTGATGTCCTCAAATTTGTAGAACTGATCTTCTCACCGCTAATGGAGGGTGATTAATTGTAATAATGGGAGGATATGTAATGATGCACCAAAGAGACAACGGACTAACAAAATGTTTGTATGTTAAAGGTTGAAATTTCTGTTTAACCAATAAAACAAAACAAAAAACAAAAAAAAACAAAAACAAAAGAAATCCCTAACAGGTGACAGAGAGAAATGAAACAAGTTGGACCTAGGAGGGACGGTCCAGGAGGAAGGCGGTCAACCACTTCAGGCCCTGATCCGTGATGCCCAGGTTCTAATAGAGTCGATTGATCAGGATGGTGTGGTTGACCGTGTCAAAAGCAGAGGAAAGGTCTAGCAGGATGAGGACAGAAGGAATTCTGGAATCAAGGTTGCAGAACAGATCTTCACAGGTGTTAAGGAGAGAAATGTCCATGATTCTGGCAGCTCTAAAGCCAGACTGAAGGTCATGGAGACAACAAACAGATTCAGTGTGGAGAGTAAGCTGGGAGATGGGAAGCTTTTCCAGGAGTTTGTCCGAGAAAGGGGTGTTAGAGATCGGGAGATAGTTTGCCAGACAGGTAGGATCGGCAGACGGCTTCTTAAGGAGGGGGTGCACAAGGGAGTGCTTGAGGAGAGAGGGTAACGTTACAGTGATGAAAGGGTGATTACAGAAATCAGACAAGGCTGGAGAGAGGGTGTCTACATGGTCCTTGATGGTTCTGGAACAGCAGGGGAGCACCTGTTTGAATGACTCTTTAATAGATCAGACTTGTCTAGAAACCCCATCAGGTGTTGTCAGAGAGAAAGGGGACAAAGGAGGTGGAGAGGGAGAGTTGGCCAAAGGGGGGAAGAGAGAGGAAGAGCAAGAGGAAGATACTGGTGTACTATCACTGCCATGGAGTCAGTATACCCGACAATGGAGTAGGATTACTGTTGCACAGTCAGTAGAACGGACACCGGTACAAGATCATTTTTGTACAGCCAGTTTACCTGACACTTGAGTAGGATCACTGTCATGCAGCCAGTGTACTTGGCATGGGAGTCGAATCACTGCCACGCAGTCAATACCTCACACTGGAGCAGGATCATGTCAAGCAGTCAGTATACTTGACACTGGAGCAGGGCCACTGTTGGGCAGTCAGCATAATATGATATGATGTGATACGTCATTTAGAACGTGCCTGTATACAAGTGTTTCTAGACGCGGTAAAACAAGGGAGGGAAGACAGAGGGAGGACGAAACAGACGATCTTACTTGTAGCATTCAGACGATCTTACTTGTAGCATTTGTGCAAGTGTGACAACGAGAAGTGCAAGGGGAAGGGGGTGCAGGTAGTTGAAAAAGGGAAACAGGGCAGCATTGCTCTGAGTAAGTGCAGTCAGAGCACATAGCTCTTGGTAAGTACAAGGAGGCATGGGACTGTGAGGTTACAGGTCCTAAGTGTGTGGTAGGCCCTGAGGCAGTACGCAGGGGAGGGAGAGAGAAAGCAGAAGAGAAGAGGAATGTTTTGAGCTGCTACCCGGAACTTCTGGTGGTCCAGCTCAAGTTTGAGAGGGGCAGGGAGGCTATTCCAGAGCAGGAAAGCTGCAGAGGAGAGAGATCTACACCCACTCTCTGCCTGGAGAAGCGTCTGGCCCTTAGAGAGTTGGAGGTAGCTGAGAGAAGGGCTCGAGAAGGAAGGTATTTTGGAAGAGAAAGTTGAATGTAGTGTGGGATCTGGCCCCAGAAAGCCTTGTGGACAATGCAAAGGGTCTTCAACTTGACCTTTACAGCCACTGGGAACCAGTCGAGAGATTTCAGGGCTGGAGACATACAGTCCCTGGGCTTGAGGCCAAAGATAAATCTTGCAGTCCTGTTCTGGATTAGTTGCAGAGGACGGACAGTAGCAGAAAGAAGATGGAGAAAGAGGCTGTTGCAGTAGTTCAGACTAGAGAGAACCAGGGCTCTGGAGACAGTGAACTTTTGGGTAAAGATGAGAAAGGTAAGAGAACCTTTGAGGAGGTGAGGCTGGTAGTGGGACTTCTTGGTGAGGTCCGAGATGTGAGGAGAGAACGAGAGAGTGGAGTCGGAAGATGACACCAAGGTTTTTAGCCACACAGGAAGGCGGTTGAAGAGGGCCCAAGGAGGGCAGCCAGAGTGAGAGAATGAAAGCAGGAGCAGGGGGTAGAAGAATCTCTGTCTTACTGTCATTAAGACAGAGATCGTTGGAGGTGCACCAATCCTGAATTGCGGATAGACAGTCAGGAATGTGTGAGAGAGGAGAGGCGGCTGAGGGGAGACTGAAGGAGAGCTGAGTGACATCCGCATAACACTGCAAGTTCAAGGAGAAGGTAGAGATCAGGTGGGCCAAAGGGGCTAAGTAGAGATTGAAGAACCAGGGTGAGAGGTTAGAGCTCTGGGGAACGCCAAAGGTGAAGATAGAGGTGGCAGAGAGAAAGGAAACAAGTTAGACCTGTGAAGGATGGCCCTGGAGGAAGAAAGTCAAACACTCCAGGGCCTGATCCGTGATGCCCAGGTTCTAATGGAATCGATATGATCAGGATGGTGTGGTTGACCGTGTCAAAAGCAGAGGAAAGGACCGATGAGGGCAAAAGGAATGCTGGAATCAGGGTTGGAGAGCAGATCTTCACTGCTGTTTAGGAGAGACGTGTCCGTGCTTTTGGCAGCTCTAAAGCCAGACTGATGGTCATGGGGACAAGCAACAGATGTGGAGAGTAAGCTGGGAGATGGCCAGCTTTTCCAGGAGTTTGCCCACGAAAGGGGTGATAGAGATCGGGTGATAGTTTGCCAGACAGGTAGGTTTGGCAGATGGCTTTTTAAGGAGTGGGTGCACAAGTGAGTGCTTGGGGAGAGAGGGGAAAGTTCCAGCGATGGAAGAGTGATTACAGAAATTGGCCAAGGTTGGAGAGAGGGTGTCAATATGGTCCTTGATGGTTCTGGAGGAGCAGGGCAGCACCTGTTTGGACAACACTTTAATAGATCAGACTTGTCTAGAAACCTTGCCAGGTGTTGTCAGAGAGAAAGAGAGAAAGAGGAGAAATGAGGTGGAGAGGGAGAGTTGGCCAAAGGGGGGCCAAGAGAGGAAGAGGGAGAGGAAGACATGGGTGTAGGATCACTGCCATGGAGTCAGTATATCTGACAAGGGAGAAGATTCACTGTCACAAAATCAGTATACCTGACACTGGGGCAGGACCACTCTTGCACAGTCAATACCTGGTGCTGGAGCAGGAACAGTGTCAAACAGTCACTGTAACACAGTCAATACCTAAAACTGGAGCAGGATCACTGTCACACAGTCAGTCAACCTCGCACTGAAGAAAGATTGTTGCCACGCTTTAGGTATGGGTAACCCTGGAGCAGGATCACTGTTATGTAGTCAGTATACATCTTATTGGAGCTGGGTCGCTTTCAGGTAGTCTGTATACCTGGCACGGCTGTAGGATCACTGTCAAGCAGTCAGCATATCGGACACTGGTGAAAGATCACTGTCACAAAGGCAGTATAACTGACACTGGAGAAAGATCACTGTTAGGCTGTCAGTATACCTTACACTGTAGCACGATCACTGTCAGGCTGTCAGTTTACCCAACACTGGAGAATGATCACTGTCAGGCAGTCGGTATACCCCTCCCTTTATGTTCCCCCATCATACCCCCCCGTCAAGCGCCATCTGAATTGTCGTCAGACATAGTAAAATTGTCGCTTGTTCTGTTCCTCTCCCTCTCCGTCTTTCCAATTCCCCCGGCCCACCCTCCTCCTGTTTACTTTCCAGCACTACCTCAATTGCCGTCAGGCATAGTAATGTAGCCGCTTCTCTGTTTCACTCTCCCTCCCTCCCCATCCCCTTTCAACTTGCACTATCTGAAATGTCGTCAGGCTCCTTATTATAGTTGATCTTAGTTCTTTTCAAACTCTGACTGTTTCAAGGACTGAAAGTTTGGTCATTGTATTGTTTCCCATGTTCCCTCCCCTCCTTGAAGCGCTTTGAAATACATTGGGTATAGGCGCTATACAAATAAACAATTCAATAATGGAAAATTCAGGCGAACTGGAGATTGATCACTGTCAGGCAGTCGGTATACCCGACATTGGGGAAGGATCACTGTTACGCAGTCAGCATACCTGATACCCGACACTGGAGAATGATCACTGTCATGCAGTCAGTATACTGGACACTGGAGAATGATCACTGTCACACAGTCAGCATACCTGACACTGGGGGCAGGATCACTATCACACAGTCAGTATACCGGACACTGGAGCAGGATCACTGTCACGCCGTTGGTATACCGGACACTGGAGAATGATCACTGTCACGCAGTCAGCATGCCTGACACTGGAGAAGGATCACTGCAAGGCAGCCAGTATACCTGACACTGGAGCATGATCACTATCAGGCAGTCAGTACACCTGACACTGGAGCAGGATCAATGTTGCATAGTCAGTATACCCAACACTGTTGTAGGATGACTGCCAAGGAGTCAGTATATCGGACAATGAAAAAGGATCACTGTTACAAAGTCAGTATACCTGACACGGGGGCAGGATTGCTGTCAGGCCATCAGTATTCCTGACACTGGGGCAGGACCACTCTTGCAGTCAGTACCTGGTGCTGGAGCAGGGACAGTGTCAAACAGTCACTGTAACACAGTCAATACCTAAAACTGGAGCAGGATCACTGTCACACAGTCAACCTGGCACTGAAGAAAGATCATTGCCACGCTGTAAGTATGGTTGACCCTGGAGCAGGATCACTGTGGCGCAGTATCACTATTGTGTAGTCAGTATACATCTTATTGGAGCAGGGTCACTTTCAGGTAGTTTGTATACCTGACATTTGAGCAGGATCACTGTCATAAAGGCAGTATAACTGACACTGGATCAAGACCACTGTCAGGCAGTCAGTATACCCTACACTGGGGAATGATCACTGTCAGGTAATCGGTCTACCCGACACTGGAGAAAGATCACGGTCAGGCAGTCAATATGCCTGACACTGGAGAAGGATCACGGTCAGGCAGTCAGTCAGTATACCTGACACTGGAGAAGGATCAATGTCACGCAGTCAATATACCTGACACTAGGACAGGATCACTGTTGCGCAGTCAGTATGCCCGACTGTTAGAATACGGTTTTGGTAACTAAAAATAACCAACAATAGTACAGAATATCAGCATAAAAGGATACATGTAGGGTAGATTTTTTCAAAAGGATACACGTAGAGTCTTCCGGAGATGACTCGATGTCCCTCGTATCTGGTGAATAGCGACCTTCCAACTGACGGCACTCTTTGACTGTTAAGGACACAGCCCAAGGGAGGAATCAGCGGAAAGGGCGAGTAAGTATAAAGGAATCCACCAGCCTATTAGGAAAAAGATAAGGATGATTTTAGGAGCTGATGGAAACAAAATATGACAGTATGTATCGGTTCGAAAACCACTGACCTGTTTTCTTTGAAGATGAAGGGGTAAGTAGGAACAATCAACCTGTACTGTTGAGTCTTTAGTAATCCCAAATAGAAGAATCCTAAGCAACGACAGGGAAAGGAAGGTTAGTAGGGAAAACTAACCCGCACGAAACGAGGGCCACACTAGATTCGAGATGGTGCACGCAGGATAGCGTCCATAATGTCTCAGTGCACTTGATGAATGAAGGAGAAGAACAGAGACACGGATTGGAGTGATTATGGAACTTCGTGGGATGAGGAGAACCGAAAATCAAGCTGGTAAGTCCTTTACAGGAATTGCCCTCATGGAGCGCAGCCCCTCGGAGAGAACCGTAGGTACCACAATAGGCGGCTGCAAAGAGTTTGGAATAGTCAGGATGCAGTCACAGAGAAATGCGGCCAAGACAGCGGGGGCAGCCAGTACCGGATAATGGCCCAGCGGGGAAGACTACAGGAGCCGCTTCAGGAGGTTGCAAAGTACGGAATATTCAGGTGGCCGCCATGATGTTATGCAGCCAGGTCGGCGACTCAATAGGAGGTCGAGCAGCCAGAGTAATCCGTGGAGGAGCAAGGAAAGAAGCAAGAGCAACGGCTCCGGAGCGTAGAACTAACGACGATCAGAAGCGCCGAACACCCGAACTTCCGGGTTTAAGTACGTGTCAGCTGAACAACGCGTAACACATGACCAACGCATTGTCAGCTGGCTATCGCGTATGATGGAAGGTCCTTAAAGAGGCACTACGCAAATGAAGGTGAAATATAAAGAGGGTATGAAACCAAAGTAAAAGTCATGACCAATCTTATGGAATATTGTCAATGTATTCTTTTGCCGGGTAGTTTATTAAACAGCCGCCAGCGAGTGTAGAACGGTCTAGCCGTTCGCTGGGCTGAATGACAAGAGGTCGAGGAGAAGCCATTGGCAGGCATGACACCGACACTGGGGAAGGATCACTGCCAGGCAGCCAGTATATCTGACACTGGAGCATGATCACTATTAGGCAGTCAGTATACCTGACACTGGAGCAAGATCAATGTTGCATAGTCAGTATACCTGACACTGGTGTAGGATGACTGCCAAGGAGGAGGTCACTGTTGCAGTTAGAACCTGGTGCTGGAGCAGGATCAGTGTCACACAGTCACTGTAACACAGTCAATACCTAAAACTGGAGAAGGATCACTGTCACACAGTCAGTGTACCTGGCACTGAAGAAAGTTCACTGCCATGCAGTGAGTATGGGTGATGCTGGAGCAGGATCACTGTGGAGCTGCATCACTGTCGTGCAGTGAGTATACGTCATATTGGAGCAGGGTTACTTTCAGGTAGTCAGTATATCCGACACTGGTGTAGGATCACTGCCACATAGTCAGTATACCTGACACTGTATCGGGAACACTGTTAGGCATTCAGTATACCCGACACTGGAGCAGGATCACTGTCAGGCAGTCAGTATACCTGACCCTGGGGCAGGATCACTGTCAGGCAGTCAGTATACTTGACACTGGAGCAGGATAACTGTCAGGCAGTCAGTATACCCAGCACTGGAGCGGGATCACTGTCAGGCAGTCAGTATACCTGACACTAGAGCAAGATCACTATCAGGCACTCAGTATACCTGACAGTGGAGCAGGATCACTGTAAGGCAGCCAGTATGCCCAACACTGGAGAAGGATCACTGTCAGGCAGTCAGTACACCTGACACTGGAGCCCGATAACTGTCAGGCAGTCAGTATACCCAGCACTGGAGAGGGATCACTGTCAGGCAGTCAGTATACCTGACACTAGAGCAAGATCACTATCAGGCACTCAGTATACCTGACACTGGAGCAGGATCACTGTAAGGCAGTCAGTATACCCAACACTGGAGAAGAATCACTTTCAGGCAGTCAGTCACCCGACACTGGAGCCCGATAACTGTCAGGCAGTCAGTCACCCGACACTGGAGCCCGATAACTGTCAGGCAGTCAGTATACCTGACACTGTGGCAGGATCACTGTCAGACAGTCACTATACTTAACACTGGGGCAGGATAACTGTCAGGCAGTCAGTATACCCGACACTGGACAGGTTGGCTATCAGGCAGTCAGTATACCTGACACTGGAGCGAGTTCACTGTCAGGCAGTCAGTATACCCGACACTGGAGCAGGATGGCTATCAGGCAGTCAGTATACCTGACACTGGAGCGAGTTCACTGTCAGGCAGTCAGTATACCTGACACTGGGGCAGGATCACTGTCAGTCAGTCAGTATATGACACTGGGCTAGGATCACTGTTAGGCAGTCAGTATACCTGACACTGGAGCAGGATCACTGTCAGACAGTCAGGATACCTGACAATGGAGCAGGATCACTGTCAGGCAGTCAGTATACCTGACACTGGAGAAGGATCATTGTCAACTGGAGAAAGATCACTGTTAGGCAGTCAGTATACCCGACACAGGAGAGGGATCACCGACAAACATTTGCTCTATTTAACAATACCTGTTCATGCTCGCGGTTTCACGTATTCTCGCGTGAATGCACAATTCCTCATAATAATTGCCATGTGTTTATATAGTGTTTAATGCTGGATTCCTCGCCGCTTTTATGCGCTCCAATTGTGTTATTATTGCCCAATAAAACTGTACGAACGTTTCGACCTTGGAAAGAAGAGCTGGGTCAGCACTGCCGGGATTCAAACCCGTGTCCTGCTGGTCTGATTGCATCGCTATTTGATTTGCCAGCGCCATGCAGAGGACGTGGCATTGAAGAAGCAGGAGTGGTGCGAGATGGGAACGGCCATTTAGCTCTGAAAAACTGCAAAATACGTCCCTCGCAGTCGTCGAAATGTTTCCGCCCCTCCCCCGTTGAAAGACCCGCAAAAGAGGTACAAGGGGTTAATTTTACCCAGTGAATACAAAAGGAATATTTAAGCCTAGCCTGTGGAGGACATGCTTCCCCCATCTCCCCGATGCTTCCTTTCTTCTCTCCAGTCACTAAAAGCTTCATTTCAGAGACATTGTAAAGAGGACAATTGCTCCGCAGGAGGTAAAGGCGGTCAGGGATGAGGAGGGGGCACTTGATGGAGCGGGGGAGGGGCAAAGGATGGGAGGGAGGTCACAGTTCTGGAATGCTGGGCTCTGTGTTCCCTGCATCTTTGCTTGTGTCTAGGACAGATGGGACCACAACAGGACGCAGGGGGAGGCTGTCCCGACAATTTGTCCCCCCCAGGACTCCGAGAACCTTGGGACCTGTGAGTTCGCCAGAGAGGAGGGGGCGAGGGGGCAAGGGAGGAGGGAGAAAAGGGGAACAGAGATGAGGGGTGAGGCGCCTCAGAGGCAAGAGGGAAATATGAGGCTTAGATGGATGAGAATAAAATGCTGGGAGAAAGAGAGAGAGAGAGAGAGAGAGGGTGGAAGGGGGAGAGGGCTCTGAAAGGCTATACATAAAAGAAGTGAAGTTGCCCAGAAAGGGGATGATTCAGGGAGGTGAGGAAAGAAGTTGTGATGGGGTACGGAGGCCCAGACAGAGGGAGGCATGAGAGGCTGAGAGAGGGAGAGAGAAGACAGGCGAATGCTACGAAAGAAAAGGTGGGGCGGGGGGGAGGCAAATACCAGGGGAATAGGAGGCCAGGGCAGAGTGGAAAGAAGATAACTGGACAAGGATTCCCAGAGAGATGGCAGGAGAAAGAAAGAAAGAAAGAAAGAAAGAAAGAAAGAAAGAAAGAAAGAAAGAAAGAAAGAAAGAAAGAAAGAAAGAAAGAAAGAAAGAAAGAAAGAAAGAAAGAAAGAAAGAAAGAAAGAAAGAAGAGAACCTTCTGAAAGAAAGGAATGAAGAGCACCAGAAAGTTGGATGTAGGAGGCCAGAGAGGAGTGGAAAGAAGACATGAGCGGGTAACAAGGCTTAGACACGTAAGGCAGAGAGAGAGAGAGAGAGAGAGCGAACATAGCGAGGAGGTCCTGAATGAATTAGATAAAGGTGGCAGTAGGAGGCTAGAAAGGAGAGGAAAGAAGTTTTGAACCAGTAAGGAGGGGTAGGCAGAAAAGGGACATATGAGTCTGAGAGAGGGGAGAGCAGGAGAAAGAGAGCAGAAGAGAACATTCTGACAGAAAAGGATGAGCAGAGCCCCAGAAAGGAGAGGTTAGGAGGCCAGAGAGAGAAAGGGAGATATGAGCAGCCAGTGATTAAGGAGGCTAACAAAAAGGTGGACATGTAAGACAAAAAAGGCCGAGAGAAACTGACAGCAAGTAGGAGAGTCCACAAAGAAGGCGGTAGAGTGAAATGGGGGTTCATAGATAATGGAATGAGGAGTTCAGAAAGCAGTGGGAGTTGTGGGTGTGAGTGCTCTGGAGTCCTAATGGTGAGGGAGGCAGGTGAGGTGGATCAGACAGAGGAGAAGGCTTGGAGGAATGGGGGGATGTTTAGGCTAAGAGGAAAGGTGGATGCACATGCCTAGAGAGAAGGGGAGGGGTCTGAGAATTGAATAAACTCAGAGAAAAGAATGAGCCATTTCGGAGAGAAGTGAGGTACAGAAATACAATGTCCCTCGGAGAGAAAGGGGCGTGGGGGCTAAGGGAAGAAATTATGGGATTCCGAGAGTAGAGAAATGCAGAAACTCAGAGATATTTGGGACTCAGGAAGAAGCAAGTGTGCAGGGCTACAAGAAAACAGGAAGACGCTCAGAGCGAAGGGGTTGAGTGGCCAGGGTAATAAAAAGATCCAGAGAGAAAGGGAAGCCCAATGGGAACGTAGTGAGTAGCCAAATAGAGCCCCACTAGTAAGGGTGCATCCTCTGCCCCTAAGGGAAAAGCTAGAAATAAAGACACTGACACCAGAGCTAAATAAACAATACTTTATTAAATGTGTATGTGTTTTTGTTTTATTTTGGAAACGAAATGGAGAACAAAGGAATAGATCTCCCCTGCCCAGCAATGGGTTGGACAGGGGAGAAAATAATCTAGAAAAGATTTTAAAACAAGAAAAGACAGTTGAAAGGAACAGTTAGAACAAATTAGAAGAAAGAAGAGAAACGGGAAGAGGGGGAGAAAGAAAGACAACTCCCTGGGGCGGGGGCGGGGGCATGGCCTCGAACGTCGCTCCCCGCCCCCTCCATCCCAGAGTCCAAGAATGTGTTTTATACCAACCGATGTGTGGGGAGCCCTCAGCGAGTGAACTGTGGGTTTCGGGCTGCGTGGCAGGAGCCGCCCTGGCTGCCCACGGACCCGTGGCGGGTTTCAGCCCGTCCGGTGGTCAGACAAGATGGGCCAGGAAGATACAAGTGCCTGAGCAGCGTGCATTGGGCTGCTCTTACCAAAAAAACTGCCCCCAGTCCAAGCTGCATGAAGGGGACAGCTCGAACTGAACAGCTTGGCCGGCCCAAAGTCGGCCTGCCTTGTGCCCGTTGAGTAGACCCTTTCTAAAAGTTCTCCCGGGCCGTGCATGTCAGGCTGCGGAGGTGAAGAGTAGCGCTGCACTGAAAAGATTGAAGCGGGGTGGGAAAAGGGAGCCCACCCTTTAGAAATGTTTGGTGTCATGGGTCACTGCAGTGATGGGCAGAACCCTACTCGGGCAGGGACCGCCCAAAGACATTTTCAAGGGTGCAGGCTGTGCGGTGAGCATGGGTGTTAGACATAGCTAGCCCACCCAAAAGAATGAACAGTGGCGGCCATGCCACAGTTACATCAGGGGACCGGCCCCAACCAGCCACCAAGGACAGACCCATGGAAAGTACTGTAAAAGGGGTGACTAACTGCAGCAGTCACCCCAATTTTGAAATAATATATCACATTTAATTTAAAGTTGTCTTTGCCAATTGTATTTTTATGTTATAGTTAATAGTATGTTTATATTTATAATAGGTGATGTTAGTTATATAGGGGTCATTTGAGTGGGGAAATGGATTTAGGGTGAATTTTACGTAGGACATTTTAAGCAGGTGAAGGATGATAAGGTTCTATAAAAGGGGGTAGAGTGGAGGTACCCTTGCGTGAGGTAGTGGGAGGAAGCTGCGGCCTGCCTGTGGCTACCTGAGTCGGGGGACCACCCACGGAGGCCATTCTCTGGCCTCACACTCCAGTAGGTGCTACCTCAAATTAGAGGAGGGGTCTGTTGCGTCAGACTCACCTTAAAGGGCTCCCTGAGACCCCTCCAAGGGTGGGCTGACAGAGCAGGTCCCCATTCAGATGGACCTCAGGCTAGGAGAATGTTAGGAAAGGAATACTGAGTTAGAACAGTATACAAGGAAATGTGTTTTTTTTTTTTATAAATGAAGAGGGTCCCGTTGGGATCCCTATAAAATCCACTTTAGTGTCTGTGTCCGGTTGTAGAACTCAGGGTGTAGCCTATCTCCTGTCATGCGTAATTCTATTTTCAGGCGCAGAGCCCTTCCCTATCCAGCTGGCCTGGGGGCAGGGGGTTCCCATAGGGACTGACCCTGACCTGGGCAGGGCAGGAGCGCTCTCTGGCCCGGTTCGGGGCAGGAAAACAGGGGCTAAAGGGAGGAGATGAAGAGGCACTGTGGAGCTAGAGGGGTTATGGGAAGACTTGGAAAGGGAGTGAGGAGACATGGGAAAGAGACGTGCAGAGAGTTATAGAGAAAGTGTGTATGGCACTTAGAGAGTAGAGGGAAAGAAGCCCCAGGGCTTCAAGTGGGCCGTGCTAGGCGGGGCTCTGCACTGGAAGACCCTGAAAATTGTGTCTGAGACGGGGCCCTGCCGGGGCCCCTTGAAGTCCCCAGCAACCCCAGCCCACCAGGCCACAAGAAGCCGGGGCCTTTTATCTAAAGTCTGAAGCTCTCGCATATAAGAGAGAGCTTCAGGCTTTAGAAAAAAGCCTCACTTTTCGTAAGGAATTGTCGCTGACCCCTGCCAGGCACCCCTTTGATGTGGTCATCATCACCCTCACACTCCAGGTGAGAGGGTGATGATGCAAAGGGCTGCCTGGCAGGGGGTCGGTGCCACAATTAAGCAACACTTACCTGACCTGCATGGCACCTTTTGCAAAAATCGAGCCGAGACTCTTACAGTTGACATTCAGGTCAGATCTCAATTCTGGTGCCGACTCCCTGCCAGGCCATGCCCCTTTTCAGTCACCCCCCCCCCTTAAGAGCCCTGGCTTGAGTTTGAATGCCACTTAAAGCACTGAGGAGCCCAGAAGGAAGGCGTTGGCACAGAGAGATTGAGTTGAGACCTGTCAGAGAAAAGCGGGAAAGGAAGTTAAGGGGGAAGAAGAGGCTAAGAGAGATGGTACTGTGGATACAGAAGGGAGATCCTCAGAGACACTGGGGTAGGAGGAGCCTCAGAGACAGTGAAATGAGCCGCCAGGCAGAAGGGTGATGCAGGAACTCATAAAGCGAGTGTTGAGGCTCAGAGGGGAGGGGCAGGCGAACATCAACTCTCACTTAAAGGCATGGTCTAGTAAAAAATGTTATTTAAAAAATAGATAGGCAACATAACAAATAAAATACTAGCATTCTCTTTTTTAAAACTTCCTATGTAAAATTTTGAGCTATTCAAGCTCAAAATTCGCAAAAGCAAGCACATGGGCGCATCCATTTTGTGAAATGGATGCACTCCTGTGCTGGCTTTTGCTTTTGCGGCACTAATGAAGGAAAATCCAGCCAGCTGTAGTAAACAAAAGCTACCGCTGGGTGGCTTTCCCTTCATTAGTGCTGTACGCAGAGGACGGGGACCGGAGACCAGAGCAGGAAAGCTGCAGCTGAATCTCGATAAGTGCTCTTTATTTAAAAAAAATAAATAAGCACTAGCTGCGTTTTTTTTCCTAAGTTTTCCGGGCTGGAGGAGCCCGGAAAACTTAGAAATAAAACCGCAGCTTTAAAAACGCTGTATTTATGTTTGCGGTCGCTTTTGAAGTGACCGCAAACATAAATACAACGTTATTGTGTTGGAAAACGCTGCGGTTTTTCTTTCCAAGTTTCTCAGGCTCCTCCGGCTCGGAGGAGCCTGAGAAACTCAGAAAGAAAAACCGCAGCGTTTTCCAACACAACCGCGTTGTGTTTCTGCCTGAATCTGCTTTCCCATTTGGGGCTCACGGGGAGCCCGAGAACCCCAAATGGGAAAGCAGATTTAGGCAGAAACAACGCAGCATTTAGCATTTCCCATTTGGGCTCTCGGGCTCCGAGAGCCCCAAATGGCAAATCAGCTGTAGGCAGAAACACTATGCGGCATGTAAACACAACTGGGAGCACCGGAGACCCAAAGTGATAGCCACAGCAGGCAGAAACACAATGCGGTTGTGTTGGAAAACGCTGCGGTTTTTCTTTCTGAGTTTCTCAGGCTCCTCCGAGCCGGAGGAGCCTGAGAAACTTGGAAAGAAAAACCGCAGCATTTTCCAACACAATAACATTGTATTTATGTTTGCGGTCGCTTCAAAAGCGACCGCAAACATAAATACAACGTTTTTAAAGCTGCGGTTTTATTTCTAAGTTTTCCGGGCTCCTCCAGCCCGGAAAACTTAGAAAAAAACCTGCAGCTAGTGCTTATTAAAAAAAAAAAAAATAGCACTTACAGAGATTCAGCTGCAGCTTTCCTGCTCTGGTCTCCGGTCCTCGTTCTCCGCGTACAGCACTAATGAAGGGAAAGCCACCCAGTGGTAGCTTTTGTTTACTACAGCTGGCTGGCTTTTCCTTCATTAGTGCCGCAAAAGCAAAAGCCAGCACAGGAGGGCATCCATTTCACAAAATGGATGCGCCCATGTGCTTGCTTTTGCGAATTTTGAGCTTGAATAGCTCAACATTTTACATAGGAAGTTTAAAAAAAGAGAATGCTAGTATTTTTTTTATGTTGCCTATCTATTTTTTAAATAAAAATGTTTACTAGACCATGCCTTTAATTATTGCACGATGGGTTTGCATGAGTTGAGTACAAATAACTTCACTAGTAAGTAATCAGGTGCAGTGCTTAATTTGGAGGTAGGGGGTCTGAGCCCCTGCACTTATTGCTGATTCCAGCTTGATTATATTGCAGTGTTTTGGCAACTTTATTATTTTAATTGGCAGCCAGTCAGTGATAGTAATAGAACAACAACAGAGCAAGGTTTGGAATTACTGGGAGCTATTTATCTCCTACCTCTACCCTAGGAGAGCCTGGTTATCTTAAAACCAACAGCTACCAGGAACTACTTTTGGGTCCCCAGTCCAAGTGGTGCCTTACAAACATGCATATGTGAAATTAACTTTGAGTGTTTGAACATTTTAATAAAGAGGAACTAGGGTACATTTAAACATAACGGATCATACATAATATCCACAAAGTTACTGTGCATCTCACGTGGAAGTTAGATTTGTGTACTTGCTCCTGGTTAGCTAGCCGTTAGCTAACCAGTTACTAACAGTTTCTAACCAGTTAACTGGTTAGCTAGTTAGTAGCTCCTGGCTACTGGGTGATGAATGACACCCAGCACCAGGTTTTAGCTCCTGCTCATTGAAACTTAATTTCTAGCTCTACAGTGTGCACTGGCCACTCAGCCAGCATGACACTGCTGCAAATCCTCTACTGTAATAACCATCGGGGTGGGTTGTCAACAACTGGACGGCCACCAGGCAGCAGCCCCAACACAGGGGCAAGGTCAGTGAAAAGGCCAATATCGAAGAGAAGTTCCTGTCATGAGTGGCAAACCTATATAAAACAATCTTGCTGAAGTGTTTGCTAGGCAAGTTCATCAGTTAAGTAATGATTTTGCCAGCATTTTTCCATCAACTTACTGTAGGAGGAAAGCATGCTTATTCTTTTTTTCTATGGATAGATGTTAATGTTAATGTTAAAGGATATTTATACCGCACACTATCACCACTGGAGTGGTCCCGTGGCGCTCTGGCGGGTCTGAAAGGAAAGAGAATAACTTGGGTTAGTGTGGTGGGGCTCAGCTAGAGAAGCGCAAGAGAGCTTTGATTTGCTGTTGGCAACATCAGTTTGGTTAACACTGTTCGCTGAGCTTAGGTGCATTTTCAGCTGGCAGCTGCCGTGTGCTGTTGTGCAAAGCTATGTGTGGTTTGCTTGGTTCTTGCAGTGTAGTGAAGTGTGTAGTGAAGTGTGTGCGGTTTGCTGGGGTTTAGGGGTATGGTTGTGTTTGGTTATAGTTTGACCAGTGTATGCAAAGAGGTGAGATTTTTAGTAGGGTTGGAGACATCACTATTTAGATGTGATGCATATTCATAATGGGCCAATCATCACAATCCTATCTAGATGTGAAGCATGATTATCTTCACCGTTCTACTAGATGTGGCGCAAGGCTAAACTTTACAATCCTATCTAGATATGGCGCAAGGCCAATCATCACAATCCTATCTAGATGTGACACATGATCGTCTTCACAATTCGGTCTAGATGCAGCGCAAGGCTAAGCTTTACAATCTATCTAGATGTGGTGCAAGGCTAAACATTACAAAGCTATCTAGATGTGTCTCATGATCATCTTCACAATTCGGTCTAGATATGGCATAAGGCTAAGCTTTACAATCTACCTAAATGTGGCGCAAGGCATAACATTACAATCCCATCTGTGTGTGACACATGATCAACTTCACAATTCTGTCTAGATGTGCCAGAAGGCTAAGCTTTACAGTCTACCTAGATGTGGTGCAAGGATTAACATTACAATCCTATCTAGATGTGACACATGGTCATCTTCACAATTCTGTCTAGATGCAGCGCAAGGCTAAGCTTTACAAACTAACTAGATGTGCTGCAAGGCTAAACATTACAATCCTATCTAGATGTGGCACAAGGCTAAACATTATAATTCTATCTAGATGTGACGCAAGGCTAAACATTACAATCCTATCTAGATGTGGCACCAGGCTAAACGTTACAATCCTATCTAGATGTGGCTCAAGGCTAAACATTAGAATCCTATCTAGATGTGGCGCAAGGCTAAACATTAGAATCCTATCTAGATATGATGCAAGGCTAAACATTACAATCCTATCTAGATGTGATGCATGATCATCTTCACAATTCTGTCTAGATGAGGCTGCTTACAGGTTGGCTGTCTTGTATCACTGAGGTAAATGCTGAGTAAGACTGATAGGCATAGGTAGCCTAAGTGGCTGGGGGAGGATAATTAGGTAGTTAGATAGATGGGGTAGTTAAAGGAGTTATTACGGATGGCTAGCTACCATAATGGTTCCAAGTGCAAGCAAAGGCTACCCTACCACCGTGGGCTAACATGGAAATAAGGGAATAAGCAATGGGAGAGATGGGTTCAATTTAGTGTGGCGCAGTGATTGCTGTGCCCCCTATCCTCACCCCACTTACTTTTTCTGTTGCTGCTGGTTGACGGCTGCCTTCTTCCTGTTTCTCCGGTGGACACCATCAGACACGATCTGGAGCTGCTTCTTTGGGAGCTGCCCTTTGCCAATCAGTCCCTTAGCGGGGGGGGGGGTGCACGGGCAGGGGGCCTACCCTGGTTGGTTGTAATTTGAAGGTTAAATGGTTAATCAGGGCTCAGGGGAGGTGCGGGTGTTTAATGGACCCGGAAGTAGGGACGGGGCAGGCGCTGTAGATCGCGCTGGTCGCAATTAAGCAAAAAACATTCAAAAAGGCACAAAGAGAACCTGGGGCCACGCTTACCTTCTGCCTGGGACCTAAATGACAAAGGAAGTGTCCAACAAAGGGTTTAGACCCTTGCTGTTGGTGGTAGTAGTTGTGGGCCAATCAGTGCTCGGGGGAGGTCAGGGAGGCAGGAGCAGGACACGGACAGCAAGCTGGGTCAGGGGCAAGCGTGGGAGATCGCACTGGTCGCAATTAAGCAAAAAACATTCAAAAAGGCACAAAGAGTACCTGGGGCCATGCTTACTTTCTGACTGGGACCTAAATGGTAAAGTAAGCACCCAACAAAGGATTTAGACCCTTGCAGTTGGTGGTAGTAGTTGTGGGCCAATCGGGGCACAGGGGAGGTGCGGGAGGCGGGAGTTGGACACAGACCGGGAAGCAGGGCCGGGGGCAAGCACGGAGATCGAGCTGGTCGTAATTAGTAAAAAACATTCAAAAAGGCACAAAGAGCACCTGGGGCCATGCTTACCTTCTGCCTGGGACCTAAATGGTGAAGAAGCATTCAGCAAAGAGTTTAGACCCTTGTGGTTGGTGAAAGTAGTTGTGGGCCAATCAGGGCTCTGGGAGGTGTGGGAGGCAGGAGCGGTACACGTACAGGGAAGCAGGGTCAGGGGCAAGCACAGGAGATTGCGCTAGTCGCAATTAAGCAGAAAACATTCAAAAAGCAACAAAGAGCACCTGGAGCCACGCTTACCTTCTGCCTGGGACCTAAATGGCGAAGGAAGCGTGGGACCTTTGATGGTTAACATGTTCCACTTGCCACCAATAGGATCATAGCAAAATGTTAAAGATGATGTGTTTTAAAGAAACATTTAAACATCTAGTTTATTTCAAGACACAACTAATCTGTCATGCCAATTGATATCTGTAAATTGCACAGTGGATACATCACCTGTGCGCAGTGTGTTTCCGTGGAGGGCTGTGGCTGGAGGATACTTTGTTGCTGCCTTTTTAAAAAACGAAAAAAATCTTAAGTCTTTCTTCACTTTCTTCAACTTTGCCGCGGACTGAGATACAGGACCTAAATAGCCTCAGTCTCGCAGAGCGAGCGGTGTGCGCAGTGTTTTTCTGTGTTCCCGTAAAACCGCTGAGGCTGTGCCGCTGGTGGAGGTACTGCATCTGTCCTACATTTATAACTGCATACAAGGTATTTCCACAACGATTTCCTTTCCAACCTCCAGCTTACTGTCTAAATCTGCATCGGATAGCACAAGCGCTGTATATTACGCTGTACATTTCACGTTTGCATTTGTATTAATAATTATCTGATACCCAAGGGTGGTCCCAAGGCTGCTCGGATGCTTCGGAGGACCTTTCTTGGAAATCATTAAGAAGAAACCTCTTCTTTTTTGCGTGATTGTATTCTAGTATGGCGCAATAATCCGGCAGACTTGATACATGCCCAGAGACTGCGGGGAAACCACTAGATGGCATACCCTTTGATCAGGGAAGTGACATTCAGGTACGTATTCTCTTTTTAAAAAAAATATTTACCCAGACACTGTGGGGGAGCCACTAGGTGGTGTACCCTTTGATCTGGGAAGTGATATCAAGACATGTACCTTTTTTCTTTGGATTTGGATTTGATATCTGCGCACAGACTGCGGGGGAGCCACTAGGTGGTGTACCCTTTGATCCTGGGGGTACCATTTAGATACGTATCTTCTCTTCTGCAACTGCTAAGTGGGTAAATTAGAAGGGTGTATAGAATACATCGAAGTGCAGTCCCACTGCTAAAGATTTAAGATATACCCATAAACTGTTGAGTGCCCTGGGTGTGGAGACACACTTTGATTTGGGAAACATCAACGCTTATCTCTGAGACTAAACATAAGGATAATAATTCGCACTGGGTTACAAAGTCAAATGGGCCAGAGTACCCAGCAAGGAAATAATGCAACCCCCCTTAACTTGGAAGGTCTGAGGGGCCTGAGAAACCGACTAATAAACAACAAACCTAGCCTTCAATCTCTACTTCACTATGTAGGCTTTCGCCAATAACTGTAACAACTGGGAACTTGGCTGGGGCCCAGAATGGGGGTGATACTGAGGATGGCCTCCTGGTACCGCAAATAATTCTGAATTTGGATGATCAATTCAATCCAGCAGCTTTACACAAAGTAATGATTCATGTCTCCCACGATTCAGGTACTAATACATCGCTAATGATACCAGCAAAAGTTCACCCCATGACACTTAGAGGAAAGAAAGAGGTCCAACCAATCATGGGACAAAGGTTTATGGACCGTTACATTATAAAGTCAGCAGCAACCAGTACAGAAGTAAAAACATCCAAAGCTATAAGAGGGAATGCAATGTGAGACCACTTTGCCATGACCACACAAAACATTTTTGGGAGGCAGAGAGATATGACAGACATAAGCATCATAGAGTGCGCTGACAAAGCTTTGTAATTGGCCAATATGGAAGGAAATATGGACAGTGTGATGCAGCAGGCATATGATGCTTCAATACATGATTCCCACACGGCACTCGCTAACATTATTGAGGCTATTGATAAAAGAAATATATTGGAGGAAGTGGAACAAAGCCAAATGGGTTCCCTGGGCGAATCAGAGGCCCAAATTGGGTCACCATAAATGCATCACACATTGAAAGAAATTGATGAGAGAATACGTTTAACTCATCCTACCGTATCTGCTTTGAATGTAGTGTTGAGATGATTTGTAGAACTCTACGACAACATATGGGCAGAACTAAAATCTACAAACATGCTGATGGCAGAGGTTAACTGTAAACTGGATTGTATCAGCTCTGATGTGAGATTCAGGCCATTAGGAATTAGTTGTACTATAGAAAGGAATGAGGGGATAAGAAATAATTCAAATCCAGTAATTATTACTAGTTCCTCAGATGTAATTGACATTTCATATGTTGTAGATTCTGAGGTAGTGCTGGCATGTGTGAATAATGTTGACTCACCTAATGAAGAGCGGGATGTATTGATGGTACCTGTAACTTTGAGTAATAATGTAAGACATGATCCTGCAAGAAATAAGAGGAATTAACAAATAATGTGTGGAAATGTTGGGCGCTTGCCCCTTGATGTGGGAAGGAGGCAAGAGGTGGATGATTCTGTGAAACTCTTGTCTACAAAGACAATGCCCCAAAGAAAAGCTAGACAGATGTGGCGGAGACCAATGGTGAGAAGGCAGACGGTCTTGAACGCTAAAACTGGGCAGATGGGGCATCTATAAAGCCAATGTTAGTAGACTCGACAGCCCAAACCTATGTAAACTGCTTGGATAAGGATTTAGAAACAAATTCACAGTTGGTGGGAAGGGGAGTGTGGCCGCAGGGATACATGGGGAATCTCCCTGAAGGGACCCAATGTCCCACACAAAAGGTGGGGAATAAAGATCTAGTACAGCCAATGTCTGGATGTGGTTGTGGGCCTGGGAAATCAAGGAACTTTAAAGTCATGGAATCACAAAGAGAGGGTGAATTGAAATTGAACGGAAGTACAGCTGGGCTGGAAAATACTCAAATTCCAACTATAAGTAGACTGACTAAAAGTGGCCCGCCTGACTCTATACGGGATCTAATAGAAGGGGCCTCCACGTCAGCATGTCATCCACTATATTCAGAAGTGGTAGCTAAGCGGTCTGAGAAGGGATGTGGGTTGGGTACATTTTGGGTTGAGGACATCCCGCCACTCTCATTGTATCCCACAGTGGCCTCTGGAATAAGGGACTTAGTAAATCGGCTCCATAGGCCCATCACTAAGGCAGGAGGGGAACAAGCAGATAAAGGTGGTCAAGGGCCATCTGGTCAGATTTGGAAGAGTAAACTGAAAGGGATAAACAGTGGTAAGAGCAATAAGAAAGACTCAAATAAAGAAAATCACCTAATAAGAATAAGAAGCTTGCTGGGGCCCGAAGAACTAATATGTTTAAATAGGTCAAATACCTTGACAATTTTTGAGAAAAATTCCATCTCTGGCACTGGTTGGCTCTAGAGATATATCTAGAGTGGCTTCCCGGTCAGAGAGCAATTTGATACAAGCCACATGTTTCTCAATTCTCCTGTGGTAAAGGAACTTATACTCACCCAACGAGAGACTTTGAAGAATCTGGGCTTTGAAATTGAATCAAGGACATCCATGGAGGAGGCCTCCATGGATTTAAAGTAACAGCTGACCAATGGAGAGGGCTCTATGGGAAAAAAGATGGGAAAGGACATTGACTGAGCCACAGTAATCTCAACCATGTGACAGAAATTGGTACTATAAGTAGATTGATACTGTGGGAAGGGAAAATAAAAACAAAAACATTAAACTATGCTTAAAATCATGGAATACCAGAGGGAATCAACATCTGTTCAGGAATCCTGACTGCCTGGTTTATTTACGAGAGGCCAATCTTATTTGTTTACAGGATACATGGATGACCTCAACTCCTGTACTGGATGGCTATAAGATATATGATCAATTTGCTAAGGGTGGTACTGGGGGTAGGCCTTTTGGGGGACTTTTGATTGCGATTAAAGACATTTTGGGCCTCAGTGGCGTGATCTTGGAAGGACTCCCTTTTGGAGCTTTAGGGGTAGAGCTTATCTCTGGGGACAATGCCATGAAAATCTTGGAAGTTAATCTATACTTGCAAAGTGGAATGTCAGCGGCAGAGGTGTATGTAGAGCAGGTATGCCACTCGATAGATGAATGGGTTATAAAGCATGAGAATGGGTGAATCCTGGTGTTCGGAGATTTGAATGCAGAATTTGACTTAGAAAATTCGACATGGGAAATCTGTAATTTGAATATGAATCAAAAGGGAATCCCACTAAAAAGAAAGATTGGTAAAATATTGTATGTGGGCCTAGGTAATCTGGGGCTGTTACCATTGGTGGGATCAAAGAACGAGGAACATGGGGTAACATCGTGGCATAGAGGGAAAAGTTCCTCTGTGCTGGACTATACCTATCTCGACCAATTTCTAAGGAATAGATGTACTACATTCATAGTCACGCCAAATGTGTGGAGCTAAATGTAAATACTGACTGCAAGCTCTGATATGGTTATAACTAATAGAGACTATAGAGTGCATCCACAGACTGAAGTGAGTGTGTCGGGAAATGTGGTCAGATGGACCACCAGAAATATTGAGGCTCTAAACCATAATTTTTGGGCCTCTCTGAATAAAACCATGCTCGATTGGAAAATTAATAATTTTAACATCCATGAGATCCAGAGACTTATCGGTACTGCAGGGGCAGACAATGGGCCTCATTGTAAGTTTGCCGGTCTGGGAACTACGGTACCGCTAAGCATGCCGGCACGGTAGTTCCCAGACCGGCAAACTACGAGTTGTGCTCGCGGGTGCCTTTCTGCCCGCCAGGTCGACCTATGGGGCCGAATGGGAATGTGGAGCAGCTTTTTTCAATGCCCACAAATGGGCAATTACCGGGTCCGGCAATGGGCAATGACCCGGTAATTGCCCATTTGCAGTCGCTGGAAAAAATTGCACGTTTGGCGGCAGCCTGACGCTTTTCCCGGCAAGGCTACCGCCAAACTTGTTATGAGGCCCATTGCCTCTATGAATAAAAGAAGGGGCCCCAATATTAGGCATATGCATTGCTATAATCATGATATAGCCCTGGCAAAAACTTTGATGAGGAGAGATTTACGTAGAACTAGAAGACTACAGCTGGACGATTCCATTAGAAAAAAGACAATTAGGCTGATAAAACTGTGGAGGGTTTTGACCCATGTGGAATCATTAGACGGGGTAAATATGGGGATTAAGCTGTCGCTGCCCATCATTTTACCCCAGAACAAAAATAAATCATTGGAGTGCGTAAAGATGGGGATGCGCTGTCGCCGCCCATCATTTCATCCCAGAATCCAGGAGAGCTGCGCAGTTGTGCGCACACCAAAATGGTTACCTAACTTGCCACCCACCAGTGTAAAGAAAGGTCTTTGTTAACAAAATCCACTGTTACTGATGTCAAAAAGTTGCTGAAATCGTGACTCATTGGACCACTTCAAAGATTCAACCCTTTTGTGGGGTTCCACATAACCATTTTACTGTAAGGAGCCCCATCAAAACAATGTTAAGCAAGGATTTACTACCATGTAAGAACCATTCCTGTTTAGAATGCATTAACCTAAAAAAATCCCAAGGATGGATGCAGTAACCACAAAATCCCGATGGTGGCGCTAGCGGTCTAAACTCTGACAGGAGAGCTGTTTTGCAAGATTGTCTAAATGCAAAGAAAAGGGGTCTTATTTCATCAAAGGTTCAAAGGGGTTGCCTGTCTTGGGAACTCTTGACACTTCAGAACTCAACACAAGAAGCCAGGAAATCACAGGGTGCTGTTAATTAAATGCAAAGTGGCCCCCTGGCCTCCTGATGTGAGCTTGCCAGACACCACACAAAGGACCCTTTCCTCTGAAAGGAATATGTTAATTCTGAATGTTTGCTGTCAACAAAGATCTGCCAGCCAGCAGAGATCTGTGACTGACCCACCCAAGTCTTGGAGGCGGACTTCAACACTCTGAGGACTGAATTGAAAGTAAAATATATATTTTACAAAAACACTGATAACTCTTTGTAATCAAATGACAGAAATGTATAACTTTGAGAGCTTTAATTTAAAAAATGTACCTTTAATTCAAGCCTAAACTCGAATTTGTGTGATGTTCTGGGGCAAAACCCCATTGTTTATTAATATTACAGACTCCCTGTTTCAGCTAGACAAACGAAAATGCATTGGTATGTGGGTAGATATGTGAGGAACAGTTGTATAAAATTTAATGAAGATCCAATGTTGTTCAGCACATGAAAAAGTGCTAGAAGTTGCCATTTTTGAATGCAAGCTCCTAGAAACAGCAGATTTGGACAGAGACATGGCTAAATTCAGCCACACCATGTATATATAATTTCAAGCAACTGTGTAACTGTGAAATATGTCTTTTATTATCAAATATAGAATATGTGCAATCTGACAGAGGAGTGTCCTATCTGCAAGCCATAAAATGACATCCCTCTGACTCACAGTTCATTCACCAATCAAATAAGAAATGGAAGTTTGACCAATTAGAAGCTGAGAGAGAGGTAGGGTCAGTGATGCTAGAACACACCCACATTCTAAACACATAAAAGCAGACAGACAGGACAGATAGGGGTCCCAAATCCATCTGCAGCGGGACGCTCTGCCGGAAAAATCCATACTTTACCTCCATCAAACCTCCAGAGAGCCAAACTAGAGACTTCAATCTATCCAGAACTAGAGACCAGACCAGAGGGAGAAAGCAGTGCTGTACCCAGAGAGAAAGCAGTGCTGTGCCCAGAGAGAGACCCGAGCCCAGTCCAAAACCCTGACCAGATCCGTGATGAGGCCCATTTAATTCAAGAATATAGTGTGAGTACCCAGCAGAACTGTGTAGAACCAATCTCTTAGTTTAAATTCATCTAATTCAATCTATTTAACCTAAGTAGAACTGCAGCTTAGCAATTGTGTTATTCTGCCATCATTTTTAAAGCTGAAAAAGTGTGCGTTTAAAATTTGCAAAAACCAAAAACGACCTCTAGTAAATCGGTCATATCTCCGCAACCGTTTGGGCTAGAGACTTGCAGTAACTTTCATTTTGAAGCTGAGATCCTAGGCTTTCCTAGGACCCCATAACGATAGAGATAGTCCTTGTGGTTCCTCTGTAATAGCGCTCGGCGCATCCGCGAATTTTGCCGCGATTTGCAAATTTCTCCACATGTAAAATCAGCTGCTGCTTGCCTTCCATTTGCCAGAAATTCGTTTAACCTGCTAACTATCCCTGCATCATTGCTAGTGTGAGCCTGGACTAATATTAACTAGATACCAATCACCCTGAACCTCTGGAAGGGAATTAAAAGTATTTTAGCATACTTTTCAATTCATTGCCAGCACATATCAAAGCAATTTGGGCCTGTGTTTTTAAACTTCTGTTGTCTAAGCTTGCTGGGGTGAACTGAATCACATTTGATTGCCTTTCTGAGAACTGTGTTTTCCTTCCATTTCCTTGCCTTGCATAAAGGGGGGGAGGGGATTGCCAGAGAAAAGTGATTACATTGTTTTGTTGAAATCATATTGAGTATTTTCTGTACTGCATTTCATTCAACATTGCATCCGTTTGAACCCTATAAAGCATTCTCTACCACATTATACTTCTGTACCTATTTACCAGTGTGCTACCTTATCCATTTCATGTCAACTCCTTATTGATTATAGAGAAGCGTGTTAGCGCCAGATTCTCCGTTGTTAATATTTATCATATCAGATTAAGTGTGGTATTCAATTATTAATTTATTATAAAGTGGGATATATATATCTATTGTTTAATTTATCAAATAAACCTTTTAACTTGCAAAACAGAACTACTTCTTGGCTCAGTGGGGTCAGGGGGATTCCAAGAGAGGGGTGTTATATAGGGGTAGTCATCCAGAACGCATGAACTGGACCTAAAGATATATCAATAAGGGTTTTCATTCAGTATTATAGACTAGGCGTTGACTTAGCTGTAGTGTTGAATTGAATCCTCTTACAAATTGGGGGCTCGTCCGGGATCTTGGGTTAGATTTACCACTTGTGCAGCTTAATACAGTGTGCTAACTGACGGGATACATACATCCGGTCGGATCACCACGCTGCATTACGCTGTGAAGCATTCCTCAAAAGGGACACTCCAAGAAAAGTTCTGTTCTGCAAAAATAAAATACAAACTTCTGTAAGTCAGGACAGAGACCAATCTCTAGAATGACGACCTTAGTAGACATGAAAATGGCCAGAGAGCACCTCTTGCATAAGCTATTTGTGAGAGGTGAATGGACCGAACAGGGCCAGGATGCGTGGTTGCAGGCAATCACACAACAGGTCACTGAAACAGGGTCAGATATATATAGAGATCAGGGTCCATTACATGTGACCCTGAGCGAACTATATATGGCTCCTAAAGCCAAAGAGGAACACAATAAGATTGCCAGGATAGCAGCATACCTGTACCTATATATGGGAGACATGCAGGATAGATGTGCTGAAAGCCAAAATCTGGCAAATAGGCAACAGATGGTGTTAGAGAAGGCCCAATCTGACCTGGTCTCTTCTGAGCAGAGGCTGCAGAGGAGCCAGGAGTCAGAAGATGATAGTAGGCAGCACATCATTAAAATAAAGAAGGATATGGATGTGCTGCAACAGGAAAAGGTAGAACAGGATACTAGATTTCTGGCCCTGCAGAAGGAGCACCAAGACAGTTTGGACTCCTTACTGCAGAGCCAGAAAAAGCTGGAGCAACAATTAGACTTTAACAGGGCATGCACAGAGCAGGTAGCCACCCTGCAAAGTCATCTAGATAGAGTGAAGGTAGAGAGCAACAAACTAATTCTGAAAGACCTGGATACCCAGGCAGAGTTTGATCAGGAGCGCCAGAAAGCTGGTGCCCTTCAAAGGCAGAGGGACGACCTGGCGGCACAAATGCAGGCTCTTAGTCAGGAAAGAGACGCCTTAGGCCAGGAAGTCTGCCATTTAAAAAGGAAAATGGAAGAAAATCACCTGGCCCACCAGGGACTGGGTGATCTCCAAAAAGAACACCAGAACTTGTTAGAGCACACCAGGAGGGTGGAGGATGCTCTAGCAAGAAAGGAGCAGGCCAATAGGGACACAGCTCAGGAGGTAACCCTCCTGCAGCAAAGACTGGCCCAGTTCTCCAGGACCAACCAGGAAGCACAGAGGGAAAACGAGGCCCTCTGTGAACACAATGATAGGCTCCAACAACAGGTAGCGATGCAGGAGAGACTGATAGAGTCCAGTAAGGCCTTAACTGAGGAACTGAAGGCACAAATGCAGGCTCTTGCATTGCAACCGGGAGCAGGGGCGGATAGAGATGAGGTTCGCTGGGAAAGGGAAACTCCGGAGCATAACCTCAGGAGCCCTAGTACCAGAGGCCCTCATACCTCTCAGTCCCTGGACTCTGCCACCCCCATGTCCCCTGGCGCACATGAGCACAGGGCCGCAGGGATGGCAGATTACTATCCAGCTAAGAGTATGGGGCTCATAGGCCAGTACCACTCAGGAATGGAGGGGTGGGCATCCGGGTATGGGCACCCAAGTACAGTACAGTTCAATGGGGAACCCCAGGAGAGTAGGCCCATTAAGGGCATCCTGAAAACCTCTGCCCAGTTAGGTCAGTGGAGGGGGTACCCATCAAATCCTGGCAGCAAGGAGGAATCTGAAGACTCCTCTGAACTGCGCAGGACACAGGAGACCAGGTCCCCACATTCTGCCAGCCATTCCCAGGCTCGCAGAATCCGGGAAAACCTGGAAGAACAGACGGGAACCTCTGGGAGCAGTGCCTCTGAGTCCGAGGAAGAATGGACAAGGGTTACCCGAACCAAAAAGGCCAATAAGGCAAAAAGGGCCTTGCTTAAGGACCCCTTAAAGCAGATTAAGGCGATCAGGAGCGTCATCACGCCTTACCATAAGAACGCTAAGTATTCTGTTTGGGAGCACTTAGAGTTGTTTGAACAAATGATGGAGACTTTCCATTTGAAGGACAGCCAAAGCTGCATTCAATATGTAAAGTGGACCTTCTCCCCGGAATACTCCAGTTTCTTTGCGGGGCTGGAGGACCAAAATCATTTAAGATGGTCCACCTATAGGCGGCCATCCTGAAACATTTTTCTGTTCACAGAAATCCTCAAGAGGCTCGCAAGGCAGCCTACAATTTGCAATGTGGGGAGGATCAGGCCCCACAAGAATTTGTGCAGGAGTTAAAGCGTGCTTTTGCACAGACCACAAGAAGGGTGCGCACAGATAGTAGAGAGTTTATAAATTCGTTTTTCCATGCCTTGCCCAAATATATCATGACCCAGCTCGTGAGGGATTTTAATGAGAAAAGATCTTTAGACTGGGTCATTGAACAGGCTACCCGGATCTATGAGGTGCAGAAGCCCATAGAAAATAAAAGCAATGCCCAGAAAAACCCCAAAGCCAACAGCACCCCTGCTGCTGCCAAGGTGGCAGAGGTAAAGGGCACCCCCGTTTTGGATTTGGAGATGGGGGGGCCTAAAAACCTACCTGCACCTAATAATGCTAGGCCCAGAAGGTCCTCGGGCCAGTCACAGACAGGGAGCCAGGGAGGCAGCCCCACAAATGGGGTCCCTCGCTCTCCTGACTATGTAAGTCCTCGCTACAAGGGAAATCGACCCATCCTGGGTTATGTGTGGACTCCTCCAGCCCAGGGGGGGGGATCCAGCCAAGCACCTAACCCAGGGAACTTCCCTCCAAACTTCCCACAGGAGGGCAGAAATTTACCAAACCCTGGGCAGAACTTTTTCCCCAGATATCCACCCGACTTCCAACCCCAAAATCATCCATCCTTCTTTCCCCAATTCCCCGAGCCCAGACCACTGAATCCGGGAGAGGGGAGGCCAAGGGTGGAGGGGTACCCAAATCTTCCCAACCAGGGGTACTACCAAAGAAGGGACAGCTACCCTTCCCGGGATCAGCCCAGGGGAGAAAACAGGGCCCCGTATCAGCCTGAGCGGGTTTCCCAGTTAGAGCGCCAGGTTCAAAACATGGCGCGGGATCTGGGTCACATACTGAGGGCTCAGCAGAACCCTCAGATGGGCGTGCCGGCGCAGAACGCACCCAACTCTGGACCTGGTGCTCCAGAACAATGACGGGGGCAGCACCCCGATAACTCACCGGTTCCCAGGGAGGAGGCACAAAGGGAAGGGGGGTGTAAAGCCTTGGAGGAAGCTTCCTTCCTCACTTGTAAACAGCCCCTGGAAACCCAGGAACCGGAAACAAAATCTCTTGCCCCTGAATGTCTGCCTCCTAAGGAGCAGAGGGGGGGTAGGAGAAACAAAAGACCCAAACAGACTCAGTTTGAGGAGGAGGTACAGATCTTCCAATTTGAGGGAGAGGGATCCTCAGAGGATCCTGGGAAAAGGATCTTCTCCTTCAGAGAGGGGGGAACTCCTCCCAAAGAAAAATGGGTCCCTAGGGATGCAAATCCAGACTGGGGAGATGTGGAGACTGAGCTACCGCCGCCCACCATCTCATCCCGGAACCAACAGCAAGAAAATCCCCGGGTTCAAACCCATACTGGGGACTGCCTCCAAAAAGGGGGGGGGCGGCCCAGAACTGGAACCAGGGGAACCCACAATGGCTCTGATCTCCAGTTGCCAAATTTTTCTTTCAGATTCCCAAGGCTCTCCACAGAATTCTGTCCAAATCTCTTCGTTAGCGATGTCCAAAACCAGAAAATTAGCCCACCAGTTGTCCAAAAATGTACATTACCTGTGCCCCCTTGAGGAGAAGGAGGGAAGATATTATGCCCCGGTACAAGTACAGGGGCAGGGTACAATCTCGGCACTGGTGGACACTGGATCTCAAGCTACCCTTCTGTCCAGAAGGGCCTTTGATGAACTGAATGCAGGAAGGGGAGAGAATTACCAAATTCCTCTCACCTCTCTTCCTGGACAACTGCAGAACTTTGACGGGAAGGAAATTCCCGTCGTGGGGACGGCAGACTTGGACATTAAGATCGGGCGACACAAGTTGAAACACCCGGTCATAGTTGTGACCCCAGAGGGCACCCCTTGTTTACTAGGGAATGACCTCCTGAGAAGGTTGTCACCCCTAATAGATTGCGTAAACAAGGTCCTCTGGACCCAGACTAGCCGACCGATAAAATTAAAACAGAGTGTCAACCATGTTAGTTTAAACGGCACCTGCCACATGGTTGAACAAAAATCTGACCAAGTAGAATTTCACTTCCAGAACAACCAAATTCCAGACGTGACAGTCATAGCAGTAGGACAACAGACTGGTGATGGGGGGTCCTCTCTATTTCTGAAAATCAACCTTCCTTCCAGTTTAAGGTGGTATTCCACGCTGGAAGGAAACACTCTGAAATTCTACACCAATCCACAATCTGAAACTCCCACTCCTATAGTCCAGAAAGATGTGAAATCAGCTCAGAGCCTGGCTGATATTCAGCAAATTGGAGAGCAGTTGTTCATCCCTGTTCAGTTAAATGATGGGAAGGACTCTGTTCTCGCTCGAGTGCGTGTGAACAACGGTAAGAGCTTCATCAGCGAAGCCATGTTTCGCCAACTCCCAAAAGATCCAGCCATTCCCACCTTCAAACTGATAGACAAATGGGAAATGGACCTGGAAGCACCTAATTCCAAACATCTCCTGCCAAGCAGGTGTATGCTCAAAATCTCCATTGGCAACAAGAGCATAGTCCATAATTGTTGGGTCGTGCGAGACGTCCCTGCCGCCTTTTACTTAGGCAGTGACATTCTCAATCGCTTTGCCATTAGTTTGGACCTAATAAACTTCAAAGCTTGGTCCCGATTAGCGGATAATCCCATGGGCTTTGATGATCCAGAAAAAGCATTTAGGTCAGCTCAATTGCTACCTTATGCAGTTGAAATTCAGGTTAAAGAGGAAGTCACCATCCCAGAAAGGACCCGACAATTCTCCCTGGAAGTGAAAGTTAAAAGGGGACAAGAGTTGAAAAACCCTGATGCTTACATACATCTAAATGCTTCTCTCCAACAGCAAGGGTTGGGGGTAAACCCAACTCCATTAGTCAACATAGAACATGACACCATTCCAATAGAGGTGGATAACAGCGACTTAAAGAGTATTACTCTAGCCGCAGGCACCATTATTGGAATGGCGGTTGATGACCGACATTTCTCCATTGATCTTGTAAATGAACTGTTAGGACCAATCCCCAAGGACTGTTTTGACAGTGACAGTGAGGACCATACAACACCAGACAGGATTTTTACCCGGCATGGGGGGAACTTCCTGGTGTACACTTCCTGCCCCTATGGTAAGGAAGATGTGACTTGTGATTTCAGGAGGGATGAGGTGATTTTCCAGGTCCATGAGGGCTGCCTTTCCCACCTGAAGCCTCCAGTCCAAATCAGCACTCTGACCAGGGACTTCTCCACCCAGCTGGAGGAGGCCGCTGAAATAGCCAAACCAGAAGTCTTTCCAGGCTTCAGGCAGATGGTGGAAGAGAGAGTCAACCTAGCTGATGCCTGTGTGACTCTGGAACAAAAGCAAAAGTTGAAACAAGTTTTCTTGGATTTCCAAGATCTCTTTGCGGTAGACTCATATGACTGTGGTCGCACTGACATCCACACAACAACAATCCCCACGGACCCTGGCATGACTCCAGTGTTTGTGAAGCAATATCGCTTGCCTCTCGCATCAATGGAGTCCCTTACTGAAATAATTAAGAACCTTGAGTCCCGGGGAATAATCCGTCCAGTCCACAGCACCTTCAATAATCCGGTGCTGGGGATATTAAAGCCAAACGGCCAGTGGAGACTCTGCGCCGACCTTAGGGAGCTCAACAAACGGGTCCATACTTCCCGATGGCCTCTGCCTTACATTGACCAAGGGCTGGCCCAGATTCAGGGGTCACAGGTATTCACTGCAATAGACCTGACCAATGGATACTGGACCGTGCCTGTCAGTAGGGAGGACCAATACAAACTGGCTTTTACCTTTGGGGGCCAGCAGTACACATGGACCCGGACTCCCTTCGGATACCTCAACTCCGGCAATGAATTCAACATTTTCCTACATAAGGCCATGCCCGACCTGGGTGCGAGGGGTAACCTGGCTTATGTAGATGATGTCCTCATCAAAAGTTCATCTGTGGAGGAACACATAGCGGAGATCCGTTATGTTCTGACACAGTTGAGGGCTGCCGGAGCAAAACTTTCCTTCCAGAAAGCACAGTGGTGTAGAACCCGTGTTAATTTCTTGGGGCATGAGATTACTCCTCAGGGTCTCTGTCCCCAGGAAAAGAAAGTGGAAGCACTTCAGAAACTGAAAGACCCCACAACTCTGCGGGAACTAAGGAGCCTCCTTGGACTGACTAATTACAGCAGAAAGTTCATTGAGGGCTACGCAGAGATCACCAGACCCCTGATTCATCTCCTGAAGGGGGGGGTCAAGTGGGAATGGGGTCCAGAACAATCCGAGGCAGTAAGACGACTCCAAAGAAGCCTCTCACAAGCGCCTTGCCTAGCTTACCCTGTCAGAAACAAGGAGTTCTTCCTGGAGACGGGGTTCTCTAATACGTGCTTGACGGCAGTATTATACCAAAAGCATGACAAGGTCAATAAAGTAATCTCCTATGCGAGCAAAACTTTATCCTCTGTGGAGGAAAAATTCAACGATTGTGAGAAGGCACTCCTGGCAACGGTGTGGGCATTGAAGAATTACCGCCCGTTTATCCAGGGGGAACACATCATAGTGGAGACTCCACACCAGCCTCTGCAATATCTCCAAAGTGACAGAATCCGGGCCGGAAATGTGAGTAATTCCCGAATTACTTCCTGGATTCTGTCAATGCAAGGCTTTCCTGTGGAGGTCAGATATGGCCAAAACAAGAAGAGTCCCCTCGCGCAAGGTCTGGCTGACTTGCATGATTGTGCCAGAGAAAACTGTCTCGAGGACGAAAGTCTAAAAATCAAGGACAACATGGAGGCATACCTTAATTCCCCACACAAAGTCTTTGAAGAAGACAAGTGTGAGGGAATGCCCACTGTGTATGTGGATGGATGCTCTTACCATGTTGACAACAACGGGGAGAAAGAACTGGTGGCTGGCGTAGGGAATGCATGGGTGAATGAGTCCCCAGAACCCTCCGCTGGATACAAAATTGGTCCCCGAAGTAGTCAGGTGGCAGAATTGATGGCTGTGCATCAGGCCATCCTCACTGCTGTCCAGCATCAACTCCGCGAACTGGTCATAATCACAGATTCGGATTATGTACGGAACGGGTTCGTGGAGCACCTGGTTAATTGGAAAACCAGAGGCATGTTATGTGCTAACAACAAACCCTTGAAACATGGGAAGTTGATCCAAAACATTGATGATCTGGTCACCTCGAATGAGATGACCATCTATTGGAAGAAGATCAAGGGTCATTCCAAAGTAGAGGGACCAGACAAAACTGGAAATGACTTAGCTGATCAGCTGGCCAAAACCGGGGCCATCCAAGGGGATCTAATTGAGATTGAGTCCCTGTTGGGGGAAATCCAGGTCACTGCTATCACTAGGTCCCAGACAAATGCTCACAACGACCTTTCAATTGCACAATGGAGTAAGGAGACCCCTGATGCTGATTTGATTACCGCTCAGAAGGGGGATCCAATAATTGGTAAATTTTACCAGCACCTTGAGGACCCTGAGAACTTTCCCCTGACGGATACCGATTACATTGGGAAAGAGGACCTAAGAGTGTTGATGAAATGTCCAAAAATGTTCCGGATCCAAGACGGTTTGCTGGTAAGGAAATCCAAAGCTGGCCACGATCAGTGGGTGGTTCCAACCTCATTCCGAAGCCTGATGTTAAGTCACGCCCATGATGCGGCCACCGCCGGTCATAGGGGGTTTCACACAACACTGGAAATCTTAAGAGAGGTTGCATACTGGCCACACATGGGCCAGGACCTCAACCAATATTTGAAGGGTTGTCTTGTGTGTGCACAATTTCAGCCGACATCCCTCACACACCGGGCACCTTTACAAAAGCGGGGGATGACACTGCCATGGTCAGATTTACAAATCGACTTTGTAGGCCCTGTGATTCGCTCGGCTAGGGGGAATAAGTACATGTTGACTGTGACATGCTTGTTTACCAAGTGGGTGGAATGTCTCCCAGCCCCAAATTGCAAGGCAGAAACTGCAGCTGCCTTGATGATTAACCACATCTTTTCCCGTTTTGGTCTACCTCAAAGGATTGAGTCAGACAGAGGTAGCCACTTCACCAGTGAAGTAATGACAAAGATGTGGGAGATACTGGGGGTCAAGAGAAAGCTGCATATTGCTTATAGACCAGCTTCTTCTGGGGCAGTAGAGAGATATAACCGGACAATTGTGAGCATATTAAAGAAGTTTGTGGCAGATTCTGGGCCAAGTTGGGATATCCGATTACCTCTGGTCCTAATGGCTATCAGATCTACCCCTTCATCTGCAACCAAAATGTCACCATTTGAGTTGATGACTGGGCGCAAGATGGTGCTTCCTCAGCATTTGCTCTACAGGACCCAAGAGCAGACACTGATAAATGCCTCCACTACTCATGAGTATGTGGAGAATTTAAGGAAACACCTCCAACATGCTTTTGCTTACGCTCAGCGGAATCTAGAAAGATCGGCTGATAGCATGAAGACCCATTATGACCTGAAAACCTCGAGGAAGGAATATCAGGTGGGAGACCGGGTCTATCTATACAACTTCCAAAGGAACCAGGCCAAGCAGCGCAAATTTTTGCCTACATGGAAGGGACCCTTTGAGATCGTCGATAAGATCTCCCCTGTGGCCTACAAGATCCGCATCCCCAAAGGCGGTTCGGCAGAGGGGGAAGACAAGTGGGTCCACATAAACCAGTTGAAATGTTGCCATCCCAGGCACACTCTGCAACAACTGGAGGAATCCTCTGGAATCCTAGCGGGTACTGTCTCAGACTAATTCAGTTCCAATCATAAAACATACCACATCTAGTCTCTAAAATATTGTGATTTGCATGAAACTGTCTCTTAGTTATACTGTTTTTTTATCAAAATAAGAATGTAATGTTTCGTTATGATGAAATGCATATGCCGCCCCACTATCTCAACAGTGGTGGAAAGACGTCTATGAGTAGGTATTGCCGCTCTTCCTTTGTCGTCCTAGGAGAAAGAAAACCGGGAGACGGGCCAAGGAGGACGATCCGGAGACCGGGAGCAGAGACGCAACGGGCCCGGGGTACCGCCCAATCTTCCCATCAGGACCGGCGAGGAGAACTGATCGATCTGACCGGATGGAGAGGAAGATGCTGAACTGTGCCATCTACAGAATTGGAAGAAGATAATGTGGACATACCAGCGCCAGGGTTCAAAACCTCCCTTGCAACCGACTCCCCCTCGACTCAAGTCAAAGCGCAGTCGGGCGGGGGGGTTTGTGGAGGGTTTTGACCCATGTGGAATTATTAGACGGGGTAAATATGGGGATTAAGCTGTCGCTGCCCATCATTTTACCCCAGAACAAAAATAAATCATTGGAGTGCGTAAAGATGGGGATGCGCTGTCGCCGCCCATCATTTCATCCCAGAATCCAGGAGAGCTGCGCAATTGTGCGCACACCAAAATGGTTACCTAACTTGCCACCCACCAGTGTAAAGAAAGGTCTTTGTTAACAAAATCCACTGTTACTGATGTCAAAAAGTTGCTGAAATCGTGACTCATTGGACCACTTCAAAGATTCAACCCTTTTGTGGGGTTCCACATAACCATTTTACTGTAAGGAGCCCCATCAAAACAATGTTAAGCAAGGATTTACTACCATGTAAGAACCATTCCTGTTTAGAATGCATTAACCTAAAAAAATCCCAAGGATGGATGCAGTAACCACAAAATCCCGATGGTGGCGCTAGCGGTCTAAACTCTGACAGGAGAGCTGTTTTGCAAGATTGTCTAAATGCAAAGAAAAGGGGTCTTATTTCATCAAAGGTTCAAAGGGGTTGCCTGTCTTGGGAACTCTTGACACTTCAGAACTCAACACAAGAAGCCAGGAAATCACAGGGTGCTGTTAATTAAATGCAAAGTGGCCCCCTGGCCTCCTGATGTGAGCTTGCCAGACACCACACAAAGGACCCTTTCCTCTGAAAGGAATATGTTAATTCTGAATGTTTGCTGTCAACAAAGATCTGCCAGCCAGCAGAGATCTGTGACTGACCCACCCAAGTCTTGGAGGCGGACTTCAACACTCTGAGGACTGAATTGAAAGTAAAATATATATTTTACAAAAACACTGATAACTCTTTGTAATCAAATGACAGAAATGTATAACTTTGAGAGCTTTAATTTAAAAAATGTACCTTTAATTCAAGCCTAAACTCGAATTTGTGTGATGTTCTGGGGCAAAACCCCATTGTTTATTAATATTACAGACTCCCTGTTTCAGCTAGACAAACGAAAATGCATTGGTATGTGGGTAGATATGTGAGGAACAGTTGTATAAAATTTAATGAAGATCCAATGTTGTTCAGCACATGAAAAAGTGCTAGAAGTTGCCATTTTTGAATGCAAGCTCCTAGAAACAGCAGATTTGGACAGAGACATGGCTAAATTCAGCCACACCATGTATATGTAATTTCAAGCAACTGTGTAACTGTGAAATATGTCTTTTATTATCAAATATAGAATATGTGCAATCTGACAGAGGAGTGTCCTATCTGCAAGCCATAAAATGACATCCCTCTGACTCACAGTTCATTCACCAATCAAATAAGAAATGGAAGTTTGACCAATTAGAAGCTGAGAGAGAGGTAGGGTCAGTGATGCTAGAACACACCCACATTCTAAACACATAAAAGCAGACAGACAGGACAGATAGGGGTCCCAAATCCATCTGCAGCGGGACGCTCTGCCGGAAAAATCCATACTTTACCTCCATCAAACCTCCAGAGAGCCAAACTAGAGACTTCAATCTATCCAGAACTAGAGGCCAGACCAGAGGGAGAAAGCAGTGCTGTACCCAGAGAGAAAGCAGTGCTGTGCCCAGAGAGAGACCCGAGCCCAGTCCAAAACCCTGACCAGATCCGTGATGAGGCCCATTTAATTCAAGAATATAGTGTGAGTACCCAGCAGAACTGTGCAGAACCAATCTCTTAGTTTAAATTCATCTAATTCAATCTATTTAACCTAAGTAGAACTGCAGCTTAGCAATTGTGTTATTCTGCCATCATTTTTAAAGCTGAAAAAGTGTGCGTTTAAAATTTGCAAAAACCAAAAACGACCTCTAGTAAATCGGTCATATCTCCGCAACCGTTTGGGCTAGAGACTTGCAGTAACTTTCATTTTGAAGCTGAGATCCTAGGCTTTCCTAGGACCCCATAACGATAGAGATAGTCCTTGTGGTTCCTCTGTAATAGCGCTCGGCGCATCCGCGAATTTTGCCGCGATTTGCAAATTTCTCCACATGTAAAATCAGCTGCTGCTTGCCTTCCATTTGCCAGAAATTCGTTTAACCTGCTAACTATCCCTGCATCATTGCTAGTGTGAGCCTGGACTAATATTAACTAGATACCAATCACCCTGAACCTCTGAAAGGGAATTAAAAGTATTTTAGCATACTTTTCAATTCATTGCCAGCACATATCAAAGCAATTTGGGCCTGTGTTTTTAAACTTCTGTTGTCTAAGCTTGCTGGGGTGAACTGAATCACATTTGATTGCCTTTCTGAGAACTGTGTGTTTTCCTTCCATTTCCTTGCCTTGCATAAAGGGGGGGAGGGGATTGCCAGAGAAAAGTGATTACATTGTTTTGTTGAAATCATATTGAGTATTTTCTGTACTGCATTTCATTCAACATTGCATCCGTTTGAACCCTATAAAGCATTCTCTACCACATTATACTTCTGTACCTATTTACCAGTGTGCTACCTTATCCATTTCATGTCAACTCCTTATTGATTATAGAGAAGCGTGTTAGCGCCAGATTCTCCGTTGTTAATATTTATCATATCAGATTAAGTGTGGTATTCAATTATTAATTTATTATAAAGTGGGATATATATATCTATTGTTTAATTTATCAAATAAACCTTTTAACTTGCAAAACAGAACTACTTCTTGGCTCAGTGGGGTCAGGGGGATTCCAAGAGAGGGGTGTTATATAGGGGTAGTCATCCAGAACGCATGAACTGGACCTAAAGATATATCAATAAGGGTTTTCATTCAGTATTATAGACTAGGCGTTGACTTAGCTGTAGTGTTGAATTGAATCCTCTTACAAAACAAAAATGTAAAAAACTTCTGTAAGGCAATAAAACACCAGATATTGCAACAAGATGCTGAAGTTATGTTAGGAGTACTAATTAAGGCTCAAGTTTGTACACTGGTGAATGGACAGGACTCCAATTACCCTGTCTCACATTTGGATCCGATTTCTGAAATAGAATGGATCGAGTTCTTTGGTAAAAGATTTGGCAACCCAATAAGCCCATTAGTGGAGATGGGAATAGTTAATATGGTTAAATTAGACTATGATAAATGGGAACCACCCTTTGAGATTAATACAGTCAAGGACCTAATAACAAAATGCAAAGGGTCTTGCGCTGCGGGACCTAATAGTCTGACCAACAAAACCTTTAAGACAGATCCAAATATGTGGGCAAATATCCTGTTTTATGGAGTACAGCGTATGTAGTACCCATCTTCAAGTGCGGTAGTAGGTTGGATCTGAAAAATGATCGGCCCATCTCGTTAATAGATGCAGACTGCAAAATCTTCTCTGCTCTATTAGTAACGCACTTGAAGGAATGGGAAAAAGAGTTTCATCCACTCAGTAAATTTCAGAAGGGTTTCTGTAAGGGCCATTCAAAAAGCATAAATGGCCTTGCCATCAAATCCATACAAGAGGATGCATGGAGGGAAGAGAAGGGCTGCACATTTATGGCCTCAGTGGACCTCTCGGTAGTGTTTGACTGCATGGATCGCAGCAAACTATGGAAAAAATTGGCTATATGGGGTCTTCCATTTGGTCTCTTGAAACTCGTAGAAGGAGTCTTTGAGAACTCTGGGGTACACATGCGACTGAGCCCGAAAGGAGATGTTTCAAAATGTGTGCAATCATATCGGGGGTGTTAGGTAGAATCCTGTCCAGTGCCCTTTGGGACCACTACACACAATTAATACTACAGGTGGCAATACAAGTTTTACCTTTGGTACAAGCCTGTACTACTATGTCAGAGTGGTAGCAGTGGTGGAGCACCCAGGCTTATCTCAAGAGTGTATGAGCAGTAGCAGAGATTACACAAAGGGACCACAATTACTGTGACTCAAGCAAACGAAGACTCAAGGTAGAAAAATAGAAGTACATTTATTTTTAAACCATTCGTTATAAACACAACACTTCTATTAAACTTAAATAAACACCACACGTTAAATATACTACAACTAACCAATTCACTTTGTACAGTAAGTCTCAAGGTAAGTACACTGTGTTTGAATGAACCAGTGTTATGAACAAAACACGTTAACGCGAACAGGATTGCGATCACTTTTTGACAGTTCGGTGTACTAACTAAATGCGTATCCGTGACATGAAATACTATCGGGACAAAAACACACTTAGCACCTGAGATACCCAGAGGGAGTTGGAGGCAAAAATCACAGGCAATATTTTGGTTAGGCAGGCAGAATCGAGAAACACTCAGACAGGTGTTCAAAAGTCAGAGGACCGGAGCCAGACTTGATATTGTCAATGTTCGGAAGCAAAAGTTATAAGACGGAGGGAAGACAAGGGCAAGCCTTGGAAATGAAGAAAAGGGATTCACCCAGTTTCCGCAAGCAGAACACAGTACCTTGTTCCAATGGTGCAGCTGGTGCCCTGGCAGTTGTTCCTGTTGGTTTCCCGCAGACCCACGATTCCTGGAGCTTCGTTGTGAAGGAGGACGTCTGAAGGTGGTCTGCACCACACAGGGATGAAGCCGGCAGCAGCGACGAGGAATAAAAGGTGTGCTCCTTAAAAACAGGAGCGGCTCTTCAGATGGCTATCCGGACCACTACAGCAGCGTGCCGCGATTCCGACCAAGGAAGAGGATCCTCTGGCTGTAGAAGATGAGCTGGTTATCTCCACCAAGCTCAAGGGAAGAAGACTCCGGACTGGATCTTCTCTAAGTCGTTGAAGGGAAGATAGCGGAGGACTGCAGCAGGGCTTCACTGGGACGGGGTAGTTGCAGCAGCCGTTCTCTCTGCTTCTCCTCGGTTCCTTGTAGTTCCAGTGGCGACTCTGTGACTTCTGGCCCAAGAGACCTGCCTTTTATGCGAAAAACCCCCATTCACACAGCCTGGCTGTCAAACACCCAGCAGGGGGGTTGTCCAGCCGGGACAACTACCCTGGCCAATCATGACAAAGTGCGTCTTGGGTTTCTTAGGATACCCTGTGCAGGGGGCGACTACACCCCTCCCTCACAATCAGCCCACCTTAACACCCAGGCGCCTTGAGGAGGGCTTCTGAGCAGAAGCCCGCCAAAAGACAGTGAACAAAGAAGGCGAACATAGTTTGCCGCACAAAGTAAAACACAAGAAGGACTTTAACAATGGCGAATAAACCCAACCGGAGCCAAAAGAAAGACGATTTGGTCAAGCGGGTTTATGTTCTAGGCTAATATAATAGACAAGAACAGTACCACGTTTATCTAATATAATCGCGGTAGATAAGTTAGGGTAGATACCACTGCCACCAGCCAAGTCTAAATGTTAAAAGAGCGAAATAATGCTCTAGGAGGTACAGATAAAAAGGAATATGATTTTAACCCTTTCCACTACTCCATGGAAGATGGAATGTACTGGATCTGTGGTCGATTGACTAAGTAAAGTTAATGGTAACTTTACCCTTTTCTGGGGGATGGTAGTCGCCTCAGAAATGGAGTCGAGGGAGTCTCAAAGACAACCCGGTGCCACGGCACTGAAGGTGCTGTGTGACACACAAAAAGAAGGGGGCTACTGAAGTGGTGTACTTCAGAGTCCACAATCACAAAAACAGGTAGAAACACATGGCAAAACACAGGTAAAAGTGAGGGAAAAGCTCTCACTCTTATGAAGTGGAAGAAAATAAACTCCAGAAGTCCAGCAAAGCTGCTGGGGAACTCACTAGGTGAGGGAAATTAGCCATAAATGAGAATTCTCCCTAACAGGGGGTTAGACAGGGGAGTGTTCTAGCACCCTGGATCTTCAACCAATATGTGTCAGATGTGGCGGAGAGCATGATGAAGGAAGGGCTGTTAGCACCTAGAATAGGCCAAAGTAAAATCATACGGCTGGCTAATGCAGATGTTTTCCCAATTTTCAATTGTATAAGGGTGGGTCTGCAGTGCCTACTTGACATTTTCTCTAAATATGCGAGAGAAAATGGACTTATAATAAACGCGGGGAAGACAAAAATACTGCCATTCACAAAGGCTGTACAAAAGAATCTGTGCTCGTCATGGCATATTGAAGGAACTTTGGTGAGCAAATCTACCAGTGTAACGTATCTGGGATTCATTTTGGGTCATATAGGGGAAGTAAAATGCATAAGGAGATCCTCTTACACAAGGCCAAACCTCTGGAATCCCACATTGTGAAGATAGATAGAAAATTTGATAGGTTCTTGATAAAACCGGCACTATTGTTTTTTTGAGGGAAAGATTGTTCCCAAGTTAATATATGGTTTGGAATTTTGCCCGGGATGATAGTGGAAACTCTAAACAAAATTAAAGGAAGCATTTGGAAACTGAACCTTGGAATTCCTAATACTGTGCCTTTAACAGCAATTAGGCACGAAGTAGGATATTGTCTCACTTTCGGCCAGAGTGCAGAGGAGGCTATTAACATTATACGCAAAAATGATGGCCCCTATTTCAGAAACCCTATATGAACTTCTAGGTAGTAATATAAGCTACTCGGTTTACCTATTGGAATTACAAAATATATGTGAGACTATCCTTCAAAAAGTAGGCTCCAATTTGGAAATCCTGATTACTAATCCGACGCTAACTAAAAAGCGGTTGTTGGAACTGGATTGGATATTAACGACAGAAACCTTCCACTCATATAAATCTCTGAGCCATTTGTCTCATGAACACAACAGCCGAGGATCCCTCTCAAAAATCTTGCTTCAGTTTCCAATCCGGTATTATTGTGGGTTACTTTTGAGGCTAAATTGGAACATTCTGCCAACAAAGGATACCCTGCTAAGAAGGAAAAACATATCCCCAGAGGAAATAGGCTGCAGATACTTTCATTTAGTACCAGAATCTATTAAACATCTTGTCCTGGAATGTGATGTACTGAAAAGACTAATGAATGCCTACTTACGAACCCTGAATGACTATCACTTGTGATATTCTAAGGATATACTATGGAAGCATTGTCTGAATATATAAAGTCTGCGGGAAGGGTTAGCCCTTTCAGGATTTCTTAAGGGTATCAAGATGGTATAGACTGCAAAAGTGGAACTTTTACCATGCTGCTGACAGGGGGTCTAAATGACGTAAACCTTGAGCTGCATGTTTGTTATCTTCTCTAATAAGATCACCAATTGTCATAAGAAATGAACTATATTTGTAAGAGTACAATGAACTACTGTCATTTTGCCATATGAATGGTTCTATTTTACTAGTTTTTGTATTTTAACAAAGTGCATAGCATGGGAAATAGTCTACTATGTTGCTTTTTTATGTTTTGGATTGTGTTCCTTTTTTCTCTTTTCTTTTTTTAAAAATGTGATTAAAATGTGATTTATATGTCATTGAAAGTGAATTTGTTTGGTTAAACCGAATGCAAATTAAAAAAAAAAAAAAATCACCCTCTATTAAGTGATGGGAGTTGCAGCTTTAACCACAAATATGTTTACACAGTATGAAACAGCTGTGGGTAGTGTCAAGAGTGGGCAGGGAGTTTCCCACCCCAATGTGTAAAAGGTGTGCTAGAAAATATTTGTGCCCTGGCATTTATTTCCTTACAAATTCAGCACTGATCAGGTGACTTCATATTCCATTTGACATGGGATTTATCAGGTTATTACGAACTTTTAACTGTCGTCCTGGTGTGGGGTAGGAGATGTGCAGCCCAAGCTGCCGACACACACGCAACACAAATTGCCCATTCAAACACCTATTTATCTCCGCTGTGACCAATGGTGTAATGTGGGACACCGCAGCCCCAGCGGTGCGGGTAGCCCCACAGGGCCATGTCCTGGGGAAGGGTCCAGCCTGCAGAGGCTTTTTTGAAATCATTTATTTCATTTTCATAAGAAATGTTCCTGTTGCAGCGCCAAAGAAAACACTTATTCCCGCTGCGCAACTGGAACATTTAATTGTTAAGGAGCCGGAGACCGTTTGCGCATGACAGGATGGAACAAGGCAGCAGGTACTGGAGAGCCCCTGCTTCCTGGTTCCGTTGGTGTGGCGAAGCTCAGGGAGCCAGATGCTCGCCTTCTTCCCGCCAGCAGCAGGTAAGAAAAAAAACACTATTTTAAAAGTGTATATGCATGCGTGCATGCGAGTGAGGATATTTTCATGTGGATGGATGTTTCATTTGTATATGTGCATGCAGGGTGAATTATGCAGAGTATGTGATTGAATTAATGAATGGTGGCTTGTGCGTGCCTGTGAGTTTTTGCAGTATGGTTGCCGGTGTGAATGGGGTTTCTGCGTGGATACGATCAGCCGGGCTGCAGGACATTTGCAAAGTTAATTCCCCACTTGGGAAGTGATGAGGTACGGTAAAAAAAAGAAACTACATATCAGTCAGGAAGGGTCTCTTATGTTCCTACCTTGTCAAACCAGCTCCTCCACCTGCATAGCGTTGGGGACGCCGTCTCAACGACGAGACGAACATGTTCGTCTGCTTCCTCGGCCGGCTTGGACCGCTGGGGGTCCCCTCTCGGATGTCTGGAGAGGTAGTCCACGGCATTGTTAGCCCGGGGCGATACACCAGGGACACTCCGTATTTGAGGAGTGCGAGCATCCAGCGCTCTATTCTCACTGGGGGCCTGGATGAGGACCCCGCAATGATGGGTAGTAGAGGCTTTTGATCCATAACCACTGTTACCGGACGTCCAACGATATACAGGCGGAAATGTCTGCAGCCCCATAGTACCGCCAAGGCTTCCCGTTCAATTTGCAAATAGCGCTGCTCAGTATTGGAGAGAGCCTTGCTTGCATACGCAATGGGGCGGACTTCTTGATCACTGCCAATTTGCGTGAGGACTGCCCCCAACCCATAAGGGCTAGCATCCACAACGATCTCCGTCTGCAGGCGCGGATCGAAAAATGCCATTGTATCATTGGCAGTAAGGGCACCCTTGATGTCGTTGAATGCCGCCTGTTCTAGGGGTCCCCACTGCCACGGGGTGTCCTTCTTGGTCAAAGTCCTCAGCGGTACGGAGTGGGATGCCAGGTTTCGGATGAATCGGCCACAATACGTGACCATGCCCAGGAAACTTCTGATCTCCGCAACATTCTCTGGTGGTCTTGCCTCCTTTATGTCCTTTACTTTGCGGGGATCATCCGCCTTGAAGATGAAACCAAAGAATTCAATGGTGGTTTTAAGGAATTCACATTTGTCCTCGTGTAAAGTGAGTCCCAGTGAGCGAAGGCGCTCGAATGTCTTTGACAGGCACGCCAGGTGTTCCGCTTCAGACTTGGCATATACCAGGATGACATCACTGATATTAAGGACTCCATCAAGATCTGCTAGCTCTCCCCTTATGATGTTCTGGAAGACTTCTGCTGCTGAGGACACTCCAAAGCTTAGTCTCTTGTATCGATACAACCCCCGGTGGGTGGTAAAGGTCGTTATGTATCGAGACTCGGGGTGCAGAACCACCTGATGATAACCTGCTCTCAGGTCGAGTTTTGAGAAGAATTTGGCCCCCTGTAGTTCCGCTATGATATCATCAATGGTGGGAGTTAGATGTCTCTCCCGTTTGATAGCCTTGTTGGGGAGGCGCATGTCCACGCAGATTCTGACTGCATCCGGTTGCTTGGGCTTGCGGGCAATGACAATGGGGGAAACCCACGGGGTAGGGCCCTCCACTTTCTCTATGATGTTGAGGCCTACAAGGCTGTCCAGCACCTTGTCCACAAGGTCTCTGAGGTGGAAAAGCACTTGCCGATGTTTGAGCGCCACTGGCTGGATTGACTCGTCGATGTGTAGCCGTACTGGTTCGCCCACCATCTGTCCAATTCCTTCAAACAGGGTACTGTGTTTGGCTAACAGCATCTGTATGTCGTCCAGGTACACTGAGTAAGCAAATGTCACAATGCCCAGAGCCTCAGCCGCCGCACAGCACAGTAGCGTGTTACCACTCACAGGCGTGACGTAGAATCTCGCTCGGACAGATGAGTCGCCGTATTGAACCCCCGCCACAAACACACCATCCAGGGGAATTGGCTGGTCACCTCCAAAGGTGAAAATGCGCGCCCTTGGGGCAGCCAGCATCGGTGGTTCCTGCATGGAGTCATACTGCTGCCTGGCCATCACATTGACAGATGCCCCAGTGTCCACCAGCATAGGTATGGAATCCCCATTGACCAAAACGTTGCATCTGGGCTGACTCTTTGAGCGACTCCTCAGGACGCCAACACTGGATACAACGAAGACGTTCTCTCCGTCTTCTTGCTCGTCCATGTCCTCCTGAGGGGTCACGTCATCGCCCTGTTCTACCTGTGCAACATTGGAGGCCCTCTGGGGTCGAGAGAAACCAGCACGAACCGGTCCTCTGGGAACCACCTTCAGGGCCATAGTCCTGCACATCCTGGCGTAGTGATCCACACCTCCGCATCAGCCACACTTCACACCCACGGCTGGGCATTCTGCTGGGTGCGGGAGATCATATCCGCACTGGAGGCACGAATTGTTTGTCGCCTGAGGTCTGGAAGCCTGCCCACTCGCAGGTCGTCTGAAACCCCTGCCTCTGCCAATCGCGCACGCCTCCTCCATCTTGCTGGGGCCTGCTCCGGCCTCCATCCGGGTTGCTCGCAGCTCTGCCACCTCGTGGCATCTGCCAAGTTCTAGAATGCGGGCAAGAGTAATGCCAGGCTCTCGAAGGATTTGGTGCCTCAGCTTTCCAGATGCACACCCTTGTATAAGCTGGTTCCAAATCATCATATCCGGATCATTCCAAGCACATGGCACCACGAGCCTGCGTAGCCTCCCGTAGAAAACATCAAGAGTCTCATCGTCCTTTTGTTGGGCAGTCCCCATGAGAAAACGTTCATAGTCAGCATTTGCCATCGGCAGAAAGTGGTTGTGGAGGGCATCCTTCGCCACCGCAAACGACCCATCAGCTGGTTGAGACAGAAATATTTCATGGACTGCAGGGCCTGCAGAATACTAGAGCGTAGCCAGCTTACTGTCATCGCTAGTCTCCATCGTGGCCCTGAAATACATTTCAAGTCTGTCCATCCACATTTTCCACCTTGGGCCTAGACTGGATGGTGTGCCTCAGACATCAAACTCAGTCATTGGGTGAAGAGCCCAGGTGGCTTAAGCAAAGGTCTGTGCGGAATAATGGGTGGAGGCTGAGGCACAGGAGCAGCTGGTTGTTGTGCAGCAGCCGCAGCTGCAGCAGCTTGGCTCATGGTGGCAAGAGCACAGGCACCCCAGGAATATGAAAACAATGGGGCCACAACTCACCACCAGAAACAGGGCGAATTCTCTCCCTGCCGTGGATGTTCACATAGGCCTGTCCTCAGGCATCTCGCAACTGGTATTGCACCTCCACTGCAGTTAGGCACAACCAGAGCCACAGGACTAGATCTTGCATTGGGTGAAGAGTCCAAAAATTGAGCAGGGTGGGCCTCCCACGTGTCTCCAGCAGGCCTCCAGGTGTGCCACACACCCACTTAAGGCAAAATTAAGAATAGATGAGTGCATCAAGCAGATGTTTCCTTAAACAGTGACAGTAATGTATTTCAGTTATGGGCAGAACAATGCTATGTCTCACCTCATTTCTGTGCTCCAAAATGTTATCAGCGCCGGTGAAGCTGCCTACTTCAAAACCTCTCGTTTTGTGTTAGTGAAATAAAATAATGCTATTCCTCTGTGAGAAAGAAAGCAGTAAATGGGGCCTCTGGAGGGTGGGCAATGCACAGCGGGTGGGACCTTCCTGCACAGGGTGGCATAAGAGGATTCATGAATACCCACAGTGTACACTACTCAACAGCAATACCCTAATCTGGTACCCCCAGTGAGCCGTCATCAGAATATATCATTGTCACCTCACCGACAGCCTCCAGTAATCTGCATACAACACCCCATCCCTAACATTACAATACTACTTACTGATGCCTGGGAAGACCTGAAGATACTCCTATTCACATTTAAATGCCCTAAAAATGCTCATCATTTTCTTTATTATCTGTCTGTGGACTTTGTCATTATAATCTGTCGCCTTAATCTTAAAAAGAAAAACAAAATTACTGCCAGTCATTAGGGGCTTGACCGGCATCATCAACAACTCAATAGTGCTGTCAGTTCAGTCCATGTTTCTCCCACAAAGGGAAGTGTTTCAGGAAACCCTGCTTTCTTACCCCAATTGGGATGTAGTGGCTTCCCTTCCCCATAGACTATGACGATATAGTGTCACAGCTCGCAGCCAATTTATCACTGGTTCATCCTTTCTTGGTTCACCGTAGCCCGATCTGGGGGTGGGATCACCTTAATCTTCTCTGGATGTTTCTGCCCATCATTGTACAGCCCTCAACTAAGTCTTCAACTTCCGGAGGGTCACTAAATAAACCAAGGCCCACATTCTTCAAATTCATTCTCCTTGTTATGGCCCCTGTCATGGAATTATAAATATATCCAGATTTCAGCAAACCATGAACAAGATACACAATAGGACCAAAGATCTCTGATGTAAGAAACCTATTAAAGGAAGCAGAGAAACCAAAAGGGCTAAATCATTAACTTTCAATACTTTACTCTATTGTGTGGCTGCTCAAGTAACTCATGCTGTTCTTTGGCAGTGGATGGTCAAAGCTGTGGGTCCATGGGATATGTACACATCATCAAATGTCCCACCCTTTTTCAGGAACTTGTTGATTGATGGAATGGATAAATGCCTGGTTTCAAGTAGCCCTTAGTTAGCTAATAACTGTGTGTAAAAGTGTTTATTTAAGTGAATCAACAGAAGATTCAGTTTTATTAATAACGCAAGCATCCAGGCAACCTTTAATTAAACAAATGTGTGATTTATTTTGCCAGCCAGTGTTTTTATGATTTTCATTTTGAGTGTGGCATTTCTTTCTGAAACAGTCTCTTGTGATTTCTTAATCCAGAACAATCCCCTCAACGACCCGTGAGATACACACCAAAACTAGGACCCTTAAACTCAACAATCACTCATATGTACACAATGGCATACAGCTCAAACTGGGTAGTGCACAAAGATTCCAGTCACTGACCTCACTGGCACACACAGTCACAATACTACAAGGAGATGTGGGGATACTATCTGCAGCTCTGGACTTGTAGTCTACTGAGAGCCATTTCGCTCCTGACCATCTGGCAGGACACTCGTGCAGAAACCTGGACTGGTACGTGATGCTGGGACTGTTAGGTTCCCACCGCCTGCCAGGCATGTTCCCTCAATTATACACCAGAGTATGAAACCTGTAAGGGCTTGAACACTGACCACTCAGATATGCACCATGACATAGAAGCTCACATTGAGCATCAGCACAGCACCCCATCCCTTTCCCTTGGTAAGAATAAGCTCCAACCCCACCTACCATACAGCCCCATATCTGACACTAGACCAGAATCATGCAGGCGCACACATCACCTCAACACACCTAGGCTGGAAGGTGGTCAGAAGGGCGACAGAATTTATTTTCACTGTGTGCCAGGTTCCCCTCAGAAACCCAGCCTAAAATGTGATCACTAGGGCCGTTATGTGTTTCTGACCGCCCACCCTCTCACAATATTCTGATTGGTGAGTGTTGCAGAAAGTTCCCAGGTTTCTGAACTCTTTCCTTGACCACCTTTTCAACTCATCCTCCAATACGCCCCACAACAGCTGATGAACTCTGCGAACACATGATAAGATTGTGCCTTGAGGTCTTGTGTACCATACATCCCATGTAGCATAACAATGCAAATATGTACAGACAATAACAAAGCAAAGAATATTCACTTCAAAATTCAATTTGCAGGCATCTGGTTTTTAGATGTGGGTGTTTGGTATCAGAGCCCCCAATTTGCCAACTTTTGTCATGTACACGGAGAGTGATGAGGTGATTGCTTGGAGTAAATAGCCTGAATGATGTGTGAATTGGTGTACGTATTTTAGCGGTGGTAGAATTTAAGCATTAAAGACTATAATAAAAAAAAAAATATATATATAGCAATTGGATTTTATTTTATGGATTTCAATAGGCGAATCACACACTTCCTGTACGCTCCACTGTTGCACATCTGTCCTCCATGTGTGCACTGGTGTGATATGTCATGCACACCTGTGCTCGTGATTCCGAATGTTCATTTATGTGCAGCCAATCCTATGCTAAAGTTTGGCTGAATTTTCTTCATATGTCATCAACAGAATACCTTTAGGATGCAGAGGAATAAGAGGCTACATGGACAGATCGTGGGGTTGAAATTGCAGGAGGACCGTGGTCACTCCCACAGCTTACCCTGTATGTAGTATGGTTTTCTGGGTTGAGGCACAGGCTGTGCTTAGCCTGCACACGTGCTGAACCCTTTCTGTGAGTGTATGACTGTGCCAGAGGTCTGCTCACCAAGCCTCTGTGCACCAGATAAGATTTTGAGGTGGGAGTATTTTACTCCCTATTTTTAAACTTTGAGAGTAAATGTGATTTTAAGAGAGTAAAAATGACTTTTCTCCTTTGCAAGAGAGTAACATGTATGTGACATCCAGCCTACGTGTCAAAAACTCTATGGAAATCATTACTATGCGGCAGCTTTCTGCATTGTGACAGAATACACCTTTCATTATTTCTGTAAGGTCTGGCCATTTGATCCCTCCTGTATACATTTAAATGTTGAAATTACAAAAACCTAGCCAATTTCAATGCAAACATGAATTATATTGTGGTTTTTGAGGTTCGATAGCAGAATTGTCTTTTGATGTTTAATGAAAGTCCTCATTTCCTGGAACTATTACTACCAAATGGTATGCCAATGTTCTCATACAACAGTGCAGAGAGGCAAGGACTACATGCTGAATTCGATTTCTAATCTAATGGTCAAATGGTAATTTATATAGCGCTTTTGGCAAGGCACTGTACATAGAACATATTTATGACAATTATCACCAAACCAAAATCGGTACTCCTTTATCGACCTTGAAAGGATGATAGGTTGAGTTGGACTTGCTGGGATTTGAACCTGCCACCTACAGATCATGCACAGATTGCAACAACGAGTGCTAAACTGGCTGAGTTATCTTACTGGCTAACATCCTTCAAAGGTCGGTTAACTGAGTATCAACTGAGGTATGATAATCACAGTACTTAGATGTTGGACGAACCATTTATGAAGTGCTACATAAAGTTAAATACCTATCTGGATTATCAGAGGGACAGGTTTTGCTGAGTTTCTATTTCAATTACCAATGTAACTTTCATTTGTTTGTTTTTGAACAGTGCTTGCATTTCCTGGAGAGTCAGGTTTTGGATGTTTTAATTGTAGTTTTGAAAGGCTAGAACACCTGTGATTGGTGTATTGACAATCACTCACCCTTGAGCAAAGACTCTGCTGTCACTGGCCATTTATAGTAATGTACCCCATTGACTGCAAGGTTGAATGGATGCAAACTAGACTGTACATAGTCATCATTTTACCCACTTTTTATAATTGGAGTGTAAATTAAATTAGAAGTGTAAAAATGATGTCCCTCCTCATGATTATGCACACAGCACTGGAACAAAATATAATTGTGCAATAATGGGTTGCTTTCACTGGAAACAAAAGCATAATGTTACAAAAAAATTAATTCGCAATTGCAACGTATTTTTCCATCTTATTAATTATACAATCCTAAAATTCTAGGAAAATATGCACAATGCTTCTGAAGCTGAATGAAAAGAAACCATTCCTTTTATCACAGTGTGCAGTTTCTTTTTTTGAAAGGCTTCAGAGAAATACATTCCGTTTCAGAGGTGGCTTGCAATTACATCCATGTCGATAAAAATCAAAAGAAGTCGTCGGGTTTCTCTCAAGTAACCTGACTTTTGCACTGCCCTCTGCTCTAAACCTGTGTGTAAATGTACACAGAAAAATAATAAAGTTGTCGTATTTACAAGATTTTCATGCGTAAAAAGGCCTAGTACGCACCTTATCTGGAGGCCTGCGGGCAAGCCTTTTTCTTTTTTCCCCAGGACAGTCTGTTCTGCATGTGTTATGGTTTGGGGCACAGGCTGTGCTTAGCCAACTTAGTCTTTAATAGTGTTGAGCACCGCCTGTGAGTGTGTAACTGTCAATGACACCCGTGCCAGGCCTTTATCTTTTCTGCTCAGGTCTATTGGTCCTGCAGGTGGCATAGTGTTGTGGGTTTGGCACATGCTGTGCTTAGCCCACTTAGCCTTTGACAGTGCTGATCCTTTCCTGTGAGTGTCTGCCTGTGTTAGTGACATGGCCAACAGGTCTTTTTTTCTGCTCAGGTCAGTCTGTCCTGCATGTAGTATGGTGCTATGCATTAGGACACATGTTTTGCTCAGCCCATACAGGCTCTGAGCCCTTCCCCTTACTGTGCCAGTAACATGCTAGCCAGGCTTGTACTATGGTGTTGTGGGTTAGGACACAAGCTTTACTTAGCCCACTTAGCCCATTTGTGGCATGTCATTTTGAATGGCAAACCCAACAAGAGTATGTCTTCTGCGGGTATAGTTGCTACATCAGCTGGGGCACATTTTCTTATAGTATAATTACTGGCATTATGCACAAAGCAAAAATGTGTATGTTCTTATACGGGAATACTGGCATATACATAAGTGCTGCCAAAGTGGACATGCATGGACACAACCAGCATGAACATGTTTTAATACTGGCATGTATTGTGGGCAAAGGCATTATGGAAATGCTTCTATGCACTTTTGGTGAATTTCATCTATTGGATTTTTGGATTAAAACCAATTGCAACTTGTCTGGCTTTTTAAGCCGTTTTCACAAAAAGTGTGCTATATAGCACACCATTTTAACCTGCTATCCACAAATATTTCTTGGGGAGGGAGTGACCTTTCCTCACTCTGAACCACTTTTGGTTGGTTCGGACTCCCTCATTATGCTCTCATGCTCTGGCATATACGTGGGTAATGTTTATACCCCTCCAATTATTTTAATCACCAATGGCTGAATGGCTAGTGGGTGAATGGGTATGAATGTGTGCATGCAAGGCTGGGCCCCAGGCAAGGGGCATTGTATGATGGATGCTTACATACATGTTTTACTGGTATTTTTGGGCAAAGCCAACTTGATGAATGTTATTACACAGAGGAGGGGTGGGGTTTTATAGCACAATGGGGCAGACAGACTGGCCATTTTCTTTCTTTGGCATTGCATTTATTACTCTCATAAATGGTAAGGCCCCACATGATGTGAGTTCTTACATGGGGAGTTTGGAGGCACTTATGCAGTCAGCAAGTAAATGTTTTCTTACTGTGGAATTGCATGTTTTACTGGCGTTAACGGCCAAGTCAACATGATTAGTGTTCTTAAATACTGGGTAGAGGCATATGTGCAGCCAAAGAAGGAAATGGTTCCTTACTGTAGCAGTGTATGTTTTACTAGCAGTGGGGGCAAAGTCAACATGAGCATTCGTACATGGTGGTTCGGGGTTTGGGAAAGCAATTTGTGCAGCCTCAGTAAATATTTTCTTCTTGTGGAAGGAGCATTTTACTGCATTCATTTATTTATTTTATTTATTGTGCATTTGTAAGGTGCTTATACAACAAATAAATTGTGTTTCAGTGGGTGCCAAGGCAAGTGCTGGGAACGGGCAGAGGCTGAAGGCGATTGGATTTGGGAGGCCAGGGCCCAAGCGGACACATAAAGGCCCCGGTCACCAATCTCAGCAACCGTGGGGTTTTAGCAGAAGAGGGTTGAAGGGAAGGAGGAGGTGAAAAGGAAAGTCTAGAGGAGCTTCTGGAATTTGAGGAGATCCGGCTCAAGACGAAGAGGAAGGGGGAGGCTGTTCCATAGGAGGGAGCCTGCCGAGGAAAGAGACCGGCCACCAGCTCGCTGTTTAGTGAAGCGCTTGACACGCAGCAAGTTGATGGCGGAGGAACGTAAAGATCTGGAAGAACTGTATTTAGTGAGTGCCAGTTTTAGATAGCCAACAAGAGCATGCAGCTACATGGCGATACTGGAAGAGCCAGCAGGAAAATGTTTTTGTATGGTGTCATAACAGTGCATAATATTACTGGTCACTCGCAGAGTTGCCTGGTACATTTGGGTGTCAGGACTCAGGAGCCAGGCACAGACCACTGTTTCTACTTTCCCTTACTAAAAGATTTAAGGTTTGATTAAATCACATACTTCCATCTTTCGCCTATTGCATCGCGTGGCATTTCCCCGCAGCAGCATGATCATCAAGCACATTGCACAAGCTTGATGGTTCAGGCATGCCTGGCGTGTGGTGATGCCTGTGCTTTGTTGCCGAGCTGGGGGTTTTGGGGGGGGGCTCAGAATGGCTCACAGGGGAGCAAGGGGGGGCACATTTGGTGTTATGCCACTGGCTGTGACCCAGGATAAATGTTCGAAAAACATAAACTAACCCCACACAATCAACGTTCTCAGATTTCACATCTGTCGAGTGGAATTCTGCCATGATTTACACCTTCTACCAGTCTGGCTGCTTAGCCAGCAATAAATAACCTGGATTACATTATTTTGATACAAACTGGAAGCTATTTAATAAAAAAGAGAACAGACAGGGCTGGCGACTAAGCAAGGTTTGTGGTGTTACAGCATGCAAGCCAATGTGCCGACTGTAAGACAGAGTGCGTCCTTATCTGAAGTCAATAGGCATGTTTGAGTTAAGAATTTGTACCTAACAGGGTCTGTGGCCACTTTGTCAAAAGAGATGGCTGGGTGGAGTTCATTTTTAATGCCGTGCTGCCATCTAGTGGCAATTAAAGTTAACGTTAAGTGTTTACTGATCGGTAAAGTATTCGTTTACAAGGTCTTCCGTTATTTATTTCATTGCTTCCATGAAACCCGTGGCACGAAAAGCAAGCATCAGAGTGCTTTCCCTAAACCAAATGTACAGATTAGTGAACAATCCACCGACAGTATGACTCCACGTAACAGTGTGACTTTCAAAGTGTCTTCGTGTTGCCTTCAAATCTGGGACTCTTCTACCACCTATATCCAAACAAGTCAACAATCCGGGGTTTTATTGTTGGTATGGGTCTCTCTTTCACTCCTACATGAACTCTGTGACCAAGGAAACCATCTTCCACTTCTCCTTTCACTGAAAAAAAGCTTCCACTTCTGCAGGACTATCAGATGGAATTAACTGGTTAGGATCCCGCTTAGCAATCAGAACATGATCTACACCGGAGTTCCCAGGAAACTCATGGTCAGACTGCACAGCGTCCAGAAACGGGACTAGATAAAATCAGCCCTTAAATCTCTCCATTGGCTGCCACTTTAAGCAATAATCAGTCCTGAGATACTCTGCACCACACAGAAAGACTATTGTTATAAGGGTCAAGGGTATCTTGCAGATCTACGACCCAGCTTTAAACAAAAGAAAATCTTCTTGATTGAAATTTCTCAACGTACAAGTCAATGCTCAAATAATTAAATCTTCATTAATTGTTTACTATTTTCACCCCTTCCCCCTCTTTTCCCTCCTCAACCTACCCCCTCCCCCGGCAACAATAAAGACAATAATTCAACTTTGCAACGCATGAATCCTCTAGGGTTACATCACTATAGTTACCCCTCTGCTTACATGAAATGGTCCGATAACGGAGATGTACTCAAAGAGTCCCGTACTTGGACGCCCTACACTTCTCAAAATATTGGGCACTCATTCAGGCACAACTACCGAGACTGTTTTGATCCCCGCCCCCCCACTACACGCTGCATATTTTCACAAGAATGCAGACCATTCAACTTCTCTAGATGGCTGTGTGTCGTGTAAAACTCCTGTGGTATTTTCCATCTCATATATTTCCCTTGCTTTCAACGACCACAATTTCTCTACGGGAGGAGAGTCCCTTTTCCAACCTATAGCTACACAGGCCCTAGCTGCGAGAAGGGAGAAGTGCACCATATGCGGAGATGCGTCCACACCCCTCCACTACCGCAATCCCAAAGAGGAGCAATATGATATGATATGATATGATATGATAGGTTATTTATAACGCGCTTAACACCCAGAGGTTTCTAAGCGCGACCTGGGGATCGAACATGCGTTGCTCCGCGTCGTCTTGTTTCCAAGGCGAGCGCATTGCCGCTGAGTATCCTCCCAATCAATGGCATAGCTCCCTGTCAATGCATTCCAGGTGTTTAATCCACCCAAGCAGCTCCTTCAAAAAGCACTAAATCCTTGAGCATTCCCACCACATATGCCAATATGTGGCCCTCTCTCCGCATCCACAACAACATCTCAGGTTTACCCCCAGGTATTATTTATGAGAGGCGAACAAGATCATATTGCCATCTATATACAGCCCATGCAATTTATATTGACTGGCAATAGATGTCTGACATAAGGTCCTCCATTTCAAGTCATCCAGCTGAAGCCCTAAGTCTCTCTTCCATCTGGATCTATATGACTTGGTGCTCGTCCCTTTCTCCTGCATCAGTGACCTATGAATAAGGTCCATTCATTCCTGTATTTTCAGTCAAAATACGTTCAGTTTCTATGAGTTCCCTGCATTTTGTACACCCTTCAAATGTAAACCTTCAAACATGAAAACCGAAAGCTTACCCGCATGTAAATTCCTTCTAACACTTCCATAGCCAGACATTCCCTCCCTTTAATATCTGCCCTACCTTCTCCTCTCCAGTCCTGCCTTGACCCAGCCTCGAACCACGACTGAAATGATGAACCCCTACAATGGCATGTCTGTTTCTTCTTCTCACTTTTCCCACCCCCTCCACACTCTTCTTCTTTTTCCTCCTTTCGATTCATTTTATATTAACCTCCCTTGTGGCTACTGTCCTGCTCCATGCTCTCCACCTCCTTCCACCTGAAGTTGTCTCCAACTGCCTCCTTGGTATATTCTACCTTTCTCCTTCCAATATTCCCTTCAGCCACATCTCCGATATAGCCCCCCCATCTCCCCTGCTACACCGACCCTTATGTGGTTCTTGGTTTCCACCTACTCCTCCTGAGTTTCTTTTTAATCACCCAGTTCTCATCTTTGCTCGTCCTACCCCTCCTTCTGTCCACCGCTCTTCAGCCTTCCACTTCCTGCTCCTCATTCTCTGAAAACCACCTCTCTCCTTGCCAAATCCCCCACTCCACTATCCACTCCACTATCTCCAAGTTATAGAGACACTTCATCATGCCGTGGCTCGTAATTGTATTGCAACTCTGTTATAATTACAAATATAATAATTGTCCCTTTATAACGCGCTTAATACCAGAGATTGGAACCTGTGTTGCACTGCATTGTCTTGCTTCCAAGACAAACACATTGCCCCAGACTATCTCCCTTGTTCAGTTGGATTGTTCTAGTCCTGCAGCCTCTCTGCCACTCCAATCCTCTTTTTCCCAGTATCCCCACATGTCCATATCGAGCCTTGATTAAAGCCGTTCACTATCTTGTGAACACAACGTTTTCCTTGGAGTTCTGGGGTTCAGGTCTGAGTACAGCAGCGCTCGGCATGAACTAGAAGTCTTCTGATGCACAGCCACCGACATCTGCTTTGCGGGAAGCTGGCTGATTAGTTTGAACCAGGTGGTTCTTTAATTCTAGTGTACTTGTGGCAGCATTTTCTCTGAAATGTAAAAACAGTAAACCCTTTTTAATTAGCTGCCCTGATACCGTACAGACACGGTTCTGCCCTGTCTTCCTATCGTGTCTCACGGGAGGAGGGGTCCCATGAATAAACCAATGGCCAGATTCTGAAGGCAATTGGGACACGTTTGTAGGTAGATGGGTGAGCCTATTTATGTTTGGAGTTCTCTTAAAAGAGTTTGGAGGATCTGGTGAACCAATATGACAATGCCCTGCCAAACCGCTGGGGCATGGTGGAGTGGCCCATGAAATCCTCCACAAACTGCCTCTGGCCCCAACATTGCATATCACGCAGTGGCGCCCAGCACCATTCTACCTCAAGAGTCAGACAGGGGGCTTCATCACAGTTGCCTTTGGACAAAGTCATAAGGGCAGAAAGCCATCTGCTCCTGCTCTATGTAGCTGTATATGTTCCACTATCCATATTATATATGACATTGCACAGTTCCTCATCCTGGAGGGATTTTGGGGCATTCATAATGGACAATTGCGACCTTGTGGGCGTCTATTATAGATGTTCCTTACTGGATGTTTTTAGAGTGACCAGTTGCCCGTCTCCTAATATGAAGATAATTCAAACTTGTCTTTGGTTGGCTGTATTCGCTGAGCGGTTCTACATCTCTTGAGCTTAGACAATGTTTATAGTACTGATAAACTGCATACTGTGGAGTTAGTTGTAAGAACTCCCCATCCTTTCTTATGAGTGGGCCAAGCTGCAGGGGGCTGGATTGGTTTGGCTGCTAGCCAATGTGCCTCACAGAGAGTGGATGGAGTGGGATTCATAGAGCTCGTCATTCCCCCAGAGACGTGGTACTCCAGTATCCCACTGGAGGATATCATTGTCTCAAATGTTGACCAGAAGCTACAAATACCGGCATGCCTTGAAATCATTAGAATTAAACGGTGGACAATAATTGGTTTATAAACATGCAGTAAATTAATGTCATGTAGTGGAATTAAAACCCAAGAATTGAAGGAACTCCAGTCCTGCAGTGGAATTGAACCACAAGCTTGTAACAAACTTAAGTCACAGAGAGGGTGGAATCAAGAGTGTTTGGTGGATGCTGGAGAAGAATTAAACCACGAATGATCAGAAAAAAAGAAAGTCCCAAACCAATGCACAATCTGGACCACTATTGGTCAGGTGGGAATGCAAGCCCTGCTTGCAGGGAGAGCACAAACAGCAGAGAAGCATAACAGAGCCGCAAACACTCACACAACTGGTTTTAAAATGGAGCAGGTTAGTTGAATTCTGCTCAATACTAGAAGGGTAGCAATAATGGAGTAACACTTCAGTTAAAACGACAATGAAGAGAAAGCCATGGCCGGTCTGGGGAAAGACCAATCCCGGGTGAGCTTGCAAATGCAAACCCTGGCCAAGGTGTATAAACAGAGCTGGGAAAGCCAACGGATGGAGAAAGATGGGAGGAAATAAACGTGCTACTCACTGCTCTTTAGACACCTGGGGAGACTGCAAATGGGAAGGCTATAGTTTGCCTGCAGTAAGACCTTCTAAAGTTAATAAAAAAGGTTAACTATAACCTAACTAGTCATCTCTGTGGTCCACATTTCATGGCATTGCCATATCTGTTCCTGCATAATGTCTGACTGGCATGGTTATTTCTTAGCTTCAGTATCTGTTACTGCTTTACATATCATCACTTATATGAGGAAAAGGGACGTACGGTTAATGCCCAGATTACTTGCTAGTAATCTTCATTTATCTTGAGTCTCAAACTTTCCCTGTCCAAGTGATATTTGCCATCCTCCCTTCCTGGAGAGTGATATCACTGATGAGAGAAATACTATGTGCTATGGTACAGGTTGAGCTCCAGGGAATCACAGTATTTATCCCCGCTCCTTAAGGGCCATAGATGAACAAATGGGGGTCACTATGAGTACGGCAGTATACGTTAAAAGCAGCAGTAACAGAATTACTGACATTTTTACAGTACCAGCAAATTATGATTCAGCTGTAATTCTGCCGGCGGTATTAGTCCCAGCAGAATTACTGGCAACATATGACTGAACCAGCCCCAGCGCTAATTCTGCCGGCAGAACTAAAACACAGTGAAGTAACCTCCACATTTTATTGCATAAAGGTGCTATAAATTAAGCCACTGTTGCAATCAATCCACTCAAGAAGTATACATAAGGCGCACACCTCCCTCAAACACACTTACCAACACCACGGGACTCATAACAAGTCTGCCGGTCTGGAAATAAGGGTGCTGGTAGCAACGTAACGGCACCCTTTCCAGACCGGCAGACTACAACTGTGCTTGCTGACGCTGTTCCACGTGGAAGGTCTGACCTGCCTGGCGCAACGGCCCCGTAGGCACAGTGTAGTGTAGAGGAAGTTACCAGCGGAAATGTAAGTTAACGTTTTGCCCCTTCTCTGAGCCATACAAATACTTGAAAATGAGGCGTGGCGTAAGAAATATGTGTAAAAGCCTTACTTTATCTTACTTTACACCTCATTTAACGTGAGCCCCGATACTGGCAGAAAACCAAGCATATTTGGCAGGTGAACCCGGCCGAGCAGGCAGACATGTTAAGAACACTATATTCTCCAGCTCCGCTTGCTGAATAAAAGAAAATCCTGTTGATTGGAAACAATGGCTGTAGAAGTGTACTGCTGCTTTTGCTGCCATTTTTATTGGTCCGTGGGACTTGGAAAATGACCGCCATGGCCTTCAAGAATGAAGATGTAAGAGGGGTAATTTTCCCCAAAGTGGACATTCCATGGAAGGGGCCTGTTTCATTTACACGTTCGTGCAAAAATAGCAGCAGAGTAACTCTGGTGGCTGTTACTTTGTTAAAATCGCCAAACGCACTACAAAATGGCGACCTAAATTGTGTCCCTATAAACACGTTGTCATAACATTCCTGAGAAATAGCTGTTTATATTGTTGAAAACAACATAGACATAATTACCATCAGTGAAACATAGCTTTCTGGTACCTCTGGACTAGACCTGGCACTTGCTGTGCCAGATGGTAATTTGGCAATTACCAAAGACAGACTCTCCGCCATCATTTTTCAGAAAAATATTATTCATGAAGTCAACATTGAAGCGGTCACAACTTCCGGGGCACCAGTGGTCCAGGAATGAATACCAGTTTCTATACCATCAATCAGCCCCACACCTCTAGTACACCAGAAGGAAGCCAAACAGATTGGATACCATAAGTAAATCATAAACCTCCTTGTCCAATTTTAGTAACATGCACGGAACGGTAGGCCTATCTCCGAAAGGTCGTGGATTGTTGGTTAGTTGCAACACAGCGAAAATACAATTATTACCCAATGATAAAAGGGACTGTCCAGTCAAGGTTGTATACAAATATCTACTTTATTCTTATCACAACAGACAGTTCTAGCACACTACAAAATTCAACCCACCATGTAAAGGAATGCAGAGGATACACAGTTCCAAAGAAGGGAAGGGGATGCACTCTGGATACTGACAAGAGGGTAGTCGGTAAAGTAAATAATTGCAATAGTTCAAGCATACTTGGTTTCAGAACAAAGGGGGCAATGGGTGTTAAAATTTCTCTAGGGGGCTTCGGAAAAGGACCAGGGGACAGAACCACAATGTATCTTGTGCTATAGATATTGTTGGTGCTTGACAGGGTCAAGTCTGTTTCAGGGTGCTTTGCAGCTTCTGCAACAGAGTTCAAGATGTGAGACAGCTGCAGGTATCAGCGACAACCAATTTGGTGAGCGAGGCTGGATGGACGGCTCTAGGCTGGACCACACAGCGACTCAGGGTCAGGAATCGTCTCAGTGCTGGTCGGCAGTTCTGAAGCACTGGTCGAGGCGTCTCGAACGCTTTAGCGACTGCGGCATACCAACAGTTAGCGTTGCAGTCGGTTGCAGCTCGAGGGGCTCAACTGGCTCAAAAATATTCTTTAAGGCAGATGTCGGTAGATGCTCGTCGAGGCACTTCTCCTAGCTTCTTCACTGGGCTTGTGTCGTCCTTTAAGGCGGGGTGTCCAAAGCTGAGAAGTGTGTTGCAGACAGCCACCTTGTCCTTGGTTTAGGGTTCAGAGACTCTCTGGCACTTCCCACCTAAGAAGCTTGCTGCAGAGCCTAGCAGAGCACACTGTATGCTGGCTAGGTACTGGTTTTGGAGCTGCTGGAGGGTCCTCAGGATTTGGTATTTCCCTGTGTTCCCTGGGAAATGTTTAGGGGAGGGATCCTGCTTCCCACTTGGAGGTCCAGGCCATCCTTCACAGAGGGAAGATGTAAAGGAGACTGTACCTTCAGCCAGGGTCCAATGCTGAGTTCATCTTGTTACTCCTTGCAAAGTCATGGGATGATCTGGCAAAAGAGGCGCTCAGCCCTGTTTTAAAGCCAAATGTACCACAGGGACTGGTGTAGGCTAAGCCTCCCTTAATGAACCAATCATGGGTACCCACCAACAATCTCGAGACTTCGAGACAGACTTCCTGTCTGTAGTGGATCAAATGGTCCCTCTGGTTAATGGAGCTCTCTGTGGATCCTGATTGAAGCGGCAGGTCTCCCTTGAAGCTGTGGCAAGACCAGACTTTCTGGCTCCGTCATACCACTTGCTTGTACCTTCTGAATGGGGTCCCCCTGAGGGGATGACTACTGTAAACACGCAGTACCATACATGACATTTCACTGTCAATCAATACTGAGGGCGGGACCTGGTTTCAGGTTGACACATTGCATATGAAATGCTGTTGGCGTTTCTGGTCTCCTTTGTTAGCCTCTGCAGCCAGGCCCCATGTGGGCCTGTTTTAATTACCCTGTGAATAGTCTGGGAAATTGCTGCCACCAGCTATAGGACTCAACAAAAGGACATGGCAGATCAATTGAGCCTTTGTCAGTTAATCAGGCTGGACATGGCAGGGGGAAGGTTTGGCCCTCCCGCTTCTGGAGAAGCATTGTGTACTCCACCTGTCAGATCCCAACTAAATATATGATTATTATTTATTTATTGGTTATTTGTAAAAAGTGTATTAAGGTGTATCACGGCAAGGGGGGGGACAGGAAGGAAATCAATAAAACAAAACTTTCTTGCTAGGCCTTGAGACATTCAGAACGTGCAAGTGCTAAAAGGTAATCAAGGGGACTGGAGCGGGGGAGGAGGGTAGAGGAGGAGCATGGAAAAACAAAAAACAAAAAGTGAACTTACTAGGCCTTGCAACAATATAGAACATGCAAGTGCTATAACATGAAATGCAGGGGACAGAGGGAGGGGACAGGGCAGTGAGGGTAGGGGCGAACATGGGTAGGAGACATACCAACAAACAAAAAAAGCGATCTTGCTAGGCCTTGTGACAATTCAGAGCGTGAAGTGCTATGACATGAAATGCAGGGGAGAGGGGGAGGAAGGAAGTGAGTGGAAGGGGACGCACAGTCGAAAGTCTTCAATTTTGATGAAAGAGATAGTTTGGAAAAATACATGAATCTGGCCCGAGCCCGGCAGAGGGAACCAATTGAAGATTTTATGTTAAAGTGGGTCTGAGCCCGGCAAAAGGGCACCCAGGGTGAACAGTGAATCACGGAAGAAGGTTTTGTGTTACAGTGGGTCGGCGCCCAGTGGAGGGGGACCCGAGGAGAATCAAAAATCACCCAAGAAGTTGTACATGAGAATCCCGAGTAGAAAGGAACTTTTGAATATTTGTTTGTCGTATCAGGCCCTCTGAAGTAGGGGACTGAATAGCAAAGCGACTTTGGTACAGAAGGCCATGATACTGAGATTTGAACTGCATCCTGGTGCAAGAGAAGTCAGAGAATGTGCTAAGCTCGAGTGTGCCACCTTGTCCGGGGCTGAAAACGCGGGGAAGGGAAGCCAGCAGTGTGAATATCCTGACATATCATTTCCTGAACACTTTTCTTTTGCATAACATTGTTTCCCACACTATTTGTATTTAGAAGTAAGGATTGGCAATAGGTTTACTAGTATAGGCCCTTTTATTTTAAAACAAGACACCACTTGGACTGTGTTATTATTATTTGATGGTCGTAGCTTGCTCCCATCTTTAGATTTAGGATTAGATAGGTGTTTTTCAAACCCAGTTGAAGTTCAATAAACACCCTTGAACTGTTATCACTTATATCTGTCTTACTGTTTAATATTATGCCTTCCTTACAATACCTTGGGCACACATGGAAAAAAAGAACCTCATAAAGTCACTCCCATTCCTTACAGCTGGAGCGGGCAAGTGGATATACACATTCCAAAAGCACACAGCTGGTACTTCTTTAGTCGTAGGGGACTTGAAAAGCTTTTTTGTGTCGATACTGGGAGATCAGGCTGATAACATATGGGCTAAAGTGTCTGGGTGTGAAGCTGGGTGAGGATAGCCATGATAGAGCACATTTCAATGACATTATGCCCCAAGTATGGGCGGCACTACGGCAGGCATACCCAGATACGCCTGACCTCCAGTCGATTATGCAAAAGAAAAGGAGTGTTGATGATCCTGCCCAATACATATTGCCCATACAAGAGATGTGGCGGCCAGAAACGGGAGATTCATGGGATTGAGTGATTCTGTTTTTTCTTTTCTGTGGTCAAAAGAGACCTTTGGAAAGGGGTACAGAAGGCAATTGACAAGATAGTGGGGATTGAAGCAAAGGTGTGGGCACAAATTCAGTCTATTATTAAAATGGTTCGAAGAAAAGGAGGAAAGCAGCAAGCACAAGTGGAGGAAGTGAAACTAGTTCAAATGAAGTTAGCAAAGGTTGCATTGGAAGGGGCTGTAGCAACAGTACAGATGGAAGAGTCAGTAGACTTTAGGGCGATTCAGGCAGACATGTGTGCAGCACCGGCCTGGAAGGACAAAACAATTGGGTAGGTGGATATCAACCTCAGTATCAAGGTGTAACGCTCACCTGGTTCCCACGGAGGCGCAGGTCTGGCTTCGAGAGCTGATGCTTCTTCAATGGTGAAGCGCAGGACTCTGAAGATGGACAGGAAGGGTCCTCTACTCAGGCTTCTCTGGCTCGCAGGAATATTCCCCTGTGCGTGAAAAGGGAGTATTACCTACTGACTGAGTTATGCTCAAGCCTCCCACTCTCTTCCAACCCTCCACGATACCCTTCCACGATTCCCCGTGAAGTCTCACCTTAGGGTCTGAAAGGACGAGCTCTCCATCCTGCTTCTGACGCAGGGGCGCGTTGAACCCAGTTACTTCACTGGATTGAGGTTGTATGGGAGTTCAGGTAAGCTTGATTATACTGGTAAGGCGCTGTAAAAGTTCTGTTGCAAGTTCAAAAGTTCAAGCTTTAAATAATAATGTTCATTGTCTTTTTTCAGGTGATGAATTAAGATTCCTTTGGAGACTTCTTGCAACAAAGCGCTAATGTTGATGTCTTTTCCCCTTAGGGGCCGGGGTTCGGAATGTTGGAAATATGGCGCCGACCCGAAGTGAAACGTGCAGTTCCAGTAAAGATCTGGTAAATCCTAGATGAGTGCTCAGGTAATGATTTTGCATTCGCTCATCTAATGTCTTTGTCTTTTTTCCCCATACGGGCATGGGTCCGGAAAATGCTTGGAAGCAGCAAGACCCGAAATTAAATGGGAATGACCCAACAGGTAAGTCTTAGAAGGAAACTGAGCTTTTCCTATTCCCTTCCTTCTCTCACCTCTTATTCTTGTCTTTTTCTCTAGGCTCTGGGAAGTGGCTGTGTATCCGGATGATCGCTGCTGAAAATGGAGGAACCCAGGAAAGGTGAGTGAAATGCAGCGCTGCAGCGATCGTAACGAAATGCTTTTAAAAATGATGTCTTCCCTTTCAGGATCGTCGGTGATGTCTCCGTGGTGCAGATTAGCTGGTAGGTCTCTTGTCTCCCTTTGCAGGTGACCCAGGATGCTGACAGGCGTGACTGAAGTCCAGATGCAGGAGCTGACACGGTGAGCGTCCAGCTGCGAGGAGCAGAACAATGCGAAGCGTGAATTGCTGATCGGGTGTGGTTTAAATAGCTTTGGAAGAAGTTCCAAGTGTGTATCCTTCCTCCGATCAGGTATGTATCCTTCCCCGACCACACCCGGGTGGAAAGTAGTCCCACAGGTAAAGTAGTTCCTATTCAGGCCTCAAGAGGGCCTGGATGTGGCAGCATGGTCTGCATCAGGTAAGTGCACATTAAAACACTTAAACACATGTGTAGCCTTATGAGCCTGGTGCTTAAGGCGCCAGGACAGAGGTCCAACATGAGCCTGGCGCCTTAGGCGCCAGGACTGCGTCCAAAGGGCCCCAGCTTGGGCCCGCTGGCACTCCCCGGGGGGAAATGATGCCTGCCTCTGGGGTTGCTGGGTCGGACCTGGCTCCTTGTAGGTAGGCATCATGACACAAGGAGGGTTTCCACAAGGGTTCCAGCAGGGAAGAGGGGGCTTTTTAGGTGTCCGGGGAGAGTGAGGAGGTTTCGGAGGTATGTGTAAGGAAGGCATGGCATCAAGAGTAAGACAGACATAAGTGACCAAAGTGCAAGGGTGGCTATTGAACTTTAACAGGGGTGTGATAAACGCCTATCTAATCCTAAATCTACAGATGGGAGCAAGCTACAACCATCAAATAATAATAATGCAGTCCTGGTGGAGTCTCATAAAAAAGGGCTAGTACTAAAAGAAAACTATTGCCAGCCCTTACCGCTAAATGCTGTGGTTTGACCCGGTAAAGGTGTACCCCATTATACCATTTAAGGGAAGTGGGGGTGTTCCCTGCTCCCCTTAAATTGTATAATGGGTCCGGGGGTGTCCCCCGCATCCTTTACATAATTGTGGCAGCAAAACAACAGCATTTCTGCCGCAATATTTTGTATACATGGTCATTTTTGCCACGAGTTTAAGACATGGAACCCATAGTACACTCTCTGGGTTCTTTGGCACAAGGACACAGTTCCATTACCAGCATCACAGCCTTCTGTGCCCAAGTCTCTTAAGTTATCAAAGTCTCTCGATGCAGAGGGCCTGATGTACCAAAACAAACAAAAAGTTCCTTTCCACTTATAAGCACTCCAGTTAGGTGATTCACCCTTCACCATGGATCCCCGTCACCCGGGCTCAGATCCCTTTTATACAACAATCGTTACTTTGGATCCCCCTCTTCTAGGCTTAGATCCTTCCTCTTACACAACCAGTCTCCCTCAGCCAGGCTAGGACCAATTGCAGCTCGTATTAGCTATTGAAAACTTTTGAATGTGCACAGGATTTAGCTTGACCCGTTGCAGGACCACTTGATTTCCTAATTCACAGTTCACATTTGCCACCTCTCAGTTGAATAACTAACAGAGACCTTCGAATGAGCACTCACATGGTGTCGGACCACTCTGTATATGGTATCCATCTTGGTTTCAAAAGTTCAATCACTCCTTGGATGTTCAATTATATTTGCGCCGCTCATCACATACGCTTCACATACTTTTTCTCCAGATGGCTTCATACAAAGTTGCTGCTTGCAACCTTGGTTCTAACACAGACTGGTCTGCTATCGGTTTCCCCGGCTCACCGCCTGTGCTGACTTTAATGGCGCTGCTTTCTTGTTGGAGCCAAGGGCAGTTCCATGGAGGCAATCGCTCCTCCCCACCTTGGCTATCGATGCAGGAGAGCCCCAGGTACCTCCAACACACAATGCACCTTGCTTCAGCTTTAATTCCAGGTCTTGCTTTTCTTCTTCTCCAGGGCTCGTGAAAGTACAGGCTTTCCTTCCGAACAGGTCAAGGGCACTTCCTTCCTTGCAACTCTCTGTGGTCTTGCCGTCTTTCTCATTGTATTAAACTGCCATCTCGGAACCGCTGCTTCCTTGTGTGTTTTGCCTTGCTCAGAGTGTGCTGTCGTGCTCCGGCTTTTATCTGTGTGGGGAAGTGTGTTCGAAGTCAGGTGTATGTAATTATCAGTAATTGCCTGACTCTGCCTGGCCCTTGTGTTGTGACATGTCAGGTATACAGCTCAGGAGTTAGTCAATTTCTTCTCACAGTGAGCAGTCTGTGAGAAAGTGTTTGTGTCGGAAAAGGGAGGGGGATTGAGTTCCTAAGTATCCTACTTGGTAGGATGGGGAAAGGTGTTACAGGAAAGGTGATACCGCATCTCACCATGCGGTGTCCCACTCCCTGAAAACCACTCATCCAGGTGATCCTCCTGCACTAGCCCACCCTGAGAAACTGGATCCAAAAGCGAATGGCTGTGTCCTGGCCATGAGGAGGAGGCAGGTCAGTGTTGGACGCGTGGGCGAATGGGCAATTTTTCAAGTGAATGTAAGAGTACACAAACGTATGCTTATCCCCAACAACAGATGTACCCCTGTCCTCAGGGAGGTCCCGTCTCTTACCCTCAGTCGTATGGACAGTTACTTCCGGCAGCCCCTTATGGTACCCCAATGCCCGCAGCTCTGCCTGCTCCTCCCCTGGCTTTTCCACAGTTCCCGTAATGTGCCGTCATACGCAGTACATAAGGGACAACAACAAGGCCCCTGCATCCCAAATGGTAAGAGCCCCGGGTGGGACGGTGACACAGTATCAGGGGGCCACTGTGGTTGGAGGGAACCAATTTGTTTTTCCTGGGACAAACACGTATCCAAACAAGGACAGCACACAGAGAGCCTTAGCATGTCCAGTCTTATCGGTTACCACCAACCCAGAAGAGTAACATTTGGTGGGTCGTAGGGATAGGGAATAAACCATTCATTTTCATGGTAGATACAGGTGTGACTAAATCACATATTAGTGAAGGAGGATTTCACTTATCAGGCCAAGTTATGGAAATGCAGGGCTTCTCTGGGGCCATTAAATCGGTTCATTTTGCAAGGAAATTACCCATTAAAATAGGGGTTGAAGAGGTGTGGGCCCTCTTGCTGTATTCCACCAGGACTCCAGTCAATCTGTTGGGAAGAGACATCTTGAGTAAGCTCAACATGACCATCTCGTTCACGGAATGAGTTGTGGTTTGTTCGACACCTGACATGTGTTGTGAGGGTAATGTTGGCTTTACATGCATTAGGCATCAAATCTGTAACAAGAGGAATACCAGTGCCCCGCAATTTGTTTTTATATGGTAATAACAATATTACTCTTTGCAGTTCCACAGGTAGCAAAAAAGTACTGCTGAGTAACCTCAGAGTTTTTGTTCAGTCCTGCACAGCCTCAGGAGACAGTTGCAGGTACCATCATTGAACTTGATATAGAAGGAGTTCTAGTGGCAGAAAACAGGATTGTTTTGATAGTAGTTGATTCAAACAAAAGGAGAGTGGCGTACACTTTTGTGTATTGACCCCACGATACCAATGAAAAATGTCTTGGATGAGGATTTGTTTGAAAACAGAGAAAATGAGAGAGAAATAATATTGGAAGTGTATGTCCCTTGAGAGATCATGATACAGCACAGACATGTAGCTTGCTAGTAGGGACTGCTCCTTCATTCGTTTCTGCAGATCTGGCTTAGGTTCCTGATAAATTATGGACGAGTAATCCACATGATGTCGGACTTTCAAGGAGTGTTGCGCCGATAGGTATTACCTTGAAACCTGGTGCTGTGTTACCTCGAGTGCGACAATATTCTTTATCGAAGGCAGCGGAGGAGGGGATTTATGACACCATAAGGGCTCTTTTGCATCAGGGCATCATAGTACCCTCTAATCTGGCCTGTAACACAACTATTTATCTGGTGAAAAAATTGAAAAGTGCTAGTTGGAGGATGATTCCGGATTTACGCCCCCTCAATGATATTGTAAAGAAAGAATTCCCAGTGGTTCCGAATGAAGCTACTATATTGTGCAATATACCTGTTGGTGCTACCTTTTTCACTGTGATGGATTTGAAAAATGCATTTTTCTCAGAACCCTTGCATCCTGACTCGCAGCATCTCACCACGTTTACATTTTCCGGGAGCTGATTTCAACACATTAGGCTTCCTCAAGGGTACTGAAAGTCCATGAGTATTTTCAATAAAGTGTTAAATGAGGTTTGAGCAACATTGCCGTTCCCAGAACCATAATGCAATATGTGGATGATCTGTTGGTATGTAGCAGCATGGAACACCAATGTAGGGAGGAATGTGTAGCGTTGTTACAATTGTTGGCTGACAAAGGGTATAAGGTGGTCAGAACAAAATTACAATACTGCCAGCAAGAGGTGTTGTATTTGGGGCAGTTGATTTCAGTGAATGGTAAAAGAGTAACTTCAGGGCACGCTGCAGCAGTGCGCGCTACCCCCACCCCCACAGCCAGTGACGGTTAAGGACATGCAGATATTTCTTGGATTATGTCATTTTTGCAGAGAGTGGATTTTTGATTACCATTGCTCCAAGCCCGTAAAAAAGAAGCCCAATGGCCACAAAACACTATTATTTGGACTGATGAAATGGTTACCAAATTTCAGGAGCTTAAAGATGTGATTTCTAAAGCTCCAGTATTGGCTACTCCTGAATATACAAAAGAGTTTGATCTACTCTTACATTCTGATGGTCCGATGATGACTGCAGTGCTGATACAGCACAGCACAATGGGTCATAAACCTTTGGCCTATTACAGTGGCATGTTAGATTCTGTCATGCAAGGACAGCTACTGTGCAAACAAGTGCTGGCTGCTGCTGCCTTCACTATCGAGAAATCTGCAACTATTGTCGTGGACTGTTCATTGACATTGTACATGGCGCACGCCATTTTTGCAATATTAGAATGGTCCAAATCCACCTTTACTACGCAAAGGGCTTCTGCATATGAAGTGATTCTTTCAAGCCCATGTATTCACATTGTTTGTTGTAAAACAGTGAAACCAGCTACCCTTTTGACTGAACCCATTACTGGAAATGATGAGGTACATGATTGTGTCACATATGAAGGACCTCAGGATGACATCCCTAAGGCACAGGACCATGCTCTAGATGACGGAGAAGCATATTCTGTTGATGGGTCTTCAACTATTGACCAGGAGACAGGTCAGCAACATACTGGGGAAGCTGTGGTGCGCCTAATCTATGGGGTAATATGAGGTTGTTCTGCAGCAGATGCTGCCAGCACATTATTCCGCACAGGCAGCAGAATGGATTGCTCTTATTGATGCACTTGATGCAGCACAGGGGTGCTGAGTAACAATATATTCGGATTCAGCGTATGTTATGACAACGTTTAATTCAGGGTTGTCGAGATGGATGAGAAGAGGGTTTTCTAGAGCAGATGGGTCCCCAGTGCAACATGCAGCTTTGTTTGATCGATTGATTGATGCACATTCAAAGCCTACGCTTGTCGCAATAGTGAAGTGCGCTGCCCACACAAGTGGTGTGGAGTCTCTCTTGGAAATGAAGCGGCAGACACTGCGGCGAAACATGCTGCTTATTTGCCAGTACCAGATATTCCTGAGTATCCAGTGTTTGTAAACATGCAATTACAGTTGCAGGTTCCATATATGGCACACCCCGTTACAGAAATGATCGATATACAGGGACAGGCACCACAAACTGCGAAGTTGGTGTGGCAAAAGAGAGGATGTGCACAATCCCCAACTGATTTGGTGTGGAGGCGGGCAAGTACAGGGAAGGGGGTGATGCCTCAAGATTTGGCTTTAGTGGCATTTGGCCAACTTCATTATCCCTCCCATGTGTCTAAACAGCATAATGCAGAAGATATTCAGGAGGATTGGTATGTACCTAACATTCAGGAATTGTTATCCTTGTTCACGTCCAACTGTGCAGTGTGCCAGACCTATCGTACTGGGTAAACATTGAAAACACTGTAAGGCACCCTGCCACGTCCAATAGGTAAATTCCCTGATCTGCACATAGACTTAGCAGACATGGAAGAGAGGTGTAATTCTTTTCACTACTTGATAGTTGTAGTTTGTCCTTTTTTCCATTGGATTGAACTGCTCTGTGTGCACATCCTGATGCCAAATCGGCTGCCAAGTTCTTGGTGAGAGAAGTGCTTCCCTGGTGGATAGTGTGCGATGCCCTTAGGAGTGACAACGGCACCCACTTCTTCAATGAGTTATTCAAAGAAATTATAGCTCTTTTAGGAAGAAAGCACAAGCTGTGTTCCATTTACCACCCACAGGCCAACAGAGATGTAGAAAGGAAGAACGGTTTGCTCAAAACAAAATTGTCCAAACATTGTGCTACACTGAAAAGGAACTGGGTGCATCACCTCCCCATGGCCTTGTTCAGTTTAAGGACTCAGCCCTGTAAGGACCATCACCTCTCCCCCCATGAGATTAATAATAATAATTTAGCATTTATATTGTGCTACAAACCCTCAGGCATCTGAGCGCTGCTTATTAAGGTGTGTGGTGCCCATTCATTGACCTCGGAAGGATGAAAGGCTGAGTTTGTGTCACGCTCACCTGATTCCCACGGAGGCGCAGGTCTGGCTTCGAGTGCTGATGCTTCTTCTATGGTGAAGCGCAGGACTCTGAAGATGGACTCACTGGCTCGCAGGAATATTCCCCTGTGCGTGAAAAGGGAGTATTACCCACTGACGGAATAATGCTCAAGCCTCCCACTCCCTTCCAACCCTCCACGATACCCTTCCTCGATTCCCCGTGAAGTCTCACCTTGGGGTTTGGAAGAACGAGTTCTCCATCCTGCTTCTGATGCAGGGGCGCGTTGAAACCCAGTTACTTCACTGGATTGAGGTTTGATGGGAGTTCAAATAAGCTTGACTATTCAGGTAAGGCGCTGTAAGAGTTCTGTAGCAAGTTCAAAAGTTCAAGCTTAATAATAATGTTCATTGTCTTATTGCAGCAAGCGCTAACGCTTATGTCTTTTTCCCCTTAGGGGCCGGGGTTCGGAATGCCGGAGATATGACGCCGACCCGAAGTGAAACGTGCAGTTCCAGTAAATGACAGGTAAGTTGTGGATGAGCGTTCGGGTAATGTCTTTGCATTCGCTCATTCAATGTTTTGTCTTTTTTCCCCATAGGGGCCGGGGTCCGGAATGCCAGGAAGCGGCAGCACCCGAAATGAAATGGGAATGACCCAACAGGTAAGTCTTAGAAGGAAACTGAGCTTTTCCTATTCCCTTCCTTCTCTCACCTTGTGTTCGTGTCTTTTTCTCTCTAGGCTCTGGGAAGTGGTTGCGGATCCGGATGATCGCTGCTGAAGATGGAGGTGCCCAGGAAAGGTGAGTGAAATGCAGCGCTGCAGCGATCGAAGCGAAATGCTTTTAAAATGATGTCTTTCTTCCCTTTCAGGATCGTCGGTGTGAAGTCTCCGTGATGCAGCTTTAGCAGGTAAGGTCTTCTTTCTCTCCAATTCTCTCTTAGCAGGTGACCCAGGATGCTGACAGGCATGGCTGAAGTCCAGATGCAGGAGCTGACACGGTGAGCGTCCAGCTGCAAGGAGCAGAACAACGCGAAGCATGAGTTGCTGATCGGGCGTGGTTTAAATAGCTTTGGAAGAAGTTCCAGGTATGTATCCTTCCACCGATCAGGTATGTATCCTTCCCTGACCACACCCAGGGGAAAGTAGTTCCACAGGTAAAGTAGTTCCATTCAGGCCTCAAGAGGGCCTGGATGTAGCAGCATGGTCTGCATCAGGTAAGTGCACTTTAAAACACTTGAACACATGTCTAGCTTTATGAGCCTGGCGCCTAAGGCGCCAGGACAGGGGTCCAACATGAGCCTGGCGCCTAAGGCGCCAGGACTGTGTCCAAAGGGCCCCAGCTTGGGCCCGCTGGCACTTCCCTGGGGGAAATGATGCCTGCCTCTGGGGTTGCTGGGTCGGACCTGGCTCCTTGGAGGTAGGCATCATGACAGTACCCCCCCTCAAGGCCCCTCCCAAGGTTGTTCCCTCCGGGGGTTTTGGCTTGTTCGGAAATCTCTGGTGGAACCTTTGTATTAATCGAGGTTCGTGAACATGGTTACTAGGCTCCCACGATCTCTCCTGAGGTCCATATCCCTTCCAGTCAACCAGATAGAAGAGTTTGGACTTAAACACCTTGGAGTCTAAAATGTCTTTAACTTCGAATTCTAATTCCCCTTCAATTTGAACTGGGTCTGGAGGCTTGGACAGTCGGGTCCCTGGTTGTACTGGCTTCAAAAGTGATGCATGAAAAACTGGATGAATACGCATGTTAGACGGTAAATCCAGTTTAAAGGCCACGGGATTGATTATAGCCTTGATGGGATAAGGTCCTATGAATCTGGGATTGAAGGTTCGCGGGCCCTTGTGGGGTAAATGTTTCGTTGCTAGCCATACCTGATCTCCTACTTGGTAAGGAGGAGTTTTACTTCGGTGCAAATCAGCGTTTTCTTTATACTTTTTCTTGGCTTGCTGTAAATGAGTTGCAGCTTCTTTGAAGGCTTGGGTTATTGTGGAATGCAGATGATTTACTGCGGGCATTTCTAGGGTCAGAGGTGGATCTAGATCAGAGGTCCGAGGATGGTGACCATACAAAGTATAAAAAGGAGTTTGTCCGGTTCCAGAATGCACTGAATTGTTGTAGGCATATTCTGCGATCCAAAGGATGTCTTTCCAATTTAACTCGGATTGGTGTAACATGCACCGAAGATATTGCTCGAGAGTCTGATTGTTTCTCTCGGTTTGTCCGTCGGTCTGGGGGTGGTGGCTGGTGGATAGCCGCACATCTATTTGTGCTAGTTGGCAACACTTCTTCCAAAAATGGGAGATACATTGACTTCCACGATCCGAGACTAATATGGAAGGGAAACTATGTATGCAAACTATATTCTCCAGAAATTCCTTGGCCAAGGTGGAAGCTGAAGGCAAACCTTTTATAGGGATAAAGTGGGCCATTTTGGAGAATAGATCCACAATTACAAGGATAGTGTTGTAACCAGCACAAGGAGGCAGGTCAGTTATAAAGTCCATTGACAAGGTGTGCCATGGTGCCGGTGGAATATCCAAGGGTTGAAGTAGGCCGGCTGGCCTTTTCTTTTGACCCTTGTTTTGGGCGCAAATTCCGCAAGACAATACAAAAGACTTTATGTCTTTTCTCCAAGAAGGCCACCAGAAGTGGCGTTTGATTTTTTCCTCCGTTTTAGCGATACCAGGGTGTCCTTCCATTAATGATTCATGATGATGGGCAATAACAAGTTCTTGCAATTCTTTACTAGGCAGAAACACCCGCTCCCGGAAGTAGGGTAAGTCATCCTTAACGGTGTAATGAGGACCCTTTTGACTCCATTCCAGTAAGGCCGAAGAGTCTACAAGTTGTTTTACTTGCGTTTGGATGTCCTCAATAGTTTGCAATCAAGTTAGGCCTAAGATTCTTTGTTCTGGTATGATTGGCACAGGTGCTAAACTCGAATTGGGTTCTTCCATGCCAATCCGGGATAAGGCGTCCGCTTTACCATTCTTGCAGCCAGGGCGATAGGTAATTACAAAATCGAATTCTGCAAAGAATAGAGCCCATCGGAGTTGTCGTCAAGATTGAGCCTTGGCCGTCTTTAAATACTGTAAATTTCTGTGGTCCGTAATTATGGTGATGGTGTGTCTTGCCCCGAGAAGGTAGTGACGCCAAGCCTTGAAAGCAGATTTAATAGCCAGTAACTCTCTGTCGGTAATTGCGTAGTTGATTTCAGGAGGAGAAAATTTCCTGGACCAAAAGGCCACAGGGTGTAGTTGGTTAGTTTCTGGGTCTCTTTGCGACAGGACAGCTCCCATGGCCGAACTGGATGCGTCGGTTTCCACAATGTAAGGGAGATCTGGGTGCGGGTGCTTCAATATAGGTGCAGAGTGAAATTTGGTTTTCAGGTCCTGAAAGGCTTGTTCGGCCTCAAGAGTACATTCAAAGCGTTTGTTTTTCTTTAGGAGAGCCGTGATGGGTTGGACTGTTCGGGAAAATTCCGGGATGAATCTTCGATAGAAATTGGCGAAGCCGAGCATGCTCTGAACTCCCTTCACCGAGCTAGGAGCTGGCCATTTGAGGATGGCGTCCACCTTTCGCGAGTCCATTCGGACTCCTTGAGGTGTCAGGATGAATCCGAGAAACACCACTTCTGTGGTATGAAAAACACATTTTTCGAGCTTTGCAAATAGTCTGTGCTGGCGCAATTTCTCAAGAACTGCCCTAACATGTTTTCTGTGATCGGATTCTGAAGAGGAGTACACCAGGATGTCGTCAATATAAACAATGACACAGACGTCGATAAGTTCCCGAAGAACATCATTCATAAAGTACTGAAAGGCGGCAGGTGCATTGCACAAACCGAAGGGCATCACCTGATATTCGAAGAGCCCAAATTTGGTGCGGAATGCAGTCTTCCATTCGTCGCCTTCTTTTATACGCACCAGGTGATAAGCTCCTCGGAGATCTAGCTTGGTGTACACACAAGCGTCTTTCACCTGGTCGATAAGCTCAGGGATCAGGGGCAGAGGATAACGATTCTTAATCGTTATTTGATTTAGGGCGCGATAGTCTATACATGTTCTAAGGTCGCCCTCTTTTTTCGGCACGAAGAACAGAGCTGAGGAGACAGGAGACTTGGACGGGCGAATAAAACCATTGGCTAGGTACTGATCTAAATACTGACGCAAATGTAGGTTCTCAGGTTCCGTAAGAGCATAAATCCTACTACAAGGTAGTTGAGCATTGGGTACCAGATCGATTTGGCAATCATAAGACCGATGGGGAGGTAACGTGTTAGCCTGTTCCTTCTGAAAAACGTCTTGGAATTCTTGGTATTCTGACGGTAGCTGTACAGGGGTGGAAGTTGCTGAGGCTAGACCCATAACTGGATTTCTTGGGTAACAAGTTGGTTCACAATCAGGAAAACCTATATTCTTTGCTCGCCAGTCAATTCTGGGGTTATGTGTTTCTAACCAAGGAATTCCAAGAATTACTTGAAATTGTGGGGCCTTGATCACATCAAACACGATTGCTTCCCGATGTTCATCCTGACCCACCAGTGTCATTTCAACAGTGGAATGCGTTACAGGCCTTGAGGCTATTTCGGTTCCATCTACTGTAGTAATGACATCTGGGTTACTTTCGGGCGGAGAGGGAGCTTAATCCTGGAAGCCAATTCACGGTCCATGTAATTTCCAATAGCTCCACTGTCGATGTATGCTTTTATAGCATGCAACAGCTGAGGCTGTTTTGGATCCACGAGCACCATTGGCATGACAAAATGCGAGGTCAAAGAGTTTGTTTTCAAGCTCGGCAAGCGGACCCCTACCCTTGTCGGGCTAGGTCGTTTCCCGAATCAGGTGTCAATAAATTGTTATCAGTGGCTCCAACCACCTTCTTAGGTGGTTTAACCGGACAATTTCGAAGAAAGTGACCGGAAGTCCCGCAATACAGGCAAAGTTGCATTTTCCGCCTTCTCTCTCGTTCCTTCTGTGTTAATGGTCCTTTAACACCGCCGATTTGCATAGGTTCGGATACGTCGGTACTCTTGGAGTTAGCATGGGTTTTGATCGGTACTCGGGTTTCGTACTTGAACCGATCTGCTTTTCTATTTTGAAGTCTGTGATCAAGTTGAACCACCAAGTCTATCTAGTCTCCGCAGACCTGGGGTGGATATACTATCTGAGCTAGAACATCCTTAAGCTCTCCGTGCAGGCCTCGATGAAACAATGTGATCCTTTTGTTTTCTGGCCATCCAGTTTCCACAACCAGTCTATTAAAGGTGGCAACGTAGGACAGAAGATCCTGATTACCTTGTCGTAAGGATAGCAGTTCGTTATCAAGGGCCTGTCCTTGAGAGTGTCGAGCAAACAATCTTTCCATGCTGGCCTGGAAACCCTGAAAATTCTGGAGAATGGGATCATCCTGATTTACCAATGGAATAGACCAATCGGCAGCACTGCCACTGAGGTAAGATAGTATAAAGGCTACCTTGGTCTGGTCGTTAGGGAAGGCCCCGGGTCTGCATAGAAAGTGTAAACGACATTGGTTCATAAAGACGGCATATTTCTTGGGATCCCCCGCAAAACATTCAGGCGGGGCCAAAGGCATGTGTCCAGGTAGATTGATTTGTACCGGGTTATTCAAACCCATTGATGTGGAAGTATCTCTGGAATTAGGTAAAGGAGTGTGCCCTTCCTGGGCCTGCAATAACCTTTTGGCCAGGTCATCTGTTCTTTCCTTGGATAGGATCAGTTCTCTTTTGAGAGCGTTAGTCTCCTGGCGGGCTGAGTGCACTTCTGCCCGTAATTCCCCCAAAAGCTGGGCCAGCTGATCTGTCTCGGAAGTCTCCATAGTGCCCGGGTGGGAAATTGTGGGTAGGCTTCGCATTCTGTCACGCTCACCTGATTCCCACGGAGGCGCAGGTCTGGCTTCGAGTGCTGATGCTTCTTCTATGGTGAAGCGCAGGACTCTGAAGATGGACTCACTGGCTCGCAGGAATATTCCCCTGTGCGTGAAAAGGGAGTATTACCTACTGACGGAATAATGCTCAAGCCTCCCACTCCCTTCCAACCCTCCACGATACCCTTCCTCGATTCCCCGTGAAGTCTCACCTTAGGGTTTGGAAGAACGAGTTCTCCATCCTGCTTCTGATGCAGGGGCGCGTTGAAACCCAGTTACTTCACTGGATTGAGGTTTGATGGGAGTTCAAATAAGCTTGACTATTCAGGTAAGGCGCTGTAAGAGTTCTGTAGCAAGTTCAAAAGTTCAAGCTTAATAATAATGTTCATTGTCTTATTGCAGCAAGCGCTAACGCTTATGAGGGTAATTCATAGAATTTCGCAGAAAAGTGTCGCAAGTGGCTGGCGCAGAGTGTCCGCGTGCGATTGACTGCGCCAGGCACGTGCGCCAAAACCGATTTCCGCGCACAGCGGATTCATGGATTTTAGGCTCCCAAACCAGCCGTGGCGCAGAGAATCGCAGCGACCCTGGAGCAGCGCCAGTAACACCCCCAAGAACGCCCTCGCGCAAGGAAAAGCCATCAAAATCGCTAAATCATCGCAAAGGGCTGCGCTAACCCTGGACCAGTTCACCGGGCTGGCAAACAGCAAAAGCCAAGCGGGGAACGTGCATTTCAGGGGTGCGCGGGAAGTTCCACACGCGATTGGCCCCGTGCAAGCAGGGTACGTGTATTTCGGGGTGCGCGGGAAGTTCCACACGCGATTTCAGCAGGGTACGTGTATTTCAGGGGTGCGCGGGAAGTTCCACACGCGAATGGGCCAGTGCGAGCAGGGTACGTGTATTCCATGGGTGCGCGGGAAGTTCCACACGCGATTTCATCAGGGTACGTGTATTTCAGGGGTGCGCGGGAAGTTCCACACGCGAATGGGCCAGTGCGAGCAGGGTACGTGTATTCCATGGGTGCGCGGGAAGTTCCACACGCGATTTCATCAGGGTACGTGTATTTCAGGGGTGCACGGGAAGTTCCACACGCGATTGTCCCAGTGCGAGCAGGGTACGTGTATTTCAGGGGTGCGCGGGAAGTTCCGCACGCGATTGGCCCCGTGCAAGCAGGGTACGTGTATTTCAGGGGTGCGCGGGAAGTTCCACACGCGATTGGCCCCGTGCAAGCAGGGTACGTGTATTTCAGGGGTGCGCAGGAAGTTCCACACGCGAATTCAGCAGGGTACGTGTATTCCAGGGGTGCGCGGGAAGTTCCATACGCAAATTCAGCAGGGTACGTGTATTTCAGGGGTGCGCAGGAAGTTGCACACGCGATTTCAGCAGGGTATGTGTATTTCAGGGGTTCTGGGGAGTATTACACGTGAATTGGCCGTGTGGGCCCTCCCAGGTGTACGCTCCACAACCTCCACGGCCCCTGCAGGCAGCCCACACCACGGGGGACTACCCTGCACCCCTGCTCATGTCCCGCAGGCAGCCCATCCACCATGGGCATGCCCCCCAGCCAACCCACGTCACCTTGCACTACTGATCAACTATGCATGTCTCCCACCACCCCCACCCCCCAGCCACCATGGGCAGCCTCCACCAGGCCCCCACTCATGACTCCCACCACCCCCACCCCCCAGCAGTGCAGGGGCAGCCTCCACCAGGCCCCCACACATGTCTCCCACCACCCCCACCCCCCAGCCACCAGGGGCAGCCTCCACCAGGCCCCCACTCATGTCCCCTATCACCACCACCCCCCAGCAGTGCAGGGGCATCCTCCACCAGGCCCCCACTCATGTCTCCCACCACCCCCATCCCCCAGCAGTGCAGGGGCACCCTCCACCAGGCCCCCACTCATGTCTCCCACCACCCCCACCCCCCAGCAGTGCAGGCGCACCCTCCACCAGGCCCCCACTCATGTCTCCCACCACACCCACCCCCCAGCAGTGCAGGGGCACACTCCACCAGGCCCCCACTCATGTCTCCCACCACCCCCACCCCCAAGCAGTGCAGGGGCACCCTCCACCAGGCCCCCACTCATGTCTACCACCACCCCCACCCCCCAGCAGTGCAGGGGCAGCCTCCACCAGGCCCCCACTCATGTCTCCCACCACCCCCACCCCCCAGCAGTGCAGGGGCACCCTCCACCAGGCCCCCACTCCTGTCCACTATCACCACCACCCCCCAGCACTGTGGGGTACCTGCCAGCAGGCACCCACCCATGTCCAACTCATGTTCCCCACCACCCCCACCCCCTGCACTGTGAGGCACCTGCCAGCAGGCCCCCACCCATGTCCAACTCATGTACCCCTGCACCCCCACCCCCCAGCACTGTGGGGCACATGCCAGCAGGCCCCCACCCATGTCCAACTCATGTACCCCTGCACCCCCACCCCCCAGCACTGTGGGGCACCTGCCAGCAGGCCCCCACCCATGTCCAACTCATGTACCCTGCACCCCCACCCCCCAGCATTGTGGGGCACCCTCCACCAGGCCCCCACTCATGTCCCCTATCACCCCCACCCCCAGCAGTGCGGGGGCAGCCCCCACCAGGCCCCCACCCATGTCTCCCACCACCCCCACCCCCCAGCCACCATGGGCAGCCTCCACCAGGTCCTCACAATCCCCAATCATGTGCGTTATGGTCAGCCTCCACAGCCAAAAAGCCCTACCAAGTAACCCATTCACCCACATGGAAATAGAAATTGCATGTTACACCCCCAATGTTCATAAAGCAAATGAACCCATGTCCGTCACACACAATGGTTGCAATTGAATGGGAAAACACCCAACATGAAATGCATGAAACCAATGAGATGATACCACACAGTGAAGTATGAAAACAAAATTGTATTTAAAAAAAGAATGGAAATGAAATGAAACAAACTACAATGGCAAAGAAAAAAAGAGAAGCTGCATGTCCGTCTAAAAAAATAAAAACTACAAATCCAAATCCAAAAAAATGTTGTCCAAAGTCACATCAAAAATGAAATCAATCCAATGGAGAACTATGTACAAAACATCCAGGGGTCCATGAGCCCAACTGAACAAAGGAAACCTACAAAAAACCCTAACTAAAATGCAACTATATACAAAAAGTGGAGCAGTGTCCGCCGACTCCAAATCATAATAAGAAACAAAGGAAACCTAAAACTAAAGAACTATATACAAAGGCGGCGGGCAAGTCCAGCGGCTCACTCCGTGGTGTTCCGGGCCAGGGCATCATCGAACTCCTGTTCGATGTCCCGGAGGCGGTCCTGTTCCATGGCCCCGAGGGTCCGCAGGGATGACGCTGTGTCCTCCTCCAACCCCCTGCGGATTGCCTCGAGGCACTTGGCCCGCCTCAGGGCCCTCCGCATGGAGTTCTCCGCCCTGACCATTGTGAGCCGCGCCTCTTCCGCCCGCCGCCGCTCCGCACCTATGGCGTGGCCCAACCGCTGCCACACGGAAGACACTCTCTGTCCTGGGTCCTCCTGCCCTCCGGCCGATGCCTGCCCCTCCGATGTCGAAGGCCCCGAGCCTTCATGGCTCCCACCATGTTGCTGCTGCTGCTCTGCCTCTGCCCGTGCACTGCCTCCTGCTGCCTGCACATCCTCCGCCGGCTGGGGTGCAGTTGTTGATGTGGCCACCCCTGCTGGACCTCCGACTCCCGACTGTGGCAGGGATGCCTCCTCCACTAGCCTGGCCGCACCGTCAGAGCACCCAGGTGACTGATGGGTGGGAAGATGGCACAGAGGACGACTGGCGCGTAGGGGGTCCAGTTGAGGAGGGGGTCGGAGCAAGCCCCATCAGACGGAGGAATCCGGCCTGGGTGACCTGTCCCAGCAGGCTGACGTGGTCAACAAGCCATTCGAGATGACGTGCAGTCTCTCCATGAAAAGACTGCAGGTCACCTCGCATGGCCCGTTGACGCAACGCCACACCAGCCAGGACAGGCTCAACCCGGACCTGGATGGCCACGTCCGCAGGCAGAGGAAGGCCAGTTGACGTCAGCTCATCCCCTGCCTGAAAACGGGTCTGGACGTAGGCATCCCTGCTGGTGCAAGATGATGCAGGGACAGGATCGGGGACAGGATTGCACACAGGCACCTCCGCGGCGGCCTGTGCTGCCTCCTGTCCCTGGTCCTGCACTGCACCACTAGCACCAGTGGGATCCCCACCTCCAGACCCCGTCTCTGGTGCTTGCACGGCCTCCTCCTCCACCAAACCCCCCACCAACCTGGATGACTCCGTGCCATCTTCCCCTGTTGGGCCCTGTGGGGTCCCAGCTGCCCCTTCTGCTGCCGAGGAGTCCAACTCCAACCTCCGCCTCTTGGACCTCCCCCCGGCAGCTGCGGCCTGGGACGCGGCAACGGACTCCTCACTCCCCGACGAGATGACAACACAGGAGGGGAGCCGGGCCTTGCGTCTCCGGCTGGCGGTCGGATCCCCGCCGCTGTGCTCCACAGCACCTTCTCCGCCCTCTTCATCAGTTGACGCTGCAGACAGGGAGAAACAAAACACAGGCATCAGGGCACTGTAAAATGGACACATACACACATGACAGTTGCACATGAGTGGCATTGGCAAACCTCAGACATGTCATCACAATCCCCAACACACGTCATTACAACTCGCACACATAAGCCATACCACAGCCATATCGCAACTGCCACCACCATCCCTACACATACAACTGCATGAGCAGCCAAAGGGGAGCCAGACATCACATGCAACACAGGAAGTGCACCACACATGTACACACACCACCACACTTGCATGCATGTGTACACCTCTGCCAAGTGTCGCACTGTTCAGACGGGCATCCATGTCACATCTGCCAATCAGGCTTCCACATACCGCTGTCACATGCATCCATGTTGCATCACTGTTGCACCCTTGTCAAATACACACACATGCACATGTACACAGTGCTCATACATGCAGCCGAAAACAACATACATGCGTGACATCACGGACATGTCTACTTACATACACATTCATCCAAACATGTGTGCACGCACAACTGCATTTGGCATGCAAGCCTACACACACAAGCACCATCCATGTCTCACACATTACAGCCCTCGCATGTGTCAGCCCCACGGCCCTGTACACCCCCACCCATAATCGACCCCATACAAACAGATGTGCAACCTGCACAGTAACGAATAATCACCACACGCACTGCTCGCAATCAGGATGCATGTACACTCACCGCTCGACTCCAGACGGGTCTGCTTCTCTAGGACCTGGACGTGGAGCGCTGGGGATATGCGTTCCAGGACCCTCATCTGTTCTTCCGACAAGTGGCCCCGGCGCCCCTTGGCATCCGCTGCTTTCAAGAGGCGCCGGGCCTTGTTCAGGGTCCTGGACCTGAAGTCCTCCCAGCGCTTCCTGACAAGTTGTAAGTCCCGGACTGCCACCCCCTCCGCGTTGATGGCAGTCACGATGTCAGTCCAGATCCGAGTCCGTCCTTCCTTGTCGGCGCGGGAACTTCCAAAGAGGGCATCATACTGCCCCAGGACTTGCTCCACCAGGACACCAACTTCGGTGGCACTGAAGCTGGTGCCCCTCTGCCTCTCTGGCCGGGGGTTGTCAGTGGTCACAGATGGTGTTTGCCCCGACATGACAAGCCCAGAGGCAGGAGTGGGTGGGCAACTGGGTCCTGGGGCTGGGCTGTGGAGCGATGGAATCCCAGTCGAGAGTCTTCAGTTCCAGCAGGGGTGGTCACAGCAACAGCACCCCTGGCTGATGTGCAGGCAGCAAATGGCAGTGCACGTGGGCAGCAGGCAGTCAGGCAGCAGCAGATGGCAGGTGGGAGCGTGCTCGGGGCTCTGGGGGGCAGTAGTTCGGCCTTCTGGGCAGGAGGGTGGTCTTCCGTGTGCTTACGCGTGGCCAGCTTGGTACGGAGTGATTTGGCACGTGAAAATCCTGCACGTCAGCGTGAAAATTGAGGAAAGGCCCTTAGCGCGTAAGCGCGTCAGCACACATACGCGATTCTATTGGACCAAAGGCCCTCAGCGCGTAAACGCATCAGCACGCATACGCGATTCTATTGGACCAAAGGCCCTCAGCGCGTAAGCGCGTCTGTGACGTGACCCGCACGGGTGTTTCCCACACAGCACGTGATGACAGAGCACACGTGGAAAGACTGCACGTCAGAGTGTCATCGCGTGTAATTGGACAGCACGTCAGAGTGTCATCGCGTGTAATTGGACAAAAGTGCGCGTACACGCGATTGGCCTATGTACGTGTATATCAGGGGTGCGCGGGCACTTACACACGCAAGTACGTCAGCGCACCTGTATCCCGGGGTGCGTGGGAATTTCCACACGCTATTGGACTGGGTACTGGATTTCAGGGGTGCGCGGGTCACACGCTCGCCTACAACACGCGCAACGCATAAATTTGCGCGCTAACAAAATAACAAGCTCAGACCCAGGATGAACATACCGTTCCTAGCAGCAGTGGGCGTGGGCTACCAAAGGAGGAGGAGGAGGATAGTCAGGGCCAGAATATTCACACCCAGAACCAGCCTTTTCGGGATGCCTGATGACCAGGTGCATGGGAGGTACAGGTTTCCACCACACATTATACTGGACCTGGTGAGTGAGTGGGAGGATGACCTCACATAACCCACCCTGTGCTCCCAAGCACTCAGCCCCCTGGAGAAGGTCCTCAATGTACTGCACTTCTTAGCCACTGGATCATTTCAGCGGACAAGTGCCATTGTGGGTGGTGTATCACAGGCCACCCAGTCACGCTGCCTACACCAGGTCTTGAACATCATCACTGCACGCCCATCAGTCCGCAGGCACATATACCTGCCCAGAACACCTGCAGAAAGGCATGCTGCCGCCCTGGATTTTTACGGTGTGGCACGATTCCCCAAAGTGCTAGGTGCCATCGACTGCACCCATGTGGCTCTACGTCCCCCCAGGGCATCAGAGCACATCTATAGGAACCGCAAGCACTGGCATTCCATCAACGTGCAGGTAGTATGTAATGCCAAGGGAATCATCACCTCAGTATATGCCAACTATCCCGGGTCAACCCACGACAGCTTCATTTACCGAATGTCCACCCTAAGCCGGGACCTAGAAGCTGGGCGGCATGGCGATACATGGCTGCTTGCTGAGTATGAATGCCACTGCACATGCATGCATGTCAGATACTGAGCAAGGTCACAACCCCACCAATGATACCAATCACCACCTCCACAGGGGACAGTGCCTACCCTCTCAGCCCCCACATGATGACGCCAATTCGGAACCCCACCACGCCACCCGAGGTAAGATATAACACAGCCCACATTACAACCCGGGGCATAGTGGAGCGCACATTCGGAGTGCTAAAGTCACGCTTTCGCTCCCTTGACCGTTCTGGCGGGCAGCTATTGTACGCTCCCCCAGTAGTGTGCAGGATCATAGTGGCAGCATGTGTCCTGCACAACGTTCCAACACGCCGGGGCCTGGCCGTGGACATGGTGGTGGCCCCACATCCCCAACCACATGCACAGCCGCTGCACATGGGAGGGGAAAGGGCACGGGGGGAGGCAGCCCGTACACAGCTAGTGGCTAATTACTTCACATAGAAATCACACCCCTGTGGAGTGCACACTGCCCTGGCACATTCCATCTGACAATCAATGATGACTCAACCTGACACTGATCCTGAATGTCTGGAGAATGAACCGTGAAAACCATATCAGCCTGAGATTGTTCACCTGGAAGTGTCACAATGTGTGCATCCCTACCCACACAGACACCACCAATGCAGTTTTGTGAAGTAACACATTCAAGCAGCTAAAATGAATACCCACTTGCAAAATGCAACAAGAGGACAGTGCCATGTCAGCCAACCCATCCCCAGCACCGCCACACGACGCACCGTGCCATGTCATGCTATTTGCAGGTAAACAAAGTAATCCCCACAACATGACACTAGTGTCACAATGTAGAGTGTCCCTAATTGAAACTTGCAACACCTGAAATGCTCACAGTAATGCAGGACCAACAACAAACTTGAGCAGGTACTACCATTAACATGACATCACAAATGTTATATATTAGTAGTCTCACCACCTGGAAATGCCTGCACTCCCACCACTACCAACTGTGCAGTGTTGGCGCCATGTAGAGTTGTAGGTGCACTGCTGCCAACATGGACCCCATCTCCAGACTAGAGGGCCTTGTGTAGACATGAGGAAGGGACCTGCAAATTGGGAGGTAGACACAGATGATGAGTTACACATCAATGCAACATGCAGTGTACAACACAACAGCAATATGCACTAGGAATGTATACACAGTATTGACTAGACTACCCACACATGTAGTGGGAGTCCAATGTCACCATGTACGTCAATGTCACTTGGGCACACCCTTTGCAAGGAAGCAGGAGGGGTGTGTGTGACTCAAACCCAAGCATCTGAACCAAATACATGATAAGCCTGCATGTGCCCAGCCACAATGCAGCGTATGCCCACAGGAACCACGGAAGCCAACAAATTGTCCCAAAAAAATTGGGAAAAAAATAATTAAAAATAAACATAAAAATAAAAATAAAAATACAAATAAAAAAAATTCAAAAATGGCCATTGATGGGCCCGGGGGATTGGGGAGACCACCCAGGAGGTCCGAGGACAGGGTGCACACCAGAACCCACCTGTGTGTATCCTGGGAAAAAAAACACCTCCATGGGCTCATGGCCCACACGGCTACCCTATTGTGGGAGTATCACTGCTGTCGCTATTATCACCCTGTGCAGCTGCATCCGGAGGTGGTTGCACTATGGGAGGCAGCCCACGCAAGGCCCTAGTCTGCTCCTCCATGGCTGCAAGCATGCGGGTGTGGTAGGTCTGGTTCTGGAGGATGAGTGTGCGGAGGTCCCCATGCAACAACTCACGGGATGCCCGGACCTCCGCCCTCGTTGCCTGCATCTCAGCTGAGAGCGTACGGGTGAGACGCTCCAGCTGCTGTTCTGTCCTTTGGTGTGTTGAAGCCTCAAGCTCAACAAGAGTCGTCCTGAGGTGAAGGACCTCCTGCCTCAGGGCTTCCCTGTGGCCCTGGGACTCAATGGAGATGGCCTCCTGCAGAGTCGCCAGTGCCGCCCGCCTGTCCCTGTTGGACCCCAACATGTCCTCCCTGTGTGACTGGCAGATGGAGTCGGTTGCCTGCTGTAGTCGCTCCATCAGCCTTTCAGGGGGGACAATGGAAGTGGCACCCTATCCATGGCCTGAGCCATCATCTCGGATGATGCTGCCTGTTGGGTTGCCATACCGTAAATGGATTGCTCCCATGCGGTATTGCCAGGTGGCGTACGGCCACCACGTCGGCGGGCACCACACCTGTCTGGGGCAAGGCGAACTGCGCCTTGCTGTGCCGGCACTGCCTGAGGCTGCAGGAACTGCATTCCCCTTCTGATCTGCTGGCCCAGGAACAGGATCAGATGTCGCGGAGTGTGACCCTGCATCCGTAACCACCAAAGGCGTAGCTGCCAACACTGACATCCCCATTTAGGGTTCTGACCCTGGTGCAGGTGGGTGGGACAGAACAGAATCCCTCCCTGGAACACTCACCTGCGACGGCACGTAGGTCTCATCCGAATCAACACCTGAGTACAGCTCGGGGGAGGTGCAGCCAGAGACACCCCTTGAGAGCACGACCTGCAGCAGTTGTGGGTTCTCACCCACCACCACACCACGTCCCTCACTGGTGGTTGGTCGGCCCTCGGACCCCTCCTGGGTCTGCACCATCTCCACAACCCCAGCAGTATCAGGTGCGTCTTCCCCTGCAAAGACATAAAAACAAAGAAATGGAAACAGGCATTAGCACCATGGCACACAATGAGGGCTGAGAAGCAAGAGAACCAGTACTTGATTGACACATGTCCCACATGACTAAAACCCTCCCATGCATGCACCCTCACTGCATATGAAGGGCAGGCAAATGGCACACACTGATGACACCAAGATGGAAGATGAACACATTTTCTGCATGCTGCCTGGCAGTGGCATCACACATTGGCCTGTGATTGCCAGGTGAAACACACATGCCATCACACAGATGGCATGTACCATTGCTATTGAGTGAAGATGGAGATGGAGAGGAGGGCAGCACCTATTCATTCAGTCCAGTTCCCGCATGTAATAGCTTTTCTAATTCAAACAGGTCAGATTTTTCACCTGGAGCTGCCAGTCCGAAATGGTCCAATTGCACAGGGACATGTGTGAACAAATGATATCCAGGTAACAAAGTCACTCCACTTTACCATAGCCATGTCAGACATGTGACTAGAGGACTGCGACATGCCTAGTAAAAGTGGTGGAATGCTAACAATCTGACTGAATGAACAGTGAAAAATAAGCAACAATGTTGTGGCAAGGTGACACTTCAAGGGCAACTGGCGTGCAGTTGGGCTAGATGTCTACTGTTGGCAGAAGGGATACTGCTATGGCCAAATGCAGCTGTGCAGGATATATTGCATGAAGCACATGGCTGACCCATACGACTCAGGCGCACACACTCTCACCTGGCACACAAACAGAAGCCCTCACACACACCATGCACATGGATGACACACACATGCATGTGCACTCACCGGACAATGCCTCGTAATCGGGCAGATCTCCCACGCCTTGGACCTGTTCCTCCGTGACGTAGGTCCCAGCGACTGACTCATTTGGAGTGAGTTCCAGGTCTACTACTGGAGACCCACCTCCAGTCACTAGAGTTGCGGCATGACTTGAGGCCAGCTTACTCTTTGCCCTGCGCTTTAGGTCATTCCAGCGCTTATAGCAATCATTGGCTGTGTGCCTCACGATTCCAAGGGCACTTACGATGTCCGCAACGGTCTGCCAGTGTGCCTGGCGTTGTGCAGGTGTGGTCTTGGATCCTGCAACAATGACCATCTCGTTGTCATGTGCGGACACATACTCGACAAGTGCATTCAGTTTGTCATCCGTGAAGCTGGGCTTCCTCGACGGGCCGGACTGTGTAGCCGTGTCTGGGGCATCAGCCTTTGCCGGACGAGCACTCTTCCTCTTCCGCTTGGAAGGTGGTGGTGATCCTGAGTGTCCTGCGCCGCTCTGGACACTAGGGGCAGGAGCCCTGGTGGACTCTGTATCAGGAGTGTGGGATTGCACACTCAGCATGGGAGTTGGTGCAGGCATTGGCTCAAGTGTGATGGTGTCAGGGGGAATGTCAGCAGGATGGACTAGGACCGACACTGTCCTAGCTGGGTGTGTGAGGGCTGGGGTGGATGGAGCCGCAGCTGCCCCTGCAGCCTCTCCGCCCTGCCTACTTGGGGCAGCAGATGACCTTGCTGCCCCAGATGCACGTGGCATGGTGACATCAACGTGCACCAGCGCACGTGTCATAGGCCTGCTGACCTGGAAGTCAGCCATGGAGTCAGCCAGGTCTGGTGCCACAATGGGCTGGTCCAACAAGGGCTGAGCATGGATGGTGTCAGCCACATCAGCCTCAACGGGAGGGGGGGGGATTATGGGTGCCCTTGACTGGTCCTCCACACATGGTGGGACAGGCTCACCCTGCAAGTAACGACCATGTCCCCTACCAGATCCACCACGGCCACCACTTGTGGCTCTTCCACCTTTGCCACCCTTACGGAATCCTCGCCTCCCAGCCATGGCACTGATGTAAATGTGCGTATGGGAGTGGCTGTAAACTATTGTCCTGGGCAATTGGGGGTCAAAGGGGTTGGGTACCAGATGGTAATTGTACCCTAGTGCTCTTGCAAGGCTGAATGTAACCCCTGGGGAAAGATGACGGGTCACGCTACGCACAGGAGCCCCAAAAAAGGGAGATGACGTGCACGCAACCCCTCCTAGACCACGTGTGCAGAAAGAAAAAGCTGCACTACGCTGTGGCACCCAGTAACACAAGAATGAACGTATGCGTGTCACACGCAGCCTAGAATGACCTCTGAAGGGGTAGGCTACACACGGGGCAAGCACAGATGTTAGATACGTGCGTGACTCACCGTCTGCCAGGTAAAAGAGCGTGAAAAAGGAGCGCGTTTGGTTGGCAACACCCCCGCCAAAAGAAGATTTGTACGCTGTCTGAGGAGACAGGACAACAGTAGAAGGGAACACTGTTTGAGGGAACAGGCCCAGGTAAACCAGTAAAAGAGAAAAAAGAGAAAAAGCTGTCAGAGGTAACAGGGAATACGAACTTGAAACGCCGTGAAGTAAATCGCGTGTGAAACGACAAGAAGTACAGAATTCACCCACTCGCTCTCCACGAAAAGCACGTACAAGGAAATGGTGTTCTACACGTACCTTTTATACAGGCCCACACGTCCAGCGTCACTTACGCGGCGTGTACGCGCTAGGGCCATTTCCACCAATTGCACGCTTTGTCACTTCTGCTTGTAGGGCCATTTCCACCAATTACACGCTTTGTCACTGCCGCGTGTACGCGCTAGGCCCATTCCCACCAATTACACGCGATGACACTCTGACGTGCTGTCCAATTACACGCGATGACACTATGACGTGCAGTCTTTCCACGTGTGCTCTGTCATCACGTGCTGTGTGGGAAACACCCGTGCGGGTCACGTCACAGACGCGCTTACGCGCTGAGGGCCTTTGGTCCAATAGAATCGCGTATGTGTGCCGACGCGCTTACGCGCTAAGGTCCTTTCCTCGAATTTCACGCTGACGTGCAGACTTTTCACGTGCCAAATCACTCCGTATCAAGCTGGCCATGCGTATGCACACGGAAGACCACGCTCCTGCCCAGAAGGCCGAACTACTGCCCCCCAGAGCCCCGAGCACGCTCCCACCTGCCATCTGCTGCTGCCTGACTGCCTGCTGCCCACGTGCACTGCCATTTGCTGCCTGCACATCAGCCAGGGGTGCTGTTGCTGTGACCACCCCTGCTGGAAACGAAGACTCCCGACTGGGATTCCATCGCTCCACAGCCCAGCCCCAGGACCCAGTTGCCCACCCACTCCTGCCTCTGGGGTTGTCATGTCGGGGCAAACACCATCTGTGACCACTGACAACCCCCGGCCAGAGAGGCAGAGGGGCACCAGCTTCAGTGCCACCGAAGTTGGTGTCCTGGTGGAGCAAGTCCTGGGGCAGTATGATGCCCTCTTTGGAAGTTCCCGCGCCGACAAGGAAGGACGGACTCGGATCTGGACTGACATCATGACTGCCATCAACGCGGAGGGGGTGGCAGTCCGCGACTTACAACATGTCAGGAAGCGCTGGGAGGACTTCAGAACCAGGACCCTGAACAAGGCCCGGCGCCTCTTGAAGGCAGCGGATGCCAAGGGGCGCCGGGGCCACTTGTCGGAAGAACAGATAAGGGTCCTGGAACGCATATCCCCAGCGCTCCACGTCCAGGTCCTGGAGAAGCAGACCCGTCTGGAGTCGAGCGGTGAGTGTACATGCATCCTGATTGTGAGCAGTGCGTGTGGTGATTATTCGGTAGTGTGCAGGTTGCACATCTGTTTGTATGGGATCGAGTATGGGTGGGGGTGTACAGGGCCGTGGGGCTGACACATGCGAGGGCTGTAATGTGTGAGACATGGATGGTGCTTGTGTGTGTAGGCTTGCATGCCAAATGCAGTTGTGTGTGCACACATGTTTGGATGAATGTGTATGTAAGTAGACATGTCCGTGATGTCACGCATGTATGTTGTTTTCGGCTGCATGTATGAGCACTGTGTACATGTGCATGTGTGTGTATTTGACAAGGGTGCAACAGTGATGCAACATGGATGCATGGGACAGAGGTATGTGGAAGCCTGATTGGCAGATGTGACATGGATGCCCGTCTGAACAGTGCGACACTTGGCAGAGGTGTACACATGCATGCAAGTGTGGTGGTGTGTGTACATGTGTGGTGCACTTCCTGTGTTGCATGTGATGTCTGGCTCCCCTTTGGCTGCTCCTGCAGTTGTATGTATAGGGATGGTGGTGGCAGTTGCGATATGGCTGTGGTATGGCTCATGTGTGCGAGTTGTAATGACATGTGTGTTGGGGATTGTGATGACATGTCTGAGGTTTGCCAATGCCACTCATGTGCAACTGTCATGTGTGTATGTGTCCATTTTACAGTGCCCTGATGCCTGTGTTTTGTTTCTCCCTGTCTGCAGCGTCAACTGATGAAGAGGGCGGAGAAGGTGCTGTGGAGCACAGCGGCGGGGATCCGACCGCCAGCCGGAGACGCAAGGCCCGGCTCCCCTCCCGTGTTGTCATCTCGTCGGGGAGTGAGGAGTCCGGTGCCGCGTCCCAGGCCGCAGCTGCCGGGGGGAGGTCCAAGAGGCGGAGGTTGGAGTTGGACTCCTCGGCAGCAGAAGGGGCAGCTGGGACCCCACAGGGCCCAACAGGGGAAGATGGCACGGAGTCATCCAGGTTGGTGGGGGGTTTGGTGGAGGAGGAGGCCGTGCAAGCACCAGAGACGGGGTCTGGAGGTGGGGATCCCACTGGTGCTAGTGGTGCAGTGCAGGACCAGGGACAGGAGGCAGCACAGGCCGCCGCAGAGGTGCCTGTGTGCAATCCTGTCCCCGATCCTGTCCCTGCATCATCTTGCACCAGCAAGGATGCCTACGTCCAGACCCGTTTTCAGGCAGGGGATGAGCTGACGTCAACTGGCCTTCCTTTGCCTGCGGACGTGGCCATCCAGGTCCGGGTTGAGCCTGTCCTGGCTGGTGTGGCGTTGCGTCAACGGGCCATGCGAGGTGACCTGCAGTCTTTTCATGGAGAGACTGCACGTCATCTCGAATGGCTCGTTGACCACGTCAGCCTGCTGGGACAGGTCACCCAGACCGGATTCCTCCGTCTGATGGGGCTTGCTCCGACCCCCTCCTCAACTGGACCCCCTATGCGCCAGTCGTCCTCTGTGCCATCTTCCCACCCATCAGTCACCTGGGTGCCCTGTGGAGCTGCCTCTGACGGTGCGGCCAGGCTGGTGGAGGAGGCATCCCTGCCACAGTCGGGAGCCGGAGGTCCAGCAGGGGTGGCCACATCAACAACTGCACCCCAGCCGGCGGAGGATGTGCAGGCAGCAGGAGGCAGTGCACGGGCAGAGGCAGAGCAGCAGCAGCAACATGGTGGGAGCCATGAAGGCTCGGGGCCTTCGACATCGGAGGGGCAGGCATCGGCCGGAGGGCAGGAGGACCCAGGACAGAGAGTGTCTTCCGTGTGGCAGCGGTTGGGCCACGCCATAGGTGCAGAGCGGCGGCGGGCGGAAGAGGCGTGGCTCACAATGGTCAGGGCGGAGAACTCCATGCGGAGGGCCCTGAGGCGGGCCGAGTGCCTCGAGGCAATCCACAGGGGGTTGGAGGAGGACACGGCGTCGTCCCTGCGGACCCTCGGGGCCATGGAACTGGACCGCCTCCGGGACATCGAACAGGAGTTCGATGATGCCCTGGCCCGGAACACCACGGAATGAGCCGCTGGACTTGCCCGCCGCCTTTGTATATAGTTCTTTAGTTTTAGGTTTCCTTTGTTTGTTCTTATGATTTGGAGTCGACGGTCACTGCTCCACTTTTTGTATATAGTTGCATTTTAGTTAGGTTTTTTTGTAGGTTTCCTTTGTTCAGTTGGGCTCATGGACCCTTGGAAGTTTTTTACATAGGTCTTAATTGGATAGATATTTTTTTACATTTGACTTTGGACGACATTTTTTTGGATTCGGATTTGCTGTTTTTTTTTTTATACGGACATGCAGCTTATTTTTTCTCATTCCCATTGTAGTTTGTTTCATTTCTTTAGCATTCTTTCTTTTTTTCAATACAATTTTGTTTTCATACTTCACTGTGCCGTATCATCTCATTGGTTTCATGCATGTCATGTTGGGTGTTTTCCCATTCAATTGCAACCATTGTGTGTGACGGACATGGGTTCATTAGCTTCATGAACATTGGGGGTGTAACATGTAATTTCCATTTCCATGTGGGTGAATGGGTTACTTGGTAGGGCTTTTTGGCTGTGGAGGCTGACCATAACGCACATGATTGGGGATTGTGAGGACCTGGTGGAGGGTGCCCCTGCACTGCTGGGGGGTGGGGGTGGTGGTAGACATGAGTGGGGGCCTGGTGGAGGCTGCCCCCGCACTGCTGGGGGGTGGGGGTGGTGGGAGACATGAGTGGGGGCCTGGTGGAGGGTGCCCCTGGATGCTGGGGGGTGGGGGTGCAGGGGGACATGAGTGGGGGCCTGGTGGAGGGTGACCCTGGATGCTGGGGGGTGGGGGTGCAGGGGGACATGAGTGGGGGCCTGGTGGAGGGTGCCCCTGGATGCTGGGGGTGGGGGTGCAGGGGGACATGAGTGGGGGCCTGGTGGAGGGTGCCCCTGGTGGCTGGGGGGTGGGGGTGGTGGGAGACATGGGTGGGGGCCTGGTGGAGGGTGCCCCTGCACTGCTGGGGGGTGGGGGTGGTGGGAGACATGAGTGGGGGCCTGGTGGAGGGTGCCCCTGCACTGCTGGGGGGTGGGGGTGGTGGGAGACATGAGTGGGGGCCTGGTGGGGGCTGGCCATGGTGGCTGGGGGTGGGGGTGGTGGGAGACATGGGTGGGGGCCTGGTGGAGGCTGCCCCTGCACTGCTGGGGGGTGGGGGTGGTGGGAGACATGAGTGGGGGTCTGGTGGAGGGTGCCCCTGGTGGCTGGGGGGTGGTGGGAGACATGAGTGGGGGCCTGGTGGAGGGTGCCCCTGCACTGCTGGGGCGTGGGGGTGGTGGGAGACATGAGTGGGGGCCTGGTGGGGGCTGGCCATGGTGGCTGGGGGGTGGAGGTGGTGGGAGACATGGGTGGGGGCCTGGTGGAGGCTGCCCCTGCACTGCTGGGGGGTGGGGGTGGTGGGAGACATGAGTGGGGGCCTGGTGGAGGGTGCCCCTGGTGGCTGGGGGGTGGGCGTGGTGTAAGACATGAGTGGGGGCCTGGTGGAGGGTGCCCCTGCACTGCTGGGGGGTGGGGGTGGTGGGAGACATGAGTGGGGGCCTGGTGGAGGGTGCCCCTGGTGGCTGGGGGGTGGGGGTGGAAGGAGACATGAGTGGGGGCCTGGTGGAGGGTGACCCTGGTGGCTGGGGGGTGGGGGTGGTGGTAGACATGAGTGGGGGCCTGGTGGAGGGTGCCCCTGCACTGCTGGGGGTGGGGGTGGTGGGAGACATGAGTGGGGGCCTGGTGGAGGGTGCCCCTGCACTGCTGGGGGGTGGGGGTGGTGGGAGACATGAGTGGGGCTGGCCATGGTGGCTGGGGGGTGGGGGTGGTGGGAGACATGGGTGGGGGCCTGGTGGAGGCTGCCCCTGCACTCCTGGGGGGTGGGGGTGGTGGGAGACATGAGTGGGGGTCTGGTGGAGGGTGCCCCTGGTGGCTGGGGGCTTGTGGGAGACATAAGTGGGGGCCTGGTGGAGGGTGCCCTTGCACTGCTGGGGCGTGGGGGTGGTGGGAGACATGAGTGGGGGCCTGGTGGGGGCTGGCCATGGTGGCTGGGGGGTGGAGGTGTTGGGAGACATGGGTGGGGGCCTGGTGGAGGCTGCCCCTGCACTGCTGGGGGGTGGGGGTGGTGGGAGACATGAGTTGGGGCCTGGTGGAGAGTGCCCCTGGTGGCTGGGGGGTGGGCGTGGTGTGAGACATGAGTGGGGGCCTGGTGGAGGGTGCCCCTGCACTGCTGGGGGGTGGGGGTGGTGGGAGACATGAGTGGGGGCCTGGTGGAGGGTGCCCCTGGTGGCTGCGGGGTGGGGGTGGTGGTAGACATGAGTGGGGGCCTGGTGGAGGGTGCCCCTGCACTGCTGGGGGGTGGGGGTGGTGGGAGACATGAGTGGGGGCCTGGTGGAGGGTGCCCCTGCACTGCTGGGGGGTGGGGGTGGTGGGAGACATGAGTGGGGGCCTGGTGGGGGCTGGCCATGGTGGCTGGGGGGTGGGGTGGTGGGAGACATGGGTGGGGGCCTGGTGGAGGCTGCCCCTGCACTGCCGGGGGTGGGGGTGGTGGGAGACATGAGTGGGGGCCTGGTGGAGGGTGCCCCTGCACTGCTGGGGGGTGGGGGTGGTGGGAGACATGAGTGGGGGCCTGGTGGAGGGTGCCCCTGGTGGCTGGGGGGTGGGGGTGGTGGGAGACATGAGTGGGGGCCTGGTGGAGGGTGCCCCTGGTAGCTGGGGGGTGGTGGTAGACATGAGTGGGGGCCTGGTGGAGGGTGCCCCTGCACTGCTGGGGGGTGGGGGTGGTGGGAAACATGGGTGGGGGCCTGGTGGAGGCTGTCCCTGCACTGCGGGGGGGTGGGGGTGGTGGGAGACATGAGTGGGGGCCTGGTGGAGGGTGCCCCTGGATGCTGGGGGGGTGGGGGTGCAGGGGGACATGAGTGGGGGCCTGGTGGAGGGTGCCCCTGGATGCTGGGGGGTGGGGGTGCAGGGGGACATGAGTGGGGGCCTGGTGGAGGGTGCCCCTGGATGCTGGGGGGTGGGGGTGCAGGGGGACATGAGTGGGGGCCTGGTGGAGGGTGCCCCTGGTGGCTGGGGGGTGGGGTGGTGGGAGACATGGGTGGGGGCCTGGTGGAGGGTGCCCCTGCACTGCTGGGGGGTGGGGTGGTGGGAGAAATGAGTGGGGGCCTGGTGGAGGGTGCCCCTGAACTGCTGGGGGGTGGGGGTGGTCGGAGACATGAGTGGGGGCCTGGTTGGGGCTGGCCATGGTGGCTGGGGGGTGGGGGTGGTGGGAGACATGGGTGGGGGCCTGGTGGAGGCTGCCCCTGCACTGCTGGGGGGTGGGGGTGGTGGGAGACATGAGTGGGGGCCTGGTGGAGGGTGCCCCTGGTGGCTGGGGGGTGGGGGTGGTGGGAGACAAGAGTGGGGGCCTGGTGGAGGGTGCCCCTGCACTGCTGGGGGGTGGGGGTGGTGGGAGACATGAGTGGGGGCCTGGTGGAGGGTGCCCCTGCACTGCTGGGGGGTGGGGGTGGTGGGAGACATGAGTGGGGGCCTGGTGGGGGCTGGCCATGGTGGCTGGGGGGTGGGGGTGGTGGTAGACATGGGTGGGGGCCTGGTGGAGGCTGCCCCTGCACTGCTGGGGGGTGGGGGTGGTGGGAGACATGGATGGGGGCCTGGTGGAGGGTGCCCCTGGTGGCTGGGGGGTGGGGGTGTTGGGAGACATGAGTGGGGGCCTGGTGGAGGGTGCCCCTGCACTGCTGGGGGGTGGGGGTGGTGGAAGACATGAGTGGGGGCCTGGTGGAGGGTGCCCCTGCACTGCTGGGGGGTGGGCGTGGTGGGAGACATGAGTGGGGGCCTGGTGGAGGCTGCCCCTGCACTGCTGGGGGGTGGGGGTGGTGGGAGACATGAGTGGGGGCCTGGTGGAGGGTGCCCCTGGATGCTGGGGGGAGGGGGTGAAGGGGGACATGAGTGGGGGCCTGGTGGAGGGTGCCCCTGGATGCTGGGGGGTGGGGGTGCAGGGGGACATGAGTGGGGGCCTGGTGGAGGGTGCCCCTGGATGCTGGGGGGTGGGGGTGCAGGGGGACATGAGTGGGGGCCTGGTGGAGGGTGCCCCTGGTGGCTGGGGGGTGGAGGTGGTGGGAGACATGGGTGGGGGCCTGGTGGAGGGTGCCCCTGCACTGCTGGGGAGTGGGGGTGGTGGGAGACATGAGTGGGGGCCTGGTGGAGGGTGCCCCTGCACTGCTGGGGGGTGGGGGTGGTGGGAGGCATGAGTGGGGGCCTGGTGGGGGCTGGCCATGGTGGCTGGGGGGTGGAGGTGGTGGGAGACATGAGTGGGGGCCTGGTGGGGGCTGGCCATGGTGGCTGGGGGGTGGGGGTGGTGGGAGACATGGGTGGGGTCCTGGTGGAGGCTGCCCCTGCACTGCTGGGGGGTGGGGGTGGTGGTAGACATGAGTGGGGGCCTGGTGGAGGGTGCCCCTGGTGGCTGGGGGTTGGGGGTGGTGGGAGACATGAGTGGGGGCCTGGTGGATGGTGCCCCTGCACTGCTGGGGGGTGGGGGTGGTGGGAGACATGAGTGGGGGCCTGGTGGGGGCTGGCCATGGTGGCTGGGGGGTGGGGGTGGTGGTAGACATGGGTGGGGGCCTGGTGGAGGCTGCCCCTGCACTGCTGGGGGGTGGGGGTGGTGGGAGACATGAGTGGGGGCCTGGTGGAGGGTGCCCCTGGTGGCTGGGGGGTGGGGGTGGTGGGAGGCATGAGTGGGGGCCTGGTGGAGGGTGCCCCTGGTGGCTGGGGGGGGGGTGGCGGTAGACATGAGTGGGGGCCTGGTGGAGGGTGCCCCTGCACTGCTGGGGGGTGGGGGTGGTGGGAGACATAAGTGGGGGCCTGGTGGAGGGTGCCCCTGCACTGCTGGGGCGTGGGGGTGGTGGGAGACATGAGTGGGGGCCTGGTGGAGGGTGCCCCTGGTGGCTGGGGGGTGGGGGTGGAAGGAGACATGAGTGGGGGCCTGGTGGAGGGTGACCCTGGTGGCTGGGGGGTGGGGGTGGTGGTAGACATGAGTGGGGGCCTGGTGGAGGGTGCCCCTGCACTGCTGGGGGTGGGGGTGGTGGGAGACATGAGTGGGGGCCTGGTGGAGGGTGCCCCTGCACTGCTGGGGGGTGGGGGTGGTGGGAGACATGAGTGGGGCTGGCCATGGTGGCTGGGGGGTGGGGGTGGTGGGAGACATGGGTGGGGGCCTGGTGGAGGCTGCCCCTGCACTGCTGGGGGGTGGGGGTGGTGGGAGACATGAGTGGGGGTCTGGTGGAGGGTGCCCCTGGTGGCTGGGGGCTTGTGGGAGACATGAGTGGGGGCCTGGTGGAGGGTGCCCTTGCACTGCTGGGGCGTGGGGGTGGTGGGAGACATGAGTGGGGGCCTGGTGGGGGCTGGCCATGGTGGCTGGGGGGTGGAGGTGTTGGGAGACATGGGTGGGGGCCTGGTGGAGGCTGCCCCTGCACTGCTGGGGGGTGGGGGTGGTGGGAGACATGAGTGGGGGCCTGGTGGAGAGTGCCCCTGGTGGCTGGGGGGTGGGCGTGGTGTGAGACATGAGTGGGGGCCTGGTGGAGGGTGCCCCTGCACTGCTGGGGGGTGGGGGTGGTGGGAGACATGAGTGGGGGCCTGGTGGAGGGTGCCCCTGGTGGCTGCGGGGTGGGGGTGGTGGTAGGCATGAGTGGGGGCCTGGTGGAGGGTGCCCCTGCACTGCTGGGGGGTGGGGGTGGTGGGAGACATGAGTGGGGGCCTGGTGGAGGGTGCCCCTGCACTGCTGGGGGGTGGGGGTGGTGGGAGACATGAGTGGGGGCCTGGTGGGGGCTGGCCATGGTGGCTGGGGGGTGGGGTGGTGGGAGACATGGGTGGGGGCCTGGTGGAGGCTGCCCCTGCACTGCCGGGGGTGGGGGTGGTGGGAGACATGAGTGGGGGCCTGGTGGAGGGTGCCCCTGCACTGCTGGGGGGTGGGGGTGGTGGGAGACATGAGTGGGGGCCTGGTGGAGGGTGCCCCTGGTGGCTGGGGGGTGGGGGTGGTGGGAGACATGAGTGGGGGCCTGGTGGAGGGTGCCCCTGGTAGCTGGGGGGTGGGGGTGGTGGTAGACATGAGTGGGGGCCTGGTGGAGGGTGCCCCTGCACTGCTGGGGGGTGGGGGTGGTGGGAAACATGGGTGGGGGCCTGGTGGAGGCTGTCCCTGCACTGCGGGGGGGTGGGGGTGGTGGGAGACATGAGTGGGGGCCTGGTGGAGGGTGCCCCTGGATGCTGGGGGTGCAGGGGGACATGAGTGGGGGCCTGGTGGAGGGTGCCCCTGGATGCTGGGGGGTGGGGGTGCAGGGGGACATGAGTGGGGGCCTGGTGGAGGGTGCCCCTGGATGCTGGGGGGTGGGGGTGCAGGGGGACATGAGTGGGGGCCTGGTGGAGGGTGCCCCTGGTGGCTGGGGGGTGGGGGTGGTGGGAGACATGGGTGGGGGCCTGGTGGAGGGTGCCCCTGCACTGCTGGGGGGTGGGGTGGTGGGAGAAATGAGTGGGGGCCTGGTGGAGGGTGCCCCTGCACTGCTGGGGGGTGGGGGTGGTCGGAGACATGAGTGGGGGCCTGGTTGGGGCTGGCCATGGTGGCTGGGGGGTGGGGGTGGTGGGAGACATGGGTGGGGGCCTGGTGGAGGCTGCCCCTGCACTGCTGGGGGGTGGGGGTGGTGGGAGACATGAGTGGGGGCCTGGTGGAGGGTGCCCCTGGATGCTGGGGGGAGGGGGTGCAGGGGGACATGAGTGGGGGCCTGGTGGAGGGTGCCCCTGCACTGCTGGGGGGTGGGGGTGGTGGGAGACATGAGTGGGGGCCTGGTGGAGGGTGCCCCTGGATGCTGGGGGGTGGGGGTGCAGGGGGACATGAGTGGGGGCCTGGTGGAGGGTGCCCCTGGTGGCTGGGGGGTGGAGGTGGTGGGAGACATGGGTGGGGGCCTGGTGGAGGGTGCCCCTGCACTGCTGGGGAGTGGGGGTGGTGGGAGACATGAGTGGGGGCCTGGTGGAGGGTGCCCCTGCACTGCTGGGGGGTGGGGGTGGTGGGAGACATGAGTGGGGGCCTGGTGGGGGCTGGCCATGGTGGCTGGGGGGTGGGGGTGGTGGGAGACATGGGTGGGGTCCTGGTGGAGGCTGCCCCTGCACTGCTGGGGGGTGGGGGTGGTGGTAGACATGAGTGGGGGCCTGGTGGAGGGTGCCCCTGGTGGCTGGGGGATGGGGGTGGTGGGAGACATGAGTGGGGGCCTGGTGGAGGGTGCCCCTGCACTGCTGGGGGGTGGGGGTGGTGGGAGACATGAGTGGGGTCCTGGTGGGGGCTGGCCATGGTGGCTGGGGGGTGGGGGTGGTGGTAGACATGGGTGGGGGCCTGGTGGAGGCTGCCCCTGCACTGCTGGGGGGTGGGGGTGGTGGGAGACATGAGTGGGGGCCTGGTGGAGGGTGCCCCTGGTGGCTGGGGGGTGGGGGTGGTGGGAGGCATGAGTGGGGGCCTGGTGGAGGGTGCCCCTGGTGGCTGGGGGGTGGGGGTGGCGGTAGACATGAGTGGGGGCCTGGTGGAGGGTGCCCCTGCACTGCTGGGGGGTGGGGGTGGTGGGAGACATGAGTGGGGGCCTGGTGGAGGGTGCCCCTGCACTGCTGGGGGGGTGGGGGTGATAGGGGACATGAGTGGGGGCCTGGTGGGGGCTGGCCATGGTGGCTGGGGGGTGTGGGTGGTGGGAGACATGCATTGTTGATCAGTAGTGCAAGGTGACATGTGGGTTGGCTGGGGGGCATGCCCATGGTGGATGGGCTGCCTGCGGGACATGAGCAGGGGTGCAGGGTAGTTCCCCGTGGTGTGGGCTGCCTGCAGGGGCCGTGGAGGTTGTTGAGCGTACACCTGGGAGGACCCACACGGCCAATTCACGTGTAGTACTCCCCAGAACCCCTGAAATACACATACCCTGCTGAAATCGCGTGTGGAACTTCCCGCGCACCCCTGAAATACACGTACCCTGCTGAAATCGCGTGTGGAACTTCCCGCGCACCCCTGAAATACACGTACCCTGCTCGCACTGGGCCAATCGCGTGTGGAACTTCCCGCGCACCCCTGAAATACACGTACCCTGCTGAAATCGCGTGTGGAACTTCCCGCGCACCCCTGGAATACACATACCCTGCTGAAATCGTGTGTGGAACTTCCCGCGCACCCGTGAAATACACGTACCCTGCTCGCACTGGGCCAATCGCGTGTGGAACTTCCCGCGCACCCCTGAAATACACGTACCCTGCTGAAATCGCGTGTGGAACTTCCCGCGCACCCCTGGAATACACATACCCTGCTGAAATCGTGTGTGGAACTTCCCGCGCACCCCTGAAATACACGTACCCTGCTCGCACTGGGCCAATCGCGTGTGGAACTTCCCGCGCACCCCTGAAATACACGTACCCTGCTGAAATTGCGTGTGGAACTTCCCGCGCACCCCTGGAATACACATACCCTGCTGAAATCGTGTGTGGAACTTCCCGCGCACCCCTGAAATACACGTACCCTGCTGAAATCGCGTGTGGAACTTCCCGCGCACCCATGGAATACACGTACCCTGCTCGCACTGGGCCAATCGCGTGTGGAACTTCCCGCGCACCCCTGAAATACACGTACCCTGCCGAAATCGCGTGTGGAACTTCCCGCGCACCCATGGAATACACGTACCCTGCTCGCACTGGGCCAATCGCGTGTGGAACTTCCCGCGCACCCCTGAAATACACGTACCCTGCCGAAATCGCGTGTGAGACTTCCCGCGCACCCCGGTATACACGCACACGTATTTTTTGTCAGCGGGTGTCCGTGTTTGTGGGTACCCCTTTGCACGTCATTTGTCCTGGAGGGCCACAGTATAGGACATTCATCATGGCTGTACATAGGTGCTATTTGTTGGCGCACCTTTTGGCGCGCATTTCTTCCAGGCGCAGAGACGCTACCGCCTGCTTTCTTGTGGCGGTCGTGTTTGTGCCTGTGCGCTGGTGTGAGCGTGCGCTTTTTTGCCCTATTCTATTCCATGAGTACGTGTTGTAGGCGAGCGTGTGGGCGTTCCGCGCACTTGTACCCTGTACTTCCCCCGTGACGCCCACGTTTTGGCAAGTTGTTCCCCATTCCGAGTGTTACGCCCCGTGTTCCGCCTACTTTTGTTGCGTGCGCCGCGCTATGTGCGATTTTCGCTGTGGCCTGTGCGATTTTCGCTGTGACCTGGCGCACGCAGTTAGATGGCCTGTGCGCCAACGTGCGCCGCGCACTTTTTTATCGCATATCCGATGGTTTTCTCGCGCACGGCCTTCCATGAATCGATGTGCGCTGCTTTTCGTGCGATTTTCGCACTTGCATTGCGATTTTCGCTATTCCACTGCGATTCGCACGTTTTTGCCCACTTGCGCCGCGCTAATTATTCCATGAATCGGCCCGTATGTCTTTTTCCCCTTAGGGGCCTGGGTTCCGAATGCCGGAGATATGACGCTGACCCGAAGTGAAACGTGCAGTTCCAGTAAATGACAGGTAAGTTCTGGATGAGCGTTCGGGTAATGTCTTTGCATTCGCTCATTCAATGTCTTTGTCTTTTTTCCCCATAGGGGCCGAGGTCCGGAATGCCAGGAAGCGACAGGACCCGAAATGAAATGGGAATGACCCAACAGGTAAGTCTTAGAAGGAAACTGAGCTTTTTCTATTCCCTTCCTTCTCTCACCTTGTGTTCTTGTCTTTTTCTCTCTAGGCTCTGGGAAGTGGTTGCGGATCCGGATGATGAAGATGGAGGTGCCCAGGAAAGGTGAGTGAAATGCAGCGCTGCAGCGATCGAAGCGAAATGCTTTTAAAATGATGTCTTCCCTTTCAGGATCGTCGGTGTGAAGTCTCTGTGATGCAGCTTTAGCAGGTAAGGTCTTCTTTCTCCCCAATTCTCTCTTAGCAGGTGACCCAGGATGCTGACAGGAGTGGCTGAAGTCCAGATGCAGGAGCTGACACGGTGAGCGTCCAGCTGCGAGGAGCAGAACAACGCGAAGCGTGAGTTGCTGATCGGGCGTGGTTTAAATAGCTTTGGAAGAAGTTCCAGGTATGTATCCTTCCACCGATCAGGTATGTATCCTTCCCCGACCACACCCAGGGGAAAGTAGTTCCACAGGTAAAGTAGTTCCATTCATGCCTCAAGAGGGCCTGGATGTAGCAGCATGGTCTGCATCAGGTAAGTGCACCTTAAAACACTTGAACACATGTCTAGCTTTATGAGCCTGGCGCCTAAGGCGCCAGGGCAGGGGTCCAACATGAGCCTGGCGCCTAAGGCGCCAGGACTGTGTCCAAAGGGCCCCAGCTTGGGCATGCTGACACTTCCCTGGGGGAAATGATGCCTGCCTCTGGGGTTGTTGGGTCGGACCTGGCTCCTTGGAGGTAGGCATCATGACAGTTTGGCACTGCCGGGATTCGAACCTGCGTCAGCAGGCTCTGCACAGATTATCGGACCAGTGTATGAGATTGTGATGGGGAGACTTATGCACACACCATTAACTCCCATGCTTCAGATGCTCACAAGGCTGTGTCAATCCAGGGGGATGATTTCCATTCATATTTAACTCAGTTAACAAAGTGTATTAAATACCTTTCTCAACAAATTGCTCCACATTGGTCAGAAGAAGTTGACAACAGCACTGCGCCGGAATCTGCAGCTTGCCATCATTGCAATGGTTCCCCAATTACTAAGTATATGTGAAAAGATTTGTACGTAGGTGTAGTGAGATTCAATACAATGGTCCTTACACACCGATATATGCTACTACCCTTGCTGTTAAAGTGAAAGAAGCCATATATTGGGTACATTTGTCTGATGTTAGAAACGCTCCACAAACCTTGCCTCCTACTATAAGTATTTTAACACAGTGTTTTCAATTGATGCTATTGTCTGGTGGTTTTGTTTCTATTGCTACCAGCAAGTATATTATTATTGTTTTGGCAGTGTTTTATTTATTTATTCATTCATTTCTTTCTTTCTGAATTTGTTTAGAGAAATTTACATATTTTGACTGTGATTTTTGCAAACGTTTTTGTTTTTTCAAAGGACCATATTAATGGCCAATTTTACATATGTGTTCCAAACGTAGCTGCAGTACAGTATTGCTTCCACTTATGTATAGGTTTGCTTTCAGTTTCTTTTTATTTATGTCTAGTGCGATTACATGGGTAGGCAATATAAAGGGTTGGTGGGAATGTAGTACATCAGAGGGGTGTACATATTTTAAACGTTTTTGACACTTTTTCAAAGCCAGAACACCAAGTGATGAATATCTAACCATAGTGGTTAACTTTAAGAAAATTAAAATACAGGATACTCTGGTATGGAATTTAAAAATGTTGGTGAGAAGGGGTTTGGAAGAACAAAAGGAGTATGATCAATATAAAGGGTTAGTGTTTGATATAATGCCCAGAATTTAATAACATGTGGTATAGCTATATGAACTCAGAAGGGAAACAGTGGTACAACAGGAGTTGTTGTGTCTGGTCCCTCATCCCCCACGCGTTGGGAGCACCTAAAATGTTAGTACCTCATGAAATATCGTCCTTGGAGGCCAAGTGTTTTTGTGTCGGGTTTGCAGCCTATTTCAGGGCCACAAAGTACAAGTTGTACTAATGGAGAAAGATGAAGAGAGGTGTGCGAAGGATGACAGTGCCCCCAATGCAAGCCACGGTCTATGTTGAAATTGGATGGAGTATTGTTCATATCAAACAGATGAGAAAAGGTGGTGGTGAGCTGTGCGGCAGGGGGATTGGCAGGATTTGGCAAAGAAGTCATATGGAACATTAGTAAGAACTGCTTTGAGATATGGTCTGTGTACATACCTAAACTAACATGGATTAAAGCATGTGAGACTCCAGTAAAAGTGCTACCAGGGGATGAATACCAGTTTTGTTTGAGGACATGGAACTGTTCCAATAGGCACTAACACTAAGTGTAACAAGACAATGTTCATCCCATATCTTGCAAAAGGAACAGCAGCATTAATGGATATGTACTGGCAGTGCTCCAGATAAGATTTTGAGGTGGGAGTATTTTACTCCCTGTTTTTAAACGTTGAGAGTAAATGTGATTTTAATAGAGTAAAAATGACTTTTCTCCTTTGCAAGAGAGTAAAATGTATGTGACATCCAGCAACGCATGCACATACTGTTTGGAAATCCTTACCGTACGGCAGCTTTCTGCATTGCGACAGAATACACCTTTTATTATTTCTCTAATGTCTGGCCATTTGATCTCTCCTGTATATATTTAAATGTTGAAATCATAAAAACCTAGCCAGCTTCAGAGAAATACATTCTGTTTCAGAGGTGGCTTGCAATTACATCCATGTAGATAAAAATCAAAAGAAGCCTTCTGGTTTCTGTCAAGTAACCTGACTTTTGCAATGCCCTCTGCTCTAAACATGTGTGTAAATGTACACAGGAAAATAATAAATCTGTCGTATTTGCAAGATTTTCATGCGTAAAAAGGCCTAGTACGTACCTTATCTGGAGGCCTGTGCACTGGGTTTGTGGTCAACAAGCATACCTGCATCTTCGACCCTCTTCACGAGGTACATACACACCAACAACCTTGCACTCAGCTATTCTGGTGGTGCCAGAAGCACATTTAACAATAGCATCCAAACATGAGGTGTTGCAATATATCTGACTGTCTATCCAGCCCCCCAAGTGAAGAAGAACAAGGGGCCAGTGAAGCTGAGAAGGAAGAGATTGAATTATCTGTCAGAAGAATCATCCAAGCTGCTCAAGGCAATTCCAAATAAATTCCATCTGTACACCAAAACGGAAGACTTCTTCACATCCCTTATATCCCCAGCAATCCAGGCTGCCGCGAATGCCAAGTAGCTGCAGATCATTCGACGGGAGGTGATACAGTTGGTGAACGATACTGAACAAGGTCTTAATACTATCAAAAGTGAACTTGGAGCGATTCGGTTGATGACGCTTCAAAATAGACATGCCCTGAATCTCCCGACAGCGATGGAAGGGTGTGCGTGCAAGAAGATCAGGTTGTCATGTTGCATGTGCATATCATCAAAGCAGCATCACATGTCCTTGCCCCATTTATTACTAACCATATCAATGCCTCCTTCAAAACTGGAGTAGTGCCTGATAACTTAAAAGAAGCTTGGGTCATGCCTACAATTAAAAAAACGACTCTTGACCCTGCCAACCCATCTAACTATAGGTCGATAACAACGGTACCCTTTCGATTAAAAATATTGGATAGAGCAGTCTATCTGTAAATACAGCCATATCTTGAATGTAACAATCTATGGGGATTACGGCAATCCGGTTTTCGACCAAGACACGGCACGGAAACTGCCTTGATTGATCTCACCACCAAAATTCAAGTATTAAAAGACAATGGTAAACTAGCACTCCTATTACTGCTTGACTTTTCAGCAGCTTTCGATTTGGTCAACCACCAAACGCTATGCCACCATCTGAAATCTGCAGCACATTTCTCTGACTCAGCCACATCTTGGATCAGCTCCTTCTTGGCGAACAGAACTATGAGGGTCTTCTCTCCTACTGACTCTGCTGTACCTTTCCCGGTACTTTGTGGGGTTCTGCAAGGTTCCTGTGTGTCCACCACGCTCTATAATGTCTTTACGGAGCCCCTATTCGATATCCTTGACTATCTGGGTGTCACGTATACCAACTATGCCGACGACACCCAGATACTCATTCCCATCTCTGGAGACTATGCAACTGACAGCAAAACCCTTAAGGAAATCTACTCAGTAATACAAGCATGGATGGCACAACATGGTCTTTGTCTAAACAATGAAAAAACTGAGCTGCTTATCCTTGGTACACATGCTAAACTGAAAAAACTAAACACTGCCTTCAAATCATTTACTATAGACGGCAACACGATTACCGTCTCAACTAACACTAAAACTCTTGGCTTTTACCTTGATGCCACCTAATCCCTCTCCAAACAAACTAATGCAGTAGCAACATCATCCGCATATACTTGTAAACTAATCAGCGCCTGCAGGCCGTTCATCTACACACCTAATTGCATCACACTGGCTAGAAGGCTAGTTCTGTCCAAAATTGATTACTGTACGGCCCTCTATTTAGGCACTAGCCGCAAAAACATTAACAAGTTACAAGAAAATTCAGAATAATGCCATCAGGGCAGCCCTCAACATCCCCAAGAAGTCGCATATTTCTGAGACTAGATGCAACCTGCACTGGCTCCCGGTAGAGCATAGAATATCTCTCAAAACTCTTGCCCTAACACACAAAGCCAGGGCCAACCTTCCCCCAGCCTACCTTACTAACCAACTCACGTCACATACGTCCTCAAGACCACTTAGAGTGACTCAAGCAAACACAATGTCCATACCGAGATTCAAATCCATAACTCGGGAGGTGCTAGCTTACCTGTACAGGCATCAAAGCTATGGAACACACTACCTGACTCCCTTAGATCAGAACCCTCCTTCCACTTATTCAAGCGCAACGCTACGCGCTGGCTTCAGGATGCAGATACAATGACAATCTAACCTCTTGATACTAGGCTTGTCGTCGGCCCTACTGTATTTACTGTAAATACTATACTGTTTTATTTAACTGCATCTTCTTTTATTCGACTGTATGTAACTATAACATGTAAACACTGTATGTAACCGTGACGTAACTGTCTGTAACTGTAACATTCTGCAACTTGTTTTAATTGTATGCGCCCGTATGCCCCTGGGCCTGGCTGCGCTTTATAAATAAATAAATACAAATACCCCCAAATGACACAGAGAACAGGTACCTGACACACATCATACGGGCCTTACATAATTTGAAGACTGGAATGGAAAATGATCAGGTGTGCAAGCCAAAGACTGGATCGACACATTGTTCTCATGGGTGCCGCCGTCCCGGCTTGAGACACTGGTCAAGATACTAGTCCCGATCATGAAGCTCCTGTTCATGGTGTTTTGAACATGCCAGATGAAGCTCCTGCCTGAAACTGAAACTGCACTGGTCACCTAGTTACCCTCTGATCTCGGGCCCAGGTCCTCTCCCTGCCAGTTGCACACCTGCACTGCTCCCCTGACAACCCTTGCACTTGGTGTCCGTTTCTGTATCCCTACAGTCCCCCTACCAGCACTTGGAGACTTGATGTGTGCATTTACCCTTTGCACTTTCCGCCAGCTGGCCGCACTTTGCTTTACTGTTTTGATCCCATGTACTGCACTGCCTCCTCCTCTTTCCCCTCGCACGTTTCCCCTCCCCCTCCCCTGCACTTGTGCGATCTCAATGTCACCTGGGCCAGTAAAATTGTTGTCTCTGTCTTCCATTTTTTCCCTCTCCTTTGCCACATCGCGCCTTGAAACACAGGCACGTTATAAATGCCATATCATATCATAATAGTTATAACATAAAGTAGTGCTCTAAGAATAGGCCTGAATCCTCGCTGGCCGTGTGTTGAAGACACAGAACAACAAGGCCTCATCCCTTGCTTGACCATAACATTCCGATTCCCAGGCACGGCAAGGAACACGCACATACACCCACATCAGTTAGGTCTAGTGATACAATTACACAGGTATGTGTGCAGCTGAACAGGCGAAGGTCTGTAGCCATTACTAAGATCATATTCCTGGGAGTTAAGGCAGAGGTCTTGGAATGCCAAAACACGACCCAAGATTGAAGGCACTAGCGCCCCCAAGAATGATGGTCATTCCATTTGAACTACCAGATGTGCAGTGAAATGGGCCCTAAATCCTTCGCGAACTGAATTGATTAGTGGGATACTAGCATTACTCTTGGGGATGGGAACTGATAAAGGGGAACGCAGAGAACAACATGATCTATGATTCGTGCCAGGGAGAGCTAAGAGTGATGCCCATACAGTGTGGAGGGCAAAATGGAGGCGCCGATGTGAGAAGAGGGTTGCTTTGTGCGCAAGGACCAGGCTGACCCCAAAGTTGACTCCCGAGTTCATGTTGATAACCAGGTGCATGTCGCATGGTTAGGATTATAGGTAGAGTGTTGCCAGTTGAATTTAACCAATTGCTTTGCAGTGTTCCAAGACGGACGAGAACTTTACCCACATGTGGTGAAGATGGAAGAGAAGACAGTGGGTTGTATTTTCTTAGTCTGATCGCTGGGGAGTTGCCCTACATTGATTACACTTCTTGTTAACCCTTGTGTCACATAGAGCTTTTTTATATAGTTCAAACCTTTTAATGACATGACACATTTTGAGACTCCGTTTATCTCTAGTCCCTTCCAATGATTAAACCTTTGTCCAATATTTTATTGTTCAGTGATTTTAATTATTGGTTTAATGATGGCACATATCTTGCTGCTTCTTCACTTAATCAAGCTCTTGTTGAGCTTGGCTTTCTGCAGCATTTTATGGCCTCCACCCATGGGGAAGGTCACATACTGGACTGGATCTGTACTTATGAAATTACGATTAATGATCTCACCCTGTCCGTGGTTAGATCATTATTTTTTTAAAGTTCTGTTTGCCTACCCCTAACCTCAAGCCACGTATGTGGCATGTTAATATCGATGTCACAAAGTATTATTTGCGCAGAACTATAAAAGATTTTTTTCTTCACTGCTGCATACCCCATCTGTGGTGTTTGTGTCTTTAACATCTGTACAAGACATTGTTGTCTATTATCAGCACTCACTGATCTTAGACATTTATTAGATTGCTCCTTTAAGAGATTGTAAGATCTGTGTCACTTCCAATAAACAATCGTGGTTTAAATCTGATTTAAATAAATTAAGATCCAAGAAAAAAAATGTCACAAAAACTGGTTTAGATCTCTTCTTCAGACTAAGTGTGTGAAAATGCATGAAAATAAAGAGTGTATCAAAAGAATGTCAGAATGGCAAAGAAAGTGGCTCACCGCTTCCTTCCCCAAGTTCATTTCACTAGGGCTCTTACAAAGTTCCTTCAAGGTCGATAGTATGCACAGTTCAAAGATTTCTGATAAATCTGTTGGGCTACCCTCTCCTATTTCAATGCCAGTTCAACATGCATCACAGGTCTCTTCAATGGATTGTTTTGTGTTTCCGTCACCCGGCTTCACAATTCTCAAACAGATATTCACAACATTCCTTCTTAGTTACTTTCACAGGCTGCCCTTGCCTGTCTACAAACACAAACATGGCTAAAACACTTTCCAGCTAAACAGCTTTGCTTCACAGAGCTTGGGGAGAACTCCCTTCCGAAACCTTTGTACTTCTCTTTCACAATGTTCACCTGTCAGAGACCTTTGTGGCCGCATAGTATCACTCCCATGCATGACCACTTTGACAGCAGGTTCCTTATCATTATCGCCTTGACAGAGACTTTTGCAACCGCACAGTATTCTCACGCATATGCATGGGCACTCCGACAATAGGTTTGACTTCTCAATGTAGGTGCCTCTTGCACTTGGTTTTGCAGAACGGGCCCTCGGCCACTCTGTTCCTTATTTCACGAAAGCATATAGTTCATTAGGACGGGCCCACGGCCACTTTGTTCCTCGTTACACAAAATACCAATTCACTTTCACATTAGCCTTTCGAGATCTCTGCACACTCTCTTTCCTTCATGCTCTTTCCTACAATGGCATTCAACACATTTCTCTTTGATCATTCAGAAACTTCAAGGCCTAAGAATGATTACTGCACTCGCTTGTTCCCTTCCTGCCTTGGATGCTGTGTATAAGTGCTGTATAAATAAACAATTACAATTATTCATTGTTCTGTTATCCTTCAAGAAGCATTTAACAACATGCCTTCACACACGGCACCGCTCTGTTACTTTTTTTCTCATCGGCTCCCTTGCCGGCTACATACATTCAAGCTTTCAGTTCAATGTCTTTAACCTTCAATGCGTAGCCTTGCATGCTTAAATCTTTCCTTCTTTCACCTCTTGGTTGCTTTAGTTTTAATGTTGCTGTTACTCAAACTGTAACTTTAATAATGTCATTCATCCTTGTCTTTATTTGAACAATTCGATTTTGCTCCCACTTTACTAGCGCCCCCTCGGCAGCATCTTTTCCGTTCAGCGATCTTGGGGGTCTTGGGGGATTCAATTTGTCACAATGTTTCTCTCTCGTGCCGCTCGAACGCTTATTCTTTACTGTTTCAGCTTCACACACGTACCGGGTTTCTCTCCACATTATAAACTCACTGGTCAGCGTGCTCCTCTGGTTGGGATTCCGCTTCAGTCAGCATTGGGACTGGGTCTCTTACGCTGCCCCTCTGACAGCTGGACTTCAATACCTTGCCCAGGAAAACAAGCACTTTGCTGAACACGGCCAGCAGGCTGCAGTCTGCCTTTCTCGGACTCTCAGAAGACACGGATCCCTAGCCATGCTGCAGCCGCTCATGCATACCGTGCCAGCGCTTCACCACTCCGCTCTCCTCTGGACTTTCCAGACTTCTTCTGCTGCTTCCTGCTTCTTGGCTCTCCTGGTCCACACTGCATCCCCAGCTCATTCGATTTGTTATTTCCGGCCCCACTCTTTATACTTTGGTGGGCAGTTAACAAGCTTCAGATGTTTGTGATTGAAATCCCATGCCTGACTCCGCCTGTCCTTATTAATCGGACATGGCTATAGAGGCGGTAGGGCTTCTTCTGTTTGTACCTTCCTCTCTTCAATGTTATCCCTTTGGGTAATTTCCATCACTCCTGGTTGGCTCTTCCTCGTCTCAGTACATGGGTAACTCAGCAGGGAAAGGGAATTGTAGTGTTCCCTAGGGATTGTGGGGAAATTGGGGAAATTACTGTCAGGAAAAGGGGAAAAAATATGTTGTAGAAAACGGGGTAATGTGCTTCATTCCATTTTCCCTGTTGTGGGACGCCTTCTCTTTATCTCAATACCTGTTGGATATGAGGAGGGAGAAACTGAACAGTAATGACAATATCCCATAAAGGTTGAGGGAGAGTGGGGCGATGGATAACTATAAAGGGGGGATACCATGTCTTGGCTAGGGTATTTCCATGTAAACAACCCCAGGCTCCCCTGCCCAGGTGATCCTCCCTCGCTCGTCCACCCGCAGGGTTGAAATCCAAAAGCGACAGCCCTTCCCTGGCCACCTGAATAGAGGAATTGCGGGGTCGACATTGGAGAATACCCCTAGGTTTCTCACATACCCTTCCCCTAAACACCTGGCCTTCAGCCCAAGGAACATTCAAATATGAATTGTTGGGGTTGGATTTACAACTAGTCTGTCCTTCTGGGGAGGTCTTGAATTGTTCCGTAGGTGAAATAGGGACACAATTCTTGTTAAAATTTAAGGGACAGAACCTTGCGAGGTGACCGCTCTTGCTGCAAGAGTAACATGTATGGTTTAAGGTGGAACAACTCTGTCCCTCTTCGGATTTCCCTAGTAATATGGCCTTTTGGCAATAAATATATAGCATGTCCTTCTCCTCAAGGTTGGGTCATTTTCTTTGCCCTGCTCCATTTTCATATCTTCCCTGGTCAGTCCCCCTTCCCGTTAGAGTCCCTGCTCAATGTGATGGTTAGATCGCAAATGTGAAACCATGGGACTTAAGGATACCCTATTCCCAGATCTTATCTTGGTATACAAAACCCCCTTTCCTTTCCATGGAACATCTTCAAAAGAAGGTGGTGTCCCTGGAATGACATTTTCATAAGGAGGATTGCATAGATCGGAAATCTCTTCTCTCTCACTTTCTTGGGCCTCTACCAATTTGCCCTCCAAATTCTTTGAAAGAGGTAACTCATAAGCAGGTCTCCCAGATATTAAGACCTTTCTTTCCTTGTCCTGTGCATCCATAGGTTCTTCCTCTCTATTCAGGGGCAGAATTCTAGGTCATCTGTTCAATCTCCAGAGAAATAACATTGTTCTATGTGGAAGGATACTGATTCGATAAGGGGAGTGTAAGAGGATACAAAAAATGTTTCTTCTTTCATTTAAGGTGGCATGAAACATTTTCTGGGAAGGTTGCCACCCTCTTCCCTAATTTAGTCTGAGATCGGTTCCCCTGATATCTACCCCCTTGGATTGTCTGAACCTTTGTCACTGGCAGCTCTTCCGACGTTGGACATAGATTCCATATTTATATACTCAACATCCCTTTTTGGTGAGCCTTGGAAAGACTTCTCCAAGGAAGAGGGTTTGTTTCCTCACGAATCGCTAGAGGATTCCATTTCCATTATTTCTCTGACAGGTATCCATGGGGAGGATGGTCCCGGTTCTTCCTGTTCTAAGGATCATTGTCTTGAACCGTCTTCCCTCTTTTTCCATAAGGATTTTAATCCATCTCCCGTAGAGCTTGATGATATAGGAGACAGAATGGGCTCACAAATTAAGTCATCCCCATCAGATAGAAAAACAGGTTTTTGTAAGTCTCGGGAGGTATCATGACTAGTAGGTTTTTGCTCACTTTTTGTTTTACCTCCAACCCTGGATTGAATATGGGTATTTTAGTGGAAGAAATTGATAATTCTGAGAAAATGAGATAGATAAATTCTCCATTTATAGGTTCCATAGTTGGAGTAGAGTATAAGAATTGGGTTTATAATTCGCTTTTGTATTTTCAACATGAAGAAAATTGTTGGGATTATTGACAAGAGATGGTTCTGGGGAAGATGATTCCTGTTCTCTAAACTCACGAGGACAGTATCCTGAAGGGAATTTTAACTCTTTCCCTGAAGAATCTGACTTCTCCAAGGAAATGAGCGGATGGTCAGGTTATACCCTATTGTTGGAAAAAGGTGTGGTTTGCAATATCCTATCCCTCTTAGGGTGAATTATCTTCATGGAATTACTGGAGAAGTTAAGAACTAATCTCAAGTCATCTCCACAGGCAAGGAGAGGTAGTATTTTTAAACCTTGCCTACAGGACAGTATTATATAGACCAACATACTGATGGGAAAACTAATGTATAGTTCCAGTGAGACCCTGATCTCATCTCTCCCTGGTACTACGTGGTCTTGGGGACATATGAGATGATAAAAATTCCCTTCTACCCATTTCCTCTCAGGGAGAATAGCTTGTGGAGTCAAGGGATGAAAGGTGATCCCTATTCCATGGTTTAGATGCTCATGTGTCTGTCAGGGTTTACCTTGGAGCCTTGGTTTGTCAGGGGGCTATATTTTAGGAGGTGGTGTTGTCTAGTCTGGTGGGGTCCCCAACTTATTTCAGTTGTGCCGCATCCCAGTTTTGCCACCATATGTGAGGCAGGCATGGTATTACAAGTAAGGAGTGATTTGTAAACTGGTTATACACTCCAGATAGACCCTTAGCACTCACCACAGAGTCTTCCTAGACTAGACATAACAATCTATACATAAAATGTTTCACATAAAACCATCAATACATTCATTGATTGCACAAAAAACACATAGGCCTCAGAATTAATCAACTATTGGTCCAGTTGTGTTGTAATATGAACAGCCCGACATGTTTCAGTTCCTAAAATTGATTAATGGAGCCTTGTTTAGGGGCTCAAACGCCACAATTTATATGTAAGTTGATGGATGCCCAAACTGGTCTCCACAGCGTAGCAACCACACCAAAGAACTAGAGGATAAAAAGGAAAGGAAAGGACAGACAAGTCACCAATTTCTTAAGTGTACCACACCAAAGAAAACATGATTCACAGATTGCACCAACCATGGAAAGCAATCAAATTAGTGCTCATTACTGCACCATCAAACAACAAAGTTTGACCATAATACCTGCTTTTGCTGCTTGGTATTCCCTTTAGTGCATACATGCACTCATGCTCCTCAAAAGTAGGGCAGATAGACATTTCATTAGGGTCTCATAAAATGGCCCACAGCAGAACACTACAAAAAACAGAAATAGATACCCTGGGTCAAACGCACAGCCCATATTATTTCATTCAAAAAAATCTCTAATGTTACTTCTCCAATATCAAGCAGAGACACTACCGACCTGATAGATGGAAACCAAGCAGACTAGCTCCTATTAGTCCTAACTGCACTTGGATCTGTTCCCAGCACTATCTGAAAAAACAACAAAATACTCATGACTCAATCCTCTGCCCCTACACAAGCAACCTCAACTTCAAACATACACCATAAAAGTGCTCCTACGCACTACACCTAAAGTCTCAAGATACCATCAACAACTATAGAATTCTGTCAAAGTCAAACTACAACGTGAATGGTGTCAAACCGTATCTTTGTTGAAGCCTCTTTCCGCTACATGTATTCACCCAAACAGGGGTGGGGTATCCTTCCATTCTAAAAAAGCAGGATTCAGTCTGCTGTGTTCCCCTGTTGGAAACAAACATCTCTGTAAATGACTCCCATGTATCTCCAATGCAACACAAGCCCTGCCATCATTAAGCATTAATAGATTTCAAGTGGTAGTTTACTCCGCCGTGTTCCCCATTAGCCAACGGGGCTTCCGCACTGCTATAAAACATGCCATTTTTGTAATACTACATGCCAACGTTTTCGCGCCCACTGCTAAAAACTTAACGCTATAGTGGCTTCATGGAAAACTTTTACCTGCCGTTATCTTGCGGCCCACTATTAGCCGTCCTGTCTCAATAACAAGCTAATCCACAGCTGCTCTAACAGATGTTTGCAGTCATATCCAGCAGCAAAATGATAGAGGAAGGACTTATTTTTCGAATGCAAAATGCACACTACATAGCTAAAAAGCCTGGCGCCAGTTTAACAGGGGTTTCACTTAGGGGCTTTAAATCCAACAGGCAATTAACGCTTCCGCCTAGGAGACCAGGATACAATAAAATAGACCCCCAATGGTACTTAGAATATTAAATCTGTGTAACGCACCCAAAAGGTCTAACGGTGAGCGGAAACGATAAACATACATTGGTGATCAGTTTACCACAGACCAGCTAGAAATACATTCCCATTTCACACTTAATGGTTAATAGCCATATTTATCAGGAAAACAATGTGGAAAATGTGACCAAACCTGGTAAAAAAAAAGGGCAGTGTTAGAGCATTATTCGTTGTGATATGGGCACATTATGCCACTCAATACCCTAGTTGAGACCCATAATATGACTACTGGTTTTGAAAATCATCTTTTGTTCAAAAGTCAAGATTCTTTGATTGATCACTTCCTTATTGGGACCATAGATTTTCTTCAAAATGACCCACTTGATATTATGGTGGGTGTGTCCCTTTTCCATATAATGTTTAACGAGGGGGGCCTATAAAATGTTGTTCCTGACGCAACTGCAATGCTCTATCAATCTGATTTTGCATTTTCTGTTTGTTTTACCAAAGTATCGGAGCCCACATGGGCATACGATCATGTACACCACATTATCACTGTTACAATATGTTTGTTCTTTGATGACCCATTTTCCCTCTAAACCAATATCTACTTCAGTGGTCTTCATTGGGAATAGACACAACACATTTTCCACAGGCAAAATGACCCACCACTGGGGCCACATCCCACAATGTGGATTGTTTGTCCTTTCCTTTTTATTCTTCAGTTCTTTGGTGTGGTTGCTTCACTGTGGAGACCAGTGTGTGCATCCGTCAACTTAAATATACATTGTGGCATTTGAGCCCCTGAAGAAGGTTCCAATAATCAAGTTTAGGAACTGAAACATGTCGGGCTGTTCATATTACAACACAACTGGGCCAATAGTTGATTTATTCTTAGGCCTATGTGTTTTTTGTGCAATCAATTAATGTATTGATGTTTTTATGTGAAAACTGTTTTGTATAGATGTCTAGTGGGTGCTGTATGGAATGTTACATATTGTGCAACATTACCTTTTTTAATTGATAACTTTTACAATAAAAGTATATGTTTTATAATGACTGCGCATTGAATATATGTAGATGTCTGGAATAGGAGTCACCAATATGAATTTGTTTCATCTGTGTTTTGCAATTCTCTCTTTCCTATATATCCAGTATATGGTTTCCCAGGCAGTAGAGAGGAAGACTCTGGTGAGTGCTACGGGTCTATCTGGGGTGTGTAACCAGTGTATAAATCACGTTGTGATGCCGCTTTAGGTTTTGATGGTTTGTTCATTAATTACCATTACACTGCAGCAAATAGTAGTCCTGGGTGTGTGAAAATGTTGGTGGTGTGATTTTGTATAATACCTACAGTAATAATGACAACCCTTTCAGACAACTGTCTGGCTTACAGTGAGTAGTATGTTCTCAAACATTTAGAATCTGTTTCAACCTTGTTTGGAAGTGATAACAATGAGATACCTGTTGATAACGACCAATGGAATTAACGTATACAATTAAGAAAACGCTTGGTGTGAACCGAGCTGCATGGAGCTATAATGCTTGAGTATTTAAAGAATCAGTGTCTCCCACAGGGTCTAATAGTAAGGAATGAACTTCATACTTTTTTGGACAATAAGGACTTCAAAATCAAATGGAGCTACGTAGCGAATAAATGTGGCTGGGATTTGCTCATTCTCATTATAGATACTGCCAATGAAGTGTCGAAACAAAGTAGATCTGAATAAGATTCAGGAAGACATAAAAAAAGAATTCAATCTTGTTATCTTCAAAAACAAACTGGAACTGCATCTGAAGGAGATGACAGAATTTAAGAATGACACTACAGTGGAGAGAATAGAAATAATGAAGAAGACCATTCAGTTTTTCAAACATGAGAAAGCATTCCCATATATTACAGACAACCATAAGTTTGGGAACAGCTATGGTGACCAGAGTCGCACCAGAAATGTCAATGTTCATGATACATCGTATAGCTGAAGCGAGGACGGAACAGGAGATAATGGCAGCAATACAGCTAAGAGCCAGTACCGCAGTGGCTGAACAGAACTCTAGATCACAGAGGGCCGAAGGCAATAGAGGGAGAAACAGATCCAAAATGAAACGCATTTCTTCTTTTTTAGATCAAGGCCATCAGCATGGAACCAGGAACAACGGACAAATGTGCACAAGGAGTCAACAACAGTTGTAGTTAACTTGTCTATCTATGTATTGTCAATTGAAGAGGATGAAGTCTTAAATAAAGGGGTGAACTTTGTGGCGACCAAACAACATGACCCTTTGAATTTAGAACAGAATTTCAGGCTTTCATGCGTAAGATACACTTACAAGAATGTTTGAGATCAATACAACTATGTATCCGAAAATTGTAGTGGACTCAGAAATTCTTCCACTTTCACCACTTCTTTCCATACTCATTCAGTAGAATCTTTGGTTTTTGAAAGAAAGGTATTGGAAGAAGTAAAGAAACTGGAAGATAAAGAGAGGAACATCCATTCCAATTTCAGCAAAAACCAGAGGGATTTGATGATGAAACAACTTCAAAATCAACACATTACCATACGACAAGCAGATAACGGGGGGGGTGATTGTAGTAATGAATCGTAAGCATTATGTCACTGAATGTATGAGACTTCTAGCGGATGGGAATAGTTATCTCATTTTGACGAGGGACATCACACCCATCATGATCATACATATTCAAAATAAAGTTACAAGGGCTTTGGAAAATGGTAAGATTGGAAAACAAGAGGCTGACGTTTTGATGAGAAGCAATGGGAGGACCGCAGTGTTCTATATCTTACCCTAGATACATCAAAATCTTATAAACCCTCTGGGTCGTCCCATTGTATCGGGAGTTAACTCTATTTTGGAACCTTTGTCCAAAAATGCGGATATCTATCTAAGACCCTTTGTTCTGGCTATGAAGAGTTATTTGAGGCACACCAAGGATGCTATCAATAAGATCGAAGGCAGCACATTTGACACTAACATGTATTGATATAGCTACTTTGGAGGTAGTGGAAGAAATATTATTGGGTAGAGAGGATGACCATCTAGGCAGTAATGCCTTCATCCTTTGGTGTGTGGAATATCCTTTGACAAAAAATGTCTTCCAATTTCAGGGTACCTTTTACCAACAAGTTGAGGGTACTGCTATGGGGTTAGTAATGGACCCTAATTCAGCCAATTTATATGTTGAATTCTTAGAAAAAAGACAGTGTATAACAACAGTAATCCATTCAAGAATCATATTATACAATGGCTGCGATATATATATATATATATATATGATATTTTCACCGTATGGGAGAGTCCCCTTTTGGTAGCCAATCAATTTGTGATGTGGCTCAATACCAAGAACAATTTTTTGAAGTTCACCGAAGAGATTAGCAAGGATGAAATACATTTCTTGGTCATTACGGTTTTCCATTATGAGGGCAAACTTTGGGTCAAATCTTTTAGCAAACCTATCAACCGGAATGCTCTTCTACGTTTCTCGAGCCATCATGCTAATCATATCAAGGCTAATTTACCCATTGGTCAATTTTTAAGGCTAAATCGAAATAGCAGAATGAAACAGGCTGGTGCTAACACTTGGGCTAAGAAACTAAGAGTTAGAGGCTATCCATGTCGATTGGTTAATAATCCAGCTAAGAGTGCCTCCAATAACAACTAAGAGGCTCTCTTGGAAGATGGGTACCGGAAAGAGAATACGGGAACAGGACTGGTCTTTGTTAATACTTTTTCAGAGCTTTCGTACAGTATAAAATCTGTGATTATGAAAACATTTAAAAAGATCTTCACTAAGAAGGAAACAATGCCATTGGTAGCTTTTAAGAGGAGTCAGAACATTATAAACATAGTCATGAGGAAAGATATTACTGACAAACCCTTAAAGGCAATTAAACAATCCACATTGTGAGGTATGGCGCCAGTGGTGGGTCATTTTTCCTGTGGACAATACGTATTGTGCCAATGCACAATTAAGACCACTGAAGTAGATATTGGTTTAAAGGGAACATGGGTCATCAAAGAACAACCACATTTTAACAGTGATAATGTGCTGTACATGATCTTACGCCCATGTGGGCTGCGATACTTGGGTAAAACAAACAGAAAATGTAAGACCAGATTGATAGAGCATTGTAGTTGTGTCAGGAACAACATTTTACAGGGCCCCTCATTAAACATTTGGAAAAGGGACACACCCATGATAACATCAAGTGAGTCATTTGGGGTGTGTAGATTGTGGTGAGATTACACCACCTCATGTGTTTTCATCTTTAAAGTACAGAATCCCTTTAGCCCCAACAGCTGCCATTGCTAGGCCGTGGTCTCCGGTTTGTGGAGACATTACACCACCTCATGTGTTTTCACCCACAATCCCCAACAGTGAGCTAAAGAAGTGATAATAATTACAGACCCGCCCTTAAGAGACAGCTATACTTATCACAGACTCTCCCTTAAAAATAGAGTTTAAAGAATTTGTATATGCCTCCATTATTTGTGGGTTCATTGATCCCCCTAAACCCCCAGATTTTTTCTTGCACAGGGCCACATGGCGTAAACAAACGGTCATGTGCAGCTAACATTGTTAACATGCCGCATAATAAACCATCACTTGCAACACATACCTCTAAACATGTTAATACACCAAGCGGCAGGGTGACTGTTCCAGGCTGTAAAAGGGGTGGCGCTGCTAAGCGATTATTTGTTGTAGATGTATCAGATAGTGAAAAAGGAAAACATTTAATAGGCTTACAAAACAAAGTAAACCTATGAGACCAGAGGTATAGATTAAAGTATAATCCTACTGAAAAAGCTCTAGTTGATATGCATAGTGTGGGATACATTGACCCACTCAGCAGAATTCCCATCCATAACCAGGCTACACTTCAGGAGTTAACAGCTAAATGGCTGCGCTGGCTCCTTTGAGCACCATTGCCTCGCATCAAAACTGTGTTTGCAGCTACAAAATGATGTCTGCACTGTCTTGCCAAGCACCTATTGGGCAAGTTGGAACAGTGAGCACACCGAGAAAGGTTTCGAGCGTGTTTTCTTGCATGCACCAAAGAAGCGAATTGAAAAGTAGCACTGCTCTGATGCTTGCTAAACAGTTCACATTGAAAAGGGAATATTTCACATTGAAAAGGATGCTTCCCTGACGCTATTTTCATCTGTTTAACATCACACTGCTGTTATCAGTGAGGCCCTGCCATGTCCATCCATATTTAGATTGTGCTCCGGCAAAATAGAGCATTATCCCTGAATGACAGGCTGTGTCAGACAGATCTGGGAAATCAACAGAAACTTTACTTGCAGCCATACGGAAGACCGCTTGACTTTTGTGCTACAAAATGTCAAAAATCAATGCTTCAAAAGAAACCCTAGCTCTCTGGGCATATGTCAATTTCAGTGGACCTGTGTCTTAAACAGATTGCTGTATAAGAAAAACTGACTAGGGCTGCAAAACCATGTTGGGAATTCAGATGCAAGAGGAAACCTTTTAAAAGGGACATGTTAAAATGTGCTTTTGTAAATAAGAAAAAAACCTGTTTTAAAAGTGTAGTGTTGGATAAGGCGCTGTACTTGCTTAGCAATGTAAAGGGGTTTTTGCCGGGAAACATACATGGGATGTTTTATTTCAACAGGCTTGCTTCTGATTCAGTACAAAATAAAGTAAAGAAATAAAAGCATTGGCTATACTGAAAAATTAGCCAAACAGGGTTTCTACCATGGCTCAAGGGACAGTTGGGGGCTGACAACAGGAGTGGCCTTCCCCCCAACAGGAGCCACAAGGGATTTCTGGGACACCCACGGGTTAATTATGCCCTTTGAAACTCTGAATAGACCAAGAGGCAGCTTATTTAACACGCTCGTCAGAATTCTGTCTGTGCTCCAGTTTGACACAATAGATTCTGGGATGCCTACGTGTGACTTTTGACAAAAACCTCCCCTCAACTTCTACTGGGGAGCTTCAAATCCAACTCCAGAGCAGCCTTGTAAGTTATGCCCTTATTTGGTAGACAATGATGGTCATCTGGCTCCAAAGGCTATTGTATTAATACATTTCAAGACTATTTATCTCCGAAATTGGACAACGCAGTAATACGAAAGTTTCACAATGTAGATGCAATTTTGGTGGCTTTAATTCAAGACGTGGTAGCCTTCACTGGCAGATTGGCGACAGAAATGGAAGAGAATTAGATATTCTGAGGAAAGTGCATATGGTGACACTTTGAAATTCAATACTCACATTCCTTATGATAACATGTACACATGTATAAAGTTACAGAATTTTAGCGAACATTTTTTTCATTGAAAATGAGACAAACATATTAGACAGACGAAACTAAGTCCTACAACCTTGAGAGTTGGAATGACGTGATCTGTGTGAAATATGTCATCTGCCTATGTAATTTGCAAAAATGCCCAAACTATAAAAATGTGGGATTTATGTTAAGATTGATTTTTGGCAAAAAGGACTGTGGGATGGCTTATTGTACCTCATAAAACACAAACCCATAAACTGAGACCCCTCCTTGAGGAGGCAACCAAAATAGGCTGATCAATCCGGTTCTTGGGGGTAGGTCTAGCTTAGTTCTGCCCAACAAGAATCCCTGTGATGTCACGCGCCGTATAAATAAGGGGTGGGAGCTCACAGGGTGGGATACACTCTCCTTAATTTCCAGCGCCTGCATATCCAGACATTCCAGATCCAATTTTGCAAGATTACAGACTCTACTGCCAGGCCAAAGCATAGCTGACCCTATCCCAGCAAGGACAATGATCCAGAAACCCCACTAAAAATCCCAATAACAAGTGGGAAAATCTGTGGTAACTTTTGGGAGTATCCTGTGACCAGACCAGCTTTTTGCCAACTACCTGAATGCCCACTGTACCCTTGCCATCCAGTGACCGGACTTGCCCAGCTGCTTGCTGTTAGTCGAGCCGCCATCCTGTGACCAGAGCCCTTTGAGTCCAGAACCCGGTTGGCTGTCCCAAATCCCAAACTCCAGCGCGGATTGTGAGTATTTCCCCATCCCATAGCAACACATAGCCTATCCCATTTTGATATTTTGTCTTTGTCCTATTATCTAAGTAATCCATCCATACCCTGGTAACTTGTTAAGACAGTTAGAATTCTCTGTGCATTCTGTCTCGATTTCCTAGTGTTAGCGCCATACTTTCATTCATCCCATCTTGTAACTCCTTAGCAATATTTGGATTAAATAAATTAATTCTCCCTAAGAAAAGAGGCACACTACGTGAAGGGCTACAACTGCAGCGTAACTTTTCTATTCACGGGTGGCGTTCCCCTTTTCTAGCTATCAATCTAGCGTAAGTGAAATTTGTCTTTTTCTTTCCAAAACTGTTTTTCTCTTTTAACTGCTTAATTTTCCCAAAAACCGAACCACCTTCCACTCTGAAAATCTCATCCAGTTCTTCAGCTAGAGCTATTCTTTCACTTCTATATGATCCCTGTGATGTGCATCTATTCCCCAACCTAAAAAACGCATTCCGATTCTGATTATTTCACCTGTTTTTAAAAAAAACGTTTTGACATTCAAAACTGTAAAATTTGTAAAATGCAACTTTTCCATGTGTGAGTGTGACTATACTGAGTTCTCACTTTGAAATGGCTTTTGAACTGTATGCCTTTGGTGATACCTTGCCTTAGAGTTGCTAGTGAGATAACATCCCTGATACTGTGATAAAACATATGTACATCCTTATTTAATGACACATTTAATTAATTATTTGTCAAATTCCGAGTGACATTTTCTGCAATTGCAAAGGGTTTTTTGCCTCTTATTCTGTGAGGGAAGGTCGGATTTTGATTCTGTTTGCAGCCTAATATCATTGACTCCTTGCTGCTCCTTTCTATCTACTCATACGATTCATGGGGGCATGAGGGAACAAAATCTTAACTCGTGCTATCTATCCTAATTAAAAAAGTGCTCCTATTCATTTGTGCTTTGGATATGTTCTTGTAGAAGGTTAACCAAGTGTATTTCAGTAGTTTTCATTGTAATTATCACCCCATTGGGGATTGCTTCCCAATATAAAAATGGTGTGATTTTCTTTGAAATTAAAATAAACTATTACCGCCTGGTTCATGGTCCAGTGTGACCCAGGGTATTTGTAAAAGGGGGTGTGAGACCGGTTGGGTACCAGCTCAATTCGAATTTGTTGAAAATAAAGAAAAAGCATTCCTATTGAGCACTACAACCTAGGCTGAGACGAAGTGTCCTGGTCCGGTGTGCGACGCCCGATTGGAATCCTTCACAAACTGGGGTCTCAGGCCGGGAATTGGGATTGTTTATTCACCGTGACTGCTTAACACAGCAGGCTAACCTTCAGGATAGTGATACTTTGTGTGGTTGGAACACTGTATTATGCTGTAGAAGCGCCTCCCCAAAACAAAAATCCTAAGTATCAGGCCTGTGTATAAAATTAAAGCTAAATCAACCTCAAACTAGACAAAAAGCAACAGAATACAGGTTACCCTGATAAATAAATTAATAAAGAAAGAACCCTTTCCAAAATTACCACAGTAGAACTCAAGATGGCTAGGGAGCACCTTCTGCAAAAGTTGTCAGAGGTGAATGGCCAGAGCAAGATGAAAAAGTCTGGCTAGAAGAAATGATGCAACAGGTCACCGTCATGGACATGGACACGTGGCAGGATGGTGGACTATTACGTCACGCTTTGAGCGAGTTGTACATGACTCCGAAAATTAAAGAGCAGCAGATTAAAATTGTCAGAATAACGGCCTACATGTATCTCCATATGGTAGTGATGCGGGAAAAGCATGGAGAAAATGCAACTCTTGCGCAAAATCAATCTGAACTCTTAACAAAAATCCAAACTGAACAAAAATTAGCGGAACAAAAATTGCAAAAGAGCCAATATTCTGAGGCAGAATCTGGAAATTACATTAACCAGCTAACAGAGGACTTGGCCCTACAACAACAGAATAATTCAGACAATGAGGCCCAATTAAATGCCTCAAGAATGGAGTGTCAGGAAAAGGTTGACTCTTAGAAACTAAATCAACAACTAAAATATAAAAACGTTTGCTCAGAACAAATAACCATGTAACAGAAGCAGATTGAGAAAGTGGAAGAGGAAAATAATAAATTAATTATGAGAGAACTCCACTCTCAATCAGCATTTGATGAAGAGCGCCAGAAATCAGGCGCCATAACACAACAAAGGGATGACCTGGCTGAACAAAGGGGCGCTCAGTATCAGGAGAAAGAGGCCCTATACATGGAAATTTGCCGTTTAAAAAAACAATCTGAAGAGAAGGGAGCCAGACCTCCAGGGACTGACTGACATAAAAGAAGAATGTGATAAATTAATGGGACATAGGAGACAAATGGGACTCGAGTTAGAGCAGTCCATAGAGGTTCTAACTGTGCAGAAAAAGGAGGTTTACCTCCAACAACAGAAATTGTCTCATTGTTCCCAAACCATAAGGCAGCGCAAAGAGACAATGGGGCCCTCTCTGAGGAGAAAGAGGGGCTACACCAGGAGGTGGCAGCTCAAGAGCAGGTCTTAGAGGCCAGTAAAGCCCTGATAGCAAAAGTTAGGGGCTGAGAAGGAGAAACTTGCGAGGATGGAGAATGAGGGTGATAGATTTAATCCAAACTGGAGGGACCCTGAACAAGTAGAGAGGGACAGGGTAACCCCTGATCATAGTATGAAGGCCTCTGTACTAAGGGACTCGAACCGCTTTAATACCGTGTGCACTGCTGACTTCAGGTCTACTGGTTCACATGAGCCAGAAACCATGAGGCCGGCAGAATTAAATAGGCCGAGCATAATGGAGCTGGCAGGTCAGCGCCCCCTAGAAATTGATGGACGGGCGTCCCTGTACAGAAACAAAAATATTAAGGCTGATATCTCTGACAAGGAAGTCTCCTATTAGGAGAAAGTCGGGGAATTAGATCTGCAGAAATACTACATCCTTAGGGACCAGTTGGTTCATTTTGCAGAAAAACAATCAAATGAGGCCAATAAAGAGCATTCTGAAGACCTCCACCCAATCAGGGCAGTGGGGGGATCCTCTGCCAACCCTGGAAGCAGGGAGGAGTTAGAAGACTACTCTACTGTGCACCACAGGGGAGAAGAAACTAGGCCCCACCATTCTACGAGCCCCTCCCAGGCTCACAGAATCAGAGAGCGCCTAGAAGATCATGAGGGGTCCTCAAACAGTAGCGCCTCTGAGTCTGAGGGCGAGTGGACCCAGGTAAAGCAGCAAAAGAAGGCAAATAAACTAAAAGAGAAAGACCCCAATAGGCAGATCAAGGCCATCAGGAATTTCAGAACCCCGTACCACAAAAATGCAAAATATTCTGTCTGGGAACATTTGGAACTCTATGAACAAATGGACGCTTTACACCTTAAAGACAGCCAGAACTACATAGAGTATGCTAAATGGACATTCTCTCTAGAGTACTCCACCTTCTTTTCTGGCCTGCAAGACCAAAACCATTCAAGATGGTCCACCTACAGGGAGGCCATCTTGAAACAATTTTCTGCCCACAGATAGCCCCAAGAGGCTCGCAAAGCGACCTATAATCTGCAATGCGGAGTAGATCAGGCCCACGAGAATTTGTGCAGAAGCTAAAACACGCCTTTGCACAAACCACTAGGAGGGTGCGCACGGATAGCAGAGAGTTTATAGCTGCCTACATTCATGTGCTCCCAAAATATATCCTGACCCAGCTGGTGAGGGATTGCCAACACCCCTGCTACTGCTCAGGTGGCAGAGGTGAAGGTTGCCCCCATTTTGGACCTAGAAATGGGGGGGCCTAAAAATTTACCTACCCAAAACCAGAAAAATCAGAGGCCAAGAATGCCTTCTGGCCAATCTGCAACAGGGGGCAGCCAGGGAGGTAATCCCACCAATGGGACCCCTAGCTCTCCTCATTATGTAAGTCCCAGATACAAGGGCAACCGTCCTATCTTGGGATATGTATAGACTCCCCCAGCCCAAGGGGGGGTCCAACCAGGTAACTACTCTCCTAGGAAACTTCCCTCCTAACTTCCCTCAGGAGGGCAGTAATTCCCCAAATCCTGAGTTAAGTTTCTTTCCCTGGTACGCACAAAACCCCAACATGCAGGACAACCCTCCTTTCTTTCCCTGCTTCCAGGAGCCAGGGTACTTCGGGAGAAGGGATAGTTACCCTTCCGGTGAACCCTCTAGGTACGAACAAAGACCATCGTACTAGCCGGAACGGGGATCCCAACTGGAGCGCCAGAACCTCACACAGGATCTGGGTCACATGTTGAGGGCTCAGCAGAACCCTCAAATGAACATGGCGGCTCAGAACCCCGCAAACCCAGGGTCTGGCACCCCAGAACAATGACAGTGAGAGAACCCAGACAACTCACCGGTTCCAGAAGAGGAGGCACGGGGGAAGGTAGGTGTAAAGCCCTAGAGGAAGCTTCCCTCCTCACCTGTGAAAAGCCCCTGGACACCCTGGAACTGTAACTAAAATCTCTTGCCCCCTGAAAGTCTGCAACCCAGAGTACAGAGGGTGGGTAGGAGAAATAAAGACCTCAAAAAAAGCCAATTTTGAGGAGGAAGTTAGTGTCCTCCAGTTTGAAAGGGAAGAATCCTTAAAGGATTCTGGGAAAATATTCTCCTTCGGGGACGGGGGAATTCCTCCCAAAGAAAAAGGGGTCCCAAGAGATCTGAGCGATGACTGGGTAGGTGTGGGGACTGATTCAGAGTCACCCATCCCTGAACCCCAGAAGTGCCATTCCAAGAAAGAAATAGTAAAGGTGGGATCCTTCCCACAAACTGGCCCTAGTGACTGCCTCCAGGTATAAGGGGGCAGCACAGAGCTAGGGGGAAAAGGGGATTCTGAAATCCCCCCTGTTTCAGAATGTAAACATTTTATTACAGATTCCCAGACTCTGAAACAGAAAATTGTCAAAAATGCCACTGTGTCAGAGTCCAAAATAAAGAAATTGACCACCCAGCTTGCCCAAAATGCTCATTACCTTTGCCCTCTTGAGGTGAAGGAGGAGAGATTTTATGCCCCTGTTCAAGTGCAAGGGCAATGTGCAATTTCAGCACTGGTGGACACTGGATCCCAAGCCACTCTTCTGTCAAAAAGGACATTTGAGCAGCTAAATTCAGGAAGGGGGGAGAAACGCCAGATCCCCCTCACCCCTCTTCCTGGACAACCCCAAAACTTTGACGGGAATGAAATTCCTGTCGAGGGGACTGCGGATTTGGAAATATAAAATGGCTGACACAAGGTGAAACACCCGGTCATAGGCGTGACTCCAGAGGGAACACCCGGTCTATTAGGTAAAGATATCCTCCACAGGTTGTCCCCCCCGAACACACTGTGTGAACAAGGTCCTCTGGACTCTGACTATCCGGCCCATAAAATTAAAACAGAGTGTCAACCATGTTAGTTTAAATGGCACATGCCACATTGTTGAACAAAAATCTGATCATATTGAGTTTCATTTCCAGAATAATCAAATACCTGATGTTACAGTAATTTCTGTAGGACCACAAACTGGTGATGGAAACCCCTCTCCATTCCTGAAAATCAACCTTCCTTCTAGTTTTAAGTGGCATTCCACATTGGAAGGAAATAATTGGAAATTTACTGATTCACAATCTGAAAATCCCAATTCTATAGTGAAAAGTTTTGAGAAGCCAGCTCAAAGTTTAGCTGACATTCTGAAAATTAGAGAACAGTTGTTCCTCCCTATTCAGTTAAATGAGCATGAACAATGGAAAGAGCTTCATCAGCGAAGCCATCTTCAGAAAGCTCCCAAAAGATCCAGCCATTCCCACATTTAAATTGATCAATAAGTGGGAAATGGGCCTAGAAACTCCCAATTCCAAACATCTCCTGCCTAGCAGGTGTGCTCAAAATTTCTATAGGTGACAAAAGCATAGAACATAATTGTTGGGTCATGTGAGATGTCCCTGCTGCATTCTATTTAGGCAGTGACATTCTCAATCGGTTTGCAATTAATTTGGACCTGATAAATTACAAGGCCTGGTGCCGACTAGGGGGCAATCCCATGGGCTTTGATGATTCAGAGAAAGCATTTAGGTCAGCCCAATTGCTGCCGTATGCGGTTGAAGTTCAAATTGGAGAGGAGCTCACCATCCCAGGACAGACCTGACAATTCCCACTTGAATTAAAAATTAAAAGAGGACAGAAACTGCAAAGTACTGACGCATATGTACACCTTAATGCCCATCTCCAACATAAGGGGTTAGGGTTAAACCGTTAGTCAATATAGAACACAACACCATTCCAATATTGATGGATAACAGCGACCTCAGGAGTATCACTCTGGGTGCAGGCACCATTATTGGAATGACGGTTGATGACTGACATTTTTCCATGGATCTAGGAAACAAACTGATAGGACCAATCCCCAACGACTGCTTTGACAATGACAGTGACAATGACATACACCACCAGACAGGATCTTCACCCGGCAAGGGGGAATTTCCTGGTTTACTCTTCCTGCCCTTATGGGGAGGAAGAGGTGACTTGTGACATCAGGCAGGATGAGGTGATATTCCAGGTCCACAATGACTGCCTCTCCTACCTGAAACCCTCTGTCCAGGTCAATACTCTAACCAGAGACCTCTCCACCCAGCTGGAGGAGGCCGCTGAGATAGCAAAACCCGAAGTCTTTCCAGGCTTCAGGCAAATGGTTGAAGAACGAGTCAGCCTAGCTGATGCCTGTGAGACTCTGGAGCAAAAGCAAAAGTTGAAGCAGGTGTTCTTAGATTCCCAAGATATCTTTGCTGTGGACTCGTACAACTGTGGTCGCACCGATATCCATACTACAACAATTCCCACAGACCCTGGAAAAACTCCTGTGTTTGTGAAGCAATATGGCTTGCCTCTCGCATCCATGGAGTCCCTGACAGAAATAATCAAAAACCTTAAATCTCGTGGGATAATTCGTCCAGTCCACAGCACCTTTAATAATCCAGTGCTGCATATTTTAAAACCAAATGGCCAATGGAGACTCTGTGCAGACCTTAGGGAGCTAAATAAACGGGTCCACATGTCCCAATAGCCTCTCCCCTACATTGACCAACGACTGGCTCAGATCCAGGGGTCAAAGTTATACACTGCCACTGACCTGACAAATGGGTACTAGACGTGACTGTCAGTAGGGAGGACCAATACAAGCTGGCTTTTACCTTTGGGGTGCAGCAGTACACGTGGACCCGGACTCCCTTTGGATACATAAACTCTGGCAACGAATTCAACATCTTCCTACATAAGGCCATGCCCGACTTGGGTGAAAGGGGTAACCTGGCCTATGTGGATGATGTTTTGATAAAAAGCTCAACTGTGGAGGAACACATAGCGTAAATCTGTTCTGACCCAGTTGAGTGTTGCCGGAGCAAAACTGTCCTTCCAAAGGGCACAGTGGTGCAGGACCCGTGTCAACTTCTTGGGACATGAAATAACTCCTGAGGGTCTCTGTCCACAGGAGAAGAAACTGGAAGCACTCCTAAAACTAAAAGACCTCACAACTCTGCGTGAGGTAAGAAGCCTCCTTGGACTGACTAATTGCAGTAGGAAGTTCATTGAGGATTATGCAGAGGTCACAAGACCCCTGATCCATCTGTTGAAGGGGCAGGGTCAAGTGGGAGTGGGGTCCAGAACAAGCTGAGGCAGTAAAGCAACTCAAAAGAAGTCTCTCACAAGCGCCTTGTCTAGCTTAACCTGTCAAAAACAAGGTGTTCTTCTTGGAGACAGAGTTGTTGAATACAAGCTTGACAGCAGTATTATATCAAAAGCATGACAAGGTCAATAAAGTAATCTCCTATGGAAGTAAGACTTTATCCTCTGTGGAGGAAAAATTCAACGATTGTGAGAAGGCACTCCTGGCAACGGTGTGGGCACTGAAGAATTACAGCCCTTTTATCCAGGGGGAACACATCATAGTGGAGACTCCACACCAGCCATTGCAAAACTCCAAAGTGACAAAATCCGGCCCGGAAATGTGAATAATTCCAGAATTACTTCCTGGATTCTGTCAATGCAAGGATTTCCTGTGGAGATCAGAGATGGCCAAAATAAGAAGAGTCCCCTCGCGCAAGGTCTGGCTGACTTGCATGATTGTTCCAGAGAAAACTGTCTCCAGGTTCAAAGTCTTAAAACCCAGGACAACATGGAGGCGTACCTGAAGTCCCCGGACAAAGTCTATGAAGAAGACAAGTGCCAGGGAGTGCCCACAGTTCATGTGGACGGGTGCTCCTACCATGTTGACAACAAAGGGGAAAAGGAATTGGTGGCTGGCGTTGGGAATGCCCGGGTGAATGATTTCCCGGAACCCTCCGTTGGGTACAAAATTGGTCCCCGTAGTAGTCAGGTGACGAGTTGATGGCAGTTCACCAGGCCATCCTCACTGCCGTCCAACACCAACTCCACAAACTGGTCATAATCACTGATTCAGATTATGTCCGGAACGGGTTCGTGGAGACCCTGGTTATTTGGAAAACCAGAGGCATGCTGTGTGCCAATAACAAACTACTCAAACATGGCAAGCTAATACAAAATATTGATGATCTGGTCACCTCTAAGGGGATGATCATCTATTGGAAGAAGATCAAGGGTAATTCCTGAATAGAGGGGCCAGACAAAACTGGAAACGACCTAGCTTGTCAGCTGGCCAAACTTGGTGCCATCCAGGGGGATCTCCTCGAGATTGAGTCCCTGTTGGGGGAAATCCAGGTCACTAGGCCCCAGACAAATACTCACAATTAACTCTCAACTGCCCAGTGAAGTACGGAGACCCCAGATGCTGATTTAATCACAGCACAAAAAGGGGATCCAATTATTGGGAAATGTTATCAACACATTGAGGACCGTGAGAACTTTCCTCTGATGGATACCGATTACTTTGGGAAAGAGGACCTCAGGGTGTTGATGAAGTGTCCCAAAATGTTCCGAATCCAAGACGGTTTGTTGGTAATTGATATTGATATTTTATTTCTATTGTGCTTCATACACAAGTGTTTCAGAGCACGATTTTATTGATATTGATATTGGTAAGGAGATGCATATCTGGTTGTGACCAGTGGGTGGTCCCTACCTCATTCCGAATCCTGATGCTAAGTCACGCCCATGACGCGGCCACAGCAGGTCATCGGGGTTTCACACTACTCTAGAAATCTTGCGGGAGGTTGCATAATGGCCACACTTGGGGCAGGACCTCGACCAATATTTGAAGGGCTGTCTTGTGTGTGCACAATTTCAGCCAACTTCACTCACACAACAAGCTCCCCTCCAGAAGATGGGGATGACACTGCCCTGGTCAGATTTACAAGTAGATTTCATAGGGCCCGTGATTTGCTCCTCTAGGGGGGACAAGTACATGTTAAGAGTAACGTGCTTGTTAACCAAATGGGTGGAATGTCTTCCGTCCCCGAATTGCAAGGCAGAAACAGCAGCTGCCCTGATGATCAACCACATCTTCTCGAGTTTTGGCATACCACAAAGAATTGAGTCAGACCGAGGTAGTCCCTTCACCAGCGAAGTGATGACAAACATTTGGGAGATACTTGGGGTAAAAAGGAAACATCACATTTTGTCCTCCAGTGGGGTAGTTGAGAGGTACAATAAAACAATTGTGAGCATTCTAAAAAAGCTGTGGCAGATTCTGGGCCAAGTTCGGACATCCGATTACCGCTTGTCCTGATGGCCATCAGATTTACACCATCTTCTGCGACAAAGAGGTCTCCATTCGAGCTAACGACTGGACAAAGGATGGTGCTACCTCAGCATCTGCTCTATAGAACACAAGAGCAGACACTGAAAAAAGCCTCCACAACAAATGAGTATGTTGAGAATCTAAGAAAACACTTTCAACATGCTTTTGCGTATGCTCAGCGTAATCTGGAAAAATCTGCCGAGGGAACGAAGACTCAATATGACTTAACAACCACCAAAAAGGAATACCAAGTAGGAGACAGGGTCTACTTCTACAATTTCCAAAGGAACCAGACATTTCTACAGAGCTGCCGTGGTCCTTTTGAAATTGTAGATAAAATCTCACCTGTCGCCTATAGAATCCGCATCCCCAAAGGAGATTTGGCAGAAGAGAAATGGGTCCATATTAATCAGTTAGTGTTCTCACCCCCCGCCACACTTTGCAGCAGATTGAGGAGCCAAGAGAAAGTCAAATAGAGGAGACATCTGGAGAATAAGAAGAAAAACAGGAAGAACCAGAAGGGAACAGGTAGGTTTATAGGTATATTTATCATTTTTTTCATTGTCGGTGAAATAGGATAGCACCAAAAATTCTAGTAAAAATCAGTATTTAGCTGTGTCTTGTGAGTGATTATTTGTCATTAGTGTCTAAGTACTGTAATGAACGCAATGCATGTGTGTCCCACTGATGTCAACCTTTTCAGGAAGGCAGTCAGTGGGAAATGTAGTAACTGGTTCTTATTTATTCACTAGATTTGTACTGGTTCCACCCCTTCAAGAACCAAGGAGGACCTCGCCAGGGACCTGGAAGGGAAAACAAAATATCTAAGAAAAGGTGTGGGTGTCTCTCCACACTCCAATGAGAGACAACGGGAGGATTGTGGCGTACCACTCCCTGCTGGAAGAAGGACTCCACCTGATGAACCCCACTTTGCCCTACTCTCCCTCCACAAGAAGTCTCAGAAGAGTCAGGGGGGTGGGATTTGTGGGATACATTGACCCACTCGGCAGAATTCCCATCCATAACCAAACTGCACTCCAGCAGTTAACAGCAAAATGGTGTTACGCTCACCTGGTTCCAGGGACAGCTGCGGTCTCCACCAACGTGATGTGTAGTGAAGAGATGACATTCTGGACTGGCCCGCCTAATCTTGTCTGCGGGACTCGTAGAAGTATTCTCCTGCAAGTGGAGAAAGGGATTTAGCCACCCGTGGACTTTAGTGATGGCCCCCCCAACAGTTCTCGTTCTCCCCACTAATCACCTCCGATATCCCCTCTTGGTAACCTCACCTTATGTTTTTAAATGATGAGCTCTCCATCCTGCATAGCATGCAGGGGCGCGTAGATACCAGTTACTTCACTGGTTTGAAGGTACTGGAGGAGTTCCGGAGGAATATGGACTCCAGTGTCTATAAAGTTCAAAGAGTTCAATATGTCCGATGTTCACGCTTGTTCCATTCCCTCGTTAGGTTGCAGCTGGGTCCAAAAGAATATTGCCTGGAGGCAGCTGATGGCGTTCAGGTAAGAGTCTGTATTACCAAACACTGTCCGGTAAATGTTGCATGAGTTTAACTTGCTGTTTTCTCTCCGTTTATAGGTGCGGCATAGAAAGATGCGGCGAATTAAAGGATAATACCTCCGGTGTTAAGCAGGTAGGCCTATGGCGGCAAAGAGATTGCCTTTGTCGTTTTTTCCGGCTCACCTTGTTATTCCTTTTGTTTTCCCCCCAGGTGCTGGGTTTCGACGAAGAAAATGGTGGAGGCAGCGCCGAGTTGAAAGATGCGGTGGACTGGTGAGTATAACGCTGCGCTGCTGCTGGCGAAGCGACATGTGCTGAAATAATGTCCTTTCCAGGCTCGGAGATGTGCTGGGTCCGGAATGAGGTAAGGAATCAAATAATGTCCATGATCTAACCTCTTCTCCTTTCTTTTCCTTTTGTCTAGGAGTTCCGGATTCAAGGCGGGCGTGGCAGAAGACTGGATGCTGACTTGCAGACACGGTGAGCGTTACGCTGCTGGATGCAGAATAATACGAAGAATGAGCTGCTGTTCGGGCGTGGTTTAAATAGCCTGCAAAGTAGTCCCAGGTAAGAAGTTCCCCAGAACCAAACCCGAGTAAAAAATAGTCCCTGTAATAAAATAGTCCCATCCAGGCCTCACGTTGGCTTGGACTCATTTGCAGCATGGTCTGCATAAGGTAAGTAAAGTCTATGAGCCTGGCGCCTATGGCGCCAGGACTAAATCCAAACAGCCCCCAGTCGGGGCTGTTGGGGTTTTAATGAGTATCTGGATGCCTGCTCCTGGGGCTGATGGACTCGATCCGGATGCCCGGGGGTAGGCATCATGACAAATGGCTGCGCTTGCTCATTTGAGCACCATTGCCACGCATTGAAACTGTGTTTTGCAGCTACAAAATGATGGCTGCACTGTCTTGCCAAGCACTTATTGGGCAAGTTGAACAGGGAGCACACCGAGAAAGGTTTCTAACGTGTTTTCTTGTGTGCACCAAAGAAGTTAATTGAAAAACAGCACTGCTCTGCTGCTTGCTAAACAGTTCCCATTGAAAAGGGAATATTTCACATTGAAAAGGATGCTGCCCTGACGCTCTTCATTTGTTTAGCATCACACTGCTGTTATCAATGATACCCTGCCATGGCTATCCATATTTAGATTGTGCTCCAGCAAAATAGAGCATTATCCTTGAATGACAGTCTGTGAGAGACAGATCTGGGAAATCAACAGAAACTTTACTTTCAGCCGTATGGAAATACACTTGACTTTTAGGCTACAAAATGTCAAAAATCAATGATTCAAAAGAAACCCTAGCTCTCTGGGCATATGTCAATTTCAGTGGACCTGTGTCTTGGACATATTGCTGTATAAGAGTAACTGACTAGGGCTGCAAAACCATGTTGGGAATTCAGATGGAAGAGAAAACCTTTTAAAAAGGGACAGCCCAGCAGACTTCACCACGTGTTAAAATGGGCTATTGCAAATAAGAAAAATAGCGGTTTTAAAAGTGTAATGTTGGATAAGACCCTGTCCTTGCTTAGCAATGTAAAGGGGGTTTTGCTGGGAAACATATATGGGATGTTTTATTTCAGCAGGCTTGCTTCTGATTCGGAACAAAATAAAACAAAATAAAGAAATAAATGCATTGGCTATACTTGAAAATTAGCCAAACAGGGTTTCTACCATGGCTCAAGGGACAGTTGGGGGCTGACAAGAGGAGTGGCCTTCCCCCCAACAGGAGCCACTAGGGATTTCTGGGATACCCACATGTTAATTGTGCCCTTTTGAAACTCTGATTAGACCAAGAGGCAGCTTATCACACGCTGGTCAGACTTCTGTCTGTGCTCCAGGTTGACACAATAGATTCTGGGACTCATACGTGTGACTTTTGAGAAAAGCACCTCCCGTCACCTTCTACTGGGCAGCTTCAAAGCCAACTCCAGAACAGCCTTGGAAGTTATGCCATTATTTGGTAGACAATGCTTGCCATCTGGGTCCAAAGGCTATTTTAATAATAAATGTCAACACTATTTATCGCCGAAATTGGACAACGCAGTAATACGAAAGTTTCACAATGTAGATGCAATGTTGGTGGCTTTAATTCAAGACGTGGTATCCTTCACTGACAGATTGGGGACAGAAATGGCAGAGAATTGGATATTCTGAGGAAAGTGTATATGGTGCCACTTTGAAATTCAATGCTCACATGCCTTATGATAACATGTTAGAGTTTTAGCTAAAATAATTTTCATTGAAAATGACAAAAAATTATTAGACGGACGAAACAACGTCCTAAAAACTGGAAAGTTGGGCTGCCGTGCTCTGTGTGAAATATGTGATCTGCCCATGTAATTTGCAAAAATGCCCAAACTGTAGAAGTGTGGGATTTATGTTAAGATAGATTTTTGGCAAAAACGACATTGGGATGGCTTTGTATCTCATAAAACACAACATCATAAATTGTGTCCCCTCCTTGAGGTTCTTGGAGGGTAGGCCTAGCTTATTTCTGCCCAACAATAAATCCTGTGATGTCACCAGCCTTCTAAATAAGGGGTGGGAGATCACAGGGGGACACACACTCTCCTGAATTTCCAGCACCTGCGTATCCAGGCATTCACGATCCAACTTTGCAAGATGCCAGACTCTACTGCCAGGCCAAAGCATAGCTGATCCTATCCCAGCAAGGCCATTGGTCCACAAACCCCACTAAAAATCGATCGCAATAACAAGGGGAAAAAGCTGTGGTAACTTTTGGGAGTATGCTGTGACCAGACCAGCTTTTTGCCCACTACCTGCATGCCCGCTGTACCCTTGCCATCCAGTGACCAGACTTGCCTAGCTGCTTGCTTTTAGGAGAGCCGCCATCCTGATACCACAGCCCCTTGAGTCCAGAACCCAGTTGGCTGTCCCAAATCCCAAACTCCAGTGTGATTGTATTTCCCCCATTCCATAGCAACACCTAGCCTATCCCATCCTGATACTTTGTCTTTGTCCTATTCTCTAAGTAATCCTATCCATAGACTGGTAACTTGTTAAGACTGTTAGAATTCTCTGTGCATCATGTCTTGATTTCCTAGTGTTAGCGCCATCCTTTCATTCATCCCATCTTGTAACTCCTTAGCAATATTTGGATTAAATGACAATGCATTACTTACCGTAAAAGCATTTCTGATGGTTGTATCTGCTTAGATTCACATGCTGTGCATAGGTCCGACATCCAGTGGTCACTGCAGAGTATTGCATTTTGTTTTTCGTAGTCGAAAAGGGGACGTCGACAAGGCGTGTCTGTAACACTATCCCTATAGTGACGTGCGTTGTACCCACAATCCCTCACGCGTCGAGGTCCCTCTGTTTGTATTTTTCTGCCCTGAGGGAGCCTTCTAGACGTGAGTGAGTACAGAAAAGAGAGAAATATAGAAAAGGATGTCTATGTTCCTTCCATCCGAACGGGGAGGAAGGGTGGGCGCATGTGAATCTAAACAGATACAACCATCAGAAATGCTTTTACGGTAAGTAATGCATTGTCTTCTGATGTTTGTTAATCTGCTTAGAATCACATGCTGTGCATAGACTAGCGAGCAGTACCCGGAGTTGGCGGTGGGTTATGAGAAGGAACAGTAGAGAAAAGATGTCTTAATACTGCCTGTCCCACCTGGGAATCAGATCTAGAGTGTGCATCTAGACAGTAGTGTTTTGTAAAGGTGTGCACAGAACTCCAGGTAGCCGCTTTGCAGATGGACTCAAGGGGAACATTTGCAATGAACGCTATGGAAGCCCCAGTGCCTCGAGTGGAATGTGCTCTTGGCTTGAAGGGTAGTTCTCTCTTAGCAAGAGTGTAACAGAGAGTGATGCATTGAACAATCCATCTAGATATAGTGGACTTTGAAACTGCATCTCCTTCTCTTCCTGCTGCCACAGAGACAAAGAACTGATTAGTCTTTCTCAGTGGTCTGGTTCTTTCCATGTAGAACATGACAGCTCTGCGTACATCTAGTGTATGCAGACTTTTTTCTCCCAAGCTAGAAGGGTTTTGAAAGAACGTTGGTAGTTCTATTGACTGGTTTACATGAAATTTCGAGATGAATTTTGGTGCAAACCTTGGGTGTGTGCGTAGAACCACCTTATCCTTGTGAACTGTTACAAAGGGGTCTAGTACAGAAAGAGCCTGTAGTTCACTTACTCTCCTAATGGAGGTGATAGCTATTAGGAAAGCAGCCTTAAGAGTGAGGTCTTTAAGAGTTGCCTTGTGCATGGGTTCGAAAGGAGGGCCCATGAGTCTAGAAAGTACCACATTTAAGTCCCATCCGGGAGCTGGGTTAGCTATCGGAGGGTGTATTCTCTTTACCCCCTCCATGAAGGCCTTGATAACTGGTATCTTCCACCACGACACTTTAAGTTGGGAAGTGGTGGACTTTAATGGAATTGAAGACTAGACCTGAATCCAGTAAATGGGTCAAGTACAGAACAATGTTAGTGGGAGAGCAGTCAACCGGGTTGATGCTCTTACCTGTACACCAGATGACAAATCTTTTCCACTTGCTAGAATAGCAGTGGCAAGTATTAGATTTTCTGGCTTCCCTGAGGATGTCCATACATCTCTGCGGGAGTTGTAAATGTCCAAATTCTATGATCTCAGGAGCCAGCTGCTAAGTTCATGGTCTGAGGGCATGGATGCAGTGTCCTGCCCTTGTCTTGTGACAGCATGTTGTACGGGCAGGGAAGTTTCACTGGGGGAGATAGGGACATCTCCATCAAGTGAGCGAACCATGGCTGCCGGGCCCACATTGGGGCCACTAGTATCATGGTAACCTGCTCCTGGTGCATCTTGTGCACCACTCTGTTGAGAAGGGGAGTCGGGGGAAAGGCGTAAACAAATTTCCCTGACCATTGAATCAACAGACCGTTCCCCTTGGACTGGTTTTGGGGGTACCTGGAGCCGTAACTTTGGCATTGTGAGTTCTCCAGAGTTGCGAACAGGTCTATTTCCGGGAACCCCCATTGCGTGAAGACGTCTAAGACGATGCCTTTGTGCAATTGCCATTCGTACTCTTCGGGCAGGGGGAAGTCTCTGCTGAGTTTGTCTGCTAGCAGATTGAGTTCCCCTGGTACATGTTGTGATAGTAGGAACATGTTGTGTTTGAGAGCCCACTTCCATATATTCTGGGACAGCTTGGACAGTCCTGGAGAGTGAGTGCCCCCTTGCTTGTTGAGGTAGTACATGGCTGTGGTGCTGTCTGTGAGGACCATCACTGTCTTTCCTCTTAGGTGTTCCTGAAAGGCTTTCAGTCCTTTGAACACCGCTAGTAGTTCCAGCAGGTTTATATGCTTGGATGCTAAGCTCGGAGTCCACGCTCCGTGAGCAGTCTGATGGGATAGGTGAGCCCCCCATCCTGTAAGCGATGCGTCTGTGGTTAGAGTGGCTTCCACTGCGGGTGTGGCAAAAGTTTTCCCTAATAACAGGTTTTCTTTTGTCCACCACCGTAGCGAGAGAACCAAGGCCTGCAAGACTACCACTAGATCGTCCGATTGTCCGCTGGCCTGACACCACTGGCTGTAGAGCCACTCTTGCATTGGGCGCATGCGCAGGCGCGCGTGAGGTACCAAATAAATACATGACGCCATCATCCCTAGCAAGCGCATTGCCTTGCGTACCGTCACCTCTCGACCTGCCACATAATGGGGGATCTGAAACAGCATGTTTTGGACCCTCTCGTTGGAGGGGAAGACAAGGCCGTCCTTTGTTTGTATTAGAGCCCCTAGGAATTGTTTGATTTGGCTGGGGTCTACGCTGGACTTCTTTTCGTTGATGGAGAAGCCCAGTTGGGACAAAAGGTCTACGGTCTTTTGGGTATTGGAGAAGCATGTTTCGTAAGAATCCCCTGTTATGAGCCAGTCGTCGAGGTAAGGGTATACCGGGATGGATAACCTGCGTAGGTGGGCTGCTGCCACTGCCAGTACTTTCGTGAATACCCTTGGTGCAGATGCTATTCCGAAGGGTAGTACTCTGAACTGGTAGTGCTTGTTCTCTATCTTGAACCTGAGGTATTTTCTGTGCGCTGGCAACATTAAAATATGAAAGTATGCATCTTTCATGTCTAGTGTTGTCATGTAATCCCCTTGTGATAACAGTGGGATTACTTCCTGCAAGGTCACCATACGAAACTTTTGGGGTTTGACAAACCTGTTCGCTGGGCGCAGATCTAATACAGGGCGCATAGTTAAGTCCTTTTTGGGTACAAGGAAGTACACTGAATAAATACCTTCTGTTACCTGAGATAGGGGGGACAGCCTCTATAGCTTCTTTTTTCAGTAGCTCTTCTACTTCTTGAAGAAGAATGGTGAGGTGTTCCGGTGTCATGCGTCGGTTCCGTGGGGGTCTGTACTTCGGGGAACCGTTGAATTCGATGCAGTATCCGTGGGCTATGGTGGATAAAACCCAGCGGTCTGACGATATTTCCTCCCATGCTGGTAGGAACGATGTTAGCCGGCCCCCGACCGGTGATGCATGGGAGGGGACCCGAATCTTCGGGTCATTTGTTGGTATTGGGCGTGGAACCTTTGGGGCTGGAGCCGCGACCTCTTCCTTTGCCACGGCGTTGGCCTCTTTGACTGAATTGGTTGTTACCCTGGTTAGAGGGCCAGTTGGTAGCAGAGTAAAATTGCTGTTGGTTTTGCTGGCGTTGGCCACGAAAGGAGCGTCTATTGCCATAGCCGCGTCTGTTAGGGGGCCTAGAAATTTGGTCAAGAGTCTTGATGGTATCAAATTCCTTCTTTGCATGTTCTAGGGCCTCATCAACTGCTTTCCCAAACAGGTGTGTTTGTTCTATGGGCTTATTTATCAGGGAAGCCTGGGTTTCCAGCTTAAATCCCGAATTGCGCAGCCAGACATGGCGTTTGAGAAGTATTCCCTGAACCAGAGAACGGCCAGCCATCTCTGCGGCATCTAAGGAGTTCTTTACGATGCCCTGGTTTACAAGAGTTCCCTCTGAGATGATATCTAACAGGCGTGAACGCAGGGGTTCTGGTGCGTCCTCTGCTTCGCTGCGCAGCTTGCTCCACTGTGCGTCTGCGTAGCTAGCTAGTAGGGAATTGTTATTCGAAATCATAGTTGAGAAGGCTGCGGAGGTCGTGATTCTCTTCCCAAGTGCATAGAGCTTCTTGCCCTCTTTGTCAGGTGGTGCCTCACTAGTGGATAGTGGTACCCCCGCTCTTTTTCTTGTATTAGTAACTACAAGGGAGTCCGGAATAGAATGTCCTCTGATGTACAAGGGGTCAGAGGACGAAGGGCTGAAGAGCTTTTCTATCCGAGGGTTGACCCCTCTGACTAATGGGGGATTGGAAAGGGAAGGAGTTATTCTTCTCTTTATGGAAGCCAGGAGCGGAATAGACTGACTAACAGGGGCTTTTTCTTTAATAACTTTTTCTACAAAGTCTATGTCAGGAAGAGTTTCCCCTGTGTCTATTTCTAAATGCGCTGCTGCCTTGCGCAATAGTGCATTAAGGGAAGGTTGGTCATCTATGGGAGAGGTGTTTCCAATAGGTGAATCCTTGGGAGGAGAAGGGTGAAAGGCATCAGGGTCTGAGTGCACAGATGGGGATTGCCAAGGCTGCACTGATGGGGATTGCCAGGGCTGCGAGGTGGCTGTATCTTCTTCAAAAACTCCTGCACTAGTGTAAGGATCTTCTTCAAACCGCTCTTCCTCATGTTCTTCCTCTCCACCCAAACCCTCCTCATCTTCTTGGAGGTATTGCTCCTCTTCAGTGAGGTTATATACGTCTGTAGAAAGGGGAAACAGTCTAGGGATCTTGACCCTAGGGTCATCCTGGGGCCATTCTCCTGGTCTTTTGTGTGTGGGTGGGTTTTGGCTTCCCAAAAACCTTTCCATTTTCTCCATACAAGAATGGAGTCTTTCAAGGGTCTCATGGGGGACCCCTGAATAGTCTAGAGGGGGGAAATCAGTGTTTTTGCCTTCCAAACGCTTAGAACGCTCCCACAACGTCGACGAAAGGTTTCCCTCGCCCTCAGAAAAGCCCTCCGGTAGTTCAGAAGTGCCCTTAGATGAAGGGGGCAGTTCTTGCTACTCTTGTGCTTTTTCTGCGTTTCTATAGCTTTTGGTGCGGTATTCGACGTCTGTTTCGTCGTCCGCTTACGTTTGTCTTCGGAAACAATTCTCGCCAGGCTCTCGACAACGAGTTCGTCGGTAGAGGGCTCTGGTATCGACGTTGCCTGCATTACGCGTTGTTTCTCGACGGCCGCTCTATGGAGCGTTACGTCGGATGTTTTTGAGGTAGCGCCCGTGTTTGATGAAAGCCCAATCGCTGGTTGCGGCTGCGTTTGCAGGTGGGGCTTGAGACCCTTACGGTCTGAGGTAGACGCCGGAGTGCCCTGCGTCCCCTTCGGCGCTGATGGGTCCTTCGTCTTCGACGAAGAAGAGCCGTGGGTTGTGTGCTTAGGCCTATGGGGTCTATGTGCGTCCTTGTCGCCGGGGTGTTCATCCCCATAAGCAGGGCGTGAGCCGAGCCCGCCGGGCCCGGGGACGGACGTCGAGGAGCGCGAGCGCTCCTTCTGGGGGTTAATGACTTCCGTAACGGACGTCGAGTTATCACCCTCCTCGTCACTTTCTGTAACAGCGGCGGCGGGTGAGGAAACTGACTTCGACATAGCGTAGTCCGCCCACCTCTTAACTTTCCGTTCTTTAAGAGTTCTTGGTTTCAAGAGCTTACAGGCCGCGCAGCTGTCCTCCTTATGATCGAGGGGCAAGCAACGATTACAGAGCTTGTGTTCATCCTTCCAAGTGTATTTGCCCCTACAGCGTGGGCAAAACTTAAAAGGTGTCCTCTCCATAGCTGAGGCAATAATAACTGGTGATAACAACCCCAAGGGAAAGATAGGGGAGAAAGAAAGACATTCTCAAAGAGAAGATAAAAGTTCGAACCCCCACTCTCCCTACTGTATGTTGGCCGGCGAGGCCAGGCCACGTGTTCGGCAGCGCCGAAGGATCCCCTCCGTCTCTTTCCCTCCGTCGAAAACTTGTTCGGCGGAGAAACAGCTTCACAGCTAATGTCGAGTGGAGGGATCTTTAAGAATATAATAAGTATAATTAAGGACCGAGGTCCGTAGTAAGTATTTTGCAATGTCTCTCTAGGAGCTCCGCGTAAGGCGACCAGAAGCTGGGCGGAAAAATACAATCTGAGGGACCTCGACGCGTGAGGGATTGTGGGTACAACGCACGTCACTATAGGGATAGTGTTACAGACACGCCTTGTCGACGTCCCCTTTTCGACTACGAAAAACAAAATGCAATACTCCGCAGTGACCACTGGATGTCGGACCTATGCACAGCATGTGATTCTAAGCAGATTAACAAACATCAGAAAAATTGATTCTCCCTAAGGAAAGAGGCACACTACGTGAAGGGTTACAACTACAGTGCAACTTTTCTATTCATGGGTGGCGTTCCCCTTTTCTAGCCATTCAATCTAGCGTAAGAAGTGAAATTTGTCTTTTTCTTTCCAAACCATTTTTCTCTTTTAACTGATTTATTTTCCCAAAAACCGAACCACCTTCAACCCTCAAAATCTCATCCATTTCTTCAGCGAGAGCTATTCTTCCACTTCTATATGATCCCTGTGATGTGCATCCATTCCCCAAACTAAAAACCGCATTCCGATTCTGTTTATTTCACCCATTAAAAAAAAAAAACGTTTTGACATTTAAAACTGAAAAATGTGTAAATTGCAACTTTTCCACGTGTGAGTTTGACTGCACTGGGTTCTCACTTTCAAACTGCTTTTGAATTGTATGCCTTTTGTGATACCTTGCCTTATACTTTCTAGTGAGATAACATCCCTGATACTGTGATAAAACATATGTACATCCTTATTTAAGCACCACATTTAATTAATTATTTGTCAAATTCTGAGTATTATTTCCTGCAATTGCAAAGGGTTTTGAAATCCCTGCCTCCTTGCTGCTCCTTTCTATCCACTCAAAATTCGATTCATGGGAGTGGGAGTTCTGATTCATTGCAGGGGGAAATCTTAACTCTGGTGCTATCTATCCTAAGTTTTCCTTTTCATTTGTGCTTTGGATATGTTCTTGTAGAAGGTTAACCAAGTGTATTTCAGTCATTTTTATTGCAATTATCGCCCGTAGGTGATTGCTGCCCAATATAAAAAATGAGTGATTTTCTTTGAAATTAAAATGAATAAATATTGTATTACCACCCACCGGCCTGGTTCAAGGTCCATTGTGACCGGGGTATTTGTAAAAGGGGGTTTGAGACGGTGGGGGACCAGCTCAATTCGAATTAGTTGAAAATAAAGAAAAAGCATTCCTATTGAGCGCTTCATCCTAGGCGGAGACCAAGGGTCCTGGTTCGGTGTGTGACGCCCAACTGGAATCCTTCACATAGGACTTGTTTCTAAAGCCAAACAGATTTTGTTCAGCATGAAATCTAAAAACAGAGTGCAAGATCTGTTTAAAAACAAACAAAAAACAAAGCAATAGCTCTTTACTATAAAAAGCAGACTCAAAAAAAAAAATTAGGGTAGCTATAGCCAGTTTTGCAGATCTGTGCTAGGTCCCATGCAGCACACAAACGATGTAGACCTAATAGTGGACCCTAATACCACAGGGAGCATCCTGGAGGATCCGCTTACACTGCCCATGCCTGTTGAAATACTGCATTTACCTGTAAAAAGTTTTGCTGAATTGCATTTAAAATGGCTTTGCTCCCGAAAGCAGAGGAAAATGTTTTGAACCGCATAAAAAACAAAAACTATCCTTAACCGTCACGCAAACAAAGATTTAGAGCTTCACCCTCCAAACACACTAAAGGCGTACAATACGCACACTGTTTTTTTACAGAGTCTGGGAACATACCAGCGTGATGTACCAAAATATAAAAGTATTGCATACTACAAAGTTTTTCGCTTCATGAATCTATTATGATAACAGAAATGGTTGAGAGGCTTGTTTCCCATATTCTTGTAACAACTGGTCCTAACGACTTTGTTCAGATCTGCTTGGACAGTTCTACTTTAAATAGACCTCTTTTTACCAGGCACGCATATCGCCAAGTGTTCGATGTTTTAGAGTTCTTAGAAAATATTGGAAGACTATAACAAAGTAAGGCGGAGCTTTTTGTAACGGAACCCTCGAGGATCGTGACCGTGATTGTCAGATCTAGAGAGGGGGGTTGTGTACAGGCTTTTGAAGAAAACACTCTACAGGATGGTTGTGGCTAAGAAGAGGTGTTGACTTTTGGATTTTAACCATCGGGCGTTAAATATTTGTATGGCTGCAAGCATCATAGGCCTGTTGGAGCCTAGAACTGTTACCAATGGTTAAATACAAACAAAGGATGTAGAGGTCCACAAGGCTCTGGGTATACCCCGATGTCATAGTTGCTTTTAATGAGTTGGGTTTATTTGAAGATTACTTTGAGGTACCAATCAAAATTCTGTATAACGAAGACCGGATTTGGAAATATTTTCCACCGGGTGACACCTCTAATAAAAGCACTGTGTACATTTTACATCATGAGAAACACTAGTACGGTAGTTTAAACCTACAAGGTTTTCTAGGGGCACAGAATGTATGCCCTTTTTGTTGTCATATATACAGCAATCGAATAGAGCATAGATGTAGATTTCATTGTCACATGTGTCAAAGAGACTGGTGTGTTGTGATGAATTAATCCGGGTTTAAATGCCCCAAGTGTAAATCCTTTGCCAGATGTAAAGAATGCCTCAAAAAACACATTGAGAAAGTCGTGCAGGGTATCTTAAAACAGACCGTCTCTCATGTGGTCGCTTTACAAAGGCTAATCATGAATGCAGCGGTAAGATTTGTCCTAGGTGTTTCATTGGAGAACCATTTGTGTTAAATGACCCCTCCGAAAGATGTGCTTAAAACAGAGAATTACATTGTCTTCGATATAGAGTGTATGCAAGAGACAGGCATCCATATTCCAAACTATGTTTATGCCCGACATCTGACTGAGGTTAAGACTTGGGAATTTGAGGGCCCAGACTGCATTAACCTTTTTATTAGAACCTTTTTGGATCAGAAATGTAGGGGTAAAGACTTTCTGCCACACAACAGTCAAGGATATGATTCTTTCTTCCTCATACATGAAATGGTTAAAGAACGAGTAGCCGTCAGGCTGAGAACACAGGGTCAAAACTAAAGCTTCTAGATGCAACAGACTTTAAAATCTGCTTTATTGACAACTTGAATGTTCTGCCTATGAAGTTAAGTAAGCTGCTTAAAGCTTTTGGAGTCCCAGGATCGAAATGTTATTTTCCACATTTCTTTAACACCCAGCAGACTCAAAATTACGTGGGACCCATTCCCCCTGTGGAGTGTTATGGTTCAGAATTCATGATGTCTGACGAAAAGGATGCATTTCTTAAATGGTATTCAGAGGCCCGTAAAGATGTTTTTGTTTTTAAGATGGAACCAAAAAGCTATTGTCACGAAGATTAAGACTAGCCGCTAACATTTTTAGAAACGGAATTGTGGAGCTGACCCAAAAGGAGCACATTTTTAATCCTGGTACTCCAGAGGTGTTAACTATGTAGATCCATTTACTTTTATCACGTTAGCTAACATGTGTATGCATATATAAAAGAAACTGTTTCTAGAGCCTGAAACAATAGCCCTCATGCCACTAGAGCTGTACCATGGGAAACAAAAACGCTTCTCCACACCTTCCATACAGTTGTTGATGTATGTGTCCAATCAGGACAGTATACCTATACAGCACACCCTGCGTGGAGGGGAGAAAAAGATTGGCCCCTATTTTCTAGGTGGTTACGTCTATTTGAATGGGGAAGAACTGGCCTACAAATGCAATGGCTGTTTTTTCATGGGTGCTCCCGCTGCTGTAATAAAGATGACTATAATACCCTGATGAACTGTACTTATGACCTTCTACATAAAAGAACACTTCTAAAAAAGAATGTTCTTGAATCCCGCAGTTTACACGTTATTACGCTTTGGGAGCATGAATGGACAGATATGCTAAAAAATGATGAGAGGCTAAACAGTTTTCTCAAACAGAAAAATCTACCACAACCCCTACAACTGCGTGATGCTCTTTTTGGGGGAAAAGGGGAGGACTAATGCTGTTAAGCTCTACCACGAGACAGCCCCCGTACATACTCCAACTGGGTGTGTTTGGGGGGGATACATACTCCAACTGGGTGTGATTGGGGGGAGATACGTACTCCAACTGGGTGTGATTGGGGGGGAGAGATACATACTCCAACGGGGTGTGATTGGGGGGGAGAGATACGTACTCCAACTGGATGTGATTGGGGGGGGGGAGATACATGTTCCAACTGGGTGTAGCTTGTTGTCCGTAGGACAAATGCACGTACAGATGGACGCCAATGTCCATCTGGGAAGGCCGCAATCTACCTGAGATGAACCGACATGCAAGTATAAGCTACACAACATAGCGAACAATCTAGGTCTAGAAACATTAAACATCCATCCACATCCTCACTGCACAACATTCAACACCACAAAATACACAAATCTCCTACATGCCGTCAAGATAGTCATACAGATTCAGCGCTGCACAACCACAATAATGCAATGTGCCCGTGAATGCATGCAAAGGGATCACCCCTACCCATAGCATTGTACCACGCACCTATAGCACCACTGAAGTGATGCCTCTCAGCATGGCAACATAAATGTTTGAATGGCAGTACACTAGCAGTGTGGTACCAATTCTGCCTCGGCCCAGGGACACGTAAGACCTGGCCTCACCCAGGACATGCCAATTACTTTTGGAGGCATTAATGGGGCATGGTCACTTGCAGGGTCGAACTCAACTTTGCACATTGCAGTCACACAGATCATCTGCATGCATGCTGTTAATTGTGGACTTCAATCACAAGGCAAAGTCATTTTGTGTGATATGAACAGGCCGCTCTTGAGGTGAACAGTAACCAGACCCCATTCGTTCCCCCATACAGGTGATGCTGGCTATCCCCTGAAGAGGTGAATGCTTACCCCTGTACGGAACCCACAGAACAGGCACGAAGAGGACTACAATCGTGCACATACCTGTACCCACGTTGTGATCGAGCAGACTTTTGGCCATTTGAAGACACGGTTTAGGTACATTAGCAGGTCTGGAGGCGCTCTCCAGTATGGCCATGAGAAGGTGGCCAAGATCACCATGGCATGTGTCATGCTGCACAATATGTGTATCAGACGGAATGTGCCACTGCCCCTGGATGTAGAAATAGAAGCACCTGATGAGGATGATGATGGTGATGAGGACAGAGTTGACAGGGATGCAGGTCATGCAAGATGGGATGGCCAGGAGGGACGTGCTGTGAGACAGCATCTGATCAACCAAATATTCTGAGTTACATTTTTTCTTTTTGTGGGAATGGATATGCGCAGTTATGCACTGGTGTCTGTTTGGAAGGCACAATGGACCCTGTCGCCAATAAAACCCACATACACAATGAAGAAGTCCAAGCCTGTGTATGGATCAAACACCAGTGTATTGAGAAATGTAAAGTTGTAAAAGTGCATGTCCCCAAACATACCACCACCTGACCCCCCACAACAGTCCAAAAACACCCTTTCCCCCACCCCCCAAAACTGTTCCTCATGTGTCTGCCACAATGTTTTTGTCCAGCCATACACGCGGAAGCCTGACCATGCACTCCCTATTCGCCATTGCCACCACCAGCATTGGGAGGCTGCCTAGACGTGCGCCTGGTGGTGTGTGAGGAGCGGCGGAGGGGGATTGTCTGCCTCGAACTGGCGGATGAGGAAGCGGCTGACTGTCCAGGTGATGGTGGTGGGAACTGGCGGTCCATTGCGTCCGCTATCCATGCGAGGACCTCCCTAAATCGGACAATCTCCCCACACAGCCTGTCTGTACAGGCCTCCATCCCCTCCCTGGAGTGCCTTCCGCAATCTCAGCCCTGAGATGGGCAGCCTCCTCCACATGCTGCCCAACCAGCACAGTTATTTCCTGTTGCCGCTGGCTGATGCTGGCCAGGTCGAGGGCAGTGTTGCGTTCTGGTGGTGTGGCTGCTGTGCCCTCGGATGCAACCAGGTCAACAGGTGAAGCCACCGGAGGGCTACTAAAACCTCCCACGTTGTCCTCGCCAGTGACACTAGACCCAGGTATCTGCTGTGGTGATGCCTCAGGGGTTCCAGGGGGGGTTGGGGTGTGCATCTCCATGTGGAAAGCGGTTGTATCCTCCACATCAGAGAGTGGTGCAGTGGCTGCCGCCTCTCCTGCGGAACTAGCTGCAGCTGAGGGTGGGCCCTCCGTGGCTGGGATCGGTGGTGGTGGGTTCACCTCCAGGGCTGGAGCAGTTGTTGGTGGTGTGGACACTTGCGTCTTGGCAGTGGCGCTCCACCAATGTTTGCCACTCTGCATGTGGACCCTTCTACCTTTGCCCCTTGATGTTGTGGGGGTGTCCTCTGTGTCCTGTGCGTTTGATTTCTTACTCACAGGGGGTGCCTGAGTTGCAGTGCCAGCATCCTCACGGTCTGTATGTGAGCCTGTCGGGGACAAAGAGGGGGATGGCATTGGTTACGGTTATATGTACTTAATGCAGTATACATCAATAATGCAGTTGTGGGCATTTTGACTTCATTGTTAAGGATGCAGGTGATGTGTCAGTTCAGTGGCTCATCCATGCATGGTTGTGTGTGGCACTTGTCTCTGGTGATGTGTGCATGTGTGTGTGTTTGGGTTTGACACTGACATAGCCAGGGTTGGATTCATCTGTGGATGTTTGGCCATTCATGAGGTGATTCTGGCCTCACATATGGGGGACCAGTAGATTCACATTGCATACTTTCATGTGTTCACTCACCTCCATCTGAAGTGGTTGCCACGCCATGCTCCATCGTCCCGACTCCCTCTATGGATTCCACTCCAATGAGGTTGGCACAGGTCTCTTCCCATTCCTTCAATTTAATAGGGGAATCAGATCCACCTGATGTGGCAATGTTGTGGTTTGCTGATAGGATACTTCTAACACGTAGGCGGAGATCATCCCACCGCTTTCTGCACTCACGCACATTGCGGGTGGTGGTGCCCACAGCACTGACTTTCAAGGCAACATCAGCCCAGATTGCCTTCTTTCTGATTAGTGTCTCCCGACGCATGTCGTTGGCAAATACCACAGCAGCATTGGCAGCAAGGGTCTGGGTTGGCATCATTAGCTCCTCCGTGGTGAGTTTTTTCTTCCTCGGTCGGTAGTCTTTTTTACAGCCTTAGGCATGTCGAGGGTGTCCTTGTGGATTTCCTATTGCACACTACTCAGAACAGGTCCAGGGGCAGAGGATGGCAATGGATTGTGTTTTTAAAGATGGCCGCAGTGCTCTTTCCCGTTCCTGTGCGACGACGCTATTTCCGGTTCCGCTATCTGTTTGCATGTAGCGTGAGGGCGGAGGTACTATCTGCACTTTCGTGGAAGCCGGTAAGGGACTTTTTTGGGGACTTTAGCGGCATGGCGGTGGGATCATTACCGGCATGGCGCTATGCTCGTGTCCGCGTACTCGTAATGGTACTCCATTAGCGCCCTCTTGCGAGGGCGGACACGTGAATAGCACCATGACGGTAATTTGCAATTTTACCGCACAACGTGTAATGAGGCCCTATGACTTTAACAGTCTTTACCCCTTTGTTAACAATTCAAAACCGTACCCATTAGGGCATCCCCACATCATCTATGAAGATTTTGGGGATGTTAAACAATATTTTGGTCTGATCAAATGTCAGGTGTACCCACCTAAGAAACTTTATTTTACGGTGCCCCCTCAGAGAATTTCTGGAAAACTTATGTTCCCGAATGTATGACCTGTGCCAGAACAAAACAAACTGAAAAATTCACACGCTGTGATGAGGAGCGATGTATTAATGGGACCAGGTGCACAGTTGAGCTATAAGTGGCCTTGCAGAAAGGATACTGGCTGGGCAGGATTCATGAAATATGGCACTTTGGGAAGGCTACAGTATAACTGTTTTCTCATTACATCAGCCTGATCTTCGTGACAAACAAGAAGCATCTGGATACCCTGAGAGTTGCAAGGAGATGCATACCGGCAACGTTATATAGAAGAGTATTACAAACACCAGGGCATACGGTTAAGACCGGATTTCATTGAAAACAACCCCCGCAGATGTCATTTAGCTAAACTGTGTTTAAATTCCTTGTGGGGTAAATTTGCGCAAAGAAAACACAACAATTATAACCAACCCTGATGAGCTAACCGCTTACCTTTTTGACATGGGCTATGACATTTTAAGCTTACAGTTCACAGATGAGGAAACAGCATGTCTTTATGGAATGTATGCTGTTTCCCAACCGCCCATGCCCGTTTGGAGCTGTATAAAGTAATGGACGCCCTCCAAGAACATTGTATGTACCACAATACTGATTCTGTTATTTTTGTAAGCTCTCACAGTCAGGAGAACCCGCCCCTTGGGGATTGTCTGGGTGATTTAACAAGTGAACTAGCTCCGGGTGAATACATTGTATAATTTGTTTCTGCAGGGCCCAAAACCTAAATATCAAACATCCAACGGTGCTGTCTGTATGAAAGTAAAGGGTATCACTATGAATGTTAGCAACAGTATGAAAATCAAATTTGATAGCTTAAAGGAGCTAGTGCAGGAGTACTCTTTAAATAACACAACCCGAAATATTAAGATCCAGCAACTCTCAATAGTGTGTGAGAAAAAATGATGGGAGATTAGTACCCAAACGCTGCAAAATACTTTGTGAGTAGTAATTGATAAGCGTGTGAGGATAACTGTCATGCGCCCACAGTGGCATGCTTGGCAACGTTGGAAGCATCAATGCCGGGCGATATGTTTAGTGGGAATCGGCCATAGAAGTCAGAGTGAAGGTCTAGACTTCTTCCAAGATGGCCGACCGATTGTCCATATATCAACATACTATGCATTCTACGTAGTGCGTTGTATCCGTCCTTCTTCCGGGTATGCCGCTGTTGCCCTCTGCAGCTTATCCAGCCTCTCTGCTTCTTCCGCGTCCAGTTCGGCTCTTTTCGTCTTCACTTGGTTCATCTATCGTTCTTCCTCCTCCCCACTCCTTTGTCTCTGCATGTCGTCGGCGAGCCACGTTAGCCTCCTGTTACCGCTCTTCAGCTGCTAGCTCTCCGTTACTTTCTCTTTTCTCAGCTTCAATTCTGAGCTATGTTCTGTAGCCACTGTTCTGTACCTTTGTACAACCTATTTCCATTCTGGTATTCCTTCTGTATCTAACGCTTCCTTTCTGTGCTTAGCTTACCTATTCTTTCCTTCGCTCAGCGATCACACCTTTTGAGAATCTTTACAGGGTTCAGAAACGCTGCCTAGTATCATTTACAACTGGACTTTGTTCCATACTCCTACCTCTTTGGAAGCATATTTGACTCGAGATATTCACGGAGCTAAACAATCATCAGAAGGCCAACCAAGACTCCAGGAGTATATCATCAGCAGAGTTTTTTGGTGCATTTAAGCTTTTTCCCCTGCAATTGGGGTTGGCTCCCTGTGGTTCCCTTTGGCTAGGACTTTAGATCCTGTCAAGGTGGCCTCCAAGGGAGCCAGACCTTACCTGCACACCAAGAAAGACAAGAAACCAAAAGAGCAGAAAGAACCATGGAGACCCAGACACCGGACGACATCAGAGACTCAGACGATTCCTCTGAAGTAAGAGGTGAGAAGGAGTCACGGGAGGGTCCACCTGAGTCTATCACGTGGGACAATAACAAGACATTGCCCTACGGTTATTGAAAAGGGAGCATTGTGTACGATGGACACCAGGTTACAACACCCTTTTTCATACGTGTTAGCAGGCCCTTCTAGCTGCGGTAAAAGCTATTTAATTAAACAGCTTTTAGAAAATGCACCCGCACTTATGACATTTCTGCCCGAGAATAATGTCAGGTTTTACTCCTGCTGGCAACCCCTGTATAAGGATCTGGCCGCTAAACTACCTCATTTGAAATTTGTGAAAGATTTGCCAGATTAACTGAATGACGATCGTTTGCTAATACCAAACCTTGTAAATATGGAGGGTGGTCATAGTTCTGAACTGGAAAAGGCATTCACTCAGTATTCCCACCTTCGTAACCTCAGTCTTGTCACATTGTTCAAAATGTATTCTACCGCAGAAAGGACAACCGCTCAAAAACATTAAATGCCAGTTATAAAGTGCTGTTTAAGAACCCTGGAGATAAACATCAGCCCACAGTCCTAGCAAGACAGATGTACCCAGAAAACACCCAATTCTTTATGGAGGCTTTTGAAGACACTACCTTGAAACCTTACGGTTACCTTCTGGTGGATCTAAAAACAAACACTTTAGAGGACTACAGATTGAGGGCCGGTCTTTTCCCCCCTGATCTACTGGTGGATTACATACAAAAGACTTCTAAAAAACCCAGATGAAAAACAATCATTCCTCAGTAGTGTCGACGACCAGTTACCATGTATACGTAGGAACTTTGCTCTCCTTAAAATGCTAGTGACAGCACCACCCCAACAATGAAAGGCCATTCTGTGCTCAGCCTCTGATGATCTAGTAACGGCTATAGCAGAGATTGCCTTTAACACCATAAGGAGAATGTTCCGTTATCCACCCGTCAGTTAGGAGCCTTAAAAAAACGGCCCCTTAAGAAACTGGGTAACAAGAGGGCGTCCAAAAAAAACAAAAGAAAAACAATCCGGGGGCTTCATATGCGGTACTAGGTTTTGCATTGCCTCTGATCACTCGGCTTTTAGTGGGTGGTTAATGGGGTACGGCCAAAAGATACCCAGAACCGTGAAGAACATCATATCTGAAAATCAGCCACTTTAAGGCTTGACTCTGAAATGCAAGAGGTTCTAAAAAGCCATGATTTATCAGACTACGACAAGGTAACCCGCTATTCAACTATTCTACAAAAATACTTTTAGACAGGCCAAACAAAATGAACTAAATGGGGGTGAAAAAAACGTGGTAACATGGAACAACAAGGGAGAGTGTGATGCTGGAAATGCATTGGAGGGACAGGGCCTCCATATCCTTGTCCTTTATTTCTTATGTATGTATGTTCTGTCTTGTTTTCCGTGCAGGAGTTCATGTGGGACTCCTGGCGGTGCGGCTCTTCCTCTTTTTGGTTTAGTGAACAGACCCTTGGGATACCCTTGTGGCACCCATGGGTGGCAGTATGACCCTGTACTCCTAGTGTATGTTTTTGGTTTCCCGATAGGAACCAAGATGGCCCCTGTGGCCTCTTGCTTTCTATCGCCTGTTACCTTACATTTCCTGAGTCCCGGGAAGCCCCGACGCTGTCCCTTCCCCCTGACTGGCTGTTGGGTGGAAGTTCCATATATGGTGTTGTGGGGAAGTCCAGGCCAGACTGGCTGGAGTCTTCCCAATGACTCTATGTTGTGGGTGGGACCTAGGTGAATGGAGTGTATGATGAATACGCATTTCATGTTATGGGTGTCTTTGACACAATGACTGAGACAGCCCTTCCAGAAACGGATATGAATGCAATGTGTAGAGCTGAATGGCAGAGTGCTTGTCTGAATCCACATTCCGTGTTGTGAGTGTCTTGAGAAGAATGGCCTGAATGCACTGTGAGCCGATTGGCTGCCTGACTGCCTGAATGCCCTTCTCAATGATTGGTTGCCCGAGTGTGACCCAGCAGAGTGAATGGCAGATCAACAGTATATCCGGGGGCCTCTCACTGATGGAAATCGTTCAGAAGTGGGAGTCAAAACTGATGCTCACCTTTGAGGCCCACTGGAAGAAGAAGAACCGCTGCTGCTGTCCTTCGCTAATCTGAAAGCTACTGTGCCTTCAAGCAACTGATCCAAGAGAGGGGCTTGGTTAGGAGACCTCTTCCTGAGCTATGAGGGACCATCGTGCATCATCTGATCTTTGCCAAAGCTCCCTGGTAGATAGACCTACGAAAGGGTGCCGACCGGAGAAGAAGACTGCCGAGGAGAACGAAGAGAAGCACCGGACAGCCGTCCACCGTCGCCGACCTGAGCCACAGTGCTTCCTTTGTCTAAGAACATTGAAACAAGGACTCCCTTGCTCACCCTGGTCGCCTGCTTTCGTCCTGCCGGAGAAAGACAAGCCCGCCATTTCCCACCACCCAAAGACCTCACAGACGCTGATGAAGCTACTGGAGCCAGCCGTGGTCACGTCCCATTCGCCAACGCCAGACACCGACGACCCAATGCCCTTGCCGGCCAAAGTTCTTCATTGACTGTGCGGCAACTAACTATCGTCGTCAAGGTGCTCCACACGCCTCAGCCTGCAAGACTTTTTCGACCGATTGTCAATGAGCACCGCAAGAACCGAAGCTGCTACCGACGGCCGTATTCACCACTTTCTACACCGAATCTCAACGATCTACTACATTAAATGGAAGTGCGCTCAAGAAGGGCCCGTCAACGACTCAGTGAATAACTCTATGAAACCAGGTATTTTGGGGCAGTAGAACTTTTATAGAACGAGATAAGACTCAAATAGACAATATACAGACTGGGTTTGTGTTATATCTTTATCTACAGGTTGCCCAGGTGGGGGGAATCCTCATTCAGAACTGTGCCTGACGGTAGGAGCCCAGTAGCATGTCAATTGTCTAGCCAACTTGTTTTCCTCCTAAGTCTATGGTTGATATCTTTTTGCTGTATAAACTGAGTACAGTTGGTGCATTTTAATGGAATCAGAGTAATCATGGTATCACATAGAAACTGCATACATTTACCATTTTAGAATTATCGGAGCACAAAGTGTGTTATTTTGATTGTGTACATAACGTGAACCTCATTTATATAAAGACTGTGTTTTCACTAACATAGTGTGTGGACATTCCTTTGTGGGTGCTTGGGGACTACACTGTACTTAAGAACCAGCCTGCATAACCTCCTTAGAGCTTAAGCCTTGGTTGATCAACTACGATACCATAATAGAGAATATTTGCTGGGGTCCTCTGTGCCTCTCCTCTGCCATATAGAGAGCAGGAGTACAGACACCCCCTCCAGTCTTTAGAGAGAGTTTGTTTATAAAGGAACGGTTGTCAAAGGTTCAAATGTTCACAATTTAGTTCAAAGCATTACCAACCCTCAGGCCTTGGAAGACACACAAAACCTAGAGGGTGGGAGTTGTTTATACAAGCAGCAGCTGATTTATTGTTCTATTCATTACTGTTATCCTATGTACTACACTTTCCCTTCCCCCTCGCACTTCTCCCCTTTCCCACTTCCCCTGCACTTGCGCAATCACAATGTCACCTGGCCTAGTAAGATCGTTGTCTCTGTCTTGCCTCTGTTCCCCTCCTTTCCCTCGTCGCGCCTTGAAACACGTGTGTATAGGCGCGTTATCAATGCCATATTATATTTATATATCAAGAGACCTGTTCCCCCTGATAATTCCTGATCTGTATATTGATGGTGTCAAAATTACTCTTAGAAACCAGGATATAATCAGGCTTAATATATTGTATATTAACAATGCTGTTATTTTCCCCTTTCACCTGGGCTGTTCTCATTAGGGGGGCTTATGAGTCACCGACCCTTTGATAGTCTACTATATCACTGTAGATCATGAGTCTGTAACCCCCCCTCATTATGAGCATGTGTTCTGTCCAATGCTTTATTACTTTTTACATGTTGAACAGTTCCCAACACCCTAGACAGTTTCCCAGTGAATATAAACTGTGTGGTAAGATCAGTCGATTTTAGAAATACTTTTCTCTGCGCCTTATCCAGAAACAGCTGTATATCCAAATGGCGTTCAATGTTTGCGAGAGCCTTGTTGATAGCATCTAGCAACGTTTGTATACTGCTGTAAAAACCCAGAGGAAAGCTGACGTGTAACAGTTCAATAGGACCTTCATGCTTGATGGTAAATTTGGCCCTCTTCTATCCACAGTGTCCCACGTATGAGGGTATTGAATCTCCATTGGACCATCTTCCCACAATCCTTGTACATCAACAGGTTTGGCCATCTTAACACAATAATTTGATATTTCATTGTTCGGGATGGATCTAAAGAAGTGTTACTGTGTAAGTTGATATAAAAGCCGTTGCTTTCCATCTTCTCAGGGAGCGCCTTTGCTTTCTAGATCCTTGGAGATGCAGCGCTAACCCAGCTGTTAAATTCCTCAGGCCACCCTATCCATTTTACCAGGCTTTGTTTCTTAATTCCTTTACCTTTACTCTGAAGAATTTTCTTAACCCTATAAAAACGTTGGGGATCATTTGTGACCTTCTTAACTCTTTTCAGTGTAAAAACTACCACTGACACCATCCCCATCATAATCAACCAGCTGGTTGGTGTAGAACCCCTTTTTCGCAGACACTTTGGACACTATAAAAATGTAATTGGTAAATAATTGGTGATAACCCTTTGCAAAGACACCTTTTAATTTAGAAACTCGGACATGGTCCCCTACTCGAATGGATGGTTTTTTGACCTTCTTCGACAACATATCAGCATATAAGTTTCTCCACTCTGCTAGTGAATTTTCAGGCGTTAGAGAATTGAGTCATTTTTATAGACCAGTGATAGCTATCATTATACACCTCTATAAAATGTTGTAATATGTCCACATAACAATGTGTATTGTATGCTGTAAAAAATCTCCAGAGTTTAGATTTTAAGGTTCTATTAAAGTGTTGAACAAAAGCAGCCTTAACCTCATTCTACGTTATAAAATGATGCACATTGTGTTGCTTTAGAAGATTTTGGAGGGGCCTATTTAAGAACTCCTTGCCAGCATCAGTTTGTAATTTTACAGGCACCCGTCCTTTGCTGAAGACATGTTTGAAAGCGTCCGTCACTCTTCATCCGGTCTTATCCCTCGAAATCTCGGCAAAAGCGTATTTTGATAAAATATCAATCACCATCAGGATGTACAGCGCACCATCGTTCTGCTTTTCAAAAGGGCTCATATCCACTATGTCTGCCTGCCATTGGTTATCACGGCCAGCTTACTTAACTCCATGTGTGATGGGTTGTTTGTCATGTTGTAGTTTTTTATAAAGAGCGTCAATGCCACCATAACTACCAATTCCGCTTTTATCATAATAGGATTTGTGCATGCTTAAATGAGTGATGTTAACAGCTGAAGTACTTGAAATAAATAAACATAGGCATAACAGGCGAAAGACATTTTTATTACAACTATTATACATATAGGGTCTGACACAGCGTTACCATTTGTGATATTCCTTTGGCAGCATTATAAATGGCATTATTCAAAACCTACCGCTCCCCCTGCATATAACTCTGTATGCATAAAAGACTTGAAGCATTTAAAAAATGTGATACAATTCGTGGTCCTGTAAAACACATCCGTTAATACTAAAGTGATGTTCAAACTATTGCTCCAGAAGCTGTTGCAATACCACTCTAGGGTGTGGGTGTAGAGAGCCCATATCGTATTTGAACAGATGGCAGTGTTCATCCAATACCGGTAGCCAGGTGTTGGTACATATGTCAATTCCCTTCTCGTCCTCCCCCGACCCAAAGCTCTCCACCTTCTCCTCACCTTTTAGTGGAATCGGAGCTGCTCTTTTGTCAAGCGCCTTCTGGAGCGATAGTCCTTCTCTTTTTTATGAAAATCTGTCCTGCTCTGAGAGGAAGCCACAGTGGCTGCCTGTGAACTGCAGCTTTGTGGCCCCTCTCCCGAGGAAGGCCGGATGCAGGGAAAAAGCCTGAGAGGCACAAAAAACCCCAGAAGAACAGAGGACTTGAAGTAGCAATGTCTGTCTTGATCTCAGTTCAGACAGTGCACGTATTGCAGCATACACAAATAAGGCAAATCCACCAAAAAGCCAACAGACTAATGTAGTCCTGAAAGAGGGAGATGAGGGAGTCCGGAGAAAACAACTGTAGAATACGGATCCGGATGGCTAAGAGGAAATCCAAGAAGGTAGCCCAAGGCTGGGAGAGAATGAAACAGGAGAGAGCCACCCGTGCGAGGTAAGGAGAAGTCTTAAAGCAGCCCCAGAAACAGCTAGGGCACGCCGCAAAAGGAGAACAGGAAGGGAGAATCCAACAGAAAGAATTCGCCCCAAAGCTACGGGCGAGAGAGAGGCAAATGAGCGCCGGAAAGGAAAGGAAAAAAAGAGGTAAGCCAAAGCGGGTAGAAAGACGGGCGATGCCGGCAAGGAGCCCCCAGGAGAGAAACAGAAAAGAGAATGAGAGAGAGTAAACACACGCAGATCGAGACCCGAAGAGTAGTGAAGTCGGAAGCGAGGCCGGCACAGCCGAGACAGGGAAAGAGTAAGAATAGGCTGTTCCGTGGTAGGAACAAAGAGGGAAAACTAACCAGCATATGACCGCAAAAAAGGAAAAGATCCAAAGCAGTTGCAACGCGCCAGCTGCCGGGAGTTCGGAGGCTAAGAACCTCTCTGCAGCAGTCATGACAGAAAAGACTAGACCGTCACCCAAAGAGCGTGAAACTACGTGGTGGGACCATTCAATGGCGGCTTAACTTCCACTTGTGCCACATGCGCAAATGCCCTGGGCGCATGACAACATATGTTACCTATACACATCATACTTTTACAAGACCTCTCGGGTCAGGGTGTAGGTACCTGCTTGACCTTCAGAAGTTTTGTCCTAGAAACAAATGTACACATATAAGGAGCAAACTCTCGATATTTCTTTTCTCTTTAAAACAGTTTACGGCATGCTGGACAAGGCTTATGGGTCTTTCCAAAAGTGTATAGATCACAAAAATATTTTTGCATTAATTGGGCTACCCTGTTTATAAAAAACACGGGACCAGCCATTTGTAAAGATCTCATTTTCTTTCTATGGATTGCGGCAATGGTATGTTTCTATGAATGTTTTTGATAACACACTCTCCACACCAGTATGTACGTACATGCCAATGCCTTTATAGACTGCTTTAAGCAGCTGAAAAGCTTTACATGAATTCAACATAAAACATATCCGCAGTATTGCTCTAGCGTGATAATTCAGAAGTAAACCTCCATGAGCATACTGCTGCGGGTCATCGCATTTATGCCCATAGCACCATTTGTAATATTTATGCTTCAAGCATATTTTCACTACACCGGCCGCAAATGCCTGAACAGTTAAGGACTCCAAAAAGGTCAGTTTCCTCTTCTTCTTCACCAGAATTTTGAAAGCATTTTAAGCAGACACATTTCTTACACTTATTACTGCTTTGGGTTGCAGTACTTTCAATCATTTTTTAACAGCACATACAGTAGAAATTTACGGTATTGAATGAATTACTCTCACCGCTGTCAACTTTATCTGCCGTTTTCTGCAATTCAAAAAAGAACAAAGTTTAACTCTTGAATATGTATTTTTACACATAGATCACACAGACAAAAACACACACTTTCCTACATACCAAATTGCACAGGGCAGGCCCCTCAGCTGCCGCCTCCATAGCATCAGCGACATCCATAAAGAGCCGATCTTCATCGGGACTTGCTTCTAGCTCGGGTATCATGGTCACCTCAGAAAACAGCTTGTCCATGAAGGCCAGGTCCTCGTACAAGGGCGCTTCAGGAGTCTTCATAGACACAGCATTCAATAGCAGCCTTGAAAGGGTGGGAATCAGGCGGCATCATATAACCAAGATTCATAAAAAAAGGGCGTGGCTCAAATCATCCTCATACTCCATCTCACTACCGGCGGGGTGTCGAGATTCTTCATCACCTACAGGATTTGTTGTCGGGCTTCTGGAACGATCGTTCTTTTCAATGGTGTTGAAGTCATCATTCCCTCAAGTATTCTTGGAGTAGTAGCTGTAAAGATTCATGATTCAGGGTATTGCTAGAGTTAGGCAAATAGTATAGCCAGTTTTCAGGAGCGCTGTATACCTCTGTCTGGAGCTCCTTCTGTATATATATACACTTCACTCTGCCTCTATGGGGAGGTCGAATGACTACATCAGCTCCACAGCGCCCATGGCGCACCACACCGCCCCCTAACATCACAGGTTAATACCTGCATCATCTCAGCACCCTATAAACTCTATAAACTCCTTCCGGGGTCTTGGGGACATACAGGTCTAACACATCATCTACACCCTTGACGACTTCTATTGACACCCCATAAATAGGTTGCAAACAACACACAAACAGGGAATCATACAAATTACTACCAGGTCAAAATAGTCACACCATTTAGCCAGAACCTACTGTAAAAGCAAAAAGAGAATATCGAGGCTGAGTACCCCAAAAGGAAATACACCAAACACGGATTTACAAAGATACACAGATCTTTATTCTACAACTAAACAGTTTTCAAAAGGAACAAAGTATCAGATAGCTATCTGGCCCTCAGTACATCACAGCAAATACCAGTCCTGTCGGTGTGAGAAGTGAGTGGGGCTGTACATCAGAACACTCACTCTTTTTATACAATTTCTAGCATGATGTCCAGCCCATCTACAGGTTAATCATTCCTCGGGCTAGGGGTTCGTGCCGCGTTCACTTCTAATTTATTCACCTATATGCATATGGATTATTCCTAGTTTATACACAAATAAGTCACAATGGCAACAGTGTACCTTTGGATTTAACATTAAGCCTTCGTACATGTTTTATACAATGCAGTTTAACAAGTGTTCGTATTCAGTATTTAAACAACATTGTGCTTAATATATGCTCGCGGATCAGTTTCATTGGCACAGGTATTCCTTGATCTACAGGTCAGCGAAGGACAAGGTCTCATTACATGATCCTAACATTTGGCCTGCAGGCAGTTTAGACATTAACTTACATGTAGAGGTCAGGACAGCCAAGTTGCAAACAGAAGAACACTGTGCACCATTTTAGAACACAAGGTGACTTTGGAGTGAGAATCAAAATGGCGGATAAACCTAAAATGGCGGCTAAATCGATCTAAGATCAGAACTTTGCAACACGGATTTCTTCGCAGAGCGACTGGGCTTAGGCCAGTATATACAGTAAAGGAGGCACAATATAATATCCTGTTTAACACTACAGGGTGAGCTTCTGGGTGATGTCACATCCCGTGTAACACTACAGCTAGGCCCAGAATTATGACTCACCCACACTGCCTCACTTCCATGGACGATCCTTTCAGAGGGCGGGACTTCCGGGTACAACACATCTTGCCACATCCAGGCTAGGCCTTCCAACCATGCAAAACGTCTGGGGGTCTGTCATGATCTCTGCTTCCAAAAGGTCAGGGTTTTCCCAACTCCCTTGGAAGCAGATCCATAACCCAGGTTCCGAGTGCCAACCAGTCCCAATTGGGACCTTTTGGACCCAGTCCTGGCGCCAGTGGCACCAGACTCATAAATATGCCCAGTCCCAGCGCTGGAAGCGCCGGGCTCATAATGCTTGGGTGGACTTACCTGCAGCAGACCATGCTGCTTACTTGCCTGCCAGTTGAGCCTCTGATCCTCTTCTGTTTGGAACTACTTTTCCTGTTGGGTGGGGCAGGAGCCACTCCCTAGATTCAGAACACTGGAACTCTCCTGGAAAGCAGGAACTCTTTTCTTACCTAGGCGTGGCTGTGGAAGGAGACACCTAAGCACTACAGGAGGCTATTTAAACCACACCCGATGGATGAATCTTGCTTTGCGTTATTCTGCATCCTCTGCAGCAGAACGCTCATCGTGTCTTCTGCTTCTGATCCTGGGCCTAAGGAAAAAGGCTTACCATCCTGAATCCAGTCTTCAGCAACACCTATAAAGACAAGAAAGAACAGGTTAGCATTACGGTCTTCAGTGACAGCTCTTCACTTACCTGGTCCATCGGCTGTCACCAACGCCTCGCGCTGCATTCCGGCATCTGAAAGACAAAAGCTTACCAACTCTTCGGCGCTGCATCCCGCATCTGAAAGACAAAACAAGGTGCGTTTAAAGACATTGGGGAACTTTAATACTCACGTGCCATTACTCCTTTCCACATCTAACCCAGTGGGTATTCCGGCACCCTGCAGCCGCTCCGAACTTGTACCTGCAAAATAAAAAGACAGTTAGAGCGCATCGTGAAGCAGGCAACAAGCGCTTACTTACGTGCTTCCAGGCACTTCTATTCATCACACGGGCTCCATCTTCAACTCACTTCAGCCTGTCATCTGCCATTGCCGGAACCCTGCAAAACAAGAAACATCATTACTAAAGACTTTAAAGACATTAGAATTACTCGAAACTTACCATTCGTGCAGTAAACGACGGACAGCAGTCCTCTGAAGTCAAGAGGCCTGCTCCCCTTATCCAGTGAAGAAACTGGTTACAGCACCCTGCCCCGAGGCAGATGGAGAGCACGGCGTTCACTTACCTAAGGTGAGAGCGTTAACCTTTGGGGTTCTACCGGAGAAGAGAAAGGGAAGAAGAGAGAGACATTCAATAACCCAGTTCCTTAATCCCATATTTTCTATCTGCAGACATCTTACCCTTCAAGTCAGACATACAGTGCACAGAGGTCCAGCCCAAAGAGCCAGCCGTGTGTTGCACATCACCTTTGCAGATACGGTATACGCCCAGTCAAGACCGGCGCCTCTACGGGAATCAGGTGAGCGTTACAGGGTCCCCATGAGGTCAATTCCAGGATAGGAGTTAGGGGGGACTTCTTGGGCACTGCAGTGATGTCACATCCCCTGTAGCAGTACAGCTAAGCCCAGAATTAGCGGTATCGTACAAAAATGTCGCCCTCATTTGTGCACCTCCACAGTCACTGCGACTTTGGAGGCGCACAAAATGAGGGTGACATTTACTGCGCCCAAGCAGAGCTCTTCCTGGGTGCAGTAATGGGGGAGTCGGTGGTTGCGGGGGTGTTCCCCGCTTACCATTTTGGAAAGCGGGTACAAGTTAAAAAAATGATTTAAAAAATTAAAAGCAACCTGCGGCGTCAGCGCCAACCCACGTTAGTGGGAGGAGCTGACACCGCAGGGATTGCCGAGTGCGGGCGGAACAACTACTGCGTGTGCCGCCCTAAAGGTAAGTGTGTTTGTGTTGGGGGGTTGGGAGGGGGCACAGTGATCCATATGATCACTGTGCTGCGCCGTAACTGCCGTCGGCATTTTCGGCGTCGCAGTTGCGGGCGGCGCAGTGATCACATATATCCGAATTAGCCTCACGTCCGGGGACAGTCCTTTCACAGGGCGGGACTTCCAGGTAACACTGCATGACTTCACTTCCGGGCCGGGACTTCCGGTAGGGCAAGACATCCGGTAGGGTAGGACTTCTGCCTGTCAGTTGATGAAAGGGCTCACATATCACTACTAACAGATGTTCAAAAAGTTCCTTCTTAGTTACTTTCACAGGCTGCCCTTGCCTGTTTTCAAATGCTTAAACATAGCTGAAACACTTTCCAGCTAAACAGCTCTGCTTCACAGAGCTCGGGGAAAACGCCCTTCCCAAACCTTTGAACTTCTCTTTCACAGTGTTTACCTGTCAGAGACCTTCACAACCGCAAAGTATTATCACTCCATGCGTGACCACTCCGACCGCAGGTTCCTTATCATTATCGCCTTGCCAGAGACTTTTGCAACCGCACAGTATTTTCACCCCATGCGTTACCACTCTGACAATAGGGTTTATTTCTCAATGTCCTTGCCTCTCGCACTTGGTTTCGCAGAACGGGCCCTCGTCTACTCGGTTCCTTATTTCACAAAACCATATAGTTCATTAGGAGGGGCCCACCGCCACTATTTTTATCCTTTCACAAAATATCAATTCCCTTTCACATAAGCCTTTTGGGATCTCTGTATGCTCTCTTTCCCTCGTGCCCTTTCTTCAATGGCTTTCAAAACATTTTGCTTTCATTATTGACTGTTTTGTTATCCTTCAAGAAGCGTTTGACAGGGGCGTGGCTTGAGGCACCGGCAATGCAGTCGCCTCATTAATAGCCTCCGTGGGACACCTGGGTTCCTGCGGAAATATGCTGACAATGAGCATTATATGGTGAACGGAGACGGTCCACAGGTAGCGGAACTGCCCGGGAGGCGTTCGCCAGAACGGGAGGCGAAAACGTGGAGCAGCCCTGGAAACTCGGCGGCAAGGTCCAACGTAACCTCAAGCTCCCGAAATTCAATATGGCGACGACCGAGACGTGCTGAGGGGGGGAAGAGTGACGAGCCAGCTGCTCGAGCGACGGGGCGCCGCCACACACCCACCATCCCTGCATAGCAGAGTCCCATCAGCAGTAAGAGCTGAGGCTCCCTACCGGAGACCGAGTAGGCTGAGAAGGGGCCCACATGCCAAGGCAGGCACACAGGCCGTGGGGTGACAGGGGGGCAGCCTGTTAAGCAGTAGTCCCCGGGGCTCGTAATCCTGCCGACACATATAGTTTATGTGGACTTTTCGGCTCCGGAATGTGCTCGGAGCAGATGGAGCCTGTCGGAGCTGTGCAGGAGAGATGAGGTGGCGTGGGACACCATCTGAGGAGGACCTCAGAGATTTGCCAAAAGGCCAGCCGCCATCGGAGACCGGGACAGAGGTGCAGGCAGCTCCCAACAACGAGCCTACTCATTTGCAGATCTACGGCCGAGTGACTGAGGGAGCCGACACCAACATCCACAAGAAAAGAGAGCCCCACTGGCAGCTGGCAGCCGCCCCAAAGGTAAGGCCGGACCCCACCCCCCTCAGCAAACAGCCTCGCCCGAGTGGTACGGAGCACTTGGCGGATCGTTCCCCGACCGCAACACTCCATCCGGGATGGAGCGGCTCGGCAAACAGGCGGCCACCCCCCCAATAGCCAGACAGGAGGGAAAGGCGGTGGAAATCCCCCCACGGCCCCAAGTGGGGCTACCACAATCCAGCACTCTGCACGGGGCGGCCACTCCAGCACCCGCAGCTCGGCATCCCTGCGCCCACAAGGAGGCCATACACATCAGCCCCACGAAACTCCTACGCTCAGCCCAGCGGCCTGAGAACCTGGAACTAGCGTCCCAGGGCTACCACAAGCAAGACACAGGTGGACTCGCCCCTGAGCTTTCAGCACAGGAGATTGCCACTCTCCATCTGGCATAAGACTATGGGAGTGGGGGCCCAGTTGCCCAATCTCCTTGTTCTCTTCCGCCCTCCCCCTCAAATGCAAGGAGACTCACACTAGCGGGCCAGTACAACTGAGCAGAGGGAACGGGAAGCGCCCTGTGCCAAACCGACCAGGCACACCAGGACCTTGAGCCCCAAACTGGACCAGGACCATTAGCAGATCCAGGAGCACAACAACCCATATCCACCACATTAAAGGACATTGCCAACAGCCACTGCAGGGCAGCTAGATCACTCCGGGTGCAGCACCAGGAACAGAAGAACCGCAGATTCCAAATCGGTAGATGTAGTCTAAAGACACAGCGGTTGGCCACGCAACGCAGGAAACAGAGAGAGTCCTAAACTCACCCAATCCCGGACCGGAAGCCTACTGTAGGCCTAACTACATCTCCCTATTGAGGTCCCGGCCTCCCCAGCCAAAATGGCCAAACAGAAGCCCCTGAAATCAGCAAACATTGCCAGCATGCTACAGCAGCCGGAAAAGTCCAAGAAAGCGGACTCTATTCGCACCCAAGCTCTCTCGCCTGAGAGATACCCAGGCCAATGGGCAATGAAAGACGACATACAAGCCCTATTTGCAGACATCAAGTCAGAATTCCGGAGCTGCATGACAGAGGTGATGGCTAAAATAGAAAGGCTAGATAACCGAATGGAGGAAGTGGAGCGGAGGATTAGTGAAACGGAAGACCAGGTCGTGGACCACTCAACGCAGATCACAAACCTACAGCGGAAACTCCAGGCCCTGGAAGAGGACAGCAAGGGTATGAAACGCAAAGAGGAGGGCTTGGAGAACAGGGCCCGCAGGAATAACATTTGAATCAACTGTGTTCCATCCTCAATCTCAGATCGGGCCCTGCTGGCATATGTTAGCAACCTCTTCCAAGCCCTCCTCCCTGACTGCAACTAGTCCCTACTCCTGCTCGATCGCACCCACAGACTGCAGGCCGAAGGAGCTCCCCAACAGCGGATCCGCCCGAAGTGATTATGCGGGTTCATTTCTTCACCACGAAACAGGAAATCATGACCGCAAGTCGCACTCAAGGGAACTTCGCTTATCAAGGGGCCTCACTGCAAATCTTTCAGGACCTGGCGGCCATGACAGTACAGAAACGCAGAGCCCTCGGGCCCCTGGCAAACTTCCTCCAAGACCGGAAAATTAAATATTGGTGGCTCTTTCCGGCAGTGCTCCAGTTCTCATTTGAAGGCCAATTACGCATAATCCACTCCCTGGAGGAAGCAGCGGGCATCCTGGGGGGAGAACCCGCAACCTCGGACAAAGATTTAATGAGCCCGTCTGCAGAGAGGGAGTGGGGAGCAACCCCGAAATCACAGCAAAACTGGTGGATGAAGATACCCAAAAGGAGGGAAGCCACCTAACCAGCTAAAGCAAACCTAAGCCCTTCCACATCGAGGGAGGGAGTAAAAAGTAACCTGTTCTCCAAGCCAGAGCTGACCTGCAGAGCTTGGCCGTCACATGATACGCCCCAGCCGAGTGTATGGATACACACTCTGGCCCAAGGCCCTACGGTCCCAGTTTATCTTTACTTTTTCTTTTTGTTCACGGTTGGTCTCTTCGGTTCCTAGGTCACGTTCAGGCCCAATTTGAAAATGTTAAAATCCCAGTTGCATCGGGAAAGAACACTTAATACAGCACTAGAGGGCAGAATCCAGCAGTCCCACCGCCCCTTTCCGTCCCCCGCGATAACTGAAGCTGAGCCACAGAAGACCCCCCACCACACCTGAAACTGCGATACATCTTATTGAATGTCAAAGGCCTAAACTCCCCAGAGAAACTCAAGTCCACCCTCCGGCACCTAAGGGACCTTCACAGCACGGTGGCATTCCTCCAGGAGATGCACCTACTCTTTAGAGACTTTGCATTACAAAAACGGTGGCACAGCGATCCTACTAGCAAAATGTACTCTGTACTCCATTCAGGGAACGAAAGGTCCTGCAAAACCCAGAGGGAAGATACATTGCAGTGAAAGGGGAGCTATTTGGCCAATTACACACTCTTATCTCAGTATATGCCCCTAACAAGGGCCAGGAAACTTTCTTTGCGGAGCTGGAAGCGAAAATTGTTCCCTTCCTTGAAGGCCAGGTGGTCATTGGATGAGATTTCAATGGGGTTCCAAACACTCTAATGGACAAGTCAAACCACCCATCGCCCAAAGACTTTAAGGTCGCCCTGAGCCTCTGCCACCTGTTTCAAGCTATGGGGGTCGTAGATACATGGAGGGTCCTTCACCCATAGCCACAGACTTCTCGTTTATGTCTCACGGCCATCTATCACATTAGGAGCAATTTATCACACAGGCCAATCTCCCCCACGTCCCAGAAAGGGATAGATCCACCCTGGAAATTCCGATCGCAATCAAAGAGGTACAAGCGGTAATCAAAGCCCTGAAACCAAGAGCACCGGGCCCCGATTGCTTCTCGCTCAAATTCTTCAAACTCATCCAACCCTTCCTCTTGGGCCCTTTGATGGAACTCTTCAACTAATTTTGTGAATCAGGCACTATAACCCCATCAATGAAGGAGTCCACCACAATAATGCTCCTAAAACATGGGGAAGACCTAAAGGATTGCTCCTCGTACAGGCCCATCTCGCTCCTCATCGTAGACGCAAATATCTACTCCAAAGTGCTGGCGAACAGACTGGCGACGGTGCTGCCGATCATCATCGACCCGGATCAGACAGGCTTTATCAGGGGGAGAAGCACAGGGAATAGCATTCGGGGGCCCTCAGCCTCATCGAAGTGGCTTCCCAAGAACACTGGGAACTAGCGGTACTAACCCTAGACGCCACAAAAGTCTTTGATTGGATAGACTGGACCTTCATACGGCTCACTCTGGAAGCCTTCCCGTTTGGCCCAATGTTCCGCAAGATGCTATTGGCCAACTACCAAGCCCCAAAAACATCCCTAAGGGTGAACCAAAAGCTTTCAGCCCCGATTTCTCTCTCCTGCAGGACAAGACAGGGCTGCCCGCTCTCCCCATTAATCTTCGCCATTGTGATGGAGCCATTCTCACAAAGAATCCTGAAGAACGACAACATAACAGGGATGGACCTAAGGGGGGGGAACAGTTTAAGATATCATTGTAAGCAGACGACGTAATGCTCTCCCTCACCAACAGCCGGACCTCCATCCCAACAACTCTGGCCGAACTGGAAGCATTTGAGCAGGCGGAAGGCTTTTCGGTTAACTATAGTAAGTCGGAAGTGCTAGGGGTAAATATGTCTAATGAGGTCATAAATAACCTCAGAGTGACATGCCCGCTGAAATGGAGCGTCACGTTTTCATCCTCCCTCGGGGTACAGATTGTTGCAAACCCAAAGCAACTTTATGCTGAAAACTCCTCCCCACCCCCCGTTCAAGGAACGGGAGGCCGACCTGAAGAGGTGGGAGAACCAGGAAATTTCCTTAGTAGGAAGGATCTCAACATGTAAAATGAACCTGCTGCCCAGATTCCTGTACCTTTACTCGATCATACTGGTCCAACTCCCCAGGCAACCCTTCATGCAGCTACAGAAGCAGGTATCGAAATTCGTCTGGAAAGGGGGCAGAGCTAGGATCTCGCTAAAGGTAATGACCAGAGCGGCTAAATGGGTAGGATTTGGACTACTGAAGCTCTATAACTATTAAATAGTGGCCCAACTATCGAACATGGATCGAGCATGAAAACCCCCCAAAATGAACACGCATTGAACAAGCCATGACCCCCCCCCTCTGCTAAGTTCCATGCTACACATATCAGGCAAGGCGTGCCGCCTCCAGCCGTCGATGTTGACCTCCACTAGAACTACCCTGAACTCCTGGGCCTGGGCACAACGAAGGAAGAAGCTCCCCAAGTGACTTGGCCTGCTCTCTCCTTTCCTCCGGAACCCAGATTTCTCTCTTGACATGGGAGGAGCAAACTTTGGGGCCTGGGCTCGGGGGGGCCTCCGAACTTTCTCGCAACTGTTCGAGAATGGCACCCCGCTCACCTTCGAGGATTGCAAGAGCCATTTCTCCCTGGCAGAGACGGATAGATATACCTACGCCCAGATATAGCACTGGCTCTCGCAGCCAACGGTTAGACAGGGAGCCACAAGGGAGCTCCACTACCTAGAACACATTCTAAAGGAGGGCCCACGCCAAGGGTTGAGCTTTATAAATTATTACAAGTCAACATGTTATCAGCCAAGCCTCCATACATGTCCCGCTGGGAAGCCGATCTAGAACACCCCATAGACTAGCAGACCTGGGTGGACATTTGTACTAGAAACAACTCTGCCTCCCGATGCATAACCAACAGGTGAATGTGCACTCAAACTTCTCCACCATTGGTACTACCGCCTGGAGCGGCTGTACCATTTCCAGAAGTCCCTGGACCTGACCTGCTGGAGACAATGTGGCGCCGACTGGATCTTGTTCCACATGTGGTGGGAGTGCCAGAAGGTGCAGGCTTTTTGGAAGGAGGTACTACAAATCATCGCAGCAATAACCCATTGCCATTTGCCACTGAATCCAGAGGTGATCCTGCTAGGAGCGGCTTGGCCAGACTGCTACCCGAAGGCGGGAAACACTGCTAATGTACTTACTCAGCTACTCTTCGCTGCAAAGATAATCTTAGCCCACAAATAGAAAACACAGGAAGGCACCCTTCATGCCCCTATAGTGGGTGGGTCAAGGTATGGGAGATTGTAGTGGCTGAGAAAGTCATGGCGGCGAAGGAAGGAGCCTTACATCGCTTTGCGGGCTGCTGGGCCCCAGTCTTGGAATACAATAGCCAATTCCCTGCATTGACCTTCCAGCCACAGCTGGCGAGACGCTTTGTGAGGCTGTATACGTCCTATCTACCAAGCCGGAGGGGCCGATGGGGCTGGGAGACCCCCGGGAGAAGATAACTGAGGGGGGGCAAGGGGGATAAGACAGAAAACAAGACGCTGAACATAACATGCTGATCTGCCTTCTTTCTAGCATGCTTGTATTTTGCTGCAACCAGTTATAAATTAAGATGTTAAAAAAAAGAAGCGTTTAACAATGTGCCTTCTCACATGGCACCACTCCTTTACTTTGTTTCTCATCGGCTCCCTTGCCGCTTAGTGGCTAAATACATTCAAGCTTTCAGTTCAATGTCTTTATCCTTCAACAAGTAGCCTTGCTTGTAATACAGTAGCCTTCCTTGCATGCTTAAATCTTTCCTTCTTTCACCTCTTTGTTGCTTTACCTTTTAATCTTGCTGTTACCCACCTGCAAGTCCTATAATGCCTTTCATGTTTGTCTTTATTTCAACAATTCAATTTTTCTCCCACTTTGCTAGCTGCCCCTCGGCAGCATCTTATCCTTTCAGCGATCTTGAGAGATTCAATTTGTCACAATGTTTCCCTCTCGTGCCGCTCACATGCTTTCTTTCTTTACTGTTTCAACTTCACACACGCACCGGGTTTCTCTCCACATTAGAAACTCACTTGTTGTCACGCTCCTCTGGTTGGGATTCTGCTTCAATCAGAGTTGGGACAGGGTCTCTTCCACTGCCCGCTTACAGCTGGGCTTCAATACCTTGCCCAGGGAAACAAGCACTTTGCTGAAAAGGGCCAGCAGGCTGCAGTCTGCCTTTCTCTGGTTCTAAGAAGAATGGCTCCCTAGCCGCTCTGCAGCCCCTCACGCATACTGGACCAGCGCTCCCCACTCCGCACCCCTCTGGACTCTCCAGACTTCTGCTGCTTCCTGCTTCTTGGCTCTCCTGGTCCACACTGCATCCCCAGATCGTTCGAATTGTTGTTTCTGGCAGCACCTTTTATACTTTTCTAGGCAGTTAACAAGCTTCAGGTGCCTGACTCTGTCTCGCCTTGTTAATGGGACATGGCCATAGAGTAGATAGGGCTGCTTCTGTTTGTACCGTCCTCTCTTCAATGTTATCCCTATGGGTAATCTTCATCACTACTGGTTGACTCTTCCTCATCTCAGTAAATGGGTAGCTCAGTAGGGAAAGGAAATTATGGGAGTTGTAGTGTTCCCTAGGGCTTGTTGGTAAATTACTATCAGGAAAAGGGGGGAAAACATTTTCTTTTAGAAAATGGGGTGATGTGCTTGATTCCCTTTTCCCTGTTTTCGGACGCCTTCTCTTTATCTCAGTACCTGTTGGAGATGTGGAGGGGGAAACAGGACAGTAATGACAATATCCCATAAAGGCTGAGGGAGAGTAGGGTGATGGAACTGGAAAGGGGGGATACCGTGTCTCGTTTAGGGAACTGTGAGAAACCAAAGGGTGTCTCTCCTGACAGACCGTGAGGATCTCTCTCTCAGATGGCCAGGGCACGGTCATCACCTTTGGAACCAGATGCTGGGGGTGGACCAGTGCGGGAGGATCACCTGGGTGAGGGGCCTTCGGGGAGTGGGGGTGAGGCAGCCAATAGCGATACGCGGTGTTCCTCCCTTTCCAATACCTATGGTCCATCCTATTTCATAGGATTCTCCGATGTCTCAACTCCCCCCCTTTCTACGCAAACACTGGGATGAGGAAGAGGGCGACTGAGAGTAACATGCTAACTCTTACAAATCACATTGGACATATCCCGCTTATTGGGTCAGGTAAAGTCAGGCACTTGACTCCAAGTGCATACATCTGATACCAACTAGCTCTACTCACATGGATATAAGGCAGCACATGGAGACACACTCTGAGCAAGGTGGCACACAAGTAAGATCAATGGACTGAGGGGCGAGAGCCATGGGTGGAGAACCTGAGGAGTTCCCTGCAGAAGGTTGTTGCCTCCAAAAGGCTGCAAAAGACACGTGGAGAAGGCTGAATCCCACACAAGAAGGCTGCACTGTGTTTCAAAGACACCAGAAACCCTCCCGGTTGAACGGCAGAGTTCGGGAGGCGAGGCCAAGCCAGTGGTACTAACCTTGACTCATAAACTGGAAGACAATAAAAGACAAGAAAGAAACGCACACAGCCGGCGAGTTGGCAAGCGACATGAGAGACTGGTGTATTCTAAAGAAAGATTGAAGTGTCAACATTATATCGCACAGTTGAAGGCTGCACGCATGTGGATGAGATGCGAAGAAAGGAAGAACTGCGAATGAACTTTGAAGGAACAATAGTTGTAGATTCAGCAATACTGAGTAACAGTGTGGTCCCGCGAAAGGAAGTAGCCCACTCGAAAGTCTCAGTGAAAGGTGAAAAGGTGGTAGCGATAAAGTCAATGAACTGTAAAAGCGAGGTGATCAAAATTAACCCTGTGAAAAGGGGAAAGTAAAAAGGTGAGCGTTGAACTTTGGTGCATAATACAGTGAACTACCCAAACTAGGAATCGCTGAAGCAAATAACATAGGAGTGTGAGTTAAAAGCTGAAAAGTTGAAGGGGTCCTGTGGAGGTCTGTAGAGAAATGCCACGCACATTCGAAAGTCTTCGACATCAGGAAACGGTCCAAGCCCGACTGAGGGAGACAGAAGGTGTAATAAGTTAGGGCAAGGGAACCCCTAAAGAAGGTGAATTAACCTTGGGGAAGGGAACCCCTGCAAGTGTTTTGTTTTGCTATGGAAGGTCTAAACCCGGCTGAGGGAGACCGACGTGAACCTTTTGGTGAACTGTGCTTTGGAAATTGAAAAGTAAGACTAACGTGGACGGCCAGGCGGGGCCCAATCCTCATTTTGAACTACCTATTGTCTTAAGAGTCTGAGCCAGAGTCTGTCATCTTGCCTACAGGGACCGCCTTACTCTGTGATGTCCAACGTAGGAAGGAGATCTGACTCAGCCACATTTATTCTTTATATTTGAACCCTGACTTTCCTTTACATACATAGTCTCCGTTTCACCCTTTTTGTACAAGATATAGGGCAGACATTAGGTTTGGGTTAGTATAGACCTTTTTGATTTGACAGACTGAACTGGGACTGTTTTATTTATTATTTGATGGTCGAAACTACTCCCTTCTCAGCTATAGGAAAAAATAGGAGTTTCTCCAACCCCATTGAAACTTCAAAAAAGGTTTTACAAATTGTACCTTTTGTGTCAGTGTCATACTTGCGATACCATGCCTCCCTTACAGTACTCCCATGAGACCAACCCCGGACTCGACTCCCCTGCCCAAGTGACCCTCCCTTGCTCGTCCACCGCTAGGGTTGGAATCCGAGAGCGACAGCCCTTCACCGGCCAACTGAATAGAGGAATCTTGGGGTCTACATGGGACAATACCCCTAGGTTTCTCACAAGACACAGCCCGGCTGCTCTCTTTTGTAACTGAGCGTTCTGCAAGTGTTTTTAGCGAATCTGTAGCAGTCCCCCCTGTTAAATTGGTCTGTGGTGTCTCTCAAGGGTCTTGTCTTTCCCCCACCTTACATAATGTATTCACATACTCTCTTTGATATTCTTGATGATTCTGGAGTGTTACACACTAACTATGCCAGCGACACCCAGATGATGCTGCATTTTTACAGGTGATTATAAACAGGATTCAGTCAATATTAACAAGATTTGTAATACCATCTAAACTTGGATGGCTTTTAACAGATTAGCGTTGAATGACTTCAAAATGGATCTGCCTATGTGGCACCCAACAAAGACTTGCAAAGCTCTCTGCTGACTTTAGTGAGTTTACCATTGCTGGTTGGGTTATTCCAGCGGCAACAAAGGTTAAAACATTTACTTTGATGACTCCCTTACGATGAAAGACTATATTAACAATGTTGTCTCTACCACCTCATATTTCTTGAAACTGTTGTGCTGTATTCGCCCTTTCCTGTCAAGGAGCATTGTGCTTGGCTGGCCCGTGCCATTGTTTGAGCAAAGACTGATTACTGTGCCAGCCTTCTGCACGGCACTACGCAGGGCAATATATCTGAGGTGCAGACACTTCAAAACAGCGCGGTTAGAATTGTGAACCAAATCAAATGTAGGGATCATGTTACAGAGTTTCGTCATACCCTACAATGGTTGCAAGTGAAGGAGTGTTTTGCCTTTAGGTTTCTTACTCTTGCCTGTAAATGTTTGGATAGGAAAAGTCAGTCTTATTTGAAATCTATCAAAAAATAGTCCATAGGTGCCCCTCTTTGAGAATGAACACGGATAAATAACCTGTTCTTTGGTAAGGTACCCACTCAAGAGTCCGCAGTCACACTTTAGCTCACTGTACCTTTCACAGAAGGGAAATACCCATTTGCATATCAGTCTTTGTCCTGCCCACATGGGCTGTCCAGCACCGAACAGGTCAATGCACCGTGTTCGTTCACGCATAGGGGTGCCTAAGGACTATTTTTTGATTATTTAAGGGACTTGGGTTTAGTCACTCTAGGTTTCCTAGGGTCATCCATACATGGACCCCTTGCTCCCTGTGCTCATAGAGGCACAGCTCCACCTCGCTGATGAGGCCCAACAAGGCTGAAAAACGTGTATGGGGTTGCTGTTGGTACTCTTGTTCAGAAGGGAATTGCCATAGCATTTCGGTGCTGGACTGCCCATGTGGGCGGGTCAAAGACTGATATGCAAATTGGTATTTCCCATCTGTGAAAGGTACAGTGAGCTTAAGTGTGCCTGCGGACTCTCGAGTGTGTACCATCACAAAGAACAGGTGACTGAGCCATGTTTGTTCTCTCAGAGGGGCGCGTATGGACTATTTTTTGATTATTTAAAATATATGTGTTGACCTTTAAACCCTGCCATTAGACATTGCCTCAAGTTCAATTTGAAAGAGCCGGTAGACTGGTCCTTGACTCAAAGGTTCCACATCTTTGGAATAGCCTTCAACTAGACTTGAGAAAAATGCTCTTTTACTCTCTTTAAGAGAAGGCACTTAAGACTCACTTTTTAAAATAAGTTGTTGTTGGATTTGCTAATGCTACTTTAATGGCCTGTCCCTGACTACCTCTGTTTGGCTGTATAGATTCTGTTTATGAATTTGCTTTTTGCTCGGGAGCGTTTCTCCAGTTTTTGTTTATGTGTGTTTGTTCATGTCTTTTTGTTTTATGTGCATCTAATGCCTTTGGGCACATCGCACGTTACAAATGTATAAACAAATAAATAAATAAATAAATACATACATACATAAATAAATAAACGAAAAGTAAAGAGTACAACTCAGGCGAAATCGCAGATACACTTATTTTCCACTGTTTGTAAAATTATGAATGCCTCCTGCAATTAATGATTGCAGGAGGCATTTGCAATGTTGTCTAATGGAATCTTTACTAGGTGCAGAGGTTTGGTTGATTCCATGGGAATCCACTGGTGTAACACCAGCGTGGAAATATATTCTGGTTTTAAAGTGGAGCGAGGAGGCATGACTGACACTGTTTGTCCATCCAGTGCCTGAACGCCGCCTCAAAACAAAACAAAAATCCCACAGATTTTTTAAAGACGGTTTTACAACAGGCATTGCACATATACACGAACACATTCTTCAATGATCTGTGAACTTGCAAAATGAGCCCTCAGGATAGTCCGATTCATGCTGGCAAACAGATGCGCTGCATAGTTGTGAGCACTCTGTGATTCGTACAGCATCTGAGCAGAGAGATCTAGGTAAATGCAAAGAAAGCAGGTGGAAAGAAGTGGGACTGCATCACCCTGATCCTCAGAGATCTGCATTGGCTTCCCCAACAAGCCACCTGCATCATAGCCTGCATCACCTACAAGGCACTAACATCGGCTTCTCATGTTGTCTGTCCTATAATCTCAAGCTCTCAGAAGGACAACATAGCACAGTCATGGCTTTGGAAAAATGGAAACCAAGATTCCTTGCAAGGGAAAACATACAGACAACAGGCTTTCTTCCGTTTTGCACTCCAAATTTGGAACAATGTAAGACTTATGAGGCTGGTCCCATTCTTTCCACATTTCACTCAAGCATTGAAGACTCTACTCTTATGGAATTCCTTGAAAAAAATTCTGACCACATAGTCCCCATCCTTACACCACCCACTCCCTCCACTTACTGGAACTGTACATGAGATAGCACCCAACCACTCCCATCCATGTAACTGTTTCACTCTCATGTATAGCACTCGGCTACTTGCTACCTAGGTGTGTGCTATATAACCTCCTATTTATTCATGTATACCTAGTCGTCCAGTATGATTATATCCTATCAGGCCGTCACCACCCTGAGGAATGGGGCTGTCCAATGTGTCAAGACAGCTCGAGAATCCCACATATGAAGCTTAGATTGCACTTTTGGCTACATAATTCACTTGAAATATGACAGTAATTTTAAATTTTCTCTTACTGATCGTATTATGTAAATCTGTTTTTAATGACTAGTGTTTTTTTTTCTTTTTCCTTTCGTAATAGAAATACTGAGTATTATTGTTATATGTAAATGTGCAAAAAGTCAAGCCTTTTTGTTTGGGTAATGTACAATAAAAAATAAAAATAAAATATGACAGTTGGGCCACTACCAAACAAAGGTTCGTGGTTCATGTAATGGAGTAATGCTCCTTATAAAACAGCAGCCCTCCTGAGATAAAGCACTACCCATTGGCTATCTACATACCCCCTCAACAATCACAGAATACTCATGCAATGGGATAATGCCTTGTGGATGTCCCCAGACTACCTCAGGTGATAGAATAAAGTCTCTTGAACATCCACAGACCCCCTTGGGCAATGGGGGAATGTCCCAAGGGCATCTACACACCCCTTCAAGTGATAGTGAAATAATGCCTCTTGAATGTCCACTAACCCCACAATGAGAAGGGGAGAGAGAGGGGGGGGAGAGAGAGAGAGAGAGAGAGAGAGAGAGAGAGAGAGAGAGAGAGAGAGAGAGAGAGAGAGAGAGAGAGAGAGAGAGAGAGAGAGACTGTGTGTGTGAGACTCGGTCATTGCAGGCAAGGGCAGGGATGTGTAAATGCTGAGTGCTCAATTGTGCTTCAAAAGACAATTTAATGCGGGTCAAACTTTGTGCCAGTGTCTAGACGTGCCAGCTATTTCTTTCATTGATTCACACATTTTATAATAGGCTTTTACATCTCATTTGTGAAAAGGCTGGTACCTAGTGTGGCGAGTAAGAGTAAGGACATGGACTCTCTGAGGACATTGTGTACGATCCTTTATTAAAGTAAAACTATAAGGCCTAATGTTCCCTGTCACTATGGGTGATCCCTACCTATGTTACTAACTAAGGTGGTCATTAGTCGTGAACGCCCGAAGAAATAAGTCTGCTGTCCAAAACTACCATTACTGACCCTACCACTATAAAAACTAACTTAGGTCAGGAGAATGATTCCCTTCTCCTGAGGGTGCTTCCAGTACCAGTATTCAGAGTTCCCTTCAATACACAATCTGCAAATAGTCTCTAGTGACTTCCTGGATCAGTCTCTTTAGTTCATCAGTTGGGCTATTGAGTTTTCTCCCCTCTTTGGGAATCTCTTTTGGGGATTTATTATAAGATCTATATTCTGATGAGTCAGACATGGGAGACGGACAAATAGATGGAGTTTTGTCACAAGTCGCCATTTTTTGAAATAATAAAGGGTGAGACAAATGCCTTACTTTCCCCAGCCTAACAAAACAAAGACTAAAGGGAAATTATCTAGTGTCTGAAAAATGTCTGTCCCTCACACTATTACATACAGAAAAAATCATACAGCAAGTTTTAAAATAAGCAGTGTCACGTAGCAATTTGCTATGCAATTCTGTAGGTGTGCTAATTTGCACTTGTATAGCAAAGCTAGCTATTTAAGCTACCCTGTTCAATGAAGCTCACCCAGAGAGAGAGCGAGAGATCCTCTTCTCCCCTCCTATATGCCACAGGCCTGTGTGGGAGTGCTAGGTAATAATTTTTTCTTTTTCAAATAATTGCAAAACAGAAGTAGTCGGGTAATACTTCTGTTAAGCTAACTGTATCCTCTTTGCCCAAGACCAGTATGTGTTAAATTCTGGTTTAAATAGTCATACCATTCCATTTCTAGAAATGTAATTTGTTACATAATGCGCTTACAGCATTGCTACAGTAAAACACTGCATTGTCTCCATACTTTACGGTAAAGTGTAGGTTAGTGTATCTAAATCTGTGTCCACTGTATTTCATTTTGTTGGGGAAGATGCATCATGTTGACGAGTGTGCACTTTTGAAAATGCACATGATCACACGCCCAAATGCTTGCGATGGCAAACCTAGTTCTGTAACCTGCTGGTTACATATATCTTGCAACTGGTGATCAACCCATCAGCTGATCCCATACTCTTTGACATCGTATCTTATCACCCTTATTGCCCAATTCTCTACCTGCTACACCATACACTCTGCTTAGTCTCTTACTTTCTTTCCTCTAACATAATTTCATTTAATTTTGTCATTTGTATAGCGCCTTTCATAGGTATGATCCCAACACGCAGTAGGTTGACTGCCTTCGGAGGGAACGAAGTCCGAAGTAAGAGAAAGTCAGGAGGTGCTAGTATGCGCGTGTGTATAATGTACATTAAAGGTCACAAGGGATTGGCCGAGTACCTGCTAGCCACCCATGTCTAATTGGCATGTGTATGGGTGGAGAGAAGTGAAGTAGGGAAATAAGCTGGTGCTTATAGACAAAGCTAACTAGATGGTCCGCAAAGTAGTTATCAATAGTTACATCCAGTCTGTACACCTATAAATCTACTGCACTACCATACACTGGAGTTATCCTCCAGAACTCGATTTGCTCTATGATTATGATTGCATTATATGTGATTGCATTATATATATTGCCACCTGCGGGAGAAAGCTGGGCAAACTGTTTTCAGAGCCTTTTTATCATATCTATTAATTTGTGTCCATTCATGCAGTCAACCTTTTATATTTTACAGACACTCATTCACGGCTGGTAGGGCCAGTACCATTGTAGGGGATGTTTGAAACTTTTATTTAACGTTTACTTTGTTTTCAGGACATGTCAAATAAAGGTTTCACTGTGCATAGCTGGCCTGTGGGTGGCAGAAGTATGCCAAACTAGAGTGGATTTGTGGCGATATACCCCATTTTACATAAAGTGCATTTACATTTGCTCTCATCATTTGCCATCAGTCGAGTGCATTTCTCTTAGGTCGAGTAGGTAAACCAAGTTACTTGACCTGCAGGTCTAGTGGAATTTTAAAGAATTTCCAAACCCAGACTCATCTCACTAATGTTTTACTTCAGCAGTACGCAAAACTGCTGTATTGTTTCTCATTTTATATCTTGGGTACAAGTAACTTATGCTGGCATTCAAAATATTAGTACAACATTGCTAATCAAATGGGTTTCTTTGCTAATCAAGAACATTTTAATTAGCAAAGTATGCTAATCAATTTTTGAAAACTAATGTATGCCTTGTACAGGAACCATTTGCCAGTTTCAACTTTGTAACTCAAAGATTTATTCAAATACAAGGAAAACAGAAACTCTTAGGATCAGGTTTGGATCCCCTTCCCCTGGATCAATTCAGGATAATTTGACCCCAAAATACATTTCAGGAAAGTTCTTTTCTTTTGCCTAGTTCCACTTCAGATGGAATACACAGTTATTTATCTGCAATATATCCTTCAGTTGGCAAAGTAGTCTCTTAGTTCAAAGGATTTCTCTCTCTTAGAACAATTGCTAAAGCTTCCACTTGGCAGTTCTAAAAAGTCCCTTTCTTCATACATCAATTTGAAGAGTTAATGATAAAGACATTCTTTTCTCAGGAGACCATTCACTTTTCATCACATTATGTTTCTACACAAATAACTCATTCAGAAGTTCTACTTCAGTCAGGATGGTTACACAACAGTTCATCAATCACAGAAGTGGCATTGCTCTACTTCTTTTCCACCACAATCTGTTACAATCTTCTACCACATTTAAAGTACTTCCAACTTGTCTTCTTCCAGGCGCACTCAACTGCCAGGACTAACCACGATTTGTCCCTTTCTGGGTACACTGGAGTGCCAAGTTAATACTCCTGCTACTATTACTATTCGTACTCAGTAGTAAGGTTTGTTCCCAACTTTCCATACTTCAATCCACAATTCGGAAAGTTAAACCAACAACAGCTTCTGGGACAAGTCTTTGGACTTGTAACACCATTGGCTTAAAACTTCTTTCATACACATGCTGCACAGAAGGAAAAAGATTCTTAAATGCATTTATTTGCCATTGGCAATACTCGCTACAATTCTCTTCCCCTTTAGACTTTCTACAACGAGGGCTTCTATTCTGCTGTCTCTTACAGCTTTCCGCACAACCTATTGGTTGTTGACAATGTGATTTACAATTCATGCGACTGTTACATTCAATCTGCCTTGATATCTCTTGGCTTTGACAATGCAGGTAATAATGTCCTTTATTTCAATATCCTTCTTGGGAAAACTGTATCCCCTTTGTTTTATATTTGCCCTTCATTGGCTTGGACAATGCAGGTTACAACGTTCTCTTACTGGGTCTCTTTTTTTCAGGCAAGTCACATTCTGTTAGGATTCCCTTGCGGCCGCAAGATGTATACATAGTTCCACTGTGGCCTCAGCCGCGAGGGATAAGGGCAGCGAGACCCTTTCTCGGGCGTACAGGTTACCCTGGAAATGCAGGATCCATAAATCAGTTCGCCATCGCATCCTGAAAATGCTGCATCACTGGATGCAAGGGCCTCGGTGCGTGACCACGCGGCTGGGTCATTTCCTCTAGCTTTGTGGTCACAAGCCGGCGCTCCATACCACTACATGAGCAGTGTTCAGTGTTGCAAGTGCCGTTCTTGCAACAGTCATGTTCCTTAACCTGTGGACCCATGGAAGCAGATTACTGTTAGAGATTATAGGTGTCTAGTTAGTTAGATGTTGCTTCCATTTGCTTCCTGGATTTAGGTTACACCACGGATAGCAGTTTCTTTTAAGGTACTACACTGCTAAAACCATTTTGTATGTATTAACGGTTTTCCTGCTACTTCCTTTATAATTATTTCTCTCTCTCTCCCCCCCCTTGTACAACTTCTTTCCTGTCATTGATATTGGAGGGTGTGTCAGCACTCCTGCATCAGTGTTGCATAATTACTCAGCCTGTGGGTTATTTCCCTTTGGAGGAATGTTGTATTGCGTCCCTGACTCCTGAGGGGTTCCACGGTTCCAGTGCAGTCCAGAGTCTGACACATTGGGCCTCATTACCAGTCTGCCGGTCTGGAAATAAGGGTGTCAGTAGCAACGTACCGGCGGCCCTTTCTAGACCGGCAGACTACAACTGTGCCTGCCGGCGCCGTTGGCGTGGCAGGCCTAACCTGCCGGACGCTACGCACCCGGTAGTCACAGCTGTCATGGAAGCACTGGCACCATTACTAACATTGCTGGTGCTTCCGAGTCCCCATTCCCATTCAGTCCTATGGGAATCCATGGGAATGGGGACTAACATTTTCCGCCGCCTGATAACCTGGGCCGCCGGGACTTGTAATGTCCCGGTGGCACCGGGATCTCAGGTGGCAGAAAGAGTGATAGTCTGGCGGCACCCCACCGGTAGCCCCTGTGGATTACCACAGGACTTGTAATGAGCCCCATTTTTTAACAATTGCCACCTTTTGGTTTGGGAAATGTAGGTTACAATATCCTTCTGTTCGCCCTCTGCCTTTTGGGTAATTGCTTTCTTTTAAATGTTCGGTATTCAAAATGTGCTTTCTTTTGAAGCAGTCTATGTTGAGCACCCCCTCGGGGATACCTAGTCCAGGACAACTTAATGGTTTCTCTTGGCGTCTCCCCGGACCTGATTGTTAAACTTTGCTGCTCGTTGGGTATTCCTTTGCGGTGGACAGCTACCGTCAGCCTCTTGCTCACACGGCTCCACACGCGCTCCGTTAAGTCCACACAATGGAGTGCGAAGTCAGAGATGTAGAGCGAGTTTCTCTTTCAGAACACCTGGGCTCAACACTTTCTTCCCGCTGCATGTCCTCTGCATCTCCAGGGCACTACGACAACTGACCAAGTCTCTGTATGGCGACCCGATATCGGCAAAGCGGCAACGCCAACCTCTACTTTATCCTACTACCTCTGAGGCTCCTGCTGCCACGGCTTTCTAATGACTTACATCTGACAGGTCTTTAAATATTTAAAGGTCCCCCTCAGGTGTGGGTCACTAGAACAACTAAACCCCTCAGTATATTCTAGTGACTCTGTGCCTCGCTTCCTCATCTCAGTACTAAGAGCATTATGGGACTTGATGTCCATAATGTTCTTAGTTGTATTAACAGGAAAATCTTCAATTTGACAAAAAGCCATTAATACAGGGAAATTATTCAGCGGATACTCCCATTCTTCCCAGTCCGAGTCCACTACCATGTGATCCTCCCGCAAAACACCACCCCTGGGGTCAGGATCAGGTAGCGCCTCCCTTTCCCTGGCCACATGAAAAGGGTTTCAGGCCAGGTACCTTGGGATGATCACCTCCGATTCATCACAGTATCCTGTGAAGGTATTATTGCTCTGGTAGGCTTTCCCACATAGGTTATTACAGTTCAGCTTATTTTAGTCTGCTTGATCATGTATGTGTCTCAATTGCCTAGTTCCCCTAAACTCTGGCTCATATCTCTCTTTGTCTTTGGTATTGTATTCTTCTTGTATAGAATATCGACTTGGTTTCCCCTTTTCCCAGGGTATTATTATCCACTGTCCCAGGGTATTATTATCCCCTGTTCTTCTCTCTCATTATTCAGCTTTTCAATAATTATTTCTCTTCTTTGACAACATTTAGAGTTCATTGGCTTCCAGGTTTACTCTGTTTCATATCTTCTACAGAGACGAGTTGCTTGTGCTGTATAACGATTCCTTTGGGACCTCCTGTGCTGTCACTTCTCCCCTGGGGGGAGCCCCTTCCCATGAGGCCAGGGAGGTTAGGCCGCTACCCGATAGTCCCCCTGAGAGTGGTACTCAGCAGGTGGATCTCATGGGGAGGGAAGACCACTATGGCATTAGTGACGACCTGGGGAGAACATGGTATCCTTATAGCCCCCTCCCACCAACATGTTCCCTAGTGTTCCTATATGTTTTTCCCATACCACCAATATAGGAAATACTGGCATGAGGAAGAGTGTGGACTCCTCAAGGGGCAGTACTGAGATGAGGGAGAGACCAAATGACTGACTGGAAGACCTCAAGATCAGTACCGTGAGGAGGAAGAGGTGCAAAGCACAGAAAACACTCAGGAGAACTTGAATGAACAGTTTAGTGTTTCCTGAAACCGGATTGGGCAGAAACCCTTCAAATCTGAAGAAGGAAACCAGGAAGGCAAGAGAAGCCCTCCCTGGAGGAACCGTGAGACAGTAAGCAGACTGGAGCAGAGAACAGGGGAAGTTGTTGCTGGGGACGCTGCCCTACAAGGCAAAGTTGTCCCCATCCGGTCCACTGTTGAGAGACCGACCAGAGCCGTGGAGAAGCAGTCGCCCAGACACAAGAAGCAGCTGGAACGTGCAGTCGATAGGAGATGCCCAGCCCCCAACGAACTAAATGCTGTGAAGCCACCACAGCACACAGGAAAGCAGCAGGGGCTGTGAGAGGCCCGAAAAGGACAAAAAGAAGAATACGCGACTGTCTGAAGTACACAGTCAAGCACAGTCTCAGTCAATTCCTGGCAGGATAGTGAACCAGGTCTGCAGCACCAAAAGGGGAGAATCCCATGGGTATAGGATGACCTACATCCTTTTACAAAGAGCAACCCAAGTCATATTCATAGTCACAGTACCTTGCAGGATAGTGAACCGGCACTACTGCAAAGAGACAAGAGAAATATACAGGTCTGGGTCCCGCACCCATAAGATTGGGAGCTCATGTGAACTGTGAACTTTTGAAATGCCAACCAAGCCGGAGAAAGCAGGCATTTCCCCTAATATTATTGAACTGTGAATTGTGAAAGCAAAAGGGGAAAAGTCAGGGGAAGGGAGACATTCCTGCCGGCAGTGTGAACTGCATACTAAAGTCTGAGAAGGGCTTGGGGGAAGGGTGTCATTCTGCCCAGCCTTTGTGAAACGTGAAGCCAAGAGACATCAGGAGAAGGAAGCAATACCTCCTGGTGTTTTACCCCGTGAAGCCAAGAAAGATCAGGGGAAGGAAAGCCCTACCCCCTGGTGGTATATATCGTGAAGCCAAACAGAAGAAGGCCCGGGGAAGGGAGTCAGTCCCTTGGCAGTGTGGAGACATTGAGAACTGGACATGGGAGGAATTCTACAGGAACCCCATAGTGAAGCAAACTATGGTCAATAAGGAATGATGTTTGAATTGGAACTGTTGCTTCTGAATTGAAACTGTGAACTTTACATTACCACAAGCTGGAACTTTGTTTGTTTTGGAAAGGAACTAAGACCTAGGGAAGGGAGTCATTCTCTCAGACTCACCTACCATTGGAACTGTGGCTCATTGTCCAGAAGAAGGGAGTCATTCTTCTGACCAGGAAGATCCACTAACTTTTTTTTATTATTAGTTACAAGTGTGAGGGATAGAAGTAGGCATTTTGACATTTACTTGGACATTCTGACCGATTCCTTAGTTCCTTAGTAGAGGCAGGGAAACTGCTTCTTTATTTGATTATGTACATAAATATAACAAAAAATGGAATAGGTTAATACAGTATTTGAATACTCATGATTAACTGATCTCAATCATTTTAGAATTGGAGCTCTTCCCTGTTCTTTCCTAATGTCTGTCCTGTTATTGTGTCTGTTTCCCCCGGTCGTGTCTCATTCATTATTATACTCAAATAAGTTTGATGAAACCTTTACACTAAACTATTGCAAATTGATTTAATTCTAATATGTCAAGTTATGTAATAGTTTAAAATAACAAACTTTGTTTATATTATTTGCCTTTATTCAATGCCGATAATAAATATATTTAAACAAATAAAAGTGTGCTGTGTAATGCACTATTTTCACCCAGAATTTAAAAAACATTGTCTGTGGGCAGGGAATCACCCAACCTACCTATGCCGCTCTGGCATATTTGGGGAAATATTTACGCCTCTCAAATAAAAAAATTCACCAGCTGCCACTCGATTTAAAGTGACCATTGCTGGCATAGATAGGTTGTCATAGCTAAGCCAGTGATGTTCATTTTAAATCACATGCATGAAGCTGCTGCCACATACCTATCCATGCCAGTAAGGGCCACTTTAAATCATACACATGAAAGCTGAATCGCTTCATGCATGTAATTTAAAATGATCGTTACTGGCATAGATAGAGTTTGGCAGCAGCCTCTTGCATACGATTTACACTGACCATTCCTGGCATAGATAGGTTGCCGTTGCAGTCTTATGAAAATGGTATAAATTGCTCACATGTAGTGCAATGTTGATGGCACAGCATTTACTTGATTGTTTTCATGCGTTACCCTAGCAAACCAAAAGTAAATTGCACTTAACTCAGAGCCCGCTGCCCTGGTTGTACTTCCCCCCCCTACACCTCTTCCCCTGCACTTCGCGTTGTGCACTTGAACGATCTGGATGTCATGAGACCTGTTAAGATTGTTCGTCTTGTCCTCCCTTTGTTCCTCTTCCTTGCCTTGTTGAGCCTTGAAACACTTGTATATAGCCGCATAATAAATCAATCAATACCTTTTTAAACATAAATGTTTCCAAAAATGGTGCTGCAAAATGCATAATTTCAACAAGCACATTATTTTAAAAAATGGTCTTGGGAGAAGGGCTGGGGATGGCTTGGGGGGGGGGCGGGAGGGGTGCATTGACCCAAACCCCAATGAAGTTTGGGGGGGCTCCTTCAGTATGCTTGGTCACTTGTGCTAATTTGAGGAAACATTTAGAACCCTCTACCGAAAACATTTAATCTGTGGGGAGGAAAATTACCACCGACCTAGGTCGCTCTGGTATATTTGAAGGAAATATTTACACCTCTCAAATAAAAAAAATCACCAGCTGCCGCTCCATTTATAGTGACCATTGTTGGGATAGATAGGTTGTCGTAGCTAATCCAGTGATGGTCACTTTAAATCACATGCATGAAGCTGCTGTCACAACCTATCCATGCCGGTATTGGCCTATTTAAATCATATGCATGAAAGCTGAATCGCTTCATGCATATAATTTAAAATGATTGTTACTGGCATAGATAGATTTTGGGAGCAGCCTCTAGCATAGGATTTACACTGACCGTTTCTGGCATAGATAGGTTGCTGCTGCAGTCTTATGAAAATGGTATAAAGTACTCCTATGCAGTGCAATGTTGATGACACGGCATTTACTTGATTGTTTTTATGTGTTACCCTAGATAACCAACTGTAAATTGCATTGCTTTTTAACCTAATTGTTTCCAAAAATGGTGCTGCAAAATGCACTTTGGAGCGGTGAATTGACCTGCACCCCAATAAATTTTGGGAGGCTCCCTCGCTACATTCGGTCACTTGTGCTAATTTGAGGAAACATTTAGAACCCTCTACTTAAAACATTCACCACCCAGCGAGGGCTTGCTTACCCAAGAATATTTATAAATCTTAATGCCCCTTCAGGAACTATCAGCCACCACTGGCACCAAAACTTTCCTCTGCCCCTGATGGTGGTCCCGGGACACGGAGCTGCAAAGCAGGAGCTGGATATGTAACACTGAACCTCCTCTTCTTTTATTTATTTTTCTTCTTCACCGCATAGAGCGCGGACAATGGGTAGGACATAGAAGAACCTAGAGGGGTCTAAGCTGGGTGCTCACACGTGGCACTCCCTCACTTAAGCCCTAAGGGAGATCTGGGGGATTATTTTCTTTTCTTCTCTCTTTTCCTTAAATTTTACTGGCACAAAGATGCAAAAGCAGAAGCAGGGGTAGTAGGAGAAGCGAGGACAGGCCCAGAGCACTCTGTGGAGTGACAGTCCTTTTCTTTCAATGCACAGGAGCGGTGGATGTGAAAGAGGACCAGGGCAATGAGGAGTGGCTGTGCACACTTGGGGTTTCACTCTTTCGACACAGCAGGCAGCACTCCACAGGCACAGAGCGGTGTGGGCCTTTAGTATTTCTTTTCTTGTTTTATGCCGAAGCAAAGGGGATTAGCCCGGTTACACTGCGCTTAGTCCCTTGAGTGCAAAAGACACAGATTTCTATCCCCGGAGCGTCTTCAGGGGAAGGCACTAGTGCAGTGGGGACACCACAGGTCAAGAACCTCTTTTATCTTGGGACAGTGCTCCATGTGGGAAGAGAGCACTGAATGATACTTCCCTCTCTTCTGCTGGCGGTCAGCTGTGCAGCCTTTTTCCAACTCAGCAGGTGGTGAGGAGGATGTTGGCAGATTACTGCGTATCTGAATTGGTCAAATCTGATTTGGGCGCAGATTTTTTACCAAAACTGACCGCAAATATATGTGTGTGGGGGGACGTGAATATAAATATAGGGGTTGGTCGCGACTGGTGCTGCGGGGGTCTCCTGCATATATTTGTGGCCAATTCGAGATGGTGCAGGAGGGTTCCTTTTTAGAGTGGAGCTCAGCGGTGCACCAACAAGTCTAAACCAGGTCTTATTGATTGGTCCCCCTCAGATCTCCTGATAAATGTTGACGGGCAATTGTACTTATTTTATTTTATTTTAGTATTTGTATAGCGCGCTGCAACCCGTGGGCATAGAGGCGCTGAGAAGTATACACATGCAGGCTTGCTTGAGGGTTACAAGATAGCGGCCCGTACAGTTGAATAGAACAGTTACATCGAATACAGTAAGTTACAAGTCAGGTGCATTGGGCATGGACAGTCATAATCTGATACAGTAGGGGAGGCAGTTTAGGTAAAATGCTTAGTCTTCAGGGCTTTACGGAAGGTTGTGTGAGATTCGATCATCCTGAGTTGGGCAGGGAGGGTTTTCCAGTGACTTGCCGCCAAGGAGGGGAAACTGGAGCCACCAGCTCTGACTCTTCGCGTATGAGGAATAGTGAGGCGATTGGCATAAGCAGACCTGGACGGTCTGGCGGGTGTTTTTATGGAGATCCTCTGAGCTAAGTAGGTAGGTGCCAGTCCATGGATGCATTTGTGTGCAATGGCCAGTGTTTTGAAAATGATCCTTTCTTTGACGGGCAGCCAGTGGAACTGCCTTCTCATCCCAGAGATGTGCTCTCTGCGATCTATACCCGTTGCAGCCCTCAAGGCATTGTTTTGGGCAACTTGAAGTTTTGCAAGGTTTTTTTGGGAGGTGCCAGCATAGAGTATGTTGCAGTAATCTAGCCTTGAACCTATAATGGCCCTAGCAATGGTGATGCAGTTGTCTTGTGATAAAAAAGGCCTCACTGCATTAATTAGTTTGGAGTGGTAAGCAGCTGAGGAAGCGGTGGCTTTAACCTGTCTGTCCATGGTCATACTAGGTTCCAGGTATACGCCTAGAGTCTTGATGTCTTGGGACACGGTAATGCGGGTGTTGTCTATTGTGAATGCGCTGTATTGCGCATCGAGTTTACTGAGTGTGGTTGTGGATCCAATTAGCAAGAGTTCTGTTTTCTCGCTGTTTAGGCACAGCCAGTTTTCAGCCATCAAGGTCTGGATTGTGGAGTAGATGCGATCGAGAGTATTCGTGTCTGTCTGGTAGTCACCAGTCAGAGGTATGTGCACCTGTGTGTCATCTGCATAGTTGGTATATGTGATGCCCATGGCGTCAAGAAGTTGGAACAGTGGCCTCGTGAAGACGTTGTAGAGAGTTGGTGATATGCAGGACCCTTGAGGGACACCGCATTTGATGGGGCTAGGGACGGCACTAGGGGAGTCAGAGAATACCTTCATCACTCTCTCTTTGAGGGAGGATGATATCCATTTGCAGGCTTTTGGGGAGAAGTTAGCAGTGGAGGACAGATGAAGACATATGGTCTTGTGATCTACCAGATCGAATGCGGCCGACAGGTCTAACAGGAGAAGGAGAGCAGGCCTGCCGGCATCTCTTAGGTCATCGATTTGATTTTTGAGATCCAGTAGGGCAGTTTCTGTGCCGTGCCGTGGTCTGAAGCCAGATTGGCGTAACCCTAGGAGCTGGTTATCCTCCAGGAATTTTTGAACTTGCAGGTAAGCTGCTTTATTAAGAATCTTTAGCAGGAAGGGGACAGTAGTGATTGGTCTGTAGTTCCCTGGGACCATTGGGTCAAGGGAAGTTTTCTTTAGGAGAGGGCGGACCCAGGCCTCCTTCAGTGAGGTAGGTACCTGAGCTGAGTGGAAGGATGAATTAAGGCATCCAGGGGTTATTAAAATTGTTCTTTCATAAGTCATTATCCACTGTCACCAGAAGAGTGACAAATGTTGCAAACATTTGCTCAGGTAATGTCCCGTGCGCCCCGCCCCTACTTGGACATTGCCACAGGCAGCCTTTTGGTGACAAATAAACAGAGTTGAACAGCTACTTGTTTTTTTTTGTTTTTGTTTTTAATGGTGTCCGGTGTTTTCCATCAAACAGGTGAAGTGTTTACATATATTCTCAAAAGCAGGAAAATATCGCCTAAAATAGCCATGTTTGCATCCATCAGCATAAATAACACATTTTCAGCATGCAAAGCACTACATAGGTCAGTGACATAGTAAATATTCAGTTTTGTGTATGAGGATGCTCCCATGCTGAAAAAAGTAAACTAATTTTCACCAAAAACAATTCACTCCTGAAAAGGCCAGCCAAAGCGTATTTGAGGCCATTCAAGGCTCTTTCTCAAGGCTTCAAAACAATAACAGAAAAATCTAAGTAACACCTAGATATTGATATTGTTCAAATACCACTTTGATAATTACTTCAGTTTAACCTCTGTGCCCCAGTACTTATTTGGCAGCATGTCTCAGCTGTAGCACTATATTCCATGCAGTCGCTATTTTCTCTTTACATTTTTGCTAATGTCCTTATCAACGTAGATTCTTAAGAGATAGAAAAGTGATTTATTATTAGCTCAATTATGTACCCGTGGGAGGCCTGTCAGCTCATGATTCAACACAAGTTGAAATGGCTGCCTCTGAACTCTCCATTCCATGTCAAACCACAAAGAGAGAAGAGGCACGCATCAGAACTGTGGCGAGGACGAGAGTGACAAGGTCAGAGATAAAAATGTCAAATGCAAGCTTCTAATCAGTCCAGTCACTCACCAACTCAATTCTACACAGACGATAATTATGATTGTTCTTTTATAGCGCGCTGAAAACAGGAGACCAGTTTCTAAGAGCGAAACCGGGATTCGAACCAGAGTTGCTATGCGTTGTCTTGCTTCAAAGACAATCGCGGGCGTTGCCCCTGAGTCATCCTTCCGAACTGATAGCGGCATACCATTTCTAACTTGTCAAGAGTCAATTATCACTAGCCAATGGCTAAGGATGAGTGTACGTTTTGAGCCCCGCTCTAGGTGTGATGAAGATTACAGGTAAGTAATCTGAACACTACCCCAACATCCTTTCATCCTCATGCCAGTTCATGCATATGAAGTATACCAAAGTGATAACTTCTACTGACCCTCTCATGAAAGGAACTCCTACCCATCGTGCTCTGCGACACCCAGAGAACCTTAATTTAGTGAAGAAGCAGAGAAGAGGTTTGAAGGAGAGTAGATTGCAAAACACCTATGAAGCAAAGTCATATTTGGCCCATCCTGGCAGATGGAGCCGATTCTGGTGCATGAAAGTGTTCAGAGTAGCCCAGGTAATGCACGTCTCCATAAGGGAAGAACCCGTTGCCTCCACCCAAGAAGTCAACCATCCCCTTGGTGGCTCCGTGTTTCAAACGCAGCAGAGCAGGAGGTGCCAGCTTCCCGGTCACTGCTGCCAGACTCTGGAACAACCTTCCCTCCCACTTGTGAGCCGAGCTGAGCTACTGGCGTTTCAGGCAACAACTAAAAACCTGTCTCTTTAACTGACACTAATCCACACTTTTGACTTGCTGCACCGACCCTGGTGGTGCCCATCTTGAACATGGTACTTTAACTTTCCCCCTCTTCATGCATTCCCCCTCCCTTTCTGCCTCCCGAAGCGCTGCGTCTGGATGCCTATTTGGTTTTGTTTGAATTATAAATGTAAGAATAAATAAATAAATACCCATTATGTCCCCAGGAGGAGAGGTGCCTGAAAGAGAGTATCTAGGGAGATGGCATCCTTGAGCCAGCAACTTATCAGAAAAGATGGAGCGTTTGTCCCCTACTAGTCCCCCCTGAATGTTATGACCAATCAGTTGCAAGAACAAAATGGGAGCAGTATGTTCCAAGAAAGTCAATAAGGCAGAGGGGACATCCATGGTGGCCCAGAGTTCCCACTACCGCTCAGAGAGATGCACAGTGAGAGATGAAAGAACAATGTCCTGAGACATATGGAAGGTATTGTACACATTAGTCCTAAAAGTGGGATTGCACCTGAGTGTAACCTCCTCTGGGTAATACCAGGTCGGGAGGGGTACACAGAAGATCACCCAGTTCCCAAATCATCCTGAGGGAGTTAAGTTAGGCAACAAGGCTCTGTGGAAATGAGTGCTGCCCAAAGGAGCGTGGTCCTGCAGAGCCATGAGCACTAGAGGAAGGTCCCAGGCAGGACCGAGAGACGTAATATGAGGATGAGAAATGGAATAACTCCTAAGGAGCCTGGTGGTGGCGTTATCTGGAAGAACCAGCTGTAGTCAAGGTCCCTGAAAAGCTTGAATAGGCCCCACTTAGCACTCAGGGGGAGTGTGCAAGTCCCAAACTGAAACCCTCCTGGAGTTATTGAGCAAAGCGGGAGGATCACAAACCAGGCAAAAAAATTGTCCAGGAAGAAGAAGAAGAAGAAGAAGAAGAAGAAGAAGAAGAAGAAGAAGAAGAAGAAGAAGAAGAAGAAGAAGAAGAAGAAGAAGAAGAAGAAGAAGAAGAAGAAGAAGAAGAAGAAGAAGAAGAAGAAGAAGAAGAAGAAGAAGAAGAAGAAGAAGAAGAAGAAGAAGAAGAAGAAGAAGAAGAAGAAGAAGAAGAAGAAGAAGAAGAAGAAGAAGAAGAAGAAGAAGAAGAAGAAGAAGAAGAAGAAGAAGGAGACTGTGGATGACTGCAGCAGTGGGGGAACCATAACTCCCTTGTCCAATAAGAGTTTATCAGTATGACCCTGGAGTTTCTCTCCCTGATCTGCCTCGAGAACCTGGGGTTCAAGGAAATAGGGAGAAAGCTGGAGAGAACAGCCCCCAGCAAGATACAAGCAGGAGCATCAGTTCCCTAGCCTTCTTCTCTGGGATCTTCTAGTTCCAGCCACCAAATTGGTTCCATGTTGAGCTGAATGGCAGTGCTAAGGTGAAAACCCTGCTGAGGCTATATGCTAGAGTGTTATCAACCTCGCTGTTGTCACAGAACTCCAATAACATTAGATTATCTTCTGTCCAGGCCCTCAAGGTTCACATACGCCACTGAAGCGGTGTTGGCCGACTGTATGCAAATTGGCCTATCCCAATCTCGGGGGCAGCATGAACACATGCATGAATCAATTTCAAGAATGATATTCAAGTCCTCAAAAAGCAAACCCAGCAATGGATAAAGAATCGTTCTCATTAGAGAATTTCCCATGGTGCCCTCGCCATCAGGGATGTTATGCCTAGCTCATATCGAATCATGTGGCTTGAACAGAATTGAAAACTCACAAGACCCTCCTCCAGTTGAAGGCCTCCAGAGTGGGCAAAACGCATATTACTGATATAGGATCAATGTCTGTGCCATAAAGGATTTTGGGCATGATTTTTCCTTCGTAATATTTTAAACTTGGTTTCACTGTGTATCTACCATAACTAAGGTCTACCCTCTGCCGTTGATTAATCAATGGCAGGGTTCCCCTCTTCAACCACTCCTGTAGACTTGTCTGGCCAGGTTTTGGGTTCATGAAAAAGCCCAAATATATTACAGATTCCCCTCTATCCACTGGATCTGACCAACATACCATTTAAAGGGGATGTTTTTTCTACCCCTTGAGCACTGTCTTATTTTTGTATTTGTAGGGTTCAACTGTAGAGAATGTTTGTTCATATAGCCCAAAAAAGCATTTAAGGGCCTCTGGAGTCCTACCTAAGTACAATCAAAAATAAGAAAGTCATCTGCGTAGGACAACCAGATTGATCTTAATTGGTGGGGGCTGAGAGAAAAATGTTCAGCAGTTTTTAGATGATCCCCTATGTCTGATAGGTAAATATTAAACAGGCAGGGCGTGAGAACGCAGCCCTGCCTGACACCACGAAACATGCAAATCTTACACGAGAGAGCACCCTTATGGTTTAAGCAAACTTGAATATTGGTCTGTGAATACAGGCCAATTATAAGCCTCAAAAGGCCCCAGGGGACACCCCATTGGTTGACTATAAATAATCGCGGTTCAAAGCATCAAATGCTGCAGTTAAATCAATCAAGGCATTGAAGACTGCCTTTTACTTCCCATGACATGCCAAATGATGGACAGTTTAAACTATCAAGCCATTCAATGAAGTTCCCAAGTTGGCACGGAATCCAATTTGCCAATTTGCCATGTCTACAATCGGCCCACCTCTAGGGCCCAGGCCTCCAGATGGGACAAGATTGAGGCAAAGACCTTTCTGTCCGCATCTAGAAGGGCGATTGGTCGGTAATTTAGAGGGCTCGTCCTGGCACCCTGCCTATAAATGGAAACAATGTGGGCCAGAGACCATGAGCTGGGGAAATGATCAAAACTCGCCACACTGTCTAACAAAATGTTCCTTGTTACTGCCCATGCTTCTGGATCACTTTGAACAAAAGGTTTGATAGTCTATTTGGTCCTGGGGCACGGAAGGGGCTGATCTTATTTATAACCTCAAGTCCACTGATACAATAAAAAAATGCAAAGTCCATCCTATTAATTGGATTCCAGTTGCCCGGAAGACTCCCAGCGTCACTGATAGGACTTGCAAACAAAGTTGAAACATGATTGACCAATTCACTTTCTGCCAATGCATTAATTGGTCTCCCCGATTGCAGTGGATCCACATTATTCAAAAGTCGCCAGCATACCTGAGCATTCTTATTTCTAAGAACAGTGAAAATGGACTCTTTTTACCATGATTATTTCGGGACCAATTCTTATATGACTGGCGTGTAAGCCTTATCGGAGTTCTCTTAATTTCGGGGGTGAGATCAGCCCAGTGTTTTAAGGATCGAACCACATTACTTAAGTGCATTTCTTTACTGCAACTTCCTCATTATAAACCTGCAAGTGTTTATTCCATTTGTTGGGCTGAATTTGAGACCCGTCCCGTTGATTACTCTTAATTAACTACCCAAGATGGATCTCAAAATTATCTATTGAGAATACATAATTTTTCCAGGCACATGAAGTTCTTGGAAGTATGTATATCAAGGAATGATTCACACGTGCCGCCAAGGCGGCGTTCCATGATGCGCAATTCCTTGCTGAATTTGGATTCAGATCTGTTGGACCGGACCCTTCTGAGCAGTCTTAAGATGTTCCTCTAGACAAACTTTGCGATCAATTGAGCATGGTCGCTATGGGGTGATTGGACGACCTTCATTGAGCTACAATTATCAAACCAGCCCCCTCCCACTAAGATTTAATCAATTGTGGAGTGTGCGTTACCGTTAGATCAGGTCGCACTATGGGGGATATCAGCCGGCACTGATCCATTCAAAGGATACAAACCACCCCTCTCAAAACTCTCAGCTGTTGAAGGCCTCTACCCTGTTTTTTTGACAGGGAAGGATAAAGGGCATAATATTACATTGAAAATGGGAATTTATACAACCAAAATTATTTGACCTCCAAGGTGTTGTTCAGACCATGCATTGATAACCTCTATCAAATAAGGGTAGAATTCAGGATTGAGATTTTATCTTGTCAATAGATGTTAAGAACCAGAAGATTTAGAATCGCTGTGCCCAAAATGTGCACGTGGGTTGATTGGATACCAAAAAGGCAATCCAAACTCCTCACAACAACAATGTTACTTGAGGATCTCACCAATGTTAGAAGACCACCGTAACGGCGAACCATCAACCCCGGTCTTGCTGCCTGAAAGATTACAATGTGCCTGTCAAACACTGGTGGAGTCAATAACCAAGTCTCTTGAAGGCAGAAGACAGAAAACAAGACGCTGAACATAACATGCTGATCTGCTTTCTTTCTAGCATGCTTGTATTTTGCTGCAACCTGTTATAAATTAAGATGTTAAAAAAAAAGAAGCGTTTAACAATGTGCCTTCTCACATGGCACCACTCCTTTACTTTGTTTCTCATCGGCTCCCTTGCCGCTTAGTGGCTAAATACATTCAAGCTTTCAGTTCAATGTCTTTATCCTTCAACAAGTAGCCTTGCTTGTAATACAGTAGCCTTCCTTGCATGCTTAAATCTTTCCTTCTTTCACCTCTTTGTTGCTTTACCTTTTAATCTTGCTGTTACTCAAACTGCAAGTCCTATAATGCCTTTCATGTTTGTCTTTATTTCAACAATTCAATTTTTCTCCCACTTTGCTAGCTGCCCCTCGGCAGCATCTTATCCTTTCAGCGATCTTGAGAGATTCAATTTGTCACAATGTTTCCCTCTCGTGCCGCTCACATGCTTTCTTTCTTTACTGTTTCAACTTCACACACGCACCGGGTTTCTCTCCACATTAGAAACTCACTTGTTGTCACGCTCCTCTGGTTGGGATTCTGCTTCAATCAGAGTTGGGACAGGGTCTCTTCCACTGCCCGCTTACAGCTGGGCTTCAATACCTTGCCCAGGGAAACAAGCACTTTGCTGAAAAGGGCCAGCAGGCTGCAGTCTGCCTTTCTCTGGTTCTAAGAAGAATGGCTCCCTAGCCGCTCTGCAGCCCCTCACGCATACTGGACCAGCGCTTCCCCACTCCGCACCCCTCTGGACTCTCCAGACTTCTGCTGCTTCCTGCTTCTTGGCTCTCCTGGTCCACACTGCATCCCCAGATCGTTCGAATTGTTGTTTCTGGCAGCACCTTTTATACTTTTCTAGGCAGTTAACAAGCTTCAGGTGCCTGACTCTGTCTCGCCTTGTTAATGGGACATGGCCATAGAGTAGATAGGGCTGCTTCTGTTTGTACCGTCCTCTCTTCAATGTTATCCCTATGGGTAATCTTCATCACTACTGGTTGACTCTTCCTCATCTCAGTAAATGGGTAGCTCAGTAGGGAAAGGAAATTATGGGAGTTGTAGTGTTCCCTAGGGCTTGTTGGTAAATTACTATCAGGAAAAGGGGGAAAAACATTTTCTTTTAGAAAATGGGGTGATGTGCTTGATTCCCTTTTCCCTGTTCTCGGACGCCTTCTCTTTATCTCAGTACCTGTTGGAGATGTGGAGGGGGAAACAGGACAGTAATGACAATATCCCATAAAGGCTGAGGGAGAGTAGGGTGATGGATAACTGGAAAGGGGGGATACCGTGTCTCGTTTAGGGCACTGTGAGAAACCAAAGGGTGTCTCTCCTGACAGACCGTGAGGATCTCTCTCTCAGATGGCCAGGGCACGGTCATCACCTTTGGAACCAGATGCTGGGGGTGGACCAGTGCGGGAGGATCACCTGGGTGAGGGGCCTTCAGGGAGTGGGGGTGAGGCAGCCAATAGCGATACGCAGTGTTCCTCCCTTTCCCATACCTATGGTCCATCCTATTTCATAGGATTCTCCGATGTCTCAACTCCCCCCCTTTCTACGCAAACACTGGGATGAGGAAGAGGGCGACTGAGAGTAACAATGCTAACTCTTACAAATCACATTGGACATATCCCGCTTATTGGGTCAGGTAAAGTCAGGCACTTGACTCCAAGTGCATACATCTGATACCAACTAGCTCTACTCACATGGATATAAGGCAGCACATGGAGACACACTCTGAGCAAGGTGGCACACAAGTAAGATCAATGGACTGAGGGGCGAGAGCCATGGGTGGAGAACCTGAGGAGTTCCCTGCAGAAGGTTGTTGCCTCCAAAAGGCTGCAAAAGACACGTGGAGAAGGCTGAATCCCACACAAGAAGGCTGCACTGTGTTTCAAAGACACCAGAAACCCTCCCGGTTGAACGGCAGAGTTCGGGAGGCGAGGCCAAGCCAGTGGTACTAACCTTGACTCATAAACTGGAAGACAATAAAAGACAAGAAAGAAACGCACACAGCCGGCGAGTTGGCAAGCGACATGAGAGACTGGTGTATTCTAAAGAAAGATTGAAGTGTCAACATTATATCGCACAGTTGAAGGCTGCACGCATGTGGATGAGATGCGAAGAAAGGAAGAACTGCGAATGAACTTTGAAGGAACAATAGTTGTAAATTCAGCAATACTGAGTAACAGTGTGGTCCCGCGAAAGGAAGTAGCCCACTCGAAAGTCTCAGTGAAAGGTGAAAAGGTGGTAGCGATAAAGTCAATGAACTGTAAAAGCGAGGTGATCAAAATTAACCCTGTGAAAAGGGGAAAGTAAAAAGGTGAGCGTTGAACTTTGGTGCATAATACAGTGAACTACCCAAACTAGGAATCGCTGAAGCAAATAACATAGGAGTGTGAGTTAAAAGCTGAAAAGTTGAAGGGGTCCTGTGGAGGTCTGTAGAAAAATGCCACGCACATTCGAAAGTCTTCGACATCAGGAAACGGTCCAAGCCCGACTGAGGGAGACAGAAGGTGTAATAAGTTAGGGCAAGGGAACCCCTAAAGAAGGTGAATTAACCTTGGGGAAGGGAACCCCTGCAAGTGTTTTGTTTTGCTATGGAAGGTCTAAACCCGGCTGAGGGAGACCGACGTGAACCTTTTGGTGAACTGTGCTTTGGAAATTGAAAAGTAAGACTAACGTGGACGGCCAGGCGGGGCCCAATCCTCGTTTTGAACTACCTATTGTCTTAAGAGTCTGAGCCAGAGTCTGTCATCTTGCCTACAGGGACCGCCTTACTCTGTGATGTCCAACGTAGGAAGGAGATCTGACTCAGCCACATTTATTCTTTATATTTGAACCCTGACTTTCCTTTACATACATAGTCTCCGTTTCACCCTTTTTGTACAAGATATAGGGCAGACATTAGGTTTGGGTTAGTATAGACCTTTTTGATTTGACAGACTGAACTGGGACTGTTTTATTTATTATTTGATGGTCGAAACTACTCCCTTCTCAGCTATAGGAAAAAATAGGAGTTTCTCCAACCCCATTGAAACTTCAAAAAAGGTTTTACAAATTGTACCTTTTGTGTCAGTGTCATACTTGCGATACCATGCCTCCCTTACAGTACTCCCATGAGACCAACCCCGGACTCCCCTGCCCAAGTGACCCTCCCTTGCTCGTCCACCGCTAGGGTTGGAATCCGAGAGCGACAGCCCTTCACCGGCCAACTGAATAGAGGAATCTTGGGGTCTACATGGGACAATACCCGTAGGTTTCTCACAAGACACAGCCCGGCTGCTCTCTTTTGTAACTGAGCGTTCTGCAAGTGTTTTTAGCGAATCTGTAGCAGTCCCCCCTGTTAAATTGGTCTGTGGTGTCTCTCAAGGGTCTTGTCTTTCCCCCACCTTACATAATGTATTCACATACTCTCTTTGATATTCTTGATGATTCTGGAGTGTTACACACTAACTATGCCAGCGACACCCAGATGATGCTGCATTTTTACAGGTGATTATAAACAGGATTCAGTCAATATTAACAAGATTTGTAATACCATCTAAACTTGGATGGCTTTTAACAGATTAGCGTTGAATGACTTCAAAATGGATCTGCCTATGTGGCACCCAACAAAGACTTGCAAAGCTCTCTGCTGACTTTAGTGAGTTTACCATTGCTGGTTGGGTTATTCCAGCGGCAACAAAGGTTAAAACATTTACTTTGATGACTCCCTTACGATGAAAGACTATATTAACAATGTTGTCTCTACCACCTCATATTTCTTGAAACTGTTGTGCTGTATTTGCCCTTTCCTGTCAAGGAGCATTGTGCTTGGCTGGCCCGTGCCATTGTTTGAGCAAAGACTGATTACTGTGCCAGCCTTCTGCACGGCACTACGCAGGGCAATATATCTGAGGTGCAGACACTTCAAAACAGCGCGGTTAGAATTGTGAACCAAATCAAATGTAGGGATCATGTTACAGAGTTTCGTCATACCCTACAATGGTTGCAAGTGAAGGAGTGTTTTGCCTTTAGGTTTCTTACTCTTGCCTGTAAATGTTTGGATAGGAAAAGTCAGTCTTATTTGAAATCTATCAAAAAATAGTCCATAGGTGCCCCTCTTTGAGAATGAACACGGATAAATAACCTGTTCTTTGGTAAGGTACCCACTCAAGAGTCTGCAGTCACACTTTAGCTCACTGTACCTTTCACAGAAGGGAAATACCAATTTGCATATCAGTCTTTGTCCTGCCCACATGGGCTGTCCAGCACCGAACAGGTCAATGCACCGTGTTCGTTCACGCATAGGGGTGCCTATGGACTATTTTTTGATTATTTAAGGGACTTGGGTTTAGTCACTCTAGGTTTCCTAGGGTCATCCATACATGGACCCCTTGCTCCCTGTGCTCATAGAGGCACAGCTCCACCTCGCTGATGAGGCCCAACAAGGCTGAAAAACGTGTATGGGGTTGCTGTTGGTACTCTTGTTCAGAAGGGAATTGCCATAGCATTTCGGTGCTGGACTGCCCATGTGGGCGGGTCAAAGACTGATATGCAAATTGGTATTTCCCATCTGTGAAAGGTACAGTGAGCTTAAGTGTGCCTGCGGACTCTCGAGTGTGTACCATCACAAAGAACAGGTGACTGGGCCATGTTTGTTCTCTCAGAGGGGCGCGTATGGGCTATTTTTTGATTATTTAAAATATATGTGTTGACCTTTAAATCCTGCCATTAGACATTGCCTCAAGTTCAATTTGAAAGAGCCGGTAGACTGGTCCTTGACTCAAAGGTTCCACATCTTTGGAATAGCCTTCAACTAGACTTGAGAAAAATGCTCTTTTACTCTCTTTAAGAGAAGGCACTTAAGACTCACTTTTTAAAATAAGTTGTTGTTGGATTTGCTAATGCTACTTTAATGGCCTGTCCCTGACTACCTCTGTTTGGCTGTATAGATTCTGTTTATGAATTTGCTTTTTGCTCGGGAGCGTTTCTCCAGTTTTTGTTTATGTGTGTTTGTTCATGTCTTTTTGTTTTATGTGCATCTAATGCCTTTGGGCACATCGCACGTTACAAATGTATAAACAAATAAATAAATAAATACATAAATAAATAAATAAATAAATAAATAAATAAATGAATGAATGAAAAGTAAAGAGTACAACTCAGGCGAAATCGCAGATACACTTATTTTCCACTGTTTGTAAAATTATGAATGCCTCCTGCAATTAATGATTGCAGGAGGCATTTGCAATGTTGTCTAATGGAATCTTTACTAGGTGCAGAGGTTTGGTTGATTCCATGGGAATCCACTGGTGTAACACCAGCGTGGAAATATAGTCTGGTTTTAAAGTGGAGCGAGGAGGCATGACTGACACTGTTTGTCCATCCAGTGCCTGAACGCCGCCTCAAAACAAAACAAAAATCCCACAGATTTTTTAAAGACGGTTTTACAACAGGCATTGCACATATACACGAACACATTCTTCAATGATCTGTGAACTTGCAAAATGAGCCCTCAGGATAGTCCGATTCATGCTGGCAAACAGATGCGCTGCATAGTTGTGAGCACTCTGTGATTCGTACAGCATCTGCGCAGAGAGATCTAGGTAAATGCAAAGAAAGCAGGTGGAAAGAAGTGGGACTGCATCACCCTGATCCTCAGAGATCTGCATTGGCTTCCCCAACAAGCCACCTGCATCATAGCCTGCATCACCTACAAGGCACTAACATCGGCTTCTCATGTTGTCTGTCCTATAATCTCAAGCTCTCAGAAGGACAACATAGCACAGTCATGGCTTTGGAAAAATGGAAACCAAGATTCCTTGCAAGGGAAAACATACAGACAACAGGCTTTCTTCCGCTTTGCACTCCAAATTTGGAACAATGTAAGACTTATGAGGCTGGTCCCATTCTTTCCACATTTCACTCAAGCATTGAAGACACTACTCTTATGGAATTCCTTGAAAAAAATTCTGACCACATAGTCCCCATCCTTACACCACCCACTCCCTCCACTTACTGGAACTGTACATGAGATAGCACCCAACCACTCCCATCCATGTAACTGTTTCACTCTCATGTATAGCACTCGGCTACTTGCTACCTAGGTGTGTGCTATAAAACCTCCTATTTATTCATGTATACCTAGTCGTCCAGTATGATTATATCCTATCAGGCCGTCACCACCCTGAGGAATGGGGCTGTCCAATGTGTCAAGACAGCTCGAGAATCCCACATATGAAGCTTAGATTGCACTTTTGGCTACATAATTCACTTGAAATATGACAGTAATTTTAAATTTTCTCTTACTGATCGTATTATGTAAATCTGTTTTTAATGACTAGTGTTTTTTTTTCTTTTTCCTTTCGTAATAGAAATACTGAGTATTATTGTTATATGTAAATGTGCAAAAAGTCAAGCCTTTTTGTTTGGGTAATGTACAATAAAAAATAAAAATAAAATATGACAGTTGGGCCACTACCAAACAAAGGTTCGTGGTTCATGTAATGGAGTAATGCTCCTTATAAAACAGCAGCCCTCCTGAGATAAAGCACTACCCATTGGCTATCTACATACCCCCTCAACAATCACAGAATACTCATGCAATGGGATAATGCCTTGTGGATGTCCCCAGACTACCTCAGGTGATAGAATAAAGTCTCTTGAACATCCACAGACCCCCTTGGGCAATGGGGGAATGTCCCAAGGGCATCTACACACCCCTTCAAGTGATAGTGAAATAATGCCTCTTGAATGTCCACTAACCCCACAATGAGAAGGAGAGAGAGAGGGGGGGGGGAGAGAGAGAGATAGAGAGAGAGAGAGAGAGAGAGAGAGAGAGAGAGAGAGAGAGAGAGAGAGAGAGAGAGAGACTGTGTGTGTGAGACTCGGTCATTGCAGGCAAGGGCAGGGATGTGTAAATGCTGAGTGCTCAATTGTGCTTCAAAAGACAATTTAATGCGGGTCAAACTTTGTGCCAGTGTCTAGACGTGCCAGCTATTTCTTTCATTGATTCACACATTTTATAATAGGCTTTTACATCTCATTTGTGAAAAGGCTGGTACCTACTGTGGCGAGTAAGAGTAAGGACATGGACTCTCTGAGGACATTGTGTACGATCCTTTATTAAAGTAAAACTATAAGGCCTAATGTTCCCTATCACTATGGGTGATCCCTACCTATGTTACTAACTAAGGTGGTCGTTAGTCGTGAACGCCCGAAGAAATAAGTCTGCTGTCCAAAACTACCATTACTGACCGTACCACTATAAAAACTAACTTAGGTCAGGAGAATGATTCCCTTCTCCTGAGGGTGCTTCCAGTACCAGTATTCAGAGTTCCCTTCAATACACAATCTGCAAATAGTCTCTAGTGACTTCCTGGATCAGTCTCTTTAGTTCATCAGTTGGGCTATTGAGTTTTCTCCCCTCTTTGGGAATCTCTTTTGGGGATTTATTATAAGATCTATATTCTGATGAGTCAGACATGGGAGACGGACAAATAGATGGAGTTTTGTCACAAGTCGCCATTTTTTGAAATAATAAAGGGTGAGACAAATGCCTTACTTTCCCCAGCCTAACAAAACAAAGACTAAAGGGAAATTATCTAGTGTCTGAAAAATGTCTGTCCCTCACACTATTACATACAGAAAACATCATACAGCAAGTTTTAAAATAAGCAGTGTCACGTAGCAATTTGCTATGCAATTCTGTAGGTGTGCTAATTTGCACTTGTATAGCAAAGCTAGCTATTTAAGCTACCCTGTTCAATGAAGCTCACCCAGAGATAGAGCGAGAGATCCTCTTCTCCCCTCCTATATGCCACAGGCCTGTGTGGGAGTGCTAGGTAATAATTTTTTCTTTTTCAAATAATTGCAAAACAGAAGTAGTCGGGTAATACTTCTGTTAAGCTAACTGTATCCTCTTTGCCCAAGACCAGTATGTGTTAAATTCTGGTTTAAATAGTCATACCATTCCATTTCTAGAAATGTAATTTGTTACATAATGCGCTTACAGCATTGCTACAGTAAAACACTGCATTGTCTCCATACTTTACGGTAAAGTGTAGGTTAGTGTATCTAAATCTGTGTCCACTGTATTTCATTTTGTTGGGGAAGATGCATCATGTTGACGAGTGTACACTTTTGAAAATGCACATGATCACACGCCCAAATGCTTGCGATGGCAAACCTAGTTCTGTAACCTGCTGGTTACATATATCGTGCAACTGGTGATCAACCCATCAGCTGATCCCATACTCTTTGACATCGTATCTTATCACCCTTATTGCCCAATTCTCTACCTGCTACACCATACACTCTGCTTAGTCTCTTACTTTCTTTCCTCTAACATAATTTCATTTAATTTTGTCATTTGTATAGCGCCTTTCATAGGTATGATCCCAACACGCAGTAGGTTGACTGCCTTCGGAGGGAACGAAGTCCGAAGTAAGAGAAAGTCAGGAGGTGCTAGTATGCGCGTGTGTATAATGTACATTAAAGGTCACAAGGGATTGGCCGAGTACCTGCTAGCCACCCATGTCTAATTGGCATGTGTATGGGTGGAGAGAAGTGAAGTAGGGAAATAAGCTGGTGCTTATAGACAAAGCTAACTAGATGGTCCGCAAAGTAGTTATCAATAGTTACATCCAGTCTGTACACCTATAAATCTACTGCACTACCATACACTGGAGTTATCCTCCAGAACTCGATTTGCTCTATGATTATGATTGCATTATATGTGATTGCATTATATATATTGCCACCTGCGGGAGAAAGCTGGGCAAACTGTTTTCAGAGCCTTTTTATCATATCTATTAATTTGTGTCCATTCATGCAGTCAACCTTTTATATTTTACAGACACTCATTCACGGCTGGTAGGGCCAGTACCATTGTAGGGGATGTTTGAAACTTTTATTTAACGTTTACTTTGTTTTCAGTACATGTCAAATAAAGGTTTCACTGTGCATAGCTGGCCTGTGGGTGGCAGAAGTATGCCAAACTAGAGTGGATTAGTGGCGATATACCCCATTTTACATAAAGTGCATTTACATTTGCTCTCATCATTTGCCATCAGTCGAGTGCATTTCTCTTAGGTCGAGTAGGCAAACCAAGTTACTTGACCTGCAGGTCTAGTGGAATTTTAAAGAATTTCCAAACCCAGACTCATCTCACTAATGTTTTACTTCAGCAGTACGCAAAACTGCTGTATTGTTTCTCATTTTATATCTTGGGTACAAGTAACTTATGCTGGCATTCAAAATATTAGTACAACATTGCTAATCAAATGGGTTTCTTTGCTAATCAAGAACATTTTTATTAGCAAAGTATGCTAATCAATTTTTGAAAACTAATGTATGCCTTGTACAGGAACCATTTGCCAGTTTCAACTTTGTAACTCAAAGATTTATTCAAATACAAGGAAAACAGAAACTCTTAGGATCAGGTTTGGATCCCCTTCCCCTGGATCAATTCAGGATAATTTGACCCCAAAATACATTTCAGGAAAGTTCTTTTCTTTTGCCTAGTTCCACTTCAGATGGAATACACAGTTATTTATCTGCAATATATCCTTCAGTTGGCAAAGTAGTCTCTTAGTTCAAAGGATTTCTCTCTCTTAGAACAATTGCTAAAGCTTCCACTTGGCAGTTCTAAAAAGTCCCTTTCTTCATACATCAATTTGAAGAGTTAATGATAAAGACATTCTTTTCTCAGGAGACCATTCACTTTTCATCACATTATGTTTCTACACAAATAACTCATTCAGAAGTTCTACTTCAGTCAGGATGGTTACACAACAGTTCATCAATCACAGAAGTGGCATTGCTCTACTTCTTTTCCACCACAATCTGTTACAATCTTCTACCACATTTAAAGTACTTCCAACTTGTCTTCTTCCAGGCGCACTCAACTGCCAGGACTAACCACGATTTGTCCCTTTCTGGGTACACTGGAATGCCAAGTTAATACTCCTGCTACTATTACTATTCGTACTCAGTAGTAAGGTTTGTTCCCAACTTTCCATACTTCAATCCACAATTCGGAAAGTTAAACCAACAACAGCTTCTGGGACAAGTCTTTGGACTTGTAACACCATTGGCTTAAAACTTCTTTCATACACATGCTGCACAGAAGGAAAAAGATTCTTAAATGCATTTATTTGCCATTGGCAATACTCGCTACAATTCTCTTCCCCTTTAGACTTTCTACAACGAGGGCTTCTATTCTGCTGTCTCTTACAGCTTTCCGCACAACCTATTGGTTGTTGACAATGTGATTTACAATTCATGCGACTGTTACATTCAATCTGCCTTGATATCTCTTGGCTTTGACAATGCAGGTAATAATGTCCTTTATTTCAATATCCTTCTTGGGAAAACTGTATCCCCTTTGTTTTATATTTGCCCTTCATTGGCTTGGACAATGCAGGTTACAACGTTCTCTTACTGGGTCTCTTTTTTTCAGGCAAGTCACATTCTGTTAGGATTCCCTTGCGGCCGCAAGATGTATACATAGTTCCACTGTGGCCTCAGCCGCGAGGGATAAGGGCAGCGAGACCCTTTCTCGGGCGTACAGGTTACCCTGGAAATGCAGGATCCATAAATCAGTTCGCCATCGCATCCTGAAAATGCTGCATCACTGGATGCAAGGGCCTCGGTGCTTGACCACGCGGCTGGGTCATTTCCTCTAGCTTTGTGGTCACAAGCCGGCGCTCCATACGACTACATGAGCAGTGTTCAGTGTTGCAAGTGCCGTTCTTGCAACAGTCATGTTCCTTAACCTGTGGACCCATGGAAGCAGATTACTGTTAGAGATTATAGGTGTCTAGTTAGTTAGATGTTGCTTCCATTTGCTTCCTGGATTTAGGTTACACCACGGATAGCAGTTTCTTTTAAGGTACTACACTGCTAAAACCATTTTGTATGTATTAACGGTTTTCCTGCTACTTCCTTTATAATTATTTCTCTCTCTCCCCCCCCCTTGTACAACTTCTTTCCTGTCATTGATATTGGAGGGTGTGTCAGCACTCCTGCATCAGTGTTGCATAATTACTCAGCCTGTGGGTTATTTCCCTTTGGAGGAATGTTGTATTGCGTCCCTGACTCCTGAGGGTTTCCACGGTTCCAGTGCAGTCCAGAGTCTGACACATTGGGCCTCATTACCAGTCTGCCGGTCTGGAAATAAGGGTGTCGGTAGCAACGTACCGGCGGCCCTTTCTAGACCGGCAGACTACAACTGTGCCTGCCGGCGCCGTTGGCGTGGCAGGCCTAACCTGCCGGACGCTACGCACCCGGTAGTCACAGCTGTCATGGAAGCACTGGCACCATTACTAACATTGCTGGTGCTTCCGAGTCCCCATTCCCATTCAGTCCTATGGGAATCCATGGGAATGGGGACTAACATTTTCCGCCGCCTGATAACCTGGGCCGCCGGGACTTGTAATGTCCCTGTGGCACCGGGATCTCAGGTGGCAGAAACAGTGATAGTCTGGCGGCAACCCACCGGTAGCCCCTGTGGATTACCACAGGACTTGTAATGAGCCCCATTTTTTAACAATTGCCACCTTTTGGTTTGGGAAATGTAGGTTACAATATCCTTCTGTTCGCCCTCTGCCTTTTGGGTAATTGCTTTCTTTTAAATGTTCGGTATTCAAAATGTGCTTTCTTTTGAAGCAGTCTATGTTGAGCACCCCCTCGGGGATACCTAGTCCAGGACAACTTAATGGTTTCTCTTGGCGTCTCCCTGGACCTGCTTGTTAAACTTTGCTGCTCGTTGGGTATTCCTTTGCGGTGGACAGCTACCGTCAGCCTCTTGCTCACACGGCTCCACACGCGCTCCGTTAAGTCCACACAATGGAGTGCGAAGTCAGAGATGTAGAGCGAGTTTCTCTTTCAGAACACCTGGGCTCACCACTTTCTTCCCGCTGCATGTCCTCTGCATCTCCAGGGCACTACGACAACTGACCAAGTCTCTGTATGGCGACCCGATATCGGCAAAGCGGCAACGCCAACCTCTACTTTATCCTACTACCTCTGAGGCTCCTGCTGCCACGGCTTTCTAATGACTTACATCTGACAGGTCTTTAAATATTTAAAGGTCCCCCTCAGGTGTGGGTCACTAGAACAACTAAACCCCTCACTATATTCTAGTGACTCTGTGCCTCGCTTCCTCATCTCAGTACTAAGAGCATTATGGGACTTGATGTCCATAATGTTCTTAGTTGTATTAACAGGAAAATCTTCAATTTGACAAAAAGCCATTAATACAGGGAAATTATTCAGCGGATACTCCCATTCTTCCCAGTCCGAGTCCACTACCATGTGATCCTCCCGCAAAACACCACCCCTGGGGTCAGGATCAGGTAGCGCCTCCCTTTCCCTGGCCACATGAATGGGTTCCAGGCCAGGTACCTTGGGATGATCACCTCCGATTCATCACAGTATCCTGTGAAGGTATTATTGCTCTGGTAGGCTTTCCCACATAGGTTATTACAGTTCAGCTTATTTTAGTCTGCTTGATCATGTATGTGTCTCAATTGCCTAGTTCCCCTAAACTCTGGCTCATATCTCTCTTTGTCTTTGGTATTGTATTCTTCTTGTATAGAATATCGACTTGGTTTCCCCTTTTCCCAGGGTATTATTATCCACTGTCCCAGGGTATTATTATCCCCTGTTCTTCTCTCTCATTATTCAGCTTTTCAATAATTATTTCTCTTCTTTGACAACATTTAGAGTTCATTGGCTTCCAGGTTTACTCTGTTTCATATCTTCTACAGAGACGAGTTGCTTGTGCTGTATAACGATTCCTTTGGGACCTCCTGTGCTGTCACTTCTCCCCTGGGGGGAGCCCCTTCCCATGAGGCCATGGAGGTTAGGCCGCTACCCGATAGTCCCCCTGAGAGTGGTACTCAGCAGGTGGATCTCATGGGGAGGGAAGACCACTATGGCATTAGTGACGACCTGGGGAGAACATGGTATCCTTATAGCCCCCTCCCACCAACATGTTCCCTAGTGTTCCTATATGTTTTTCCCATACCACCAATATAGGAAATACTGGGATGAGGAAGAGTGTGGACTCCTCAAGGGGCAGTACTGAGATGAGGGAGAGACCAAATGACTGACTGGAAGACCTCAAGATCAGTACCGTGAGGAGGAAGAGGTGCAAAGCATAGAAAACACTCAGGAGAACTTGAATGAACAGTTTAGTGTTTCCTGAAACCGGATTGGGCAGAAACCCTTCAAATCTGAAGAAGGAAACCAGGAAGGCAAGAGAAGCCCTCCCTGGAGGAACCGTGAGACAGTAAGCAGACTGGAGCAGAGAACAGGGGAAGTTGTTGCTGGGGACGCTGCCCTACAAGGCAAAGTTGTCCCCATCCGGTCCACTGTTGAGAGACCGACCAGAGCCGTGGAGAAGCAGTCGCCCAGACACAAGAAGCAGCTGGAACGTGCAGTCGATAGGAGATGCCCAGCCCCCAACGAACTAAATGCTGTGAAGCCACCACAGCACACAGGAAAGCAGCAGGGGCTGTGAGAGGCCCGAAAAGGACAAAAAGAAGAATACGCGACTGTCTGAAGTACACAGTCAAGCACAGTCTCAGTCAATTCCTGGCAGGATAGTGAACCAGGTCTGCAGCACCAAAAGGGGAGAATCCCATGGGTATAGGATGACCTACATCCTTTTACAAAGAGCAACCCAAGTCATATTCATAGTCACAGTACCTTGCAGGATAGTGAACCGGCACTACTGCAAAGAGACAAGAGAAATATACAGGTCTGGGTCCCGCACCCATAAGATTGGGAGCTCATGTGAACTGTGAACTTTTGAAATGCCAACCAAGCCGGAGAAAGCAGGCATTTCCCCTAATGTTATTGAACTGTGAATTGTGAAAGCAAAAGGGGAAAAGTCAGGGGAAGGGAGACATTCCTGCCGGCAGTGTGAACTGCATACTAAAGTCTGAGAAGGGCTTGGGGGAAGGGTGTCATTCTGCCCAGCCTTTGTGAAACGTGAAGCCAAGAGACATCAGGAGAAGGAAGCAATACCTCCTGGTGTTTTACCCCGTGAAGCCAAGAAAGATCAGGGGAAGGAAAGCCCTACCCCCTGGTGGTATATATCGTGAAGCCAAACAGAAGAAGGCCCGGGGAAGGGAGTCAGTCCCTTGGCAGTGTGGAGACATTGAGAACTGGACATGGGAGGAATTCTGCAGGAACCCCATAGTGAAGCAAACTATGGTCAATAAGGAATGATGTTTGAATTGGAACTGTTGCTTCTGAATTGAAACTGTGAACTTTACATTACCACAAGCTGGAACTTTGTTTGTTTTGGAAAGGAACTAAGACCTAGGGAAGGGAGTCATTCTCTCAGACGCACCTACCATTGGAACTGTGGCTCATTGTCCAGAAGAAGGGAGTCATTCTTCTGACCAGGAAGATCCACTAACTTTTTTTTATTATTAGTTACAAGTGTGAGGGATAGAAGTAGGCATTTTGACATTTACTTGGACATTCTGACCGATTCCTTAGTTCCTTAGTAGAGGCAGGGAAACTGCTTCTTTATTTGATTATGTACATAAATATAACAAAAAATGGAATAGGTTAATACAGTATTTGAATACTCATGATTAACTGATCTCAATCATTTTAGAATTGGAGCTCTTCCCTGTTCTTTCCTAATGTCTGTCCTGTTATTGTGTCTGTTTCCCCCGGTCGTGTCTCATTCATTATTATACTCAAATAAGTTTGATGAAACCTTTACACTAAACTATTGCAAATTGATTTAATTCTAATATGTCAAGTTATGTAATAGTTTAAAATAACAAACTTTGTTTATATTATTTGCCTTTATTCAATGCCGATAATAAAAATATTTAAACAAATAAAAGTGTGCTGTGTAATGCACTATTTTCACCCAGAATTTAAAAAACATTGTCTGTGGGCAGGGAATCACCCAACCTACCTATGTCGCTCTGGCATATTTGGGGAAATATTTACGCCTCTCAAATAAAAAAATTCACCAGCTGCCACTCGATTTAAAGTGACCATTGCTGGCATAGATAGGTTGTCATAGCTAAGCCAGTGATGTTCATTTTAAATCACATGCATGAAGCTGCTGCCACATACCTATCCATGCCAGTAAGGGCCACTTTAAATCATACACATGAAAGCTGTATCGCTTCATGCATGTAATTTAAAATGATCGTTACTGGCATAGATAGAGTTTGGCAGCAGCCTCTTGCATACGATTTACACTGACCATTCCTGGCATAGATAGGTTGCCGTTGCAGTCTTATGAAAATGGTATAAATTGCTCACATGTAGTGCAATGTTGATGGCACAGCATTTACTTGATTGTTTTCATGCGTTACCCTAGCAAACCAAAAGTAAATTGCACTTAACTCAGAGCCCGCTGCCCTGGTTGTACTTCCCCCCCCCTACACCTCTTCCCCTGCACTTCGCGTTGTGCACTTGAACGATCTGGATGTCATGAGACCTGTTAAGATTGTTCGTCTTGTCCTCCCTTTGTTCCTCTTCCTTGCCTTGTTGAGCCTTGAAACACTTGTATATAGCCGCATAATAAATCAATCAATACCTTTTTAAACATAAATGTTTCCAAAAATGGTGCTGCAAAATGCATAATTTCAACAAGCACATTATTTTAAAAAATGGTCTTGGGAGAAGGGCTGGGGATGGCTTGGGGGGGGCGGGAGGGTGCATTGACCCAAACCCCAATGAAGTTTGGGGGGGGCTCCTTCAGTATGCTTGGTCACTTGTGCTAATTTGAGGAAACATTTAGAACCCTCTACCGAAAACATTTAATCTGTGGGGAGGAAAATTACCACCGACCTAGGTCGCTCTGGTATATTTGAAGGAAATATTTACACCTCTCAAATAAAAAAAATCACCAGCTGCCGCTCCATTTATAGTGACCATTGTTGGGATAGATAGGTTGTCGTAGCTAATCCAGTGATGGTCACTTTAAATCACATGCATGAAGCTGCTGTCACAACCTATCCATGCCGGTATTGGCCTATTTAAATCATATGCATGAAAGCTGAATCGCTTCATGCATATAATTTAAAATGATTGTTACTGGCATAGATAGATTTTGGGAGCAGCCTCTAGCATAGGATTTACACTGACCGTTTCTGGCATAGATAGGTTGCTGCTGCAGTCTTATGAAAATGGTATAAAGTACTCCTATGCAGTGCAATGTTGATGACACAGCATTTACTTGATTGTTTTTATGTGTTACCCTAGATAACCAACTGTAAATTGCATTGCTTTTTAACCTAATTGTTTCCAAAAATGGTGCTGCAAAATGCACTTTGGAGCGGTGAATTGACCTGCACCCCAATAAATTTTGGGAGGCTCCCTCGCTACATTCGGTCACTTGTGCTAATTTGAGGAAACATTTAGAACCCTCTACTTAAAACATTCACCACCCAGCGAGGGCTTGCTTACCCAAGAATATTTATAAATCTTAATGCCCCTTCAGGAACTATCAGCCACCACTGGCACCAAAACTTTCCTCTGCCCCTGATGGTGGTCCCGGGACACGGAGCTGCAAAGCAGGAGCTGGATATGTAACACTGAACCTCCTCTTCTTTTATTTATTTTTCTTCTTCACCGCATAGAGCGCGGACAATGGGTAGGACATAGAAGAACCTAGAGGGGTCTAAGCTGGGTGCTCACACGTGGCACTCCCTCACTTAAGCCCTAAGGGAGATCTGGGGGATTATTTTCTTTTCTTCTCTCTTTTCCTTAAATTTTACTGGCACAAAGATGCAAAAGCAGAAGCAGGGGTAGTAGGAGAAGCGAGGACAGGCCCAGAGCACTCTGTGGAGTGACAGTCCTTTTCTTTCAATGCACAGGAGCGGTGGATGTGAAAGAGGACCAGGGCAATGAGGAGTGGCTGTGCACACTTGGGGTTTCACTCTTTCGACACAGCAGGCAGCACTCCACAGGCACAGAGCGGTGTGGGCCTTTAGTATTTCTTTTCTTGTTTTATGCCGAAGCAAAGGGGATTAGCCCGGTTACACTGCGCTTAGTCCCTTGAGTGCAAAAGACACAGATTTCTATCCCCGGAGCGTCTTCAGGGGAAGGCACTAGTGCAGTGGGGACACCACAGGTCAAGAACCTCTTTTATCTTGGGACAGTGCTCCATGTGGGAAGAGAGCACTGAATGATACTTCCCTCTCTTCTGCTGGCGGTCAGCTGTGCAGCCTTTTTCCAACTCAGCAGGTGGTGAGGAGGATGTTGGCAGATTACTGCGTGTCTGAATTGGTCAAAACTGATTTGGGCGCAGATTTTTTACCAAAACTGACCGCAAATATATGTGTGTGGGGGGACGTGAATATAAATATAGGGGTTGGTCGCGACTGGTGCTGCGGGGGTCTCCTGCATATATTTGTGGCCAATTCGAGATGGTGCAGGAGGGTTCCTTTTTAGAGTGGAGCTCAGCGGTGCACCAACAAGTCTAAACCAGGTCTTATTGATTGGTCCCCCTCAGATCTCCTGATAAATGTTGACGGGCAATTGTACTTATTTTATTTTAGTATTTGTATAGCGCGCTGCAACCCGTGGGCATAGAGGCGCTGAGAAGTATACACATGCAGGCTTGCTTGAGGGTTACAAGATAGCGGCCCGTACAGTTGAATAGAACAGTTACATCGAATACAGTAAGTTACAAGTCAGGTGCATTGGGCATGGACAGTCATAATCTGATACAGTAGGGGAGGCAGTTTAGGTAAAATGCTTAGTCTTCAGTGCTTTACGGAAGGTTGTGTGAGATTCGATCATCCTGAGTTGGGCAGGGAGGGTTTTCCAGTGACTTGCCGCCAAGGAGGGGAAACTGGAGCCACCAGCTCTGACTCTTCGCGTATGAGGAACAGTGAGGCGATTGGCATACGCAGACCTGGACGGTCTGGCGGGTGTTTTTATGGAGATCCTCTGAGGTAGGTGCCAGTCCATGGATGCATTCGTGTGCAATGGCCAGTGTTTTGAAAATGATCCTTTCTTTGACGGGCAGCCAGTGGAACTGCCTTCTCATCCCAGAGATGTGCTCTCTGCGATCTATACCCGTTGCAGCCCTCAAGGCATTGTTTTGGGCAACTTGAAGTTTTGCAAGGTTTTTTTGGGAGGTGCCAGCATAGAGTATGTTGCAGTAATCTAGCCTTGAACCTATAATGGCCCTAGCAATGGTGATGCAGTTGTCTTGTGATAAAAAAGGCCTCACTGCATTAATTAGTTTGGAGTGGTAAGCAGCTGAGGAAGCGGTGGCTTTAACCTGTCTGTCCATGGTCATACTAGGTTCCAGGTATACGCCTAGAGTCTTGATGTCTTGGGACACGGTAATGCGGGTGTTGTCTATTGTGAATGCGCTGTATTGCGCATCGAGTTTACTGAGTGTGGTTGTGGATCCAATTAGCAAGAGTTCTGTTTTCTCGCTGTTTAGGCACAGCCAGTTTTCAGCCATCAAGGTCTGGATTGTGGAGTAGATGCGATCGAGAGTATTCGTGTCTGTCTGGTAGTCACCAGTCAGAGGTATGTGCACCTGTGTGTCATCTGCATAGTTGGTATATGTGATGCCCATGGCGTCAAGAAGTTGGAACAGTGGCCTCGTGAAGACGTTGTAGAGAGTTGGTGATATGCAGGACCCTTGAGGGACACCGCATTTGATGGGGCTAGGGACGGCACTAGGGGAGTCAGAGAATACCTTCATCACTCTCTCTTTGAGGGAGGATGATATCCATTTGCAGGCTTTTGGGGAGAAGTTAGCAGTGGAGGACAGATGAAGACATATGGTCTTGTGATCTACCAGATCGAATGCGGCCGACAGGTCTAACAGGAGAAGGAGAGCAGGCCTGCCGGCATCTCTTAGGTTATCGATTTGATTTTTGAGATCCAGTAGGGCAGTTTCTGTGCCGTGCCGTGGTCTGAAGCCAGATTGGCGTAACCCTAGGAGCTGGTTATCCTCCAGGAATTTTTGAACTTGCAGGTAAGCTGCTTTATTAAGAATCTTTAGCAGGAAGGGGACAGTAGTGATTGGTCTGTAGTTCCCTGGGACCATTGGGTCAAGGGAAGTTTTCTTTAGGAGAGGGCGGACCCAGAGCTGAGTGGAAGGATGAATTAAGGCATCCAGGGGTTATTAAAATTGTTCTTTCATAAGTCATTATCCACTGTCACCAGAAGAGTGACAAATGTTGCAAACATTTGCTCAGGTAATGTCCCGTGCGCCCCGCCCCTACTTGGACATTGCCACAGGCAGCCTTTTGGTGACAAATAAACAGAGTTGAACAGCTACTTGTTTTTTTTTTTGTTTTTGTTTTTAATGGTGTCCGGTGTTTTCCATCAAACAGGTGAAGTGTTTACATATATTCTCAAAAGCAGGAAAATATCGCCTAAAATAGCCATGTTTGCATCCATCAGCATAAATAACACATTTTCAGCATGCAAAGCACTACATAGGTCAGTGACATAGTAAATATTCAGTTTTGTGTATGAGGATGCTCCCATGCTGAAAAAAGTAAACTAATTTTCACCAAAAACAATTCACTCCTGAAAAGGCCAGCCAAAGCGTATTTGAGGCCATTCAAGGCTCTTTCTCAAGGCTTCAAAACAATAACAGAAAAATCTAAGTAACACCTAGATATTGATATTGTTCAAATACCACTTTGATAATTACTTCAGTTTAACCTCTGTGCCCCAGTACTTATTTGGCAGCATGTCTCAGCTGTAGCACTATATTCCATGCAGTCGCTATTTTCTCTTTACATTTTTGCTAATGTCCTTATCAACGTAGATTCTTAAGAGATAGAAAAGTGATTTATTATTAGCTCAATTATGTACACGTGGGAGGCATGTCAGCTCATGATTCAACACAAGTTGAAATGGCTGCCTCTGAACTCTCCATTCCATGTCAAACCACAAAGAGAGAAGAGGCCCGCATCAGAACTGTGGCGAGGACGAGAGTGACAAGGTCAGAGATAAAAATGTCAAATGCAAGCTTCTAATCAGTCCAGTCACTCACCAACTCAATTCTACACAGACGATAATTATGATTGTTCTTTTATAGCGCGCTGAAAACAGGAGACCAGTTTCTAAGAGCGAAACCGGGATTCGAACCAGAGTTGCTATGCGTTGTCTTGCTTCAAAGACAATCGCGGGCGTTGCCCCTGAGTCATCCTTCCGAACTGATAGCGGCATACCATTTCTAACTTGTCAAGAGTCAATTATCACTAGCCAATGGCTAAGGATGAGTGTACGTTTTGAGCCCCACTCTAGGTGTGATGAAGATTACAGGTAAGTAATCTGAACACTACCCCAACATCCTTTCATCCTCATGCCAGTTCATGCATATGAAGTATACCAAAGTGATAACTTCTACTGACCCTCTCATGAAAGGAACTCCTACCCATCGTGCTCTGCGACACCCAGAGAACCTTAATTTAGTGAAGAAGCAGAGAAGAGGTTTGAAGGAGAGTAGATTGCAAAACACCTATGAAGCAAAGTCATATTTGGCCCATCCTGGCAGATGGAGCCGATTCTGGTGCATGAAAGTGTTCAGAGTAGCCCAGGTAATGCACGTCTCCATAAGGGAAGAACCCGTTGCCTCCACCCAAGAAGTCAACCATCCCCTTGGTGGCTCCGTGTTTCAGACGCAGCAGAGCAGGAGGTGCCAGCTTCCCGGTCACTGCTGCCAGACTCTGGAACAACCTTCCCTCCCACTTGTGAGCCGAGCTGAGCTACTGGCGTTTCAGGCAACAACTAAAAACCTGTCTCTTTAACTGACACTAATCCACACTTTTGACTTGCTGCACCGACCCTGGTGGTGCCCATCTTGAACATGGTACTTTAACTTTCCCCCTCTTCATGCATTCCCCCTCCCTTTCTGCCTCCCGAAGCGCTGCGTCTGGATGCCTATTTGGTTTTGTTTGAATTATAAATGTAAGAATAAATAAATAAATACCCATTATGTCCCCAGGAGGAGAGGTGCCTGAAAGAGAGTATCTAGGGAGATGGCATCCTTGAGCCAGCAACTTATCAGAAAAGATGGAGCGTTTGTCCCCTACTAGTCCCCCCTGAATGTTATGACCAATCAGTTGCAAGAACAAAATGGGAGCAGTATGTTCCAAGAAAGTCAATAAGGCAGAGGGGACATCCATGGTGGCCCAGAGTTCCCACTACCGCTCAGAGAGATGCACAGTGAGAGATGAAAGAACAATGTCCTGAGACATATGGAAGGTATTGTACACATTAGTCCTAAAAGTGGGATTGCACCTGAGTGTAACCTCCTCTGGGTAATACCAGGTCGGGAGGGGTACACAGAAGATCACCCAGTTCCCAAATCATCCTGAGGGAGTTAGGTTAGGCAACAAGGCTCTGTGGAAATGAGTGCTGCCCAAAGGAGCGTGGTCCTGCAGAGCCATGAGCACTAGAGGAAGGTCCCAGGCAGGACCGAGAGACGTAATATGAGGATGAGAAATGGAATAACTCCTAAGGAGCCTGGTGGTGGCGTTATCTGGAAGAACCAACTGTAGTCAAGGTCCCTGAAAAGCTTGAATAGGCCCCACTTAGCACTCAGGGGGAGTGTGCAAGTCCCAAACTGAAACCCTCCTGGAGTTATTGAGCAAAGCGGGAGGATCAGAAACCAGGCAAACAAATTGTCCAGGAAGAAGAAGAAGAAGAAGAAGAAGAAGAAGAAGAAGAAGAAGAAGAAGAAGAAGAAGAAGAAGAAGAAGAAGAAGAAGAAGAAGAAGAAGAAGAAGAAGAAGAAGAAGAAGAAGAAGAAGAAGAAGAAGAAGAAGAAGAAGAAGAAGAAGAAGAAGAAGAAGAAGAAGAAGAAGAAGAAGAAGAAGAAGAAGAAGAAGAAGAAGAAGAAGAAGAAGAAGAAGAAGAAGAAGAAGAAGAAGAAGAAGAAGAAGAAGAAGAAGAAGAAGAAGAAGAAGAAGAAGAAGAAGAAGAAGAAGAAGAAGAAGAAGAAGAAGAAGAAGAAGAAGAAGAAGAAGAAGAAGAAGAAGAAGAAGAAGAAGAAGAAGAAGAAGAAGAAGAAGAAGAAGAAGAAGAAGAAGAAGAAGAAGAAGAAGAAGAAGAAGAAGAAGAAGAAGAAGAAGAAGAAGAAGAAGAAGAAGAAGAAGAAGAAGAAGAAGAAGAAGAAGAAGAAGAAGAAGAAGAGACTGTGGATGACTGCAGCAGTGGGGAAACCATAACTCCCTTGTCCAATAAGAGTTTATCAGTATGACCCTGGAGTTTCTCTCCCTGATCTGCCTCGAGAACCTGGGGTTCAAGGAAATAGGGAGAAAGCTGGAGAGAACAGCCCCCAGCAAGATACAAGCAGGAGCATCAGTTCCCTAGCCTTCTTCTCTGGGATCTTCTAGTTCCAGCCACCAAATTGGTTCCATGTTGAGCTGAATGGCAGTGCTAAGGTGAAAACCCTGCTGAGGCTATATGCTAGAGTGTTATCAACCTCGCTGTTGTCACAGAACTCCAATAACATTAGATTATCTTCTGTCCAGGCCCTCAAGGTTCACATACGCCACTGAAGCGGTGTTGGCCGACTGTATGCAAATTGGCCTATCCCAATCTCGGGGGCAGCATGAACACATGCATGAATCAATTTCAAGAATGATATTCAAGTCCTCAAAAAGCAAACCCACCAATGGATAAAGAATCGTTTTTAGAGAATTTCCCATGGTGCCCTCGCCATCTGGGATGTTATGCCTAGCTCATATCGAATCATGTGGCTTGAACAGAATTGAGAACTCACAAGACCCTTCTCCAGTTGAAGGCCTCCAGAGTGGGCAAAACGCATATTACTGATATAGGATCAATGTCTGTGCCATAAAGGATTTTGGGCATGATTTTTCCTTCGTAATATTTTAAACTTGGTTTCACTGTGTATCTACCATAACTAAGGTCTACCCTCTGCCGTTGATTAATCAATGGCAGGGTTCCCCTCTTCAACCACTCCTGTAGACTTGTCTGGCCAGGTTTTGGGTTCATGAAAAAGCCCAAATATATTACAGATTCCCCTCTATCCACTGGATCTGACCAACATACCATTTAAAGGGGATGTTTTTTCTACCCCTTGAGCACTGTCTTATTTTTGTATTTGTAGGGTTCAACTGTAGAGAATGTTTGTTCATATAGCCCAAAAAAGCATTTAAGGGCCTCTGGAGTCCTACCTAAGTACAATCAAAAATAAGAAAGTCATCTGCGTAGGACAACCAGATTGATCTTAATTGGTGGGGGCTGAGAGAAAAATGTTCAGCAGTTTTTAGATGATCCCCTATGTCTGATAGGTAAATATTAAACAGGCAGGGCGTGAGAACGCAGCCCTGCCTGACACCACGAAACATGCAAATCTTACACGAGAGAGCACCCTTATGGTTTAAGCAAACTTGAATATTGGTCTGTGAATACAGGCCAATTATAAGCCTCAAAAGGCCCCAGGGGACACCCCATTGGTTGACTATAAATAATCGCGGTTCAAAGCATCAAATGCTGCAGTTAAATCAATCAAGGCATTGAAGACTGCCTTTTACTTCCCATGACATGCCAAATGATGGACAGTTTAAACTATCAAGCCATTCAATGAAGTTCCCAAGTTGGCACGGAATCCAATTTGCCAATTTGCCATGTCTACAATCGGCCCACCTCTAGGGCCCAGGCCTCCAGATGGGACAAGATTGAGGCAAAGACCTTTCTGTCCGCATCTAGAAGGGCGATTGGTCGGTAATTTAGAGGGCTCGTCCTGGCACCCTGCCTATAAATGGAAACAATGTGGGCCAGAGACCATGAGCTGGGGAAATGATCAAAACTCGCCACACTGTCTAACAAAATGTTCCTTGTTACTGCCCATGCTTCTGGATCACTTTGAACAAAAGGTTTGATAGTCTATTTGGTCCTGGGGCACGGAAGGGGCTGATCTTATTTATAACCTCAAGTCCACTGATACAATAAAAAAATGCAAAGTCCATCCTATTAATTGGATTCCAGTTGCCCGGAAGACTCCCAGCGTCACTGATAGGACTTGCAAACAAAGTTGAAACATGATTGACCAATTCACTTTCCGCCAATGCATTAATTGGTCTCCCCGATTGCAGTGGATCCACATTATTCAAAAGTCGCCAGCATACCTGAGCATTCTTATTTCTAAGAACAGTGAAAATGGACTCTTTTTACCATGATTATTTCGGGACCAATTATTATATGACTGGCGTGTAAGCCTTATCGGAGTTCTCTTAATTTCGGGGGTGAGATCAGCCCAGTGTTTTAAGGATCGAACCACATTACTTAAGTGCATTTCTTTACTGCAACTTCCTCATTATAAACCTGCAAGTGTTTATTCCATTTGTTGGGCTGAATTTGAGACCCGTCCCGTTGATTACTCTTAATTAACTACCCAAGATGGATCTCAAAATTATCTATTGAGAATACATAATTTTTCCAGGCACATGAAGTTCTTGGAAGTATGTATATCAAGGAATGATTCACACGTGCCGCCAAGGCGGCGTTCCATGATGCGCAATTCCTTGCTGAATTTGGATTCAGATCTGTTGGACCGGACCCTTCTGAGCAGTCTTAAGATGTTCCTCTAGACAAACTTTGCGATCAATTGAGCATGGTCGCTATGGGGTGATTGGACGACCTTCATTGAGCTACAATTATCAAACCAGCCCCCTCCCACTAAGATTTAATCAATTGTGGAGTGTGCGTTACCGTTAGATCAGGTCGCACTATGGGGGATATCAGCCGGCACTGATCCATTCAAAGGATACAAACCACCCCTCTCAAAACTCTCAGCTGTTGAAGGCCTCTACCCTGTTTTTTTGACAGGGAAGGATAAAGGGCATAATATTACATTGAAAATGGGAATTTATACAACCAAAATTATTTGACCTCCAAGGTGTTGTTCAGACCATGCATTGATAACCTCTATCAAATAAGGGTAGAATTCAGGATTGAGATTTTATCTTGTCAATAGATGTTAAGAACCAGAAGATTTAGAATCGCTGTGCCCAAAATGTGCACGTGGGTTGATTGGATACCAAAAAGGCAATCCAAACTCCTCACAACAACAATGTTACTTGAGGATCTCACCAATGTTAGAAGACCACCGTAAGGGCGAACCATCAACCCCGGTCTTGCTGCCTGAAAGATTACAATGTGCCTGTCAAACACTGGTGGAGTCAATAACCAAGTCTCTTGAAGGCATACCATGTTATGAGACTTCAAGCCTCGAGCCACGTTTAAGTTGGTAAATAGGTGGGATGGGAATGCCCTTGTGTGTTCCATGAAAGAATGCAAAAGGAAATCTTATCCACCAGTGCAGGACTCATACATATTGTTTTTTAATTACTTTGCATTGCCTTCAATAGCCAAGACCAGTCTCTTAACTATTCAGAGATCCTCATTTTATGTTTTAAGGCAAGAATGTCCTCATCAAATTGTTGGGCACGTTCCTGCCCCTTTGGGGCCATACCCACACTTCGACAATCCATATACTTGTTTAAATCATAACCAAACACTCTAAATGAATCGCATTCATGAAGAACAAAGTCAAAAACTATTTTAGAATAAAAGATAACTACAGATCTATCGGGCCTATGTCTGTCCGGAAAATACACTCTCTTTGTATCATTAGTATATATGTCTGCTAAGCTTGGAACCTGTGGAAACATTTGTGCGGTTAAGGTTAAGAGATCTGTTGTCAGCCATTACACTTTCAAATAAGACACCAAACCTTGAATCTAACTCCATAGTGTCGGGTACTTGATCTTTTCTCGTAGCACGGTGACCCTCCAATGCCACAGGCACAAGGGCCGACGTTCACCCCCAGCAACCCATTAATTCACTCCACTTTTTTGGTTTAATGCAAAACTGTGGGCTGGACATGTCCGGCCTTAGATGTTGGTCAGTGCCCACTAATGTTCGTACATTCAATTGGTGGGGCTCTTGTGCAGCTTTACTTAACACAGATCGCTCATCCCCTGATTACTCTTGTGGCAGTATTTCAGGCACCAATAATGGAGTCAATGGCTTCCTCATTATATCCTGAGAAGCAGTCAAACTCTGTGGCTCTGGCAGGGGGAACATTCTTCCATTTGCCCCAACAGTAGACCCTGTCAAATGGATGAACAGGGACTCCTTACTTGTGGACGTTTTAGTGTTTGCGGTGATCACATCTTGCGAATTTATCACCAATTCATTGGTTTGGTTTTTTATTTGTATAGGGCACAACGCCCTCAGGCATCTCAGCGCTTAACTTAAGGCAAATGGTTACAATAAGTGAACTACAGTAGTTACAGATCAGGCGTACAGACAGCCTGGGTAGTGCATGCAAACACATACATGAAAAACTTTACATAGTGAGTAATGAATTAGAGCATATGAATTTAGGTCATATCGAGAACAGACAGAAAGCAATATACTGGGGCAGGCTCACCTCTAGTTGCAGGGAACTACAGGCAGTACATGATGGGACGTGCTAGGTGCAAACTTGTACTTAGGACGGCTTGCCACAAACTGTGAGGAGCTACAATCAATACATGGTAGGTCATAATTGGTTCAGATAAGGTATGCTAAGGAGAGGCCACCTTCTGTAGCGGGGAGCTGCCTCCAAAACATAATGGGGCAAGGTCAGGCGTAAACGTAGGCCAGTTCGCTTCTAGCTGTAGGCACTATCACCAGTACAGGCAACGTCATGGTTGATACAAAATAAATATGCTACGGGGAGCTTACCTCATGTTGCAGGGAGCTACGCCCCACGCATAATAGGTAAAAAAACGTGCAAAATACGATCTAAGGAAGCGTTCTCCTACAAAGTGGTGGTGAGCAGGGACATAACATAAGCAAAGGAAATTTAACCACAATGTGGAAGTTGAAGAAAGGTGGTAAGCTAAACTGGTACGGCTGAATGCATGAAAAGGCTAGAGCCTGGAAGACATAACGGTACAATACAGAAGTAGTTAAGGATAGTTGCGGTTAAGATCTAAACATTGGATATAAGGAAGCATGGGTGACGGTATAGAATTCATATTAAAACAGTAGAACGAGAATGATGTTACGATAAGCATATGCAGAGTACCATAAAAACAGGAAAGCTGGTGAGTGCAGTAATGTCATAGAATCTGAGAAATCTGAGAAATGACGGTAATACCACGGTGATGACAATGAGAATGGGAGCAATAGTTAGGGTGCAGTGATGTTAAATCATTTACGAAGAGGGCAGTTATAGTGCACGTATAGCAAACTTATTAAACAAGATTCCTGCAAATTTAGACAATGTAATCAACGACGATTAAACAAGTGTGATAGTAGAGGATGTTGGTTATAAGTTCACAGGTAAGAGGGTAGAAAGCTCACTAAGGAAATGAATTGGGAGGTACAGAAAACATACAAATTACATCTTCAATAAATTGTAAGCGTTAGGTGAAACACAGGAGGGCAGGGGCCGTGGTAGGGAAGAATGAAATCGACTGCAAAGAACTATAGAGATGAAAAGTCAGTGAGAGAAGATCCATACTGGTGCCGCGTGTGTGACGCTGGTCTACAAAGTTCGAATTGACACTGAGTATTTTGATAAGGTTCCAAATGGGATCGAGGCGGGAAAAGCGTTAAGAAACTGTAAGAATGTCATAGAACAGAGGCCATGCAGGAAGAAAGTTACAGCTGAGAGGGGAGGATCTCATATAGTGGAGTAGGCAGCAGTGGCAAATAAGATCGATCAAGTTGATCATGTGCACGCACATCTTACCTTGTACAAGAGCCGGACATGTAGGCATTGTGATTTGGCAAACGTCGGGCAGGCATGTGTGGCGAGTGCAAGTCCTGGGCAAGGACAGGGAAAAGACAGGATTAGCCCTTAAGCGCGGCCCTTAAATGCACAGACCCGGCTTTGCCTCACGGCTCAGCTGGGCCTCTGCATTTGTTGGGGGCTGCAGCCAATCAGGCTGAAGGGACTAGGGAGGTGCCTTCAGGCAACCAGGCAGCGTGTTCAGCTGCAACAAAGGAAGAAAGCATGGCACACATCTTGGTGTGTCCTCGGTGGCTGTTCCAGCTGATGGTGAATGTAGCAGACGTGGTCCCACGGTGGACTGGGGGACATCCTTCTTGCTGGAGCGAGCAGGGAAAAGACATGCGCAGACCCGGCGTGACGGAAGTGAGATCCCCACAAGTTACTGATTTACACAGAGCCGTTTTCACTACAGGCTGAGACAGAAGGCGTAGTAAGAAGATTCGAGAGGCCTGGGTATTAAAAGGCAGGGCAGAACAATTCTGTTTCTGCACCTTCATTGATGTTAAACCCTGGGGCCAAGGGGGCTTGTTACTAATCGTTCACACACTCCACAACTTAAGTGTCTGGGACCAAATTCATCCCACCAGCAGGCTGCGCCACCAGTCCTTAACTGGACCCTCTTCACATAGGACCACACTTTCGGAATTAGGGCCGTTAACATTTCTAGACCCCACACATCTCGGAGTTGCAAAAGTATCGGTACGTAAGGGCGCTTCGACTCCAAGTTCTTCCCTTGGCGCCAGTAAGCTCCCTTGGCATTTTTTTCCAAAGCACCCACAACTGGGGTATAAGCGCCAGCCTTAATATTAACCAGCCCATGTGAAAACAGAAACTCTTTAGCAGTTGTATGTAATTTAACACTTTAAAAAGTAGAGGCTCCAAAAGCACAGAATTTAACCTAGTTTTGGTCTTCAGACTCTCATATAGTGATACTAAAATACATAAAACTTGGTTTATTTCCACAAGCGAGTGTTCCCAAGGAAGCACCCCCTCCTTGGATGTAATATAGGGGACATCCGATTTCCTTGCTGGTAGAAAAGGAGGAGATGAGGCAATTGAAGAGAGTGAAGAATCAAAGTCTGGAGCATACCTCAGCTCCAAATATGGGAGGGAATCCAAACCACTTTGCTCAATATCACATAAAGACGTTTCAGGGGAGGTGGGGGCTCCCCTCTTAGTCGTGTGGGCAAAGTTAATTTGTTTGGCAATAACCCTGTAGCTGAAGCATTTACTATTGCCCCAACCAGTGAACACTTCGGTGGAAAAAATTAGGTTATTACATTCAGCACAGGTTTAGCTTCCACAAGAGTAGTTTTTCCAACGGGTGCGGGGCATGTTGGCATGTCCTTCCCCTCCTTAACACGGTTGGGAAGGGGTACCCCTCCTCCATTTGTTGAGTGCCAAGTAAAGGAGTCACCAGCGATAGCGGCAAAGGTACGTTGATAGCGGCCAACAGCTCTTTGTCTGTAATGGGAGCGTGATTTAGTTTGGGAGACATAACTCTCCTCCCACTCCTCAGATCATACATCTGCTGAAAACCACACTTAAAGCGGCAATGAAAATTGCACTCCACATGGCAGTCAGAAGGGAAGGCCGGAGAGAGGAAATTCCTACAATGCAGGTCTGGGTCAAGTAGTATTAATGACACTCACCCCTCGTCGAATGGAACTTGCCCGGCTCTACCAACTAAATCACCATTCTTGATTCTTCTCAAAGTGTAAGATGAAGACCAATTAACAGACAGATGTCAGGTTTCCTGCCGAGTGCTGCGCCATCTGCCAAAGACTGCCCAAGAAAAACACCTCTACAAACAACTCTGCAAACGCTCGACGTTCAGTAGGGGTCTTTATAATTGAGGCTCGCCTTCCAACACTTGCATGCAGCAGAATGGCACTGTGGAAAGACTGCACTGCTCCAGACAGCCCAAGACAAACGCCCTATACAAACAACTCCTCGCAATGGACCCTTTCTTCTAATTAGTCTGCAAATATTTTTTCCCCTAAAAGGCACCCTGTACTCACACTAGTTGACCCTCACCCCTGGCTCCCTGGGCACTTGCCCTCTTGGACTCCCTATAGCACTTGTTCATCCCCTGGGGCCCCCTCCCTCCTGCACTTCCCCCTCTCCTGCTCTCCCTTAACCCATCCTCCCTCCGTGACCTACCTGCTCCCCCCTGCACTTTCTGTTACTGCACTTGCACAATCTGAATGTCACAAGGCCTAGTAGGACTGTTATTGTTGTATTATCCTCTGTCCCCCCGCCCCCTTGCCTGTGGCACCTGGAAACACCTTTTGCTGTATAGGTGCCTTACAAACGCTCAAATACATTTTTAAAAAGGCAGATATGGGCAACTGATTTCTGAGATGCCTTTTTTGCCAGTCCCTCAAATTTGTCTTCTACATGCCCATGGTGAGAGTGGCTTCTTGCATGCCTTCAAACGTTAGATGTGACAGAAATTGTGCTTGCCTGTGCATGGTGTCTAGGAGCGCAGTAGAGTCTGAGCAGCTCTTCATGTGAGAGTGAAATGCTGGAAATTGTCCGTACAGGGGAGCCTGCAGGGTGTAGGATGCATGGGTAGATGTTAGTAGAGATAGACCCTGCATCATTTTTCCTGAGGGCACTGCCAACCTTTTTGCCCATTCTGCTACGGACCGCCGATTCCTCGGGAGCAGGGTCGGACTGGCCTATAGGGCAATAGGCACATGGCCGAACCCAAAACGCAAAATGCTGGGGGGGCCTGTTATTTTGGTCAACTGGGACATCTTTTTTGGCCAATGTGGGCCAGTTTGATGAGTCACTTCACTATGTGGCTAATAGTTTTGACCAGTGTTGCTGAATAAATATTCATTAAAATGCACATTTTGCATCACATTTAATCAAAACTCCCCCTTGGGTACTATTCAAACAGTGTCACATCACAAAAGGAATGAATAGCCAATTGCAACTGTGGGCCACTTTTTCAATGGTGCCCAAGACAGTTGTATGGCCCAGTCCGACCCTGCTCTGCTCAGAAGAAACAGAGGGGTGGCCAGGGAAGCTGGTCCGTAAGGCCACCATCTGCAGGGATGATGGCATGGTCCGCAACTACCAGGGCAGAGGTGAAGCTTCCACATGAACCTGGGACTAAAATTCTGTCAGGCTCCCTTCATTCCCTCCAAAACTTGTGAGAAGTAAACCTTTTGTATTGTTCTTGAGATTGGGTTACGGCAGGTTTTTTCTGGTGAATTCCGTGCGCTGAACCAGATGGCCTACCAAACACATCAGCACAGCAAGAAACTTGGAGTAGACCCTGAACACCTGCCATTTATTTGGAAACCAGGCGTCTGAACTTGCACTGACATGCTATACTGATCTGCGGCGCAACCAACTGCCCTCCAGATGTTATGGACCACTACTCCTGTGATCCCCCTCCATTTGCTATGCTGAGTAGGGCTTCCAGGAGTTGTAGTCGAAAAAACACCTGAAGAGCCAAAAGGGAATAGGGAGCACACTGGCTGATAAACCCCCTGGAAATATGATGTTATTATAAAACCATGTTTTTATGCCAGTTGGTGCCAAAGTCATTCCACTTCATGGATCTGTGACCAACAGGTGTTGCTAAAGTTCAACTCAGAGGTCCGCATATTTTCGACCTTGGAAATAAGAAAGGCTGAATTTGTTCTGTCCAGGCTCACCACGGTCACTCGTAGGTTCCGCACAGATCTCCTCTACAAATTCCAAACCCACTGAGACATCACACTTTATTGAAATATTGTTGAGTAATTTGTATATTGTTGAGAGTGCCCTGCAATGTAGCTTCTGCCACATAATGTCGTAGAAAAGGTCCGACGGCTGTTGGATTCCCTCTGCCAGAACGCCGTATTTTTACCAAGTGGACACACCCATAGTAGAATGAAATCAGTTACCATCCATTGGCTTCAGTTGAGGGCCATCCTCTCCATCATAGCCGCCGCTGGATTTGTAGGCAGTGGAGTGCCTGCCTTGGGGTGGAAAGCCTTGCTCCGATTGGGCCCCTCTTCCATCAAAGGCTCAACCAGGCGAGCCGGCCCACCTCCCAAGGCCCGATTCCAAGGCCCCTGTATGTACCTGTCTGGGCTAAGGAGGGCCTGAAGGGCCCCCTAGCCCGCCTCAAACTATGTCTCAGCTTCCAGACGAATTACTACTTCCCTATGTTATTGTATTCATGGACATCTATGCACCCTGCAGATCTGTAAGTGAGTTAGGGCTGAACTCCTCCACTAACCTCTCCGGAACCTTTTACTGTGCCTTGACATTCTACCTTCCTTCCCGCTACTAACCCACATCTTCTTTCACTGCATTCTGACTCCTTTTTAAAAAAACGATTTTAGGTGTGTTTACTTTTTCATCTGTGAACCATTGCATTGTGCTTCCTTTTTTTTAAAAAAAAAACGAGTTTAGGTGTGTTCTGTGAACCTCTTGCTGTTGTAATTCTATTTCTTTCTGGTTTGCATTAATGCCTTTGTGACTACTTCTACTAGACTACTTGGTGAGTTTATATAGAACTGTGATGTTCACAAAAAAGACAACTTGAGTGCAAACCCTGGACTTCCTATCACAGACACCTATGTCAGCGCTTCCTCTAGAGAGGTTTTCACTGATATCCTCTTATATGTCCCCTCTCCAGATCTATGCACCCCCATCTCATCTCCACTCTCCTTCCTCATCCTCTACCATTAACAGTGGCACCAAGTGGGAAGTCCTCTTGCCCGGCTTCTCATCCTCATGTTGCTTCGTTAATGTCTATCACACAGGCACTATCCTAGTTCAGGGTCCACAACCCAACCTGCCTTCTCTCATTAACTTCCTTCCTTCTTCTGCATTTACCCCTTCTACTCTCTCCCTCCTCTGACTGGTGTACCACACCCCTCTACACTACTGCAGAAAACCTTCAAAGGCACAGACCTCCTCCACCTGGCAACTTTTAAAGCCAGCTCAGCCACCAACAAACAAACACACCACTGACATCTGCCTCCTTTTTGAAGACATTGACCTCGACTTTCTCGTTTCTACCGAGACATGGTTCAATGCCAGCTCAGTCACTGCTTTTGACTCCCCCCTCCCTCACGGCTTCAAGATCATATACAAGCCTCGATCTCACTGCACTGGCAGGGGGGGGGGTTGCCTTAATCTTCCCTGAGTTGGTTGCTGCTTCCATCTTACCCGGCCAGCTCTAGTCTTCCTTTCAGTGCCTGGTTTGCAAGTTGGTCATCTCTCCCATCTCTACCGTGACCATTGCTACCATTTACCAGCCTCCAGGCACCACCACCCTGTTTCTCTCTGAATGGGCTGGTTTCTGCTCTTCCTTACTTTCATTCACCTCCAACCCCCTACTCCAGGGTAATTTCAACATCCAGCTGGTCTCCCCTGGCTTTGCATCCATCCTCTTCACTGACCTCTGTACCTCGCTTTCCCTCTCCATTCTCCCTTCTGGGCCAACCCACTCAGTTCGAAACACTTTGGACACGCTCATACACTCGGACCTCTCTCCCCACCCCCAACTAGTCACCTCTCTCTCCTTGTCAGACCCTTCTCTCCTCCCACCTGGGCCCCTTTGGCCCTCTGACCGCCCCCTAAAATCCCTGCCAACCTAGTTTGCTAACATCCGCCTGATGAAATTAGAGTCAGCTGCTGCCTTCACTTTCACCTTCATATCCCCTCACCCTCCTACCTCTGACTCTGCCCTCAGCAACCTTCACCTTTCCATCACCAATACTCTTGACATTCTTGCCCCAGTCATGACGATCCGCCTGAAACCTGCTTCTAAGCGTAACACCTGGTACAACTCTGAACTTGCGGTCCTGAAACGAAAGTGCAGGGTGGCTGAAAGGAAGTGGCAAACCTCAGGCTCATGTGCATCCAACAACACAGATTAACTTTTCAAGATCTGCAGGAACTAGCCAACCCTTCTGCAGTCTCCTCCTCTCCTTCTCCTTTGCAGGCCCTCACAACCCATTCCACAACCCCTTATCTCCCTTGGCCCCCCACCATCCTCCTTCCTCCGTCTCCTCTTTCTCCCGTCACACCTGAAGAAGTTACCAGAGTTGTCTGCTCCATGAAGGTCTCTTTTAAAGAGGTTTCCCCTTATTCATCCAGGACCATCACATATAACATTGGCTCTCTTGCCCCTGCACTCGCTGCTTTCTGCAATCACTCTTTTGACACTGGACCTTTCTACCTTAAGCACTCCCTTGTGCGCCCACTCCTTAAAAAACCTTCAGCAGACTCTACGTGTCCTGTCAACTTCCGCCCTATTTCCATCACCCCTTTCCTGGGGAATCTGCTGGAGAAGATGACATTGCCCCAACTCAACTCACACACCAAACTTGTTGGTGGTCTCAACAACCATAGGCCTGGATTCCGAGCATCCAGGGGCACGGAAACTGCTCTTCTGAACACCCGTGAAAAACTGTTCGCATCTCTGGACTCCAACTCCTCAGCTGTCCTCATCCTTCTCGATCTCTCCTCTGCCTTTGACACAGTCAACTATTCCAACATCATACAAAGGCTACACAATACCCTTGGTATCTCTGAATGAGCACTGAACTGGCTGACATCCTTCCTTACTGACCGCTCTTCCCAAGTCATCCTGGACACCTTCTCACCTATTTCCTTCTCCACCTGTGGTGTCCCCCAGTTTTCTATCCTCTCTCCTGGGCTCTTTAACATCTACCTTGCTCTGCTTGCACGCCTCATCCCCTCCAACTTCCACTGTTACGCAGACGACACACAGCTCTTTTTCAAACTTACTGCTGACCCTCTTGCACCCTCCATCATCCCTGATTGCCTATCTGCCATCCAGTCCTGGTGCACCTCCAACATTCTCTGCCTCAACCCCTCTAAAACTGAGATCCTTCACATTGGGACCCCTGCTCCCTCCTTCTTCCCTTCACTCTGGCCTTCCTCCTTGTGTTCTCCCTCTGCTCCTTCTTCCGAAGCCAAAAACCTTGGAGTCATCTTCGACTCCTCTCTCTCCTTCCTCTCTCACACTCAGGACATTGCCAAGAAGTCTCACTTTCAGCTCTTCCTTCTCAAAGGAATTCTCCCTTTACTCACTTCCACAGGAAGGCTCAATGTTACCCGAGCCCCTGTTCTCTCTAGGTTTGACTATTGCAATAGCCTCCTCCTGAATCTACCATCTTCCACTCTGCAACCCCTCCAGCTAATACAGAATAGGGCAGCACTGGCCTTAAGCCCAGGCACCGCGTCTCACCTGCCCTAAAAAGTCTTCACTGGCTCCCGGTTGCTGCACGGATTAAATTCAAATCCATCTGCATCATCCACAAGGCTGTCTGGGTCCGAGGACCACACTATGTTCAACCTTATCTTGCTAAATACTCTCTCTCTAGACCACTACATTGCTCTGGCACCAACTCTTTGTGCGTAAAGCGTTTTGCTAAACAGAGGGTAGGTAGTTGTTTGCTTTCGTCAGCTGGTTCCTTCCTATGGAACAGCCTCCCCCTCCCCTTGCCATTTGAATGGGACTTTCTTAAATTCAGTAAGCTTCTTAACACTTTCCACTTGACCTCCTCCTTCCCTTCCACTCTCCTCTGCTAATCCCACAGATGCTGCAAGTGGTGTTTGTTTATTCACTTCTAATGCGCACCAAACCCATAGGTAACAGGGCGCAGCAATAAGATAATGCAAAGCTTACAAAGTTACACATTTGTACAGGTTACAATATAGTGGTATCCTGGGCCTTTATGCATTCTCGGGGCCCCTGACCTCCAACACCCAATCGGCCGTGCTCCTGTCTACCCTTAGCACTTGCAGTGGCACACCCTCTGCCCTAGAGGGTCGCACTTACACCTAGTGGCTCTGGCCAAGTAGCACTCAAGAATTAAAGCACTTCATCTGTGGCACACCCATGAGCTTGTACTCCCCAGCACTTACCCCCTCCGTCCTCTTCCTTGCTGCACTTGCACGTTCTGAATACTCACACATACATGCCAACCCTCTCGATTTAGGTGGGAGACGCCCGATTTTTCGGTGAAAAATATTGCTACTTTTCACGGTCTCCCACCTAAAATAACTTTAGCCCGAATGCATTCCTATGGGGAAATGTGTGCCTCCCGATTTCCGTGGAAATCTCCCTCCCAGGTGCATCTGAATGTTGGCATGTATGCTCACAGGACATAGTAGGTTTGTCCTTTTTCCTCCCACTGCTTTTAAATAGTGTGTTTCGTAATGTGTTTCACTCCCTTCACCCTGTGGGCGCTTTGAAACAGTGTTTTACTTGCTGTAGCCTAACAAGCAAACAATAAATAAATTAATAAACATATCACAAGACTGGATTTTTAAATAATGGAAGATGCACGTGTTAAAAAGATGCACACCGTTAATTCTTCGTCACTATTTTTTCTAAACACCTTTAGGTAGAAGAGGAATAGGGCACATTAGAGATTGAAAGAAAGGTGAGGCCAAGAGACCCTCTGAGGGTTTCGCGTAGCCATAAACAGACACCCCCAATTTTCCTCCACTAGACAGCAGCTAACCGCAGGTGGCGGGAGTTCGATATTTCTGGGTTATTTCCCGATACACTGATGCTTGGGCAGGGGCATATTTAACAATTTCATAAACACATATATGACCCGTACTGTTGTGTGGTCCCTACCAATTCAGACAACAAGAGGTTACATCTGTGGGTTTTAAAATAAAAAAAAGGCACCACACAGACGTGGCTCTCAACCACAGCACACTGTTCGTTAGTTTTGATATTTGATAAACCAGTAATGCGTATGACGGCCGGTGGGAAGAGGAATCTGGTATTGGACAGCCCCGCCCCTCAGCCGCCCTCATCTCCACAACCCCGGCTTCCGTACCTTGCTGCAGCATGGCGTCCATGTCACCGCCTTTTCCGGGCCTCCCAGCGGCGGCTACTCAGTTGCCAGTTTTCGCCGTGGGCCTGCTGCTGCTGCCGCCGCCGCCGCGTAGCACCCCAGTCAGTTCCGCTTGATTCTCCTAAGGTCCGCTCTTTTGCAGCCGGTGCTGAAAGAAAAGTCAGAAGAACCGCGACGCTGCGACGAAACTGTCAGAGATCAATGAACGTAGCGTCATTAAATCCATCCTGACTGCTGAGGTGGGGGGCGCTCGTCTGCCCACCGAAAACACCTCAGGACGCGGTCTTTTGGCCCAGATAACGTCATCGGTGTCATGCCGTTGAGGTGCGCTCGCGAAGCGTGCATGAGCCCCCTCTCTCGTGCCCTTGTATTATCGATCCTGGGTCTCCGGAAGGGCAGAGCCTCGTTTTTGGGTAAACAACCTTCCGTCGAGACATTAAACCCTATTTGTCGGTTGAAAGTCGGCCTCGGAGTTCTCCAGGAGTCGGTCATATGTTCATAATAGTGTGCCCGTTTATAGAGCGCACGTTGCTGTACTCACCACTTAATGTGAGCCTTTGCGACCAATATCTGCATTTTTCATTATTTCCAATTCCACCTCGGAACCGGACGGTAAAAGCTAAATTCGTTACTGAGCAGGCTTAGTGGCACAGAGCAATGAGCAGAAATCCGGCCCAAGGACCAACGTGGACCCATGTGGATTATATGGGCCACTTTATTCTCCGTTTTATGTGGTTACTCATGTGGCCGTCAAGGTGTTTTAGACTTCAACTCCCGTCAGCTTTAGGCAGCATACAGGATCACGGGCGTTGCAATCCCGAACATCTGGAGTGCCACATAATGAGACGTTTAATTCAAGACTACTGGCGTAACGGGTTTTAAAATGCACTATTTCCCCAAAAACTTTCACAACGAATGCAGTGTGTCATGACAACTCACACATTGCAATTCGTCACTGAAGCTCATAGTTGAATACCTACTGAATGGTTGCCAGATACAAATAAGTATTGCCATTTTATTTATTGGCAAGACTTATTTGTATCTGTCAACCATTCAGAAGGTATTCAACTCTGAGCTACAGTACCAACACAACGACATTTGAACCAGCCAACACACCTGACATGCAACTCTCCTGCTAGGCCTTCATTGTCCCTATCACTGCACCCCCCCCCCCTTCCAATCCCCGGTTCCATTTCATCGCCTGCCTGTTCTTCCCCGGGCTTTTTAACGTGCACATTCCATCGAATGTGCTCATCGGTTTTTTTTTTTTGGGAGGGTACCCCCCCAAACACTTATCTGCCCTTCTGCCCTTTCCCACCCCCACTAAAAAAGTCAATGAGCACATTCCATGGAATGTACACGTTAAAAAGCCTGGGGATGAACAGGCAGGCGATGAAATGACGTTGTACCCAATCCCCACGGTATAACTTTCTGATGCTTCCCATTATGGTTCACATTGGGTGTGTAACAGGTGTGTGGGCTCTTATGTCCATATGTTCGGGGCGAGCGTGCGGATGACCATGCCCCTATGGAATTGGTCGTAGGCAATACAGAACAGGATGCGTTGCAAGGAATCTTTCCATATTTTTTATGTGAACTTCTGCTAACCTGCGCTCCCGCCCCACACCCTCTCCTTTCTTTTTTTCTGCCCTTATCCCTTCCGGGTTTATCTGTGTGTGTCTTACATATTCCGATTTGACACGTTTTTCCCCTCTTACCTTTGCTTCGTATCTCTTTTTCTTTTAGCTGTCACAGGTTTTGTGTTATCCGCCGGGCTCCACTGCTTGTGATTACTGGAACTGAAGATGTATGTGTCCTGCATGCCCGTGACCAATCTGGTTGCCCTGGTTTATGCATAGCGTTGTACTAAACAACTAAATTTGCTTGTAATGGGGACCGGGAGATGGCTGATTGAGATTTGCACCTTTTGTAAGCGTCCAATAATAGATGTTTTAAAAAATTAGTTTTTAAATTGCATTGGTACGTGTGACATCACTGTAAAATGAAGGGAATTAAACCGTGTGATCTCACCTATGATCGCTCGGGTCTCAGTATGTAGTGTCTACAAAAAGGGCTGCTTGAGGGCAATCTGAGTACAATTACAGCAGTGTGAAATTTGCTGTGGTGCCTTATACAACTTTAACATGCTGCTGTGAGGCATTGCCATCTGGCAAGGATGTAAAAGCCCTGTTTTTTTTAGTAATAAATAAAATTATGCAGGTAATTCCATCTCTGAAAGGGTTATCTGCTTATCAGAATCCCCTTTCATCAGCTCCATGCCAAAAGCATAGTGCATACCTGTGCCCTGCTGCATCAGTATCCTGATCTGCAGCACTTTCTCTGCCAGTGACACTGGCGCGGTTTATTATGCGGACACACTCAACTCGTTTACTGCCAATGAATGAGGCACACAATAAATCAATGATTTTGATTCGGTTCAGTTTGGTAAGGCCTCCAACCCGTCCCACACTCAACCCCAACAAATACCCCGTGCCACAATGGACTAGGAAACAGGTCTGTTTGTATTAAGAATATACATTTATTAATTTATTTAAACCAAATTTGACGAATAGACTAACATCAGCCACCAGTGCTGTGGCAACACAAGAACAAAATTGACTTCCGTAAAGGCACCAACGCAGAGATAACACTGAGATATACCGTCAACATTATTTCTTTTTAAATCGCCCACCGATACAGAAAAAGAACAATTCAAGACACACAGTGATGGCTGATTTGGTTAATGTACTTTTCTCCCAGCAACCCCCACCCTCCAAACATCAATTAGACTTGACCCCTCTGAATTAAAAGCCAGTGGCAGAGAGTGGGAACACAGTGGGAACCTCTTTTTGGGATTCTGATCACATATGCAATATAAGGGAAAGAAAAGCAATGGGAACATTTGTTTTGGAATTAATTCTGAAAAAAAATGCACTCTTTGGAAAGGGGATTCAAGGGGAAAAATCGTTTGTTCTACTTGTGACCACAGGTGCAATATGGGGGACAGAAAATAAATGGTAAAATTTGTTATGCCACACCTAAACAGAACAGGCAGATCTTTGTGGTTTTGCTCAGAGCACAGTGGGAACAAGGGGGGCAATTTCGTTTTGCACCCTGCACATGCAATGGCACTCCCAGGCTTCACACTTCTGATTTAAAATGAAGGGGATCAATGGGGAATTTCGTTTTGCACACTCACGTAAAAACAGGGTTTTGGGATTAATTATTTTGCCAAATCTTTGTCCATACCAGCTCTAAACACACTGAGAAGAGCTTGTTGGTTTTGAATGCCAACAAGACCCATCCCGTGATTTCTATAGTGGAATTACTTGATTTACTTTAATTAAATAAGCTACCGATCTACACAGACAAACCAGGACATTTTGTTATGGGGAAATAACTACAGCAATGCTTGAAAAATGCTGGGCCTACACAATCTATGGCTTTGGGGATAGATTTACTTACAGGAGAGGCCTTGGAATGGGCATCAGGGAACAGCAGGGCACCTCTGGGACAGCAATGGTGTCAGTCAAGGATAGTCTCCTCTAAATCCTCCAAGCGGGTCCCAGTCAGCTTCTATGTCTCCTGGTTCCTGTCTCCAATGCAAGATTTGGGCCTCTCTGTTGGGATGTTTCTCGCAAGAGTTCAGCAGCAGGTTGCCTCGGAATTAGTAAAAAAGCCCCTGTTCTAATGCAAACCGGTCTACTTATAGGACAAATGACATCACAAACTTGTCATGATTCCCGCAAAAGGGATTGGTTGATTTTCTCTACCCACCTCCTACCTGTGTGCTAATAGGACAAGGAGTGAGTGAGGACAGCTGTGGGATGAGAAAGCTTTGTCATCCCAATTTGACGGTGGGCTTGGCATGTTTGAAAATCTATCAACATGCAAGTACCCTCATTTTTCACATCTTTACATGTATGAATATATTTTAAAGGACTATATTTTAAGGCAAATCAGATGATGCAAATCTGAAGTCGGTACGCCCTTCCTATGCAGAGATATGTATTTTCTTCATTTTCCTAGGAGCCGTATCTGTGAAAAACATGCCACTTCAGAGTTTTCATGTTACTTTATTTCTTTCACCCCCACACCAACTTTCAATTCTCTCAAAATCAAGGGAACCCCTCCAAATCAATTTTTCACTAGTAACTTTAGTTATGTTTATCACACACAAATCATTTTAGCATATTTCAAAGGGGGTTACTGTCACCTTTAATACAAGTCTGGAATGACTGTTGTGGCATCTACGCTGGAAATACATTGGTGGGCTCCCAACACCAATTAGCCCGTCTACATCATCATCTTATCTCTAATCACACAATACTACAAATCAGTGCGAGATAGCACAGCATAAACAACATAAAACCAGCAAATAAAAACGGAAAAAACTGGACAGCCTGCCTTGCAGTGCTCTCCTTGACTCCAAATTGTTTGTCTGTATCAACACTTGCGAGTTAAACCAAATACTAAATTATGAAACATTAAACATCTATTTATTAATTGTGTTCACAGTTCTCAGACAAATGCAATAGTCATTAATAAAAATGAAAACATAACACCATGAAAGGAGCATGGAGAACAAAACAAACACATTTAAAGATTTTGTGCAGCAAAACAATTATTACATGACATACATAGACTCTGACCATGGTCAGAGCAACTCATGTGACATTAATTTGTCTTTTTCCTTTAGGCTAGACCATCAGTGATTCCAAAATATGGATCGATAATTGTCTTTTTATGCAATAATATGTATTTTTCCATTCACTTAAACTGCAGTTTTTTCTTTATTCGCTTTCAGTTTCATTTTCTCTTAAGCATGTGACAGCCAGAGCCTGGCTCATGTTTATGTTCGCCTCCCCCTTCAAGGCCTGATAGCAACTCTAATGGACATTTTATGGGAATTGTGGCCTCAAGGCCACTTCTGCTGAAAGAACAGGCATGGCCTTATCTGGTTTTACCGTGGTTTACATCTAAGCAGTGTATTTCTTTCTATATTTTTGAGTAATGGCCCTGATTGACGGTTGATACCCAGGCCCCTTTCTTCAGGGCAGCAGAGGAAAGGTCTTGGAGGTTAAGTTTCATGTTTGGAGAAATGACCAGCTCACGTACCCTGCAAACAATGGCCTTTTTAACATTTTTAATAGCAAACAATTGAAAACATTTTTTTTTGCAAGAAAGAACAGGCACAATATAAAACACACAGGACCAGAGAATTAATTAGTTCAATCAGTCCGTCGTCGTAACAAAAATCAATCTTTAGGCAATCCTTAAAAAGACAAAAATCCTACTCCTATTTACTTTGTGTTAACCATCAAACAACATTTTTCAGAATTTTACAACTAAAATGACAAGGCTATTTTTGTTGCCATCCATCAACCTTTCCCACCATGATTCTGCATTAAGTAATCAATAGTCGCCTTTCAGCAGACAGAAAGGAGCTGTATGTTTCTCCAAAAATGCCGGACACAGAATAATCAAGTGTTTTAAGGTTTCTACTGTTTCCTTGTCCTTGCAGTGTCGGCATGTATTTGTGTCTGTTTCTTCAAGAATTGCTCTGACTTCATTTGTGGGGAGGATGTTTAGGTGGATTCTTCGAAAAAAAGTCCCTGTAGTTCCTATCAGGGAATTGATTCAAATACTTGCAAGCAGAATCCAATTTCCATGGTTTTACTGGCAGGTGGACAGTCAGTTTGTAGCTCACTTCTACTTCCAATGTGGCAATCCAATCCCACTCTCTTAATTTCTTCTTCACCCTAGTGGGATTTTTTTAACAAAAGGTCTTAGGAAGCTCCAATCTTATACAATCGTGAAGATATCTTCATGTGTCAGTTTGTCAGCATCAGGTTTTTTCCTGCAAAAAATGTTCCTCGGCATTTCCAAGGGTTTAGTACATGGTTGAAGAAACATTTTCCTGTGAAGAGTCATAGTGTTCCATTCTACAGTTATTGCCAAGGAACTCAGCCCCAGTTAACGACGTACTACTGGGATTGGCGTTGAGGAGGGAAGGCCTAACACTTTCCTCCAAAAAAGTACCTCCAGCTGAAGCCAAATATTTGTTGTGATATTCGGCAGTACCTTCTGCACCATATTTTAGGGCCGGTATAGCCCTTGCTTTGTGAAATCGGAGAAGCAGCATAATTAAAACGGCCATATTTCCGATTTACTGCACCAGCTTGAGTTGCTAGATTTTTTGCTTTTATGCACAGTTTTGTCGTCATTGATACCTCTGTTTTTGTATCACTCAGCCAAATGCCCACATACTTAAAGGATGAGACTTGGGCGATGCGCTCGCCGTCTAGAAACCATGAGAAACAATTTTTCCCTCGATTTGAGTTACCCAAATTTAGGATTTTGGTCTTGTTTATCTCCAAACCGTTGGATCTGATGTAGCTGCTTAGTGTGTCCAGTTGGCGTTGCAATCCCACCGGGGTCTGATCAATCACTACTACGTCATCTGTGTACAGAAGGCGCAAGATGGTGTCCCCCCTATTTTTGGTGGGAAAGTTCTTGTTTTGTCCATCTCTGCCATATCTGCAAGAAAGAAGCAGAAAAGCGCAGGGGCCATCGGGCATCCCTGCTTAACCCCCTTCTTGGTAAAAATGTCCTCAGACAACAGACCAGCTTTGTTTAGCCTCACTCTCAATGTTGTTTCTTGGTGCCTGGCCTTGATAGGCTCTAATATAGAAAGTGGGCAATTTTTAGCTTCCAGTTCTGTCCAAAGCCTCTGGCGATCTATACGGTCAAAGGATTGGACCAAGTCCACAAATGCCCAAAACATCTTAGATTTGTTTGTCTGTGCTTGAGCCTTCAGGGTATTTAATAGGAGAATATTTACTCCTGTTCCTAGGCCCATACCAAAGCCTGTAGGCATTGGATTGTTAAATCTATTGGCTACACTTCATTTCTGCAGATGATCTAGGAGTATTGCACTGTAGAGTTTGCCAATCACATTGAGGAGGACGATAGGTCGATAGATTTTTGGCTTCTGTCGATCTCCCTTTTTGAAGATCGGATGACTATCACCCTCCTCCATGAGCCAGGGAGTTGATGGGATAAAGTCACCCGAGTTAATAGTGCATGGATGAATTTTGCCCACTCTTCGATGCCTTCTTTGAACATCAAGTTTGTCGGGCCATTTGGCCCTGGAGGTTGCGAACCATTCAGTCTCAGAATACGTCTTTTGATGTCATCAATTTCGTTTTCATAAGCCCAGGGCTGAAGGCATTGTGTATATGTGATGCTCCCAATAGCGTATAGTTCGGCAAAGTACAACTTTTTGAAATAATTCATCCATTCTGCCTCACTTATTGGGTTTGTTTGGTCATTAGATGAATCTGAACCAGTTGATTTAATCAAGGACCAGAAACATATGATATCTTTAGATGCAAGCGACTTTTAACATTTCTTCAGGGTCAGCTTGATACATTAGCAGTCTTTCAGAATGGAGCCAGCACCTATATTTTGTTTTCTCTTTACGAAGTAAATGAAGGTTTTCAGGTGACAGTCTTTTAATTACACGTCATTGGAGTTTTCTGACAGCTCTCCATCTGAGGAGAAGTTCTTGAGATGATTTTTTGACGTTGTCCTAGATGTTTTACTGTTGATGCGGTATGGCTCTAACAGAGGAATATAATCAACTAATCTTCCTCCTTGGTCAAAGTCTTGTCGTAAGTTTATTTTGCTGTTTTGAATTTTCAACCGAGACCCACCATTACAAACCTCCAAACCTCCTGCATTCTGTGACGAATGTGAGGGGTTTGGAGAGACCACTCTAAGAATAACAAAGGTTGGTTCCTGGTTAATGATCTGATAAACTTAAATGTGTTCACCCACGGTAGAAAATTCCTTGAGACAAAGACGTAGTCAATTGTAGACGAACAGGCCATGCTTTCCCACGTCAGGGATGGGGGGTATATCACCATGTGTGTTTCCGTTAAGCATGTGCATATCTTTCTCATCCATCCGCATTTCTCACAGTTCTCCTCTCATGCGCCCAGCGTTCTGGTCTGGTTTTCCAAAACTAGAAGGATGGGCAATCAATCCTGGGGTGTTGAGGTCCCCACATTTCACATGTTTGATGGTTCAGATAGGCATTGTCGATTAGTGTTGTTATATGATCGATGAAATTCTCGTCTGCTGTAAGCATTGAGTTCCAGTAGATGGTTATCAGTATCATCCTAGATAGAGATTTGATTACACCATTATTAGTATCCTCAACCCAGCCGATGAGAATTTCCTGGATTAGAAAACTGGACGAAATCGTTATTACCAGAGTCAGTGGGCCACCGGATTTAACCACTGTTAAGAGACCAGAAAAAGGGCATCCTTGTTCACCCCTTTGAGGCTGAACTGGCTGAGATTTCAAAGCCATCCATTGTTGGAGTCTGCCTTAACCATGTCTCTTGCAGGCAGACCAGGTCGAAAGCTCCCAAATTGACATTGCTGGGGTTTGTGAGGTGGTTAAAACCTCTGGTATTCCAAGTGGCTAATTTTACACTGGTCGAGATATGGTTTGTGTTTTTGCCTTCTGAAAAAGTGTTTAACACATCAGTTTTATGAGGCAATAGCTACAGATTTTTCTGAGATGTCAATGCTTTTGATATCCATGAACAGTCTCGCACCTCAATGTCTTCCTATTTGATCATGCAGGGATAGTCGTGTTGTTAACATGTCGCTGAAGAAGATCTGGTTTTGTGTTGGCCCTGTGATTCAAACACAGATCCACTGGTTTCCGTCCCAGTTTTAGTGGGTCCAGGTAACCAATGGTGTCCTTTGGTGACTCTAATTCTATTTTACTATCCAGATCTTCAGTCATTTAAGAGCTTTTCTTTATTTTTGAAGATGGTAAAGTTTGTTTTGATTCAGGCCGCACATGTGCCACCGGCGTTCGATTGAAGCCCAGCATCTGAAACTTTTCGCCTTCGTCCAATAACATATTTTTACTCGCAGGGGAAGTGATATGGAGAAAAATTGAATATGTTCTTGGTTTGTTTTCAAATTCAATAATTTGAAAGTCATCTGTTGTTAAATGTCTCAATATTGGAATGCAGAACAACAAATCCATCAGTGTTCTGCAGTTTAGAATCAAATCATCATCTTTATCCAATATTCTTTCAATTTTAATGGAATGATTTTGAGGATTTGGCTTTTTCTCCGGTGTTTGTTTGTTTGTTTGTTTATTTAATATAGCGCAAACCAAAACCCTCAGGTAGCTGGGCGCAAGCATTACAAGGAGACTTAAGAAGCTTGGTTACATAGTATTGCAAGGATACTTCGGACACTTGGTTACAGAAGTAGGTGGGTACATACAGTGAATAGTAAACATGGCAATAAACAAAGGTAACATAGATAAGACCACAGGTTAGTAATGACCTAGAGGTTGCAGTAGAAATACCGAGAAACAGACAAGTGATACCAATCGGGTGTACAGTTGACAGTGGTCGGACATAACAGTCCTAAGGAGAACATTCAAGAATGAGAGGGTCAAGTTAGGCGTCATTAGTCGGTAGCCAGGAGAGGACTTTACGTCTAAATCTAGGGTAGGGTTGGTCAGTTCTAAGGTCTAGTGGGAGTCTGATCCAAGATTGGGTGGCTATTACCGGAAAGCTAGAACCACCGGCTGTGATCTGTTTGTATCTAGGAACCTCAAGGGTGGAAGCATTGGACATTCTTGTAGGTCGGTCAGAGGTTCTCTTGCTTACTCTTTCTATCAGGTAGGGGGGCGCTATGTTATTGAGACATTTGGACGTGAGAGAGAAGGTTTCGAGGGAGATCCTGTCCTTGATTTTTAGCCAATGGGCATCTCTTCTGAGTGTAGAGATATGTTCTCTGCTCGAGATATTTAATGCTGCTCTATGGGCATTATTTTGGAGTCCTTGCATTTTATCAATAATGTACTTACTGGCTCCTGCATATAAAGCATTGCATTAATCCAATCTGGATAGAATAAGTGCATTGGCTAGTATAATGCCGCTAGACTCAGAGAGAAATGGTCTGCAGGCTCAGATCAGTTTGCACGTATAAGTTGTAGTAGATGCAAGAGAGTTAACTTGCTTCTTAAGGGTGAGTTCCGAGTCAAGTAAAAAGCAAGGATTTTAACTGAAGGTATCACTGTAATGACATTGTTGTCGATATTAAATGAGGCGTAACTAGGGTTAAGTTTTTTTAATGGCCGTCTCTGAGCCTAAGATCAGTAGCTCTGTTTTGTCGTCATTCAGGCAGAGGCCATGGGATGCCATCCATGCCTGAATGAGGAGATATATTCTTTTCACCAGGGCCGAGTCTTCCAAAAAGTTGCCCGAAAGGGGGATGCGGATCTGAGTGTCATCTGCATAATTAGTGTAGGTGACACCCAATCTGTCCAACTTGTCAAACAAGGGCTTAGTGGAGATATTATACATGTTAGGAAATGCGCATGATCCTTGGGGAACGCCACAAGAGACTTGTATGGGAACGCCACAAGAGACTTGTATGGGGTCAGCGGCTGCTAGAGGGGAGAAGACTCTCATTGTACGGTTCGCAAGGAAGGATTGCACCCAGGTTATGGCATCACTTGAGAAATGGGCAGCTGACCTAAGGTGGTTGCATAAGACTGCATGATGCACGAGGTCGAAGGCCGCCGAAAGGTCAAGGAGTAGCATAGCTGATTTACCATTGTCCTTCAACTCGTCAATTTGGGTCTTGAGGTCGATCAAGGCTGTTTCTGTGCCATGGAGGGGGCGGAAGCCAGACTGCCGTAAGCCTAGTAGGTTATTAGTTTCTAAGTAGCCCTGAATTTGTAAGTAGGCTACTCTATCTATAATTTAATGTAGGAAGGGGACTGTGGTGATAGGTCTATAGTTAGTTGGTATGGAGGGGTCTAGGGTGTTTTGTTTTAGCAATGGTAGCACCCATGATTGTTTAAGGTTGTTAGGCAGTGAGTTTGTCTTAAAGAAAGAGTTGATGATCTTCGAGATGAAAGGGGCTAGGTCTCTAGCTGCATCCTTTATAATTTGGGCTGGACAATTATCTCCTTTACAGTTAGAAGGTTTGAGTGACAGTTTAATTTTTTTTTTCTGTCTCGACGATGGACATTTTCTTTAAGCTGAAAGGAGGAGAGGTATTATTATTAGAAGGTTGCTGCTGAGGTGGAGACTCAACCGGTATGAGCAGGTTGCTATATTTGCCAACAAAATCCCTTTCCCCTTAATGTTTTGGGCGGTCAGGCTCTTCCCTTGATTTTGTATCAGTGCTCTGGTGGAGTAGAAATTCAGGGCCAGGTTGTCGGTGGGATACATTTGTTTGCTCTTGTCGGTTTGATCTCTCAAGTTTGGTAGTCATTCTTTCATGGCTTTATCCCTTTTCTTGTATTAAGTTAGTTTGAATTTTTTTCGAGGCTATGTGCACTTCCGCATTGCAGAGGTTGTTTAGCTTCTCCCTTTTTTCAGCCACTGTTAAAAAATGGGGCGAGATGATGGGGTTCCTCCTGCAATTTACAGTGTTTTCTCGAGCTGAGAGTGTGGTGTCCTTCACTGATCTACTTTCAGTTTGCAGGTTTTAATCCACTTCATCTATTGAATATGTCGACAAATTTATTAGAGATTCAAAAGTCGAGTTTTTTTTCTCTCATTTAGGAATCGTGGGCTGAGGATATTTTTTCAGCTGTTGGTACAGTTTCAAGAGAAAGTGCACGCTGGAGAATATTTGTTTCCCAAAGGCCTGTCTCGGAGCCGGTTTTGGAGGTGCTCTCTTTTTTTTAACTGGTCGATTTTTGGCTTGTTTGGGAGGGGAAGAAAAGGGGGGAGAGGGAGCCTTGTAACAGAGACTAGGCTACTTTGTATGTCTTTTACCCCCGATCCACCATTTACACACCCTCCTTTCTGGGCAAGATTGCATAAGCGGAATTTGGCAGAGCAGTTTGAGCCTCTTCTAGAACTTGGATTTAGTCCACTTCCTCTCTTTTGTTGTTGTCTTGAGTTCCTCTTATCTCGCCCCGCAGAGTTTGAGTTGAGCTTGTGTATTTACTGGATAGCAGAGATTGTGTTGTGCTGTCACTTTTTAAATCTACCAACTGTGGCGTTGTTGACGTTTGAGTCGATTTTTCCCCTAAATCCCCATTGACAGGAGTCTCTGGGAAGTGAGTCGTACACACTTTATCATCATTCAAATTTGTATTTTCTGGGCGGCTGTTACAAAAGCCTCCAAAAAAATAAGTTTTGTGTGTAGCATTGCCAAAGCTGTTGTCTGGTCTTTTAAAGAGTCATTGAGGTGCTCGTAGAGTTTTATAAACGGGGCAAGGGCGATTGTCATGGTAGTGATATATCTGGTTTATCTCGCCTATTTTGCATACCCATTTTAAGAGAGGCAAGAGACTCCTCGTTTCTTATGTCATTTGAGGCAGTGGTATCCAAACTGTTTCGAGAAGTTCTTTTACTAGAAGTCGTCGTCGGCATGTCTGTTTGCGGACCTGGCTTTTCAGGAAGCTGCTCTGGCAAACAGGGAGTGGACCCCACTCTCCCTTGTTCAGGAAGGTGTCAGCTGGAAGTTCTATAGAAGAACTTCAAGGTCTACCCCCATAGGTCCCATGCAGGGTAAGACTGTCGAAGCCCTTTCTCCTTGGTTGTCATGGTATGTTTCGTCATTTGCCTTATTCAGCATAGAGGAGGGGGATTTACCCCACCCCCAGAGCTGGCTTGAGGGGCGGTTGGGTTGTTCGTCTGGGTTTCTGGTGTGACTTATAATATGACCCCTTTTTTTGTTTATTACACCAAAATATCATTTGCCTCTCATCTGGTGTGACTTTTGATGTGACTCCTTTATTTTGTTTATTAACCAAATATCGTCTGCCCCTTGCTTAGCGGGAGGTTCTCCAGACTCCCATATGGACTCTTGCTCCCAAACACCAAAGTTGTGTGTTGCAGCGAAGTTGTGAAAGGCACTAAGTTGTATGGGGGAATAGATTTTTTAATTTTGTTTTTCAGGCGGGTCTTCACTTGCTTGCAAGACTCTACAACCACCAACAGTTCGGCGTCCGTTCGATCCCCCGTTGGAAGATCACTACACTTAGGGATTGACTTTACCATAAAGATGGATGGTGTTATGGAACAAGGCCGACACCCTCTTGTAGTAATTTTGTGAAAAACATGCAGCCTTGTTTTAGATTGTGGCTCCGCCGCTGTAAAGTTTTTGTTATTCCTTGATTTTAAGGAGCTGCGATTTAAAGATGGTTTGCCCAATTTAAATGGATGCAAAGTTTATTTTGGTTGCTAGCTTGGGTCCTTGTTTAACCGTAGATGTACTGTTTCAATTTGTAAAGTACTATCTCCCGAATTTCCGCTGCCTGCCCCTGGTCTGTGTCTGATAAAGTCGTGTTTTGCTGTTCGTTTAATGAGAAGTCTCTTGGGGGATTCGGGGAAAGCAGAGGAGTTCCGAGAAGGTCTGTTTCGGCTGGAGAATGCAGGGGTGTAATGTCATTATCAAGTTGAGCGTTGTGAACCTAAGCGGCTGTTTGGACCTGCAAAACTGTAGGGGCAGGCACAAACAGTGGCGCGGTTTCCTTCAAAGAAGTATCAGACTGAATTTTATTTTGACTTTCAGAGCACACTGGCTTGGGTTTGTCATCCATCTGATTTGCCTAGTTGCCGTTTATCGACGGATGGCTATGCCCAGCTTCTGAGGCCATTGCCTCGTCGGTTGCCGACAAGTTAGACTCTTCATGGTTTCCCCCAAGTTGCAGCGGACCCTCCCTACTTCGTTTAGCTTTGAGTCCGTTCCATTGTTTTTTGGAGTATGAAATATCACATCATGATCAAAGGACTGTTTGTTTAATATTACAGTAGGGGGTCACATGTTATGTCTTTGTTTTCCTCTTGTGGCAGACGGGTTTCCGTGTTCGATGATGCAGGCGGAATTTCATTAGCATTCCGCCTGTTTGTCAAGGATTCCCGAACCTCGTTCAGCTGAGCCTTTTTAGTTTCGTTGCCGAAGTTGGCATCTCCCCTTCCTTCCGGGATTTGAAACGGCAGAGAATCCGGCTTTTGTCCAATGGTCCACCGGGCACCAGACAATCAACCGCACTCTGCCACGCTGCGCTTCTCTGTGTGGTCTTAAGGGCGAGCGCAGGCAGGAGGGGGGAGTGTCCACCAACGGAACAAGACGACAGACTCCACAGGTTAACATGTCCGTAAAGGCACCCAGTAGTTCAAAATGCAGCAGCACGTAGAATTCAATTGCAGGCAGCAAGATGCTTAAACTGGATAACAGCAATCCAAACAGTGTGGTGAGAGTCCACAGCACACCAGACCCTCAACCGCACTCACAATGGCCTTTTAAACTCCTACTCAATGCAATTTGCATGACATCTTTTATGGCACCTGGGCCTTATCTATATGTACTAAGTTTCTTTTTAATTTCACAGTTTCAAAATACATGAGTATCACTTCTGGATTGATCATGTATATATGGCAGTTACACGAGGAAACCATGTTCAAACTTTGAAAGTCTAGTGAGCATTTCTCTTAGCATACTGTCATTTGGATGAGGGAAAAACGAAAAGGAAATTATTTTATTTCTTGTAAATGCAATGCGCTCGGTTTTACTTTAGCTGCCTGGAGCGCAATCTGGTATTACATTGGAGATAATGTACGCATTACTGTGTCTTTAAGTATAAGTGCAGCTCTCCGTGGATTGAGTAAAATGGCATTATCAGCCACATCTTTCTTTTCCTTGCTGAAATGCACTGTGCATATCTTCTCACTTTTGATTCAAGCCCACTTTCTTTCCTTGGTGATTTAGGCCTGTTTTTGGTACCATAGGCCTCATGTCTGACATCACCATTTCTGTGCTGGCCTTTGTGATACTGGAAATGCATCGGAGGGACAGGGCCTCCGTATCCTTGTCCTTTATTGCTTTATCATATACGTTCTGTCTTGTTGTCCCCGCAGGAGTTCATGTGAGTCTCCTGGCAATGCGGCTCTTCCTCTATTTGCTTTGGTGAACAGACCCTTGGGATACCCTTATGGCACACATGGGTGGGAGTAAGGCTCTGTACTCCTAGTGTATGTTTTTGGGCACCTATGTGTGGCCCACAAAGCACGGTACAGACTGGTGGCAACTCTGTGCTGAATTGACAGGTGCCCTGCGCATCCTCCATTTGGGGATACACAGGCCCCGCCATTGAAATCAGTTGATTCCTGATAGGAAACAAGATGGTCCCTGTAGACTCTTGCTTTCTATTGCCTGTTACCTTGTTTTCCCGAAGTCCCAGGAAGCCCTGAATCTGTCCCTTCCGCCTGACTGGCTGTTGGGTGGAAGTTCCATACATGATGTTGTGGGGAAGTCCAGGCCAGACTTGCTGGAGCCTTCTCAATGACTGTATGTTGTGGGTACGCCCGTGGGGTGGGGCCTGGGTGAATGGAGTGTGTGACAAATACACATTCTGTGTTATGGGTGTCTAGTATCGGGTGTTTGACACAATGACTGAGACAGCCCTGCCCGAAACTGGTATGAATGCAGTGTGTAGTGCTGAATGGCAGGGTGCTTGTCCGAATCCACATTCTGTGTTGTGAATGTCTGGATGGAGAAGAATGGCCTGAATGCACTGTGCTCCTGATTGGCTGCCTGACTGCATGAATGCCCTTCTGAGTGATTGGTCGCCTGAGTGTGACCCAGCAGAGTGAATGGGAGATCAACAGTATATCTGGGGGCCTCTCACTGCTAGAAATTGTTCAGAAGCTGAAGTTGATGCTTGATGCTTACTCTCGAAGCCGAGCCAGAAGAAGAATGTGAACCGCTGTTCCCTTTGTTGCAATCTGAGAGCTGCTGTGCCTTTAGAACTGATCCAAGAGAGGACCTGGCTAGGAGACCTCTTCCCGAGCTACGAGGTACCATCGTGCACCAGCTGATCTTTGCCAAAGCTCCCAGGTAGACAGACCTACGAAAGGCTGCTGACCGGAGAAGGGGACCATCGAGGAGAACGAAGAGAAGCACCGTTGCCGACAGGAGCCGCAGTGCTTCCTTGGCCTAAGAACATTTTGATCCAAGGACTCCCTTGTTCATCACAGTCGACCGCTTTCGTCCTGCCGGAGAAAGTCAAGGCAACCGACGACCGAGGAGAATCCGCTGGTGGGTTTCCCAACACCCGAAGAATTCAGAGATGCAGACGAAGATACTGAAGCCAGCTCTGATCCTGTCCCTTTCACCGACGCCAGACGCCGATGACCCAACGCCCTTGCTGGGCCAGTTCTTCATTGACTCTTTGCAGCAATACACACTCGTCATTGAGGTGCACCACACGCCTCAGCTTGCAAGACTTTTTTGACGGATGGTCAACGAGCACAGCAAGAACCAAAGCTGCTGCTGCAACGACAGCATTCCCCCTTTTTTCTCGTGGGATCTGAAGGCAAGCATCCCCAGCCAGCACGATCCTCCCCACAATGAGAGACAATGAAGGACTCTCCCAAATCGGGAATAAGGCCAAGACAGAGTGCGGGTGAGCTTAAATGGGAGTTTATCAATGAGAATATGGCATGCAAAGAACTCTGCAAACTCCGAGAGCGCTCTGTCTGACAATAGCAAAGACAGGCGTATATATTTACAAAAAACGTCATAAGAACCTACACACTATAGGGGGCACAAGTTCGATGGGATTGGGTGGCGATGACTAACTATAGGTGCTGCTGTGATGCGGTTGGCTTTGGCTGGAAGACGTCACTGGTCATCCTCGTGGGTTGGGCTGGGCCTGGCAGGTTGGTTGAGTTCATCCGGGGGGTGTTGTTGTGCCATCGCGGCCAGTGTCAGAGATGAATGTCTTTTCCTGACTTATTTGCCCTAGGCCATGCACACCGCAGTCATTCAGTCATTTCAATATTATCTTCTTTAGTAAATCTTCCAATAGGTTATTCTACAGGTTAATGCAACACAGGAGGAATGTACCTTGTGAGGGGTCTGGCGGTAATACGTCAGGACATGGTTACCAGTGTCCTGTTGACCGGGGCCATAGGTCGAGGTGCTAAGCTTCAGGGCCTGGGACGGGCGGTAAAGGTCTTTCTGTCTTGTTAGAAGTTGTTATAGATGTGCCGCTGTGTGTTGTCAAAGTGTTGGGTGTCCTGATTGCACAGGGCCATAGGTCTAAGATGATCCGGTGGGTTATGGGGTTTGCGAGGGGGCGCCTTTGGAAGTGTGTGTTCAGGCAGAGGTTTACTGCTGTGCTGTAAATAATGCAGGTGGCGGGCCGTGGCCTTGGGTGCTGCAGAGGGGGCTACAAATCTTTGAAGCGGCTCCAGTCTGGTTGGGGGAGGCGGAGTAGCGCAGCGCGGGCCTCTGCTCTCATGCCTTGGCAGCCTTCGCAGGGTGGGAGGGGGAATGGCCTTGCACGTATTTCACAAAGGTATCTCCCTCGTGTGTTGCCGATTTTAGGTAAAAAACATCACAAACATTTGAACACTCTATAATACTTATTCAAATCATTTTGAAACATGCATTTAAACTTTGCTGGATGTGTCTCGATTATACCCAGTCTGAGCACCTTATTCATACACTATGTTTTAACAACTACAGTATTTAGTTATATGCATATACATTTGCAGTAAGTGAGGTAGTATTAGGGTTGGTGGAGTACATAGAAGGTAACCCGCCACTGTATGTGGCAGAGGTGGCACATGAGGGGCTTAGACATACACGTGTGACGAGTGCATTCTCGCACACTCTTCACATGTGCCCTTGGTATGGTTACATTTGTTTTCTTGTGTACCCTAGCAGCATCAGTTCAGTTGTGGCACGGAGCGCGGGACGTGGGGCTTTCAATGATACCTATGAAGAATAATCCCCCGGAAATGCCTTTATCATTTGCACACCCCTGCAGGGGTGTGGGTCCTTCACGGCTGGTGTCATGTACGATAATTACACAATTTCACAGGTTTCTTTAGTAAGAGTGGTTGTATGGAGAGGATACATGTGTTAAAAGTGGTTTCTTACATTCATATTTTGGTACCTGTCTGCTTTCAGCAGATGACCATTCTACAGATCTTCCCATCGCCCAGGCCTTGCTGACCGGGTCATTGTGGGAGCAGTGATACACTGCGGAAGGTGAACTGTTACAATGTTAATGTATTACGCTAGATCATGCCCGTCTTGTTCGTGGGAACGGGCTTGCAGCGGATCTACCATGGTGCTGCGGAGACAGGGAGGACTGAAACTTTCCGAAGGTGGGGGCCGCGCTACAGCGCGCTGAGCTCACACCATCTTTAGCAGACAAAAAATGGTTTCTGAGGCCTAGCTAAATTTAATACGTGCGGGCAATGTCTTCAGCAGGTGAGCCATCCACCACCTGGGCCCTGGTGGTAAGGAGGGGACGCCCGATGAGCCATGGCCCTCACCTGGGGTGGAGATGCAGGCCAGGGGGGGGTCCCTTGGACCACCCCTCCCCTACATTTCCCCCCTTTCGTTACTTAAGTAACGAATACTTTAAGTCCTCCAACCTCCTACATTCTTCTTCGTCCATCACTGCCTCATCCCATGCAGGTGTGCTTTTTATGGGCATCCATGCTCTGCACACCCCTCGTAAGCTTTCCCCTCTTCTGGCATACTCATCTGGGGTGCAAGTCAGGTAGATACATCCGCCATCTCCCGCCACACCTCCTGGTACCATTCTAATACACGGGGCTCTCTAATGGTGGTGTGCCACGCTTTATCTATGATATCTTTGTCGTGATAGATAGGCACTAGCTGATATCTTGGTGTGTCATCTGCTCCTGTTTGCACCTGCACTTCCTGCATGTTTTGTATTGTCCCACAAGTGTTGCCCATTGTCACCATCATCATTGCACCATTAGGTACTGCGTTAGCACAACATCGAAGGCCCACCTGGCACAGGCAAAAAATTAAAAGGAGGAACACCACAGCTGGCATCAAAAATTTTACAGTTGTTCCAAGCCATGAGGGGACCCAGGAGAAGAAGTTATTGAACCATGTACTGTCTTCTGCTCCACCTTCCATTTTCATTTTTTCTCCTAGGTTGTGGACTGCCTCGATCACATGGGACAGGGAGCCATTTTCTGCGTCTTCAGAAGGTACGAAAGTGCAGCAGGCACTTCCTATTTTTCGGCAAACACCTCCATCCATTGCCGTCAACAGGTCCAGGACATACCTGTTTTACATGGTCATCAGTCGTAAAGCCCTTAGTTCCACTTTTATTATGTTGAACCCTTCTTCAGTGTCGTTCGCCAGCTGAATCAGTTCCCAGCGTGTTATCTGGAGCCATTTTGCATTTGCTCTTGCTTGGACACTTGAGACCAGTGAGGCAAAGAATGTTTCTGCTGAGCTGAATAATCGATATTTATCTGGGATCTGAGCCAATAGTTCTGATGATTCCTTTGATATGTAGTTTGATGCACGTCTGTTACGGGTCAGCACTTCTTCCTTGCTTCCGGAAGATAGGACGTACATTTGTGACTCTGCAGTTGGCTGGGCTGCACTCTGTTGCAGGCGTTCCTGTGTCTTTTTACTCCCGTCGATGTGGCTCTCCGGTATTACCATTAGGGCTGAGTGCAGAGTGGCCATTGAGCAGCTGCCACTCCATGACGGGGGGAGGTGTAGGTATGCCTGGTTGCCGCATACCCAGTACGTGTCCATAAGGGCCGCTGTCCCTTTTCTGAGATCTGGGATGGTGAGGGTCTTGTTACAGTTCTTGTTTGTTCCCATGGAGGTCTTCCCCTCTCCTTTAAAACATAGTTCATAGTCTATTTCGCTCTGTAGTTTGAAAGGTTTTTCAATGGCGGTTACCCGAGTTAGTTTTGAAATGTGTTCTTTCCATACTGGTGTGCATGTTTCTTCTATCCACTGCAATTTCTCTGGTGCCACACCTCTCAGTGCTTCCGCCTTGCACATTACTTCTTCATCCTTCCACTTGTTATCCGAAAAAAGTGTCCCTTGTATTACAAAAAACGGTTCTTTCAAACATATCACCCCTGCCGTCTTTGGATAGCATGTTTTCTCATTCTGCAGCATTTGAAAAGTAACTTTGTGTGCCTGGAAGGTGTTCTTAATCCTGCATAACGTGAGATGAAGGAGACATTGGGCATCTATAATTGGCAACTCTTTGGGTAGCAATACTGTGGGTGTACCTGAAGCGTGAGGAATGAGGGAGCAGACATAGCAGCTCTCATTTGTTGTTTGTTTAGCTGTGGCACTCATATCCGCATACCATTTATTTGTTTGGTGGGGGTGTCATGGGTCTTCCATCTTATCTAGACCTAGCCCATAGTACTCATCATACTTTCTCCTCCCTGCTTCCCTCTCCCGTCTGTTGTTCTTGTTCCTCATGTACTTCCCAACTCCCTGGGCGAAAGATAGAATAGACCCCCCTTTCCCATTCCCGCCCCCCGTGGCCCATGCATCATATAATATTTTGTGTATTGCTAGCAGCTTTTCTTTTTCGCCCCTGACGTTATCTTGCAGGTCATTTTTTGGGGTGGGGGCAGGTTGGCTGGTGGGGGTGTTATACAACCATGATATGGCAGACGGGCTTCGGTCATTTAAACTGCGATCATTATACCTATACATCACTGGTGGAGATACTGTGTTGTTTTGCGTTCCACCCTGTGGCTCTTTCTTTTCTGATATGACAACATTGGATGGTGTGGTGCGATATCCCCATACAAGTTTAGCTCCGTCCCATACCAGAAAATCACCTTCCCTTACAGTGACACTTGCAGTTACATTGGTCCTAGTGGTGCTGTTAATCCCAGTGCTGTTAATCCCTCCCCCCTCGTTCATCTCGATAGAGATGAACGCTATAAACCAATATGTAACCAGACCAAACATTAGCATAAAAAACATCGTAATGCATACAGATAATCCGCACTCATACGAATATCTACATCTCTCATTTAATAATTCTCTCATTCTACTAATTCTATCCGTTGCAGGCTGCCTGTTAGATGCCATGGTAGTTCCTGTTTGAGATATAAAAGTGCATTAAGTGCATGCATGTAAACGTTTTGTTGGCACCATTAGTGCCAATATATATATATTGATGGGGAATGGGAGCGGGTAGGGTTGCGGGGAAGGGTATTCACAGACAAGGGTGTAAACATGTCATAATTCGATCACTTCATTAATTACATATAAGTCCAAAAAAAAACATTTTTTTTTTCTTTTCTTTCCCAGTTGTATATAAGAAGAGAATGCAGCAATACTTCATCAGTCACTTTCCCATTCACGTGCATTGCTGACGCACAAACACAAGTTAACTTTCAGACATTCTGTTCAGTTCAATCGGTTGCTGTTGTCTGTGCCTCCTCATCTGCCTCCTCTTGCACATTATTATAAGCTCTTCGCACGTCTGTCAAATGTATCCAGTACCTCAAGCCCTTCACTTTTACAGCTGTGGGCGTGCAGAACACTACCTCGTATGGGCCGTGGAACCGTGGTGCATTCCATCGACGCACAAAACTCCTGACATAAATTAGTTCGCCCGGCATTAGCTGTATCTGTTGCTCAGGCTCTGTGACAGACCCTGTTATGTTTCCCTCCTCTCTAGTGAAGGGTGGGGAGAGCTGCTTTGATATTGCACGCACTGCCCTTGTTAATTTTTTCAAATAGTCCGTGAATTCTTCTCCCAATATCGCGGCGCTCCTGTGTGCATCTGAGTGTTCGCGCAGTGGGGAGTGTGCTGTGTGCATTCGTCTCCCAGTCACGATTTCGTGCGGGGACAAATGGTGATCTTTACTTGGCTGATTTCTCAGTTCAAATAGCGCAAGGGGCAGACAGTATATCCAATTTTTCTTCAATGAAAAGCATAGTTTTGATAACCTGCCCTTTAACAGTCCGTTCATCTTTTCCACTACACCATTGCTTTGAGGGTGATAAATCGAACACAATTTATGTTTTATTCCCAATAATGTAGTGACTTCCTTGAAAAGTTCATTCACAAAATGAGTGCCGTTGTCTGAGCGAATCACGTCACAAATTCCCCAGCGCGGGAACACTTCCCTCACTAGGAACTTGGCAGCGCTTTTAGCACCGGGTCGCGCACATGGTCCAGCTTCCACCCACCTCGAGAATGGGCACACAACCACGATCATGTACCTGTAACGCTCACCTGGTTCCCACGGAGGCGCGGCGTCGAAGGCGCAGAACTCTGAAGATGGACAGGAAGGGCCCCTCTATTCTGGCTTCCCTGGCTCGTTGGATACCCTCCTGTGCGTGAAAAGGGAGTATTACCAACTGTGGAACAATGCTCAAGCCTCCCACTCCCTTCCAACCCTCCACGATACCTCCTCCACGATTCCCCGTGAAGCCTCACCTTAGGGTTTGGAAGGATGAGCTCTCCATCCTGCTTCTGATGCAGGGGCGCGTTGAAACCCAGTTACTTCACTGGATTGAGGATTGATGGGAGTTCAGGTAAGCTTGACTGTTCAGGTAAGGCGCTGTAAAAGTTCTGTTCAAAAGTTCAAGCTTAATAATAATGTTCGTTGTCTAATTGCAGCAAGCGCTAATGCTTATGTCTTTTTCCCCTTAGGGGCCGGGGTTCGGAGTGCCGGAGATATGGCGCCGACCCGAAGTGAAACAGTTCTAGATGAGCGCTCAGGTAATGTCTTTGCATTCGCTCATTCAATGTCTTTGTCTTTTTTCCCCATAGGGGCCGGGGTCCGGAGATGCCAGGAAGCGGCAGGACCCGAAATGCAGTGGGAATAATCCAACAGGTAAGACTTAAAAGGAAACTGAGCTTTCCTTATTCCTTTTCTCCCTCTCACCTTTGTTCTTGTCTTTTTTCCTCTAGGCGCCGGGGCGTAGCTGAATCCGGAAGGTCGCTGCTGAAGATGGAAGCGCCTTGCCAAGGTGAGTAAAATGCAGCGCTGCAGCGATCGAAACGAAATGCCTTTAAAATGATGTCTTCCTTTTCAGGGCCGTTGGAGAAATGACTCTGGGATGCAGATTTAGCAGGTAAGGGCTTTTCTTCTCCTATTCTCTTCCTTTCTCCCCTTGCAGGTGTCCCAGGGTGTTGGCAGGCGTGGCTGAAGTCAGGATGCAGGAGCTGACACGGTGAGCGTCCAGCTGCTAGGTGCAGAACAACGCGAAGCACGTGTGGCTGTTCGGGTGGGGTTTAAATAGCCTTGGAAGAAGTTCCTGGTATGTATCCTTCCACCAATCAGGTATGTATCCTTCCCCGACCACACCCGGGTGGTGAAGTAGTCCTACAGGTAAAGTAGTCCCATTCAGGCCTCAAGAGGGCCTGGATGAAGCAGCAAGGTCTGCATCAGGTAAGTGTGCACCCAAGCACTTAAACACATATCCTCTTCTATGAGCCTGGCGCCTAAGGCACCAGGACTGGGGTCCGCTATGAGCCTGGCGCCTAAGGCACCAGGACTGAGTCCAAAGGGCCCCGACTTGGGCCTGCTGAGACTTCCCTGGGGAAAATGATGTCTGCCTCTGGGGTTGCTGGGCCCGGCCTGGCTCCTTAGAGGTAGGCATCATGACAGTACCGTGCGCCATTACACCTTTCCCCCATGTCTGCGTAATCAATATGCAGTTCTCTGAATGGCCCAGTGGGTTTAGGAATTGTTCCCCGGAGTGTGCGTAGTGTCATTCCTGAATTGTAGATCTGACATGTTGTGCATTCCATTGCTAATCGAGATACGTGCTCCTGGAGACAGGGCACGAACCATTCTTCCTGTATTTCTGCTGCAATGTGCTGTTTGGTATTATGTGCGGGGAAGTGTAGTTGTTGAAACGCAATTTCTAGTAACTGGATGGGCATCACCACTTTCCCTGAGTTATTTTGCCGCCACAGCAAGTCTGTTCCTGACCTGCTGCACCCTCGTTTAGTCCACATCAATTTTTCGTCTGCGCTAGCTCCTTCCTGCAATTCTAGTATTTGTGATATGGGCATCATGTTGTACCCTTCTGGGGGCTCTTCGGTTGTCTTATGCCACAGCATGTATTCACCTGCGTCATATTTCTGAAAATAGGAAGCCTCCTTGGCGGCAGCGTCCGCTGCCGCGTTCCCCAAAGACACAACGTCTGTGTTGGATGTATGTGCTTGGCACTTTACTATTGCTACTGCAGTAGGGTTTTGTAGGGCCTCAATTAACTCTTTCAACAACCCTGCATGCTGTACTGGTGTTCCGTCTGCCCGTCGAAACCCCCTATGCCCCCATCTTGCTAGTCCTCCATGTACTGTCGTTGTCATGTAAGCTGAGTCTGTGTATATTGTCACTGCGCAACCTTTTGCTGCATGTAGTGCTTCTATGAGCGCAATCAGTTCTGCTGCTTGTGCGGAGTAGTGTGATGGGAGGCGTTACTGCACTAGTGTTTCATACTCACCATCTTCTAGCCTCACTACTGCCGTGCCGACATGTTTTTCTCCCGTGTCCACGTCAATAGATGCAGACCCATCCACGAAGTACACTTACCCCTCGCTCAGAGCATTCTCACACACCACTGTGTCCTCCCTCCTTCTCCTGTGTAGGTCGCGCAATCGTGGTCCTGCATGTCCTCTAGTGTGCATGCTTCTGTAATGAATGTGGCGGGGTTCACTCATTTGCATCTCACCACATGGATGTTGGCGCTAGACAATATAATCTCGTAGGCTGTCGCCCGCTGTGTTGTCAGTGTGCTTTTTGACCTCTCAAGTATTGCAAATAATGAATGTTCCACAAACAATGTCACAGGGCAACCCATTACTATTGTGGCACTTTTCTCAATCGCGAACGCGGCTGCAGCGAGTGATTGCTCGCACGCGAAATGACCTTGCATCACGGCATCCAAAGTACCACTATAGTAAGCCAATGGCTTGTGTCCTAGGGACGTCTTTTGTGTCAGTACTGCTGTCATGAGTGTTCCCTTGCAGTGTGATAATAGGTAAAATTTGCGTCCATAATCAGGGTTTGCTAGCACTGGAGCGCTTGAAATTAGCTCTTTTAATGACTGGAATGATGTGCTCATTTCTTCTGACCATTCTATTTTTTTGTTCTCCTGTTGTGCTTCCTTGAGTGCTTGTAGGAGGGGTCTCGTGTATGCTGCATAGTCTAATATCCATGCGCGGCAATAATTGCACATCCCCAAGAATTTCTGCATGTCTTTCACTGTTGCGGGTTCTCCTACTGATCTTATTGCTTCTACCCTGTCGGGAATTATTCTTTTTCCATCTTTTGATATGAGCTGTCCCAGGTATAAGACCTCAGTCAGGCAGTACCGTAGCTTCTCCTTGTCTACCTTGTACCCCTTGTTGGCCAGTAGAGTCAGGAGCGTTGTTGAATCCTTTCTACATGTCGCTTCGTCTTGTGCACACACTAATAAATCGTCTACATACTGAATAATCGTACTCTCAACTGATAGGTTTCCCAAGTCTTCATGCAATATGCGGTTGAATATGCTCAGGCTCTCACAGTATCCCTGTGGTAGTCTGCAGTGTTCATATCTTTTACCCCCCAGTGTGAATGCTGTAAGGTATCTACTCTCTTCAGCCAGGGGTATTGAGAAAAATGCGTTTTTCAAGTCTACTACTGTGAAATGTGATGCCACTTTCGGGATGCTGCATAGTATTGATGCAGGGTTCGGGACTAGAGGGAACTCCTTCTGAATTACATCATTTAGGGGGCGTAAGTCCTGTATCATCCTGCAAGACCCTCCTTTCGCTTTTTTGATTGGATAGATACATGTGTTACATGGGGAGTTTGAAGGCACTATTATCCCTTGTGCTAGTAGTGCATTTATTGTCTCTTTTATCCCTTCTTCAGCTTCACGGGACAATGGATACTGTTTAACTCGGGGTAAAATTGCTCCTTGCTTTAGTTTATTACCAAAGGTTGTACTCCGTGCAACAGCCCGACATCATGGGGGCCTGTTGTCCACAAATTATTTGGTACGAGCCTCATGTCGTCATCAAAAAACGACGGTGGTGCTCCCACCACTGCCATCAATTGGACGGGTGTTTCCCTGGCTTGAATCAAAATGTCACAGGGCATCGCTATTTCCATTACTATCTCACCATCCCCTTCTGTGTCTGAAAAGAGATCCTCATCTGTTATCTCTCGTAGGGCGATGTTGGCATTTGTACACAGCACTGTACGCCACTCGCATCCCTCCCTATCCATTCCAATTGCAGCGATCCTTTTCGCTGACACCTGTACAGCATGCAAGTCTAATGATACCACTGATCCTGGTGCTGTGTCGGGACACACTATGGGGCGGAAGAGGAACTCCGCTGGGATCCTCCAGTCCATTCTTCTTAGTTCTGGAATTATGTGGGCCAAAGTCTTTAGCCCTTCAATACACATTTCCTCATTTTCCGGCAGCCCTCGTACCTCCTGTGTGGTTGTGCAAGCTTGCACTACCAACATTGCACACAAGGGGCATATCCCGGGTGTAGAACACACTATTGCTCTCTCGGTAAATGATATGGTCATGTTAAGTTTACTCAGGAGATCCCTCCCTAATAAATTTATTGGTGAGTGTTCATAATACAGTAACAGTGTCTTTTACAGTTTTACCCCCCACTGTTACATCCAATGCTTCTGTGTAAGGAACTTCAATTACAGCCCCAGAGAACCCCTGCGTCTCTAACTTCCGGTTAGATAACGGGAACCGGCCCTCTCTGATACATGATTTTTCCGCTCCCGAATCAACCATGAATATGAACTGCTTGTCTCCTATCTGCGCCCCTACCAATGGTTCCTCTGCTGCATTGTAGGTTGTAGACAGAACTAGACACGCAAGTGTTCGCTGTGGGCTGTCCTATGCGGGGTGTCTCATTGCTCCCCCCTGATTAAAGACACTTCCTGAAACCACTGACATGCCGTTGTAAGGTGCTGGTACGGGTGCCCCGTTTGCTGTTGTCGCGAAGGGGTTGCCTGGCGTATACTGCATATTGTCATTGTTTTGGGGGTGGTTTTGTGTTCTATACTGGTGCCCCTGTTGCTTCTCAGCATCACCTCGGCCTGGGTTTCTCAGCTGTTGTTTTCCCATTGGAAGACCATATGGGCTCCCCGGGTGGGGGTGGCCATACTGTTCTACCTCTTGGAACCCATTGTTGGGTCTAGCTCTGCACTCCCTAGAGTAATGCCCCCACCGTCCGCAGTTCCAGCAACTCCCTTGTGCGCCTCTAGGGCCCTGCCATCCATTTCCTCCCATTCCCCCATACCCCTGTCCACCTCCTCTTCGGTCCCTGTACTCACCTCGTCCCCCTCGAGGGGTCCACTCTTGCCACTGCGGACCTCCGCCTTGCTCCTGTTCATTCCACTGCCGCTGTCCTGCTCCAACCCAATTAGTTGCCACCCTTCCTTGTATTGCTATCAGCCCCTCCTCCTCGTCATCTCCCTCCCTGCTGTGTGGGAGCGCGGCTACTGCTGCTGCAACCTTCACCAACTTTGTCTGTACTAACTTTGCCTCGTCTGCCAATCTTTTCTGTGCCACCTCCTTCTCCCTCTCCTTTATTCGCTTACAATGGTGTACTATTATGCTCTGAATCTCAGGCCATCCCTTTGCTTCAATACCTGCTATTTTGTCGAGCGCCTTTTGCACTTCTTTGGGGAGCCCTCTTTTTATAATGAAGTAAAATAAAGATGTCGATTGATACCAGGGCGTGCCCGTTTCTGCTCTCCACATCTCTTGGACCCGGAAAATGTAATCCATAGCCTCCTCCCCGTCATTCATTGTACACTGCATCACTGACTGTAAGTCTGGCGTATCTGGGAATGTTTCACGTAAGGCATCCCACACCCTGGCACGCACTGTGTTAAAGGAGGCTCCATCATGGCGGTCGCAGTCTAATGTTACTCCCGGGAAACCGGCCTTGACCCATACTCTCTCAGCCTGATCCCCCACTGCTGATACAAGCAAGCACTTCACATCTCCTATTGCTAGGGGTACCCCAGCAGTGTGTTTCTCAAAGGCGTATATCCACTTACTTGCCCCTCCTGATAACGGGGGCAATAGCTTTAATAAATTGGCTTTATCCATCTGAGCCCATGGGATATAGTTAGGTCTCCCTCCTCCCCTGTGTATCAACGGGAGCTGTAGTCTTCCTTTTGTCGTTGCATCCGGACCCGTTTTGGCTGCTGAGGTCCCCAGTGATGCCATTTTCCCCACTCTGTTCCTTAATCGCCCCGTCCACTCATCATCCAGGGTTCTCATTGAACATGTACCATCCCCCCCTTCGCTTCCCCCTCCTATTGCCATGCTCAACCTGTCGCTTTCTTCTAACTTGTCCCTTATATCACATAGTAATTCCTCTCTATCCCCCATAGGCCTTTCTTCATTGTCGATATCTCCCTCTCGTGTCCCTATTTCGATTATTCGTGTCGGTTCTTCTTCAATTCTGAACAGTATCTCACCTTTTTTCCACCCCTCTTCAGGTTTTCTATTATCACCTGGCGCTCTAGAGGCGTGCCCTGATCTAGCCGCATTAAGTGCTGTTTGTTCACACATGTCTTTTATCCTCGAGAGCTCATCTTTTGCTATTGAGAGTCTTGACTGTAAATCATCTGTGAGTTTCTCTATGTCCACCCTTTGTGTACTTGCCTGGCCTCGCTCTCTTGTACTTTCATATGGTCGGGGTGCCGTGGGCCGGCAGGGTGTAGCAGTTGTCGGGGGAGGCACATATGTGGGGTCACTGTATCCTTCTGCGAGCACAGGCTTGTTTTAATATCGGGTACAAACTTATTACCTCTACTGGTGGCGCTACACTTGACAATTCTTTAACATCTTTCTGTATCATTAGTGGATTGTCTGTGGTGGACGGGAGATCAGGATTTAATGCTGGTGTTTTAGGCGGTGGTATCTCTTCAAATAACCTCCAGAGATCTAATACTTCTCTCCTATTTTGCAACTGCTTCCCCTTGTACTTCAAACAAATGCATGTGGCCACCATATCCAGAACACTTTTATCAAATGACCCTCCCTCGGGCCATATCTGGGGTAACCCCTCTCCCTTCAACTTGGTTATCCATTGGTCGTGATATTTCTTTATCCGCTCCGCGTACCCTGGTAGATTCTTACAAATATGTGATAAGGGTGTTTCGGCCCCCATCCCTGTGCCCTCCTAGTACTTGTGTGTTTCTGTGTGTCTACAACTACAATGTAGGTGTATTATCAATATTATTTTTCGTTTTCTACTTCACAATCAATAACGGGCTCCTTTGTGCTCTTCCCCTTGTCTGCGCAATACAAAACTGGCTGTACACAGTTTCTATTCTATTCTCTTTGGGGGGCACATACAAGAGCAAACCATCATTTATTTTGACAATATCAACCCGGAAATCAAAAAAGGCACCCACTCACTTCACCGTGTCATTTTTGTCTTCAAAAGTTCTATCCGGTCACACTTACCATGACCATTTAACTACTATACATTCATAGCCGTTTTACACATTCACAACATCAACTTGTCGTCCGACACATACGAGGTGCACACACCTCTTGGTAACACTCTATTCACAATTCACGCTGTCCTCCCTTTCCTCCCTAGCCGGTTGTCCCTGTCCATCTTACTTGGATATATGGATGCGCATATATATATATAGGTCTGCTCTTCCCTCTTCTAGTAGGACTCTTACTTTCTCCTTAAGTTTGTGTTAATCTCACTTTTTATTTTCCCCCTAACCCTAAAGAAAAGAAAAGAAAGAAGTAATAGCGGTCACTAATATATTCTCAGTGCCCCCTTTTGCTGAACACTTTTATCTTATAATCCACTTCTTCATATATTCCCAGTACTAGTCAAGAAAGCACTATGAGGCGCCGCCTTCCACCCCCTTACGGAGCTAGGTTCCCGTCACTTTTATCTCTTATTCACCTCTTAATCCTAATGGCCATATGCAAAGAAAAAGCAAGGAAAATTTTAGGATGATCCTTAGTAGATCTGCGTACCCCCTCTTCGTTCCCTGTCCTACACTTCTTCCCCCACTCCCTTTACAATCGCTCGCACTCAGTACTCACGTGCCCGTCTTGAACCGATAGTCTCTGAAACTGGGTCCGTCCAGGCAGTGTCGCCGTCAGCTCAACAGTCAGCCCCGGCTCCGGCGAGCGGTACTCAAAGGGGATTTTTCAACCGGGATCCCGTACCCTCTCTCTTTTGAGTGCGCACTTCTTAGTGTACCGGTCGCCGTTGGCGGGCAGCTTCCCGGAGCCGGCTCACCGTGCGTATCCCTTTTCGACCGGAGATTCTCGTGCCAAAAGGGGACGGTAATGTTCCCCACAATGAGAGACAATGAAGGACTCTCCCAAATCGGGAATAAGGCCAAGACAGAGTGCGGGTGAGCTTAAATGGGAGTTTATCAATGAGAATATGGCATGCAAAGAACTCTGCAAACTCCGAGAGCGCTCTGTCTGACAATAGCAAAGACAGGCGTATATATTTACAAAAAACGTCATAAGAACCTACACACTATAGGGGGCACAAGTTCGATGGGATTGGGTGGCGATGACTAACTATAGGTGCTGCTGTGATGCGGTTGGCTGTGGCTGGAAGACGTCACTGGTCATCCTCGTGGGTTGGGCTGGGCCTGGCAGGTTGGTTGAGTTCATCCGGGCGGTGTTGTTGTGCCATCGCGGCCAGTGTCAGAGATGAATGTCTTTCCCTGACTTATTTGCCCTAGGCCATGCACACCGCAGTCATTCAGTCATTTCAATATTATCTTCTTTAGTAAATCTTCCAATAGGTTATTCTACAGGTTAATGCAACACAGGAGGAATGTACCTTGTGAGGGGTCTGGCGGTAATACGTCAAGACATGGTTACCAGTGTCCTGTTGACCGTGGCCATAGGTCGAGGTGCTAAGCTTCAGGGCCTGGGACGGGCGGTACAGGTCTTTCTGTCTTGTTAGAAGTTGTTATAGATGTGCCGCTGTGTGTTGTCAAAGTGTTGGGTGTCCTGATTGCACAGGGCCATAGGTCTAAGATGATCCGGTGGGTTATGGGGTTTGCGAGGCGGCGCCTTTGGAAGTGTGTGTTCAGGCAGAGGTTTACTGCTGTGCTGTAAATAATGCAGGTGGCGGGCCGTGGCCTTGGGTGCTGCAGAGGGGGCTACAAATCTTTGAAGCGGCTCCAGTCTGGCTGGGGGAGGCGGAGTAGCGCAGCACGGGCCTCTGCTCTCATGCCTTGGCAGCCTTTGCAGGGTGGGAGGGGGAATGGCCTTGCACGTATTTCACAAAGGTATCTCCGTCGTGTGTTGCCGATTTTAGGTAAAAAACATCACAAACATTTCAACACTCTATAATACTTATTCAAATCATTTTGAAACATGCATTTAAACTTTGCTGGATGTGTCTCGATTTTACCCAGTCTGAGCACCTTATTCATACACTATGTTTTAACAACTACAGTATTTAGTTATATGCATATACATTTGCAGTAAGTGAGGTAGTATTAGGGTTGGTGGAGTACATAGAAGGTAACCCGCCACTGTACGTGGCGGAGGTGGCACATGAGGGGCTTAGACATACACGTGTGACGAGTGCATTCTCGCACACTCTTCACATGTGCCCCTGGTATGGTTACATTCGTTTTCTTGTGTACCCTAGCAGCATCAGTTCAGTTGTGGCGCGGGACCGCGGGACGTGGGGCTTTCAATGATACCTATGAAGAATAATCCCCCGGAAATGCCTTTATTATTTGCACACCCCTGGAGGGGTGTGGGTCCTTCACGGCTGGTGTCATGTACGATAATTACACAATTTCACAGGTTTCTTTAGTAAGAGTGGTTGTATGGAGAGGATACATGTGTTAAAAGTGGTTTCTTACATTCATATTTGGGTACCTGTCTGCTTTCAGCAGATGACCATTCTACAGATCTTCCCATCGCCCAGGCCTTGCTGACCGGGTCATTGTGGGAGCAGTGATACACTGCGGAAGGTGAACTGTTAAAATGTTAATGTATTACGCTAGATCATGCCCGTCTTGTTCGTGGGAACGGGCTTGCAGCGGATCTACCATGGTGCTGCGGAGACAGGGAGGACTGAAACTTTCCGAAGGTGGGGGCCGCGCTACAGCGCGCTGAGCTCACACCATCTTTAGCAGACAAAAAATGGTTTCTGAGGCCTAGCTAAATTTAATACGTGCGGGCAATGTCTTCAGCAGGTGAGCCATCCACCACCTGGGCCCTGGTGGTAAGGAGGGGACGCCCGATGAGCCATGGCCCTCACCTGGGGTGGAGATGCAGGCCAGGGGGGGGTCCCTTGGACCACCCCTGCCCTACAGATCTCAACGATCCGTGGCTCCTGCCTTTAAAGGGAGCCGTTCAAGAAGGATCCGTCGACAACCCGAAGTCGAACTCTGCTATTCCATGTAAATTGGGGTTGTAGAACTATTTAGAAGGAAGTAAGACTCTTGTGAACAATGTATGGATTGGGCTTGTACGATATATCTTTATTTACAGGTAGCCCAGGTGGGGGGATACTCATACAGAATTGTGCCTGGTGGTAGGGGCTCGGAATTCTGCCAATTGTTCTAACAAACTGCTTTTCCTCTTATGTCTATCATTGATTCATTTTACAAACTGATTCATGTGCTTTTTGGGGCTGTTAGCTGTGGTCGCATTTCAAAAGAATCGATAGTAAGAGTGGTACCACGTAGACCTGTATATATTTGCCATCATAGTATTGCCAGAGTATAAAGTGTGTTATTGTGATTGTGTACATAACATGAACCTTATGTATATAAAGATTGTGTTTTCACTAATACAGTGTGCAGACATTCCTTTGTGGCTGCTTGGGGACTACGCTGTACTTAAGAACAAGCCCACATCACCTCCTGAGAGCTAAGCCTTGATTGCTCAACTATGTTACCAATAATAGAGAATCTTGGCTGAGGTCCTCTGTGCCTCTCCTCTGCCATATAGAGAGCAGGAGCACATACACCCCCCTCCAGTCTTTACAGCCTTATATTTCATTGGGCATTTATAAATCACTCTAGCCTCTTTATTTCTGGCATTCAGGGGCTATATTTCGCCCCACAGCACAGAGCGGGGTCAGAGGTCACAGGTGCCCATCTGACAGCTGCAGTGACAGCCAGGTCTGCAGCGCAATAGCTGCATTTAAAATATGCACCCATGTACTAAAACCTCACAATCATGGGTAGCCCATGCTGGTGGTAGGGTAAACTATAAAAACCATGTTTGGGTTAGGGCAGCTGTGGAAGGGTTATGTTTTCTCCCCAGACTGGCTGGACTTTGCTCTACTGTCAGTAATGTAGCCTGGGTGATTGCCTCTCTTTTTTTCCTTAAGGGCAAGTAACACCCTTACCCAAGGACAGCCACTCCCCAGAAAGTTGGCCTGTGAACAGGAATGAAAGGGCACACCCATTCACAAAAGGTGTGACCACACACCAGGGTGCTGTATATCTAAAGGCCTTTGAGCCTATTGAGAAGGGAAGGGGGCAGGAAATCAGGCAGGTAGCCTAACAAGATAGAGTAGGGGAGGGGGACTGCAGCAACGACATACCTTATTCCTGTGAGCACTGTACCTGGAATAACAAATCACACAGGTACCCAGGGTTCATCTGAAAGGCCAGGAGGATTCCCGTAGGCTCACCTCCAATCTGAAAACACAAATTGGGGTTGGACCACCTGGGAGTGTACTGGCGAACACAAGGTTTCCTACCTGGATCTTGTAGGCAGGTACCCGGGCAAAGAGTCAGGAGGAGGAACAAGAATAGGAATTCACATAAAGAAACAAAAAGGGAACATAGTGAGGGTTGGGCTTTCAACAGAGCGGCAGGAGGGCACAGCCAAATGAGAGGAAGGAGCGGAAAGACAAACAAAACAGAAGTGGAGGAAATATTCACCAAACGGATCGAGGGAGCAGCTAGATAGTCCAAAATCCATTAACAGCAATGTCAGCAGAGTAATCCAGGATCCAAAGAAGCACCAAGGAAACCTCATATAGTGCAACATGGTCCTCGTCCGGGACACATCACAATCATAAAATAGGGCCAGCTTAGACAAGGAGAGCTCTGTTAAGTTAAGAGGATTCCACCATTTTGCTGCTCTTCCTTTGCCTCTCCTTCCTATCCCATCCACTTCCTCTAGCACAAAGCACTTTGGGTGTGATGTCAGAAGAGCAAGGGCCACTTTTTTCAAGAACATGGATTGGACCCTTAAAGCAGGCAAGCTTTAGTCAGTAGTGTGTGGACTTTTACCTTGAAAAGAAGGGGTCTCACACTACTTCTTTAGATCATCTTTTGTACTCCAACCCTTGCAGAAGAGTTCATTGGACCTCTGTTGGGAGAGTTGACATACCAGAACTCTTAACTAGTGAGGTGAAGACTGAGTGTCCAAGGCAGAGGCAAATTCTGTTCCTTATCCATCCCCAGGGCACATTGAGGATGAACCTGCTGCTGGAACAAGACCTGCCTCCTATGTGCCAGCCACCCTGCGGCCAGGGTCTCAACTTGTTGAAGAACCCTTGAAGCCTCCATTGCTGACAGTCAGAAAACAAGGACTTTACTTGTCTCTGAGACCCCTAAGCAGGACTCACAGCATCCTCTCAGTGTTTCCTCTCATTAAACTGCTCCAACTATCATCAAACCAGTTTCACTGCATCTCGAACCAGCAGGACCCTCCTGAGTTGACTTTGATATTCACCCAGCTTTTCAAACTCGAACTGCACGCTGAACCCTGTTGACCGCCGCACCACACTATCGGACTTTGTTGTTGCCTTTGCTCAAACTACAAACTCCTTTGTTGCATCTGCCTCCACCAAATTGATTGCTGCTCGCTTCACAAGCATATTTGCTGTCGATCACCATCGCCAGTTGAACTGACCCGGTGGACCCACAGGCTCTACCATCGGACGCTGCATCGAGACACTCGGACCGAGCTTGTGCATCCAGTCACCAGTGTCTTGGCTGTCTACTTGCCCATCAAATGGATCCTGGTGGCCCTCGTGATGCGCCACTCCTCGAGCGCTTCATCGAAAACAATCCAGCCAACCAGCACATCCAGTCACCAGCTTCTTCAAACTGACCATCAAACTGGCTCTGGTGGCCCTCATGAGCCACTCGTCTGCCAGCATTGACTTCAAAACACAATGGGCCCTGTTCGACCCTCGATCGACACTGGTGCCCGCCTAGGACACCACAACTGCTGCCTCCAAACTTCCTTGAACTGGACAGACAGCATCAAACCACAGGATTCGCCTTGGTCGACACGCAAAGAAGGTACTATTGGTTCCTAACTGCCTCCTTTGTCCATTTTGGGCCCTAGAGACTTCTTACATCACCTGGTGCACCTTTTCCCAAGACGTATCCTTTGACAAAGAACATTGCTATCGTTGAAATTGCCTTTTCACCCAAGTATTCCAGAGTGATGCATTTACTCCTTTCTGCATCTTCTCTGTTATTTCCACAGCGGTGGGTTTTCGTATAGTTTTTCTATTAAGTTTTCTTGCACATGGCATGTTTAATTAACCTATGTATCTTGTTAATACCCTTGATTAGGCATTCCCTTTATTGTGAGCTGTGAAACTTTGCTGTTTGGGTCACTACTACACCACATGTGCACCTCCCTTAAGAGTATTGCCTTCCTTCAGCCAACATTACCACAAAAGGCAAAGGAAGTGTATCTCTTGACTGTGCTGGTTTTACCTCCTGATGGGGATCACAGTTGGTTTTTAGAAGTGTGATTGCTGAGTAGGTGATTATTCACTACTCAGCCCTATACTCCTGAAGAACAGAACTCATTTCATCACACAGGTGGCAGCGATTGGGATTTTAAACAGACTGTGACTACAGCCTTGTCATCCAAAAAAAGTGTGCAGTTAATGTTCGATTCAACGACATGTTTGTTTTTTAATTACTTCCATGGAACTTGACATGATCTCTGCATCCACCTTGTCAGTGGATGAGCTGCGAGGGTTATGCCAAGCAAGGTGACTCCCATGTGGCATTAAGGTTAGGAAAACCGAGCTGTTGAAAAGCATCCAAGCTTATGAGGAGGTCAGTATCGATATTAAGCCCCCCACAAAATTATCTCTCTCTCTGGCGGGGGAGGCTGCGAAAGAATGGAGATTGCGACAATAAAGATGCCTCACAACATTCTGTTCAGTGAGATGGTAGTGTGATTGTCCAGAAGTCCCACAGGTCTCAAGCCTCAACAAAATCCCAAACTTCTGTGAAGTCCAAGCTTCCAATTGGTCCTGAGAGAGTAAGTAAAAGAGAATTCCTTCTAGGAGATAGAAGGTGGCCTTGGAGGAACAGAAGAAGGATGAGTGGCAGAAACAAATAGCAGAAGACGCTCTAGGAGAGCAGAAACTGAGGTATGAAAGGGAAGAAAAGGCTGCAGCAGCTTTAACCAAAATGAAACAGAGGGATCTGGTTATGTTGGAGCTGTTCAGACTTGAGCTTGAGAATCAGCAGGAACGTACAACTTCCAGCAGGGCGGAGAGTACCTTCATTGGTGGCTCCCAAAGACAGCCTAGGCACCACCTCCCCAAGGAAATGGTCCAACCGTTTGAGGAGGAAATATATATTTTTGACTGGTTTGAACAACTGGAGTTAGCAGTCTGCCTCCAGGAGGTGGAGGAGTTGTGGGTGCAGTGCTTATGAGCCACTTAACCGATGGGTGGAACTGATGTTATCATCCAATTAGCGCCTGAGGAAAGGTCCATCTATACTGAGATTAAGAATGCCGTCCTAAGGATGTTTTTCAAGACCCCAGAACAATACCTCAAGAGCTTTAGAGAGTGCTTCAAAAAGGGGAGTCAAACCTTTAAGACATTTGCTCATTAGTCTCTGAATATCTGAGTGGGTGGGTTACAGGAAGCAAAGTTGACACATTTGAGGGCATGTTTAATCGGATTGCCCGTAAGAGCATCCTTATACAATGTGAGATGGAGTTACACCAGTCTTTAGTGGATAAAACCACCACAGACCCTAGGGGGCTTGGAAGGCAGCTGACCGGTATGTGAGTACTCACATCCAGAAAAAGACTCTAGTCCCAGCATCCAAGCCAGATGACAAGGAAAGTGATAAAAGTAAATCACATGAGGGACAGGACAAAAGCCCTCCCCCTCCTACTACGAAAGGGCACCAAAAATACAAGGCAAGTTGTCTGCCATCTACATCTCCTGCTCCCACTGAAAGGAAGAGTGAGGGAAACTCTAGCACTGGGGCACACACATTCACAGCCCCAGAGGGTTGTCATGTGTGGAGGACCGGAGACATAGGAAGGGAGACTGCCTGCAAGGGTAGACCCAAGCCAGCTGTGGTTAGCACCACACCCATGGAGGAGGGAGAAGAACAAGAGGAGTTTGTAAGTTTGGGCATCATAGACAATGAATTCCCACTAGGCCAGGGGTTGTCTGAATGTACCCTAGTGTCTCTGACCGGGATAAGTACTGGATCCCCAACTGCGGTCATAGTCTCAGCTAAGACAGAGATTTTCCTGGACCATGTGTTAATAAATGGGAGCAAAGCCCCAGCACCCTGCGATACTGCTGCGAGTATCACTGCTGTCCGACTATGGTGGGTGCAAGAGGACCAGATCCTTCTTAGACCTCCAAAGTTAATTAGGGGGTTTGATGGCCTTGGATGATGCCCACTGGCTATCGTGGAGTTCAGCTGGAGAGGGGAAACCTCTGAACTCAGCTTTGCTCTCAAAGACGCAATTCTGGTGAACTGTCTGTTGGGGAATGGACAACCTGATGCCAACATCTTTGCCGAGATCGTGAGATCCAGGGCCAAGGAAACAGCACAGGTAGCCAACCCCGCAGCCACGTGTCAGGGGGCCCTGCCACGTGTCAGGGGGCCCTTCCGCCTTCAGATGACGAAAGAATGGCACTACTGGTAACTTCCTAGTCCAGATCCAGAGCCCACAGAGGCACTAGCTCCTGCCATAGAGGGCCTAGTGGCCACTGAGCTGCCTGCTGCGGAGGCACCAGATTCAGTAACCAAACGGTTTCCTATAGACATAGAACCACGACCTGGGATAGAGGAAACGGTAGTCTCAGACCTCAAGGGCCTGCCAGAACTAAGTAACATGTCCTTAGCTATCGGATCCAACAAATTCCGAGGGAAGTGAGACCCTGCCACATGTAGCAGATACTGAATGCGAAGAACAAATAGGCTCATAAAGGGGAGTGGGACTGGGGGAGCAGTGACCAGAGACTAAATGGTGTTTAATGGAACTGTTATAAATTGCACTGCGTGTTTGGTTTGTATTGTTGTTTGGTTTGAATAAAATGAATAACATTTTTTTTTAAAAAAAGTAACATGTCCTTAGCTGGAGATCCCAGACAGGCTGACTTTTTCCAAGCCAGGCGCAACTGCCCCACATTGGCAGGCCTGCGTGAACAGGTAGAGAAGCAGGCTCAGCGAGAAGCCCCTGGGATGCACATGGTGTACTATGAGAACAGTCTCCTGTACAGGGAACCCAAGAATTCTGAGGCTTTGGCCAGCCAGTGGTTGGTGGTCCCCCCCAATGCCCCCCCCAATGCCACAGGACATTCCTAATGGACTTGGCTGCCTGCCCGTTTCTACAAGCCCAATATGGGAGTAAAAATCAGAGAATTTGTCCACTCCTGCCACACTTGCCAAACATCCGTCAAAGCAGAACGAGCCACAAAGACCCCCTTAATTCCACTACCAGTGGTTGGGAGACCATTCGAGAAGATAGGTATGGACATTGTAGGGCCTTTGGATCCTCAGACCTCATCAGGAAATGGATACATCTTGGTTGTGTGGATCATGCCACCCGGAATCCTGAGGCTGTTCCCTTCAGAAGCATCAAAGCCACAGTGGTGGTGAAGGCACTAATCAGCATATTCTCTCATGTGGGATTCCCAAAAGATGGAATTAATGACAGATCTAACGTCATGTCCACATTTATATGAAGGCCATGTGTGATGAATGTGGAGTAACCTACAAGTTCTCCACCACCTTTCACCCCCAAACAAACAGGCTTGTTGAGCGGTTCAACAAGACCCTAAAGTGCATGATAGGTGGCCTGAGTAGAAAGTGGGATATTCTCCTGCCATTGTAACAGTGGGGTGGAAACCCCTTGTGGATAAGCAAAGAGGACAGGCCATGGGGAATTACAAACCCAAAAAACAAGAGTCCAAACATTTGACCTGTTTTATTTAATGCACTCTATATAAAACTGGGACAGTTGTGGACATTAAGACAATCTCCATGCTCTCGAGTAACTCCAAGCTTGACAGTAGCTTAAAAATGAGTATGACATCACAATTGACGTTTCAATCTAGAAAACCCAAGGTGGGAGTGTAAGAACGCAGGGCATTGTGAGGGGGAATCAGGGCTCAGTGAGGGGGCCCAGGCACAGAAAAAACAAACACAAAACAAACCCAAAGGAACAGCCGCCAGCCTTATAGGAGGCTTCTCTGTCCCTTTTGCAGGAAAAGGGCCCTCTGGAGCACAATTCCCAACAACATCCGGGCCGGGAACTACTTTTTCACATCCAGGTTGGGAGGGGCTCGCGCACGCGCATGCGCGAAGAACGAAGGCACGGGGCTTGTGCTTAAGCTCCCGACCAGAACGGACGCATCCTCCAGAGCTCCTGCCGATGGGGATCACGCAAGGGGCCACGCCCCAAGGAACCAGCATTCCGGACCCTCGCATACAGCAGATAAGTGCAGCAAACCCCTTGTGATCAAGCGATCAACCCCCATATGGGAATTAGACGCGCAGCTACGGGGGGAGAACGCGGAAGAAGCAGGGAAGCATTGGAACTTCCAATCCATAGAGGGGCACACGCAGGGGGCACTGCCCAGCCACATAACGTCCCCTGCTAAAGGCAAAAGCTAAGTGCCTATCACGCTCCATAGCATTTAACCAACGACGATTTCGGCTTGCATGCTCCACTAAGACTAACGTGCGCAGAGTTTGTTTACTAACATGTCTTCAGCCACGTGCGGCAAACTTTAGCAGCACGGAGAGCATTTCAGACCACAGACACGTGCAGCAAACTTTGGCAGCACATAGTGCTTTAGGTGTTAAGCCACGTGCGGCAAAACTTTGGTGGCATGATGGATCATATCCCCTTTTAGCCACGTGCGGCGAACTTGGACCACATGTTCTGAATCACTTGCTATAGTTGGGAACTATTAGGCTCTGTGAGCAGACTAACCTTCAATGTGTAATGTGCATGTGCCAGCACTAACTAACCCGGAGGTGGCATGCCTCACAGTTGTATGTTTGTGGTTTGTATTGCGCCTATGTGAGTTAACACAGGTCACTAATACTAAAACTCTCTTGCAGCATTTAAACTGCTCTGAGTTCCGTACCTGAGAGTGCGCAGGCAGGAGGCCAGCACTCAACCGCAGAACTAAGTGCTTCTTTTGCATCAAAAGTTATTGTAAAGCACAGTGTGTATGTGTGGGACGATAATGCATGTATTGCTGTTTTTTCCCTTATGTTCCCTTGCCTGTCCACTTACCCTCTCCTAACCCTTTATCCGGTTACCCTCTGTTCGAGACCTATCCAACCAACGAGACCCTAACCCTCTTTCCCTGCTGGGGTCTCGGTGGCCTGTGTAAGCCTTGTCTTGCAGGTGCCCATAACGCAGTGGGGGTAGTTGGTTCGCGCCACTCCTGCACGTGGAATTTGGAGCTGGGACAGAAGCACAAGCCCAAGTATAACAGGTGCCTGAGTGGCACGACCCAGCTAGGCTATGGAGGAACTAACCAAGGTCCTGCAGGACCTACAAGCCAAGCTCACTGCCACCAGACAGGACTATGCTACCCTGGCCATCCAAGTACGTTCTTTAGCAGCTCAAACTGCTCCCCTTCCGGGAGGTGCTACTGCGCCTGCTCCCGTCCAAGTAAGTGTTACCCCTGAGCCCATAGTCCCATTAGCTCCCCCAGAAAGATATTCAGGTGACCCGCAGAAATACCAATCCTTTCTGACCCAATGCCAGCTCAATTTCCTTACCAAACCATCGGCATTCAGTTCAACCCAGGCTAGGACGGCCTTTGTCATCTCCTATTTTACAGGGGATGCAACGGCTTGGGCAAATCCTTTAGTGCAAAAGGATGACGCAGTTCTCTATAGGTGGGATGAATTCCAAACCGAGTTTGGTAAGATCTTTAACCGTTGAACTGCCGCTATGTGCAAGGATAGCGAGTTACTTACCTTGCGTCAAGGTAATAAGGAGTTAGTCACATACGTGACTCAATTCAATAGACTGGTGGCGGAGACAGTGGCCCAGAGATAAAAGGATGTCACTCTTTTATCAAGGCCTTCGTGATGACCTAAAGGACCTGATAGCACAGGTCTACCCTCAACCCCAGGATTGCCCAGCAATGATAGATTTAGGACTACGCCTAGATCATCGTCAAGCGGAACGACGGGGGGATTAGAAACGAGGGGACTCTCGTCCAATAGCCAGGTTAGACCATACCCATTCGACTCGTGCCCTGGAGAAGTCAGGCGGGGATGAGCCGATGCAGATTGGGTCAGTTCTGGGTCCGCTCACTAAGGATGAAAAAGAACAACGGCGTAAGGAGGGCCTGTGTTTGTACTGTAGAACCACAGGACATTTTGTCAAAGACTGCCCAACGAAACCGAAAGCGCAGGGAAACTCCTCGGCTCGGCGGTTGTAGGGGTACTACAGCCGAGACCAGAGAAAGAAGTTACCCCAGTCACAGATTTGGTGAATTGTGCCCCCCGCATCACTCTGTCAGGAGTTTTGCATTTCCAGGGGCGTGAGGTTAAGGTGGCTCTATTCTTAGATACCGGTGCCACGGGTAACTTTATGGACGTTTCATATGCTGCTAAATTGGGGTGCCCTTGTGTAGGAAAGGGGCACCGCAGCCAGTAAGGGTGGTGGATGGGACTGCTTTAAGTTCGGCCCCATAACACATTGCACTCAAACCTTGACTCTCTGTTGTCAACAAAATCACAGAGAAACAATCAGATTTGATCTTATAGCAGCGCCACAGTTTGGCGTTATTCTGGGGCTACCTTGGTTTACAAAACATAACCCCCTGGTGGATTGGTCCAAGGGTACGGTATCCATGTCCTCTCCATACTGTCGTTCACATTGCACTGCAGTGGTCAAGTCCTTGTCTTTAGTCCAGGAGCCTTCTGTTGCCGCTATAGAGACATTAGATCTCAGAAACTTGCCGCCAGAATACCAAGGGTTCAAGGATGTATTCAGCAAGAAATCGGCTGAAACCCTGCCACCCCACCGGCCTTTTGACTGGCGTATAGACTTAGAACCTGTAGGGGTACTACCCTGTAGTTGTGTGTATGCCCTAACAGAAGCAGAGACAGAACATCTTAAGGAATATATCGATAAGGAGAGGGCGCTAGAGAGCCAACCAGGATGGCCACTTCCTGAGAGAGCTCCATAGGGCTCTAATGAATCCTGTAACATCGATGCTCCTGTGATGGTTGGAATGACCCATCCTACAGCTGTGCACCTTCACGAAGCTCCACTGATCATTTTGAGATAAATCTCGACTCAGACGCCTGCCTACAGGCCGAGATACTCGCTCGCAAATCTGAGGCCTGCCGGCTGACGGATTGGGTGGTGCGGCCCCTGCGTGTGTGCGGGGCGGCGGAGGCGGGCACTTGGCGGAGGTCTCGGCGGCGGGACCAGGAGCAGCGCCGTGCAAGCAGAGCGGACGTGTGCGTACTGGCACCCGCGGGACGAGGAGTTCCCCGTCTCACGCGGCGGCCCGTCGCGAGGACAGTGGAGCGACGAGCCGGGGTGCCAGAGTCCCGATACAACCCAGGTAGGAGCAGACTGCAGCGCGGGCGGGCTCGACGCGGCCGCTGGGTGGGCCCGCCTGTCCCGCCGTCGGACGCGGCTTAATCTGCACGGCCCCCGCCAACGGCTAGCCGCGCTGTGGCGCAGGCCTGGTGTACAGCACGGAGGAGCTAACCACACGCTTTCTAGTAACCTGAGGCGCGGCACCCGTCCCAGCGAGACCTCCCATGACGCCCATGCGTTCAGCCGCAGGGGCGGAGGGGCCTGGTCCGGTTAACCAGATATCTGAAAGCGAGTAAACCCCAGCAGCACTGATCCTGGGCATAAGAAGATGCAGCCCGAGATGGCTGGCCCTGACGCTCTGATACAAGCCGCTGACTGCACCGTGTGCCGCCGCCCCTCGGCGCAACTGGTATAGAAGGCCTGTGGCAAACTTTGGCGGCGCGCCATGCAGGCCCCACGCTTGGTGCACAAACTCTCCACATCAGGCACCAAAGGCACCGTGCTAACATCCGGACTAAGACAGCCACAACTCAGCGCGGACACTCTCCCCAAGCTACCATGGGGAAGGTAGACAGGAATCAGAAGAAACTGACTTTCGAAGCCAGTTCACAGGCCAAGCCCACGACCAGCAGCAGACCCAACGCCCCGCCACCTGACATGATGTCAACCGAGGACCAGGGCCCACATTTTGATATAAGGGAGATTCTGATGGACCTGAAGGCGGGTATCAGCAGCCTAGGATGCAAGTTGGACACCCTATCGTCGAAGGTCGACCAGCTTCAACACAGGCTAGATAAACAAGCCGATCGACTCGACAATGTCAAACAACGCGTGTCCGACCTGGACGATGGATCAGCGGCACTGACATCTCGTGTCTCTGTGCTCGAAACCCAGATGAAGGTGGTGTGCGCCAAGAATGAGGATTTGGAGTGCCGCTCCCGCAGGAACAACATCAGGATCATAGAGGTGAGGGAGCGTCAAATCCCAGGTAAAATGGAAGACTTTGTGGAACAGATCTGCATAGCTCTCTTCGGTAGAGAAACGCTGTCTCAGCTTTTTGTGGTAGAAAGAGCACACAGAATCCCGAACACTAGGCCGGCGCCCGGCGCGCACCCTAGACCAATCATTGCAAGACTTTTAAACTACAAGGATCGCGACGCTGTGCTCAGGGCAGCCAGAGATAAGGGGAAACTGCAATACGACGGCGACTCCATTCAAGTCTTCCCAGACTTCTCACAGGCGGTGCAAACGCAGAGAAGATCCTTTACGGCAGTCAAGCGACGCCTGCAGGACAATCAGATCCTTTATTCCATGCTATACCCAGCGAAACTGCGGATCCAACATGAGGGGAAGGCCCAATTCTTCCATTCCCCCGAACAAGCCAATGACTACCTGGACCGGAATGGCTGCAGACATGGCAGGAACAATCCAAGACCCCGTTGGGAAGAGCGAGCGAGAGGAGACCCTCCGTAATCTACAATCACAGAAATTACGTCGCCATAGGAAGCCTGGCACCCTCTTGGTGGGCTACTAGTGCCCCTAGCGCGGCTATGCTTGCAACTCTGTTCTACATGGGGGGATTACTGTGGGCCAGTTGGGGGTGCCCACACATGGGAGGGACTCAGGCCAGACGCGGCCGCTTTACTCACCCCGCTCTCGTCTCACAACTTTGTTGTTATATAACTTTGATAACCTGGAAGCCAAACACACTAGCCAGTCCACTACCTCAAGGCACCATTTTCGCTCTCCCGCCCTGACAGGCGTGAATTCACCCAGCTTTCGGAATGCCAGCCATAACCTTTAAAATTGCCACCTGGAACATCCTCGGTGGCAACCAGCCGGCAAAGAACAGGAAAATCCTTCAGTGTCTCCGTAGACACAAGGTTAACATCGCCATTCTTCAGGAAACCCATCTCCTGCCGGCATCGGAATCACAGTGGGCCAAGTCCTGGGGTTGTCACAGGTACTTTTCATCATACTCGTCCTTTGCCAGAGGGGTCGCCATTCTGATTGATAAGAGAACTAACTTCAGTCTCATTGAATCAGTGAAGGACACTGAAGGCAGGGGCCTGCTGGTGAGGGGAATAATTGCAGGAAAAGAAGTGGTGATTGTAAATTCCTACGCTCCCAACACTGATGGACCCGACAACTTTAACTGGGTGATGTCCCAACTAGGGAAGTCCAATGCAGAAACAATCATATGGGGTGCAGACCTTAACACACCGATGAACCCTACCCTAGACAAATCGCATAACACCACTGGACATCGATCCAAAGCCAGTGGTCAAGTTCGTGAGATATGTCAAGCGTTCGACCTATCTGACACATGGCGGCATCACAGTCGAGATGCGAGGGACTTTACATTCTACTCACCCATTCACAACACCAGCTCCAGGTTAGATTACATCATGGCCTCTACCCACTGTCCGTTTGCCTGGGGAACGAGCCAAATTCTACCACGCACGCTATCCGACCACTCAATGGTCACACTTGACGCCTCCATGGTGGGCGCAACGGTCCCCGGATTTAACTGGAGATTCAAGCTGGGTGCGCTTTCAGACAAAGTTTTTGCAGATGAACTGCGTGAGGAAATAACATCCTTCATTGAGAGGAATCAAGGTTCAGTCAAGGCGACCAGCATCATCTGGGAAACGCTGAAATGCTTTGTGCGCGGTATATGTTTGGGTAAGGAAAATGCTGTACTGAAGCTGATCCGCAGTGAACTCTCCGACAGCGAAACCCGTCTGAAGGATCTAGGGAGGAAGGCCATCTCAGCTCCAAGCCCGCAAATCCAGGCAGAACTGAAGGAGGAGCTCCAGAAGTTCAGGGAAACAGCCGAAAAAGAGCTGAAATTCCTAGGGCGAAAACACCAGATTCGACAATATGGAGAGGGTCAGAAGGCAGGAGCCCTGCTCGCCCGATTACTATTGGTGGACAAAACCCCGACCCGGGTGGAATGTGTTAAAGACGCACAAGGCCAGCGTGTTTATGCAGAAGTGGACATCGCCAAGGCATTTCGAGACTTCTATCAGGACCTGTACAGCTCTAGAGGCAATTCGGACTCTGAATCTCTGCAAGCATACCTAGACGACACTGAGCTGTACTGGGTGGAGGCAGACCTACGAGAACCTCTCAACGCCCCGATAACAACAGAAGAAATACTGGAAGCAATAAAGTCCCTCCCGAGCTCCAAGGCACCAGGTCCGGACGGTCTTACCGGAGAGTTTTACAAGGCCTATGCAACTTCCCTCGCCCCTCTCTTGTTACGCGTATATGGAGAATCCATCGAAAGCGGATGCCTTCCCCCAACACTACAGGAAGCCAATATAATTCTCCTACACAAAGCCGGCAGACCCGCTGACGAATGTGCATCCTATAGACCAATTTCTTTGATCAACCTAGACAATAAAATCCTGGCCAAAATTCTTGCCTCCAGGCTCCTGCCCCTTATGCCGGCTCTAGTGATTGGTGACCAAGCTGGATTTATCCCAGGCACAGCACCACCTATGGCATCAGGCGTCTGTTTGGCGTCATGGAGGCCCTGGACCCATCGCACCAGGCAATAGTGGTGCTTCTTGACGCCGAGAAGGCATTTGACTCTGTGGAATGGCCATTCATGCTAGCAACGCTTAGACAAATGGGTTTTGGCAACTTCTTTATTAAATTGGTGTCATTATTGTACAACAGCCCCAAATCCTATATTACACTAGGGAACACTAGATCCACATGCATTTCACTTGAACGCGGAACGAGGCAGGGATGCCCACTTTCAGCTCTGATCTTTGCTCTTATCATGGAACCCCTGGCTTCCAGACTACGCGAATTCCAAATACACAGAGGCCTTAAATTAGGTCCACACAAATTGATTGTCTCCCTCTATGCTGACGATGTTATATTATTTGTCAGCAATCCCCAGGAGAACCTTAACCCAGTTATGCGGGAGGTATTAAGATTTGGGCAAATGTCAGGACTGAAAATCAACCACTCTAAATCTGTGATATTCCCCCTGACTCCTCACACGGTGCAATTCGCTGACGACCATGGCTTTAAATGGGAGAACTCAGGGGTACGCTACCTAGGTATATTCATGTCTCGTAACCATCACGAGATATATAAAGACAACTATGTCTCCACGCTCACCTCCATTCAGGAATGGGTCCACAGGTGGAAAACGCTCCCACTAACACTGTGGGGTAGGATCTCCCTTACGAAGATGGTTATACTCCCCAAATTTCTATACCTGTTTACCAATATCCCGCTACTCCTCCCCAAATCCTTCCTCCTGAAAATCAAGGCTGCAGTCCTGGAACTGCTATGGGCCGGTAAGCCGGCGCGCGTGGCCTACGACACCCTGGTTCTGCCGACGTCAAAAGGAGGCCTTGCGCTCCCGGACATCGAGAAGTACTATTGGGCATCCCAGGCACAGTTTCTAAGCCACTGGTACACGATCCACTTCGTGCGTCCTCATGTGCAGGTGGAGCGAGCTCTGGCCTCTCCCAACCTGCTCAGTGCTGTTATCATTAGTCAAATCCCAGTTCCGTACAACACTCTAAATACAGTCCTCTCTACGTACGCGGTCTGGAAGAAAATGGCTGCCAAATATGGGGTGACCATGAGATACTCCCCTCTGCTACCGATCAGGTTCATCCCGGGTGTTCCGCTCAAGAATGAGAAAGTATTTTTAATATGGGCCGACAAGCTTAACATCCACTCCTTCGGTGATGTCTTCCCGGGAGGCACCTTCCTAACGCCTCAGATGGCCAAAGATAGGGGCGGTACCACCTCAACTAGACATTTTTCTTTATTTCAGACTGTGCTACACCCTGCAAAAAATACTGCCCTCTTTTCCTGCACAACCCCCCACATGGGAATTGCTGCACAAAACCATCCAGGCTGGGGGAGAGGGGAGGTTGGTCTCGGCACTTTACCGATCCCTGGTGGCAGACACCGGATCACCCAATGCCAGAACTCAACAAAGATGGGAATCAGACCTCCAGATGACGATAGAGGCTGGAGACTAGTCCTACATTCTATATCAAACCCAGAAAGCCGCGGTGAACACACAATATAAATGAATACACCAGACATATTACACCCCTGCCAAGAAACACCGTCATCACCCTGAAGTATCGGCCCAATGTGAACGTTGCACAGTGGCACATGCCGACTTTTTCCACTTGGCATGGGACTGCCCCGGAATCCAGCGGATCTGGGCCTCAGTCCTACAGATCGTCGCCGATATTATTGGGGAACAAGTAGCCCCGTTACCGTTGGCGGCCCTCCTCAGCCTCACAAAATACCTGCGTCCCGCTTCCCACAGACTGGCAGCGCTCCTCCTGGTGTTGGCCCGTAGGCGGATAGCTATGGCCTGGCGTCGGGGCCCCCTACCCAAAATTGAAGATTGGAAAAAAGACATTACCTACTGTCAGGATGTAGAGAGTGAATTTATAAGAACCCTACCACTGCATGCTCGACCCCCCGACATCTGGGGGCCGTATATTACATATCTGCTAAAAAGTGTAGCTCCCTCCACTACTGAGAGCTCCTGATTCCGAAACAGATCTGTGAGGTTGGGAGACACAATAAATTTGTGCCTTAATGGTGATTGACAATTAACCAGGAAAGTCCTGATGCTTGTTGTTGTGGCCATGAGTGAGGTGGGGTGGCTCCGCGGTCGTACCCGGGAGCGGGAAATGTTATGTTTTCTTTTCGCTTTGCTCTATTCCCTTCCTTTCCCTACCCTCTCTTCAATTCGTCCCCTTTTCTCCTCCGTTCCGCCTTGCTACGTTAGTGCACCCTGATGGTGCGCATGTGTTTTCTGTTGTTCTGTAAAATTTCAAAAATAAAGTTTAAAAAAAAAAAAGGACTATATCGATACCAATCTGCAAAGCGGTTTCATCCGACATTCCAACTCACCTGTCTCATCCCCACTCTTCTTCGTACCAAAGAAAACGGGTGACTTGGGAACATGTATCGATTATAGAGGCATCAATCGTATTACGGTTAAAAACCGGTACCCCCTGTCATGATGCCTACCTCCAAGGAGCCAGGTCCGACCCAGCAACCCCAGAGGCAGGCATCATTTCCCCCAGGGGAGTGCCAGCGGGCCCAAGCTGGGGCCCTTTGGACACAGTCCTGGCGCCTTAGGCGCCCGGCTCATGTTGGACCCCTGTCCTGGCACCTTAGGCGCCAGGCTCATAAAGCTAGACATGTGTTCAAGTGTTTTAATGTGCACTTACCTGATGCAGACCATGCCGCCACATCCAGGCCCTCTTGAGGCCTGAATGGAACTACTTTACCTGTGGGATTACTTTCCACCCGGGTGTGGTCAGGGAAGGATACATACCTGATCGGAGGAAGGATACACACTTGGAACTTCTTCCAAAGCTATTTAAACCACACCCGATCAGCAACTCACGCTTCGCGTTGTTCTGCTCCTCGCAGCTGGACGCTCACCGTGTCAGCTCCTGCATCTGGACTTCAGCCACGCCTGTCAGCATCCTGGGTCACCTGCAAAGGGAGACAAGAGACCTTACCAGCTAAATCTGCACCACGGAGACATCACCGACGATCCTGAAAGGGAAGACATTATTTTTAAAAGCATTTTGTTACGATTGCTGCAGCGCTGCATTTCACTCACCTTTCCTGGGTTCCTCCATCTTCAGCAGCGATCATCCGGATACCCAGCCACTTCCCAGAGCCTAGAGAAAAAGACCAGAATAAGAGGTGAGAGAAGGAAGGGAATAAGACTTACCTGTTGGGTCATTCCCATTTCATTTCGGGTCTTGCCGCTTCCAGGCATTTTCCGGACCCCGGCCCCTATGGGGAAAAAAGACAAAGACATTGAATGAGCATATGCAAAGACAGTTCCCGAGCGCTCATCCAGAACTAACCTGCCATTTACTGGAACTGGAACTGTACGTTTCACTTCGGGTCGGCGCCATATCTTCGGCATTCCGAACCCCGGCCCCTTAGGGGAAAAAGACATAAGCATTAGCGCTTGCTGCAAGTAGACAATGAACATTATTATTAAGCTTGGACTTTTGAACTTGCAACAGAACTTTTACAGAGCCTTACCTGAATTGTCAAGCTTACCTGAACTCCCATCAATCCTCAATCCAGTGAAGTAACTGGGTTTCAACGCGCCCCTGCATCAGAAGCAGGATGGAGAGCTCATCCTTCCTGACCCTAAGGTGAGACTTCACGGGGAAACGTGGAAGGGTATCGTGGAGGGTTGGAAGAGAGTGGGAGGCTTGAGCATAACTCAGTCAGTAGGTAATATTCCCTTTTCACGCACAGGGGAATATTCCTGCGAGCCGGAGAAGCCAGAGCAGAGGGCCCTTCCTGTCCATCTTCAGAGTCCTGCGCTTCACCATTGAAGAAGCATCAGCACTCGAAGCCAGACCTGCGCCTCCGTGGGAATCGGGTGAGCGTTACAGAAAGCGAAGCCTACCCACAATTTCCCACCCGGGCGCTATGGAGACTTCCGAGACTGACCAGCTGGCCCAGCTTTTGGGGGAATTACGGGCGGAGGTGCACTCAGCCCGGCAGGAGACTAACGCTCTCAAAAGAGAACTGATCTTATCCAAGGAAAGAACAGATGACCTAGCCAAAAGGTTATTACAGGCCCAGGCAGGGCCCACTCCTTTACCTAATTCCGGAGACATTTCCACATCAATGGGTTTGAGTAACCCGGTACAAATTAATCTACCTGGACACATGCCTTTGGCCCCGCCTGAACGTTTTGCGGGGGATCCCAAGAAATATGCCGTCTTTATGAACCAATGTCGTTTACACTTTCTATGCAGACCCGGAGCCTTCCCAAACGGCCAGACCAAGGTAGCCTTTATACTATCTTACCTCAGTGGCAGTGCTGCCGATTGGTCTATTCCATTGGTAAATCAGGATGATCCCATTCTCCAGAATTTTCAGGGCTTCCAGGCCAGCATGGAAAGATTGTTCGCTCGACACTCTCAAGGACAGGCCCTTGATAACGAACTGCTATCCTTACGACAAGGTAATCAGGATCTTCTGTCCTACATAGCCACCTTTAACAGACTGGTTGTGGAAACTGGATGGCCAGAAAGCAAAAGGATCACATTGTTTCATCGAGGCCTGCGCGGAGAGCTTAAGGATGTTCTAGCTCAGATAGCAAACCCACCCCAGGTCTGCGCAGACTACATTGACTTGGTGGTTCAACTTGATCACAGACTTCAAAATAGAAAAGCAGATCGGTTCAAGTATGAAAACCGAGCACCGATCAAAACCCATGCTAACTCCAAGAGTACCGACGTATCTGAACCTATGCAAATCGGTGGTGTTAAAGGACCATTAACGCAGAAAGAACGAGAGAGAAGGCGGCAAATGCAACTTTGTCTGTATTGCGGGACTTCCGGTCACTTTCTTCGAAATTGTCCAGTTAAACCACTTAAGAAGGTCGTTGGAGCTACTGATAACGAATTAGTGACACCTGATTCGGGAAACGACCTAGCCCGGCAAGCGTAGGGGTCCGCTTGCCGAGCTTGAAAACTAACACTTTGACCTCGCATTTTGTCACGCCAATGGTGCTCGTGGACCCAAAACAGCCTCAGCAGTTGCATGCTATAAGAGCATACATCGACAGTGGAGCTATTGGAAATTACATAGACCGTGAATTGGCTTCCAGGATTAAGCTTCCTCTCCGCCCGAAAGTAACCCAAGATGTCATTACTACAGTAGATGGAACCGAAATAGCCTCAGGGCCTGTAACGCATTCCACTGTTGAAGAGACACTGGTGGGTCAGGATGGACATCGGGAAGCAATCGTGTTTGATGTGATCAAGGCCCCACAATTTCAAGTAATTCTTGGAATTCCTTGGTTAGAAACACATAATCCCAGAATTGACTGGCGAGCAAAGAAGATAAGTTTTCCTGATTGTGAACCAACTTGTTATCCAAGAAATCCAGCTATGGGTCTAGCCACAGCAACTTCCACCCCTGTACAGCTACCGTCAGAATACCAAGAATTCCAAGACGTTTTTCAGAAAGAACAGGCTAACACCTTACCTCTCCATCGGTCTTATGATTGCCAAATCGATCTGGTACCCAATGCTCAACTACCTTGTAGTAGGATTTATGCTCTTACGGAACCTGAGAACCTGCATTTGCGCCAGTATTTAGATCAGTACCTAGCCAATGGTTTTATTCGCCCGTCCAAGTCTCCTGTCTCTTCAGCTCTGTTCTTCATGCAGAAAAAAGAAGGCGACCTTAGAACGTGTATAGACTATCGCGCCCTAAATCAAATAACGATTAAGAATCGTTATCCTCTGCCCTTGATCCCTGAGCTTATCGACCAGGTGAAAGACGCTTGTGTGTACACCAAGTTAGATCTCCGAGGAGCTTATCACCTGGTGCGCATAAAAGAAGGCGACGAATGGAAGACTGCATTCCGCACCAAGTTTGGGCTCTTCGAATATCAGGTGATGCCCTTCGGTTTGTGCAATGCACCTGCCGCCTTTCAGTACTTTATGAATGATGTTCTTCGGGAACTTATCGATGTCTGTGTCATTGTTTACATTGACAACATCCTGGTGTACTCTTCTTCAGAATCTGATCACAGAAAACATGTTAGGGCAGTTCTTGAGAAACTGCGCCAGCACAGACTATTTGCAAAACTCGAAAAATGCGTTTTTCATACCACACAAGTTGAGTTTCTCGGATTCATCCTGGCACCTCAAGGAGTCCGAATGGACTCGCGAAAGGTGGACGCCATCCTCAAATGGCAAACTCCAAGCTCGGTGAAGGGAGTTCAGAGCATGCTCGGCTTTGCCAATTTCTATCGAAGATTCATCCCGGAATTTTCCCGAACAGTCCAACCCATCACCGCTCTCCTAAAGAAAAACAAATGCTTCGAATGGACTCTTGAGGCCGAACAAGCCTTCCAGGACCTGAAAACCAAATTCACCTCTGCACCTGTATTGAAGCACTCGCACCCAGATCTCCCGTACATAGTGGAAACCGATGCATCCAGTTCGGCCATGGGAGCTGTCCTGTCGCAAAGAGACCCAAAAACTAACCAACTACACCCAGTGGCCTTTTGGCCCAGAACATTTTCTCCTCCTGAAATGAACTACGCAATTACCGATAAAGAGTTACTGGCCATCAAATCTGCTTTCAAGGCTTGGCGTCACTACCTTCTCGGGGCAAGACACACCATCACCGTAATTACGGACCACAGAAATTTACAGTATTTAAAAACGGCCAAAGCTCAATCTTCACGACAACTCCGCTGGGCTCTATTCTTTGCGGAATTTGATTTTGTAATTATCTATCGCCCTGGCTGCAAGAATGGAAAAGCGGACGCCTTATCCCGGATTGGCATGGAAGAACCTAATTCGAGCTTGGAACCTGTGCCCATCATACCTGAGCAAAGAATCTTAGGCTTAACCTCATTGCACACTATTGAGGACATCCAAACGCAAGTAAAACAACTTCTAGACTCTTCAACCTTACTGGAATGGAGTCAGAAGGGTCCTCATTACACTGTTAAGGATGACTTACCCTACTTCCAGGAGCGGTTGTTTCTGCCAAGTAAAGAATTGCAAGAACTTGTTATTGCCCATCATCATGAATCTTTAATGGAAGGACATCCTGGTATCACTAAAACACAGGAAAAAATTAAACGTCACTTCTGGTGGCCTTCTTGGAGAAAAGACATAAAGTCTTTTGTTCTGTCTTGCGGAATTTGCGCCCAAAACAAGGCTCAAAAGAAAAGGCCAGCCGGCCTACTTCAACCCTTGGATATTCCACCGGCGCCATGGCACACCCTGTCAATGGACTTTATAACCGACCTGCCGCCTTGTGCTGGTTACAACACAATCCTTGTAATTGTGGACCTATTCACCAAAGTGGCCCACTTTATACCTTTAAAGGGTTTGCCTTCTGCTTCCACCTTGGCCAAGGAATTCCTGGAGAATGTAGTTCGCATACATGGTTTCCCTTCCATATTAGTCTCGGATCGTGGAAGTCAATTTATCTCCCATTTTTGGAAGAAGTGTTGCCAACTAGCACAAATAGATGTGCGGTTAACCACCAGCCACCACCCCCAGACCGACGGACAAACCGAGAGAACCAATCAGACTCTCGAGCAATATCTTCGGTGCATGTTACACCAATCCGAGTTAAATTGAAAAGACATCCTTTGGATCGCAGAATATGCATACAACAATTCAGTGCATTCTGGAACCGGACAAACCCCCTTTTATACTTTGTAAGGTCACCATCCTCGGACCTCTGACCTAGATCCACCTCTGGCCCTGGAAATGCCCGCAGTAAATCATCTGCATTCCACAATAACCCGAGCCTTCAAAGAAGCTGCAACTCATTTACAGCAAGCCAAGAAAAAGTATAAAGAAAACGCAGATTTGCACTGGAGTAAAACTCCGCCTTACCAAGTAGGAGACCAGGTATGGCTAGCAACTAAACACTTATCCCTCAAGGGCCCGCAAACCTTCAATCCCAGATTCATAGGACCTTATCCCATCAAGGCTATAATCAACCCAGTGGCCTTTAAACTGGATCTACCGTCCAACATGCGTATACATCCAGTTTTTCATGCATCACTTTTGAAGCCCGTACAACCAGGAACCCGGTTGTCCAAGCCTCCAGATCCAGTTCAAATTGAAGGGGAATTAGAATACGAAGTTAAAGACATTTTAGACTCCAAGGTAGTAAAGTCGAAACTCTTCTATCTTGTTGACTGGAAGGGATATGGACCTCAGGAGAGATCGTGGGAGCCTAGTAACCATGTCCACGCACCTCGATTAGTACAAAGGTTTCACCGAAGATTTCCGAACAAGCCAAAACCCCCGGAGGGAAGAACCTTGGGAGGGGTCTTAAGGGGGGGTACTGTCATGATGCCTACCTCCAAGGAGCCAGGTCCGACCCAGCAACCCCAGGGGCAGGCATCATTTCCCCCAGGGGAGTGCCAGCGGGCCCAAGCTGGGGCCCTTTGGACACAGTCCTGGCGCCTTATGCGCCAGGTTCATGTTGGACCCCTGCCTGGCTCCTTAGGCGCCAGGCTCATAAAGCTAGACAAGTCCTTGTCTTTAGTCCAGGAGCCTTCTGTTGCCGCTATAGAGACATTAGATCTCAGAAACTTGCCGCCAGAATACCAAGGGTTCAAGGATGTATTCAGCAAGAAATCGGCTGAAACCCTGCCACCCCACCGGCCTTTTGACTGGCGTATAGACTTAGAACCTGTAGGGGTACTACCCTGTAGTTGTGTGTATGCCCTAACAGAAGCAGAGACAGAACATCTTAAGGAATATATCGATAAGGAGAGGGCGCTAGAGAGCCAACCAGGATGGCCACTTCCTGAGAGAGCTCCATAGGGCTCTAATGAATCCTGTAACATCGATGCTCCTGTGATGGTTGGAATGACCCATCCTACAGCTGTGCACCTTCACGAAGCTCCACTGATCATTTTGAGATAAATCTCGACTCAGACGCCTGCCTACAGGCCGAGATACTCGCTCGCAAATCTGAGGCCTGCCGGCTGACGGATTGGGCGGTGCGGCCCCTGCGTGTGTGCGGGGCGGCGGAGGCGGGCACTTGGCGGAGGTCTCGGCGGCGGGACCAGGAGCAGCGCCGTGCAAGCAGAGCGGACGTGTGCGTACTGGCACCCGCGGGACGAGGAGGTCCCCGTCCCACGCGGCGGCCCATCGCGAGGACAGTGGAGCGACGAGCCGGGGTGCCAGAGTCCCGATACAACCCAGGTAGGAGCAGACTGCAGCGCGGGCGGGCTCGACGCGGCCGCTGGGTGGGCCCGCCTGTCCCGCCGTCGGACGCGGCTTAATCTGCACGGCCCCCGCCAACGGCTAGCTGCGCTGTGGCGCAGGCCTGGTGTACAGCACGGAGGAGCTAACCACACGCTTTCTAGTAACCTGAGGCGCGGCACCCGTCCCAGCGAGACCTCCCATGACGCCCATGCGTTCAGCCGCAGGGGCGGAGGGGCCTGGTCCGGTTAACCAGATATCTGAAAGCGAGTAAACCCCAGCAGCACTGATCCTGGGCATAAGAAGATGCAGCCCGAGATGGCTGGCCCTGACGCTCTGATACAAGCCGCTGACTGCACCGTGTGCCGCCGCCCCTCGGCGCAACTGGTATAGAAGGCCTGTGGCAAACTTTGGCGGCGCGCCATGCAGGCCCCACGCTCGGTGCACGAACTCTCCACATCAGGCACCAAAGGCACCGTGCTAACATCCTGACTAAGACAGCCACAACTCAGCGCGGACACTCTCCCCAAGCTACCATGGGGAAGGTAGACAGGAATCAGAAGAAACTGACTTTCGAAGCCAGTTCACAGGCCAAGCCCACGACCAGCAGCAGACCCAACTCCCCGCCACCTGACATGATGTCAACCGAGGACCAGGGCCCACATTTTGATATAAGGGAGATTCTGATGGACCTGAAGGCGGATATCAGCAGCCTAGGATGCAAGTTGGACACCCTATCGTCGAAGGTCGACCAGCTTCAACACAGGCTAGATAAACAAGCCGATCGACTCGACAATGTCAAACAACGCGTGTCCGACCTGGACGATGGATCAGCGGCACTGACATCTCGTGTCTCTGTGCTCGAAACCCAGATGAAGGTGGTGTGCGCCAAGAATGAGGATTTGGAGGGCCGCTCCCGCAGGAACAACATCAGGATCATAGAGGTGAGGGAGCGTCAAATCCCAGGTAAAATGGAAGACTTTGTGGAACAGATCTGCATAGCTCTCTTCGGTAGAGAAACGCTGTCTCAGCTTTTTGTGGTAGAAAGAGCACACAGAATCCCGAACACTAGGCCGGCGCCCGGCGCGCACCCTAGACCAATCATTGCAAGACTTTTAAACTACAAGGATCGCGACGCTGTGCTCAGGGCAGCCAGAGATAAGGGGAAACTGCAATACGACGGCGACTCCATTCAAGTCTTCCCAGACTTCTCACAGGCGGTGCAAACGCAGAGAAGATCCTTTACGGCAGTCAAGCGACGCCTGCAGGACAATCAGATCCTTTATTCCATGCTATACCCAGCGAAACTGCGGATCCAACATGAGGGGAAGGCCCAATTCTTCCATTCCCCCGAACAAGCCAATGACTACCTGGACCGGAATGGCTGCAGACATGGCAGGAACAATCCAAGACCCCGTTGGGAAGAGCGAGCGAGAGGAGACCCTCCGTAATCTACAATCACAGTAATTGGCAGTCGTGACCTGAGCACCTTCTGCTTCTATGCTCAATATACATCACAGGAACGAAATTACGTCGCCATAGGAAGCCTGGCACCCTCTTGGTGGGCTACTAGTGCCCCTAGCGCGGCTATGCTTGCAACTCTGTTCTACATGGGGGGATTACTGTGGGCCAGTTGGGGGTGCCCACACATGGGAGGGACTCAGGCCAGACGCGGCCGCTTTACTCACCCCGCTCTCGTCTCACAACTTTGTTGTTATATAACTTTGATAACCTGGAAGCCAAACACACTAGCCAGTCCACTACCTCAAGGCACCATTTTCGCTCTCCCGCCCTGACAGGCGTGAATTCACCCAGCTTTCGAAATGCCAGCCATAACCTTTAAAATTGCCACCTGGAACATCCGCGGTGGCAACCAGCCGGCAAAGAACAGGAAAATCCTTCAGTGTCTCCGTAGACACAAGGTTAACATCGCCATTCTTCAGGAAACCCATCTCCTGCCGGCATCGGAATCACAGTGGGCCAAGTCCTGGGGTTGTCACAGGTACTTTTCATCATACTCGTCCTTTGCCAGAGGGGTCGCCATTCTGATTGATAAGAGAACTAACTTCAGTCTCATTGAATCAGTGAAGGACACTGAAGGTAGGGGCCTGCTGGTGAGGGGAATAATTGCAGGAAAAGAAGTGGTGATTGTAAATTCCTACGCTCCCAACACTGATGGACCCGACAACTTTAACTGGGTGATGTCCCAACTAGGGAAGTCCAATGCAGAAACAATCATATGGGGTGCAGACCTTAACACACCGATGAACCCTACCCTAGACAAATCGCATAACACCACTGGACATCGATCCAAAGCCAGTGGTCAAGTTCGTGAGATATCTCAAGCGTTCGACCTATCTGACACATGGCGGCATCACAGTCGAGATGCGAGGGACTTTACATTCTACTCACCCATTCACAACACCAGCTCCAGGTTAGATTACATCATGGCCTCTACCCACTGTCCGTTTGCCTGGGGAACGAGCCAAATTCTACCACGCACGCTATCCGACCACTCAATGGTCACACTTGACGCCTCCATGGTGGGCGCAACGGTCCCCGGATTTAACTGGAGATTCAAGCTGGGTGCGCTTTCAGACAAAGTTTTTGCAGATGAACTGCGTGAGGAAATAACATCCTTCATTGAGAGGAATCAAGGTTCAGTCAAGGCGACCAGCATCATCTGGGAAACGCTGAAATGCTTTGTGCGCGGTATATGTTTGGGTAAGGAAAATGCTGTACTGAAGCTGATCCGCAGTGAACTCTCCGACAGCGAAACCCGTCTGAAGGATCTAGGGAGGAAGGCCATCTCAGCTCCAAGCCCGCAAATCCAGGCAGAACTGAAGGAGGAGCTCCAGAAGTTCAGGGAAACAGCTGAAAGAGAGCTGAAATTCCTAGGGCGAAAACACCAGATTCGACAATATGGAGAGGGTCAGAAGCCAGGAGCCCTGCTCGCCCGATTACTATTGGTGGACAAAACCCCGACCCGGGTGGAATGTGTTAAAGACGCACAAGGCCAGCGTGTTTATGCAGAAGTGGACATCGCCAAGGCATTTCGAGACTTCTATCAGGACCTGTACAGCTCTAGAGGCAATTCGGACTCTGAATCTCTGCAAGCATACCTAGACGACACTGAGCTGTACTGGGTGGAGGCAGACCTACGAGAACCTCTCAACGCCCCGATAACAACAGAAGAAATACTGGAAGCAATAAAGTCCCTCCCGAGCTCCAAGGCACCAGGTCCGGACGGTCTTACCGGAGAGTTTTACAAGGCCTATGCAACTTCCCTCGCCCCTCTCTTGTTACGCGTATATGAAGAATCCATCGAAAGCGGATGCCTTCCCCCAACACTACAGGAAGCCAATATAATTCTCCTACACAAAGCCGTCAGACCCGCTGACGAATGTGCATCCTATAGACCAATTTCTTTGATCAACCTAGACAATAAAATCCTGGCCAAAATTCTTGCCTCCAGGCTCCTGCCCCTTATGCCGGCTCTAGTGATTGGTGACCAAGCTGGATTTATCCCAGGCACAGCACCACCTATGGCATCAGGCGTCTGTTTGGCGTCATGGAGGCCCTGGACCCATCGCACCAGGCAATAGTGGTGCTTCTTGACGCCGAGAAGGCATTTGACTCTGTGGAATGGCCATTCATGCTAGCAACACTTAGACAAATGGGTTTTGGCAACTTCTTTATTAAATTGGTGTCATTATTGTACAACAGCCCCAAATCCTATATTACACTAGGGAACACTAGATCCACATGCATTTCACTTGAACGCGGAACGAGGCAGGGATGCCCACTTTCAGCTCTGATCTTTGCTCTTATCATGGAACCCCTGGCTTCCAGACTACGCGAATTCCAAATACACAGAGGCCTTAAATTAGGTCCACACAAATTGATTGTCTCCCTCTATGCTGACGATGTTATATTATTTGTCAGCAATCCCCAGGAGAACCTTAACCCAGTTATGCGGGAGGTATTAAGATTTGGGCAAATGTCAGGACTGAAAATCAACCACTTTAAATCTGTGATATTCCCCCTGACCCCTCACACGGTGCAATTCGCTGACGACCATGGCTTTAAATGGGAGAACTCAGGGGTACGCTACCTAGGTATATTCATGTCTCGTAACCATCACGAGATATATAAAGACAACTATGTCTCCACACTCACCTCCATTCAGGAACGGGTCCACAGGTGGAAAACGCTCCCACTAACACTGTGGGGTAGGATCTCCCTTACGAAGATGGTTATACTCCCCAAATTTCTATACCTGTTTACCAATATCCCGCTACTCCTCCCCAAATCCTTCCTCCTGAAAATCAAGGCTGCAGTCCTGGAACTGCTATGGGCCGGTAAGCCGGCGCGCGTGGCCTACGACACCCTGGTTCTGCCGACGTCAAAAGGAGGCCTTGCGCTCCCGGACATCGAGAAGTACTATTGGGCATCCCAGGCACAGTTTCTAAGCCACTGGTACACGATCCACTTCGTGCGTCCTCATGTGCAGGTGGAGCGAGCTCTGGCCTCTCCCAACCTGCTCAGTGCTGTTATCATTAGTCAAATCCCAGTTCCGTACAACACTCTAAATACAGTCCTCTCTACGTACGCGGTCTGGAAGAAAATGGCTGCCAAATATGGGGTGACCATGAGATACTCCCCTCTGCTACCGATCAGGTTCATCCCGGGTGTTCCGCTCAAGAATGAGAAAGTATTTTTAATATGGGCCGACAAGCTTAACATCCACTCATTCGGTGATGCCTTCCCGGGAGGCACCTTCCTAACGCCTCAGATGGCCAAAGATAGGGGCGGTACCACCTCAGCTAGACATTTTTCTTTATTTCAGACTGTGCTACACCCTGCAAAAAATACTGCCCTCTTTTCCTGCACAACCCCCCACATGGGAGTTGCTGCACAAAACCATCCAGGCTGGGGGAGAGGGGAGGTTGGTCTCGGCACTTTACCGATCCCTGGTGGCAGACACCAGATCACCCAATGCCAGAACTCAACAAAGATGGGAATCAGACCTCCAGATGACGATAGAGGCTGGAGACTAGTCCTACATTCTATATCAAACCCAGAAAGCCGCGGTGAACACACAATATAAATGAATGCACCAGACATATTACACCCCTGCCAAGAAACACCGTCATCACCCTGAAGTATCGGCCCAATGTGAACGTTGCACAGTGGCACATGCCGACTTTTTCCACTTGGCATGGGACTGCCCCGGAATCCAGTGGTTCTGGGCCTCAGTCCTACAGATCGTCGCCGATATTATTGGGGAACAAGTAGCCCCGTTACCGTTGGCGGAACCTCCTCAGCCTCACAAAATACCTGCGTCCCGCTTCCCACAGACTGGCAGCGCTCCTCCTGGTGTTGGCCCGTAGGCGGATAGCTATGGCCTGGCGTCGGGGCCCCCTACCCAAAATTGAAGATTGGAAAAAAGACATTACCTACTGTCAGGATGTAGAGAGTGAATTTATAAGAACCCTACCACTGCATGCTCGACCCCCCGACATCTGGGGGCCGTATATTACATATCTGCTAAAAAGTGTAGCTCCCTCCACTACTGAGAGCTCCTGATTCCGAAACAGATCTGTGAGGTTGGGAGACACAATATATTTGTGCCTTAATGGTGATTGACAATTAACCAGGAAAGTCCTGATGCTTGTTGTTGTGGCCACGAGTGGGGTGGGGTTGCTCCGCGGTCGTACCCGGGAGCGGGAAATGTTATGTTTTCTTTTCGCTTTGCTCTATTCCCTTCCTTTCCCTACCCTCTCTTCAATTCGTCCCCTTTTCTCCTCTGTTCCGCCTTGCTACGTTAGTGCACCCTGATGGTGCGCATGTGTTTTCTGCTGTTCTGTAAAATTTCAAAAATAAAGTTTAAAAAAAAAAAAGGACTATATCGATACCAATCTGCAAAGCGGTTTCATCCGACATTCCAACTCACCTGTCTCACCCCCACTCTTCTTCGTACCAAAGAAAACGGGTGACTTGAGAACATGTATCGATTATAGAGGCATCAATCGTATTACGGTTAAAAACCGGTACCCCCTGTCATGATGCCTACCTCCAAGGAGCCAGGTCCGACCCAGCAACCCCAGAGGCAGGCATCATTTCCCCCAGGGGAGTGCCAGCGGGCCCAAGCTGGGGCCCTTTGGACACAGTCCTGGCGCCTTAGGCGCCCGGCTCATGTTGGACCCCTGTCCTGGCACCTTAGGCGCCAGGCTCATAAAGCTAGACATGTGTTCAAGTGTTTTAATGTGCACTTACCTGATGCAGACCATGCTGCCACATCCAGGCCCTCTTGAGGCCTGAATGGAACTACTTTACCTGTGGGATTACTTTCCACCCGGGTGTGGTCAGGGAAGGATACATACCTGATCGGAGGAAGGATACACACTTGGAACGTCTTCCAAAGCTATTTAAACCACACCCGATCAGCAACTCACGCTTCGTGTTGTTCTGCTCCTCGCAGCTGGACGCTCACCGTGTCAGCTCCTGCATCTGGACTTCAGCCACGCCTGTCAGCATCCTGTGTCACCTGCAAAGGGAGACAAGAGACCTTACCAGCTAAATCTGCACCACGGAGACATCACCGACGATCCTGAAAGGGAAGACATTATTTTTAAAAGCATTTTGTTACGATTGCTGCAGCGCTGAATTTCACTCACCTTTCCTGGGTTCCTCCATCTTCAGCAGCGATCATCCGGATACCCAGCCACTTCCCAGAGCCTAGAGAAAAAGACCAGAATAAGAGGTGAGAGAAGGAAGGGAATAAGACTTACCTGTTGGGTCATTCCCATTTCATTTCGGGTCTTGCCGCTTCCAGGCATTTTCCGGACCCCGGCCCCTATGGGGAAAAAAGACAAAGACATTGAATGAGCATATGCAAAGACAGTTCCCGAGCGCTCATCCAGAACTAACCTGCCATTTACTGGAACTGGAACTGTACGTTTCACTTCGGGTCGGCGCCATATCTTCGGCATTCCGAACCCCGGCCCCTAAGGGGAAAAAGATATAAGCATTAGCGCTTGCTGCAAGTAGACAATGAACATTATTATTAAGCTTGGACTTTTGAACTTGCAACAGAACTTTTACAGAGCCTTACCTGAATTGTCAAGCTTACCTGAACTCCCATCAATCCTCAATCCAGTGAAGTAACTGGGTTTCAACGCGCCCCTGCATCAGAAGCACGATGGAGAGCTCATCCTTCCTGACCCTAAGGTGAGACTTCACGGGGAATCGTGGAAGGGTATCGTGGAGGGTTGGAAGAGAGTGGGAGGCTTGAGCATAACTCAGTCAGTAGGTAATATTCCCTTTTCACGCACAGGGGAATATTCCTGCGAGCCGGAGAAGCCAGAGCAGAGGGCCCTTCCTGTCCATCTTCAGAGTCCTGCGCTTCACCATTGAAGAAGCATCAGCACTCGAAGCTAGACCTGCGCCTCCGTGGGAATCAGGTGAGCGTTACAGAAAGCGAAGCCTACCCACAATTTCCCACCCGGGCGCTATGGAGACTTCCGAGACTGACCAGCTGGCCCAGCTTTTGGGGGAATTACGGGCGGAGGTGCACTCAGCCCGGCAGGAGACTAACGCTCTCAAAAGAGAACTGATCTTATCCAAGGAAAGAACAGATGACCTAGCCAAAAGGTTATTACAGGCCCAGGCAGGGCCCACTCCTTTACCTAATTCCGGAGACATTTCCACATCAATGGGTTTGAGTAACCCGGTACAAATTAATCTACCTGGACACATGCCTTTGGCCCCGCCTGAACGTTTTGCGGGGGATCCCAAGAAATATGCCGTCTTTATGAACCAATGTCGTTTACACTTTCTATGCAGACCCGGAGCCTTCCCAAACGGCCAGACCAAGGTAGCCTTTATACTATCTTACCTCAGTGGCAGTGCTGCCGATTGGTCTATTCCATTGGTAAATCAGGATGATCCCATTCTCCAGAATTTTCAGGGCTTCCAGGCCAGCATGGAAAGATTGTTCGCTCGACACTCTCAAGGACAGGCCCTTGATAACAAACTGCTATCCTTACGACAAGGTAATCAGGATCTTCTGTCCTACATAGCCACCTTCAACAGACTGGTTGTGGAAACTGGATGGCCAGAAAGCAAAAGGATCACATTGTTTCATCGAGGCCTGCGCGGAGAGCTTAAGGATGTTCTAGCTCAGATAGCAAACCCACCCCAGGTCTGCGCAGACTACATTGACTTGGTGGTTCAACTTGATCACAGACTTCAAAATAGAAAAGCAGATCGGTTCAAGTATGAAAACCGAGCACCGATCAAAACCCATGCTAACTCCAAGAGTACCGACGTATCTGAACCTATGCAAATCGGTGGTGTTAAAGGACCATTAACGCAGAAAGAACGAGAGAGAAGGCGGCAAATGCAACTTTGTCTGTATTACGGGACTTCCGGTCACTTTCTTCGAAATTGTCCCGTTAAACCACTTAAGAAGGTGGTTGGAGCTACTGATAACGACTTAGTGACACCTGATTCGGGAAACGACCTAGCCCGGCAAGCGTAGGGGTCCGCTTGCCGAGCTTGAAAACTAACTCTTTGACCTCGCATTTTGTCATGCCAATGGTGCTCGTGGACCCAAAACAGCCTCAGCAGTTGCATGCTATAAGAGCATACATCGACAGTGGAGCTATTGGAAATTACATAGACCGTGAATTGGCTTCCAGGATTAAGCTTCCTCTCCGCCCGAAAGTAACCCAAGATGTCATTACTACAGTAGATGGAACCGAAATAGCCTCAGGGCCTGTAACGCATTCCACTGTTGAAGTGACACTGGTGGGTCAGGATGGACATCGGGAAGCAATCGTGTTTTATGTGATCAAGGCCCCACAATTTCAAGTAATTCTTGGAATTCCTTGGTTAGAAACACATAATCCCAGAATTGACTGGCGAGCAAAGAAGATAAGTTTTCCTGATTGTGAACCAACTTGTTATCCAAGAAATCCAGCTATGGGTCTAGCCACAGCAACTTCCACCCCTGTACAGCTACCGTCAGAATACCAAGAATTCCAAGACGTTTTTCAGAAAGAACAGGCTAACACGTTACCTCTCCATCGGTCTTATGATTGCCAAATCGATCTGGTACCCAATGCTCAACTACCTTGTAGTAGGATTTATGCTCTTACGGAACCTGAGAACCTGCATTTGCGCCAGTATTTAGATCAGTACCTAGCCAATGGTTTTATTCGCCCGTCCAAGTCTCCTGTCTCTTCAGCTCTGTTCTTCATGCCGAAAAAAGAAGGCGACCTTAGAACGTGTATAGACTATCGCGCCCTAAATCAAATAACGATTAAGAATCGTTATCCTCTGCCCTTGATCCCTGAGCTTATCGACCAGGTGAAAGACGCTTGTGTGTACACCAAGTTAGATCTCCGAGGAGCTTATCACCTGGTGCGCATAAAAGAAGGCGACGAATGAAAGACTGCATTCCGCACCAAGTTTGGGCTCTTCGAATATCAGGTGATGCCCTTCGGTTTGTGCAATGCACCTGCCGCCTTTCAGTACTTTATGAATGATGTTCTTCGGGAACTTATCGATGTCTGTGTCATTGTTTACATTGACAACATCCTGGTGTACTCTTCTTCAGAATCTGATCACAGAAAACATGTTAGGGCAGTTCTTGAGAAACTGCGCCAGCACAGACTATTTGCAAAACTCGAAAAATGCGTTTTTCATACCACACAAGTTGAGTTTCTCGGATTCATCCTGGCACCTCAAGGAGTCCGAATGGACTCGCGAAAGGTGGACGCCATCCTCAAATGGCCATCTCCAAGCTCGGTGAAGGGAGTTCAGAGCATGCTCGGCTTTGCCAATTTCTATCAAAGATTCATCCCGGAATTTTCCCGAACAGTCCAACCCATCACCGCTCTCCTAAAGAAAAACAAATGCTTCGAATGGACTCTTGAGGCCGAACAAGCCTTCCAGGACCTGAAAACCAAATTCACCTATGCACCTGTATTGAAGCACTCGCACCCAGATCTCCCGTACATAGTGGATACCGATGCATCCAGTTCGGCCATGGGAGCTGTCCTGTCGCAAAGAGACCCAAAAACTAACCAACTACACCCAGTGGCCTTTTGGTCCAGAAAATTTTCTCCTCCTGAAATGAACTACGCAATTACCGATAAAGAGTTTCTGGCCATCAAATCTGCTTTCAAGGCTTGGCGTCACTACCTTCTCGGGGCAAGACACACCATCACCGTAATTACGGACCACAGAAATTTACAGTATTTAAAAACGGCCAAAGCTCAATCTTCACGACAACTCCGCTGGGCTCTATTCTTTGCGGAATTTGATTTTGTAATTATCTATCGCCCTGGCTGCAAGAATGGAAAAGCGGACGCCTTATCCCGGATTGGCATGGAAGAACCTAATTCGAGCTTGGAACCTGTGCCCATCATACCTGAGCAAAGAATCTTAGGCTTAACCTCATTGCACACTATTGAGGACATCCAAACGCAAGTAAAACAACTTCTAGACTCTTCAACCTTACTGGAATGGAGTCAGAAGGGTCCTCATTACACTGTTAAGGATGACTTACCCTACTTCCAGGAGCGGTTGTTTCTGCCAAGTAAAGAATTGCAAGAACTTGTTATTGCCCATCATCATGAATCTTTAATGGAAGGACATCCTGGTATCACTAAAACACAGGAAAAAATTAAACGTCACTTCTGGTGGCCTTCTTGGAGAAAAGCAAACACTGAAAAGAGCAGGGTAACTCTAGCCTCTGGACCAGAGTATTATAATAACATCAAGAAACAGAAAAGATATGTCCAGAGCAAAATATATTTAGAAAAAATGTATCCAAATTTATTAAAGGTGATACAAAAATTGAAAACTAGTGAATAAATCACTCAAAATTATTATACACTGATCATTTTAACATAACAGAACAGCAGCAACAATATGCCGAAAATCGGCTAAAACTTCATCACTCATACTCAACATACATAGTACATACATACACACACAACTCATCATACCGTGGCATACATCCAAAGTACTAAAAACACAGAAAACATGCTAAGAACCAATGGGGAAGAGGAATTCATAACTAGTCCCCATGATAACACTCATTATTGCGGTGTTTACAAACAATAGAAATAATTCACAACCAATCTATTGTCAGGGTGGATAGGAAGAACAAATGCAAAGATCACATCCCTGTAGAATTTTTCTCTCGACCGGTTTCGACGTGTAGTGGTGGTTAACTGAACGTCTTCCTCAGGAGGTGGGTGTTACCATTCTGAAAAACAAGTACGCAAAAGCGACTATAAGCTACTACATGAAAAAGTCTTTGCCGACTGCCTGTAACATACAATTAAAGAAGGAGAAAAAGGACTGCTGCTAGCAGCCTAAGTTATTAAAAACAATTAAGAACCGTGTATACCATAGTGAAAATAAGCATATACGGCCCCCGCTACAACAGCTGTGTAAACCAGAACAAGAGGGTAAGTGACTCCCAAAAGAGAACCGTGCAAGATGAAAGGGAACCTTCAAGACCATGGTGGATCGGCAGCAAGAATGTATATATATAATAATATATATCTAAATACCAAAAAAGCCTGACCAATGGCAATGTCTGTATCTAAAAAGAACTAGTAGTGGACTAACCTGATGAAAACCTAGCTGCTGCAAAAATCTATGCAGTGTAGTGTGGCCAGTCACGCGAGACAATTCAGGACTAAAACATAACCTGAAACCAGAAACAAGACCAGAATGCACTAGGTCAGGTAAATAAAAAAATAAAAAAATAAATAAATAATAAAAAACCTAGGTTCAAAGTGGAGTGCCTATGACTAAGGCAAAAATAATAATAATAGCTCACCTGGAGGGAGCCCCATGCAGTTTAAGATGATCCAGCGCTGCATGTATTTGAAAAGTGAAGAGGCAGCGCAACTTAGCCTGAGCCTTCAACGCCGTCTGTAAATGACTACAAAAGTGGCAAAAGAGCTTCATTAAAATGGCAAGCAGTGACCCACGGCTTACCAGAGTACAAGGGCACTGCATGAAATGCCTCTAAAAGATCTCCAATAAAATGGGAGGAAGCCTACAGACAACCACACCGTTCTGGGGGATCCAAAAGGTGTTTAAATGTAAATGCACGAAAAGCCCAATAAATCAAATGGAGCTACGAGCACAATTGAAATGAGAAGGTAAACTTAAGGGCAAATGGCAGCTGTCTAAGATGAACGGTGCTATGTTTAAATATAAACACACGAAGTGCCAAATAAATCAATTGGAGCAGCTCGCACAATTGAAATGTAATAGTGAGCTCAAAGGCAACAAACAGTAGTCTAAAGGGCGACGCTGCAAAGTTAATTATGCAGAGGACTAAAGCTGAAAAGCTATTAACATTGCAGGAAGGCTGGCCACACGCTTACCTGCAAAACGGTTGCTGTATAATGGAATTGTCCAGCAACGAGGGAGAACAGATGGTAATCTCTTTGTTTAAAACTAGTTGTAAATTCGAAACGCTACGCATGCGTGTAGGGACCTGCAAGGAGTGGCTGGCTACAGCCAATAATAAACAAAAGCCTTTTTAAAGGCAAAATTAGAGACTGACTGCGCATGTCAGCAAGTGCTGCCAGTAAAGACATTCCACGAGCAGAACAAAGCGCAAATAATGCAGCCCAAATTAAAAGGAAATGATGATGAAAAAAATGATGATGAAAAACGCCGCTGCTGATAGAAAAAATAATACTAAATAAATACTAGAAAAGGATGAACATCAGACTAAAAAGCAGCGTAAATAAATTTTGGGCTGCCATCACCACACCAAGTGAATTCTGGGAGTTGTAGTCCAATTTAGGCCAGAACCATATAACAGGCCCCATATCTCTAAGCAATTCTGGAGCTACTATACAATGACTAAAAGAGTGTTTTTAGACCAGAGATAGGCAAGAAAGATGGTAAAAAAGCTTTGGCTGAAAAGACGATAATCTAATGTAAAAGATGTTAAATTGTGTCAATTAAACTAAATAGCTAAACAGTCATAGTAGCCATAGAGGGCAAATAGAGAAATGCAGAACAAGCTTGCTAGCGACTATTGAAGTCCCACGACTCCAATGTGTTAAGGCCTTTGTGGAGTGTTTTTAAATTAAACATCCACATTTGTTCTTTGTAGGACAATTTATTAGCCAGTTGTATTGTGTTATTAGCAAAACATTTTTCCAAACAAAACCAGATTAAAGAGTCTGGGTTGTGTCCCATTTCTACGCAATGAATCACTAGTGGAGCCGAAAGGTTGCGTGTTCTAATTTTAGACCGGTGCTCATTGATACGTAGATGGACTTCCCTAGAGGTTTTTCCTACATACAAAAGCTGACACGGGCACTGGATAGCATAAATAACATTCTTACTTTTGCACGTAGTGAATGTACGTAGTGCCCAAGATCTACCATTGTAAGAAAAGTCTGTAATTTTTTTAGAAAATTTACAAGCTGCGCACGAAGTGCACGGATAATGGCCTTTAACCTGATTCAGGTTAATATCTCTGACCTGGTTAATGCGAACAGGAAGTCTGGAGGCTCGGGTTAGTTTCTGCCCTAAATTTTTGCTTTTTTTAAAAGCAAATAAAGGTTTCTCTAGCTGGAGATCTGTGGAATTAAGGATCCTCCAATTTTTCAGAACAATAGCTTTAATTGTCTCACTATGTTGGCAAAAAGTGGACACACAAACTAACTGTTCTTTGTCCACAATTTTGTTTTTAGGTCTTAAAAGGGCATCCCGATTGGTATATCGCGCTCTTTTTCTTGAATGTTTGATAAGTTTACGCGGGTATCCGCGATCTAGCAATCTAGTCTGTAGTACGTCCGCATGAGTATTAAATTGTATAAGGTTGGAACAATTGCGGCGTAACCGTAAAAACATCCCATAAGGGAGATTACGTAAAAGACTTTTAGGGTGTTGGCTTTCAAACTGTAGTGTCATGTTCCTTTCTGTGGGTTTTCTATAGAGCTCCGTCTGCAGGAACCCATCCTCGCTGTAAATAGATAGATCTAGGAACGCGATACGGGAGGTAGAGTGTTCCAGGGTAAATTTGATGTTGATATCTACTTGATTAAGCCACTGAACAAAAAGTTCAAGTTCAAGGACATCCTGGTATCACTAAAACACAGGAAAAAATTAAACGTCACTTCTGGTGGCCTTCTTGGAGAAAAGACATAAAGTCTTTTGTTCTGTCTTGCGGAATTTGCGCCCAAAACAAGGCTCAAAAGAAAAGGCAAGCCGGCCTACTTCAACCCTTGGATATTCCACCGGCGCCATGGCACACCCTGTCAATGGACTTTATAACCGACCTGCCGCCTTGTGCTGGTTACAACACAATCCTTGTAATTGTGGACCTATTCACCAAAGTGGCCCACTTTATACCTTTAAAGGGTTTGCCTTCTGCTTCCACCTTGGCCAAGGAATTCCTGGAGAATGTAGTTCGCATACCTGGTTTTCCTTCCATATTAGTCTCGGATCGTGGAAGTCAATTTATCTCCCATTTTTGGAAGAAGTGTTGCCAACTAGCACAAATAGATGTGCGGTTAACCACCAGCCACCACCCCCAGACCGACGGACAAACCGAGAGAACCAATCAGACTCTCGAGCAATATCTTCGGTGCATGTTACACCAATCCGAGTTAAATTGAAAAGACATCCTTTGGATCGCAGAATATGCATACAACAATTCAGTGCATTCTGGAACCGGACAAACCCCCTTTTATACTTTGTAAGGTCACCATCCTCGGACCTCTGACCTAGATCCACCTCTGGCCCTGGAAATGCCTGCAGTAAATCATCTGCATTCCACAATAACCCGAGCCTTCAAAGAAGCTGCAACTCATTTACAGCAAGCCAAGAAAAAGTATAAAGAAAACGCAGATTTGCACCGGAGTAAAACTCCGCCTTACCAAGTAGGAGACCAGGTATGGCTAGCAACTAAACACTTATCCCTCAAGGGCCCGCGAATCTTCAATCCCAGATTCATAGGACCTTATCCCATCAAGGATATAATCAACCCAGTGGCCTTTAAACTGAATCTACCGTCCAACATGCGTATACATCCAGTTTTTCATGCATCACTTTTGAAGCCCGTACAACCAGGAACCCGGTTGTCCAAGCCTCCAGATCCAGTTCAAATTGAAGGGGAATTAGAATACGAAGTTAAAGACATTTTAGACTCCAAGGTAGTAAAGTCGAAACTCTTCTATCTTGTTGACTGGAATGGATATGGACCTCAGGAGAGATCGTGGGAGCCTAGTAACCATGTCCACGCACCTCGATTAGTACAAAGGTTTCACCGAAGATTTCCGAACAAGCCAAAACCCCCGGAGGGAAGAACCTTGGGAGGGGTCTTGAGGGGGGGTACTGTCATGATGCCTACCTCCAAGGAGCCAGGTCCGACCCAGCAACCCCAGGGGCAGGCATCATTTGCCCCAGGGGAGTGCCAGCGGGCCCAAGCTGGGGCCCTTTGGACACAGTCCTGGCGCCTTATGCGCCAGGTTCATGTTGGACCCCTGCCTGGCTCCTTAGGCGCCAGGCTCATAAAGCTATACATGTGTTCAAGTGTTTTAATGTGCACTTACCTGATGCAGACCATGCTGCCACATCCAGGCCCTCTTGAGGCCTGAATGGAACTACTTTACCTGTGGGATTACTTTCCACCCGGGTGTGTTCGGGGAAGGATACATACCTGATCGGAGGAAGGATACACACTTGGAACTTCTTCCAAAGCTATTTAAACCACACCCGATCAGCAACTCACGCTTCGCGTTGTTCTGCTCCTCGCAGCTGGACGCTCACCGTGTCAGCTCCTGCATCTGGACTTCAGCCACGCCTGTCAGCATCCTGGGTCACCTGCAAAGGGAGACAGGAGACCTTACCAGCTAAATCTGCACCACGGAGACATCACCGACGATCCTGAAAGGGAAGACATTATTTTTAAAAGCATTTTGTTAGGATTGCTGCAGCGCTGCATTTCACTCACCTTTCCTGGGTTCCTCCATCTTCAGCAGCGATCATCCGGATACACAGCCACTTCCCAGAGCCTAGAGAAAAAGACAAGAATAAGAGGTGAGAGAAGGAAGGGAATAAGACTTACCTGTTGGATCATTCCCATTTCATTTCGGGTCTTGCCGCTTCCAGGCATTTTCCGGACCCCGGCCCCTATGGGGAAAAAAGACAAAGACATTGAATGAGCATATGCAAAGACAGTTCCCGAGCGCTCATCCAGAACTAACCTGCCATTTACTGGAACTGGAACTGCACGTTTCACTTCGGGTCGGCGCCATATCTTCGGCATTCCGAACCCCGGCCCCTAAGAGGAAAAAGACATAAGCATTAGCGCTTGCTGCAAGAAGACAATGAACATTATTATTAAGCTTGGACTTTTGAACTTGCAACAGAACTTTTACAGAGCCTTACCTGAATAGTCAAGCTTACCTGAACTCCCATCAATCCTCAATCCAGTGAAGTAACTGGGTTTCAACGCGCCCCTGCATCAGAAGCAGGATGGAGAGCTCATCGTTCCTGACCCTAAGGTGAGACTTCACGGGGAATCGTGGAAGGGTATCGTGGAGGGTTGGAAGAGAGTGGGAGGCTTGAGCATAATTCAGTCAGTAGGTAATATTCCCTTTTCACGCACAGGGGAATATTCCTGCGAGGCGGAGAAGCCAGAGCAGAGGGCCCTTCCTGTCCATCTTCAGAGTCCTGCGCTTCACCATTGAAGAAGCATCAGCACTCGAAGCCAGACCTGCGCCTCCGTGGGAATCAGGTGAGCGTTACACCCCCTACCGCCGATTCCAGTGTTGCTGGATCAAGTGCGAAATGCAACAGTGTACACAAAATTGGATCTTCGGGGGGCTTATCACCTTGTGCGAGTGCGAGCTAGATATGAATGGAAGACTGCATTCAGAACCAAATTTGGCATGTACGAGTACAAGGTGATGCCCTTCGGGTTGTGTAACGCCCAAGCAGCGTTTCAACACTTCCTGGATGAAGTGTTACACGAATTCCTAGACGTCTTCGCTGTGGATTATATCGATGATATATTGATATATTCTACCAGCATGCAGGGACATGTTAAACACGTTAAGGCAGTATTACAGTGGCTTCGGGAACACAACCTATTCGCTAAACTCGAAAAATGCAAATTTCACCGTACCACTGTAGAGTTCTTGGGATACTTCCTGACTCCATCTGGGGTGCAGATGGACCAGAAAAAGGTACAGGCGGTGGTAGACTGGCCGGCTTCTACATCCGTGAAGGAAGTACAATCCATTTTAGGTTTTGCCAATTTTTACCAGCGTTTTATTAAAAACTTCTCTGACCTGGTGACGCCCATTACAACATTGCTCAAGAAAGGAAAGGCGTTTGTATGGGACGAAGCCGCCGAACAAGGTTTTCAGCGGTTAAAATCAGCTTTTACATCTGCACCTGTGCTACGGCATCCTGACTTGAGCCAGCCGTTTTTGGTTGAAACTGACGCCTCAAACTATGCCTTAGGAGCAGTCTTATCCCAACGAGACCCCGAGACAGGGTTACTGTATCCTGTGGCGTACTACTCCCGAAAATTACTACCAGCAGAGACTAATTACACCATAGCCGACCGAGAACTACTGGCGGTGAAGGAAGCGTTTTTTGACGAATGGCAACATTACGTGTTGGGAGCCTGCCATACAGTCACTGTCATGACTGACCATCGAAATGTACAATTTATTAAAACCGCAAAAACACTTAGTCCCCGTCAATTACGCTGGGCAATGTTTTTCTCGGGTTTCGACTTTCTAATTACATATCGCCCAGGAGCCAACAACATGAAGGCCGATATCTTGTCTCGATATCCGGAGCCAGAAGGTAAAAGCTTAGACGAGGCTCGTCCTATAATTCCGACCACCAGGATAGTTGGGCTGGTGGGTAGACCTAACATCTTTGATGACGTATTAAAGGCCATGTCTGCCCAGGAGTTGCAGAAATGGTGCTCAAGAGGCCCGCAACATACATTGGTAGACGGTATCCCATATTACGCTAAGGCTTTATATCTACCTACAGTAGCACTCAGAAAGGAAGTGATACGTTGGTGTCATGACACTACGTTAGCGGGACATCCCGGTATTGCCAAAACCCAGCAGAACGTGACCAGACATTTTTGGTGGCCTATGTTACTTCGTGATGTGCGGGTTTATGTAACGGAATGTGATACCTGCAGCAGACAAAAAGCTAGTCACCAGAAACCGGTAGGTTTACTCCAACCGTTACCAACCCCACCAGCCCCATGGCATAAATCACAATGGACTTGATTGTCGACTTGCCACCTGTGCAAAAGTACACCTCTATCCTAGTGGTTGTGGACTCCCTCACAAAAATGAGTCCCTTCATTCCGTGTATCGGAGTTCCCACCGCGTGTGAACTGGCGGACTGGTTTCTGCATCATGTAGTTCGCCTTCATGGTTTGCCCACACGTGTCATTACGGACAGAGGCCCTCAATTCACCTCACGATTTTGGCGAGCATTTTGTCAATCGGGATGGAGGTCAGTCTATCATCCGGTTATCACCCGGAAACGGATGGCCAAACCGAACGGGTGAATCAAGGTCTTGAACAGTACCTACGCAGTTACGCAGCCAATACCGAGGTGTCATGGGTCCAGTACGTCTGGTTAGCAGAAGTGGCATACAACAACACTGTGCATAGCTCCACCAAGCATACGCCCTTCTTTGATGCTTATGGATACCATCCTCGAGTATTGCCTACAAGTCCCGGTGATCATACAACGAACCTACCCACCTTATTGGGGCATCAGGTTTATGTACAGCAAGTCTGGAAGGAAATTCAGACAAATTTGAACACCGCGAAAACATCTTATAAGTATTATGCGGATAGAAGAAGAAGTGCAAGTCGCCAGTACAAACAGGGTGACAGGGTCTGGTTGTCAACCCGAAATATGAAATTGTCCGGACCTCATAAATTACAACCAAGGTTTTTGGGTCCCTTTACTATTTCAGATGTAATTAATCTGGTGGCAATGAGGCTGGCATTACCTCCACAAATGAAAATCCACCCCACTTTCCATGTATCCCTATTGAAACCAGCCCGACCATCCATTCGCACGGAGAAACCACCACCTATCATAGTTCAAGGGCATCCTGAATATCAGGCCTAGGCCATTCTGAATGCACAGTGTCGCCCTGATGGGCTGTACTATTTGATAGATTGGGTTGGATGTGGTCCCGAGGAGCATTCCTGGGAGCCTGCACATAATGTGCATGCTCCTAGATTGGTGAGACAATTCCACAAAAATCATCCTGAGAAGCCCAAGCTCGAGTCCTTCTGTGCCGGGGGGAGTACTGTCAGGGCGCAGGGCATTGTGAGGGGGAATTAGGGCTCAGTGAGGGGACCCAGGCACAGAAAAAACAAACACAAAACAAAACAAACCCAAAGGAAAAGCCTCCAGCCTTATAGGAGGCTTCTCTGTCCCTTTTTCAGGCAAAGGGCCCTCTGGACCACAATTCCCAGCAACCTCCGGGCCGGGAACTACTTTTTCACTCCCAGGTTAGGAGGGGCTCGCGCATGTGCGAAGAACGAAGGCACGGGGCTTGTTCTTAAGCTCCCGACCGGAACGGACGCATCCTCCAGAGTTCCTGCCGAAGGGGATCACGCGAGGGGCTACGCCCCAAGGAACCAGCATTCCGGCCCCTTGCATACAGCAGATAAGTGCAGCAAACCCCGTGTGATCAAGCGATCAACCCCCATATGGGAATTGGACGTGCAGCTACGGGGGGAGAGCGCGGAAGAAGCAGGGAAGCATTGGAACTTCCAATCCATAGAGGGGCACGCGCAGGGGGCACCGCCCAGCCACATAACATCCCCTGCTAAGGGCAAAAGCTAAGTGCCTATCACGCTCCATAGCATTTAACCAACGCCGATTTCGGCTCGCATGTTCCACTAAGACTAACGCGCGCAGCGTTTGTTTACTAACGTGTCTTCAGCCACGTGCAGCAAACTTTAGCAGCACAGAGAGCATTTCAGACCATAGCCACGTGCGGCAAACTTTGGCAGCACGTAGTGCTTTAGGTGTTAAGCCATGTGCAGCAAAACTTTGGCGGAACGATGGATCTTATCCCCTTTTAGCCACGTGCGGCGAACTTGGACCACATGTTCTGAATCACTTCATATAGTTGGGAACTATTAGGCTCTGTGAGCAGAATAACCTTCAATGTGTAATATGCATGTGCCAGCACTAACTAACCCGGAGGTGGCATGCCTCACAGTTGTATGTTTGTGGTTTGTATTACGCCTATGTGAGTTAACACAGGTCACTAATACTAAAACTCTCTTGCAGCATTTGAACTGCTCCGAGCTCTGGACCTGAGAGTGCGCAGGCAGGAGGCCAGCACTCAACCACAGAGCTAAGTGCTTCTTTTGCATCCAAAGGTATTGTAAAGCGCATTGTGTATGTGTGGGACAATAATTCATGTACTTTTGTTGTTTTTTCCCTTATGTTCCCTTGCCTGTTCACTTACCCTCTCCTAACCCTTAATCCGGTTACCCTTACTTCGAGACCTAGCCAACCAACGAGACCCTAACCCTCTTTCCCTGCTGGGGTCTTGGTGGCCTGTGTAAGTCTTGTCTTGCATGTGCCAATACCGCAGTGGGGGTAGGTGGGTCGCACCACTCCTGCACCTGGATTTTGGAGCAGTGACAGGGAGGTATGAAGGCATCATGAATCAAGACACAGACAACAGATTCACTTTCGTAACAAAAAGGACTTTATTCTATATGTCAGGATGGATTAAGGCCTAAGTAGCCCTATGCAAAGGTGGGATTTCCCTTCCTAAAGAATTTAAGGATAGTCTGTGTCAGCAAGTTGAACTTAAAAGTCTGTCTGTATCCAAAACCTGTACTTGCCCTCACAACTGAAGATATACCATGTGTAAGGATGTGTTACGCTCACCTGATATCCCCGGGGGCGTCTGGAAGGCTCTGAGATCTGCAACCCTGGATGCGTAGTTGCCCAGTGCTGAATAATGAATCTTAGTTATTTGTAGGGTGAGCTATCCATCCTGCGTTTCTTGTGCAGGGGCGCTTGACATTTGTTGGCGAGCTGCCTGAGTGCCTTCCTTGGGCCCAGGCCTGCTGTGACCCCGAATCTGCTCGTGGGCAGGTAGGTTTGTTAATTGTTTGTTTTATTCATTTCTAATGCGCACCAGACCCGAGGGTAAATGGGCGCAGCAATAAGGGTATGCAAAGCTTACAATGGCTACAAAGGTTACAGGATAAATTATACATGATGAAGATATTATAGACAGGATAGGGAGCAATACAGAACATTATATACAGGTATTATACAGGTACTATACAGAAATATGCGATAAGTTATATACAGGATATTCAGTTAAATAATGCGTGCCGGTGGTGTATCATCAGGCAGAGCAATACAAGGCAATTTGTAGTATACAATCTGTATCTGTGATAGAGGCAAGAGGATGGTAGGGGTTGCTGATTAGTTGATCGATTGCTTCAGGTGATTGATGTAGTTGGTTCTAAATTTAAGGTAGGATTTCTCAGCACGTATAGTTTGGGGCAGTGAATTCCAAACTTCGGCTGCCCGGACGGGCAAGCTAGCACCTCCGGCCTTGGTCAATTTAAATCTCGGGATGATAAGGGTATTGGCATAGTTGCTTCTGGAGGGTCTGGATGATTGTCTTTCTATGAATCTATCCAAGAGATAGGGAGGAGCCGCGTTGCTCAGGGCTTTGTGGGTGAGGGAGCCCACTTTCAGTAAGATTTTGTCTTGGGTGGATAACCACTTGTTATTTCGCCTTATCTTAGAGATGTGGGTTTGTTTGGAGATGCCAAGAGCTGCTCTCGGCATTATTTTGTAGAATTTGTATTCTATGTGGGATGGATTTGTTAGCCCCAATATACAGGGCATTACAATAATCGAGTCTGGATAAGATGAGGGCTCTTGCTAGGATCAGACCGTTCTCATCAGAGATTAAATGTTTGCCAGCTCTGATAAGCTTACATGTATAAGCTGTGGCTGAGGCCAGAGACTTAACCTGTTTGTAGAAGGAGAGGGTGGCATCTAGGTAGAAGCCAAGAGTCTTCACTTCCTTGGCCACGTTGACAGTGTTTCCATCGATTTCAAAGGCGTGATATTTCTGGCCTAGTATTTTGAGGGTGGAATGTGTACCGAAAATGAGTAGCTCTGTTTTATCATCATTCAGGCATAGACCATGAGTAGCCATCCATGCCTGGATGATGAGGTACACCCTATTTACCAAGGCCAAATCCTCGTTGTAATCCCCGGAAAGTGGGAGGAGAATCTGGGTATCATCTGCATAGTTGGTGTAGGTGATACCAAGAAGGTCCAGATCATCAAAAAGGGGCTTGGTAAATATGTTGTATAATGTTGGAGATATGCAGGAGCCCTGGGGAACACCGCAAAGGATGGGGATAGGATCAGCTGCATCTGAGGGGGAGAACACCCTCATGGTCCTTTGATTCAGGAAAGATTTGACCCATAGTATGGCTTCTTTGGAGAAGTGAGCTGCAGAGTTAAGGTGGTTACAGAGGACTTTGTGGTCTACAAGGTCGAAGGCGGCCGAGAGATCCAAAAGTAGGAGTGCTGTTTGACCTTTGTCTCTTAGCTCATCAATTTGGGCCTTCAAGTCGATGAGCGCCGTCTCGGTTCTGTGTTGTGGGCGGAAGCCGGACTGCCTTGATCCTAGGAGCTTGTGTTGTTCTAGAAATATTTGCTTTTGGGTGTATGCTATCTTATCCAAGATTTTTAGTAGAAAGGGGACTGTTGTTAAGGGGCGGTAGTTGGTGGGGATGAGGGGGTTGAGGGATTGTTTTTTTTAATAGAGGCAGTACCCATGATTGTTTCAGGTTGGATGGTACAATGCCTGTGGCAAATGAGGCATTGACAAGCTTGGATATGAAGGGCGAGAGTTCTCTGGCAGCATCTTTTATAAGTTGTGCAGGGCACAAGTCACCTTGACAATTGGAGGGCTTAAGAGAGAGGATTGTTTTTTCCACTTCCAGGATAGAGGTTTTAGTGAATCTGAATTGGTTAGTTATATTTTGTTCTAGTGGAGATGGGTTGGTGTTGAGTATGTTTGGGTTGAGGGTAGCTTTCTTAGCGGCAATTTTCTTTTGCAGCATGGTGACTTTGTTGATCACAGCTTTGTTGTATCTCCGTACACCAGGCTTTGTCCTTTGTACAGATATCAGGGATGGGAGTGGGCGACTCTAGTTCTTTTAGAATTGAGAACAACTCTCTCATGCTTGATTTAGCTGTGCTTATGCGCTTGTTATAAGAATTCCGTTTGGCCAGGAAAATTTATTTTTTATAGTGTGAGGAGATTTCGGAAAGTTTGTTTTTAAGCTCTTGTGTGGGTGAGATTCTCCAGGACGATTCGCAGCTTCTTTTGACTTGGCGGAGGTCTTTTAGTTCAGGGGTGAACCATTTATTGAGGTGGTCTTTAGGTTTACTGGGTCTGAGTTTAAGGGGTGCTATGTTGTGAAGTGTGGAACGTACGATTTTGTTATACTCTTCCACAAGTAGCTCTGGGTCAAGGTGTTCATCTAGTTGGTTCAGGGTGGGTAGAATGGCCGGGATCACTTTGTCTTTAGTGATACTCTTTTTGATCCTGGTCGGGCATAGGAGGGCCATATTGGCTACATGTTGAAGTGGCCTGATGGTGGCTAAGTCAAAGGTGACCAGATAGTGGTCTGTCCATAATAGTGGGGAAATGGAGGTTATGCTTGCAGAGCAGTTATAGTCTGCTACCCAGTCGAGGGTTCTCCCTCTGTTGTGGGTGGGTTCCATACATTTTTTTTGGGTTTTGGTTTAGTCCCAGTTCCGTGAGGGTATTAGCCACATTGGAGGCATGTTTGTCTAAGCGGTTGTTATAGCCTAGGTTAAAGTCTCCCAGAATAAGTAGTTGCGTGGAAGTTTTAAGGTTGGTGGATAATAGGCAATTGATATCTTCATCAAATGTGCCCAACGGGCCTGGGGGTCTGTATACGATATAGATGTCAAGGTCTGTGAGTTATGAAGTGGGAGTTTTATGGTGCACACTTCGCAGGAGTTGGAGTCTGGAATGACAATGGTTCTCATATTTAGGCAAATTTTTGCGATAATGGCTACGCCACCGCCTCGCATATTGTTTCTGTCTTGTCTTAGAATGGTGTAGCCGTCTGGGATTGCTAGAGATAATAAGGGTCCTGCCGCCTCATGCAGCCAGGTCTCTGTGACAGCAAGGAAGTCCAATTTGTTGGATAGTATAATCTCGCAAATGTCTGTGCCATGTGCTGTTAGGGATCGTGCATTTATTAGTCCGCCTTTAAGAGGTGGGGCTACAGTGGTAGTTTTAGTTTTAGTGTTGGGGGTAGGGGCTGTCTTAGTTTTGCTATTAGTATTACTAGCTTGGTGGGTGGTAGTTCTTTTGTTGGCAGCCAGGAGAGATCTGTTCAGAGGCTCCTATAATCTGGTGAGTCTTCCTCTGAGCCTGGAATTTCTGGTAGGTGGGCTACAAGGGTTGCATGGTTGTTCCCTAATCGCTTCAGTCCTTGGTCTAATGGAAGGGTTAGCTTCCTCCATGGTGATGAGAGAGGTGAAAGCTATGCGGGATTGATTAAGTTGGTGGTTCTTAACAGTGTGGTGTTGGCTATTTTCAACTGTTGGGCTGGTTGGGAATGCCAAAAGGGTAATAGACCAGAGGCAAAATGTTATAGTGCTCATGGTGTATCCGTATAGGGAGTTATTCTGATATGTGGACAGCACTGGTAGGTGGGTGGGGGCTAAGTGCCCCGGATGGTTAATTCGGTAGGGGAGGTAGAGTCTGAGTTCAACAGTCAATGGTTGGGCTGGCAAAATACATGTAGGCAAGGTTTGACAATCAGTGGCCGGGTACAGGTATAGGTGGGCTAGAATCCTCTTCAGTGGTGGGGCACGTAAAGGCTAAGTTTGACAGTTAATGGCACAGCAACCCTAGGCTAAAATCAATTATCAGTTGCGCAGCACAAATAGGTTAAAATCAATTGTCAGTGGCACAGCATAATTAGGCTAAAATCAATTATCAATAGTGCAGCACAACTAGGCTAAAATCGATTGTCAGTGGTACAGCACAATTAGGCTAAAATCAATTATCAATAGTGCAGCACACCTAGGCTAAAATCCATTATCAGTGGCACAGTACAAAATGTTAAAAACAGTAGTCAAAGGCAAAGCATAAATGGGCTAAAATCACCTTCGAGGTGAGGCGCATAAGGGTTAAAGATAGCAGTCATGGCAATGCGCTTATGGGCAAAGATCAACAGTTGATGGCCAAGCATATATTGGCTAGAGGTAACAGAGTTAGTAGTAGTGCCGTTCTGTTATTAAAGGCACTTGTTGAGGCATAGACATGGCAGCGTGTACAGTGATTCAATGAGAAATGCAGTGCGAGTGATTGCATGATCGCTCAAGGCGGCGGAGCATGCGGTCAATGTGCGTACCTTAAACAGGACGCAAAGCACTGCCGTTGCAGTGGCGGTAGCAGTAGAGACTTAATGCGCACTTAATGCGCACTTGTTGAGTTCAGGAGAGCGGCTCAAGTAGCCGTGAGAAGACGCCTTGGACTATGTATGCATCAGTCAGACTAATAATAAGGGCATACATGATGACTATCGGGATGCGGCACGGTAGCGCACGGGGGAGGGTGCATGCATTGTGCAGGGTGGTACAGTTAAAAAACGTGGCATACAAATCTTCCAAAGTTATAGCCAGACGCACGTCACATGAAGGACAAATAGTCAATATAGACAGCTTGCAGCTGAGAAGGATAACGGAAGGCAGATAGTCTTACTGTAGCCGTATCGGATCGTCAATGTAGTGGAGTTCTCATGAAGACTCAGATCCATTCAGTCGTGCGAAGTGTAGGTAACAGGTGCGGGGCGGCAAGCTGCCTGAGTTGCTTCACTGGTGCAGTACGCCTTCCTTGGGCCCAGGCCTGCTGTGACCCCGAATCTGCTGGTAGGCAGGTAGGTTTGTTAATTGTAAGTCTTTGTTCTGTGTATGATGGGAATTTGTTAATGTATTTATCTCCTCCTTTTCAGGTGCGAAGGTCTTGATGCTGGCGTGCCGGATGGAGAGGCACGTTTCTAGGTAAGAGAAAGTGCAAAGTGCAGCGCCTTTATTGTCTTTTAAAGCTAACCTGTGTTTTCTTCTTCTCCTGACAGGCCGCTGTGGTGCTGCGAGTGGATGAGAGCGCAATGAAAAACAGGCCCCCGGAATCCATTAAGGTAAGTACAGCGCTGTGCGGTTGTTCAATATTGAAAGCGTACCTGAATAGGTCTCTTTTCCTTTGCAGATGTTGCTGTGATGCTCCAGGTGGAAGCGTGGCGTAGCGCGATAGAATCCAGGCAAGACTGATGGAATTCGATGTTTTGGAAGCACGCGTTCTAATATTGTTTTTCCCTTTCTGCAGGTCGTAATGTCCGAACAGCAGCTGTGGTAGCGGTTCACCGGAAGTCCTTAAGCTAGTACTCACAGGTGAGTGATGTTTCTTCTTCTCTCGGTTTCCACAGATTGCAGTCCAGTTGAGATGCTGAGTGCTGGATGATGTTTTCTCAGGTAAAACAGAATAATCTTCTTCTTGTTCTTGCAGGATTACAGGAAGATGCTGAAGACCAGGAGATGGACACGGTGAGTGTCACGCTGCTGATTGCAGAATAACACGAAGCGTGTTCTGCAGTCAGGGTGTTGTTTATATAGCCCAGGTAAAGTAGGTCCAGGCCTGCCACACCCAAAACACTAGACCGCATGGCTTAGTTCTTAGAACTAGATTGTGTGGGTGCTTCCATATTCGATTTAAAGGGCCATGTACAAAAATGGGACCTAGTTCGAACAGCCCTTCCTTCCTACATTTGAGCCTGGTGCCAAAGGCGCCAGGACTGGCTCCAGGAGCCCTTTTGCAATGGTTTTAAGGCCCTCGGGGTTCTGGTGGGAGCCTGCTTGTGGCACAACTTGTGCCCCCTCACAGTGGTCATGACAGGATGGTAGCAGCAAAAGAAACTGTTCAAAATAAAGTCTGAGCTTCTTCCAGCTCAGGCTTGTTTCAGCTTCCCCTTCCCCTTCCCCAAGTTAAAATAGTTCCACAAAGAAAAAGAATGCAGGGTTTCCTTCTCCAAGTGTAACACAATTCTAGGATATTTCAGGGTACCCTTCCCAAAGTTCAACACAGTTCCGGGATATCTCAGGGATCCCATTCCTAAGTTCAACACAGTTCCACATGTTTCGAGTCTCTTGATTTTCATCAATATTGTCAGCTTCACTTACACTCCTTTTGACTCGTATCAAACAGATATTTCAGCACTTATATCACACAGCCTTTTTCGTTGGGCTTTTCTTGTCTCTTTTTAAGTGTTGATCATCTTCATCAATCCTCTTCGGCCTCCCCTGCTGTGCCGAAAGCTGTTGGGAATTAAAAGAAACACAAGTCATCATCGCCGCCAAATATTCATGCATCTCAGAACCCAAAACAACAGTGGCACTATGGGCATAAGTTAGCACCCTCGTTGGAGGAGCAAGGGGTAGGCACATGCATGATTCTGTCACCAGCTCATGAAGAGTCAGGTGATGGTCTGAGCCGTGCTGATTTTGTAATGCAAACAGAGCTAAGTGCAGGCAATGGAGCCACCTTTTTTTCAGAGTCATTTTTAATTTGACTATTTTCTCTTTGAGCAGGCCATTGAGGCGTTCACTAACTCCTTTTGTTTGCGGGTGGTAAGCGCAGGAGAACGTATGCTTAATCCCCAGTAGGATTGTGACGTGCTTGAAAACTTTGCTCACAAAGTGTGGTCCATTGTCAGACCGAAGGACTGCACCCCCCATTGTGGGAATACCTCTAGTATGAGGAATTGTGCAGCACAGGTGTCATCGGGGTGTGTGCATGGACTGGTCTCGATCCATTGGGAGAACGGGTATACAACTACCAGCATATATCTGTAGCCGTTACAATTTTGGATCATGTCTACATAATCAATGTGCAAATGTTGGAAGGGTCCAGTTGGGTTTGTATTGCTCCTTTCACTACTCGCAGCGTGTGCCGTACTGTATAGTTCTGGCATACAATACAATATAAAATGTAGGCAGCAACTTGCTCTGCTAAATCTTGAGCAAGCCAATCTTCTGCAGTCAGAGCTACAAGACTTTCCTTACTGTTATGAATTGGAAAGTGGAGCTGCTCCAATGCTATTTTGAGTAATGCAAGAGGCATAACCGGTTTGCTGGTGCTGTCCTGTCACCACATTGCATTAATGGGGGACACTGAGAACCCCCTTCTTTAACACAGCTCCTGCTCTTCTGGTGGTGGACGACACTGCAGCTCTATTATCTGGGTGATGGGCAAAGAATGAAAGCCTTCTTTTATTATCATGTTGCACACTTGCATGTATTTATTAGGTGGTGTGTCAAATATAGTAAAATATGCTGCTTTCTTGGCTTCTGTGTCAGTGGCTTCATTGCCTTGGGAGATTACATCCTCCTCCCTTGTATCGGCCGCACACTTCACCACGGCAATGGCCGATGGGAGTTCTAGTGCGTCTATGAGCCTGTCCAATAATGGCACGTGTTGCACTGGCATGTCGTCAGCGCGTATGAAGCCCCACCTTTTCAACATGACAGTCCTGTCTGTACTGTTGACATCATGTAGGTGGACTGGGAGTACACTGTGAGCTCTGTGTCGTCCTGTGTTTCTAAGGCTACGATAACCGCCACTAGTTCTGCTGCTTGCACGTAAAAATTCAAGGGCAACCTCGCTTTCGCCACTACCTCAAAGTTTCCACTCTGTCTCAATTTTACTACTGCGGTCCCAATATGCCTTTCCCCGAATACTGATCAATAAAAAGTATTTCCCCGCCTTCCAAGGGCATTTTCTCTGGCACTGGGTATATCGTCATTATACTCTGTATATTTTGTACAGCCATGTATGTTGTATACTTCCCCTATGGGCTCTGCTATACACGTTGCTGGGTTCACTACTCTGTATCTCACTATTTTGATTGCTGGGTTCAAAATGATCACCTTGTACCCTGATGCTCTGTGTTGTCAGTGTGCCTTTGGGTTTCTCAAGGATGGCGAACAGAGCATGCTCCACGTATAGTGTTTGTCTCACAGCCCATTGTGATATTCGCTGACTTCTCAATTGCAGAAGCTTCTGCAGCCAACAATTGTTCGCAGGGATAATGACATTTCATCACCGGACCCACTGTAATATGCTAGTGGCTTGTGTCCCATGGTAGTCTTTTGTGTGAGTACTGCTGTCATTACCATCCCATTCAAATGTGAGAACAAGTAAATTTCTTCACTGGGTGCTCTGCATATTGCCTCTTTCAATTTGTCAAATGCCTCTATCATTTGCCCTGTGCAGGCTATTTTGCTGGCATGTCTCTGTGCTTTCCTGAGTCCCTTTCGGACGGGTTTGACATATGTGCTGTAATCAAAGACCCACACCCTGCAATAGTTGCAAAATCCACGGAATTGCTGCATCACTCTCACTGTTTTTGGCTGTGGTGTTTTCACTATTTCTTCTGCTCTTTCAGGGATCACCTTCCTGCCTTCTGGTGATATTAACTGCCCAATGCACAGAACCTCCTCCTGACATATTGTAACTTGGCCTTGTCTACCTTGTAGCCCTTGTCTGCCAAGACTGGCATCAACTGTATTGAGTAATTTCAGCACTGCTCTTCTGTCTCACTGCACACCACATATTGAATTACTGTGCTGTCAAGGTGCACATTCCTAAGTCCATTTGGAGGACCCTGTTAAATATAGATGGGGACTCACAGTACCCCTTGGCCAATCTTGTATTTTTCCACTTTTTAATTCTTTACGAAAACGAGGTCCAAGTCTTGTGACGCCTCATGGAGGGGGATTTAGAAAAATGTATTATTTACATCGATCACAGTGAAATGTTTGGCTTTTGTACGAATGTTGCATAATATCATTTCTGGGTTGGGAACCAATGGAAATACTGCCCCAACAATATTGTTGACGAGGCGTAAATCCTGAATAAATCTCCACGACCGCCCCATTGCTTTTTTCACTGGGTAGACAGACATGTTACATTGGAATTCTGATGGCACCAGGATTCCCTGTTGAACTAACACGGAAATCATCTAAAAAATACCCTCATGGATATTGGACATGGGATATTGTTTCACTCTTGGCAAGATTGCTCCTGGCTTCAACTGAATCTTAGCTGCCCCTAATCCTTTCAACAGGCCAACATTTGAAGGACTGCTGGTCCACAGTGCAATCAGCACCCATGCCAAATCATCTTCAAGAAACAATAGTGTCTTTTTTAACAATGCCATTTTCCGTGGCACCTCCATCCTCTCAATTTTCACCCAATAAGTGAGGCTAATGAAACACACTACCTCAACATCTTCCTCATCTTCTTGGAACAGCTCCTCATCCATCAAGTCAGTTAGTCTGTGTCCCTCATCTAAAGCAATCACTGGCCACCATGCTTTCCCTTAATCATCCGTTCCATGAAACATCACCCTCTCTTCCCTCACTATAACTGCTTCCAATTCGAGTGGGAACATATGTCCTTCCCCCTCATCCATGGGGACCTCTGGCCTAAACAGGAATTCTGCAGGTAGCCTCAATAATCTGCCCTGTAAGCCATGGTAGCAAAAGATTCACCCCATATTAGAATACTTCAGGGTTCAGGGGCGCGCCCTTTGTACTGTCTGACCACAAATTGGCAATACTGCTTGCGCATTCATGTAATGGATGCCTGTAGTGGAGCACAGTATTTCCTGATCCATAAATGAGATGGTCATGTTGAGTTTACTCATCATGTCCCTGTCCATTATGTGATCCAGTGTCTGGCAGGAGTACAATAGTGTCATGGTGACGTTGTGTTCTCCGATCGTAATGGACAGTTCATCATTGAATGGAACCAAATTTGTAGCCCCAGAAAAACCTTGTGCATTCATGGCAACACCTCATATTAGGTATTCCCCCTCTCTAACACAGGATCTGTTCACCCCCGTATCTTCAAGGAAGGAAAATGGCTTGACACCTATGGTCACGCAGACTCATGGCTTTTTTTGCAGGCCAAGTCTAAGGGATAGGATTGAACACATCAAGTCAGTCTGTGGTCTGTCCTACTGTGGATACAGGTTCATCCCTGTTCCAGTGAAAGGGTTCCCTCCCATTAGTCATGTTCCCTATTCTGGGTGTATGGGCCTGTGCTCAGGCTGCAGTTGGCCACAGTATTCTATTGTATTGGTGCTGGCGGTTGCATCAGAGTCTGTTGTGCCTGTGTGGGTGCTTGCTTTGGGTGCATTGGGGGCTGTTGTGCTTGCATCAGTGATTGGGGAGCTTGTTGTATTTGCGGCGTATTCACCTGATATGGTGTGTGATCTTGGGCATAATAGTCGGTGGATAGGTTGTCCCCTCTCTTGGGTCCTGGCAATTCTGTTGCATCCCTCCCCACCTTCTACATACTCAAGATGTGTCACTTTTTCCCAGACGCCCAATTTTGCTGAGGTGGTCCCATAGATCTGTGCTGTGCCCCGTTAAAAACCCTCATCCTTGCAGGCCTGAAAACCAATTCCTCTCCCTCTAGGCATGCCCCCTTTTCCCCAGGGCCAGTAATGGTCTTCTCCCTTGTCTGCGGAGCCCTCTCAGCCACTGGCTGTGCATCTTGGATGACCACCCCCGCTCCACTCATCAACACGGCCCATTCCATTGCAAACCTAGATAGTATTTTCTGAACCATCTTTGCTTCTTCTAGCTTCTTTTCCTCTTTCTTTCTTATTTTCTCTTGCCAGCAATGGTGAACTATAGTCAACTGTATCTCTGGCCATGACTTTGCTTTCATGATATGACGATATGATATGATAGGTTATTTATAACACGCTCAATACCCAGAGGTTTCTAAGCGCAGACCTGGGCATCGAACCTGTGGTGCTCTGTGTCGTCTTGCTTCCAAGGCGAGCACATTGCCCCTGAGCTATGCATCCCCACTAGTTTCTTCAACTGCCTCTGTACTGGCTTAGGTAGTTGCAGACACAGTATGTGATAGAAGTTACAGTTTTGTCCCACAGTTGGTGAGTCTCAAGGAGCCACAGCTCCGGAATCTCCTGAATGTAAGCAACATGGTCTTCGTCCTCCAGCATTTTGCACATCATGATTGCGCTCATGTCTGACGTGTTGGGATACTGCACTCTGATTGCCCTCCATACAACTGTCCTACAGCTATTAAATGTCATGGCCACAGGCTCCAGAACACAAAAACCACACCATCAAGTGATGGGACAATGGGTCACTTGACTCACTTATGTCCCTTTGAGACCCATAAACACAGAGGCCCTGGCTGGACTCAGTCCTGGCGCCTTTGGCGCCAGGCTCATATAGAGATGTGAGCAGGAACTCTTTATTTCAGTGCAGGAGTGCTTTTATTTTACACAAACTTTCCAGGAGCTGAAAGCCTTTATTCCAGAGAACGTCCTCATGTGCTGACTCATTGGGTGTGGCTCCCTAGCCTGGTCTTCATGTGCTGACTCATCAGGTGCGGCAGGTTGTGGCAGGCAGGCTGAACCTGGTGGGCGTGGCTTCAGAAGCTCAGCTATATAAGCTGCTCCATACTTAAGGCCAATGATTTGCGTTACTGTGCACTCGTGTGCAATGCGACGCTCACCTTCACTTGGACTAGTTTACTTACCTTTTGAAAGCAGGCATTCTCCTGCATGCTCACCTCCAGGAAACCGGTGCTTCATTGCTTGATCTGCAGACTCATCTCCTGACATCCAGTGATCTTTATCCCGACGCTGCAGCACCGCACTCCGCATCCACGAACTCGGACCCTGTGAAGAAGAAGAAAGACGAGGTTAGAACATATCCTAGGGCCGTGCCGCATTTGAACCCCGCGTGCCCCCTAGTTAACAATTTACCAGCTAATGTACCGCTGCAGCTTCCTTCCTCATTCCCTCCGGCTGCCACCTCGAGCTCTGTAGCTTCTGCCAGGCCGGCAACATCACCTGCAAGGGAAGAAATCAAAAGAGTAAACACCAAAAGTGGAACGGACAGCAATACAAGACAACAAACTTTACAATACAACAAAAACAGACGAGGAAAGGCAAAGGCAAACACGAACACTTACCTGAAGTATAGTGGCTTAGTCGCAGCAGGACTGGACTACCACGTGCAATGGACCATTGAAGGAACTCGGTCCAGATGACACAAGCGTCACTGCCAGAAGCAGCAGGATGGAGTGCTCGCCAAAAATAATCAACAGGTGAGCTTTCCAGAGACAGCGCATCCCACTGGTACCACGGTGTGGGAGAAGGGGTCTGGAAGGAGATAAGGCGCACAAGCTGGCATACTCACGCCCCCTATATTCGACGCAGGAGCAGTCCCGAGCAGCATCACCTATTACCACCAGTCACCACATAAGCGCACAGAGCGAAGTTGGATACGAGCGACCTCACCCCCGTAGGGCTGTAACCGTGCCCCAATGCCTCCGCAGAGACCAGGTGAGCGTAACATTAAATGCTGCTCCTTCATGAGCTGTTGGATTCTGTGCATTCACCCTGGGCTACCCCACTCATTTCCAAATGTCCTCAGCTCTCTCCCAAATAATGGCAGCAAGCAAGCTTTTTATGTCACCCACTGCTAACGTCATTCACGCAGTCATTCTTTCTAACTCATACATTCATTTTCCAGTCCCTGATGTTAAAGAGGGCAACTTATATTTCAAATTATCTTTGCCCATTTGGGGCCATGGTATGTATTGCGGCCAACCTCCCACTTTTCTAGCAATGGGATTTGTGTTAACTCTACATTATGTTCAGGCTCACCCACTCCCTTCGTCATCATAAAAGAGCCAGTCATTCCCGCTTTCTTACATCCTCGTAGTGCTCTCAAACTCTAGGTGTTTGGAGTGTTGTCTTCTAAACTGCATGATCGTCCCATCATGTTTTTTCTGTGTGTCACAAGTTCAGGGTTTTCCCCTTCTATTTCTTCCCCCTCTGACCACTCTGCCTCCCTTTCTGGACTCACTCTTGCGGAGGGACTACATGCGTCCCTCTTCTCTTCCTCATCCTCACTTTCCCCCTTTCCTTGTCCGACCCCATAATGCCATAACTATCATCACTTTCTTCACCCTCCTCATCCTCAAAATTCTATTGTTTTAACATACTTTTCCCGTGCAGTCCCTTCATTGCCTTCTGAGCTAAGCTTGGCTCCTCCCTCTGTGGAGACTCCACTATACTTACTTTCACTTTAAGGGTAGTATCACTATTCTGTCTGCTTCTGTACAGGGTTCAAATCCTTCTTAGTATCCCCACTCCTTCATCCTCATCTGGGAGTGTGTGATTATTCACTATCTACTACATTTCTCTAAAACGTCTCTCTCTTTCCCACTCCTGTTCCTCTTCTCCTTCTCTCATTGTACGCATTCCTCAATGAGTCTTGCAATGTCTTTTCGCCATCTCTCTCGGCTTAGCTCTGTCTTTCCATTTCCTCCTCTGCTTCCCTCATTGCCTTCTCTTCTGCTTCCTTCTGTCTTTCCCATTGCTCTTTTTGTCTTCTGAGCCTTTCCCTGTCTTCTCTTTCTTTCTCCTTCTCTGCTTCTTCCAATTTCCTTATCCTCTGATACTGCCGTTATTTTCCTCTCTTTCTCTTTGCTCCATCTCCTTTATTGCCTTTTCCCATTCTCTCTCTTCCTCCTCTAACTCCTTTCTCTGTTGTACCTCTTCTTCCCACTTATCCCGCCTCTCCTGGGCTTCTTTTTCTCTGACCTATGTGTCACATGGGCTTTTCCCATCCAATTTAAGCAGTATCTGTTCACCTACCCACTCATTTGGGCTAGTCGCCAACCCTTGTCACTCTCCATTAGCTTTGTCTGCATTCACAGCATTCTTTATATTCATTTTGCGTAAGCCCAGGCTTCTGGTTACTTAGCCCGGCTCCATTTATTGTGTCTTCACTACTGTACGCAGTGGGTGCATGTACAAGGTTAGTAGAGCCTGCCGACGCTTTCCATTCTTTCAATGGATAAAATCCCTTTCCTCCAGCTGTTGGATCAGTGCTCTGGGGAAGAGGAGGAGCTGTGGGTGCTTTGCCCTCTACCTCATGCTGATTAAGCATCTACTCCCTGTAGAGCGCGTCCTCCACCTCATCCCTAAACATCTTCCATAGCTTCAAAATTGCTAACCTGTTAGGCAACTTATTTCCCTTATGTGCAGCATGTAAATATGTGGTCATGTGTTGCAGCACAGATTTCGAAAGATTGCCCTCCTGGCACTAGGCTTTAATCATTTTACCTGCTGTTTCATAAGCCCATTCCGCATTGCACTTGCATATTTTAGTCTTATCCTGTGGAAGGGACTTGCAGGAGTGCACAAGGGGAGTGTCTCCCATGATGGCATGTCAAACCTCTGACTGCTGATAATTACCTGACCATGAAAAATATTTTTACAGAAAATTATTCCACAAAACTTTCACAATTTCTCATCAACAATGTATTATATCTCTACTCTGCTTTTCAACTCTCATCAAACCTTCTTCCAAGCCTCTCCAGCTTCACCAACACCATTTGGGGTGCGCACCACAAATGCCACCCATATCCAGAACTCCACCCTTTAAAGTCCAACCAAAACTATATGTGCTCTTAAAACATGAATCACTGCTCACAAAATCCACTTCTCGCCTTTCTGCTGTTACCTCAGACTGCTGAGATGCAAAACCTTTTCTGTCACTTCACCACAACCTCCTTGCCTACTTCCATGGGCAACCAACTGTTGATTCTCCAAATCCTATTCACAACCTACTACTGACGAACAAGCTCTTCCTGCCAATTCCTCAAATCCTCTTTGGAACCTACTACTGACAACAGTAATCTATACACTTATCAGACATATGGGTGCACCCTTGAACAAACACAATAACCAAATTCCCACCGCTCTCTTCTTGTCTTACTTCTGGAAAGGGATCCTTCTTCTCTTAAAACTGCCCCCTGTGGTGTGATGCCTTCTTCTATGCCCTTGACACAGGTTAACTCATATACTTCTTTGTTTTTTTAATACTTTTTGGTTTTTCTCTGTATTTAACACCCCTTCTTGGAGTGCACGGCATCACCTTCCGTAACCCTGACTACAGGTAAACTCTCATAAATAACCACTTATCACTTCCCCTAAACTTACACAAACAGATCCTCAAAATATGCAAACAGCTACATCCTATCTTTGTTTGTCAAATCAATGAACTCGTACTTACATCCGTGGATAGGCCTAAGCCTCTGGAACCAATCGGCCACTATGCCTTCCAGGCTGCAGTACGTCCCAGGGGGAACAGGCAGAACATTTTACCAAGGGGGTCTGCTGATGACCATCTCAGTTCAAGCGTGATTGGTTAGCCGGTCCTCACTGTTCATTCCGTAGTCCTTAAGGCTCACGGCAGGCAAAAGCAGTACAATTCTGATGGCATTGGCCAAACATCCTCTGCTACCACATGTAAAAGTGGGGTGGAAACCCATTGTGGATAAGTAAAAAGGAAAGACGCAGGGAAATCCCACCCCCCAACAAAAAGAAGAATGCAGAAATTTGACAAAGACCTGTTTTATTTCTTACACCCCATATAAAACAGGGACAGGTGTGGAAAGTAAGATAATATTGGCGCTCTCGAGTAACTCCAAGCTTGACAGTAGCTTACAAATGAGTATGACAACACAATTGACGTTTCAATCTAGAAAACCTAATGTGGGAAGGGATTTGTTAGAGGAATCAACTAGATATACATTCCATAGGGGTTAGTACATCCATTGGCTGCACTCTGTCTGGTAGCGCAGCCTGAGACCACCTACTAAAATGATGTGTCATCATAATGCAGTATAATTGTCCGTTGCAACATGGATGGACGAGCGTCAAAGGTGGTGCCTTGGCACCTTGGACTGTTATTAGAACATCACTGACAATAGGGGTTGGTGAGAAAGACACCAAGGTGCTACTTTTCCCATTTTGGTTACTTATTACCATTTCTGATTCTCTAGGCCACAAGCCAGGATGTTTAGCTTTCAACATTGCCCTACCTTTTATCTTTTGTCCCAAGAACTGGATGGGAATGAAGGTCTCAGTCTGTCTGTCTCTGTATCTAATGAATAGGCATTATACTCCAACTGCAAAACGCGTGTCTGGAGACGACATTTTGGATTATTCTGCTCAGCATTTATGAGGATTTTAGCCATTATTAATGCAGGTTTCTTTCCCTGTCTTGGCCTCTAGAGACTTGTTTGTGCTAACCTCTCCCTAATATTAAGCCTTAGTTAATGAGAATCTGACCTTCCAGCATAATTATTTCCTTGCTCAATCTAAGAGGAATGTTCCTTATGTCTGGGAACTGTTATCGTCTGTCCTCTTGCGTGCTGATCCAAACTTTCCATCCACAGTAACCTTGGCATGGCATTAACACCCATTGTCTGGGCTGATCAGAATTTACTTTTTTGCTAACTCAGAGAACCAGGTCCCCCTGCAGCTTCGGGGCTTCTTGATGTCTCCCATTCACTCAAAAGTGGCTGCGCTGTCCATCTTTGTTTTACATGGCCACTCATATTAGTTGCATTCTGCATTAAGCAAGCTTTATGTGTGTCTTGTGCGTCTTGCATTTAAGTGTATATAAAGTATATGTTTTCTAACCTATTTGATGTAAGCATATTCTTCATGTCTAAGTGAAGTTTATTGTACATGTATCTCTGTGGTGGATGCAAATGTGCTTCATATCTGATGCACATATGTGTGTCAATGTTCAGCAGTGACATAATTTGCTTATGTCACCTTGAACACAGCATGTTCATATCCTCCATAACTTGCAGATTCAGCTCTTCTGTGATTCCTCCGGGGTATGGTTGGTAAGGTTGTCTCAGTAAATACCATCTCTCGCAACTCTGGCATTGGGGCGGGGAGGAGTTGGATGCCATAAGTGATGTGCATCTTCTGTTTCTGTAACATTGAGACAGGGGATGGGCTGACGTGATGCATGACACATTCATTTGCCTGTCTTCACCATGCCCACTGTTCTCCTACCAGGAGGTCCCCCAAGGGGGTGTTGGGTTAAGTCCTTTAGAGCTCTGCTTTGAGTGCACAGTTATGTGTACACTGTGTCTGGTGCAGGAAGGATAGTATGGCAATCCCCAAACTCCTTCCCACAACATATTGGACTATGGGCGTCTTTCTGGGTCTGGTGGTAAGCCTGCCGATGATACCGGCGGCTTTCTGCCAGACTCGGAATAAATTACTGGCGCCTGACTTCCCGGTAACACTGGGGCATTACGACACTGGCGACCTGGTAGTCAGGCACCAGTATTTTTGTAAATCCCCATTCCCATGTAGTCCCATAGGAATGGGGACCACGGAAGCACCGGCACCGTTAATAACGGTGCCATTGCATCCGTGAAATTCAGTGGGCGGGTGCCGTTCCGCCCGCCAGGTCTGACTCTGGCAGGCGGAACGGCACCCGCCTGCAGAGTCATACTGTGCCGGTCCAGTAACTGGACTGGCATAGTCATAATGAGGCCCTATGTCCTTGGTCTCCAATCCTGGATGGCCAAGTACAAAGAACAGAGCACCTAAAAACTGAAGACTAACCAGGAGCTCGTCAGGCTTCACAATGACCAGAAGGCTTCTATGACTGAGTACACTCTGGGTCAGATGGTCCCAGTGCCCATCACGACAAATGGACTGGGCCTTGTGTGGTCCTAGAGAAAATCAGTGAGGTCAGCTGCCTCCTTGAAGGCTCTGAGGCAGACATATCGGATCTTCCATGTCAACTGACTAAAGGCCCACTACAGTAGGGATGACTTAGTGATGTTCTGGTCACTAATGATGAGACAGAGGAGGAGACAGATTCTCTCCAAGACTTATTGCACATCAAGTCTATTGGTGGTTCTCTAGAGGGAGTCCTCATCTCACCAAACCTTACTGAGCAGCAATTGCGAGATTGCCAGCAGCTGCTGAGCCAGTTTGCAGGTCTCTTCTGCCGACTCCAGGAAAGATCAATTGGTGCATCCATCACATTGATACTGGAGATAGTAAGCCAGGGAAGAGTAGGATTCACCGGATGTCTGACATCAAGGACAGCCTCAAGGAGTAAGTCTCCATGATGTTGGAATGGGGGTTATTGAACCCTCCTGCAGCCCTTGGGCTAGCCTAGTAATACTGTTCCCTGGAAAGTCCAGTAGCAGAAAAACTGAAGTCTGCTTTTCCGGATTACAGAGGGCTCAACTCCTTCACCAAGTCACACATACATCCCATAAGCAGGGCAGCCAAGTTTATTGACCAGTTAGGTGCTGCCAAGTTCATGAGTTCCTTTGGCCTTTTAAGGACCAACCTCAGATCTCTGCTCTTTAAAATAGCCCACCTCTCAAGAAGTGAATGCATGTTGCCATTTAACTAAGTTTATTTTACAACGGCCACTGGGAGAGAGGCTAGAAAACTCCTTAGAGATTGAACTAACTTTAGTCTCCCTAAACCACAGAACAGATACAGTATGTATACATTTCCAGAACAGTTAACACACTCCCACATCTCCCTCGTGTACCCTTACAAAGTAATCACTCAAAATACAAATGGGTTGGCCCTATACAAGGAAATATCATCCCCATTCACTTATACATAACATGTTCATGATATTGCAAATACAAGCCCAACCTTCTTCTTGGGTTTCTTTCTGCAAGCCACACAACCCTAACATGGAATTTCACTTGGACACAGACCTGCAATGCTAAATCTGACATGCACGGTTATGCATGGATACTTTATGTGGCTATAGAGCACTAACAAAGGATCCTTTGATCGGGCACTAACTCGTTTTTCCAAACACTCTGACACCTATTTATTCTTGGCGTCCTCTCGCCCCCTTTCATTATGCAACCACCATTTCAAACCATCTGACTGCCTCACGTTATAATTTGTTCCTGCTAATCTATTTGGCCTTGTCATAGGCCCACAGTCATTTGTGCTTCCAGTCACCCTTTTACAATTTTAGCCACTATTCCCCGATTGACACTGCCGGGTGGCAGATGCTTCTTCAACCACTCGCTCAACAATTTCAAAGCCCATACTCAGGGCCCATACTCTTCATTCTATTTCAGCTTCAAATAGCCACTCCCATGTTGTTGCAGCTGTTACCATAACCCCTTGGCCAGCCAGTTTTTGGAACAAGAATGTGTGCATGTTTATGTTGATGAACTTGTGTTCAAAACTACCTTATCCCCCCATAATGGGTTTTCCTTTCAAGATCGTTTTTCTACTTTGTATGACTCTCTGCGCTTTAAATCTCATTGCGCTAAGTTGAACAATGTGCTCCCATATTATGTTCACACAGTCTTCATAATGTTGCTACATACATGCAAATCTAAAATGTATCACACTAGACACAAAATAACACTAAAGGTAACTGCAACATTGTAACAATATTTCATCCATTCTTAACATTAATATGGTACATGCAACGTGAATCTCTCCTTTCTATTGAGATTAAATCCATTTACCCCAACATTCCCCCTTTAGTTAATTCATTAATTACTACATTTCCTTGACCCAAATCTGGACGCCCAATTAATTCCCAATTTACAGTTTGAGTACCCACCTGATATGATATGTCCTTTTTAACGCACCTATAAACAAGTGTTTCAAGGCACAATGAGGCAAGGGAGGGGAAACAGAGGGAAGACAGACCACGATCCTACTAGGCCAGGTGACTTTGAGATTGCGCAAGGGCAGGGGAGGGGGCAGTGCAGTACATAGGATAACAGCAAAATAACAGTAAAATAAATAATACAATAAATAAAAGTTGGGCTAGCTGGTGGCAAGTGCAAGGGTAAGTGCAGACATCAGGGGTCAAGTGCTAGTAGTGGCTGTAAGGATACACAAACAGTCCCCGAGTGCAAGGGTTGCCTGGGGGGCAGTGCATGCGTGCAACTGGCGGGGAGGGCACCTGGGCCCGAGATCAGAGGGTAGCCAGGTAACCAGTGCAGTTTCAGATTCAGCCAGGAGATGAGCAGGGGAGAGGAGGAGAGAAAGCAGAAGCAAAGAGGAAGTTCTTGAGGTGCTTCCGGAACCAGAGATCGTTCTCCTCAAGTTTCAGAGAGGCAGTGAGGCTGTTCCAGGGGGAGGCCCCAGCCGACGAAAGAGGTCTACCACCAACTTGCTGCTTGGAGAAGCGACTGACCCTGAGGGAGTTGGATGCGGGTGAGCGAAGAGCTCAAGAAGCAAGATATTTAGGTAGAGAGTTGAAGGTATTGAGGTCCCAGACCCCAGAAGGCCTTGTGGACAATGCAGAGGATTTTGAACTTAATCCTCACTGCCACTGGGAGCCTGTTCAGAGATTTCAGTCCCGGAGCGATGTGATCCCTCAGCTTGAGGACAAGGACAAGTCTTGCAGTCCTGTTTTGTATGAGTTGCAGAGGGCGGAGAGTAGAGGCAGGCAGATTTAAAAGAGGCTGTTGCAGTAGTCCATCCTAGAGAGAACCAGAGTTCTGGAGAAAGTGAGCTTCTGGGGGAAGGAGAGGAAACGAAGAATACCTCTGAGGAGGTGTAGCTGTCAGTGTGACTTCTTAGAGACGTCACATGTGAGGAGAGAAGGAACGTGTGGAGTCGAAGATGACCCTAAGGTTTTTACCCTGACAAGTGGGAGCAGGAAGAGGGCCAAGAGAGGCCGGCCAGACAGTGACAGGAAAGGCGGGAGCAGGTGTGCCAATGAGGAGAATCTCAGTCTTACTGGCATTAAAGCAGAGATAATTGGTGGCACACAAATCCTGGATGGTGGACAGACAGTCGGAGATGAGAGAAGGAGAAGAGGTGGCAGAAGGGAGCCTGAAAATGCCTTGTGTCATCCGCATGGCAATGAAAGTTTGGGCAGAGAGTGGCAATGCCAGGTATTGGTTGAACAGCCAGGGAGAGAGGTTAGACCTCTGGGGAACACCACAGGTAGAGATAGCGATAGAGGAGAGGAAGGACTCAAGTTGGACCTGGGAGGGTCGATCGGAGAGGAAGGAGCTCAGCCAAGCCAGGGCCTGATCAGTGATACCCAGGTTATCACGGAGACGGTTGAGCAGGATGGCATGGTTGACCGTGTCAAAGGCAGAAGAGAGAGATCAAGTAAGATGAGGACACAGGGGGTGTTGGAATCAAGTTTGCAGAGCAGGTCTTCATGGTGTTCAGGAGAGCAGTTTCCATGCTTCTGGCAGCTCTGAAGCCAGACTGATGGTCATGGAGACAACCAACAGATTCAGTGTGAATATTAAGCTGGGAGATGGCCAGCTTTTCCAGGAGTTTACCCATGTGTCATGATCACTCCAAGGTTGTAGGTTTGGGATCAGGTATTGAGGCCAGAAAGGGTTCTTTGTGCAGATCTGTGGGGGCTAGATGGGTACTAGCATGGCATACCCGGTGTTCTCACAATCCTTTGTAGCAGAATTACAGTGGGGTCCCACAGAGATCTGATGGTTAACAATTTCCCTTAAAATGGCCGCTCTGTGGGTCGCAGACTAGGTAGCAATAGAGAATTAGTAGTTGGGCATGGAGGACGAAAAAAGCCCTGCCCGCGCAGTAAATGCTTTGCGTTAGTTCCGCTGACAGCGGTGTAACGCTACCGGCGCTCTGCTCACAGACCTGTAAGAACAATAGAATAGTCATGCTATGAACTTATCGAATTAACAGAAAATCCACAGACCAAAGGTTCAACGTACCTGACAAGAATTTCCTTAACAGCAGCCCTCCAACAGGTGAAATCTTCCTCCGAGTTGTGCAACTATTCTCCTCAGCTGTGGCTTCACCGTGGAATCCTCCGACCTCTGAAAACCTGCAAGACAAGGTACAATAGTTAAAGAAAGAACATTTAAAACATTGCAGCGAGTGAAAATAAAACTACGTACCCGAAGTTCCTACAAATTCTTCCAAGCATTCCAAAGCCTGGCCTCACAGAGAGAGAGCCATTAGCTTGGTAACAAAGGCACATATCACTGCGTGCCTTTCCCAATTACACGCGCATATTTACCTCAAGAGAAGACTTCATGTTTTTTCTTCGGCAACGCCCGTCTTTCTTCAAGTGTGATTCTTCAACGAACCTGCAAAAGAAAGAGAGAATTCTTAGACTTTCATCAACAGAGTTCTCTCCTCAGTACAATTTACTCTTAGAGTGTAACGCTCACCTGATTCCCGCAGAGGCGCCGGTCTTGACTGGGTGAATGCCGTATCTTCAAAGGTGATGTGTAACACACGGTTGGCTCTTTGGATTGGACCTCTGTGCACTGTATGTCTGACTCGAAGAGTAAGATGTCTGCAGATAGAAAATATGGGATTAATGAACTGGGGTTATTGGGTGCCTCTCTCCTCTTCCCTTTCTCTTCTCCTGTAGAACCTCAAAGGTTAACGCCCTCACCTTAGGTAAGTGAATGCCGAGCTCTCCATCTGCCTCGGGGCAGGGTGCCGTAACCAGTTTCTTCACTGGATAAGGGTGCAGGCCTCTTGACCTCAGAGGACTGCTGTCCGTCGTTAACTGCACGAGCGGTAAGTTCTGGGCACTTCAAATGTCTTAAAAGTCTTTTGTAATGATATCTCTTGTTTTGCAGGGTTCCGGCGATGGCGGATGGCGGGCTGATGAGAGTTGAGGATCGAACCCGCGTGAGGAATAGAAGCGCCTGGAAGCACGTAAGTAAGCGCTTGTAGCCTGCTTCACGATGCGCACTAACTGTCCCTTTTATCTTGCAGGTACAAGTTCGGAGCTTTAGAGAAGCTGAAGGGTGCTGGAATACCCACTGGATTCGGCGTGGGAAGGAGTAATGGCACGTGAGTAATGAAGTTGCCCAATGTCTTTAAACGCACCTTCTTTTGTCTTTCAGATGCGGGATGCAGCGCCGAAGGCCTCCGGAGCGTGCAAAGAGCTGGTAAGCTTTTGTCTTGCAGATGCCGGAATGCAGTGCGAAGACCTCCGGAGCATGCGAAGAGTAGGTAAGCCTTTGTCTTTCAGATGCCGGAATGCAGCGCGAGGCGTTGGTGACAGCCGATGGACCAGGTAAGAGATGCGCTGCCACTGAAGACCGTAGTGCTAACCTGTTCTTTCTTTGTCTTTACAGGTGCTGCTGAAGACTGGATTCCAGGATGGTAAGCCTTTGTTCCCTTAGGCCCAGGATCAGAAGCAGAAGACACAATGAGCGTTCTGCTGCAGAGAATGCAGAATAACCCAAAGCAAGATTCATCCATCGGTTGTGGTTTAAATAGCCTCCTGTAGTGCTTAGGTGTCTCCTTCCACAGCCACGCCTAGGTAAGAAAAGAGTTACTGCTTTCCAGAAGAGTTCCAGTGTTCTGAACCTAGGGAGTGGCTCCTGCCCCACCCAACAGGAAAAGTAGTCCCAAACAGAAGAGGATCAGGGGTTCAACTGGCAGGTAAGTAAGCAGCATGGTCTGCTGCAGGTAAGTCCACCCAAGCATTATGAGCCCGGCGCTTCCAGCGCTGGGACTGGGCATCTTTATGAGCCTGGTGCCACTGGCGCCAGGACAGGGTCCAAAAGGTCCCAATTGGGACTGGCTGGCACTCGGAACCAGGGTTATGGGTCTGCTTCCAAGGGAGTCGGGCAAGTCCTGATCTTTTGGAAGCAGAGATCATGACAGCACCCCCCCTCAAGGCCCCTCCCAAACCGGGCTTCTCCGGGGGGTTTGGGCTTGTTAGGAAATGTTCGATGAAATCTTTTGATTAGACAAGGCGCGTGGACATATTCTGCAGGTTCCCAGGATCTTTCTTGGGGACCGTAGCCTTTCCAGTCAATCAGGTAAAATAGTTTAGATTTGGAGATCTTGGAATCCAGGATGCTTTTGACTTCAAACTTGAGTTCTCCATCAACTAGAATAGGTTTTGGAGATGTAGTTAGTCGGGTTTGAGGTTGCACGGGTTTTAATAGAGAGACATGGAAGACCGGATGTATCTTTATGTGAGGGGGCAAGTCCAACTTGACCGCTACTGGATTTACTATGGTAGTGATGGAATAGGGACCAAGGTATCTTGGGTTGAATGTGCGTGGTCCTTTTAGAGGTAGATATTTGGTGGATAACCAGACTTGATCTCCTACTTGATATTGGGGGGCTTCCTTCCGATGTTGGTCTGCTCCTTTCTTGTATTGTTCTTTAGCCCTTTGAAGGTGAGAAACGGCTTCCTTAAAGGCTTGGGTGATTGTAGAATGCAGGTGGTCTACTGCTGGTGTTCCAAGATCTTGGAGTGGATCCAACTCCGAGGTTCGAGGGTGACTACTGTATAAAAGAAAAAACGGGGTCTTCCCAGTTCCCGAGTGGACAGAGTTATTGTAGGCATATTCGGCTATCCAAAGGATATCTTTCCAAGTTTTTTCAGTTTGTTGTAGCATGCAGCGCAAATACTGTTCCAGAGTTTGATTGGTCCTCTCGGTTTGTCCGTCGGTTTGAGGGTGGTGGCTGGTCGAAAGTCTCACATCAATTTGAGCCGACCGACAGCAACTTCGCCAAAAATGAGAAATAAATTGACTACCTCGATCCGAAATTAGAACTGAAGGAAAACCGTGCAGTCGGACGATGTTTTCGAGAAATTCTCGGGCCAGAGTTGCTGCTGTTGGTAAGCCTTTGAGTGGAATGAAATGCGCCATCTTGGAGAATAGGTCCACGATTACTAGGATCGTATTGTATCCGGAGCATGGAGGTAGATCGGTGATGAAGTCCATAGAAAGCGTATGCCAAGGGCGAGGCGGGATGTCAATAGGGCGTAAGAGGCCGGCTGGTTTTTCCTTTTGACCCTTGTTTTGGGCGCATACTCCACAGGACATTATAAAGTCTCTGATATCTTTTTTCCAAGACGGCCACCAGAAGTAGCGCTTGATCTTTTCCGAGGTCTTGGTCATACCGGGATGTCCTTTAATTAAAGAATCGTGATAACAAGAGATTACCTTTTTCTGTAAATCTGTGCTGGGCAGGGATAACCGTTCTTGGAAATATAATAGGTTGTCCTTCACCGTAAAGTCCTTTCCCTGCAGATGCCAATTCTGTATGTCTGCTGGAGTTACCAGTAGCCTGGCTTTATCCTTCACTTCCTCTATGGATTGTGTGGCGATTACACCTAGAATTCTTTGTTCGGGAATGATAGGTACAGGTTTAGGATTGATCAAATATTCTTCCACTCTCATCCGAGAAAGGGCATAGCTTTACCGTTTTTTGTACCAGGTCGATAGGTAATTATGAAGTCAAACTCGGCAAAGAATAGTGCCCAACGGAGTTGCCTAGAGGATTGAGCTTTTGCGGTTTTCAAATATTGCAGGTTTCGGTGATCTGTAATCACAGTAACGGTGTGTCGGGCCCCCAGAAGATAATGCCGCCAAGCCTTAAAGGCGGACTTGATAGCTAGAAGTTCCTTATCAGTAATAGTGTAATTGATTTCAGGAGGCGAGAATTTGCGGGACCAAAATGCCACGGGATGCAACTGATTGGTTACTGGGTCCTTTTGTGATAGAACTGCCCCCATGGCAAGGCTCGAAGCATCAGTGTCAACGATGTAGGGGAGTTCTGGGCGAGGATGTTTTAAGATCGGTGCAGAGATAAATCTAGTCTTCAAATTCTGGAAAGCTTGTTCCGCCTCGGTAGACCATTCAAAACGTTTGTTTTTCTTTAACAAGGCGGTGATGGGCTGGACTATTCGAGAGAATTCGGGGATAAACCTGCGGTAAAAGTTAGCGAAGCCTAACATGCTTTGAACACCTTTTACGGAGGATGGCGATGGCCATTTGAGAATTGCATCGACCTTCTTTGAATCCATACGCACTCCGCTAGGTGATAATATGAATCCCAAGAATTCAACTTCAGTCACGTTGAAAACACATTTTTCCAATTTAGCGAAAAGTTTGTGTTGACGCAATCTCTCGAGGACCATTTTCACGTGTTTCCGATGTTCAGTTTCTGATGAAGAATAAACGAGGATGTCGTCAATGTAAACAACAACACACACATCTATGAGCTCTCTGAGGACATCGTTCATAAAATATTGAAAGGCGGCCGGGGCATTGCAAAGTCCGAAGGGCATGACCTGATATTCAAATAGCCCATACTTGGTGCGGAAGGCCGTCTTCCATTCATCGCCCTCTTTTACTCGTACCAAGTGGTAGGCTCCTCTAAGATCCAGCTTTGTATATATGCATGCCTTTCTGACTTGGTCCAGGAGTTCAGGGATCAAAGGTAACGGATATCTATTCTTAACGGTGATCTGGTTCAGGGCGCGATAATCTATACAAGTTCTAAGGTCCCCTTCTTTTTTTGGAACGAAGAACAAAGCTGAGGAAGCAGGGGACTTGGAAGGACGAATAAACCCATTCGCTAGGTATTGATCCAGGTATTGTCGGAGGTGAAGATTCTCAGGCTCGGTGAGGGCATAAATTCTACTACAAGGAGGTCCAGGTATCAGGTCTATCTGGCAGTCATAAGACCTATGAGGAGGTAGAGAGTTAGCCTGATCCTTCCGGAAAACATCTTGGAATTCTAGGTATTCAGGAGGTAACTGGGGAGCCTCCGAGGAAATTGCTGCCAGTGCAACACCAGGTCGAGGGTGACAAGTAGAGACACATTCTGGAAACTGAACCGTTCTTGCTCGCCAATCGATCTGAGGATTGTGCTTCTCTAACCAAGGAATTCCTAGAATAATCTGGAACTGAGGGGCCTTGATCACATCGAACACGATCTTCTCATGGTGTCCATCTTGACTTACTAGCGTCACTTCTTGGGTGGTATGCGTTACTGGTCCGGAGGCTGTCTCCGTACCATCCACCGTAGTAATGACGTCCTTTACAGCCTTTGGACAAAGAGTCAGATTCATCCTCAAAACCATTTCATGATCCACATAATTGCCGATGGCACCGCTGTCGACGTAAGCTTCAATCGCATGTAATCGATCCGGATGTTCAGGGCTAATGAGGACCATAGGTATCACGAAATGCGAGGTCACGGAACTGGTTTTAACGCTCGGCAAGAGGACCTCTATTGTTATCGGGCGAGGTCGTTTCCCTGCTCAGTGTTTGTGACCCTGGTAACTGCAGCTCCTACTGCCTTCTTGGCTGGTTTCACCGGACAGTCTCGAAGAAAGTGCCCCGAGTTTCCGCAATAGAGGCATAATTGCAGCTGTTTTCTCCTTTCCCGCTCCTTTTGTGTTAGTGGTCCTTTCAGGACCCCTATTTGCATGGGTTCCCCGGAGTCTACTCCTTTGGTAGGAGTTGGTGGTTTGGAAAATACTCGAGCATCAAACTTGGAACGATCGGCCTTCCTGTTCTGCAGTCTGTGGTCAATTTGAACGACTAAGTCAATATAGTCCGAACAGTCTTGCAGGGGATTCACTACTTGGGCTAAGACATCTTTGAGCTCTCCACGTAGACCTCTATAAAACAGCGTAATCCTTTTGTCCTCAGGCCATCGAGTTTCCACTATCAGTCTGTTGAAAGACACAATATAAGCCAAAAGTTCTTGATTACCCTGTCGCAATGAAAGGAGCTCATTGTCCAAGGCCTGCCCCTGTGAATGTCTTGCAAACAGTTTTTCCATACTGAGCTGAAAAGCTTGAAAATCATGGAGAACCGGATCATCTTGATTAACTAGAGGGATCGACCAGTCTGCCGCATTGCCACTAAGGTAAGAAAGCACGAAAGCTACCTTAGCTTGATCAGTTGGAAAGGCTGCTGGCCGGCATAAGAAGTGCAACCGGCACTGATTAATAAATACTGCAAACCTCTTTGGGTCACCAGAAAATCGTTCGGGCGGAGCCAGAGGTACATTCCCAGGTAGGTTGATCTGCACTGGGTTCGTAGAGGATGTTGAAGGAAGATTTGCCCCTGATGCGGGTAACGGAGTTTGTCCGGCTTGTGACTGTAGCAATTGTCTAGCGAGATCGTCTGTTCGCTCCTTGGAAATAATCAGTTCCCTTCTTAGAGCATTTGTTTCCTGACGGGCTGCATGCACTTCTGCTCTTAGTTCCCCAAGTAACTGGGCTAGCTGGTCGGTATCCGAGGTTTCCATAGCGCCTGGGTGGGAGTTTTGCGGTAGGCTTTGCGTTCTGTAACGCTCACCTGATTCCCGCAGAGGCGCCGGTCTTGACTGGGTGAATGCCGAATCTTCAAAGGTGATGTGTAACACACGGTTGGCTCTTTGGGCTGGACCTCTGTGCACTGTATGTCTGACTCGAAGAGTAAGATGTCTGCAGATAGAAAATATGGGATTAATGAACTGGGGTTATTGGGTGCCTCTCTCCTCTTCCCTTTCTCTTCTCCTGTAGAACCCCAAAGGTTAACGCCCTCACCTTAGGTAAGTGAACGCCGAGCTCTCCATCTGCCTCGGGGCAGGGTGCCGTAACCAGTTTCTTCACTGGATAAGGGTGCAGGCCTCTTGACCTCAGAGGACTGCTGTCCGTCGTTAACTGCACGAACGGTAAGTTCTGGGCACTTCAAATGTCTTAAAAGTCTTTTGTAATGATATCTCTTGTTTTGCAGGGTTCCGGCGATGGCGGATGGCCGGCTGATGAGAGTTGAGGATCGAACCCGCGTGAGGAATAGAAGCGCCTGGAAGCACGTAAGTAAGCGCTTGTAGCCTGCTTCACGATGCGCACTAACTGTCCCTTTTATCTTGCAGGTACAAGTTCGGAGCTTTAGAGAAGCTGAAGGGTGCTGGAATACCCACTGGATTTGGCGTGGGAAGGAGTAATGGCACGTGAGTAATAAAGTTGCCCAATGTCTTTAAACGCACCTTCTTTTGTCTTTCAGATGCGGGATGCAGCGCCGAAGGCCTCCGGAGCGTGCGAAGAGCTGGTAAGCTTTTGTCTTTCAGATGCCGGAATGCAGTGCAAAGACCTCCGGAGCATGCGAAGAGTAGGTAAGCCTTTGTCTTTCAGATGCCGGAATGCAGCGCGAGGCGTTGGTGACAGCCGATGGACCAGGTAAGAGATGCGCTGCCACTGAAGACCGTAGTGCTAACCTGTTCTTTCTTTGTCTTTACAGGTGCTGCTGAAGACTGGATTCCAGGATGGTAAGCCTTTGTTCCCTTAGGCCCAGGATCAGAAGCAGAAGACACGATGAGCGTTCTGCTGCAGAGAATGCAGAATAACGCAAAGCAAGATTCATCCATCGTGTGTGGTTTAAATAGCCTCCTGTAGTGCTTAGGTGTCTCCTTCCTCAGCCACGCCTAGGTAAGAAAAGAGTTACTGCTTTCCAGAAGAGTTCCAGTGTTCTGAACCTAGGGAGTGGCTCCTGCCCCACCCAACAGGAAAAGTAGTCCCAAACAGAAGAGGATCAGGGGTTCAACTGGCAGGTAAGTAAGCAGCATGGTCTGCTGCAGGTAAGTCCACCCAAGCATTATGAGCCCGGCGCTTCCAGCGCTGGGACTGGGCATCTTTATGAGCCTGGTGCCACTAGCGCCAGGACAGGGTCCAAAAGGTCCCAATTGGGACTGGCTGGCACTCGGAACCGGGGTTATGGGTCTGCTTCCAAGGGAGTCGGGCAAGTCCTGATCTTTTGGAAGCAGAGATCATGACATAGAGGCTTCAACACCCTACTGACTAAAGCCAAAAACTCCCGCCAAGAACCAAGGCACTTACCTTTTGAGGCCTTTTCAACATTTTCCAACCTGAGTTTTTCTTGTGCCTCCTCACGAATGCATCCCTGCACGAAAGCAGGATGGAGAGCTCCCTAACATAAAAACATAGTTGAGGAGGAGAACGGGGCATGTAGATATTATAAGGGCACTCAGCACGGTGGGAAGGGGTCACCCATAGTATAGTGACCCACACTATATTAATTCCAATTCCCCTTCTGATTTCTCTCTTTTGATGACAGAGGAAATTCCAGTTGAACCAGTATTGGCAGATCACAAGGGTACCCAGACCATTTATGTTCCTGCGTAGATAAGGTATTTGTATTTGTATTTGTTTATTTGTATTGCGCACCTGGCTGTGAGGCATCCAGACACATTTCATGAAGGGTATATAAGTTACAGATAATAACCATCACATGGTACAAAACATAATAAAAACAGAATACAATAATGCGCAAGGGCATCACAATACAATGACAGGGGTGATATACGACACAATAGGCAGACCATCCAGCTTATTGCGATTTTGCGATTTGCAAAAAAATCGCAAAATTTGCCATTTCCCGCAATTGCCGCTATAAATCATTAAATGAGTGCAAAAAAGACACATTAGCTTAGTGTGTCTTTTTTCGCGCTCATTTAATGATTTAGAGCATGGGTGCACAACATACGGCCCGCGGGCCAGTTGCGGCCCGCCATGCCCTTTTGACCGGCCCGCGAGGCACAAAGACTTTCCTAATGGAGGGCGGCCCGCGCGGCCGCCCTCCATTAGGAAAGTCTTTGTTGTCTTCCGGGCCGGTGAAAGCACTGGCCCTCATTGGCTAGCACACACACGCATCACGTCGCTCCTACGAGCCACGTAATGCGTGTGTGCTGCACCAATGGAGGGCCAGCAGCACTACGGCTGGCGTGGCCCATAAGGCTTGATGCCGGAAGGCATTTCAGCCTTGGACCACGCCAGCCGTAGTGCGATTCCAGCTTACCTGCCTGCCTTCCAGCACGTCTCCGGTAAGTGGTCTGTTTGTGTTTGTGTGTCGGGTTTGTTTTGCTTTATGTTTGTGTGTATGAATGTTTGTGTTTTAATGTATTTTGAGTGTATGTTGAGATGCGGGGGTATGGGGGTGTGTCGGATGTGTTTGAATGTTTGTGTTTTAATGTATTTTGAGTGTATGTTGAGATGCGGGGGTGGGGGGGTGTGTCGGATGTGTTTGAATGTTTGTGTTTTAATGTATTTTGAGTGTATGTTGAGATGCGGGGGTGGGGGGGTGTGTCGGATGTGTTTGAATGTTTGTGTTTTAATGTATTTTGAGTGTATGTTGAGATGCGGGGGTGGGGGGGGTGTGTCGGATGTGTTTGAATGTTTGTGTTTTAATGTATTTTGAGTGTATGTTGAGATGCGGGGGTGGGGGGGTGTGTCGGATGTGTTTGAATGTTTGTGTTTTAATGTATTTTGAGTGTATGTTGAGATGCGGGGGTGGGGGGGTGTGTCTGATGTGTTTGAATGTTTGTGTTTTAATGTATTTTGAGTGTATGTTGGGGTGGGGGGGTGTGTCGGATGTGTTTGAATGTTTGTGTTTTAATGTATTTTGAGTGTATGTTGAGATGCGGGGGTGGGGTGGTGTCGGATGTGTTTGAATGTTTGTGTTTTAATGTATTTTGAGTGTATGTTGAGATGCGGGGGTGGGGGGGTGTGTCGGATGTGTTTGAATGTTTGTGTTTTAATGTATTTTGAGTGTATGTTGAGATGCGGGGGTGGGGGGGTGTGTCGGATGTGTTTGAATGTTTGTGTTTTAATGTATTTTGAGTGTATGTTGAGATGCGGGGGTGGGGGGGTGTGTCGGATGTGTTTGAATGTTTGTGTTTGAATGTATTTTGAGTGTATGTTGAGGTGGGGGTGTGTGTCGGATGTTTATGAATGTTTGTAGGGGTTCGGATCTGTATGGGTGCTTGTTTGAGAGTTTGCTGATTTGGGGGGGGGGAGGTTCGGGACTGTATGGGTGCATGTTTGTATGTGTGTTGATTTGGGGGGTGGGGGGTTCGGGTCTGTATGGGTGCATGTTTGTGTGTGTGCTGATTTGGGGGGTGGGGGGTTCGGGTCTGTATGGGTGCATGTTTGTGTGTGTGCTGATTTGGGGGGTAGGGGGTTCAGGTCTGTATGGGTGCATGCTTGAGTGTGTTTGGGGCATAGTGTTTGGTTGGGGGTGAGGGGGCCATGGGGCATAGTGTTTGGTTGGGGGTGAGGGGGCCACGGGGCATAGTGTTTGGTTGGGGGGTGAGGGGGCCATGGGGCATAGTGTTTGGTTGGCGGTGAGTGACAGGGGGCATAGTGTTTGGTTGGGGGTGAGGGGGCCATGGGGCATAGTGTTTGGTTGGCGGTGAGGGCCATGGGGCATAGTGTTTGGTTGGGGCTGAGGGGGCCATGGGGCATAGTGTTTGGTTGGGGGGTGAGGGGGCCATGGGGCATAGTGTTTGTTTGGGGTTGGGAGCCATGGGGCATAGTGTTTGGTTGGCGGTGAGGGACAGGGGGCATAGTGTTTGGTTGGGGGTGAGGGGGCCATGGGGCATAGTGTTTGGTTGGGGGTGAGGGGGCCATGGGGCATAGTGTTTGGTTGGGGGTGAGGGACAGGGGGCATAGTGTTTGCTTGGGGGGTGAGGGACAGGAGAACCCAAGAGAGTTCATTGTTTGGCTAGGTATTATGGGCTTGCAGTTACTGCCACTGCATTGCCCCTGTGTCTTGGCCTCATGGATTCCTTCCATGGAGAAGTGTAGAGTTGTTCCCCCTCTCTCCTGGGGTCATAGGACAAGCAAAAGCAAACCTATGGGCTTCAACCAGGGTTACACTTTTGAATTCAAGCCTATCTGTTTATTTGCTTTCCACTTGTCTGCTGGAAGTAGTGGCACAGCACCATTTCCTTGGAGCTCATCAGGCTGTATCCCCCTTCCCCCACCACATCCAAAATGTTAAGCTGTGGTGACTCGACCTGGCTGTCCTACAGAGCGCAGCCAGACAGAACACATTTTGTTCCTCACTAACAAAAGCCTTGCAATTACTTGGTTTTAGGCTAAAAAAGATGTTAAATGATATATTTTTCAACGTTAGAAAATGCCGCAAAAAACGCAGTTGGGTGCCGCAATTTTTTTCTTTTTTGTGCCGCAATATTTTCCATTTCATGCTGCAATTTTCTGGAGGGTCTGAATAGGAGTAAGATTGCAAGCAAGTGTACAAAGTGTACACAGGATTACATAGGAATACGCAGGTAATGCAGTAAATTTAAAAAATGATAAGAGGGTTCATCTCTGAGTGAGTTGGGGAGTGTGCTCCAGAGTTTAGATGCTAGGACTGGGAAGCTAGACCCCCGTGCTTTCCATGAATTTTAGCCATAATGAGTGTCCTGCAAGGATAATGCAGTTAGCAGCGGTGAGGAAAGGTCTGCATGCTGTGATAAGTTTGCATGTGTAGGCTGATGCAGAGACCACTGCATTAGTTTGTCTCATAAAAGATAAGGTGGAATTGAGATAGATACCTAAGGTTTTTGTGTCATTGGTTACCTTGATGTTGTTACCGTCAATAACAAATGATTTGAAGGCAGAATCCAGTTTATTGAGTCTGAGGTTGGATTCAAGAATGAACAACTCAGTGTTGTCATCATTTAAACAAAGCCCATGATGCACCATCCATGCCTGAGTGACTGTATAGACATCGTTGAGGGCTTTCGAGCTGGTCACGTAGTCACCAGTGATAGGGATGAGTAGCTGGGTGACATCCGCATAATTGGTGTATGTGACAGATATTCAAGAATATCAAAGAGTGGCTTTGTGAACATGTTATAAACTGTCGGAGAGATACAAGACCCTTGCGGGACCCCGCACGGGACTGTCGATGGTTCGGCAGAAGTGGAGGGGGGAAAGACCCTCACGTTCTGTTTGCAAAAAAGGATCTCCTCCAGGAGGTGGCTTCATCAGAGAAGTGGGCTGCAATTTTGAGGTGGTGGCAGAGAATTTGGTGGTTGACCAAATCAAATGCTGCTGAGAGGTCAAGCAGCAGTAATAGGGCTAACTTGCATTTGTCTTTTAGGTCTTCGATTTGCATTTTTAAATCGATGAGGGCAGTTTCTGTCCCGGAAGCCCGATTGTCAGTGACTAAGAAGTTTATTAGATTCTAAATAGTCCTGTATTTGTAAATAGGCAGCACAGTCCAAAACTTTCAGTAGAAAGGGCACCGTGGTAATGGGCCTGTAGTTCGAAGGGTTACTAGGATCTAGTTTTTTATTTTTTTTATTTTTATTAAAGTGATGACCCACGCATCCTTAAGGTTGTCGGAGACAGTCCCTGATTTAAAGGAAGCATTAATAAAGGTAGTGATGAAGGGGCTGGGTCGTGGGCAGCCTCTTTGATGACGGGGGCTGGGCACGAGTCACCTTGACAGTTGGATGGTTCAAGGTTTTTAATGATGTTTTCCACTTCTGAGATGGACAGGGGTGAGAAGCTAAATGGTTTGAAGGAGTGTGCTTGTGACTGAATTTTGTTGGAGTGTAGTGGGTCCAGGAATAGGCTACATTTTTTAGCATTTATCTTGATTTGCAGTGTGGAGATTTTTTCAAGGAGCGCTTTTTGGATATTAGTACACCATGTGGTGTCAGCGTTGCAATTGTCGATAGGGGATATGGGAGATTCAAGTTCTTTAAGAATCTTGAAGAGCTCTTTGGTGTTAGATTCTTCTTGCAGGATATGCTTATTGTAGGTAAGTGTTACAGAATGCAAAGCCATTACTTAAAATACTCTTCCCGAGTGTAATGGAGACTACAGATATAGATAATTTGTCCCAGTTGTTGGGGGAACTACGTGCTGAAGTCCATGCAGCACTGTCTAGAACCAATTCCTTGAGACAAGAGTTGGTAGTTAATAGGGATTGCACTGATGAGTTGGGCCGACAATTACTACAAACAAAGGCAGGACTGGCTTCACTTCTTGGTGGTCTTCCCCCAGTGCAAGCTTCCCCACCAGTGCCCCTGGTTCAGATGGATGTACCAGGAAATATTTTGTTGGCACCCCAGAATGGTTTATGGGGGATCCTAAGCGTTTCACAGTGTTCATCAATCAGTGTCATTTGCATTTCCTGAGCAGGCCAGGGGTTTTTCCATCAGGCCAGTCTAAAGTGGCATTTGTATTATCCTATTTGGGTGGGCATGCTGCAGATTGGTCCATTCCTCTAGTGAACAGGGATGATCCTTTGTTACAACATTTTCCAGGGTCTCAGTAGGAACTAGAGAAACTCTTTGCCATGTCATACACAAGGGAAGGCCTTGAACAATTAATTACTTTCCTTGCGACAAGGCAGCCAAGATTTTCTGGTTTATGTAGCTTCCTTCAATCGGTTGGTAGCAGAACCTAACTGGTCATAAGAAAAAAGAACAACACTCTTTTATCGGGGTTTGTAGGGTAACTAAAAGAGATTCTGGCTCAGGTTGTGAATCCTCCCGCAGGATGTGTGTAATACATTGATCTCGCTATTCAGCTGGACCACCTCTTGCAAGACCGTCGAGTGGATCATACCCGCTCAGGTAACAGATCATACTATGTCTGTCCGAAAGATAATGGGGGCCGCCATACATCTGAGAACCATCCTGAGCCTATGCAATTGAGGGGTATTCTGGGCCCCATCTCAAAGGAGTAAAGGGAGAAGGGAAGACAGCAGCATGTATGCCTCTATTTTGGTTCGGCTGGACATTTCCTTCGCAACTGTCCTGTGAAACCTCCCTGGAAACTGGTAGGTGCCTTGGATTAGGCTGAAAAAGAAGAAAGTAGAGAAGATCAGGTGGAAAACTGCAACGCCCAGCAAGCTTAGAGCTCGGCTTGTCGAGCCAGAAGAAGGAATCTCAGATCTCTCCTTTCGTAGTACCCGTCATTCTGAGTAGCTACCATCAACCCTCCAAACTGCATGCTTTAGAAGCATACATGGACATCGGTGAGAGAGGTAATTACATGGATCACAAACTAGCAAGCAAGATTGGTATTGCTATGTACCCTAAACCAGTGGTTGAGAACATCACAGCAGTAGACGGTACCCAATTAATATCCAGACCAGTGACACAGTGCACTGAGGTTTGCAGCTTGCTCTGCCAGGATGGACATCAAGAAAATATATCGTTTGACCTAATCAGTGCTCCGCAGTTCAAAGTTATCTTAGGTATCCTGTGGTTAGAAGAACACAACCCACAGATTGATTGGCGTGCCAGGACCTTGACGTTGACTGAAGAGTGCAAGAGCTCATGTTACATAGTAGAAGAAGAATCAGGAAAGCAGATTCAGGCAGTATGCAGAGGGAGTCCCACATTGGGGTTGTTGGGAATCGTACCCCAAGTATATCGAGACTTCCAGGATGTTTTTGAGAAGGAACAGGCCAATGTGCTCCAGCCGCATCGGCCCTACGATTGTCAAACCGGTCTGATTTCTGGATCCCAGAACCCGTGTAGCAGAATCTATCCCTTGACGGAGCAAGAAAATATGCATCTGAAGACATATCTTGATAAGTACATTGCTAATGGATTTATCTGACCTTCAAAATCACCTGCAGCTTCTCCTCTATTCTTCGTGTCTAAGAAGGAGGGGGACCTTTGCACCTGCATAGATTATCATGCGCTAAATCAGATCACAGTAAAGAACAGGTACCCACTTCCACTCATTCCAGTGTTGTTGAACCAAGTCAAAAATGCTTACGTTTTCATTAAGTTAGACCTTCGGGGAGCATACCATCTGGTGCGAATCAAAAAAGGCGATGAGTGGAAGACTGCTTTCTACACCAGGTATGGATTATTTGAGTACCAAGTGATGCACTTTGGCCTGTGCAATGCACCGGTAGCCTTCCGGAATTTCATGAATGATGTGTTACGAGAATTGTTACATGTGTGCACAGTGGTGTACATTGACAACATCTTGATCTATTCAGCTTTAGCCCAGGAACACATTGCCCATTGTTCAAGCGGTACTTACTAAGTTACGGCAACATCAACTGTGCGTCATATTGGAAAATGTTCTTTTCATGTGACTGCTGTGAATTTTTGGGATTCGTCTTGTCACTACATGGTATTCAGATGGACAAATGAAAAGTGGAAGCTGTTTTAACCTGACCATCTCCCACATCGGTGAAAGGAGTCCAAAGTTTCTTGGGATTTGCCAATTTTTATCGGCGCTTTGTACCTGGTTTCTCTCAACTTGTCCATCCTATAACGTCATTACTACAGAAACACAGAAAATTCGATTGGACAGTTGAAGCAGAAGAGGCATTCCAGACTTTGAGGAATAGGTTCACAACTGCCCCAGTGTTACGACATCCTCAACTCGATCTGCTGTTTGTGGTGGAGACCAATGCTTCTAGTGCTGCCATGGGAGCGGTACTGTTCCAAAAGGACTCAGACACCAGACAGTTGCACCCAGTGGCCTTTTGGTCTAAGAAGTTTTCGTCAGCAGATTTGAATTATGCTATCGCAGACAAGTAACTATTGGCTATCAAGAATGCATTCAAGGAATGGAGACATCATTTGTTAGGAGCTCAACACACTATCACTGTCCTCACAGACCATAGAAACTTGCAATACTTGCGATCTGCAAAAGCCCAGTCCTCGCGACAGCTCCGTTGGGCTCTGTTTTGTGCGGAATATGATTTTGTCATCACGTAGTGCCCTGGAGAGCGCAACAGCAAGGTGGATGCTTTATCACGCATTGGGGAGGTTGAAGATGTCCATGGAGCCCAAAAACCTGCGAACATCATCCCTGAAGATTTTTTTTTATAGGCTGCTCCGTAGAGGATTTGAAGACAAAGATCTGGCTTAGTATGACAACCTCCAAGTTAGAGGCCTTGTAGTCTAAAGGGCCTCAGTGTTCAATCCAAGAGAACCTACCATACTTCCAGGGGTGTCTTTATCTGTCTTCTCGGGTCCTGCAAGAGCAGGTCATGGCAGATTATCATGGAACGCTATTGGAGGATCAACCTGGGAATTGCTAAAACAACAGCTAAAATTAAGCAATTATTCTGGTGGGCCACATGGCCTAAGGACATTATTGCTTTTGTTCTAACTTATGTAATATGCGCCCAAAATAAAAGTTCAAAGCAAAAACCTGCAGGACTTCTTCAAACTTTAGCTGTTCACCAGCCCCATGGCACACCATCTCAATGGATTTCATTACAGAGTTGCCACCCTGTTCTGGCTACAACACGATCTTGGTAGTGGTGGATTTGTTTTAAAAAATGACCCACTTGTGGCTCTAAAAGGAATTCCGCCAGCATCAGTCTTAACTAAGGTCTTCTTGGAACACATTGTACGTCCACATAGTTTTCTGTCAATTGTGGTCTCTGATAGAGGCAGCCAATTTGTATCCACATTTTGAAAGAGGTGCTGTGAGATGGCCAAGATAGAGGTGCGTTTGTCCACTAGTCACAATCCACATACCGATGGACAGACGGAGTGAACAAACAAAACCATAGAGTAATATCCCCGATGTCTCCTCCATCAAACGGATAACACTTGGGTGGATTTGCTTTGGATTGCGGAGTACACCTACAACAATTCAGAACACGCGTCTACTGGGCATACTCCTTTTTACATTCTTAATGGTTGCCATCCACGAACCGCTTCCTTCGATCCACCAGAGCCATTAGAGATGCCAGCAGTGCAGAGTTTACATGAGAACATTTCCCAAGCTAAAAAGGAAGACTTGGTACATCTGGCTGCAGCAAAGGAGAGCCCAAAAGAAATTTGCTGACAAGCACTGAGGAGACACTCCAGTTTATCAAGTGGGGGACAAGCTGTGGCTAGCTTCCAGATACATCGCTCTTAAGGGGCCGCGTAAATTCCAACCTAGTTTTTTGTCCCATTTCCAGTAGAAGCAGTCATCAATCCTGGAGCTCTGAAGTTGATTCTTCCATCTCAAATGCTAATGCACCCTGTGTTTCATGTTTCTCTTTTGAAGACGATGAGTCCACGAACCAGAATGCAAAAATCCCCAGAATCAGTGATTGTAGAGGGTGAACATGAGTTTAAAGTGAAAGATATTTTAGATTCCAAAGTGGTCAGGAGGAAATTGTTTTATCTGATGGACTGGAAGGGTTTTGGTCTGCAGGACAGAACTTGTGAACCTAGTTCGCAACATTCTTGCACTCCAGCTACTTCAAAGATTTCATCAGAATCATCCGACTAAGCCAGGGCCGAAAGGACCATCCTTTGGAGCGGCCTTGGGTGGGGGGGGGGGGGGGCGTGACTGTCATGATCATCTCCAGGGTTGCAGGTTTTGAGATCAGGTACTCAGGCCAGAAAGGGTTCTTTGTGCAGATCTGTGGGGGCTAGATGGGTATTAGAATGGCGTACCCAGCATTCTCACAATCCTCAGTACCAGAGTTACAGTGGGCTCCCATAGAGATCTAATGGTTAACAATTTCCCTTAAGATGGCAACTCTGCGGGTCGCAGACGAGGTAGCAATAGAGAACTAGTATTTGGTGATGGAGGACTATAAAAGCCCCGCCTGCGCTGTAACACGCGCTTCGCATTAGTTCTGCTGACAGCAGTGTAACGTTACCATCGCTCTGCTCACAGACCTATAAGAACAATAGAAAAGTCATGTTATGAATTTATTGAGTTAACAGAAAATCCACAGACCAAAGGTTCAACGTACCTGACAAGAATTTCCATAGCAGCAGTCCTCCAGCAGGCAAAATCTTCCTCCGAGTTCCGCGGTTCAGTCCACAACTATTCTCCTCAGCCGCAGCTTCACCGTGGAATCCACCGACCTCGGAAAACCTGCAAGACAAGGTACAATAGTTAAAGAAAGAACATTTAAAACATTGTAGCGAGTGAAAATAAATCTATGCGCTTACATACCCAAAGTTTCTATGACCTTTTCCAAGCATTCCAAATCCTGACCTTACAGAGAGGGAACCATTAGCTTGGTAATGAAGGCACGTATCACTGCGCATCTTTCCCAATTACACGTGCATGCTTACCTCAAGAGAAGACTTCATGTTTTTTCTTCGATGACACCCGTGTTTCATCAACAGAGCTCTCTTCTCAGTACAATTTACTCTCAGAGGCTTCAACACCCTACTGACTAAAACCAAAAGCTCCCGCCAAGAACCAAGACACTTACCTTTTGAGGCCCTTTCAACATTTTCCAGCCTGAGTTTTTCTTGTGCCTCATCACCAATGCACCCCTGCATGAAAGCAGGATGGAGAGCTCCCTAACATAAAAACACAAGTGAGGAGGGGAACGGGACATGTAGATATTATAAGGGCACTCAGCAGGGTGGGTAGGGGTGAGCCATAGTATAGTGACCCACATTATATTAATTCCAATTCCCCTCCTGTTTTCTCTCTTTTGATAACAGGGGAAATTCCGGTTTAACCAGTATTGGCAGATCACAAGGGTACCCAGACTATTTACGCACCTGCAGAGATAAGGTAAGCGTTAGACCAGGAAAGGAGTGATGTAGACTGGACGATAGTTAGCCGTGCAGGAAGGGTCAGCAGAGGGTTTTCTTAAGAAGAAGGTGCACAAGGGAGTGCTTTAGGGGGAGGGGAAGACGCCAGTGGCGAAGGAGTGGTTGCAGAAATCAGCCAGGACAGGAGCAAGGGTGTCAATGTGATCCTTGATGGTTTTGGAGGAACAGGGGTGAACCTGTTTTGGCGCGACTTTCCTAGATTGGACTTTTCTAGAAACCTTGTCTGAGGACAACAGTGGAAAGGCAGAGAAGGAGAGAGTAGAGGTGCCGAAGAGGGGCCAGAGGAAGAGCAGGGGATAGGAAGAGAGAGAGGACAGGATGTCCTGAGTTTTTTTAGATGAAATGAGAAGCCAGAGCCATGCAGATGGCCTGGGAGGGGACAGGAGAGGTAGAGACTGCTGCAGGATTGGCCAGCTCCTTGCAGATTTTATAGAGTTTGGCTGAGTTGTTAGATGCCACGGAGAAGCAGGCTTGGATGTGGGCTCTCTACTTGGTGTGGACACAGAGCCGGTATTGACTTTGGAGCAGGCGGCAGGCCAGTTTGTCAGAGGATGTACCAGAAGCGTGCCATTTTCGCTCAGCCACCCTGCACTTCCGTTTAAGGGTAACAAGGTCTGAGTGGGAATGACAGAGGCAGGAATCCACTCAGGGGACATAAAGGTTATACCCTCCCTCTCTCGAACGGTTGGATCTGGGCACGGAGAGGATCTTGTAGCCATCAGGGAGGAGAGTGTCAAAGCTTGTGACAGAGCTAGTCGTGAACCACGTCTCAGGCGGCAGATGTCAGAGGAGTGTTTGACAGCTGAGCGAGTGTTTAGAGTGGCAATATGGAGAAGGTTTCTGTCCTTGAAAGACTTCCGGGGGAGGGGTACAAATCAGAGGTACGCCCTGCGGAGGTGTAGAAGAAGCCTGAGGGGGGGCAGAAGAGGAAGGAGGCAAGGGCAAGGTAGCCAAGGAGGAGACAGCAGGGGAAGGCAAGGAAGCCATGGAGGGAAGAGAGGAGACAGCAGAGGAAGGCAAGGAAGCCTTGGAGTGAAGAGAGGGGACAGCAGAAAAGGAAATTGATGGGGCGCGGGAAGCGTCTCTCAAAGAGGAGAAGGTTGGCTTGAGGGACTTGGACTGAGACAGTACCATTCAGGTAAACATTAATGATGACCTTAGAGGAGTGGAAGGAGGTCGGAGAGCCTCCCACCTGGTGCCACCATTAATGGGAGAGGAAGAGAATGGAGAGAGCACAGAGGCCATATGTAGAGTCCACAGGTCTGGTGAGGGAACGACAAAGAGGATGTCGGTGAAAGTTTGCCTGGAGGAGGCACTGGCATAGGTGTCAGCAATGGGGAGGCCTGGGTTGGTGACCATGATGTCCTTTTTTAAACTTCTTCCTACCAGTGAGAGCAGAATAGTCAATATCGAAGCAGTTAGAAAAGATAGGAGGGACAGAGAGCATCATAGAGTAGGTGGGGAGAAGAGAGAGGAGGAGTTGAGTGGGAAGGGGTATGGCATGTCATGAAATAGTGGTGGCCCTAGCGTTGGGCAGGTTGGCAGACATTATACAAGCAGTTCTTGCCATATTAAAGGAACAGCATCTAGAAAAAACATGACAAAGGCAAAAAATACACAGAACTAAAATTATGGTTGGCATCAGTATCTTCATTGCAAGGCTCATCCATGACGGAATCCACGTGAACCAAGAGTCAATCCATGAACCTGTTTTGAGGCCAGCCTCACCTTCTATGCCCTGTTTCAGTTTATGCAATGTGGTAATTGTCTGTACAAGTGTCTCATTCTCCCCCTCGTGCGCAGGCATGAAGGTGCAACATGAACTACCAATTTTACTACAAACCGTACCCTTCATAGCAGTGTGGAGGTTGCGGACGTAGTGATTCTGTAATGTCATAATCCTCAAAGCACACATTTTGTTCCTAAATGCTAACTCTGAAGAGTTTAGCAACAAAAGCAGTTCAAAACGAGTAATCTGGAGTAATTTTGCATTTGCAATGCCTTGAACACTCGGGGCCAGGAATGAGGCAAAAACCATCTCAGCTTTACTAAAAAGTCTGTACTGTTCAGGAACCCTGTTAAGTGCTTCTGTAGATGTTGCTGAAACATAATTTGAGCAGTTGACCCTACTAGGAAGCGCCATCTTCTTAGGCTCAGAGACGTTTGATGTACTTGTACTGTTCTCATCTGGAAACTCAAAGAATGCAAGGGGCACAGGGGGCAAGGAAGGCCAGATACAGGTTTTAATGCCGTACTTCCAAATGTCAAGTGTTTTTCTGGAACCACGTAGATGGGCACATGCAGTATAGTCAAACTGCACACATCCCGTTAGGCTGGAGGCCATTGCCGATAGGAAATTATTCCACAAGTCCACGTTGTGCCCAAAAATGCAGTTGTTCCTCCAGCCAGTAAGCACAAAAGTGATGGGTGGAAGGTTCTGAATGAATCTGAACCACTGGCATTGCTCTGGGCAACCTTCCGCACCACCGATTTTTAGCCCGTCTGCACCATTGCAAAAGAGGTCCAGCCATGCCTGATTTGCATATGGTTTTTCCCCTTCTGTAATGGCTTCGAAGGCTGAAAAACGATGGCCTGGAGGGTTTCCCAGAGCTATGCCGGTGGTTGTGATTAATTCAAAACCTTCCAGCCATCACCTTTTTGTTTTGCTAAAGTCACCCCGAGTGGGACTGGTATGCCCAGATGTGGGTCCCGAGTCTGCTCGGCCTAGACACCCAAGCTACTCTTCACTGATGATGCCCAACAAGGCTGAAACATGTCTGGGGATGCTTGTGGTCTAGTGCAGAATGGATGTGACCTAGCAGTTCGGGCTCAACTGCCCCTTTTGGGGTAGGACCAAGCCTGATTTGCATATGGTTTTTCCCCTTCAGTAATGGCTTGGCAGGCTGAAAAACAATGATTGAGAGGGTTGCCCAGAGCTATGCCCGTGGTTATGATTAATTCAAAACCTTCCAGCCATCACCTTTTTGTTTTGCCTGTTCCTCCAGCCAGGTCAGCAAGGCGTACTATGAGACTGTGTTTCCCTTAGTGCCCATAGGTATCGTGCCATCACCCTTAAAACACAGAGAAAATCATTTAAGTAGCTGATTCTTAAAAGGTTTATCTGGCTCCTTGAGCCATGCCAGACATCTTATATGATGGTTCAAGATATTTCTACAATCTTCTTTAATTTGCACTACCATTTCATCATTATAATCCCTCATTCCAGCAGCTTTACAACACTTCACCACTTGCTCCGATCGGTTATCTGCAACAATTGATCCTTCAAGACTCTTCTGGTACAACGGACATAATTATTTTCCTGTTCCTTGACATCTTTTCTTAAATACTCATCTTCATCGACAGGAATTACTAAAGCTGTAATAGACTGCCCTTGAAACTGTCCTCTAACCTGACATAAGGCTAGGTGCACCAAACATAGTGCAACTCTAGATTCTCTTTCATCTGGAATAAATAACCTAGGTATGCCATAAGCGCAGGGAATGAGTGAGAAGATATAACAAGATCCTGCACATTTCTCTCTACCCACCTCCTTCATATGCCCAGACTAGACATTCTCTGCAGCAAAACCATGCAGGTTTACAATATTATCAAAATGTTGTTCATCGTATAATATCATAGATTCTGTTTCCATGTCACCATAACAATACTTAATTAAACTCTATAACCCTAGACAGCCCACAATTATTTACATTTAGTCTTCCTGATCCATTAAAACAGAAAACTAAAGAAAAAGGAAAACCTACACAACAAAACATCCTAGAATTCATTTTACACTTGATGTCTAATATACTCAGAATTTTCATTTGTCTTCTACTGGTCGTCTGGAGTGATAGATTTCTTAGACCATACTTAACTTAAATTTGTATCCTTCTCCTTTGTTGGTGGAGGGATTCTGGTGTCTCGCCTCACATTGCTTAGGTGGAACCAAAAATCACCTTGTAGGGGTGGTGAAATCTCTCACTGAACCACTGCACAAAAGTTTGAATTAAATTGGGATCCCCAGGGAGCAATGACTGATGCTTCAATCCGTTGGTGTTGTCTTTTGTTGCACTCAAATGTTGATGAACCAACTCAACCTGTGAAGATATCATTCTGACAGGAAGGTACTCCCTAAACTCATCATCCAGAAGCGCTTCAGATTTTTGAGCATCTGTAAGTGGTATACATATCCTATGCCCTGTGACTATTTGATGTGGGGAAAGGCAATTATCCTTCCCCGCTGGTTCCTCCAATGAAACCAGGCCACTGGTAAGGAGTATAGCCAATTATTTCCTAACTCACTATACAATTTAGAAATCTTCAGCTTCAACAAACCATTTAATCTTTCCACAATTCCATTGGCCTGAGGGGGGTACACCATGCACATTCTGTGCTTAATCCCCAAAAGTGAAGTAATCTCCACAAAAAGTACATTAAAGAAATTAGTTCTATTTTCAGACATCAAAACTTCACAGATTTCCCATCTTGGAAATACCTCCATCAGCGAAAATGTGGTGTCGATTTGTCATCAGGGTGTACACAGGGACCAGCCTTGAGCCATCAGGGAAGTTAACAAATGAACAGATCAAGGTATAAAAAATTACTACACCTCTGAAGCATGTCCACAAAGTCAATATGCAACTCCCGGAAGGGTCCTGAATGTGGGGATATGATTCCTCTCATTGCTTTTATCGTGTTTCCAGGATTGAACCCTCTAAACCCAATACAATTGCCTTCAATTTTACTTACCTGCTATGGTAAGTTTGGTATAAACCAACTTTCCTGGAGCTCTGCTGCTATTTGTCATCGAGCAGTGTGCACCGGGTAATGTAGTTGCTTCAGAGCCACAAGAAGTAATACTACAGGCATCACTACATTCCCCTCCAGCTCCTGTCTTCACATTAAATCCATGGGTGAAAGAGTACCTCCCCTATTGATATGATATGATAGTTTATTTTTATAGCGCCTATACACAATGTGTTTCAAAGTGCTTCAAGGCAAGGGAGGGAACAAGGGAAAAAACAATGACATTCTTAGAGGCCATGAACAGTAAGGATGTGAAATTAACTATCGTACTCGGCCTGGTGACATTTCAGATAGTCAAAGAGCTAAGACATAGATAAGGAAGGGAGAGGGAGAGTGGGAAGGAAATGGAAACAGACAGGCGACTACCATCCTAGGCCTGACAACATTTCCGGTAGGGCCGGAGAAAATAAAAGGTGAGGGAAAGGGGTGCAGAATGGGAGGGGAGGAACAAAACAAGCGACTATTGTACTGGGCCTGACGACATTTCAGATAGTGCTGGGGGGACAAGTAAGGGGAGAGGGGAGGAGACAGGTGCGGTTGCTATCATACTAGGTCCAGGGACAATTCAGATAGAGTAAGTAATAGAAGAAGGTAAGGGGAGGTGATAGGAAAGGAAGAGGCAGAGAGAACAGAGAGAAAGCAGTCAAAAAGAGTGGAGTAGCAAGAGAGGAGAGCAAATACAATTGCAGAAGTCAGTAGTAGCACATAATGTTGCAAGCCAGGATACAAGATGAAGATGGGAACATAATGATTCAGGGCCACCATGAGTACAAGATGCAAAGGAAGTCCAGCTTGAGAGTTGAGAAAGGGTGACGCACCATGAATCAATGAAGTCCTTAGAGTCAAATCCAGCACTGTCCAGAAGACGGTGATGGTGAAACCCGAATGTATCACGACAGACTTCTGCAGAAGTAGGCTGGAGGGGGAGGGGAGCAGGGTGGAAGAATCAAGTAAAACAGGCAACACCTGTGTGTGAGAAGGGGGGGCACAAGGGAACATCACAGGGATCTTCACCCAGATCTCTTTATCCTCCTTTGATGCTCTCTCCTGTAACTCAACAATTTGAAGCAAAGGGACTGCAGGATAGGGTACTGGCAACTGTACCTGCTGGGACACTACTTCTGTGTTCTGGGAATATGAAAAATGTAAATATGCTGCCTCTCTTTGGCTGCCTTGTCAGCAGCACTATTTCCAAGTGCTATTTTGTCAGTATTAATAGTGTAACAAATAGTTTGCTGAGGACTTGAGGAAGGAAAACTCCCTCTTAGTACTTCCAACTGCTCCTTCAAAGTGTAACCTTTTCGCCTGGCTCTCTGATAAGCGCTCTACCACTCACATAGCCTCTTGGCTCCACTTCTGAGTCTGCTGCGTCCTTGGGAGAACTGTTCCTTCTTGTCCCCAGTCTTGCTTTCTGAGGGCTTGGTATTTTGGTAGGAATCCTCTGCCAGACTCAGCCATGCAGCCTCCATCCTGGCTTCCCAAGAGCAACCTTTCGCTCTTTGTCAGCAGCCTCCCTTTATGCACATGGGAGTGGTTAATTGGCTGCAGGTGTTTGGATAGGGTTGGGTCTGCCTGGCTTTGCCTGGCCTCATTAGTGGGACAATATGGATGGATCCCATCAGAAGTCATGTCCCTTTTAGTTTTATGTGAGATCTTCCTCATCTCAGTAGAGTAAGAAGGGCAAGAATTATGGGAGTTGTAGTGTCTTATTAATTTGGAGGGTATAAGTTTTGTGATGTATCAAGAAAAGGAGGTATTTTTCTTAAAGGTCTAGAGGAGGGGTGGTCTTTTCCATTATTAGCAATATGACCATAGAAGGGGAAATGAGAATTGTGCGAGTAAGGCTCTGGAAGGTGTCCGATGACAAAGAGCCTTTCTTTAACTGTGTCCCTAAAGGGAAGATTTGCTTGTTCTTAAGGGTATCCTCGTTTGATTTTCCTGTGAGGGTTGAGGCTGAGTTGGAAGAGAGCCAATTCAACAGCAGCCTATGAAGGCTGTGGGAATATCAGATAAGGAAGTTGGAACAGGGGAGGGGGAATACCATGTCTCACCATTGGGTGTTCCATCCCCACTCCTCAAGAATCTCTCACCCAGGTGATCCTCCCTCGCTTGTATGCCCCCAGGTTCGGGATACAAAAGCGATTGCCCTCCCCATGCCACCTGAATAATAGATCCCTGAGGACTGGGTTGTGAAATACCCTCTGGTTTTTCACAAAGTCCAACCCCCTTCTTGGGTTTCTTTCTGCAAAACACACAACCCTAACATGGGTTTCCACTTGGTCACAGATCTGCAATGTTAAATCTGACATGCATGGTTTATGTATGAACACTTTATGAGGCTATAGAGAGATAATAAAAGGCTCTTTTGATCGGACACTAATTCATTTTTCTAAACACTCTCACGCCTTGCATATGTATTCTTGGCATCCTCTCACACCCTTTAATCATGCAACCACCATTCCAATCCTTCTTGCCACCTCCCATTATACTTTTTCCCTTGCTAATCTATTTGACCTTCTCATAGGCCTGTGGTCATTTGCGCTTCCAGTCACCCTTTTACAATTTTAACCACTAATCCAAGATTGAGACTGCCTGGTGGCAGATGCTTCTTTGCCCATCCACTCAACAATTTCCAAGCCCAAACACTGGGCTGATCCTCGTCCTTCTATTTCAGCTTCAAATAGCCGCTCCCATTTTGTTGCAGCTTTAACCCCTTTTGCCCTTGGTCAGCCAGTCTTTCAAACAAGTGTGTGTGCATGTTTATTTTTATGTACGTGTGTTCAAAACTACTGCATCCCCTCATAATGGGCTCCCCTTTCAAGAGGCTTTTTCCACTTTCTATGAAGCTCTGCACTTTGGATCTCATTGTGCCAAGTTGCACAATGTGCTCCCATATTATTTGCACACAATCTTCATTATGTTGCTACATGTATGCAAATCTAAAATTTAGCACACTAGACGCAATACACTTAAAGTAACCATTAACAAACCTCAATTAACTAGCCTAGATACATGCAAAACTGCAACCTTGTAACAATATTGCATCCATTCTTAACATTAATATGGTGCGTGCACTATGAATCCCTCCTTTCTCTTGAGATAAAATCCATCTACACCAACAACCTCATGGCCGGGTACTGACAAATTGGCCAGATTGATCCTGCAAAGGTGAGGTCAGCATTATCAACACCAGAAGGGCAACACCAGTTCACTGTTATGACCTTTGGATTAAAGAATACCCCTGCCACCTTTCAGAGGATGGTAAACCAGGTATTCTCAGGACTGGATGAGTTCAGAATTGTCTACCTTGACGACGTTATAGTATTCAGCCAGACCTGGGAAGAACACCTATCCCATCTGAAATAGGGGCTTCAAGCCATGCAGAAGGCTGGCTTGACTATCAAGGCCTCCAAGGGCCAGACAGCGTGATTTACCTGGGACACCAAGTGGTTGGCGGTAAAAAACAACCTCACCAGGCCAAAGTCCAGGCAATGGTGGATTGGGGCATCCCCACTACCAAGATTCAAGTGAGAGCCTCCCAGGGCCTCACAGGTTGTTACAGGCACTTGTCAAGGTGTATGGGACACTTGCCCTTCCCTTGAATTATATATCTTCTAAAGAAAAATGCTGAAGAAGGTCACCTGGACGGCTGCCTGTCAGACATCCTTACAGAGTTTGAGGGATGGCCTATGCAAAGCTCCAGTTCTCAAGATCACGGATTATGGAAAAGAATTCATAATACAGACAGATGTCTGCGAATTCGGAATTGTTGCAGTATTAGCTGAACTCTGAGGGGGTAGAACAACCTTGTGCATACCTGAGTAGGCGCCTGACCAAGTGAGGGGCGCAATTGGGCCACTATTAAAAAGGAGGCATTTGTGGAATTTTGGGAAGTACGCAAGCTGAAACCCTACAACTTTGGTTCTCACTTCACTGTCCAGACGGTCCATAGACCACTCCGGAATCCCAAGGTTACTGCTTCGTGCCATATCTCTACAGAGATTGGACATGGATATCCAACACAAAGCTGGGTTACAGCCCTCCAGTGCAAATGGCCTCAGTAGGTATTTTGTCAGGATGAGTCAGACTCTTAGAAGGGAGAGTCTCAACATTTCTGGTTGGGGGCGTGTGAGTAATGGCCATCCGTCAAGGATGTAAAAGCCCTGGCCTTTTTGATTTTTATTAATTCATCATCATCATATTAACTTTATTCGGAAGTAAAATTCCATAAAAGTTATACAGTACATATACAAAATCAACCATATTATAAAAGAGTTCAAAATCATCAAACATGATTAATACTCAATTCCTCTTAACAACCAGTTAATTATTGCACACTCCTCAAGAGAAAGTCTCCTGTCTTCCATGCACTTGACAGATAAGTGGAAAACTGCAAAGTTAACATTCACAGTTTTTGCATTTTCACATGTATGTTCTGTCGCAATCATTGTTAATCAATTATACAAACATGGTTTTAAGTTTCTTCTCCTTGGAACATCATAATGTAGGCAAATAAAAAGAAAGTGCTGCAGTTTCTGTCATGGAGGGGCAGAAGGGACTGTAAGGATGCAGAAGTAAGGCTCAGACACAAAGGTGGCATAGGTTTAGTTATACATTTTTATGAACTAGTAAAAGGGTTGGAAAACATCCTCTCTGCCCTTAAAGCTAAGAGGGGCTTCACAGCCTCAAAGAAATCTAAGGAAAATGTCAGGATGTGAAATAAATAGTCAGCCACTGTTGCGTATAAAAACCCTGCCTCCGACTCTAAGACTAATAACTTAAATCTAATCTGCAAGGATGCTACATTCACAACTAAACTGATAATGCCAGTTCTTGCCAACAGAAAGTTCCCAATGTCTTGGGTTGTCAATAAACAAAGACAATTCTACTTTTCCACAAAGTAGTATTTGAATGACCAGGAATTACCTCCTTTCCCTTGGATTCTTTCTTGGTCCACTTCACAAGTTAGGACCTTGTTTCCTCCTTATGTGGTTTCCTGTACTTTGCAAAATAACACCAGAAGTAAACACAGTGTTCACTCAGCCGGGGGAGGTGTCTCCATTCCCTGGACGTACCAAGCTTTCCCAAAGATGCACAACAAAAGTACCCAGATTTTCCAGTGTACACCTCTTCTTTGTTCACTGAGGATTTATGTCTGGTTCACTCTCCTGGCAACCACACTACAGGAAATTATAATGGATATTCTCTTCCTTTGAGTGTTTTCTTGACTGAAATTCAACTTATTCTTAGACTTTCAAATGTGTGCAGGTCCCAGACTTGCACTGATGTATTATACCAGCTCGGTGTACTCTCCTGCCAAGCATAGGTGTCTTCTTTGTCTGTCTCGTTTCTTTCAGGGTCCCCAACCCTCTGATTCACTGGCTCTTATATGGGTGCGGGTTCCAGACTTTCTATAATGCCTTTTGCCTGCTTGGTTTACTCTCCTCCCAACCATACAACTGTTTCTTTCTCTCTGTTATACTCAGGGTCCCAGAGCCTGTTATCCTATGCTCAGTAGTTCCCCAATTCCTCACGGATGTCTAGAACCTCTCGGTGTGCCCGCGTGCCTGTTTGTCTGGTTTATGTCTTTCGAGCGGCGATGCTCTGCTGTGAGGACCAGATAACATTTGGGTGTTCACTCGGGATAGCAGAGGCTCCACTGGTTACTGCTTAATTTGCTGGCTGTGGTTTCATATTTCAGCAGCGTTCGGGTATCTTCCCTCATCACCGTTTGCTCCGCCTGCCACTGCTTTCTTCTAAAGCTACGGTTTTGGTCTCTGGCAGCTCACTGGATTTTGGGACAACCAGAGGGTTATTTGGGGAGCAGTCGGCATAGTCCCTTCTTCTTGGATTACCTTTGTGCTCCCATTTGCCTCTGTGCATGGTGTCTCGTGGTGCGTCTCCCTGCTCATCGGGACGGCGTCTCCCGGGTTTCCTCCTCAGAGGATGGCTCTCTCGATGTTGGTTTGCCTCTGCTCTTTTATATTGCCTTTGACCAATCAGGTGTCGTGGGAGACCAGAACGTTCACTCCGGTTCTCTGGAGTGATCCTCGTTCTTTTTGTCCTCCTCTTCTTCACAATACTTGCAATGGTACTATATGGAAATCAAATTGTGTTCTCTGGTGCCTTAATCCGGTCTAACATATTAGGTTGGCTGACTTTACAACAAAAGATATTGGCACTGGATGGAATTAGGGAAGAAGAGTTTGGCTTTGGCAAAGGGGGAGGGTGTACTAATGCAGAGGTATTCCGCGTTCTCAGGGGATGGTCATCCCTAATACCATTAGGGCCTACCTCTCCCATGCAATACTCTCCCTGTGCACCACCACCAGGGGGACTGTTGTACTGTGGACACACCACTCTGACCCAGGGGAAAGGTCTCCCCCTCAGATTTGTCACAGCACATAGGAGACACATTACTATCCCATTTTGTTTTTACTGTAGTGAGCTGTACATTTCCAAGTCGCATCCTCATAAATGGGCTGCGCTTCAGAGGATCCGCTACAAAATGCAAGTACTCCTCCATCATAAACGCATTTTTGCACAGCAGATACTCATAGCACATAGACAGGTTTAGGCACTTTGTGACATATTCACCCCAAATAAACTGAGTATAGGTATCAACAACAGTAGTTTTGTGGGTAATGTTAACAGTCTCGGGGGTTTGTCCGGAGTTCGTTCAGACCCAACTTGTAAACGAGCTCCTTTATATGGCAAAACCATCCCAGAGAGTTAACATTATTGTGAGACAGCACATCTTTAAGTGCTTCACGAAATTTCATATGGCACTCACGCGACCAAATACGTACCCATAACAGAATCAGCTTGAGGGCAATCAAATCTAAATTGGAAAAAAAGCATTGATTCCTTATAAAAAGGTATATTAGGAGAGCATCCCGGGATCTGCAATAGTCTTTTCAAGAAAGTGTTCTCTGTCACACCAAGAGCACTGACCTTGTTTGAACCCCAGATTTCTGCTCCACAGAGGGCACCGGCCAAGACTTGGGCTCTATAAATTTCCACAGCAGGAGCCACAGAATTACACTTTGCTCTATCAGCAAAGGTCAAAATGCCATTACATTTTCTCCCCAAACTTACGTCCGCCTACGCCAAATGGTTTTCCCATTCCCGTCACTGGAGATCTTAACACCAAGATCATTAAATTTGCTGACTTCTTCGATCAGTGTCCCATTGACTTCAAGAACCATGCTACCCCAGTACCCCGATTTCTGCCACACTTCGTACATTTTGTTTTGGAGGCATTCACCTCCAAACCTTTTAAATGACAGAATTTGACAACATGGGCAACCTGTTGGCTTGATCCTATAGGGTGCATGAGAGGAGAACAATATCGTCAGCAAAACACAACATTCTGATTTCCTCTCCAGTTAGCATGGGGCCATCTGATTTACTCATTGGAAAGTCCGCTAATACTCCATCAAAAAAAGATGAAAAGGTAAGGGTGCAAGTTTATACCCATGCTTTACTCCCTTCATTACCCCAAAGATGTAGTGTTCTGAACCCCAAGGCCCCATCTAACTTTGGCTGCAGAATCGACATAGAGCTCCTTGATTGCTTTCAATAAATTCAACAGGACCCCCTTGTCAATTAAGCCATCAACAGAGCTAACCTTGCAATACTGTCAAAGGCAGCCTTCAAATCAACAAACCAAAAGTAAAGACTGCCCTTGTTTAGCTTCATATATTTGTTGTGAATTAGGCTCAATCTTAGTATCTGATCTTTGGTGCCCAAGCATTTTACAAAGCCCACTTGGAGGTGCCTCAACACATTCTGTAGCAAAACAAAACAGGTGATGGCTGGAAGGTTTGAAATTAATCTTAACCTCTGGGACTGCTCTGGGCAACCCCCCAGACCATCATTCTTCGCCTGCCAAGCCATTACAAAAGGGCAAAGATGATTTGCAAATCCGGATTGGTCCCATCCCGAAAGGAGCAGTCCAGCCCAAACTACTTGGTCACATCCCTTCTGCAAAAGACCCCAAGCATCCCCAAACATGTTTCTGCCTTGTTGGGCTTCATCAGTGATGAGTAGCTTGGGTCTTTAGGCCCACCAAGCACGGGACCCATGTCTGGGCATACCTGTCCCACTCAGGGTGACTACAGAAAAACAAAAGGGGTGATGGCTGAAAGGTTTCGATTTAATCTCAACCTCTGGCATTGCTGTGTGCAACCCTCCAGACCACTGCTCTTTGCCTGCCAAGCCATTACAAAAGGGGAAAGAACATGGGCAGTATTCGTGGTGCACATGTGTACGATGGAGAGGGTCTTGAATTTAATCCTTTCACGGATCGGGAGCCAGTGGGCGTCCTTCTTGGCCTTTGTGACATGGTCGTGTTTGGACAAACCTACAGCGGCTCGGAGGGCATTGTTTTGGATGGTTTGTAGCTTGCACAAGTTACATTCAGAGGTTCCTACAAAGAGAGTGCTACAGTAATCAAGTTTGGCTCCAGTGATGGCTCTTGCTATGGTGAGTCGGTTGTTTGTGGTGAGGAATAGTTTTGCGGTGTAGGTAGCGGAGGAAGCAACGGCGTTGGCCTGGCGAGAGAGGTCAGGGGTTGCGTCTATCTAGATGCCCAGGGTTTTGGCTGCAGAAGTTGTTTGGATCTGGTTGGGGCAATGCTGCGGAGAGTGGAGAATGCGAGCCTACAATGAGAATCTCTGTTTTTTCATTGTTGAGGCATAACTGATGGGTTGCCATCCAGTTTTGACCAATCTCATAAACTGAGTTGATGGTTGTGGTGTCAAGGTGATGGAAACCAGAGACGGGGAGGAGGATTTGGGTGTCCTCGGCATAATTTGTGTAGGATATGCTGAGGGCATCTAGATGATCACAATGGGGGTTGGTATAAATGTTGTACAGGGTTGGGGAGATGCAGGACCCTTGTGGGACTCCACAGGTTACTGGTGTCGGTGGGGCAGCATAGTCGGCCATAAAGACATGGGAGGATCTGTCTGCTAGAAAGGATCTGATCCAGTCTCTTGCTGCTGGGGAGAAGTTTGCTGTTGTGGTGAGGTGGTGGCAAAGTGTGTGGTGGTTGATGAGGTTGAATGCTGCTGACAGGTCCAGCATGAGGAGTAGGGCGAGTTTGCCTGAGTCTTTCTTATCGTCTAGCAGTTTTTTTGGGTCTAGTAGGGCGGTTTCGGTTCTGTGCCTAGGACGGAAGCCTTGTTGGTGGGTGCCCAGGATGTGGTTGTCCTCGAGGAGTTGTTGGACCTGGATATATGATGTGCGGTTGAGGATTTTAAGGATGAAGGGTACGGTGGTGATGGGGTGGAAGTTAGTGGGGATAGTGGGTTCAAGGGAGAGTATTTTGTCAGGACAGTTGACACAGTTTTTGTTATGAAGGAGGAATTGATTATAGATGTGATGATGGGTGTAAGCGTCTAAGCGCAGCCTTTAGTGATAGGGGCCAGACAGGCATCTCCTTTGCATCGGGAGGGATTGAGGCCTTTCATTATGTTTGACTTCGGGTTCCGATACCGGGCGAAAGTTAAATTGGGGAATGGGTCGTCTGGTAGGACGAGTGAGGGGCGAGGTGGTAGCTGGTGGTGTTTTGGTGAGGATGGGCAGTTGCTTAGTGCAGAGTTTCTTGGCGCGGAAGACAAGGAGTTTGGGGCTGAACCAGGTATTCTTTTTTAAAGCTTGTTTGGCTTTGTGCTTTTTAAGCGGGGCTAGAGTTTCCACAGCTAGAGCAATGGTGTTATTGTACAATTTGACCAGGGTCTCTGGGTTCTTGTCCGTGTTGGACGGGATTGTGAGGGCTTAGAGGAGGGGAGTAAGGCGGTCCTTGTTAAGGTTTTTGGTGCAGCGGGATAAGGTTTCACTGTGTAATGGGGGTTGGGACTCTTGTTGATGGGGAGGTCGAATGTAATGGTGTGGTGGTCAGACCATGGGTAGGTGTAATGTAGTTAAAGTCGGCAATCCAATCGAGGGTGCCGCCATAGATGTTTAGTGGTTTGCTGGGCACAACTTATGTGATTGAGGGCAGTGGCTAGGCTTTTTGCATCATTGAGGCAGAGATTGAGGTCTCCCAGGATTAGGATTTCTGAGCTGGGCTTGATGGTGGGGTTGATGATAAACATGAGGTCTTCCTCGAAGGAAGCGATGGGGCCTGGTGGCCGGTAGATGGGATCGAGGTTGAGCGTGTCGGTGTGTGAGAGAGTGAGTTTGGTGGACAGCATTTCGCAGTTTGGAATTGGGCTAGAGTTAGTAGCCCCGATGGTGATGGTATTTATGTAGATAAGAGTGATTCCGTCGCCTCTGCTGCGGGTTCTGTCATTGCGCATGATGGCATATCCTGGGAGATAGTGATGAAAAGAGCAGGGCCTGCTGCAGGGTGGAGCCAAGTCTCACATATGGCAAGCAGGTCGAGATCATTGGATGTGAGGAGGTTGTGGACCACGAGGCCGTGCACAGGGACTGATCTGGCATTGATCAAGGCACATTTGAGTAGCTTGTTAGGAGACAAGTGTGTGTCAGCCCTGCATGCCCAGTTCAGCTGTGGAAGGGTTATATGTATTCTCCCCAGACAAGCTGGACCTTGCCATATCATCAGTCATATAGCCTGGGTGATTGCGTTCCTAGAAACAGCAATCACAGGGCACACACATTCACAACAGGCGTGTCCTTGCACCAGGGTGTTGCATATCTAAGGGCCTTTGATCCTATTGAGAAGGGAAAGGGGCGGGGTTAGTGTAGACAGGGAGAGTTCTTAAGTTGAAGGAGGATTCAGCCATCTTCTTTCTTCCTGACTTTTCCTCTCCTTCCCTTCTCCTCCACTAGCACAAAGCACTTTGGGTGCTATGTCAGAGGGGCATTTTCTTTCCAGAACAGAGATTGGACCCATAAAACAGCCTAGCTTTAGTCCATTTGTTAAGATGGATTTCTAAACTCTGAACTGGTGGACAGAAGTTTAGGAGGCCACCCTTGGTGTAGTGAAACAGGCTAACCTTCTGCACAAGCCAGACCACTCTAGGTAGCTTGGCAGGGGATCAAGACTAAGGGCCTCATTACAACCTGTCAGGTTAGGACCGCGGTGATTCCGTGACGGCGGTAACAAAGTTTCCGTGTTCCGCAAGGTTGCAGAAAGACCGTCCGATTACGTGCTGTCGGTCGCACGCACCACATGGACGCAGAAACGTTGTTGCCGCCATCACGGAAAAAGCCACGGAAATGGACATAGCGCTGCCACAAGTAGCACAAAACCCGTGTACGCCTCCGTCGCCACGGACACGGAACCGGAAATACCATGATCGCCAAAACAGGAAACAGAGAGGCGGCCATCATATAAAGCACAATCCATTGCCATCCAGAGTCAGCACAAGCAGAATCCACACTGTGAGAAGGCAAAAGGGGCCACCAGCATGTCTGCCAGGATTCCAGCTCAGAGGCAGCGCAAACAGTGCTTTAGTGAGGCGGAGCTAACTGTTCTGGTGGAGCATATAGTGGAGCATGCAGAGATGCTGTTCAGTGCCGATCAACGGCGTGCTACACAGCAGCGAAGGAAGGAAGTGTGGGCGGAAGCAGCACGCAAGTGTACCGCTTTGGGCGTGACTGTGAGGAGCGTCAAAGACTGCCACAAGCGGTGGGACGACCTCAGGCTGAGGGTTCGGAACCTGATCTCCACACACCGCCAATGCAGCAGTGGGACAGGTGGAGGACCCCCTTCCCCACTGAGGCTGCAAGCATTGGAGGAGCGTTGCAGCAGTGTCCTCCACCTTGAGGGCATCCATGGGATCGGGGAGGCTGAGGCAGGAGTGAGCCCACCTGCAGATGCTGGTAAGTGGTGAAACATGAATGCCACATGAGAATATGTTGATGGCATGACTGGGCCAAAGGACCTATTAACAACCCCCCCCAAAGCAGTGCATCACTGGGCCAAAGGACCCATTAACAACCCCCCCACCCCCCCAAAGCAGTGCATGACTGGGCCAAAAGGACCCATTAACAACCCCCCCCAAAGCAGTGCATGACTGTGCCAAAGGACCCATTAACAACCCCCCCCCAAAGCAGTGCTGACTGGGCCAAAGGAACCATTAACACCCCCCCCCCCAAAGCAGTGCATGACTGGGCCAAAGGACCCATTAACAACCCCCCCCCCCCAAAAGCAGTGCATGACTGCGCCAAAGGACCCATTAACAACACCCCCCCAAAGCAGTGCATGACTGGGCCAAAGGACCCATTAACAACCCCCCCCCCCCAAAGCAGTGCATGACTGGGCCAAAGGACCCATCATGATCCGTATGGCAACCAATATCACAACAATGCATACCCCCAACAATCAGATGCATGTAACTAACCCTATTGAATGATCAACCTGTATGATGCATGTGATGCACCCATCAGCCACCACCACAACACTAATTGCATATCCTCTGTGTCCCCACAGCCGTATCAAGTGACAGTGATACTGCACAACAGGCCTGGCAATCTGCACCGGCACGTGTCCAAGCCACCGCCCCTGCACAAGAGGATGCTGCCAGCAGTTCGGCATCTCTGCCCCCAGTACCAACTGCAACAAATGTTCCGGCCACCACCACCGACATCCCCAGCGTCTCCACGCTGCCTGAGGCAACACAGGTGCCACGGGAACCCATCATGCCCACCCAAACCAACATAGAAGGCAGCTGCACTGCAGAGGAGGCGGCCTGTAGTGACAACAGTGCCCTGGAAGAGCACTCTGATACTGGGCCACAGGGGGAGATGCCCACATTTGATGACCTGGGATCCTTCCATTAGCTGGAGTTTAGCCCCACATCACTCCGTAGTCCCATGAGGTCACCCACCCCATCTATGGCAGAGCTTAATTCCCGCATGCAGCAGATGGAGGAGCAGCAGGCTACCCTCACCCAGTTGGTGGAGAAGCAGCTCGAGGAATCTAGGCTGCAGAGGGAGTGCTACAGCACGTCAGTGCGTCGCCTATCAAGGTCCATTGGACGCTTTGCCAGCACTATTGTCACCCTGGCACCCCATGTGCGGGAGGGTAATGACAACACCTCCAGGCTCATAGAGTCCATGTTGATTGGGCAACAGGCAAATATTGCATGTATGCCATCTATACCTGATTTTGTGCCATCCAATACCACCACCCCATCCAGCTCCACTACTGCCAGTCCAAGGAGGCGCTCGAGTCGGCTAACAGGGCTCTTGGGCAAGGATGCACAGGCACAGAAGTGCACACGGATGTGATGGCATGTGTGTGGGGCACTGCAGGACACATGTGGACTTGAAGGGTGTGAGGGGTGGGTACGTTTGGGTGGTGGGGGAGGTTGTTTTGGGTGTTTGAACATTGGGGCCTGGGTGGGGGTGGGTACGTTTGGGTGGTGGGGGAGGTTGTTTTGGGTGTTTGAACATTGGGGCCTGGGTGAGGGTGGGTACGTTTGGGTGGTGGGTGGGCACGGGTGTGCAGCTTCCCTAACCATTGCACCTCCTTCCCTGTTGTTAATTCATCAATATATCATCATTTGAAATCAAAACATACATGTGTGGACATCTATCATTTCATTTGCAGTACAACAAATCATTTATTGTCATCACCATGTCCATGCATTGCTGTGAATGTGCTGTGTCTCAAAAATAAATGCAAATCAGTTCATCCCGTGCTCTTTGGCCATCAAGTGGAACCCCAGGGGGAGGTGGTGCCATCCCATCCCCATCCCCATCTCCATCTCCATCTCCATCCCCATCCCCATCTCCATCCGCATCTTCTTCATCTGCGTCTGGGGGCATTGGGATGTTCCTGCGCAGGCAGAGATTGTGCATCATGGCACATACGAGTGTTATTTTACCCGTCTTCACTGGGCTGTACAGCAGTGATCCGCCAGATCTGCTCAAACAGCGGAACCGGGCCTTCAGCAGTCCGAATGTCCTCTCAATCATTCCACGTGTGCGGACATATGCGCTATTGTACCCCTCTTCATGCCTGTTCCTTGGTCTCCGTACAGGTGTCATCATCCATGGCGTGAGTTCATATCCAGCATCACCTACATGGGATGTAGATGGGGGGACATGTCAGTGTTTGTGGTATCATGTCTTCATCTGATGCTGTGCTATCTTGTATCATTGTTCATTCATGCATGTGTGCCATGCAGTGGTTGGAAGTGTTTATTGGCCATCACAGTGGATGTAGCCAAATGGATATTGACCTACACATTTACGTGCATGGGTACTCGGCCCTGTGGGTGACATTTGATTGTGAGTATGGAATAGTGCAGTGATGTGCACACATGGCAGAGTCACTCCACTGTAATGAAGTAGTTAATGCAGGACGTCTCATTTACAGGCATCATGTGCATTGGGAGGGCAGTGTTCCATTTGTGGGTGCGTGTTTGCAGTGGCACAAGGTGTATGGGACAGTGACAGTATCGGCTGTGTGTGTCATGTGGCAGGGTGTGTACGGGAACACTGTGTTGACCTGTCATGTCTTCCTTTGTGATGTTTGGGATCCGCTGTCTATTTGGTTGATGGCAGGGGGGGTGATGCATGTGCGGTCACAGCGGCACACTCACATTGCTCATTGGCCTGGAGACACACACACCACTTAAACAGGGTCGGAGCATTGTCAGCTGTACTCACCTAATAGCCATGTGGTTTGTCCAGCATAGCGTTCCATGTACCGTGGCAACATGGAATTCCGCAGTACCATTGAGTCATGGGTTGAGCCTGGGAAACGTGCGCAGCAGTGTGTAATCAGTAGCGTGGCATCACATACCATCTGTACATTGAACGAGTCATACTGTTTCCTATTGCGGAACACCATCTCAATTGCCCGTCGTACTGTCAGCTCAATGTGGGTGCAGTCAACTGCACCTATGCAATTTGGCATGCCTGCTATGGCATGGAAGGCCAACTTGGTGGCAATGACCTTGGGGAGGGTACGGGGTAGGGCAATGTGTTCCGACACATGGCGCAACAGGGCATCCAGTACCTGTACCAGGATTTTTGAAAAACAGGGTTGTGATATGCCGTGCAGCTCACCGACCCTGTGTTGATAGGTGCCAGTGCCAAGGAAATGCAGCACAGACACAACCTTCAAGAGGGGGGGGGGGGGTGGCGGTGGGGGTGTCTTTGTGGCTGCTGATTTGTACTCAATCATGGCAGTGATGTACAGGATTGTTGGACGGTCCAGCCGGAATAGTGTGTGGATCTGTCCTGGGGTAAGGTTCCAGGGTGAGGCCCTGATGCGTGATATTGCAGGGTGCCTGCGGGGTTGTGTCGGCTGGACAATGGGGTTTGCCATAGGTGCAGGGTTGGCTGGTTGGCGCCTGCGCCTCCTCCGCCTCCGCCTCCTCCTCTGCACCATTACTGCCATCATGTGCAGTGCTGCCTGTTGGTTGAGTAGGCCCAGTCCAAGTGCTAATAGAGCTGCTGCCTGCATGGTTCTGTGTTGTGTTGGGCTGGGTGTGGCCCTTTTGTAGGCTCCCAGTGTGCTGCTTGGTCCAGCTGGGCTGATTTGGTGCACCTGTGCCCTGATTCAGTTCAGCAGGCACTGTTTAACGTCATGTTCGCGGTGGTGGCGGTACCGCCACCGTGATCACGGTTTTAACACCATTTTTCTTGCGGTGTTTCCGTGTCCGCGCTAGTTGTGATGCTCGCGGTGTTTCGTATTGCCGGTAACTGAGGGGTTTCCGTGCAGGTGGACTTTACAGGGCCTCAAATCTGCGGCGGCGGTTGGGGGAGGCGCTATTTCCGGGGCCGCGGGTCATGATTGGGCGGACGTGGAAACGGTGCCGGTATGGTTTTACTATGGAGCGCAGGCTAACCCAGCCAAGATCAAATACCTTTCAAGGTATATTCATGCATAAAAGGGATTGGTTGTACCAGGGGGCCACCGGTAAGTAATGCAAGTACTCACTGACGCTCGGCACAGCCAGACCAAACTTTACCAGTTTAGTCGAGGTCGCTAGTAGGTGCGAGTCCTGCAATTTCGCAGCGCTCCAACTCTCAGTGGCTGTGGTATAGAACGATCGTCTGTGACAGGACAGCTGCCTTTTCTCAGCTTCCGAAGGAGGTATGAAGAAAACTCGGCTGCAGCAGACTTCAGGGCACAAGAGGGCAGAACAGCAAAGCACCTACAGAGACCGTCACCAACAGGTAGTGATGCAGGAATCACAGATGCGGGCAGCAATATGCACTCTTCTTATTCAGGACCTAGAAGAGCTAGGCCTGCTAAATCTGTCAGGAAAGGGCACGGGATCACAAGCAAGCGTTGGCCCAAGTCTCGGGTTTCAACTCAAGATTGCAGTGATATTGTGGGATACCCTGAGGTAGAGCTGTAGAGCTGGACAGTTCACTGGATGGCCCAGGAACACTTCTGAAGGGGCTCATTCGGTGGGTAAGCAGGGGGAGCCGAGAGTAGTTATTGCCACTACTCCAAAGGGGTGAAGCGCTTTGGTAGGCCTTCTTGATCGATGAAGAAAACAAGGGTCTGACGGGACAGCAGAGGTGGGGGGGAGTGCCAAACCTTCCACAGTGTCGCAGGAGGTTCCACAAGTCTGTTTCTTCATTGCAGGACACTCGACTCCTTCTGTAGTTCGGAGAGAACTCAGATGATCGACCTGGAATTGAAGCAGAGCCCCTTCTCTTATTCAAGATGAACTTTGTGCCAAAATCGAGGCCTTCCAATTGAAGATCTGCTCTCATGCAGGCATCCCAGTCGTGGACCATGGTTCATGGTGGTCCCAGTCATTCAGGCACTCCAGACATCCTGGCACCAGTAGTGTGGATTGGGACCAGATAGTCCCAATGCGCTTCCTGGGCACACGCACGTGACATGCAGAAGCCCATGAAAAAGATTGGTTTTCACAGGAAGCTGCATGTCCAAATAAGAAAAACCCGGGTTACTCAACCTGGGTGAAGGCAAGGGACAAAAATGGCCTTAGGACAGAACAAAAGACTTTGTGGCTCGGCCATTTTCAGACCTGGTCTCAGTCTTGAACCAAATGCGGTAAACGCGATATGATTCTATAAAAAGAGGTAAAACACTTATAAAAAGTTACTTCTTCCACAGTTTGTCCCAGGCACACTCGTACAATCACCAAAAAATCCTTCAAGGGTGTCTAGGTCCATAAAACAAAAAGGACCCCAGCGCACGCTACAGGAAGGTACATTGTGCACTGTTAAAAAGTTAGCAAGAAATGGCAACATAGTCAAAGACTAAGGGAAACATAGTTTCCCAGAACTGACAGTCTGAAGGACGTGTCACTTCCCCCATAACAAGTGAGCAAAAGCCCAGGGGAGCACAGCGGAAGGCTATGCTCCACTGACAAATGTCAGGATATGAAAGCCAAACAAAAGCAAACAGTTTGGGGGGTCTATAACTGGAGGGAAAATTACACACTGATGAAATCTTTTCCAACACTCAGCCCTCCCAGAGCAAGGACAGGGGGGAACTAATCCACCCCTGGTTGGGCCTTGTGTTCAGGTCGGCTAAACATTCTGGACAGCCCATCAGCATTGCTATGTTGGACACCTAGCCTGTGCTCAATGGTGAAGTCAAAACCTTTCAGGCTTCTGTACCACCTGAGCAACTTTGGATTCTCTCCCTCCATGTTCATTGGCCACTTTAAGGGCATATGGTCAGTTTGCACAGTGAAGTGGGTCCCATAGAGGTAGGGCATCCACTTCCTTAGGGCCCATACAACAGAAAACATTATTTCTCCACAGTGGACCACCTGAGCTCTCCACCCATAAGCTGGTAACTAATGAATCCAATCAAGTGTTCCTTGCCTTTCTCATCTATCTGTGATAGTACAGCACCTATCCCAGCTTCAGAGGCATCTGTCTGCACAATAAACTTAACTGGTAAAGACTTTCTGGCATTGAAAATGCTGTTTTCTCCTTGGGATGTTCTGCTAGGGCTATTTGCCAATACCCTGCAGTGAGGTCAAATGTGCGGAGGTACTTGGAGGCAGCCAGGTTATCCACCAGCTGATCAATTCTAGGTAGGGGTTCAGCATATGTCCTGGTGACCACATTCAGAGCCCTGTAATCAAACACAGAACCTGAGTTCAGAGGTGCCAGCCTTTGGCACTAGAACCACAGGACTGGCCCATGGACTACTGGAAGGCTCAATCACTCCCAGATCCAACACCTTGTTGACCTCAGCCTTGATGTAGGGTTTCACCTTATCTGACATTCTGTAACCCCTACTTTTGGTAGGTATACTAGCTTCAGTATCTCATGTTTGCACCAAGGTGTCAAACCTGGAGTCAGTGAGAACAAGGAGGAGAACTGCCTCAGCAAAGTTCTTACTTCCACTTGTTGGTCAGAAGTCAGGTGAGGGGCCACTTGGACACCCCAATGGAGCCATCTGAAGGACCATTCTGGAATAAGTCAGGGAGTGGTTCTGATTTCTCCTCTTCCATATCTGATACCAGCAGCAGTGCAGCTATTTCAACCCTAGGTATGAAAGCCTTCAGCTTATTTATGTGAAACACTTTAGGGGCCTGTCCAGGCCTTCTAAAGTCCACCAATTAGTTAACCTCATCTAGCTGCTCCACAACCATGTAAGGGCCTGGCCATTTATCCTGTAGAGCTTGTGGCCTTATTGGGCGCTTGATCAGGACTTCTTGGCCTGGAGTAAAGTGAATAAGTGAAGCTTTCTGGTCATACCAATGTTTGACCAATGCCTGACCAGCCTTCAACTTGTCACTGGCCTGAGCCATCAAGGGGACCATCCTCTTCCTTAACCCTAGCAAATAGTCTACTACATTGGTAGTTACCGGAGGATTGGGGAGCTCCCATCCTTCCTTGAGCATGGCCAGTGGTCCCCTTAAAGGGTGACCAAAAAGAAGCTCGAAGGTCTGAAGCCAGCCTCCTCTTGAGGTACCTCTCTCTAAGCAAAGAGTAAGCGAGGCAGCAGGAGATCCCATTTTTTTCCTTTGGGGTTCCTCCAGAGCACCAATCATGCTTTTGAGAGTTCTCGTCAACCTCTCAAATAAGCCATTTGTTTGTGGATGATAAGCAGATGAAAACATATAAGTGACCCTACACTCCTTCCACATAGCTTGCATATACTTAGACATAAAGTTGCTGCTTCTGTCAGACACAACTTTTTTAGGGAAGCCAACCCTAGTAAATATGAGAAGTAGAGCTTTAGCAACTGACTTGGCAGTCACTGTCTTCAATCGGATGGCGTCAGGATATCTGGTGGCATGGTCGACTAGCACCAGCATAAACCTATTGCCAGAGGATGTCTGAGGGTCAAGAGGACTGACAATGTCAATCCCTACCCTCCCAAAGGGCACTCCCACAACAGGGAGTGGTACCAATGGAGCCTGGATTGTTGAGCCACTTTACCCACAGATCTGGCAAGTGGCACAACTCCTGCAATGGCTTTCTACTTGCACCCCGATCTCGGAACAGTAGAAATGCATGGATAACCTTTGCTTGGCTCTCTTGATCCCAAAGGTAACCAGCAAGGGGGACTTCATGTGCCAATTGCAGATGGAAGGATCTTACTTGAAGGGGGACCACCAACCTCCTATGGTCTCCTTCAGTAGACTCTGTGGGCTCACTGTACAGGAGCCCACCTTCCCAATAAATCACTATTGGTGATCCCCATTCTTCTGCTTCCCTGATCTTTCCAGGCCCAGCTTAGCCATGCAGAATTCAAGCTCCTTCTGCCTAAACAGCAGCTCTTGCTTATTGAATTCCAACATGGCCTTAGCCTCCGAACCGGTCAGCGAAGTATGGGACACATCATCATTATACAATACTACCAGTTTGTCATGCATCGAGATACTCACTTATCAGCTGCATCGCCGCATGTAGGGGCCCGTTCCGGCGGTGGTGCGGGCCACGGGTGCGTTCTGATTCTGCCTCTATCCAAAGGCTTGCTGAACTCCGCGTGCAGCGCCACCCATGGCGCTGTTGGCCCTGCCCATGATGGGGATTACCATGGTGGGTAGGGGTGTGCTGGAGCGCCGCCTTGTTTACCTACTGCTCACGTGACCTGCGTCTTCTGCCTGGACAGCAGCAACGTTCACGTGATGGGCCGTGCGACAAAGTGCGATCACGTGACTAGGAAGTGCTAAATAAAAGATGCCTCTTCCAGATACTCAGAGCTTCTCAGCTGTTTTCCTATGGCGTTTGGCTACCACAGTGCGCCGTGCACTCCTGTTTGACTTCCTGGATTCTGCACCACGTTTTCTGGTTTTTGGAGTGCCCTTGGTTTTTGCCCTTTTTGGATTTGGTGTTGATATATTGGACTGATTACCTGAACTGCTACTACCTTGGATTTTGCTCAAACTGGATTGCTGTTTCTCTTACCCTTTGGCTCTGGCATTTAAGGACTTTGGTTTACCCAAGAACTTCATTGAACTCTGGCCACAGTACCACATAGCTTGCCATCATCCTAACCACAGTGGACCCTGAACATAACACAACTGAGGGACCCTCCCGTCTCCTTTCTGACATCCCACGTCATTGGTCCTTCCCACGGGTAGGTGCTCTTGTGCCTGTATCACTGTACGCCTTTGGAGATCCCTGTATCTATTGCATACCTAACCTTGTATTTTTCCTTGCAGCCACCTGGGGATCCAGTGTTTTCTAGGATCCTACCACCTGTGGCCCCAATAATCGGTCAGCGAGTTCTTTATACTTTCTATGACTAGTACTTGGATACGGAGGTATTCTAATCTACGTGGACCTCGGTTCTTGACATAGTTGCAATATTACTGGTATTTGGGATTGCCCGATTACCTTCTGCGCTATCATAGGAGGGCAAAACCTGAATCCTCATTTCCTGCCAATCTATGATCCTTTGGACCATTTTGGACTTGGCACCAGTGGCCGCCAGGTCCCTTTCAGTACAAATCTCTCATATTGTCTCAGACTTGGACTCCATATTATAAGTAAAAGCAGGTAGCTTACAGTTAGTTTTAACCTAAGGACACTGTGCCTCTTGTGTAAGTATAACCTGGGTACCTTACCAGTGTGCAAGACTGGGTACCTCCGATCTTATCCCACAGCTGTACACCAATTTGTTAAGATGGATTTCTAAACTCTGACTTGGTGGGCAGAGGTTTAGTAGGCCACCCTTGATTTAGTGAAACAGGGGAACCTTCTGGACAAGCCAGACTAATCTAGGTAGCTTGGCAGGCAGTCAAGACTACGTCTCAGGAGGCGAGAGAGTGATCGGAAGCCCACAATGATCGGAAGCCAGTGATCGGAAGCCCACAATAAGCACACATAGTAATGAACCACAAATTACTCTTCAACAACTGTATATGAAAAATATCTATACATTTATTGTCGGGCGGAACAACTGACAAAGTAAACTTTAGTTATGAAAACAGTTACCACAAAAAATATTCTCCTTTTTAACATATATACACTACATTTCCTAATGCAACAAATGAGTAAAACAAAGCCCCAGAAAGGGTGGGTTAACACACTCTGAGCATTAGACAATTCTTTGGTGTCATTCTGTAACTTTGGAGTCCAGCCCTAAGAAGTGGGAAGCTTTGTGCTCAACAGTACAGATGTGTGTAAATACGCACGATTGAACAGGCAGAACAAAAAGCGGGTCTTCTTGGGAGAGCTGTAGCAAGTAAGGAAGGGGCTTGAGGCGATGATGAATTGGCTCCCACTATTCGAGTAGGATCTGCCCTTGGCAGCACAGCTGTTTTCAAAAGGTGAGAATAGGTAGGGAGCGCAGGCTAACCCAGCCAAGATCGAATACCTTTTAAGGGAAATTCGTGCATAAAAGGGGTTGGTTGTGCCAGGGGGCCACCGCTAGGTGATGCAAGTACTCAGCAATCCTCGGCACAGTCCAGACAAAACCTTGCCAGTTTAGTCGAGGTCACTAGTAGGTTCGAGTCCTGCAGTTTCGCAGTGCTCCAACTCTAAGTGGCTGCGGGATAGAACGATCGTCTGTGACAGGACAGTTGCCTTTTCTCAGCTTCTGAAGGAGGTATGAAGCAAACTCTGGCGCAGCAGGCTTCAGTGCACAAGAGGGCAAAAGAGCAAGGCCCCTACAGAGACGGTCACCAACAAGTAGTGATGCAGGAATCACAGATGCGGGTGGGAATAGCTAGGGAGCACAGGCTAACCCAGCCAAGATCGAATACCTTTTAAGGGATATTCGTGCGTAAAAGGGCTTGGTTGTGCCAGGGGGCCACCAGTAAGTAATGCAAGTACTCACCGACTCTCAGCAGATTCTGGTCCAAACTTTGCCGCTTTAGTGGGGGTCACTAATAGGATCGAGTCCTGCAGGTTTGCGGCGCTCTGGCTCTCAGTGGCTGCGGGATAGAACGATTGTCTGTGATGGGACAGTTGCCTTTTCTCAGCTTCTAAAGAAGGTATGAAGAAAACATTGGTGCAGCAGGCTTCAGGGCACAGGAGGGCAAGACAGCAAGGCACATACATCCACCGTCACCAACAGGTAGTGACGCAGGAATCACAGAAGCAGCAGTGTTACACACTCTCTTTATTCAGGACCTAGAGGGGCTAGCCCTGCTAAATCGGGCAGGATATAGCACAGGACCACAAGTGAGCTATGTCCCAAGTCTCGGGTTTCAACTCGAGACAGCTGTGTTTCTGCGGGATACCCTGAGGTAGAGCTGGACAGTTCACTGGATGGCCCAGGAACACTTCCAAATGGGCTTGTTCAGTGGGTAAGCAGGGTGACGCCGAGAGTAGTTGTTCCTACTACGGCAAAGGGGTGAAGTACCCTGGCAGGTCTTTTTGATAGATGAAGAAAACAGGGGTCCGACGGGACAGCAGAGGAGGAAAGGTGCCAAACCTTCCACAGCATCTCTGGTGGTTACACAAGTCAGTTTCTTCATTGCAGGATACTTGGCTCCTTCTGTAGTTTGGAGAGAACTCAGGTGATCGACCTGTAATGGAGGCAGAGCCCCTTCTCTTATCCACAATTAGCTTTGCGCCAAAATCGAGAACTTCCAATCAAAGATCTGCTCTCATGCAGGCATCCCAGTCATGGACCAATCATGCTTCACAGTGGTCCCAGTCATTTGGGCACTCCAGACATCTTGGCACCAGTAGTGTGGATTGGGACCAGTCAGTCCCAACCAGCTTCCTGGGCACACACACGTGACATGCAGAAGCCTGCGAAAGAGATCGTTTTCATGGGAGGCTGCATGCCCAAATAAGGAAAACCCAGGTTACTCGACCTGGGTGAAGGCAAAGGACAAAAATGTCCATGGGAAAGAACAAAAGACTTTGTGACTTGGCCCTTTTTGGACCTGGCCACAGTCTTGAACCAAATGCGGTAAACGCAATATGATTCCATAAAAAGAACTAAAGCAATTATAAAAAGTTAACTTCTGCCACCAATTCGTCCCATGCACACTCGTACAATCACCCAAAAATCCTTCGAGTGTTTCTAGGGCTATAAAACAAAAAGGACCCCAGCGCACGGTAATGGAAGGTACATTTTGCATGTTGAAAAGTTACCAAGAAATGGCAACATAGTCAAAGACTATGCGAAACATAGTTTCCCAGTACTGACAGTCCGAAGGATGTGTCAGTTTCCCCATAACAAGTGAGCAAAATCCCAGGGGAGCACAGCTGAAGGCTGGGCTCCACTGGCAAAAGTCGGGCTAGGGAAGCCAAACAAAATCAAAAAGTTTGGGGTGTCCATAACTAGAGGGAAAATTACACATTGATTAAATCTTTCCTAACACCACTCACCTGTTAATTTTGCTTTTAAAAGAAGGAGTTTCATATCACTTCTGTAGATCTACTCCAACCATTGAAGAAGATTTCATTGGATCTCTCTTGGGAAAGCTGACTTTCCAGATCCCTCCACCAATGAGGTGAAGACTGAGTGTCCAAGGCAGAGGAAAGCTCTGTTCCTTCCCCATCCTCAAAGCACTTTGTGAGTGAACCTGCTGCTGGAACAAGACCTGCCTCTCTGCCAGCCACACTGCTTCAAGGACCTCCAATTGGTGAAGGACCCCTAAAGGTGTGCACAAGCCTCCTTTGCTGGGAGCTAGAGAACAAAGACTAAACTTGTCTCTGAGACCCCCAAGTAGGACTTGCAGCATCCAGAGAGCCAAGACAGCCAATAGTCCTATGTTTCTTTGCATCGAACTGTTCAAAACATTGTTGAATTATTTTCAATGCATCTCCAACCAGCAGGACCCTCCGGAGCTGCCTTTGACACTCATCCAGCTTTTCAAACTCGGCCTGCACATTCAGGCCTGTTCACTGCGCTAGTGAGCGCATTGTTACCTTCGCTTGTCTCCCAGCATCAACTTCAAACTGCGACAAGCCCCATGAACCCTTGCTCAGCACTGCTGTCTGCCTAGAACACCGCAACCGCCATCCCCAAACCTCCTCAAACAGCACAAACCGCAGGATTTGCCTTGGTCGAACTGCAAAGAAGGTGTTATTGGTCCCTAACTGCCACGGGGTCCATTTTGGGTCCCTAGAGAATTGTTAGGTCAAATGGTGCAACATTTACCAAGACATATCCTTTTACAAAGACTGTTGTGGTCATTGAAATTGTCCTGTATTCTGTGATGAATCTGATGGTGTCATCACTCCTTGCCCCGAGGTAGCCTCTCCTCATTTGGCCAGGGGACGGCAGCTGCTACCTGATCCTGACCCTGGAGGTGGCTATTTGAGGAAGGACCACATGGGAAGAGGTGACCCTCAGGGGGGTGAAGCGACATCATTGGGTGAGACATGGTTTCCCCTATTACCTTTTAGTGACATGCCTTCAGTACCTCAGGTCCGCATGGTATATTGTGGCAGTAAACCACAATATTCCCTAACACTTAATCATAGTACTCTCAAACACCCCGCAATGTTATCAGTAACAAAGACTGACACGAGGAAGAAAGAGGCACAAATGAAGATTACTCAGCTAGACAGAATTGAACATTCTAGCTGTTGGAGGAATCCGACTGGCTCCAAAGAGCTCCCTTCACTATCGTGGGAGATCAAATTTGAAGCCATGCAGAACTGGAGAGAGACCCGACTGGCTAGTGATTGCTGGGGGATCCGAGCTGTCAGGTGGAAACGCGATCGGAGAAGGGACATGTCACTGTGCAGCTTGCTGACATGAGATACGGAGCAGAAGAAGCTCCACCACATATGCCAGAGCGGGGAAGAGGACCGGCGAGTGTTGGAGACGCCAATGCTTATCGAAGCACGACTGTTGCGGAGAGGGGCACACGCGGAGGATGCCAACACTGCCTAATTATACCAGTGAGCAGAGAAACCAAAAAAGGGATATTGCGGCACTTCACGGTATGGGCCACAGAGAAGCCCAGAAGGGAGGGCTCCCTTCCGAGGCAGTGAACAAGGGAGCTGGGACATTGTGAAAATCACCAAGTTGACAAAAGTAAATTTGAGAAAACTAAGTTGTGTCTGAGTCTGCGACCCTCACCTATAATCACATATGGTGGCAAGAATTCTCAAGGAAGACTCATACCTTTTGAGAGGTTGTTCTGGCAGGAGAGTACACCAGGATGACAGCGAGAGTGAACACTGTAATTAAGATCTGGCAGGAGAGTATACCAGACGTTGTGCAAGTCTGGGACCCGTCCCCATAGGTGTAATTGTTGAAGTATAATATATCAAGGAAGAATCATACCCTTAGAGATATTGTCCTGGCAGGGGAGTATACCAGAACGGATGAGCGAGTGAAATACACATTGGAGAAACCTGGCAGGAAAGTATACTAGGTTTTTTGTGCATCAGAGAATCCCAAGGAAGATTCATGCCCATAAGATTTTAATTATTTTACATATTTATTTGTATGGCGCTAATGCCAGAAGGCATCAGGGTGCACATTAGCACAATGCACAACACAAAAGGAAACAGAACACAGAACATTTTGAACTGCAATGAATGTGGAAAAGACCTGGGGAAGGGAGTCATTTCCCCTGGATTGAGTTGCAACACCAAGAGAATGGGCTATCCTCTTGGGCTACAAAGAACTTTGTTATTCTTTTGAACCTTAGTTTTGCTGGAGAGAAACCTGGGGAAGGGAAGTCATTCCCTGGAACTATGAACATTGTTCAATTGGAACCTTAATTGGATTTATACCGTTTTGTTAAACCTGAACATGTGTGTACATTTCAAGTCAGACAATACCCTTAAAACCTTAGAGTTACTTTTAGAATGAGAGGGCTAGGATAGGATTTCGGACACAGGACATTTTTGCTTTGGATATATAGACAGAGGACAGGACCTTCGTTTTTGGTTGAGGTAGGTAAATACCTCTTAGATTAGGGAGAGTGAGGCATTTCCCAACCCCTTTATTTTTTTACATAAACGTTTATAGCAATCATCATGAGTTCTCCATGCCTGCGTCTCATTCCTGGCTCCTCACAATTCTCATCAAGAGTGCTGCATCTTCTCTTTTATGCATCTTCTCTGTCCTTTCCACACGGCTGGGTTTGGGTACAGTTTTTCAATTGAGTTTTCTTGCAGATAGTGTGTTTAATTAAAGTAAATATATTTTTTATAGAACCTTGCTTGAACATTACCTTTATTTTGAAATGTAATACTTTGTTGTTTGGTTCACTGCTGAATCCCTTTTACACCCCTCTTAAGAGAGTAGCCTTCCCTTGTCCCACATTACCACAAAAAGTAAAGGAGGTATATTTCTTGACTGTGACAGTTTTACCTTTATGATTGGGATCACTGTTGGTTTTTGGAAGTGTGAGGGCTGAGTAGGTGATGTATTCACTCCTCACCCCTCTACACCTGCACAGCAGAAGTCATGTAATCACAGCTGCCTATAGGGATGCTACCGACTGCTGTGGTACTCTGTGGCAGACTGCATTGCTATTAAAAGCCACTATTCGCTACAATAAACAGAGCGAGAACAAGGGCACCAAATGGACTGTGGTCCGGCACCAGAATCAAAGCCTCTGAGGAGAGGGGCTGCCCAGCAAAGCCATTTCCTAAACTCTGGAAAACATGGTGGTCTTGAGTACAATCTCGAGTGAGGCTGTGCTTCAATTTATACGTTCCCATCTGAGTGCAGAGCAATTTGCCTGAGCTTCCAACATCCCAAGCACCCGGACAGTTTCCTGTTGTCTTTCCAATGGTGTGGCCAAGGCAGTGTCCCCGTCACGCCTGTGCTAGCCTCCTCTGAAATTCATCTGCCCACACCACTCCATCTCAGTTCCCGTGCTAATGGTGGCCAGGGGGTGTGCCCTCACAGCAATATATGAAACTCACAATTCTAATACACTGTAAAACGATGCTAGAGTAGTAATTGTCATAAGAGCACCGTCCAGTGAGTTTACACTGCAGGGCGGTTGCCTTTCAGTATGATGTCACTGCAGTGATGTCATGTCCTAGAGTGATGCCACTGTATTGAAAGCAGCGTGGCATGACTGTGCGATGTGCAGTTTCTAGATTGAGGTTATTGATATAAGAGCAGTTTCCAGAGTGATGCCTCTGCAGCAAGGGGTGATACCTGTGTGATGTCACTGCAGCAAGGGATGATCCCAGAGTGACATCACTAGAGTAAGGGATGATCTCAGAGTGATGTTCCAAGATTGATGGCCCTGCAGTGAGGGATGATGCCAGAGTGATTCTCCTGTAGTAAGGAATGACCCCATAATGATGTCACTGCAGTAAGCAAAATCCCAATGTGATGCATTTGTATTAAGGGATAATCCCAGAGTGATGTCACTGCAGTAAGGGATGATCCCAGAATGATGGCACCCCAGTAAGGAATGATCCCAGAGTAATCCTCCTGCAGTAAGGAATAATCCCATAGTGATGCCCCTGCAGTAAGCAATGATCCCAGAGTGATGTCACTGCAGTAAGGGATGATCCCAGAGTAATGTTCCCGCAGTAAAGGATGATTCCAGAATGATGCCTATATAGTAAGGGATGATCCCAGAGTGATGACCCTGAAGTAAGGGGTGATCCCAGACTGATATCACTGCATTATGTCATGGGTGCCAACTTTTCTTTTTCTCTACAGGTGTAGAAAAAACATTTTGATTTCTGGTATGGACAAACATTCCCAAACAGAAAAGTGCGGGAGCTGTATCCATCCCAGGTCCAGACACCACATTTTACAACTCTTACAGACGCAGGAATTGGAAAAAAAGCCATAGCATTTCCAGGCAGATCTAAAAATATAAAATATGACCAACGGTTGCCCAACCTGCTGAGCTGCCTTTGCAGTATTCTGCTTTAGGGTTGACTACTCCCATGCCCGCAAAAAGCTTTGGTCAATCCCCCTTGCACCTCCAGAATGACAAGTAGGCAGCCTGCTCACTATGAAGTGGGCAACACTTGATAACTTTGAAAGATGCATGATCACACTTCACTAAGCCTGAGCCCAGGAGAAGAGGATTTAGAAGCTATGCCAGCTTGAAGGGATTTAGAATAGGAGGTAATTGAATCCCAATTTTCTTCTTGATTTATGATTTCAGAAGCTGCACGTGGCAAAAGGAACTCCTGCTCCTGTCGTTCATAGAGAACTGCACCAAGTGCCCTGCTGTCTCCACGTGCTCAACGTCTATGTAAGGGATTATCCCAGAGTGATACCCATGCAGTAAGGGATGATCGAGGAGTGATATCACTGCATTAAGGGATGATGCCCATTGTAAGGATGCAGAAGACGGCAACTGATCAGGAGGTGTCATGGTGATTGGCAAAGAATTTTATTGAATTAAAAACCTAGCTATCTCTAACTTTAAGAGTGGTTTCTCTGCCTTAAACAATAGACTAAAGGTAATGTCAAAATGTCTGTAAACTGAAAAAGCCACCACCCTGAGTCAAAACTTAGGGAATTACTGCCTTTTTCTGGTTTCATAAAAAGGCTCTTCAGTGCTCCAATTGATGCCAGGTGGGATGATTCCCTTGCCCTGGTCTTGATTTACGCATAGTTCCAGAAGTGCCCAGGATGAATGATTTCCTTCCCCTGGCTTCTCTGGTAACATTCAAGCTGGTTCCAGGGGAAATGACTCCCTTTCTCTGGATAATGGTTTCACCAAAGTTCCAATTGTGCCCAGGAGGAATGACTCCCTTCCCCAGTCTTCTTACGTAACATTCGCAACAATACTACGCTCTCCTTAGCCCGTCAATGGTCTTTTCTTTACCACTGTTTGGACGGTTCCTCCCTCCAATATTCACCTTGTACTCATTTGGGTCCCAGACCCTGATCATTCCCCCTTTCTTGTCAGGCCCACTTTTTTCACTATTCTGCCAACTACTGCCATGAGGAGGATGACTTGTATGCTGACATATGTGACTATAGTTTGGGCCCCAGACCCTGTTTCAATTCTTCTTTTATTAGGACCACTTGGTTCACTACCCTGCCAAGTTCTGCCATGAGGAAGATGACTCGTATTAATATCGGCTTCACCTTTGTTCGGTTCCCAGACCATTTTTCTCTTCCCTTTTCACTAGGCCCACATGGTTGACTCTCTTCCCAAGTAGTGCCATGGGGAAGATGCTTCGTACCATTATAGATTTCAGCTTTGTTCGGGTCGCAGACCCTTGGTTCTCTTCCGTTCTCACTAGGGCCACTTAATTGACTCTTCCCAAGTACTCTCATGACGAAGATGCTTCTTATTGTTAGTCATGTGTGGTTTCTCCCTCTCCCACACCTCCAAGCCGCTACCGGTACCTGTGACATGCCAGTTACCTTTGTTGGCTTCGGGACTCTTGGCCGGTTCTTCCTGCGTGCTTGCATCTTCTCCTCAGGCTTCTCGGGCGTCTCTGGTTTCTGCTGCTCTCGCTCTGCATACCCTCTTCCCAGTCTCTTCACCAATGGTGTAGGAGTTGTTTCTGGAATGCTCGATCCACCTCCCAGAGGTTGTTGCACCGTCTTCCAGGCTCCAGTCACGTCCTAGACCAGCTACACAACACCAGGCAAAGGACTCCTGTCGTCAGCCTCTTGCCTTTGGGAGCAAACTGCTCACAGCTTTCACACCATGTCCTCTGCATCTCCTTGGAACTTCCCGGGCTGGACTGTCATTCGTGCTGGTATGTGGCTCTCTTTCTCAAAGTCCTCTGTCAGTTTGTATGTGTTTCTCAGGATGACACCCCGCGGAAGTCTATATTGTTCCTTATACTGTTCCTGTATCTTCTCTTTACCAATCTTCATGGCTCCTGGTGTCTACCTCGTCTCAGTACTGGCCTTGCTGGTAATCGTCATGCTTTGGGTGATCCTTTTCTTGCCAGTGAACCCTAGAGGCCCTTTTACTCAAGGTAACATGTCATACTATGTATGGGATGAAGAATAACTTCTCAAACTAAGACCTACTCAAGTTGGCAAATAACACTGTTTGAATATCAATTGTCTAAAACAGGGAGTACAACAGACATCAACAGATGTCGCACAGCATGACCTCGAAACATTTCATGAAAAACAACACATTTATACTAAATGTTCATCATAAGTGATGTCATACTGCGTGGCAAATTAAGCAAACGTACAGGAGATTGTGGTTGGCTCAAGGGGAATGTCTAAGTGTACTTTCTATATGGGATAGGATTGTGTTCGGGTCTCTACGGTCAGGTGTGCACTCATGCCTTCCCCTAGTGCAAGTAATAGTGTAAGTCATCTTTGACAGTAATTAGAAACACAACACTTCATTGGCTCTTAAACTATAAGACTATTCATTATAGAGCCTTCTACATTTGGTTGGCATGCTGGTGCCCGTCTGGAACATTCGATGCTCTAGCAGCACGTAAGATGGTACCCCAGGTGCTGGTGGGTGAACTTGACCGTATCTCCCCACCCAATTAGCCTGACATCTCTCATCACTCATGCCGTCTGCCATTCATATTGTCTTTGAATTTGGCCTTGTAGTAGCTTCTCGTCTCTGAAAATATAAGGGAGTGTGAGCATTCGCTATCTTCAATCTGGTGCACCATGCCCATCGTATATTTTCATCCTCAGCTCACATGATCAGAGGCCGTGAATTTGCTCATATTATGGTATTAAATTGTCCTTAATAAAGAAACTTGGCACTTGGGGTGTTCTTCCATTGCAATTTATCAATGGATGCCGAGGTTTCTCACGTTTTACTGTTCTTCGCAGCTGATAGCCAGTTCTTGGCTGCTTTCAGTCTTTGACATCCAGCAAGGCAGCCTCTTTGGTCTTACTTCGAATTCGAGCCTATTCTTTGCTGCAACACACATAGCTTCCAATCTGTCTTCCTTCATGGAGACTCGCTTACTAAAATGTATCATCAAATGTCCAGAACTCTATGTAAATATATGTTGGCAGTAGCGCCTGCAGTCTATATACTACGTATAGCCAGCTTTATGAATACTTAGTCTACTTGCATTGCAGCATCTGTACAATTGTAAAATGACTTGTGTTTTCAGCAGTGCTCTTCACACATGTAATCTTAATTCCACACACGAAAGTTTTCTCGATTCTTTACTTCGCCATCAGATTCTATATCACTTATGCATTCTCTTCTCTGTCATCCTTCCTGATGCGTCACTCTCATCTTCCGTAACATCATCAGCTTCTTCTTCCCACATCTTCACACTTCTTCAGGCGCTCCTTTCAGGAGACCATCAGTCTTTCGGGGGTACTTCTCATAGGGTCTTCTCAACAGATACCTTGTCTCAAAGATTCTTTGTGGTATAGGTACCGTTGCTGGCGTTGCAGATGTTGCAATTTCTGGTTTCCAGCATATAGGCAAAATAGAGGTGGGACTTCCTGTAGAGGCATTTGCTGCTCCTCTACACCCCTTCCCCTCTGGTTGAGTCATCGACCACTCCTTCACCAGTTTCCACATCTCAACATCCATTTTTGCGAAAAATTGCTTTTTTTTTGGTCCAAATTTTCATTACTCCTTTCAGAGGTCCTGCTGATTTTACATGTTCATCAACACTCCAGGTCATGTGACTACATTGTCCATATGGGCTGCAGTAAATCCATCATCCCGCTTCTATAGCGCATGGTCACCCTAAGGTATCTTGGCGCTAGAGGACAAGGAAGCCATAATAAAAGAAAGCCCAGTTTAAAACAAATAGGTCTTTATGGCCTTCCTAAAGGCCAGATGGTTAGGTAGCTTTGTTATAGCTAACGGGAGCTCATTCCAAAGCAGACTGCTATAGAAAAAGCACGGCCTCCGGTCAACACACGTCGGTAGGAGGGCACACAGAGCCAGTCAGCAGAGCGCAGACAACGCGCAGGACAGTAGCGAATAAACCTTTCTCTGAGCAATTCTGCCACCTGGCCGTGCAGCGCCCGATAAACAATGCATAATGCTTTGAATCTAATATGTTGAGCAACCGGGAGCCAGTGAAGGGAACGGAGCACTTGGGAAATGTGGGCCCCATAGGGCGTGCCCTTTGCCACATGGGCTGCAAGGTTCTGTAGGCGCTGAAGCTGCTGGATCAGCCCCTTCAGCTGTGCCAGGTATAGAGAGTTACAGTAGTCCAGCCGGGATAGCACCATGGCTGCCACCACCGGTGGACATAGAGAGGCAGGAATCATGGGCAGCACTTTCTTTAGCACTTTCAGCTGAAAGTGACCAGATTGACAAACAGCTGCTACTTGATTGTCCATAAACAAAAATGCAGAAAGAACTACACCCAGGTTTTTCATCTTTGACGCTGGGACCAGAAGGGGACCAAGAGAAGCGGGCCAGAAGGAGGACACCCAGAGTGAGGGATCGGGAGGACAGTCAACCACCAGAACCTCAGTCTTGTCTCCGTTCAACTTTAGCCAGTTGTGGTTCATCCAATCCCCCACGGCAGCCAGGCGTTCCCGTAAACATCACAACACCTTAGTCTGATCCAAATCTAAATGGATCAGTATCTGGGTGTCGTCTGCATAGGAGTAGCACCTGACGCCGAAGGAGCAGATGAGACACACAAGTGCCCAGATGTAAATATTAAATAGAATCAGAGACAAGGAGGAGCCCTGCGGCACCCCACAACTGACATGATGTAGGGCAGAAAGAAAAGGAGACATGGCAAGGGTTTGAGTGTGGTCCGCAAGGAACGAAGTGAACCATGCCAGCACTTGATCAGATATACCCTTCTGGGCAAGGCGGGACAACAGAATGGGTGATCGACAGTGTCGAATGCCGCTAACAGGTCTAATAAAATCAGGGCGCCGACACCACCTGAGTCCACTAGCCTAGTCATAACGTCCTGGACGGAAACCAAGACACTCTCTTTACCCCTGCCATGCCTAAAGCCAAATTGAGCAGGGCTCAGAAGATGAGAAGATTCAAGAAATGAAAACAGCAGGGGGGACACCAGGGATTCAAGGAGCTTCGTGAGAAAGGGAAGAAGGCCGATGGGGCAAAATTAGACAAAACGGAAGGGTCCAGTGAGCGCTTTTTAAGAAGAGGGGTGACCCTAGCAGCTTTGAGCTCCAGCGGGACCAGCCCTGATTGGCAGGAATCATTAATAGCAGCTGTGATCAACGTAAGAAGATCAGCAGAGATCTTTTTCATGATATTCAGTGGGATTGCGTCCGACGGGGAGCAGGACTTAATCCTATGGATGGCAGCCAGCACCATCTCTTCAGAGAACCTAGGGAAAGATGACCATCTCATATGACCAGCAGGGTCCACAGATTCAGGCACGTTATTTACATTGATAAAAGAAATGTTCATCACTGTGGATATATTAGCATGGATGGTATCAATCTTGTGATTCCTTGGTTTCCCCCTGGTGCTAAGATACTGGCCTTTATGTAGTCTCTGATTTCTTCATCTGTCATCTCCTTCGGTCTGAATACTGACATCTATCATAATCTTCATTCCTACAGATTTCTTTGCTGCCTTCTTATATTGTGTAATCATTATCCTGATTACACAGAATCCAAACATCACCATCAAGAGTATAGATTGCAAGAGCTTGACGATATTCCACATCCCATGTGGAACCCTTGAGAAGATGGATGTGAACCAACTGTCATCTGCGATATCTTCTGCCTCATCTTCCACGTTGTTGTGCAGGTTTGTCAGCAGTGTTATGGCCTCCGTCAGTGCCCCATTTTCCTCAGCGTGAGAAGGCATGAACGTGCAACATGATTACCCGATCTTGGCACAAACATCTCCATCCATTGCTGTGATGATATCAATGACTTATATGTTCTGGAGGGTCATCAGCCTTAATACCCTCAATTCCTCCTTGATCACATTAAATCCCTTAATTGTGGTGTTGATCGTCTGCAAGAGTTCCCATCTGGTAATCTGTAGCCATTTGGTATTGACCATCGTCTGGATCCCAGGCATAAAGATAGTCGTGAAAACCGCTGCAGTCTGGCTGAACAACTTGTGCTCATATGGAATGGCATCGAAGTCTTCTATTGTTTTTGCTGAAAAGTAATTCTCCCTCCTTATCTGGTTGAGGAATCCTAATGATCTTCTCTTCCCCAAGTAGGCATCTGCTTTTGGAAATTCTTCAATATTCAAGTCACTTTTAGGAATCACTAATGCTGGAACATGTATGAGTACCAAGGAACACGTCCCTCCCCAATCCTTTGGCAGCTTCATATAAGCTCTGGATCCACAAGCCCAAGATCGGTCCATCAGGACGGCTGTCACTGCTCCCATTCTAATAATGTTGATTGTAGTCTTGCAGCCTTTGTTTCTTCCCACATAATTCTTCCCCTTTCTTTGGGAGCACAATGTCGCATTTATCAATGGAACCACCATCACAGGGCCTGATTCATCTTCTACCAATGTCAATAGTCTGGTATGGTTGGCCCAGGACTTTAAACAAGCATCATTCACTCTTTGTACTTCTGGCAAATATTCCGACTTCAATAGATGAGCTGTGCCGCACATTCGGCCCCCCTTCCCATCCTTTTGTGGATTTCACTTGTCATAAACTAAAACATGTGTTCGTTCCCAACATCCAGGCCATCTTGCTACTTATTAAAGTTTGTGTTGCATCCATGGCAAAAGGTATGAGTGTGCAGGCATACCAACTCTCTTTAGATGTCTTCTGGCCCACCTTTTTCATGTGCTGATACCACGTTATTACCCAAGTGTGCTACACTGTCTAGACATGTTTTTATCCCATCATTATCTTCCTCTGCATTTCTCTTACTTCTCACTATTACCAAATCAGTGCTTAAATAATAATCATGAAGTATATCATAAATAGCAATACGACTGCCCCAATGATCTGGTCCCCGGTGCTAAACTTCCCACGGGTAGACTCTATTCTCTTACACAAAAAGAGGATCAGGTTCTCAAAGAATCGACAACGCCTTAAGCACAGGCTTCATTCGCCCATCAAAGTCCCCTGTTACCTCCCCATTATTCTTTGATCTAAAGAAGGAAGGAGATTTGAGGCCTTGCATTGATTACAGAGGCCTCAACGCCATTACAGTACACAACCATATCGGTTGCCATTGATATCCATCCTTCTAAACCAGCTGGGGTCCTTTGCTATATTCACAAAGTTGGATCTCAGGGGAGCCTACAATCTCGTTAGGATACGAGACGGGGATGAATGGAAACAGCCTTTAAGATCCGGTATGGACTATACGAGTACTGTGTTATGCCTTTCGTGCTCAGAAATGCACCAGCCACATTTCAGTTTTTCATGAACGACGTGTTCAGGGATATGCTGGATCAGTATGTCAAAATCTACTTGGATAACCAGTTGTTGGCTGCTTTCAGTCTTTAACATCCAGACAGGCAGCCTCTTTGGTCTTGCTTCAAATTCGAGCCTATTCTTTGTTGTGACACACAAAGCTTCCAATCCATCTTCCTCCATGGAGACTCGGTTACTAAAATGTATCATCAAATGTCCAGAACTCTATATACATGTATGTTGGCGGCACCGCCTGCAGTCTATATACTACATAAAGCCAGCCTTATGAATAGTACTTGCATTGCAGCATCTGCCCAATTGTAAAGCAACTTGTGTTTTCTGCAGTGCTCTTCACACATGCAATCTTCATTCCACACATGAAAGTCTTCTCGATTCTTTACTTCAGCATCAGATTCTATATCACCTATGCATTCTCTTCTCTGGTCATTCTTTCCGATGCGTCACTCATCTTCCATGACGTCATCAGCTTCTTCTTACCACATCTTCACACTTCTTCCGGCGCTCCTTTCAGGAGACCATCAGTCTTTCGGGGGTACTTCTCATAGGTCTTTTCAACGGATACCTTGTCTCAAACATTCTTTGTGGTATAGATATCATTACTGGCGTTGCACATGTTGCAATTTGCGATTTCCAGCATAGAGGCAAAATGGGGCGTGACTTCCTATAGAGGCATTCGGCTGCTCCTCTACACTAGTACTGGAGTTAGTTATACTATCTGTATTGTTAGCAATCTTCTTTATCTCAGTAGAAGTAACTGGTATAATGTTAAAATGTAATTTTTCATTTTTATTTATAGCCTTGATACACCACTTTGACTCTTCTAAATTGTTAACAAAGACTTTGTATTAATTCAACATGTGTTATATTTATAACTATATTTACTGCTGAATTTAACTTTGTGTTCTCGTTCATTATAAATGCAACAAAAAAAACGTGTTTAACAAACATAACAAATAGAAGTGCTTCCAAGTGGTGGGTTTGGTGGATGTAAGAGGGTTAGGTTTAGGGTGTTGTGCTGACTTTTACCCAGGTGGTCATCCTTATCCCAAGGAGGGCAATCCACCCCAAAAGGGAATATTGGGTAGCAGCCTAACCTCCCTAGCCTCATGGAAAGGCACCCACCCAGAGAAGTGATGCCACCAATTGAATCATCACACCATGCAGTAAGGGATGATGCCAGACTAATGTCGCTCAGTAAAGGGATGATACTACAGTGATGTCACTGCAGTAAGGTATGATCTGAGTGATGCCTTAGCATTCAGGAATTATCCCTGCCTCAAGGGATGATCCTATTGTAATATCACTGCACTACGCAATGATCACTGTAGTCAAGGGATTATCCCAAAGTGATGTTCCTGCAATAAAGGATAACCCTAGAGTGATATCACTGCAGTAAAAGATGATCCTAGAGTGATATCACTGCAGGAAGTGATGATCCTAGAGTGTAGAAGCCAGAGACCACTGAGAATTAGGTACCAGTTTTAAGGCACTAACTGAAACGCTGTTACTTTATTGCATAGTAGGTACTTGTTTTGTCATGAGTAATTGGTGGTTTTAGCATGATGGGGCCCCCAGCCTCATCACACTGCTTGTCATTATGTTTGCTTTTCAGTTAGAGTTGCACAAGCTCCACGCAATGTTATGTTTGATTTGAGATTTTTCAGTTCAGTGTACTACAATTCTGTAAGTTTGACACTTACTGGGAATGCCAAACGGACAGCCTGCTGGGAATCCCAAGCTTGTTGGGAATGTCAAACTGGGAGCTTACTGAGAATCCCAAGTTTACATGAATTCCAAACTGGGATTTTAATGGGAATCACAAGGTGACTGGGAATGCCAAACCGGGAGCTTACTGGGAATGTCAAAACAGGAGCTTGCATGCAATGTTGAAGTAGGAGCTTGCAGATGGTGCCATCCCTTGCCTTATCAATGCATCATATCATGACATATCAAAGAAAAACTTGGTTCTTTATTTGTAAAAAAAACTTTGCATACAACCATTCAAAATATTCGGTCAGTATAAAAAAAACTGTTATTTCTTTGTCATTTTACAATAGGCATTTCTTAAATCATATACAGCTCCAATGTTGGTTTAATAGTTTGAACATTACACTGTTAAACATTGATTTTACCATACTGTTCCTTCCTTTAACATATCATGGCAAATAAAAGTATGGTATGCAGGCTGTTAAGAAAGATTTCTCTTTGCTGCAACTTTCCTTCCATTTTTATGAACCCCCCAAACGTTTTGCTATTATTTTTGATCCTGACCTGTGCTTTGTACAGTACAGTGAAACCTTAAGATTCAGTACACTGTCTTTTGCTCATCTGTTATGGGGAAACGGACAAGTCTTTCAGGCTGTCAGTACTGGGGAACATTGTTTCCCTTAGTCTTGCAACTTTGTTACTACTTTTAGTAACTTGTTATCACTTGTGGTAACATTTATCATTGTACAAAGCATCTTACAATGCAGTACAATGTGGTAAAAATTGTTTTGTTTTGCCCTAGACCAGGGGTGCACAACTGATTTTGACAGAGGGCCGAAAGTACATTACATGATGGCTATAGTGGGCCGAAAAGTAAATGTGGGTGGGTTGCTAAGCGCGGTTGGGCGTGGCGTGGCAGGAGGCTTTTTCAACCGCCAATTCTAATTAAACACATGGAAAAAGAATACGTTTTTGAGCTGTAATGATTTTTATTTGTATTTCAAACTTATATTTTCTACTACACATTTTCCATTGTTATTTATTTCGATTTAGTTATTGCCTATCGCCTGTTTAATTAAATTATATATATTTTATTGACGCTTGGACATTATTTTGGACTGCTATACTTTGCTGTTTGGATTGCCAAAGAGGATTATGGCCTTCGTTGAGTCAGGTTTCCACAAAAAGCAAAGGATGTACATCTCCTAACTGTGCCTGTTTCAGCTTTATTTTTGGGTTCACTCTTGGAGTGCGACACTATGCTGGATAGCCCCTACCCCTCATGCAAACACTATGCCACATAGCTCCCACCCCTCAACCAAACACTATTCCCCAAGATACCCACCCCTCATGCAAACACTATGCCCCAAGACACCCACCCCTCATGCAAACACTATGCCCCAAGACACCCACCCCTCAAGCAAACACTATGCCCCAAGACACCCACCCCTCATGCAAACACTATGACCCAAGACACGCACCCCTCATGCAAACACTATGCCCCAAGACACCCACCCCTCATGCAAATACTATGCCCCAACACCCTCCCCTCATGCAAACAATGCCCCAAGACACCCACCCTTCAAGCAAACACTATGCCCAAGATGCCCACCGCTCATGCAAACACTATGCTCCAAGACACCCACCCCTCAAGCAAACCCACCCCTCAAGCAGACACTATGCCCCAAGACACCCACCCTCAAGCAAACACTGTGCCCCAAGACACCCACCCTTCAACCAAACACTATGCCCCAAGATACCCACCCCTCATGCAAACACTATGCCCCAAGACACTCACCCCTCAAGCAAACACTATGCCCCATGGCCCCCACTCCCCGACCAAACACTATGCCCAATGACACCCACCCCTCATGCAAACACTATGCTCCAAGACACCCACCCCTCATGCAAACACTATGCCCCAAGACACCCACCCCTCATGCAAACACTACGCTCCAAGACACCCACCCCTCATGCAAACACTATGCCCCAAGACACCCACCACTCAAGCAAACACTATGCCCCGAGACACCCACCCCTCAAGCAAACACTATGCCCCGAGACACCCACCCCCAACCAAACACTATGCCCCATACCACCAAGCATGCACCATGCATACATACTCATACAGACCTCAACCCACCAACCCCCAACTCAGCACACAAACTCACAAGCATACACCATGCACCCATACAGACCCGAACCCCCCACCCCAACTCAGCACACAAACCCACAAGCATACACCATGCACCCATACAGACCCGAAGCCCCCCAGCCCCAACTCAGCACACAAACTCACAAGCATACACCATGCACCCATACAGACCTGAACCCCCCACCCCCAACTCAGCACACAAACCCACAAGCATACACCATGCACCCATACAGACCTGAATCCCCCGCCCCAACTCAGCACACAAACCCACAAGCATATACCATGCACCCATACAGACCCGAACCCCCTACCCCCAACTCAGCGCACAAACTCACAAGCATACACCATTCACCCATACAGACCCGAACCCCCCCACCCCCAACTCAGCACACAAACCCACAAGCATACACCATGCACCCATACAGACCCGAAACCCCCACCCCCAACTCAGCACACAAACCCACAAGCATACACTATGCACCCATACAGACCCGAACCCCCCACCCCCAACTCAGCACACAAACCCACAAGCATACACCTTGCACCCATACAGACGCGAACCCCCACCCCCAACTCAGCTTACAAACTCACAAGCATACACATTGCACCCATACAGACCCCCACCCCCAACTCACCATACAAACTCACAAGCATACACCATGCATCCATACAGACCTTAACCCCCCAACCCCCAACTCACTAAACAAACTCACAAGCATGCACACACACAGACTCGGACCCCCCACCTCCGCATCTCAACATACACTGAACGTGCACACAACAACAACAAACATTCAGGCAGACCCTCCCCCCTACCCCCCAGCATCTCAACATGCACTGCACTTGCACACAAACACATTCAGGCAGACCCGACACTCACCCCACCCCCGCATCTCAACATAAACTGAACTTGCACACAAAAACAAACATTCAGGCAGACTCGAAACACACCCCACACCCGCATCTCAACATGCACTTTCACACAACAACAAACATTCAGGCCGACCCAACACCCCCTGCCCACCAGCATCTCAACATACACTGCACTTGCACACAAAAACATTCAGGCAGACCCGACACACATCCCCCCTTCGCATCTCAACACACACTGCACTTGCACACAAACAGATTCAGTCAGACCCGACACACACCCCCCCTCTGCATCTCAACACACACTGCACTTGCAAACAAAAACAAACATTCAGGCAGACCCGAAACACACCCCACACCCGCATCTCAACATGCACTTTCACACAACAACAAACATTCAGGCAGACCCGACACCCCCTGCCCCCAGCATCTCAACATATACTGCACTTGCACACAAACACATTCAGGCAGACCCGACATACACCCCCCCCTTCGCATCTCAACACACACTGCACTTGAACACAAACAGATTCAGGCAGACCCGACACACACCCCCTCCGCATCTCAACACACACTGCACTTGCAAACAAAAACAAACATTCAGGCAGACCCGAAACACACCCCACACCCGCATCTCAACATGCACTTTCACACAACAACAAACATTCAGGCAGACCCGACACCCCCCGCCCCCCAGCATCTCAACATACACTGCACTTGCACACAAACACATTCAGGCAGACCCGACACACACCCCCCCTTCGCATCTCAACACACACTGCACTTGCACACAAACAGATTCAGGCAGATCCGACACACACCCCCCCTCCGCATCTCAACGCACACTGCACTTGCACACAAACACATTCAGGCAGACCCAACACACACCCCCCCTCCTCATCTCAACACACACTGCACTTGCACACAAACACATTCAGGCAGACCCGACACCCCACCCCCCGCATCTCAAGAAACACTGCACTTGCACACAAACACATTCAAGCAGACCCGACACACCCTCCACCCCTACATCTCAAAATACACTGCAGACATACAAATACAAACACCCATACACACCTGACACACTCCCCCACCCCCGCATCTCAACATACATACAAAAACAAAAAACACAGTCAGGACGGACCTGAGACAGACAAACATACAGCCCCCCCACCATGTACTTACCAGAAGTGCTGGAACACTGGCGAGGCTTCTGGAACTACGGCTGGCGTGGGCGTGACAAGGCTGAAATGCCTTCGGACATCAAGCCTTACTGGCCACGCCAGCCATAGTGCTGGCACTCCATTGGTGCAGCACACACACACTACGTGGCTCGTAGGAGCTGCGTGGTTCGTGTGCACTGAACCAATGAGGGCCAGTGTTTTGTCCGACCCAGAAGACAACAAAGACTTTCCTAATGGAGGGCGGCCGATGCTGCTTGCGGGCCGCCCTCCATTAAGAAAGTCTTTGATCCTGGCGGGCCGGACAAAAAGGCATGGTGTGCCGCAACTGCCCCGCGGGCCGTATGTTGTGCACCCATGCCCTAGACTAACACTCAAAGGATTTTTGGTTGCTTTAGGTGTGATAAACGGACAAGCCGGTGGCAGAAATGACTTTTTCCCATTTTATGGGACTTTTTATTTTAGCCTGACCGCGTTTACCGCGTTTGGCTACGAACTGTGGCTACTGGTCAAACAGGGCTGTGCCACGAGATTTTTCGCTTGTACTTTAGCCCTCTTGTCTTTTAGCCTTCTTCCTGGCCTGTGAGGCCAGGAAAATCCTTATCAGGCTTCCAGCGCTCGGGAAAGCAGAAGCTTTTGGTGGGCTACTGGAGGGCGGTGTGTGTTTGATGGCAGGGTGTGGGTTCGGACTGTCTGGTCCCAATACACAAACTGGTGCCAGTATGTCTGAATCATATGCATTAGTGTTCTTGCCAGTAGTCCTGATTGGGCCACTGCTGGGGTGTGTGTGTGCCTGTGTGTGTGGGGGGGGGGCAAGTACTGCTATTGGCTAGTGGGAGTTTCGTTTCCTACCTGGCTTTTAGGATAAGAAGAGGACCCCTGCACCCAATCCTCAGGGATCCTGGAGAAACCTGAATGAGCTAAGACTTCTATCCAACTGTGAGACTTGCAAAGAAACAAGAGACCCGTCCGAAGGAGGCCTGGCTACCAAATTCTGCTGCTGTCCTGGAGGAGCCCTGTCTTGCTGAAGATCTTTAGCAGTCCTGCGAAGGAGCTGCGACCCTGGGAGTGGAGGGAACACCCATTCCAGACGCCTGCACAGTGCTCTGCAAAGAAGGGCCATCAGAGGTTTCCCTGGGCCAACCAGTCGCTGACCAGCTCCGAATCTGGGCTACTGGGCTGCAGACACCGCTGTTCCACTTTGATGCCTGGAACTTTGGGAATCCTCAGTCTGCCCTACAAGACCCACCTCTGTGAAATGTTGGCATCCTAGCATCAAGGAGACCTGAGACAGGAGGGAAAGTCTGACCGTGGCAGTGGAGTCCCTTTGTGACACCATGCTGCAGTGACCACCATCTGAAACTGCTTACCTGCATTGAGGCCAGTCCTGAGAGGGGTACTGCATCATTTCCTACCAAATTCTTCGCTTGAGAATTCTTGCATCAGCCAAAGATACCAACCAGAGAGCTGCTGGAACCTCCAACCCCTGCGAATCAAGGGCTGAGGCTGACAGCAGGAAAAGCAAGTTTGGACCGTCTATCGACCTGGCAAGTCTAGGGAAGAACTGGAGTATGAGTGGTAAGTTACAGTGGTTCTTACTAGCCTCCAAAATTCCCATTATAAGTGTGCTGCCTTATAATAGATTTATTCTAACAATATTGGCTTTGCCATTGCTTACTCGCACAAGACTTCTGAAAGTTGGGGCTACTTCCGTTAGCTAGTTTAACTTGGACTCTTACAATTAGAAACCTTCACTGGACCACAGAGACCTTACCTGCATTTGTCCTGCCTTACAGAATCTGTGGAACTTTACTTGAACTATTGGGCAAAAGGCTCCACACAACTTAGGGCTGGACTGCTGAGGTTAGGGATCATTCTCTGTGGTGTGGACCTAATGTGCATAACATAACCTTACCTTTCCTTTGCAGGAGTTTGTGATGTATATTATGCTCTCTGATAAGTGAATGTATATATGCAATCTATTTTACTAGTGTTGTGTGATAATACTTCCTGCCAGTAGTCATTTTTCTATAGTGTGTTTGGCCAATAAATGATAATTGTATTTGTATTCCTCCTGTCTAAGTTTAATCTGTGATTCCCATTGTGTGAACTCATTGTGGACCCTTTACAAGCTCACCACCTCTGAAAAACATAGCCTAGACCGCCTGTCACTGCTACCTGAACTGGTTTGGCTACAGCTCCCCACAGTTGTCCCTGTCACAATGTAAGTTGGCCTTCTATACATCTGTCAACCAGTCCAGAGTATAAAAAATCAGTCCTAACACAGGAACAGGAGGGATGCTCGGTATGTTTGTGGCATTCAAGTCCATGCTCCCTCGACCGCTTTAACGGATCGGTAGCTGTCTGAGGTTAAATATTAAGCACATTATCGGGCTACCGATGCATTGCTGTCTGCCAGGTACCTTTGCATATCATTGACTCTAACAGTTTTAAATATACCAGCGAATCGAATTAATGTTTCACCTTACCGTAAATCCCTTTTAACTGGGTGTAAGGGTGCAGATGTACGAGTCTGACACAATGGTGGCATGGTGGTTGGCAACGACTTTAATTGGATACAAATACAGGAGGAAAACCAATAACTATCCCTAATACTAAGAGGTGTTTCTCTGCCTCAACTAAAAATACTATGGAATCTGTCAGGCATGCAAAGTAAAGAGTCCACCGTCCTGTTCAAATTCCTATTTCCTTCCTTTACTCGTTGAACTAAACTAAACAACTAAGGGGTTTTCAGTGGCACCAAGTTGAGACTGGCCTGAGGTGATGTCTCTCTTTCTCGTGTTATAGTGCCATTTGTAAACAAAAATATTCCAGGTTCACCAGTTTCCTCAAAGCACAGTTCACAGGAAATGCTCTTTTTTTAAATCACAGTTGTCTTCACTGTAATTATTTTCACCATACAAGCTTCTTCAGCTCTTTAGCCAGTAGGATGACTCCCTCCCCTCTAGTGAGCTACTAATGAAAACAGAAGACATGATGTTTTTCTTTAAAAGGCATTAGTGCCTTACAAATGACTATTATGATTTCACAAAAATTGTCGTTATATTGATGTTAGATTGATGTACAAAAATTAGCTATTGATGCTTTATAGATTTACAAATTTGCTTCATACAAATACTAACACATTATTGTATGTAATTATTCTTTCTGTAGACTATAATTGTTGAATATGCTGCCCCTGATGAAGAGCATTCATAACTCGAAACGAGTTGGGCCTATCAAGATACTAATATAAAGTTAAAATTATTTTGTATAAACACAAACCGTTTATTGAATTCTTCTTTATAATTTCCTTCATATGAGAAGTTGAGAAATCAGAACTACTTGTAAAATTGTTCACATAATCTCCATTAGGCCATTCCTTGCCTTTCAGAAAGTGTGCAGGGGACGTAGCTATCCTCATTTGGATTCCTTCTTTGTTCTCTGTATGTATTCAACATAGATACCAAGGCTGTGTTTTTCTCCCCTGCACCTTGAACTATTTAATATTCTGTTTATCGTTTTGCAAATCATTCACTGAACTATACTTACTCTGGTGTCAAGTGTATTTATTTGTGTTGGTTTTCATTTGTTCCCCTCCCCTTGGAGGGTTGGTATCTATACAACACACTAGCACCCACACATAGAATGTGTCATTTTCAAGTATCAGCTCGCTCACAGACAAAGCAGCTACTACCCTAGCCTTCTCAGCTGAAGAAGCCACAAGGATACTTGATTTAATTAAAGATACCAGTACAACGACATCATTGGATAATAATCCAGAGCGTCTCATACAAAAACTAGAACGCTTGATTAGACGTGAAATCTCACAAAAACTTTACACTTCAATTCTCGCTCAATACTATAGAGCCAAACACATTCCAAGGGGCCTCAGAATCTATCTCAGGCCCACTCTTTGTAAAGAAAATAAATATTTCGTCAGTAGATGGGAACACATCCTGAACAAGTGTTCATTGGACCTCATTCTTCTCACCATTGAAGAGCTTTCAGAATCAGTCACGACTTTACAACACGAAATTGAAGAAATATCATCCCAACTTGCTAAGCTCAAGACTGTAACAGAACTTACTCAGATTCTAGAAGATACTAACAGAAAACTTGAATCCTACAAACAGGATATAGAACAACGCAAGATTAGGAAATTCTGTCGAGATACTTTGGATTACGCTTGCGACATTGTCTATTCCTGGCAGGAATTTTACGCGAACAGTCAACCCACACCAAGACTACTCCCCCAGGCAACCAACAGGGGTGGGGAATTATACAGAAAGCATTGAAGTAACCAGTGGTGAACTTGAAGAATTACCCAGCGCTGGATCAGCTTCCAACAGAGGGATTAGTACAACTGAATTACCAGAAGTGCCATCCGGTAGACCAACAGTTGCAACTCCACAGATTCCTTTTTTAGGAAACGGAAAACACGAAGAGGAAAAAAAAAACTACGCCAGAAAAAGAAATAAAAGACAACCTGGTCATCAACATCTCCTCCAAACCTCTTACTGTGGCACAAATGGACACACTTAATTTGGGAATCTGTCACGCCTCCATTAGTTTCCCCGCTAGCTGCCAAACCAACCCCGTCCCACTTACCTGTTCCTTCCCAACGGCGGCGAGTTGGCGACACCTCATGGCACTCCACTGATACCCTGCGCTCAGTGCGGTCTCCCTTCCTTGCTTGGCGAATGCCGTGGCGCCTTGCCACACCGTGCCTGCGGTACCGGTGCAGCTTGGGGGCTCGGCACGCAAGTCATCATGTGACCAAGAAACGGCCTGACTGGAGCTGCAGGATGCGGAACATGAGTTACGTGTCCAGGAAGTGTTCCGACTCCTGTAAGTGTTTACCATAGCATCAACACGGAACGCTGTCACGTGACCGTATCATGTGATCGCACCTGCCCGTTCATAAGGAGTGAACGGACATTCAACCAGCGCTTCACAGCTACTTTCATCAGTACTGTTTGGCCTTTCACGGATATTGTTTTCAGGATTACTTCGACCTCGGACTGCTTCACGGACTCCTTCACGTCTCATTCCTGGTACCTCTGCAATCTCGGATTACTCGGAACATTGACCTTGGCTTTTCCCTTCGGATACGTGTTTGGATCTTCCCTTACAACTGACTTTGTCTTCATGGTTTTTGACCCCGGATCGTTTGCTGGACTGATTTAAGGCTCCTCCTGTCATTGTTTCAGGCCCATGCTCCTTGCCACTTCAGGTACCATTGACATCCAACTAGAGTACCATCCTGTGTCACAACTGTCGCCTACTGCCATCGACCATTCTGACCCCTGCCTACTTACCACATCCTGGGCACCCTGCCACCTGTATTCGGGTAAGCCTTTTTCTGTTCCCTTGTACTGCTTGTATTGAATCGGGTTCCTTGTCTAACATCATTGCTTGCCTTGCAGTGGTCAGGGGGGTCCTTCCAGCGTTCCTGGTTCCAGGCTGACGGTACTCTACACCTGTGGCCTCAAAGATTGCTCGGGCAGTAATAATACTATTTTGCCTGTGCGGTACTTGGGGATGGAGGTTTCATCATCTACACGACCAGCAAGTATAACAGAATCTCGTTCATTCCAACCAACTCCACTTCCTTCTTTGAAGAAGAAATAAATCTTTTTAAACTTATAAGGAAGATGGAACTTAAGGTATCTTTCAACAACATAGAGGATAACATACAACCTAACACTAAATCCAGATACCTTGAAATGAAAAACAAAAGTAATTTCTATCCCCAGGTCAATCACCTATTGATCAATTTATTCAAACAAAAAACTACTAACGACCTCAAAAGACTGAAATATTTTCCCCCTAAAAAACGGAACATTCACAAACACCAACTGAAACGTATAAAACAACTGGCTGAAGACAGTAGCCTAACCTTAAAACAAGCGGATAAAGGGGGTGCCCTGGTCTTAATGGATACCACCCTCTACGATCAAGGTTGTTTAAAACTTTTGAGAGACACTCGGACTTACACACCACTAGACAGTGATCCAATCCTTAGGATTGCGAACATCATCAAAACTACTGTGGATAAAGCACTGACAATGGATTGGATATTAGAGAAAACAGCAGAATTTTTGATTCAGAAATATCCAATAACCCCGGTATTTTACGGCTTGCCCAAGATACACAAAAATCTTCAGGATCCACCATTCCATCCTATTGTGGCTGGAACGGAAAGCATTTTTGAACTTCTTGCTATATATCTCGACGCAGCACTTCAACCACTGGTATAAGCTACAACAACCTACCGCAAAGATACAATTCACTATTTGAAAATTCTACAAACATTACAACTCACAGACGACAACTTGATACTGTTCACAATGGACGTCAACAGTTTATATACTTCAATTTCACACTCTGAAGGCATTGAGGTTCTGGAATGGTTTTTATTAACTCACAGACGAGTGGAAATTCAAAAAGTCTTTGCATTGGAACTACTCAACATCATACTCTACAATAACTACTTTAGACATAACGGCCAATTCTACCTACAGATTTCCGGAACTTCTATGGGGTCCTGTGTGGCCCCATCCTATGCAAAAATGTTTATGTATCATTATGAAAAAATCCACGTACTGTATAATCCACTTTGGAATAACGAGATCAAATGCTGGCAGAGATACATTGATGACATTTTTGGGATATGGATGGGCACTGAAACAGAACTGCTCAATTTTTTTAACTTTCTTAACACATGTAATCCAAAAATAGGATTTACCATTGAAATCGGTAAGCCACATGTGAACTTTCTGGATGTCACGGTTAAACTAACAGGCACTACAGTGAAAACTAAAATATACAGAAAACCCACAGATGTAAATAGCTGTCTCCATCACACAAGCCATCATCCCAAACATCTGAGGGAAAATCTACCGCACAGTCAACTTTTAAGGCTTAAGAGGATTACTTCAGAAACAGACAAACTTCATGAAGAATATAACACAATGAAGAAAAGATTCCTTGACAGAGGATTTCCACCTGAAGTAGTAGACAGAGCAATAGCACGCACGGAAATCCAAGAAAGAAATACACTACTGGAAGGTAACCCCAAAAGAAATGAAAAAGGGCTTATCCACACATTGCGATACTTAAGTCAAAGCTTCCAGACCAAAAGAATTATACACAAAAATTGGGACTTGATTAAATCTGACAGCACACTCGCAGAATTATTCCCAGATCCACAGATGATGGCTTACAAAAGAGGAAAGAACTTGAGAGACCAATTGATAAAAGCAGAAAAACCGAAACCATCTCTCCAGACAACTCTTAGCAAACAAAAAACAGGCACTTTTGCCTGTTTACACTGCCAACATTGTAATAACGCGATAAAAGGTGACAAGATCAGACACCCCCACAATGGCAAAAAGATTATGCTAAGAAACTTTGCAACATGCGATACGAAAAATGCAATTTATGCCATCCGCTGCCCATGTGGCATTTACTATGTTGGCAAAACCAACAGGAAAGTTAAAGACAGGTGGACAGAGCACAAATTCTGCATCAGGACAAAAAACTGCAAATCCCCAGTCTACAGACACTTCCGAGACAAGAATCATATTGTCTCGCAAATGAGATTTGTGGTATTAGAAGTTTTACGACCATTAAGCAAAGGAGGCAATCTTCCAAAACTTCTGTCACAAAGAGAACTCTTTTGGATAAACAAACTGGATGCTATGCCCCCCCCCCTCCCTTGGGATCAATGAGGATTACTAATTAGGGCCATTTCTATAAGTCATAAGACATCTCATATATCATAAACACATTTAGAACATCTTTTAGGAGTCAACTAATACAAACATCTTCAGCTGAGATGTTACATTGGTTCTTTATGCCCGCCAGTTGTTGGCATTAAAAATTGTGATCTAAGTTGGTTACTGCATAATTATGATGTCTTTGCATTTAAATTGCTATTCAATGAATGCCTGTATTTTGGGTTCATGTTGGCCACTAGTTGGCAAAAGATTGTACACCCACAATCATAGTTGGGTCAGTCACTGTATTTATCTTCTGTAAACTCTTAAAAAACATTTGTATGTAATGGGTTTTTAGCAAGTACATGCTGAGAGTTCACATTTCTTTATTTCTTTGCTACATAGTGCATTTGACACTTCCACGCACACTACATCCACATCTTGTGGCTTCATCAACTGCATCTATTCACCCCGTTACTTACTTTAAGGGACACCCCGAATACCGCCATGTAACAGAACATTTTATTTTTGGCTATTTAAATAAACCGCCGTGTAGCAGCCTTTTTTGGCTAGTCACATTAATCTTTAATGTGATCAGGCTTTTTTAAACAATTAATTACATACCCATCATATTAACAGGATCATCTATTAGATACCAGTTCCTTCGGCACAAGTATCATTATATTATTTCGGCACTTACATTCGCCTTTGGATTGTTTACATCTACCTCGCGCATGCGCGAGTGACGTCACGACACAGTCTGACGCCGCTAACGCATGCGTGAGTGACATCATAGCCGTGATTAGTATAAATAAGCAGACTTACACCCACTAAGTTCATTCATCCGCGGTTCCCGACCACATTTGGACACTTCCACTTGCCGGTGTAGCTCTAGTAAGTACCTTTTCTAGCCAGCAGCTTTTGCCTACCGCCTAGATACTTAGACACTAACTTTAAATTTACTCTGGGGATCTACGATCTTCTTTTTGTAGGATTGAGAGACATCTGTCTCTAAGACGCCCACTTTCATCACCTGAAATATCATCTGGAGTGTATCCATCAGTCTCCATCCGCCATTTCAATCAGCTTATGCTGTACTTAGAATATATTCGGTAAGATTACGCCTCTTTGACGCTTGCTATTGCCATATTTAACACACATATTATCTCTAATTTGTGCACCGTTCTTATTAACCTCTCTTTGCAATTAATGCAACTCCTTTGACCCCACATGGAGCACTAAGGTTTGACACACTAGGTCACTTATGACATTTTTAAATGTGTGTAGAAATGTCATCGAAATGCTCATATAATGGAATACCATCCAACATTAGCATCTGCTCCTCTCATGATGAATTACTAATGGGCTACTAATGAAAACAGAAGACAGGATGTTTTTGTGTAAAGGGCATTAGTGCCTTACAAATGACTATTATGATTTCATAAAAATTGTTGTTAGATTGATGTTAGATTGATGTAGAAAAATTAGCTATTGATGCTTTATAGATTTACAATATTGCTTCATACAAATACTAACACATTATTGTATGTAATTTTTCTTTCTGTAGACTATAATTGTTGACTATGCTGCCCCTGATGAAGAGTGTTGATAACTCGAAACGCGTTGGGCCTATCAAGATACTAATAAAAAGCAAAAATTATTTTGTATGAACACAAACCTTTTATTGAATTCTTCTTTATAATTTCCTTCATATGAGAAGTTAAGAAATCAGAACTACTTGTAAACTTGTTCACATAATCTCCATTAGGCCATTCCTGGCCTTTCAGAAAGTGTGCAGGGGACGTAGCTATCCTCATTTGGATTCCTTCTTTGTTCTCTATATGTATCCAGCCTAGATACCAAGACTGTGTTTTTCTCCCCTGCACCTTGAACTATTTAATATTCTGTTTATCTTTTTGCAAATCATTCACTGAACTATACTTACTCTGGTGTGCAAGTGTATTTACCTGTGTTGGTTTTCCCTCCCCTCTAGTCCCAGTTCGTGATGTTAGGGGGATGGCTCTCTCACCCTAACCTTTCTCTTGTTTCTGGTTGCTCAAGTCTCTCGAGGAGAATGTCTTGTTCAAGCCTTGATATAGTGGGCCTTTTCCTGTGTCCCGTATTATCAACTCTGTTGTCCTCCAGTTACAATTGCCCTCATTACAAAATCCATCTGGTTTTTCATGTTTCACTTCTTAAACCAACTTGTACCTCTCATGTGTATCCTAGGGAATCTGTCTTCAGCACTTCCTGGAGGAGTATGAGGTGCAATACATAATTGACTCTTGTATTCGAGGTTGCTCGCTTCAATACCTGGTCCATTGGAAGGGCGGTTATGGGGTGGAGCAAAGTTCCTGGATACCTCGTCGACATGTCATGGCTCCCCATCTTGCAAAGAGGTTTCATGATCAGCTCCCTGATAGACCTAGTTTTGCGATCACCTCCTATGTGTCAGGGTGGGGTCGTGTTTCAGAGGGGGCATGCTGTTAGTATCCCCAGCAGCAGACCCATACTTACCCACTCATCACAGCGAGACTGGGGTTCCCGCGCTCGTGTAGGCAGATGTGTAGGAGACCAGACATCGCGCTACAGCACTAACATCTCGCATGGTGGCTCAGGGATGCCAGAAGGCATTCTCGATGACGGTCCTCCATTCCATGTTTACAACAACCAATGATGTTGCACCAGGTTGTTTCTTCTAATCCACGGCTCGCCTGCAGTCGATTAAAAAGCTCAAACGATTACCCAAACACTTGGCTCCTGCAACAGCCGCATACCATTATTGACAGAACCCAGTGCATCCTGTAGTACTAGAGGATTTCAGGTATTTAGGTTTAGTTATATAGATAGGGCCTGGATCATTAATTGGAGTTCCAAGCTAGAAGCCTTCCTCTTTTGGGTAAGTATGCTATAATGTTTATCTAATTGTTCCCTCGCGTCTCCAGTGCAGCTCCTGATCCTCTTCAGATCCGGAGGGGGTGCGTCACATAGCACTCCTGCAGCAGTTCATGGGTCACACAGTGTCACACTCACCTGAATTCTGCAGGAGCGATGGGTGACCCCTCTGACTCATGTACTGGTTTTCCCTTTACAACTGCAGTTCAGGACTGCTAAGATGGACCTAAGGACACAACAAATAGATTTGTGTTCTGCCCCTTTGTTTGTCTCCTTGTGTAACTACTGTCCCCTTTGCAGGTTACCTGGTGTTTGTGTGTGTATTCTATTGGGCTCACCTTTAATGTGGATTTGGTGAGCTCTCCATCCTGAGCTATGCAGGGGTCCCGAAACTTGAGCTGGAACCCAGTTACTTCACTGGTTCAGTGAGTATTTGCTTGTCCGGCTGGTTTTATGACATGCGACTGTCTTTTCAGTTCTTACATGTACACTGTCTTTTCAGGTTGAGGGCTGCTGACTCTGCCGGTGAAGGTTCGGGTGTCATGCGCAGTAGGAAGGTCAGGCACACCAGGCACACCGCCTTACAGAACACTCATAGCCGCGGTGGTTCTCTGACACATAACACAGCGAGAATCTCCAAGTCACAGTCAGCCCTTCATATGATCACGCTACCTGTGGTGCGAGGGAAGCGTCACCAATTTCCAGGCTCTATCAGAGGGCGATACTATTTGTTCCCTCGTTTCCGCTGGCAACTGCCATGGAGATTGCGAGAGGGCTGGTGCAAGAGTAATCGACAACAACTACTTCCTGGTTCCGGGCCGAAATCTCGGTCATGTGCCCTGAGCTCCGCTCACGTGATCAGGAGTCGACAGGTATAAAAGCGACGCACTTTGAATCACTCGTCACTTCACAGCTGTTTTGCGACACTGTTTGGCGTTTTCAAGTCACGTTGGATTCATTTGGTTACAGATATCAAGCTTACGGATTACGGACTGGGTTTTCTTGTTCCTTGGATTTGGCATTTGGTTTCTGCTTGGATTTACGGACGTTTTGACATTAGCTCACGTTTCATGGATTGATTGGATTATCCTTATCTGCTTTGTCAAGTATTCTACGCTCTCCAGAGTTCCTCGAACTGCCACGTTACCACAGTTTTCCGAATACTTCCAAGAATCATCAGGTGGTAGCCAGTGCTGAGTTTCTGGCGCCTTGGCTTTGAAGTATTACCGACGCTTCCCTGCACCACAGTCTCAGAGTTACTGGCAGTTAGAATATAACCCTTGGGTAAGCCCTATTTCAATAACAGTTACATTGTTATCAGTACTGTGTTTGTTTGTACTAATACCTAATTCATTCCACAGCTCTGGGGTCCTCGGCGGCGTCTGGTCCTGCAAAAGAACAACAACCATCTGTGGCCTCAAGGATCGCATTTTCGTGATTTTTCTTCTCTCCGTGTGGAACTTGGGGACAGAGGCCCAAATATTCTTCACAACGAGTCAAGTTACGACATCGGGCGGACCAGACTGATGCGTTGGAAATTTTCTTCGATCGGTAAGTTTGCTCCTCTCGGGTTGAGAAGTCTACTATACTGTTCGATTACCTTCTTGTTGAAATGTTCCTTATTTGCCTTTTTCTTTTGCAGAATTGGAACTTTTTACTGTTCTTCACAGCTGATAACCAGTTGTTGGCTGCTATCAGTCTTTAACATCCAGACAGGCAGCCTCTTTGGTCTTGCTTCAAATTCGAGCCTATTCTTTGTTGCGACACACAAAAGCTTCCAATCCATCTTCCTCCATGGAGACTTCGTTACTAAAATGTATCATCAAATGTCTGGAACTCTATATACATGTATGTTGGCGGCACCGCCTGCAGTCTATATACTACATAAAGCCAGCCTTATGAATACTACTTGCATTGCAGCATCTGCCCAATTGTAAAGCAACTTGTGTTTTCTGCAGTGCTCTTCACACATGAAATCTTCATTCCGCACATGAAAGTCTTCTCGATTCTTTACTTCAGCATCAGATTCTATATCACCTATGCATTCTCTTCTCTGGTCATTCTTTCTGATGCGTCACTCATCTTCCATGACGTCATCAGCTTCTTCTTACCACATCTTCACACTTCTTCCAGCGCTCCTTTCAGGAGACCATCAGTCTTGCGGGGGTACTTCTCATAGGTCTTGTCAACGGATACATTGTCTCAAACATTCTTTGTGGTATAGATATCATTATTGGCGTTGCACATGTTGCAATTTGCGAGTTCCAGCATAGAGGCAAAATGGAGTGTGACTTCCTATAGAGGCATTCGGCTGCTCCTCTACACTAGTACTGGAGTTAGTTATACCATCTGTATTGTTAGCAATCTTCTTTATCTCAGTAGAAGTAACTGGTATAATGTTAAAATGTAATTTTTCATTTTTATTTATAGCCTTGATACACCACTTTGACTCTTCTAAATTGTTAACAACGTCTTTGTATTAATTCAACATGTGTTATATTTATAACTGTTTACTGCTGAATTTAACTTTTTGTTCTTGTTCATTATAAATGCAACAAAAAAAAACGTATTTAACAAACATAACAAATAGAAGTGCTTCCAAGAGGTGGGTTTGGTGGATGTGAGAGGGTTAGGCTTAGGGTGTTGTGCTGACTTTTACCCAGGTGGTCATCCTTATCCCAAGGCGGGCAATCCCTCCCCATGAGTTCCTCCCGCATTAAACCACCCCAAAAGGGAATATTGGGTAACAGCCTCACCTCCCGAGCCTCATGAAAAGGCACCCACCCGGAGAAGTGATGACACCAGTTGAATCATCACACCATGCAGTAAGGGATGATCCCAGACTAATGTCGCTGCAGTAAAGGGATGATACTACAGTGATGTCACTGCAGTAAGGTACGATCTGAGTGATGCCTTAGCATTCAGGAATTATCCCTGCCTCAAGGGATGATCCTATTGTAATATCACTGCACTACGCAATGATCACTGTAATAAAGGGATGATCCCAGAGTGATGTTTTTGCAATAAAGGATGACCCTAGAGTGATATCACTGTAGTAAAGGATGATCCTAGAGTGATATCACTGCAGGAAGTGATGATCCTAGAGTGTAGAAGCCAGAGACCACTGAGAATTAGGAACCCGTTTTAAGGCACTAACAGAAATCCTGTTACTTTGTTGCATATAAGGTACTTGTTTTGTCATGAGTAATTGGTGGTTTTAGCATGATGGGGCCCCCAGCCTCATCACACTGCTTGTCATTATGTTTGCTTTTCAGTTAGAGTTCCACAAGCTCCGCGCAATGGTTATGTTTGATTTGAGATTTTTCAGTTCAGTGTACTACAATTCTGTACGTTTGACACTCACTGGGAATGCCAAACGGACAGCCACTTGGGAATCCCAAGCTTGTTGGGAATGTCAAACTGGGAGCTTACGGAGAATCCCAAGTTTACATGAATTCCAAACTGGGATTTTAATGGGAATCACAAGGTGACTGGGAATGTCAAACCGGGAGCTTACTGGGAATGTCAAAACAGGAGCTTGCATGCAATGTTGAAGTAGGAGCTTGCAGATGGTGCCATCCCTTGCCTTATCAATGCATCATATCATGACATATCAAAGAAAAACTTGGTTCTTTATTTATAAAAAAAGTGCATACAACCATTCAAAATATTCAGTCAGTATAAAAAACTGTTATTTCTTTGTCATTTTACAATAGGCATTTCTTAAATCATATATAACAGCTCCCGTGCTGTTTTAATAGTTTGAACATAACACTGTTAAACATTGATTTTAACATACTGTTCCTTTCTTTAACATATCATGGCAAATAAAAGTATAGCATGCAGGCTGTTAGGAAAGATTTCTCTTTTCTGCAACTTTGCTTCCATTTTTATGAACCCCGCAAACGTTTTGCTATTATTTTTTATCCTGATGTGTGCTTTGTACAGTGCAGTGAAACCTTAAGCTTCACTAGACTGTCTTTTGCTCATCTGTTATGGGGAAACGGACATGTCCTTCAGGCTGTCAGTACTGGGGAACATTGTTTCCCTTAGTCTTGCAACTTTGTTACTACTTTTAGTAACTTGTTATCAGTAACTTGTTATCACTTGTGGTAACATTTATCATTGTACAAAGCATCTTACAATGCAGTACAATGTGGTAATCTTTTTTTGTTTTGCCCTAGACCAGGGGTGCACAACTGATTTTGACAGAGGGCCGAAAGTACCTTACATGATGGCTATAGTGGTGTCATGATCTCTGCTTCCAAAAGGTCAGGGTTTTCCCAACTCCCTTGGAAGCAGATCCATAACCCAGGTTCCGAGTGCCAACCAGTCCCAATTGGGACCTTTTGGACCCAGTCCTGGCGCCAGTGGCACCAGGCTCATAAATATGCCCAGTCCCAGCGCTGGAAGCGCCGGGCTCATAATGCTTGGGTGGACTTACCTGCAGCAGACCATGCTGCTTACTTGCCTGCCAGTTGAGCCTCTGATCCTCTTCTGTTTGTAACTACTTTTCCTGTTGGGTGGGGCAGGAGCCACTCCCTAGATTCAGAACACTGGAACTCTTCTGGAAAGCAGGAACTCTTTTCTTACCTAGGCGTGGCTGTGGAAGGAGACACCTAAGCACTACAAGAGGCTATTTAAACCACACCCGATGGATGAATCTTGCTTTGCGTTATTCTGCATCCTCTGCAGCAGAACGCTCATCGTGTCTTCTGCATCTGATCCTGGGCCTAAGGAAAAAGGCTTACCATCCTGAATCCAGTCTTCAGAAACACCTATAAAGACAAGAAAGAACAGGTTAGCATTACGGTCTTCAGTGACAGCTCTTCACTTACCTGGTCCATCGGCTGTCACCAACGCCTCGCGCTGCATTCCGGCATCTAAAAGACAAAGGCTTACCTACTCTTCGTGCGCTCCGGAGGTCTTCACACTGCATTCCGGCATCTGAAAGACAAAAGCTTACCAACTCTTCGCACGCTCCGGAGGCCTTCGGCGCTGCATCCCGCATCGGAAAGACAAAACAAGGTGCGTTTAAAGACATTGGGGATCTTTAATACTCACGTGCCATTACTCCTTTCCACATCTAACCCAGTGGGTATTCCGGCACCCTGCAGCCGCTCCGAACTTGTACCTGCAAAATAAAAAGACAGTTAGAGCGCATCGTGAAGCAGGCAACAAGCGCTTATTACGTGCTTCCAGGCGCTTCTATTCATCACACAGGCTCCATCTTGAACTCACTTCAGCCCGTCATCCGCCATCGCCGGAACCCTGCAAAACAAGAAACATCATTACTAAAGACTTTAAAGACATTAGAATTACTCGAAACTTACCGTTCGTGCAGTAAACAACGGACAGCAGTCCTCTGAAGTCAAGAGGCCTGCTCCCCTTATCCAGTGAAGAAACTGGTTACAGCACCCTGCCCCGAGGCAGATGGAGAGCACGGCGTTCACTTACCTAAGGTGAGAGCGTTAACCTTTGGGGTTCTACAGGAGAAGAGAAAGGGAAGAAGAGAGAGACATTCAATAACCCAGTTCCTTAATCCCATATTTTCTATCTGCAGACATCTTACCCTTCGCGTCAGACATACAGTGCACAGAGGTCCAGCCCAAAGAGCCAGCCGTGTGTTACACATCACCTTTGAAGATACGGTATACGCCCAGTCAAGACCGGCGCCTCTACGGGAATCAGGTGAGCGTTACAGAATGCAAAGCCTACCACAAAACTCCCGTCCAGGCGCTATGGAAACCTCGGATACCGACCAGCTAGCCCAGTTACTTGGGGAACTAAGGGCAGAAGTGCATGCAGCCCGTCAGGAAACGAACGCTCTAAGAAGGGAACTGATTATTTCCAAGGAGCGAACAGATGATCTCGCTAGACAATTGCTACAGTCACAAGCCGGACAGACCCCGTTACCCGCATCTGGGGGAAATCTTCCTTCTACATCCTCTATGAATCCAGTGCAGATCAACCTACCTGGGAATGTACCTCTGGCTCCGCCCGAACAATTTTCTGGTGACCCAAAGAGGTTTGCAGTATTTATCAATCAGTGCCGGTTGCATTTCTTATGCCGGCCAGCAGCCTTTCCAACTGATCAAGCTAAAGTAGCTTTCGTGCTTTCGTACCTTAGTGGCAATGCGGCAGACTGGTCGATCCCTCTAGTAAATCAAGATGATCCGGTCCTCCATGATTTTCAAGCTTTTCAGCTCAGTATGGAAAAACTGTTCGCAAGACATTCACTGGGGCAGGCCTTGGACAATGAGCTTCTTTCGTTGATACAAGGTAATCAAGACCTTTTGGCTTATATTGCGTCTTTCAACAGACTGATAGTGGAAACTCAATGGCTTGAGGACAAAAGGATTACACTGTTTTATAGAGGTCTACGTGGAGAGCTCAAAGATGTGTTAGCCCAAGTAGTGAATCCCCCACAAGATTGTTCGGACTATATAGACTTAGTCGTTCAAATAGATCACAGACTGCAGAACAGGAAGGCCGATCGTTCCAAGTTTGATGCTCGAGTATTTTCCAAACCGCCAACTCCTTCCAAAGGAGTAGACTCCGGGGAACCCATGCAAATAGGGGGTCTGAAAGGTCCTCTAACACAAAAGGAGTGGGAAAGGAGAAAACAGTTGCAATTATGCCTCTATTGCGGAAACTCAGGGCACTTTCTTCGAGACTGTCCGGTGAAACATGCCAAGAAGGCAGTAGGAGCTGCAGTTACCAAAGTTACAAACTCTTAGCAGGGAAACGACCTCGCCCGACAAGAATAGAGGTCCTCTTGCCGAGCGTGAAAACCAGTTCCGTGACCTCGCATTTCGTGATACCTATGGTCCTCATTAGCCCTGATAATCCGAATCGATTACATGCAATTGAAGCTTACGTCGACAGCGGTGCCATCGGCAATTATGTGGATCATGAAATGGTTTTGAGGATGAATCTAACTCTTTGTCCCAAGGCTGTAAAGGACGTCATTACTATGGTGGATGGTACGGAGATAGCCTCCGGGCCAGTAATGCATACCACTCAAGAGGTGACGCTAGTAAGTCAAGATGGACACCATGAGAAGATCGTGTTCGATGTGATCAAGGCCCCTCAGTTTCAGATTATTCTAGGAATACCTTGGTTAGAGAAACACAATCCTCTGATCGATTGGCGAGCAAGAACGGTCCAGTTTCCAGAATGTGTCTCTACTTGTCACCCTCCACCTGGTGTTGCACTGGCAGCAATTTCTTCAGAGACTCCCCAGTTACCTCCCGAATACCTAGAATACCAAGATGTTTTCCGGAAGGATCAGGCTAACTCTCTACCTCCTCATAGGTCTTATGACTGCCAGATAGACCTGATACCTGGATCTACTCCTCCTTGTAGTAGAATTTATGCCCTCACCGAGCCTGAGAACCTTCACCTTCGACAATACCTGGATCAATACCTGGCAAATGGGGTTATTCGTCCTTCCAAGTCCCCTGCTTCTTCAGCTTTGTTCTTCGTTCCAAAAAAGGAAGGAGACCTTAGAACTTGTATAGATTATCGCTCCCTGAACCAGATCACCGTTAAGAATAGATATCCGTTACCTTTGATCCCTGAACTCCTGGACCAAGTCAGAAAAGCATGCATATATACAAAGCTGGATCTTAGAGGAGCTTACCACTTGGTACGAGTAAAAGAGGGCGATGAATGGAAGACCGCCTTCCGCACCAAGTATGGGCTATTTGAATATCAGGTCATGCCCTTCGGACTTTGCAATGCCCCGGCCGCCTTTCAATATTTTATGAATGATGTCCTCAGAGAGCTCATAGATGTGTGTGTTGTTGTTTACATTGACGACATCCTCGTTTATTCTTCATCGGAATCTGAACATCGGAAACACGTGAAAATGGTCCTCGAAAGATTGCGTCAACACAAACTTTTCGCTAAGTTGGAAAAATGTGTTTTCAACGTGACTGAAGTTGAATTCTTGGGATTCATATTATCACCTGGCGGAGTGCGTATTGACTCAAAGAAGGTCGATGCAGTTCTCAAATGGCCATCACCATCCTCCGTAAAAGGTGTGCAAAGCATGTTAGGCTTCGCTAACTTTTATCACAGGTTTATCCCCGAATTCTCTCGAATAGTCCAGCCCATCACTGCCTTGTTAAAGAAAAACAAACGTTTTGAATGGTCTACCGAGGCGGAACAAGCTTTCCAGGATTTGAAGACTAAATTTATCTCTGCACCAATCTTAAAACACCCTCGCCCCGAACTCCCCTACATCGTGGAAACTGATGCTTCAAGCCTTGCCATGGGGGCAGTTCTATCACAAAAGGACCCGGTAACCAATCAGTTGCATCCCGTGGCATTTTGGTCCCGCAAATTCTCGCCTCCTGAAATCAATTACACGATTACTGACAAGGAACTTCTGGCTATCAAGTCTGCCTTTAAGGCTTCGCGGCATTATCTGCTGGGGGCCCGACACACCGTTACTGTGATTACGGATCACCGAAACCTGCAATATTTGAAAACCGCAAAAGCCCAATCCTCTAGACAACTCCGTTGGGAATTATTCTTTGCCGAGTTTGACTTCATAATTACCTATCGACCTGGTACAAAGAACGGTAAAGCTGATGCCCTTTCTCGGATGGGAGTGGAAGAACACTTGATCAACCCTAAACCTGTACCAATCATTCCCGAACAAAGAATTCTGGGTGTAATCGCCACAGAATCCATAGAGGAAGTTAAGGATAAAGCCAGGCAACTTGTAACTCCAGCAGACATACAGAATTGGCATCTGCAGGGAAAGGACTTTGGGGTAAAGGACAACTTATTGTATTTCCAAGAACGATTATACCTACCCATCACAGATTTACAGAAAAAAGTAATCTCTTGTTATCACGATTCTTTAATGGAAGGACATCCCGGTATGGCCAAGACCTCAGAAAAGATCAAGCGCTACTTCTGGTGGCCGTCTTGGAAAAAAGATATCAGAGACTTTATAATGTCCTGTGGAGTATGCGCCCAAAACAAGAGTCAAAAGGAAAGACCAGCAGGCCTCTTACGCCCTATTGACATCCCACCTCGCCCTTGGCATACGCTTTCTATGGACTTCATCACCGATCTACCTCCATGCTCCGGATACAATACGATTCTAGTAATCGTGGACTTATTCTCCAAGATGGCGCATTTCATTCCGCTCAAAGGCTTGCCAACAGCAGCAACTCTGGCCCGAGAATTTCTCGAAAACATCGTCCGACTGCACGGTTTTCCTTCGGTTCTTATTTCGGATCGAGGTAGTCAATTTATTTCTCATTTTTGGCGAAGTTGCTGTCGGTCGGCTCAAATTGATGTGAGACTATCGACCAGTCACCACCCTCAGACCGACGGACAAACCGAGAGGACCAATCAAACTCTGGAACAGTATTTACGCTGCATGCTGCAACAAACTGAAAAAACTTGGAAAGACATCCTTTGGATAGCCGAATATGCCTACAATAAATCTGTCCATTCGGGAACTGGGAAAACCCCGTTTTTTCTTTTGTACGGCAGTCACCCTCGAACCTCGGAGTTGGATCCCCTCCAAGATCTTGAAACACCAGCAGTAGACTACCTGCATTCTACAATCACCCAAGCCTTTAAGGAAGCTGTTTCTCACCTTCAAAGGGCTAAAGAACAATACAAGAAAGGAGCAGATCAACATCGGAAGGAAGCCCCTCAATATCAAGTAGGGGATCAAGTCTGGTTATCCACCAAATATCTACCTCTAAAAGGGCCACGCACATTCAACCCAAGATACCTTGGTCCCTATTCCATCACTACCATAGTAAACCCAGTAGCGGTCAAGTTGGACTTGCCCCCGCACATGAAGATACATCCGGTCTTCCACGTCTCTCTATTAAAACCCGTGCAACCTCAAACCCGACTAACTAAATCTCCAAAACCTATCCTAGTTGATGGAGAACTCGAGTTTGAAGTCAAAAGCATTCTGGACTCCAAGATCTCCAAATCTAAACTATTTTACCTAATTGACTGGAAAGGCTACGGCCCCCAAGAGAGATCCTGGGAACCTGCTGAATATGTCCACGCTCCTCGCCTAATCAAAAGATTTCACCGTACATTTCCTGACAAGCCAAAACCCCCGGAGAAGCCCGGTTTGGGAGGGGCCTTGGGGGGGGGTACTGTCATGATCTCTGCTTCCAAAAGGTCAGAGTTTTCCCAACTCCCTTGGAAGCAGATCCATAACCCAGGTTCCGAGTGCCAACCAGTCCCAATTGGGACCTTTTGGACCCAGTCCTGGCGCCAGTGGCACCAGGCTCATAAATATGCCCAGTCCCAGCGCTGGAAGCGCCGGGCTCATAATGCTTGGGTGGACTTACCTGCAGCAGACCATGCTGCTTACTTGCCTGCCAGTTGAGCCTCTGATCCTCTTCTGTTTGGAACTACTTTTCCTGTTGGGTGGGGCAGGAGCCACTCCCTAGATTCAGAACACTGGAACTCTTCTGGAAAGCAGGAACTCTTTTCTTACCTAGGCGTGGCTGTGGAAGGAGACACCTAAGCACTACAGGAGGCTATTTAAACCACACCCGATGGATGAATCTTGCTTTGCGTTATTCTGCATCCTCTGCAGCAGAACGCTCATCGTGTCTTCTGCATCTGATCCTGGGCCTAAGGAAAAAGGCTTACCATCCTGAATCCAGTCTTCAGCAACACCTATAAAGACAAGAAAGAACAGGTTAGCATTACGGTCTTCAGTGACAGCTCTTCACTTACCTGGTCCATCGGCTGTCACCAACGCCTCGCGCTGCATTCCGGCATCTAAAAGACAAAGGCTTACCTACTCTTCGTGCGCTCCGGAGGTCTTCACACTGCATTCCGGCATCTGAAAGACAAAAGCTTACCAACTCTTCGCACACTCCGGAGGCCTTGGGCGCTGCATCCCGCATCGGAAAGACAAAACAAGGTGCGTTTAAAGACATTGGGGATCTTTAATATTCACGTGCCATTACTCCTTTCCACATCTAACCCAGTGGGTATTCCGGCACCCTGCAGCCGCTCCGAACTTGTACCTGCAAAATAAAAAGACAGTTAGAGCGCATCGTGAAGCAGGCAACAAGCGCTTACTTACGTGCTTCCAGGCGCTTCTATTCATCACACAGGCTCCATCTTGAACTCACTTCAGCCCGTCATCCGCCATCGCCGGAACCCTGCAAAACAAGAAACATCATTACTAAAGACTTTAAAGACATTAGAATTACTCGAAACTTACCGTTCGTGCAGTAAACGACGGACAGCAGTCCTCTGAAGTCAAGAGGCCTGCTCCCCTTATCCAGTGAAGAAACTGGTTACAGCACCCTGCCCCGAGGCAGATGGAGAGCACGGCGCTCACTTACCTAAGGTGAGAGCGTTAACCTTTGGGGTTCTACAGGAGAAGAGAAAGGGAAGAAGAGAGAGACATTCAATAACCCAGTTCCTTAATCCCATATTTTCTATCTGCAGACATCTTACCCTTCGCGTCAGACATACAGTGCACAGAGGTCCAGCCCAAGGAGCCAGCCGTGTGTTACACATCACCTTTGAAGATACGGTATACGCCCAGTCAAGACCGGCGCCTCTACGGGAATCAGGTGAGCGTTACAAGTGGGCCGAAAAGTAAATGTGGTTGGGGTGGTAGGCGCGGTTGGGCGTGGCGTGGCAGGAGGCTTTTTCAACCCCCAATTTTAATTAAACACAGGGAAAAAGTACACGTGTTTGAGGTGTAATGATTTTTATTTGTATTTCAAACTTATATTTTGTACTACACATTTTCCATTGTTATTTATTTCGATCTAGTTATTGCATATCGTCTGTTTAATTAAATTCTATATATTTTATTGACACTTGGACATTATTTTGGACTGCTATACTTTGCTGTTTGGATTGCCAAAGAGGAGTATCGCCTTCGTTGAGTCAGGTTTCCACAAAAAGCAAAGGATGTACATCTCCTAACTGTGCCTGTTTTAGCTTTATTTGTGGGTTCACTCTTGGAGTGCGACACTATGCCCCATAACCCCCACACCTCAACCAAACACTTTGCCCAATGGCTCCCACCCCTCAACCAAACACTATGCCCCATGACACCCACCCCTCATGCAAATACTATGCCCCAAGACACCCACCCCTCATGCAAACACTATGCCCCAAGACACCCACCCCTCAAGCAAACACTGTGCCCCAAGACACCCACCCCTCATGCAAACACTATGCCCCAAGACACCCACCCCTCATGCATACACCATGCCCCATGACACCCACCCCTCATGCAAATACTATGCCCCAAGACACCCACCCCTCATGCAAACACTATGCCCCAAGACACCCACCCCTCAAGCAAACACTGTGCCCCAAGACACCCACCCCTCATGCAAACACTATGCCCCAAGATACCCACCCCTCATGCATACACCATGCCCCAAGACACCCACCCCTCATGCAAACACTATGCCCCAAGACACCCTCCCCTCATGCAAACAATGCCCCAAGACACCCACCCCTCAAGCAAACACTATGCCTAAGACACCCACCCCTCATGCAAACACTATGCTCCAAGACACCCACCCCTCAAGCAAACCCACCCCTCAAGCAAACATTATGCCCCAAGACACCCACCCCTCAAGCAAACACTATGACCCAAGGCACCCACCCTTCAAGCAAAAACTATGCCCCAAGACACTCACCCCTCATGCAAACACTATGCCCCAAGACACTCACCCCTCAAGCAAACACTATGCCCCATGGCCCCCACTCCCGACCAAACACTATGCCCCATGACACCCACCCCTCATGCAAACACTATGCCCCAAGACACCCACCCCTCATGCAAACACTATGCCCCAAGACACCCACCCCTCAAGCACACACTATGCGCCAAGACACCCACCCCTCATGCAAACACTATGCCCCAAGACACCCACCCCTCATGCAAACACTATGCCCCAAGACACCCACCCCTCATGCAAACACTATGCACCAAGACGCCCACCCCTCATGCAAACACTTTGCCCCAAGACACCCACCCCTCAAGCAAACACTATGCCCTGAGACACCCACCCCTCAAGCAAACACTATGCCCCATGGCTCCCACCCCCAACCAAACACTATGCCCCATGCCACCAAGTATGCACCATGCATACATACTCATACAGACCCCAACCCACCAACCCCCAACTCAGCACAAAAACACCATGCACCCATACAAACTCGGGTCCCCCAACTAGGCACACAAACCCACAAGCATACACCATGCACCCATACAGACCCGAACCCCACAGCCCCAACTCAGCACACAAACTCACAAGCATACACCATGCACCCATTCAGACCCGAACCACCCCCACCCCCAACTCAGCACACAAACCCAGAAGCATACACCATGCATCCATACAGACCCAAACCCCCCACCCCCAACTCAGCACACAAACTCACAAGCATACACCATGCACCCATACAGACCCGAACTCACCACCCCTAACTCAGCACACAAACTCACAAGCATACACCATGCACCCATACAGACCTGAACTCCCTCACCCCAACTCAGCTCACAAACCCACAAGCATACACCATGCACCCATACAGACCCGAACCCCCACCCCCAACTCAGCACACAAACTCACATGCATACACCATGCACCCATACAGACCCCCACCCACAACTCACCAAACAAACTCACAAGCATGCACGCACACAGACCCGGACCCCCCACCCCTGCATCTCAACATACACTGAACGTGCACACAACAACAACAAACATTCAGGCAGACCCGACCCCCCCTCCTCCCCAGCATCACAACATGCACTGCACTTGCACACAAACACATTCAGGCAGACCCGACACACATCCCCCCTTCGCATCCCAACACACACTGCACTTGCACACAAACAGATTCAGGCAGACCCGACACACACCCCCCCTCCGCATCTCAACACACACTGCACTTGCACACAAAAACAAACATTAAGGCAGACCCGAAACACACCCCACACCTGCATCTCAACATGCACTTTCACACAACAACAAACATTCAGGCAGACCCGACACCCCCTGCCTCCCAGCATCTCAACATACACTGCACTTGCACACAAACACATTCAGGCAGACCCGACACACATCCCCCCTTCGCATCCCAACACACACTGCACTTGCACACAAACAGATTCAGGCAGACCCGACACACACCCCCCCTCCGCATCTCAACACACACTGCACTTGCACACAAAAACAAACATTAAGGCAGACCCGAAACACACCCCACACCTGCATCTCAACATGCACTTTCACACAACAACAAACATTCAGGCAGAGCCGACACCCCCTACCCCCAGCATGTCAACATACACTGCACTTGCACACAAACACATTCAGGCAGACCCGACACACACCCCCCCTTCGCATCTCAACACACACTACACATGCACACAAACAGATTCAAGCAGACCCGACACACAACACCCCTCCGCATCTCAACACACACTGCACTTGCACACAAACACATTCAGGCAGACCCGACACACACCCCCCCTCCGCATCTGAACACACACTGCACTTGCACACAAACACATTCAGGCAGACCCGACACCCCACCCCCGCATCTCAACAAACACTGCACTTGCACACGAACACATTCAAGCAGACTCGAAACAACCCCCACCCCTGCATCTCAACATACACTGCAGACATACAAATACAAACACCCATACACACCTGACACACTCCCTCACCCCCGCATCTCAACATACATACAAAAACAAAAAACACAGTCAGGACGGACCCGAGACAGACAAACATACAGCCCCCCCACCATGTGCTTACCAGACATGCTGGAACGCTGGCGAGGCTTCTGGAACTACGGCTGGCGTGGGCGTGACAAGGCTGAAATGCCTTCCGGCATTAAGCCTTACTGGCCACGCCAGCCGTAGTGCTGGCACTCCATTGGTGCAGCACACATGCACTACGTGACTCGTAGGAGCTGCGTGGTTCGTGTGCACTGAACCAGTGAGGGCCAGTGTTTTGTCCGACCCGGAAGACAACAAAGACTTTCCTAATGGAGGGCGGCCGATTCTGCTTGCGGGCCGCCTCCCATTAGGAACATCTTTGTTCCTGGCGGGCCGGACAAAAAAGCATGGCGGGCCGCAACTGGCCCACGGGCTGTATGTTGTGCACCCATGCCCTAGACTAACACTCAAAGGATTTTTGGTTGCTCTAGGTGTGAATAATGGACAAGCCGGTGGAAGCAATTACTTTTTCCCATTTTATGGGACTTTTTGCTTTAGCCTGACCGCGTTTACCGCGTTTGGCTACAAACTGTGGCTACTGGTCAAACAGGGCCGTGCCATGAGATTTTTCGCTTGTCCTTTAGCCATCTTGTCTTTTAGCCTTCTTCCTGGCCTGTGAGGCCAGGAAAATCCTTATAAGGCTTCCAGCACTCGGGAAAGCAGAAGCTTTTGGTGGGCTACTGGTGGGCGGTGTGTGTTTGATGGCAGGATGTGGGTTCGGACTGTCTGGTCCGAATACACAAACTGGTGCCAGTATGTCTGAATCATATGCATGAGTGTTCCTGCCAGTAGTCCTGATTGTACCACTGCTGGGGTGTGTGTGTGCCTGTGTGTGTGGGGGCGGGGGGCAAGTCCTGCTATTGGCTAGTGGGAGTTTTGTTTCTTACCTGGCTTTTAGGATAAGAAGAGGACCCCTGAACCCAATCCTCAGGGATCCTGGAGAAACCTGAATGAGCCGAGACTTCTATCCAGCTGTGAGACTTGCAAAGAAACAAGAGACCCGTCCGAAGGAGGCCTGGCTACCAGATTCTGCTGCTGTCCCGGAGGTGCCCTGTCTTGCTGAAGATCTTTAGCAGTCGTGCGAAGGAGCTGCGACCCTAGGAGTGGAGGGAACATCCATTCCAGATGCCTGCACAGTGCTCTGCAAAGAAGAGCTATCGGAGGTTTCCCTGGGCCAACCAGTCGCTGACCAGCTCCGAGTTTGGGCTACTGGGCTGCAGACACCGCTGTTCCACTTTGATGCCTGGAACTTTGGGAATCCTCAGTCTGCCCTACAAGACCCACCTCTGTGAAATGTTGGCATCCTAGCATCAAGGAGACCCGAGACAGGAGGGAAAGTCTGACCGTGGCAGTGGAGTCCCTTTGCGTCACCATGCTGCAGTGACCACCATCTGAAATTGCTTACCTGCATTGAGGCCAGTCCTGAGAGGGGTACTGCATCATTTTCTACCAAGTTCTTCTCTCGGGAATTCTTGCATCAGCCAAAGATACCAACAAGAGAGCTGCTGGAACCTCCAAACCCTGCGAATCAAGGGCTGAGCCTGACAGCAGGGAAAGCAAGTTCGGACCGTCTATCGACCTGGCAAGTCTTGGGAAGAACTGGAGTATGGGTGGTAAGTTACAGTGGTTCTTACCTGCCCCCAAAATTCCCATTATAAGTGTGCTGCCTTATAATACATTTATTCTAACAATATTGGCTTTGCCACTGCTTACTCGCACAAGACTTCTGAAATTTGGGGCTACTTCCGTTAGCTAGTTTAACTTGGACTCTGACAATTAGAAACCTTCACTGGACCCCAGAGACCTTACCTGCATTTTTCCTGCCTTATAGAATCTGTGGAACTTTACTTGAACTATTGGGAAAAAGGCCCCACACAACATACTTCCTGCCAGTAGTCATTTTTCTATAGTGTGTTTGGCCAATAAATGATAAATGTATTTGTATTCCTCCTGTCTAAGTGTAATCTGTGATTCCCATTGTGTGAACTCATTGTGGACCCTTTACAAGCTCACCACCTCTGAAAAACCTAGCCTAGACCGCCTGTCACTGCTACTTGAACTGGTTTGGCTACACGCCCCACAGTTGTCCCTGTCTCAATGTAAGTTGGCCTTCTAATACATCTGTCCACCAGGCCAGAGTATAAAAAATCAGTCCTAACACAGGAAAAGAGGGATGTTCGGTATGTTTGTGGCATTCAAGTCCATGCTCCCTCGACCGCTTTAACAGATAGGTAGCTGTCTGAGGTTAAAGATTAAGCACGTTATCGGGCTACCGGTGCATTGCTGTCTGCCAGGTACCTTTGCATATCATTGACTCTAACAGTTTTAAATATACCAGCGAATCGAATTAATCTTTCACCTTACCGTAAATCCCTTTTAACTGGGTGTAAGGGTGCAGAAGTACGAGTCTGACACAATGGTGGCATGGTGGTTGGCAAAGACTTTAATTAGATGAAAAAAAAGGAGGAAAATCCATAACTATCCCTAATACTAAGAGGTGTTTCCCTGCCCCAACTAAAAATACTATGGAATCTGTCAGGCATGCAAAGTAAAGAGTCCACCGTCCTGTTCAAATTCCTATTTCCTTCCTTTACTCGTTGAACTAAACTAAACAACTAAGGGGTTTTCAGTGGCACCAAGTTGCGACTGGTCTGAGGCGATGTCTCTCTTTCTCATGTTATAGTGCCGTTTGTAAACAAACATATTCCAGGTTCACCAGTTTCCTCAAAGCACAGTTCACAGGAAATGCTCTTTTTTTAAATCAAAGTTGTCTTCACTGTAATTGTTTCCAGCATACAAGCTTCTTCAGCTCTTTAGCCAGGGGAATGACTCCCTCCCCTCTAGACCCAGATCGTGATGTTAGGGGGATGGCTCCCTCCCCCTAACCTTTCTTATGTTTCTGGTTGCTCAAGTCTCTCGAGGAGAATGTCTTGTTCAAGCCTTGATATAGTGGGCCTTTTCCTGTGTCCCGTATTATCAACTCTGTTGTCCTCCAGTTACAATTGCCCTCATTACAAAATCCATCTGGTTTTTCATGTTCCACTTCTTAAACCAACTTGTACCTCTCATGTGTATCCTAGGGAATCTGTCTTCAGCACTTCCTGGAGGAGTATGAGGTGCAATACATAATTGACTCTTGTATTCGAGGTTGCTCGCTTCAATACCTGGTCCATTGGAAGGGTGGTTATGGGGTGGAGCAAAGTTCCTGGGTACCTCGTCGACATGTCATGGCTCCCCATCTTGCGAAGAAGTTTCATTATCAGTTCCCTGATAGACCTAGTTTTGTGATCACCTCCTCTGTGTCAGGGTGGGGGCGTGTTTCAGAGGGGGCATGCTTTTAGTATCACCAGCAGCAGACCCATACTTACCCACTCATCACAGCGAGACCGGGGCTCCCGCGCTCGTGTAGGCAGATGTGTAGGAGACCAGACTTCTTGCTACAGCACTGACATCTCGCATGGTGCCTCAGGGATGCCAGAAGACATTCTCGATGACGGTCCTCCACTCCATGTTTACAACAATGATGTTGCACCAGGTTCTTTCTTCTAATCCAGGGCTCGCCTGCAGTCAATTAAAAAGCTCAAACGATTACCCAAACACTTGGCTCCCGCAACAGCCGCATACCATTATTGACAGAACCCAGTGCATGCTGTAGTACTAGAGGATTTCAGGTATTTAGGTTTAGTTATATAGATGGGCCTGGATCATTAATTGGAGTTCCAAGCTAGAAGGTTTCCTCTGTTGGGTAAGTATGCTATAATGTTTATCTAATTGTTCCATTGTGTCTCCACTGCAGCTCCTGATCCTCTTCAGACCCGGCGGGGGTGCGTCACATAGGACTCCTGCAGCAGTTCATGGGTCACACAGTGTCACACTCGCCTGAATTCTGCAGGAGCGATGGATGACCCCTCTTACTCGTGTACTGGTTTTCCCTGTCCAACTGCTGTTCAGGACTTCTAAAATGGACCTACGGACACAACAAATAGATTTGTGTTCTGCCCCTTTGTTTGTCTCCTTGTGTAACTACCGTCCCCTTTCCCGGGTACCTGGTGTTGGTGTGTGTATTCTATTGGGCTCACCTTTAATGTGGATTTGGTGAGCTCTCCATTCTGAGCTATGCAGGGGTTCCGAAACTTGAGCTGAAACCCAGTTACTTCACTGGTTCGGTGAGTATTTGCTTGTCCCGCTGGTTTTATGACATGCAACTGTCTTTTCAGTTCTTACATGTACACTGTCTTTTCAGGTTGAGGGCTGCTGACGCTGCCGGTGAAAGTTCGGGCGGACCAGACTGATGCATTGGAAATTTTCTTTGATCGGTAAGTTTGCTCCTCTCGGGTTGAGTAGTCTACTATACTGTTCGATTACCTTCTTGTTGAAATGTTCCTTATTTGCCTTTTGCTTTTGCAGAATTGGAATCGGAGTGTGCCGCGCTGCGCGGTACTTCAAGCGGAGGGAACCATGCGAGACTGTAGTTGTGCAGAGTGAAGATCCCGCAGCAGGGAAAGCTGGAAGGGTTTTGCAGGTAAGCTTCCACTGCAGCAACGCTAATCGGAACAAGAACCTCTGCGGTAGATGTTGGGCGAGGACTGGAGTTCCTGCAGGTAAATAGTCAAGAGATGTAGGGATGAATGAGGGAAAAGGCAGCCGTTTGCTGAAGATGAGAAAAGGTAGCGCGTTGCAGAAGGCTGAAGCTGAAAATGTACTGGATAACAGGCAGAAGATCTTCAGAGCTGCGGTGAGTATGGAAACAGAATTCACACGAAGCACGAGTTGTTGGCTGGGTGTGGCTTATATAGGCAGCCACCACAGAAACTAGACTGCAACTCTCAGGATGGGCACAAGGAACAGGAAATGGAATTCCTTAACCAGGAAGTGGATTATATACTGTGGATACAATATTATCCGGTGTTATATGGGTGAATGAAACACAAGGGGCCTCATTACGAGTTTGGAGATAGCCTCCAAACTTGGGTCCGGGTCCGTAGTCCCTGAATGGGGAAATACCGGGCCATTTCAACCTTGGAGGACGCTGTATTTCCCCATTCAGGGAACACATCTCCATTCCCATTTCAGCCCCCATAGGGCTCAATGGAAATGGGGAGGGAGCTAACAACGGCACGTTAATAACGGGCCCATTGTTAGCTCCCTGGTCCCCTCGTGGGACCCGCAAAGGACGTCTGGTCTGACCAGACGTCCAGAGCGGGTCCCGCAAGGGAACCTCGTAATAGGGCGGAATGGGATTAATGACACCTGCACCTTTACCGGTGCCGTTAAACCCATTCCGCCTGCCTCGTAATGAGGCCCAAGGAGTCCCTAGAGTGTCTTGTGTGCCAGGCCCTTGTCCATATAGCCCCCATCTGCCTGCTAAATGAAGACAGATGTTTGCTTGGGAACTTAGTGCTCATGACACACAGATTGTATCCTAATCTGTTGGGCTTGATTGGGGAAGCGGATAGCAGACCATCCCGACTTCTGAGAAACCCTGCATGCAAATCTGGCAGATGACATTGGTGTACTCCATCAAGGTACTTCCGACTCTTCCTCCTCTCACAATGTCTTAGGAGGATGGAATCCTCTACTTTACAGCAATACATAGAGGAATTATGAAGTGCAGAGTTGGGTGTAGAGTAGGAGTATAAGGGAGGTAGGGGTGGAGGGTGGAAATACATTGTTCTCCCATAATAGTCGTCACTGGTCCCATAGGGGGTTTCCCTCCCCATGAGATCCTCCCGGTGAGAACTATCGGTTAGCAGCCTCACCTCCCTGGCCTCATGGGAAGGGGAGTTTTCCTAAAGTCCTACTTGTAGTAAAACTTCAGTAAGCTATCCCAGTGGTTGTAGATCTCCAACTTTTAGTATCAGTCTGTACTACCTCAGGACCTTGGTAGAGTGGCACAGCAGTCAAGCTTATCTTAAGAGGAAGATGTGAGATGAAGTTAAGTACACTGAACCTTAGTTAGACATGCACACCAAAGAAACTCATAATTTATATAAAATTATATATTTATTACATATACACCAGAATCACTTTAGACTTTTACACTAGAACACTTTGGAATACTTAATACATTTCAATGGACACTTTCCCTTTTGTGTTTGTTTGGGGTTACATTTGTAGCAGCATTAGAAAGGGAAAAGATAATGTTATCATATTATCAGTTATTACGTGCACCTGGGTTTTCTAACAGTTTATACGGTAATATATTTACTCTGCAAACACATATATTAAGGTTACTTTAAGGGAGGGAAATGGTAAGTTAGTGTAACATTAGCTTGGTTCAAGGTTCTAGAGAGAGTTTCTTTGCACAGCAAGTCTTAAGTCCAAAAACTGAACCCTAGCTACAAGCAGTTGGGAGAGGGTTCAAAGTCTTAACAAGCAGCAGAATACAAAGAGTTCCAGAGGATTTCTTCCAGTCTCTAGTGTTATTGAAGCAGCAAGTTTACAACTAACAAGGGAGACCGAAGAAGGGACACAAGCAGCAGCTTGACTCAGAGGTAAGAGGGGTTGACCCTGGGCTCCTTTAGGTGCACTGCAACGCTCTGGAGCGATTTCATGGAATCAGGTAAGCTATACCTTTTTCCATACAGTACCTTAGATTAGAAGAAAGTGTTCGTGCTGGATTCTCCGTGATGTTGCAGCTCTGGATCCGACCTCCAGATTCCTTGCTTTGATGACTGAAGGCAGGACAATGGACGGGATCTCTCAGCAGCAGTCTCCAGGGCAGTGGCATGACTTTCAGCAACTTCTTAGTTCACTCTGTGGTTATGGCACCTTTTTTGCAGATCCAACAGGACATGGATCGCCCGGTCAATCTTCTTCAGAAGGTCTCCTGGTATTGGGGTTCTGCAGCTCTCGAAATTACTAGGACCTGTGGAGATGGCTCCATTCAAAGTTAGCCTTGTGCCTGGTTGTTCCCACCAGCCAAAGGGAATGAGCCGTCCTCTTTGGAGCTCCTCTGTCGCATACAAAACAGGGTCGGGACAGCAGTGGTCGCTTCACAGTGTTGCAAAGGGTCTGCAGTTGTCTTTGGTCATTTTCTTTGGTTACTTCAGCTTCCAGTGGTGGACTTGCTTTTCACTCCAGAACCCTCACCTTTTATACAGTTCCAGCCCACTCTCCTATGCAATCTCTTTCAGCATTTTACTGAAAGGGGCGTTTGCCTGCCCAGTGAGGACAGCCAGACCCCCTGTTGGAGCTTGACCTATGTAGGCACTCTGGCAGACAAAGGACAGGGGGCTGGAAGACTCCTACCCCACTTCCTACCTGCCCAGACACTCTGGAGGCTAAGCGGACATACCTTAAGGGTTGCTACCAAAGGCAAAACACACACACTGACCTCCCCCTCCCAGAATGCCAGAAGAAGCGCTAACAAAGAACAACCACGCTAGTAATGCCGAAAAAAGAAGGGAGGCCCCAAGTTGGTACTTGGGTGCCCCTATTGTGCACTACCGGGGATACGAACAAGGCCTACGGTATAATAATTAAACAATAGTTGGTAGAACACGTCCACTGCCACCAGCCATAACCAGCCATAACCAGGTGATTGTCCATGTGATTATAAAGGCACAGGAGTAGAGAGAAGGGGGTTACTAGGTATCCCTTTGGCACTCCACTGAAGGTAGTGGGTGCCAATCTCTCAGACTATAGAGTTTTGGTAGAGATACTAAGTATCTCTCTATCCTTAAGAACTGTAGTAAAGTTTCATAGTTTCATAGTTTATTGATATACATATAGCAAAACAAATGCTTTATATAACATAGTTTCCACATAACACATACAGTACTATACAACATATTACAATATTAAAATCAATTAAAAACAATCTCATTACATTCCTAGTTACACATTTCATAGAGTGTTGCTTACAATACCTCACATAGTCACTCAATACAATGTAAAATCAATACAATCTTTTTATAAAATGCCACCATAAAGTATATTAAATTTATATCATTACCACTCAAATAATGACCATAATGTCTCTATTTCATCGAGCTCAATGGTGTTATTATATGACTTCATATGCCTGTATCGCAGTGCATATAGGCTATCACATAGGATTAGCAGATGATGTAATGTCTCAATTACATTATTACCACACAAACGACAGTATCGCCTAGCACGTGGAATCCACAATAAGGTGCCTTTTATTTCCAGTGCCTCGGATATATTAAATTTCAATAGCAGGTATTGCCGCACTATTTGTGGACTTCGGTAAGGATTGATGTAACCTGGAGGCGCACATCGCGATATGCGCTCTTGGCAGTATATCTCACTGTTAATTTTAGTAGAAAGATTAATTATCTGCTGTTCATAACTGACTTCTTTCAATACATTTTTTATCATAGACTTCATGGTATACATGCTCATTTGGCTATGTGAGGAAGATGGTCGGACCCCATTACTATGAAGCCTTTTCAATGTACCCATTATGCCAAACGCGGCTCTGCTCTCGAGTCTCAGATATGCAGACACATAAGCACCTGTGATTGTTTCAGTTTCAAGTCGTATCAACTTCTCAAAATTTAGCACACAGTGATGGACAAATACATGAGACATTCCTACCAAGTCAAATTCTAAATACAAGTATTGCACACTTACGCTCTGAGGTAAGCGAAGCAATTTACGGAGCAAACGGGCTTCAAATCACTCAACCATCCTGGGAGGATAGCTCAGCGGCAACGTCTTTGCCTTGGAAGAAAGACGACACGAAGCAACACAGGTTCGATCCCCGAGTCCGTGCTTAGAAACCGCTGAGTATTTAAGTGCGTTATAAATACGCAACTAATACAAAAAAAACAATTACGCAACTAAAAAACAAACAATTCTTGTAACAGTGCCTCGATGCCCACGGGCTGTGAGAGCGTTTTAAAAATGCAAAAAACTTTTTAAAAAAATGTTTAAAACCAAGTTGACGAAGTTATGCCCCCATATAATAATGGCATACAGTAGTATTGCCCTTATCTTTGAGATATAGATAGTCAATATCGCAGATACCGAGTAGCCACTATTTCTTCCAATAAAGATACTCAGAGCATTGGTGGAGACCATGCACCGGGCCTGGAGTGCAGACCAGTGGGCATTCCATGTTAAACGGTCATCTACAATAATACCCAGGTATTTGTAGGATGTGACTTGTTATAATGCTTTTCCGCTCAGTGTCCACACATATTTTTTCGGGCAATGTTTTTTTGTGAAGACCATAACTTTACTCTTATCAATGTTAATTAGCAGTCCATTGTCAACGCAGTAACTGATTAGTGCATCTAGCATTAGCTGGAGACCTGCAGGTGTATAATCAAGCAAGGTGAGATCATTGGCGTACGCTAGCCATCCAATGATCACCTCAGAGATCTTCACAGGGTTTGCTGCAATAATACGAAAAGCTATTTCAACATCTGCCAGATACAGGTTGAATAGTACCCCCACAACCATGCACCCCTGTTTAACGCGACTAGATGTTGTCTTAGAGGCAGACAATCTACCGGCAGCATTCAGGCAGATACACACTGTGGTGTCAGTGTGCAACAGCATCAACATCCTCAGAAGGCCTGGTGGGATACCCCAAGCGGACAACTTCTTTCACAGCCAATTTCTCTGCACAGTATCGAACGCTGCGGAGAAGTCATGTATGCGCAATGCACGTCGAGATTGCGCCTAGTCCACAAATGTTCAACCGCCGTGGATAATAACAGCCCATGAATAGTACCTGAATTTGTGTGAAAGCCAATTCGATTTGGAGGGAGTATTTTTTTCTCTGTAATCCACACATTCAGTTCCTGCAATAGGACTCATGAGAATATTTTCGAAGAAGTGTTGAGCATTGCGAGCATCCGAAAGTTACTAGGACAGTCCCAGTCCCCTTTTTTATGGACTGTAAATATATGACTAGACTGCCACGACTGAGGTATTACTCCTGACATGCCTATTTGGGAGAACAGTCGATGTAGAGCCGCAGCCCATAGCTCTGGTTGCTGTTTTGTTAGTAAGTTACACACGCCATCGGGCCCTGCAGCTCTTGAATTTTTTAGCTTGGAGATGATCATTATTATATCCAGTATCATTGCCTGACAAACCCATGGCTCAGCAGGGATAGCTAGTCTGGCATCATGAGGGATAACTCGGCCCAAAGTGCTTCCAATGTGGCAGCTCCATTGCGCTTCGGTTATGCAATTGATGGATAGTTGGCGTTGTTTAGTATGTTGGAGTAATTGCCATTTGCCAACAGAATTTCCAGACCTGGCCTTCTCAGCGATCTGTTGCCATAGACGATCTCCACATGCTAACCTATGTTGTGATAACCATTTTTTATAGTACCTTTTCACGGTCGTAATTTGGGAGGAAACTCCCTCTGGTTTGGTACGGGTGACATTCTCTGTTAATACTACTTGGATCTCATTTCTCATCCTAGTCTTTGCCTCACTGATTGCTGCGTCAAAACCAACACGACACCTGGATGGCATATTTGATTGTTCGCTCATACCAATATATCTATGTTTTTCAGTTACTTCTTTAATTGCCGACATGTTAGAAAAATTAGACAACATGTCGACAATGGCATTATCCCGATCATACTCAGTCTGTTTGAAACGAGGTAATAATGCTAATGCAACGTTATTGGCTTTATCAATATTCCGTGGGTGCCAGTGAATACGGTTCCCACCCTCATTAAGTGACAATTGCCCATTTTTGTCGTGATCGGTTACATTCTCCTTTATTTTAGGCAGCATTAGGAGCCAACACATGGGGACATGATCGCTTTTGTATCTAACTACTATGCTCATATCTTTAATGTAGGCTATCCCACTAATATTAGAGAGAGCATAATCGATTGTAGATGCAGAGCGACCCTCAACTTTAGTAAATGCCATGTGGGGATCACCGGGGGTAATACCATTCAGTTTCACTATCCCACTGTAGTAAAGGAGAACCCTAAGGGTCCCCAGCAACACTGCCAATAAGGAGCTGTGTGCTGCAGTAGTAAACCATAGATGACTTTAAGAGTTATGGAGCAGACAGACTCCATAGTACAGGTAGAATACAAAGAATAGAGTTGCAGGAGACAGAGCCCACAAGAATGAATGAGTGGAAAAAGGATCCACTCATTCAGGATTTAAAGAAAAAGGTCCGGAAGTCCAGCAACATGTTCTGGTGGTCTCACAAGGAGAGGGGATGAAGCATCGAAATGATAATACCCTTAACACCCGTCCCCCCTCCAGAGTAGGGACAGGAGGATCTAATCCACCCCTGGACGGCTCTCTTGATCCCGTCAGTCATACTTTCTGCAGAGACCATCAGCATTCTTATGTTGGGTACCTGCGCTGTGCTCAATAGTGAAGTCAAAGCTTTGTAGGTTTATGGACCACCTGAGCAAATCAGCATTTTCTCCTTTCATCTGCATCAGCCACCTTAAGGGGTGGTGGTCAGTTTTAATCTTGAAAGTAGTTCCATAGAGGTATGGTCTGAATTTCTTCAGGGCCCACACAATAGAAAAGCATTCACGTTCAATGGTTGCCCACTTTGCTTCCCCATCTTAATGTTCTACTAATAAAGCAGATAGGGTGCTCCCTGCCTTTGCTATCAAATTCGCTCAAGAGTGCTACTATCCCTATGTTGGAAGCATCAGTTTGGACTAGGAAGGCCTAAGTGTAATCTGGAGCTTTCATCACTGGAGCTTTAGAGAGGGCATCCTTTAGCCCCCGGAAGGCTTTTCACAGTCCTCATTCCACTTGCCCTTTTAGGGTACTTGGAAGAGGATATGGTCCCATGGTTCTCAATGGAGTTCCTGTAATAACCAGTAAGTCCTAAGAAGGCTCTTACTTGAGTTTGAGTAGTTGCAGTGGCCCAGTCTTGTACATGCTGTACTTTGATGGGTAAGGGCTTGATTTCCCCTCCTACTACCTCATGTCTAAGGTAGACCACTTTACTCTAACCCGCTTGGAACTTACTTGCTTTGATGGTCAGATTGGCCTGTTGTTCAAGATGTTCTTCAAGGTATGGCTGAATACTGGTATGTCATCCAAGTATGCCATGCAAAAGTACTGAGTAATTTTGCTGAGCCCAGCTTATCCACCAGTTCATCTGTCCTTGGCAAAGGATGGGCATCAGTCTTGGTAACTGCGTTTAATGCCCTATAGTCCACACAGAATACAAGTTCTTTAGTTCCTGCCTTTGGTACTAACACAACTGGGCTAACCCATGGACTTGTGGAATGTTCAATCACTCCAAGGTCACGCATCTTATTGACCTCTTCTTTTATGTAATTTGTCACATTATCTGACATCCTGTAGCCCCTGCTTTTAACAGGTACACTATCACCAGTGTCAAAGTCATGCTGGCCCCAAAGGGTCAAGACTGGTGAAAGTGAAAACAGAGGGGCAAAATGAGTTAAAGCCTTGCACTCCTCCTGTTGCTGCATTATCAGATTAGTAGAGTTGCACCCCTTCTACTGACCCATCTGAAGGGTATCCCCTTAGAAGATCTGGGAGAGGCTCACTTCTTGATCAGAAGCTAAAAGCAAAGCTCCTATCTCTGGTCTCAGAGTATAAGCCTTAAAGGGATGGTCTAGTAAAAAATTTTATTTCAAAAATAGATAGGCAAGATAAAAAAAAATACTAGCATTCTCCGTTTTAAAACTTCCTATGTAAAATTCTGAGCTATTCAAGCTCAAAATTCGCAAAAGCAAGCACATGGGCGCATCCATTTTGTGAAATGGACGGAGGAGCCTGAGAAACTTCGAAAGAAAAACCGCAGCGTTTTACAACACAATAACATTGTATTTATGTTTGCGGTCACTTCAAAAGCGACCGCAAACATAAATACGTTTTTAAAGCTGCGGTTTTATTTCTAAGTTTTCCGGGCTCCTCCAGCCCGGAAAACTTAGAAAAGAAAACGCAGCTAGTGCTTATTTAAAACAAAAAAAATAGCACTTACCGAGATTCAGCTGCAGCTTTCCTGCTCTGGTCTCCGGTCCCTGTCCTCCGCCTACAGCACTAATGAAGGGAAAGCCACCCAGCGGAAGCCTTTGTTTACTACAGCTGGCTGGCTTTTCCTTCATTAGTGCCGCAAAAGCAAAAGCCAGCACAGGAGGGCCTCCATTTCACAAAATGGATGCGCCCATGTGCTTGCTTTTGCGAATTTTGAGCTTGAATAGCTCAAAATTTTACATAGGAAGTTTTAAAATGGAGAATGCTAGTATTTTTTTATCTTGCCTATCTATTTTTTAAATACATTTTTTTACTAGACCATCCCTTTAAGACGGCTGGCCTGAAAGAACCTGGGGGCATCCTTGGGGTTGCCCAAGTTTACCAAATAGTTGACCTCTCTAAGTTTTCCTCCAACTTTGAAGGGTCCTGACCATTTTTTCTGTAAGGCCCTCTGTCTTACTGGGACCCTAATGAGAACATGTTGGTCTGAAATAAGCTCCACCATGTTTGCTTTCTGGTCGTGCCATTGCTTAACCAGAGCTTGACCAGCTTTCAAATAAATTCTCAGGAGCCTCTGTCATCATGAGTGCCATCCTCTGTCTGAGGCCAAGTACATAGTCAGTAATCCTTACTGGCTTCAGGGAATGAGCAGTCTCCAAACTGTCCTTGATCAGGGCCAAACGGCCTCTGATTCAATGACCATAAAGTAACTCAAAGGAGCTAAAGCCCACTCCAGCTTGTGGAACTTCTTTGTAGGAAAATAGAAGGCAGGGCGGAAGAAGGTCCCAATTTCTCCTAAGAGGTTCATCCACAGCACCAATCATGCTCTTCATTGCCCTATTAAACCTCTCTACCAACCCATTTGTCTAAATGGGTAGTAAGCAGTTGAGAACGTGTAGGGAACCCCAGAGGTTTTCCACATGGCCGGCATGTAGTGGGACAAAGGTTAAACCCATGTCAGATACAACCTCCTTAGGAAATCCTACTCTGGTAAAAGAAAATACGAAGTAGGGCCTTAGCCACTGTCTGAGCAGTAACAGTTCTCATTGGAATAGCTTCAGGGTACCTGGTGGCATGGTCTAACACAACCAATATAAATCGTTTGCCTGAATATGTTGGGGAGGTCCAGGGGACCAACAATGTCAATCCCCACCCTCTCAAAAGGAATTTACACAACTGGGAGAGGCACCAAGGATGCCCCATTCTTGGCTCCACGATTGCTAGATAACCAGAAAGTGTGACAACTCCTACAGTGTTGTTCAATCTCTGCACCCGTCTTGGGCCAGTAAAACTACAATTAAATCCTCTCTGTGGCCCTCTTAGAGCTTAAGTGACCATCCAGAGGGACTTCATGTGCCAACTGTAGGAATTTGGGTCTCAATGCCTGGGGTATCACCAGTCTCCTGGAATCGACTCCATAGGTTCACTGTAGAGATGTCCGTCCTTCCAGAATAGCCTATGCTTCCCAGGGTCTTGCCCTTCACTCTGGGAAGCTGCCTGCTGACGCAGACCTTCTAGAGAGGGATCCTCTCTGTGTCCCCTACTGAAGTCTGTCCTTGAGGGCCCACCTTCTGCAAGCAAGGTCTGCAGCTCAGGATGGTCTCTTGGATCCAGATCTCCTCCTCCTCCTCTGACTCATCAGAAGAGGGTTCTTTAGGGGATTCCTTTGGCACCAACTCAGCCTCAGCTGGTGGTGAGGTCACAGGGGTGGCCTCTGTTATCAACAGGAACCTTTTTCCTTGTGGAAGTTTTGGGTTTGGGGCCCTTCTTTCCTTTAGAGACTCTAGGTTTGCACTTGGTCGCAGTTGGAAGATCACTTACGGTTGCCTCTTTGGCTTTATTTGTCAACTCCCTTCTCTTCTTAGATGGGGTGCTTGGGCGTGCTGGAGACTATACCTAAAATTCATTTCCCAACAGTACTCTTCCTGGTACCTCTGACTGAACACTTAAAGGTATTTTTGCAGTCATCTCATTACACTTAATGATAGCTGGCAGTACTGGGCATATTTGGGCTGGGCCTCCTGCTAACTTGGTAAGCCTTTTGGGAGCCCTAGCAACTTCTTCAGGTTGAAAGAAACCTTAATCTATCACAGTTATACTGGCCCCAGTGTCTCTAATGGCAGGTGTGTCCTGCGAATTTATAATACTCTTTTCCTGTCTTTATAATACTCTTTAGTATTATCCGGAATGGAATTATAGACCCCAATGTTCAGTTGTTCGTACAGCTGCAGAGATACTAAAGAAACTCCTGCCTGAACACCAATGGGTTCTTAAGCTTGAGGGTGAAAGCTAGCCCCTGTCATTGGGATATCCACAACATCATGTGTGAATGCTAAATTGACAGAGGGGATCCCTGAAGGTTTACCTTTATATCTGGGATTTCCTTTCACATGGTCACCAGGCACACAAACCACACATTTTACAAATGTCCAAATGTCTTTTGGAATGGAGGCTTCTGATAACCTCCCTCTGGTTTGGGCCCATAGGTTTCACTAGCCCTATAAGGTTGATTAGGGAGATATTTACCCTTCTTATATTTGTGGCCCTCTTTTGGTGGGGGATTTTTAGAATGATCCTTCTCATCCTTTTTATGCCTTTTCCCTTCCTCTTTCTTGTGAGGAGCCCCAGACTCCTTGTGAGTAGCCCTGTTGGCCACCCATAAGTCAGCAGCAACTGCTAGCTTCTTGGGGTCCAGTTCTTTAGAGTCAGCCAGATGCTGTCTCAGCTATGGTGGGGAACATGAATCAAAAATACTTTCCAGCATGAAGAGACACCTCATGGCTTCATAAGAGTTTGCCTTGTAACCCTGAATCCACCCATCTAGGTTTTTCCGGATTTCTGTCATGCGCTTGGCTCACTGGCGCTGTGGCAAAGATGGAAACTGAGCCGCCATAAGATCATTCCATTACGTTTCTTCCGCTCCTCATCAGCGGTCTTGTTGGTGCTATATTGGCCGCTGCTTGGAGGTACTTAGCCACTCAGCTCCCAGCAGCCGACGCGTTGCAACCATTGAGGTTTTGATCCCTCTACGTTTCGGTCTGCCACGCAAGTACTTTCTCTTCGTTCCTTGTTGGAACTACCTGTATTTCGAAAAAAATATTCCCACGCGGCTTCCGGCTCCTCTGCCCATAGCTCTCTCTCATGCTCTATCCTTCTCTGTTGATTCACCTTCTGGCGCTGCAGCTTCCTTTTGGCAGCTTGCGGGGCTTCGCATCGGGCGGCTTCTCGCCGCTCGCTCCGTGTCTGTTCCCTCTCTTGGGACACTCCTCTTTGCTCTCCCTGAGAGTGTGCCTTGCCGCTTTTTTCCCTTTTGCCTCTGTGACTCCATCTTCTTCTCACCAGTCTTTTTCTCTCTCTCTCTCTCTCTCTCTCTCTTTCTCTTTCTCTCGCTCCTTTTTTTCTCTTGCGCTTGGAGTCACGTCTACATTTCTCCTGACCTTCCTGGGTCCGATTACTCCTGGTTACTTCCTGCTGGTACTTCCACAGTTATTGAGACATTTTCCCTGCACAATCTGACCTTGTTGGTCCTAGCTGGTACTCACTGAGCCTACCTTTCATGTGGAACTACTCGCATCACCATCATCATAGGGAAATTGTTGAGACCATCTACTTCTGGGGTTTTTTATGCCGCATTGAGGCATTTTCCCCTCCTGCCCATCTCGGGGTGGGCGAACGGGTCTGCACTTTAACAGGCAGTCACTGTGGCTTCCTTCCGGGGTAGGCCTTACCTGCACACAATAAAAGAAGAACTACAGATCCCGATGACAACTGGCAAAAGGCAGACTCTAGGAACTTCAGGTGAGGAGGAAGAGGAGAGCTGGGATTCCGGGGAGGAAGCCAAGGGATCTGACACTTTCACACACCGAAGTGGAAAACAAGTTACCATCTCTCTTCCTGTGGTCCCTAAACCTTTTTAGTCATTGGGAAGGGGTCTTCCCAAACCTGGCTATGAGAGCAGTTTTTACCAACTGTGAATCTTGTCTATCAACATCATTCAACTCCATCACAGCATCACAGCCATTCTGGGGGAGCCTAGAGATTACCATGGAGCAGACTCCTTTTCACAAATACCCTGTACTTTACATCTAAATTAGAATGTACTCAATATCAGCTTTCACATCATACAAACTCACCAAATCTTTGCGGCGAGAAGGCTTCCTGCTTCTGGAGGTATCCAGTGATATGGTCGCCGAACAAATTGCTGTTTTTACATAAAATCATGGCAAAAAGGCTGTCCTGTGACTCGGTAAAAGTGTTTACATTATACCACACAAGGGGGGCAGGGGTTGCAGGGTTTTCCAGTGCTCCCCTTGTGCGGTATAATGGTCGGGGGGGTTGCAGGGGTGTTTCCTGCATCCGTTACACATGGGTTGCAGGGGGTCACACTACTGCCTTTTTGCTGCAATTTCTTTTAAATCAGCCATTTTCATAGCAACCTTATTATATGGTACCCTTCTGGGGTGGTCTGGCAAAGAGGACTCTGAAACAGAGAAGTGGAATCAAGGGACAACTTTATCATCTCTAGTTCATGCTGCATCTTTTTTCCCTGAGTTGCAGTCCCTTCCTCATGTCTTTGTCTCTCATTTCAGACTGAATCTCCAGTTTCCTAAACTCAAGCTGCATTTTCATTTTCTCTCTCTAGAACCAACCCAGCTTACAAGTTAGAAACAGGTAGGAGTGAGGTTAGAGGATTGGAAGGTGGATCAGCAGTTCCATTTTCCTGCATCTCATCATCTACCTCCTTTCTGGAAGTTGAGGGCTAAAGATTACACTTTGACCATCATTATCTTCTAGATCAATTCTGGAAGTAGGGTTACAGGCCTACTTCCAGTTTGGTAATCCAACGAGTTTTGGATTAACTCAGCTTTTTTTTCTTTTGTACTAAGACTTATCTTTAGATATTTCTTTAAGTATTTCAACTGTAAGAGCTTCGGCCTTAGAGTTTTCCGTAGTGGACATAGTTTTAGAACTTTATAGTATAGTGAACTTGAGGATGGATTCTTTGAGTGCAATACAACCAACAATCAATGTAACCCAACCTACACAAATCCCACCAGCTGTAACACCTGTGTTAGGGGAGTTTTCCAAAAATCCTACTGGTAGTAAGAATTTAGTAAGCTATCACAATGGTTAGTAGATCTCCAACTCTAAGTGTTAATCTGTACTAACTCAGGACCTTAGTAGAGCAGTCAGGCTTAGCTTAAGAGGAAGATGTAAGCTGTAGGTAAGTACACTGAACGTTAGTTAGACTTGCACACCAAAGAAACTCTTACTCTTATAAATGTATTTACACCCCCCAAATGGCAAAAGACCGAGGAGGGAACACATCCCTGGATGTCTTTCTCTATTTCAGACTTCGCCACACCCTTCAGGGGCTATTCCCCACATTCCCTAAGCAACCCCCCACTTGGGATCTGTTACACAACACCATTTTGGCGCAAGGTGAAGGTAGACTGGTGTCAACTCTGTACAGATCCTTGGAGGGGGACACTCGGAAACCTCAACCCAGGGTGCAACGAAAGTGGGAATCAGCGTTACAGGGACCGATTAGTGAGGAAGACTGGGCCTACATTCTTCGTCAGACTCAGAAGATAGCGTTAAATTCCCGATTTAAGCTAATACACTTTAACTTTGTGCATCAAACATACTACACTCCAGTCAGGAAACATAGACACCACCCAGAAGCGTCAGCCCAGTGCGAGAGATGCGCATTTGCCAACGCTGATTTTCTTCATCTGGCATGGGGTTGTCCTGGTATCCAGCGCTTCTGGACTTCTGTTATACAAACAACATCCGACATTATAGGCGAACAGATAACCCCCTTACCGCTGAGTCCGCTTCTCGGCCTCACTAAATATCTACAGCCAGCGTCACGCAAGCTAGCAGCGCTCCTCATGGTGCTGGCACATAGAAGAATTGCTATGTCGTGGGGTCGCGGCCCACTCCCCAAGATAGCTGACTGGGAGAAGGATATAACATACTGCCAAGATATGGACACCGAATTTATCCGAACCCTGCCCTTACATGCGCGCCCTCCCGACATCTGGGGGCCATACATCACCTACCTGATGAACAATGCTGAAGCTTCAAACTCGGACAATCCAAGCTCCAGAGCGAGAGACCATGGGACGGAGGTACATAGAGGCAACGTGGAAAGCTTTCCATCTGACTCAGACAAAAGATGGCGGCATTCAAAGTCACGACGGACACGGGGTTGGGGGGCGGAGGGGCGGGAGGATTGTTGTTGGGGATTGCATTTGACGGCTCCCTGTTGGAGCACTGCTTATTTGCTACAGTAAAAAGTTAAAAATAAAGTTTTTAAAAAAAATAAATGTATTTACAATTATATATTTATCATATGTAGACCAGAATCACTTTAAATACTTTACTCGTTTTACACTAGAACACTTTGGAATGCTTCAGAATACACTTAAAAGGACACTTTCGCTTTTGTGTTTGTTTGCAGTTACATTTGTAGCAACGTTCCAAAAGGAAAAGACAATGTTATCATATTATCGGTTATTACGCGCACCTGTGGTTTCACACATAGTAAAGTTACTTTAAGAGAGGAAAATGGTTAGTTGGTGTAACATTAGATTGGTTCAAAGTTCTAGGGAGAGGTTTTTCGGAAAGCAAATCTTTTAAGTCCAAAAACGCAACCCTAGCTACAAGCAGTTCGGGGAGGGCTCAAAGTATTGACAAGCAGCAGAACACAAAGGGTTCCAGAGGATTTCTTCCAGTCTCAAGCGTTAATGAAGCATCAAGTTAACAACTAACAAGGGAGACCTGTAAAAGGATTCGATGAAGGGACACAAGCAGCAGCTTGAGTCAGAAGGGGTGACCTTGGGCACCTCTAGGTGCACTCCAATGCTCTGGAGCGACTTCTTGGAATCAGGTAAGCTATACCTTTTCCCCTCAGTACCTTAGGTTAGAAGAACATTTTCTTACTGGATGTTCTGTGATGTTGCAGCTCTGGACCCAACCCCCGAATTCCTTCATCTGGAGACTGAAAGCAGGGCAATGGACGGGATCTCCCAGCAGCAGTCTAGATGGAGGACCTGTGGCACAACTTTCAGCAATCTCTTGGTTCACTCTGCGGATTTGGTGCCTTTTCTGCAGCACCAACAAAGGACGCAGATTATCCAGGCAATCTTCTTTGCTTCCTGAAGTCCCGCACTCTGGTGACTACGGGACAGGAGCCCTTTCTCTGCATGACAAACTGATCAAATATGTTCCGTCCAGACAGCTTTGTTCAGCTAATCAGCGGTTGCTAATTGTATCCTGCTTTGTCCAGACCACTGTGGGCGGAAGGCCTACTCTGTGCCCGCCCCATTCCGGTGGGATTCTTTACATACTCCTTGCACACCATCCCAGATCATCTAGCAATTAGGAGAGTGCTAGAGATGTTTCTATTTCAGTAGATGAGTGGTAATCTTACCCTTTCTTATAGGGATTAGTTCTCTTGTATCCCTCACAGTTGGCTACCCTAGTGCCAAGATACCCTTGCGTCGAAGCTGCACTATACAAGTTCCAAATTCATTCATATGGCATGATGTGATACATAATGAAGATTACCCCTGCTAGTTGCGCAGGGAGTCTTGATTCTATTAAAGACTAGGAGGCAAGCATTATGCTTCAACTTACTATTTATTTGCTCCTCAGCAGGTTCAACAAAAACCATAAGGAAACACTGAACATGATCCTCATATCACTTTTCTTTTCTTATAAACTACAGATCCCAATGTCTCTGTAGTCCTATCCTTCTCAGTCCAGCTATAACACCCTTCCTGTTCCTGGACTCCTCCTCTTCTTTCTCTGCTCTGAACTGTATCACTTGAACTTCTTTTAACAATGTCCAACCAACAGGGAGAACAATTTCAACTTGTTGTAGACTCAACGTAGCTGCTTCCTGTCTGCGCTCAACTTCTCCCAGGCATTGATGTGCACTGATCCTCAACTCTCAATTATTCTTTTGGTCTTCCCCTAAGGATCATACAAACAACAATGTCAGGGTGGAGTCCTTGTACTGTCGCCTTGACATTTTATTGCATACTGTGTAGACAGTACATGACAGGGTGGGAATGTAATGCTTGCCACCTAGCCTTTAATAGAATCAAGACTCCCTGCGTAACTAACATGGGTAATCTTCATTCTTTGTCAAGACTGGAGGCAAGCATTATGCATGTTCAAAGCTTTCCCAATACAGTCGTGGCCAAACCTTCAATTGGCTTGAAATAAAACTCTTTAAAGGTATTATCGCTAGCCCAATCTGCTGCCTGCATAATATCCCACAGAGACACCCCTTCTGTGAATGCTCTGGATGCTATCGCCTCTCACTGAATGCACTCCATACATTCCTAAGTCAATGCCTGCAAGCTGCATGACCTCTCCCACCCACCTTGCTCTGGAGGCTGTCACTACTGCCTGAAAAGGCCTCCTGCGTGCAATTAACAGCTGTGTAGTACCGGTACTCTGCTGTCCTGTTCTCGTATTCCTTAATGCACCTCGCTACACACCATTTAGGATTGCTCGGGAAATACGGGTAGTATACTGTGGCAGTTCCTGTCTTAGACCGTCTTGCTATTGAAAACGTCACCCCTTCTGGGCCGAAGGACTTTCTGTTAATCTCAAGCGCCTTGGCATTCGCTACTCGCTTACAAGACACAAAAGCATCACTAGATTGCCGGACAGTTGCTTTAGGGACAGATATCTATCTGCTGGCTAGCAGGCGAAGCACCACTGTAACTTCCGACACTTGATTATATCTTGGCTCCGGTGACGCCTTATATCGCGCCCCTCTTATGAGCCTTGCTACTGCTGGATGTTCTCCTACTGGGACTCCTTTGACCGGTAGGTGGCCTGCTGAAATAGCTGACCTGTACACTCCAATGGTACGGAACTCTTTCCTGTCTTGTAACAGATGGGCCAGAAAGTTCAATATAGCTACTATAGGGGCCAAAACAGGGTGAACATGTCTCCCTCTAGACCAGTTCAACCACTTGGTCCAAGCTGCGTCGTAGCTCCTCCTAGTGGATGGTGCCCAGGATTCCGCGATGAGCTCTGCAGCTTGAGATGAAATGCCTGGCAGCGCCTAGCGTCTCCTGATACTCTGCACGCTATTGGCGGGAGAGTCCCTCTCACTCACAGAGGATGAGATGACCCAGCTGGGTCAGTGAGAAGTCGTTCTCCGTCTGGGAGAAGTCTGGGTATGTCTGCCGAAAGCTCCATTAGTGTTGGAAACCAAACTTGTGACTTCCACAGTGGCACTATCAAAATCAATTCTGCCTCTGACACTTCACTATTAGTCTACTCAATATCACAAAGAGAGGAAACACGTAATGCAGTTCTCCTGTCCATTTTTGGAGAAATGCATCCGTACCTTGGGTGCCTGGATCCAGCCTCCAGCTGAAGTAGCTGGGCGTCTGCGCATTGAGGCGAGACACAAAAAGATCTCTGTGAACTTGACCCCACAGCTGATTCAGATGCTGAAACACTTCCGCGCTCAGCCACCAGTTGCCGGAGTCTGACAGGTATCGCGAGTTCCAGTCGGCCACCACGTTCAGTGATCCTGGCAGATATTCTGCTGTCACTGATGTCCCTGACTGAAGACAGAAGTGCCAAAAGTCTTTTGCTAGTTCCGCTAGCAAGTGGGACCTTGTTCCCCCTAGGTGGTTTATATACCTGACCGCTGATATATTGTCCATCTTGAGGAAGGACACATGAACTCACTCTCCCTTTCGTGAATGCCTTGATAGCGAAGGAACCCGCCAGGAGTTCTAAACAGTTTATGTGCAGACAGAGTTCTTCTTTGCCTTATTTCCCTCCGGTCTGTAGAGATCCACATCTCGTCCCCAGCCTATCCGGCTGGCATCTGATTCTATCACTAGATCCGGCTGATCTCCGAAAATGGCACGACATTCCAGGCGTCCATATTCTTCAACCGCCATTCCAGTTCTGTAATGGATTCTTGATCTAAGGGTATTAGCTGGTGGTATTTCAGACCCTGTTGCAAGTGCTTGATCTTCAGTCTCTGAAGCGCACGATAGAGCAGGGTACCTGGGATGATAGCTTGAATCGATGCTGCTAGCATCCCTATCATCCTCGCCAGCACTATGATCAATATCGCCTGCTTGCTCAAGCAGTCTCTGATCTCCTTCTTAATGTCTCTTATTTTTTGGCTGGTAACTCTAGCGTCGCCTTTATGGTATCTAGGATGAAACCTAGGAAGTCTAGTCTTTGTGCCGGCATGGTGTCTGATTTTTCTACATTCACTAAGAATCCTAAGGACGTCAGGAGGTCTTGCACCCATGCCGTCTGGTATATCAGCGTCTCGCGATCCTCTGCCAGGAGCAGTAGGTCGTCCAGGTATATAATCACATTGATACCCTTCTCTCGGATCGCTGCTGCTACTGGTCTCATCAACTTGGCGAAAGCCCAAGGCGCTGAGGCTAGCCCGAAGGGCATTGTTCTGAATTGCCATAGTTGCTCGTTCCAGCGTAAAGCCAGGAAGGTCCTGAATTCTTTCTGTACTGGCACCGTCAGGTATGCGTCTTTCAAGTCTAACCTTGTTAGCCAGTCCCCCTCCCTTAGGGAATCTCTGAGCTGGTGTATTCCTTCCATCTTGAAGTGGTGGCATACAATCTAGTCATTCAGCTCTTTTAGGTTTATGACTGGTCGCACCTTCTCCTTTCTGTGGACCAGGAACATATTGCTTAGGAATTTGGGGGATGCTCAGCACTTCTCTATGGCTTCCTTCCATTCTAGCTGGTGCAGCACGCGGTCTAGACTCTCTTGCTCCGCTTGCGCTAGGTGTGGCTGGTGTGGCCAGTATGCCTCTACGGGATGCTGGATAAATTCAAACTGAAGACCTCTGATGGTTTGCAAAACCTGAGTATCGCTGGAAAGCTGGTGCCAATTCTCCCAGAAAATCACCCCCCTCCCCCCTCACTGTTGGGTATTTCTTAACTCTCACCTGGGGTGAAGCTCTGGCCTCAGCTGGCTCCTCTTCCTCTGTGCCCTCTTGGGAATCTTCGTCTGGCCGGGAAGAAGGAGGAGTCCTGCTGCTTATTTTCACAGTATTGCGCTCTGGGATTCTGGGGTCTTCTTCCTTCTTGAAAATGACTGGCTGCTCGACCCCTATAGCAAACGGACCCGGCAAAAACTCTGCTTGGGAAAATCTTTCCTATTGACGTTTGGGCTTTCTCCAGCGAAGTATAGGTGCCGACAAATCGGCCCATCTCCTTGCCAAATGTCTACCCAAAGAGGAGACGCTGTGCTGCTTCCCCGGCTTCGTAGGAAGCTGGATCACTTAATTTGGGATTTATTTTGAGTAGTAAGCCTCTTCTCCTTTCTGAGGAGATGGCGCAGTCCACTTTGCCCAATAGGCAAACTGCTCTCTGAGCCCAGCTAACTAGGGCTTCAGGATCAACTTCTTCTCCAGTATCTCTGGCCCTTTCTGCCAGATCCATTATCTTAGCTAGTGGGCCAGATATATCTAGTACTTTTTCCTGGCAGCTCCTCCAGGACCTGTCTATCCCTTTTCACTGGTCCTTGCTGGTCTTTGAAATGAAGGTCAGCATCTTCGGGTCCAATTCTGGCATCTCCACCACCTTTCCTGGGAGGTCCGGCCACAGGAATTCTGCACGCAGGCGTTGCCTCACCTCCTTGTCTAGGGCCTTCCTTAGTCTCATGGTCATGTACTGTGTATCTCTGGGGGAGGGCTGCCAATTGGAGGATTTGGGGATCCCCATACTGTCCGGATCAAACATATCCATGATCTCCTCTGGCTCTTCGTCCAGATGCTTCTCCTTGTGGGCTTTCTTTCCCCTGCTGGGTCTCGCCCACTCTTCTTCCACTTTCTCTTCCTCTTCATGGGAGGATAGGTCTCCCTCTGCTGGCTCCTGTTCCGAGCATGGGTCTTCTTTGCCTATATTTTCTTCCCCTGGGGAGGGGTTATGAGGCCTGGCACTGTCGCCCTTTTGCATGAAGGCTTCTTTAAGCTTGTCAAAGCCGTTGACGGCCTCTGGGGTCTTCTCTTCTAGCGCGTAAGGTCGATCCGGGGGGGGGTCAGTAGAGGCTTTCCTCTTGCGGGTCTGATTACTCCCCTTCTGCCCTGTTTTCAAGGGTTCTGTGGGCGTGCTATCCACCTCTCTGGTGCTCTCTCAAGGCTGGCTTAGTATTGATTCTAAGGTTTACAGCCTTTCCTGTAAGGGTTTCACCCCTTGTGCCACGGCATCTATCAACAAGCTCCCCAGCACTTCTTTACAACTGGCGGCAAGGTCTAGAGGCTGCTCCTCCTCACTCCACTCAAATTCAGACATGCTATCTTGTACTGTGTGCTGCCTGGTACCTGAATCAAGTGTCTCTTGCACGCCCACGTCTACGTTGACTGAGATGCTTTGCTATAAATGTAATTTCCCTTTTTTTGTCGTGGCTAGCACCGGATCTGTTTATTGTCTCTTTTGTGGCCGTGTGCCTCCCTGGCAGGCTGACTTGGGCCGATTCGTAATGAGAGATGCTTCTCTCTGTATTGCGGGCCGTATGTGCCGCTTTTTAGCTCTTCTGTGCCATCAGATACACTAATCTGCTCTGCCTGCTGCATGTGCTCTTGCAGCCTTCGCTAGTCGCCACTCGCTTTGCGAGCTACGGTCTTAATCCTTCATTATTTTAATCACCGCCAGGCCCGGCATTTGAACTTCACTGTGGCTGTATGTCGCATAAATGATCATTCCACGCGATGCTGCCTTTCGGCTCTACCTCTCCAAAGGAGGGGGCCGGAGTGCTTCTCGTGCGCTGAGCTCTGCCTCCACGATGGTGGGGCCTGCAGTGTATCATGGCTGTGAGCACTTTGCACGCACTGAGCTATGCCCCCACAAGGGTGGGGGCTGCACTGTATCACAGCAGCAAAGCTGGGCAAGCCTCCGGGCGTGCCAGTAATGCGGCACAGGGCTTGCCTGCCTCAGTGCCGAACTATAAGAACGCACCAAGCCGAAGGTTTCTGCGTGCTAAATCGCTGGTCTGTTAATCACCCTCGCACTATACTAAATGCGCTCTCCTCATCCGGTCACTGTCAGCTGCGACCTATAGCATATACAAATCTTTCCAGCGTGTATGACAGATACTCTCGATACTATGATTACACATAAGTACATATACTATTAATATTCTTATTCCCTTCATCCTTCCACTTAATCCCTTTTGTATAATAATTCAACCCCCCCCCATTTGCAATACACGTAGTAATAGTAAAATGGTACTTATCTGCTGAAGAGCAGTAAAAGAAGAGGAAGAGTCCAGGAGCAGGAAGGGTGTTATAGCTGGACTGAGCAGGATAGGGCTACAGAGACATTGGGATTTGTAGTTTATAAGAAAAGAAAAGTGATATGGGGATAATTTTCAGTGTTTCCTTATGGTTTTTGTTGAAACAAATAAATAGAAGTTGAAGCATCATGCTCACCTCCAGTCTTGACATAGAATTACATGGCATATCATGACATAACATAACACGGCATGCTTCTTGATGACATGCTATGATTATCATGATATATGATCTAAGCCTCATGAACCTGGAGGAGAAAACCTCACCAACTGTTAAGATATTAAGGGTGTAAGGAAGGAGGGGGTCGGTTGAGCCCCCCATGCATTCTACGCGAAAGGGACCACTTGCTCTTGCACTAGTGGAGGGACGGCTTCCTTGCCCTTCTGCGGCTATAGGGGACAAGGCCCTGGCATGAACAGAGGTGGGGCTATTGCAAGACACACTTGGACTCCATTTTCTTTACCCTCGACTCCATCTTTGGACTAGGCCGCAGTCTGGAATTGCAAAGTCTCGTCTCCCCTCAGCAGTGCTGCGCATACAGCAAGCACTGCCAGCCCCCACCTTTTTCCTCCCGCGCCTGTGCTTCCCAAGTCCCTTTCTCACGGATGCCCGAGACAAGATGTTGCAAACAAACAGTGTATTCATTCTATTCTTCCTCTGAGATCACTGTCCTGTGTGTGACCGGGCCGAACCATGACTTGTAGCTCATCCATCTCAACAAACCTGCCCCTGCACCTCTCACCTCCACTGTCGGAAAATGACTGCCTGTTCAACCTTGTGCCCCTCCAAAGCTATTATTTTTGATGTAACAGAAGTGTGACCCTTCCTTGCTGACCACCGTAGAGTGCCCCCAATAAAACCAGACTCCTGCCACAGTATATTCTGTCCTAAACTAACACGGGTCACTCCACCCCCCCCCCGCTCTGATGTGCCAGACCTGACAGCTATCATTGGTGATATGGGGAGTGAGCGCCTTCACTTGGTGACCCCTAGCACGTGATTTGAGGGTGCACCGAGAGAGACCCCTGTGTCGTGCGGCGAGATCCGGGATGACCCCCAGCAAAACCATTGCTTTCGGCGGCTGACCAGTGCGTGCACAAAGAGAGGTTCCAATGGTCCTGGCAATTGCAAATACCGAAATGATCACCAGGATGGGTCACAGTTTGCTTTGCTTGGGGTGCCGGCTCGATTGTGGATAGACCATCAACGGAGGCTCTCGGATCACCCCAGACAAGTGAGTATTGGTTGCGAGAATCTCAAAGGAAGGAAATTTTAAAAAGAAGATAACGGGTGTGAGGGTAATGTTGAGAGAATAGTGGGCAGTCAGACTTAGGGCCTAGGGCTTGTGTCAGTGTAACTGGTAGGCTTTTTCTTCTCTTTTCTTTATATGGCCATTAGGTTGTGAATATAGAAGTAACGGAATGTGGGAAGAGTATGGGAACCTAGCTCTGAAAGGGGGTGGAAGGCGGCACCGTCTAGCATTGTCTCGACCAGTGCAGGAAATAAGTGTAGATAAAATAGTAAAAACGTAGGAGCCTTGTGTAATGAATAGACTCGTGAGATATTAGCAAATTCATTTTCTTGTGTGATTAGCTCTTTTAGAGGTCAGCCCGAAAGGGCTCAGGGAAGGGGGGCAGGGAAAATGAGCAGGGGAGCAGAATATGGTAGTGTGATATAGGGCAGGGTGCGGGTATAACTAAAAATGTAGTAATTCTATGTTATAAGTTAACAGTCGTCAAAGTCAATTGTGTCGGTATGTCTAAAAAGTATATGTGAATTTGTCCTATATCGAATTAGCATTAAGTTTGTTTTTTCATGTGGCGCGGAGAAGATGTAAGTGAAAAGGTTTTTAAATTATGACATTGCACAGTGTTTATTGAGGTGTTATAAGCTAAAGTGAAGTATTTCTCAACAATATTTGTGACACACAACACATACACGAGTGAACACAAAAGTGATGCAGTGAGCCATGGGGGGAGATACACCATTAGTCCATATTTGCCAGCACCTCCCACTGTACAGCGAGAAAATCCAGAAGTATCACGATCAGTAGCTCACAGAGATGAAGGGAGAGGGATCATCCCAAGTGTGGCCAGAAGGAGGGTCATTCGACAAATGAATATCCGATCTTGTGATAACCCACCTATTAGCAAAGTACCGGGGAAAGCAACTTAAAAATAGACGCAAAGTATTAGATCTCTGGAGGATGTTTGAAGAAACATTCCCTGCTAATGGTACAGACAAGGGGAGTGTCGTCTGAAACGGCACTTACCCCAGCAGGGGAGGGAGGAGAAGCAGCTGAGGGGAAAATGGTAATCAACAGGGGACGAAGAACTCACTGGGCATAACCCACTGTTAACTAGGCCCGCTGCAGGATACAGTGACCCATCTCATTTGCCTGCACCCAATGCACCTTCCACTCCCGCAGCGACAGACCCGCCTCCCTACAATCCTAAAGGGTTGTATGGTCCCACAAGTGCCCCTCCAGAAATCTCACACACTTACCTGGTGATTTAGAAAGGCAACTGGCCACCACCCAAATGGAATTGACACGATTGAGAGCATTATGTGACAGAGGGCAAATGCTGCCGGGAAGAGGGGAAGAGCCGTCCGTCTCTGCAGGGGGGCCATCACCATGCCCACACCCTTCAGGGAACGCATCCAGCAAGCCAGAAGATGAATGGAAATCGGGGAAGTTATTCCTCCACCTTAACAATACCCCCATAAGGATGGGTAGGATAAGAAGGTAGCCAAGCAGGGGAGGAACAGGGAAGTGGAGAATCTGACAGGGAAATAGACGGGGTGTGGAGCGACCTGGATGAGTAGGAGGAAGGAGCAGCAGCAGCAGGAATGCGGTTGAGGAGTAGGTTGGGAAACAGGTCACTGAGTAAAGCAAAAGGAGTAAAAGTAAGAAAGGAAGCAAAACGGAATTACAAATGCCCCTGATCCACAAGGGAGCAGAGAGACCCCATTACATACCATGGGCACAGATGGACAAGAATTATCTTTTGAAGTTATTGCCCCACTTTCGGGAGGGGCAGGAAAATTGATCCAGGCATTTGAAAAACACACTGCAGGGGTCCTGCTGGATATAGGGGACGTAAAGAGCTTGTAAGTGTTCGCTGTGGGAGATCAAGCAGACAGGGTGTGGGTGAAGGCGGGTTTGCCGGGAGTAATAAAAAATTGTGACACCACGATGGGTCAGCATTGAACAACGTAAGGGCCCAGGTGTGGGATGTACTGCAGAGGACCTTCCCTGATACCCCAGATTTACATTTTGTGATGCAATGCACCATGGGGGATGAGGAAGAGGCTGTGCAGTACATCCTTCGGATGCAGGACCTGTGGGGATCAGAGACGGGCAGAGCTTGAGACCAATGAACCTGCCTTTTCTACTTTATTCAGAGCATTATAGTACACCATTGTAGGAGGAACAAAGAAAGAGAAAAAGATATTGCAGAGAGGAGATTGGCAGACAAAGCCAAACTTGTACACAATAAACTGATAAAGTTTGCTGTGGTAACAGCAGCCCTGCCTACTGAAAGACAGGGAGACGGGAGGAGGGGCCAGGAGGTTCACTGACAAGGATGGCAGCAACCTGGTCCGCAAATGGGCAGGAACAATGGGCTGGCGAGGAGCAATACGAGGGTCCCCAATGGCAGGGAAGGCCTACAAGAGGACTAGGTGGGTAAAGGGGGCAGAGAGGTGGGTTCAGAGGACAAGGGGCTCAGGGTTTTGGAAGACAAAGGGCTCAGGGTTTCGGAGGACAAAGGGCTTGGGGAGAGGGCCAAGGGTCATGCTGGAATTGCAGGAGATAGGGACATTTTTCAAGGGAATGCCGCGCCCGACACATGGGATATTATCAAGGGCCCCCGCCCTCTGGAAATGAACAACAATTTGGTCACCCTCATCCAGGCATCCATTATGGATTACCAATGGGTGGTCATGGGCAACAAGAGCATTATTATAATAACTACCAGCAAGGAGCACAACAAATTCAACAAGGACCCCAAGCACAACAACAGGGCATGCAACCACAAGTAGCATGCCAAAACGCTATGAGGAACGCCCACACAAATATTTTCACCATTACCGCTAATGGCGCACCTGCACTGTTTTGCGGAGTAGCAATGATCAGAGAGAGCGTTTTTTTCTGTCCCAGGAACAAACACCTACCCAGATTAGGATAGCCCACAGAGAACATTTGCGTGTCCAGTCCTATCGACTACCCTACGTCCAGAAGAGGAACCACAGGTGGGGGCAGAGATAGGAAACAAGCAGTTCATCTTCATGGTGGACTCAGGAGTGGAAAAATCGTGCCTTATGTAAGGCCGGTTTCCTCTCTGGGGACGAAATTTGGAAACACAGGGATTTTCTGGGGCAATTTTGAAGGTTCCCTACACAAATGATTTGGTTCTAACCGTGGGAGGAAAAACAGTGCAGGCACCCCTGTTATACCATGAAGATTCGCCCATAAATTTGCCGGGGAGGGACCACCTCAGTAAACTTAACGTGACCATCTCCTTTACATAAGGAGGAGTAGTGTGCTCCACCCCAGGGATATGTCCAATAAGAGCAATGTTAATGATCAGTACCATGAAAAATGAAGTAGCAGTGAGGGGAGTGCCCACTGACATTGGCATGTTCATTTATGGGATACAGGTTCTAGCTAGAGTGGTACCTGAAATAACGTTAAAAGAATGCAGGGTGCCATCCGATTTTGTTTTTTTCCCCGTGGTAAGCCCGGAAATTGTGCCCGGCACTATCCTCTCAATTGACCTACAGGGGGTGCAAGAATCAGCCAAACGTATTGTGGCAATAGGACTGGACACGCATTGATGCGAATGGAGAACAGTGTTGTGTATTGACCCAAACATAACGCTACGTGATCTTACCGACGAAGAGCTCTTCACTCACAGTGACTCTGACGAGGAGATAATAATGGAAATGTGTGTACCCTGTGACCTAATGATTCAACATAGAGAAATAAATAACCTCCTCATGGCCAGTGTCAGTGTGCCACCTTCGATTTTGATGAAGATATGAAACAGGTACTACCAAATTTATGGACAACAGGACCCCATGACGTAGGGCTCTTACAAGAAGTAACACCCATAAAAATAAAACAGAAACCGGGTACAGTACCACCCAGGATAAAATAGTACCCATTATCCAGAGAAGCAGAGGAAGGAATAAAGGAAACATTAAACACATTATTACAACAGGGCATTATTGTACCATCAAATTCACCATGAAACACTATGATATATCCTATAAAAAAGGCAAAGGGCGGGGCTTGGAGGATGATCCAGGATCTCCGCCCACTTAATGACATCATACAGAAAGAGTCACCCCTAGTGCCAAACCCTGCATCCATTTTGTGCAGTGTCCCAAAAGAAGCCAGGTGCTTTACAGTTGTGGATGTGAAGAATGCCCTCTTCTCAGTACCACTCGACCCCAGCTGCCAATACCTAACAGCATTCACCCGAGGGGGAAAAAGATATGAGCATTGCAAACTACCCCAAGGTTATTGCGAAAGTCCCAGCATATTTAACAGAATTCTGCACGAAGACCTTGGCAACATCGATGTAAAAAGCACAATAATTCAATACATAGACGACCTAATTTGCAGCGAAAGTGAAGAGCAATGTAGAGCAGACTCAATAACATTATTAAACTTACTAGCAATAAAAGGGTACAAAGTGGATGAGGGAAAACTGCAATATTGCTTAGCAGAAGTGTTGTATCTGGGGCAGTTAATATCAAAGGATGGTAAGAGAATTGTACCAAACAGAGCAGCAGCAATACGTCACACTCTAATGCCCAAAACTGTAAAAGACATGCAGAAGTTACTCGGCATATGCAATTATTGCCGGGCATGGATACTAGATTATGCTGCATACACACATCCCCTTCTCCAGGCCTTGAAAGAAGCCCCGAGGAACAGCGCCTCCATAAAATGAACACAAGAGATGATTACACAATTTCTTAAGTTACAAGATGTCATCACAACAGCACCCGTCCTAGCGACGCCAGATTATGATCGGGAGTCTTATTTATTCTTCCATTGCAATGGCACACTAATGACAGCAGTACTGACGCAAAAAACATCATTAGGCCACAAGCCATTGGCCTATTACAGTGGCACATTGGACTCAGTAATGCAAGGGTACTTTGTGTGCGAAGAAGCCCACACTGCAGCAGCCTTCACTATAGAGAAAAGCGCCACCATACTAATGGGATGCTCTGTAACACTATTTGTTGAACACACTCTATTTTCCATACTCGAGAGGTCCAAGTCCACACTCACCACACAGAGAGCAACTGCATACGAAATAATCATCTCAAGCCCAAACATACACGTTGTACGCTGTAAGACTGTAAACCCAGCCACCTTCATCACAGAACCCTGCACAGTAGAAGACATGCAAGCGCACGACTGTGCTACGTATGAGGGGGAAGGTGATGATATTCCCAAAGCCAGTGAGAATGCCCTAGAAGGAGGTGAGGTATACTTCATGGACGGATCAGTGTCCATTGACTGCGAGACAAGAGAGAAACACGTAGGGGTAGCAGTGGTGAGAATAGAAGGGGATGAATATGAAGTGATAGTACAGAAATGCCTTCCATCACACTTTTCAGCAGAAGCAGCCGAACTCATAGCTTTAATTGAAGCATTGCATACAGCCAAAGGGGTCACATAACAATTTACTCTGACTCGGCATACGTGACAACGACGGTGCATTCTGGTTTGTCATGATGCCGATGAAGGGGGTTCAGGAGAGCGGATGGCTCTCCTGTACAACACGCACAATTGTTAAATTACCTAATAGAAGCATTAGCAGAGCCATCAGTAGTGGCTTTAGTGAAGTGCCAGGCCCACACAAATACAGACGGATGCCGCTGCGAAAGAAGCTACATACTTTAACGTTCCCCAAGTAGTTGAATGTGTAGTAAAAACAAATGCACAAAATGACAACGAAGAAGGGTACAGTTCGACACCCATAATTCATATAATAGAATTGCAGAAACACGCCCCATCAAACGCACAGGATATGTGGACAAATAGAGGGTGCAAACAGTCACCCACAGACCTCCTATGGCATCAGGAAATGACAGGAAAAGTGATAATGCCAGTAGAACTATTACAAGTAGCCTTCCAACAGCTTCACTTCCCTGCACATGTCGCCAAACAACACATAGCAGCAGATATCCAAGAGGACTGGTTTGTTCCCAACCTGCAAGAACACCTCGCAAAATTGATAATAGATGCAACGACATGCCAGACATACAGTTCAGGTATGACCCTTAGGACGCTGCGAGGAACACTGCCGTACCCATCAGGACCATTTTGAGAATTACAAATTGACTATGCCGATATGGGAGAAAGGTGCAACAGAGCCAGATATCTCATAGTGCTGGTGTTCCCCTTTTCACGCTGGGTAGAAGCAGGACCTTGTGCACACCCAGACGCCAAATGCACAGCAAGGTTCCTAGTGAGGGAGGTGTTCCCTAAGTGGGGGATTTGTAATGTGCTCCGTTCAGATAACAGCACTCACTTTGTAAACAACCTCTTCAAAGAAGTGACCACATTTTTGGGTGTGAAAAACAAACTTTGCTTGATTTATAACCTGCAAGCGAACAGGATGGTAGAAAAGATAAATGGCCTCCTTAAGAGTAAACTATCTAAATTGTGTCACACCCTAAAAAAGAATTGGGTATATTGCTTGCCCCTAGCACTATTCCAGCTCAGAACGCAGCCAAATAAAGACCACCATTTGTCCCCACAATAAATAGTGACAGGGAGGCTCATTTAAATGCCACTATCTCAGTTAGAAGAGCAGCAGACTCTCACAGAGCTGCCACAGGGCTATGGGATGAGTTTAAGGAATATCTCAACCAACTGACACGAGCTGTGTGAAGTATAGCAAAACAAATAGCACCCCCATTTACGCGAGAAAATGAAACTGATACAAACACTCCAACAGCAGACAGCCCAGCATTACAGCTAATTCCTGGTGAAAGCATATACGTGCACAGTTTTGTACAGAGATAGAACTCCCCACGATTCCATGGCCCCTACGAAGTGGTTTATTGCACCCCCTCGGCTGTAAACGTTCAGGGCTTAAAGTATTGGATCCATCTCACGGATGTAAGAAAAGCACACAATAGCACAGCACCTAATGGTGAGCAGCCACAAGAGCAGGGAAGTGCTGTGCCATAACAAAAATGAGTACTTACAAACTGTTGAGTAAAGAAAATGAAAAGTAGAAACTTGAGTGCAGAAATTTTTGTAACAGTGTACAGTAGTAGTAAGAATGTGTAAACGCTGAAGAAATTGGGTTACAGATGCAAATATCTATCTCTGTTTCTTCCTCTGTATCTCTGCCTATGTTTTATTTCTCTCACTGTTTATCTCTCTCTCTCTCTGCCTCTCTTTCACTCTCAGGGTCATCTCTCTATTTTAGTTCTATTTTCTATCCAATGGTTTTTTCCTTTTCTGTTCCTCTCTCTCACTCTCAAGCTCTTTAATACAAATAAGATAAAGTTGCCTATTGAGTTGTAAAAAGATAATATTTGATTTATTTGTGTGTACTTAATCCATTTATATCCCCCCACAGGTGGAAATATGGCAGAAAGGAGGGCCCTCACTAACGACACTTCAAATGTAAATAGCAGTAAGGAAGAAATTAGTCCTTCTAGAACTTATAATTATGACTGTGGGTTGTATTTTGTAGCCATTGTTTTTTCGGTAATGTTATTTTGCCTCGGGCTGTATTGGAGTATAACTTTTATATTAGGTGATATAAAAGAGGGGGGATGGGGTACACTTAATACAAGAAGTGTCAAGCCTCATTTGGAATGGGTTCAAAGTAATATGGGCCCACAATGCCTCTTTAAATCCCAATCTTACCACTTTGCACAAAACCGAACTGTCAAAACCTCTATTTTTACATATGCTGCTATAGGTTATGATGTTGATAACGTATCCAATGACTATAATGTTGACTCTCCTGTGTTTGATGTTGACGGATTGCCATATCTATATATGCACACAATGGAAGAACCTACCTCACATGGCGATAATATGCACTTTAAGTCCTATGTCCAAACCACACAAACGTACCCAGTCTCACAGTCTTGGCAGAGTGGTAATGAACAAAATGATGTATCATGGACAGACATTTTTCCTGTACGATATCAAAAGGTGAAAAAGATGCATAATGGTCTATGGGGGAACAAGAGACGGAAAAAGGGGTGGAACGAAAGGGGTATGATGAATACCTTGGCCTGGGATTAGATGCTGTAGAAGACCCCTCCCACCCTGACAAATCCAATAAATGGTATTCAGATATGAGTGCCACAGCTAAACAGACAACCAACGAAAGTTGTTATGTCTGCTCTTTGATACCCCATGCCTCTGGCACGCTTAAAGTTCTCATACCCCAAGAAACGCCTTTGTCGGATGCCCAGTGTCTTGTTCACCTAGCCCTCTGTAGGATTCGGAGTACCTTCCAGTCACACACGGTAACAATACAAATGCTGCAGAATGAGAAAACATGCGCCAGCAGACCTCAAGGAATAATCTGTGTGAAAGAGCCATTTTTTATCATCAAAGGGACAATGTTCACAGAAAACAAATGGCACCAAGAGACAATCATGTGTAAAGCCGAAGCACTGCGAAGACTGTCAGAAGAAAACTTTCAATGGGTCAAACGAACATGCACTCCAACATGGTCTCAACACATCGCCAAACTAACGTAGGTGACAGCCCTTGAAAAACTGATCAAGATACAAAAAGAAATACAGCACAAACTATGTTTTCACAGTGAAGGGAGGGTGCCCATGGGCTCAAACAAACATTGCAATAAGACAATCATCCTTCCAGATATGAAAAAAGGCACAGCAGCATTAATGGACACTTACTGGGTATGTGGCAAACAAGCATACCTGCACCTCCAACCATCATGGAGAGGTACTTGCACCATGGCCACGCTGCATTCAGCCCTGATGGTGATCCCGGAAAGCCATGTCCAGGGATGAAGGGTGCCAACTGAAATGTCACTGGCACCCTAGCCAGCAACTGAAGAGCCCTCCACATACGACACCCTGTCAGAAGATGAGTTGCAAGAAAGAGTGTCCCGCAAGAGGAGGTAGTCAAACTACATCTCCAGCAAATCCTCAGACCTCCTGTCAGAGATTCCTGACCAGTATAAGCTCTTCAATTCCACGCAAACCTTCTTTGCCTCCTTCCTAGTCCAGGCATCCAAGCGTGAACCAATGCCAGATGATCAACGTGGAACTTCGAGCCCTGCGGTTGAGGACCATGCAGAACCGTTACATCCTAGATCTACTCACAGCAATTGACGGCAGTGTTTGCCGAAAAATCGGGAGTGCATGCTGTACATTCGTACCTTCTGCCGACCCTATCGCACGTGATATCTGCAGTACACAACCAGGGTGAAAGAATGAGGAAAGAAGTGGGGTTCCAACCCAGCAACTGGTTCGACGACATTTTTGACTGGATACCTTCTTGGTTCGGAACTGTGATGAAAAAGTTTGTCCCACTCATCGTTTTCCTGTTGCTGATTTGTTTGTGTGTGCCAGGTAGGGGTTCCATGTTATGCAAAATCAATGCCTAGTTCTGCAATGATGATGGTGCCAATGGGCAAACCGACAAAGGTACAAACAATGAAGGATGCACAAATGCAGACCAGGGAATCTGGCAACCCTAAATACCATATGACTGCAGTGTATCGTTACCCGGAGGACAGGCTGGACAACTTGTATCATACCACAATCAAGGTACCCCAGGAATTGGATTGGTATAAGGAGGTGTGGGTAGATCTGGATGGGGGAATATACATGACATGCACCCCTGATAAATATGCTAGAAGGGGCCAGAGTTTACGAGGTGTATGCAGAGCATGGATGCCAATAAAAGGGACACCTTCTGGGGACGAGGCAGTGTTGGAGGCGGAGCACTACAGGAATGCTAATAATACTAAACAGTAGTTTGTTACTTTAGATGTAACGAAAGGGGGCAATGTAAGGAAGGAGGGGGTCGGTTGAGCCCTCCCGTACATTCTACGTAAAATGGACCACTTGCTCTTGCACTAGTGGAGGGACGCCTTCCTTGCCCTTCTGTGGCCATAGGGCATAAGCAGATGTGGGGCTATTGCAAGACACACTTGGACTCCATTTTGTGTACCCTCGACTCCATTTTTGGACTAGGCCGCATTCTGGTATTGCAAAGTCTCCTCACCCCTCAGCAGCGCCACGCCCACAGTGAGCAATGACAGCCCCCGCCTTTTTCCTCCTTTCCTCCCGCGCCTGTGTCTCCCAAGTCCCTTTCTCACGGATGCCCGAGACAAGATGTTGCAAACAAACAGTGTATTAATTCTCTTCTTCCTCTGAGATCACAGTCCTGTGTGTCACCGGGCCAAACCATGACTTGTAGATCTACCATCTCAGTAAACCTGCCCCTGCACCCATCCCCCCCACTGTCGGAAAATGACTGCCTGCTCAACCTTGTGCCCCTCCAAAGCTATTCTTTTTGATGTAACAGAAATGTGACCCTTTCTTGCTGACCACCCTAGAGTGCCCCCAATAAAACCAGACTCCTGCCACAGTATATTCTGTCCTAAACTAACATGTGTCACTCCACCACTCCTGCTCTGATGTGCCAGAACTGACAGCTATCAATCCCGCCTCCCACAGGTTACTTGAGGGGCAAGACCCCCACACCCTTCACCTCACCAGTGACCCAAAGTGAGATAATGCAAACATACGTTTACAATGTATAGGCCTTACACTAAAACTATAAAGGTGTAGTAATGATCATTATTCACTGTGGGCCTCATTACGATTTTGGCGGTAGCCATACCGCTATTGACAGCATGGCTGCTGCCAAAATCGGGTCTGGGTCCGGTTTCCCAGAATGGGGAATTACCGGGCCATTCCGAGTTCAGAGGGCCCGGTAATTCCTCCCTCCAGGAACCCGGGCCCGGATCTTCCCCATTCCCATTCCAGCCCCCAGGTGGGTGCGGGCACAGGACCAATGGAGGCCAGCCAGAGTGAAAGTGGTAAAGCGGGAGCAGGGGTCCCAATGTGAATAATCTCAGTCTTACTGGCATTGAGGCAGAGGTCATTTGCAGCACACCATGACTGAATTGCAGACAGTCAGATATGAGCGAGGAGGAGGAGGAGGCGGCTGAGGGGAGCCTGAAAGATAGTTGTGTGTCATCCACGTAACACTGGAAATTAGAGGTGAAAGTTGCAATCACACGTGCCAGAGCAGCCATATAGACGTTGAAGAACCAGGGGGATAGGTCAGATCCCTGGGGAACACAGCAGGCTGAGAGAGCTATAGTCGAGACAAAGGCGCAGAGGTTCACCTGGGATGGCGGTCGGAGAGAAAGGAGGTTAACCACGCAAGAGCCTGACCTGTGATTCCTAGGGTGTCACGGAGACGTCCGACCAAAATGTTGTGGTTAACCGTGTCAAAGGCAGAGGAGAGGTCAAGGAGAATGAGGACAGAGGGAGTGTTTGTATCAAGATTTGAGAGCATGTCTTCAAGGGTGTTCAGAAGAGCAGTTTCCGTGCTTCTGGATGCCCTAAAGCCAGACTGATGGTCATGGAAGCAACCAATAGATTCAGTGTGCAGGGTCAGCTGAGAGAATGCCAGCTTTCCCAGGAGATTGCCCAGGAAATAAGTGATGGAGATCGGGCGGTAGTTTGCCGGAATGGCGGGGGTCGGCAGAGGGTTTTTTGAGCAGAGGGTGCACAAGGGAGTGCTTAAGGGCTGTTGGGAAAACTCCAGTGGGAAAAAAGAGATTGCAAAGATCAGCTAAGGCTGGGGCGAGGGAGTCAATATTGGCTTTAATGGTTTTGGAGGGGCAGGTGTCCACCTGTTTGGACAAAGTCTTCATAGATCGGACTTGTCTGGTGACCTCATCAGGTGTGACGGGTGAGAGGGAAGAGAGGGTAAGTGGAGGGGGGCAAGGGAGGCTCTGGTGTTGGTGTATGCTGTGGTGTGGAAGAGAGGGTGGAAAGGATGTCTTGGGTTTTTGAGGTGAAGTTTGCAGCCATGGCCGAGCAAAGGTCTTAAGTGGGTGTGACAGAAGGAGAAGCTGCTGCAGGATTGGCCAGTTCCTTGCAGACTTTGAAAAGTTTGGCCATGTTCTATGATGCTGCAGAGGTGCAGGCTTGAATAAAGACTCAGATGATTAGTCGATATTGCCTTTGAGGAAGGCAGCAGGCCAGTTTGTCAGATGGCTCGCCTGACACATTCCATTTCCGCTCAGCTGCCCTACACTTGCGTTTAAGGGCAGCTAGGTCGGAGTTGTACCAAGAGTTGCACTTTTTGGAAGGCTTCAGTCGGACCCTCTTGACCGGGCCAAGAGTGTAAAGTGTTTTGGAGATAGAGAGATTGAAGTTAGCAAGGGCTGTGTCAGGGTGGGAGTCAGCTGAAGGAATGGGCGGAGGAGAGTAGGTGAGACAACGGCAGCTACTGTATCTTTTTTCATGGGTCAGGTGACTTTGAAGCAGAGTGTGTTGCTGCAAGAGGAAAGGAGAGCTTCAGGTGTGGTGCGAGAAGGGAGTGGTCAGTCCAAGAGAGTGAGGTAGTGAGAGGGATAGAGAGAGGGATGTCAATAGAGATGAAAGTATCCAAGTTATGACCCATGGTGTGCATGTAGCCAGAGGGTAGGATAGAGAGGGAGAGAGAGTCGCAGAGGTTGAGAGAAGGTTTTGGAGAGAGTGAGACTCTGCAAAGTAGGCCCTCGAAGGAGGAGTAGGCCTGAGTAGGGATGATGGACACAGATATCCAATCTGGGGAGATGAGCGCCATTCTGGGGAGATGAGCGCCACTCCCCCGCCTGTCTTGTTAGGCCTGTGCACAGAGAAGATTTTGTAGCCTTCGGGGAGGATTGTGCCAAAGCTTGTGACAGAGCTACCCTTGAACCATGTCTCAGTGATGGTGAGCGCATCAAGATCCATGAGTTTGAGGAGGTTGCAGATGTCAGACAGGTGTTTGGCGGCAGCGTTAGTGTAGAGAGTGGCAATGTGGAGCAGCTTGCCATCTTTGAAGGTCTTCCTGGGGGGTTGCACAGGAGGACAGTGGTTCCCCCTATAGTGTGGCAAGAAGGCCAGAGGGATAGTGGAGGATGGCGAAGGAGCCAAGGCTGGCAAGGAAGCCGGGACAGTACGGCAAGGCAGGGGTGTCTGTACAGACAAGGACAAAGGCACAGGAGACATGGGAGCCTGTGCAGAGGAGGAGGAGGGCACCGAAGGCGAGGGAGCCTGTGAAGAGGAGGCAGAAGGCACAGAAGGCAAGGGTGCTAGGCAAATGGGAGAGGTGATGGTAGAGAGGCGAGGGAAGAGCCTGTCGAAAAGAAGAAAGTTGGGTTGAGGACCCTGACCCATGATGGTTCCATTGAGATAAACCTAAATGATGACTCTGGAAATGGCAAAGAGGTCAAGGAGAAACTCCCAGCGAGTGCCACCATTAATGGGAGACGAGGCGATAGGAGAGAGAAAGCCGACCATATAGCAAGTCCATAGGTCAGGTGCGTTAACAAAGAAGATGTCAGTGAGAGTCTCTCTGGCAGAAGCCGTGACATAGGTGTCTGCAATAGGAAGGCCTGGGTTGTGGCCCAGTATGTCCTTCTTAAGTTTCTTCCTACCAGATTTAGTGATAGGATAGGAGATAGTGAACCAGTTGGAGAGGATAGGAGAGATAGATAGCGACATAGTTGGCTGCAGTGGAGGGGTGGAGACCTTTACTGGTCTGAAGCACTTGGAGGAAGGGTCTGGGATGGTGTCAGGGGCACAAGGGAGGGGGGAGACAGAGGGTAACACACCAGCTAATGAAGACACCAAGCAGAGACAAGAAAAAGCTAAATTTGATTTCAGCAGGACAAGGTGAAAACGCAATTCAGCAACTGTGCACAGCTAAATTCGATTTCAGCATGACACAGTGAAAATACAATTCAGCAACTGGGCACAGATACATTCAATTTCAGCAGGACAAGGTGAAAACACGGGCACAGCTAAATTCAATTTCAGCAGGACAAGATGAAAACACAAAGCAGCAACTGGGGACAGCTAAATTTGTTTTCAACAGGACACAATGAAAACACAATGCAGCAAATGGGCACAGCTAAATTTGATTTCAACAGAACACAGTGAAAACACAATTCAGCAACTGGGCACAACTAAATTCGATTTCAGCAGGACAAGGTGAAAACACAATTCAGCAACTGTGCACAGCTAAATTTGATTTCAACAGGACATGATGAAAACACAATGCAGCAACTGGGCACAATCCAAGTGACCCCAGGGAAAGAAAAGATGTACATTGACAACGTCTTTCATCAGCAAGAGTTAATATCAAAACGATATAAAGTGTACATCAAAATGTTTTTAATATGGGAGAGCATGTGTGCGCTGTTGCTTGGTCGAGGGCAAAGTGAGTTGTGAGGAGTTAGACAGCGAGTGTTAGGGTTTGGTGACGCTGCAATTACGCGGGATTGGGTTGGACCTTACTGAGGTCATCAGTTTGTATAGATTTGATGTAATTGTACAACAGATTTGATATAAACTTTATATAATTTTTATATATAAAAAATAAAAAAAGTTGATATATATCGTCATTTTTTATATCGCAATGAATCTTTTTATCTACAATTTTTTTATATCAAAAAATATGTTTTTATATAAAACATAATTTTGATATTAACACATATTGGTCATTTTTTATATCGTAATTATTTTTTTATATCAAAATGTCTCAATATCAAAATAATACCTTTTATATAAACTTTATAGAATGTTGATATAAAATGTGATTGAAAGGGCCGGCTTAAGACTGCAAGGGCCCGGTTTAAGACCATGATGGTGACATAGGGGTGGGTCGGACAACCCGGATATATACCACTCAACGACGGGCTGGAAAACACAGTGCTTTTTGTGCTTTTCAAGGACTATTTCAGAAACAGCTATTATGAACAGCTATAGCAATGGCGAGGGCCGAACACCCCCAGGAAGTCCATTGATTTGCTAGTGTACCAGGGGGTGGAGGATGCTCAGGATCTAATGGCTGGCTATGAACCCGAAGAGCTTTGGGACAATGACGAGGCAGTTTTGGAGCAGCCATTTACGGTCGATGCAGACCCTGAAGATGAGGACTGCGAAGCTACGGAGCTGCTACTGGACGTGGCGACGGAGACCGTTTCCGGCCACCAGAACCCTGATGAAAAAACAGGCCCACGTGTGCTGGGGTGGGGTGAACCAGGCTACGGCAGAGACTATGAATATTTATTGCACTTGCTGTTCCAACCGGTTTGAAACCCTTTCGATGCAGGAGACCAACAGCCTTAAAGCAAAGACACTATTCAATGAGTTTGTTGTTCAAAACCAATTGAAAGCCCAATGGATATCAATCTGTGTAAGGATTGCATTGTGCTAATGAAGATCGACATGGGCACGCAATCCCTCTTAGAGCTGATATTCATGCCATCCAGTGATTATGGCCATCGTAACGGGGCGCGTTTAAAACAACACTGTTACAGGTGGGGTTTAGGATAGAAAATTAATTATCCACAGCAGGATGTTCACGAGTGTTTGGAAAAAGCTTACACAGATAATTTGCTACGTAAAATATGCTTTGTGTTGAGCCCAAAATGCATTATAGTCTTGTTGCGCCCGATACAGCCATTGACACAGATAAAGATCGGTGCTGCGACTGAACGATGCGTATCTAAAACATTATGGGCTATGGAATCGGCGAATTTCCCGCTTTTGAAAATGAAGCAGTTTAGTCACATGTGTCTGATGGGTGCTAGAAACATCATTGAAAAAACAGTTCCCAATTGGGTGGGGATTAAATATATATAAATGGAGTGTAACATGAGCGCTTAACGAAGCAGCGGCATACAATGTGGTTGTGCGGTATTCGCAGGTGTTATTTTAAATGTGAATGCTTTAATTTGAATATGTTTTTAATAAAATTGACGTTTTAAAATGCAAACAAAACCCTTTGTGTATAAAAACTGACTGTGTCTTTAGGTTGAGTTGTTACTGGCAGACATGTCCGTGCTGAAGCTGTCAAAAATATATTATGATGAAGGAGGTGTCAGCAGTTATGGCAGGGTTGACAGCCTGTATCGTAAACTGCCAACCGATGGCGAGGTGATGTTACGGGGGACTGTTAAGATGTGGCTTTCAGGGGAGGAGACCTACGCGTTGCATAAGCCGGCCCGGAAACATTTTAAATGGCGAATGACCGGGTTATGTGACGTCAATCAACAATGGCACGCAGACATTATGGATTTGAGCCAGTTCCGTGAATACAACAATGGTATCCGCTATATTCTAGCCATCATCGATGTTCTATGAAAATATGCCTATGTTGAGGCTTTGAAGAACAAAATGGCGCACAGCGTAGCGGTGGCTTTTAAGGTCATATTTAACAACGAGAAAGTCCCTGCTAAACTACAGACGGATGCTGGTAGAGAGTTTTTAAATAAACCGCTGCAATACCTCCTAAAGCAGCACGGTGTACACCACTTTGTAACACACTCTGAAGTTAAAGCCTCTGTTGTAGAACGTTTTATATGCACCTTTAAAACACAACTCTGGCAATTTTTTACAGCCAAAAACACCTGCACATATGTGAAGGTGCTATTCGCATTTCTAAATGTGTATAACAACACGCATCATAGATCTATTAAAACCACATTGGCAGGTCTAACGTCACAGAATTCCCTGGTTGTCTAGAAAAAACTGTACAGCAAAAGACTTTTTAAAAAGACAAAAGATATACACATTAAAAAGGGGGATCATGTGCGGATCTCAAAACACAAGGTCATCTTCACAAAGGGGTATGAGCAGAACTACAACGATGAGATCTTTTTTATAGACAGCGTGGTTTTAAAGGGAGCTTGTTTATATATTTATATATCACTACAAAAAAAACTTTGTTAAAGGAACGTTATGGTTAAGTTAGCCTATTAAAAACCTATGCCATTCTGTACAAAAACTTTGTAAAAAGGACGTTATGATTACAAGTACAATCTAAAAACCCCTGAAATTCGGGAGTTATGGTAGGCTAATCACCCATTTTTTCCATCTGCACTCTCCACTGCTACCACTACCACCCAGACCATAAAAGATGCCACCACACATGTCATTGATGCCATCACTGACACCATCCCATCTTTAGCCCCTTTCTTTTATGTCAGCTAAGCAACCATAACTCGCGCCACCATCCTGCACTGCTAAGACTAACACCAAGGACATCAAAGATGACATGACAAATGTCATTGATGACATCACTGGAAAATGATTTGGCCATGAATGACATTTGTGATGTCATCTTTGATGCCATGGGTGTTAGTCCTAGCAGTGCGCAGGGGTAGCGCAAATTATGGTTACTTAGCTGACCATAACTTGGAAATGTCTGTTTTTTTTTTTTTGGTTTTACCTGTAACTATAACGTCCCTGTAACAACATTTGTCCATGGAATTGCATAGGTTTTTACTAGTGCAACTTAACCATAACCTCCCTTTAACAATGTTTTTAGTCAGTTAATTTAATTGGTTTTTAGCAGGATACCCTTAGTTTGTAAACAAGAACTGTGCAACATAGTGCAACTGCTGGTACCATGTTAATGCGGATAGCAGTCGCAGACTATGCGTCTGTTTGCGGAGATCATGTGGCATCCAACCTGCTGAGGAAGGCAGGTGCTCTCTTACATAGTGGTACCAATTACCAAAAGCAAAGAACATAGACAAACAGCACCATGTGCAAGAATTGTGAGGGAAAATAGAGTAGGTTTGCAAATTGTGTACTTATGAAGCAAACAGGACAAAAGCATAGGGAGTACACCATAACGGAATGCATCAACAACAGAAGTGAGATCTGCCTTCACCAATCTTACCGCACTGCTACTGTAAAGGTGAACAAAAAACAAAAGGCCATAGTAACAGATGGAAAGTGCTAAGAGCTGAACGTCACTACAATGTAGTAAGGACCCTGAACTTTGTCTAATAGCTGCACAGGTGCTGCAGTATGCAATAGTACAGAAGCATAATGTGTCTTTTTGTAACACAGGAAAGGCAAACATCTTAGAGTGGCAGGATGAAAATTTCCCCTCCTGACGCAATGACTATCTATAGTAACCCCATTGGAACGCACAGTGCTGTGAAACGTAAATTATGTAATATATATTGCTTCATGTACACCAAACACATTCTTTTTTCGGTAAGAGAACATATTGGAAAGGAAAGCAAGGCAGTACAAGCGGCAACCCTTCCACAGCAGCATACGGGCATAGGAAAGGAAAGAAATCTGTGCATGGGGAAATGGACTGCGTGGAAGTCAGAGTGGAGGAATTGGTGAACAATTGTGCCGCTTTAAAGGTTGAGTACAAGGATATATTTCGGATAAAATGAAACAGTACTGGCACACCTGCAGGTGTACTCCTTCCCCATATCGGAGCCCGCCATTCCCTCAAAAACCATTTCATGGGAGACGTTATGGTAATACATCAATCTTTTCCTCCCCTCATAACCAAGTTGTGCAAATCCCCATTTCCCCACGATAAGTATCCACTTCTGCTACCCCTTCCCTTTCCAAATGGGGTGTATGCATGTGTACAAGTAAACGGCAATTATGAGAATGTTGCTGAGTGTTTGTGTGGTATTCTTTTTAACCTGAAATGGGGTTCCGACTCAACGGCACACAGTCCTCGTTGCAATGACTGCAAGTAAGAAAAAGGTACAAGTCCTATGGACACTGCAGCTGTCTGGCCTATCCACAATGACAATGCAGGCATCTGTACGCCGCCAGCAGGCTCTGCATGTCTGCATGTTGTCTACCACCTATCAATGCGTATGGGAGCACATGTTTGTACGTAGTGCAAGTACATGCATGTGTATCTGTTCCTCTGTGTCCTGGTAACATCGCCACTGTGCAGCATATGTGAAGGAACGTTCATTAGGTCGGGGCAACCACCCACACCCTACAGGTAGCTATAGACATAAACATCCCACCTGCTGTACCTAATTAATAGCCAGCGTCACCCAAAATTGTCAGCGTACATGTGACGCACTTTTAGTCAGTAGAGAAGATGCAACCGTATGCATAGGACACCGACGCATGTGCGCACAATGCATTTCGCACAAAACGCGTCCAGTGGACAGCCGTCCCAAAGGTGAACATTGGCGACGTCACCATGCGACTACACCCACGCTGCACGTGGGCCCTTATTTCAGGGACAGGAGCTGGACCCTCGAATACCGGCAAAGTGCAGGGTTTCGGAAAGTACACGCTTGCAAACACACCACAATGTGCCGTTGCGCATGTATATATGTTTTGGAACAAGGTAGGCCTACTTTCTGGGTGGAAGTTGGCCACTGCAACCCTACAAAAGGGCACACTGCAGAGGTGCTGTACAATCAGTTTGCAGCAATTCAGAACAAAGTAGCAGGCCACATAGGTTTGCCTTGTAAGTAATTATGCACCATATCTGTTGTGCTACGTGCATCTGCAACTAATAGCAACCATGTCATTCGGGCTGAGTATGCACAGTAATGGAGAAAATTATGAACGGGCCTTGCTGTGACCCGCAGCTGCGATAGTCCCCATTGTCCCAATCTCATGGGTAGCTAGCGGCAAAGGGGAGTATGCGTACGTGCGTTTCCCCAAGAACGGCGAGGGCCGTTGTCGGGTCTTGCTCCAGTAGTCTTGCGCAGAGGTAGCACGAACACCTACCTCCCCGTTGGGTCTTGGCGCCTGGGAGGGTATGAGTAACCACAGGCCACCGCGACCCGCCGGGGAAAGAGGGTTAGGGTCCACGGCTTGGATCGGTAGGGGGAAGTTAGGATAACCAGGTAGAGGATTAGGTTGAGGTTATGGATGGGGATGGGAATGAGGGAAAGGCGTTCTGCACTGGTTCTTCAGGAGGTGCTGTTATCTCTGCTCATACACCTCCACTCACACTCTCCACACTAGCAGTGCAGATTCTGGTGTTTTGCTCATTAAACATCTAATACTGATTAGGTGCTTTTCCTGCAGCGAACACTACAACATTACCTTCATGTTGCATCTTACATACTATGTAACCTCGTGTACCAGAATTACTTCACATGGTACTTTAAACCCAGGAGCGGCCTCGAGGCCCATCAACAACATTCCCTCATGTTGCACTAAGTCATCGCATTCACAATACTATAGTATCACATTAAATTGCACTTAGCTTCAGTCCGTAGTTCGCGTGGCTCTTCCCCACAACCTGCTGTTCCCATGGAATGCCTTTTCGAGTTGATGCGGAACTCTGCTACAGAGAAAACACACTATGAGTTTCGCATCATGCAAGTGCACATACAACATAAACGAACATGAGCGGGGGGCCGCCTGTATACATTATCATCAGCGGTTTGGTGCAACTACATGCACTTCGTGTCTCTACCACACTGTCACTGTAACCAGTGACTCAATAAGGCTAGACAGTGCTCCGGTTCCTGTCTATAAGTCTATGCAGTGACACGTTCACTTTCCTACACGTTGTGACCGCAACGCTAAAGGTTTCCCCTCCATTCCCAATGTAAATAAGAGAGAGAGGACTTATCTAGCACTGCTGGCGGGGCCTGCAGTAGAAGCGCAGGCGGGGGAATGGCCCTGCTGACGGCAGCCTGCAAGAGCTCCCGAGTTCCTTGTCTGCCTTCTGCGATGCTCCGTAGCACAAGCAGGGGCTGTTGGACGTGACGCGCGCATGCGCGTAGCATTGTGCGTGGTCCAGTTAGCTCCAGAAGGCCTATGCGCACTTGAGCCTTCTGGGTAATGTAGTTCCAAGCTGTCCTGGATGCCTAGAGTGGGTTTTCTTCTAGTTTTCCTGCATATTACACAAAGGAGGCTCTTAAAGTAGGCATGCCTTTTCCTTCTGTAACCTCTACATAGACATTTACCCAGAAATACATTGTTTAAGGCTTTGTCGACTCCTTTGCTGTTGCTAGCCACTTGTTGGTTCTTGACAGCTGTGTCCCAATGAAACAGAAACATTCTTTCTTCCCTTTCCAGTAACTTGTTTGCAGCACGCTGTCATTGCGTACTGTTGAAAAGTTCCACACGCTTCCACCAATGACATTGAAGAGCTCTCCATGTTACAGTATCAATTCTGTACAACAGTCCTCTGTGTACACACCACAACCAGAAACGTTGTTATGCAATCCCTCTGGCTCCACAGTCCCATTTCCATGGGCGCCATACTGAAAATCCCGGTTGTGGCTTTCGTGCTTCGTGCAAGCGTGAGGGAATAACTTGCAACCAGGGTAGGGGGAGTTTGCTGTAAGGGGTGGCTCTCAAAATAGCTTTTTTTTAAAGATGCTTCTAGAGAAACACTTTTTTTCACTTTTTATTTGCTTTTTTGTGTTTTCTTGTGCAGACATTGTTACAGTAAACTCTTCACCGCATCTTGTAGATGGGCAAACAAAACAGCATTACCAATGGGCGACAAAGAAATGCCATTTGCTTGGAAAAATTCTGCATTTCCACAACCAATGAGGTCATTGTTGCAGAGGAACATCCCAGCAGCGGACACAAAATTAAACATGCTTCTGTTGATCAGACAGCTGTCATGATGCCTACCCCCGGGGACCCAGACCAAGTCCAGCAACCCCGGAAGCAGGCATCAAGTTATTCTAAGCAAGCCCAACAACCCCTGCTATTGGCTATTTGGGTGCAGTCCTGGCGCCTATGGCGTCAGGCTCATATGGAGAGTCAGTCCTGGCGACATAGGCGCCAGGCTCATAGATTAAAATTTACCGGAAGCAGACCAGGCTGCAAACTCACTTGATGCAGACCATGCTGCAAGAGCTCCAAGCCAAAAGAGGCTTGGAAGGGACTTCTTTACCTGGGGACTATTTTTTACTCGGGTGGGGCTGGGGAGGAATACTTACCTCGGACTACTTTGGAGGCTATTTAAACCACACCCGAAGAGCAGCAAACGCTTCGCGTTATTCTGCATCCAGCAGCGTAACGCTCACCGTGCCTGCAAGTCTTCTGCCATGCCCGCCTCGAGTCTGGAGCTCCTAGAAAAAGGGAGAAAGAAGGAGAAAAGTTTAGAACAAGAGCAATACCTTTGATCCTTACCTGAATTCCCAAACCATCGCGCCTTCAAGCTGGAAGAAAGAAGTTATTTTATGCGCGACGCCTCGCCTGCTGCAACGCCGCGCTGAACTCACTGGCCTTCGCAGCATCTTCACATTCCACCGCATCCTTCTGCATGTTCCCGCCGCACTCCGGCACCTAAGGGGAAGACAAGAACAGCAAGGTGAGCCAAGGGAATACACAGAGGCAATATTAGTTACCCCCCATAGACATACCTGATTTTACCACCGGGGGTACTATTCCTCTTCACGGGTTGGCACAGCTTCCACTGCATTCGCACCGAACCCCGGCCCCTAAGGGGAAACAAAAGGACAGCAAGGAGAAACAAAGGGACAAACAAGGGTAAACCTCCTCACCACAATAGACTTACCTGATTTTACCGCCGGAGGCATTATTCCCCGAGACTTCATACTTTCTCTCAGCACCTGAATAAGGGAGAAAGCAACAGATTACATATTATCAATACTTTATCGAACTGTGTTGGATAAAACAAATCCTTACCTGAATATTACCGGTTGCCACGAGGAACTCTTCACTAGGGTCAAGCTGCAACCTGCAAGGAATCGGACAAGAGTGAAAGTCAGACATTTTAACTCTTACGAACTACATACCTACGACGTCTTGCCGGGAATCTCAGAGTCAATATTGTTCTGGAACTCACCAATTCCTTCGAGCCAGTGAAGCAACTGGTTATCTACGCGCCCCTGCGCTCAATGCAGGATGGAGAGCTCATCTTTCCAAACCATCAGGTGAGACTATAAGAGGGTACATCAAAGCTGATCAGTGGGGAGAACAGCGGGATTGGGGGGGTTTAACGCTCAACTCCACGGGTGGTTAATTCCCTTTCTCCATTTGCAGAAGAATATTCCTATGTGCCAAGTAAACGAAGCTAGGTGGGCCAGTCCAGTCAGTCATCTCGGCACTACGCGTCACATTGGTGGAGACCGCAGCTGTCCAGTTCAGATCGACGCCCCTGTGGGAGCCAGGTGAGCGTAACAACACCTTTCTTCTTCGGAACAACTTCCAGGAGCAATGTTACATACTCTTTGTGGTGTTATGGATGAGAAAAGCAATGTGGCAGAGGGAAAAAGCCTCTTCACTAGTTTTAGCAACCTCTTCAGTTGATGGAACAAGCCTAAACAAGACATCTAACCCATATGCAGGCCACCATAGTGGATGACGATAACATCGGCTCTAGCAAAAGTGGCCAGGTCTTTGCAAAGTGCATCCATGTCGGCGAAACTGTGCTCGTAGACACCGTTCTACAATGTGACCACTCCTTCCAATCTGAAATTGTCAGCAAGTTTCTTTCCAGGGCATACTTGTGCAGATTCGGTAGAAGGGCACCACCTATAGGCTACACAATGAGTTTCGCCATGTCAGCCAGCCTCACCACGCAGAGTGTAATGTACAGCAGTTTGACCACACCCACAGTACCTCATTGGATAATCCTGAAAGTCCCATGTCCAGTGGCCAGCAAGGTAAGAAGCGCAGATTGTGGCACGTGCGGTGCCCAAAGTACCGGAAGCGCCGCACCCCACTAAAGCAGGAGCAGTCCTTCTTCCCTTTGCCCTACCTTTTGTCCAGCACAACCTCATTGGGTACAGATAAATGGGCCCACACGATTCCACCAATGCCATCCAAGACATTACCCTCTAACACTGTCAGTTCTGCACAACACTTCATAGGTACCGTTACAAATTCAGCCTGCTAGTGTGCTGTCTCTGGACAGCACCACCAGTATAAAGTTCAGCAAAAGATTGCAAGATTTGTGCATCCACATTCATCCACTTGCACACTCATCACCACAAAAAGGAGGTACGGAAACATTTTCTGCACTATGTGTATGACTGGGTTATTAGTGCCTCTGTGCATGGTATCTGCCACTGAGTGGCCATAGCATTCTTTCAAAGCATGCTGGTTTATTTCCCATCCCCTACCATGGAGTGGCACTTCAGTGATATGTGCTTGCAACGTTCTCATTTAGCCATATGATACAGGGTAATATCGAAACAGGAACTCTCTGCTTTCCTTCCGACAATGCTATAAAATGTTTTCCCCACTAACCCAGCTCCTATGAAAATCGTAAAAAATTCCACCATTAGCAGCATTGAATGTATGGTACCAAGCCAAAGCAACTTTCCAAAAGATCACTGTTTGCACAGCTGTACTTCTGGCTATGCCGCACTATTGCAACCGGCTCTTTTTAAATCTGGCCCCTTCTACTTTCCACCCTCTGGAACGCATCCAGAAGAGGAGTGTGTGACTTGGGATGGATATCTCTCCTGCACTGAAATGTCACCAATAGCACCCAGTGGCTGCGAGGAATAAAGTGAGAAGACTGCATTCATGCGGAAGGCCTTCTGGCCTCTGGGACCTCAATACCTTCAACTGTAACTCCCTATATATTTGCATGCGCAAGCTCTTCCCTCATCTGCCTCCAACTCCCTCAGGGTCAGGCGCTTCTGCAAAAAAACTAGTCGGTGGTTGTTGTGCTTTTTCACCTGCGTCCTCCCTCTGCAACAGCCTCCCTGGCTGCACGACACTTGAGGGGAACTATTGCCTGTTCTGGATGTATCTCAAAGCCTTTCTCTTAGTGTCCGCTGCTTCTGCTCCTCTCCCTGGCTAACTGCCCGACGTAACCTGATTCTGCACTACTTACCTGGCTACTCTGTTATGTCGGGCCCATGTTACTTCCCCCCACCAGGCAAACCTCTGCACTGGATTTCTAGCAAACCCTGCACTTGAGGGCTGTTTTCTATATGCCTAACAGTGCATCCACCACCTGTTGTGTGCACTTATCCATGCACTTGGCACAATAGGCCCTTATTTTTTTACTTATTGTCAATTGTTCTTCTTCCTATGTACTGTACCTTCCCCTCCCTCCACCCATGCACTTGGGCGATGTAAGTCACACCTGGTCTAGTAGGGTTGTTGTCTCTGTTTCCCCTCCCTTGCCTTGTTGCGCTTTGGTAGACATGTGTGTAGGCGCATTACGAATGCCATAGCATACAATTGCACATCATATGATATCATACACACAATGCATGCACCACAGTAAGATGCCTGCCACTTACTGTGTACACTGCAAAGTTGTTTTTTGTTTTCTGCAATACCCTACTTACTGCACACTTTTCAAAAAATATTGCGCACACGCAGCACAGCTTGCATGTTACTAACTGCAAATAAATACATACAGTGCATGCATACACCCAGGATGCCTGCCCCTTACCTTGCACACTTCAACATACATTTCTGCACTTATTTGTGCAAAGAGACCTTCTTGGTAAATGTAAAGCAGGGTAGGGGTTTGGGTCTGTAGTACTGTCTCAGAAAACAAAATATTTTTTTTGTCCTGTTTCTGTTATGTACGTGCTTGCACACAATTATTTTTTTCATCTCTTTCGATGACTTTCTGTTTGCTTCTCCTCCTCACATTTGTACGGACTGAACATCAACGCTTCTCTTGCAGTTCTACAGGATTGTCTGCAACGCTGCATGCAGAGTGGCAAACAAAACAGCATTTCCAATGGGGGTCAAAAAATGCAATTTCTTTGGAACCATTGCAAATCTTGCTCGTGAATGCTGTCATAGCCGGTGCAGAACATCCCAGCACTGCACATAAAGTCACACATGCTTCTGTGTATGAAACACCTCCCGACCTCTGGACGTTGGCAATTTACACCGGCATGGTCCCATGCACCTCTTGGTGATATGGAGGAGAAAATCACCTTGGTAGTGGGAAAAATCTGCATCACTGCTGTCATCAACTTCTTGAGGTGACGGAGCAAACATGAGCACAACATGTATCCCAAATGTAGCACTCCATAATGCATGACCACAACATCCACACTGCCTACAGAGGCCACACATGTACAAAGGAGAACCATGGCACTGAAACCCCACTCATACACTGTGCCCCAAAAAGCCTCCACTCCTTCCAATGGAAAGTTAGTATCAAAGCCTCTTTCCATGGCATACCTGTGCAGATCTTGCACAAAGGTATCACCCGCAATGAGCACTATGCTTCTGTTTATCTCTGTCAACCTCACTGCATCAAGGTTTGGAGATATATATCACCGCCCATTCCTGTGACCCATACCCTTGACAACTGATTGGATAAACCCCACAGTTCCATTTTCAAAGGCACCATGCTCAAAAGGGCAGATTGTAGCAAGTGTGCCTTCCTAGCTACAGCGAGGGCCACACCCCAGTAAAGCACAGGTACTCCTTAGTCGGTTTCCACTATTGTATATGCAAAACTCCCGCATTAGGTAGTATGCTATAGTCACACACGTATGTAACATTCACATCCAAGACCTCCGCATTGAACACTATCATTTCTGCACTACACTGCAGACGTACCTTTACACATTCACAGTACAGGTCTTGTGTCATGTGAAAGCACCTCCAGGTAACAGCTCTCCAAACCGACGCACACTTTCAGCATCCACATTCACCCAGAGCGGCACCACCAACTGCAGGTAGCCATAGTTTTTTTTCCTCCCAGCACTCCACCAACTCCAATGATAAAATAATTCAAAGTGCATTACAGTAGTTAGTAATCTGCGCAATGCACACTACTCAAGCACATACACTATGCAGTTGAACCCTATGCACTGGTACACACACACTTTCTCACCACAGCACTCAGTGGACACACTGCAGAACTGGTCACTCCATAAGCTCCTGCCATGCACTGGCAAATGTACCATATGCAAACAATGAGCACACCCATGTAATAAACAATGCATGCACAACTCACAACCCACACATGAAATGCAACAATCTGAGGAGTAGTTGCAAGCAACCCACATAGCTGTTCGTGTAAGGCTTCTAGCCATCCATCCAAGACGCTACGCCCTCCCCAGACACAGCACTTCCTAGTGAGCCCCACGTTGTACTCCTCATGTCATGTGTAATGCATTTCCCATCTGCAATTGCACCTGCCACCTTCCACCCTGGCCACATCTTTGCATGCATGGCTCATGATGTTCGGTTGCCTATGCTGAACGGTATGTGCGTGCCTCGGTACATTGTCCATATTGCGACTTTCTGATGCTGCTCACTTCCTTTCATGGGGCAATGTGGTCGAACGCTTTCTCAAGCAAGGGTCTTAAAAGGGCCTAACCATTGCAAACGCAAATGGTGACATGTGGCTCCCTATTTTGCAACAGGTGCAATGGTGAACACCACATGCTAATGTACGCATAGCAGCTCACTTCTGCTGTTCTACCAAGTGTACAATGTCCACCGCAACCAGTGTGTGCTACTCACCAACTTCAAATGCATGCAGAATAACAACTGCATCGCTGCATTATGTTGTGGTGGCTGTGATGAAGGCTTAGACTGTTGGGTGCATGGCCTATGGCCTTCGGCCATGCACCCAACAGTCTAGACCTTGGGCACACTCACCACAGTATAACAGAGGCATGCAGGTGACCATGTAGGCATGTGCCAGAAATCACAAAGATAACATACGCACCAGCACTTCCACCCAACTGCCTCACCATAAAGCAGGGAGGCAAGGACACGTGTTCGACTTACCGTAATGCAGAAACATATCGCTGTGTTTGGCACCCCTACCCACTTCCAATCACAAAGCATTATAAGCATGCCAACCAAACAAGACAATCTTCACAACATTGGGCCTGCTCCCAACACTCTAGTACGTGCATTGAACCAATGGTGAGTAGTGAATGGCAACACTTACTAATCTGCGCAATGCACACTACGCAAGCACATATACGGACCAGTTGCACCGTGACCTCTTCCACATGTACACTATTCCGTTAGTGCACCCAGTGGACACACTGCACGACTGGTCATGACAGTATCTCCTCCATACACCGACAACTGTAGGTTGTTCTACCAATCACCACACCCATGCAACCAACATTGTGTGTACTGCAGCCGAACCACACACAAAAAGCAGCAATGTGGCACATGCTTTCAACAAGTGGTCATATCTTTTCAACCAGTGGACATACTTCTCTGTGCTAGGGCTGCAGTCATGCATCGCTGGGCCTACGGACTTACCTCACACAGCACACCATAGTACACGCTATGTTAAAATCCTCATGTCTCATGGAATGCATTCCCCTTCTGCAAATGTGCCTGCTACTACTCATCACAGAAAGACATCGCCGCTGTAGCTGCCATACCATAACGATGGCTGCCTGCAATGACCACACAAGATTGTTGCCTGTTGAGGTATCCGCGCATTGGCGGAGCATGCACGTCTAGCGCTGGCACACCACCGTCTTCTTCTAATGAGATATGTCACATGAAGCACTTCTCACTCTTGAACCCTTTCCATCCTTTCTTCCCACCTCCAGATGCCGTACACTATGTTTTTCAGCCCCTTTCCCTGCAGCATTGTCCTCCTATACAACATGCCGCCGTCATGGAACACCTTTGACACACATACCGTCACCGCACACTGTGTTGCAATCAACAATTTCACTGTGCGGCAAACAGGCAAATGGGACGCCAGAGAGGAACCAGATATGACTAAATTTACTGAGCACACTGCTGTGTACAAGAGGCCCACCCATGCACATAATGGCTTAGAGCCTTGCCACACACACCACAAAACTATCCTCTGATACACCATGGCAACGTTTCCTAAAACCTTTCACGCACAGCATGCTTCCCTCTAGCCAACCACCGGCTGCGTCCAATGTTCGCAGACAGCACGGCATACCGCAGGCAAAAGAGACTTCGGTGCGTGGAGCAAAAAGGGAAACATTTTTGGGGATGTATATTTCAGTTCTTTGCAACAAAAGTACTGGTCCGATTTCCACCAAGCACACAAAAGTACACTTTCTGACCCAAGCCTCCGCTCCTGCCGCAAATTTGGTGAAAATCCGTCCAGCCGTTCGGGCTGTAGCCGTGCGCAACGTTTTTGCACATTCTGTCAAAGGAAAAAATAAAGATTTGGGACTGCCCCTATAACTTTTCCCCCCCTGCACCAAACCTCACCCAACATGGCGGAAAAATGTTGAGCCGGCCATATACTTTTTTTGCAGGTTTGGTGAGGATTCCTCCAGGGGGAGCGAAGTTATAAGCCGCCGAAAAAGTGCTCTTCCTATGAGTTTAGCAACTTAACCAAAACTACACGGCTGCTACAGCGGACCATGTAATATATATATATATATTCAATGATTATTCGGGGGAGGGTTCCCAGAAAGTCAGTAAAACCAGCAGCGCATTTATAGAATTGAAAAAAACATAAAAAGTAAAGGTTGTGGAGCCAAAATAACATATTTAGTTAAATGGTTGGGATCTCCTGACAAATTCAACAGTTGGGTACCCGCCGGATCCCTAGAGACCACAGTCGCGTAGCTGGGGTCAAAACAGAGTCTGCATCTTTTTATATCATGCTTTCCATCAACGCTTCAGCCGAGACATTTCCAGGGAACAAAATATTTAACTCCACCGTGAAACTGGCCAAACCCGTAAATCTAGATGGGCCGTGGAAGTTCAGTATGTCCGATCGTGGGACACTTTAGCCCTGGGGTAAGCACTTTAGTCCTGGGGGAAGCAACCTTTTTTATAAAAACGAACAAACTCTCTGAGGCTCTGCCTAGTTGGATTTCACGAGGGGTATTATTGAAATATCCCAGAACTTCTGAGAGTCATCAACAAGGCTGTATCAAACATACCTGAATATGAGGACACAATGCTACAACTAGACTCCGAGCAGTGTAAGGTTTTTCTACAGGGGCCAGACCCTTCTGTTTTCAACAGCGGGGAGACTGCGCAATGTACTGGGGACTGTGCAACACATTGGAAGTAAAGAACCGTGGGATTATATCCGTGCCGACATTAACAGGGTTTTATTTTACAGCTTATTGCTCTATTCAGCGATGTTGTGGATTATCAACAGGTGGGGGATAGCTACGCCCCGCTACTTAGAACCGTGGAGATTAAAGGGAACAACGATATTGTGAACATTCAATACAACAAACTCGACTATGTTCCTGTGTGTAAAAAACATTTTGATACGATCAACATACATATAAGTGACGACCAAGGGCAGTTTGTATCATTTAAATACGGGAAAATCTGGCTGTGGTTGTACTTCAGACGCTCTGGCTGAAAGATTAATAAAACAGCATTATAATGGCTGTGGTAAAGAACTATGGACACCCTGGTGCCTATATGGAATAGTACATGAATCAGGCCGGTTACGGCAATCAGCCATATTTTAGCCCAACTGCCGTCATGTATGGTGCAGGGCTCGTGGTTTGTTTAAAAGTATTTTTAGACGCATGATGCCCTTTCTACATCCAAGTTTTGAATGATTTAAGCCGCATGTGAAAACAGCTGCCGGCAATATTGCAAAAGACATTGTGGGAAGCTTGATAGCTGTGGTTGCTGAGCGGCTCGTCCAAAAGAAAAAGCGGGGGCAGGACGGATCCAGCCTCATTTATAAACCACGTAGGAGCGTTAATAGGAAGAAGTCGGCATCTCTGCTGCACCCCCCCCTCCCACTGGAAAAGCAAATCAAAAGCCTGACACGCACAGACGAATAGGAAGAAGAAACATGTTATTTCTAAAAGGCACAAGAGCAGAAATATTTTTTAAAGAACAATGGCCTTCTTACACAGAGCCTCAGGGGACTATGTAAAATCAGAACTCAATCTTTTTACAGTGCCCCACACAGAGACCAGCATTGATAAGAAGTTTCTTTATCAAGGTCTCACCTCTGGTTGCTCTATCACCATTAGCCCCCATAGAATTCTTTGTATCGGGCTCGATCGACATGCATCTGGATTTGAACGATACGCTTCTGCATCTAACCTATAAAATAACAAAGGCAGATGGAACCAGTACCGCGGTTACAGCACGTGTGGGTACTATCGCTTATCTGATAGCCAGCATGTTTAATCAGGTGGACCTGATGTTGGGGCGATCGGATGATAACACATAGCGATAATATGTACGCCTACATGACCTACATAGAGAGTCTGTTAAATCAATGATGTCCTGGATAAGCAGCTCTCTGCAAGGCATGTTTACCGCGATAACCTGGGGCATTTTGACAACACAGCTCTGGACGACGATAACAACGGATTTGTGAAAAGAGACCATCACGGCAGGACCAGTAGAGTATTTGATTTACTGGGCCCCCTACACGCCGACCTTTTCTTTCAGGATAAACTATTGATCAACAGTGTTGATCTTAAAGTGAAACTATCCAGAAACATTGATGCTTTTTGCCTCATGAGAGGGGACAACAAACAGTACAAACTAGTCATTGTATCTGGCAGTTTATTAATTAAACATGTAAGCGTCTCTCCGACTATTAGACTGGCGCATGCAGGGGCACTGCAGATATCTAACGTGAAATATCCTGTGGAGCGAGTCGCTCTTAAAGTCATCAGCAACCCTACCAGTAGCTGCAGCACCACAACCTGTTTCTGCAGCTCCCAATGATAATCATCATGGGAATTGTTGAAACAACAGCGCTTACCAGTGCTTAAGATTAAAAACCTTTTAATTCAAACAATCTAACATGAAATATGGGGCTCTGCACAAGGACGGTGTTCCAATTCCTGCCAAAGCATATACACCCAATTTTAGACTGTAGAACATAATCAGAGAGTACATGGGAGTGGTGGCTGTCACTGGAAAGCACATGCGTGATGTACCAGTTTCATTCACACGCAACAAGTATGCACTCGCTATACAGAGCTGGCCTTTGATCTAAGACCCAATAACGCATCAGTGGGTCATTTCAACCTCATGAGGAGCAGAAAACTACGTGCTGGAATAAAATTTGAAAGAAACCTAACAGCCACACAATTCCCTGCTAATGTGGAGCGTTTTCGATAGCGTTCCTTAGATCAAACACACAAAGAAACATACGTTTTGATATTTCATGGATACTCTACAGATAAAAGGAGTTTTGCGTAAACAGACATGCTCGAAGAACATTTCATGGTGTGTATGCCAGCCATACATGTCCCAAATGCCTATCTAGAAATAGCCCGGTAAGCCTGGTGGTGAACACTGATCCTCAGGCCCAGGCTGGAACACACTCGATAGCTTTGTGGCTGGAGGGAATTCAAACACTGTAACATGAAATATGGGGCTCTGCACAAGGACGGTGTTCCAATTCCTGCCAAAGCATATACACCCAATTTTGGACTGCAGAACATAATCAGAGAGTACATGGGAGTGGTGGCTGTCCCTGGAAAGCACATGCATGATGTACCAGTTTCATTCACACGCAACGAGTATGCACTCGCTATACATAGCTGGCCTTTGATCTAAGACCCAATAACGCATCAGTGGGTCATTTCAACCTCATGAGGAGCAGAAAACTACGTGCTGGAATAAAATTTGAAAGAAACCTAACAGCCACACAATTCCCTGCTAATGTGGAGCGTTTTCGATAGCATTCCTTAGATCAAACACACAAAGAAACATACGTTTTGATATTTCATGGATACTCTACAGATAAAAGGAGTTTTGCGTAAACAGACACGCTCGAAGAACATTTCATGGTGTATATGCCAGCCATACATGTCCCAAATGCCTACCTAGAAATAGCCCGGTATGCCTGGTGGTGAACACCGATCCTCAGGCCCGGGCTGGAACACACTCGATAGCTTTGTGGCTGGAGGGAGATTTGCCAGTTTGGCGCACTTCCTGCTACACCCCATATATGCCGGAGTGTTAATGAACTATGTAAAAAGCATTGCAAAATATTTACGTTATATTACTGTACCAGTTCAAGACTCTAAAGCCATGACCTGCGGTCAGCACTGTATATTCTTTATCAGCCAAATGTCCTAATGTAAATCGCTGGTGGCTGTTTTGAAAATGTATTCGAGCAATTGCATGCAAAACAACCAAATGGTGACCAGATTTGTTAATAAGATGTTATCTAATGTGTATAGATATTGCAAAATGTTTATACTGTGTCAAAACTGTAAATGTGGATCGTCTATATATTGATACATCTATCAGTAAAATAGTTTTTAAAATCAACATGCATTGTACATTGATATACATACTAAATAATATAACATAATAAACAACCAGCCATGTTTATGAATTGAAATTTTTATTAATAAAAAGACATATTTAATACTGAAAGAAAAGAAAGGTAATAGCAGAATATAGCAGAGAGGAATCACACACATTCAACAAGGGGCACCCCACATTATTCAGATGTCCATATAGGCTAGCCTCAGCCCTGGCGTGGTCTAGACATTTTAGAGGGACTGCTTATGGGGGTGCTTTGACGAGGAGTTGCAGGAACCCCAGTTTTTAGCCGCTCCAGAAGGAGTAGCTGGATAACATTACCCACAACCAAAGTCGAAATATTTAAATCGGCCACCGCCAGCATTAACTCATTCTAGCCAATGGGTGCATTTATTGTAGCAGTAGGGTTTCGGTTTGTAACACTTCGTACTAGATTGTGCACGTTCGAACCCCTTAAAACCCAGTCTTTATAAATAAACTCCTCTCTTTCGGTGCACGCGGCCACATTCTTTGCAAGTTGCATTTTAGGTAGCAATAGTGCCGCATTAGGTCTATAGCGTTGGCTAAGAGTGTTTACCACATCAGCCACATCAGTATCTGTCGCTGGTTGTTCCCCTGCACTGCTAGATTCTTCTGGCGGCATGTATAAAGTTAGTTTGTTTTTCTCTGCATCGCTGTGTCGGGCGTGGTTTAAGTATCTGTGTAGAATATTCAAGTATAATGCCGCTTTATCATGCGCCGATATATCAGATCTGTTTAAAACATCCTTCATTTCCGAGTCGAGACACTTGGTAGCAACTTTTTGTATATCCCAATCAGTCGGGGGGTGTGGGAGTTGTCGGCTTGTCCACCAAATACATTTTGTGGGTGTGTTCCATAATTGACTCCCGAGCAAGCTTGTGATTAGCGGTGACACTATGCCAATGAGCGATCATATGAACCCACCCAATAGCGAGACCACTTTTCATTTAGCCGTTAGCGATATTTCCTTTTTGAACAGTTTCTTGATGACCTTTTTCGAGACACTTATTTGATGGTGTGTTAGTGGGTCGTGTCCCTTTAAAGTGTTCTGTGCAATCTCAGCAATAGCGATCAACAAGTCGTCGGAGGCCATGGCTAGAATGGCCTTGTGTTGTTGAGGGGTGGCATGTACAAGCATTTTCAACAGCACAATGTTTCTTTGTATGCGTGTTGACATGGTGAAGGCGCAACAGGGTACTGACGCGATATTGTGCTCAATGTTTTTTAGTTGTCTTTCTCAGGATATAAACAGCCGGCAACTCCGGTGGAAATATATCGGTGCACAATCTCAACCAGGAGATATCAGGACTTACTGGTCGCGTCTTCAAAAGCTTCCATGAAAAAGTGCGTTTTGGTTGGATACATCTGGATACATCTGGCAGGCTATGAAGGCTAGTTGCTGTTTATCCCGTTTTTTAAAAATAACTCTATATATCTAGCGTTTAGTGTTATCGATCTGTTACTCTTCCCCTTGTTAAATAAGTTTTGGACGATAACATATGCTCAGGTTGCGGTAATGGGAATATTGAGTAAAGGCTTTTTCTAGTTCGGCATTCAGACCCCTCTCGGTCATCAAATCGTCCACAATAATCATATTCACCACGCTCGTGGCAATAAACAATCGTCGTTTAGCATCTCAGGCCTACCTTCTACAAACCGAAGGTGTTTAAACTGCTGTTGCAGGGTGTTGTAAAGAGGTTGCCAGCAGCTGTAAAACCTATTCGGGGGCATGCAATATCACAGTGTGGGTGTTTTCTGAACTTTTTTTGACAAAATAACTTGCCGCAGGTAGAAGGGCCTGCCAGCACACACGCAAAGGCGTGTTGTAGCCTGGTATCCATAATGAAAAATACTTGCGCATTAGCGAAGCATGCACAGATATCTAAGTATGAGCCTCTCAGTGAGTTTAAATCACATCGAATGGCGCGCCTTTCAAGCTTCCAAAAGTTGATAAAACAAACATTACTACATCTGTGTGCTTCTACCTGGCGTTTAAGTGCTAAGTGAATACTTACAAATGAATTGTCATTCTTTACCTAACACAAAGCTCTAAATGAAAAACATGATTTACATCTTGAAAACTGTATTAAACGTATACAATATATATCGCACACAACATAGCTTTAGAAGTTATAATGAATCATTCAGCATATAGCGCCCCAGCCCAGAGCACCTGTAAAAAACTCTGTTAGCCTTTGCCATGTATTCCACAGTACCAGTTTTCAGAAATAAGAGAAGAATTCCGGGCATTGGAGCCACAGGGCCCCTTTGGATCATACAAAGGAAGAACTCCATGTTGTGGGGGCACCAAGACACTCCTCGGGACCTGATAGGCAAACCAGAAACAAATCCATGTTGTGGGGCCCGCAGACACTCCACTGGCCCCATGGGCAAACCAAAAAGAACGTTGATCTTAGGGGGACTCCCCAGACATTCCTTGGGGCCCCCCTCGGGATGAATAAAAAAAAAGACATTCCATTGATGAACCAAAAAAACTTTGATCCTAGGGGCCCCCCCAGAGATTCCTTGGGCCCATACAATCAACAGTCAAGATGACCCATCCTTGGGGCCTTTAAAACATTCATGATTTGTTGATCCCAAGTGGGCCTGTTGATGCATTCACCAAAGAACTCTGAAGCATATGCCCCCCAGATCCATTGGGCTTTACCGCTGTAACAGCACTGTCGGACCCCCATCCATGGGTCGTTGAAACATTCAAAATGTGTTGATACGTGTACAACAGACCCCATCCCAGCATCCTCAAAAGCCCCAATAGAAACAGGTTGCATCATTCCATTCACCTCAGGACATCCAAGATTTGTTCAACCGGCTGCCAAAAGCACCATTTCTGCTCCATCCTGCCATCCATGATTTGTTGAATCACTTGTTCTACAATTCACATCCAGAGATTGCGACGCTTGCACCATCAGGATGATGTAGGCCATTTATATAAAAACAGAGAAATATAGAATCAGTACCAGAATATAAGATCATGAGTCTCGGCGGCTTTAAAAATGTCAACTGCCTGTGTGATCTGTGACACATTTACAAACCAGACATTCTTTTCTAAAAGGCACAATTATATTTTTAAATCATGACATGCAGTTAAGAAAACAACACAGCAGCGACTATGTAACCATCAGGTGCAGTGTGGACAGTTGGACCGTTAGGGACATCCGCGGGATCACCGCTGCATTGCCGCCCTGTCCCTAATGGTCCAAACGGTTGCACTGTCCCTTACTGGACCAAAAGGCTGCACTGTCCCTACTGGTCCAAATGGCTGTACTGTTGCACTATCCCTGATGGTCCAAATGATTGCACTGTCCCCGATGGTAAACTGTGCTCTCCAGCCAATTTGAAAGAACTCCTGTGTTTAAAATAAATATTCAAAACACAATATTACGTATCTAGTGCACATTTGTGTTTTAAAAATGGACACACACACTTTGCAGGAATTGGTGCTCGTAAATGTTGAATGCAGTATGTGCTTAACACGCTGAGCTATCTTCTGAACCATCACCGCACCCAGGTTTTATCAAAATGTATTTCAACATTGGCTAATGTAAATGTTAAATATAGTCCCGCAGAAATGTGCGTCGTCGGGATAGTTTGGTCAGCGCATAATTGACAACAACAGCCGTGCAATAGGGTTAGAGCTGTATCGGTGAGCAGTAAAATCTCCAGCCAGGTGCTATTTAAGTTTAGTGAACAATGTAAACAACCCATCCCAGAAATTGCTAAAGCACCCAAGTGCTGTGCTTTCAAATACTGCATCGCGTAACTGAAATAGAGTGCTGTAAACTACCATATGGATATTTACACATTTTCACACACATTGCTTGAAACAAAATACAAGGTATTTGGTTAGTGGATGGTAATTGACAAACACGTGCTGCGTGACATTTCACAAAGCCACGTGTAGCTAGCTCTAAGGCTTTCATTTACACACAGAATACATCCACCGGGGGAACCTTGGTGAGCAAACTTTCCAAACGGTCCTATAACAAACATAAAATGCATATTGCAACAATACAGACTGGCAGTTCATATTGAGCGTAAGCATGTTTTGTTTCAAAATATCTGTTTGCCGTCGTTGAATAAAAATACATCGTGCTAGATTCTAGAACAAACTTTAAATAAACTGACTTACATATTGCCCTGCGCATAGAAAAACGCATGTATTTTGCTTATCCGGTATATTAACTAGCTGGTAAAAACACTTGGCTTATCCTGCATATTACATAGCTGGTCTAAAAACACTTGGAACTGCAGCGTCACAAACACATATCTGCACCTTGAGCATCTCCATTGCGCTAGAAATACTCTTCTCTAACTTTAAATAGGTTATGCTTTTAAAACATAGCCCTCCTGCTCAGAAAAACAGTTATTTAGTTATAAGCCTTAAGCCATAAAGACTAACCATGTTTTGTTTTCAAATGTCGGTTTGCCTCATTTCTAAATAGAATCAACTCTATTTGGGGCTTGCATATGTCCCAAAATCCACAGTGCTGCTCTGGCAGTTTTCCAAAACATGGGTTTTAAAGACATTCAGTTAATGCTCCCCTTATGGGAACATCCCTCATCTTGCCAATGACAATTTTCCAAGTGCAGGCTGCCAAGCCCTTTAAAAGGCCCATCAGTCATGGATAATATGCACCATGAATGGCCTGAATGGCTGCTTATTAGACACACCACCCGCATGATAGCTTGCTCTTGATTACAAAAGCCTGGGGGGAGGGTGGGGGTCCTGTGACTTTACAATGAATGGGGCCATGCAAATACAATTTAGTCACACCCGGTACATGTGGGTGTACAAATACAATAGCCCCAGGGTTTCATTGCAAGGTTGGATCATTCTGATGTGGCTTCATATAATTTGCAATAAACAGAGAGACTGAAATAGTTGAGTTAGAGCACCGGTGTCCCGGCTGGAAGATTCTGTTAACTCCCGTTCCTCCCCACTCTCCTCGCCTGATTCAAAATCCTCTGGTTGCAGTTGCCTGTGTGAGCGATAGTCCTTCTCCTTTTTGTGTAGAACGTGTCTGTCTCGAGAGGAAGCCACAGTGAGCGCTAAAGTATAGCAAACCTGGGGCCCCCTTCCCGAGACCAGACCGTGCGAAGGGAAAAAGCCTGTTCAGGCAGAAAAAACCCTCCGAGGAGTGCAGCGGCTTGAGAGGATCCGGAGCAAGCAGTTGTAGTGGAGTTCTTGAGGCAGGTAGCTGATGGGAGCAGGCGAAGCCGGACATCCAAAGTAGAGAAGGACCCGGAGAGAAAGAGAGCCACCGGAAAGGGTACCAGCGGAGAAAACTACTCCGGAGCAACAGGAACCAGAGCGGCTGGATGACAGCGCAGCCAAAGGTAAGGAGAAAGCGGAAAGAAAAGGCAAGGCAGGGGAAGGGAGAGAGAGGGAAAGGTAGTCCGATGGAGGCGGACCAAAGGTACAGAGAGGTGACCGAGACGGTCGAGGCTGGATATAACTAGCGTGTAAACCCAAAGAAGCGAGCTAGCGCAGTAAAGGGGGTTGCAACGCGGCGATCGCTGGAAGCGGAGGAAAGAAATACTTTCCAGCGGCGCCATGTTGGAAAACCACTAGACCGTAGGGTGCGTAAAGGAGAAATCACGTAGCGGAACCTCCGCTTGCCCTTCCAGCGCGTAACCGCCAACGCGGATACATACGCCAAGCAGGACGGCGAATGACAGTATGCCCCATCCTAGAGCGTAGGACCCCTGGCTTAAAGGGGAAGCGGGCATGAAACTGAGCCAACAACCGAGGGGCATGAATGTTGGAAGCCGGTTCCCACGAGTCCTCCGACCTAGGGTAACCCTTCCAGGACACCAAATACTCCAACCTACCACGGTAGTGGCGGGAGTCACGTAAAGAGGAGACCTCGTACTCCATAGAGGAATCCACCTGAGGAAAAGGCTGGTCGGGAACAGCTCTCTGGTGGACGTCCGGAATGAAAGGTTTGAGAAGCGAGGCATGGAAGACAGGATGAATGCGGCTGAGGTAAGAAGGTAGTTTAAGTCGAAAGGTAACAGGATTTATCTTGAAAAGAATGGGAAAAGGACCCAAAAAGCGAGGAGAGAGTTTAGAAGGGTGAACCCATCGCGGCAAGAATCTGGTGGACAACCAGACCTTGTCCCCTTCTTTCCATTCAGGGCAAGGCCTACGATGTTTGTCCGCTTGGGTTTTGTTGTATTGACGGCTCTTCTCTAAGCACCTTCTGGCAGTGACGTGTGCATCAGAAACCGACTGCAGAACCTCTTCAGCCGTCGGGGAATTGGTGGGCGACGGAATGTAGGGAAGAAGAGATTTTGGGTGTACCCCATAGGTACCAAAGAAAGGAGAGAGTCCAATGGCTGTTTGAAATGAGTTATTATAAGTAAACTCCGCCGTAGGAAGCAAAGATACCCAATTGTCTTGAAGACGATTGCTGTAGCATCTAAGGTACTGTTCCAGTGTGGCGTTAAGGCGCTCAGTTTGACCGTTAGTCTGTGGGTGGAAACCAGACGACAGGGCACGTTCCATACCAAGGCGAGAACAAAGAGCCTTCCAAAACTTCGAAACGAATTGGCTGCCACGATCAGAGATGATCTTGTCAGGGAGACCATGAAGACGGAAAATATCCTGGGCGAAAACCTCAGCCATCTCAGTTGAGGTAGGAAGACCAGGTAATGGGGAAAAATGAGCCAGTTTAGTCATGGTGTCAACTGTAACCATAATACATGTGCAGGAGTTGGAAACAGGAAGTTCTACGATGAAATCTGTAGAAATCAGACCCCAAGGACGAGAGGGTACCTCAGGTTGGGTGTGAAGACCCAAAGGTTTGCCCGTTATGGACTTAGTCATGGCACAAACCGGGCAACTGAGTATGTATTCCTCTACATCCTTCTTGAATTCTGGCCAGAAAAAAGAACGAATAATAAATTCTGTGGTATTAAACTTCCCACGATGACCTGCAGTGAGTGAATCATGACACCAATGTATGATCTTGAGACGTAGTGTGCCGGGAGGTATATATAACCGATGGTTGAGGTATAGCAAACCCTCCTTCTTGGTGTAGGATGTCTCTCCTCTGGGTAGTGGAACAGTACCTTCTGAAGCAGCACCGGCTCGAACCTCTTCCAAAAAGGTTTTGGCAACCGTTAGGATCGCATTCCTGTGGAACATCGGCTCTGGTGTATGTCTTTTCTCCTCACATTTGGGACCCTTCCGAGAGAGTGCATCCACAAGCGTATTGTTAGTACCAGGCAGGTAGGTAATTTGCAGATCATATTGGGCAAAGAAATATGCCCAGCGAGCCTGCCTGGAGTTGACACACTCCATATTCTGAAGGACCTTGAGATTCTTATGGTCCGTTCTGATGATAACGGTCTGCCTTGCTCCCATCAGTAGATGTCGCCAAGTCTCACATGCTTGTTTAATAGCCAGCAATTCTTTTTCCAGTACGGAGTAGTTGAGTTGGCTGGGAGTCAACGTCTTAGAGAGGTAGCAAATGGGGTGCTCCCGTTCCTCGAACACTTGTAGCAGAACAGCTCCAATGGCCATGGCCGAGGCGTCGGTCTCGACGATGAACTGTCTGCTCTGGTCAGGATGGCGCAGAATCGGAGCAGTACAAAAGAGGTTCTTGAGATCGTGAAAACTCTGTTCTGCTTCGGAAGTTCAGCGAAAGGGATTGTTGACCTTCTTAAGTAAAGAAGTAATAGGAAGGACTGCTTCAGAGAAGTTTGGGATGAATGAGCGATAGAAATTAGAGAGACCAAGGAACCTTTGGACTTCTTTGATCGATGTCGGGGAAGGCCAGTCCAGAATAGCTGCTACCTTGCTGGAATCCATGGAGATACCTCTTTCAGAAAGGTGATACCCTAGATAGGGCACTGAAGTAGCAGCAAAAACACACTTCTCTGGTTTGACAAGAAGTTGGTTGTCTTTCAGCCTTTCCAGAACTTGTTGGACATGGGTTTTGTGATCCTCTAGATTGCCGGAATATATCAGGATGTCGTCCAGGTATATGATCATGGAGACAGACAATAAGTCCGAAAACATCCGATCCATAAACCGTTGAAAAACAGCAGGAGCATTCACCAAAACAAAGGGCATGACTTGGTACTCAAATAAGCCGAAAGGAGTGCGAAAAGCAATCTTCCATTCATCTCCTTTGGCGATGCGTAACAAATGATATGCATTTCTGAGGTCTAGTTTGGTGAACCATCGTGCACCTTGAACAGCTTCAATGATTTCATGTATTAATGGCATAGGATATCGATCCCGGATGGTAACCTTGTTGAGGCCTCGGTAATCGATACAAGGGCGCAAGTCAGTAGAGTCCCTCTTCTTGACAAAGAACAAAGAAGCTCCGGCAGGAGACTTGGAAGGTTGAATGAGCCCATTCTGAACATTGGCATCAAGATAATCTCTTAGCACCTTTCTTTCGGCTTGAGTTAAAGAGAACATCCTACAGAAGGGAACCAAAGCATTTGGTTCTAAGTCTATGGTACAATCTTCTGGCCTATGGGGAGGTAATGTCGCTGGCTTTCTCTCTACGAACACCTCCAAGTAAGGGGAACAGTACAGAGGCAATGCATGAACCCCAGCCAGCTGTTTGGTAGACCCCGTAACAATCTGAGGAATACCATCGTCAGAAAAACAGTTGAGCTTGCAGTAGGAGGAACAAAATTGTAATTGATTGTCCGCCCAATTGACATGAGGGTTATGCTTTCTGAGCCATGTGATGCCAAGAATAACCGGAAAATGGGCAGCTCGAATAATGTCAAACCGGATAGTCTCGGAATGTTGAAATATGGTAACCGATAGGTCCTCGGTGGTGTGAGTAATGGGTCCTGAAGAGAGAGGAGAACCGTCGACCCCTTCTACCTTTTGATCTTCTTTGCGAGGCAGGGTGCGGAGACCCATTTTTTTGGTCCAGATGATGTCGACAAAGTTCCCGGCGGCCCCGCAGTCCAGAAGTGCGAGACACTCAACTGCTCTGCCGTTGACCTTTATAATAACAGGTAGAACCATAAGCCTGGAATCCTCAGGGATGTAAGGAGCCGAAATAGAGAGAGAAACATAGGAACTGGTGGATAAATCTGAAGTCCCTCGGAACCAGGTCCCTACTGGCGCCGAGGGAAACCGTTTCCCTGACGTTTCTGAGGAAGTTCAGTACATTCCTTGAGGAGATGTTGATCCGACCCACAGCAGGCACATAGACCTTTCTCCTTCCTTCTTCTTCTTTCAGCCGCGGAAAGAGGTCCTCTAGTAGATCCAATCTGCATGGGTTCGTCTGAAGTATGTGAAGGAGAGGAGGATGAGGTGGAATCAGAAAAATGAACAGTTGTCCGTTGTTTTCGGCGTTCTGACCGTCGCTCCTGTAGTCTATATTCAATCTGTAAGGCTGCGGAAAGCAGATCCGGAAAAGAAGGCGGCCTGGATGCTCTGGCGAGTTCGTTCTTAATCTCCTCCTTGAGGCCTCGCCGGAATATGGCAAATTGTGCCTGTTCAGACCACCCAGCACCGGAAGCCATTTTCTTGAACTCTGAAATGTAGGATAGAACATCCGATGACCCTTGCCGGATATCCAACAGGTCCTCGCAGGCGGTGTATGTAAGTTCGGGCCTCTCAAATGTTTGCTTCAACAGGGTCTGAAAACCAGCAAAATCGTGTAAAATGGGATTAGCCCCGGTAACCAGCGGAGTAACCCATGCCAGGGCATTGCCGGTCATGTTCGATATCATGAACCCGATCTTTGTCTGGTCGGTGGCAAACAGCCGGGGCCTGAAAGTAAAATATATTAAGCAGGCCTCCAAAAACTCTTTGACTTTTTTAGGAGTTCCATCGAACTTTCCTGCCGAAAGAGCCATGACAGGAAGTTCTGGGGATTGTGGTTCGCGGGCAGTAATCATCTGTTTCAAGACCACATTCTCAGCCTTAACAGTTTGTAACTCTTGGGACATTCCCTGAATGGCCTTCCATAGTTCTTGTATCTGCTCTTCTGCCGACATTTCTTCTGAAGGGCGTTGCAATCTGTCCCGGCTGGAAGATTCTGTTAACTCCCGTTCCTCCCCGCTCTCCTCACCTGATTCAAAATCCTCTGGTTGCAGTTGCCTGTGTGAGCGATAGTCCTTCTCCTTTTTGTGTAGAACGTGTCTGTCTCGAGAGGAAGCCACAGTGAGCGCTAAAGTATAGCAAACCTGGGGCCCCCCTTCCCGAGACCAGACCGTGCGAAGGGAAAAAGCCTGTTCAGGCAGAAAAAACCCTCCGAGGAGTGCAGCGGCTTGAGAGGATCCGGAGCAAGCAGTTGTAGTGGAGTTCTTGAGGCAGGTAGCTGATGGGAGCAGGCGAAGCCAGACATCCAAAGTAGAGAAAGACCCGGAGAGAAAGCGAGCCACCGGAAAGGGTACCAGCGGAGAAAACTACTCCGGAGCAACAGGAACCAGAGCGGCTGGATGACAGCGCAGCCAAAGGTAAGGAGAAAGCAGAAAGAAAAGGCAAGGCGGGGGAAGGGAGAGAGAGGGAAAGGTAGTCCGATGGAGGCGGACCAAAGGTACAGAGAGGTGACCGAGACGGTCGAGGCTGGATATAACTAGCGTGTAAACCCAAAGAAGCGAGCTAGCGCAGTAAATGGGGTTGCAACGCGGCGATCGCTGGAAGCGGAGGAAAGAAATACTTCCCAGCGGCGCCATGTTGGAAAACCACTAGACCGTAGGGTGCGTAAAGGAGAAATCACGTAGCGGAACCTCCGCTCGCCCTTCCAGCGCGTAACCGCCAACGCGGATACATACGCCAAGCAGGACGGCGAATGACAACCGGGCCTTGTGTGTGTGTGTCGTCATCTGTGAATTCTCTGCTCCAGTGACTTACACAGGTTCATAAAAGCCAGGCTGCGGCTGTGTTGGTGGAACACTGCCTTCAGCACAACAGGGAGAATGGTAGAATCCAGTGCCCCAGCATGTTGCATGGGTTTGTCTGTGTTGCCTGGAACCCTGCAATTAAATCTTCACTTTTCATGTTTGTTAAATATTAATAAACTATATATTAACAAATTTCACAAGTTTAAAAAAAACATAGCACAGCTTTTGGCATAATATGTTCACAATGCTTGCATGTCAGGACATGCCTGGGCATGATATAATATGATATGATATTTTATTTGTATTGCGCTCGTACACAAGTGTTTCAGAGAGCGACTAGGCAAGGGAGGGGAACAGGGGAGAACACAGCACAACATAAAAACAATCTTACTGCATGGAAGGGAGAGAGTGGAACGTGTGAAGCAGAGGAGCACAGATAAATAATAAATAAAATAAATAGAAAATGGAGGTGATAAACAGCGGTAGTGCAGCCAGCAAGTGGCAAGTGCTGTGTTTAAGGCAGCAGACTGGGTAAGTCTGATAAGTGCAGAAAAAGAAGAAAAATGGTGGTGGCTGTATGGGTACAGATACAGTCCCCAGTGCAAGGGGTTGCCAGGGGGCAGTGCAGGAAGGTGGCAGGGTAGAGCAGGTACCTGGGCCCAGAGGACAGAGGGTGGCCAGGTGCACAGTGCCAAGAGAGAGCAGATCAGCAGGGGAGAAGGGGAGCGAAGGTAGAAGCAAAGAGGAAGGTCTTGAGGTGCTTCCGGAACCGGAGATGGTTCTCCTCAAGTTTTAGAGTGGCAGGGAGGCTGCTCCAAAGGGAGGCCCCAGCCGAAGATAGAGATCTACCCCCAGCTCGTTTCTTTGAAAAATGATTGACCCGGAGGGAGTTAGAGGTAGAGGAGCGAAGAGTGAGAGAGGCAAGGTATTTGCAGAGGGATAGCTGAAGGTATTTTGGACCCAGGCCGCCGAAAGCCTTGTGGACAACGCAGAGGGTTTTAAATTTAATCCTTGCATCCACTAGGAGCCAATGGAGAGATTTCGGAGCTGGAGAGATATGATCCCAGGGCTTGAGGCCAAGGACAACTCTTGCAGTCCTGTTCTGGATAAGTTGTAGAGGGCAGAGAGTAGAGGCAGGTAGATTTAGAAAGAGGTTGTTACAATAGTCCAACCGAGAGAGAACCAGAGTTTGGGAGACAGTGAGCTTCTGAGGGAAGGAGAGGAGAGGCAGAGTACCTCTGAGGAGGTGCAGTAGGAGGTTTGACTTTTTAGAGACCTCAGAGATATGGGCCGAGAAGGAAAGTGTGGAGTCAAAGATGACCCCAAGGTTCTTAGCCTCACAGGTAGGGGTAGTAGGAGGGCCAAGGGAGGCCGACCAGAGAGTGAGGCAAAAGGATGGAGATGGTGTGCCGATGAGGAGGATGTCCGCTTTGCTGGCATTCAGACAAAAATCATTGGCGGCAAACCAATCTTGAATGGCAGTTAGGCAGTCAGAGATGAGAGAGGGAGAGGAGGTGACCGACGGCAGCCAGAAAATGAGTTGAGTGTCATCAGCATTGCACTGGAAATTTGAGCAGAAAGTGGAAATGCAGTGAGCGAGAGTTGCCATGTATTGGTTGAAGAGCCAGGCTGAGAGGCTAGACACGTGGGGAACCCCACAGGTGGAGAGGAAGATAGATGATAGGAAGGACCCCAGTTGGACCTCGGAGGGTCGATCAGAAAGGAAAGAGGTCAGAGCAGCCAGAAGAGCCTGACCCAGGTTATCACGGAGACGGTTGAGCAGGATGATGTGGTTGACTGTGTCGAAGGCACAAGAAAGATCAAGAAGGATGAGGAGGGAGGGAATGTTAGAGTCCAGGTTGGAGAGCAGATCTTCACGGATATTGAGGAGAACAGTTTCCGTGCTTCTGGCTGCTCTGAAGCCAGACCGGTGGTCATGGAGACAACCAACAGAATCTGAATGAAGGTTAAGCTGAGAGATTGAGAGATGGCCAGCTTTTCCAGGAGTTTGCCCAGAAAGGGGGTAATGGAAATTGGGTGATAGTTAGCTGGACAGGAAGGATCAGCTGTGGGTTTCTTGAGAAGAGGATGCACAAGGGAGTGCTTCAGATGGGAGGGGAGGGATCCTGAGGCAAAGGAGTGGCTGCAAAAATCAGCAAGGGCCGGAGCCAGGGTGTGAATGTGGTCCTTGATGGTTTTGGAGGAACAGGGATGAACCTCCGATCTCATTTTTTATATCAAATGTTTTAATTTTGATATACAAAAATGTCATTTTGATATAAAAAAGTAAACATTTTTATATCCAAATGCTGAATTTTTTTATATCACATTTTTTAAAATTCTGATTTGAATATCGATATTATTTTGATATCAAAATGTATGTTCTCACATTTTTTTAAATTTTTATATAAACATTGTTTTTAATTTTGTTTTTAATTTTGATATAAAAAATGTGTTTGATATATAAAATATATTTTTGCTATCAAAACATTTTATGAAAAAAGATTTTTGATTAAAGAAGATATCAAAACAAATAATTACAATATTAAAAAAATGACCGATATAATTTTGATAGACATTTGATATTTTTGATATATAAAAATAATATAAAATGTATACACTTTGGGGGTAATTCATAGAATTCGGCGCACAAGTGGCGCATGCGGCTGGTGCACAGAGTGCACTTGCGGCAGTCTGCGCCAGCCGTGTGTGCCAAAACCCATTTCAGCGTACAGCGTATTCATGGATTTCAACATCCATAACCAGCCGTGGTGTAGAGCGGCGCAGCGACCCTGCAGCAGCGCCAGTAACGCCCCCAACATGTCCCAGAGGCAGGCCTCTTCCCGGCCACAAGGTCTCGCAGGGATGCAGTCATTGTCTGTTTTAACTCCCTGCGAATTGCCACGAGGCACTCAGCCCGCCTCAATGCCCTGCACATGGTGTTCTCCACCCTGACCATAGTGAGCCGTACCTCCTCCGCCCGCTGCCACTCCACATCTATCCGCTGGCCCAACTGCTGCCACACGGAAGACACTCCCAATCCAGGGTCCTCCTGCCCTCCGGCCAATGCCTGCCCCTGTGATGTTGAAGACCCCGATCCATCACGGCTCCCACCCTGAGCCTGCTGCTGATGTGCATGTGTCCTGCTGGTCGATGCCTGGATGTCCTCCTCTTGCTGGGATCCAGTTGTTGGGGTGGCCACCCCTGTTGGACCTCCGACTCCCGACTGTGGCAGGGATGTGTCTTCCACTAGCCTCGCTGCTGGTTCAGGGGCAACTCCACAGGTTGCCCAAGTGATACTTGGGCAGGAAGATGGCACGGAGGACGACTGGCGCATAGGGGGTTCAGTTGAGGAGGGGGTCGCTAGAAGATCCAGCACAAGGAGGAACCCAGCCTGGTTGACCCGTCGTAGTACGCCGATGTGGTCAATGAGGTATTCTAAATGACGTGCATTGTCCTCACGAGAACCCTACACGTCATCCTGAATACCACGTTGACACCACGCCACCCCAGCTAGGACAGGCTCAACCTGGTTCCGGATTGCCACATCCGCAGGGAGAGGAAGGCCAGTTATTGTTCACGCATCCCCTCCCTGAAGACGGGTCTGGACTAAGGAATCCCTGCTGGTGCAAGATGATGCAGTCACAGGATCGGGGACAGGATTACACACAGGCACCTCCGTGGCAGCCTGTGCTGCCTCCTGTCCCTGCACCTGGACTGCCCCACTAGCACCAGTGGAATGCCCCCCTCCAGGCCCCGTGCATGGGCCTTCCACAGCCTCCTCCTCAACCAAACTCCCCACCAAGCTGGATGACTCTGTGCCATCTTCCTCCATAGGCCCCTGTGGGAGCTCAGCTGCCCCTACTGCGGCCGAGGAGTTCACCTCCAACCACCGCCTCTTGAACCTTCCCTCAGCAGCTGCAGCCAGGGACGCGGCACCAGACTCCTCACTCCCGGAAGAGATGACAACGTGGGAGGAGAGCTGGGCCTTGCGTCTCCAGCTGGCGTTGGCATCCCTGCCTCTGTGCTCCACAGAACCGTCTCCGCCCTCTTCATCAGTCGACGCTGCAGACAGGGAGAGACAGAACACAGGCATCAGGGCACTGTACAATGGTCGGATACAAATGTCAAAGTTGCACATGAGTGCCAGTGTCAAACTTCACAGATGCCATCACGCTCCCCAACACTCATATCATTTGAACCCACACACATGCATAATTTGACAGGAATCGTGCAGAAGGCAGCAGCATCCATATGCACACAACAGCATGAAAATCCGAAGGTTGGCATGACGTCACAAGCAACATGGGGAGTGCCAAACACATGCACACGTGCCAACAGACAGACATACTGTCATGCCGCGCGGCACTTGGCACCTGTGGAACTGCTGGCGGCGCGGACATTATTCCGCCGCACACGCTGGTAGCCCGTCACGCCCACCTGCAGCACTGCCCGTGCGTATGCGCGCTGACGCGGCCCGGAGTTTAAATACAGCAGCTTCCGGGTTGCGTACGCGTTGCAACGCTTCCGGTTTCCTCCGTTAGTGCTGTCTGCCTTTTGCCTGCTCTTCCCTCTCTCGCCCTTGTTGCAGTTTTTTCCCGATCTCTATCGGGTCCGGGTCCTCTTACTCCTTGTTTGCCTTCTGCCCTCCTTCTTCTGCTATATTTCCTTCCTCCCCCTCGCCACCCTTCTTCTCCCGGCTCTTCTCTGTACCCGTTCTTTTACCTTAATTTCCCCTTCCTGTTTTTTCCTTCTGCCTGTCGCCTTGTGTACCAGACCTCGGCCTGTTTTCCTGGATTGCTGATTCTACTGTTCGGATACCTTCCTCTGTGATCTCCGGTGTACCGGATCCTGGCCTGTATTAGGACTGCCTATTCTCTTTGTGCTACACCTATGGACTTGGTTCCCCTTGTGGTATTCCTTACTACCTACTATCTACCTTCCTCCGGAGCATCTACCTATCTACCACGGAGTTCAGCCTCAGCCGACTGCATTTCTCCCAGCATACCAGCTCATTCATTAGGAGAGTCACGCAGGTCGCTCAGGGGTTTTTTGTGCCACTTGGCTTTTTCCCCTTCCCGGCGTTCCCGGGAGGAGGCACCGGGTACCCTCCTTGGGTGACACGGTGGCTTCCTTCCGTGGGCGCCCTTACCTACACAAAAAAAAGGAGCGACCAAGAAGTAAAGGAAAGAAGGGTACAGGAAGAAGAGATGAAGGTGAGGAGTTAGGGGAGGGTGGTGAATCGGATTCTACGTTCTCTGACGAGGATATCACTGATCCCGGTGACAGTTTGCAACGCCCAATTGAAGTTGAAATGGCTACGCCACAGCAAGTACAGGAACTTGTAGCAGCAGTCCAGAGCTTAAATGTGGAATTCAGAATCTCAAGGCTGCCAATGCCACCCTACAGCAACGGATGACGGAGAGAGAACGACCTTCCACCGATCTACGTCCGCTCCCCCTTGTGTTGGGCAAGTTTCATGGCACTCCAAAAAGGGTAAAAGAGTTTTTGGATGCATGCCATTTACACTTCTCATTCCGCCCTCAGACCTTTTCCTCGGACCATGCCAAGGTGGGGTTTATGATAACACACATGTCAGGTAATACCCTGGCATGGGCCACTCCGTTGGTGAACCTGCCGGATCCAGTCTTACAGGATTATGATGCTTTCAAGGTTTTGATGCAGCAAACCTTTCTATGTACCGAAAGCACCTACTTGGCTTCAGAAGATCTGCTTGACAACCGTCAAGGGAATTCGGATCTGCTAACCTACATTACAACATTCAAACAGGTGGCAGCTGAAGCTGGGTGGCAGGAGCAGGCTCAATATGCAATCTTTCGGCGGGGTCTGAGAGAAGACTTAAAGGATGAGCTAGCCAGGATAGAAAGACCCGTATCCTTTGCTGAATTCCTTACGGCTACTCTCAGGATAGATTTCCGCCTGACCGAACGACGCATGGAAAGAAGAATAACCAAGACAAATGCTCCCCCTCTCTTGGAAACACACCCGTCTCCTTCAGTACCCTTCTCACGCTCCTCCAAAGAGGAGCCCATGGAAATTGGGACAGCTCCTGCTCCGCTCACCCCTGAGGAACGCAAACGGCGCAGGGACGGCTGCCTGTGCATGTACTGCGGAGCTTCCACTCATATGTTACGAGACTTTCCGGAGGTATCACCCAGAAGGTCGGGAAACGCTCGCCCTCGGTAAGTGTTGGGACTCACTACCGGGGGGCTGGTCCAAGTCCTTACGCTCCTCTATCTGTGTCATCTCCCAAAATCCCTGAGGACTCTCGTCTTATGGTGCTCATAGTTACCCTCAAATTAGAGTCTATCGAGGTGACCACATTAGCTCTACTGGATTGTGGTGCTGCCGGCAATTTCATTGACACTAACTGGGCCAAACAAAAAGGTCTTAAAAGAATTGCCAAACAGGAAGACCAGAAGGTTGAAGGAGTGGATGGAGAGCCTTTGAGCTCAGGCATGATCACCCACACCACGAGGAACTCACCTTGTCGATACAACAGCACACAGAAAGGATTATGTTTGACATCAACAGAGCCGCGCACTTCCCCATCATTCTGGGAATCTGCTGGCTACGCAAGCACAACCCCAGCATTGACTGGTCTAAAAATCTATTAAATTTTCAGTCTTCATTCTGTAGATCTGAGTGTTTACCCGAGCCAAGATTCGAAACTGTCAAGACATCTAATAGTTGTGAGACCAAGTCTGTCCATTGCTTGCCCCATTACCTAAGGGAGTTCACAGAAGTTGTGACAGAAAAGATACCTATTGAACTATCTCCACACCGGCCCGAGGACTGTTGCATCGAACTAACTCCGGCAGCTCTGGTACCATTTGGCAGAATGTTTCCTCTGACACTGGAGGAAAAGCAATTTCTCAGAGGTTATCTGGACGGTAACATGGCTAATGGGCTGATCCGACCTTCAAAGTCTCCTGCTGGAGCTTCTTTGTTTTTCATTTCCAAAAAAGATTCGAAGGACTTAAGACCTTGCATTGATTATCGAGGCTTAAATAAAGTCACTGTTAAGGATCGTTATCCGAGGCCCTTGATAACTGAGATCTTACAAGCAGTCCACGGTGCAACAATTTTTACCAAGCTTGATTTAAGGAACGCCTACCACCTTCTCTGAGTACAGAAAGGAGATGAATGGAAGACTGCCTTCAGGACCCCGTTCGGGCTCTTTGAGTATCAGGTCATGCCATTTGGGTTGGTGAATGCCCCTTCTGTTTTTCAATGTTTTATGGACAGACTGTTCTCCGATTTGTTGTGCCAACCCACTCTAGTGTATCTTGACGATATACTAGTATTTTCCAACAATCCCAAAGAACACGAGGAACATGTCAAGGAAGCTTTCCTTAGGCTTAAGAACAACCACTTATCCGTCTAAATGTGTGTTCTCTGCTTCATCCATACCTTATCTGGGTTATATCTTGTCCAGTCAGGGTATCTCAATGGACCCCCACAAGGTGTCTTCTATCCTAGAATGGCCTTCACCCTCTTCAGTGAAAGAAATTCAAAGATTCCTGGGTCTGGCGAACTTTTATCGTAGGTTCATTCCCAATTTCTCCCAGAAGAACCTGACCATCACTTCTCTTCTCAAGAAATCTCCTGAGCCGTTCGGAAGGTCGGCTGAGGCTGAGGACAGCTTTGGGGATCTTAAGAACGCCTTTTGTGCTGCACCCATACTACAACAGCCTGACCAGGAGCTGCCCTTCATCCTGGAGACCGACGCCTCTGCTGCTGCCATAGGAGCTGTCCCTCTCCAAGAGGTTCGGGGAGTAGAGCATCCAGTCGCATACTTCTCGAAGACTCTTAACGCCAGTCAAAGAAACTACTCTGTCATTGAACGAGAATTACTAGCAATGAAATTGGCTTGTGTGGAATGGCAGCATCTCCTTCAGGGAGGCAGGTATCCATTCACTATCCGGCAGATCACAAGAACCTGCAAGTCCTGAGGCAATTCGAGTGATACAACACTCGGCAGGCCCGATGGGCTCATTTCTTCGCCCAATTCGATTTTCACATCACTTATATCCCAGGAAAGCTGAATGTGTTGGCTGATTCCCTTTCACGTCGTTGTGATTACTTACCCGATTCTGAGTCTCCTCCTGAACATATGTTCCCCCGACCCAGAAGTATCGGAATGGTTTCTACGTTCCTCAGTCAGGTAAAAGAAGAATCGGGAGGGCGCTTTGAAGTTGAGAGACATCCCAAAGACTTGGCGTACGAGATTAGAGATGGTCTATACCTGGTCAAGGGTAGACTCTACCTACCCACGCCTGCCTTTCGCAAGATGGCTTTGAACTGGTGTCACGACTCAAAACTTGCTGGCCATCGGGGCGGAACAGGTACTCTGGAATTCCTTAGTCGTCACTTCTACTGGCCTAGAATGAGGGAGGACGTGGATTGTTACGTTCAATCTTGTATCATCTGCCTCCGAAGTAAATCCCCTTGTCAACGACCGATTGGATTACTCGAACCATGTGCTGTGCCTGACGGCCCCTGGAGCACAATCTGTACTGATTTCATTGTGGATCTACCCATCTCACAGGGGTGCACATGTATAATGGTGGTGGTTGATTTTTTTACTAAGATGGCTCACTTTTCCCCTTTGCCCGGAGTTCCCACTGCAGCTAACATGGCAGAAGTATTTCTCAATGACATCTTTAGATTGCACGGTATGCCCTCTAAGATCATCTCTGACAGGGGAAGTCAGTACACCTCTCATTTTTGGAAGGCTCTCTGTGAGCGGCTGGGGATTGAAAGAGCTCTCACATTGGGTTTTCACCCCCAGTCCAATGGACAAACTGAATGGCTAAATGGAACTCTTGAACAATACTTAAGGTGTTTTACTAACTCCCAACAAGACAACTGGCACTCGTTATTGGCTCTGGCCGAATTCTCCTACAACAATTCTGTGCACTCAGCTCTAGGGGTCAGTCCATTTTTCTGTAATTATGGCTACCATACTCGGTCTATTCTTCCTGTCTCCTGTCTTTCTACCGATTTACCATCTGTAGATTCCTCACTCACCCTCCTTAGAGAGATACACAAGAAGGCTAGGGAAAGCCTTCAGTCAGCGTAGGAACGCTGTAGGTCCCAAGCAAACAAACATCGTCAACCGGTACCAGGTTGGGAGGTTGGTTCTAGAGTAATGCTTTCTACGAGATACTTACCTCGTTGGGCCCATCCATCCAAGCTATCCCCAAAGTTTTTAGGGCCTTATATGATTGTACAAAGGATCAACCCTGTGGCCTTCCGCCTTAAACTCCCTGCCAGCCTTAACAGAGTTCATCCTGTCTTCCATGCTTCTCAGCTTAAGCCCTTTCATGTTGATACCTGGAGGCGTCAAGCAGAGAGAGTCACTGTTCCTCAGAATTCCACTCCGGAAGAATATGAGGTAGCTCAAATATGCGACTCCAGGTATCCTAGAGGCAAACTAGAATATCTTGTACAATGGAAAGGCTTCCCCTCCTCTGAGAATTCCTGGGAACCCATCTCCCATATTTCTGCCCCTACCCTGTTGCGCAAGTTTCACTTTTACCATTCAGGCAAACCAGGGGGAGGGTCCCTTGGGAGGGGGCATACTGTCATGCCGCGCGGCACTAGGTGCCTGTGGAACCGCTGGCAGAGCGGACATTATTCCGCCGCACACGCTGGTAGCCCGTCACGCCCACCTGCAGCACTGCCCGTGCGTATGCGCGCTGACGCGGCCCGGAGTTTAAATACAGCAGCTTCCGGGTTGCGTACGCGTTGCAACGCTTCCGGTTTCCTCCGTTAGTGCTGTCTGCTTTTTGCCTGCTCTTCCCTCTCTCGCCCTTGTTGCAGTTTTTTCCCGATCTCTATCGGGTCCTGGTCCTCTTACTCCTTGTTTGCCTTCTGCCTTCCTTCTTCTGCTATATTTCCTTCCTCCCCCCTCGCCACCCTTCTTCTCCCGGCTCTTCTCTGTACCCGTTCTTTTACCTTAATTTCCCCTTCCTGTTTTTTCCTTCTGCCTGCCTCCTTGTGTACCAGACCACGGCCTGTTTTCTTGGATTGCTGATTCTACTGTTCGGATACCTTCCTCTGTGATCTCCCGTTTACTGGATCCTGGCCTGTATTAGGACTGCCTATTCTCTTTGTGCTACACCTATGGACTTGGTTCCCCTTGTGGTATTCCTTACTACGTACTGACTACCTTCCTCCGGAGCATCTACCTATCTACCATGGAGTTCAGCTTCAGCCGACTGCATTTCTCCCAGCATACCAGCTCATTCGTTAGGAGAGTCACACAGGTCGCTCAGGGGTTTTTGTGCCACTTGGCTTTTTCCCCTTCCCGGCGTTCCCGGGAGGAGGCACCGGGTACCCTCCTTGGGTGACACGGTGGCTTCCTTCCGTGGGCGCCCTTACCTACACAAAAAAAAAGGAGCGACCAAGAAGTAAAGGAAAGAAGGGTACAGGAAGAAGAGATAAAGGTGAGGAGTTAGGGGAGGGTGGTGAATCGGATTCTATGTTCTCTGACGAGGATATCACCGATCCCGGTGACACATGCATCTGTACATATACACCATCTGTCACAGTGCAATCATCGGCAACTATGTCAGATCTGCCAATTGTGTTCCTACATGTCTGTGTCACATGCATCCATGGTGTTTCATAGACACACATGTCAAACACACACGCACGCACATGTATGCCATGCACGTACATGAAGGTGGAACCAGCATCCATGTGTCACACCCCAACCATGCCATAGAACATACACAGAAATGCAAACATGTGTGCATCTCCACATGCAGTTGTGCACCATGCTTTCAAACACATACACCATTGATGTGCAGCACACATAACAGGACTCACATGCAGCACGGTCATGTCCCTGCACATACACATCCATACATGGGCCTTTTCAGACATATGTCCAAGCTGCACACTCCTGGCACACCTCAAAATGCACTGCATCCAATAATTACACATGGACACTTACCGCTCAACTCCGGACTGCTCTGCCTCTCGAGGATCTGGAGGTGAAGTGCTGGGTTAATGCGTTCCAGGACCCTCATGTTGTCGCTGGTAAGGTGGACCCGGTGCCTCACTGCACCCGCTGCTGACAAGAGGTGCCGGGCCTTCCTGAGGGTCTTGGACCTGAAGTCCTCCCAGTGCTTCCGGACGTGTTGTATGTCGCGGACTGCCACCCCCTCCAGGTTGATGGCAGCCACGATGTCCTTCCAGATCCCCTCACATCCATCCTTGTCGGCGCGTCTTCTTCCGTAGACGGCATCATAATGCCCCAGGACTTGCTCCACCAGGATACCAACTTCTGCGGCACTGAAGCTGGTATCCCTCTGCCTCTCTGGCTGGGGGTTGCCAGTGGTGTCTGATGGTGTTTCCCCTGACATGGCAACCCCTGAGGCAGGTGTGGGTTGGCAACTGGGTCCTGGGGGTGGGCTGTGGAGCGATGGAACTTCAGTCAGGAGTCTTCTGTTCCAGCAGGGGTTGTCACAGCAACTGGACCCCTGCAGATGGCTGACGTGCAGGCACCAAATGGCAGGGCACGTGGCCAGTGGGCAGGAAGCAGCAGATGGCAGGTGGGAGTCTGCTCAGGGCTCTGGGGTGCAGGAAAATGGCCTTCTGGGCAGGAGCATGGTCTTCTGTGTGTTGTCGCATGGCCAGCTTGATACGGAGTGATTTGGCACGTGAAAAAATGGCACGTCAGTATGCAATTCGAGGAAAGGCCCTTAGCGCGTAAGCGCGTATGTGACGTGATACGAGCAGGCCTTTCCCTCGTCACGGGTGCATGGTGATTCTGCATGTGAAAAAACAGCACGTCCGTGTGTTAATGCATGTAATTCGAGCAAAGGGACTAAGCACTTAAGTAACGTGATGCGCGTGGGTGTTTCCCTCAGCAGGGGTTAAAGGAGAGCAGGGCCAGCAGTTCGATGTACGTACCTTTCGTGGAGACAAACGTGTGTTGCTACTTCTGGTTGTTTCGCGCGCCATCACACTTCACAGCGGATCAAGGACGTATCTCTTCTTTTGGCGGAGGTATTGGCTACGCGTGTTTTTTCATTATCACGCTAGTCAGATGGTGAGTCGTGCACGCTATTTTTCCCACTGCGGGTCCCCCTGTGTATCGCTTACCCATTTTCGAGGTAATAGTGGCCTTCGTGTCTGACGCATACGTGTTTTTCGTGTCCCTGGGTGCCACCGCATACTGCGGGAGGTTTAATTCCACACGTGGGCTACCGGGGGTTGCATGCACGGTTTTACTGCAGTTTTGGGGTGCCTGAGTGTTGTGTGACCTGTCAAATTATCACCAGGGTCACATACAGCCTTGCAGGTGCACAGGGGTGCTGTTAACATCTTGTATCCGACCCCCTTCACCCCAATTGATCAGGACAATTGTTGTGTACGCGTATCACACGAGGTTCTGCATGCTGACCTACCTGTCATCGCCGCACAGAACCAGGCTCACCGGTCCCGCAGACTTGCTGCCGACAAGGGGCAAGCTGCGCATAGGCGTGGTCAGGGTACTGTGCCACGTCCACCTTTTGAGTCAGAGGGTGAGGAGGACGACGACTTAACTCCCACATAGGCCGGGCCGTGCAGGCGTTGATCCCATGGAGGTTATTTTTTTTATCTCAGCATCATCGCATGTAGGTGTTGAGGTGCACCCTGTACCTCCCCCCTCCTGTGTGCCTTCCCCCACAGGTCACATGTAGCCATTTTTGATTTTTATAGTTAGTTTAATTAGTTAATATTAGGGTCTGGGATGGCTCTAGAGATGGAACCTGCCCATGCTGAGCTCCACTTATTATTCAGGTTGAATGGGTGCTCTGGTGTTGCAAGATCACAGGAGTGGGTTGGGGTTTAGCCTGGACCCCAATGTGGTAGGTACGGAGAGTGGGTTTACTCCTGGTTATCTTGCTTGGAATTTTCAAAATGAATTTTTCTAACACAGTGGTTGATGCGATAAAAATTCGCTTTTATTCTTGGTATTCTGAGCAGTTCATAATACAAATAAAGAGTGTATTTAAACACTGCGTTAGCATTTGTGCGCTAGATTATGTCAGCCGACACGTGTTTCGACCCTGAGGGTCTTTCTCAAGGCATGTCAATATGGTTGTGAGCCCCAAGTGGGGTCTTTGTGACGCTGTGGTTTGCCTAGGTTTGCCTCTGTAGAATTCTGTTCAACAGCATCTTTCTGTCATGATCACTGTTCCCAAGGAGCCAGGACCAGCCCAACGTCCTTGGGAGCAGGCCCCTAAGCCTAATCCTAGGCACCAGCAGGTCTCTACGGGACCTTTTGGACCCTGTCCTGGCGCCGGAGGCACCAGGCTCATCAAAACCATCGGTCCCGCACTGGAAGCGCCGGGCTCATAATTGGTGTGAAAGTGCTTGGGTGGACTTACCTGCAGCAGACCATGCTGCTTACTTACCAGCCACTTAGAAGCCCTCTGTGAACAGGAACTACTTTCTTACCTGGGTGGGGCAGTTCCACTCCCTGGATACAGCACTGGAACTCTTCTGGAAACTGGAACTCTTTTCTTACCTAGGCGGGGCCGTGGAAGAAGACGCCTCATCACTCCAAGGCTATTTAAACCACACCCGATAGATGAAACTTGCTTCGCGTTATTCTGCATCTGCAGCAGAACGCTCACCAAGTCTGTTCCAGCCTTTCCTCTTTCGATCCTGAACCTGCAAGAATTAAACTTACCATTCCTGTATCCAGTCAACATCAGCACCTGCAAAAGACAAGAAACAACAGGTTAGCAAGACAAACTCTACACACAGTGCTTTCTCACCTGATCCATCAGCAGCGGCCGTGTCTTCACGCTGCACCTTCGCCTGCAAAGACAAAAGCATTGTTATACTTACCGGCATGCCGTGAATTCCGGATTTCTTCATTCTGCATCGCCGCCTGAGAAGACAAAGTATAGTTAAAACTTACTAGCATTCCGCTGACTCCGGCACTGCAAAATCAACATCTGAAAGACAAAAGAAAAAGACATTAAGCAGGTATTTACTCACGACCATCACGCTCGTCGCAATAAAACGCCTGCGAATACTCTGGCGTCTCTTTAACACGAACTAAGCTGCAAGGAAAGAGACAGTTAGAGCGCTTGCCATACTTACGAATTTCCAGGCGCTTCACTCCATCTTCCATCCCAAGAGTCCTGCAATACATAAGGGAAAAGCATTATACAGAGTCTTCAATATTAACATGCCACGCATTTAAAGACTATAAAGACAAAAGGTGTCCAGAAACTCACCGCTCGTGCAGATAACGACGGTAACCATCCTCTGAATTCAAGAGGCCAATGTTTCACCCGTGAAGGAACTGGCAACGGCACCCTGCACCAGACGCAGATGGAGAGCCCAGCATTCACCTATCTAAGGTGAGCACGTTGACCTGGTGGGGGGGCTCTACAGAAAAGCTGGGAAGAGAGAGAGACAGAGAGAGAGAGAGAGAGAGAGGGACATTCAACAACCCAGGCCATTAACCCCCATATTCTTTCACCTGCAGAAACCTAACTCTTCGAGTTCGACACACAGTGCAAAGAGGTTCGACCCCAGAAGCCAATCGAGTCCTGCACATCACTTTTCGAGTCACAGACACCTTCCTGCCAAGACCCGCGCCTCCGTGGGAATCAGGTGAGCGTTACACTTTCTGTCACTCCTCCTTTCTTTCATCTATTACATCCATGCCTTTATGTTGGCTGTTGGCCTTTACCAATGCTATTCGACTGTTGTTGCCCTTGACTTGCTGTCAGCTGTTTCCGGCTATCTCACATTCTCTGTGCCTTTCAAGACTTCTCTTGTCTCTGCCTTTCTTTGTTCACACTATCTAAGAATGATTGGGTTTCAGGGCAACCATCCTGTTGTGCCAGCCTCCTTGGTTATTTTTGACTCAAGGGCTCAAGGGTACAGAACCTGGGGTTGTGTGGGAGGAGGTGGGATGTAGGTCTCAGACATGGCCCATTTACAACCAGCATGAAGACACACACAGTAAACTTTCAATACTTATTGATGCCTTTTATGCCCTTTATGCAGAAAAAGGAGCATCCAGACTACCTTTGCCAGCAGACACCGGTCCAAGAACTACTAAACCCTTGCCACGTTGGGTGGGGCACACGTGCGCATGCGCGCGCAAGCAGAAGCACGGGGCTTGTGCTCAGACGTCCGACAGAAGCAGACGTGTTTCCAGGAGCTCCAAGCAAGGTGAACAGCACGAGGGGCCATGCCCCAGCCGACCTTCCTCCAGGCCCCTCATACATGCAAGCTAAGTTGCGCCAGTGCTGGGGAGGTTGGCCAGGTGTTGCGGAAGATGCACACAGTACAGCTAAGCTGTGCTGAGGACAAAATGCCAAGAAGCTTTCCCAGTTGTCAGGGGCACACGCAGGGGCCGTCAGTCATATCCTCGAGTCCACCCTGCTCCATTGAAGCTAAGTTATTGGCGCAGTGGCATTCCTAGACACAAACTAATACAGTGCAAGGGGTGCACCCAGCACAGTACAAACTCAAGTGCAGTGCATATCATTAGCATATGCAAATTGCCACGTGCGCTACCTATAGAAAGCCAAGGCTGGCAGAACACAACTTGTACTGAAGTTGCACCTTGCCACACGCATCTAGCAGCTCACACAAGGACCATTCAATCATGTGTGATTCTTACCACATGGTCTTCCATTTACCACAGGGCCACGTGTCGCTGCCATAACGCATTAATAGTGTATGAAGCATCACGGGGCGCAAGCAAGAGGATAGGAACGAAGCAGCAGACAAGAGTGCTTGTTTGTGGAGGAGTCACTAAGTTTGAGGCATGAATGGTGTTATGTGTGTGGGGAGAACATACACAGAATAGTAACTCACGCTCTCTTTGCAGCATTGAAGTGCTCCTGTTACCGGACCTGATAGTGCACAGGCACGAGGCCAGCACTCACCCCAGAGATAAGTCTCTCTTTGTCTCGGCTTTGAGCCATTTTGTACAATGTGCATGAGGAACATGGTTTCTCTGATTGAGTATGTGTAATTGTCAATAATAGGATTTTGTGTTTTGCCTACTTCCCCTTGCCCATCCACCTCCCCTCTCCTGTCCCTCTTTCCGGTTATCCTGAATACCGATGCATATCCAAACAATGGATCCCTGACCCTCTTTTCCTGCTGGGGCCTTGGAGGTCTGTGTAAGTTTGACCTTGCAGGCGCCCAGACCGCGGATGGGGTGGTTGGTTTGTGCCACTCCTGCGCGTGGAGACCAGAGCTGAGACACTACCCATCAATTGTTGCATCCTCATTGATTATTGTGTACTGAAAATGCTACCCATCCTGTTGATCCATTCTTCAACTGTGCTACCTTGGTAGTTCTTCTGTCATTCTGCTTGGACATGTGCTTGGCCATATTCAGCAACTTCAAGTCATCTACTGGAGACTCTTCCAGGGTTTTTGGTGGGCTACAGGCTTTTTCCCAGGTTTGGGGGTATGGCTCCTTGGAGTTCTCTGCGATTTGGTATTTTTACCAGTCAAGGTGGCTGGACCCTATTTCCACACAGGGTAGAACAAGGAAACCAAGGGGTAGGGGGATCCTGAAGCCAGGTAGACTAGAAGGAAGAAGCCAACGGACCCCAGACACTGTTCTTCTGAAGGTCATGGTGATGAGTAAATGAGGGAGGGGCTTTTGTTGTCAGACAGTACCCTTGGGCTATAGTGTTTGGGCACTCTCTGACATTGTCATTGTGGGTTACTATGTACATGATGTGTTCTGCTGGTCAATGGCTGTTCCTGTGTTGGGTTTACTTTTCAGGTGTCAGGGGATTGTTGTGGTTTGACATACTGGGGGGTACACATGTGCAATGTTCACATGTGATGTGTACAGGACACTGAGGGTCACTTGATTTCACATGCATGTATTGCGTGCATGTCCCTACTGACACACACACTTCCACAATGCTCCACCACACATACAACCACCCCTCCATCCCCACACGTGCACACAGATTGCCTTCTCTGGCATTCTGTGTCCCTGCAGCACATGATCACTTACCATTTGGGGATCGTGTACATGCGTCAATGGGTTGTTTTTGTTGCTTGTCCTTTTTATATGATGCTCAAGGTGTATCCCCAACAGAATGGCTGCTCACTGTGCTGTGTGCTGATCAGTGTGTTGCAGGAGATACACACAGCACACGGGTTAGGGATTTGCGAATTTGGCTTGGCCAATGTGCATGCCAACAGGCATTCTGTCTTTTGTTGATGGTACCGCTGGTGGCATGCATTTGTTTATGACTTTGTATGTGGGGGGGGGTTGTTGGTCAGTCATTTGACCTGATTCCATGTCAGGCGTGATTGTCTCAGGCCTGTTTCCATTTATTACATGTCACTTTGTATGTAATTGGTCATGTGTTGGGCTTTTGGTTTGCTCTTTTGCTGTTGCATGCCATGGTGTGGCAGACAAGGGTGATGTGGGTTGGGAGGGTTTTGGTGACATACCAGTGATTGTCATGGCCTGTTTTGCAGGGGGGCAGTGTGATGTACACCTTACATGTGTTCCTTTTGGTCACACTGGATTGGTTATCTTTAAGTAGCTAGGGATGCAGGCACTTCCGTGGCAATATTCTCAGGGTGGTAGGGTTGTGACAGTTGACTGTCTCTTTGTCATCATCCATTGTCACCTGGTATGTGCCAGGCCTGTGTGTACTCCGCAGGGGTGGGAGTTTAGGTGAAAAATGTGGCCACAAGCTGTCATGCATCAGCCCTGGAAGTTCGTCCACCATTGGAGGTACCACTAACATGGCCGACGGTTCCATGTTAACAGTCTAGTTTATTTCCAACATGGCCGACGGTATATATAACTTACAAACCAGACCGGCGCTCTGCGCATTGTATCGTCTATCGTTACGTGCGATGCCAGTCTCTCTTAGCGACGAGCCTCTCAGCGTATTACCCTTAATCCCCTTTTTCTCTTGCCTGTAAATTTACTTCTGCCTTCCCGCTACTTTTCACTCGCGGTGCTTCCAGGTTTTCAGGTAAGGTAATTGGGATCTCTCTCGCTTTCCTTTCTAGCACGAAGTGGATAAGTCCAGTGACTACGCGTCTTCCATTTGTATGTCTATCTTGGCTATCCTTCACAGCCTGCTCATTGGGTTCTAGTTACCGCCTATGCTGTTTTGTTCGTTCCTTTGATCTATTCTTACCTGTGTACCTATACCTCCATTCCTTTTCTTCTTGTCTGGTTTCTATTAGGAACGACTCTTCCTCGTTCTGTTAGTTTGCTTGGTTCCTGCTTGCTTAATAAGGATTCCGGCCAGAGGACTGTGACACCGCACCGAGCTTGAAAGTCCAGAACCATTCTTTCCTTCTTACTGGAGGGATAGAAGGGAAAGCAGCCGATTGTGCTTCTACTCTTCCTTCGTGTGCGGCTGCAGTGGGAATCATCCATCCAAGCCATCTTAAAGCAACAGTACTCCAGCTTTCACGGATAAGTCTCCAAGGATGGACTGAATATCGATTGGGGTTTTTTCTGCCTTTTTGGCTTTTTCCCCACTTAAAGGGCATGCTCCCCGGGTATCCTCCAGGTCTGCCATCAATTCAGATCACGGAGGCCCCCGAGGGAGCGCGTCCCTATCTACGTAAAAAAAAAAGAGAAGAAATCACAAGAAGGAGTAAAGATCAAGAAGAAGAAAGAGGCGGCAAGGTTGAAGGAGGTACGAGAAGATACAGGTGGGGAGGAGTCAGGAGAAGAGGAGACTCAGCTTGACACAAGCTGGGTCCGGGCTGCCTTGCCACGTGCCCTTTCCCCTCCCATGGGCAGCGCCTGTGCCTGTGGTTGGCGATGTGGGGGCACCACCAAGTCCACTGGTATGCCCTGCTGTGTTGCAACATTGTGCAGGATACATGCTGCCACAATGATCCTGCACACTAATGGGGGTGCATACAGTAGCTGCCCGCCAGAGCGGTCAAGGGAGCAGAAGCGTGACTTGAGCCCTCCGAATGTGTGCTCCACTATGCCCCTGGTTGCAATATGGGCAGCGTTGTATCTTACCTGGGGCGGCGTGGTGGGGTTCCGTATTGGCGTCATCATGTGGTTGCTCAGACGATAGGCACTGTCCCCTGGGGAAGTGATAATGGTTGTGATTAGTTGGGTTTGTGTATTTGTTTGTGTGTGACATGCATGCATGTGCACAGGCATTTGTACTCCCCTAGGAGCCATGTGTCGCCATGCTTCCCAGCTTCCAGGGCCTGGCTCAGGGCGGACATTCTGTATAAGAAACTGTCATGGGTAGACCAAGGATAGTTTGCATAGACAGAGGTGATGATTCCCTTGGCATTGCATACAATCTGTACGTTGATGGAATGCCAGTGCTTGCGCTTTTGATAGATGTGCTCAGTGGCCTTAGGTGGAAGTAGGGCCACATGGGTGCAATCTATGGCACCAAGCACTTTGGGGAAGTGTGCCACCCTGTAAAAGTCCAGGACCACGGCCTGCCTTTCTGCGGGTGTTCTGGTCATGTATATGTGCCTGCTGACTGAGGGGCGTGCAGTCATGATTGCCAACACCTGGTGTAGGCAGCGTGACTGCGTGGCAGTTGTCCGCTGAAATGACCCAGTGGCCAAAAAATCCAGGACATTGAGCACCTTTTCCAAGGGGCTCAGTGCTTGGGAGCACAAGGTGAGTTATGTGAGGTCATCTTCCCACTCCCTGACCAGGTCTAGGATGATACGAGGTGGAAACCTATACCTGCCATAGAACTGGTCATCAGGCATCCCAAAAAGGCTGGTCCTAGGCAAAAAAATGCGGGGCGTGGCTATTCTCCTCCTCCTGCGGTGTCCCACGATCAGTGCTGCAACAAATGGGGCATTCATCATAGCTGTGTATACGTGTTTGTTGTTTGCGCGCACTTTTATACTGAGTGGGGATGCTTCCGCCTGGCTCCGTGTGGCAGACGTGTTTACGCCTGTGCGTGGCTTTTGGCGTGTGTGGGTTTCCCGTATTCGATTCCATGAATACATGTTTTCCGCGTGCGTGTGGGCGTTCTGTGTATTTCCCTGCTGTACTTCCCCACTTATGCCTTCTTTTTCACACGTTGTTCCCCATTCTGCGTGTTCCGCCCCGTGTTCTGCCCCCTTTTTGGTTTGTGCGCTGCGTTCTGGATGTTGCAATGACGTGTGCGCCCGTGTGCGTCACCCGCGGATTTGGCGCACATCCCAGGGAAAACACACGCAGGGCCTTCTATGAATCGCACGCATGCGCGTGTGCTAGCCTTTTCACGCTTGCACCAGCTTGCACCACGGATTTCGGCGCACATTTGTTCCATGAATCAGACCCTTTATGTCATTTTGATATAAACTTTATATCATACCCTATCAATGTGCGCAAACACACTTTATATATCCGTTTATATAAAAAACGGATATCAAATCGATACAAAATTTTACATAGAAACATTTTGATAGAATTGATATCAAAGTCCATTTAAAAAAGAAATCAAACCCATATCCAAAACGTATGGTGTTAAGGACAACCAGGGGGCATTCCCACCTGTCAACAATTTAACATTGGAAAAGAGGGCCCCCTATAACTATTCTTGTGCATCACAAAATACATACAATAACATATTCATTGAAATATAAAACAAAAATCAGATATTTCATATGAGGTAAATACGCACAAAATAAAAGCTATATCTTCTCAAATTCGTATAACACCAGTCTACCCGCAGTTGTGTTGTTATCTACCCACCTCAGCATCTATTTCCAAATATAAAAAGCCCCCGCCATTGCAACAATTGACCTAGCGAAATATATATTACTCCAGAATTGGTCAGAAGAGGCAAAATATTCATGATTTTTGTCCAGAACGTACCCTTTATTATACAACTTGGTCAAAATGTGAGCACATGACGAGAGGTTTCAATAGATAGCTTACATACCCTTTCATCATAGGGAGTCCCCCTCCATCTACCCAGGTGTTAATTAGTGGGTAGGATGTTAAATCCTAGATAGGTAATAAAATGCCTTGCAAATTAACGGGTTTTGTCACGTACGAACAGGGCAGATTACAATTAAAACTCTGTCCTGTGTATATAAAATACATTTTTTTTAACTGTAACTTAGACAAACTCGAATCCTCATCCCATAAGGCAGTTTTAATTTTCAAAGATTGCAAGGCATTAGGGCAGTCCAACAATTCACGAATCGTCATACCAATCGCAGCCAGGTGACAATAGGTGGATCCCCGAAGACATGCCATGAAGGCATTAGTCACAATCAAGGGCGGTTTGGAAAGCAATGACAAGTACAAACCCGCTCGTGCAGACAATATGGTACACCAAAGTTTACAGATGGAGATCAGCCATAGTGATCGAAGTGATTGGTCACCGAGTTCCAGTCTAAGTCCCTCTAACGGTACAGAGTGGGGGACTCCCAGAATTGACCTCAAGATTTTACCTTCCAATACTTCTAACCAAGAATTCTTATACTCAGGCAGAAAGACTGTACCAAATAGAATCCCTGGGATAGTTGAAGTACGCTAGACAGTAATCATACCTTCCAGGCTCCCACCTCCATGCCTACGGATACATTTCCAACATCAGCCACTAACTCATGATCTTAGGTAAAAAGAAGCCAAGACAGAACAGATTTCTTGGAGGAGACAATGGGAAAACCCAGGTAAAGGTAGTTACTCACCACTTCTATTGGGGGAGAATCAAGTCTCCAAATAAAAGCATCGGTTTTAACACCAGAACTGATTTGCATAATTTTAGTTTTGCCAATGTTTATTATTAAATCATTTTGGCTAGCATAAAGCGTCAATGCTGTAATGGAATGCTGCAGGCCAATCAGGCTCTGATCCATAAGAATTGTGTCATCCCCATAGCTTAGCCAAGAGAAGCATTCTCCACCGATAGAGGGTGGAACATTTCAAACTCGACAAATAGCCTGCTCCATATTGGAGGTGTATTAATTATCTAAAATGGGGTCGAGCGCAAAGCCTTGTTTTAGCCCAATATTTGTCACGATCGGATGAGTCAGAAGCCCCTCACGGTTGATGCAGATTCTGACCGTTGTGCCTGTGTACAGCGACTGGATGAAATACAATAATTGAGGGTCAATGTTCCATACCGACAATTTTGCCCAGAGCCGGGAACGATTGACGATATCGTAAGCCTTCAAAAAGTCAATGCAACAGATGTATAGAGGCTTACCCTTGATGGGCTGGCCCGAGGAACCACAATCGGAACCAATACTCACGCTAATGTACAACTTGGACGACAGTTGGTGACCTGTTTCAAGGCTGTACAGCATACTAATAGACACGCCCAACCCCAGGAGCATAACATTAAAAGAACAATGGGAAGCAATCCTGGGCACGGTAATAATGGAAAAGGAATGGGAAAGGATACTGGGTTATCCCAAAGCAATATCACAGAATCACCGCTTAAACTGATACAACTAAATGTCCTATACCGCACCTACATGACTATGCACGGGGTAGCCGTATTCAATAGGAACACCTGTTCACTGTGCCCATGGTGTGGAGGGAAGGAGCCAACATGATACACATGTTCTGGGGGTGTGGGCACGTGCAGGGTCTTTGGGCATGCATAGAACAAGCCTGTAGAGCGGCTGGTGTGGTGAGGTTTCAATGGAAGCCAAAGGAATGCCTGCTCTGGGCCTACCCCAGGGTCAGCAAATACAAACACGTGCTTAAATTCATGGACCTGGCGTGCATCCTAGCTAAAAGAACCATTGCCATGTCCTGGGGGAAGGCTGGGGGGCCACAATATGCACAATGAGAGGTGGGCGGAGGCGGAATCCAAGGTGTGGATGGATTGGGTCAACAGAACAGAGCCGAGCGGCAACGACAAATGGGCTGCATGGAAGGCACTGGTGTGGGACATGTTCCACCCATCTGACGACAAACCCCCCCGAACGAGTCGCACACAGGGATATATCCGCCACACACAAGCACGACCCCCCACCCACATCAAACTATAAAGACCGCTGGTGACACCTGGAGAGCAGGGGCATGAACTGGATCCCGGGCATCTGGGTGCCTACCCCAACGAACTATGCAACACATCGTGAACTTGTGTGGGAACATTTTTGTTTGTTGTTTATAAGTTAATGTTAAAATTGGGCATAACCATACGATTTGTACAGATGGCGACATATTGAAATGCTTGGTCGAATCTAATCAAATGCCAATAAAAACAATTTAAAATAAATAGAGGTTTACCCTTTCTCCCGGCAGTCAATATCACGCTTAAAAGAGCACTATCTTATGCGAGGTGGTGTGATTCTTACAGAAACCAGTTTGGCATTGATGCAATGATTGGTTAGATTCTACCCACACATTTAGCTTTTTTTTTAAAGTATACAAGTAAATATTTTAGAACTGCTGTCCAACATGGCCAACAGCCGGTAGTTGGATGTGTTATTCTTCATGCCCTTTTTAAAGACTGCATTCAAGATGAATGTCCTCCAACTAGATGGAATGATACCAGACCTCCAGGCATCGACAAACAAGTAATAAAGGATGTGTGCCTACATTTCCGGATTAGAACAAAGTACCACGTTAGCCAAAACACCGCAGCCCGGGGCTCTAGAATTTTTTAAAGGGCTTTCATGAATAATGAAACATCCAATTGATCAAAATCATGCTCCTGTTAACTTTGTATCTCTGAGTTGCAGTACTAATGGGCAAAGCGGGGTCTTTGTGATAAAGTTGCCTAATGAATAATACCAAATTCTGTACCGAGACAGTAACCTCGTCACATTTAGAACTACCGGCTGAGAATTCCCTGATAAGAGACCAGAACTTCTTATTGTCGTTAGACCCGAGGAACAGAAACAACAATAACCAATTGGCGTTAGATATGGTACTCTTGTGCATTCTAACCCAGTTTTTATATTTGTTTGCCAAATTGGCAAGCTAATCATGCTTTTCCTTGTCAGCCCAACAGGAAAGGTTCTTGATCCGAGCTCTAGAAATTCTATACTTCCTTTTCCTTCTCTGAATTGTCACATTGAATAATCCACTGCGAGAATCAACAGATGGCTAGCCAGAATCATTACATTTTGGATGTTCCGCTGGTTCGTACTCAACCAATTCAGCAGGGAAGAAACTGGATAGCCTACTAATATTAGTGTCAGACCATATAAGATGATTCTGTTGATTATAGAAGGTGGGATTAGTCCCCATGTATGATAGTACAATGGGATTGGCCAAGATAGTGGACCATTTTAATATTGCGTGATCACTGAGCATGTTAAAACCAATGCCCAGGGCCCTCAGTGGTTCCAGAGCGACTGATCCAGAAGAACATAGTCTAAACAGGAAAATTAGGTATTAGTCCAATTGTACTGTAAAGTGGCACCACTTCATTCTTTAGCGTTTAGGCAAACCAAATTGCATGTTTGAATGAAACATTCCCCTATTTTACACACTGTTGGAAGTAAGTCCCCAAGGTTCCTTGCTCCTTGGTTGATCCCTCAGGCGAATCCCTAATAGAAGAATAGCCTTACCTGAACTGCACGCTACTTCAGAAACAAACGTTGCTATCTGCATTCTATCTGCATTTACTCTGAGCCGTGAAGGGGCTCTTGCTGGTGCCGTGGTGCCTGAGCGCTTCCTGGAGGAGGCTTGGCTCGTGCAGCTCACGTGAAGAATCCTGTGACTCCAAACATCCTTTTCATAACGAGCCATCCGCCCGAGGGGCGAACGCTACAGCCTTACCTGAACTGCACGCTGCTTCAGAAACGAACGTTGCTATCTGCATTCTATCTGCATTTACTCTGAGCCGTGAAGGGGCTCTTGCTGGTGCCGTGGTGCCTGAGCGCTTCCTGGAGGAGGCTTGGCTCGTGCAGCTCACGTGAAGAATCCCGTGACTCCAAACATCCTTTTCACAACGAGCCATCCGCCCGAGGGGCGAACGCTACAGCTTTACCTGAACTGCACGCTACTTCAGAAACGAACGTTGCTATCTGCATTCTATCTGCATTTACTCTGAGCCGTGAAGGGGCTCTTGCTGGTGCCGTGGTGCCTGAGCGTTTCCTGGAGGAGCCGTGACTCCAAACATTCTTTTCACAACAAGCCATCCACCCTCGCGGCGTTAAGCCCGTTAGGAGTAAAGCCCAGTGACTGTTGAGCGACTGTTTGGCACACTGGGGCGCCCCAAGAGGTACTCCGGTAATCCACTTACTACAGAAACATCGCGGTGTGTGCCTGGTGTCTGGAGTTTGGAGAGGTGGTAAGTGAACCCCCCCACCTCCCCTTTGGCCTCCCCAAACATATCCTACAACCTCGGATTCAGCCTTTTCAATATCTTCGGACCTATCACGGTTGACATGGCACCGCCACCTCAGACCGAGCCAACCCACGAGAAGCGGTGGCTTCGTAGCGACACCCTTCTAAACGAACTTTGGGGTGAATGTCTTGTGTCACCTACACCCCAGATCGTCCATCCAGATGGCTCGATTCCGAGCCTGATTCGTCGATGATCTTAGAAGCTCAAAAAACTCCAACGGCAGCTAAACGCCTCCGATCACCCACAGCACTCTGTGCCAAAGCAGGGACCGAAGCACAGATGAGGCAAGCTGCAGAGTACGGACTGGATCCACTGGACCAGGGCGATATTCCCCCTCCAGTGGGGTCCTGCCAGGCGGCTGAGACAGGAAAGAGCATAAGAAATAACCAAACAACCACTTTGGAAGAAGTGCCATCCACTGAACAAATTGACCTATGGACTCCCCTCCCGTTCTACCGTATCGATGAGTGGTCTCTTGTCTGAGGCTGTCGGAGGACGGCCTCGACAGGAACCTCAACGGTGGGGGTCGGAAACCACATCACCTGTCTTGGAAAACACTGGGTCACATCCATCACAAAACCCTCCGTCGGCCGAAAACGAGGTGAAAAACAAAATTGGAGACACTGAGAGCCAGGCTCTTCCACAAAGCAAGGCCCAAACGACGGCATTGATTCACAGAAATATCAACCTTCCCAGTGGAAACCAAACACTATCCTCCTTTTCAAACCGGCCTTTAAGGCTCACTTCAACCGTCTCTTTCACCTCGGACCAAGATGATCAATTAATAACTTACGACCTTAGGACTTCAGATGAGGAAACATCGGAAGCCTGTCCGACAGAAAAAGCACACGACAAACTTTTAACATCTCCACAGCGGGGGAATCAGATCCAAAACCCAAAAGATGTCGCAAACACGACCACTCCTAAAGACAAAAGTGCAACCTTGCCAACGTTGGCCTCAAAAGGCCAAGGAAACTACAAACAAACAGGAAACGAGCCCACTGGCCCTGAAACAAAGGACCCAAGCACAAAAGGTCTGACAAAAATAAAATCGACTCCAAATAAAATATATACGAAAAAACAAAGGAAATTGGGACCCAAAAACCAAGGAAGCACAAAGAGTCTTCCAACCCCCTTAATATCATCCTCTCATAAGGAATATTTTCTGAACAAACATAAAAGGAAGTTAGATCAAGATTCAGAACTTTCTGACGGGGAGATCCTGGAGGCGGTCCAATACCCCTTACCTGTAAGCAAAGCTAGAAAGACCGTCCAAAGTCTACAAAGGCAAGACCCAAAACCCCAAGCCTTAGCCCAAAAGGAAATAACTACAGAAAAAACAACAAGTATTACATCACAGGACGGTGGCACAGGGCTACCCCCACAGCCGCCAATTACCCCAAGCCCCCATAGTAGCGGTGAGAGTTCGTCGGGACCCAAGACAAATGAAACAACTGCGACTCGTAGGGCTCAGAAAGTAGCCAGTCCTCTTTTGCCAAGTACGCCTCTGGAAGTCCGGTGCTCTCCAAAAAGGGCAATGGCAATAATCAAAGAAAGACATGCCTGGACTAAAGCCCATTTGCCAGAACCCTCACGATACCATAAAGGACGAACAGCAGAAGAAGATGGGCATATTCAGGATCCACTACTGTCCACAGGCAGAAGAAGTCCGGACAGACCCTCTCCCTACACTGGTGACAAGGGCTTTCACACACCGGTCACCAGTCGAAGACTTAGTGAAATATCAGCTCCGAAACAGAAAGACTCCCCTAGCATAAAAATAGATCTGCTGCAAATAATGTCATCTTTCACAATCGCACTAAACCCCTTTGCCAAGCTCTACAAGTCTATCAACGAAACTCTTAGAGATAATACCTCCATGTCAGCGGCAATGATAGAAAAACTGACCTTCATCGAAGGTTTCATAACAGCTTTAGATAAGAAAAGAACGTCCTCACAAACAGCTATGGAGGAAATAATTGCCAAATTAGAAGCCCAATTTATGGAAAACGGAATCCCGCTCAACAGCCGTTATCTACAATCCCTACTGCCTCGCAGACAGACAAAGGGCAAATCCATAAGGATTTAGCACCTATTTTCGGAAGGAAATCTTCAGGGAATCTATCTGCCACATCTGAATCAACGAAAAAAAATGAGCAAACTGAGCAGGAGTTGCAAAAAACTCAATTAACGCAAACTACACAAATCAAAAATACATCTAGAATGGAACCAAAGAAAATTGAAGAAAAGGCATCCCAGCCAATGTTGGTTGTGGGTCTTGGCTCAAGAGGAAAGAAACAAACACGAAGAGCCAAAAATAAAGACGACTGATCACCCTCAACCTACGTCATCTACTAATCTAGACCATTATCTTATGCCTAAATCGCCCAAAACGATAGAGGATTTTCAAGAAAATAGTGATCTAATGAATCTGCCCCAACATCACGACAACGCAGAAGACTCTCAAATTATAACGATTTCACACCAACCGGAATCCAAAGCATATTTAGAAGATACAGCAAAAACCATCTTAACAAACGAATCTGAGGAAATAGAGGACGCCAAAGAAGCTCCTAGACAAAGACGTCGGAGAGAGGAGGTTGTCAAGAATCAAACAGAACCTAAAGATAGTCATAAAATGAGCACTAGAGAGCAAAGACAAAACAGGGCGATGTCCCCAGAAATACAAAATGAACAATGTGAGCACCCCGTAATGACCAGGAAGCTTGCAGAAAACTCATGGGCGCCAAAAGGAACCAAGGAACTTCACACAAAACTTGAAGGAACTACAGTTTATAAAATCAAACAAGTGTCAGCAAAAGAAGGTTACATGGTCCTAAATAGAAAAATGGTCCTCAAAACTGTAGAAAAAGTCAAGAAATTAAACCATCTGACGACTAATGATATCAAATTAGTCGAACCATATCATCGGGACCACAGAGCGAAAGCTTTCATCCATGTAAGAAACGAACTCCTTGAAGAAATCTCTGCAGAGGTCTACAAAGATCTGCATAAACTAGGATTTAATCTGACCCTAGTACCTAAACAGGCTCGAAAGCTGCCCGAAAAAGAAATTCGTAAGAGGGCTTCCCCGACAAGGGTTCATTACATCTCAAAAACTGAAGCACTCTATAACAAAAAACGCAGGCAAGACTCAGCGAGGAACACAACCACTAGACACCAGCGCCCGAGCAATGCCCATGATCACGTCGATCGGAGAGAAAAAGACAAAAAGCCAGAATCCTCACCAAAATGGGAAAACAACGGACGGACTCCACATCACAGATTCAATTATAAAAACATGCACACACCGAGACATAGAATCAACTCTGCAGACAAATGGGATGACGCCACGAAAAGTCAAATATATCAGCAGAAGTGAAAAATCTCAGATGGACCGTGGAAGTGGCTGGCAGACACGTTCAGCCAATCCAACAAGAAATAGCAGCGAACAGGAAGTCCTCTGGAGCTCCCGGCATCTACAGTGAAACTGGCCCCGAAATCGGCCAATAAAAACCTGATTATGGCATCATGGAACACTAGAGGCTTCAACCATCTGACTCGCCCGAGCGACATAAATTTAGGAAGCTTCGACATCCTGTGTTTACAGGAAACGTGGCTGTCAGACCCCCCGACACTTGATGGATTCACAATAGAAATCTCTCCAGCTTGTAAATCATTAATGGGAAGGCCTTCTGCAGGTCTTCTTACGGCAATTCGCATTGGCTCAGGTGTCACGCCAAAAACAAAAATCATCGAAGCCTACGGTATGCTCGGCACCCTGACATCGTGGCAGCGATATGACCCTGAGCAGGCTGCATGGATCACCTCAGACCTTGCAATAATAAACTTATATTGGAACCCGGAAAGAACAACTTCAAAAAAATTCTGCAACGCAGTGGCGGACGCTATTGACACCATCAGGCAGACTTCAAAATTGATAACCTCATAGTTTGCGGTGATTTAAACTCCAAATGCAAAACTTCGACAACATCTGAAAAAACAATCACAATCCAGTCTTTGGCAGAAAAAAGGGGTTTGGCGTGGTCTAAACTGATGAAATCAAGAAATCTTTTCAACGCAGCTACGTTAAAAAACCACAAACCCCAGATTCCAACATGGGAAAGAGACAAATCCTTTGCTACCCTGGACTACATCTTTGTAACTGAAGGTCTGATCCCCCTTGTTTCATCCTTCAAAGTTGTGAAAACTTTGGAAAGCGATCATAACTTGCTAAAACTAGCGTGGGGAGCACACATACCGGAAAAGCTTACATACGCTTTAGAAGTAGAGCCAAACATGCAACAGTCCAGATTGCGCCTTACGGCTGACAACATCAAGGCCATAAAGGATAGCCTGAGCACAGACCCTCAGTTTAGAACAACCAGCCTACCTGCGAAAAGACTAGACTATATTCCTCTACTCCTGCCCCATAGGGTGGCCTTTTCAGGAAAGAAGGGCAAGAAACCCGCGCACAAGCATACTTATGACCGGCTGGTCGTAATAAAGAGACGGGAAGTAAGGAACCTGAAAAACTTTGCATTAAGGCATCAAACAGCAGTGGCATGGGCTGAATTCCGAAAGGGCAAGAGCCACTATAAATCGTGGATAAAACATCACGCAGCAAGTCTTTATCAAAATGATGCAGAGATCATGCAGAAGTCCCTTGCTTCAAAAAACACAAGAGACTTTTGGAATGTATTAAAAACCATCAACGGACAAAATGCTCCACCAATGGCAAATGCAGTATCGGAACAAAACTGGATGTCGTATTTCAGCACCCTTTTTGAAGCCCCTGCAGCGTCCACGGCGGGGAAAATTGACCACACTGAAAATTATTGGGTCCAACTGGCTGAGGTGGAAGATGTTCTGAGAGTAATAAAACAACTGAAAACCTCAAGAGTCCCGGGCCCCGACGGTCTCTCCAACATTGACATCAAAAAACACCCAGATGACTGGGCCGCAGTCATAAAGGAAATTTTCATACATTGCCACAAAACCAAACAGATTCCGGCAACCTGGACAGAGGCGATACTGGTCCCAATTTTCAAAAAGGGGTCTAGGGAAAATCCAGCAAATTACAGACCCATTGCATTGTTGGACATTTTGGGAAAAATATTTGCGACTCTACTACTAACGCGTTTTCAGAAGTGGGCTAAAGCTTCGCCGGCATCTGACATTTTTCAGACGGGCTTCCAAGGGCACAGGGACCATGATTAACATCCTGATATTAAACATCATCAAAGCAAGGGTGAAAGCAGGTGCTCCTATAGTTCATTTGGCCCTGGTCGACCTATCAAAGGCATTTGATATGGTGGATCACGAGAAACTATGGGAAAAACTGAAAATCTGGAACTGCCAAACCTCAATCCTGGATCCAATCATGGCTTTACACACTCAAACCTCTATGCGTGTTCGTTTGAACCAGCAAGGTCACCTGTCTAGTAAAATCTTGACCAATCGTGGGGTAAAGCAAGGTTACCCACTGGCACCAGCACAGTTTATTGCCTTCATAGGCGATTTCCAGTACACCAAGGAGAAAATGTGTTCATTTCCACCCAAGGTGGGTCTGTCAAAAGTGCCTAGGCTATGGTACGCGGACGACCTGATCCTTATGGACCAGACAAAAATAGGTCTACAGCGGCAATTAGCAAATCTCTCTGCCTACATGAAAGAAAATAACCTAGAAATCAATACTCAGAAAACAAAAATCCTGCTCTTCACCAAGTCAACAGCTGACCGCAAAACTACTTCAGCCTGGTTTCTGGAGAACAAGAAACTAGAAGAGGTCAACGAGTACAAATATCTTGGGGTGTGGATAGACAATTCTCTGAAAGAAAACACCACTAGGGAGGCTCTGTGGGACAAAACAAAAAACCTGACAGCTCAATTGAAAGCCGTTGATAGAAAATTTGGAAAATTCTCATGGATACCAGCTCTAAATTTCTATAAATCGAAAATAGTCCCTGCTCTAGCGTATGGAATGTGTGCAAACCTAAGCCTTCCAGATCACCTATGGCAAAAGCTTGAAGGTTTTGTGTGGAAGACGGTACTGACCCTCCCTAAATCAGCACCTATGGCGGCGATCCGTCGTGACCTTGGTCTCATGTCCCTAGCTGCATCAGTGGATCAAGGTGCTCTCCAGCTATTTAGAAAAATTGTCTCCCCAGACGCCCTCCCCATCTACCAGGTGGTAGCTCAAGAAATCCAAAAAGGAGGGTGCAAACCACTAACTGATTGGGTGAAGAAACGGAAAGACAAATTGGAAGAGATAGCCTGCACGGAAGAACTCTTAATCTCAAATCCCGGAAGAGTAAAACAAAAAATAGTGCAGCAAGACTGGATCCTGACAAATGAAACAATTCTGTCACATAACCTACTCAAAGATCTTCCGCCAGGACACAATAAACCGAAAGTGCCATTAAAATACTGCGATAAATTCCATGAAAAAGCTTTGAGAAAAACGTTCATGCGAGCTCGGCTAAACATCCTACATACAAGAGAAATTCTGGCCATAAGATCAAAATCTATAACAGCCTCATGTCGTCTATGTGAAAACGACGATCAACTTGAAACTGTTAGTCATCTCTTGACGTCTTGTCCTGCACTGTCTTCAAAAAGAGAGGCTTACCTGGCACCGCTAATATCTTACCCTTCGACAATAAGCGAAGAGACTGGCTGGTGTCGGCTTATTTCTGGCGATTCTGCCAGATGGTCAAAGGCCGCAGCCAAACTTTTGGACATTGCCTTAAAAAGAGCAACTCTGGGAAATCTCAACTGCCAAAGGGCTACTGATCATTCTGAGGACGACAATGAACAAACTGGTATTTGACCTTGACCTTCTCAAAAATGAAATTGAGAGCGGTATCCCAAGTAGCCTCATTAGAACTATTCGCAAGCAAACGCAAAAAATCTATTTTGTAAAAATCTTTCATTGATTAAATACAAATAAAAAAATAGAAGAATGAACATGCGGCAAAGTGGCATTGAAAACCCAACAATCCTCAACCGACCTTTGGGGAACATCTCCTCTCATTCATTTATCATTTGTTCCATTACCTGAAAAATAAAGTCTGAAGTAATACCTAGCGCAGGCATATATACATTTAAAACCAGTAGATATTGTAATGTATTTCCAGGTAAGGTGATTATTGCTGGCAAGGTGTACTGACTTTCCAAATCATGGGGGGAAGGGCTTACGGTCTATGTGGCACCTAGCTCCAATCGCCATACCACTCTTCGGTCTACCTGTAACCGACTGAGTGGCGTTCCGGGCTAAAAGTCTGGAACCCATCAAGCTGGAGAGGAAATGCAAGCAAAGTCTCCTGAAGTATAAAGATGTCACCATTTTTATATGCACTGTCCCCACCCGAGGGTTTAAAAAAGAGCTGTGACCTCTTGTGTTCCAGTATAACCAGTTAATTACTTTATGCTCATGGGTGGCTCAATTTCTGCCCACTTTCAGCGTATCAGTGAGCCAGTGAGCCCTACTTGCAGACACAGGTAGGCAAGGTTTAGGATGAATCAATGAGGCTCTAAGACTGGCTCTTTCCGTGCCCGCCGCTCTATGGGGGTTGCCTGAGGCCTGTTTACAGCTTCCGGATTAGACCGTAAATTAAAATCCCAGACCGTGGAGTTCAGTAGTGCAAGAGCATAACAATGCTACCGCTGCTAGGGATACGAACTCAATCAGTGCCCAATTATAGCAATCTCTTACTTCAGGCAGTTCGATGCAGGTCATATCTGTTGTGCTCAAATCCACCAGTTTAGGGATTAAAGACCATAGGATCATCAAGTTCGATCGATTCAGGAATGGGCTGTCCAGAGCCGGATTCAATTCCAACAATATGACCGACCTCCCAACCGGTAATGTTAAGGATTATAATCAGGCGTCACACACTGGACCAGGACACTTGGCCTTAGCCTGGGATGTGGTGCTCGATAGGAATGATTTTTCTTTAATTTCAATTAATTCAAATTGAGCCGGTACCCAACCCATCTCACACCCCCTTTTACAAATGCCCCGGGTCACAATGGACCATGTACCAGGCCGGTTGGTGAAAATACAATATTTATTTATTTTTAAAATTCACAAAAATCACTCAACTTTTAACATTGGGCAGCAATTGCCAATGGGGTGATAATGACAATGGGATTGGAAGCAATGCACTTGGTTAAACCTAGAACATACCCAAAGCACAAGTGAATAAGAGCATTTTTTGAATTAGGATATACCTTCCCTCACAAAATAAGAGGGAAAAAACCCTTGCAAAGGCCTAAAATGACACTCGGATCTGAAAAATAATTCATTATATGTGTGTTTAAATAAAGCTATACATATATTTTATCACAGTTTTATCACAGTATCAGGGATTTTGTATCACCATCAACCATAAGGTAAGGTATGACAAAAGCATACAGTTCACAAAACAGATTGAAATTGAAAACCCAGTGCAGTTGAAATTCACACATGGAAAAGTTGCATTTTTTCAGATCTATGTGATTATTGCGACGGCCGAAAATGCTGACTTTTTTTTAACCCTTTACACCACATATATATGCGGGGGTGACCCCCCCAGATCTCCCCATATTAATATTATACTCTAACCCCCCCTACATATATATGTGGTGTAAGGAGGGGGTTAAAAAAAAGTTGCCATTTTCGGCCATCGCAATTCCCAGGTCGACATTTTTGTACCATTCCATTTTTTCTAGTTTGCAGTTTTAAATGCCAAAACGTTTCAAAAAAATGGGTGAAAGACACTGAATCGGAATGCGGTTTTCTTGGCAGGGAAAGAGATGCACAGAAAAGGGACTCTATAGGAGTGAACGGAGGGCTATAGCTGGTGAATTGAGAGAGATTGTAAGGTACAATGAGGTTTGTTTTTAGGAAAACAGAGACGTTCACAAGAGAAAATCGGTTAAGAAAATGAAAGGCAAATTTTGCTTAAACTAAATTATTTAGACTATATTGTTAAAGAAAGCCACGTATGTTCAAAGATTGATTTATGACGTCAACCTTTTCCCGCGGGGTTCTGATCTATGTGGGAACTAATTTAAATTACTCCAAATATCACTAATGAGTGACAAGATGAGGTGAATGAAAGAGTTGCGATAACACTAGGAAACAAGAACAGGGTGCAAAGAAAATTAGAATAGTCTATACAAGTTATCAGGGTATGGATAGGGCTGCTTGTGTTATGTGATGGGGGATTCTCACAGTCTGCTCTTAAATTTGGGATTAGGAACAGTCAATCGGGTCCTGGACTCCAGCACTCGGCTCACCAGGTAGTGGTGGACTCTCCTAGCATAACAACAGCTGGGCCTATCTGGTCACCGGATAATCAAGACAGCTGGATGGCAGGGTAGCAGCGGGCATGCAGTTAGTGGACAAAAGCCACGCTGGTCTCAGGATGCTTCCCAAAAGAAGACCACAGCTTTTCCCTTTGGTTATTGGGATTTTTAGTGGGATTTTGGGATTGAGGCCTTGCTGGGATGGTCAGCAATGCTTTGGCCTTGCAGTGGAATCTGGAATCAGCTATGCTTTGGCATTGCAGTGGAATCTGGAATCAGCTATGCTTTGGCTTTGCAGTGGGATCTGGAATCTGGCAATATGAATGTAGAAGATCAGGAACGCAGGAGCAGGAAATTCAAGAAAGAGTGTGTGTCCAGAGTTCTGTCAGCCACCCTTTTTATAGAGCATGGTGACATCATAGAATTATATGGTAGGGCAGGCTCAGCTAAGCATGCCTCTAAACAACTGGATTGGTCAGGGGTGATAATTACCGACTTCCTCTCAGCTGGTTGGGTTTCAAGGGCGTGATGTCAGATTCATGATGCAAGTTTTACAATGTCCAGAACCTCCCACAGTTACTTTAGCTAAAATCCAGTTTTTCCATAAATGACACATTTGTACAGTTGCTGCCTTTTAACAAATTACATAAGCAGGTTACATATTGTATGCAGAACATGCCAGTCCAACTCTCCAGTTTGTGAGACATTGTTTCACCCTTCTAATATTTTTAGTCATTTTTAGTGTGAAATACTCTGCCTAAAATTCTATAACTTTATACGTGTGTATGGATTATCATTAGGCATTTCAGTATTGATTTTCACATTGGCATCAGGTACACTTTCCGTGGAATACCCAATTCTCTGCCATTTCTGTTCCCAAGGTGGCAGTGAAGGCTACAACGTCTTAAATTAAAACCCACAAAATTACATTAGAACTGTTAACCTTTTACATTCCTGTTGCAAAAATAACAGTCTCCAAAGTTTCTTAATAAAATAGTCTTTTGAAACAAATGGGCACCCTTTGTCCTTCACTGGGGCCATTTTTCTCTCTTCTGCTACCACTAACTGTCAATTCAGCCCAGTGTGGGGAGGGGGTTTCCCAGTTTGATTGAAGGTTTATGGCCCCCTCCATTTCACAGGTTGGTGTCACAGGACTTCCATTGTAAGAGGCCTCAGCCCGACGAAAGTCTGCCAAGGTAGCAACTAGCACTTGTGTGTTCGAGCATCTACTGTGAGGGGCCTTCTGTTGTTGGCAACCCCCAAGCAGAAACCTGTTTGGGGCTGATTTCCCCCATGTAGCCAATGCAATTAAATTCCTTATTTTATTTGTTTTTTATTATACATCAGAATAAAGACTGTTGAATAAGATCTCCCATATATGTTTCACAGCACAAAACCCCTTCACATTGCTAGGTAAGGGCAGGGCCTTATCCAACAAACAAGTATTTTTCTTTATTTGAAAAGGTACATTTACACATGTGGTGACTGCTGATATTTTACTTGCAAATTCAGTTTGTCTCTTCCCTCTGAATTCCCCCATTGTTTTGGAGCCAGTGTTATTTTCTTGTATGCAGCACTTTGTTTAAATATAGATTCACTGAAATTGACATAGGCCCAGAGAGCTAGGGCCTTTTTGACGGATTGATGTTTGATCTTTTGTAGCCCAAAAGTAAAGCATCTCCTGTGTAGCTGAAGTAAAGAGCTTCTTTTGAACTCTTCAGCGCTGAACAACAGCCTGTCATTCAGGGATACTGTTCTTGTATGCTTGAGCACAGTGTGAAAGTGGATAAGCATGGCAAGGTCTCATTAATGAAAGTAGTGTGATGAGGAACACAGGAAAATAGCATTAGAGCGGCATCATTTTTAAATGTAAATATTTCCCTTTTTCAACTGGGAACTTTGGGCTTGCAGCAAAGCAGCGCTGCTTTTTCACTCCCCTTCTTTTGTACATGTAAGAAACACACTGGCAGGCTTTCTTAGTGTGCCCCCTTGTTCTATCCTGCCCAATAGGTGTTTTTCAAGATGGTACAGCCATCGTTTTGTAGCTGAAAAACGTGGTTTTGGTTTGAGGCAGTGGTGCTCACAGGAGCCAGCGCAGCCATTTTGCTGCTTCTGCTGAAGTGCAGCTTGGTTATGGATAGGAGTACTGCTGAGTGGGTAAATATATTCCACAAATTCCGTCCCCCCTCTCTTCTGAGTTTCCTTGTCAATGGAGAGTAGGGCAAAGTGGGATTCATCGGTAGGGCAAAATGGGGTTCATCAGGTAGCAGTACTCCAAGATCCTCCCATTGTCTCTTGTTGTAGTAGAGTGACACCCGCAGCTTCCCCTTAGTTCTTTCTTTGTGGTGTGGAGCGACACCCCGGCTTTTCCTTTGTTCTTTATTTTCCCGGTCCCCGGGGAGGTCCTTCTTGGTGATGAATGGGAGGAACCAACACAAATCTATTAAACAAATCAAAACTGGTTATTACATTTTCCCACTGACTGCCCTCCAGGAAGGTTGACAGCAGTGGGAGACACATACATTTAATAATGACAGTATTTAGGCAATACAGTAATTGATCAGTTCCAAGACACAGATAACTATGGATTTGCCTCGAATTTTGGGGAATCCCTTTCGTCCCAACAATGAAGAAAAACACTCCCTGTTAAATAATTATACCCCTAAACCTATCTGACCCCTTCTTTGTCTGATTCTCATTCTCCAGATGTCTCCTCTATTTGCTGTAAAGCATGCCCAGGGTGACAACTTTTTAACTGATTAATATGGACCCATTTCTCTTCTGCCAGTTCTCCTTTGGAGATGCGGATTCTGTAGGCGACAGGTGAAATTTTATCTACAATTTCAAAAGGTCCGCGCCAGCTAGGGAGACATTTCCGCTCCTTGGTCTAGTCCCTTTGGAAATTGTACAAGTAGACCCTGTCTCCTACTTGGTATTCTTTTTTGATGGTTTTTAAGTCATATTGATTCTTCATCCCCTCTGCAGATTTTTCCAGATTCCGCTGAGCATATGCAAAAGCATGTTGAAGGTTTTTTCTTAGATTCTCAACATACTCATGTGTTGTGGAGGCATTTATCAGTGTCTGTTCTTGTGTTCTATAGAGCAGATGCTGAGGTAGCACCATCCTTCGCCCAGTCATCAGCTCAAATGGGGACATCTTGGTCGCAGAAGAAGGTGTAGATCTGATGGCCATGAGGACAAGCAGTAATCGGATGTCCCAACTTGGCCCAGAATCTGCCACTAACTTTTTTAGAATGCTCACAATTGTTTTGTTATACCGCTCAACTCCCCCACTAAAGGACAGCGGTATGCAATGTGAAGTTTCATTTTTACCCCAAGTATCTCTCACATCTTTGGCATCACTTTGCTGGTGAAGTGACTTCCTGGGTCTGACTCAATCCTTTGGGGTAGCCCAAAACGCTAGAAGATGGGTTTGATCATCAGGGCAGCTGCTGTTTCTGCCTCGCAATTTGGGGCCAGGAGACATTCCACCCATTTGGTAAACAAGCATGTTACTGTTAACATGTACTTGTTCCCCCTAGAGGAGCGAATCACGGGCCTTATGAAATCTACATGTAAATCTGACCAGGGTATTGTCATCCCCCTCTTCTGGAGGGGAACTCGGTGTGTGAGTGAAGTTTGTTGAAATTGTGCACACGCAAGATACCCCTTCAAGTATTGGTCGAGGTCCTGCCCATGTGTGGCCAGTATGTAACCTCCCAAAAGATTTCTAAAGTAGTGTGAAACCCCCGATGACTGGCTGTGGCTGTGTCATGGGCGTGACTTAGCATCATTTCATTTATTTATTTATTTATTTATTTTAATTCTTATTATGTGCCACATGCCCGGGGGCATCAGGGCACACAGAAAACAAAACAGGACAAACAGAACATAAAAAGACTGGCCAGAAGAGTGGAGGGGGGATTACTCTATGTTGAAAAGATGAGTCTTTACAGCCTTTTCAAAAAGATGATCATTTTGTGTTTGGCGTATCGCAGCAGGGAGTATATTCCAAAGCCGGGGTCCCTTGGAGTCAAGACTGGTGCCTCGAAAATTTAGCAGCCTTAGATCTTGCGTGATCCAGTTATGTAGCAGTGGAGGAGCGAAGTTTCCTACCAGTTGTCTTGATTTTGCTACGTTCTGACAAATAAGTGACCCTACTTAAGGGCACACACTTGTGTGTTATAGTTAGCAACTTGTGTGTTATTCTGTGTTTTACCGGAAGCCAGTGTAGCTTCTTACGGTAGATGGAAATGTGGGTATGGCGCGATTGTTCAAAGATGGTGCGCACAGCATTATTCTGAGCCACTTGAAGAGATTGTATATTGGCAGCAGTGGTGCCGGACAGTAGGCTATTACAGTAATCCAGTCTGGAGTTTATCAAAGCAGAAGTGCACAATTTTCAGTTGTTATGAATAGGCAAATATAATGTATTTGCTTGTTAATAAGTCCACAGCTAGACCGGATGTTGGAGACATGAGACTTGATGGATAGTTTGTCATCCAGGATGATGCCTAAGGTTTTAACTTTCCTTTGGACTGTGATGACAGTGTCAGCAATTGTGAAATTGGCATAGTCAGGGGCTAGCTTGGACCGGGTGTTCTTGGTAGATACGATCATGAGTTCTGTTTTGTTATTATTCAAAGCCATGGAGTTGCAGGCCATCCAGGCCTGAATGGCTTTGTAGATGTTATTGATAGTTTCCACATCATTTTTGTAGTGGCTGCTGAGCTGAATGACAACCTGAGTGTCGTCTGCGTAGTTCGTATATTGTACACCCAACTTGTTTAAGAGATCCAGTAGTGGACAAATATACAAATTGAAAAGCAGAGGCAAGGGAGAGGAGCCCTGTGGTACACCACACATCTGAGAAATAGGGATGGAATGATTGTTGCCCACACAGACCCTTACCATTCGAGGACCCAAGAAGGAGGCTATCCATTCGGACACCAATGTGGAGCAGTTTGCGACCTCTCCGAGCCTTGTCACTAGCAAGCTATGATCAACAAGATCAAAGGCTGTGGAGAGGTCAAGCAGCATCAACTCGTGGCTTGGTTTGTATCTGCTATGCCAGCTAAGGTGGACTTAAGATCTAGCATGGCAGTTTCTGTGCTGTGACGAGCCCTGTAACCTGAGTGTCGAGTAGCTAAGATGTTTTTCTCTTCGACATGGGCCTGAAGTTGGATAGATGCAAGTTTGTCCAATATCTTCTGTATGAAGGGTACATTGGTTATTGGTCTATAGTTGTCTTTGTTGGAGTGGTCGAGGTTTTCTTTTTTCAATAAGGGGGTTATGCAGGTGGATTTGAGTGCAACGTGTACAATACCTTCGTCAAAGGAAAGGTTGTTCAATTTGGTAATCCAAGGGACCAAAAGATTAGTTGACTGCTTGAAAATATTGTTGGGCAGTCATCTCCAGGGCAGGAAGTGGCTTTTAGATCTTGTATAACCTTGAGCACGTCCTCTTCTGAAATAGTGAGAAAAGGAGAATAGTGGTATTTTGTCCTGGGAAATGGTGGGATGCACTGTTTATTTTGTGGGTGGTACTGGAGACACGTTATTAAGGGATTTCTTTCCTTATGGGAATTGATTATGAACAGAATACCATCATGGATGTCTTGACACCATTCAGAGTCCTTTATTATATTGTTGGATGGTGGAGGCTGGTCTTGAAATTCTGCCAGAATCTTAAACAGTTCTCCAACATTGGATTGAGCATGTATAATTCTTTTATTGTAGTGGGTGGCTTTAGCATTGGTTATGAGTTTTCAGAATTCTTGTATAGATTATTTGTAGGCGGATAGAGTGTTATCGTTGGGGTTCTTCTGCCAAGATCTTTCTAGGGCCCTTTTGTATTGTCTAGCGGATACAATTTCCTCTAAAAAAGCAGGTGTTTTTGATGGCTTCAGTTTTAATAAATCATCTTCAGGGGGCTAGTTCATTCACAATTTGTTTGATGATGAGAGTAAGATGATCAACTAGAGCAGAAGAATCAATGAAGTTGGCTAGTGGCTGCAAATTGGATGAAAGCAAAGTCAAGAACTTGGAGGCAGTGATGTTTTTCAGGTTGCACGTCAGTTTACGTAGAGGCGGGTATGAATTGAGTTTTGGTGGCGGGTTAGGCAGATTGATTTTTGCCTGTATAAGATCGTGATCGGTCCAAATACATGGTGTTACTGTGAGTTACGAAACATCAGCATTTTGTGATATAAACCTATCAAGAGTATGTCCACCTTTTTGCGTGGGTGTATTAATCCATTGTCTTAGTTCAATAAAGCTGATAGAATCTAAAAGGCTGAAGCCCACTTTGTCAAGCTGGCCATTAGCCGAATAGTTGAGATCACCCATGATGATTAGTTTTGCAGATGTGTGCTATTAACTCAAGCAATTGTTCTTCAAAAAGGGGCATGTCCTTTGGAGGTCGATAGATGGTAAGCACATTGAGGGACGTATGCGGGGATGTTTAAAGTTTTACCCCTAAGGATTTGCATCCATCAGGTGAAAGATGTGGTAGGACGTGGCAATTAAGGCTGGACTTACACATAAGTGCAACTCCAACTCCCTTGCCGTGTAGACGGTCATCCCTGTAGAGGGTGTACTCACCAGGGTTTGAAAGAGTGGCTAGGGTAGGAAGATTACAATTAAGCCAGGTTTCGGTAATACTGAAAATGTCTGGGTTACATTCATTGACATGGTCTGCTATTTCAATGCCATGTTTGTAAAGTGAGCGAGTAGTCAACAATGATAGTTACACGACTAGCAATGGTGCAATGTTGGATATTTTGTCGCTATTTACATGTATCATTTTTTCTATGCACATGGTAGTGAAAGGTACGAAAAATCGTGTATTGTGGAATCAGAGTATGAGCTTACCAGGCAAGTAAATCTGCTTTCAGTCTCTATGAGATTGGAAATACTGAGCATGAGGAAGAGAGGGTCCAGCCAGCGAGGTGACGAACTGTGGCGATGACCGGCACGTCACAGAAGCGCCAGCGCTGAAGTGCTTGGACTTCCTTTTAGAAGCCGGTGACTCTGGGAAATGTAGTTCTAGGACTACAAACACTCACACGTGAGAGTTCTTGCTTTCTGACACGCGCACACAACTAAGGCAGTCAAAGTTAATGGAATGCAGCTGTTGACGAAGCGCATATATCAAACACAACTACTTAGGTCTTGCCGAGTCTTTCAATACAACAACTTACAAAACTATCAGTTTGTGCACCTGTGTGCCAAATATGATACGAGCCTGGAGTATCTAGTTTCAAATTCAGGCTTCAGAATGAGGTAGGGACCACCCAATGGTCACAGCCAGATATGGATCTCCTTATCAACAAACCGTCTTGGATTCAGAACATTTTGGGACACTTCATCAACACTCTGAGGTCCTCTTTCCCAATGTATTCGGTATCTGTCAGGGGACAGTTCTCAGGGTCCTCAATGTGTTGATAAAATATTCCAATAATCGGATCCCCTTTTTGTGCCGTGATTAAATCAGCATCTGGGGTCTCGTTACTCCACTGGGCAGTTGAGAGTTCATTGTGAGCATTTGTCTGGAACCTAGTGATAGCAGTGACCTGGATTTCCCCCAGCAGGGGCTCAATCTCGGAGAGAACCCCCTGGATGGCACCCCTCTATTCTGGAATGACCCTTGATCTTCTTCGAATGGATGGTCATCCCACTAGAGATGACCAGATCATCAATATTTTCAATTAGCTTGCCATGTTTGAGAGGTTTGTTATTAGCACATAGCATGCCTCTGGTTTTCCAATTAACCAGGTGCTCCACAAACCCGTTCCGGGCATAATCTGAATCAGTGATTATGACCAGTCTGTGGAGTTGGTGTTGGACGGCAGTGAGGATGGTCTGATGAATTGCCATCAACTCTGCCACCTGACTACTGCACGGATTGATTTTGTACCCGGCGGAGGGTTCCGTGGCATCATTCACCCAGGCATTCCCAACACCGGCCACCAGTTCCTTTTCCCTGTTGTTGTCAACATGATTGGAGCACCCGTCCACATAAACTGTGGGCATTCCCTCACACTTTTCTTCTTCATGGACTTTGTGCGGGGAATTCAGGTACGCCTTCATGTTGTCCTGGATTTTAAGACTTTCATCCTCGAGACAGTTTTCTCTGGCACAATCGTGCAAGTCAGCCAGACCTTGCGCGATGGTCCATATCTGACCTCCACAGGAAAGCCATACATTGACGGAATCCAGGAAGTAATTCTGGAATTACTCACATTTCCGGCCCAGATTCTGTCATTTGGAGGTATTGCAAAGGCTGGTGTGGAGTTTCCACTATGATGTGTTCCCCCTGGATGAACGGGCAGTAATTCTTCAACGCCCACACCATTGCCAGGAGTGCCTTCTCTCACTCGTTGAATTTTTCCACCACACAGGATAAAGTCTTACTTGCATAGGATATGACTTTATTGACCTTGTCATGCTTTTGATATAATACTGCCATCAAGCATGCATTTGAGAACCCCGTCTCCAAGAAGAACTCCTTGTTTTTGACAGGGTAAACTAGACAAGGCGCTTGTGAGAGGCTTCTTTTGAGTTGCTTTACTGCCTCGGCTTGTTCTGGACCCCACTCCCACTTGACCCCCCCATTCAACAGATGGATCAGGGGTCTTGTGATCTCTGCGTAATCCTCAATGAACTTCCTACTGTAATTAGTCAGTCCAAGGAGGCTTCTTAGCTCACTCAGCGTTGTGGGGTCTTTTGGTTTTAGGATTGCTTCCACTTTCTTCTCCTGGGGACGGTGATCCTCAGGAGCTATCTCATGCCCCAATAAGTTGACACGGGTCCTGCACCACAGGACCTTTTGAAAGGACAGTTTTGCTCTGGCAACCCTCAACTGGGTCAGAACATAACAGATTTCCCCTATATGTTCCTTCACAGTTGAGATTTTTATCAGGACATCATTCACATAGGCGAGGTTACCCCTTTCACCCAAGTCGGGCATGGTCTTATGTAGGGAGATGTTGAATTTGTTCCTGGAGTTGATGTATCCAAAGGGAGTCTGGGGCCACGTGTACTGCTGCCCCGAAGGTAAAGGCCAGCTTGTATTGGTCCTCCTTACTGACGGGCATGGTCCAGTATCCATTTGTCAGGTCAATGGCAGCGTATACCTTTGACCCCTGGATCTGGGCCAGCCCCATGTCAATGTAGGGGAGAGGCTGTCAGGACAGAAGGACCATTTATTTAGCTCCCTAAGGTCTGCGCAGAGTCTCCATTGGTCATTTGGTTTTAAATCCCCAGCACCGCATTATTAAAGATGCTGTGGACTGGACAAATGATCCCACGGGACTCAAGGTTTTTGATGATTTCCGTCAAGGAATCCATGGATGCGAGAGGCAAGCGATATTGCTTCACAAGCACTGGAGTCATTCCAGGTTCCTTGGGAATTGTTGTTATATGGATTTTGGTGCGACCACACTCATACGAATCCACAGCAAAGAGATTTTGAAAATCTAAGAACACCCGTTTCAACTTTTGCTCCGGAGTCTCACAAGTGTCAGCTAGGCTGACCCCCTCTTCAACCATTTGCCTGAAGCCTGGAAAGACTTCCAGTTTTGCTATCTCAGTGGCCTCCTCCAGCTGGGTGGAGATGTCTCAGGTTAGAGTGTTGACTTGGACAGAGGGTTTCAGGTAGGAGAGGCAGTCATCGTGGACCTGGAATATCACCTCATTCTGCCTGATGTCACAAGTCACCTCTTCCTCCCCAAAAGGACAAGAAGAATACACCAAGAAATTCCCGCCTTGCTGGGTCACGATCCTGTCTGGTGGTATGTCATTGTCACTGCCATTCTCATTGTCAAAGCAGTCATTGGGGATTGGTCCTATCAGTTCATTTCCTAGATCCATGGAAAAATGTTGGTCATCAACCACCATTCCAATAATGGTGCCTGCGCCCAGAGTGATACTCCTAGGGTCGCTGTTATCCATCATATGCATCAGGAGTTTGCAGTTTCTGTCCTCTTTTAATTTTTAATTCAAGTAGGACTAGTCGGGTCTGTCCTGGGATGGTGACTTCTTCTCCAATTTGAACTTCAACTGCATACGGCAGCAATAGGGCTGACTGAAATGCTTTTTCTGAATCATCAAAATCCATAGGATTGCCCCCTAGTCAAGACCAGGCTTTGTAATGTATCAGGTCCAAATTAATGGCAAACCAATTGAGAATGTCACTGCCTAAACAGAATGCAGCAGGGACATCTTGCGCGACCCAACAATTATGTTCTATGCTTTTGTTACCTATAGAATTTTTGAGCATACACCTGCTAGGCAGGAGATGTTTGGAATTGGGAGTTTCCAGGTCCATTTCCCACTTACTGATCAATTTAAATGTGTGATTGGCTGGATCTTTTGGGAGCTCTCTGAACGTGGCTTCGCTGATGAAGCTCTTTCCATTGTTCATGCACACTCAGGCGAGAACAGACTCTTTACCCTCATTTAACTGAATAGGGAGGAACAACTGTTCTCTAACTTTCTGAATGTCAGCTAAACCTTGAGCTGGTTTCTCATTACTTTTGACTATAGGATTGGGGTTTGCAGATTGTGAATCACTATAACATTTCAAAGTATTTCCTTCCACTGTGGAATGCCACTTAAAACTGGAAGGAAGTTGATTTTCAAGAATGGAGAGGAGTTCCCATCACCAGTTTGTTGTCCTACAGCAATTATTCTAATGTCAGGTATTTTATTATTTTGAAGGCGAAACTTAGTTTGATCTGATTTTTGTTCAACCATGTGGCATGTGCCATTTAGACTAACATGGTTGACACTCTGTTTTAATTTTATTGGCCTGCGAGTCTGTGTGCAGAGTACCTTGTTCACACAGTCTATTACAGGAGACAACCTACGAAGGATGTTATTCCTTAATAGACAGGGGGTTCCCTCTGGAGCCACGACTATGACCGGGTGCTTCATCTTGTGTCACCCAATTTTTTATTTCCAAATCCGCTCTCCCGTCGACAGAGATTTCATTCCTGTCGAAGTTCTGGAGTTGTCCAGGAAGAAGGGTGAGAGGGATCTGATATCTCTCCCCCCTTCCTGAATTTAGCTGATCAAAGGCCATTTTTGACAGAAGAGTGGCTTGGGATCCAGTGTCCACCAGTGTTGAAAATGTACATTGCCTTTGCACTTGGACCGGGGCATAAAATCTACCCTCCTTCTCCTCAAGTGGGCAAAGGTAATGTGCATTTTGGGCAAGCTGGGTGGTCATTCTCTTTATTTTGGACTCTGACACTGTGGCATTTTGGACAATTTTATGTGTCAGAGTCTGGGGTTCTGTAATAAAAATGTGACATCCTGAAATAGTGGACATTTTGGAATCCTCTGTTTCCCTTAGCTCTGTGCTGCTCCCGTTTACCTGGTGGCAGTCACTACAACCAGTTTGTGGGGAGGATCTCGCCACTACTATTTTCTTCTCAGCATAACAATTCTGTGGTTCAGGGACGGGTGACCCTGCATCAGTCCCCACACCCACCCAGTCTTCATTTAGATCTCTTGGGACCCATTTTTGTTTGGGAGGAGCTCCCCCATCTCTGGCAGAGAAGATTGTTTTCCCAGAATCCTCTAAGGATTTTTCCCCTTCAAATTGGAGGACACTAACTTCCTCCCCAAAATGGGCCTTTTTGAGGTCTGTATTTCTCTTACACACCCTCTGTTCCCTGGGTTTCAGATTTTCTGGGGCAGGAGATTTTTCTTCCGATTCCGGGATGTCCAGGGGATTTTAACGGGAGAGGAAGGAAGCTTCCTCTAGGGCTTTTCATTCACCTTCCCCTGTGCCTCCTCTAAAACCGGTGAATTGTTGGGGTTCTCTCCCCGTCATAGTTCTGGGGTGCCAGACCCTTGGTTTGTGGGGTTCTGAGCCGCCATGTTCCTCTGAGGATTTTGTTGAGCCCTCAACATGTGACCCAGATCCTGGGTGAGGTTCTGGACCTGGCGCTCCAGTTCGGACACCTGTTACGGCTGGTACGGGGTCTTTGCTCATACCTCGGTTGTTCACGGGAAGGGTATATTCCTTCTCCCGTAGTACCCTGGAGATGGTGTATTTTGGTAGCTCTCCCCCCTTCACCTCCCCTCTCCCGGATTAGGTTGTCTGGGCTCCTGAAACTGGGGAAAGAAAGGAGGGTTGCCCTGCAGGTTGGGGTTCTGAGGGTACTGGGAAAGAAACTCAACCCGGGATTTGGGGGATTACTGCCCTCCTAAAGGAAGTTAGGAGGGAAGTTTCCTGAGGGAGTACTTACCTGGTGGGACCCCCCTTTGGGCTGGAGGAGTCCATACATACCCCAAGATAGGCTGGTTGCCCTTGTACCTGAGGCTTATATACTCAGGAGAATTAGGGGTCCCATTAGTAGGATTACCTCCCTGATTGCCATCTGTTTGTGATTGGCCTGAAGGCCTTCTTGGCCTCTGGTTTGGGATTGGTGCATTTTTAGGCTCCCCCATTTCTAGGTCTAAAATGGGGGCAACCTTCACCTCCGCTACCTTAGCAGCAGCAGGGGTGTTGGCTGGTTTGGGGTTTTTGGTCTGATTTTTATTTTCTGCAGTTTTTTGGACTTCATAAATGCGGGTCGCCTGCTCTATTACCCAGTCCAGAGATCTTTTATCGTGGAAATCCCTCACCAACTGGGTCATAATATACTTTGGGAGCACATGAAAGTAGGTAGTTATAAACTCCCTGCTATCTGTGCGCACCCTCCTAGTGGTTTGTGCAAAGGCGCGTTTTAGCTCCTGCACAAATTCTCGTGGGGCCTGATCTTCCTTGTACTGCAAATTGTAGGCTGTTTTGCGAGCCTCTTTGGGGTTTCTGTGGGCGGAAAAGTATTTCAATATGGCCGCCCTGTAGGTGGACCATCTTGAATGGTTCTGGTCCTCCAGTGCGGCAAAGAAGCTGGAGTGCTCTGGAGAGAACGTCCACTTAGCATTCTCCATACAGTTCTGGTGGTCTTTAAGGTGAAAAGTGTCCATCATTTGCTCATAGAGTTATAAATGTTCCCAGACAGAATATTTTGCGTTTTTGTGATATGTGGATATGAAACTCCTAATGGCCTTCATCTGCCTAATGTGGTCTTTTTCCATAACTCTCTTAAGTTTCTTTGCCTTCTTTGGCTTAGTCACCAGAGTCCACTCGCCCTCAGACTCATAGGCGATACTGTTGGAGGGCCCCTCCTGATCTTCTAGGCGCTCCCTGATTCTTTGAGCTTGGGAAGGGCTTGCAGAATGGTTGGGCCTAGTTTCTACTCCCCGGTGGCACACAGGAGAATAGTCTTCTGACTCCTCCCTGCTTCCAGGGTTGGCAGAGGATCCCACCATTGCCCTGATTGGGTGGAGGTCTTCAAAATGCTCTTTTTGGGCCTCATTTTATTTGAATTTTCTACAAATTGAAACAACTGGTCTCTTGAAAGGTAGTTTTCCTGTGGATCTAATTCCCTGACTTTCTACTTATAGGAGACTTCCTTGTCAGAGACATCAGCCTTAATGTTTTGGTATCTATACTGGGACGCCCGTCCATCAATTTCTGGGGGGCACTGACCTGTCCGATCCATCATACTAAACCTATTTAATTCCTCTGGCCTCATGGTTCCTAGTCCATATGAACCAGTAGACAGGAAGTCAGCGGTGTTCAATGTATTAAACGGGTTTGAGTCCCTTAGTACGGAGGTCATCATACTATGATCAGAGGTTGCCCGGTCCCTCTCCACCTGTTCGGGGTCCCTCCAGTTGGTATTAGATCTAGAATACTCTTTCTCCAACCTTGCTAGTTTTTCCTTCTCAGCTCCTATCCCTTGATAATAGGCAAAAATCTGAGCCTTTTGATCAGCTATCAGGGTTTTACTGGCCTCTATGACCCGCTCTTGAGCTGCTACTTGTTTGTGGAGCCCATCATTCTCCTCACAAAGGGCTTCATTATCTCGTTGTGCTGCCTGTATAGTTTGGGCACCATGAGCCAACTTTTGTTGTAGGAGGTGAGCCTCCCTTTTCTACACATTTAGAGCCTCTATGGCCTGCTCTAACTCGAGTTCCATTTGTCTCCTATGTCCCATTAATTTATCATAGTCTTCTTTTAGGCCAGTCTGTCCCTGAAGCCCTGACCCCCTTCTTTCCAGATTGGTTTTTAATTTACTCATTTCCTGGTGGAGGGCCTCTTTCTCCTGATACAGAGCGCCCCTTTGTTCCGCCAGGTCATCCCTTTGTTGTGTTATGGCGCCTAATTCTTGGTGCTCTTCATCAAATTCTGCTTGGGAGTGGAGGTCTCTCCTAATTAATTTATTATTTTCCTCTTGCAATTTTTTTATCCGATCTTGTAGAGTAACTATATACTCTGTGCAGGCACTAATATAGTTTATTTGTTGATTTACAACCTTTCTCCCTACTCTCCTCTTTCAATGCATCTAATTTGGTCTCTTGGTCTACATCATTCTGCTGTTGGAGAAACAAGTACTCTTTTAGCTTTTGAATGTAATTTCCAGACTCTGCCTCAAAAATCTTGGCTCTTTTGCAATTTTTGATCCGCTAATTTAAGTTCAGTCTGGATTTGAGCTAAAAGTTCGGATTGATTTTGCGCAAGAGTTGTATTTCCTTCATGCTTTTCCTGCATCACTCCCATATGCAGATACATATAGGCCGCAATTCTGACAATTTTGATCTGCTCCTCTTTAATTTTCAGAGTCATGTATAATTCACTCAAAAACATCAGAAAAACCACAAAAGATTCCAGGACTCAGCGCCAATAGTAAAGGTTGTTTACTAGCATGAACTGTATCAGTCGTAGCTATATATACAGAAAGAAGCCCTCTACTTTAGAACGCGTTCGGCTCCCACAAGCCTTTGTCAAATCAGGGCTATGTCGGTTCAAACAAACATATTATTATATTGAAGTATTACCATTCATACCACAATTTTAAATTGCATATAGCATGTCAAGTTAGTAGTTTGCAAACATGCATGCCATTGGTTTAGACAGAGAAACAAGGGTTGGTGAAGGGGAGGATTGATTGGGTTCAGAAAACATCACAGAGATCACAAACATGAAAAAACAAACATGTATGGAGAAAGAAAATCAAAAAGTACCCATTAGTACAATTATAGAATTAAGGAGAATCCTGACTTAAAAAACTAAAAAACACATTAGAGAATCTGTTTACCCAACGTAATTCTGAAAAAATCCGTATGACAGTTGTCCGATATACAGTAATGGGGACAAATCCCAATGACAGAAACTCTAGAATTGAAGAGTTAAAAATAACCCCAAATTAGTCTAATAATATAATTGTCAAACGGTCACCCATAGTGATATTAAGGCAACCTATATCAAATGTGGAGTGGATACCTATACAGGTCCTGGTCCCCATACCTTTTAATACTGTGGGGTAGCTGCTAATATTATACTTTCATAGCCAAATGCTCTAACTTGAACGATACCAAAATCTGACATAAAAATAAAAATAAAATTGAGAGGTGACTATCCTCCATATAATCTAGTGCCCATTTTGTTTTGGTTAGCGCGGCATTCAAGCCCCGAATATTATACATGTAGGCACTCGAATTAGCGGTCCAATGCCCATTATGTTACATTTTACACGGCAGTCCTGCCAGGAAACATTACAAATATAAACACTCGCACTAGCGTGTGTGCGAAGTGAGATGAGAGCATTTGCTTTCAGCGAGTGTGTGCGAGGTGAGATGAAAGCATTTGTATTCAGCGAGTAAGTACAGATTATTTACTTACTGTATTCCTCCGGTTTCACTCATGTCGGCTGCTCAAAATGCGAAGGCAGCCGGCGCCATTTTGAATATCATTAAAGAGGCTTTAGGAAACCATGGTAACGCGTCAAATTGTTGCCATTGGAGCCTCTCTAGTACTTGCTCACCATAGCTAAGGAGTTCAGCGGCCACTAATGCCGCCATGCTGGAATGGTAAAAACCAAAAACAAAAAGACATGCACTCGCGCGTTAGCACAGTGCTTCCCAAACTCCATTATCACAATAATTGTAATGGGCGGCTACCACGGCCCCCATAATAATACATAATCGAATGAGACTGAGCCTAATTTAGCGGCTAAAATCTCCCAGCATATAAGTAGTGGGCGGTCCCCACGACTCTAAAAATAAAAAGTATAATACAATTAGAGTGAGCCTATTTACTGGCTGAAATCTCCCAACATATCACTTGCTTCTATGCGAATTATGCCCCATATGCAAAAGGCAATATAATGCATAAAGTCCCAAGGTGTTATAACACAAAGTCACTAGCAAAACATTTTTTCTTTAGGTATTTAGATGTGTGCTAGACCCCACATAACCTAATGTTGGGCTAAAATATAGCACCAACCCTGCATTTTAGTCGCCGGTTCCCATAAGTTACCCGTTACTCCACTAGCAATACAAGGGAATACTTATCTTTGCACAAAGTGTACGTGCATTCCATCAGTAAATTAGCTATAACATATAGAGCCGCTAAATTAGGCTCAGTCTCATTCGATTATGTATTATTATGGGGGCCGTGGTAGCCGCCCTTTACAATTATTGTGATAATAGAGTTTGGGACGCACTGTGCTAACGCGCAAGTGCATGTCTTTTTGTTTTTGGTTTTTACCATTCCACCATGGCGGCATTAGTGGCCGCTGAACTCCTTAGCTATGGTGAGCAAGTACTAGAGAGGCTCCCATGGCAACAATTTGATGCATTACCATGGTTTCCTAATGCCTCTTTAATGATATTCAAAATGGCGCCGGCTGCCTTCGCATTTTGAGCAGCCGACGCGAGTGAAACCGGAGGATTAGAGTAAGTAAATAATCTGTACTTACTCACTGAATACAAATGCTTTCATCTCACCTCGCAAACACTCGCTGAAAGCAAATGCTCTCATCTCACTTCGCACACACACTAGTGCAAGTGTTTATATTTGTAATGTTTCCTGGCAGGACTGCCGTGTAAAATGTAACATAATGGGCATTGGACCGCTAATTCGAGTGCCTACATGTATAATATTCGGGGCTTGAATGCCGCGCTAACCAATACAAAATGGGCACTAGATTATATGGAGGATAGTCACCTCTCAATTTTATTTTTATGTCAGATTTTGGTATCGTTCAAGTTAGAGCATTTGGCTATGAAAGTATAATATTAGCAGCTACCCCACAGTATTAAAAGGTATGGGGACCAGGACCTGTATAGGTATCCACTCCACATTTGATATAGGTTGCCTTACTATCACTATGGGTGACCGTTTGACAATTATATTATTAGACTAATTTGGGGTTATTTTTAACTCTTCAATTCTAGAGTTTCTGTCATTGGGATTTGTCCCCATTACTGTATATTGGACAACAGTCATACAGATTTTTTCAGAATCACGTTTGGTAAGCGGATTCTCTAATATGTTTTTTAGTTTTTTAAGTCAGGATTCTCCTTAATTCTATAATTGTACTAATGGGTACTTTTCGATTTTCTTTCTCCATACAGCTTTGTTTTTTTATTTTTGTGATCTCTGTGATGTTTTCTGAACCCAATCAATCCTCCCCTTCACCAACCCTTGTTTCTCTGTCCAAACCAATGGCATACATGTTTGCAAACTACTAACTTGACATGCTAAATGCAATTTTGAATTGTGGTATGAATGGTAATACTTCAATATAATAATATGTTTGTTTGAACAGACATAGCCCTGATTTGACAAAGGCTCGTGGGAGCCGAAACACGTTATCAAGTAGAGGGCTTCTTTCTGTATATATAGCTACGACTGATACAGTTCATGCTAGTAAACAACCTTTTCTATTGGCGCTGAGTCCTGGAATCTTTTGTGGTTTTTCTGATGTTTTTGGACGGTATGGGCTTAATATCCGTCTGAATCCGGTGACCAGCGACAAGTAAACATGAATCTGTGAATCTAATTTTTCAACACGTGGTAAACAACAGTGATTTTAAGGAGTCGCCTGCGTGAGCAACTTTGCAAATAAGCCCCACAAATTTCTATAATTCGCTCAAAGCTTGGTTTAATAGGCCACCATCTTGTCATATATCCATGCCTATGGCGGTGACCTGTTGCGTCATTTCTTCTATCCAGACTTTTTCATCTTGTTCTGGCCATTCCCCCTGACAAATAATTTGTGCAGAAGGTGCTCCCTAGCTATATTGATCTCTACAGTGGCCATTCTGGAAAGTGTTCTTTCTTTATTAATTTATTTCTGGAAGGGTAATCTGTATTATATTGCTTTTTGTCTATTTTTGGGGTTCATTTAGCTATCATTTTATACATATGCCTGGTACTTAAGATTTTTATTTTGGGCAGGCGCTTCCACAGCATAACACAGTGTTCCAGCCACAGAAGGTATTCCTACCTTGAAGGTTAGTCTGCTGAGTTAGGCTGTCACCGGTGAGCAAACAAACTCAATCCCCGACTCGAGCACCCGATTTGTTAAGGATTCCAATCTGATGCCACACACTGGACCAGGACACTTGGTCTTAGCCTGGGATGTGGTGCTCAATAGGAATGCTTTCTCTTTAATTTCAATGAATTCAAAGTGAGCCGGTACCCGACCCATCTCACCCCCCATTTTACAAATACCCTGGGTCACAATGGACCATGAACCAGGCCGGTTGGTGAAAATACAATATTTATTTATTTTTAAAATAAAAATAAAAAAAATCACACAACTTTTAACATTGGGAAGCAATCACCAATGGGGTGATAATGACAATGGGAATATTGTCATGCCAACCTCTCCGCCCTCTCCACCGGGCTCTGTTGTGAAACCCAAACGTTCCTGTTTCCCGGCTTCCTCAGCCTTGAGAACGGCTAGACCGTTCTACCCTCAATGGAAGTTATCTCGGCGGCGCTAATCCAAATACATGGATCACATGACTAACGCGAAGACGCTTACTTTCACGTGTGTTCCTCTATTTAACGAAGCAGAAGTCTTGCAACCGCGCTTCCGATCGTTTGTTACTCATTTCGCGTTCCGGAGCTTACTTCTGCTGTTAGCAGACGTTTACTACTTCCTAAGGTACGGTTGCATTCCCGCGTTCCGACGCATTTCCCGGCAACTTCCAGCTTTTCTTGAGCTGCCTGTTTTCTTCCACTTCCGCACGTGGTTCTTCACTCCTCGTTCTAACGGAGTCCCATGCTGCATTGCTGCTCCACTCCGCAGCTTCCTATTGCTGTATAGAGACTTCGGCTGTCTACCAAGGCAGCACCCACACCCTGCAGATTACGGCTCTGCCTCCATCTACCAAGATCCTGCGCTCATCAAACTTCTACTGTCTTAAGAACTTGTACTTCCTGGATCAAGATTCTCATACTCTACTTCTACACGTGCACTGGAGTCTGGACGCTTTCCTGTGTGTGCACCAACCCGTCTAGTGCGGCCCTCGTTCCGCTCGGGTTAGATCCCTCACTACCCTTTCCTTGCCGTTGTTTCCTTGGATTCTTTGGACTTCTTGGGATTTCCTTGGCCACACATCCAGGTTTGCTTGGCCACACATCCAGATTTCCTTGGCTACACATCCAGGTTAGTGGGTTCAACATAGGTTCTTATTGTCCTTCATTTCAATCATCATTCTAAATTCGTTCCTCTTTATCAACAGCCTGGTGAATTTTGGTCCACTCACACCCTTCCCACTAATAGCTCTATCTGACTGTGGGTTGTACTAGTCAGAGAGTGACATTAGTTAGAAGGTTCTCTTTTGATACACTACGCCTTACCTCTGACATCTTCCGGGGGAAGAAGACTTCGAGTGTATCCTTTATTGTTACCAGTCTGTATCCTTTTACGAGAACCTTTTGAATCATTCTCCTGTATCCATTGTGCTTCAGTTCTTAACAAATGTAAGCAATGCACTTGGTTAACCTTCTAGTAGAACATACCCAAAGCACAAGTGAATAAGAGGCAAAAACCCCTTGCAAAGGCCTAAAATAACACTCGGATTTTGAAAAATAATTAATTATATGTGTGTTTAAATAAAGATATACATGTGTTTTATCACAGTATCAGGGATGTTATATCACTATCAACCAAAAAGCACAGTTCCCAAAACAGATTGAAATTGAAAACCAAGTGCAAACAAATTCACACATGGAAAAGTTAAACTTTTTCTAGTTTGCCGTTTTAAATGCCAGAACATTTCTTTTTTTTAAAACAGGTAAAAAAACACTGAATCGGAATGCGTTTTTTGGCAGGGAAAGAGATGCACAGCACATGGACACTATAGAAGTGAAAAGAGGGCTATAGCTGGTGACTGGAGAGAGATTTGGAAGGTACAATGAGGTTAGTTTTTAGGAAAATAGAGCCATTCACAAGAGAAAAATCGCTTTTAAAAATGAAAGGTACATTTTGCTTAAACTAAATTATTTAGACTGTATTGTTAAAGAAAGCCACGTTACGTTCAAAGATTGATTTGCGACGTCAACCTTTTCCCGCCGGGTTCTGATCTATGTAGGAATTAATTTAAATTACCCCAAATATTACTAATGAGTTATGAGGTGAATGAAAGAGTTGTGCTAACACTAGTAAACAAGAACAGGGTGCACAGAAAATTAGAACAGTCTATACAAGTTATCATGGTATGGATAGGGTTGCTTGTGTTATGGGACGGGGGATACACACATTCCGTTCTTAAATTTGGGATTAGGAACAGTCAACTAGGTTCTGGACTCCAGGGCTGGGGTCACAAAGTTGGGGCAGACTCTCCTAGCAGACTCTCCTAGCAGAACAACAGCTGGGCCTGTCTGGTCACCAGATAAACAGGACAGCTGGATGGCAGGGTTGCAGCGGGCATGCAGTTAGTGGGCAAAAAGCCAGGCTGGTCTCAGGATGCTTCCCAAAAGAAGACCACAGCTTATCCCTTTGGTTATTGGAATTTTTAGTGGGATTTCAGGATTGAGGCCTTGCTGAGGTGGTCAGCGATGCTTTGGCCTTGCAGTGGAATCTGGAATCAGCGATGCTTTGGCTTTGCAGTGGAATCTGGAATCTGGCAAGATGAACGAAGAAGATCAGGATTGCAGGCGCAGGAAATTCAGGAAAGCGTGTGTGTCCAGAGTTCTGTCAGCCAACCTTTTTATAGAGCTGTTAGGCAGAATCCTGCGCAGTATCCTTAGGGACCAGTACACACAATTAAGACTACAGATGGCAATACAAGTTTTACCTTTGGTACAAGCCTGTACTACTATGTCATAGTAGTAGCAGAGCAGCCAGGCTTATCTCAAGAGTATATGAGCAGTAGCAGAGATTACACAAAGGGACCACAATTACTGTGACTCAAGCAAACACTGACTCAAGGTTTCAGGTAGAAAAATATAAGTACATTTATTTTTAAACCATTCGTTATAAACACAACACTTCTATTAATTCAAAACCAACATGAAAAATATACTACAACCAACCAATTCATTTTGGGACACTCTAATCCAAGGTAAGTACCCTGTGTTTTAACGGACCGGTGTTGCGAAACAAGAGACGTTACCGGGAATACACTTGCAATCACTTTTTGACGGTAATGACAGTTTGGTCTTACTAAAGAAATGCGTATCCGCAGCAAGAATTGTTACCGGGGCAAAAACACACTTAGCACCTGGGTTAACCAGAGAGAGTAGGGGGCAAAAATAATAGGCAATACTTTTGTCAAGGCCAACAGAAGCAGAGAACACTATTTGACGGAAATTCAAGGGTCAATAGGCCGGAGCCAGTGTCAAGTGGAACCGGATTCCTGTTGTCGAGATTCACACAGTCGGACAGTTCGAGATTCAACATTGCCAGGAGTACTTAGATATTGTCAACAGAGGAAGCAAAAGTTATAAGGAGGGAAGACAAGGCCAAGCCTTAGAGATGAAGAAAAGAGATTCACCCTAATTCCTCAAGCAGAACACAGTACCTTATTCAACAGAGAAGCTGGTGCCCTGGCAGTTGTTCCTGTTGGTTTCCCGCAGACCCACCATTCCTGGAACTTTGGTGTGAAGGAGGACGTCTGGAGGGCTCTGCACCACACAGGGATGAAGCCGGCAGCAGCGACGATGAATAAAAGGGGCGCTCTTTAAAACAGGAGCGGCTCCTCAGATGGCTATCTGGACCACTACAGCTGTGTGCAGCGATTTCGACCAAGAAGAGGATCCCCTGGCTGTGGAAGATGAGCTGGTTATCCCCACTAAACTTAATGGAAGAAGACTCCGGATTGGATCTTCTCTGGTCGTCGAAGGGTAGATAGCTCAAGACTGCAGCAGGGCTTCACCGGGATGGGGTATTGCAGCAGCCATCTTCTTCTCCATTTCTCTTCGGTTCCTTGTAGTTCCAGTGGCAACTCTGAATTTGAGCCCAAGAGACCTGCCTTGTATGCAAATATCCCCCATTCACACAGCCTGGCTGTCAATCACGCAGCAGGGGGGTTGTCCGGCCCGGACAACCACCTCAGCCAATCATGGCAAAGTGCGACTTGGGTTTCCTAGGATACCCTGTGCAGGGGGTGACTACACCCCTCCCTCACATTCAGCCCACCTAGACACCCAGGTGCCTGCAGGAGGGCTTCTGAGCAGAAGCCCGCCAAAAGACAGTGAACAAAGGAGGTAAACCGGGTTTGCCACGCAAAGTAAAACACAAGAAGGACTTTAACAAAAAGAAATGGCGAATAAACCCGACCGGAGCCAAAAGAAAAAGTATTTGGTCAGCGGGTTTAAGTTCGAGGCTAATATAATAGCCTAAAACAATACCACGTTTATATAGTATAATCGAGGTAGAAAAGTTAGGGTAGATACCACTGCCACCAGCCAAGTCTAAATATTAAAAGAGCGAAACATTGCTCTAGGAGGTACAGATACAAAGGGATACGAAGTAACCCTTTCCAGTACTCCATGGAAGATGGGGTGTACTGGATCTGTGGTAAAATTAATGGCAACTTTACCCTTTTCTGGGGGACAGTAGTCAGCCCCAGAAATGGAGTCAGTGGGAAGTCTAAAAGACAACCTTGTGTCACTGCACTGAAGGTGCTGTGTAACACACAAAAGAAGGGGACTACTCAAGTGGTGTACTTCAGAGTCCACAATCATAAAAACAGGTAAAGACACATGGCAAAACATGGGAAAGAGTGGGGGAAAGGCTCACACTCTTACCAAGTGAAGAAAATAAAGTCCGGAAGTCCAGCAAAGTTGCTGGGGGACTCAATAGGTGAGGGAAATTAGCCATAAATGAGAATTTTCCCTAATAAGAGCATGGTGACATCATAGAATTATATTGTAGGGCAGGCTTAGCTAAGCATGCCTCTAAATAATTGGATTGGTGAGGGGTGATAGTTACCGCCTTCCTCTCAGCTGGTTGGGTTTCAAGGGCATGATGTCAGATTTATGATGTGAGTTTTATAATGTCCAGAACCTCCCACAGTTACTTTAGATAAAATCCAGTTTTTCCATACATGGCACATTTGTACACTTGGGGCCTTTTAACAAATGACGTAAGCAGGTTACATATTTTATGCAGAACATGCCAGTCCAAATCTCTAGTTTGTGAAACATTGTTTCACCCTTCTAATAATTTTTAGTCATTTTTAGTGTGAAATATTTGGCCTAAAATTCTATAACTTTATATGTATGCATGGATTATCATTAGGCATATCAGTATTGATTTTCACATTGGCATCAGGTACACTTTCCGTGGAATAGCCAATGCTCTGCCATTTCTGTTCCCAAGATGGCAGTGAAGGCTACAACGTCTTAAATTAAAACCCACAAAATTACATTAGAATGGTTAACTTTTTACATACCTGTGAATTTCTGTTGCAAAAATAACCATCTCCAAAGTTTCTTAATAAAATAGTCTTTTGAAACAAATGGGCATCCTTTGTCTTTCACTGGGACCAGTATTTTCTCTTCGGCTCCCACCAACTGACCAACTGTCAGTTGAGCCCAGTGTGGGAGGGTGTTTCCCAGTTTAACTGAAGGTTTGTGGCCCCCTCCACGTCACAGGTTGGTGTCCCATGACATCCATTGTAAGAGGCCTCAGCCCGAAGAAAGTCTGCCAAGGTAGCAATTAGCACTTGTGTGTTCGAGCATCTACTGTGAGGGGCCTTCTGTTGCTGGCAACCCCCAAGCAGAAACCTGTTTGGGGCTGATTTCCCCCATGTAGCCAATGCAATTTAATTCCTTATTTTAATTATTTTTTTATTATAAAGCAGAATAAAGCATGTTGAATATGATCGCCCATATATGTTTCACAGCACAAAACCCCTTCACATTGCTAGATAAGGGCAGGGCCTTATCCAACAAACAAGTATTTTTCTTTATTTGCAAAAGTAGATTTAAACATGTGGTTACTGCTGATATTTTCCTTGCAAATTCGGTTTGTCTATTCCCTCTGAATTCCCCCATTTTTCTGGAGCAAGAGTTAGTTTCTTGTGTGCAGCACTTTGTTTAAATATAGATGCACTGAAACGCACCCGAAGAGAGTAAAAAACCTGTTATTCTCAGTGGATTGGTCTCAGTCAGAAACAGCTCGAGCATCCTCCTGCAGCCTTAATCCGGCAGCAGCAAAACTAACAAACTGTGCTGAAATTCTGTCAACCTACCTCAATAAGAGTGCTAATCCTCATCATAGAGATCTGATTTTGCGCTTCAAATGTAACATTGTGCGTATTAAGGAAGTACTGTTAAAATATGGGACTAATGATGACATCTGCCACTTATGCCACAAAGAAGCAGAAACCCTGCGTCACTTAACTTTAGTCAGTAAATAATTTTCAGTGGAATGAATTCAGCTAGTACATGATGTGTTAGAACCAGCGTGCGGGCCTGGACGCTAAACTATGGTGGAAAGCACTACAAGATAACCCAAACCAAAATATATCCAGACGAATTGGTAGCTTCCTGGAACTAACGTTAAAAAAACTGGAAGCATTTTAGGAACATGCTAAAGGAAAAGCCTGTTAATCACTGTGTAATTAAAGCTTATACTCACATCCAGGCCAAAGAGTTAAAATAAATGGACAAGGAAATAACTACCATCGGACGATGGCCTGGCTGTGATGAGGAGGAAAAAATGTGTATAGCAAAAGTTTGTGTGTTTTTACACTATATGCTAAATAAAAGAAAATAAAAGAAATAGATGAACTGAACTTGACAGTCCCAGAAAGCCAGGGCCTTTTTGACAGATTGATCTTTAATATTTTGTACCCCAAAAGTAAAGCGCTTCCCGTATAGCTGAAGTAAAGCTTCCTTTGAACTCTTCAGAGCTGAACAACAGCCTATCATTCAGGGATACTGTTCTTGTCTGCTGGAGCACAATGTGAATGTGGATAAGCATGGCAAGGTCTCATTAATAAATGTAGTATGATGAGGAACAGAGGAAAAGAGCATCAGAGCGCCATCATTTTTAAATGTAAATATTTCCCCTTTTCAACTGGGAACTTTGTGCTTGCAGCAAAGCAGTGCTGCTTTTTGCACTCCACTTCTTTTGTACGTAAGAAACACACTGGCAGGCTTTCTCAGTGTGCCCCCTTGTTCCATACTGCCCAATAGGTGCTTGGCAAGATAGTGCAGCCATCTTTTTGTAGCTAAAAAATGCAGTTTTGGTGTGAGGCAATGGTGCTCACAGGAGCCAGCGCAGCCATTTTGCTGCTTATGCTGAAGTGCAGCTTGGTTATGGATAGGAGTACTGCTAAGTGATTAAATATATCCACAGTAAGCACACCTTGTTGCCAACAGCTGAAGACACACAACCTACTGAGAAAAATGAAACATGGTGGAACAACATCCAGCACGCACGCCATGTTAAACAAAATCAAAACTCTTCAGCTCAAAATGAAATCCCAGTTTGACAATTTGCCCAAAATTACACCATAACCACCTAAGCCGCCAACTACCCTGCTAGTCCCAGACACCCCTACTGGCACATACAAACCCACTCCTTTTGCATTCAGAGAAGTCACCATCCCTGAAGTCCTCACGATCATGAAGCGCACCAAACCATCACTATGCAAAGGAGATATATGCCCGGCCAATCTAGTCGAAGATCGTGCGACAGCCCTAGCCCCATTTATCACCACCTTTATCAATGCTTCCTTCACCAATATCACTGTTCCGCTTGCCCTTAAGGAAGCCTGGGTACGACCACTACTAAAGAAACCTACCCTTGACCCTGACTCCCTCAACAACTACCGATCAATCACCACTGTGCCATTCCTGCTGAAAATTCTTGACAAGGCTACCTACCTAAAGATCCAGTCCCACCTGGAAACGCATAACATTCTAAGCAAAAGACAATGTGGCTTCCGCCCACGTCATGGCACAGAATCAGCCCTACTAGACCTTAAGAATTAACTACTCGAAGACATGGACAAAGGCAAAACCTCACTCCTATTATTCTTAGATATATTGGCAGGCTTTGACCTGGTTGACCACAAGATCCTGTGCAAACATCTCACAGATACTGCTCACCTCTCACAAGAAGCCACCGCGTGGATCACTACCTCTTTGGAGGGCCGAGCCATGAGGGTCTTCTCCGACCAGGCCTCAGCCTCTCCAGCCCCCATTGAATGCGGAGTACCACAAGGTTCATGCACCTCCCCCACTCTCTACAACCTATTCACCCTTCCCCTGTTCAGTGACCTAGAAGAATTCGGCATAGCTTTTACTAACTATGCCAACGACACACAAATTCTTCTCCCACTAACAGGAAACTACGAACAAGACCTCTATACCCTACAGAAGACATATGCACACATCCAAGCTTGGATGGCAGCAAATGGTCTCTGGTTGAAAGGGGAAAATACAGAAATCCTACTGGTAGGCCCAAAATAATCTCTAAAAAAACTAGACGACAAATATAATTCCGTCAATATCATAAATTCAACTATCACAGCCTCCACCGCAGTGAAAACTCTTGGCGTTTACTTGGACTCCACCCTAACAATGGACAGACAAGTCAGTGCCATCTCATCATCAGCCACACTCATTACTAAAATCATAAATGCAGTAAAACCCCACCTTTCACCAAAGAACTGCCTTAACATTGCTAGAGCCAACATTGGCGCAAAACTAGACTATTGCAACATCCTACTCCTAGGCACATCTGCTAATAACAAAAAGATTACAAATTGCACAAAAAAACACCTTTAGAGCTGCCCTGAGCATCCCAAGGAGAGAGCACATCTCTCAGGCAAGGAAAGATGCCCATTGGCTACCCATCAAAGAATGCATAACTTTTAAGGCCCTCCTTGTAATGTTACCTTGTTAGACATGGATATGGAAGTCCCAATTTTTGTAATGTTTGGTGTGTTATAAACAATAATAAAAAACTTTTTAAAAAAAAAACTTTTAAGCCCTCACTATCACGCACAAATGCCTTACCCAGACAGCCCCGGCATACCTGGCAGACAGAGTTCACCAGGCCCTGGCCCATAGACCAAAACGGGACCAATATGCTCACCTACTCTCAGTCCCAACCTTCAACAGAGCGAAAGCTGGCGGCACCAGCTTCGAAGTCCTAGCCCCAAAAGCCTGGAACACGCTCCCACTCAGCCTAAGAAATGAAGAATCCCTTATAATATTCAGGACAGTGCTTAAAACAAAGTTATTTAATTAGACTAGCTGCTAATGTACTGCCTGCAACCAATGTGTTCCTTTGTAACCTTGGAACACCACCAGCTATGTCATGTTAACCTTTACTATTGTACATGAAATGCTAAAACATGTATACTGTGTTTTAAGTGAATATTCTGTAACAGTGCCACGATGCCTACGGGCCGATGGGCACTTTATAAATCCAAATAAATAAAATAAACACATTTTTGCGCTCCGGGGAGCAGGTCATTCTGGAAAACTCCTAAAATTGCACCGGCCTAATGATACCGCGCCGTAGTGTAGGAGGCCGACAGCACAGGCTATCCAAGCAGGGTCTTACCCAGGGACATGCCTACGGTGGGGCACCCAGAGACAGAAGTGGACCTAATTAGCTCAGTGCCAGGTGCCTTTGCGGAACCGAGCTAGCCCGCAAACACTTCCCCTTAGCATCTAACTATTCAAGGGGCCCGTAAATGAACCTCACTAGTGGTACTGTGACTTTGTTATTGGGACACTCCAACATCATTAGTGGTGAGGCCCTCGGTTTATATAACTTCATGTCAAGCTACTAACACTGTGTGCAGCAGGACAAAAACAGCACAAGTCAGTTAGTAACGAGGACACTTATGCGACTTCAGCGGCTTAGCCCCATCAACAGGAACCAAGGTTGAAAGGGAGGTCAGGCCAGAGATGGTCTTCCGAGCAGGCCCTAGATAGCAGCTCTATGTGGGGCAAATAGTCCAGCCACCACCTACCACCACCAAACACTTTGCTGTACTTTGCATCGCTTCGCGAAAGTAGGTGGGTTATGAAGAGAACCCTTAAAGCCACTGGCTGCCTGTTCCCAGCAAAGGGCAGCACAAGTCCAGGAGCCAAAGAAAATACAGCCTTTCTCTCCAAACACCAGCATAGAATACAACAACGGAAACACTTTGCCACACCTCGCCAGTATTCAACGTCTCCATTTTAACACCCTTCCAAAGGGCACAGCTACACTGAGGACCATGTCAGCCACACGAGAAACCGCCAATCGGCACAAACCACACTTTAGTGACGCGGAGCTCAACATGCTTGCGGACACTCTAGTAGAGCATGCAGATGTTGTTTGGAGGAGATCTGTGCCGCCCAGCACAGATTAGGAAGAAGGTGATCTGGGTGGAAGTGGCCACCAAAGTGTCTGCGGTGGGGACAACACCCCGGACTGTGAAAGACTGCCGCAAGAGGTGGGACGACTTGTGTCTCAGGGTCCGAAACCTCCTTGCAACCGAGCACAGCCAGGGGCAGGCCACAGGAGGCGGTACACCATCCCCAATAAAACTCCAGCCATGGGAGGAAACTTGCAGCTCGGTCATACACATGGAAAGCATTGAGGGGGTCGGGATGCTGAGATGGGAGCAGAGTCATCAGGTGATGCTGTTGAGTACCCATGACTTTAATCCCAAATCACACAAATGTCTCCCCAATGGCAATGGTGATTCCTAATGACAAGTCAGTGCCACCAGATCCCTGCTGCCTTGCCACACACCGACAGCCTCATTGCACGCAAGTATGCACCTGCCAGGAAGACAGGCAACAAACCCCACTGACACACCCCACATGTCCCCTGTAATGCACACACAAGTACCATCAGCATGCACAGACACACATCACTGACCACCAGCTGCCGTCAGCGCTGTGCCACCACATGGCCCAATCCACATCATGGCAAGATGCACACACATCATTGACACCAGTCGCCCACCTGTCACTCCCACCATGTCCCTTCCGCAGACTCAACATCAATGCAGCAACGTACACAAGTTGACTACATCCTTATCACAATCAAACTATACATGTCACAGAGCCATGGCCGCATGGCCACAACACCCAAGCCACTACACGCCAGTACCCCAGCCAACAGACACTGCGCCATCCATGTCCACACTGCAAATATGTCCCCACACAATCATGTGTTAATGTTAAAGGATATTTGTACCGCGCACTATCACCACTGGAGTGGTCCCCTGGCACTCTGGCGGCTCTGAAAAAGGGAGGGGTGGGGTGAGTTAGTGGGAATAAGCTGGAAAAGTGCAAGAGAGCAGTGATGTGCTGTTGGCGGCCTCAACCCGGAATTGCGTTGGCTGGGCTTGGGGTGTTTTACAGTCGGTAGTCGTCGTGTGCTGTTGTGCAAGTCTATGTGTGGTTTGTTTTGTTGTTGCAGTGTAGTGAAATTTGTGCAGATTGTTGTGTTATAAGTTTGTAGTTGTGTTTGGTTAGAGTTTGAGAGGTATATGCAGAGGGGTGAAATTGTTAGTGGCTTGGTTAATTGGGCAAATGCTAACAATCACAATTCTATCTAAGTGTGGCCCATGCCGACATTTTTAAACCTATTTAGATGCGACACCGGCTAGTGTTTACGATTATGTCTAGATGTGACGCCGGCTAATGTTTATGATTATGTCTAGGTGTGGCACATGCTAACATTCACAATTCCAGTGTGGCATGTGCTAATAATCACAATTCCATCTGAGTGCGGCACATGCAGACCTTCACGAACCCTTCTAGATGCGACGCTGGCTAATGTTTACGATTACGTTGGTGTGGCACATGCTAACATTCACAATTCCATCTAAGTGTGGCATGTACTAATAATCACAGTTCGATCTAAGTGTGGCATATGCTGACCTTCACGATCATATCTAGATGAGACGCCAGCTAATGTTCACGATTAAGTCGGTGTGGCACATGCTAACATTCACAATTCCATGTAAGGGTGTCATGTGCTAATAATTATTATTCCATCTAAGTGTGCACCATGCCATGTCCTACACCGTGAATATGACAATGCACATGACTATGACTTTACTAGCTTTGATGTATGTCACATGGATTCACACACACATCAATAATGCCCTGCTTCACTGTCCCCCACAGGCACATCAACCAAAAGTGAGGGTGTGCTAGCCGCAGCACGTGGCCGGCACACAAAATCTACCACCACTAGCCAGGCACCAGCACCACAAGACCAGAGAGTGCCTCTACATCTACTGCTCATCCGCCTCTCCCCCCGCCCCCGTCACCACCATACACCTGCTGGCCAGAAGACCACAAGTCTGCAACACCCGCGGCCAAGCAACCCTGGAAACCAACACCACCAGTGGCCAAGCCGGCACATCAGCTGAAAACACCTGTTTCCAAGATGGCACATCACCAGAACAAACCGGATTCCCTAATCATGAGCCTGCCAGAGACCCACAGTCCCCTGTCCGGAGCCTGCCAGGAGACACACAATCCCCTGTCCAAAGCCTGCCCGAACATCTGGATTCCTCCCCACCCAGCCAGGCGCCCAACCCAGAAAGTGGAACAGATGACACAGGAGCGCGCAGCACTGTTGAGGGCACTGGGGCAGGCCCTCAGTTTGATGTGGCACTGGATGAGGAAGCCGTGTTCTCTCCCCCTGACCCCTGCATCCCACCACCCTTGCCACTGCCCAGAATGTCCCACATTAGGGACATTGATAGTCGCCTCAGTCGAATGGAGGAGCGGCAAGATGCTCTGCATGCGCTTGTCAACCGATGCCTCACTGAGGCTGAGTTGACACGCCAGACGAAGGACACCTCCCGCAACATCACGCATATGCTCGGCAGGGCAACCAAGGGCATATACCAACTGGCAAGGTGTGTGCGTGAGGGAAATGAGGTGTCATCAATGGCCGAGTTGATAAACATGCTGGTGACTGCAATTGCTGAGCAACGGCACATCATAGCACCACCTGACCCATCAGCTCATGCAACACCAAGCAGCGCCACCCAAGGAAGCCCTGTGCGTTGCTCGCAGAGACTGAATCGACTGAAGGGGCCTCACCCACATCCACCAAAAAGAGGGCGCAAATAGGCCATGTAACCAGAGCATGTCTGGATGGAGTCATTGGGAAGGGGATGTGAGGGTTATGGGGGAGGTGGCAGCGGGCGTGTAGGTGGTGCATTGCTGGGTTGGGGTTGGTGGAATAGGGGTTAGTGGGGGAGGGGGTGTTGGGGCATTATGTGTGGGGCTAGTGGGGGAGGTGGTGTTGGGGCATTGTGTATGGGGCTAGTGGAGGAGGGAGTGTGGTCTAAATTCAGGGGGATAGATGTGTAAGGTTCAACAAATATCATCTGTACTTAGTTCTTCATCTTTGAATACAACTGGTGAAGCAAAAAACATGCCTGGACATTGATTCTTGAGTGGGTATCAATTTAATCATGCACAGTGTCCAGCACACAGTGTGACCCACGGCCACTTCCATGTCTTCCATATCCAATTAGAAGGAATTGTCAATTAATGCTTGCTGTGTGGCATGTCCATCATGGCCATGGTGTTGCTGAGGAATCCCAGCATCTTCATCGTCCTCAGGTGGCATGTCCATGTCAGGGGGACGTTACGCCGGATGCACATGTTGTGCAGCACCGCACATACCAGCACAATTTTGCCCACCTTCTCGGGACCTTAGATGAGTGGTTCCCCCGACCTGCTGAGGCAGCGGAAATGGTCCTTTAGGTGATCAAATGTCTGATCAATGGTCACGCGAGTGCGTGCATGTGCGGTTGTAGGCCTCCTCATGTCTGTTGTGTGGTTGCCTGATGGGGGTCAAGAGCCGGTACTTTTGATGATTTTGGTCATTCCATGTTACCACAGGCTGTACAGTGTTGTTCACAAAAATACACAGAAACACAGGATGACATGACAGTACATGGCAATTGGCATTCTCTGTTGCCCGAAAAGTGTACATAGGGCTGATCCTTGTGGGTGGGGTGGGTGAGGTGCACTTGCTGCCACATGGCCCATTGAATGGGAACCTGCACATGCACAAATCATGTTCTACAGACCACTGTGGCCTCACTTTTTAGGATTGTGTTACCAATGGAAATGGTGTGCATATACAGTGTCTACTCACATGTGCCTGCTCTCATCGTCGTGATACAGGCCTTTCCCCATTATGCATTATACATACACAGGTATCCATGTACAGATGCATCAACACATACCCCATGTGATTAGGTCAGATGTCCATAGGTAGTATGCGGCACAGGTGAAGGGTGATGGTATTGTAATACGTCTGGGTGGGTGCTAGCATGGTGGAATGGTGCTACATTGGATGTGTCCCGCACCTCACTGCCATATCTGGGTGTAGTGAAGGATAATGCGTTTCTGTGTTTCTATGTTCAAACCATTGTACTTGTGGGTGTCCCTTAAGGTGACAGGACTGGCATACTGATCTGCGTTATACCAGTGGACTGTGTGTGACAGATGGTTTTCTTCCTGACTGAGCATCCTGACTCATGATTTAATTTCCAGACTTCCCATTTCATGAATTGTCAGTACAGGGTGGTGCCTTATGGTACAGGTTTGTTTTCAACTGTGCCCGATACATGTGCTGGTGTGAACTCCGGGTCTGTTTTTAGATTGTAGACACGGCTGTGAAGGCATTGCATACCTGCCTGCATCAGCTGTGCTTTATAATCTTGGAATGTACAGATATGCTTCAGGGAGCGTAACTGTGTGTGGTCTTCAACTGATCAATGTGTGAGGGTTCATGGTGTGTATGTTGGTAATGCTTAGGTTCGCTTGGTCTATTTCCACATCTGACTGAGCATTCTATTGGCCTACCAACTCCATTGCATTCCTGGTTATGTTAATGGGTTTTGCCAGGAGTCACAATGCATTCATGCATGTAGTGTGCACTTGTGCTCCTCATTGATGCAATACTATGCTATGTTCCCACGCCCCTCAGGGCTCGCCCAGCAGACCTGTTGCCTATGCTGTTAACTGACCCCCCATTCAACACCCCTCATGCCCCTGTAGTTAGACTCACCCAACAGCCATGTACGAGGTCTGGCATGTCGTGCCATGTAGCAGGGCAGCGTGGAGTTTTGCAGCACCATGGCATCATGTGTGGAGCCAGGGAAACTTGCACAGCAATGCATTATTTTGCGTGCATCGCACATCATCTGTACATTCAGGGAATTGTACAGCTTCCCGTTGCGGTATACTACCACCACAGCATGCCGGACCACCAGCTTAACATGTGTGCAGCGGAGCGCACCTATGATGTTGGGCATGCCTGCGATAGCATGGGATGTAACTTTGGTGGCATTCACCTCCTCTGCAGTCCGTGGCAGGCTTATGTGGTCGCGTACATGTTTCAGGAGTGTACCTAGAAGCTGGGTGAGCACACAGGAGAAGCAGGGTTGTGATATTCCATGCAGGTGCCCCACTGTGTGCTGATAAGGGCCTGTGCCCAGGAAGTGTAGCACACATACTACATTCAGCTGGGGGGGGGTGGCTGTCCGGATGTTCATTATGCTCACCAGGTCATCGTGTATGAGGTCCACTACTATGGTGATGGTGTCCCTGTCCAGCCGGTACAGGGTGTGGATCTGGCCAGGGATTAGGTTGAATGGGCTGGCCCTTAGGGGGAGGGGGGTTGGTGGCTGCCTGTGGGGTACAACTGCCTGCACATTGGGTATGTGCTGGCCCATTGTCTGCCCCAGTCTCCTCCTGCGCATACTCTGGCTCACTGCCTCCTCATAGAGTAGTTGTTCATGCATGTACTCCTGCTCCAGTAATGGTAGCATTTTGGCTTTGGGAGGGGTGTGGTGTGTGGGTGTGCTCCTTTTGTGCTGTGCCTGACTCCATTGCCTCTACCTGTGCTGGTTGTGGTCACCTGTGGCAGGTTTCTGCACACCAGATTCCTATTAATGCCTGCACCACGATGCCAGTGTTAACGGCATCGTTGTTTCCATTATTGCCCATGCCGGTAAGAGCATGTCTGTGCACCCCTTGATGTGCATTTAACTGTGGCATGCCGGTGTCACTGGCTCTGCTCATGGCAAGTCCCTGCTGATGCCGGTGACACTGGCATTGCAGGTCGTAATGCTCCGGACAACAATGCCGGTATTACTGTACCGGCATCGATTTTACCGGACCGGCAACCTTGTAATGAGGCCCACGGTCTGTGTTTACACATCAGTAAGTCAATAGAGGCTGTATGTGCCCCCGTCAGTCTCACAGCTCAGCCTCCATATACCTGTGTGACAGCATAGGAGAGTATGTATGCCCCTCAATGTGATATCCGAGGCTGTATGCAGCCCTCACTGTATTAGTAGAATCCATGGATGCCCCAGGTATGTGAGCAGAAGCTAAGTGCATCCAGTAATGTAGCAGGTAATTGGTGTCCCATGCATAGCTAGGTGGATAGCAGTCCTCTTTTTGCCCCCTCTTCAAATATGTGTTGCCGGATATTTGGGTAGATTCCTGTGGCTACAGAAAGGTTGATCACCAGAGTTTGCCAAGGGAACCTCACCCTGGTGTAGATGCATGGAATAGTTGAGGAGTATGCTTCATCTAGCGAGCAGATGAAAGCAGTGTGAAAAAGCCAAATAGAAATGTTCACAGGTGGGATAGCTCCTTTGGAGCGACACGCCCAGTCTTCTTGCACAGAAACAGAGAACCAATTAGAGAAAGTGGTCAATAACTGTGCTTGTAGGGGAAAACACAAGGTAAGGGAATAAGTTAATTACCTGTAACTGTTGTTCTACAGCATGGGTCTGGCATGGATTCACATGCTCATGAATATTCCCCGTCAGGCAGGGAATCCTCGGTAAAAGAAAAAACAGTTTCACTTTCACTTACAGACCCGCAGAGAGTGAGAGAGCAGGAGCCTTCTCTACCAGACTTTCAGTTCAGCGCTCCTAGTAAGGAGTTCCACCAGCCTTCCAGAAGCATAAGGGTGAGCTTGTAAGCCGTAATGAAATGCTGCGAAATAATTTTGAAATCGCACCATAATTTCACTTTATTGCACCAAAGTGCACAGAAGATCCAAGGAAAGTGTTGCACTATCTTTCGAAGCATTGTAATCACTTGGCTTCACTGAATCTCCATTGTTTGCAACGTGTGCAATGGCTGTTCCATGCACTGGCCACTTGGTAAGAGGCAAATCCTATTGTAACTTCAGCCAAGGATTGGCTCGCACCATCTACATCCGCCTACCGTCATCACCGGCAGGCGGAAGCCGGCCGTTGACAAGGGCCTGTCTGTGCCTGTCCGGGCCGATCATGCCGTCGGCCTGACACTCTGCCCGAGGTACTATCGTGCCATTCTCCCATATGCTGACCTCCCTGCTGACGTGCAAGTACATTTATTGACAGTTTTACAAAGGTAGCGGGCGCCCCTCTCTCGCAAGAACAGACATGATAACCTGTTCAGTGGTTATTAACCACTTGAGAGTTCGCAGCCACTGCTTTATTGACACCCTCCTCCTATCTATGCTAAACCTTACTTTGAGCATCTACCTGGAAAAGAGGAGCAAACGCCTCACCTACTTCCTACCTACGCCAGACCACAACCGTACATAAGGCGGCGGGAGATCCCTCTATTTCCCACACATTCATGGAGGAGGAGAACGATATCACATGTACTGTTTAAACTTGAATCTTACTGTCTCTATAGCCGCATTGTTATGCAGCTGCCTGTTATCCCAAAGAGTGCATTACCGCTACTATTCTGCCCAAGGCCTTGCATACGCATCGCTGCTTTACTCTTTCGTATGGCCGTACCAATACTTAATCTAGAGTATTCTACCGTCGGGCACACAGTGCTCTTAGGCAGAAGTCTTAGCACTGTCACCACACGGCATTGTGTTGCCTTTGGAAATAACTGCCTGTCACTGTATGCCTCATATGTTCAGCTATTACATTGTCTTCTAAATTATATATACGGTTCTTTGCCTAAAACAACCAGCTCTGTGAAAAGAGTAGTACTATTAGTTCACTGCTGATATACACCATGCCTAGCCTAGATCTGTTTTATATTGATCTATAGTAACAAATCATAAAGTTAGCTGCACCCACATTGATACTCAGGCAATATCTTATTCTCTGATGCCGCCTCCAACCATAAGACTCAACTGCCTGACATACACAGCGGTTCTTCCTGGGGCTTGTTAGATTTATTACTTCTGTAACCTGCATGAATGAGTTTCAACTATATTACCTCCTAATTCACTCCCAGTTGCCTTTATTGTTTGATATTTGACAACTCTTTTTAGGGATTTAGACATTAACTGCTATGCTCTTGTCACACTTACCTATCCTGATCGCCTATGTTTGCATGCTATTAACTATTATAGGGCCAATCACTAAATGTTTATGACTATTTTAGACAACCTGGGTGGTTTACTACAGTAGCCTATATCTAAGATCGTATTCTACACCAACTGCTAAATATGCACCTTAGTAATTCACCACCCACCCTCCACCCACAAAGGCGTCCCTGCCAAATATCCTGCACCCTCATCAATGCCAGGTCTGTTTCAAAAACAAACTCCACATCTACAACCTCATCACAGAAGAAAACCCAGACATCCTCTTCATCACTGAAACCTGGTTCTCAGAGGACTACGAACTTCTGGCACACGAGAACTTTCCACCTGGTTACACTCTCACCATTCGGAAAACAGATCCTGTAAGGAGGTGGGCTTGCAATATTACACAAAGAACAATTCAAGCTATTAACCAAGAACACCTCCACCAGCACCACCGACTACGAATCTCTCCTGGTAAAACTCCAACTCGAACCATCAACCTCACATCTTCCTACTCATCTATAGACCCCCCGGCTATAATAAAAGCTTTGCAGACACATTTGGTGAAGCTCTGGGAGCCAACCTCATCCAACACCCTACTCTAACCATCCTAGGAGACTTCAACATATGATTCTACTCACCATCAAACCCCATGACCAGGTCATTTACAGACAGTCTAGATCCACTCAATCTGAAACATCACACATCCACCCACATGAGAGGCCACACCTTGATGCAATATTCAGCACCACCATCATCATATCCACCCAACCCCGCGCCCACTGTCGTGGTCTGATCACTCAGCACTCGGTTTCACCATACCGCTCCACACTGTGATCAGCGGCCAACACGTCCTCCACAAACTGACCCCTCCACTTTCCCATTATGGAACAAAGTAGTAATCACCCCAGATCTTGAACTCTCACTCAGCAACTCCCTCGACTCACTCTTCCTAGCGGAAGGGCCACCGGCAATTGACACCTTCGACCTCTGGCCCTCAAACTAGCCTTCCCACTGAGCTCAGATTAGAAACCAACTTTCAGATCTTCAAAAAGAAACTGAAAACACTGCTCTTTAAATAATGTCACTTAACAATTTGACCTAGGCTTCATGTCCCTGTCCTGTTATTCTTTGTCCTTGTCTCTATCTGGCACCCTGATGCCTGCGGGCTTTCGGCACGTAATAAAAATAAATACAATACTATACAAACCCCTCACGCCGTCAAAACGTTTCTCACAGACCTGAACACCACGACCAAGGTGGTTCTCCCCTAATCTGAAAACCCTCAGTACTGTCAAGCACCGTCTGGAACGGGCCTGGAGAGCTGACCCTTCAGCCCACAACAAAACAACCCTAGCAAAGACAACCAGAACCTACAGTTTGGAAATCAGAAAAAGAAAGAAATCATTCTACAGGAACCAAATCCAAAATGCCCGCATCCCAGTAAAGAACTACATAAAATTGTAGCAGAATTCAAATCACCCTCATGTTCTCACCTGACCATCCCAACCTCCTAAGCCTTAAGCGACACCCTCTCGTTCAACTTCTTTAACGCCGCCAATGAAAGACAACGCCATCATCGCCAAATAAAAAATCCTACCACCACCGGGCACCCGCCCGCCCCCAACACCCCACACAAACCCCACCCCAATCACAACAGTCTTTGACTCCTTCTCTCCCATTACACACCAAGAATCCCTGTCGCTGGTAGCAGTCAGCCGCCCGTCAGGCTTTCCGGAAGACTCATGCCCACCCACATTGCTCAAGAAAATACTAACCGCCAACAATGCAGGTAAGGTCGCTCGCACAATCCTTCGTCCCTCACACACCTCAGGATTTTTCCTAAAAGTCCCAAAAATATCCTACAACAACTCCATCCTCATAAAACTGATGCTTGACCCACTTCTTCCCCAAAACTACCGACCTATCTCGAATATGCGTTTCATTGCCAAACTGATCGACCACGCAGCTTACAAACAGCGTGGCCAATTTGCTGAATCCAATAACCTCCTAGAGCAAGCACAATCATGTTTCAGACCACTAAGGGGAACAGAAGCCTCCCTAATCTCCATCTGGGATGACCTAAAAAGAACAGCCGATGCAGATGGCTGCTCGGTTGTCATCCTTCTAGATCTTTCTGCAGCTTTTGAAACCATCGATCACATGATTTTATTAGATAGACTACAAACGCTAGGAATAAAAAGCACAGCTCTTTTTGTGGATTTCCTCCTTCTCTAACCGGTTGCAAATTATCCACCTCGACCATTTCACATCCATATCACGTCCAGTTTGCAAAGGTGTTCCCCCAAGCAGCATCCACGTCACCGCTAATCTTCAACTTCTAGATACAACCCATTCCCGCAATCATGCGCTCGTACAACCTTACCTGCTACAACTACGCAGACGATACCCAGATCATCCTCAAAATCCCAAATTCCAAAGGATCCCGCAGCCCAGACCTGTCATCATGCCTCTCTAATATTGATCACTGAATGACGACCAACAACCTCATCCTCAACTCTGGGAAAACCAAAATCCTACTCTGCGGGAAAGCATCTCTCATTCACCCAACCAATCCCTTGGCCTGAATCACTGGGACAAACACCGGCACCTTCAAACCTGGTTAAAAACCTTGTATGCGAATTCGACTTTATTCCTCATCCAGCATTTATTTATTTGTATTTATAAAGCACCCGGAGGCATCGTGGCGCTGTTACAGAAAATTCAGCTTAGTACATTTTAGTAGCATTGGTTACAGGAAGGTATATATAACATTATTGGACAGGTGTTCAATGTTTACAGATTGAACACTGGTCTACAAAGTGCAGGTTATACAGTAATTTCAGTTGAACAAGTTTGTTTTCAAGGTTTTTCTGAACATAGAGAGGGATTCTTCTCTTCTTAGACTGTGGGGTAGCAAGTTCCATGCTTTAGGGGCTAGAACTTCAAAGCTAGTACTGCCAGCTTTTGCTCTGTTGAAAGCTGGGACTGTAAGTTGGTGTATTTGTTACGTTTTGGTCTGTGGGTTGGCGCTAGGTGTATTCTTTCTACTGGGTATGCTGGTGCTTTTTGGGCGAGGCATCTGTGTGTGATGGTGAGGGCTTTGAATGTTATGCGCTCTTTGACTGGGAGCCAGTGGGCATCTTTTCTTGCCTGGTTAATGTGCTCTCTCCTAGTAATGCCGAGGGCCGCTTTGAGGGCATTGTTTTGTGCTATTTGCAGTCGGTGATGTTGTTTGTAGATGTGCCAAGGAGTAGGATATTGCAGTAGTCTAATTTTGTGCCTATTGTGGTTCTAGCAATGTTGAGGCGGTACTTTGGTGATATATAGGGTTTCATTGCATTTATGATTTTGGAGGTGAGAGCAGCTGCTGATATAGCACTGACTTGCCTGTCCATGGATAAGGTTGAATATAGGTAGACACCTAGGATTTTCACAGTAGCAGATGTTATGATTGTGTCTTCAATGATGAAGGAGCTGTACGAGTTGTCAAGTCTTTTTAGGGCTTCTTTGGGGCCAACCAATAGTATTTCAGTTTTTACATAGGCCATTTGCCGCCATCAAGGCCTGGATGCGGGCGTATATTTCTTGGAGGGTTTTGAGGTCTTGCTCATATTTGCCTGTTAGGGGAATGAGAATGTGTGTGTCGTCGTGATAGTTGGTGAAGGCTATGCTGAATTCTTCTAGGTCGCTGAATAGGGGGATGGTGAATAGGTTATAGAGAGTGTAGGGGAAGTGCATGAGCCTTGTGGGACTCTGCAATCGATGGGTCATGGTAGGGCGGATGCTTGGTCTGAGAAGACTCTCATAGCTCGACCATCCAGGAAGGATGTGATCCAGGCGGTGGCTTCTTTAGAGAAGTGGGCTGTGTCAGTAAGATGTTTACAGAGGATCTTATGGTCAACCAAGTCAAAGGCTGCCGAAAGGAGTAGGAGGAGTGAGGTTTTGCCTTTGTCCATGGCTTCCAGGAGTTGGTTCTTGAGGTCGAGTAAGGCTGTCTCTGTGCCGTGACAGGGGCGGAAACCGGATTGCCTTTTTCCAAGGATGTTGTGTTTCTAGGTAAGATTGAATATCTAAATATGCAGCCCTATCCAGAATTTTCAACAGAAATGGCACTGTGGTAATGGGGTGGTAGTTGTTTGGGGAGTCCGGGTGGAGTGAAGGTTTTTTTAGTAGGGGCCACACCCAAGCTTCCTTAAGGATGAGTGGGACGGTGCTGGTGGCGAAGGATGCGTTGAAGAAGGTGGTGACAAAAGGGACAAGAGCAGTGGCACTATTTGATTAGGTTGGCTGGGCAGATATCGCTTTTGCATACTGATGGTTTGATGTGCTTCATGACTTGGAGGACTTCAGGGACAGTTACTTCTTTGAAGGTGAAGGATTTTGGTGGTTTTCTACTATGTTTAGTGTTTCCATCTGGTTTGTCCGTGGACAACTTTGGTGAAGCGCTGTATTTGGGGCAGTTTGTCAAATTGAGTTTTGAGTGTTTTGATTTTGTTTAGCATTGCGTGTTGGATGTTGTTGCACCATGTGGCATTTTTCTCAGTGGGTTGTGTAGAGGTGGTGGGGATAGTAAGCTGATTGTAGAAGGTGAATAACTCTTGATTGCGAGTTAGGTTTTTTGATTCTATCATTGTAAGTAGCTGCTTTGGCTGTAGAGATGGCCTTTTTATATTGTTTAGCGACAGATGTAGGTGTCCCTTGTGATGGAGGAAGGATTAGCCTGCCAGGCGTTTAGCGCTACTCTTTTGGCAGTACGTGCGTCCTTGAGTTCTTGTCTGAATCAGGAGTTGGCATGGAATATCTTTTTGCCTTTTTTCTTTTCAAGTGGAGCTACTTCCTCTATTATGGCTTTTAGTGTGTTGTTATAAATCTCAACTAGTGTTGTGGGGTCGTTGGAGGTAGGGTGAGCCAGTGCTGAAGTTCCCAGGAGGGGGATTAGTCTATCTCCAGTGAGCAGTTTTTTTGATCTTGCCATTGTGGCTAGTGCAGGTGGGTATGGGTGATCGTCTGTTTTTAGTTGTATAAAGAAATGCAGTAAGTGGTGGTTGGTCAAAGTTCTGGGGGTGTTTGAGCTGATGTCAGCTATGCAGTTGTGGTCGGCGATCCAGTCTAGGATTCGACCTTTGGTGTGGGTAGGTTCATTCACCCATTGGGTGAATCCAAGATCTAGGATGGCTTTGGCAACGGCTTTGCTTTTTTTGTCTTTTGGGTCTTTAAAGCCCAAGTTGAGGTCACCTAGGAGTATAACTTTTTAGTTTTGTTTTAAGTTGTCTCCTAGGATGTGGGTGATGTTAGATTGGAAGTCGGGAGTAGGGCCTGGTGGGCGGTAAACAGTTTGTTGTTATAGTGTCATTAGGTGAGGGAGATATTTCAGCTGATAGTGAGTCAAAGTTGTCAGCTTCGTTGCTCTTTAGCTGCCTAGTGTTGAGGGTTTCCTTGGCGATCAAGGCAACCCCTCCTCCTTTACTAGATGTTCTGTCTTTGCGCAGGATGATGTATCCTGATGGTAGGGTTTGGCAGACTGCTGGTTCGGAGGCTTCGTGTAGCCAGGTTTCAGTTATGGTATGTCTAGGTCTAGACCAGCGAAGAGATCGTGGATCTCTGTAGCATGCGCTGGTAGGGAGTGAGCATTGATGAGTGCACACTGAAGTTGTGTTTTCTGTTTGTCTTTTAGTTTGGTTGGAGCAACAGTACTGTGGGGAATGTTGGTTGTGCTAGGTGTGTTTGACATAGGGGTGATGGCATGAGTTGGTGGATGCTGGGAGTGTTTAGCAGGGAGAGTGTTGGTGGAGGCTGCGGGTTGAGCAGATCGGCAACTTAGTCTTTGGTTTCTCATGTGGAGAGGCATAGGGGTAGTGATAAACTGACTGTTAGAGGATACCACCAGCATATCCAAAACCTATTTCTTTCACTTGCGTATCCTCAGCCGGATTTTCCCCTACCTCACCTATCCCCACCACTTCTCGGCTATCAATTCCATCATCCTCTCCCGCCTAGACTATGAAAACTGCCTCTACCTAGGAGCGCCTGCATCCCAACTACAGAAACTTCAAAGAATCCAAAATGCGGCAGCACGCCTGCTCATTAACCTTCCCGCCAGAGAACACATCAGCCCTACACTGAGAGTCCTCCACTGGCTCACTATTGCTCGACGCACCACCTTCAAAGCCATGTGCATCATCCATCGCACAATCCACAACCCTGGCCCTGAATTCCTGCAAGACAAAATTGTCCCTTACCAACCTTCCAGGAACCTCAGATCTCGCAATGCTTTTCACCTAGTGATCCCACTGCATAGCTCCATAAGACTTGGCAGCTCCTCCTTCTCCGCCCAAGCACCAATCATAAGGAATTCCATCCCCTTACACATTTGCAACATCTGAAACCACCTGAAATTCAGGAAGGGCCTTAAAACCTGGCTCTTCTAAATACTCTCCTAAGACACTGCACCCTGTGAATACACCATTAATAAACTCCACCACTTTTGATCATAACTCGGGGGCCGGCAGCTCTCGCAGCGGTTTCACCTGGCACACCACCACATCCCGCTCAACAACACTGCCTGCTGACTAGAACTCCATGTAACACAGCATCTTTCGTTGTGGCATTCCTGATCCACCATCAACCCACCCACAACAACATTCCAACCAAACAAGGACCAGAGCTAAGCCAGCATCCTTTACCGTGGCTATACTTGCATCATACTCATCGCGCCCCTGCCGACCAGTCCACATGAGAGACAACTAACAATAAGATAAGTGGCCTTGGTTAGCACACACACATCATTAACTATTCACTGCCACTTTTAACCTGCATTGCTCATTTCGTGAAGCTCCCAACCCTAGCAATCCTCCACCACAAACCTATTCCCCAAGTTAGGTACATCAAACCATCTATGACTGTTACATTACGGATACCTACTATACAATAGGCTGAAACCTACGGCCTTGAAGCCCAAGCTCCCCTCCACAAATCTAGGGGTAGCCCCCTCCATTTGTTTGTTATATATGTGGAGACCTCCTGCACTGCGAAATCTGGCCCGTCTGCCTCCCATACAGGATTCTCAATCTTACGTGCACCCTCCAAGTTGGCTTACTATATGACGAATCATACTGCAGTGTGATACCCAGGCCTCTCTACCCTATACAGAATCCTCAAATCAAGGTGAAGCCTCGACCTAGGTTTGCCATATGTTTAAACCTTTGGCACTGTGAAACATAGGCCTTTCTCCCACTGTACAGGATCCTCTAATCTAGGTTTTGAATCTCAGCCTATGATGCGCTGATACCGGCTACAGTAGGAAACCTAAGCCCATCACTACAGGAGTCTCATTTCTAGACCCGGACAAATAGCCAATCTTGCAGCCTACAGTACGTATTGCTGACACCACTAACGTGGACACAGGCCGCAGGCACAGCCAAACATCCATGCACGAAGGAACACGTCTATGGCTAAGCGCATCCGGCCTAGTTTCACACATAGCCGTCCAGACAAACACCTGACGTACCACAACACCTCTGCCACTAGCATACAGCGACCACCACCTGAAAGGAACCCGGTATAGCTGGCATCACATCGACTCTCTCGACCACAGCACTCCATCTCTAACCTTCAAGAGCACCCATCCACGTGTCAGACTTCTACTGGGCTGCTTAGTCGAGCTTTGCCAGCCCAGCCACCCAAGTCTTAGAATGGCAAACATGCACACACGCATCTAAGCTAATCCCCTAGAATCTCGAACCACATTGACTACTGTCATCAAGGGTGTTCAACCAAGGAAAAAGTGCATTGAGGCCACACAAGTGGGGAAAGAGCGCTATATAAATAAACACAATACAATACAATAGTTGCTCAATTTTGTGAAGCTTATTGCAACCCTCCTGCATTGAATGCCTGCATTAGTCCACCTTTGTGTCTAACAAATATGTATGCCACTATCATCATCATTAGCTACAAATTTCTGATCTTCAGCATAAATGCCATAATTGCCTCACCAGTCGTTATCACCTGTCCACTTAAGACCCAGTTCTTATTGGCCAAGATACCGACCCAAGTTAACAGAGGCACCATCACCATGCCATTTCCAACAAATGGTGTAAGCTGGATCAAACCTACTAAATTCCTGCCACCTTTGAATACCCTGGACTGGATTAAGCGTACCTTATTCCTGCCCCCCTTGAAACTTTTGACCCTATCCATACACTGCCTCTGCATCTCAGAATGTCTCCCCCTTACTGATACCCAACCTCCCATGCCCCAAGTCCATCAGAAATGCTAGACTTGGTGCTAGACTAGGCAAAACATACATAATATGTTCTTGCCTACCGCCCACTAATAGTCAATCACAAGGTCTGAAAAAAGCCCTACCTAAAATCCACAAAGTCCCCAATAGAGCTAGCCTGACATCTACCACGCCTAATATCAATACGCTAAGCAATAATCCTACACCAACTAAAGGGGCATTGATCAATGCTAGATCTCTGGTTGCTCATGCAGCAGAGATTGCAGATTTAATTATGGATAGAAAATTGGATTTCCTAGCAATAACAAAAACATGGTTACATACAGCTGTAGGTCCATGTATCGTAATTGCAACTCCAGACAACTATACAATACTTAGATCTGACAGAGAATCTTCTTGAGGCGGCAGGATTGCCTTTCTCGCCAAATCTACCTTGGAACTTAGAATCTCCACACACTCCTCTGTCATATCTTGTGAATTGCTGATGGTTAAACTTCCACTCACCAATTCGCGCACTATTATGGGACACTTGATTTACAGGCACCCTGGACCCATCGGCTCCTTCGAGGAAGAGATCACCACCCTCCTATCCGCCAATACTAAGCCTTTGGTGCAAATCCTAATATTAATTGACTTTAAGCTTGGATTCAACAACCCCAACGATCAATCTGCCTTGGCTCTGGCGAACCCCTTAGCTGAAATAGGCCTTACACAAAGAGTTCTTCACCCTACTTATTACAAAGGAAGAACCCTGGACGAGGTTAGGTGACCTCAATTGTGAAACAACCATAACCTCCATTGAAACGTGCCCTTGGACTGACCACTCCTTACTCACCTTTACCATGCAGGATTGTACACTCCCCAATAAAAAACCTTATTGCTCCACCTATTCCTACCAGAAATAAAAAAAGAATATTACAGTGGACAAATTTAGGCCCTTTCTCCAACCCTTACCCGCCTCCTCCGATCACGAAAAGCTAGTGGAACTTTACTACAATACCATCACCTTAGCCCTAGACAAAATTGCACCCCTACAATTACGTTAAGGCCACCCTAAAGCACATCTGAACAACTGGTTTACACCTAAACTTAAAGCCCTGCAGAATGAAAAAAGGAAAGGGGAAACCACCTGAAAAAATAACCCCAACTCAGCCAACAAAGATAAGCTACTCAAAATCAAAGCCAACTACCAATCAGAAATTCTTCTAGCTAAACGTGACACCTACAACGATAGGATTAATAAAGCTAGTTCGAAAACTAGAGAACTCTTTATGATATTAAGAGAATTGGAATCTCCCACCCCCACTACAGACAACTGTAATAAGGACAAAACTTGGTGCACTAAGCTCCAAGAGGGAATAGCTAACGAGATCTCCCTTCTCCAAAACAAAATAGCTACAAAAAAAAGTAAACTATCGAATCAAGTAAACACCTCGAAATCCTGTCCTAACCCTCCTAAACCTCTGCAACGATGTAATTGCACCCAAGAAGTGGAAAAGGTTATATCTTCACTCAAGCCTTCTAGATGCCAGGGAGATACCTGCCCAGCAACTACAATCAAAGAAACTGCCAATGAACTTGCTCCCTTCATTGCCACGCTAATCAACTCCTCCTTTCGCACCTGTACTGTCGCAACTAACCTGAAGAATGATTGGGTACGCCCACTTCTAAAGAAAGCTTCCCTGGACCCTAGTATCCCTACACACTATAGACATATTACAACAGTTCCCCTTCTATTGAAGATCATCGATAAAGCTGCCTACATCCAAATACAAATCGTACTTGGAGACCAATAACCTACTAGGTCTTCGACAATCTAGCTTCAGACCCCAACATGGCACAGAAACAGCCCTGATCGACCTGAAGAGCCAAATTGATAACCTAAAAGACAAAGGGAAACCTGCCGCATTACTCCTGTTGGATCTGTCAGCCGCTTTTGATCTGGTGGATCACAATGTGCTGTGTAAACATCTATCAACAGCGGCTCACTTCCCCACATAAGCTACGACATGGGTCCAATCTTTCCTAAATAACAGATCTATGAGAGTTTTCTCACCATCGGCAGCAGCAGACCCTATTCCTATAACTTGCCGAGTCCCGCAAGGATCCTGTGTATAGCCCACAATGTATAATGTGTTTACCAAACCAATGTTTGAGGACTGTTTGGGTGTCACCTACGCTAACTATGCAGATGACACCCATATCCTTAAACCTCTAACAGGTGACTGACAAAGATCTAGCTCTGGTTAACAAAATCTATCTCATCATCCAGGCCTGGATGGCCTCACATGGCCTGTGTCTGAATGATGAATGCTACTTCTAGCTACTCCATCCAATCAGGAGAAACTCAGTAATCAATACCTCTCTTAACATTGATGGCAACATCGATGTCAATGACATCAAGGTGGCCAACGAGATAAAAACCTTGGGTTTCTACTTAGACTCCTCCTTGAGCCTGCGCAAAGCAGTCAGCGCCACGGCATCGGCTTACACCTGTAAATTGATCCACGCTTGTAAACCCCTTCTTTCAACAGAAAGCTGCATCATGCTGACCAGAGCCCTAATAATGTCAAAACTTGATTATTGCAATGCACTGTACTTAGGTGCCAGCAAATACATTGTCAATACACTTCATATTCTTCAGAACAACGCACTGAGAAAAGCCCTAGGCATCCCCAGAAGGCAAAATATCTCGGTATTCAGATGGAATAATTGTCTCTCCATCAAGGATAGAATACAACTCAAAACAGTCTCCCTGACTTACAAATGTCTCCATAACTCAGCCCCACAATACCCAATGGAAAAATTTATCAGCAATAATTCCAACAACCTACGCAGACTTCTAATTCCTTTTTGCATAAGAGTCCCCAGATTCAAACTGAAAAAAAAAAGCAGGCAGCAGTAGCTTTCCCGTCATGCCTGCCCAACTCTGGAACTCCCTACCTATTACCTTAAGAGCAGACCAATCCTTCTACAACTTTAGGAAAAATACCAAACTTTGGCTTACTTCCAAAGACCCATGAACTCTATTGTAAACAGCACATGCGCTGTATCTACAATTCTGTAAATAACCTTCGTATATTTTCCATGTCCTATGATGTACTGCAGTTTTACGTCTGCACATTCTCAGCGTGTAATGTTGCCTGTAATATATTATTGTAACTCTATGTAATGTAACTAAGTAACGAAAAATTGTTGTAATGTGCCCAGATACCTTCGGGTTGGGAGCGCTCTATAAATAAATAAAAACTAACTGAGCTCTCGGTCATAGTGCCCCCAGCCAATGACTGCCCTCTCCCTAAGCCCCTCCTCTGGTAGCCAACTTCAGATTTGGTAGCACGTAAAGTGGCAGTGTGACCAAGAAGAGCCGCAGTGGGGCAGGAGGGTGGGTTCGGATGTGAATCCATGTCAGAACCATGCTGGAGAACAAGTTACAGGTAAGTAACTTGTTCCTTCTCCAGCATGGCGTCTGGCATGGATTCACATGCTCATGAATAAGGAAAGCACAGCAGTAAATACATACATACACAACCACGGGAGGAGGCAAGGCTCAACAGAAGCAATTACTCTTACCTCCAGAGCAGGATCACCTTCAAACAAACGGGTTACCTACCACTGCATGGCAGACCATGGACTCTTCTCTGGAATCCCTGTCGACACAGTAGAATCTTGGGAAGGTGTGTGTAGTCCTCCACACAGCAACCCTGCATGCAGATGTCCAGCAGTGGCACTCCAGACACGAAAACCATTGTCGCAGCGATCGCTCTGGTGGAATGGGCTCTTGGACGGCCGGGCAGCGTTTGGGTTTGCCAACCGATGACAGTGCGTGATAAAGCCAGAGAGACACCTGGAAATGGAAGACCTGGACAAAGCTTTCCCATGGTTCACAGGACCAAAGTTCACAAAAAGGAAACATCTTTCAAAAAATCTTTGTGCATGCCACATAGAACTTCAGAGCACACGCCACACCCAGAGACTGCAAAGTCCTTTCAGCCGGCGATGAAGGCGTTGGAAAAAATACAGGCAACGCCAAACGACAGAACCTTTCGGATGAAGAAGGGTAGGATATCCTCAGAGTATCCCCCGTTTTTTACTCTTCTTCCCCTCCACTTCTTGTAGGGGAACCACGCCTTGGCTCCAGAAGAAGGCTGGCAAAGCCGAAACGTCTACAAATTCCAGCATCATTCGGTGCCCCTTTTTGAACTTTGGACAACGATTCATTTTCGTGACGTCGACCCATTACAAGGTCACCCTTTAGCCTTGCTCTGGTAGACCTTTCCAAAGGTCTCTCCCTTCCTAGATCAGCCATATTAGTGATGCCTTCTCTAGGAAGTTGTAAATGAACTAAGTATAGATATTTGCACAAAGCTCCCAATGTTGTAGCATTAGGTGCTCCAAGTTGTTTTGTTTTATGCATGGGTGCACTTCTTGATACATGGCATATTGCTTTGCACTAACTAGCCTTTTCGCATGAAGTAATGCCAACTGTGGACTGCTTTCTTTGTCTATATGGTCCACACGTGTTCAAATACTGCATTTCCTTGCACTAATATGACTTCTTGCATGAAGTGATGCCTTGGGTGAATTTCTTTCTTTGTGTATGTTGTTCACAATAATTCTTTTGTTATACAAAGTAATTTTGATAAGTGTACAAAGGGAACCAATTCTGTTACCCTCAGTTGATTACTGATTGACTCATGCTCTTTATTAATCCACAACTAAAAATTAAAAACAAGTTCACCATAGTGAAAAGCTGCTCTACATCACCCAATGTGAGTGTTTGTATTTTGCGCAGTAATACATTACATGGTAAAAAGTAATAATTACCTACTAATGTTGATGACCACAAATGACTAAATGGAGAGCGCTGGGGATCTGGTGCCCCCCTGCTTCCTCATGTAGAACATTGTGGTGGTATTGTCTGTGAAGACCCTCACCACCTTACCCTTTTGCCCTTGAGGGACGGAAGGAATGACTTGAGGACCCAAAACACTGCTCGCAGTTCCAGGACATTGAAGTGGAGATCCCTCTCCTCCGGTTGCCACAGGCCTCTGGCGGGGAGACGTTCGATGTGGGCTCCGCAGCCCTCCAGGGAAGAGTCTGTGGTGACAAGTCTCCTGGTATGGGGGTGCTCTGAAAATCCATACCCCCAGAGATGTTGGAGCATACGGTCCACCACTCCTCGTCAAGAACAATCCTGTCTGCAAAGCTTCTGGACATCTGGATCCACTGAGCGTCCAGGAACAACTGAAGGGGTCACATCCGCAACCTGCAGAGTCTGATGAGGTAGATACACAACATCATGCCGAGCAGAGACTTGATGGTCCGTACCGTGGCGATCTTCAGTGCCAATAGCCATTGCACTTTGCCCAGCATGGCTGCTATTCTTTCTGCCGAGGGGGCCGCCAGGCAGGAGACCGTGTTGAGCCTGATCCCCAGAAACAGCACATTCTGCGATGGAATCGAGCAGGACTTTGGATAGTTCACTGAGAATCCCAGATCCGTCAGAAGCCGGACGGTCCGGTCCATGTGCACAACGGCGATCTCCTTGGACCTGGCCCGGAGGAGCCAGTCGTCGAGGTACGGGTACACGTGTCCCTTGAAGACAGATGGGCCGCCACAGGTGCGAGGCACTTTGCAAACAAACACCCTGGGAGCCAACTTCAGTCCAAAGGGAAGGGCCTTGAATTGGGGTTTTCACTGCACGACAAAGTGCAGAAACCTCTGATGCTTCTCGTAAATGGTGACGTGGAAGCATGCGTCCTCTAGATCCAGCGACGTCGGGAAGTCTCCTTCCTCCACTTGGCTGAGCACGTGCTGCAATGTGACCATCCTGAATTTTTGGGACTTGAGGTACTGGTTTAGACATTGCAGGTCGAGAATGGGACTCCAGCACCCGGTCTTCTTCTTTTACTAATTATCTTGAGTAGACTCCGGAGCCCCAGAGTGGCTTTGGAACCAGCTCTATCACCCCTTTTCTTAGCATGGACCGTACCTCCTGCAGGAGCGGAGGGATGTGCTGCTCCTGCCGGGCCATCGGTGGTATCCGTGGACACTTCTGCTGGAAAAGTATGTCCGTGGGCAAAAGCATCCAGCACCCATTGGGTCGGTGGAAATCTTTTCCCACTCACTGATGAAGCCCGCCAATCGGCCTCCCACCGGGGTGCATGGGTGGGTGGCCCGACGTCCAGGCCAGTTAAATCCTGCTTTGGGGCCTGCGTGTCGTCTTGGGAGCAACAACGAAGGCAGCCAGCTCTGAATGCCTTGGAACGACCCTTTAGGCCTCCTGGGTCGTGGAACGGGAGGGTTGGCAGTATGCGGATGATCACCCACTGAAACCACAATTTTCCGGACCTGCCTCCTGCGACACGAGAGGAAGGTCGATGTTGCTGCAGCATATCTAGGGCCCAGGCCGTCTCGGTCTTGATAGCCTGCAACGATTCGTCGTTGGCCTTCCCAAACAGATTGTCTCTGTCGAAGGGCATGTCCAGTACCCCCTTCTGTACTTCCTGCCGGAAATTGGTAGCTTTCAACCAGCCACAATGACAGAGGCAGACACTGTTCCCCCATCTGTCAGAACCCCATGTCCGTGATGCCCAGTGCCACAGTGATGGCATGGTCCCATGCCACCTCGCCCTCCTGTAGAATTTCCAGTGCCTCAACTAGTTTTTCGTCAAGGAGAAAAACCAGCAGCGGGCCATCTTGTACCACAGCTCCCTGTCGTACCTGGCCAGGATCGCGAGAGCATTCGTTCCCTTGACCGTCGCCGAGAAGATCACCTTTCTACTCGGGGGCATCCAACTTCTTCCCCTCGCTGTCGGGGTAACAGAGGCCAAAGATGATGGATTCGAGGACTTCTTCCTTGCAGCCGCCGAAACCACAGAGTCTGGGGAGGGCTGCGACCGCAGGCACATGGGTGCAGACTCCACCACCCGGTATTTCTTCTCCAGCCTGTCTCTTTTCACCGGCGATGAGGCGGGATTCCTCATCAGCACCAGGCCCTCATCTCAGACGTCGTCCAGGAGAGGCAAGGCCAGTATGGTCTTCCTCTTCGCCTATTAGCGCTGGTAAAGGAACCCCTCCTTCTTGGTCTCTTCTGGCGTCAGCTGGAAGAGCTCAGACGCACGGGCGACCATAGCGTGGAAGGATCCCACTTCATCCAGCGGAGGAGCTCTGGTGGTGGGAAGATGCTGTTTGTCCGTCCATGTATCCCTAGGAGGGGCGTAGGGTATGTGAGGGGGTTCATGAGGAAGCATGGGACACTGTTTCCTCTTCTTACCTGGGGAGCCAGGTACCACTGGGGCCAGCGGCGGGGGTGCCGTCAGCATCCTCCTCTAGATCTCTGACACCAGAGTGTGGAAGAGAAAGGGTTGGGGGGTGGAGTGGAAGGGGAGTGGAGTAGGCTTGATGGGCCCAGCACATACATCGTCGTCCGCTCCATCGTCGTCGTCCCCCCTTGAAGATTTTCCCATCGTCCTCCTCAGCATTGCCTCTGCAGTCGTTCCCCACATCCTCCAGGACCGTGTGAACGGACACCATGTCCTCTTCGCCGCAAGAAGGATTATCCATGACCTGGAGAGGCCTCCACTCCACCCTCCCCCCCCCCTTTTCTGTGTCCAGACAGTTCAAAGCTGGGTTTAGGGCTAGCATCCTTTTCTCCGGTCTTCTCCCTTTTGCCTTTGAGAGGGCGGCCGCCAACAGGTCGATTGTCGAGGACTTCTCCTGGCCCACCTGGGCCTTCAGCGGTAGGTCGGCCACCTTACCCTGCACCTTGGCCTTCTCCCGGAGCTTCCTGGGGTTAGCCTATTTCCTCTACGTGGAGGAGCTGGAGCGATGGATGCAGACAGGGAAGAGGAGCACGCCCCGCTTGTGCGGCGACCCCAACAGAAACAGACTTGCAGTGCTTGGCCTCATCTTGGGCCCCCATGGAATGAGCGCCCTCAAAGGACTTAGAAGACCGCTCCTCAGACTGGCCAGTCCTAGGTGAGGTATGCCCCTGCTTGCCACACGGGGTAGAGGCCTTGGAGTTGAGCCACATTGCCAATCTACTGTGCTGATCCTTGACAGTGAGTTTGGTGAATCCAAGGCAAATTTCGCAGTACGCTTCCTTGTGGTCTGGATGTCCCTAGTGCCCTTGAGGAGAGATGAAAACGCCAAAATGGTCCCTGCTTGTCAGTCAAAGGAACGAAAGAGCACAAGGTCTCCATTTGTCACAAATGTGAACTTTTTACCGAAAAAGACAGAATAGGTAGAAAAGCTCCGAGCAAACCATGAGGACTCCCCACTTGAACGAGCTGTAAAAATCTAAAGATGGCTGCCAGAGGAGGAGCTTAGGGAGAGGGCAGTCATTGGCTGGGGGCAGTATGACCCAGAGCTCGGTGTTTGGTTTATAGGAGAAAGACAGTTTGTAAGTGAAAGCGAAACCGTTTTTTCTTTTACCGAGGATTGCCAGTCTGACAATGGGGAATATTCATGAGCATGTGAATCCATGCCAGACCCCATGCTGGAGTAACAACGTTCATGTATGCAAACTGTACAATGAAACAGGTGAACTCATGTACATGTTCCACATGCATAAAAGGTGATCCAGTGAGGGGATGTCCCAAATATTCAAGTCCACTTCGTTCCTTCTACCCATGGGAATGCACTCCATGCCCCAATAGTTTTGTCTCATTGGTACGCTTACTTTAATTAGTTGAAGTCGACGCCCAATGGTTGTAGAGTTGAGATTACGGGCAATGAAGAGCATTGCTGTATTGGATAGCCTGTGCGAAGTCTCCTGTAATGCCAGGTGGCGGCTTCCTGGCATACGACTGCAGAGTCTGCCCAACAAATGGAAGAGCTGGACAGGGCTCCTCCCCAACCACTGATGGAATGGCAGCAATGGGACAAAGTCATGTTTATGGTTAGTAGGTGGGATTCGGGAAGCAATGGGGCCTGGCTGCCACCAACGGTGAGGTGACCCGAGGACCCACCCACTCTCTCATCCATCTCCAACCTATGGTGTTAATCCCATAACCACAGCTCTAGTTTGCGGTACCTTGCTGCCAAAATCTTTATGTTCAGACCACATCTGGAACCGGACATCCAGAGCTCGACAATTATGGTGGGTAATGTGGAATCCAAGGGAGCTGGGTGCCAGCCCAATTCTGGGCCCATTACACCACATGCAAAGAATCTGAAGGCTACCCTCATCACATTACATACAAGGGGCGGGGGGTTGTCAGACTGCCAACACAGAAGAGACTAGCCCTTTAAGAATGGTCTCAGAGGCACAAAATCTGAATGTCCTTTAAGGCAGGACCTGAGGTATCCTAGGAGTAGGGCCATATTGTGTTGCATCACTTGGAAACAGAGAAACTGTGTTCAGAGCTACTGAGGCGAATGAGAAGAAAGGTGCGGCAGACAAGTCTGGCAGCTCTGCCCCCAGGACACAGCACCTGCACGCATGTGTGTACCCGACAGATTCTATATGGCGGACAGACCTCTTATATGTTCAGTATAGGTTTCCAAAGAGGCCCACAGTTAACAATGAAGCATGCCTCAAGCAACAGATAAAAAGATCTGACCAATTCCTGTAGTACAATCATTATTGGCCACAAATGCAACCCTCTGAACATGACCCGGCCCAGACAGCACCTTTAAAAAGCTGGGAAGTTGGTGATGTGGATGTTTGGAGGCAGAGCAGGAGAGAGAGTTTACGATGAGCTGGCAACCAAAGTATACTGAGAAAACCCAGCTAGAGAGCAGAAGAGTTAAGGAGGGGTTTGGGGTGAGGGAAGGAGTAGAGGTAGAAGGAAGTAGTGAAAAGAGAAGCACGGGAGAGGACATCAAAGGTAAAGAGGAGACAGTGGTAGAGAAACACCTTGGGTAAAAGTAGAGGAGAAATGCAGTAGACTGTTGCAACAAGGTATGGGTGGAAAACTGGTAGTGTTTGGAGAAGGGGTTAAGCCAAAGACCTGAGACTTAGAAGAGAAGTTGGTGAATCCCATAGGCAGAAGTGGTACACCAAAAAGTGTAGGAACAAGCATGTGGCGAGGTATCGAAGAGGCACAGGAGATGCAGAGGAACTAGAGAGAAGAGAGTCTAAAGCAAAGCCCATCGGACATTTGTCAAGGACGAGAGAGTGCATGGTTTGGTGTGGAATAGTAGCAGAAAGCTTAAGGAGGTGGGTTAGTGGCTCAAAACCGCAGCAAATACAATAGCCAATAAGGGCCTTAGATGCTGGAAACTGGGTCCCGTTGATCGACTTATGTGGCAGTGCCGGACATTTGCCCGTTGGTCCTGGCTGGAGGAAGAGAAGCAGTTCCCTGCTTAGTACTCAACTGACAGCTGCATCACCCTGGAGTTTGAGTCCTACCAGAGGCTAGAGCAGAAAAGAGTGCTGTGGGAAGCACAGTGTGCTACCCCCACAAATTGAATCCAAAACGGTGTTTATTCTTTTCGTTATCTAGGAGATATCCTTAACGGCATTTGTTTATATGTACCTTTTCATTGGCCATTTTCTTTGCAAGACTCCAAATATAGTTCAGCCGTATTCTTTTGCCTCATGCCTTTTTGTGGATATCACTTGACTGTGACAAATGGTGTCAGACTGCAAAGGCTAGACAGGAAGCATGCCTATGAAACACCTAAATCTTCAAGGCATGCCATGGTACCCCCACCAGATCTGCAACAGTCTACCTGGTTTGATTTTTTTCAGTAAAGACAATATAGATATACTGGCAGAGCCTTGCCGTTATTTGGCTTGAAAATATGGCTCCCTGAAGTGACATAGGTGAATAGCATCAAAATCAAGTTTAGCCGTCAGGTACAACATAAATGTGTAATCTGCGGTCAAAAAGGCCGGTTATGGGGGTATAGTGAAAGTTCCATTTAAAATGTGGGGAGTTCTACAGGAAGGGGCACCATTGGGCAAAGACTGAGGTTACATTGATGTGCAGTGAGACGTAGTCACATATCTTTGCCCCAGTGAGAGGTTGTGTTCATTCACAGTTGAATCACAGCCGGACCATTCCCAGATATCCTTAAGTGCTAGGTACAAGGGCCGCCTGGAGTGTGTCCCTCTAGATCAGGGTTCTCCAACTCCAGGGCCGGTTCCATGTGCGATTTTCAGGATACCCCTCATTAATATTCATGAGATACATTTTCATACGATTCTAAAATGTATGTCATTTTTTTCTCATGAATATTAATGAACCTGTCGGATTTCTGGCCCTCGAGGCCTGGAGTTGGACAACCCTGCTCTAGATTCTCCTCAGCATCAAACACCCAACTCACTTTCCTGTAGCCCAGATAATTTGCTGCTGGCCAGCATCAATACACTTTCTTTAGATCTGCCTTTTGACAGGCCATCATAGGAACAGGAAAAATAAAATCGCAAGACATTACCATATTTTGTAAGGGGGTGAGGAGTGAAGGCCTTCTCCTTCCTCCTGATAATGAACCATGATTCAGTGACCAGCCCCGATTCCATTTAATAGTGCCTCAATTCTGGAGGCGGTACTTCATAGAACATTACCACCTATCCGCCGAGCACCAAGGTTACTAAAACCAAAGACCATGCCCTGAGAACGATCTTCTGACTGAGTATTTATCAAGATAAACAAATATTGCAAATCTTCCATTTGCCAAAGGGCATCCCACTGAAATGTAGGTAGGGTCCTCCTACACCACTCCCCATCATTAAATTTCCTTTTCCCAGGTGGGCATGGACATCATGGGATCACTGTCATTCAAAGCACAGGAATCCAAATATTCTCATTATTGTCAAAATATTCTCGCTATTGTCAACTATGCCACATCTTACGTGCAGGCTTCTGCCTTAAGAAAAATACCAGTCCCTTAATCTTGAAGCATTAGAGTCCCAATTTCATCAGTGAGGGATTCCTGTAGGCAATACTTACAGATCAAGGGTCTACTTTCATGTCTAAGATTATGACGGATTTGAAGAACCCCCTACAAAGATACCCTGTGCACCCCAATATATGGATGGTTTAGTGAAGATTTTTAATCAGAATTTTAACTTCTGCCGGATGATGGTAGATGATGCAAGAACCTGGTTTGAGATAATTCCATGGGCATTGTTTGCCGTTTGTAAGACTCCACAAGCATCACCTGGATTTTCACCTTTTGAGCTAATATATGGAAGAGAACCCTAGAACCCAGTGAACATGCTAAGAAAAGGCTAGGAGACACTTGTCTCACTCCCAAGATTATGTATGGTGTCCTTTGCCTGGGAAGGCAGGACAAGGCGATAGAGATGAACTTGAAATATTTCTAATTTACTGGGCAGGTTACCTCCGTTCACAAATGATCTCCGACTCTTGCTTGTAGTGTAAAATGCAACATTTTACATTCTGGTAGAAGGATTACACAAAAAAGAAATACCTACAAAAAGCCTAAAACTCACAAAGGTTACTGAACTGTGGGACTGGGTAGAGCCTACAATGATTTCTTATGGGAATTTAGGACACGCACCCTTAGGGAGCGGGAGGCGGCGATGAAGCCAGATATGTATGGCTTTCAGGCATTAAAAATAGTTACATAAAACAGAAATGTTAATGGACCTGGAGTTCTTTTCCTGTAATCGCCTGGATGTAGTTTTTCTGATGCCCATAAACCCCCTTCAACACTTATGAAACCGGCTCATTGGACAGGAGCACAAGAATTGAGAGTCAAGTTGTGCTTCTAAATTTCTAACTCTAGCAAAGCCAAACAGAAAAACAAGCAAAGTTTTAATAAAAACACATTTTGTTTTTATTATGTGAAAAATACAAACGTGTTGTTAAACAGTACACTGGAAAAATCCAACAATAAAACAATTGACAGGCAAGGTAGAGATTTTGACAATGTCAGCTAGAGGCACCAGATCATCTTCCTGGATAAATCATGGGAAGGGGAACTGTGGAAGACAGAAGAAAACAAATAATTAATGCCAAAAGAATACAGGAAAGCTACAGATAAATGTAAAACAATATTGGCAGAAAATATTAGTGAAAATAAACTGTTAGCTACCAGGAAAAGCATTCCTATGCAAACGTGAAAGCTGAACCCTGGCCTATCAGTATGTGGGATATTTGAATGTATTTTCTGAAATGGTGGAGGGAGAACTTAACCAGATTGTGCCCTCTTGCTGTCCTGTACTTTGGCCTAGTAGGTCCAGACTACCAAGAGAAAGTGAAATAGATATCATATTTCATTGCAATTCCCCTCATCCAGTTAGCCCCATATGCCCCAAGTGTGGCTAAAAGCAGTCAAACAGTGGCACATGAGTGGCTACCAAACTAATCAAGCCTATATTTAACTAATTGGTTTAAGTTTGCTACAGAAGGCACTAACACATGATTACAATGTCAACAACCTCCTCAGATTGTCTATTCAAGTCATATCAAAATCAGAAGTACGATCACAGACATGCATTCATCAATCCCGATTCCTTTAGGACATTGGGATTTGCTTGCTGCTTTAACCCCACCAATCCATTCAATCAACTGTGAGAAAAAAGGCAAAGCGTGGGGGTTTGTCGAGGAGGGTGACTGACAGGATTTCCAGCTAACAGGGGAAAGCGCACAGATTTTCAAAATTCCAGCCGATCAGGTAAATGAATTCTGCCTGAAAGTCAGGTCTGCCTAAATAGCCACACTTTCAGAACGTTTTAAAAAGTGTAGTTAGTCGGTTTTACCAAGATGGGCTGGTGTGGAGATGGATCTCTGAACTCTGACATGGTGGGCAGAGGTTCAGAATGCCAGCATAGTTTCTTGGAACAGGGTAACCTTCTGGACAAGCCAGACCAATCAAGTTAGCATTCGCGACTGTCAAGACTAGGCCTCAGGAGGGGTGAGAGTGATCGAAAGTCCACAAAGAGTCCTGGCACCCTTACCTCAAGGTACCCAGCTTGCCAGCAGCAATAATTAGCTTGTGCCAGCCCTTTCTCCCCTGCTCCCTTACCCTCCGTCCGCTCGCTCTGAGCATAGTTCCCCAAATCCACATAAAAATACAAAAAAAAAAATAAAATCCACTTTACTAGGAGCATAGAAACCACACTTAAAATAGCGCTTAACACTAGATCTTCGATTAGCCACGCCTGCAACCTGCACGACCTAATAATGGACAATAGATTGGACATACTTTGCATCACCGAAACCTGGATTCGGGATACCAGCGGACCTTCCCTCAATTTAGCCGTTCCCACAGGTTTCTTCTTTTTTTGCACCAACCGCAGCTCTGGCTGCGGGGGCAGAGTAGCTATTATAGCAAAAACAGAGTTAGGACTCTTCCCAACTCATATTTCCTACTCTGGATGTGAAACCCTCCATGTAAAAATGACTCCAACCAACAACAAATCATATAAATGTTGTTCTAATTTATAGGCCTCCCAACCCTATGCCTGATTTTAACAATGAAATTACCAACATCCTAATCGGTCTAGTCCCAGTTTGGGGTGATCTGAACTGGTGGATAAAGAAGCAATTGAATTAGAGTCCTCCCTTATCAGTATAGGTCTAGAAGTACAAAATAATGAACCTAAAAACAACAAATAATAACATCCTTGACTTGATGGTGACAAGGAGCCTTCTAGCCAACAATATTTCAACTAGCCCATGAATTTAGTCAGATCACTTTGTGGTTACCTCCAATATCAAGAGCTCCCATCCTTTACTGAATCCCCCTAACCGGGAAAAAACAGTTACTGGGTGCAATTATTAAAAAACTAAAATAATAAATCACACACCAAGATTTACAGTCCTGCATAAGCAACATGTCCAATCTAACACCGGATGACTAGGCTGATAGCATGATCTTAGGAACTACTTATCAAAATGTTTGATCTATGAAAACAAAATAGGTCAGGGACAATCCAACCCACCATTCCTGGTTCACTCCAGAACTAAAACTCCTTAGGAAACATAAGCGAGTCCTAGAAACCCGTTGGCTCAAACATCAATCTAAAGAAACCAGGTCGGCCTGGAAGGAAGTCGACAAATCATACAAATCTTCAGGAAACTAAGAAAACCTTTTTCAATACCCAAATCGAGCCCTCTTCTACCCACACTGAAAAGATCTTTGAAATTCTGAAATCTTTAAAAAAAACCTAAGACTTCTCAGATCTCCTTCACTCCTACCTATTTAGACTGCTCTACTATACAGGCCGCCCTTGAAGCAAACATTGTAAATGTGAAATATGATCAGATTGCCAAGGGTCGGGACTCAAGATTTCCCTTTGTCACAAACCTCCATCCAAGACATGCTCAACATGCTGTCCTCTATGCGCCCTACTGCTTGTTCTTATAATTTGCTACCTCCAAAACTTATTTTGAAACATAAGGACCTGTTTGCTCCCTTTTTGACCAACCTAGTTAAGGCTTCCTTCAGGGATAATCATGTTCCCGACGACATCAAAAAAGTCACAATTACATCCATTCTGAAAAAAAAGCTAAATATCGATCACAGAGAACCCAGCAACTTGAGGCCTATTACAAACTGTCAATTTCTATTAAAAATACTTGACAAATTTGGAACCTCTCAGTTACAATCTTTTGTGGAGTCTAATTGTAGTCTACACCTGACAATCAGGTTTTCGATCTACCTTCAGTACTGAGACTGCTCTTGTTGATCTCCATACCCGAATGCTGGAGATTATGGACAGAGGAAAAGGCGAGATGTTGATCTTATTAGATCTCTCCCCAGCTTTCGATCTCATTGATCATGGTCACCTTCTTTGCTGCCTACAGGACCCAGGCCTTTGTTCTAAGGAATCCGCGAACTGGCTCCAGGCCTTCCTCACTGGTCGAGAATCTATAATACAGTGGGGGTCTGCTTTTTATTCCTCCGAGCCGATTTGTTGCGGAGTACCACAAGGTGCATCTATTTCACCTGTACTTCAATTTGTACATCAAATCCCTCTGCTCACTTCTAGACAAGTTGGGTGTCACTTTTACAAATTACATTGATGACACACAGATCATTCTTGAACTCACTGGGATTTACTCCAATGACTCCAGCATTTTGTCCAACATCTATGATCACATTGATAATTGAATGTCCGAAAACTGGCTGTGCCTGAATGGCAGTAAAACAGTGTTAATGATCTTTGGATTTAAACAGGTCTGGGCCAAACTGAGCTCGGATTACAGTAAATTCTCTTTAAAAGATAATATAATCAAAATTCAACAGAAAGTAAAAACCTTAGGGGTCCTGCTGGAGGCTTCCTTAAATGCTGATGCACATACCACCTTTGAGAACCACACCTGCAATTACCTACGTCTCCTTAAAAACATCCGCCCCTACATTTCTGAGAAACTGCGCTACTATCGCGTGAGCTACCATTCTTACTAGATTAGACTACTGAAATTAATTACTCATTGTTCCCTCCACATCCAATCTCATGAGACACGAAGTAATCCAAAATGATGCAGCCCGAATTATAACCAATACCCACAGAAGATCACACATCTCGGATCACAGGAGGAAACTGCACTGGCTGCCCATCAGGGAGAGGATCGCTTTCAAAGCAGGCTCCTCAGTCAATCGCTGTCTCTTTGGCTCTACACCAGAAGAACTTAAATCATTGGTTCCTCCATACCAACGTACCAGATCCCTTTGTTCTGCCAGCCTAGGGTTGATACAGAGCCCCACGATAAAAGCACTAAGGGCCTTGGTAGATCGCTTCCAGTAAAAGCAGCCAGTTTCTAGAATGACTTGCTCCTCGCTCCCAGACTTAACCCTGATCTAAAATCCTTTAGAAAATCTTTAAAAACCTTCTTGTTCAACTAATGAGCCTAGGCTCTCCACTGATTTACTAATTCTGCCTGTCTCGTTTTACTTGTTATATTAACTGTCTATGTCTGCACCCCGATGCCTGCGGGCACATTATAAATACATAAAATAAATTAGCAAAGCAAACGACACCACAAATTACTCATCAAAAATACATATACATTTATTAAAAGGTCTTAACTCAAACACAAGGTGAAACCACAGCAGTATTAACAATACCAACACAACACTATACTAGGGAAAATATATACAGTAACTATTGGCCTAAAGGAATATTCAACAAGTAAAGAGCCACAACCTGTAACAGAAGAGGGACAGTGCAAATATACTTTAGGCAATTCTTCAAGAGTCTCAACCCTAACTAATAGGCAGTCTGAAGTGTGGAGCCTTAAGTACTTTGAAGGGGTCTCTTCAATGGGCCGTAGTGTCGCAGGAAGGGGCATTAAGGATGATGAAGAATAGAGTTCCACTATTCGAGGAGGGTCTCCACAAGGGCGCAGAGCCATTTCAAGTAATCGGCAATAGGATGATAGTTCAGACTATCCCTACAAAGGGGAGTGGCCCTTGGAGGACAATTGTGTGTAAAAGTCTATGGATGCATCAGGGGCCACCGGTAAGCGTTGCAAGTACTCACTGACCCTCAACACAGTCCGGACCAAACTTCGCTAGTCCAGTTCGCTTGCAGGTTGGTGTCCAGCAGTTGCGCTTCTCTCCAGCTTTCAGGGTCTGCTTTCCGGGACCTCAGTCTGTGGCGGGACAGTGGCGATTTCTCTGCTTCTGGGGAAGGGATCGAGCCAGTTCCCCTGAAGCTTGTCTTAGGGCACAGGGGGGCACAGCAACAAGGCACCCACGAAGCTAGTCACCACAGATGGACGACACATACCGCGTAGGCTCGGGTTCAGGTGGACTCTCCCAATTCCAGACCTAGGAAGGCTAGGTGTACGAAACTCAGCAGGAGAGTGCCTTCTACCAAGACTTTACGGTTTCCAAAGTGGCAGGTCAAAACTCGAGACCTAGGGAGTTCCAAGGCAAAGGTCCCGTATGAACTGGTCAGTTCACTGGGCGATTCAGGAACACTTCCAAAGGGGCTCGTTTGCAGGTTAAGCAGGAGGTGCCGAGAGTAGTTAGTCCTACTACTCCAGCGGGTCAAAGCACCTTTGCAGGACTTCTGTGATCGATGAGAAACAAGGGCTCCGCAGAACAGTGGGGTCAGGGTGCCAAACCTTGCAGCGAGTCACCAGCAGTTCCACGGATCTGTTTCTTCGGTTCAAGATATTTGGCTCCTTTACTAAGTTCAGTGTGAACTCAAAAGATCGACCTGGAATAGGTCTAGAGTGCCTTCTCTTATCCAAAATCTCCTCACGCCAAAACAAAGAGAAACCAATAAGAGATCTGCTCACATTCAACCATTCCAGACGTGGACCAATCACAGACCACAGGTCCCAGTCATCTGAGCACACCAGACATCCTGGCACCCAGGATGTGTATTGGAACTAGACCGCTCCAGTCCATATCCTGGGTGCGCACACACACACAAGGTATGCAGAAGCCTGCGAAAGCTTTGGTTTGCACAGGGGTCTGCATGACCAAATAAGGGATTTCCCGGGTCTGCTCAACCTGGGGAAGGCAAAGGGACAAAATGGCCAAAGGACGGAACAAAAGGACCTCGTGGCATGGCCATTTTCGGCACTGGCTACTGTCCTGGGCCAAACGCAGCAAACACGGTTTGGACCATTGAAAAGAGTCAAAAATGCTTTAAAAGTAACTACTGCCACCAGCTATGACCTGGACACACTTGTACTTTCACCAAAAAGCTTTCGAAGGCGTCTATGGCTTTAAAAATGAAAGAAAAAAAAGAAAATAATCCAGCGCACTGTACTGGAAAGTACATTGTGTACTGATAAAATGTTGCCAAGAAATGGCAACAAAGTGAAAGACTAAGGGGAAAAAAAAAGTCTCCCAGTATTGAAAGCTGAAGGGCATGTCAGTTTCCCCCTTAACAAGATGAGAAAAAGCCCAGCAGAGTACAGCCGAAGGCTGGGCTCCACTGATAAAAGGATGGTCAGACAAAAGCAAAAGGTTGGGAGGTTGGGGGAGGGGGTGGGGGGTGGGAGGGGAGTTTCACAACTGAAGGGAAAATTACCCAATAAAGGAAATCTCTCCTAACAGCTCTGGTCATGCCATAGGGTGCAGAACTGAATCACTCGCCACTACATTTAAGTCACATAGGTGGTATTTGTTTTTATTTGCATTTGTGGTTAAAATGAAACCTTACACAAACAAATCCGTCATTACATTCATTAAAAACGTATAAACTAAAATATCATAATCTTAAAATACCATCACAATTGCATACGAATATCAACAAAGTGAATAGGCAATACATTCTTACATATGATATAAAATATGGCATTTATAACGCGCCTATACACAAGTGTTTCAAGGCACAACGAGGCAAGGGTTGGGGAACAAAGGGAGGACGGACAACGATCCTACTAGGCCAGGTGTCATTCAGATCGCGCAAGTACGTGGGGTGGGGGCTGGGACAGTACTTATTGTTATCTTTCCCATGTACTGCAAACGGCCAACATGTGGCAAGTGCATGGGTAAGTGCGGGCATTAGGTGTCAAGGGCTGGTAGTGGGATTGTAGGGATACAGAAACATTAGTCCCCAAGTGCAGGGTTGCCAGGTGGGCAGTGCAGGTGAGTGACGCTGGCGGGGGAAAAGGACCTGGGCCCGAGATCAGAGGGTGTCCAGGTAGCCAGTGCAGATCCTGTTACAGCCAGGAGGTCAGCAGAGGAGAGGAGGATAAAAAGCAGAAGCAAAGAAAAAGGTTTTGAGATGCTTCCGTAAGCGGAGATCGTTCTCCTCAAGTTTAAGGGAGGCTGTTCCAGAGGGAGGCACAGCCGAAGAAAGATCTACCACCAACTTGTTGCTTGGAGAAGCGACTGACCCTGAGGGAGTTGGAGGCGGATGAGCGAAGAGCTTGAGAAGGAAGTTATTTAGGAAGAGAGAGTTGAAGGTATTGAGGCCCAGGCCCCAGAAGGCCTTGTGAACAATGCAGAGGGTTTTGAACTTAATCCTCGCAGCCACTTGGAGCCAGTGCAGAGATTTCAGTCCTGGAGAGATACGATCCCTGGGCTTGAGGCCAAGGACAAGTCTTGCAGTCCTGTTGTGGATAAGTTGCAGAGGGCGGAGAGTAGAAGCAGGCAGATTTAGAAAGAGGCTGTTACAATAGTCCAGCCTAGAGAGAACCAATTATCACTTTAAGAACTACGATAAAAGCAACATTTAAGTACAATTTAGCTCACTGATATTACCCAATTATTCAAAAATGTCTTTTGAAACCGCCACTATGGCTCAATCAGTGAAATACTATCCCCCTTATGTTATTCTCACCCATAGGTTACATGATATGACAACTGAGGTGGAATGAATACATTTTCCCCAAATAAATCACTCTTCATTGTACCAGATTGGGACATTCCATTATCAAGTGGACGAGTGACTCTATATCCTCCGTACCACAAAGTCTACAAGTGTGCTTAATTCTTGGTATACCTATTATTGAACCAACTACTTCCAGCGTGTGCAAGCAATTCAGTCGGAACCCGAGATGCCATTTCCGGATAGTTTCCAAGAGGAATTTCATAAGATAGGGTCTTACATTTCTCAGATTCTTACATAGGACCATCGAGTCATTATATCATTTTAATCTCATCAGGACTGAGTCGTAATTCCTGTGCATCTGGTGGCACAATGGATGCCAAATTTAATGAAATTTTCACAGTTTACACGGATTACCCTCGTTCAATCAACGACAACGGGAAAAAACTAAAAATGTCCCCATCAATTTAAGGCAAAAATTGCTGCTTCTAAGAGGCTCAAACGTAAAAAAAAACATCAAAGTGCTTGCAATAAGGGTCTACACATTCATATGTACCCAAGAGAGGGAAAGAAAAAAAAAATCTGCCAGCGTCACAGGAATTTGATCAAATCTCTCAAGATAGATTTGTTTATGGAGGACAACCAAAATATGTTGAACCATTTGATACGAATAAATAGACAATTGTGGGCCAGTATTAATAAAACTATAGGTGATTCTCCCTCTTCAATGAACAATCCTATTCGGGAGGGCGTATGGGTTGAATTGAGCAGGGACAGGTTTCAGCTGCCCTGCGCCTTTTCCAGATTACAGGATAGAAACCGGAAATTATATTACCAATCGTTCGGTCCATGGACAGAGGCTGATGTTGAATGGGCCATTACTAAATGTTAGGCAAGATTGTATGCTTTACCTATAGGGTGCACTACAACAACCCTAACCTCCTAGCGGTAGTAACCCAACCTTTGGTATAAGTCTATACTACACAGGTTGGTAGTGTGGACGAGTAGCCAGGCTTATCTCAAGAGGGGTCAATGTGAGCTGTAGGGGAGTTAGAGTTTCACAGTGACAAGTATTCAAGAAAACACTTACACACAGGGTTTCTCGATAAAACAATTATTTATTTACCAGTCAGTTAATGTAAGCCTTCTTCAGAAGGGAGCACTGTAAAACACCACACACATCTACTTCAAAATTACCCAATCTCTTAGTTCACACTGAGTAACTTCCCATTTGGGATGGCATACAGCAGAAACCTACACCTACAGGTGACGTCAACTGCTAGGGTGCTGTTGCCATTAATGTATTACTGTGAGCATTCAGAATTAGTTAAGAGCAAGTAAAAAGAAAGATTAGAGCAAACAAGTTGCCACAAATATTTTTTAGCAGACAAATACTTTCAGATCCCTCAATAAGAGTCATTCAGTTAAAACAGGCTAAACCAAAGTAAATAGGCAAGAGTCTATAGGCAGAAGCACTAAGTTAAATAGAAACGTCTTTGCACAACTTTTCAGAAGTCTTTGACAAAAAGATGAATCAATGTAGGGCCACAAGCTGTTCGACTTGTGAGTAGTAGAAGATGTAAGCAACTCTACAGTAAGAGGTAAATTCTCTTAGACTTTGTAAAGTACCTTTAAAATGAAGAAATATGCAGCAGATGACTCCTGTTCCTGTGCAGCTCTGAAGATCTCACTGTTCCTGTGCCTCAGTCGTGGGGACAAGAGGGAGGATGCCGGGGGGATCCTGTACACCGACGGTCAAAACTTGCAACCAGCAAACTTCACTTTCAGTGGCTGTTCAGTGTTTCAGCTCCTCGCGTCTACCGCAAATAGCAACACAGCGGTTCCTGGCGGTCGAGATGGACTTTACTTGCTTCTGGGGTCCCGCACTCTGAGGGGGCTCAGTCCTGCTTCCTGGGAGTCCGGAGGATCTTCCTGGAGCTCTTGTCCAACTTAAAAGAAACACACAAACTGGTGTTCCTCTCCCTGGCTCTATGGATTCCAGCAGCAACTCTGTGGAAATTCAACCAGCTCCAAGATGGATGTCCAGGTGGCTTACTTTGGAGTGATTGGTCCCACCAACTCAAGGGGAGAAGTCGTCCTTGCAGGGGCTTCTCTGTTGATGCGAACTTGGCGTTTCGGCATTACAGCAGGGATTCACCGGGCAAACCAATGGTCCAGGAGTTGCAGCAGGCGTCCTCTTCCAGTTCTTTTTCGGTTCCTTTGTCCAGTGGTCGACTCTGCCTTCCAAGCCAAAAGACTCTCCTTTTATAAAGTTCTCTCCTTTTCATTCCAGGCTAGCTGTCACTCACCCAGCAGGGTGGCTGTCCTTGCCGGACAGTCAGCCAGCCAATCACAGAGTTCATTTGGGTCTCCTAGGATACTAAGCACAGTCAGGCACCTCCCCCACTTCCTGCCAAATCCAGACACCCTGGAGCCAGAGGCGGGCTTCACTCGTGAATCCCGCCAAAGGCAAAACGAACCAAGGGACCAGACCTGGTTTGGTGCGCAGAGTAAATATCAAGAAAGACCTTTCCACAAAGAAATGGCGAAAAAAGACGACCGGGCCATTTTGACAAAAATGGCACCCTCGGGTGCTTTACTGCAGCTGCGAACATGGCCCGCAGTAAATGCACACCACGGTAGTAAAAACGAAACCACTGCCACTAGCCATTCAGTGAGGAAAGGGTAACATAAAATTGTTACATGACAAGCTAGACAACAGGGATACCAAGTAACCCCTCCAGCACTTTATTTTAAGATATTGTGTGCTGGGTCTAGAAAGTTACAAATGCAAGTAAAGTCAATTTCACTTTGCTGCTCTGGGAAACAGTAATTTATTCCAGAGAAGGTATTTAAACCTTGGGGAAATCTAGGAGACTTCCCTGTGTCACTGCACTAAAGGTGCTGTGTGCCACAATGTAAATGATGATGCCTATGGAGTTTGTCAGACTCCACAACCAAAAGAAACAGTGTACAGAAATCACATTAAAATACATGACAGAGTGAGAAAAGGGGCTTCACTCTCTACAGGTTAAAATAAATCAAGTACTCAAAATCCAGCAAAGTTGCTGGGGGTCTCCAAGGTAGAGGGAATTGGCACATTTCTGAGAATTCTCCCAAACACTAAATTAAAACCATCTAGGGCCCTTGCCCCAGACAGCATTCCACCTTTTGTCCTAAAGATTGTTCCATCACTCTGGATCCCCTTCTTGAAGGCCCAATTTGACTACATTTTTGGGACCCACATTATTCCATCCTCATGGTCTCAATCCATTGTTATTCCGGTATACAGGAAGGAAGATAGAGTTCTCCCCAAAACATTATAGAACGATTGCCTTAATCGATTCCATTAGTAAGGTTTTCTCCATTCTTATATTGAGAGATCTTAATTTAGTCATACGCCAATTCTCTGTCCTGTCAAAGTATCAAATGGGGTTTTGCCAAAACATGGGCACAGTCTTGAATGCACCGGTGTTAGCCCATTTACTCCATACTGTTAGACATCCCAGTATGGGTGCAGTCTATTTGGCATCCCTGGTCATGTCATCCGCTTTTGACTCAGTGTAAGTGAAAAACTCTGGTCTAAACTGTTAAACTGTAGATTTCCTCCCAATTGGTGCAGCCCACCACTCTTCTACATAGGGATACATTGATAATGGTCTGCCTAACCCGGGAAGGCGCCCTTTCTAGATCCATCCCCTCCCAGGTTGGTCTCAAGCAGGGCTGTCTAGCCCCTACACTTTTCAATGTGTATTTGACGCATATTGATGAGTTGAGGTTGGTGGATAACATCAACCTTGCTAGTATAGGCAAGTTGAATCTGCACTGGCTCGCTTTTGCAGACTAATTCATTTTCTCAGATCGTATGCCCATTGGCCTGCAGCATAAACTTAACATATTTTTCAAATATGCAAGTAACAACAATCTACAGGCCAATGGGTCTAAATCAAAAATTGTTGTCTTTTCGAGTAGCACCAAACCTCATGTAATGACGTGCGCTTTGGGAAATTAGAGGATAGAGCGTTTAACTTCTATTATGTACTTGGGGTACAATCTTTCAAACTTCCTCTTTAACTATGTGGAAGGAGTCCATGAATGTTAAACTACGTCCTCTCATCTCTCACATGAAACGCCAATTGCCCAGATTGTGTAGATTTTCCATTCTTCCAGTTCTACATTATTATCATATAAAGATTGAACCGGTTCTACTTTATGGGCTTGATCTATCCCTCCTGGATCTAGGTTATTATTTGAATGTCCTACAGGGGCTTCTGTGGAAAGAGGTTTTTAGTCTTGCCTCGTCTATTCCCAATGCAGTAATAAGCCAAAAGCTGGCCCTTACGTCTCTACAAGATCGTTGCTGGTGTAGACAATTGTTAAATTGCTCCGAAATTCTTAGGCTAGAGGAAAAATGTGATTTACTGCCATCTAGGCGATGTGGCTAGAGATACATTTTCACAGTCAATAAATACATATGTTATAAAGATGCAGGATTTAATTCTGTTAGTTCCTCAGAGGAGGAACTTCACAATCGTCCTGGAGGGGCAAAATTGAAACATTTTAGTCACGACTGGTTGCAGACAATGGTTGCCATTAAATCATTCCTCCTACACAGTATGCAAAATACATGAGGAAAAGGGACCATCTTTCTCTGCATTTGATCAGTTTTCGTTGTAACAAACATCGATCACCAATATGTGATTTAGACAAAATCAGTTACTAGAGTAGGGACAAAAAAAAATACACAAATTTCTCAAGCATGTACTCCACCTCGGAAGTCTTTCAAATGTGGCAACCTGCTACATGTTGCTACTCTTAACTCTTGCTGTGCTGTCAAACACTCCTCTGACATCTACCAGCTCTTCGAAGAGCTTGACCTGGTCGTCCTCGCTCTCACAGAGACATGGTTCACGGCTGGCTCGGTCACAGGCTTTGACACTCTCCTCCCTGATGGCTACAAGATACTTTATGAACCCAGAACCAACCGACCCGGAGGTGGAGTAGCTCGGATCTTTCCCCGAGTGGGTCCCTGCTTCCGTCATTCCTACACAGGCCTACTTCTCCTTTGAATGCTTGGTCTGCAGGCTCTCCATCTCTCCTGGCCCCTCTCCGACTGTGGCCACCATCTATAGGCCACCTGGCCAGGTTGCCCTTTTCCTCTCGGAGTGGGCTGACCTCTCTTCTCTCCTTGGCTCTACCTCTCAACTTCTCCTCCTCGGAGACCTCACCATCCACCTGGATGCTTCCAATGCTTCCTCTGGCCTCTTCCACAAGCTCTGCACCACTCCGTCTTTCCATTCTAACCTCTGGTCCGACACTCTGCAGGACAAACCTTGGATGTTCTCATCTCCTCTGACACCCCTCTCGCCGACCCTCTCACCACTTGTCTGCTGGACTGACCACGTTCTGTTCTCCTCTCACTTGAAACACTGTCCCCCACTATAAGCACACCCAAGCACTGCCACCTACTTTCTCAGTCATTTGGCCCATGAAACGTGGGTCAGTGAATGCCTTTGCCTCTACTTTGTGCCCCTCCTATGCTTGTGGCTGACTCACAATCTGACACAGCCCTCTCAAACCTGCATCCTTCTATCTCTAACATGCTGGAGGTCCTTGCCACCGTCATGAGAAACAGTCTGAAACCTACCTCCAAGTGCAACTCTTGGTATGACAATGACCTCGCCGCCCTGAAATGCAGGGTGGCTGAGGGGAAGTGGATGGCTTCAGGCGCATCCTTGGACAAACTGGCCTGCCGCCTGCTTCAAAGGCAATACAGACTCTCTGTACTGTCCAAGAAGCAAGCCCACATCCAATCCCGCGTCTGTGCACCTCTAACACAGCCAAACTCTTTAAAATCTGCAAGGAGCTGGCCAATCATGCAATTTCGCCCTCTCCTCTACCCTCCAAGGACCTCTGTACGGCTATGGCTGCTCACTTCACCACTACAAAACTCAGGGGTCTCTCTCGGGGTGGGTGGGGGTGTGTCTCTCCCTCTCCCTCCCACTCCCCCTCTCTCAGACAATGTTTCTAGACAAGTCTGATCTATGAAAGTGTCATACAAACAGGTGCTCCCCTGGTCCTCTAGAACCATCAAGGACCACATTGACCCCTCCGCTCCAGCTTCAGCCGATTTCTGCAATCACACTTTCGCCACTGGATCTTTCCCCTCTTTCCTCAAGCACTCCCGTGTGCACCCCCTCCTTAAAAAGCATTCTGCCGATTCTACCTTTCTGGCACACTATCGCATTGATCTCGATCACTCCTTTCCTGGGCAAACTCCTGGAAAAGCAGGCCATCTCCCAGCTTCCTCTACACACTGAGTCTGTTGGTTGTCTCCATGACCATCAGTCTGGCACCAGAGCAGCCAGAGGCATAGAAACGTTCTTCTGTCCTCATCCACCTTGACATTTCCTCCGCTTTTGACACAATCATGCCATCCTGATCTGGAGTGGTTGACCTCCTTCCTCCTGAACCAACCCTCCCAAGTCCTTTCTTTCCACCACCTCTCTCTACACATGGTGTTCTGCAGGGCTCCATCCTTTCACCCTGGCTCTTCAATGTTTAGTTTGGCTCACTTGAGGTCTACCGTCTCCTTTAACTTTCGATGCTATGTGGATGACACACTGCTCTCTTTCAGGTTCCCCTCTGTCTCCTCTCTCGCTCATTCCCAACTGTCTACCCACGATTCAGGATTTGTGCGCCTCCAACAATCTATGCCTTAATGCCAGTAGGACGGAGAGCCTTCTCATTGGGACCCCTGCTCCTGCTTACCCACTCTCACTCTGACCGCCCTCCTTGGGCCCTCTTCCTTCGCCTTCCTGCGAGGCAAAAAACCCCTGGTGTCATCTTCGACTCCACTCTCTACTCACTTCATGGACCTTGCCAAGGCGGCCCACTACCAGCTGCACCTCCTCAGAGGTATTCTTTCTTTTCTCACTTTAGCCAATAAGCTCACTATCTCCAGAGGCATGGTTCTCTCTAGGCTGGACTACTGCAACAGCCTCTTCCTCAATGCACCTTCCTCTACTCTTTGCCCTCTGCAACTAAATCAGAACAGGACTGCGAGAATTGTCGTTGTCAGCATCAGTTGTCTTAATTCCTCATACATGATATTGGCTTTCACAAAGCACATGTTTGCTGAGGGCATCATTGCGCTGAGGGATAAACCAGATTTGGGCAGGCGAAAACGGATGGGTTTTCATGAGTTGCCAGAAACTGAAATGTCTTCTCTGGCTCGAAGGCAGAGGGGAGAGCATTCCATAACTTGGCCACTGCATTGGAAAACGAGCAGTCACCCGTCCAGGTTAGTCGGCATCGGGGACAAGAAGACGAGCGGAGGGAGCGACATGGCACATAGGGATGAAACTTTGCCTGCAAGTACTCTGCTCCCAGCCTATAGTACGCCTGGTGAAATATGCAAATGGATTTAAAAGTGATCCGTTTTGCAACCGGCAACCAATGGAGTGTCAGAAGTACAGGAGAAATATGAGAGCCATACGAAGTCGCTGTAGCAACACGCACTGCAAGGTTTTGCAATAAATGCAGTCAATGCAAAATGTAGATGTGGAGCCAGAAAAAAGAAATTGCAATACTCTAAATGACACCGAAATAAGGGGGGGGGGGGGAAACACTACCAGGGAGCGATAATGAGCTGGAAGGAAAGGCAGAACTTTCCGCAGTACCCTTGGTTGGTAAAAACCAGTTCTGCAGATAGAACTGACCTTGGCTACGGTAAACAGACAGGAACCGATGAAGGGCAAGGGCCAAGCTCCACAGGCCACAGATGTGTGTGTCATCAGCATAGAAGTAGGAACAGAATCCGTGGGAGTGAATGAGCAGCAAAAGAGGCTGAATGTAAATGTTGAATAGAGTGGGAGACAAGGCGGAGCCCTGCGGGACACCACAACAGTTTATCAGTGTATTAGTTTGCGATAAGTATGAAGAAAGAGCAAGAGTGTGTCCTATCCATCAGGAAGGAAGAGAACCAGAGGAGAACAAACCAGGGGAGAACCTACCCATAGAGGCCAGCCAGGGAGAGGTGGTACAGCAGCACATGGTGATCCACTGTATCAACAGCTGCGGATAGATCTAACAGAATCAGTGCACCCTCCCCCGGGTGCACGGCCCTGGGGCCGCCAACTGCATGAGGCGAGGAGGGGGACTGGTGAAACAGTGCCGTGAGCGGTGTGCCCAAACCCCTGGTGAAACCCCGCGCACCCCCCGCCACCCCACCTCCTCGGGACACAGACGTGACCTTTCCGACAGTGCTGCGGCTGCCTCTGGTCTCGTGGGTCTAATGTGGCCCCCCTTGACACCTCTGTAAAACCCCTGTGTTCCTCCGCTATATTTCACTTTGCTGACATTGTACTGCTGGGGTAACTGTGTGCTCCCTCTGGGCCTGCACTGCCTTTATAGCCCCAAATAGGCTGGTTCTCAGCTTTTAATATCTATGGAATCTCCATTATATTCCGGGTGGCCCCTTCCCGGACACATACAGGATGTACCAGGGACAAAACTAGGAAGCCCTCCATCCAGAGTAGAATGGAGCAATATACAACGACCTCTGTCACGGCTCCCAGGTCCCAGATAGCAGCGAAAACGCCAAAAGGGGTCATGACTACAGAGGAGCCGATCTCGCTGAAAAATATAACAACCGGCATCACAGACTCTCAATTATCCATGGAAGGGAAATTTGACAGCCTCAGCTCGGAGGTGTCCCTGTTGAAGCACAAAGTCCGCAAATTATCTCAAACACAGGGGAAGCCAAGCAATGCATATCGGACTCGGACACCCTCAAGAACCTGGAGCGTCAAATGACAACAGTGGTACAACAGCTCAAAATAATGGAAAACCAAGTGGATGAGGGCGAGGGCCAAACTAGGCAGAGCAATGCCGGCATTTTGGGCCTACCAGAGAAATCAAAGGGCCAGAGTACAGAACTTTTTCTTGAAAAGTGGCTTGTCGACCCGGTAGCAACCGAGAAGTTTTAGAATTTTTTTTCTCAATCGTAAGAGGTAACCGGATGCCTTCCGGCCGACTTGTGCCAGATGCCACACCACATACGGTGATCGCGAAATACTTAATTACAGGGACCACAATGCGCTGCTCCAGATGGTGCGTGCTGGGGGGCATAACATCTACAACTGCTCCAAAATTGCCTTCTTCCCTCATTACAAGTCCAGCAAGCCCGACAGTCCCTCGCCGCCCTAAAGAAGCCGCTACAGACACATGGCATTACATATGGACTTCTATTCTCAGCCCAACTTAAGGTGTACTATAATGGGGCTACTATTCACTTTACAGACTCTCGCGTGGGTGGCCTTGAACATGGCATGGGCTCCACCGGATGCGGGGCCAAGACTACCCCAGCCACGAGACCTGCTGCTGCTACCACCTCATCCGGCAGGCAATCAGGACATAGAACCAGATCGGTGGAGGGAGGTAAGACAAGGGATGATGGTGCAGGATGTGATGCAGGCTGTGCACCCGCTCCACAGAGCACTGTATGCCCATTTCACAGGTTCCAGCCACTGCACAGTTTTTTCCATTCACTTTCTGTGAATGCATGTCGAAATCCCCTAAAACCCACAAGCTGTGCCTCGTGAAACACACAGCCATAACAGCACCCTCTGCATTTCTGTCGACAAATACACCGTTTAGCACAGTCTATCCGTACACACCACACCCACAAACTTTATTGCCCAATCCCGTAGACTTTTCGTGCTGTGCGTGCAAAGGTGTGGGGGAATAGCTTTCAACCCGGGGAGCGGACGTCGTTAGTTGTGAAGAGCCTTTGTGTTTTTTTTTAAAACATTTTTTAAAAAGGTGCTTCCCTAGAAACACTTGTTGTTTTCATACGTAAATGTATTTTCAACGTCAGCTCACATTCTTACAATAGGGTCTTCAGTGCAATATGTAGATTGTTGACCAGTGACAATGAAATGTTGTTTCACAAAGACATGACATTTGCCTTGAAAAGGAGTATGTATCGCGAACCAATGTTCTCATTCTCACAGGAGAACATCCCAGTCACACATGCTTCTGTTGATGAGACCCCTTCCAACCTCTTGCTGACGACAGGACTCATTGGAATACTTCCACAGTGTTCTCGGGGTTATACATGAGAAAAGCACCTTGGCAGTAGGAAAAATGCACTGCACTGCTTTCATCATAATCTTCAGTTGACGGTACACACGAGAATAAAGCATGTAACCCAAAAAGAAGGCTTCAAAGTGCACGATCAACATGTACAGTTGCCGAAGAGGCCACACGTCTACATTCTACAAGCAGTCCGCCGAAACAGCACGCTTTGAAACTACACCACAAAGAGTCCACTCCCTCCAAACTGAAATTGCCAGTTAAGTCTTCTTGGAGGGCATACACGCACAGATCTTCCACAAAGGCATCACCCATGACGAAAACTGTGCGTCTTGCCATGTTGGCCAGCCGCAGTACACAAAGTAATGGAAAAAGTGAATGCCGCCCTTTCCTGTGACGCACACCCTGAACACCCGATTGGCCAAATGCTACAGTCCAATTTCCATTGGCCAGCATGGTAAGAAGTGCAGAATGTGGCACATGTCATTCCACCCCCCCCACCACACCCAAACCCTCCGCCAAGTACTGCGAGGGCCACAACCCTCCAAAGCTGGAGCAGTCCTTCTTCCCTTCACACGGTATTCTCTGCAACATTACCTCATTGGCTTATGTGTAAGTAAGCACACACGCATCTACCAATCGCATCGAAGCCGCCATCAACCAACACAGTCACTCCTGTTCAACACTTCCAATGTACCGTTACACACAATACAAGTATCGTGTCATTCCAAAGCACGTTCACTACAAAGTTTAGTAAAAGTATGCACGATTTTGCCATCTGCATATAGCCACGTGGTCACCCAGGATGTGGCACGTGTAATCCTGAAACTACCACACAATACTTCTTACCTTTGCACAGGCATTTTTGCAGTACTCACCCATTGTGTGTCGTCACATTTCCAAACATGCATGCAGCAAGCACATACAAAACCTCTGCATTGTACACTCATTTCTGTATACCACTCCATATTTACTGTTACTCTTATTACACGTTCCGTTTGATTCCAAAGGCCCTCCACCAGAAACTTCTGCTAAAAAATGCACGATTTGCAGCATCCACAAAGATCCTGAGGCGCAACCAGCACACCTTTCGCCATGCACACAACGGTGAAGCCCTTTCCACACCCACCACAACACTATGGATCCATGCATGCGACCATGTGGGCACCTAACATTATGCACAAACGTAACATATGTAGCGCACTTCTACCCAACTCCCCCACACCATAAAACACCCATTCACCAAAAAGTGTCACAATTAGCAGAATCCACAAACATACCACAGCCTGCACCAACCCTACCCACTGCCATTCACAAATTATTATGTCACTGGCAAACTATGCACAGAAGCTTCACAACATTGGGCATACTTCAATAAATCTGCACACAGCACTGTGACCAAGCACATATAAGCTGCACTTCACTCATGCCCTCTTCCATACTCACATTACATAAACACTGCACCCCCGGTGTCCACACTACACATCGTCCCACTGCAACATCTCCTGCCATACACCAAATACTGTAGCATATTCCAACTATCACCTCAACCATGGAACCCACAACACAAGCTTTGCAACTCACTTGTGCTGCTCTAGCATGTCTACAATGTGCTCCACACCCGCTCACCAATCATCATCACCCTGTGCCTAATGCACTGTCAAATCTGCATTGCTGCAGTGGGTGTGCTCCTGGCACACATTTCCTGTACCATAATGCAACCACTGGCACCAGCACTCCTACCCAACCTCCACAACGCAATGCATATGCACAGCGTTAAATGCAACAGTTACCATAATGTACACACATTACACTGTCTCCGGCACCCCTACGCCCTTTCATGCACATTCTATTGCCTTACCCACTTCCAAAGTATTGCGTCACTGCCAACCTAACCACAAAATGCTCACAACATTGCCCATACTACAAGCAATCTGCAGACAGCACACTATCCAAGCACATATAAGCTGCCCTTCAACCATACCCTCTACCATATTAACAATATGTAAACACTGCACCCAGTGGCCACACTGCGTGACTTTTCACTGCAGCATCTCCAACCACACATCAAAAACTTTACCATATTCAAACAGTCACCTCACCTGCAAACCAAACATACACGCATGGCAGCTCTCTTCAGATGTAATTGAGCAGCAGAAATATGCTCCACACCCATTCTGTACAAGTCACCACCCTCTAACGGATACCAGAGTCAACAATGCATTACTGCCTTGGTTGCGCTCAAGAACTAGGCTCGAGTGCATTGCCTACGGCATACAGTCTTCGGCCATGCACCCAATAGTCTAGGCCTTGCACACACCAACCGCAATGTAATGCCACCATACACGTCACCAACTACGACAATCCACATACACAGCACTGCCACCAGCACTCCTACCCAACCTGTGCACTTCCACAGATCTATACAGGAAAAATTGGTACACTTGCCACAATGTAGAAACAAAACACTGTCTCCTGTACCCCTGTGCACTTTCATTCACATAGTACGGACATACCCACTTCCATTCACAAAATTGTGTCACTGTAAACCTACCCACATACTGTTCGCAACATTGACCCTACTCCAACCAATCTGCACAGACCACACTATGCAAGCACCCCCCTCTACTGGATGCATTGCTGCGGTGGGTGAGATGAAGGCCTAGGCTCTTCAGAGCATGGGCTCTGGCCTATGGCCTTCGGCCATGTACATAATAGTCTAATCCTTCAACGGACCCACCGCACCTTCATGCACCCATGCATGCCACCATGGCCCCAACTACCGCAATCCATCCGCATAGCACAGGCAACCGCGTTACCACCCACCCTATGCCATGTGCAATTCACTCCCCTTTTGAAATTCACCTGCCACCACGGTAAGAGGTGGCTGCAAACAGGTCGCAGCAGAAGCTATTGTGCCATTACGACAGCTGACTCAAATCACCACACAATGTTGTCGGCTGTCTAGGTCACAGCTCTCAACCATTTATGTCGCAAAGGCGGGTGAAAACACCCGATTTTGTCTTTGGCGGGTGAGAGCTTATTGAAACAAATGGGCGTGCAGGAGGCTTGGCGGGTGAGTTGGCTGTTTACAAGGCAGGTAACACCCGCCAAAAGTGTGAGTTGAGAGCTATGTACGCGAGAATTCGTGCGATACGCACCAATACTGCAAGAACTCCTCCGTCGTCTTCCACCCATTTACATATGTCACATTAACCAATTTGCAACGAGGGAGGGACAGGGTGGGGGTGTGAGGTCAACACATGGCGTACGGTATATTTTGCAGACCCTTCCGCCAGCGCACTGACCTCTGAGACACCATGGCAGAGTTTCTCAAAAATTGTTGACGCACAGCACGCTTCCCTCCAGCCAACCACCGGCCGCGTCCAAAGTTCTCTAACAGTACGCCGTACCAATGACACTTCGGTCCGTGGCGCGAACAAGGAAATGGGTCAGCGGAGCGGACCCAGATATCACTAATTTTTAGAGATGTACATTTCAGTAATTTGCAACAAAAGTACTGCTCAGATTCCCACAAAAGACACAAAAGCACGCTTTCTGACCCAATCCCCAGTTCCTGCTGCAAATTTGGTGAAAGTCCATCCAGCCGTGCGCAAAGTTTCTCCCCATTCAGTCTATGGGAAAAATATTTTGGGACCCCCCCCTTACAAGTCCCTCCCCTACCCTGCATGAAACCTCACCCGAGTTGGCGAAACAACTCTGAGCGGCCCATATACACTTTTTTTGCAAAGTTTGGTGAGGATTTGTCCAGCGGGAGCAAAGTTATAAGCCGCAGAAAAAGTGTTCTTCCTATGAGTTTAGCAACTTAACCATAACTACATGGGTGTGTGTGTGATTTAATATATATATATTAAAAGTTTTCTATATACATATTGCAAGGTTGCAGAAGAATGAGCCACAAAGGTGGCATGGTGGTTGGCAAAGATTTGTATTCTTTATCAAAAGAAAGAAAGGCCTGGAGGGGTTTCCCCTGCCTCAACTAAAGACTAAACAGATCTGCCAGAATGTCCGTTTAACTTAAGTGTCTACTGTCCTGTGTCAAAATCCCTAGTTTCGTCCCTCACGCTTAGAAATAAAGTAGTTATAGCAAAACTGTTTGTTGCACAGGAGAATAGCTCCCTTCTGCTGGGTTTGTGATCACAGTTCACTTCGGGAATTTCAATAGTTCTCACCAGGGGTAATGACTCCCTTCCCTTGGTTAGCGTATTCTTAACGCAGCAAAGTTCAAACAATGTTAAAAGGGGGGGGGGGGAATGACTCCATTCCCCTGGTTGAAAGTGTCCTCAAACTGCCCATGTCATTTCCATGAAGTAAATAACTTATTTACTTCGTGGAAATTACTTCGACCACATTACTTCGAAATATATCATGTTATGCCCCCCTAGCCCCCTTCACTATAACCCTTACCCCAAACCCTGCCCACCCCCTTATACCCCTTAAACCACAGGATTTCAAAGTAACCAGTCAATGTAATTTCCAGAAAGTAAATTGCCACGTAGTAATTTATTTATTAGAAACAACGTGAGACCCCCCTCAAACAACCATTCTCCCCTTGGATCGTTGATGTATCAAGGGTAATGCCTCCCTTTCCCCAATTGAAAGGTTCTTTTAAGACTTTGTAGTCAAAGGCCAGAGGGAAGGACTCCCCTACCCTGGCGGGAAGCTTGTTCTTCTGCCACTTGATATGAGGAGGGCAGCTCCCTCCTCCTGATGCTTCTCATTACATCATGCTAGTCACACCAGACAGGGGGAACAACTCCCTTCACCTAGACAATCCAATGTCTCCTCTAATCAAAACCATATAAAGTTCCAACTATGGAACTTCTTCCACGTTCCTCTGACTAGGCAGACCTTGTTCACAAAGCTGCCAAGTACTGCCACGAGGAAGAGGGCTCGTACTATTCTCTTGGTTAGGGTTACTGACCCTGGTCTCTCATTCTTCTTGGGTACGGGTCTTTGACCCATCTCTGGTGGTCAGTGGGATTCTACCCCTTCCCCATCCACTGGCGCGAAGAAGAGGAGGTTTCAGGTAGGTCTGAGACACATAAGAGCCAATCTGGGTGTCCCAACAATTAGGACAAGGGAGAGTCTGAATGCCTGCCTCACTTCTAAACTTCATTGTGAAGGAGAAAGCCAGAGAGTTTCAAATCACCCGGCCGGGGGATGCAGAGAGAAAACTGGATGTGCAGCGTCCAATGCTGGATTGAAGGTTAAGTGCAGCCCTCAGCACACAGCAGAGGGAAAGAGAAGAGAAGCAAGAGACTGAGGTGAAAAGCAGGCATCTTCAGCATGAACTGGAAACAAGTGGTGGCGTGACTACAGGTAGGAAGCGATGGACCGGCAGGTCCGTTAACAGTGATACAACAGCCACTGAAGTATCGTGGAACAAGCCGACTAAGGAATGAACAGAAAGACCATTCGAAGCACTGCTGAAGAAACAAAGAGGCCAACCTAAAAAGTGATGGTGTCAGCTGGATACGAGCCACTGTGACGTTAGCCCTGAACAAACCAGGTGACAGGGAAAACAGGAGACCCAGAAGGGGGACCAAAGATCATTATGGGAACACTAATACTGGCCCCAGTCAGGACAAAGTATTGAGAATATATGGGAATATATGGAGAGTGAAAATCATCACTGGAATAAACGCATACTCATCCCGAATCAGGACAGAGTATATGACACGAGTGAGAATCATTACTGGAATGTTCATAATATTTCCAGTCAAGAAAAAGGGTCACACATGCCTAAAGAGTGAGAATCGTTATTGGAACCATAGTACTCGTTCCAGTCAAAACAAAGTACCAAAAGTGTATAAGAAGTGAGAGAATCATTACTGGAATGCCCCTACTCGTCCCAGTCAAGATCAAGTGTAAAGCGTACAGGAAAAGAGTGAAAAGCAAAAGGGAACTCTCAAATGTATACTTGTCAAAACAAAGAAAGGACAATGAATAAAAAAGGAAGAACAAACTTGTTCCAAGAAAGGAGAGGAGCCAAATTTACGGTTACATGCGATTTTAACAAATCACAAAACCAACAACGAATTTTTAATGAACCAAAAAAAGTCTAAAAAAAGCAATTGTCATTTTTGCTGGGTTCCCACCCCAAATCACCCTTTTTAAAAATTAATTATACTCCCCGCACCCCACCAACAAAACATATATATATATATATATATATATATATATATATCTCGTTTTAAAATTTATTATTAGACGTTTTGGGTTAGTTAAAATCACTGCATACCAAATTAACTAAAGTGGAACAAGATAAAAAAATAAGAAGTAAAGAAGGAACAATTAACTGAGTCATTGGAGACCTTGAAGAGCACAGTATTAGAACTGTGTGATTTGATAAAAGTAGTTACCATGAACTACCCGCAAATATTTTATTGAACTGAACTTGCTGGAAATCACTTCACAGGAGAAAAAGAGTCATTCTCTTGTACTTTTGGTTGTTCCATTAGTGGTAGGGTTAGGATAGGTTAGTTTGGACAGTGGACTAATCTTGGAGTTCTCACCTTTAATTTAATAAACAAAACCAGCAAAATGAAAGTCTGTCGTCCTTCTGGACAGACGGACACAAATCCCCCCCATTCCTCCAACCCCTTCCCCTTATTCCCCGGAGAAGGATTAGGAGTAACAGTTCTTCACACAGTAAATACAGAGTTGGTTGCTCACTAAGGTAGAGTCTACAATGCTACAGTAGGGAAACTAGATATGAAGTGTCAAGCCTATCAGTGTATGAAATTAATGAGCTAAAGTGTGCCTGTTAGGGGAGTTTTCCTAGAATCCCACCTGGAGGCAAGACTTCAGTAAACTATCTCAGTGGTTTGTAGATCCCCAACTCTTATTATCAGTCTGTACTAACTCAGGACCTTGGTGGAGTGGCAGAGCAGTCAGGCTTATTTCAAGAGGAAGATGCGAGTAGTGGGTTAGACATGCACATCAAAGAAGCACATACACTTATAATTTATATAAAGTTATATTTTATATTTACACCAGAATCACGTTAAATACCTCATACGTTTACACTAGAATACTTTAGGATATACTCCAAAAAATACTTTCACTTTTGTGTTTGTTCACGGTTACATTTGTTGCAACGTTAGAAAGGGACAATACAATGCTATTGTATCAGTAATTAGCGCACATGCAGTTCTTAGCAGATTTATGGTATATTTACTCTGCAAACGCACAAAAAAAAGTTACTAAAAAGGAAGGAAAAAGGTTTAGTAGGAGCAACATTAGCCTGGCTCAAGGCATCTTCGCACAGCAAGTGTTTAAATCCAAAAACGCAACCCTAGCTAGAGGCAGTTCGGAGAGGGCTCAAAGTCTTGACCAGCAGCAGAATACGAAGAGTTCCTGTGGATTTCTTCAAGCCTCTAGTCTTTTAGAAGCAGCAAGTCATAACTAACTATGGAGACCCTAAATAGGACTCAATGAAGGGACACAAGCAGCGGCTTGAGTCAGCGGTAAAAGCAGGTTGCCCTGGACACTGTATGGGAGGATAGGTCTATAGGACCCCCCTCCCCGGCATACCGCACCCCCGTGAGGTTCGTGGCTCGTCAGCGGCCCACAATGCACCTGTGCTCGGGTGGCTGCTGATCGACACACAGGGCCAATCGACTTTACTGTAACATACTAAAGACACCATTTTGAAAGCATCAAGACTCCATTTTAGATATAAGTGACCAAAACCCCAATATAACAGCCGGCCTGCGAGGGCTGCAGTTTGGCCCCCTCTAACTGCGCGCAGGGAGCCATGCACTCCCCCTGCACCTCCACCCCATGGCAGATCCGCTAAAGGCCCATTCTCACGAGCAACCAGACATGAACGAGTATCAGAACAAACACTGTATCATTTACCTTCCGCAGTGCATCACTGTCCCCGGAGTGACCGGACTCGTGGTTTGAGTCTGGAAAATAACAAGAACCATCCCAAATGAACAGGCCTCGACCCGGCATCTAACCCCTAACAGTTAAAATATATGGTGTCAATAAACTTCCTGTATGAACCCCTGCCCATATCCCCCTGATGAAGTGTTGACTACATACCAAAGCCCACCGATTCACAGGGTTGTTTGTAAATTATAATACGGGTGTTTGGGAGGGATGAAGCTTATAACATTAATAAAGCAAGAGTGACCTCAGTCCATTGCAAGATGCCATGAAGACTTAACGAAAGGGCTTGATAGAGCCCCACCTAATGCGAACCAATGATTGCTGCTAGTGTACAAAGGAAGGCGAAAAAGCATTACTAAGAATACTTGTGTGTAATATAGTGAAACACGTTTAATTTGGTATAACCGAAAATGCAAATGCACGATTGTATATGAACGTATTGCTTCTATGCTCCCGACTACGCGATTCAACCTGATGCTACCTCACGTGTTATCTATCTGTTGCCTTATGAATTACCAATATGCGTTCAACTAATGTTATGTAATGTATGTGCCACTGCCAAACTCTTATAGCTACGTATGAAGAAGTGAACGATTTTTAATCATCTTAATGCTACTAACTTTACTAACTGTTCTCTCGTGTGATATATTGTGCAGCCCAGGCACAGAGAATTGCGTAAAGCCACAAGGCCATCTCCCCCTCCTCCCGCCAAGGCCCGCCAGGGCTTGCGGGTGCACGAACAGCACAGCCTCACCTCCCCTCATTCTGCTAGACCCGCTTCAAGTATTCACCTCCCCCATGTCCGAGGCTGCCATATTCGGCCAAATGAATTGTTTACAACCTGGTCCTAAACCCCACCGCCTCAAGGGGCCAGAGGTGTGCCCTCGCTGATCCAGTAGTACTTTAGTTCACCCCAAGTTAATGGGCCTTGCAGATATGTTAGTACAGGGTTGAATACCTATCATAAAGTAATTCCTCACCACATCTAACAGAACGACAAGGCAGCTCACCTCGTGCCCTCGACACCCAGACTAGTGGCACCTGGTCAATAGGTCAAAAGTAATTGTGTAATGAAGTATTGGTGAAGTTTCACATTGCATATTGCTTCTCCTGTCTCCTAAATATTCTTAGAGTAACATATTGTAGGTTTTACAGGACAACTGGAATTGTCTAAAGGATGAGTGTTTGTGTGTGTGTGGCCTCAAGGACAAAGTGTTAGTGCAGCCATCAATCGACAGACCGTGCCTGGCCTGGCCTGGCCTGGCCTGGCAGCTCCACCCCGACGAGCCCAGCTGACCCATCCACCCCACGTTGGCACCGCGCAGATGTCCACCAATCCTGGAGCGGCTCATTATTGTATCACCTATAGCTCAGTCGACACCACCCAATCCCTGAGACTATGTGCCCCCTATAGCTTACAGAATTTGTAATAAATATGACTGTCTTTGCTATTGTCAGACAGAGCGCTCGGAGCTTGCAGAGTCCTTTGCATGCCCTATTTTGATGATATAAACCTCTTTTTACATCACCTGCACTTGGTCTTGGTCTCATTCCCTCCTGGGGTGTGTCCTCATTTGCCTCCTATTGTGGGGAGGGTACTGCCTTTTGGGGACGCTTGTTTTCAACACCTCTACGTGCAGCCCAAAGCTCTGGAGCGACTTTATGGAATCAGGTAAGCAATACCTTTTTCCACGCAGTACCCTAGGTTAGAAGAAAATGTTTGTGCTGGATGCTCCGCAATGTTGCAGCTCTTAACTAGACATTCGGATTCCTTGGTCTGATGACTGAAGGCAGGACGATGGGTGGGGTCTCTCAGCAGCAGTCTCTAGGGAGGACCTGGGGCACGACTTTCAGCTACTTCTTGGTTCACTCTGCGGTTTTGGCGCCTTTTTTCGGCCACACCAATAAAGGACACGATACACCCGGTCGATCTTTGCTTCCTGCACTCTGATGAGGGGGTCTGGGTCAGTTGGATCGGATCTCTGGAGTGTCCTTGTGGGCTCAGCCAAGAGTTGGACGGATTCGGCCTTTCCACAACGATGCACTCAAAATGGGCAGCAGGTCTCCTGGTATTGGGGTTCCACAGCTATGAAAACTTCTAGGACCTCGGGAGATGTCTCAATTCAAAGTTAGTCTAGGGACTGGTTGTTCCCACCAGCCAAAGCGAAGGAGTCGTCCTCTTCCAAGCCCCTCTGTTGCATAGAAAGCGGGGTTAGGACAGCAGTGGTCGCTTCATGGTTTTGTAAAGGGTCTGAAGGGGTCTCTGGTCTTCTTATTTGGTTATTTCAGCTTCCAGTGGTCGACTTGCCTTTCACTCCAGAAGCCTCACCCTTTGCACAGTTCCAGCCCACACTCTCTGCAATCCCCATCAGCATTTTACAGAAAGTGGCGGTTTGGCTGTCCAATCAGGACAGCCAGACCCTCCGTGGGAGCTGGTCCTATTCAAGCACTCTGGCAGACAAAGAATAGGGGGTGGAATACTCCTCCCTCACTTCCTGCCTGCCCAGACACTCTGGTGCCTAGGCAGAGAATCTCAAGGGTTCCCACCAAAGGCAAAACATATACACCGACCTCCCCCTCCCAGAATGGTAGGAGAAGGGCTGACAAAGAACAATCTTGCTAGTAATGGCGGAAAAAGAAGAGGTCCCAAGTTGGTACTTGGGTGCCCCCATTGTGCGCCACCAAGGCTATGGACATAGCCTGTACTACAAAAACGACACAATAGTTGGTAGAACATGGCAACTCCCACCAGCCATAACTAGGAGATTGTCCATGCTTCACAGGAGCATAGTGAAGGGGGATACTGGGTATACCTTTGGCACACCACATAAGGTTGTGTGTGTCAATCTCTCATACTATAACATTTTGGGAAGGATACTAGATACGAAGTATCCCTCCATCCTTAAGAACAGTATTTACTTGAGGATGTAAGAAAATAATCTTAAGAGGGCCCCAAGGGTCTCCAGCAACACTGCCTATAATGATCTGTGTGCTGCAATAGGAAAACACACGTGCCTTTAAGAGCTATGGAGCAGACAGACTCCAAAGTACAGGTGGAATACAAAGAATAAAGTTCCAAAAGACAGAGCCCACAAGAATGAATGAGTGGAAAAGGCTTTTCTCATTCAGAGTTTGAATAAAACGGTCCAGAAGTCCAGCAACATGTGCCGAGGGTCTCAATGGGAGAGGGGGTGAAGCATAACAATTATAAATCTCCCTAACAGTTCCCAACATGTTCCCCTCTCTTTTGGTTAAAACGTCAGAGGCACATTCAGCACAAAGCAATACAAAAAAATGCACCATGCAAGAAAGGATCATCTAACGGGGAGCACCCCACCATATTCACTTTCACACCCCACCCCAAAACAAAATCAGTAGCTTTCTTTGTACCGTGCAGTCTTCTTCCGTCACTGCACTACACCACCTAATATGGGGCTCAGCCAACAAAGTTGATTACGACCAAGTGTAGGATGGTGTTTGCAAAGAGGAAGTCTGCGAAGGCTCGCTCCGGAGAGATGCCCTGGAAATCGGATTTGTTCTGGGGGTTGATTTGGATCCGGAGGCAGACTGCAAGAAAGGAACAAAAACAACAAAGTGTCAAAAGACATGCAAGAGAAAAGCTACGTGCAGCATGAGGGAAAAAGTAAGGCACAATAGATCTCAGTGCTTTAGTCAGAGGAGGATTAGATTCACAGGCGAGGCCATTGGAAAAACAAACCATTTGTTTTATCATATTCACACCCATTGACTTCCACCATTGACTTCTGTGCTAATGAAAACAACTTTTTAGAAGAAGCCATAGTCTCACCTCATCTTCGCGCCTTGAAACACTTGTGTATGGGCGCAATATAAATAAAATATATCATTAAGCAAGTGGGGTTTTAACTACTGTAGTCACATGAAAAACAACAAACAGGCCTGGAAACGGATATTCAAAAGGCAGAGAGGTTGGTGGGAGCAACAAAAAGGCAGGGGTATATATTTCACGTTGTAAGCCTCTACCCAGACATAACGTGTTGGGAAGGAGCCAGCACCTCCCTACACCCACAAGCGCTTTAGAATGAGGCTAGGCAAGACTTCTTCTGACTGCTTCTAGGCACTCCAAGGCATCAGGAGAAAGGGGGGCACTGAAAAAGCTCTCTTATGCAAATATAATTACACACACACACACACACACACTTGTAAATGTCAAATTCTATGCAGTTCTAAAAATCTCAAAGCAAGATAGAAGCAGGCTCTCTGCTGGGAATAATGCAGCCTGTGCTAAAAATGGATTGCAGGGCTCATGCAGTGTTGCGTCACTAAGGCTGGCAGAGCAGTACAAAGTAACTCAGCAGCTGTCCGCTGTCTGTCTAAAGCCCATGTATGCTCAATGCACAACATGCAGAATTGTGAAAACCAGGTTTAAAAGAAATTATAAGACCAGATAAAATAGGAGTAGAATGAGTGGAGTATGAATGAAAATTAGTTATAGAAATGTTTAGTTTTCCCTGAGGCTAGGCCTCAAGGTTTGTAAAAGTCGGCAGGGCTGCAGTGTGCGTCTATGTAGGGTGACAATATGTACAGTAGTATTGCCTGATGATGAAAGAAGACTGGAGCACCCCTTGTATGGAAGCAGGACGAGTTGGGACAAAGTCATGCCCATATCCAGCGATGCCACTACAGCAAGTCACGAGTATAAAAAGCTCCTGCCTGGCACTAGTTTGCAGGAGACAGGAACAGTTGAGGGACAGAAGAGATCGTTCAGGGAGCAGAGTTCTTTGCCCCATTCTCATTTCTGCAAAGATTAAAATTTGTTATCCTTGCATGATAGACTTTTGGCCTTACTTCCCTAGAGCGGTGCATTTATTCTGGTGTGAGCGTAATTAAGGGACAAACCTATAATTAGGGGTACCCGTCAGGGCACATGCGTACAGTGGTGACGGCCAACGCGATCTCAGTTCGCCCCTGTACTTTGCGAAGCCCTAGGCCACTCACAGGAAAGAGCCACGCCCATCTATAGCACCCGATCCCTTAAATAAAAAAATACGTGTATCCTGAGCAGTTTTAATAGAAATCCCCCTCTGCTCACTAAAGCGGGGATTGGCTCCAGAAAGACAGGCCAGTATTGGGACTTCGTAACGGAAGAAACGCGAGTGAACAACGTGCATGCGAGTATACTCTTGCAAGTGATAACAACAAGATATGTATGTAGAGAAACAGAGGGTGGGTGAGGCGTGCACTCTAGTTCCCAGTGTTGAATACCTGCTGCATTTCAAGTTGCTATTCTCCTCCAAGTGCTTTCATGTCTCTAAAATCTTCAGGGAGGCTGTCTTCAGAGCAAATTAATCTCAATTGGTCTCAAGGAATTCTGGTAGCTGTAGTCTGTTTTTGGGAACCAGGAACCAACTCCATTCCAAAAGCACAATTTTCTCCTGGTGGGGGGGGGGCGGAGGGAACCAATGCTGTGGCTCTCCTGGGTAGGGCATATCATTGGTTCAGAAGTCTTGAGTTTTAGAGGCAGCCACATCATTAGTGGTAAGTCTTGCAAATAACGAACATGATGGAGCAGCTTTTGATGAGGTAAGGGCAAGGGTATGGGATGCCCTACGAAGGATGTACCCAGATACCCCTGACATTCTTTAATTCAGTGCACAATGGGTGATGAGGACCCAGTTAGGCGTATTCTTAATTTACAAGAAACGTGGACAGTTGAGACAGGAGGGCAATGGGACCATTCAGTACCATTTTTCTATTTTATCGTAAAGAGGGGATTACCAAAAAGAGGTCCAGAAGTCACTAGATAAAATTGTGGGAATTGAAGCCAAACAGTGGGCAGAGATACAGAGTATAATAGTCCACCATTGTAAGAGAATCAAGGAGCGGGACAGGGAAACAGCCCAGAAGCGGCAAACTGACTAGGCAAAACTAGTGGGAAAGAAACTAAATAAGGTTGTCATCCAAACATCAGTGACGGCACCGGTTCAGGGGGAAAGGACAGGAGACAGTTAAATTGTGAATGCCACAATTGCGGCACTATGGGGCAAAGAAGGACAGGGACAATGGGTTTGGGGGAAGGGGCAATACTCCAACCCACAGTGGCAATATGATGGAACACCAATGAAAAATTGAGGATTTTGAGGAGCAAGAGCAGGAGGCTTTAGGGGTGGGAGGGCTTAGGAGGGGGAAATAGGGCCCCGGGGAGGAGGATTGAGAACATCACAGTGCTGGTATTGCGGGAGATGGGGGCATTTTGTATGAGAATCCAGGAACAGGCCAGGGATGGGATTTAATTGCGGGCCATCACCTCCAGGTCAGGGATACAAAGGGCCTCAAGGAATGGGACAGCAGCAATTTGAGCTAGGGGGTCAAAATCAGTTCCCTTATGGGGCCAACAAGCAGGGGCAATGTCGGCAACAACCATATTCTGATTAGGACAGCCCACAGAGAGCACTTGCGTGTCCAATCCTATTGACAACCGCACACCGTGGAGAGGAGCCCTTGGTGGAAGCAGAAATAGGAAACAAGCCATTTATATTTATGGTATATTCAGGTGCAACTAAATAAATAAAGTATTATGGAGGGGATCCTTCCATTATCAGGTAAAACTCCTGACACGCAGATTCTCTGGGGCTATTTCTACAGTTCCATACACCGAGGAGCTGGATATAAAAGTAGGAGGGAAGGTAGTATGTGTCCCCTTGTTAAATTCAGAGTTCCTGTGTTACCTTGTTGGGTAGGGATCTTCTCAGTAAAATAAATATAACTATATCATTCACAGATCAAGGCGTAGTCCTGGACATATTTGTCTATGTGAGCAAGGAATTAGCAAATGCAGTGCCTCAAATTGTGACACAATGTTGGCAAGGGCCCACTTTATTTTGCGACCTATGGTGCCACCCAAGAGGGTGACAAGGACAATATTATCATTAGGTTTTCAAGGACTAGTAGTCCTAATTGGAACAGACCAGGATGGGTGCGATTGGCACACAGTAATATGTAGACCCGACAGTACAATTGAAGGAACTGACTGATGAGGAGTGATTTGAGGACAGCGAGCAAAATGGGAAGATCATTTTGGAAATCTGCATGTCCTTTGACATCATGGTACAGAATAGGAAGGTACAGGGCCCCCTGATGGCAGTGGTGACCCAGTCTTTATTTTTTTAGGAGGATATGAGATATGTGCCAGCACAAATATGGACGATTAATCCACATGATGTTGAGAGATGGGACCCCAGTACATATTACATTGAAGTCAGGAGCAGTACCCGAGGGTGCGGCAGTACCCGTTGTCAAGGGAAGCAGAGGAAAGGATAAAAGGCACTATTCAGGCTCCATTAGAGCAAGGGATCATTGTGCCATCCACGTCCCCATGTAATACGGCCATATACCCAATCAAGAAAGCAAGTTGGAGGATGATCCAGGATCTACGTCCTCTTAATGACGTGGTGCAGAAGGAGGTTCCGGTATTTCCAAATCCGGCGACAATCCTATGTAGCATTCCCAAGAGAGCAACATATTGTTCTTCTCAATCCCACGTCACCCTAATTCATGATATCATGGTATCTCACTGCGTGTGCGCATGGTCAACAGCGCTTTGAGCACAAAAGTTTGCCTCAAGGGTACTGTGAAAGTCTAAGTATTTTCAATAGAGTACTGCATGCCGACTTGGAAAATATTTAGGTGCCTAGCACAATCATCCAGTGTGTGGATGATCTGTTATGTAGTGAAAATGAGAGACAGTGCAGGAGGGATTCTGTTGCATTATTGCAATTGTTGGCTCACAAAGGGTACAAATCAGATAAAAAGAAACTACAATACTGCCAACAGGAGGTCCCATACTTAGGACAACTCATCTGCAAATGGGAAAAAAATATTGCTAGATAGGGCAGCAGTAGTACGTGCCACCCAGGCAGTACGTGCCACCCCTAGGCCCAGTACTGTCATGAAAATGCAGGAATTTTTGGATTATATAATTATTGTAGTGCATGGGTCATAGACTACGCAGCATACACAAGGCTGCTGTTACAAAGTCTCAGGGAAGGACAGAGGACTGGAAAGTAAATTGAATGGACTGACAAAATAGACAATTTGAGGACTTAAAAGAAGCTACTTGCGCTGCCCCCGTTTTAGCAACTCTGGATTATACACAGGAGTTTTATTTATTTTCCCACTCTGATGAACGGCTCATGCATTGACGGAAGGAGACATACTATATGCTGATGGGTCATCAATAATTGACCAGGAGACGGGACGGAGGCAGGGCGGTAGTGGTGCACGGTAAAGTGGGGGAGAAATAGTGACCACGCCTGTAGAAAACAAGATCACAGTTCCATACACAGCATTGTCCATTTTACAACTGGACCATTATTACCTGGGGAACTGATCAGCCACAGGTTTCAAGGACCTTATGAGGTGGTGTACAGTACTCCTCTCGCCGTCCGTGTGAAGCAGTCAAGATATTGTGTGCATCTAAAGCTAAGTAAGGACATAGCCAAAGATGAGACATTAAGGATAGCTAGACCTCTCTCTCGATATCTCTCTCTCGATATCTCTCTCTCGATATCTCTCTCTCGATATCTCTCTCTCTCATATGCAGGGATAAGCTTAATAAGGATGTCATTTGTTATAGGAATTATATATAATGCTTTTAAGTATTAGATTGTTTTATATGACACTGGTCATGGTTGTTGGGGTGGGTGGAGGTATGTCTGTTATATGGGGTGGCCATATAAAGGGAGTGTGGGGGGGGTTGTATGGGAGCAGGGGCAGTTGGAAAATAATACTAGTACGACTAGTTTATGATGAAAAAGAATCACAAAATGTCTCACTTTTTGCCAGCCACCCCTACAAGTACTCAAAGACTAAAACAGGAAGTACAAATGACGTATGATTTATATAAGGTGTTGGGCTTTGACGCCATTTCTGATCTCGAGTACACAGAATCCTCCAATTGCTGGTACTCCAATATGCGCACTGCACAAAGATATTTGATAAATGAAAGCGGTTACGTGTGTATCCTGCATGCATCAGGGGCTCCTAAGGTTTTAGTTCCACAACCAGTCCCAATTACAGAGGCACAATGCAGGATGAAGGACACGTTCCAGGCACACAGAGTGCAAGGTGCATTGATCAAGGCCCAGCGCTATGCAACGGCAATACGAAATACTGCAAGTGTCTATAAGTACCATATATTTTTCCTTGGGGGGGGGGGGTTACTCGCACATCAACGACAAATGGCAGGGCACCACAGTGACGTGCTTAGAAGATGGACTGATCGAGTACAGCAAAGAGACAATAGCCCGAGAACAGACTATGTGCGCACAAATATGGCCCCAATACATCACAAGGCTGACATGGAATGCAACAATGGAGAAGCCAGTGCGGATACATAGCACTTTGTTTTAGCAATGAAGGAACAGTTCCTGTTGGCGCAAACACAGTGCAACCACACCCTTATGATCCCAGATATGATGAAAGGTAGGGCAGCAGTAATGGATTACTAATGGGTTTGTGGCTGTCAAGCCTACTTGCTCCTCCCACCCCCCTGGAGGGGCAAGTGTTCACTGGCCACCCTGCACTCTGTTCTACTAGTAATCCCGGAAGAACACCTGAAGGGAGAAGAAATGTCTGTCGAGGTGCCAACAGCCACTCCAGTACTTACCGAAGCAGAAATAAAGTGCAGATCACACAAGAATTTGGTATGCTGCCAGAAAAGGGATGATTTCAACAGCAGGGAAGAAAGAAGAGGTTGAACTACATATCAAAAGACTCTTCCACACTGCTCAGAGGAATACCTGACGAGTATCGACTTTTTAGCTCGGCAGAGACTTCCATCTTTTTTGGCTCCTTGGGTACAAGCAGCTGCTAACGCCAAGTGGGTTCAGATCATCCAATGGGAGCTAGTCCAGCTGGCCAATGACAGAAAATGAACGCTGTCAAAGTAGAGCTCTGTTCATTGAGATTCACGACGATGCAGAACCGCTACATATTGGATTGGATTTGCTAACCGCCACAGAAGGAGGAGTGTGTAAAAAGTTGGGAAGTAGCACCTGCACTTTTATACCCCCGGAGGATGCCGAGAATGGGTCACTATCCCACATCATTGAGGCGGTGAACAATCTAGGTGTTCAAACGAAGAAAGAAGGTGGAGTTCAGAACACGGATTGGCCATTGCTTGCCTTTGATTGGGTCCCATCATGGCTGGGGCAGCGGTAAAAATACTGGTGCCCGTTATCGTATTCTTCTTGGTCCTCTTCTTCATGTACCAATTGGGTCTCCGATGTTGTGTCAATATAGTCCATAATAGTGGAAAGATGATGTTATCAATGGGGGGGGGGGGGGGAGGTGGGGTCTAAATCACTTTGTTTGTTTATTTATATGGTGCTTCAAACTCAAAAGGTATCCGGGCGCAAGTTTGCATGTTACATTAGGAGTACAATGTTAATGGGTTACATTACAGTTGACATAGGCCTACGGCTTATCATGCTGCGATTGGAACAAGCTCAGTGTTACAAGATAGATCATATTACGGTTCAGTGTTACAGGTTTGTGCATTTCACAGTACATTTGCCACATTTCAAAGTTACATTGCAGTTGATAATACAGATACAGTAGATTGGCCTGATACTTAGCAGGTTGCAGTTGGACATACTCAGAGTTACATGTTTGAGCAGTTAATACCAGTGGGATCTGCTTCTAAGACAGATTATTCTTGCACGACTAGCCAGATTCTCCGTTTATTTCGAAAAGGGCAGGTAAACTGCCCCAGTTCTGATGACTGAAGGCAGTGCATTCCACATTTTGACGGCTAGAACTGGGAAGCTTTTTCCTCCCGATTTTTCAAGTTTAGATCTTGGGATAGTGAATTGGTTCACCTAGGCAGATCTACTGGGTCTGTCGGAGAGGTTTTTAGAGAACTTGCAGTTCAGGTATTTAAGGGCGGGGTTGGCTAAGCATTTGTGTGTCAAGGATAACGTTTTGTACCGGATTCATAGGAAGCCAATGGACGCTTTATCGCGTGGCTGAGATGTGGTAGACATTAAGTATGTTCAGGGCTGCTCTTAGCACATTATTTTGTAGTACTTGAGGTTTGTTCAGGTTCAGTTGTAAATGGCATTGCAGTAATCTAGCTTAGATAAGATAAGTGCATCATCCTAGCCTGAGCATCTCTTGGGTGACAGGAATTGTCTGCAGGCAGTTATGAGTTTAGCTGTGTAAGCTAGGTTATGAGTTTTGCTGTGTAAGCTACTGAGGAGGCAGTGGTATGGATTTGTTTAGTGAGGATGAGGTTAGAGTCTAGGTAAATCGCAAGTATTTTAACTATTATGGCAACCCGAACCGAATTATGTTATCATTGGTGAATGATTGGAACTGGGCAGGCAATTTGTTTAGTCTGTTTTGTGCACCAATCAGGAGGAGTTATGTTTTGTCATCATTCAAGCAGGGACCATAAATGGCCATCCATGCTTGAATGACTTGGTAGATTTGGTTCAATAGTATGGAATCAGAGTTGTAGGAACCTGAGAGGTGGATGCGCATTTGGGTATCATCTGCATAATTAGTGTAGGTGATACCCAAGCTGTCTAGGTGGTCAAATAGTGGCTTTGTAAATATATTGTACAAAGTGGGAGGGACGCATGACCCTTGTGGTACACCGCATAGGACTGGGGTTGGGTCGGCAGTTGCTGTGGTGGATAAGACTCATGGTCCCGTTAGAGAGAAAGGATTGAATCCTGGCTGTGGTTTTGGTTCAGAAATGAGCAGAAATCAGCTGCTCGCAGAGGACCTTGTGGCTGACCAAATCGAGGGCTGCCGAATGCTCTAGAAGAAGAAGAGCCATGTTCCCTTTATCCCTTAACTCATCCATTTGGATTTTGAGGTGGATGAGTGCTGTTTCCATGCCATGACCTGGTCTGAAGCCCGATTGGCGGAGGCCCAGGAGGTTGTTGTTTTCAAGGTAACTTTGAATTTGGAGGTATGCCGCCCTGTCCAGAATTTTTAGTAGGCACGGTACTGTGGTAATGGGTAGATAATCAGTGGGAATATTCAGATCTAGTGCAGGTTTCTTTAAAAGTGGGAGGATCCAGGCATCTTTAAGGTTGGTTGGTACTGTACTGCTTTCAAATAAAGAGTTAATGAAGGTTGTGATGAAAGGCGCAAGATTAGCTGCCATTTCTTTGATAGAGGTAAGGGGGCAGGTGTATGCCTGGCATCTAGATGGTTTAAGACTTTCAATGATTTGGCGTGAATTGGAAAGGGATAGCCTGGTTCGGTGTAGTGTTGGTAGGTCAATTTTGGTTTGGAGGCGAGTGATTTGTCTAGAAATGCTTTTTGGATGTTAAGAGCATCACAGGGTGTCTTTAATACAGTGATCGTCTGGAGTCACAGGCGTTTCCAGTTCCCAGAGGATGGAAAATAGTTATTTGGTCCCTGATTTAGCGTTGCTAATTCTCTTGTTGTATGTATCACGTTTCGTTTGGTGGGGGGACGTTTTTGTAGTTGTTGGAAGCTAGTGTGAATTTCTCTTTGTTGAAAGTTTTTTTTCCTCCAAGCTCCCTCAGCTGCTCTCTGTGCTTTTTTGAAGCTTTTTTAGACTAATGGTGTACCAAGTTTTGAGGTGGGCCGTTTTTTTTAGCTTTCTGCATTTTTAGGGGGCTAATTTGTCTAAGGCCGCGGTGAGGGTATGATGTTACAGATCTACCAACTTTTCAGTGTTAAGCTTGGTGTAGTTCTGCATGTTGTTAATGGGAGAGAGCAGCGGGAGCATCTCATCTGCAGTGATGTTCTTTTTGTTTCTGGTTAAGACGGGTAGGGGGGGCAGGCTAGGCGTGGAGAGTGTGGAGGGCGAGTGCTGAATATTGAATGTGATCACATGGTCGCCTGACCATGCGCACAGTAAATTAGATAGGATCTTGATGTCACAGTTGAGATCGGCTATCCAATCTAGGGTTCTACCTTTGTTGCGTGTGGGGATGGTAAATTTGGTTCAGAAAACCTAGTTCAGACAGAGTATTTGATAGTGCCAGAGCATTTGCTAGTGCCAGAGCATTGCTGTCTTTGGGGACATTGAGGCCCAAGTTAAAGTCACCTGATAGAATAATCTTAGAACATGGTTTGCCATTGTTAGTGAGGAGAGAGGTGATTTCTTCTTCTAGCGATGATACAGGGCCTGGAGGTTGGCAGAGGATGTGTAGGGGTTAGAGCAGGTGGATATTTTGACAGTAAGGAGATCACCACAATTGACAGGATGGTGGTAAGGCGTTTCTCTTATTCCCAGTTGTTTCTTTGCGGTAAGTGCTACGCCCCCTCCTCTCGCATGTTCTCTGTCTGTCCTTAAGATTGTGTAGTTATCTGGAATGGCCATGGCAAGGGTGGGACCAGCAGCTGCATGTAGCCAGGTTTCTGAGACTAACAGGTTGAGGTTGTTGGTCAAGATGAGGTCTGCAATGTCTAGGGCATGTGCATTAAGTGACCTTGCGTTTATGAGCTCACATTTGAGGGGCTGTATCTTGGAGTGCTGTGTATTCACTTTAGCAGAAGCTGTAGCCAGCTTGCTGTGCGTACCTTGTCATACAATGAACAGTGAAACTCAAACTAATATTTCTGGGGTTGTAGACATGTCGGCTGGGGACGAGTTTGTTACTGTAGAAGTAACAAAAGGGGGGGGAATGTTCAGAATGAGCTAGCACCTTCCTGCACCCCCCCTCCCCCCACAAGCGGTTTAGAATTAAGCAAGACTTCTTTTGACTGCTTCTAGGCACTACAAGGCATGCGTGGGGAGGGGGGGCACTAGGAAAGCTCTCTTATCTAAATAAGACACACAGACATGGGTGGGCACTAAAAGAAGGCAGTTATTCAAATGTAAGGTACAAATAACCATTAGCTGAATACATTTGTAAATGTCAAATTCTATACAGTTCTAAAAATCTCAAAGCACGATATAAGCAGGCTCTCTGCTGGGAAGAATGCAGCCTGTGCTAAAAATGGATCGCAGGGTTCATGCAGTGTTGCGTCACTAAGGCTGGCAGAGCTGCACGAAGTAACTCAGCAGTTGTCTGTCAAAATCCCATGTATTCTCAATGCAACACATGCAGAATTATGAAAAACAGGTTTAAAAGAAAATAAAAGACCAGATAAAAATAGGAGTCGAATATGAATGAAAATGAGTTTTAGAAATGTTTCATTTTTCCTGTGGGTAGGCCTCAAGGTTTGTAAAAGTCTGCAGGGCTGCAGTGTGTTTCTATATAAGGTGGTAATATGTAAAGTAGTATGGCTTGAAAGAAATCGCTCATGATGAAGAAAGGACTGGAGCACCCCTTGTATGGAAGCAGAACGAGTTGGGATCATGTCATGCCCATATCCAGCAATGCCACTACAGCAAGTCATGAGAATAAAAGCTCCCGCCTGGCACCAGTGCAGGAGAAAGGAACAGTTGAGGGACAGAAGAGACCATTCAGGGAGCAGAGTTATTTGCCCCATCCTCATTTTTATAAAGATTACATTGGTTATCCTTGCAAGATAGACTCTTGGCCTTACTTCCCTAGAGGGGTGTATTTATTCTGGTGTGAGCGTAATTAAGGGACAAACTTATAATTAGGGGTATCCTTATAGTCGGGCACACCCTTACACATTTTACTTTCCAACTCAATTATCCACAAACACACAGCATGCCATTTTTTATTCATCAAGTGTTAAATGTCATTAAACAATGTATGGTGGCGAGTGAACATTCTCAGGCCTGTAAAGGAGGGGGTAACAGGTATTGGGGCGATTTTCCTCAGGGCCTTCCGGTGCGTCGGAGTGAAGTGTACCGGCAATTCCCAGTGGTACTGTGGCAGAGCAACCCATGCCTACCTCTCAGAAGGTGGGGTGGTTAACAAGAACAGTACACATTTTTGACAAATATCAAACTGAGAGAATGTCTTCATCAGGGTTCAAAATGGTCAGGAGCTGGGAGCTATTGAGCTCCTGGTTATAGCCTGGTTGTTTAAATCTAAACGGCTACCAGGAGCTACTTTAGACTCCCCAGGCAAGCCATGTCAAACAAACCTAGCTATGTAATATTAACTGTAGGTTTGGGAATATGTATGCAAGTGAATGAAGGACACATCTAAGACATTTAAAATCATATTGGAGAATACAGAATGGACAAAACGTTAGTTTGCATCTTGCACATGATGTTGTATCTCCTGCCTAAAGGGCGATGCCCGATACCCAGGAGCTGATTTTTGTTCCTGGTCAACAAATCACAATTCCGACTCCTGCTACATATTTATAAAAAATATAAAGGCAAGAGATTTAACAGATAAATAAACTCTGTAAAACAAAATGTGTAACACAGTAACGGGTAAGAAAAACAGTTTCAAAAGAGCTCTTAAGAGTTCAGTAAAACATCTCAGAAGTAAACATGCAAGTAAAGGGAAAAGGGAAGTAAAATTCTATCTAGGGCAGACATTTGGGAAGAGGCCAAGGGGGACCAGCATGTAGATTATTTAGTGGGAAAGATATTTTGCAACATTTTCCCAAGGAGCATTTTCTGGAGTTCCACTTGAGTGAAGACCACAGGAGACCCTTGGTGATTAAAGGGGGATGTAGAGAGGAGGACACAAGTGAAGAAAAGACACACCAGCAGCACCAGAGAGTCAGGATAGCAATATCTATGGTCTGAAAAAGCATTTTTGCAGTTGGTGGTTTGATGTTTCCAAATGGTGGTCACTATGCACTTGATTTCTAGCAATTGCACACTGGTGAGGGAGTGACCGCAAGAGCTTTGGAAAGACCGATTTTGGTGGTTCTAGGGTCCGAGCCAGAGGAGCTGAAAAATGACAAAGCTACAGTTGGTGATAGTCCGAGGTGAAGAGCTCCTCCGTCGTCCTCCAGAATCAGATTCGACTTTGGAAGAAAAATGATTAAAGAAGGGTTTGAGAAGTCACACCAGAAATAGGGGCCAGCCACAGAAGAAGGGCAACAAGGAGAGTTCAGTAATTTGAATGCAGGACTGAAGGCTGCAAAGCCCCATGGAGCTTGCCAGACAGGTGGGATGTAATCAGGGTGTTTGACCGATGTTGGATGAAGTAACTTGGGATGTTTCAGCAAAGAGTGTGTGTTGTGGGAGCAAACGTGCAACACTTTTAAGTCCAGCGATGCAGGCATGGTCAAGAGTCAGAGAAGTGAGGTCTTTGAGCCGTAGCTGTGATCTAGCTGTCCACACCAGATCGGGGATGCGGGAAGAAGCGCCACATGAGGTAACTGCTGGTCTCCTGGAAAGACAAGAGCTTCACAGTTGGATTTGGTGGAGCAGCAAAGGTTGCCGGGGCAGAGCTTTGGTACTTCCTCGAGCAGTAGCCCTTCCAGGGATACAGGTGGAGTTCCAGTAGTTGACTAAGTTAGAGAGTAAGTGGACCTGCTTTTATCCCTCTTGGGAGGCAGTGAGAGAAACCAACACCCAATTACAAACCAAGTACCATTTAAACAAAGGCGTGGTTAATGACAGACCATTCATGCAAATGCACTTGTACTTTAAAGGAAGGGCTCACACACAAGAGGTGAATCCACACTATCCCAGAGAGGCATCTGCATAGGCTAGTCAGAACTGGATCAGGCCGACTGCACCCTGCGGTCTTACGATACAGACATCTAGCAGCCAAAGATGGCCATCAACTCTCACATGCACCAAGAGGGACATGGAGTAGTCATATGACCCTTCAGGTCTTCAAGGCAAAGACCACCACCAGTTTATGAAATAGAGTGGGGACAAAAAGGGCCCATTCAGTAAAAAGATTCCACCATAGGCAGCCATATATTGGTGAAGAAGTGAAGCAGAAACAAAAAAAAAAAAAATAAATAAATTAAAAAAAGCACACCTGACGTTTTGACAGGCATGACAAGATTTCAATTAGCCCTCTATCCCAACACCTATCTTGAGCTATTAAAAGTGAAGCATCATTGTTTTTCTCCATTCTGAGGCACTCAGCCAGCAGCACATTATGGACTAATTGGAGTAGGGAGGGTCCCTGGGTGGTGGGTAGCAGGTTCACTGTAAAGGAAACCATCCTCTGCAGATTTTGCTATTCCGACGGGCTAACTCTTTAGACTGGGAACCAGAATGTTTTCTCAGGCCTTCCAGGGTAGGACACTCGTTCTGGCCATGTCAGATTTCTTGCTTGGTGTGACCCCCCCACACCAGGGTCCACAGCCCCCCCCCCCTCTCACCAAAGGAATAAATCCTGCTGTAAGTGCTGGCTGAGGCACTGGTTCAGCTACAGGAGGTGAAGCCTTTCTTTTTGCTAGTGGCTTTAGGTTTTTTCGCTTAGCCTCCTTTCACACCTTAGAGGGCTGATGACTGATCTGCCAGAGTGCAACATCAGGCACATTGTTCGGGAGTTTTTCCACAAGCACTGTGATCAGAGTCCTTAGGCAGGTCTTCCTGACTTGGAAGGGGGTACTAGTGATTTCCTCAAAATCACTAGGCCCTCCCGGGTAGTGTTTGTATTGTAACAGTTAACCACCCAACTCTACATTCTGAGAGTCAGCCTTGGGTTGCTCTACCACACCACCACTCAAAGAGCCTGGACAGCATCAGCAAATCACAGGTACTACCAAGTCGGGTATGAATATCTAAAAGACCCGGACTACATGGCTTAAGGAAAATCTACCTAAAGGGTGTCTGAGGTTGCACTCAGACAGATGGATTAACACATACAGGCGTCAGTCATTTGCAATAGGATATATTGTCCAGGGTTGCAGATAGAAGTGGAAAAAGGTTGAAAATATGGGCCCCATTTGTCCTGAATGTTTTTTAGGGCGTTTTGTCACAGGGCCAAGTCCCCGCTTCCTGGCGCTTTGCTCCAATCATTCCAATATTTGAGAAATATGACATAACTAAATTAGAGAATTTTCAGCCACTCCCACTCCTTGACGCCTTAGTTCTCCCTACCGAATCAGAGAACCTAGTCAAAACCAAGTTTTTTAATCTGATATTCAGGGTTGGTTTATGAGGCAAGGTACCCTTTATCAATGCATTTATGGATAAATATGCTGCAAAGAAGAATGTCACACTAATCTTTGTTATCCATGTTGACCTGAAGGCAGTTTTTGACTCGGCCAACACATAGAAATTATGGTTTGTTTTAAAGGGCAAGAGCTTATATAACCTATCTAATTGCTCCGTACCTCCAACAGTGCATCAGTTAGGCTTGGGAGCACATGGAAAATGATCAAACCTTTTGTTATTAACAAAGGCATCTGGCAGAGATGCCTATTGGCCCCTCCATTTTGGTCTTTTTATTTACAGGTTGTGAATCAACGAATTGCAATATGAGTGGGCGTGCTCATGATGGGCAATGAACCTTGGCTTACCCTTACGCAGTTGACAAAGTACTGATGGCCACTACCAAGATACTGAAGTGACAGTTGAATGCTTTTGATTTATTTGATGCGAGTTGGATGTGGTCGTAAATATCCAACTTAAAATTATGAAAATGGGTGGCCATAAGGCACCAGGTAATGTGTTTTAGTGGATAAGCTTTAGAAGTCTTATAATTGGGAGAGCGTTTCTCTGCAAATTAGCCTTTGGTCCTGCATACTGACCATGCAATATCTGTACACCCCGAAGGCCTCACTAATTTCTGAGCCTCTTTTGGCACCTAGAGGAACAACAATCAGCAATGCCCTTGAGGTTTACTTCTGGTAATGCTATATTAAAGGCAACCTATGGCCGGGAAAAGGTCTGGGGAATTAGGCAATTTTACAGCCTTGCTCAAAGCTGAAAACGGGTGTTTCAGATGTCTAATATCAGCATCTTAAGTCACACCTAACTGAAACACTTGTGAATAGGCCTGTTATAAATGCCATATCATATCACCTCTGGCCTTTTGGAATGAGAAATTAGAAGTATCAAGGATATTACTGCACTAAAGTCAGATCACTCGCGGTTCTGAATTTGGTTTAGACATGTTGGTAGCAAGCATAGGGTCCTGCTGAGTGAGATTATGGCGTCTGCAATACAACAAAAACCACATTAGTATATCTATGTGAATTTACTATGGATATGACTGGGGGATGTGGGTATAAGCCCCGACACCCTAAATGACGGTAGCAGACAGCAGTGAACAAAGCAAATGGAACTTTTTTCAGGGCATGATTGATATGCTCTTACACTCAAGATTTAGAAGTGATTATCTCTTGATGAAATACCAGTCAGCTCTGCTCAAGTGACCTTATCATATTTAATCTGTTATTCACATATTGTTTCTCTGCCCCATTACAGTATTTTGCAATCCCGAAATCCTGCTGTCGATTCCTAGAATTAAATCCAGAGGCATTAGAACCCTAGTAAATGGCCATCATTTCTGCAGGTGCACAGATGATTAAACAATACATTTTGCAGACAGTCAATACCGAGAGAATTTTGCTTACATCGTCACAGAACTCTGAAGTGTAAATAATAAGGATATTCCAATAGAGTTTTAACAGAAGTCATGTTTTTAGGTTTATGAATTTCTACAGTATGACTTATTTGTATCGATTATGTATATGAATGTTCTCACATGTTTTAGATACATTTACCCGTGTCATAGCTGTGCTTATACCATCATATTAAGATGAAAAGAAAACCTAAGGAGGTCAGCACAACAACATGAGCCAAGAAATCACCAGACTGGAATCCAAGAAGTGCAATGACAAGATCAGAAAACAAGCATTCTCCCGCTATGCTTCCCTGCGCTGGAAAAAACCTTCTTGGTAATATAAGGCTTGCTTCCTTCGTTCGTGAGATTCAGGAAGTAACTGAAGACTGTTCTTCGAGGAACACTTCACTGAAAAATGTGAACCGTAGACCATCAAGGAAATCCTCTCCAAAAAACCCCTCCCCACCACTGCCCCATGTTGCACTCCCTTTGCTGTACAGCATTTTATTGCTTTCTATCTAGGCTTGCACTATTTAAATCACCTGCATACATGCTGGCTGTGCTTTGGTAAATGCATGGTAGGCAACCAATAAATGATTAAGAGGTTGAAAAAGGATGCTAAAAAATGACATGCCAATATTCTTCCTTACTCCTAGTTCTACTCTTCCCGTCACAGTACTTACATATGAAGCTCCAGCCTCATTACAGGACCTACTCATAGCTGTTTGTTGTCCCATCCCATACCCCTCTGGAGGGGGTAATACCCCCAGCATCTCACAATCCCCCCAGTTACTTTCCGACAGCTGGCCCATGGAGCCTTCTATATGATGGGAGAGTAAGACAAGTCTACTCCGACGAGAAAGTTAAGGACTGAGTAATAAGGATTAAACAACACAATCTTTTCATTATCTCCTCATCCCTCTTGCTCATCCCAGTACTTATGAAGTGTGCCAACTTTTAACAGATTGATGAAGCCATGACGATTCCAGGCTCGAAACTACTGGGAGCTATTTAGCTTCTGCTTGTAGCCTAGAAGAGTCTGGTTACCTTGACACGAACAGCTACTTTGACTCTCCAGGTCAATTAGTGCCACATGAGCCTCCCTATGTGACATTACCCAAGCAGGATTGACAGTCTTAATGGAGCATTGCCACATATCTTAGGAGAAATGTAAAGCATAATGGCCATATATAACGGGCAACATAATATAGATGTCCTTCAAAGTAGAAGATCCTGCTTACTGGAACATGCTGGATACCTAGGAGCTGCTGTGAGCTCCCGCTCAACAAATCCTTATTTCGTTTCCTGTGAAACACACAGACCTTGTATGCAGGTGCGCTTCCAAACACCATTTATTGCCAAGAAAACAAGCACCCGTGTGCACAGTGCATACTTGTACCAAATTACCCCACGTCCACTCTTCCTCGTCCCAGTACTTAGCTCATGAGGCCCCTGCCTCCAACACAGGACCCTATTTTATTCCAAACCACCCCCCAAACCCTGTCACTCAATTTAATTGTGGGCTTTTTTTTTTTACCCAACGCGGGGCGCTGGGGAGCAACGATTGCTGGCCCCCGATGGGGGTGTGTGGCGGGGCCTTCGGCTCCCTCATGTTGGCTATACTCCTGGTTTCCCTGCGGGGCTCGAGACCCGGTTGAGTTGGATTGCCTCGCCTGGCTTCCGCGGGGCTATGGCCAGTGCACAGCATTACGGCCCGGGTCCTGGAGGGCCCAGCTGCAGATAAGGATGTTTGGGGGCCCGGCGGGTGGAGCATGAGTCTACCAACGCTTTTCAAATGCTTCCTCCTCCTAACGCCTTTTCTTTCTCCAGTGGCTTTACGGCTCGTGTTGATATTGTCTACGTTGCTCTGGAGACGGGTGGAATCCGCCTCTGGTGCTGTGAGAGAGGTTACCATAGGAATTGATGTTGTTCCTATTGGTGGTTTTGCGTTTTTGGCCTCTATTTAGCATAACGGCTGGTTGACGTTTTATTTTATGTGCAGACTTGATTCAGTATTGAGAGACTGAGCATCCTTTGGTCACCAGTGTTCTGAGAACACACCATGGGTAAACATTCCACAAAAAGAAGGCATCTGGTCCAGTCTTCTTCTTCCTCTTATCCTGATGTATGCAGAAAGAGAAAGAAGGCTAAGCTTTTTTCCCTGTCCAGGCAGGAGTTGAAGAGGCTGCTTAAACATCACAGAAAGGGGTGTGCACACGCTCATGGACACAAGCACAGGCATCAGTCTTCTTCATCTTCTGGCACTGAGTCTTCGGTCTCTTGTTACTCTTTGGCTGATGCAGGGGGTCAGGGTCCTCCCTGACTTCTTTCAAGATCCGCAAACGCCTGAGGAGGTGGCTTGGCATAACATTGATGTCCGGCGGGCAGTGTTGGAGTATTTGGCTAGGACTACTCCTTTCCGCCAATCTGATAGTCTTCAGATTACTTTTGGCCCAGCTGGGGCTGGGTAAGGCATCTGTGGTTTCCATTAGCCGGTGGATCCATGTTGTGGTCTCCATGGCCTATGTGGCTTCTGGCCTACCTGTGCCTGCACGTTCAGGGAGGTCCTCCAGGGGTTTGGTGACTTCCTGGGCCGATGCAAGGGGGGTTTCTCTGCAGGAGATATGTAGGGCTGCCACCTGGGCTGATCAAAGCACTTTCATCAACCACAATAGGTTAAATGTCTCCCACTCCGGAGTTTTGTCTGTGGGGATGTGAATTTGGAGTATTTAAAAGGGGTGTGTTTTGCTGCACTGTTTTTGGCCCTGTGTCTCTTTGGGTCCTTTTGCCCATTGCCGCTTTGGTATGCCTCATGAGGTAAGTACTGGGACGAGGAAGAGTGGACGTGGGGGTAATGCTCTGATTACTTAACAGTAATCTTCATTACTCCTACACTTCCTCATCACCGTACTGACAACCCTCCTCACCCTCCCTGCGGGGAGGATCCCATGCTCTGCCTTGGTAATATGAAACTGAGTGACAGGGTAATGGGGGAGGAGTTATAGGGAATAAAGGAAGGTCCTGTGTCGGAGGCAGGGGCCTCATGAGGTAAGTACAGTGACGAGGAAGAGTAGGACTAGGAGTAATGAAGATTACCAGTAAGTAATTAGAGCATCAACCCAAAATGTCACTGTCCACCAGGGGTGGATTTTGCGGTCGCCAGGGATACAAACAGCGAGCGGGTCCCCCCTCCCCTTCCTTCCCATTTATTTGCACAGACAGCAGCCGACTCGCCTGGGGCCCCACGTGTGTTGGGCCGGGCCGTGCCTATAGCACTGACTGAGCAATGTATGCAGTTTCAGCAATACGTTTTGGGCAGATTTCCTGCACATGTTGTTAGGAAAGATTTCGTAATTGTAGGTAATTTTCCTTCCATGTGGCAACCCCTAAACTTTTTGCTGTTGTTTTTCACCTTGTTCTCGACTTTGCCAGAAAAGTGCAGCCTTCTGCCGCACTCCTCTGGGAATTCGCTCCATTCTTACGGGGAAACTGACATGCCCTTAAGACAGTCAGTACCGGGAAACGCTGTTTTCCGTAGTTTCTTTTATCATGTTGCGGCTTTCGTGCAACATGACACAAGAGGGCACTGTAAGCTAAGTTACTGCTCTCTTGGGTCTCTAGCCTTCTACAGGCCCTAGATACTCTTTTAGGATTGTAACTGATCGGTGCAAGTGATTCACGGACAGGAATGGTGGCAGCGATCGTTTCTTGTGTTTTGAGCTCCTTTTGGCGTTTTAAGCGCGTTTCTCGCGCTTAGCCCAAAATGGTGGCCTGGCTCCCAAAATGGCCAGACCACGAGGCTCCTTTGTCCTGCCGCTGACCGTCTTGCTCCCTTCGCCTTCCCCAGGTCGAGCCGACCCGGGGCCTTCCTTATTTGGGCATGTACTTTCCCGCGAAACACGGATGCTTTCGCGGGCTTCTACATGCCTTGTGTGTGCCTCCAGGATGTGGGCTGGGATGTCTGGTCCCAATACACATCCTGGGTGCCAGAGAGTATAGGGTGGTGTGAATGCCTGGGACCACCGTGGTCCGTGATAGGTCCACGTATGGTGTGAGTGTTGATGAGCGGATCTCCCATTGGGTCCCCTCCGTTTTGGCGCGAAGGGAACCGTGGATAAGAGGGGGCTGGAAACACCACTACCATGTCGATCTCCTGAGTTCTCACGAACGAAGGAATACAGGAGCCAAGTATCCTGCAACCAAGAGGCTGAACCGAGGAATCGCTGGTGACCCGCTGAAGGACTGCTCCTCTGCACTGCTGTCGCCTTGTGAAACCCTTTTCACCTTAGATCGAACCAGAAGGCCTGTACTGGTACTTCGACCCTTGGAATAGCGGGGACAGCTATTCTCGGCATCTTCACCATCTCCTGCTAGTAAGCCTTCGGAAGCGTCTCTGGGCCATCCAGCAGACTGACCAGCCTACACAGGAGTATTGCTCTGTAACCGCCGCCAGGTTGTGTAGTATTCCGAGTCCTTGTCACTCTCACACGATTCGTACACTTGGCGTTCCCAGGTCTGAAGTGAGTAGTGTACATTTGGCTCAGATACACACGGCCGCTCGGTTGCCCTGCTGTGGTAACAAACTGTGCGGGTTCACTTCGTTTGGGACGTCTTTTACTCAACTCTGCTGCTGCAGAATCAACACGACGACGAGACGTCCCCTGATCTCCTGAACCTGCCAGCGACTGAAACTGATGCGGAGAAGCCTGGGTCTGCTTGCATCGGGGACCGGTGAGTAGCATAGCTAGGAACTGGTCGCCCTCCTGCAGGAGCCCATAGCTTTTCCCCGCTGTGTCAAAACAGCACGCCTTTCCATACTCGCGCTCTGCTTCTGCCCACAGTGGAGGCTGCGCTTGAGTCGCGGAACTCTGTTCTTCATTTGTGCACTAAACTGAACTGCCGGATTCCCTCGAAGAGACTCCCCCTTTTGCCCGTTGGCACCAGCGTGTGCAGGTACTTTTGAGCACAAGGCTCCACTCTTCGGAGGGCTCGGACTTCCTTTTAGTTAGGTGCCTCTGAAGGCGGACTGGGTCTAAGCATTATTTTGCACTGCCTGTTTTCCTTCCCTTTTAGGTGGACTACACATTTCGTGCATCTAACGCTTGAGACTTGTTTGTATTTGTATATATATTGTATTGGTATGGTATGTGTTGGTTTACTAGAGTTGTATTGTGATTTCTCGCTACGGTCATTGTTTTAAAGGCCTTGGAATAAATGTGTATATATTTTTAATATAACACCTGTTTGGAGTAGTTTGTAAGTGTCCTTGCTTAGTGCTCATTGCGGGCTTTCAGTCACCCTCACCCCTCTTGAGACCTAGCCTTGACCGCCGCGATCGCTACCCTGATTGGTCTGGCTTGTCCAGAGGTTACCCTGTTCCAAGTAATTAGGTTGGCCTTCTGAACTTCTGCGCCGCCAGGACAGAGTTCAGAAATCCGTCTTAACACATGTACAAATATAAACATACAACTGACGGTGTCTTGTGTCGGGTAAGACACGTTTTCCTTTTTTTGGGCTACCACCTATAAGCCTAATCTATTGCATGGTAGTACAGATAGGGAGAAATGGTAAATGAGGAGGGACACAAAGCTTGAAGGTGTTTGATTATTTGTCCACCCATTGACTACCCATGAGCATGCTGATCCCTTTGGCCGTTCCCACCCAGTTCAAAACACCTCCTTGTGGGAACTCCTTCAGCTCACTTTAAGCCTTACCACCATCAAACATTTCACTGGAAGTGTCTGCTTGTATTTTTCAAAGCTTGTTTTATGAGAGTTAGTGACGTGATTGGATCAATCAGCCAGTAGACACTACTGGTGTAATAAAAATGTCTAAACCAGGTTAGCACACAGACACTCGATTTATAAAAATACTATGTGTTCTTGACTGAAGTCCAGTTAAAAACAAGCATTGGCAAAGCCAACTGTTTTGGCGTGTGTATATGTATTTGGCATTTGCCAGACACTGGTATTAGATGCTCAGGTACTCAGGATCATTTTGCACCTGCTACCATCTGGCCAGTTAATAACACTACGACAGTGCAGTGCCTGGCAAGTGCCTTTCCCATACCTACATGAACGCCCAAACTGGTGCCATTGGCAATGCTCGTTTTTTAATGTATATCATGTCTCTCTCTGGGTTGAAGGCTCACCCTCGCATTGTCAGGGCAGTCTGTGACGAGGAATAGCAAGATATGGTGTAATGAAGTTTACCCATTAGGAATCCTGTACTGCTTCACAAGAGATCAGAAGGAACATACATTGTTAATGAAAGTGGTTTTTCGTTAACACTGTGAATTTAGGGAGCTGCCACCAGATGTTATCTTGCAAAAGGCAGGGGTAGATTTGTAGGAAGCTGGATATATTTACTAAAAGGGACCCAAATACAATCTTGTGCCATGCCCTCTCTGCGGAGGAGTGCTCTCCGGTTTTGAGTGAAGATTTGTCTGCAGAAGGTACCCCACTGACATCAGTCTTCCGTCTATGGCCTGGATGGGGGCTGAACATGCCACTAATAAAGAAAAGGAGTGAGGGCCTTCTATAACAATAATAAGGTTACCTCCTATCACTGCAAAGTTGCCAAGCCATAACAGTGCACTACACTGCCTGTTCCATGGGCAAAGATTAATGACAGTAGATATACTAAGAAGTTTTTTAGATGTGAGTTTTAAAGGAGTCTTTGGGGTCCTCCAACATTAGCTTCAGGCTTGATCCTCCAATATTAACATTGGTAACAAAGCCTAAAGTGTTGAGGCCCAGCTGCTTCCAGTTAGTCAAACCCCTAGGTAACTGTAATAAAGATAACTTTATAAAAAAAATAGCTTTTGTCCCTAAAGTTTGCCATTGTGCACTCGTGACCACAATTAATTCCGCCCACCCTAAGCCCTGCCTCTTACAAACGCCTCCATGAACCGCCCACCTTGGGCCCTTTGTTAGGTGCTGCCCACGGGCCCTTTGTCTTAAATCTGCCACTGCTGTCCACGTTCAATCTATAGCATTTGGACCTGCAGTGAGACCCCCTGTGCAATTGGGCTAAGAATCAGCCATCCATGCATCTGGTAGATCCGCCCTGGACATTTGCTGGAGGACACCTCCTTGCCTGCTTTCCTGTACATACTGGCCTACTTACTACTTGTATACATGTATGTTCCTGTACAGCATTGTAACTTAAGCTGAATAACCTTCTTGATGCTTATTGCGGCCTGATACCTCCGGGCCTGGCACGCATTACAAATATTAAAACAAACAATCGCAATTACACATCTGATCCATCCATTAGTTGTCACAACTGACAACCTCATGACCGCAACCAAATGTGATCCACAAATGGTCCACTTTATGAAACGTCTCAGTTAAAAACAAATATTAAAGCAAACAGGTATTTGGATGCATTAAAGCACTGCCTTTCTGACTTATTTGTCTTCGGGTGGGCAAGGATTCGGATTCAACGATGGCAGCATGATGCTTGGTCTGCAAATACTGACAGCACTAGCTTTACATTTTGATCCTGTGAGGAACGACGGTGCACGTTTTCTCTATAAATTCCTAATGTGCTCTGAGCAATTGAAGTTGATGACTCAAACTGATGAGATCACATTACTGGTAAGTAACAAAAATAGCAAACTTTATATGGCAATGATGGTGGGCGCGACAAAGCAACATCTACGCTACCATGGGCTGATGATGGGATATTGGATGTCCATGCAAAGGTGTGGTATGGATAAATAAGTTACTGCTGTAAGTGGTGTCATTGATTGGTGGCGAAGCTCGAGACTCACCTCCAAGGATGAAGGACCCCACACAGGAACTGAAACCGGACAGGAAGGAGTTGAAAGGGAAGGTTCCAACCAGCAAGCAGTATATGAACTGCATGCCACCGCTCAGCAAGATGTAAAGCAAGAAGGCGTCCAGCAACTTCAGCCGCTGCGGGGTGGTGCTCAGGTACTCATCCAAAAAGCGAGAAACCACTGACAGCACAGAAGTAGACATGGCTATACCAAGCACTACAGGCACACAGCTGCAGCAGGAGAGCTGACGCGGCGAAGGCAACTTGAAAGGCTTCACGCAAGCGCAAAAGCTCAAGCAGGAAGTGATTTTCCACGTCTGTCAAAGAAAGCGGCCATCTCGTACAGCAAACATGTTACTCGTATTACAAAACTGATGTTAAATACGAACCAGCATTAAGACTAAAAGAAATTATTTTCATTCGCTATCACGGAAATTATAAAAATCAGTAAACATCCATTTGAATTAAGACATTGATTAAACTAATTCGTGAACTACGATGTATATTTAATTAATTCTAACTTGTAAAATGCACACACTTAATGCAGGACATATATATGTGTTTCCTAAGTTTTTCGTTTAAACTGGTACGAAAAGCATTGCCTTGCTAGATGCTTCGTGAGACACATAATCGTAGAACGGAAATGTAGTCTGTCCTCACTTTCAGCTGCTGGATGAGAGACGTGGCTTTTGTGAATGGGCAGGACAGAGACTTCTGATAAAGTGAGAGGGCCAACATGCTATACCTGATTACAGCACAAAGTGAGGGAGCCATGGACGCCATGATGGTGGAATAGAAACTGCAGAATCTCCAGCTTTTCCAATGGAGGAGCAGGCTGTAGAAAATGTGCAAAATGTGCGTTTGACATTGACAGCTATTCATTCGTGTATGAATAAAACCTGCTTTTAACGAAATTAGAGTCAAAGTGTATTTCTGAGCCAATATTGGTGATGTAAATCCACCGTGGAATCTTCTCTTCCGAACAATCATAACATTCCACGAGTGTCCCTGCACGAGCCCGTGCACATTACAACAATTGGCTTTGTATAATTATAAAAGGCAATTAAATAATGCAATCAAACTGGAGTCACCAGACTGGGCCCCATCACTTGAGTGAGGGGAGACCTGAAACACGTGACACGGGTGGGGAATAAAGAGCGGCCGGAAAGAAAGATTCATTTCGGACCGTGTGAGCAAGTCCTGTATTTTGTGTGGTGAACGAGTTATGCCTGCCGCATGCCCCGACCTCCCCGACAGCACCAGAGTCCGGGAAAAGTGTATCACCACACTGGCGACAAGGCAGCAACAAGCCACCACAGTGCCTGCACCTTCATTCTCGCAGCAGCGCGAGTCAGGAGATAACGACATCCGAGCGCAACAGTCACTTGAAATACCCGGACAGTGCGGACGCCGGAGAGGGAGATGAGGGGAGTGAATGCCCACTCTTCCATTGTCCCGATTTCATGCTGGGCATGCAAACCTAATCTCCGCCCAAGGCAAGACGCTGCACCATCTCCCAATGAGTGGATTGCGCCCGCATGAACATGAACTGGCACCTCATTTCTCTCACCTTCACCATTGGCATCTTATGGTCTGCCTGATTCAGGAACTTTTCAATATGAACTGATGGCGCCCTTTTCAGTGTCGGTGCTGCTTTTGATGCTTGGAATTCATGTGACCAGCCACCTATGTATATTGCAACGTTACCACAATGCTGGCCATTTATGATGAGCAATGTTTTAAACCTTTTTTTGGTGCCTTCGTGTTATGTTTGTGCTTTTCCTCCTGCTTGATAGGTTTGTATGTATGAGCCCCTGACAGAATGTTGGTGTGGAATGTTATGGATGAACTGTGCCTTTGTCTTCCACAAAGTCAGTTGGGGCCTGAACTTAGAAGATGAGGGGACCGGTGGATTTCTCTCCCTGCTTATATACTTAAACTATTTGCTTCATGTAAACTTACCTCCTGTGTCAGCCTAGTAAAGTATACTATACCCACGTGCGGCTCAGTTCACTTATTTTACCAAGAACTGAACTTAACATTGGCAACGAGGATCTTGGGAACGTGCACCAAAGAAACAGAAAAGAAGGAAGGAGTAACACAGAACGAAAAGAAAAGGAAAACGGAGCAACAAAAAGGACAGAAAGAAGAAGTGTCCCATAGGAGACATCCACCGGCCACCCCTGGCGATATGGTGAGCGTGCCCCTTCGCTAACGCGAGCCAGTGACTGCGTTTTATGAAGACATTTGGGGGCTTAAGTGCACCTTATGGGAGCTGTCATAAGGAGCTGTGCTGGTTAATAAGGTCAGGGAGGGAGCTACCGGAGCCTGAGATAACAGTCTGGTGTTGTGTGAGAGCCGCTCATGCTACCGGTGTCTGTCAGTACAGGAATGATAAAGGGACGCAGCATGCAGCAGGAGATCACATTAAGAATGTTACCAGCTAATAGCAGCTCCGTTTTTTTGTGAACATCAAGTTTGTGGTTCAGCAGGTCATTTTCAAGGAGCACTGTTCTGGGGAGTATGCTGCAGCCCTGAACTGTGGAGTGGGTGTCCCCAGCAGAGTTTGTTTGTGCGTTGAGCTCTGTCTTCCTCAGCTGCCCAGGACGACTGATGACGTCAGGTGGAATGCTGGAGGAGTTAGCGATTGTGCTCCGTAGCAGTGCCATCGCAAGCTTCAACGTTCTGTTGTGGTTTCCAAGCTATGAGAAAATAAAATAAGGAAAGTGAACCTTGCTGCGTGCCGGAACGTGACAAAGCAGCATGGCTTCTTCTTCCGTGATGTTACTACAAGGGAGCGCTGCCATGGGATCTGTTCATCTGATGGCCACCAAAGTAATGAATTACTATACATGGCGGATAATAAGCTTTTCCCTGCTGACATTACAATTTTGGAACTATGCTTGGGACCGAAAGGTAATGGTGTTCTTTTGACTGGATGTTTACTTGAAGGCACTCAGGGTTTTCTGGCATCAGTCATGGATGTGATGCAGATCGTGAGGAGAAGAGCGCAGCAATCGTGGTTGGAAGAGGTTCTGAAAAAAATTGTTCACGGTCAAAGCGCTACATGTCTTTTGAGGAATGATGGGATATGTGCTGGTTAGCTGCCATATCAGCCGAGTTTTATGGTCAACAATTTCAAAGACGCTCTGCTGATTGGGGGGTTTTCTCTGTTTAAAAAAAAAAAGAAAAAAGAGGAGGATATCTATTGCTATGAAAAAATGTTTAAAGTGTTACTGTGGTATTAAAATCGTGAAGGGCTTAATATGTCAAGTGAGGCCTGTTGGCTCACTTCTTTGCAGAGTTGTTGTTAAGGCTTGCAGTGTTGAATGGCTTCGAAAGTGAGTGATGTTGAGGTTGATTTGCCGCGGCCTCTGTGTGAGTATCTTATGTGTGACATAATGAGTTGTACTATGTATTTTTATTTTGGTTAACCATATCTTACATTCACAGGTTCATCAAACATAAAGGACTTCGTAGGGTAGAGAATATGGACTCGGTAGTAGTGTTTAACTCCCGCTTACCATTCTTCTACGCTCAATTTACCTATGCTTGTATGGTGAGGGATCTGTGGTGAGTGATGTGTTTGTGTTGTGGTGACATCAGTATTTTGGTTATTTTGTTGGGATTTTGGCCCAGCACTAAGTGCAGTCTGATAAAATGTATGTTTTGGTGGGAGGTGTGGTCCTGGTACACGGTAAAGTTTTGGTTGAATTTGTCTCCTTCACACTAGGTGCATTTTGGTGAGATGAGGGTGATGGGATGTGTGGTCCCGGTAATAGGTACAAGTTTCAGAGAATTTGTGGCCTTCGCACTAGGTGCATTTTGATGAGTAGGGTGTTTTGGTGGGACGCGTGGTCCCGGTTCAAGGTACGAGTTTTGGTTGAACTTGTATCCTTCGCACCAGGTGCATGTCAGTGATTTGGTGTACTCGCACTAGGTGCATTTCGGTGATTTGAGGTCCTTACATGTGTTGCTGAGTTGTGTTGGGATTAGTGGTTCCGACATTTGTGCTAGAAATTTTTGGGATGTGTGTCCCACTCACGCTTGTTTGGGAGCGTGAAATATGGCGATGTTGCTACTTGTGGGGATTGGTGTCCTGGGTTGGTGGATACAAGTGGAGGTGTTTATCCTCTTATGGTGTCCTTGCACACCTTGTTAAGGGCTGATGGATGATGATGGTATTGTGTCCGAGTTGTTGGTTTGGTTTGGTCTTGTGAGTGAGGGCTGGTTCCCTGTGTTTGATGTCCGTTGTGGGCCCACTACGGAGTTGGATGCATGTATGTGTTGGAGTTTAGCTTATTTGTAAGTTAGTTTAAGGTTTGGTGGAGTTGAGCAAGCAGCTTTGCTCTGAGCATATTGTTTGGTATGGAAGTTTTGGTGGTGAAGAGTACGGTCTGGGTTGGATGTCTTTCATGGATCGTTTCTCCAGAGTTCTATAGTATTGTCCCTTTGCTTCTTCCTCTGTTGTTTTCCTCATTTTATAAAGGGGGAAGATGTGTTATGTTTGTGCTTTTCCTCCTGCTTGATAGGTCTGTATGTATGAGCCCCTGACAGAATGTTGGTGTGGAATGTTATGGATGAACTGTGCCTTTGTGTTCCACAAAGTCAGTTGGGGCCTGAACTTAGAAGATGAGGGGGCCAGTGGATTTCTCTCCCTGCTTATATACTTAAACTATTTGCTTCATGTAAACTTACCTCCTGTGTCAACCTAGTAAAGTATACTATACCCACGTGCGGCTCAGTTCACTTATTTTACCAAGAACTGAACTTAACATTGGCAACGAGGATCTTGGGAACGTGCACCAAAGAAACAGAAAAGAAGGAAGGAGTAACACAGAACGAAAAGAAAAGGAAAACGGAGCAACAAAAAGGACAGAAAGAAGAAGTGTCCCATAGGAGACATCCACCGGCCACCCCTGGCGATATGGTGAGCGTGCCCCTTCGCTAACGCGAGCCAGTGACTGCGTTTTATGAAGACATTTGGGGGCTTAAGTGCACCTTATGGGAGCTGTCATAAGGAGCTGTGCTGGTTAATAAGGTCAGGGAGGGAGCTACCCGGAGCCTGAGATAACAGTCTGGTGTTGTGTGAGAGCCGCTCATGCTACCGCTGTCTGTCAGTACAGGAATGATAAAGGGACGCAGCATGCAGCAGGAGATCACATTAAGAATGTTACCAGCTAATAGCATCTCCGTTTTTTTGTGAACATCAAGTTTGTGGTTCAGCAGGTCATTTTCAAGGAGCACTGTTCTGGGGAGTATGCTGCAGCCCTGAACTGTGGAGTGGGTGTCCCCAGCAGAGTTTGTTTGTGCGTTGAGCTCTGTCTTCCTCAGCTGCCCAGGACGACTGATGACGTCAGGTGGAATGCTGGAGGAGTTAGCGATTGTGCTCCGTAGCAGTGCCATCGCAAGCTTCAACGTTCTGTTGTGGTTTCCAAGCTATGAGAAAATAAAATAAGGAAAGTGAACCTTGCTGCGTGCCGGAACGTGACAAAGCAGCATGGCTTCTTCTTCCGTGATGTTACTACAAGGGAGCGCTGCCATGGGATCTGTTCATCTGATGGCCACCAAAGTAATGAATTACTATACATGGCGGATAATAAGCTTTTCCCTGCTGACATTACAATTTTGGAACTATGCTTGGGACCGAAAGGTAATGGTGTTCTTTTGACTGGATGTTTACTTGAAGGCACTCAGGGTTTTCTGGCATCAGTCATGGATGTGATGCAGATCGTGAGGAGAAGAGCGCAGCAATCGTGGTTGGAAGAGGTTCTGAAAAAAATTGTTCACGGTCAAAGCGCTACATGTCTTTTGAGGAATGATGGGATATGTGCTGGTTAGCTGCCATATCAGCCGAGTTTTATGGTCAACAATTTCAAAGACGCTCTGCTGATTGGGGGGTTTTCTCTGTTTAAAAAAAAAAAGAAAAAAGAGGAGGATATCTATTGCTATGAAAAAATGTTTAAAGTGTTACTGTGGTATTAAAATCGTGAAGGGCTTAATATGTCAAGTGAGGCCTGTTAGCTCACTTCTTTGCAGAGTTGTTGTTAAGGCTTGCAGTGTTGAATGGCTTCGAAAGTGAGTGATGTTGAGGTTGATTTGCCGCGGCCTCTGTGTGAGTATCTTATATGTGACATAATGAGTTGTACTATGTATTTTTATTTTGGTTAACCATATCTTACATTCACAGGTTCATCAAACATAAAGGACTTCGTAGGGTAGAGAATATGGACTCGGTAGTAGTGTTTAACCCCCGCTTACCATTCTTCTACGCTCAATTTACCTATGCTTGTATGGTGAGGGATCTGTGGTGAGTGATGTGTTTGTGTTGTGGTGACATCAGTATTTTGGTTATTTTGTTGGGATTTTGGCCCAGCACTAAGTGCAGTCTGATAAAATGTATGTTTTGGTGGGAGGTGTGGTCCTGGTACACGGTAAAGTTTTGGTTGAATTTGTCTCCTTCACACTAGGTGCATTTTGGTGAGATGAGGGTGATGGGATGTGTGGTCCCGGTAATAGGTACAAGTTTCAGAGAATTTGTGGCCTTCGCACTAGGTGCATTTTGATGAGTATGGTGTTTTGGTGGGACGCGTGGTCCCGGTTCAAGGTACGAGTTTTGGTTGAACTTGTATCCTTCGCACCAGGTGCATGTCGGTGATTTGGTGTACTCGCACTAGGTGCATTTCGGTGATTTGAGGTCCTTACATGTGTTGCTGAGTTGTGTTGGGATTAGTGGTTCCGACATTTGTGCTAGAAATTTTTGGGATGTGTGTCCCACTCACGCTTGTTTGGGAGCGTGAAATATGGCGATGTTGCTACTTGTGGGGATTGGTGTCCTGGGTTGGTGGATACAAGTGGAGGTGTTTATCCTCTTATGGTGTCCTTGCACACCTTGTTAAGGGCTGATGGATGATGATGGTATTGTGTCCGAGTTGTTGGTTTGGTTTGGTCTTGTGAGTGAGGGCTGGTTCCCTGTGTTTGATGTCCGTTGTGGGCCCACTACGGAGTTGGATGCATGTATGTGTTGGAGTTTAGCTTATTTGTAAGTTAGTTTAAGGTTTGGTGGAGTTGAGCAAGCAGCTTTGCTCTGAGCATATTGTTTGGTATGGAAGTTTTGGTGGTGAAGCGTACGGTCTGGGTTGGATGTCTTTCATGGATCGTTTCTCCAGAGTTCTATAGTATTGTCCCTTTGCTTCTTCCTCTGTTGTTTTCCTGATTTTATAAAGGGGGAAGATGTGTTATGTTTGTGCTTTTCCTCCTGCTTGATAGGTCTGTATGTATGAGCCCCTGACAGAATGTTGGTGTGGAATGTTATGGATGAACTGTGCCTGTGTGTTCCACAAAGTCAGTTGGGGCCTGAACTTAGAAGATGAGGGGGCCGGTGGATTTCTCTCCCTGCTTATATACTTAAACTATTTGCTTCATGTAAACTTACCTCCTGTGTCAACCTAGTAAAGTCTACTATATCCACGTGCGGCTCAGTTCACTTATTTTACCAAGAACTGAACTTAACACTTCGAAACGTTTACTGTTCATCTATCATTCACCTCTGTGTGGGTGATCATGGATTTTTATCTTCTATACATGGATTTAGGTAATCTGTTGTGACTAGCTCTCGTGGACAGCGTGTATCCTGTGATGGTGGTGGTGGACTTGGTTCATATAAAAGTGATAATGAACCTAGGTCTCCCTTTGTCAGAGAACCTATTTGCTTGGGGCGGTTAACTTTTATAAATATCTAGGTTTATGACATTGGGAATGGTTTAGCTGCTGACAGATTTCCATGGAAATAGTTGCAATCCATTGTATCTATATGGGTGGGTGTAATGTGTAAAGTGTTTGATCGTTCTGATGGGAAGAACATTTTCCTTGCACTGGGTTGGGATATTTATCGCTGTTATTCATGTCTATCTTACTGTCTCATGTGTGGCTATTTTTCTTACGTCCCCCCCTTTTTATTTGCAGCTATTTTCATTGATTGTGTTGCTCTTTGGCGCTTATACTTACAACTATTGTTATTGCTATATGGATGGAAGATCTGGCTGACTTTTTGGGGTATACGATTGATGTTCCTTTTTATGTTAGAATTTGGGGGGTTTGTGGGGTGGGGGTTTGCTGTTCTTTCGAATTCTCTGAGTGGGATGGGTGGCGGCCATGAAATGTGTTTGTGGTTTGGTTTGTGATTCGCTAATGGATTTAGTGGGTGTGGATTACCATTTATTTTGGGAGGAGTGCTGGAGCATTGGGTTGGTCTCCTGTGCTTCTTCAACATTGGCGTGCTTATTCTGTTGCAGGGGGTTTGGGTTTGTTTCTTTTTTGTTTTGGTTTGAGTTTTTTGCTTTTAGTTTTTATAGACCTCTTGAATTTTCTGTCATGCCTGCTGCTGGGAACTCTCAGTTTATGATTTCCTCCTGGAATGTTAATGGGCTGAATAATCCTGTCAAAAGGCAGAAGATTATGAACAGTTTAAGGGATATGCTATGTGATGTTTATTTTTTTTTTACAGGAAACCCATCTTTTGTTGGAGGACATTGGGGTGCTGCGTAAAAGATGGTTGGGTGATGTTGTTGCTTCCTGTTATTCCTCTAAGTCCAGGGGGGTGGCGATCCTTTTTCGGAAGGATTCTCCTGTTAAAATTCTGAAAACTAGCTGTGATCGTGAGGGGCGGGCTGTAGCTGTTCTGGTGGGAATACAGGGTGTCCAACATGTTCTATGTAATGTTTATGCTGCCTTGGTGGACAATGGCTCTTTTTTGGGGGGAGTGTCACAGATGGTACTTGATTTCAACTCAGCTAATATCGTTATGGGTGGGGACTTCAATTTGGTTGATAACCCGTCCATGGATAGCACTGGCCGTTCTGCTATACAAAGGAGGGATGGACTTTTTTGCTCTTTTAGGATGCTGCTTGGTGATTTTGATTTGAAGGATTGCTGGAGGCTACATCACCCGGATTCCAAAGAATATATGTTCTATTCTGAGGCTCATAACACTTATTCAAGGATTGATATGTTCTTTACTGCTGGGGGTGCAACCACAAATCTTTTAACTAGTCGTATTGGCTGTATAGCGCTTACTGACCATGCGCCTATTTTCTTGGGCCTATCTTTGAATTTTGCACGCTGTAGGACTTTTCAATGGACGATGAATACTTCTATTTTGCAGGATGAGACTATTTTAGAGAAAATCAAAACTGAGGCTGAATGCTTTGTGATTGAGAATTCTTATGAGGTTCTTAGTAAGAAGGTAATTTGGGAAGCTTTCAAATGTACTATGAAGGGCATTGATTTGGGCTTATCCTGTGGCAGGAGGAAAAGAATGGCAAAGGCGCAGGGTGAGACTGAGGCCCGCATTGCTGCAGTGATGAGTGATTTGATCCGTGATCCAAATGATGTTGATAAGAGAGTGGAACTGAGGAGTTTGAAGAAAAATCTGAATGATATTTTGGACACTAGTGCTGAAAAGGACTTATACAGAATCAGGTGTGCTTATTTTGAGAAAGGCGATAAGTGTGACAGGTGGCTCGCCTACAGGTTGAGGCAACATATTTCGGAGGGTGCCATTACTTCTGTAAAAGGCCTGGATGGTACGATAACTTTTGATCCATCTGAGATTAACACTGTTTTCAAGGATTATTATACAAACTTGTACCAAGATGAGGTTGGTATTGGTATTGGTGGTGGTGGTGTTTCATTCTTGGCTAATTTGGATATTCCGAGAATCTCTGATGATGAATTGGTGGGGTTTAGTCGGTTGGTGACTGTCGATGAAATTAGGGTGGCTATAGTGAGTCTGAATTCTGGGAAAACACCTGGGCCTGATGGCCTACCGGCAGAATTTTATAAGGTTCTTCCTGAATCGGCATTAGGTCTTTTGAAGGACATGTATGTTGCGTCGAGGGAGGTGGGATCCCTTCCAGAATCTACCATGCATGCTACCATCTCTGTGTTTCTGAAGAATGGTAGGGGTAGTGTCTTGCCATCCAGCTACCGGCCAATCAGTTTAATTAATACTGATAGCAAAATTCTGGCTAAGGTGCTTGCTTTACGCATTGAAGAAGTGATTCAAAGACTTTTTCACACGGATCAATCAGGTTTTGTTAAACTTCATAGGGCGTCCAGCAACATTCGGAATCTCTTGTTGACCATGAGCCAGGCCCAGAGTTTGGAGGATGATGGGGCCGTGCTTTCTTTGGATGCTGAAAAAGCTTTTGATCGCGTTAATTGGCAATATATGTTCACAGTACTGCAGGCGATGAATCTGGGTGAGGAATACATATCTTGGGTCTCACATTTGTATGCTCATCCTACGGCTAATGTTAAGACAAATGGTTTGTCATCAGAAACCTTTAATCTTTGGAGGAGCACTAGACAAGGGTGTCCGCTTTCGCCCTTATTGTTTGTATTAGCTATTGAACCACTTGCGATTGCTCTGCGGACTGATCTAACCTTGGAAGGTGTGTCTTTCAATGGGGTTGAGCAGGAAACTTGGTTTTATGCGGATGACCTCTTATTGGTTTTGAAGAATTTGGAAGTTTCTTTGCGCTCTTTGATGAATATTTTGGACCGGTTCCATGTGGTGGCGGGATATAAAATAAACTGGTCGAAGTCGGAGGCTTTACCTATCTCGAGGAGTTGTGTTAGATCAATGGTGACTGGTTTTGGTTTTCAATGGTGCACACACAAAATGAAATATTTGGGGATCTGGCTGACTCCGGTTGTGAATGATATGGTGGAAGCAAATCTAGGAGAGGCCTACCGTGATCTGAAGTCCTCCACGCAGAGATGGTCGGTTTTGCGTTTATCTTTATGGGGAAAGGTTAATGCTTTGAAGATGGTTGCAGCCCCCAAAATCAACTATGTTTTGAGTATGCTCCCTTCGAGGATCTGTGCATGTTACTGGAAAATGATTGATGTTGTGATGCAGGCCTTCCTTCGGGTCGGTAAGCCTCCTGTGCTTAAATTATGGAATTTACAACTTCCTGTTGACAGAGGGGGGCTTGGTGTCCCAAATCTTAGAATATACCATCTGGCCTTCTCTTGTCAGTTTTTACTTCCTTTTCTAGATGAATCTCCAGGAGCTTGGACTGTGGCGGAAGCTAGTATTTTGGGTCCTCTGGCCCCACGGGCGATACTTACGACTGTTGGCAGGCGTGGCAGGACATTTCCTTTGATTGGTTTTTGTGGGATGTATCATGATACGTGTGGTTCATCTGCTCAGACTTCACCCTCGGCTTCAATTTGGTTTAATAAGTCCTTTACTGAGGCTGGCAAGCCTATTTATTGGCCGGAATGGTTTCTTAGCGGTGTTCAATGGATTGGGGATATTTACAGAGATGGGAAATGGATTGATTTTGATGTGTTATGTGCTGATTTTAATATTGAGAATGGGTCTGTTGTGGATTACAGGAAATTGAAACGGTGCATTGGTGATGTTGGTGTGAGTGGACTTGAGGTTCTGGAAAATATGGTGGTGGGTTGTCGATCTGTTGCGGGCATATTGTATCATCGGATGGTTGCAGGTTACAAAGATAACATGGGATTGATGGAGGAGTGGAGCAGACGATTGAATTGTGTGATTACCATTGATATGTGGAATGAGATATGTGCAAATGTGCGGCTCTGCTCGGTTAATTTGTGTGAACGATCTAGGCAAATTAAAATTCTAAACAGAGTGTTTTGGTGTCCGGAGAGGCTCAAGAATAGAAGCATGTCTGACTCTGATGTGTGTTGGTGTTGTGGTTTGGAGGTTGGAACTCTTGAACATATGCTCGGGGATTGTGTCAGGGTGAGAGGCTTCTGGCAAGAGGTTTGCACAATGTGCTTACAGGTCCTGGATTGTAACATTGATTTGGATTTTAAGACAATGGTTCTGGGCTGTGGTGAATTACTGCAGGATCTTTCTGTATCTGAGAAAAAGGTTTTGTTCAGGGGCGCTTCAGTGTCTAAGAAAATGATCTTGAGGGGTTGGAAATCCCGGATCCCACCGACAGTGGAAGGTTGGACGGATGAGATGATTTCCTTGGCGAATATTGAGAGGGTGATGTACAGGCGGCTGAGGAAATTACAAGTGCATGCTAAGGTGTGGAATGTATTTTTAGATCTGTATTAACTGGAAAGATGTTTATGATTTTGTATTAGCAGAAGAAATGTATTTTTATTTTTTTTATTTTATATTTTTCCCTTTTTATTTTTTTTCTCTCTTTCTGTATTCATATGTGGTTTACTTTGTTGCTCATGCTGTAATGTATTGATTTCATGATTCAATGTATTCTTGTATTGGTAAAATGAAAAATAAACAATATAAAATAAAAGAACATAAACATCCCATGAGCGCACGTGCGCACATGCAGCTGAGACACGTGGTCTGCCCTGCAGCACGTGAAGACATGCCAAGCCGTCTGTATACGCAAACTACGTCCAGGCGCACGTGGTGCACTGCGTAGATTGCATGGTATTTACAATTAACATTTTTGAGGCCGCACTGTGCACATTGTCCTATTTTCTCGCACAGAGGCAGTGTGTCTGGACATCCAGAAGCCACAGTGGGGGAAATCAACCCAAGCAAGGTCAGTGCTGCAGGGTCACTCACCGTACAAGACATGTAACATCAAAGGGGGACAACCCAAAGAGGTGAAAACCCAAACAGCCACAACGAAATGCATAAGAGTCACCCAGAGGCACGCACACACATGTGCTGGGGACAGTAAGCCGTGAGATAGCCAAGGGCACATAAGAGAGTGCCACCATGTCCAGCCCACATGCTAGACCATCGAAAGCCAGCGGCGGCGCCAATAGGGACAGCATTCTCAGGGTGGAGAGCCAGGACATCTCAAGCACCATACTAATGAAATTATTTGACCCCTATTCCTCCGGAGCAGCCCTCGGATGGGGCATCTGGATACAACAATTCGAACTTCATCTAATGATCAGAGACATTACATAAGGTAAAAGAAAACGCGCACTTTTATTGCTAAATATCGGCACGGCAGTGTTGCGCGTGGTTAACACCCTTCCAAATAACTGGACGGCGGATGATTACAACATAGCCATAACAGCTTTGACCAACAAGTCAAGCCAGACCTCATCCCCGACTACGAGAGATTCCACTTCTGCATGACTCGTCAGAGAGAGAAGGAGACGGTCAATGATTTCCAAGCCAGACTGAGAGAAATGGCAGTTGGGTGCGAGTTCCCCAATGAAGATTTCATGATACGACTACAAATCATCAACATCAACAGGCTCTCTTCAAGAAACTGCAACAAGCTATACTGTCGGAGAAGAACATCCCGCTAGATTGCATATTATCGATGGGAAGACTCCGAGAACAGACGGATGACCAGGTAGCCGTTACGGAAGCTGCCATTCAACGCCTGCCTCTAGACAACCGCCAGAAGGAAGAGGAAATGGCAACTATCCGAGGTTGTCCAGACACTCGACAACAGGACGAAAGGACATACAACAGCAACATGAGGCCTAGTCGCCCACAAGGATGAAATGACACTTGCAAGTGGTGCGGTGGGCCCTGGCACCAAGGCAAACCATGCACTGCATGGGGTGTAAGATGCCAAAAATGTAAACAACTGAACCATTTTGTAGCAGTATGTTTAAACCCCACAACCCTGAGAGACCCAAACCAACAACGAAAATCGGCTTGACAACAAAAGGAAAGATGACAAGCCAGAGCAGTTGAGACCACACAGAGATCGGCCAGCAGCAGTGAGACGGAAGAGTCCTCTGATGAAAGCACATCCCAAGGCAGACGAGGGAAAGAGAAGAAGAGAACAAATGGGAAAGAACATCACGTACACATTATCTCCGCCATAAAACCACAGAAAACAAAGCGAGGAGGAAAAAGGAAACGGCACAAACGACCGTCGTGCACCATCCTATCAGATGGAAGCCCCACCGAGGTGGTCATCGACACAGGTTCGACGGTGAACGTCATGCCCATGCACACGTACAGCAACCTAGAGTCAAAGCCGTTACTCCAAGACAGGCGAGTGAAACTGTTCGCATAGGGAAACAAAAAGCCACTGCCAGTGACCTTGTAATTTAGGTCCAACTTAATGTACAACAGAACCATATACAGAACAAGACTATATGTCGTGGATGCAGGACTAGAAACACTTTTGAGCTGCCACACAGCAGAAAAACTAAATCTGATGCAATTCGCGTTCAGCATCAACACAACAGAGATAGATGACCTCCTCATAAAACACCAGCGTGTATTTCAAGGGATTGGCTGCCTTTGCGGAAGGACAATAAAGTTACACATTGACCCGATGGTTGAACCAAAGGCCGTACGACATCGCCGGGTCCCCTTCCATATGAGGGAAGCGGTTCAGAAGGATCTGGAAAAGCTGGAGAAGCAGGGGATAATTGAAAAGACATCCGGGCCCACCCCATGGGTCTCATTGATGGTTGTCGCACAAAAACCATGACAGCCCAATGCTGTGAGAATATGTATCGACATGAGGCTACCCAATGTGGCCATTGGACGTGAACGCAATGTCACCCCAACCATCAACAAACTAATCGTAGATCTGACAGGAGCCAAAGTATTTAGCAAACTGGACCTAAGGTCAGGCACCACCAGCTACGCCTCGCAAAGGAATCCAGATACATAACCATGTGTTCTTCACATTTAGGCCTCTGGCCATACGAATGAATAAACTTCAGCATGAAATCAGGGCTTGCGGGCACAATGGATATAAGTCCCGACATCCTTGTATATGGCACCACTACCAGCAAACACCACAAGTGGTTTGCAACCGTCCTCAAGCGACTAGAGGAGGCAGGACTCACCCTACACGCAGACAAATGCGAGTTCAACAAGAGCGAGCTAAACTTTTTTTGGATATGTATTCAATTCGGACAGAGTATCGCCTGATCCGGCCAAAGTGAGTGACATAAAAAGCACCACAGCACTCACATCAGTGACCGAGGTAAGGAGCTTCATGAGGACGGCCACCTACTGCACAAAGTTCATACCTGACCTAGCACCCTCGCAGCACCATTGAGAGAGCTTACGAAAAAGGACAAGCAATGGGAGTGGATGGAACAGTACCAACAAGCGTTGCAGCGCATAAAGCACTCACTGTCCAGTACAACTAGGATGGCGTTCTTTAACACAGACCTGACAACAGAACTCTTAGTAGATGCCAGTCCGGTGGGACTAGGGGCAGTCCTTACACAAGTAGATAAGGATGCTAGCGTACACCCGATTGTGTTTGCTAGCAGGGTGCTAACGAAGACTGAACAGAACTATGCGCACATCAAGAAGAAGGCGCTAGCGATTCTGTGGGGCTGCCGCCACTTCAAGGTATACCTACTAGGGCAGCCGGCAAAGGTATTCACAGATCATAAGCCACTGATCCCAATAATCAAGGGATCTGCCTTACACCTCCCGGCTCAGCTGGAAAAATTGATGCTGCAACTACAGCTGTTCAACATCGATGTGGAATACAGTGCTGGAGCATTCAATCCTGCAGACTATCTATCCCGCCATCCATGTTCTGCTACGAAGTCGAGGAACAGCATGCAGCCGGAACGGAGGCACATGTGTGCCACATGATTGCATGCGCTCGCTCTTCCGCAATCACGCTAAGGAAGATAGTGGATGAAACAAGGGTGGACACCTGCTTACAATGGACCATCCAAGCCATCCGGTCTGGAGACTGGAAGAACTACCGAGCTGCAGTCGCACAGCGCACACCTGAGGCGCAGGAGAAGTTACAGGCGATCTTTGACATCCACCATGAACTCACATTGTCTGAGGAAGGCATTGTGTTGAAAGGACACAGAATCATCCTACCGGCCTCACTGGAAGAGAGAGCATTGAAACTAGCCCATGGAGGTCACCAGGGCATTGTAAAGACCCAAGCATATCTTAAATCGAGGATGCGGATGCCGCAAATGCACCAACGAGTAACAGACCTGGTAGAATCCTGCGCGGCACGCCAGTCGCCAAGAAGACTGACAGTCCCCGAACCAATCACCAGCGCACCCCAGAGCCACACAAGGTGGGAATCCGTAAGCATGGACTTTTGTACGATTGCTGGAGAGGGGTATATCCTAGTCCTAGTCGATGAGTTCAGCCAGCACCCGGAAGTAGAGCACGTAAAAACCACGAGCGCTGAGACGGTCACCACGGCACTCGAGAAGGTATTTGCGGTCCACGGAATACCTAGAAAGCTGAAGAGCGATAATGGGCAGCCGTTCACTTGCCAGGAGCTCAAGCAATTCCTCACCAGCTTAGGTGTCAAGCACAGAAGAATCACACCAGGCTGGCTGCAAGCAGACTGCGGCACAGAGCGGTTTATGTGGTCCCTGAATAAGACAATACGCATCGCAAAGGACCACAACCAACCATGACTTACGGCAGTGTATAGGTTCCTGCAAAAACATAGAAAGACACAGCACACATCAACAGGGCGTGAGCCCGGCAGCCCTAATGTTTGGGATGCCCATACAAGCGGAACTACCACTGCACCCGAGCTGGGTAACTCCTGACCCGGACATAACTCTCATGGAGGAAAGAAGAGTGAGGTGTAATGAGAGAGAAAGCCACACAAGACGAGCACAGCCGGGAGACAGAGTGCTAGTAAAGAGCAGGATGACTCTGAAGAAAATGACACTAATGTATGAGTCACACCCCTGGACAGTTCGGGAGGCCAACCACAGCATGATAATGGCTGCCCGAGGAACTGAAGTCATTACGTGAAACGTGTCCCATTTCCATAAGGTTCCACCCACGTTGTGGAAGGAACAACCAGCAACCGAATCCAGGGGCGAGGCCTCTCCAGCATTGCTTGAAACGCCAGACCAAGCGGACAACAAAGACACCCCTCAACCTAGCCAAGATATGCTCCCAGAGCCCAGGCAAGACACCCCATGCCCCTGGCAGATGTAGAGTCAGAGAGGGGCAACCCAAGATATCAGCTGAGGGATAGGCCAAAACCATCATCCCGACTAAGAGGGTACATGCTGCAAGGGATATACCGCAGAGGGCCCGTAGCTGGAGAGAGGCAGTAAGAGACAATGATCTAAAATGTTGTGTTTGTTTATTATTCTAAGTTTGGGAGGAATGTGGTGTCACCAGACTGGGCCCCATCATGTGACTGAGGGGAGACCCGAACCATGTGACGGGGTGGGGATGTCATGAAACCTCGCTTCTGCCCCTCTGGTCATACTGGTCTATACGGCATTGTACCAGAGTGACCTCACATACCCCCCAACATGGTGGACGGCACTTTCGGATCCACGGTCTAGCTCCTGGGAAAACCAACATAGCTAGATAAGCGCCCCGCCCCTGCGGTACGGCACGTGTCAACGCTAGCAGTTCCCTTGTTCCGGTCGCTGTATTCCTTGTGTTGGCCTGCCTTGGAATCTCTTCTATAGTGGTTCCATCCTGTTCCACCCTTCCTGGACTGTACGACCCTGGCCATGTCCTGCAGCCTTACCGCGGTTGCCCGCGGACCGCGGCTCCTTCTTCCTGGACTTCCTACAGTCACGGTTAACTTCGGACCACTGCTCCTCCTCCTTCCTGGGCTTCCAATAGTCGCGGTGCCTTCGGACCGCTACTACTCCCCCCTGGGCTCCTACATCCACAAACTTACGCGGTTGCTCTGACTGCTCCTACTCTTCCCTGGGAATACTGTCTTCACATCGGATAACTGAACTTCTAGCCGACAGAGTGGCGTCAGAAGAAACCTGTCCTTACCTCCACGAGACCCGCACCTCCAAGAAGCACGGGCAGCTTGAGTCAACAAAGAAGAAACACTCCAAGCTTTCACAGGTGAGCCCACAAGCAGATTGTGACAGCTTGACACGCCACTTACTTGACAAGAGGCCCGAGATGGATCCTACTGTACAGGATCTTTTACGAGGAATGCAAGAACTATCTACAGAGGTACAAAACCTTAAGGCGGAAAACACAGCCCTTAAGCAACTAGTTCTAACCTGGGACTCAGCCTATCAGGACAGCGCCTCAATGGGTGGTGTCATGGATAAATATGATGGTGCCCCTAAGTCGCTCCGCTCTTTCCTGGATTCATGTTTGGTACACTTCACCTTTAAGCCATATTATTTTTCAACCCCCAGATCCAAGGTGGGATTTGTCATAGCCCATGTTACTAGTAATGCCCTGGCCTGGGCTACTCCATTGGTTTCTGCAGGAGATGCCTTGTTGGACAATTATGATGGATTCATTTCAGCCTTTAAGGAGATGTTTGATCACCCAGACCAGCTTTATTCTGCTCAAGAGAGGTTGCTGGAATTCCAACAAGGTTCCCAGGATATGTTGTCCTATGTTACCCGATTTAAGCAGTTCGCTAAAGAAGCTGACTGGTCTACAGAGGCATGCTTTACTTTGTTCCGTCGTGGCCTGAATGAAGAGGTAAAGGACGAGCTGGCCAGGATAGCCCATCCAGGTTCATTCCAGGCTCTTATGGATCTATCCCTGCAAATCGATTTCAGAATACAAGAGAGAAAGGCAGAAAAGAAGAAGTCACAAAGCTCTCCTCCCAAGACATCTCCATTCGCTCCTACTTCCAGGGAAACCCCTCCTGCTGAGCCAGAACCTATGTAACTGGGGGCTATAAGAGGCCCTTTGTCAGCCCAAGAAAGAAACCACAGATTTGACAGTGGTTTATGCATGTATTGTGCTTCGGACAAACACTTAGTCAGAAACCGTCCTATAGCTCCACCAAGGCGTTCGGGAAACGCCAGCTTCCGATCCTTAACAGAGCAATGGCTATGTTTATGGGTGACGAGTGGGCCTTAAAGCACAACTTCCCAAGAGAATCCAAGGATATCATACAGGCAGTAAAAGGAATCGATGGCTCCCCTCTATCTTCTGGACCAATTACCCAACAAACCAGGAACATGGTACTTTCTATCCACAACCATCAAGAAAACATACAGTTTGGGCCTCATTACGACCCTGACGCTAAGTGTTTAACGGCGCCGTAAAAGGATGCGGTGCCGTTAAACACTTAGCGCCTTACTACGAGGTCCCTTTGCGGGACCCAACCTTAACGGCTGGTTTTACCAGCCGTTAAAGTAGGGACCCGCAAAGGGATCTTGGTGCTAATTACGGTACTGCAATTTGCTGTACCGTAATTAGCACTTCCCCATGCCCATTGAGCCCTATGGGGCAAAAATGGGAATGGGGAAGGGCCATGGCGGCATGGGGAATTACCGCCCACCAACCTCGGAATGGGGTGGTAATTCCCCATTCCGCCATGGCAGACTCCGGCATGGACCATGGTGCTATTAGCACCATGGTTTAGCGCCGGAGTCCTAATGAGGCCCTTTGACATCATAAAAGACGCTCACTAGCCAGTGGTCCTGGGCATGCCATGGTTAAACAAAACATAATCCTTACATCAATTGGACCCCTGGTTCATTGTTTTTGGGCTCAGAGTTTTGTTTGTCACATTGCCTTTCACCAGGGGTGTTGCTAGGTCTGGAAAAGACCCGGGGCTACGCTGATGTCGGGACTCGGGGCTAGCTAGCCTTTTGGTTGTAGCTCCTGAGATTCTATCCGGGGTAACAACCAAAAGACCAGGGGCTATAGCCCCCTTAGCCCCCCCCCTAGCAACGCCTCTGCCTTTCACAAGACACTAGACCAGTCATATCCATGGAAAGCAGAAAAGCTAATCATTCTCTTACCGTTTCGAATATCAATCAAGTACCAGACATCTATCAACAATTTTCGGATGTGTTTTCCTCAGCTATTGTGCAATCTCTGCCTCCTCACAGACGAGAAGACTGTGCCATTGATACTGAGGAGAATGCGATCATTCCCTTCGGCAGGATGTTTATCCTGTCAGAATCTGAAAAAAGGGTCCTACGACATTACTTGGACACCAACCTTGCTAACGGAACCATCCATCCATCCAAGTCCCCAGCAGGAGCTTCCTTATTTTTTGTACCCAAAAAAGACACCAAGGTACTACGACCCTGTTTGGACTATAGAGGACTAAACCAATGCACCCGGAAAGACAGATATCCCTTACCGCTGATATCAGACATCCTACAAGCACTTCGAGGTGCCATAATATTTACCAGGTTAGACTTAAGAGGAGCCTACCACTTAGTCTGAATAAAAGAAGGCAACAAATGGAAGACTGCCTTTTGAACACCCTTTGGACACTTCGAGTATCTGGTTATGCCATTTGGACTCGCCAATGCCCCAGCTGTCTTCCAACGTTTTATGGATAGGGTTTTTTCGGACATGCTATTCCTCTTTGTTATTGTATATTTGGATGACATCCTGGTGTATTCCAGCAACCCAATTCAGCATCAAGAACATGTCTCTGTGGTACTACAAAGACTAAGGGAACATCAACTGCTAGCCAAACCTGGAAAATGTATATTCCATGTCTCTACGGTACATTACCTGGGGTTTGACTTGAACCCTCAAGGGATGGCTATGGATCCAACCAAGATTGAAGCTATCACTTCCTGGCCAGTTCCGTGCTCTGTTAAACAAATCCAATCCTTCCTGGGCCGTGCGAATTTCAACAGGAAATTCATAACCTCTTTTTCATCTATTGTTCAACCGATTGTATCCTTACTCAAAAAGACTGTTCGCTTTCAATAGACTTTTTCTCAAGAAACCGCCTTTCAAAGACTGAAGGAGAAGTTCACTCAAGGACCCGTTCTGATACAACCAGACACTTCAAGACCTTTTCTGGTGGAAACAGACGCCTCAGAATATGCAATTGGTGTGGTTTTGAAACAAGAAGCCGACGATGGTCTTGAACATCCTGTGGCTTATCTGTCCTGGACCTTGCTTCCTTGTGAGACACATTATTCAGTCCTGGAAAAGAACTACTTGCCATTCGCCAAACTTTTAAGGAATGGCGTCATCTCCTCCTGGGGGCCACTTACCCTGTGCAGGTATGGACGGATCATAAAAAAAAATGTACAAGTCCTCCAGTCCATGGAATACAGAAACAGTCGACAAGCACGATGGGCCTTCTTCTTTCCTCAATATCAATACCAAATTCAACATATTCCAGGAACCGCGAATGACATTGCGGATGCCTTATCCAGACGTCCAGACTATCCCTCACAAGATATTCGCAACCTACCTAAGATGTTTCCCAACACTGTGTTCATCGCCCAGGCTAATAATATCCTGGATACTATTAAGAGTGAGACCACAACCTCAGACTTATGGAAGGATTTCCAAGGGCGCAACTCATGGGCCCTGAAATATAAAGACGGCTTCCTTTTCCGAGGTTCCCAACTAGTGATTCCTACCCAGACATTGAAGGAACAGATAATACACCTATGCCATGACACCTTTAACTCCGGACACCGTGGAGTCAGCTGTACCCTTCTTTCCAGCCAAAGAAAAGTCTGGTGGCCAAAGATGATTGAGGATGTTCAAGCATATATCCAGGCATGTATAATATGTAACCAAAACAAGACAGACAGCAGAAAACCAGCAGGATTGCTCCTCCAACCGGATCTACCATTTCGACCCTGGGAAATCATAGCAACGGATTTCATAGTTGAACTACCTCCCTCCAGGGGACATACAGCCATAATGGTCACCATTTATCTCTTTTGTCATATGTTCCACTTTACACCGTTAGTGAAATTGCCTTCTGCGCCTGAGATGGCTGGCATTTTTGTGAAACACATTTTTCGTCTGCATGGGCTCCCATCTACGATTATCTCTGACCGTGGACCCCAGTACATCTCGAGGTTTTGGAAACACCTCTGTAAAGGTGTTAGGAATCCAACGCACCTTGGCATCGGGATACCATCCCCAGACTAATGGCATCACTGAAAGAGTCAAGCAAACCCTCAAACAATATCTATGATGCTTCGCCACCAAGGTACAGGACGATTGGTCTGTTTTGATGCCAGTTGCTGTATTTGCCTACAACAACTCTGAGCATTCAGCGATAAAATCCAGCCCCTTCTTCTGTAATCAAGGCTTTCACCCTTCAGTGCTTCCATCTGTATAACCCTCACCAAGTCTTGTTCCCTCTGTTGATTCCTGGACTGCACATTTGGTTTCAACTTATCAGGAGGTAAAAAACTACCTATCCAAAGCCAGGGAAGATGTTAAGAGACATGAAGATGCCAAAAGACGTCCTTCCCCAACATATACGAGTTTGGGGGTAGCCATGCCGTTTACAAGGGTAGAGTCAAAGTCGAACCTCTGTCGTAGCTATGAGGCCGGAAGCTGCAAGGCTGTATGTTAGTGCCAGAGCAAAGTCTCTGTTGTGGCTATGAGGCCAGATGCTGTGAGGCGGTTTGGCTGGTGCAGCCAGAGCGGTTGTGGTGACAAGGCCGTGTTGTGTCGCCCCGTGTCTGCGGAGCATATCACAGCGGAGAGATAGCGGCCTGCCTGGCAAAGGTAAGGGCGAACCAGTGACGATCGCTTCAGGGAGGGCTGAAGGAAGATGTATATGGAGAAGGTCGCAACAAGGAAGCATTGCTAAGCAAGGCGTTGCTATGCAACATGCATTAAAGGACACATGCAGCTGATTGCAAGAAAAGCATTGTTGGGGTGGTCAGGAAAGATCCCACAGAAATAGAGGGGTTCATGTTGTGTGCACCATATTTGTGACTAGGGGTCTGGCGAAGTTGGCACAGTGGTGCAATTGTATATGTATCCAGTGTAGTTAAATGTGAATGGGATATGTTATTTCAAGTGTTACTTTTTGTTCAAGTTGATACAAATTAGATTTGCACACTTGTAGCAAGATAAAAGCCAAAATTGCCAAATGAAATATAAACACAATCCAGATATGGTGCGCTATGAATCGCCTAAAATCTAGGCGACGAGGTGTTTCATAATGCGCATGCGAGGAAGGGGACTTGTGATGAAGAACCCACTGTAAAGAAGAGACAATAGTTATTAAACATGCATGTACACTGATGTGTGCTCTCTTTACGACAATATAATAAGGCACACCTGACAATTCCCTGATCTATCCAGGTGCAAGAGTATATATGTATATATCAGAAAAAAGATCAGGGCAAGCCCGAATAAAGTGTGACCCACCCTTTTAATTCATTTACCATATTAGAAGCAGTAAACGTGAACGTTCAACAAACAAATATAGTACAATACATCCAAAGTGTGGCAGAGGAAAATATACAGCATACATTACATGTATACAAACAGTAAACAGTACTTATTCACACAATCTATAAGAGGTGACTCGAATAAATGCTGAACGACCCTGTTACATTCTCTGGGAGGCATATAGCAATATACATGCTTAATCAATCAGCCGTTTATACAGTGTTTAAAATGAACACTTTGTTAATATTGAGTTGTCGACACAACTGTGTTTCGGCCTTTAATAGCAGTTGAGAGGTGCTGTGGTAATTTTATTTCTTTATTTATGACTTGTATAGCGTGGCCACTGACCTGGGGGCTCAAGGGTGCTTAGACAAACAAAGACAAAGAACAAGAGGCAACCGAGCATACCGACATAGCAATATGTCAGAGGTATCGGGAGTCTGATGAGTGCTATTAGTTAAACAGACGGGTCTTCAGTCCCTTTCTAAACACCCTGATGGAGGTTTCTTCTCTTAGATTGATGGGAGACCCATTCCAGGAAGCTGGTGCTGCCAAAAAAAGACTACATTTTTTTGCCTGTGTCAGCTTACATGCAGGAATCTTTAGTAGAGAGCAATTATTGATTCTCACATTGTATTTGCTGGCATTAGGTACCAGATCATCTTTGAGATAAGATGGGCCATACTTTTTCAAGCAATTGAGCGTAATAATAATAATAAAAATAATTCTCTCCTTGATTGGAAGCCAATGTAAGTCCCTTCTGGCGTCCGAGATATGGTCCCTTCTATTTCGGTCCACAACAATTCTGACTGCATTATTCTGCATCACTTGGAGTCTATTAATCTCGCAGTTACGTAGACCAATCAGTAGGCTGCTACAGTAATCTATTCTTGAGCCGATTAATGCGCGAGCTAGGGTTTCCCGACTTGTCCTAGAAAGGAAAGGTCAGGCATGAGACAGAAGTTTGATGTAGTAAGCTGAGGTGGCAACTAGACTGCTGAACTGTGCTTTTATGTTCAGGCAGCAGTCCAAGTGGACCCCCAATGTTTTAACCTTCTTCTTAGTCTCAATCATACAGCCCCCAATCCAGAGTTGAGTGTACTGTCGCTCCAGTTTACAAATTTCTTTTCTGTTCCTACAAGTATCAGCTCTGTCTTACTCATATTGAGTGCGAGGCAGTTAGCACCCATCCAATCTTGGATGAGGCCGTAAATCTGGGTGTCATCAGCATAATTCATAAAGTCAATGCCGTTGAGATCCAGAAGGTCCAGGAATGGCACCGTGAAAATATTGTAGAATATGGGGGATAGACAAGCTCCCTGAGGTACTTCTTGAGACAGCTCTGTAGGGTTAGCATCTGCTATGTCACTGCTCACTCTCCGCTGTCATCCCCCAAGGAATGATTTGACCCAACGGGTTGCCAAGGGTATGAAACCCACTACCTCCTCTAACCTGACGACCGATGCTGCGTGGTCTACCAGATCAAAGGCAGCAGACAGGTCCAGCAACATCAACATGCTTGTAGTTCCCTGGTCCATATGCCAGAGAAGTCTGGACTTTAAGTCTAGCAGAGCTGTCTCAGTCCCGTGCTTTTCTCTGAAACTGTATTGCCTCTGGTTCAGGATGTGGACAGCTCTCATGTGGACGAGCCTTTGTGTATACGCTACCTTGTCTACAATCTTCAGCAGAAACTTGGAGTTTGAAATAGGTCTGTAGTTTAAAGAATAATTGGGTGAGAGGCTGGGTTTTTTCAAAAACGGTCTGACCCCAGATTGCTTAATACGAGCTGGCACTGAACAATCTCTAAAAGAGGCATTCACAAACCTACATCGAGTGGTAATCAGAGCAGCAGAGCATGCTTTAATAGCTAACACAGGACATATGTCCCCCTTACAATTTAAAGGTTTAAGTTACTCTATAATCAACATGAGTTCTGTTTCACATATGGGTTTAAAAGGGAATAGCTCTTCTGATTTCCAACTCTTAGGTATCGGAGGAGTGGCATTGGGATCATTTCGAATTATAGTTTTATTTGGCAGCCTGATTCCATCTGTAATTTTTTTAATTTTTGCATCCATAGTCTCTTGAACCAAGTTACACCAGTTAGCATCTCTGGTAATTGTGTCCAAGTTATTATTTTTTGTTGTTTCCAACTCCTTGAATATTTTAAAAAGCTCCTTGGGTTGAGATTGTGCTTTAGCTGTGCGACCATCAAGGTAAACTCTCTTAGCCATAATGACAGCCTTTTTATAATTTTTTACAAGTGTTTTATAGACTTCTTTATCAAGGTCTGTTAACAAGTCTTTCCATTTATAGAGGGCTTTGATTTTATTGCTTTTCATGACTTGCAAATCAGAGGAGAACCAGGAATTGGTCTCTCTTTGCAATATCTTCTTAGTTCGCAAAGGTGCCAAGGTGTCTGCGGTGTGGGATATTTTGACCCATTCCAATGTGCCCCACTGCATCACTGTACTGAAATGGTGAAAGAAACAGCCCAAAATGGATGCACTGACCTCTGTGCACGCCAAAATCTTGAAACTGTGTTTGTGACACAACCAGAAAAAGGCTGCACACCCTGCCACACACAGTCAGGGGGGTAAAAACAGAATTCTCACTGCAGGAGCATGCCAGTGGGCTCTGCAACATTCAACATGGATCAAAGGAAAGAAGCAGCAGTACTTTGCTGTAAACCCAAAATGCCTCTTTAAAATGCCCGCTTTTCAACCATAAAAAGTGCTGTTTTGGCACTAGATCCATTCATTTCTACTGAATCATTGAGATGAAAAGGGCCTTGAAATGCCCAGGGCCATCCAGTGTGGCTCAGAGGATCCGGGCCTCATTGAGGGACAGCTCCTGGCAACAGTATCTTTGTAAAAGCAAACCAGGGACTGTTTCCACGGGAAATGCGGCTAATACTTTGCAACAAGTATCAAAATCAGCTGTGCAGAGAGAAACTCTAAACAAAGGCATGATACATGTATCCAGGCTGCAAACAAGTATTTTCTACAGATGTAAATCAGATTTAAAGAAATCAATTTAATGTGCTTTTTCATGAATGAAAAGCAAAATCGCCTGTTTTTAAAGTATGTTCTTATGTAAAGGCTTAATTCTTTAAGAATGTCAAAGGACTGCTAATGTTAAAAATCCACCTACCTATAAACTGTGTTATTGTTATATGATTAAATGAAAGAATCAACTATAAAAGAGCAGCCCTGCTCTGACAGTCCTTAGCCTGAGAAAGGTTGACACCTCCTCTGCTGGCAGTAAAGGCTAATTGCTGCTGGGAGGCCTTGCATACTCATGACAATGGGACATCATTAGACATTCGTCTTTACCCGAGGCAAAGACAATAGCAGGCTTGGACACTCACCCTTTCAGGGGAGGGGCAGGAAGCTCAACTCTCCACAGAGAGGCCCCTCATTGAACTTCAAAGGATTTGCCATTTGCTCACACTTGGGAAGAAAGAAAAAAAACCTGCCATGTGACTTTTGGGTTTAAAATGCTTATTTTGCCACCAAACTTCAAGACATTTAACTTGGCAGCAAGAATAAGAAAATGAGTGAAAAGTACATACATTTAAATCTGAATTTATGCTATCCATTTGAAAACCTGGTAGAATTTCTCACTGCGTAAGGAACAGAAGTTACAAAGAATGACCAATTGCACAGATACTATTAATGTTGCAAATATAATATTGTGTACCCATATTCTAGGGGTAATTCTGCATATATGTACAGAATTAGGAAATGTTAGGCCAAAGGATTCATGGTTAAAGTTGCCAAAATTCCACAGAAAGACTAAACCAGGTCCCACCTACTGGGGAGTTGGATTTAAATGTGACCCATGAAATATGTAATTTAGGTATCCGATTTTCTTAGAGGGCATAACTACATAAATATGTATTTATGGGAAAGTTAGATTTTGGTCCCAATAGCTATGGGAGGTTTCCAGATCTTCTAATAAAACATGACAGCCCTTTCTGTCATCCAACCAGCAAAGAGCAAGGCGGGAACTGTGCTCTTGCCCAATCATAGCATTGTGGGTGTGGGTAGTAAGTCTGCCTCTACCATAAACTTGAGTGATGTCATTTGGCATGATAAATAAGGGAACCTCACAACACACAGAAACATACTGATTCCTGACTGGATCCTGATTTCTGCGTGGCACCCTGTTCCAGAATTCTCCATCTTTGTTGCTGATTCCAGATTTCTTTGCAAAGCCAAGGCCTCTGCATTGCTGAACTCCTTTTCAGCTAAGCCCAAATCCTGAAGCAATCCCAAAACATAAGAGAAGCAATTTGATCAAGGTTGGCTTGCTACCACTAATGCTTGCCTGCTCCAAACTCGCCATCCCACTGATCTCTGGTCTCCAGTAACCAGTGCAGTCCAGTGCAGTCCAGTCTGAGGTGCCAGTCCAGATGACCAGAACCGCCCAGCTGACCTAATTCTGCCAGATGTGCCCTGCTGTCCTTTAGACCCTATCCGTGTGTTGACAAGAGCCACTGACAGTCCCAAATCTTAAATTAAAGTGGACTGTAAGTATTAATAGGAATCATAGTAAACCATAGCATATTTTGCCTTGCCTTGTCCTATCCCAATCTCTCAACCATCCTATCTTCATTTTAAGAACCTATAATATTGTCAGAATCATGCTTGCAACCATGTCTGTGATTTTGAGTGTTAGCACAGATTTTCTCCTCATTTTTGTTTTACTAGACCATAAGCCATTAGTGAGTTTGATTAAATAAAGTAATTCCCATAAAGTAAATGGGGTATCCGCCACGTGAAGGGTTACAAGCGGCCACGTAACTGTGGAGATTTATGGGTGGCATTCTCTTTTTCTTAGCCATTAATCTAGTTTAAGTAAAATCAACCTGTCATTTTAAAACCTATTTTCTGTTTTTCTCTGTACTTTTTTCTAAAAACACCTCACCATCAACACTGCATAACTTCCTCAATTTAATAGCTAGAGATTTCATTTCAACTCTGACTTAAACATAAGACATTTAGCTACATCCCAACACAACGCATCCAAAAATAGTGTATTCCACCTGTTTTTCTTAAAAAGCGTTTAGTGAATTTTAGGTGGGAATTTTCATTTCTGCAAAAGTTTACACGTGTGATTTTCAATTTCAATTATTTCCAAACTTCCATTAAGATTCAAAGTGTGTAATTTTGCTCATACTATAGCTTATGGTTGTTAGCATCTTTCCAGTGTTGCTCCCATAGAGATTTATATTGATTTAAGGACTTTTGCAATTTTTCATTGTTTTGCTCAGCCATTTTTTAATGTCATTTTAAAAGTGTGAGATTTCCAAACCATTTTTCTCTCTTGTTTGGGGAGGGAAAGTTGTAATCAAATCCTGTACTCTGTTTTTTATTCCTGAATACCTGATGCTTACTTACATCTGTGTAGAATTGCTTATTTGTGAGTTGAGAAATTTGCAGGGGAAAATCTTAACTTAAGCGCAATATTTCAAACAAGCCAAAACTGTTCTTTTCTATGTGTTTTATATTTTGTGTTGCTAACAAGTGGATTCAACTGCATTACCTACTTTCTTATTTGTATTGTCACCAAATTGGTGATTGCTGCCCCATATATTAAAACATATGTTTGATTTGAATTTTAAATAAATAAATAAATAAATAAATATTACCTTTACCGACCAGCCTGATTCCTGGTCCATTGTGACCTGAGGGTATTTTGAGAAGGGGTGTCATATGAGTGGTATATCACTCAGAATATTGAACCTACAGACACAATAAAATAAGTATTTCATTTGCGCACTGCATACTATGCTGAGACCAGGGTGTATTGCCTGATTGAAATCCTTAACAGCAGCTTTCTGCATAGTGTCTTGGTAGATGTCTGTGAGTTCCTCTACTGAACACTCAGCATTTACTTTCTCTTGCAAACCACGAAACCAAGGATCTAAGGATTCTGGGGTCAGCTTTTTTAGGTTTCTGCAATGAATAGTAGTGGTGGTAGGTTTCTTGTTTATTACCATTTTTTTTAGATTATCTCGAAATAGATGAAGGATTGGTTGGACCAGGGACACGGGCTAGCTGTCTGATTGGTGGGCATTACATTAAGCCCCGCAAGCCAGTCAAGAGTATTACCTTTCACATGCCTGGGTACATTAATAAATTGGGAGAAGCCTAAGTTTACAAAAGTGCTATCCAAAAGTTTAGCTTGGGTATCATTATTGTCACCTAACCAGTAATTAAAATCCCCGAGAAGTTACATCGGCCTTCATCAGGACAAGAAATTAGAATGGAGTGTTATTCAATGGGATATCCTGTGGCTGTGGTCATGCATAGTGGAATCCTGCACGTCAGAAAATAATTTGAATGATGTGTGTCTGGTATCTGAGAGAAAATAACGCATGGGAAAAACTAGTTTTGTAGGGTTGGAGGCCGAAGGAGGGGTAATGATTAACTGAGCTGATGGTCAGCCAACAAACTAGCCAGATATTTTATGGCCTGGTAGTTTTGCAGAAGGCAGATGTAATCTTTTTTAAGTCCATGAGAATCTGCAGAGGAATCCGGCCATTTGTTTTTGAACAACAATAACCATGGAGTGAAGGACATCTGAGGCCAGAGTTGACCGATACTCACTGTGTTTCAATTCTTTTCTCAAGATGGGGCCAGAGGCCATGAGTGTTGATTTGGTAGTCATTTAGATCAGAATGGTCCAATGATGCCCGCAAGACGGGGTGGGTGAGATGGTTATCAACAGTACAAAGGAAACATGTTTATTCTGCCCCTCCTCATGTTATTTGAAGTACTTGTGCAAGCCATGTACAATTAAAATTACATTACATTTAGGGCCAGCTGGGACTTGTAATGAATTATGTGTTCACGTGAATGTGTAACTGTGTGATCATGTCATGTCCTGCCATGGACGAATCCTAAAAAGGGGTGTGTTGTACACATGAGCTGATGATGGGAGTTAAGATAACTGCAAACAATAAGAATGGGAGAATTGGAGAAAGATTGGAATTTTTTAATAGGGCTTGTCCAATCACATGTGGGGGGTGGATTGTAATAAAATAGATCAGAGTGTTTAACTATTGCAAAAATGTATATAATGTACGAACTTGTGTGGCTCGGTGAGACTCTGGTTAGTTTGACACTACAGCATCATCTAGCTCCTCCCTCGATGATTGTATAATAAACTTGCTTTATTTAAAAACATGCACTCGATGCTTCAGTGGTGGACCTGCTTACGTCAAGGTGATAAGAGGGCCATCCACACATTTGCCATCCCTTGGTGGGCCCCGTGCTTTCCGAGAGATTGGAGGTCTCCTATCCGCACAACTCGGCTGCAGCACCTCTCTGCAGGGACCAGTCTTCTGTGCAAAGTGAAAAAGAGAGGTTTAGAGGCATATATTGGTTTAAGGCCCGTCTGTTCCCTGGAGGTGTGGTACCGTGACATAGCTTTGCAAGGCAAATTAAAGGAGCGCCACTTCAGAGCGCTTCAGATTCACATGAGTGCACTTTTGGGGAGTAAAGGACGAGGGGAATATGGGGAAAAGAGGCTTGTTTCCTTGATTTAAAGGGTTTGGTAAGGGTAGAATGCTATCATGGAGTTAGCCAAGGTTACAGGGATTGAAAGGGTGAACGTTTTGAAGGAGTGAGTGAACTGTTTTGTGTTGTAAGTCCTTTGTATATATATATATATATATATATATATATATATATATATATATATATATATATATATATATATATATATATATATTACCTAGTTATTTTAGAAGTGTGAGGAGGTATAACCTTCAGATGGCTTGCCTGGTTGGCTGGAGACTTCACCTAGAGGTGAGGTGGCATTTTATGGTAAATCCACCTGTCGATATCGTCCTGAATTATAACCTCAGCACCCTTCATCATGTAGTGAAGGTTATCTTTCTGTAGTCAGAAAAAGACAGTGTAGTAGAAAATACCAGAATAGTGATGAAGAGAGCAAGAGCAGCGGTGTTGTAGTGGAAAACATTGTGCTCCTTCTGTGCTCGAGTGATATGATATGGTATGGCATTTAGAGCGCGCCTATACACAAGTGTTTCAAGGTGCGACGAGGCAAGGTAGGGGGACAGAGGGAGGACAGAGACAACAATCTTACTAGGCCAAGTGACATTGAGATCAAGCAAGTGCAGGGAAGAGGGGAGGGGAAAAGTGCATGGGGAAAGGGGAGGGGTAAGTACTGAACATGGGATCAAACAGTAACAAGAACTGCGGCCAACGGGTGGCAGGTGCAAGGGTAAGTGCAGACAGCAGGTGTTCAGAGTGCAGGTAGGGGGACTGTAGGGTTACAGATACAGACCCAAGTGCAAGGGTTTCGGGGAGGCAGTGCGGGTGTGCAACTGGGCAGGCAGGGACCTGGGCCTGATATCAGAGGGTAGCCAGGTGACCAGTGCAGTATCAGACAGGAAATCCGCAGAGGAGAGGTAGAGAGAAGGCAGAAGCAAAGAGGAAGGACTTGAGGTGCTTCTGGAACCGGAGATGGTTCTCCTCAAGTTTCAGAGGGGCAGGGGGCTGTTCCAGGGGGAGGTTCCAGCCGAAGAAAGAGATCTACCACCGATTCGTTGCTTGGAGAAATGACTGACCCTAAGGGAGCTGGAGGTGAAGGAGCAAAGAGCTTTAAGTGGGAAGGTATTTACGAAGACAGAGTTGGAGGTATTTTGGCCCTAGGTCCCAGAAGACCTTGCGGACAATACAGAGGGTCTTCAACTTAATCATTGCAGCCACTGGGAGCCAAAGTGAAGGAGATATCTCAGAGATATTGGTTGGCATGTATATTTCTTTTGGATAAGATACTGTCTTTTGTGTAAGATTGAGAAGTATAATTAAAGTAAATAGTTAAGCGAGGTGATTGTGGTGGAAGCTAGTAAGGTGAGTGATTGTGGGGGAGACTAAGAAACTGGAAGGGGTAAAAAGGGGAGGTTCTTTTGGGTGGAAATCATGTGCCCCAGGTTCGGCTTCGGTGTTAATGTTTGTGAAATTAATTTGTGTAAATTGGGTTAGAGTATGGAGACTCTGCTGAATCATTTGTGTCAGGTTCTTCCTGGCTATAAGGTGAAGATATTAAAATACCATCGGGAATGGCTGCAAGAAACTAAGGGTAAAATGCTCAGTTTTTGGCCTACTGAGGAGACCTTTGGTAAGTTGATATTGGAAAACCTGCACACTTTTTTAACTACAAAACACAATGGTTCAAAGTTAGAGAAGCAGTTAAACATCTTAGAGCTATGGAGGATGTATGAAACGGGCAGGTAGGCCCATAATGGTAAAGTCTCAGAGGAAGGGCCGAAAAAGAAGGGTGCAGGAATTCCTTCTGCCCCGTCCCCATATGGGTGCTATCCTTTATCGCCCGCAGAAGGGTATACAGACTCTGAGTTCGAACCTCAATGTTCTCCAGTGGCCACTCCAGTGGTTGCGAGACGGACACAGATAATGCCTCCATCAGCCACGATTCTTAGAAAATTGGATATTGAGAAACATGGAAGGATAGCTCCTTCAATGGTTAGGACTGAAGAAAGGTTGAGAATGGAGAACAGAAAAGGGAATAAGAAAAGCTTAGAGATTAAGGGTGGAGGAACGAGAGGGAAGGAGGCCGGCAGCTAGAATGGCAGTTGAAGGGTTGAGAATGAGGGAGTAAGTGGACACAGGCTACGAATGGTAGTAGAGACACAGGAGTGGAAAACATTGGAAGAAGCGCTGAGGCTAGTGGAGGAAGAGGTAGTGCTGTTGCGGTGGCAGAGAAATGTGGAGCAGGAAGAAGTGAATACACAGGCAAAGGACGTAGGGAAAGGAAGGTGGAGGCATTTTCCTGTTAGGTTGGATAAATCAATTATCAAAGAGGTCAATGTGAACCTGAGTATCTGGGTATCTGGGTGTTCTGTGGAATCCAAATGCCCATGATCGAGCAGCTTTTAATAATTACAGGACGCAGGTATGGGGAGGGGCTCTGTAGTTTATGTATCCCGATACACCTGATATAAATTCTATCCTAGCTAAAATGATGAACTTGGATGATGATCCTGCCACACACATCTAGTTAATTCCAGAGATGTGGAGGGCAGGGATGGGAGAAGCATGGGATAAGAATGTGGTGATCTTTTACCACATGTTAAATAAGGGACTAACCAAGGAAGTCCAGCATGATCTAGGTAAAGAGATGGCTTGAAATTCAGGCACACTTTGTGCATTTTTGCAAAAGGAGGCAGGAGAAGAACAAGGAGAGTATAGAACAGGCACAAAAGGCAGGGGCCAAGCTTCTTCAGAAAAAGCTAGCAAAAATCTGTTTGGAAGGGACAGTGATTACCAGTTCCATGGAGGGCCAGCAGGGACAATTGGGACAACAGGAACATAGAGAATTGGGTATGACAAAAGGTTGGCTGGACACTTATGCTCCTGGTCTAAGGTAAATAAGAGGGTTTCTGAGGGTTAGGGGAAGATTTTCAGGGGGAAGTGGGTCATTTGGTGGGTTCGGAGGAACGCGGGCAAGGTTTTACGGGTCAATGGGAAATAACTATGGAGGAATGTATGGGATTCAGTGCTGAAGACTGGGACACGTGTCATGAGATTGCCAGAGCAGACCACAGTATTTTGACATAACAACTCAGGAAATGCAATCCCTGTCTATGCCATATGCCCCATGCTCTGTGCAATTGCAGCAGACATGGGTTTAACAGAACCAAGCGACTGGGGCTGCATCGATCTATGTGATTCAACCGACCATGCCAGCACAGTCACCAGTACAAAAATTGGCAAAAAATCCTTTACCCTAAGGAACGGTCACTCATTACACAGGAGCACGTGTTTTTGGAGGGAATCCTTTCTCACTCTCTGGTGCTAATATGTACCAAGAGTCTCAAATCACACAGGAATCTCTGATGTGTCCAGTCCTGTCTGTTACCACCGATCTAGAAGAGGAACCCTGGATAGGTGTGCAGGTAGGTGCCCAAACAATTTCATTCATGGTCGATACAGGGGCTAAAAAATCTTGCATCCTGGAAGGTGAGTTTCCCCTTGTCAGGCAAAACAATGGACACACAGGGATTCTCTGGGGATATTGTGATCAATCTTATGAGATCATCCCTAAGAACCCGACATGGGCCTTGTGAGGGGTCAGAAATGTGAGGCGGACCACTTTGTAAGGTTTTCTTAACAAATGCCATTTTATTCTTTTAACAAGGTTGGATAAATGTCTCACTATCCCTACCCTAATGAGGATTCCCCTGCATGAAATAACTAAAGGAAACACTCTAATAAAGGATATCTGCCCCTCACACTTATATATACAACAAATGAATAAGGACATGGGTGGCAGTTCAAAACAGTAATGATTGTAACCACAGTCTCTTAGAATCTGGGCAAATTCCCCTTCTCCAGCTTTCTGCTTCACAGTTCAAGAAAAGAAAATAAGGAAATCCTTTTCTGAAACAAAGTTCAAACACAGTTCTTTGCAAGTTAAAATTGTTCAACAAAAAGTTCCAATACTCCAATGTTTTAACAAAGTCAACAAAAGATTCTTGTTCCTTATATAATTTAGATCCTTCAGATAAAGAACAACTTCGTAGTGCATCAATAGCAACACTAATTGTCTTGGCCAGGATGATTTGCCACAACTAATAAGTTTAAAGAAATACAACTTCTTGGCAGCTTTACACAACTCCTTTCTTCAGTAGCACAAGCACATACAAATGTCTCTTTCAAGACCCCTTTGTAGCACTTCTTCAACTTCCACCTGCCTTACTCCCATGCCAGACCTACTATTTCTAAAGGTCTGCCATCCGGGTATGCTCGTCTGCCTGAACAGTGTTTCCCAACAGCAAGTGCTTTTATGGTTAAGGTCAACTGACAAGAGGTTCACAACAGCTTCACAGTATTCAATAAATTGCAGCTTCACATCTCTTTAGGGAAAACAAGGTTCACATTTCTGCTCTTTAAAATGCTCCTCGCCTTCTGAATATCTTTTTTCAGAAGGACAGCCTCTTTTTGTCACTTTTGTTCCCCCACTACAGCGGCAACCAAACATTGACAAGCACAGGGTGTTTCTCTGCCTCTCTCTTGGCTGCTTTGGCAATGTGAGTATACACCAACATTTACCCTAGGTTGTATAAAATATGAGCAACATGTTTCACCACTTATAGATCTTTTGTTTGCCTCTTTCTGTAATTGGCAATATTGGTTAATTTGTAGCTCCCTTGACTTCAGTAGCTTTTGGTTTGGGCAGTACTTGTGAGTATTACTTTTCAACAATATTTCCCCATCGGGTGGTTGAGTTTTCCATAGACTTACGTGTCTAAAGTTATAGTGAATTGGCTTTGTATTATAAAACTGTAGCTGCAGCTTAACGGTTCAGTGTGAAAAATTGCTTTGGAAGTCGCTTTGTGATTGCCGTGTTTGCCGCCTTCCAATCATTTGTTTTTCAAAGTTAACTTCAATGTTATTTTCACTCATATGCAAGTGCTGCTCTTGAATTGAATGCCTGTCTGGTATACGAGAACGGGTAAGGAGCCCTCCAGGGTCACTACCATATTGTGAATTTACCGGGCAAGCCTTATGTCTCCTGTCCCTTCGCCGCCAGGACTTCTTCTCCTTCTGTGACACCTTGCCATCCGGTAAACTGCTCCTTGGAGTCTGCCTTTGTCGACGCCACCTGCAATGGATGCCCCTGTCATTCCGGAGAATCTCCGGTGCATGCCAGCCACCAGAGACAGCCTAGAGGCGTACAGGTGCACGGCAGCCACCTAAGATAGCCTCCTGGGAACAAAAGCTTTCCTGGCTTTCGCTTCCCTCTGCTTAGCCTCTGCACTTCAGGATATGAGAGTCCCAGACCCTCTCAGGACCGGCAGCCACATTCTGCAGCACAGTGGTCCTGGCGTCCTCTCTCTCTCTCCCAGCTTTGGTTTAGGCTGCAAGCTAGTACCACGCTGCTTCTGCTGTTTGCATTCTCTGCTTCCCTGCTTTCCTGCTTTCCCTACCGTCTCTGCGTTCCCAATGGCCTGCACCTGAGGGTGCTTTTTAAGGCTCTCTGTCTCGCTCAGGTGTGGGACGTTTAGATCAATAATCTGATCACTCCTGCAACATTGTAACCTTTTAGCCCCCTTCCTCATCCCAGTACTGAGCGAATTATGAGGCTTGAAATCCCTAATGTCAAAAACTGTTTTTAGAGTTTGATTTCTACTTTTAAGCACACGTCTGCTCTCTACAATTTTATCAAAAAGAATATTACAAGGAATAGTTATCAAACCTTGTTGAACAGAAGAAGGCAGTTCCTTTTGGTAGTTGTTGTTCACCGATTTCCTTTCACTATACATTTAGGTGGTATAGAGGTTATCAGCTTTACAAGTCTCTAGGATTTTGGATGGCTGTTTATTTCTCCTCAGGCCTAGGAGTTGATTGTATTTACCCTTGTTTCTATGTGTATCTTTTGGAGTTAAAGGATGATTATGCCAACAAGCCATTACATACTTTGGTATTAAGGAAACATCCTCCCTAGTGCAAGACAAATACAATGTATCATCCCAGAGGGAATGGTTGAAAAGTTTGAATTTAAAATGATGAATGCACGTTTAGTGTGCACTCGGCATAGATTAGTTCAAAGCCCATAATACCGAACAGGGAACCGGGGGTTGTGAGAGTGTCCCCTGCTCCCCCAGTTTGGTATTATGCGCTGCAGGTGCTGCAGGGGTGCAGTGTGGGGGAAAACAGGCAAAATCCCAAAAGATTGAATTCCAAAATGCAGGCAAGTGGGCTCTGCAATTTTGTAATTCGATCTTTTGGGGTACGTTCTTTTAACATACATACCATTCCACAAAGGCCTCTCACTCCACTGTGCCTCTTCTCCTCCCAGGTGATCCACCAGCAGAGCGCCACCCCCATGATCAGGATCTGGAAGCATCTGCCTTTCGATGGCCACCTGGGAGGAGGCTTTAGGCAGGGGTTTAGTGAGGGATTGGTAGGATTCATCACAGCCTCCTCTCATGTGCAGCAGTCAACCCGGAGCTGGCGGAAGCATAGGAGGCCGCAAAGAGACCCGCAGCAACACCAGTGAGTCAAAAGGAGAAGCCAAGACATACCAGTGACTTGGCTTGTAGCTGGTGACCCCGGACCTCTCCAAAGGAGACCACTAGGTGAAAGTAATTATTTTGAATAGTGAATGAATGAAATGAAGCAAACTGAGCACAACTCTCCTAATGTGGGATACCAATTAGGGGACCATTCTAACCCGCATTGCCAAAGCCAAAGAGAAGTAATAGTCAGGCAAACTGGGTGCAACCCTCCTAATTAGGGGACAATTTTAACATGCATTGCCAGCAGCCAAGAGTTTTCTTAACTAGAAACCAAAGACTTGAGAAGCAAAGCCCTCCTTGTATGAGAGACCAAGGAGGGGAGAACTGTAACCTGCATTGCATACAGCCAAAAGGCAAGCAAGAGAACAAGTATTCGTTTATGGAATACTAATTAGGGAAGAATTGTAACCAACTCTGTTAAGAGACACAAGTAGTTGTTGGTTAAAATCACCTCATTTATGATTCTCATGTGGAGAGTTTTGGAACAAGCATTACCACAGAGCACAGTTGTAGTAGTAGGAGTTGTATCCTGGTAGGCCAGTACACCAGGGAAGGGACCAATTGTAGTTAGTCCTGGCAGGTGAGTATACCAGGAAAGAAGAAGATGATTTAAAGTACTTTGGTTGTGGTAAAAACGTGTGGTGGAAGAGGAAGTGTTAATTCCATCACCTTGTCTTGATAAACTGTTACAATACAGAAAGTGATTATTATGCCATCTTGACTAAAGTGTTTATTTTGAAGAAGAAGTCATTGCAGAAAGTGATTATTGAGTCATCCTGACTAAAGTGTTTCTTTTGAAGAAGAAGCATGATGCGCTAACAAGTGCTTTGCCTTTGAGAAAAGAACATTTGCATTGATTAATGAATTTGTGCTTTGGAGGAAAAGACTTTTGTTTGGTCAAGCAGGAGATTTTGGAAAAATGTATATTTGCTTTGATTTGTGAACAAGCCTCTACAAGAGAGATATTCACTTTGCCAAGTGAAAGGATATATTGAATGGAAAAGACTTTGCATGTGTCACTGTTCACCCCACCTGGAGATTGTGGAAGAGATGGTATTGGTGCATACGTCGCCATTGAATTCCCTCCATCTTTCACACTGAAGCATTCTATGCGATCTAGTCTTTCTCAACATGGAGGACCACTTTTTCCTTTGTTACGTTGCTCTGCTTTGGGTAAGACGCTGTATTCACTGGACGAGTGCTCTACGTTCTTTCTCTTCTCCTCCTCTGCCTTGCCTTCATTTTCCTCTTCTCTCTTGTTTCCGTGTCTGGTTCTTTGGAATGCTTCCTCTTCCTAGCACTTAGGCTTTTCTTTCTCCCTTCCATTGCACTCGGCTGGAGTATTTCTGCTTCCACGATTTCAGTTCATTGGGGGAAGTCCCTGGTCTCCTTCCCGCCATTTGTTTATTCTGTGCTCTTTCCATCACACAGTGCAAGAAGGGGTTTCCTCCACTAATCAGAGGAAGTTACTGTTGTACTCACCTTCTCAATACCTTTCTGACTCTGGATGTTTGACGCTTGAGCTGCTGTATTGTGCTTTGGTGTGGCTGTCTGTAGTGCCGGATCCACAGACCTTCCTCTACTTATCAGAATTGTCTACTATAGAAGTTTTCTTTTAGCTTTTTCACTTCTTTTGGCCATTTCGGGCAGGTGTCTATTGCCTTGGCTGCTAAAACTGCAGGCATAGTGGCTTCCTGCCAAGATCAGCGTATCTCCTCAAGAACCAGAGATCCACGAGGAAGATGGGGTCCTCTCCACCTCAGGAAGACACAGCTTGCCTTTTTAGTGAAGAAGAATCAGGTGAGGAAGGATTATCGCAAGCTAATAGTGACAGTTTGCAAGGCCAACAACCTGCATCTATTATGGCATCGGCAGAACAAGTCTAGGAACTACTTGCAGCTGTACACAGACTTTATCTGAAGGTACAAGGACTACAAGCTGAAAATGCTGTTCTCAGACAACCGGAGTCTGTGTTAGAGAGGAGAAATTAACTGATCTAACACCCATGGGGGTTGCCTCATGCAAGTTTGATGGATGTCCAAAGAAGATTCAGGAATTTATTGATGCCTGCATTGTCCACTTTACGTTCCGTCCTTCCACTTATGCCATGGATCAGGGGCGAATGGGCTTAATGGCAACAAACATGGTGGGCGATGCCCTGGCACTGGCCACTCGATTAGTTACTGCAGCCAATCCAGCCTTCAAGACTCCAGTGCATTTGCTACACTTCTGGAACAGACCTTTGATAGGCCGGAGGTGACATACACGGCCTGTGAAACACTCCTGGACATTCGTCAAGGTTCCTCCGACCTTATGACATATGTCAGCAACTTTTTTTTTTTTTTAAATATATTTTTATTTTATCTCAACCAAACAACATTACAACAAAACATAAATAAACACCTCAAACAACAAAAACCAAACAAACAAAAAATAAGGCACTGCAATCCCCATCCCTCCCCCCTATGAGCCTGCGGAGTGTCCGCCATCAGTGTCCATTCCATGCGGTGGGGCCTCATCGCTCTCAAGTCCAGCCGAGCCCGACCCCATACCAAACAGCTCAGCCACCAATGACTTCCATGCAGTGAGAGAGCCTGTTTCTTCCTCATCCCCTGTCATACTGCCATCCTGCCACGCTGCCGTTTCGGCATCAGCCCATTTTTGGAGATCTCGCCACCAGACCTCCACTCGCGGCTTATGACATTCCTTCCACCCCATGGCTATCCTACGTTTGGCAAGCACATAGGCCAGATCTTTAAGTTTCTCAACATGTCGAAGCTTGCGCGCCCTGGGATACCCTCCCAGCAGACAGGCCCAAGCCGAATCCACCCTAAGTGTGATACCCCTCCCTGCCAGCCTCCGCGCCACTTCACCCCAGTAGGTTGCAATCACTGGGCACGCCCAGAACATGTGTATCATGTCCGCATTCTCTTCGTTACACTTGGGGCACGCCTGGCGCCCACTACCCAGAAATTTGGAAATTCTCAGGGGGGTCATGTATGCCCTGTGCGTAATATAGAGCTGTATCTGCTTAAACCTGGCGTTCCTCGATACCTTTTTGTGGTACCCCAGGGCGCGCTCCCACATCCCATCCGCCATCGGGGCCCCCATCTCCGCTTCCCATTCCAGTCTCAGGTGCCCCAAATCCTTCCCAACCTTTGTCATCAACATCTCGTACAGCCTAGAGACCTTGTGCCCACCCTCTGATGCATCATACATTATTTCCAGCGTGGCATCCGGTTCGTCGGCCAAAGTAGTTTCGGGCCACGTGCTCCGGACCTCCCGGACCACCCTATGATATGTCACATATTTACCCCTGTGTAGCCCGGACCCTGCCTCCAGTTCATCAAACTCCATCAGAGTCCCATCCTGCCAGATGTCACCCATAGTGACCAACCCCACTGACTCCCAGTATGTCCAGAAAATAGCTCTCAGCTGCCCATCTTCCTTCGCTAGGGCGACCAGAGGTACCTGCGGCATACACGGCCAGGGGTCACCCATCATCCGACAGGCACGCCGCCATATGTCCCTGCCAAGGGCTAGCATTTTAGGACGCTCCCTCATCCATGAACCGGTCACCCAGATCACCTCCCGCAGATAGAAGGGGGAACAGTCTTTCCCGAGCAGCCTGTGTTCGGAGGTCTCTTCATCCGAGAGCCACCTAGCCACATATTGCAGTTGCGCCGCCATATAATAGGCCTCAAAGTTCGGCAGCTTCACGCCACCTTTCTCATAAGAGTTCTGCAATTTCCACAATGCGACCCTGTTGCGCGTGCCGTGCCATAGGAAATTCCTACATGCACTATGTAACCTAGCAAAAAACTTCCTAGGTATCATATACGGGATGTTATTAAAGTAATGCAGGAGCCTGGGCAGCACCACCATTTTAAGCAGAGCTCCCCGACCCATCATCGCTAAAAGCAATCTTTCCCAGAACCTCATGCACTTCTCAATCTTTCCCACAGCTAGTTCGGTATTATGCCTGTGTTCTTCCTCGGTCGTGTGATACACGTCAATGCCCAGGTACCGGAAGGAGCTCGTTGCCCACGGGATCCGCAGCACCGGCAACCTCTCCACCGGTATCCCCACATAACTGCCTAGCGGGAATAATGCGGATTTCTGAGGGTTAACCGCTATGCCGGACAACCAGGCATACCTCTCCAATACCTCCAAGATATACTGCAAATTCTCTTCCGGGTGTTTCAGGTATAACAGCATATCATCTGCATACAGGGATATAAGATGGCACTCCCCTCCCACCTCTATGCCCACCGGATCATACTGCTGCCGGAGGTAAATCGCTAAGGGTTCGAGGGCCAGTATGTACAACATTGGGGACCAAGGACACCCCTGCCTGGTGCCTCTGCCTAACTGCCATCTATCTGACACCACGGACCCTAGCCAGAGGCGTACTATACAATAGCTCGGCCCACCTCATGTAGCCTGGTCCCAGTCCAAACCGCCCCAAAGCCGCCAGCAGCCACGGCCATCGAACCGAGTCGAACGCTTTAACCGCGTCCAACGCCACTATCGCCATTTCGCTGTCCTCATTGCACCCCCATTCAACCGCTCTGTGAAGGCGTCTATGATTCTGGGTAATATTCCGATTCGGGACATAGCCCGTCTGGTCAGGATGGATCAGCTTGCCTATCACCCTCCGCAATCTGGCCGCCAGGACAGCTGTTAGGATCTTGTTGTCCTGGTTCAGCATCGACAGGGGCCGGTAGGAGCCACAATCATGTCCCGGTTTATTGGGTTTGGGGAGCGGTACTATAATCGCCTCCCTGAGCGATTCCGGCAGCCACCCCACCTCAAACGCTTCATTAAGCATCTCCAGCATGGGCGGGAGCACCTCCTCTCCATACGCTTTATAAAATTCACTGGGGAACCCATCCGCTCCTGGGGCCTTGCAAGTGGGCAGCTGCCGCACAATCTCCTGCAGCTCCTCCAGAGTGATCGGAGCATCCATCTCCTCTCGCTCTTCGTCACTTATCCTGGGCAGGCCTATGTCTTCAAGTACTACCTCTATCTCCTCCCGGCTTCCCCCTTCTCGATCCTCATATAATGCTTGATAATATTCCGCGAATGCCCCATTCACCCCTTCCTGGGTGTCCTCCTCCACGCCCTTTTGAGTGATAACTGATCGGATCAGGGTTCTCGGGGTCTCGCTCTCATACAGCCAAGCAAGAAGCCTGCCCGTCTTGTCCCCCCCGCATGCAACCTCTCAATGTACTTCCTGTAATTCAGATTATAGAGCCTGTCCCAGTGCTCTGCGCACCTCTGCTGCAGATTAGTGACCGCCTCCGTATCAATCCCACCCTCCCCCAGCTCTTTCTCCAACTCTATCTTGGCCTTACGCAGATCAGCCAGGACTCCACCCATTAATCTCTTGGACTTCGCAATGGCAACCCCCCTCATTACAACCTTAAAGGCCTCCCACAAAGTACCGGCCGACTTGACACTACCTGTATTCGCCTCAAAGTAAGCAACTATCTCCTCCCTCATGTCCTCCCTGAAGACTGGATCCTTGAGCGCTTCCGCCCTAAGGCGCCATGTTGGAATTCGCGCACGTGGGGGACAAATCTGCCATCGCATGACCAGGGGCGAGTGGTCCGAAAGGACTCTCGCCCTATAGTCTATCTGGTCACACTCCGCAACAACGTCCGGAGTGGCAAAAAAGTAATCCAGCCTTGTGTGTAGCTGGTGCGGGGCCGAATAATGCGAATATTGCCTCACGCCAGGGTGTCTCGTCCTCCACACGTCTGCCAGGCCAAGGTCTGCCAGCAGCGTCTGCAGCACCCTAGCCGCCGGGCTGGGCCTGACCACCCTGTCATCCGACCTGTCCTCCCTGGGGTTTAGTACACAATTAAAGTCCCCACCCCAAATCACCGAACCCCCCATCCCTTCACCAAGTCTAGTGATCAGTGTCCTAAAGTATGTCGCCGTGTCCCGGTTGGGAGCATAAGTATTTATAATACACACTACTTTGTTTTCCACAAGCCCCTTTACCATGACCAGCCTCCCATCAGACTCCACAACCTCCCCAACTAGCTTAAACGGGACATGTGGTGCAACCCAAACCAGCACACCTCTAGCATAGGCAGAATATGTAGATCCAACTACTGTCCCTTTCCACTTCCTCCCCACCAGTTCCAGTTTATCCCGTGTCAGATGCGTCTCCTGTAACAAGGCGACATCTATCTTTTGCCTTTTTAGGTACAACATGACCTTGTTACGCTTAAGGTAGCTGTTAAGCCCTCTAACGTTCCACGTTAGTATCCTAAGGTCCCCCATGATTCCCCGTTAGCTCCCTCCTCCCTCCCAGGTCTGCTCGCCTCCCCCCCACCTCAAGGACCCCCATTTCCAGTTTCTCTCCCAGGCTCATATGAAAACTAACACACCCCACCCCCCTACCCCAACCAACTGCCCAGCTCCAACCATGGATCTCAGGCATCCCCGTGTTTGGTTCTCTCTGGAACCCAAGTAGAGAATACGACAGGGTGTCACCCCACACTGTGACTAACCTAAACTCAAACTGGGGTACAAAGAACAGCCCCTGGAGGCTCCTCTCCCTCGCATCCGTATCCGCACACACGGACCATGTTCCAGACTCCCAACGCATACATTTCCATAACAAGGTCACAAAGACTATATTCCAGTCCCAATGTTCATAGCCCAACCGGGCCCGCATCGCGTCACTTATCTCTTCCCGTTCCATCCGCCGTCCGCTCATCTGGCTCCTGAGGACAGTTTTGTGCATCGAGCCACTCCATGGCCTCCTCCGGAGTGTCAAAGAACAGCATCTTAGTCTTGAAGAAAACCTTCAGTCTGGCCGGGTAGAGCAACATATACTTGTACCCAGCTGCCCGCAATCGCCTCTTAACCGCCCCAATGTTCATGCGACTGCGCTGCACTTGCAAGGTGTAATCGGGGGTAAGCAGTAATGGTCGCCTCTCCTCGCCGTATGGTGCCCCCCTTACGAAAGTATTCGAGGATCCTTTCCCGATCCCGATAATTGAGGATCTTGGCGATCACAGGCCTAGGCGGGTTCCCCGGCGGTGGTCTCCTGATCAGGGCCCTGTGCGCCCTCTCCACCACAAACCCCTGCGACAGGGCTCCCCCAGTGATCTCCTGCAGCAGCAAGTTCTCAATAAACTCCGTGGGATTCTGCCCTTCAGCCCCCTCCGGCAGGCCCACGATGCGGACGTTGTTTCTCCGGGCACGTCCTTCCGCCTCTTCAGCCCTACTTTCCAAGTTGCCCACCCGCTGCACCAGGGCATGGATATCATGCTTATGTGCGGTGCAGTCCGCCACAGTAGGGCCCATCTCCTTCTCCAAAGTTTCTGTGCGCTCAGCCAGGGCTCGCACATCCTGCCTCAGGAGGTTCACGCCCTCCTGCACCGCCCCAACCTGTAGTTCCATCACAGTTTTCAATTCGGCCACAGCAAGTTGGAGCTTAGTCTCCCACGTCGCCTTCAGGTCCGCGATCGCAGCAAGGACCTCCTGGTTCGCACCACCGGCGGCCATCTCCTTGGTCTGAGCCTTATCCTTGCTCCTGGCTCCTTCCGGGCCGGGCGGCGTCTTGGCGTATTCGTCGAGTGTGGGCTGTTTATTCTTTGCTCTCAGAAGCTTGTTTGACATATCTCCAGTCAGGAGCGTCCTTCTGGCCACGCTCAGGTCCAAGGCTGGGGGGCACTGTGCCCATACACCACAACTCAGTTTGAGAGTCCCAGCTCGCCCAACAATCTCAGGCACCGCTGTTGTCCGGCGCTCCCCCCAGATGGGCCGGGTCGCGCTGCCCCCTTCGTAACGCCGAGCGGGCACCCGTATGCTGTGGCCCCGGTCCACCGCTCCTTTGTCCCCTCGTCAAGCGGCGGCGGCCATTTTGTCGTCCGCGGAGGTCTCGCCACCAGCGCTTTACTCGGCTCCTAAGTACACGTACGCAATGCGAACCCGTGTAAAAATGTATCCTCGCGTGCAGCCGAACTTCATGTACGCAGTCATCACAATCTTCGCCAAATCGCAGCGGTCCTTGCGCGGTATCAGCCGGATAATGTACGGATCAGATGTCAGCAACTTTAAGCGGACTGCTGCTGATGCTGGGTGGCCCAAAGAAGTCCAGTATTCCGTTTTTAGAAGGGGTCTACACGACGGCTTGAAGGATGAACTTGTGCGTTCAGCACTCCCGTCCTCGTTGTCTGACCTGATATCACTGGTTCTCCGAATTGGTTACTACATACAAGAAAGGAGATATGAGCGAAAGAAGCAACTGAACAAGACCGAGTTTTTCTCCCATACGGGTCTATCCCTTCCTGTTTCAGGCAAAGCCCCAAAAGAGGAACCTATGCAGATCGGAGCTGCTCACGGACCGTTGTCATCTGCAGAAAGGCAAGAAAGGCGAGTCCTTGGTTTCTGCATGTACTGCGGATCAGGAAGTCATATACTGAGAGATTGCCCTGAAGTACCTGAGAAGATATCGGGAAACGAGCGACCCTGGCCTTAGAGCAGACCTGCGGTAGGGGAAGCCAGCAAGGTCTCGTGTTTTCCACCTACATCACTACTGCTCAGCCTGATAATCGCTTACTGGTCGTTTGTTTACTCCTGTAGGTGAAAGGGACATCTATTGAAGCTTTCGCCTTAATAGACAGTGGAGCAGCTGGTAATTTCATGGACGTGGTCTGGGCTAAGAAAGAACGCATTCCTCTACAAGTGTGCACTAAGGATCAAGCGGTTGAAGAGATGCATGACAAACCTCTTAGTTCTGAACACATTACTCAAACGTGGGTACCTGTATTTCTCTCTGTGTTCGACCAGAGTGAAACTCTTTGCTTTGATCTCATTAGAGCTGCTCCTTTCCAAGTGATATTGGGCATACATTGGATGAGAGCACACAACCCTCACATCGACTGGACCGAGAACACTCTTCGCCTTTGTTCTGAACATTGTGTTACTAATTGCTTGCCAGCTTCTGCCAAGGTCTCTTCCTTGACTGGCTATGCTGGAGCATGGTCCCAAATAGCCAGAGTGCACTGTATCCCCATACAGTATCAGAAGTTCAGGGAGGTCTTTTTGGACAAGAGCCCCAAAGAGCTACTCCCTCACTGTGCTGAGGATTGCACCATTGAACTCACACACGATGCCCTAGTGCCTTTTGGTCGGATGTGTTCTCTGACGGTCCCTGAAAAGAAGGCCTTGAAAGAATACTTACAAGAAAACCTTCAGAATAGAATCATCAAACCCTCCAAATCACCAGCTGGAGCCTCGTTATTTTTTATTCCTAAAAAGGACTCACAGGAACTCAGGCCTTGCATTGAACATAGAGGCCTAAATAAAGTGACCGTGCGTGACAGGTTTTCAATGGCACTCATCAGGGACATACTAGAAGCCATGCAAGGGGCGGACATCTTCTACAAAACTAGATCTAAGAGGGGCATATCATCTGTTGCGCATTTGCGATGGTGACAATTGGAAGAGGGACTTTAGAACCCCAAAGCCATTACGAATACCAGGTCATGCCTTTTGGCCTGGTCAATGTTCCGGCAGTGTTTCAGCAGTTCATGGACCAATTCTTTTCTGATCTTTTATTTAGATCAGTCATTGTCTACCTCAATGACATTCTAGTGTTTTCACACTCCAGAGAGCGCCATCAACAGCACTTGTCAGAGGTCGTGGAGCGGTTAAAGAGGAACCTGTTGTTGGTCTCTTTGAGAGGTCTCCCGGCCCATACTTGGGTTTCATCTTGCGGGATAAGGGCATAGCAATGGACCAACGCAAGATCTCGGCGGTGTCGCAATGGCATTCGTCTTCTTCAGTAAAGGACATCCAGTGTTTTTTGGGGCTGGCAAATTTAGATCGAAGGCTCATTCCTGACTTCTCAGTGACAGTCTTTACTATCACTGCACTCCTTAAGAAGAATACACCGTTTGTTTGGGGTCCGGCTACAGAAGCAGCTGTTTGTTGTCTCAAGAGCCTGCTTCGTTCTGCCCCATCCTTAAGCAACCGGATCAAAGCCTCCCCTTTATTGTGGAAACTGATGCCTCCGTGGGGGCAGTATTGAAGCAAGAGTTTGACAGTCAGGAACATCCGATCGCCTACCTCTCAAAGACTTTGAATCAGAGTGAGTTGAACTATTCAGTTATTGAAAAGGAGCCCATGACAATGAAGCAAGCCTGCAGGGAGCTACATGTCCTTTTGTCATAAGAACTGACCATAGGAATCTTCCGGTCCTATAGCAAACGGAGTGTGTCAATACGAGACAAATACGAATGTCGTACTTCTTTGCACAATTTGATTTCAGGATCACATATATTCCGGGTTCGGATGACATGGTGGCTGATGGTCTATCATGGTCTATCACCAGAGAATCAGCAGTTTCTTCCACTGAACTAATGTTTTTCAGGAATAAGATTCTTTTTGACCATCTCTTCCTTCAAGAGGTTAGAGAAGCTACAGCTAAGATAGATCCAGGGCTAACTGATGATGATTACTCGAGAAGGGATGGGCTTCTAGTCTGATATAATCTACTGGCTGTTCCTGAAGATGTACTCCGAAGGAGGGTAATGTTTTGGTACCATGAAGAAAAGACTGCAGGACACAGAGGTTATGATGCCACTTTAGACCTGATTTGTTGCTCTTTCTGGTGGCCCACTATGTACAAGGAAGTCAAATTGTTCGTATGTTCTTGTCCAGTGTGTTCTGTAGGGGAGGCATGGTATCACAAGTATGATACTGACACAAAAGGTGCAATTTGTAAAACCTTTATTCAATTTTCAGGATTTCTAAAAACTCCTACTTTGACCTATAGCTAGGAAGGGAGTAGTCCCTACCATCAAATAATGAATAAAACAGTACTAGTTGAGTCTGTCCAATCAAAATGGCCTATACTAACAAAGCCTAATGCCTGCTGCCTGCTCTATCTCTTGTACAAAAAGTGTGTAAAGGATAATATGTATGCAAATGAAAATCAGTGTTCGATTATAAAGAATAAGCGTGGCTGAGTCAGCTCTACTTCCCACATTAGACAGCACAGAGTAAAGCGGTCCCCGCAGACAGGATGACACACTTTGGCTCAGGTTCTCAAAACAAAGGCAGTTCAAAACGTGGATCGAGGCCCGCCTGACCTTTAACGTTAAAGTCTCTCTTTCCAGCTTTCAAAACACAATTCAACAATAAGTTCTGACCGGTCTCCCTCAGTTGGGCACGGACCTTTCAAAGTAACACTTGAAGGGGTTCCCTTCCCCAAATTTATTTCACTTCCCTTAGGGGTCCCCTTCGTACTGTAGTATTGTATTGTACGAGTACTTGATAGAGCGCGAACAAATGCCAGTGAAGGCGTCAAGGCACTAGGTCTGAGAGAGAGAATGAGATCCAAGGGAGAACATTTAAAACAGGGGGGTTTTTAAGTGTTTACGGAAAGGCAGAAATTGGGCAGTGTTCTGCAATTCAACTGGGAGACCATTCCACAGAGTGGGACCCAGAACAGAGAATGATCTTAATCCGGCCCGAGGGTTATGATATCAGGGAATGCACAGAAGTGAGAGATTTGCTGAGTGCAGATCTCTGCTGGGTTTGTACAGAGCAAATTTGGATTGTAGAAATTTGGCTCCATTACCATGAATAGCTCGGTGAACAAGGCAAAGGGCCTTAAACTCAATGCGCTTTTTTACCGGGAGTCAGTGAAGCTGGAGAAGAAGTTCCCAGGAGTTTGTCAGTCTGTGGGCATTTAGAGCCAAGCAGGCTGCTGAATTTTGGATCTGGAGGTGGTGTAAAAGAAATTCAGGCTGGCCTAAGTAGTTCCCATTGCAGTAGTCAATCGACCCCATAATAGAGGTTGTGACCACTTTGGCCCGAGCATTGTTAGGGAGAAATGGGAGGAACTTTCTTAAGACTTTAAGTTTGGCAAAACCTGTTTGGCAGATGGCAGACACTTGGGCTGACCTGGAACCAGAAGAGAGGATCTTTATGCCTAGGCTCTTAACCATAAGAGCAGGTTCAGCAAACAAAGCCCAAGAGACGAAGGCCAGTATTCAGAGGACCAGGGGGACTCAGGGGAAATGGAACTGATTTATTGCACTTATTACCTAATGTATTACACTTTCAGTCTCCCTCAGTCGGGCTCAGACCTTCTCCTGATGTGGAAGACGTTTGAATGTGCATGGCTTTTGCTATAGACCTCCGCAAGACCACTTTGATTTTCCCTTCAATTCACACTCTTATGTTCTTTGCCCCAGTGTCTCTTGATCTGGGTAGTTTGATGTCATAAGCACACAAGTTCACGGTCCACCTTTTTACATTCCCCCCTTTCCCCGTGGTCAACGTTGATCACTTCGTTTTTTATAGTTCATTCACTTTATCAAACAAAAATGATTCACCTTTCACAACAGACTTTTGGATAGGACTACTTCCTTTCGCTGGACCTCTCCGCTACTCAGTATCGTTGGTTTCATAGATGTCGATATTTCAAAAGTTCATCACAGGTCTGCCTTTCTTCGCATCTCACTCACACACATGCAACCTTCAATTGTACAATACTCTGTTGCAAATTCAAACTTTCCTAAACACACACCAGTCTTTCATGTTGCTTGCCATCTCACCGGCCGTGTGCATTTCTTTTGGTCTTTGTCTTTTTAATTCAAGAGACAAGGTTAATACCACAGGCTTGGCCTCACCTCCCCAACTCAGTCGCACACCTGGGAGGGTCACTGGCATCCTTGAAACACAATACAGTCTTCTGGTTTGGGATTTGGCCTTCTCCACGTGTCTTTCGCAGCCTTTTGGAGGCAACAACCTCCTGTAGGGAACTCCTGCGGTTCTCTACCCTTTGCTTTCGTCCCTCGGTCCACCGCACTACTCTAGTAGATTCACTTTCACCCTAGAAGTTCTGCTCTTACTCATGTCCCGCCTTGCTCAGAGTGTGTCTCTATGTTCCACCTTTTATCCGTGTGAGGAGAGCTTATTGCTATCAGATGTACACACTTAAAGTCAAGTGCCTGACTTTGCCTGACCCGATTAGCGGGACATGTCCGATGAAATATATAAGGGTTAGCCTCTTTACTCTCAGTTGCCTTCTTCCTCGGCCCAGTGTTTGTGTAGAAACGGTGGCGGGGGAAGTTGGGACACTGGAGAATCCTATAAAATAGGATGGGTCATGTGTACGGGAAAGGGGGGAATACCATGTCTCACCATCAGTCACCTCACCCCCACTCTCCCGAACACACCTCACCCAGGTGATCCTCCCGCACTGGTCCGCCCCCAGGGTCTGGATGCAAAGGTGATTGGCATGCGCTGTGTTAGGAAAGATGTCTCTCTACTGCACCTTTGCTTCCATCTTTATGGACCCCCAAACCTTTTGCTTTTATTTTTGATACTGATCTGCTCTTTTCGCAGTGCAATGAAGCTTTAAGCTTTAAGCTTCACTACACTGGCTTTTGCTCATATGTTATGGGGAACTGACATGTCCTTCAGGCTGTCAATACTAGGAAACATTGTTTCCCTTAGTGGTGTCACAGTGTTGCTACTTGTGGTTACTTTTGTATCACTTGTGGTAACTTTTTATCATTGTTCAATGCTGCTCACGGAGTCCAGTTATATTTTCGAATGTAATCATTTCGAAAGTCAAAATGTCTAAATTATTATTTCGAAAATATTAATTTCGAATAAACAATAACTCATTTTTTTTCTAAATAATTATACATACAAGGTTAGTGTTGTAGTATAGTATACAATTTATTAAACAGTAAAATTGGTATATTACATTATGTTACACAGTATATTAAATCGTAACTTTGTTAATATATTATATTAAACAGTATATTAAATTGTAACTTTGATTAATTAAATATTTTGTTAAATAACATTAGTAGATATAATAAATAGTTTATTGAATAGTAACATCAGTATTTAGCATTTGTAACTTGGATTAACTTCTATTTGTTTTCAACACTAGATAGTGCCATTGTATTACAAATAGCAATGTATGTATTATTGTTATTTTCAAGTTCTTGACGTAACTTTATGTAGGATCTATGTCAACGTAAGCGCTATTTTTAAAGTCCATTTGTTACGTGCTTTCGTTCCGTTCGGTTCTCCTGGTCGCGGTTTCTTGGATTTTTTATTTTTGGATGTTTTTTTCAGGGATTTCCTGGACCTGATGGTGTGTTTTTTTTTCATATGGATTTGTCTTTCGGATCATAGAATCGAACATGGATTTTGACCTTTTTTTTTCGCTGGACCTGTCTTTTCGTCCGTGGATTTGGGTATGGATTTTGTTTTTTCCTGGCTGGGTTTTACTTTTCAAGCATGGATTTTGACTTTTATTTCGCTGGATCTGACTTGTCGACTATGGATTCGGATATGGATTTTGTATTTTCTTGGTTGGATTTTACTGTTCGAGCATGGATTCTGATTTTTTTTTCCTTTGGATTTCACTTTTCGTCTGTGGATTGGGATATTGATTTTTCTTTTTCTTTACTGGATTTCCTCTTTTCAGTATGGATTGGAACATGGATCGTGTTTTTCATTTTGGTTGGATTTCAGTTTGGACTTTTTGGAATTGTTGGGCATGTTGGATTGGCATCGTTGGTTACGTTGGATGTTTAATGGAGGTGTGTGGATTCTTCAATATGTGAGTATTTTAACATTTTAAATTATATGCAATTGAGTCCAAGTAGTTGTGTCTTTCTTCCTGTTCAAACTGTTTGACTATTTGTTGAATTCTTTGTTCATAGTCTCGATATTTCTTTTTTTTCAAATGTGTTTTTTGTAGTGAAATGCTTTGGGATAGTCTGAATTCCTGATGTGATTGTTCTGATATCAAGTCTTTTAAGAAATGCCACAACGTTGGGTTTTTAGTATTAAAGTTCCTGTTCACTCTGTTGTGCCCCCCTTCCAACATATTGTTCGTTTTTGCCCTTCCTTCCATCACTGCATTGTAGCAATTCCACCATACTAACTGATATTTTGGCCTTCTTCTTGTCCCATTTCGTGTCAATTGTCCCAACCAAGTGCTTTCCATATAGTCCATTAACTCTTATGTTTTGTTCTTCATTGTTTTTAAAATATTCAGTTTCGATTAAATGTTCATAAAATGTAATAACGCTGACTTCTTTTACAAAGGCTAATGCAAATATTTTTTTTTACATTTTGTTGGTATATGCTATCCTTAATGTATTTGTTATGGAGTCCTAGTTTCTGAAGTTTGTGCCAAATTGCCTGAGTGAAATGGAAAAAACATCCCTGTACATTTGTCTCTTTATATGTTGATGTGAACGCTTTTATTTGTGCCAGTTCAAAGTCCATTATAGTGGCCGTTTTTTTGTCTGGTATAGCGTCTTTAATTTTTTAAAATAATCTTTTGTATATTTCTTCAGTTTATTTGGACATTTAAACATATATTAGTGGTATTAGATGGTTATTGATGGATCCATGTATACTATAAAACTGATGGAAAGGTTGGGGGCATGTTTTGAATGTTGCGTCACTTTTCCACATCTCACACTCACCAAGTTGTCTTAAATTGCTGTCTGTGGAAAACATTACATTTTTTCATCCTTTATGTCCATTGTTGCGTGATGAAAATGTTCACCCTTTTCCGTCATTTTAAATATATCAGGTATGTTTATCTCATTGTCATTTCTTGGTGCTGGTGGCAGATTTTTTTGTTGTTGTTTTGTTCTGTTTATTGTACGTTGCATGTGTTTTTCTGCTGGCATTTGTGCCGATACGTGCAACGGAATATTGTTGCACGTCCTAGAAATCACAGACCCGCTGGCCTCAGTAGGGTTTTCAATTGCTTTTCTCTTCAGTTCATTCATCATTTTTTAAATTTCGATAGCGGTTCTGTCAGGCAGATGGTTGTGTTCCCCTTTTAATTTTACCACAGTATTTTTCGTTATTATTCTTCCTGTAGACTTTGTTTTAGTATATTCCGTGCACTTCAGATATGTTCTTTCATTTTTCTTGGATTCTTTATTATACACGTATCCCTCGTGAATTAGCTGTTCTCCTCCCTTCTGTGACGTAACATAGTCCACGTTCTCACTCATCTTATATCTAAAATAACGAAAATAATGTTTCACTATTACTGTCATACATTATGTACAGTTTACTTTTTTAATTGCCTATATAGATTTGTATATATTAATTTATTGTTACCTGTATTTACTTAAAGTAGCTGCAGTGCACGTTGTTCAGTTTCGTCTGAACTCAGGTTCTGTCAGGTAATGACAGTTTGTCGCAACCGTCATCTGTTCCTCAGTGTTCACTTAAGGTTCTTTACTCGTTGTTTTCGTTCATTCCTCTAACCCTTAGTAATCATCCTTTTGTGTGTTTTTCGTCATTTATAATGTGTAATACATACCCATTTATCTTGGAGGGTGAGATGGTTCCGTAGGGGAGGTGTTGGGGGGGAGTGGGAGGAGGGTTTGGGGGGAACCCCCTCCCATAGCAACATTACTGTTTTGGACATTTTACATCGATATCTTGGCATTGCGGTTTTGATTTTTTTTTCGACATTTATTTTTCGAATAAATGACTTTGAACAAAGTTATAACGAGAAAAAACATCAGTAATTAACAACAACATTGCATAAGAAATTGCCACGAAAGGCAAAACATTAAATTCTCTAAATATACATATCCTAAAAACCATATAAAACATCTTCATTTTAGATTCACATTTACAATAGTTCTGGAACCGGATCTTGCCACATGCTACCACATATTCTCCAATGAGAGTTTCAGATGGAATAACAATCTAATTTCAGTATTGTTACAATTCCTATATAAATAGGGGCCTGTATTGGCCAACAACACCTCTTGGATTTCAACGATGGCTATACATCAACTCCTCTTTATATCCTCCTATATGGTTATGTTAAGGCTAATTTCCACCTTCAGCCAAACATTGTACAGTGCCATCAGGAGCCTTATACTGTTGGAATTAATACAGTGATGCCAAAATAGCTCCTCTTTAATGTAACCTTGGTTATGCACAAGCTTACCCAAGCCAAGGTTTATGGTACTTGACATTTTGTGACATTCAGTCAATACATGTCTGGCCGTCTCTAGCTGATTCACTCCTTTACATAACCGGCAGAGCCGTAATTCTGGGGGGATCTCTTCTGCCCGTTATTGTTAAAGTAGGTAGTTGTTCTAGCCTTAGAAGTAAAATAAAACGTCTAAGTCTCCTATCCGGGCATAATTTGAGATAGCTCTGCGGATTTTTGTAGTTATACAGTCTATACTGGACAAACTGATAGCTTTTCAGCTTCTGGAGATGAGCGTAATTCTCCCGCCAATCCCAGAGCTCTACGCGTTTGACCAGAGCCCTTTGCATTTCTACAGTGACACTGCCCACTCTAATTTGCCACCCAATGGTCATCAGGAATTTAGACATTTGCTCCTTCAAGGGGCACGAGGATTTATCCTTCGAAATCTCTAGGTAGACCGCATTGAGTAGCCCATTCTTAGTCTCACCCCTCATTCTCAGGTAGAGTAGGGCTCGCTTTTTTAGTACTATCGCTTTCAATGAGGTCAGCCCCAATTCCAATCTTAATATTGCCATTGGGATTCCCGGTGGTAGGCCCAGGATAGAGCGCCAGAATTTCCCCTCAATCACCTGCAACCATTTCAGGTCAGAGTTGAGGAGGGCTTCCAGACCGTAGGTGATCATAGGGGATAATACCTGCACGTACAGTTGTCGCGTACCCCAGATGGTAAATCCACCCCGATTTACTGTAAATCTATGGAACAGTGCAGTCAGTTGGGTTGCCTTTACATTGCGTGACTGTTTGCAGAGTCCATAGTCGCCGATACTCTCAAATTCTATACCTAGGTAACGATAATGAGGTGAATAGGCAATGGTATCTGAACCAACTCTGAGCTGCACACGAGTGGTATTCTTGTTGGTAAATCTCATTGCCTTAGTTTTTTCCAAATTAATTTTAAGGCCGTTCCTCTCGGCGTATTCCCACAGAGCGATGGCCGACCTTCGTAGCCCACTAACAGTGTGGTCCAGTATAACCAAGTCGTCCGCATAGGCAAGGACAGGACAGATGGAATCTCCTATTTTCGGTGGGCAATTTTTTGCAGCCCTAATGGCCTCCGGGATGTCATGTACGTACATATTATAGATCAGCGGGGCCGTGACACAACCATGTTTGACCCCCCTATTTTGGAACACACTTCTAGTAGTGTGTCCTTCCTGATCTAATTTTACTTTAGCAGATGTATTCAGTGTAGTCACTAAATGACTTTGCCCAGTGTATGTATGTAACTTTGACATATTAACAATCGACATTTTTTTTCCGATATTTTTGGGTTTCGTTATTATTTTTTCGATAATATCACCATAAACCGCTGCTCACACTGCAGTGCAATGGGGTACACTTTTTGTTTTGCCCTAGACTAACACTCAGAGGATGTTTGATTACTCTAGGTGTGCTAAAAGGATTAGCTGGTGGCAGCAGTGATTTTTGTACCACGTTTGGCTACTAACTGTGGCTAGTGTCCAAACATGGCTGTGCCACATGTTTTATCGCTTGCCCTTTGGCCATTATGTTCTTTAGCCTTGTTCCTGGCCTGTGAGGCCAGGACAATCAGTATAAGGACTTTCATTGACGGGGAAAGCAGAAGCATTTGGCGGGCTACTGTAGGGCTCTGTGTGTTTGATGGCAGGATGTCGGTTGGGACTGTCTGGTCCCAATACACAAACTGGTGTCAGTATGTCTGAGTCATATGCATGAGTGTTCCCGTCAGTGGACCTGAATGGACCCTTGGAAGGGTTTGTGTGTGTGGGCTACTTCTGTCATTGGCTAGTGAGGGCAGCTGCTCTTACCTGGCTTTTAGGATAAGAAGGGGCCACTGCATCTACTCTGGAGAGATCCTGGAGAAACCTGAAGGAGCCAAGACTTCTATCCAGCTGTGAGACCTGCAAAGAAACAGTAGACCTGTCGGAAGGAGGCCTGGATACCAACGTCTCCTGCTGTCCTGGTGGAGCCCTATCTTGCTTGTGATCTTCAGCAGTCCTGCAAGGGAGCTGTGACCCTTGCAGTGGAGCGAACATCCATTCCTGACATTTGCTTGGTACCCTGTGAAGAGGAGCATTCGGAAGCATCCCGGGACCGTCTTGTGGTTGACTAGCTCCGAGTTTGGGCTACTGTGCTGCTGACGTCACCATTCTGAGTTTCAACCTGGAACTTTGGGGATCCGCAGTTTGTCCTACAAGACTCACCTCAGTGGAAGCTCGGCATCCTAGCTTCCAAGGCACCCGAGATAGGAGCGAAAGTCGGACTGCGACAAGTGAGGCCCTTTGCGCCGCCGTGCTGCAATGACCACCAACTGAAATCACTTACCTGACTCGAGTTCAGTCCTGAGAGGGGTCTTGCATCGAGTTTTGCTGCATTCTTCATTCAAGAGTCCTTGCAGGAGCGAACGACACAAACCAGAGATCAGCTAGAACCTGCAACACATGCGAGATTGAGGGCTGCGACTAACAGCGGGAAAAGCAATCTCAGACCCTCTTCCATCGACCTGTCAAGTCTTGGGAAGAATCAGACTACAGGGGGTAAGTTACAGTGGTTCTTATCTGCCCCCACAACTCCCATTATAAGTGTGCTGCCTTTTAATAAACTTATTCTGAAAATAATGGCTTTGCCATTGCTAACTTTGCTCAAGACTTCTGAAAGTTTGGGCTACTTCTGTTAACTGGTATAACTTGCACTCTGGCAATTAGAACCCTTAACTGGACCCCAGAGACCCTAACTGCATTTTTTCCTGCCTTACAGAATATGTGGAACTTTAGCTGCACTATTGGGTAAAAGGCCCAGACAACTTAGGGCTGTACTTTTTAAGTTAGGGATCATTCTCTGTGGACCTAAAGTGCATAACATAACCTTAACTTTCCTTTGCAGGGGTTTGTGATGTATATTATGCACCCTGATAAGTGAATGTATATTTGTAATCTATTTTATCTAGTGTTGTGTGATAACTCTACTTGCCAGTAGTCATTTTTCTATAGTTTTATTTGCACAATAAATGATAATTGTATTTTTGTATATCCTGTCTAAGTGTAATCGGTGATTCCCATTGTGTGAACTCATTGTAGACCCTTAACAAGCTCACCTTAGAAGATAATCAGCTCTTTACGGCTATTTATTCAAAGATTACAAGTACATAGAAATAACTCACCAAAATAATAAGGACATAGATCACAGAAAAAGTCAAGAAGTCAAAAAGAAATACATCACCGTGAGCGTAACAGAATTCCTCATCTCGTCCAGAAGCGGCTGGAAGACCCCTGGAACAGACAGGCCGAGAGTACCACAGCTCACAGGAAGGCCAGACGTAAGCGTCCTTCTCTGGCTGAAGTCTCACCTGACCCCCTCCGGGCTTCCGCATATATACACACTCCACAAAGGGGAGTTAATTCTCGAACCTTCTGGAAATTGCACTTGCGCAGTTGAGGGACAGCCATCGGTTGCCAGCTGGGTCAATCGAGAGCTCCCCCCAAGAAGCGCAGTGCCTCCCTTCACTAAAAACACGCTTCACGGAGAACAGTAGCAAGCCATAACAACGTTAGCTTTCCCAGCAGAAATGGCCTTGACCGCATACCAGGTTTGGAAAAGCATGTTTGTCTCAGCACTGTGAATCTAACACTCATCAAAATGTGTGCAGCGTTTCTCTGCAGTATGAAGGAAATATCCAACATGGCTCAGAGCGCTCCCAGAATGCATTGCGCACCCGTGCCATCTTGGATCAAGCATAAATCAAGCATAACAATTCCACTCTTTGGATATTTACCTTCCGTATCCCGGTGGCACAGGAACCGGTCTCTGAAACCTACGAAAGGTTAAGACTAAATTGGGAATACATTGAATGCAACAACAAGCAATTATAATAGACAATATAATAAAAATGCAAGCAAAAATGTAACATAGTGTACCCCCAATATCAGGTATCCATGAAAATAACCAATCCCACCAATTTCTATTACGATCTTGAGACACTTGAGAAATGAGATCCCTCAAACCTCGAATATGACTTTCAATAGATCGTGAGTGGTCACTTAAATTGAAACAACACATACCTTCAAAGGCATTACACCCTAAATTATGTTTTAGCAATAGGTAATCAACAGCAGCTCTGTTCTGCAAAGTTGCATTTCTAATAACTTGACTATCAAGGAGTAACTCTTCTAAATCCTGCGAAGTATGATTAAGGCTTTTAACTACTAAACACGCTAATTTCATCAAAGATTTGTAACCTCCAGTAGCTAAACCCCAAACACCTACTAATGAAAGGGTTAATGCTAGAACCTCAGCTTCTGATAACAAATGTACATGTGAATCACAGTCAGGAGATAGCCCTACAGATTCGAAAGTTGACCTTTTACCTCGAGTTATCGCTGAGTGTAAAGGAAACATCATTAGTTCTAATCGAGTTAAAGCACATGGACCTCCAGAAATGTTAGCTGGAATATAAGTATATTTAATGTTACCACATGAAAAGAGCCATCCTGTTGGAAGTTTCACATGATTCAAATGACTAGCAGTTATTACTGTATGATTGCAGGACATAGTATTATTTACACTGGTGCATTTGCGTGACATTCGCGAACATAGTCACCTCTCGAACACGGTTTTATTGTACTGATCGGTCAACTATATTTGTCGGCATTTGCCAATTTCTTGTGCTTTGCATGTCATAATGTAACACACATCACCTTGAGTTATATTGTACGTGATGACACGTGTCAAATTTCTCCATTTTCTGTCAGTCTCTTGGCAGAACCGACAGTATTCGTAAACTGAAAAAGATTGTCTAATTTCTGAGTCTTGAACTAAAGAATCATTATGTGTGATGCCGAAGATATGCTTTAAAACTGGAACAGGCGTCGGCACCGCTACTAAACAGGTAGTCAATAAAGCTTCAGCATTGGGCACATCAGTAAAACAAAAGTGTGATATGTTCAGCACTTGCTGTGCCAGATAAATCCACATATTCTCCTCTTGGTTAATCATAGGAGAGTATTTCCGTCTTCCTATGATCGCGTCTGGCACGACTGGCATCAAGGTTGTTTTCACTTGCTCCTTATGTGTTTGTCGCATTTCACGAATCTATGTCTTCGGTCTGGCGGGCTTTTTGGCACTGGCATAGGGCTGCTTGGGGACAACATTATTCATCACTATCAGTATCCCCTTGATCACTGGCACAGATGTGACATTTTTCGGTTGTAAGAGCAGATTGTTTAATTCGCCCAAATGGAGTCCATTTAGTGCCACAGTTACACCAACCAGACCCAGGATCTACAAAGCAAACCCAAAAAAGAGATATCAGTGTTGCACATCACTCTCTCAGGTAACATTTGTCTGCAGGTACATATTGCCATTTCTTTCTACCAGGCTGCATAACTAAAACAACTTGATCTTTGCCTGATGCAATGACATCTGCGGGCACTGGTGGGCCACTCGGCTTTTCCACCCACACCTTTGCACCTGGTACCATACTGTCTGAAGAGCCAAAACCGCGATCTCCACGGGTAGTTAACACTGTAGGAGGCTCCCCTTTCTTAATCATGGACAATTTAATGGGAATGACTATCAATTGGGCCACTCGATCACCCTTGCAGATTGATAACAATTGATCCCCACTATTCATTAGGATCACTGTAATCTCGCCTTGGTAATCAGCATCAATTACCCCTCACAACACTTGAACTCCCTTCAATGCTAGGCCAGATCTAGGGGCAATCCATCCCATATGCTCTGGGGGAATCTGTACTCCAATCCCTGTTTCAATTAAAACTATTCCTCTTGGATCTAATCTGATTTCTTCATTGGAATGCAAGTCTACTCCTGCTGACTCTGGAGTTGCTCGATAGGGAGCTAAAGAACCTGGAGTGATTTCCCAGTATAATAGTGTTTCTCTGACTGAATTGGGTTGAACCTGCAAAGTAGGAGTCATTAATCGCATCAAAGGAGTTTCATGTTCATACACAGGCCTATTATTTAACACTTGCACCGATCACGCCAACCTGCCAAACTGCCGTCTCCAGATTTGTGCAACTGTTCTTTCAGTAACCCATTCATTCGTTCAATTAGCCCTGCCGCAGCTGAAAGGTAGGGCACGTGGTAGATCCACTCAAAGCTCTTTTCCTGACAAATTTCTTGGATTAATTTGCCTTTGAAATGTGGCCTATTGTCACTTTGAATCTGCAAAGGCACTCCATAATGTAATATGATCTGACCTAACAACCTGATGGTGTTCAAATGGGTTGCACGTTTGCACGGCAAACCCATCAAATATCCCGAGTAGGTATCCACAAGAGTGCATGCATACTGACAACCTCCGCTGATTGGCATAGGACCGATATAATCAATCTGCCATATTTGACCTGGTAATTTTCCTCTTCTCAATGTGCCTCGAACAATTTGAGGTATCGGTCTATGTAATTGGTGTTGGCACACGGGACATTGCAAAATAATGGTTTTCACTACTTCTAAAGGAAGACTGTTCATCTGCAACAGAATTAAACCAACGTTCTAATGAATCTGCGGCACAATGCGCGTCCACATGATATACAGTGGCTTCACTTTGTAACAACATTTCTGCAATATCTTGCCACAGTTCTTTTCCCCACAACTCTTTTGAATGAATCTTCCATCCATTCTTTTGCCAAGTTGGCAACCACACTGCCAATCCATTCGCCACTGACCATGAATCTGTGTACACATAACATTGACCAGGGGTCTCTTGTTTTAACGCTTGGTAAACTGCGTAAAGTTCTGCGAACTGACTGCTCTTCCCTTTCCCTGTCGTTGTCAACATCTTTTTGTTTTGGGATTGTACGACACTGCTTTCCAGTACCGCTGACTTCCCACGTATCGGGCTGAACCATCCGTGAACCAAGCATGCTCTGTTTGCTCCACGGTCAAATCACTGCAAGGGACTCCCCATTTCACGGGAGACTCACGTTTTTCAGGCACCTCTGGTGGTATGTAATCTGAGGGCTGTATGTTGGCTACTTGCTCATGTAATTTTGCCACTCCACCCTTTCCTGATTTGGCTCTGTCTTGAATATACCATTTCCACTTAATTACGCTGGCTTCTTGAGCATGTCCTATACGATGCGTTTTAGGAGAGCTCAGTACCCACTGCATGATTGGTATTTCAGGTCTCATAAATACATCATGACCCACCGTCATCTGCTCGGTATCAATAAGAGCCCAATAACATGCCAGCAATTGCTTCTCAAACAGAGTATATGAGTTACCAGCATCGGGCAACTTACGACTCCAAAACCCTAATGGCACACGTTTCCTGTCTTCTTTCTGCCACACACTCCAGTTAGCATAATTGTCTTGCACAGACACATTTAATTCTACTTTGCCTTCCTTCAAGGGCCATAAATCAAGCACCTGCTACACGGTGTCTTTCGCCATCTAAAAGGCTCTCTGCTGCTCTTCCCCCCACTGAAACTCATATTTCTTTCGTGTCACTTTGTAGAGGGGGGCCAATATCTGCCCTAAATGCGGAATTTGCTGTCTCCAAAAGCCAAACAGTCCTATAAACTGCTGAGCTTGCTTTTTGTTCGTTGGAGTAGTGAATTCAAGTATTTTCTGTCGAGCTTTTGGCACCATTTCTCGATGCCCATGATGCCACTGAATCCCTAGAAATATTACTGTTTCAGCTGAACCTTGAATTTTACTCGGATTAATCTCCCACCCCTCCTTTTTTAATCCTTCCATAAGGACATATAGCTGACTTTGCACACTGTGCTCATCCTTGCCTTGGATCAAAATATCATCAATGTAATGAGAGATTTGTATGTCAGGTTTGCACGGTATCTTGTCTAAGTGCTCTGCCACCAGCCGGTGACAGATCGTCGGGCTGTGCATGTACCCCATGGGTAGTCTCGTGAAAGTGTACTGACGTCCACCCCACGTAAATGCAAACTGCTCTTGACACTCATCAGCAATTGGCACTGAGAAAAATGCATTGGCTAAATCGATCACTGCATACCAAGTCCCCTCAAACTTTTGGACATTTTCGATCAATGTAATAGCATCTGGGACTGCGGGTACTAAGGGAGGAGTATGTTTATTCAACTCCCTGTAATCCACCGTCATCCTCCACGACCCATCTCCCTTTTTAATAGGCCAGAGCGAATTGTTCCATGAGGTGGTAATAGGGCATAATACACCCGCCTCCACGTACTCTTTAATGGTGTCTGAGATTTCCTTGTGCACCCCAGGAATGCGGATTGTTTCATTGCTACCCGCTTGGTTGCCATTGGCACTTGCACTGGGGGCATCTTCAATTTGCCTATGGTAATGGGTGTACAAATTAATGCACTCACCCCAAACTGGTACGTTTTACCGCCAAGTCCCAAGGTTAACCCTTCCAAAATGTCAAAGCCAATTATATATTCAGGTATCGGGACAATCAACACTTGGTATTTCTGCCTCTTTAAATTGCCTATTTTCATCTCCACTCGCGTTTGTACTGTGGGAGTCTCCTTTCCCCCTAAACCTGTAATCGTAAACTGTTTGCCTTTAAATCGTGTCGGATTACCATGAATCAAAGAGGCCTCCGTCCAGGTGTCTATCAATGCTCGTACCACTTGTGTATTTCCTGGCCCCCAAAAAATCTTAACATCAACATGAGGCCGCCTATCCACTTTTATGCGGGCAGACGCTGCCGGAGCTTGGCCGAAACCCTAGTCAAACTTCGAATGAGTGTGACTCGACTTCGCCTCTAACATCGCACTCACCACCTTTCTCAAATCAGCGTATGTCAGCTGGTACGGGGAAGGTGTCCCCATAGACCCTTCGTCTTGTTCTTCCGCAGGGGGAGCAGAAGGTGAGGTGTCCCCTGTGGCGTGGTGACTACTTGCTTCTTAACCTGTTTATAGCGCTCTTTGGCAGCAAGCCCTCGTTTTTTTATATAATTCAATGCCATCAATTTCTTTGTGTGGCACGCCATCTTTTATCAACGCCAAAAACATGTCTTTTCGGGACACTCGGGAGTCTCTGCTATCTTGCCGCCTGCCTTCAGTTCTTCTCTCACTATGCCCCTCTCTCTCCCGCGGCTTGTTATCACTCTTATCCCACTCTCCCAAATCTGCAAGTTGCCGAATGGCATCTGCTACCTCATCTGTAGCCTTGCCCGTCATACCTATGAGCAAAGTCATAATGACACTTTTGTATGCGGGGGGCGCAGTTCTAATCACCATGTTGCGAGTTGAAACTGAGAGCGGCACGGCTCCCATGTGATCAGGAGCGTCTATGTGAATTGCCTCTTTCATAGCATGTCATCTGACATTTTGAATTGCTTCTCTCAACGTATACCATTTCGTTTCTTCACTGGGCCAATCTGTGGTAATAGGGTATTTACGGTTACATGCTTGGGCTACCAGGTGCAACAAAGACACCTGCGTATCTTGACCATTTGCATCAGGGGGCGGTCCTGCTCTTAAGACCTCCTGTACATTGCTGCCAATTGACAGGGGTAAAAAACGTGGTGAATCAGTAGAATCTACTAACAACCCTGCAGCACCCCCATCTAGCAATCTCACCATCCATGTCAATAAAGCTTCCCCTGATTTTTGCCTCAAACGGGTAATAATTACCCCAACCTCCTGTTGTGTGTAATCCTCCAGCGTGGTTAAATCCACCATTCCGCCAGCAGGATTCTGCGGGTGTGGTCCGGCTCGCCGTCTTCTAACAGGCTTCGCCGCCACTGTTTTCTGTTTCGCCTCTGGTTTGGGGTCAGACTCATTTGCGGAACTACTTTCGAGACTGGTCGAATCAAATAATATCACCATCCCACTTGTCCGGATCCCAGTCTACTCCTGCGGTAGCGATTACAGTTGCCACCTTTCTTTTGTTGACCCCTCCCCATCTTTTCCTATACTTATACCGGGCTACTCGTACTGCTGCCCTCTCGGCCACCGTCTGATATGTATACCGGGCTACTCGTACTGCTGCCCTCTCGGCCACCGCTTGATATGTATCGGCCTTATCTTTAAACAGTTTCATTTGAAACTGCTGCATTAACGCAGTCTGCCGTTCTGCAGCTAGCTCTCTCTCTAATCGCAAAACCTCATTTTTCATTTCCACTTTCATTTGATGTATTTTCCTATAAGCATGCAAAAGAACCCAACCTCGCCTACCTAATGCCGCACATTCTTTGCCACGTTCTACTGGAACTTGTTGCAAGCATGCAATTACATCAGTCGGATCGGCATCTCCCAATCCTTGATCCCAGGTTTCACTTAAACCGGCACCACATGCCCACTCTTGAGCCAATTTATCATATGGACTCTTAGTCCAACCTGGGATAACAACATCAGAACAGTCACCGCCAGCGGTAACATTCTTTTTCTTGAACAAACTATTCATTATCGCAAACAAAACAAAACCTTGTTGAACATATATATTTTCTTCTCCATACTACAATCACTCCCACAGGCACTCAAACACTTAAACAAGGAGAAAAACAACTTCACTATTCAAAAACTTTACTCACATGACAACCAAATCCTATCTACGTTTCAACAGAATACTCGGAACAACTCATCATGAGCAATCCTGTTCGTGACGCCAAAAATGTATTGCCCTTCCCCAAAAAGTGCACGGAACCACCATAAATCACCAATGCAATTATAGAGCAAATACTTCAAACGATAAACAGACAGACACAATAACTCACCGTCAAGCACTCTTTAGAAGATAATCAGCTCTTTACGGCTATTTATTCAAAGATTACAAGTACATAGAAATAACTCAACAAAATAATAAGGACATAGAACACAGAAAAAGTCAAGAAGTCAAAAAGAAATACATCACCGTGACCGTAACAGAATTCCTCATCTCGTCCAGAAGCGGCTGGAAGACCCCTGGAACAGCCAGGCCGAGAGTACCACAGCTGACAGGAAGGCCAGACGTAAGCGTCCTTCTCTGGCTGAAGTCTCAGCTGACCCCCTCCGGGCTTCCGCATATATACACACTCCACAAAGGGGAGTTAATTCTCGAACCTTCTGGAAATTGCACTTGCGAAGTTGAGGAACAGCCGTCGGTTACCAGCTGGGTCAATCGAGAGCTCCCCCCAAGAAGCGCAGTGCCTCCCTTCTCTAAAAACACGCTCCACGGAGAACAGTAGCAAGCTATAACAACGTTAGCTTTCCCAGCAGAAATGGCCTTGACGGCATACCAGGTTTGAAAAAGCATGTTTGTCTCAGCACTGTGAATCTAACACTCAACAAAATGTGTGCAGCGTTTCACTGCGGTATGAAGTAAATATCCAACATGGCTCCGAGCGCTCCCAGAATGCATTGCGCACCCGCGCCATTTGGATCAAGCATAAATCAAGCATAATACCACCTAAGAGATAAATCCCTGGAGACTAGCAGATGAGACTCCCTTTGGTTTCTCACATACCCTTCCCCTATGCGATATAGCCACATCTGTTTCACAGAGAAACCAGGAAAGGAAATCAATATTTCCCTTTTCTTTACCTTTTTGGTGTTCCACAGTGAAACAGTAGGGTTGCATGTCTAAGAACCATTGCATGACTCGAGGCTTAGAGTCCTTTAGTTGACTTATCCATACGAAAGGTGAGTGGTTGGTGACAATTGTGAACTTCCTCCCTAGAAGATAGTACCTTAGATGGATGATTGCCCATTTCTTAGCAAGAGCCTCTAAATCCAACACAGAGTAGTTCTTCTCTCGTGGGAAGAGTTTACGACTAGTGAACAGGATAGGGGTGTTCTAATCCATTGTGTATTTTTGATAACACTGCTCGTAACACTGTGAGGGGGCATCGGTCAGAATACAAATTCCTTTGAGAAGTCTACTACTTTTAGTATTTGATTTTGGCATAATGGTTTGTTTCAGGTTATTGTAGCAGGCATCGTCCTCATCAGTCCAACAAACATTCTGGTTCTGGGATCTGCATTTCGTAGTTTGTCTGTCAGTCTAGCTGTTCTATCTGAACATTTTGGAATAAAGCTACAGTAATAACCAATTAATCCTAGGATCTCTCTTGGTCTTGGGTGTGGGGGCATCTAGGACAGCTCTCACCTTTTCTTGCTAGAGCTGGACACTGCCATTCCCTATGAAGAAGGCTAGGTATTTCACTGCCGTTTGAGCCAGTTTACATTTTTTTTGGGATACATTTTTTTTATTGCATTACTAACACAAAAACAAATACAAATACAAAGAATATATCAGCATTCACTTCCTTACAACTGTTCGTCCCGCCCGGGGACAGTAATAAGACAGTCCTTTATGGCCATAATGTTCTTTAGCCTTGTTCCTGGCCTGTGAGGCCAGGAAAATCAGTATAAGGACTTCCATTGACTGGGAAAGCAGAAGCATTTGGCGGGCTACTGGAGGGCTGTGTGTGTTTGATGGCAGGATGTCGGTTGGGACTGTCTGGTCCCAATACAGAAACTGGTGTCAGTATGTTTGAGTCATATGCATGAGTGTTCCCACCAGTGGACCTGAATGGACCCTTGGAAGGGTGTGTCTGTGTGGGCTACATCTGTCATTGGCTATTGAGGGCAGCTGCTCTTAGCTAGCTTTTACGATAAGAAGGAACCCCTGAACCTGCACTGAAGAGATCCTGGAGAAACCTGAAGGAGCCAAGACTTCTATCCAGCTGTGAGACCTGCAAAGAAAACGTAGACCCGTCGGAAGGATGCCTGGCTACCAACATCTGCTGCTGTTCTGGTGGAGCCCTATCTTGCTCGTGATCTTCAGCAGTCCTGCAAGGGAGCTGTGACCCTTGCAGTGGAGGGAACATCCATTCCTGACATTTGCTTGGTACCCTGTGAAGAAGAGCATTCGGAAGCATCCCGGGACCGGCTTGTGGTTGACTTGCTCTGAGTTTGGGCTACTGTGCTGCTGACGTCAACGTTCCGAGTTTCAATCTGGAACTTTGGGAATCCGCAGGTTGTCCTACAAGACTCACCTCAGCGGAAGGTCGGCATCCTAGCTTCCAAGGCACCTGAGATAGGAGCGAAAGTCGGACTGCGACAAGTGAGGCCCTTTGCGCCACCGTGCTGCAATGACCACCACCTGAAATCACTTAACTGACCCGAGTTCAGTCCTGAGAGGGGTCTTACATAGAGTTTTGCTGCATTCTTCATTGAAGAGTCCTTGCAGGAGCGAACAACACAAACCAGAGATCAGCTAGAACCTGCAACACATGCGAATTGAAGGCTGCAACTAACAGCAGGAAAAGCAATCTCAGAACCTCTTCCATCGTTCTGTCAAGTCTTGGGAATAATCAGACTACAGCGGGTAAGTTACAGTGGTTCTTATCTGCCCCCAAAACTCCCATTATAAGTGTGCTGCCTTTTAATAAACTTATTCTAAAAATAATGGCTTTGCCATTGCTAGCTTGTGCAAGACTTCTGAAAGTTTGGGCTACTTCTGTTAACTGGTTTAACTTGTACTCTGACAATTAGAACCCTTAACTGGACTCCAGAGACCCTAACTGCATTTTTTCCTGCCTTACAGAATCTGTGGAACTTTAGCTGAACTATTGGGCAAAAGGCCCCAGACAACTTAGGGCTGGACTTTTTAAGTTAGGGATCATTCTCTGTGGACCTAAAGTGCATAATATAACCTTAACTTTCCTTTGCAGGAGTTTGTGATGTCTATTATGCACTCTGATAAATGAATGTATATTTGTAATCTATTTTATCTAGTGTTGCGTGATAACTCTACTTGCCAGTAGTCATTTTTCTAGAGTTTTTTTTGGCCAATAAATGATAATTGTATTTTTATATATCCTGTCTACATGTAATCTGTGATTCCCATTGTGTGAACTCATTGTAGACCCTTAACAAGCTCACCACCTCTGAAGAACTTAGTCTAGACCGCCTGTCACTGCTACCTGAACTGGTTTGGCTACAGCTTCCAGAGTTGTCCCTATCGCAATATAGGTTGGCCTTCTATACATCTGTGCACCGGTCCAGAGTATAGAAAATCAATCCTAACACCCTGGCCACCTAAGAGATAGATCCTTGGGGACTAGCAGATGAGACACCCTTTGGTTTCTCACATACCCTTCCCCTATGCGATAATGCCGCATCTGTTTCACAGAGAAACCGGGAAAGGAAATCAATATTCCCCTGTTCTTTACCTTTTTGGTGTTCCACAGTGAAACAGTAGGGTTCCATGTCTAAGAACCATTGCATGACTCAAGGCTTAGAGTCCTTTAGTTGTCTTATCCATACTAAAGGTGAGTGGTTGGTGACAAGAGTGAACTTCCTCCCTAGAAGATAGTACCTTAGATGGACGATTGCCCATTTCATAGCAAGAGCCTCTAATTCCAACACAGAGTAGTTCTTCACTCGTGGGAAGAGTTTACGACTAGTGAACAGGATGGGGGTGTTCTAATCTATTGTGTATTTGCGATAACACTGCTCGTAAAACTGTGGGAGGCATCGGTCGGAATACGAATTCCTTTGAGAAGTCTACTACTTTTAGTATTGGATTTTGCCATATGGTTTGTTTCAGGTTATTGTAACAGGCATCGTCATCATCACTCCAACAAATGTTCTTGTTCTGGGGATCTGCATTTCTTAGTTTGTTTGTCAGTCTAGCTGTCTATCTGAACATTTTGGAATAAAGCTACAGTAATAACCAATTAATCCTAGGATCTCTCTTGGTCTTGGGTGTGGGGCCATCTAGGACAGCTCTCACTTTTTCTTGCTAGAGCTGGACACTGCCATTCCCTATGAAGAAGCCTAGGTATTTCACTGCCGTTTGAGCCAGTTTATAATTTTTTTTGGGATAAATCTTTTTTATTGCATTACTAATACAAAAACAAATACAAATACAAAGAATATACCAGCATTCACTTCCTTACAACTGTTCATCCCATCCGGGGACAGTAATAAGACAGTCCTTTATGCACTCAAAGTTAAAATACAATGTTTCGCACCTCCCATAGGACGGTGTTCCCAGGTTGTCCACATTAGATCAGTTTCCCTCCTCTCACTTGCCCCAGATTTTCATAGCTTTGGCTGGGCAAACTTGTGCGCTATAAATCCGGTGTTCCACTGCCGCACACATATCCACAACCGCAGCCGATTGGGCCACGGCCGGGCCCTCAGGCGAGCCCCATCGCTGTGCTATGTTGCGCTTTATTAGGCCAATTGCTGTGGATAGGAATAGTTTTTCCCAGCAAGTAATAGTGTCCTCGCCCGGGTTACCCAGTAACAGAAGCTTGGGGTGCAATGGTATTGTTTTCCCCAGAGCATCAGACCATCGTTTACAGCAGTGTTGCCAGAAGGGCTGAATCTGAGGACATTCCCACAAGATATGTATAAAGGTGCCCTCCTCTCCTCTGCACCACAAGCAGTTCGGGTCTAGGGCACGGTTCCATCTGTGCAATGCAACCCTAGGGTAATACACTCTGCGCAAAATCTTTAGCTGTATTAAACGGAGCCTAGAACTGATCGCAATTTCCCTTGGGTGCATTAGGGCCAATATCCAATCTTCCGGGTCAATATTGCCCACATCTGTTTCCCACTTCAGTTTCAGATAGATTCATTCCGGGTTGGCGAAGTCCGTGATTGCAGAATATAAAGTGGACGTGACTTTGGTGGGTATTCACTCCACCCAGAGGTTACGCTCTAGGGGAGTGCTCTGGGGTATATCTGTGAATGCAGGCAAGCATCTGTGTATTGCATGGGTCATTTGCAAGTAGTGATAATGCTCTGTGTCTGGAAGCCTAAATTTATCCTGCAATGTTTCGAAAGTGGCAATTTCTCCTTCGAATAGAATATCCCCAACCATTGCAATTTGTGTCTCAGCCCATTTTGGCCTTGTTGGTAATTTGCCCATTTCTACAATATTCATGTTATTCCACAAGGGTTGCATCTGAGTTACCCACCCATCCCATCCGATGTATCTATGTGCCTTCTTCCATAGCATAACCATGTGTGCTGCCATCGTCTATGAGGGGGGTTTGGAAGGTGTTGGTGAAACCATTCCTGCAGTGACATGTTTTGTTGTCCCAGCCTTTCGGCCTTGATGTGAGGTAGTGTCTTATCTCCATGAAATATGTTGTTTATAACTGACATTTGGCTGGCCCAGTAATAAGTCTGAAGTCGTGGGAGCCCTATTGCCCCTTCCCATATTGACCTCTGTAGTGTACTAAGGGCATTGCGGGAATGTCCCACTCCCAATATAAGCTTCCTTAAGGAACCATCTATTCAACGAAATTCTGCATCTGAGACTAAGAGTGGGGCATTCTGCAAAATGTAGAGGAATTGTGGAAGCGGCAACATTTTGAAGAGCACTGCCCTACCCAAAAATGTCATGGGAAGAAGCATCCAATGTTGGACATCATTCGCAAATCGATTCACAATCGGGTGCAGGTTATCGGGAACATAACTCACAATGTCCAGTGAAATCTGGATACCCAGGCAGCGAAAGCCATCACGCTCAATCCGGTGGCACCGCATAGTCTCCACCCTTCACCGGGAAGAGGACAGACTTCCCCCAGTTGACCCTCAGTCTACTAAACATTCCGAAGCACACCAGAATCTGTGTGACCACCAGATAAGATCAGGCAGGGTCCTCCAGATATATTAGGAGATCATCTCTGTATAAGGAGAGCCTGTCCTCTCTTCCGTACGGCCAGCGGAACCCCAGCCACACATCGGCCTGACAGAGCCATAGTGCCAGGGGCTCCATAGTTAGGGCAAACAGGAGCAGAGATAGGGGGCATCCTTTGCGTGTTCCCCTGCCCAGTGGGAAGGATCTAGAGGGCCACCCATTGACCCTAACTTCCACGAGTGGGGTATTGTAGAGTAGTTGCACCAATTTGAAAAAGGTCTCTCCGAAACCCATCCTGCGCATGATCTCTCAGAGGCTAAACGCCTTCTCGAATTCAATCGCTAGAAGGGCGAAGGGAGTGTCTAAGATCGAGGCCATTCTCAAAATTCTAAAAGCAGGTGGAGTCGCCATATGTTCATGCGTGTGGATTTGCCTGGCAGGAAAACGCATTGGTCAGCGTGGACCAACGGGGGCATTACTGTCTGTAATCTGGCAGCAAGGATTTTTGTGAGGATTTTGGCCTCACCATTAATCAAAGAGATTGGCCTATATGAGACGCATAGATCCGGGAGTTTACCTGGCTTCGAAATCACCACTATGCTGGCTCTTCGCAGGTCTGGGGGGAGGATTCCCTGGTCTGTACTATGAGGAAACATCTCCCAAAGGGGTGGTGCCACGGTTTCTCCAGCTAATTTCTTCCAGGTTTCCACCGGGAAGCCATTTGGGACCAGCGTTTTCCCGGAGTGCAGCTGGGCAATGGCGTCTGCTATTTCAGAGTCGGTAAGGTCCTTGTCCAATTGGATACGTTGTACCTCTGACAGCTGAAGGATCTCAATGTCATTCAGTATGTAGGGGTCCACTGGGTCAGGTGGGCCTTTGTAAAGTCTTGCATAGTAGTTTGCAAATGCTTCCGCTATATCAGAGTGCTGTTGCCCCAGGTTGTGCTTTGCATTTCTAATTTCTCTAACATGTCTATGGCCCTCATCTCTTTTTTCTAGTAAGGCCAGCATCTTACCCGCCTTGTCGCCTTGTTCGTACATGCGTGCCCGCGCCATTTCGCGTGCATGTCTGGCATTATCTAGTGCTATGTTTTGGAGACACTCTTTGGCCTTGAGGAGGGATTGATGCATATCCGGAGTGGAATGCAGCACGTAACGTGCCTCCCAGTCGTTTGCCGTGCTTTCGGCTTCTTTCACTTTCCGTAATTTTTCCTTCTTTTTAGCCGATGTACAGGAGATCATTTCTCCCGTCCCCTGTGCCCAAAGGTTATTGTGTAAAACAATCAATTCATTAGTTATTGTAATGCGTTCTATAATGTAATTTTTAACACAATTTTTGTAAAAAAAGTAATTTTTACTTCAGTAATGTTTTTTTCACACAAAGCTTAATTAGCTCATCACATAATCCTAATACTGTTTCAATTCACATGTCATTGATTCCAAAAATACAAATCGATTTCAGTTTCTCAAATCTCAATTTACGTTGTAAGTGATCTTTTCAGATGAACAAATAAACACATCAGATCCTTAATCCTTTTTACATATGATAAAGAGTTCATAAATCATATGTAGTTTAGTTGATGCGTTTAAGGGTAGATAGTCCCCTTCTTCAGGAGTTGTTCACCCTTTTTCTCTGTGTCTTTAATAGACCCATGGAGTATAATTGATAGCACAGTTTTAATTTCACATACATTTACTATTACTAATCTGTCATGATTTCTGGGACAGTAAATAATCACTTGGATGTCCAATATTTGTGGTACGTATTACTGTTGCTTTGGTTTAAAGTTGGTGTCCTTTCAACTTTTGCCAACTTCTACCAACTGTCTAGATTTTAAGGGGAGATCATAGTAAATCTAACGGAATCTCAAGGTCTAAAACTATACACAGTTTTAACCTATGTATGAAGTATCACAAAATCCTTTATTCTGTATACGTCAATAGTGGTCAGCTCATCTGTAGTCCAGTGAACATAGGAATATTTTCATTCTTAGGACATAATTCAGGACCAACTATACACAGTTGTAACCTATCTATGAAGTATCACAAAAATCCTTTATTCTGTATGTGTCAAAAGTGGTCAGCTTACCTGGTGCCCCGTGAACATAGGAATATGTTAGTTTTTAAGACATAATTCAGGACAAAGTCAATGCTTTGCAGTCCTTTAATTGTATTAGCTTGAATTGCATTAACATAATGAAAACAAATGTATCAAGAAGTCTTACCCCCTATCTGAAGCTTGTGGCTAAGGGCATAAGGTGAGGCCTTAGGTAGAGGATGGTTCAGGGTATGGTAGAGCCTACAATAGGTGGTTGGTCTGCAGAGAAACAAATGACTGTTTAGCTGTTAATCGTTTTTTTAGTTGTAATAATGTCTAATTCATACGGCTGAGTAGAGAAATCAGTGACATACCTGAAAAGGTTTTGGAGCTTCCAAATTGCATCTTAAAACTGCAGTGGAAGATGCAGCATAACAAAAAATGGCCACCATTTATAGCGTGACATCATTACGCAGTAGCGCGATGATGTCACATTGTTGTTGGTGAGTCACCATGTAGTGTGATGACATCACATTGTGTACTTGTCTTCTATCTAACAAGTGTTCAATTCGAGCCCCATGGGACGTGGGTTTCGTTCTCCTTTCTTCGACCCGGGATTCTAGGGTCTTCAGGTGAGTTAGCGCTTGTGATAACTGTTGGTTGACACTTCTGATGCCATCCTCTGCCCCTGAATGCGCTGTTCCACATCTCCCGTGTGAGAGGAGAGCTTTTGCAGGTTGTGGCGGAGAAAGGAGACCTCTGCTGTGATGCTGTCCATTTTCTTCTCCATTGGTGAGCTGGAATTGGCTATGGCAGTCATCACGTCTTTCAGTGAGAGAGTGTCCTCTGTGGTTGGGGCTTCGGAGTGTGGTACCTGGTCTGCCCGCACTGGAACATTGGTAATTGCGCAATGGTCCATCCTGCTTTGTGTAGATGATTTGTTAAGTTTATCTTTGCCCATGTTGTTAAGCAGGAGGTTATGTCGTCTGTCCCCTTGGTGCAGGAGCCGTTGCTGATATCTGGAGACCTGTATGGCACCTAGAACGGTGGGCTCGGAGGGTTCAGCAGAACGCTGCTGGACAAATAAGCAACAGATGGGGGGAGTCCCATAGAAGTAGCTCTCACCCCCTGTGTGGCGATGCTCACGTATGCTTCTTGTCCCCAGTCTTGGTGATCAATGTAGTACTATGTCTGGAAGAGCCCGAGGACCACATCAGGCTGCCGGTTAGCCCTGGTGCACCGAGTCCAGTGCAGTGTAGAACTATCCTCAGCCGTGACACCGTCCAGAGGTCTTATTGTTGAAGTCCAATAATTTGATTCGGTTTGCACATCTTCTGGGGCGTCCTTTACCTTTGCAGGGGTGCCACTGTCTGTAGTGCCAACCTGTGAGTCGCACAGCCTCTCTGAGATGCTATATCTGACTTTGTGTTTGTTAAGGGCCTTGAGCACCCTCCCGCGAGGCACCTCCAGAATCAAAATGCAGTCCCAGCCCCTCTGCCCGCCATGTCAATTTCTTGCTGTTCATACCTCCAGAAGCCAAGGTAAAGCCCTAGTTGTTTCAGGCTCTCTTTGCTGCTCCCCCGTGAAGATCGAGGTTCAGGGCATAGCAGTCTCATCCGTCGGGGTCGAGCATGGGGGCACACTCGTCAGGGATCACAACAAACGTAGTGGTTGAGTATGCAGGTTTAACCGGCTGTCGGATATTTCACCATTGAGATCTATTGTCGTTTATGCCCCCTCGAATTGGGTTATGCAGGCTGGTTCCAGCGGTGTTCTTGTCCGAGGCAATGCAGGTCCTAGTTGTGCCCTTGCAACAGGTGGGCTGCGTATCAAGTCTTGGATCGGGGCTGGGGTCTTGTTGAGTCTTAAGGAATGAGGCCGGAGGTCACAACAGCCACGTTGTTTCCAGTTGAAGTAAGCCCAGGTAATTGTCCTACAACCCTACGATGCGCACGGCAGACAGGGTTGGCTGGTGTCTCCTAAGTGACATCCAATGGTTGAGTGCCGTCTGGTGGAATTCAGATTTATTATTCTACTCCACTTTGGGAGCTGTTCACGTGTTCTCAATAGTTGGATTGGCATCAATGATCTGGCCTCTCAGTAATTTGTGGCCCTACAGCGGAAAGTCCACAATGAGTTGTAATCCATGATCATGTACCTGGTTCCTGATTTCTGGATTTGAACAGGGGCTTTCTTCGCCGGTTGCCCTTTAGACCATTGCACACTCAGCTGCTTACTTGTTCAGGGTTTCCCACCCCAGTCTCGCCCGTAGGGTCAGCTGGCTGGGTAGCTCACCTGCCTCCAGGCCGCGTAGTTGGTGTTTGCAGTTATTCGGCCTTCCAGCCTCCACTCAGGGAGTGTGGCCAGCAACCCGACCCAGTTGCGGGAGATTGCTTCTCTGTTCGTTGGCTGGAGCTGTCTTCACAGTCTTGCAAGCTGAGTGAACGCAGGGGGGTTCCCTATCACGTGTTCCTGATCTTTTCCCCGGTGGGGTGGCTGGTGGGAGCCCGGAGTCTCGGCATCGGCCAAGGGCGAATACCGCCCCCCAGATCGGGGCACTCTGCCACCACGCAGGCTTGCGCAGTGCTGTTGTTGGGCCCTGGTACAGACTCCGGGGGGTTAACTGCCTTCTGGGACTCGAGGGAAGCCCTCACCATTAGAGCACGTTCAACGGTCCTACAATGGCACTGAGGTATCTGTCCGCGCTGTACCTCACTGTTGTGAGCAGTGTGTAGTGTAGGCTGAGTGAGGTCTAAACACCTAGGAGCCGTATTGAAGGTTGGTGTTGCACTGATTCGCCGTCTGTACTGTCGGGCTGGTGAGTCGGTCCCGGTTCTCCAGGTGACGCTTGGCTTTAGCAGGTTGAGCATGTCACACCGGGATTCTCCGCCACTTTGTTCGATGGGGCAGTAGCCGCCTCAGACACAGCGCTCAAGGTCTGGGCGAGGTTTCCTGCCAGAAAGTGTCCACGGAGCTCCGGTATGTTTTTCCCATGGCGATAGGAGCTCCGAGCTGCAGAGCCAGTGGAGTCCTTAGCCGCGCTGTCTTTCCCCGTTCTGTGTCGCCTGGGTATTTCTGGCGGGAGCCTTCCCAGGAGCCGTTGTTGGGCGGAGGAAGGTTAGACGTCCCTTTCAGTTGAGTCAGACACAATGCGTGCAGATATTCTGTGCACCATGTCCATCCGGATCCCGGCAGATCCCGGCCTTGCCGGCGCTGTTACTGCCAGGTTCTCATTTCCGGCTAAGCTTCCTCCCCACTCCAAACAGCATCTGCTGCCATTTTATGGAGGTGTTGTCAACTCCCGGTGTCTATGCCTTCTCTCGTCAAGAACTCTCTGCATCGGCGAGCACCACGGATTATCTTCTGGTCGTTCAATCCTGGAATAATACTCTAATCGATCGGTGTAGTTTATATACAGATTCTTGCCACAAAAACAGGATGTTTTACAGGATTTTGGTGTCGGCTGCGAGAGCTACGTGAGACTCACATCTGCATCGTTCGCCGGCTGGCCACGCCCCTCCAGTTTACATTTTGATGGATTGGCATTTAAGCCGGCCCTTCAGAGGGTTCTCATAATAGTAGAAAGATGAAAAAGATGGTCTTCACAAGTTTTACTATAAATGACTATGGGCCTCATTACGACCCAGGCGGTAAGTTACCGCCTGGGTCGTACCTTTACCACCATGGCGTAAACTACGTTTACGCCATGGTGGTTGGCGGACTTACCGCCCCATTCCGAGGTGAGTGGGGCGGTAAGTCCCCATTAACCCATTTACCCTTCCCCATTCCCATTTTTGCCCCATAGGGCATAATGGGAGTGGGGAAGGCGTTAATTACGCCACCGTAAATTACGGTGGCGTAATTAACAACAAGGTCCCTTAGCGCCATGGATTTTAAGCAGGTGTTAAAACCTCCATGGCGCTAAGGGACCTCGGAATCAGGCGTTAAGGGTCGGCGCTGTTTACACTGCCGTAAACCCCTTACCGCCTGGGTCCTAATGAGGCCCTATGTCATCAATATAGGCCCCTGTCTGAATCCCTCTCCTTCCTCATGGTAGTGCTGAGACGACTGGTTTGACCCGTAGTGTAGGAGAAGAATTCGCCCTACCAATACACCCCTCTGAATGTACAAAACTACATGCAAAGAAGTCTATTAATCGGAAGACAGAATGCAATACGCGACCGTGGTGGCTGCAAGGAAAAACACAAAATTGAGTCACTAATAATGACATGAATACAATGACAATGTTATGTCCTCAAATATCAGTGGACTAACCTGCGCCGTAAACACAGTAAAGGTGAAAATGGGCAGGGCAATGTAAAATAAGACAGGTATACAAAACCACAGACAAGATATTCTGAAATGAGAAACCAATAACAGTGAGAGGACTGAAGACCAAAACTAAACACAGTCCCAAAGGACAAAAGCTTACCAGGCAGCAGTCCTGTTGATATTTTCAGAATGGAGATATGGTCACGAGGAGTAGAATATCCATGGAAAACAGAAGTTCAGAATCCAGGAAGAAAACTACTCCGATGGCACGAGGACGCCTACTTGATATAGTACACTTCAGGCAGTCTCTAGTCCATGTACTAGAAGCAATGCAGAGTCCGTGAAACACACAAACCAAGTTCCATGAAGAAAGAAGCAGTCCGTAGGATGATCCGGGTCTGGCAGGTTGCGGGCAGAAAGAAGATAAAATCACAGAAGGCAGGGACTCCGTCGACGTTCCGGGTCGGGTAGGAGTGAGCAGCAAAAGTACAAATCAAAGAACTAAAGAGTGTCCGTGAAAACAAGCCGAGTCGGTTACCAAGGTTCAATGTCAGAGTTCCAAATCAGCAAGGGTCAGGCAAGAAGCGGTCCGTGAGCAAAATCCAAGTCGGTACACAAGAATAAACAAGAGCCTAAGGAAAAGCCTAAGGAAAATGGATTCAGGAGCACCAAACGGCAACAGGGACGTGCTTAAGACTGCAAATTCTTGTGACTGCACAGTACGTTCCTCTGAGTCAGAGACAGAAACGTACGTGCATGCAATGGCTGAAAGCGTTGCCAAGGCAACTTCAAAATGCCTCGATGCGGAGCTCTAAGTGTGTTATGCCTGTACTTGCGGCTGCAGATGAGAGCCCCTCAGGCTGCCTGACTATGTTTAGCTCTAGGTCCTCTTCTCATGCACAATGTTGCCCTAGTGTGTGCACAGGGATCGTTCACTGGATTCCTGACAACCCCACAGAAATCGGAATAAGGCTGTAATATCCTGTCCATGAGTTGCTGGAAAGTGGCTGGAGCCCCATGCAATCCAAAAGGGAGGACTTTGAAGTGGAATAGTCCCACTGGCGAAGAGAAAACAGTCTTTTCCTTATTAGGTCCATGTACAGGGATCTGCCAATATCCCTCGGTTAAATCTAGGATTGACAGGAATATGGCATTTCCAAGTTTATCTATTACCTCATTGATGCATGGCATAGGATAGGCATTGAAGGCGGAGATGGCGTTGACCTGCCTGAAGTCTATGCAAAATCTCCAAGAGTGATCAGGTTTATTCACCAACACAATAGGGGAGGACCATGGACTCGAAGAGGGCTCAATGATGTTTGCCGCCAACATTTTTCTAACTTCATCAATTACTATCTGCTTTCGTACTTCTCGGAGTCTATATGGCTTCAAACGGACCACTTTCCCCTTTGGAGTTCTGATATAATGGTGAGTACCAGTTACTCTCCCTGGTTTCTCACAGAACACATTGGGGAATGCAGTAATACGGTTGTTTAAATCCTCTTCCTTATGTTTAGATAGTTCATGGGGAATAGGTTCAGGGTTGCTATCTCCTCAGGTACCAAACAAGACAATATAGAGGAGATGGTAGCGGAAGGAATTTATTTCCACTCTTTCAAGAGATTTATGTGTAGAGGTGGGTCTTTTGCCTTCTATTGGGTTGGGCTATTTTATAGGTACAGGTTCCTGTTTGCTTTAGCACCTCATAGGGCTGTGCCACTTTGAAACAAGTTTATTTTCAGAGGTTGGTAAGAGGACTAACACTTTCGGTCCTACTGAAAATCATCTTAAATGTACTTTCTTGTCATGGGTAGATTTATTTGAGGCTTCAGCTTTCTCCATATGAGTGTGGACTAGACTCCGGATGAGTTTTGTGCACTCTCACAATCTGGTAGCTTTCTGTTAAAGGGGAATTGGCGCCTCTTCTCTTTCTTCCCAGGTCTCCCGGAGCATGTCTAAGGCATCTCTTGGCTCTCTACTGTAGAGTAACTCAAAAGGGGAGAAACCAGTGGATGCCTGAGCGGTCTTTCTCACTGCAAATAGTGCCCACAGGATCATACGGTCCTAGTCCTTCCATCGTCGTCTACCAATTTTCTCAGAATCATTTTGAGGGTCTTATTAAATCTCTCTACCAATCTGTCCATTTGGGGGTGGTAAACTGAGGTTCTTAAGGTGGTAATGTGTAGTAATTCCTTAACCTCACCCATAAGCTTACTCATGAAATTGGACCCCTGATCTGTTAGAATTTCCTTGGGGAAACCAACCCTAGAAAGAAATGACAACGGATGTTTTAAAATTGCTGGGTTGTGTTGTTCCACAAGGGGAAGGTTTGGGTAGTGTAATCAACAATTACAAGAACATATTTATTACCCAGTCTAGATGTTTCCAACAGTCCAATGATATCCATCCTGATTCTAGAGAAAGGGACTTCTATTATTGGCAATAGGTTTAGAGGGGCAATTAAGGGAATATGTGAGCTTTTTTTTGGCATATCTCACATGTCTGAATGAAGTTCTTTATGTCAGCATGGATACCCAGCCAATATAATTTCCCACTGATGTGAGCTTGGGTTTTAGATTATCCCAAGTGACCCCTACCAAATGAGAGTGTGGAATCTCTAGCACGATCTTGCAATGGGTTTTGGGTATTAGTAACTGAGTTTTACTTAGGCCTTCCCCGTAGGTTTCCCTTCTATGTAGTAATCCCTGTTTCAGGGCGAAGGCTAGATCGGGAAGGATGGTAGGTTGCTCTTCCCTTTTTGCTTTGGTAGAACGTATCTCATCGGCCTCTACAAAGCCTAATCCTAAGCCTAAGGGAAATAGATCCTTCTCAAGAATTCCCTGTGTAATTTTGTCCCCACAGTATATTCCAAATGGAGTTTCGCCATGGTTCTGTAGGAGAACCTTTATGTCTCCCTGAAAGTCTGAATCTATGATGTCTGTTAGGACATCTAGACCAAACTTCCGGGCCAGGCCATATTTTGGGGCCAATGTTATATAACAGCCTGTAGGGGGTATTAGGACTAAGTCCATGGGAATCATATCTCTTTTCCCAGGAGGGATAGTGGCTTTTCTGCTGCTATAAATATTGAAGCCTATGGGTTCTTTTGTGGCAGTAGAGGGTATGAAGGCAGTGCTCCATATAGGATTTTGGTGTGAGAGTATTTTACTCCCAGTTTTTAGAATTGGAGAGTAAATCCAATTTCAACAGAGTAAAAATTAGTTTCTTCTTTCACCAGAGAGTAAAACGGTGTCTGACAACTATCCAATTTGTGTGTAAAATTAAAACTGTGTTTGAAAACATTAGTGACAAAGAACCTGTTGATGTGTACTACCCAGCTTCATCTTCATTATACTTGGACACCAAAACTGTAAGAACTACTACAGATGCCAGCTAGTTACATCATGAATCATGGCCCTCACTCTACCAGCATCGCTTTTCTGTCTCTCGGGCGTAATCCTGCTGCCTGGCACTACTTGCTTGTCAGCCACTGTATGTTTTTGCTCCATCTCTCCTTCCCTTTGCTACCCTGTTTCCCCTGTCTCTCACTTTCTGATGTTCTGCCTCTCACTCTTAAGTGTTGCTATGCTGCGTTTTGAGGTCTGTTGCTCTATCACTCTTCCTCTCCCATCTCTGCATTCTATTATTACTATTTCCCTCCTACATTGTGCTGTATCGGTTGATATAACACCTCTTACTTTCTCATGTCATGTCATTACTCCGGCTATATCTGTTATTTCATTTTCTCTGTTGTGGTTGCTACACCTTTTGATTATCTTTCTTGCACTGCCTCTTATGGTATTGGCCTGTCTTTCTCTAACATGGATGTTCTATTTCCAGATCTCCCTGTCTGCTGTTGTTCTGTGTTTTCTTATTTTACTGTCTCTATATGTCTCTTTTGCTCTGCTTCTATCGCTGACTTCTATTGTGTGTGTGTCCAATTATTTACCTCTGTTTCCCTTCTCACTTTCTTTGCTGCTCTCTTATGTAGCTCATTGGTCTCTCTCTTCCTCTTGCTTGAATTCCTGTTTTGGATTGTTTAATACGCTCTTTGTTCTTGTGGCCTCTCCCCCGCCCCTCACTTTGTTCTCCTGTATTGCTTAGGTTCGGAGTTTCTCATTCTCTCCTTTTTGTCTTTTGACATAGCACTAATAAATATTAAAAAAGCTAAAAATGCCCTTTCCATTTACAAATCCAGTGCAGCTTTATCATTCGGTGCTCCTTTTTTAGATGTGCAAATCTATTTTGGCCATTAGGATGGGAATTATAGAGTTAGAGGTGTGTCTCATCAGATGCAGCACTTGCTTGAATGCAGATGCTTTACCAGCAATGTATGCCATTACAAGTATAAGAACCCAGATGAGATGTGTGTTCTAAGCCACTACAAGTATAGCAGCCCTCATGCGATGTGCTTGTTCTGAGCCATTACAGGTATAGCATCCCTGATGAGATGTGTGTGTGGTCTGAGCCATTACAGGTTTAGCAGTCCTGATGGCATGTGCTTCTTCTGAGCCATTAAAGGTATAGCATCCCTGATTGAATGTGTCTGTTCTGAACCATTACAAGTTTAGCAGCCCTGATGAGATGTGTGTGTATAACAGGTATAACAGGCCTGATGAGAGGGGATATATGTGATCACTGTGCTGTTTTTACTGGGACCACCAAAAATGATGATTTTAAAAAGCAAATAAATTCTTCTGCTACCCCCTAGATGCATTATATACTGTACCCACCCCCCACATATATATGGGGCGAAAATAAAAAAGTCAAAACTTTTGAGGTTGAATATCCGAATGTAAAACACATTTTCTGTATTTTTAATGCTGGGTGGGGACCGCTTGCAGCACACCCCCTTCACATCCACCCGCTTTATTAAATTACCCTAACCAACGCCCCTCCCCATCTATTCTTTGGCCGATATTTTTTTGTTTTCCATGCAACGTTTTGGATTCAGGAATTTTGTAGTGAAACTGGTGGGAAGAGCTCAGACACTGTTCTTGCTCAGTATTTTAGCTTGCTGCAGAAAATGCCAACCCATGTTTGTGCTTTGTCATTACAGCAGCTCTTTTCAGATATTCAGGTACTGTCCCAAAACATAGCAGTCCTGCTAAGAAATGTGGGCATGATTCAATCAGCCCTGCTGTGAATAATTGGCACTGTGCCATGACATGCGTATAGCAGCTCTGCTGATAAATTAGGCTAATTTGCCTGAATATATAACAGTCCTGTTTAGAGGTACCTGTACAATCTGTGCCACTGAAAATATATACAGCACTGCTTCTACCCGCATCCATTATACCCGCTTGCGGTGGGCAGGTCGTCAGAAAGGGAGTTCAAGTAAAGTTCAGACTACATGCCCAGCTATTCCTTGCTCCCTAAGACAACAAACTAGGCTAATTTGCCTGAATATATAACAGTCTTGTTTAGAGGTACCTGTACAATCTGTGCCACTGAAAATATATACAGCACTGCTTCTATCCGCATCCATTATACCCGCTTGCGGTGGGCAGGTCGTCAGAAAGGGAGTTCAAGTAAAGTTCAGACTACATGCCCAGCTATTCCTTGCTCCCTAAGACAACAAACTATGTACAGTGCCCTTTCATGCATGCACATGCGCACAGACACATACAATCTTAAGGCTAAAAAAACACATCTTCATATAGAACACTAAAATCTTTTCCTTCTCACAAATGCCAAACAACTGCTTGCTTGGAGCCTTTTCTAAAGCTTCAAGACATCAAACGCAATCAATGTGCTTCTGTGATGAAAAGAAAACAAAGTATGAAATGCCCATGATGCTGCAACTGCGCTGCCTCTATTGACAAGATTTCTGTGCATAAAAAGGCCTGACACGCACCTTATCTAGAAGGCTGTATGATGCTCTGTGACTAAGTTTCTGGAATTTTAGGGTCCCCCAATGTGTCTCAATTCAGTCACATCCCACTAGGGAAGGCATGGTATCACAAGTATTGACACTGACACAATGGCTACAATTTGTACAACCTTTATTGAAAATGTTGGGGTTGGAGAAACTCCTATTTTCTCCTATAACTAAGATGGGAGTAGTCTTGACCATCAAACAATAAACAAAACTGTCTTAATGGAGTCTGTCAAATCAAAATGGCCTATGCTAACACAGTCCTAATACCTGCCCTATCTCTTGGATAAAAAAGTGTAAAAAGAAGAAAGGTATGCAAATGGAAAAATCAGTGTTCAAATGATAATGTGGCTGAACCAGCTCTCCTCCCCAAGTTAGGCCTCACGGAGTAAATTGATCCTTGCAGGCAGGATGACACACTCTAGCTAGGCTTCCAACACAATACACAGTTCAAAACCATGGATTGAGGCCCGCCTGGCCTTCCACGTTAAAGGTTCTTTCTCTGAATTCCAAAATAATGTTTAAACCAAAATATTCACAAAGAACCCCCCTCTGCAGGGCTCAGACCTTTCACCACACAGTTCTCGTAGGTCCCCCTCTGTCGGTCTCAGACCTCTCACAATACAGTTCTCATAGGTCCCACTCTGTCAGGCTCAGACCTCTCACGATAAACTTCAACACAAAGTTGCAAGGGGGCTCCCTTCCCCAAGCTTATTATGGTTTGGGTCTCCCTCAGTCAGGCTCGGACCACTTTCAGATGTCAAAGACTTTCGAATGTGCGTGATTTCCGTTACAGACCATTGCAGGACCACTTTGACTCAAAGTTCACTCTTTCCTTTATACAAAGTACCTTTCACAGGTTTTCGAGTGCGATACTTCCTTTTACCAAAGCACTCTGTTACTTAGTATCGCTGATCTTACAGCTCCATTTTACTTTAAAGTTCATTCACAGGTCTGCCTTTCTCCACGTCTCATCCGCACACATGTGCAGCCTTCACTTGTTGTATAATGTTGCTACTTTATTGGCTTTAATACAGACTGGTCTCTCTAGTCACTTGCAAACCAACCGCCAATGTGCACTTCTTTTTTGGTTTGGGATTTCCAATTTACGAGTCATGGTTAGTACCACAGGCTTGACCTCGCCCCCCCAACTCTGCCGTTCACCCGGGAGGGTCACTGGTATCCTTGAAACAGAATGCAATCTTCACTTTTGGGATCTGGCCTTCTCCATGTGTCTTTTATGGACTGTCAGAGGCAACAACCTCCAGTGGGGAAGCCATAGGTTTTTCAGCCCGCTGCTATCGTCCCTTGGTCTGTTGCTCTGCTCCAGTAGGCGTGCCTTCATCCTGGAAGTGCTTGTGTTCCGCCTTAATTAGAGTATGTCTTTAGGTATTGCCTTTTATTTGTGTGGCGAGCTAACTGTTATCAGGTGTATGCACTTAGTGTTAAGTGCATGACTTTGCCTGACCCAATTAATGGGACATGTCCAGTAAGATGTGAGAGAGTTAGTCTGGTTACTCTCAGTCACCCTCTTCCTTGGCCCAGTGTTTGTGTAAAAAGGGGTGGGGGTTGGGATCTCGAAGTATCCTAAAAAATAGGATGGGGTAGATGAACAAAAAAGGGGGGAATACAGAGACTCACCATTGGCTGCCTCTCCCCCACTCCCAAAGGCCCCTCACTCAGGTGATCCTCCTGCACCCCCATGGTCTGGGTCCAAAGGTGATGGCCGGGGACTAGTGGGTGGGATACCCTCTGGTTCCTCACACCGGGGATTGGTAAGGGAAATGCCAAGTTCTATCTGGCAAGACACCCCTAACTTCATGAGGGTCACCCCCTCCTCTGTGATCCTTCCTCAAATAGCCACTACCAGGGTTCGGATCAGGAAGCATCTGCCTCACCCTGGCCACGTGAGTGCAGGCTTCCCCCATGGAAGCAGTGATGACATTGCCAAATTCATCACACAAGGCTGGGGACGCCAAAAGGGTTACAAGAGCCAGAGAACCCCAAACTCTGGACACTGGCAGATGCTGAAGCAAGCACATCAAAGGTGAATAGAGGTTCGGGGAGCCCTCAACATACACACACTAGGGGAAAAGACTGGGATCAGAGAGAACCTGAAGGGTTCCATTGCCCGGATCTATGTGATCACTGGGAGAAAAAGAATTTTAAATCTGAAAATATAGAATTTATTTTTTTCCTTTCACTGCAAGTATATGTGGGGAGAGACCCCCTGTATCCCCCCTCATAGTCCCCTTACCTTATTTATTACCTTAACCCCCTCCACCGACATATACTTGCAGTGAAATGAGGAGCAAATGTTTTGGCATTTTCCCATTCAAAATGTTTGTAGATGCAGTGATTGTATGATCCCGCATTGAATAAACCCTAAACAGGAACACTATCACACAGAAGATCTAAAATAGTGGAATCAGACAAAGAAAATCAATGTTCTCTTTAAAGAACGGAAAGTATTGGATGTGTGTGAAGACTTACGACTTGCCATGCAAAGCCTGCAAAGTGGCTGAAGAACTGTATTGTGAACTTTGATCATTTGAAAAAACCCTTCTTTGGGAAGAGACCCCAAATAGTTTGGCCAAGCAAAGCCGCCTGAGTGGAGAGGCCATTGCTCTGGTTTATTTTTGCTACTTTGTTCTAATGGTAGGGCCAGATAGCAAGTTGGTTTTGGATGGAGGACTATATTAATTTGGAAATTTGATGAGCACCCCTAGTTTAGTTTGCTAGGTAGGGAAATACTGTCATAGGAATAGGATTAGATAGTCATTTTTTATTTTTTATTAAAGAAAACCCATTGAACATGCTAAATCCTAGTCCAACTCTTTCTGGTTCACCACAAATAGTGTCAGAAGTGGAATTAAGACCAACTGATAAAGGTTTGGGAGGATAGCTCAGGGGCAACATGCTCGCATTGGAAACAAGAAGACACGGAGCACCACAGTTTTAATCCCCGGTTCCACGCTTAGAAACCTCTGGGTATTAAGCGTGTTATAAATAACCTATCATATCATATCATGCTGTTTACTAAGTTATTGCTAAGGCCAACCGGGTGGATTTTTACAGCATAGAAAACATCTCCATACCTCCTAATGAGAGATGCCTGATACCTATAGAGATCATTGTTTCCCCCCACCTGTGGCGTATGTGCGATTGGCTGCAAAATGAGGACTTGCCTGGCTGTTATGTATATTAATTCTAGAGGCCCCTGTGTGGGAGCTCTAGAACTCACATGATATGAAGCAGACGTTGGTGATCAACTGGTGAGACGTCATCCCTACAACCGCTGCTGTGGTCCCCTAAATAAACCCATCAATCCCACTACTGTGTTCGTGAGGATCCTTAACAAATTTGCGACGAGGATGGGATACGGGGGACCGCAGCAGGAACGCTGTTGTTGAGCGGTACACTGAAAGCTCCAACGGCAAGAGGGTGAGTGGGAGAGCAGAAAGAGAAAGTAGGAGATGGGAGAGTGTGCAGGAACTCAAACAGAAAAAATGCAAAGAGGAGCACTGTCAAAGCCCTATAAGAAATAGGAGGGCCAAGTAGCCTTCCTACCATACTGCAAGAGAGAGAGAGATGCCGACAATACTTCTGGCAATTAACAATAACCGAAAAAAATGACCATGGAAGCAGTTAATAGTAAATGGCCATGCATTACCTTTAGTTCCGATAAAAATACCAGACAAAGTGTGCTGCAAACTATCATTGGATATCACCGGCCCATTTGTAACAGATTACAAGATTTTCATCATTTGCCTAGTGGATTCCACTTCAAAATGGGTAGAATGGGGTGCAACAGAAGAGTCCATTAACACCAGAAAAGTTGTCACATTTTTTGAGGAGGTATTCAACAGAGAGCAAGATCCTGAGGAAATAGAGACAAATAATGATGTTAAGTTTGTCTCTGATCAAATGCAAGAGTTTTAAAAAACAGGTGAATAAATCACAGATGCACATCACTTTACCACCCCATGGAGAATGGTCTAGTGAAACGGATGAATGGAGTAATAAAAACATGATACAGCTGCCAGTGGCAAATGCCTTACCATGGAATGATACATTGAAAGAAAAACTCTATGCATACAGGATGACACTGCATTCCTCTACCGGTGTCGAACCATTTGTAATGATGAGAGGTAGAGCATTGTGCAGTAGACTGAATCCATTTTGGATAGAAAAAAACATGTAAAAAACATAGACATGGAAAGTATAATCAATAAATTGCAAAAAGAACAACACAAGTACAAGGAGCGTTACGACAATGTGAAGGGTGTCTGCAATTCATTGTATAAAGTAAAAACAAGAAGGAGCGAGGCGTGCACTCCAGTTCCTAGCCAATATATTACCTGAAAAAAGTTACTGGGGTAAATCCCAAAGTGTCCTGTACATTCACAGGGTTAAATCCCAATTGCTGCTAAATTGTTCACAGGGTTGAATCCCTTCTTGCACTGCTATTCTCCTCCTAGCGCTTTTGTGTCACCAACACTCTTCAGGGAGGTTTTCCCTCCTCCCCTATGAAGTGTAAGATGTGTGTTTTTGGAGGGGAGTCATTTCCTGGTCACCTAGAATTGTTAAAATGGTTTCACTCCAGCTACCACAATTCCTAGAGACTGCAACAGCAATTATATTGGATTCACCTGAAGAGAAAGGCAACTCAGCCTCCCTGAAGAGTGTTGGCGACACAAAAGTGCTAGGAACAACAACAACCACAACAACAACTACAGGCAGCACATAGGAGACGCAGGAGGAGAAGGAGGGCAAGGCAGGGCCAGCAAGCCCCACCAGCACAGCTAGTGCCACCACGCAGGCAGCCCCCAATCCCACGCATCCGAGCCAGTCCATTCAACCTCACCGCTGAGCAGATCCACACCTTGTACCGTTTGGACCGGGACACCATCACCACCATTGTGGACATGATACACGACGACATCGTCAGCATGATTGAAACACCCACCGCCACCTCCCCCCCCTACTGAAGGTAGTGTCCGTGCTCCACTTCCTGGCCACAGGCACCTACCAGCATACAGTGGGGCACTTGCATGGCATTTCACACCATTATTCTCACATACGCTGATCCAAGTGCTCGATGCCCTCCTCAAGCACACAGACGACCACATTTCCTTACCACGGTCTGCCCAGGAGATTGCTAACACTAAAGTGGGTTTCCATGCACTAGCCGGCATGCCTGGGTGCATTGGTGCCATCGACTGCACCCATGTGGAATTGGTGGTCCTACGTGCCATTGAGGTAGCGTACCGCAACCATAAACTATTCCACTCAATCAACGTGCAAATGGTATGTGACTCAATCAAGATCATCACACACTGTTGTGCCCGATTCCCCGGATCAACCTATGATTCAATGGTCCTGCGTAACTCCACAATACCACGCTACATGGAGCAACATGCAGGGCCAAGATCCTGGCTACTTGGTGAGTCTCATGTCATGGCCATTGAAATGTGAAGTGGGTAGGTGATTGACGTACCAATGCATACTTTACCTGGCTGAAAGGGGGGGGGAGAGATGCATACTTTACCTGGCTGAAAGGGGGGGGAGAGATGCATACTTCACCTGGCAGCGACTACCAGAGACAATGGAGCCAGCACATACCCTAAAGCAGGCCAAACTTCAGCAGACACCTGAACACATAATGCCCAATGTAAGCAGCACTACCATGTGATTGAAGGTGTCTCCCAACCATGACACATCCATCTGCAAGTGCACTGCATTGAATCGGACCCCATCCACCTCAACGAAATGCACCTACATGCAATGACTCCAGCCAATAAAAGGCACCCGACACCGTCAACTGAAAGGGCAGTCCCCAATAACTGCGCACAAAGGAGGCAAATGACGGTCATCAACCACAATACACCACTACACAGACACCGAGGATCATCAAAATAGCATAACGACATTTGAAGTCCCCAGTGAGGTCAACATGAGGCTGACAGCAATGTTGCCATGATGAGAGCATTGATATCACTGTACACCTGCCAGGTCACCAAAAGAAACGCAATGGACTTACAGAGTGGATGGGCACACACAAGGCACTGGACCCCCCCTGCATACACTGGCTGACGGCATGCAAAACTGTCCATGAGAGGAATACACATATACCGGTCTCATAGTGTGACTCCAATAGTGCATGTAAATGTAGTACACAGTGAGAGATGAATGCATGCCATGTAGCCAAGTCATTAATGGAATCTGATGTCATGACTGACACATACATTGTTGCCCTCATACAGGTGATGCAGGCTATCCCCTGAAGAGGTGGCTCCTTACCCTAGTCCGGAACCCACAGAACCAGTACGAGGAGGACTTTAATCGTGCACATACACAAACCTGTGTGGTGATTGAGCAGACATTTGGCCTATTGAAGGCACGGTTTCGCTGCCTCAGCAGGTCTGGTGGGTCACTCCTATACCGCCATGAAAAGGTGGCAAAGATGGCCATGGCATGTGTAATGCTACACAATATGTGCATCAGACGAAATGTGCCCCTGCCCCCTGACGCTGAACTGCAACCACCTGACGATGAGGATGAGGAGGGTGCAGATGGGGCCGAACCTCATGGAGGAGGCGATGCACAGGAGGGACGTGACATGCGTCAAAATATCATCAACCAATGCTTCTAGCACACACGGCTAGGGTGTGTCACATGGAGACGGCACTTGGGGCACTGTGTGTGTCTGGGACATGCACACTGTGGACTGTACACCAATAAAGCACACATTGGCAATGAACAATGTCCACACATTTGATTTGTGCAAAAGGGAAAAGTGTATTGTAAATGTGAATTTGTGTAACACACCCACTCCCCCCTCCCCCCTCCCCCTGAACTCCCCAACGCACCCACTCCCCCCTACCCCCTCCCTCCTGTACTCCCCAATACACCCACTCCCCCCTCCCCGCTCCCCCCTGTACTCCCCAACACACCCACTCTCCCCACCCCCCTCCCCCCTGAACTCCCCAACACACCCTGTGATTAAGTGGCTAATGTATTTTTACACTGGGCAGCCACTATTGGCAGCCCCCTCTCCCGGCCCCTGGGGCACCCCTGCCTGTGCTACGCAGGTTCCTGCCCGATCGGCGGACGGGGCTGCTTGGGGTCGAACTGGCAGCGGAGGAGGTGCCTGGCTGATCATTGGGACGCATGTCCCGAATAAAGTGAGCTAGCTCAGAGAGCACGTTCCGCACAGCAGCAAGTTCGCCACAGATGTCCTTTGTGGAGGACTGCATTTCAGCCCTCAGGGTCTCGGTGCTTTGCTCCATTGCTGCCCTCAGGGTCTCTGTGCATTGCCCCATTGCTGCCCTTGCACCCCCACATTCTGCAACATGCTCAGTCAGGAGTGTGGAGATTTGGTGCTGGCGTGTAATTATCTCCTCCAATGACTGTTGGTTCTTCTGGGCCATGGATATTGCCAGTGCTGTTTCCATGGGGCTGCTCCCCTCCTGCAGATTTTCAACAGGGGATGGGGGAGATGGCCAATCCTCATCATCTAATAGCCCCTGTGTGGCATCCTCATGCGGGCTGCTTTGGGACAGGTAGGGGGAATGAGGGTGGGCTGTGGGGGGTCCCACATCTATCTCCTCTTCATTCCCTGCATCGCAGTCGGAGCAAGCTGCAATGGCAGCAGTTTCACCGATAGTGCTGCTTCCTGCAGAACCTGTCCCTTCTGTGGCCACCATTTGGGGGATGTCTGCTGCTGCTGCTGCTACCGTGCTGCCTGCTGGGGTGCCTGTCAGTGGCCTGTCCTGTGTTTTTGCAACGGATTTTGTCTGCTGTGGGGTTTTGGTCGCTACAGCAGAGGTGGTGGGTTGTTGTGCTGGCACTGTGGTCCTGGCCCTCTTTGCAGGTGTGGTGGCAGGGGTGTCTTCATCTTCGAGGTCGGAATTTGAGCCTGTGGTGGAGCAAAGGAGGGAGAGTGTTATTGATGGGTCTGCGGACATTGAGCGGGCATCGTGTTGACTGACATCATTTTGGTTACTGGATGTGGCACATTTGAGGTAGGGGCATACAGGTTGTCTCCCTTTTGTGTGGAAGTAGCATGGAGGTATGTGGGTGCCTGCAGTCAGGGTGTGCATACTCCATGTGTACAGGGTGGAGGTCGGATATGGCTGTAGGCAGTCTCCTGCTGATGTGTTGCATTTACACTATAGGGCAACATTGTGCTTCACATGAATGGACTTCTGTGACTTTTGCATGGCTTGATTTGAGGCATCTACCTGCATCGCCTGATGTCGGTGCTCCTCTCTCCATTCCTCCTACCCCTTCAATGCTCTCCATGCCGATTGTAGAGGCACAGATTTCCTCCCAGGGCTGTAATTTTATTGGGGACTCCGATCCTCCCCCAGTTGCCATGCCCATGTTCCGGTTTGCAGATAGGATGCTCCTGACGCGGAGGCGGAGATCATCCCACCGCTTACGGCACTGTCTCGCGTTGCGGGGTTCGGTTCCCACAGCACTGACCCGCTGTGCAATTAGGGCCCATATGGCCTTCTTCTTTGCAATTGCCAGTCTGGTCATTTGTGTTGAAAAGACCACAGCGGCATTCTCCTGGAGGGTCTCCGCCAACATATTCAGCTCCTCCCTGGTGAAACGGTCTTGCCGCTGGCGGTCACAGGATTTCTTCAAAACTTTTGGCATTTTCTGGCAAGAAATAGGTAGCTAATGGTTTTTGCCGGGTCTCAGGGTCGGATGTCCACTGGTTGCGGAGGATGCCAATGGATTGTGTTTTTAAAGATGGCCGCCGTGCTCTTTCCCGTTCCGCCGTGATGACGCTACTTCCGGTTCCGCTTATTTAGGGTCACCGCTAATTGCGGTGACTGCTAATTGCGGTGACCGCTAATTACGGTCACGGCTAAGATCGGTGGCCGGGGTGGCGGTAGTGCACCTTGCGCGGCATACGATGCTGGTAGGTGCCGTTTTAGGGGCATTAACGCCATGGCGCAGTTTACTTTACCGGCATGGTGCAATGCTCGTGCCCGATGGGTCATAATGTCCCGCTTTTTACGGCTTTGACCCAGCACGGACACATTAATTACGCCATGCCGGTAATGTAGAATACTTACCGCCAGGGTTGTAATGAGGGCCATAATGTCCCGCTTTTTACGGCTTTGACCCAGCACGGACACGTTAATTATGCCATGCCGGTAATGTAGAATACTTACCGCCAGGGTTGTAATGAGGGCTATTGTGCCTACTTCAAGAGAAAGGTTGAGCACCGAATCTCTACAAGACGATAAATCAACTGCTCTTACTACCCAGGGAAGGAAGAATGAAGATAGTGCAAGTGATGACATTTTTGTTTTCCGAGATTTAGTGAAAACACGGCCACAACATCCAATAGAAATAGCGAATCATCGACTAGAGTGAGAAGAGCAATTCTCAGTTGGAGCAAAGACAATATTTTCTATTAAAATGTATTAGAGTATATTTACTAATAAAATTCAATGTTATCCATTGTATCACCATGTTTTCTCTTCTTTTCCTTTAAACTTCATCCTTGTTTGTCCTATTCCCTCCCTCTTGTCCTCTTGTTTTTTTATTATCTTATGGGGGGGAAATGTTTTGCATATGAGTTCTAGAGCCCCATGCGGGGCAGCTCTACAACTCGCGTGATATGAAGCACACGTTGGTGATCAACTGGGGAGACATCTTCCCTGCGACCGCTGTTGCGGTCCCCTAAATAAACCCATCAATCCCACTACCATGTATGTGAGGATCCCTAACACTGGCAACATCCCCTAGATGTTGTGGTGGTAGTCATAGATCCTGATTATCGGGGGGAGGTCAAGATAATCATCCATAACCACAGGTCTCAACCTTACATGGTCAGGGATGGAGGAGCCATAGCGCAAGGGATATTAGAACAGACTCTCACTCCAAGACTCTCACAAGAGTTGGAGACCCTAGGAGAAACTGAAAGGGGATCACTGGGGTATGGAGAGGCTGACCTTCCTAGAGAGGAGCTAGACCCAGTGGAGATTGAGGACATTGCACCACTACCCGACCTTGCATTTGCCCAAAGGAATGACCTAGCTCTTACAGACTGCTTTTGATGGGTAATGTCGGAAGAGAATTGGCGAAGTGAAGCAAGGCCCTTTTTCTTCCTCAAAAAGGGGTTGTTAAACTGAGGGGACTACGGGGAGGATGGTTGTCAATTAGTAATTCTCTGGAGTCACCGGATAATTGAGTTGGAGCTGGATCATTCCCATTTTACTGCCACACTCCAGGGAACAGGTAAAATCAAAAGCTAGGTGATTCACAGGTTTTATTGTCCTGGGATATTTCCAGATGTAAAGAGCTATTCCTCAACCTGGACCATCTGCCAAATAACTGCAACTACTCCGGTGCCTCAGGCTCTATTACAACCTCTACCCATCATTGGGATACCCTTTTCACGCATAGCAATTGACATAGTAGGCCCGTTAGAACCATCCAAATTGAGGAACAAGTTTATTCTGGTCATTTTTGACTATGCTACTCATTATCTCTAAGCATTTCCCCTTAGGAACAACACGAGTCAACAAATATTAAAACATCTACTTCTCTTCCTTTCCTGAGTTAGATTCCCAAGGAAATCCTTATGGATGAAGTGTAAGGGTGCAGAACTAGACTCGGGACGCAAAGGTGTCATGCTGGACGGCATATACTTTTATTTGACAGAAAATAAGGAATAACCCTACCTAACCCAATAACTAAGAGGGGTTTCCATGCCTCAAATAAAACTAAGGATGTTGTCAGAATGTCCGTCAAAAGTAAATAGTCCACTGTCCTATGTCCTAAACCTATTTCTGTGCCTTCAAAAGAAAAACTATATAACAGGTTTTGCCCTCTCTCCAGAAGGGTGGCTCTTTCCTTCTGGATGGCTTTAGGCAGTTTGTAAATTGTGGGGGAATATCCTCCTTCCCCTGGCCGCAACTAGGCCTTTCTATATAGTTCTTTAGGCAATGATATCTGGATTTTTACCAGAGGTTATATTTTCCCCTCTTCTGGTCTTCTCTCGACATTTGCCAAAGGAAACTTCTCTCTTCCCCTGGTCTTCTCTTAACTTTGATTAAAGAATGCTTCTCTTTTCTGTTGGTCCGCTTCTGACGTTTGCCAAAGGATATCTCTGTCTTCCCCTGGTCTTCTTTTCTGGTTATGTGGGTCCCCTTTCTCAGGTTTCTAATGTTTCTTTTTAAGGCTCGGTTCACTATCCTAGCTGGCATTATCGTGCATGTGCAATTCTTCAAACCTCTTAACCTTCGGTCCCAGAACCCCTCTTCATACTAAAAATGTCTCTCTTTCAGCCCTGGTTCATTATCCTGCCAGGCATTACCTTGCATGTCTATTCCTCCAATTCTCTTACAATGTCTCTTTCTCAGGCCCTGTTCACTATCCTGCAGGGCATTATCTTGTATGCATAACTCTCCAAACCTATCAACATTCGGGTCCCAGACCCTTATCTCTCTTCTGCTTTCTTTGGGCTACTCTCTAACGCAGTATGTTTTGTTTTTCTTTATGGTCCTACTGGGACGAGGAAGATGACTCTCTACTTCCTCTCAACCACAGCCCCTAGGGTTTCCAAGTGCCTTCCCGGACCCCATATGCGTACCTTCTGACTTGGTCCGCAAGAGTCCCGGTCCTCAGCAACACCAGCAAGCTTCTCTGGCTTCCCCTGGGCTCTCATAGTCTGCTCTCAGCTTTTGGCGGCTCCACCATGCTGGTTTCTTGCCATACGCCATGTCTCGCCTGGAGCACTCGGATGGCTTGCTCCCTGCCACCAGACGTCAAGTTTCCCAGCCTTCAGGTCTGCCCTTGCTCTGTTCAGCCTTCTCAGAAGTCGACTTCCTTCTCCTGGCATCCGGGTCTGCATCGCATACTCCCTGCACAGCTTCGCTCCCCAGCCTGATGCTCCTCTGGGGCAGGACTGACTCTGAGGAGAGTCCTTCATTGGCTTTTATGGTAAGCTGCCTTTGGAATCTCGGATAGCCAGTATGTTTGTTTTGGTTCAGCGAAGAGCTCTTGATTGCCCTGTTCTTCTTTGTGTCAGTACTTCGGGTCATCTGCTCTCACTCTTTCCTCACTCTTCCGCGTCACACTACTGTCTATCTGATAGATAGGGTTACTATGCATGAAGTAACTAACAGAAGAAAGAGGAGACAAAGGAGGTGGAGGTGCTTGGGCCCTATCCGTGTTGTTTGGTGAACAATGCATGGCGGCATGGTGGTTAACATACCATGTTCTCCCTTAACAGTCTTCCCCTCCCATGGGATCCTCCCGCTGAGTACCACCGCCAGGGGGACTATAGGGTAGCAGCCCCACCTCCCAGGCCCCATGGGAAGGGTCCCTGTCCCGGGGAGAAGGGACAAGACCAAGGGATTTGTCACATACCTTTCCCCTATCGGTTTTGGCTCTGGTGGGATATACGTCTGATTCCAATCCAAGAAAGGAAGGGCTTCGGAGAGTCTTTCCTCTTCCGAACTAACAGGGAATATTTAGTGAGGGCCTGGAGGAATTCAGTCAACAATTGGCTGAAGGAGCACTAAGAACCCAGAGAGCAAGGGGGAGAAGCCGCAGATATCCGGTGAGTTTACTGAGGCCTCATCACGGGTTTGGCCTGAGCCCTTAAATGTGGCGGTTACGGTATTACCGCTGCATTTAAGAGCTGGCCAAATTACGAGTTGGGCAAAAATGTAATTCTTACAATTTTCTGGACTATTACCACTGGTGCCACTGCCGCTGACGGTAATAGTGCTCCCCAACTCAATTGGGAATGGGGATTTACTGCCCCCACAATTCGTGACCAGCGCAAATTGCGCCAGACTGAGTTGCGGTAGCATAATTAGCGTTGGGCAGTATCCCGACGGTATTACCCCTGGGATACTGCCCAACTCGTGATGCGGCCCTGAGTGTGAATGTCAGACCCGATGCGCTCCAAAAAGAGAAAGCTGTTATAATGCAATAATTTTGAATATCGAACAATTGATAAATCAAAGCAGGGACTTTTTTCTGAATATCAAATAGTCAAAGAAAACGAAGCGAAGCGGCAAAGACGAAAGTTCCATTTTAGGGAGCTATAAGAAATGGGGAAAGCCTCTAACCAGTACTACCCAAAGCCAAGAGGCTACGAGAAACCCATACAACCTCTGGGAAAAACTCATAACCAGCATCACCATCAGCCCAAAAAGTTTTGAGAAAACCTCAATAAAGCAACCAAGACATAAACCCCCTTATTCAAAATATATTGTGGGGATAGTTCATATTGTAATCAGTCAAATGACTGCAAACCCATACAAAGGCGACAAGGGCGTAAGTCTTCCTTTTTGGGATTTCAACTGGAGGAAGTATGTAACCCAAACTGCTATCAGTCCAGAGGTTGTCTTGAAGATATTGAGAGATCATTTGAGAATAATTATTCTATAGTTTGTTCTCATTTTAGGGAAAACCGGAACACAAGAAGTCAAGAGTCGAGAGACTATATTGAAAGTAGTTGTAGAAATGTTCTTCCTGGCAGGCGATTATATTAGGAAAGGGCTTATAGTGGTTAGTCCTGGCAGGTGAGTGGATCAGGAACAAAGATGGTGGTTTGATAAAATACCTTTGTGGCAGAAGATGTGTTGAAAGAACCTCTGTTGGATCAAGAGAATCCATTTGTTTGATAAGTAGTTGCATCGCTAAGAAAATGTCAGTTCTGCTATCCTGACAAGGGTGTTTCATTTCAAGATTAAGTATTGAGAAATATTTAAGTGCTATCTTGACAAGAAGTAGTTCCTTTGAAGAAGGTGCTAGATGGTAACTGAACAATTACATTGGTTTGAACTTGTGTTTGTGAAAGAAGGATATTGTAGATTATCAACCAAGCATTGTGGAAGAGACATTTGTTGTGTCCCAGAAAAGGACAGAGTGGTTGACAAAGACTTTTCTATCACATTGAACAGTACTTTGTTGAATCAGAACTGTAATCCAACTGGCCCTGAATTGATCCGAGGGAAGGGAATCCAACCCTGATCACAAGGATTGCTTTCAAGCACTTTAAAGTATGAATTACAGAATTGATCTTCTGAACTAAAGTTAGCCATATTTTCATTGTATAATTTTATTGTGTGTATTAGTGTGAGGACCAGAGGTATTTTGGACACTACGGGCCTCATAACAAGTTTGGCATTGATCCAGCACATTTTCCGCTGAGCGGAAATACAATTACTGCTGGGTCGTGCAGCAGAATTAGCAATGCATCACAACCTGGCATGAATTTACGCCTGACTCCGGCGGTAACACTATTAGCGGCGGCGGGAATAACGTCCTTGCCGCAATGGGAAGCATTGCTGCGCCCATTTTGAAAAACACAATCCATCAAATATCTCCACTGTAAAGACTGGAGGGGGTGCCTGTACTTCTGCTCTCTATATGGTAGAGGAGAGGCACAGAGGACCCCAGCCAAGATTCTCTATTGTGGTAGCAATGGACGAGCAATCAAGGCCTAGCTTCTCAGGAGGTGATGCAGGCTGGTTCTTAAGTACAGTGTAGTCCCCAAAAACCCACAAAGGAATGTCCACACACTGTATTAGTTAAAACACAGTTTTTATAAAATTAAGTTCAAGGTTATGTACACAATCACAATAACTCACTTTGTGCTCAGTAGATCTACAATTGCAAATATATACAGTTCTATGTGGTACCACACTTATTATTAGATTCCATTAAAGTGCATCGACTGTACTCTGGTTAAATGTCACACAAATCAATTAATAAAGGTAACCAACAATAGACATACGAGGAAAAGCAATTGGTTAGAAAAATTGGCAGAATACTGGCCTCTACCGTTAAACACAGTTCTGTGTGGAGATTCCACCACCTGGGCAACCTTTAAAGTAAAGATATATCACAAGCCTAGTCTTTATATTGTTCTATGATTCTTATTTCCTTCTATAATGTTACTACTACCCCAATGTACCTGGAATAGCAGAGTTCGATGACGAGTCGTCGACAGATCCTTCTTGAGCAGCTCCCTTTAAAGCAGGAGCCACAGATCATCGAGATCCCTCAAAGAAAGTGAACTCGGCGTCGAGGCGGCAGCTTCGGTCCCAGTTGTGCTCGTCGACGACGATTCGAAGACATCCTGCAAGAAAGAGGCATGCGAGGCACCTCGATGTCAATAGTTCAGGACCGCAAAGAGTTTGTGAAGAACTGTGGCCCAGCAAGGGAGTTGAGTTGTCCGGCGCATCTACGGTCGTTGGGTGGTGGAAAACCCACCGGCGGATGCTTATCGGTGCGTCAATGGCCTGGCCTTCTCTGGCAGGATAAGGCGGGCAGTGGTGCAGACGAGTGCATCCGTGAATTAAAAGTTCTTAGGCAAAGGAGCGTGCGGCTCCGGTCGTCGGCAGCATGGCGTCAGGCAGTCCCCGGTCTTGGGCAACACAACTTCGATGGGCCTCCAGCGGTCATGCAAACCTGTGAATCCTGGTCGACGACAGTGGACGGAATGTCCGGTGCTTATCTTCGTTCTCCTCAGCGGTCCCTATCTCCGGTAGGCAGCCTTTTTAGGGTCTGACTTCCAGGGAGCTTCGGCAAAGGTTAGCGGTGCTCGATGGTCCCTCGGAGCACGGGAAGAGGGTGCCTTAACAGGCCCTCTCTTGGATCAGTCTCGATGGCTTTCGGCTTTCGGATTTCGGCAAAGGGAGACAACAGTCAACCTTCTTCTTCAGGCTCAGCTTTTAGAATAAGCATCAGTTTCAACTTCAGCTTTTAAACAATTTCTAGCAGTGAGGGGCGCCCAGATACACTAGTTGATCTCCCATTCGTTCTGCTAGGTCACACTCAGGCAACCAATCACTCAAAAGGACATTCAGCAGTCAGATAGCCAATCAGGCATACAGTGCATTCAGGCCATACTCCTCCCTCTCAGACACTCACAACAAGGAATGTGTATTGGGACAAGTACCCAGCCATTCAACACTGCACATTGCATTCATACTAGTTTCAGGCAGGGCTGTCTCGGTCATTATGTCAAACACCAGAAACCAGACATCCACAACAAGAAGTGCATAATGGTCACACACCCAGGGTGTACCCACAACATACAGTCACTGGGAAGGCTCCAGCCAGTCTGGCCTGGACTTCATAACAACACCATATATGGAACTTCCACCCAACAGCCAGTCAGGGGGAAGGGACAGAGTCAGGAAGCAAGAGGCCACAGGGGCCATCTTGTTTCCTATCAGGAATCAACGGATTCCAATGGCAGGGCCTTGATATCCCCAGAATGGGGGATACTCAAAGCACCTGTCAAATTCAGCATGTAGCTGCCACCAGCCCATACCCTGCTCTGTGGGCCACACACAGGTGCCCAAGAACATACACTAGGGGCACAGGGTTGTACCCTCACCCATGGGTGCCATGGGTCTGTACACCAATCCAAAAACAGGAAGAGCTGCACTGCCAGGAGTCCTACATGGACTCCTGGGCAGAAAACAATACAGAACACAAATGAAAAAGGACTACAGGACAAGGACACAGAGGCCCTGTCCCCCCAATGCATTTCCAGCATCACATCCACTTCCTGCAGAAATCCGGACCTGGAACCAAGCCAAAATGTCTCAGGAAACCAATGTTTAGTGAGGGTGAGCTGGTGGTCCTGACCGATGAGGTTGTTACTCACACTGATGAGCTATATGGCATGAGACAAAGAAAAACATCAGCACAGCGCAGGACAGCCATCTGGCATGCCATCATCAGCCATGAGCCAGAAAGTGACTGCTCTGGCCAGCGTCCCGAGTGACAGACAAGACTGTTGCAAATGCTGGAATTACCTCAGGGTCCGGGTGCGTGGACTGGTCTCCCAACACCACGAGGAGTCCCTTGGCACAGGAGGAGGAACTGTAGAGCCACTGGTCCTCACCGCCAGGGAGGAAAAGTGCAGCACAGTGCTGGATATGGAGGGTATTGAGGGAGTCAGAGGTGCAGAGGTGGGTGCCAGCAGCCAGGAGGCAGGAGGGGAGTCAACCCTCCAACCCCCACAGCACAAGTGCATCCACAAATTACAGTCTAGCATAAGATGCCCCAGTGGACAGGGACACATATCAGCAGACCCAGTAGCTGGGCATGCCAACAGGGTGGAGTGAGGGGGTGGCACATAAGTCACCCTCCACAGCAGCAATGAGGCAGGGCACCAAGGGCACCCCTGTGCATCAAAGCAGCAGGAAGGGGCGGTAAGTGACTTATTCAAGTTCCATGCACACCACACCCCTGCTTGTGCACCCTGTGCCAGTGGGACTGTGATGTGTGAGCAACCACGACACCATGCAGCAGTCACACCAGCATGTTGTGTGCCATAGTTGGCTGACCCTGTGTTGGCATGGCAGACAAGACTTATGGAAGCACACGTCCCACTGCACCGTCATGGGCTCAGCTAGTCAATCACTGTAAGACTGCTCTGATCTGTGTGCTTAACTCTCTTCTTTCAGCTCGCTATTCTAAACACTCATCTTTTCTCATTCTTCTCAACCTATCTGCTGCTTTCGACACTGTGGATCACTCTTTGCTCTTGGAATCTCTCTCTTCCTTTGGTCTCAGGGGTTCTGTTCTTTCCTGGTTCTCCTCTTATCGGTCTAACAGAACTTTTTCCGTCTCCTGGTGTGGCAAGACCTTCCCCGCCTTTCCCCCTCGAGTACGGAGTTCCCCATGGGTCGGTCCTGGGTCCTTTTCTATTCTCATTATACACTTCTCAACTTGCTGCCATAATCTCTTCTTTCGGTCTTTCTCACTATTTCTACACCGATGATGCACAACTTTTTCTATCCTTTTCATCCTTCACTCTCAAAATCCACCACACTCTCACAGCCTGTATTTCTGCTATTAAAGCCTGGATGGCCTCTCATTTCCTCACTCTAAATGCAGGGAAGACAGAGTTTTTATTCTTCCCTGCTAACACTCTTCCAACACCCCCTGCACCTCTTATTTCCTTTCCTCCCTCTAGTCTCTCTATTTCTCCTATGGCTTGCAATCTTGGTCTTTATCTTGATTCTGATCTTTCTTTTGCTCTCCACATTTCTATCACCTCTCATTCCTGTCGTTTCCATCTCTATGATATTTGTACAGTTCGTCCTTTCCTCACTTTTCAAGCCACCAAACTTCTTATTTCCTCCCTAATTTTCTCTCGACTATTCTACTGTTCCACCACTCTTTTTGGTCTCCCTAGCTCTCATCTTGACCCTTCAAAATCAATCTATAATTCTTCTGTTTGTCTACTCTGTCTTCTCTCCTATTGTGACTCTATTTCCTCATCACTTGCCTCGCTTGGCTGGCTACCCTTTCACTCCCAACTCAAATTTCATTTTCTTTTCTTAGTCTTCAAATCTCTTTATGGGTTAGCACCTGACTACCTAGCTGCACTCATATCTTTCTACACTCCTTCTCGTCTTCTCCGCTCTTCTTGTTTCTTTAAGCTGAATGTTCCCCATCCGCTATGTGCCCAGTACTGTTTCCGATCTTTTCAGCTTCTTGTCCCCTTACATTGGAACACTCTCCCACTTTCTCTATCACTGTTTATTCTCTCTTTTGTCTCTCTTTGAAAACTCATCTTCTTCATTGCCTCTGATTGCTTGCTACTAGATTTGATGTCTGATATGTACTACCTATCACCATTTTTGTTTTGTTTTTAAATACGTGCAGTGCTTTGGATTAAAGCGATATATAAAATACGATTAAATACAAAATAAAATACATTGTTCACCACAACCCTTGCTGGCTGCACAGCAGTGCCCCATAGAGCCATGCCATTGCCACGGAGTAAGCCACCAGACCCACCCCACAAGCTGAGAGCCACCCAAGGAGGAGATATGGGTGCATGAAGGACCACAAGCATGAATGCCAAAAATGGACACCGTGCTCCCCCACACACAGGTTAAAGAGAAACTGTCCATGTGTCACATAAATACAATCTCCCCCGACCAACCATGCCCATCTGCCCAAATGTGTGGGGTCCCACCCTGTACCATAGCAAATGTGCATTGAATGCCGACACACGTGGGGGAACCATACCTGACAACATTTCCAATGTCCCCTATAGGCACTCACGCATCGCCAGAGGCATACGAGGACGAGGGGGCAGGCTCATCTGGAAGTGGCGCATCCAGGCCCTCAAGGCCCACCATTATCATCTACCACTATCCCGCAAAGGCGCAGCTAGCCCTTGCCAAGGCAAATGTCACGTCATTAGACACAGCAAACCAGCAGGGCCAGGCCAATATCCACCCACAGCCCACCAGAACCACTGCTGGGCCCACTGCACCCACTAACCCAGCTGGAGGGCCTGAAATGGAGGCAACACCTCCAGGCCGTGCGACTGTGGAAACACAGGGGGACACGAGCTCAGAGTCACCTGATGTAGAAGGGCCACAGACCCCTGGGTGCCCTCATCGCTGGCGGCATAGCCCAACCCCAGAAAGCCATGAACGCCAGCAGCATAGCCCAACACCAGAAAGCCCTAATTGCCGCCAGCACGCTCACTCCCGAGAACGGCTCGCCACTGGAAGCGTGCTCACACAGCTGAGCTGGGCGTTGACTATGGCTCCCCTGACGATAGCCCCTGCCCACTGCAGAGCCCCCTCCCATATGGCACTCACCAACAAGCAGCACAGTGCTGCAGAGGCTTTATGAGATGGAGCGGAGACAGAGGGAGATGGAGGCGATAGGGCACACACACTGTCAAGACTTGAAGAACCTCTGCGTTTCCCCTCCTCACCTGAGTCTTCAATGGTCCTTCTTTCTCCTTGTCTTCTTAGATTCTTTGGGCTTCTTCTGGTGTAAATAGGCGCAAGCTCCCTCGGAGGCCACCGTGACCCGTCTAGGAATCTAGGTCAGGGGGAACCCCGAGGAGCAAGCTCCTAAAAAGTGAACGTGAAACTACCTCTCATATCATTCATTGCCATATGTTTAACATTGAACACATTTTCCTAAATAAAAAGAGCATTGTGTGTTTCCCTGAGCTCACCCTGGACTCATTTTAAAGGGGATTAAAGGCCAGTTTTGACCATGTAAAAACAATATTTTTGTGATGTACATAATTTAAGTTGTGATCAAAATTATGATTCTGGCCTTTTTATACATCTGAGGAACTGGAAATATTGATAGAGTGATAGACGGTGAAATTAATGTTGGAAGTATGTATTGTCAGAATTGTAACTATTAAGGCGCAGTCACAAAGTGCAAAAAATGATAGTTCCATCCAGGAAGGGCGTGCCGAAATAAAATTAGTATTTTCCAACTAGTCATAAAATATAGAATTAGAAAGTATATAGTTTCATGTAGTTATATGAAAAATTAGCATAGCTGCCATATTCTTAGATTTTCAGAACCCAAAAAGTTAAAACCCAGCTGTCATTTTTGGATAATGTAGTTTTCCTCCTCCCACAGCTTCCATCATCCATACCTCCCAACTCCTGGCCCTATAAGCAGACAGTGGGTCTCTTGGTGAGAGGTCAAGGGAGAGTGCTAGCCAATTTACCTTGGGAATTATGATAATGTAGGAGTGTCATCAGCCCTATAAGAGGTCAATTTTAAATCAGATCTGGGCTTTTCCACTTTATTCCTGGAGGTAGTATACTGCTGGACGCTTGCGAGGGACACCTAGAAGAGAGGCCACAATCCTTGTAATGGAGAAAGAGAGAGGGAAATCTAGAAGCTAGCTGGGACCTCATCAGAGGAGCGAGAGGAAGTCTGGGTGCAGGAGAAATTCCTTGACTGAAGCCCTTTACCAGATCTGTGCTGTCCTTAGAGGAGCCCTGCTGTTTCCCTTCATGCCACATAATCAAGGCCTCCCATGTCAGTAGATTAATCCAAAAGCCATCAATTCTGCGGCGGGCTACCTGACTTTATCCCTTTTCATAAGTTGGTAAGAGGGTGAAAATTGGCAGGCCTTTGGCACATTGTATTAAATCCAATTGAAATTAATTCCACTATAGAAAATCACCCTAGCCATTTAAATTGAATTGTGTTGGGAACAGCCTGCCTTAATTCTTTCCATTAAAATGTAGGGAGAGGGGAAGCTGTGTGGCTCCTTAGTGCATTGAATTAAGTTAAATCAATTAATTCCCATGTAGGAAATTACGGGATGAGTGTTGTTAGAGTTTGGAACTAACACAGTTCATGCCCAGTGTTTTAGAGCCGGTATAGACAATAAAGACTTGTGTGACTTTCCTTCCAAAACCCCTGACTTCTGTCCAGAAGGGGGGTCCTGAATCCCAAAAGAAGTAATCCTAAAATGCTAACTTTCAAGTGAATTGGGAGGGGGTCAAACACAATTTCCCTTTACTCCCTTGCATCCCAAACCAGAATTACCAAGCATTGCATTTCCTTTGGATGTGTGTTGAAAAAGGATGTTCCCATTGACAGGCTGATTCATGGAATAATTAGCGCGGCGCAAGTGGGCAAAAACGTGCGAATCGCAGTGGAATAGCGAAAATCGCAGTGCAAGTGCGAAAATCGCACGAAAAGCAGCGCACGTCGATTCATGGAAGTCCATGCGCGAGAAAACCAGCGGATGTGCGATAAAAAGTGCGCCGCGCACGTTGGCGCACAGGCCATCTAACAGCGTGCGCCAGGTCACAGCGAAAATCGCACAGGCCACAGCGAAATTCGCACATAGCGTGGCGCACGCAACAAAAGTAGGCGGAACACGGGCGTAACACTCGGAATGGGAAACAACTTGCAAAAACGTGGGCGTCACGGGGAAGTACAGGGCACAAGTGCGCGGAACGCCCACACGCTCGCCTACAACACGTATTCATGGAATAGAATAGGGCAAAAAAGCGCACGCTCAAACCAGCGCACAGGCACAAACACGACCGCCACAAGAAAGCAGGCGGTAGCGTCTCTGCGGCTGTAAGAAATGTGCGCCAAAAGGTGCGCCAACAAATAGCACCAATATACTGCCATGATGAATGTCCTATACTGTGGCCCTCCTGGACAAATGACGTGCAAAGGGGTACCCACAAACACGGACACGCTGACAAAAAATATGTGTGCGTGTATACCGGGGTGCGCGGGAAGTCTCACACGCGATTTGGCCGGGTACGTGGATTTCAGGGGTGCGCGGGAAGTTCCACACGCGATTCCATCAGGGTAGGTGTATTTCAGGGGTGCGCGGGAAGTTCCACACGCGATTCCATCAGGGTACGTGTATTTCAGGGGTGCGCAGGAAGTCCCACACGCGATTCCATCAGGGTAGGTGTATTTCAGGGGTGCGCGGGAAGTTCCACACGCGATTCCATCAGGGTACGTGTATTTCAGGGGTGACCGGGAAGTCCCACACGCGATTACAGCAGGGTATGTGTATTTCAGGGGTGCGCGGGAAGTTCCACACATGATTCCATCAGGGTACGTGTATTTGAGGGGTGCGCGGGAAGTCCCACACGCGATTACAGCAGGGTACGTGTATTTCAGGGGTGCGCGGGAAGTTCCACACGCGAATAGCCTGGGCGCGTGTATTTCAGGGGTGCGCGGGAAGTTCCACACGCGAATAGCCTGGGCGCGTGTATTTCAGGGGTGCGCGGGAAGTTCCACACGCGAATAGCCTGGGCGCGTGTATTTCAGGGGTGCGCGGGAAGTTCCACACGCGAATAGCCTGGCCGCGTGTATTTCAGGGGTGCGCGGGAAATCCCACATGCGATTACAGCAGGGTACGTGTATTTCAGGGGTGCGCGGGAATTTCCACACGCAAATAGCCTGGGCGCGTGTATTTCAGGGGTGCGCGGGAATTATCACACGCGATTTGGCTTGGTACGTGTATTACAGGGGTGCGTGGGAAGTTACACACGCGATTAGGCTGGGTGGGTCCTCACAGGTGTTCCCTGTACACCCTCCACGGCCCCTGCAGGCAGCCCACAAAACAGGGGACTACCCTGCACACCTGCTCATGTCTCCCACCACCCCCACCCCCCAGCATCCAGGGGCAGCCTCCACCAGGCCCCCACCCATGTCCAACCCATGTCTCCCACCACCCCCACCCCCCAGCACTGTGGGGCACCTGCCAGCAGGCCCCCACCCATGTCACCCACCACCCCCACCCCCCCGCCACCAGGGGCACCCTCCACCAGGCCCCCACTCATGTCTCCCACCACCCCCACCCCCCAGCAGTGCAGGGGCAGCCTCCAGCAGGCCCCCACTCATGTCACCCACCACCCCCACCCCCCCAGCACTGTGGGGCACCTGCCAGCAGGCCCCCACCCATGTCACCCACCACCCCCACCCCCCAGCCACCAGGGGCACCCTCCACCAGGCCCCCACCCATGTCACCCACCACCCCCACCCCCCAGCCACCAGGGGCACCCTCCACCAGGCCCCCACCCATGTCACCCACCACCCCCACCCCCCAGCACTGTGGGGCACCTGCCAGCAGGCCCCCACCCATGTCACCCACCACTCCCACCCCCCAGCCACCAGGGGCACCCTCCACCAGGCCCCCACCCATGTCACCCACCACCCCCACCCCCCCCAGTCACCAGGGGCAGCCTCCACCAGGCCCCCACTCATGTCTCCCACCACCCCCACCCCCCCAGTCACCAGGGGCAGCCTCCACCAGGCCCCCACTCATGTCTCCCACCACCCCCACCCCCCACCAACAAGGGGCACCCTCCACCAGGCCCCTACTCATGTCTCCCACCATCCCCACCCCCCAGCAGTGCAGGGGCACCTGCCAGCAGGCCCCCACCCATGTCACCCACCACCCCCACCCCCCAGCCACCAGGGGCACCCTCCACCAGGCCCCCACTCATGTCTCCCACCACCCCCACCCCCCACCATCCAGGGGCACCCTCCACCAGGCCCCCACTCATGTCACCCACCACCCCCACCCCCCAGCCACCAGGGGCACCCTCCACCAGGCCCCCACCCATGTCACCCACCACCGCCACCCCCAGCCACCAGGTGCACCCTCCACCAGGCCCCCACCCATGCCACCCACCACCCCCACCCCCCAGCACTGTGGGGCACCTGCCAGCAGGCCCCCACCCATGTCACCCACCACCCCCACCCCCCAGCCACCAGGGGCACCCTCCACCAGGCCCCCACCCATGTCACCCACCACCCCCACCCCCCAGCCACCAGGGGCACCCTCCACCAGGCCCCCACCCATGTCTCCCACCACCCCCACCCCCCAGCAGTGCAGGGGCAGCCTCCACCAGGCCCCCACCCATGTCTCCCACCACCCCCACTCCCCAGCAGTGCAGGGGCAGCCCCCACCAGGCCCCCACTCATGTCCCCTTGCACCCCCACCCCCAGCAACCAGGAGCAGCCTCCACCAGGCCCCCACTCATGTCTCCCACCACCCCGACACCCCACCATCCAGGGGCACCCTCCACCAGGCCCCCACTCATGTCTCCCACCACCCCCACCCCCCCAGTCACCAGGGGCAGCCTCCACCAGGCCCCCACTCATGTCTCCCACCACCCCCACCCCCCAGCAGTGCAGGGGCAACCTCCACCAGGCCCCCACTCATGTCTCCCACCACCCCCACCCCCCACCATCCAGGGGCACCCTCCACCAGGCCCCCACTCATGTCTCCCACCACCCCCACCCCCCGTCACCAGGGGCAGCCTCCACCAGGCCCCCACTCATGTCTCCCACCACCCCCACCCCCCACCATCCAGGGGCACCCTCCACCAGGCCCCCACTCATGTCACCCACCACCCCCACCCCCCAGCACTGTGGGGCACCTGCCAGCAGGCCCCCACCCATGTCACCCACCACCCCCACCCCCCAGCCACCAGGGGCACCCTCCACCAGGCCCCCACCCATGTCACCCACCACCCCCACCCCCCAGCCACCAGGGGCACCCTCCACCAGGCCCCCACCCATGTCACCCACCACCCCCACCCCCCAGCCACCAGGGGCACCCTCCACCAGGCCCCCACTCATGTCTCCCACCACCCCCAACCCCCAGCACTGTGGGGCACCTGCCAGCAGGCCCCCACCCATGTCACCCACCACCCCCACCCCCCAGCCACCAGGGGCACCCTCCACCAGGCCCCCACCCATGTCTCCCACCACCCCCACCCCCCAGCAGTGCAGGGGCAGCCTCCACCAGGCCCCCACCCATGTCTCCCACCACCCCCACCCCCCAGCAGTGCAGGGGCAGCCCCCACCAGGCCCCCACTCATGTCCCCTTGCACCCCCACCCCCCAGCAACCAGGGGCAGCCTCCACCAGGCCCCCACTCATGTCACCCACCACCCCCACCACCCCAGAACTGTGGGGCACCTGCCAGCAGGCCCCCACCCATGTCACCCACCACCCCCACCCCCCAGCCACCAGGGGCACCCTCCACCAGGCCCCCACCCATGTCACCCACCACCCCCACCCCCCAGCCACCAGGGGCACCCTCCACCAGGCCCCCACCCATGTCACCCACCACCCCCACCCCCCAGCACTGTGGGGCACCTGCCAGCAGGCCCCCACCCATGTCACCCACCACCCCCACCCCCCAGCAGTGCAGGGGCACCCACCACCAGGCCCCCACCCATGTCCCCCTGCCCCCAGGTCCTGACGATACACAATCATGGCAGTAATGGGCAGCATACCCAGCACAAACACCCAGGCAAGGATTGCATCCACCCACATACTGAATGCAATTACATGACACAACCCCAATGGCAAGTATGTAAATGAACACATGTCCATCACACACACATACACAATGGCTGCAAGTGAATGTCAAAACCCATATCATGACATGTATGAAACCAAAGACAAAATAACACAAGTGGAAGTAAAAATAAAAAATGTATTAAAGATTAAAAATAAGTAAACAAATCAAACATACAACTATGTGGATAACAAAATAAATGGTCCATGTCGGAGAACAAAAGTAAAAATCAAAAAAAGAAAAAGGAATACAAAAACAAATGTTGACCAAAGCAATATCAAGTCGAAGGAAAAGAATGAAAAACCATTTCCACATGGTGAACACAATAATGAAAAAAAGAAAATGTTCCTTCAAAAAACAAACTAAATACAGGAATGCACCAGGGTCCATGAGCCCAACACCATAAAGGAAACCTACTACTACCTAATGAAAAAAATATATACAAAAAAGTGGCCATTGTCCGAGCGGTCCAAAATAATAAAAACAAATAAAGGAAACCTAACACTAACTAACTATATAACTATATACAAAGGCAGCGGGCAAGTCCTGCGGCTCACTTGTTGATGTTGCTGGCCAGGGCATCATCGAACTCCATTTCGATGTCCTGGAGGCGGGACTCTGTCCTGGCCCCGAGGTCTCGCAGGGATAACCCCATGTTCAGCTCAAACTCCCTGCGAGCTTCCTCGAGGCACTCAGCCCGCCTCAACGCCCGACGCATGGAGAACTCCGCCCTGACCATGGCGAGCCGCTCCTCTTCCGCCCGCTGCCGCTCCGCACCTATCCGCTGGACCAACTGCTCCCACACGGAAGACACCACCATCCCAGGGTTGCCCTGCCCTCCGGCCGATGCCTGCCCCTCTGATCTTGATGGCCCCGAGCCATGATGCCTCCCACGTCGAGCCCGCTGCTGCCTCCGATGCCACTGCCTCTGCCAGCACGACGGCATCCAGGCTGATGGAAACCACCGACGCCGTCGTGCACGTGCCCTGCCTGATGATGCTGTCACATCTTCCATCTGCTGGGGTCCAGTTGCTGTGTTGTCCACCCCTGCTGGACCTCCGACTCCCAACTGTGGCAGGGATGGGATCCCCACCGAGCTGGCTGCATTGGGCGGGGCAGGTCCACAGGGGGCCCTGGTGGCATCTGGGCTGGAAGACGGCAAGGAGAACGACTGGTGGATAGCCTGCACAGAGGAGGAGAGGGCCGCCACATTGGCCAACACATGCAGGAAACCCCCGAACATGGCCGATCCCAATTGGGCCACGTCGGCACGGTGCACTTCGTGATGACGTGCGTGCTCCTCCCGGGAAGCACGCACTGCATCACGAATCACAGCCGTGCGCATCGCGACCCCAATCAGGACCTTCTCCACACGGCCAGGGGTTCCCACGTCCGCAGGTGGAGGGGAGTCAGGTGACATGGACATCCCCTCTACCTGCGGACGGGCCTGGGACGGGGCATCCCTGCTGGTGCATGGTGGTGCACTCACAGGGTCAGGGACAGCGACATGCACAGGCCCCTCCACGGTGACCTGTGCTGCCTCCTGGCCCTGGACTGCACAACTTGCACCAGCAGGGATGCCCCCACCAGGCCCCATGTGTGCCCCAGTGGCGGCCTCCTCCTCCTCTGTGCAAACCACCAACCTGGATGGCTTCTCACCGTCTCCCACCGTAGCAGGCCCCTGTGGGGGCTCACCCACCCCTTCCGCTGCAGCCGTGGGGGCATCCCCGCCGCCTTGCTCCACAGCGCCGTCTCCGCCCTCTTCTTCACTAGCCGCTGCGTAGAGGGAGACAAAGAACACAAGCATCAGGGTACTGTACAATGGTCCCCTAGACAGGAAGCAATAGCAGATGACCACCACTGTCAAAGTACACTTCCATCATGTCCCTCCACAACACATGGGTCAGTCCAGGCAAAACACACACAGTAACAGGCATGCTGCATGCCATGGACATTGCCATGCATGTCCAATGGACTCTTGAAACATTCAATGATATGGAACTCACATGCATCATGGCTCCTGCCTTTCACATGCACACACTTCACCTCAGTCACATCCATCTGGCCCCAAACACAACAAACACAGCGGATACAAGGGCAATTTGGCTGCTTCACTGAATCTGTGCATTGTCACACACATGTGTCATGCATCCATGGCATGCACAAGTCACAGACACGCAGGTCAGCCACACAGACATGGCTACCACATATGTACCTGGCATCAGCACCCATCCCTCACCCCCACCCATGTCCCGGTACAGAGACTGGCATGCTCTCATGTTCAAAATCTGCATAGGTGTCCCCATGCGGCATTTGAACACGTGCAACAACCATGTGGGTCACACATCACTGGTTGCACATGCATTACCATGATGTCCATGCACACATACATGCATACATGGCCTATGGCACACATACAGGCAAGTATCATAGACCCAGCACACAGCAACATGCCCTGTGTCACACAGTAATGCTTGGACACTTACCGCTCAACTCCAGACGGGCCTCCCTCTCAAGGATCTGGGCGTGGAGCGCTGGGCGTACGCGTTCCAGGACCCTCATCTGGATGGAACTCATGCGGCCCCGGCCCCCCTCCACGAGGCGCCGGGCCTTCACAAGGGTCCTGGACCTCAAGTCCTCCCAGCGCTTCTTGATCTTCAGGACGTTGCGGGTTGCCACCCCCTCCGCGTTGATGGCAACCACACAGTCGGCCCAGATCCTCTCCCATCCATCCTTGCTGGCGCGGGACGATCCAAAGAGGGCATCATACTGCCCCAGGACATGCTCCACCAGGACACCAACTTCGGTGGCAGTGAAGCTGGTGCCCCTCTGCCCCTCTAGCCTGGGGTTGCCACTGGTGCCAGATGTGGAAGTGCCCGACATGGCAACCCCAGAGGCAGGTGTGGGTGGGCAACTGGGTCCTGGGGCTGGGCTGTGGAGCGATGTAATCCCAGTCGGGAGTCTTCAGTTCCAGCAGGGGTGGACACAGCAACTGGACCCCTGCAGATGGCTGATGTGCAGGCACCAAATGGCAGGGCACGGTGGCAGCAGGCAGGCAGGCAGCAGCAGATGGCACGTGGGAGGCTGCTCGGGGCACGGGGGGCAGTAACTCGGCCTTCTGGGCAGGAGCGTGGTCTTCCGTGTGTTTTCGCGTGGCCAGCTTGATACGGAGTGATTTGGCACGTGAAAATTCGGCACGTCAGCGTGAAATCCGAGGAAAGGCCCTTAGCGCATAAGCGCGTAAGCACGCATACGCGATTCTATTGGTCCAGAGTCCCTCAGCGCGTAAGCGCGTATGTGACGTGACCCGCACGGGTGTTCCCCACCCAGCACGTGATGACGGAGCACACGTGTAAATACTGCACGTCAGAGTGTCATCGCGTGTAATTGGACAAAAGTGCGCGTACACGCGATTGGCCTATGTACGTGTATTTCAGGGGTGCGCGGGCACTTACACACGCAAATACGTCAGCGCACCTGTATCCCGTTGTGCGTGTGAATTTCCACACGCTATTGGACTGGGAACTGGATTCCAGGAGTGCGCGGGTCACACGCTCGCCTAGAACACGCGCAAAGCATGAATTTGCGCACTTTAACAATAACAAGCCAGACGCCAGGATGAACATACCGTTCCTAGCAGCAGTGGCAGTGGGCTACCAAAGGAGGAGGAGGAGGATAGTCAGGGCCAGAATATTCACACCCAGAACCAGCCTTTTCGGGATGCCTGATGACCAGGTGTATGGAAGGTACAGGTTTCCACCACACATCATACTGGACCTGGTGAGTGAGTGGGAGGATGACCTCACATCACCCACCCTGTGCTCCCAAGCACTCAGCCCCCTGGAGAAGGTCCTCAATGTACTGCACTTCTTAGCCACTGGATCATTTCAGCGGACAAGTGCCATAGTGGGTGGGGTGTCACAGGCCACCCAGTCACGCTGCCTACACCAGGTCTTGAACATCATCACTGCACGCCCTTCAGTCCGCAGGCACATATACCTGCCCAGAACACCTGCAGAAAGGCATGCTGCCGCCCTGGATTTTTACGGTGTGGCACGATTCCCCAAAGTGCTAGGTGCCATCCACTGCACCCATGTGGCTCTACGTCCCCCCAGGGCATCTGAGCACATCTATAGGAACCGCAAGCACTGGCATTCCATCAACGTGCAGGTAGTATGTAATGCCAAGGGAATCATCACCTCAGTATATGCCAACTATCCCGGCTCCACCCACGACAGCTTCATTTACCGAATGTCCACCCTATGCCGGGACCTAGATGCTGGGCGGCATGGCGATACATGGCTGCTTGTTGAGTATGTATGCCACTGCACATGCATGCATGTTGGATACTGAGCAAGGTCACAACCCCACCAATGATACCAATCACCACCTCCACAGGGGACAGTGCCTACCCTCTCAGCCCCCACATGATGACGCCAATTCGGAACCCCACCACGCCACCCGAGGTAAGATATAACACAGCCCACATTACAACCCGGGGCATAGTGGAGCGCACATTCGGAGTGCTAAAGTCACGCTTTCGCTCCCTTGACCGTTCTGGCGGGCAGCTGTTATACGCTCCCCCAGTAGTGTGCAGGATCATAGTGGCAGCATGTGTCCTGCACAACGTTGCAACACGCCGGGGCCTGGCCGTGGACATGGTGGTGGCCCCACATCCCCAACCACATGCACAGCCGCTGCGCATGGGAGGGGAAAGGGCACGGGGGGAGGCAGCCCGTACACAGCTAGTGGCTAATTACTTCACATAGTAATCACACCCCTATGGACTGCACACTGGCCTGGCACATTCCATCTGACAGTCAATGATGACTCAACCTGACACTGATCCTGAATGTCTGGAGATTCAACCGTGAAAAGCATATCAGCCTGAGATTGTTCACCTGGAAGTGTTACAATGTGTGCATCCCTACCCACACACACCACCAATGCAGTGTTGTGAAGAAACACATTCAAGCAGCTAAAATGAATACCCACTTGCTAAATGCAACAAGAGGACAGTGCCATGTCACCCAACCCATCCCCAGCACCGCCACACAACACACCGTGCCATGTCATGCTATGTGCAGGTAAACAAAGTAATCCCCACAACATGACAAGTGTTGCGATGTACAGTGTCCCCAATTGAAACTTGCTACACCTGAAATACTCACTGTAATGCAGGACCAACAACAAACTTGAGCAGGTACTACCATTGACATGACTTCACTAATGTGATGTATCAGTAGTCTCACCACCTGGAAATGCCTGCACTCCCACCACTTCCAACTGAACAGTGTTGGCGCCATGTAGAGTTGTAGGTGCACTGCTGCCAACAAGGACCCCATCTCCAGACTAGAGGGCCCTGTGTAGACATGAGGTAGGGACCTGCAAATTGGGAGGCAGACACAGATGATGAGTTACACATCAATGCAACATGCAGTGTACAACACAACAGCAATATGCACTAGGAATGTATACACAGTATTGACTAGACTACCCACACATGTAGTGGGAGTCCAATGTCACCATGTACTTCAATGTCACTTGGGCACACCCTTTGCAAGCCCATGGAAACGGGAAGCAGGAGGGGTGTGTGTGACTCAAACCCAGGCATCTGAACCTAATACATGACAAGCCTGCATGTGCCCAGCCACAATGCAGCGTATGCCCACAGGAACCACGGAAGCCGACGAATTGTCCCAAAAAAATTGGGAAAAATATAAAATTAAAAATAAAAATAAAAATAAAAATAAAAATTAAAAAAAATCAAAAATGGCCATTAAAGGGCCTGGGGGGGTTGGGGAGGCCACCCAGGAGGTCTGAGGTCAGGGTGCACACCAAAACCCACCTGTGTGGATCCTGGGAAAAAAAAACACCTCCATGGGCTCATGGCCCACACGGCTACCCTATTGTGGGAGTATCACTGCTGTCGCTATTATCACCCTGTGCAGCTGCATCCGGAGGTGGTTGCACTATGGGAGGCAGCCCACGCAAGGCCCTACTCTGTTCCTCCCTGGCTGCAAGCATGCGGGTGTGGTAGGTCTCGTTCTGGAGGATGAGAGTGCGGAGGTCCCCATGCAACAACTCACGGGATGCCCGGACCTCCGCCCTCATTGCTTGCATCTCAGCTGAGAGCGTACGGGTGAGACACTCCAGCTGCTGTTCTGTCCTTTGGTGTGTTGAAGCCTCAAGCTCAACAAGAGTCGTCCTGAGTTGATGTAGCTCCTGCCTCAGGGCTTCCCTGTGGCCCTGGGACTCTTTGGAGATGGCCTCCTGCAGAGTCGCCAGTGCCGCCCGCCTGTCCCTGTTGGACGCCAACATGTCCTCCCTGTGTGACTGGCAGATGGAGTTGGTTGCCTGCTCTAGTCGCTCCATCAGCCTTTCAGGGGGGACAATGGAAGTGGCCACCCTATCCATGGCCTGAGCCATCATCTCGGATGATGCTGCCTATTGAGTAGCCATACCGTAAATGGATTGCTCCCATGCGGTATTGCCAGGTGGCGTACGGCCACCACGTCGGCGGGCACCACACCTGTCTGGGGCAAGGCGGACTGCGCCTTGCTGTGCCGGCACTGCCTGAGGCTGCAGGACTGCATTCCCCCTCTGATCTGCTGGCCCAGGAACAGGATCAGATGTCGCGGAGTGTGACCCTGCATCCGTAACCACCAAAGGCCTAGCTGCCAACACTGACATCCCCATTGAGGGTTCTGACCCTGGTGCAGGTGGGTGGGACAGAACAGAATCCCTCCCTGGAACACTCACCTGCGACGGCACGTAGGTCTCATCATCCGAGTCAACAGCTGAGTACAGCTCAGGAGAGGTGCAGCCAGAGACACCCCTTGAGAGCACGACCTGCAGCACTTGTGGGTTCTCACCCACCAGCATACCACGTCCCTCACTGGTGGTTGGTCGGCCCTCGGACCCCTCCTGGCTCTGCACCATCTCCACAACCCCAGCAGTATCAGGTGCGTCTTCCCCTGCAATGACATAATGACAAAGAAATGGAAACACGCATTAGCACCATGGCACACAATGAGGGCTGAGAAGCAAGAGAACCAGTACTTGATTGACACATGTCCCACATGACTAAGACCCTCCCATGCATGCACCCTCACTGCGTATGAAGGGCAGGCAAATGGCACACACTCATGACACAAAGATGGAAGATGAACACATTTTCTGCATGCTGCCTGGCAGTGGCATCACACATTGGCCTGTGATTGCCAGGTGACACACACATGCCATCACACAGCTGGCATGTACCATTGCTATTGAGTGTAGATGGAGAGGAGGGCAGCACTTATTCATTCAGTCCAGTTCCCGCATGCAATAGCTTTTCTAATTCAAACAGGTCTGATTTTTCACCTGGAGCTGCCAGTCAAATATGGTCCAATTGCACAGGGACATGTGTGAACATATGATATCCAGGTAACAAAGTCACTCCACTTTACCATAGCCATGCCAGACATGTGACCAGAGGACTGAGGAATGCCTAGTATAAGTGGTGGAATGCAAACAATCTGTCTGATTGAACATAGAAAAATAATCAACAATGTTGTGGCAAGGTGACACTACAAGGGCAACTGGGGTGCTGTTGGGCTAGATGTCTACTGTTGGCAGAAGGGATACTGCAATGGCCAAATGCAGCTGCGCAGGATGTATTGCATGAAGCACATGGCTGACCCATACGACTCAGGCGCACACACTCTCACCTGGCACACAAACAGATGCCCTCAAACACACCATGCACATGGATGACACACACATGCATGTGCACTCACCGGACAATGCCTCGTAATCAGGCAGATCTCCCACGCCTTGGATCTGTTCCTCCGTGACGTAGGTCCCAGCGACTGACTCATGTGGAGTGAGTTCCATGTCTAATACTGGAGACCCACCTCCAGTCACTAGAGTTGCGGCATGACTTGAGGCCAGCTTCTTCTTTGCCCTGCGCTTTAGGTCATTCCAGCGCTTATAGCAATCATTGGCTGTGCGCCTCACGATTCCAAGGGCACTTACGATGTCCGCAACGGTCTGCCAGTGTGCCTGGCGTTGTGCAGGTGTGGTCTTGGATCCTGCAACAATGACCATCTCGTTATCATGTCCGGACACATACTCGACAAGTGCATTCAGTTCGTCATCCGTGAAGCTGGGCTTCCTGGACGGGCCGAGCTGTGTAGCCGTGTCTGGGGCATCAGCCTGTGCCGGACGAGCACTCTTCCTCTTCCGCTTGGAAGGTGGTGGTGATCCTGAGTGTCCTGCGCCGCTCTGGACACTAGGGGCAGGAGCCCTGGTGGGCTCTGTATCAGGTGTGTGGGATTGCACACTCAGCATGGGAGTTGGTGCAGGCATTGGCTCTAGTGTAATGGTGTCAGGGGGAATGTCAGCAGGATGGACTAGGACCGACACTTTCCTGGCTGGGTGTGTGAGAGCTGGGGTGGATGGAGCCGCAGCTGCCCCTGCAGCCTCTCCCCCCTGCCTACTTGGGGCAGCAGATGACCTTGCTGCCCCAGATCCACGTGGCATGATGGCATCAACGTGCACCAGCGCACGTGTCGTAGCCCTGCTGACCTGGAAGTCAGCCATGGAGTCAGCCAGGTCTGGTGCCACAATGGGCTGGTCCAACAAGGGCTGAGCATGGATGGTGTCAGCCACATCAGCCTCAACGGGAGGGGGGGAGGGGGGGAGGGGGGGAGGGGGGGGATTATGGGTGCCCTTGACTGGTCCTCCACACATGGGGGGACAGGCTCACCCTGCAAGTTACGACCACGTCCCCTACCGGATCCACCACGGCCACCACTTGTGGCTCTTCCACCTTTACCACCCTTACGGAATCCTCGCCTCCCAGCCATGGCACTGATATTAATGTGTGTATGGGAGTGGATGTAGACTATTGTCCTGGGCAATTGGGGGTCAAAGGGGTTGGGTACCAGATGGTAATTGTACCCTAGTGCTCTAGCAAGGCTGAATGTAACCCCTGGGGAAAGATGACGGGTCACGCAACGCACAGGAGGCCCAAAAAAGGGAGATGACGTGCACGCAACCCCTCCTAGACCACGTGTGCAGAAAGAAAAACCTGCACTACGCTGTGGCACCCAGTTACACAAGAATTAACGTATGCGTGTCACACGCAGCCTAGAATGACCTCTGAAGGGGTAGGCTACACACGGGGAAAGCACAGAAGTTAGATACGTGCGTGACTCACCGTCTGCCAGGTAAAAGAGCGTGAAAAATGAGCGCGTTTGGTTGGCAACACCCCCGCCAAAAGAAGATTTGTACGCTGTCTGAGGAGACAGGACAACAGTAGAAGGGGACACTGTTTGAGGGAACAGGCCCAGGTAAACCAGTACAAGAGAAAAAAGAGAAAAAGCTGTCAGAGGTAACAGGGAGTACGAACTGGAAACGCCGTGAAGTAAATCACGTGTGAAACGACAAGAAGTACAGAATTCACCCACTCGCTCTCCACGAAAAGCACGTACAAGGAAATGGTGTTCTACACGTACCTTATATACAGGCCTACACGTACAGCGTCACTTACGCGGCGTGTACGTGCTAGGGCCATTGCCACCAATCACACGCTTTGTCACTTCTGCGTGTAGGTCCTTTTTCACCAATCACACGCTTTGTCACTTCTGCGTGTAGGTCCTTTTTCACCAATCACACGCTTTGTCACTTCTGCGTGTAGGTCCATTTTCAACTATTACACGCTTTGACACTGGGACGTGTCACGCAACATTTTCCTACGCGTGCACGTCGATTTACACGCAGACGTGTTTGATTTTCGCGTGCAAAATCACTCGTATCAAGCTGGCCACGCGTTCACACACGGAAGACCACGCTCCTGCCCAGGGGGCCAAATTACTGCCCCCCAGAGCCCTGAGCACGCTCCCACCTGCCATCTGCTGTTGCCTGACTGCCTGCTGGCCACGTGCCCTGCCATTTGCTGCCTGCACATCAGCCAGGGGTGCTGTTGCTGTGACCACCCCTGCTGGAACCAAAGGCTCCCGACTGCTTTTCCGTCGCCCCACAGCCCTGCCCAAGGACCCAGTTGCCCACCCACTCCTGCCTCTGGGGTTGCCATGTCGGCCACTACAACAGGTGGCACCAGTGCCAACCCCCGGCCAAGGAGGCAGAGGGGCACCAGCTTCAGTGCCAGGGAAGTTGGTGTCGTGGTGGAGGCTGCCCCTGCACTGCTGGGGGGTGGGGGTGGTGGGAGACATGGGTGGGGGCCTGGTGGAGGCTGCCCCTGCACTGCTGGGGGATGGGGGGTGGGAGACATGGGTGGGGGCCTGGTGGAGGCTGCCCCTGGTTGCTGGGGGGTGGGGGTGCAAGGGGACATGAGTGGGGGCCTGGTGGAGGCTGCCCCTGCACTTCTGGGGGGTGGGGGTGGTGGGAGACATGGGTGGGGGCCTGGTGGAGGGTGCCCCTGCACTGCTGGGGGTGGGGGTGGTGGGAGACATGGGTGGGGGCCTGGTGGAGGCTGCCCCTGGTGGCTGGGGGGTGGGGGTGCAAGGGGACATGAGTGGGGGCCTGGTGGAGGCTGCCCCTGCATTGCTGGGGGGTGGGGGTGGTGGGAGACATGGGTGGGGGCCTGGTGGAGGCTGCCCCTGCACTGCTGGGGGGTGGGGGTGGTGGGAGACATGGGTGGGGGCCTGGTGGAGGCTGCCCCTGCACTGCTGGGGGTGGGGGTGGTGGGAGACATGGTGGGGGCCTGGTGGAGGCTGCCCCTGCACTGCTGGGGGGTGGGGGGGTGGGAGACATGGGTGGGGGCCTGGTGGAAGCTGCCCCTGGTTGCTGGGGGTGGGGGTGCAAGGGGACATGAGTGGGGGCCTGGTGGAGGCTGCCCCTGCACTGCTGGGGGGTGGGGGTGGTGGGAGACATGGGTGGGGGCCTGGTGGAGGCTGCCCCTGCACTGCTGGGGGGTGGGGGTGGTGGGAGACATGGGTGGGGGCCTGGTGGAGGCTGCCCCTGCACTGCTGGGGGTGGGGGTGGTGGGAGACATGGGTGGGGGCCTGGTGGAGGCTGCCCCTGGTGGCTGGGGGGTGGGGGTGCAAGGGGACATGAGTGGGGGCCTGGTGGAGGCTGCCCCTGCACTGCTGGGGGGTGGGGGTGGTGGAAGACATGGGTGGGGGCCTGGTGGAGGCTGCCCCTGCACTGCTGGGGGGTGGGGGGATGGGAGACATGGGTGGGGGCCTGGTGGAGGCTGCCCCTGGTTGCTGGGGGGTGGGGGTGCAAGGGGACATGAGTGGGGGCCTGGTGGAGGCTGCACCTGCACTGCTGGGGGGTGGGGGTGGTGGGAGACATGGGTGGGAGCCTGGTGGAGGCTGCCCCTGCACTGCTGGGGGGTGGGGGTGGTGGGAGACATGGGTGGGGGCCTGGTGGAGGCTGCCCCTGCACTGCTGGGGGGTGGGGGGTGGGAGACATGGGTGGGGGCCTGGTGGAGGCTGCCCCTGCACTGCTGGGGGGTGGGGGGGTGGCAGACATGGGTGGGGGCCTGGTGGAGGCTGCCCCTGCACTGCTGGGGGGTGGGGGTGGTGGGTGACATGGGTGGGGGCCTGCTGGCAGGTGCCCCACAGTGCTGGGGGTGGGGGTGGTGGGTGACATGAGTGGGGGCCTGCTGGAGGCTGCCCCTGCACTGCTGGGGGGTGGGGGTGGTGGGAGACATGAGTGGGGGCCTGGTGGAGGGTGCCCCTGGTGGCGGGGGGGTGGGGGTGGTGGGTGACATGGGTGGGGGCCTGGTGGAGGCTGCCCCTGCACTGCTGGGGGGTGGGGGTGGTGGGTGACATGGGTGGGGGCCTGGTGGAGGGTGCCCCTGCACTCCTGGGGGTGGGGGTGGTGGGAGACATGGGTGGGGGCCTGGTGGAGGCTGCCCCTGGTGGCTGGGGGGTGGGGGTGCAAGGGGACATGAGTGGGGGCCTGGTGGAGGCTGCCCCTGCACTGCTGGGGGGTGGGGGTGGTGGGAGACATGGGTGGGGGCCTGGTGGAGGCTGCCCCTGCACTGCTGGGGGGTGGGGGGGGTGGGAGACATGGGTGGGGGCCTGGTGGAGGCTGCCCCTGGTTGCTGGGGGGTGGGGGTGCAAGGGGACATGAGTGGGGGCCTGGTGGAGGCTGCCCCTGCACGGCTGGGGGGTGGGGGTGGTGGGAGACATGGGTGGGGGCCTGGTGGAGGCTGCCCCTGCACTGCTGGGGGGTGGGGGTGGGGTGGTGGGAGACATGGGTGGGGGCCTGGTGGAGGCTGCCCCTAGTTGCTGGGGGGTGGGGGTGCAAGGGGACATGAGTGGGGGCCTGGTGGAGGCTGCCCCTGCACTGCTGGGGGGTGGAGGTGGTGGGAGACATGGGTGGGGGCCTGGTGGAGGCTGCCCCTGCACTGCTGGGGGTGGGGGTGGTGGGAGACATGGGTGGGGGCCTGGTGGAGGGTGCCCCTGCACTGCTGGGGGTGGGGGTGGTGGGAGACATGGGTGGGGGCCTGGTGGAGGCTGCCCCTGGTGGCTGGGGGGTGGGGTGCAAGGGGACATGAGTGGGGGCCTGGTGGAGGCTGCCCCTGCACTGCTGGGGGGTGGGGGTGGTGGGAGACATGGGTGGGGGCCTGGTGGAGGCTGCCCCTGCACTGCTGGGGGGTGGGGGGGTGGGAGACATGGGTGGGGGCCTGGTGGAGGCTGCCCCTGGTTGCTGGGGGGTGGGGGTGCAAGGGGACATGAGCAGGTGTGCAGGGTAGTCCCCTGTTTTGTGGGCTGCCTGCAGGGGCCGTGGAGGGTGTACAGGGAACACCTGTGAGGACCCACCCAGCCTAATCGCGTGTGTAACTTCCCACGCACCCCTGTAATACACGTACCCAGCCAAATCACGTGTGATAATTCCCGCGCACCCCTGTAATACACGTACCTGGCCAAATCGCGTGTGATAATTCCCCCGCACCCCTGTTATACACGTACCTAGACAAATCGCGTGTAGAACTTCCCGTGTACCCCTGTAATACACGTACCCAGCCAAATCGCGTTTGATAATTCCCGCGTACCCCTGTAATACATGTGCCCTGGCTAATCGTGTGTGAGACTTCACACGTACCCCTGTAATACACGTACCCTGGGCAATCGCGTGTAAAACTGCCCGCGTACCCCTATAATACACGTACTCTGGCTAATCGCGTGTAAAACTTCCCCCGTACCCCTGATATGAATGTTACCCGCTTTGCGTTCCTTGTTTGGCAGCCCTGTAAACTGGTCCAGGGTTAGCGCAGCCCTTTGCGATGATTTCGCGATTTTGATGGCTTTTCCTTGCGCGAGGGCGTTCTTGGGGGCGTTACTGGTGCTGCTGCAGGGTCGCTGCGATACTCTGCGCCACGGCTGGTTTGGGAGTCTAAAATCCATGAATACGCTGTGCGCGGAAATCGGTTTTAGCGCACGTGCCTGGCGCAGACAATCGCACGCGGACACTCTGCTCCAGCCGCTTGCGACACTTTTCTGCGAAATTCTATGAATTACCCTGTGAGTTCCTTTTCCCAACCTTGCCTTTCAAATAAAAGCATAGAAAACAATTTCCCCATTTGCGTTCCTTTTCCAAACTTTGCTTTTCAAATAAAGCCAAAACGTTTTCCCCATGGCGTTGCTTTCTCAAAAAATGGCCTTTCTAAAAATAAAGCCAAAATTAGTTTTTGATTGCATTGTGAAGGTTTTCTATTGGTTAATTTGCAAGAAATATGATATAAATTGTGACTGCCAAATTCCAAATGTTATCTGTGTTGTTGTTCTGATATTGTATAGTGCCACAGCATTGGTGGTTGATGTTGGTTGCTAGTCTTCTTCGTCAAACCTTAAATAAATATATATTCTTACTATACACAGGCCTGGTTCCTCGCACATTGGTGGTACAGAGGGCACTTGTTGGGGTTGGTGCGACATGGGTTGGTAGCCTCACTAAAGTTGAATCTGTGTAAGCACATTGGGTGCATGGAACCTTGCTTGGGGGGAAAGGAACTCCCTGAGTTGAGTGTGACCACCTAATATAATGCGACAAAGCTGGAGGCTCATGGCCAGGGTTTGGTTGAGAGTCTTCACTTGTGACAGTGCAGAAGCAGCAGACTATTCGTTTGGGTGTAATTGCATTGCAGTAGATAGGAAGTTGTATTTGCATTGTTTAGGTGCCACTCAGACCTGTACCCTAGGTTACAGGGCAGTGTATCGATAAAACAGTATTGATTTTTGGTTGTCATTGTGAGTGGAAACTAAGCAGGAACCGGGTTGAGATTTTTGCCCTTGCAACAAGAGTATATCAGGTGCAGAACACATTTCAGAATGAGCACCATAGAAATCAATGTGGCCAGTGAGCACCTCCTGTCCAAATTGTTTATTAAAGGTGAATGGATAGAACAAGAGCATGAAATGTGGGACGCCAGAATGAAGCAGGAGGTTACCTCTGCAAATGTTGACATGTGGCAGGAAAATGGGCTGTTGCATCAGGCACTGACAAACTTTAACATGACACAGACCAGCAAAGATGAGCAAAATAAAATTGCTCAGCTCACAGCATACATGCATTTTCATATGCTGATCATGGAAAAAAGACAGCAGAATAGTGTGACCTCTGTGCAAAACCCAGCTGAGCTTTTGAATCAAGTCCAGAAAGAACTGAAACAATTAGAGGCGTATTGCAACAGAGCCAAAACTTAGAAAATGTTATTGAACAGCTAAAAAGGAGTGAAAAACACAGCAGCAAGAAAATAGAGTGCAAGAGGCTCAATTTTCGGATATAGAATGTGTTGAAAATCTGAGCGCAAATCATTACAAATTTAATGAGCATGTTGTTCATAATACAGCCTACTTAGAGGACATTTTCACATTTAAAGCACAGGTTAAACAAATTAAAGCTGAAAACAGCCAGTTCATTATTAAGGAGGTTAATTCTCATGGTGAATTCGATCAGATGCACCAAAATCCGAACACATTGAAAGGGCAGAGAGAACAGTTGAGGTAAGAAAATAACAAATGAAGTCAAGAGAATAGTGCCCTGTTTTGGGAAATGCATCAGTTAAGTGTGGATGTGGAGAAAAGTGAGTTACGTTCTTAGGAACTGAGTGACATGAGGCTAGAAAATGCAAAATGAATGCAACATGTGAGGCAAGTAGAGGTTGACCTAGATCAGCAACACAGGCCAAAATTGCACAAGAGGAGGAGATTAGTCTCCTGAGGAAGAAACGCTCTGAATATGCGCAGACAATGCAAGCCTCACAGAAGAAGGAAAATGAGTCCCATTGTGAAGAGAACAAGGGACTAAGAGAACAATTAATGGTGCAAAGTAAAGTGCTAAAAGCCACTGAAGCACTGGTGTCAGAATTAAAAACTCAGGTCTCTGCATACCAGTAAGAGATAGGGACTGAGAAAAACAAATGTGAGAGGTTGGAATGTAAAATAGCCAAATACAAACAAGCTTTGAGGCACCCGACCAGTCAGGGTATGGAAAAGCGTCCTCCGATTATGGATTGATGACCTCTCTACGAGGGACCTCAAGCCAACTCACCACCTCCTATGTACAGAGTGCAGCTGACTTCACACATACTGCTTCTCAAGAACAGGGAAGCATGAGTCACCTGGACTCACCCAGGCACAGCCAAATTGAGCCAGAAGGCCAGTCCTGATCAGATATTGATGAATATTCATCTCTGCCAAGCAGAAGGGAAGTTGGCTGGACCAGTGGCCTCTGGGAGTTTAAAATACCCTGGGAGGTACTTCTGACCAGGAGGGCTCCTATGATGAAAAGATCAGGGAGTTGGACTAACAGAAAATGAAGTTACAAAGGGACCACCTAGTCTGCTTTGCAGACAGAGAACAACCAGTCTAGGTCTCAAAACAGCATCTTAAAAACCTCCACAATCAGGCAGGTGGGGGGAATTCCCCACCATACCCAGAAGGAGGGATGAGGAGGATGAGTACTTCCCCATGCGAAAAGGGTTGCACAAGGGAAATTACCTTGAGAGCCTACAGCACCACAGGGGAGAAGAGTCCAGACCCCATCATTCTGGGAGGTTTTCCCAGTCTCATAGAGGTGGTGGGCACCTAGAGGACAGGGAATGGACCACCAGTAGGAGCAGCTCTGAGTCAGAGGGTGAGTAGACTCAGGTGCAGTGCAAAAGAAAGTATTCCAAACAGAAGAGAGGTCTTGTTAAAGACCCAATTCGGCAGGTAAAGGCCATATAGAGCTTTATGACTCCCTACCATAAGAACACCAAATATTCAGTATGGGAGCATCTAGGGTTTTATGACCAAATGATGACTTCATTTGGTATTAAGAATGATAGAAATTCCATGGAGTTTGTCAAATGGACATTTCCCCCTGAATACTCCAGCTTCTTTGCAGGGCTGAAGAACCAAGATCACCAAAAATGGTCCACCTAAAAGACAGCCATTTTAAAACACTTCTCCATTTATTGAAATCCTCAGGAGGCCCGCAAGGTGGCGCACAACCTTCACTGTGGGGAAGACCAAGCGCCTAGAGAGTTTGTGCTGGAGAGGAAGTGAGCATTTGCACAGACCTCTAGGCGGATGAACACCAATAGCCGGGAGTTCATCAACACATAAATCAATGCGCTCCCGAAATACATTATGACCCAACTAGTAAGGGATTTCCATGAGAGTAGGACCCAGGATTGGGTGACAGAACAGGCCACCCAGATGTATGAGGTCCAAAAGCCCTATGAAAACAAAAACAACCCTAAAACCCCCAAACCATCAAACACACTCGCTGCTGCAAAGGTAGCAGTGGTAAAAAATACCCCCACATTGGAGTTGGAGACGGGGGGCCTAAAAATACTCCTCCCACCAACAAGCAGAATGAGAGCCAGAGGAGACCCTCAGATGTAGCCCAATTGTGTGGTAGCCAGGCAGGGTACCAGATCAATGCTCCATCTGACCCTGCCACCTATATCAGTCCAAGGTACAAGGGTAACAGACCCATCCTGGGGTATGTATGGACTCCCCCAGCACAAGGGGGATCCAATCAGGTAACTACTGCCCCAGGAAACCTCCCTCAAAACTTCCCACAGGAGCGAAGAAATACTCCACCCCCCAACCTAAGTTTCTTCCCCAGATACCCTGCAAACCCTAGTTTCCAGAACAATCCTCCTCTCTCTCCCCGCTTTCAGGACAATAGATTCCTGAATCAAGGAGAAGGGAGACCTAGGATGGAAGGTTATCAGGGAATCTCCCAGTACTCAAGCCACTCTGGGAGAAAGGACAGCTATCCTTTCCGGGAGCAGCAAAGGTATGACTCAAGACCTCCCTACCAACCAGAAACAAATATCACAACTGGAGTGACAAGTCCAACAACTAACTCAAGACCTGGATTGCATATTGAGGGCTCAGCAGAACCCTCATTTGGAAACTGCTGCCCAGAATACCTCCACACCCGGGTCTGGTGCCCCGGAGCAATGATGGGAATAAACCTCTGACAACCAGCAGGTTCCAGAGGAGGGGTTCCAGGTGGAAGGGAGATGCAAAGCCTTGGAGGAAGCTTCCTTTCTCACCGGAACAAACCCCCTGGAAACTTCTGAACCTGAACTCGAATCTTCTACCCACGTAAAGCTGAACCAAAAGAATAGAGGGTAAGTAGGAGAAATTGAAAGCAAAAGAATACCCACTTTGTGGAGGAAGTCTGCATCATCCTTTTTGAAGGAGACGAATCCCTGGAGGATTCAGGAAAGAAAGTCTTCTCTTTCAGGGATGGAAGGAACCCTCCCAAGGAAAAATGGGTCCCAAAAGACCCTGATTTAGACTGGGTAAGTATGGAGACTGATCCAGAGCAACAGATTTTTAAACCCCAACAAGGTCACCCAGATGAACCTGAAAGCACTGAGGTATCCTCCACCCAAAAAGGTTCAGGTAATTGGCTTCAGGAAAAGGGGGGCAGCAAAGAATCGGGGAAAATGGAGACTTCCCAATCCCACTTGTTTGTGGGTGCAAACTCTTGTTTACAGATTGCTGGACTCCGACACAGAAAACTGCCCAAGATCACACAGTGTCAGAGTTCAATATAAAAAAGTTGACTGACAAGCTGGCACAGAATGCACATTTTCTTTGCCGCCTTGAGGACAGAGAAGAAAGACTTTATGCTTCTGTCAAGGTACAGGGTCAGTGTGCATTATCAGCATTGGTGGATACTGGATCCCAAGCCACCCTCCTGTCCAAAAAGGCCTTGTAGCAACTAAATTCAGGAAGGGGGGGGAGAGTCACCAAATTCCCCTCACTTCCTGGACAACTCCAAAACTTCAATGGGAATTATATTTCTGTCAAAGGGACTGCAGATATGGAGATAAAAATTAGGCAACATAGGGTGAAACACCCAGTGGTAGTCGTCACTCCAGCAGGCACACCTTGTCTACTGGGGAATGACTTCCTTCAGAGGTTATCACCCCTGACTGACTGCATGAACAAGGTCCTCTGGACGCAGACTAACAAGCCAATAAAATTAAAATGAAGTACAAGTTATGTGAGTTTGAATGGCACATGTCACATGATTGAACAGTCGTCTGACAAAATAGAATTCCATTTTAGGATCAAGTCCCAGACATCCCTGTCATCTCTGTAGAAGAACAAACTGGTGATTGGAACCCTTCTCCATTTTTGAAAAATCAACCTCCCACCCCATTTTAAGTGGCCTTCCACACTGGAGGGAAATACTCTGAAGTTTTATACCAATCTACAATAAGAGGGAAACCCAAATCCCATGATGAAAGATGATGAAAAACCAGCTCAAAGTTTGACCGACATCCAGATAAAGGGTGAAGAGCTGTTCTTCCCCATTCAGGTAAATGAAGGTGAAGAGCCTGTTCTCACCACAGTATGTCTGAACAACAGAAGAAGCTTCATCAGAGAAGCATTATTCAGGAAACTCCCAAAAGATCAAACCATTCCCACATTTAAATTGATTGATAAGTGGTAAATGGGCCAGGAAACTCCAAATTCCAAAATTCTCCTGCCTAGCAGCTGTATGCTAAACATTTTCATTGGCAACAAAAGCATGGAACATAATTGTTGGGTTGTGAGAGATGTCCCCTCGACCTTTTACTTAGACATTGACATTCTCAATTGATTTGCAATTAACTTGGACCTAATTAATACTATATAATTCTGTATTGTGATTAAGTTCATTTAGAACTTTACACAAATGAAGAAATGGAGAAAATTCAATACAAATACAAGTATACATACAAATACAAGTACAAGTGCAAATCAGATCGACAGAACAGTTAGTCAATCAGTGTAAACAATTACATTTTGAGTTCAATTTAAGTTCAGCTTAAATTCAGTCAAAACCTAGTTCAAGTCAAACTAAACCAAACCAAATAAAATAGATGTAAAAGAAAAAATAAGAAGAAAGATATAGTAAAGAAACAAATCATTCACATAGTCAATCATGTAGCAATTTCAAACAACAAAAACATAAAAGACAAATAAAAAATAATATTGCATAATTAATTCAACGTTTAGGTTAAAACGTGACTTAATGATAATCAATTTATCAAGACAAATCAGACATCAAATAAGTCCACCAAGATCATAAAATCCATGAATCTATAAATCTTTAAAATCTTTAAGCATAAAGCACACATTCCATTCCATACCTAATTAATAACAAAGCCTGGTCCCGACTGGTGGGTAACACCATGGGCTTTGACATCACTGAGAAAGCATTCCGGTCAGCTCAATTGCTGCCGTATGTGGTTGAAGTTCAAGTGAGAGAAGAGGTTACCATTCCAGGACAGGTGCGACAATTGAAAATTCCCCTAAAAATTAAGCGAGGACAGTACCTCAAAAACAAGGACTCCTTTATAAATCTGAATTATCATCTCCAACAGCGAGGTTTGTATTTACATCTGACACCCCTAGTTAACCTAGAACACAACACCATTCGAATATTGGTGGACAACAGCGACTCTCGAAGTATCATTTTGGGCGCAGACACCTTTATTGGAATGGCGGTTGATGCCCATTATTATTTTATTGATTTAGGTAATGAGATCATTGGACCAATTCCAAATGACTGCTTCCAGATCAACAATGGTATGCCTCTGGAAAAGATTTTCACCAGGCAAGGGGGAAATTTCTTGGTGTACTTTTCTGGGAATTTCTTGGTGTACTCTTCTGCCCTTATGGTGTGGAAGAGGTTACCTGTGACATCAGGAAGGATGAGGTGGTATTCCAAGTCCACAGTGACTACCTTCCATCTTTGGAACCTCAAGTCCAGGCCAACACCGTAACAAGAGATCTCACCACCCAACTGGAGGATACCGCCAAAATTGCCAAGCCTGAGGTCTTTCCAGATTTTAAGCAGATGGTCGGAGAACAAATCAATCTTGCTGATGCCTTAGAGACAGAGGAGCAAAAACAGAAGCTGAAACAGGTGTTTCTGGATTTTCAGGATATCTTTGCAGTGGATTAATATGATTGTGGACGCACAGAGATACATTCAACCACCATACCTACGGACTTCGAGATGGCTCCAGTATTTGTGAAGCAATATTGGTTACCTTTCTCATCTATGGAGTCACTCACAGAGATTATTAAAAACTTAGCATCCTTCGGGATAATTCATCCAATCGACAGTATCTTCAACAAGCATGCACCGAGGATACTCAAACCCAATGGCCAATGGAAATGTTGCACAAACCTAACAGAGTTAAATAAATGGGTTCACATGTCAAGATGGCCCATTCTCTACATCGATCAGGGACTGGCCTAGATCCAGGGGTCAAAGGTGTATACCACCATTGACCTGACCAACAGTTACTGGACAGTACCCGTGAGTAGGAAAGACCAGTACAAGCAGGCCTTTACCTTGGGGGGGCAGCAATACATGTCGCCCCAAACCCCCTTTGGATACATAAACTGTGGCAATTCATTTAATATGTTCCTACATAAGGCCATGCCCAATTTGGGCGAAAGGGGAAACCTGGCCCATGTAGACGATGTCTTAATCAAGAGTTCAACTGTGGAGGAACATATAGTGGAAATACGCTATGCTCTGACCCAGTTGCAGAAAGCCAGAGCAAAACTGTTGTTTCAGAAGTGTAGTGGATTTTAGAACACGGCACACTCTAGCTAGCGACTATTGCCACTTACAATGAATGCGGCACACAATAAAAATGCTATTTATCTTTATTTATCCCCGGATTCTAATTTGAGAAGGCACCCAACCCGTCTCACACCCACCTTAAGAAATACCCTGTGTCGAAATGGACTATGAACCAGGCCGATGTGTAACAATGAAATAGTTATTAATTTTTATAATTCAAAGAAAATCAAGGCAATTAAAATTTAGGACGGCAGTCACCACTACTGTGGCTATACAATGTAAAAATCCTGCAACACAATGAATTCAAATTCCTAACATCATCTACATAAACCTTTAATAGAAAGCAGAAGCAGAATTACTTTTCTTCAAAATGACAGATGGCACACAGGTTATGCACTCCCCCTGCAACACTTCCCCCAAACACCTACTAACGAAATTCTTTGTGGATGGAAAGTAGTGGCAAGGAGTCAGTATAAAGAGGGAAAAATTGATTTTTAAATTCAACCCACCACCCCAGGATGGAAGGCCAGCAACAAAATGAAAACCTTCAAAAGGAGCAAAATGGCATACTCAGGTTGTATTGGTTACTTGTATATCAGTTTACAATTGCAGTGGGAAAGCTAGTACAGAAATGTGTGTGGTTGCACTTAAGAGACAAGGAAGCTTACAGACTATTGAGCAGGACACTAAAGCAACGTGAACACAGGTGAGAAAATCAATTTTGGAAGGAAAACAATGCACACGAAAACACACGCGGCAGAATTGCAATTTCTTATTTTACACAGGCTTTAAAATGACAAACAGCTAAGAAAATGGGCTTAGCTGTCAACATCGGAAATTGGTTTTTGGGATGAGAAACAAAGGCACATAACAGACACGATTCTGAGGTAAAGGGAATATTCTTGATGGGATTCTGTTTGGGTTTTTTTTGTATAGGAAAAAGGCAAATCAGATTTTAGAGAAAAGCACAATACATGGGCAAATTCGGTTTTGGTTGCACAATGACAGGTTCTACTGAGGCTATATTTTAATGACTATATTCATTAAAGAAAGGCACTTGACATGAGTGGTTGAGTTCAAATTGCAACCAGCTCACTGTGGATCTTTTTATAGGGGAATTTATTAATTTATGTCATGCATCAGCCATGGAGGGTTTGGATCTGGTGGAGATACTCCTAACATGGAGGCAGTTGTTCCGTTTACCGGTCTAGGCCTTTCCCAACATGGCCGCCGGAACGTATTTACGTCACACGCGCCTTCTCTCCGATGCGTTGTATCGAAGTTTCTTTCCTTACTCCAAACACTATCGCTTTGTACTCCATAGACTTTAAATTTTCCTTTTTTCTGCCTTGCTGTATTTCTTACTGTGTGTATTTTCCGACACTTTCAGTGGCTACCTTCTCTCAGATATGATTTTGTAGGTATATCTGTTAGTACACGGAGGTCGCATTGGTACTTATTTTCTCATCTTCCTTGTTTTTCTTCACCTGTCTTTCTGCCTTACTAGACTTTCCCTTCAACTTAATATTCTATCTGCATTCCGTACGGGTTTCCGTGCTCAGTGTGGATATATCTTCTCTCTGTCATCTCTCTAGTCCTTTGGCTGTATAATTTAATACTCTTGTTTATTCTTTCTCATCTCTTACCTTTTGCCTCTTGAGCTAGTGAGACTGCACCCGCTTCTTCCGACAGCTCTTCCGTCCTCTGAGTTGCAGTATTGTATCCTCGGTTTTCAGCGAGGCTACCTTTATCCAGTGCTCTCTGTCCTACGGCATTTGGAACTTGCAGTGTTACTGCTTCCTGGATTACTCCACCGCAGCTTGTTGTGTCCAGTGACGCTGCTACTACTAACAGTCCAGTCACAGCCCATCCTATCTTGGACAAATTGAATCCCTTACCTTTTCTGTCAATGACTGTATAGAATTGAAGCCAATCCTTTTCATACAAATGATACCATTGATTCTACTCAGGATTTTTTCAGTCGGCCGGCTTTTTCCCTGAGACTGGAGCTTGCTCCACGGGGGCCCCCGAAACTAGGTTACCTTCCGATCACTGCGACCACCAGGGAGCCTTGCCTCTATTTACACTGCAAAAAAGAGAGGAAAGAGAAGGAGCCAAGAAGATCCAGAAGAAAGAAGGAAGCAGATCCTCTGGAAGAATCCTTTCAAGAAACAGGTGAGAAGGAGTTGAGGGAAGGGACAGTAAATCCGACAGCTCTGACAATTTATTTCAAAATGGTTCTACAGATTTACACAGATAACAGAAATAATTATAAAAGGAATACATTAACAGAGATGATACTGGTAATTTGGGATTTTGTATGGGATTTGAATAGGATTTGAATAGGATGCAAGGGTAAAAGAGCGGGATATGCAGTTTTTGGGTACTGGGTGATATGATACTTACAAGATAAGCTTGAGTTTGGGAATTTGGACAGCCAGCGATGCCTCTGGACAGTGGGGCTAAGGATCTGGTCACAGTGACAGTGGTTTCAAGAGATCTGGCTACTGGGACAGCTGGGCTCTCCTGGATCGGAACAGCTGGGCGAGGTCTGGTCACTGTGGACAGCGGCATGCGTCAGCTGGGCAAGGTCTGGCTACTGGGCTCTCCTTAAATGGGATCAGCTGCCTTTCCTCCTTTCTTCCTGGATGCTTGGGTATGGCTGGATCTGGAGGGGTGGATCTGCCTGGATCTGGATGGTGCACCTGGATGGGATCAGCTGCTTCTGGATCTAGTTTTTTGAGTTTTTAAATCTTTGAATATCCTTTGTGTCCCCCTGCTTACATACCCAGAGTGACATCATAGAATTTTACAATATGGGTGGAAGTACTCTAGACTTACTCCTCAACTGGGATAGGCCAGCCTAGTGGAGTTCCCCCCTCCCTTTGGGCTGATTGGTTCAGGGGAACTGACATCATTTTATGTGTGTGCATTTATGACTTCCTTTGTTTCCCCAGCGTTACTTTTCACAAAAATAAGTTATGGAGCAAAACTTCAAATCCATCCTAGTCACCATCATAAGAAACAGATATGCAGATTCCATATTTCACAGGGAATCGGACAATCCAATAGCCAACTCTGTGCGAGGTAAAATTCTGCAAATGGCTACACATATGCCTACAATTATTGCGCATATTTTCCCCAAGTTTTATATCGGTATCATTTATACTTCACCCAGAAATGCATTTTTCCTGCCATTGCAGTTCCCCAGGTGCTAGGAACCTATGCTTAGTCTCATTGTGCTTGTTTAAAAATCACATGAAAACTGTCATAACTGTCATAATATCACATCGCTGCTTATTCAGATGGTGCGGAGAAATGTCTCAAAGTATAAATGTCCCTTATTGTCAATGGGGTAGATTTGTCACAGATGTGGGCGGTGCTACAAACCCCCACAGCAACTGACTTCCCCTGCGTCAGTCTGAACAAAGGGTTTCCATGACGCCCTTTGAGCCATGCAGTTTGGGCTGGGGAGGGGTGTCAAAAGAAATCACACCTCTTGGTGAAATGCTAGTTGCCCTTGGGTCCTTTGTTCCTTTTTGGTAGGGATGCCAGCCAGTCTGATGATGCTGCAAACTCCCACACTTTGGCTCTTTCATGTGCCCCTGGGGGCTGGTTCACTTGTGGAGGTAATTATTTTCCCATGGATGGCAGGGCACATTTTTTTTAATGGTTTAGTTTTTTTATAAACTTTTTCATTTGTTCTTTAAGACTGTGCTAGTGTCTAGGGTTCAGGATTTCTCTTGCTGAGTTCCAAGGTAGTGCTGAGAAATAGCATGATTGTGTATGTGTATTTGTTGTTTTTTCCACTGAGTAGGGCTGCCCATCTTTCATCTGTGTCCATTTGCTGTGAAAGTTACAGGCATTCCATCACATGGTGAAATAGGGTTTCAGGAGTTGTTTCGACCTTGCAGAAACGACAGTAGTTGTTCGTAGTGGATATCTGCCTGGTTGTAGCAAGATGTGAGTTGGTAGGCAGGATGTTCAAGCGTATTCTTAGAAATGTTGTTATGAGGTTTTGATCTGGGATGACTTGGAAATATGGTTGTAACTCATGGATTCTTCGGGCATCTGCGTTGCACTGGAGGTGCTGTTGATAGGCGTTTTTGGTTTGGATCATTTTTATCCAGTTATTTCATTGAAGTTTGATGTTTGCATGTTGTGGGCGGAGAGTTAGTAGTTCTTCCGATATCTCCTCTTTTGCCATTTCCTTCATTAGGGTTTGTTTCCATTTTTGTAGTACCGAGCTGTTGAAGGTGTTTGCGTGTACTTTCAGAATTTGTATGCCCGAGATTTTCTGGTCAGACAGGATTTTCCGGAATATGTCTAGTCGCTTCCAGAGTATGATCGATGCAATTGATTGGGTTGCCATTTCGTGTCTTATTCTTGGCATTGGATATGACGGCGGGAGGTGGAGAATTTTGCGCCAGAATATTGCTTCGTATTTCATCCAGTTTACTGTGCTTGCATTCATCATTGCTTCAGTGCCATAGGTTATTGTGGGAATGTATTTTTGTCTGTAGTAAGCAATGATTGGTCTGAAAGAGAATTTCCCGTATTTCTGATGAAGAAGGAAACCTTGTCGTGTGAGGGTTTGTGATGTTTGTTCTATTTTGTCCAGCCATTGTTCTTCTGATTTTGACTGGTTTATTGGTATGCCGAGGTATTTGAAAATTGTCACGGTTTCCAGTTGATTTCCATCAATGTTGAAGGTGGGCTGTTTTGCTTTTTTGGCTGGTAGTTTATTTAATGTCATTGTCTTGGTTTTTGCGATGTTGATCGCTAGTTCATTTGTGTTCATGTATCCACTCAGTGCTGTCAGAGCTACTTGTAATCCAAACATCGTTTTATCAAGGAGGATGATGTTGTCAGCATATGCCATAACGGGAACTGGTATTGAATTTATTTTCAGAGGATTGGTTCGGTTGCTGATTAGATGTTCCTCGATGTCTGCTGTGAAGAGGTTGTATAGGGTTGCCACAAGGGGGCATCCCTGCTTTAGTCCGTTTACCGTGGTGATGGCGTTGGTGGTAGCACCTTGTTTGGATAGTCTCACCTTGATTGAGGTTTCTGAATATAATAAGATGATTGACTCCAGGATGTTTGAGGGGCACTTCCATCCTTTGAGTTTGGACCAAAGTTTTCTCTCGATATGGCATCAAAGGCCATCTTGAGGTCCATGAAGGCGGCATGTACAGTGGTGTGGTTTTTGATGGCTTTGTGCTTTATTAGGTGGAGTATCAAGTTGATGTTAGTTCCCACGTTGGGGGTGAAGCCAGTTTGTCTAGCCGAGAACCTGCCATTGTCTGTTGCCCAGGTGGTTAGGTGCTTTAGTAGTGTTGCTGCAAAAAGTTTTCCAAAGGGGTCAATTAGTGCAATTGGGCGAACGTTCTATGGAACGTCTCGGGGGCTTTGCTTGTAGATAGGGACGATTGTACCAGTCCTCCAAGAGTGTGGAATTTGGTTAAGTGTGTTTATCAGGGCTATGATCTGGCACATGAAATTTGCCCAGGCCGGTGGGTCTTGTTTGAGGACAGCGTTAGAAATGCCGTCGGGACCAGGCGCTCTTGAAGTGTTTAGGTTTTTGATCATGCGGATGAGTTTGTTGTATTCTGCTTTTATTTGCCATTTTGATTTGTTCGGGGTCGTTTTGTCGGGGTGCTCAGTTGGTCGGGCCCCATAGATGTTGGAGAAGTGTGTAATCCATTTTTCTTGAGAGACATTAGCCGTCAATTTGTGTTTTTTTTGCGAATTATCGTTGAGCAGACTCCAGAGTTCTCTCGTGTTGTGTGATTTATACGTTTTCATTATGTTTTCCACGTCAAATTGTTGGAGGATCTTTTGTTGGGATTTTCTCCAGTTAGAGTATGCTTGTTTCAGATTTTCTATCCGTGCTGTATTTTCTGCGGATTTTGATTTCTTCAGGTGACGTATAGATTTTGTGAGACACTTTTTCTTGTCAGCTGTTTCCTGGTTGTATGTATGTTGATGGGTTTTCTGTGGTCGATTTTTGGCTGTTTGTTGGAAAGGTATTAGGATCCATTCATAGTTCAATTTGTCGGCATCTCTCAGACTGGAAGCTTGAAGCATGTTTGGTAGATGTGCCATCTCTGGCTGTGGGATGCGTAGTCTATTTGAGGTGCCAGCGAGTTCTACTGGGCATGGTGGTGAGGTTTTTATCTGTTCCAGTCATCCGCAAGAGTGTTCAGTTAGTTGGTTGTGGTCACTTTTATCTGATGGTATCGTTTACGCTTTCAAAACAGATCCATGCAGGTTGTGTGATAGGAATATATAGTCAATGATTGCAGTTGAAGTTCCTCTGGACCATGTTGGCGTGTAGTTTGTAGAGTTATTCATTGCGTGTTTGAGGAGGATGAGGTTGCGAGTGGTAATTTCTTTCATCCATCTTCTCGCTTGTGGTGATAGTTGTGTTTGGCTTCGGAGAGTGCCGTCCCGCATGAATAGGTTGATGTTCAAGTCTCCACATATTATTATTTCTGCTGATTGTTGATTTGTGACGATTCTGTCAATTGCTATGAAGACTCCATCGATGAAGGATTCAGTTGTGATTACTGCGGGATTCCAGTATAAGTTCAGTATTACAATCGTTAGTTTGTGGGGTTTTTTGGTTGGATGTTGCTCTGTGCTCGTTATTGTTGTCATTTGGATCAAAGAGTTTATGTTTTCAGTGGTCGATACAGTCCATTGCGGATTTATCTTGATCAGGGCGACGAGGCCTGACGCTGGTCTGCCTTGCTTTTTGACTATTGCAGGATTGAGGAAAGTCAGGAAGCCATCACAGGCTGGCGGTTCACTGAGCCAGGTTTCTTGCAAGCATATGATTTGGTAGTTTTCGAGTTCCTGTGAGGGGTTGTTGAAAAGATGCAGGTTTCCTATGGTATTCCATGAGCAGAGTGACCACATGATTTCTGGATTTGTTAGTTGTTATGATCTAGAGGTTGTTGAGTTTCCTGGGGATACGGTTTCTTTGTATGAATTTTCCAAGTCGTAGTTTCTACTGAATGGTCGTTCGGATCTATTGGCTTTGTTTGAATGTCGTAGTTGGCTCTGGTTCCTGACTGATCTTGAATGGTCGCTGTTGTAGTTGTCCGTTTGTGTTCTAGATTGCTGTTGCGAGTAGGTATCTTTAACTTTCCTTTGTCTGGGGTTTTGTGCATTGGTTGTTCTTGTTACTGTGGTGGCCCAGCATGTGAATCCAAGCTTTTTGAATTAGGTGTGCCTTGATAATATCAGTTCTTGGTCAGTGGGATCACGTAGCTCCACGTTGATTTTGTCTAGATGGAGATCATCTTTGAATGTTATCAGGTTGATGTCTCTTGTCGCTATTTTGTCCAGCTGTGGTATTGCCTGGAAGAGTCGTAGAACGTTTGTTTTGTTGAGGATTAGTGGTTCAGATCTGGTAATTTCATTTTCAATGCAGATTGCATAAATTTGTTTTTGTTGTAGGGGGTTTATTAATGAGACAAGTGTGCAACTGTCCTCGGTGCGGTTGTACAATCGTGATCTGGATGATTCATTTGAGATTTGCTCATATGCTGCCGCCGCGTTGTCAGGTCACCTGTGAAATGTCCTAAGGGTACATCTGAGATTTCTTCGTACTCATCTTCTGTTGCTGATTGGGATTCGGAGGAGTATTCATCTATTAATATGTAGCTCGGGGCAGATGTGGGTTGTACAGGTGATGGTGTGTCTTCCAATTTTTGATCTCCATGGGTGGTTAGATTGAGTAAATCTTCGTCAATCTGTGTGTTGTCCTGAGGTGTTCGTGGTACCGGAGACTGTGGCTGGGTTGTGGATCTATATTTTTCTTGAACTGGGTTGGTGGGTGATGTAGACAGGGTTTGTGTCTTTCGTTTCGGGGAGTGTTGGGTAGGTCAGTTGATTTCACTGTTCGTAGGAACGCTCTTGATCCTGTTTGCCTTTTTTTGCTATTCTTCGGTTGTATTGGTTTGTGATCAGGCATTTTCTTCCCTTTTGTGAAGATCTGATAAGGATCTGTGAGGTTTTTGTTCAGCGGGATAGGTTGTTGAATAGTCGGTTGTAGGATGGGGATGTTTTCAGTTGTTTCTTTTGGGGGGCCTTGATCAATGTTCAGGGCTTCAGGATTCGATTGTTGCAGTAGATGCGGAATCAGAGGGGCTGGTGTAAGATGATCGGTTTGTTGGTTCGAATTAGGACCTAATTGTTGTTGGTGATGCGCTTTCAACAAGGATAGTACTTCAGATGTTAGCTTGGTTTTTTCTTGACAATCTCCTCTTGCTATTTCAGCTAATCTTTGCTGCTAGCAATTTGATTGTTCTGCTTCTGTGTTAAAATGGTTTTCAATGGTGGAGATGAAGTTCTCCATGTAAGTTTGTTTAGAGTGTATCATGGCTAAGAGAGTTACTTGGTCTCTGATATTGTCTTTCATGGTTTCGTGTAATTTGAGAAAAGGAATCATTGATTGAGATAGTACTGCGATGAGCATGTTTTGTAAATCCAACATGGTAGTGGGAATTCTGGGGTTGTGGTGTTCTTCGAGGTCGTGATATTTCGTTGTAATAGTGGTTTTGTCCTGTGGACCTTTGCAATGGGGTGTAGGTTGTTGGTTTTTAGTCTTTGGATCCGGAGTGTAGTAGGAGTCATCAGAGTTGTAGTTGAAATGGTTTGGTGGCAGTTGTTTATCAGCAGTGATGTTTTCGAATTCTGTTTTGATGTGCAGTTGTGAGGGCAGTTGGTGGGTTGCTTGCATAATGCACAGGGTTGAGGTTAGGTGCAATTGATGGTTGCTGGGTAAGGTGCCAAATATTTCTTTTCTTTTATCTATGCTTGTCATAATGGATTCGATTTCGGTGATGTCCAGCGATAGTCTTGCTGCCTTGGTTGCATCTTTGTTAAAGGCGCTTTCTAGTGTTTGTGCAAGTTTGAGTGAGTTGTGTGTTTGTAGCCACGATAGGATTGGCTAATCTTGCCTTTTCTTTCTTTGTTGGTAGGGTTTTTGTGCAAGGTTGCTCGTGCACATTGTTATTGGATCTAGCTTCTTTTGATTGATGTCTTGAGGCACTAGGGCGTGGGGTTACTTTTCCTGGTGCGTGGTTTGTAAGATCCTTTGCTGTGGGATTGGAGCCTTCTCGCGTTGTGTCAGCGGTTTTGGGGTCTGCTGCATTTTCTGGTTCCACATTGATTTGTAGGCTTGTCTTTGAGGTATGTGCTTTGGCTCAGAGGTGATTAATGGTATCACTTGGAAGGTCGCTGATGATCTCCGCAGGTTTTCTATTTATCTGCAGATTTCCAGTTGTTCGTGGATGCAGGGTTTCTTGGTTGGTGGTTGTGGAGGCTGCTGAGATTTGTGGTTCCACAGTGGTTTGTAGGCTTATCTTTGGAGTTTGTGCATTGGCACGGGGCTGGTTAGTGCTGTCGCTTCATTGTTCGAAGGCAGAGTCTGCAATGTTTCCATTTTTTGCCAGGTTTTGTGTTATTCACCCAGCATGAAGGGTGTCTTGCTGGGTCAAATTGTTAGAGCTGTGAATTTGTGCTTGCATATTAATTAGGTTGAAGTTTCTTTCTTCAGATTGTGAGCGGTGTGTCACACAGGAGGTTGTTTGTTCAGGCTCTGGTTGGAGGGTTTCCTGAAGTTTCATGTTGGTGCTGGGAGTATCTGCTGTGCTGTTGGCATCTTGGTGAGTTGGATGGGCCAGATCGAGCTTCTGTGGTAGATGTTTTGCAATTCCTTTTGGGTTAGTTGCTCTAAGAAGTGATTGTTCCATGGTTAGTTGTGAGGAGTCTAGGTCAGAAGTAGCGGCAGTACTGAGTTTGGTTCGTAGTCTTGTTATCGGACCTCCAAGGATTGGCTGTTTGGTGGTGCAGTTTGCAGACATTCTTTTCTGAGTTGTTGTGAGAGTTGATTGGTTTGCTCTTTGTTTGGGCTGTCGTGGTGCCAGGTTTTACCGATGTTTTGACTATCCTACGGATTACGTCTGGTGTCTTTTAGGGTCGAGGTACCAGAAGATTGGTGCGTACGAAGTGAGCCAAGGCACTTTTCTCATGGTTGTTAAGTGCCCACTGTGTTCACCTCGTGATGAGAGGAAATGTGCTCAGTGTTTAGGTTCACTTTGATCCAAAAGGGGACGCTCTTTCAGTTTCGTGCCGATCTTTTCAATGTGTGTTTGGCTGTTTGGTCACTGGTCTTCTTCTCCCCCCCCCCCGAGGATGGAGGGCTGTGTCTGTTGGAGCCGTCTCAGCTGTATCCAAGGGGCTAGGCCTTTCGGTCTCTGGCCGGTTCTTTCAAGACGTATTGGGTGGTTTGGTGTAATGTCCTGGAAGGTGTCGGGGGCGAGTGTAGGATCCAAGGGTCGAGCCCTTTCAGTCTCCTGCCCGGCGGTGTAGTTTCCGCTGAGGTGATTTTGTAATAACAGGATCCAAGGGTCAAGCCCTTTCAGTCTCCTGGTCAGGGGTGCAGTGTTACCACAGATGAGTTGTTAATGTCAGGATCCAAGGGAAGAGCCCTTTCGGTCTCCTGGCAGTTCTTTCTGTTCTCCTGTCCTTTTGGTCTTCTGCCCGTGAATGTGGTGTCGAGACAGGTGTATTGTTGGTGCGAGGATCCAAGGGACAAGCCCTTTTGGTCTCCTTAGAAATCTTTCAGTACAGGATTTAGCAGGAGGTTGCTGGTAAAATCCAGAGGGCAAGCCCTTTTGGTCTCCTGCCCAGCAATGTAAATTGTCTCGAGTAAATTGGTATTAGCAGGATCAGTTCTGGTGGTTTGTCAAACGGGTTGGTGCAAAGAGCATGATGTTTGTCAGGGAGGGGGTTATCCCATTTTTATTCAAGTATTGGATCGATTGGTGAGGGGGAACAGGCAGCAAAGTTTAAAGGGACATGGCCCCTCGATGTCCCTTTAGTTTAATCTTCTGGTGGACAGATGTTCCAGTGGGTCCGCGTTGGTGTGGGTGCCGGTCGCCGCGCGCCTCCCGGTGGCAGTTTCCCGGAGCAGAGCGAGAATCCCTGTGTCGGTGCCAGTGCAGTGTCACGCCCCTCTCAGAGGTGCTGCAGGTGCGTTGGTGCATCAGAGCTGCCGACCAGCAGCAGCGGATGGCCGGTTGTGGACGCCTCGAGCCTGGGCAAGTTGATCGTGCCTGTTGGCCTGTTGGAAACAGCTGATGCGCGGGGCGGTGAGTTCTAATTTGGTGTTTCTGATGTTAAGGGTTGCAAATTCCAGCTTCCGCAGTGAGTTTTATGGAGACAGGGGGACAGTGGGTGGGTTGAAGCAAGCGGGAGGGGGGACATTGGGTAGTAACCAAGATCAATAAGCGAGTAGGTGGTGGTGAGGGGGCACGAGGCCCTGCATTGGGTGTGCTCCATACAGTGTCGGTAGAATGATCTAGGGGGCCGCGGGCAGCGCAGCGGAGCCTGCAGAGCCCAAACACCAAAAGACTCTGCAGCCTACTCCGCAGCCCGCTCCGCGGTGTTCTGGGTGTTTTGAGTACGATGCTAATAGCAATAGAAAGAGGACTAGGCCAGTCCAGTCAATGAATGAAGTCTGCAGCAACGGCAAAGGAGATCCTTCTCTGTCGCAGACCAAAAGACTCTGCAGCCGACTCCGCAGGGCACCTTTGAAGTAAGTGCCTGGGCAAAACCTGTTCCACTGATTTCAAAGTTTTTTTTCTTTCTTTCAACAGAAACTATGTCTTTTTGGGAATATTTATAATGTACATATTAGGTTGCCATGTCACTGCCAACCTCCCACATATACAATACTGTTTCTGTGCGAACAACACTGTCATTTGTCAGTTCACTTTTTAAACAGCTTTTCCCTGACTTTCAGAAGAGTAAATTCACACGTGTGTTTATTTCAGCTCATTTTGAGTTTACTAATGCAGTTTTCAGCACACAGTTTCTGATTAATTAACGTTCTGGAGTGCTTTTACAGATAAGGTCAGTTTCTGGAAACAGGGAGATATACTGCCAAGCATTTCTTTGAAATTGACATGAGAAAAAGAAACACAGCCTTATTTGTTGCATTTACTGCAGTGTGTGTGTGCAATGGTTTATGGAAAAAGAAAACACAGCCGTGTTTAAGTGGAAAAACAAATTCTTTGCCTTTCAAGTGATTTCCCAGTACATCAGTGTTAGGAAACATTTCCATTTCATGTGTAATTTTCCCTCCAGTTGTGTATCCCCCCAACTTTTTGCAAATGTTAAACGCCATAATTTGACTTTACCAGAGGAGCCCAGCCTTCTGCTGCACTCCTCTGGGCTTTTCGCTCACTTTTTATGGCGAAACTGACATGCCCTTAAGACAGTCAGTACTGGGAGACTTTGTTTCCCTTAGTCCTTTCCAATGTTGCCACTTTTCTGATGCATGTAACAAGTGTATAATGTACCTTCCAGTACAGTGCACTTGGGTCTATTAGTCATTTCCAAAGGCCCTAGATACTCTTGAAGGATTTTTTAGGAGAAGTGCAGATGTGCCTCAGACAGGGCTGGTGGCAGCTCATCATTTCGCATATTTTTAACCCTTTCTTGCCAGGTAAACCGCGATTACTGCGTTTGGCACAGTTAGGTGGCCTGGCTCCAAAATTGCCACGCCACAAGGTTCTTTGTCCTGCCCTTTGGCCATCTTGACCCTTCACCATCCTCAGGTCGAGCCAACCCAGGTCAGTCCTTATTTGGACTTGGTACGTCACTATCTCTGTGTTCACGGCACTCTCACACTGAATTACGTACACTTGGCGTTCCCAGTTCTGGAGTAAAGTGAGTGCACCCAAACCAGAGTATACGTGGTTACTGTGTCGCCCAGCCGTGGCGACGAACTTTGCAGGTGCGCTGCATTTGTGCCCCTCTTCCCCCTGAAGCCTGCTGCAGTGAAACTGGCCTGATCCATCCACCAGAAGCGGATAGATCCCCACTGTCCCATTTGGGAATCATTACTGTATCTTCCTAGCTGAAAGCTGCAGAGCTGCCAAATTGCTGCACTTGAACCTGCAACCGAAGTGGACTTGACCTCTGAAGTTTGGTCCGGAGTGTGCCGGGGGTCGGTGAGTAATCGCGACCTTAACCGGAGGCCCCTAGCACCTCCATCAATTTTTATGCACAAGTGGCCCCTGAGGGCCCCTCTCCTTTCCACTGCTAGTCCAAACTAGCGAACTCTTGGAATCGTCTCTGCCTTCAAGTGGAAGCCCTCCTCGAGTAGTGGGAACCTATTCTTCATCGCCTCATCCGCCTTCCTGAGCTGCTACAAACCGCTGAAGAGAACCCGTTTTGCCCATTTGTACTACTGTGTGTGCCTGCAGTGCAAGTATATTTGAGCAATAGGCTCCACTCTTCTTAGGGAATGGACTGCCTCTTAGTTAGGAGTGTGTTGGATGCAGAAGGGACTAAAGACTATTTCCACTTCCTGTTTTCTTCCCCTTTTAGTTGTAGACTCATTTTGTGCATTAACCCTTTAGACCCCATTGGTCTTGTATATAAGTATTTAGATTGGATTGTGTTGGCTTAATAGTATTACTGTGATTTGATTTGTGTGTTGAAACTCAAAGGCCTTGAAATAAATGTATTTGTATTTTTAATATATATATATATATATATATATATATATATATATATATATATATATATATATATATATATATATATATACACCTGACTGGGAGTGATTTGTAAGTGTCCTTTGCTCTGTGTACTCATTGAGGTCTTTCAGTCACCCTCACCCCTCCTGAGACCTAGTCTTGACCACCGCCAAACTACCTTGATTGGTCTGGCTTGTCCAGTAGGTTACCATGTTCCGAGAAATTAGGCTGGCCTCTTGAACCTCTGCCCACCAGGTCAGAGTTCAGAAATCCATCTTTACAATCAGCTGTTCTGGAAATGTATTGCCTCACATCTTGGTACTCAGCAGAAGTAAAGCATGCCAGGGTGGGTTTCCATGAATGGCACAACTTTGTGATGTTTGAAAAAGAAAACAAGAGCAAATGGCAAAGCCGTCTTGGAGGCCATGTGTGCAGTCTTAGTATCTAGAAAACACAACAGTAAATGTGGTGCCGTCCTGCATGCAGGTCATTTTCAGATTATTTCAAATGGAGGTAAAACAATGCAGAGCACTTCTTTTGGTGGCATTCTTGTGTTTCGTGCTCGCCACATATATGCGCCATGGAAAGAAAAGCACTGCTGATTTTTCTGCATTATTTCCATGTGGTTTTTGTTTTAAGGGGATTTCTGCAAGTGCCTTAAATGTACCCCTCAGAAGGCCCAGTGATGTAAAACCTGCATGAACTTCTTAGGGCACAAAATCACCCCTCAGGGTCTCAGTCCCCAGGCGAAAAAGGTGGAAGCATTAATGAAATTGAAAGACCCTACTACTCTGTGAGAACTAGAGCCAAACATGGACTTTTGATGCGGCTGTTTGCGCCTCCTCTGGCCGGCTGTAATAGAGCCGGCTGTAATAGCGCCAGCTGTAATTGCGCGGGCTGTAATAGCACTGGCTGATTTTAGAGTCTGCAGTATTTGCACTGGCTCATGATCCGGCAGAGCGGTATTGGCAGCGCTAATTAAATTACTGCCACTTTTAAGGATTACCGCCGGACTTGTGATTAGGCCCCAAGTCATTTTTCTTTAGTCTTAGTTTGAGAGGCAGGGACCTCTCTACCACGTTAGGGAAAGTCAAGCGTTTTTATAATTAATAATTTATAATTGGTTATTTATAATGCCCTTAATACCAAGAGATTTTTAAGCGATGACTTGGGCATCTAACCTGTGTTGGTCCACGTCGTCTTGCTTCCATGGCGAGCGCATTACCTCTGAGCTATCCAAACCCCTTTTCATTTTAAATAAATGGCAAACTTTGAGAAAACATTACCTTTGTGTCCGTCTTACATTTCTGACCCCTCACAATGGTATAATCCAAAAGGAGATCAAGAGAGAAAATTTATATCATGAACTGTGTAAACCGGAGGAAACTCATGTTTAGAGTCATCCCCTTTGAGATTGTGAAGCATGATAATATGAAAGTGAAGAACATTGAAAACAAAGAGAAATCCAGGGGAAGTGAAGAACCCCTTTAGCTGCTAGAACTTTGTTGGTTTCTTTTACACTTTGGAACTTTATGATGTTGTGTGAGGGACATAACAAACGATCCAGACACAGGGGGGTCATTTTCACCAACTCAGTATTTATTTTAATAGCTGGATACAACAATGTGGACTGAAAGGCCAAAGACTAGTGTCACCACCATGCCCCAACCAGCGGTTGCCTCGTTCCTCACCCTGCAGGCTCACCCATCAGCCCAGGCCAGCGTAGGCTCCTGGTGTGTCACTTTATTCATGAAATACTTTCTTTTACGTATTTATGCAAACAAGGGAACAGTCCTCTTGCCCTGGTGTTCCTTTTTGCCAGAGGGGACAATCCCTGTCCCCTGGTATTATCTTGTTGCCAGGGGGACAATCCCCATCCCCTGCTCTTTTCGAGTTGCCAGGGTGGACAATCCCCATCTCATGGTCTTTCCAGCTGCCAGGGATGACACTCCCTGTTCCCTGGTCTTTCCAGTTGCCAGGGGGGACAATCCCCATCCCCTGGTCTTATCTACTTTGCCTCTGTGTTAACAACCACTGTACAGGTATTGACAGTACATGAGGGAGGCTAGGCCTTATCCCTTTTCAGTACTCTTTATGCTATACTCTTCGGTCAACTGGACAAGAAAAGGCTCTGGTACATTTTCAGTTTACTGTCCTGTTTGATGCCAGGTGGTATATGTTGCTATGGAAAGTGGGGTGGGGGTTGTTATATTACAGCCCGTAACAGGAGTAGCCATATCCCATCGGGTTATAAAATATGCAGGGCTTTATTTATCTGGTTCTCTATACCTGATAGTTATGCCCACCCTGCTTTTCTCTCCGGTTCCTGCGTACCTGATACCCCGTCCACCTTCGTCGGGGCTCCCCTCCATCCGGGATGGTGACTGCTGCCAAGCACCCCCTCTGCTGCCCTGCTGCCGGTACTTACACCACGTCTTGAAACCTTCTTCAGAGGGTTTCACTTTTCCTCCTGGTCCGGTTGGTGGTAGCGTCCTTGCGTCCTCTATACCTCTATCACCCCATCTCACAGCCTCTCTGTTCCTATGCCAATCTACATTGAGGCTCTTGCCACTCTCTGCTTCCACTGCTGTGTCCTCTACTATTGCTGCTGCTGTTACTCTCCTCCCGTCTGCATTGCAATGCCCCTCCTTTTACCTTCTGGTGGCTCGACTTTTCTGCACTACTAGAGCGGCTGCTCTGCTTCCAATGGCTTTTTCCACCTTCCATGCTGGGTTTCTTTGCCCTATTGTATGTTTGAAGAAAGTATGCTTTGGTAGAACAAGCATAAATCTTGCTAATAAGAGAAGAAGGGACAAATGGTAATTGGGTGTTGTCATCACGCTCTTTTCTTATTCCCACCCTGTCTCCATACAGATTGTTGGTCTGGTTTCCCCCTGAGGTGGCATCCCTTTCATTGGAGTTCTGTGTCTCATCACAGTTGGAGTTTTGGAAAGGAGCTGCTGCTAAAAGACATTTTACCTTCACGTTATATTGAGTTTAGTGTGTGAGGGTGAGGCTAGGATTTAGGACACAGAATGGAGAACTTGTGTTTGGACATTTTGACAAGGACGTTCCTTAGTTTTATTGATGCAGTGAAACCCCTCCTAGAGTTAGGGATAGGTAGGATTTCACCAAACCTCTCTTTACTTTTATCAATAAAAGTCTTTCACAATCACCATAATGCCACTGAGTCTGAGTCTTTTCTTGATAATTATTGATCAAAATCATAAACAGTCCTGTGAGAAACCTCAGGGTATTCTCCCAGATAGAGCCCAGTAATCCCTTATCGAGGTGGCTAGGACACGACCATCGCTGTTGGATCCAGTTCCTCGGGGTGGACCAGTGGGGGAGGATCACCTGGGTGAGGGAGACTGGGGTTATGCTACGAGAAATATCCAAGGTGAGGCGCAGTATTATACTGAGGACGAAGGTCAGTGGGACAAAGTCTGTGAGGTTTTCCTTGGTTATTCCACTTTTACCTTCCTTCCACCCAAAGAAGCTCCCTTAATAAATCCAAACACCCCTTCACCTCCTCTGGTAAACCAACTAGGAGCCCAAACCCAGATACACCAGGAAACTTCCTCTCTCAGAACCCCTGTTCTGCTATATCCTACCCAAATACTCCCAGACATTTTTCTTCCTGTCCATGTGATTATTATTTTCCACACTCCCAGCCTGCTCAGATAAAACACTACTGTTCCCACAATCCCCCTTGTTTATTTTATGAGAAAAGTACCGATCATTCCCATTCACTTCACAACCCTAACAATCTCCCCGTTCCAAGTTCATCAACCCTCCTGGCATGAGGGCTGTAATTCCTTATAGCACCTCTTCCCCATCCTACCCCATAGGATACTTTGACACTCCAACCCCACCCCTTTTTTGACTCATACACATTTCCCTGACATTAAAACCAAAGACCTTACGCTAGAGTTGTATACCTGACATGTCCCGACACAAGAATCAGGCAGAGTGAGGCAATTAACCGGAATCACACACACCTGACGGCCCTTTCCTTTCCCCACAGGGATAAAAGGTGGAGCAAGAAAACACAGTACGTGCAAGGCAGAGCGCATAACGAGCCGGCTATCTAGGCCCAGCGGTTGAAGAGGAGGAGAAAGGCAGCAAATATTGAGAGGCTGACAAGGAACAATACGACCTTGCCCTTTTCGGCTCAAACCCACAAAACCTCCATAGAAGGAATTGGAAAACCAAGGACAATAGACCCAGTGTGTTGCAGCAGATGCTGGTGGTACAGAGTGCCTACGCTGATAAGCAGGAGCGAGGAAGCTCCCACTACCGTGGTACTGCCTTGACTCCAGTAAAGAGAAAAGCCAAGCGGTTCATCACAGCCGGTGAGTCAAAGGGAGAACCGATAAGAATTGGGCTGTGTTGAATGAAAATAGCAAAGTGGCACGTTGAGAGAAGTTCAAAGAACTGTACATGTGTGAAGGAAGATTAGCTGTATAGGGAACCAGCACCACATGGGTGCTAAATCGAGAGACTCTGGTCGATCCCATATTGTGCAAAACTATAAATACCAGAAGGCTGTAGGAGAGCCACCAAAACAGGTCGAAGTGGTCATACAGGAGGTCAAGCAAAATCCCTGTACAATGGAAAGACTTTGATCTGCAAACAGTTAAGAAAAGTAAGGGAAGTGAATCCTGCATCGTGAAAGCAAGGGAAGTGAATCCCGCCAGCATTGAAAGTATTGAAACGGCAAGAGTGAACCCGGCAGAAGGATGCCGGAGAAGAGGGGCAAAGTCTAAAGTCCCAAGAAACTGTGTGTTGACAAACATGAACCCGGTAGAGGGATGTCCACTGCAAACTGTTTAAAAAGACATTAAGATTTACGAACTGCAGAAGGTGCAAACTAAAGAAAAGCCATAGTGAACTCGGAAGAAGGAGGCTGAAATATTCAAGAGGGGTCAGTGCCCAGAAGAGGGGAACCAGGGGTGAAGAATCCATACCCTAAATAAAACCAGGAGACAAACTATTATTTGTTGAAGGAACTTTCGTTTGTTTGTAGTTGTGGTAAACCTATCAGGCCCTCAGAACTCGGATAAGTAACCACTGAAGGCCCTGATATTAATAAGGACTGTTTTGGTATCAAAGCCCATAAGAGGGAGATCCAAGGGGGTGAGACAACTATCCGCCAACCACACGAGGAAGAAGGGTCTACGCCCAGAAGATGGGGACCAAGGGGTGACACCATCACCCAATGAACATTTGAATTGAACTTGTTTCGTTTTGTTAATTTGAATACGTAAGGCCCTCAAAGGCAAGAGACTTTCTAGAGAAAGGAGACTTGGCCATCGACTGTCCTGATAGCGGCAAGTGGAACTGGCGTCTCATGCTGGGGAAGATCTAGAGTGTACTGTGCTCCAAGATCCCACCCTACTCCATGCTCAAAACTTGGGGAAGGGAGACTCAAGCTACTGCATCCTGAATAATTATCTGAATTATTATTAGTGAACACTTCTTTCTTTTCTTGAAACCCATCCCACACCCATTTTGCATTAGTTGTAAGGTTCGGGAATATGTTTCTTAGTATAGGCGCTTTTTATTTTGACACAGCGCCACAATGACTGCCTTTTTTTTATTTGATGGCCGACGCTTGCTCCCATCTTAGATTTAGGTTTAGATTAGGCATTTTTCCAACCTGCTGTCACGGATGGACTCTGTTAAGAGTGGCACCGGGCACCCAGGTAGGGTTTGGGTGGTTGTGCTGAAGTAAGGTGGACAGACAAATACACACACAGCAGAAAGTAAAATATAACAAAGAGTAGGCAAGTGTAGCAGGGGAATAAAGGTACAAACAAACTGGATTCCCTGTTGGGGTGTATGCAGAAGTGGGAAAGAGTGTTCCACGGACCTTAGGAAAAACTCCAGTCTTCTGCACAGATTGCTACAACAGAGGCCCACACTGTTTGCTCATGGCTGGGAACAACAGCTGTGGGGGTCTGTAACACAGAGACGAGACAAGGGAAGGGGCAGAGGTTGCCTGCCTGAAAACAACAGACAAACTCTGTACAAAGGGGTCTACAATAATACAAGAGAAGACAATTACAGACAAATCCAGGAAAAAGGAAGTCGATGAACAAACTAGCAGAAGGAAATGAAAGAATAAAGTATAACTGAATTGGACAGGGATAAAGAACTGAGGGTTGAAAACAACGAAGAAAGCAAGGGAGCAGCAGTCAGGAAACAGGGGGGGCTGCAATAACTGAAAGTAATAAATGCAGGTAAACTCTTGTGGATTGCAGAGGACTGTGGGGTGCAAAGTAGAGAGCTCAGAGGAGCAGGACAGCAAGGAGCAAGCCCAAAGGAGCAGGGCTGTAAGGAAGGGAGCCCAGAGGATAAGGGCTGTAGGCAGCGAAGTGAAGCAGGCTGCAAGGCAAGGAGCCCAAAGGACAAGGTCTGTAGGCAAGGAGCCCAAAAGACAAGGGATGAAGGCAGAGGAGTGTAGCAAGCTGCAAGACAGGGGTTTCCGAGGACAAGGGCTTTAAGAAGCGGAGTGATGCAGACTGCAAGGCAGGGAGCCCAAAAGGCTAGGGCTGTAGGCAGCAGGGTGTAGCAGGCTGCAAGGCAGGACGCCCAGAGGAGCAGGGCTGAGGCAGGGAGCCAGTGGACTAAGGCTGTAGGTAGAAGGCAGCGGAGCGTGATCGGCTGCAATGCAGAGAGCTCGGCAGGGCACTGGATCAAAAGCAGGAGTAAGCAGGAACAGCATACAAAAATTCGTAGCTCGAAGCAAAAAGGTGCTGGAAGGACTCTTAATGCAAGAGACTGAGCCCCTGCAGGCAGCAGCTTTTATACCGCCCTCCCTAACACAGAGGCAGGCTAATTGGCCGCACCTGGATCAGCACACCTGAATACAATCTGCCTCCTCCCTCTCTGTTCCTGAGCTGGTGGAAGCAGAGCTGATCCCTAGGGCGTCTGGGGATTGTAGTTCCGATGATGACGAATAGGAATGGCTAGAAATAAACAGTTATGGCAAAGTGCATTGTGGTACTTGTAGTTAGTTGGGAAAAATAAAAAAGCACCAAAGTCACGCAAATGGGAAATAAGGTCCAAAAAGTGAATAGAGGTTGATCCAAGAGTTTTCTGTAGATAAATGAATAACAATTAGTCCATATTGATCGCCAATGTATGCGCCCATGGCGCAGGCATGACACCTGCATACAGTTTAATAAACATCCTTGAACTGTGATCACTTGTGTCTGTCTTTACTGTTTCCACCATGAGTTCCTTACAAACCCAACTAACCTGTTCTGACCCTACCACTATTATAACAACATAAGTCAGAAGAATGACTCCCTTCTCCTGTAGATTGGTTCTTCACCAAATGCAGTTCAGTAAGCAATTCTTAAATAGTTCTTGGTAAGTATTTTTATTAAGTCCCACAATTCTGACACTGGGTTCTTCAGGCTATGACACTTGCCTGTTATTTGATTATTCTTTCTTTCCTTCTGATAAGATGACTTCACACACCTTTTTGGATTTTCTTTGTGTCTTTCTGAAGTCTGAATCTTCTTATCACAGTCTCTGGGTTTCCTTTGGGTTCTGTCCTTCTTTCCTACTTCAATCCAGTCTTCAGGGTTTCCCTGTTCACCCTGTTGTGTAAGCAAGAATTTGCACACTTGTTATCTTGGATTAATACTTCATTTGTACTGAGGCGAGTATGAGTATTCCAATAATTAATTTACTCTTCTTCACTCACTTTCAATATTTTATCTGTACTGGGAGAGCATAAGAGTTCCAGTAATTATTCTCTTTCTTTTCACTCACTTTCAATATGTTATCTGTCCTGGGACGAGTATGCTGTTCCAGTAATGATTTTCCTTCTCTTTACTCACTTTCAATATTTTATCTGTACTAGGGTGAGTATGAGAGTTCCAGTAATGATTCTCTTTTTTTCCAATCACTTTCAATATGTTATCTATACTCGGACGGCATGAGTGTTCCAGTAATGATTGTCTTTCTTTCCATTCACTTTGGATGGTTTTATCCACGGTGGGACGAGTATGAGCGTTCCAGTAATGATTCCCTTCAATCTCCCTCCCCAGTCTCCTGCTTTCCCTGATACCTGCTCTGCTCAGGGACAGCTTCACTGGGTTTATTGATGGGAGAGGACTCCCTCTGTGCTTTGTCAGGTTGGCTTTGTGGAGTATTTCTGATATCCCTCTTTCCAGTGTTTTCAGACACATTTCATCCAGAATCTCGTATTGTGACTCGCGTTGCAATATGGGGGGTCTTGGCATTGTAAACTGTCACAGGCTGCTAACTGCTTCATTTCTCTGGCAACCGAATGCTTGTTAAGCGCCCCTTATGGCCGTGTACCTGGTGTTTGCCATGGCGTTTGTCACTACATCACATCCACATATGCAGGCTGCCTAGCGTCTCGTTGCCTGGGCAACAACATTGGACGTTGGCATTACATGACCGCACTTAATGTATTTCTGTTGCGTGCGTCCCTTCTGCTGTGCTTCTGATTGAAGTTGTTCAGTGTTATTTCGTTCCCTTGCATTTCCTATGAACCTCTTGTTACTGACCTTTGGATCGTTTCATGGACCGCTTTGTTTTCCCCTTGTTGGCCGCTTTGATACTTCCTGTTCTATGACCTCAGAACCTCCTGGATTGCCTTGTCTTCCTCCTGCTTGACCGCATTGATACTTCCTGTTCTACAACCTCGGAACGTTCACGGTTTGCTATTGGCTGCTCCCATACTGCTCTGTGGCGAAGGTCTGCATTCCGAAAGTGGAAATTCTACACCATTTCTCTGACTATTCCTTGCTGTTACTTCCTGACCACTCATTCTTACCTAACATTTCTTTAAACCTGCTTTTCTCAGCCTTACCTGAACTTTGAATTACACTTAGAACTTAATTTCTAGCTACTTCATTGGATTGTTGGGATCATCAAGGGGTGTGTTACACTTGGACGCTATGAAGTGTTGCTCTTGGAATTAACATTTCACCATTGGATTCTAGTGCGCCCTTGTTATGTTCGGGATAGATCATACTAACCCACTAACCTTTCCTCTAGCAACATCTCCAGTGCTGGTATCCAGGTTACCTTCAGGCTCCTGAGTAAAAGAACGTTCTGTACACACCTGGGTTCTTCTTGTGTTTACGCAAGGTTAGTGTGTTCTTTTACCCTTAAGTATCTCTTTTTCATATTACTTCCTTATCTGATATCTCTCTCTATTTCTTCCTTCAGCCTGGTGTGTACTGCTTTATCTTGCACTTTCATTCGAGCCACTGTCATACTTGTTTACATTACGTGTAGCGCGGTCTCTCGAAAGAAAGGTCGCCCTCTATCGAGGAGACCCTTCTTGGGGTCTGAACGTGTCTTGGCGGATTTGGCTGAAGATCTCTCTACGATATTCCAGGTGCCTGGTCCCTAGTACGTGAGTACAACATTACCAGACCCACTAGTCCACCGTGGCTTGCAAATGGTCATGCCACCACTTATTTCTTCTATGTGGCAAGGGTGCCTTACTTGCAATTCACTTTCTTTGCACGCTTCCCCTTCTTGGTGCCACACGTCTGGGGATTCGCTTAGCTTCGCCTGGGTTGTAGGAACCACACATCCGGTTTCTCATCAGCGTTCACCTGTGCAGTGATTCGTATTTCACTGGTTCTCTCTCTCTACCCTTGGCTTCCCGATGCTCTGAGTCTGCTGTTTCTCTCTCTCTTTGTGATCTCCGCCTTCCTCCTTTATATGACACAGTCGTGGGATTTCCCACGCTGTTTGCTGGGCACTCTGTATTCTTCCATCATTGTTTTTCTTCGTCTCAGTATAATGCAATTTCAAGCAACCCTGTTTGATTGAACTCATGTTGATAAGCTTAAAACCATGCCTGGTAAGGAAGCCACCAGAAACTGACCCTGGTTTTCTTATTCTTTTGTTGAACTACTAGACATTGTTATATGGAGTCAGGCAAGCATAGGTTTAGACACAGACAGACTTTTTATTTGCACTTTCAGACAACAACGGCCCTTAGAAGCATCATTTCCGGGAAATATCTCTTTGGAGCTAGGGCTAGATATGTATTACACCAACCCTGAAACTTTAAATAAAGGTTTTGGAATCTTACTTTCTGGCTCTGTGCCTCTCTTGTCACCATGCCTGTCTCACAGAGGATAGAGTAGTAGTGAGTAGTGGAGAGAGTGAGAGAGAGTAGTAGAAAGTAAGATTGGAAACAGAGAGAGGTATATGAAGAGACAGAAGAGGTAGTATGATGGTGAGAGAGAAGAGAAGGTGAGTGGAGTTGCAGGGAAGAGAGTACGATGAAGGAAGGGAGAAAGAGAGAGATTTAGGGTCGGGGCTATATGTTTGTGGTGGGGAAAGGGCACGTGGAGCCTCAGTATTTGAAAGGCACTTAACCCAGTTGGAGAACTATTGTGATTATTTGTCTTGTGTTTAGGATTCACCTAGATTGGAGAGAGAGAGAGAGAGAGAGAGAGAGAGAGAAAGAGAGAGAGAGAGAGTGTTTGCCCTTAGGCCATCATGACTAAGCAGTCAGTTAATTAGATAGTTGGGGGTTACTCATTTGTAGTGACAATCCTGGGGATTAGTAACACCTATGCTGGGGGAGGGAGGATCACCCAGGAGAGATGAGACAGGAACAGCCATTAGTAATCCTCTTGACCAAATCTTTTATGAAAACCCTTGAACCTTCTCTGCAAGTTGGTGTGTTCTTGCAGCCGTCTGTTATGCTAGAGATAAAAAGCTGAAAATGAAATCGGCAGACATTGTATAAGTAGGACATTTTGCATTCATTGAGAATCTCAAGCTTCATCAAGGGCTTTTATAATGTACTGTCAGATATTAATTTGTGTCATCTAGAAATTCATAGCTAGCAGCCAAATGTTGGGCCGGAGTGGCCTGGTAAAGGAGGACGCGACGCCAGATTTTTACGTCTTTCTTTATTCACATAGAAGTGCATACTGACCTTCCTTCTCTCGTTCCCGTTCCCACATCATCTCCCCCGTGGTCTCTGTCTCCCACTTAAAGGGACAGAGCCTACTAACACAAAGTAGCTGTTTAATATATGTAACACTAGAAGCAAGTTAAGAATTCTAATATTGCATGCTGGTACTCAATATTGCATGCTGGTACTCATAGTTTGTTTTTAAGTGGCAGCATGCAATAGGGAAAACATGGTGTGGTGTTTCACATAGCAACGCTTACACAGCCATCACTTCCATAGCAACAAGTGAATGCGATTTGTTAATGGGGGTGGGGCTAAGAGAGGTTACACAAGGTATATGGGCTAAATGCTTTTATATTATGTTCTCCCACATGAACGTGTTGCAAGTTTGCTTCTGCCAAGGTCTTACGGTTCTGCAAGACAGGTCTACTGCATTCATTGGATGGTATTGCTTCCCAATGGCAACAGGTGATGGCCATTAAAATGGATGTTTGAAACCCCTGTTTGCTCGAATGTGGTGACCATGATAAGCAGCAATGCAGGAATACATCAACTGCATCGAGATTGAACAGCCAACTACCTCGGTTCTTCAACTGGAGGCCGGACTCATGAGCGGAAGCAACAGATCCTTTCCTCCAAGCATGGGGTCATCAAACCAACTATGCGTTTCCCCCTTCTCTATGATTGCGAGGGCGCTAGCCCAAGTGAGGAGGCAGAAAACATCCCCTGATCTGATTACTCTGGACTGGAGGGTACAAGTGTGGTTCCCCACCCTCCTGAAACTATCATATCATGACCCGGTGGCTCTACCAAATCAAGAGCTCATCGTACTGGACCTCAGAAGCCTCAGCCATCCAGGCAAACTCAACCTGATTGCATGGGTGATTTCAGGGGAGCTTGGGTTAGGCCAGGATTATTGAATGAGGCTAAGCTCATCATTAATGGAACCTGAGCACCAGAAACGCACAGGGCTTACAAATCTGCATGGGCTAACTGGAATAGATGGTGTATGGAGAGGGACATGCATCCCGATGGAACATATGTGGTCCACGTAGCCAATTTCTTAGCCCAGATGACAGCCCAGGGGAAAGCATATAGGACCATCAATAGGGCCAGGTCCACAATATCAGCAGGGCACTCCAGAATTGAAGGGGTCGCTATATGTGAACACTCCTTGATTTGCAGACTGTTAAGAGGAGTGAAAATGTACAGACCTGCCAGAGAAAAATACAATCAACTGTGGGATGTTGACACAGTATTGAAATTATTCTTATCATGGCTGGACAACCTGGATTTATCCAGGTAGGGCCTTTTAGCCAAACTATCCATGCATCTATGTCTGTTGTCATGTAAGAGATCTTCGGACATTAGAGCGTTGGAGGTCAACAGGAAAAGTATATCGCCGAATGGGGTGATGTTCTTCATTGCGAGTAGGACTAAGACAGAATTGAAATCTATATCATATGGTTCTTTTACAGGGCAACCCAAGTTATGCCCAATTAGATGATTAAAAGCATATGAAGATATATGAGGGAAGGGAGACCCCCAGGGGTATTCCAGCTGTTCATAGCATTATGCAGGCCATACAAGGCTGTAACCCCGGCGACAATAGCCAGATGGTTGAGATGGGTGATGTATCAGGCAGGTATTGACATAGTGAGTTATGGCGTTCACTCTGTGAGAGGAGCAATGGCCTCCAAGGCCTTCAACATAGGAGCCAGACGGGAGGACATCATGAGATCAGCAGATTGGTCCAATGAATCGACTTTTAAGACTTTCTATTTGAAACCAATGGAAAGTATTGCATCGTTGATGGTGAGTAAGCTTTGAACAAGCATAAGTCCGAGCCTCCAGTCTTGTCATAGAATTCAGATTTTCAACACATTTGTTCCAGAAATTCATCATTCTATTAAAGACATGGATGCAAAGGATTATCCCACCCTTACAATCGTATGAACAATTATGTAATGATGAACATGTTATGTATCTGATATAAATGAAATCATGTTGAACTGTTGGTATTTTATGACTGTCCCACCCTCTTTTTACTTACATTCACCGAATATATTTTATTATACTAGGTACGATGGTGGACTCCAAACCATCTGGGTGTTGAGTAGCGAGACTGATCATGCAACGGGATTGTGGTTACCGGTGGACGCAATTTCGTTCATGCAAAGAACGAGGAAGTGATGGAGGATGTTTAGTGTTTTTATGGACATGGACTTTGTTGATTGGCTATGGTGGTCACGTGGTCAGTTCAGAGACCAATAATATTGGGACTACCAAAGACTCTATCCTAATTGGAAGTTGTAGTTTGATTCTTGTTATTGTTCATATTATTGATTTTTCATTGTTGCTCGAGTAGTAACATTGAAAGAGAAGCATAATCCTTTGCCTCTCTGTCTTTAAAAGAATGATGACTTTCTGGAAGTAATGTGTTGACGGTCTGAACTTTACCTTAACACAAAATGGCCATTGCAAACGTTTGCAGGTTGCAGTGATAAGTTAATCGAAATGTAGGTGATGCTCCCCACAAAACATACTTATAATAATGAGGTACGGAGCAGTGCCATGATGATTCGCGGAGAAAATGTATTGGGTGGTGGCCAGTATATACAGTGATTGAATGTGTCAGCTATTTTATTTTTGTCAGTTCCGCTTTAAAGTTTACTGATACTTTTTATCCGTTCTTATGATTTCACTCAGACTCTATATATTTACATTTCTATTTATAATGATGAAAATGTGCTAATTTTGTTTTATGTAATTTAACAGAGCTTCCAAGATTCCCATGGCCATTGTGATAAGGCCATTGAGGCCTATTTTTCCTTCAAATTCTGGGACTTGTAGTTTTTTTTAAATTTAAAACAGGACTGGAAAGCCTTCCCAACACGGAGACAGGAAATTAGAGTGCTGTGAATTTAGTTTCATTGTGCTTTTTTTTGGTTCTATGTATACTTTTTATTGCTCCCTCATCCTCACTTTCATCAATTTTGAAATAAATATATCCTTTCTATTAATATGCATTACTTCTTTATATCTATATTGTTAACATTGAAATGAGAGCTCAGGTCCTGTGTTCAGCAGACCCCTTCTCATGGACGGCAAAGGTCCTGCTTAAGCTTGAGCGGCCTGAGAGAGGGGCTACACGACACAGGAGCCAACCTGTCAATTCAACCTTTCCAGCGTTCGCACTTTTGTGTGAATGTTTGAACTACGGGCAGCAGAGCAGGTCTCTCAGAGGCCTGACACGTTGCTCTGTGTAACAGAATGTTACAATGAGACCCATTAGACACTGAGGGGATGGAGAGGGACATTTAGCTGGGACTTTTGTCCCTTAAGAAATGTGAACGGGGGTGATAAGAAGTGAGAAGGGTGCATATTGCTGCATGCTTTCTGATATAATGCCTATGGCTTTAAACCCAAGGGAATTTGTTAGGCTCAAAAAATCACTCAAAACATGGCTTTTCAAATAATATGAAGTCCAACAACCCTGGGCAACTGTAAATATAATTGTAACTTTCTCTCTTGCATAATCCTGTAAACTATGCTTATTGTGTTCTCCATATTATAAGAAAGAATGTCTAGAATGTATTCAGCTGTAACTCGCTGTTTAAGCATATGTTTATTATGTATGCAAATGTGAATAATGATCTATGTAATCTCGCCGTGATACCCGAGGGTCTGGGCGTGTAACAAATGTAATAAATAAAAATAAATAAATAAAATAAATGAATCTGCATTATGCTATTGTGACCTTCAATGCAGGATGGGGAGAATAAAACTAAAGCCATAGTAATATTGCTCAATGTATTTCTATGACAATTTATATAGTGTAAGTTTAGTTTATCGTGAAAGTCTAGTTTATTATATAATGCAAGTTCTTTTCAAGGTGTTGCTAGAAAGAAAGTATTATTTATGCACATAAAATCCAAAGCAAGACCTTAATGAACTAAAGCCATACTATTATTGCTTAACATATTTCAATGACAAATTATATTGTACATGGTTAGTTTATTATGAAAGGCTACTTTATTGCATGATGTGGGTTATTTTCAAGGCATTGCTAAAATCAAAGTATTATTTAGGCAAATGAAATACAAAACAAAACCGTAAATAAATATTCATATCAGGTAAACCTGGGAAGATATGTGTTCAGTTGCTTAAATTGTTCACATCTCGATTTCACAATTGAATCAAAGTGTGACCCTGAGAAAATCATTTAATTAATCTGTGTGTTAAGTTGGATTCATGGCCAAGCACGACACTGACACCAGTGTAGGAACAGTGAGCATCTTTACTAAGTTCCAGCTCCGGGTACAGGAATACATTTAGGCCACATCGGGCAAGTTACATGGACTGAACATCCACTGCATCCTCTCTCAGTCAACCCATCTTCTCAACTGCCCTTCACATAGCCATTCAGAACATAACATTATCACACACAGCATTCCACGTCAGTCACTCCTAGCATTCCATGCATACAGGGCAGGTGCAGGGAAAGATAAGACACAACACTTTGTCTAACTTGGAGCCACTGTACGTGATTCAGTTCACAGCTTATGTTAATATATCATGCTATTATGAAAACAGCCTAATGACTTAGAGTTGCTTCATATATAATAATAGTGAAATTCATGTGTTTCACACCACAAAGTTATTCACCATTCGGCTAATTTATAGCAACGCAAAAAATAACATAAGCAGAATCCTGCCTTCTTTTCCTTAGGCAGGGTGTAGAGATGTACAGGGTAATTCATAGAATTTCGCACAAAAGTGCCGCACGCGGCTGGCGCACAGTGTGTGCGTGCGAATGTCTGCGCCAGCCGCGTGCACTAAAATCGATTTCCGTGCACAGCGTATTCATGGATTTTAGCCTCCAAAACCAGCCGTGGCGCAGAGTGGCGCAGCGACCCTGCAGCAGCGCCAGTTACGCCTCCAAGAACGCCCTCGCGCAAGGAAAAGCGATCAAAATTCCCAATTCAGCGAAAAGGGCTGCACTAACCCTGGACCAGTTTACAGGGCTGCCAGACAGCAAACGCCAAGCGGGGAACGTGTATTACTGGGGTGTGCGTGAAGTTTCACAAGCAAAAGGGCATGTGCGAGTGGGGTACGTGTATTACTGGGGTTCGGGGGAATTTTCACACACAATTTCAGCAGGGTACGTGTATTACGGGGTTCGGGGGAACTTTCACACGCGAAAGGGCCTGTGCGAGTGGGGTACGTGTATTACGGGGGTGCGTGGGAAGTTTCACACGCGATTGGGCTGGGTATGTGTATTTCAGGGGTGCGCGGGAAGTTTCACACGCGAATGGCCTGGGTACGTGTATTTCTGGGGTGCGCGGGAAGTTTCACATGCGATTCCAGCAGGGTATGTGTATTTCTGGGGTTCGCGGGAAGTTTCACATGCGACAGGCCCTGTGCGAGTGGGGTACGTGTATTTCGCGGGGGCAGGGGAGTCCTACACGTGAGTTGGCAATGTGGGTCCTCCCAGGTGTTCCCTCTACACCCTCCACGGCCCCTGCAGGCAGCCCACACCACAGGGGACTAACCTGCACCCCTGGTCATGTCCTGCAGGCAGCCCATCCACCATGGGCATGCCCCCAGCCAAGCCACATGTCACCTTGCACTAGTGATCACCAACGCATTACCCCCTTGCACACCCACCCCCCAGCAGTGCAGGGCACCTGCCAGCAGGCCCCCACTCATGTCCCCTTGCACCCCCACCCCCCAGCAGTGCAGGGCACCTGCGGGCAGGCCCCCACTCATGTCCCCCAGCACCCCCACCCCCCAGCACTGATGGGCACCTGCCAGCAGGCCCCCACTCATGTCCCACTCATGTCCCCTTGCACCCCCACCCCCCAGCAGTGCAGGGCACCTGCCAGCAGGCCCCCACTCATGTCCCACTCATGTCCCCTTGTACTCCCACCCCCCAGCAGTGCAGGGCACCTGACAGCAGGCCCCCACTCATGTCCCCTTGCACCCACACCCCCCAGCAGTCCAGGGCACCTGCCAGCAGGCCCCCACTCATGTCCCCTTGCACCCCCACCCCCCAGCAGTGCAGGGCACCTGCCAGCAGGCCCCCACTCATGTCCCCTTGTACCCCCACCCTCCAGCAGTGCAGGGCACCTGCCAGCAGACCCCCACTCATGTCCCCATGCACCCCCACCCCCCAGCAGTGCAGGGCACCTGCCAGCAGGCCCCCACTCATGTCCCCCTGCCCCCAGGTCATGACGATCCTCAATCATTGCCCTTATGGCCAGTCTCCCCAGCCCAAAGACCCAACCAAGTATTGCATCCACCCACATAGAAAAGGCAATTACATGATACAACCCCAATGGCAAGTATGTAAATGAACACATGTCCGTCACACACACACAATGGTTGCAAGTGAATGTGAAAACCCATATCTTGACATGCATGAAACCAATGAGATAATACCACACATTGAAGTATGAAGAAAGAAATGTATTAAAAGCAACATGAATGGAATTAAAATCAAACAAACAACAATGGGAATAAAAAAAGAAAAGCTGCATGTCCGTAAAATAATGAAAAACAAGAAATCATAATCCAAAGGAAAGGTGTCCAAAGTCACAGTCCAACAAAGCAAATCCAAGGGAAAAACAAAAGTGAAAACCATTGCTCCATGGGGAAATCCAAAAAAAGAGATGAATCCAATAGTGAACTATATACAGATGAACAATCCAGGGTCCATGATCCCAACTGAAAAAATTAAACCTATCAAAAATACTACCTAATGAAAAACTATATACAGAAACGTGGTGCATTGTCCAAGCGCAACCAAAATAAAGAAAAAAACAAAGGAAACCTAACACTATCTAACTATTTACAAGGGCAGCGGGCTAGTCCGACGGCTCACTTTTGTATGTCCCGGGCCAGGGCATCATCGAACTCCTGCTCAATGTCCCGGAGGCGCTCCTCTTCCATGGCCCCGAGGGTTCGCATGGACGACGACATGTTCTCCTCCAACTCCCTGCGAATTGCCTCCAGGAACTTGGCACGCCTCAGGGCCCTCCGCATGGAGTTCTCCGCCCTGACCATCGTGAGCCGTGCCTCTTCTGCCCGCTGCTACTCCGCATCTATGGCATGGCCTAACCACTGCCACACGGAAGACAATTCCCATCCTGGGTCCTCCTGCCCTCTGGCTGATGCCTGCCCCTCCGATGACGAAGGCCCCGAGCCATCATGGCTCCCACCTTGTTGCTGCTGCTGCTGTGCCTCTGCCCGTGCCCTGGCTCTTGCTGCCTGCACATCCTCCTCCGGCTGGGGTGCAGTTGTTGAGGTGGCCACCCCTGCTGGACGTCCGACGCCCGACTGTGACAGGGATGTGTCCTCCACCAGCCTGGCCGCAGGGTCAGAGGCAGCTCCACAGGGCACCCAGGTCACACATGGGTGGGAAGATGGCACGGAGTACGACGGGCCCATAGGGGGTTCAGTTGAGGAGGGGGTCGGAACAAGGCCCAGCAAACGGAGGAATCCGGCCCTGGTGACCTGTCCCAGTAGGTCGACGTGGTCAACGAGCCATTCGAGACGACATGCAGTCTTCTCATGAAAAGACTGCATTTCACCTCGCATGGCCCGTTGATGCAACGCCACACCACCCGGGACAGGCTCAACACGGTCCCGGATAGCCACGTCCGCAGACAGAGGAAGGCCAGTTGTTGTAAGCTCATCCCCTGCCTGAAAACGGGTCTGGACGTAGGTATCCCTGCTGGTGCAAGATGATGCAGTCACAGGATCGGGGACAGGATTACACACAGGCACCTCTGCGGCAGCCTGTGCTGCCTCCTGTCCCTGCCCCTGCACTGCACCACTAGCACCAGTGGAATCCCCACCTCCAGACCCCGTCTCTGTCCCTTGCACGGCCTCCTCCTCCATCAAACCCCCCACCAACCTGGATGACTCCGTGCCATCTTCCTCGTCGGGCCCTCTGGGGTCTCAGCTGCCCCTTCTGCTGCCGAGGAGTCCAACTCCGACCTCCGCCTCTTGGACCTCCCCTCGGCAGCTGCGACCTGGGACGCGGCACCGGACTCCTCACTCCCCGACGAGATGACAACATGGGAGGGGAGTCGGGCCTTGCGTCTCCGGCTGGCGGTGCGATCCCTGCCGCTGTGCTCCACAGCACCCTCTCCGCCCTCTTCATCAGTCGACGCTGCAGACAGGGAGAGATAGGACACAGGCATCAGGGCACTGTACAATGGACTCATACACACGTGACAGTAGCACACGAGTGTCATTGTCAAACTTCAGACATGGCATCACAATCCCCAACACACATGTCATTTCAAATCACACACATGAGCTATTCCACAGCCATATCGCAACAGCCAGCACCATCCATACACATACAACAGCATGAGCAGGCAAAGGTGAGCCAGACATCACATGAGACACAGGGAGTGCACTAGACATGCACACACGCCACCACACTTACATGCATGTGTACACCTCCACCAAGTGTCGCAGTGATGAGATCGGCATCCATGTCACATCTGGCAATCAGTCTTCTACATATCAGTCTCACATGCATCCATGTTGCATGACAGTTGCACACTTGTCAGATACATATACATGTACATGTACACAGTGCAGATACATGCAGCTTGAACCAACATCCACGGGTGACACCACAACCTTGACAACTGACATACACAGTCATTCAAACATGTGTGCTCACACATCTGCATTTGGCCTGCATGCTTACCCACAAATACACCATCCATGTGTCTCACACATGAGAGGACTTGCATGTGACAGCCTCACGGCCCTGTACATACACATTCATACATGGCCCTACAAAACCACATGTGCAACCTGCACACTACTGGCACACCACCACACGCACAGCTTCCAATCAGTATGCATGTACACTTACCGCTCGACTCCAGACGGGTGTGCCTCTCAAGGACCTGGACGTGGAGCGCTGGGCATACGCGTTCCAGGACCCTCATTTGGTCTTCCGACAGGTGGCCCCGGCGCCCCTTAGCATCCGCTGCCTTCAAGAGGACCCGGGCCTTGTTGAGGGTCCTGGACCTGAAGTCCTCCCAGCGCTTCTTGACATGATGGAATTCGCGGACTGCCACCCCTTCCACGTTGATGGCAGTCACAATGTCCGTCCATATCCTGGTCCGTCCTTCCTTGTCGGCGTGCGACCTTCCGAAGAGGGCATCATACTGCCCCAGGACTTGCTCCACCAGGACACCAACTTCGGTGGCAGTGAAGCTGGTGGCCCTCTGCCTCTCTGGCTGGGGGTTGCCAGTGCCGCCAGATGGTGTAGTGCTGGACATGGCAACCCCAGAGGCAGGAGTGGGTGGGCAACTGGGTCCTGGGGCTGGGCTGTGGAGTGATGGAATCCCAGTCGGGAGTCTTCGGTTCCAGCAGGGGTGGTCACAGAAACAGCACCTCTGGCTGACGTGCACGCAGCAAATGGCAGGGCACGTGGGCAGCAGGCAATCAGGCAGCAGCAGATGGCAGGTGGGAGCGTGCTCGGGGATATGGGAGGCAGTAATTCGGCCTTCTGGGCAGGAGCTTGGTCTTCCGTGTGTGAACGCGTGGCCAGCTTGATACAGAGTGATTTGGCACGTGAAAATCTTGCACGTCAACGTGTAATTCGAGGAAAGGCCCTTAGCGCATAAGCGCGTCAGCGCACGTACGCGATTTCATTGGACCAAAGGCCCTTAGCGTGTAAGCGTGTCTGTGACATGACGCACGCGGGTGTTTCCCTCATAGCACGTGATGACAGAGCACACGTGGAAAAGCTGCATGTCTGAGTGTCAGCGCGTGTAATTGGAGGAAAGGGCGCGTACACGCGTAAGTGACGTGTACGTGTGGGCCGGTTTAAAAGGTACGTGTAGGACGCCATTTCCTTGTACGTGCCTTTTGTGGAGAGCGAGTGGGTGGATTCTGTACTTCTTGTCGGTTCACACGCGATTACTTCACAGCGTTTCAAGTTCGTACTCCCTGTTACCTCTGACAGCTTTCATTTTTTAACTTTTTTTGGGCCTGTTTCCTCAAACAGTGTTCACTTCTCCTTTTGTCCTGTCTCCTCAGACAGCGTACAATTCTTCTTTTGGCGGGGGTGTTGCAACGCGCACACGCGCGTATTTTTCACATTCTTTTTCCAGCCAGACGGTGAGTTCCGCACGTACTTAGCAACTGTGCTTGCCCCGTGTGTCGCGTATCCCTTCAGAGGTCATTGTAGGCTGCGTGTATCACGCATATGCTTATTTTTGTGTTTCTGGGTGCCACAGCGTAGTGCGGGTTCATTTTTCCACGCACGTGGTCTACGAGGGGTTGCGTGCACGTTTATTTTTGTTTTTGGGCTGCCTGTGCGTTGCATGACCCGTCATCTTCCCCCAGGGGTCACAGACAGCCTTGTTAGAGCACGAGGATACGAATTCCATCTAGTACCCTACCTCATTGACCCCCAATTGCCCAGGACAATAGTTTACTGCTCCTCCCATACGCACAACAACATCAGTGCCATGGTTGGGAGGCGACCAAGCGGTAAGGGAGGCAAAGGTGGCCGACCTTGAAAAGGTGGACATGGTGGGCGGTGTAGGGGATGAGGCCAGGATTTTCAGGGTGCCCCTATACCCCCATGTGTGGAGGACCTATCAGGGACACCCATGTGCCACCCCAAGGTTGAGGGTAATGTGGCTGAGACCATCCCAGCTCAGCCCTTGTTGGACCAGCCCATTGTGGCACCAGACCTGGCACAGAATGACTCCCTGGCTGACCTCCAGGTCAGCAAGTCTAAGCCACGTGTGGCGGTGCACGTTGTCACCAAGCCACGTGGATCTGGGGCAGCTATGTAATCTGCTGCCCCAAGTATGCAGGGTGGTGAGGCTGCAGGGGCAGCTCCAGCTCCATCCACCCCAGCTCTGACTCTCCCAGCCAGGACAGTGTCGTTCCTGGTCCATCATACTGATGTTCTCCCTGCCAACATCACACTTCAGACAATGCCTGCACCAAGTCCTATGGTCAATGTGCATTCACACACACCAACAACCCAGTCCACCGGTGATTCTGCCCCTACTGACCAGAGCAGCATTAGCCACTCTGGCTCCGCTCCACCTTCTAAAAAGAGGAGGAAGGGTGCTCTGGCACGACAGGCTGAGACCCCAGGCTCGGCTACACACTCCGGTACCTCAAGGAAGCCTTGCTTCAATGATTCAGAACTTAATGCACTTGTGAGCTATATGTTGCTGCAACATAGCCACAAAATGGTGGTGACTGCAGGGTCCAAGACCACACCTGGTCAACGTAAGGCACACTGGCAGACCATCGCCAACCACATAAGTGCCCTTGGATTTGTGAGGCGCTCAGCTGATGATTGCTACAAGCGGTGGAACGACCTGAAATGCAGAGCAAAGGACAAGCTGGCCTCAAGTCATGCCGCTACTCTGGTGACTGGCGGTGGGTCTCCACAAGAGGACAACAAACTCACTGAACATGAGTCTGTTGCTGGGACCTTCGTCACAGAGGAACAGATCCGAGGTGCGGGAGAATTACCCGATTATGACACATTATCCGGTGAGTGCCCATGCGTGTGTGTGTAATGCATGTGTATGTTGTTTGGGTGACGGGTTCTGATTGAGTGCCAGGTGAGGATGTGTGTGACTGAGTAGTATGGGTCACCCATGTGCTTCATCCAAAACATTCTGCGGCCTTGAATTTGGGTGTGACACTATCCCTTCTGCCCACAGTAGTAATTTAGCGCAACATTACGGCAGTTGCCCTTGAGGTGGCATCATGCAACAACATTGTTTGTATTTTTCAGTGTTCTTTCAGGCTGATTGTTCCAATTCTCCCACTTTGGCAACACATTCCTCAACCGTATTGTGACATATGTGACATGCTTCTGTCATTGAAGAACCCCTCATTGGCCCACATGCGTCACCTTGGTAGTTGAATGATTTGACCATTCATGCTGAATGAGTATTGTCCTGATCACATGATGTTTTTGGGCCTGTTTGAATGTGGAAAATGCTAGTTGTTTCCTGTCATGTTGAAGTGCACAACCATTGATGCGTACATGGCCCTGCAATCACTGTATTTTTGTACACTGGATGTGTTGCAGTGTGTGGCACATGGCGTATCTTTTCACACTATGTGGCATTTTTCATCTCTTCATGTCCATCTCACATGGATGGGTGACAGTACTCATTCACTGACATATGGATGTACTTGTGGAATGTACCATAGCTATGGTACATGCCATCTGTGTGATGGCATGTGTCATTTATGTGTATAGGACATGCCACTCACAGGCCAATGTGTGACGGCAGTGCTACCCAGCATGCGGCAAATGTGTTGCACTTCCATCTTGGTGTCATCAGTGTCAGACTTTTGCCTCCCCTTCCAACTCTGTGACAGTGCATGCATGGGAGGGTTATAGTCATGTGCGACATGTGTAAATCATGTACTGGTTTTGTAGCTTGTCAGGCCTATTTGTGTGCTATGGTGCTAATGCCTGTTTCCATTTTTTGCCTTTCATGTTTTTGCAGGGGATGATGCACTTGATGCTGTTGAGGTTGAGGAGATGGTGCAGACCCAGGAGGAACCTGAGGCACAACCGGCCACCAGTGGGGGACGTGGTGTGGTGGTGGGTGAGAACCCACTCTTGCTGTAGACGATTCTGTCCAGGGGTGTCTCTGGGTGCACCTCCCCAGACCTCTATTCAGGTGTTGATTCGGATGATGAGACCTATGTGGTGTCGCAGGTAAGTGTTTCTGGAAGGGGTTCTGTTCTGTCCAACCCACCTGTACCAGGGGTAGAACCCTCTATGGGGATGTCAGTGTTGGTTAGTCAGCCTTTGGCGGTTACGGGTGCAGGGTCACACTCCACAACATCTGATCCTGGTCCTGGGCCAGCAGATCAGAGGGGGAATGCAGTCCTGCAGCCTCAGGCAGTGCCGGCACAGCAAGGCGCAGATCGCCTTGCCCCAAACAGGTGTGGTGCCCGCTGACGCGGTGGCCGTACGCCACCAGGCAATACCGCATGGGAACAATCCATTTATGGTATGGCAACCCAACAGGCAGCATCAGTTGAGATGATGGCTCAAGCAATGGATAGGGTGGCCACTTCCATTGTCCCCCCTGAAAGGCAGATGGAGCTACTACAGCAGGCAACAGACTCCATTTGCCAATCACACAGGGAGGACATGTTGGCGTCCAACAGGGACAGACGGGCGGCACTGGAGACTCTACGCCAATCGATATCAATAGAGTCCCAGGGCCACAGGGAAGCCCTGAGGGTAGAACTCCATCACCTCAGGGAGACTCTTGTTGACCTTGAGACTTCCACTAACCTGAGGACAGAACAGCAGCTGGAGCGGCTCACACGTTCGCTCTCAGCTGAGATGCAGGCAACTCGGGAGGAGATCCGGACATCACGTCAGGTGCTGCATGGGGATCTCCGCACTATAATCCTCCAGAACGAGACCTTCCACACCCGCATGCTTGTTGCCATGGAGGACCATACCAGAGCTTTGCGTGGGCTGCCTCCCATAGCACCATCACCTCCTGTGGCAGCAGAAGAGGGTAATGAGAGCGACAGCAGCAGTTCTCCCACATTGGCATAGCCGTGCAGGACATGAGCCCATGGAGGTGTTTTTTTTCCCAACATCCACACAGGCGGCTGTTGGTGCGCACTCTGTCCTCAGACCTCCTGGGTGTCCTCCCCCCCGGCCCCACATGGCCATTTTTTATTTTTGATTTTTGCTTTTTTTATTTTTTATTTTTTATTATTTTTAACAGTGTGTTGCCTTGTGTGGCTCCCGCGGGCATCCACTGTATTTCGGCTGGGCACATGCAGGCTTGTCCTGAGTTTGGGTTCGATGCTTGGGTTTTTGAGACACACACCCCTCCTGCTTCCCGTTTCCATGGGCTTGCAAAGGGTGTGACCAAGTGACAGTGATGTACACAGCGATGTTGGGCTCCCATGAGCTGTGTGGGCAGTCTGTAGTCAATACTGTGTAGACATTCCTTGTGTATATTGTTGTTGTATTGTACACTGCATGTTGGAATTATGTATGCTTCTGCTTCCATGTCTCCCTCTGAATTTGCAGGTTCATTCCTCATGTCTTCACAAGGCCGTCTACTTTGGAGATGGAGTTCATGTTGTATGCAGTACACAGACAAGTTCTGAAGCCTGCAAGACTACAGTTGGAAGGGGGCGATGTGGTGGCATATTCAGGTTGTAAGACTACGACTGCTTTAACTTAGTACTGTCATGTTTTAGTTATGTTTGAGCTTGTGTAGCTGCATTGTATTGTTGGTAAGTATTTGGTCATGTGTGTTGTTAGTTCAACTTTACTGGGAGCATATTGTGTGTGGCCAGTTTCCATTAGGGACACTGTACTTTGTGACACTTGTGTCAGGTTTTTGGGATTGCTTTGTTTGCTCTCACATAGCATGACATGCCATGGTGTGTTGGGTGGTGTTGCTGGGAGGGGTTGGGTGACATGGCACTGTTCTCATGTTGTTTTTTGCAAGGGGGTAATGCAATTAGCAGCATATGTGTCTTTTGATGACACAGCGTTGGTGGTGTTTCTGTAGGTAGGGATGCACACATTGTGACACTTCCAGGTGACCAATCTCAGGCTGGTATGGTTGTGACAGTTCACTGTCCCTTGTGTCATCATCGATTGTCAGCTGGTATGTGGCACGGCTGTGTGCACTCCACAAGGGTGTGATTCTAAGTGAAGTAATTAGCCACCAGCTGCGTTCGGGCTGCCTCACCCCGTGCCCTTTCCCCTCCCATGCACAGCGGACATGCATGTGGTTGGGGATGTGGGGGCACCACCATGTCCACCGGCAGGCCCCGGCGTGTTGCAACGTTGTGCAGGACACATGCTGCCACTATGATCCTGCACACTACTGGGGGAGCGTATAACAGCTGGCTGCCAGAACGGTCAAGGGAGCAAAAGCGTGACTTGAGCACTCCGAATGTGCGCTCCACTATGCCCCGGGTTGCAATATGGGCTGTGTTGTATCTTACCTCAGGTGGCGTGGTGGGGTTCCGAATTGGCGTCATCATGTGGGTGCTCATAGGGTAGGCACTGTCCCCTGGGGAGGTGGTGATGGGTATCATTAATAGGGTTGTGACATTACTCAGTATCTGGCATGCATGCATGTGCTGTGGCATTTATACTCACTGAGCAGCCATGTATTGCCATGCCGCCCAGCTTCTAGGTCCCGGTTTAGGGTTGACATTCTGTAAATGAAACTGTCGTGGGTGGACCCTGGATAGTTGGCATATACTGAGGTGATGATTCCCTTGGCATCACATTCTACCTGGACGTTGATGGAATGCCAGTGCTTGCGGTTTCTATAGATGTGCTCTGATGCCCTGGGGGGACTTAGAGCCACATGGGTGCAATCAATGGCACCTAGGACTTTGGGGAATTGTGCCACCCCGTAGAAATCCTGGACGGCAGCCTGCCTTTCTGCAGGTGTTCTGGGCAGGTATATGTGCCTGCGGACTTATGGGTGTGCAGTCATGATGGCCAAGACCTGGTGTATGCAGCGTGACTTTGTGGCCTGTGACACCCCCCCCCCACTATGGCACTTGTCCGCTGAAATGATCCGGTGGCCAAAAAGTGCAGTACATTGAGGACCTTCTCCAGGGGGCTGAGTGCTTGGGAGCAGAGGGTGGGTAATGCGACGTCATCCTCCCACTCACTGACCAGGTCGAGTATTATGTGAGGTGGAAACCTGTACCTCCCATACACCTGGTCATCAGGCATGCCAAAAAGGCTGTTTCTGGGTGTGAAAATTCTGGGCCTGACTATCCTCCTCCTCCGCCTGCGGTATCCCACGACCACTGCTGCTAGGAACGGTATGTTCATCCTGGCGTCTGAGCTTTCTTGTTGTTTGCGCGCACTTTTATGCTGCGCGGGTCCACGTACGCCTGCTTCCTGCTGGCGTACGTGTTTCCGGATTAGCGCGTCTTTTTTGGCACGTGCGTGTGGGCGTTCCACGCATTTGCCTTCTGTACTTCCCCGCCCACCCCAGTAATACACGTACCCCGCTCGCCCAGGCCCAATCGCGTGTAAAACTTCCAGCGAGGCCCTGAAGTACACGTACCCCGCTCGCCCAGGCACAATCGCATGTAAAACTTCCCACGAGCCCCTGAAGTACATGTACCCCGCTCACCCAGGCACAATCGCGTGTAAAACTTCCCGCGAGCTCCTGAAGTACACGTACCCCGCTCGCTCAGGCACAATCGCGTGTAAAACTTCCCGCGAGCCCCTGAAGTACACGTACCCCGCTCACCGAGGCACAATCGCGTGTAAAACTTCCCACAAGCCCCTGAAGTACACGTACCCCGCTCGCCCAGGCACAATAGCGTGTGAAACTTCCAGCACACCCCCGAAATACACGCTATTTTTGACACAGCGGGTGTCCGTGTTTGTCGCGTACACCTTTGCACGTCATTTGTCCTAGAGGGCCACAGTATGGGACATTCATCAGAGCTGTATATACAGGCTTTTTGTTAGCACACATTTTTTAATGCGCAGGGACGCTACTGCCTGCCTTCGTGTGGCAGACATGTGTTGATGTACATAGTTGACTTTTGGTTTGTGTCATTAGATCGCCATTTCACTGCTGGGGGTGGGTGTGCAAGGGGACATAAGTGGGGGCCTGCTGGCAGGTGCCTCTCAATGCTGGGGGGTGGGTGTGCAAGGGGACATGAGTGGGGGCCTGCTGGCAGGTGCCCTGCAATGCTGGGGGGTGGGGGTGCAAGGCGACATGAGTGGGGGCCTGCTGGCAGGTGCCCTGCACTGCTGGGGGGTGGGGGTGCAAGGGGACATGAGTGGGACATGAGTGGGGGCCTGCTGGCAGGTGCCCTGCACTGCTGGGGGGTAGGGGTGCAAGGGGACATGAGTGGGGGCCTGCTGGCAGATGCCCTGCACTGCTGGGGGGTGGGGGTGCAAGGGGACATGAGTGGGGGCCTGCTGGCAGGTGCCCCTCAGTGCTGGGGGGTGGGGGTACAAGGGGACATGAGTGGGGGCCCGCTGGCAGGTGCCCTGTACTGCTGGGGGGGTGGGGGTGCAAGGGGACATGAGTTGGGGCCTGCTGGCAGGTGCCCTGCACTGCTGGTGGGTGGGGTTGCAAGGGGACATGAGTGGGAGCCTGCTGGCAGGTGACCTGCACTGCTGGGGGGTGGGGGCGCAAGGGGACATGAGTGGGGGCCTGCTGGCAGGTGCCCCTCAGTGCTGGGGGGTGGGTGTGCAAGGGGACATGAGTGGGGGCCTGCTGGCAGGTGCCCTGCACTGCTGGGGTGGGGGTGCAAGGGGACATGAGTGGGGGCCTGCTGGCAGGTGCCCTGCACTGCTGGGGGGTGGGGGTGCAAGGGGACATGTGTGGGGGTCTGCTGGCAGGTGCCCCTCAGTGCTGGGGGTGGGGGTGCAAGGGGACATGAGTGGGGGCCTGCTGGCAGGTGCCCTGCACTGCTGGGGGGTGGGGATGCAAGGGGACATGAGTGTGGGCCTGCTGGCAGGTACCCTGCACTGCTGGGGGGTGGGGGTGCAAGGGGACATGAGTGGGGGCCTGCTGGCAGGTGCCCTTCAGTGCTGGGAGGTGGGTGTGCAAGGGGACGTGAGTGGAGGCCTGCTGGCAGATGCCCTGCACTGCTGGGGGGTGGGGGTGCAAGGGGACATGAGTGGGGGCCTGCTGGCAGGTGCCTTGCACTGCTGGGGGGTGGGGTGCAAGGGGACATGAGTGGGACATGAGTGGGGGCCTGCTGGCAGGTGCCCCTCAGTGCTGGGGGGTGGGGGTGCAAGGGGACATGAGTGGGACATGAGTGGGGGCCTGCTGGCAGGTGCCCTGCACTGCTGTGGGTTGGGGGTGCAAGGGGACATAAGTGAGGGCCTGCTGGCAGGTGCCCTGCAATGCTGGGGGCTGGGGGTGCAAGGGGACATGAGTGGGGGCATGCTGGCAGGTGCCCTGCACTGTTGGTGGGTGGGGGTGCAAGGGACATGAGTTGGACATGAGTGGGGGCCTGCTTGCAGGTGCCCTGCACTGCTGGGGGTTGGGGGTGCAAGGGGACATAAGTGAGGGCCTGCTGGCAGGTGCCCTGCAATGCTGGGGGCTGGGGGTGCAAGGGGACATGAGTGGGGGCATGCTGGCAGGTGCCCTGCACTGCGGGGGGTGGGAGTGCAAGGGGACATGAGTGGGGGCCTGCCGGCAGGTGCCCTGCACTGCTGGGGGGTGGGGGCGCAAGGGGACATGAGTGGGGGTCTGCTGGCAGGTGCTCTGCACTGCTGGGGGGTGGGGGTCCAAGGGGACATGAGTGGGGGCCTGCTGGCAGGTACCCTGCACTGCTGGGGGTGGGGATGCAAGGGGACATGAGTGGGACATGAGTGGGGGCCTACTGGCAGGTGCCCCTCAGTGCTGGAGGGTGGGTGTGCAAGGGGACATGAGTGGGGGCCTGCTGGCAGGTGCCCTGCACTGCTGGGGGTGGGGGTACAAGGGGACATGAGTGGGGGCCTGCTGGCAGGTGCCCTGCACTGCAGGGGGTGGGAGTGCAAGGGGACATGAGTGGGACATGAGTGGGGGCCTGCTGGCAGGTGCCCCTCAGTGCTGGGGGGTGGGGGTGCAAGGGGACATGAGTGGGGGCCTGCTGGCAGGTGCCCTGCACTGCTGGGTGGTGGGGGTGCAAGGGGACATGAGTGGGACATGAGTGGGGGCCTGTTGGCAGGTGCCCCTCAGTGCTGGGGGGTGGGAGTGCAAGGGGACATGAGTGGGGGCCTGCTGGCAGGTGCCCTGCACTGCTGGGGGGTGGGGGTACAAGGGGACATGAGTGGGGGCCTGCTGGCAGGTGCCCTGCACTGCTGGGGGGTGGGAGTGCAAGGTGACATGAGTGGGGGCCTGCTGGAAGGTGCCCTGCACTGCTGGGGGGTGGGGGTGCAAGGGGACATGAGTGGGGGCCTGCTGGCAGGTGCCCTGCACTGCTGGGGGGTGGAGGTGCAAGGGGACATGAGTGGGACATGAGTGGGGGCCTGCTGGCAGGTGCCCTGCACTGCTGGGGGGTGGGGGTGGAGGGGGTCATGCGTTGGTGATGAGTACTGCAAGCTGACATGTGGCTTGGATGGGGGGCATGCCCATGGTGGATGGGCTGCCTGCGGGACATGACCAGGGGTGCAGGGTAGTCCCCTGTAGTGTGGGCTGCCTGCAGGGGCTGTGGAGGGTGTAGGGTGTAGAGGGAACACCTGGGAGGACCCACACTGCCAATTCACGTGTAGGACTCCCCTGCACTCCAGATATACACATACCCCACTCGCACAGGGCCTGTCGCGTGTGAAACTTCCCACGTACCCCCGAAATGCACGTACCCCGCTCGCCCAAGGCCAATCGCGTGTGAAACTTCCCACGCACCCCAGATTTACACGTACCCAGGCCAATCGCGTGTGAAACTTCACGCGAACTCCAGGAATACACGCACCCCACTCGCACAGGGCCTATCGCGTGTGAAACTTCCGGCGCACCCCCGAAATACACACACACGCTATTTTTGACACAGCGGGTGTTCGTGTTTGTCGCGTACCCCTTTGCACGTCATTTGTCCTAGAGGGCCACAGTATGGGACAATCATCAGAGCTGTATATACATGCTTTTTGTTAGCGCACATTTTGGTGCACATTTTTTTCATGCACATGGACGCTACCACCTGCCTGCATGTGGCGGACGTGTTTAGGCCTGTGCGCGTTTTCGCTCCTGCGCTGGTTTGCCCTATTCGATTCCATGAATACGTGTTGTAGGCAAGCATGTGGGCATTCCGCGCACTTGCCTCCTGTACTTCCCCTGTGATGCCCACATTTTCACGCATTGTTCCCCATTCCGCATGTCACGCCCCGTGTTAGGCCTACTTTTGTCATGTGCGCTGCGCTATGTGCGCTTTCGCTGTGGCCGTAGCGCACGCCGTTAGATGACCTGTGCGCCGACGTGCGCCACGCAGATTTTCAGCGCACATTCCAGATTTTACTTGCGCACGGACTTCCATGAATCGATGTGCACGGGTTTTGCTGCGATTTTCGCACTTGCACTGCGATTCGCACGGTTTCGCACGCTTGGCCGGGAATTTTCAGCGCACATTAATTCCATGAATCGGCCTGGTAATCTCGTGAGAACACAGCCCGCGCGGGATCTCGAGAGACCACTGAAGGGAGTTCGGCTTGGCGCACGATGGGAGCAAAGGGGCTGAGGGATAGAGCAGACATTCCCTGGCACTCGTCCTAAACCTGTCAAGAGCCAATAAAAACATAAGAAGCATGGCTCACCATAGACCCCAATTTAAACACAGGACCCATTGGCAGTAAAGCAACTGCAGGACATTGTCCAGGACTTACTGGGCCACAGACTGATTGTCACTTTCCACTGTGATATATGTCTGCAACCCCCACCTTTAATCATAAATCAGTGCTAAGTCTTGTGTGAAGCCAGTACATATTTGGTGATGAGGATCCAGAGTAAACCCCATCAGATCCACCACGCAAGATGCAACGCCTCCACGAGCGTTTCTTCAAGCCCCAGACAGGCCTGCGATTCCATGGCCGCAATGGGAGCCCTTGTTTAACACCTATCTGGAAGCTGTGGGAGGTGTGGATTACGCTGCGGGAAGGAAAAAGGCGATGCTGCTCAATGCCATGGGGGTCGAAGGGCAAAGGATTTTCACTGGCTTGAAGGCTGACCCTGCAGTGGATAATGATGATAATGTCTTCAAGGAAGCAGTGTGCAGGATAGTGAAAAGATTTTCTAGTAAAGAGAACACTGTACTGCATAGTCAAAAGTTTTACATGAGGAAGCAAGAAAGTGCAGAGCCGGTTGACGACTATGTCACTCGCATGAGGGAGCTTGCTGCATTGTATAGTTTTGGCAAAAATGCAGAGAATATGATTTGTGACATGCTGGTTTGTGCACACCAACTGTAGAAACGTGCAAGACAAGTTCATCCTTGAAAAATAAGTGACCCTGGATAAAGGTGTCCAGATTGCAAGAGCGGAAGCAGAGACCTCAAGCAGGCGCAAAGAAATGGCGGGATCATCGCTGTCCACAGATGTGAATGCGGTGCAATGGAGAGGGCAACGTGACCGGCCCATGTGGGATTTTGTCAACGAAAAAAGGGGGAAGAGCAGAGAGCCCCTGGAGTGTCATAGATGCACCAGCACACTTAGCAAATGACAAGGAATACCCTGTGCGAGAAACCCGAAGGTTTCTCCCTAGCTAGTCCCCAGGGATCTGTCATACAGGTGGCTAGGACACAGCCATCACTATTGGATCCAGTTCCTGGGAGTGGACTAGTGAGGGAGGATCCCCTGGATGGGGGATCTTTTGGGAGTGGGAGTAGGACACCAACAGGTGAGGTGAGGTATCCCATTCTTTAAACACTGTTTTCCCATCCTACCATGTAGGATATACCAAAACACTGCCACCTCCTTTTTCTGACATGAACACTTTTGCACAACACGAAAGACAACAGACTAACACCAGAGCCTTTTACCTGAAATGTCCCAATGTAAGGGTCAGCCAAAGTCAGGCAATTGATCAGAATCACACACACCTGACAGCCCTTTCCCTTCCCCAAGGCATAAAAGGTGAAGCACAAGAGCACAGGACGGGCAAGGCAAACCGTATGACGTGAGGGCTAAATCCCCACAGCAGTTCAAGAGGAGGCAAAAGACGGTGCATTCCGAGAGGGTGACAAGGAGAGAAGTGACCTTGCCCTTTTCTTTTTTTTTTTTTAACTTTTATTTTTGTTGACAGAGGCAAAAAGCATACACACACATCCGAGCAATAACCGCAAATTTGTTGCATATACAGGTGAATACAGAGCATATAGACAAAATTATGGTAACAGTGGTAGAAAAATGACATATCACAGAGCACCAAGAAGCCGAACAGCAGTAGGGACGTCAGGGGGATTCATCCACAGAGGAAGTGTCATTTAAGCTAATCAAGTAGCTGTTGAATGCAGTCCATATGTTTCGAGGACGAGAGCGTACTGGGAGCATACCCAGAAACTCCTCATCACAGTTTCGGGACCAGGTGAGTAAATTTAACCATTTCTGGAATGCGGGGGGGCTGGGGCTCTTCCAGCTTAGTAGGACACACTTTTTGGCTATGATACAGCTCACATTTAAGAATTTAATAATGTCTCCCGCTCCCCCAGCCTGCCACACTCCAAACAAAACTCCCAATGGGTCAGAGTCTACCTCAGTGTCAGTGATCTCAGACAGTGTCTCTATGACTTTACTCCAGAATGTGGCCAGCTCCGGGCAGCTCCAAAACATATGCAAGTGGTCAGCGCCCTCCGCGCCGCAGCGAGGGCACAGCCGAGGATCGGAGCCAGCAAACCTAGACACTCTACCTGGAGTGTAATACAGCCTATTAAGCAGTTTATATTGTATGGTGCGGTAGCGGAAGTTTAGGGACACTTTGCTAGTATGGGAACACATCTTCTCCCACTGTTGGTCAGTAAGTACCAGTTCCAACTCGGAGGCCCAGTCATCACGGGCCCTGGACAGAAATGGAGAGGGCGAGGACAAGAGGAGCTTATATAATGAGGAGACCACCCTGCGGGCGCCACCTGAGTTGGCAATGTAAGCAATCGCAGGAGAGTCCAGAGGTTCGATGGGGAAGATAGGCCATAGATTTCGGAAGGCAGCGCAGAGTCTGTAGAACTGCAGGAGCTCCAGAACAGAACCAGAGTGCCCCGGCCTCCACGTCTGCGGTGTTATAAACTGTCCCTCTGGATAGAAATAGGTGAGGGCGTGGTATCCCAGGGCCTCCCAATGGCGCGCCAGGGCGGTGTCATGCGTGGGTTCCAGCCCGGGAAACCTCCAGGCGGGGAGCCATTTGTAGTACGGACATTGCTCATCACAAGTTTTGAATATCTGGCCCCAAGCCTGTACCGTGGTCCGGACCGGATCAATGGGAGAGTCCGGCACATACTGCCGGTTGAGAATCAAGGACATGACATGAGTGCCTGCCGCTGCCAGAACCTCAAGTTTGACGTGGGGACGAGGTGGGGGCCCAGGGTACCAGTAAGATGCGAACTGCGCCTGTGAAGCAGTCCAATATCGCAGCAAGTCTGGGGCTGTGAAACCCCCCCTGTCGTAGGGTAGTGACATATCCGACCACTTTTTACGCACCGCGCCAGAGTGCAACAGGAATTGGGCAAACAATTTATGCAGATTCGTAAAATATTTCCTACCCGGCCAGACAGGAACATTACCAAATATGTACAACAACTTGGGTAGCAGGATCATTTTTACCAGCGAGAGTCTGCCGGCTAGTGATAGTGAAAGGGTACGCCAGCGCATGACTTTGGCCTCGGCTTGCTCGGCTACTGCCTGGTAGTTGTCTGCTAGCAGCGATTCTCTGGTGAGGGACACCTGGACTCCCAAGTATTTAATCCCATTCGGGCACCAACGGAGCGGGTACTCGGTGGTGGGCTGTATCGTGGAGCTAGTGAGGGGGAGGATCTCAGATTTCGTATAATTTATTGTGAACCCCGAGTATGTGCCTATGCGGGTGACGTCACGTAGGATCGGGTCCAGATGAACAGCTGGGTCTCTAATAAAGAGTAGCACATCGTCCGCATACAGCGAGATGATCTCAGGGGAGTCCTTCAACCGCACCCCCCTCCGCGCATGCCGCTCCCTGACGTAGTCGGCCATCGGCTCGATTGCCAAGGCGAAGAGGATCGGGGAAAACAGGCAGCCTTGTCGGGTACCTCTAAAGAGAGGGAACAGACCGGACGCCTGAGAGTTAACTCGCACCCTGGCCACCGGGGAAGTGTACAGTAACCTAATGTATGCTATCATATTGGGCCCTACCCCCATATTTTCCAAGACCAACCAGATGTATTTCCAAGACACCATGTCAAATGCCTTCTGGGCATCCAGTGTGACCGCAACCGCACTCGCCCCTTGGTCAATACGTGCCATGATGTTAAGCAACCTCCTAATGTTGTGGGATGTTGATCTTCCGGGTACAAAGCCTGATTGATCCTCGTGAACCATGTACGACATGACCCGGAGGAAGCGGTTGGCAATCACTTTGGCGAAGATTTTGGTGTCCAAATTCATCAGTGAGAGGGGCCTATATGATCCACATTCGTTAGTGGGTTTACCGGGTTTGAGCAGGACCGTGATGGTGGCCTCGCGCAGCGAAGGGGGAAGAGTGCCCACCCGAAGTGACTCGTTCCAAACCTCAAGATGGCCACATGCTCCTGGTAAAACTCAGCTGTCAGTCCGTCGGGACCAGGTTCTTTTCCTTTAGGGAATTTAGATATAGCCTCAACTATTTCATCCAGCAGGATGGGGGAATCCAATCGGTCCCTGGTAGCGGGGGAGACGACAGTCATGGGGATCTGCTCAAGGAGGTTGCGCATTTGGGACTCACTGTGCTCGGGGGGTTGTGTGTACAGCTCTGAGTAGAAGTCCGTGAAGGCCTCCAGAATATGTTGGTCAGACCACCGGTCCGACCCCAGGATGTCCTTGATACAAGTTATCTGGGTCTGGCCCCACTCACCCCTGGCCAACATAGCCAGTGTCCTGCCAGGTCTGTCCCCCTCTCCATATCTATGAGCCGCCTGTGGGCGACTGAAGTATTGGACTTGCCTGGTGGCTTGTTCATTGAAAAATTGGAGTTTCCTGCTGATCTGGGATAGAGTCGGGGGGTCGATAGACGTAGGATGAGCGCTCTCAAGTTCGCGTAATTTGGCTTCAGAGCGGACGAAAGCAGCCCTAATGGCCTTGAGGGTTCCCGCCTCCCTAGATATGGACATTCCCCTGATGAAGACTTTGAAAGCTTCCCACTGGACCCCTGTAGAGGTAGATTGAGGTGTATTAAGTTCGAAGTAGGACTGGATGTCGGACAATATATCAGCCTTAAATACTATGTCCTGTAAGGCCAAAGACTTGAAACGCCAAGAGTTAATTGTAGGGGCGGGCACGCCCAAATCCATAGAGAGCCGGATCGGTGAGTGGTCCGACAGGATGCGCGCCAATATTTGAGTTTCCAACACCCTCCCCAGCAAGGAACTGGACAGGAAGAACATATCAATTCTGGAGGAGCTGTCATGCACCGAGGAATAATGAGTATATTCCCACGTCTGCGGGTGCATTACCCGCCAGGGGTCACGCATGTCAAGAGCAATGGTGTGTGCAAGGAGCTTACGCGCCGCATTGGAAAGGAGTCTGGGGGCCGAGCCAGTTCTGTCAAGTGTGGTATCTAAGATAAAGTTCATGTCCCCCGCCAAATGATCTGCACCCCTACATATCCCAACAATATGGAAGCAATCCGGTCAATAAAATCGGGAGAGTCCACGTTGGGGCCATACGTATTAACCAGTAAATAGTCCCTGTTCGCTATTGCGCAGTGTAGAATAATGTACCTTCGCTCTGGATCGATGTAGCTCTTGTGGAGTACAAATTAAAGTGACCTGTGGATCATTGTCAATACCCCTCTGGCGCGGGTCGAATAAGCCGTGAAGTACCTGTGTGGACCCCATGCAGGTGCGATGCACCTAGCTAGCGAGCCCCCACAGTGTGTTTCTTGCAATAATAATATCTTGCAACCATGTCTGTTGGCGTGGGCTATGATTTTGCGCGCCTTGGTGAAGTTACTTAAGCTCCGGATATTCCAGGACATCACTGTTGTGGACATTACAGGAGACTAAGGTACATCCTACAACCGCCGGAGAAACTTACACAGTGAATGAGGAGAGCTCCCACGAGGGCGCTCTGATGTTGTGCGCTTTGCCAACCCGCCCCTGTCATTTACAATATTGTTACCCCAAACCCCAAACATACCACCCCCCTCCCTCACTGCCCACCCACAACTTGCAGTGGAAATCACTCCCCCCGAATGTCCGCGCCAACAACTAACCCGACCATCACCAGGAAGTAAGGGTCGGTGGGCGAAATCCAACAGGGATATGCCCTTTCCAGGGCCCAACTGGGGCCAACTAGCAGTAGCATCCAATAAAACATAAACATTGCAATTGCAGTGAGGTGCGCTGTTGCCGTGTGGACGGCCATTTAGACATTGCGTAAGACAGCATAAGCTGTCAAATAACAGGTTCCTGTGGAATACAGAGTTTTTGTAGGGTCCCAACGCTAGTCTCCAACACCCAAGCCGGGCCACGGTCCGTAAGTATATTAAGGGTACCCAGACCGCATGGTTGATGATAGAAAATTGCCATTGACCCATGCACATTGACGGATTACCAGTCAGGTGAAGCAGCGACAGACTAAGCTACACCTGGTCAGTCAGCGCCGGCATGATTAGGCGCAGGATTGTGGAGTGGTATGTGAGCCTCAATGAATTTTGTCGCTTCATCCGGGACAGTGAAAAAGTATAGTTTATTATTGTGAGTAATTTTGAGACGTGCCAGGAACAAAATGGCATACGGGACATTGCGCTCTCTAAGCAGTTTCTTAACCCCAAGGAATTGGCGCCGCTCCTGCTGCACCGCAACTGAAAAGTCCGGGAAGATCCTGATGGTGTGGGACTCATGGCGCAAGTCTCCTCTCTCGCGGGCCAGCCGGAGGATAAGGTCTCTATCCCGATAGTTGAGAATCCTGGCGATGATGGGCCTTGGGATATCCCCCGGCTTGGGCTGCGGAGACAGGGCCCTGTGCGCACGCTCGACAGTAAAGTACGGTGAGAGACTCGGGTTGCCCAGCAGATCCTTGAGTAGAGCTTCGACGGCGTCCTCCATGCTGCCCTTAAGTGCGTTCTCAGGGACCCCGATTATACGCAGGTTGTTCCTACGGGAGCGCGATTCTAGGTCGTCACACTTGGCTCTCACACTCTTCATATCGCGCGACAGGGAGGCGATGGTGTTCTGCAGCACATGAATCTCGTCCTCGTTCGTGGATATCCTACTTTCGGCCTCGGTGATTCTGGTGCCTGCCTGGTCCACTCGGGTTTTAAGAGGGGCAACATTGGCATTAATGTCGTCCAATTTTTCGTGGAACGAGGCGAAGTTCTTGGCCATGGATTTCATAAGTGTGGTCAGATCGGGGGTTCTCGCTCCAGAGGGGGTGTCACTTTCCGGGTCCTCCTGCAAGGACGATGCGTGCCCCATCTCCTCCCTCGGGACGGATTTGGCAAATTTGTCCATGGTTCCTCTCCCAGAGACCCCCTTGGTTTTATTAGGCATTGTAGATAGAGACACAGAGATGGCAGATGGCCGCTGGGGCAGACGGAGTGGAGGGACCAGTCGTGGGATCCAAACAGTGGAAATCCGCAGGAGAGTAGGGAGCCAAGGCCGTGCAGGAGTCGACAGGAAGGGCAACCAGCCCTAGCGAGCGAGCGGCTCCCTGATAATGAAGCCGGGCAGTTGTTTCATAGAGGTCCCCCTCCAATCGTGTCAGAAAATAGTGAGTAGATGCCGCTCGCCAGGTGGCCCCGGCAGAGTGGGAATGTGTAGGCTCGGTACCCCGCCGGGCCCGAGACACGGCGGCCACCAGTAGCTCGCATAAGGCGCGGTCCGGGCCCCCAATATGGGAAGCAGTGCAGCGGCCAGCTGCCAGAGATCAAGGCCCTCCGAGAATGCAGGCCGCACAGATGACACGCAGGGCAGAGTGAGAGGGCCAGGATTCACAGGAGCAGGCAGACAAGTAGATGGGGGTCCTCCCGGTGCACCCCCCCGCTCCTCACCTCCTTAGTCCAGTAATGTGAGCCTCACAAGCTCAGGGTAACCAGGCTCCCGCCAGCCGCCTAGACGAGATGAGCGCTCCGGCGCTGTATGCAAAGGGAGAAGTGGCAGGCGGGGTCCCAATCCGGTCGCCACGTCGGCGCCGACTGTGGAGGAGGAGGCGAGTGCACGCGGGTCCCGGCAGCGGACCTCCGCTCGATGGTGACCTTAGGGGGGCTGCCGCGCCCGCGGCTGATGAAGGAGGGCAGGCAGCAGGAGCCAGGCGCCCGCCAAGGCCCGGCGCTCCAACAGCCAGCAGGCCCAGAAGTCCCGTTCGCAGGCTTCCCAGGGCCGATTCGGGTCGGGATTGCAGCAAGATTGCCAGAAGAGAAGGGGCAGCAGCTCCACCAAAGATAAGGCAGTGCAGGCAAAAGGAACCGCAGTTGATGACGGATTTCAGCCGGAGCCACACGGAGCTCAAAAGCTAGGCAGCCATCTTGGGCTGCTCCACAGCGCCATCCATTGACCTTGCCCTTTTCGATCAAGGCCCATGAAATCTCCGCAGATGGAAACGTAAGGCCGCAAACAATGGCCAGCGTGTGTTGCAGCAGATATCAGCGGTACACAAGACCCTGATTACCAAACCGGGGAGAGCCACATGTCTAGGTGGTACCAACCTTGACCCCAAAAAGAAGGAAAGCCAAGCGGTTTATCACAACTGGTGAGTCAAGGGGAGAGTTGATAAGAAACCAAACTGTGTTGAATGAAACATAGCAAACGGCTGATTTGAACTGTGAAAGAACTATTGATGAAAAAGGGGGAAACCCAGCAACAGAGAAGTCTGGTACCACGTGGGTGCTCAAGTAAGAAACTCTTGGCGAGTACCCAGTGGTAGAGATTTTTTTTTTTAATACATCAGGTTCTTTAAGGCAAGAGACATTTATTGAGAGGAGACTTAACCATCGAAGAACCTGATAGTTGTACGGAACTGTCCACTCGTGCTGGGAAAGCTTGAGTGTGTGCTTGTTACTCACCACACAAGAACGGCTCTTGGTGTTGGTTAGACATCCTCGAATGAAGTAAGTGGATTTATGAGTAGAATAGCTAGTATCCTTCTTCCAGAACTCCAGGTGATCTGAATTCAAAGAATTCAGGCTTCCTGAACAAGAGGGACTCTTCTTTACAATGTACCTCTCTGCTGTTCTGATAAAAACCGACATAGGTGTTGATCGCACAAAAGAGCGGGGAACAAGCGCACTGCCAAACCAATGCTGCAAGAAACAACAGAAATGATTAATGACGATACAGAGTATTGTTTCAACCACAAGACAAAACCCACAAACAGAATACCTGTTAAGATGTTTGGCTATAATGTGGAGTAGGTGTGCGGATCCTGAACCTACAAGATAAACCCCACACTATAACCTTGAAATATGGAATGATGCAATACCCAATGTGGGATAATTATTATATCAACTGACCTTCACAAAGGATATGCTCTGAGGATAAGAACGTTCACAGGTCCAGACAGAAACAACAAAAGGAGAAAATAATTAACAGGGAGGATAGTATAGGAAGATTCACCCGGGCGGCACGAGGGACGCACTAGTTACGGGTTGGTGCATAAACAGCAAAGCGTTTGTAAATACACAAGTAGCTGATGTTAAGCAGACAGTTCATGCTAGTCCAATGAAGAGTAGCTGAATGACTAATGAAGGGTTCAGGAGTTGATTAGACTAGAAGCTCCCCAAATAGTTCTGCCAAACAGTTGGTGAAAGTAGAACTGTAGCTCTTTGGTTTTCACCAATAGTACTGAGAAACAAGGCAGGAATGCAACCAAGTCCTGACTTGTATGCGCGTAACGGAATACAGCACATACACACACACACAAAGACAAGCAGAAAACACTTATGCTTGCAGGAGGACAGTCCGGGTAGCATTCCTAGTTCAGCAGCGGGAGATCACATACAAATTTTAATGTGACACTGGACAAACTGGAAAGCGTTCCTGGATAGACAGTAGGTTAGAATAAAAAGGCGAGGCAGTCCTCCGGAAGCGTTCCTTGGCAGCCGGAAATCAATCAAGGCAAAACGAGAGGCAAAAACAGTCAGTGAAATGTTACCAGTGTTCGGTTCACAAGTCGTGGTAGTAAATGGAATCCTGCTGAGGTTAAACTGAGGAAAAATAGGGATACCAAAAGCGCAAGTTAGCAGTGTCGGAATAACACCACAATTAGCAACTCTGACTGTATGCCAGAAGCCAGATTTAAACCGCAGGGAGGAGGAGTTTCCGTGCATGCCTATCAGCCATACGCATGCAACGCGTCACCTGACACGGGCGAGTCTTCCATGTAAACAATCTCCATGGCAACCTCCATTTTTGCCATAAGGATGTCCTTGCATGCTGATTAAAGTGAAAAGGTGTATGTGGCGGAGGGACATGAGAACTCTGCCCATGTGTAACAGCATCCACCACCAAAAACACAGACAACCGCCTGGCGGAATGGAAAGCTTGTAAAAGATCGGGGCAATGCAGATTAGCCAAGGGCTCCCAAGTTCTGTCCTCAGGGCTGAAACCCTTCCAGTCAAGCAAATAAAGGCAAGCTCCCTGAGAAACTCTACAATCCAGGATGTGAGACACCTCATTCTCCTCCCCGCCATCCACTATGACAGGCACAGGACACTATGGTAAACAAGTAGAAGTCAGACATGGTTTAATAAGAGAAACATGGAACACAGGATATACCCGCCAAGACTCCGGCAGAGCCAATTTCACAGCAACAGGGTTTACCACAGAAGAGATGACATAGGGACCCACGAACCGCGCCAGCAAAGACATCTTGCCAGCAATTTTCAGATTGTGCAAAGACAATCGCACCTTCATGCCGACCTGATAATTCGGTGCTGGCAAACGGTGTGCTTCCGCATACTTCTTGGCATGCACCTGTGCACGAAGTAGATGGCACCGTACATCTCGATGTAACTGATCCATATCACACACGCAAGCCAGAGCAGCCGGATTGTCCTCAGGCAAGGTAGGGTCAAGCGGTAATGATCGAGGATGATACCTATATAGGGGAAAAAACGGCGAGACCCCTGTGGAAGCATGTATTGAATTCTTGTATGCAATTCGGCTTGAGACAATGCTCTGAACCACGATTGTTGAAAATGGAGACATAGGCATCAAAGGTACTGTTCAAGGGTAGCATTGGCCTTTTCCGTTTGACCATCAGTCTGAAGATGGTAGGAGGATGAGTATCTGTCGTCGATGCGAAGAGAGGCAGTGAGCGCTTTCCAGAATCGCGATGTAAACTGCGTACCATGATCAGACACAATAATGGATGGCAACCCAGAGTACCTGGAGATGTTGGCCAGAAAGAGCTTGGCTAACTTGGGTGCAGAAGGGAAACTTGAAATGGCACAAAAACGGCATACTTTGTAAAGTAATCAATGACCACCCAGGCGGTGTTGAATCCCTGGATCTCTGGTAACTCAACAATGAAATCCATTGACACCCTCTGCCAAGGTTTGTAAGGGACTTTTAACGGTTGCCATAGACCCACCGGTTTAGCCCTGGATGTTTTACATTGAGCCCATATCGCACATGAAGTAATGTAATCTTTCACATCTCGTGACATGTTAGACCACCAAGACCAATGCCGTAAGGTTTGCATTGTCTTTTGATGACCAGGATGTGCTGTAATAATGGAGTCATGAGCCCACTGAAGAGCCAAAGTACGGGCTTGACCGGGCAGTATAAATATAGGCCCTAGAATAAACGGCAAGCCCTGAACAAGATCTAGATTAAGTTCTGTTACTTCTTTATGATGTGTAGACACCCACTCCTCGATAACCAAACGCAAAGAGGGTTTAACTCTGTTGGGAAGAAGAGAGGGCGGTTCCTTCTGTATGGGACGATCCTCTGCATTAAGGTGAGAGAGAGCGTTAGTTGAAACCTGGGCCCTGGCCGGACAGTAAGTGATGGTAAATTGATATTGTGAGAAAAACAAATGCCATTGTGCCTGCCTGGCCGTGAGACACTTTATTGATTTAAAAGCCAGTAGACTCCTATGATCAGAGTAGATGGTAACTGAATGCTGGGCACCCAGCAAATGATGTCTTCATTCAGAAAAAGCATCTCTGATGGCTAATAATTCCCATTCAGTGATAGTATAATTTCTTTCATAAACAGTCAATTTCCGGGAAAAGAAGGCTATAGGATGTATATCACCGGAGTGGGACACTCTTGTGATAAAACAGCTCCTATTGCAAACTCAGAGTCATCAGCTTCCACAAAAACGGAAGATCCGGATCTGGATGCTTCAGAACAGGTGCAGAAGTGAATGCAGATTTCAATTGCTCGAAAGCAGTTTGTGCGTCTGGGGCTCATACATACGGTACTTTAGCACTGGTTAGTGTTGTGAGAGGGGCTGAAATTGCTGTGAAACTGTGAATGAAACGCCTATAGAAATTGGCGAATCCTAAAAACGATTGGAGAGCTTTAACCATTTTAGGCACCTGCTAGTCCATAACAGCTTTCACTTTGGCAGAGCTCATACGAACACCATGATTCGTAAGGTCGTAACCCAAGAACTTCACCTGAGGAAAGTGAAAAACAAATTTTTCAGCTTTTACAAACAGTTTGTTTTCATGCAACTCCTCGCGTACCGTTCTGGCATACTGAATATAATCCGATAGTGTACGGGAATAAATTAGTATGTCATCTAAGTATACCACGACGTATTGGTATAAAATGTCATGGAATAGATCATTCATACAGGCCTGGAAAATGTCCGGGGCATTACAGAGCCCAAAGGGCATCACCAGATATTCATACAGACCATAACGAGTCTTCAATGCAGTCTTCCATTCATCCCCCTCTCTTATACGTACCAGATTGTAGGCACCCCTTAGATCTAACTTTGTGAACACCTGCGATGATCCCAACTGATTGAGGAGGGCTGATATCAAGGAAAGAGGATTCTGTTTTTTTTACAGTTACCGCTTTTAAGGCTCAGTAATCGATACACGGCTATAGGTCTCCTTCTTTTTTGGGGACAAAAAAGAGAGGCGAGCCTGCAGGGGACTTCGAGGAATGGATGAACCCCATAGCCAGTGCTTTGTTAATATACTGTTTTAGTACAGTGTCCTCTTTAAGTGTCAAAGAATACACCCGTCCTGCTGGGATCTTTGCCCCTGGTACCAGGTCTATTGGGCAATCATCGATCCGATGCGGATGTAATGTCTCAGCCATTCCCTTATCGAATACATCCAAATAATCATCGTACTCAGAAGGGACAGGACACTTAAGTGTACTTGACACGGCCCTGATATTGGAGGATGTAGCAACAAGAGCTTTGGAGGGTCTCCCCTGTGTAATGGCATGCGATGACATGTGTGTTGCACATCGCGGAAGGAAACTGCATCAGGTGCAATGACCAATCAATGGCAGGATTGTGGTATTGAAGCCACAGGATACCCAAGGTGTCCTTATAAGCCGGGGCTTTGATTATATCAAAAGAGATCTCCTCAAAATGTCAGTCATCAGTACACATGACAGAGGCACGGTTTGATCAGTAACCATACCGGAGACAAGAACCAAACCATCCACTGCGTTGACGGTCTTTGGTTGTTTCTTGCGTGTCAACAGTATCTCCAACAAAGAGGCAAAATGGTGGTCAATGTAATTGCCTGTGGCTCCTGAATCAATGACATCCATTGCCTTAAAGGACACCCTATTATCTGTGGTGAAGGTAACAGGGAGATGGAACAACTGGGTTTGACCATTCATATGTGAGTCTAAAACCAGACTTCCTGACATAGGCACTCCATCTACTGTCGGGATTTGGCGTTTCCTGCCTTTCTTTTGGCACGAGGGATGCACTAGTTATGGGTTAGTGCATAAACAGCAAAGCGTTCGTAAATGCACAAGTAGCTGATGTTAAGCAGACAGTTCATGCTAGTCCAATGAAGAGTAGCTGAATGACTTATGAAGGGTTCAGGGGTTTATTAGACTAGAAGTTCCCCAAATAGTTATTTGGAGGAATTGGTAAAAGTGGAACTGTAGCTCTTTGGTTTTCACTAATAGTACTGAGAAACAAGGCAGGAATGCAACCAAGTCCTTACTTGTATGCACGTAACGGAATACAGCACATGCACACACAAAGACAAGCAGAAAACACTTTTGCTTGCAGGAGGACAGTCCAGGTAGCATTCCTAGTTCAGCAGCGGGAGATCACGTATGAATATTAACGTGACACTAGACAAACCGGAAAGCGGTCTTGGATGGACAGCAGGTTAGAATCAAAAGCCAAGGCAGTCCGGAACCGTTCCTTGTTCGTAGCAGGAGATCAATCAAGGCAAAACGAGAGGCAAAAACAGTCGGTGAAACGTTACCACGGTTCGGTTAACAAGTCGTAGTAGTAAATGGAATCCCGCAGACAGTAATTCGAGGAAAATAAAGATAGCAAAAGCGCAAGTTAGCAGTGTTGATATAATGCCAGAATTTGCAGCACCGACTATGCACCAGATGCCGGATTTACACCGCAGGGAGGAGGAGGTTCCACGTACCCGTATCAGCGGTACGCATGTAACGCATCACCTGACACGGGTGAGTCTTCCGTGTAAACAATCTCCATGGCAAACTCCATTTTTGCCATAAGGATGTCCTTGCACGCTGATTAAAGTGAAAAGAAGGTGTACCTGATGGAGGGACATGAGAACTCTGCCCATGTGTAACAGTGCTTTGCTCAGGAGATCCACCTTGTGCCGTGCTCAAAACGTGGGGAAGCGAGACTCCTGGCAATCACATCCTGACTTATCATTTCTGAACACTTCTTTCTTTACTGAAAGCCGTATCCCACACTCTTTCTGTAATTAGTTGTAAGGGTTTGGCAATAGTTTTTTTTTTAGTATAGTCCTTTTTACTTTTACAAGACACTACAATGACTGCGTTATTTTTCATTTGATGGTTGAAGCTTGCTCCCATCTTAGATTTAGGTTTAGGTTAGGTGTTTTTCCACACTGCATTTACAGTTTAATAAACACCCTCGAACTGTGATCACTTGTGTCTCTCTTTACTGTTGCCACCATGAGTTCCTTACACCTGCGAGGAGCAAAGAGTGCTCAGATTGCAGAAGATTCAGTCACTTTGCCATAGCCTGCAAATGGAGGCGCAAGAAAATCACCTACATTGAAGGTGGCTGGTACGTGAGTGGTGATGATGAAGGTGACGATGATAGACCGACAGTAATAATGGTGAACAGCTTGAAGGTGAGAAGAGAGAAATTGTACTGTGTCATACAAGTACATGGCAATGATACTCGTGTGATGGCAGACTCAGATCTCCCCATACTGCCCATCCAGACATACAAAGACATGGTGGGATCTGAGGAAGTGGAAGTCCGAAGTACCAAGCATAGACCTACAATATTTGGGGTAGCGTTAGTGGACTTGTTGGGGTATGTAAGGAAGGCATGGTATCAAACAGTAAGACAGATACAAGTGATCACAGTTCAAGGGTGTTTATTGAACTTAAATTGTGTTTAAAAAATGCCTATCTAATCCTAAATCTAAAAATGGAAGCAAGCTATGACCATCAAATAATAAAAACGCAGTCCTAGTCGAGTCTGTCAAAATAAAAGGGCCTATACTAATAAACCTATTGCCAATCCTTACTTCGAAATACAAATTGTGTGGGAAACAATGCAATGCAAAAGAAAAGTGTTCAAGAAATATGTCAGGATGTTTAAGCCGTTGGCTTCCTTTCCCCATGTTTTCAGCACGGGCACACTCGAGCTTGGCACACTCTCTGCCTTCTCCAGCATGAGGATGCAGTTCAGAACCTTAACATCAGGGCCTTCTGTGCCAAAACCTCTTTCACATCCAAAGTTTATTATTTCAGAGGGCCTAATGCAACACAGATAGGGATTTCACATTTACAACTTCGTGGGTGATTTTCAATTCACCCCGGCTTCCCCTGCGCCAGGCTCAGACCCATTTTAACACAAAACCTACTCGGGTGATTCACTGTTCACCCCCGGTACCCCTCTGCTGGGCTCAGACCCACTTCATCACAAAGCTTTCAATGGATCTCCCTCCGCTGGACTTGGACCAACTTTCTCTATTTTCTAAGCTTTCTTTACTTTAGAAATTGAAGACTTTCGACTGTGCATTGCATTTTGCTCGACCCGTTGCAGGACCACTTCGATTAACAATTACTCTCTTTATCCTTGATATGCTCGCTTTCTCACTTTGCCAATTCTCAGCTGGATACCCTAAAGAGACTTTAGACTGAGCACCCAAGCAGTGCTGGACCACTCTGTCAAGGGTATTGTATCTTGCTTTAAAAGTTCAATCACTCATCAGTAGTTCAACTTTACTTGCGTCCTTTATGACACGTGTTTTAACAATATTCATTCCAGGGCTCACCATACAACATTGCTGCTTGCAACCTTGGTTTCAACACGGACCAATCTTGTATCGGTCTCCCCAACTCACTCGATGTGTTGATTTCACTGATGCTGCTTGGAGCCAAGGACAGTACCATGGCAGCTGGTGCTTCTTCCCGCCTTGATCATCGACACGGGAGGGCCCCGGATACCTGCGACACACAATGCAGGATTCTTCACCCTGGTTTCCTGGTCTTAGGCTTTCTATTCTCACGGTTTCATGAAATTAATTTTCCATTTCGAAAAGGTCAATGGAACTTCCCTCCTTGCAATCCCCTTCTGTTTTGCAGTCTTTCTTCTCTCGTTAAACTGCCACCTCGGAACTGCAGTTTCCTTGTGTGCTTTGTCTCGCTCAGAGTTTGCTCTCATGCTCCAGCTTTTATCCGTATGGGGAAGCTTAATGGAAGTCAGGAGTGTGTGATGGTCAGTAATTGCCTGACCTTGTCTGACCATTGTACTGGGACACGTCAGCTATACGGCTCGGGTGTTACTCTGTTTTCTCTCATTGCTGGCTGTCCGTGTGAAAGTGTTTGTGTTGTAAAAGGGGTGGTAGAGTTCCTAAATAACCTACTTGGTAGGATGGGGTAAAGGTGTTACAGGGAAGGGGATACTACGTCTTTCCATCCGGTGTATCCCTCCCCAAAGACCCCTTTACCCAGGTGATCCTCCTGCACTGGTCCACCTCTTGGATGACAGATCCCTGAGGACTAGTGGGTGGGACACCTTGTTTCTCACAGGTACATCAATGCAAGCATTGAATTCAAGGGCAGACAGACGATGACCTGGGTGTACTTCTCTAAGGAAGGCCCGGCAGTTTTGGGGTGGGATGACCAGCATAAACTGAACATAAGACTGGATCCCAGTACCGGCGATCAACAATTTCGCTATTGTGCGCCTGATGCCTTAAACAGCTCTTTCCTTGCCGCTATATAAGGAATTTGCCCTTATCAGCCACTTATTTCATTGGCCTCCATTGCCTGCCACGAGGCTCAGGCACTCAAAAATGGCCGCTCCGCACAACGTTCCAGCAATCTTTGCCTAACTTCTTTTTCTTCACCACAGCACAACATGATTGGCTAAGCAGCTGTATTTCTCGACCTGACCCTCGCCGGCAGTCGAACGCCGGCCCACCCACGAAGGCACACCTTCAAAGGCACTGACTCTGTTATGAGCCTTTCTGGAGCCTTCAGAGCCCAGAGCCAGGAACTCTGCCTTGTCACCTCCACTCATCTTTCAGGACTTCATAGCCCCACCATCTGGTAAGCCCTGATCTCCATTACCCATTTCCTGGTTCATGCCCCACTATCTCAACCCGTAGCCAGAACTACGACAATCAGCGCCCAACTGCATTCTAACATTCGTATTTGATATCTGTCTTGTTTAACATTTTCTACCTACCCCACCCTGACTTTGTATCCTCATGCTGCATCCTGATATGCAAACCCCTTATGCACACATAATGGGATCCTCCTGCGTGCATTGCCTTGATGACACTCCTCCACCAGCCAATCGTCTAATTACCCTCGCACTAAACTTTGTATGGTCTCTCGACCCATAGTCAACCAGCGTGCTCAATTGCATTACTTCAATACCCCTTCCACTCCACAAGGACCATGATTCACCTTGTTAAAAGGTAAGCAGCCTAATATTGCAACTGTACTATTTAAAACTGTTCAAAATGTATAACCCTGCAAACCGCATTGTTGATGTATCTGTTAAGTGTTGAGAGTCGTGAAGATATAGGAGACCTCCGTCCCCAAGTGCCGCACAGGGAGAATCACTTATCACTCCCTGTGCAACCTTTGAGGCCACAGGTGGAGAAAGAATCCAACGCCGGAACCGAAGTACTAGGAACCCCAAGGCAGCTGTGAAAAAAGGCAATGGTTATAATTCAAGCAGGCAGATACTACATGTATATTAACAGAGAAGAGTTCAAGCCTTACCGGGGACTTTGATGTAATGGAGGTTGAACCTAAGAGGGGAATGGTTCCGGGACTCACGTAGACAAGGAACCCCTTCTGGACCCAAAAGTATCCGTCTCCACCTGGAGAGAGTAGTATTGGAGGAAGGGCCTCAATTAGTCCGATGGTAGCCACCAGGGGGAGTGTGACCAGTTAGTGCAGAGAGGCAATCCGGGAAAGCCAAGAGGTATCCGTTGAACAAAATTGGGTCTGTAGCCAGAGAGAGCTGTCCGTATCAATGGGAAAACAAAGAGCAGAGGAAGTCCGTGATTCAGTCCGAGGTCAGGAGCCGTGATGAATAGAAGAGCCAATGTCGCCGTAGCCAAACGTGATCCACAAGGAGTCCAAAAAACAAGAGCAGGATTCGAGGAAGCCAGGTAAGTAGCACGGGTAAATCAGCCAGACAGAGCCTCCGAGGAATACAGCTGTGAAGCGTGGTGTATAGGCACTGCACCGTTTAAATATCATTACTTCCTGGTCACGTGACACTGAACGGAGTCACGTGACCGTAAATCAGGGTCACGTGATCGCGTAATCAAGTCACGTGACCGGGCCACAACGGTGCGAGAGCGTGTGCTACCGCTCGAGCGGCTGCCTAATCTCCATGGCAACTGCCAATGGAGAAACGGCCGTAAGCGCGACTGACAGGCATGTGGTGATTGCCTTACCAGCGCGCGAGCCAAACTGGGTTGCCTGCGTGAGCCCCGGGAGAAAGGTAAACGGACGAGGGTGGTCTTGTGACTGGGTGACGGGACGTGAACGGGGAGACCCCTCGCAGGCATGACAGAGCCCCCCCCAAAGGCCCACGACCCCGTGGGCACGAAGGATGCGCCCGATGAAACCGAGCAACCAACCGGGGGGCATGGACATCCGAGGCAGAGACCCAGGAACGCTCCTCCGGACCATAACCCAACCAATCGACCAGGTATTGTAGGCGACCCCTAAGGAAACGGGACCCCAGAATGTTTGAGACCTCGAAAACATCAGGCGACTCCAGGGAAACAGGGGCAGGAGAGGGGCGGAGACGGGTAGAGGAGGGACATGGCTTGAGGAGGGAGGTATGAAACACAGGATGGACCCGCCAGGAGGAAGGGAGGACGAGGCGATAGGCCACCGGATTGATGACCCGGGAAACAACATACGGACCCACAAAACGGGGCAAGAGCTTGCAACACCCCTTCAGGCGGAGATGACGGGAGGACAACCAAACCCGGGAACCAACGGAATATAAAGGAGCCACAGTGCGCCTAGCGTCCGAGGAGGCCTTCATGGAAGCCTGTGCCTCCTGCAGATGAACAAGGACCTGAGCATGGAGGGCAGACACATCCCGAACGCAGGTAGCTGCGGCAGGATTCTCGGAGGGTGATATGTCAGGGACAGGGAGGAAGCAGGGATGCTGACCATACATGGCATAGAACGGAGAGAAACCAGTGGAAGAGTGTGTAGCGTTGTTATAGGCAAACTCAGCATAATGGATGTTCTGTAGCCAGGTAGTTTGCTGCTGAAGTATCAAACAACGCAGATACTGCTCCATGGACTGATTCGTCCTCTCCGTTTGACCATCGGTCTCTGGATGGTAGGCGGAGGAGAACCGTGCATCGATACCCAGCAGAGCGGTCAAGGCACGCCAGAAACGGGAAGTGAACTGAGAGCCACGGTCAGAGACCAGGACAGAAGGAAGGCCGTATAGACAAAATACGGAATCAAAGAAGAGCTTGGCCAAGGCAGGGGCAGAAGGGATACCATGACAAGGGACGAAACGGGCCATCTTGGTGAAGACATCGACCACTACCCATACGGTGTCAAAACCCTGGATTCTGGGTAATTCGGTCACGAAGTCCATGCTCAGGGTGTGCCAGGGCCTTGGTGGCATGGGCAAGGGGCGCAAAAGACCCAACGGACGACCCCTACGATGTTTTCCCTGAGCGCAGACCGAGCATGAGTCTACGTAACAGCCCACGTCACGTCTCATGGAAGGCCACCAACACCAGCGTTTTAAGAGGTCCAAAGTACGGGCCTGACCTGGGTGACCATTAATCGGGGCGTCATGAGACCACTCCAGGGCCAGATTTCTGGTGTCAGAGGTAGGGAGAACTAAGCGGTCCTGTACGTATGGGAGACCGTCGTGAAAGGTGGGATCCCATTCTGACAGTTGATCGGGGTGTTCTTTGACCCAAGAGCGAATCTCCTCTAGTAGCGTCAAAGGAGGTGTGCAAATGCAAACAACTTGACCTAGGGGTAAGAGTGTATCGGGAAATACTGGTAATGAAACCCCCCCAGGAGAGCGAGACAAGGCGTCGGCCTTGCTATGCTCAGAGCCAGAGCGATGTTTGATCTGAAAATCAAAAGCAGCGAAGAATAGGTGCCATCTAACCTGTCTACTGTTTATGCATTTTAGGGCCGCCAGGTCTTGCAAATTTCTGTGATCGGTGTATACCGTGACCTTATGTTTAGCCCCCAACAGGTGATGACGCCAGGTTCGAAAGGCGTCCATTACCGCCAGTAGCTCTTTTTCGGTTACGGTGTAATGGGTCTCGGCAGGGTTGAACTTGCGTGAATGAAAGGCTACAGGATGAAGACGTCCTGTAGTGGGACAGGCTTGTGACAGGATTGCCCCCAACGCGAAGGAAGAGGCGTCAGCCTCAACAACGTATGGCTGGTCAGGGTCGGGATGCTGGAGCACAGGGGCAGTGGTAAAGGCGGTTTTTAATGCGTCGAAGGCCTGCTGATGTATCTCCTTCCACTTGAACGGCACAAGGGGACTGGTGAGGGATGTGAGAGGAGCCACAAGAGAAGAGAACCCAGAGATAAAACGCCGGTAAAAGTTGGCGAAACCCAAGAAGGATTGTAAGGCTTTTAGGTTCTTTGGTGTTGGCCATTCGAGGATTGCCCGTACTTTGGTATGGTTCATGGCCAGACCACCAGGTGTAATGTTAAACCCCAAAAACTCCACGTTAGATACATGGAACAGGCATTTCTCGGGCTTCACAAATAGCAAGTGGTTTTGCAACCGAGACAACACTTCTCGTACATGTTGGATATGTTCTTTCAAAGTGAGAGAAAAAATTAGTATATCGTCAAGGTATACCACCACAAACATGTCTAGGATGCCCGAGAAGATGTCATTCATGAAATGTTGAAAAGTAGCCGGGGCGTTACATAGACCGAAGGGCATGACCGTATACTCATAAAGACCATACCGCGTACAGAAGGCGGTTTTCCACTCATCTCCTTCTCGGATGCGAACAAGGTTATAGGCTCCCCGTAAATCCAATTTGGTGTATATAGAGGCATGGATCAAGCGGTCTAGGAGAGGAGAAATGAGGGGAATAAGGTAACGATTCTTAACAGTGACTGCATTAAGCCGACGATAATCAACACAGGGTCGAAGATCGCCCTCTTTTTTAGGCACAAAAAATATGGGACTAGCTGCAGATGATTTAGACGGTCGTATGTGACCAAGGCGCAGTGCTTTATCAATGTACTCTTTAAGAGTCTGTTCCTCCGACAGGGATAAAGAATAGATGCGGCCCGACGGTGCCACGGCCCCGGGAACCAAGTCAATCGGGCAATCATATGGGCGGTGAGGAGGGAGTACCTCGGAGGAGCCCTGATCAAATAACATGCTGTAATCTTGATAAACCTCAGGTATGCGATTGGTGACTAAACCCACTATGTGTGAGGCAGGGGGTACTACGTCACCCAATATTGATAGTTGGGCAACCGCACCAAGAGCCAATGCTGGGGTGTTAATCTCCCTATCCACAGGTAGGCAGAAGTTCTGACATAGTTCGGACTCGAAGTGTACATGTCCCGTACCTCAATCGATATGCGGGTTGTGTTCCCGTAACCAGGGAATACCTACAATGATCCCAAACTGGGGCATGGATATTAAGTCAAAGTGGAGGGTTTCTTTATGGACTGAATGGATGGTTAGGAAAAGGGGAGCAGTCTGTTGCTTAATGGGACCAGACACGAGCTCCGTCCCATCGACTGCTTGAACCGGTTCGGGTCGGGGCTTGTTGATCAGAGGTAGGTTCAGTGTTTGGGCCAGGGTGATATCAATATAGTTTCCGGAGGCCCCGGAATCAATAGTGATCTGTACGGAATGAACGATACCAGGGGCAGGCTGTAAGGTGGCTTCTACTTGAATCGGCCTGATTCGCCCAAACGATGGAGCAAGATGCGGGGAAGAACATGGAGAACTCGATCCTACCCCCGTATCTAGGATCGAGCTGGACGAAAATCCGGTTTCCTGGATTTAGGTTTTCGAGGACATTCCTTTACTAAATGGCCCACCAAGCCGCAGTAAAAACAGGCGTTCTCGGCCCTTCTGCGCTCCCTTTCCCTTGAAGTGATGGGACTCCTAACACCCCCGATTTGCATAGGCTCATTGGTGGACTCAGAGTAAGACGATGAGGCGGCAGAACTGGCAGACTGGGAAAACCCAGCCTCAGCCTTGCGTTCAGAGCGTCGTGCGTCCACTTGAAGAGCCAAATCCACCAGAGCCGGGAACTGGACTGGTAGGGATGGAACCATAGCTAGAGCGTCCTTCATGGGATTGTTTAGCCCCCTATAGAAGACAACCGATTTTTTACTCTCGGGCCATGAGGTCTCGGCTGCTAGTTGATTGAATCGTGTGATGTACTCAATGAGGGAACTCTTACCCTGGGACAGGTCTAGCAATTCTAAATCATGGGATTGGGCTTTATATCGGGTGTCAAATACTCTGGACATTTCTGATATCAACTGGTCAAAATCATAGAGGGCAGGATGATCAGTCTCTAACAATGGGTTAGCCCAAGCAGCAGCCGTGCCAGCGAGGTGAGATAGAGTGAATGCCGCCTTGGTGGTAGGGTCAGGAAAGGCAAGGGGCCGACACAAAAAGTGCAATTTGCATTGATTGAGGAATGTCCTAAACTTCCTAGGGTCCCCATGGAACTTTTCGGGGGCAGCCAAAGGAAAAGGAGAGGGCAAGACCAACGGAACGGGAGCCGGGGGAGTCGGGAGTGGGTGTGCAAGGGATATAGATGCAGGTATGGCGTCACCAAGCTCTGGATCCGCGGGTAAGGGATGCTGGGCGCTCTGTAACAGGTCGAGGCGTTGATGGACTGCTGTATTAGCAGCCACCATGTCAGCCCGTAGTAACGTAAGTGCTTGAATGACAGCGGCCAGGGGGTCTTCAGCTGCACCCTCCATATCTTACACGACAGGCTTCACAGTCTGTTAAGTGTTGAGAGTCGTGAAGATATAGGAGACCTCCGTCCCCAAGTGCCGCACAGGGAGAATCACTTATCACTCCCTGTGCAACCTTTGAGGCCACAGGTGGAGAAAGAATCCAACGCCGGAACCGAAGTACTAGGAACCCCAAGGCAGCTGTGAAAAAAGGCAATGGTTATAATTCAAGCAGGCAGATACTACATGTATATTAACAGAGAAGAGTTCAAGCCTTACCGGGGACTTTGATGTAATGGAGGTTGAACCTAAGAGGGGAATGGTTCCGGGACTCACGTAGACAAGGAACCCCTTCTGGACCCAAAAGTATCCGTCTCCACCTGGAGAGAGTAGTATTGGAGGAAGGGCCTCAATTAGTCCGATGGTAGCCACCAGGGGGAGTGTGACCAGTTAGTGCAGAGAGTCAATCCGGGAAAGCCAAGAGGTATCCGTTGAACAAAATTGGGTCTGTAGCCAGAGAGAGCTGTCCGTATCAATGGGAAAACAAAGAGCAGAGGAAGTCCGTGATTCAGTCCGAGGTCAGGAGCCGTGATGAATAGAAGAGCCAATGTCGCCGTAGCCAAACGTGATCCACAAGGAGTCCAAAAAACAAGAGCAGGATTCGAGGAAGCCAGGTAAGTAGCACGGGTAAATCAGCCAGACAGAGCCTCCGAGGAATACAGCTGTGAAGCGTGGTGTATAGGCACTGCACCGTTTAAATATCATTACTTCCTGGTCACGTGACACTGAACGGAGTCACGTGACCGTAAATCAGGGTCACGTGATCGCATAATCAAGTCACGTGACCGGGCCACAACGGTGCGAGAGCGTGTGCTACCGCTCGAGCGGCTGCCTAATCTCCATGGCAACTGCCAATGGAGAAACGGCCGTAAGCGCGACTGACAGGCATGTGGTGATTGCCTTACCAGCGCGCGAGCCAAACTGGGTTGCCTGCGTGAGCCCCGGGAGAAAGGTAAACGGACGAGGGTGGTCTTGTGACTGGGTGACGGGACGTGAACGGGGAGACCCCTCGCAGGCATGACAGTATCATTCTTATGACTGCATGCACAACTGCTACAACTGTATACGTACTGCCATCACTGTTTGACACGTTCCTACATTTACCATTCATAGGCAGTAACTGCATCCTACAAGTGACCACTTGGTTAGCAGATCTTCACTCTGCCACACCCCCATCTGTACGTTCTAATACTCACCCTGCGCATTAAGCTAATTATCTCATACTACCAACCAGCCTAGCTAACCTTCTAGCAGACCGCATATGCACTCCCTGACCTAAGGTACACCTGCTCTCATAATATGCCCAATAACAGACACCTACTACATTAACTGTGGTTATCACACAAACATTTGGTAAACACACTAATGTTGGTCTACTAATTAATGTTGGGCTAGCCCATTTTTGTGAACATTTCTATGCTGAACATCTAATAAACGTTGGACTTGCCTATCTTGTGAAGATTTCTATGCTGAACTGCTAATTAACGTTGGACTTGCCTGTCTTGCGAACATTTCTATGCTGAACTGCTAGTTAACGTTGGACTTGCCTATCTTGTGAAGATTTCTATGCTGAACTGCTAATTAACGTTGGACTTGCCTATCTTGTGAAGATGTCTATGCTGAACTACTAATTAATTTTGGACTCTTGCAACCTTGAACTCTAATCTCCTGCAACTTACTCCAACTTTACCTCTTAAATATGTATGGGCTACATCACATTTATTGTGTACTCCTCCTAACCACATCCTCCATCCATAAACTCACCATACACACTAGCTCGCACCTCACATCTCTACAACCTGGATGAACACCTCATCCCAAACTGGCATACTAACTCAGGCTGCGCAAAGCCTTTCTCACTAAATTGCATTCCTATGTTCACAACACTGCACACTCCCACCCTGCATAGCCTCCAGCCAAAGCACATCATGCCTTGCATCAATCCATATCTGAACTCACCAGCCCTATGTCTCAAACACTTTGCGCGCAAACCTACGCCCAAACAACCATGCACACTCAACCTCAGGAACCTGAGACTAGGCTCCAGATTTAGCAAAAAAAGCCAATCCTCTCCTCCACCTGAAAGCAAAAAACCCTTGATTACAACCTTACCTAACAGAACAAGTACCTCCACCTCCGCTCTAAAAAACACACCAACCATCCACTCTAACAGCTCGCCCATGGCAACAAATACCACGATTAAAGTGGCCTTTATCAACACGAGATCACTCCCGGCGCACACGCTCGACATCGCCGACTTTATTGTAACAGAGGATCTTGACTTCCTAGCCGTCACCGAGACATGGCTACATGCAGCATCCAGACCATCACTGGCTTTAGCAATACCTGAGAACTATGCTATCATTAGATGCGACAGAGACACCGATCAGTCAAAAGGCAGAGGCTTTGCCTTCATCTTTAAAAAATCCTTAGAACTTAGACACATCCCCAATGACCAGATTACCTCTGCTTAATTAGTATCAGTTAAATTACCTCTATCTCCTAATCAAACCGCCACAGTGCATCTCATTTATCGCCCACCAGGACCCATCTCATCTTTTGCCGAATATTTATCTACCCTCCTCACAGTTAACACCAAACCTAATTCTAAAATCATACTTCTTGGGGACCTCAACCTTGGTTTCCAAGACCTGAATGACCTTAAAGCCCTAGACCTCGCCAGCTCTCTGAGTGATTTAGTATTTAATCACCACATCCAGGAGCCTACACACATCAAAGGGATAACCCTTGATTGGCTTATCGATCTCAACTGCAGCATCAACCTGATGTCTGTCACACCCTGCATATGGTCTGATCACCATAAAATAACCTTCACAGTCAAAGTCTCACCTCCTAATCTAAAACCCAGTATTGCACCCTCCATCCAAACCCGTAATAAGAAGGATATTACAAAGGAGAAACTCCTACTGCTAATTCTTCCCCTTCTCAACAATGCCGCTGTATCCTGCTCTGATCCGGCAGCACTAATTGATATCTACAACCAAACGATCCAAAAAGCATTAAATTCTATAGCCCCTCTAAAACTGCATAAACGGAAACCTCGTGCCCACCTTAACTCGTGGTTCACACCACAGCTAAGAGGCTTACGTAAAGCAAAAAGAAATGCAGAATCTCACTGGTAAAGTCATCGAACAGATGCCAACAAATGTATACTAATCACTGCCTCTACCAACTACAAGGAAGCGATACTCACAGCAAAAGGGACAACTATAATAAACGCATCCTGCAGGCATAATCTAATACTAAAGAACTTTTTAAGATTCTCAAAGAACTTGAATCTCCCATAACCCTTGTTGACAAGTGCACCACAGACACTCTAGGGTGCACTAATATCCAAAGGCACTTCTCGACAAAATAACCACACTGAAGAATAAAATCTTTAACAAAAATTTAGTCTGCTTACAGACTCACCCGCCACCACACCCAACCTCAACCACCCCGCTCCCACCGATCCTGGCAAACCATTCAGCTTCTCCCCTTTGCCTATTTGGGAAGTGGAAAACATAATTAAAAAACTCAAACCCACCAACTGTCAAGGCGACTCCTGTCCTGCGATGGTCATCAAGGATGCTGCCCATGACCTAGCCCCATTCATCACCACCGTCATCAACGCCTCATTCAAATCAGGCACTGTCCCAGATAATCTCAAAGATGCCTGGGTCATCCCTCTCATCAAAAAACCTACCCTTGACCCAAGCAACCCTTCAAACTACAGGCCCATTCCCACGGTGCCATTTCTCCTAAATATTTTAGACCGAGCAGCTAACTTACAAATCCAGGACTACCTCGAATCTAACAAACTCCTCGCCCCAGACACGGAACAGAGACCGCCCTCATCAACCTCAAAACACAAATTGAGGAATTAAAAGACAAGGGTAAGCTAGCCTTACTACTCTTACTGGATCTCTCAGCAGCATTCAACCTGGTTAACCATCAAATTCTCTGCCATCACCTAAAAACTGCTGCCCACTTCTCAGACAAAGCCACCTCATGGATCAGTTCCTTCTTGGCAAATAAAACCATGCGGGTATTCTCCCCGTCTGGATCTGCTGATCCGTCACCAGTCACATGTGGTGTCCAGCAAGGATCTTGCGATTCACCCACATTGTATAATGTATTTACAAAACCACTATTCGATATTATTGACTATCTGGGTGTCACCTACAATAACTACACGGATGACACCCAGATACTCATCCCCATCACTGGAGACAATGAAACTGATTATAAAGCTCTTAACAAAGTCTACTTAGTCATTGAGGCCTGGATGGCACATCACATGCTATGCTTAAACGATGATAAGACTGAGCTACTTACTTACCTAGGCTCCCACCTTAAACTCAAGAAACTGGACCCCGCCTTTAAAGCTTTTATCATTGACGGGAATATCATTAAGGTCTCAAATGATACCAAAACCCTTGGATTCTATCTGGACTCGACCCTCTCACTGACAGGAAAAGTAAATGCAGTGGTCTCAGCATCTGCATACACATGCAAACTCCTAACAGCCTGCAGACTGTTCCTTACCACATCGAACTGCATCATCCTTGCAAGAACACTCATCATGGCTAAAGTTGACTACTGTAATGCCCTTTACCTGGGGACCAGCCTTGAAAACATCAACAAGCTACAAGTAACTCAGAATAACACCATCAGAGCAGCCCTTAATATTCCCAGAAAATCCCACATCTCCGATACAAGACAGAGGGCCTCATTATGACTCAGGCGGTAAGGGTTTTACGGCGGCGTAAACAGCGCCGACCCTTACCGCCTGAGTACGAGGTCCCTTAGCGCCATGGAGGTTTTAACACCTGCTTTTAGCAGGTGTTAAAATCCATGGCGCTAAGGGACCATGGAGTTAATTACGCCACCGTAATTTACGGTGGCGTAATTAACGCCTTCCCCACTCCCATTATGCCCTATGGGGCAAAATGGGAATGGGGAATGGTAAATGGGAAAATGGGGATTTACCGCCCCGCCAAGGTTGGAATGGGGCGGTAAATCCGCCAACCACCATGGCGTAAACGTAGTTTACGCCATGGTGGTAAAGTCACGGCCCAGGCGGTAACTTACCGCCTGGGTCGTAATGAGGCCCCGAGTCTTCACTGGCTCCCAGTTGCATTCAGAATCTCACAAAAAACCCTTGCACTTACTCACAAGTGCTTAGCCAACCAAGCACCTGATTACCTGGCCAACCGCCTCACAGCACACACTGCCACTCGACCACTCAGATCTGCACAAGCCCATTCACTTGCCATTCCTCGTTTTAAACTCCAGAAAGCTGGGAGGTCCTGCTTCCCAGTCCTCGCTTCCAAACTATGGAACACACTCCCTAACACACTCAGAACTGAACTCCCTTACCTAGGCTTTAAGAACAAAGCCAAACTATGGCTCACTGAGCAGGACTTACATTTCTCCACTGCCTAATGTAAAGTCACCTTAAATCCCTGTAAATACTAGTAAATACTTGGCAAATGGGGACCATATGTTATAATCTCTTCTCTATGTTGGCACCTTATTTCTTGCAAATAACTTACTTTCTAATTTCTTCTCTGTAAACATTACAGACAAATTGTCTGCATAATATATGAATGTGATCTATGTACCACTATGCACTCCAATTCTGTATTATGTTCTGTGATGTTATCTGCAACTGTGTTTGAAATGTGCCCAGATGCCCCCGGGCCTGGCGCGCAATATAAATAAAATAAATACAAATACAAATCTATCAAGACAGGAGGAGCATCAACGTTGAGAGATTAATTACCTGTACTGTTCTCTGAACCCCCAGGAAAAGAAAAATAAAAAACAATGTCCACAAAATCAGGCTGAAGCCCAACAGTGTCCCTGTCAAGCATAAGGTGAGGTCTGCTGTGCAAGAAGAGCTTTGCAAACCCAACTGACGAAAATGGTCAAAGAAAGTACCATTGAGACTGTAGATCTGTGGTACTCATAAAAAATAATACTCCAACGACATCAGAGCGTGCATTTATCTATGCAGCCTAAACATGGAGGTGATTACAGACAGTTACTCACTGCCCAGTATCACTGAGTTGATCCTAATGATGAAGGAAGCCAAATATTTTTCTAAATTGGACATATGTGATGTGTACCACCAAATAAGCCTCCATAAAGGTTCCCGACCACTAACTAGCATTCATCAGGCCGTTTGTCACCTATCAGTATACCTGCATGCCATTTGGATTGTCGTCTGCCGCGTCGGCATTCCATGAGGATGATGGGTTCCCTGTTAAGAGGGTGACATACTCATATATGCTAGTGATGCAGAGACTCATGAAAGAACCCTGAGCAAGCAGGGCCATCTTAAGCACTTTTGGGGTCCTGGGCACAGACATCTTTGGGCCCCCCCTCCACCAAACCAAAGGAATTAAGGGAATTAAGGGATCAAGAATACAGGTCGCGCCCCCTAGACCCACCTGTCACGCTCACAACCTATAGGTTGATATGCTGTCACGCAGCATAATAAGCATGTTTACTCCCTTTAAGTGCCCTTGCCCTCTTCATTCTTGCTCTAATCAGAATGATAAACAAGTAGCATTTGAAGACCAACATTAGCAGCCTAGGAAGAGGTTACTGTTCTAGTACATGCAGGATGATACTTTTTATCAATAACATCCAGGGAGGTAAATGTAGTATTAATGCAGGGCCGTATGTAAAAGATACATGTAACCCATAATAGACAGAGAACTCACATTAGCTGCTTCACAGAATGCAAAAGTGCTCAAGCATGAATAGAGGAGACCAATTGGAAGGAAGGAGAACGCTACACATACCGTAGCATGGACAGTGGAGGCAGATTAGAAGCTACCATGAAAGTGTCTTTATCCAGACAGATTGAGGTTAGAAGGAAGTGGGATATGGTTTTCAAACAGTGTTGCCATTAGATATCAAAGGAACAAATGTCTGTTGTGTGTGATATAAATATGTTCACTATTAACACAGTGAAACCATGAATAAGGCTTTTATGAAGATCATACCATGAGAAGGAAATCACTCGGAAGGGCTGACAATTTTGAAAGGTTTAGGGACTGGCAATATTGAGAGGTTAAGCAATACAAGATTAAATGAGATGCCCAGGATCACACATTGGTTATGGGGTGAAGCTAGGATTTGTGCCAACTATGCAATTTCTGCATTTGAGCATTTTCTTTTCCAGTTCTTACCATGAACTAAAACAATCTCATTTTATTAAAAAACGTACTTGGAAAGTACACAAATCACATTACCAAACATGACAATTTTTAAACAAAATATTAAAGAAGGGTGTCTTGCAAAATGGGAAGGATTCTAGCTTCATTCTCTCCATCATCAAGGGAAGTATAGAAGTACCACCATACCAATCGATGTGATTGAATACATTTAATCTGGGTTTGTATTTTGTATTTGAAAGCTTTATTTACTTCCAAAACAATGGCTTGTGACATTTTCGTGTATAAATGTGCATAAAAATCTTTGACTTTTACAAAAAAAGCAAACGGTTGTTTTTGTGTCAACCAAGCAGACCTTAAAGGTTGTTTGCCTGAAGCCTGCAACATACATTCCGCTCTCTTCTGTCTACCAACCGTTCCACCCAAATGGCCTACATAAGAAGAAAGATCAAGTAATGGGCTAAATGATACCAGCAGCATGCAAGAAGGCAAACCTCACAGAAGGCAGCACAGTAATGTAGGATATATTAGATGATTTGACCAAGATCACTGTATCGTCTGCTGGCAAATCCAGGATACAAACATGAACGCTGGCGTTCCATAGTCTTGAATTTGTATTTTTATTCACCTTTTGGACTATCAGTTTATGCTATCGTTGGAGGCGATTGCCTAGGATTACAATACCCCATCTGAACAAACCAATTCTAGACCTTCATCATACGGATGATATGTTCGTTTTTATAGCAACCCCTATCTGGTGCAGGCACATTGCTGATAATAGCAGATGTTGTTCTGCAAAACCAAGTACATATGCAGGTAGGTGTATAAACTTCAGACTTCGGAACGGCTCAGCCAGCCTTGCTGGAATGTGATATTCTAATTTTGCATATGAACACATATCTCTGCAATGGGTGCTTCACACAATGAGCTAACTTCAGAACCATTGTGGCACTCAATGTATCAATATGCATTTCACCATTGCCTATTGCACATGATCAACATAATTCCCACAGGAAGGAAATAATGCTACAGAGTTGTGCCATAGAAACACACAAACTATGTATACCACAGTGAACACAGAAAGCAATACATGATGAATTGATCAAGGCAGAATGCACTTGCCAAAACAGAAAGGCAATGGGTTTAGAGCCTCAGGAGCACCCCATAAAATATCCTGATGTGTGCTATTTAAGACTGGTGAACAATGGAATTATACTTCTTCAGATCAGCCAGCCCTCTGGGGCCCCCCTCCAAGGTAGGGGCCCTGGGTAAGTGCCCCTTTTGCCCTCCCATAAAAACAAGGTATTGGAGCTGGAGTACGACTCAGATATGAAAAGTATTTGATCGGAGAAAAAGATGGTGGAATACCTTGGGTACAAAATCTCAAGAGCAAGAGATGGCGTGAGCCCTAAGAAGAACCTTCTACAAGCCATAGTCAAGGCCCAGCACCAGAGTCAAAAGATGAACTACATTCCTTCGTCGGCCATGCAGTGTACTATGCAAAGTTCATACCACAGTTCTCGGAAACGACAGCTCTGCTGCAAGGTTTACTGAGAAAAGGTACTAGTTACGAGTGGGGTTTAGAGCAAAAGTCAGCGTTTGAAGAAGTCAAGAGGAGAATAGCGAACGCCCCCTGCTTGAGACCATTCAACACAGAGTGGGACACTTACATAACTACCAATGCCAGTGTATATGGGCTGGGAGCCACTCTGACGCAAACAAAGGCGATGTGGAACATGTGGTGCTTGTGCATCGAAGGCCCTCTCTCACGCTGAAAAGAACTACTCCACGATCGAGAAAGAGATACTCATCTGTGCATGGTCGGTGGAGTATTTTAGGTTGTACTTGTGGTGCACGAAGTTCTGTTTGGTCACGGACCATAAACTGTTGATCAGCACTAATGAGATAGTGTACATAGCATGGTGGAAGAACACGTAAGCGGACTGCATGTCAGGTTTGCTGGAGCACAAAGAGCCAGCAAACACATTTCTTCAGGATGAATGCATGGTAGTGTCTGTGAATGACCTCAGAAGCTGCAAGTTCCTAGAGATGAGTCAGAGCCACTTGAGGGAAGAATGTGCCTAAGATGCCACGTTGAGAAGGGTTGCTGATTGGGCTTGAGATGGGTGGCCCAGCAAAAGGACCATTCAAGAAACATGGTTGATGGTTAAACCAACACTGGACGGCTTCACAGTACAAATCTCTGCAGCGGTAAAAGGTCTGCTCGGAAGACCATCAGCGGGCCTTTTGACGGCAATCAAAACAGGACTGGGCCTGAAAGAACCGAGGAAGTGGAAAGAAGATTACGAAATGCTGGTGACTTTGACTACTTGGCCCCAACGGGTCTCCAAACTAAGAGGAGGTCACCCTATTAAGCTAGCTATTATCAATTGTTACTGGAACCCACAGAGGATGTCAACCAAAACGTTTTGCTCGGACATGGGCAACACGATTGACCAGCTCTATGAGGACTTCGATGACATTGAAATCATCATCTGCGGAGATCTCAATGCAAACTGTAGTAAACTCCAAAAGACAATTCCAGCTATTAATAAGTACCAGATAACATCAGACCCCACCAGGAAGCGAGGGAAAGCTTGGCAGGAGCTAATCGCAGGAAGAAACATCCAAAACATCGACACCTTGTTACCGAACCAAACAAACATTCCATCTTGGGAACGTGGAACGTCGAGCGCAACATTAGACCACATCTGTATCTCGTCTGGCCTAATTGAACACATGACGAGCTTCCGTGTCGTAAGAACCATCAACAGCGACCACAACCTGATTACATGCTCCTGGCAGGTATTAAGAACAGTAAAATCAATATACCCTTTAGAAACAAAAGTGAGCAACCCGAGATCATGACTAAGGCTAACAGAACAGGACATTATGAAAATCAGGCTCGCATGGGAAAAGAAAGTATGTTCCAACATACAGAACAACGTAAAAGAAAGACCTGACTATACACCGCTTCTACTGCTGTATACCAAACCTTTGAAGAAAAACAACAAAACAGTGCAACCACCTCACGCCTTTAACAAAGAACTGGTCGAACAAAGAAAAATGAGCCGTCGTCTGAAAAGAAGAGCAAAAAAATCAAACAGTATAGAGGATTGGGAGACCTGGCATCTGGAGATGAGAAGGTATCGCAACTGATTAAGACAACATAGGGCTCTGCAATATCAACATGACGCAGAGGACATGATGAAAAAACTTGCATCTAAAAAATAGAGCGAATTCTGGTCTCTGATAAAAGAAATCAGCCCATAAACAGAACTCGCAAATGTGTAACGCAGTCGATGAAAAGAAATGGATATCCTACTTAACGTCGGAATTTGAAGAGGCAAAAGAATCATCACCCCCGACACCAGGAAACGAGAACGTAAGCTGGGTAAAAACTTAACTAATCAAGAAGACATAGAAGCAAAAATCAAGAAACTAAAATCTTCCAGAGCGCCCAGCCCTGATGGCCTATCAAACGTAACACTGAAGCAATTTCCCAACCAGTGGTCTGGGGTGATTAGTGAAATCTTTGCCGAATGCGAGAAGAAACAACAAATCCCTGAGTCCTGGCTGAAAGCAGTAATCGTGCCAATTTACAAAAAGGGTTGCCGCGAAGATCCGGCTAACTACAGGCGAATTGCTTTACTCGATGTGATTGGCAAGATCTACGCTTCCCTTCTCTTCGACCACCTCAGAGTGTGGGAAAAAAGCGGCCCATCGAAAGATAACCTTCAAACTGGTTTTCAAAAAACGGATCCACCTCGCTTAACATCATGATCATTAACATCTTAAAGGCGAAGGTGAAGGAAGGGGCTCCAAAGATCCATCTAGCGTTTATTGATCTATCCAAGGCTTTTGACAAAATCGACCGAAACATGCTGTGGGCCAAATTAGAGAACTGGAACTGTCCCCAATCAGTTCTGGATCCAATCAAAGCACTCCACTCAGAAAACACTGTAAGAGTGAAACTAAGTCAGGAAGGAACCCTATCTGAAGTGTTTAAGATAAACCGTGGGGTTAAACAAGGTTTCCCCCTGGCACCTGCTCTTTTCATCTCTTTCCTAGGCGACTTCCAACACTCTGAAACCGAAGTCAGGTGCTTCCGGCTGAAAATAGCCAAACCTCCTATACCGAGACTCTTATACGCAGATGATATCATCTTAATCGACCAGACCAAAATTGGCTTGCAGCGAAAACTGAACAACTTGGCCAAATACATCACCCAAAACTGCCTCGTAGTCAATAAAAACAAAACCAAAGTCCTGACGATCGAGAAAGTGCCCAACAAAAAATCGAACCAACCAGCATGGTTCCTGGAAAACGTCAAAATTGAATTAGTAACATCCATCAGATACCTTGGCGTAGACCTTGACAGTTCAAGTACATCTCTGACGATGCAAACGACGCTATGGGACAAAGCCAAAAGACTAACAGCACAAATGCGTCTCATCGACAAAAAATTCAGCAAGTTCTCCTTGATCCCGCCATAAACTTCTATAAGGGCAAAGTGATCCCAGCCCTGACCTACGGAATGGAAGTTTCACTCTTCATTCCACCCAAAATCTGGACCAGATTAGAAGGATTTATCTGGAAGGCAGTTTTAGGAGTCCCCAAATCAACATCAATGGCAGCAATCAGAAGAGAGCTAGGCCTAGTATCCCTCGAATCCATGGTAGATCAAGCCGCCATGGGCTTTTTTAGGAAAACTATCTTAGACGAGACATTGCCTGCCTTTACTATTATCAAAGACGAGATGGACAACGCTAAATGCATAGCCCTGAAAAAATGGACAGAAAAGAGGATAGAGAAACTCCAGGAAAAATAGCGTGTTCAGATAAAGAGCTCAAAGAAAATCCTGACAGAATCAAGCAAAAAATGGTAATGATGGATTGGATACAAACTCTCGAGCTCGCCGCAAAGAATAAACTCCTCACGCATCTCCCTCCGACTTTCAACAAAGTAAAATCCCCAATTAAATACTGCAGAAAATTTCCCGACAAAAGAAAGAGAAAACTGCTCATGAAAGCAAGATTAAACTTACTACCGACTCGAGAAATATTAACCATCAGAGGCGCCCCTGACAATAAAGAATGTCGATTATGCAAAAACACGGAGAAGAAGGAAACTCTGAACCACCTAATATTAGATTGCCACAACAACAAACAAAATAGAACAGTCCACCTGCTACCGCTGATTGAGAATCCATGGATATTCCAAGAAAACGAGTTATGGAACAGATTAATATCAGGGGAATCTACTAGGTGGTCGGTGGCAATGGCGAACCTTATTGAGATAACCTTCAGACAGATCAGTGACAGAACTTCACCTACACATGAAAAAGAAAGAAATAATGGGGTCCAGCCCACAGTGATAGAGGCAAAGCGCTGATAGACTTGGGATCGCCACATGGAACTTGAAATCACATCCCTCCATAGAATCATAAAAAGATGATAAGAGAGGCTTGTAACTCCAGTAAACCATTGAAGCTTTCGATAAATTTATCAGGGTTCTCCTGAATAATAATCGAAAAAGAAAAAAAAAGGACCATTCTAAAAGCATTGAGACCAATCTGGAAAGTGAGCGAAGACATATATGAAGCCGATGGATTACTAATAAGAGGGGATCAAGTTATACCCCGAATGGGAATGCAGAAACTAATATTGTGCCGAGCGCATGCAGGCCACCTAGGCGGCAACATGACCAGGCGCAGGGTGCGAGAATCATACTGGTGGCTGTGCATGGATCAAGATATCAGAGCAATGATTGAGCGGTGCCATGAATGCATGAACAGTGATAAGAGACTTAGAACTAGACAAGCCCTGTTCATCCCCACCGAGACACCCAAAGGAGTGTGGCAAAAGTTGGCCTTGGACTGCATAAAACTGTTAAACAACATGTCACCTGGCCACAGATATGGCATAGTGATAGTGGACTACCTATCAAAATGGGTTGAGGCAGAATTTGTACTCAACCTAGCGCCAGCCACTGTCATAGAACTGTAAAGGGAAGGCTTGCCCAAAGAGCTTGTAATGGACAATGGCATTCAGTTGATCTACAGAGGAATGGAAGTGTTCTTGCAGACTCACAATATCAAACAAATCAAGGTGAGCCTTTATCACCTCTAAGCCAATCGGCTAGTTGAAAGGGCAAGCAGATTCATAAAAGGAGTGTTGCAACTGGCAGCAGCATCTGGGATGGACCCTTACAGAACCACTAGAGAAGCAATAGCAGCTCATCGTTTGACCCTGAACACAGAAAATCGGCTTCACTACGAGGTTGGAGGTAAGGGGTTAACGGCGCGGGTAAAGGTGCCGGTGCTGTTAACCCCTTACCTCCGCATTACGAGGTCCTTTAGCGGGTCCCGCTAAGGGCGCCTGGTTTTACTAGGCACCCTTAGCGGGACCCGCTAAAGGACCAGCATGCTAATAACGGGCCCGTTATTAACGGGCCCATTATTAGCATGCTCCCCATTCCCATTCAGCCCTCGAATGGGAATGGGGGTGGGCTCCCTGAATGGGGAAATACCGGGTCCTCCAAGGTTGGAATGGCCCGGTAATTCCCCATTCAGGGAACCCGGACCCGGTATGCGGTAAGGAGGTAGCCATGGTGCTAATAGCACCATGACTACCTCCAACCTCGTAATGAGGCCCAATGTGTCACCTTTTCAACTGCTGAGGGGGAGGTGGGCTGACTTCCACCTTGGTGTCCCCAGTGCTCCAGATAAGATTTTGAGGTGGGAGTATTTTAAGCATGATTTTTCAAATTAGAGAGTAAATGCAATTTCAAGAGAGTAAAAATGAGTTTTGTCCGCTGAAAGAGAGTAAAACTTATCCAAACACATACACCCAATGCATACGCAAAATCAGACCCATAGACCAAAAGCTTTGTAGATCAAAGTTGTCTGGCTTGTGCAGAGCCCTTCACTCCACATCCAAACGGCACATCCCGTCTGGGCACATAGTAACAGCATATCACTCCACTTGATAATGGCATATATCCTCCCTAAACATGGTAGCTACGCATCTCCTCTTGACACATACTAACGAGTATGCCACATACTCTGTGCACATGGTAAAGGCACATCTACTTTCAGCATTTTCAGAGATGTGCTGTTAGCATTTGAAGAGCAAATGTGTGTCATTTGCATGTGTAATCTACACATTTACACACTATGCATATGCTAATGGCAGACATTGTTTTCATGTATTGATAGAACATGTTCTGTTTAGCAAGCCTGATATTTGTACACATTTACAGGACATATCTCTACCCATCGGGACCTCTCTTCTCGTCTGCTAATGGTGCATCTTCTCTGCGCGCATACTAGTGGGACAACTCTCTGTACTTTGTGATAACTGTGTGCATGTGCACAGAGGATATGTGCATGCTAACGACATGCCTTCTATGCACATGCTAATGGGACGTATCCTCTCTGCACATGCTAACTGCACATCCCATCCCTGCACGTACTAACTGCACATCCTGTGCAGTGACGGATGTGCAGTTAGCATGTGCAAACTCCACATCCTGTCTATGCACATGCTAACGGCACATCTCGACTCTGCATGCTAACGGCACATCTCGGCTCTGCATGCTAATTGCCCTTCTGCTCCATGGCACGTGCAAATGACACATCTTTACTAATTACGTACTATGGGGACATTTCTTCTCTGTGAGTGCTAACGTAGCATCTCCTCTGCCCATGCTATAACAGCACATCTCCTCTCTGCCAGTCTTAACAGCAGGGCTCCCTGCTGCACAGGCTAAAACATTGCATCCAAAGAAAGGATGGAAAGCTAATGGGCAGGAGGGCGGCCTGCACTTCCCAAGTTCCAATTACGTGACACAGCCTTGATGGGTGTGGCGCAGAGGGAAGACCGCAGAGGAGTGGCTTCTTTCTTACAAGAAATGCAATAATGAAGAATGACCGTTCACACAATTTACTATCAGTGCTGGAAATTGACAAAATGTACTGGGGCCAGATGTACCCGATTTTCCCCCTCCCCTTCCCTTATTCAGCCTGACTCGAACATGTCCTTGCTTTCCACCACCACAATGCCCAACAGTGCTCCCCTGGCATTCTGCTCTGTTTTGCTATAATAAATCAAGTACCATTCGAAATGGGATAATAACTGTTACCACAGTGCTTAAAAGCTCAGGGAATTTGGCTAAAAGCGCTATGTAAGAACACATACTCCCTTTCGACCTGTTATTGGCATAGCCTCCGTACACATGCAGCAGCACATCTCCTCTCTGCACATGCTAACTGAGCATCTCTTTTTTGCATGCGCCAGTGGCACATGGCTTCCCGGCATGTGCTATTGGCAAATATATTCAGTTCAGGCTAATGGAACCGTTCATCTCTCGTGGTATAGCCCAACAGCAAGCGCACGTCTTACTGCAGCCAGCATAACTTTATAAATTATACATTACAGAGCAGGTTTACAACAGGCAGCAAGAAAGGAATATTTGCAGATGTGTTGGCTCCCTCCCCTTTATTTCAACACTTTGAGGGGAGAGGTGGGGGTGGCTGGTGGCTTGTGAGAGTAAGCCGACCTACCTGACCTCTCTCCCATGCAGGGGCTCAACAAAACCTACATTTCAGAGGCAGGAGGGGGGAATTAAGTCGTGATGGGAGGGACCACTTCAGAAAATAGGCAGGGAAAACTTGGAGGCTCTGCCCCCACTGTTCTACCCAACTCCTCCCATGGTTCTGGTGTGGGAAACAACTATTGAATAGCATAATTTAAAGCGCAATATGCAGAGAGGTGATGGAAGACTTTCTTGAAAGTAACAGCTTTAAAGTTTTACTGCGTTTGATCAAGTAAATTTTTCTGAGAACACAAAGTAAAACTTTAACACCGCCAGTTTGGGGGAAAGACTTTCCTCACCTCCCTACCTATCAAAATGCAAGATCGCACATCCAGGGGTGCACCTAGGCTAAAATGTAGACTGGGGCTAACCCTTAAAATGTTGGGAGAGGCACTAACTTCAGAGACTGTGGAGGAATGGCAAACTTACTTGTGTAGGGGCATCTAACTTCATTACTCATTGTAATAAGAATATTCTAGTGCAGCTTCAATGTTACAATCAGTTAACTGCTCTCTCCTTTGAGTTTGAAACACCCACTTCTTGCAGAACCTGAAGGTCCTAGGAAGTGTGAAAATGGCAGATGGTGTGCAATGAACGACTCAATATCCTAGCATAACATGGCATTTCAGAGTGTGGGGCAGTACTTCCCAAGCACCTTCAGTGGCTGGGAGCAACAGGGGAGAAAATGTAATGTTGGTCCTACCACAGTCCGCTATACTAGAATATCTAGGGCATTGACTGGCTGGTGACACTATGTCTGCCTTTCAAATCCAGTGTTACAAGAATGGGGGAGGGCCAGTGCAGCAGTATTAGAGCCACTAGCAGAGGAACACCAGTATACACCAATGTGTCCCTACACTTATTAAAACTGTCCTTTTGTAAGGGTGTAAACTTATAAGCAATCCAATTTTTGCAATTGAAGTCAGAGTGAGATTACATTATTTGTTACGGGTATGAACACGTTTTAAAAGGGTGCATGCTTTATTGTGTTGCTCGCTTAGCTGTCACAGATTTGCAGGGTAATTCATACAATTCAACGCACAAGTGGCGCACGCAGCTGGCGCCCAGTGTGCGCGTGCGACTTTCTCCGCCAGCCGTGTGCGATAAAATCCATTTCCGCGCACAGCGTATTCATGGATTTTAGCATCAAAAACCAGCCGTGGCGCAGCGACCCTGCAGCAGCGCCAGTTATGCCCCCAACCCCTCCCTGTGCGCCATGCACAGCGCACAAATCCCGTACATGGCGCAAAGAGCCCAAACCACGAAAACGCCAGTAAAACTCCCTGCGCACCCCTCCGAATACATGTACACCCCGGCGCAGGGAGTTTCACACGCGATTGGCCCTGTGCGAGCGGGGTACGTGTGTTACTGGGTGCGTGGGAACTTTCACATGCGATTGGCCCTGTGCGAGCGGGGTACGTGTGTTACTGGGGTGCGCGGGAACTTTCACACGCAATTGGCCCTGTGCGAGCGGGGTACGTGTGTCACTGGGGTGCGCGGGAACTATCACACGCGATTGGCCCTGTGCGAGCGGGGTATGTGTATTACTGGGGTGCGCGGGAGGTTTCACACGTGATTGGCCCTGTGCGAGTGGGGTACGTGTATTACTGGGGTGCACGGGAGGTTTCACACGTGGTTGGCCCTGTGCGAGCGGGGTACGTGTATTACTGGGGTGCGCGGGAACTATCACACGTGATTGGCCCTGTGTGAGCGGGTTATGTGTGTTACTGGGGTGCGCGGGAACTTTCATACGCGATTGGCCCTGTGCGAGCGGGGTACATGTGTTACTGGGGTGCGCGGGAACTTTCACACGCGATTGGCCCTGTGCGAGCGGGGTACGTGTATTACTGGGGTGTGTGGGAAGTTTCACACGTGATTGACCCTGTGCGAGCGGGGTACATGTGTTAATGGGGTGCGCGGGAATTATCACACGTGATTGGCCCTGTGCGAGCGGGGTACGTGTGTTACTGGGGTGCGCGGGAACTTTCACATGCGATTGGCCCTGTGTGAGCGGGGTACGTGTGTTACTGGGGTGCGCGGGAACTTTCACACGCGATTGGCCCTGTGCGAGCGGGGTACGTGTATTACTGTGGTGCGCGGGAAGTTTCACACGCGATTGGCCTTGTGCGAGCGGGGTACGTGTGTTACTGGGGTGCGTGGGAACTTTCACATGCAATTGGCCCTGTGTGAGCGGGGTACGTGTGTTACTGGGGTGCACGGGAACTTTCACACGCGATTGGCCCTGTGCGAACTGGGTACGTGTGTTACTGGGGTGCGCGGAAACTGACTGGCTGGTGACACTATGTCTGCCTTTCAAATCAGTGTTACAAGAATGGGGGAGGGCCAGTGCAGCAGTATTAGAGCCACTAGCAGAGGAACACCAGTATACACCAATGTGTCCCTACACTTATTAAAACGGTCCTTTTGTAAGGGTGTAAACTTATAAGCACTCCAATTTTTGCAATTGAAGTCAGAGTGAGATTACATTATTTGCCCAGCATCACACACTTACGCTAAACAGCGAAGCTGGGATTTTAACCCGCTCTTTCAATTTGGGCATGGCCACCTTCTTCCGCGCTTTACTTGGAACAAAACTTTTTGTTTTGGGTGTCAAGACCTACAATAATACTGTCCTATAGAGTTTACTTGCATAGTAAAGCATCATAACATGTAAATCCTTATAACAGCATTTTGTGCCAAAATAATATCACTGTACCTTTTATTTTCCACATCCTGCATGGAAAACTAGAAGATGCAAAAGGCAAAACATCCTGGATTTACCCACTTCATTTTCAGGGCTTTAAGAACACCCCAAAAAATAAGTTGTGCCATAAACTCACTTAGGTTTGGAGATTCGTCACAAACTTCCAGAGTGTTATGTATGGTTATTAAAGAATATTCAACTAAGGACATCAAAGCAAACTTTACTTTTTGGCATATCAAGCTATTAGACGTTATGGATATGAACACGTTTTAAAAGGGTGCATGCTTTATTGTGTTGCTCGCTTAGCTGTCACAGATTTGCAGGGTAATTCATAGAATTCAACGCACAAGTGGTGCACGCAGCTGGCGCCCAGTGTGCGCGTGCGACTTTCTCCGCCAGCCGTGTGCGATAAAATCCATTTCCGCGCACAGCGTATTCATGGATTTTAGCATCAAAAACCAGCCATGGCGCAGCGACCCTGCAGCAGCGCCAGTTATGCCCCCAACCCCTCCCTGTGCGCCATGCACAGCGCACAAATCCCGTACATGGCGCACAGACCCCAAACCACGAAAACGCCAGTAAAACTCCCCGCGCACCCCTCCGAATACATGTACACCCCGGCGCAGGGAGTTTCACACGCAATTGGCCCTGTGCGAGCGGGGTACGTGTGTTACTGGGTGCGTGGGAACTTTCACATGCGATTGGCCCTGTGCGAGCGGGGTATGTGTATTAATGGGGTGCGCGGGAGGTTTCACACGTGATTGGCCCTTTGCGAGCGGGGTATGTGTATTAATGGGGTGCGCGGGAGGTTTCACACGTGATTGGCCCTGTGCGAGCGGGGTACGTGTATTACTGGGGTGCGCGGGAGGTTTCACACGTGGTTGGCCCTGTGCGAGCGGGGTACGTGTATTACTGGGGTGCGCGGGAACTATCACACGTGATTGGCCCTGTGTGAGCGGGTTATGTGTGTTACTGGGGTGCGCGGGAACTTTCATACGCGATTGGCCCTGTGCGAGCGGGGTACATGTGTTACTGGGGTGCGCGGGAACTTTCACACGCGATTGGCCCTGTGCGAGCGGGGTACGTGTATTACTGGGGTGTGTGGGAAGTTTCACACGTGATTGACCCTGTGCGAGCGGGGTACATGTGTTACTGGGGTGCGCGGGAATTATCACACGTGATTGGCCCTGTGCGAGCGGGGTACGTGTGTTACTGGGGTGCGCGGGAACTTTCACATGCGATTGGCCCTGTGCGAGCGGGGTACGTGTGTTACTGGGGTGCGCGGGAACTTTCACACGCGATTGGCCCTGTGCGAGCGGGGTACGTGTATTACTGTGGTGCGCTGGAAGTTTCACACGCGATTGGCCTTGTGCGAGCGGGGTACGTGTGTTACTGGGGTGCGTGGGAACTTTCACATGCGATTGGCCCTGTGTGAGCGGGGTACGTGTGTTACTGGGGTGCACGGGAACTTTCACACGCGATTGGCCCTGTGCGAACTGGGTACGTGTGTTACTGGGGTGCGCGGAAACTGACTGGCTGGTGACACTATGTCTGCCTTTCAAATCAGTGTTACAAGAATGGGGGAGGGCCAGTGCAGCAGTATTAGAGCCACTAGCAGAGGAACACCAGTATACACCAATGTGTCCCTACACTTATTAAAACGGTCCTTTTGTAAGGGTGTAAACTTATAAGCACTCCAATTTTTGCAATTGAAGTCAGAGTGAGATTACATTATTTGCCCAGCATCACACACTTACGCTAAACAGCGAAGCTGGGGATTATTTTAACCCGCTCTTTCAATTTGGGCATGGCCACCTTCTTCCGCGCTTTACTTGGAACAAAACTTTTTGTTTTGGGTGTCAAGACCTACAATAATACTGTCCTATAGAGTTTACTTGCATAGTAAAGCATCATAACATGTAAATCCTTATAACAGCATTTTGTGCCAAAATAATATCACTGTACCTTTTATTTTCCACATCCTGCATGGAAAACTAGAAGATGCAAAAGGCAAAACATCCTGGATTTACCCACTTCATTTTCAGGGCTTTAAGAACACCCCAAAAAATAAGTTGTGCCATAAACTCACTTAGGTTTGGAGATTCGTCACAAACTTCCAGAGTGTTATGTATGGTTATTAAAGAATATTCAACTAAGGACATCAAAGCAAACTTTACTTTTTGGCATATCAAGCTATTAGACGTTACGGGTATGAACACGTTTTAAAAGGGTGCATGCTTTATTGTGTTGCTCGCTTAGCTGTCACAGATTTGCAGGGTAATTCATAGAATTCAGCGCACAAGTGGCGCACGCAGCTGGCGCCCAGTGTGCGCGTGCGACTTTCTCCGCCAGCCGTGTGCGATAAAATCCATTTCCGCGCACAGCGTATTCATGGATTTTAGCATCAAAAACCAGCCGTGGCGCAGAGTGGCGCAGCGACCCTGCAGCAGCGCCAGTTACGCCCCCAACCCCTCCCTGTGTGCCATGCACAGCGCACAAATCCCGTACATGGCGCACAGATCCCAAACCACGAAAACGCCAGTAAAACTCCCCGCGCACCCCTCCGAATACATGTACACCCCAGCACAGGGAGTTTCACACGCGATTGGCCCTGTGCGAGCGGGGTACGTGTGTAACTGGGTGCGTGGGAACTTTCACACGCGATTGGCCCTGTGCGAGCGGGGTACGTGTGTTACTGTGGTGCGCGGGAACTTTTACACGCAATTGGGCCTGTGCGAGCGGGGTACGTGTGTCACTGGGGTGCGCGGGAACTATCACACGCGATTGGCCCTGTGCGAGCGGGGTATGTGTATTAATGGGGTGCGCGGGAGGTTTCACACGTGATTGGCCCTGTGCGAGCGGGGTACGTGTATTACTGGGGTGCGCGGGAGGTTTCACACGTGGTTGGCCCTGTGCGAGCGGGGTACGTGTATTACTGGGGTGCGCGGGAACTATCACACGTGATTGGCCCTGTGTGAGCGGGTTATGTGTGTTACTGGGGTGCGCGGGAACTTTCATACGCGATTGGCCCTGTGCGAGCGGGGTACATGTGTTACTGGGGTGCGCGGGAACTTTCACACGCGATTGGCCCTGTGCGAGCGGGGTACGTGTATTACTGGGGTGTGTGGGAAGTTTCACACGTGATTGACCCTGTGCGAGCGGGGTACATGTGTTACTGGGGTGTGCGGGAATTATCACACGTGATTGGCCCTGTGCGAGCGGGGTACGTGTGTTACTGGGGTGCGCGGGAACTTTCACATGCGATTGGCCCTGTGCGAGCGGGGTACGTGTGTTACTGGGGTGCGCGGGAACTTTCACACGCGATTGGCCCTGTGCGAGCGGGGTACGTGTATTACTGTGGTGCGCTGGAAGTTTCACACGTGATTGGCCTTGTGCGAGCGGGGTACGTGTGTTACTGGGGTGCGTGGGAACTTTCACATGCGATTGGCCCTGTGTGAGCGGGGTACGTGTGTTACTGGGGTGCACGGGAACTTTCACACGCGATTGGCCCTGTGCGAACTGGGTACGTGTGTTACTGGGGTGCGCGGAAACTGACTGGCTGGTGACACTATGTCTGCCTTTCAAATCAGTGTTACAAGAATGGGGGAGGGCCAGTGCAGCAGTATTAGAGCCACTAGCAGAGGAACACCAGTATACACCAATGTGTCCCTACTCTTATTAAAACGGTCCTTTTGTAAGGGTGTAAACTTATAAGCACTCCAATTTTTGCAATTGAAGTCAGAGTGAGATTACATTATTTTCCCAGCATCACACACTTACGCTAAACAGCGAAGCTGGGGATTTTAACCCGCTCTTTCAATTTGGGCATGGCCACCTTCTTCCGCGCTTTACTTGGAACAAAACTTTTTGTTTTGGGTGTCAAGACCTACAATAATACTGTCCTATAGAGTTTACTTGCATAGTAAAGCATCATAACATGTAAATCCTTATAACAGCATTTTGTGCCAGAATAATATCACTGTACCTTTTATTTTCCACATCCTGCATGGAAAACTAGAAGATGCAAAAGGCAAAACATCCTGGATTTACCCACTTCATTTTCAGGGCTTTAAGAACACCCCAAAAAATAAGTTGTGCCATAAACTCACTTAGGTTTGGAGATTCGTCACAAACTTCCAGAGTGTTATGTATGGTTATTAAAGAATATTCAACTAAGGACATCAAAGCAAACTTTACTTTTTGGCATATCAAGCTATTAGACGTTACGGGTATGAACACGTTTTAAAAGGGTGCATGCTTTATTGTGTTGCTCGCTTAGCTGTCACAGATTTGCAGGGTAATTCATAGAATTCAGCGCACAAGTGGCGCACGCAGCTGGCGCCCAGTGTGCGCGTGCGACTTTCTCCGCCAGCCGTGTGCGATAAAATCCATTTCCGCGCACAGCGTATTCATGGATTTTAGCATCAAAAACCAGCCGTGGCGCAGAGTGGCGCAGCGACCCTGCAGCAGCGCCAGTTACGCCCCCAACCCCTCCCTGTGCGCCATGCACAGCGCACAAATCCCGTACATGGTGCACAGACCCCAAACCACGAAAACGCCAGTAAAACTCCCCGCGCACCCCTCCGAATACATGTACACCCCAGCACAGGGAGTTTCACACGCGATTGGCCCTGTGCGAGCGGGGTACGTGTGTAACTGGGTGCGTGGGAACTTTCACACGCGATTGGCCCTGTGCGAGCGGGGTACGTGTGTTACTGTGGTGCGCGGGAACTTTTACACGCAATTGGCCCTGTGCGAGCGGGGTACGTGTGTCACTGGGGTGCGCGGGAACTATCACACGCGATTGGCCCTGTGCGAGCGGGGTATGTGTATTAATGAGGTGTGCGGGAGATTTCACACGTGATTGGCCCTGTGCGAGCGGGGTACGTGTATTACTGGGGTGCGCGGGAGGTTTCACACGTGGTTGGCCCTGTGCGAGCGGGGTACGTGTATTACTGGGGTGCGCGGGAACTATCACACGCGATTGGCCCTGTGTGAGCGGGTTATGTGTGTTACTGGGGTGCGCGGGAACTTTCATACCGATTGGCCCTGTGCGAGCGGGGTACGTGTGTTACTGGGGTGCACGGGAACTTTCACACACAATTGGCCCTGTGCGAGCGTGGTACGTGTATTACTGGGGTGTGTGGGAAGTTTCACACGCGATTGACCCTGTGCGAGCTGGGTACATGTGTTACTGGGGTGCGTAGGAACTTTCACATGCGATTGGCCCTGTGCGAGTGGGGTATGTGTGTTACCTGGATGCGCGCGAACTTTCACACGCGATTGGCCCTGTGCGAGGGGGGTACGTGTATTACTGTGGTGCGCGGGAAGTTTCACACGCAATTCGCCCTGTGCGAGCGGGGTACGTGTGTTACTGGGGTGCGTGGGAACTTTCACATGCGATTGGCCCTGTGTGAGCGGGGTACGTGTGTTACTGGGGTGCGCGGGAACTTCCACACGCGATTGGCCCTGTGCGAACTGGGTACGTGTGTTACTGGGGTGCGCTGGAACTTTCACACGCGATTTGCCCTGTGCGAGCACGGTACGTGTATTACTGGGGTGCGCAGGAAGTTTCACATGCGATTGGCCCTGTGCGAGTGGGGTCCGTGTGTTACTGGGGTGCGCGGGAACTATCACATGCAATTGTCCCTGTGCGAGCGGGGTACGTGTATTACTGGGGTGCGTGGGAACTATAACACACGTCATTGGTCCTGTTTGAGCGGGGTATGTGTGTTACTGGGGTGCGTAGAAACTTTCACACGCGATTGGCCCTGTGCGAGCGGAGTACGTGTATTACTGAGGTGCGTGGGAAGTTTCACACGCGATTGACCCTGTGCGAGCGGGGTACGTGTGTTACTGGGGTGCACGGGAATTATCACACGTGATTGGCCCTGTGCGAGCAGGGTACATGTGTTACTGGGGTGCGCGGGAACTTTCACATGCGATTGGCCCTGTGCGAGCGGCGTACGTGTGTTACTGGGGTGTGCGGGAACTTTCACACGCGATTGGCCCTGTGCAGGCTGGGTACGTGTGTTACTGGGGTGCGCAGGAACTTTCACACGCGATTGGCCCTGTGTGAGCGGGGTACGTGTGTTACTGGGATGCGCGGGAACTTTCACACGCGATTGGCCATGTGCGAGCGGGGTACGTGTGTTACTGGGGTGCGCGGGAACTTTCACACGCGATTGGCCCTGTGCGAGAGGGGTACGTGTGTTACTGGGATCTGCTGGAACTTTCACACGCGACTGGCCCTGTGCGAGCGGGGTACGTGTATTACTGGGGTGCGCGGGACGTTTCACATGCGATTGGCCCTGTGCGAGCGGGGTCCCTGTGTTACTGGGGTGTGTGGGAACTATCACACGCGATTGGCCCTGTGCGAGCAGGGTACGTGTGTTACTGGGGTGCGCAGGAACTTTCACATGCGATTGGCCCTGTGCGAGCGGGGTACATGTATTACTGGGGTGCGTGGGAAGTTTCACACGCGATTGGCCCTGTGCGAGTGGAGTACATGTGTTACTGGGGTGTGCGGGAACTTTCACACGCGATTGGCCCTGCATGAGCGGGGTACGTGTGTTACTGGGGTGCGCGGGAACTATCACACACGATTGGCCCTGTGCGAGCGGGGTACGTGTGTTACTGGGGTGCGTGGGAACTATCACACGCGATTGGCCCTGTGCGAGCGGGGTACGTGTATTACTGGGGTGCGCGGGAGGTTTCACACGCGATTGGCCCTGTGCGAGTGGGGTACGTGTATTACTGGGGTGCGCAGCAGGTTTCACACGCGATTTTGCTCTCAGAACGGGTTACGTGTATCTAGTGTGGTGTGCGGGGAGTCCTACATGTGAATTGGCAGCGTGGGTCCTCCCAGGAGTCCCCTATACCCCCTCCATGGCCCCTGCAGGCAGCCCACACCACAGGGGACTACCCTGCACCCCTGTACATGTCCCGCAGGCAGCCTGTCCACCATGACCATGCCCCCCAGCCAGGCCACGTGTCACGTTGCACTAGTGATCACCAACTCATGTCCCCCTGCACCCCCCCATCAGTGAGGGGCACCTGCCAGCAGGCCCCCACTCATGTCCCACTCATGTCCCCCAGCACCTCCACCCCCCAGCAGTGAGGGGCACCTGCCAGCAGGCCCCCACTCATGTCCCACTCATGTCCCCCGGAACCCCCACCCCCCAGCAGTGAGGGGCACCTGCCAGCAGGCCCCCACTCATGTCCCACTCATGTCCCCCAGCACCCCCACCCCCCAGCAGTGAAGGGCACCTGCCAGCAGGCCCCCACTCATGTCTCCCAGCACCCCCACCCCCCATCAGTGAGGGGTACCTGCCAGCAGGCCCCCACTCATGTCCCCCAGCACCCCCACCCCCCAGCAGTGAGGGGTACCTGCCAGCAGGCCCCCACTCATGTCCCCCAGCACCCCCACCCTCCAGCAGTGAGGGGCACCTGCCAGCAGGCCCCCACTCATGTCCAACTCATGTCCCCCAGCACCCCCTGCCCCCATCAGTGAGGGGCACCTGCCAGAATGCCCCCACTCATGTCCCCCAGCACCCCCACCCCCCATCAGTGAGGGGCACCTGCCAGCAGGGCCCCACTCATGTCCCCCAGCACCCCCACCCCCATTAGTGAGGGGCACCTGCCAGCAGGCCCCCACTCATTCCCCCCCAACATGTCAACATGACCCACAATCATGGCCCTCATGGCCACCAAAATCCCACGGCACGCCACCCCTGCCCAAATAACCAACCAAGCATAACATACACCCCACATTCAAATGCCCATTACATGAAACAACCCAAATAGCATGTATGTACATCAACACATGTCTGTCACACACACACACAATGGGTGCCAGTGAATGTGAAAACCCACATCGTGGCATGCATGAAACCAATGAGAGAATACCACACATTGAAGTACGGGAACAAATGTATTGAACAAAAAATGTGGTGAAAGAAAATCAAATACCAAACAATGGACATAAGGAAAACAATGCAGAATGTCACATAATGATAAAAAAAGGAAATTATAATCCAAAATATATGAAATCAAAAATGTCTCCAAAGTCTCCTTCCAACAAAGCAAATCCAAACAGAAATGAAAAAGTAAAATCCATTGCTCCATGGAAAAATCAAAAAAGAAAATCCCGACAAATCCACACTCCAACTATTTACAAGGATGAAATCCTGGGTCCATGAGCCCAACTGTCCAAATGAAACCTACAAAAATACACTAACTAATGAAGAACTATATACAAAAATGTGGGGTATTGTCCAAGCACCCCAAAAAAAATGAAAACCAAAATGAAACCTAACACTAACTAACTATTTACAATGGCAGTGGGCTAGTCCGACGGCTCACCTTTGGATGTCCCGGGCCAGGGCATCATCGAACTCCCTCTCAGTGTCCTGGAGGCGGTCCTCTTCCATGGCCCCGAGGGTTCGCAGGGACGATGACTTTTTGGCCTCCAACTCCCTGCGAATTGCCTCAAGGCACTCGGCCTGCCTCAGTGCCCTCCGCATGGAGTACTCCGCCCTGACCATTGTGAGCCGTGCCTTTTCCGCCCGCATCCGCTCCGCATCTATGGCGTGGCCCAACCGCTGCCACGCGGAAGACACTTCCAATCCTGGGTCCTCCTGCCCTCTGGCCGATGCCTGCCCCTCCGATGCTGAAGGCCCCGAGCCATCATTGGCTCTTGCTGCCTGCACATCCTCCTCTGGCTGGGGTGCAGTTGTCGTGGTGGCCACCCCTGCTGGATGTCCGACTCCCAACTGTGGCAGGGATGTGTCCTCCACCAGCCTGGCTGCTGGGTCAGAGGCAGCTCCACAGGGTACCCAGGTGATACATGGGTGGGAAGATGGCATGGAGGACGACCGGCACATAGGGGGTTCAGGTGAGGTGGGGGTCGCAAGAATGTCCAGCACACGGAGGAATCCAGCACTGGTGACCCGTCCCAGTAGGTCAACGCGGTCAAAGAGGCATCACGAAAACACTGCAGGTCAACTCACATGCCCTGTTGACGCAACGCTATCCCAGCCAGGAGAGCCTCAACACGGTCCCGGATAGCCACGTCTGCAGGGAGAGGAAGGCCAGTTGTTGTGCGCTCATCCCCTCCCTGAAAACGGGTCTGGACGTAGGCATCCCTGCTGGTGCCGGATGATGCAGTCACAGGATCAGGGACAGGATTATACACAGGCACCTCCGCGGCGGCCTGTGCTGCCTCCTGTCCCTGCCCCTGCACTGCACCACTGGCACCAGTGGAATCCCCACCTCCAGACCCCGTGTGTGTCCCTTCCACGGCCTCCTCCTCCTCCAAACCCCCCACCAACCTGAATGACTCCATGCCATCTTCCTCCGTCGGACCCTGTGGGGTCTCAGCGGCCCCTTCTACTGCCGAGGAGTCCATCTCCAACCTCTGCCTTTTGGACCTTCCCTCGGCAGCTGCGGCCTGGGACGAGGCACCAGACTCCTCGCTCCCCGAAGAGATGACAATCTGGGAGGGGAGCCGGGCCTTGCGTCTCCGGCTGGTGGTGCGATCCCTGCCGCTTTGCTCCACAGCACCCTCTCCACCTTCTTCATCAGTTGACGCTGCAGACAGGGAGAGATAGAACACAGGCATCAGGGCACTGTACAATGGACTGATACACACATGACAGTTGTACATGAGTGGCAGTGTCAAACTTCAGACATGGCATCACACTCCCTGACACACATGTCATTTCTGCTCACACACATGAGCTATTCAACCGCAATATTGCACCAGACAGCACCATCCATACACATACAACAGCATCAGCATCCGAAGGTGAGCATGACGTCACATGAAACACGGGGAGTACACAACACATGCACACACACCAACACACTTAAATGCATGTGTGCATGTCCACCAACTGTCAGAGTGATGAGATCGCCATCCATGTCACATCCAGTATTCAGCCTTCTACAGGTCAGTGCCACATGCACCCATGTTGCATCACAGTTGCACACTTGTCAAATACACACACATGCACATGTACACAGTGCAGATACATGCAGCTGGAACAAACATTCATGTGTGACACCACAACCATGCCAACATACATACACAGTAATTCAAACATGTGTGCCCCCACATCTGCATTTGGCCTGCATGCTTACCCACACATACACCATCCATGTGTCTCACACATGACAGGACTCGCATGTGTCAGCCTCACGCCCCTGTACATACACATCCATACATGGCCCTACAAAAACACATGTGCAACCTGCACACTACTGGCACACCACGACACGCACAGCATCCAATCAGTATGCATGTACACTTACCGCTCGACTCCAGACGGGTCTGCCTCTCAGGACCTGGATGTGGAGCACTGGGCATGTGCGTTACAGGACCCTCATTTGGTGGTAGGACAGGTGGCCCCGGCGCCCCTTGGCATCCGCTGCCTTCAAAAGGTGCTGGGCCTTGTCGAGGGTCCTGGACCTGAAGTCCTCCCAGTGGTTCTTGACATGTTTGAAGTCGCGGACTGCCACCCCCTCCTCGATGGCAGTCACGATGTCCATCCAGATCCTGGTCCGTCCTTCATAGTCGGCGCAAGAACTTCCAAAGAGGGCATCATACTGCCCCAGGACTTGCTCCACCAGGCACCAACTTCCCTGGCACTGAAGCTGGTGGCCCTCTGCCTCTCTGGCTGGGGGTTGCCAGTGGTGCCAGATGGTGGTGTGCCTGACATGGCAACCCCAGAGGCAGGTGTGGGTGGGCAACTCGGTCCTGGGGCTGGTCTGTGGAGCGATGGTATCCCAGTCGGGAGTCTTCAGTTCCAGCAGGGGTGGTCACAACAACTGCACCCCTGCAGATGGATGATGTGCAGGCAGCAAATAGCAGGGCACGTGGGCAGCAGGCAGGCAGCAGCAGATGGCAGGTGGGAGCGTGCTCGGGGCTCTGGGGGGCAGTAATTCGGCCTTCTGGGCAGCAGCATGGTCTTCCGTGTGTTGTTGCGTGGCCAGCTTGATACGGAGTGATTTGGCATGTGAAAATCTTGCACGTCTGCGTGTAATTCGAGCAAAGGCCCTTAGCGCGTAAGCGTGTCAGCACACGTATGCGGTTTCATTGGACCAAAGGCCCTTAGTGCGTAAGTGTGTCTGTGACGTGACGCGTGCGGGCGTTTCCCTCGTGACGTGGCCATAGTGGCTCATGGCACGTGAAAAACTGCACATCCGCGTGTGAATGCGTGTAATCCGAGGAAAGGGCCTACGCGTCTGTGACGTGACGCGCACGGGCGTTTCCATCAACACGGGTGCATGTTCATCGTGCACGTCCAAAAACTGCACGTCGTAAGTGACACTGTACGTGTGGGCCGCTTTAAAAGGTACATGTAGGACCCCATTTCCTTGTATGTGCTTTTCGTGGAGAGCGAGTGGGTGAATTCTGTACTTCTTGTCGGTTCACATGAGATTACTTCACAGCGTTTCAAGTTCGTACTCCCTGTTACCTCTGACAGCGTTCATTTTGTTTGTTGGGCCTGTTTCTTCAAACAGCGTTCACTTCTTCTTTTGTCCTGTCTCCTCAGATACTATACAATTCTTCTTTTGGCGTGAGTGTTGCCAACGCACACACACGCATTTTTTTCACGTTCTTTTTCCAGGCAGACGTTGAGTCGCGCACGCATTTACCAACTGTGCTTGCCCTGTGTGTCACGTACCCCTTCAGAGGTCATTGTAAGCTGCGTGTAACATGCGTACGCTTATTTTTGTGTTTCTGGGTGCCACAGCGTAGTGCGAGTTCATTTTTCCATGCACGTGGTCTACGAGGGGTTGCGTGCACGTTACTTTTTGTTTTCGGGGTGCCTGTGCGTGGGTGACCCATCATCTTCCCCCAGGGGTCACAGACAGCCTTGCTAGAGCACTAGGGTACGAATTCCATCTAGTACCCTACCCCTTTCACCCCCAATTGCCCAGGACAATTGTTTACTGCAACTCCCATACGCACAACAACATCAGTGCCATGGTTGGGAGGCGAACAAGCGGTAAGGGAGGCAAAGGTGGCCGACCTCCAAAAGGTGGGTGTGGTGGGCATGGTAGGGGACATGGCCAGGATTTGCAGGATGCCCCTAGACCCCCATGTGTGGAGGACCAATCAGGGACACCCATGCTCCCCCCCCATGGTTGAGGGAAACGTGGCTGACACCAGCCCAGCTCAGCCCTTGTTGGACCAGCCCATTGTGGCACCTGACCCGGCACAGGATGACTCCCAGGCTGACTTCCAGGTCAGCAAGTCTAAGCCACGTGTGCCGGTGCAAGTTGGTGTCACCAGGCCATGTGGATCTGGGGCAGCGATGTCATCTGCTGCCCCAAGTAGGCAGGGTGGGGAGGCTGCAGGGGCAGCTGCAGCTCTATCCACCCCAGCTCTGAGTCTCCCAGCCGGGACAGTGTCGGTCCTGGTCCATCAAACTGACGTTGCCCCTGCCAACATCACACTTCAGCCAATGCCTGCACCAAGACCTATGGTCATTGTCCCTTCGCACACTCCCAGTACCCAGTCCACCTGCGCTTCTGCCCCTACTGACCAGAGCGGTGCAAGCCACTCAGGCTCCGCTCCACCTTTGAAAAAGAAGAGGAAGGGTGCTCTGGCACTACAGGCTGAGACCCCAGACACGGCTACACAGTCCAGCATGTCAAGGAAGTCTAGCTTTAATGACGCCGAACTTGATGCACTTGTGACCTATGTGTCGGCACATAGCCGCGAAATGGTGGTGACTGAAGGGTGCAAGACCACACCTGGTCAATGTAGGGCACACTGGCAGGCCATTGCGGACTGCATAAGTGCCCTTGGATTTGTGAGGCGCAAAGCTGATGATTGCTACAAGCGGTGGAATGACCTGAAACGCAGAGCAAAGAACAAGCTGGCCTCAAATCATGCCGCTACTTTGGTGACTGGTGGTGGGTCTCCACCAGAGGACAACAAACTCACTGAACATGAGTCTGTTGCTGGGACCGTCGTCACAGAGGAACAGATCCAAGGTGTGGGCGAGCTACCTGATTACGACGAATCGTCCGGTGAGTGCCCATGCATGTGTGTGTAATCCATGTGTATGTTGTTTGGGTGACGGGTTCTGATTGACTGCCAGGTGAGGGTGTGTACTCCTGAGCGTTATGGGTCACCCATGTGCTTCCTCCAATACATTCATGTGCCTTTGATTTGGGTATGACAGTATCCCTTCTGCCCACAGTAGGCAATTGGCCCCACATTACTGCTGTTGCACTTGAACTATCATCTTGCAACAACATTGTTCTGATTTTTTCTGTGTTCATTCAGGTTGATTGTTTAGATTATCCCATTTTTCATATGCTTTTTTCATCCCTAATGCCACATATGTGACATGCTTCTGTCATTGTTTACACCCCACATTGTGCCACTTTAGTTACCTGGTTATGCGAATGATTAGACCATTCAGGGCCAGGGAGTATTGGCCTGCTGAAATGTATTTTTAGGGCCTGTTTGCATGTAGAACATGATAGTTGTTTCCTGTCATGTTGAAGTGACCAACCATCGATGTGTACATCTGCCTACAATCACTGTCTTATTGTACACTGGATATGTTGCAGTGTGTGGCACGTGCATATTTTGCAACACTATTCTGCTTTAATCTTCTCATCATGTCCATGTGACATGGCTGTGTGACAGTACTCATTCACTGACATATCACTGTAGTTGTCTGATTTAACATGGCTATGCTACATGACATCTGTGTGCTGGCATGTGTCATGTATGTGTATTGGACATGCCACTCACAGGCTGATGTGTGATGCCAGTGCTACACGACATGCTGCGAATGTGTTGCTTTTCCATCTTGGTGTCCTCATTGTCTGCCTTTTTGACTCCCCTTCAAACTCATTGACAGTGCATGCATGCCAGGATTATAGTCATGTGGGACATGTGTAAACCATGTACAGAATCTCTGTCTTGTCAGGCCTATGTGTGTGCTATGGTGCTCATGCCTGTTTCCATTTCTTGTATTTCATGTTTTTGCAGGTGACGACGCACTTGATGCTGGTGAGGTTCAGGAGATGGTGCAGACCCAGAAGGATTCTAAGCCACGTCCAGGCACCAGTGGGGGACGTGGTGTGGTGGTGGGTGAAAACACTTTAGTACTGCCGACCATACTGTCGAGGGGTGTCTCTGGGTGAAGCTCCCCAGACCTCTATTCAGGTGCTGAGTCGGATGATGAGACTTATGTGCTGTCGCAGGTCAGTGCTTCTGGCAGGGATTCTGTTCTGTCCAACCCACCTGCAACAGGGGTAGAACCCTCTATGGGGATGTCATTGTTGGTAGGTCCGCCTTTGCCAGTTACGGATGCAGGGTCACACTCCACAGCATCTGATCCTGTTCCTGGGCCAGCAGATCAGAGGGGGAATGCAGTCCTGCAGCCTCAAGCAGTGCCTGCACAGCAAGGTGCAGATCGCCTTGCCCCAAACAGGTGTGGTGCCCGCCGACGCGGTGGGCGTGCGCCACCAGGCAATACTGTATGAGAAAACTCCATGTACGGTATGGCAACCCAACAGGCAGCATCAGTAGAAATGATGGCTCAGGCAATGGAGAGGGTGGCCACTTCCATTATCCCCCCTGAAAGGCAGATGGAACAACAACAGCAGGCAACAGACTCCATTTGCCAATCACACAGGGAAGACATGTTGGCGTCCAACAGGGACCGACGGGCGGCACTGGAGACTCTGCGCGAATCCATATCAATAGAGTCACAGAGCCACAGGGAAGCCGGAGGGTGGAACTCCATAACCTCAGGCAAAGTCTGCTTGAACTTGAGGCTTCCCGAAATGTTAGGGCACAACAGCAGCTGGAGCAGCTCACACGTTCGCTCTCAGCTGAGCTGCAGGCAACATGTGAGGAGATCCGGGCATCCCGCGAGGCCATGCGTGCAGAAGTGCAGGCAACCCGTGACATGCTGCATGGGGATCTCCGCACTTTAATCCTCCAGAATCAGGCCTTCCAGACCCGCATGCTTGCTGCCAAGGAGGACCATACCAGGGCTTTGCGTGGGCTGCCTCCCATAGTGCCACCAGCTCCTGATGCAGCAGCAGAGGGTGAAGAGAGCGACAGCAGTTCTCCCACAATGACATAGCCGTGCAGGCCATGAACCCATGGAGGTATTTTTTTTTCGCAACATCCACGCCGATGGGTGTTGGTGTTCACCCTGGTGTGTTGCCTTGTGTGGCTCCCGTAGGCATCCACTGTATTCCGGCTGGGCACATACAGGCTTGTCCTGAGTTTGGGTTAGATGCTTGGGTTTGTGACACACACACCCCTCCTGCTTCCCGTTTCAATGGGCTTGCAAAGGGTGTGACCAAGTGACAGTGACTTACACAGTGACATTGGGCGCCCATGAGCTGTGTGGGCAGTCTGTAGTCAATACTGTGTGTACATCCCTAGTGGGTATTGTTGTTGTATTGTACACTGCATGGTGTATTGATATGTGCTTGTGCATCCATGTCTTCCTCCTAATTTGCAGGTTCCTTCCTCATGTCTTCACAAGGCCGTCTCCTTTGCAGATGGAGTTCATGTTGTATGCAGTACACTGACACATTTGCGTGGCAGCAACACTCTACAGTTGGAAGGGGTCGATGTGCTGGCTTATTCAGGTTGTAAGACTACCACTACTTTGACTTAGTACTGTCATGTTTTTGCAATGTTTCATGGTGTGTTGCAGTATTGTGTTGGTGGTAAGTATTTGTTCATGTGTGCTGTTTGTTATTGATTACTGGGAGCATATTGTCTGTGGGCAGTTTCCATTTGGGACAGTGCACTTTGTGACACTTGTGTCAGGTCTTGTGCATTGCTTTGTTTGCTTTCACATTGCATGACATGCCATGGTGTGTTGGGTGGCGGAGCTGGGGAGGGGTTGGGTGACATGGCACTATTATCATGTTGTATTTTGCAAGGGGGTAGTCATTCATGCAGCATAAATGTATGGTTTTTTGTGACACAGCATTGGTTGTCTTTCGGCAGCATTGGGGATGCACACAATGTAACAATTCCAGGTGACCAATCTCAGGCTGGTATGGTTGTGACAGTTGACTGTCCCTTATGTCATCATCATTGATTGTCAGCTGGTATGTGCCAGGGCTGTGTGCACTCCACAGGGGTGTGATTTTAGGTGAAGTAATTAGCCACCAGCTGCTTATGGGCTGCCTCACCATGTGCCCTTTCCCCTCCCATGCGCAGCAGCCGTGCTTGTGGTTGGGGATGTGGGGGCACCACCATGTCCACCGGCAGGCCCTGGCGTGTTGCAACGTTGTGCAGGACACATGCTGCCACTATGATCCTGCACACTACTGTGGGCGCGTATAGCAGCTGCCCACCAGAGCGGTCAAGGGAGCGAAAGCGTGACTTGAGTACTCCGAATGTGCGCTCCACTATGCTCTGGGTTGCAATATGGGCTGTGTTGTATCTTAATCTTACCTCAGGTGGTGGGGTTCCGAATTGGCGTCATCATGTGTGTGCTCAGTGGGTAAGCACTGTCCCCTGGGGCGGTGATGATGGGTATCATTAGTGGGGTTGTGACATTACTCAGTATCTGACCTGCATGCATGTGCAGGGGCATTTATACTCACCAAGCAGCCATGTATCGCCATGCCACCCAGCTTCTAGGTCCCGGTTTAGGGTTGACATTCTGTAAATGAAACTGTCATGGGTGGACCCTGGATAGTTGGTATATACTGAGGTAATGATTCCCTTGGCATCACATACTACCTGCACGTTGATGGAATGCCAGTACTTGCGGTTTCTGTAGATGTGCTCAATTGCCCTGGGAGGACGTAGAGCCACATGGGTGCAGTCAATGGAAACTAGCACTTTGGGGAAGTGTGCCACCCCGTAAAAATCCTGGACGACAGCCTGCCTTTCTGCAGGTGTTCTGGGAAGGTATATGTGCCTGCGGACTGATGGGCGTGCAGTCATGATGGCCAACACCTGGTGCAGGCAGCGTGAATGCATGGCCTATGAGACCACCCCCCACTATGGCACTTGTCCGCTGCAATGAACCAGTGGCCAAGAAGTGCAGTACATTGAGCACCTTTTCCAAGGGGCTCAGTGCTTGGGAGCACAGGATGGGTGATGTGAGGTCATCCCCCCACTCACTCACCAGGTCGAGTATTATGTGAGGTGGAAACCTGTGCCTCCCATACACCTGGTCATCAGGCATCCCAAAAAGGCTGGTTCTGGGTGTAAAAATTCTGGCCCTGACTATCCTCCTCCTCCTCCTGTGGTATCCCACGACCACTGCTGCGAGGAACGGTATATTCATCTTAGCTTCTGAGCTTGTTTGTTGTTTGCACGCACTTTTATGCTGCGCGGGTCCACGTACTCCTGCTTCCTGCTGGCGTACGTGTTTCCAGATTAGCGCGTCTTTTTTGGCGCACGCGTTAGCCCCGTTAAATTCCATGAATATGTGTTGTAGGCGCGCGTGTGGGCGTTCCGCGCATTTGCCTCCTGTACTTCCCCCGTGGCGCCCACATTTTCACGTGTTGTTCCCCATTCCGCGTGTTACGCCCCGTGTTACGCCTACTTTTGTTGTGTGTGCTTCGCTATGTGTGCTTTCGCTGTGCGCGTAGCGCATGCTGTTTGAAGACGTGTGCGCCAGCGTGTGCCACGCAGGATTTTAGTGCACATCCTTGGTTTTACACGCGCATGGATTTCCATGAATCGCTGTGTGCGGATTTTGCTGCGATTTTCGCACTTGCGCCGCGATTCGCACGCTTTCGCACGCTTGCCCGGGAATTTTCAGCGCACATTAATTCCATGAATCGGCCTCATGGTCTTTCAGTTGGAAAGTCACCATCATGTGTAAGAAAGGCTATGCTGCTGACAAAAGAAACGCTACAGTGCAATCTAGTGGTGGAAAGCATGTTTTTTTAATGAATAAATCAAAGCATACACAGTAAGCAGTAGAAAATGAAATCCTCCATATTTGCAATAATTACATGCGTAAAAGGGCAGAATATGCATGTTATCTGTAGGGCTGGGTGTCCCTGTGGTTATCCAAGGCGAGGCAGGAGGACATGATCAACATTAAAGAACTTATCTGGAGGATACAAAAGAAAAAGGATCAGAGGAAAGCAGTTAGTGACTCTCGCGGGGCAACCCAGAGAACAGAGGTCAATGAAGGAGACCCAGTGAAAATAATGTTGCCACATAAGGATCAAGTGAAAGGGTCCAAGTACAGCCAACCGGTAGAAGTGGTGCAGAAAGGCACCAACCACATATGCACTGGAGATGGAAGGAAATGGAACCTCAAATGAGTCGCTATGTTCAGAAGATGGACTCCAGAATTGAGGGATTCATCTTAGGCGGAACCAATTCCAGATGTTCCAGAAGCACACAAGGAAGAAATGACACAGTGGACAATCCCAGGAAGAGAACAGTCTCAGAGAAGGCACACAAGAAGATAGAGAAAGGCGAGGCAAAGAAGCTGTCCCACCACAGGCCAGGAACAGAGCTGATGGAATAGAGTGGTCTCCAGACCATTGCCTGCTGGTAATCGCTCTCAACGCGAAAGGAGACAACCTACAAGGTACCAGGACCTTGTTATGGGGTAACACCAGGCCTCTCAACAAAAGGAGGTATGTAGAGACGTAATCTTGCAAGATCTCTACCTGCACAAAAGTTGGCACATAAGGATCAAGTGACAGGGTCCATGTACAGCCAACCGGTGGAAGTGGTGCGGAAAGGCACCAACCACATATGCACTGGAGATGGAAGGAAATGGAACCTGGAACAAGTCGCTATGTTCAGAAGACGGACTCTAGAATCGAGGGATTCGTCCTTGCAGAACCACTTCCAGATGTTGCAGTATCACACCAGGAACAAATGATAGAGTGGAGAATCCCAGGAAGAGAACAGTCCCAAAGGAGGTACGCAAGTGGATAGAGAAAGTCGAGGCGAAGAAGCTGTCCCACCATAGGCCAGGGGCAGTGCTGAAAGAACAGAGACCTTTGTCTCTAGACCATCGCCTGCTGAGAATTGCCCTCAACGTGAAAGGAGACAACCTACAAGGTACCAGGACTTTATTATGGGGTAACACCGGCTGCTTAACAAAAGAAGATATGTAGAGATGTAATCTTGCAAGATCTCGGCCCGCGCGAGACCACTGAATGGAGTGCGGCTTGGCACGAGAGCAGAGCTCCTGAGGGACAGAGCAGACGTTCCCGGCGCTCCTCCTAAGCCTATCAAGAGACCATAATAACATAAGAAGCCCGTCTGCCCATAGACCCCACTTTAAACACAAGACCCATTGGCAATGAAGCAACAGCAGGACAATATACAGGATTTAATGGGCCACACACTGACATTTTCCACTGTGATTTATGTTTGCAAGAATAAGCCCCACCTTTAAACATAAACCAGTGCTGAGTCTTGTTCAAAGCCACTACACAGGGCGGTTGAAACATAGTGCCAAACCACCATTCAAATATGGCCAGCGCCGGTTTAATCTGAATCCCTTATGTGGACTACATTGCCCATCCTACCCTATAGAAGACTACACCGCTTCGGTTGTTGCTTGAATGAACAGACCAGGCGTAACCTAACACCTGCATTGGACGCAAAAAAGAAAGATTATACCGTGCAGCGATTTTTGTAAAAGTAAAATCACCGGAAATGAACCTGCAAAACAAGGTTGCATAACTTTTGCCTGAACTGCACGCCCATTTCTACCAGAGACCTCCTCTGCTAGTTCATCGTTTCCGGAAACCACGCCCCTCCTGTCAGTGTCACAGAGCCGTGGTCATGCCTCTGTGACGAACACATCTTAATCCCGCCTTTCGCCACGCCTCCTTGGCGACCCGCTGTTCCGATTCCCTTTGTTTTAAATGTAGAGAACTGCATTCTGTCCCGCCCACCGCCCATTCTCCCGGAGCTTGGGCGTTCTGTCCCCGCCCCAAGCCCATTGTTTTATCATGACTCTACTCAAAGACCCCACCTCCGAGCTGCTGCTGATGATTCTACTGACAGGCTCCGCCGTGCTCGTGCTGTGCCTGATGCTTCTCACCCTGTCCTGCCACCAGCCGACCTGCTGCTGCTGACTAGGTCGGCTGAACGCCCGCATGTTCCTTTCAACCGGGTCCCCGAGCTGCTCTTCACCCCCTGAACTGCTCTGCCTTCTCCCGGGACTGCTCTGCCTGCACCTCACCCCGGTGCTCCAGCCAATGACTTCCCTCCCACCGACTGCAGCTTTCGCGGCTGTCTGCCTTCTCTCCCTCCTGCTCGTCTGATTTGTTGTGCATTCTGCTTTACCCCCTCCTCTTTTTGCGGCTGCTTTACCTATTGCCGTGACGTTCTGACAGCTTCACTAGACGGATGCCCAAGACCCAGTTGGGTGCCATGGCCGAGGACCTGCTGCAGGAAGAGGAACAGTAAGTTACACTCCCTGTACACACTAGACACGCCCCATGCAAACACACCAATGAGCTTGAGGGGGTGGAGTGGTCGTTTGTCTCATGGCATGGGGAATGGGGGTGCCTCACTGGGACATTCCGTGTGCTGCTCAGTGTGTAGATGTATAAACACGGCATTGTGTTTCCGCGCTTACACTTATATGTTGCATAACTCCCTTCCTCTCTTACATATAGGTGCCATGTTGATTTGTAGCGCTATTCCCAAGCATCCAAGCCTAGTGGGGTTGGGGGTGGAGGGGCTAAATTGTGGGGGGCCATTTACTTGGACGATGATGGGCCTGGTTGGCGGGGGGCGGTGCGGGATGGGTTCAAGGAACATGACTAAAAACTACAGTATAACCCCCACCTGTTTGTCTCCTTGGCTGCCCTTCCTGGTCGCTGCCGAAGTCTCCCTCTGGATTCCCTTGGCTTTGCTGTCCAGCTTTGCTTGTCTGATCTGGTAGGACGCGCTCCGAATACATTTTATTTGTGTGTACTTTACTGACTGTCCTAAAATAGTACTATTGCAGTAGTGGGCTGGGTAGCATGGTGCAGTGTGCTCGAAACTGGGTGTTGGGCAATGGGGCAGTGACAGTAAAGGGTTTTTGTATACTGCAGCAGGCACTGCCATAGGTGTTCTAACAGCTTAGAGGCCTGTCCTGGGAGTGGTGTATTCTACCCACACCACTGGAATCCCTATGCTGGTCTGCGAGAGAATATAAAAGGGCAGCAGCGCAGGGTAAACACACATGAAAGATTTGTGCTGTTAAAGGGAATGAGGGGTAGGGATGGGGTTTGTGATAGTTTGCTTGCCTTTCGTGTCAGTTTCGAATGAAGCGCACCATCAGAAAAGGGAAAATGCTTAATGCACCAGCGAATGTGCATATGCCCCTGTGGCCAGCTTGCAGTGCTTACCGGAAGTACTGAAATTAGACAGCGAGTGCTTAAGTGGTGTGCTTAAGTGCATCCTTAAGTTTGGAGGCTTGTTTGTCTGTTTGGTGCAATCAGAACCTGACAACCCCCAGAGCAATATGTCTGGGATTGCCAGAACCTAGAGGAGACTGCAAGGTGAATGAGGTAGACATTTGTGATGTCATCTTTGTCCTGGGTGTTAGTCTTAGCAGTGCACGGTGGTAGCGCGAGTTATGGTTGCTTAGCTTACCATAACTGGCGAATTTCAGGGGTTTTTCGGTTTTACTTGGAACCATAATGTCCATAATGTTTTCCTACAACTTACTAATATCATACTTACCCAATATAGCAATATTTGTGTCCAATTTCCAAAGTTTCACCTTAAAACTCTGCCATTTCCCACCATCTGGAATAAGTTTTAACACTTCTATACACTTCTTGCAACTATTTCAACTAGTTTTGCATCCGTAGACGTCTACGAACATCTGACTTCATAGCGGACCTTCCGGACAGTGCCACGTGACCATAGGCTGGCGGGCGGCATGATGACGTGTCTTAGAACCCGTACGCACTTCACGATAAGATCTCTGCTTGGTGGACAGTTCGGAACTGCATTTTCTACTGATCTAGGAACTTCCAACTTCACAATGTCCCTTGCACAGCTCTAACACCTATTCCTACTAATTATCCATTAACAATCTAGTACACAGTACATGCTTTTAGCAAAATTGTTATTTATCTTAAAATGGCATCAGCTAATGCCATCCCTCCTCCCCAAGAGCCACCATCACTGCTGTAATCAAGGAGCATGAGAAACAGTGCCCCCTAACTTAGAAATAACACACGTGCAACATTTTCCCTTGTGCACCTACCCCTCCACATTAGTGTTTGGTTGCTCTTCCCTCATTTCCCTCCCCACCTTTCGTTCTCAGCTCTCCTGCCAAAAAAAATACATCCAAAAACAACAAACAACATATTCCTTTAGGAACCACCTTTCACAGTTAAAAAATAGAACAAAAAAAAAACATTTCCATTTGCATTTTGTGTTATGCTAATGGGAATATTGTGGCGTTCATCCTCTGTTCCAGGGACTGGAACGGTGGATAGCGGCCCAGAAGCCCATGTTATCAGCCCAAGCGAAGCGAGGGTGGATAACAAGGTCTCTGGACCATTACCCCCCCATTCCAGCCTCTGAAATGGGGGATGAAGGCCATTAGCACCCTAGGTTCCCAAAGCGGGCGCCGGCGTCCCAGTGTAGGAAGGAACATCCTTTTCCAGGATGGCCACCATGGAAAGGGAGGTGAGGGTTCCATACAGGGCCCCTCTTTGCTTTTCATAGCAGCCTGCAGAAGGCAAAATGAGCACCCAATGACCATATTACCACAAGCACATTTTTCTTCCCTTTCAAATCTATCCTAATTTCAAATAACTTTATCACAAAGCCAGTCCCACGCGGACATGGCCACTTTAATCCTATGTTTTGTCCCTTGTGGTCAAGGCCAGTAGCCAGATTGTCCGGATCATGACCTTATTCCATGACCCGGACTATCTGGCCACTGCCCATGGCCACAGGCTACCCCTCAGTCACTAAAGGTATACCGCTATTTTTTGTAGCTACATTATGACACTTGAAAAATAATAAAACACTGGCACATTCGCAAAACCATGCGTGTAGGTCCTTGGCAATGCTCCACACGCAAGTTTGCTGGAAATCCACCCATGTTTTATTTTTTCAAAAGTGTTAAATGTATGCACATACAATCGTACAACCTAGCCCCCACTTGACAAAATCCATTCAGACTTTTCAAAAACATCTAAATCTAGATCTATAATCTTTTTGCAAACCTTTGTGTAGATTTGTCAAATGGCACCACATTTATAAGCCTTTACAATATTTTGGGACCCCCACTCTAATGTTGCTCCCTCTTGACAGAATTCCACCAAACTTCACAAAAACATGTATATCTTGATCTATTATCAGTTTCCCAAATGAAGTGAGGATTCGTCAAATGGCACCTCAGTTATAAGCCTTTACATTATTTTGGGACCCCCGCTCTAATTTGCCCCTTCATGACAGAATCCCACCAAACCTTGAATACTCACTCAGAATCAGCCCAGCAATATACATGCAAACCTTCATGCAGTTCCATTAAGTGCCGCCCGAGTTATAAGCCATTCAAGAACTGCATTTCACCAACTCTGTAATGCTAAGGTGTTCGTGAACTTTCACAGGCCTGTTCGCGAACATCAGGACTGTTTGCTGACTTTCGCAGCAAAAAACACCATTTCTTTTGCTTCTTGCAGCCATATCCCATCCTCATCACCCCTCACCTCCCCAGAGATTATTTGATAAGTTTGACAAGTGGAATGCTGTGTTTTTCATATGTTTTTACCGCGATGTCTGTGGACATCGGTCGCTGTTCGCGGACATCGGCTGCTGTCCGTGAATCCAAGATGGTGGCCGTTTCCAAAAATCTGACGCATTTCACGCTTCTCACCATCCAATCAGCAAACACGTTCGCGGACATGATGCAAGCCGATTAGCCAATCAGGACACTGTTCGTGGACCGAACAGGGAAGTGTGTCCGCGGACCGGACATAGATATCACTAATTTTTTGTGACCTACTTTTTGGTCATTTTATAAAAAAACTACTGAACAGATTTTCACCAAATTTACAAAAGCACACATTCGGGACCAAGCCGCTGCTCCTGCCTCAAATTTGGTGAAAATCCGTCCAGCGGTTTGGGCTGTAGGTGTGAGCAAAGTTTTTTTCCCCATTCAGTCTATGGGGAAAAAAATATTTTTTGGGACCCCCCCTATAACTTTGCCCCCCCTGGACCAAACCTCACCAAACTTTGCAAAAAACTTCGGAGTGGGCCATATACTTTTTGCAAAGTTTGGTGAGGATTCGCCAGGGAGAGCGAAGTTATAAGCTGCCCAAAAAGTGCTCTTCCCTTGGGATTAGCAATTTAACCATAACTACACAGCCACTACTCTGGCCGTGTAATATATAATATATTAAAAAGTAATGGGGAGAAACATGATCCCTGGGGGACACCACAAGTAACAGGAACCTTCTGAGACTGTGAGGTTCCCTTAGCAACACAGGCAGTTCTAGTGCCTAGAAAGGATTTTAGCCATGATACTGCTTCTGGAGAACAAAAACCTATTCTTTGGAGTCTCTCTGGTAATAGGTTGTGGTCGACCAAATCAAAGGCAGAGGACAAGTCCAGCAAAAGCAATAATGCAGAACTTCCTTCTTCTATGATTTCAGTTATATTAGCTTTCAGGTCCAACAAAGCCATCTCAGTTCCATGATTGATTCGGAAACTGGACTAACATGCCATGCAACCAAGCCATTCTTTCAATAAATACACAACACTCACATGGTACCTTCTGATAAGAGCCCCTTTGTACTTGTATGCACCAGCATTATTTACACTTGTTCATTTGTTAGGACAACACCATATATATATATATTATTGTTCAAATAGCCTCAACTTGCTCAAACCTCTTCACTTCATGTTTCGGGTGGAAAGGTTTGATTCGATTAACATGGACAAACTGTTCCACTGTCAATTAACCCTCCTTTTTAGCAATTCTGTAGACCACAGGTGAAACCTTATCTGTAATTTTCTATGGCCCTTGCCATACTGCAAGAAATTTTGAGTTTAAGTGTTTCCCTTTCCCAAAATTAAATGTATACACCTGGTCTCCTATTTTATACTCTTTCACAGATGTCTTCCTATCATAATATGTTTTTGCACTGTCGGCAGCCTTTTCCAGATTCCGGTGTACAAATGCAAACCCATGTTGTAAGTGCTTCCTCAACTCTTCCACATACTCGTAAATTGTGGATGCATTTACAAGAACTTGTTTGTTCGTCTTGTAAAGTAAGTGTTGTGGCAGTACCATATTTCTTCCTGTCAATATTTCATGAGGGCTGAGATGTGTTGACTTAGCGGGAGTCGACCTGATGTCCATTAATACCAATGGAAGCCGTAAATCCCAACTAGAACCTGCTTCAGCTACAAATTTCTTTAACATATCCACTAGGATCGGTTACACTGTTCTACTCCCCCCGAAGAGGAGGGGCGGTAAGAAATGTGCAGTTTTCTCTTCACTGCCAAAATTTGCCATATCTTTGTCATTAATGCACTAGTGAAATGACTTCCATGGTCTGACTCTATCCTTTGAGATAAACCAAATCTTGAAAAAATATGATTTACATGCAATGTGGCTGCTGTTTGCGCACTGCAATCTAGTGCCGGAATGCACTACACCCATTTGGACATTAGGCAAGTCACTGTTAGCATGTACCTGTTTCCTCTTGCTGATCTTTTTACAGGCCCGCCATAATAGATTTGCAAATCAGCCCATGGGAGGGTCAAACCCCTTTTCATTAATGGTGCTCAATGAGTAGGTGACTCAGGTTGAAACTGTGCACATACTAAACACTCTCTGGTGTAGAGTTCAGCATCTTGGGACATGTGTTGCCAATAAGCATAATCTTTTCAAATTTCTAACGTTTTTTTGTGAACCTCAGTGTCCTGCAGTTATGGCATCGTGGGCATGATGTATCTTCAACCCCTGAAATGACAAGGGCACTACCAATTGTATTTGACCTGTCACAGATTCTCGTATCATCACACTTCCTATAACTTACTCTCTTTTTCTTTTTTATTAACGCCCTCAATTCCTCTTTCCCCTTGCAGTGCACTTCAGTCAGAGGATTTTGTTCTGCATTTAACAAATGGTTATCAAATAGGCCTAAAATCAGATTTTCCTTTTGCGCTTTGATCAGGTCCTGATCTGAACTCGATTGCACCACAGGCTGCTCAACTGCTTTTGGATTTTTGGAGCGTGTTATCTCATCTACCTGTATTTCACCAAGCAGGCAAGCATGTGTTCAATGGGAAGCAATTCCCCCATTACAACTCCAATCTTGGCTAATTGATCTGCCTTGTTAATCCCCCACTGTCTATAGCTTGAATCATCTTGCCATGTTTAAGTGGTTTTTTTGTTATATGTGAACATGCCTTTTAACTTCCAGCCAGGTAAATATTCTACAAAGCTATTCCATGCATGATCTGTTGTAGAGACTGCCTTGTAAATAGAAGCCACTTGACTACTTCTAGGACCTATCCTCATGCTTACCCTTGGGATGTTGTCACCTTTAAACCAGATATTTCCTATTCCTGCTACGAGCTCTTTTTCTGCATTATTTTCTACATGGTAAGCACATCCATCTACCTACACAGTTGGGAAATTCATAAGTATCTCTTCATTGAATGCTTTGTGTGGGGATTGCTCAAATTCCTCCAAACTTGTTTCTAGCTCTGTATCATCAGATGCACACATGGCTGCACAGTCGCAGTCTGCTAGCCCTTTGGCAATCAGGCTCTTTTTATTTTGCAGTGGCCGGTTTAGCTCAGACCAGCCCGCCAACCACACTTTTGTAGGCCCGATGGGTAGTTCCAGGATTTATTATATCTATGTTAGTGCTGTAGATTGGGAGAAGAATGCTAGCCTAGGTATCCACAAGCGCAGATGGAGTTATCATAGTCCAGTTTGCTGTGAAATCAAGGGTTTGTGCTCTTGGGAGGATGCCGGCCGGCCAGGGATGGTAAGCTCACTGCTTGCCCTGGCTGGCCGTGCCATGCAAAGCATTAAATGGTCTGTGGGTGATTTTGGCACCATTAAATCTAGTCTTTATGCTGCTATTGAACCTTACCTTTAACCAATCTACGGGGACACAACCTCCCTTGTGAGTATCCTGGATGCCTACGATGATTTGGCCTGTACCATATATTTTTTTGTCACCAAACCTGTTAAGTAGGTTTGCCAAGGGCTCTAAAATCTAAAAGTCGGTTTGATTCAGATTGGAAGATTGCGAAGGCCAGTCTATTGAAATATCTGAACATGGCAAACCCAGTAGATAAGCACCATTTGTGATTCCTGAGGGCACATTATAAAGAAAGCAATAATGTAGAGTAAGAAGTCTGCATATGACCAGGATCTTTAGGATCACTTGCACTCATTTTGTAGATTGGGTGACACCATTGGTTTCTGGAGGTTAATTAACTGAAAGGGCTTGAATTCACTGGAACCACTAAGGTGTCAGATTAGTCCTGATACCTGGCACAGACACCTTAGGGCTCTATACTGTAGTGACCTGCCTGAAACAGGGAATGGCCAGTTTTTGCTAGGCTATGTTACCAGGGGTGGAGATACAGTGCTAATTTCGCAGAGGAAGTGGAAGTGACCATTATGGCACCGGGTGCAGGGAAGGCCCAAGGACCTGATAAAATGCCAATAGATCTCTTCCAGGATGAGGTGTCCATTTGGGCTCCTGTCCTGTATTGCGTTTTTAACTTTGCAGCTGATGCTGGCAGAGATCCGCTCTCCTGGTGCGACACAGAAAAATTGTGCTTACTTATAAGAAGGGTGATAGGCAAGCCCCTGGGAAGTCCAGGCCCATTTCACTCCTTGATGCTGCAGGAAAGATCTACGCGAAGGTGCTTTAGGAGTCACCTGCAGACATGGCAGATGAAACGGAGGCAATAAATCATCTACAGGCAGGTTTTTGCCAGGCCATTAGTACAATAGATCAGGGGTTCAGATTGGGCCTGATCCTTTCAAGGTACATCTTGCTCAGCAGTGTTCAAATCTATGCAGTTTTTGTAGACCTTAGCACAGCTTTTGATTGTGTCCCACGTGAGCTGCTGTGGGAATCCCTGAGCAAGAAGAGCGCATCTGTGAAACCTATGAATAATATCTGTGCTCTTTACACCAGCAACACAGCGTCAGTGAGATGGTGCCAACTGAGCCTGTCTGTAGAGAAGGATGTGTGGCAGGCTGTGTGTTGGCCCATTTCCTCTTTAGCCTCTATATCAACGAGATCATAATGGAACTTGTGAAACACTGTCTTGATCACCCCAGGTTTGGCGAGAACAGGCTAACCACACTGTTTTTCGCGGACATTGTAGTTATCCTGTTGACCTCAGCTATGGGCCTTAAGCGCAACTTCGATATATTCACCAGAAAATGCTAAAGTTGAAACTGGTGATTAACACAGAAAAAACGAAGGCAGTGTTATTTAGGCAAAAGTCAACAAGGAGGATTACCCTGAGAAATGAAAGCGAGGGCCAGGTCCTGGAACAAGTTGCCATGTATGACTACCTAGGTATCCGGTTCTCCAAAACTCTACTTTGGTCGAACCACCCGCACAAGGCAACATTGACAATTGATAAATACTGCGCGGGAATCCAGAGGTTTTTAATACCCATGATAGGAGAGCTGTTTCCCCTGCTTTGTAACTTTATAGATCCCAGGCATTGCCCACAGCCACATATGCAGCTGAGCTCTGGGAACATCAAAGGGTAGTAGAAAAGGACTTCCTACAGTCCCTATTGATGCAATCAAAGGGGGCTCCAATAGCCAGTCTTCGGTGGGAGTGTAATCTTCAACGGATTACTGGTGCCTTATCTATGAGACCTTTGCTTTATTGGGTCAGGATTTGGTCCAGTGAGCACTTAGCTCCCTTTCAACTGGTGCTAACCAATTTTCCAACACTGAGTGGGGCACACTCACTCCCCTGGTTTAGGTTTGTACGTGCGGAGCTCACTAGACTTGATTTGTCTCTACTCTGGCAGAGCCTTCACAGCATAACCCCAGGCTCAAAGTTAAGTGCTAAGAAAGCTTCCTGCAAACCGTTAACTGATCGGATGAAGCAGGATTGCATGGCACTGAGCACAGGGCGCCTTTACATGACCTGCAAACCGTCATATGGATCCGAGGAATACCTCGATAATGTCAGTACTTGGTACCGTCATATGGATCCGAGGAATACCTCGATAATATCACTACTGGGTATGCGCGCGCACACTATATATACAGTTGAAAGTAGAATCATTCACGGCAAAATGGAAGCCCACCAATAGTTCTGCTTGTGGTGCCATTGATGAATCTGCCATGCCCCTCATGCTCGTTTGTGTCGGATATAACGATCTCAGATTATGATATTTGTTACCTTTATTGAAATTAAGGAACGTGAGGTCAGTGCAAACTCTTCTTGAGCTTTACGTTAATGCTAAGGACCTGGCTGCTGCATTTTATGTTTTAAAATATTTACAGAGGTCTTGGTTGAGAAGATCTAACATGTAGTAAGTCTTTATTTCTCCTTACGGTGTAGCCAACTATTTTGTGTCCAGTTTACTAAACCTGTCGAAATTGTACGTGGTTGTGATTGCCAACTTTTATATTTTGTTTTTACAAAAGCGATTGATGTGTTTTAATGAAATGGTGATCCGTTTTAATTTGATGCTATATTGGCATTTTATTATCTGGTTTCTTTTATGAATTGTAATTTGTGTTTTAATGCTTTTATGGCTCTAACCGCCGAATAAATCTGTGTTTTATCATCATCAATGGGTAACAAGAGTGATTGGGTTTTACTGGAGTACAGCAATGGCTGTACTCCCTGCCAACACCACTTAACTTGTTCATCGCTGCTGGTTGACTGCGCCAGGCATCTCGAGTGAACACAAGCAAGCACAGAGTACAGCTGCTTCTTCAGAAGCTGCCCTTTGCCTTGTGGTCCTTAGGTGAGTGGCTGCCCAGGCAGAGGCTGCCCTGGGTGGCCATCCTAAGTGGGCCACAGGGCAAAACTGTGTCCAGGGGCGCCAAGGGTGTGGGGAGGGTGCTGAGAGGGCTCACAGGGGCAGAGGAGGCAAAAATAAATAAATAAAACAAACGGTGAGAAAACCCAAATGGAAATGCTCAAACAGAGTAGGCTAAATAAATAACGAACGGAACAGAAAGCAAAAATAGAAATGCTTTAATAGGCAGAGGATGACTAAATAAATAAATAATGAACGGATGGAAAAGCAAAAATAAAATGCTCAATCAGGCGAGGATGTGACACTGGACACACTTACCAGGCAAGCAAGTTGGAAAGTGTAGAATGGCTCTCACCTTGCTGGTTTAGTGTTCACTGAATCTCTGTGAAATGGGCTGGCATCTGTCTGTGAGCGAGGGCTTGCAGGTATTCATTCTGAAGCTGTGCCTGTTGAAAACTAGGTTTTGTCTTCCCACAAATGAGGACTGTTTGGTGCTTGCTCTGAATCAAAGCTGAGCTGAAATAAGTCGGCACTTCTCTGCGAGCACTGACCCCCCAAATGTATGTGTATTCTCTGAGTCTCCAAGAGCTGCGCAACACCCAAAAGTCTCGGATGTAAGGTGTGGCGAAGATACCCCAGAGGGTCAGTTCTTTCCCTAACATGGCGTCCTGCCCTGGCCCTATGTCTCGAGCCCCACTGCCTTCTGTTGGTAATATGGTGAAGGTAGCCAGGGGATCCTTCCTACATCCCCCCCCCTCCTGGGCTTATCAACCAGTGGCTTGTGACAACATCCGGCCCCCACGATGACCCCACCATTCACTAGCAAAGTCCGGCAGGGGGGTTTGTCACAGTACATAGACACATTTTGTACACACATAAACACGCCTCACCTGCAAACATTCAACAGTGTTTTACATGCAGCGTCCAATGACCTACTCCACCGACAGAATCAGGACTGAAACCTACTCTACAAGATGCCCCTCCCTATCCACTGGCAGGATGGGGGGGTGTCAATCAACATGTTTTGCTGAGTCTTTGTTCCTGCATTCACCAGCACCAGGACTTCACCCCCACGTAGCCCCTTCACACGCCTTTAGAGGGGTAATGGGTGCACCAGAGTTAATCCAGCCCTACTTTATGACTGAACGGGTGGCCCTGAAGGTGCAACTCGAGTGACTCTGGAGTTAAAACTAGCTAGAGCAAGGGGAGGGGCTCGAAAACAGATGGCTTTGGAAGGGCTAACACAGGGCCCTGGGGAAGGGGAGACTTGGATAGGCATGGAGATGGGTAATCACAGTCCTTCGAGGAATCCCCACATGAAGAAAAATAAATTATGCTTTGGGGCTAAACAGGCACTGTGGGTGGCATATGTCAGGAGGCCCTGGTGGCACGGGTCAGCAGGGTGTTGCGAGGCCCCTGTGGCAATGTTTATCAGGGTCGCCCGGTGGCGCAAGCCAGGAGGTTGCCGGGGTCCTGTTGGCAAATGTCAGTAAGGTGCCGGGTGTCTATGTTGGCACAGGAGGCCACAGTGGCACAGGGCAGCAGGCTGTCAGGAGGGCCGGGAGTTGTAGGACACCAGGGTGTTAGGAGACACTGGTGGTGCAGGGCAGCATGGTCCCAGAAGCGCCTTGAGGCGCAGGGCACCAGGGTGTCAGGAGGTACTGGTGCTGCATGTAAGCATGGTCCCAGGAGACACTGGTGGCACAGGGCAGCATGGTTGCAGGATGGCCTGGAGGTGCAGGGCACCAGGGTGTCAGGAGGTACTGGTGGTGCATGGAAGCATGGTCTCAGGAGACTCTGGTGGCGCAGGGCAGCAGAGTTGCAGGAGGGCCTGGAGGTGTAGGGCACCATGAGTCACTGGTGGAGCAGGGCAGCATGGCCCCAGGAGACACTGGTGGTGCAGAGCAGCATGGCCCCAGGAGACTCTTCTGGCGCAGGGCAGCTTGGTCCCAGGAGTCCCTGGAGGGCTTGGAGGCGCAGCGCACCAGGATGTCATGAGCTACTGGTGGTGCAGGGAATCATGGCCCCAGGAGAATCTGTTGGTGCAGGGCAGCAGGGTCCCAGGAGATTCTGGTGGCATAGGGTACCAGAGTGTTAGGAGCCGGTGTTGGCGCAGGGCAGCATGGTACCATTGGGCCCTGGAGGCACAGGGCAGCAAGGTTCCAGGAGGGCTTGGAGGCGCAGGGCACCAGGGTGTCATGATCTACTGGTGGTGCAGGGCAGCATGGTCCCAGGAGACTCTGATGGCGCAGGGCAGAATGATCCCAGGAGGGCCTGGAGGCACAGGTCACCAGGGTGTTGTGAGGCCCCAGTGGCAATGTTTATCAGGGTCTGGGGGGCAGTGGCGCAAGCCAGGAGATTGCCGGGGCCTGGTGGCATAGGGCAGTAAGGTGTTAGGTGGCTATATTGGCATAGGAGGCCACGGTGGCACAGGGCAGAAGGCTGTCAGGAGGTACTGGTGGTGCATGTAAGCATGGTCCCAGGAGACACTGGTGGCACAGGGCAGCATGGTTGCAGGATGGCCTGGAGGTGCAGGGCACCAGGGTGTCAGGAGGTACTGGTGGTGCAGGGCAGCATGGTCCCAGGAGAGACTGGTGGTGCAGGGCAGCATGGTGTTAGGTGACACTGGTGGTGCAGGGCAGCATGGCCCCAGGAGTGTCTGGTGGTGCAGGGCAGCAGGGTCCTAGGAGAGCCTGGAAGCACGGGGCACCAGAATGTCATGAGCCACTGGTGGTGTAGGGCAGTATGGTCCTAGGAGACTCTGGTGGCGCAGGGCAACATGGTACTAGGAGGGCTGGAAGGTGCAGGACTACAGTGTGTCGGGAGGCACTGGTGTTGCAGGGCAGCATGGTCCCAGAATACTCTGGTGGCATAGGGCACCAGGGTGTTAGGTGACACTGGTGGTGCAGGGCAGCATGGTGTTAGGTGACAATGGTGGTGCAGGGCAGCATGACCCCAGGAGTGTCTGGTGGTGCAGGGCAGCAGGGTCCTAGGAGAGCCTGGAAGCACAGGGCACCAGGATATCATGAGCCACTTGTGGTGTAGGGCAGCATGGTCCTAGGAGACTCTGGTGGTGCAGGGCAACATGGTACTAGGAGGGCTGGAAGGTGCAGGACTACAGTGTGTCGTGAGGCACTGGTGTTGCAGGGCAGCATGGTCCCAGAATACTCTGGTGGCATAGGGCACCAGGATGTCATGAGCCACTGGTGGTGTAGGGCAGCATGGTCCCAGGAGGGCTTGAAGGCGCAGGGCACCAGGGTGTCATGAGCCACTGGAGGTGTAGGGCAGCAGGATCCCAGGAGATTCTGGTGGCGTAGGGCACTAGGGTGTTAGGAGCCACTGGTGGTGCAGGGCAGCATGGTCCCAGGAGACTCTGGTGGTGCAGGGCAGCAGGGTCCTAGGAGAGCCTGGAAGCACAGGGCACCAGGATGTCATGAGCCACTGGTGGTCTAGGGCGGCATGGTCCCAGGAGATTCTGGTGGCGTAGGGCACCAGATTGTTAGGAGTCACTGGTGGCACAGGGCAGCATGGTCCCAGGAGGCACAGGGCAGCATTGTCCCAGGAGGGCTTGGATGCACAGGGCACCAGGGTGTCATGACCCACTGGTGATGTAGTGCAGCATGGCCTCAGGAGACTCTGGTGGCGCAGGGCAACATGGTACTAGGAGGGCTGGAAGGTGCAGGACTACAGGGTGTCGGGAGGCACTGGTGTTGCAGGGCAGCATGATCCCAGAAGACTCTGGTGGTGAGGGCAGCAGGGTTCTAGGCGAGCCTGGAAGCATAGGGCACCAGTATGTCATGAGCCACTGGTGGTGCAGGGCAGCATGGTCCCAGGAGGCCCTGGAAGCACAGAGCAGCATGGTCCTAGGAGGGCTTGGAGGCGTAGGGCACCAGGGTGTCCTGAGCCACTGGTGGTGCAGGGCAGCAGGGTCCCAGCAGAGCTTGGATGCGCAGGGCACCAGGGTGTCATAAGCCACTGGTGGTGTAGGGCAGCTTGGTCCCAGGAGACTCTGGTGGTGCAGGGCAACATGGTCCCAGGAGGCCCTGATGGTGCAGGGCAGTAGGGTGCCAGAAGTCGCTTTGAAGCACAGGGAAGACCAGGAAGCCTTGGTTGCCCAGGTGTCGGGTGCCCTGGTATCTCTTTTGTCAGGGGTGCTAATGGGATTGCTATACATGTGGCCCTATGAGGTCTAACTGAGCAGCATGGAGAAAGGACCATCAGGGAGGCCTGAGGAAAGGGGTGAGGGGGGTGTGGGGTGCACAGAAATGCCCTGTAAGTAATATTGTTTCCCCTGCAGCCCGCCGGTGTTACTTTGTCTTTGGTCCCCTGCTTTTTTGCTACATTCCGAGCAGGATCCAAAAATAAAGCAGCGGGGTCTTTGAAGTGTGAAAAGGTGATTTGATTGGTTCCTTCGCGTGTTGTTTGCCTTTCATTCTGCGAAGATTAAGAGACAGATTGAAATACAGATTATGCAGACAAAAGCTGCTGTCGATGGCTTTGAGCAGTGGGCTCAGCGGGCGGGCGAACGTCCGACAGATAACATTCCCAGTCAGCTCTTGCATTACAAACAATATACAGGTTGCTAAGTGCGAGGTTTAAAAAAAGAAAAGTCTCCGGATTCCAACAGGCTAGGCAGCCTTCATGCTTATATGTGGTGGTCTACAAGATAGGTTGTCACCCAGGCAATCGGGAGACCTCGGGCTTGATACTTGCTTATCAGTTTTAACTCCTTCTGGTACAAATTGCTTTCCCATGTGTCCACTTATCCGCTAATAGTAAGCCTTTGGACTGGGCTAACTGCTCATATTAGCAAAGAGGTTCCATGCCACGTGTGCTACTTCACCCAGTGCTAGAGTTTCACTTTGCATTCCGGGGCCCACACATATGATAGAACAAGCATTGGCAATGCCAACAGTTTGGGCTTTTCTGTAGGCATGGGAAAGGCCGTTGCCAGGTAGAGCCGTAGTGGTATTAACTGGCGGTTGATTGCAGCAATTGCAAAATGGTGCGAGTACCTGGGTATTTAATAGCAGTACCTGGCAAATGCCTAAGACTTATACTCAGGCTAAAACTGTTGGCTTTGCAAATGCTTGATTTTAACAGGACTTCAGTGAAGGACGCGCATAGTGCTTATAAATCGTGTGTCGGAGTCAAACCTGATTAAAACGTTTCTATTACACCAGTAGTGGGTTTACAACTCCAATTGAGTAATGAACTCTCAGAAGACTAGTTTGAAAAAGACACTGGCAGGCCCGCGAGTGCAAAGTTTGATGGTAAGTTTTATTTAAAGCAAGCTCAAAGGGTTCCCATGCAGGGCTGTCAGAAGATGTGGTGAGGCCCGGGGCAAAACATTTGGTGAGGCCCCCTTACAATTTTTTGCACTCGGCCAGAGGCGGCACATCCGCAAACAGGAGACTCAAGAAATCTACCCTTGAGTTTGTGTGCAGGATCCCAAATATGGTTTATTACTACAACTCCAAATCAACTACAGCAAAGTTAGATTTCTCTACTGAAGAAAGGTTCATGACAGACTAACTTTTTTATCATATGAATAAATATATATAAGATGACACGAGCTCTCCACTGAGCCAGCTCCAATTCTCTGAGGGTCAGTCACTTTTCCAAGCAAAGAGTTGAGAGCAGATCTCTTTCTTCGGTTGGGGCCTCCCTCTGGAAACAGCCTCCTGCCTCGCTGAAACTTGAGGAGAACCATCTCCGGTTCCGGAAGCACCTCAAGACCTGCCTCTTTGCTTCTGCCTTCTCTCTTCCTCTACCCTGCCAATCACTTGCCTGATCCATGCACTGGTCACCTGGTCAAGCTCTAAATTCGGGCCCAGGTCCCTGCCTGTCCTGTTACAATCCCGTACTGCCTCTTGGCTCCCCTGCGCTTGTGGTCTGTATCTGTAACCCTACAGTCCCCGCTCTTGCTCTTATTCTCCACCCGTTGGTTGCACTTATGAGTACCCACACTTGCCACCCGTTGGCTGCACTCTTGTTTCTCCTTTTACTGCACTTCTGCATCCTACCCCACCCTCGGCACTTCTACCCTCCCCCCTTTCCTACTCTTGCGCGATCTAAATGACACAAGGCCTAGTAAGATCTGTGTTTTGTCCTACTCTTTTGTTTCTCCCTCCTTGCCTTGTCACGCCTAGAAACACTTGTATACAGGCACGTTATAAATACCATATCATATCATTAAGGAGCACCCTGCCCTTGTGTGCGCATTAAAACACACATCATGCACAGTGACAAATGATGTACAGTGGAGGCTGGTACATTTCTGAACTTAAGAGGCTTATATGTTTGTGCCAATTAGGCAGGATCATCAGAGCGCAGTGAGGGAGCCCAAACGAAATAAGGGTTGCTTGAGGGGGGTTCTCACTCCCAAGACATTTTTTGAAACATTGTGTTAAAAGTATGGATTTTATAGCACTTTCTTTGCAAAATTGGGTAGAAATCCATACAGTTTGCAATTAGTTTTTTATGGAAGCACATGGAAATTCCCAATAGTTGCAAATCACAAATTGTGCATAGGAACATTTTCCAATACATTTCATGCCGCCTTTCCACGCGAGATATGCTAGTATAACAATATATTCATGCTGCTTGTTTTAATTATGTCGATGCAGGCTGCATCAATATATGCCATTATTACCATGTACGGACTCCCAGCCAATAAAAATGCCATGCCACAGAAAGTATATTCAGGCTGACTGTGTACCATAAGTGTTATTACTGGCTAGATTGGCCTACATTCAATGTGGGCCAATTTAGCCAAGTAGTATGTTTGCTTTAACCTTGATGCATAGTCCTGTGCATCAAGGGTAAAGCAAAAAGAGCACTGGCAATGCTAACAGTTTTGGCATTCGTGTAGGCATGGGAAAGGCACTTCTGTATTGGGATTAGCTGGCCATTGATAGTGCCAGTGAAAAATGGTTTGAGTACCTGAGCAGCTAATAGCACTGCCTGGTAAATGCCTAATACTTATACACAAGCCAAAACTGTTGGCTTTGCCAATGCTTATTTTCAAAAGACCTTCAGCGAAAGACACATAGGGTGTTTTTAAATTGAGTGGCCAAAGGCAGACCCGATTAAGACATTTTTATTACACCAGTTGCGTGTTTACAACTCCAATGAAGTCATGAATTCTCAGAAGGCTCCTTTGAGGAAACACTTGCAGGCACATTGAGTGCAACGTTTGATGGCAAGGCATGTTTAAAGCTAGCTCAAAGAGTTCCAGTGAGGAGGTGTTTTGGGTGGGGAGGGCAGGAACTCGGTGAGAATTGCCATAGGGATTAGCATGGCCATGAGAAGTCCTTTCACTGTTAGCACCTGCATTCATATCCATACATTTTTAGGTAATTGAAATTGTGATGTGGGGTTAGCACTTGCATGCTAGGGGAGTGATTAGAAGGGAAGTGGTGACATGAGACATCTCATTCTCAAAGCAGTGCTTAAGTGTGATGCTTCCGAAATGAAGGCAAGAGGTAGCTGCTTGTAACATTGAAGCTTCACCAGAATAGTCTCATTCAAAATGTGGAAAGATGTTAGGTGCCCCCACACAAGGAAGTTTGCCCCTTCCTCACCGCCTCTGATGTTAGCGCCTCGCCCAACATTTGAAGTGTTAGTCCTCTTTCCCTGACATTTTAGCGTAGGTGCACCTCTGATGCCATGAACCCACCCCTTAAAGAAGTGGCCCCCAGGGCGGCTACATTTAGGGGTGGTGCTGAACACACACTTACAAAAAACTATTTCACCCATGCATTCATCCACCAGTTACACAACTCCATACATGCATGTATACATAAAACCAAACACAGCATTGACACAAACACCAACATGCACGCATGCATTCATACATACACATATACATACTAATTTAATTTAAATACACATATACACTTTTAATTTAAAATAGAAAACACTTACCATACCTCCATGCACCCTTAAAAAGAATCCATGCAGCCGACACTAGACATGCTGCCTGACAAGAGAGGACTCCTCTCCTGTCAGTCATCGTGGTCACGCTGAGCAACGTGAACACACTGACTGACAAGAGAGAGCTCCTCTCTTGTCATTCAGCATGTCCACGTTGTCAGCTGAATGACGGGATGCAGCAGAGCTCACTTCTGAGCCCTGCTGTCTCCCATTATTTTGCTGTTTGTTACAGAGCCAAACGGCTTCGCAAAAAACAGCAAAATCATTGAGAGCAGACAGCACAGTCCCCCGTGTGAATTAAGGACATGGGAGACTGTGCTGCCTTCCACTTAGGAGAGGGGGCTGCGAGGCACCCCGCAAGTGCGAGGCCCGGGGCAGTTTGTCCCCCTGCGCCCCCCCTCGTGCCAGCCCTGTTCCCATGAGGAGGTGTTTTGGGCGGGGAGGGGCAAGAACTGGGTGGGAATGGCCATATGGATAAGCACGGCCATGGGCAGCCAATGGGTGGGCATATAAAAGAAACAACACCTACAGGCTGTGTGCCCCTCCTCATATGCCATTCCTCCCTATCTGTACTCAGATGCAATAGTTTCGGCTTATAATAGACCACACTAAAAAGCAGTTTTGCAAGTGCTAGAATGCAAGGTGAAAGGCCAGTACTACCCCACGGTGTCATACATGATGTGGAGGTGTTTGTGTAGCTTGAGGAAGTGGAATGACGAGTCGAGAAGGCATATTATATTGTGCTAACTAATACCTGAATAGGAGGCATGAGGTCTAGAAATGGGGATGCCCTGAAATGGACACTTGCTTCTTCATCCTCCTCCTCCTCACTTGCTCTATATCATGAAGCACTCCCTTCACTCTGGTTGGTTAATGATGAGCAATAAACAGCATTCTGTCTCAATTGCATGTACAAAATACATCTCTCATTTCCCTTTTATGAGAATGGGCTATATTTGGCCTTCATTTCTTTTTGTGTGCATTTGTTTTGCCCCTTTTTAATGGTTTATTTTCACCCCATATCTCTCTCGCTGCACCTAACACCCCTTCCCTTCTCCCCTTTGTATGCCCTTCCTGGCTCTCAACAGGTTTAACCTTTGCCAGCTTTCATTCTGAATGGTGTGCTGGAAATGCTGGGTCCGCAGTGGAGTTTTCGAAGTGGTGACTATAGACGATCACCAGCCTCCTGATCGAAAAGAAGTGTGAATGACAGCAGATCCCCACACAGCCCCACCACACACATGCACCTAGTGCACTGAGTGCCAAGCTGGCCCTGGTCCTCTAGTGCAAACCGGACAGTGGAGCAGGGAGGCCGTCAGCCATCAGTGTGGTCGCTACCTGGACTGCGGAAGCAACCACATTGAACCAGACTTTCATATCTAGCATATTTGCGAAACAGTTCCCTGGAGGCAAAACCCATTGTTTGACCTTGTAACGCTATCTACGAAACAAGCAAGCCTTCATCCAGGTCCTCCTGTGCACTTCATTTTGTAGAGCTTCCACCCCCAGTATTTAGCCAATTGACAAATGCTCCTGAGTAAGGTAGATAAGGGAACACTGGAACATGCCGATAGGGTTTTCCCAAAGGTCATACCATTTTTCAAATGGGGCTTGCCTGCAAAAGACCTGTGATAAGAGTGGGGGGAAGACAAGGCACTGTTATTTCTCCTAAAAATACTTACTCCCCTCTCCCCACCTGTCTAACCCACTCCCGTCTAAGATCTTCTCCCACCTTACACTACACAAACCACCCCAACCTCCCAAATTCAAGAATCCAAATTGATCAACCCCTTTGTGACAACTTTGCAGACATGTATGTGGTTGGTATGGAAAGGTAAGGCAAGCCGGGGGGGAGGCAAAGGGTGTGCAAAATAGAGAAGAGAAAGGAGTGAGAATCAGTGATGAGGGAGGCAGTAGGGTAGACTTCCCCATGAATATAAAACAAAAACCTGTGAAAACGGGAAGATCACGCATTTGGCTCATGTGTAAGGGAGTCGTGAAAAGGGGCAATATGGATTTCTCACATCCAGCCCAGTGCAATCCCAGTGCTGTGTGTAGATTGCTGTGCTTGCATGTTGGATGCTGCAGGTGCAGCATCACACCAGTGCACAGACCCCAGTACTGGAATAACTGGCAGTGCTGCCTGCAGGACAGTGGTTAATTGGTTGAGTTGTAAGTAGGTGCCAGTACCACAGCAACAACCAGTGCTGCAATGTCGGACTGAGGTGCATTAGCAAAGCATGGCAAAGGCTGTGGTACTTTACACCTTCAGGGGTGCTGTAAGCAGTTCTGGGGTACATGGACAAAGCTTTATAAGAGTAGAATTGTGTTGTCAGAGCCGTTAAGTATCACTAGGCGTCTTCAAACAGTGTAAAGCATGGCCTTTCTTGGTCGGCTTTCCACACGTGGTTGTAAATCACAGCACCCATGAGCCAAAGCAAAACGTTGGACGCCAAACGGAAACAAAACAAGAGGTTTATCAGCAGCTTCTGCTGGACGGAATGTAGCCGTACTGCTAGGCAATCCAAGTCTCCAACCCAATACAGGCCACACTGTCTCCTGCTTGGCATCCCTGCTGTTGATCAATGCCCAGCCATAGCAGCACCTCAATTCAGTCCTCCCATAACTCCCGCCTTAAGTTAAAACTAGGTCATGCGTGTCTACCCTTAGGGTTGGATGCTGTGTATGGTTGGTCTCATTTGGGGTCACAGAGCAAAACAAAGAGGTGATGGCTGCAAGGTTTAGAATTGATCTTAAACCTCTGGCAATTGCTCTGGGCAACCCTGCAGACCATCGATCTTCACTGGCCAAGCCAATATAGAAAGGGGAAAGACAATATGAAAATCGAGCTTGGTCCAACTCCCAAAGGGTTAGCCCAGCCCGAACTGATATTGTCACATCCCTTCTGCATTAGGACACAAGCAACTCGAGGCATGTTTCGGCCTCATTGGTCTTCATCAGTCAGGTGTAGCTTGGGTTTCTAGGCCCACCAGGCATGGGGCCCATGTATGGGCTTACCTGTCCCGCTCGGGATGACTCAGACACAACAAAAGAGGTGATGACTGGAAGGTTTAGAATTAATCTTAAACCTCTGGCAATTGGTCAGGGCAATCCTCCAGACAGAACATTGTTCTTCGCCTGCCAAGCCATTACAGAAAGAGGGGTCACCTTGACTCTGCTCCCATCCCCTCACAGGTGTGCAGGTCAGAATTTAAGGCTGTTTCAAATTGGTTGACTTCAATCAGAGTAAATGCAGTACACTCAGAACACTAAGAATCAGTGAGGAGGAGGGATGCGCTTTCAGGTAGGGGAAGCGAGGAGTGAGGGAGGCATGTGGGACTGAGGAGTAAAAGCTGGAGTGAGTGATGAAAGGGGAATGAGTGGAAGGAGGCGTGTGTGTGGAACAGTGATAGTTACTGGAGTAGCGAGGAAGGCAGGATGAGGGGGAAAATAGAAGTGTTCTGTGAGAGGGGAGGAGCGAGGAGTGAGGAATAGGAATCTGGAATGAGGGCAGTGATAAAAAATGTATAATGTGGATGGGTTTGGAGGGTGACAGGAGGAAACCAAATGAAAAATGAGTGGTGGGGGGGGAGTAGAGATTGTGGTTGTGAGAAATGAATATGTCCAAAAAGGGATGCTGTGCACTTGCCTCATATTGTTAAAGAAGAGCAGTCAACAATGCACTTCATGCTGCCAATCACCAGCTCCACACCAGCATTCCAGGAGCGTAGCTTGAAATGTCTAGAGAACAACTTGCGGCCTGCAAAGAGATTGATCCAACAAGTAAATGAGTGCCTGAAATCTCCACCAATGAAACGAGATCACAAGTGATCTAAGGGCACAGGTCACAAATGTGCATCCAAGGGGTGTGTCACTGCCGGTGAATACAGATTCCGTGGGCGAGGGGTCACGCCAGAGTGAGAGTGATCAATGTGGTAAAAGGGCCAACTGCGCAAGGAGGTGCAAGCCACGCAACACTACTGATGACACAAAGGGACATGGGAGGCAAGTGGCAGAGGCCCAGCTGTGGCCCAACTCCCCAGAAACCAGGGAAGAAAACACCAAACAAGCAAGTGTTTTGTAATAAACTTGGAGGGGAGTGACCCAGAAAAAGCATGAACCCATCCAAGATCATAAGCAAAGAACCAGCGCCTGGGGAAGAGTTGCCCCATTAACACATAACCGTGGTCAATGCGAGGTTACAAGAACAGTTGCTGAGGTGGAAGTGCGGGGTGACGGGGGGCAGATGGGGGTGGGATGGGATTGCCTCATTGCTCTATGGGAGGCATTCAACGCCGAGATTGGCCACACAATAGGGTGACCGGATTTAAAAGGTAAAAAAAACGAGATAGGCCAACTAACATAAAAGTAGGACTAACTCTTGAAAGTCGCTGTCAAAGCACTACACTTCAGTAGCGTTTGGAGGAGAAGGGGGTTTAAATGTTATTGTTCAAAGAAACACATATTATAATTAATTCATCACAAACGAACACTACCTTAAGTTGTACAATGCAACATTTCTTCTGTGCGAGATTGTGCATTCCTGCCTGCCAGCTATGAAGACCTACTACAAAAAACCATGCCCACTGCAGTTCCCAATGGGAACATAATCTTGAGAAAGGGGGGCAGAGCACCAAATACTGGGACAGGACCGGCAAAACCGGGACGTCTGGTCACCCTACCACACAATGACGCTGAGAAGTGTACAAAAGTATTGGAACAGCAACTGGCATCAGAGACCTCACTGTGTGCTCGGGGTTTTCGCCTACAAGCTGGCGGGCATTTTAGAAGAGTTTGGGCACGAGATGTCTTACACTGACAAAAGCGGGGTTTCAAATAGACAACAGCGTTCAACAAGTGGTTCTGAGGCACCACAAGTTACTATTCCACAGGAGAGCGAACTAAATGAAACCGGGGTAAGCGAGAAGGTGAAGGGTATGACTTCACTGATTGTAGAAAGCAAGAGCAGACAAATGTGAGCACACATGCATACCTCTGCAAAGTGAGAGAGAGAGGCAGAAACCAAACAATTAACATAATTGCACAGCCTGATGCAACCAGGTCGTTTTTTATAACCCCGGCATCTGTCCATTCATAACCGTAGCCAATACATACCCATAACTCATTCCCCTTTTCCCCCAGAAAAGTGTAGAATGAGACCTGGTAGTTTGTTGGCATAAAAAGGCCGCAGAATTTATTCCACAATCACAAAAACCACACTGCACACATTTGTGGAAAAAGTGTTCGCAAGATGCGGCGACTGCTCCGTGTTTCCATCACCTGCTTCCCCCTTTCTTTCCTGAGAGTCCATCAGTAGGCCCAACTCTCCCCACCTTGTTGTCCGAGCCTCACCTGCCCATGCAGGTGTCCCTGGGCGGGGAGAGTGCTGTTTCCTTTGGGGGAAGCTGAGCTGTAATTGTTCCTCCCCGACGCCCCTGCTGCTTAGGCTCCCAAGGGGCGTGGGGTCCAAGAAGGGCGAAGACCCTTCCGTCTGTCTCCTGTGTTTGTCTGGCCAAACACTGCCACGCTACAAGTGGGTTTCCGCCCCCGTGGCTCCTCCCTTTGCTCCTCTCCTTACATTTCTAAGATTTTTGTACAGCTATTCCATAAAAATAAGTCCATGCCTAACCGTGATAAATGTACCCCATCCTTCAAAAAATATTCTGGCGATTTCAAATTAATTAGGCCATGTCTGACCTCTCCAAAACCCCCGCCCCTGCAGAATTTTGCCATTGCACAATTAAGTTTGCGCCTGGATTTCTCCACAGCCGTGTGGCTATCCGCACCCCTCCATTCCAATCTAGGGATGATCTCCGACCAAACCACCTCTGTTTCCCCTAACTGCCCCGCCAGCTCCTGTAATGAGTACATAATCACCCGCATGAGAGCCCCTCTCCCTAAGCTAGTTAAGTCGTTCCCCCCCCAGGTGAATGATCAGTATTTCGGGCTTACTTCTGCTGGCTAGGAGTTTGCGCACCTGTCCCTGCAACTGAGCCCATTTCATGCCGGGCACACCGTGCCACCCAATTCTGAAATCGCCTGCCGTCTGCTTTTCTTGCACCGCTGTCCAGCAAGCCCCAGCCCTAGACACAAAGGGGTGTCCTACTACCCAAACCGATATCTTCTTCTTCCGGGCTGGCGCTAAAGGAGGAAAAGAAGAAGGCATGTCACCCTTACATTTTCTCAGGCCTAATGTATCTCTTAAAGCAACCAGATTTCCATCTGCCAATCTGCTTGATTGCAACATCCCCCATTCCCATGGCCGCTGCAGCTGTCGCGGCCCCGATCCGGAATTAATGTGTCCCAAAAACCCCTTCAGTTTCCCCAATTCTTTCTAGCGCCATTTCCATCACCCTCCTGAATTGAAAGCGACTTAGCGAGGAACCGTCTTCATGAATAAGAAAAGGCGGCTCGTTCCACGATGCCGGTCTCACCCTGAGGAACCCTGCTACAGACGCGACTGAGCAGACTGAAATCCCTGCAATGGGTTGCAGGGAGACTGTACATCCTTTCCCCTTCTGATCTGTTTTTGACCTCTTTAACCATAGCGTAACCTGTCCTTCTGAACATTGTACATCCTAGATCTGCAGATACCCTGCACCTTTTGCTTTTTTATTCTCAGGGATCAGCTCGCTTACCCTGAATGCCGCATAAAATGCTAATGAAAATGCTGCTCTGAACAGCGCAACTTCAAAACCCCCATGACAGATTTCCTCTAAACTGGCCACAACCCTCTGCAATTTGACATAATCAATGGGTCGCCTTGCATCTGCTTTAGGTTTCGCCTGCCTGGCCCAACCTCTCGTGGCCATACAGATATAGTGTCCTTTTGTGGGATCGGCCAACCCTTGCAATTTAGAGGAATGAGCGATGGCTGCCAAGTGATGTGCCATCCATGACCTGGTCTTTCCTCCTTGCCATCCCCATCCCACAAAGGCCCATACTGGCCTATCTTGACTGTTTACCCCCAGGTCCTGTTTGGCTTGCTGGGAACGGTACTTAAAATTCAGATACCTTTTGTTTGTGCCTGGTGACAGCGCCGTCTGAATCAGGGAAGTCAGATTGCCCCAATCATGTCCCACCACTTTGGATTGAATGGCGTCATCCCTTTTTCCGCTCCCAGGCAACACTCTCGAAATTTCTCCCACTGTAGACGAGGGAAAGCATCAGCTGCTGTGTTCTGCACCCCTGGGATATGCCTGGCTCTTACTTCAATGTTCCATTCCAGCATGCATTTGTTGAGCTCTCTCAGTAACCGCAGAACCCTAGAGGTCCCGGCGGATCCCTGATTAATTATCTGGACCACTGCTAGGTTGTCCGACCACAACATGACTTTTCTGTCCTTCAACTGTTCCCCCCCCCATAGCTTAAATGCCACCACAATGGGGAAGAGCACTTATAATGTAATATCCTTGGTGACCCCCGAGCCATGCCACCCTTCCGGCCATGCTGCGCCGCACCACTGGTTGTCCAAGATTGCCCCAAACCCTAGGCCCCCAGTTGCATCTGTAAATAACTTGCGCCTCTCCTCGCCGTTGCTCGAGGTTCTCCACACATGGACCCCGTTAAAACTGTCCAGAAAATCATCCCACATAGCCAGGTCCTCCCTCACTTCAGCCCCCAACCTGACATGCTGCCCTGCATGCTTTAGGCCCACCATTTTCAGCTCAATACTCCTCGCAAAGGTTTTACCCACCGGGATAACTTTGGCTGCAAAATTAAGATTACCCGCCATGACTTGTAGCTCTTTCAGAGTTGCCTTCTTCTTTGACCTTAATTCCTTGATGCATGCCTTCAGTTTGGTGACTTTGTCCTGTGGTAGCCTACACACCCCTTCAACAGAGACAATCTCAATCCCCAGAAAGGTTAAGCAAGTCACCGGGCCCATAGTTTTCCCTTCAGCTAGTGGCACCCCCATTGCTCCCATCAGGTTTTGAAATACTCGCATGATCTCCTGGCACCCTGCTGTTCCTTTTTCCCCAATGAATAAAAAATCATCTAGGTAGTGCAGGACTGTCCCCGATTCGCATTCCCGTTTTACCGCGAACTCAAGGAATTAGCTAAATGCTTCAAAGTATGCACATGAAATGGCACACCCCATAGGCAGACATTTGTCAAAATAATACATCTCTTGAACCTTAAAACCCAAGTGCTGGCTTTCTTCATGTATGGGTAACAACCTGAATGCTGATTCAATGTCTGATTTCCCCATGAGGGCACCTTTCCCTGCTGTCCTGACCAATTCTACCGCATCATCCAGGGAGGCATATTGCACCCTGCATTTCTCCTCCCCAATTCCATCATTCACTGAACCACCCTCTGGAAATGACAAGTGATGTATTAGGCGGTACTGACCCTTCTCCTTTTTCGGTACCAACCCCAGCGGTGATATTACCAAGTTAGGTAGAGGGGGATGTTTAAAGGGGCCCGCCACCCGGCCCAAGTCCACCTCCTTGGACATTTTCCGCAATACAACATCTGGCATTGCTAAAGCTGACTTCAGGTTCCTTACATCTCCCCCCCCCCCAACCTTTCTGCACATGGGATCTTGAAACCCCACCTGAAGCCCTCCCGTAACAACTTTGCATCTTCAATGTTATGATACGCATTCAACCATGGAGTCATAGCTTGCAGTTTAACCGGGGTGGGTAGCCCGCCTTTAATCCAATCATTACACATTTTGCGCGGTGCCGCTCTTCACAGTATGGCATTGACTTTATGCACTCTTGTCCTTGCCCTTGCCCTTGGGGCTGCCTTTGCGTCTACCCTCTCCACTTGAGGAAGCATGCCCCTTGTTGCTATTTCCTTTTGGATGTTTGAATCTACAAGTTTTGCCAAATGGACAACCTTCCTCTGAGTTGACCCTCCAGCACTCAGCCTGCTCCCCCTGGTAGCTGGTCCTATTGTTCCAGGAGGAGTGCCCGCGAAAGGACGCCCTTCCACGCCTAGAGTAGCCACCTCTGCCCCTCCATACCTGCGTTTTCTCAACTGCTGGCTTCTCCTCCCCTTCATTTGAGAGTACTAGTTTGTCTACCACACCCCCAACATCCATTTCATCCCACGCCAAGGCTGGCCACACTTGCTTTTTTAACCGAAATGCCCTATCATTCTTAAGCCAGCCTTCGCCTCCCTTCCTTAAATAAATATCCTGAATGTAATGACCGTAAGCTAACATAGTCGAAGCATCCTGCGGGTGTTTTTCAATCATTATAGAGGTATAAATCAAAAAGGCTTTTAACCAATTGTGAATGGATGCCTCAGTTTTGGGTGTCTCCTTCTCCCTCTTCTCCTTCTCCTTTTCGGATAATTCCTTTAACCCGTTACCCAGAGGCTCCATCCCTACCAATTCCAGGATCTCCACAAATTCTTTCCTCCATACCCGTTCCTTTACTGACATTTGTTTGTGCCATGACAGGGAGTTCACTGATACCCTGACTGGTGCAAAACCAGGCATAGTTCTCCCATACTGTGTCATAATACCCCCTGTTCCACCTTGACCAATGACGCTAGCCTGAGGTACCCCCATGCTAGCTACTCCTTGGCCCCACCACGCTGCTGGCTGTGTCGCACCGCCTGCTGCCATCTCCCACTGATTCCCTGTGCCGGACCCTACCACTGGGATCCCAGCACTAGTAGGTAATGGAGGTTGATCTAGGGGGACCTGAATTGTGGAGAGATTTGCCATGACCCCACTACCCATTGCTTGTTGACTCCCCCCATTTAACATAGGCGTATTCGGCCAACTTACAGGCCATTGTACCCCTGCACCTGGCAACACACCTGCTGGGAAGCCGCCCCCCATTTGCCCACTCCTCATGGCCCCCATCGCCAGGACAGGCACCACTTCCTTCTGTTGTATTACATTTGCCCCATTGCCTACTTGATTGTTGAGTGGGAATGTTAATGCATTCAATGTGCCATTGCCCCCCTTACCCCAGGCTTGCATACATTGTAACACCATACCTGTCACTACTTCCATGCAAGGTGATCCATTCTCCATCACTGCCGCCGGACTGGCTTCAGGCGTGCTGGGTGCTACATGGGTCATGGGGGCAGGCATATTTGCAGGTGCCGGTATGGCTTCAACCTCTTGTGTCTGCGCTTTGCTTCTGGATGGCGCCGCCTTCCCCTTTCTGTTGCCCGCTGCTTGCTCTCTGCTTGCCTTAGCCCTCTGAGTCATCACCCTCTTCCTCTTCCTTGTAGGTTCCTCCTCATCTCCCAGCATTCTTTCCTCCTCCTGCTCCTGCTTCATCCTCTGCGAACAACAATGGGGATTCAGGACTGTTGCTGGTGCTGGGATGATTCCTTCCAGGCTGGTTCACCAGGGATTGCATCCAGTCGCTGCCATGTTTCGCCACGACCACTTTGGCCCTAGCCAGGAACGCCTCCATGTCCATGCTTCCCTTGGCTTCCCCTCTGCAGCAAGCTTCATGTCCTGCGCAGATTTTTAGTCCTTCACGCTGTGTTAAATACTTGGCCGCACCACGCGAATCTTTGTGACCTGCACAATGCTGCTAGCGTGCTCTGCTGCACCTCTAGTAAGACTCCCAAACGTTTATAGCGCTGCTCTGTGAAGCGCTGACTTGACGCTGCCCCAACGAAGTCTTTTGTAGCTTTCCGTGCTGCTCGTGCCCTGTGAACTGTGTGCACAGCTGTTTTAGCCGACCGTCTCGCAGCGTTGCTGCTCCCCAGCTGATGTCCCCACGATGCTCCCTTTACCGTCGTTAGGACCACTCCTTAGGGGTTTGTTCGGAGCTCGAGTAGGTCAGCTTGCAACAACGGCACGGCACCCGCTCCTAACTATGCCCACGCTGAAATGCAGCGCCGCCCTCATGCAGCCGCTCCCCCCGTCGGATGCTTCCGGATGGGCGCGGCGAAGCTCTCGCATCTCCGGCTCCTGCTGCCACTTCCGTACTTGGCTGCAGGCTCCTCCCGCTCCTCCAGCTGGGCGAGCGGCCCACTGTCACCTTCTCAGCACCGCCCGGCGCCGCGAAGGGTTGCTTGTCGCTGACGCCGCTCGTGTAGCTGCACCAAGTCCCGGTCCCGCTGCCACTTCCCCGACAAAGTCCTCTGGCGAAGTCCTCAGGCACCCCGAAACGAATTCCACAACGACGTCCTCCGGCGAAGTCCTCAGCAAAACGAAACCTTCCGTAGCCCACGAGCGGGGGTCCACAGCTGCAGCTGGATGCTGCCTTCTGTGTGAGCCCCCGCTCTCTAGAAAGGGGGAAACCCCTCCCCCTTTTCTTTTGCCCTTTCGCGGGCTTTCCCCAGAAGCTGCCGCGCTTCTGGTTCGCAGGCTTTTCCCGCATTTGGCGCTCTCCTTTTCGCGGGCCTCTGCCCGTTTGCCGCCTTGTCCCTGCACCTCCCCCTCCTTCGCCAAAGGGAAGGGGGAGGGCGAGGGAACCACCAAGAGGACACTGCCTGGGTTATCGGGGGTGCCTCCTCCATTTTGCCGGGCTCTTGTCGTCGGCCCTTACATACTGCTCATAAACGCTAGTTTTACGGGATAACGCTACCTACACCACAACAACATGCACAACAATGACAATTTCTGTATAACATCTCCTGATGATTTCTCCGGAAAGTGCGTATTGTGCTTTTCAGAGACACAGCATGCCATAAACAACGCATGGCCACTCGCCAATGCTGAAAGCGAACATCGGAAAATGCGTGGCCAGATCTTCCACCTGATGAGAGGAATGCAGGGTGAACAGTTGAAATGCAGCCGTAATCTTTCCGTGGTGTCATCATGGCTACCAGGTCCTCTGCTGGACCTCAAGTAGTGCAAAGAACAGCTTGAGTTATCTTTTTGGGGTGGAAGTTGGGAAATTCCAGGCCTAAAGATTTTGAAGTCCTTCCAGATTTTTAAAAGTGAAAATGGTCCATGTTTTAAATCTTGGGATGTTAATTGTTAGGGGGAAAGAAAGACACAAATAATTTGTCTTTTCTTTTCCAATTGTGAGAAGAAAACAAAAGGCAAAATAATTGGACATTCCATAGTCCCAATCTGGCCGAAGGGAGTGGATGGATGTCCTCTGGCAGACGTTAAAGGTAAACATGAGTAACACCATCAGCATGTTTACTTCCTGGCTCCTGTATTTTGGAGTTTACTTGTGATTTTCCTGGATTTAAAACATCCCAAAAAGGCCTAACTGAAGCACTTGTGTTTATATTTCAGTGGCCATATGCAAAGTAGTAAACATTCCCAAAAATAATTGATGTAAACCCTTTTCCATCAATTATTTTTGAGAATGGGGGCCTACAAGCGGCCATAGAGGCTTATTTATGTATGTATGTATTTATTTATTTTATTGTGCATTTGTAAGGTGCTTAGACAGAATTGTGTTTCAAAGCGCCCACAGGGCAACAGGGAGGTGGGTTCCATGTGTTAAAATCACTGAAAAAAATGGCCGTTTACACACAAAATCGCGGCAAAAAGGCTGTGGTTTTGTCACTGCAATCCATGTAAAGGATGCGGGGGACACCCCCGCAACCCTCAGACCCATTATACCATTTAAGAGAGGCAGGGGACACTCCCGAAACCCCCTGCTTCCCTTGAATGATATAATGGGGTACACCTTTACTGGGTCAAAATACAGCATTTTTTATGCGTTTCTTTTTTTTTTTTTTTTTTTTTTTTTTTGTAAAAGCAATATTTTTGCCGCAATTTTATTACTGCATACCGGGAGGGGAACATGGGATTGAAAAAAAACAATTAAACACTGAAGGATAAAGACTGACCTACTAGGCCTTGTGAGCCTGCAGAGAGAGGGGAGGGGAATAGGGACTGGGGGTAAGTGCTTGTAGTGCCTGTGCTCATGAGTGAGCAGCAGATGTAAGTGCCCAGTGAAAGAAGTGCTAGGGAGAAGTCAGCTGCCAATAGATGGGTAATTACAGGCCTACATTGGCAAAGGCCAGTGGGTGCCAAGGCAAGAGCTGGCAGCGGGCGGAGGCTGGAGGTGATTGAGTGTGGGAGGAGAAAGTGCCCCGAATAACCTGGGACGGATGCTCACTGAGGAAGGAGGTCAGCCATTTCAGTGCCAATGACAAGCAGAAAGACTGATGTAGGAGATGCTCATCAAGCTGTCATAAACATAAACCTTGACATCCGTGGTGCCCAGACGAAATAAACATAACACCGTTTTTTCTCCAAGATATTTAAAGCAGGGAATTGGGGGTGGGAGGTGCAAGTAGAGGGAAGCCTGTCGATCCGTTCTAACACAGGGTATCAGTTGGCAGACCAAGCGAGCATATGAGGATGAGAGTATGGATCTCTGGTAGCAGTTCCCCCTTCGCTACAGGTGGGGCGATGGGGTAGAGAGGAAGGGCACCCACTGGGAACACCTGCTCTCTCTTCCACGGACCTGGTTGAAGAAGGTCTTTTATAGGGCTTTTTCCATCACCTGCACTCACAATGTAACCTATGTCTGAATCTGCAAGCTTTGGCGAGGCCAATTGCTGTGACTTCAGGAACCAGTGTGATTTGGGCCGTATATGGGTGTAGTAGTGAAGAGGAAAGCAAGAAGCAGTTAGAAAGCCATTTCTCGCTATGGTCTCAAAAAGGGGTCAGGGAGGACTGGCGGTGTCTGACATATCCCGGCTCGATCGGTGGGGGGAGAGCAAGGGGATGTTGAAGCTGCCTGGTCCCCGCCGCTTTATGCAAATAGAAGAGTCTGGAAAAGGGTTCTCACAAGGGAACATCAAGGAAAGGGACATTGAGTTCCCTATTTCACGTGTCTTGGTGTTTTGACCAAGCATTCCCAGGCCCCACTATTCTTGTTACAAAACGTAGCCATTCAGTGGCAATAAGGTTCCCAATGGAAACCAAAACTAATAAAAGGCTGTGTACAAAATGATCACAAGCAGTCAGTGTCAGGACCTTGGAGTTTTGATGCATCTTCTACTGATCATATAATCAGGATATCCTGCTATCTACATCTATGCATTCTCAGGGTCATCTTCTCCTACCTGACCTTCCCACACAGAATTGCTTCGATTATGGCTATCGTCTTCTCACGCCTAGACTATGGTAACTCTCTATACCTGGGCACCCCTGCATCGCACCGTAAAAAAACTCCAACGGGTTCAAAACATTGCAGCAAGCCTCCTTCTTGCCCTTGACCCCAGAGAATATATCATACACGGCATCCGTTTACTTCACTGATTGCCGATCAGGTGACAATCCACCTTCAAGGCTATGCACAACACAGGACCATAATCTCTACAACACGAGCTCACACTCTAACCTGAGATTGGGCACAGCTCTGCTCTTTGCCATCACAGTTGCTAAAGCAACCAGAAAAGGTGGATCTTCTTTCTCCGTCTGAGCCCCCACCATCTGGAACTTGATTCCATTTAGCATCCGCTGCACAGAGGATCTTCTCACTTTCCGGAAGGCACTCAAGACCTGGCTCTACCCCTTTGCATCTTGACTAACCAAATCCACCTCCGGGGAGAACTAACAGCCACTTGGGGAGACAACAAGACAGTACTCAGTTGGCACCTTTCGATCTATGATACGTCCTGCATACCCTAGTCACAACTAGATAGCCTTGAATCTTGGGTACATATAGCAGGCTACTTCCTACCGGGTCCTGGCTGCCCACCCGCATACATCTGAAATAACTCGCTTGCTGACTTCATAACCCACACCACCTCTGCTATTAGAATGCAGTTGAGTCCCACGAAAAATGTGGTCCTGCTGGACACACAATCGGCCTGCTTGATTCGCCTACTCTCCTGACAGTCTATCCATCCACCAGCCAGATCTCCATGGTCGCTAGAGCCGCCCCTACCTACCTTCATACTGGCTCAAATGCACACATGCATTCTAAAATCCTCCCTTCAATTCTCATACGTTGGACTTCTGTCCTCCAAGGGCGTTCACACACAGCCAGCGTGTTGAGGCCATACCAATGGCATAAGGCGCTATACAAATGACATATAACGTATCACACATGCACATTCTGCGCTCTCCTTTTTTGATGTGATGCAGACTGTAATGTTTCAAGCAGCATCAGAGTGCCAATGAAAAAAGGCCCTTTCTGCACATGAAAAAACAGGCCCTAAAAGATGTTTTATATTTCATGACCAGGACACATATTTTATGCCAAACATTGCGTCTGTCCTAGATGCTAATTCAAAGTTTGCCTACCAGTGTTGTGGCGAATTACGGTTGAAGTATCCGTCTAACAGTGCCATGGGCACAGGCAATAGGAGTGCCTGTTGAGGGTAACGTTTTCGTGATATAGGAGCTGGCAAACAGATTTTACTTACCACTGTCATTGAAGGAGTGGGAAGATGGGAGTTTGGAGGGTGCGTTCGGATAAGAGTTTTGTAGGAGATGGTAGAAATTGGACCATGGAATGTGTACTTCTCACTGAATAGTAAAAGCAGCAGGTGGGAAACTGAAGCGCGTGTCAGGAGAGTACGCATGGTGTGGTGGGCCTTTAACTGTTGGAGTTCGGGATTGTGAAGCGTGTCTCTACTAGTTTTGGGGGACCTGGGCAGAAGTGGGGCGGTTGGAAAGTGAAGTGTGCTTAGGATGATCTGGGGGGGGGGGGAGTGTGTAAATCAGTGAAGTGTCGTCGGTGGGCTGGGGTAGGGTATTTGTTTGTGTCGTTATTCGTGTTATAGGGGTGGGGAGACGGAGCCCTGACGCGTCTTTTTAATCGGGGAGCCTGCGAATTGCATTTGTGATATTATTTTTAGGCACCGGTGCTGCTGCCTACGTCGCAAGAAGACCCGTTCGTGACCGTGACTCACTCGTCTTAGCTGGCCCAGGCTGCACGCCCCCGCGCGTGCACAGCAGCCAGCCCCAGAGTGCGCGCGCGCAAGCTGCTCCCGCTCTGCTTTCACCCGGACCTTGTCACCGTGATTCAGCAGTTTCTGGCGACACAAGCGCGACTATTCACATGTTCGCCTGCGCCGATAAGGCCCGCTCCTTGGCTCAGATATGTGGTGAACTCGTAGGTGGCTGCCTGGCACTCTGTGGAATCATTGTTCTGTAACCCGATTTTCTGTGTTGTGCTTTCGGCCCGAGTTTATCCTTCACCACCGGGTATTTTAGTTTATTCATTTAATACTTTGCGCCGCACTTATGACTGGTTGTGCTATTCGGGGTAGATTTAAAAGTTTGCGGCTGCGTCTCGTTTCATAGGCCAACCATTGTAGTCATCAAAACACCCACACAAAAATGCCTTACAAGATTGCTGTAAGTAGCTTGTGAGAAACTAGTTGGATTTGGGGAACAATACTAAGAAACGTATGACACCAAAAAACGGTATTTTATTATTTGTGATTTTTGCATTTGCACAAAGCCCATGGGCATCTAGGCTAGTTGTTTGTACTTTTATATGTATGTATTTATGTAGGTAGGCAGGGAAGCGGTTCACAATTCTTTGATGTGATATATCTAATGTCATGGTGTCCATATTTTTTTAACCTTTTTTTTATTTAAATGTTCACAAAGTTATGTAGTGTTTTGTTCTTGTGCAAAATCTATTGATGCAATCCTATATATATTTTGCACGGTTCTTAGCCATACAATGTATTGTACAAACCTATTTTGGTTAAAAAGTATTTATTTTTTCTACAAATGTTTATTCCTCAAGTTACAGAAGTGGCTAGAAGTTTTCTACATGCTATGTTGCTTCTCGTATTTGTAGCTCTTGCAGACAAATGACTCCTATAAAGAAGTTGCTCTCCTATTTCATCTCCTGTTTTGTGTCACTCGCCAGTTGACCGTCATGCTGCTGATGGGTTTGGCCTGCTGTTCCTCATTCTTGTTATAAATGCACGTCTGTATCAAGTTGTTAAAGAATAATGTGATTTTGGTGTCGCAGGGGCTGGGCCAGAAGACACAGGACTTGCCCCGCCCCTTCTTTATGTTACACTTCGGAAAGTAGTGGAGGGAGAGGGATATGGACCTTCAGCGCCCTAGAGTGCTGGTACAGTGGAAGAGGTAAGGGATCAGATGTCCCTGTTGCAAGACCCAGGAATCCTCTCTTGCTCACCTGGTTGTTTGACACACTGGAATAAACAGTTTCAGGATTTTCTTTCGTAGGAGCACATCGCGGGGCCCAGTGAACTGTAGGTTACAGTTGTGATATTCAGAAATGATCCTAGGCGTTACACCCTCTTGGCATGGCTCGCAAGAGTGTGTACATGCGACTATTGTGGGGGATGGGCCTCTAGACGGCCACCAAGATTTTCTGGAGTGAATATATTTATTTCAATTTATTTGTTTAGTTTAATCAAAAAAGGTTACTAATTTATATTACATCATCTAAAATCATAAAAATGACATTACACATTTACATTTCATATGTTTCATTAACACTACACGTTATCATTTCGTGTGTTCACTATTATTTCCTCACATCTCTTAATCTAATCGTATCATTACCCATCTGTCATCATGTTACATAGTTGTTTCTGTGCAGCAACACATCACCGTTGTCTAATACAAGTTTGCATCTGTGCATTATACAAACAAATAACGTAATATTATTCACCACTTAAAACAATACTATGCTAAAACCTCGAATCTGATTAAAACCATGAGTTGCCTGTATTAGTTTCTCTTTACAATTTTCTGTGTCAGCTAAGGATTTTGTATTAGTTTAGCTACTCAATTTAGTACTAAGTCACTCATAACATTTTTATTAAGCTTTTTTTTAATACAGGTCCACAGTTGGTACAAGGCAATTTGCATCCCCGGACTCTCCGAATTCAAACAATATATCCAGAATGAATCGCTTTTACTCATCTCATACTCATATACAAGGTAGCCCAGACTTGTCATATATTCAGGTGCTAGAGCTGGACACTCCGTGAATATATGTCTCGGAATCTGGCATATTCTGCAAAACCTTTCATTCTTTAAAAGCTTTAACCGTGCACCAAACAGTGCAAGTAAAGGTAGCTGGTTGGTGCGCATCCTCAAACGAAAAGATCTCGCTGCTTGGTTTGGACACTTCCTTAGGTAGAGCTGGGTCTGCATATACTTGTGTGACACCCCATTTACATATTTGTAAGAAGGGAGTGTATCAAGATGTGCATGATTACCAGCCCAATCCCAGGTTTTGACTTTACTTATAAATATACGCTTCAAGATCTCGTATGGTGTCTTTCTTGAAAAGTCAGGTGACCATCCCATTGTTTTTATATAGCATCTCTGTCAGTTGCTCAAATCCATCATTATAGCTTGTTCTAATTTCCAACAAGCGCAATAATTGGCATTGTGGGGCAGTATGTATTTTTATATGTAACAGCCCTCGCCTCTTCAGCAGTTTACCTTTCAGGCACATTAACCCCAGCTCAAGGCGTATATACTGGACAGGCCCAGACTGGCCAAGCTTCAATATTCTTCTCCAGAAACAGCCTTCCAATACATCTAACCATGCCAAGTGTCTCATTGAGAGTGCTTCCAAGCCATACAGTATAGTTGTGCAGAAGCATTGCTTCTACAATATAATGATTCCTTCAAATGTGAAACCCGCAGTTTCTGTGCCAAATTTTACGATCAATTGTGTCAGTCTTAATACTTTAATTTTCTTGGCTTCTATGATATATTTGTAGGTAACACTACTACTTATATCAATGCCAAGATAAGGGTAAGTTTCAACCTATTCAATTTTACCAAATTCTTTGTTAAATCCAGGGTATTTCACCTTTTTGATGAAATAGCCATTATTTTGGTTTTTGAAAGATTTATTTTAAGCTTGTTCTCTAGAGAATATTTATAAAGTTCAGAGAACATATTCTTTGTGCCTAAATATGTGTAATTCAGCAAAATCAGGTCATCTGCATAAAAAAGACATGGCACGGGTGACCCTCCCCGCTGGGGACAACATCCGATACTTGGTAGTAACCGTTCAGGCAGGTCAGCCATGTACAAATTGTACAGCAACGCTGCCATAGTACAACCCTGTTGGACTCCTTTGTATATTGGATTAGATATAGTCGTATTCTCTTCATCAGTGAGGTGTACCCACGTTTGAGAACCATCATGCAGGCACTCAAAATATTGATCAACCATGTAGTACATCCCCAATTCATAAGCTTATCCCAGAGCCGCTGGCGGTCCACTCCATTAAACGCGGCTGAAAGTCTATAAAGATTAAATGCAAAGTTGGACCAGCCGCCTCTCGCATTTCTTCAATAATTGAATCAAGTATTCTCAAATTCTGAATGGTTGCAGCCCCAGCTGGAAATCTGGAGGAATTTCCTAAAGAATTTCAATGGGACCTCACTTTGGCGAACACCTTTTGAATACATGGACAAAAAGAGTCCTTTTCACCGATGCAGCCGGGAGCAAGGGGTTTGGAGCCATACTAGACACAGATGTCATGATGCCTCCCCCCGGGGACCCAGACCAAGTCCAGCAACCCCGGAAGCAGGCATCAAGTTACCCCAAGCAAGACCAACAACCCCCACTAGGGGCTATTTGGGTGCAGTCCTGGCGCCTATGGCGCCAGGCTCATATGGAGAGTCAGTCCTGGAGCCATAGGCGCCAGGCTCAAGGATTGAAACTTACCTGATGCAAACCATGCTGCAAGAGCTCCAAGCCAAACGAGGCTTCGAAGGGACTATTTTACCTAGGGACTATTTTTTTACTCGAGTGGGGCTGGGGAGGAATACATACCTGGGACTACTTTTGAGGCTATTTAAACCACGCCCGAAGAGCAGCACACGCTTTGCGTTATTCTGCATCCAGCAGCGTAACGCTCACCGTGCCCGCAATTCTGCATCCAGTCTTCTGCCACGCCCGCCTCGAGTTTGGAGCTCCTAGAAAAAGGAAGAAAGAAGGAGAAAAGGTTAGAACAAGAGCAAAACCTTTGATCCTTACCTGAATTCCCGATCCATCGCGCCTTCGAGCTGGAAGACAGAAGTTATTTTATGCGCATCGCCTCGCCTGCTGCAACGCCGCGCTGAACTCACCGGCCTTCGCAGCATCTTCACATTTCACCGCATCCTCCTGCATGTTACCGCCGCACTCCGGCACCTAAGGAGAAGACAAGAACAGCAAGGTGAGCCAAGGGAATACACAGAGGAATACCCCCCATAGACTTACCTGATTTTACCACTGGGTGTATTATTCTTCTTCACAGGTCGGCGCAGCTTCCACTGCATCCTAGCCGAACCCCGGACCCTAGGGGGAAACAAAAGGACAGCAAGGTGAAACAAGGGACTAACAAGGGGAACCCTCCTCACCACAGAAGTCTTACCTGATTTTACCGCCGGAGGCATTATCCCCGAGACTTCATACTTTCTCTCAGCGCCTGAATAAGGGAGAAAGCAACAGGATACATATGGACATCATTTTTTTATCGAACTGTGTTGGATAATACAAATCCTTACCAGAACATTACCGGTTGCCACGAGGAACTCTTCAATAGGGTCAAGCTGCAACCTGCAAGGAATCGGACAAGAGTGAAAGTCAGGCATTTGAACTCTTACGAACTACATACTTACGGCGTCTTGCAGGGAATATTGGAGTCAATATTGTCCTGGAACTCACCAATTCCTTCGAGCCAGTGAAGCAACTGGTTATCTACGCACCCCTGCGCTCCATGCAGGATGGAGAGCTCATCTTTTCAAATCATCATGTGAGACTATAAGAGGGAACATCCAAGGTGATCAGTGGGGAGAACAGCGGGGTCGGGGGATTTACACTCAACTCCACAGGTGGTTAATTCCCTTTCTCCACTTGCAGAAGAATATTCCTACGGGCCAAGCAAACTAAGCTAGGTGGGCCAGTCCAGTCCGTCATCTCGGCCCTACGCGTCACATTGGGGGAGACCGCAGCAGTCCAGTCCAGATCGACGCCTCTGTGGGAGCCAGGTGAGCGTAACAGAACGCGAAGCCTACCCACAAATTCCCACCCGGGCATTATGCATACCTCAGAGACTGACCAATTGGCCCAATTACTAGGGGAACTGAGGGCTGAACTGCATTCTGCCCGTTAAGAAACCAATGCTCTTAGGAGAGAACTGATTTTGTCAAAGGAGCGAACTGATGATTTTGCTAGGCAACTATTGCAAAGCCAGGCTGGACAAGCACCCCTACCTGGTTCCGGGGGAAATCCAGCTCCTGTGTTATCGAGTAACCCTGTGCAAATAAACCTACCAGGACATATTCCATTAGCCCCACCCAAATGCTTTGCTGGAGATCCCAAAAGGTTCGCCGTGTTTATGAACCAATGCCGCTTGCACTTTTTATGCAGACCTGGAGCCTTCCCAAATGATCAAGCAAAGGTAGCCTTTGTATTGTCATATCTCAGCGGCAGTGCAGCTGATTGGTCAATTCCACTAGTTACTCAGGATGACCCAATTCTTCAGGATTTTCAGGGCTTTCAAACTAGCATGGAAAGACTATTTGCCCGGCACTCCCAAGGACAGGCCCTGGATAACAAACTTTTGTCCCTGCGACAGGGTAACCAGGGCCTTCTATCCTACATCGCAACCTTTAATAGGTTAATAGTGGAAACTGGATAGCCTGAGGTAAAACGAATCACGCTATTTCATCGAGGGCTTCGAGGAGAACTCAAGGATGTCTTGGCTCAAGTCGTGAACCTACCTCAAGACTGCGCAGAATATATAGACTTAGTGTTCCAGTTAGATTACAGACTTCAGAACAGAAAGGCTGATCGAGCCGAGTTTGAGAATCTGGTGTTGGTCAAAACCCACGCTAACCCCAAAGGAGCAGATGCTTCAGAACTCAAGCAAATCGGAGGGATTAAAGGACCCTTAACCCAGAAGGAAAGAGAAAGGAGACGGCAAATGCAATTGTGTCTATATTGTGGAACTTCTGGACATTTTCTACGGGATTGCCCTGTAAAACCACTTAAGAAGGTGGTAGGAGCTGCTGATAAAAGCCATATGGAGTCAGACTCGGGAAACGACCACGCCCGACAAGAGTAGAGGTCTGCTTGCCGAGCTTGAAGAAGGATACTCAGACCTCACATTTCATCATACCAATTGTCCTCGTAGATCCAGGGCAGCCATCGCGTATGCACGCAGTAAAGGCATACATTGATAGCGGGGCCATAGGAAACTATGTGGACTATGAATTGGCTTCCAGGATGAATCTACCTCTCTGCGAAAAACCACCTCAGATGTCATCACCACAGTCGATGGAACTGAAATTGCCTCTGGGCCTGTAACTCATTCCACCGCAGAGATGACACTATTGGGTCAGGATGGGCATCGAGAGACTATTGTGTTTGATCTAATCAAAGCCCCACAGTTCCAAATAATACTGGGGATACCTTGATTGGAAACACATAATCCTTGTATTGATTGGCGAGAGAAGAGAATAACCTTCCCGGATTGTGCACAAACCTGTTACCCAAAGAAAAATCAGAACGCAGGCCTGGCCACAGTAACCACAGCAGTTATGCAACTACCTCCAGAATGCCAAGAATTCCAGGATGTCTTCCAAAAGGAGCAGGCAAACACCTCACCTCCTCACAGATCGTACGATTGTCAAATTGATCTCATACCCGGTGCACAACCCCCTCGTAGCAGGATCTATGCCCTTACAGAACCTGAGAACCTTCACCTACGACAATACTTAGATCAGTACCTTGCCAATGGCTTTATTCGCCCATCCAAGTCCCTTGCATCTTCAGCTTTGTTCTTCATACCCAAAAAGGAAGGTGACCTCAGAACGTGCATAGACTACTGCGCATTGAACCAGATAACTGTTAAGAGACGATACCCGTTGCCTCTGATCCCTGAACTACTAGACCAAGTGAAGGCTGCTGGTATATACACTAAATTAGATCTGCGGGGGGCATACCATCTAGTACGTGTAAAAGAGGGCGACGAATGGAAGACTGCTTTCCACATTAAGTATGGGTTAATCGAATACCAGGTGATGCCTTTCGGGTTGTGCAATGCACCAGCAGCCTTCCAATACTTCATGAACGATGTCCTTCGTGAACTCATTGACGTTTGTGTTATCGTGTATATCGATGATATTCTAGTATACTCCTCTTCAGTATCTGACCATGTGAAGCACGTCCGAGCAGTCCTTGAGAAATTGCGCCAGCACAAACTATATGCAAAACTAGAAAAATGCGTTTTTCATGCCACAGAAGTTGAATTCCTTGGGTTTATCCTGACCCCAAAGGGAGTCCGAATGGACTCACGGAAGGTGGACGCAATCCTTAAGTGGCCATCACCAAGTTCAGTTAAAGGAGTACAAAGCATGCTCAGCTTTGCCAATTTCTACCGCAAATTCATCCCAGATTTTTCACATGTCGTACATCCCATCACAGCACTCTTGCGAAAAAATAAATGCTTTATGTGGACTGAAGAAGCTGAAAATGCCTTCCAAGAGCTGAAAGCGAAATTCACGTCTGCACCTGTGCTAAAGCACCCGCGCCCTGAACTTCCATACATAGTAGTGGAAACTGATGCATCCAGTCTAGCCATGGGAGCTGTCCTGTCTCAAAAGGACCCTGAATCTGGCCAGCTTCATCCAGTAGCATTTTGGTCCAGAAAGTTCTCGGCACCCGAGTTAAACTATGTGGTTCACCGACAAGGAGTTATTAGCCATTAAATCCGCCTTCAAGGCTTGGGGGCACTATCTTCTCGGTGCCAGGCATACCATTACTGTGATCACCGGAACTTACAGTTTTTAAAAACAGCCAAGGTCCAATCGTCACGTCAACTCCGATGGGCATTGTTCTTTGCCAAGATCGATTTCGTGATAACCTATCGACCATGTTGTAAGAATGGTAAAGCAGACCCCTTATCCCGCATAGGGATGAGAGAGGCAGAAGTGAACCCAGAACCAGTACCTATAATTTCCGAACAAAGGATTCTTGGCATGACTACTCTACAGACACTAGAGGACATTCAGGTAAAGATCCAGCAACTCTTTGATCCTACAGCCTTGCAGGACTGGGTAAAGGAAGGCCCGGACTACTCTGTCACCAATGATCTGCCTTATTACCAAGGGCGGCTATTTCTGCCACACAAGGAACTACAAGAGCTAGTCATTTCCCGTTATCATGATACCCTAATGGAGGGGCACCCAGATATTGCAAAAACTGAAGCTAAAATTAAAAGATAATTCTGGTGGCCCACCTGGCGAAAGGATATTAAATCATTTGTGATGTCTTGTGGCATTTGCGCCCAAAACAAAAGTCAAAAGAAAAAACCAGATGGACTCTTACAACCTTTAGACATTCCGCCTACACCATGGCACACCTTATCATTAGACGTTATTACCGATCTACCTACTTGTAATGGGTTTAACACCATTCTAGTTATTGTGGATCTTTTTTCCAAGATGGCCCACTTTATTCCTTTAAAAGGACTACCTTCAGCCTCAATCCTGGCCAAAAAATTCCTCAAACATTGTTCGCATACATGGATTTCCGTCTGTGTTGGTCTCTGACCGGGGCAGTCTATTTATTTCACATTTTTTGAAAAAATGCTGTCAATTGGCGCAAATCGATGTGAGTTTATCGACCAGTCACCACCCCCAGACCGATGGTCAAACGGAGAGGACCAACCAGACTCTCGAACAATACCTGCGTTGTATGTTACATCAGACGGAGAGTAATTGGAAAGACATTCTTTGGATCACCGAATATGCATACAATAATTCAGTACAGTCTGGAACTGGACAAAGCCCCTTTTATACCTTATATGGGCACCATCCTCGAACCTCAGACCTTGACTCACCCCAAGACTTAGAAATGCCCGCAGTGGACCATCTGCACGCTACGATTACACAAGCTTTTAAGGAAGCAACTACACATTTAAAACAGGCGAAAGAAAAATACAAGAAAGATGCTGATCGGCATAGAAGCAATTCTCCACAATACCAAATAGGGGACCAAGTATGGTTAGCCACAAAACATATACCTCTAAAGGGAACACGGACCTTTAACCCCAGATATTTGGGACCTTACTCTATTAAGGCCATTATCAACCCGTTGGCTGTCAAGTTCGACTTACCTGCTAATATGCGAATTCATCCCGTCTTTCATGTGTCACTTTTGAAGCCAGTACAAACAGGTACAAGACTAACCAAGCCACCAGACCCCATCCTTGTAGACGGAGAGCACGAATTTGAAGTTAAGAACATCCTGGACTCCAAGCTGATAAAGTCAAAACTTTTTTATTTAATCAACTGGAAAGGTTATGGACCACAGGAAAGGTCATGGGAACCTAGTGACCATGTTCATGCATCCCGATTGGTGAAAAAAATTCCACCGAAATTTCCCAGACAAACCGAACCCACAGGGAAGAATGACTTTAGGAGGGGCCTTGGGGGGAGTGCTGTCATGATGCCTACCCCCGGGGACCCAGACCAGGTCCAGCAACCCCGGAAGCAGGCATCAAGTTACCCCAAGCAAACCCAACAACCCCTGCTAGGGGCTATTTGGGTGCAGTCCTGGCGCCTATGGCGCCAGGCTCATATGGAGAGTCAGTCCTGGCGCCATAGGCGCCAGGCTCGTAGATTAAAACTTACATGATGCAGACCATGCTGCAAACCTACCTGATGCAGACCATGCTGCAAGAGCTCCAAGCCAAACGAGGCTTGGAAGGGACTATTTTACCTAGGGACTATTTTTTTACTCGGGTGGGGCTTGGGAGGAATACTTACCTGGGACTACTTTGAAGGCTATTTAAACCACGCCCGAAGAGCAGCACACGCTTCGTGTTATTCTGCATCCAGCAGCTTAACGCTCACCGTGCCTGCAAGTCTGCATCCAGTCTTCTGCCACGCCCGCCTCGAGTTTGGCGCTCCTAGAAAAAGGGAGAAAGAAGGAGAAAAGGTTAGAACAAGAGCAATACCTTTGATCCTTACCTGAATTCCCAATCCATCGCGCCTTCGAGCTGGAAGAAAGAAGTTATTTTATGCGTGTCGCCTCGCCTGCTGCTGCGCCACGCTAAACTCACCGGCCTTCGCAGCATCTTCACATTACACCGCATCCTCCTGCATGTTACCGCCGCACTCCGGCACCTAAGGAGAAGAAGGGAACAGCAAGGTGAGCCAAGGGAATACACAGAGGAATACCCCCCATAGACTTACCTGATTTTACCACCGGGGGTACTATTCTTCTTCACGGGTTGGCACAGCTTCCACTGCATCCTAGCCGAAGCCCGGCCCCTAAGGGGAAACAAAAGGGCAGCAAGGTGAAACAAGGGACTAACAAGGGGAACCCTCCTCACCACAAAAGACTTACCTAATTTTACCGCCGGAGGCATTATTCCCCGAGACTTCATACTTTCTCTCAGCGCCTGAATAAGGGAGAAAGCTACAGGTTACATGTGAACCTTATTTTATCGAACTGTGTTGGATAAAACAAATCCTTACCAGAACATTACCGGTTGCCACGAGGAACTCTTCAGTAGGGTCAAGCTGCAACCTGCAAGGAATCGGACAAGAGTGAAAGTCAGGCATTTGAACTCTTACGAACTACATACTTACGGCATCTTGCCGGGAATATCAGAGTCAATATTGTCCTGGAACTCACCAAAGCTTTCGAGCCAGTGAAGCAACTGGTTATCTACGCGCCCCTGCGCTCAATGCAGGATCGAGAGCTCATCTTTTCAAATCATCAGGTGAGACTATAAGAGGGAACATCCAAGGTGATCAGTGGGGAGAACAGAGCGGTGGGGGGATTTACGCTCAACTCCATGGGTGGTTAATTCCCTTTCTCCACTTGCAGAAGAATATTCCTACGGGCCAAGCAAACGAAGCTAGGTGGGCCAGTCAAGTCCGTCATCTCGGCCCTACGCGTCACATTGGTGGAGACCGCAGCAGTCCAGTCCAGATCGACGCCTCTGTAGGAGCCAGGTGAGCGTAACACTTGGGCTGTTAATGAGGTTAAAATGTCCATTGTCACTGGTATTACTTGGCAAACTAAGGATTCCTTATCATTGCGTTCAGAACTTCTGTTCACTAGGGATGCTTCTCGTTGTTATACTAAAACATTTAGGATCTCCAAATTGGGGCTAGCCGAAAGATTGCTGAACTGACTGTCTCTGTTGTTTAGGGCTGATACACCCCCAATTAATTCCTTCTTATTGAGTTACAAAGTTTCAGCAAGGATCCATTATTATCTAAAGAACAGTCATTCAAAAATGACATATCTTGTCGGTCTTCCATTTGATGTGTAGCAGCCGTCGTGTTGTTATGTTATGTGGTAGCTCTTGTGCCCTATTCAAGGGAAAATTCTCTGCTTTAGAGAGCACAGGTATTAAAATTTGCAGAATGCGCATTGCTTTTCCTGAAAAGAACCCCGATATTTCTGCTGTTGTAATTCCAAAATCGGCACACAGTTGCTACTTTCTTTTTTGCCCTTTTTCTGTCATGGGCCGTCGCATTGGTTCCTATTCACGGCATGTGGGCTACGTAATCTTTTCCCTTTTAACGTAGTTTGACCACTTAATCCCAATCTTTTTGGTTGTTTTAATCTCATTTTCCACTATAGAATTTTCAAAACAGGTGATTGATTGTTAAAATTATATTTAAAATTTGAATTAAAAACTTTAAAAATCCCACAGATCAACTTCTGTTCAAACGCTGGTGTTTGCTTTGTAACGTATTCACGTGTGCGTTTTGAGATACACTGAGATTCACTGTGTATCGTGTATACTATCGGAGTTTAAAAGAACACAATTTACATGTTCATGTCTCGTAACCCTGTTTACTTTGCTGCTGTGCAAGTTTGAATTCACAGCGGTTTTAGGCGTCACAGTCCAGGAGTGGAAGTAATCCTTTGGTGTGTGGCGGCTTCCTCCTTCCACCTACCACCAAACCAAAAACACTCTCTCCCGCTACACTGCGTATTGTCGGGGGTGTTTAACCCTTGTCGGAGCAGGCAGGGAAGCACAATAGAGAGAGGACTTCTCGATCGTGGATCACCAAGGCAGCCGGTCCTCGCCACACGCCACAAAACACTCTCTCACTTATAGGTTTTTGCTGGTACGGAGCCGACAGCAGATGTGCACGGACTGCTGTCCTTGGCTCGCCTCAACTCTGCTCCGTGGTTCACAGGGGCTATTGTAGCTGTATCTCCTCCTTCAGCACAGCATCCACTGAAAACAGACACTGCTCGACAACCACAGACTTGCTTAGATGCAAAGTGAATGCCTCACCGCTGCAGCCCCGAACACCAAACACACAGCAGCACACAGCTGTGCTCCGCTTCCAGTGGAATTTTTGTAGCTGGTGCTGTCTCTGCCTCCACTTGTAGAGACAGAAAGAGGACTTCCAAGGCATTTGCAGCAAAAAAAACGAAATTTCTCCACAGCAAAACGGCAGAAATGGCAGAAACACCTGAATGTATACAGAGGTGCTGGCGGAGTCATATTGGCTGTGAGTTGTTGTATTGGATATGATGAATTGCCCTGTGCAATGAATCTTGTGGAGTCATCACTAACTTCCCCTTAGCAATCTCTTCCCTCGGGGCCAGGGAACAGCAGCAGCTACCTGATCTGACCATGGGGGTGGCTGTATGAGGAAGGATCACGAGGGAGGAGGCAATTGGATGAGACAAGATATTCCCCCCCACCCCCGCCTTCATCTAGAGGAGGACTACATAATACCCAAGACCCTAATGGCTTATTGTCACCTTACAGTTCCATCCTGTAGTAAAAGTCAGAAACACTTTCCTGCAAATCACCATAGTCAAAACCCCACTTATGCATTAAACACTCATAAATCATATGTAACATTTTATGGTTCTGATGTATCTTTATGTAACGCTTTTGAACAACCACCTCTATGAAAACCATTTACATCTATGGAATTCAACTCCCATAAATTCTCAAGTACTGAGATGAGGAAGAGCAGGAAGGAGATCATGCAAATCAAGGGAAGCCTGAAATCTAATGTGCAGACTAGTTGTTTTGTTGGACCCAAAGTAAGCGGTACATTTAAAAATGACAGAAGTAGTACAGAACGGAACTGTTGTGCAGAAGAGAACGAGGAATCCTGAGTTGGGGCTCCTGGCCGCGAGGGGGCAGACTGGTGTGACAAGATGGAAAGCCGAGTGTGAAGGAAAGCTAGCAGTGGCGAGGCTGGAGACCGAGCAGAGACTCCAGGGACACATCTGCACTAACAAAAAGCTTTATCTGGTCCCGGAAAGCCGGTGGTTGCTCGTGGAACCACATCAGATGGTGACCTAGTGTCTGTACGATCCCGAAGGGGGAGAAACACCAACGTGGAAGCGCAAGCAAAGGCAGTGATGTAAACAAGACCCGGTGAATCTGCCTAGAGCAGAGGAGGATCCCGGGCCATTACCACGCGCACACCAGCGAATGTTTGAACTGTATGAAGTTGCAAGTGACAAAGACACCAAGCTTAGTTCATTGAAATCAAGGAAAAGCACGAGTTCAAATGCCAACAAGAAGAATGTTTGAAAACCAACGAAAAAAGGGCCACACCAATCCCCAGGCAAAACTGGTTGCATGAGATGTCAATGTGGGGGACAGTTGAAACCATAAGCAAATCTATCGAAAATCTTAGAACATTAGTACATTGAAAAGAACAGTTGAGAAGCAAAGCCTGTGAAAGGAAAAGGGGGAAGAAAGGAAACCCCTTACCTCGTGAACGTTTGCAGAATCCCTGGCAGAAGAACACCAGGCAATTGGGAAGCAAAGCCTGTGAGAGGGAAAGGACACCCCTTACTGTGTGAACTTTTGCAGAGGCCATGGCAGGGGAGTATACCAGGAACCTGAAGTTGTGTAAAGAGCTTGACATTGGTGGGGAAGATACCTGGTAGGGAAGTTTACCAGGAGATCTGAAAACCCCATAGGAGGATTCCTGACAGAGTATAACAGGCAATATGTAATAGTAAAGAAAGAAGGACTGTTGTGGAATGTATTGTATGGTTTTAAACAAAGACTACTATGGGGTTTATTGTTTAAACAATAACTTTGTGAAACCAGTACCAAAGGCACAGAGAAACTGTTGGATAAAGTGATACTTTTTGCCATCCTACCTAAAATTCCAGAGGAAAGTAACCACTCTCCCTCTGGATCCAAGGGCCTCTCCTTGGAAGGATCACACACAGGAATTGTTGGACAAAGAGACTCTTTTTGCCCTATTACACAAGAATCCAGGGGAATGGAACCATCCCCTGGGTCTAATGGTTTCCCCTTAGAACACCTTTTTGTTGTAACTATAATTATACGTTTGGTTGTCAGCACTTTTTTTATAATATTAAGTTAAAGACATTTACCTGCTCTTTTTGTTTGTTTTTAGTGTGAGGGTCAGCTTGGAATGTTCTGGACGCAAGGACTGCTTTTTAAGTTACTGACTACTTGACACAGACAGATCCATAGTTTAGTTTTCAGGTAGGTAGAATCCGCTTTAGACGGTGTCTGAGGCATTTTTCCAAACCATTTCTGTTTAATAAAATGTCTGACTTGGAGAATAACATACCTTTGTGTCGGCCTCCCATTTTCGACTCCTCACACCTACCACTACACATTTGATTGCCAAGGCATGGATGATTTTATGTGAAAGGGCAGCTCATAAACGTAACCTGAAGTTGAGGATGGATGAGTTGTGCTGGAGTTGTGGAGGAGATAGAGGTACCCTATTGCATCTACTTTGGGACTGCTTGAGAGTAAAAGAACTTTGGAGTTCTGATATGGTTTTCGGTATAGTTCTGCAAAGATCGGCGGCAAATGTGATCTTGCTTCTACATCGAGAGAGGTGTGTGAATACTAGGAAACAATATTTGGATAGATAAAGCTGTGATTGTGGCAATTAAGCTAATCCTTAGGGTCTGGAAGACTAGAAAAAAACCTACTGTTGAGGACTGGTTGGTGGAGTTACAAATGTTGTCCAAGTATGAAAAAATGTCAATGAAGGATAAAGGTAAAGAGGATAATTATCTTTCGTTATGGGGGCCATTTAATACCCTGTACGAATCAAGAAACGGAATGATGGTGGGGAAGTGAGAGAGAGGAGTGAGAGCCACCCCTTTTTCTTTTTTTCCTTTCCTTTTCTTTTGTTATGTTTTCTCTTTTCTTCTACCTCTACCTCTGTTGTTTATTGTGATGTTTTATGTGTGTTGGTGTGGATTTTATAGTTGCTTTGTTATTGCTGTTGCATAGGATGGTAGTATATTAGAATTATTAGTGTGAGGGCGTTTTAGGATCTAGATATAGGCTTATAATGTTAATATATTGTTATTGAACTAAACAGTGTCATTGTAATTCAAGGAAACCTATGTGCTGGAGTTATATTTTGTTGAAAATCTAATGAAAAGATATTACAAAAAAATAAATAAACATAACCTACAGTGAAGATGAAGACTGTTCACAGGCAGGACGCTGCCAGTGTCCTTGGGGCTTACAAGGTGACATGGTGAATATGTCATGAAGTGAAAATCTGATCTGCTCTGGTACTTGCATGAATGGAGTCATGTTTCTGTCTTCTCCTGCATTTTCTGTATTATGGTGAGGGATTGGGTTTTCTATGATTTCACTGGAGTCCTGTTCCTCATAATTATTGGTTTGTAGGGTGGCCTCCTGTGTAGTGTTTCCTATGTCTAGTATGGCTGAATATACAGTCTTTGAGAACAGCCCTGTGTTTTGCTTCCATGGTATTGGGGCCCTCTGCGTGCACGATACACGTTTCAGAAAGCAACGTAGAGTGACGGTCTTGTGCTATGCCATCGATGACGTGACCATGCTCTACACTTCATCCAGGAAGTTATCTGCAGAGAAAGCAGCTGATCCTTCGCGTAGCAGTGAGTCCGCTGCAGGTACGCTACTTAGTTTTGTCCTACTTGCTCCTGTTGTCCTTCCTTGTCCTTGCCTCCCTTGTCTTCCGTTCATCCTGTATTTGCTTTCTCGCTTTCTTTGTTCCCTCTGGTTGCTTCAATCTCGCTCATGATACCTCACTGTCCTTTCTGGATCCTCTGCTCTTCGATCATCATTCAACAGGGGTTTTATTCCCCAAAATCCCCCCCCACCAATGAGCTATCATCTGGGAAGGGTCAGCTGGGCGACCTGTACCCATATAGTCTCCAGGCTGGCCTCCCGCAGGGGTAGGCCTTACCTCTTCACACCCAGGAAGACCCATCAAACACACACCCAGAAGACGTCTGGACAAAGTTCAATAGAAGGCGAGCCAATTGTGGGCTGAAGTATATGCAGCCTTATTGTGTGAATCAGTTGGTTTTTGATCAAGGTTTCTTTCATATTCCTCCATCTGCAATGGTGTTTTACCAGTCATGGTTTGATCACGTGGTCTCTGTTCGATGTCAGTTTGGGGACCTGTTTTTAGGCAGTTGCGCTTGCCTAGTTGGCTCTCACTTCCTGACATGGCGAAGGACCTATTTTGTGATTCACTTGGTTGCCACTATGTCTTCCCACCAGATACATTGTTTTTTTTGGTCTCCCACCATGGTTTCATTAACAATTGACATGCTCTGATCCTGCTCAGTGATGGAGGAGGACCCAGGTGTGTTCTTCTGTACCATGGAAACCTTGTGTTTGGTGGCAATCCTGTTCCGGATCAGTGTTTTGGTGGTTGACTGTTTTCTTAACTCTTATACTGTGATCTTCCCTGTGCTTATTGTCCTGTCTCTGTCTTCAAATGCTGACCTGATTAGGCCAGGTTCCATATGTAGACACTGCTGGTCCTTCCTGGTGCTCTTCTTCTCCATTTGTCTTCTAGGGAAGGTTATCTGGACAGCTGGGCAGTTCCTAATGTATTCCCGTCCGGGCATCGGAATGTGCGTTCCCATTGGGGGCTTGCTAGTGATTGGTGTTGGTACACAGGTATGCATGGCCTAATCTAAGGCTTCTGTCTTGGGCCTTCTCCAAGGAGATGCTCCTGTCTGGCTATTGTCGAGGCTGTCTATACTGATCAGGCGGTTCATTTTGTACCCATAGGGGATCATAGGTGTGGGGAGGGCTGCACTTAATTGGAATGGGTTGGCACCCTTCCTTTTCTTCCTGGGATTGAGTGAATAGGCCATTTCAGGTAAGCCACGCTTGCTAAGGTGACACTCAGTATGTATACATGGAAGTTCACTTACTGTTCATAGCCACTGAGCAATGCAGTATGGTTAGGCAAATTAACTCAAAAGCATGCTTTTTGCGGCAGTTAATTGTGTTGATCATATAGGGCAATTTTATTTTATTCATAGCTTTATCAACCCAAGACAGACAGCTTTGAAGGATGCAGACAACCACATAAACCTTTAACTCTCATTAGGGATCATCAGTGCTGTATAGTCTGACATCCTTATGTTTAGCAAACACCATAAAACCATCAACATTATGGCGGGTTTAAGTGGCGCTGTGGCATGTGGCCTTTACTTCTGTCATGTTTCAGATTGATTTCATTTTTCTCACGGTTTTGCAAACCCACCATAACATTGATGGTGGTTGTTTTATATACATGTTAACTGCTATGTTAGTCTTGTTGTCAGGTTTTGGGGTTTTCAATGGTACTGTGGTTCACTTCCATATGGGATTTCGTTTTCTGCTCACTGTGGAGTGGATGCCCTTGGATTTCTCCTCGATTGATGGGTTGGGTTTTGTCTTGGGCAGAGCCAATTTTGCAATTTGGGTCCCTGAGTTGTGCTCTGTGTTTTTTGCATTGTTCTGCTTTTGGTGGATTTAGACAGCAGGGCTCTGCATTATGACCCCAATTTAGGGCAAATGTATGGCACCTCATAGTTGAGCCACAACATGTTAGGCCATGCTAATAGCTTGATAGTTGAATTATTTCTCCTTTTGTATCGTTCAGTACCCCTTTACAGTGTGTTCATTTGGTTGGACACACTCGGCATCTGTTTTATTTCTTTCTGCTCTTATGCCTTGAAGTGAGGATGGAATAACATGAATAAGTAATGGAACACGGAAGAGGGCCAGGAGGTGAGGCCTTGATACGTGGGGTGGCCACTTACTCTTGGTCCTACACTTCCTTGCCCCATTACTTACATCCCTTTCTCCTTCTCATGGTTGGCTTGGGTACAGACATGTGGTGAGAGAGGGCAAGTACTCCTTTATGGAAGTCAGGTGACTGAGAGCAGTTTGAATTAAGAGGAGCAACATGGGGTGTGTCAGTCAGGGGGGATTTGGAATCCTCCAATAAGTAAATAATTGGGCAAGGAAGAGTAGGACCAGACATTATGGCGCTTAGTACACATAATCAAACCACAAACAAGTGACTGTGAATACCAGAGCAGTCTCCATTTGCATTTAGAAATGAAGATGGGAGACTTCTAATTTTATTTGTTTCTCTGATTTCAAATAAAGAACAACAAAGCCATATTTTTATAAGAGAAAATTCTTATTTATGACAAAGGTTTGCTTTATTCTGTCACCAAACCATTTTCTTGATGGCGCTCAGTGAGCATTATAGAGCCGGAAGATCTGAGGAGTAATGTCGGGCAGTGTTTTTTGATTTTTTTTTTTTGTGTGTAGTTGCTGCAACTAGAATGGCCCAACTCCCCAACAGACATGATGGATAGAGCAAAGGCTTTATAGTCAAATGTCACTTGGCGAGGAATCCAATATAGAGACTTACATCCCAATGTAATGTGGTCTTTATATGTAAGACCATGAATTCATCTTACTGCCTTATTCTGTATTAATTGCATTTGGTGTAACAAGAAGGATGCGAGTTCCCATGATAGACATTACTGTAGTCCAGGTGGGAAAATACCCGACCTTTAGTCACACCATTCGGAAAGGTAGGCTTCTCTTGATCATATGTATGTGGTAAAATGATCTTTTAGTGAGTTTGTGTGGTTCTTGGGCGAAGGGAAGTGGACCATAAAAAAATAGATACAGCTCCTTGGCTGTCCTAACAGGGGTGCGTTCCATCGGGCTAGGCCATGTCAATGGGAGGTTTCCAATCGGAGTCCAACCAGAGGGGATTATCTCTGTTTTAGATGCATTCTGACTCAGACTATTGTCTGTCGCCCAATCCTGGAAGTGGAAGAGGCAAGAAGCAATGGTATTGTGAGCTAGAAGAGGACACACTAGTCTGAAAAGGACCTGTGCGTCTTCTGCATACATTTGAAAAGCCTAGGAGAAAGGAGCAATGGGGACCGCTAATTCCTTTATGTGGGCATTCATGAGTCAAGAGGATAACTGAGGCACAAGTCTAAGAGAGATAGGCCCTCATTACAAGTGAGGCGGTGGACCATGGTGCTATTAGCACCATGGTCCATGCCATGATTCCGCCATGGTGGATGGCGGAATTACCGCCCCATTCCAAGGTGAGTGGGGCGGTAATTCCCCATTCACCATTTGCCCTTCCCCATTCCCATTTTTGCCCCATAGGGCATAATGGGGATGGGGAAGGCGCTAATTATGGCACCGTAAATTACGGTGCCGTAATTAGCACCAAGGTCGCTTAGCGCCTTGGACTTTAACGCCTGCAAAAAGCAGGCGTTAAAGTGTGAATCAGGCGTTAAGGGTTAACGGCGCCGACGGCGCCGTTAAACCCTTAACGCCTGACTTGTAATGAGGGCAATAGAGTCCAGTTACTTGGGACTCTCTGTTTTACAGAAGGAGCAGTCAATTTATCTGGGAATACATCCTTTAACTCACAAACAGGATTCCAGACACTTGATGTAGAATGTTGTGGTTCAAAGTATCCAAAGTGCTGACAGATATAATAGGATAGGTATAACCAAGCTTTGTTCTCTGCGCCTGGATGCCCACGGGCTTTGGCGCAATACAAACAAAATAACAACATAACAGCAAGAGTTCATCTTTCAGGACTAGGGACACATTCTGTGCCTCTAGCTGGTCTAAATCCTGACTGGTGATCATCAAGAAGGTTCAAGGATTCAGTGTGTTCTAGAAGTTGGAAGCTAACAATTTTTTCAATGATCTTTCTAATAAAAGGAATCTTGGTGATGGGGCAATAATTGGCCATGGTCTCTGGGTCATGTATAGTTTTTTTGATGAGCAGGGGGAACGGGTAGCCCCTATGTTCGAAGGAATGTTAATTATGGCTGTCAAAACACAGGTACAAGGAAGGTCATGTTTTCTTTTAAAGTGGCCACAGGTTACAGGAAACTTTGTTCTAAAGATTCATTCATTTTTCTGACTGCTTTGATGTTCTCAGTGGGGTGATGGTGTGACAGAGGAAATACTGAACATGGACTTTATTTACTGGAGCAAAGCGTCAGAGGGTCTAGACAGACCTCTTATGTTAAATTTGATAGTTATGATGTTGACTTGGAAGAACAAGGACAGACTTGTCTGTCAGCTGTTGTGATGCACTAGTACTAGTAACAGAGTCATGTTCAGATCTGCTTCCTGCTAAGCCTGTACATACCTTTCTCTTTATCACTGTAAATATGTAACACTGTAACTCTATATAACACTGTAATGTTTTGTAACACTGTAAGCTTTGCATATTCTATTTACTGCGCCCGGTTACCCTTGGGTCTGGCGCGCATTACAAATAAATAAACAAACAAACAAACAAACTAGTGTTGGCAGGAGGATTTCTAAGTTACTTGCATATCTGGAAGACTTCAACCAAAGGGTCGGTGGCCCCAGTGATATTATCACAGAGGAATGCTTTATTTTCTCCTCACATGGTCTCATACTACCTTCTTAGATTTCTATGGTATTTCTGTTTATCTGTCACATCATGTGTTTTCTGCCAGCATTATTCAAGTGCATGTTTTTCATGTATTTGGCAGGGCCAAGGCTGTGTGTTTATGGGGAGTGGGGTGATGCAAGTGTCTGAAAATGTTTTAGAGGAGTTTCTTTTCATAGGACGCACCAAAATAACACCTATGTCTTGCTTTCGTTTCATAGCATGCAACTCTTTCTAAACGAAGAGCAGGTTGGAAGAAAGGAAGGCTAAGACACATATGGGTCAGGGAGGTGGGCCAAATATTGACATTGAGGGTGTTGTAGAACCTCAAAAGAGAGCTGTGCGCCTGTTTGCAAGTAGGCCAAGCAAATATGGAGTCTCCCGTGATGACAATGTTATTCGAGGTAGCCTATAGAGAAGAGACAAAATCGTCCCATTCTTGGTGAAGTGGAACGAATCCCCTGGGGCCTTAAATAACCACTACTGCCTTGCTGTCAATGGGGTGGATGGTGCATTTACAGGCTATGCTTTTACAGGAAGAGGTAGTGTTGCAAGTGATGCTAGTCTTGGGGAGGTATCCATGGGAGGTCAGGGCAACCCTTCTGCTAGGTTTAGAGTTTTTCTTGTAACATGGATTTAGTATCCTGGTGCGATGAGGGTGTTTACGATTTGTGGTGTAGCTGTCCACGAACCATGGTTTAGTGTTTCCCATAAAGTCAAAATAATACTGTTCCATTAGGTCATACATGTTCGAAGCATTTATTAATAGTGCCAATATTTAAGAAAGGCTTAGGTACAATCCGCTTGATAAGCAGTATTTATTTATTTTGTTCACATTTGTATGGCATGTAACAACCGGGAGGCATTGTGGCGCAGTTACAGACAGCATGCTTAGTTACATAGTACACAGGAAAATTATGTGGTATATGCAGATATGGAAGCGGTATGGAAGTCCTCACATTCGGGTCATTGTCCACTATGCAGGCAGGATGTTTCTTTGGCCAGTGGTGATGGAGGGATGGGTAGACGACTCTTACAATTCCCAGTCACAAAGTTTGAAGGTCGCATAAGGGGACTAAGTGGGAGGGGGGAATCTGGTAACTGCTATTGTTGCTGCAAAAGTAAATGCATCATAATGGTTCACTTATTGTAGACACTAATCACCAGCTTCATATAGTTAAGGGAGACACGGATGACATTCTATCTGTAGTCCATATTGATTTCCTTGGTACTCGTAGTTGTACGTTTGGCTAACAGATGTCTCTGCCAGGTGTGATGGATTGGTTTAAATAGAATGGTCTCAGTTAGCGTTTGTCTTGAGACCATGTTAATATTGGGTCGATTTAACAACTTTTTTTCTGGCTTGTTTGGGGGTACATTCTGGATAATGGTGTGGCAGTGTTATAGGGGCGGTATATTAGTCATGGCAACAGTAAAAGGTGACTTTGGAAGGGTGGAAGTCTAGGGTTACAAGGACAGTGAAATTAGGAGACCACCAGGACAAGGGCGAAATCCCAAGAATGACAAGGGCCTAATTATAAGTTAGATGATTACTATTATTTCATACTCTGCCAGTTCACCACTGAAGTGGTCTCAAAAGTTTGTAAACCTTGTTGAGTTAAGGAGAATTCAGGCTCTCCTAGGGACTCTGGCCACTAGTCTGCTCAAAGGCACTGATAGAGCGATAATAGAGTGTGTTGTGGCTGGAATTATGTTTATTTGAAAAAGGGAAGGGGTTTGTGAGCTAGTGCTGGAAGAAAGGAGTTGAGCTGTTGAGTGTATATGTAAAGTTTGGGTGTTTGAAGGGCTTGAGAGCTGCTCAGGAAAAATCAAAGGATGAGATCATGGTAAAACGTGCAGTTATTCCAAATAGTATAAATATTGTTTTGATGTCTCTTGTTTCAGTGTGAATATAGAGGTCTCCCTTTTTTATAGATAAATGTATTTCCGTATACCACCTGTTTTATAACACTGCATGAGAATATTTTTTTTTTACCCTGATACCCCGAAATATCCACCTGTGTGTATTACCTGGAGGTACTACTGCCACTTTCCTTTTCCACACACTGAAGGGCAGTGGAAAGAATCTCACTCCGTCGATCTTGCCCTTCTCTTCACCCCTCCTGTGGCTGGTCTTTGTTCTCAGCTAGAATGCTAGTGATCTTGTTGTATCCATCTGTGTCTATCCATGCTGCCTTCTCCTGCTCTTTAATCATATTCTGTCTCCCCCCTCTGAATTTGCTAACTCAAGTGGCACAGCGAGTAGAGCGCTCGCTTTGACATCCGTGCAGAGCCTGCGAATGCAGGTTCGAATCCCGGCAGCGCCAAACTCAGCGTTTCATCCTTCTGAGGTCGATAAATGAGCACCACACACCGTGGGTAATAATAAGCAGCGCTCCGATACCTGAGGGTTCGTAGCGCTATATAAATGCCAAATTATTATTATTAACTACTAAGGTCTCTCTTATGCACCCCCTCTTGCTCGCACACGGACCTTCTTCCTTCTCCTCCACTATCCTCATTAACATCCTTCTCTCCCTTCTCAGACTCTTGACACTGCTTCCTTCCTAACACAAGCTGACCCAACTGCCTCTCTGTTTGATCCTCCGCCCTCTTCTCTGCTCCCATGAGTCTATCTCTTGTTTATCCCCTACCAACCTTTGTAACCAACCAAAAATCCCTTTTCAGCCTTTCCAACTCTCTTAGTTTGCTTCTGCTTTCAAGCACACAAATATTCTTCATATTCAGAACGCCTCTCTTGTACCTACTCTTCCTGTGAATTTCCATCGCTTTTTGCTCCCGCCTTTCCTCTCTTAAGAACTTGAATGCATTGTCTATGCATAAGTCTCTCCCTTTTTGGATTAACAGTCCCCCCTCTACCTTTTCAAGTCTGGATTCTGTTCTTCTATATGGAAATTGCCATTCTTATCCTCCCTAACTCTGCTCTCTGTCCATCATGCCAAGCTAACTATAATCTACTCTTCTTCGCTTAGACCCATCTGTCACACTTGACATTGTCGATCATCATACTCTACTTGCCACGCCCTCCTCCCTTGGGTTCTCGGGCTCTGTCTTTCAATGGTTCTGCTCCTACCTCAAACATAAGATCTATTCTTTCTCTTGGGCTTGCGACATTTCCTCCTCACTACCTCTTGAGTTTGGGGCTCCCCACGTTTTTTGTTCTAGGCCCCTTCCTCGTCTCTCCCTAACTATGAAATGTTGAAAAGAACATTAGAGCAGCGCGTGGAATCTCGCTTTAACAGATTTTATGACACGGCACACCGCAGCCATGGACTTCTTCCACTGAACATGAAGGTGGCGCGCACTTCAAAAAAAACTTTTTGAGAAGACACCCAACCCGTCTCGCACCCACCTTAACAAATACCCTGTGTCACAATGGCCCATGAACCAGGCCGGTGGGTAACAGTGAAATATTGATTTATTTTTATAATTCGAATGAAAATCAGAGCAAAACAAAATGTAGGGCAGCAGCCACCACAGTGTGGCAATACAATTGCAAAGTTTTATAATGCAGTTAATTCAGCTTTCAACATAAGATACCTACACCTTTAATAGAAATGGAAACAATCACTTTTCTTCTCAATCACAGATTTTAAGGACTACAATTGTTAAAGAAAGGCACTTGTCATAAAGTGGTTGGGTTCGAATTGCAACCAGCTCATCGTGAATCTCTTTATAGCTGAATTCATTTATTTAATTCAAATGATACTAAGGAATTACACAAATAACTGAGAGAAAAAAAAAAGAAATATGCTAACTGATGTAGACTAACACAGATCCTCCTAAGGACAGGGTACACAGAGTATACTGGCAATTTGGGATATGACTAGAGTTTTTATGGGATTTTAATAGGTTTTGAACAGGATGCAAGATGAAAGAGTGAGATAAGCAGTTTTTGAGTGTTGGGTGATAGGATACTTACAAGGCAAGCTTGTGCTTGGTAATTTGGACAGCCAGCAAGGTCTCTGGACAGCAGAGCCAAGGATATGGTCACTAGCAGCGGCGTCAAGAGATCTGGTCACTGTGGACAGCAGGATGGGTCAGCTGGGCAGAAGGTTTGGTCACTGGATTCTCATAAAAGGGATCGGCAACCTTTCTTCCTTTCTCCCTGGATTATTGGGTATGCCTTGATCTGGATAGGTGGTTCTGCCTGGATCTGGATAGTGGGATGTATCTCTGCTTTCCTGGATCTTGGGGTCTGGTTTTCAGTTGCTTGTCCCTAGTGTTTCCCTGTCTCCCCCTTATATAGGCAAAGTGACATCAGAGAATTTTACAATCTGGGCAGAAATACTCTGGACTTACCCCTTGAATGGGATAGGCCAGGCTACGGGTGTCCCCTCCTCCCTCCGGGCTGATTGGTTCAGGGGAAGTGACATTAGTTAATGTGTGTGCAATTAATGACCCCTTTTGTCTCACAAGCCTATTCTATTTTACAAAAGCTATGGAAGAAAACTTCCATATTTACACTAGTCACACTCATAAAAATCAGATAGGCAGATCCCATATTTCACAAGGAATTGAAACATCTGATCGCCAACTCTGTGCGAGGTAGCAACGCCTTTGGGCACAATTCCGTAATTTTTAGGAAAAATATAATATTTACAGTTCTGCAAATGGCCACACATATACATACTAGTATTTGGCATATTGCCATCAAGTTTAATGTATGTGCCATTTATGCTTCACCAAGAAAGGCATTTCTCTTGCCATTCCAGTTCACCACATGCCAAAAAGCTGCACATGGTCTCATTGTGCTTGTCCAAAATTCACATGAAAACTTTCATAATATCACATTGTTGCTTAGTCAGATGATGGGGAAAATGTCTTAAAGTATAATGTCCTTATTTGTCAATGAGGTAGATTTGCCCTTGATGTGGGCGGTACTACAAATCCCCACAGCAACTGTCTCTGCCAAGCTTGGCTGGCAACAAAGAACTTTTATGATGTCTTTTGAAGTTGTGGACAATTCCCCCTTCAGAGGGATGCTTGAGGAAATCGCACCGCACTGTTATGCCCAGCCCAACCGGCCTCCTTTGTTCATTCTGGCAGGGCTGCTGGCCAGTCTGACGAGGTTGTGAACTTCCACACCTCTGGGACTTTCATGTACCCATGGGGGGCTGGTTCACAATTCTGTTCCCATGTGTGACAGGGCACCTTTGAAGTAAGTGCCCGCCAAACCTGTTCTGCTGGTTTCCCAAGTTTTTTTTCTTTTCTTTCTTTCAACAGAAACCAAGTCTCTTTGGGCATAAATATAATGTACGTTTTAGAGCAAGAACCCCATCCTCACATATTTAATCCCATTTTTGTTTGAGCACAGTCTTTAATTGTCTTTCATTTTGAAACAGCATTAACCTGCTTTGCAAAAAGCACTGTTTTACACCTGGGTTGATTTTTCTTGGATGTCACTTTACAAATGCGGTTTGTGCTGCACACAGTTTCACTTCACTCAATCTTCTGTAAGTCTTTTATAGATGCGGTCAGTTTCTGAACACGGAGAGATATATTTCCAAGCATCTCTTTGAAACTGACATGGGGAAAAAGAAACACTGCATCATTTCTTTCATTTACTGTGGTTGGCACGCAATGGTTGATAGCAAAAAAAAAAACCACAAGCCGTGTTCATTGGAAGACCGCATTCTTTGCCTTTCAAGTGATTTCCCAGTACATCAGCTGTTCTGGAAATGTATTTGCCTCATTTCTTGATGCTCAGCAGAAATAAAGCATGCCAGGGTAGGTTTCCATGAAGGGCACGACTTTTGTGATGTTTTAAAATGAAATCAAGCGCTAAGTCCTGAATGCAGGTCCTTTCCTTGTGCAGCTTGGAGTCTTTAAATGACAGACCAGCAACGCAGAGCCATTCTCCCAGGATTCCCATTAAGGAAAACAAAATGCAGCCATTCTTGGAGTGGCTGTATTTAAATCTTGCCCCACATCTGCTAAGCAGCCAAAAGCACAGCCGTTTTTGGGTGAATGTTGAAATGCAGTTTTGTGATGAACGGAATTTCTGTTGGGGCTTGTAAATGTACCCCACATCTCTCTCTGCTCTAATCTTTCAATCTTTCACTCCACTTTGACACCTGCAAGTCCCAGATTTTTCTTTCTTTTCCTTCCTTTTATGTCTTTCCCCAGACCACTCTTTCTAACTCTGCCATTCATTCCTGGATGAACTCCCACTTTCTTCACCTCAACACTGCCAAAACCTAAGTGATGCGATGTTCTTTCAGTCACATCTCTACCCCTACTTTCCCTGCTGTTTCCTTCCTTCCCTGCCGGATTTTAACTCCTGCTAGTAATATTAGCCTTATTTTGGATCCCTCTCCTTTTGTATACATATCTTTAATACTGCCTGCATTGGTCACGTCCATCTTTTTAATATTCACAAAGTTCACCCCATCCTTTCTTGTAATGCTACTAGGCTTCTCATGTTCTCTTTTTTTTCTTCTAACTTTACTATTATTCTGCGCTCTTAGTCCGTCTCACTGCTTCTCATCTGCCCCTTTTCACTGTTTTAAACAGTGGCTTTGCCAAGCCATGACTTTCTCCATGTATTGCACAATTTACAGTTTGCCAAATAATGTTAAATTAATTTGCCAGTCCTTGACGTCTTCATTTTCCATCTAGTGCGTTTTAATTTACCAGTCATAGTAGGGCTTGTCAAATGTATAGGTTGACGAATAGACGGAACATTAGTACATATTCCGGATGGGAAACTTGGTAAAAATATGCTATGTGTATTCAAATGTGTTGTATGAATCTGCATTTTGACTTCTGTGCCTCTTCTCTCGTAGAGCGCATTAACGTCTCCCTCGTTTCCTTCTTACTCTTCGATGCAGGTCACAGGGCTGGCTCACCAATTGGCTGCCCGCCTGGCGACCAACCTCCATGTCTCAGCTGAAAGCCGTGGAGACACGTATACTTCAGTGTAAGTGCCCCTATCTCACCAAGCTATTATAACAAAGGAAGTAATGTTGGGATTTGGGTAAAGGGCCTTTTTAGGTGAACCTTGGGGATGGGGAATTATATGCTGGGGGAAAACAAGACCTTGATTTGTGGAAATGGGGGACAGAACAGCAGCGGGCCAGTCTTGTCTTTCGTTAGTTTTTCCTTTTATTATTTTCCATTTGTTTTTCTATTGTTGTTTTTATTATTGTTAATTTTCTTAATACATTCTCTGAGGAATTTCATTTACATTTCTTATTAAAATCTTTCATGCATATCTCTGAGACTTGGTGTCAGTATCCTACAGGGCAGTACTCTGGGCTCCTGAAAACATGTCACTGATATCATGGCAGGATGTTAGGTTTCTTGAAATATGTCCCATTGTGATGTTGAGATCCTGAAGATATATTGGCCCTGTTCTGCGGTCCCATCCGGCTTCAAGTTCCCACAGCGGCTGCAGCAGTCTGCTGTCATGCTTCTTGTGTGATATTATTGCCTCTGTATGAAATTATTATTCCCCCAGGTGCGACGAACGCTTTGCTAATATTTTCAATTGTTTGTTCATTTTGCACACATTTACACTAGCGATTTGGTGAAAGAGTATGTTTTTTCTGTTCCAAAATCCTCAAAACATACAGATTCCATTAGCATGGAAAATGGCATCTAAACATTGCATTGGGTTATTAGATTACCAGTCCCTCTAATAGGGTACAATTTAAACACTTCCAATACATGAAACTCCATACATCCTATCATCGCCTGCTATCATGTCTCAGTCTTGTTAAGATATGTTAGCGCAGTGTAGACTGTATGCTAGTTATGTTGCTTTTTTACTTTTAACCAATAATGCCCCTTTTGGACGGTCATACCAGCGGCAGCAGCCTTCAAATCCGGTTCTCCAAGGTCCTTTAACGATGGTCCCTGGTCGTTACCACACAATATGACCTAGAGGATGGGGTATTGTTGGTATTGGGACCCTTGGGACAAACCCACACAGTGTTAGGCGCCTGTACAAGTAAAAAGGCATGGGCTATGGCAAGCGTGCGACTGGTGGAGTCTGTACTTGAAAAAAATTGCCTATCATGGAAAAGGAATGTGTGGTTCTGAGCTGAGCACCACTTCCATTCCCAAGGCCAGTGTGGGGAGGTAGCGGTGTGAGGAAGCAGACTGGACCTTGCAGTGTGTCCCTAGAATGCAGCATGTAGGTGAGCTGGAGGTAAGGAGATGCATGTGGCAGGGGCGGGTGGGAGAGAGTGGATAAGAGGTCCACGAGTCTGTGGCTGGGACGAACAAAGGTATGTCCAAGGTATGCAGTGCCAACCAGATTGTATCTATAATGAAAACCTGCATTCTTCACCCCCTGATTGGCAGCCGCACATTCCCTCGGTGCTAATTATCAATACAGAACTTCAGTACATAAATGTAAAGAAAAGAAAACAGGATGGCAACCTCCTAATATGGGTCTGGTTAGGTTCTCTGATGTCCCTGTAGTGGTGCCACGGTCTAATGTTGGGTTTCTGAATTTATATTGCAGCCTTATGACTGGTCTCGTCAGCAGTACCACCGTCTTTAGCCAGGATCCAGTGACTAATGCGTCTACCTAATGTTAAGTTCTTATAGGAATGACACAGGCTGAAATCAGGCCTCTGGAATTGTGTTTGAGTCAGATGTCAGGTTCTGAGAGTGATGCTAATCTGGTTTTACATATTTCCCTCACCTTATTGTCTCTGTTTCTCTCCATAGGCATCCAGAACAAGTTCTCTTCTCGCTTTGTTTCCCTACCAGACCAGAACAAGATATGGACTGTCACCCTGAGTCCCGAGCAGAACAAGAAGACCCCTCTGGTGATGCTGCACGGCTTTGGAGGTGGAGTAGGTCTCTGGATCCAGAACATGGACTCCCTCAGCTCCCAGCGAACCCTCCATGCCTTTGACCTTCTAGGTTTTGGGCGCAGTTCCAGGCCAAAATTTCCCCAGGACCCTGAAGGTGCTGAAGATGCGTTTGTGTCATCGATTGAGAAATGGCGGGAAGAGATGGGCATTGGGGATATGATCCTCTTGGGTCATAGCATGGGGGGCTTCCTGGCTGCTGCCTACAGCATCAAATACCCAGACAGGTGAGATGTAGAAATAGTACCATCTGGTCAAATGTTCTGAAGACATTTGCGTGCGTGGCTGATGGTTGTTTCAATATGTCTATATCTAACCTTAATTTATATTTTCACCATGTAAGTGGTTGCATCTGCATGACCAGATATGCTCAAGGCATTGTAAGGGAAGGTCCAGCTCATTACGTTGTGCAATCGAGAAAGTGGTAGCATTCTCTTTTCACCTTCACAGAATCAATTTCGGCTACACTCGTTTGTTTGATTCCCCATTCTGATTCCCTCTTTTGGGCAATGGGGTATTATTAGTGATTTGCAGAAACTCTGCATTGTGGGCTATGGAGTGGTGACACTAGCTTGTGTAGGTCCTTGTTGAGTTCTAGTGTGAGGTTCTGGGGTGGTACCAGAGTCAAGCAGATGTCAGTGTGTGGGCAGCTACCTCAGAATGTTCCTTTCACTTTGATAGGTTTCCCATCAAATAGTTTAACATGTATCTGTTCGTTGTAACATTGCACCAGGAACATATCCTTGTCCCTTGCTGGCTAACGTAGGTCTTTGTTGTAAAGAGATATCTTTGAATATAGCTGTGTGTGGCTTTATGCGCTTTTTATAGGTCACATATTTTTACCAAATCAAACCGATTAAGTGTCCGGGGCGGTAAAAAGCCCATCAACATTAACAAGTCACCTACACCACAAAAGGCATTTAAGATGTTTAACCATGAATAATTAGTCATTATTTTATATAAACAAGAAAGAAAGATTATCCCTTTCTGTAATATCATAAAGCAGCCCCCACACATTATTAAGGCAATTGCACTGGTGAGTATTGCTCCTTACCCGTCTCCTGTGTAACTGCTGCAAGGCCTTGCTTGAACCCATCATCATCCGCATCAAAACTCTTTTCTAAGAGGTGGTGGCCAGTGGTTCTATGGACCTGGGTTGCAGCACTGTATGTTGAAGGGTGATGCACCACAGGTAGTTTCTAAATGGCCATTCGTAGCCTACCTCCAGATCCGTGGGTAGTGCCAGGTATTTCAGTTCTTTTTTTTTTCAAAATGGAGGTGAACATGTTATCCCCTGTTAGCATCCCGAATTCTGTGAAGTTTGTTCAGCTTTCTCTGGATATGGATTTATGAGGAACTGGTGTGTATTCCTCCAGCTACGTAAGTCAGGTAGTGTTTGGTCTTCGTAGATACACGTGGTACTGTATTGTCAAAGTGATTTTTGGTGTACAGCGTTTCTGCTATAGGTTTGTTAGGTCATCGTGGATTATCAGGAATTGTTGGGGGTCAGAGAGTAGTTTTGGTGTGGTCACCTTTGCTTTTTCTTACTTTGAATGTTTGGTGCAGCAGGCACTTCTGGAGGAGAGTGGGGAGTGGCTCCCGCACGGTTTGGACAGGCTCTCTACTTTCCTATTACATATAGATCAGTTGGCAAGGAAGGTTCCAAAAAGTAGCCAGGGAGCCCACATAGATTCCTAACATGTGTGACTAGAACCTTATAATGGTTGGGTTCAAAGTAAGCTTCGTAATTGAAGGGGACAATAGAAGGCACCACTCGAATCCAGAACACATCATCGGCCACTTGCAGGGTGGCTGTTTCCATGCTGAAGGTCACTCTTAATTGAGGTCTAAGAAGTGGATTATTCTTTACTAGAGCTAAGGTTGAGCTGCTTGGCATCATTCCCTCCATGTGCCTAAATAAATATGCATATCTCACGCTGAGAAGTCTACACTAAGGAGTCCAGATATGCCGTTTTATGTCTAGCTGCTGACCGCACAGCTCTGAGGCGGACAGTATTCAGTGGACTGAATGAAAGAGCTTTGTTATTCAAGACCGGAATCCATAGCAAACACATCAATCCTAGCCAGCGGCTGCACTACCATCCACAAAACCTGTGTTGTTAAAAGCTTATTCCACATGGAGTTCTCTAATATCCCCCCTTTTTTCTACTTAACCAGCCAGATGCTGCAAGAATGCGTTGGCATCAGTCCAAAACAGGTCCTGGCTCATCTGTGTAAGTAAACTTAGCAATGATCGCCCCCCCCCCCAAAAAGTTGTAGAATGCAAGAAAAGGTTGTGCTGTGTGTATCCTTTTCTTGCATCCCACAGCTATTTGGGGGGTGATCAGTGCTGACTTTACTTATATAGATGAGCAAAACACCAATTGTGGATGATTTTGTTTGTAATCTACGTTTTGCTTGGGTATGGGAGATCATCACTTTGTAAGTACACCAAGTTATTCACTAGCCTCTGGAAGTATCAGGATATGTACAAGATATTCCTTTAACCTCTTACCTGTGGTTGTGTTTTCTTTGAGGTCATCATCAAAACTGTTGGTGATGATATGGTCCTGCTGGATGGACGATGTACATCATCATCCAGCAGTATTTGGTAGACCTATTCTTCTTAACAGCACCATCCATTTTCTTGAAGATAGTTGCATATCTTTTAAAACCACGCAGGATGCTCCGGCATTCCTGAATGAGTTTGGTTGGTGGTATGAGTGTTGATGTTCCCATGAAGTATTTAAACCCTGAGCTCCATATTAAAAAATTGTGGGTGGTTGTTAGTTTCTCTAACTCATTTAGGTGTAAAGGATCATACTGCAAACCTCGGTGAACAGCCATCCAGTTGAGATCTTTGTGCTTGTTGATGAGTTGGCTTGATGCAATGTTTTGCCACACCTGCTTTGCTTTCACTGATGGTTGCTCTTAAATATACTTGCTGGTTTTCTTCACTTGGATAGGTGCATTACAGAAGCAGTGAGTGACACACTCCTAGGAAAATTCTTTCACAGGTTTCCCCTCTTCTGTGCAGTGGCAGATAACAGACCCCAGGAACTTTAACTTTAGCTAATAGCAGAAGCAACAACAATTCGCTGTTCACATGAGACGGCCCAGGACAGGCTTGTTTATGCCTTCCTACCATTTGCATTGGTTCTAGGAAGGATTTGGAGGCACTTTAGCTTAATGTCTAAGTTCTCCCTTGCCCCTCCTCCTGGTCTAAGTAAGCCAGTGACTTGTGTACTGTACTTTAATCACAAGTCCAACTCTGTTATTTCTCTTATTTTGTATTTGTATTGACCTCTGCTTTTTTATTTCATGTGTGATCTAAATCCACCACCTTCCAGTTGCACATGTGTGTGGAACATTTGATTTCAAGTTTGTTTGTCTTATATTAAAAAATAATGCCATTTTCTATGACTTCAAGACTCAGTGCATATATAAATGTCAATCTCCAGAGTACTGTCTTGCTGCCAAACGTTAGATATTCTTTATATGAAATGTTTGAAATTTCGTTCCATTTGTAACCACTCTGATAGCGTTTCTTTACTAATCACACCATACCAGTACATGATTGCCCCAAGTGCATAGAAGCGCACCACCAATGATGGGATAACAGAATAAAGTTACCCATACCCTAGGATTACAGATCAAACTCAGAATCTGTCTCTTTTCTTCCCAGGGGTAGACCCCTTTTTGTTGATTTGGTGCAATGTTTTGCCACACCTGCTTTGCTTTCACTGGTGGTTGCTCTTCAATCTTCTCGCTGGTTTTCTTCACTTGGATAGGTGCATTACAGAAGCAGTGAGTGACACACTCCTAGGAAAATTCTTTCACAGGTTTCCCCTCTTCTGTGCAGTGGCAGATAACAGACCCCAGGAACTTTAACTTTAGCTAATAGCAGAAGCAACAACAATTCGCTGTTCACATGAGACGGCCCAGGACAGGCTTGTTTATGCCTTCCTACCATTTGCATTGGTTCTAGGAAGGATTTGGGGGCACTTTAGCTTAATGTCTAAGTTCTCCCTTGCCCCTCCTCCTGGTCTAAGTAAGCCAGTGACTTGTGTACTGTACTTTAATCACAAGTCCAACTCTGTTATTTCTCTTATTTTGTATTTGTATTGACCTCTGCTTTTTTATTTCATGTGTGATCTAAATCCACCACCTTCCAGTTGCACATGTGTGTGGAACATTTGATTTCAAGTTTGTTTGTCTTATATTAAAAAATAATGCCATTTTCTATGACTTCAAGACTCAGTGCATATATAAATGTCAATCTCCAGAGTACTGTCTTGCTGCCAAACGTTAGATATTCTTTATATGAAATGTTTGAAATTTCGTTCCATTTGTAACCACTCTGATAGCGTTTCTTTATTAATCACACCATACCAGTACATGATTGCCCCAAGTGCATAGAAGCGCACCACCAATGATGGGATAACAGAATAAAGTTACCCATACCCTAGGATTACAGATCAAACTCAGAATCTGTCTCTTTTCTTCCCAGGGGTAGACCCCTTTTTGTTGATTTGGTGCAATGTTTTGCCACACCTGCTTTGCTTTCACTGGTGGTTGCTCTTCAATCTTCTCGCTGGTTTTCTTCACTTGGATAGGTGCGCTTTAGAAGGGTGAGTGACACACTCCTAGGAACATTCTTTCACATGTTTCTCCTCTTCTGTGTAGTACCATGATGGAGGAAAGTCAAATGGTACAGTGGTATCCTACTTGGCGCATTTCAGTGTTCACCGTGTTGTTTGGAGGAAGAAATGTGCAAAGAAAAAAGAGGCGAAGGCTGATTAGCCCTGTTTTCTTAATCCTCAAGATATTCTAGACTTATAACAACTGTTGTTATTCTCTGAATAAATCGTCATTCCAGTTGAAAAGAATATTTAGTAAAACATGAAATTAGTAGTAAATGCGTATATTTGGCCTATGCATTTCAGACACTGGGCCTCATTATGATTTTGGTGGCAGCCATGCCGCTATTGGCGGCATGACTGCCGCCAAAATCGGGTACGGGTCTGAGTTCCCAGAATGGGGAATTGCCGGCCATTCCGAGTTCAGAGGGCCCGGTAATTCCTCCCTCCAGGAACCCGGGCCCGGACCTTCCCCATTCCCATTCAGCCCCCATAGGGCTGAATGGGAATGGGGGAGAGAGCTAACAACGGGCCGATTATGACCGGCCCGTTGTTGGCTCCCTCTTCCCCTCGCGGTGAAACCAGACGCACAGAGCAGGTCTCGCGAGGGGACCTCGTAATGTGGCGGAATGGTGTTAACGGGTCCGCATCCTTTTGCGGCACCCGTTAACCCATTCCGCCACTCTTGTAATGAGGCCCACTGTGTCCTTCGTCAGGGCCTTTTGCTCTCGCCTGATTGAGATTATCCATAAGGTTGTCCACACATTTGAAATCATCAAAGTTGTCAAATGGCACACGTGAAACGGTCATAATATGTGCAGTAAATCCCATAAAAAAAACAACCATTTTAGAGAAATGTGCAAAATAAAATTACATTTGAACAGTTGACAGCATTTGCATAGTCGGGTACATGTGAACCGCATGTTTGCATAGTTTATAACCATGAGTGGGGCACCCACAAGACGTATATACACATGAAACATGTAGGAGAGAAACATAAACATAAGGTTATTTGTTAGTTACTTCATTCAAGGTAGGCACTTAAAACTATTTGTGCTTTTGCTTATGTTTGTATATGTAGCCATACGTGCAAGTATCAAAATCATGACTAATCAATGTCCTCTTGTGTGTTGGTGTGTGTTCTATTGCTGTTAGCATACACTGTAAGTGGTCATTTGAGTTAGGATATGCGATTGTCTTAACTATGATCTATCACCGTGATCTCCTGTGTTTGTGTGTACTCTTATTAGTGTATATATGGCTCTATGAGTTAGGGTCATAGTGATTTTGTGTAGGAGACTGATAATAAAGGACTGACCTGCTGTTGTACGAACGTAGTTCATAATGCTTGATGCGATCGTGCGCTCTGTTTGAAAATGGGTTTGTGTATCAGTTAGATGCAGTTCTACAAAACATTCTGTTTATATAATTGCTAACGTGCACTGAAATTGTACTTACCCCTCGTTTGTGTCCGAGTGTGGAGGTGAGGGCGCGCGCAGCAGCAGTCAAACATGACTATCGTGCCTACTCGATTTGTCTGCTTGAAAGGTGGCCATCCAGACGCGACATGGGTGGCCATTTTAAGTCAGTGTTCGTAATCTATCTAAATTGTGGATTCATTAAGAAGGCTATGTTTTTCTTGGTCTTGTCCTTCCACCTGATCTAACACATTTGCACACAAAGATGTGCGAATGGATGTTGTAGATGTCCAGCTCTCCTTTCCATCCACTGATGTGAGGCTTCAGTTTTATCTTCGAGCTGCCCATATTCAAGTTCCACATGAAGTAGAAAACCACTTGAATGACTGTTCTCGTTTTCATTTTCCCTGCCAACCAGACCTGTGCAGCATACTTTAGTACTGGCTCGGGGAAATGCATTGCCCTTTAATGGTCCGCTTCCTGAGATTCCAGCGTCCTGACACCTTCTTGATCCTCATTAATCATGTGCAACGTTTTGTGCTGCATCCTCCTTTCTGACTGAAGAATCCTAGGCTCATTTCTGTGGCTCTCATGTGCAGTTCCATTAGCCGAAGGACATGGTCTCAGACTTTACACAGTTCTCCATCCAGGTTGTTTTGCCTAGGTCTTTGCAGATTTCCACCTGCATCTCCACAGAGTTCTAGTTTTCAGATACAACCAAGAAACAATCCATGTAGATTGAACACTTAACATCTCCTTTGCTGCTGCTGCCTGCTGGCATGTTTCAGCTGATACTGAGGCTCTATAAAACAAATGGGGGTATGAATGGAGAACATTGTTTTGCCCCAAACCTTACCAGAGCGATATCTATTTTTCATCTAATAGTTAAGGGACTGCCTGAAAGGAAATTTCATTTACAGCTGGAAGGGATTTGTGCCCAGCTCAACAGTACCCATTCTACAGAGCGGAGCCATATGGGCAAAGCTCCTGAGTCCTGCTTGCTTTTCGATGGATAATCAATCCACCCTCCTTATTATATTTTCTGTACCTCTTACAGATGCAACAGTGTCCCCTTCAGGAAATAATCTTTGTGTTTGCAATACATGAGAAGGACCTCCAGGTACAAGACATGTTCATTATTATCATTTGTTGTGTGACCAGAATATAGGAACACAGTTGAATCAATATGGCAATCTGTGATCCAGCCTACTGCTGTCTAAGTTGCCAGCTAATTTGTTCTGTGGTAAATGTTTTAAGCGTATGACAATTTTCCTTTATGCATTTGCTGTCCTGCAGACTGTTGGGTGACTGCTAAATGGATATAGACTCTTCAAATGATCTGACTCCGCTAATTTATTTTTTTATTTTACTGAAAATCTTACTCTGGTCATGAGGTAATAGACTCACAGACAACTCAAAGCCATTTTTGAAGTGGCAAGGAATTGTATTAGCATTACACAAAACAAAGTGTTTAGGGTAGGTAGAAATGTATCTCCAGGTAAAACAAAACAAACATTCTTATTGGACAGTAGACCTGCTGTCATTCCTGCTCTCCCTCAGTGTCCGCCTAATTGCCGGTAAAATAAAGTAATTCACGGTCCATGGGGTTTTGAGTGTCATACACTTCTTTCTTGGATCCTGTATCGTTCTTGTCCGGAAGATGGGTGCCCTCTTCTCATCAACTCCAAGTCATTAAGTTGCTGTGGCTAATGCCAGGCTTCCTGGGCTCTATCCATGGTTCAGTTGAACTCTTTCAAGCTGCCCAGTCCCCTCAGACCTTTCTGTGGTCTTTGAAGTCCGGAACCTCCTATGGCTTGGGTAAAATGGTCAAGTTGCTAGTCGCTAGCTGCTAGCCAAACATAAAATGTTGCTAGCCCCTGCATTGTATTCATGCACAAAGCAGTCCTTTTCTTACTCTGCACAAGTCATTTATCACTCCCCAGTGCCCAGTGTACATTTGAGGCCTATCCTATTGTGTGGGCCTTCTAGCCTCTGAGTTTCTCTCTTCCTGTCTCCTTGTCCTCTTGCTCAGCTCAGCCAACCTTGTCCAGTCTAGTTACTGTGACTAGTTACTGTGATACTCTAACCTCCTCAGAGTCCCAGTCATCATCTTGGTGCTGTTATTTTCTCTAGGTTATTAATAACTCAAAAAAAGTAAACCTGTCTTTTCCTATCTCTAGATGGGTTATCCCTGCCTCAACAGAAAATACTTAGGTGCTCGTCAGAATGTCCGCCAAAACAAATGGGTACCGTCCTCCGTCCAAGCCATCTACTGCCACTAAGAACTAAATCGCTCACTGCTCCAGGTTCTTCTTGACTAAAGCACCAGGAGAATTACTCCCTTCCCCTGGTGAAACCATCCAGTCTTGGTTGATTCAATAGCAGTCTCTTGTGAAAGGGTCTGTTTTACCAAAAGCACTAGGACCAGGAGAATTACTCCTTTCTCCTGGTCTACTTGGGGAAGTTTTCAAGATTGTTCCTTGGTATTCTCTTAAACACATTTTTAAAAGTCCTTTCACTTTCTCCCAAGGATTAATTAACAATTGTATTAATATTTTCCCAATTCCACTTCTTACTGTTGATACCTTCTTACGGCTACTTGTATCTTGACTACAGGGTAGATTACTCCAGAATAGCTCTTGGTCCTTTTTATTTCTTTCCTGCAAGTTGGATTTCCTACTTTGATGAGAGAGCTCACTCCCGAGGCACTCTTGACGTTTAAGACTCTTGTCAACGTTTTGGCGGGGAATTTCACTCTTGAGGTGTTTTTTACTTTTGAAAGTAGGCTTGGTATTTAGGGAGACTATCCCTGTGAGTCTCTTGCCTTTTCCTCCTTGACTATCAGCACCAGTGTGCTGGCTTCTATTTTCAAGGTATACTGGGTGCTTGGACTTTTGTGGATCACTCTGATGAGGCTACTCTCAAATAACACTTGACTCTTGGTTCTCTGGGTATCACTGTGACAAGGGAGATCACTCCCGAGTAACATTTGACTCTTTTTCTGACTTGAACTATCCCCAGAGCCCACCTGAGTCTCCTGCAACTCCGGTTACCTTGGCTCTGATCAGAGTGCGTCTCTGGTTCTTTCCCGGGGTCTTGGGTCGGCTTCTCGCTCGCGTCTTCTTGTGTTTTTCTTCCTTGGTTCCTGTTTCGGTGTGGCTCCGCGGCACTGTTCTGCTTGCAGTGGTCTGGGCGCAGTTTCTGGACTACTCGGTCCACCTCCCGGAAGTCGCGCAACCACTGACATCCTTACAGGAGATGTTGGAGTAGGGCCCGTCCAGACTCGCAGAGAGCCTCTCCACCTCCTGCTTTAGGTTTTCTCTTGGGCGCTGACTGTCTATTGGTAAATCCTCTTCCCTGAATTTGAATCTCCCATGTTGGTATCTCAGGACACCAGCTTCCCTCTCTGTGGCTGCAGGCTAACTGCCTATTCCCAGAGCCACTGAGTCCTTTTTCAATCTCTACTTTATAAAACGGGGTCCCCCCGCGTAACATCGAAATCTGTTTCCAGTTGTTTTGAGGTCCGCTTTATGCTTCCTTGAAGCCACCTAGTCAGTCTTTTGGCTATTAATGCTAAGGTTATTCTTCATGTTTCCTTGCATCTTCTTTGTCAATTATATTGGATCTTGTGGTGATACAGAAGACACTTTACAATAGCACACAGTTGTAGTCTCAGGATGGTAATTCGATGGTTTAACCAGGGTCATGGGTTTTAGGGGAAAGGATTTAGGGAGGTTATTCACAATATGGAAGTCCATATCCCCATGAGGAGAGTCTCCCCCTAAGAGGTCCTCCTGCATGTTACCACCCCATGTGGGATTTTTGGGTAGGGGCCTCACCTCCCTAGCTTCATAGGGAACGGCTCCCCTCTAGGGAGAAGTGACGAGATCCTGTGAATTGTCACATATCCTACCCCCTCCTCATTTTGTTCCTTCTTTCTTACTTTCCTCTATCCTTTTGCTCCTGGGTAGTGTTTGCTTTCCTGTCCAGGATTCCTATCTCTTCCTTCATTATGTTTACTTTGGGGGATGACTGTCCCACTCTACTCCTCATCCACTTTTGATTCTCTGTCACCTCTTCCTCACTCCAGGTTCTCTACTCTCCAACTCTTTCTATCTTTGCTTCTAGGTGCCTGTTTGGCTGGCAAGGTACCATATCCCGCTCTGCATGTCCTGCTTTTCTAATTTTCTGCAGTCTCCCCCTCACATCTTCTTTGTGCTGTTTCCTCTCATTGAATCTTTCCTCTGCTTTCTTTTCAAACCCTCCTGTGTATTTCCCGCTGTCTTCCTTGATGTTTCCTCTGTGTGCGATCTCCCCCTCCTGATGTTACTGCTAACTTTGGTTTCTTCTGTTCTCTCTTGCCTCCTTGGGCCTCATTACGACCCTGGCGCTAAGTGTTTAACAGCGCCGTAAAAGGCTGCGGCGCCGTTAAACACTTAGCGCCTGATTACAAGGTCCCTTTGCGGGACCCGACCTTAACTGCTGGTTTTACCAGCCGTTAAAGTAGGGACCCGCAAAGGGACCTTGGTGCTAAGTACGGTACCGCAATTTGCGGTACCGTACTTAGCGCCTTCCCCATTACCATTGAGCCCTATGTGGCAAAAATGGGAATGGGGAAGGGCCATGGAGGAAGGGGGAATTACCGCCCCGCCAACCTTGGAATGGGGTGGTAATTCCCTCTTTCTCCATGGCGGAGTCGGAAAGTTACCGGCATGGACCATGGTGCTATTAGCACCATGGTCCTCTGCCTGGGTCGTAATGAGGCCCCTTGTCCCATCCCACCTGATATTTCTTTCTCCATCTCTTCTCTCCTCTTTATGCCTCATCTGCCCCTCTCAGATTCTTTTACTCCGCACATCCTCTTTATACTGTGTGACTAATCTCAGGACATCGTCCATGCTTCCCTAGGGCGTTCCCCTTCCCATGAGGCCAGGGAGATGAGGCCGCTACCCAATATTCCCCCTGGGGGGTGGTACTTAGAGGGTGGATCTCCTGGGAGGGACATCCCCTTGTGGAACTGGAGATGATTATCAGGAAAGAACGCTTTATATCCCGAACATCCCATATCTCCCTACCATCCCTCATCTCACTACATTATACATGGTAACATGATGCCACACTCTTCCATGTACTCCTGTAAGGTAGAGCATCCCAATCCCCTTCCAAGATACTGAGACTAGGAAGCATAGAGACTCCCTGTATGAATCTTGCAAAAGTACTGAGACAAAGAAAACTCCAAACAACTCAGTGGAGAGCAGTAACATTAGCACTGGAAAGGAATAACATTAGTACTGAAATGAAGAAGAGGCACAGAATAATAATAATAGAGAGCGCTCTGCAGAACCAGCTCCTTCAGTCTAGTCAATATGGATAATCAGTATGCTACTGATATATAAAAAGGGAAGAAGGACTGAAGTTGGTGCTGTTCTTCCTCAAGGAGCCGCAAGCAGGTTGGCGGAGTGGAGAAGGGAGACTGGAGGAACCAGGACGTGAGCAAAGAAACTGAAGTCTCCGGAGAGGGAAGAAGGACCCTTCGCACTGCTGAAAACAGCCCACCATTGTCTGCCCGAGAGAAGAGAAGGCACTGTGCAAGCTGGCAAAGCAGAGTAGCAGCAAGGAGCGGTGCTGGGGCGGACGACACAGAGAACACGGGGCAGTCCAGATCGACTCATGGAGCTGGCCGCAGCCCGAACGAAGCTTCCTAAAGGTGGAGCTTGCCCGGGCTAGTTGGTGGGAATGGAGTACAGATCTGAAGATGGGTAAAAGGATCCTGAAGTTTGAGACTGGGGAGAAATCCTATGCAAGAGATTTTAAAGGAACAAATATATGTGAAGTAGGGGTCTGGGACGCTAAGTGCAATGATAATTAATAAAGTAATTGCAGATGGAAAAAAGGGGCTGGGAAACCCAAATAAAGAGAGCTTACTACAACCAGTATGCAAACAATAGCAGTACGTGGCAGGATATTGAACCAGGTCTGCTATACTAAGTAAAGAAGCCATAAATCGAACATTTAAAATACCTAGCAGGATAGTGAGTCAGGTCCACCTTACAAATAGAAGCGAAACTGCAAAACCTAAGAAGGTCAAGGGAAGAAACCCTACCTCTTGGCCTTGTGAATTCTGAAAGCCTAAGGCCAAGAGAAGAAACCATACCTCTTTGCTTTGTGAATTGTGAAAACCTAAGAAGGTCAAGAGAAGAAACCATACCCCTTCTCCTTGTGAATTGTGAAAGCTTAATGTCAAGAGAAGAAACCATACCTCTTGGCCTTGTGACTTGTGAAAACCTAAAAGGTCAAGGGAAGAAACCATTTCCCTTTTCCTTGTGAATTGTGAAAGCCTAAGGCCAAGAGAAGAAACCATACCTCTTGGCCTTGTGAATTGTGAAAGCCTAACAAGGTCAAGGTCAAACACCATATCCTTTTGCCTTGTGAATTGTGAAAGACCAAGAGAAGAAACCATACTCCTGGCATTGTGAACTGTGAAAGCCTAAGGAAACCAAGGGAAGAGCTATATCCCTTGGCATTGTGAATTGTGAAAACCTAAGGAGGCCAAGGGAAGGGCCATACACCTTAGCAGTGGGAATTATGAAGAGCCAAAAGGGAGGATGCCACCCCCCCTAGTACCGTGAATAACAATAAGTACTTTGAAGAGACTTTCTTTATTTTGCCTACTATTGATGGGGAGATCCTCCAAGAGAACTGTTGTAACCTTTTGTTTATATAATCTGGAAAAACACGTCTCATCACCAGACAGTGAACACAAATCTTCAGTCCAGTAGAAGGGAGTCGCTCCTCTGTATTAAGAAGATCCTCTTTCCTTTTCCTTAGTTAGTTAAAGAATGTAAGGGACGGAAATAGGTTTTGACACACAACAGTGAACTATAGGTTTCGATGGACATCCTGACTGAGTCCTTAGTTTTTAGTTGAAACAGGAAAACAAACATCTCTTAGTATTGGGGATAGTTAGGGTTTCTCTTCTTTATTTTTAAATACAAGTCGTTCACCTCAATAATGTCACAGATGTGCCAATCTCCTCCTTCTGCATCACCACAACCCTTCAACCAATCTCGGTCTTTCCAGTTCCACCTATCCTCTTCTATCTGCCACTCTCTGTGTCTCCTCTTCCACTCACTCTTCTCTTCTTTACCTTGTCTCTCCTTTTGCATTGTGCCTCTTGGCCACCTTGATGCGCTTTAGTGTTGGCCTGCTCTCTCTCAATCCTAACTCCTAAACCCTTGTCTGTAATAGACTGTTTTTATAGGGTCTAGATGAGTTGGTAATGGTACCATTGACGTGAGCTGGGCGTTTGCAGGAGGCAACCTGTCTGATTCACTAATTGTTGGAAGGACCGCAGTTTCAGCACTTGTGTTATATCTGTCTCTGTGCGGCTTTGCAGTTCTGTGTCCTAAGTGCATATGTGGCCTAGTCTCCATCTTGGTTTCCCTCGAGGTAGAGCCATCATAGGCTAGTGCAGAGGAGAGTGAAAGTTGTTCCGCTTACCAGCATTGCAAACTCTTGCTTGCACTGACCGCAAACTCGTATAGTTGCGACTTCGGATTACAATAGCCATTGCATCCTGGCCCAGCCTTCCACAGCAATAATGTGTTGCCATCGGGGACCGCAGCAGCAGCAATATTCTGTCTGAACAGTGATTGTGTATTAAGCATTATGTGTTTACCCCGCAAGGCAATCCATATTTCTTCCAAGTCCCCAATATTGCACAATGTACATGATCTAGGGAGGGTATCATACAAGCTCTTGTCTAACTTAATTCTCCCTGATTTCCAAAATTCTTTGACTCGAGGATGATTTATGGGACTCCAGAACTTCTCTATCAGGTAGCAGTGGGGTTCTCCTGGCCTAGTAGCTAGATTCACTACAGGAGGTAGTCCCGGGTTTTTAAAGCATTTGGTAACAGAAGACCTCCCAAATTGGGAGGCAGGTGGAATAAGGTGGTCTTTAGCGGTCCCTTCCCCATCTATTAGTACGTACCCCTGGGTCGATTGGCGGAAGGAGGGGGGGGGGGCTTGCCAGTCTGTTGCTAGTAGGGAGTCTAACGGGATACCTTTTGTTTCTCTGACTTTTACCAAGGCTAGTGATGGTCTAAGGAACTTGGGGTGTCTCTTGTATACCTCCTCTGGGCCCTATTCCGCAGAACAGGTTGAGACACCTGACCCCCCGCCCCTCTCCAGGATTAACCCAGTCCCATTACCCAGCGTGACTTCATCACATTCCAGAAATCAAGATATTTTTGCAGAAATTACAATAATGCTAGCAGTGTATTTACCTCAAGAGAAAACAAATGTTTCTTTATGCTTCTCTACCCGAACTGATGGAACACTCTTCCTTTAGTTTGCAGAATGCTCTCTCCACCAGACCAGAGCCTGCTGTTCATCGCTGCCCTTTCTGTAAACCAAGCCAATTCAAACTTGTAATGCCATCTCAGTGCCTCTCCTCAGTTAGAGCAACTATGGACACTACCTTTGGCTGTGCTCATTTTCCATAGGACAAGTTGTTGGATTTACAGGAAGCATTCCAATGTGTCTGTGGCATCATTGTTCATGAGCTACATCAATCAGACTCAGTTTGTGCTGTACCTGGATGCATCTAGCACCCTACTGAGAACAAGATTATGATTTTATCGCCTTCCTTGCTAAGTCCCCTGGAGATTAAGTGAAATTTGACAGGTCTTGACACATCAGCATTTCTGAGTTGAAGCCATCTTTTTGATTCTAAAATATTTATTCCCGTTTGTGCATAGTTGAAATTTGGTTGGCTTGATCCGACCATTCTACTACAAATTAAAATTGGTCCAGCTAAGCAGATTAGTCTGCTTCCCGCACATGTGGGAACTCCACCAAAAAGTGGTTCTCTCCTATTCTTAGTCTGGGTGGTGCCAACCGCAGAGCTATTTGCCATTGAGGAAAGTGCAAGATGCACCCCCTGAGTAGTGACTCATTCTGTTTCTATTCCCTTCAATCCATCTCATACCAAAGGTGAGTCACAAAGGGAGAAACATTCTGGTGCCAAATAGTTATGGTGACCTTATTCTGCTTCAACCCATTTTGATGCTGAGACCTATAGAATGCAAAAGGTTTTGCCTTCACCTACACATCCAGGGACTGCTCCTTTCTAATAAAAAATAGTATAATTATTTGCTTTTGACGGCTGTTGCTGAGGTAGGTTGGCTGGTTTCTTGACATCTAGCTTTAGTCATTTTGGATTGTCTTTTGAGAATTTGAGTCATTTAAGTAATGAGGAAACAATCTATCATAACTCTGTACAAATGTTAAGGGCTCCATGTAATAATATCCCTGCAAAAATGTCTACTGACAAAAAAGTCGCTGCTTTTGCCGAGACATTATTACATTGAACATACAGGAGACACCCCACATTTTTTTACATTTTTTACAACGGGAGCAGGGGACATCCCCGCAACCCGTCCCCATACATAATGTCACCATATATAAAGTCGCCAATGGCTTTTCCCGGCGACATTATGTATGGGACATTAATACCTGATACCATGTTAAGAACTGACATTCTGCCACAGGTATCTTAAAAAAGAGATTAATTAATTTACTTGCTCTTTAGACAAGGTGTTTTTCAGTGTCTTGCATGTATTTAGATCAGTTATCCCGGTCTGGCCAGTAAGATCTTACATGACCACTATAGTTGCTGTGACAATGTTCACTTCTTGGTTCTGGGAACTACCAGGTCACCCTGGCTTAGTGGATGTTTGGCCAGTAGGCGGCATGGGGAGGATCCTAATCACTTGGACGTGGGCCCCTTTACATGGCAGGGGACACTCCTATTGCTGCTTTACAGGTCACTCTCAGGGGTCCAGTTCTTCCTCACCTCACTGGCCTGTCGGAACACATCACCCCTGATAGCTTCGGTCCTGACCAAAAGCCCTGTTGCACTCAGCAGGCTAGTGAGAGATCCTTTCTTCCATGTCTGAGAGAGCCTAAAACTTTCCCCAGTGGGATCCAAAGATCCTATGCTGGAAAGAAGGACTTTGCCTTTAAAATAATCCATTCCTAAATCATTTATGAAAGTAGTGCATAGAGTGATAATGTTGCAGGTTGACCTGACATTTCAAAGGAGTTATATTCGCAAGTTTGCAGAGCCCAGGGCGTGAAACACCGTTCACTGGATCCCTTGTTTACAGATTGTGATTTCCCAAATGGGGACAAACTAAAGCAGGAAGTAGCGTTCTAACTACCCTGATTTCCTTGACCAACTTGTTCACTGGAGAAACAATGTATACTTTACTCGCACAGCTCTCCTGCTGGAGACATCACAGTCCTCAGCCCTGTATAAACTAAAGCAGAGGAACAAATCTGAAAACTAAGATGGCCGACCAGCCTGATAGTGTTGTCCCAACCCCATGAGCCTCACATAGTCCCCATCAACTCAGAGGGATCAAACAATCCCAGTCCTCACTAAATCATACCTCACAGGAGCAGGCCCTCAGGGAAAGACCCATCCAGGGATTGGAAGGAGAGCGCTATTAATACAACCAGCCCCACTTGCTCAGTGTGGGTAGCAGGAGCAGAAAGCTCAAATTTCGAAGCGCCTGGAGGATGGCGAGTGACGGCGAGTGACGGAAAGAACAGAGGCTGGAGAGGTGGTGATAATGGAGAGCAGTAGGAGATGATGAAATGACTATTGCGCTGCAGGAGTACAAGGATGAGGAGCAGCCAAACCACCTACTCAGCCCCTCAATACTGCTAAACCACCAGTGATTCCAATCATAAAGGGGAAATGGGCACAACCAAAAAATATACCTCCTTCACATTGTGTGGTAGCGTAGGCTGAGGGTAGGCTATATCGTCAGGAGGGGTGTGAGCAGATAACCGTAGCAAACCAAACAATTTAAGTTCAATAGTCCAAAATAAAGGACTATCCAATCAATGTTCTATAATAATATAGAATTTTAATCCAGCAATGAAATAGAAAACAACTAATCAGAAACCACTAAGAAGCACTACCCACATAAAAGAACACTGAGAATTCAGACTTTTGTGAAGGTGCACTCTGAGGTAGATGAGGTGGGGGTTCTGGCACACGATTGGCACAATGTCACTGTTCAAAGGTTATGTCTTTAAGAATAAGGTGGAGAAGGGAGGCTTAAAAGTCACAATGATCCCAAAAAGCAAAACGTATACCAGCGGGACGGGGCATCTTCACAGTACCTTAGTTCTTGTTTTAGGGGATCAATTGTGTTGGGCCAGGCTTTTTCAAGATAAAGCCGGAGTCTGGCTGCTTTCAGTGCTGGGAAGCCTTTGAGTCATGGAGCTGTGACTACAGATCACAACAACGTGGTGTTGTTCATCAGCTGTGTCGATTTGCTCGTTGGAAGATGCTGGGAATGGCAGGCGGTGTTGAGGTGGTCAGTCCTTCGGCAGTGAACAGGCTCAGCTAGCTCAAAAATGTGCTGAGATACTGCAGCAGCGTCTGCTTGGAGCTCTCAGAAGCTGGTGACCAGGGGGTGTTGTCAAGTTTGGGATGCTAAAAACACTGCACATCTCATATATGGAGACTGCTGAGCTTCGGCATTGAGCGAAACCCAGAGTTTCAGACGAGACAGGGCATTGAGGTCAGAGAACGTACCCAATCCATCTCAAAGCCGCTCAGAGATGCAGGAAGAGCCAGGGGTTCTTTACTTCTTTGGTTGCTGGGAGTCCCTATCCAAGAGATCCAGGGCAAGGTGAGTCCTTCTTTTCTGTATTCTTACTCCAGGGATGTTGTTGGCACCTACTTGGGTTCCTTCACCCCCACGGGTACCAGGCAGCCAATAGTGCGACCTTGGTCCAACAGCAGTCACCCCCACTGTTCACTGGAGATGGTTAGGAGGTAGCACCACCTCTGCTATTGATGCCTTCTGTATTCACCTCTATAGCAGAAGACTTTGAAGTAGCTAGTACTTCAACTGAGGTCCAGTATCTTTCGTGACCTTGTTAGAAGTGCATAAAATGAGTCAAAGAATAAGGGGGTTCCGCATCCTTTTTAGAGGCAAAATGTCACAGGTGATGTCCAAAGCAAGGCCACTGTAAGGACCCCAGTCCCAGTTGTTGCAGCAAGCACCCTTTGCTTTATGACATCATACCCAGAGTACCTTGCATGCAGGAAATGTAGTGGGCAGGAAAAAGGAAGAGAGACCTAACGGAAATCAAGATCCTGCAATCTTTCTCCAGGCCTACCTTCCATCTATAGATACTCTAGCTCTGCCCCCTTCCCATGCCTGCTTTCTTCAAAGGGACTCCAGTAGTAAGTACCTTGGGGTAAGGGAGGCATTTGTTATGTCAGTGCCTGTCTTTGAATCACGGTTCCCAGGACCTCCTGGGAGAAGCTACTGCACCCTCAGGAGAACTGTTTCCCTTCCTGCAGGAGCATCAAAGGGACAGCATTCTGGCTGTTGTTCCACACGGCTATAGTGGAGATGGTCAGACCAGACACCAATTCACTTCAGTCCTGTCATAGCTGGTCCTGCTCACATAACTGACACTAGTGTGATATCAAAGTGATGTGGCTGTATAATTGTGTGCTCTTCTTAGTCACCATACCACAAGTAAGCATGGCTTATATTTAAATATCTGTTATGTTATGTTAAAAGCATTTATAATGCACACAGTCGCCTGAAGGCATCATGGCACGAGGAAACACAAAGTATCAAAGCCATCAGAGGGCCTAAAAAAGCCAGGTTTTAAGAAGCTGACGAAAGGTCAGATGGTTCTCAACCCATCTAAAGGGAGTGGGCAGGCCATTCCAAAGTTTAGCCGCCAAGATGGAGAAAGCACACCCCGAACTCTCAGACGACGAAACCTAGGAATGGCCATGAGGAGGGCTGATCGAAGAGTGCGCCTTAGCACATAGGGCTTAAATTTGTACTGCAAGTAATCAGCCCCTTGGTGATAATATGCTTTGTGCACCATGCACAAGGATTTAAACTCGACCCTTTTTGCAACTGGGAGCCATTGGATGCACGAAGTACCAGACTAATATGGGCCCTATAAGGAGTGGAGGTTGCCACCCTAGCAGCCAAGTTCTGGAGACGTTGCAGCCAAAGGATCACACCCAGTGGCTGGGCCAGGAACAGGGCATTGCAGTAGTCAATATGACTAATGAATACTGCAGCGACAACCCGGGGGCGAAGATGGATAGGGAGATAGGATAATGCCCCTCAGAGTACCCGCAGTGGGAAGTGACCTGACTTACATAATCCGTTAACCTAAGCCGTCATGGATAGTTACAAAGTTAGATGGACCCCGAAGTTCTTGACCACCGTTACAGGAGTAGGTAAGACCCTCAAATCAGTGGGCCAAAAAGAAGATCAAACAGAAGAATCAGGAGGAGAACCCACCACCAGGATCTCCGTCTTGTCCGCATTTAATGTCAGCCAATTGCTGCCCATCCAGCCCCTCATGGCCAACAGGCACTCACAGAGCCGGGAAGACATTCCAGTCTGGTCTGTTGGGTATTTTGTGTAGATTTGGGGCCTGGCGGTATTTTCTTACCACCAAAAATAATAATTTAGTAACGATCACTCCCTACATTCAGATTGGGCCATGTACAACAATAACACAGTGGATATGCATTATTTCAGCACACAGACCTATTTAGATGGTATGCGCGGTTGGTATGCGTGGTTGGGATGCGTGGTTGGTGGTATTTTGGTGAGCATAATTCCTTTGTTTTATTTGTGGCCCCAATATCCAGAACCCCTTATTTTTGTTTAGATTTTTCGTGTAATCACTAGAGAGACCTCAGGCTTGCATTTTTGGAACACCACATTTTCATTTTTAGTGTGCCACCATGGGCAATTTCTCGCTGTCTTATCTACGGCAGCGAGCTAACATGTGGTATTTTTCATTAACTTATATACGGTAGTGAACTATGTCCCGGGTCTCTATTTTTGCTGACTCATGTACCTTCAGCAAAAGGCTATAACACACACAGTTAGTTATAATTGCTCATACTGAATGACATTGTGCACACAGCTGCAGCCAAATCTTATTTTTAGCTACCTTAAAAATGACAATTGCACTGTCTAAACATCTCCCCACATCATCAGCACTGTATTGGTAAATATAAAACACACCACCCGTCTGCTTTCAGATATTTTTGTGTATTATAAAAGTTGCATTTAAATACGATCTCACTCTTTACAGAAATAAATGAAATAGCACAGTAACAGCATTATTTGTGATACACTGAGAAGAGAGTGGCGGAGAACAAGAATTCAATTTGCAACATTAAACACATGGGTAAAGCACAGGAATCTCCTTTCCTACACTGACTGAATATTTCCGCACACTCAGCCTTCACACTTCAGCGAGATAATTACCAGGCTTATTCAGTATGCAACTTCTTTGGCTGGTCGCCTTCTGGAGGGGTTCACCCAGCAAGGACAAGCATCTGCTGTCACTCAAACTGGGACTTGTTGACTGGAAATCCCAGTCTCTGCAACCAAGTTGAATCTGCTTTAGGAATCGGGCATCCCCAGCTATCAACCCAGTCCTTCTTCGAGCTGTGTCAAGATGTCTCTCCCTAGCTCCTTCCTCGAGATTAAACAAGAAAACTCTGGTTACCTCCTACCAAAGGATCCTAACCAATAAAATTCTATCATGCCCTAACCACCCTCTGCACACAATGGCTTGGCTTATACAGTTGCAACTGTAACCAAACTGATTTCCTGCTTATTCGAGGTCTTTGCTTCCTGCAGTTACTGTGGACAGAACAGCAGAGCAAAAAGAAAAAAAAAACTGAATGTGCATTTAAATAATGACTTTCAGAGCCTGTCATTTTCCATTCATGTTGCACTGAAGAACACATTATTATTAGTGGGTTATGATCAGGTTAGTTGTTAATGAGGTTAGTTGATTAATTTTCAAATGTGTCTCTTGCAACATAGGCATTTCAGGTGAAAAATAGTGCACATTTTGAATGCACAAATGTGTGCTTTTAACTGTGAAAAAAAAAATATTTGCTTTTTATATGGAAAAAACGTTTTTGACTGAATAACCTGCCCTCACCTATATGTCCATGTTACACTGGCAACACATAGCTTGAAACAATTGCATCATAGCAATGCACCAAACCCATGCAGTGGCGCTGCACTTCAAAAAGAACATGCTATACATTGATCCTGTGCAGTGGTGCTGTACTCTGTGCTCCCAAAACACGCTAAACAATCCTACATATACCCTCCTTTTTTTGAAAATTTGGCTAATCCGAGCCACAATTGGAAAAAATCCAACTTGCTCCTTTTCTTCTTTCAAAATGTAACAATCCAATACAATTAACATTCTTGTTGTGAAGATGAAAATTGAAAGTCACTGTTCAATCAATATAATATTAAAATTCATCTGAATTCATCAATTCTTAGAAAATGTTCTACATTTGCCTTCCCAATGGAAGTGTCCAGTCCAGTGTTTCAATTTTATACTTGAAGTCAATTGAAAATAATAAAATAAAACAACTAACTAAAACAAATAATTAACATAACAGATTAAAACAATTAATTAAAATAATAAATACGTGGAACTCCATATGTCAGGACACTTGTCTGTCTCTTTTGGTTCATTCGGGTACTCTTTCATCTTGGTACTCTTGGATCCTTCTCTATAGAAGTCATCTTTTCTTTGGCATTCCGGCTATTTTGTCTTCACCTCCACCCGGAGGCAGGCATCTTTTGGTCTTCATCCAGGGGACTCCAGGACTCCATGGTCTCCCTTGACCTCCGGTACAAAAATGTTAATATTCTAAATCAAATAGAAAAGAAACAGATTAAGTATATAGCACAATACTAATTTCACCCTTTTGCCAAAATAAAACACGCCTTGTAAAATTTTCTTTCGCCTTCTGAAATTAAACACAGGTTATAGCGAACAAGCATACCTAAAACAACATTCATGTTTAATACATTTTCATTCTGCACACCGACCATGAGCTTCCTTTATATTTTTTTTTTAGTTTTTATTTTTTACTTTTTATATTATTTTTACTTTATATATATTTACATATATATAGTGTTTATGTACCATTTCAAACATCTTCTTTTTATACTCCTCTGTCACTGCCTCCTGACTAGACATATTCACTCCACCTTTTTATGTTCAAGGGACTTTCTGTTGTATTGTGTGCATCAGTGGGCAGTAGCCCCAGGGCTTTCTGTTTCTACATGCTCAAGCTGCCTGATCTCGTGTCTGGGATGGCATGGCTTGATCTGATTTACATGGACAAACTGCTCTATCGCTGTTTCACCTTCATTCTTCAAAATTTTATAAACTACAGGAGAGATCTTATCTATAATTCGAAATGGCCCCTGCCAGGCTGCTAGAAATTTAGAATTTTTCTGTTTACTTTTTCCAAAATTAAACTTGTACACCTGATCCCCTACACTGTATTCTCTCACTGATGTTCTTTTATCATAGTATGTCTTAGCACTGTCAGCAGCCCTTTCCAGATTTCTCTGCACAAAAGCAAATGCATGTTGCAAATGCTTCCTCAGTTCATCAATGTACTCATGAACTGTGGATGCACTCACAAGTGTCTGCTCATGTTTTCTGTATAACAGGTGTTGTAGTAACACCATTTTCCTACCTGTCAAGACCTCATGGGGGCTAACACCTGTTGCTTTGGCAGGAGTTGATCTGATTGCCATCAAAACCAACGGTAAACGTAAATCCCAGCTAGAACCTGCTTCTGCCACGAATTTCTTTAAAATATCCACAACAGACCTATTGCTCCGTTCAACTCCACCTGAAGAGGCTGCCCGATATATGGGATATGTAGTTTCCTTTTCACACCCAGTATTTGCCATACCTTACTCATTAGAGTACTTTTGAAATGACGTCCTCTGTCTGACTCAATTCTTTGTGGCAACCCAAACCTTGAGCACACATGGTTCACCAGCAATGTGGCTGCTGCTTGCGCACTACAATCTGGTGCAGGAATACATTCAATCCACTTCGACATCAAACATATCACACTTAAAATGTAACGGTGTCCTCTGCTCGACCTTTTTAAAGGGCCTACATAGTCTATTTGCAAATCTGACCATGGGAGAGTTAGGCCTCTTTTCATCAATGGGGCTCTATGCATTGGTGAAGCAGGTTTAAATTGGGCGCATACTAGACACCCTCTAGTATATAATTCCACATCTTGTGACATATGTGGCCAGTAAGCATAATCTTTTAGTATTTCCAATGTTTTTTGTGAACCTCTGTGGCCTGCAGTTATTGCATCATGTGCATGTTGTAGCATTAGCCCTCTGAATGAAAGGGGTACCACCCACTGTATCTGTCCTGTTATGGACTCTCTAATCATGAGTCCATCTTGTAATCTAATTTGTTTTTTATTCTTTAATAGTACCCTCAACTCTTCTTTTCCCAAACAATCATTTTCTGTTAAAGGGTTTTGTTCAGGATCTATCAAATGATTATAATAGATTCCCAAAATTCGATCATTCTTTTGTGCCTCAATCAAATCTTGGTCTGGCGTGTCATGGCCCCATTGCACCACTGGTTGATCTACCTCCTTTGGTGCTTTAGAACGTGTTACTGCATCAATTTGTATTTCACCCAGTAAATCATCAATAGGTAGCAATTCCCCCATCACAGCCCCAATTTTAGCCAGGTGGTCTGCCTTATCATTTCCCTCCTTATCCTCTCCTGGTGTTTTTAAATGTCCACGAATTTTTCTCCAGTATATTGTCAAATCATTTTCTGACACCAATTGGTCTATGGCTTGTATCATTTTCCCATGTGTAAGTGGCTTTTTCTTGTATGTAGCCATGCCTCTCGCTTTCCAGCCAGGTAAATACTCCACAAAGCTATTTCGTGCATAGTCAGAATCAGTCACCAGGACAATTTCACTGAATTTATTATCAACTGCAGTAGCAATTGCTTTATAAATGGCTGCCAATTCCGCCACTTGACTGCTTCTAGCTCCAATCCTCATCCCTACACTGGGGACGCCTTCACATTTCAACCAGACATTCCCTATTCCTGACACTAATTGTTTATTACTGTCATTTTCAATGTTAAAAGCACAACCATCTACATATACAGTTGGCAGATCCTTGCATGTGTTTTCATCAAAAGCTTTGTGTGGTGTTTGTTCAAATTCCTGCAAACTAGGTTCCACTTCCATTTCGTTTGATACTTGTTCAGCTGCACAGTCATGTAAGTCAGCTAACCCTTGAGCAATTGGGCTCTTTTTATTTTGTCCATATCTCACTTTTACAGGAAAACCTTGTAATGCCGGCGTCTATGAAGTGATTCTGGACTGCGCTAGATTACCTGACCTAATTCTTTTACTCTCTAAAAACTGCAAAGGTTGATGATTTGTTTCAATAATCACCTTTTCTCCCTGAACAATAGGGCGGAAATGTTGTAGCGCCCACACAGTGGTTAATAGGGCCTTTTCACATTAATTGAATTTCATTTCAACTTGGGGAAAATGGTTTACTTGCATACGCAATAGTTTTGTGATTCACATCATGTTTTTGTGATAACACTGCTGACATACAATGTTTAGAGAACCCTATTTCTACAAAGAAATCCCTACCCTTTATGGGATATGCTAAACATGGTGCCTTTACAAGACATTCCTTCAATTTAGCTACTGCCTCAGACTGCTCTTTTTCCCATATCCAGGGTGTATTCAGTTTAAGCAGTTTAGTCAATGGTTGAGTAATTTCAGCATAATTTTCAATGAACTTTCTGTTATAGCCTGTCATCCCTAAGAAACTTTTTACCTCTTTCACATTTTTAGGGTCAGTTTTTGTATGGCCTCTATTTTTTTTTTTTGTGGATTTAGCCCATGTTCAGTCACTTCATGGCCTAGAAAGTTTCTTGCACCATTGTGCTTTTTGTAAGGACACTTTGGTGCCTGCTTTCTGCAATTGGCCAAGCACATGTCTTATTTCATCAAAATGGCTTTTCAGGCTTTCATTTTTTATCAGGACATCATCCACATAAACTATGGTTCCTCTTTCCGCTGCATCTGGCATGGCTTTTCTCAAAAATATGCCAAATTCACTCCCACTATTGATGTACCCGAACGGAGCTCTAAGCCAGGCGTATTGAGTCCTGTCAAATGTAAAGGAAAATAAATTCTGTATCTCCTCTGCCAATGGCACGCACCAATATCCAGAGGTGAGATCTAACGTGGTAAACACTTTTGAACCATCTACCTGAGCTAAACCCTGATCAATGAATGCTAGTGGCCATCTGGATACTGGCACTCTTTTATTTAACTCCCTCAAGTCTGCACATAGCCGCCATTGACCATTTGGCTTTAACACACCTAAAATAGGTGTATTGGATGTGCTATGAATGGGCCTGATGATTCCCTGAGCTTCCAAATTCTTTATAATCTCTGCTAATGATTCTAAACATGCCAGCGGTAGTCTATACTGGCGTACAAATGCTGGACTTCTGCTACACCCTTCTGGTAGTGTGGTAGTGTGGCCACATGTAAATCAGTTAAACCGCAATCATAAGCATCTTTTGCAAATACATCCTTATATCTCCCTCAGATTGTTTCTATCCTTGTCGCTTTCACAGGCATCCACTAAGGAGATCTGCTCTTCTACCATTTTTGAAAATTCTGGAAAATCTTCTGGTAAGGAAATCTCTGCGCTTTCCTCAAACTGTGTAGCTGTGTCTTTTTGTAAAGCTGCCACTTTTAACTATTTTGGCATATCAGCTTCCACTTCAATGGGCTGATTTTCTGTTTCATTTTCATTTAAATTAAATGTTATGCAATCCTCTTGATGGCAGCACACTGTCTCATTTGAATCATAAGGATACACAGAATGAATTTTAAATATTCCTTTGGGCTGAGAGTCCAGGTGTTCTGGCAACTCACCCTTGGCATCTACATACTTTTCAGGGATATTTCCAATCACCATGTTATTTAAATCTGCCGTATAATGTGATTTTTGTATGGCCATTCCTAATGGGGAGTTTTCCTCTAAATGAATATCCTGACAACCTTTATTATTTACCATAATTTTTACAGATCCTTCACCAATATCTACCAATGGAATGTATTCATAATCCAGGCCTTGCTGTTTTATGGATTCATTCAGGCATACCAATGCATCAGAGTCTTTCATCTGCTGTCCATTTTTGCATTTCAGTGTTATTGCAAACTGTTTTGTAAATGCAGGAACAATAGTATCTTTCCTCATTTGTAATTCGATTGCATAAGGAACAAGTTATGCACAACGATAAGCCCTTCTTTTGTCTTCAAATTCAGGCGCCGGCCCACCTAGGCGGGACCATATTTTTTGATTAAGGAAATCTAATACCATACACATTCTGTGCATGATGTCATTGCCCATGTAAAAGTCATTTTGTGCTCCACTCACTATCCATACATTATGGTAAATTGTTTTCTGCCCAATGCTAATTTTAAGCATGCATCTGCCTGCAATTCGGTTTTCAAAGTCTGGACTGTCCAACCCAGAAACATATTGGTTTTTAATCCTAAATTTCGGGATTTCCTCCCTCTCCATTATTTTTTGCAACAATTTCTCATTAATGAAGCTCCTCTCCTGTTCAAGCGCTAAAGTGGCTTTTATTGTTTTAAAACAGTCATTTATACCAACATGAACCCATGGTTGCTCATCTTCCATGTGTATTTCAGCAAGAGTGGTAATGTGTTTTTCTGAATCTGTTTTAGGAGCAATATTCTGTTTGATTGTTTTCTCTTTTAAATAAAAACGTAATGTGTGCTCATCTATGGCAGTCTGCCAATTTTTCCATGGGTCCAAGTATATTTGTACAGGTAGTCTTTCATTGTCGCTCTGCATTTTGTCTTGACACATTAATATAACAGTGACACTAGGTATGCAACTATTCCGGAGATATACCTCCACAGCATCATTTGTTTTGGCAACGGTGTGACATTCATTTATGTTGCTGTTTTGTGATTTTAGTTTCTTGGGTCTCAATGGTTTCTTGGTTAAGGACCACAGCACTCCATTCACCCCATCTATGAGAGCAGACTATCTTTTCAGGCAACCTGTCCCCATCAGAAATGGAATTTCACAAATAGATGTGATCAATACCTCTTGTTTCATTCTGTGCTTTCCTATTTTTATGTCAACCTCAGTTACATCTATGATGGGCACCTCCTCCCCATTAAAGTTATGCACTGGACCTTGATTTTCCTTCACTGTGATCTGATTCTGTGGGGGTCTCCCTTCATTGATACTTTTTACCAGCTCCTTGGACATAATTGTGGCCTGTGCGCCAGTGTCAATCATAGCAAATGTTTGGCATTTTTCTTCTACTGTGATGGGTGCATAATATCTGTCTTCAACTTCCTCTAATATACATAAGAAGTGTGAATTCTTACTGATTTCAGGGCTCACCTTTCTCAGGCCTTTTTCACTTTTGGCTAAGCACATTGGTAAATGGAAAGACATTTTTCCGTCCTTTTTACCCATTTCTGCGCGAGAGACTTTATTCATTTCTCCATGATCAGAGGTTTTTTGGAGTGTGGCCACTGTTCGCCCATCCATCTGGGTAACATCAGGGACCACATTACAACCTTCCAACTGAACATGTGTAACAACATCATTCAGCAATTTGTCATTGTTTAATTCTGTGCATTTGTGATCATTTGCAGGCCGATTCATGGAATAAATGTGCGCCGAAAATCCCGGCGCAGAGGGGCCAATACGTGCGCTGCGCCGAAAATAAGCGAAAAGCGCAGGGAAACCAGCGCACGTCGATTCATGGAAGTCCGTGCGCAAGAAAAGCAGAGGACGTGCGCTGAAAAAGCACGCGGCGCAGGCCGGCGCACAGGTCAACCAACGTCGTGCGCCACGGCCACTGCGCTATCACTCCGAGCGCAGCGCACAGCTCTAAAGTAGGCGGAACACAGGGCGGGACACTCGGAATGGGGAATAAAATGGGGCACAACACTCGGAATGGGGAAGAATGTGGGCGGCACGGGGAAAGTATAGGAGGCAAGTGCGCGGAACGCCCACACGCTCGCATACAACACGTATTCATGGAATAGAATAGGGCAAAAAAGCGCACGCTCAAAGCAGCGCACAGGCACAAACAGGCACAAACACGACCGCCACAAGAAAGCAGGCGGTAGCGTCTCTGCGCCTGCAAGAAATGTGCGCTAAAAGGTGCGCCAACAAATAGCACCTATATACAGACATGATCAATGTCCAATACTGTGGCCCTCCAGGACAAATGACGTACAAAGGGGTACCCACAAACACAGACACGCGCTGAGAGAAAAAATAAACGTGTGCGTGCATACCGGGGTGCGCGGGAAGTTGCACACGCGATATGGCCGGGTACGTGGATTACAGGGGTGCGCGGGAAGTTCCACACGTGATTAGTCAGGGTACGTGGATTTCAGGGGTGCGCGGGAAGTACCACACGCGATATGGCCGGGTACGTGGATTTCAGGGGTGCGCGGGAAGTTCCACACGCGATATGGCCAGGTACGTGGATTGCAGGGGTGCGCGGGAAGTTCCACACGCGATATGGCCGGGTACGTGGATTTCAGGGGTGCGCGGGAAGTTCCACACGCGATATGGCCGGGTACGTGGATTGCAGGGGTGCGCGGGAAGTTCCACACGCGATATGGCCGGGTACGTGGATTGCAGGGGTGCGCGGGAAGTTCCACACGCGATTAGTCAGGGTACGTGGATTTCAGGGGTGCACGGGAAGTTCCACACGCGATATGGCCGGGTACGTGGATTTCAGGGGTGCGCGGGAAGTTCCACACGCGATATGGCCGGGTACGTGGATTTCAGGGGTGCGCGGGAAGTTCCACACGCGATATGGCCGGGTACGTGGATTGCAGGGGTGCGCGGGAAGTTCCACACGCGATTAGTCAGGGTACGTGGATTTCAGGGGTGCGCGGGAAGTTCCACACGCGATATGGCCGGGTACGTGGATTGCAGGGGTGCGCGGGAAGTTCCACACGCGATTAGTCAGGGTACGTGGATTTCAGGGGTGCGCGGGAAGTTCCACACGCGATATGGCCGGGTACGTGGATTGCAGGGGTGCGCGGGAAGTTCCACACGCGATATGGCCGGGTACGTGGATTTCAGGGGTGCGCAGGAAGTTCCACACGCGATATGGCCGGGTACGTGGATTTCAGGGGTGCGCGGGAAGTTCCACACGCGATATGGCCGGGTACGTGGATTGCAGGGGTGCGCGGGAAGTTCCACACGCGATATGGCCGGGTACGTGGATTTCAGGGGTGCGCGGGAAGTTCCACACGCGATATGGCCGGGTACGTGGATTTCAGGGGTGCGCGGGAAGTTCCACACGCGATATGGCCGGGTACGTGGATTGCAGGGGTGCGCGGGAAGTTCCACACGCGATTAGTCAGGGTACGTGGATTTCAGGGGTGCGCGGGAAGTTCCACACGCGATATGGCCGGGTACGTGGATTGCAGGGGTGCGCGGGAAGTTCCACACGCGATTAGTCAGGGTACGTGGATTTCAGGGGTGCGCGGGAAGTTCCACACGCGATATGGCCGGGTACGTGGATTGCAGGGGTGCGCGGGAAGTTCCACACGCGATTAGTCAGGGTACGTGGATTTCAGGGGTGCGCGGGAAGTTCCACACGCGATATGGCCGGGTACGTGGATTGCAGGGGTGCGCGGGAAGTTCCACACGCGATATGGCCGGGTACGTGGATTTCAGGGGTGCGCGGGAAGTTCCACACGCGATATGGCCGGGTACGTGGATTTCAGGGGTGCGCGGGAAGTTCCACACGCGATATGGCCGGGTACGTGGATTGCAGGGGTGCGCGGGAAGTTCCACACGCGATATGGCCGGGTACGTGGATTTCAGGGGTGCGCGGGAAGTTCCACACGCGATATGGCCGGGTACGTGGATTTCAGGGGTGCGCGGGAAGTTCCACACGCGATATGGCCGGGTACGTGGATTGCAGGGGTGCGCGGGAAGTACCACACGCGATATGGCCGGGTACGTGGATTTCAGGGGTGCGCGGGAAGTTCCACACGCGATATGGCTGTGTGCTCCCAGGCATTACCTGTACACCCTCCACGGCCCCTGCAGGCAGCACACACCACAGGGAACTACCCTGCACACCTGCTCATGTCTCCCACCACCCCCACCCCCCATCCAACAGGGACACCCTCCACCAGGCCCCCACCCATGTCTCCCACCACCCCCACCCCCAGCACTGTGGGGAACCTGCCAGCAGGCCCCCACCCATGTCCAACCCATGTCTCCCACCACCCCCACCCCCAGCACTGTGGGGAACCTGCCAGCAGGCCCCCACCCATGTCCAACCCATGTCTCCCACCACCCCCACCCCCAGCACTGTGGGGAACCTGCCAGCAGGCCCCCACCCATGTCCAACCCATGTCTCCCACCACCCCCACCCCCAGCACTGTGGGGAACCTGCCAGCAGGCCCCCACCCATGTCCAACCCATGTCTCCCACCACCCCCACCCCCCATCCACCAGGGACACTCTCCACCAGGCCCCCACCCATGTCTCCCACCACCCCCACCCCCAGCACTGTGGGGAACCTGCCAGCAGGCCCCCACCCATGTCCAACCCATGTCTCCCACCACCCCCACCCCCAGCACTGTGGGGAACCTGCCAGCAGGCCCCCACCCATGTCCAACCCATGTCTCCCACCACCCCCACCCCCAGCACTGTGGGGAACCTGCCAGCAGGCCCCCACCCATGTCCAACCCATGTCTCCCACCACCCCCAGCACTGTGGGGAACCTGCCAGCAGGCCCCCACCCATGTCCAACCCATGTCTCCCACCACCCCCACCCCCCATCCACCAGGGACACCCTCCACCAGGCCCCCACCCATGTCTCCCACCACCCCCAGCACTGTGGGGAACCTGCCAGCAGGCCCCCACCCATGTCCCCCTGGCCCCAGGTCCTGACGATACACAATCATGGCAGTAATGGCCAGCATACCCAGGCAAGGATTGCATGCACCCACATAGTGAATGCAATCACATGACACAACCCCAAAGGCAAGTATGCAAAAGAACACATGTCTGTCACACACACATACACAATGGGTGCAAGTGAATGTCAAAACCCATATCATGACATGTAAGAAACCAAAGAGAAAATAACACAAGTGTAAGATAATATAAAAATGTATTAAAAACACAAATCAAGTAAACCAATAAAACATACAACTATGTGGCAAAGTAAATAAAAGGTCCATGTCCGAGAACAAAAATGATAAACCAAAAAACAAAGGATTAAAAAATCAATATAATTTGTCCAAAGCAAAACCATGTAGTAGGAAATCAAAGAAAAACCATTACGTCATGGTGTAAACAATAAAAAAATTAAAAAATGTATCTCCCAAAATATAACAATATATACACGAATGTTCCAGGGTCCATGAGCCCAACAGCACAAATGAAACCTAATACTAACTAATAAAATAAATATGTACAAAAAAGTGGCCATTGTCCGAGCGGTCCAAAATAATAAAAATAAATAAAGGAAACCTAGCACTAACTAACTAAAAAACTATATACAAAGGCAGCGGGCTAGTCCTGCGGCTCACTTGGTGATGCTGGCCAGGGCATCCTCGAACTCCATGTCAATGTCCTGGAGGCGGGACTCTGTCCTGGCCCCGAGGTCTCGCAGGGACAACCCCATGTGCTCACCAAAATCCCTGCGAGCCTCCTCGAGGCACTCAGCCCGCCTCAATGCCCGATGCATGGAGATCTCCGCCCTGGCCATGGCGAGCCGCTCCTCTTCCGCCCGCTGCCGCTCCGCACCTATCCGCTGGCCAAACTCCTCCCACACGGAACACACCGCCATGCCAGGGTTGCCCTGCCCTCCGGCCGATGCCTGCCCCTCTGATCTTGATGGCCCTGAGCCATGATGCCTCCCACGTCGAGCCCGCTGCTGCCTCCGACGCCACTGCCTCTGCCAGCACGACGGCATCCAGGCTGATGGTAACCACCGACGCCGTCGTGCACGTGCCCTGCCCGATGATGCCGGCACATCTTCCATCTGCTGGGGTCCACTTGCTGTGTCGTCCACCCCTGCTGGACCTCCGACTCCCAACTGTGGCAGGGATGGGATCCCCACCGAGCTGGCTGCATTGGTCGGGGCAGGTCCACAGGGGGCCATGGTGGCATCTGGGCCGGAAGACGGCAAGGAGAACGACCGTTGGATAGCCTGCACAGAAGAGGAGAGGGCCGTCAGATTGGCCAACACATGCAGGAACCCCCCGAACATGGCCGATCCCAATTGGGCCACGTCGGCACGGTGCACTTCGTGATGACGTGCGTGCTCCTCCCGGGAAGCACGCACGTCATCACGAATCACAGCCGTGCGCATTGCGACCCCAATCAGGACCTGCTCCACGCGGCCAGGGGTTCCCACGGCCGCAGGTGGAGGGGAGTCAGTTGACATGGACATCCCCACTACCTGCGGACGGGCCTGGGACGGGGCATCCCTGCTGGTGCATGGTGGTGCACTCACAGGGTCAGGGACAGCGACATGCACAGGCACCTCCACGGTGACCTGTGCTGCCTCCTGGCCCTGGCCCTGGACTGCACCACTTGCACCAGCAGGGATGCTCCCACCAGGCCCCATGTGTGCACCAGTGTCGGCCTCCTCCTCCTCTGTGCAAACCACCAACCTGGATGGCTCCTCACCGTCTCCCGCCGTAGCAGGCCCCTGTGGGGGCTCACCCACCCCTTCCGCTGCAGCCGTGGGGGCATCCCCGCCGCCTTGCTCCACAGCGCCGTCTCCGCCCTCTTCTTCACTAGCCGCTGCGTAGAGGGAGACAAAGGACACAAGCATCAGGCTACTGTAAAATGGTCCCCTAGACAGGAAGCAATAGCAGATGAGCACCCCTGTCAAAGTACACTTCCATCATGTCCCTCCACAACACATGGGTCAGTCCAGGCAAAACACACACAGTAACAGGCATGGTGCATGCCATGCACATTTCCATGCATGTCCAATTGACTCTTGAAACATTCAATGATATGTGACTCACATGCATCATGGCTCATGCATATCACATGCACACACTTCACCTCAGTCACATCCATCTGGCCCCAAACACAACGAACACAGGCGAAACAAGGGTTAGTTGGGTGCGTCACAGAATCTGTGCATTGTCACACACATGTGTCATGCATCCATGGCATGCACAAGTCACAGACACGCAGGTCAGGCACACAGACATGGCTACCATATATGTACCTGGCATCAGCACCCATCCTTCACCCCCATCCATGTCCAGGTACAGAGACTGGCATGCTCTCATGTCCTAAATCTGCATAGGGCTCCCCATGCCACATTTCAACACATGCAACAACCATGTGGGTCACACATCACTGGTCGCACATGCATTACCATGATGTCCCTGCACACATACATGCATACATGGCCCATGGCACACATACAGGCAAGTATCATAGAACCAGCACACCGCAACATGCCCTGTCTCACACAGTAATGCTTGCACACTTACCGCTCAACTCCAGACGGGCCTCCCTCTTAAGGACCTGGGCGTGGAGCGCTGGGCGTACGCGTTCCAGGACCCTCTTCTGGATGTAACTCATGCGGCCCCGGCCCCCCTCCACGAGTCGCCGGGCCTTCACAAGGGTCCTGGACCTCAAGTCCTCCCAGCGCTTCTTGATCTTCTGGACGTTGCGGGTTGCCACCCCCTCCGCGTTGATGGCAACCACACAGTCGGCCCAGATCTTCTCCCGTCCTTCCTTGCTGGCGCGGGACGATCCAAAGAGGGCATCATACTGCCCCAGGACATGCTCCACCAGGACACCAACTTTGGTGGCAGTGAAGCTGGTGCCCCTCTGCCCCTCTGGCCTGGGGTTGCCACTGGTGCCAGATGTCGAAGTGCCCGACATGGCAACCCCAGAGGCAGGTGTGGGTGGGCAACTGGGTCCTGGGGCTGGGCTGTGGAGCGATGTAATCCCAGTTGGGAGTCTTCAGTTCCAGCAGGGGTGGACACAGCAACTGGACCCCTGCAGATGGCTGATGTGCAGGCACCAAATGGCAGGGCACGGTGGCAGCAGGCAGGCAGGCAGGCAGCAGCAGATAGCACGTGGGAGGCTGCTCAGGGCACTGGGGGGGCAGTAACTCGGCCTTCTGGGCAGGAGCGTGGTGTTCCGTGTGTTTTCGGGTGGCCAGCTTGATACGGAGTGATTTGGCACGTGAAATTCCTGCACGTCAGCGTGAAATCCGAGGAAAGGGCCTTAGCGCGTAAGTGCATCAGCACGCATACGCGATTCTATTGGACCAGAGTCCCTCACCGCGTAAGCGCGTCTGACGTGATCCGCACGGGCGTTCCCCACTCAGCACGTGATGACGGAGCACACGTGGAAATACTGCACGTCAGAGTGTCATCGCGTGTAATTGGCCAAAAGTGCGCGTACACGCGATTGGCCAATGTACGTGTATTACATCGCGTGTAATTGGCCAAACACGCGAATGGCCAATGTACGTGTATTACATCGCGTGTAATTGGCCAAAAGTGCGCGTACACGCGATCGGCCTATGTACGTGTATTACAGGGGTGCGCGGGCACTTACACACGCAAGTACGTCAGCGCACCTGTATGCCTGCTGCGTGGGAATTTCCACACGCTATTGGAGTGGGAACTAGATCCCAGGGGTGCGAGGGTCACATGCATGCCTAGAACACGCGCAAGGCATTAATTTGCGCACTTATCAATAAACAAGCCAGATGCCAGGATGAACATACCGTTCCTAGCAGCAGTGGCAGTGGGCTACCAAAGGAGGAGGAGGAGGAGGAGAGTCAGGGCCAGAATATTCACACCCAGAACCAGCCTATTCGGGATGCCTGATGACCAGGTGTATGGGAGGTACAGGTTTCCAGCACACATCATACTGGACCTGGTCAGTGAGTGGGAGGATGACCTCACATCACCCACCCTGTGCTCCCAAGCACTCAGCCCCCTGCAGAAGGTCCTGAATGTACTGCACTTCTTGGCCACTGGATCCTTTCAGCGGACAAGTGCCATAGTGGGTGGTGTGTCACAGGCCACGCAGTCACGCTGCCTACACCAGGTCTTGAACATCATCACTGCACGGCCATCAGTCCGCAGGCACATATATCTCCCCAGGACTCATGCAGAAAGGCGGACGTGCATCCAGGATTTCTATGGTGTGGCTCAATTCCCCAAAGTGCTTGGTGCAATTGACTGCACACATGTGGCTCTACGTCCACCCAGGGCAACAGAGCACATCTATAGAAACCGCAAGCACTGGCATTCCATCAACGTGCAAGTTGTATGCAATGCCAAGGGAATAATCACATCAGTATATGCCAACTATCCCGGGTCCACCCACGACAGCTTCATCTACAGAATGTCTACACTATGCCGGGACCTGGAGGCTGGCCAGCATGGAGATACATGGCTGCTTGGTGAGCATGAATGCCACTGCACATGCATGCATGTCAGATACTGGGTCATGACACAACACCACTAATGATACCCATCACCACCTCCGCAGGGGACAGTGCCTACCCTATCAGCCCCCACATGATGACCCCAATCCGGAACCCCACCACGCCACCCGAGGTAAGGTACAACACAGCCCACATTGCAACACGGGGCATAGTGGAGCGCACATTCGGAGTGCTGAAGTCATGCTTTCGCTCCCTTGACCGTTCTGGCGGGCAGCTGTTATATGCTCCCCGAATAGTGTGCAGGATCATAGTGGCAGCATGTGTCCTGCACAACGTTGCAACACGCCGGGGCCTGCCCGTGGACATGGTGGTGCCCCCACATCCACAACCACATGCACGCCCGCTGCGCATGGGAGGGGAAAGGGCACGGGGGGTGGCAGCCCGTACGCAACTGGTGGCCAACTTCTTCACCTAGGAATCACAGTGCTGGCTAGTGCACACTGCTCTGGCACATACCATCTGACAATCAATGATGACACTACCTGACAATGTCACAAAATTACTCGACAATAAACTGTCCGATACACATCAGCCTGAGATTGTTAACATGGAAGTGTCACTATGTGTGCACCCCTACCTACACATACACCAGCAATGCATCACAACGAGAAGACAAAACTCCATCAATCAAATATGCATTGCCACAGGCGATTCACTACATGACAACATTGCCATGTCACCCATTCCCTTCACAGTCCCGCCACTGAGGACACCATGTCATGGTATGTGAGAGCAAACAAACTGGCCATCACAACATGACACCGGTGTCACAAATAGCAGTGCCCCAAATGGAACATAGCCGCACTTGAACAGCTAACCGCGCTGGAGCCACTACTACACACCTGTGTAAGAGTAATTTCAATCAAATTACACACCAACCCACCCTGAAGCCCACCCAAACAAGACACAATGCATGTAATCAATGGTAGTCTCATTACCTGATTCTGCTGGTATGTCCTCACCGTCCAGATGTACAGTGATGGCGCCATGCAAAAGTGTCAGTGCACATCTACCGACATGTAGTCTGACTCCAGAGAGTATGCCCTTGTGAAGATCTGTGTGAAATACCTGCAAAACATGAGCAACATATGTAAGTAGAGGCACATATCAAACCATCATGCATAGTTAGGTGCAACAACAATGAACACTATGAATGTCTACACAGTATTGACTATGGACTGGCCAACAGCTCATGGGAGTCCAATGTCACCGTGTAATTTGCTGTCACTTGGGCACACCCTTTGCAAGCCCATGGAAACGGAAGCAGGAGGGGTGTGGATGTCTGCTACCCAAGCATCGAAACCAAACTCAGGACAAGCCTGCATGTGCCCAGCCACAATACAGTGTATGCCCAGGTACCCACACAAGGCAACACTCTTGCAAAATAAAAATTAAATTGAGAAAAAATGGCCATGAAAGGGCCGGCGGGGGGGGGGGCCACCTATGAGGTCCGAGGACAGGATGCACGCCACAATCCACCTGTGTGGATCATGGGAAACTAAAACACCCCATAGGCTCGTGGCCCACACGGCTACTCTGTTGTGGGAGATGAGTCGCTATGGCTCTGGCCAGACCCTGCAGCTGACTCTGGAGGTGGGGGAGCTGCCTCAGAAGATGGTGTGACAATGGGAGGCAGCCCACGCAAAGCACGAGTTTGCTCCTCCATGGCTGCAAGCAGGCGGGTCTGGTAGTTCTGGTTCTGGGTTATAATCATGCGGAGGTCCCCATGCAGTAACTCCCGGGATGACCTGACCTCCGCACGAGTTGCCTGCATCTCGGCCGAGAGCGTCCGTGTCAGACGCTCCAGCTGCTCCTCTGTCCTTCTATGGGATGAAGCCTCAAGCTCTAACAGGGTCGACCTGAGGTGACGGAGTTCTTCCCTCAGGCCTTCCCTGTGGCGCTGGGACTCCATGGAAAGTGATTCCCGCAGAGTCGCCAGTGCCGCCCGCCTGTCCATGTTGGACGCCAACATATCCTCCCTGTGTGCCTGGCAGATGGACTCTGTAGCCTGCTCCAGTCGCTCCATCAGCCTTTCTGGGGGGACAATGGAAGTGGCCACCCTATCCATGGCCTGTGCAATCATCTCGGATGATGCTGCCTGTTGGGTGGCCATACCGTAGATGGATTGCTCCCAAACGGTATTGCCAGGTGGCATACGGCCACCACGTTGACGGGCACCACACCTGCCTGGGGCAAGGCGGACTGCGCCTTGCTGTGCCGGCAAGGCCTCAGGCTGCAGGACTGCATTCCCTCTCTGATCTGCAGCCCCAGGAACAGGATCAGAGATTGGGTGGTGTGGCCCTGCATCCGTAACCACCGGAGGCTGATCTGCCGACACTGACATCCCCATTGAGGGCAATGGCCCGGCTGCAGGTGGGTCGGACAGAGGAGATTCTCTCCCAAGAACACTCACCTGCGACTGCACATAGGTGTCATCCTCCGAGTCTACACCTGAATACTGCTCGGGGGAGGAACCCCCAGAGACACCCCTCGACAGCATGACCTGCAGCACTTGTGGGTTTTCACCCACAAACACACCACGTCCCTCACTTGTGGTAGGTCGGCCCGGGTTGCCCTCCTGGGACGGCTCAACCACCACATCCCCAGCATCAACAAGTGCTTCGTCCCCTGCAAAGACATGAAAGAGAAAAATGGAAACAGGCATTAGCACCATGGCATGCAACAAGGGCTGATGAACAACAGAGGCAGTAGTTCTACGACACATGTCCCACATGACTGGGAGACCTCCTATGCATTCACCATCACTGGGTCTGTAGGGGAGGCTCAGGGCATACAATGTACAGATTGGAGAGCAACGCCTGCTCACCATGCTGCCTAGCACTGCCATCACACATTGGCCGGTGATTGCCATGTCAAAGGCACATGCCATCACACACATGGCATGTGACATAGCCACCAAGTGAAGAGGGAGAGGAGGGCTACTTTTTTGGATTTCAACCACTCTGGTCCTGACATTGCATCGTCACATCAATGAGTAAACATGTTGTACATGGATCTGCTAGTCCAAATTGGCCACGATGCACAGTGCCTTGTCTACATCAACAAAATGCAGTAAACAATGTGATTCCACCTCCCCATCACCTGTAAAGGATTCATATTGCATTCGTGAAGCACCGGTCCAGAAATGTATGAAGGTACAGCGGAGCACTGAGGGGTGGTGGGGCAGAAGGGGATGCCAGTCAACAATCCTACTGGTGCTGGTGTCATTCATGTCACGCAAGTGCAGGGGTGGGTGGCACAATGAAGTGCAAGGGGAAGTGGCGGCTGGAAGTGCTGTACAAGGTAAGTAGGACTTGACGTCAAGGGCAGATGGTGTTAGGCGCAGACAAGTGCTGGGGGGGTGGCCTATAGGGGTACAGAGACAATCATGCAGTGCTGTGGCCTCGGAGGGGACAGGGGAGGTACACACTGCATCTGGCTCGGCAAGGTCCTTGCAGATTTCTATGTGTCCTGCAGAGTTGTCACATGCCGCAGATATGTGCCCTTGGATTGGGGATCTCATCTTGGTGAAAAGGGTGAGGCGCTATTGCCTTTGGAGCATGTGGCAGGCCAGTTTGCCAGAGGATGGCCATGATGCAGGACATTCCCTCTCTGCCACCCGGCACCTGTGGTTTGGGTTCACAAGATCCGAGTCATGCCAGGACTCTGCATTGGCATGGGGCTTCAGACAGGTGGTCATGACCGTGGCAAAGACATCCAGTGTACCTGACATGGAGTGGAGCATGGAGTGGGCCCTGTCAGGATGGGAGTGAGCCTAAGGGGGAGCTGGATGGGGGGGAGATTTTGGCAGCATGAGCCTCGACTGACACACACTTCATGGGTCGGAATACCAAGAAGGTGTGTGACAGTGGTGAGGGTGGCTTTGCCTGTGGGGTGGTGAGGGTGAGCTGGGAGGAGAGGAGAATGTGATCACTCCAGGAGAGAGGAGTGCAGAGATGGACGGAGAGGGGAAAGTCAGATGAGATCAGAGCATCAAGAGTGTGCCCTGCAGAATGAGTAGGGACAGACGGGAGTCTAGAGGGTGAGAGGGAGTTGCTGAGGTCACAGTAAGGTCACGTGGGGGCGTCAACAAGCATGCAGGTGGATGCGTACAGCACCAAGGAAGAGGATTTCTGTGTCTGGGGACATGAGTGAGGAGGAGAGGTGAGGACACTCAGAAAGGAAGTAGTACATTTGACCAGTTTTCCCAGACACAGTACGCACAGTTTGTGAATGTCAAGGTGTGGTGGAGAGAGACGTCACACAAGCCATTCCAGAGTGGAGTAGGTCTAAGTAGGAGTGACAGTGGCAGGAATACCCTCAGGGAAGCCAAGGGCACGCCCCCCCTGCACAGTAGTGGCGGGCCAAGGAGAGGGTCTCCTGAACATCAGGTAGGAGTGTGTGAAGGATGCAGACAGAGCTGGCCGTCAGACATGTTTCCATGAGACCAAGGATGTCAAGGTGCATAACCTCATGTAAGTGACAGATATCGGAGGAATGCCTGATGCAGCCGCAGTGAAAGGAGTGTAATTGTGGAGGAGGTTGACAGCCTTGTAGGACTTACGGGGAGTGCTAGAGATCAGAGGTGCAGCATGTGTAGGAGTTGGAGTGGGAGGCGGAGAAGGTTCATGGGAGGGTGCAGGGAGGCAGTGCAGGATTGATGAGGAGAGAGGAGGGGGGACAGCAGGAGAGGTAAGGAAGTTGATGAGATGTGGGTAGCATTTCTCAAGGATATTGAGGTTGGCCTAAGGGCCTTGGACTGAGACGCTCCCATTACCATGCACATCAATAGTGGCCTCTGAGGATTGGAAGGAGGCCAGGAGTACACCCCAACGGGTCACACCATTGATGGTGGAAGAGGAGCAAGGAGAGAGGACAGGGACCATGTGAAGGGTCTATGGGACAGGCAAAGGCATGTATGAGCAGATGTCAGTGAGAGTTAGCTTTGAGTAGGCTCAGATGCACTGGTCAGCAATAGGGTGGGTCGCATTGGAGGGCAGGGTGCACTCATTTGACTTTTGGCAAGCAGGTGTCGTGAGTAGGGCACGATGGTCTGAACTGTAGAAGTCATGGAAGATAGACCATGAAGAGCAGCATGGAGTGTGAGGGAATGGGGCTCGAAACCAGACGGTACCAAAGCCCACAGGTAGGAGGTGGATGTCAAGGCAACATCCACAGTATGACAGCATGTTGGTTGGCATTTATATACAGAGGACGCATTAGCATGTGGTATCATTGCATGTCAGGCATGTGAAGATGAAACTTGAATGGCTGGGGGAAAGTATAGGAATGGTATGTAAGACATCAGATGAATAGACAGGGGAGTATGAGCAACAATGTAGTGACAAAATGACAATTCAAGGGCAACTTCCATGGTGTCGGGCCATATGTGCACTGTTGCCAGTAGGGATAGTGCTGTGGGCAGATGGTGTTGCACTGAACATACTGGATGAGGCACATGGGTGCCACTATCTACTCTGCCACACACCCCCTTGACAGACACCCAACATGAATGCTTCACACACACACCATGCACATGGATTATACACACATGCATGTGCACTCACCGGATGATGCCTCGTAATCAGGGAGATCTCCCACACCTTGGAGTTGTCCCTCGGTGACGTAGGATCCAGCTACGGACTCGTGTGGTGTGAGTTCTATTTCCTGTGCTGGGGACCCACCTCCAGTCACCAAGGTTGCGGCATGACTTGAGGCCAGCTTATCCTTTGCCCTGCGCTTAAGGTCATTCCAGCGCTTCTGGCAATCACTAGCTGTGCGCCTCACTACTCCAAGGGCACTTATTCTGTCAGCAATGGTCTGCCAGTGTGCCTGGCGTCTGGCATGTGTGGTCTTGGACCCTGCAACGATGACCATTTCCCTATCATGATCTGACACATACTGAACAAGTGCATTCAGTTCGGCGTCTGTGAAGCTTGGCTTCCTTGATGGGCCGGACTGTGCAGCCGTGCCTGGGGCATCAGCCTGTGCCGGACGTGCACTCTTCCTCTTGCGCTTGGAAGGGGGTGGGGATCCAGAGTGTCCTACGCCGCTGTGGACACTAGGGGCAGGAGCCGTGGTGGACTCAGTACTGGGTGTGTGGGATTGCCCACTCAGCATGGGAGTAGGTGCAGGCATTGGGGGTAGTGGGATGGGGTCAGGCCTGATCTGAGGTGCATGAACTAGGACCGACACAGTCTTGGCAGGGTGTATGAGAGGTGGGGTGGATGGAGCCACACCCTGGCTACGGGGGCCAGCAGATGACCTATCTGGCATAGATGCGCGTGCCCTGATGACACCAATGTGCACCGGTGCACGTGCAGTGGACCTGCTGACCTGGATGTCAGCGATGGGATCACCCTCGGACAGGTCTGGTGCCACAATGGCCTGGTCCGACAAGGGCTGATCAGGGTTGGTATCAGCCACATGACTCTCAACTGGGGGGGGGGGGGCATGGGTGTCCCTGACTGGTCCTCCAGACTGGGGGGGACAGGGGCACCCTGCAAGTCACAACCACGTCCCCTAGTGGATCCTCCACGGCCACCACGTGTGGCTCGGCCACCTTTGCCACCCTTACGGCTTGCACGCCTCCCAACCATGGCACTGATGGTATTGTGCGTATGGGAGTCGGTGTGCACAATTGTCCTGGGCAATTGGGTGTCAAAGGGGTTGGGTACCAGATGGTATTCGTACCCTAGTGCAGTGGCAAGGCTATATGACACCCCTGGGGAAAGATGACGGGTCACGCAACGCACAGGCACCCCAAAAAAGTTAAGGAACGTGCACAATACCCCTCATAGACCACGTGTGCTGATGGAAAACCCTGCACTACGCTGTGGCATCCAGTAACACAATGAACGTATGCGTGTCACACGCAGCCTAGAATGACCTCTGAAGGGGTAGGCTACACACGGGGCAAGCACAGAAGTTAGATACGTGCGTGACTCACCGTCTGCCAGGTAAAAGAGAGTGAAAAATGAGCGCGTTTGGTTGGCAACACCCCCGCCAAAAGAAGATGTGTACGCTGTCTGAGGAGACAGGACAACAGTAGAAGGGGACACTGTTTGAGGGAACAGGCCCAGGTAAACCAGTACAAGAGGAAAAAGAGAAAAAGCTGTCAGAGGTAACAGGGAGTACGAACTGGAAACGCCGTGAAGTAAATCGCGTGTGAAACGACAAGAAGTACAGAATTCACCCACTCGCTCTCCACGAAAAGCACGTACAAGGAAATGGTGTTCAACACTACCTTATATACAGGCCCACACGTACAGCGTCACTTACGGCGTGTACGTGCTTGGCCCATGTTCACCAATCACACGCTTTGTCACTTCTGCGTGTGGATCCTTTTTCACCAATCACACGCTTTGTCACTCCTGCGTGTAGCTCACTTTTCACCAATCACACGCTTTGTCACTCCTGCGTGTAGATCCATTTTCACCAATCACACGCTTTGTCACTCCTGCGTGTAGATCCATTTTCACCAATCACACGCTTTGACACTGCACGTGCAGGTAACTATAGACGCACATATGCTGGTGACGGGTTTTCGCGCGATTCGCTGAGTGTGGGGTTTTCACGTGCAAAATCACTCCCTATCAGGCTGTCCACGCGTTCAAACACGAAAGACCACGCTCCTGGCCAGGAGGCAAAATTACAGTCCCCCAGAGACCTGAGCACGCTCCCACCTGCCATCTGCTGCTGCCTGACTGCCTGCTGGCCACGTGCCCCACAGTGCTGGTGGGTGGGGGGGGTGGGAGACATGGGTGGGGGCCTGGTGGAGGGTGCCCCTGGTGGATGGGGGGTGGGGGTGGTGGGAGACATGGGTGGGGGCCTGGTGGAGGGTGCCCCTGGTGGATGGGGGTGCAGGGGGACATGATCAGGTGTGCAGGGTAGTCCCCTGTTTTGTGGGCTGCCTGCAGGGGCCGTGGAGGGTGTACAGGGTACACCTGTGAGGGCCCACCCAGCCTAATCGCGTGTGTAACTTCCCACACACCCCTGTAATACACGTACCAAGGCAATTCGCGTGTGAGAATTCCCACGCACCTCTGAAATACACGTACCCTGCTGAAGTCGCGTGTAAAACTTCCCGCGCACCCCTGTAATACACGCGCCCAGCCTAATCGCGTGTGGAAATTCCCGCGCACCCCTGAAATGCAAGCGCACAGGCTATTCGCGTGTGATAATTCCCGCGCACCCCTGAAATACACGCGCCCAGGCTATTCGCGTGTGGAAATTCCCGCGCACCCCTGAAATACAAGTACCCTGCTGTAATCGCGTGTGGAACTTCCCGCGCACCCCTGAAATACAAATACCCTGCTGTAATCGCGTGTGGGACTTCCCGCGCACCCCTGAAATACACGCGGACAGGCTATTCGCGTGTGGGACTTCCCGTGCACCCCTGCAATTCCCGTAGCCTAGCTTTTCGCGTGTGAAACTTCCCGCGCACCCCTGAAATGGACGTAGCCTGGGATTTGACGTGTGAAACTTCCCGCGCACCCTTGAAAATCGCATGGGCCGCTTGCCGTGATGGTCCAGTGTTAGCGCAGCCCCTTGCGCTGGTTTGTGATTTTTATGAGATTTCCCAGCGCAAGGGGCGTTCCTGGGGGCGTAACTGGCGCTGCAGCGAGTCGCTGCGCCACTGTGCGCCACGGCTGCCTGGGGAAGCTAAAATCCATGAATACGCTGTGCGCCGGATTCGGTTTTGGCGCACGCGGCTGGCGCAGACTATCGCAGGCGCACGTTGTGCGCCAGCCTCGTGCGCTACTTGTGCGCTGGATTCTATGAATTACCCTCTTAGTGTGGTACCAGCCCTTTCAGCCTCTTCAAAAATATGTGGCTCAAAGAATTCTTCAGGTGATTGACATGTACCCTCCTTTTGAGTATTTCCTTTTTCTGCCTGTGTTTGGTCATTGTTTTGCTTGCCCAGGGAAGGAGCTACAGCATCCCCACTTACTCCCTGTTCACTGGTATTCCCCATGCACGAGTCATTTTTCTTAAATCTGTCTCTTTGTTCTTTTGGAATTTCCGGTGTTTCTTTTTTATTTGCACAAATCTTCAATGTTTGATTTAGTTCTAGGTTAAACCGTACCTCTTTTTTTAGAAGTATTTGCATTTTTTGTTACATGTTCATTTATTGGTGCTTTCACTTTTAAATCATTAGGCATCTCAGAGTCATTATGCGAAATTACATCAGGGCAATCTGTCTTTTTGGCACTGCAGGTGTCATAAGTACTTAGTCACTTCTCAGAAGCCCCCCGGTCATTGCTATGGCCATCAGCCCCCTCTTTAGATGGTTGTTTTTGCGCTGTATAGAGCTTTCCTATTTGCTCAGCTAACATTTTCACTTGGGCCTCAAGGCACTGGAACCTTTCCATCTCTCTAGAATCCTCTTTCTGTGGCCTAGGTCGATATTGGTTGTTTTCCCCCTGATTGGATCTATTCTGATACCTCTCAGGTGATTGATGTCTGTAGGGATGGTTTCTGAACTCTTGATTCATTTGTGGAGGGGAGCGGTGTGCACCTATCCTTTGATTATAGTCCCCTGGTGGGGAATCATTGTACTGACGTGGATTGTAGTTCATGTTTTGCCTCATGTCCTGTCTCTCAGATTGTGGGTACTGGCCCCTGTGTTGATTTCCATTATCAGTAAATCGATCCACATATCGGGGTCTATCCTGATTACCATATATCATGGTGTTGGGATCAAATCTGCTCTGTGTCCCCAATGTCTGGTAGGGACCGTCATTTCTTTGATCTTGATTTTGTCTCTGGTTATTGTTCAGACCTGACATATCAGGCCGATATCCTACCCGGGGTCTGTCCCCTAAATACCTAGGGCTGATGTAGCTCTCTCTATTACTAGGATCATGTGATTGGAACATTGGTACAGGAAAGGGCAATCTTTGTTGATTACCCCTTTGTTCAGGTGTCACATTATTTTTACCTGGGCTTTGAGCAGACTCAAGGGACATTTTGGCTGACCTGATTTCCATTACTGTGGCTGAGGGTTCTTTAGATTTGGGTCTAGTATCTTTCATTTTATCACTTTCTCTACCCAGACAATAGAGTGCCTCATATAGTTTTGTGCTTTGATGTACAATCCATTCAAGGGACTTGTCACGGTCAAATTCATGGACCAATTGGGATATGATGTCTTTCTGTATCCCATAGAAGTATGCAGTTTTAAACTCATTGGAATTTGGGTCAAAAGATACATCAAAGCGAGAACATGCTCTTTTTAAGTCTTGTAAAAATTGGCGAGGGGATGTATTAGGCCCAGCAGTGATTGTGTAAGCGACTTTCTTTGCCTCCTGCAATGACTGAAAAGGAGAAAAATGACACCTAATTTCTTTTTCAAACTCCACCCATGTCATATTCTGCTGTTCATTTAATCCCCTTATGATGCTGGCCGTCGGGGCATCTAAAGTTAAATGAAAATATTGTCTGTACTGTTCCTTAGGTATCTGGAGTGCTTTAAAATGTCATGAACCGCTTCTAAGTGACCCTCAATGCAACATTCACCTCCCTTTTTAAATGGTTTGATCAGGGCTTTAATGGATTTCATTATTTTTATGGGGCTACTTGTTGCAATGCATGGAATTGCACTACTTTGTGATTCAATCCTGGTTTCAGGTGTATGGGATTGGTGGCTGCCCCCAATGGGAGTATCAAATCCCCCAAGGGCGCTGCAACCAAGTTCAGTCACCGGCCCAGTCACTGGAGCACTAGCTCTTTGGGCAGAACTAGAATTCACCTCCACTCCATTGAATGTGGTACCCTGCTGCCTCTCCTGGGATCTGGGAATGCACATTTGTTTTTCTAAGTCTTTGCACTTTTTAAGGAGCCTGCGTGCTTCATTTTGCAGATAGTTGTTTTCATCACTCATTTTATCTATTACCTCCTGCATGTCGCACATTTGCATTTGGCATTCATTGAATTCTTTGTTTCTCTTGTCTTTTTCTTGAATCATTTTAACCATTTCTTGCTCTGCACCTTGGAGATCACTTTCTTTTTCAAAATGTTCTTTTTGTAAAATCTGCATTTCTGAAACAATCTCATCTTTATCCTGTCTAATGTGGTCCACTAAGGCTTTTAAGTGCACCAATTCTTGCTCACTATCCTCAGATTGTTTCTTGCTTTTGGATAACTGAGCATCAAAGTCTCTGCATTTTAATTGCATGTCTTTTTGGCATACATCCAATTCTGCTCTTAACATTTCCTGATTTTTACTTGCCCCATCTAATTCAGTCTTTAACCTGTTAATTAGCTTGGTATCATTTTCCTGCATTCGCAAGGACCTATTCAAAATAAACCATATTTTTCCGCATTGCCGTATTAAACAGTCTTTCTCTGCACTTTTATCGACTGCATTCAATAATCTTGTAAGGCAGACCTGAATTATGCTGCCTTCTGCAAAAATATTGTCTAGTTTTTATTTCTGCACCTCACCCTGAATGCGGTCATGCCATTCTAAGGTACTTTTCGACGACCACGTCCCATGTGCAAACAACTTTGCCTCTAAATATTGCACTAGGTCTGAGAATGTGGTTTCCCTTTGTGACATTCTGAAATTTGTTTTTAGTAACACACTGCTATTATGAAATGGGTTCCCTTTAATGTACAGATGGCAGTGTGAGACACACTTGCCACGCCCAGTAGGTGCTCTGTGATCACTTTCCCGGCCTGCAATGCACCATAAATATGTTGGGTATTTTGTGTAGATTTGGGGCCTGGCGGTATTTTCTTACTGCCAAAAATAATAATTTAGTAACGATCACTCCCTACATTCAGATTGGGCCATGTACAACAATAACACAGTGGATATGCATTATTTCAGCACACAGACCTATTTAGATGGTATGCGCGGTTGGTATGCGCGGTTGGTATGCGTGGTTGGTGGTATTTTGTTGAGCATAATTCCTTTGTTTTATTTGTGGCCCCAATATCCAGAACCCCTTATTTCTGTTTAGATTTTTCGTGTAATCACTAGAGAGACCTCAGGCTTGCATTTTTGGAACACCACATTTTCATTTTTAGTGTGCCAGCATGGGCAATTTCTCGCTGTCTTATCTACAGCAGCGAGCTAACGTGGTATTTTTCACTAACTTATATACGGTAGTGAACTATGTCCCGGGTCTCTATTTTTGCTGACTCATGTACCTTCAGCAAAAGGCTATAACACACACAGTTAGTTATAATTGCTCATACTGAATGACATTGTGCACACAGCTGCAGCCAAATCCTATTTTTAGCTACCTTAAAAATGACAATTGCACTGTCTAAACATCTCCCCACATCATCAGCACTGTATTGGTAAATATAAAACACACCACCCGTCTGCTTTCAGATATTTTTGTGCATTATAAAAGTTGCATTTAAACACGATCTCACTCTTTACAGAAATAAATGAAATAGCACAGTAACAGCATTATTTGTGATACACTGAGAAGATGGTGGCAGAGAACAAGAATTCAATTTGCAACATTAAACACGTGGGTAAAGCACAGGAATCTCCTTTCCTACATCACTGAATATTTCCGCACACTCAGCCCCCACACTTCAGCGAGATAATTACCAGGCTTATTCAGTATGTAACTTCTTTGGCTGGTCGCCTTCTGGAGGGGTTCACCCATTAAGGACAAGCATCTGCTGTCACTCAAACTGGGACTTGTTGACTGGAAATCCCAGTCTCTGCAACCAAGTTGAATCTGCTTTAGGAATCAGGCATCCCCAGCTATCAACCCAGTCCTTCTTCGAGCTGTGTCAAGATGTCTCTCCCTATCTCCTTCCTCGAGATTAAACAAGAAAACTCTGGTTACCTCCTACCAAAGGATCCTAACCAATAAAATTCTATCATGCCCTAACCACCCTCTGCACACAATGGCTTGGCTTATACAGTTGCAACTGTAACCAAACTGATTTCCTGCTTATTCGAGGTCTTTGCTTCCTGCAGTTACTGTGGACAGAACAGCAGAGCAAAAAGAAAAAAAAAACTGAATGTGCATTTAAATAATGACTTTCAGAGCCTGTCATTTTCCATTCATGTTGCACTGAAGAACACATTATTATTAGTGGGTTATGATCAGGTTAGTTGTTAATGAGGTTAGTTGATTAATTTTCAGATGTGTCTCTTGCAACATAGGCATTTCAGGTGAAAAATAGTGCGCATTTTGAATGTACAAATGTGTGCTTTTAACTGTGAAAAAAAAATGATTTGCTTTTTATATGTAAAAATCGTTTTTGACTGAATAACCTGCCCTCACTTATATGTCCATGTTACACTGGCAACACATAGCTTGAAACAATTGCATCATAGCAATGCACCAAACCCATGCAGTGGTGCTGCACTTCAAAAAGAACATGCTATACATTGATCCTGTGCAGTGGTGCTGTACTCTGTGCTCCCAAAACACGCTAAACAATCCTACAGGTCAAAACCTAAATGGACCAGGATCTGGGTGTCATCGGCATAGGAGTAGCACCGGAAGCTGTGGGAGTGGATGAGACGAATTAATGGGTGACTATAGATGTTAAATATCATTGGGGACAAGGCGGAGCCCTGGTGGACACCACAAGTAAGAGTACAGCGGACAAGAAGGCCAGAAGAGAGAGGGCTTGACCCCTATCAGATAGAAAAGATGAAGATTGTGCTAGGACGGGGCCAGAGAGGCCTGCTGATACCATGCAGGACACAAGGATGGAGTGGTCGACAGTGTCGAAAGCTGTCGATAGATCTAATAGTATTGGCACACCCACTCTACCCTGGTTAACCAGCATGGTGAGATCGTCATCCACCGAAACCAGGACACACTGTCCCACGATCCGGGCAAAGGTCCGACTGAAAGGGGTCAAAGAAAGAGGAAGACTCCAAGAAGGAAGAGAGTAAGGTTGACACCAAAGATTCCAATAGTTTCGTCTGAAAAGGAAGGATAGAAATAGGCCGGTAGTTAGCCAGAACTGAGGCATCCAGTGATGGTTTCTTAAGAAGTGGAATAACAACTGCCTGCTTAAGGTTAGTGGGCATAACATCCGGTTGGAGAGAGAGAGATTTACTGCTGTCGTAACCCGAGAGGTGATCATAGGCAGAATTTCCTTTAGGACTTTTAATGGCACAGGGTGCGAGGGGGCTGCCGACTTCAGTGAAGTTGCTGCCCTAGACAAATCTTCTGCGGAACATTCAGGGAGGATCAGAGGCAGGCAAGTCAGCCACCATGGGGCAAGGCCAACTTGGGGCACTGGAGGCAATGAAATTGCAAATATCTGTAATCTTAGTAGTAAAAAACGCACTCAGCGAATTGCACAAATGTTGACTGGGATTCACTGTCGGTGAAAAACAAGTAGATGATGAGAATGACTTGACTACTGAAAATAATTCTTTGGATTGGCAAAGTGCTGACTCAATTTTGGAGGTAAAGAAGGCTTGTTTGGCAGCCCCGATGAGTAGATGATACTTTCTGGTGAGTTGGCGATAGGCCAGCCTATCTTCAGAATTATAGGCAGAGTGTCATTTACCTTCCACTTGCCTTAGCTTCAAGTAAGCTGTTCAGAGTTCTTCTGAAAACCATGGAGCGGAGGAGTGTTTTTTGAGGCCAGTTGGTTTCAAGGATGCTGCCAAATCGGCAGCCTCGTGCAAGATCTTCAATAGAGAGGAGAGGTTCAGTTGTGTGATGTTTTTACCTTCCCTATTAATAAAAGATGCCATTAGTGGAAGGTTAGCAGAGCGTTTCATCGCAGTGGTTGCAGCAGTAATGGCATCCCTACATGGGGTATGTATAGCTGGAGCCACAGAAATGGCGGAGTCCGCAGAGAAGAGAAGATCGAGGATGCCACCCAGAGTATGGGTAGCTTCAAGTACCCCCTGTTGAAATCCAAAATCAATAATCGAATTGAAAAACTGAGCCAGAGTTGGGGCAAGAGGGGCATTGTACCTAATATTAAAATCACCCATTTCATTAATTTTGAAACCAGATTGAGAAACAGGTTGAGGAAAGCGGAGTAGGACCCTGGGGGGTGAGGGGGTGATAGGTCATCAAGAAATGCAAACAGTAGAAACTATCCACCACCCAATGAACAAGCAGAGCTTCTAGACGTAGGCTATGTGGTAAAGCAACCATGGTAATAACAAAGGTAGATTGAAAAATCATAGCAACTTCCACTCCAGGGTGATGTGCTAAACGATCAAGGTGTATTCTGCTATATCTGTCCCAAAGTGCTTCAGAGAGAGTTGGCGCAGAGCTGTCAGTCAGCCAGGTCCCGTTGAGACATAAGTTGTCAGGGGAGTTATCTTGTGTAAACTCAAATAAGGAGACTGTATGTGCCACCATAGAACGGGTATTTAACAAAAAGCCTGTAAAAGCATGCTTTCTGTGCCACCAGGCTGACTAAAGCACACTATTAATTTAATTTTGATCAGAGGTGCAATAGATTAAAAGGCCAACTCCGCCTGCAAAAACATTGTGACTCAGCAGGTGCCAAGGATGCACATGTGACCTTGTGACATGTGACCTTTGGACCTGCCCTGTTCTACTACACAGCAGGTGGCTGAAGGAACCTGTAGGCTGCCTGGGGCATTTATAAAAGGGGGGACTGATTAGCAGACTTCCATTTCAACAACAGATCTACCCACATAATTATATATGAATAAAACTGAAAAAAACTCACGCTATCCTGCACTCATCAGATGGCAATTCTGTCACAAATATCAAGGGCAGCGAGTAAGTAGGAGGCAATGGTGTCAGTGGAAGAAATCTGGGAAGATGTTTTTTAGACTTTCTTGAAGACTGTTTTAGGGCCCTCACTTGGAGATCCAGTGTGTTCCAGAGACGAAGGCCTTGTACCATGATAAATGTTTTCCTTCAGGGTCTCTTTCACCTAAATGTTTTTTGAATTACTGTTGCTTGACATGCTACTCCTACACGATATGTACCAACTTCTGCTGCTTGTTGGGAGCATGGGAGATTAACATTAATCCAGACTACAAAATTATTCACTTTCTACAAAGGATAAGTACCTTGAGAGGGTAGCATCTGTCGGGTTGATGTCAGTTTGATTTGCAGACATGGAGGCAGATTTCCTTCGTCTAATAGTGGATGTGCAGCAGACCTTGGCTGGTTCTACGTCATTGTTCTGGGTCATTATATAAGCAGATACGTATCAGCATCCTTCTCAGCTTGTGGCCAGCGACATATCTTGGACAACAGAGACCTGTGGGATACCAAATGCCATATTCTTTGTTGTGCATGAAATAGTGCTGACATGCACTTGTTGATTTCGACTGGTAAGAAATCCCTTTAAGTGCTGTGACAGAAATCCCTGCCAGTTTCCCGAGGTGGTCAATTAGGTTTACATGGCCCATTGTCTTGTATGCAGCTAATTGGTCGAGTGGGATCAGCACTGCAGATTGGTTTGCGGCCAGTGCCACCTGTCCTATTTCCTGACATCAGTTATAGTGTTCTCTTTACCGCTAAGAAACTTGGAGTCATACTGTTAGTGCATTGGGAACTGTTTTAATACTGATAAAAGACTTCAGCAAACCCATGATGTCTGAGCCGGCTGTGTGATGTTCTCTTTAAGGAATGCGGCCTGGCAAGGTTCAACTGCAAAGTAGGATGCTTTGCTACTGAGGTTGATCTGTGGGAGTTGTAATTGTAATATGCAGCAACGTTTGCACCAGAATGGAAAGAAGGCAAGAGGGAAAAAGAAGGGAAACATAGGAAAAAATGGCTTAGAAGGAAAGTGGTCAATGTAAAACTGGTCACAATAGTAAGGACAGCATCCCTGGGACCAAGCACAGTGTAAACTGTGATGAATTATAGGTGATTCCCCCAAGGACCCTGGCCTGGGACCATTCTCATGTGTCTAGGAAAAGGCTGATGCTTCCTGGGGGTGGTGTTCTGCGGGAGGATCACATGGGAGGGGACGCATGTCAGGAAAATTGGGAGAACCTTCTGACTAACTTCCCTAGTGATCCCATGGTCTTAATGGCCTACTGTAAAACTGAATCCTTTGATATAAAAAGAAACCCGAACATTAGAAACTTCAAGTCCCAAAAAGCTCTAGGTACTGGAACGAGGAAGAGGCTCAGAGTCATGGAGCTGCAATATGCAGTCTGGTGTTTCTTTTTTTTTAAACTTTGTTTATTGGCAGAAAGTTAAGACAGGCACAGGACAAGGCACACAGCGCTGAACCAGCGGATCTGCAACATGGACATCAATACAACACAGTATGAAACAGTCGGACAGTATCCTCGTGTGTGACAGCCAAGACAGAGACATTACAGTATCAAGTAGTTACGGGGGGTGAGTGGGCAGGGGGTGCTACCTCCTCCGCATCGTCTCTATTGTTCAAATAGGTACGGAATGCCGACCACACATTTTTGGGTCGCGATGTGGGTGGCAGGGAACCAATGTAGTCCTCTTCTCGTATTTGTGTCCAAGTAAGGGCTGTGAGCCACATCGCGAGGGTGGGGGGGCTGTGCCGTTTCCAGTTTAGTAATATGCATTTTTTAGCCACAATAGCTCCGACATTCAAAAATTTAGACATTTTCCGTACATTCTCGCCTTCCCAGACCCCGAACAGCAGGGCAAGCGGGTCCAGGTCAACTGGAGATTCCACTATTTCTGAGAGCGCCTCTGCTACCTCCAACCAGAAGGCGCTGATCGCAGGGCACGCCCAGAACATATGGATATGGTCGGCATCAGAAGATTTACACTTTGGGCATGTAACGGACCCTGCCCCAGCAAATCTTGCTACCCTCGTTGGTGTATAATAGAGCCTGTTAAGAAATTTAAACTGGATGCATCGGAATCTGGCACATAGGGACACCCCGCGTGTATTTGCGCACATCTTGGTCCAGAGTCCGTCGGATATCTCCATTTCGAGCTCACTAGCCCAAGCTATACGTGGCCTGAGGGCCCCAGACATTCTCCCACCCAGTTGGCGCTTGTACACGTTGGATAACACCCCTTTGGAGCCCGCAGAGTTTGCTATATACTGGAGTTCGGGCGATTCCGGGGGCTCATCCGGATATGAAGTCCATGCGGATCGTACCGCGGCTCGGAGCCTGTAGTACTGTAGCATCTCAAGGGGAGAATCAGTGTGACCTGGACGCCACGTTTGAGGGGTGACAAATTTACCTTCTGGGAAGAGGTCTGCCAGGCACCGATATCCCAGGCCCTCCCAGTGTGTAGCAAGGTGTTGGTCGTGTGTGGGGGAGAGACCAGGGAATTGCCACAGGGGGAGCCACTTGTAATATGGGAGATCAGTCTGCTCAGTATATAAAATAGCGTTCCATGCTCTAATCGTGGTGGTTACTGGGTCTGTATGGGAATCTGTGCGGAGCGAGCGGTGTAACAGTAGGGTCATAATGTTGGTTCCACCTCCAGCCATTTTTTCAAGTTTCACATGCGGAGGCGGATTTTGGAATGTATACCAATGGGAGGCATGTTGGGCCTGGGCCGCGTGCCAGTACAGTCGTAGGTCAGGAGCCGCGAGTCCACCCCTGTCGTATGGTGCTGTCATGTGGTGCCACTTCGTACGGACCGACCCCGGATGCCAGAGAAATTGAGCACATTCGGCGTGGAGCCTCGCAAAGTATTGCCTTCCGGGCCAGACAGGGGCGTTGGCAAACACATACAGGAGCTTGGGAACCAGTGTCATCTTTATCAGGGAGAGTTTGGCTGCCAAGGACAGGGGTAAATGCCGCCACTTGGAGAATTTGGTGACGATAAGCTGAGCCATGGCCTCATAGTTATCCTTCAGGAGGGCACATTTGGATAGCGACAAGTGAACCCCAAGGTACCTGACTCCCTCAGGAGACCAGCGCAGGGGGTATTCGCATGCCGGATGCTGTGTTGTTTTGGTGAGGGGGAAAATTTCAGATTTGGAGTAGTTAATCGTGAACCCGGAAAACGTGCCTATTTTCGTGATGTCCCGAATGATCGGGTTCAGATTAGTGGAGGGGTTTCTGACGTACAGGAGGACGTCGTCCGCGTATAGTGAGATTAACTCTGGGGCCCCCGTCAACCGGATACCTTTGTTGGAATGTCGCCCTCTGACATGGTCCGCCATGGGTTCAATGGCAAGGGCGAAGAGTAAGGGTGAGAAAGGGCAGCCCTGGCGGGTTCCGCGATGAAGCTTAAAGAGGCGGAAAGGGATAGAGTTTACCAGGACCCTGGCTACCGGGTCTGTGTATAAAAGCTTAATATAAGAGAGCATATTCGGGCCCACACCCATCTTCTTCAGCACCGCCCACAGGTATTGCCAGGAGACCATGTCGAAGGCCTTTTGGGCATCTATGGTCACAGCAACCGCCTCTGCACCCGGGTCGATTCTGGCCATCACATTGAATAGGCGACGGATGTTGAGGGACGTGGATCTGCCAGGTATGAACCCGCTCTGGTCAGGATGCACCATATGGGTCATAAAGGGGAGAAACCTATTTGCTATTATTTTAGCGAAAACTTTCATGTCAGTGTTAATTAGGGATAGGGGTCTGTAGGACCCGCATTCTTCAGGAGGCTTACCCGGTTTGGGGAGGACCGTTATTAAGGCTTCCCTTAAAGAGGGCGGGAGGGCGCGCAGCCGGAGCGCCTCGGACCAGACCCCGAGTAGTACTGGAGCCAGAGCAGCCACATGTTCCTGATAGAACTCAGCGGTGAGTCCATCCGGCCCAGGTGCCTTATTTTTGGGAAGATCCGATATTACTTGGACTATCTCTTCTAGGGTGAACGGTGCCTCAAGACACTCTCTGGTGTCGTGGGAGATTATCGTCATAGGGATGCTCTCTAGGAGGTCGTCTAGATCTTGGTCAGAGTGGCCAGGGCGGGGCCCATACAGATCGGCATAAAAGGCGGCAAATATGTCAAGTATGGATTGGTCGGACCAGTGTTTTAGTCCTTGTTCATCCATAATGCAATCAATCCGAGACCTGCCACCCTCCGTTCGCACCAGTCTAGCCAGTGTTCTGCCCGGTCTGTCCCCCTCTCCATAACCACGGGCGGCTATGGGACGGGTATAATATTGCACCTCCCTAGAGGCCTGTGATTCGAATTGCTCCAGCTCCGCCCTGATTTCTGCCAGTATCCCCGGGGAGGGACTGGTCAGGTATCTCTGCTCAAGGGTTTTTAGTTTAGTTTCTGAAGCATTCAGGGCCTGCCTGATGGCCTTCAGGACACCTGCTTCTTTAGAGATGCACATCCCCCGGATGTACACCTTAAATGCCTCCCACCTGACCGCCTCCAAGGTGTCAGCAACCCGGTTGTTCTCAAAGAATGAGGTAATGTCCGCTAATATTTCGGCCTTAAATACAATATCTGAGAGGGCGGAGGATTTGAAACGCCACGCAGGACGCGACGGGCCCACATTACCAGTCTGTATCTGTAGTAGCACCGGGGAGTGATCATATAGCGTGCGCGGCAGGATCTTAATGTCCAGGGTTCTGCCCACTAACCCGCCCGAGAGCAAAAACAAGTCTATTCGAGAGGAACTATCGTGCACCGAGGAGTAAAACGTATAGTCCCTCTCTTGGGGGTGGAGAGTTCTCCATATATCATGCAGGTTTAGGAATTCCATATGTGCGCGTAGCCGTTCAGCTGCGCGCGAGGTGGTTCTGCGGGTGGTTGTGGTTCTATCTAGGGAATTGTTGAGTATCAGATTAAAGTCTCCCGCCCATACGGTGGGGACGTCCGGATATCTCATGAGGATGGAGGTCACTTTGTCAAAGAACTCGGGGGAATCAGTATTGGGTGCATATACATTGACCAGTATACAATCTTCATGGTTCAAGCTACAGTGTAAAATGACGTATCTTCCCTCAGTATCAATGTGGGACGCGTGGAGTGTGAACTGTAAGGATTTATGGATAAGGGTCAGGACCCCCCTAGCCTGGGTTGAGTATTGAGTGTAGTGCCTATTAGAGCCCCAATTGTGCGCTATGTTTGACGATAGATGTTTTAGAGCATGCGTCTCCTGTAGTAGAAGGATCTTAACCCCGTGTCTCTGTGCATAGGCTGTAATCCTGCGAGATTTCGTAAAATTTGTCAGCCCCCGGATATTCCAGGACATCATTTTAACCGCCATGTCTCACACTAGGGAACATTCCGGTGGAAGCCTTTGTCATACGTGTCCCACCTGTGTGCCGCTGTAACATGCGGGCGCCATCCTCCCGAGCCCGCCTCCACTCCCCTGCCATTTTGTGTATAACGTACCCCAACTTCAGCAAGCCCCACCCTCACCGCCCTACTCCAACCAGCAGTGCACGAAACCCCACCCATACATTTCTCGCCTGTGCTCCATCCCCAACTCGGAGACACAGGAGAAGTAGCCCAACAGGGGCCAAAACACAAACATTTAAGAACAAGTAAAATAAGAATTGCAATCGCAGTGGGGGCAGCTGCTGCCGTTCTGCCCACTTGTACTGGCTACTGTTACATTTGGATCATATATGACTGGACATCAGCTAACAAGATAAACAATTTAAACAATTTCAGGGAGCGGATACTGGAGCATTATAGCTTCTATATGCAGCACCCCAGCGGAGGAGAGCCGCAGAAGTGTGACCCCCAACCTCACTGGCAGTGCCACACATCCCCGCACCAAATTGCAGGGTACTAGAACGGTGCGTGCACTTATGTATGAACGGACCTCATTTGTATTTCACATGGACAAGTATGGTCGCAGTGCAGTGCTGCCGGGCCACAAGTCGACCGCCGCCATATAAAGAGCGGGAAGATCCCCGGCCCGCCAGTGTGGCTTATAGTGTCTTTGCCACCATGAATACATTGTGCAGTGCGGTAGATCACAGGTTTGGCGGTTGGTCGTCTTCGATGCGCTCCTCCGGCGGGATCTGTGCTTCAATAAATTTGACCGCCTCATCTGGGACCGTGAAAAAGTAGTGTTTATTGTGGTGGGTGAATTTTAGGCGGGCCGGGAAGAGCATTGCATATTCTATCTTTCGCTCCCTTAGCAGTTTCTTTACACCATTGAATTGTCGCCTCTCCGCCTGGACCGCCATTGAAAAATCCGGGAAGATTCTGATGATTTGAGAGTCCATCCTAAGTTCACCCTTTTCTCTGGCCAAACGAAGGACAAGGTCTCTGTCCTTATAGCTCAAAAGTTTTGCTATGATCGGTCTCGGGAAATCCCCGGGTTTAGGGCGAGGTGCCAGGGAGCGATGTGCCCTTTCCACAGTGAAGAAGGGAGATAATGGCGGGTCACCGAGGAGGTCTTTAAGCAGTTGTTCGACCGCCGTTTCCATGCGGCCCCTCAATGCCGATTCGGGAACTCCAACTATGCGGAGATTGTTCCTCCGGGACCGTGATTCTAAGTCGTCACACTTAGCTTTTACCTGCTTCATGTCCCTGACCAGTTCCGAGACCGTGTTTTGCAAGGTATGGACATTGTCCTCAGCAGACCCGATTCTCTGCTCAGTCTCAGCAATTCTAGACCCATGTTGATCAATCTTCACTCTCATTGAGGCCACATTTGCGTTAATGTCGTCCAGTTTTTCGTGAACCGCTGCAAAGTTCTTGGCCATGGATTCCATCATTATAGTAAGGTCAGCTCGATTGGACTCCGACACACCCTCATCCTCCTCGTGCAGCGCCGTAGTCGAAGCATGGTCCGCCCTGGGCGCTGACTTGGTGAATTTGTCCATGGCGCCAGGTTTACCACTGGGTTTTGATTTACTGGGCATCACAGCGGCGGGAGGGGTGCCCGCTCAGGTATAGTGGCGTTTGCAGGATGGGTCCTCACAGTAGCCAACCCCCAGTAGCGGCTCCTGCAACGGTCAATGCGTACCCCGGATGCTCTAGTGGGCCGTGGCGTTAATAAATTCGGCCCGGGTATGGTGGCACCTGCATAGTGGATCCTCGCAAAAGTCTGTGGGGCCCCAGGAGGTGAAGATGTAGCCCAAATGCAGAGGCGGCTCATAGAGTTGTCAAGTGGAGGAGGGGTACACACCTATGGCACTATATGTAATTACCCAGCCAGCCGACCCAGGCCGCTCACATGCAGCGCCGGGGGACCAGACGGCGCTGATCCGGCGCGAACACCCACCTCCAGCACGTCGGGGCCGCAGTCCGCCCGTATCCTCAAGCGATGGGAGCAGGAGCAGTCGTTGGGCACCAGCATGGCCCCAGGAGGCCACGGCCCCAGGCGGCCGCAGAGGCCAGGCCGCGCCCAGACAGCCGCACAGGCGATCCGGCGCCGCCGCCCAGAGGCGGTCCGGATGTAGGCCCCGGCGAGGCTCCGCCGCCTCCGGGGGAAGGCGAAGCAGAGGGGCACGGCCCCACGCCGCTGGGATCAGTGCACGGATCAGTCGGCAGGGGGGATCGATGGCGAGGAGGCCCCCCGGGAGCCGGGCGCACACCACGCAGGGCCCGTTCCAAGCGGGTGATCAGAGGCCGCAGGCGCGGCCGGGGCGGCAGCGAGCCGCGGATCTCGCAGCGCGAGGGCTCGGGCAGCGGGCGCATCCAGGGGCGGGGTCCGCTCGGACGCGGGTAGAGCAGGGAGGCTCCTGGGCCAGCGGGGGAGAGACGTCAGGAGGCCGCGGGCCGCCGCCTCCGGGGCCGGGAAGGAGGCCACGACGCCCCCCAAGGGCAAGGGTCCGTATCTTCGTCCGACAGCAACGATTTCACTCCAAACTTCAGCCAGGTGTGTAGGGAGACAGGGGGGCAAGAATCGTGCAAGTCTCGTGGGTGTGCTTAGCCGTATTGCGCCGATGTCCGATGGATTGTAGTGGGCAGAGACGGAGCTCAAGGGCTAGGCAGCCATTTCCTTTGGCTGCTCAACAGCGCCCCCCCAGTCTGGTGTTTCTAATGGCCCACACCTGAGCAGGACATTTGAATATTTAAAGACCCTTCATGTGCAGGCCATAAGAAGTAGAAGAAGGAGCAGAAGTGGAAGAAGCAGTAGAAGTCAGCAGCCGTGTAAGGATTGGGTGCAGAGAACGGAAGACACCGGGACCTCTGCTGCATGTGTAGCGGGTTATGGTGCCAAGAGAGTTGCAGCAGTGAAAAGCCTGAATTGCAGAGGTTGCGCTGCGGGATGTGTTGTTGTGACAGGCTGCCCCGTGGGAGAGAGAAGCTCTCCATATCTCGTACCTAATTCCGGTGGCTAGCGAGCATCGGAGAACACAAGGAGCAACACAGGCTCCTATGGTGAAAGGTGCGGGACACGGAAATACAACCGGAGCTGTCAGAAGCTCTGAATCCAAAGACCAAAGAAGACATTGCAGCAGCAGCGGGTTAAGCGGACGTGCAAGGAGATATTGGTGAATTGGCTTTTGGTAGTTGACCCCGGGGCACTCCATGAGGAACAGGAAAATAGCCCGGCTCCATTAGGCTTAACTAAATCAAATGATAAAGATTGGTGCCGACGTATCCAAGACGGGCTTCAAAACAAGCTTCTTAACATTCGGTCGGTAATGCTTGAAAAAAAGTCACAGAACTTGGCCGTCTCGGACGTTGGTAACCCGAAGGACTTTACTAGGTGCTTAGATGTTCCAATTTTTTACTTTCATCCAGTAAGTGAACCGGATTTAATAAAGGTCATTGAACAAATGAAATTTTCGCATTGCAGAGGCGATGCATGCACATCCAGGATAATAAAGAGTTGCTCTCCCTCCATCATTGGAGCAGTCTGCTCCTTTGTCAATGCCTCATTGGCTGAGGGTATAGTACCCAAAGATCTGAAACACACTATGGTAACACCAATCATTAAGAAGCCAGGTCTATCAAGGGATAATCCCCTGAATTTCCGTCCTATCTCAAACACCCCCTGTCTCCGAAAAATACTGGATAGGGTAGCCTACCAACAAATCTCGGAACATCTGAATCAGCACACCATTCTGCACTCCCACCAGTCAGGTTTTAGGAAACTCTATGGGACTGAGGCCTGTCTCCTAGAGCTTAAATCTAGACTTCTCTCACAAATGGATAATAGTAAGCTTTCATTGATCATATCCCTGGACCAATCAGCGGCCTTTGATTTAATCGATCACACTATATTAAACTCAAGGCTAAAAGAAGTAGCCAACTTTTCGGAGCGAGCAGCGCTGTGGATCTCGTCCTTTCTCGAACACCGGCTGAGTAGTGTGTGTTCGGATATGGCGGAAGCAGATCCTATTGCGGTACTCTATGGAGTCCCACAGGGGGCTAGTACATCGCCATGTATTTACAATCTTTTCATGGCTCCCTTCTTTTTCATGTTAGAACAGGAGGGGGTTGTCTTCTCAAACTATGCTGACGACACTCAATGCATAGTTCCACTGACAGGCAATCACGGACAGGATGAGGCTGACGTAAACAGAGTTTTCAGCCTAATTGAGAGGTGGATGTTAGACAACTATCTTGCCCTCAACAGGAGCAAAACTAAATTAATGATTGTAGGGAGTCCACACGCACTTAAAATGTTAAATCCATTTTACAGTGCCTTTAAGTTAGGGAATGACATCATTAACCCTCTCCCCAAAACCAAGATACTGGGTGTTACACTTGATCAATCCCTTAATATGAAAGCGCACGTGTATTCTGTAGTATCCTCAGCAGTAAACTATGTAAAACTGTTGTCACATTTGAGGCCTCTTATCTCCCAGAAAAGTGCCGAAACTATCGCCAGGGCAATAATAGGGGCCAAATTGGACTATTGTTGCAGTCTTTTGCTGGGATTCATTAAGGGGGTCATACAGAGACTACAGGTGGTCCAGAATTGGGCAGTGAGAGTGGTAGTCAGCCTCTCTAGACAGGAGCACATTACAGAGGCTTGACGAGGGCTTCACTGGTTGCCAGTGGAATCCAGAATTACATTCCGAACGCTGATAATTACTTTTAAGTGTCGAATGTTGTTGATGCCTCCTTACCTTCAATGTTATGTTACAGACAAAGTCATTAGGAGATCCTTAAGGTCGGATTCAAAAAACTTCCTGGAGCAACCTAGAGCCAGGACATCTAAGGCCGAACATGGGGCCTTTGCATTTAAGGCACCAAGTCTATGGAACAATCTGCCAGATTATCTGCGTAATCTTGGTTGCCTTGTTAAATTCAAGAAGGCTCTTAAAACCTTCCTCTTCTGATTCTTAACTCCAGTACCACCCATATCGGCTCTGGTATTTCTAGGGCACTATGGGACTTTATTTGGTTCTTTCTTTCTCCAGCATTGGATCTTTCATGGATTCACATGCTTAGAATATTCCCTGTCGTCAGACTGGGAACCCTCGGTACACATATATAGTCGTTTCCTATAGGAAAAAACTTCCGACACTTGTGTGTCCTATCCACATCTACGTCCTCTCCGGGGCCGTCCACGCAAGCCCCGTTGGACGTAATGGTATAAGAGGCCCCGCCCCCGCGGGTCCCGTCAGATTTCAACCGTCTCCAAAGATAGTGGGATCTCCTCGCGTAGTCTCTACTGCTAGATTTTGTCGAATTGTCGAACTCCTGTGAGTTTGTTAATTTTATCGGAATGTCGGGAAAACCTCCATTTCGCCCGTGTGCCACGTGCGGATTGAAGAAGGTTTACGGGGGGGACGGCCATTTAGACTGTATTTATTGCCTCCACCCTCACCACTCGGCAGACCAGTGTGAAATATGTAAAGGTTTTTCCCAGAAAACCCTGAAGGATCGTAATCGACGGCTGGTATCCTGGTTAAATGACGGTGCGGGAGCGTACCCTCAGTCAGAGGTGGGCTCTGTATGCAGCGTGGCCTCTGCGAAAACATCAGGAGCCCCTCGACGCTCAACTTCGTCGGAACCTCCGGCTAAGAAGTCACGACCTGTGGAAAAGGACGTTCCACGAAGTCACTCTTCTAAGGACTCTTCTAAAGACTCTGCAAGAAAGACATCTTCGTCAACTTCGTCGAAGAAAGGAAAGGAGAGGCCTAAATCCTCCTCGGGCGATCAACACAGATCAGCCACGAGTAGAGATTCGGATAAACGCAGGGAGAGCGCTGTGAAGGCGGGACCGCCTAAACCAACTGCAGGCCCATCGTCGACGACGACGAACCAGTCGGTGTCCTCACTGCCTCTGACGCAGTCGATTTCACCCGTCATCAACCCGGCGACGACCTCGGCGACGATGTCCTCGTCGACGGAAGTTCTGGCCTGGAGACCAGAAGTATTTGATATGGGGCTGCCTGACACATTGCTACAGGAACAGGCAGCGTCAATTGCCTCGAAAGAAGACGACGGCTTCAGAATTGTGAGCCCGGAGGACCTCGGTCTACGAGCCAGGTTTCCATCAGGAGCAACCTGCTCTCAGGTGTTTACCCAACCTCCAAGCTCTCAGGCGACCCTGTCCATGGAGGTACTGTCCTCCTTACACTCGCTGCTGAAATCGCTGGACGAAAGGCTTCCACCTGTACCGTCGACACCCCCCGTCGACGAGCCTGGCCCTTCACACCGCCCGACCAGATCGATCGGGGTTCCAACTACTCCAGCAGTCCAGGAGGAAGGTGAGCTTTCTGACTCCCTATCTGACCACGGGTCTGCGTCAGATATATCCCTCTCACCATCTAGGGATCCATCCTGGGTGTCGGATGTGGAAATGGAAACACCAAAGAGTCCCACTCACCCGTCACCACCGGACGATATAGGTGCCTTTCATTCTATGATGGAAAAAGCGTGCAAGGAGTTTGGCCTGGTCCAACAGGAGGAGAAAAAGGACTGTTTTCTTTTTGACCATATGGGCAAGAGTAGACGCTCAATATTCTCAATACCCATTTTAGACCATGTCTGGAAAGAAGGTGTTCAAACCATGCGTCACCCATTTTCTGAGCCGGCCGTCAAAGGCCGCATGGAAAAGAAATTTAAAGTTCCAGACTCTACACCGAAGTGTCTTTCGGCTCAACCTACACCGGACTCAGTGGTATCGTCGGCGGCGACGAGAAAAGCAAAGGCCCAACATAAATGCTCTACCCCTCCAGATAATGAGGCGAGGCACCAAGACGTGTTTGGTAAGAAGGTTCTTTCTGTGGGGGCCTCAACGGTGAAAGCAGCTAACTCCCTGGCGATTGTGGCCAGATATGACAGGGAGATGTGGCACAGACTGGCACCTATCCTGGACCACCTCCGGGAAGAACATAGAAGAACGGCGATGTCCCTGGTTCGAGAAGGCGAAGAAGCATCGAATCATGCTATTAACATAGCGGTGGACCTGGCAGATTCGGGTTTTAAACAAATAAATAACGGAGTTGTCTAAGATGCCAGGCTTGGCTTAAGTGCACCAACTTCAGACCCGAAGTACAGTATAACGTTTTGGACATGCCCTTTGAAGGTGATCTTCTTTTCGGAGAAAAGGTGGACGAGGCCTTAAAGGGCATGAAGGAGGACTCAGATACAGCACGCTCGTTGGGTTCTCTCCAGAGCGGTAAGCCCTTTCGTTCTTTTCGTCCCTTTAGAGGAGCATCTGGAAACTCAAGATTCTCAGCAACCAGGGATAGATCTTTTGGTAGATCAGCGTATCCTTCCCAAGGATATAGACGCGCCTCTCAGACCTCAAGCCGGCGCAGAAACTTCCAGTCTTCCAAGAGACGACCAACTTATTCGTCGTCGACGAGCAAACAGAAAGACCAGCAATGACGGGAAGCGTACCGTTCTGGGAGGAAGAGTGTCAAGCTGCATCGAGGAATGGGAGACCATCACAACGGATCAGTGGGTTTTGGACACTGTGAGGTACGGACATTCCCTACTATTCAAATGCAACCTCCAAAATGTCCACCAATACACCTATCCCAGCCACATCTAAACATCTTGCGGCAGGAAGTAACACTCATGTTACAGAAAGGCGCCATCGAATTAGTCCCTGCATCGCAGAAAGGCCTAGGGGTATACTCAGTGTTTTGTGGTAAAGAAGCCAAACGGAAAATGGCGCCCTATTCTCGACCTGCGAGACCTCAACAAGACCCTACAGAGTCAAAAATTCAAAATGCTTACACTGCAGGAGGTGATCAAATCCGTCCAAAGGGACGATTTTTTGGCGTCACTAGATCTACAGGACGCGTACTTCCACATTCCGGTGTGTAAAAAACACAGGAGGTTTCAGAGGTTCATGGTAGGTCAGACACACTACCAATTTGCAGTGCTCCCATTCGGTCTAAAGTCCTCCCCAAGAACGTTTACAAAATGTTTGGCGCCTGTGGCAGCCTGGCTGCGAAAGGGAGGACATCATGTATACCCGTACCTCGACGACTGGCTTGTGAGGGGATCCTCCCCAGCGTCGACCAACGACAGCGTACAAGCCACCTTACAACTTCTGCAACGACTGGGGTTTGCAGTGAACTTCGAAAAGTCTTCTCTAAAGCCCTCAAGGAGCTTGAAGTTCTTGGGAGCTCAATTCGAAACCCACTCGGGAATAGTGAAACCGTCCCTAGACAGAATATTGAAGATCGAACAACTGACGAGTCAACTTCGCCTACAGAGCACATTTTCAGTGAGAAAATATGTGGCAATCCTGGGTTCCATGGCTTCGTGCATCCACCTAGTAGCAAACTGCCGATTGTTCATGAGGCCTCTACAGGAGTTCCTGTCGGACAGATGGAAGCAGGCCACGGGCCGGTGGTCAGACAGGATAACCGTCGTCGACGACGAGGGTGTCATCAGATCCCTCCAATGGTGGAAAATCTTTCACAACCTGGACAGAGGGGTTCCTCTACAAGAGCCGGAATTTCAGAACACCATCATCACGGACGCCTCCCTGACGGGCTGGGGAGCACACATGAACGATCATCAAACCCAGGGCAGATGGTCTTCGACCGAATCGCACCTACACATCAACGTGCTGGAACTGAGGGCAGTGAGATGGGCGTTGAAATCATTCCTTCCACATATCAAAGGATCAAAAGTAAGAGTGCTGACAGACAACACGACAGCCATGTTCTACTTAATAAAGCAAGGCGGCACCAGATCCAGGACCCTTTCGGCAGAAGCTCAAAAGACCTGGCACTGGGCGTTGAAACACAACATATCCTTAGTGGCTTACCATCTCCCGGGTGTGAAGAATGTGCAAGCGGATTCCCTGAGCAGGACAATGGCTCAAATACACGAGTGGGAGCTGGACACCGGTCAGCTACAAATAATCTTCGAAAGGTGGGGGACCCCCTCAATCGACCTCTTCGCAACGAAAGAAAACAGGAAATGCGAACAGTTCGCGAGCAGATGGCCTCAAAAAGGATCCCTGGGGGAAGCGTTCTCGTTTCCCTGGACGGACAAATTCCTGTACGCTTTCCCTCCGTTCCCCCTTATACGGAGGACAATCCAGGGGATTCGCAGGTACAAATGCCGGGTCATTTTAGTGGCTCCGTATTGGCCGAGACAACCATGGTTTTCCGACCTCCTACATCTGTTGTTGGAACACCCTATACCTCTCCAGAAAGTGCCGAACCTACTGTCCAGGGACAAGGGAACGGTGTGGCACCACAATCCGGACAGCCTCAACTTAACAGCATGGCTCCGGCTTTTCAGAGTTTGGCAGCTTGAAAGTCTCGTCGGATTGCCGGAGAATTCTGCAGGCGGCTAGGGCCCCTTCGACTAACAAATCATACATATGCAAATGGCGAAGGTTCTGTACGTGGTGTCAAACACAGCACGAAATTCAGCCTTTAGAAGTAACCCCTGAACAAATTCTTCCGTATCTTCTTCACCTAGCTGAGAGTGGGCTGTCATCATCGTCCATCAAAGTGCACTTGGCGGCCATTTCAAGATTTACGAGGAGGAGACAGTCTTCACCATTATTCAGTGACAGACTGGTGAAACATTTCATGAGGGGTCTCTTTAGAACTTTCCCCCCTACGAAACGGTTCCCACCGTCGTGGAGTTTAAATATGGTGTTGGCTGCCTTGATGAAGCCTCCATTTGAGCCAATGTCCTCTTCATCCATGCAGTTCCTATCTTGGAAACTGGCTTTCTTAATTGCCATTACATCGGCTAGAAAAATGTCGGAATTACAGGCTTTGGTCATAGACCCTCCATATATGAGATTCTTTAAGGACAAAGTAATTTTATCAACTAACCATACATTCATCCCGAAAGTACCGACAGTCTATCACAAGCACTCGACCCTGGTCCTTCCTACTTTCTTTGCGTCCCCGTCGTCGACGGCGGAAAAAGCCCTTCATACTCTGGACGTCAAAAGGGCGTTAAAATTTTACCTGCAAAGGACGCAAGATATCAGAAATACCAGACAGTTGTTCATTGCCTACGGTCCGTCGATGAGAGGAAGGGCAATCTCCAAGCAAGGCCTGGCTCGTTGGGTCTCGTCGGCAATTACTTTTAGTCACTCCAAGGCTGGGAGACCCCTACAAGGACGCCCTAGAGCCCATTCCACGAGATCGACAGCCTCTTCTGCGGCTCTATGGGCAGGAATTCCTCTGACAGACATCTGCCAGGCGGCGGCATGGTCTGTTCCACACACGTTTACACGCCATTACTGCCTGGAAAGGCAGCACGCGGATGAGGTACAGATGGGAAGGGCAGTGCTGCGCCATCTGTTTCAATGAGGTAAGACAAATACGGTGAAGCTGTTGTCTCTTACCTTGCCTATGTTTGTTCCCTTGCTCTTATTTATGTATTATGAATATGTTTATATCTGAAAATATGTTGCTACTTACACACATATATATACATATTTGGACTGAGAGTGTTTCTTGTAAAAGTAAGTTACATTGCATTCTCACCTCCGTCTTCGATGATACTGCTATACAATCTATTCTAAGCATGTGAATCCATGAAAGATCCAATGCTGGAGAAGGGAGTAGTTTCTTACCTGTAACTCCATTTCTCCAGCATTGGTATCTTTCATGGATTCACATGTGCCCTCCAGCCTCCCCGGATTGCAATGTGCAAGATATGTGCATAAGCAGGTTCCCCTTTCTACTTTGGAGGGGCCTGAAATCTGACGGGACCCGCGGGGGCGGGGCCTCTTATACCATTACGTCCAACGGGGCTTGCGTGGACGGCCCCGGAGAGGACGTAGATGTGGATAGGACACACAAGTGTCGGAAGTTTTTTCCTATAGGAAACGACTATATATGTGTACCGAGGGTTCCCAGTCTGACGACGGGGAATATTCTAAGCATGTGAATCCATGAAAGATACAAATGCTGGAGAAATGGAGTTACAGGTAAGAAACTACTCCCTTTTCTGTTGTCCGCGCCTTCATGCCTGAGGGTCTATAGTGCGCTATATAAATACCTTGTAATGTAATGTAATGTAATGTAATGAAAGACCGTTGGCTGCTTGCAAATGTTTTGAATGCCGAACTAATGAAAACGTATTTTTGGTACAATAATCATATTGAGAGAAAGCAAGGTTTGCAACTATAATTACCATAGTAAAGAGGGGTCAATTTTTAACCCAAGCTGTAACCACCATTGCCGAAGTAGAGAGGGGGCAACATTGCGAAAGAGCATAACCATCCTTGCCAAAACAATGCGGAGACAATTGTAAATAAAAAGGGAAACAGCTTTTCTAGAAAGAGAGATGGGAACAGGATATGTTACCAGCAGTGGACTGGTGTAGGGGGAAGAAATCAGAGGTGGCTGGAAGGAAGCTCTCCCTGTAGCAATCATCCAGGGGGGAAAGGAAGATAACCTGCATTCTGTGTGGCAAACAAATCGGAGGAACAAACAAGGTCAATGTGTCTTGTGGACGAAGTTGTGAATCTTAAAGTGTTGAAGCAGACCTCACCACCAAGTACTTATAGTTGTGGTAGCAGTTTTTCCTTGGCAGGCGTGTATACCAGGAAAGAGACTTTTTAGTGGTTTGGCCTGGCAGGTTAGTGGACCAGGAAGAAGACATTTAAGTACTGCATTGTGGTGGAAGCTTGTGGTGGAAAGAAAGTGACAAGCCCACTATTGTGTTGTAATGAAATATGTTGAAAGCTATCTTGACAAACCTTTATTGTTCATGAAGAAGAAGTGTGAAGATAAAGTCTTCTGTGTTTAATTACGGAAGAGTTTGTGGAAACTTTGAACAGTCTTTTGTTGAAGAGCAACACATTTTGTTTATGCAAACCAAGTGCCAAGTAAACGACTTTTGGAATGAAGAGAACTTTGTGTTATGTTTGGAACTGTATTTGGCTATTGAAAAGAACTTTCTTGAATAGAACTTTGAATCCTGCATTAATCCTGAAGGAGGGGGACCTGACCCAGGCTACAAGGATACCTATTTGGAGATTTTAAGTTGTGAAAGCACTTGTTTTGTGGAGTTTGAAACAGCCGTATGATAGGTCTAAAATGTATGTTGTATGTATTAATGTCCATGATTAATTTGATTTCGAATCCAAAAATTACGAATTCGAAATTTTCAAAAATCGTAATAATCATGAACATCACCCTGCAGCAAAATGGCACTCTGGGACCCCGCTCCCCTCCCAACCCTCTTACTTAACATTTGGCGGCACACTTTGCTGTGTGCTGCCGACTCCCTGTCTCCCTGCAATGCCAGTTCCCTTCACTTGCGTGTATTGGATCCAGTGCTGCAGGGTCCTTTTTTTAAATGAAACTTTATTTTTAATGAAGCGGGGACACCTCTGCAATCCCCAGTGCCATTATAGCGAACAAGGGTGCGGGGGACACGCCTGCAACCCCTGCTCACCTTGTTAGCTATAATGGCACTGTATGGTGTATGTATTCCAAATTTTCAGCTGTACTTCATTTTCTTACAGCCGAAATTTGAACAAATATACCATGCAATTGTTTTTTTTTCTGATTACTTCTATGGATTCTGTGAGGGACGGGTACATTTGTAGAGGGTTTTCCTTTAGTCTTAGTCTGATAGGCATGGGAATCCTTGCTGGGGACAGTGAGGCATTTATCACACTATTATTGTTTAATAAAATAACTTAATGTGATCAAACCCCATCAAGTTGTCCGTCTTGCATTTCTGATCTCTCAGAAAACATAGAACACACAATAATCAGTACACAAAAAGGTTAGGCCAAACAGAAGTGCTTCAAGGCAAGAGCGAGGTCAGTTCAGAGCACGAGAGTGGAGAGGGAGACTGGGCAGAGCAATGCATGGGTGCCTAAGTAAAGTCCTGGTAAAGATATGCGCTTTTTTGAATTTCAGAAAGTTATCATTTTGTCTTACATCTGAAGCTACATATCCTGGTTGCTTATAAACCAATAAATGTGTGTATTTCACATTGGTTTAAATTTGAAGCATTTCCCTACCGTTTCTACCTTGGATGTGGACCAAATTGGTTATAAGAGAGCTGCAAAACCTATTCCGCTGCTGCACTTCTGAGTGGGGAGTGCCAAAAGCAATACGGTGGATTTAAAGTTTGACGGTGGAAGAAAAAAATGTCCTCTGGCCTACGGACCATTTGTTGAAGCTATGGGGTAGCAGTGGCAGCATAGTCCATTCCAGTTCAGTTCATGAGTCCAATTGTAGTAACTCTGGCATGAAGGGTTTCTATGCACCAGAGAAGGATGGAAGCGCGAGCGTGTTCTTCAGTCCCAGCATCCGTGTGCGCAGCAGGCTGCCGATCCCTGTGCCATGCACATTTTGTGACATCTGAAATGGCATTTCTTATGAAATGTACTGTAACGTGTTTCCACACCCCACATTCTACTTGAGAATTGCTACAGCTGCCTTGTGCCGTTGTTGCAATGTGTTTTCTAACTGTTTGTAGAAGTCTGTGTTTCATTCCACTTTTGCTGATTCTTGTAGCTGAGTGAAGGTGCTTTCTCATTTTGCTTCTTTGTACCTCTACAGGGTCAAGCACCTCATCCTTGTGGACCCATGGGGATTCCCTATGCTGCCAACAGATCCCAGTGAAATGCGATCCCCACCTCGGTGGGTCAAAGCGGTGGCATCTGTGCTGGCACGATCAAACCCATTGGCAGTCCTGAGAGCGGCTGGGCCCTGGGGTGAGTCACCACTGCATATTCTTTTTCCAACACTGTCCACCACTCTCTCATGGTGAAGTCACCACATTTATGAGATCATGGTGTTCCTCATCCATGCCAGTAGATCTACCACTGCATTTATAAAGACGTCCATTACGGCCAAGTTGCCAACCTGCCAAATAGTCATATCTGTGATGTTTTCAGGTCAGCCACAATAAATACCTGCATCTGAGGACAATGGATGTGAATTTATTTTAGTGGCAATCGTTGAAGTAATTTCTAGGTTTTGTTATTCAGTGGTTTGAGAAGTCCAGCACTAATGCGAAGGGTCCAAATGTACAGAGTTCAAAATGACAGACTGATTGTCTACTTAGTGTGTTTCGACAGGGTATTTTTTTTCTTCACTTTGTCTCAGGATGGGGGCCTGGGAGGGTCCCTATCCAATGCTCCTTTGTTTCCCCCAACTTTAAAAAGAATATTAATTTATGACAAGGCGCAAGATGCACACATTTTTAATAGACCATGTAGAAAAATGATACTTTAAATTGTACATGCTTAATCATTAAAGCATACATTACATAAGCTTTATTATAAAACCATTATTCTGCAAAAGAATGGCTTTCTTGTCCCATTGATTACATTTTAGCTATGCACACAAACAAGTCAGACAGTAACAGCAGTGGCAACACTACAGGACAGAACATCTATTTGAAATCCCTATGTAACTGCTCCATACACTATCCACCTAATCTGCATTGGATGTACCCTTTTACCTCTTTTCCTCCACAAAAGAGAGTTGAATTAGGGCTGTTAGCGAGGTGTCGATGTCAAGTTTTTTCCTGGCCTTGCAGACACGTAAGGAAAGTAGACTTGCATGACAGCAAGACTGGTTTGTGCACACATTTATTTTGGGCCCTCCACATTTTAAGTAGAGTTGTATTGCAGTCCAATCTGAGTCGATATTACCGCTGAGACTTCATCATCCTGGTTACCCTTGAAATAAAACTCGCCCATAAGGATCTAATGTACTTCTGAAACAAAGATTTGAGTAGGACTCAATATGCCCAGCAAAGCCATCTGTACGTGGGACCCAATGGTTCATCTTGACCAGAATGCTGCAATCCCTCTAGGTGATGTTCCCCAGAACAAGCATAAAGCGTGGCGTCCAAGAAAATGCTGAAGCTTTCCTTGTTAATGAAATTCCTTTTAAGGCTGGTGATATCCTCAAACAGTTATAACGGCAATGGGCAACGATGCTCATTCCCGCAAGGGTCATTCAGCTGCAACACATATTTGCAGTGCAAGGAAGGCATGGTATCAATTGTAGACACAGACGTCATAGATGCAAGTTTAGAAAACCTTTATTTTGGTGTTTTGGTTGGGTTGGTAGAATTCCTAACTGGCACAAACTCTACAATGGGAGTAGTCTCGACCATTAAACAAATAACAGGCAAGTCCAAGTCAGTCTAGCCAAAATAAAAAGGCCTATACGAAAAACAAACTAACCTTGCTCTCCTTCTCAAATGACAAATGTGTTACGGCAATACTAAAGAAAAAATAGTGCCTTAAAAGAAATGTCAGAATGGCTTAGGTAACAACTCCCTTGCCCAGGTTCAGCAGCACAGGGTCTCGCGAGTTTCTTAAAAAGGGATAGGTGGATGGCAAATCTATGGCACAGTTCTATCAGTCTTGCACAGTACACTTTGGCTTACTGGTACAATTCAACAGTTCAGGCTTGGGCTTCAAGCTTTTGGCAGTGTAATCAGTTCCTTAGGCTTTGTCCGCCTTCTCAAAAATACATAGTTCTACTTTTGACTTTTACTTTGCCACAATTCAACACAGGCTTCCCTCCGCCAGGCTTGAGCCTGCCTCTCTTTTCGCATTCACCTTTTTACTTTATCACAGTTCAGCACAGACTTCTCTCCCCCGGGGTCAAGCCTGTCTTTCTCTTGGTGGGGGTTCCCTCCCCCACTTTCATTCACATTTATCCTTCACTCAACCACAGTTCAGCACAGGCTTCCCTCCACTGGGCTCAAGCCTGTCCCTCTCTTTGTGAGGGTTTCCGCCCCCACTTTTTGTCTTTATATCTTTTTACTGTCGAAGAGCAAGAATTTTTACATAGACATCTTCATGACCACTTCGACCTCTGTTTAAACAATGAAACAATTCAACAATCAACGGGTTTTCCTCATCTCGCAACACCAATGCTTCTTGGTACTTGTAGTTTCTTATTCTCTTTACTCTGCCCTCTTGGCATCTTTCACAGTTCATATATTTTGCCCTCTTGGCATATTCAGCATTCACACGGTTTGCTTTTCACTTATTCAACTTTCGCTCGGGATCGCAGTTACTTTCTTGCGTTCGGGTCCCGCTTAAAGCACTTCAACTGAGAGCATTTCACAGTGTGAGAAACCAGAAGGTGTCTCGCCCGCTAGTCCCTGGGGATCTGTCATCCAGGTGGGCAGGACACGGCCATCGCTTTTGGATCCATTTCCTTGGGGTTGGACCAGTGCGAGTGGATCACCTGGATGAGGGGTCTTCAGGGAGTGGGAGTGGGACACCGGATGGTGACACGCGGCATCCCCTTCCCTGTAACACCTTTATCCCCATCCTACTAGTTGGGATACTTAGGAACTCAACCCCCTCCTTTCCCGACACAAACACTTTCTTACGTACAGCTCACTGTGAGAGAAAACAGACTAACACCTGAGCCCTATACCTGACATGACCCAATGCAAGGGTCAGGCAGAGTCGGGCATTAACTGATAATTACACACACCTGACTTCCATCACACTTCCCCACATGGATAAAAGGCGGAGCATGAAAGCACACTCTAAGCAAGGTAAAACACACGAAGCAGCAGTTCCAAGATGGCAGTTTAATACGAGGAGAAAGATGGCAAGACCAGAGAGGGTTGCAAGGAGGGAAGTACCCTTGACCTTTTTGGAGAAGAACTTCTACTTTCACACGCCCTTGAGAATAAGAAACATAAGAATGTGAATTAACGCTGAAGAAGGGTGCATTGTGTGTCGAAGGTACCAGGGTCCTCCAGCATTGATAGACAAGGCGGAGAGGAGCAATTGGCGCTGTAGTACTGTTCTTGTCTCCTACAAAAAAGCAGCACCAACAAAGTCAGCACAGCCGTGAGTCGGGGAGACCGATAGCAGACCGGTCTGTGTTAGAACCAAGGTTGCAAGCGGCAACATTGTATGAAGAAATCTGCAAAGAACAGAGTGTGAGGCGTATGTGATGAGCGACGTGGGGATCCAAGGTGTGGCTGAACTTTTGGAGCCAAGATAGATACCATATGCAGAGTGGTCCAGTACCACGTGGGTGCTCATTCGAAGGTCTGTTAGCTAGCCAACAGAGTGTAAAATTGTGAACTGTGAAATCGAAATGGTCCTCCAATGGGTCAAGCAAAACCCTGTGCACATTTGAAAGTTTTCGATAGCTAATACGAACTGTGATTGGTCCGACCCTGGCTGAGGGAGACTAATTGTGAAAAGGGATCTGAGCCCGACCGAGGGGGATCTGGAGTAAATCGTGCGCCACCCGAGAAAAGATACTCTATGAGCATTCGAGAGGAGGATCTGAGCCCGTAAACGGGGGATCCAAAGTAAAGATTGTGGTGTAAAAGGGATCTGAGTCCGGCTGAGGGGGATCCAGGGTGAAGAGTGGATCGCCCGACATGAGTACTTTGATTGTTTTGGTACATCAGGCCCTCTGAATCAAGGGACTTTGATAACTTCAGAGACTTGGGCACAGAAGGCCCTAATGTTGATAACAGAACTGTGTCCTCGTGCCGAAGAAGCCTGAGAGTGTGCTATGCTGTAGTAAACCACCTTGTCCCATGCTAAAAACGTGTGGAAGGGAGAGCAACGCCTTAAACATCCTGACTTATCATTTTGTGAACACTTCTTTCTTTGATTGGCAATATTTTGTTTTTAGTATAGGCCCTTTTATTTTGACAAGACTCCACTAGGACTGCTTTATTATTATTTGATGGTCATAGCTTACCTCCATCTGTAGATTTAGGTTTAGATAGGCGTTTATCACACCCTTCCGAAACTTCAATAAACGCCATTGAACTGTGATCACTTGTGTCTGTCTTACTTTGATACCATGAAGCAAAAATGAGTGGGCACCACTGGAACATTAATCTCCTTAATGTCCTTAATACTTGGTAAATGAAGTCTCTGATGTATAGTTCTCAATAGCAGGGTAGTTTACTATGTGCAGGAGCCGGCTGTAAAAGACTTGGAGACACCCAAGTCAAAAAATAACAGTAGAAGCAAGAGACTAGGTGCAATACCCAGTCATACAGCCGCTCTCTGAATCCCAATCCGGGTTTTAATTAGTTACAATGTTGGTAAACACTTAATGTAGAGATAAAAAATGATTAGAAAAAACTCAAAAGTAGTGTTGTTTTTCAGTGATGATTTTATCTATCCAATCAAGGTTCATATGCAAAAAAAGAATGCGTAGTCACTAATAATTTTTAGTGAGGAAGAGTTCTGCCACAAGTCACTCTTTCAACAGACTCACTCTTTCAACAGACCACTTTGGATCATGACCCAACCCTCTCTGTTCAACAGAACTTGGAGAGCCTTTTGGCTAAAGCATTAGCCTTGGAATGGATCAATGAGCATACACAGAGATTTCTTTCCAAAAGTCATCCGAGAATACCAAATTTCTATACGCTGTCGAAGATCCATAAGGATGGTACTAAACCACCTGACAGACCAATTGTTGCAGGAATAGAGAGCATTAACCAACCTCTAGGGATTTATATCGACTTCTTCTTACAGCCTCTAATCCAGAAAACTTGTACTTACACTCGGGATACCACCCACTTCCTTCAAAAACTCAACTCCTTGAGAACTATACATCTTGCTTCTACTGTTACTTTGATACCATGCCTTCCTTTCAACAGAGACTTTCAAATGTGTGATTCCGCCTCGCAGGACCACTCTGGTACTTTGTATACTTTCTTCCACATTCAGCAGTTGTCCTTTCCATTACGCGTTTTAGCCGCACACATGTAATTTTCAACTTTTGGTTATAGTTACTATTGCTTTTAACACAAACAGGCTTTTGTTGCCTTCGATAACGCACTGGTTGTGTTAATTGGGCTTCTCTCTTCAATGCCTTTAATGGAGCAGTCAAGGCCGTTACCAACGCCTCCTCTGCTCCTCCCAACTTCGCCGTTCACCCGGTAGGGTAGTGGGCCGCTTTGAAGACTCTTGAAGGTTTCTCCCCTTTCCGCTTGCTTGGTTTCAGTCTTGGAACGCTTGCAGCTTCCCGAAAGTGTGGAATTCTCTCTCGGATCTTTCTCGTTCTTCACAACTGCCGATCAGCCACTTGACCTTCCAACGTCCATAGCCTGGTTTGCATCAGCCCTGAAAGAGCTGCTCCTTCTCCTTCCCAGCCTCGCTCAGCGTGTGTCTGTGTGCCCCACCTTTTATACTAAGCCACCTTTTATCCTAACAAGGAGTGTTAACAAGTGGCAGGTGTGTATAGTTAGGATTATGTGCCTCACTCTGTCTGGTCTCATTAAAGGGACAAAGCCATTGTAAGTCAGTAGAGGTAATATTCCTGGCCTCATTCCTCATCTCCCTCGGCTTAGTGGTGTTGTCAATGTGAAGTGGGGAGGAATTATGGGAGCTGTAGTTTCCCATATAAAATAAGCAGGGATAGGGATTAGATGGGTTGTGGAGAAGGGGGATACCATGTCTCACCATCAGGTGCTTCTCCCCCACTCCCCGAGGACCCCCTACCCAGGTGATCCTCCTTCGCTTGTCCACCCCCAGTGTCGGGATCCAAAAGCAATGACCTTTCCATGGCCACCTGAGTACCAGATCCCCTGTGATAGGTTGTGAAAGACCCTCTGGTTTTTCACAGCAGTTATAATTATGTATGCAGACAACTGCTATCCTACCTACCCTTCTGACTGGATTCAGTGTGTTGGAAATAAAGTGATCAAGCCTGTCCCTGTTCCTGGCGCACCTCCCACCGATTGTAGTACCCACCTGTCTTTACTGTGGTGCCTTCCACCCCCTCCTCCCCATTTTCAGCCAAGCCCTGTATAATGTAGCTAACTGTATGATGCCAGAAAATGCACCAGCCTGTCCCCTTTTTACAATAGTGTGGAATCTTTTCATAGTTTTTCCATTTTGAAAAACATTATTAAATAATGGCAATTCAGACTTTGAGATATTTGGGTAATTTTTTTAACTTACTTTTCAAACTGCATTTTTAGTATTAGAATGTAGGCTTAGGTATTTTATTGTATGCTTCTATCTTGCACAAATGTAATTGTGCATGGTCTGGCAAAGTTTTCAATGAGTCGCTTCACAATATAACTAGATTTTTATCTTATTTAATTCCTCTCTATATGTACAAGAGACAATAGGGTCTCCTAGTTTAGGGGTGGTCATTGTACATTTTATATCCACCTTCAAGATTGCTCCCACCTCCCTAGCACAGGCCCACTAAACCAAAACGGCTTGCTCCAAGATTGGTTTACTATAGTCAGGGAATACCTACTGTTTAATCTGCCCCTGATCTTTGGAGGCTTAAAGGCTGTTGCCTTATCTGCCGGACTCCCTCAGGGACTTCCTAAGCGACTTACTCTGATTAGTGGAATGGTCTTCTCGTACCCCTCCCCTCGTGACAGTGTTTTCACTCCCTATCCTTACTTTTGGCTGCCATGCCTCTTCTACATCTCTCACCATTCTTCCTTGTCTTGGTCTTATCATTCTTCTCCAATCTCCTGCCTTCACTCTCCTTCTCCCTCCTGATCCTACTCTGCCTTACACTCCTGCTCTCACTCCGCCTCTCTACCCTACTTCATCCACCTCACTCTACTCTTCACCTCCCTCGGATCTCCACCGCCACCTAGATCTACCTTTCCCCAGGGACGTAATTTCACCAACATGCCAGGGCTAGCAGAAGTGACACCACATGCCCCTTTACCTCTGATGACATCACAGGAAGTGATCACATTTGACCCCACCCCAAAGTGACATCACAGGAAGTGGTGGAACACAGCCTTTCATCCATTGACAAAAGAGGAAGTGGCCTCACATAGCATTGTTTCTAAATACACTAAGAAAAAATATGGTAACATTATCACTGTAATGTGATATACATTTCATACAAGAATGGATCACCATATGTATCGTTAATATCAGTGTGTATAGGCCCATATTACCAAATTACTGTGAATGTATGAATGCAAGCAGATGTCCAAGGCCAAATGATAATGTGTTATTATATAGCACTTACACTAAAGCGCTTTATATAGAACAAAAATACATAGATTAGCACCCAATCTGTGTTGGTACTTATTTATCAATCTCAGAAGGATAAAAGGATGAGTTGACCTTGCCGGGATTTTGAATCTGCAGATCTCTCTCACACACACCAGCAGCAAGTGCTCAACGTCCTGAGCCATCTTACCGGCTATAGCTAGTTTACCGGCTATAATAAAATGAGCAATTACATGTATGAATGTTCTCAAAGTCAGAAAGCAAATTGCACTCTCTAGTAGATACCATTAAACTGGTAACTGAGATTTAACAGCAGGCCAGTTCATCTGCAGGTCTGGTACAAATTTGGCCAAATGTCAAGCCTGTGTGGATCTACTTTTCAGGCTTCAGAGATTGGCAAAATAGATACCATTAGGAGGGTTCATAACTGTATTAAAGAATTTAGAGTAGTGCAGGAAAAGCAGCACCCTCACACGGCATCCAGTACTCTGGGCACTCGTTACCTCCTACATGCAAACAAATATCCTGAACCACGTGCCATGGAGATCAGAAGGATAGACACGTTCCAACAAAGCATTAATTGTGGCACAATGAAATCAAGGGCCACTTTATGTGATATGGTCAAAACATTTCTACATTGTACACACGCTTTTACCTTTAATGAGTCTTGCAATTACTGTATAGAATTCCAGAAAGACAATTTGTTATTCCTGTTCTTTCTTATTTAGGGTCACTGCTCAAAGTGTTACACTTGTGGAACCCCCTTTTTGTTTTAAGTAGCCTGAACAAGAAAGCCAGCCACTCCAGAAACAAAGAGCCACAAGGCACTGGCTACAGCCCAGGAGCTTCAATTTGGCCAAAGGGATAGCAAGGGAGAATTCTGGGGTCGCAAGTGCGACCTCTGGCAACCCTAAATGACGTCCCTGCCTTTCCCTCTCCTGTCTACATTCCCTGCTAATTCTGCCCTATTCACACTTCTTGCTAACCCTCCTGACCTTACTTCTCCCCCTCCCTCTCTTTCTGACTCTCTCCCCCTGTCTCTCTGTCTCTCTCCCCCTCCCTTTTTCTCCCCCTCTCTCCCCTCCATCTCTCTCTCTCTCCCCCTCGCCCAACACTGGCACTATACCTGAGCCAGCTGCTTTCTTGAGACTGCCCTGAGCTAATCCAAACTCCTCCCGTCTCCTCCTCCTCCTTTTTTTTTGTGTATTTGGTTATGTGAAAAACCTTCACACAAGAAACCGTTTAGAAACAATTAATTATACAGCAGTTCAATAAATTGAAAAGGATAAAAATAAGGGAAAAATGCAATAAAGATCAGGATTCGATCCCTATAAACTCTAAAAATGTTATTGTATCCAAGATCAAACTTATATGTGTTCCTCTAAAAATGATTGACCAAACAGTGTCAGTTGAAGGGTTGATGTAATCTTTAAAATATATATGTTTTAAATATTTCTTACATTATTTAATTTTGCACACATTATAATTAAATGTCTTAGGGATTCAGTTTCAATGCCGCAAAAACAGCAATATTTTCATGTGTCACCCTGACTGTTCCTACTTTTTGAAACTTCTCTTGTTTTCCATAACTTCAAGCGGAATCTCAGAAAGTTCATACATCTACGACAGCACGGAAAGTATTGTAAATAACTTGGTAGTATATTCCATGCTTTTAATTCTAGTCGATAGTTTGAGGTTTTTCTATCTTTGAAATTCCTCAATTATTTTGCACCAATCCATTCTCCACAGGTCTATTAAGCAAGGTTTCCCAAAAGGATCCAATTTCATCTAACCAAGTTAGACACTGAATTTTCCATTTGGTCAAGACAGATAAAGAACTAGTTTCTAAAGCAGCCGCCATGTGGGCTAAGATCGAATTCTGTGGCCCAGCAGCGATCTTTCTGAGAAACGATAATGCTTTCCATTTAACAAATGCTTACAATGAAAGTAGTCCAAGTTCATACCTTAGGATCTGGATGTCGGTTCCACTCATGATACTTTTTTCCAAAATATGCATTCAATTTGATTCCAGTGTAGTTTCTCCCTGGTAAATTTGGCTTCTATTACATAAGTAAGTGTAAGGACCACCTTCTGTTTGTAGAGGAGTACAACAGGGGAGGTTGAAAATGTGCCATATTTCCTTTGAATTATAAAAACTTGTGAGGCAGCGGTTTACATTTTTGATCGTAAGTTTTGTTTATAGGGCAATTCAGTTCGAGTCACACTTATTGGGATTTCCAGGTACCTGTATTCAGATGTTAGTCAGTGGAATTTTGTCAATTTTCCATACTAATTTGGATATTATTTTCTGTTTACCTGGGGTAAAAATCATCTTTGATTTTTTAATATTGATTGTTAGATGATTCTTTTTTTTCTTGTCCAGCAATTTTTTACTAAGCTTTGTAATGGTCAGATGATTATTTTGACAGTAATTGTGTAATGTATCCAATTGTCTTTGGAATCCTATGATTGTTTGATCCATGAGGACAAGGTCATCCGCATATAATAACCATTGGATAAGGAAGTGCGCCAATTTTGGAGGAAATGCTCAGATTTTCATCATCTAAGAGCCAAGATCCCTTATGAACAGATTGAATATGCTTGATGCCAAAATACATTCCTATTTTAATCCTTGGACATTTTTAATCCAGTGGGTGATTGTTGTATCCGAGTCTAAGTCTTTTACAATAGGTAGCCTGGGCAACCCCATGCTTCCAGAGCATATTACGATCAATTGCATCAAATGCCAACTTAAAATCAATAAAAGCTCAAAAGGTTGGCTGATCAGAGGATAACCCTCTTTCTTTTATTACAGACAAAGCTACTAGATTGGGGATGGTTCCTAGGCCTTCTCTAACACCAGATTGTAGGACATCATGTTCCTCTTTATCTTGTAACCATATTAGAAGATCCATTAGAAGTAGTTTTGCAAATACTTTCCCCATAACATCCAGCAAGACTATGGAGCGGTAATTCATAGGGTCTTGTTGGTCACCTTTTTTTAAGATCGGTACAATGATGGATTCCTTCCATGATTTTGATATTCGTTGCATTGTCAGAATGTCGTTAAATACTGTGGTCAATATTTTAATCCATTCTTTCATGTGACATTTTGTTAGATATACCATCAGGCCCAGAGGCCTGTGATTTTAATAACCTTTGTATAATTATTTCTAGATCTTAAAGTCAAAATTTAAATTCCGAACGGACCTGGGAGAGGAATCACTGAGTTGTTGCTCTATGTTAGGGGGTCTTAAACAAGGTTTTGAAATGAGTGGTCCAGGATTCTTCAGATATGGGATTTACTTAGGAGGTCACCTGACACAAATTGATGGCTTTCTTTAAAAGGCACCATGTGGCAGCACCGTTTTTTGATGCTAATGCAGTCAGCATGTTTTCCGCCTGCATTTGGAGTAGAATGGTCCGATGTTTTTTTTAGCCAGTTCTTTAATTTTTGTTTGTGCTGCTTGATTTGACATAGACCATTAGGTCTTCTATCCTTCTAATTTCTCTTCTGGTTTCTCTTTTTTTTCTGTATCTCTATATTGAAGCTATGTTTATATTTTTCAGATATGTTCCCATAAATAAGCTTTCAGGCTATAAATTGTCACAGTATCACGGGCTATGTTTCTGTGTCGTGTGGATGCCTCCTTAAGGGTCCATCTACTAGGTTTAATGAGGAGCTTGTTCAAAAGAGGCAATTTCCTGCTGTAAATACTTCTATTGATTCATCATAATATTCAATGACCCACTGCTTTAGTGGAATTAACTATTTTGTGATAAGTAAACGGTGATAACTAATTATTTGGCGAGAAATTGTCAAATCTAGAACCCACCAATATATTTCTTTCGATATATAAATGTAATCAGAAATAGCTTGCTATGAGCCTCGACCATGTTGCAGCCGCTGGTATATCTCCAGGAAGGGAGCCATTGAGTACTATAAGTCCCATAGAGTTAATCAATTCTAGCCAGAGACTTTTTTTCTCGAGGATGATCTATTATCGGATGGATTTAGGCATGAGATGTTCAGGTCTCCTAGGATGACTATACCTGATAATTCGGGTTCAAGAGTACAAGTATCGAGAAGGGAGGTGACATCCGGCAGGAAGGTGTCAGTGGATGTTTTTAACAGATTCCAATATAGGTTTATTAGACCAACTGTCCTTTGTGAATGATTGTTACTTGTACATCAAGTTCGTTTTGACAGTTGTAAACAGTCTTTTAAAGATTTCCATGGGGTCCGCTCTAGGCCCAATCCATTTTTACATGCTGTTATTAATATGGCAGTTGGTCGTCCTTTTCTGCCTTTTGAAGCAGAGAAGTGGTTACATGTTTAACCATCAATTGTGGGAGGTGATAACAGCCATGTTTCCTGTAAGCAGAAAATGTCTAAATTCCTCAGGGGATTATCATAGTTTTGTAGAAGATGCTTATATCCTTTAGTGTTACAGCTTCCTTTTTGTATATGTGTAGATGTGCTTTCAATTATTAGCTAATTATCATACATCACCTCTAGATGCTACTAAGGCACTTGCTAGCTGGGTCCAGTCTTCCGTTTTCTCATGTTTCTCATTTGGTTGGAGAAGTTCCACATATCGTGGTGTTTGACTGCTATCTATGGTCTAGGTTATTCTCAGTTGAGTATGATTCGTCAGATAATGCATCCACAGGACTTCGAACATCTGAGGATTTCCTCTCTGCTGTGTTTCGCAATCACAGAATTCCAAGGGATGTGGCATAGTGACGGATTTAACCTTTTCCCAGTCTGTAACCTCGAACACCACATAGCCGAGTGAGGGGAGATATAGATTTGCACCCATAATTATGTGTTTTAACACTGTGGAGAGATTATGTAGAAGGTACAACATCCTTTCATCGTGGGATGTTTTTTCACAGGGTTTTTTACCGTGAATATTTGTACCAAAAAACCCATCACATTTTTTAGGGGGTGTTAGAAAATTATATATATGGGGTGTGGGTGTTTGGTAATACATAAAAACTTAAAGGGAATGGAGGGGAACCCCCCCTAAAAATAATGTAAAAACAAGTAATGGTTTTTTTCATTAAAAAAATCACTGTAAAAAAACATGCGAAAAAACATCCTGCTATGAAATGACATGGAACCATGTAGAAAAACCCGAACCAGTACTTGATCAGTTACAAATTCAACCTGCTGGATGTCACTAGAGATGATTGGGCTTAAACTTGAAATTGAATGAAATAATTTCAGACCATTGCATTTGTTCAGAATTTCAGGTTGTCGCCTTCTTTGTGAACATTCCAACTGTAAGTAGTTAGTTGGCGTGGTTTTTAAACCACTGTTTTCTATCTCCTTCAATTCAAGATGGTTTGTATGGTTGTATTCCGCAGTGTTGTATTTGTCATAATTTGTATTTGTTAATGATGAAGGATTCAGCCAGTTCTCACTATTGGGGGTGCTCATTCTCTAATGTTAATCATAAGGCTATTTTGTGCAGGTGTTGTTCTATGAGAAGCCTCTAGGGAATAAGATCCTCTGTCTTTCAGTGTCATAAAAGGAATAGACATTCGACAGGGGGATGTGATGCCGATGACAAGGGCCTGCATAGGAGAGGGGTGCATCATCAATTGAATATGTCGATAGTTGTGCCAGGTTAATTATTGAAGTCGTGTTAGATGCATTTAGTATCTGAGCAGTGGCGTCTGCCACAGTTTTAATTTCTGTTCATTTGAGCTGAGGGTATGGTTCTTCCTCCCTCCTCTTGAACGTTTATGTCTCTTGGGTATTTTTGTCTGGTCCATCCACGATAATCCTAATGTACAGAAATATTTTCACAACCCTTTCTGTGAGATCTTAGGCAATGATTTAAAATTCTTGGATTTCTTTGCCGTTTTAGGAATATCTTTGTCTTGCTTCTTTTTTTGAAAAATATCAAAAAATGGCTGAGTGACATCTGATGCAGTCCTATTTGCTCTTGCTATGGTCCATTCGTCATTACTTATTTCATCCGTCTCAAAGTCAGGGCAATCAGATTGTAAAGTTATCGCGAAAGAGGATCCAGGTGCTTGTTTTTTTTCAAATGTGACTTACATGGTATTAGAGTCACTGCATCACTCAGTGACGTTATTACATTTTTCATTGACTACATTACAGTGTTTGTCGAATTAAAGACTTTTGGTGCAAGCTCGAATATTTCTTCCACCATTGACCTTTTTAGTGCCAAGGCTGCAAGTAATTCTGTCTGTGTTATTTTTTATTAGATAAATGATCAGAGTTTGAGAAGTGAGTTCAAAGAGCAACTCGTAGCAGTGAGTGTTATTTCCAATGGGGGCGGGGGAGATATTAGTTAGTCCAAAGGAACGTTTTGGTGTGAGTTGAAGAAATGAAACAGATGAAGATGTAGAAAGAGCAGAAGAGTCTAGCGAGCTCTGGCATACTATTGGGGATGCTGATAAATTCAGATTCTGGACTGGCGAAATGGAAGAGTCTTGATGAACTTCCAGCTGCTGAGCTAGAGGGCCATTATCTTGATCGTAAATCAATTGGCTATTAGCCAATTGGAGAGGAGTATGCACATCTTGGGTAAATTTGTCTTGTGTTTCATTCATTTGTACTTCTGTTTGAAGCTGTGGTAACGCAATCTCGATTTGTGAACGAAGAGTGGAATTGTTTGTTGGAGTGTGAATTTGTGCCATAGCCACGGCTAAAGAAGGATAGGCTTGTTGTAAAATGTCCTGATCTGTCCTTAGCAGTTTAGGATGTTCAATTTCTTCTTGAAGTGTAATAGACTTTTTTTGTCTAATCTCTGGTTGGCGTAATGAAGTTGAAACTGCTGTAGTCACTATTTCTACACTAGTTGGTATTTCTAAGAAGGCTGAGTCTGAAACCTCTGCAAACGATATTAGATGGGTAACTGGCCAATTACTGCAAATTGAGATTTGATCGCAGTGGTAGATTGCTCGAAGTCTCCCTGTTGCTGATGTTGGGTGGAAACCTTTAAAGCCTTATTACACAATAGTTCACGAATACTGCCTAATGTCCTTTAGTCGGCTGGCTAGAAAAGTTACTCCCCTTGCTCAATAGCAAGGGGATCATTGATTTCTTTAACTGGAACTCTGCTGATTCATCGACGTGGTAATTTTTTTAACTTATTGCATGTTGGATTTCAAAGAATAAATTTGAATCATTCGTTAACCACGGATGTTGGAGTTTAAAGGTGGGTAATAAGGTTAGAGCAGCAATTTCCACAACAGGACGTAAATCAATCTTGTACTTAGAATGATGTTAGATTTGGTGGAGAGGTGAGGAAATCGGGACAGAATGATGGTGGTAGCCGATTGGCAATAAAGTTCATAAGTCTGCATGACTCTTTAACAGATATCACATGGAGCAGAGCGCTGGAGGTTAAGAGAGTATCTAAGAAGTTCCCACAACTCTTTGTGATGACTCACTCAGAGTCGGTTAGCTTTGAGGAAAAAGAAAATGTCTGCACGCAGTCGGTTCAAAGGTGAATACCTGCAGTCACCGACACTAAAACATTAATAGCGTCACACTCTGTTAAATTCTGGTCAAGAGGGGCTCCGGAGAGAATTTACAGTAATGTAGCTATAGCTGGAAAATAGCTTGGAGAGGAAGGAGGGAGCAGCGAGCACTGCCGAGGTCCCGTTAAGCACCGCAGAGTGAGGTACAGACGCTCCAAGCAGCTGCCAAAGCCGCAGGAGCCACAAGAACACTCTCCTCAGTCTACTCTCCTTCTAGAGCCCTCCGCTTGTCCTCTTCCAACTCTCTGCGGGTGAGCTGTTTTTCCAAACAGAGATTTGGGGGTAGATCCTTATGCTCTTCAGGGGCTTTCCTCTGGAACTACTTCTCTGCCCCTCTCTGTCTTGAGCCTGATCTCATTAAGTTCCGCAAACTCCTCAAGACCTTCCTCTTCTCTTTTTCTTTCTCTCTCCCTCTCCCCTGCTAACTTTTCTTCTCTATTCCCTCCCCCTTCTCTTCCCTCACTCTGTCTGTTTTTTGCTGACTGGAGGCCTGGTGGACCTACAGAACCACACAGGCCCGAGGCTCCCCTGCCAGTCTTTGCACTTGCCCCAGGGCCTCTGCACTCTGCACTCTACTCACCACTTTGTACTTTCTGGAACTCGTTCCATGAGAAGGGTAATCTCTCTGCACTTAAACCACGGCACTGCTTGGCTGTGGCACTTGTTCCCCTCCGCCTCCCTACACTTCCTATCCACGCACTTTCATTACCTAGAATGCACTAGACCTAGTTTGCCTGGTCTAGTACAGTAGTTATGTTTCTGTATTCGCCTCTCTTTCTCCCCCTCCCCTAGCACCTCACTCTTTGTCATGCACTTGCACTATCAGTTGCGTTGCTGCTTTAGTATGGTAGGCTATGGATTGTATGTCTTCTCCTTCTCCTCCCCCATTTCGACTTCCTGCCTGTCATGCACTTCACTAGTAGCAATGTCAGGCATGTATGCTAGTCCTCTTTTGTTAGATCATTCAGAAACTTCAAGGCCTAAGAATGACTCTTTATTCCCTTCCCGCCTTGAAGCGCTTTGAAGCACTTCACTTTAATATAAGCGCTTTACAAATTTACAATTACACTCTGCATGCTCCGCTGTGCATTCAGTATATTTGAAGGCAGTCTGGAAGAGTGCCGCCTCCCCCTTCAGTAGATCTGGTAGAAAGACTTTAGCCTGGTAACACAGAGAGTCAAAGCAAAACACGGAACACTCTCCACACTCTGCACGCTCTGCTGTGCATTCAGTATTTGTGAAGGCAGTCTGGAAGAGCGTCACCTCCCCCTTGAGTAGATCCGGTAGAAAGACTTTAGCCTGGTAACACAGAGAGTCACAGCAAAACACGGAACACTCTCCTCCTCTTTTGGACCGGGACTTCCCTTGGAATTCTTCATAAGGGCCTTTCGACCCTCCTCCTTTACAATCTTCATTTTCCTTCAGAGAGCCATGCAGTCACTGTGGTTGTTCTCTTCTTCATCTTGGATTATGTAGCCTACTGACCAAACAGGGTTTGGGGAAGGTTCCCAGCTCTCCCATAGTACTGGGTAGCTCCCTGTTGTTCCAGCTCCGCTGCCCCATTACTCCCTTGCATCCAGTTTGTGGGGTTGGTATTGGTCCTCGCATTCAGCTTCAGAATAGGGTAGCCAGTTTGTTCCACCTGTTCCAGGCCAGGCCTTATCCGTTAGGGCCAGGTGCACGGTGGTACTTGCAGTCTTTTTTCTCTGGACTTTGCTTCCTCCCGGAATCCATTATCCATTATCCATCCCAGAGTTTTGAGGAGTCTGGTGCATGATGGTAGCTGTAGTCCGTTGAGAAACACCTAAAAGATTACAAAAGGAGACCTGGCCGAAACAGGGGTTGATGGTGATCAGGAGAGAGAAAGAGGCTCTGGTTTTGATGGTACTGTCACAGAATTAGGCCTCCTGTCGCCCCTTCCCGGGTTTTAGGAAAGGGTTGGTGGCCACTGAAGGGATGCAATAAAACAGTGACATTCATTTGTTATGTTTAATTATACCGCGCACCGCTACCGCCGAGTGGCAGTCTCCAGGCGCTCACGTGGCTGTGCAAGAAAGAGGACAGGAATGGTTAGTGAGGGTAGAGCAGTGGTATTCAAACTGTGGGTCGCGACCCCCTAGCGGTCCGCGGGTGCATCCCAGGGGGGCCCTGAGAGCTCAGCATGAAAAAAGATTTTTTTTTTGTTTTTTTTTTTTTAGATTGGAAGAAATGGGCAGGGGTGGCCCACATGGGCGGGCTGAAGCATGAAACTGTCTCAGGCAACAATGAAAAAGTGGCCCACAGTTGTAAATGGATATTCATTCCTTTAGTCACAGACTGGGCCTCATTACTACTATGGCGGACCAGTAACAACGGTGCTGGTAAGCTACCGGCACCGTTGCTACCGTTCCGCCATAGTAAGAGTTGTGCTCGTGGGTGCTTGACAGCCCCCGCCAGGTCTGACCTCAGCTCGTCGGATGCACCAGCACCGTTATTAACGGTGCCGGTGCATCCGAGCTCCCCATTCCCATTTGAGCCATATGGGGCTCAAATGGGAATGGGGATCTACCGGCACCTTCGAAAGGGCAATTATCATGTCCGCCTAACTCGGCATGACCTAGTAATTGCCCATTCGCGGGTGCCAGACCCGGATGCAACTCCAGTGGCAGCCGTGCCGGTTTTACCGGCACAGCTACCGCCAGAGTAGTTATGAAGCCCACTGTTTCAATAGTACCCAAAGGGGTGCTTTGTGTTAAAATGTAAGTAAATTGTGATATATTCAGCAACAATGGTCAACATTACTAACTGCATAGTTAAGTAACTCATCAAAATGGTCCACATTGGCCAAAATGGTGGCCCATTTTGATTGGCCCAAACTAGCATTTTACATTTTTGGTACAGGCATTGCCCTATAGGCCTGTCCGAGCCTGGCGGCTCATCCATAATGGCAAGAGGCGCCCACCCAGTGGCCCCTCACCCATTATGGAGGAGCTAAGGAGCCAGCCCAGTGAAACAGTGAGCACTCCCTCAGCTGCTTTATCCAGCTAATGGAGTGCTCCTGGGCTGGCTGAACTGTCAAAGGGAAACACTGTTTCCCTTTGACAGTTCAGTTTAGTTCCCCAGCCGCACATGCTCACTGAGCCATGCAAGTGCTGGGGCGTTTTGCTTCGCCAGCATTGCATAGCTCATTGGAAATGCTGGCTGGGGCACTGCATGTCTGTATGTCCGAGGGGGAGCTCCTGCGCCTCCTCGCACATACGGACAGAGCAGCTGGAGCAGGCCGTTTCAGCACCCACACACAGGCCAATGCAGAAGGTATGTTTATGTTCATTGTTTTTATTTAAACATGTGTATGGATGCGTTATGAGTGAGTGTATGGTGATGGATGCTCATGTGAATGATAGAGTGATTGCTGTATGAATGTGCAGCGCCTTGCATATACACATAATCATGTTCATTGTGTTAGGACCAGTGGGGCCCAGGGGACAGGGATGGTATCTTTTTACCGGACATCTATCATTCAAAACCCTCTGTATTGTCCACAAGGCTTTCTGGGGCCTGGGTCCAAAATACCTTCAGCTATTCCTCCGCAAATACCTCCCCTCTCGAGCTCTTCACTCCTCTACCTCCAACTCCCTCAGGGTCAGTCGTTTATCAAAGAAACGAGCTGGGGGTAGATCTCCGTCTTGGGCTGGGGCCTCCCTCTGGAACAGCGCCCTGCCACTCTAAAACTTGAGGAGAACCATCTTTCTTCCTGCACTTATCAGACCTACCCTGTCTGCTGCCTTAAACGTAGCACTTGCAAATTGCTGGCTGCACTACCACTGTTTGTTGCCTTTATTATTTATTTATTGTTATTTATCTGTTTCTCCTCTGCTTCGCACTTTCCACTTCTCCCCCCTTCCATGCACTTTTCCCCTCACACTTGCGCGTTCTCAATGTCACTGGGCCTAGTAAGATCGCTGTTTTATTCTCCTCTGTTCCCCTCCCTTGCCTTGTCACGCTCTGAAACACTTGTGTACGAGCGCGATAGAAATAAAATATCAATGCCTGCCCCCTGGACTCCCAGCAACAATTGCAAACTGTTTGGCTATTTACCCATTTTTTGTTAAAAGTATGCTCTACAATGCAACATTTCAACCTATTATTTAAAAAAAAATTCACAGGGGGAAACCCCCCCGAACCGCCCCTTAATGCCCCTCCACTTAAAAAAGATTCACCAGCCGCCACTGGCCCTCAGACTGTGTTGGGAACGGGATGGGGGAACCGAGGGACTATGGTGGGAGCACAATGGGCGGGAACCATGGGATAGTGATGGGAGCAGAGTGGGGAGAGCCCTGGGTGTGTGATGGGGTGGGGAGAGACCAGCGACTGGGTAGGAGTGGGATGAGGGAGCCCAGCGACTTTGATGGGAGCAGGTGACGGCGCGCAATAGATACTGTCCATTTGGCATTTCTGGGGGGTCCCGACCTGCCCAAATTTTGCTCAGGGGGGCCCTGGCCAAAAAAGTTTGAAGACCACTGGGGTAGAGGGCTGTTCTAGGTCCAGCACCAGGAGAAACTGGTGCATGTGTTGATGATAAAGCAATTGTTTGCTTTCAGTTATCACATTTGTCACATACATCTCTTCCATCACAGGGTAGCTTTGAACCCACAACCTTTCTATTCACTGCCACCTGCATTTACTGATTGCGCCACAACGGTGCATAAGAAACACTCATTGTAAAGCCTGTAATAACAAGCGAGGCAAAAGCTCTTTTGGTTTTTAACATACTTAGTGTCACAGCCGAATATGCAGTTTATATGGAAGTACAGAAGTGCTGGGAATTGCATTTCATGTTAATTTGTGATCCTACCCAATGGAGGGGGTGATGGGGGAGGAAGGATCGATCGATCGGAGGGGAGGGGAGGGGAGGGGAGGGTGGGTTGAATGGGATGGCAGCGCTAAGCCTACTTTTATGTTTGTGGCCTGTCCCGGTTTTTAATTTTCAAAATCTGGTCACCCTATCCAATGTTCAAACTTATCCTGTCCCTCGGGAAGGAATAACTTATCCTATATGTCTGCGATCCCCAGTCATCGATGGTGTGCCGCTTAGCTAATGTGGATAGCGAGAAGGAAATGTACCTAAAAGGTAAACAAAATGAAATATTAAAATTACTCAAAACCAGAGAGTCAAAAGGACTACTCATATTAGAGTAAATGATAACTCCAGTGCAGTCATGCAATGATTGTAATCATTTTATTTAACCTCACCTTTCCATATCATCAGCAATATCTGATCTCCAGTTTCAATAAAGCAATTAGGGGTCGATTCATGGAGCAAACGTGCGCCGAAAATCCCAGCGCAAGCAGGCGCAAGGTGGCGCAAGCGTGAGAAACGCAGCTCACGCGTGCGATTCAAGGAAGACGCTGCGCGTGTTTCCCGCTGTCCGTGCGCCCAATCCTGCCATGGCGCACGCGGGCACACACGGCGTGCGCTACGCGCACATCAAAAGCGCACATAGCGCGGCGCACACAACCAAAGTGGGCGGAACAGTGGGCGTAACACGCGGAATGGGGAATAACGCGTGAAAAAGAAGGCGTAACTGGGGAAGTACTGCAGGGAACTACACGGAACGCCCACACGCACGCCAACAACCCGTATTCATGGATTCGAATACGGGAAACCCGCGCACGGCAAAAGACGCACACAGGCGTCAATGCGTCCGCCACATGAAGGCAGGCGGAAGCGTCCCCGCGCACAGTATAAAAGTGCGCGCAAACAACAAACACGTATATACATCTACGATGAATGCCACATTTGTCGCAGCACTGATCGTGGGACACCGCAGGAGGAGGAGAATAGCCAGGGCACGCATTTTCGCACCACGGACAAGCCTTTTTGGGATGCCTGACGGCCAGGTCTACGGCAGGTATAGGTTTCCACCCCATATCATCCTAGACCTGGTCAGGGAGTGGGAAGATGACCTTACATCCCCCACCCTTTGCTCCCAAGCATTGAGCCCCTTGGAGAAGGTGCTCAATGTCATGCATTTTTTGGCCACTGGGTCATTTCAGCGGAATGCCATAGTGGGGGGGGGGGGTCTCACAGGCCACGCAGTCATGCTGCCTACACCAGGTACTGGCAATCATGACAGCGCGCCCCTCAGTCCGAAGGCACATATACATGCCCAGAACACCCGCAGAAAGGCAGGCCGTTGTCCTGGATTTTTTCAGGGTGGCACACTTCCCCCAAAGTGCTCGGTGCCATAGATTGCACCCATGTGGCCCTACGTCCACCTAGGGCCAATGAGCACATCTACGGAAACCGCAAGCACTGGCATTCCATCAATGTACAGGTGGTATGCGATGCAAAGGGAATCATCACCTCTGTCTATGCAAACTACCCTGGCTCCACCCATGACAGTTTCATATACAGAATGTCCGCCCTGAGCCGGGCCCTGGAAGCTGGGCAGCATGGCGACACCTGGCTCCTCGGTGAGTACAAATGCCCTTGCACATGCATGCATGTCACACACACACACACAAATACACAAACCCCAATAATCACAACCATTTACACCTCCCCAGGGGACAGTGCCTACCCTCTGAGCAACCACATGATGACGCCAATCCGGAACCCCACCACACCACCCCAGGTAAGATACAACGCCGCCCATATTGCAACCAGGGCCATAGTGGAGCGCACATTCGGAGTGCTCAAGTCACGTTTCCGCTCCCTTGACCGCTCTGGTGGGCAGCTACTCTATGCACCCCCAGTAGTGTGCAGGATCATTGTGGCAGCATGTGTCCTGCACAATGTTGCAACACGGCAGGGCGTACCGGTGGACATGGTGGTGCCCCCACATCCCCAACCACAGGCACAGGCGCTGCCCATGGGAGGGGACAGGGCACGTGGCGAGGAAGCCCGGACCCAGCTTGTGGCCACATTTTTCACCTAAACTCCCACCCCTGCGGAGTGCACACAGGCCTGGCACATACCAGGTGACAATCGATGATGACAAAGAGACAGTCAACTGTCACAACCCTACCACCCTGAGATAGTTGCCATGGAAGTGCCACATTGTCTGCATCCCTAGCTACTTAAACACAAGGTATCCTGTGTGACCAAAAGGCACACATATGACATGACATGATATGGCCTATACACAAGTGTTTCAAGGTGCGATGAGGCAGGGAGGGGGGACAAGGGAAGACAGACAACGGTACTACTAGGCCAGGTGTCATTTAGATTGCAAGTGCAGGGGTAGGGGGAAAGGGAAAACTGCAAGGGGAAGGGGGGGGGGAGTGCAGTACAGGGTAAGTAGACTAAAAAACAAATACATAGGCCAGCTAGTGGCAACTGCAAAGGTAAGTGCAGACAAGTGCTGGGAAGGTGGGAGGCAGCAGGGATAGAGAGACAGTCCCGCAGTGCAGGGGTTGCCAGGGAGGCAGTGCAAGTGGAGAGTGGCTGGGCCAGGGACCGATGTCGGTGAGAGTGGCCCAGTTGCAGATTCAGAGCAGTTCCAGTGAAGAATTTTGCAAGGGAGAGGCAGAGAGAAAGCAGAAGCAAAGAGGAAGGTCTTGAGGTGCTTCCGGAACCGCAGATGGTTCTCCTCAAGTTCCAGTGAGGCAGGAAGGCTGTTCCAGAGGGAGGCCCCTGCCGCGGAGATCTACCCCCAGCTAGTTGCTTTGAGAAGCGGATGACCCTGACATGCAAGGTGTGAATCACACACACCTGCAAAACAGGCCATGGCCATCACTGCTATGTCACTCAAACCCTCCCAAACCACAACATGACATGGCAAGCAATACCCATACACCAACACAGTAACAATAAGGTACACATTGCCATGTCAAAAATGTACAGTGGCATCAGACAATGATGCCTGACATGGAATCAGATGAAATGACTGACCAACAACCTCCCACCCAAAATAGGTAATTTCCAAATGCATTACAAGAGTTGTAGACGTAACATAACAATGAATGCCTGTCTACATGCACATTGTGCATTGCAAAATCAATATTGCAGCTTCTGTGTGCTGTGTCCAACTCCTGCAACACACTGCTCAGCGCACAGCACAGTGAACAGCCATTGTGTGTGATGCACACCCTGAGCATCACATCTAAGTGACAGACCACATCAAAAAGCAAATTAGGCATGTACAGGATCCATAATTGGTCACAGAACATGTGCTGCAGGGACACAGTGGGCACCAGAAGGCAAACAGTGTACACGTGGATATGCAAGGGTGGTTGTACATGTAGTGCATCAGAGTGCAAGTGTGTGGGTCAGTAAGGACATGCACTCAACATATGCATGTGCAATCAAGTGACCATCAGTGTCCTCTACACATCACATGTGAACATTCACCATGTGTACACCCTGGCATGTCAAACGACAACTATCCCCTCACACCTGAAAGGTAAACACAACGCATGAACAGGCATTGATCAGCAGAACACAACATGCACATAGGATACCACCATTACAATGTCAGGGTTCCCATCACACTGCAGGGCAAGGCAACTATCAACAACAACCCCCCCTCCCTCACAAATGACCATGACCCACTGAACAACTGCACCTGGGTCATGGAGCCTTCAACCCTCAATTGCACCTGGCCACAGGATCACCTTTCCCCTTCGTCACCATCTCCCACCTTGTGTGTAAAAAGGTGCCTGCACCCTCAGAGTCCACCCTCATTTGCAAAATCACAAAATCTAAGCCAGAAAAACGAACCAGAACACCCTCCAGTAGATGACTTGACGTAGCAGTACCTCACAAAGGCCAAGTACTACCACAATGATGTAACAACGAAGGCAGCACAGTAAAACAATGTCACAACAGGATGTGAACCATGTGTGGTACATAACATAGAATGATGCACCATGAACGGATGTGTACTGTCACAGGTCCCGTGTACAGGCGCGGGACTGTCACGAAACAACCACCCCCACCGTGTCCCGGGTGCCTGCAAGGTCAAACTCACACAGGCCTCTGAGACCCTGGTGGGGAAGGAGGGTCAGGGATATGCAGTCGGGACAGGTGTTGGCACACTGGATAACTGGAATGAGTGGCAGGAGAGGGGAGGGAGAATGACACATGAAAGTAGTGAATGCACGAAAATGTACTACCTGCATGAACACATACACAATCCAAACAAACTTGGACATCATTGTCATGGCCTTCTGTAGTCCAGGCTTAGGAGTGGTACGAACCAACCACCCCCTCTAGGGTTTTGGCGCCTGCAAGTTTGGGGCTTACACAGGCATCCACAACCCCAGCGGGGAAAGAGGGTTAGGGAACGTTGCTTGGATAGGTACAGGAAGCAGGAACACCGGTTAGAGGGTACAGGGTTTAAAATTGGATAGGTTTCCGGGTGAATAGGGGATAAAAAAATAGCAAATTGATTTACACATTCATCCATGCATTAGTGCACCCCCCAGCAAGCCTATGCAGAGCAGTTTGAAAGAAAAACAACAAGACACTTAGCTCTGGTTTTGAGTGCTGGCCTCCTGCCTGCGCACTCTCAGGTCCGGTTACAGGAGCACTGCAATGCTGCAAAGAGAGCCACAGTCAATAACCTGTACGTGCCCATTACACAAAAACACACCACCAAACATGCCCCATAGCAACAAACTACTCTACAAACAGACAATCTGGTGTAGATGCTTCGTACCCATATATAACATTACCCCTGTGATGGGTCATACAGAGTCAATGCAGTAAGTCAGCCCCGGTGGGTGCGTGGCAAATGGAACACCAATGTGTCACAATTCACACAACATGCAATGTTCCCTGGGTAAGCAGACAGACCCATATAGCAAGGCATGACTTCAGAACAAGTTGTGTTCCACCATGACCGAAACAAAGTTGGCAGTGCATGTATCAAAATGTACATGGAAATGAAATGCACTGCACCCGAGTATGTCCCTTGCTGTATGTCCCTGTGAGCTGCCCCTTTCCTTGTCTTGTCTCTAAAGGCTACATGGTTGATAGAAGTGCCTCAATGGACCTTGGTGTACCGGAGGGTATGTACCACTGCCCCTGCAGGTGTCCAAGACAACCTTACAATCAACAGCCATCAGTCCACCAACACATCTGAGCTGCATTGTGTGCTTCAACACCAATATTCGTCCAAGCTCACCCTCAGTGCTGTGACTAAGCCTGCATGTGCAACTCGCCTGGTGCAAGCTTTGCTGTGTTGTGGCCCCCCTGTGCTGCTCACCTTGCCTGGTGTTCCTTGGAACACGTCAGCAGTTCTAGGATGCAGGTCTGCAATCCTCTGCTTGTGCACACATGTGCATGTGTGCACCAACAAACGTGTCCAGAATTCAGACGTCCAATGGGCCATGTCTGCTGGCAAAGGTGCTCTGGAGGCTCATCCCCCTGCAGAAAGGGCATGAAACACATGATTAATGCTTTAAAGTCATCTGTGTGTGTCTCTTCAGGCATCTCATTACTGGACCATGTCAGAGAGTTACATCAGAAATCACACCATCATTCCGTCTTTCACATCCAAAGTGTGGAACACACTATCTACGGCATGAATTGCAACAAGCACATGTACAGTAAAGATAAGAAACATACTACACAATGCATAGCAATGAATGTACACATTAATCATGAAACACCCCATCTAGCAAAAGCTGAACAGTGGACAATAACACCGAAATCATCCCCACTAGGGGTGTCAACACAAGTCACACAGCACCAGACATGCCACAGATATGACAGTCCAAAGCCCTTGTGTAATAGGTTGTCACACCAAACCATCCTTGCGAGCCCATGGATAAGGGAGGCAGGAGTGGCATATGTGAGTCAAGGACCCCAAGCAGCAAACACATACACAAGACAAGCCTGAAGGGCCCAGCTGGAACAGACAGTGGATGCCTTCAAAAGCCACAAAGAACTGCACAGTCACATGAAAGCACAATAGACAAGACATTTTAAACTATATTAACTAATTACACTAACTATGGAAAACCTACATTACCTAATTAAACTAACTATCAAACAGAAACTTAACTAACTAAACTAGAAGAAAAATCAAAAATGGCCACATACGACCCGGGGGGAGGGGAGGCACCCAGGAGGGGGGAGGTACAGGGTGCTGCTCAACACCCACATGCGATGATGCTGAGCCAAAAAAAAAACTTCCATGGGCTCAACGCCTGCACAGCCCGACCTACGTGGGAGATAGATGGTCGTCTGAGTCTGGCTCATCCTGGAAAGGAGGACGTGGCTCAGTAGCCTGGCCACGCCTAGCCGCAGCTTGCCCCTCGTCGGCAGCAAGTCTGCCGGACGGGTGAGCCTGGTTCTGTGTGGCGATGTGACGTAGGTCTGCATGCAGAACCTCCCGTGATACACGTGCTTCCTCTTGCAAGGTAGCACGTGTAACACAGAGTTCCTCCTGCAAGGCCTGGCTGGACAACCGCTGCACCTCCTGGCAAGCCTGTAGCTCAGCCGAGATGGTACGCTCAAGCTGTGCAAACCTCTCCTCTGCCCGCTGCCTCTGGGTCATCATAAGGACACCCAGGGTGGATTTGAAGGAAGCATACTCCTCCCTCAGGGCATCCATGTGCGCCTCTGCGTGAGCAGAAATTGCTTGACGCAGAGACGACATTTCAGCTTGGCGTGCCCTGTCTGAGGCCGCCATGCCCAGCCTGAGCGAGCGGGCCGTGGACCGTGCCGCCTGCTGCTGGAGAAGCACCTGCCTAGCAGGGGGGAGCACAGATTGGGCCACACGCTCCATGCTCTCAGTGATGTTCTCCATTGCTGCCCCCTGCCGTTCTGAATTGGCAGTCATGTCTTGCTCCCACTCAGTATACTGCGGTTGCGCACGGCGACCGCGTTGCCTGGCTCGACCCCTGCGGGACCCATGGACCTGGTGTCCTCGCTGTGTTGGCACCGCCCGCGGATGCACGACTACATGCCCCTGTCGACGTGATGTCCCAGGCACATCAGTGACTGGTGTGGAGGGTGACCCTGCGTCCCGATCCACCACGAGCGGAGGAACCAAGACTGTCTGATCCCTCAGTGCAGGTGTCGCAGACAGAGGAGTGTCCACATCAGAATCACTCACCCCTGACACATGGACTTGATGCTCATCCAACTCAATATGGACGTCAGAGTTGTCATCAAGGCTGGACTCATAGGCAGCCAGAGACCAGATGGACTGTAGCACTTGGGGGTTTTCGTAGCCTACCACCCCGCGACCCCCACTTGTGCCGGGTTGATGTAGTGGTAACAACCCTGTGTCTGGCATGACAACACCATCCTCCGCCTCCATTGCGTCATCACCTGAAAAATAGAGAGAAAAAAGGTCACTACACATGTCAGAAGCACACAACACACACACACACCGACAACAAACGCATCAGGCAGACATGTGACACACAACATATAACCTGGCATGCATGCTGGGTCAACTTTGAATTGCTTCTGTGATCAGACCTGTTGAAAGGTGGCAGTTTCCATGGAAGTGGGTCTATGCAGTGCAGAAAATGTGTACGCCACTCACTACCTACATGTACAAGGACTCCATGGTGTGTGCCAGGAAATGTGAAGGCAGTGCAAGGTCAAATTCAGGCATCACGTGCATTGTGCATTCAATGTGTACCATATCTAGAAGCCAAGCACCCCTCCACCCCAGTACCAAAGCAGGGATGCCTAGCATGGTATCAAAAGGCTGACCATACACCTGTGTATTGACAGGCAGTGTTGACTGGCATCAACAGCTTAATGTGATTCAAGTGACAACACTGCAAATGATGGGACAGTAAGCAGGACACATGATAACTCTGGAGGCCGCCCACATGTGAAGAAGATACAACAACAGTTTGACAGAGTCGTTGGCCATTGAACAGGCTGAGGCCTGTGAGCCACACAGATTGTCAGACCCTAAACATGTGTGCAACGCAGTACTGAGCCACAGTTGACATGGGAAGGCTGATGAGATGCCAAGCAATGTATGTAACCAAGGACTTGTATTACAGTGATCATCCAATCAAGGACACATAGGGGCATGCGTGCAATGCACATGGAGCATGAATGGGCACTCATGTCCCTGCAGGATTTCTGACCTATGCACAGTACAAGTGAGATACCCTGCATCAAGTACTAAGGCTGTACCACACGGCATATTTCTGGCAGATTCTATGCTGGAAGTTAGCATCTACACAGGACGCATGAACAAGAAAGTACACATTGGCAAGATTGAAGCAGACCAGTGAAAAGGTGGAACTGGGGTGCAGAGTATGGGAGGAGGGGCAAGGGAGCATGCCTACATGGAGTCCCTGCATGCAGGCAGAGGAGACATGCATCACGGAAGCATTGCTTTACTTACACATCAGAACCATGTACACGTCACATGTAGTGGCAATCATGCACAACACATCCCACAAGTGAAACACACACGTCCTCAACAAACACGCATCAACACTCACTGGACTGGGCATCAAAGTCCAGCATCTCTCCCACTCCTTCGACCAATTCAGGTGGTATGAACTCCGCAACGAGTGCCTCATGCGGAGTGAGCTCTTCCTCCTCTGGTGCAGGCCCACCGCCAGTCACCAGAGTCAAGTTGTAATTAGAGGCACGCTTAGCCTTAGTGCTGCGTTTGATGTCATTCCAACGCTTTTTGCACTCTTGCGCACCTCATGGCCGAATGAACAGACATGTTCCGCAACATGCTTCCAGTGGGTGTCACGTTGGGCAGCCGTAGTCTGACTATTGGCACCCACTAGCATGTCACGGCTGTGGCCCCGCACGTAGCCCACGAGGAAGTCCAGTTCCTGCTTGCAGAAAGGCTTCCTCGACGTGCAGGAGGTCGTAGCTGTGTGTGGGGTCCCAGCCTGTGCTGCAGGTGCAACCTTCCTCCTCTTGGACTGTGGCGCAGACCCTGGCTGGCTTATGCCGCCCTGACAAGTATGGCCAGTGGTTTCGGTGGATTGAGCCAAGGGAGTGGCAGGTGGAGGGACGACCAAAGGCCTGACTTGTGTCAGTGGCAGCTGGGTGCCCTCTAATGGACCCTGCGCAGCAAAATCAGCTGTGGCAGGGACATTGACCGCAACGGTCCTGGTTGGCAGACTCACAACTGGGGTGTTGCTGGGTGCATCTGCCCCTGCACTTGCCAACACCCGGCTGTTCGGGGCAGCAGATGACATAACTGCCCCAGGGACACGTGTCTTGGTCTGAGCAGCCCGGCCTGCCCCTATGGTTTCCCTCCTGGCCTGTTGGAAATCTACCAAGGGCTCCTCAAGTGCCAACGCAGCCTGCGCTGGCAGGCCCTGAGCCTGGGTGGCGGTGTCCACAGCTGCACCTGCAGCTACCACTACACTTGGGCCCGTGGCAGTCGATGGAACGGACTGCCGGGTCACACGGGCGCCAGTGCCAGATGCAGAAGCTGCATCCCCTGGAACAACAGGGGGTGGTGGCATGACTGCACCGACACATGGCACAACATTGTGCTCAAGTGGCGCACCCCTGCCTCTTCCCCCTCTGTGGCCGCCCTGGACACCCTGGAGTCCAACCTACTCCCTGGTCACCACGGCCACGTCCCCGACCACGTCCGCCACGAGGAGTACGCCCAGTTGAGGCGCCCCTCACCTTTGGTGGCCTCCCAACCATAGCACAGATGTAGTAGTGCCGGCACAGATGGAGTAGTGCCAATGGGAGGTGTACATCACAATTGACCTGGGCAATTGGGGTGAAGGGGGTGGGAAGCAAGATGTTAACAGCCCCCCTGCACCTGCAAGGCTGTATGTGACCCCGGTGATGTAGTGACGTGTCACGCAACGCTCAGGCACCCCAAAACTGCAGTAAAACCGTGCACGCAACCCTGCAGCCTACGTGCGTGGATTCAACCTCCCGCAGTACGTGGTGGCACCCAGTAACACGAATAACGCGTACGCGTGGGACACGCAGGCTACTATGACATCGAAAATGGGTGCGATACACAGGGGCACCCGCAGTGGGAAAAAGAGCGTGTGCGACTCACCGTCTGCCTAGCGCGATGCAGAAAAACACGCGTAGCCAATACCCCCGCCAAAAGAAGAGATACGTCCTTGATAGCTGTGAAGTTGTGATGGCCCGCGAAACAACAGGAAGCAGCAACACACGTCGGTCTCCACGAAAGGCACGTACAGCGAATTGCTGGCCCAGCTCACCTTTAACCGTGCTGAGGGAAACGCCTGCGCGCGTTACGCGCATGGGTCCTTTCCTCGGATTACACGCAGACGTGCAGTTTTTCACGCGCGCTGAAACGCCCATGCACGCCTGCGCGCGTCACGTCACAGGGGCGCTTGCGCTTGAAGGGCCTTCTGTCCAATGAAATTGCGTATGCGTGCAGACGCGCTTACGCGCTAAGGGCCTTTCCTCGAATTACATGCTGACGTGCAGAATTTTCACGTGCCAAATCACTCCGTATCAAGCTGGCCACGCGTAAGCACACGGAAGACCATGCTCCTGCCCAGAAGGCCGAATTACTGCCCCCCAGAGCCCCGAGCACGCTCCCAGCTGCCATCTGCTGCTGCCTGACCGCCTGCTGCCCACGTGCCCTGCCATTTGCTGCCTGCACATCAGCCAGGGGTGCTGTTGCTGTGACCACCCCTGCTGGAACCGAAGACTCCCGACTGGGATTCCATCGCTCCACAGCCCAGCCCCAGGACCCAGTTGCCCACCCACTCCTGCCTCTGGGGTTGTCATGTCGGGCACTGCAACATCTGGCACCCCCGGCCATAGAGGCAGAGGGGCACCAGCTTCAGTGCCAGGGAAGTTGGTGTCCTGGTGGAGCAAGTCCTGGGGCAGTATGATGCCCTCTTCGGAAGTTCCCGCGCCGACAAGGAAGGACGGACTCGGATCTGGACGGACATTGTGACTGCCATCAACAGGCAGGGGGTGGCAGTCTGCGACTTCCAACATGTCAAGAAGCGCTGGGAGGACTTCAGGTCCAGGACCCTGAACAAGGCCCGGTGCCTCTTGAAGGCAGCAGATGCTAAGGGGCGCCGGGGCCACTTGTCGGAAGATCAGATGAGGGTCCTGGAATGCATATCCCCAGCGCTCCACGTCCAGGTCCTTGAGAGGCAGACCCGTCTGGAGTCGAGCGGTAAGTGTACATGCATCCTGATTGTAAGCTGTGCGTGTGGTGATGTTTCAGTACTGTGCAGGTTGCACATCTGTTTGTATGGGGTCGTGTATGGGTCGGGGTTTACAGGGCCGTGAGGCTAACACATGCGAGGGCTGTCATGTGTGAGACATGGATGGTGCTTGTGTGTGTAGGCTTGCATGCCAAATGCAGTTGTGTGGGCACACATGTTTGGATGAATGTGTATGTAAGTAGACATGTTCGTGATGTCACGCATGTATGTTGTTTTCAGCTGCATGTATCAGCACTGTGTACATGTGCATGTGTGTATTTGACAAGGGTGCAACAGTGATGCAACATGGATGCATGTGACAGCGGGATGTGGAAGCCTGATTGGCAGATGTGACATGGATGCCCATCTGAACACTGCGACACTTGGCAGAGGTGTACACATGCATGCAAGTGTGGTGGTGTGTGTACATGTGTAGTGCACTCCCTGTGTTGCATGTGATGTCTGGCTCAGCTTTGCCTGCTCATGCTGTTGTATGTGTATGGATGGTGCTGGCAGTTGCGATATGGCTGTGGTATGGCTCATGTGTGCAAGTTGAAATGACATGTGTGTTGGGGATTGTGATGGCATGTCTGAGGTTTGCCAATGCCACTCATGTACAACTGTCATGTGTGTATGGGTCCATTGTACAGTGCCCTGATGCCTGTGTTTTATTTCTCTCTGTCTGCAGCGTCAACTGATGAAGAGGGCGGAGAAGGTGCTGTGGAGCACAGCGGCAGGGATCCCACCGCCAGCCGGAGACGCAAGGCCCGGCTCCCCTCCCAGGTTGTGATCTCGTCGGGGAGTGAGGAGTCCGGTGCCGCGTCCCAGGCCGCAGCTGCCGGGGGGAGGTCCAAGAGGCGGAGGTTGGAGTTGGACTCCTCGGCAGCAGAAGGGGCAGCTGGGACCCCACAGGGCCCAACGGGGGAAGATGGCACGGAGTCATCCAGGTTGGTGGGGGGTTTGGTGGAGGAGGAGGCCGTGCAAGCAACAGAGACTGGGTCTGGAGGTGGGGATTCCACTGGTGCTAGTGGTGCAGTGCCGGACCAGGGACAGGAGGCAGCACAGGCCGCCACGGAGGTGCCTGTGTGCAATCCTGTCCCTGATCCTGTCCCTGCATCATCTTGCACCAGCAGGGATGCATACGTCCAGACCCGTTTTCAGGCAGGGGATGAGCTCACGACAACTGGCCTTCCTCTGCCTGCGGACGTAGTTATCCGGGTCCGGGTTGAGCCTGTCCTGACTGGTGTGGCGTTGCGTCAACGGGCCATGCGAGGTGACCTGCAGTCTTTTCATGAGGAGACTGCACGTCATCTCGAATGGCTCGTTGACCGCGTCGGCCTACTGGGACAGGTCACCCAGGCCGGATTCCTCCGTTTGATGGGGCTTGCTACGACCCCCTCCTCAACTGAACCCCCTATGCGCCAGTCGTCCTCCGTGCCATCTTCCCACCCATCAGTCACCTGGGTGCCCTGTGGAGCTGCCTCTGACGGTGGGGCCAGGCTGGTGGAGGAGGCATCCCTGCCACAGTCGGGAGTCGGACGTCCAGCAGGGGTGGCCACATCAACGACTGCACCCCAGCCAGCGGAGGATGTGCAGGCAGCAGGAGGCAGTGCACGGGCAGAGGCACAGCATCAGCAGCAACGTGGTGGGAGCCATGATGGCTCGGGGCCTTCGACATCGGAGTGGCACGCATCGGCAGGAGGGCAGGAGGACCCAGGACGGAAAGTGTCTTCCGTGTGGCAGCGGTTGGGCCACGCCATAGATGCGGAGCGGTAGCGGGCGGAAGAGGCACAGCTCACGATGGTCAGGGCGGAGAACTCCATGCGGAGGGCCCTGAGGCGGGCCAAGTGCCTTAAGGCAATCCGCAGGGGGTTGGAGGTGGACACACCAACGGCCCTGTGAACCCTCGGGGCCGTGGAGGAGGACCGCCTCCGGGACATTGAGCAGGAGTTTGATGATGCCCTGGCCCGGGACATCCAAAAGTGAGCCGTCGGACTAGCCCGCTGCCCTTGTAAATAGTTCTGTAGTTAGTGATAGGTTTCCTTTGGTTTTGCATTTTTTTGGACCTTTTGGACAATTGGCCACATTTTTGTATGTCGTTTTTTTTGTTAGGTAGTGTTATTAGGTAGGTTTCATTTCTTCTGTTGGGATCATGGACCCTGGCTTGTTTATCTGTATATAGTTGACTGTTGGATTTTCATTTTTTTTTTACAATTTACCCATGGAGCAATGGCTTTCAATTATAATTTTCCATTGGATTTACTTTTGTGGACTGTGACTTTGGACACCTTTCCTTTGGATTATGATTTTTGGTTTTGCATTATTTCACGGACATGCTGCTTTTTATTTTTTTAAATTCCCATTTCTGTTTGTTTATTTTTGATTCAATTTATGTTTCTTTTAATACATATTTTTTGTTCAAACTTCAATGTGTAGTATCATCTCATTGGTTTCATGCATATCATGATATGGGTTTTGAGATTCACTGACACCCATTGGGTGTATGTGAGGGACATGTGTTCATTTCCAATCTTGCAATTGGGGTTCTATCATGTTATTGCCATTTCTAAGTGGGTGGATGCAATACTCGGGTGGGTGTTTGGCATTTGGAGGCTGACCATAGGGGCCAGGGATCTAGATTGTGATGACATGTTGGCTGGGGGACATGAGTGGGGGCATGCTGGCAGGTGCCCCACAGTGCTGGGGGGTGGGGGTGCAGGGGGACATGAGTTGGGGCCTGGTGGAGGGGTGCCCCTGACTGCTGGGGGGTGGGGGTGCAGGGGGACATGAGTTGGACATGAGTGGGGGCCTGCTGGAGGGTGCCCCACAGTGCTGGGGGGTGGGGGTGCAGGGGGATATGAGTTGGGGCCTGGTGGAGGGTGCCCCTGACTGCTTGACTGCGGGAGTGCAGGGGGACATGAGTTGGACATGAGTGGGGGCCTGCTGGAGGGTGCCCCACAGTGCTGGGGGGTGGGGGTGCAGGGGGACATGAGTTGGGGCCTGGTGGAGGGTGCCCCACAGTGCTGGCGGCTGGGAGTGCAGGGGGACATGAGTAGGACATGAGTGGGGGCCTGCTGGCAGGTGCCTCGCAATGCTGGGGGGTGGGGGTGCAGGGGGACATGATTGGGACATGAGTGGGGGCCTGCTGGGAGGTGCCTCGCAATGCTGGGGGGATGGGGATGCAGGGGGACATGAATGGGACATGAGTGGGGGCCTGCTGGCAGGTGCCTCGCAATGCTGGGGGGTGGGGGGCAGGGGGACATGATTGGGACATGAGTGGGGGCCTGCTGGCAGGTGCCTCGCAATGCTGGGGGGTGGTGGTGCAGGGGGACATGAGTGGGACATGAGTGGGGGCCTGCTGGCAGGTGCCTCGCAATGCTGGGGGGTGGGGTTGCAGGGGGACATGATTGGGACATGAGTGGGGGCCCGCTGGCAGGTGCCTCGCAATGCTGGGGGGTGGGGGTGCAGGGGGACATGAGTGGGACATGAGTGGGGGCCTGGTGGAGGGTGCCCCTGACTGGTGGGGGGTGGGGGTGCAGGGAGACAGGAGTGGGAGCCTGGTGGAGGGTGCCCTGCACTGCTGGGGGTGGGGGTGCTGGGAGACATGTGTGGGGGCCTGGTGGAGGGTGCCCTGCACTGCTGGGGGGTGGGGGTGCAGGGGGACATGTGTGGGGGCCTGGTGGATGGTGCCCCTGACTGGTGGGGGTGGCGGTGCAGGGAGACAGGAGTGGGGGCCTGGTGGAGGGTGCCCTGCACTGGTGGGGGGTGGGGGTGCTGGGAGACATGTGTGGGGGCCTGGTGGATGGTGCCTGCACTGCTGGGGGGTGGGGGTGCAGGGGGACATGTGTGGGGGCCTGGTGGAGGGTGCCCTGCACTGCTGGGGGGTGGGGGTGCAGGGGGACGTGTGGGGGCCTGGTGGAGGGTGCCCCTGACTGGTGGAGGGTGGAGGGTGGGGGTGCAGGGAGACAGGAGTGGGGGCCTGGTGGAGGGTGCCCTGCACTGCTGGGGGGTGGGGGTGCTGGGAGACATGTGTGGGACATGAGGGGGGCCTGCTGGCAGGTGCCCCACAGTGCTGGGGGGTGGGGTGCAGGGGGACATGTGTGGGGGCCTGCTGGAGGGTGCCCCACAGTGCTGGGGGTAGGAGTGCAGGGGACATGTGTGGGGGCCTGGTGGAGGGTGCCCCTGACTGGTGGGGGTGCAGGGAGACAGGAGTGGGGGCCTGGTGGAGGGTGCCCTGCACTGCTGGGGGGTGGGGGTGCTGGGAGACATGTGTGGGACATGAGGGGGGCCTGCTGGCAGGTGCCCCACAGTGCTGGGGGGTGGGGGCGCAGGGGGACATGTGTGGGGGCCTGGTGGAGGGTGCCCCACAGTGCTGGGGGGTGGGGGTGCTGGGAGACGTGTGGAGGCCTGGTGGAGGGTGCCCTGCACTGCTGGGAGGTGGGGGCGCAGGGGGACATGTGTGGGGGCCTGGTGGAGGGTGCCCCACAGTGCTGGGGGGTGGGGGTGCTGGGAGACATGTGTGGGGGCCTGGTGGAGGGTGCCCTGCACTGCTGGGGGGTGGGGGTGCTGGGAGACATGTGTGGGGGCCTGGTGGAGGGTGCCCCACAGTGCTGGGGGGTGGGGGTGCAGGGAGACAGGAGTGGGGGCCTGGTGGAGGGTGCCCTTCACTGCTGGGGGTGGGGGTGCTGGGAGACATGCATTGTTGATCAGTAGTGCAAGGTGACATGTGGCTTGGCTGGGGGGCATGCCCATGGTGGATGGGCTGCCTGCGGGACATGAGCAGGGGTGCAGGGTAGTCCCCTGTGGTGTGGGCTGCCTGCTGGGGCCGTGGAGGTTGTAGAGCGAACACCTGGGACGACCCACACAGCCAATTCACGTGTAGTACTCCCCGGAACCCTTGAAATACACGTACCCTGCTGGAATCGCATGTGAGACTTCCCACGCACCCTGAAATACACGTACCCAGGACATTCGCGTGTGAGACTTCCCGCGCACCCCTGAAATACACGTACCCTTCCGAATTTGCTTGTGAAACTTCCCGCACACCCCAGGAATACACATACCCAGGACATTCGCGTGTCGAACTTCCCGCGCACCCCTGAAATACACGTACCGTGCTGAATTCGCGTGTGAAACTTCCCGCGCACCCCGAAATACACGTACACAGGACATTCGCGTGTGGAACTTCCCGCGCACCCCTGAAATACACGTACCCTGATGGAATCACGTGTGGAACTTCCCGCGCACCCCTGAAATACACGTACCCTGCTGAATTCGCGTGTGGAACTTCCCGCGCACCCCGAAATACACGTACACAGGACATTCGCGTGTGGAACTTCCCGCGCACCCCTGAAATACACGTACCCAGCTGAAATCGCGTGTGAAACTTCCCGCGCACCCCAGTAATACACGTACCCCGCTCGCACGGGGCCAATCGCGTGTGGAACTTCCCGCGCACCCCTGAAATACACGTACCCTGATGGAATCGCGTGTGAAACTTCCCACGCACCCCTGAAATACACGTACCCTGCTGAATTCGTGTGTGGAACTTCCCGCGCACCCCTGAAATACACGTACCCTGCTGAATTCGCTTGTGAAACTTCCTGCGCACCCCAGTAATACATGTACCCCGCTTGCCGTGCTGGTACAGGGTTAGCGCAGCCCTTTGCGCTGGATTGGGCATTTTGATGGCTTTTCCCTGCGCAAGGGGCGTTCTTGGGGGCGTAACTGACGCTGCTGCAGGGTCGCTGCGCCACTGTGCGCCACGGCTGGTTTTGGTGGCTGGAATCCATGAATACGCTGTGCGCGGAAATGTATTTTAGCACACGCGGCTGGCGCAGGAATTCGCACGCGCACACTGTGCGCCAGCCGCGTGCGCCACTTGTGCGCTTAATTCTATGAATTACCCCCTTAGTGTCATTAGAGCGTCGCACTGTAACCCATGACCAAATCATCTGGAAGCTTTCCAAAAGTTATAAGCACATATAGCAGTGGCGCAGTCTCACCTCAATTGGAGAGAAGCGCGGGATATCTCTGGCAAATCTATAGATGAATGCTCTCGTGACAGCTGCCGACCGGCATGCAAGGCGAGAAAAAGCAAAAACCAAAGTTGCTCAATCACCAGCCAACTGTGCCGCTGCTATATTTGAAATGGGTATTGATGAAGTTGTTTACATATTGTCCACCCTTGGGTGAGATAATATTGTTCCTCCTTGGTGGACTGTGTTCATGGTTGGGGAGAATTAGGTTACTAGTTGACCTTCTTGTGTGCTCCATCCAAAGTACATGCACAGCTCCACTCACACTAGAGGGCTAGGGGCGGGGATCCCTATACACTCCACCATATCACCTCTTGGGTATGTCTGCCTGTGGCATTGGCCTGGTAGGATGCCTACCACAGGTGGAGAGGGGTCTTTGCCCCGTGCTCCGACAGGGTCATATCCATGTGTCCAGTAATCTCACTACTCCACCTGAACATGCCAAGTTTGATGTTGTGTTTGTCGATTACTGCCCCCTTAGTCCATTCTCTACACACCTAGATTTCTTGTCCCCTGCTGTTACTGCTTGATTCCCTTAATATGTTGCTCGATTACCGTGCCATGTTCTATGTCGCCTTGCTCAAAAAGAAAGATTAATTGCTTAATTTATGCAGGGCCTGGACTTGTGCAGAAATTTCGTCCTGATTTTAAGCGCAAGTTTGCAGAGTTCTTCGATGACGAGACCATTTCAGAGTATATCTACCACTGCAACGCGCAAACACCCAGGTAAGGAGCAGTTATCGGACATAAATCTATTGTGTCAAGAACCCCCACTGTATTTTATGTTGATTCAAGGATCGTTTCCCTCATGGAAACTTAACCTGACAAGGAAAGCCAAGGATAACTTTGTTTGGACATATTTTGTGTTTTTAGTGGCAGTGTGTTCGACATGTTCAGTTTGGTAAAAAAGTTAACTACATCAAGTTCGGCTAATATTTTGGAGTATAGTGTTGCTTTCACGTGTGTAATTTTTGTACTTACTGGTTTTCTTCCTGTTTGTTGAATCTCGTTGATGTCTTCATTCTCCCTCTCGCCTTTCCCTCTTCTTCTCCCACTCCATCTCATTTTCCATCTCTAGCCTCCCCTGTTGCACCCCTCTTCTGTCTTACCTTTCTCTTCTACCACTCCCCCACTTAGAGGTGAAGTTCCTGCTGCCCCTGCAATCCTTTGTTTAATATTTGTTTTTTGGTTATCTCCCACTGGTACTTTTTTGGTTTGACCAATTTTTATGGTGCTTTCACCACAAAATTGACAAAACCATTGTTATAGAAGAGAGAGAGGGAAGAGTGGTTCTGAACTGGGAATTATCTGTTTGGCGTAGCAACCAGCAATACCACGGCACAAAAATCCAAATCACTAAAGTTTCTTTTTCTAAACTCCTCCACCGTACTTCCCATTGAGCACTTCTCTAACAATATTTGCTCCGATGAGCAGCATTGTAAGAGGCAAGTCAGGTGCCAGGCTTTCCATTGCCCGGCCGCGCAGTGATTTGTAAGGTTGCGACACAATTTGGCTATTGACTGCAAATGTTTTCTAGTCTCCCCCCCCCAAGGCTGTCTCTCTACCCCCACCCACCCCACTCTCTCTGTACACCCAACCACCAATCACACCCCCATTACATGCGCTGGCTGGGTTTTGTTTGGCTTTTTTGAGCTGCTTTTGCTGAGTCGTCCCGAGGCTGCTTTGTTCTTCATGTTTTCTTCTCTCAGCCAACTACTACCACTACCCACCTCCCCCTGACCCCACTCTCTCTACCCCAGCCACCCTACTTCAAATCTTTCTACCCTTACCCACCTTAGCCCAACTCTCTTTACCCCCCTGACACACACTTTCTCTACCCCACCTACATTAACCCCACTCTCTTACCCGCACCGACCCTACACACGCACACATTTTCTACTCCCATTGAACCCACCCCCACTCTCTTTACCCCCACTAAATATGCTGCACATGTACATGCAAACGACTCAGGCTAACATATTCTGGGGCTGTTCACTTGATGTCCACCACCTGGTAGGTGCCACACAGTCAGTTTACATTGAGCTGGTTTCCTTTGAGAGGGGGCACTAAGGGCCCCTCTGTGGGTTGCCCACACTGGGCAGGTGGTTGCCTTTCAAAAGCAAGTCAGGTGCACATGTGCAAACACTGTCGGTGTGGTAGGATCACCGCTGACATTTTACTGTCTGTCCGTCTTCTGTGTGTTCGCTTGCGCAACAGATGGTCAATGTTCAGATGTTGAAACACTTGTGTATAGGCGCGTTATAATTGCCATATCATATCATATCATATATTAAGGGAAGAGCAATTTCGTGTTTCATATCTAAAAGGTATAGATTGGGTGAGAAGATATCCTTGTGCTGGGTGTGCGCAAACCTGAGTGATCAGGGTAGGTACAAGAGAAGAAGTTTGTTGTGTGGTCTGCAGCAGAAGTGAGAATGCAGGGGGAAACTTCTCACTGTCCCCTAAAATGAACTAGAAACACTGGTAAGTGTATCCTCACTAATTGCGCTGACTAAAGAGATGCTAGTTAAGTCAGTTAGCTGTGCATTTCAGATATTCTTGATAACCAGGTTAGACAACCAATGTTGAGAATAACAAATTATACAAAAGAGAAGTACTGCATAGACACCATTTGGGTTTATCTAAAACAACGTATATTGCATCTCAAAGAACATATATTATTCTTGATCCATTTTGTGAAAGCAAAAGAACATCATCTTGGTAAACACCAATCAATAAGGTCACTGAAAAACTGAAAAACGCCTAATCCATTTTTTGAAAGCCAGAAAACATCATGTTGGAAAAAATCAATCAATAAAAGTCACTGAGAAACTAAAAAACGCCAACACGTGTTTCAACCCTCTTGGGTCGTCTTCAGGGCGCATCAATGGTTGAATTACTGAAGTCCAAACATGAATATTACAAACAACGTCAACACGTTAATTCTTTAGAATGAGAGAACAGAAATCATAAATGGCAAAATAAAATGCATCCAATTTCAAAGAGAGCGAGAAAGGGGAGTAGGGGGAAGGAAGGGTAGCGGAAAGAGAGAAAATAAAACACTGATATTAGTTAATGTTTTGAAGCCATATTGTGAACAGAGGACTAAAACCTCAAACATTTGCATATAGATAGTCACGGGTTGGTTGGTTCATTCCATATTAAGGGTGCTGGGCCAGTGTATAGCAGATGAAACATTTGGTGTATATCATCATACTGCGCCAAATTCTATGTTTAACTTAATGGTATTCAAAAGATGTCACTTGTCAGTCGTCCCACCATCCAGAAACACTGTTAGAAAAACGTAAATGAAGATACCTGACCAATTCTGGCGGGTAAGATAGTCAATTTGGTTATGGTTCCATTCACAGAATTGTGAAGCGTTAGCTTGGGGTGTGTTTCGGGGTTGAGCAGTGATTCATATGCACCTGAAAAGGTAAATGATGTTTCCAAAGATGCATTTAGATTGAATGCCCAATATTAAAACTGCTTGTATAGTTAGTGTTAAATTGTGGAAATCCTAAAAACCAAGACGAGGCTTACCTGCTTTTTCATTTCCGTGCTGTAAAAATCTTAAATGTTAAATGTTAAATGTATTTGTACCACGCACCGTCACCAACGGAGTTGGTCCCCAGGCGCTCTGGCGGATCTGCAAATGAGAAGGTGGGATGGGTTAGTGGGTGAAGCGGGAGTAGGATAGTGAGAGGAGTGGTGTTCTGTTGGCAGCTTCAACTCCGTATACACTGGGTGCTGAGCTTCGGTGCAAGTATTGGATCGACGTCAGTCATTGTGTGCTGTTGGGGTTGCTTATGTGTTGTTGCAGTGTTGTGAAGTGAGTGCAGGTTGTTGTGCGAGAGATGGTTGTGTGAGATTTTTGAGTGAGATAAGTCTGCAGAAATGCTGAGTTTTTTGCTAGTCGGTTTGTATGAAGAATAATATATGTTCTTTGATATAATATATACATTCTTTTAGATAAACCCAAATGGTGTCTGTGCAGTACTTCTCTTTTGTATAATTTGTTATTCTGAACATTGGTTGTCTAACCTGGTCATCAAGAATATCTGAAATGCACGGCTAACTGACTTAGCTAGCATCTTTTTAGTCAGTGCAATTAGTTAGGATACATTTCCCAGTGTTTCATATCTGAAAGGGTTCACTCCTGCACATACTGAAGCCAGACTGAATGTTTAACTCATCCATGCCTGGGGCATGGACCCTTTTAGTTGAATCTTCCTCTCTTTCATCTGTGTTTGTCTGATGTGTATAGGAAGAGGATTAGATGACTTTTGATCACACAGACTTACCAGGGAGTTTGTGGGAGTAAGTGAGGAGCATATTCATAATAATGTATTTCTTACATAGCCCTACACACCCATAGGTCTCAGAGCACTGAAATAACAGAAGACATTATTTTCCCACAGAGTGGTACTCAATTTATTGACCTCGGAAGTATGAAAGGCTAAGTTTACACTGCTGGGATTCAAACCTACCACAGATAGCAGGGCTCAAATTAAGATTGGATAAGCAGGAGCTAAAGCAACTTCTGGGTATTGTGAGAAACCAAATGGTGTCTCACCCGCTAGTCTTCGGGGACTAGTTATCCAGGTGGCCAGGACACGGCCATCGCTTTTGGATCCAGTTCCTGGGGGTGGATGAGTGCAAGAGAATCACCTGGGTGAGGGGTGTTCGGGGCGTGGGGGTGAGGTAGCCGATGGTGAGACCCAGTATTCCCCCCCTTTTTTTGTTCATCTACCCCATCCTATTTTATAGGATTTTCCCAACTCTCCCTCACCCCCCTCTTTACACAAACACTGGGCAGAGGAAGAGGGTGACTGAGAGTAGCCAGACTAACTCTCTTACATCATACTGGAGATGTCCTGTTAATTGGGTCAGGCAAAGTCAGGCACTTTACACTAAGTGCATAGACCTAATACCAATTAGCTCTCTTCACATGAATAAAAGGCAATACCTAAAGACACACTCTGAGCAAGGCGGAACATGAGTACGAGCAAAACTTCCTGGACAAAGGCACACCTATTGGAGCAAAGCAACAGACCAAGGGACAAGAGCAGCGGGCCAAAAACCCCAAGAGTTTCTTACTGGAGGTTGTTCCCACAAGTGAAGATTGCATTTTGTTTCAAGGATGCCAGTGACCCTCCTGGGTGAATGGCAGAGTTGGGGAGGTGAGGCCAAGCCTGTGCTACTAACCTTGACTCGTGAATTGGAAATAGCAATACAAGAAAGAGACGCACACAGCCGGTGAGTTGGCAAGTGACCTGAGAGACCAGTGTGTGTTAAAGCATATGAAGTAGCAACGTTTTATCTCAAGTGAAGGTTGCAAGCGTGTGGATGAGACGCAAAGAAAGACAATGAATGAACTTTGAAATAAAAGGTAGCTGTGAGATCAGCGATACTAAGTAACAGAGTGGTCGGGCGAAAGGAAGTAGGCCATTTGAAAGTCTCAGTGGAGGGTACATTGTTTAAAACTATAAAGCGAACAAACAGCAAAAGTGAATTAAGTTAGAGTAAACGTGAACTTTGAGTCGAAGTGGTCCTGCGGTTGTCTGTAAAGAGAGCCACGCACATTCGAAAGTCTTCAACATCCGAAAGGGGTATGAGCCCGATTGAGGGAGACCCGAAGTACAATAAGCTTGGAGAAGGGATCCTAGGTCTACACGACTTCAAAGACAGAAATGCCACCACATTAGATAATACCATCACACAACTGGGGCTTAAACAATGCATTGTCGAACCTACCCACGACAAAGGTAGAATGCTGGATTGGTTGGCTGACCTTAATTGCTCCACCTCAATACTTAACAACACACCATATACATGGTCTGATAGCATTGCATCACATTCTCGATAGAGACAGGCACCCTCTCTATTCCCCACACTGCGCTGGCCCCCCAATCTCTATCTAGGAACAAACTAAACATTTCTCTAGACAGCCTTCTCCCACTATTACACCCCATCACCGATCCTGCCCACTACATAGATCTGGATCCTCCCTCTCTGGTAGACCTATACAACAACACCATAGAGCAAGCCATTAATCAAATTGCTCTGCTTAAATTATGAAAGGCCAAACCTGCTGCTCACCTAAATAAATGGTTCTCCGCTGATCTAAAAGCACTTCGCAATGCTAAAAGATCTGCCAAAGCCAATTGGAGAAAATCCCCCTCAGCCCTTACTAGGGAAAATGTGTCCACGGCTGCGGCATCCTACAAAGCAGCCATCACGACTACCAAAAGGGAGATCTTTAATACACGAATTCAGAATGCCAAATCGGGTACAAAAGAGCTTTTCTCTATCTCAAGAGAACTGGAGACACCCACACCACCCCCTGCTGACTGTACTAAAAATAAAGCCTGGTGTGCCAACATCCAGAAAGCCCTCTCAGACAAGATAGCCTTATTGCAAAACCAAATCAAGATAAAAAAGAACAGCCTTGCTCCCAACACTCACTCGCTCAAACCATCCACCACTCACCTGCCTGCATGCCCACCTTTCCATTTCTCAACTGAACCTTTGAGGCAGTGGTAAACATATTAGTGGAGCTTAAACCTTCTGACTGCCAGGGCGACACCTACCCTGCTCCAATCATCAAGGAAGGGGCTAATGAACTAGCACCATTTATAACCACCTTGATTAATGCTTCTTTTAAAAACTGCCAAGTACCCAATAATCTCAAAGAGGCGTGGGTCATGCCTCTCCTCAAAAAACCCAACCTAGACCCAAACATACCGACAAATTACCGTCCCATAACTACGGTCCCTTTCCTCTTAAAGATACTAGATGGAGTAGCCTATCTACAAATTGAACAACACCTTGATGTCAATAACCTTAGGCCTGTGACAATCTGGCTTTAGACGCAGGCATGGAACAGAAACTGCCCTCTTAGATTTTAAAATCCGAATGGATGAAGCTAGAGACAAGGGCAACCTGCCCATCTTGCTCCTCTTGGATTTATCAGCGGCGTTCGCCCTTGTTGACCACCAAATTCTCTCCAAACAGCTCTCCACCACTGCAGCTTTCTCCCCCAGCACTACCAGTTGGATACAATCCTTCCTCAATGATAGAACCACCAAAGTCTTTGCCCCCACAGCGGCGGCTGAGCCACTTCACATCATCTGTGGAGTCCCTCAAGGATTTTGTACTTCACCAACGCTTTATAACTTATTTACAAAGCTCTTATTCGACCGTCTTGATAGCCTGGGTGTCACCTACACTAACTATGCAGATGACACTTAGGTCCTCATCACACTCACTGGATGCTATGAAAAAGATTCAGAGAAACTAAACAAAGTCTATCTTGAAATCCAGGCATGGATGCAACTCATAAACTCTGTCTGAATGACGACAAGACAGAACTACTGATTGTCGGTACTCAAGCCCGATTTAATAAACTTGACCCTAGGTACAACTCTTTTAACATCGACAGCAATATCATCAAGGTTGCCAAAGAGGTGAAAACACTTGGCGTTTATTAGACTCAACCCTCTCTCTCAAAAAACAAGTGAACTCCACAGCCTCCTCGACAGCTTACACTAACAAACTAATCAACGCCTGCAAACCTTTTTATGCACTAACAGATGCCTCACTCTAGCTAGGGCTCTGATCTTGTCCAAACTGGATTATTGTAATACCCTATTTCTAGGCTCGTCGGAGCACAACTTGAATAGATTACAAGTTTTCCAGAACAACGCCCTTCGCTTTGCCCTGAACATACCACGCTCCAGTCATATTTCATCCTTTAGACGAGACTCACTCTGGCTACCTGTACGTGATAGAATTAAACTATGTTCTCTCGTCATTACTCATAAATGTATGGCCAATACATCCCCCCAATACTTAACTGACAAATTCTCAAGACATTCCTCCACCAGTCCCATCAGATCTTCCCACCTACACTGCCTCAATATACCCAAGGATAACCTAAAAATGGCAGGAGGCTCAAGCTTCCCAGTGGGAGTAGCCAAATGTTGGAACTCCCCACCTCCATCAGAGCCGAACCATCTTTTTGGACCTTTAGATCTAGGGTAAAAACCTGGCTCTTATCCAGTATTTGTAGCTCTCATCTGAATGACTGTCCGCAATGCACCGTTCCTTGCCATCTGATCATCATTATCTGATCCTCAGTCTGGCACTACAACTCAAAGTTGCGGCTAGACCACTTGTAGTAACTGTAATCTGTAAATTTTTGTACGGACTATGACCATACAGAGAGCTATCTTGTCCCTGTACTGGTTTTAATGCTTATGTTCTTTGTAAATATCTTGTGTGTATACTGTAACTCTACGACCAGTGATTTGATATGTATCCTGTAACTGTATTCTGTAACTATGTAACCAATCTAAAGCGCCTTGATACCTGAGGGTTAAGTGCGCATTAGAAATAAAAAACTAAACTAAACTAATTGTGCCATGAGAGGTCTAAGCTCGACAGAGGGGACCTACGTGAACTGTGTGCTGTAAGGTCTGCACCCGGCAGAGGGGGACCTTTGTGAACATTTTACGTTACAATACCATTTTGAAAGTCAAGCAAGAGACTTTAACGTGGAGGACCAGGCAGGCCTCATTCCACGGTTTGGAAATGCTTAAAGTGTTAGAAACCGAGCCAGAGTGTGCCATCCTGCCTACAAGGACAGCCTTACTCCGTGAGGTTTAACGTGAGGAGGAGAGCTGGTTGAACTATCTTTATTCTTTTAAACACTGATTTTTCCTTTGCGTACATTTCCCCCTTTTTATACTTTTTGTACAAGAGATAGGGCAGGCATTAGGTTTTTGTTAGCATAGGCCATTTTGATTTGACGGACTCCACTAGGGCTGTTTTGTCTATCGTTTGATGGTCGAGACTACTCCCATCTTCGTTATTGGGCAAAATAGGAGTTTATCAGACCCCAACATTTTCAATAAAAGTTTTACAAATTGTATCCATTGTGTCAGTGTCATACTTGTGATACCATGCCTTCCCTACACTTGCAACACCAGAAAAAGAATTATGAGGTTGTTTTAGCTAATGTATAAGCTAACATAGATGCACAAATATTATACATGTCGATCTTTCTCTTTATTCTGGAATTTTATTTTAAGTGTTAATTATTTATAGAACCCAGTTTTTGACTTGATCCCAGGTGCTGTTTTTCAAAGTTTCTGACCCAGGTAAATGAAAGGTGGTCTCCTACCACTAGATCCACATCTACGTTTTAGGGAGGGAACACTGGCAGTGCTGTTCATGCTCAGGCATCCCTGGCATTATCTGGAATGCTCTTCTGAACAAAAAATTCTTAACTAAAGTCTTGAAAAATTCCAAAGAAACAAAGAGTTCACACAAATAAAATACACTGCCAAAAGTCTCTTCTTTGCTTGGTGAAAGGCTTCTTGCTTTACAGTTCCACAAAGAAATAACAGCACCAATTGAGTTTTCTGGACAACTTCCTTCCAGGAAAGAATAGATGAAGTTGACAAAAGTGCCTCTCCCACTTTTACACCAACTGCTTTACTTTCAACTTCTGCAGTGTCTTATGTACAGTTTGTCAAGATGTTCTCGCTTGAGATTTGATCCTCTCTCAGCAACTTCCTTCTGCAATATGACTATGAGAGTAGGTTTCTTTGCCCCATGGTTAGCTTCAATAGTTCTGACAAATTCTGACAGCCACACCCTTGCTACTGCTACTACAACTTATACTGCTCTACAATTTTCTACTACAGCGGCAGCGGCAACCTCAAGGATAGGCAATTCTACAAGACATCTACATAAGAAAGGACAGCCACATTACCTGTCTTGCAGCTACCATAGAATCTGATTTAGGCTTCGAGACCACTTCTTATTCTTCCAAACAGTCTTTGCCATGCAGATATGGAAACAACTTTGGCGAACAAGTACCCAGCTTTGTATACACCTTGCCTTCAATGGTTACCCAAAAGCGGTTGTGCTACCTTTCCAGCTTTGGATGAAGGCTCTTAGTTAGCCATCCATATATCCACTTCAGAGCACTGGTGTACAGTTCTTATGTGCGTGCGATGTACTTGCACAAAGGTCCCTCAATGGGTTTGGGTTGTGCTTGTTCTGGCTTCAGCTTCTACTACTTCCACAATCTCCTGCTTCAACCTTAAATGTGTTGCAAGATGTGTATCTTCTATTGAAAACAAATATAGGAAGCCTCAATTGCATTTCTGTATTGAACTGCCACTTCAAAGAGAGACGTGTTCCCACCTTTCTGTCAGTACTCAGTGTCCAAGGTATTGGGAAACATTGTCTCATGCGCGCAGTCCCTTTAAACAGTACTTGTAACTCTTTGGGGAAAGTCAGTTTAACTTTAATGAGGCTACCGGCAGCATTCTCCGTATTATCCAGAGCCACGCAAACGCTCGGCAACAAAGTATTGCTGATGTTGGGGAAAGAAAGGCTTTTCATGACACGCAAGATTTTCAGTTAAGCATGTGTTACTTTCCCATTGATAAAAAGACTTCCCACTTCTTCGGTTCATTTCTTCTCTCTTTTGTTTCAGTGCAAGTGCAATTAAAAGCTATCTACAGTTATCGGCAAGGAACTTCTGCTTCTAAAGAGTACTGAGCTTCCTTTTCTGACTCCCAATTACGATGACTGTGGGCTGCTGCGGCTTCCCGACTTTGTTTCATCTCCTGCTACTACTGCGGGCACTCTTGGGATCCACACCCCTCCGCTGCACGGGTGTCTCCGATCCAGCCTCATTAAGGGAGTGTCTCCTACTCTCCAGTTTCCCTCAGCCTGCCTCTGCACACAGGCCTTAGGAACAACTGCAACTTCAGCTCTGCAATCACATCAATGAGGCACACCTGGAAAGACTGCCTGTTGCTTCCATTTCCCTCTAGTGCTGCCGCCACAGCTATTCAGGATTTCTGAGCACAGAACCAGATCAGAGTTTGCATTTGAAAGTTGCCTCTCTACTCCGGCGTCCCTGTTGTGGTCACACTTCCTTGTGAACTGCTGGCTAAGTGCTCTGCTTCTTCTGCTTCTGCTACTGTCGACCTTCCAGCTCCTGCCCCAGCTTCCTCTCCTGCTCCTCTCTCCTGCAGCCTTTTCGGCCCCTCAGGTGGGCTAATTGGGTTCAGGCAGGCCCTTTATGATTAATTGCCTGACCTCGTCTAGAGTCATTAGGTTTGCCTGCCTGACCTGGACTCCTATCTGCCTCTTTAGCCCTCTTTTTCTTCAGTCTTCTTCACAGTCCCAGAGGGATTCTGGGACTTGTAGTCTGTTTTGGAACATTTCCGTTCCACTTCTCTTGAATGGCAAAAGGTCATAAAAAGTGCAGGGTTACAGGGGAAATTAGAAAGGGGTTCCTCCCAGTCATCCTGGTCCGATTTCTCCCCCCCCCCTTGTGATCCTCCCACAGTACACTACCCCCGGGGTTGGGATTAGAGAGCCTGTCTTCCCTTGGCCACATGAAAAGGTCCCAGACCAGGTTTCTGAGGGGAATCCCATCAGATCCTCCACAAGGCTAAGATGGATATTAAGGAAAGAACGTCATTAAGGGATGCCCGATGGGAATCTGAACCCCCTGTGTGGAGTGCAATGCCAAAAAGTTACCTATTTGCTGCTCTATTGCTGGCATGTAGATGATTTACAGCGGGCTTGGAAGATTTGAATGTTTACAACTCAAAGTCCAAGTACACCAAGTACACTCACCAAGTTCCCTAAGTCCTCATAGACCAAAGAGCTAAGAAAAGCGATTGAAAGGAGGGGTAAGTATGTAAGTTAAATAATGTATTGGGCAATGTTTGGTTTGAGGGATTATGGAACAACTCAAAGGTCAGGTTGTAACGTTCAAGGATCATTATTAAACAACACAAAAAGACTAAGGAACTAGGTAGAACTTAACAAGATAATGGGGTACTCCAAGTATGACGAGCAAACTAAGCTTTCTACAGGACTGTGTCAATCAGTCCTTAGCTCACTCCCTTATGCTCTGCCGGTGTCCAGTCATTTGGTCGACTGAAAACTGGTCGAATGACATTTGGTCGACGCAATTTGGTCGAAAACCAAATGGTCGAATTTTTTTTTTATTTATATATTTATTTTTCGGGTTTTCGTTTTTTAAAAAAAGGGGTTTTTAGAGAAAAAAAGGGGGTTGGGGGGACCCCCCAAAAAAATAAAAAAAAGGGGTGAAAATAAAAAAAAAAAAAAAATTCGACCATTTGGTTTTCGACCAAATTGGTTCGACCATTTGTCTGGTCGACCAATTTTTTTCGACCAAATGTCTGGTAACCTGCTCTGCCAGTTGCCAGTTAGAAAATGCATGTTTGTATGCTCTCCCTAAGACCATTTAAGTATTAGACTTATGTCATTTCTTTGATTCTAAACTAACGCTTAATGGCATGCTTGTGATGTTTTTATGTGCTGGGTTTTATGGTAAAATTACTGAAATAAAGCAAGAACGAACAAAAATGATGCATACAGTTTTTGAGGTTCAAGTGGCCTCTATTTATTGAAATTAATGCACAGAGGCTTCCTAAGGCCTGCCTGCCTTTCTTTCCTTCTTTCCTTCTTTCTTTTTTTTTTCTTTCTTTCCTTCTTTCTTTCTTTCTCCTCCCTAACCCATGTGTCCCTGAACCCGAAGATTGCCACAAGAGGTTGGTAAACACTCCTTTCTAAAATTCCTGTCTGTCTGTCTGGTTGTGATGCCCTGAAAGCAAAGACCTTCTCCATGTAACACCCTCTAGGAATTCCTTGGTGGCTCATATCCAATGTGCTTTTCTAATGGGTTAAGTGCTGTTTAAATACCCAGACTTCCATTTGCCCTTTCCTTTCACATCCTTATACACCTCACCTTGTGCTTCTCTTGGTCTCCTTTCCCTTTTTCCTAATACCTCACTCTCTTTCTACTTCTTCCACTGCACTCACTTCCTGCTACTTTCTACTACTCTCTCCTCTCTCCACTCTGCTACTCTTCTGCCACTTCTCACTACTACATCCCTCGTCCCACTACATTACACTCCTCCCAGTCTACTGCCACTACACTCTCCTCCCCAACCGCTACTACACTCTCCTCCCACTTCTACCCTTTCCTCTCGCTATACCAAATTCCACCCACAGCTTCTCCCACAGCCCCCGTCTTTCAATTAATCACCCTTCTCAACCACTCTCTCACCTTTCTACTCTCTCCCCTTAATCTCACTCCCTCCCCTTACACGCACACTCTCGCACACAAGTGACACTATCTCTCAGCAACCAATACCTCACCTTGCACACGCTTTTGACAATGCTCCTCTACGCTTCGCTCCACTGTACCTCCCTGGCCCTGCTGCGCCAGTATTTTGGTCGACCTCCCCTCTTCACCTCACCTGAACAACACACACTGCCCTGGTCATACATCCCCTTTTTATCCTCCTCCTGCTTTTGGCTTCCCCTACCAGCTGCTTCCATAGGCCAACTGCTGACTTTCTTTCCTCCTGCGAACAGGTTAGAGGCATAAAATCACATATATAGGGCCTTAAGTCCTGACCCTTTTTCATCTGTGGATCCCAGCATTTGGAAATGGTGGCCCACTGAAAACAAGTTATTTCTTAAGTTCCCGCTCTCCTTGACGCATTGCAGGTGGGATGTTCGTGGCATTCCCCTGCCTGTCCGCTTGATGCTGCCTCTCTCTCCTTTACACTGCAAGCTCAGGTCTCCTCAGTCAGGATTCCATGCTCCTCTGTAGATGTCACCACCACCTCTCATTCTCGGACTTGTCTGGATATGGACACGCTGCTGGACTTCTTGTGACTCCAGGTCTCGGAGGACCCTGAGAGTGTCAAGCATAACCCTCTTTGTGCCACTGGCAGACTCTGCCGCAGCATCCTCCAGCACTTGGGCCTAAACTTCTGTTGCAAGTTCTTGCCCCTTGTCCTGGGCACCTCCTCCCCATTCTGGTTATTGAACTTTCATTATCCCCTCCTCAATCTTATCCTCTTTCCTTTACTCCTAGATGATTCACAACACTTTGGTTCTTTCCTCCTCCCTTCTTATCTTATTTCATCTCCACCTCTCTCCTGTTCTACTTGCCACCAATAGCTCCCTTTCCTCTCCTCCTTTGAAACCTCCTCTCTGTTGGTCTCTTTAACCTCCATAAGCTCCTTGATACTTTCTCCATCTTTTCCTTCATTGCTTCCTTTGGAGCAGTCTCACTCTGTCTCTCTGTTTCTCTTTGCCTTTCCATCGCTTTCCAACTTACATTTGCTTCTCCACGTCTTCTCCACCCCAGGTTTTCTCTCGCCTCCTCTCCATTTCAGATTTGTTTTTCTGCCACTTCCTCTTCCTTGGTAATTTGCTTCACCTTCCTTGCATGCCATTTCTCCTCCCACCCTTTCTACAACCCCTCTTTCGCTCCTTCTCTACCTATGTTGTCAACTCTTTAACTTCCCTTTGAGAACTTTGCTCCTCCTCCTCGTTACTCCCCTCCCGCCTTACAGCCATCCTCTCCGCCTTTATAATCACTGCCACCGTTTTAACACTTCTAACCTTCTTGATCCTCCACCATGCACTTTCCACCTCCCTACACCTCCAACTTCTAACTCCCATACTTCTCGATATCAGCTGTGCCTTTGATACACAGACTGTTTCTTCCACATGAACAGTGATTGTTAAAAGGATATCAGCTAGATATGCTGATTACACAAGCATGTGGATTGAATGACTCATTGAAGAGCTACTAATTTTCCAGCTTGTTCAGTTAGTCCTCTGCTGCTCCCTGGGCCGAGCCTTTATCAAGGAGGGCCATTTATTTTCATGTCTTGTTGCTCAGCGGCACCACCACACTTGTTCTAACATGCTTTAAGTACTTGCACTGATGCGGTGAGAGGTAACACCTGTCCATTATGCACCAGTTCCCGTGGACATCCACATATTTTTCCAAAGCGTCTCAGTCTGAACTGCCACTTGTAGCAGGTCAGTAGATTTCACGTGGAATTTGGTAGGTATTTGTGGGCTGCAAAATAGGTCATATTTCAGATTTGCGCTGACAGGCATGTTTTGGGGGATTGAACAGGTCCCCACATGGGGCAGCAGGGGTTCCCTTCCACTAAAGGGCTGTGCAGAATCCAGGAACCCAATGTTGTATATCTTCGTTTGTTGCCAGTAGGACCTTGAACATTTGATCTCCCTGATTTAGAAATAGAAATGGACTGAGGGCCTCAGGTTCGGCAAGCTAGGTACAGCTAAGGATTCTGACAGGGGTTTTTGCTTTAAGGCTGATGACAGACTGTCTACCTTTTCTGTTGCCTACATGACAGAGCAAGAAGTGGCACATGGCCCCTAGGGTCACCTCACTATCATCACTCAGCCGCCAACATTGGACTTCATGCAAAACAAACTGCCTAATGCCCCCTGCCCCCACCCCTGCAGCTCCAGAGCGTCAGTGAAACAAAGCAACTGGGAAGGGAAATTGTTCCACAAGGACAGAGAACCAATAACTCATAGGCTAAAAAAGTGCTATTAGGAGAATCTTGCAGTTTAGAGATTGCCTGAATGTGTTACACTACTTTGTCAATAGCGAAAGGTACTGCAGATTGCAACAGCTGGCTCTGGTATTGGACCAGCACTCCACATTACTCGGGAACAGATGGGCAAAGTTGGAACCAGCTACCGTCAGAAGGTGCATATAGCACATTCCATTTCTCATGGCAAGGGTTAGGGATCGTCATGCCAGCTATCTTACTTAATGAAAGCGGATATTCTCTGATCAGACTGCTATCGCAGATGCTTGGTGCTGCAAGGCCATCTATGCCCTCTCTCTCATGGCAAGTTTGCAAAATGGGATAGCGGGGGCTGAGGAATCTTGGGCGACTATAAAGGGAATAGTCGTTATTCTCCTTTAAACAGTGTAAAGGCTTGATTCAGGTTGACAAGGGTGAGCACTTCATATATGCTCCGCTGATGCCCTGAATTGCCAACTGTGAGTTTGGACAGTAGAGTTCCTCTTGGATTTTGGCCTCCTAGTGCCTGTTCCTAGATTTTATAGGTCCCTTGATGAGGAAGATGGGTAGACAAAGTTGAAATCCATGGTCAAGATTTGGACAGAGATAGCTGTGGATTCCTGCAAACGATATTGGAAAGAGCTGGAAAGTCATCCCAATGTATCTCTCTATAAGAGTTACTATTGAAAGAAGACCACACCCAGCGGCTACATAAGATCTGCTCTTCGATCTGCACTTGATGCTGGAGTGAAAGTGGTGAAACTGGGAATCTCTTGCCCATTTGGTGGATCTGTGATAAAAACCAATTTCTTCTGAAAGGAGGTATTGGCCAAGCTCAGAGCTATCACTGGGATCCCGCTTCCAATGGACCCTTCTCTAGTTCTACTGGGATGTCCAGATCATGACAGCAACTATCCAATGTCTGGGAATTCTGCAAATTAGTGATTCATATGTTGAGCACCTCAACGCATGCCCTAAAGCAAAACTGGATGGTGCCGAAAGGACCCTTTGGATGTGGTAGGCCACCTTCTGGATCTTGGTTGTAACTGAGAAGAGATTAACCTTTCCGAACAATCAACTAACAAAGTAGAGGGACCCACAGTTGTGTTTCTACTAACAAAGTTTCAGAAGTTTTCAGACCATAACATTTTGCTATTGTGGATTTGACCCGATTTATTACTTCTCTTCAGTCATTGCAATTGACTCCGGTCAGCCAAGCACCATCGTCTCTCTGGATGAGTCTCCGGAGGTGTAAGTCAGATGTCACTCTGGGTTGTCTGTCCTGAGATATTGGGGTGGAAAATTCCTGTCTATCTTTAGGGTATTTTGTTGGTTACAATACTATATGAATTGAACTGGAGTTTTAGTCTGATCGGAGGCATGTAATAATCATTGTTTTGCGTGCTTGCAATGTTCAATTTAAAAATGTACACAAAGGTTTTCAATTGAGAATAGTATCTTTCTTTGAAAAATCATCCTTCAATTAGTTGGGTTCCAGAGGTATTGTCCCCTTACCTGATCTGATTCTCCATAGATCTATTCCAGGTCTTCATATGGCACATAGTGGGGCCTCACCCCAACAGGGCCGGCTAATAGTTATCTTCTTGGGGTGAGAACACTTAACGTATGTCATTTACAAAGAGAAACAGAAGAGACTGGGGCATTCTAGTTTAGGTTTGGAATGTGTGATAGTCAAGAAAAACGATCTAGAAGATTCCAGATATGAAGTATAGGTAACGGCTGGACAGTCCCTGTTCATTTGTTGGATTTCTGAACATTCCTGTTTCTTTGCAACAGCGGTGAGACTGCCTTCAAGACCATGATGGAAAAGTTTGGCTGGGCCAAGCGACCAATGATAAGCCGCATCAACCAGATCCCGAAGCACCTGCCCATCACCTTCGTTTATGGTGCAGAGACCTGGATTGACCAGACCACTGGTGACAAAGTCAAGAAGCAGAGGCCAGAGTCCAATGTCAACATTGTGGTAGGTTTGAACTGATTGCAGGAAGAAATATGGAAGGGAGAGTATTCAAGCAGAAAGGGGATACAGATGAAAGAAATGGAACAGAAACGTTCATCTTATTTATCACACACAAGTGTCTTTTTCTATTGTGCTTCTTTTCTCCAGCATTGAATATTTCCCAGATATGCATGCCTTGAATTCTTCCATGTTGTTGGGCTAGGAATGTGTTTGTTATAGTAACAGTCTTTAAACACGATTTACATCTTATCGGGTCTTCTTATGATTGGCTCTGAATACCATTTTCAGATTTGTGTCAACCCGTTTTGTGCATAGGAGTAATTGTTCTAGCAATTGTGAAACAAGGACGAGTACTCCCTAATCTTATTTGCACATGCAGTGCTTATAAACCTGCTGGCAATGTATAGCCGCAGTTCCTGCTTGGTGACAGGACTGTTTGCTTGAGAAATATGCTACTTTATATTGAGAACTTCTAGATCTCCTCACAGAGCTGAAATCTAATCAGAAGTTAGGCCTGTGTAAGAGGGTACGTTCTACGCTATCACTCTTATGCAGTGTTCCTGTACCTTTACTGTTTTCTTCATTGGCATAGTGACCTATTCTCTGAATCCTAGTCTAAAGATTGATTCATCAGGCGCTCTGCCTGCTTGGGGAGCATTTGTGCACTTTCACCATTCTTTGCCAATATGATCAGGCCTTCCAGCATGGCTGATCCCTTCTCTGTTCTATGAACTGGCCTCTCTACACCCTGCCTGCCGGCCTGTCCTCGCCCTCTACAACTAAACCAATCAGGTGAGCCTGAAGGCGAATGCCAGCCCGCTTCCAAGGCCGTTTGTAAGGCCCTTTCCGCTGCCTGGATGACCCTGGGCGTAATGCCATTTTTTGCTGCCCCCCCTCGCTGTATGGAAGTGCCTGAACCCTGCCTCTAGTTGTCCCCCCTCTCTAGGCATCCCTCACATGCAGTGCCTCCTCTGCTTCAACAATCCCGCCTGTTAGGGAGAATTCTCATTTTATGGCTAAATTCCCTTACCTATAGAGTCCCACAGCAGCTTTGCTGTATTTGAAGGGTTTTTTTTCTCCTGCTAAGAGTGAGACTCTTTTTCCCACTCGTAGGCATTTTTTGCTATGTGTGTTCTAGGCTATTTTTGTGTTTAGTGCCTATGGAGTTTCTCTCCCCTCCATAGGAACCATCTTTATTCACATGTGTTACACAGCACCCTCCGTGAAGTGACACAGGGGTGTCGTAGCGACCCCCAAACATAGACTCCATACCCTGGGACTGACTACTGTCTCCCAGGACCTGTAAAGTCCCCATTGACTTTACTAGTAAATTTTTGTGAACTAAACCAGTACAACCCATCTTACTATGGAGATACTGGGAAGGGTTAATAGTTTTCCCTTATGTTCATCTTCGGGAGTGTACCGTACAGTCCCTCTCTCCAAAGTTTCTGGCAGGTGGCAGTGGTTACTACCGAAAATATTCAACCGCAAATATTTTCCTATGGGATTTTCCCATTGTTCGAGGCTACCACATTTACTGACAGCCTCTAACATACCGCCGGTGTATTTTAATATTAACTTTACTCCGGTAGGTTTTATTTGCCAGAACTTTAATATAACTTCTTTCTCGTGTCTTTCTCTAAACTCCTAACCCAGGTCGGGGATCCTTTGTTCGTCCTTTTGGCGGGCTTCTGCCGAGAAGCCCTTTTTTCGGCACCACTGAGTCTGGGGTGGGTCCATTGTGTGGGAGGAGGAGTAGGACCCCTGTACAGGGTTACCTCAGCAACCCATGTCGCACTCTATCCTGATAGGCTGGAGGGTCTCCCGGCAAGATGACCACTCCACTGTTTGAGTGACAGCTAGGCTGTATGAATGGGGATCTTTTTGCATAAAAGCAGGGTCCTGAGGACTGGAAGAGCAAGACGTCGCCACTGGAACTAAGAAGCCGAAGAGGAGAGAAGCCAAAGACATCTGCAACGACTGAACCACCGGTGAAGCCCTGCTGCAGCGTCTCACCACTTTTCTCCACACGGCGAGAGGAGATCTTCATCTGCAAGAGCCTTCTTCCCTTGAGCTGGTGGGGCCAACCAGTTTGCCAATCGCCTTCCCGGGCCTTCCTTGGTCGAATTGCCAGTACCCTGTACTTGGAGACGGGATAGCCAGGCACCCGTCCACCCAGAATGCGATTTAAAGGAGCGTACCTTTTATTCATCGGCATCACTGCGGCTGGTTTCATCCCTGGGTAGTGCAGTAACTCGAACCTTCCTCCACGATGAGAGCCTCTCTTCCTCTGCTGGATCCCCCGAACTGCAGGAACTACCAGGAACAACCACCACCGCAGGAGCCACTTCTTCATTTTAAAGGTACATTGTTCCGCCAGGCCGCCCTTTCTGCGTGGTAGTGCTAAAGGTGTTTTAAATCCTTTACCTACCTGTTGGGTTGGCCGCCCCTCTATCTTAACATTGTCTTTCAACTTCTGCATCCACCTTTTCAAATCGTTAACCAAAGACTTGACTGCAGCTACAAGAACATTTTGCTCCTGGGCCCTTGCTCTGTACCACTGACTCTGGCACAGGCCTACTGACTCTGGCTAAATTTGTTAGAACTGCCTTCTCTAGATTGCTTCTCAACTAGAAATGTGTTCGTGCACCTAATTCTTATAACCACCTTTTCCCTCCCACTTTTAAACCTTGTGAAATGTCATTTTGCTCAGTTTTCATTTAAGTATTTTCTATACTGATGCACTGCCTTGCTTAAGTGTTGCTAGGGTGTGTAAGAAGATATTTCTGTATAACTTGTGCTTTCCCTCCCTTGTGAGAAATTGCTAGAGTGCCATTTGTGTTTGGTTTACACTGTGCTGTTTTGCTCAGTTTTCACTCTTGCTCAAACTTGTCTACAATTTAACTAGGAAGTTGTGTATACTTTCTTTGACTGAATTTAACTTGCTTTAAGAACTGTGATCGATGTGTTTAACTAGAAGTGTATAAAATAAATATATATCTTCTTTTTTAATACAAAGCTTTGATGTTTCCTTGTGCCATAGTACTGTAAACCCTGAATACTGCTCATCTCCCTCTTGAGATAAGTCTGACTGCTCAGCCACAGCTACCAACTAAATCTTTGTGGTACAGACTGATACCAAAGGGGATTTATTGCTCTCACCTGTAGTCCTAATCTTCTGTAGTGCTCCCAAAGGGAACTGCACAGGATTCTGCCTAACACCGCCCTGGCCCAAGTCAGAGCCTGATTGGCACATTATGGTAGTACCATCATCACCTTGTTGCTGATGCTTTGAATTTACTTTTTGACTCATGTTGATTCACCCATCTTGATTCTCGTTGTTCTCATGCTGGACTTCTCTGAAGCATCACATAATCATGTTGGCCCAGACTCATGTTGTGCTCATCAAAGACTTTTAACTTTGGCTTGCACTTGCTGGACTCTTGCAACATTAGGTGTCCTGTGTTGACTTCTGCAACTTGGCAGGGCTCACTCCATCTGTTTGTTTGCTCTATCACACTGCATTTCACTGGTGTTGCTTCTTTTTCACTTCACTGTTTCTCAGTCCTCTCTTCCTCTCCCTTTCTGTACCTTCTCTCCCCCCTTCCCTCACCATATTCTATGCACTTGCTCTATCAGAATTGACCTCGGGCCTAGTATGATAGTTGTCTGTTTACCCTCCCCTCTCCTCCCTTCTCTTACCTATTGCCATTCCCCCTGCACTATGAGAAATGTTGTCAGGCCTAGTACGATAGTAGCTTGTCTGTTCCTCTCCTTCCTCCACCCTCTTCCTCCCTTTACTTACCCTTACCTATTGTCATTCCCCTTGCATTATCAGATATGTCATCAGGCCTAGTACGATAGTTATTGTCTGTCTAATCTCCCTCCCCTGACCCTTCATTTAATCATTGTCAAAGCACTTGCACTATCTGAAATGTCATCAGGCCTAGTACGGTAATTAATTTGCCATTCTTAATGTCTCAAAGCCTTGTAAGAATGTTATTGTATTTTTCCTTGCTCCCTCCCCTGCCTTGAAGCGCTTTGTATAACGCCTATACACGATGTGTTTCAAATAAACTATCATTCATTCATAAGGACTTGTCAGAGATTTGAAGGCAATTCTGTCCCCACAGGGTGTGACGAATACCGATATGTTGTCACTTCTCCCCAGGGGGTAGCCCCATTCCATAATGCCAGGGTGATGAGGATGCTACCCGATAATCCCCCTGGGGGTTTTACTCAGTGGGGGGGGATCTCATGTGAAGAGACCCCCCCCCCTGTGGGGACAAGAGAACATCTTGGGAGAACGCAGTATGACATCCCATCACCCAACACCTCCATATCCCCTAGATCCTACCCTTGTACCAATTCTCCCATATACCTTTGTAAATCTGTGAGTCTCTGACATACTGAGACAAAGAAGATTAGGTATGACCAAAAGGGAGCAAATCTAACAAGATCTGGGATGAGGAGGAGGTGCATAGTCATAGATAGCGCTCTATGTAACTAGACTGAGCATTCTAGTTATCTATTGCAAAATAAGATAAGCGACAAATGACTTACAATGTTGCTAAGCCATCCCCGGAGGAACCAAGGACCAGGAAGCTGCTTGGCGTGGGAAGTTTAAGTGGCTGCAGTCCAGGACGCCAAAGAGGATCAGACAGCATCCCCAGAGGATCTGATGCTGAAGGACCATTGCCGAATCAGTAACCTGACCGCGCAGGGGAGGTGGACCAAGCAGTCTGTAATGGGTACACTTACTGTAGAAGGCCAGAAGCTGTGGTGCCGCTGCAGTGCAGGAGACAAGCGTTGAAGCTCGGAGAGACCGTAATGGAGTGAAGGCAAACCCAGAGGCAGACCAGAACCCACAAGAGAAGTCCCAGAAGGCACGTGAGTGAACAGACTGGCCGCTGGGGGTACCAGAGGGTCTGGGTTACCGGTTAAACATATAAAAAGGAGAGATCTAGAACTCAGTGGCTGGGATATCAACCCTGAACTAGAGATAAGGGGGGAGAGCCATACGGTCAAGTGGTTCCCAATAGGGGCATAGATCAGGCCCCCAACCTTAAAGGCACATATCAAGAAGAGAACACAGGTCTTCTTCCTCGTGGCAGGGTAGTTCACCAAGTGAGCCACAGGGGAGGAACCCAGGTTGAGGACCCTATCAATATATGAATTATATTGTTGAAAAGCCAGGGGAAGGGAGTCACTCTCCCTGATGTTATTGAAAAGTGAAAGAAAGGCCAGGTGAAGGGAGTCTTCCCACCTGATTATATTGCAATTTGATGTCAGATACCATGAGAAGGGAGTCATTCTCCTGGTAGTCAGTTGTAAAGACTTGCTGAGGTAGAGTGCATGGACATAGGCCGTGTGGCTGCCAAGAAGAAGTGTTTGAACGTTACCTTTTTTGTGCTGGAGAACAGTTTTGAACTGGCAAAGGAAGTCATTCCCCTCGTAACAACCAAATCTGAAGGTGAACTTTTATCGCCAGTCCAGATGAAGGGAGTCTTTCTGGCCCGCTTTGCGCAAGTCAGACCTCTGTGTTTTCCAAAGGGTTTCCTCTTTTCAGAAATGCATGGGGTTCCCTGTTTTCCTTGCTGGCTTCGACACCCTAGGCCAAAATCTGAAGGTTGCCTACATGAACAAAATGTGCAGTGCCGAAAGGCTTGGGGTTACCAGTGGGTTACCCTTTTCCTTTTGCTCCCCAGGTAGGTGCACCCACACATGTGCCGCACCGTTTTCATCGGAACGTGGGAAGGTAGGCCATTTGGTGTTGGCGGTGTTTTTCGGTGGGTGGCCAGAGCAAAATGTCTGAGTATTGTCTTTATGTCCAGCCAATTTCAGAGACATTTCCCTCTGTCCACTCACCAAAACATGTCGCCAACAACAGATGTCATACCTTCCCGCATTCTCACAGGTGTCCCGACGAAAACGGTACCTCACATGTGTGGGTGCACCTACCAGTGCGCAAAAGGAAAAGGGTAACCCACTGATAACCCCAATACTTTTGGCACAGCACATTTTGTTCATGTACAGACCTAACCCAACCCAGACCCAACCTACAGATTTGGGCCTAGGGTGTCGAAGCCAGCAAGGAAAACTGGGAACCCCATGCATTTCTGAAAAGAAGACACCCGTGGGAATCCAAAGATGTCTGACTTGCGCAAATCTCCCCAGAATGTATTACGCACAAGCCCCGCCAAAGACCCACATAGGAGAAGGGTGCCCAAGGCCAGGGATATTACCGCTGACTTTGTTGGAGCTCTGGCTTGCCTGTGTTACAGCTTCTCCCCACCAGGGAGTCCGGGCAGTGTGCCAATACCTCCCTGATGGGAAAAGCTGTAATGCAGCCCAGCCGCAACTCCAGGATGGTTGGAGGGGATGTCCCTGGCCTTGGACATCCATGTACCATGTGGGTGTACTGTCCCCTAAGCACAGCGGCAGCTCCAGGGAGCCCCAGCAGGATCCTCATTCCTCCCCGGGGGTGACATCTGGAACGTAGCACAGCCAGAGGTGGAGCCTGGGCTTGCAGACGGACAATCCACATGGGAGGCATCTGCTCCCAGGGAAACACCAATATTCTGCTGGCATGGGGGGGCAATTTGTGGCCTGCCCGTGCAATTGTGTCCCAGCCCACCAAAATATCTGCCCAGACAGCCCATTCCCACCCACACCACCAACAATCCAGCCCCAGTCTCATCCACCTCACTGACAGTGGGCCCTAACCATAGAATAATAAAAAACAGTACTCGCATAACGTTGCAGCTGCTTGCGTAGAAAAAGCTGTAAACAAAACAAAAAACGTGTTACCTACGGTCACACCAGCAAAAACAAATCGATACTTTTCAAGCATGCCCCCACGCCCCCCCCCTTGCAAGCCATCCCTGGTGGTCTACTGCTGAACCTCACCCCCCCCCAGTGAAAACCCATTTGCCCCTTCCTATGGGCAGAAATCTGCCCCCAGGGGGGCTGCATGAGGTGCCCCCCCACACTCCATTTGGGATGGAGGGAGAAGCCCACCCCAAAACGTCGGACAGGCTCCCCAATGGATGGGGAAGTAGGGTTTGGGCACCTTGGGGGCAGATTGGCACACCAATGTGTCCCTCTGCGCCAAGACAAGTTTGGTAAACAAAGAAAAAAATTGAAAATGGCAGGCTGCACTTTAGAGGGGGGGGGGGAAATGAGGGACACCCTATACCACCAGGGAATTTTGTAATGTGAAGGGGGGTGCACCACTCCACCCCCACCCCAATTGGAGGGGCGGCACATCTCATGTAGCTCTCCCTGGGGTCAGATAAGGTGGGGCTGTCCTGCACTCCTCCCCAGGCTCAGGTGTCCCTTCCTAGGAGCAGATATCTGCCCCCCGGGAGGGCTGTATGACATGGCCCCCACTCCATTGTGAGTGGGGGGAGGGGGTCACCACCCCTTCCCATTAGACAATTCCCTGTTGGTTTGAGGTGCCCCACAGCCCCCCTAAAATGTGGTCCACCATTTTAACAATTTTCCTTTGGTAACCCAACTCCCCTTGGTGCAGAGGGGCACATTGGTGTGCCAATCTGACCCAAGGGTGCCCAAACCTTACTGCCCCACCCACTGGGGGCCCTGTCCCACAATTTCTGGTGGCCTTCTCCCCCTTCACCCCAAATGCAGGGGGGGCATCTCATGCAGTCCTCTCTGGGGGCAGATGCCCCTTCCTATGAGCAGATATCTGCCCCCAGGTAGGGCTACAAGGGGTGCCCCCATTTCCCCTTGGGGTGAGGGGGAGAGGGCCACCCCCTTTTCCGTAAAATAAATCCCTGGTGGCTAGTGGCCCCCTCACTCCCACCCAAATCTCCCTTTTTGTTTGTTTTTTATTTCTTCATTTTGCCCCCTTCCCTGGGGGCAGATGATCAGCCATCTGCCCCCAGGGGGGCCCTAACCTGCAGGCTCCATCCTTTGGGGGGCCTGCACACTTATTCCTGGTGGCCCACCCCTCCCCCTCCAATTGGATGGGGGGCCACCTCATGTACTCCTGCCTGGGGGCAGAAATCTGCCCCAAGGGAGGGCTACAAGGGGTGGCCCCCCATTTCCACTTGGTGTGGGAGGGAGAGGGCCACAACTCTTTCATGAATAAAAAAATCCCTGGTGCCTAGTTACCCCCCCACCCCCACCCCCCATCCCTGTTGCATTTTTTAAAAAAATATATATATTTTTCAATTTGGCCTCCCTGGGGGCAGATGATCAGCCATCTGTCCCCAGGGTTCTGCACATATGTGCCCCATGCTTTGAGGGCCGGGGGGAGAAGGCTGCTTACTTTAACAGCCCCCACCTCCCCTCGCCTCTCAGACAGATCCCTGGTGTCTAGTGGGCATTGCTGGGCACGGATCGAGCGCTCTGCACCCGAACCGCGCCCAGCAATGCTTTCACAAAAGATGTCGTTGGAAAGGGGAGACTCTCCCCTTTCCATTGACACCTCCCTCGATCTCCGGCTTGAAATACAGCCGGAGATCGAGGGAGAGAAAGGTGGAGACTCACCTTTCATTTTCACCACGGCAGCCCGAAATGGCTGCCGTGGTGAAAATTACTTTCACGCCCACGTGCATTACGCACGCCGACGTGAAACCGAAGGTAATTCAGCCCCTGGGCAGTGAGGGGGACCTCCCCCTCACATAGCCCGGGGGTTGGATTACAGTTTTGAGCGATCCCTGCTTTGCAAGGATCGCTCAAAACAATGTGCCAAAAAGGACAAGATATCTCGTCCTTGGCACTTAAGGGGTTAAATCAAATCATAAATTACAACTGAACTATAATGAAAATAATCATGACATTAAAATTAGAAGTTTAAGAAGAAGAAATCACTAGACATCAACTTCCTACATTATTAAAAGCAACAAGATTTACCCATCACTAAAGTGCCCAAGGGCATGTTAAAACATAGTAGCATCCCAGAGGGTCAAAAAGTGCATTATATTAATCACTGTTTGTTGGCAGATTTTTCCTCTATTTTTTTCCAAATGTAATATGCTTCTCCCACATACACCAGAGTGTTTGCTGTGTATATAGCTGACCGGAATTGGTCGGTTGACACCATTCTAGGATCACTCTCCAGATCCCTATAACCTTTATTATAGTATTATTGGCAGTGCATGCAATTTGTCAGTAGGTGTCTACTAGTTTCCACCTCATTCCTAGACAGGCGGCACAGTCTGTCTTGGTACGGAACAGCCGACCAGCTCCCCACATAATGGTAGCATGGTAGTATGTTGAACCGGAGCAATAGAATGAAAAGTAATAACCCCTAATTGCAGATTTTTGTAATATATGTTTTTGGTTTTGCAATTTTGAATCTGATCAGGGTGTATTGACCATACCGTTTTTTCATACGAAGTTGTGATAGATTGTTATAGATATCCCACTCCATAGCTCTGTTTTTGAAAGATTGTATTCTCCATATCATCCCCAGGCATGGGAAGACTGATGTCATGTAGGAAGGTTATCCCATTCTTTTGCAAATTTACCATGAAATCATTTGCATTGGTATTCCCATTCACGTTCATGGCTATGATGCTCATTAAGCTCTCCTGGTTCTGTTGCGACAATTTTATTTTTATATATAGTATACAGCAACGTATTTTCCATAATGTGCTAAAAAAAAACAGGCCCAGTTTGCATCTTAATGCTTCGATAGGTACCTTGGAAGAGAGAACCGGGTGCCATATTTTGCCTTCTAATCTATCGAACCAGGTCAGATATTTTGCTTCTGAGGTTTCTAGAGCATAGAGAGCACCTGGAACAATACTGCTTTTGTAGAGTTATTGGAAACCCTCCAGGGAGTATCCCCCTTTTCCCCCATATAACCTTTGATAACATTCCAAGTTCCCAGCACCTTATTCTTTAAGGAGTTTTCGTAGAAACTTTTTATTGGCATATTCATTACCGGAATGCCTAGATATGGATTTTTTCACACTACCTCAAGCACCTCCTCATTTATTTTCCATCTATAACCCTGCTTTTTTTCATTTGCTCCTGTTAGCCAATTATCATGGTCTTAGTTTTTTTTGCATTAATTCTCAAGTTGTCCTTCGAGAACCCATCCAGAGCATTAAGCATACGCTGCAACCCAGCCAGCGTTTTGTCCATGATAACAGTGTCATCAGCATATTACATCCAGCTTACCCCAATCCCCCCAATTTTAGGCAGATAACCAAACACATTCCCAAGGGCATCCTTCATGTTAGCTACATACAAATTGTATAGTACTGGGGAGATTATGCAGCCTTGTTTCAAACCCTTGTTCGTGCTGACAGGGGGGAGGGGGTGGTAATAGCTCCCTTGGCCAGGCAGATCATCACTGTAGTATCTGTATACATGGCTTTCCAAAAATGTAGGAATATCGGGCCCAGCCCCCATTTCGACAGCTTACCCCAGAGCATATTTCTAGCTACACAGTCGAAAGCACCTGAATAATGAATAAAGCATATATACAAGTTGGTCCTTTTTCTACTATGAGCATGCAAAATAATGTAATTCAGGGAAGTCAGATTATCCAGGGTGCTAAGACCTTGTCTAAAGCCAGTTTGTTGAGGGACAAGTAAGTTATTTGTTCTACTCCATTTGTTAATGTGGCAATAAAACCTGAGGTGGCGGGACAATACCGAGCATAGCGAGGGCCTTAATGAGGCATTAATGTTGGCGGTATTGGCCCACCGCTGAGGGTCTTATAGCAATTAGTACCCCGGCCCGTTAGACTGGGGTTGTAATGGCATTTTGTTCTGTTCCGAAACGCTGTCGCGTTTTGAAACAAAAAAAAAAAAGTCAAATAAAATGGCACCCGGGAAAGGGAAAACATAGTCGGTTTTCCCTTTTCATGGGGGCAATCGGGAGTGGCCGCGCTGGGAACAGAAGTGTTCCCAGCGCGTTCGCTCCCGAGAAAAAGAAAAGAGAAGGTAAGTGGGGTTGGGAGGGCTAGGAGGGGATAGTTTGCAGGGGAGGGTGTGGAGGAAATTAAAAATGTACCCGAGTCCCCGGCAGGGGAAAAGGCAGCCTTGGGAAGGCTCAGAGCAGGGATTGCCCTTTTTCGAGCCTCCTCATTGGCTAAGTGGCTGCCACGACCCCCGACGGGAACAAGTGCCGGCACGCTCATACATCCACAGGAATACCGTGTGGTATGGCTCGGAAAAGAGCCAATCCATGTGTAGTATTTCACGTGGACAGCGCGTGCCGGGTACAAATGATTTTTAATAGGAGGGTGCAAAGAATGTTGCAGCTAGTGTCCGCCATGGCCAGCAGCCTGTAATAACCCGGGTCATTTCTCTCAACCTTCTTAAATATAGGCACCAGAACAGCTTTCTTCCAGCTGTCTGGTATGACCCCACTATGCCAGATAATAATATACATGTTCCAGAGAAGCAAAAACTGAAGTGCTGTCCTGCGCCAAGACCAGATATATGAATTAAAACAATGTATGTTTATCACAACATTTGCCATCCACAAATGATGTCCACAAAACAATGTCCAAACATTTACGGCCTATATGATAGATCCATGTGAATATATCACAAGAAACGCTGTCCATAAGTAAAGTCCACACATTTGTGTTGGTGCTCAGGACAATTTAGTTGGTTCAGCCGACACGTATTTTGACCTATGGGTCGTTTTCAAGGCTGTTATAATGTGATACAGATTTTATGTATAATAAAGAAAACATCCAATAGCATATGCCATTTACACAACATTTAAATTTGGAGTTACATACCAAATTGCATCCATGGCAGTGACTGTAACGCTCACCTGACTCCCACGGAGGCGCTGGTCTAGTCTGGGTTGCTGTGGCCTCTTCGAGCGTGATGCGCAGAACTAGGAACACCGACTGAACAGGACCCTCAAATCTTGCTTGTCTGGCCCGTAGGAATATCCTTCTGCAGATGAGAAAGGGGATTAACAGTCTGCAGAATAGTGTGCTTACTCCCCCCTTCCCCCCTTCGTTCTTCTCTAACTTCCTCCGAAATCCCCGGTTGAAGCTCACCTTATGGTTTGAAAAGATGAACTCTCCATCCTGCTTCTGGTGCAGGGGCGCGTGTTTGTCCAGTTACTTCACTGGTTTTCAGAATGGCCACTGGCAAAATCCACTTGACTTTTCCGAGCGGAACGCCGTAAGTATGAAGATTACAAAAGTTCAAGTGTAGAGCCTCCTTTTCTGTTGCCTTCCTACCCTGTGATCTGTCCTTTATTTCAGGTGCAGAATGAAGGCGATGCGTTGAGGGATTGAATTGCCGATGGTAAACTCAGGTGAGTTAGCGATGGGGGCGATCCCTCTTAATGTCTGTATATTCCTCCAGTAATGTCTTTTGTCCTTTCCCCATAGGGGCCGGGGTGCGGTACCTGCCAACGAAGCGGCGCCAAACCGAAATGAGGAATGGTCCACCAACAGAAGACCGGTAAGTGTTATGGCGGAAAATTAGGCTTTCCTCATATGTTCCTTCTGCTCACCTTTTGTCTCTTCTTCTCTCCCCTAGGCGCAGAGATGTGGCGACCGGTGCAGACAGTCGCGGTGGAGCCGGAAGAACTCCCGAGGACAGGTGAGTGAAGCGCGGCGCTGCAGCGAGCAACACAGTGCTTTTAAATGAAAGTCTTTTCTCAGGAACGCTGGCTTGAAGGTTCCGGATGCAGGTAAGAAGTTTGATAAAATTCTTGGTTTTCACCTTTCTCTTCTCTTCTTTCCTTACAGGTGTTCCAGGATCAAGGCAGGCGTGGCTGGAGACCAGATGCAGGAGCAGACACGGTGAGCGTTCAGCTGCTTGGATGCAGAACAACGCGAAGCGTGAGCTACTGTCTGGGCGTGGCTTAAATAGCCCCCAAAGTAGTTCTAGGTAAGTATCCTTCCCTGGCCATGCCCGAGTGGCAAAATAGTCCCAATGAAAAAATAGTCCCTTTCAGGTCTCAAGGAGGCCTGAATCTTGCAGCATGGTCTGCATCAGGTAAGTGCACAAAACACCTTCCTTTATGAGCCTGGCGCCTATGGCGCCAGGACTGATGTCCAACATGAGCCTGGCGCCAACGGCGCCAGGACAGAGTCCAAAGAGCCCCTATAAGGGGCCGCTGGGCTTTTACCCGGGGGCATGATGCCTGCTCCCGGGGGTGCTGGGCCTGGCCTGGTGCTCCGGGGGTAGGCATCATGACAGCACTCCCCCCCCGCCCCCCAAGGCCCCTCCCAAGGTCGTTCCCTCTGGAGATTTCGGTTTGTTTGGGAAATTCCGATGGAACCTTTTTACCAGCCGAGGTGCATGTACGTGGTCGCTGGGTTCCCAAGACCTTTCCTGAGGCCCGTACCCTTTCCAATCAATTAGATAGAAAAGTTTTGATTTTGAGATCTTAGAATCCAAAATGTTCTTCACCACGAATTCAGGCTCCCCATCTATCTGGATTGGTTCTGGTGGCTTTATTAATCTGGTTCCTGGTTGCACTGGTTTCAAAAGTGACACATGAAAAACGGGGTGAATCCGCATGTTAGCTGGTAGATCGAGCTTGACTGCCACTGGGTTAATTATAGCTTTGATCGAGTAAGGGCCCAAATACCTTGGATTAAAAGTTTGAGGTCCCTTGAGCAATAAGTGTTTGGTAGCCAACCATACTTGATCCCCTATTTGGTATGGAGGCACCTTACTCCGATGCAGATCCGCATTCTTTTTGTATTTCCCTTTCGTTTGTTGCAAATGTGCAGTTGCATCCTTGAAGGCTTGAGTTATCGTGGAATGCAAATGGTCCACTGCGGGCATTTCAAGGCTCAGAGGTGAGTCCAGGTCTGAAGTACGAGGGTGATGTCCATATAGGGTATACAAGGGGCTTTGTCCAGTTCCAGAGTGTACCGAGTTATTGTATGCATATTCGGCCACCCATAAAATATCCTTCCAATTACCCTCCGATTGGTGCAACATACATCGTAGGTATTGTTCAAGGGTCTGGTTCGTTCTCTCCGTCTGACCATCGGTCTGTGGGTGGTGGCTGGTTGAGAGTCTTACGTCGATTTGTGCCAGTTGACAACACTTTCTCCAAAAATGAGAAATAAACTGGCTTCCCCGGTCGGATGACTGGTATGGACGGGAATCCATGCAAACGGATGATATTTTCGAGGAATTCCTTGGCTAGGACAGAAGCTGAAGGTAATCCTTTCAACGGAATAAAATGGGCCATCTTGGAAAATAAATCCACCACAACCAGAATAGTATTGTATCCATTACAAGGGGGCAGGTCCGTGATAAAATCTAGGTGTGCCAAGGTGCTGGTGGAATGTCTAAAGGCTGAAGAAGACCGGCGGCTTAGACTTTTGGCCTTTGTTTTGGGCGCAAACTCCACAGGACATCACGAAAGATTTAATATCCTTTCGCCAGGAAGGCCACCAGAATTGTCGTTTAATTTTTTCCTCAGTTTTGGCAATGCCAGGATGTCCTTCCATCAGGGTATCATGATGACGGGAAATAACCAGTTCTTGCAATTCCTTTTCTGGCAGAAATAAGCGTCCTTGGAAGTAAGGTAGGCCATCGTTGACCGAATAGTAAGACCCCCTTTGGATCCAATCCTGCAAGGCTGTAGAGTCCAGGAGTTGTTTTACCCGTGCTTGAATGTCTTCAAGGGTTTGTAAAGAGGTTATCCCCAAAATTCTTTGTTCGGGAATTATCGGCACAGGTTCTGAGTTTGTGTCTATTTCTCCCATTCCTATTCGAGATATCGCGTCCGCTTTGCCATTCTTACAGCAGGGGCGGTAAGTGATTACAAAATCAAACTCAGCAAAGAACAAAGCCCATCGGAGCTGACGTGACGATTGAGCCTTGGCAGTTTTTAAATATTGTAAGTTTCGGTAATCAGCAATCACGGTGATGGTATGCCTGGCGCCAAGAAGATAATGCTGCAAAGCCTTAAAGGCAGACTTAATGGCTAATAATTCCTTGTCGGTGATTGCATAATTTACCTCAGGCGGCGAGAATTTTCTGGACCAAAATGCTACGGGGTGCAGTTGGTTGGTTTCAGGGTCTCTCTGAGACAGGACAGCTCCCATGGCTAAGCTGGACGCGTCGGTTTCGACTATATATGGGAGATCGGGACGCGGGTGCTTCAAAATAGGTGCGGACGTGAATTTAGCTTTCAATTCCTGAAAGGCCTGTTCGGCTTCCTCGGTCCATTCGAATCGTTTATTTTTTCGCAAGAGTGCAGTGATGGGTTGTACCACACGTGAAAATTCCGGGATAAATCTGCGATACAAATTAGCAAAACCAAGCATGCTTTGGACACCTTTCACCGAACTAGGTGATGGCCATTTGAGGATGGCATCCACTTTTCGTGAGTCCATTCGGACCCCTTTAGGTGTCAGGATGAATCCAAGAAACTCAACCTCGGTGGTATGGAAAACGCACTTTTCCAGCTTTGCAAACAGTTTGTGCTGGCGCAGTTTCTCAAGGACGGCCCTGACATGCTTTCTGTGATCAGATTCCGAAGAGCAGTACACAAGAATGTCATCGATATATACGACAACACAAACATCGATGAGTTCCCGAAGGACATCGTTCATGAAGAATTGGAAGGCAGCAGGCACGTTGCACAACCCGAAAGGCATCACCTGGTATTCGAATAATCCATATTTTGTACGGAAGGCCGTTTTCCATTCGTCGCCTTCTTTTACTCGCACCAGATGATAAACCCCCCGGAGATCTAACTTGGTGTATACGCAAGCGTCCTTCACCTGGTCAAGGAGTTCAGGGATCAGAGGCAGAGGGTAACGGTTTTTAACAGTTATCTGGTTCAATGCGCGGTAGTCGCTACAAGTTCTAAGGTCGCCTTCTTTTTTGGGCACGAAGAACAAAGCAGAGGATGCCGGAGACTTTGACGGGCGAATGAAACCATTGGCTAGGTATTGATCTAAATATTGTCTCAAATGCAGATTCTCAGGTTCAGTAAGGGCATAAATCCTGCTACAAGGGGGTTGTGCACCGGGCACCAGATCGATTTGGCAATCGTACGATCTGTGGGGAGGTAACGTGTTGGCCTATTCCTTTTGGAAGACGTCCTGAAAGTCTTGGTAATCCGGAGGTAGTTGCATGGAGACAGAGGTTACAGACGCTAGACTAATCTTCAGATTTTCTGGGTAGCAGGTTTGTGCACAATCCGGGAAGGTTATTCTCTTCGCTCGCCAATCAATTCGAGGATTATGTGTCTCTAACCAACGGATTCCGAGAATAACCTGAAACTGTGGAGCCTTGATTGCATCAAACACAACTGCCTCCCGATGGCCGTCCGGACCTATAAGTGTCACCTCAGCAGTGGAATGTGTTACCGGTCCACAGGCAATTTCGGTTCCATCGACTGTGGTGATGACATCTTTGCTGGTTTTAGGACGCAGAGGGAGGTTAATCCTAGAGACCAATTCACGATCCACATAATTTCCTATAGCCCCACTATCGATGTATGCCTTTATTGCATGCAACCGCTTAGGCTGTTCCGGATCTACGAAGACCATTGGCACAATGAAATGCGAGGTCTGAGAGTTAGTTTTCAAGCTCGGCAAGCGGACCCCTACGCTTTTCGGGCCTGGTCATTTCCCGAAACAGAGTCTTCATGGTTTTTATCAGCGGCTCCTACCACCTTCTTGGGCAGTTTTGCCGGGCAATCTTGTAGAAAGTATCCAGAGGACGCACAATAAAGACATAATTGCATCTGCCGTCTTCTTTCACGTTCTTTTTGAGTTAAAGGTCCTTTAACCCCTCCGATTTGCATAGGCTCAGAGACATCAGCACCCTTGGGGTTAGCGTGGGTCTTGACCAACACCCGGGTCTCAAACTTGGACCAATCTGCTTTTCTGTTTTGAAGTCTGTGATCCAATTGGACCACTAAGTCTATATATTCTGTGCATTCTTGGGGCGGATTTACAACTTGGGCCAGGACATCTTTAAGTTCTCCGCGTAGACCTTGATAAAATAACGTGATTCTTTTATCCTCTGGCCACCCAGTTTCCACAATTAGTCTATTAAAGGTTGCAATGTAGGATAGGAGGTCCTGATTGCCCTGTCGCAGGGATAGGAGTTCGTCATCCAGAGCCTGCCCCTGAGAGTGTCGAGCAAATAACCTTTCCATGCTTGCTTGAAATCCTTGAAAATCACAGAGAATCGGGTCACCTTGAGTAACCAGTGGAACTGACCAATCGGCAGCACAGCCGCTGAGATATGACAATACAAAGGCTACCTTGGTCTGGTCATTAGGGAAGGCCCCAGGTCTGCATAGGAAGTGCAAACGACACTGATTCATGAATACGGCAAATCGTTTGGGGTCCCCAGCAAAGCGTTCGGGTGGGGCCAGCGGCATTTTTCCAGGTAGATTAATCTGCACAGGGTTACTGGGAACCACAGGAGCGGGGTTCCCCCCGGAACCGGGTAGAGGAGTGTGTCCAGCTTGACCTTGCAAAAACTGTCTAGCCAGGTCATCAGTTCTTTCCTTTGATACAATCACTTCCCTCCTGAGAGCATTAGTCTCTTGACGACCGGCGTGTACTTCGGCCCGTAATTCCCCCAGTAGTTGGGCCAACTGATCAGTCTCAGAAGTTTCCATAGCGCCTGGGTGGGAATTTGTAGGAAGGCTTCGCGTTCTGTAACGCTCACCTGACTCCCACGGAGGCGCTGGTCTAGTCTGGGTTGCTGTGGCCTCTTCGAGCGTGATGCGCAGAACTCGGAACACCGACTGAACAGGACCCTCAAATCTTGCTTGTCTGGCCCGTAGGAATATCCTTCTGCAGATGAGAAAGGGGATTAACAGTCTGCAGAATAGTGTGCTTGCTCCCCCCTTCTCCCCTTCGTTCTTCTCTAACTTCCTCCGAAATCCCCGGTTGAAGCTCACCTTATGGTTTGAAAGGATGAACTCTCCATCCTGCTTCTGGTGCAGGGGCGCGTGTTTGTCCAGTTACTTCACTGGTTTTCAGAATGGCGCTGGCAAAATCCACTTGACTTTTCCGAGCGGAACGCCGTAAGTATGAAGATTACAAAAGTTCAAGTGTAGAGCCTCCTTTTCTGTTGCCTTCCTAACCTGTGATCTGTCCTTTATTTCAGGTGCAGAATGAAGGCGATGCGTTGAGGGATTGAATTGCCGAAGGTAAACTCAGGTGAGTTAGCGATGGGGGCGATCCCTCTTAATGTCTTTATATTCCTCCAGTAATGTCTTTTGTCCTTTCCCCATAGGGGCCGGGGTGCGGTACCTGCCAACGAAGCGGCGCCAACCCGAAATGAGGAATGGTCCACCAACAGAAGACCGGTAAGTGTTAGGGCGGAAAATTAGGCTTTCCTCATATGTTCCTTCTGCTCATCTTTTGTCTCTTCTTCTCTCCCCTAGGCGCAGAGATGTGGCGACCGGTGCAGACAGTCGCGGTGGAGCCAGAAGAACTCCCGAGGACAGGTGAGTGAAGCGCGGCGCTGAAGCGAGCAACGCGGTGCTTTTAAATGAAAGTCTTTTCTCAGGAACACTGGCGTGAAGGTTCCGGATGCAGGTAAGAAGTTTGATAAAATTCTTGGTTTTCACTTTTCTCTTCTCTTCTTTCCTTATAGGTGTTCCAGGATCGAGGCGGGCGTGGCTGGAGACCGGATGCAGGAGCAGACACGGTGAGCGTTCAGCTGCTTGGATGCAGAACAACGCGAAGCGTGAGCTACTGTCTGGGCGTGGCTTAAATAGCCCCCAAAGTAGTTCCAAGTAAGTATCCTTCCCTGGCCATGCCCGAGTGGCAAAATAGTCCCAATGAAAAAATAGTCCCTTTCAGGTCTCAGGGAGGCCTGAATCTTGCAGCATGGTCTGCATAAGGTAAGTGCACAAAACACCTTCCTTTATGAGCCTGGCGCCTATGGCGCCAGGACTGATGTCCAACATGAGCCTGGCGCCAATGGCGCCAGGACAGAGTCCAAAGAGCCCCTATAAGGGGCCGCTGGGCTTTTACCCGGGGGCATGATGCCTGCTCCCGGGGGTGCTGGGCCTGGCCTGGTGCTCCGGGGGTAGGCATCATGACAGTGACGATGAGGATAACAGAAGGAAAATAAATTAATATCAGCCAAAAAGGTTGAACAAGTACACCATCAATCAATACTACAGACTATATAAAATGATGCTATTGAAAGTGATTGGCCGTGCGTTGCCATCTCCAAGCTTAACACACCACCATTTGTGTCTGAAAATTCGTATAAAAGTAGTTTGGAACCCGTGAGAAAACCAAGCACCCTTGCAAGTATAAGAATGTGGTGAAAATATGCTGTGAAATCAGAAAAGATAATTTTAATTTCAGCTGAAAGGGTAATAAGGAAGTGGGTGCTGAATAATGGACTTACCCAATATGAAGCAATCTGTATGTCAAGAAAAATGAAAAAAATATAAAGGGTCATAAGCACGAGTGCCTTATTTAAAGGCTAATAGGGTATCTGTGAAGTGATAGAGCACAATTCCCTAGTGACTGTGAAACAACTTGTAAAATACTCACAACATCTGTAATTAGCAAACTCGTGTTAATGTTTAGCAATCCAAGGGTCCCAATACCTAAAAATGAATAGGTTGATTGTTAATGGCACATCCGTAACGTGTGCATGAGCTTAAAGGCTGGATTGAAAGCATCGGGTGTGATGAAATTCTAATAACATATATGTGTATGGATCTAAAACAGATAACTTACCCCATTAAGAATCTAGACCGTTGAGCCCTCGGCGTGAGGTACTTGTGTACGTGCAAACTGCTGCCTGGTATTGCACTGCATATACAGATTGGAATACGTAGAGTTCACGTTACGTGATCACGCTAGTGATTCTCACGTGACCATCGTAATTGATGTGGTTATGCAAGTGTTCTTGGGAAGAGTAGTTCCCCGACGTTCTGACGTATTATGGTACCCAGAGGAATATACGTTGTGCTTAATAGCCATGTAATGTATCGTAGTTAACAATGGAGGAGACCACAGCTGTTAAGCTTGAAATTAAATTATTACAAGCAGTTTAGATAAGCTAGCTTGTTAAATAATATGTATGATGAATAGCAGATACACAATGACGCATAATATTATAACATGTCCAATTACTTCTCCGTGCCCGAAAATATGTAAAGTGTCACTGAAGCTGAGAGGATTGGATAAGTATTTTAAGAATTAGTGCAAGCCTATCTGGTGTGGTCCTGCATCTTAAGTCTGTATTAAATTAAACGCATGATGAGAATTGTGGTTCAGGTGAGTGTGATAATGAATAAGCCCGATTAAAAATACGATCCTTAATTATATGGGAAGCATGTATGGATAGAGTTAGTTACTGCGCTAATGCGGAAGGACAAAAAAGTGGACCAATGACTGAAATGGAGTATTCCCATATTGGATGATGAGAAAATTGCTAGTAAAATTACTGATTGTGGTGTCTCCAGGACATGACAACACACCGTCAGTCGAGTTACTTGTAACAGATTATCATTTCTGAACTTAAATAATTGCACATAAGTGCATTCCTCCACCCAACAGTCTCCACATTAGACAATCAACAAATATTTGGTAGTCTCTCTGACTCCTCAGTGTGCTTGAATTACATCTGACTATTCCAGAATTATATTTTTAATAAAAAATGACAAATGACAAGCCCTGTACATATTGTACTGAATTACATAATCCAAACTCATGTGTATCATTCAGGAATACATTATGACGCATAAGATCTAAAGATATGCACCGATATATTTCCTTACACCAGGTTACCCATTTCGTGATCTTTGTTTAACCCTGTAAGAACACATCGAAACTTGCATATATATTTAGATTCCATTTGTCTCAAAAGAGTTGGATGTCACCTCCACGTTTACCCAGTTGGATCTTTTTGAGTCCAATGAATCTAATGTTGCTAACTTGATCCAATTGGTGCAACTTTTGCCAGTGATTAGTTAACGGCAAATTAAGATCTGGTTTACGTAATGCAGAAATGTGTTACCTGATCCGTACATGTAATTCTCTAATGGTGCTCCCCACATAGATCTTGCGGCAGACACACACAATCGCATAGATCACAAATTTGCTGCGACAATTAATGAATTCATCAATGCGTTCTTGAATACCCAGTTAATTTGAGAATTCACAACAATCCGAATGTGCATAACAGCACATGCTGCAGGTACCACATTTTGAGAAACCCCTTAAGGGCTTCAACCATTCTACACCTGTAGGTTTGATGTTTTGTATTAAAGATGGACAGAGTTGATTTTTTAGATTCGATGCTTTTGTGTATGTAAATTAGGGTGTTTCATTAAGAAAGGAAGAGATATCTCGATCCAGATGCAATATACCCAAGTGTCTTTTGACCATGTTATATAGTAAACTGGCCTCTTTGGTGTATCTTGTTATAATACCAATTTTACGTGGAGGTATAAATAAATTAATATCAGCCAAAAAGTTTGAACAAGTACACCATCAATCAATACTACAGACTATATAAAATGATGCCATTGAAAGTGATTGGCCGTGCGTTGCCATCTCCAAGCTTAACATCACATTTTGTGTCTCAAAACACGTATAAAAGTAGTTTGGAACCTGTGAGAAAACCAAGCACCCTTGCAAGTATTGTTTGTGACAGCTGTCTGCATGTAATGTAGAATTAACTTCCGTTGATTTCCTAAAGGTGCTAGTCTCTATTTTACCAGATTCAATGTAAATGGTTAGGTCGAGAAAGTTAATTGTGGTGGTACTGTATTCTCCTGTTATCTTGATCCCAAAATTGCTGTTGTTCAGATGATCCATAAAGATTAATAAATCTTCTTCAGTTCATTTCCATATCATCAATATATCATCAATAAATCTTTTCCATAATACCACATTATCTTTGAATTTATCATCACCAAATACATGTTTTGCTTCAGAATGGCTCATAAATAGGTTGGCCGTGAGGTCGCAATTTTGGCCCCCATTACACTAGTACCTCACGCCGAGTGATCGACCGTCTAGATTCTTAATGGGGTCATTTATCCGTTTTAGATCCATACACATATATGTTATTAGAATTTCTTCACGCCCGATGCTTTCAATCCAGCCTTCAAGCTAATGCACATGTTACGGATGTGCCATTAACAATAAACCTATTCATTTTTAGGTATTGGGACCCGTGGATTGGTAAACATTAACACAAGTTTTCTAATTACAGATGTTGTGAGTATTTTACAAGTTGTTTCACAGTCACTAGGGAATTGTGCTATATCACTTCACAGATACCCTAATAGCCTTTAAATAAGGCACTCATGCTTATGACCCTTTATATTTTTTCATTTTTCTTGGCATACAGATTCTTTCATATTGGTTAAGTCCCTTATTCAGCGCCCACTTCCTTATTACCCTTTCAGCTGAAATTAAAATTATCTTTTCTGATTTCACAGCATATTTTCACCACATTCTTATACTTGCAAGGGTGCTTGGTTTTCTCACGGGTTCCAAACTACTTTTATACGTGTTTTCAGACACAAATGGTGGTGTTGAGTTTGGAGAGGGCAACGCACGGCCAATCACTTTCAATAGCATCATTTTATATAGTCTGTAGTATTGATTGATGGTGTACTTGTTCAACCTTTTTGGCTGATATTAATTTATTTTCCTTCTGTTATCCTCATCGTCACTGCCATGGATGCAATTTGGTATGTAACTTCAAATTTAAATGTTGTGTAAATGGCATATGCTATTTGATGTTTTCCTTATTATACATAAAATCTGTATCACATTATAACAGCCTTGAGAACGACCCATAGGTCGAAACACGTGTCGGCTGAACCAACTAAATTGTCCTTCTGAGCACCAACACAAATGTGTGGACATTGATTGGTGGACATTACTTATGGACAGCGTTTCTTGTGATATATTCACATGGATCTATCATATAGGCCGTAAATGTTTGGACATTGATTTGTGGACATCATTTGTGGGCGGCAAATGTTGTGATAAACTTACATTGTTTTAATTCATATATCTGGTCTTGGCGCAGGACAGCACTTCAGTTTTTGTTTACCTTTGAGGGTGTTTTTTCAAGGGAACCCTATGTGCTGAAAACTAGCGGCCAGCAGACAACACATTTGTAATTATTAGGACTAGCGTATTCCACACAGTTACTCCTTGAAACCCAGTATACTTCATGTTCCAGAGAAGGTTTGCCCACTTATTAGGATTGCGTTTAATGACCACATTGGCTAATCCATCAGGGCCCGGTGCTCTCGATGTATTCATATTAATGATCCTAAGGATGTCAACCTGATCAAACGGAAAATCAATTAGCTTATTCTCCCACACCTCTATATTTAGCCTATTCTCCTCTTGTTTCTCATAGCAGAGATAGCCCACATACGTTTTCCATTCCTCCACCAATATAACATTGATGTCTGTGTTATCTTTTTCCATCAAATGTCGGTATAGATACCAAAACTTCTTGGAGTAGGAAGTATTACATAATTTGAAAACCTTTCTCCAGTTAGCGTTACTAATACTATGTTGATAGGCCTTCAACCAGTTCTTGTATCTCATGCGGAGAGTGCCTTCCGTTTTCTGTTTTTGTTCAGCATCCAAGTCCCTAGTAGTTTTAATACCCCCGATTTCCGCCATCAGTATCTTTTTTTCATCGTGGATAGTCTGATCATACAAATTAGAGTGTTTCTTCCCCGTGGACTGGGTAACACAAGCTCTTTTAGTAGTCATTATGATCATCCCATCTATATCCTCACTATCAATGGGGAGGCAATTAAACATCTCATCAAGAGATTGTTTTCTTTCCAGTAAATCCTATTCCCCCCGCTGTGGTTCAGATGTTCATGTCTTTTACCAACGGTGTACGTTCTAAGACAATTTACCTTTTTAAATGTGCAACTGAGTACTGAGTGGTCACTTTGAGGCGTGGGAATATGTTCAAATTGCTTCAATTATGTCCTTAATCTCTTGGAGACAAACATATAGACCAAACGGTAGCAAACTATACCATTAGTCCAGGGCGGTTTATGTGCATCTAAATTATCGATATTTAAATAGGAAAGAACACAATTTTGGAGCAGTTCCAGCCATACAATTGCGTTGGCTTTCTTTACCTGTTAAGTGGACATTTTACCACCCCTACACAAAATAGGAGGCATTATCACTTCGAAATCGCCATATAGATCTTCCCATTCATTCTTAACTGTTTTTGCTTTATCGCAATGGGCAATACAATCTCCTACTACCATGATCTCAGCATTTGGGGCCTCCATCAACCATCCCTCAATGGTACCCGTGATCATACCAACAATTGTACCCACATATGCCCCACCGGGATGAGTACACATTGATCATCAATATTTCCTTAAACATACAAGATTTTTAATAGTTCCATAAAGGACAAAGGGTGTGTTGCCAAATGTATTATACCCTGTAATGGTTATCGGGCTCTTAACACTGATACAAAGACCCCCACAGGACGTCCCGCCCCACTGCAGGCTGCTGGATTTACCAAGCCATTGATCAGAATTGTTCCACTCACCCAAGTCTCTTGGAAAGCGAACACATCACAATTATCCACAAAGCATTTATCATCAGTATGTATGAAGGAGCGGAAACCTCTGGTGTTACAGGATATAATTACCAGCTCATCTAGCAGCCCAGATTCTCAATGTTCCTCCAAATATCCCACCTCCGGAGCCCACATATTGCAGTTTCATACCCTTTCCTTTACCAGCTGTTCTTTATGTCTGGTATTTGAAAATCCCACCTGGTGGTATTTTCCACGATTTTATTACATATAACCATTTTGAACTCATTGCTCCACAGAGTCTCTGGTTAGATGCAGATACGATCAACAATCATTGGCATTACAAACTGCACAATTGCCCAGTTTTCCCAACTACCATAATCTGGGAGTATCACCTTCACAATGTCAGTGGATGTAATCCCACATAGTTGGGGGACTTGTGCAGTTCTTCCAGTATCCACTTTCGGGTCAAATGGGGGCTTTCCTCACATGTATTCATTTCAATCATTTTTAGAGATTTGCCCATACTCACATTCTTTTTTTTAATCCGCCTTACATTCATACACACTTGTCCCTGTGTCATTTTTGTTGATACTGTGCATAGCTAATCTCTCCATCTCTCCCATATAGATCTCCCTATCCCTAAGGGAGAGAGTATCCACCATCTTGTTTACAGTTATATTCACATATTCCACACACCCTTCCCCCTGGATCTCGACCTTCGATCTTTCCTCTGGTACCATTTCAATTGCTGCTACATTCGGGTTAGTCTCACTCTCCCTCTCATTCAGCCAATTATCCAACGGTCCTTGCTCATTATTATCAGGCATTTTGGGTGCAATCTTGTTCTTATTTACTTCTTTTAGATCATATCTATTACCCTTTAGCTCACATATTGCATCCTTTTTCCTTGTCTCTGCTAACAAAGCACTATTCGTTCTGCTTTCTGCTTTCCTTCCATTTTTTCCCGGTTTGCACCTCTGCTTTATTCCCTTTTTATAATTGTGTTTCCGACGGGTGAATTTTTTACTTCCATAGATTATGCCTCTGAGATAGTGACCACATTCACACTCTTATCAGCAAATTGCTCTCCACTTTCTACTATTGTGATCATATTTCCACAGTCATCCTCTGTTATTGCTTGGCATAGATCACTCAGATCATCATCCAAATCACACTTTTTACCCGTATCTCCTACAGTCTTAACATGTTTATTATTCTTTGTGAGCCTTGTCACAGATATATTAAGTTCCCGCTGCTCTTTCATAATATTCGAGCCGAGGGCAAACCCAGCATCCAAGGTAGCTGCTATGGCCTCCAGCTTACTTGCTGTGTTCATCGAGCCTTCACACATTTCTTTACTCACATCCCAATAGTTATTTTCGTCCCCAGTATCTGACTCCTCCTGAAACAAGGAAAGGTATTTTAGAGTCACCCTGTGAGGGTCTGGCTGTTCCAAAATAAAGGCTGATAACCTCTATAGTGCTAATGGGCACGATGCAGCTGCAAAATACTGTGGGGAAAAAATGCTAATCCACATAAGATGGTTTAATAGCACACGACTGGCTCCAAAACAGGTTCAGTTCAGTGTCCCACAGCTGGGCGTTTATAAATGAAGTGTGAATGGGATATGAGTGTGGCCACATATTGTTATGAATCTGCTCTTGGATTTCAGACCAGCTGTAGTGGCCATGCTCCTGTCGGATCAGTTTATGTATCAGGTCTGGGTTCAGACCTGAATACACACCTGCAGTTTGTCGGCGAAGGAGCCTGTGAAGTTGGAATTTGATAATGCTCCCCGATTGGCTGGTTAGCAAAGTGTTTGAATGAATGATGCCCTGTGTTTGGAGCTTGGGTTCCATCCACAGCCCCGAAACTCTAAATATACTTGGTCCACATCACTTTTCTGTAGACCCTTGGTGACTCGTCCCTGTCCACAGAAGAAAGCGCTGACCCGGAGAAAAGACGCAAGGCAGCCCTGCTGAAACTTGCACCCTGAAACCTTTCAAAAACCCTTGTCATGACTAAACTCTGCCCAGGACTGCGGAAACTGGCTGCCATCTATCTGGGTGGGACCGAGGCCTGTGCTTGTACCCCTTAACTTGGCATGGCCAGTCTTTTTGAAGGATCAAACCGTCCGCACTCAAGGAAACCTTTTTGACCTTTGCTTTGCATGACACTGCCAACGAAGAAGCAAGATCACTGGAACTAGGATGCACTAGTACCTAACAGTGTGAGACCTGGCTAGGACAACTGAATAAACAACCACACAAGGGACCTGCACACCGAGGAGTACCACTTTATCAGTTCACTGCTGCAGGAGCATTCATACGGTCTTCCGCCACCAGAACTGTTTACAGTACTTTCTCTCCCGTGGCTCCAAGTTGCTCTTGCTCATTCTGAATCTGCAGCTCATCCCAATGCCCCCCTGCCACCCTTCAGACGCCATTTACCCATCATGGCTGCTAGAAGCACACTCCAGCAGCTTCAGACCTTCACACAAGGAAAGCATATGTCCGCTATGAGCAGAAACACCCAAAGATCCCCAACCACAAGTTCTTTGAGAGCTTGACAGCCTTTACGGTGAAGCTTGAAGGAACATCCTGAGCACTGAATAGAACTAATGCTTTTGGTTGGAAAGCAAGTGGTAGAAACTCTTTCGCTTCAATTGCAAAGTTCTTTTTTTAAACTCTTTATTTGTATTTTCAATAAAATCAGTCATTTAACAAACACATGGATACATACATTCATACATTTATGAGTGCACAAACCATTCTAATAACAATTTTGACCAAAATAAGTATTCATAAGAAGAAACTTATCACAAATGATTTTACCATGAATCACCTATATACAATTATCCCTATGTAGGATGAGTAATAAAACAACGAAAATGCATACATACATAGAATGACCATGTAGCTCTTTTTTTTCCTTCCCTTCCTTCCCCTCTTCCATTTTTTTAAATGTAATTTGTTTTTTTATACTCTTTATTTATCAATTTCATGGAATGATAACACACAAATTATAAACATAGGTACAGAAGCAGCAACTTTCTTTTCCATCAAGTCAAATGTTAACCTTGTCAAGAGAGTAGCAAAAGGATACGGCCACTCCCTCTCACAGAGTTACATGTTTCATGGCTAACATAAACCACCAAGCCTATTACTTGTCGTTTATCAGGACAAAAAAATAATACAAGCCACACTACACAACACACATCCCCCCACACACAAATAGCGAACACACACATCTGTATTCTCTCTATGCCTATAATCGCCTCAGTTCTTGCATCCTGACTTTAGAAGAAATCCAACCTCAACCATACATGTTATTAAATGGTCCCCACATCCCCAAATAATCACTCTTTCGTATCTGCTTTTGCATCATGAATTTCTCATGGCTTGACAAAGTCTGTAAATCCAACAACCAACCATCTACTGATGTTTCTTTTCTTGTTTTCCAAACCCTTAAAATTTGCTTTGCTGCAACCACCAGCACTTTGTCAATCCAGACGCTATAACCCTTAGCTATATTGCACCTCCCTGATCTGTAAGGAACTCATGGTGGCAACAGTAAAGACAGACACAACTGATCACAGTTATGGGGTGTTTATAGAACTTTATAATGGGTAGGAAAGGGCAAAGGTGTTACAAGGAAGGGGAAAACGCTTCTCAACCCTCGATGTCCCACTTCCACTCCCTGAAGACCCCTTGCCCAGTTGATCCTCCCCCACTGGTTCACCCCCAGGAACTGGATTCAATAGTGATGGCCATGTTCTGGCCCCCTGGACGACATATCTCAGGTGACTAGCGAGTGAGACACCTTCAAGCTTCTCACATACCCTTCCTCCATACTATGTAGCGCATCTGCTTCACAGGGGAACCGGGACAGGAAATCGACATTCCCCTGGTCTTTTCTTTTCCGGTGTTCCACCGTGAAGCACTAGGGCTGCAGGTCTAGAAAACATTGCATGACACGTGGGTTTGAGTCTTTGCGCTGGCTAATCCAAACTCGGGGAGTATGATCAGTGACTAATGTAAACTTTCTTAAGAGGTAGTATCTCAGGTGGATAATGGGCCACTTGATGGCCAAGGCCTCTAGTTCCAGCTCAGAGTAATTATTTTCACGTGGGAAGAGTTTGCGGCTCGTAAAGAGAATAGGATGTTCTAATCCGTTGCAAACTTGAGATAGGACTGCTCCTAACCAAGTAAGGCAGCCGTCCGTCTGCAATATAAAATCTTTGGAGAAGTCTACTACCTTCAGGATTGGGTTCTTGTCATGGTGCCTGCTCCGAAACCCCTGGATCTGTTGAGCCCACCCCAGTCCCTGTCACCTAGAAGGACTGGTCAGGCCCCAAGGAAGTGCCCCAGAGCCTCATGGACTCTGTCCTGCCGCCATTGGCGCCAGGCTCATGAAATGGGCTGAACTTATGGAACTACTTAATCTGCCTATTGAGGCTGAGCCTTCTGTATATCCAGGGTGTGGCAGAGGGACTACTTTTCCTGAGAGACAGGGTGTGGTAAAGGGACTACTTTACATAGAACTACTTGCAAGGATATTTAAGCCACACCCTATAGGCAGAACACGCTTCGCGTTATTCTGCACTCCTGCAGCGTAACGCTCACCGTGTCTTCTCTGTTCTTGAGTTTCTACAGCCACGCCCGTCTGAGAGTTCTATCCATCGGTGCCTGGAAGAAGAAAAGGAGAAGAACAGGTGTTACTACAGCGACAAAGGCCTTACCTGCATTTCCATCCATCGGTCTTGTCTCCAGCTGGTCATTCGACCGCCGCCCGTGTTGGGAAAGGACTTCTGCGCAGGCTTCCAATACTCACCCAGGATTCTGCATCCCTCCGGAACATTGGAGCGGTTCTTCCAGTCTTCATCTTGGGGCTGCGCCACGCCTGCAAAAAGGGAACAGAAAACAGCAGGTTAGTCGTGCACAATACAAAAACGAACTATTGTTCAGCCATCCAGCGCCACTCATTCGCGCTAATACTCACCTGGAGGCAACCAGTTCAGCATCCTAGGAGAGTCAATTCATCTTCTAACCCTCCATACGAAACCGCATCTGCAAGAACGACAAAACACGTTTAAACCTTGGAACAATAAGACTTTGAGCATCTATACCAAGCTGTCATTGGGATAGAGACTTACCTGATTAATCCAAGTATTCCCGAAACACAGCAACAGACACTCCGGAACAGTGAAGTAACTGTGCCCAGAGAAAGACTGAGCCTACTGTGCCCCTGCTGAAGGTCAAGCAGGACGGAGAGCCAACCTCACCAAACTCAAAGGTGAGCAGGAGAGGAGTCGGGCATTAGGAGGTTGCAGGAAGTGGGACCAATCCAACCCACTCATTAGCTAACATCTTGCTTCAACATTTCCGGCTAACGCCTCCTGGGCAGATAACAGGGGTGAGGACACCATCATACCATCAAAACTACGCCAGTACAGATACCGGTCATACGACTACGTGCTACGCCCCCGTGGAGACCAGGTGAGCGTGACAGAACGCGAAGCCTTCTACAAATTCTCTACCTGGGCGTCATGGAAACCTCAGACAGACCAACTAGCCCAGCTTTTGGGGGAACTCTGGGCCGAGGTACATTCGGCCCGGCAGGAGACCAAAACTTTTAAGGAGGGAATTGATTGTGGCTAAAGATCGTACCGATGAGCTCGCTAAACAATTGCTTCAATCCCAGGTGGGGCAAACGCCGTTACCTGGATTGGGGTCAGCGGTTCCGACCACAACCAGCAATTCAGTTCAAGTGGTCCTTCCAGGAGCTGTACCTTTGGCCCCTCCAGAACGCTTTCAGGAGACCCAAAAATGTATGCGGTTTTCATGAACCAGTGCCGACTACATTTCCTATGTAGGCCAGGGGCCTTTCCAAATGACCAATCAATTGTAGCCTTTGCATTATCTTATCTCAGTGGCAGTGCTGCGGACTGGTCGGTACCTCTAGTCAATCGGAACAATCCCATCTTGCGAGACTTCCAGAGGTTCCAAATGAAGTTGTTTGCCCGTCACTCTCAGGGTCAGGCATTGGATAACGAACTCTTGTCCCTGCGCCAAGGCAATCAAGATCTGTTGACGTACATTGCAACCTTTAATAGACTGATTGGTCAGATGACAAAAGAACAACTCTGTTTTACCGGGACTTAAGAGGGGAGTTGAAGGATGTTTTAGCTCAAGTGGTCAACCCTCCTAGTGATTGTGCGGAGTACATAGATCTGGTGGTTCAGCTGGATCATAGACTACAGAACCGTAAGGCAGATCGAGCTAGAATGGACACTCGGATTTTTGTACGACCAAAGGAGAATGCATCCAAGACTTCCGACTTGGCCGAAGCCATGCAGATTGGAGGAGTGCCAGGGCCGTTGACCAGGGCTGAAAGAGATAGAAGAAGAAAACAATAGTTGTGTTTGTATTGCGGTTCGGCCAGTCACTTCCTTTGAGACTGCCCAGTAAAACCACCCAAGAAGGCAGTCGGGGTTGCCGGCAAAGTGGAAACAGAGCCGGAGTCGGAAAACTTCCTCGCCCGACAAGCGTAGAGGTCCGCTTGTCAAGGGAAAAGAAGGACTCTCAGACCTCCACCTCGTCTTGCCAATGATCCTCATAAATCACCAACAGCCGTCTCAATGCATGCAGTCAGAGCATACATCGAAAGCATTGGAAATTATATGGATCACGATTTGGCTACAAGGATGAATCTTCCTCTGTGCGAAAAGGCAACTACAGATTTAGTCACCACTGTCGATGGAACTGAGATCGCTTCGGGTCCAGTGACGCACTCGACAACAGAAATGACACTTTTGTGCCAAGACGGACATTGGGAAGACATTGTGTATGATCTAATCAAGGCTCCACAATTTCAAATAATTCTGGGAATGCCATGGCTAGAATCACGCAATCCTTGCATCGACTGGCATGCTAAGAGGCTGACCTTCTCAGTCGAATGTGCTTGTACCTGTTACCCTATAAAGGAACCTTTGGTTAAGGAAGTCGCAACTATCATGAATCTGACTAATCCGCTACCTCCAGAATACCAAGACTATCAGGATGTTTCCCAGAAGGACCAAGCAAATGCTCTTCCTCCCCATAGATCATACGATTGTCAGATCGACCTTATCCCTGGCGCACAGATTCCATGTAGCAGAATCTATGCACTTACGGAACCTGAAAATCTGCATTAAAAAAAGTATCTAGACCAATATCTGGCTAACGGCTTTATCCGCCCATCCAAGTTCCCAGCTGCCTCGCCCTTGTTCTTCGTGCCTAAAAAGGAAGGAGACCTTAGGACTTGCATCGATTACCGCACATTAAACCAAGTCACCGTTAAAAACTGTTACCCCTTGCCACTAATTCCTAAACTTTTGGACCAAGTTAAAGATGTGCAAATCTATACCAAGCTAGATCTTAGAGGGGCATATCATCTGGTACGAATAAAAAAAGGGGACGAATGGAAGACCGCCTTCCGCACCAAATACGGATTATTCAAATACCAAGTGATGCCCTTTGGCCTTAGCAACGCCTCAGCAGCGTTCCAGTATTTCATGAATGACGTCCTGCGTGAATTGATTGATGTATGTGTCGTGGTATACATAGACGACATTCTGGTATATTCATCGTCTGAACAGGAACATGTGAAACGCGTCCGTTCAGTTTTGGACAAACTTCGACAACACAGATTGTTCGCAAACCTGGAAAAATGCTTCTTCCATGTTACGGAGGTCGAATTCCTTGGGTTTGTCCTAACCCCACATGGTATACGCATGAATTCACGGAAGGTTGATGCCATTCTCAACTGGCCTTCCCCAACCTCGATTAAAGGAGTTCAGAGTATGCTCGGATTTGCGAACTTCTATCGCCCCTTCATTCCGGGCTTCTCGCAGCTATTACATCCCATTACCTCTCTACTGCGAAAGAACAAATGTTTTCAATGGTCAGAGGCAGCCGAGAAAGCCTTTCAGGACTTAAAGCAAAAATTCATTTCAGCCCCGAACCTGAAACACCCACGTCCAGACTTACCGTACGTGGTCGAGACAGACGCTTCCACTTCGGCAATGGGAGAGGTCCTCTCGCAAAAGGTCCTGAAACGGGTCAACTCCATCCAGTGGCCTTCTGGTCACGGAAATTCACGGCACCAGAATTTAATTATGCCATTACGGATAAGGAACTTCTGGCCATCAAGGCGGCATTAACTTCTGGGAGCAAGACATACTATTACAGTAATCACTGATCACCGCAATCTACAGTACTTGAAGGTGGCAACGGCCCAATCATCCCACCAACTCCGATGGGCATTATTTTTTGCTGAATTTGATTTCGTGATTACTTACCGACCTGGTTGTCGAAATGGCAGGGCAGACGCTCTGTCTCGTATTGGGGTAGAAGAGGAATCCACCAACCCAGACCCAGTGCCCATCATTCCCGGAGAAAAGATCTTAGGAGTGACAACGTCTCTAACCTTAGATGACATCCACAAAGAAATCACACATCTCATGGATACAGACACTCTGAGAGACTGGTCTACCAAAAGTGTTCATCATTCTGTCTCAAACCACTTACCATATTTTCAGGGACGTCTCTACCTACCCAGCAAAGAACTTCAGGAGAGGGTCATCTCGAATTACCATGAATCACTGGTTGAAGGTCATCCTGGGATAGCTAAGAGTGAAGCCAAGATCAAGCAATACTATTGGTGGCCAACATGGCGTAAAGACATCAAGCAATTTGTTTTATCCTGTGGAATATGCGCACAAAACAAGACGTTGAAGAAAAGATCACCAGGTCAACTGCAACCACTGGATATTCCGCCTACGCCTTGGCATATGTTGTCTCTTGATTTTATAACTGACCTTCCTCCTTGTAACGGGTTCAACATAATTTTGGTGGTTGTGGACTTGTTTTCGAAGATGGCTCATTTCATTCCACTGGCGGGCTTTCCCTCAGCTTCAATCTTTGCTAATGAATTCTTAGAGCAGATAGTCCGAATACATGGATTCCCTTCCATCCTAATTTCGGATCGTGGCAGTCAATTTATCTCACGATTTTGGAAAAAGTGTTGTGAATTAGCGCAAATCGATGTAAGACTTTCCACAAGCCACCATCCCCAGACTGATGGTCAAACTGAGAGGACCAACCAGACTCTAGAACAATACCTCAGATATATGTTACATCAAACTGAAAGCAGTTGGAAAGACATTTTATGGATAACCGAGTAAGCCTATAACAATTCCCTCTACTCCAGCATCGGACAGACTCCCGTCTACACCATTTACGGGTTGCATCCACGAACCTCCAATCTTGACTCGCCTCAACCTTTGGAAATGCCAGCAGTAAGAAGTTTGCACACTACTATAACTCAAGCTTTCAAACAAGCAACGGATCAGCTGAAACAAGCCAAGGAAAGATGCAAGAAGTCAGCAGACATCCATAGGACTGAAGCTCCAAAGTATCAAGTCGGAGATGAAGTCTGGCTGGAATCAAATCACATACCAATGAAAGGAACCCGAACCTTCAACCCCAGATACATAGGTCCATACACCATTAAGGCCATCATCAATCCGGTAGCTGTGAAGTTGAATTTACCTTTGCACATGAAAATTCATGCCGTGTTTCATGTCTCACTTCTGAAACCAGTGCAACCAGGAACCCAATTACTGAAACCACCAAAACCGATCATGGTCGATGGGGAAACCAAATTCGAAGTCAAGGATATCCTGGACTCCAAAATCGTCAAATCAAAACTGTTTTATCTAATAGACTGGAAAGGATATGGACCACATGAAAGATCATGGGAACCTAATGAACACATTCATGCACCACGGTTGTTGAAAAGGTTTCATCAGAGTCACCCGAACAAACCAGGACCAAGGGGAGATCCTGCCATTAGGGGGATCTTGGGGGGGGGGGGGGAGGGTGCTGTCATGGTGCATGCTCCGAAACCCCTGGAACTGTTGAGCCCACCCCAGTCCCTGTCACCCAGAAGGACTTGTCAGGCCCCAAGGAAGTGCCCCAGAGCCTCATGGACACAGTCCTGGCGCCATTGGCGCCAGGCTCATGAAATGGGCTGAACTTATGGAACTACTTAATCTGCCTAGTGAGGCTGAGCCTTCTGTATATCCAGGGTGTGGCAGAGGGACTACTTTTCCTGAGAGACAGGGTGTGGTAAAGGGACTACTTTACCTGGAACTACTTGCAAGGCTATTTAAGCCACACCCTGCAAGCAGAACACGCTTCGCGTTATTCTGCACTCCTGCAGCGTAACGCTCACTGTGTCTGCTCTGTTCTTGAGTTTCTACAGCCACGCCTGTCTGAGAGTTCATCCATCGGTGCCTGGAAGAAGAAAAGGAGATGAACAGGTGTTACTGGAGCGACAAAGGCCTTACCTGCAATTCCGTCCATCGGTCTTGTCTCCAGCTGGTCATTCGACCGCCGCCCCTTTTGGGAAAGGACTTCTGTGCAGGCTTCCAATACTCACCCGGGATTCTGCATCCCTCCAGAACTTCGGAGCGGTTCTTCCATTCTTCATCTTGGGGCCGCGCCACGCCTGCAAAAAGGGAACAGAAAACAGCAGGTTAGTCGTGCACAATTCAAAAACGAACTATTGTTCAGCCATCCAGCGCCACTCATCTGCACTAATACTCAGCTGGAGGCAACCAGTTCAGCATCCTAGGAGAGTCAATTCATCTTCTAATCCTCCGTACGAAACCACGTCTGCAAGAAAGACAAAACGCGTTTAAACCTTGGAACAATAAGACTTTGAGCATCTATACCAAGCTGTCATTGGGATAGAGACTTACCTGATCCAAGTATTCCTGAAACACAGCAACAGACACTCCGGAACAGTGAAGTAACTGTGCCCAAAGAAAGACTGAGCCTACTGCGCCCCTGCTGAAGGTCAAGCAGGACGGAGAGCCAACCTCACCAAACTCAAAGGTGAGCAGGAGAGGAGTCGGGCATTAGGAGGTTGCAGGAAGTGGGACCAATCCAACCCACTCATTAGCTAACATCTTGCTTCAACATTGCAGGCTTACGCCTCCTGGGGAGTTAACAGGGGCGAGGACACCATCATACCATCAAAACTACGCCAGTACAGATACTGGTCATACGACTATGTGCTACGCCCCCGTGGAGACCAGGTGAGCATGACAGTTCTGGCACAGAGTTTACTTTAAGGTGTTATAACATATATCATCCTCTTCAGCAGACCAATGAAGTTTCCGGGGTTAAGTGTTCTTGAGTTTATCGGTCAGCCTCACTGTTTTGTTAAAAAAAAAAAACGAGGGCAATATCCTATTAACCTTAGAAAGACTCTCCAGTCCCTTTTAGTTTTGAGTATGGGTGTATGTAGGACGGCTCTCACTTTCTCATGTTGGGGCTGTACGGTCCCGTTCCCTACAAAAAAAACCTAGTATTTTATGGCTAACTTGTGCCTATCTGCATTTATGTTATTTTGCATTCATATAGTGCCTTATATAGCATTGGTATTTAGATGGATTAGCAGTTAGGCCGACTTGTCTGGGGGCTCTCATAATAGTACGGAGGTGGAAAAGGTGGTCTTCCCAGGTTTTACTATAAATGACGATGTCAGAATAGGGGCATAAGATTTTATCCATTAGGCGTTGGAAAGTGGCTGGTGTGCCGTGTAAGCCAAAAGGGAGGACTTTGAGTAGAAACAGTCCTAAGGGTGTTGAAAACGCTGTCTTTTCTTTATCTGGCCCATATACTGGTACCTGCCAGTATCCTTTTGTTAAGTCTAGGTTGGATTGAATGGTGGCTGCTCCGAGTTTATCAATTAGGTCATCGATGCGTGGCATGGGATAGGCATTGAAATCGGATATGGCGTTGACTTGACAGAAGTTTATTCAGAACCTCCAGGAACGGTCAGGTTTATTGACAAACACGATAGGGGAGTACCATGGGCTCGACAAGGGCTCGATAATATTAGCTTGCAGCATTTTGTTTACTTCCTCTACAACTATCTGTTTATGGGCTTCCGGGAGTCTATAGGGTTTTAAATGTACCACTTTTCCCTTAGGTGTCCTAATACAGTGGTAAGTGCCTTTTGATTCTTCCTGGTTTGTCTGAAAATACATCAGGGAAGGATGTGATTACATCTTTTAGATCTTCCTGTTTTTGGGTAAGCAACTCAGGAGGAATTATTTCAAAGCTGTCTATATCTTCTGGAACAAACAAGATCGTACTTTGGCATGGGTGGCTGACAGGTTCTCTTTCCACTCCTTTAGGAGATTCATGTGTTATAAATGGACTTTCGAAGGGATTGTGTCCTCTGGCGTATTCCTCATCTTAGATATCTCCTTCCAGCTCTGCTGGCCTCGGAAAAATTTTTCTCTAGAGGGCGCTGCGCGTCGACGTCTTCCGAGTCGATGTCCTTCGACAGCCGCCGTATCGACGTCGACGTCATCCTGCCTATAAAGGCCGCGCGCAGCATCCGTTGCTTAGTTCCGTTTTTCCGCGCTTACTCAGTGCCTCGGAATACCGTTGCTCAGTTCTTAGTCAGATTAATCCTATTTACCTCGAGTTATTCGATCCGTACTCGATGGCTTCCTCGTCGGAACCGACAACTCCTCGATCCGGCTTCAAGAAATGTCGAGATTGTGGGAAAAAGATGTCGTTGACCGATCCTCACAGAATTTGTCTGTGGTGTTTGGGAGCTGAACACCATTGTTCGGAGTGCGAGGACTGTATGTCCATGACAGCTAAGGCCCTGAAGGAGCGTAGGGGGAAGCTGGAGAAAAGTAAGACTTTTAAAGCTTCTTCTTCGTCGACGAAGTCGAGACATTCGTCTCCTCGTCACCATTCGCACTCCAGGTCTCGGAGTGGATCTCATCACTCCTCGAGATCGAAGCACTCGAAGAGGAGACGTCGAAGATCCCCTTCTCCGTCTTCCTCTTCCTCTGTTTCGCCAAAAAGAATCCCTTGCCCCACGAAACATAGTTCCCGGGCTGAATGGGAGGAATTCCGAAAAAATATGATGAGCGTCTTCGAGAAAGCGGCCTCGACCCCCTCGAAGACTGCCGAGAGCGATGCTCTGGTCGAAAGACCCGAAGGTCAAAAACGCCGCGAGTCGCAGTACCCGGCGAAAGAAACCTCTCGAGGGCGTCTCGAACCCTCGAGCAGGACTATGACCTCCAAACCTTCCTCGAAGGTTCCGTCGACGCCGTCGACGAGGGTTCCGTCGAGGTCGATGTCTTCGACGCCGTTGTCGAAGGGACCTTCGACACACGGGTCTGTGACTCGACGCCAGCTTCGACACCGGCGTCAACGCCAAGAAAAGTCACGGTTACCACACATCCAGTGACTATCCCCAGGCCCTCGACGTCGATGGCTTCGATATTGTAGAGTAGAATTCCAATTCTGTCGAGGTCTTCGAGGCCTCCGCCTCTGTTTTCGACGCCACGCTCGAAGCCTTCGACGTCGGCGTCGACGACATCGACGTTTTCGAGGCCAATAATGACAAGTTCGGCACCCTCTGCCTTGGAAATGGGATTTACTCCCTTTATGAGTTCAGAACAATTGAGAACTATATCCTCAATTTTAGAAGAGGGTGATTTGTCTGAACAGGAAGACACATTTGAGTTACAGGGACCTGTAACCCCAGTTAGAGAGGAATTTTCCTCTGAAGAGCGCAGATTAAAGGATCTTCATGATTCTTTACATGAGGCAAGTGGGTTAGACACTTCCCCTGAGGTGGAGTTTGCTAAACCAGACCCGGGGGAGCATGCTGAAACCCCCTACAGAGCCTTAATGGCTAGGATTACAGAGTTCATGGGGTGGTCTGCACCTTCACAATCTTTCCAACAAGATGACCTCACGGATATTCTTGACAAAGGCCCACAGGAGGATCCTGTGGTGCCTTTTCATAAAGCTCTTCAGAGAAAGATCATGACAAACTGGGAAACCCCAGATGTAGTACCAGCAGTAAATAAAAAACTGTCTACAAAGTACAGGGTATCTTCTACAGACCCAGAGTTTTTGTCTAAACACCCATCCCCAGAAAGTCTGGTGGTACAGGCAGCATCCTCTACTGATGTCAAGACGGCTTATCCTACCGTCCCACAGGACAGGGACGATAAAAAATATGATGCTATGGCAAAGAAAGTCTTTTCAGCATGTAGCATGGCGTTAAAATCTGTTAATGCTACTTGCACCCTTGCTAGGTTCAGCCATACACTTTGGGAGTGTGCTTCTACAGCGGCTGACTGCATCCCGGAGGGAGAAGAAAGGGATGCGTTCCTGAATATTATACAGGACGGTAAAGACGCTATGTGCGAATCCCTCCAGACGGGCATTGATTCGGCTGACAGTATCAGCAGAGCAATGGCGGCAAGTACATCAACCAGGAGATTCGCTTGGTTGAGAAAGTCTGGTTTTGCCCCAGATGTGCAAGCCAGGCTCTTGAACATGCCATTCGATGGCTCTTCTTTGTTCGGGAAAAAGGCGGATGACAGTTTAGAGAAACTGCAAACTTCAAAAGCAGCAGCAAAATCCCTAGGAGCTGCAATCCGTCAGACTCCTTTTCGTCCCACAGGAACCTCTGCGAGGGGCAAGTCCTTTCGCTTCTACTCCGCATTCGGAAGAGGTAGAGGACGACCGGCTCAAAGGGGTCAAAGAAGATCTACCCGAGGTGGACGGGGTAGATATTCAAAAGCCGCAGCAACAGCAGGTGCCTCTTTACCATCGGCATCTGCATCAGCCGCCCCAAAACCACTCTGAGGACTTCCCTCACAGGACACCTGTAGGAGGCAGGTTGACTCAACATCTGACGTCAGATGCTTGGGCATTGGAAACAGTTGCCCAAGGTTACTGCCTGCCTTTCCTACGTATACCTCAGAGTCATCCACTGGGGATCAGCTCTCAGAAAGCTCCAGATCCGCTCCTCTTGCAGGAAATTTGGGACCTGCTAGAGAAAGGTGCCATAGAACCGGTACCTGTAGCGGAGAGGAACAAGGGCTGGTACTCCCCCTACTTTCTCATTCCAAAGAAAGACGGAGGAATGAGACCCATCTTGGACTTACGAGAATTGAACAAATTCCTCAGAAAAGACAAATTCAAGATGGTCACTCTTTCTCAGATCCTCCAGGCCCTTCAGTTCCAGGACTGGTTGGTATCTCTGGACCTTCAGGACGCTTATTTCCATGTGCCTATCCATCTCAAACACAGGAAATACCTGAGGTTCGCAATTGGCAACTCACTATCAATTTCGAGTTCTGCCATTTGGGCTGACCTCCGCCCCGAGGGTCTTCACCAAGTTAATGTCGGTAGTGGCTGCAAGTCTAAGGAGGGAAGGGATTCACGTCTACCCTTACCTGGACGATTGGTTGATCAGGGCTGTTTCTCCGGAACAAGCTCAGATCCAGCTAAATCACGTGTGCCACTTCCTTCACAGACTGGGCTTCTCCCTCAATTTAAAGAAGTCACAAATGATACCATCGCAGAGACTCCAGTTCATAGGAGCGATCCTGGATACTTCCCTGGGAAAAGCCTCGCCACCAGAGGTGAGGGCTCAAGATATTCTACAGATGGTTACCAAGTTCCAGCATGCCCAACGTCTCCCAGCCTTTGACTTTTTGAGGTTGCTAGGCCTCATGGCATCCTGCATTTTCCTAGTGCCAGAGGCTCGCCTGAGAATGAGATCCCTCCAGTGGGCACTGAGGACTCAGTGGTCACAATTCTCAGGGAGAATGACAGATCTTCTTCAGGTTCCCGGCAGGGTGGCTCGAGACCTTCAGTGGTGGGCCTGTCAGGAGAACATTCTGAAAGGAGAACAGTTTTGGCAACCCTGGCCGGAGATAACAGTAGTCACGGATGCCTCACTCACGGGGTGGGGAGCCCACGCCAACGACTTGACCATCAGCGGTCGTTGGTCTCCATCGGAGTCCAGACTACACATCAACCTGTTAGAGCTGAGAGCCATCAGACTTGCGCTGAAGGCGTTTCTGCCAGCTGTACAAGGGAAGAACGTCCTGATAATGACGGACAACACGGTGGCCATGCATTACCTCAACAAAAGAGGTGTAGGATCACTACCCCTGTGCAGAGAGGCGATGCAGCTCTAGTTTTGGGCAATCCAAGAAGGAATCTCTCTATCAGCAGTTCACCTAGCCGGAGAGAAGAACTTGACAGCGGACGCTCTGAGCAGGCAGAACACAGTCTCCCACGAGTGGGAGCTAGCTCAGGAAGTCCTTCAAGAGATCTTCGCCCTTTGGGGAACCCCTCAGGTAGATCTGTTCGCCACCAGCGTCAACAGGAAGTGCGACCTGTTCTGCTCAAGGGAATTTCCCCCGAGAGGAGCTCTGGGAGACGCGTTCATAGTGGACTGGGAGTTTCCGCTTCTGTACGCGTTCCCACCGGTCCCTGTCATTCCTCAAATGATCAGGAGGTTGAGAAGATTCAGGCGAACCATGATCCTAATTGCCCCAGATTGGGCCAGGAGAACGTGGTACCCGGACCTTCTAGACTTGTCCATCTGCCCTCCAATTCGACTTCCACTCAGAGAGAACCTACTCTCACGGAAGGGAGGTCAGGTTCTCCATCCAGACATCAAAACCCTCAACCTTCACGCTTGGCTTCTGAAAGGCTGAGGTACAAGGATTGGGACCTCCCTGATGATGTTATGGAGGTGTTGCTTTCGGCAAGGAGGCCAGCAACAAAGTCTTTATACCGCTGCCGTTGGAACAGATTTTGCAGCTTGTGTAGAAAACAGAATTTCGACCCTTTTTCATGTGGTACACCAATGGTTTTGTCCTTCCTACTATATTTGGAAAATTCAGGCCTTCAAGTTGGCACCATTAAGGGCTATCTCGCAGCGCTATCCATCTTTAAGCGTACTGCGGAAGAACCATCCTATTTCAAATTACCCTTGGTAATACCGTTTCTAAAGGGGTTGACCAATGTTTATCCCCCAAGACCATTCCAAGTTCCCCTATGGGATTTAAACTTAGTACTAACTTTCCTGATGGGTACACCTTTCGAACCTCTCCATTCTTGTTCGTTAAGATTCCTTACCCTTAAAACTGTTTTATTAATAGCACTTACATCTGCTAGAAGGGTGAGTGAATTACAAGCTCTTTCTTGTAAACCCCCTCATACTATATTTCACAAAGACAAAGTTGTCCTGCAAGTGAAGCCTAATTTCCTCCTAAAGGTGGTTTCTGAATTCCATATCACTCAGAAGATTACCCTACCATCTTTCTATCCTCCTCCTCACCCGGGGAAAGAGGAAGAGAGGTTACACAGGCTAGACCCTAGGAGGGCTTTAAGTTTTTACATTAGTAGACTAGCCAGGATAAGACAGGCAGACCAGCTGTTTGTAGGTTACACAGGTCACAAGCTGGGGTTACCAATAACTAAGCAGACCATTTCCAGATGGATCATTCTAGCCATTCATGTTATAAACTGGCAGGGAAGGAGCCCCCTCAAAACCTTAGGGCTCACTCGACCAGAGGTATTGCAGCTTCATCGGCCCTCAAAAGAGGCGTGCCGGTTAAAGACATATGTGCGGCCGCTACATGGTCGTCTGTCCATACCTTTACACGTTTTTACAATCTGGATTCCTCCTCCAGTCAAGAGACTAGGTTTGGAAGGGCTGTACTGCATTCTATTCATCAATAGAAGACAGCGTGAAGTCAGTACTCCCTCCTCCGATAATACAATACTGCTATGGGAGCCGATCTAACATGAGGAATACGTTGGAGGACACAATCCCTTCGAAGAACAAGTTACTTCTTACCTTGTAACGTTCTTTCGACGGGATGTTCCTCCGACGTATTCCTCATCGACCCTCCCATCCATCCCCGCAGTTCTACTTCCCTTGTTGTTGCAGCTTACGCTCCTTCAGGGTGATTGGTTAGTCCAGAAAGTATTATTGTGGGCTACAAAACGGAACTGAGCAACGGACGCTGCGCGCAGCCTTTATAGGCAGGATGACGTCGATGTCGATACGGCGGCTGTCGAAGGACATCGACTCGGAAGACGTTGACGCGCAGCGCCCTCTAGAGAAAAAAATTTCCGAGGCCAGCAGAGCTGGAAGGAGATATCTAAGATGAGGAATACGTCGGAGGAACATCCCGTCGAAAGAACGTTACAAGGTAAGAAGTAACCTGTTCTTCTATTTCAATCCGGTTGGGCTACTTTATAAGTGCAGGTTGCCGTTCGTTCTACTATTTCATACGCCCCATGCCACTTAGAGACCAGCTTGTTTTCTGAGGTGGGTAGTAGGACCAATACTTTTTGTCCTATAGAAAACGAACTTGAGCTTACTTTCTTATCGTAGTTAGATTTTTGTTGACTTTGGGCCTTTTCTGTATGAGTGCCTACTAGATCTCGGACAAGTCTCATGTTCTTGCATTTGGGTAGCGGTTTGCGAGATGGGAATGGGTGTCTCTTCTCGTTCCTCCCAGGTTGCCCGGAGCATGTCCAGGACATTTCTGGGCTCTGCCATTAAGTCATTCAAAAGGGGAAAATCCTGTAGAGGTCTGTGGGGTTTTCCTCACTGCAAATAGTGCCCACTGGACCATTCGGTCCCAGTCTTTCCCGTCTTTATCTACTAGTTTCCGCAGGATCTACTTTAAGGTCTTGTTGAATCTTTCTACCAAGCCATCGGTTTGGTGGTGATACACAGAAGTTCATAAGGTGGTAATATGGAGTAGCTCTTTAACCTGTGTCATGAGCTTGCTCATAAAATTTGAACCCTGATTGGTCACTATTTCCTTGGGAAAGCCAACCCTTGAAAAATATGGTAGGTGTTTAAGGATTTGTTGTGTGGTATTATTTCGCATTGGGAATACTTCGGGGTATCTAGTGGCATAATCAACAATCGATAGGACATACTTGTTGCCTAATTTGGATGTTTCTAGAGGTCCAATAATGTCCATTCCGAATCTTGAAAAAGGTACTTCTTTGATTGGTAAGGGACTCAAAGGGGCAGGCAAGGGACGTGTGTGCCAGTTTTTTGGCAAATTTCACACGTCTGGATAAAGGTCTTTAAATCGGCATAGATACCTGGCCAGTAAAACTTCCCACTGATGTGTGCTTCGGTTTGTCGGTGTCTCCTAAGTGGCCCCCGGTAAGATGCGAGTGTGCGTTCTCCAATACAACCTTTCAGTGGGTCCTGGGGATCACCAACTGTGTCTTTATCAACCCTTCGGTCGACATTTCGCTCCTATACAGCAATCCCTGCTTTAAGAGGAAAAAGGGGCTCCCTTTTCCTATACCTTCTCCTCCGGAATTACCTGTAGGAAGGCCTCAGCAAGAGCAGGATTGTTTCGCTGGGGGAAGGCTAGTTGGACATAGATGGTGGGCTCCTATCCCTTCGTGCCTTCAATGTCAAACGGTTTATCGGCTTCGCTAAAGCCCAATGCACCTCTTTCCATTTAATCTGGTTTGCTTTCTTGAAAGTGAGGAAATAGTGCCTTTTCCGAAATTCCTTGAGCAATTTGATCCCCACGATGTGCTTCAAATGGGACTTCGCAATGATTCTGTAAGAGAACCTTTACATTTCCTCGGAAGTCGGGTCGATGATGCCTGATAAAACGTCTATACCTAACTTCCATGCTAGGCCAGATTTTGGGGCCAACCTGATGTAACACCCTGGAGGGGGTATCAGAACCAAATCGGTAGGAATCATTCCTCCTTTCCCAGGGGGAATGATAGCTTCCCTACTGCTACAAATATCAAAACCTATCAATTCTTTTGTGGCAACAGAAGGGCTAGAAGTTCGATGACTACATTTCTGAAATTGTAGGGTTCCCCAATTTGTTTCAATTGAGTCACATCCCATTGCTGACACCATATGTAAGGAACTCATGGTGGCAACAGTAAAGACAGACACAAGTGATCACAGTTCAAGGATGTTTATTGAACTTTATAATGGGTGAGATAAATGCCTAATCTAAACCTAAATCTAAGATGGGAGCAAGCTACGACCATCATATAATAATAATAAGGCAGTCCTAGTGGTGTCTGGTCAAATAAAAAAGGGCCTATACTAAAAAAAAAATTGACAATCCTTACTAATGAGTTACAAAATGTGTGTTGGATAATGTTCAACAGAAAAGAAAGAAGTGTTCACAAAATGATAAATCAGGATGTATGGCTGGGTCTCCCTTCCCCACGTTTTCAGCACGGGACAAGGCGGGACTTTGGGCACAACAACTCCTGGGCCTTGTCAGCATGAGGTTCACAGTTCCAGTTTAACAATATCAAAACCTTCAGAGGATCTTTCCTGCAAAAAGTCTCTTTCCTTAGAAGGCTTGCTGACTCACAACGACAAACAAACAAAAGCTCTCTCAGTGGTTTTGCACCTTCGCTCATAGGATCTCCCTCCGCCGGACTCTGATTCCCCCTTGCAAAAATGGGCCTCCCTCCATCGGGTTCACTACGGCCTTCTTTAACACAGTTCATGTAATTTTAACACAGTTCATATATTTCTCATTTTCATCAGAAAGCAGGGTTTTCCTTCTCCAAGTTTTCTTTCGGCATCCCTCTGTCGGATTTACACTTGCCTTATTCCACAGTTCACAATGTTCTTGGAAAGCAGGGTTCCCTTCCCCTAGCTTTCTCCTGGCAATGGGTCTGAGACTTTCAATTGTATAAGAGATTTGACGTGACCCTTGTAGGAACACTGACTCCTAATGCCACCCTTTCCTAAGGGCCTTCTGGTTATTGTAGTTTCTAAACAGGTCCTGGTCATAGTGTTTTCAATAACTGCCCATGTGGCACCAGCCCCCTCTGCACCTGGACCTCAACAGGGCTTTCTTTAAAGTTCAAACACATACATAAATTCTTTCTCTTCAAGGTCCTTGCGTTCAAAATGCTGCTACTTGCAACCTTGGGCTCAACACAGTTTGATTCGCTATTAGCTTCCTCTGACTCCCCGGCTGTGCTGAACCCATTGGTTTCTTATATCTCTGGAGTCAAGTATAGTACCACAGTAGCCAACTTGCCTCCCCACCTGCGTTATCAACCCAGGAGGCCCCCGTATACTGTTGATATCTACTGCTGAGCATGCCAGCTGTAACTCCCGTTATTGTGATTTCCTTTTCGGAGGCTTTGCGGATGTGAGTTGAAAAGGGCAAGGGCAGTTCCCCCTTCACCGTCCTTCCAGGTCACTGCTGCCTTTCTTCTCTGTTTAAACTGCCGTTTTTGTGTAGCTGTCTCCTCGTGCGTTCGGCCTTGCTCGAAGTGTGCTTTCATGTTCCGCCTTTTATCCCTGTGGGGAAGGTAAAGGGCCATCAGGTGTGCATGGTTATTGTCAGTTGCCTGGCTCTGCCTGACCCGTGTGCTGGGCCATGTCAGGTAAACGGCTCTGGTGTCAGTACATTTGTCTATTACCGTGTAAGAAAGTGTTTGTGTGGGAAAAGGGGGGGTAGAGCTTCTAAATATTTTACAGGGTAGGAAAGGGGAAAGGTGTTTCAAGGAAGGGGATATTGCATCTCAATCCTCAGTGTCTCACTTCCACTCCCCAAAGACCCCTCGCCTAAGTGATCCTCCCCCCACTGGTCCGCCCCCAGGAACTGGATCCAATAGTGATGGCCATGTCCTGGCCACCTGGACGACAGATCTCTGGGGACTAGCGGGTGAGACACCTTCAGGTTTCTCACAGATCCCACAAGTAAAATCACAGTAAATGATGATCTAGGAAACACCACTCCCAAGATCGTATCTAATCTGTCAAGAACGCCTCCCCAAAAGTCAGTCACTATAGGGCATTCCCACAGCATATGTAGCAATGTGCCTCCCCTTTGACCCCAACCCCAACAAGATTCCTCATTCGTCAAGCCTGTCCCAAACATTCGCTCCGGGGTCCAATATAGACGATACAAAATCCTCTGCCGAATGAGCCGTATATTCAATAAAATTTTCGATTTCATGACCACTCGCAACAAATTATGTTATGTTATGTAAATTGAACTTTTAAAGCGCGCGGTCATCAAAGGTATCTTGTCGCTGAGGTGGAGGTGAGGAGGACAGCCGGAAGAAACCACGTAGAATTAAAATAGCAGGGTCTTCAGAGATTTTCTGAAGGCTAGATGTTTGGATATAGCCTTGATCGTAGGGGGAAGGTTATTCCACGTTTGGGCCGCCGCAATCAAAAAGGCCTGGCCTCCACTGCGTTTGCGGCGGTAAGAGGGGACTACCAGCCGTTCTGCTGAGGAGGAATGCAGCATATGAGCAGGGTGGTAGCGTGCAAACTTAGACTGAAGGTATTCTGCTCCCAGTCCGTGGAGTGCTCGATGAATAATGCACGGTGACTTCAAATCAATTCTTCAACTGACCGGAAGCCAGTGCAAAGCAGGCAGCATTGGGGAAATATGAGCGCCATCGGGAGATCCTATAGCGACACGAGCAGCCAGATTCTGGAGGCACTGAAGCCTCTGGATTAAGCCCTTTGGTTGCACGAGGTACAACGAGTTGCAGTAATCCAAGCGGCTAAGCACCATGGCTGCAACAACTGGAGGATGAAGAGTGGCAGGAAGAAGCGGTAGAACCTTTTTCAAAATCTTAAGATGGAAGTGGCCTGGTTTGCACACAGCAGAGGCCTGGTCGTGCATTGAAAGAGAGGCAGAGAGAATAACACCCAGATTCCTAACCTTTGTCACAGGAACCGGCAGAGAACCAAGAGAAGAGGGCCAGAAAGAGGACACCCAAAGTGAAGGATCATGGGGGTCACCAACCACCAACACCTCTGTCTTGTCACCGTTCAGCTTCAGCCAGTTGCGGCTCATCCACTCGCCTACAGTAGCCAGGCACTGGTGAAAGCACGACGACACCTCCGTAGGGGCTAAATCCAGACGAATTAGAAACTGGGTGTCGTCGGCATAAGAATGGCACCGGATGCCGAGGGAGCAGATGAGACAGATAAGAGGGCAGATGTATATATTGAAGAGAATGGGTGACAAGGCCGAACCCGGTGGTACTCCACAAGTGAGCTTAAAGGAATAGGTCAGAAAAGGAGTAAAAGGGAGCACCTGAGTGCAATCAGACCGAAAAGAAGAGAACCACGAGAGGACCTGGCCTGTAATCCCAATCTGGGACAGGCGGTTTAGCAAAATGGAATGATCGACCGTATGAAAGGCTGCTGAAAGATCCAACAAAATCAGAACCACAACCCCACCAGCATCAACTAGCCTGGCCATGTCATCCAGAACTGATACCAATATGCTTTCCGTACCCCGACCAGGCCTAAAGTCAGATTGGGCGGGATCAACCAGTGTAGATGACTGTAAAAAAGAAGAGAGAAGAGGGGAGACCAAAGATTTCAACAATTTCATAGAAAATGGGAGAAGAGAAATAGGGCGGAAATTGGAGAGGAGAGAAGGGTCTAGTGACGGTTTCCTTAACAAAGGGATAGCTGTAGCAATTTTAAATTCAGCTGGGATTGCTCCTGTCTCGCAGGAGAGATTCACAGATGTAGTAAATTCCGTAAGGATGTCGCCGGCAATTTCTTTATAACTGCTAACGGAATCGCATTGGAGGGAGAGCCAGATTCAATCCGTTGTCCCCCATAACTGTTTCTTCAGAAAATAGATGTAAGGTAGACCATTCTTTAACTATAGTAGAACTACCTGCTAGAACAGAACAAACATCGGAGTTTGAAGGCAGCAAGGATGCTTGAATGGCAGTACAAATGGTATCAATCTTGGATATAAAGAATTGAGCAAGAGAATCCCAGTGTTCCTGAGTGGAACGGAGAACAGGTGTACATTTTCTTGGAAGAGGAAAGAGAGCGAACCACCGAAAAAAAGAGTTTTAGGTAGACAGAGGGCTGACACTACCGGCTGAGTGAAAAACAGTCTTTTTGCTTCACGGATACCCAAAAAGTAGGCAGCGGAACAGGCTTTATCCCATTCCTTAACAGAAATTTCTCTCGGCAGTTACCCTGTCCAGGCCTACCGTAATTTCTCCCATGAAGCAGCACAGGGAGCATCCAAAGGCATCATTTTCAGGGACATTGATCATGTACGAGTCAGCGAATCAAACACCCCACAAGTCATAGGCCTGGCTCTCATTGGCTCATTTAACATCCCCTGCCTCTGTGACTAGAGTTCCCTCCGTATACCTCATAAACTCTTTCTGCCCCAGACCAAACTCGGCTCTTAGATTGTCAAAAGGAATCATCTGTCCATCTCTCCAAACATCACCAATTCTCAAAATCCCTCCTTTCACCCAGCTATGCCAGCACAGGGTTTTGTTCTCCTTCTGCAGCCCTGGGTCGTTCCACAACGAGGCTCCGTAATGAATCCGTAAATTTTCACCACAACCAATAAGTCATGAAACAAGCGCTTCTCTAGTCACCTCAGTAGTGGGCAGATTTGTTGCTAAATTGGGCATCTTCTCCATCGAATACACTTCACTCAGATAATATGGCAAAAATCTCTTCCTTTCTATTGATAGCCAAAGTGGTATGGAATCATATGATAATTTTCAAGATTAGGGTATCCAAATGCTCCATCACGCACTGGGCGAACCAAAATATACAGCAGAATCCTAGGTCTTTTACCCTTCCACCACAAAAAGTTCTGAAAAACATTATCAATATGTTTAAGAGCTTTCTTAGGGAATTTCAGAGGAAGCGTCTGGTTGATATACAGAGACTTTAGTGAAAGCAGCATTTTATTTGCATTAATCTTTGCCCAAACATTGAGCTTCAAGCAATCCCATTTTTGACCACATTAAATTCAAAAATCCTTTTTAGATCTCAAACCACGTGAACTGCCAACTTCTTCACACTAGTGCCTGCCCATTGGCAATTCCACGAAGCCAAGTATTCACGTGAACAAGAGGGACCAAGAGGAAAAACTACCGATTTCTCCCAGTTAATCGTGTGAACTGACAAGAGTCCAACCTCTTCAGACATGTCTTTTAGTCACCCCCCCCTTCATTTTGGTTAGCCAAAACCACAGTCACATCATCCGCATAGCTTAGAACTTTAATTTCTCTATCACCCACCCTTAGGCCCTGAAGACTCGGCCCTTGTCTGATATAAGCCGTCAGAGGTTCCAGTGCCAAGTTGAAAAGAAATGGTGAAAGTGGGGACCCCTGTCTGGTGCCCCTCGATAATGCAAAGGACGTTGAGAGTTCCCCATTCACCGAAACGCTTGCACAAATTGACGAGTGCAAGGCTCCAGTCGCTTTCAAAAATGTGGCCCCAAACCCATTTTATTTAATGTATAATTCAAGAATTTCCAATTAACCTAATCAAATGCTTTTTCTGCATCCATGAAAATCAGCAACATCTCTTCCCCTTCACTGTTTGGAAGCCCCGTCATATCTAAAATGGTTCTAACATTATCATAGCCATGCCTCTCTCGCATGAACCCAACCTGATATTTGTCTATCAAATCACCAATGCATTAATCTAATCTGTTGGTCAAAACGCTGGTAAAGATATCAAGATCTGCATTGAGTAATGAAATCGGCCTACAGTTACAGTATTTTGAATGGTCTCTGCCTGGTTGTGGGATCAGAGTAATCACTGCTTCTTTCATAGATTGACACAATGTTCCCTCTGCTATGAAGCAGTTATATACCTCACATTGGAACAGTGTCAAGTAAAGGCCAAACGTTCTCTAGAACTCGACCGCCAGCCCATCCAAAACGGGAGATTGACCTGTATTCAGCTGGTTAATGGCGAGTAGGATCCCCACCTCGCTAATTCGTTGGTCTAGGACTGCTGCCTTTTCAGCAGACAATCTTAGCAGCTCAACTTTTTTAAAGAAACCTTCAAGGTCAGACTTTGATGGAAAAATTGTTTCAGTATACAAAGTTTCATAGAAACTTCGAAAGCAATCACACATATCTGCCCTTTTCGCCACTATATCACCATGATCTTTTCTACTCTATGAACGTATGAACTTTCAACCATGCCTTTTAGCCTATTAGCCGAAAGCCACCCACCTTTATCCCTCTCCTCCCAGTATTTCTGTTTCGTGTAAAATAACCCTTTCTCTACTTGTAGATCCATCTCACATCTCAGTGCTTCTTTAGCTCTATCCATCTGTATCTTATCCTCCAACTTCCTTGTCGTCTGACATATACTTTGCAACCCGCCAAGGGTACTTTCCAAGCATTTCATCTCATCTAGCCCCGACTTCCTTGCATGAGACGTCAAGTTAATTAGTTCCCCTCGCATAGTCGCCTTGAAACTGTCCCACACTACTGACATATTTGCAGTACCCATACTCTCTTCAAAGAAGAATTTTATAAATGTCTCCATGTGCTTCCCGATCCTCTAGTATATAAGATTTCAATCGCCACCTAGTGAAGGTCCTCCCCATACCACCCATGTCCAATTCAAATGTTAGCATCGAATGGTCTGACAGCCCTCTCTCAAATATGTCAACACTAATAGTCGAGTTTATCACAGGTTATAAAATAGTCAATTCTCGAATACAAATCATGGACTGGTGAAAAAAAGGAGTATTCTCTCTATCCAGAGTGTAAGACTCTCCAAACATCCACCAAATCAAACCCATGAAATAACCTCCCAAATTCTTTAGTAGCTCCGGGTGCAGTATACCTGTAAAAGGCTGAGCGGTGAAAGCAAGGTGGTCCCAACATGATACACGAAGAGCCAAATAATGGACGCACCCAGTTAGGAAATGAGACCAGGAGATGGATTGCAAGTTGAACAAAGTTTTATATAAGGTTGTGTATGCAGAGAACTCTGCTGCCCTGAGAGCGCTCTGCCAAACATTACAAGAACAGTACATTATAAGTCTGGGACATGTCACTACCCTATAGGTGTATACCTTTACTGTGGTATTGGTGGAATACATGGATACATTATAGAAATGTAGGGGTGGGTCCCGTAGGATTGGCTGGTAACTCGGACGATCTGCGGGCAGCACGTGGGTCAGCTGGGCTCGTCTCCGCAGGGTGAAGGTCAGGCGCACAAGATGCTACATCTCTGACCATTCTATCTTAGCATAACAGGATCTGAAGACATGATATAGATGACGGTCATAAAAAGGCTAACATTTCATCAGGGTGCTGTGAAGCTCATTGACAGTATATTGTTAGATTACCCTTTTGTCTAAGGATTCATAAAATACAGTGCCCTGACCCAGGTGCCTGCTTTGGGGTTTTTGATGTACTTGATGCCTCATGATATAGATTGACATATGTTGTTTTTACCACGGATATATAGGGTGAGAGGATTAAAGCTGTGGTGGGCACTTGGTGTGGCCAGTACAAAGGTTTAGATGTATATCTGCATCAAAGAGATGGCGGGTCGGGGGCTCTGTAGGCTCCGATTTGAAAGGTGGGGGTCGAGGAAGCACAGGCAGGTATGTGGAGACAAATGGGCATGCAGGGCAAGATTGCTCGGGTCACAGCTCATAGAAAGTGAAAGTATACTGAATATTTGCAACAATCCACGGCTGGACTTCCGTGAGAAACAGATCTGAGCGGAGCTGACAGGAGGTAGAGGGGGAGGCTGGGATGGCTGTGCGCGGCGCTGGACAGAGGGAGAAGACGGATTTTAGAGATCATTGTGTGGCCTAGCAAAAGATGGTGTTTTAGGGTGGCAGAAAATGGAGTCTGTATGTCTCACCAAATGGTTTTGTTTACTTTCTTGCTTGTTATTAACATGTGATCCAAATCATATACAGAGATAAACAAACATGGGCACGTCTCCCACCATTGGGCAAACACAAGATCCATTTCATGCTGGAATGTCGAGGGGGGTCAGAAGGACCTTTCCTTCCCAACAGCGGATTCATTTGTAATCTAGAACACAGTTAAAATCACCCCCCAAGATAAAGTACTCCTCGTGCATATCACGTATCAAAGAAGAGATAGTAACAAAAAATGCGCCCCCTGCTGAACATGGTCCATAAATAGACCCAATAGTGATTAGATTCCCCAGATAATAGACATCAACAAAGAGAACCCTACCCTCATCATCCATTGCCGCTTTCTCCACAGACATTCCCAGTCCTTTGCAAAACAGAATCCCCACCTCCCTAGATCTAGAGGTATAACAGTTTTAAAGTGTTTTAGTATACCTAGCATTATTTAAAAGATCCTTAGACTCATTCAACATGTGAGTTTCTTGCAAAAGGGCAACGTCTGCTCTGTCCCTCCATATTCTTGACATCACCTTTTTCCTTTTATGTGGACAATTCAGTCCCTTGATATTTCATGTGCATTACGTTTATCCATTCATCAGTGTATACCACTTCTTTACTGGTTTCTAATAAGTGATGTAATTAACAAGTGTGAGGAATACAGCAATTTCTGTAATGTGAAGACCTTTTGAGTGAGGCTTGCATTAACGAATTTGCAAGCCAGTAGTTCAAAGAAACATCTACAACACACATACAACCACCACATCGACAGACTGCACACACAATAACAATAACACAGAAAGGAAAAAAGCATTTTCAATGAAACAACCATAATCAAATTAGGCTGATAAAACTAATATGTAAAATAACCCAATCGTTCTGAACCATTCTCCAAGAGCGACATGCCCTATTTGACAATTTTGCAACTATTATATAAGACTCTGCTCGCCCCACCCAACAAAGCATCAAATGAATGTGTCTGGCCCACTGCATATTGAGTTGCTCCTTTAAGACTTCACTGTACCATTTCAGGAGCACAAGATGAAAAAGAAGAGGAGAAACAAAAATGCATAATTTTATTATCTTCTAGCAACATAAACAGTGTATCACATGGTTAACTGGTGACCAGCAATCAGCGAAGTTACATTCTTGCCAAGACATATATAGATTCTTTTAGCATATCAACTTCATCAGCTCAAGCCGTTCTCTTCCCTTCCAAGAATTATCACGTATATGCACGTTGCTGTAGTTAGAAAGTATTCGCCTAGCGTCGCGCGAGTGACAGTTCATCCTTCAAGTTACATCTGATTCTATTACTGTATATATTAGTTCAACCTCTCCCATTGTGCTGCTGTATCCATCCTGTCAAACATTGCTAACTAGCCCAGCTGCTGAACAACATCACCTACCGAAAATTGATTGAAACCTTTCACAGGGACCATCTGCCCATATCTGCTAGTTCCCCAGTTCACTGGTGATAAATTGCACTGTGCGCCAAAACAGAGAAGTGATCTCCGAGCAAAGCCAGGCATTTCATGCACCTCTTCGGGACGACGCACCGCGGTCACATGGTCTCTTAATTAATCGCAGGGTGCTTTACTCCAAAGCCAGTTTCTGTGTGTCTCCGAGCCACTGAAATAAACACCAAACAAAGCCCTAATGGTTAAGTGACCAAGAACCCATGTTTACCATTCTTTTGTAAAATGTTGACATTAACCTTTTGGACATTAAACATTAAAATGTAAAGAATACACAGATAAAAAGAGTGTTTTGAAGCTTATCTAGATACAGATGGTATTCATTTGGAACCCCTTAAACACATTATCATCTTTTCTTCGGTTTTTGCTCTTTCCTCGAAGGTTTTGCATCAAAGGTAAGTACCATTGAATTTTTTCCATCGAAAAATGTTCCATCTAATTCACATACATTAAATGCAAAGTGTTTATCCATCGAAACCCTTTAATTGAAAAACACTTAAAATTTCTTTGCGTGGAAATTTGATGGAACATAACGTTACAGGGAGCTGGACAGCTCCCAGTAACTTACGATTTTTATTTTTTATTGTCCCCCCCCAACTCCCCTCAACCCCCAGGGGTGGTCCTCCTCTAACCCCCCACACCAACCCCAATTTTCAAAATTGAACCCTTGCCCAGTTCTGAAATCATTAATGTATTTCAGCACTGGACAGCTCCCTGTAACTTGAGATATTTTTTGTTTATTGGGGGGTCTCCCCCCCAGTCTCCCCTCAACACCCATGGTGTCAGGCTTGATTGTGGAAGATGTCAGCAGAAGCTGCTGAACCCCCATAATCCCCTAGAAATGTTACCCTCCAAACTGAATATAGACAGCTAAGATGGGTACAACTCAAAGGGAAAAGGGGAAATGGGATAGAACAACAAAACACCAGGTCCTGTGCTGTGGACTGCTAACCCGTAGAGATGAAATTAAGAAAATTCACTCTTAAGTTTCTACTAATCTTCATACTTGGTAAAAACTTCTTAATATCCATTAAACATTAGTTAAAACCATACCTGGCTTTCCTCTACAGAATGCCCAGAGGAAATCTTTTACTTATCAGCTGGTTCCTGAAAGTAAATTTCAACTTAAACTTCTGGGTTCCTGTGGACTTGGACCAGTTAGTTTGCAATCCTTTCTCTTCCAAGTTAAACAGTGGTTCCCAAATAATTGTAAGTTGATATATGGCAATTTAACAAAGGCGCACCATGTTAATGTAATTGTCTCTTCATCTCACAAAGTATAATGCCTGTATTGTATGTGAGCCATGAGGATGCTTGGTCAAAACAACCACTGTGCGTGTATTTCCTATTTCATTTCCCTTGAACAGTTAGTTGAAGACATAAGTTCTTACCGCGCACGCGCGAAAGAAGAGACGCGTATTGAAAGCCAACGTTAGTATAGATTAATAACTTTACCTCACGCGATAACGCAGTTATGTGAAAACTAATGTTAGTTAATATTAGTGTATTATTTCCGTGCACGCGTGATTGATTGAGTCACGTATGAAACTATTACGTGTACATAGATCAGTTAAAATATTACACGCACGCGCAGAGTCTTGTGCATCAGTGTAATAACTATTTACCTTTCACATGAACAAATTAGCAATCTCAATCCGAAACTTTCACTCGCGCATTCCCCAGAGATCGGGGACAACAAGGTTCATGCTAGTTCTTTGTCGCAATGCTTCTAACGGCCATTAACACTTGACAACTAAACATTTTTTACCATGTCAGGTTTTTTCCAAATAGGAGGAAAAAAACCTCAAATATGATCAGCGGCCGCCAAATCTCTAACACGCTCAATATAAGTCTTTATTTCTAATGTCACAGGGTTTTAGATTGTTGCATAGCAACCATAGTTCTAGTTCTTCAGGCATATTAAAATGAATGCTCCACACTTCAGATCTTCTTATTCTTTAGTAAATAAGTAATTAAACAACTTTTAAATTGCTTCTAAATAACTAATATAAGAGTTAACATATTCCAAGTTGAAGCTTATGTAATTAACTTGGTTCTCAAAAGGGAAAAAATGAGTTCGCTTAGCTTTTTCTTTCAGATAAACTTGACTAGAATTCCAATACTCTTCCTGGATCCTTCCTGCTTCGCCTCACAATGGAATAACTCTAAAAACACAGTCTAAATTTAACTTTGACAGGAACACTAAATTATAAGACCTCTCTCTAGGGCTGCTGACAATGAAAGGCAGTTTAGTATGTTCACTGCCAGCCTTTCATTGACTCCATCCAATTAAAAGGCTTATTGCAAATCTTGCTGAGAGTCACCATCTTGCCTTGGGAAGTTCTCCTTACTCTGAATAACTGGGTTAAGGCTAAACCATTTATTTAAATAAACACTCACACCTACTCTCTTCAGCAAAACATTCTTACATCCCACCAAACGGAACCTGATAGTACTCCCCCTCCTAACGCCCTGTCTCAGGGTCAACTTTAGACGGATTTCTTCTATGAAATTTGGCCACTAACTGTGGAGCATGCACATAAGACTCATTTTCCCAAGTACGCTCCTCTGGCCCAAAACCTTCCCAATCTATGAAATATTGTAATCTACCTCTCACCCTTCTTGAATCAATAATTCTCCTTACAATAAATTCTTCAGAAGAATTTTCTAACACCACAGGTAAAGGGGATTCCAACAACCTAGTCCCCTTATTAACTGGTTTCAAAAGACTAATTTTAAAAGTTGGATGTATTGTTAAGTTACCAGGTAACTGGAAACGTACTGCCACTGGATTGATTACTTTCTCTACTGGAAAAGGCCCCACATATCCTGGACTAAATTTATTTTTACCTTTGATTCGTAGATGCTTAGTAGATAACCAAACCAAATCCCCTACCTCATATTTCAGACCTAAACTTATTTTTCTATCTGCAAATTTCTTGTAACTCTTCTTGCTGTTGCACAACAACCTTTTTACTTTTTCAAGATTATTTTTCATAATCCGTAAGCAATCCTCCACCACTGGACTTTAACAATAGTTGGACAATTCAAACTTTGGATGAAAACCCCTTCCCAAAAAGAACAGGGACATTGAAGTAGAATCTTTACTGCAATTGTTATAGGCAAACTCTGCTAACCAGATTAATTCTACCCATTCCTCATCCACTTGTAGATAACACCTGATACATTTCTCCAACTCCTGATTGACTCTTTCCACCTGACCGTTACTCTCGGGATGATAACCAGAAGATAACCTTATCTCCACTCCCAGTCTCCTGCAGAAAGCCCTCCAAAACTTTGAGATGAACTGGGGACCTCTATCTGAAATAACATTACTGGGAAGAGCATGCAACCTGACTACTTCTTGCAAGAACTTATGTGCCAGACAGTCTGCGGTAACCTCCCCCTCAATAGGTATAAAGTGTGCCTCCTTAGTCAAGAGATCAACCACGAACAAAATTGAGGTGCATCCTTTATCTTTTGGCAGATTGGTAATACAATCCAAAGAGATAGTGTGCCAGGGGCGTGGTGGAACTGACAATGGCTCCAAAAATCCAGACTGCTTCCCCACCTGGTTCTTTGCTTGTGCACACACAATGCAAGTCTTAATGAAATTTAAAGTGTCTTGTCTGATCTTCTCCCACCAAAAGTTTCTTCTCACCAGCTCAAGGGTCTTACGATATCCTGGATGACTTGTCAGCTTTGAATCATGACACTCACTCAACACCCGGTCCCGTAATTCCATTGTAGGTAGATAGACTCTATTTTCATAATAGGGTAGACCTTCTTTTATTCTTGCATCTGTAACAAGGACATGGAATTGCGAATCTCTTCCTCAATTTCACCACAGTTTTGTGTCCCAGCAGAAATAAAACAATTTGGATCAGTCACAGATACTGGTTCACTTACTGTCTTATTCTCACTCCCGGGAAACTGACAAGATAATGCATCTGCTTTTCCATTTAATTTACCCGGTCTACAAAGTCGTAGTCAGCAAAAGATAATGACCACCTAAGTTGTCTTGGAGTGAGGGTCTTTGCAGATTTTAAGAATAACAAATTTCGATCTGTTAAAACAGTCACAGTATATCTTGCACCTTTCAAGAAGTGCCGCCATTCCTCAAAAGCAAACTTAATTGCCAGAAGCTCTTGATCAGAAATTGTATAATTCTGCTCTGCCGGTGAAAACTTCTTAGAGTAGAACGTCACTGGATGTAATTGACCCAAGACTTCATGATGCTGAGAAAGCACAGCTCCCACAGCCAAATTCGAGGCATGTGCTTCCACATAAAATGGTTCAGATGGATCCGGGTGGATCAAAATTGGTCCAGAGATGAACCTCTTCTTCAACTCCTGAAAAGCTTCCTCAGCTTCGGCACTCCACCCAAAATGTACTCCTTTCTTAAGTAAGTTTGTGATAGGTGTTACCAAACGTGGGAATCCTTCAATAAATCTCTGATAAAAGTTTGCAAATCCAAGAAAACTTTGAATTTCCTTAACCTTTGTCAGTAGGCCAATCACGCACTGCTTGTACTTTGTTGGGATTCATTTCAATCCCTTTGGTGAAACAATATATCCCAAAAACTCCACTAACTCAGTGTGGAACTGACTCTTTTCTAACTTTGCAAACAGATGATTCTCCCCGAGCCTTTGCAAAACCTGTCTGAGTTGGACCTTATGTTCTTCTATACTTTGGGAGTAAATTAAAATGTAATCAATATATTCTACCACAGATATATCCAAAAAATCCTGCAACACCTCATTCATAAAAAAACTGGAAGGCTACAGGAGCGTTGCTTAGTCCAAATGGCATAACATGATATTCATAAAGACCAAATCTTAAATGCCGTCTTCCACTCGTCCCCTTCCTGCACTCACACCAAATGATAAGCTCCACGTAAATCAAATTTTGAAAACACCAAAGCTCCTTGAACCTGGTTAAGAATCTCTGAAATAAGAGGGAGAGGATACCGATTCTTGACTGCCACTCTGTTCACTGCCCTATAATCAATATAGGTCCTAAGAGACCCATCAGGTTTTGGTACAAAAATTAGTGGAGATGCTGCTGGAGACTGGGAATGGCGGATAAATCCCTTAGCTAAATTTTCAGCTAGCTACAAATAGCAACCTTCTAGTAAACACATACAAAAAAGAAATACTAAAGTTTAAAAGTACCTCCGCTGAAGTACCAAACCATGTGTGTGTGGGTTGCCGCAGGACTTCTTATGAAAGTACCACAAAAACTATAGACATAACTTACAAAATAGAAGACAATGAAGATTTGAAATGGTTCCAATTAGCTCTTTACCTTATAGCAGAAAACAAATACGACATTACTGACCCCTTAATACTTTGCAATTACTGCACTGCAAAACTTGACAACAACCAAACACCTTCACGTGCTATCGCAAATAACTTGGAATTATTCCCACTACCAAAACCCCTCCAACAACTAAATTTATTTGAGAGCATCATAATTCAAACAGTGCACCCATTTCAAGCAATAATGCGCCTCCAAACAAAAACAGAAAAACAAATTACCTCCCTCTGAATTAGTCAAAGGCATTCATGGCAAAGTAGTTTATTTACCATTAGATCTCAAAGAAAGTGTACACACTCTAGGAGTACAATGGCCAATAGCTCAATCTTTAATTGTCTTAGTAAATGGCGTACCTACAGAAGACAGAAGAATTTGGCAACAACTCATGGACTTACATGAAGTTAGACAAGCCATGCAATATCTAACAAACAACAATGAATACTACAAATAAGTTAATATTGAAGAAAACCTGAGAGAAACCATTTAAATAATTCAAGAGTCACCAGAAACTGGTCAATTTGAACTTCTAAATCCTGCTACAGAATCCAACATTTTAGACCATTATGCAATTCATCCTTTACACTCTAAAGACACTATAGATGATGCACTGGAATTTGACAAGCCAATGGATCTCCAATCAGCATATGGGGAAAAAAGTATAGAAGCACAGGCCTTTCCTCTACTCTTTCCTACTGGAAAAGAAGGAAGGTACGATGATAGACCCACACAGATAACAGCATCAGAATATCGCTCTCTAAGAATGTATTCTGACGACCACAGATTCAGACAAAACGTGGAATACAGATTCCACCTTCTCTTTGATAGTGAACTAGCAACTCTATGCCACGGAGTTGCACACACAATAAAATCAGGTATCCATTTTAAAAATATGTCAGCTACCCAATTACAAAAAGTGCAAGAAAAAGATGAGGTTTTACAGTCAAGTATTACAAATCTTTTAGCAAACATGCGTGGTACAAAAGAATACTGGTTCCGACGTCACAGAGATGTATGCTGTATGATAAGAAACCTTGGCCCACCCACTTGGCTTGTTACATTAAGTTGTGCAGAATATGCATGGGAAGATTTACACGATTTACTACGCATAGCAAAAAAAATAAAACAAACATAGATATAAAAACACCAGAGAACTCTGCTCTCTAGATCATGTAAATGTATCAAGATATTTCTATCGTCGCTTCATTGCTATGCTACACTTTATTTGTAATAAGACTGTTCCTCCGCTCTGAGAAGTTCAACTCTTCTTTTGGAGAAAAGAATACCAAGCCAGAGGAGCACCACACATCCACATTATGGATTAAAGATTCTCCTAAATTTGGTCAGGACAGTGATGCCACTGTTTTGCTTTTCATCCAAAAATATGTCACTTGTGAAATCCCTTCACGAACAACACATGGTGACCTTCATACACAAATTTCAAAGACACAAATGTGGTAAATATTGCCGTCGCAAATATAAAAAAAGGGAAATTCTACACCAAATGCCGCTTTGGTTTCCCTAGACCAGTTTCAGCAACAGGTCAAGTAAACAACTTCATATCTTCAGTCAGACATAGGCCCTCATTACGACCCCGGCGGTAAGTAATGTACATTACCGGCATGGCGCAACTAACGTGTCCGTGCTGGCCTGAAGCCGTAAAAAGCGGCACATTACGACCCATCGGGCATGAGCATTGCGCCATGCCGGTAATGTAAACTGCGCCATGCCGGTAACGCCTCCAAAATGGCACCTACCGGCATCGTATGCCGCGCAAGGTGCACTACCGCCACCCCTCCCACTGATATTAGCGGTGACCGCAATCAGCGGTGACCGCAATTAGCGGTGACCGTAAATGAGCGGAACCGGAAGTTGCGTCATCGCGGCGGAACGGGAAAGAGCATGGCGGCCATCTATAAAAACGCAATCCATTGGCATCCTCTGCAACCAGTGGACATCTGACCCTGAGAACCGGCAGAAAACATCAGCTACATCTACCCTTTGAGAAAATGCCTAAAGTTGTCAAGAAAAGTTGTGATCGCCAGCGGCAGGACCGTTTCAGCAGGGAGGAGCTGAACATGTTGGCGGAGACACTCCAGGAAAACGCCGCTGTAGACTTTTCCACCCAAATGACCAGACCAGCAATTGCACAGAAGAAGGCCATATGGGCCCTAGTTGCACAGCGGGTCAGTGCAGTGGAAACAGCACCCTGCAACGTGAGACAGTGCCGTAAGCGGTGGGATGATCTCCGGCTCCGCGTTAGGAGCATCCTGTCCGCCAACAGGAACATGGGCATGGCAACCGGCGGAGGATCAGAGTCCTCAATAAAATTGCAGCCCTGGGAGGAAATCTGTGCCAGTATAATCGGCATCGAGAGCATTGAGGGGGTAGGAGAAATGGAGAGAGGAGCCCCGACATCAGGCGATGCAGGTAGGTGCCTCAAATCAAGCCATGCAAAAGTCACTGAAGTCCATATTCATGTGAAGCACAATGTTGCCTAATAGTGTTAATGCGATACATCAGCAGAAGACTGCCTACAGCCATTTCTGACCTCCACCCTGTACACATGCAGTATGCACACCCTAACTGTAGGCACCCACATACCTCCATGCTACTTCCACACAAAAGGGAGACAACCTGTATGTCCCAGCCTCCAATGTGCAGCATGTAGTAATCAAAATGATGGCAGTCATCACAATGCCCGCTCAATGTCCGCAGACCCATCAATAACACTTTCCCTCCTTTGCTCCACCACAGGCTCCCATTCCGACCTCGACGAGGAAGACACTACTGCCACCACACCAGCCAAGAAGGCCAGGACCACAGTGCCAGCACACCAACCCTCCACCTCTGCTGTACAGACCAAACCCCCACAGCAGACAAAATATGTGGGAAAAACACAGGACAGGGCACTGACAGGTACCACAGCAAGCAGCACGGTACCAGCAGCAGCAGCAGACATACAACAACTGATGGCCACAGAAGGGACTGTGTCTGCAGGAAGCAGCACAATCGGGGAAATTGCTGCCATTGCAGCTTCCTCTGACAGTGATGCGGGGATTGATGAGGAGATCGTTGTAGGACCCCCCACTGCCCACCCTCATTCCCCCTACTGTCCCAAAGCAGCCAGCATGAAGATGCCACACAGGGGCAATCAGATGTTGAGTCTTGGCCAGGCTCTCCATGCTCAGTGCAAGATGTGCAGGAGGCAAGCAGCCCAATGGAAACACCACTGCCAATATCCATGGCCCAGAAAAATCAACAGTCGTTGGAGGAGATTATCACACGGCAGCACCAACTCTCCTCACTTCTGACTGAGCATGTGGCAGAATGTGGGGGTGCCAGGGCAGGAATGCAGCAATGCGCAGAGACGGTGAAGGCTGCAATACAGTCCTCCACAAAGGACATCTGTGCTGTACTCGCCGCGGTGCGGCACATGCTCTCTGAGCTTGTTCAGTCAATTAGGGACATGCGTCCCAATGAGCAGCCAGGTACCTCCTCCGCTGCAAGTTCACCCCCAAGCAGCCCCGTCCGCCGATCGGGCAGGAACCTGCGGAGCACAGGCAGGGGTGCCCCGGGGCCGGGAGAGGGGGCTGCCAATAGTGGCCGCCCAGTGGAAAAATGCAACATTAGCCACTTCATCACAGGCATCCTCACACCTTTGCAGGGAGTTCAGGGGGGAGTGGGTGTGTTGGGCAGTTCAGGGGGGAGGCGGGAGGGGGGAGAGGGGAGTGGGTGTGTTGGGGAGTTCAGAGGGGAGGGGGGAGAGGGGAGTGGGTGTGTTAAACCAATTCACATTTCCAATACACTTTTCCCTTTTGCACAAATCAAATGTGTGGACATTGCTCATTGCGTATGTGTGGTTTATTGGTGTACAGTCCACAGTGTGCATGTCCCAGACACACACAGTGCCCCAAGTGCCGTCTCCATGTTACACACACCAGCCATGTGTGCTAGAAGCATTGGTTAATTATATTTTAATGCATTTCACGCCCCTCCTGTGCATCGCTGCCTCCCTGAGGTGCTGCCCCATCCCCACCCTCCTCATCCTCATCGTCAGGTGGTTGCAGTTCAGCGTCGGGGGCAGGGCCACATTTCGTCTGATGCACATATTGTGTAGCATGACACATGCCATAACGATCTTTGCAACCTTCTCATGGCGGTACAGGAGTGCCCCACCAGACCTGCTGAGGCAGCGAAAACGTGCCTTCAGTAGGCCGAATGCCTGCTCAATCACCACAAGGGTACGTGTATGTGCACGTTTGAAGTCCTCCTCGTGCTGGTTCTGTGGGTTCCGGACAGGTGTAAGGAGCCACCTCTTCAGGGGATAGCCTGCATCACCTGTATGTGGGCAACAATGTATGTGTCAGTCACGACATCAAATACCAAACATGATGTGCCACCATGGCATGCATTTGACTTTTACTTCGTACCAATTTTACATGCACAAATAGATTCACACTATGTGACCGGTATATGTGTATTGCTCTCATGGACTGTTTCGCATGCCAACAACCAATGTATGCACGGGGGTCAAGTGCCTTGTGAGTGCCCATCCACTGTGTTCATTCATGGCGTTTGTTTTGGTGACCTGGCACGTGTCCTGTGATATCAACGCTCACATTATGGCAACATTGCTGTTAGCCTCATGATGACCCTAATGAGCACTACTGATGTTGATAGCGACATTTTTGGTGCCTTGGTGTCTGTGTAATGGTGTATTGGTGTTTCTGTCCGTCATGTGCCTCCTTTGTGCGCAGTTATGGGGGACAGGCCTTTCAGTTGATGGTATTTGGTGCCGTGCATGTGGGTGCATTACGTTGAAGTCCATGTATCTGAATCGGTACAATGCACTTGCAGATGGTTGTGTCATGGTTGGGACACACCTTCATTCGCATGGTAGGGCTGCTTACATCGGGCATTATGTGTACAGGTGTCAGCTGACGTTTGTGCTGCTTTAGGGTATGAGCTGGCTCCATTGCCTCTGCTACTCGCAGCCAGGTAATGTATGCATCATTCCCCCCCTTTCAGCCAGGTAAAGTATGCATCATTCCCCCCCTTCAGCCAGGTAATGTATGCATCATTCCCCCCCTTTCAGCCAGGTAATGTATGCATCATTCCCCCCCCTTTCAGCCAGGTAAAGTATGCATTGGTACGTCGATCACCTACCCACTTCACATTTCCATGACATGAGACTCACCGAGTAGCCAGGATCTTGGCCCTGCATGTCGCTCCATGTAGCGTGGTATTGTGGAGTTACGCAGGACCATTGAATCATGAGTTGATCCGGGGAATCGGGCACAACAATGTGTGATGATCCTGTTGGAGTCACAGACCATTAGCGCGTCGATTGAGTGAAATAGTTTACGGTTGCGGTACGGTACCTCCATGGCATGTGGGACCACCAATTCCACATGGGTGCAGTCGATGGCACCAATGCAACCAGGTATGCCGGCTAGTGCATGGAAACCCACTTTGGTGTTTGCAATCTCCTGGGCAGACCGTGGTAATGAGATGTGGTCGTCTGTGTGCTTGAGGAGGGCATCAAGCACTTGGATCAGTGTACGTGAGAATAATGGTTGTGAAATGCCATGCAAGTGCCCCACTGTGTGCTGGTAGATGCCTGTGGCCAGGAAGTGGAGCACGGACACTACCTTCAGTAGGGGTGGGATGGCGGTGGGTGTTTCTATCATGCTGACGATGTCGTTGTGTATCATGTCCACGATGGTGGTGATGGTGTCCCGGTCCAAACGGTACAGGGTGTGGATCTGCTCAGCATTGAGGTTGAATGGACTGGCTCTGATGCCTGGGATTGGGGGCTGCCTGCGTGGTGGCACTGGCTGTGCTGCTGGGGCTTGCTGACCCTGCCTTGCCCTCCTTCTCCTCCTGCGTCTCCTCTGTGCTGCCTGTTGTTGTTGTAGTTTTAGCACTTGCATTGCAATCAGGTCCTCCAGCCCCAACATTGCTAGTCCTATTGGAATCATTGTGGAGTGTCACTGGGTGTGGGAAGGGGTGGGGTGTGCTCTTTTTGTACTTGGTGAGTCTGTATTGCCTCCACCTGTGCTGATTCTGTGCACCTGTGGCAGCTGGATACACTACACATGGCCATTTACGGTTGGTTCGCGATGGCGGAATTAGCACCATGGCGGTAAGGTACTTAACGGCCTCTGTGATGGTGTTAAGTGCATTTCCGCTTGGTTCGTGATTCGCGTACCTTTGCGCAATGCCGGTATTTACAGCATGGAAGGTCGCGTGCACGCGACCTTGGTGCAGTTAGCGGCACTGTTAACTACGATGCCGCTAATAGCACTTTCACGGGTCATAATCGGACCTAGCGGAAAACGATGCCGGTATTCATTTACCGGCATCGTTTTTCGCTTACCGCCGGGGTCGTAATGAGGGCCATAGTGTCAAAGGTAAATCACCTAAGAACACATATTACATAAAAAGAACAGAAGAATCAAAATACATCAATGATTACAATGCAATCATTGCCCTCCTATGGAATGCAAACATAGATGTGCACCACTGCAGTTGCACGATATATCACAGCCTACTTAAGCAAAGCAGAGAAAACAGAGCTTCAGGACCTCCGGGATCATCTGACAAAACACTATCACAGAAATTGTACAGTTTAGGCATAAAAATGCTCTCTCATAGAGAATGTGGCTGCTATGAAGCTGCAGACCGTTTAACCGGTACTGCCTTGTATGGAAAATCTGACAATATAGTATGGCTAAGTCTTGGTCCTGCTAAATGTAGAAAAAGAGTTCTCAAATCATATGAGGACAGAGAAACAATAGCCAAAAATTATCCCAACAGCCAAGACATTTTGAAAAACAATTTACTAGACACATACTACCCAAACTGGAGTACCACTTTGGACACCAAGTGTCTCTACCACGTAGCCCAAAACTTCACACACAAAAATGTTAAACCAGATTAATAGAAAGGTAGATACATAGTGGTATGTACTGTGAAGGCAGCTTAGTGAAACTTACCAAACGCAGCTTAATTAATCATATCAAATTGTCATTAAAAACTCCTCAACATAAAGAACTGTATTATATGAGCCTGATGCAACTTTTTAAACCATGGAGAAAAGAAGAAGAGTTACTGAATACCTATGACGCCTATGAAGACGCTTTCAAAGCAAATAGCACTATAACAGACGTAAACTTTACACAGTACCAAACAATGTTGCACAATGAACAGCAACACGAAGAAGAACTCCAGGCCCAACTATAAGTGGACACGCCTGACAGTAGTCAACCTTCTGCAACAGGAAGCCAAGAACCACTTGGACAGCCACTAATGGCAAATGAGGCAGAATTAGCCATGATAGAAGTAGAAAACACCATGGGCCTCATTACGAGTCCGGCGGTAACCGAGGCAGTAAAACCGCCTTGTTACCGCCGGACTCGTATTACCATTCCGCCTCCGTCATTCCCGGAATTACCGGGGCATTACAACCCCGGTTTCCCGGGAATCACGGAGGCGGAATGGTGTTAATCCCCATTCCCATTGAGTCCTACGGGACTCAATTGGGATCATGGAAACACCGGCAGCATCTCATGATGCTGCCGGTGTTTCCTCGTCCGCCTGCTGGCGGGCGGTGTTAAACCCGCCAGGTCAAACCTGGCGGGAACATCACCTCCCGCCTGCAGGAGTCGGGATCAGGCGGTCCGGAAACAACGGTGGCGGCGGGTTTACCGCCACCGTTATTTCCGGACCGCCTGATTTGTAATGAGGCCCCATGTGTCAGTATGAACAAGCTACAGAAGACTTCGCTGTACTAAAATCACAACTGAAAAATGAGCAGCGTAGCATTTTCCAAGAAATAACAAAACAAATTGAACATGGTGTGGAACATGAAAATAAAAACTGTACCTGCCAAGACTACAAACCTATACTGCTATACGTTAGTGGTGAAGCTGGTTCAGGCAAAACATTCTTAATCAAAATCATCAGCAAGTTCCTTCAACAATTGACAAACAACAAACTGTCAGCTGTTGTAACTGCCCCACATGTTTAGCTGCCTACAACACAGTTGGTGCCACTTTACACCTATTACTACTCCTTCCAGTAGAACACCAAAACAAATTAGACTATTACAAACTTTCCACAGAAACTGCAGTGGAACTACGCAGAGTTTTCAGACAAATGAAAATGCTGCTAATAGATGAGGTGAGCATGGTCTCCAACCGAAAGTTGGCTTTGATTCACCTCAGATTACAAGAGGTACTCAAGACAGACTACAAACAGCTCTTTGGAGGAAAACACATTATTGTTTTCAGAGATCGTCTTCAATTGACACCAGTGAAAGCTGAACCAATTTTTAAAACCTTAGGGCACACACTGTGCCGTAAAACTCTTGGCAGCATAGGATGTGTCAACCTTTGGCAACATTTCCAATACAGAGAATTAACAGAAAACATGCGCCAGTCTGCGTACCTCACATACGCCAACATTTTCAAAAGTATGGAGTTGGTATACTATCTCAAGAAGCACAAGCAATATTAAAAACCAGGCACATCCATGCACTCTATGGCCATAGTTCATGTGCTACTGATGTCACGGAACAATTAGCAGACAAAAATGGCAATTGTATGTCCTTGATGCCAACTCTTGCAAGCTGTTCAAAATTCAATGTTGAAAAAAGAAATGCAATCAATAATTGAAATTTGCTCCACAGATAAACTGGATGTACATTGTATGACACTACCCATGTGTCAAAAAGCCACAACAAGACTAAATACCCTCGAAAACTCTATCTCCAACACAGCTGGTGCGGAGAAAATATGAAAATTATCTTTAAACTGTAGAGTAATGCTTAAACGTAACCTTGACGTGGAGCAAGGACTAGTTAATGGAACACTTGGTACAGTTGTCTTTCAAACATACCCATGTGACAACAACATTCAATTTGTCAATATTCTCTTAGACAAACTATCAGAAGTTAAAAGGATAGGACGCTCAACAGCCCGCTTCCTTCTTTTCAAAGACATGTATGTACGCAGAGAACAATTTTCTCTAACTCTAGCATACGCAGTTACCATTCACAAATCACAAGGTCTTACCCTAGATAAAGCATTAATAGATATTGGTAGCACAGTCTTTAAAGAAGGCATGGGCTATGTAGCACTATCACGCTTACGTACACTTGACGGGCTATTTCTAATCAACTTTGATGCAAGAAAAGTAAATGCAGATATTCCTTGCATTCTACAATACAATAGGCTGTGTTCACTCCACACCCCCATCTAAAAACCTATCCTGTTCCACAAAAAGCAAAACGTTGTAAAAGAAAACTACTTCAAACTGAAACGAAACAGGATATCACTACAATTCCTCCTAAGAAAAAGAAGACACTAATACTTCATCAAGTACCACAACAAAAGAAGAATATACTGGTCAAAGTAACTCAACTACTTCTTCAAAGAAGCAACACACACTCGGAACAAATGACTTCAACACAGAACTGTCAGGTCCATTCAAATGTTCAAATATAACTGCTACGCAAATGTAGCAATAAATGTTCTATTCCAATTGCCACTAATTATTCAGAACATTTACTAACACAGTACAGACCAAATGTGTTTGCAAATGTTAGTCCTTCATAGAAATGCAACCAACAATCCTGACAACACTTACAGTGTTCATGGAATAAGACAGGAATTGGACTACTGTGCTGGAATTGTCAAATTCACTATAAACTCACAAGAAGATCCACAAGAATTTCTAATGTAATTACTACAAGTACTGGAAAACAAAAACATACCTATAATGAAATCTTTCAGATTTCATAAATGTGGAAACATACATGCACTCTCTGCAACCATGTGGCACAAGAAGATGTCCCTAATGAACGCTTTGTATATGTATCCATACCTACCTGTGTATCCATTCCATTTCAGCAACTTGTACAAAATGCAAACCATGGCAGATTATGTAGTACCTGCAATTCAGATAATCGCTCCACCTTACAAATACAGACACATAGTAAATACGTAATAGTAATACTTTTACGTTACAATGCAGATGGTACCAAAAACAACTGTAAGCTGACGGGATTCACACATGGTCAAGTATCACTGGGCAAGAAAACCTTCACAATAATAGGTATAATTTACCACGCAGGAGCCATAACCAATGAAGGTCACTACACTGCATATATAAAAAAGAATTGTGGATGGTTCAAATGTAATGATAGTACCATTACTCTAAAGCAGAGATTGCCAGCAAATCTTGTAAACGTTTACTTAATATTCTTAAAACCAAAATGTAATACGTAATCTGTGTATGAACATAAGCAAAACTTCAACTTCAAAACTGTGCACAGTTGGAGTACGCCAACAGGTATCTAACTGCCCCAAGATTCTGCAACAAGCAAACACATACATAAATACCACTAAAATCAAACAAGGAATATACAGTTAGAATACGCCAACAGGTATCTAACTGCCCCAAAAAATCTAAAACAAATAAACAAATACTACTAAAATCAAACAAAAAATATACAGTTAGAATACACCAACAGGTACCTAATTGCCCCAAAAAATCTGCAAAAACCCAGCAGATAGATGAATAGCATAAAAGTAGAAATAAAGAATTAGAATATGCCAACAGGTATCTAATTGCCCCAAAAATCTGCAACAAGCCAAAGATAGAAGATTAGCCAAAAACAATAAACACTGAAAACAATGAAAGAAATATATTGTACCACAACATAGAAGTTTTTTTTTTATCCAGCATGGATTTTTTTTCTCCCACAGACCCAATGATTTAGAAAACAAACACAGAAACTGAGCAAATTGCACAGTACACTGGTTTGAACTATAGTACTTGTAAAGTACTAAATATGAGGGTAAATAAAATACAGAAATGTCTATTATGCAATGCAATAACTCATTGTGAACCACCTGCTCTAACATATGATCTTTTCTTTTATCACAGAGATCGAAAAAGTACGTCTGGTCCAGTTACCCATGTCATGATAAAACTGCATACAGCCACAAACAACTCAACCAGTAAGTATACAATAAATAAACTCACAAACACTGCACTCCTTGCTACAAACTCCACAATATTAACTGCGTAGCCTAGCCAAAACTTGACTTAATAACTGTACAAGTGAAAAATTACACAAACTTTTGGGTTCTGGATATTTGATGGGTGTTTGATTCTATGGGTGGGTTATGCTGCGGTGGTTGTGGCCAGGGCCTAGACTCTTCGGCCATGCACCCAAGACTCTAGGCCCTGGCCACAACCACCGCAGCATAACACACCTATAATACCAAACATTTTGACTGTGGTATGTAAGCTGCTTATAGGGGATATTAATTACAATCAATCCTCTACTAACAACCCAAAACCAACATCATGATAAAGTAAAATAGGCAATAGTGCATTTATTATGTCCGCTGACAACCGCGACGACCACGGACATGGCGAACACATCAAGAGCACCTGCCACCTTAACAAATACAGTATTAGACCCATTCCTTACTCCCCAACCCTCCCCAACCCTCCCCAAGCACTTCTGCACACAAACACACTCCCCAAAATTGCATTTTGCCTTTGTGCGCCGCAGCGATGTCGGCAGATCCAAGATGGCGGGCGAATCAAAACAATGTGACGCACCTCACGCCTCATCGCCTCATCCCAGCCAATCGGAGAACACGTTGCGTGTCCGCGGACATGACGCAAGCCGATTAGCCAATCGGTGTCCTGTCCGCGGAGCGAACAGGGAAGTGTGTCCGCGGAACGGACAGATATTACTATTTTATTTGCCTTACGTTTTGGCCATTTAAAAAAAAACAAACTACTGGACGGATTTACACCAAATTCACAAAAGCACGCTTCCGGGACTAAGCCACCGCTCCTGTCGCAAATTTGGTGGAAATCCGTCAATGGTTTGAGCTGCAGGCATGCGCAAACGTTTTTTCCCAAGTTTTTTCCCAGGGAAAAAATACATTTTTGGATCCCCCCTATAACTTTGCCCCCCCTGGACCAAACCTCACATAAATTTGCAATACCATTCAGAGCGAGCCATATACCTGTTTTGCAAAGTTTGGCCATGATTCGTCCAGGGGGAGCAAAGTTATAAGCCGCCCAAAAAGTGCTCTTCCTATAGGATTAGCAACTTAACCATAACCTCACAGCCACTACTGTGGGCTGTGTAATATATTTCTTAGGCTTGTGCAAACTGCTTAGATCACATGCTGTGCATATGCCGACATCTAGTGGAAGCTGCAGAGTATTACATTTGTTGTTTCTGAACTCGAAAAGGGACGTCAACTGTGCGTGCCAGTAATACTATCCCTAGTGTGACGTTCACTGTACCCATGATCCCTCACGTGTCAAGCTCCCTCATTTTTTTCCCCCGCCATTCTAGACGGACGCGTATTGCGGAGTTCCTCTTTCGGCATGTGTGTATATATTTCTGAGGCTTGTGAAATCTGCTTAGATCACATGCTGTGCATAGGCCGACATCTAGTGGAAGCTGCGGAGTATTACAGTTTGTTTTTCGAATCTCGAAAAGGGGCATCGAACTAGGGCGTGCGAGTAATACTATCCCTAGTGTGACATCCACTGTACCCATGATCCCTTACGCGTGTAGGACCCTCTGATTGTTTTTTTCCGCCATTCTTGTCGGAAGCATAATCGCAGAGTTCCCTGGCATTTAGCCATTTATCATAGAATTATCAAAAAATCCCCGTTCTCCAAGCCCACGTCGAAGATGGATGTTGGTACTTGACGGACTTTGGGCCTTGGAAGGCCTCTGGCCTCTGGCCTCGGCCCGGGCCTTGGAGGGCCTCTGGCCTCGGCCCTGTGGGGGCTGGACGGACATACACACACACACACACACACTCGTTTCCTACTTATACCCGCCCGCTGCCAGATATTGAAATATGGAGAGTACGCCATTTAAATTCTGCCCGAAGTGCAACCGTAAGTTCCCCTGGGTAGATAAAAATAACACCTGTAACCTGTATCTTCCAAGGGACCACCCAGAGGCAAATTGTAGAGCTTGTAAGCTCTTCAAAGCCAAGACACTTAAGGACCGCTCAACCAAGCGCTGGGCCCACTACACCCGGCAACTCGAGGCCATGGATGCAGTAGGTTCCTTCAGCGATGGCAGCAACGCTGCTGTATCGGACGGCGAGGGCACAGGGGTGTCGTCAGGCACCCAAGCACAAGCCCCTGACCTCAAGAGGACTGACTGGCAGGTCAGTTATGGGGGCAACACCCAGTGGCAAGAGCGCTACCCACACCTCTTCCACCAAACACACTAACCCCACCCGAGATTCGACACGCGTGTCGAGTGATCAGCATAAGAAGGCACAGAGAGAACGGTCCGCCGAATCGGTGTCCTCTGGGCGTTCCAGGGTACGGTCGCCCCATGGCACACAGCAACCGTCAACGATTGCTAAGAGTGCCACATTACCTAAAGTCATGGAGGTATGGTCGTCAGAAGACAAACCCGACCCCTACCCCCAGGCAGCACTTTAGATGGCTACTCCGGTAGTTCGTTCGACGTCTGCTTCCGAGATTCAGCGCCCCGAATCTTGTGATACCTCCTCCGAATCTCGACGCCAACCGTCAAAAGATTCAGTAAAGTCCAAGGGGTCAGGAAAACACTCCTCTACACATGGGAAAGGGGAAAAACAACATAAGAAAGCCTCTCAACACCAGGTTCAGAAGGAGAAACACAAACAGCCCAAATCTTTAGAAAAGTCCAAGGCCCCGACCCCATCACTAGGCCAAAAATAGTCCCTCCCACTCCTCAGGATATGGGCATGGTTGAGGAACCACAGCAGGAAAGGGTTATTCCTAGTTCCAAGGAATGGAACTCTGAGGACGTTGTCAGAGTAAAGAGGAGAATGCCTTTTTGTAGATTTCTACGAAAAGGACCCTAATTACTTCCAAAGCTTTCACAGTACCCCTGCTACCTCTGCCCCTTTGGGATCCAAAGACCCTCAACCTCCAACTAAGAGACTCCGTACTGAGACTCCAGTTCAGTGGCTGATTTCAGACCCTTTCAGTGTTGAACCTTACCAGCTGTATGGTGAGGATTCGGAAGTACAAATGCTAGACGACCAGATCGGGGTTGATTACTATGGAGATGATGAGGACCAGGAAGAGGAGGAGGAAGACAAAGACTAGGACGAGGCGGAAGCCTATAGTCTTGACTCCCCTATTCCCAAGGACCCCCCTGTGAATGACTCGCCTGTTGACAGTCAGCCTTTGCTTAATGAAGTTTTAGCCAATGCGGCAGCCCATTTCCAAATTGACACTCGGGGTGCCCAAGAAGAGAGAGATTTTGCAGACCAAATTCTAAGGTATTAAAGATCCATTGCTCAGGCTATCCCCATTCTAAAATCTATTCAACGCAGAATCGATCCTTCTCTGGTGACCCCAAATCTTACTCGGACAGTTAACCCATGAGTAGAAAAGTTATTCGCTCCCTTGCGACCTACTGTACATAAGGGGTCAGCTAAAACTCGACTCATTAGTGGTTACAATCACCAGAAAAAGAGCGGGAACACCACTAGCATCTTCGGAAGCTCCCCCAGACAAAGAGAGCAAGAGAATATATGCTCTAGGTAGGAAGGTCGCTTCCACATCGGCATACCAAGCGTGCATTGCCAATACCACCACTCTGCTAGCAAGCTACATCTGCCACCAATGGGAACAGGTAGCTGCCCTCATTGCCTCCGCACTGGAACCTCTAAAGAGCCAGTTTGCCCAGATTGCGTCGGAAGGAAGATCAGTGTCCGGATGCATTCTCAAGGCTAACTTCGATGCAGCAGACAATGCAGGGAGGCTGATAGCAGAAAGCACAGTAATTAAAAGACACGCTTGGCTAAGGCAGTCAGGGTTTAAACCCTAGACCCAAGCCACTCCCATAGACATGCTGGTATAACCGAATGTCCTGTTTGGGAAAGCAGTGGAGGAAACGCTGAAGACGGCTAAGGACGAATATGACACCCTAAAGTCCCTTGGTCAATTAACAAATAAGCCAACAAACCAGCGGGGAAATAACAATTTCGTTGCTTTCGCGGCCAAAACTCCCAGATAGGCTCCTATTACTACCAGAACCAAGGAACCTCGTGGGGCGGCAACCAACAGGTTACCCAGGGTTTCGGCAGAGGTCAAAAGAGGGGCCGCGGTAGGGGGAGAGGCAGTCCAGGTAGAGGCGCTATGCCTCCCAATTAAAAACAGTGACGTTCCGCTCCGGGTCCCTTCCCATGCATCCCAAGTAGGGGGGTGCATTTCTATCTTCACCCACTCATGGGAAGGGATCACTTCGGACAGATGGATGCTGTCCACCGTGTCCGCGGGATACTGTATAGAACTACTGCAACGGCCCCGCGACCATCCTCCAAGACAGAAGATACACTCCTTGGAGCACCAAAGAATCCTCCTCGAGGAGATCGTCATTCTTCTTGCAGAGGACGCAATAGAACTCGTCCCGGGCAACCAGGTAAACAAGGGTATTTATTCAACTTACTTCCTTGTGCCAAAAAAAGACCTAACGATGCGCCCAGTATTAGACTTACACCCTGCAAACAAGTGTGTCAAGCCACAAAAATTTTTCATGACTACACTTCAGGAAGTAATTCCCCTACTAAAAAGAGGAGATTACATGGCAACATTGGATATCAAAGATGCTTATTTTCATATTTCCATGCTCCCAGCGCACAGAAGATTCTTGCGTTTCAAGGTAGACAGCCAGCACTACCAGATCAAGGTGCTGCCCTTAGGTATAGCCTCGGCTCCAAGGGTATTCACCAAGGTACTGGCGGTGGTGGCGGCGCACCTATGCACGGAGGCAATTCCAGTGTACCCTTAGCTGGACGACAAGCTCATCACAGGGGAAACCCCCGTAATTTGCAGATTCAACATTCAAAGAACAATCAACCTCCTCATCCAATTGGGCTTCTCAATCAACGAGAAAAAAATCAAGCCTGGTGCCAAGCACCTCCAAACAGTTCCTAGGAGCTGTCCTAGACACCAAAGAGGGGCTGGCCTTTCCATCAGAGGAAAGAATTCGGAATCTGTTACTGCAAATTCCTCAATATCAGTCCGGTCGCCAGATAAGGGTGCGCAAAGCAATGTGTTTGCTAGGCATAATGGCATCATGCATTTACCTGGTTCCCCGCGCGCCCCTGCGCATGCGACCCATGCAGGAATGGTTGGTGAAACAGTGGTCTCAGGCAAGTGGTCAGTGGGACGATCTAGTGGTCGTTTCGCCAACACTAGTACAGAGTCTTCGCTGGTGGACAAGATAAAATCTTTCAAAGGGGAAACCCTTTTACGATCCAGAAATACAGGCCGTAGTCACAACAGATGCGTCCCAGTCGGAGTGGGGAGCACACCTCCTTCACCACACAGCTCAGCGTCTCTGGTCTCACACAGGAATCGCATCAACCTGCTAGAACTTCTGGCAGTCTTCAGAGCGCTTTGGGCATTCGAACCCCACCTATCCAACCTGTCAGTGCAGATCCTGTCAGACAGCACAACGGCAATGTTTTACATAAACAAACAAGGGGGCACTCGTTCGCCAAATCTGTCCAGGCGTGCCCAGAAAATTTGGATATGGGCACTCAGACGAACATTTACCTGTCGTCTCAACATGTTCCCGGGGATCTCAATTCACTAGCGGACACTTTGAGCAGAGATCCCCTCCCAGAAGAACCCAAATGGCATCTACATGAAGAAGTCGTAGAAGATCGCTTCTCTCAGTGGGGTTTCGCCACTATAAACCTATTTGCCACAAGCGAAAACGGATGATGCCCAGAATTCGTATCCAGGTTCCCCCAGCCAGGCTCCAAGGGGAACGCTCTATGGATGAATTGGTCAGGGATGTTTGCCTACGCTTTTCCACCAACACCTCTGATGAGGAAGGTGGTCAACAAGATACACAGGGAATCGATGACGCTCATCCTGTTTGCTCCTTTGTGGGTGAGACAACCATGGTTCCCATACCTATGCAGACTGTGCAGTGTGCGACCCTATCAGACTGCTGTGCTGGTACAACCTACTCTCCCAGCACGAAGGACAAACAGTGCATCCTCAACCGAACTCGTTGAACTTGGCAGCATGGCTCCTGAAGTCATAGAGTTCGTCCATCTCAGTTTACCCCAGAGATGTATGGATATCTTAAAAGAATCAAGGAAACCTAGCACAAGGCAGTTATTTTGATAAATGGAAAATATTTGTTATTTGGTGCCAGAATCAACAAATCAACCTAATTGATTCCACTCCTTCCAATATTGTCACCTACATGCTCCACCTTCTGGACGCAGGATTGGTATTTAATTCACTCAAGGTACCCCTGGCGGCGCTGTCAGCCTACACTACCTCCCATAACAAGGTGTCATGGTGGAAAGTGCCAGTTGTGAAAGCCTTTATGGAAGGGGTCAAGCAACTCCACCCTCCAATTTCTAACCCACCACCAGGGTGGGGCCTTAATGTGGTGCTTGCTAAACTCATGGGCCCCCCTTTTGAACCCATGCATAAAGCTAGTCTCAAACACCTGACTTATAAAACTGCCTTCTTAGTAGCCATTACATCCATAAGAAGGGTCAGTGAAATTCAAGCTCTGTCAGTGCAGGATCCTTTCTTTACTGTCCATAAGGATAAACTGGTTCTACAAACTCACCCTAGGTTCTCACCTAAGTTTATTTCAAAATTTCATGTTAACCAGTCCATTGAGCTACCAGCCTTTTTCCAAGAACCCAAAAGCCCTGCTGAGGTGAAACTACACACACTAGATGTGAGAAGAGCGGTCCTCTACTACGTAAACAAGACCAGACGGCTAAGAAAGACAGATCAACTGTTCGTCTCCGTAGTTACAGGCAGAGAAGGAGATCGCGTCTCTAAAGGTGCCATCTCTAAATGGATAGTCAAATGTATCCAACTGTGTTACTCCCTTTCAGAAAAGACACTGCCTTTTACGCCAAGGGCACACTCTACAAGAGGTACTGGGGCCACTCTGGCTTTCATTGCAAATGTACCCCTGGACACCATTTGCAAAGCAGCTACATGGAGCTCTATTCACACTTTTACTCAGCACTACTGAATTGACACTCATTTCAAGACAGATACTCAAGTGGGACAAGCGGTTCTAAGACATTTGTTTGCTCATGACCCTTCTGACATCCCACCTCCTTCTTCTAACACTGCTCGCTAATCTATGCACAGCATGTGATCTAAGCAGATTCCACAAGACTCAGAAGGGATACATTACTCACCGTAATCGTATTTTTGATGCTTGTATCTGCTTAGATTCACATGCGCCCGCCCTTCCTCCTCTGTGAGAGAAGGCGCATGGATGCTTGTAGTCTTATCTATCTTATCTGCTTAGATACTCTGTACTCCTGTTACTCCTTATGCTACCTCATGTCAGAAAAAATACAATCTGAGGGTCCATGGGTACCGTGGACATCACACTAGGGATAGTATTACTGGCACGCCCTAGTTCAACGCCCCTTTTCGAGTTTCGAAAAACAAACTGTAATACTCCGCAGCTTCCACTAGATGTCGGCCTATGCACAGCATGTGAATCTAAGCAGATACAAGCATCAGAAATAAGATTGAATATATATATATATATAATGTTTTTTTTTTTTCAATGAAAAAACTTTGTTAAAGGGAAGTTATGGTTAAGTTGCACTAATAAAAACCTATGGAATTCAAAGAAAAAACTTTGTTAAAGGGACATGATGGTTATAATTAAAACGAAAAACCTCCGAAATTTGCCAGTTATGGTAAGCTAAGCAACCATATCTCGCACCACCACCTTGCACTGCTAAGACTAACACCCAGGACATCAAAGATGACATCGCAAATGGCACAGCCTACTTCTGTGGGACACAAAATCCCACCAGCTTCCTTGCAAGCAATACAAGAGGCTGTTGATCCATATCTTTAGAAGACAACAGTCCTCTGTATATGCTGCAACACACCACTCTGCAGAGGGAAGCAATTTCGAAGTGCGTTTAAAGCTGTAATCAAGGAGCATTAGAAACACTGCCCACTTCCTTAGAAGTAACACATGTGCAACATCTTCTCCTGTCCACCTGCCCCTCCATATTAGTGCTTGGTGCCTATTCCCTCATTTCCCTCCTCACCTTACGTTCTAACCTCTCCTGCAAACAACAAAAGAAGGGTCCCTTAGGAGCCACCTTTCACAGTTAAAAAATAGAACTAAAAAAAAATCTCATACCACCTTTCACAGTTAAAAAATAGAACTAAAAAAAAAATCTTATAGACTCCATCTACGTTACATTTCTCAGTAAAGTGCATAGATTCAATACGTTTTTCCACATCCATTAGCGTTTTGTGTTATGCTAATGGAAATAATGTGGTGTTCATCCCCCGTTCCAGGATAGCGGGCCGGCACCCCAAGTTATCGGCCCTAGCGAAGTGTGTCTGTGTGGGCCCTGATGCCTGCGGGCTTTGGCGTGTTATAAATAAATAAATAAATAATGACGGCTCCAGACCATTATCCTCCATTGCAGCCCCTGCAATGGGGGATTACGGCCATTAGCATCCCTGGTTCCCAAAGCGGGAAACAGGGTACTAAGAAATAGATTTTAAAATCCTTTCCCAAGATGGCCACCATGGAAAGGGAAAGCGGGGCTCCATAAAGAGCCCCTCTTCCCTTTCCATGGCAGCCTACAGAAGGCGAAGACAGAACCCTATGACCATATTACCCCGAGCATATTTTCTTTCCCTTTCAAACATACCCCACTTTCGAATAACTTTACCACATAACCGGTCTAAGGTGGACATGGCAACTTTAACCACATTTTTCGTCCCTCGTCATCATGGCCACTAGCCAGATTGGCCGGGTCATGACCTTATACCATGACCTGGACAATTTGGCCACTGCCCATGGCCACAGGCTATACCTCGGTCATCAAAGGTATATCACTATTTTTTGTACCTACATTATGCCACTTGTCAAAAAATAAAACTCGGGCACATTTGCAAAACCATACTTTAAGGTCCTTGCAAATGCTCCTTACACGAGTTTGCTTGAAATCAGCCCATGTTTTATTTGTTCAAAAGTGTCAAAATGTATGTACATACAACAGTCCTATAACTTAGCCCCCACTTGACAAAATCCATTCAGACTTTACACAAACATTGAAGGTTAGGTCTATAATCTTTCTGAAACCTTTTGTCTACATTCATCAAACGGCAACAAAGTTATAAGCCATCTAAAAATGTTGAGACCCCCCTCTAATTTAGCACCCTTCCGACAAAATCCCACCAAACTTTGAAAAAACATTTATATCTAGATCTAAAACCTTTTTGCTAACTTTTGTGTAGATTCGTCAAATGGCACCACATTTATAAGCCTTTACAATATTGTGGGACTCCTCCTCTAAATTTGTTCCCTCTTGACAAAAAAGCTCCACACTTTCCAAAACCATTCAGAATCAAGTCTAGAACAACATTCCGAAATTTCATGCAGTTTCATTGAGAGGCATTAGTTATAAAGTTATAAACCATCCAAGAACTGCTCTTCACCAACCCTGTAATGCAGAAATAGGCACAGATGTCCCTGAACACAGTGAAAAACACCAGTTTTTTGGCTTCTTATGGCCATATCCCATCCCATCCTCATCACCCTTCCCCCTCCCCAGAGATAGTTTGATAAGTTTGAAAAGTACAATGTTGTGTTTTTTTATATGTTTTTACCGCGATGTACGCGGACACCGGCGAATGTCTGCGAATCCAACATGGCGGGCGTTTCCAAAAATTGGACGCACTTTACGCTTTTCACCATCCAATCAGGGGGCGCATCCGATGTCCACGGGCATCACGTCACCCTCTAGACCAATCGTATGCCTGTACAGGGAAATGGGTCTGCGGAGCAGAGCCAGATATCACACATTTTTTTAACCTACATTTTGCCTGTTTTAAAAATAACTACTGGACGGATTTCACCAAATTTACAAAAACACGCTTTTGGAACCAAGCCGCCACTCCTGCCGCAAATTTGGTGAAAATCCATCCAGTGGTTTGGCCTGTAGGCGTGAGCAAAGTTTTTTCCATTCAGTCTATGGAAAAAAAACATTTTGGGATCCCCCCTATAACTTTGCCCCCATTGACGAAACCTCACCAAACTTGCTTGAAAAGTTCAGAGCGGGCCATATACTCTTTTTGCAAAGTTTGATGAGGATTCGTCCAGGCGGAGCGAAGTTATAAGCCGCCCAAAAAGTACTCTTCCTATGGGTTTAGCAGGCCGTGTAATATAATAATAATATATATATTATTGCTAGGGTGGAAATCGCCACACGTTCCGCTTGAAAACACCAAGCTTCCTCAGGCTAATCTTACTCCACGTTTGTGAAACACCAACAAATTTAAATATATATATATATATATAAACACAAGATTGCCAAAATAGTGCTCTGCCTTACTCGTAGCTGGTGCTAGGGAAAGATATCTTGGCTAGATTTCTAAACATGCAGGAAAACACATGTGCACAGTGGGTTGTAACACTCCAAAAAACCCTCTGAAAAAACATGTCACAACATTTCCCTTGCACACACAACCATAACACCTTCTAGAAAAAACTGTCTTTATTTAATCATAAAAAAGTGCACGATAGCATTTGAAGGCAGGCATAGATGACAAGCCTCGCATGTGGCACTCACCGCCCTAGGGTGGAAATCGCCACACGTTCCGCTTGAAAACACCAAGCTTCCTCAGGCTAATCTTACTCCATGTTTGTGAAACACCAACAAATTTAAAACAGGAAGAGGCCCGGCTTGAGCATCAAGCTCCGCCCCTTTCCCTCTTTATTTCCGATCACGTGATCGCGTATTGCTGCATTCACTTCCATGCGAAGCAGGCTGCCATGTTTAAATGACCGAATAACCATAAATATCAGCGTTAATACTATCTACTAAACCATGAAATACATGTTTGTAGAATGTACGAGATATTCAGGTATAAGCTTTCTGCTCATTGCTGTTTACTCCTACCATTAGATAAATCAACAAAAATGATCATGTGTTTATGAACACCAGTGTGCTATGTTATAACATGATTTTTTGGAGTGTTATAACCCACTGTGCACATGTGTTTTCCTGTATGTATGTTTCCGGTAGTGGCTGTCTAGTAATGGTTAAGTTGCTAATCCCATAGGAAGAGCACTTTTTGGGCGGCTTATAACTTTGCTCCCCCTGGACAAATCCTCGCCAAACTTTGCAAAAAAAAAAGTATATGGCCCCCTCTGAATTTCCATCCCCATGAGCTTATGTTCAATTCCCAACTTCCTTCAGGGGGGTGTAGGCCAGAGCTTAAAACGTGCAACTTTCTTATTGCTTTGAAAATCGTAGGGGAGGAGTCGCTTACAAATACGCAACACGCTGATCCCACGATTTTACAAACTCCCCCACGATCAACCAAGATTACATCAAGAGCCATCCTATTTTGGAGTGTCATTAATCTAATTCAATTTTCTCTAATGTCATATCGTATAATATATCTGTTGTTCCATTTATTGTTTTCTCTAATATTCTGGACAGTTGTCTTATATTATAGGAGTTTATTGCTTGGCCCCAGAATGGTATGAATGATTTTGCTATGTCTTCTGCGATCAAACCTCCTTCCTCATTTCGCTGTAGTCTTGACCTGGCCAATTTGGCTATATCTGCTGTTCTTGAAAGGAATACCCCCGGGAACAAAAATCCCAAGTAACAAGTACCTCCCCAGTTTCTAGGTAACCAGGGATACGATTTTTCTCCACATATAAAATAAACAGGATCACCTACATAAACTGGCTCTACCTCCTTATCAAGGAATGCTATATTCATGCATCTAGTGAATGTTCCCACCAAATAGGAACCCCTTTTTTCTCAGGCAAAAGGGGACAGAGCGTGGACTGTAATTTACCATATAGTAGGGGGGCACTGTATCTTTATTTCCTTCTGGGTTCATATGAAACGTGATTATAGATGATTTATAAGGCACAAACAATCTGTCTTGTAGCATCACTACTGGTGTGACCAGTCGTGCTTTGTGAAATATAGAACAACCTACAGGTTTCATAATAATCTCTTCGAATTCAATCATATTTGTTCTATCTAAATGACCGGTTTCACTTTCGTTCCATTTCCCATAATGTAATGCACTCAAGGATGCGTAACATGCAGAACTCAATGGCAACGGCTGCACATACCAACCAATTCCCTTACCACCATGCTGCGGCAAGTGGGCACATACTCAGCAATTATTCTTTCTCAATATTGAGTGAGTCATATTCATTATTAGCAGTATTGTGTTATTCCCATAACTTTCCCTGTGTCTCTCTTCCATTGGGGACAGAGTGTAAGTAATCACATGGACCGCGCTTTCAGTAGTGAAGATGTTTCCAACAGGCAAGAGTACTTCCAAGGGGTGTATTTCTTCTAAGTACCATAATACCAGTACTGTCTTTATTGGGGCTAATATACTCATTACACACATGACTATCGTTAAGATCAGCATACAATTTTTTCGGCAATTTCTTTTTTGTAACCTTCCAGTCTCTATAGTTAACTTATAATCAGTAGTGGTGCAAGGGGGGGCAAAAGCTGGTTCCGGCATTTTTCTCTCGCTTTTCTTTTTCTCCAACAATGTTCGTCGTGAATGTCTCTTCTTGTTGCACTCGTTCCAATGTCAATAATTTTGTTAAATGTCAACAGTCTGTTCTGCCAGTTCTTAGCAGCCTGGATTGCTATACGTTGGGCAAGATTTCTGTGCATCTGCACATTGCTCAAAGAACTCCAGAGCAGTTATCAATTGCCTTCGTACCATGTGAGCCCCTCTTGTCCGTAAGGGGTGATCTGCAAATGGATTTGTTTTTAGCACTGAGGAGCCTCGTTCTTGGGCTGTCTGATTTGCACAACCCTCAAGCCGCTCTCCTCTAGGCCTCCGGTTCCTATTTCATCCGTGATAGGAAACAGAGGCAACAACGATCAAAAAGAAATGTAGATTTGATCACTCCTTCTGATTCCGTAAATTATACTGCCTTGCTCCTGGTATCGTGTGATCAATGAATAGTGCGGACGCACTTCCAGACTCGAGCTCGGAGTCAGCTTGCGGCGCAATGAGAGATGATGGTGGGTGCCAGTGATGATGCAGATCTCGTTTCAGGCTGCGGCGCAATGAAAGATGGTGGGCGCCAAAGTGGTACATGTTTTGTGTCAGCCAGCAATGATGCAGGTTCTGCTGGACAACGTTAGGGCACTCTTTGCCCTTCCTCTTTTATAGCAATCTTTTCAGGCTTCGTTCCAGGCTTTATTTCAGGTTCAGACAGATTTTGTGGCAAGGAACTGGCAACAGTTTCTTTCGTTTGTGGGACCGTTGTCTCTTTCTGGTCTTCTCGATCAGGCAGCTTTTCAGACGGCGATGGGACCTTTTTAGCGTGCGTTGCATGTATCCACGCCTTCCTTCCATCTACGCGGATTTCAGTTTGTGTTGCTAAAAGTATCTGGTAGGGTCCACGCCATCTGGGTGCAAGTGATGATTTTCTCTCAAAATTCTTGACCAGAAATCATTCTCCGGGTTCTAGTGAATGCCCCGGACCAGCGTATCTGATGGGTAGAGCCTCCTGCACCTGCTGATGAATCAAACACAATTTTTGAATTAACAGATTACAGTAAATGCTGAGCACAGGATATTCAATCTTCTTTAGCCGCTTTGGCTGCGGTGCACACCAAACATTCGCCGGCCTCCCCATCACTATCTCAATTGGGGAGAGCCCAGTTCTTGCCTGCGCAGATGTGCGCATGCACAGTAACGCTAGCGGTAATGCGTCTACCCAGCTCAACTTGTTTCCTGCACAAATTTTACTTATTTTGGCCTTTAAAATGCCGTTGTGACGTTCAATAAGACCGGCACTCATGGGGTGCCTAGAACAATGGAATTTCTTGTCAATCTGGAGACCTGCGCAAATCTGTAGTATCACTGCGCCCACAAAATATGGGCCATTATCTGACCATATGACACAGGGCAGACCAAACCGGGAAAAATACTCCTTTAACATTACTTTTGTAGTGCTCATTGCGGGGCAGTCTTTTAATGGATATGCTTCCACCCACTTACTGAATGCACATATAACCACTAAAACATACTTCAAGTTTTGGCACCTCTCCATCTCTATGAAATCAAAATGGATTACCTCAAATGGCATAGAGGGAGGGCCGAAACTGCCTGTTGGAGTCACCGTTCCCTTCCCCACATTGTGTTGTAGGCACGTGATACCATTTTGGACCAGCCTCTCTGCATTTTTCTTTGTGTGTGTTCTCCCATACTGTGGCTAGATGCTGAACTACCTTTTTGGCACAAATGTGTGTGGGGCTGTGGGCTATCGTGACCATTGCAATTACATAGGAGTTGGGCAGCATCCAATTTTTACTTTTCTTATCCACCCAGCAACCTTCTAGATCTAATTCTACAGAGCCCTCAGCCCACCCTTGTATCTCTTCAGCAGTGACTTCTGCCTGCATCTCTTTGACAGTAGCAATTCCATTTTCTATCATGCAGGGCACTTCCCCAGACTGTACTGTCAACATCTTGGTATTCAAATCAGTGGCAGTTTGCTTCGCAATCCTGTATGCAAATGCGTTTCCCTCTCCCACTTTACATGTTACTTTTTTATGCACCTCACATTTATTGCTAGGCGCTTTGGACACGTAAGTGCAGACAGTAACCGTACAATCAAAGTGCCATGTTGGATTCTGGACCCATGTGATGTCAAGAAACCCCTCTCAGCCCAGAGTCGGCCAAAGTTATGAACCACGCCAAAGGCGTATTGGCTGTCAGTATATATGTTTACACTAAAATTTTCAGATATCTCACAGGCTCTGGTTAAAGCTATTATCTCTGCGGCTTGTGCAGAGTTGTAGGGGATTCTTTTACTCTCTACAATACTCTTCAACGTAGTGATAGCATAGGCAGCAGTTAATGTGCCATCAGGTAATTTAAAACAGGAGCCATCACAAAACAGTTCTCAATCTGGCTCTTTTTGTGGGGTATCTGTTAAATCAATTCTTCCTTTTTGTTTCTTCCTCAGTAACCATTAAACCATCATGGGGAGGTGATTCATTCTCACCTAGTTCTTCCATGGGCAGTGGCATTAATTCTGCAGGATTCAAAGCGCTACACCTCATAATTTGGATGTGTGGCGCAAAGAGGACAATTTCGTATCTAGTCAATCTAGCAGAGGTGAGGTGTTGCGTCTGCGTTCTATTTAATAGAACGTCTATGGCATGTGGCACCATCAAAATTAAGGTGTGCCCCAACACCATTCCTTCTGTTTGTTTCACTGATGCAGCAGTCGCTGCAACAGCTCGCAAACAACGTGGTAGTGCGCGCTACAGGGTCCAGCGCGGAAGAAAAATAGCTGCATGGCCTATTTCTTCCACCTTGTTCCTGTGTCAAAACAGCCAATGCGCAGCCCTCACTTTCATGTACAAACAATCTGAAAATGTTTTCATAATTTGGTGTGCCCAAAACTGGAGCAGAACACAATGCAGTTTTGAGCCGATCAAATGCTCTCTGACATTCTTCATTCCACTGCAAAGGCATCAAAGCATCCTTTTTTGTCAATGCCACCATTGGCTTCACAATCAATGCAAAGTTCACAATCCACTGCCGGCAATAGGATATTATAGCTCTGACTCCTTTCTGTGTTTTTGGAATAGGCATACCAGAAATACCGGGGTCAGCCTTCTCCCCTCTCTCGAAAGTAGGTAGCCCAAATAAGCCACCTCCTTTCGACAATATTGGAATTTCTTTAAGCTCGCTTTATGGCCATGCGCTGCTAAATGTGTCAATAATAAAACAGTACTTTTTTTTACAAATCTCCTCTGTATCAGCAACGATTAATAGGTCATCTATATACTGTAACAATACACAACCTGTTGGTAATTCTAGCATATCTAGCTGTTCTTTCAATGCTCTGCTGTAAATACTCGGACTCTGTGTAGCCCTGTGGAATGCGCGTGAATGTAAATGATCGCCCGCCTAATGTGAAGGCAAACAGATATCTGCTTTCCTTGTGTACTGGAATGCTAAAGAAGGCATTCTTCAAGTCAATAACACTAAAGTACTCTGCCGAGGCGGGTATCATTGTCAAAATTGTGGTAACGTCTGGAACCAATGGGAATTGAGGATCTACTACTTTGTGTAATGTGCGCAGATCAATTATGAAACAATACGATATCTCTTTAACTCCTTTCTTACACACCGGGAGAATGGGGCTGTCACATGTACTGCCTGTAATCTCTTCAATCACCCCCAATTTGACCAAATCTGAAACAATACTCTTCAACGCTCCTTCTGCTGAAATTTTGTACTGTGGAATACGCGGTAAAGTTACTCTTCTTTTAGAGCAATTCTTACTGGCTCTATTTTCAAGCATCCCACATCATTGTCATTCATCGCCCATATGCAAGTTGGCACTTTACTCAATTCCCCTGGCAAAGGTTTGGACAAAAATTCAGACACTGGTAAATTCTGTGGCGAAATTGTCAAGAACACTCCATCAGGAGTGCAATGGATAACTGCACTCATTTTTTTCAATAGATTTAAACCCAAAAGGTTTTCCCCACAATTTTCTGTTAAGAGAAATGGACAATATTCAGTGAATGGACCTAATGACACTGCTACTGGTTGGGACACTGGATTGATCATTGGGGTACCTGCGAACCCTACTGAAATATTTCTTTGCCCTGACAGTGGCATCTGCGGAACCAAGTGATGATCTATCGAGCACTTTTGCGCTCCAGTATCTACGAGAAAGCTATGCTCTCTATTCCTGACTTTCATTTCTACGTAGGGTCCTTTTTGATTCACGGGAATAGACACTGGTTCCGACCCCTGTCTTGGCTGTCCTATTGAGGAAATAACACATCATCCGATGTGTAATCACTACTATTACTATAGTACGTATTTGGTTGGGTATCAAAAATGTTCCCGCCCCTTGTTCTATTTCCATTCTGCTTGTTCTGTTGGCTCTGATTTTGGCTAAAAGCAGTCTGATTTTGAGCTTGGTTCTGATTCTGGCTAACATTTCCTTGACTATTCTGGTGCTGCTGCATGTGGCTTCTATTCTGCCCATTTGTTCCTGGGTGCCCAATATGCTGTCTTCTCTGTCCATACCCATTTCTATTTTGTAAATGTGGACATTGCGCTCGCCAGTGACCTTCCTCTCTGCAGTACGCACACTGATTTAGTCCCAGAGGCCCTCCATGCATGTTCGAATTACCTCTGCCTTGTGCGTTTCCTCTCCCTATATTGTGTCCCGCCACTTGCTGAAGTAGCACTCTTGTTTTCAAATTCGCCCTATCCTTCACCTCTTTCTCTTTCTCTGTATTCACACTGTTCTCATAATATTGGGCCATATGCAATACTTTGCTCAATGTTTTTGCTTGCCATGCACTTTCTGATGTCATTATTAGGTTTTGGATTGGAGGTATTAACCCTCTCACATACTTATCAAGAAATAGTCTTTTACCTGCTTCTGTGCTTACATCCTGTCCACTAAAATCTGTAAATACTTCCTCAAATCTATTAAAATAATCTGTGGCTAAATCATCCTTGCCCTGAACACATGCAGTCAATTTGTCCCATACAATTCTTTTTTCTGGAACTATTTCTTTCAATTGTTGTATTATCCGTGCTGGTAACGCCGCCATATTTGCCGATGGTTTTCCGCCCGCTTCTCTATTCTTATCCTCTGCTACTAGATTCGCCCATGTGGCGCCATAGGCCAGATCATCATCCACTTTTCTTATTTGCTTCCATATGTCTGCTGGCAGAACTACTGGGAATATTAAATCTATATCATTCATAGTGAACATGGACGATTTGAAATAGGACTCTATTTCCTTATAGAATTCCACTGGATTCTTTCTTATATCGGGAATGGTCTGTTTTATGTTATTCACTTCCTGTCTGGAGAAGGGGACGTGCACATATTGTGCTGTATAATGTGCTTCCGTTACTCGCGCTGGTTGGTTGCCTACTGCAGGAATCTCTACTTTAGGCACAAAAGTAGGTGGGACTTCTCTCATTGGAAATACCGCACTCACTGTTCCTCCCCCTTCTCTCATATGCAGTACTATTCCTAAATCAAGTGATAAGGCTGTTTCTCCTGTTCCATGTTCTAGTGCTCTCTTGTATACTGCCATCATTTCGGGGGGGCAGGCTTTCTTCTGATCTATATCTTTGTCTATCAAATATTCAACCATTGTCTGCAGTGCTTTTCTTTTCATTGGCAAGGGGTATTCATCAAATATCTCATGTATTTCCATTGTGGGAATACTAGGATCTGTAATCCATCTTAACACCTCTCGTATACATACTTTTAGTTTATCACCCGTTTGTCTTGGCGACGGCAGAAATCGCGCTGTACATATGGTATCGCCGCTTCCCTCCTATCTCTCCTAATATCTTTATTCCCCTTCCCCGGCGTGGCAACCATTTCATCATATTCATCATCAAGTTCATTCTTAAATTCAAAGTCTGTCTACATGCTCCCTTATTTCTTCATCTCTCTACAACGTGCTAATGCATTCAAATCCAACAACTGTTGCGGCGGTAGCCTCCCAATTAACTGTTTCCATCTCCCTGTTAAATATTCCCCCATGCATTCCAACAATACCTTTCTTTCATTGCTCCTCCTGAAATCATACATCGAAGCTAGCGTTGAAGTCTCATCATTCTCGTTTATATACATCTCTGCCTGTTCTTGCAACTCTCGTTTTCTCTCCTTGCTGATCGCACTACGGGTCACTCTAGCGCATTCGCTTTGTCCGGTACCCCCTCTCGTTTAGATGAGTTCAAGTTCAATTATTGGAGGGGCGGATGGGACAGAAACAATCTCTTGGGAGGGAGGTGCTTATGGGACAACGGGAACGGTAAGTGACTGTTGCGGCGCTGGCTGGCTAATGGGAGGCGCTGATTGTAGGATCTGTGGCTGCGCTTGGGTATGAGCAGTAGGGAGGGACTGAACATTGGGAGGGGGCTGAGCAATAGTCACTGGCGGGGTATTTTTAGTCTCTCTCTTTGGGCCTCGTCTTGTATCAGTTAATGTTTTGTTTATTAATTCATCTGGTGAATGCAACTCTTGTTGTGGGTATATTTTATCTATACTCAACTGACCACGTCTATTTGATTTTCTCAAACTATCATCCCACTCCTCCTGCTTTTCTTTCACTCTTTCTGCTTTCGACTTATGCCTGCGCGCGCTCTTCTCTCCTTTTCCAACGAAGCATAGCTTCCCTTCTCCAGTCTCTAAGGATGTCAAACGCCGCAGGATGTGTTTTCTTTTTCAACAACACCTTCTCTAAGTAATCTATCCTCACGATCTCAAAACTCCCATGATTCGGCCACTGCAAATCTTCCTCTTTTCTGGTTTCCCTATGCCAAATCTCACAAAACATTATCGCCCCATACCATACTTCACATACATATCATACGCCGGCGACCCCTCGGGTGGCGCGACCTGGCCAGTTTCCAAAGATTGTCTAACGCAGCGGAAAAATCCTGCTAAGGTGGACAATACCCCAGGCATGTTTTAACCTTACCCTCGGCTAATCAACCTTACACTGGGTGTTTGATTTTGCAAAATCAACTCTCAACCAATATCAGGGTTACTTCGAATCGGGGCACGACTCACCTGATCAATCAAGTCGTCTCTCAAGACGCAATTCGTCCGTATACTGACGCAACCAATAATCGTTGTGTCTTTGTATCTTGGCTCACTCTGCCTCGTTTCGGGACCCTCGCCTCCTTGTTCTCTGGCCGGGCACGTCGATCAGGGATCAGTTGTGTGCAGATCTGCAAAGGAGTCTCATCGCTTTCACAGTGGCGCCCCGAACACCTCTTGATCCCGGCTTGATCGTCCCGTCCTCACCGTTCTCTCCGCCTTCCTTATTTTACAACGTACACGATGGAACAAGTGGGGGAGGGTCCCTATTCAGGCGCCATCTTGAAGGGGCCCCTAGGGGACCCTCGCGTATGGAAACAAGGCACAATCACCACACACGAACTGATACGACAGACACGAGGTTGTATTCCCAAAAGCTAGGGTTTATTGCAAAGCAAATATTCTCAGTTGGGCAACTGAGTCCCACGTCCCGCGACGTGTGTTTCCAGACCCTGGTGGATGCAAGAGGAGTGAGAATCGTACAACAGTTACATATAAACAAAGCAAGCGTTCAATACCGCCCATAATGTATTTCCTTTTAATTGGGTTCGATGATTGACAATTGTGACGAGTATGACACCTTCAGACATTTATTTAGCAACAGTTTGCAATTTCATGAGCCTGCAGACACAATTCTTTGTTATAAGAACACACTGCTTCTGTTCTCTGCAAGCAAGCTGCGTGCAGGGGAGAGACATATTCCAGGCCTCACTATCTCCTAGTTTCTATTTGTGTACTGGGGGTCAACTCGCTCTTCAGGGCTCTACAGGGCTCAGGGAAGGGGGGCCGTAAAGGAGAGCATAATTCAAGCCATTAAATTTTTGTTTCTAACATTTCTACTGTATTAGCGAGACTAGCTTGCACCTGTGTACTGATTGAATGCCTCGCTGCTTACTTCCAAGGACTTGTGAGGGAGGAGACCGGGCATTTCTGTCTGGGTCGCTGCGTTATGTTTCAATAAGTCTCTCGCGGCCTTGCTCTATGCATGAACAATAATGTAATAGTGGAGCAGAATAAGTTTTCAGCAAAGCAGTTTTAACAGAAAGCAAGAGGCAAACGTTAGAAAACAAAATGGCGATTTCAATCACTTCAAAATGGCCGCACTTTAGTCAAGCTTATGGCTATGTATTTCTAATACTAAACACATGAGGCGTTTGGTCTTCGGCCAACAGAATACATTCCCTCCATCATTGAGGGGTGTCTACTTTTCTGGACTGACAACATGTGCCTCATCCGAACATGCACACGCGCTGTAGAAAACACATAGCTGCGAAGACCACACACACGCTTTGTAGAAAACACGTAGCTGTGAAGACCGCGCTCACGCGCTGTGGAAAACACGAGCTGTGAAGACTGCACACACGTGCTGTAGGTAACATGTAGCTGCGGAGACTACGCACACGCGTTGTGGAAAACACGTAGCTGTGAAGACCGTGCACACGTGTTGAAGGAAGCACGTAGCGGTGTAGACCACGCTCACACGAAGAAGAGTTCATGTAGCAAAGCGCACGCGCATAGGAGATTTCACGCAGCAGAGAAGTCTGTGCACATGCGTTGGAAGACAAACGTATCAGTGAAGACCACAGTAGAGTTAGTGACACGAGCAAACGAAAACCGCGCACGAGCACAACTACTTCACCCGCTCTTGGCAAAGTTTGGTGGGATTCTGTCAAGAGGGGGCAAAACTAGAGGGGGGGGTCCCAAAACAATTGAAAGGCTTATAAATGTGGTGCCATTTGACAAATCTACACAAAGGTTTGCAAAAAGATTATAGATCTAGATATAAATGTTTTCGTAAAGTCTGAATGTATTTTGTCAAGTGGGGGGCTAGGTTATATGGCGATTGTTTGTGCATATATTTGACACTTTTGAAAAAATAAAACATGGGTGGATTTACAGTAAACTTGTGTAAGGAGCATTGAGAAGGACCTGAAAGCGTGGTTTTGCAAATGTGCTCATGTTTTATTTTTTGACCAGTGTCATAATGTAGGTACAATAAATAGTGATATACCTTTGGTGACTGAGGTGTAGCCTGTGGCCATGGGCAGTGGCCACATTGTCCGGGTCATGGAATAAGGTGATGATCTGGACAATTTGGCTACTGTCCATGACCATGAGGGATAAAACATGGGGTCCTCCTGGGACTGGCTTTGTGGTAAAGTTATTCGAAATTGGTATAGATTTTAAAAGGAAGAAAAATGTGCTTGTGGTAATATGGTCATAGAGTTCTCTTTTTGCCTTCTGTAGGCTGCCATGGAAAGCGAAGAGGGGCCCTGTATGGAACCCCGACTTCCCTTTCCATGGTGGCCATCTTGGTAAAGGATTTTCCTTCCTATGTCCCAGTGTAGGAAAAAAATCTTTTTTTTTTAGCACCCCGGGTTCCCGCTTTGGGAACCTAGTGTGCTAATGGCCTTCATCCCCCATTACAGGGGCTGGAATTGGGTGGGAATGGTCCAGAGACCTAGTTATCCACCCTTGCTTCGCTTGGGCTGGTAACTTGGGCTGCCGGGCCGGTATCCACCGTTCCATTCCCTGGAACAGAGGATGAACGCCACAATATTCCCATTAGCATAACGCAAAATGCAAATGGAAATGTTGGACAATCTTATTGAGTCTATGTACTTTACTGAGAAATTTAAAATAGATGGAGTATATAAGTGTTTTTTTAGTTCTATTTTTTAACTGTAAAAGGTGGTTCCTAAAGAAACCTTACTTTTGTTGTTTTTGGATGTATTTTATTTTTTTGCAGGAGAGCTAAGAACGAAAGGTGGGGAGGGAAATGAGGGAAGAGGCGCCAAACACTAATATGGAGGGGTAGGTGGACAGGGGAAAATGTTGCTCGTGTGTTATTTCTAAGGTAGGGGGCAATGTTTCTCATGCTCCTTGATTACAGCAGTGGTTTTGGCTCTTGGGGAGGAGGGATGGCATTAGCTGATGTCATTTTAAGATAAATAGCAGTTTTGCTAAAAGTATGTACTGTGTACTAGATTGTTAATGGATAATGAGTAGGTATAGGTGTTGGAGCTGTGCAATGGAAATTTTGAAGTTGAAAGTTCCTAGATCAGTAGAAAATGCAGTTCTGAATTGTCCACGAAGCACGGATCTTATTGTGAAGTATGGACGGGTTCTCGCACACGTCCTCATGCTGCGTGCCAGCATATGGCCATGTGGCACTGTCTGGAAGGTCCGCAATGAAGTCAGATGTTCATAGACCTCTACGAATGCAAAACTAGTTGAAAGTGTATAGAAGTGTTAAAAAGGATTTTAGAAGGTGGGAAATGGCAGAGTTTTAAATTGAACTTTGTAAATTGGACACACACATTGCTATATTGGTTAAGTATGATATTAGTAAGTTGTAGGAAAATAGCATGCACTAGTAAAAACCCATTAAATTCACTGTTAAAGGGAAATTATGCTTAAGTTGGACTAATAAAAACCTACAAAATTCAATGAAAAAACTTTGTTAAAGGGACGTTCTGGTTAAGTTGCTCTATTAAAAACCTATGAAATTCAGTAAAAAACTTTGTTAAAGGGACGTTATGGTTCCAAGTAAAAAAAAGCTAAGCAACCATAACTCACGCCACCTCCGTGCACTGTTAAGACTAACACCCAGGACATCACTGATGACATCACATGTCTGACTCACCCTTTTTTCCGTTACTGATATATCTTGGCCAGTAATAGTTAGGAACAAAAAAATCAAAACGTACTATATTTGTAGACTTATACTTAAAATATGTTCTTACAATAATTCACTTAGGGTCCACTCACAGCATATGAAACATATACATAGGGAAAATACACACTTGAAAGACAACAATGCTTTCTGTGTATGAAGATAATCAGTAAGGTTATCAACACTTTCTTATTGTTCTGCTGTTTTTTTATTACTGTACTTTCTCTGGATATGCTCATATTTGTATTCGCATTACTTTCTTTAGGGTGCAGTCACATCATGTGATAGTTCTACATAGGGAAGTAGTAGCTTTGAAGCAGAGCAATCATTTCTGTGCATGAAGATAATCAGTTAGGTTATGAAGATTGTCTGGTAATACTGCTGTTCTCCAGCATGGGGTCTGGCATGGATTCACATGCTCATGAATATTCCCCGTCGTCAGGCTGGGAATCCTCGGTAAAGAAAAAATCAGTATCAGTTTTGTTTCTGATCTGTCTTTCTTAGTAGTAACCAATCACTGATCTCTGGGTCATACTGCCCCCAGCCAATGACTGCCCTCTCCCTAAGCCCGCCCCTGGCAGCCATACTCAGATTTTTACCGCACACTCAAGTGTTGGGAGTCCTCATGTTTAGCTCTCGAGTTTTTTACTGCGTTTTCACGCTTATTCAGGAGAAATTCTCATTTTTTCGGTTTAATCGAGCCTCAAGCTCCACCATTTCTACTTCCGATAACGGGGACCTGTTTCAGAATTCTTCTACGCCGCTCAAGGGTGAGGTTTTCACCGAGTTTACACTTCTTGGAGGATTCCGGAAGATCTGCGGCCTACTTCAACGGACATGGCCCAGGATAAGGGGAGCTCGACACCCGGATCCAAGCTTTTCAGGAACTGCCCTGGATGCGGATTATATAACATTTTCAAGGAGAACAAGCATTCGCAATTTCTCTACTGCCTCCATGGGGACAAGACGCACGTGGAGAAGGACTGTGCGTTCTGCAAGAACCTTTCGGAACGGACCAAACAAGATCGTTGTTCTCGCCTCACCACCTGGCTGGAGAAGGGCACAGCAAGTGAGAAGGCGAAGAAGTCTGAGCGGGCTTCTAAGTCCTTTGAGGGCGCCCCGGCGACGAGGGCCCAACAGAAGGCCAAGCACTGCGAGTCCACGGGCTCCGGGAGTGCCGAAAGGTCGGGCTCTTCGGTTGCCAAGCAGGGTGCTACTTCCCCGGCACGTTCGACCACGAGCCAGCGCTCTGGTTCGGGGAAGAGGAAGTCCGAGAACCCGCGTAGGCCGCTGGAGTGGACCCGGTCGATCTCGAAGGGGGAGCGAGGCGCTGACCCTCCCCCCAAGGCGAAGGCCCAGGACGCACCTAAGGTGGTGAGGGCTTTGATCCACCCGGCTAAGGCCTCTACCGAAGTGGTCGCTGCGACTACGCCAATGGAGAAGGCCTCTGGGCCCAGAGTATCCCTGCCGCCGTGGAGGGAATCCTCTTTCCAGCCCATCGATAAGACCCCCGTGAAGCCCCCGGCTGAAAAAGAGGGGGGTTTCCGGTGGCCATTGCAGACTCGGAATCAGCCTCTGAGGAGGAACTGGTGGAGACCGAGAAGGGCCTCAACGAAAGGTCCATAGGCCTCAATGAGAGGTTCATAAACCTCAACGAGAGGTTCGATCCCAGGGGACGGTCCCTGCTGACGTGATCGAAGATAGCGATGACGACGACGAACAGGGCCCAGTGGAGCGGCCATCCCGTCTGCCGCAGCCATTGCCCGAGCCCCAGGATAGCTCGGCGGCCATTTTGTTGGCAATCCAGTCCTTATGTACCGAGATAAGGAAGAGATTACCACGCACCCCGACGGAGGAGCCAGACCCAGGCCCGTCGGGAAGCCCTCCGAACAAGCGGAGGAGAGTCCACCCCGCTCCACCCTTCATGCCTGCGACACCGGTGGACCCCTCATCCCCCTCGCCGGACCCTAGAAAGGATACGGCGACGGGAATTGACGATGACGGCGGCAATGACACAGCAGACATCCCGTCGTCACCCCCCCCCCCGCGGGCGTCCCCAGCCGACGAGGTTGGCTCTTTCCGCGCCATGATAACCAGGGCATCCGAGCTCTTCCAGCTCTGCCCTGAAAAACAGAAAAAGGAGGGGTTTCTGTACCAACGACGAGAGGCTAAGAGGAAGATGGCCCGCCAAGAGGGACAGGTACGAGAAGAAGTTCTGAGTCCCCGATGCCGCTCTCTTGTGCCTCAGGGCCCAGCCCACGCCGGACTCTGTCATCTCGGCAGCGGCTAAGAAGAAGGCAGCGAGCGCGGTGGCTCCTCCACTTACCGCCAGGCGGCCCGCTCCTCTTCGCAGGAGGCCTACAGAGGTCACGGCAAGCAAGGGGGTTCCCGCCGTCGTCGCCAAGGAGGCCAAGGCGGCAAGGCCGCTTCCAAGCAAGACAGACCCGGCCGGGTTGTCGGGCCTCCACCGAAGCACCCCAGTGGGAGGCCGGCTGACGAAGTTCGTCAGAGTGTGGGAGTCCATCTCCACCGATCGTTGGGTGTTGGACACCCTGGCCAACGGGCACTCGTTGGAGTTCCTAAAGAAGTGCCCTCACATTCCTCACATGGCCAGGAAGGAGAATCGCGTCCCTCAACTGCTGTTGGAAGTAAAGGCGATGCTCAAGAAAGGTGCCATCGAGCTCGTCCCCAGGAGGCTTCGGGGTTCCGGAGTGTACTCAAGGTACTTCCTCGTCAGAAAGAAGACAGGCGGTTGGCGCACCATCCTGGACCTGAGTCGGTTAAACAAATACATCAAGGCGCAGAAATTCAGGATGGTCACCCTCCAGCACGTGCTGGGACAGCTGGAGGAAGGCGACTTCCTATCGTCGTTGGACCTGGAGGATGCTTACTTCTACATCCCCATTCTAAAAAGGCACAGGAAGTTCCTCAGGTTCATGGTTTAGGGACACCACTACCAATTCAGAGCCCTACCGTTCGGATTAAAGTCGGCACCCAGGGTTTTCACCAAGTGCCTGGCACCACTGGCGGCGCGGCTGCACCTGCAGGGGATCCACGTCTACCCCTACCTGTACGACTGGCTAATCCAGGCAAGGTCAAGGGAACTCGCCGTCGATCATATGGCGAGGACCGTCCGGTTGCTCAAGGAGCTGGGGTTCGCCATCAACTACCCCAAATCCCACCTGGTTCCATCGCAAGTAGCACTGTTTTTGGGAGCAAAGCTTCATACAGTGGAGCAATTGGCCTCCCCTTCAGAGGAGAGGACCAAGACCATCCTGGGCAAGGTGCGGCGCCTGTTAGCCACGGACGTGGCCAGGGTGAGGTCCATCAAGTCCCTTCTCGGGAGGATGTCCTCATGCATCTACCTTGTGCCCCTTTGCAGACTTCGGATGCGTCCGCTACAGGAGTTCCTCGACGCCCGCTGGTTTCAGGAGAGGGGCTGCTTCGAGGACAGGATCCCTCTCGACGAGGAGTTCCGTCGGGCGATCCTATGGTGGGGCACCCGGGCTCGCCTCACTACAGGCACAGACTTTCAAACCCCAGCGTTTCAGGAGACGGTGGCTACGGACGCCTCTCTGGAGGGTTGGGGGGCCCACACCGGAGATCTCCACGCAAGAGGCCTTTGGCTCCCGGAGGAGAGGTCTCTTCACATCAACATCTTGGAGCTCGGAGCAGTGTTCTGGGCGCTCAAGTCGTTCCTCCCGTCCCTCAAGGACAAAGTGGTGAGGATCTTCACCGACAACACCACCACGATGTTCTACATACGGAAACAGGGGGGCACCAGATCCCCAGCCCTATCCAAGGAGGCCTAGGATCTGTGGCACTGGGCCGTCTCCCAGGGGATGTTTCTGGTTCCCTTGCACCTGGTAGGAATAAAAAAACACCATCGCCGACTCACTCAGCAGGGAGCTGCGCTCGTGCCACGAGTGGGAACTGCGCCAAGATCAAGTGGATCGACTCTTCCAACGATGGGGCAAACCCCAGATCGACCTGTTCGCGACGGCGACAAACTCCAAGTGCCAGAGGTTCGCCAGCAGGTTCCCACAGCCGAGGAGCATGGGCGATGCTTTCTCGTTCCCTTGGGACGGCCTGTTTCTATACGCGTTCCCTCCATTGCCGTTGCTGCTCCGCCTCATCAACCAGCTCAAGACGTCCAGGTGCAGGATGATCCTCGTCGCACCGGCGTGGCCAAGGCAGATCTGGTTCCCGGACCTTCTGGACTTGTCAACGTCCCCGCCAGTCAGGCTGCCGGCGGACGCGGATCTTCTCTCCAGAGAAGGAGGCGCCATTCTCCACCACGATCCACAGTCGCTGAACTTGCAGGCCTGGCTCCTGCAGCACTAGAGTTTGGAGGGTACGATATCCCGGTTGATTGCAAAGAGGTTCTTGCAGAGGCCAGGGCGCCCTCAACTCTCAAGTGTTACGGTCATAAATGGAAGAGGTTCTCTGTCTGGTGCTGTGCACAGAAGATTAACCCTCTACGAATTACGGCCCCTCAAGTGCTGCCGTACCTGCTGTCGCTGGCCAAGGCTGGACTGGCTCACGCCTCCATCAAAATATATCTGGCTGCCATCTCCCGATATACCAGGACGACGGGACGGGCGTCCTTGTGGTCTCATCACCTGGTGAAGGAGTTTATGAAGAGACTATCCGATCATTGCCGCCGGTGAAGTCTTCTGCCCCGGTGTGGGAGCTTAATGTGGTGCTGACCAGGCTCATGGGGGTCCCGTTCGAGCCTATGCATTCAGCGCCTTTGAAGTTCCTGTCATGGAAGACAGCGGTCCTCGTGGCCATCACCTCTGCACGACGAGTGGGAGAGATTCAGGCCCTATCTTGCAAGCCTCCATACTTGACTTTTCATGACACGAGGGTGGTGCTGAGGACGCACCCCTCATTCATGCCCAAGGTGCCGTCGGACTTCCACCTCAACGAGCCCTTGGTGTTACCAGTTTTCTTTCCGTCGCCTTCGACGCCGGCCGAGAGGACTTTTCACTCGCTGGATGTAGCTAGAACGCTGAAGTTCTACGTGGACCGCACGAAGAGTTTTCGGAAGACGTCACAACTGTTTGGGAACTTTGGGTCTGTGAATCAAGGGAAGGCTCTCTCGAAGGCTTCCATTTCCATATGGCTCTCCGACTGCATCATGCATTGTCACCGGTTGGCAAACCGACCGCTGCCCGGCCGTCCGAGAGCCCATTCGACCAGAGCGATCGCTGCTACCACGGCGTTCCTGTCTGGTGTGCCCCTGCTGGACATCTGCAGGGCTGCTATGTGGAGGTCGACGCACACCTTCACAAGATTCTACTGCGTCGATCGGGACTCCAGGGAGGTGTCCAGGGTCGGCCAGCAGTGCTGCGCAACCTGTTCGCTTAAGGTGAGCCTGGTGAGGAGGTAAGAGATGCTTAATGTTGAGTTATTGTATTGCTTAATGTTGAGCCTGTTGCCACCTCCCGTGGTTGTGCATGTGTATACTGCTATGTATTCTTTTATTCACAAGCATGTTGCTGGAGAAAGAACAAGTTACTTACCTGTAACTGTTGTTCTCCAGCATGGGTCTGGCATGGATTCACATGCAAACCCTCCCACCTGCCCCTCTGCGGCTCTTCACTTGGTCATACTGCCACTTGGCGTGCTACCAAATCTGAGGATGGCTGCCAGGGGCGGGGCTTAGGGAGAGGGCAGTCATTGGCTGGGGGCAGTATGACCCAGAGATCAGTGATTGGTTACTACTAAGAAAGACAGATCAGAAACGAAACTGATACTGATTTTTTTTCTTTACCGAGGATTCCCAGCCTGACGACGGGGAATATTCATGAGCATGTGAATCCATGCCAGACCCATGCTGAAGAACAACAGTTACAGGTAAGTAACTTGTTCCTTTTTTCGGTTACTTCACTTTCCCTGTATATGCTCATATTTGTATGTGTTGTCTTTTTGTGTCTTGTTTGCAATAATGCAGTTATGTAGTAAGTGGGTTTTATTAGCTACTTATTACATGTTTCACAGTACGCAAAACTCTATTAAGAAAGCATTTATAATTTTAGTATTTAACATGGCAAGATTATTAATATTACACCTCCATCATGTCTGCTGCACACTATGCCTATGTTTCTACATGTGTACCTTAGTATATTGGAAAAAACTTCATAATAGAATGCTATTTGGATGAATTCATTGTTTAATGCACTACGTACCTCATGATATGTATTCCAATGATCCTTGACACTTTTTTGTTAACATTACAATAACAATCCCTTGTACAGACTTTTGATGAAAAGTAAATGCACATGTGATGTCATCAATGACATTTGTGATGTCACCTTTGATTTCCTGGGTGTTAGTCTTAGCAGTGCACGGTGGTGGCGCGAGTTATGGTTGCTTATCATACCATAACTGGTGAATTTCAGGGGGTTTTCGGTTTTACTTGGAACCATAACGTCCTTTTAACAAAGTTTCTTTTATTGAATTTTATAGGTTTTTAGTAGAGCAACTTAACCATAACGTCCCTTTAACAACGTTTTTTCATTGAATATATATATATATATCTGAGGTTTGTGGAATCTGCTTAGATCACATGCTGTGCATAGGCCGACATCTAGTGGAAGCTGCAGAGTATTACAGTTGTTGTTTTTGAAATTCAAAAAGGGACGTCGACAGTCCGTGCCATTAATGCTATCCCTAGTGTGATGTCCACTGTACCCATGGATCTTCACGCGTTGGGTTCCCTCAGATTGTTTTTTTCCGTCATCGTAGATGGAGGCAAAATCGCGGGGTTCTGATTCCGGCAGAACACAATTTGATTAATCAGTTAGAGTTAGATACTCTTCCTATCCTTTACTCAGCGACTATCAATAACATCTCCAACAGCGGTGAAGAAGACGACCGTCGAATAAGACTCCCATCGACGGATCCTTTCGGCCTTGGAGGGCCACTTCGGGCTTCAGCCCACACAGTCAGGGGGGAAGACATTGGAGAATGTATTTACCCATTTTCATACATTATCTTCGCCTAGCTGCCATTTCATTTAATTATGGCTAGAACCCCTTTCAAGTTCTGCCCAAGTTGCAACAAAAAATTCCCCTGGGTCGACAAGCACCTGGTGTCCAACCTTTGTCTCCCATGGGATCACGCCGAAGGGAACTAACGAGCCTGTAAGCTCTTTAAATCTAAGATGTTAAATGACCGTTTAACTAAGTGCTGGGCCCACCATGCCATGCAGACCGAGGCCACCATGGATGTGGGGGGGACCTATAGCGATGCCCGCATTTTCGGACGGTGAAGGTGACGAGCAAACATTTGTTTCCCAAGCTCAAGCCCCCAACCCCAACAGACAGGCTGGTAGCCCTGTTACTTGGACGACCCCCGGTGCTCACACAGCCAAGGGCCATGACCCGACGCGTTCGTCGAGCAAGGGCCCACACATGACTTCTAGGGAGAGGTCCACAGAATCCCTGTCCCCTGGGCACTGAAGGTCCCGATTGCCGCATGACAGGCCATGACTAAATCTGTTCTCAAACGTCGCACGTTGGCAGATGAGACACCGGATCACTCCACAGCTGAAGTTCGACATTCCTCGTCGAAGACGGCAAAAAGCCCTAAACAGTCGAGATTAGCACTCCTGGTTAAAAAACACGTCACAAGGAGCCTATTGAAGGGGAAGGAGTCCAAAAAGCACTCCTCTAAGATCCCTCATAGGGAAAGGTCCCATTCAACACCCATTGAGAGGGATTCCCATCCTCTCAATGAAAATAATTCACTTCCACAGGAAGAGGAATCTTTGCCAGCAGCTCTAAAGAACAAGGGACAGCCCTCAAGTCCCATTCACACCTCAAGGTCAGGCTTTTCCACTAGGTCCTATGTCCATTCCGAGCTCGGCCCAATTGACATGCGAGGACATTGATAGAGTCATGAGAAGGGTGTCCTTTCTGGCAAATTTCTTCAAAAAGATTATTTCCAAAACTTTCTAATCACCCCTCCCACATCAGCTGCCTCTGGTTCTCAAACCCCTGCAGATGCCCCTACTGCTCAGCCCCCTCCTAAAAGGTCTGATCCTGATACCCTTGCTATCCCACCCCAGTAGGACCCACCCTTCTTTGATCTGTATGACCCAGATACCGACAATGAAGACACCTATACAGCTCAGGAGGGCTGAGAACAGGACTATGGCGATGACGATGAGAAGGAAGATATGTATAACATAGCCTCTCCCTTCACACTAGATGCCCCAGTAGCAGATTGGCCAATAGACAACCAGCCACTACAAAATGACATGCTCGTCAAGGCAGCTGAGCATTTTCAGATAAAACACAGGAACCTCAACAAGACAAGGACTTTGTTGAGGACATTTTAGGGGATCAAAAAGCAGTCACACAGTTCATTCCCATCCTACAATCTATCCAGCCCTCTCTGGGGACACCTAACCAGACGCGGGCAGTTAATCCACGCATCAAGAAGCTCTTCCGCCCTGCTCCCACAGATCCTCTGTATATCAGGGGACAGCTCAAACCAGACTCTCTTGTAGTTACAACAACAGGAAAGAGAGCAGGGACACCCTTAGCCTCTTCAGAAGCACCACCGGACAAGGAAAGTAAGAAACTATACACTATGGGGCAGAAAGTAGCCTCTTCGGCCAAGCACAACCAAACAGTTCCTAGGAGCTGTAATAGACTCAAAAGAGGGGTTAGTCTTCCCGTCAGAGGAAAGAGTCCAAAATATGTTACTGCAAATACCTCATTATCAGGCCGGCCGCAAGATAAGCATATGCAAAGCTATGCGTTTGCTAGACATGGTGGTATCTTGGATTTATCTGATACCGCACGTACGCTTGCGCATGTGACCAATGCAGGAATGGTTGTCGAAACAGTGGTCTAAGGCAAGTGGTCACTGGGACAATCTAGTGGTCGTTTCGCCAACACTCGTACAAAGCCTTCACTGATGGACAAGAGAAAATCTGTTGAAGGGGAAACCCATCCACAATCCAGAAGTGCAGGCGATAGTTACGATGGACGCGTCACTCGCCGGGTGGAGGGGGGGCTCATCACCCTCATCACACAGCACAATGTCTGTGGGCTCATACCACGGCGCAGAACCACATCAATCCGCTGGAACTACTGGCAATGTTCAAGGCCCTTCTGACATTCGAGATGCACCTAGAAAACCAGTGAGCAAGTCCTCACTGGCAGCACTACGGCACTGTTTTACATCAACAAACAGGGGGGCACACATTCTCCAAATCTGTCCAAACTAGCACAACAAATTTGGAAATGAGCACTACAAACGGAAAATATTCCTATCCTCGCATCCCGTGCCAGGGTAACTGAACTTTCTAGCCGACTCACTGAGCAGAGATCCCCTACACGAGTGGCAACCAGACACAAAGGTCGTAGACCACCTAATCTCTCAATGGGGATCTCTCAGTGGGGTTTCCCCATGCTGGACTTGTTCGCTACAAGCAAAAACCAACAAAGCCCAGATTTTGCGTCCAGGTTCCCCCAACCAGGCTCCAAGGGGAACGCCCTATGGATGAACTGGTCAGGGAGATTTGCTTACACGTTTCCCCCTGGCTCCTCTTATGAACAAAGTGGTGAACAAGATCCACAAAGAACAAGTGACGCTCATCCTAGTTGCTCCTATGTGGGCAAGACAGCCATGGTATCCACATCTGTGCAAACTGGTGATGTGCCATCCCATCAAATGCCTGTGCCAGACCAACCTACTCACTCAACACGGGGGATTAACAGTGCACCCGCAACCTCACTCGATGAAGTTGGCAGAGTGGCTTCTGAAGTCATAGAGTTCAGACATCTTAACCTACCACAGAGGTGTATGGATATCCTCAAGGAGGCACGAAAGCCAAACACTAGACACTGTTATTTCGACAAGTGGATGAGATTTGTAATTTGGTGCCATTCTAAACAAATAAACCCCATAGAATGTACCCCATCCCACATTCTAAACTATATGCTCAACTTGCTGGAATCAGGGTTAGTATTCAGCTCTATAAAGGTCCACCTGGCGGCCTTTTCGGCTTACATCACCTCCCACAATAAAGTATTGTGGTGGAATGTGCCGGTCATCAAAGCATTCATGGAGGGAGTAAAGAGACTCCACCCTCCAATTTCAAACCCACTGCCAGGATGGGATCTCAATGTAATACTCGCAAAGCTCATGGGACCCCCTTTTGAGCCTATGCACAAGTCAAGTCTTAAACACTTGACTTAGAAAACTGCCTTCTTAGTGGCTATTACTTCCATAAGAAGAGTTAGTGAATTGCAAGCATTGTCAGTGCAGGGTCCTTTCTTTGTCATACACAAGGACAAACTGGTTTTACTTATACATCCTAGGTTCTCTCCTAAGTTCATCTCTAAATTTCTTGTTAACCAGTCCATTGAGCTTCCGGCTTTATTCCAGAACCCAAAAAGCTCAGCTGAGGTAAAATTCCACACACTAGATGGAAGGAGGGTGGTCCTTTACTATGTAAACAAGACCAGACCGCTAAGAAAAACAGACCAACAGTATGTCTCTGTAGCCCCAGGCAGAGAAGGAGACCGCATTTCCAAAAATGCCATCTCCAGATGGATAGTCAGATGCATACAACTGTGCTCTTCTCTGTCAGATAAGACACTGCCTTTCACGCTAATAACACACTACACAAGGAGCACAGGAGCTGTTCTGGCATTTATTGCAAATGTCCCCTTAGACAGCATTTGCAAAGCAGCTATGTGGAACTCAGTACACACTTTCAAACAGCACTACTGCATTGACACCCATTCCTAGAGAGATACACAGGTGGGACAAGCGGCTCTAAAACATCTGTTTGCTGATGAACCTTCTCACAACACACCACCTTCTCCTAACACTGCTTGCTAATCTATGCACAGCATGTGATCTAAGCAGATTCCACAAGCCTCAGAAGGGATACATTACTCACCGTCATTGTATTTCTGATGCTTGTATCTGCTTAGATTCACATGCGCCCACCCTTTCTCCCCTTGGAGAGAAGTTGCATGGATGCTTTATGAGCTTGTCTGAAACCTATCTGCTTGGATACGCCTGTACTCACGCTACACTTCATGCTACCTCATGTCAGAAACAAAACAAAAGAGGGACCTTGACACGTGAAGGATCATTGTTACAGGGGACGTCACACTAGAGATAGTATTACTGGTATGCCGTGTCAACATCCCTTTTCGAATTTAAAAAACAACTGTAATATTCCACAAATTCCACTAGATGTCGGCCAGCATGTGAATCTAAACAGATACAAGCATCAGAAATACGATTACGGTGATTGCACCCTATTTCATTGTGTTAGTCCTCCCCACTGTATTTCGACCATAACCTCCCTGGAGCCTAAATCCATCGTCTCTTAGCATAATGACTCCTTCTCTCATACTTTCATCAAATTCTGATAGTTGAATAAAATAATTTTGAACATGGTGTTTCATTTCTTCTTCGTCACTGAAATTCAATGACTTGGCCAACACAGGGAATTGTGGGCACGTACAATACGGTTAACTCACAATCAGGGGAACATAATGCTTCCACGATTAAGCTAAAGCATATGAGTTACAGCATAGCACTCTATGTAGCCTTTCCAATAGCACAAATCTCTTTGCAAAGAGTCAGTGAGCTACATGTACCATCCGTGGAGTACCCTCTTATAATATGCACAAGGAGGAACGAGTATTAAAACACATCCTCGATTTACACCTAATGTTATTTCTTTCTTGCATGTTAATCAAACTATCAAGGTTCCAGTTTGGCTGAAAGAAATTTACACACATCTAATGTCTGCAGGAAAATCAAGCATTCTCATGATCGGACCTAGGAATTCAGAACATTATAAAGACTAGTTGGTATTTTTGTCGCATTAACAGACCACATCAAAGAAAGCCAAAGGCCAATTTAGAAAGGTGGATTGCACAGTGCATTTGAGAATGTAACAAGTTAACCAAAAGACAATCTAACATTCGACAAATGCACATTCCACAAGAAGCAACGGCATCACTATAGCATACCTGGTTAACCTTCCTCTGCAGATCAAATGCAGAGCAGCAACATGGAGCTCAGAACACAAATTTACGAGAAATTACTGTATTGGTAGTGTGAGGATGTCCTCTGCCTGACTATTGGTAAGTCTCTGCTCCATTAACCTAGCATTGCGCACATGCGTGTGTGGGCGCAATTACCTCATCCAAAATGGTGGACCTGGATTTTGAAGTCTCGCACCACCTGCACATTGCAACAAAACGTGTCCAAGCAACAATGTGACTCCTTGGCTTTTGGGAATTTACAACATTGTAATTCCTAGACTTTCACAGCAGTAAGAGAATGTGATCTTTTCTCGCGCTAATCAGATCTTCATTGTTTATATACAGCATTGTATCTGCGGGGCATCAGTGGTCTGCGCTAGTATGACTCGTAATATAACTGTTTCTCTCGGCATTGTTGCCGGAGAAATAAAGGTTCTTATTCGCTTGCATTGCACTTTGCAATGTTGTAACTGTATTACCGTGGGAGTCGTGCCAACTTTCGTCATCACAAGGTTCATATGCTATCCATGTACCTCTGCTTTGCTAACGGTAGGGAATACACATTGATATTCCACACTCCACCAATAAGAACTTGAAGATGCCCTTTGTGGGCAGAGCCTAGGGCTTACTCCCTCAATGGTCAGGCAAAAAAGGGCAAATTAGGGTGATGGGGTACTTTAGTATTCTTTTAAAAATGTTTTTTTAATATATTGTGCAGAGGGTTCCCACTCCGATCCTAACAGTGAGAAGGTATTCAGAGCAAGGTACTCTATGAAGCATCTCAACTTCCTACATGCCCATCTTGCAGCGGTTGCTGTCCTCTCCTATTCCACATCGTTGGGCATCTCCTTCTGAGGAAAAAGGGTTGAAAAGAGACACAAGAGTCCCACACACCTACATCAGCATCCACTATCACCCAGAAACAGCAGACAAAGAGCCTCATTACAATTTGGGCAGTCCAGGTTAAATACAGCGACATTCCCATATACTGCCACTTTACTGCACCCCCCCCCCCAACTATGAGGTGGGTGGAAAGTCAGAGGATTCACCTCCAGCTATGAGCTAGAGTTAAATCCGTTGACTTTTTCTGCCCATTTTCGACAAAATTACTGCGTCGGAATTACTTTTAAATTCTCATAACAATCGGGGTGAGAGATCACACACACACACATTCATCAGTGTACTCTTACAAAAAGAGACGATGTTCTAGATTTGTATCAGGGTCAGTGGGGTTGTTGAGCCTGATATTTTTAATATACATATGTTTCTCATAATGAAAAGAAGCACCCAAGGACACTTATCTATTTACAATTTTGTACACAATACAGGTAGGTACAATCCAGTCAATTAGACTGGATTTTGGTGAACATACAACACGTTTTCTTTTGTTTATTTGTTTATCCACATAATTGACTTTACAAATAACATGTGGACATAGAACAAAGCATTTTTCAGTGAACAGAAATCAGTGTGAAGAGTGGACACTGGACTGGTGGAGAAGTCGTTTAAACTGTTGTGTTTCGGCCAAAAAGGCAAAGCTGTTTGATGGAGTTTATATATGGTTGGCCTTTATCAGGACATAGGGCCTCATTACGAGTACGGCGGTAACCGAGGTGGTAAAACCGCCTGGTTACCGCCGGACTCGTATTACCATTCCGCCTCCGTGACTCCCGGAAATACCAGGGCATTACGACCCTGGTGTCCCGGGAATTCCAGAGGCAGAATTCGGTAAATCCCCATTCCTATTGAGTCCCATAGGACTCAATGGGAATGAGGAAGTGGAAACACCAGCACCATCTCGTGATGGTGCTGGTGTTTCCACGACCGCCTGCAGGCGGGCGGTGTTAAACCCGCCAGGTCCGACCTAGCGGGAACATCACCTCCCGCCTGCAGGAGTCGGGATCGGACGGTCCAGAATTAACAGTGGCCGCGAGTTTACGGCCGCTGTTATTTCTGGACCACCCGACCTGTAATGAGGCCCATAGAGTGGTATAACCGTGTCCTAAGGGTCTCTGTCAGAAGATATGTAATGACAGGAATAGTGTGGTTTAGAATGGGTGTGATCTCAAGTCATTAGTACTTTATTTAAATATAGCTTAACAAATGCTTAAATTGAAATGAAGAAAGCAATAGTGTTAGAGTCAAATATTGTGTGGCTTTCCGTGAGCAAATCTTTGCTATGGTGAAGTCTCGGAACAGATCCTCTCTCGAGTGGTAGGAGGAAAACTCGAACAATCACCAAACACTTGATAATTGTGACAAAACCTGGTTGCCTAAAGAGACAAAGAACAGGGGTGGAGCCCAATTAGGCTATTCTGTGCCAAAGTGCTAATAGTGCTATCTCGGCTTGTAACTGCTTAAGTGTGGTTATGGATCTTCTTACCTCAATTGGCTAGAACCTGCGGTGCCATGTATAAATCATAGTCCCAGTGGGAGAAAGGCATCCTATCGGGGGTAAGCCATGTCCAAAAACTCAATAAGTTCTCAGGCTGTGGAAAAAGGAAAAATACGAGTGAGGCGGATGTCCTTTAAACGCCAGTGGAAAGCTAAATAATTTTGCGTTCACCATGTGCTAGTAACAATCCATGGGTGCGTGAGTGGCCGAAGTGTGGAGTGAAAAGCCAAAAAGCTGGGATATCCCAGGGAAGTCTGGCGGGTCTGCATTCTACCTCTCAAGACAAGGAGGCTGGGCTACCAAAGTGGTGGAATGTATTTCAATACTGCCCGCTCCAGTCTCTGAATGCATAAAAACAGACATTTAGCTCGAAGTCAAACAAATCCGGAAAGTGTGTGGATCTATCGGTGAGATAAAAGAATGCGGGTTGCTACGCGGTGAGGCCGAGAGTCACCCTGTGGGCTGCACAAAAACACAGCCTGCCTCTTGAGTGTGTGGAGCACATATCAACAAATTCTATGCTGTCACACGGACAGGGTCCCTGACTGATGTCATTGTGGTAAACGTGCCTGGAGATAGACGTGAGTTTAAGAGAAGGGTTTGTGGCCGTGCTTCTGTAATGAGGGCCGTTTTGTGTACAAAATTGGAAATAGATAAGTGTCCTTGGGTGCTTCTTTTCATTATGAGAAACATATGTATATTAAAAATCTCAGGATCAACAACCCCACTGACCCTGATACAAATCTAGAACATGTCTCTTTTTGTAGGAGTATACTGATGAATGTGTGTGTGATCTCTCACCCTGATTTTCATGAGAATTTAAAGGTATACGCCTACCTGGGTTTATCAGGGCTTAGCCAGGTGCCCTTTTTGTTATTGCGTCGGAATTACTGCAGCAGTAATTCTGCTGAAAATGCTGCATGGCATAAAAATGGGGACTTACACCACCACCATCACTCGTAATCCGGTCACAAGACCGCTGGACGAATTGACAGTAACGGGATTACAGTTGGTGGTATCTGGGCGGATATACTGCCCAGATGCCATCAAACCCGTAACAAGGCCCAAAGTCATGGAGGGTGAAAAACAGAGGGCCATTAAAACACTTGGATCCCATGGAGGAAACCCAAAATGTCTACCAGGCCTTTTTAAAGACTGCCTCCCATGTTCGTGCCTTGAAACGCTTGTGTATAGGCATGTTATAAATGCCATATCATATATCATATCATATCAAAAGCCTCATTAACAATGGCATTGGTACAAATAAACCCATGACTCGCCCAATGGTTGATAAACCAGATTATGGTGCTGTGAGAAACCAAAGGGTGTCTCACCTACTACTGTCTGGGGATCACTCTCTCAGGTGGCCTGGGCACGGCCATTGCCTTTGGATCCATACCCTGGGGGTGGACAATTGCGGGAGGATCAGCTGGGTGAGGGGTCTTGGGGCGTGGAGGTGAGACGACCAATGGTAAGACGCAATATTCCCCTGTTTCCCATACACCTGACCCATCCTATTTTATCAGATCTCTGATGTCTCAACTCGCCCTGCCCCTTTCCACACAAACACTGGGCCAAGGAAGAGGGCGACTGAGAATAAAGAGGCTAATCCTTATATATCCCATTGCACATGTCCTGCTAATCAGGTCAGGCAATGTAAGGCACTTGACTTTAAGTGCATACATCTGATACCAATTAGCCATCCTCACACAGATAAAAAGCGGAACATTTTTTATCTGTGTGAGGCACTCTCTGAGCAAGGTGGAACGTGATTCCGGGGCGAAGGCAAACCTACTGGAGCAAAGTGACGGACCTAGGGACAAGAGAAAAGGGGAGAGAACCCCAGGAGTTCCCTGCAGGAGGTTGTTGTCTCCAATAGATTGCGAAAGGCATGTGGAGAAGGCCAAATCCTGGACAAAAAGGCTGCATTGTGTTTCACGGATGCCAGAGACCCTCCCGGGTGAACGGCAGAGTTGGGGAGGTGAGGCCAAGCCTGTAGTATTAACCTTGATTTATGAAAAGCTGCAAAGACAAGAAAGAAATGCACACATCCAGTGAGTTGATGAGTGACAAGAAAGACCGGTGTGTGTTAATTAAAGATTGAAGTTGCAACACTTTATTGCACAATTGAAGGCTGCATGCGTGGGGTTGAGACACAATGGAAGCCAGACCTGTGGTGAATTTTAATTACTGTGAACTTGATAGCTGTGAAGCCAGCGATACTGAGTAGCGGAGTGGTCCGGTGAACGGAAGTAGTCCACTCGAATGTCTCTGTGAAAGGTGAAAGGTTTTTGTTCGATAAAATGAATGAACTATAAAGAGCCTAAGTGATCAAATTGAACCCTGGGAAAAAGGGGGGGACTAAAAAGGTGAACATTGAACTTTTGTGCTTAGTATATTGAACTACCCAGACAACGAGACACTGGGGCAAATAAAACAAGAGCGTGAATCAAAGGGAAAGTTGAAGTGGTTCTGCGGAGGTCTATAGAGAAAGCCACGCACATTTGAAAGTCTTCGACATCAAGAAAAGGTCTAAGCCCGACTGAGGGGGACCGGAAGTGTAATAAGTTAGGGGAACGGAACCCTGATAGGGTGTGAATTAAGCTTGGGGAAGGGAACCCCTGCAAGTGTTGTGCTTTGAAAGGTCTGAGCCTGACTGAGGGAGACCGACGTGAACATTTTTGTTAAACTGTGTTTTGGAAGCTGGAAAGAGAAACTTTAATATGGAAGGCCATGCTTGCCTCAAACCATGTTTTGAACTGCCTTTGTTTTGAGAACCTGAGCCAGAGTGTGTCATCTTGTCTACAAGGACCACGTTGCTCCGTGCTGTCCAACGTGGGGAGCAGAGCTGACTCATTCACACTTATTCTTTATATTCTGAACATTAATTTTCCTTTGCATACATATTCTCCTTTACACACTTTTTGTACAGGACATAGTGCAGGCATTGAGTTTTGTTAGTGTAGGCCATTTGATCTGACGGACTCAACTACGACTGTTTTATTTATTATTTGATAGTAGAGACTACTCCTATCCTAACTATAGGGCAAAGTAGGAGTTCTTCCAAACCCTGAAAATTGAATAAAAAGGTATTCCAAATTGTAGCTTTTGTGTCAGTGTCATACTTGTGATACCATGCCTCCCTTACAGTGCCTACTATTTTTGAAGGGCTCTCTTCGCTCACACTGGAAGAAGGAAAGTAGGAATGAAGGTTGCTGTTGGAACTGGAGATAGAGTTGCCAAAAGAATTGGTGAAAAAAGAGGAACAATGCCTCCAGCTGAAGGTATGTAGGGGTTGCAGGTGTGAAAGAGGCGAGGGTCCTAAGGGCTGCTACACGTGAGACTTTTAAGGGAGCTGAGACACCAAGAGAGCTCAGAAGCCTTGGAATGCTGAGAAAGTGAAGGGAGCAGAGACCTGAGAAACTCAGCCGTACCCCAGGGGCCTGGAAGAGTGGATAGCCTAGAGCACCCGAAGAGGCCTGGGAATTGAGAAGGCCCTGGGAGACTGAACCTCCCTGGAGTCAGCTGGGCACCCATTCCCTGGAGTTCAAATAGTGCACTAGGCGCTATCCCTCAAACTGTTTCAAGAAGAATGTTGATCAGTAGATCCATGAGACTAAATCACAATGGTGCCCATGGCGTTATATACCTGAGACTCTGTATAGAAGTGTCCAGGGTGTTATATCGCAGAGATTGTGTCAAGAAGTGTCCTGGGTGTGATTTCCATTAGACTGTATTTAAAGCTATGGAGAGCAGAGATCCAGAGGGAGGCCATATCCATGCTAGGCAGGAGACTCATGTTGGACTATAGTTTAACCCGTCCCTATACCTTTTACTTAGATCAGAGAAAGGAATAACCTTTTCAGTTTTAAAGAAATCTCTAGGACCTATAGGAGTTTATTCTACTACCCATCCTGACAATAAAGATTGAAGCTTGTTTGAACCTTACTTCTGTGTCCCTTTTTTCGGTTGGATCCAAACAGTATTTCACTATTTCCTTGGTATTGAATGTCCAATTCAGGTATTTGGAAGTTGGTGTTTTTAATGTTTCTTTTATAAATGTCTCGCCATATCAAAGATATGTATTTGTTTTTTACAAAAAGTGACCATGAGCATGGCCATTGCAGCGATTTCTGCTCGTTGTACCCCCATTTCAGGCGATTAGTTTTAATTTAATCCTGCCACATCCATTATTGTGCCTGAGGGGCTTAATCACAATTTTGTGTTCCTGGTGGATTCCTTTCATCTATGATAATTGGGCTATTACAGCTTTCTGTGCTGCTTGTTTACATTGCTACAGTTTTAGAAAACTACAGTTCAATCTGAGAGGAATTAACATCTGGCAAGGTTATAGAAGCCTTGGCTTTTAATTGTTTTTATTAGTTAATACAATTATTTGAGTAATTAATCTCAGAGAAGGTGATCTGCCAAGCAGAAATCTTGACCAAATCTCCCTTTTCATAAGCTCCATGGAAAAAGGATAGTGACATGTGTGGTGTTTAATCAAAGGCCCCAAACCAACAGAACGGAAGGGCCCAGTGGAAAAATGTCCTGCCAGCATTAAAAAACCTTAATACTGAAAATGGGCCTATTTAGGCAGACTATGTGGAAGTTTTTCTGCAGTAAGGAAAAAAAATGTAATCGAGTCGAGATTGGAAAGGCACAGCACATTGCTGGCTGAGAAATAAATGCATCATTTTCACTGAAACTGCCACCCATCAAAAGGAGGTGCACTACGACAACCCAGACCCACGTTTTCTGCATGAAAACGAACAGCAGATAATTAACAATGTATTGTATTAAGGATTGAAAGAAACAGCCCTGTACTTTCAGCTGTCATGTTTAAAAAAACAATACTGTGTGAAAAGAAAGAAAAGATCCACTGATGCAAAAGTAAAATGAACCATGATCCATAACATACACAGTTACTGATCATGCTGGCTTCCGTGCTGGCAATGGGGTCGGCTTAATCTATCCTGTGTGGGTTCCTTCTTCCGTCGTACCCACACAACTCTGTAATTCCTTCGAGAGCTTGGTCTGCAAGTTGGTCATCTCTCCCTCCTTCACACTGATCATTGCTACCATATACCGGAACTCCAGGCGCTACCACCCTGTTCCTCTCTGAATGGGCCAATTTCTGCTCCTCCTTACTTTCATCCACTTCCAACCTCTTCCTCTTGGGTGACTTCTACATTCAATTGGACGCCTCTGCCTCAGCATCCACTCATTTTATTGACCTCTCCGGCTCTCTCCCCCTCTCCATTCTCCCCTCCGGTCCAACTCTTTCGGCTGCACACACCCTGGACACCATTATCCACTCTGACCTCTCGCTCGCCCCCCCCCCAGGTCACCCCTCGCTCCTGGGTCTCTTCGGCCCTCCTGCACCCACAAAAGCCCTGCCAACCTCTTTCTCAAACATTTGCCCGCTGAAATGAGTGTCAACCGCTGCTTTTCCCTCTATCTTCATCCCCACTTCCCCCACCTCAGACTCCACCTCAGACTCTGCTCTCAGCGATCTTCACTCAGCAATCACCAATACCCTTGACATCCTTGCCCCAGTCATGAGGATCCGCCTGAAACCTGCCTCTAGGCATAACAACTGGTATGACTCCGAACTTACAGCCCTGAAACAAAACTGCAGAGCAGCAGAACGAAAGTGGCACATCTCTGACAAACTGGCCTGCTGCAAAGGCAAGACAGACTCACCACCCGTGCCAAAAAAAGGGCCCACATTCAGGCACGGGTATCGGGTGCATCCAATAACACTATTTGATTTGGGCTTTTGTTCTGGGTGCAGCTTAGTATGCCAGCGACCCCAATATACCGCCTGTTGGTATGGTGTCGTGTTGCCGTGTTGGTTTATGGAAGGACCAGTCCCCTCCTTCCCTTGGTTTCAGTGCAAAACAGATTGGTACACACCTAAACTGCGCCACCAGTTGTCCTGTTGTTAGCGTAAATAAATGACATTTGGTCACTGTCTTTGAAGTAAGCAGACATTTTTATAATTTACTCCATTGCCCGTTTGATTGTAACATTTTGTTTGTTACATTTTGTTTCTTTACACGTGTTTCGGCCTCTCAAGGGCCTTTTTAAAAACAGTAACTTATTATGGGCAGGTTAAATCATTTTCATACGAGATTCGGTTCCGTAAAATCACGGGTTAATCCCTACTTGAGCGCTGTATCTCCGTTCCCTCACGTCGGCACTGGTCTACTTTCTCGTATGAAAATGATTTAACCTGCCCATAATAAGTTACTGTTTTTAAAAAAGCCCTGGAGAGGCTGAAACATGTGTAAACAAACAAAATGTAACAAACAAAATGTTACAATCAAACGGGCAATGGAGTAAATAATAAAAATGTCTCTGCTTACTTCAAAGACAGTGACCAAATGTCATTTATTTACGCTAACAACAGGACAACTGGTAGCGCAGTTTAGGTGTGTACCAATCTGTTTTGCATCCAATAACACGGCTGAACTTTTCAAAATGTGCAGGAAGCTAGCCTACCTTTCCACAGTCTCGTCCTCTCTTCCTTCCCAGGCCCTCTGTGAACGCACTGGCCACACACTTTGCCACCAAAATACAGGACATCCTGAACACCCTTGGTACTCGCTCACCTAACCCATCCCACACCCCCTTGCCTCCATTTGCCACTCCCCCTCGCCTCCTTTTGCCACTCCCCCTCCTCCTTCCACCTTCTCCTCTTTCACCCCGTCACACCTGAAGAAGTTACCAGAGTTGTCTGCTCTATGAAGGCTTCTTCCAAAGAGTTTCCCCCCTGCTCATCCAGAACTTTCAAGGACAACATTGTCTCTCTTGCCCCTGCACTTGCTGATTTCTGCAACAACTCTTTTGCCACTGGCTCTTTTCCTTTCTCCCTCAAGCGCTCCATTGTGCGCCTACTATTGAAAAAGCCTTCAACAGACCATACCTGTCCATCCAACTCCCACCCTATTTCATTCAACCCTTTTCTGTTGAAACTGCTGGAGAACCTGGCCTTGCCCCAATTCAACTCACACACTGAACTTGTCGGTGGTCTCCATGATCATCAGTCTGGATTCCGAGCATCCAGAGGCATGGAAACTGCTCTTCTGAACACTTGTGAAGAACTGCTTGCATCCCCGGACTCCAACTCCCCAGCTGTCCTCATTCTAATTGATCTCTCTTCTGCCTTTGACACTGTCAACCATTCCAGCCTCATACAAAGGCTCCACAATACCCTTGGTATCTCAGATCGGGAACTGGAATGCCTGACTTCTTTACAAACTGACCGCTCTTCCCATGTCATCCCGGGCACCTTCTCCTCTCCTACTTCCTTCTCCACATGTGGTGTCCCCCAAGGATCTATCCTTTCCCCCTTTAACATCTACCTTGCACAGCTGGCGCGCCTCATCTCCTCCTTCTCCCTCAACTTCCAGTGTTATGCAGACGACACTCAACTCTTTTTCAGACTTTCTGCTGACTCACTTGCACCTTCCTTGTTCCCTAACTGCCTGTCTGCCATCCAGGCTTGGTGCTCTTCCTGTGATCTCTGCCTCAATGCCAGCAAAACTGAGATCCTTCCAATTGGGACTCATCTCCCTCCATCTTCTCTTCTCTCTGGCCTCCCACCTTGGGCTCTCCCCTGCTCCTTTTTCTGAAGCCAGAAATCTTGGAGTCATCTTTGACTCCTCTTTATCCTTTCTCCTGCACACACAGGACATTGCCAAGAAGCCCCACTTCCAACTCTTCTCCAATTTCTCACTTTCCCCCAGGAGCTCAATGTTTCCCGAGCCCTGTTTCTCTCCAGGCTTGAGTATTGCAACAGCCTTCTCCTCAATCTACCTTCTTCCACTCTGCAACCCCCTTCAGCTAATCCAGAATAGAGCAGCAAGACTTATCCTTGGCCTTAAGCCCTGGGACCGCATCTCTGCTGTCCTAAAATGCCTCTGCTGGCTCCCGGTTGCTGCACGGATCAAATTCAAATCCCTCTGCATCATCCACAAGGCTGTCTGGGGCCAGGGACCACAGTATTTGCAACTCTCTCTTACCAAATACTCTCCTTTCTCACCTCCATGCTCCTCTGGCACCAACTCTCTGTGTGTAAAGTGTTTTGCCAAACAGAGAGCAGGAGGCTGCTCGCTTTCTTCAACTGGATCCCTCCTCTGGAACAGCTTCCCCCTCCTGGTGTATCTTGAGCAGAACCTTCTGAAGTTCCGAAAACACCTCAAGACTCTCTTTTCCTCCTCCTTCACTTCTCCCTTCTTCTGCTAATCCCACAGTTGCTGTGATTGGTGTCTTGAACCCATATGCACCCTCTGCGCCTCTGACCATTCACACCCATTCTCCCCAGCATCTGTCTTCATTCAGCCCTTGCCTCGGCACACCCTCTGCACTGGAGGTTAGCATTTTCCACCCAACCCCAATCCTGGCCGCATAGCACTTACCATAACTTGATGTTCATCTGCGGCTCACCCTCGTGCACGGACACCACAGGACCTACCCCACTGCCCTCTTCCTTCCTGCACTTGCACGTTCTGAATACTCACAAGACATAGTAGGTTTGGCTGTCCCTTCCCCCTCTGTATTTTTGCATTTAATTAAACTGCTCTCCCACGTTCCTTCCCTGCTGCCCTGTGGGCGCTTTGAAACAGAATGTATTTCCTGTTTAAGCGCCTAACAAGCAAACAATACATAAATAAATCAAGGCTGATGTTAGGAAATGCAATATGTGAGTTCATTTCAGCCAAGGACAATCAGTGGCTTGGGCAGAAATTGCAAATGGCTTTCCCCACTACAAGCATGGCTCTTGCATCCAATCTATTTACAACTGCAATAAAGTGTGGCAAGCTCTTAAAGGTTTTGAAAACACACTTTCCCCTGAACTATTGTCTCTGAAGGCTCATTCTGTTCAGGGCAAATGACCTAGCCACTGTGTGACTGGAATGTGGGAAGGGTCTGCAATCAAGAAAAACTGAACTAAAACAAAAAAAAAGAAAATGGTTTTCAGATCGGAATGGTGGTCCACTTCAGATAACAGAACTGGATGCCAGATATCAGAAGATCAGCAGGGCCTCATGACATTACACAAGCTTGACCGGCCTAGCTCATCTGCAGTGGGAGATCTCTGTGTAGCCGGCGCATCCCAAGTATTTACGACCTGAAGCCTACCAACTTCAAACAACAAAGAGGTTAACAAAAATACAGTCCAGGAAGCTCTGGTCATGTGCTGGCCAGGAACAGCAAATGGCCTGGAGACAGAGCTCCAATTTGCATTCACATGAAGATTTCCCATTAGTTTAAAAGGACTATTATAACGTATGCATTTTTCTCAGCAACCACAAGTCATACTGTATTCATTTGTGTGTCATTTTTACTATAAATTCCAGGCGATTTTGTTGAAATTAAATTCATCCACCCGCGACTTATGGAATCGTAATGGCAAGCTAAAATGTGTTTCTGGCTGCTCTGAACATGTCCTGAATTTAAGAATTGGCATGCTGGTGGGGGGTAAAATTAGGTTTTCGGAGAGTAAATTGCATGTTCATAACTATTATGCTTTTTGTATAAACGGCGGAAAACTGCCCCCCCCCTTCCAACATGGTGCAGACCCGGCTGTCGTTTAATTGAATTCCCCATGATTAGCTGAAGCGGAATATGTATACATTATGGCAGTTACTAGTAAATTCTGAAGTTTTGCGGCATATCTACTTTTTGCAAAAAAGTTGACATAAAAAAGGGAATTTCAAAAGGGAGTTGCCATATTTCTGTTCTAGAGTCCTAGACCAATCCTTGGAGAGCGGCTGGACTTGGGGAGAGAGAGAAGGGTAACTGTCCTATCCTGGAGCATGGAACCAGCCTAAAGGCGGACTGGGTTTTATGGTGAAGAGCTGGGGACCATCCTTGAGAGTGGTGTGACCAGACCCCTGCCCAATCGACAAACAGGGTTTTGAAATGCAGCTGGCTTTCCTGAAATTTAAGCAGAGGCTTTCAATGTAAGTAGAATTGAGCCATTTGAAACCAAAAGGTGGGGGAATCCGCTTGCCTTAAATCCTTTCAATTTGTAGAGAACGGGGGGGTAAACCGTGTAGATCCTTAGCCTATTGACTGAATAAAATGTAATTAATTCCCACTTAGCAAAACACAATAGGGTGATTTTTTGTTAATATTAGAAATTAAAAAAGCTCATTCCCACTGTACGCTGAAAACTATACCCTGTAATTTAATTGGGTAATTGTATTTGTCCTTTTAACCCCAACTTCTTCAAGGAAGGGGGTGTCCGTATCCGTAAACAAAAAATCCTCAAATGCCAACTTCCCCAACACAGGTCTCTAAGTGGAGGGGGACTGAAAATCCAAAAATTCCCAAACATCCCAATCCAATTTTTACTGTACAACATCCCCAACACAGGCCTTTAACTGGAGGGCAGGCTAAAAAAAACTCCTAAAACTGTCCCCACTCTCTAGACCTGTCATTTGAATAGAAGGGTGCTGCATGCAATTGATGCTTGGGTTTTTGGGGTGGGGGGTAGAAATGCTTGCAAAAGTGAGACCTCATGTGCCCAACATTGTGAACCAAACTGCTAGCATTTTTAAGCATGCAGGAATATCGAAATTGCACAGCACCCTATGTAAATTGATTTTGTTAATTGACCAGTGTTGATTATTCCTTGAATTGAAATATGTTTAAAGTATTGTGATTTGAGATTTTCCCACCAACTTGTGTGATTTATTTATGTAAAAAGAAGTTTAATTGTGAGCCACAGAGAAGGTGACGTGTGTAGTTTTAGTGCGATCTCCATTACCTGTGATTAGAAGAAATATAAATATATTTCGTGTACACTGTCCTGGTTCTTGGCTCATTGGTGGTGCAGGGGGAGGGATCCAAAGGACATTAGATTAATCTGAAATAGGGCTGAACAAAGAAATGCCATGAAATTGTTTGTTGTTTGACACCTTGATTGGGGAGCGAAGGAACTCCCGTGTTGAGGGTGGCCTCTCAATAAACTGTTAAACATGTGCTCTGTTGCATCAGTCTCCTGACCTGCAGTTCCTTCTCTCCATTCCCACATTGCAGGTTTAGCCGTCACAGGTGCCATTGTAACATCTGCTGTGACAACCAAGTCACTTCAGCACAAAGGTGGCATTTAAAGTCTGCAACCTCTGTTTCCAAACCATGTAATTATGGGTAATTGTTATTCTGGCGGCAGTTTGATCTTTAAACATAAAGCCACACCTAAGTTTATGGTATGGTGGACATTAATTCACATAACTATAAGAAGCCACATCTGATTTGTAACATACATTTGTTAGCATTATGAGCCCAGGCCGGCTGTGGAAGGATTGTGTGTATTCAGATGAGACAGCATGGCCCTGCCACTAGCACGACAAGAGACGGTGTGGTTGTGCCTCTCGTGTGATCCTTTTTGTGGTTGGGTAACACCTCTCTTCAGGACGACAGCTCCTCGCACAGGGCACAACTTGTACAAAAGGACTAGTCTCACACCAGGGTGTTGCATACAGAAGGGCCTTTGATGCTATGGATCTGAGAAGTGTGCATGATTAATGTCGAAAGAGGGAGCTCAGCATAGTTGGTGGAGGTTTCCACCCTTTTGTTACTCTATATGCCTTGTTCCGTTCCTATCTCCTTCACTTCGTTTGCCACAAAGCACTCTGATTCTAATGTCAGAAGGCAAAGACCACTTGTCTCAAAGACAGGGATCGGACCCCTTAAAGCAGGCTTGCTTTTGTCCAGTCACTCTTTTGCCTATAAAAGAAGGGGTGTCCCACTCCATCATTGATTCATCTCTGGACTTCAACCCTTTAAGAAGAATTTGTTTGACCTTTCTGGGAGAGCAGCCTTTCCAAAGTCCTCCAGTTGTGGGGTGAAGGCAGGTGATCCAAGGCAGAGGCAAGCTCCACTCCCTAACCATCCACAGGACACATTGGGGGTGACCTGCTGTTGGAGCAGGACTGGTCTTCCTACCAAAAGCATTGGTACCAAGAACCTCACTTGATGTTAAGGACCCTGCAGGTGTTTGACAGCCTCCCCCCTGTTTGCAAGAACGAGATTGAAGACCTAGCTTGTCCCTAAGCCCATGGATTGGGACTCAGCACCTGAAGAAGCCAAGCAGTTAGTCTCCTGAATTTCGTGGAAGATGTGGACCTGCTGCATGCCTCGCTTTAAACCCAACTCAATGCCCACTCTGTCTCTGCATCACTGTGACTTCGCTGCATCAGAACCTGATTTGAAACACTCAGACTGCACCAAAAAAGCCTGGTTTGATGCTGCTGAACTGTCAAGAACAGTGGAAAGTTATTATTGACTGCTAACTGCCCCCCCCTGGTCAATCTTTGGGCTCAAGAGCCTGGGTAGGTCACCCTTAATCCCTTTTCTTACCCAAGCACACATTATTTTACAAACTTTGTGGTTATTGATTGCCTTTCACCCCTGTTATACCCAGAATGCATCTTTCTATCGCATGCATATTCTGTGTTCTTTCCATCGGTATGGGTTTTGTGTATTACTGTTCGGTTTAGTTATTTTTTCATATTCTGTGTTTAATTTAAATTATATATTTTTTTTATAGAACCGTCTTTGGACATTCCTTTGTTTTGGATTGTTGTACTTTGCTGTTTGTGTCACTACTATTTCACATTCAGACCCCTCTTAAGAGCATTGCCTGCCCTCGGCCCACATTATCACAATAGGTGAAGGAGCTATGTTAACTGCGCCCCATTTTCACCTTAATGATTTGTATCACTCTTGTTTTGTAGAAGTGTGAGGGCTGAGTAGGAGGTTAGCCACTACTCATCCTTGTAGTCCTGCAGGCAAAAGTCAACCGGTCACAATCTCCACCTGCAGTCCCCTTAAATGGGAAGACTTCTGCAATGACAGAACAGTGTCCAAACTGTATTCATTTGCCTTTTCCCTGCTGAGTATGACTGAGCATTGCAGCCATAAAGGGGATGCCTGTAGGTCTGTGCACCTCATCCTACAAGCTATGCACATGTTTGCAGCACAGCGGAGGCCTGTATACAAAGAATATAAGGTTTCCTCATTTGATACAGAGGTTTTCTGGTCGGATATAGAAGGTATGAGACTGGCAGACTCGGGTACAGAGAGGTAAAGGCTTTTGGGCCCAGATAACGAGGGATTCTGGGTCTCAGGCTCTGATCCAAATAGATGGGTTTCTAGTACTCAATAAAGAGCATGTGAGTCTCTGTCCAGGATACAGAAAGTGGAGTTTCCTGTGTCTGTGTACAGAGTTTTAAGGCTTTGGACAGGATACAGGGGGCCTCTTCACGAGTTGGGCGGTATCCCAGCGGTAAATCTGCCGGAATACTGCCCAATGCAAATAGGGTTATTGCAATTTGGTCCGACGCTATTAGCGCCGGGTCACAAGTGCAATGGTGGGATAAGTCCCAGATTTCTTTCAGTCCATAGGACTCAATGGGACATTTTCCGCACAATTACTGCAGAAGTAATTGCGTGGTGATAATTTGCGTGAAAATAGGCAGAAGGTTGGTGCATTCACCTCCAGCTCAAAGCTGGAGGTGAATGCTCTGAGGTTCCCCCAAACTTGGGGCGGAGCGGTAATAACGTTACAGCCCCATTTTTACTGGTCCGCTCAACTCCTGATGAGGCCCAGTGAGTGTGCAAATCATGCTGTCTTCTCCACAGAGTATTTGAACCCAATAGTTTGCAGCGTATTGAAGCTTCGGAGACAACTACGTTGACTTGCAAGGAATAACTGTGTGGTTGGCACATAGTCCTCTAAATTGGTTGTTGATTAGAGTTGTCATCATTTGAAATGCTGCTTGAATCTCTTGTGCAATCTTCCAATGTCGGTTGGTTGTGATTTCCCTTGGTTCATATTATTATATCTTCTGACTGGTCTACCCTTTTTTCTCCTGTCTTCATTTAGGCTATTGAAGGCGCTTCCCACCATGTGTACGCTGATCAACCACATGTCTTCAATGAGGTTGTGGAGGAAATCTGTGAGGCTGTGGACTGAGTCACACATCTCAGGGACGAGCTTCACACACATCTACAAAGGGAACAACAACAAAACCTAGAGGACTTACTACAAAGGCTGCCTGTAGGCCTCTGACCCTTTGGATTTGTTGAACCAGTCTCCACAGGGAGAAAGCAAGAACTCCCTAACTAGCCTTCTGGAACACTCTTCTTTGGCCTTTTGCACCCCATGTTCACCTTGGACTGGGACCTGGATTTGTGTGAACCTTCACTACTCAAAATGGTCAGTCTCATGGTGCACCTGCTAGGATATTAGTAGGCCTTCCCAGCCTGGATATGGCTCCCTACCTTTATTAAACATGCAAGGCAAGACCGTATCTGTTACTTATGTAGATGGCGAGAGTTGTCCACCATTCACTGCATCTTGCTTCTTCTACAGCGACATATGAAGTTTCAACTGGATGAAGCAATCTCTTTGACCTACCCTCTAGAATGAAATGCCCAACCACTCCCTTTTTTCTTCTGTGATCTTCCTCCCAAGTACCTGGAGCTAACTTGCACATCTAAAGGTCAATCAGTGGAGTGAAACCAATACGCTAATATATCACGACATTGACTGAGCGACCACTAAGATGTCATACATCAGTCAACACTGTGTTCAGTTTGTCTTGGCATGAGATTTATGGAGTTCGATTTGTCATGCTTATGGGACAAAATGCAATGTCATAATGTGTGTGCATTAACAGATATCCAGAAATGGATGTGAGATGAAAAGTTGAAAAGAGGATTTGTGGTAATCAGTTTGCAAAAATGATCAGAGGGAAAGAGGTGTGGCAGATGGGCTCTTCCGCTGTGATTGGTGGGATAAGTCTTTTCATTCATAATCTCACCTCTCGCATAGAACCATTTGTGGCTGTGGTGCAGATCTGTAAATTAGCTGCTTAAAAAAAGATTTTCCTGGTAAAAACTCCATGCAACTATCTTCATCTTGTAATTTAGACGAGATTCTCCAAATCCAAATCTCCCAGAAGAGGAATTACCATTAACCAAACTCTGTCTAGCCCAGCTGAACAATGGGTATATCCAAATGATGGGGCTTAGACATGAAGATTTTCTAAAAACACTAAATTCTGCATCTCGCTGGCATCTGCTCCCTATCTTCGCAGTACTGAAAAAAAGAACATAGCCATTTTAATTTTATGATGGCATATTTGCTTACAGAACTAGCTATTAGAAAGTAACCATGCACAATTCCCATTAGCAATTTTGTACCAGATTATAATTGCGTAGTAATTCACAGTCCGATTTCCTCCTTCTCCCCATTAGCCATATGCCTTGCACCCTTGCACTCATCAGGGAAAGGCTCCGGTTTTGTAAAAATAGAGGACGTGAAGGGAACAGCCACTCCATACTGCTCGCAAATGGGACATGCTTTGTTTTATGTTGAATGGATTCTCAAGGCCACCGCTGCCAGATGGCTATATTTTAGTTTTTGAAATATTATTGAGAAAAAGAAGTCATTTTTTTTCAATACTTAACGTATTCCGATCAATACTTTTAACAGATATGTATCTTGCATTCAAAATACTTGAAATGTGCACTGGCATCATTGATACTCCTATAAGGAAAAAGACAAGGAAAAGCTCATCAGCAGTTTCCAGTTGGTATCAATACCAAGGCTCCTGCGTTGAGAGTTGTATGGTACAAGATTGAGGTCCCGTTAACATATGAGTTAGTGTTGGTCTGGTCTTTGATTAGCACGGCCGCTTCCCCATCCGGGGGCAGGCATACCCCTGGGGCGTCTCCTGCTAATCCACACACCCCCTCCGCTGCAGGTCAACGTTTGCCCACAGGCAGATAGAACCCCCAAAGAGGGAGCATTTGTGGGGCTCTTTTGCAATGGTTTCTGCGTGCCCACTGAGAGGCCTTGGTTTCACTCTGCAGTGCAATGAGGCTGCACTCCAGGGAGGTCCTACGGCTTATTCGAGAAGGGAAACGGCTTTAGAAATGTTTTTCCTACCTGGGGGTGACTATGATAGGTCTGGCAAGCCTCAGGATCTGCCTGGGAAGAAAGCATTCATTTTTCAGTACAATTCTAATGTCTGCCTGCAGTGTGTCCTAATACCAGAAGAAGCAATGGTGCTGGATCCCACACACAGGATTTTCTACACATGCGCAAGGAAAACGCGGGAAGCACTTTTGCATTATTTTCTCCCGCATCCTCTAAGAATCTGGGCCCCAGTCTCCCTATTTCTGTATGTCGATGTTTTGCTTGTTCTTTTAATTGACATTCATCAAAATACACTGATATTTGTATTATTGTAGTAACCCATGCAAAATCTTACACATGGTGTGTTAATTTAGGAGAGTTGTATTGCACAAGAGGCAAGCTGAGTCGCCCCGAGGCAGTGCTAGCTTTTGAGGAAGGTCTGTATAGCCTCGCAAACTCCAAACTCTACCCGTAGATTGCGCAAATATGGCGGTTGAAATAAATGTTTGAATTATGCCAGTAACGGGCCAGTCCTTGAGTGGTGGGATGTTTGTGTGTTGGGGAATGCCACATAGCTAAATTATTAATTTACATTCACGTTAATACTGAAAATGTATATAGCGGCATTAAATGGGAGTTCACCACAGAATACAGATATTTTAAAATTCTAGTAAAATGATACCATTTTACAGGTGCACCCAAGACTACTTGTACTCCAACGCCAATGCCAATGCTGATGCTGTCATAGGATGAGCTGTGCCCATTGTAAGAGGCTCAACCCTGGATGCCCATTAAGGGGGAAGGCTATGTAGTTTATGGCGAGTACAAGGAGATCAGAGGACAATGAAAACAAGACATGGATGAAGGTGTCATATGCTGTGATAATGGGGACAGACATACCATGAGCTTCACCTTGCCGCCGCCCCCCGCATGGCATCTTACATGGCATCCTTTTGATGGGCAGTTCTATCACCGGGGCCGAGGGGCACACACACACGACTGAATCTAGTTGTTCGTTACTTATTTGTGCCAAAAACACATCCTCCTTCTCCTCTCAGCACTCAGTTGGAGGTGGCATGGTCTAAACCACGGTTGCAGTGTCCCATCTCCAGAGTTGACACGCTATGTACATTTGTCGAACAATGACATGTCTTCTCCAATCTGGGCCTCAACTGTAACCTTTTAGCACTTTGAATCCTGTTCCCCCCACCCCCCAACATCAGAAAATTGGTAGGAGTTTTGGCATGGTGTCTGCTTTGAAAATGAAACTCTTGCTGGCATTGGTTGCCCTTAAAAGTCGGCACACATGATTATAGGTAAAATAACATCGCCTAAAACTATAATAGCAGCAGCCAATTTTCAAGCAACGTTTATGTTCTTGGGCCTGGTGGATAGTGGGAAGGGTATTTTTCACCCATTCCCCATTTTTTAAGTACTCATGCACTAATGTTAATATAAATAATATATACAAAATGTCTGTCCTTTTTAGAATTTGTGAACATTTTTGTATGTTTGTTTTCTAAGAACTCTTCTTTCTTCCCTATTGTGATGTTCAGATTTCTACATTAATAAAAATAATTATGCTTAAAAAAGTAGTTTGGTTCCCGCACGAGGAGTTGGTGGGCACAAATGGTCACTGGAACCTAGTGGAATGGGCATTCGAAGATGGCCTTGTGGTATGCATGCCAAAACGGGTGCTAACGTTGGGCTTAATCCAACTGTGAAAAGGAACGAAACTGGGATGAACTGGAAGAAAGTTGCACATGCAGTATAATTATTCAAATTGACTTTCTTGCTTTCTCTAATCATCTGATTCTGAGATGATGAACTCCTTGAATTCTCTGTTACTCGCCCGTCTTACACAGTGCGTGGCCCAAGATGCACACATTTCCTGATGTTTCCCTTTGTCTACTGTGATGAAGTCCCCTGCCTACTTCTGAGGTTCCCTAGTGGGGAGATAAAAGGGGCCAGGTATCTCAGAAAACCAGAGGATGATTTGCACCGGGCCGGTATGGGGAGTATACCCTGGTTACCCTCACCCCAAGGCAAAGGCCTCATAAAAGACTGTTCCCTTTCTGAAGGGCTGCTTCCTTAGAGGGGGACTTCATGGGACCTGTGGTGTGGGAAGTTAGGGATAGCCTGTCCCCAGTAAGTCCCCTTGGCACTTACTCTGGTGACTTCAACAGATCACTGAGGCATACACTTGGGAAGCGTAGACCATATGGGAAATCGGAAATCAGGCTCCTCCCAAAGCATATTACTTCCGATTACAATGAAACCGGGGATTCAACATCTACTGCCCCTTTAGGGGAAGAAAGGAGCAGCAGTTCCGCAAAACTGTCAGCGCCTATACTCCCAGTTCCCCTCACATGGGTGCAGCAATCCTATATCCATCTATAGCAGGAAATAGGGGCCTGAATTAGCACGGGAAGCTCAACTGTCAACCAGCTGTCCTTTGCACTAGTGCTCCATTCTCATACAGTGAAGAACACATAGAGCAAGGGAGTACATAACAGGATCACTAGTGGGGCATGACAACCAAAGAGTGGACGGTCCACCAGGAAGGACCAGCCAGCCCAAAACCCCACATCAGAACTTAAAGGTATCCTCAAGGATGGCCCCCACCAGCTATTCCCAACTTGAGGTGCTTGAAAGGACACAGCAGACTCCCCTTAACCTAAAGAAAGACTGGAAGGCAGGGCCAAGCTCCGGCAGACAGAAAAGCCAACCCAGGGGACAGAGCCTGAGAGCCAACACCCAACCCAGCTAACACACTTAAATTCTCTTTCACCAAACAGAGGCTGGAAGGTGGGAACAAAGTACTATAAAAGTACACAACCTCCGTCTGCCAATGTGGGAGTTTTGAGAGAGAACAAGGGAGCAGTGAACTGGAGACGGAAGAGGGGAGCCTATTCGGGGATCTTTAGAAGAGCCAGCACTTGGCTTCTCAAGGCTCAGAGGGTGTGCAGAGAGACCCAGAGGGCTGACCACATTAATAGCAGAGGGCTCAGCAGAGTGGCTGGAGCAGGAGCCCAAGAGCTCAAAGGAGAGGCTGGCATAGGAACCCAAGAGCCAAAAAGGGATACTGCAGCTCGAGGTCTGAGAGGGACAGCAAAGGAGAGAAACCCTAATATAGAAAAGAGTACTGCTCAGAGAAGCGACAAAGGTGTCCTGAGGGTCAAGGACCTCGAGGAGAATGGTGATATCATGGAGAGTAGTGTTCAAAGGAGTGAAGGACAGGACAGTGACTGCATTTCCCAAAGGGGAGAGGAAGGTGTGGACAGTGAAGGAGGGGAGAGGGGACCTGAGGTATGGGATAAGGAGTGTGAGAAAGCGCAGACAAAGAGAAGCAATAAGAGCAGACAAGAAGGAAACATGGGAGTGAGAACGATTAGAGGATGTAGAGGCAAGGAAGAGTGAAGCCAGGGCACTAGGGATATAGCTTGGCATCACTATGGAAGGGTTAGTTCACAGAGTACTTGACCTCCTTAACCTCCTTGCCCTGCCTTATTCCCCGGGTTAACAACCTGGGCTTTGGAATCTACCCATTACTCTCTTTTCTCAGACACAGAACCCACATATCTCTATTATGGCCAACCAAGCAGAACATTACCAGGAACCTTGAAGAAGAAAAACACCATACATGTGTATATACTTATTGTCAACCTCTATAAATGCCAATGGAGAATTTAGTTAGTAAAGAGAAGTGTGAGGCTTCTCTTAGAAAGAGCCATGTTGCTCTATATGTTTTATGGCGTGCCACGCTCTTTTAATGGGGCAACTTGCATGGGTCAGGGTTCAGCAATTACTTATTTGTCTCTACAGTCTATTTATATTATTGCAGATCCCCATTTCACATGCAGTGACGATCCTCCTAGGTTTTGAATTGAGATCAGTCTTCTTGGTCGGTCTCATGGGTGGCCTCAGTAGGCCCAAGAATATCCTCCTTCCTCTTTCTCCGATTCCGCCAGCAGGTTCTGCAACACAATGACAAAGCAACACGTCTCGCCCGCGTTTACCTGTATTCGCCTTCTTTTATACACCCTTCCCTTCCTTATTGCTGGTTTCTCACTGAACCATTTCTCCACCCTCCCTCTCATCCTTCTCAGGATGTGAATATATTGGCTCTGCCCCCTCAAACTGCACAGGAATCCAGGGAGCTCCTCTTCCCTTCCTCTTGGCCCTCATGCTGCATGGCCACCCTGTTGCTGCTTCGATTCTTCCAGTAAGTGACCTCATCCTATTTTTTTCCACTGCAAACTCCATCATACCAGAGTTTTCTTTGGGGGTTTAGGGTTGTTGGGTTGAGTCTCCTGCTGAGCCGCGTTGGTTTTCTGCTCCATTTCGCATTGTGGCATGGTGGGTTTGTCGGTCCCTCTGTGGCGTGTTGCGGTTCGGCGAGCTTGTTTGGTCCGTGGACTAGTGCAGTTTGGTGGGTCTGTTGGGCTGCAACACTGTTCCAGCCGCCCCTACAGGGCGACCACTCTATAACCCGATACTGTGTATTCAGACCAAGAACCCGGGACAAGACAAGGTGCTGGGAACCTTAAAGACTTGATTTTGTTAGAAATATGTTTTTTCTGGCTGTAAACTGTGTTTTGTAGTCACAAGAATGGAACCTGGATACCTCACCAGGCTGAAGGGAAGCTAACATTAACTCTTTAATTGTCCTGAACCTTCAGTTGTTTCACAGCCCTTGTGGCCATTCTGACATTTCTGTTGCACTTTTATGTCTTCACTTATTATTTTGCCCAACCATGTAATAGCTTCTCCAAAAATCATTTTAACATTACGTTTCAGGGTGTATCTGGTCCTTTGATCCTTGTTATCCTGTACATTTGGATATCGCCATACTGTCACTTTTTAACACAGTCAAGTGCAAGACAAGGTCTTTGGAAGGTGGGGTGCCTGCCGATGTTCCCAGAGTAGCCAACCAATGGCTTAAGAGGGACCAAACCTTCAGAAAGCCACAAGTTCCCAAAAGGTAGCAAACATGAAGTGTGGTGTACCAGAAAAGCGTGCTTGTGGGCCCTTACACAGCCAGGAACCTATAAAGAGAAAGTCACAATCAGTTGAAACTGTCCACAGTGTCACCCACAACTCCCAAAAATAGAGCAGCCCACAGGCCAGACTTTATTTTGTACTTATGCTCGCACATGTTACTGAGATAGCCTGATCCTTGCCTCTGTTTATGGCATTGGAACATGCTTCTATGTCTGAAAGCACTCCAAAGCTTGACCTGACCTGTTCAGCCTCGTTAAACTAATCGATATACACACAATATGCACTGATTAATTCCTCTATAGGATAAAAATGATCTAGGGACCTAGTTGGACCATAGATATCTTAGCACTCCTGACATTCAAAAAAGTAAAAACATCTCAAAAACGTACAAGCAGATGTTTCAATCTCAACCTGGAAAACCGGGAAAGAACCAGAAGAAAAGAAGAACGACAATGACTCAAATATAACCAGGAAAATGCATTAGCATTCCTAATCCACCATAGGGGCTATTGAGAAGCAATATTCAGCAGTACAAAAGAATACCTTGCCAATCGGATGGCAGAAGCTCCAACAAAACCTAAGAGCTTTCCAGAAAACGTAAGGAACTCCCCAACCATGACAAAATAAAAGGGGATCCTTTCCCTTTGGCCAGATATATTGCTCATTTCCTCCATTCAAGCGTCCTACATATGCAGACTCTCCAACTTCACAGATCGCCTCCCCAACATCCACTCTCCAAATTCTCCATATGGCCTACTTTCACAGAATAACTTGCCACCCAATTAGCAAGGAGCATGAAAGCCCTGGCAACCCTCAACCAACAGTGCTTGGCTTCAGCCATGAATGACCAAATGATGACTGTACCTCGCCTATACTCTAAATTTTGCAACTTCTCCCTTCAATCTGGGATTTCCCCAGACTCTGTGGAACAAGCAGTGATCACGCCAATATTACAGCGACCAAACACAGACACATTTGAGTTGAAAATCAAACACCTTGTTTGAACACGTCCATGTGCCAGTCTCCTATCTTTGACTTAACACACAGGTAAGTGGTTGTATGCCACTAGGAAAGGCTTATGTTTGTACAATTTTCCCTTTCTCAGCCTTACCACTTTAATTTTGCTCCCTCCCCTCCCCTGGTCTTTGAAACCCATATTTATGCATGTGGTTGCGATACAAATCACAATAAAATGGTATAAATCAAAAACCCAAACTCACTGTGTTCACTGCCACCATTACACATAGCTTGTGTCTATGGCATTTCAGCAGCATATCATATCTGAAAGTGCTCAAACAGCTGAAACGTGCATGCATGGCAATTAGTTCCCACTCAAACCACCTGATCGCCCTATTATGAATAGCTAATTGTCTTCCATATTAACTTGGCCCACTAAAGCAACTGTCAGGAAAGAGGGGTCTAGCTCCATATGCTCCTTTTATATATAAAAAAAGACATGTAGATTAATACATATTGAGGGCCAAGCCTTCTTCAAATGTCCTCCTTTGTCAGTTCCATAAAACCAAATCTGTGGGTACAGTCACCCTTTCTACTGGCAACGAAGCAGTGGGGACAAGGTTAGGCCAAGAAAATAGTAACAAGGGTGAGTGTATGTCCTATTCTATACAGATATGACTAATGTGGTTTTCTTTTTGTGTTAATGCTAACAAAATTAGAAAATACTCCATAAATATTTGTATAAAGGAAAATAACTTTTTTCTGTTTATTTAGAATCTCTCCTGAGGAACCATAGCTAAAGCTATGGGGAAACACGTGTTGGGAGATAAACTAATGCTATAAGGATGGAACAAAAGATCTGAATGTATGAATCAAATACATGAAATAACCAGAAAATATACAAAATAAATAAATCAAATCACTTTGAAAAACGGACTGCAATTCTTTTCTGGGGATCGCACCTCTCAGGAGTATCAACTATATCATCTACTAATTTGGTTTATATATTGTCTCAGTCACAATATAGGCACTCTAAGTGCTGGCCCTGGAATCTTGAAATTAAGTGGCACAAAGGATTCGCTTTGGAGAGGAATCAAAGCTGACATTAGCAGAAAAACTTGATTTTCAAAATACATAAATTAATAAATGCAATAAAAATAATAAATGATTATGATGCATATAAGAAATGGAAAGAGTTTAAAAAATCACTGTTGAAGTCACAGCCAAAGAAATCCTCAACTCGCCAGAACTGCACTGAAAAGCCCCAAAAACAGACAGGCAGAGAGGTTCCCACGTCAATGGGCATGGAAGCAATGCGTCCACCCTTACACAGAAGATTTCTGCCTAATTGCTATTGTGTCCTTTATTTTAAGCTTCCCACAAATGCATGATGGCATTTTCCAAAAATGTCTGGCTTTGAAAGTCCACCTGTTGCCAGTTCCCATGGGCCCCCGGCCGGAGTGACTGTGTCAAGGAGTTCCCCCTTCTCACCTGAGTTTGATCTTTGTTGAATTTCTTGGTCGATGCCTTCTTGCGTACTGCTCGAGTCTTGAATAAGGTTGCACGAGTCTCTTCCGACTCCAGCGTGCGTTCAAGTGCCGGGAAGCAAGGGTCCAGGAATCCAGGAAATAACCGGGTGTGCAACTAGCACACGAGTCCAGGAATCAAAAAAGGAAGGAAAGGGACGAGAATTGGGTTAGAGTGGAAGAAGCAAGGGAAACAATACCGCGAGCTATGGAGCACATGTCTGGTTGCTACTTCGCAATAGCATTGAGACGCGCGCACCCGTGGGGGCGTGGCATATTTATGGAACGTACTACGTCTGCCGTGAAGGCTGGTGCGAGACGTGTCACGTGATACGGCCATGTTGGGAGAAACAATGAATGCAAGCCCCGCCGTGACAAGGACCAGGAAGTCCAGAAGGGGCGCGTTCTGTGGGTCATGACAGCATGCCTCCTCCGAAAACCTGTTCCACCAGGTTTGCCCTGGTGTATAAGGTAAAATCTTCTGAGTAATCGAGGGGTCTTGAGATTAGAAAGTGGCTCCCAGGTTCTTTCATTAGGAGGATATCCTTTCCATTCAACCAGGTATTGAAGCTGACCCCGTTTATACCTGGAGTCACATATTTGAGATACTTCATATTCCAATTGGTTGTCGACCAGAAGAGGAGGAGGTCGGTAGGATTTCCGGGAGGATTGGTGGTAGGGTTTTAATAGGGATGTGTGGAATACTGGGTGAATTTTCTTCCAAGAGTCTGGTAGACTAATCCGGTATGAAACCGGGTTGATAATTTCCTTGATGGGAAATGGACCATAGTACCGAGGGGCCAACTTGTTTGGTCATAGATGCCGGGGTAGTAATTTCTAGGACAACCAGACTTGATCACCGATTGCATAAGAAGGACCTGGTCTCCTTTTTAAAACTGCATACCTCTTAGTCTGTGTTCTGGCCTTCTCTAAATTTTCTTTGGCCTCTTGGTGTACGTTGATGAGGGTTTCAATCCAGGAGTCAACAGTAGGTACTGGTGTCGGATGAGGGAGACGGAGGGTAGAACTGATGGATGGAACCCTTGGCTACAATAAAAGGGGCTGGTCTTAATTGCTGAATGGTCAGAATTGTTGTAGGCAGATTCAGCCAGAGGTATCAGGAGCGACCAGTTATCCTGAACCTTGGTGGCGAAACATCGAAGATACTGTTTGATTAGCACGTTCTGTGGCCCCGTTGGTCTGGGGATGATAACGAGATGAGAGGGCGCGTTGGATCCCCAAAATGCGACAGAGATGTTTCCAGAATTGAGAGATGTACTGAGGTCCTCGATCAGATATGATCTTGGAAGGGAGTCCATGTAAACGAAATATGTGTTCCAGGAAGATTCCAGCAAGTTCGGACGAGGATGGTAACTTACACAGAGGTGTAAAATGAGCCATATGAGTGAACAAATCTATGGTAACCATGATGGTTGTGTACCCTCGGGAAGGTGGTAATTCCACAATGAAGTCTGTTGCAATGAATTCTGGCAGCGATGGTTGCATTAGAAGACTCGCCTGTCTCTTGTTATCATGTTTGTTTTGACTGCAGACAGCACAAGTTTTAATGTACTGCTGTACGTCGGTCTTCATTCCAGGCCACCAAAACTGTCTTTGTATAAGACGGAGGGTGTTGGTTATGGCACGCTGTCCGGAGTGAAGGGTATCATGACAGAGGTTTATCATTCTTTGTTGTAATTTCTGTGTAGGAATGACCAGTGCATTGTCCTTGAATAAGTATCCTTCCTTAAGTCTTAGGTTATATGGATTCTTCCTTGAAATATCCTTCCAGAGGTCAGAGGATTGGGTTTGTACTCGAATTTCTTCCCGGAGGTTGACTGCTTGAGCTATAAAGATCGTGTGAGGAAACATCTTAGGATATGCCTTGTCTTCAGTAGTTACATGGTCAGGAAGTTGATAAGGCAATCATGTTTTGTGATCCGGGAACATGAGTGATTTGGGATTTTGGTATTGGGCAAAGAAGTAGACCCAACGCGCCTGACGACGGTTCCTGCACTCCAATGATTATAGAATTTGAAGATTCTGATGGTCCGTGCGGACCTGAACTGGATATCTAGCACCCAGAAGTAGATGTCACCATTCAGTGGCAGATGGCTAACAGTTCCTTTTCCAGGACGGAATAGTGTGTCTAACTGGGAGTCAGGGTTCGTGAGAGGTAAGCAATGCAGTGTTCCAGTTTATCCTCATGTTCCTGTTTCAAGACCGCTCCTATGGCGTAGTTAGAGGCACCCGTTTCCACTAGGAATGGGCAATTTATGTCTGGTTGGGCCAGTATGGGGGCTTGCGTGAACTCTGTCTTCAATCGTTGGAATGCTTTGTCTTGCGGTGTTGACCAGATAAAGGGACTGTCTTTCTTCAAGAGAGCAACAATCGGCTGGACGATCTCGGACAAGGAAGAAATTAACTTCCGGTAGAAGTTGGCAAGCCCCTGGAAGGATCGAACTTGTTTCACGGAGGTGGGAGCAGGCCATGCCAGTATGGCCTTTACCTTTGAAGGGTCCATTCCAATTCCTTCTGGGCTAAGGATGAATCCCAGGTAGTGAAAAGAAGTAATGTGAAACAAGCATTTTTCGGGTTTGGCTAAATGTTTGTGTTAACGGAGTCGTTGCAGTACTGCCTTTACATGCTCTTCATGCTTTAGAGGATCCTTGGAAAAGATCAATATGTCATCCAGATAGACAATGACCAAAAGGAATAACATGTCAGATAACACCCTGTCCATAAATCGTTGAAAGACCGCCGGGGCATTAGCTAGTCCAAAGGGCATGACTAGATATTCATAGTGACCAAAGGGTGTTCTAAAGGCTGTTTTCCATTTGTCTCCTTCCCGGATACGGATCAAATGATCGGCACCCCGGAGATCCAACTTCGTGAAGACTACGGCACCTCTCACAGCTTCCAGGATATCCGAGATCAGGGGTAGTGGGTACCGATCTTTGAGGGTGCATTGATTTAAACCACGATAGTCGAGGCAAGGTCTGAGTTCCTTAGTGTCCTTCTTGGGAACAAAGAACAATGAAGCACCCGCTGGAGATTATGAAGGTCTTATGGTGCCGTTTTCAAGGTTGGTATCCAGGTATTCTCTGAGGGCCTTTTTCTCAGGTTTGGAAAGAATGAACACTCTGCCAAAGGAATCACTGCTGAGGGATCTGTATCTATGGCACAGTCTCCAGGTCTGTGAGGGGGTAAGGCCTGGACTATGGCAGTTGAAAATACATCAGCATATCCCTGATAGGCCCCTGGGACTTGTATGATATTAGAAACCATGAGTGGTGTTTTCAGGTCTCTTGGTGGTTCTTAAAGGGGTGTTGAGGAGGGATCCAGGATTAGACAGTGAGACATACAAAACTCTGAGCCTAGTAATAGTGATCCTGCTGTCCAATTGATGTACGGATTGTGCTTCTGTAACCAGGGTATACCCAATACCATGGGGTAATGGGTTGACTTAATGATGTCGAATGTAATCCGCTCTTGGTGATGGTTTATGGAAAGTTGGATCTCTTTTGTCTGCAGGCTTATGGGTCCTGAAGAGAGGGGTCTTCCGTCGATTGCTTCCACCGGCTGCATGTTGCTTCGTGTCTCGTACGGAATATGATGACTAACAACCCAGTCTTGATCAATGAAAATTCCCATAGCTCCGCAGTCCACCAAGGCCAGAATGGGATAGGTCTCATTCTTGGAGGGCGACAGGAAGGCTTGTAGAATCACCAAATTGTTTTGTCCAGGAGAGTTCAAGGATGGAATTGATGTGGAGCAAACATCTCTCTCCCGAAGCTCTGCTCCATTTAGGATCTGGAGCTGGCGTTTCCCGAACGCCGAGGAGGGGGCAGAGGACACTACCTATCCAGGTGTTTGTCTGAGGCACAATACATGCACAACCCTGTATGAATCCTTCTCATTCTTTCTTGCAGGGATATAGGTCCACGGAAGGCTCCTTTCTGCATGGGTTCTGGTTCAGAGATTGAGCCTGGGTTAGTGTCCGCCTTGGTGGTACTCTCAAAGGACGGCTTCGGAGGATTAGCTTTGGATTTCTTCTTCTCTGCCTTTCTTTCCTGGATACAAAAATCTATTTGCATGGCAAGGTCCATTAGTGCCTGTAATGAGTTTAGGCGAGCCACTCTGGCCAACTCATCCTTAATCTCGTCATTCAGTCCTCTTCTGAAAAGGGTAAAACTCGCCTCCGGGGACCAATCGGCTTCCTTGACTAACTGCTTGAATCGGGTAACATAGATGAGCATATCCTGCGATCCTTGCTGAAAGTCTAACAGGCGAACCTGGGCACTATAGACCTGTTCTGGATGGTCAAACATGTTCTTAAGGGCCTGTATGAAGCCATCATAGTCATATAGAAGAACGTCGCCGGAATTAACGAGGGGCGTCGCCCAGGTTAAGGCGTTTCCTGAAAGGTGGGAAATTATGAAGCCCACTTTGCCCTGGGAGTTGAAAAGTAGTAGGGCTTAAAAGTAAAGTGAACCAAACATGAATCCTTGAAGGGTTTTTGATGAGCCATCATATTAGTCAACTATACCGCCCAGCAATACACTTTCCTTTGTGGCAGAATCGCGGGATAGAACTAGTTGTTTGAGAGTGGCGTTTTCCGCCTTTAGATTCTGCACCTCGGTTGATAGCTCTTGCATGCCACGCATCAGGTCCTGGACGGCCGATTCCATGTCCATATCGAGTTCGGTCGGGTGGCGTCTCAAACTGTCAAGGAGTTCCCCCCTTCTCACCTGAGTTCGATCTTTGTTGGATTTCTTGATCGATGCCTTCTTGTGTACTGCTCGAGTCTTGAATAAGGCTGCACGAGTCTCTTCTGACTCCAGCGTGCGTTCAAGGGCCGGGAATCAAGGGTCCAGGAATCCAGGAAATAACAGGGTGCGCAACTAGCACACGAGTCCAGGAATCAAGAAAGGAAGGAAAGGGACTAGAATTGGGTTAGAGTGGAAGAAGCAAGGGAAACAATACCGCGAGCTACAGAGTACACGTCTGGTCGCTACTTCGCAATAGCATTGAGATGCGTGGGCCCGCGGGGGCGTGGCATATTTATGGAATGTACTACGTCCGCCGTGAAGGTTGGTGCGAGGCGTGTCATGTGATACGGCCATGTTGGGAGAAACAATGAATGCAAGCCCCGCCGTGACAAGGACCAGGAAGTCCAGAAGGGGCGCGTTCTGTGGGTCATGACAGCCTGATGACAACCTCAAGAGGCAAAGTTTTCCCTTTCTCATGGAAGCGCGAAAAAACAGCATAACGTCCCTTGGGCTCTACAACATTATCAGACACCAGCTGGCACCTTTATTCGAAACAATGCAGGCTAACATAAGCGAGAAAACATGTTTGCTAGTGGAAGAATATGAACACTATAGTTCACATTAAAATGTAGAATAAACTGAGCCTTGAAGTGAATGTCAATTATGGCTCTGGCAGCACCCAAAATGCACTGCGCACAGATGCCATGTTTTAGCTAAAAGCATTACAATTATGCAGCATCATCTCACTTAGTACTGGCATCAGGCAACCAACACCATATACTTGCACACTACACCACACCCCCACAGATAGGTACTGCCTGTATAGCCTATTACTACAATTACTGCACAGTTTTAGGGCTGTCTCTTAATGCTATTACGTTATCATTATGTGTGCAGTGTATGGAAGTTTTCAGGCTTCTGTCTACTGGAAACCGAGTCTGGTGCAACAATGTATTTACAAGCGTCTCCCCTTGACACAAGACTGCAACTATGTGCACAGTTTTAGGGCTGTCTCTTCATGTTCTAATCCCTTTGGCATTATGAAATAAGTGTATGATAGGTTGCAGACTAGTCTCCCAAAATCCCAGTTAGGTTCAGCACTGTATTAGCAAACATCTCTCAGTGCCACAAAACCACGCCTATCTTTAATTCAGTGCTTTACAAATATGAAATACAGTAATATTGATAACGCAAAGAATACATGGATAATCTAATTCATTTTGCTTTTGTTGGTTGATTTCACTAGCTAGTCATGCTTGTTCCCGAGAAAGCGTGGGGGGTGAGGGACACATTTACTTGTAGCAAACATTGGAGAAAAATTGAAGTACAATTTGCTTTTTTGTCATCCCAAACTGGCTTCTTTTGGCTGGAAATCAGGCCAGGTGTCCTCGCCTGCCACACCCAAGCCTTCACAAGGCCATACCTAGTAACCCCTGGAGGTAGCAGACGAGTTTTGGTCACTGACAGGACCCTTCACACTGTGACAGAACTCAAAATGTAAATACCAGACTACTTGGGAGATGTTTGCTGAGCAGAGGTTGGCAAATAGTGTCTCTCCACAAGTAGTGGCTTACCAGTCATATATAGTCCATGGTGAGCGATCATGCCAGTCAGAGGCCACAACAAATGGAGAGCCACACACTATCCATGTTGCAAGCCAGCAGACAAAGCAAGTACCCACATACCACAGTTCAAATCACTGTATTTTAAACATTTAATGCCCCTCAGTCTAGCTCTGAAAACCGATTGTACTACTGTTCCATGGGGAGCAATGATGTTATGCCCATACAATTGTCTAAGCCCACTCAGCAATAAGTGATGTGTAGATTTTGGCGCCCGCTTCATGCATGTTTTATTTCAAGCCTGGCCTTGCACTGGAAACATTGAGCCTGATTACAAGTCTGGTGGTAATTTTGGCAGCACATTCAGAGTCATCTTGTTTATTGAGAAACACCACCCCATCTTTCGATTTCTAAAGAAACCTAAACTAGGGGCGAGTACCATAAACAATCAGAATTTTTGACTATTCAATCATCTATTAAGAAGAGAACCTTTCACCTCCTTAATGTAACCCTTCTTTCTCTTCTTATCCTTCTTTTCTTTTTTATACTGTTTGTTGATGTCAACTACCTTTGAAAACAGACTCTCTCCTGATGAACCATGGAACCATGGAAACACCTGCTGAGAAACACGGGAAACAGAGTATTGAAGTTTTGTGCATAGAGAGATGCATATTGAAGTTTTGTGGAAAAAAGGATGTACCAGTTTCAGAACAAAAACAAATCTGAATAAGTTGTATGATGAAAAATACAAAACAAAGAACTGTATGAGAAACAATACAGACAAAAGAAATTTCCAATTGTATGATGAACCAATACAATATGGACAAAGTAAACAACTGTTAGACACAGAATAAATCATAACTGAACCCAATATCAGCAAATGTGAAAGTGATCTTTTCATAAATTAAGAGTAACAGTTAGCATACAGTCTAAAAGCACAACTCCTAAGTAAATACAAGTATCAATTATTGTTACGGTCAAAATACAAGTGCTAGACGTGCTGATAACAGTGGAACCATATTATAAGGACTCATCTGAGAGAGGTAACAAGCCGATCGTGACCGGAAAACAGGTATACAAATACTTTCTCCAACTATTCTTCGATTAGAGATAATAGTATATATTTACACCCCTCCTAGAATATTTGAGGAAAGAATTTTATGTGACAGGGAAAAAAAGTTGCTTATGGCAACATTATCCCATCGATCCCTGACTTGCCGGTCTGAAGCAGTGATCAAAGGCCCTTGAAAAAGGTGCTCATTTGGTCACTTCTAAAGGAGCCCCAGGTGCCTCCCTCATGAGCTACAATGACCAGATCGCTAGTATCCCAATAGAGTATGTAGAAAGTTGTCCCACTTCAGATCGTCTTGCAAATTTTTGATCGAACACAACTTTATCTGGCTGTTGGCGCCATAAAAGCATAAAACAATACATTTCATAAAACATACTTTACAGTTCATAGACACAATGCAACTTCTCACATTTCATCAGGCATCCAGTATATACACGGCAATTTTACAAATCTCATGGTCAAATACTTTAAATATAATACAGCTTGTGTATGGCCATTGAGAAGAATAAAAGGAGCTATACAGGGGAAACTTAAGATTTACACCAGGACCATGTAACGGACCGTAGTCATAGCGCCCAACTGCTTGAGTCTTAATAACCAGGCACGGGTATACATTTAGAGAAAGCAAACACTGTAACCGGGTCATTGGCCTTCAGACAAAGTTCCATGACTTCCTGTGGCTATCCCACATTCCTAAGTTTAAAAATGGGTATCAGATGGCGGCGTCTCAGATCACCAAATTTACTACAGAAGAACATAAAATGCATAATCATTTCATTAGCTGCCCCACAAAATACACATTCTGGACTATTCTTTGCATCCCATTTTGCTGTGAAGGAGGTTACTTTCAAGACATTACCACGTAATTCTAAAGAAAGGGAGCATGCGTATCCTGGACTAACATTGTCTAGGTATTCCTCAAAGCTGTGTACCTGCTTGTGAGCCAAGTACATTCGCCCTGTGCTCAGGGCCAAGCAGTCCAGCTTCATCTGGTTAGCCACTAGATTGTGATATGCACGCTTCACCACCAACCTAGTTCCCGAGGTAATGCTCTCGGGCCTCTCTCGCATAGCTCAAGCAAATTGAGTTTTGTAAGCTCTGCGTGAATAAACCTAAACCAGTGTAATGATTGAGTCTCCCATACCCCCCTCAGTGATAAGAAATTAGGGCCACTTGGTACGGTGCAAGGTGTTAGTTTGACCAGATCCTGGCCCAGTGCAACACTGGTCTACTGTCCAGAACCTCCGCAAGAGCAAGACAATTGCACTCCTTCCGAAGGCTAGCCATATGTGCTCCCCTTGGTTGCATGAAGATTGCTCTGAGGAATTATTTCTCTGAAACATTGAGGGATTGTACCTTTAAGTGGCCCCACAACTTCACCTCATACAAGGCTGCTGGGAGAGCTTGTGCTCTATTGATTCCCAGAACTGGCGATATTTCTCCACTACCATGGCTGCTAAAGAATTTCTGCAGTCCCCTGCAGTATTTGTCCAGCATCACAGCAGCCTTACAATGCTGGCTCAACTATTGACAGCTCTCTAAAAACCGAATATCCAAATAGTCATAGGTGGCGACTTGTTTCAATATCTTGCCCTTACACTAAATGCTCATCTTAATCCTTTTGGCCAGCTTAGGCCTAAAGACCATTGCCTTTGTCTTATCTATGTTGATGGCCAATTTAAGACGCCTACAATTCCCCATAAGGTTGGTGAAACTTTTCCCAAGAAGAACAACGCCGGAAACTTTACCTGGCCAAGCCTAGGGGTGTCAAGACTATCTGCCACAACCTTCCTGATAATTAGGTCAATGTACAGTGAGAATTACAGGGGTGCAAGTGCACATACCTGGCGCACTCCCGTCTCCACCGGGAAAGACTTAGTTTGTTCCCCCACACCTCACTGAAGCCTTATGACCAGTATATAATGCACAGATGTTATCGACAAGCATAGTGGGTACACCCCTCCTGGCCAGCGCTTCCCACAGTAGCTGCCGTGGTACACAATCGGACACAGTTCGGAGGTCCACAAAAATTGACTAAATTCGGGTCTTGTAGGGCATATTTGGACAGGATCAAACTCAGTCGGAACCCCTGATCTATTGTGCTGATACCCTTGCAAAGCCTGCCTGGTGATGGTTTATGGTGCTTCCCTCATCCGCCTCCGTCTGCAGGCTTCCAAGAAGGACTTTAGCATAGATCTTCCCTGCGCGACCATGAAGTGAGATGGGCCTGTAGTTCACAGGTTCATGCCCATCGCCTTTCTTATAAATAGTTAGAATTTCAGCGTCCCGCCAAGAGATGCCAGAATTGACCACAGAATTAAACACCCGGCACAATGTTGGAGACCAGACCCCTACTTCATTTCGGAACAGGTCAAGCTTCATCTTATCTGGCTCTGGGGCTTTCCCTGCCCCCAGTGCCGACCGGGTTCAAACCCCCCCTCCCACTGAGCAACCTCCAAAACCCACTAAGATCTCCCTCTCGACATGACGACTGTAAGTCATCCCAAAGATCTGAGTTCAACAAAATGTTCTTCCTTTGGGTCACATCTTTGTAGTTTACCCTCAATGTACGCAGGAGTTGCTTGTCAATCTTGTTGGCCACCTTCAGAGAGTGCATCAGGGAGTCCCTAGCAGTCTTGTAGGCCTGATCGAACCACCTTGCAGACTTCTGGGTCTCCAGTTGCACCTTCTTGGCTGGCTTAGTTACAAAGGGGTACATGGAACAGACCATGTTTTCGTAGGCTTTAATAGTGCTCTCCGGTGTGCTTGATGCCCACAGAGTTTGCTTAAATGCGATGTAATAGCTGCATACAAACTCAGTTTGGCCACCTCAAGATCAAGGGTATCCCGCTTAATCCTAAACCTTGGTGCCCTTCAACCGCAATGGTAGAGCTCTCCAATCCAACCCGCCCTACTGCATTTCCTGAGCACACACCGTTGGTGTCGCAACACCCCGGGTTATGGTCGCTCTCCCCCCGCTTTTGCACATACACACTGGCAATCCTCTCCCATTCCCCAGAATATAGTCAATCCTAGAGCTCACCATTGGACCTTCAAAAGTGAGGTTAGCAGGCTGGTCTGCACTAAACCGGCCATTGCAGGCCTGTGCATTTACACCATAGATTAAACGGGCTGCCTCAATGGTCAATGGATGGGTTCTCGCAGGTTTCTCTCAAACCACAGGGGGGGATACCCAGTGCCACATCAAGCTCATCCCAAAGCCCTTCTAATTCGTCAATCGGCTCAATTTGTAAGTTTAGATCCCCCATAGCCAACACCACTGGGCTACTGCCTTTACATGGTTTGTATTCAGAGATGGTCCGACACATTGTTTTTAAAATTTCCAATGGGGGTACAGCCATAGGGTCAGTTGTAAACGTTAAATTGGAGCATCTGCCTCCCTCCTCCCCAGGTTGCCTCAAGGCACCAGAGTTCAGGTGATGCCATAGGTTTATCCACAGAATTAAGGCCCAGTGAGGGACTTACCAATGTTATCAAACCACCCTTGGGTCTCCCTTGTTTTTTCCTTGATGCTGGCCTTGCGTATGACGCGAAACTTTGGAATTAAGTGGAGGATATTTCCTAGGTCTCTAAAAACAAACCAAATCAAACCCATGCATATAGTTCAACCATTCCGGGCCCTCTAGGTGCCTATGGAGCCCCCCTCTCCCCAAATTCGATGACAAGAAATGTTGGGGCTTGAACCTCTCCATCACCCCTTTCTGGGGAAATAGGGCGCTCAAAGAAAGTGCTTGACCCCTCGGGTCAATCAATGTCGTCCGTGCTGGCCTTCCTTCTAGGGGAGAATGGACTTCCATTCTGGTAATAGTAGGTTCAAAACTTGATCCAAGGTTGGCACAGAGGTTTGGGCTAGGGAGGCATGCTCTCAGAGAGATCCCGGAACCAACAGGAGGATAGGTGCATAGCTCGACTGACAGGAGACCATCGACTAGTTGTCTATTTGTCACAGACACCTGAATGTAGTCATCTGGGCCTCTAGGTACAGTCCTCCTTCGCATGTCAGGATATCCTCTCATATGATGGATCTGCACCCGTTCGCATGCCTTAACCAGTGGAGGTCTTTGTTCACAAGGGCTTCCTCACTTTCAATGGTTCCTGGACGCAAGCAGGGTACATTCACCATATAGATACAGTGCAAGGGGTCTCTCCTTCCCCTCACTTGCCACTCCCCATATCCTCTGTTTGGCGCCGGCGCCAGGGCGGCATCCTGGCTGGCACTGGGCCCCACAGATCCTGACCATTCCTCACTGGCCTCCCTGGTGGATGGATGTGGGAGAATCTATCGATCATTTCACTTAGGGCATTGGGGGTCCCATTGCTGGACAATATATTCCTGCTTCCTGGTTCATAGCTTTGGGTGCAAAAGGGTACTTGACCTCCTTCCATTATGCCTACTTGCTGGGAGGTGTGCAGCCCGTAGCCACTGCCAGTCGCTACTCAATTTGAGGGTATCCTTATACCTGCTTCCCCTCTACGCTGTGGGATCATCATATTGTTCATGGGTTTCCCATGCATGGATATTAGACTGGCCCCCATACATGGTTACAGTCCCCATGGGTTACCCATCACAGGGTTTTGTTGAGCCATGCCCTGCTGGTGCAAGGATTTAAGTGTGTTTGTTACAGCTATCAATTGGGAGACCCCGCTCCTTAATATGGTTAATCGCTGTCCTGAGGCCCTCCAACTCCAATGAGAAAACCCTCATGAGCATAGCACCACAGACGCACGCTATGTTAGGGCAGGTTGAGTTGTCTGTTGGTCTGTTGTTTTTTGCGTGGAGAGCTTAGCAACGCTGGTTTCCTGCGGAACCAGCCGCCCTGCTGTTGTTTGGTTGTTGTTACTGTGTACACTTCGGGTCTTCCCCTGGGTCCTTACTGTTGTGCAGGCGCTTTCTTCTCGTGAGCAAGGAGGATAGCTCAGGGGCAACGTGCTCGCCTTGGAAGCAAGACGACAGGGAGCAATACAGGTTTGATCCCTGGGTCCACGATTAGAAACCTCTGGGTATGAAGCGCATTAAAAATAACCAATTACAAATGCAATTACAATGACCTCATAGGTTTTTTTAGCACAATCCCTGGGGCCACCACCACTGCTTCTGTTGACCCCCCATACGGATAGTTTCCCGTTAACCAGACCATTGGGCCCCTGATATGCAGGTTGTGTTATTTTCTTCGGGATAGCATGAGCCTTAGTCTTAACACTGGCTCTTTTTCCTTTAGCCTGGGCCTCTGGTTCTGGATCTGCTTTGTTACTGCTTCGGTAGCCGTGTTACTGACCTGGCCCAGATCCCTTGGCTGCTGGTGGCACTCGATCACCCCTCCACCAGAACCAACAGGGTCGCCTTCCGGGTTTGTAACAGGGATGATGTAGTTCCTCCCCGCCGGCTCCCCCTCTCCACTGTTCTGCTCACTTCTACTATCAAGGACTTCCATTTCTGCCACCTGATAGGTCTCCACTATGTCTGGTATCAGCCATGCCGTTCTTTTTACTGCCCATCGCCCCTTTTGTTAGTTGTCGTGTTTCAGGCAATTCTGCAACCTCAGTTGCCTCTAGTGGGGTGTGGGGTAGCCACAAAGTTGGGTGGCCTTCTCGTAGCAGGCCCCCCTTTCCCTAGGGTGTAATTGTAGCCATGAGTGTGGGTGGGTGCCAGGGTGGTGGTTGCGACAATAACTGGTTATCCATACCTTCAATCCCTTTGAAAAAAAAACCTGAATCTCAGCAATCAATAAGTTCACGTCCTTGATAGGTTTAAAAAGTTTAAAAGGTTTCTTGTTACCCTCTCTGGGTGAGGCAGGGGTGGTAGATTTCTGCTTGCCCATCTCCTAGCGGGAACGAAGGAAGCCCCCGCCCATGCCTGCCCGCTCTCCTGCGGGATGTTACAAGTAATATTACTCGGCCACAAGGTTCTCTGTTCAGCAATCCATTAGGGGAAACATGGAAATCACTCACCACTGGCTATCTCGCAGTCACTGAACACCTTTCAGGCGCCAAAAACCTGCGCCCTTGACTGCGGGCTTCACCATGGTGGCCCAAGAACACCAGATGAGGGCTGGGGTGTTTGGCCAAAGTGCCGTTGTGTGGAGCTGTTTCCTCTCCCTCTTCTTCCTCCAGGCGCCAAACACCTGTGCCCTTGACTTGAAGCTTCACCATGGCGGGCCCGGGAACACCAGATGAGGTCTGGGGGAGTGGCCAAAGTGCTGTTGCATGGAGCTTCTTCCTCTCCCTCCTTTTCCTCCAGGCACCAAACACCTGCGCCCTTGACTGCAGGCTTTTGGTTACAACAATTTTAACCAGTATGGTACTACAATGTTAACCAGTATGAGTTTCATTCCTGGCATTGACCTCCCTCGTCAGTGTAACTGATTATTCACTTGAAGGGGAGAATGGCTCTAATCAGTCCTTCATGCTTTGGATTTGTTGGACTGGACTGTTTTAGAGCAATCAAACCGGGTCTGGCTGCATTGTATCTGGGCCACTTGCAGGATTTCACTGCTAAAATGTCCAAATGAGATTTGCGTCAATTGAAAGCAAGATACTGGGAATTTAAGGACTAAGCTTTGCTTGAAAAGGTCCTACAAAACCCCAGACGTCTCCAAAACGTTCATTAGAATTCCCAAAGTACCAGGAATCCTACCATGACAGGATATTTAATCCTGAAATGTGAATTATTTACTGTAGGTTTTGCATAGCTTTTCTTCTACTTGGTGTGGTGGTGGGCAGGTGGAAGAGCCAGGACCCATGCAATTGTTTCTTAAACTGGGGATCCTCAATTGAAATCATTCCACCTGTTGTGTGGGCCCATTGCATTGCCTGCGAGGTTGTCCTGTTTGTGGTTGCCGAGGCGAGCATGGATGCTTTCAAGACGTAGGGCAGCCCATCCAGAGAGCTTTTAGGGAGCTGGTAGGAAAATGATCAACTATGTTATGGCAGGGGCCAGAGATCGCGAAGGATGGGCTATTCTGTTCAGTCTGTAGTTGTAATAACAAGTTTGTTGTTTTTATTACAGTGATATTTTATCGTTTTCTGTGATTGTATTTGTCAAAGCACATGATGCTGTTCATTGTAGTTTTAACTTGAAATGTCTCCACTCTTTAATGCCAGGAATGTATTGGAATACTGCAGCTCTTTGAGGACCTTTTGGGCGATTGGAAATTGCTCAATGACACACCACTTTCCCACTACATATACTGGTCCAGTGCTCTAATGCACTTCCTGTTCAATCTGTCCTTTCTTTGATATATTCACAGTCTGTACTATCATTCTTGTTTGTTTATGTAAGCATAAGACAGTACTACTTAACTTATACATATTTTAGTTATTTTAGTTCTTTAATACAATGATACGCGTTTTACCGACATCTTGACGAGCTAAATTGTGCCTGTCGAGATGGCACCTGAAATCTCCATTTTACTATTATCTGAATGACACTAACATGTATTCACCAAGAGGAGGCACTCTTAACACTGTCTCAATGCCCGTCGGAGGCTTCCATATGGATGGAGCAGGCTTGACTAATCTTAATAAAGTGAACTTTGATGATGATTATGGGTTTACAAAATGTGATTTGGCTTTGGCAGGGTCTCATGGGTGTTTTCCTGTGGGCTTTGACAAATGCTGGATGCCTTTCTTAAGAGATCACAATCTTGGAAGCCATCTGTAGCTACCTTAGCAAGTACGGCTGGGCTCAAACTAAGGATCTTTGATTTCAAATCCTCTGTGGATGACACACCATGGTCTCTGCACTGACCTGTGGTCAGTAGGCCAAGCCTTTTTTTTTTTTTTAAAGAGTTCATATGCTTCAGAACCATCATATATGCAAAACGCGCCCTTGCATTTGCAGCAAGGTGACAGCTTGTGCAGTTTGTCTCTGATGCCTGCATTTTCTCCCAGTAGGCCCTTAGATTCAAACACAATAGCATGCATACCCCCTTATGCAATATGTGTCTAACTGCTTCTAGAAGCTGTTAACTGTACTGAATACATACAGAGCTACTTAAGGGACAGCCCAACTGCTTCTGTTGGTGGTTATGACAATGACTGTTTCACTTTTATAAATGCAGGCCCAGCTACTAGCAGGCTAGCCCAAGGCTCCATGGTCCAGGCCCTGCTACATTCTGAAGCTCTGTAGTATACAAGATCCTGGTCCAACTGCAGAAGTGCCTACCATGCAGGATTAAGAATGCCATGTTCAATGGTCTCTGGGGACTGCACTCTACATTCAAGAGATGTTATGCTCGTACCCACCAGATGCTGAGAGTTTGCACTTTCTTGAATGATACTTCATAAATATCAAATTATCTGTTCCTGCCCTTGAGAGCGAACTGATCATCATTTATTTCTGTGAACTGGGCATGAGGCATTTTGTTAATCTGGCCCTGATGATGAACATCCCATGGCTAATTTCTTATGGTCAGCTGTGCCTACCCTCCCACCAACACTGAAAGAGGGTAGCCGTAGCAACTATTAAAGTTCAAAAGGCACTGTAGCACAATCGTGCTGTGTCAGTCTGTCAATTTTTCATTCCATTGATATGGGAAACTATTCATTGATTATATTTATAAGGAATTCGTCTCTAAGGCTCAAAATGTCATCCAATTTTATATTCAATAACCAAGGAATGGAGGAACAATGTCACAACCAACACGTGTTTCGACTCTTAGGGTCTTTTTCAAGACTGATAAGATAAAGGACATGCAATAAGGTACATAGAAAGACGTACGGGAAGAGAAAACAAACATTCAGACTAAAATGAGATCACAGTTTATCATATACAAATGTCAGTTTCGCACCATGTATAATATCATAAGTGATGTCATCATGCAAATCAACCATAAATGACCATGTGAAATCAAACGGTTCAGTTGTGTTAGGAATCAAGGAGTGAAAAAAATAAAATTGAAAAAGGGAGAGGAAGAAAACAAAAACACATGTTAATTGATTCCACTATGTACACTGAAATCATTACTTGAAAAATAACTACCGTGCTTTGGATTACGCTTAAACCCTTCGCAATTACAAATGAACATAAATAATTAATACTAAAATGTAATTCACTATACATACATTTTATCCTAAAATACAGCCAACTATTATACCCAAATTCCATACATATGTTCACACTCCCAACTCACTATCCACTAAAACAGCTCAATTTCCCAATGCTTGTTCTGAGAATTGCATTCTGTACTTCCTAATGCTATCACTATTTAATATAAATTAAAAAAAATCTATATAACTGTAACCTTTTCCAGTCAGTCAGGGTTTGTGTAGAAATCATTACAGAAAAAGAAATAAGTACAATGTATACGCCCACCTGTAATCTCTTAACCAATAAGTGGATAATTCTTCAAAAAATTACTAGAGTTGCAAAGAACCAAGGATAATATGCCTTTTGTATTGTCTTCGTGGAATTCTGTAATGTAAAATAGCAACATGAGATTGATGTGGGACAATATAATAGTCATTATGAAACGCTGTAATCAATAAACATATCATTGCTATGGAATTACCTCTCAAAACATAGGATTGCCTCCCTTGATGCAAGGTATGTGGAACTTGATCTATTTCAGAACAATCCCAAATTTCATGGGACTCATTACGACCCTGGCGCTAAGTGGTTAACGGCGCCGTAAAAGGCTGCGGCACCGTTAAACACTTAGCGACTTACTACGTTAAAGTAGGGACCCGCAAAGGGACCTTGGTGCTAAGTACGGTACTGCAATTTGCGGTACCGTACTTAGCGCCTTCCCCATCCCCATAGAACCCTATGGGGCGAAAATGGGAATGGGGAAGGGCCATGGTTCAATGGGGAATTACCGTCCCGCCAACCTTGGAATGGGGTGGTAATTCCCCATTGAAACATGGCGGACCCGTTACAACACCGGCACCAACCCTGGTGCTAATAGCGCCATGGTTTAGCGCCGGTGCTGTAATGAGGGCCCATGTGTGCTAAGAAAATGACGCAAAAAATAAAAGGTTTGGTTCATAATATCGGCTGGTTACAGTCAATATTTAAATCTTTAAAGTGATATTATGGTGAGCTCTCCCTTACCATATAAGGTATTTTCTGAGTTCAGTCAGGATCTATCATGGAGTCTGACCAATGTGTTATTCTTGAGCATATTTCTCAAACCATCTGTGTCCAACATTTCTACATACTGAGTGTTCATAGATAAAGAGATGCTAGTCGAGATATCATAGTAGTAAGTGCTGCTATTTTGAAACCTGTCGCATGAAATGCCCCTGCAGTTGTGGTACTTATTATGATGAACCAGCAATAAGACTCATACACAAGGGTTTTATGGTTTTGGTCAAAGACTTTAATTAAAATAAAAGTGGGGACATGGGGAATGCCTCTCTGTCGCTGCACTACAGGGGTTTTCAGAACCAAAACCATGGACTTAAAATGGTCCTCGGTGTTGGTGCCTCAGTATAGGTAAATGTGGGACATGGCTTGATATATTGGTTAATATCGTTATCCATAAGGAGCAAATGCCAATGCTTTGTTATCACTTCATGAAGCCTATAGCTATCTGAGTTATATCTAGTGATTAATCTCACAGTTTCATTTCCATTGGTTTGCCTTTTTGGAATCAGTAGTTCCTGTCTGTTGTGGATTGATGCTTTAACTTCTGCTTTTTTAAGAACTGTTTTCGTATATACCCTGTCCTGAAATCTTTTACTTAATAGGGAACCTTCTTGTGTAAAACCTACGTTTTAGTGCTCCCCTTTGCTGTAGCCATAGCAAGTACCAGAAATCTGGGAAGGGAATTTACTTCTGGTGGTTCCCTCAGGGATACTGCATAGGAAATCATATGTGTTTCTCCCCCATACACTGACAAGGGGAAATGGATGTTATATGTTAATGTTAAAGGATATTTGTGTGCACTATCCCCACCGGAGTGGTCCCCTGGCGCTCTGGCGGATCTGAAAGAAAAAGGGGGCTAGGTCAGGGCGCGTTAGGACAAAGTTTGGAAAGGAGCAAGCGAGCTGTGATGTACTGTTGGCAGCTTCAGTTCGGTTAACAGCATCCACTGAGCTTTTTGGTGTGGTATACCCGAATCTGCCAACATTGGGATTATGACAAACAAGACGCTGCCCCCTAATACCTACCAGCCCCATTTCATTAGGCTGTTGAAACAACAGGGTGTCATTACTGTGTGAAGAACACTTCTAAACCCTCCCTCAACATTATTTATTTAAAAAATCATAGTACCTGATACATAAATACATTCATTACAAAAGTCAAAAGCACATATTTTGGAAAGTATTAAGCGTGGTACAGCTCACTTACACTATTGTCAGATAAAGCCTTCGAACCGTAATGTCGAAGTAGAAAGATGGGTTTGGAAGCAAAAACAATATCCGAAACCTGCTCAAAGTAGCAAGGGGTGATAGTCCATTTATTCCTTTGCAGCTGCAGAGAAACAGGCAGAGTTTGGGAGAGTGTCACCACTCAGGCAAATGTTGTGCCACAATACAGATTCAGGGACTTTTTAATAGGTTTGCAACGCCCTCTAACCTTGAGGAGGCTATCGCCCATGGTTCGTGAGAAAATTAGGAATAGGTGGGAATGTCCAAAGGGATTAGCATGCTCATGGCCAGGCAAGGGGTGGGCGGGCGCATAACCAAACACCAGCTACATACTGTGTCCACCCTCCTATGTCATTTCGGGCAGGGCTTCTTTTGGTTCCCAGTCCACTCCTGTTCATCCCGATCTCCAATGCAATGGTTTCGGCTGACAATGGAACGTTTTACAAGCGACCAGCTGGTGGCGCCATTGTATAAAACTAAACTATTGTTGGCCCATTGTGATTAAACCCACCTGCATAGACATAGTAAACAATCATTGTTAGTAGAGACAAAGTCTGGAATGATCCATTCCTGAATCATCGCTCCTATTGCATAAAGTAATGACCTGTTTTTTACTCCCGAAAAAGGGGAAAGCCTTCCCTATGAACCTTTATGCTAGACATATAAATACGCGCTAGATGTCACACAGGGGGCATGACAGGAGCTTTTTAGGATGGCACAGCCCCTTTGGAAGATGCTCTGTGAATCCGGTCCAATATATTTGCCTTTGCCCATGTTTTTTTACACAAATAAATACTGAAGGGAAACTGATTTCCGAAGGGTAAAAATCAGTAAAAACAAAAACTGGAAGCCTTCATTACAATATATGGGTGAGATCAGTGGTGAGGTTTGCAGGAGCGGTAGGGAGCGGTGCTCCACTACTTTTTTTTAAATGCAGTTTTACTGTTGCCATTCGTTGAAAAAGAAACCAACCCGGAATGGTTTCATTTTAAAATAAAATTGTAGGAAGCAGTTTAAACGCGCGCGTCACTGCACTGCACTGAACGTGTCCTTAAACAGCAGGCGCATGTGTTTGGGGGTTTGTATTGTGCGTGGGAGGGAGAGTGACGATGGGGTTTGTGGGGATCGGGGGCAGGCCAGCCCGCAACATAGTTCCACTACTTCTTTTCATGCACTTAGACCACTGGGTGAGATAACAGGATCGGGGACAGATGAACTCAGTGAACACATGTCTGATCCATGGACTAAATCCGAACTCTCGAGGCATTGCAACTGCACGATGAGGTGATCGACGGATATTGCTGAAAAAGTGAACTCTTGTGGATTTGGTTTTTAAGCAGTTAAGTGGTTGTATTTGGACGTGTAAATCAGTGTTTATTAATGACATGAATGCCCTGTTTTGCAATATTTGATATCACTCATTGGTTTATTTATTAGCTGGCCCCATGATTCCCATATCTTTTTGGTTAAACGTTTCGATCATTGGGCCCGTGAACCCTAAATCTACTTATGGTAAGGTAGCTCATTGTTTTTGAGTTTTTCACAGATTGTTAGGAACTACCAGTCCCACAATGCTATGGTTTGAAGTCTGTTATCAATGTTTACCTGCAGCACGTTATCATAACAGCCACGTAACAGCCTCTGAGGAGGTGCAGCTGGTAGTGTGACTTCTTAGAGACGCCAGAGATGTGAGGAGAGAAGGAGAGTGTGGAGTCAAAGATGACCCTGAGGTCTTTAGCCTCACAGGTTGGAACAGGGGGAGGGCCAAGAGAGGCCAGCCAGCGAGCAACCGGAAAGGAGTGAGCGGGTGTGCTGATGAGGAGAATCTCTGTCTTTCTGGCATTAAGACAGAGGTCATTGGCGGCACACCACTCCTGGATAGCAGACAGACAGAGATGAGAGACGAAGAAGAGGTGGCCGAAGGTAGCCTGAAAATGAGCTGACTGTCATCCGCCTAGCACTGAAAGTTAGGGCAGAGAGCGGCAATGCAGTGGGCAGGAAGTGCCAGGTACAGGTTGAACAGCCAGTGAGAGAGGTTAGACCCCTGGGTGACACCACAGTTAGAGGAAAAGATAATAGAGAGGAAGGGCCCAAGTTGGACGTGGGAGGGTCGGTCAGAGAGGAAAGATGTCAGCCAAGCCAGGGCCTGACCGGTGATACCAAGGTTATCATGGAGACATTTGAGCAGGATGGTATGGTTGACAATGTCAAAGGCAGAAGAGAGATCAAGCAAGATGAGGACACAGGGGGTGTTGGAATCCAGTTGGAGAGCAGGTCTTCACAGATGTTCAGGAGAGCAGTTTCCATGCTTCTGGCAGCCCTGAAGCCAGACTGATGGCCATATAGACAACCAACAGATTCAGTGTGAAGATTAAGCTGGGAGATGGCCAGTTTTTCTAGGAGTTTGCCCAGGAAAGGAGTGATGGAGATTTGGCGATAGCCGGGCAGGAGGGGTCGGCAGAGGGTTTCTTAACAAGAGGGTGCACAAGGGAGTGCTTCAAGGGGGATGGGCAGAACCCAGTAGCGAAGGAGTGGTTGCAGAAGTCAGCCAGGGCAGGAGCCAGGGAGTCAATGTGGTCCTTGATGGTTTTGGAGGAGCAGGGGTGAACCTGTTTTGATGAGACTTTCATAGATCAGACTTGTTTCAAAACATCGTCTGCAGAGAACAGTGGAAAGGCAGAGAAGGATGGGGGAGAGGTGGCTGCAGAAGGGCCAGGGGAAGAGCAGAGAGTAGAGGGAGGGAGGAGAGAGGAGGAGAGTGAGGACAGGATGTCCTGAGTTTTGGAGATGAAGTGAGAAGCTGTCCAGTCAAATGGTCGACAGTGAATTGGTCGACAGACAATTGGTCGAATGAATTTGGTCAAATTACAATTTGGTCTAATTACAATTTGGTCGAAATTATTTAATTTTGGTCGAAATGACTGAAGCATAAACTTTTTAGAGTAAAATATTTATTTTATTTTGTTTTGTTAATGCAATGTATTTTCTTAAACAGTTTGTTTTATTTAAACATTTCAAACTGTTGAAACTTTTTAATGTTAACTTTTAAAAATAATTAAATATACCAACTGTTTTGTTTCAACAAAAAAGAATAAATGTCTATTTCTTTACCAACACTAGGTGGTGGTATTGTATCATTTTTGCATAGCATATTTACATTAAATCTATTAAATAATGTAACTTGTGACGTGTTACGTTTTCGACGTAGTCGCCATTTTAGAAGTTCCGTGTTCGTGGTTGGAGACCTGGTGTTCGCGCTCTGGATTTGCTGATGGATTTTTTTTTTTTTTGGGATTTGCCGATGGATTTCAAAATGGATTTTTCCCATTTGGATGGTTTTTTTTTCACTGGATCGTGTCTTGGAAGGAGTTTTTCATGGATTTGGTGATTTTCATCGCAACAGATGTATTTTTTTGCAACGCCAGGATTCCTGTTGTTCATGGTTTTTAATGGATTTTCTAATGGATTTTTTTTTTCTTGGATTTATCGATGGCTTTTACAATGGATTTCCCCTGTCTGGATGTTTTTTTCTCTGGATTGTGTCCAAGATTGGTTTTTTTTCATGGATTTGGGTGTTTCACTGCAACTGATGTTTTCATTTTGCAACGTGAGGATTTCTGGTTTTCATGGTTTTTCATGGAGTACGTGTTTTTTGGGGATTTTGGATTTTTGCCATTGATGGATTTAGCAGCGAGCCCCTTTTTGGAGTTGGTTTCCTGTAGTTGGTGAATGGTTTTCGTGCCTGGAGCTGGTGTTTTCTGTCCGGTGAGTTTTTTTATTTATTTTTAACATTTCAAATTGTAGGCTACTGCTTCAAGGAACTGTATAGGCTCTGTATTTGTAAAATTGTGTACTAGGCTTGCAATTCTATCTTCATGGTCTCTGTATTTTTTTTTTGGTTACTGGTTGGTTTTCTAGAGATAGTGTCTGTGATAGTTTTATTTCTTGTCTATTTTGTTCATTTTTGAGACTTTTGAGGAAGTGCCATAGTGTTGGGTTATTAGAATTAAATTCTTTATTTATCTTGCTGTGCCAACCTTCCTGTACGTTGTTTGTTCTGGGTCTTTTTTTATCACTGATGTATAGCAATTCCATATTTTAATGTCATATTTTCCCTTTCGTCTGGTCCCATGTCTAGTAAATTGCCCAATCCATGTATTTTCCATGTAGTCAAGTAAATTACATAATTGTTCTTCATGATTAGTGTAGTAATCAGATGCAATCAATGTATCATAATATGTAGTAACCATGTCCTTTTTCACAAATGCTAACGCGTATAATCTCTTTATTTGGTGCTGAAATTCAGTGTCTTCTATGTATAATGTCCATAATCCTAATTTTTGAATTCGTCTCCACAATGATTGACTAAAATGAAAAAAGCAACCTTAAATACGAGTTTCTGGATACATTTTTGAAAATGCGTTCATTTGTCCCTGTTCATAGTCCATGATTATTGTTTCTGGGTTTTTATCTGGCAGTGATTTGTGAATTAATTTGTATATACAGCTGTATAGTTCTTCTGTTTTTCCCAGCATTAAAACGAAAATCAGAGGTATAACTGTTTCATTTATTGTTCCATGAACGCTGTAAAACTAATGAAAAGGGGTTGGACAGGTTTTAAACGTAGCGTCTCCATGCCAAGTGTTTGAATTTCCCAAGTGCGTTATGTTATGAAAAGTAGTAAAAATCAACATTTTCTCCTTCTTTAAATCTTTATTTCTAAAGATTTCCATAGAAACTGCTCTCCTTTTTCTGTTATTTGTAATACTTCCGGTATAATCATATTTTCATAATTTTGTGGTGACATGGTTACGTTTTCTTTTTGTTGTTTCTGTCTATTTATATTCCGTTTTACTGTTTTTGTATTTGGCATCTGTGCCGTTATATGAAGCGGTAAACTCTCACATGCCTTGGCTACTTGTGAAGTCGATGCTTCATTTTTACTCTTCTCTACATTTTCCTTTAATTCGTTAAGCGTTTTCTTTATGAAAACTTCCGTAGTGTCCGGCATATGGTTATGTTCGCAAGTTAAAGTTCTCGCCTTCCGTTATTGCTCTTCCTTTGCATGTATTTTTGGTGTACTCCTTACACTTCCTATAGCTCTTTTCTTGTCTTGTGCATTCCTTATTGTATATATATCCTTCATACGTCAATTGCGCTGCACCCCTTTGTGATTTTACAAATTCCATTTTTTTTTATGAAGCCGTATCTGAAATAGCAATTTTTAGAAATTAATCCACCTATTTTGTTATTATTTTCGGTAAACCAGTGTGTAGTTAAATATTTGTTTCTTACAAATGCAAAATTGAATATATAAATCATAAAAAAACATTCGGTTTGTAATTCTATTTGCGGGACGGTTCGCATTTCTATAAAAAAAAGATTTTAAAAAAAAATGGGGGGTTGGGGGAGAAGAACCCCCCCATTTATAATATAAAATTGTGTGAACCACTCTTTCATTTGCTTATTTAGTGTGTTTAACTCACCGTTTTTTTCTAGTCACGTATACAGTATTCACTTGCGTGTTTTGATCAGCTGCTCTCTCTGTCACTTTCCTGACGCACTGACAGTTTGTTTGTAACCGTCATCTGTGATCATAGGTTTCGTACAAGGTGCTTTTCTCTTCACTTAATGTTATCTCCTGTGACCCTCTTTTATATTGATCGTCCTTTCGACCCGTGTATATTATTTATGTGTGTGTCGACCATTTGACTTTCGACCAGTTGGATTCGATGTAATGACCTGTTTACATTGTGTACATGGGATGTCGACCATTTGACATTCGACCAATTTGATTCGATCAATTTGTATTTCGATCATTTTGTTTCAACCATTTGACCTATAACCAAGTGAGAAGCCAGTGCAGTGCAGAGGGCCTGGGAAGGGACAGGAGATGTAGAGACTGCAGCAGGATTGGCCAGTTCCTTGCAGATTTTAAAGAGTTCAGCCGAGTTGTTAGATTCCGTAGAGATGCGGGCTTGGATGAGAACTCTCTTCTTGGTGAGGACAGAGAGGCGGTATTGCCTTTGGAGCAGGCGGCAGGCCAGTTTGTCAGAGGATGTACATGAAGCAAGCCATTTCCTCTCGGCCACCCGCAATTGTCTGTAACGGTGATGAGGTCTGAGTTGTACCAGGAATTGCACTTGGCTTTGGGCTTCAGGCGGATTCTCATGGTAGGGGCAAGCATATCCAGTGTATCGGATATAGCAGAGTGGATCAAGGAAAGGGCTGTGTCAGGGTAAGAGTCAGCCAAAGGGGTTGGTGGGGGTGAGAAAGTGGTGGCGAAAGCCTCAACTGACATGCGCTTCATGGGTCGGGTGACCGAGAAGGTGGGTGGCAATGATGGTAGCAGCTTGGCCTGAGGGGTAGAGAGGGTGAGATGGGAGGAAAGGACAAAGTGATCATTCCAGGAGAGAGGAGTGGTGAGAGGTGCGGAAAGGGGAAGGTCTGAGGAGATCAGAACATCCAGAGTGTGCCCTGCAGAGTGAGTTGGGCCATCATGCATGTTATTCAATAAAAAGGTAAAAAGCGATAAGAATATGCGTCCCAGTGCCGTCCATTCCATTCATCATACATGTTATTCATTGAAAAGGTAAAAAGCAATAATAATATGTGTCCCAGTGCAGTATGTTCCGTTCATCATGCATGTTATTAATTGAAAAGGTAAAAAGCAATAAGAATATGCATCCCAATGCAGTACGTTTCACTGATCATGCATGTTATTTAAAAGGTAAAAAGCGATAGGAATATGCGGCCCAGTGCAGTACATTCCACTAATCATGCATATTATGTATAAAGATAAAAAAACGATAAGAACATGCATGCAAGTGCAGTATATTCCATTAATTATGTATGTTATTCAGTATATAGAGAGAGTGGAGTGAGGAGAGAGTGTTTTGCCTGTTATTCACTCTGCATCCTTGAAGTCTTTTTTTCAGTGGCTGCCCTGACAAGGGGGAGGAGTGTCTATATCAATTCACCAAAAACTCAAGCGGAGCGAGAGCGGAGTGAGGAGAGAGTGTTTTTCGTGTTCATCGTGTACGGCAGGTACGCAGGGGAAGGCTGAACCTGAAGCTTCACTCGGAAGGAAGCAGAAGGAAGAGGGAGTTTAGCGCAGTCCAAAAGCGCGGAAGACACAGTAAGCCTACCGAAAACCGACACGTAACTCTCTTTCCCTTATAGCGCACACTAACACTGCATTTGACTGCGCAACAAATAGATTGCAAACAGAAGGGGGAGCTTTAAGGTCGTGCAGCGAAAGCAAATGGTTAACCGCTGTAATTGTGGATGATAAATAACAAGTAATAACATAAGTGCTGACAAACAGCAGAAAACCAACCCTACCTGCAAAGTCAGTGTGGGAGAGCAGCACTACTAGTCTGCTCGCACGGTGGAACTATTAAAAGAAGCGAAAATTACACGGATACTATTTGAACTGCCGGATAGGTCATTAAACCGGAAACCGCTGAGACCACCAAACAGTGGACTACTGATCCCAGCCAGAACGTGAGTGCGAGCATTAGCATCAGTGCTCTGCAAGTGCGGTGGGATCTAAAAGAGAACACGAAAGGGAAAAGAAAGGAGGAAAAGAAAAAAGCCCTGTCAGCATAGTCTGAATTACCGGGTACACCATTCAAAAATGAAATTAGGAAGCACAGCTCACCTGGACCTGACAAAGGCGCCAGAATGGGACGGCTCCTATTTTCACCCGGTGGCTTATTCTACCACAGTGGGGTCACCCCTAGTCGGCGGCGAACCAGACAATACGCCAAACAATCAGCTTTCAATTGAGGCTCAAGTTCACAGAGTAAACCAGACCCTGGAAGAAGAGTCTACCGGCAAAGATAATCAAGCTGATCGAATAAACCACTGGAAAAGAGGTCTTGAATACACGATCACCACCAAAAACATAAACAAATTCAAAGAATACTTTGAGAGAAGAAGGAGTAGAAGTATGGATGAGTTGGTCGAACAATCTGATACCAATTGGACCCTCCCGGTAGAAGAAAATGGAAGAAAGGAGAATACCCGGGATGAAGAACAGCAGTTGCACGAAACCACAGAGGGTGAGGTAGAAGACCAGGGGAATCCAGTAACAAGCAACATTGAGGCAGAAAGGAGAAAAGCCCCGATGGAAAGTGCCCACAATGGAAACTCTGTCGAGGGGTGTAATGGAGAACCTAAGAATAGTCCAACCCCAAGTGGCGCAACATTGTGCGCACTAAACTATGTTTTAAACTCTTTGGTGTCGGTCTTTGAGTTACTAAAGGGGGAGGTTCAGTTCCAAGCAGGAATAGTACTGGAACTAACCAATGAAGTGGCGAAATGCGACGCCTCTATGGTCGGCCTCAGCAATGTGATTAACACCACAGTAGCTCCATCAATCGAAGAAGTCAAAAAGGAATCCATAAAACACAGCAAAGAGGCAGCTCTTCTTCGGATCCTTCTGACTGATAATGGGAAAGCAGATGAGGTCGGGTGGGATCAGATCCAGAAGACCCTGCGTAACTGGAGGGACAAACCATCAACGAGAGACGCAGAAAGCCAGGCTGGAGAATACAAAGCTAAAGAGCCCGAGGATACTCCCCTGTCGGAATCAACCATACAAGAGATATTGAGGACAGCCCCACTAGTAGAAGAACAAGAGGCCATTGGAAAAGCGGATAAAAGCACAACGGGAGACAAAACAGGGGACACCCTAAATGACTCAAACACAAGCTGGACACAAGCAAGTAATCAAAATTTTAGGAGAAGAAGAAAGACAAAGAAAAGGTGAAAAGGAAAAAATAATGATCAGGAAGTAATTCCCCACTTGACAACAAAACAAGAAATAAAAAACAGAAGGTGGAAATGGCCATTAAAGAAAACAAGCAAGGCGCATCAGGAAAGGAAAAAAAGCAAAACAGGAAACTGGGAAACGGAGGCAGAGGGCAGGCAAGAAACAGAGAGACGCCCAGAGAACCGGGCCCAAAAACAGAAGGGTGCAAAAAGGGCAGGACAACAGGCCCCAGCCATTATACCGAAAACAGTTGAAACTTGCCCCGATTTTCATCACAAAGAGTACAAATTCGTTGGGGTTGGTGGGGGCCAAAAAAAAAATAGCCCCAATATTTGAAAGGGCGAAGAGAAATGAGCTGATGCCACAAATGAGCGGTCAGCAGAAGTCCCCAATATGGGTAGTCATGAGTTTGGGCAATGGAAAATGTCAGACTATTCCTGAAACTGAAACGGAAGAGAGCTGGCCAAAGAAAGAACTGATGAGGAACTGGGGAGCCAGAACATAGAATCAGCTAACTATGAAACAACTCCTACTGGCTTTGAAATTACCATAACTATGGCTGAAGATGACAGCAAAATCATCAAAACCTAAATCCCTCAGTAGAACGATAATATTGTCCATATTTGAAAAAAGTAGATGCATCTTCTTATTCTCCACAGAGGATATTGCATATTTGAAATTTCATGACCCGAAAAAACTTGTTTATGATGGAAATTGGATTGAGCTAAAAAAAAAAAGCACATTCCGCAATTCTAAAGGCAGCGCAGAGCTTGGAACAAGAAGGTCTAGCAGTGCACACCTCCCTCCCTAGCTCCCCCCGAGCCCAGTCAACCCAACAAAAGGAGTGGCACAAAGAGGCAGAGCAGCGGGATGGAAGATGCCCTCAGGGGCCAGGTGGAGAAGGGAAAGGAACAGCTACTCAAGAGGCATCAATGCAAGAAAAAATCATTGGCGGCTGTACCTGATATCTTGACACAAGTCCTGAGAAGTATGGGCATAGGCACCCAGAGCCTTTAGGCAGAAGGGATTGCATATGGTCAGCTGGAACACAAGAGGTTCCAGCATGTTCAGGGCGAAAGAAACAAGAGACTATCTCTTTGGGTAAATGGACATTTAAGCATTCCAAGAAACCTGGCTGGTAAATCCAATAGAGATAGAAGGATTTACAACATTTTGCTTACCAGCCAGCCAAAAGGCAAAAGAGAGGCTGGCGGGGGGTTTGATTATTTCTATTAAAAAGGGTTCCACCAAATATGCCACCCAAATCTGGGAAGATGAAATAGGAATACTGGCCTGTAAAGTCCATATCACCCTCGATCCGAAAGAGATTGCCCTAATTGTGATAAACGTTTAATGTAATGCTGCATCCTCCAAAATCCAGGTTTTTCTGGGAAAATTAGCAGAACTGCTGGGAAAGATCAAAATCGATTGGCAAGAAGTGGACATACTGCTGGCGGGGGACTTTAACGCAGAATGTGTACGTTATAAAAGGGGATCCGCGGGGGAGAGAAGCGCACACACTCCAATAAAGGGAGGACCTGGTTGGAGTTCACAAATGCATGGGACCTGAAAATGTTAAACAATATTCATCATGAGGAGGAGGAACCCTGTATGACATGGTACAGATGCAAATCTGCCTCAGTGCTAGATTATATCGCTGTCAGCGAGGGATTATTCACCCGTAAATCGGTATTAAGAGTAAAACAAGAGGGAGGGAGCGAGCATTCAAGATTGGAACTTTCATTCACAGATGGCCCTACATTGACTAAGCTAAACCATAATCAAGAACTGATAGTGATAAAAGGGAAAGTAAGGTTGATGAAATGTGGCCAAGACGGGAAAGATCTAAACAAAAAATTACAAAACATCTCGGAGCTATGTCAATCAGAAATGTTTGTGACTGTGATATGGTCGTTAGCCCCCCCCCCCGAAAACCACCACTAAATAATGTAAAACATAAACATCTTCAGAGCTTTGACAAAGAAATTCGAGAAAGAAAGAGAAATCAGAGAAAAAGCATTCGAGGGCTAAAGACCCAAAAATTGGATCAAGAATCCGATAACCTGCAAATAAAAATAATTAGACGAAACTATAAGGCCTGGGCAAAAAATTATAAAGCCCTCCATCAAAGAGAAGGGGAGCAAATGTTAAAATTAGTCTCAGACTCAAGCTCAAGAAGCTTCTGGTCAGTAATACGAGAGCTAGACTCTCAGTCCTACAGTACGCTATGCATTCTGGTGCCTGAAAAAGGATGGCTAGAACATCTCACAAACCTCTTTGGGAAGGTACTTAAAGAACCAGACTGCATGCCACTGGATAAGGGGTAGAAATTGCGAGTGGAGGAGGATGAGATCATGGAGGTAAAATCTAAGGCCTCAACAACAAGAGCAGCAGGTCCCAACGGCCTTACGTATCAGGTACTCAGAAAAGATCCATTACTCCTGGCAAAGCTATTAAAGCGACTCTTTACTGAGATTCTACAGCAGAGGCGTTTTCCCCCGTCCTGGAAGACAGCATTGCTTATGCAATTTTTCCAAGAGGGGGATAGGTCACATCCTTCAAACTACTGTCCTATCGCCCTCCTTGATATTGAAAGTAAAATATTCATGAGGCTTCTGCTAAATGAGCTCTCGATTTGGGTAGAACGAGAGGAGGTATTATCCCAATGTCAAACCGGGTTTAGAAAGGGAGTATCAACGTCCCTGAATAGGATTATGCTAAATCTCCTAAATCAAAAAACTATCGTTAAAGGAGGCGCAACAAGTGTAAGGGTTCGCCTGGACAACAAAGGTCATCTTTCAGACTCAGTCCTAGTAGAAAGAGGGGTAAAAAAGGATTGCTTAGGTGCACCCACATTTTTTTTATATATTCCTAACCGATGCAGGGGAGCATTTGATCTCGTCCACGTTAGCCAGTCCAGAACTAAATGGAAGAAAAATCTTCTGGCTGGACGACATCGTCCTGCTTGATAGAACTGCTACCGGTCTTCAGCGATTGCTGAATGGCCTGAATAAGTATGCTGTGGAAAACGGGCTTACAATAAATCTGAAGAAGTCCAGGATATTAGTATTTAAGCACCCCAGGAAGAAGGTTAACTTCAAGCAATGGGTCCTGGATGGACAGAGAATCCCACAAGTTGAAGACCTCACATACCTGGGTTATAAGATCTATGCAAGCACAGCCAACCACAAAGCAGAAAAATATGTCTTCTCTAATGCCCTCTCTCTAATCCCCATCTGATCAAAATCAGAGTTAGATACTGTAAATTCTCAGTTGTTCCAATGATAAAATACTACCTGGTCAAAATTGTACCAATATTATTGTATGGCCTAGAAGCCAAACAGCAACTGTGGGATTTAAATTGGTCAAAAGTGGAGGGTAGAATTTGGAAGAGGGCCCTAAATCTACCATGGAGCACACCAGGATGGCAGCTGTGCTTTGAGGTGGGATTAAAGTCCTTGAACCCCCTAGCAGAATGGAAACTGATATCCCTCTGTAGGGAGATTACAAACCCTAAAAGTGGCTCTCTGTATGAGGATATCAAGGAACACCACAACCAACTGAAATCTGGGATACTGCAGGGACTGGAACTGAAAACAAAAACCGTGTTGGGCAGGATAGGCCTGAGTCCTGAAGTACTGGATAACAACCCCTTGAAGGTAAAACGGGAGCTGGAACTACTAGATTGGATAGATGAATAGGGAAAACAAGATCATCAGCCCCCAAGAATACGTTCCTGGTCATTGACAAGAGATTGGGTGCCCTCCCTAGGTATTTAGAAAAATTCCCTGAAATTAGGAGTAACTTTCTCAGAGCAAGACTTAATATACTACCCATGGGGGAAATATTGGAAATCCGAAAACAGTCTGATAAGATAGTGAAATACTGTGAGGGGTGTGCGGCTACAATAAACCAGTCCCTGAGGCATTTATTAATTGAATGCAAAGGAACGTGGGACCTAAGGGTGAAAAAACTAGGAAGATTTGTGGAAAGATCCGACTGGTTGACATCAGAAAATATGTGGCACAGAATAATAGCAGGGCATGAAATACACCTCACAGCGGCAGTGGTACGTTTTCTTCAGTTCATACACCTGGTGGAATAAATCATAGCCTGACATTTTTCTTTTCTGTCTGTCCGCCGCACCCCCCCTGCTTTAACCATGACTAAAGTAACAGAGACCATGGTCGAAGACTGCACGCCTGATAGCACTGAGGAGACTAAGCCGTCCCCTCCTGAAGCCTCTCCAGCGAAACCTGAAGACTTCTCAGCTAAGGAAGCATCCCCGGCCAAGGAACCAGCGCCCAAAGCAGCCCCTGCCAAAGAAGCCGAGGCAGCTCCTGCCAAGGAACCCACGTCCGAAGCAGCCCTTGCCAAAGAAGCCGAGGCAGCCCCTGTCAAGGAACCCGCGTCCGAGGCAGCCGCTGCTAAGGAAGCCGAGGCAGCCCCACCAAGGAACCCGTGTCCAAAGCAGCCCCTGCCAAAGAAGCTGAGGTAGCCCCTCTCAAGGAAGCCACGTCCGAAGCAGCCCCTGTTATGGAAGCCGCCTCTACCAAGAAACCCGAGGCTGCCACTGCCAAGGAACCCGTGAGTGCCGCAGCCACACCTGTCAAAGAAACACTCTGCTCTCTGGCTAAAGAACCTACTCCAGAGGCTGCCACCAAGGAACAGACAGCCGAGGCCTCTCAAGTCGAGAAGCTTGAACCTACCGGTTCCCCAGCCAAGAAAACCCCTTCCGAGGCTAAGGACTCTGCCATGGACAGCTCCCCCGCCAAGGTGCTGCATCCCAGCCTCTGCCGCTAAATTATCCCCACCCAAGGACCCGGCTGCCAAGACCGCGCTGGTAGAAAAGCCAGCTTCTGAAGCGATGGACAGCTCACCTGTAGAGCCAGCGTCCAAGGCCCTCGCGGCCTCCCCGAAGAAGACTGAAGCTACTTCCACTGAAGCCCCAGCAGCTGAGCCCTCAGTTGTCGCCACCCCGGAGACTCCAGATAGCAAGCTAAACGCAGCCGAGGCGTCCCCGAAAAAAGCTTCCCCATCCAAGACCGCCCCCACGGATCCTACAAAGGGGAACGCCACCGCTGACACCTCAGAGGCATCTCCCAAGATGGCAGCGGAGCCATCCGCGGATGAGAACGCCAAGAAGGACAAGGTGACTGCTCCTTCAACGTCTACAAGGATGCTGATGGCAATGTTGATATAGATGCTGAATCGAAGAAACTTATTGGCCTTGGAAAAAAGCACCTGGTTCTGGGAAACATTCCTGCAGCTGTAAATGCTTTCCAAGAAGCCAGCAGCATGCTTGGCAAGAAGTATGGAGAGACTGCAGATGAGTGCGGCGAAGCATTTTTCGCTATGGAAAATCTCTTCTGGAACTGGCCAGGGTGGAGAATGCTGTTTTTGGAAATGCGCTTGAAGGTGTCCCTGACAAAGATGATGAGGAGGAAGGCAAAGAAGAAGATTCAGTGATTGAAAAGGCTGCTGACCTGGATGAGAAAGAAAGGGAGGAATTGAGAGAGCAGGTATATGATGCCATGGAGGAGAAGAAGCTAGGGGAGGCAACCCTGGACATGGAAGAAAACAAGACAGAAGAGAGTGCTGATGTGGACATGGAAGAGACAGCAGAAAAACCCAAGCAAGCTTTCAAAGACACAGAGGAGAGTAAAGAGGAACCAAAGGAAGAAAAACCTGAGGCAATGGCAGAAGTAACAAAGGACAAAACTGAAGAGCCCAGCAAGGCAGAAGAAGCTTCCCCACCAGCTGAAAGTATAGCCGAAGAGAAACTTAAGGAGGCTGAAGAACGCAAGGCAACTGAAGAGGTTAAGAAAAGTGAGTCTTCCCCTGCGGAAGACAAACCGAAAGAGGCGGCCGAAGTGGAAAATGGAAAAGAGGATGAGAAGATGAAGCAGAAGGCTCTGATGAGGAGGATGATAAAGAAAATGAGACTACAGAGACTACGGAATAAAAGGATGAGGAAGATGTGGAGAATCTGCAACTTGCTTGGGAGATGTTGGAGCTGGCTAAAGTCATCTTTGCAAGGGCTGATTCAAAAGAATCGCAGCTTTATGCAGCACAAGCTCATCTGAAACTGGCCGAGGTTGGCATTGAGTCTGAGAACTATTCCCAAGCCATGGGAGACTTCCAGACTTGCCTAGAGATCCAAAAGAAGCACTTGGAGGAACATGACCGACTTGTTGCCAAAACACATATCAGATTGCAATGGCATACCATTACAGCAACCAGCACCAAGAGGCCATCGCACACTTCACAGAATCCATTGGGGTAATTGAGAAGAGTCTGATGGTCCTAGCAGAACAGGTTGAGAAAGCAGGAGGGGAATCCAGTCCAGAGGATAAGAAGGACTGCTTCCTGACATTAAACTAAAGATTGAGGACTCAAAAGAAGCACAGAGAACTGGGGTTGTTGCAGAAGTGGCTCTCAAGAAAACTCTGGCTGGAACATCTACATCCCCATTTGCACAAGGCAATGGCAGCATTTCTCCATCCTACGTCTCTACAATTCCAGTAAGAAAGTCTGCTGAAGGAACAGCCTCTGCTACACCAAACTGTGCTTCTGATATTTCCCATTTAATCTGGAAAAAGAGGAAGCCTGATGAGGAGAGCCCACGCAAGGACAATGAAGCAAAAAAGGCAAAGCAGGAAGCAATTGTGAATGGTGGAGGGGATGCTGTGCACACCACCAGCAATGGTGACGCAGGCAAGGAAGAGCACAGAAGGAAACTCCAGTGGAACAGACGGCAATGGATGTAGATGTGGCAGCAGTGGAAAGCACATCCTGAACAGTGTTTCTGATTTCTCCCAAAGGGACTGGTTTTGTACATACTGTACTTTTTTTCACTTTTTGGCAGGATGTTTTTGTACGACTTCAATAAATGTTACATTGCGAATGTATTAAAAAAAAATCATTCCACCAGAAAGGTGGACTGAAGAAGTAGTTATATATTAGTGCTGCTAGAATCCAAACAAGCATTAAGAAAATAAGTCCCCGGGGTAACAAATGAACCTCTGTCTTGAAAGATTCAGAGAACATGAGGGGGGGCTCTTAGAAATAACAAAGAGGCAAGGAGCGGCTTCCACCATGGAGAATTATTTAATTTTCAATCAAAACGTACTTTCTAATAAATCAGGGGTGGGGAAAGGGGCAGATTCTTTGACTCTTTGATATTTTTATCCTTTTTTTTTCTTCCTTTCTTCCTTTCATTTCTTTTTATTTTGGAAAATAAATTGTTTTGTACTAAATTGTTAAGGTTTTCTGACTATTATATGTAGATTGCAAACCAAATACAATACAAAAAATAAAATAATCATAATTCAGTATAAAGGTAAAAAGCGATAAGAATAGGCATCCCTGTGCTGCACATTCTATTTATCATGCGTGTTGTTTATTAAAAAGAGGTAAACACCAATAAGAATATATGTCCCAGTGCAGTACATTCCATTCATCATGTGTGTTTTTCATTATAAAGGTAAAAAACGATAACAATATGCATCTCGGTGCAGTACGGTCCATTCATCATGTATGTTATTCATTAAAAAGCTATAAGAATATGCACCTGAGTGCAGTATGTTCCATTCATCATGTGTGTTATTCATTGACAAGGTAAAAAGCAATAATTTTATGATTAAAAAAAAACAGCTTCAAAACGAACTTAGTCTCATGATATTTATTCTGCATTCAGTTCATTTTATTTAACATGCATAAGGAGACAGAGGTGTGGTAAGAGATATCCCAAAGTAAAATAGCTGCTGTGTGCTGTTTATCTATAGAGATTGAATGAATGTGCAGTATTTCAAATGCATGCTTTAAAATTGTTGAGACTCCAAGGGCGTAGTGTGGAATTGTAAATAAGGTACCACAGGAGGGCATGAGGCATTCATCCAGAGTGTATCAAGTCGAGTAGTTTGTTGTTAGTGACCAGGGTAAAAATAATTATTAGGCACTTTCTGAAATCTGTCTCACCACCACAAAAATACCCCAACAGGTTACCATAATATATTGCCATGGATTATAAAATACCACCAAATACCACCAAATACCACCATAATAAAAGATACCACAAAGTATTCGGTGTGTTGGCCATTGGGAAACTTTAAAACAGTTACTGAGTGTGGCCTTGTATTCTAAAGCATAACCATCTTGTGCACTCATTAATTGAATCAGTGCTATGAGGTACTGCAATACTGGGTGCTAATTTGACTCTCATTATAGTGCCATTGGCAATAGTGTCGCCATGTCCCAGATCCAGGCTGAGTTTTCTGAATTGGCAAACTATCTTGAGGCAGAGCTTTATGCCCATGCATAAATGTGACAATATGGAAACAAAGAATTACCACAGAGGTAGAGCGGGAGACATTTGGAAACATTTTTAATGAAGGAAGCATTTTCCAGGTGTGCCTCCTTAGGCTATTAGAAAGCACCAGAACGCAAGGAGGAGAGAAACTGCATCATCAGATAAAGCGCAAAACTGTGGTTCCTGCTACACAGGTCCATAAAGATCCAGGGGAATGACAGTGAAGTTATTAGCAAATTACAATGCAGTTTGGACAATGATTGTGATCAGGTGCAGCAGATAAAAGCGGAATTAAAACAGAGGGAGCTAGACATGGAATTGCAAGCTAAATACAGCAATAAGGCTACTGAATTGGCTCAGAGAGAGAAACAATTTAATGAGAGTGAGCAAGAATGAACCCACTTAAAAGCAATTTTAGATGAAATAAGACAAGACAACAATGTTGCTATTTTGGAAATGCAAGCCCTTAGAGAAGATAACAGGGAGAAAGATAGAGAATTCCAAGCTATGGAACAGGAGATATTTAAATTACTGGAAGACAATGACAAAAAGGACAAAGCGCTTAATCATTATCAGGCACAAATCAAGCATATAAAGCAATAATCAATAACATCGGGGATGAGGATTCTGATCTCTGTCATGAGACAGAACAGCTTCCTGGACAGTGCAAGAACAGCAAATATTTAGTCTCAAGTCTCAGGAAAGGCGACAAGGCACTACATTCAATGGAACTGAACTCAATCACAGCTATGGCCAAGGAAACCATGTACCAACAGCTGCCCCTGTTGCCAGGACTGGTTCTAACCCAATAGTGGGTCTGAATCTCTGGCAAATATTCACACACATTCCTGCCCACAAGAGAACAGGAATGAGCGACAAAATGACAGACACCAGAATGCACCATGTAGTCCTACAAGAATTATGATTAAACCATTAAAACAGGGAGGCGATTGTTGCATGGAAGACCATTTAGAAACCGTTCACAATATATTTAAAGCCATGCAGCTACCACCTTACTTTAGATTTAGCAGCTGATATTGTCATTCGTGGTCTCAATGAACAGGAACATTTGTCATGGATGGACTTTGAGAAAGAGGTTAGACATCAATTCTCACCTCATCAGTCTATACAGGATACCAGAAAAACAGCTTATACTATGACAGCGAAGCCAGATATGTCCCCTCGCCAATACCTTCAAAATTTGAAAAGAACATTTTCACGCTTTGATGTGGCCTTTCACCCTAACTCTGTAGAATTTAAGACTGCATACTTTTATGGACTCCAAAAGTTAATTTGTAAAATTGACAGGGAAAAACCACTAGAATGGACAATAGAACAGGGGACCAAACTATATGAAGTGATATTTGGTCAGAGAGAGGAGGTGCCTAAGAATAAGGAGACAAAACCAAATTCTAAAGAACCCACGTCAGCGATTTTGGAGGTAAAATCTGTAAAGATGATGCTTGAATCAGCCCAAACTCAGGCAAGAAACAACATGACATCTAGCCAAAGGGGCGTGCCTCCACAGAGGGCATCACCCCAAACTCCTATACTCCAATCCATTGATCCCGGAAATAGGGATTCCTACATTAGCCCTAGATATTTTATTGATTATCCCAGAGTGGGATTTCACCACGATATGCCAGGCCTGAATAACAATCAAAATCAAATGTACAATGGCCCAGACAGGACACTAGGGCCTCGGAGTAGATTTGACCCTAATACAATGGTATATGGCCACCAAGAAAGATAAAGATATGTGGATAGATTCATTGAAAATGGAAAACGAGCATAAGAGACAATTCCCACCAAATGAAAGACAACATATGAATTATGTCCCTCACCAATATAACCAATCGCCACCACCATTCGACCATGGTCAAAGGATGGTCACTCCGCGTTCTCCACCTACCGTGTCACATGAATTCAGAGGTAACACAAATAGGAATCAATCTCCTGAGAGGTACCAGAACAGGCCTAATCAGGGTGAGTTTAATCACTACCGGCCCAGGCCACAAAGAGGAATCTAGACACATGGGGCCTCATTACGACCCAGGCGGTAAGTTACCGCCTGGGCCGTGACTTTACCACCATGGCGTAAAATACGTTTACGCCATGGTGGTTGGCGGACTTACCGCCCCATTCCGAGTTTGGCGGGGCAGTAAGTCCCCAATCCCCATTTACCCTTCCCCATTCCCATTTTTGCCCCATAGGGCATAATGGGAGTGGGGAAGGCGTTAATTACGCCACCGTAAATTACGGTGGCGTAATTAACTCCATGGTCCCTTAGCGCCATGGATTTTAACACCTGCTAAAAGCAGGTGTTAAATCCGCCATGGCGCTAAGGGACCTCGTACTCAGGCGGTAAGGGTCGGCGCTGTTTACGGCGCCGTAAACCCCTTACCGCCTGAGTTGTAATGAGGCCCATGGACAGGTTTCAATACTTAGAGGCCCAAGTCAAAATGTTGTCTGAACAGATAGGAAAGTTATGTGCAGTTCAAAAGCAACAGCCAAGTGAAGGTGCAGAATGTCATAGGAGTGATCTTGTGCGTTCTGACAATAAGTGACTAGTTAATAATCTCTGCACTGATGAAAACACAAATACCTATGAATCATCTTTGAATAATGGTTCTGAATTGTTTAATGATTTAAAAATAAGAAAACAAACAAATGAAAGTGGGACAGAGAATTTCAACACACACAAAAAAGGAGTGTGGTTCAATTTAGAGTTGAACCACACTATTCATGTGTGTGAAAATGAAGAACAAAAGGGGGACAATGAACAAGAAAATCCCAAAGAACAGAGATACAGATTTAGAAAGAGCATTCAATGTCAAAATGAAACCCAAGGTGAAGAGTTGGGATCAACCGATAGATTATCCTCACTTGATCGTCAGAATACTGTTGATACCCATACAGAGAAAACAGTAGCTCAAAAGGAGGGTGCAGGTCAGTCACATGGGGAGTATTTTGAACCACGGATATTCAAAGGGGCAGAAATGACAGGATCCATGAAAAATAAAGATAAGTGTCATGCGCCAGAAGTTGACAGGCTGTCACGTGACAGTTGTAAAAATACCAAGTCAAAAGGTTGCAGTGTAGAAATAAATGGTGAGAACCCAGACAATGCGAAAAGTACAATAATAAATTTGGCTGTGAACACTAGTGGCCCAAATCAGAGGGGCAGTCGGTGGCTACACTCCAAATGGGTTCTAAGCCCAGGGGAATAGACAAAGAAATTCAAAATGAAGTGGATAAAATGTCATTTCATATGCCTATTTGCCTGACAAAGTGTAAAAAAGACCTAAGGAAAGTACGTCCTGAAATCAGCAAACATTCACACTTATTATGTGTACTAGAAGAGGTTGAAGACAGGTACTATGCTCCTATTACTATTGAAGAAAAATGTGATGCATTACCAATGATTGATACAGGTGCCGAAGCAACAATAATGTCTAAAGAACTTGTAAAAATGATAAATGAAGGGAGACCCCCACAAAATCATGTAAAGGTGAGGCAAAGCGAACGCCCTGTGCACAATTTTAATGGGGAATAAATTCCTTTGAAGGTGTCACAGAGGTTGACATAAAGATATGGAAGCATTGGACGAGACAGGAAGTGTTGATCACATCCATTAATGAAATACCCAAATCGCCTGAAGAGGTTGTCGCCCCTCATTGATGGGGTAAATGGAGTATTGTGGTCCTTGGCTAAAAAGTCATTGAGACCCAAGAAAATAATAAGACAAAGCAACAGTGCAAAAGAATGCCACACCATTGCTAAATCAGAAAGTGCAGTGGAAATATATTTTCAGAATGGCTGTGTGCCCAGAGTCACTGTCATTCTCATGTGTCAGGACGGAATGCGAGGAGTAAAAGAGAAGCAGTCTTTGGAGATTTATTTGGACCACAAGAAAAAATGGCAAACAGAAATAGATGTAAAAACATTGCGTCTTTATCTAAATGAAGCCAAATGCAAACAAACGGCACTCCAGATGTAAATAAAGAAAAGCATATTTCAACCATATCAGAAAAACACATGGGCGCTGGGCAGGCATGGATTTCTATCCATGTGAATGGCCATCCTGAAATGATTGAAGCCACGTTGGTGCTTGAACATGCAAAGAGTTTCATTGATGAAAAGGTACTCCAAAAATAATTGACAGGAGGAGATCCCAAAGTTCAGAATAAAGAATCAACACATTTTTGGCCTAGATGACAATGAGTTGGGACAAAGAATTGTAGGAAGATGCATGTTAAAGATTACAATTGGCTCTAAGAGTATTCATCACAATGTGTGGATTGTGAGGGGGACACAACACAAATTCCATTTGGGAAATTATATCATGCACAGGATGTGTATGGTATTAGACTTTCTAAATCAAAAGGTTTGGTCCAGGTTGGGTGGTGCCGCACCTGAATTTGAAGACAAAAGACAGGCTTACCATTGTGGCCAGATGACACCATATGCAGTTCAACTGCAGGTGAAAAAGGATGTTACTATTCCCACATTCACCAGACAATGTACAGTAACAGTAAAATACAGAAAGTGACAACAGATAAAAGGTTCCGATGCATTTGTATGCCTAAATGAATCCATGAGGCAGCAAGGGTTAGAATGCGAATATAGACCACTGATAGAGATTGGGGCTGGACCCATTCAAATACTGGTGGATAATAATGGCTGTCAAGACAGTCATTTGGTAGAGAATTCAGCAATAGGAATGGCAATACACACGCCTTACTACTCTGCCAATTTCAGTAACTCAGTGATTGGGAAAATTCCCGAAAGCTATGTGACTACAAAGGGTGAATCCTTGGATTCTACGCCTAAAGGAATCTTCAAAGTTCAGTCTGTGTACCCTGATGAGCCAAGTGAAATAGTGTGCTATCATCAAGATAATTGTATCCCATTTGAATGAAGTGAATCTAAAGGAGAAAAGCAGCATATTGAAATGAAGGTCAATATTCAAAAATATTTCAGTGTAGCCACCCTCCAAAGAGACACTGCCACACGATTAGAGGAAAGTACAGAGGTTCCTCCTTGGGAGGACTTCCCAGAGTTCTCTAAAATGGCGGAGGAGCAAATTGAAGCTGCAGATGCTTGCACAAGTGAAGAAGAAAAAGACCAAGTGAGAAAAATATTTATGGAATTCAAACAGGTTTTTGCCAAAGATGCATATGATTGTGGGCTGACAGATTTGCATGTTGGCACACTACCAGAAGGACATGGTAGGGAGCCAGTATGTGTGTGACAATATAGATTACTGCTGGCATATTTGGAAGCACTAGCTGAAATAATCAAAATCTAGAATCAAGAGGAATCATTAGGCCTATTCATCGTACATCACATAAAACCTACTGGCCAATGGCGCTTGTGTGCAGATCTATGAGAATTAAACAAAAAGGTACCTGTTTCAAGGTGGCCCCTTTCATTTATTGATCAGGGTATTGCACAGGTCCAAGGGTCAAAGGTTTTTACCACATTAGAATTTACAGCTGGATACTGGTGTTTCCCACTAGCTGAGGATATTCCAAATTTGCTTGCATTTTCTTTTGACAAATCCCAATATGCATGGTCCCTGACCCCTTTGGGGTATGTCGATAGTGGGAGTGAGTTTAGGATATTCCTGAGCAAGGCACTCCCGGATGCAGCTGAAAGGGGGACAATAGTTTATGTGGAGGATGTGCTAATACAAAATGATGATCTGAAAAGCCACTGTAATGAGATTAGACATGTGCTCAGTCAGCTACAGAATGCTGGGGCAAAATGATCTTTATAAAAAGCACATTGGTGTAGAAAAAAGGTAAACTTCCTAGGTCATGAGGTGACAAAACATGGGTTAAACCCATACAAGAAAAAGGTGGATGAGGTTCTTAAACTAAAAGATCCCACTAATTTTAAAAGTTTAAAGAGTTTGTTAGAAATGACAGGTTACAAAAGGAAATGTATTGAGAATTATGCAGAGATTACACAACCTTTAACGAGATTACCCTGGAAATGGGAAAAGTAACAAAATGAGGCAATAGCCAGGCTAAGAGAGTGTCTAAGGAAGGTACGACTTCCTTTCAGCACCAGTAATTACAACAGCTGGCTTTGAAACATGCACATAATAACAAACATGTTAAACAACATTTTTAGGGGGGTTCAGAAGGGGCAGATAACGTATTGGGGGTAGGGAATTGCTAACCCCCCAAAACATTTTTTTTTTATATTCGGTGTACATTTTCGTTATTCTGTGCACGTTTAAAAGCCAGGCGTAATTCCTGGCGATGAAAGAACATAGAGCCCTAATGAAAGCACCGTGTTTGGCATATCTAATGAAAAGCCTGGATTTCTTTGTAGAAATAGGATTTACAGATCAATGCATGTCAGCAGTGTTATATCAAAAACATGATGCAAATAACCAAACCATTGCATATGCTAGCAAAGCATTGTCACAGGTAAATGCCAAATTTAGTGAATGCGTAAAAGCACTTCTGACTACTGTGTGGGTATTACAACATTTTCACCCCATAATTCAAGGGGAGCAGGTGATTGTTGAAACAAATCACCAGCCTCTGCAATTTATGCAAAGCAAGATAATCAGATCAGGAAATTGGCCCAGTCAAGAATTACTTCCTAGACATTAGCACCTCAGGGATTTCCTGTAGAGGTGAAGTATGGACAAAATAAAAAGAGCCCAATTGCTCAAGGACTAGCAGAGTTGCATGATTGTGCAGCTGTCCCTGTTCCTGATGACATAGAGCTAGAGGCAAGTTTGAATGAATTTGAGCCGTCTCCACAAAAGGCATTCAACGCAGAGACAGGTAAAGATTTACCAACTGTGTATGTAGCTGGGTGTGCATACCATGTAGAGAATGATACAGAAAAATAACTCATTGTAGGAATAAGAAAGATATGGCAACATTCCAAGAGTAAGCATGAAGATAGGTACCAAAAGTTGTCAAGTGGCAGGAGTGGCTGCTATTTATAAGGCAAAATCTACAGCAGTCGAAAATAAACTCAAAGAAATAGTTCTAGTCACTGGTTCTGATTATGCGTGAAATAGTTTTGTAGAGTATTTACCTGGCTGGAAAGTGAAAGGCATGCTCACCTATAACAAGAAAGCACTTAAACATGGCAAGATGATTCAGGCTATAGACAAGGGTGTGTCAGGAAATGATCTGATAATCCATTGGAGGGAAATATATAGTCATTTGAAAACGCCAGGTGAGGATAAGGAGGGAGATGATAAGGCAGATCAGTTAGCCAAAACGCTGAGAGAGAAACCAAGTCCCTTGAACACCACTCCCCACACCCCCAGTCAATGCACCCCCACTAGATGCAGTGGCCAGTAATGCATATCTGATTGTGCATTTGCTTGCAAAATATGAATCACTAACAGGAAAATGGCTTTTATGGAGTCCTAGAACCTTTTTACAAAATGAAGGCAATATAAAGAAATACAGATTACTACACATTAATGCCTTCCAGAGCCCACAGCAACTGATTTTACTGAGAAAAGTCTTGACAAGTGTGCACTGTGAAATCATGGCATTCTTTCTTTGAATCCTTGTTGATCGTGTTCATGGGACCATGAATTCAGATTGAAATGGGTAAAAACACGAAGCTTTGTGGTGGTCAAACACTGACGAGGTGCTGAAATCCATGGCTGACTAGCTCAATGTTGACAATGAATCAAAGCAAACGCCATCCCATGGGTCTCCGGCAAGGCCTCCAAAACGTTGCGGTTAAAAGGGATATGGACTGGCACCAGCAGCCGCCACGTCCCCTCGCAGGGGAAAGCCGAAGTCCCCCTGCTGCGACTGGCTACTGTCAAGGCAAAGCCGGTATCTAGCTTGGCTGCTGTTTCAGAAGTTCTTGGAACATTCTGAAATGGCACCGTGCATCACGTGAAATCATGGCGGTGCCGGCAAACTGTTACATTGTTACAGTCCCACCTGCGCCACCTGCCCAGTACCTGCTTTATCCGCTATGGTCCGGCCCACTCTCCCATGCTGTGTTGAACATAACTTTTTTGTAACCTTCTCTCTGATGCAGCCTACAGGCATGGGCCGCCCGTGAGTGTGCCTGAGCAGTGAGAGCACAGATCACTACCACACGAGAAGAACACACAGCCTACACTGCACCCTGCATGGAGGGAAGGAGGGAGTTGAGTCAATTGCACCTTTTGTGCGGGGCCCCATGAGCACAGCTGGGCCTCCAAGTGTAGCCGCACATGCTACACACCAGCGCCGGCCCTATTCCAGCTCTGGATTAAAGTACATCTGCTGAATGTGGGAAGTGGCAGGGCAGGGCACAGGGGCCGGCTCATCATCTGTCTGCTTGGCGACTGTTAAATCCGCCTATGTTGGATTGTAAGTTATGATTCTGCTGCCCTGTTTTTCTTCTCCATACAAACACATAAGCGCCAGCAGGCATTTTCATTCTAGCTCAAATGCTGGGGATTCCTATGGAGTCTGTTTTGAGCATCAAAGTAAAAAGCAGGCGGACTCCAAAAACATCCATTGTAAATGCTGCCTGCCATTCGTAAATGGCAGGTGGTGTTTACTCAATTTGCATGGCAGGGTGCAAAATGGTGGCATATAAGCGTGTACGCCATATTTTTACACTCCGCTTTTGCACTCTGCCATGCAAATGAGAAAAATTACACAGCAGGGACCTGTCTACTCTTACGTGCAAACATACCATGCCCCAGCCGTGCAATTACGTGGAGACTCGAAAATTAGCAGCATTGTAGGGAGGAAGAGGGGCTGTTCTGAAAAGAGGGAGCTTCTATAGAGCTTGCAAGCAGTAATATAGACTAGGGGTGAATGAATGGCTGTAGTTAAAGAGATAAACAGCTGGTGAAAGACACAGATTGCAGCCAAGTCTTAGAAATAAGAGGAGGCCCGTTCTGCGGCCAAATTGCAGGGGAGTATTTAACAAGAGTATTTAACTGAAAAACTATAAGGGAAGACAGAGATTGCTGGGCAAAAAGGAGAGGATGCAGTAACATCCAGAGATGGTAGCTGGGAGAAGACCATGCAAAGTGACTACCCGAGAATATCATGGCTACATATGACACATGATGGTATTCTCTTGACATATGATGGCAGTAGCTGGCAAATGGTGTGAGTACCTGGGCATATGATGAAAATGGCTGAAAAAAACTCCACAATACTTAAGCCTCAGATAGCATCATTGGCTTTGCCAATGCTTAACGTCTGTAATTCATATAGGGGTGTCTCTGAAGCAGGCAGAGTTTATAATATCAGGACTTTACCCAATGTATGATAAGGACTGTTTGTTCCTTTCTCGTGGGTGACCAGACATGAAAGGTTTAATCCCGGTCCAACCACTGAGCCTGACTCTTTGGAGATGTGAATTCCAAAAGATGCCCTAAGGCAATAATGGCCCGACATCTCTAGCCATTTGAAGAGACCTTTTCTTGTTTCTTGGGTTTCAGATATGTAAAAAGCAAGTTTTTTCTGTGTAGGGAATGTAAGAAGGGAATAAAAGGCAGAGAAGGAAAGGATAGGGGTAGCAAAGAAAGTAAGAAAGAAAGCAATACACAAATAAATAATATTAGCTGTTGGTCATTTTCTCAGTGCTCCTAAATTGTGCAGAGAAGGCTTCTGGGGCACATGAAGATGGAATGATTTGCCCAGAATAAACATCGCAACATCTGAGTAAGCTGGAATAGGTGTTCAAGCACCATCAGCCAGCATCTTACCCACAATAACACTTCTAATCAGGATTCCACACAAGGAGACCCTTAAAATAAAACAATGCTGGCAGAAAGGCGGAATTTACTCAGCAGCAGCTAGCTCACAATCTCTCCCAGGAAACAGAATCTTGGGTTGATTCTGAATCCATTTCCTGAGGGACATCTGTAGTAGCAGTCCAGGAAGGACAGGGAGCTGACATTGACAAACCACTCTTTGGGATGGTAGGAGGGGAACGGTGGGGAGGAGACATTGACGAAACCCCAGAGTAGTATGACGAGTTTGTGGAAGTACACATTCTTTCAGGCTAGTGACTGGATGAGAGATGGAAGGGAAGGAAAGGAAGGGAAGGAAGGAAAGGCATAAAGGGAAAGAAGTAAGGACAGAAAGTGAAACAAGAAAGGGGAAGAAGGAAGGTTAAATAGGGAAAGAAGGAAGGGAAGAGAGGGAAAGAAGGCAGGGAAGGAAAGGAAAGGAAAGAAGTAAGGGAAGAAATTTGTATTTGTATTTGTATTTGTATTTGTAAGAAAGCTAAAGAAAAGTGGGTAAAGAGAGAAAGAAGGAAGGGAGGAAAGGGAAAGAAGGAGGAATATGAGGAAAACAAAGGGAAGAAGGCTGCGAAGCAAGGGAAAAAAAGGAAGGGGAAGGGAAGAAAGGAACAAGTAGGGGAAGAAAAGGAAACATTAAAGGGAATACAGGGAAAAGGGAATGTAAGAAGGGAATAAAAGGGAGAGAAGGAAAGGATAGGGGCAGCAATGAAAGTAAGAAAGAAAGCAATACACAAATAAATAAAACAACGAAGAAAAGCAGTAAAAGAAAATGAGAGAAGAAAAGGAAATGCATCATGCAAGATGTAAGAGGAGGATTAAATATAGTGATAGGAATAGAAAAGAGAGAAGAGAATGAAAAAATAAACTAAAAGATAGACATATAAACAGAGAAATAGGATAGGACTTTGGAGCTAGACTAAGTGACATGTACAGAGGAACAGGCAGATAAACAGCTAAACACTCTCATTGACAGATAACGAGAAATATTTGTTTGCCACTTCAGGGGGATAGAAGGGTGGATGGATCAATATAAACACAAACAGACAAATAGAAACGTATATAGACAAATATGGATAGGCCAATACATTGAGCAATACATTGACATAGACTAACACACTTCTTGTGTATGCCTATCTTTTCCCCAAAGGTTGGTTTGAAACGGTAACCCTCACTGGAACAGACCGCACTCTGGATAAGATGGAGTCCCCAACAGTGGTCATTGACAATGGCAGTGGTTTCTGCAGGTCTGGCTTTGCTGGAAGTGACCAACCCAAATCTATCATCAAGACCATTGCAGCAATTCCCATCTTACAGGGCAAGAAACAGGATAACCTTTGCCTTTTGAGCGACTCCTACTCCTCCACAATGGGAATGGCTATCGACAAGCGGCGGCCAATCAGCCACGGAATCATCACAGACTGGGAGGCCATGGAGATCCTTTGGAACCACATCTTCGTCTGCAAGCTGAAGGTGTTCCCAGAGGACCAGCCGGTCCTCATGACTGACTCCCCATCCAGTCCATCCACCAACAGGGAGAAGATGGCTGAGGTCCTTTTTGAAGCTTTTGCCGTCCCTGGTCTGCAGATTGCCAACACTGCCCTGCTCACCTTGTGTTCCTACGGGCTTATCAGTGGATTGGTCATTGAGGCTGGCGCAGGTGTCTCATACACAGCAGTGGTGTGCGAAGGGGAAGTGCTGAAACAGGCCACCTACCGCCTAGATATTGCTGGTAGGAGCTTAACCAAACACCTGACCAAGCTCTTGCTGGAAGCAAACAACTTTCCTCTAAATCTGGAGAAGAAGGTGGTTACAAGGATCAAGCAAACCTGCTGCTACGTCTCTCTGGACTTTGAGAAGGATGTGAATTCCAACAAGCAGGAGCTAGCCAACTTTGACCTCCCAGATGGGCAACACCTAACTTTGGGCAGAGAGAGGTTCACCTGCCCAGAACCCTTCTTCAGACCGCAGATGTTGGGGCATGATTCCCCGGGGATTCACCTCTTGGCCATGAGCAGCATCCAGAAGGTGCCAGCAGAGTTCAGAGCAGAGGTAGTGGGCCACATTGTTTTCTCTGGGGGCTCCTCCATGTTTCCGGGATTCCCTGAGAGAATACGCCATGAGCTGTTAAAGATCTCCCCAGAGGACTACCACTATAGGTTCCTCGCCAGCCCAGAGAGGTCCGAAGCCACCTGGGCAGGTGGCTCCATCATTGCCTCTCTCCAATCTTCAAAGCCAATGATGATGACCATGAAGGACTACCAGGAGTACGGGGCTTTTCACGTTTATGAGAAATTTGGCTAGACCAAGCACTGGTATATTAATGTAAATATGAGAGAGTACACATCTTACAAATTATGCATATACGTTAATAAAGCATTCTTTACAAATATATAATTTGAAGTCACCTAGTCCATCCAAAAAGGGGTTGAATTATAAAATGTTAAAGGGCTTTGTTAACACTTAAATGTAAAGGTTTTTACACTGTTTCCTTCAAATTATACAGGAAGATGCTGGCCTAACTCTGCATTGTGCTCAATTGTCAAGGTGACTTTTCACAATTTCATCAGGAATGCTGACTGCCCTAATGATTAAAGCGATTTCAGAGAACTGGGAGGAAGGAATGGAATTCTCACTCCAATCACATGGTGCATGCTGCAGTTTTGCATATTCACATTGGTTCTGTCGGTGTACTATTGTTGGGGAGAAGCTGGACCCCCACTAGGGCTGTGGGGGGCCAGCAGCTATGGGAGACCCCAACACCTCCCATTTGGCCACAGGAATGCAACAAAGACCCAAGCAGGCAGCCTCATGTTCCAAACTGCGTTTATTCCTGGGCAGCAAAAAAGAAAAAACAAACACGCAGAGCTTCGTGCACATCGAAAGTCCATGCGCCGTCTCCCCCGGGCTGGCTTGCACACTGCAGTCTGACCTCACAGAATTGGATCAGCTCCCAGAAACCTATCTCCTCCTGTTATTGGCTGCTAAGTAATAGGTTACGTATGTAGCCCTTATAGAGAGCCTGATAATTGGACATTAGTGGTTTGCGTCAGTGGGTTGGTTTAGCTGTGCCACCCACCATTACCTAATTCTAACTTGTTGCATTATAAATCTGTTCCCATCAGTTTTTAGCTGAAACAGGTTTTTTCGCCCCTGGGCTCTGTGTTCATTGGCTAGGGCTGAGCCATTCTTGTTACAATTATGTTTCAAATGGTGTACGAGTCTTTGCGAAAATGTCTTTTGTTCCCAGAAAGAAAAGAAAAAAACACACTGGGCTTTGGTGCTTTGCCGTGGCTTAGTCACATTTGTGGAGAATTAAAAAATGTTTGTTTTCAGAAAGCAATCTTATCTGACTACGTGACCTTAGCTGCTCGAGGGTTTGCGAGGAGTATTTGTGAAGGCATCTGCAGCTAGTGTTCAGTGAGAGAAATGAACTTGGCTGTAATTTTCCTGAAACATGGCTTTACACTGTGCAATTAGACCATGTTAATTCATATATGCATTTGCAAGCCTTTAAACAGGGATTCTTGTGTTTGTAGATTGTGATATTGCTGCATTGATTCTAATGTAGCATGGAAGTTGCACTGTTGGTGAAGTGGGTGTCTTTCAGCATATTTGTCACCCATGGGTGCGCTGTATTCTGGTGCAAATGATAAGTGCGCTGCTTATTCTTCTTGCTGCTCTGTCTCTTCATCTGCCTGGGGTGAAGGGGAAGGAGTTTGATCTCAACTCTCCCTCTTCAGTCCCCCCTCTGGTCGACTTGTCGACCACACCACCAATCAACATTCACCTCCTTCCGTTCTCCATATCTTTGTCAATTCTTTGAAGTGTCCATAATTGTTCACATTGTGGTTGATGAACAGTACATGTAGGAGTGTTGTCCTTCTGTGTTCCACCACACTCACTTCCCTTCATACTTCCTCGGATCACAGGCAGTGTCCAACTTTATTACTGCTGGAACCATGTCGCATACCGCTATCTTCTCCCTTAGTCTGGCTCTTCCATTCACCATGTCTCTTATTTCATTCCGATGTCTTCTTCTGTTGTTCTCTCACATCTTGCAATGTATCTTGATCTTGCACAATGATGCTGCGCTCTGTAGTAGTGCTTCCGTTACCACCTTCAATCGACCAGCCAGTCATGATGGCATCCATTACTATGTAAACGCTAGCCAGTTCTTGTCTTTCTCTGTTCACATGTATTTTCTGCTGATCATTCTTTTGTGTGTTGGTACTTTATCCAATGTTGCTCTGTCTCGCACTACAAGTAATTCCCCCTCTTTTCAATCCTCTGTCTATTTCTCTTCTTCCGTTGTTTTCCATCTTGGGGAATGTGTTATTCTTCACATCTTCCTTGGACATCACCAACAAGGGCATGCTGATGCGCATCAACGAACAGTCTCCTCCCCAATTCGGTGGTAGTTTCTCTTGAGCTTTAGATGCATGTGCTCAATAGTACTCCATAAGCAGTGATGTTCCTGCTCTCATCTCCCTACTTCTCTCAACCTTCTTGCATCCAGCATGACTGTCCACTTCTTTTCACTGTTGTGCTGGTAACATAAGGCTGGTACCTTCACAGTATACATCCTTCTTCATTCTCCACCCAAGTGACCATCTTCGCTCTTTTGTCTCACTCCGTTAGGCACTTATCATATTTTTGTCTCTTTTTTTTCTTCTTCTCTCTTTTGTTTTTTCTTTCTTATTTTATTATTTTTTTTTTACTATTTATTTTTTTCTCTTGCAGCTTGCTCACTGGTGCATTTTCTCGTTGTTTCTTCTCTCTCTGGTCACTTTCCACATACAGCTGTTCCTCAATTAGCTGCTTTATGTAATCATCTTCAATAGGGTATTACCCCCTTTTTTTCATCAATCTCAATGTTGCTGTCTTCCCTTGCAATCTTCTTCATCCCTTGGGATACATGGGCGTGGTGCTCTGCTGTAGTAATTTCTGTTGGATTCAATTCTCTCACGGAATATGTTAAAGAGCAGTCAGGACAGCTGTCTACAGTGGTGTCCGTACCAATTTTGTACATGTGTGCATGTTGTTGGTCACTTCTGCTTTGTGTGTTATGTGTATGTTTTACTCCCTTTGTGTCTGCCCTTACCTCTCCTTACTTTAGCAGCAGCTTTTCCTCACCCACTGACGCCGTAAGTCTTCCTGCTTAGGTTAGGGAATGTTAGCAGGGTATACAGCGGTAATGCTCACTATTACATATCATTTTCAAATTACCACCCCCATTATTTCATTCATCATTAATAGTCCATCGTGAAGGTAAAAGTCCTTATTTGCTTGCCCATAACCACTTACGCTGCTGGGTCTTTGCAGCTGATGAGATAATAAAGTTGCCCGCCTGAAAATCGGAAGAAGGGCGTTAATACGTTAGTACTTGTTAGTAACCGCAAGCTCCGCAAACTAAACAATCACTAAGGGCAAAAATGAAACCTCCCTCTGGACATTTCGTGTTTTGAAAATTTCTTAATATTGGTAGGGAAAATCTTGGGCTGTTTATTCAATGGAAGCAAGGAAATATACTTCAGCGAAACATGCTCTGAGGGGTCTGAGGTTCCTGATAGGGTGGGTGGGCAATTGAGTGGGGAATGCTTCACGATGGTTTAATGAGTAGGCCTCAGGGTTACTAATGGAAGATAACATTAAGGAAACTTCCTACACAATTCTAACAGCATACATACGCAACAACCTGCATGTGCGGGGAAAAGAGATGGAACAAAACAGTGTTACAGCTGTAGTGCACAAAATGTAATATGAAACTCAATTAAACTATGGACATGGGTGTGTCGGTCCCTATTCTAGTTGCTAGTGTGCGTTGGACCATAGGATGGCCATGTTTCCCTAACTCGGGAGTGTTCGTGCTGTTTTGCAGTTCATGAAAATCTTTTTTGCGTTGGCCCTGTTGACCGTTGCTCCCTCGTTACCAGGGTGGCCACCGCTTTGTAGGGCTTGACGCCTCACACATCTAACAAAGTCTGTCAGGAGGGGAAAATGTCCCACTGTAGTCCGTAGCCATAGGGTGTTAGTTGTCCGTTGTCTTCAGGCCTGCCCTGGGTCCTTTATATCTGGCGAGAAATGAAAAGGAAGCGCTTGAGACCTGAGAATGTACGTATTCTTCAATTTCTTGACCTAACCTCTCTGCACTACTCTTGCATTATTCAGTGTCCTAGTGGGAGGAGCCAATGGTACATTTATACACCATCCTGTTACCACCTGGTGGCGTTCAATGGCGGTCTGACCGTAAATTGTTACACAATTCGAAATTTACCTGGAAAATGGGTAGACAACCACTATCCTGTAGCTGTATCCTTAACACATCTGGATCATCTGCACTTAATTCAGGTGAATATAGTCATGACACCCTTGGATCATATATACATAATTCAGGTGGTGGTGTACAAATGGGCCTTTGAGTCTTGTATTTACTGTACTTTACTATAAGCTATTTATAGTGCGCACCCGGGGGGGGGGCATTAGGCACTGACAAGCTAAACAGGGAAGCATCAGGGTGGTAATTCTGTCATATAGGGTGGCTGTGTTTCCAAATTAAGAGGATCATGTTACTTAGTTAAAATAATCACAGGGTTTTTAAATCTTTTTTCTATGGCTCATCTCTCAACTTCTCAGGGCGTTTCTCGCAGTGAACTGCAGGCACTTTAAGCTGGTACTAATGAAATTCGCTACCAATTATTCGCTACCTGTCCCTCCCCCCTCTTTGTATTTATTTATGTATTTATTTATTTGCTTCCTCTTTTCTTTCAAACCCAACCGTCACAATTTACTCCCATGCTCTCTATCCCACCCCATATCCACTTTTTAAACCCTACCTACTCCTTTAATTACTCATTTAGCCTAGTATTTTATTACTCCACTACTTTAATTACTGTTACATTTAAACAATATATTTCTCCCCCCATTATCTGCTCTCAAATTTTAATACAACTATTAGTCTCCAGTTCGTGCAGCAATTACCTCTTTCCCTATGTGTGTTGGCTAATGCATTTGTGACAGTGCTGTGTTCAAAAGCGCTAGTGGCATTACTACTTGCACTGTGTTATTTTGTCGCCAAATTGAGTCTGTTGGGAACATGGATCTTCCACCCTTTACCTCTATTTCTCTCCTCCCGTGGTGAACTGTCAATGAAATGTACGCCCCCCCTCAAGTGCACCTTCCTCCACCTTGTGTGTCTCATTTAATTGCTGTGTTATTCGTGTATGCATGAGCCCAGTCTCCTCGCTGAAAGATGTGTGCTCAGAATGTAGCTAAATGTATTCTCTTGTTATGCGCCCCCCTCTGTACCGTGCACCCCCACTATGCTTAAACAATCTTCCATACTTTCAACATGTGTATGCCTGGTGTTTAACAAGTTATGGCTTTCTCTGTTAATAAGGTGGTCATATCCGCATCGCTCATGGTGTCACAAATGTCTCTTCCCTAATGCACAGCCTAGTCGCCCCACTGTCACCCAGAAAAGAAAATATTTAGATACCTATAATCACCCCTATGCAATTGTCCTCTGCATTATTGAGTGTGCGTGAGTGTGTGTGTCGGCGTGCGTCTCGCCCGCTCTGTCAGGGAGGTGGAGCATGAGCGTGTGTGGCAGAGTGAGTCAAATCAAGTTTGTCTTGGGCTGTCCTATTAAGGGTATGATGTCAATCTATGTTCTTTGAAAGGTTTGTTCCCCATCAGGAAGACCCCTCCCAGTCATGTAAGCGGTACCGTTGCTATTGTGTCAGTGTTCTGTATGGGTGCTGGCTACTGTGCAGTGCCCCCGGGTTGTGATGCTTGTGAGTCCTGGGGTAGTGGTGCTGTCATTCGTTGTGTCTGTGTCCGTACATGTAGTGGTGACAGTGCCTGCGTTGGTGCTTATGGTGTTTACTGAAATGATTCCGTCTTGCCCCATGTATCCTCCCCACATTGGCGGTACATATTGTGGTGGTTGTCCGCTGTATTGTGATGCTTGTGCGTGTGAGTTGGGGCTTATTTTAAGTGCCCCGTCAATTGCATTCTTTAATAATTTATTTTGTGCTTACTTCGCCTCATCTTCCTTTCTCTGCCTCTGCCGTTTGTTTAACCGTCTTCTCTTGCCACAATCTACAATGCACACAGTCAATGTCTAGCGTGCTATACTTCCTGCCTCCCTTCCATAACCCCATGCATGCTGCACCACCCCTTACTGATCCTCTATCGTGTTTGGCTGTGCTGTCTCGTTCAGTCCTTCTCTCCTCCTCCCAACATTCCTTTCTTATTCCAGTGCAACCCACTCACTGACCACTTTTATCACCCGTTCATCCTCCTGTTTCTCTACCAATTCCCTTGCCATCTACCCCTTCTCCACGCTCTTTTCCCATAATCTCCCTCTCATCCTTCCTCTTCCAATCCCTTTCTTCCCTTTCCAGTTCCCCCTCTCTGTTGCTATTGTTACTCCTTGCACCTCCCCCGTTATCTTCCCTTTAAATTTAATCCCTCTGTACCTGTGCCTTCAAATCTGCTTCCATGCACTGGAGCCTTCCTTTGCTCGCTCCTGTGCTGCTAGTGGGTTTTTCTGCACCTTCCTGTTTGTTCTCTTTAGTGTATTGTGATTGTGTGTGTGTGTGTGTGTGTGGTGTTTAAATGTCCTTCTGCTTTTTTCAGTTCTCTCATGCAACTCATTCCTTGCTTACCATCTGTGTCATCAACTATTACACTCCCGGAGGTGCAGAAAGTTGAGTCCCCTCTTCCCTCTGCTCGTTCTGGTTCAGCGTCCGCTGCCGCCTCGCCACTTCCCTTCGTGCACACCGTTCAACTGTTGCCAGGTGCTTTTTCCCCAGCTTCTTTCCTGTGCAAGTGCTATGCATGTGTGTTATTAGCGATTGCTGCACGCTTCTGGAGAAGATGCCTATGGGCAGCCATGGTCTTATTTATTTACCTTCAGTATTTTGAATCTTTGCACACTATGTTTTACTAACTTATTTTGGCATGGAAGCTGTGTGCTACACAACAGGTGAAGGGGAGTCATTTCTCTATTGTGTGATACCTTTTACCTCACCTCAGTTTGAAAATTTCGATGGTCCGCTGTTCAGGGAGCAAAAGTTAGAAGATAATTGAACATATTTTCAATTTCTGTGAGCCTTCTTGGCTCCGCACCTTAGCCAGTGCACTCCACGTGCAGCCCATCTTCACCAAACCATTTCCCTCACCAGCACACCCCCACAATCTTGCGCATGTGTCTTCCACACACCGCCTCTGGGTCACCTCTTCTCCACATCCAAAACCACCACCTCCTCACCATCAAAACTCAGTATCCTATGTATCAATCTAAAGGTGACGTCAACAACTAAAAACACAGTACAAATGAACAAATGTGCATACACAGAACAATAAACCATTTCTTCCAACCCCACAAAAATCCCAAAATAAAACCCCACAATCCCCACAGCTGTCTTCCTGTTTCAACTGGAGCAAGGTAAACCACAATCAAACTCTTATAATTGGACTGCGCACGCTGCGTCGCCTCGCGTGTGATTCGCCCCTCACCAGGGGAGCTTAACCAGTCAATTATCTTCCGCAATCGGGAACAATCTAGGTACCTCCTGCGGGGAGACATCATCCACTCACTGAACTAAAACGCTCAATTAGCAGGGAACCTCATCTACTCATTGGTCTACAACGTCAATTCATAGGAAATCTACACCCCCGTACATGAAATCGCCATTCAGACCAACCAGCGCGGCACTCATGTCCTATACGTGGGGAGTCACCACCCCACCCAATATGCTCATAAACACAAGAAGGGACCACTGCCACCGCTCCAGTCCCAACTACAATTCACGTGCCGATCACCACCAATGCGCCGAATTTTTGCGACAATGTACAATCTCCCACCACCCAATTTACAATGCCTCCCCCCAGTTTCTACCCAAACAAAAGAACTTAACATTTCTGCAACATACTGATCAACAATGCATCATAATACTTCCCCATGTTGCTGGTTCACTTACATTTCCTATGCTGCACTGGCACTTGCTCTTCTACTGGACACCCCCTCAAGGCACTTCACCGGACCCCTTCTTCTGCACGGCTCTCACCTGCCCTCAAGCGGAGTATTTCCATGTGGCCCCCGATGGCTTTAGCCGGTTACGTGTTTTCCAGTGGTCTTCAGGTGCAGGCGAGGGTCCCACAGCTTCCTTGAGTCGGCAGCAGGGAGTGCAGTTCAATGCAGGGCAGGCAGGCAGTGCCCATTCCCCCATCTCTTACAATGAGCAATGAGCCTCACAGAGGGCACCAACTTGTTGGGGAGAAGCTGGACCCACACCGGGGCTGTGGGGGGCCAGCAGCTATGGGAGACCCCAACACCTCCCATTTGGCCCACAGGAATGCAACAGAGACCCAAGCAGGCAGCCACATGTTCCAAACTGCGTTTATTCCTGGGCAGCAAAAAAGAAAAAACAAACACGCAGAGCTTCGTGCACATCGAAAGTCCAGGCGCCGTCTCCCAAGCCAGCTTTGTAATCACACTGCAGGCTGATCTCACAGAATTGGATCAGCTCCCAGAAACCTATCTCCTCCTGTTATTGGCTGCTAAGTAATAGATTACCTATGTAGCCCTTATAGAGAGCCTGATAATTGGACATTAGAGTTTTGCGTCAGTGGGTTGGTTTAGCTGTGCCACCCACCATTACCTAATTCTAACTTGTTGCATTATGAATCTGTTCCCATCAGTTTTTAGCTGAAACAGGTTTTTACGCCCCTGGGCTCTGTGTTCATTGGCTAGGACTGAGCCATTCTTGTTACAATTATGTTTCAAATGGTGGGCGAGTCTTTGCGAAAATGTCTTTTGTTCCCAGAAAGAAAAGAAAAAAAACACACTTGGGTTTGGTGCTTTGCCTTGACTTAGTCGCATTTGTGGAGAAGTAAAAAATGTTTGTCTGCAGAAAGCAATCTTATCTGACTGCGTGACCTTGGCTGCTCGTGGGTTTGCGAGGAGTATTGGTGAAGGCATCTGCAGCTAGTGTTCAGTGAGAGAAATTAACTTGGCTGTAATTTTCCTGAAACATGGCTTTAAACTGTGCAATTAGACCATGTTAATTCATATATGCATTTGCAAGCCTTTAAACAGGGATTCTTGTGTTTGTAGATTCTGATATTGCCGCATTGTTTCTAATGTAGCATGGAAGTTGCACTGTTGGTGAAGTGGGTGTCTTTCAGCATATTTGTCACCCATGGGTGTGCTGGATTCTGGTGCAAATGATAAGTGCGCTGCTTATTCTTCCGGCTGCTCTGTCTCTTCATCTGCCTGGGGTGAGGGGGCAGGAGTTTGATCGCGACTCTCCCTCTTCACTATGGTGCACATAACATTGCTATTTTCTTTTCAAGTTCTTGTTGCAAATGTGGTTTCTTGAAAGTATTGATAAACAAAGCACTGCATCAGTGTTGAAAACTAGTGGTTCAGCGCCTGCTTTCTAATCAAATAACAATGACTAGAATCCTGCGTTTGCCACTTTATGTAGTGTGCCTATTAAGAAGCATACTAAATGTTATTATTATTATTATTATTACTATTATTAAGGTAGTTCATTAGGCCACCTGTCTTTCCGTTGTTGCCTTGAGAAAGATTGCTCAGTGCTACAGAGCCCAACCTCTCTACCACTTCTGATTTCTCAGTGGATATGAACATATTTCATTAATTAGTTTATGAATTAGTGAGATTAACAGGTAAAACCACCAAAATGAAAAAGTTCAAAACACATTTCGGCCTGCACCTTGCATTTTACTGAAGAGGTCACAGACCTGCATATGGATGATTAGATGTGCCACATGGTGAGCACTGGTGCCATAGTCGGTGATGCCACTATTGTACTTACGTTGAGTGTCTTTTGTAGTGATCCAATACGTCTGTATGCTTGTGCGTGTTTTTAACTGGGTGACTTTCCTTGTTTTCACGTTAGTTGTGCATTTTTTCCATTTGGTCATTTTGGTCCAATTCCTTTTTTGTTTAATGTGGGGGCTCTGTAAGAGATACAAGTGGTGCGAAGTTCAACTAGGCTGAGAATTTCACCGGCAACCCAAACTCCTGTAGAAAGTGGATGTCAGTCTGCAATTAGTGGGGGTGTGTACTTCAGCATGTATGTGTGGCTTAGCACGGATGTGAGATAGTGTTGTGAATTCACACAAACCAAAGAAAGGGTCACTTGGGATTTAGCATTATATAGCAATATAGTGTAGCTTGAACAGAATAGCCAAATAACATAGCATAGTGCACACAGCACAGCATTTCAGCATGGGGTAAAATGAGTGTAGGAACTAACACTAACTCCAGTCCCTAACATACCAATAATTAATACCTAATCTCTAACACGCTAACATCCCAGTGATTAGAATGGGTGCAAATGTAGGGTGCAAAGTGGGTTGTAGATGTGTACTGCAAACACAAACTCTGCGCTGCTGTTTAGAAAATAAAATTCAGGAATTAAAACTGCTTTTGCGATGGGGACAAGAAGGCTGCGCAAAGAATTTGTAGAAATCATTCTATTTAAAACAGGCCTTTGTGTTTGAGTTGCTAGCGCAGGAAGCTGGAAGGCGAGTGTTTCACTATCGATTTTGTACCATTAAGCTAAATCCTGTATATAGGTGACGTGTTAACTTCTGGAAAATTACATGGAGATGACTCCAGGCAACGTTGATTGATGTGTGATGTCACTGCCAGGGGCTGGTAGATCATATACCTTCAGTACATAGATATAGCTTGAATGGGCTAGCAGAGTGAGAGTTTAAAAAGGTGACTCAGGCAGGTTTTTTTGGATGCTTTTGCTGCCAAGAGAGAGTGGAAGAAGAAGTAATTGGAGAGAAAAGGAAGGACTCTGGGGCCTTGCTCGGGCGGTGTGCTGAGAGCTGCTGCACCGATAGCTGAGCCAGAGAGAGTGGAGGGGTGACAGAGAAGCTGCTCCAGTGAGAGAGAGAGGCTGCCGAAGTGGGCACGGCAACTCCCATGCAAGCTGACTTCCTTTAGTGGATGAGGTGAGCATGAACTTTCGGTAATGATAATAATGTACAAAGTGACTTATTAGAAGGACTCCGGGCCTGGCTTGGGGAAGTGTAGAAGTATAATAAATAGACAATACAAATGTAATTAGCTATTGTTAATGTGTTTTCTTCCATGTTCAAGGGGAGAGTTCCATATGCAAACTGAAACCTTGCAACCCTGCCAAAATAGATGATACTTTTCAAGGCTACAGATAGCAGTGTATTTCCAGTCAAACTGTAAACTGTAAGTAAGGTTTGCTACGAGAGAAAGGACTTTATCGCATGGAAGGCAGTGGCTGTGAAGTGTACTTGCATCCCTATTTTGGACTGAAAAATAGAGCATGCTTTCACTGAATGAAAAATATAAGATTACAATGTGCGCTTTCATTTTTATATCATTGCAAATGTCATGCTCTGTTTATTACATTATGTTTGTTCTTTTTCATCACAAACACTGTGCTGAGCTGAGAATCTCAACTGTATATAAATTACATGAAAGAATTAGCTCATTGCTGGTCTGTTTCTTGTGTGTTCTGATTATTTGTGGTGATGCATAGACATAAGCAAAACTAGGAAGCATTTAATACCTCCTGCAGTATAATCAAGGTGTACCACAACACTAGACACAGTGACCTGAGTCAGCGCCCCAAATAAAAGATACATTTTGGGGTGGGCTAATCCCTATGCTAGAAATCAGAGGCACTCAGAGAAACAGCATAAGAGGTTATGGTCTGAAGGTAAGAAATATCCTACAGATTTCTGGCATTCGTGGGTGGCATCTTTTGACTTAAGGCTCTACATAGTGCGGCTCATATTGTGTTGTGATAGGTGCATTCGGAATTCTGCTCATTTTTTTATTCCCCTGTTTGTATTGCATTGTGTAGGGAAGTGCAGTGACTGTGCTGGGTGCACGTATTATTTTTCTTTACTGCCTTGGTGACATAGGGTACAAATATGACAGAGACTGAAGTTGAATTTGTTGACTTGTGCAATTATGCGGAGGCTAAACTATTCACAATGGCAATGTGGTCATCCGACACATTGTCAGGCTGGAGAGAGAGGATTAGTTCTGAAATTAAAAAGGAAGATTTTTGTGGGATATTTGTTGAAGGGAGCATTCTACAGATGTGCTTTGTTCCGATTTTCCAGGCAGATGACCGTAAGGAACAGGCCAACTGCCTCATTCGCTTATGTGCCAAGCTTTGGGTCTCATTACATAAGCTTGTTAAATTGCAGGCAAAAGACTCTGATGTGATTGTTGAATTACAGTGTGATTTGATGGCGATGCCTGAGCAAATGTTGCAGTTGGAAGGGAAATAGAAACAGTTTGAGCTCTGCCTGCAGGCCCAGTGTGATGATGCAAGTGCATGATTTGTGAAGAAAGAGAAACAGTCAGACCATTCTCTCCTCTCCTCCCACCTGGGTCCCTTTGGCACTCTGACTGCCTCCCATAAAGCCCGGGAAACCTCATTCACTAACATCCGCCTGATGAAACGAAGTGAAGTCAGCTGCTGAATTCACTTCCTCTTTCATCCCCCCTCACCCTCTACCTCTAAATCGACCTCTGACTCTGTTCTCAGCAAACTCCACATTTCCATCACCAATACTCTTGACATTCTCGCCCCAGTCATGAGGATCTGCCTGAAATCTACCTCTAAGCATAACACCTGGTACAACTCTGAACTTGCAACCCTGAAATAAAAGTGCAGGGCGGCAGAACAGAAGTAGCAAACCTCAGGCTCATCCTCTGACAAAATGGCCTGCCGCCTGCACAAAGGCAATACAGACTGTCCATCCGTGCCAAGAAAAGAGCCCACATACAGGCACGGGTTTCCGGTGCATCCAACAACCTAGCTGAACCTTTTAAGATCTGCTGGGAAGTAGCCACCCCTTCTGCAGTCTCCTCCTCCCCTTCTCCTTCCCAGGCCCTCTGCAATGCACTGGCTGCACACTTCGCCACCAAAACTCAGGACATCCTGAACACCCTTGTTGCCCAAACACCCCCTTGCCTCCCTGGGCCCTTCATCCTCCTTCTTCTTCCTTCTTCTACTTCTCCAGTCACACCTGAAGAAGTTACCAGAGTTGTCTGCTCCATGAAGGTCTATTATAAACAGGTTTCCCCTTGCTCATCTGGGACCATCAAGGATAACATTGTCTCTCCCCGCACTCACTGATTACTGCAATCACTCTTTCTTTCCCCTCCTGCTTTAAGCACTCCCTTGTGCCCCCACTCCTAAAAAAACTTCAGCAGGCCCTACCTGTCATGCCAACTACCGCCCAGGATCATCAATCTGGATTCTAAGCATCTAGAGAGAGAGAAACTGCTCTTCTTTATACCCGTGAAGAACTGCTTCCATCTATGGACTCCAACTCCCCAGCTGTCCTCATCCTTCTCGATCTCTCCTCTGCCTTTGACACAGTCAACTATTCCATCCTCATACAAAGGCTATGCGATACCCTTGGTATCTCGAACAGGCACTGGATTGGCTGACATCCTTCCTAACTGACCGCTCTTCCCAAGCCTTCCTGGGCACCTTCTCCTTTCCTAGTTCCTTCTCCACCTGTGGTATCTCCTAGGGTTCTATCCTCTCCCCATGGCTCTTTAACATCTACCTTGCTCAGCTTACACACGCCATCTTCTCCTTCTCCTCCATCTTCCAGTGTTATGCAGACAACACACACCTCTTTTAAAAACTTCTTGCTGACCGTCTTGCACCTTCCATCATCCCTGACTGCCTATCTGCCATCCAGTCCTGGTGCACCTCCAACAATCTCTGCCTCAATTCCTGTAAAAGGAAGAGCCTTCCCATCGGGACCCCTGCTCCCTCTTTCTTCCCTATACTCTGGCCTTCTTCTTTGGGCTCTCCCCCTGTTCCTTCTTCTGAAGCCACAAACCTTAGAATCATCTTCGACTCCTCTCTATCCTTCCTCCCTCACACTCAGGATATTGCCAAGAAGTCCCACTTTCAGCTCTTCCCAAGGAATTCTGCCTTTTCTACCTTTTCTCACTTTCCAAGAGGTATTTATGGATGCACTCTACAGGTTTCTTAGTACAGCAAAGTTTTAGGTAATTGTCAAGTACTATTCATGGAATTCAAGGTGCAGGGGTGGAAAAGTAGACCTGGCACAGGTCCACTGCAACGTATACGTAAAGAGAAAAAAGGATCCAACAATTTGGAACCCTCCAGTCCCCTGCACACTATTACTAGCCCGTCATAAAACGGTTCAATAATTGTATATAAATTAGTGTATTTCAATCACAATTAATACTGAAAAGAACATTTTAGACAGTGATTCGATAAAAAAACAATTATTTGAACAGCAGATAAGTCCTTATTTTTTTCTTGTGTGCAGAGATCAGGTGAAAAAGGACAACGGAGTGTGTGAATCAACTTAAGTCTGAAGTTCAAAATTGAAAGGCTGGCGCGTTTCGAGATTACAATCTCTTCTTCTAGAGCCAAAATATGAAACAATCCGAAGAGAAGCACCAAAATGGAAGCGCCTGCAACTTCAAGTAATCAGTTTTGGGCTCTGGTTAGCTGCAAGATAAGCTACAAACCAAAAGAGCATTTGCCACTGCACCTTATCTGTTTATCTCACATGCTCTCACATGCATTCTGGAAGGGAAAACCATACTAGCAGAGTTATCCTCATTTCCCCCAGAGGCTCAGTGTTACCCAAGCCCTGGTTCCCTCTAAGCTTGACTATTGCAATAGCCTCCTCCTGAATCTACCTTTTTACACCCTGCGACCCCTCCAGCTAATCCAGAGAAGGGCAGCAAGACTTATCCTTGGCCTTAAGCCCAGGGACCGCATCTCTCATGCCCTAAGTAATCTTGACTGGCTCCTGGTTGCTGCATGGATTAAATTCAAATGCCTCTGCATCATCCACAAGGCTGTCTGAGCCTGGGGGCCATACTATCTTCAACTTTATCTTATTAAATACTCTCCCTCTAGACTACTATGTTACTCTGGCACCAATTCTCTGTGTGTAAAGTATGTTTCTAAACAGAGGGCAGGTGGTCGATCGCTTTCCTCAGCTGGCTCCCTCCTATGGAACAGCCTCCCCCTGCCTCCTGCGCTTTGAGCAGGACTTTCCTAAATTATGGAAGCTCCTCAAGACATTGCTTTTTACCTCCTCCTTCCCTTCTGCTCTCCTCTGCTAATCCCACAGTTGCTGTGATTGGTGTGCGGGGGCACTTATGCATCCTTGGGACCCCTGACCTCCCACACCCAATCAGCCCAGCTCCTGTCTACCCAAGGCACTTGCCTTGGCACACACTCCGCCCTGAAGGTTCACACTTACTTCCTTCCAATGTGGCCCCAGGCCGTGTAGCACTCAACAACCCAAGCACTTCATCTGGGCTCACCTATGAGCTCGGACTCCCCAGCACTTACGCCCTCTGCCCTCTTCCATGCTGCAATCGCACATTCTGAATACTCACAAGGGATAGTACGTTCATCTTTTCTTCCTTCTCCCTACACTGCACCTATTAAATATTGTGTTGTAATGGATTTCACTCCCTTCTTCCTTCCCCTCGCCCTGTAGGTGCTTTGAAACTGTATTTTACTTGCCCTATAAGCACCCAACAAGCAAACAATAAATAAATAAATAAATAAATTAATAAAAACACAAATGACAATGATTTACCATTGAATGAACAAACTGATGTGCATAGTGATGTAAAACCAAGAAAACCACTGAATGCCAATTTTATTTATTTATGTGTACATTTGTAAAGCCTGCAAAGCCCAAAGGCGACTAGGCGCTAGCACTTAAGAAGTTGGTTACAAGTTATTGAGCTCCCAAAGAGAAAAATACATTTACATAGTAGTAAAGTCAACAATTACACATCCAAGACATACATTCAGAAGATAGCTAGGGGGATATTCAACGCTGCTCTAATAGCGTTGTTTTGTACAATTTGTAGTTTCTTTATATTTCTAGTACTCGTTCCCGCAAATAGTGAGTTGCAATAATCGATCCTGGAGAGTATGAGGGCTCTAGCCAGGGTGATGGAGTTGTGCGGGGAAAGGAATGATCTGCTGGCTCTAATCAGTTTAGCTGTATAGGCAGCCGAGAAAACTATGGAGTTGACCTGTCTATTCAAGGTGAGGGAAGAGTCGATGTAGACCCCAAGAATTTTTATTTCGTTGGAGACCATGATGGTATTGCCATCGATGTTGAATGAAATATATTCTTGTGGGAGATTGTTTAGTTAAGTTTTGTTTCCTAGTAGAATCAGCTCGGTCTTGTCGTCATTGAGACACAATTCATTGAGGGCCATCCAAGCCTGGATTTTTAAAAATAATTTCACGTCTGTGTCATAGCATCCAGTAATTGGGATGAGGATTTGTGTATCATCCACATAAATTGTGTATAAGCGATACCCATTTCGTCAAGCTTATCGAATAATAGCTCAGTGAATGCATTGTATAGTGTCGGCGACACACAGGATCCTTCTAGAACACCACAGGTTACAGAGACAGGAGGGGCTGCTGAAGTATCTGAGAAGGCCATCATGGTCCAATTAGAGAGAAAGGATTTGAACCATTTAAAGGCTTCTAGAGAGAAGTGGGCAGCAGTTTCAAGATGTTGGCACATGATATCGTGATTGACCAAATCAAAAGCTGCCGAAAGGTCTAGTAGCAGGAGGATGCACAGGTCCCCTTTGTCTATATATTGGTCCATTTGTGTTTTCAAGTCTAATGTAGCAGTTTCTGTTCCATGGCCTGGTCTAAAACCTGATTGTCTTAGGCCCAAGAGATTGTTACATTCCAGAAATCTTTGGATCTGTAGATAAGCTGCATGGTCCAGGATTTTTAATAAGAATGGTATTGTGGTGATAGGGTGGAAACTAGTGGGGATGTTAGGGTCTAAAGTAGGTTTTTTAAGTAATGGTAGAACCCAGGCTGTTTTTAGATCTTCCGGGACAGAGTTGGTAGTAAAAGAGCTATTAATAAGGCTGGTGATGAAAAGTGGAAATTCAATTGCACATTTTTGTACTCAGGTTGCAGGGCAGGTGTCACCCTTGCATCTAGAGGGTTTTAGGCCTTTGATAATATTGATAGTGTTTGACACGAGCAAAGGTGTTAAGGCAAAATTATTGGCCTTGAGGAGTTCCGTTGAGGGAAGTGTCATTGAGACAGGTGGATTGAGATTGAGTTTGAATTTTTTTTTTAGCTATTTTTTGTTGTAGTAAAGAGACTTTGTCAGCTAAGGCGTTTTTGGATATTAGAGCGCCATTGTTCATTTTTGATGGTATGGTCGGGGGTGGGTGCTGGTGATTCTAATTCACAGAGAATTGTAAATAATTCTCTGGTATTGGATTGAGCATTTGAGATTCTTTGGTTATAGACTTCACTTTTAGCTTTAATGATTTCTTTTTTATAATTGTTCGCTAGTGTTTGGAAGTGGGCTTTGTTGGTAGGTGTTGGCGACTTCAGCCAGATGTTTTCTGCAGATCTATTGGTTGTACGCATGTTATGGAGTTCAGGGGTGAACCAAGAGTTAATATGTGCAGTTGGTTTGGCTTTTCTGTTTTTCAGAGGGGCTACTTTTTCAATAGTGGCAAACATAATTTTATTGTAGTTGCTGACCAATATCGAAGGGTCAAGGTCAGAATGCGGCAAAACCAGTATGGGTGTTAGGAGTGGTAGCATGTTGTCTCAGTTAATGTTTTTCATATTTCTGGTTGGTACCGTTGGTACTGTTATGGGGTGTTTGGCAATTCTAGTGGTGACAGTAGTGGTGAAGATTATGGTGTTGTGGTCAGACCAGGGCGTAGGAATGTTAGAGAGGATGTCGGTGATGCAGTTGGTGTCTGCTATCCAATCTAGGATACGTCCTTTTTCATGAGTAGGTATGATATGATATATGATATGATATGGCATTTATAATGCGCCTATACACAGGTGTTTCAAGGTGCGACGAGGCAAGGGAGGAGGAACAAAGGGAGGACAGACAATGATACTACTAGGCCAGGTGTCATTAAGATCGTGCAAGTGCATGGGATGGGGGAAGGGACAGTGCAGTACATGGGAATAGATAATAACAATAAGTAAGAGTAACGGCCAGCAAGTGGCAAGTGCAAGGGTATACATCAGGTGTCAAGTGCTGTAAGGAGACTGTAGGGATAAGGAAACAGTCCCCAAGTGCGGGTGTTGCCAGACAGGCAGTGCAGGTGTGTGAGACTGGCGGCGGAGGGACCTGGGCCCGAGATCAGAGGGTGTCCAGGTAATGAGTGCAGTTCCGATTACAGCCAGGAAGTCAGCAGGGGAGAGGAGGAGAAAAAGCAGAAGCAAAGAGAAAGGTTTTGAGGTGCTTACAGAACCAGAGATGGTTCTCCTCAAGTTTAAGGGAGGCAGGTAGGCTGTTCCAGAAGGAGGACCCAGCTGAAGAAAGAGCTCTACCACCAACTCGTTGCTTGGAGAAGTGACTAACCCTGAGGGAGTTGGAGGCAGTTGAGTGAAGAGCTCGAGAAGGAAGATATTTAGGAAGAGAGAGTTGAAGGTATTGAGGTCCCGTGTCCCAGAAGGCCTTGTGGACAATGCATAGGGGTTTGAATTTAATCCTTGCAGCCACTGGGAGCCAGTGTAGAGATTTCAGTCCTGGGGAGATACGATGCCTGGGCTTGAGGCCAAGGACAAGTCTCGCATTCCTGTTCTGGATGAGTTGCAAAGGGCAGAGAGTAGAGGCAGGCAGAATTAGAAAGAGGCTGTTGCAGTAATCCAGCCTAGAAGGAACCAGAGCTCTGGGGACAGTGAGCTTCCGGGGGAAGGAGAAGAAAGGAAGAATACCTCTGAGGAGGTGCAGCTGGTAGTGTGACTTCTTAGAGATGTCAGTGATGTGAGGAGAGAAGGAGAGTGTGGAGTCAAAGATGACCCCAAGGTTTTTAGCCTTGCAGGTAGGAGCAGGAAGAGGGCCAAGAGAGGCCGGCCAGAGAGCTACAGGAAAGGAGGGAGCGAGTGTGCTGATGAAGAGAATCTCAGTCTTACTGGCATTAAGGCAGAGGTCATTGGTGGCACACCACTCCTGGATAGCAGACAGACAGTCAGAGATGAGGGAAGGAGAAGAGGTGGCCAAAGGTAGCCTGAAAATGAGTTGAGTGTCATCCGCATAGCACTGAAAGTTGGGGCAGAGAGCGGCAATGCGGTGGGCAAGGAGTGCCAGGTATTGGTTGAACAGCCAGGGAGAGAGGTTAGACCCCTGGGGGACACCATAGGTAGAGAAAAAGATAGCGGAGACGAAGGACCCAAGTTGGACCTGGGAGGGTCGGTCAGAGAGGAAAGAAGTAAGCCACACCAGGGCCTGACTGGTTATACCCACGTTATCACGGAGAGGGTTGAGCAGGATGGCATGGTTGACAGTGTCAAAGGCAGAAGAGAGATCCAGCAAGACGAGGACACAGGGGGTGTTATGGTCAAGGTTGGAGAGCAGGGCTTCACGGGTGTTCAGGAGAGCAGTTTTTGTGCTTCTGGCCACTCTGAAGCCAGACTGATGATCATGAAGACAACCAACAGATTCAGTGTGGAGATTAAGCTGCGAGATGGCCAGTTTCTCCAGGAGCTTGCCCAGGAAGGGAGAGCTGGAGATTGGGAGATAGTTGGCTGGGCAGGAATGGTCGGCAGAGGGTTTCTTAAGAAGAGGGTGGACACGGGAGTGCTTCAGGGGAGATGGGAAGACTCCAGTGGCGAAGGTGTGGTTGCAGAAGTCAGCCAGGGCAGGGGCCAGGGAGTCTATGTGGTCCTTGATGGTTTTGGAGGAACAGGGGTGAACCTGTTTTGACAAGACTTTCATAGATCAGACTTGTCTAGAAACCTCGTCTGCAGAGAACAGGGGAAAGGCAGAGAAGGAGGGAGGAGCGGTGACTGCAGAAGGCCCAGAGGGAGAGCAGGGAGTAGAGGGAGGGAGGGGAGAGGAGGAGAGTGAGGACAGGATGTCCTGAGTTTTAGAGATGAAGCGTCACCAAGGCATGTGCATAATGTTCCCAACTACTGTGCGTACCTACGCACAGTCACATGGCTGGTACTAGTTGCAGACGCACTGTAGGTGAGCAGATTTAGTGCCCCATTACTTGCAGGGCACTTCTATGAGCCACACTCCGCTGCTCAGAAAAGGCGCAAACACATTACACAGCACTTCTATGGTGTGCGCCTTTTGGACGGATTGTTGTGGAGATTTTTCACTCGGCAAGCAGCCGTATATTGTTCGGAAACATGCATGCATGTGCAATGGGTCATAGCGATGTGTTTGTAAGCCTGCCCTTTCCAAAAAATATGGCACACATTGCTCAGCCATATGCTTTTGACGCTGTCGGAGAGTCCGCTCTTGTACCCGAACTGTCTGTGCAAGTGCACCGTTGGTGTGGTCGCCTGGTCAAATTGGCAATGATGTCGTCACGCAGCTGGAAAGGCACATCCAGCGACTTTGCAGATGGCGGCTATGGAAATGGGACTGTACAGGCGCAGGGAATGCGAAACTACGTTTGTGGTCCCGGTGTGTATGCAGAGGGCTCTTGAATGTTATTCGTGGAAGAGTGTGCACGTTTTTCAAGTTGAAATGTTTTTAATTACTTTTAAATAAGAACACAAAGGGCCTCATTACAAGTTTGCCAGTCCGGGAACTACGGTACCCGTAAGCTTGCCGGTACAGTAGTTTCCAGACCGGCAAACTGCGAGTTGTGCTCGCGGGTGCCTTTCTGCCTGCCAGGTCGGATCTGCCGGGCAGAGCAGCACCCGTGAGCACAGCATGCTGCATGCACCAGCACCATTCAAGAATGGTGCCAGTGCATGAAGCTTCCCCATTCCCATTCTGCCCTATGGGGCTCAATGGGGATGGGGAATAATTTTTTCCGGTGCCCTGGAATTTTTATCTTATTTGTATTGCGCGCCTGGTCCTGAGGCATTTGGGCGCATTTCTTGAGGATACACAGGCTATAAATAATTCACATTACAAGGTAAACATTACATAGTATACAATGAAGGCATTATAAAGTAATGTACAATAGTGCAAACAGTGAATTTATAGGTATAGTTCATGTTTAGAGTGGCCAGATTTGGGCGCAGTGTGGGCAATTACCGGGTCTGCTGGGGTTGTAATACCCTGGTAATTGCCCATTCCAGGGCACCGGAAAAAAAAGACTCCAGCGGCAGCCTGTATTACAGGCACGGCTTTCCACCATGGTCGTAATGAGGTCCAATGATGTACAAGAAATCGGTGAACTGAGTAAAGTACCTCGAATTTGCAAAGAACATGTCAAAACCTGAGTACAACAGAGTCAATAAGCGTTATGTAAATCTAAGTCAATAATCACATTGGAATTGTCTAAAGGGGAGACGAATAGAGTACGCAATGTTGCTGTGCTGCAAAGAAGACCATGCAAAGGGAAGAAGTAATGTTTCAGCTTCATTTGGTGAAGGCCATGGCCATCCATGGGTAAACGCATGTGCGTACATTCCCTTTTTCTGCAAGCTACCTATGACATTGTGACAATGGGACTGTTCCTGTTGCGGGTGTGGGTTACAGGAAGGGACGTTCATAATTTTCTCCCCTACTATGCGTATTCAGCCAGAGTGAAATAGTTGGTGGTTGTTGCGGACGCATTGTAGGACACTACTTTTAGACATTTCACCATTGCGGAAAGTGAAATACACCCAATTTGTTCTAGAAATGGTTTCAAGAGACACTCTTGCACCCCAGCCTACCCAGGCATGTGACATGCATTTGTGACATACTGCTGAAGAATATTCAGAGGCCCCCCGCAGTGTTTGTGTACTGTGCGCGGTATGACTGAATGTATAGAGAACTGACTGATATCTTATGAAAGTCGCTAATGCACTTTGCACAGACCCCCACCATTGTATGTGTACCTTGTGAGGTCTGAGTGACTGTGTACGAAAGTCAGTGATGTGTTCTTTGAACCTTTCTGCACCTTGCACAAACCCCCACTACTGTATCTGTTCCTTGTGAGATCACATTGCATGCGTAGGAAACTGAGTGATACATTATGTTTTCTCTATTTTTTTATTTAATCATTAGGATTTCCAAAGCGCACTACCAGCCCAAGGGCTTTGAGGTGCTGTTCCATGATATTGTCTTAGTTACATGGACTTGTGTTATTTACAAAGACCTTAAACACAAGCCAATCCTTTGGCCAATCAGAACACACAAGATTACAATCAAAGTGCAACAGAAAAGCCACTTTACAGTTTAAACTGTCCTAGCAAAGACACTCCTGCTCACGGCCACGAAGAAAAGAAGTCTCTCCTTTTTCCTCTCCATGAAAGAAACATTGCATTATGAAACCTATTCCATTCAACTAGTACAAAAAGCATTGATAACTTGTCTGGTGGATTTATAAAAGGAGCTGGGAAATCATACGTACGATAAATCAACCTAAGAGTAATTTGCACCTCCTGAAGATTCACACTTTGTGGTGAAGCACATATACAGGACTTATTCGTGAATAACTAAGGACTGTTTTCTGGAAGGATTTTAATGTTGATGTGTCATACTATTTAATTACAGATTGTTCCATGTTGACATACTTGTGCTTGTTTGGCAGTAGTTGCTGTGGGCGTGAAATGTAGCTGCTGCTGTCGACTGTTAAGCTGGGCAGGCCCGTCTCTGCTACAAGTAGCATGTACATTGCTCCCAGCTCCCTTGATTTTGGAACCCTGTATTGTATGTTTGCTCGCATTTTTGGCTCCATTTCTGTGATGCTTACTTATTTCAATGTAACATTACAGTTTGTAACACCAAGTATACTTGTTTTCTGTTAAAAACTGTAGCCTTTGTTAGGCCCCTACAAAACAAATCTGTTTGATGTCAAGGTAGACTTTGCTATTTAAGAAGTTACTGCATTTACCCACTGAGTACACTACTATCACTTTCTTTACTTGCTCGTGTTTATTTACTGACATGTCGTTTGTTTTACCAAGACCTATTAAAATGTTTCATTTGTATAGACCTAGTACATGTGTCTTCATCTTATACATTGTTCACTAGGTTTGATCAAGTTCTAAAAATCCAAAGTGAATGCTGAATTACATTGTTGTTATTGATATGTTTCAAGAGGAAAATGTGTTGTGCTAAGGAAGAAACTGGTGACACTATGTACAAGTAACTCATTTAGTACTTCTCTTTATCATGATGGGTCAGAGGATATGGGATGGAGCCCACCAGGCACTCCGCTCTGTTATATCTTGAAGGCCATATGCCAACTGAGGTCATTTCCTGTGATGTCATAAGGTGCCAGTTAATGTGAAATAATTTCCTGTGATGATATGTACTGTCATTTTGTTGTGTGAAGTTGATGTGGCATCATTTCCCGTTATGTCATAAAAATGGTAGATGTGATTGTTGAAACATTCCCATCCCTACACATTTTTGGGCACAGAATGTCGGCATGTATGATTTTGGTTGTCTGCTGCACGCGTTTTGGGTGCACTGCGTTGTGTGCATGTGGCTGGGTGCACTATGCACACTGTTGCCAATTTTCAGCACACTAATAGTGCGCAATATGTGCGCCGACCATTTTGGGAAGATGCTGTCTGCTTATAGGGTGCACCAGCTCGGATGCTTACATTTGCATACATATCTGTTGGACGTGGGTGCACGCCCCAACCACATTAACGTTTCTTCGCATATGCTGCAGAGTGCTGATGTTACTAGGACAGAGAGGCACACATACACATGCCTGCACTTGCAGTACGCGCAAACGTCAGTTCCCACACGCATTGCCAGGTGGTGGACAACATGCAGCCATGCTGATCCTGCTCTCATCGTACGGATGCGTCAATTGTGATTGTGGTTATTCCGTAGGACACTTATGTTTTGCTTATTTGCAAGCACTCCGAGGAGGACTGTGTGCTGCTGAGTCTGAGCATAATTTCAGGAAAAAAAGTATATCACCCAAACATTTAGCCACACTTTATCATTATTAATGTTCAATTTTGCACATTCCTACAACCCATTATGGAAGGGAAAGGGTAGCAGAATTCTATACTTACTGTGGGGAAATGCGGATTTCCAGAACTTGGTTGTTAGGGAAGGAAGAGATTGCTGTGTCACCCTCACGTCTCCCATGACATGATTTTTGAGGGCATGGCGGTCTGCGACATGGGGAAGGAGTACACGTGCAGGTGTGCCACAGCCATTTCATTTTGTCCAAAACATTTGTTTGAATGCAACTTATCTTAAGGCTTCATATTACAATAAGTTAATAAACCAGCTACTATATCTGTATATGATCAACAGATGTGTCATGTAGTAACCTCACAGATAGCACTAAATGCTTATATGAAATTAAATTACAGTGCTAAACTTATGAAGGCAAACTGTTGCTCTTAACTATTTTTGTATTGCTTCATGAATAAAATATGTGATATGCAAAGCATTGCTGGTTTCCGGTAGAGTAAGCCCCGTACCTGTTGGCATCTAATTGAGCAGATTGCGACAGGGGTAGTTGATTTCACCTGTACACTTTTCAGTTACACACCTTGTAAGGGGGCACAATTGTTCCCCATTTCTTTCCCCTTTGCCTTCAAGCCTCTTTTTTTTTGCTATTTGCACAATTTCTTTCCTTTGCTATGCGCAAATGGTGTTGTGCAAGGATTGTGGTTTCTACTGCCTTCCTTTCCATTGCTTTCCTTTCCAATATGTTTTCTTACGGAAAACAGAATGTACTTGCTGTACATTTACGAATATATAGTACCTAATGTACGCTTCTTTTAAAAAAAAATTTTTTTATTAATACCGTGAGTTTGTTTACAAAAAAACTTTTTACCCAAAAAAACATTACATACAGATATATATGTATCACAACACCACCTATTGCAAAAATCCAAATCAAAAATACCAATACAAAATTTCCACAATTTCAATTTAAAACATGTTCTAACATGAGTTACCACATTACACACTTAAGAACTTGTCCGAATTGTTCTACACATTTCAGTTCTACACATTTCATGGCAAAAATTCCGGTCTGATAATCTGACCGCCTAGTAGAAAAGACGTTTAAGAGCGCACACTTTCCTCGCGCATACAGTGCACATAGTTATTGGCTTGAATGTATAACTTCACATAATATTAAATTTGGTCAAGTGCAACATGATTCTTTCTGTGCAAAAGTTCATTTTCAATTTTGCATAATAGCCTTCCCAAGGCACATAAGAATGAAGTGTAAGGATTATTCATGTATTTGATCCATAACATTTCACGTGATGATACAGAGTTCATCACGTTACTCTCCCCCAAAAAGGCGATTCTATCATTTTCGAAGTAACTGCAGTAAATGACCAAACGCTTGATAGATTCCTTTTGCTGAGCTTTTTTGCAAACGCGACATGTATCAGAGTTGAAATACAGCCACTGACTAATGCGTTCATTGCAATATTTGTGCTCCCCCACTGGTCCCCGTGTCCCACTGTGTGCCCCCACTGGTCCGCATGTCCCACTGCCCCCCTGAGTCTGTCTGTTCAGCCCTCTTGCCCTCCCCTTCACCTTTCTTCATCTTAGCACTTACTCTTATCATTGTCTCTTGACCTTTGACAACAGCTTGTCTGTCCCCCCCTTCCCCTCTTGTTTTTCTCCTCCCACCCCCTCCCAACACTACCTTGATTAGGCTTTGTCCCGTTAAGATAGTTAATTGTTCGTTCCTCTCCTCTTCCCTTCTCTCCCCTTCCCCACACCTCCCCTCCTTCCCCCTCCTTTTGTCACTCTTGCACTGCAACAATTGTCGTCAGGCATAGTAATGTTACTGCTAATATTGTCTCCTTTTTTTCCCCGTCCTCCTCTCGCCCTTATTGTTCCATGCACTTGTACTATCGCTTATGATATGATGGTAATTTTTTCACATTCTGATTTGCTTCAAGGACCTGTTAAGAATGTAACTGAATTGTCCCATGTATCCTCCCTCCTTGAAGCGCTTTGAAACACATTGTGTATAGGCGGTATACAAATAAAAAATCTATCAATCAATCAATGAAGCTGGTTCAAGTGAAACCGCATATAGATGTCACATATTTTTATATCGGGGAAACACTCAACATACATCAGCCTGGGAACCCTTTTGTGTGTGTGTAAAGCAAATTCTTTATAAAACAAATAAGAACCAATTTCCTCCTCTGATACAACCCAATCTATCTGATATAAAAAAAATTGAATCTTCCACTTGTGTAATCAGATCTTTGGTGGTGTTAATACGTTGCAATGCATGATCCATTCTTTTCTTAAACAGATTTATTGAGTGTGGATTCTGTAAGACCAACATCCTCCAAAATTCCACATAAATAGAATTTCGAGTGGGATCCAACATTTTAACATATGAATTTAGTTGACTCCACAGGAATCGAGCTAATAGACTGGAGAGACCTAATTCTATGCAAATGCAAGAGTTTGGAATTACAGTGCGTACCAATGGGGTTACTGTCCAAAGTCATTCTGTTATGAGGAACATTTTTTTCTTGCAACTCGAAGGTCCTTGCCATTGCCGAGTTTCCAAAAACACACGTTATACATATGTACTATTGCATACTGCAACACCTGTGCAATCATTACAGACTGTTCTGCTTCTTTACTACATTGTACCAACGTTTTGCTGTAAGCTCTTGCCAGTTGTTACTCTGCCCCTTACTTCTTTGTTCCCATGTACAGTAGCAGTGCAGTATGATTGGTTAAGGGAGACGTTAATTCTGTTGTTGATGCATTCCCTTATGGTGTCCTCCCAATGTCTTTCTCCTGTTTGCTTTGTACGTATACATTTTCAACACCTGCTCCATTTTGTCTTGCTGTTTTTTGCCATGCTGCTGTTTTCATAAATTTTTTGCGTTTGGTGATTGGCACCACTATGTAAGAGAGCAGGTGCCTTCCTGAGCAGGTTGCATGCCACTCAATGTGCGCATCCCGACGCATAGTTTGCGACTGCTGTCTGCGTTACAATGCTGCCAGCAGTTTCACCATGTTGGAGAGTTCTTCTTTACAAACTTAGGATACCCTGTTAAAAACCAATGAAATTCACTGGCAAAAAACATTGTTAAAGGAACGTTATGGTTAAGTTGCACTAGCGAATACCTATGCAATTCAATGGACAACCGTTGTTACAGGGACGCTATGGTTACAGGTAAAACCGACCCCCCCCCAAATTCGCAAGTTATGGTAAGCTAAGCAACGATAACTCGCGCCACCAGTGTGAACTGCAAGGACTAACACCCAGGACATCAAAGATGCCATCACAAATCTCATTCATGACATAACTGATGACATCACATCACATGCAATGCAAAGCTAAGCTCAAGAGCAGATTCAGACACTAGACGTTCCTTCCAGGTCAAGGAAGTATATGTAGACTAAGTCGCACGTGTTAATATAAAAAGCACAACAGACTAAGGCTAAAAAAACCTGTGGTTCAGAGCAGCAGGTCCCCGTGGTCACTTTGCATGCAGAACAGCAAGGCCTGGAAAGAGTTTAAGTGTGCTGGTTGAACTGGTTGCATATGTGAGACTATATATGAGACTAAAGATGTGCTTTATTATATCACTCCACTCCTGATCATACCGTAGCATAGCTTAGACAACATAACATGAACTCCATAATTGCTCAAGCTGGTATTTGAAAAATGATGAATTGTACTTGACCTTGGTTAAAACGCGAATCATGTGTTTAGCTTATGCAATAATGCTCTTTACATACATGATAGTATGTTACGTTTTTATTGCTCTTATCGTAGCAGGTTTAATGATGATCAAAGCTGGTAGAGAACAGAAGTGATATTAAATATATTGACTTGCTACCTTCAAGTGTCAGCTTCATATTTTTGAGTAATGCTTCATAATAAGGTCTCTTTGAGTCGAAACAAACTACACAACTTTTTCTGGCTGTATTGTTGTCAATTATGACAAGAGGTGCAAACACTCAGGGAACTGTCAAAGCACTAGGCTGAACTCCTTAGGCGCCTCTCATCATAACTTAAGACTGTTGATTCTGTGCACACTTTACACAGCCCTTCCTAGGGTCGAGGGGGGCAGGCAGGGAATCACACCACACCCTAAGGGGCAATTAAGTCACCACAAGGGATTGTCATTGTAATGTTGGCCGAAAACTATCAGAGATCATTGGAGGAACGATCATGAGATAAACAGTTCATTAACCAATGAATTCCTATGAACACCATTGCATTACAGAGTTATTTCCAGTACATGACCCAACTCATGTAGAAACGTAGGCACTGTCTGCAGCATGCATCATACAGGTGCACTATTCAGAATCTTCCCTGTTGGATAGTAAAATGATGAATGCTTTCGTTTCAAAGTTTTGTGTACTGTGCAACATGTAATAAATAGCTAAGAATGCCTCACATACTACATAATTGTACTACTATAAACAAAACATAAAGAGACGACAATGCATACAAATATCAGCATATACAAAGAAAGTAAAGCTAGCAAAACAGTAGCAGTACTACCAGAAAGTTCTCATACCCTAACTGATTATCTTCACGCACAGAAATGATTGCTGTGTTTCAGGCTTACTTCTTCATCTATGTATATGAATCATAATCATGTGCCTGAACCCTAAAGAAAGTAGTGTAAGACCATATGAAAAGGGTAAGGCTACAAATAATGTGATGTCATCAGTCATGTCATCAATGACATTTTTGATGTCATCTTTGATGTCATGGGTGTTAGTCCTTGCAGTGCACAGTGGTAGTCCAAGTTATGGTTGCGTACCGTACCATAACTTGCTAATTTCTGGGGTTTTTAGGTTTTTACCTGTAACCATAACGTCCCTGTAGCAACGTTTTCCATTGAATTTCATGGGTTTTTAGTAGGGCACTTTAATCATAACCATTGCTGCAGGGTAGTTTTTTCAGTAAAGGCAAAAGGTTTTTAGTAGAGCAATATATATATATATATATATATATTACATGGCGGTAGCGGGCATGTAGTTATGGTTAGGTTGCTACACCCATAGGAAGAACACTTTTTGGGTGGCTTATAACTTTGCTCCCCCTAAACGACTCCTCACCAAACTTTGCACAAAAAAAATGCATATGGCCCACTCTGAATTTTTTTGCAAAGTTTGGTGAGGTTTGGTCAAGGGGGGCAAGGTTATAGGGGGTGTCCCAAAATGTCTTTTTTCCCAAAGAAAACATTTCTGTCGCGCCTACAGCCCAAAACAATGACAGATTTTCACCAAATTTGCGGCAGGAGCAGTGGCTTGGTCCCGAAAGTGTGCTTTTGTTAATTTGGTGTATATCTGTCCAGTAGTTTTTATTTAAACGACCAAAAAGTAAGGCAAACAAATTAGAGATATCTATGTCCACTCCGCAGACACACTTCCCTGTTCGCTCCGCGGACATGACACCGATTGGGTAATTGGCTTGCGTTGTGTCCGCGGACACGCGTCGTGTTCTCTGATTGGCTCTGATGAGGCGTGAGGTGCGTCAAATTGTTTCGATGCGCTCGCCATATTGGATGCGCAGACATGTGCTGGAAGTGAGCATAAATCCAATTTTGCGGAGTGTGTTGGTATGTATGAGTGCTTGGAGAGGCTGGGGAGTAAGAGATGGGTCAAATGCTGTATTTGTTTAGGTGAGAGAAGGTTGTGATGTGTTCGCGATGTCCGTGGACATAATACACACTGCGCGCAGTACTGGCTATTTTAGTTTACTATGATGTTGGTTTTGGGTCATTAGAAGAGCATTGGGTGAAGAGGGTATGTATTGAAGAGTTTCTAAGTTGGTTGTAATTATTTTTTTGAATGTTAATTGAAGTGGGTAGGTTTGAGGGTGATGTATTATGATTTTGGGTTGTGGTTATTTGTAGGTGTTTGTTTCTATGGGTGTGTTATGCTGCGGTGGTTGTGGCCAGGTCCTAGAGTCTTGGGTGCATGGCCGAAGTGCTGTAGGCCTTCAACCATGCACCCAAGACTCTAGGCCGTGGCTACAACCACCGCAGAATAACACACCCATGTTACCAAAGATTTTGACTGTGGTATGTGGGCTGCTTAGGGGATATGATTTTAAAAATGTGTGTACTGATTGGTAGTAGTGTAATAGTGTTTACAGGACAGTGAGATGATGTGTCTTAGTTTGTTTGTTGGATTGTATTAAGAATATTGGTATTGAAGACTCAAGGAATTTTGGGTTGTATTTATTGGTGAGGTGTTAGTTTGCATGGCTGTGTTATGTTGTGGTGGTGGTGGGTGTAATTATTATATACTTAGTGTTTCTTTTGGTGAGGCTGTATGAAGAGTTTTGGCCAGGCCCTGCAGTCAAGATAGTCCAGTCTAGAGAGAATCAGGGCTCTGGAGACAGTGAGTAGCTCGGGAAAAGTGAGAAAAGATAGAGTACCTCTGAGGAGGTGTAGCTGATAGTTTAGAGATGTCCGAAATGTGAGAGGAGACGGAGAGAGTGGAGTCGAAGATGACCCGAAAGTTTTTTGCCTCGCAGGTAGGTGCGGGCGCAGGGCAAAGGGAGGCCGGCCCTAATGAAAGTGGGAAAGCAGGGGTCCAAATGAGAACGATCTCAGACTTACTGGCATTGAGACAGAGGTTGTTTGCAGCACACCATGACTGAATAGCATACAGACAGTCGGCTATAAGCGAGGAGGAGGAGGCGGCTGATGGTAGCCTGAAAGAAAGTTGCATGTCAGTCACGTAACACTGTAAGTTAAAGGTGATAGTGGCAATCACACGTGCCAAGGCAGCCATATGACGTTGAAGAACCAGGGGGATAGGTTAGATCCCTGGGGAACGCCACAGGTTGAGATCGCAATAGTCGAGAGAAAGGCTCTGAGTTCCACCTGGGATGGGCGGTCGGAGAGAAAGAGGTTAAACACGCGATAGCCTGAGCTGTGATTCCCAGGGTGTCATGAAGACGAGCGATCGGGATGTTGTGGTTAACCGTATCAAAGCCAGAGGAGAGTTAAGTAGAATGAGGACAGAGGGAGTGTTAGTGTCAAGATTTGAGTGCAGGACTTCACAGGTGTTCAGAAAAGCGGTTTCCCTGCCTCTGGATGCTCTAAAGCCAGACTGATGGTCATGGAAGCAACCAATATATTCAGTGTGGAGGGTCTCCAGGATTGGCCAGTTCCTTGCAGACTTTGAAAAGTTTCGCTGTGTTGTTTGATACAGCGGAGATGCAGGCTTGAATAAAGACTCTTTTCTTGGAGTGGATGCAGAGTCGATATTGCCTTTGGAGAAGGCAGCAGGACAGTTTGTCGGATGGTCCCCCCGACGAGTTCCATTTCTGCTGAGCTGCCCTACACTTGCCTTTAATGGCAGCTAGATTGGAGTCGTACCAAGAGGGATCAGTCCAAGTGAAAGAGGTAGTGAGAGCATCCAAAGTGTGGCCCATGGTGTGCATGGAGCCAGAGGGTAGGATACAGAGGGAGAGAGAGTCGCAAAGGTTGCAGAAAGGCCCTGAGGAGTCGGGAGAGTTGTGTGAGTAGTGAGGGATGTTGAGATCACCCATCAGGATGAGACGAGAGGAGGAGGAAAGTAGGGAGGAGGCCAGGTCAGCCCATTCCGAGAGGAAGAGAGTGGACTGTCCTGGTGGCTGATAGATGCTGGCCATAAGGAGATAATATTTAGGAGAGAGTGAGAGCCTGCAGACCAGGCACTCTAAGGAGTAACAGGCTTGAGTAGGGATGATGGACACAGGTATCCATTCTGGGAAGATCAATGCCACTCAGCCCCTGTCTTCTTTGGCCTAGGCACAGCAAGGATTTTGTAGCCTTCAGAGAAGATTGTGTCAAAGCTTGTGGCAGAGCTATTCCTGAACCATGTCTCTGTGATGGCGAGCACATCACGATCTATGAGTTCAAGGAGGTTGCAGATGTCAGACAAGTGTTTGATAGCACAGCGAGTGTTGAGCGTGGCAATGTGGAGCAGCTTGCCATCTTTGAAGGTCGTCCGCGGGGAGGGGCACAGCGAATGGCGGTCCGCCCCAATGGTAGCAAGAGGGCCAGAGGGATAGTGGAGGGTGGTGTAGGAGCCAAGGCTAATGCAGAGGAGGAGGCAGGCACAGTGGGCAAGGGAGCCTGTGCAGAGGTGGAGGCAGGCACAGTGGGCAAGGGAGCCTGTGCAGAGGTGGAGGCAGACACATTGGGCAAGGGAGCCTGTGCAGAGGAGGCAGGCATAGTGGGCAAGGGAGCCTGGCCGGAGGGAGAGGTTAGGTTAGAGAGGCATGGGAGGAGCCTGTCAAAGAGGAGAACGTTGGGTTGAGGACCCTGAACCATGATGGTCCCATTGAGATAGACATTATTGATGACTCTGGAAATGGCGAAGAGGTCAAGGAGAACCTCCGAGCGAGTGCCACCATTGATGGGAGAAGAAAGGATAGGAGAGAGAAAACCGACCATGTAGAGAGTCCATAGGTCAGGTGCGTTAACGAAAAAGAGGACGCCAGTGAGAGTCTCTCTTGTGGTCCTTTTGTTTTGCAGCACAACATGTACAATTCTACATTCTCACATTCTGCCATTACATGCAACACTCAGTATGTTAAATCACAAAAAGTGGCAATTCAACCTATATAATTATAATTGTTCATTTATAACATGCTTAATACCAACGAGTGGGTTCTAAGCGCGGGATCGGGATTTGAACCAATGTTGCACTGTGTTGTTTTGCTTCCAAGACAAACGCATTGCCCCTGGGCTATCCTTCCTCCACAATACATATCTATGTAGTTGAATAAGCCATTTCAGCTAAGTCAAACATGCCACAGTGCCATCCATTAGCCATCACCGGAAGTTTACTTTGTCTTCTGGGGCAGTACTATTTTATACATAGAATTTTCAGCCCAAGACAGAGAACTTTCATCTGCATAATATATTGCAAAATTTCAAGTTGAAAGCTACTAGCCACACAATAGTCGCTCTCCCCACGGCAAGCACATATTTCAAATCAATTTCAATGCTGATTTGCACTCCACGGTGCAAAGTGAGTAAAAGAAGTCTGGCGTGCCAGGCAGTTTACTTTTGGTTGTGAGTACAGCTTGCCATACGTGCATGGTAAGCAATGTTCATAATTTAAAAAATAACACTTCGCGACATGCAAGCATGTCGGACAGTGTTTATTTGTAATTGTAAACACCATACGCAAGGCATTTATGCTTTCCATTACTGTTCTGCCCCCATTAAACATGAGCCCCTTAGTGTTTACTGCCAACTTGCAAACTGATGAACTAGAAAACCTGGGCTCAAATCTCTGCTTCCTCTTTTGACCAAAAGTATGTGATCCTGGGCACATTATTTAGCCTCAATGTACCTTGTTTTCACTAGGTGCTAGAATTGGATCACTTCCTAGGAAAGTATTCTGCAACCTTTGGCTTTCTAAGGGCCTGATTCATGGAATGATTTGCATGGAAAATAGGGGCTTTTGCACGCGAAATCGCGCGGAAGCGCCCGTTTGTCGATTCATTGAACACAATGCGCGGGGCTTACCAGGGACTTGCGAGGAATCTGTGCCGGTCCAACACGTCACTGCGACACCACGAACGCCTTATGCGAGTCTCCAAGCGAAGGCCCGCCCGTGTCTGCGCAGTCACCTAAAAAGAGGGCGGAACATGTGGAATGGGGAACAACAAGTGAAAATATGGGCGTAACAAGGGAAGTACCACAGTAAAATCCTTGCAACGCCCATACGCGCGCTGAAAACCCGTATTCATGGATTTTAACAGGTTTCGCTGGTGCGCAGAAAAATACGTGTCAATCGTGAAACACGTCCGCCACGGGATAGCTGGCGTGAACATCAACGCGCACAAAAGAAATGCATAAAAGGCCTGCGCGATCAAACAGCGCATATATACAGCTATGATGAATGAACCATCTGTCGCAGCAGTGATCATGGGACACCGCAAGGGGAGGAGGATGGCAGGGACCCGGATTTATCTACCTAGCACCAGCCTTTTTGGGATGCCTGATGACCAGGTCTATGGCAGGTATAGGTTTCCACCTCATATCATATTAGACCTGGTCACGGAGTGGGAAGATGACCTAACATCACCCACTCTGTGCTCCCAAGCACTGAGCCCCTTGAAAAGGGGCTCAATGTACTGCATTTTTTGGCCACTGGGTCATTTCAGCGGACAACTGCCATAGTTGGGGGCATTTCACAGCCCACGCAGTCACGCTGCCTACACCAGATGTTGGCAATAATGACTGCATGCCCCTCAGTCTGCAGGGACACCTACATGCCCAGAACACCTGCAGAAAGGCAGGCCGTGGTCCAGGACATTTATCAGGTGGCGCACTTCCCTAAAGTGCTTGGTGCCATCGATTGCACCCATGTGGCTTTACGTCCACCTAGGGCTACAGAGCACATATATCACATTCTCAAGCAATGGCATTCCATCAACGTGCAGGTTGTATGTGATGGCAAGGGCATCATTACTTCTGTATATGCAAAAAGCTGGAAGGCATGGCAACACATGGCTCATTGGTGAGTATAAATGCCCCTGCACATGCATACATGTCACACACAGACAAATACACACCAATGACACACATTTCCAACTCTACAGGGGACAGTGCCTACCCTCTGAGCCCCTACATGATGAGGCCAATACGGAACCGTGCCACACCGCCCCATGTAAGATACAACACAGCCCATATTGCAGATTGGCCATAGTGGAGCGCACAATCTGAGTGCTGAAGTCATGTTTCTGCTCCCTTGACCACTCTGGTGGTGAGTTGCTATATGCACCACCACTAGTGTGCAGGATCATTGAGGCAGCATGTGCCCTGCACAATTGTGCAACAAAGTGTGGCATACCTGTGGACATGGTGGTGCCCCCACATCCGCAACCACATGCACGCTGCTTGTGTATGGCAGGTCAACGGGCATGTGGCAGGGCTGCCCGTATCCAGCTTGTGGCTACATTTTTCACCTAAAATCCAACCCCTGTGGAGTGCACACAGCCCTGGCACATTCCAGGTGCCATTCAATGATGACAAAGGGCCAATCATCTGTGCCCACCAAACCACCCTGAGAATGGTCCCTGAAAGTGCAACATTGTGGGCATCCCTTAGAACTAAAACTAATGTAATTTTGGGTTTCCAAAAGAAACACATAGAAGAGGGAGTATGCCACTACCACCATGCCAGACTAGACATCAATTTGCCTTTGTATCTCATAAAATGTCCCATATGTCATGTGAAATCATAACCATAGTGTGCTATGGTATGTAATGTCAAAGGGGATAGATAACTGGCCAATACATAATACAAGTGTCTGAAAGTGCCCAAACAAGTATGGAACAAATACAAAAATAACACCCGCACATACAGATCCATAATATTCTGGACAGAAATAGTAAACGCATACTATACTATACTATCAACAGTGGATGTAACAATGAATATGTCGGACAGTGAATCATCATATTTTCACAAGCGTTTCAATGTGCCATCATGCAGGGACCGAGGACAAGGTGGAAAAGACAGACACTGTACCTGCATCGTACAATCAGAATGAGCAAGTGTACAGATGTTGAGAGGGGTGTGGTATTCGGAGGGTGGCAACAAGTTCAGGGGTGGTTCAATTGCAACCAGTTAGTGGATGCTTGGGTAAGTTCTTAGAGATGCAACTCTCCCGAGTCATTCCCCAAGTGCAGGGATGATGACACTAGTCCACGTCATGGAGGCAACTCCCACACAATACGCTGGGTTTCAAAGGGGCTTGTGAGACCTTGAGGCACATCAAGCAGACAGTCATCAAGCAGCTAGGACAAAAGGAATGGAGAGAACGAGAGAGCAGAGGTATTGCTTAGGTATTGCTTAGCACGGAAGAGGGAGTGAGAACAAAGAGTATAAGATGAAACACATGGGTAGTTCATGGAAAGTAAGGAAATGAGTCCCCAAACAGAGGGCGTCAGGGTGGGTATCCCAGAGGTTGGCCCCCTGCTGATGATAAAGATTCCTTGGAAAAAATATCCATCAATGACTGGATCACATGAAGAAGGTCAGAGTAACATGATGAAATGGCTCTGGAGGGACACCATTGAGGAATGGACATTAGCAGATAGGGAGCAAGCAGGCCTCACGAATCACAGTGCACAATTCATACTTACTATGACTCGACCGCTGTCTGAGATGGCTAGACAATGGGGGGCAATCAGTGGCAGACAGATGTGGACCCTGGCCTTTACGTCAAGCATAATACTTGCGCCTTTGTCCCGAATGAATTACACAGGGTGAGGATAACAAGCATGGAGTTGAAGCAATAGGCAGTAGCACTAGTGTGGCCTGGCGAGTAACACAGCACGTGTAAGATTGCACCTCTGCGTGATGTTGTGGAAGTGTACATTAACTGTGTGCATCAAGACCTGCAAGTCGGACTCATTCACAATCACATAAATATGTGGCAGTCATGGAACGGGTAGTTGAACATCAAGGCAACATCCCTTCCTTGGAATGAGTGTGCATGGAGTGCGAATATGTAGGAAGGGCTGATTCAGTGAGGGGCAGACATGCATACAGCCGGCCAGAGTCGTGTCTGACTTTGTCACATGTCATGTTATGTTGTGTGTCTAATTGTTGTATGTTATGGCTGTTCATGTGGTTCATTTTATGGCATAACTGTGGATGTCTTCACAATGAATAATCCACTCACCTCTTTCTCCTCCACCAGAACCCTGCTTCATGGCACAAAGTACTCCTGCACAGTGACGGAGAGTCAAGGGAAGACATAAGCCAACAACAACAAGGAAACATGTAAAATCCTAAACATACAAATAATGTTAAAAGTACACTGTAAACCACCAGAACATGGTGAATGCAGACTTCATTGTTACTTCATACCTATGGTGCAATGCTGCACCTATTCCAATCCCTCACCACCATGCACGCACATGTGTTGCACTAGAAGATGCATACACCATGTTGCCACATGCCGAAGAATAGGAAGAAAACCCACTAACAATACAAAACCTGAAGTGCCGTAAAACCAAATAGGCCACATACCAGCAGACATAGAAACATGTTTGTGGAATGACATTGCTGTAGCACACACTAATAGTTGAACCATAAATTTGACCCAGCAAATCTGAGAAACATCCCAATTCCCACAAACCCTGATAGGGATCAGATGTGCCACTCATTAGACCCGATAAAAGATGAATGAGGCACACCTCAGCTCAAACATCAGACATAGAAACATGTTTGTGGAATGACATTGCTGTAGCACACACTAATAGTTGAACCATAAATTTGACCCAGCAAATCTGAGAAACATCCCAATTCCCACAAACCCTGATAGGGATCAGATGTGCCACTCATTAGACCCGATAAAAGGTGAATGAGGCACACCTCAGCTCAAACATCGGCCCCAGCCACAGTCCACAAACTGTTGACCATACTACACACTCACAACCAACCATGAAAGATGGACACACAGTCAGAAAGCACAGTTATCATAATCACTAAACAGTGTCCCAAGCAATCCATCAGATTAACAAGACCATAACCATCATTGGCATCACCCCTGGGTGAGTAATACAACCCTCGAGCAATAGTGACAGAGCTAAAGGTTAGTAAAGCCAGAGTGAACACACACAGTGCCCCGCTCCCATGCATGCAAACACCACCAAGGTTTCAGCAAATGCCATGCACTCACCTGTCTGTGGAACTCACCTGCCTTGCATACGATGCACACCATCAAGGGACGCTCTACCTACATGGAATGCAGTGCACTCTTTGTTGGGGACAGGAGCTGCCCCTGCAGCTTCCTGACCATGGGTGGTGGGGAGAGCACTATCACCTGCAGCTCCCTGGCCCTGGGTGGTGGGGACAGCAGAATCACCTGCAGCTCCCTGACCCTGTTGGGGGTGGTGCACAGCTCTCTCTGCACATCCTGACCCTGGCCCCCAAGGCCACCTCTGCCACCTTTACCTCTTGGAGCCTTCCCAAGCATGGTACAGATGGATTTGTACAATTGGAGGCACAACAAGCAATTGTCCTGGGCAATAGGAGTGAGGGGCAGGGTACGTGATGTAAAACATACTAGTGTGGTCCAGCAAGGATCAATATTACCCCTGGTGAAAAAATGTATGGGGCGCGTAACATACAGGCACCCCAAATATCAAAGATGCGTGTACGTGACCCCTCCGTAGCTCCAGTGAAAAGAAAAAGTGTTACAAGATACGCTGTGGCACCCAGCAACAGAGAAAAAGGAATAGGTGAAGCCCACAAAATCCACTGTGATGTTAATAATGGGGGTACGCAATACACAGGGGCACCGAGAGTATGAATAATGCGTACGTGACTCACCATTAGCCACAGAAAAAAGGAAAAGTACACGTGCGTGTGCACATAGGCAAATCCCCCACCAAAATAAGAAGCTTGCACTGTCACAGTAGTGAACAAATTGTGTGGCACGCAAAAAATCTCCAAAGTCCACTCGTCTGTCTGCTCCAATTTGCACGTTGGGTTTAATTTTGTCCTACGCACTCCTTTATACATAATCTGAACGCCAACTCCCAGCGCGTGCCATGTAATTTATGTAATGACACCCTTTCCTCTGATTTCACGTGTACACGCTGATTTTGAACGCACGTAGTAACCATCACTCTTTTTCCGCTGCCCACGCAAAAGACACAGAAGACCCACGCTCCTGCTTGCAAGCCTTTTTACCTGCCTCCTACGAGCCATCTGCTGCTATCTGCCCACTGTGTGTGCCTGCTGCCACCTGCAATTGGAGTGCCTTCTGTCCAGCCATTGCCAGTGCTCCTGTCCTTGGCCTGGTGACCACCTCTGCTGATTCAGAAGAAGTGCCAGAACATCAATACTGCTCCAAAGCCCAGCCCCAGGACCACCTTGCCCACCCACACATGCTTCAGGGGCTGCCATGTCTCAACCAACAAGTGGCAACCCAGTGGCAGCGAGGCAGAGAGCTGTCAACTTCACAGCCAGGGAAGTTGATATCCTGGTGGAGCATGTCCTGGGGCATTATGATGCCCTCTTCAACGCCCCAACTCAAGTCGGCAAGGAAGGACGGAAGCTGATCTGGGGCGGGATCGTGGATGCCATCAACATGGAGGGGGTGGCATCCCATGACTACCACCACATGCACAAGCACTGGGAGGACCTCAAATCCAGGACCAACAGCAAGACCTTCGCATCCTCCATGCTGGTGCCAAACAGTGGGGGCACAGGGGCCAGTTGAACACCACCGACATGCAGGTCCTGGAGAAATTCTACCCGGCACTGCACACCCAGATCAGCGATTTGCAGCTCTGTCTGTATTCGTCAGGTGTGTGTCCATGTGTTTCTGGGCTGTATGGTGGGAGTGTGCACCTTGGGTTTACAGCAAGTATGCCTCTTGTACGGATGTCTGTGTGCATGTCCCAGACAGTGCTCTACATGTGTTCAGTGAACCATGTGTGATTTCAATGGTCTTGCATTTGCATTGTGTGTTGTACTGCAGCATTTCACTACGTGCACATGGTTTGTTACATGTGTCTGAGATGTGCCCGTGTGAGTAGTGTGACAGATGAGGTGGTGTTGGCAACCTCATGTGCATGCATGGTGTTCATATGTATGTGTCTAAGATGTGACTCTGCATTTCAATGTGTGACCTAGTCAAGTTGTGTGATTGCTGTTGAGGGGACTCTGATGTGATTGCTCAGTGCACTGCTTGAGGACTGTCAGGTGATGTGTGTGCATGACATGTGTATGAGCCCATGATGCATGTGTGTGTAGCATGCACAGTTAATAGGTTCTGACAGTGCCATGCCCCCCGATGGTGTACTGGAGGAGCTGAAATAAAGATAGGGAATCAACAACTGAATGCATTGGGGGCACCCCCCCCCCACTTAAAACTAAGCAGAGAAATTCGTATGGACTAATTTGGTGTTTTAATTATGTACAAATGGTATTCATAATGTTAGTATATACTAGTATTCAAAAGGGCATCATGTTTATAATGCAAAACATGTCTTTATCATGATGTGGTAAGGTGACAAGGCACAGAATGGATAATAAGGTTTTCTGTATACAGACAGAAAAGAGCTCTGACCAATGCCTTTCACTGAAAATGCATGTAACTGAAAATGTGGCTAAAATGAGTAAAATGAAGTAATGGTTCAGAGCGTGTATTATGAGGTAATTATGAAGTGAAACATTGAAGGCTACCATGTTGTCAGAATTTAGACAAATGTGCTGAATCCAAATGACTAATTAGGCCTTGTCTGGAAATGTATCTGAAGGTTCCAGCCGCATTAACCATACTTGGGCAGGGCACCGAGAAAAAGTAAGATTGTGCGCCAGATTGTATTTCATTTTTGAAGGTTTAGTTCAATTAAAAAATAATTGCCCCGTGAGCGAATGCTTAACGATGAGTTTGTCTAGACTTGTGTAGGGAGAGTGGGGGCAGGATGCTCCCTCTGAGAGCTATAAGAGGGAGCTCAGTTTTGGGCCTGGTGTGGTGGAGCCTGTGTACTTGACCACGATGCTGTGTGTGCTCTGTGCCAGCATTGCATGAAATAAAACTTGATAAACTTTACAGTCTTTTTGCCAAATCCTTGAGTTGTCCCTATTTATTGGTGTTGGAGTATGTGATCCAGCAACCCACCCACCTCAAGGTGCAGCTATCTCGTCTTAAGGTACTCAAGGGTGAGCTCTGATCCCATGGGCCCGTCAGAGGTCTCTCCGCCCTCCAGTACACTTGGTAGCAAGAGGATGGTTGTGACCATCAATTATTGATTATTGACACGTATTGGCCGTCGACACAAAGTAACTCAAGGTCTTCGGCAATATCACAAGTCCTTCGTCATTTCGGCTAAGTAGACTGTGAAGCTCTCCATAGACAATGGTAGTGTCCTGAAGGGACCCGTTTTATAAACATATCCCTTCTCATTCCTACGGGCAGCTGACCAGACGAAAACCTGAAGAAGGCGGTGATCACGAGGGTCAGGAGACGAATGGTGGGAAAGGTGAGTGAAGAAACAGAAAAATTGATTTAAGCATCTTAAAAGAGCCAGGGTAGGACAATCAAGACCGAGAGACTAAGGTGAGCCATACTGGTCTGCCCAAGATAAAATTGGACTAAAGGGGATAGAAAATAAGATAGGGATGGGGCAGACTGTAACTGCCCTAGCCGATAGAGACAGGGACACGGGGAGGAAGAACAATATCGCAGAAAGGGGAACATATATATATGTATATATGTGGTAATCTTTCAGGGAAAGAGAACAGTGTTAGTCCAGATTTGGGAACAAACCAAAACACAAAATAACAAGAGTAAAATATTCGTGAGGGGCAGACATGCATACAGCCGGCCAGAGTCGTGTCTGACTTTGTCACATGTCATGTTATGTTGTGTGTCTAATTGTTGTATGTTATGGCTGTTCATGTGGTTCATTTTATGGCATAACTGTCTGTGTGCACTGTAAAAATGTTGGAACTAATATAAACATGATATTTTCACGCTAAATAAAAAAATTGGCATCCAGCCAAGGTTTTAAAATTGACATTAAGGTAGATGAGCAGGTGCTATAATTTAAGGCACACAAATTCGTGGTGATTTCATCTCGAAAGAGTTAAACAGTTCTGAGATAAGTGTAAAAAGCTGTTTCACTGTAAGCCATCACACAAAATTCAAACCAGCAGCTATGGAGTTAAATGTGTGATTTCCTCGTAGTAGACAAGGTAACTGATGAATCGTGCTAATAACGATAGTTTTTTGCATTTAAATGACAAAGTTATAAGTTATTTAAAGGGGTAGTTCATTGTGTGTGAGCACTGAAACTGTGCAGAGTTGAAAGAACAGAAAATCTCAAAAACAGAGCCTAGTGAAATATAAGTAGAGGTTGTCTTCATGCCTAAATTCAAGGGATGTTGATAAGAATGTTGTGCTGAAAATGTGTGTAAACCGCTTTGTTATAATGTTTTGTGTGGGGTTGCAAGTCGTGGTTTAAAAGATTGTGGATTTTATATTTTAACATCAGAAGTAGCTGTTTGAAAAAACACACAGTTGACAACTATTGTGTAAAAGGATGACAAGAGAAATGAAACACTCTCCAATTAGGGCCCACGAGAGTGAACGCAGTGATTTATCAAGAAAGGAATGTTCGTTGGCAGTTCTGTAAGATAAGCTCTGCCAAGCTTAATGATCGCACCAAGTTGAAAGAAAAACAAATAATCACGCCTTTCAAGGCTGTATTTATCGCACCCAACAAGTACTGTAAAAGACCGTTTTTGTTCATGTGGAAACAAGGTGCGAAAAACAGATTGCAGAATGCAAAAAATCATTCTGAGCATTGTTGCAAATTATGGACTTTGGAAAACTTCACAAATGTAGTTGCAGCTTACCCATGTAATAACCCAACGGTAAGGGGATATTTATTAATGAGGGCAGCAGCTAGATATTTCAGTGGGAAGGCTGGTAAACGCAGGGCTCAGATCTGGTTAGGTCATTACATTTTCATTATGACTTGTGGTTGTCAATACATACATTATTCCTATGTGGCAACGAGACACGCTAACAACCAATGTAATTGTTAGGCTATTTCAGTGATCAGGAAAATGCTCAAGTGAGTGTGGTTTATGTATGCAGTAAAGCACATTTACATGCAAATGAATTTGTTGAACAGCGGGCAAGTAAGTGGGGGTACATATAAGCTCAGCAATATGCAAACACAGAATACACAAAGACACCTCGGAATAAAAGGTGTCAATCTAGAAATGAGTACTATTTTGCAAACAGGAAAATGAATGTGTTTCACGGTAGGACAGCCCCAGAGATTGTCCGGATGTGCCTGAAAAAGTTAACTGGCACTTGAGTTTAGAAAAATTGTTTGTATCGACACGTTACATATGTATACGGCATTGTTGGAACCAGCCTAGCGATTTATTATGAGGAGATTAGGAAGGTGTCACGACTCGCTCCCTTCGCTCCCGTTCCCGCCACTTGGGGGCATGTTTTGGGGCTTATTCCTTGCTGGACATTTCCTCCGAACCTAATGCCACAGTGCTGTAATGAATTGGGAGCGCTAAATCCCTATTTTCCAAACTACTTCCCTTCCGGATCCATTCCAGGTTTTTGGCAGCCAGCATGCTTCTTTAACCAAATGACTGTGCTTCCCAGAATGCCTGGCCCACTGCTCCACCTCCACCCTTGCAGGACAAGGTTGGGTGGAGGATAGGCAACACCTGTGGCTGCAGGTGCAGCAGTCAGCACACCTGAGGCGTGTGCTCGTTAAACAGCTTTAAAAGCCTCAGTCTCACTTCAGTCCAGCGCTGGTCATCGTTTGCAGTGTTCCTGTTTTTGACTAGTCCCTGGTTCCTGGTTCCTTGCCTTTGTACCTACTTCCTTGTTCCTGTTTTCTTGTTTCCTCCGCCCTGAATTTCGGATTCATGCGCTAATTGATTTCTGCTCCCTTGATTTCCCTTTTTGTCTTCCCCTGTTTGCAGGCAGCAATTCTCAGTGCTTTCCCCTTTTAGATGCAGCCCAGTTTGTCTGTGTTCTATATTTCTTTGACTCTGTCCTTTGCTGCTGTTACCCATTTGCCTTAGCCTTTCTCTTAGTTTAGTTTCCTGTCTTTTCCTTGGAGGGGTAGGGAGAAGATTGCATAGGTTATTTCGTTTTTCCCTGCTCCTGATCCTTACCTTCTAGAGGATCCATTCCATGTTTTCCATTGCACTTCTGCATCCATTTCCCATTTGATCATTAGGTGTGGTGTGTGGTGGTAGCTAGCTCCTGTGTGAATGCTTATGTTTTTCCCACTAATTTGTAATCCCTATTCCAACTTAGGTATTTAGTTTTCTGCAGCGGATCACGCTCCACTGCCTTCCAGTCTCCGCCCTTGCCCTGCCGGGCTCTCCACATTGCAGCGGATCTCGCTCTGCTGCCTTCCAGTCTCCGCCCTTGTCCTGTCGGGCTCTCCACATTGCAGCGGATCTCGCTCTGCTGCCTTCCAGCCTCCGCCCTTGCCCTGCGGGCTCTCCACATAGCAGCGGATCTCGCTCTGCTGATTCCCAGCCTCAGCCCTTGTCCTCTGGGCTCCCTGCCCGGCAGCCTGCCTCATTCCGGCTGCCTTCAGCCCTTGTCCTCTGGACCTCCCTACTTCTCCCATTGCTGTTATAGCCTTTCTGGGTCCCAGATTCATCAACAGGATTCGTGGGCTAGCTGACATTCAAGAGGTGTATTTCGTCCTCGTGAGTACAGTTCCTAAGTTCCCTTATGTAATACCATCAAGAGTGTTAGTACACAGATCCTGTCATTGCTGGCCCTCCACGTGGGTTTAGCGCTGTCAGTACCTGTAACAGCAATTGGGGGTAAGGTGCTTGCCGACTTTCTTCGCGGTCAGGTGCTTACCCCACATCCCTTTTCATATATTGGTTTTGATGTCACACTCTATTTTGCACTCCTGGGTTCTAGCATACCTGAGTCGTTGTTCCTGGGTGCACATTTCCCTTGCCATATTCGCTGCCTTAGTACTCGCCTGACTAATCCTGACAGTATGACCAGCCCAAAATTCCCATTGAATATGGCAAGTTTAAGAAAGAAAGGCAGCAAGGCCTCTAACAAGCTTGTACAGAAAGCTTCCCCTACATTTACCTGTGACAAACCAATCACTAGTCCTGACCCCTATGAACTCCTTGTCACGAATGGGCATTTACGTGCAAAGTGTTTTTCCCATAGGATGGCACATCCTACATGGCCTGATCCTAGTTCTATCTTTGGTTTTGATCCCGATTCTATGTCAGCACAAGCCTTAGCCGCAGAAAACAACACACTGTTAGACTTATTATACGAGAGTACCTCTGTTGTTGAACCCCATGATTCCAGTTGTGCTTCACCTCAGATAGAACAGTTTCATGATACCAACATAAAGAATGGAGGGGTTTCTTGCATAACTTCTGTTTTCTACCCTCAGTCTAACGCATACTCTGTTGCACAGGTACAGACTGTAGTCCCTAATGCCAAGAGGTCTAAAGTCAATAGTTTGTTTAAGGGAAACACAGACCAAGTTGGAAAGATAAACTATAAATCACAGAACCTGCAAGCAGTAGAGGACAATGTACAATCGATGCATATTCAGATTGCTAGTGCAGGATCCAGCCCTGATGCCACTATGCTTCCCCCTGTGCCTACTGATAGTGATGTACAGTTAATGCAGGGCATGCTAAGAGCTAAACTTGAGGAGTTAAGACAAAAACTCATTTCGGCACGAGAGGAAAATAAAACCTTACACTCTTTACTGATTACACCTCAGACTTTATCTGTTGATGTGGAGGAAGTGAACTCTGTTCAGCCCCTGAGTGTAGAGACTTTGGTAAACCATGATATTTGTCATAATTCTGAGCTAGCACACATACAAGCTTCTGATTTCCAAACACAATCCACAATGGTGGCATACACAAATTCAGTCACTACCCTAGGCTTAGGCCCTGCTCTTGATACAGCTGCTGAGACTGAAGTAGATGTTAAAGCTGATGTGGAAGACAATGTTACCTCTGGGTTCACTCTTCCTGCTGCCACTTCTGATCAATACGAACAGTCAGAGACAGTACAGATTTCATGTTCTGATGGACTCATCCCACAGTATACTGAACCAAAGAACCGTCAGGCGGTTCCTGAACTGTTGATTGATAATCTGCCTCTTTCAGAAGCTAAAACAGAGGAATGGACAATAGACGAAATCCTGATTAACAGAGACTTTACTATGGTGATTCCACTGATTGATATGGACTTCTACAAAGAAAAAGACTCTGTGTCACCCACTAAAGAAAGGGACTGCAAGGGTACAGCTCAGTCTTTGGTTACTGGTGCCAAGGAGTCTACTGCCCTAAAGGTGCCCTTCATTCCTGAGCCACCGATGGGTCTGTCAACTTCTGAGACTTCTGTCTGTCCTCCTACAACAATTGACTCTTCTATGATTCAATCCACAGCCCTGCCGTCATCTTTGGCACACCTGTCTTCAACCAATGAACCGCTGCCATGTCTGCCATCTACTCAAGAGCCAGTCCCAAAGACCTGGACATGTTTGTATCCAGCAACCGAGATTGCTCCAGCTTGCATGCCTTCAGCCTCAAGGTTTCCCCTGACCTGCCTGTCTTCAGCTACAGTGACTCATCCTGCAGATCATCCTTCAGCTTTAGAGCCTCCGGTAGTCCATCAAGAGAGCATGTCTTCAGCCCCGGAGTATACTGAGAATTTGCCTCCAGTTCATGAGACACATGTATCCTGCATAGCCTCGCTGCCATTATCAGAGGTATACCTGTCTACACCAAAAGATTCGGCTGTGTTTTCTTCTGCTCCAGCGATTCCTCCTGAATCCCAACCATTTACAGTCGATGAACGTCTAGCCTGCCTTTCTCTTGCTTCAGGAGGAGCACCAGAATGTCTGCCTTTTTCACAAGACGATTCTTCCAACTGCTTCATTTTAGCATCAGTGCCTCCTAAAGATGCAGCATCAGAGTTTGAGACTTTTGCCAGCTCCCGCTTCAGAGTCATCAAGCTGGACCAAGTGGTGAGTCAGAACCACTCACTCGGGTGTGCACAAGGGGTGGTGCAGACCGGCGTATTACCTACAGGACTTGTGCAACAGAATTCCGCCAAGAAGCACCAGTCGGGTGCTAGTAGCCAAAGGAAGGGAATGACTGCTGCAGTTCAAGATGTGTCTGTTATTGCTCCTTCTGCGAGTCTGCCTGAAATACCAAGTACTGCGTCTATCACTCCCATCAGGATGCCAAACATCCCTGCTGTGGTATCCCAAGTGAAACAAGGTGACTACACGACTGTCACCAGGAGTACCAGCCTCGTACAACCCATGGGACTTCCAGGCATCCAAGGCGTAGAATATGTGCAGTCAAACCTTAATCATTTTCAACCACAAGCCTTTTCCCAGATGGATGACAGAAAAAGATCTGAACCTCTACCTCAGCCGCCACCTTCTCTAATGGCTGAACATGAACATTTCCTGAAGCCAGCAACTTCCTCACCTCCCGCATGTCCGCTCTCGGCGGAAAGGCTAACAGAACTTCTACCATCGTCTAAGGCAAGTTGCACCAGCCTGCCTCCCTCCTCAAAGACTTACAAGGGTCCACTCCCAGTGACTGAGCTTCCTGGACCTTCCAACTCTGCTCCAGGTCCTGCAAGTTCTTCATGCCTTTCTTCGAACCATGAGTCTCTTCCTCACCAGAAGTCACCGTTTCCATCAGTATCACCTCCAAAGACAACACACTCCTATCATGGAAGCCCATCTGCCTTTGCCCACAAGCCACCATTTCCATCAGTGCCACCTCCAAAGAAAAAGCACTCCCATCATGGAAAGAAGAAGTCTCGTACGGGTGGCGGGCACCCGAAGAGGGCCGTAGGAGGGGGTATACTGTCACGACTCGCTCCCTTCGCTCCCGTTCCCGCCACTTGGGGGCATGTTTTGGGGCTTATTCCTTGCTGGACATTTCCTCCGAACCTAATGCCACAGTGCTGTAATGAATTGGGAGCGCTAAATCCCTATTTTCCAAACTACTTCCCTTCCGGATCCATTCCAGGTTTTTGGCAGCCAGCATGCTTCTTTAACCAAATGACTGTGCTTCCCAGAATGCCTGGCCCACTGCTCCACCTCCACCCTTGCAGGACAAGGTTGGGTGGAGGATAGGCAACACCTGTGGCTGCAGGTGCAGCAGTCAGCACACCTGAGGCGTGTGCTCGTTAAACAGCTTTAAAAGCCTCAGTCTCACTTCAGTCCAGCGCTGGTCATCGTTTGCAGTGTTCCTGTTTTTGACTAGTCCCTGGTTCCTGGTTCCTTGCCTTTGTACCTACTTCTTTGTTCCTGTTTTCTTGTTTCCTCCGCCCTGAATTTCGGATTCATGCGCTAATTGATTTCTGCTCCCTTGATTTCCCTTTTTGTCTTCCCCTGTTTGCAGGCAGCAATTCTCAGTGCTTTCCCCTTTTAGATGCAGCCCAGTTTGTCTGTGTTCTATATTTCTTTGACTCTGTCCTTTGCTGCTGTTACCCATTTGCCTTAGCCTTTCTCTTAGTTTAGTTTCCTGTCTTTTCCTTGGAGGGGTAGGGAGAAGATTGCATAGGTTATTTCGTTTTTCCCTGCTCCTGATCCTTACCTTCTAGAGGATCCATTCCATGTTTTCCATTGCACTTCTGCATCCATTTCCCATTTGATCATTAGGTGTGGTGTGTGGTGGTAGCTAGCTCCTGTGTGAATGCTTATGTTTTTCCCACTAATTTGTAATCCCTATTCCAACTTAGGTATTTAGTTTTCTGCAGCGGATCACGCTCCACTGCCTTCCAGTCTCCGCCCTTGCCCTGCCGGGCTCTCCACATTGCAGCGGATCTCGCTCTGCTGCCTTCCAGTCTCCGCCCTTGTCCTGTCGGGCTCTCCACATTGCAGCGGATCTCGCTCTGCTGCCTTCCAGCCTCCGCCCTTGCCCTGCGGGCTCTCCACATAGCAGCGGATATCGCTCTGCTGATTCCCAGCCTCAGCCCTTGTCCTCTGGGCTCCCTGCCCGGCAGCCTGCCTCATTCCGGCTGCCTTCAGCCCTTGTCCTCTGGACCTCCCTACTTCTCCCATTGCTGTTATAGCCTTTCTGGGTCCCAGATTCATCAACAGGATTCGTGGGCTAGCTGACATTCAAGAGGTGTATTTCGTCCTCGTGAGTACAGTTCCTAAGTTCCCTTATGTAATACCATCAAGAGTGTTAGTACACAGATCCTGTCATTGCTGGCCCTCCACGTGGGTTTAGCGCTGTCAGTACCTGTAACAGCAATTGGGGGTAAGGTGCTTGCCGACTTTCTTCGCGGTCAGGTGCTTACCCCACATCCCTTTTCATATATTGGTTTTGATGTCACACTCTATTTTGCACTCCTGGGTTCTAGCATACCTGAGTCGTTGTTCCTGGGTGCACATTTCCCTTGCCATATTCGCTGCCTTAGTACTCGCCTGACTAATCCTGACAGAAGGGGCTTGATTGCATATTAATGCTTTCAGCCTGTTGAGGAAAGCAATGCAAGATTCATCATTTTAGTCCTGGTGGGTGGGCACTCCAGTTTTAGGAGCCGGATGACTAAAAGCTTTGCCCCAGTTGTGGAGTTTTAAAGATAGGCATATATATTGGTCTGACCAGGAGGGTCTGACGGACTCACAAGAGTGAGTAATTCTGACAAGGATGAAAAGCCGTGACAGAAAGGCATCTCTTTGCGTGCTGCCAATGAGTTTACCAAAGAAATGCATTATTTTACTGATAACCTGTGCGCTTCTCTCCGGTCTTATGAGAGGCATCTGTATGGGAATATTCAGTATTTCCTATAGGCCTTATTCTCTGTGATACATACTTATGCTGCCTTGCAGCATTCAAGATAGGCCTTTTTATGCCCTTTAAGTCCCCTACCCTCTCCATTACTGCTCTAATCAGAATGATAAACAAGTAGCATTTGAAGGCCAACATTAGCAATCTACGAAGAGGTTACTTCTCTTCTTGTATAGAAACAAGATCATTTTTATCAAATAGCATCTGGGAAGGTATGCAGCCTGTAGTATTAATGAAGGACTGTATGTGAAAAAGGTACATATAACCCAGAATAGGCAGAGACCTCACATTAGCCGCCTCAGAGAATGCAAAAGTGCTCAAGCATGGATAGAGTAGACTGTAAGGAAAGAGAAAGCTGCACATAGCATTGCATAGATAGTGAATGCAGATTAGAAGCTGCCAGGAAGGTGTCACTATGCAGACAGACTGAGAGTAGGAGTGGGACATGGTTTTCAAATAGCGTTGCCATTAGAGATCAAGGGAACAAGTGCCTGTAGTGTGCAGTATATCAATGCTCACTATCATAGTGGAAGCAACCCTATAGCCAGTGAAACTATGAGTGATGCTTTTATGAAAAACATACCCTGAGAAGAAAATCACCCTGAAGGGCTGACGGTTTTCAAAGGTTTAGAAACTGGCCATTCTGAGATGTTAGGCAACAAAAGATTAAATGAAATGCCCAGGATCACACAGTGCTTAAGGGGTGAAGCTGGGATTTGTGCCAACTAAGCAATTCCTGCATCCTGAACACTTTCTTTTCCAGCTCTTAACATGTACTAAAACAATCTAATTTTATAAAACTGGCTTGCAAAGTACGCAAATCACATTTCCAAACCTGACAATTTTAAAACCAAAATATTACAGAAGGGTGTTACACAAAGTGGGAATGATTCTAGCATCATTCTCTCTATTATCAAGGGAAGTACCAGCGTGCAAGTAGGCAAACCTCACAGAAGACAGCACAGTAATGCAAGGGATCCTATATGATTTGACCAGGATCACTGTATCATCTGCTGGCAAAGCCAGGATACAAGCATGAACACTTTGGCTGCACAGTCTTGAATTTGCATACTTATTTACTGTAGCATGAGGCAAGGGACCAGATTAGTTAAGGAGATTGTTTATCAGATTTATTTAAGTTACAGGTAAATTACATATTACATATAAGCATCAAAGTATATGTATATAAAATAGGGAAGGAGTCTCTGGAGGGAGATGCTTCTCTGTCTCCAACCGTCCTCAGAGTGCCGCATTCCACCTCCACATTCTCCTTCTGGAATCCTTGTGGATTCCACATCAGTGTAGCACCTGATGCACCATGCTGCACATCCCCTTTCTTTCTAAGCACATCCTCACTCTCCAATGTCCATTAATCATCCCGGTCTCCGGTATCTTCTCCCATATCTTGACCTCGGAGCTTGTGTTACATTCAAGGCATGTATGGAGTTCATTTGTAAGGAACATTTTTTATTCTCTCTAGTGTCACCCATGTCACTTCTATCACCACTTTTGTCTACACCTTCACCATAATTCTCCCCAATCACTTCCATAACTCTTCCATTGTTCCATACCCTTCCATCACTTGTTCTTATGGCATGCTTAAACACCTCAATAACTTGAATGGGATCTGACCACTTAATTCCTCTCACTCTCAATGTTTCTGGAAGCTTCACTCTGACTAAACTTCCTACTTTAAGTATTTCTTTACACCTGAATCTCTTTTTATCATACTCTGCTTTGTTCCTGAATTGTCTCTGCCTTATCTTATCAATAGCATTACTAGTTCCAACTTCCATATTTATCACTTCACCCATCCATCCAGGAAAAAGCTTGGTAATCGCCTTCCTACCCCTGCTCAATTCAAAAGGTGATATACCTGTGGAACTGTGCGGTGTACATCTGTGTGCCATTATGCCATTCTTAACTGATTCTTTCCAGCCTACACCATTGGCCCATGCCCATCTAATGGCATCCTTAAGAACCCTATTGTATCTTTCAACCACCCCATTGGTCTGTGGGTGATAAATCGCACTGGTCACATGTTTAATTGATCTCTTTACTAAATAGTCTTCCATTTATTTTGAGACAAATTGTGGGCCATTATCAGATAATATAACTCCAGGATATCCTTCCCTACTACATACTTCTTCCATGAAATTAATAATATTTTTAGTCGTGACACTCGGCATCATTTTTACTTCTGCCCATCTTGTTAAACTATCAATCATAACCACACAAAACGTCGGGCTTCCTTCACTCCATATGGGGCCCATAATATCAATTCCCACTTTCAACCATGGTCTGCTCGGCACATCAGTCAACACCATCGGATATTCATTACTCATACAACCCTTATCAGATTTATTACAAAGGATACAGTTTCTTGTGACTCTATCGATCTCTGCATCGCATCCCGGCCACCAGTATGTGTTCCTTATTCTGGACTTGGTCTTGGAAATCCCTTGGTGTCCTTCGTGGCCTAGATCAATTATCCCCTCTGAGCAAGTATCCATCCTGTACATTCAATTCATCCCTGATACTCCACAGGCCTTGTACATCTGCTTCCTTGATCTTGGAGATAGGGATTTGTCTTTTGTATATATTTTCCATCACAAATTGTAGCTTGACATCTTTACTCATGCTTGTAAGCCATTCCTCCTTAGCAATTTCTGTGTCCTGTACCACACATATCATTTCCTGTTGACTCTCTTCATCATCCTTCTTATTATCTTCTTGGGTATTTGTAAGTCTGGATAGACAATCTACAGCATAATTCCTCACTCCTGGAATATACTTGACCACCACATTGAACTCCTGCATCCTGTGTACCCATCTCCGTATCCTTGCCGACACTTTGTCCAAACCTTTGTTCGTGAATAACTCCACAAGTGGCTTGTGATCCGTATTTACCTCAAATTGCGTTCCCCACACAAAACTCCTGAACTTATCCACAGCCCATGTGACGGCTAAAGCCTCTTTTTCAATAGTGGCATATGACTTTTCTGCTCCTTTTAATAGTCTCAAAGCAAACGCAATTATCTTCTCCTCTCCATTATGCAGCTGGGTTAACACCGCACCTAGACCCACATTGCTGGCATCTGTCGTGATTACTGTTCTCTGTCCCCTTGTAAAATTCTTCAGTGCCGGTGCAGTTGTGAGGGCACTCTTTATGTACTTGAATTTTTTTTCACAATTCTCATTCCACTCATATTTCACATTCATCCTGGTGAGATCCCTCAACGCAGCCGTATGATCAGCAAACTTCCTAACGTATTTAGAGTAATACTCAGCCATTCCTAGGAAGGTTCTCAGTTCTTCTTTGTTACTAGGCTGAGCCATATCATTGATGGCAGACAATAAATCAGGCTTGGGTGCAATACCTTGCTCCGATATTACATGGCCCAAATACTCAATTTGCTCTCTGTATATCTTCGATTTCTCTTTACTCAATGTCATGCCCATCTTATGCAGTTTCCTTAGTGCTCCATCCAAAATCCTATCATGCTCTTTTTGATCTCCCGCAAATATGAGGATATCATCTTGAAAAAATAAAATACCCTTATCACCATCAAAAATGTGATGCATGGTCTTCTGAAATACAGAGGCTGACGAAAGAAGGCCAAACGGCATTCTCTTGTATTGGTATAAATCTTCTGGAGTTATGAACGCTGTCAACTGTCTTGAGTCTTTGTGCAAACAAATTTGATGATATGCTGAGGTGAGGTCAAGGGTTGAAAATACTTTTGCAGGCCCCATCGTAGATAACAATTCCTGAATGTTAGGAAGCGGATGCCTCTCAGGGATGATACACTTGTTCAGTTCTCTGAGGTCGATGCATGCTCTTACCTTCCCCGAGCTCTTCCTCACCACAACCAATGGTGATATCCACTCTGAAGGATCAATTTTTTCAATTATACCTTGCTCTTCCAATTTTTCCAATTCACTTTTGACTTCATCTCTCATTGCCAACGGACCATTTCTTAGTTTCTGTGCAATTGGAACACAACCCTTTTTGTGCTGTATTTTATGTGTAATCCCTTTTGCACAGCCTATTTCATCTCTGAAGACCGCCTTCTTCACTGCCTCAGTAGACAATTCACTGGATTCAATCATATAGACCGACTCTTCAGCTCTAGCATCCAATTTGACTTTCAACCATGCCTGATGCGTCCAGCTGAGCAGGGGCGTTTCTCCTTTCCTAGATACATAAACTTTCACTTTTGCAACCCTACCTTTGAAAGCTAGCTCCGCATCAAACCATCCAAGAATGTCTATCTTCACTCCTCCATAAGCCTTTGGTTTGATGTCAGGCTCATTCAGCCATCTCGGGCCAATTTTCCTCCAGATTCTTTCAGGTAATAGCGTGTACTTTCCTGAATTGGTCATCATTTTAACTGGATTATCATTTATCTTGATAATGGCTTTCGGACTCTCCAGTTCCATTCCATTTACTGTGGTACTGACAGCAAATACACATGTTTCCTCTTCATTTTCTTCTGCACCACCAATTCAGTTCATATTTGCTTTGTCCATTCCACAACATTTGGCAAAATGGCCTTTGCCATTACAATTCTTACAAATGATGTGGATAGCTGGACACTAAGGACTGTTAGCCCAATGCATGGGACTGTCACACCTGAAACATGTCCTGACTCTTCCTCTCTGATTCATCTGGGGACGTCTATTATTCGTATACCTTCCTCTGTTGTAAACTCCACACCCACGTGCAAATCCTCTGTTCCTTGTATCACTGTTGCTTCTCATATCAGTACCATATTTATACATGCTCTGTGTTCTAGATTCCTCTTTTCGTCTCACCACAGCATTTTGGTTATTTGATTCATCAGCTTTTGCCATTTGAATTGCATTTATGGAACTTTCTGACTTCACCGTGGTACTTTTCACTCTTTCCTCCAGTGTCTTGACACAATTCTCCATATGCTCCACCTCCTTGGCTATGCGTAGTACCGTATCTAGATCAGGATCATCTTCACACCACAGTCTCTCCCTGATCTTAGTACTGTTACACTCTAACATAAATTGATCCTTAAGTCTCTCATCAAGTTGTGGTACAAACTTGCAATTCTTTGCTAGTTTCCTAAGAACTGTTATGTACTGCTTCACACTCTCCCCGCTTTCTTGTGCCCTCTTTCCGAATTTGTATCCCTCCAGAATTGTACTTAGTTTCTTCTCATAGTGTTTGTTCAATTTTGCAATGCACTTCTCATATTCATTCAAATCTCCTTCATCATCACCAGGCAAATTCGGCAAGTCTTCATACTTTTCCTGTCCTGCTGGCCCCAAACAGTGGAGTAATAATGATTTCTTTCTCTCCACACTATAGTTCGTTCCACAGACAACTGAGGCATAATGCTCGAACGATTTTAACCATCTCTTCCATGGAAAATTGGGTTCCCTAGCTTCCAGTAAAAAGATTGCCGGTGGCGGGACAGTGTGCATTGTCATATTAGCAATTTGAACTTGGTCACCTGCTCACCTGTCACCAATGGTTGCCTCAACAATCTTATTAAAAGCACAATATGGCTCTCACATGTGCTCTTGTGATCCACATGCAACTCAACTCTCTTATTTTGCAATGTCCCTTGTTATTGCTATCAGAGCAACAATAAGTACTGCAACCAGTAGGAGCACGAATATAAAAAAAATCACCACTTTTTTTTTATCCTTCAAAATGAGCGTATCAATTGGCGTTATCATGGTAATTAACCATCCGTAGTTTATTCTCTTTACTTTCCTTATTACTTGACAACTCCGTTATCCCAGAATCATGAGCATTACAACTGTATGGCTCAGTATTGCTCTTGCACGTGCTCTTGTCAATTCGCAATGTCCCTTATTATTTCTATCAGTGCAATGATGAGTACTGCGACGAGCAGGAGCAGAAATATCAACATATCATGTTTTTTTTTTAAATTTTTTTTTTTATATGCTTCAAAATGAGTGCTTTAGTAGGCGCTGCCACGGAAATTATCAATTATCAATTTAATCCGCTTTATTTCATTAATTCTTGCCACTTCCTTGAAACACCACGAGCATTGCAACTGTAATTTTGCATTTGCCAAACCCAAAATGGCCGCCAAAACGTGACGTGCATCACGACATCAAAGGTCCTTTACACTAAACCACGAGCTAACTCAGCACACAGAGCTCGCTAACGGCTTGGGAGCCGTGTTTACATATGGTTGCAGCTCGAGACGCTCACTCGCGGCCTGAACTGTGAACTGTGAGTCTGCCTCAGCCTCTTTACGATACGATGGCTTGTAAATTTCAAATAGTCTACTGCAATTCCTCTACATATGCACGAGGGGCACAGTTACTTCACGCTCACCTGGAATCTTCTGTATATGGTTTCCACGCTCTTCCAGGCACTCTGGTTTTCAGACTTCCTTGTCGCCAATTGTAGCATGAGGCAAGGGACCAGATTAGTTAAGGAGATTGTTTATCAGATTTATTTAATTTACAGATAGATAACATATTACATATAAGCATCAAGGTATATGTATATAAAATAGGGAAGGAGTCTCTGGAGGGAGATGCTTCTCTGTCTCCAACCGTCCTCAGAGTGCCGCATTCCACCTCCACATTCTCCTTCTGGAATCCTTGTGGATTCCACATCAGTGTAGCACCTGATGCACCATGCTACATTTACCTCTTGGACTAATAGTTTAGGCACATCTTTTGAAGGGATTGCTTAGGTTTTAAGGATGCCCCATCTGAACAAGCTAATTTCAATCTCTATCTGGTGCAGGAACAGTGCTGTTAATTGCACCTCTTGTGCTACAAAACCAAGTGAATACGCAGGTATTTTTATAAACTTCAGACAGAGGGACGGTTCAGCCAGCCTTACTGGAATGTGCCCTTCTAACCTTTCATATGAACACATATCTCTGCAATGAGTGCTTAACACAATGAGCTAACTTCTGAACCATCGTGGATGAATATGGATTTTAACTTTGGCTATTGCACGTGATCGGCAATATTCCCACAGGAAGGAAATAATGCTACAGAGATCGTGCTACCCAAACTATGTATTTCACAGTGAAAACAAAAAGCATTACATGATTAATTGATCAAGGCAGAATGTACTTGTCAAAACAGACAGGCAATGGGTTTAGAGCCTCAGCAGCATGCAATAAAATCTCCTGGTGTGCGCTATTTAAGCCTGGTGAAAAATTGAATCTTACTTATATAAGGCAGCCTTGTGGGGGCCCTGGGCAGGTGCCCTGCTTGCCCTCCCATAAAAATGTATCTGGTGCTTACTGTAGTCTGGCAAGAAATTAGCGATTCTTAGTAGAAGGGAACGGGTTGAGTGCATCAAAAAACCCTTTAATTATTTGTGTATTAGAATTCATGGAGCACACAGAAGCCCTTAGACATTGTGGTGCTATTACAAAGAAGGGGCTTGCAGATTACAATAAAATGGCATACACAAGGGGTTAAATGGCAAAGCTTCACCTGTAGTTATAGGACAGATAAATATATATTGCAATTACAATGAATCAGCTGCATGCTTAGCTCACACTGGATAGAGTAGCGATTGAGTAAAACACAGCATAGAGGTTAACTTAGCAACAGGAGGATGAGTCTAGACACTGCTAGGGGAACTGATAGGGGTAGGTTACCAAAGTAGGGTTGAGGGGTTTTGCTAAAAAATGAGGAGGGATGGTTCTGTGCTAAATTCGCTAGCGAAAGCATTCCATGATTTGGGGACAAAACGGTGAAGCTTAGCCCTCTGGCATTGGCCCTTTTGGCTAATGGGACTTGTAGGTGAGTGTCATGGTGACTTTGTTTGGGTCAGGCTGAACTGACCTTAGTGACAGCATCAGTTAGATATACTGGTGCTGTGTGAGACATACATGTGTGATTTTAAAATTAACCTTTCCTCCACGGGTAGCCAGTGAGCAGCTCGTATGGCGTGAGTAATGTATACTCTTTTGAAGAATACAGAGAGTTGCACACAGCATCCCTCCGCACTTTTAGAGCCTGTGAAGATTTTTGTAAAATACGTGCAAGGATGGCAGTGTAGTAATACAATTTAACACTGATAATGACACGGGAAATGAATGAGCAGGTTTTGTAAGTATTGCGGGGAAAGGAAAGGGCCGGAGGCATTAGCAAATGTGGTAGTGAAGAGGAAGCAATGGCACTCAAATGATAAGTGCAACAAAACAGACTGTAGCATGTATTCTGGCATGAACAAGGGTGAGTGGAGGCAACGCTCACAAGGGTTGTTTCACAGCTACAGAAATAGTGGTGGAATTAAAGGAGGTAGAGATGAACGACATGCGATGAGGAGCAAGTGATTTTACATGATGTTTTTAACTAACATGTGGGCAGGAGCAGGCATCGCCCTGTAACCTGAATGGTCCATTGCCATTCATGTTTTCCATTATTTCAAATTAGAATACCCTCTGAAGTTGAAGGGGGTACTGGGTCCTCTGTGACCTACTTTTGGAGAATTTCAAGGATAGCACAAATGTATTGAAGGTTTTTTTTTGGGGTGCTCCTAAAGGTTCTTCTTTCAGGAGCTCCACCGTGCGTGATAAGACAGTTTGAATGGTGTTATGCCAGATGTGGTATTTTACCATTTTGAGGCCTCGACGGCCAGAGTGAGGAACATTTTGTTAATGGGGAAGAACCCTTTATGATTTGAGTCGATCAGTTGAGATTCTGGTATCATAGGATTTAGATGGATGAAGAAGGTTTGCATGACAAAGCATGAAAGCATGATGATAGTGTTTAGATTACCAAGGAAAGCATGTTTTACATAGGACATGCTCCCATTTATACAAGCACAATTTGAAGCATGAAAGCGGCAGAAGGCCAATGAGATTGTTTGGGTGAAAATTAAAAGATTTATTATTGTGCCGGCATGGTAAAATATTGCTAGCTGTATGATCAGGTGAAGAAATAACGAAAAAAAAAGGAAAAAAAAAAGATTTTAGAAATTCAGGCGCAGGCCACACATTTTTATGAACATTTGCAAACAAGAGGTAGAGACAGATGACCTCCAGGAAACTAAAGGCAGCCATAACATAGGGAAATATGGCAAAGGATTAAGAAGCTAGCAGAATTAAATAAGAATCATGAAGGACAGTAATGGTTCAGATAAAAAGATTTAGGTTAAACAACATCATAGAATACATAAGGGGATAGGGACTCAAAAATGATAAAAGAAGTTAGAGGTTACCGGGATAGACACCCGAGAGAAAACAGAGGTTACCGGGATAGACACCCGAGAGAAACAGAGGTTACCAGGATAGACTTGTCGGGGTGATTATCCCGGGATCGGCTGAGCCATCCGCGGACCTCCGGGCTGGGAGGCCCCAACTCCTCCCGTGCTTCCCTCAATGAGTATGAGACACACACAAGGAGCAAGGTGGTTCTGCTGTTTATTATAACAACGGCAGGGATGGGTCTTGGATCGTGCGTGTCTGTCCAGACTCTCAAACTTAGTGGGGCACGCAGGCCCTTTTTACAGCAGTATGACGCGCTACTTGCGTCACCTGGGAAAGTTAGCAAAAAACCTATTGCCACTTCGTATTGGTTCCCCGAGTGGTAGGGTTAGCATAGGATACATATAGAGAAGAATATTAGTGGTTAAGGATGAGTCAGGTGGTATACATGGGCTGTCCCTTCTATTAGATACTTGGAAATCGTTACACAGAGACCCCTGATGATTGGCTAATGTTAGTGGCGTCAGTGATGAGTCCCCCCGTGTTCTGATTGGTCCTCTCGCGAGCCCCCAAGCCTGGGACCATCTTCATTCCCAGCTTGCGATGTTCCTGTCACTAGCAACAACGTGTAACTATGTGTTTGTGCAGACAATGTACGGGTCTGCTCATAGGCTTGTGAGCAGGTCATTCCCATCGCCGTAGGTGTCCATCTTGCCACTTCGCTGTTGCAACCTGTGTCCCAGACGTAGGACCCAGGCGACTTCTGTCTCGTGGGTCTGGCACCTTGTCAGATCGGCTTGGTCACGTGTGGAGAGACCGTAGCTGGAGCGGAATTCTGCACATTTAAAGTTGTATTTCGTTTCTGTGTGCTAGGCTTTTCGTACAGGTGTGACCTTGGCGCTGGCTGGTAGCATACGAGTTGCAACATCGTGCCCTTGGCTATGAGGTCTCGCTGGGCTCGTTCTGCATGATCAGCACTTGTATTCTTGCTCATACAGTCTTCATGATGAGGCTCTTGCTTGCGGTCTACTCGGGCCTAGTTCATGGGTGTCATGGCTCCAAAGTCCAGGTGCAGGAGTGGCACGAACCAACTACCCCCACTGCGGTCTGGGTACCTGCAAGACAAAGCTTACACAGGCCGCCGAGACCCCAGCAGGGAAAGAGGGTTAGGATCTCGTTGGTTGGATGGGTCTTGAATAGAGGGTAACCGGAGTGAGGGTTAGGAGAGGGTAATTGGACAGGCAAGGGAACATATGGGAAAAACAACAGTAACATGCGCACTATCGTCCCAACATACACACAGTGTTTTACAATAGCTTTTGATGCAAAAGGCACTTAGCTCTGTGGTTGAGTGCTGGCCTCCTGCCTGCGCACTCTCAGGTCCGGAGCTCGGAGCAGTTCCAATGCTGCAAGAGAGTTTTGGTATTAGTGACCTGTGTTAGCTCACATAGGCATAATACATCACACACACATACAGTGCTGGCACATGCACATTACACATTGGAGACAATCTGCTCACAGAGCTTTATTGTACCCAACTATAGCGAGTCATTCAGAACATGTGGCTCAAGTTCGCCGCACGTGGCTTAAAGGGAATAAGATTCATCGTGCCGCCAAAGGTTTGCCGCACGTGGCCTTATATAAAGCACTACATGCTGCCAAAGTTTGCCGCACGTGGCTGTGGTCAGAAATGCTCTCCGTGCTCCCAAAGTTTGCCGCACGTGGCCGAAAACATGTTAGTAAATAAACGTTGCGCGCGTTAATAGTAATGGGTCTTGGTAGCCAAAATCGGTGCTGGTTAAATGCTAGGGAGCGCTGATTGGCACTTAGCTTTTGCCCCTTGCAGGGGACGTAATATGGCTGGGCGGTGCCCCCTGCGCGAGCCCCTCAATGGACTGAATATTCCAATGCTCCTCTGCTTGTTTCGCGCTCTCCCCCCGCTACTGCGCTTCTAATTCCCATGTGGGGGTTGGTCGCTCGTTCGCAATGGTTTTGCTGCACTTATCTGTTGTAAGCGAGGGGCCGGAATGCTGGTTCCATGGGGCCTGGCCCCTCGCGTGATCCCCGTCGGCAGGAGCTCTGCAGGATGCGTCCGTTCCAGTCGGGAGCTTAAGCACAAGCCCCATGCCTTTGTTCTGCGCGCATGCGTGTGCGCGAGCCTCTCCTAACCTGGGAGTGGAAAAGTAGTTCCCGCCCCGGAGGCTGCTGGGAGTTGTGCTCCAGCGAGCCTTCTGCCTGAAAAAGGGACAGAGAAGCCTTCTGTAAGGCTGGAGGCTGTTCCTTTGGGTTTGTTTTGTTTTGTATCTGGTTCCTCTGCGCCCTCGGCCTCTCACGAAGCCCTGACTCCCCCTTACGACTCCCTGTACCCTGACAATGTGTGGTGATGCATAATCCATGGTACCTATGTCGCGGTTTGACATGGCGTCATAAGCAATGTTATGTCTACATTATGGTGTCATCACAAGGCGAGAGGTGGGAGAAGTGTCAGCAAGCGTATACGCGGGTTCTTCAGGCGTCTTGCGTTTCTGCATTACTATAAAAGGGCCTATGTGAAAAATAACAACGATGCACGTCAGTGGGTGTGTCAGTCACCTACGTCATAGCACTGAATATGTTCTTCATGTAGGCTGGTGCGTGAGTGACCAGTGTGCATGGTGGCACGTTTGTTCTTGGCAGTTGGCTAAGTCGTTGTGGTATCTCTAACAATGTGAGTGCTTGAGGCTGTTGTCTTAGTCGAGTTCATCCATGCCGCAGGTGTCAGCTTGAGTTGGGCAGGCTGGTGGACATATCCTTATGTTCTTGAACTAGGGTATTTTGTCATCTGGTAGATAGACAAACTCGTCCCGTGGGGGGTGCCTGGGCAGCGATCCTCTAGGCCATGGTCGCGATGAGATTGGGGGGAGCTTGTTCTCCCATTCTCCCACTTCAGTCCCCCCTCTGGTCGACTTGTCGACCACAAACACATCCTTTTCTTTATTTCCTCTTACTCTCCATACTTTAGTTATTCCACCCAAGTGTCCATAGTGGTTGACATGGTCTTTGAATGACCAGTACATATAAACACAGCTCCCTCCTGGTTTGCAGTATACCCATCTTCCAACATAGCTCCTCGGGTTTCTTGGGTTCTCCAACTTTACAGATGGTGGATCCAAGTGGTTGGTAATGATCTGGTTACGCAGTTTCTCTCTTTCCTTTATTATCACGTCGGTGTGCTGGTCATCATCAGTTGGCATCAAGGGGTGCATGACAACCATTACGATCATTTTGTCTGTAGTGCGTGCTTTCCTGGATTTCCAGAACCTTATTACAATCAATACTGCTACAGCTAATATTATGCATCCAACTATCACTTTCAGTCCATCTGACAGCCATGATGGCATCCATGACCATAACAATGAAAACCAACTAGTATCCTTCTTTACTCCTTTGCTTTCTTCCATCATTTTGGAGTGTATCTGGGCCAGTTGTGATACTGCTTCAGTAAGTGTTCCATTATCTGCATCGTTAGCAGGGATAAATGTGCAACATGATTGTCCTATTTTCACACAAACTCCTCCTTCCATAGCCGTGAGAAGATCCAGTACATATCTGTTTTGTAATGCTACCATTCTTACCGCTCGCAGCTCCTCTTTTATGGCGTTGAATCCGTTTACTGTTCAATTAATCGTCATCATTAGTTCCCATCGGGTGATCTGAAGCCATTTTGCATTTGCATATGCTTGTAGTCCTAGGTGTATTATAGACGAGAAGAACATTGCAGCCCTGCTGAATAATCTATGTTCTGCTGGGATGGAGGTGAGTGCTGTTTCCGATCTTCCCCACAGGTAGTTTCCTGTCAGAGGTTCTCCTTGTCTTTTCATTCTCGGTCGGATGTTATTGTTGTTGTTGTTGTTCTCCCTTCTTGTGATTGTACAGATCTTTTCTTCCTCTTGTTTCCTTCATCCATCTTGGGGAAATTGGCCATGTTCACATGTTTTTGGGGCACTACTAGTGATGGTACATTGATGTGTATCATGGTGCATATTCCATTCCACAATGGAGGCAATGTGTGGTATGCCTTATCTCCGCAGGCCCAATAGTGGTCCATTATTACTGCCGTTCCAGCACCCCCCTCTGGTAGTTCTAACACGCTTCCGCAGTTGGTGTTGTATCCCACCTCCACATCTCTTTTGTGTTGGTAGCATAGTTTGGGTGCCGTCAGCAGTAGTATGCTTATTGGGTCTTCATCCTTCTCCATCCATGTCAGCATGGGTACATATTTATCCCATGTCGTCCAGCATCTGTCGTTGTGTTCCTTTATGGTGGTAACATTTTCTCTTGTTATCATGTTGCTCCCAACCACTCCTATTTCCCATTCATTGTTCATGTATATCTTCCCTGTTATTGTTATCAGTGGCCTTTCCCAACATCCCTGCACACCTGGAACTTCAGTGGCGTACCAATCACATGGCAGGTATTCTAGCGTCACTTTCGTCGTTTCTCCTTTATCGGGGCCACTCGTCATGTATCTGAATGCCTCAGCATGTAAGCTGCTCTTATGGTAACTCAAATATGACTTGAGGAAGTTGTTTTCGTATGGGTATGTGTCCCTTGTTTCCCACTGCATTCTCACCACCGTTCCTTGGAATCGTCCCCTCGTTTGGAATAGTGCCAGATATACTATACATTGCGCTGTCTTTTCCTGTATTTCTGTGGCAACGAATGTCCTTGATGCGCTCATGGCATATGGGATCAACAAGCACACCTAGCAGCTATCCTCTGTTGTCTGCTTACCAATTTGGGTCATGTGCTGGTACCACATGTTGTTTGAGATGTGTGCTGAATCTGTTATGTAATTATCAATACCTTTGTGGTCAGTATATGTGCTGCGTTTAACTCTACCTCCCTTACCCTTAGGGTTGCTAGTACCACCTGATATCATACCTGTTGCAGCCGTGGGAGGGGGCATGTTAGTTTTGGGTGCAGCCACTAAATTGGTAGCATAACTTTTCTGCCATACAGAGGCAGCCAACAGACCAGTGATGACCAACACCCCTATCAGTTTTATTACAAGAGCTAGTCTCACTGGCATTTTGCTCTTACCTTGCTGCAGTCCGGCAGCTTATTCTTGCGACGTTAAAGGTGCCTGCCTGAAAATCCTCAATGTGCTGGTTATTACTGTTAGTTTTTGTTAATTAAGCTCTCCCTATCAAGTAATCGTTCAGTGCACAGGCGAAGAGCTGTTCCCATGCTAATCTTAGTGATCTATCTCTTAGAGCCGGTAAGTGCTCGTGAAGATGGGGAAATGATTGTTCTATGGCCAAAACAAATGCGGTGTAATATACGCGTACCCTTCTTCTTTTTAGGTACTTCGGCCTTCTTATATGATATACAAATTGGTGTGATAGGGCTTCAGGGGTGTTATCATCCGCGTGCAGCATCTACCCCTGGGCAGAGCACATTGTTAGTTACTTTACTTTCTAAACAGTACAATTAAATGCGGTACCTGCAGGTGCGAGAGAAATATAGAGAAAACATACGTGTTTTATGCATGTGTGTGTAACATCCAAGTTTGTTATACAATGTCCTTCAATCGGTGGTGGCCTTGGAGGGGGGGCTGCAGCTGGATTGGGCAGAAGTTTGTTTACTTTGTGATCTCATGACCATGGGGTGGGCTATGGGCAAGCGTCCAACGTCTATGGCAGTGGTTGTGTCTGGGGAATCTGGGGGGTGGTCAAGTGTAGTGACACGATTGTCCTCAGCGGTGGTCGATGTATCCTTCTCTGTAGCCGATGCTGTTGATGTTGTTGGTCTTCCAATGGCCCTGTTGTCAACGCTAGTGCGGGTTTGAAGTTTGTAGAGCTTTACGTCATGTAGGTGATTCCAGGTGCGCTTATCGTGCAGTTTCACTGCTCTGGGAGCCACTTCCTCTACCAAGTGCGGTCCGGTAAAGCGTTGGCTGTTCCACTATCTATTGAAGTTGCAGAGAAGCGCATGGTCGCCTTCCGCAATAGTGCATAGTCCTTCCTTTTCCTGTTCCTTGTTGGTGTCTTCTTCTTGAGAACTCTTCGACCCGCCCCGCGTGCGCTCGAGCTGTTGAGATACAAAGGCGACACTAGTAATCAAAGAAGACACATATTGATACATTTCATCACCAAGAACAGTTGCAGTGTTTTCATGGTCAGTAAATGCTCTTGATGTTGGCGTTAAAGGAAGGCGCATGTGACGTCCCGTCACCGCCTCGTGGGGAGTGAGGTGGTGATCAGACCCTGGCCTGTTCCTCAGCTCAAACAGAGCCAGCGGAAGGCAGTACAACCAGCTCTTTTTAGTTGTCTGCTGAATTTTTGCGATCCCTTCTTTCAATAGGCCGTTCAGGCGTTCACAGATTCCATTGGCCTGCGGGTGGTATGCACATGCAAATGTATGTTTAATACCCAGCAAGGATGTGATGTGTTGAAACATTTCATTAGCAAAGTGTGGGCCGTTGTCCGACCGCAGCACTTCGCAAACACCCCACCCAGGGCAGAACCAAGCCTCCCTAATTCGTGCTGCAATCACTTCCTTTCCTGTATGTGCTGGATGATGGAGCTGGGCCAGGGCGGTGTTCAACAGTGCCAATGGCATGACCACTTTTCCGGTATTATTTTGACGCCACAGTGCATCTGTTGGGGACATCGTACATCCTCTTTTTACCCATAGTTCCTTTTCTGTCATTGGTGCGGCTGCCTGTAATTCCATTATCTGTGTTGCAGGGAGATGAGTGTACCCTTCCTTCATCATCATCTGTCGTGGTCCCCCTCCCGCTCTCTGATTCTGGGGGGGTCCATAATTCACCAAAATATGCTGCATGCTTGCATGTGCGTCTGCTGTTTCATTTCCTTTCGAGATGTAGTCATCTCCATTGGTGTGTGCCGGGCATTTAACCAAAGCTATCTCTTGGGGGTCATTAATTACTTCAATCAATTCTGCTAGCAAGAGGGCATGTTGTACTGGGGTGCCATCAGCTCTTCTAAACCCCCTTCTCTGCCATTTTATCAACCCGGAGTGGACTGTTCATGTGACATATGCACTGTCAGAATATATAGTAACTCTTTTGTCAACACTTTCCTTTAATGCCCAAATCAGTGCAACCAATTCTGCTGCTTGTGCCGAATAATGCTGCGGTAATTGCACGCATTTTACCGGGACATACATCAAATCTTCTGTCATTTTTACAACTGCTGCCCCAGTTCTCCTTATCCCATCACTTTGGTCGATTGTTGACAAACCATCAATGTACGAAATCTCTCCCCCTTAAAGTGCATCCTCCTCTACTTTCCTTGTGCTTGAGTACGTTCCAATAGTCTGTATGCAATCGTGAGCATAATCACCTTCCTCAACAACTTCCGCTATGAATCTGGCTGGGTTTACGATACTGCATCTGACAATTGACAATTCGGGTCTAGATAAGATGATCTCATAACCTGATGCCCTCTGTGTGGTCAGTGTGGACTTAGGCTTGTTCAAAATTGCAAATAGCGCATGCTCTACAAATAATGTGGTAGGGCACCCCATTGTTATCGATGATGATTTCTCCACCGCAAATGCAGCTGCGGCGAGACCCTATTCGCAAGGGAAATGTCCTAGCATAACAGGATCCAAGTGAATGCTGTAGAATGCTATTGGCTTGTATCCCATGCTAGTTTTCTCAGTCAATACTGCTTTCATTACTGCTGAGTCGCAATGTGAACAGATGAAAAATTGCTCTTCGTAATTTGGGGTGGCTAGTACAGGAGCTGTGGATATGGCGTGTTTCAACTCATCAAACGCCTCCTTCATTTCTCTTGTCCATCCCAATGTCTTGTCCCCTTTGTGTGCTTCTCTCAATGCCTCAAGCAGGGGTCCTATGTATGAGCAGTAACTAAAAACCCATGCTCTACAGTAGTTGCATAAGCCCAGGAAATGCTGTAGTTCCTCACAGTTTGTGGTTGTGGCGTGATGGATATGGCTTGTTCTCTTTGTGGTGCAATCTTCCTTCCATGCTGGGATATTAGTTGACCAATGTATAGTATCTGTTCCTGACAGTACTGTAACTTTTCCTTGTCTACCTTGTACCCCTTTTCAGCCAACACTGTCAGCATTTTCACTGAGTCCTCCCTGCACCTCTCTTCAGTTGTGCTGCAAATTATTATGTCATCAACATATTGCAGTACTGTACTTTCCAATTCAATGTTTCCCAAATCCATCTGTATTACTCTGTTGAAAATTGAGGGTGACTCGCAGTACCCTTGTGGTAACCTTGTGTGTTTCCATTTTGTGTTCCTGTATGTGAAGCTTGTCAAGTATTGTGAATCTGGGTGCAGAGGTATTGAGAAAAAGGCATTTTTTAGGTCAATCACGGTGAACCGTGATGCCTCTGCCGGTATTCCACATAGTATTGTGGCTGGGTTCGCTGCTATGGGGTATTCTGCCTCTACAATGTAATTCAAGGGCCTGAGGTCCTGGATGAAACGCCAAAACCCTCCTTTAGCCTTGCGCACTGGGTACACGGCCGTGTTACATGGTGATTCTGATGGTACCAATATGCCATTATTTATCAGGGCCGTTATGGTTTCGTATATGCCCTCATCTGCCTCTTTTGATAGTGGGTATTGCTTCACTCTAGATAGTATTGCACCCTTTTTCAGCTTTATTTTTACTCCTCCAATACTCTTTATGCAGCCCACGTCATAGGGACTAGTGGTCCACAGTGATGCTGGAACCTTAGCCATATCTTCCTCGTAGAATGGTACTGGGGTAGATGCAGGTGCCTCGAGTGCCATAGCCATTTTCAGTGCTACTTGCTTGTACGTTACTCTTAACCAGATGTCTACACTCATCATAAATACCATCTCTCCTTCTCCCCTGTCTTCTGAAAAGAACTCTTCATCAGATACCTGGGTGAGCCTGCATCCCTCAGCCATGGCTATCACTGCTCTCCATGCTCTCCCTTCCCTGTCTTGGGCATGTACTGTGATGTAATCAGCAGTTGCTATGATGCTCTCGATGCTCACCGAAATCACCTTCCCCTCTGGTTCACTAGCTGGTGTCTCAGGCCTGAAGAAATATGCTGCTGGCCTCCTTCAAATCTTTCCTTCTATTCCTGGCATCCATGCAAATGCCATGTCTGTTCCATATTGGAACAGCTCGCCATCCACAGGCTCAGCTCAAGCTACTGTCTGGCCACAGTACGCTTGCGGTATTTGTCGTGCAGTAAGCATGTTTATTCCTGGTGTGGAACAAATTATGCCATTCTCCGTGAAGGAGATTGTCATATTTAACCTGCTCATTATGTCCCTTCCAAGTATGTTCACTGGCGACTCCCTTGAATACAGGAGTGGGACAGACATGTCATAATCTCCTATAGATAAGGAGATGTTATCAGTAAAGGGAACCGACCCTCTAGCCCCAGAAAATCCTTGGGTGTGCATGGCCTCGCCTGACATTGCAAATCTACCCTCCCTTATGCAAGACCTGGTTGCCCCAGTGTCAACAAGGAAGGAGAATTTGTTGTCACCTATCGCTACCTCAATGCGTGGTTCCTCCGCACTATTAGGTGTTATCGACAGGATGGGACACACCAAGGACGTCTGCGGGCTGTCCTATTGTGGGTACAGTGACTGACCGCTTCCTGTGTAAGGGTTGTGTCCCAAGATAGTCACCCTCCCTAACTGTGTTTGTTGCAGCTGTGTATCGATGGGGGTCAATTTATGGTCCTGTATTTGAGTGAGCTGTTGTACTGGTTGTACTTGGTGTTGTTGTGTTATAGCCACCTGCTGCTGCGGTGGTGAGTATGTCTGCAACTGTTGTTGTGGTGATACTTGCTGCTGCGTGTTGCTCTGTTGTGTTCCCTGCAGTTGTTGGTAACCTTGCTGCTCCCTCATAGGCCCTTGTGGTCCTTGTTCCCCCCACACTGGTGGGGTGGGTCTCATTCTACATGTGCGCGACATGTGTCCTATCATTCCACAAACCCAACATACAGGTGGTTCCCTGGCCTGCCATGGGAAACTCCCTGCATTGTCTTGGTACCCTTGTTGCCCGTTGGGGTAGTAACTCCGAAATACTCCCCCTTGCTGTGGTGCAGGTTGGCCATATCCCCTCCCTCTCATCATTCCGCCCGTTCCCCTGGTGTTGTTATAATATCCATTTCCCGGTAGCATGTACCCTCCTCCTGTGGGAGCCATGTATGGTGTGGGTGGTGGCATCTGTTGTATTATAAGTTGTGGTGGTTGTGGTAGTGGTGCTATTTGTAGCTGTGAGGGATCTTGTGCAGCCACTACTTGCGTGGGGTTTGGTGTCATTGTTGTCGGTGTAGCTATTAGTGCTTCTTCCATGGTGTACTTACTTAGTTTTTTCTGCACTAATTTTGCCTCCTCTGCTTTCCTATCTTCTTCCTTTTGTTTCATCTTTTCTTGCCACATCCTACAATGGTGTACTATTGTTAGTTGTATTTCCGGCCAGGCCTTAGCTTCCATTCCCACTATCTTCTTCAGTTGTCTTTGTACTGCCTCCGGAAGCCCTTGTACTAGTATGTGGTAAAAAATTGCCAGTGTCTTGTCCCATTGCTCTCTAGTTTCCATGCGCCACTTCTCCTGAATCTCCTGGATATAATCAACAGGATCTTCATTCTCACGCATCTTGCGTGACGTAATTGCTCCTATATATAATGCATGCCTGCAGTTTGCAAATGACGCCCCGTCATGTGATGTGTTTGTTATTGTAACTCCGGGGAATCCTGCCCTTTTCCAAATGTCGTCTGCCGCGTCCCCCAATATCGATATTAATAGACCCTTCATGTCTCCCACTGCTAGTTTCTGTCCTGCGGTGTGTTTTTCCATCTCGTATATCCATTTCCCCGCTCCTCCGCTTAGTGATGGGAGCCTGCACTTTATATTCTCCTTATCGGCATGCTTCCAAGGGATGTATTGTGGTCTAACCCCTCCCCTCTCCAATAGTGGCATTAAATTGTACCCCATCTGTCCCCCTAGTTGTCGCGGGGTTGAGTCTGTGTACTCCTCCTCTTCCTCTGTGTCAACTAAATCTTCTGCCATATCCATATTACCGCTGCTTGTCGTAGCTTCTCCTTCATTTCTCCCCCTTTTCCTATTGCTTTCTTTGTTTACTGCACGTGTGTGTGTCCGTTCTTCCTGCCTGCGTCCTGGGAGGTCTCTGAGCCTGCCGGCGTATGGGGTGTGTTCAGGAGCAGGTGTGGGTGGGCGTGTTGGGCGTAATGATGCCAGTGGAACTGCACGTGTTTGTCCTCCTGCCACTTCTCTTTCCTGCTCCTCACTTCCCTGCACTTCTTCCTTCTTTTTACATGCCCAGGGTGATTCCCTGTTTGTGCGTGTAATGTACAATTTGTCTAAGCTCTCCCTACCACCGCTTCTTCCTTCTCCCCCCACTCCCTCTTCTTCTTCACTGCAAAATTCATCCAGGAGTGACAACCCCCAATCTGTCCTTTTCCCCCTGATCGCCACCGTTTTTAAGTCTATTAAATCCATTCCTTCCTGTTCTCCTTTACAGTTGCTCCCCTTTGCGCTGATGTTGTAGCTACTTCTGCATTCCGACGCACATATGTTCTTACCCCACTCCCCCTTTCCTCTCTCTATTTTCCTCTTGCTTCTTTTCCACTATTTCACCACCTATTTCCTCTCTTTTCTTTTTCAATTCCTCCATCACCTCACTACTTACCTTCTCTAATATCCTTTCTTCCTCTCTCCTCCTTTCCCATTTCTCTCTTTCTCTCTCCAATATGCTTTCTATTACTCTACCTTCTTCGTAGTTCCTGGTGCTCTCGGAGAGTATTTTCTTCTTCCATACTTCCATTTCCTTTTCTTTCTCTTCTTCCTCTCTTTTTCTGTCACACTGTGCTGCTCGGGATACCCTTTCTGCTATTGCCTTCATTCTCTCCTCTTCCCTCTTCCTTTCTTCAGTTCGCTCCTTCATTCTCTCTAACTCATCCCTACTTTCCTTCCTTTCCCTCCTTCTTCCTCGTGCCTCTTTCTCGAGCTGCTTAATCAGTACACTCCGCTCATCCCTTAATTCAGCCATTCATTCCTCCAACATCTCCTCCTCTTCTTGTGACAGCTCTCCGTCTCTCGGGTTGTTCTCCTCACCTCTTATTCCCATGCTACCCACGTCGTCCTTATTCATTCTCCTCACCACCTCTTTTTCTTCTCCTGTTAATGTCCCCCGCAGCTTTAAGAGCACCTGCGCTGCTACCCACCGTGTCCTATGTTTGGAATGGGTTCTTTGCAGTTCTTCCCTCCCTTTGTGCGCACCTTTGTGCAAGTCGGACCTACCGTGCTTGTCACCTCCTCCCCCCCCCTCGTAGCTACCTGTAGCTGTATATGGTGGTGGGCTGTACGTGGGGTTCGAGTACCCCTCAGCTGCCGTTAGTTGTTGTCTTGCTGCTTCTTGTAGCTCCGTCACAGGATATAACCCACCTTCCTCCTTCTTCACTACCTTCGCTAGGGGCATGTCGTCAGTGCCTTCCTTCTTTACTTCCACTTCATGTACAGTGCCAGGCCTTTCATCCACCTTCCTGTCTCTTCCCGCGCACTGTGCGCTACTGGTCGCCTTTTCCCCGTTTCCTTCTTCCTCCTTAATCTCCTTCCCCTCCTCTGTTTCCTCGCTCCTCTTCCCTTCTGTCGTCCCTTCCACAGTGAACATTCCGGTTGGCCCTGGTCGGGACTCCTGGAACATCCTCCACAAATTAAACACCTCCACGTGATGTGCCAACTTCTTCCCTTTGTATGTGTTGTGTATGTGAGTCAGTAGTGAGTGTTGGACGTATGGGTCAAAACTTCCGTTAGGCGGCCATGGTGTTGCCATTTTGTTGTCTGTCCCTTGTGTCCATTCTATGCTATATTTGATGAGTTTTTCCCTATGGGGTGACAGTGTTTTACAAATATGCTGGAGGGGGGTAGTCAGGGTGTTCCCTCACCCTCCCGATCCCAACCCGTATGACATGGTTACACTGTGTTTTAGCTCCCTTCAGTACAGCTGTCGTTACCTGGCCCCGTAGATTGGGGACGTTCGATCGTCCGCTAAAAGTAAAACAGATGAATATAACAATTACAAATATACAGTCCTTTTCCTCTGTTTGTTTTCTTCCTTGATACCGTTGGTACGGCCCCCTGCGGCCACGGCGCATGAAGCCCCCTGCGGCTGCGTGCCCTGTGTGACGTGCTTGTACAGCCGTCCCACTTTTTCTCCTCCCCTCCTTTTTCCACCTCACTCAGTGTGGCCAGCGCTCTCCGTGCGCGGTCACTTCCCCCTTTCCACCTGTCCCGTATTTGGGGTGGCCGGCCGTCTCTGTGCGCACCCCTCTTTCACCTCCGTCTTACTGCCCTTGTCCTCAGTTTACTTCCCCACCACCCGTCAACAACGCGATGTGGTCAAGGTGTCCTATGAAGGCCCTACAGGTGAAGTCACCAACCTCTTTCAACTACTACCGGTAAGATCTTTACACTTCAAGAGAGCGCGCAATAATTTTTAACTGCTTGTCCCTGTTAACCCCACAGCTGTCCTCTTGTTACGCCCGGAACAAGGTAACCAACAATACACTCCTATAATCGGACTGCGCATGCTGCGTCGCCTCGCGTGTGACACGCCCCTCGCCAGGAGGGCTTAACCAGCCAATTATCTTCCGTACTTGGCAACAATCTGGCTACCTCCTACAGGAAAACGTCATCTATCTATCGTGTTTCACTGCTCGATCAATAGGGATCCTCATCTACTCATTGATCGAAAACGCCAATTTGTAGGAAAGCCACACACACCCCCTCTACAGGTGGCCACGATCTAGACCAATCAGTGTCTACGAGTAACCGCACGTGGTGCCTTCTGGCTCCACCCACCCTTCTTCTGTGACGTGGTAGAAGACGGCCCTCGTGCCTGTCCCATTACCACTCACTTGTCTATCAACACTAATCAATCAAATCTTCGCCACACACCTTAATAACACCTCCCGCCACCCTTATTACAACTCCCCCACCCTCCCTCACAATCTCACATTGCTTTTTGGGTGTGTCATACTCACTAAGTTCTCTTGATGCAGCGCCGCTCGACTGCGTGCACCCCTCCAAGCGGCTCCCCACCTCCCCTCGTCTGGACCACGTCTGGACACTCGCAAACCGCGGGCGGGATACTTCTCAACCGTCTCCCGAGGGCCAATATCCGGATTGCGCTGTCCGGTCTTCTCACAGTTCCGCGATGGTCCTGTAGTCCTCAAAAGGGGGCAGCGGCAGAGGGGGCCGCGCCGCCAGGCCTCCTCGCAACGAGAGGCCTTGGAAAATAAAAAACTGAAAAGGTAGACCTTAAAGAGATCTCAGCAGTGCCTCCAACTTGTCGGGGTGATTATCCCGGGGTCGACTGAGCCATTCGCGGACCTCCGGGCTGGGAGGCCCCAACACCTCCCATGCTTCCCTCAATGAGTATGAGACACACACAAGGAGCAAGGTGGTTCTGCTGTTTATTATAACAACGGCAGGGATGGGTCTTGGATCGTACGCGTCCGTCCAGACTCTCAAACTTAGTGGGGCTCGCAAGCCCTTTTTGCAGCAGTATGACGCGCTACTTGCGTCACCTGGGAAAGTTAGCAAAAAACCTATTGCTACTTCGGATTGGTTCCCCGAGCGATAGGGTTAGTATAGGATACATATAGAGAAGAATATTAGTGGTTAAGGATGAGTCAGGTGGTATACCTGGGCTATCCCTTCTATTAGATACTTGAAAATCGTTACACGAAGACCCCTGATGATTGGCTAATGTTAGTGGCGTCAGTGATGAGTCCCCCCGTGTTCTGATTGGTCCTCTCGCGAGCCCCCAAGCCTGGGACCATCGTCGTTCCCAGCTCGCGGTGTACCTGTCACTAGCAACAATGTGTAACTATGTGTTTGTGCAGACAATGTACGGGTCTGATCATAGGCTTGTGAGCAGGTCATTCCCATCACCGTAGGTGTCCATCTTGCCACTTCACTGTTGCAACCTGTGTCCCAGACGTGGGACCCAGGCGACTTCTGTCTCGTGGGTCAGGCACCTTGTCAGATCGGCTTGGACACGTGTGGAGAGACCATAGCTGGAGCGGAATTCTGCACATTTAAAGTTGTATTTCGATTCTGTGAGCTTGGCTTTTCTTACAGGTGTGACCTTGGCGCCGGCTGGTAGCATACGAGTTGCAACATCGTGCCCTTGGCTATGAGCTCTCGCTGGGCTCGTTCTGCGTGATCAGCACTTGTATTCTTGATCATACAGTCTTCATGATGAGGCTCTTGCTTGCGGCCTGCTCGGGCCTAGTTCTTGGGTGGTGATGCATAATCCACGGTACCTATGTCGCGGTTTGACATGGCGTCCTAAGCAATGTTATGTCCACATTATGGTGTCATCACAAGGTGAGAGGTGGGAGAAGCGTCAGCATGCGTATACGCGAGTTCTTCAGGCGTCTTGCGTTTCTGCATTACTATAAAAGGGCCTATGTGAAAAATAACAATGATGCACGTCAGTGGGTGTGTCAGTCACCTAAGTCATAGCACTGAATATGTTCTTCGTGTAGGCTGGTGCGTGAGTGACCAGTGTGCCTGGTGGCACGTGTGTTCTTGGCAGTTGTGGTATCTCTAACAATGTGAGTGTTTGAAGCTGTTGTCTTAGTCGAGTTCATCCATGGCGCAGGTGTCGGCTTGAGTTGGGCAGGCTGGTGGGCATATTCTTATGTTCTTGAACCAGGGTATTTTGTCATCTGGTAGATAGACAAACTCGTCCCATGGGGGGTGCCTGGGCCGCGATCCTCTAGGCCATGGTCGTGATGAGATTGGGGGGAGCTTGTTCTCCCATTCTCCCACTTCAGACACCCGAGAAAAAACAGAGGATACCAGGGCAGACACCTGAGGAGAGAGAGGATACCAGGGCAGGCCTTTTGAGAAAGAGAGAGAGGATTCGCCTTATTCCTGTGCTTTAATATAGCGGTCAGAAGAAACGTGAACTCAGAGCCCACATAATAGGGGACGACTAGGCTACGACCATGTTTAAAGACGTCGTTAAGGGGGTTTGTTTAAACTCCATGTCGGGGTACATATTAGAAGGCAGAGATATTTGGGTCCAGCTGGTGTTTGTCTAGTCTGTCAAGTGTATGTTATACGTGTTCCATTGTGTGTCACATGTAAGGAGTTTTGTTGTTTTGATGTGTAGAACTGATTAGGGTTTTACGTGATTCTGTAATTGAGAGGGAATCGCACATGAATTGATGCTTTTTGAGTAAATTGGTGATACAAAAATTCTGGAGGGAAAAGATTGGATTGGAGCTTGCGGTATTTGGTGCTCTCTCATAGTGATGAGAGTGTTGAAATTGCATAAAGATATTGTTAAAACAGATTTAAGAATGGAAGACATTACTCCAGTAGCACACTTATGCAAGCAACTGCCGAAACACGCACCCAAGCTTAAGAACAATAGCACCAAGTGGGTTAAAGGTACCGCCCACAAGATGTTTATGACATGGCCACAAAACGGGTCTCTATCAAAAGCCGTCTCACAACCTATGGCAACACTCTTGCACGCCACATGTACAAGCAAGAAGTTAGAGAAGCGCTGTGCTGTTCTCAAATTGTGAAAAAATATAAGAACAAGGAAAGGAGGAAGAGACCCCAGCAGCTTGGATGCTAAATATATGCACTGAGGGGGGTGAGACGCCTACCGCGCCGCCTGCCCTGCCTGAAACAGAAACAGCGGGAAGTAAGCCTGAGGGGCTCTAATCATTAAGAGAGCTAAAGCAGCCACAGGGTTTAGCAACCCCGCTTATGAGTCACCTACATACAGTAGTAACAAAAATCAAGGGAAGGATAAGGACAATAATCTCACATCCCTAGTCCTGAGGGGCAAGGGGAGACGCGATGATGAAGGAAGGGATCAGGCACAGACAAGTGCATCTCTCGATAAGGAGAGAGACGGAAAGAAGTGGAAAGGAAGTGAAGACAGAACTGGTGAGATAGCATTTGCAAAAGACGAATGGATGGGAGGACAAATCTCATTGAAACTCGATGGGAAAGGAAGTGATGATGTGAGACCTAAAGAGAGGTCAGATGAGGCACAGAGAAAGAGAAAGAGAAGGAGTTAAGGGACGGAAGGCTAAGAAGGAAAGATAGGCTGAGGCGAGAACAGCTATATCGCGAAGAGCAAGAAAAGCCGCTCGATCGCAAACAGAGAAGCAGCTTATGAACAAGAGAGACAGAAACAGCAAAAGTTAGGAGAAAAGCAAAGGGTACGTAAAAGAAGGATAAGGAGACAAAGGGATGAGGAAGTTCGAAGGACAGATGAACGTAGAAATGAAGGGAAAAAGGAAGAAGATAGGGTGAGAGAAGAGGCGAGGAAGCGCAAAAGGACTGGATGCAGAAATAAATAAATAAATAAGGAAAGTATGAACATGATTGGTTATCTTGAATAAAACATTTAATAAGAGAAGAATGAAGAAAGGGAACAATTGGGTAAATGAATAAAAGAATAAGGGATAAACTCAAAAGCATAAAATGGACAAAAAAGCAAAAACCAGAAAACAAATAGCACTTATGAGGTTTCCTAGCCAACAGCAAAAAGGAGCGTTGGGCAACAAAAGGCATCAGAGACCATGAAGACCAAAAAAAGGAGTATGGCTAACAAAATATTGGGTCAATTAAACAAAGGAAAATCACACAAGCCATTTTAAGGAAATATAGTGAGGTAAGTAAAAAAAAACCTTTGAGTGCCTGTAATGATTTTGATTTATTTTACAGATAAAAGTTATGGACCTTTTGCATGGAAGCACGAGAAATGTCTGCATGGCCTTAAAATTAGGGAGAAAAAGAAAAAGGTAAGTACTAGTTCATGCTAAAAGGGTGAGGATCCAGGTGAGTAACAGGAAAAAGGTAGCAAGAGACACAATGTCTTCAAGTGTTAGCTGTTTTTCCCAAGATAGGTATAATCAGGTGTGGAAAGGGTAGAAAATAGATGACAACATGGCCACTTCAGACAACCACAGAAAACAGAACTAAAATTGAGTAATTATTTACGTGTTTATAATGTCAAAAAAGATTGTTGTGATAGGGGTATGCAATCGTTAGAAGAGGCAAACATTTTTGGTTGCGTTAGAAAGTAGAGGCACGTAGTAAGAATTGGTGCATTAGTCCTGGAAAACAGGAGTAGGCTAGATTAAGTTAGGCAGGGACAGTGTGCAGAGAAACCCCTCTGTTTTATCCCCATAGGACGAACACAAAGCACAAGCAAAGGCCATGCTCCAACCAATGACAAGAAAAGAATAGGAAAAATGGCTGCTGAGCTGAGGAAGAATGTGCAGCTAACCAGCAAGAATGTGCAGCTAAACTGAGCAAAGAACCAAGCCTAAACTAAGTATCCCGCGGGATAGTTGGAAAATAGTTGTTTATGTGCACCAACGAATAGGGGAGAATGATCCAGAGAGTATTTTTTTTGGTGGCAGGAAAGGATGAAATGGGTTGATGTTGGGAAGAAAACCTGACCCCTTGCCAGTGCTCGAATGACTTTTGTCTCTATTTTGACTTCCCACAGACGACGGGGATCCCCAAGGACGTTTCTCTCATCTGCTACGGACGTGCCTAGAAGACCAACCAAGGAGAAGACGTCTTTCTTTAATTGATTTTGTCTCCTTAGGGTTGCATGTGCCACCTGTAAGGGGAAAAATGTGTCCCATGTAAGACCGTTTGTATGTTATTGAAAACAAAATCTGATTGTAGCCGGCTGACACAGAGATAGGAATGGGGGGTATTTTGGTTGTAATGTGAAAATGACCCACAAAAAGGCAATATTTAAATGAAAATGTTTTGCAGCTTTGTCTAGGAGGCAGTGGTGTCAAATAAGAGGGAATATCTCACAATTTCTAGGGAATAAGGTATAAGAGCCAATGCGAAAAGGAGAGGTTAAGGAAACGGGTTGGTAGGAAATGTGTTAAATAGAAGAGACATATTTAATTTACAAAAGAAACTCATTCCGTTTTATATCACAGGTATGCGTCGAGGGACCTGTATGCCTTGGGAAATTAACGTTCAACCGCGTGAGGAAAGAGGGAGGTCATAGAGAAACCCAGTGAAAGCCTGATGCTGAATTGTGTCTGCAAAAAGACTCCCCCCAACCCTGCGTCCCCATGCTGAAACGTCCCCTCTTTTGGACTCATTGAACAATGAACCCTTTTGAAAGAGAGACACTCTGGTAAAATTGAACTTCTTGTGAAAAGAAAAAAAAAACAATGGACTCCTGGTCTAAGCATCAAAAGAACCTGGGAGACCGACTGTGAAAACAGCTCAAAGGAAAGGACAAAGGCGACAGGACAAAGACTGTCCACCAAAGCCAAACTAAAGACGAGTAATGTGGAAGATACGGAAGAAGGAAGAGTGTGGAAAAGAGGGAAAGACACAGCGAGAACAATATTTTTATGCATGGGCAGAAAAGAAGATCAAGGAGAGATTGTATATTGTTGGGGTGGGAGTTGCAGACAAGGTATGGCATACGAAGAGACAATGGGCTAATGGGTTACCTCAAAGCTTGACCAAACCTCTCGAGTCTCACAATGGCTGTGAAATTATCTAAGGCATACAGTTAGTTTAAAGCAAAAGATTACAGAAAGTGGGGCTTAGATGGAAGAAGATGACACACACTTGTGTTGTTTAAAGAATAACAATACGGTAGTATGCAACAAATTGGAAGATTGTGATAAGATGTGTTTAGATAAGTAATTAAGGAGAGTATACACGGATGTGGTTAAACGTTATTGTTTTACAAACAAAGAACTTTAAAGACGTGGAAATGTACTAGAGGAGTTGAAATAAAGATAGGGAATCAACAACTGAATGCAGTGGGGGGCAGCCCCCCCACTTAAAACTAAGCAGAGAAATTCGTATGGACTAATTCGGTGTTGTAATTATGTAAAAATGGTATTCATAATTTTAGTATATACTAGTAGTCAAAAGGGCGTCATGTTTATAAGGTAAAAAATGTCTTTATCAATATGTGGTAAAGTGACAAGGCACAGAATGGATAATAAGGTTTTCTGTACACAGACAGAAAAGAGCTCTAACCAATGCCTTTTACTGAAAATGCATGTAACTGAAAATGTGGCTAAAATGAGTAAAATGAAGTAATAGTTCAGAGCGTGTATTATGAGGTAATTATCAAGTGAAACATTCAAGGCTACCATGTTGTCAGAATTTAGGCAAATGTGCTGAATCCAGACAACTAATTGGGCCTTGCCTGGAAATGTATCTGAAGGTTTCAGCTGCATTAACCATACTTGGGCAGGGCACCGAGAAATACTAAGATTGTGTGCCAGATTGTATTTCATTTTTGAAGGTTTAGTTCAATTAAAAAATAATTGCCCGGTGAGCGACTGCTTAACGATGAGTTTGCCTTGACTTGTGTAGGGAGAGTGGGGGCAAGATGCTCCCTCTGAGAGCTATAAGAGGGAGCTCAGTTTTGAGCCTGGTGTGGTAAAGCCCGTGTACTTGACCACGATGCTGTGTGTGCTCTATGCCAGCATTGCATGAAATAAAACTTGATGAACTTTACAGTCTCTTTACCAAATCCTTGAGTTGTCCCTATTTATTGGTGTAGGAGTATGTGATCCAGCACCCCACCCACCTCAAGGTGCATCTATCTTGTCTTAAGGTACTCGAGCATGAGCTCTGATCCCATGGGCCCGTCAGAGGTCACTCTGCCCTCCAGTACACTGGTATTGTCTGGTGTGAAGGACCACCAAGCATGTGTATGTATGTACATTGCATGTACCTGTGTGTTGTGGAGGGTGATTATGGTTGTACCCTTTAGCAGTGTACTTCATGGCCATATTTTTTGTACCAAACACACATTGGTGCAGTACCCTGATGTGTTCTATGTCTCCTTATCCGCAGTTGCGTTGGAAGAAGAGGGTACAGAAAGTGCTGTGGAACAAGGCAGCAGTGATGCCTCCACCGGGCAGAGACGCAAGGCCCAGTCACGCCCCCCGGACATAACATCATCGGGGAGCGAAGAGGCTGGTGCAGCGTCTCAACCATCGGCCAGAGCTGCTGTGGGGAGGTCCAAAATGGCAAAGGTGGACGTGGACTCCTCGGCAGCAGGGGGACAGGTGAGCAGACACAGGGGCCATCCACTGCGTTAGACGCTAAGGAGGCATCCATGTTGGCGGGGGAGGAGGAGGAGGGGGCCGTATTAGCCCAGTCCATGGAGCCTGGCGGGGCTGGTGAGGTGGGTGTGACTGCTGCAGTCCTGAGTCAGGGGCATGAGGCTGTGTAGATCACTGTGTCGGTACCTGTGCAAAATCCTGGCCCTGGTTCAGCGTCTGCAGCAGTATGCACCTGCCGGCATGTCCCAGGCTGGACCCATCCGCAGGTGTTGGTTGTTTCCACCCAGACCGACACCCAAATTCCTGCGGATGTTGCCATTTGGGACAGAGTGGTACCCCTACTCTTGGAGGCAAGAGTCACCATGGCCAGGGTGGAGATTACATTGCGTCGGGAAGCGAGGTGGGCTGATATCCTCGGGGGCACTTGCAAGGAGTGGGAGGGGATGGAGAGGTCCATGCTGGAGTCCCTGCAAGCCCTCGAGGAGGGAGCAGAGGCCTGCCTCGGGAAAGTGGACGCAGTGTTCGGTGATGACCTGGCCGAGACATTGAGTGACATTGGTGACAAGGAGCACTAGCCTGCTGCCTGTGTACATAGTTTTGTAGATATAAGTTTCCTTTCATTTTTCATTATTATTTGGAGCTTGGATCACGGACATTACTCCATTTTTTTGTACATAGTTCTGTTGGTGTAAGTTTGCTTTTTTTTTGGAGTGGACTCTGGACTATCCTCCATGTTTTCTTGTACATAGTTTTTTGGTATGTGTGAGGTTTTGTTTGTAGTTTCATTGATTTTTAAGTGTAAATATTTTTATACACATGGACATTTTTCTTTTTCTATTTTTACATGGACATCTTTTAAGATTATGATTTATGATTTTATTTACAGTATGTATGGTTGAAATACAACTGTTGAATATATACATTTTTTACTCTCACAGTCATTTTCAGTCACAGTTATTTTTGCAGTGTGCCTGTTTGGTAGTCCATTTAGTAGCCCTGATCCTGCCCATTGGTAGTCATGTGTGTGGTTGCTTGCATGCATGTGTTATGTTCAGGGTTTATTTGTGTGGTGAGTATACACATGGAGCGGACAGGTGGTGGTTTGTGAAGTGGGATTTTGTGTGTGCTCAGACAAATGGCTTTTCCTTTCACATGTGCAGCATCACTGTGTATTTGCCCTCACTGTGTTTTTGAGTGAGGTGGGTGGGGTGACTGTGGGAGTGTTACATGTTCAGGAAATTTGCACATGATTTGCTTGATGCTGTGTAACACACAGGTGGTGCTTTGCCCTTGACCAGCATGTGTTGTTACAGTTATCATCATCTCTGGTGTTGGTCAACCTCTTGCACTGGGATACACTATTGGCATTTTATTGTATTTACACATTGGCTGCCCATTGCAGCTGTCTCGGTCCTTCACACATGGGCATACCAGTGATGTGTTTATTAGAGATTCTCTTCTAGCAATAGTAGCTCAGTGAAGCTCAGGCTGTGGGACACTTGGCAGTGTTTGTTCATGTGGCACAAATTGAAGGTGGTTTGGATTCTGTCATTGGTGAACAATTTGTTGCAGGGTATTGATGCTATGACATTGTTACATGGTCAGCAAGGCCTCACTTTGACATGAACTTGTTTCATGTGTATGTTGGGAGATGGTTGCGGACTGTAATACTGTTTGGCCATCTGCCACAGTCATGGATGTGGCCCGGGGTAATGCATTAATTTGGTTTTGCAGGATACATGTTCCAGTGGATAGTGTGTAAGGTGCACAACACACAATCGATGGGGTGATGATATGTCACTATGTCAGGGTACATCATGCAGGTGATGTCCCATGTGGTCGGGGCTGCCTGCAGGGTGGGGTAATTGGTGATGGGGGCTGGGGTATCCCAATCCCATGTGGAGGGGGCTGCCTGCAGGGTGGGGTCATGGGTGATGGGACTGGGGTATCCCATGTGGACGGGGCTGCTGCAGGGTGGGGTCATGGGTGATGGGGGCTGGGGTGGTGGTGTCCCGTCTGAAGTGGGCTGCCTCAGGATGGTGTCACGGGTGATGGGGGCTGGGGTGGTGGTGTCCCATGTGGAGAAGGCTGCCTGCAGGGTGGCGTCACAGGTGATGTGACTGGGGTGGTGGTGTCCCATGTGGAGGGGGCTGCCTGCAGGGTGGCGTCACGGGTGAGAGGGGCTGGGGTATCCCTAGTGGAGGGGGCTGCCTGCAGGGTGGGGTCACGGGTGGTGGGGGCTGGGGTATCCCATGTGGAGGGGGCTGCCTGCAGGGTGGGGTCATGGGTAATGTGGGCTGGGGTATCTCATGTGGAGGGGTGTGCCTGTAGGGTGGTGTCACGGGTGATGGGGGCTGGGGTGGTGGTGTCCCATCTGAAGGGGGCTGCCTGCAGGGTGGTGTCACAGGTGATGGGTGCGAGGGTATCCCATGTGGAGGGGGCTACCTACAGGGTGGGGTCAAGGGTGATGGGGGCTCGGGTATCCCATGTGGAGGGGGCTGCCTGCAGGGTGGCATCACAACTGATGGGAACTGGGGTGTTGCTGTCCGATCTAAAGGGGGCTGCCTGCGGGGTGGTGTCATGGGTGATGGGGGCTGGGGTATCCCATGTTGAGGGGGCTGCCTGCAGGTTGGGGTCATGGGTGATGGGTGCTGGGGTATCCCATGTGGAGGGGGCTGCCTGCAGGGCGGCACCACAGGTGATGGGGACTGGGGTATCCCATGTGGAGGGGGCTGTCTGCAGGGTGGTGTCCCTTCTGAAGGGGTCTGCCTGCAGGGTGGTGTCACAGGTGATGGGGGCTGGGGTATTACATGTGGAGGGGGCTGCCTGCAGGGTGGGGTCCTGTCTGAAGGGGGCTGCCTGCACGGTGGTGTCAGGAGTGATGGGGTCTGGGGTATCCCGTCTGAAGGGGGCTGCCTGCAGGGTGGTGTCACGGGTGATGGGGGCTGGGGTATCCTGTCTGAAGGTGGCTGCTGGCAGGGTGGTGTCACGGGTGATGGGGGCTGGGGTATCCCATGTGGAGGGGCCTGCCTGCAGGATGGTTTCACGGGTGATGGAGGGCTGTGGTATCCCATGTGGAGGGGGCTGCCTGCAGGGTGGAGTCACGGGTGAGGGGGGCTGGGATATCCCATGTGGAGGGGGCTGGCTGCAGTGTGGGGTCACGGGTGATGGGGTATGGGGTATCCCATATGGAGGAGGCTGCCTCCAGGATGGCATCATGAGTGATGGGGGCTGGAGTATCCCATGTGGAGGGGGCTGCCTGCAGAGTGGTGTCCCACCTGAAGGGGGCTGCTTGCAGGGTGGTGTCACGGGTGAAGGGGGCTGGGGTATCCAATGTGGAGGGGGCAGCCTGCAGGGTGGGGTCACGGGTGATGGGGGCTGGGGTATCCCATGTGGAAGGGGCTGCCTGGAGGGTGGGGTCAAGGGGGGATGGGGCTGGAGTATCCATGTGGAGGGGGCTGCCTGCAGGGTGGAGTCACGGGTGATGGGGGCCAGAGTGGTGGTGTCCCATCTGAAGGGTGCTGCCTGCAGGATGGCATCATGAGTGATGGGGGCTGGAGTATCCCATGTGGAGGGGGTTGCCTGCAGAGTGGTGTCCCACCTGAAGGGGCTGCTTGCAGGGTGGTGTCACGGGTGAAGGGGGTTAGGTTATCCCATGTGGAGAGGGCTGCCTGCAGGGTGGGGTCACAGGTGATGGGGGCTAGGGTATCCCTAGTGGAGGGGGCTGCCTGCAGGGTGGGGTCACGGGTGGTGGGGGCTGGGGTATCCCATGTGGAGGGGGCTGCCTGCAGGGTGGGTCATGGGTGATGTGGGCTGGGGTATCTCATGTGGAGGGGTGTGCCTGCAGGGTGGTGTCACGGGTGATGGGGGCTGGGGTGGTGGTGTCCCATCTGAAGGGGGCTGCCTGCAGGGTGGTGTCACAGGTGATGGGGGCTGGGGTATCCCATGTGGAGGGGGCTGCCTACAGGGTGGGGTCAAGGGTGATGAGGGCTCGGGTATCCCATGTGGAAGGGGCTGCTTGTAGGGTGGCATCACAAGTGATGGGGACTGGGGTGTTGCTGTCCAATCTAAAGGGGGCTGCCTGCAGGGTGGTGACATGGGTGATGGGGGCTGGGGTATCCCATGTTGAGGGGGCTGCCTGCAGGGTGGGGTCATGGGTGATGGGTGATGGGTGATGGGCGCTGGGGTATCCCATGTGGAGGGGGCTACCTGCAGGGTGGCACCACAGGTGATGGGGGCTGGGGTATCCCATGTGGAGGGCGCTGTCTGCAGGTTGGTGTCCCTTCTGAAGGGGTCTGCCTGCAGGGTGGTGTCACAGGTGATGGGGGCTGGGGTATTCCATGTGGAGGGGGCTGCCTGCAGGGTGGGGACCCGTCTGAAGGGGGCTGCCTGCAGGGTGGTGTCAGGGGTGATGGGGTCTGGGGTATCCCATCTGAAGGGGGCTACCTGCAGGGTGGTGTCACGGGTGATGGGGGCTGGGGTATCCTGTCTGAAGGTGGCTGCCAGCAGGGTGGTGTCACCGGTGATGGGGGCTGGGGTATCCCATGTCGAGGGGGCTGCCTGCAGGATGGTTTCACGGGTGATGGAGGGCTGTGGTATCCCATGTGGAGGGGGCTGCCTGCAGGATGGAGTCACGGGTGAGGGTTGCTGGGGTATCCCATGTGGAGGGGGCTGGCTGCAGTGTGGGGTCACGGGTGATAGGGTATGGGGTATCCTATGTGGACGGGGCTGCCTGCTGGATGGCATCATGAGTGATGGGGACTAAAGTATCCCATGTGGAGGGGGCTGCCTGCAGAGTGGTGTCCCACCTGAAGGGGGCTGCTTGCAGGGTGGTGTCACGGGTGAAGGGGGCTGGGGTATCCCATGTGGAGGGGGAAGCCTGCAGGGTGGGGTCATGGGTGATGGGGGCTGGGGTATCTCATGTGGAAGGGGCTGCCTGGAGGGTGGGGTCAAGGGGGGATGGGGCTGGAGTATCCCATGTGGAGGGGGCTGCCTGCAGAGTGGTGTCCCACCTGAAGGGGGCTGGTTGCAGGGTGGTGTCACGGGTGAAGGGGGCTGGGGTATCCCATGTGGAGGGGGCAGCCTGCAGGGTGGGGTCACGGGTGATGGGGGCTGGGGTATCCCATGTGGAAGGGGCTGCGTGGAGGGTGGGGTCAAGGGGGGATAGGGCTGGAGTAAACCATGTGGAGGGGGCTGCCTGCAGGCTGGAGTCACGGGTGATGGGGGCCAGTTGTCACGGGAGGATAGCTCAACGGCAACATGCTTGCCTTGGAAGCAAGATGACACGGTGCAACATGGGTTCGATCCCCGGGTCCGCGCTTAGAAACCTCTGGGTATTAAGCACGTTATAAATAACCTATCCTATCCTATCCTATCAGGGTGGTGGTGTCCCATCTGAAGGGGGCTGCCTGCAGGGTGGTTTCATGGGTGATGGGGGCTGGGGTATCGTGTCTGAAGGGGACTGCCTGCAGGGTGGTGTCATGGGTGATGAGTGCTGGGGTATCCCATGTGGAGGGGGCTTGCAGGGTGGTGTCACGGGTGATGGGGCTGGGGTATCCCATGTGGAGGGGGCTGCCTTCAGGGTGGGTTCATGGGTGATGGGTGCTGGGGTATCCCATGTGGAGTGGGCTGCATGCAGGGTCATGTCACGGGTGATGGGGGCTGCGGTGGTGGTGTGCTGTCTGAAGGGGGCTGTCTGCAGGGTGGGGTCACGGGTGATGGGGGCTGAGATATCCCATGTGGGAGGGCATGTGTTTTCTAAGGGGGGGCGCATGGGGTTTGCAGGGTGTTTTCGCGCGTTTACGCTGGAGTGCGGTCGGGGATTGCGAGGTGTTTTCATGCGATTACGCTGGGATGCGGCCGGAGATTGTGAGGTGTTTTTTTGCGTGATTACACTGGGGTGCGGACGAGGATCGCGGGGTGGTTTCGCGCGATTACGCTGGGATGCGGCCGGGGATTGCAAGGTGTTTTTTCCCGTGATTACACTGGGGTGCGGACGGGGATCGCAGGGTGTTTTCGCGTGATTGGGCTGGGGTGCGGCCGGGGATCGCGGAGTGTTTTCACGCGAGTTTGCTAGATGGGCTGTATGCTGGCCCTGGCATGGTGCGGAGGATTGCACTGTGTTAGGCATTTCACTTGCTTTTTACTGTGCGTGGGCGTGTTGGGGCCGTTACTCACGCAGTTTGCTGTAACTTGCGCCATAGCTACTGATGCCTCAGGAAATCCATGAATATGTGTACCACGCAAAGATTTCTCTGCGCCACGGCTGGCACAGACTCCTTCTCTGCGCGCGTCCCTTGCGCCTTTTCTGCGTCAGATTCTATGAATCTGGCCCTAAGTGTTTTGGACACTCCCATCTGTCTTAACCAGCATAGTCAATGCGGAGGAACTGTAGGAGTTGTAGTACAAAACATCTAGAAAGCTGCAGATTGCAGACCACCGTCCTAGAACCTTACTTTGTTGAGCTAGGTTAGTCTTCTAATTTAGTTAAAGGCCATGCTGCAAAGACCCTAAAAACACCTTTTGCTAACTCAGACACTTAAAAAAAAGACTGTGCAGTGTGCCATGGTATACTATTAGAAGCAAACATAGACAGACAGTGTAGACTAGTGGGCCACTAGCCAAAGGGCAAAGAGCAGTGGAACCTGAGGATGCTGGCCATGGACTTAGGCTATGGCTAGTGGGATCTGGTTAGGTAGTAGGGAGGAAGGCATGGGTCTCGGCCAAAGGCCATAGCCAATAGCCTTTTCTTTTTTCAAATCATTGGAACAGCAAGTACAGTGGCCGAAGGCCGCGGCAAGTGGTCCCCAAAGAATGTACAGAATAACAAAACCCTTCACATTCAGTGAACAAAGTTTAGTTAAGAGATAGTTACAGTTATCTGTTTTATTGCAACAAAACCCTTGAAATTCAGCGGGTGGGGGAATTGATGAGAAAATATGCTGTCTTTGTTGGTGCTAGCTCGTGAAGGCGAGCGTCCCCAGATAGCACGATCCTCCCCACAATGAGAGACAATAATGGACTCTCCCAAGATGGGAATAAGGCTAAGACAAAGTGCGGGTGAGCTTAATGGGAGTTTATATAAGTCAGAATAGGGCAAACTCCGAGAGCGCTCTGTCTGACAATAGCAAAGACAGGCGTATATATTTACAAAATGCGCCATAAGAACCTACACACTATAGGGGGCACAAGTTCGTGGGGATTGGGTGGCGACGACTAACTATAGGTGCAGCTGTGATGTGGTTTGCTGTGGTTGGTGGACGTCACTGGTTACCCACGTGGGCCGGGCCGGGCCGGGTGGTGGTGTTGTGCCAGCCGTGACCAGTGTCAGTGATGAACGTCTTTCTTGGCTTTCTGCCCTAAGGCCACGCACACCGCATTCATTCAATATTGCAATATTATCTTCCCCGGTAGTAAATCTTCCAATAGGTTATTCTACGGGTTAATGCAACACAGGAGGAATGCACCTAGAGTGGGGTCTTATGGTGATACATCAATACATGGTTACCATCGTCCTGTTGACCGGGTATCATAGGTCGCGAGGTTGGGTCTCAGGGCAAGGGACGAGCTGTCCAAGTTATCATGTCCCGTTAGAAGTCATTATGAATGTGTTCCTACAGTGTTGCTATAATATTGGGTGTCCTAATTTTACAGGGGCCATTAACCTAGGCTGAGCTGGTGGGTCGTGGAGCCTAAGAAAGGGCGCCTTCGGGCCTGCGTTTATGGCCGGGGTTTACTGCTGGGCTGTAAATAATTCAGGTGGGTGGCCGCGGCCCTGGGAGCTGCGGGGGAACGTGAATGTTTGAAGCGGCTCCAGCCGAATTGGGGGAGGTGAAGCAGAGCAGCACAGGCCTCTGCTTTCCGCCTGGCAGGCTTCAATGGGGAGGAAGGGGGAATGGCCTTGGATATGCCCACCATGGTATTTTCCTCGTGCGTTGCAGATTATTTGAAAGAGGCATAAGCATTCATATAATGTACAACAATCATTGAGTCTTTTCAAATCTTATGTTTTCTACATTGTTAGTGCCTTTTACATGGCCATTTCAAATGCGTTACCTATACCCATTTTGCAATTAATAACTATATGCTAAGTATTTAACAACCACAACATTTTGTTACATTTCTATACATGCACGGTAAGCGAGGTAGTAGTAAGGTTGGCGGAGCACACAGGAACAACTGGCCATTGAGACTGATGGCAGTGACACATGGTGAGCTTGGACATTCAAATACATATTGTGCATGTTCGTGCACCATTTACATGAGCTCCCAATGGGGTTCAATGTGTCTTCCTTTGCACTCTAGCACCATTAGTTCAGTTATGGCATGGGACCTTGGGGTGCGTTCCTCGCGACGAAACATATAACATGAAAACCTCGGGATACTTTTACCATTTGCGCATAGCTACGGGGATGTGGGTACTTCAACCAGAATGCCATGTAAACACACATTCTGCCCTCTTCCTGGAGGTTACATGTTTCGATCAAAAAAGGTCCTGGAGAGTAGAGTTTTGTCACGGGCAGGTTACATATTAGTATTTGGGGTCTCTACCTATGTCGGGGCCCGTGTTACAGTTCTTTTCCACCCTGGCCCTGCTGGCCGGGTCATGCTGAGGGCAGTGATACACTGCGGAAGGTGAATGTTAAAGTGTTTGCATCTAGCACTAGCTCATGTCCGTCTGCTCGTGGGAACGGGCTCTCAGCAGATCTGCCAGGGAGCTGCGGCCGCAGGGACAAGTGAGACTCTCCAAGGGTGGGGGCCGCGCTGCGGTGCACAGGGCTCATGCCATTTTGATTTCACAAAATGGTTTCTAGGGCCTAGCTTAATACAGCATGCTTGGTCAATGTCTTCAGCCAGTGGTCCACCCGCCACCTGGGCCCTGGTGGCAGGGGGAACCCCCGATGAGCCATGGACTTCACAAGGGGGAGAGGCTGCAGGGAGGGGGGTCTCTTGGACCAATCCTCCCATACATTTCCCCCCTTTCGTTACTTAAGTAACGAATACTGTAACTCCCTCAACCTCTTGCGTTCTTCTTCCTCAGCTACAGCCTCATCCCATGCAGGGGTGCCTTTTATGGGCATCCATGCCCTACACACTCCTCGCAGGCTTTCTCCCCTCCTAGCATACTCGTCCGGGGTGCAGGTCAGATAGATACAACCTTCATCCTCTTACAAATCCACCCACACCTCCTCATACCATTCAAGTATACGGGGCTCTTTAATTGTAGTACATGGTACATGGGCACCATCTGGAATCTTGGTGTGTTTTCTGTTCCTGTTTGTACCTCTACTTCCTGCATATGTTGTATCGTACCGCAAGCGTTGCCCATTGTCACCATCATCATTGCACCGTTTGGTACTGCGTTTGCACAACATCGAAGGCCCACCTGGCACATACAAAAAATAAAAAGGAGGAACACTACTGTTGGCATCAAAAATTTAACAGTCATTCCCAGCCATGATGGGACCCAGGAGAAGATGTTGTCAAACCATGTGCTTGCTTCTGCCCCACCTTCCATTTTCATTCTTTCTCCTAGGTTATGTACGGCTTCGATCACGTGGGATAAGGAACCATTAACTGCGTCTTCAGAAGGTACGAAAGTGCAGCAGGCACTTCCAATTTTTCGGCAAACACCTCCGTCCATCGCTGTTAACAGGTCTAAGATATACCTATTTTGCATGGTCATTAGTCATTAGTCGCAGTGCTTGCAGTTCCACTTTTATTACGTTAAATCCTTCTTCAGTGTCATTTGCCAGCTGGATCAGCTCCCAGCGTGTAATTTGGAGCCATTTTGCATTTGCTCGTGCCTGGATGCTAGGGATGAGTGAGGCAAAGAAAGTCTCTGCAGAGCTGAATAATCGATATCTGTCCGGGATCTGTGCCAGTAACTCTGAGGATGCTTTTGATATGTAGTTCGATGATCGTCTGTTTCGTGACAGCATCTCCCCCTTATTACCGGAAGACAGGACATATACTTGTGATTCTGCAGTTGGTTGGGCCTCATTCTGCTGAGGGGTCTCTCGCATTTTCTTGCTCCCATCAATGTGGCTTTCCGACATCACCATTAGTGCGGAATGTAGGGTGGCCAATGAGCAGCTGCCACTCCAGGATTGTGGGAGTTGCAGGTATGCCTGGTTGCCACATACCAAATAAGTGTCCATGAGGGCCGCTGTTCCTTTTCTCATATCCGGGATGGTGAGGGTCTTGTTGCAATTTTTGTTTACCCCCATGATAGCTTTCCCGTCTCCCTTGAAACACAGTTCATAGTTTATTTATTTCTGTAGCTTAAAGGGCTTTTCAATGGCCGTCACCCAAGTCAATTTTGAGATGTGCTCCTTCCATACTGGTGTGCATGTTTTCTCTATCCACTGCAGTTTCTCTGGTGCCACACCTCGCAGCGCTTCAGCTTTGCACATTATTTCTTCATTTTTCCACTTATTTTCTGAAAATAATGTCCCTTGTATTATAAAGAATGGTTCTTCCAAACATATCACTCCTTCCGCTTTCGGATAACAGGTCTTCTCATTGAGCAGCATTTTAAAAGTTACCTCGTGTGCCTGGAAGGTGTTCTTAATTCTGCACAACGTGAGATGAAGGAGACATTGGGCATCCACAATAGGAAACTCTTTTGGCAGCAATACTTTGGGTGTACCTGAAGCATGGGGAATGAGGGAGCAGACATAACAGCTCTCATTTGTTGTTTTCTTAGCAGTTGCACTCATGTCTGCATACCATTTATTTGTCAGGTGGGGGTGTCGTGGGTCTTCCATCTTGTCGAGTCCCAACCCGTAATACTCGTCGTATTTCCTCCTTCCCGCCTCCCTTTTCCCCCTATTATTTCTAAGATATCTCCCAGTTTCATGGGCGAGGAGCAGTGTAGGACCCCCTTTCTCCCCTCCGCCCCCCTTTCTCCATTCATTGTATAATGCTTTGTATCTCACTGTCATCTCTTCATTCTCTTTCTTTATACTATCAAGCAGTGTGTTTTCTGTTTTGGGGGTGGGCACGCTGGTGGGTGTGTTGTACAGCCATGATATAACAGAAGGGCTGCGATCATTTAAACTGTGGGCATTGTAATCAGTTGTGTTGTTTCGCATTTTTTCCTGCAGTCTTTCATTTGGCGAGGTAGAAACATTGGGCAGTGTCGTGTAATATCCCCATACCAGTTTAGATCCGTCCCACACCAAAAAATCACCTTCTTTAGTATTTACAGTTGTGGTTTGATTTGTTACATTAATCCCGTTATTCCCTCCCCCCTCGTTCATCTCGATAGAGATGAACGCTATAAACCAATAAGTAACCAAGCCAAACAGTATTGTAAAAAATAATGTAATGCATACAGGCAACCCACACTCATACGAATATCTACATCTTTCAGCTAAAACTTCTCTATATCTAACCAATCTATTCGTTGCAGGCTGCCCATTTGTTGCCATGGTAGTTCCTGTTTGAGATATAAAAGTGCATTAAGTGCGTGCATGTAAACATTTTTGTTGGCACTGTATGTACCAGGAGGTCATAAAAGGGAGATGGGTGGGGTGGGGAAGAGGGGGGGTGCACAGAGAAGGGAGCAGACAATACATATTTTTTACACCGTTATTTTCACTTAAACACATTTTATTTTTCATTTATCTCGATCAATAACCTGTAATAGAATTCTTTCGTTAACAGTTTTATCTATCAGTTACACTCCTCCATTCATTTGTTCACGTTCACTCATCATTTTCATTACTTTTGTTTGCTGTTGTCTGTGCCTCCCCGTCCACCTCTTCCTGTACACTATTATATGCTTTTCGCACATTTGTCAATTGTATCCAATATTTGAGCCCTTTTACCTTTACAGCTGTGGGTGTGCAAAATACTACTTCGTACGGCCCATGGAACCTTGGGGCATTCCACCGGCGCACAAAGCTCCGGACATAAATGAACTCTCCTGGCATTAATTGTACCTGTGTTTCAAGTTCCGCAAGGTATCCCGTTGTGTTCCCTTCTTCCCTTGTGAATGGTGGTGAGAGCTGCCTTGAGATTGCACGCGATGCCCTAGTTAGCTTCTTCAGGTATTCTGTGAATTTGTCTCCCAATATGGTGGCACTTCTGTAAGCATCTGAGTGTTGGCGTAGTGGGGAATGTGCTGTGTGCATCCGTCTCCCTGTCACAATTTCGTGCGGGGACAGATGGTGATCCTTGCTCGGCTGATTCCTCAGCTCAAAGAGTGCAAGGGGTAAGCAGTAGATCCAGTTTTTCTTCAACAAAAAACATAATTTAGACAATCTCCCTTTTAACAGACCGTTCATCTTTTTCGACAACGCCGTTACTTTGAGGATGATAAATCGAGCACAGTTTATGCTTTATTCCCAATAACGCGGTCACTTCTTTGAAGAGCTCTTTCACAAAATGAGTGTCGTTGTCTGAGCGAATTACATCGCAAATTCCCCAGCGCAGGAACACTTCCCTTACTAGGAACTTTGCAGCGCTCTTAGCATCAGGTCGCGCACATGGGCCCTCTTCCACCCACCTAGAAAATGGACATACAACCACTATCATGTAGCGTGCCCCATTACACTTCTCCCCCATGTCTGCATAATCAATGTGCAGTTCTCTGAAGGTCCCTGTTGGTTTTGGAATTGTCCCTCTGAGCGTCCATAGGGTCATCCCAGAGTTATATATTTGGCACGTTGTGCACTCCATTGTCAATCTAGATATGTGTTCCTGGAGACATGGCACGAACCAGTCTTCCTGTATCTCTGCTGCAATGTGTTGTTTAGTATTATGCGCTGGAAAGTGTAATTGCTGAAATGCTATCTCTAACAGTTTGATGGGCATTACTACTTTTCCTGAGTTATTTTGGCGCCACAATAAGTCTGTTGCCGATTGGCTGCACCCCCTTTTTTCCCACACCATCTTTTCATCATAACCGGCACCTTCCTGCAGCTCTAGTATTTGTGATGTGGGCATGGCATTGTATCCTTCTGGAAGCTCTTTGTTCGTCTTGTGCTGCAATAGGTACTCTCCTGATCCATGTCTTTCAAAATACAAAGCCTCCTTGGCAGCAGCGTCTGCTGCCGCGTTCCCCAAAGATACAACGTCCGTGTTGGACGTATGTGCTTGGCACTTCACTATTGCTACCACTGTTGGATCTTTTAGGGCCTCAATCAATTCCTTCAACAGTTCAGCATGTTGCACTGGGGTCCCATCTGCCCTTCGAAACCCTCTCCGCCCCCACCGGGCTAGACCTCCGTGTACAGTTGTCGTCATGTAGGCTGAATCTGTGTATATTGTTACTGCACATCCTTTAGCTGCATGTAATGCTTCTATTACGGCGATACATTCTGCTGCTTGGGCTGAGAAATGGGACGGAAGGCGATACTGTACTAGTACTTCATACTCACCTTCTTCTAGCCTCACTACTGCTAGTCCCACATGTTTCTCCCCTGTGTCCATGTCAATCGACGCTGACCCATCCACAAAGTACACCTCTCCCTGGCTCAGGGCATTTTCACACACCACCGTGCCCTCCCCCGTTTCCCCTGTGTATGTTGCGCAATTGTGTTCTTGCATGTCCTCTAGTGTGCATTGTTCTGTGATGAATGTTGCCGGGTTTACTGTCCTGCACCTTACCACGTGAATATTGGCGCTCGACAATATTATCTCATAGGCAGTTGCTCGCTGTGTGGTCAGTGTGCTTTTTGATCTTTCAAGTATTGCAAATAATGAGTGTTCCACAAACAACGTGACAGGTCTAAGGATACCACTGATCCTGGTGCTATGTCTGGGCGTACTATTGGGCGGAAGATAAATTCTGCGGGTATTCTCTACTCTAACTTTTTTAGCTCGGGAACTACTTGGGTCAGTGTTTTTAAACCTTCGATGAACATTCTTTCGTCCACTGGCATGCCGCGTATTTCCTGTGCTGTTGCCCGAGCCTGCACCACCAGCATTACGCGTAATGGGCATATTCCTGGGGTTGAGCACACTATCCCTCTTTCTGTAAATGATATTGTCATGTTAAGCTTGCTAAGAAGGTCCCTTCCGAGCAGGTTTATTGGCGATTGTTCATAATACAGTAAGGGTGTCTTTACCGTTTTACCCCCCACTGCCACATCCAAATCTTCTGTGTAAGGAACTTCAATTACAACCCCTGCGTCTCTAACTTCCGGTCAGATAACAGAAACCGGCCCTCACGGATACATGATTTCTCGGCTCCCGAATCCACCATGAATATGAACTACTTGTCTCCTATCTGCGCCCCTACCAATGGTTCCTCTGCTGCATCGTAGGTGGTAGATAGAACAGGACACGCAAGTGTTCTCTGTGGGCTGTCCTATGCTGGTTGTCTCGTTGTCCCCCCTGGCTGAATTGGCTTCCTGAAACTACTGACACACCACTATAGGGGGCTGGGGCTGGTGCTCCATTGGCATTCATTGCAAAAGGGTTGCCTGGGGTGTAGTGCATAGTATCGTTGTTTTGTGGGTGATTCTGTGTTCTGTAATGATGTGCTTGCCTTTGCTCTGGGTACCCCTGTTCTTGTTCCCTCTGTTGTTGTCCCATTGGAAGACCATATGGGCTTCCCAGGTGAGGGTTACCATAGTGTTCCATCTCTGTAAATCCGTTGTTTGATCTATTCCTGCACTCTCTGGAAAAGTGCCCCCACCTCCCGCAGTTCCAACAGCTTCCCTGCGCACCTCTGGGACCTTGCCATCCATTTCCTCTGTTTCCCCTGTACCCTTGTCCACCCCCTCTGCGACCCCTGTACCCACCTCGTCCCCCTCGAGGGGCCCAATCTTGCCACTGCGGACCTCCACTCTGCTCCTGCTCGTTCCACTGTCGTTGCCCTGCTCCTGCCCAATTCGTTGCCATCCTCCCCTGTATTGCTACCAGCCCCTCATCCTCTTCTTCTTCCTCTCGCTGGGTGGGAGCACGGCTACTGCTGCAGCGACCTTCACCAGTTTTGTTTGTACTAACTTTGCCTCGTCTGGCAATCTTTTTTGCGCTATCTCCTTTTCCCTCTCTTTTATTCGTTTACAGTGGTGAACTATTATGCTCTGCATTTTGGGCCACCCTTTTGCTTCAATACCTGCAATTTTGTCAAGTACCTTTTGTACCTCTTAAGGGAGCCCTCTCTTTATTATAAAGTAAAATAATTATGTTGATTGATACCAGGGCGTGCCCGTTTCCGCTCTCCACATCTCCTGGACCCGAAAAATGGAATCCATAGCATCTTCCCCATCATTCATTGTACATTGCATTACTGACTGCAAATCTGGGGTGTCTGGGAATGTCTCTCTTAATGCATCCCACACCCTTGCACTTCCTGTGTTAAAAGAGGCACCATCATGGCGATCGCAGTCTAACGTTACTCCTGGGAAGCCAGCCTTTACCCATATTCTGTCAGCTTGATCCCGACTGCTGATACTAGCAGACTTTTCACATCACCTATTGTTAGAGGTACCCCGGCTGTGTGTTTCTCAAATGCATATATCCACTTGCTTGCCCCACCTGATAGTGGTGGTAGTAGCTTTAACAGATTGGCCTTGTCCATCTGAGCCCAGGGTATGTAATTTGGCCTCCCTCCTCCCCTGTGTATTAGTGGGAGTTGTTGTCTTATCTGTACTCACCTTCATTCAGTTCTTTCCTAGTGGCACCATTTTCCCCAACCTATTCCTTAGTCGTCCTGTCCACTCTTCTTCCATGGTTCTCCCTGGACACGTGCCATCCACCCCCTCACTTCCTCCTCCCATTGCCATGCTTAATCTTTCACTCTCCTCTAAGTCCTCTTCTATATCACACAATAGCTCCTCTCTACCACCTGTGGTCCTTATCTCATGGTCAGTATGCTCCTCCCTCTCCTCCAGTTCAATTATTCGGGCTGGTTCTTCTTGTATCCTAAACAATATCTCCCCCTTCTTCCACCCTTCCTCAATGGTTTTATCATGACTCTGTGCTCTTGATGTCAGCTCTGACCTAGCAGCATTAGTCGCAGTCTGTTCACATATTCTTTTTATCCTCGAGAGCTCGTCTTTTGCTACAGAGAGCCTGGACTCTAGGTCTTCTGTTAGTTTCTCTATGTTCACTATTGGTGTACTTACCTGGTCGCGCTCTCTATGACTCACATACGGGGGCGGTGCTGTTGGCCCTCGAGTCGTAGTGACTGTTGTTGGGGGTACATATGTTGGGTCACTGTATCCTTCTGCGGGCACTGGCTTATTTAGTATTGGGTACAACCTAGTTACCTCTACTGGTGACTCCCCTTCTGGCACCACCTTGTCGTCTTTTGGTATCAGCAATGGATTGTCAGTGGTAGATGGCAGATCAGTACCTAACTCCCTTTTCTTGGGCGGGGGTACTTCTTCAAACAATCTCCATAGGTCTAATATTTCTCTCCTATTATGTAACTGCTTCCCCTTGTATTTTAAACAAATGCATGTAGCTACCATATCTAGGACACTCTTGTCAAACGATCCCCCTTCTGGCCATATTTGGGGTAACCCTTCCCCCTTTAGCTCTGTAATCCACTGATCGTGATATTTCTTAATACGTTCAGCATACCCAGGTATATTCTTACAAATATGGGCTAATGGTGTTTCTGCCCCCATAGTTCGTGGGTGCTCGATACGGATGTATATCTATATATATCTTTATATAGATGTATCACCAGATATATCTTAAGTATTTGTGTATCACTGCGTGTGGGGACCTGCGTGTTTCCGCCACCTGAACAATATAAGAATGGCCGCGCACAGCCTCTATTCTGTATACTTTAGGGGGCACATACAAAAGCAAACCACCCTTCGTACACCACCAATATCTTCAGCAGATGTACCCAAAAATAAAAAAAAATCATAAAAACAGTCACTTTACTGCATTGCGCTCTTTCTTGTAAAATTTCTTCTGGTCACACTTACCATGACCACACCATGATTATGCACTTATGACCACTTTTACACATTCATCATGACAAATATGTTCCGGCACATATGATGCGTACACACCCATAGGCAACACTCTGTTCACAGCTCAATTTGTAATCCCTTTCCTCCCTTGCTAACTGTCCCTTTCTTTCTTAATCTGATATCAATTCGTCTTGTAGTTTTGATATAAACTCGTCTTTCTACTTAGATTATCTTTTTTTTTTTTTTTTCGTACTAACCCTGTTTTTTTCCCCGTAAACCCAGAGAGAAGAATAGAAAGAATAGCAGTCACTAATGTATTCACTGTGTCTTCCTTTACCAGACACCTTTATCTCATTTTCCACTTCTTCATGTATTCCCAGTACTAGTCAAGATAGCACTATGCGGCGCCGCCTTCTACCCGCTCGCGGAGCTAGGTTCCCGACTCTTTATCTCTTTTCACCTCTTGATCCTAATGGCCATATGCAAAGAAAAAGTAAAGAAAGCCTAGAGTGGTTCTTAGTAGTCCCAAAGTGTCCCCTTTCAAACAACCTTGTTCCCTGTCCTGTTTACCTCCCCCGCTCCCTTTATGGTCGCTCGTACTTAATACTCACGTGCACGTCTTGAACCGAGAGTCTCCGAACTGGGTCCGTCCAGGCAGTGTTGCCGTACGCTCAACGGTCAGCCCCGGCTCCGGCGAGCGGTACTCAAAGGGGATTTTTCAACCGGGATCCCGTACCCTCTCTCTGTTGAGTGCGCACTTCTGAGCGTACCGGTCGCCGTTGGCAGGCAGCCTTCCGGAGCCGGCGCACCGTGCGTATCCCTTTTCGACCTGAGATTTTCGTGCCAAAGGTTACCCAGGTGGGCCGGGCAGGTCAGCTGGGCTCATCCGGGCGGTGTTGTTGTGCCAGCCGTGACCAGTGTCAGTGATGAACGTCTTTCTTGGCTTTCTGCCCTAAGGCCACCCACACCGCATTCATTCAATATTGCAATATTATCTTCCCCGGTAAATCTTCCAATAGGTTATTCTACGGGTTAATGCAACACAGGAGGAATGCACCTAGAGTGGGGTCTTTTGGTGATACATCAATACATGGTTACCATCGTCCTGTTGACCGGGTATCATAGGTCGCGAGGTTGCGTCTCAGGGCAAGGGACGAGCTGTCCAAGTTATCATGTCCCGTTAGAAGTCATTATGAATGTGTTCCTACAGTGTTGCTATAATATTGGGTGTCCTAATTTTACAGGGGCCATTAACCTGGGGTGAGCTGGTGGGTCGTGGAGCCTAAGAAAGGGCGCCTTCGGGCCTGCGTTTATGGCCGGGATTTACTGCTGGACTGTAAATAATTCAGGTGGCTGGCCGCGGCCCTGGGAGCTGCGGGGGAACGTGAATGTTTGAAGCGGCTCCAGCTGAATTGGGGGAGGTGAAGCAGAGCAGCACAGGCCTCTGCTTTCCGTCTGGCAGGCTTCAATGGGGAGGAAGGGGGAATGGCCTTGGATATGCCCACAATGGTATTTTCCTTGTGCGTTGCAGATTATGTGAAAGAGGCATAAACATTCATATAATGTACAACACTCATTGAGTCTTTTCAAATCTTATGTTTTCTACATTGTTAGTGCTTTTACATGGCCATTTCAAATGCGTTACCTATACCCATTTTGCAATTAATAACTATATGTTAAGTATTTAACAACCACAACATTTTGTTACATTTCTATACATGCACGGTAAGCGAGGTAGTAGTAAGGTTGGCGGAGCACGCAGGAACAACTGGCCAATGAGACTGATGGCAGTGGCACATGGTGAGCTTGGACATTGAAATACATATTGTGCATTTTCGTGCACCGTTTACATGAGCTCCGAATGGGGTTGAATGTGTCTTCCTTTGCACTCTAGCAGCATTAGTTCAGTTATGGCATGGGACCTTGGGGTGCATTCCTTGCAGCGAAACATATAACATGAAAACCCCGGGATACTTTTACCATTTGCGCATAGCTACGGGGATGTGGGTACTTCAACCAGAATGCCATGTAAACACACATTCTGCCCTCTTCCTGGAGGTTACATGTTTCGATCAAAAAAGGTCCTGGAGAGTAGAGTTTCATCACGGGCAGGTTACATATTAGTATTTAGGGTCTCTACCTATGTCGGGGGACCGTGTTACAGTTCTTTTCCACCCTGGCCCTGCTGGCCGGGTCATGCTGAGGGCAGTGATACACTGCGGAAGGTGAATGTTACAGTGTTTGCATCTAGCACTAGCTCATGTCCGTCTGCTCGTGGGAACGGGCTCTCAGCGGATCTGCCTGGGAGCTGCGGCCGCAGGGACAAGTGACACTCTCCAAGGGTGGGGGCTGCGCTGCGGTGCACAGGGCTCATGCCATTTTGATTTCACAAAATGGTTTTAAGGGCCTAGCTTAATACAGCATGTTTGGTCAATGTCTTCAGACAGTGGTCCACTCGCCACCTGGGCCCTGGTGGCAGGTGGAACCCCCGACGAGCCATGGACTTCACAAGGGGGAGAGGCTGCAGGGGAGGGGGGTCTCTTGGACCAATCCTCCCATACACTCGTAAAAGGCAACTCAGCAGCAGTGAAAATCACAGAGCTCTCAAACTTTTCACACTGTGCATGAAAGCCATTCAGTCCTCTTTCTTTTTGGATGTCTGGGACTTGTAGTTTTGTCTTTTCCATTTTAAATCTAGGACTAGAATTTCAAGAATTCCAAGAAGTTAACAAGACTGGGTGACTTTATCACTCAGGGATGGGGGAAACATGAGAGCTCTCACTAATATGCCCATGGCCTTCCATTACAGTGGAACAGGCAGCAGGATTTGCTATTGTCTCCATCTCCTCTGATGAAAATCCATGTCGAAATGGGCAGTTCACCTGCAGCGGCAGGCAGGCCTGGCTGTAGGGCCTTTCAGCTATTTCAATTTAAATTGGCCGCCACAATTGGGGGGGGGAAGGGTTATGACTCTTAGAATACATCTTAAAATCTTTAATCAAGTGCTTATATAGGGATTCGACTTCCCTGCTGGATGTCTCTTTTGTTCTGTTGCACAGAGGTCACTAAATCTGTCCTGTCATAATGAACAGCTCTTCAGCCCCTGCCTTAATCACTTTATCCGATGTTGCCACAGAAAGAAGCCGTAAGGTGGGGCTGATTCCTAAAGAAGCATTCGTTTTCACAGTGTAAAGACTGTGTCGCTTTACGTGTACATTTGCTGGTCAATGGCAAGCATCTCCAAACAGAATTCAATAATCACAGCCTTGTTTCCCCCTGCTTTCAGTTCTTTGGTGTGGGGCAGTGAACATGCTTGAAGGCGCATGAATTTCAAGGTGGCTGATGTTACGCAACCTCACGGATAAAACCAGGGAAATGACTCACTGCCATGTGTATCAGAAAACATATTCTCTATTATAATCTATGCATCACACCAGAGATGTTGCTAGGTCTGGAAAAGTTCCGGGGCTATGCTCATTTTGGGACTGTCAGGACTGGGGGCTAGCTAGCCTTTTTGGTTGCAACCCCTGAGCTTCTATCCAGGGCTACAACCAAAAGACCGGGGGCTATAGCCCCCTCAGCCCACCCCTAGTAACGCCTCTGCATCACACAGCTTTCTCCCCTCAAGGAAGTCATTTACCAATATTGTCTTGCACTTCCCATTCCTCGTGGTATATTGATTGTGTGATGAGTTATGTGCTTCGAGGATACACAACAGCACCAACTCAAACTGTGTGGGCCTCACAAGCGTATTTACCATTTTCTGCTGCCCTTTTGCATTTGAAAACCTGAAACTATACTAGATCTGTGTATTTTGATTGTTAACATATGCAAGCAGGTTTTACCAGCTGTTCGCAAGGGGCCTCAAAACATCATGTTGAAATGGACTGTCACGCATCTTTTGCTGACCAAAGTCGCAGGGGCTTTAAAGGCTCTCGGTTTTATGGTATTCAATTTTACATCATTTATGTCTGTATATATCATAATTTCTTTTATTTTTTTATTTAGTGTATTACAAACTTTTTTAAAAAAATTAATAAAGCAAATATGAATTCCAGTCCCCTGGATATATCATATTTATTTTTAGCCCTTTTCTCTGTATGTATCCACATGTATTATTTGTCATATAAAAACATCATTTACAACATTATTTTTCCACATTTATTCGAATAAAAAAATGCATTTATTAAAAAACACATGCAGATAAGCATGGAACTGACATTAATGTCAGTTCCATTTTTACCACACTAACAAATAGTTGCCCCTGTGATTGCTGCTGATTTAAGACATATATTGTCAGAGCTTTAATACTATTTTTCATACACCCTTCACACTCTCTGTGCTGCCAGTCTGCACTGTGAATGGCTTGCACTGCTTGATTGACAGCACAGAGGAACTAGCAGAAAGACCTGCTTTTCGTTTTTTCTATGATTATGAATAAATAGACAGAAACCAGATTGATTTCCCTTTGTATTTATGTGAAAAAATCAGTAAACACGGAAAACAGAGAGCCTTATAAAATGTTCATGATTTCTTTGTCAACTCCTCCCTTGTGGAAAGGTCCAATCACTGGAGCAAGGATATGCAAAGCCTGAGGTTTACTGCTGTTAAAATCAAAAGCGCTCAGATGTTCTTGACTCCTGCTGGCCTGGATGGGATGGCATCGGTTGCACGCATTTCGAAACACTTAGCAATGGCAAGAACCATTATCCTCTTCCTCTGCGTCATTTCCGGTAAGAGCCTAGGATTTCAACTTCCCTCTCCCCTTCACAGATGTCCCTGCCAATTCTGCTGGGTGAAGACCATCGAAAATTGGTTTATGGAATTTTGGGAGAATACACGAGATGCTTGACTGCCCAGGTGGCTGATGGGGCTGATGAAGACACAGTCGTCAGTGATGATGATCATGTTAAACAACCTTTCTTTTTTGTGGTAAATACTTCATCAATGTTGAGGAACAGATTGCTTCAAATGAAAGGATTCAGAAGAGCCAAAATGTCATGATGATGAAGCGTGTCCCAGACCCCTAACTTGATCGAATGACCAATGAGTTTTCTGTGGAGAGCAGCTGCCTATTGAGCAGTGTTATGGTCTAGAACGCGGGAGTCATCTGACCTATTCTCCACCTTCTAGAAAGACCTGCATCAGAATTACTGAGTGTCATAGCATTTGCCAGGGCTAGGGGTTGTGCAGAAGGTATTTCAGGCTTTCCTGATTGAGTAAAGTGTTATTCCCCCACGTCAGCATTCTCTTTTTTGTCTTAATGGTGGTGACTCTTAAATCCGAGCTAGATAGTTTGCTGTAAAATGCTTTTTACTTAGATAACTGATGCCAGGTATCTGTGGAGGTGATTGCAATGGCAGGTTTCACAGTAGGTGAAACCTGTGCATGTTTCTGGGGTGCTCCCCTAAGTTAAACCCTAGTAAGTGTGCCAGGTTGACAGAGTAATGTGGGACACATAAAGTTTGGGGAACGTTTCTTGTGATGCTTCCTGATGCCTTCTGTCTTCTTAGCTGCCCAGTCTTCTGTAATGATGGTCCAATCTGGCTCGGAGTCGAAGCTCCCAGGACAGTCCCTTCGAATCGATTGCCTGTGTTCTGGCTTTGACATCAATGGCTACTGGATGTCCTGGCTTCGCCAGTTTCCGCAAGGTCAAATGGAGTGGATTGCAAACTTGGGGTCCAAAGCGAGTGGCGGATGGCACGCAGAGAACCTCAAAGGGAGATTTGTGGCATCAAAGAATTATGTCACCAACACCTACAACTTGCAGATCAATGAGCTTGCTGCGGCAGACACCGGCACGTACTACTGCACCCGTGGACACTACTACAACCCCACAGTGATGGCAGCGCCACCCGTGGACTGGCGAAAACCCGTGGAGCATTACAACGACACAATCCTTTAATCAGCGTAATCCTATTTGGGGTTTGAGCTCTGTTGAGCAGCTCATGTGGCATGCCCCCGGCCCTCCCTAACAGGAAACTAAATGCAGGTTTGTGAGCAGTGAACTACATCTCCTAGCACTTCCCTTTTAGCAGCCATCGCTTATTACAGTGAATGTAATGTATAGTATATATTGGACGTTCACTGCAGGAGAGTATCCAGCGTGGCTGGAGTGGGGGAGGTGGCGGAACTATGGAAAAAGTCCTGATTATTTTGATCAGGGAAATTGGATTCTCCCACTGTGTGTTCAGAAAAGGGGCAAGATCGAACTACCCACTTAATGGGCTTCCATGCCCGCTCCAACAAAACCACTACATCTAGAGCAGTTGCGGCTGGCGAATTTGTAAAAGGAAGTGGTATCAGTGATTTTCCTGAATCCAACCGAGTGAGAACATGTGAAGCTTACCAGCAAGGTTTTGGCCAGTGTTTCCCCTTACACATAAAAAAAAAATAATGGGTTGAAAACGTGCACTTCACAGAGACAATTTCAGAAAGAATTGTTATCAATGTAGCATGTACACTGTGCTCTGCAGGGGACACATGAACAACTCCCATAGAGGTCAGGTCCCCAACATTACAAAGGAACATCTTGTAATATGTGTTGATGCAATCCGTCCCCAAAATGAAACCAGGAGGCCTCGCTCCCCAATACGTGCCAGCATTCTCCCACTTTCAAACAAGCTATCCCTACACCAGGTCTGTTCCCCTTTCATGCCTTTTGTGTCTGAAGAAAGTCATGAGGCTGGGGTTCACAATCCGCGCCAGCACTCACCCTGTAGAACACATTTTCATGCATGCTACTAGTGCCAGAAAAAGGCCTGTCTCAACAATATATGCTTGCCATGCCCACCTTTCATGCTGTTAGTGCCCAAATGAAATCCTGCAGTCTGTCGCGAAATATGCCCACACTGACCCCAGTCCTGCAGTACCCACAAACTGAACATGTGGTCCTTATTTTCACACACAGACATATGCAGACAAACACATTCACACAACCACACGTTCAAATATTCTTTAAACATGGCTTTTTTCGTTGTTATGAGTCTAAAAGCGAGAAATTGTGGTTACTTCTCACATGATATGATATGATATGGCATTTATCACGCGCCTATACACAAGTGTTTCAATTCGGGACGAGGCAAGGGAGGGGAACAGAGGGAAGACAGAGACAACAATCTTACTGGGGCAGGTGACACTGAGATTGTGCAAGTGCAGGGGAAAACGTAATATCTCCTTAAACTATATAGATTTAATCTATAAAAGCATTTCTCTTGCATTACTCACTTTAATTTTCTTGGTATCAGGCAGATCTGGGAGGTGACTGAAGGGGTGGGGGGTGTCTTTCATTTGCAAATGTCCCATCACTTTTCCAGTTGACTAAACAGTCATGCGTGGGAAAGACCCCGCTAACTCCTGAAACCAAAGCCTTTTACATCAGTAATTGAGACAGCTCTGTTAAGGTGCCTTTTGTCATCTGCATTTTGGCCTGTTTATTGTGGTCCTGAATGCGAGCTGGTACCCCTGGCAGGCACCCTTTAAAGCAGCTGGCTATCATACTTGGGACCATTCATCAATCCCTTCTCATAAAGAGCAATATATGCATGACCACTGATGTTAACCCTTGCAAATAGTGACCAAAACAGCAGAGGGAAAACGAACACTGACAGCTCGGGGGGATTCACCAGTCTAGAGTGCAGCTCTAGGGAGCTTGCATGGAACCAAGATGCTAACTTTTTCAATTAATATTTGCAGTAAACTGTAAACGTGCACATGCTGAAGAACCAACATTTCTTCTAAGTTCATAGGATGTGTGCGGGTCAGTTCCCCCCAAAAAGCAATAAGTAAATGAATAATAGCATTGGAGAACTAGGTGCGTTGGTGGTGGTGTGAATGGTTTTGGGCCTGGCACTTCACAAAAAAAGTGCTTTCCAGCAACACAATCTTGACATCATAGCAGCAAATCGTGCATTGGTGTGTTGCCGTACACTCACTGCAAACACATCTGTATGTTTGATTTTGCACAGAAACGTTTCCCAGATTATAATGCGTGCATGTGCCGCTTGCTCAAAATGGGATGGGCGGCGGCATCCATTAAGATAAACTGTTGCCCATTCCCAGGGCCCTGCTATAGAAGTGTGAAACAAGAGCCTTGCAGGAAGCAGAGAATGCGTGGCCAGGAAATTTCCTCCCAGTCGCAAGCCCCTCCAGATGAGGAAGCAACTGGGAAAAAAGTCCCGGTCCGATCCAAGGTATCCCGTTTTTTAACTCTGTGGAGCACTGTAGGGTGACACACTTGCCCCCAGTTGCCTCCACTGTGGACACGCTACTGGTTTACTGGCAACAATCGGACATTACAACATATTGGGCATCATTACAAGTACAGCAGTGTGGTAAAAAAGTGGCGGCCATTCTTTAACCGCTGATATTTTAGGCAGTAAGCAAATTACTGCAGTCTTTACCGTACAGCAGAGGCGTAGTCAGGGATGTCTAACAAGTGGGGCCTGAAGCTAATGTAGTTAGGACCACTACAGTGACATTAACATATGTAAATGGCCACACAGCGCTGCCGAGTGGGCATTTATAAATTATGGGCGGGCCTTGCCCGCTCAGTGCCCACTCTATCTCTAGAGGCAGGTCAGGAGAGGTGTAAACAAAATTCCACTTCATCCCACAGTTCACTTCTCCTATGGGCCAGTACCTGCACCTTTCCATTACTTCTCACCCTTAGCCCGTCCTCTAACCTCAAAGCCCCCACCCCACCTTTCCCAACCTCTGCTCCACCTCATGACAGCAACATCCTCCAGCAACAGCAGCCCCGAAGCCCCCTCCCGTGAGCGGAGGATAGCACAGGGGCAACGTGCTGGTCTTGGAAGATATGTTGGGTGAAAACTTAATAAGAAAAAGAACTTTGCTAGAGTATGGCCACAGAAAGGGTGAATTTCATACCAGCATTAGCTGTCTTAATGGAATTCAACCATATCTGCTATGGAGTACGCTAAAAAAGGACAGATGGTTGATCACGAGGGCAAGGTTTGATTGCCTTCGGCTGCAAGGTAACACCCATAATTGGAAGGGTTTTCCAGACACAGCGGGTTGCCCAGTCTGTGGACACTGTAGAGAGGATCTCTCTCATTTGCTGTTCTTCTGTACTGGGTATGTTGGTATTCGTAAACTGACACTGATTCCAGCTCTTAAGAAGACATTGATCCGCACACATAGGGCTGCTCTTGTGTTCTTTTTGAGTGCCGAAACTGTATATACAGCATGGGCTCTTTTGACGTTCTTGAAAAGAGCAATGTATTTCAGAAACAGTATTCTAAAACTGCAAGGAGGTGAAGGTCTGTAATAAAGCCTAATAGCACCAGTAATGGGACAAAGGTTACTGTATTGCTTTTTGTATGATCCCTTACTCAACTATTTTTTTTTTTTAAATAGCCTTTGATGAGTTAACCATCTGATAATTAATTGTATCTGTATGTTGTCCGTGGAAATGTATATTGACTTTAGTTTTATGAATTGTAATTTTAAGAATTTGTATTTTGGATTTGTGCAATAATGTTTTGATTTGTCGTTTAATGGTTGTTTTATACATCCGAATAAATTTGTTTTGATTTGATTTGATATTGTGAGCAAGCTAAGAAAAAAGAATCCTTGAAACACATTATGGTCGAGTGTCCAGCTCTGATGAATCAAAGAATCACACATTTCAAAACAGCATTGAAGGAGTTCTGTGAGCCCACGCCTGATCTTTTATGGCTCATGATCCATTCAGGTTTCCTTGCAAATTTGCGAATCAGGGCCATCGAATTTTTGAAGGGCCTTAAGTTAAAAGAAAACTGATCCTTGATTCAATTGACGACTGTATATGACATAAATGACGACATATGACCCCAGCTGGCATTGAGCATTATAAGATCCGAAGTGTAGGTAATCAACAAATTGATTGACAGACACTTGGGTCGGAATTATCTATTTTTCATGTTTGTAATCTGTTGTGTAATTTGCGTTTTATTGGCTATTTTACTCCTTTGCTAGTTCATCCTAATTTTAAACAATGTTTTTTCTTTTAATTATTTTAAGTGTTTATTGAAATTAAACAAAAATGTATTTTTCTTTTACTTTTTTCTAATTTTATGTATGAATAATGTGTATATATTGTCAAGTTGACAAAGTTCAGCTAAATCAATAAAATAAAAAAAATAAAAAGTAAAAGAATAGACACTGAGATTTCTCTACCCAATCCTGCGACTCATATAAAAAAGATAATGCAGGCACTTAGTGCCCTTGAATTGAATGACTTATATGGAGCTTCTTCAAGTAGGGGCCCTCATTTCTTTTTCAGTTTAATTCATTTGTTGAACTTGCCATGTAATCAAGAAATGCTGTGCTATTGTCAAACCTCAGAGTTGTAACCATACCTCTTGGTCTGTATTTGCTCACTGGAGATATGGGCCAACTTCCCTTTCACAGGCCTCCCACTGATCCCCACTGACCTCCACCTATGGCGCTGCACTTAGGCAGAGTTTTGTTGCGACCGTGGTTCATGAAACCAGCTTTTCCAAGAGGGTTGTGCTCACCACCATGTCTTCGAGGTCCTTTTCTTTAGCTACCCCTCGTGTCTGATTACACAGGGGATCTGCTGGGAATAATTCTAGATCTTCCAGAGATGGTGAGTGGTCCATTTGTTTATTCCATTCCAAGATGGTGGGCTCTGTTCTCCAACATTGTGAGCTCCCAATCCATGATGGCCATTTCAAAATCTTCTGTCTTCCTTTCACTTCCATGTCACTCTTCACTATATAAGAAGCCTGGTGCATCTCAGTGCATTATGTCTTACTCATGTAATTTGCATCACCCTCTTGCACTATTATACCGTTTGTTAGCTTTACTAGCTTAGAAAACGGTTAGGTACATGGTTTCCTTTTCTGTGTTTTTTCTGGTTATTTGTCCCAAGAGTGTTTCCTGCTTGCTTTCCCAAACATCTTGGAAGATATTCATTTCCTTGTGGATTTACTTGTGGATTTTCTATCTGAGATCTTTCCAAAATTGCCAGTGCTCCAGCCTTTGATTCCTCTAGCTGGCCGAGGTACTGGCTGATGGGACGGCTAGATCGACTTTCCCTGAGGGAAACAAGGTGTCAAAGCAGCATCCAATTCTTACTGCCTCTGATAGATTGAGACTCCAAACAAGTCCTAGTTTTGCCGAGCAGATGGGCCAGATGTAAGTGCTGTTTGCAGATATCCAAGCTCTTGCGGCAGAGGTACAGATCTTAAAGAGTGAGAGTGCTGCTTCTTGGGATACTATAACGTTAGATCCCTTATCATCAGGGTTGCCAGGGGCAAAGCTTAATATTAATCCAAGGACATTTTACGCTTCTTTCAATTCCAGCACAGTCCAGTTAATCTTCTGCCCCCACCAATTCAATACTAAAATAGGTTACATTATCAGTAAACTATCATGTAGTGTTCAATCCTGGGCAACACCATTAGTGACTGCTCTTGATCCCTTCGTATGTAATTATAGTCTCTTTTTGACAGCCTTTGAGGCTATGTTCGAACGGTCTGATTGTGTCACTCAGCCCAAGAAGAGCTGCTGGACATACACAAAAGTCACTTTGACATACTATCCTAGATTACCTGTTTTTGCCAGTTGGCTTTCGAATCAGGGTTATATGATATGCTATGATATGATGATATGATATGGCATTTATAATGCGACTATACACAAGTGTTTCAAGGTGCGACGAGGCAAGGGAGGGGAAACAGAGGGAGGACAGAGACAACGATCCTACTAGACCAGGTGACATTGAGATCTTGCAAGTGCTGGGAAGGGCGGAAGGGGAAAAGTGTGGGGGAAAGGGGAGGGGGTAGTGCAGTACATAGGATAACATTGAAATAAAAAAAGACAATATATAAAGGTGTGGACAGCTGGCGGCAAGTGCAAGGGTAAGTGCAGACATCAGGTGTCAAGTGCTAGTGGGGGCTGTAGGGATACAGAAACAGTCCCAGAGTGCACGGGTTGCCAGGCGGGCAAATGGCAAAGAGGGGACCGAGCCCGAGATCAGAGGGTAGCCGGGTAACTAGTGCAGTTTCAGAATCAGCCAGGAGATCAGTAGGGAAGAGGAGGAGAGAAAGCAGAAGCAAAGAGGTAGGTCTTGAGGTGCTTTCGGAACCGGAGATGGTTCTCGTCAAGTTTCAGAGAGGCAGGGAGGCTGATCCAGAGGAAGGCCCTAGCAGAGGAAAGAGATCTACCACCAACTCGCTGCTTGGAGAAGCGACTGACCCTGAGGGAGCTGGAGGCGGATGAGCGAAGAGCTCGAGAAGGAAGATATTTAGGAAGATACAGTTGAAGGTATTTAGGTCCCAGGCCCCAGAAGACCTTGTGGAAAATGCAGAGGGTTTCGAACTTAATCCTCACCGCCACTCGGAGGCAGTGCAGAGATTTCAGTCCTGGAGAGATACGATCCCTGGGCTTGAGGCCAAGGACAAGTCTCACAGTCCTGTTTTAGATGAGTTGCAGAGGGGGGAGAGAAGAGGCAGGCAGATTTAGAAACAGGCTGTTGCAGTAGCCCAGCCTAGAGAGAACCAGAGCTCTGGAGACAGTGAGTTTCTTGGGGAAGGAGAGGAATGGAAGAATACCTCTGAAGAGGTGCAGTTGGTAGTGTGACTTCTTAGAGACATCAGAGATCTGAGGAGAGGAGGAAAGTGTGGAGTCGAAGATGACCCAGGGTTTTTAGCCTCACAGGTGGGAGCAGGAAGAGGGCCAAGAGAGGCCAGCCAGAGAGTGACAGGAAAGGAGGGAGTCGGTGTGCCAATGAGGAGAATCTCGGTCTTACTGGCATTAAGGCAGAGATAATTGGCTGCACACCACTCCTGGATGGCGGACAGACCATCAGAGATGAGAGGGTGGCATGAGAGTACCTTTGACCCTGTTTTCATCAGGGTCTCAGACAAGAAATCTAGGGTTAATCATCCCGCGACAAAGCAAGTTATGGTTGACTTGGTCGTGCAAATTGATTATTGTTTACATGAGTGGCGGGCAGAGACACACAGAAAATGTCTCGCAACACTTAGGCCTGTTTCTCACCGAGCTGTAGCCATAAATCTTTTCCTAGAATTGCAGCCTGAGGGTTCAACAGAAGAACCCATGCAGATTGTTTTTCATCAGAGGTTTCTCATCCAAAACAAAAATGAAGAGACATGGAAAATTGGGGCTCTGTTTATAATGTTTTGTAATGAGTCACATGGTCAGACTGTGCCTGGTGCATCCGAGTACACCTATTGGGAAGTTAGTAAGTCCAACAACTTTCGGAAACAAGATTGTGGGGCTTTAATTGACATCTCCCATAGAGCCATTTTAGCTCCACCACAATCTATCATACTTGGAGCCTTGAAAGTTAAGTATCTTTTCCAAGATTCATTTGTCCTTTTTTGTCAAACTGATGCTTTTACTTCTGTAGCTGTTCCAGCCCTATTGGACCTTTGGGCTTGCGGCGTGTAAATGGAAGAATGTTTGTCCAAAAAGGTTGATGCTAGTCACATCATATTTAAAGGTGGTGCAAAACTGATTTTTGTGGTTGACAGCAGCACTTTGTTTTCTGGTCCTGTGAACACCTGTACCCTTCGGAAGAACGCCAGAAACATATTTATTTTCCATATTAACCAGTCTTTTTTGGTATGCCCGTGCCACAATGACACAACCCTTACATCAACTAGGGAGGTAATCCAATGATGATGGGGCCTGAACTTTGTGCCCATAATTGCAAATTCTCCTGACAATCTAACGTGTTTTCATATGTTTTATGAGAAGCTAAGACACCATCAAATATTTCATTGGTAGAGGGGATTCCACAGACGTACGTATAACCCACTGAACCTTTGATTGCTGGATACACATTATTACAAATGTATTCTTCCATTCAGGTGAAAATATACTCTCCCTGACACTAAAAAGTGTCTCTACATCAAAATCTGGATGAATATTTTGAAAATGATCTGATTGTTCCTTCTCGATCTCTGGTTGGAGTCTCACTTTTCTTTATGCCAAAGAAGATTGGGGGACAGAGAACCTGTATTGTCTATCGCAGAGTCAACAAGTGTACAGTGGGAGATAGTTGCTCATTACATTTTGTCGGTGACATATAGAATCCGTCTGCCATGCCACCGTGTTCACAAACCTGCATTTGCCTGGGCTCTGTTACCTTACCCATGTCCGCTCAGAGGATGAGTGGAAAAAAGCATTCTGAACACCTGTTGGACATTTTGAGTACCGGGTAATGCCATTTGGGCTTTGCAATGCCCAGTCCATTTTCCAGATGCTCATGGTTTCCATCTCCTCAGATATGTTGAATGTCTCAGTAATAGCGTATTTTGATGACACACTGTTCTTATCGTCATCACTAGAACATGAAAGTCCTTTGGGTGCAGTCCTTCCTAGATTGCGAGAGACTCACCTCCATATGAAGTTTGAGAAATGTGACTTTGAAAAACCTTAAGTAGACTTCTTATGTTGTATCTTACCTCCAGGCGGTATAGGCATGGACCCGAAGAATGTATCTACTGTGGTAGATTGACCTAAGTGTACCAGTTTTAAGGAGACAGTGTTTCTTGGGTCTTTTGCTTGGTTAGTGCAAATTCATCATGAACCTTTCTGTGTATTGTCACAGATGGCCTTACAATTTCACTATCCATCTCTCATTCCGCTATATCTGAAGATGTGTGTAAACTCTCCCTACTATTGATTTTAAGGTGTTTGAAGGTTTCACTGAATCAGGTTGGTTTTATGGAGCTTTGGTCCTCACAAGTTTTAAAGCACGTAGGGGGACTGTAGTCTTCAAAATGTGTCCTTTAAAGGACTGACTACTGGGATGAGTACAGCTACCAAGGGTTGGGGACTTAATAATGAGCACCAATACGCCTTTGTTTCTCAGGTAGATAGAAATCACCCATCTGAAAACCAGGGAATCAACACCTGGCAGAGGCTGAGAGGAGGAGGAAAAAACAATAACAACAATAGCGATGGGCAGGATTATCCATTCATAAGAATCATCCAATCTGACCCAATTAAATTTATAGCACATCACATCAAACAAAGTACAAAGAGTGATCATTTGATGAGCTAATTCTAAGGCATTCTTTTCTCAATTGAATGTGTTTTCCACTACATATTAATTATTCTTGATGACATTGTATAGATTTTGTACATCTGGCTGTAATTTGTTCAAAATGGCTAATTGATAAGGGATGAAGACAGACATTCAAAGTCTAGTTTGTACTACAAATGGATTTCGTAGTTCATTACAGCAGGCCAATACACTTCATGAATTTAAGTAATGAAGATTAGGGAGAATTTCACATCATGTTCACGCTTATCTTATCTTTGGAGTGTATGCAGCTGCCATGAGTTCCTTATCAGACGCCCCTAGCAGACTCTTTTTGCGACAGTAACTATTTGGCTAGTCTTTACCTTTGCCACACATTGGATTTGAAGAGGTTCCCTCAGCCATATAGTCCAGTCCGATCCTATTCCAATACACAAAATCAGATTCAATTCAGATAGGCTCAGGATCTAGCAATTCACCTCTTCTGGAATCTGCACCACTGAAACATCTCTTTGCTAATCCAATCCCATTAACAGCTTGCCCATAGTCCTAAAGTCAGCGATACGTTAGAGCCCACGTTCTTCAGACAGGCCCTTAAACACCGAACGAGCATCCCGCTGTTTAGACATCACAGTGCCAGTTCGTAAAAGTCTGTGAGTGTTTCCATGGCCACAGCATTGCTGTGATTCTTGAATCTTCCTTCAGCGCTCCCATCAAAGACTAATGGCTCACATCATCACGGATCAATCTTAGCTGGTCGTTCAGGCAAGTTAACACATCTTGTGCTATCCTGCTCAAATTCTCTATTACGTGCACTTCTCCTAGGCTTTCAACTCCATTGATCAGCTGTGACCCTGTTTTGAGACACAATGGGCCTCATTACGGGCCCGGCGATAACCGTGCCGGTGCTACCGGCGGATTGCCACCGGACCCGTAAAAAAATGACCGGCACCTGAATTTCTGGTGCCAACTGGCTATTCCAAGTCTGGTGGCCGGGAAGTCAGACACCAGCAATTTCATTAATCCCCATTCCCGTAGAGCTCCACAGGACTCTATGGGAATGGGCACACAGAAGCACCAGTACCATTGTTGACGGTGGTGGTGCTTCTGTGACGGCTTTGCCTGCTATGGCCGTTGTACCTGGCAGACTCAGACCTGTCGGGCACAGCGGCTCTGGCAGGCAAACCTGTAGTTTGCAGTCTGAAAACAATGGTGCCGGTAAGCTTACCGGCATCGTTGTTTCCGGAGCGGCAAACTTAGAATGAGGCCCAATATCTTTTCTTGTTTTCCTATTTTTCTTCATGTACACTTCCTCTACAAATGTTCCAGGCTGGGGTCAGTGAGTTGAAGGCATCTGAAATCCTTCTTCTTAAGCTTCTTCGGATCAGTTTTTTTCAGCTAGCAAGCCCTTCTTATCTGATTGTGGCTCCTGTTGAAACAAGTGTGGAATTCAGCACCACCCACATTTCTACACAAGTCCCATTATGCAAACCTATTTTCCCATGATTTTTGCGGTTGTATTATGATTGCCTCTTTAAGGATTTTGAGCTTAGCTGCACAATATAGTACTCACTGAATAACTTAAAATATATGTATCTTTGTACCAGCAGTGGATTTCATCATCCCCCATAAAATAGTGCTTCATTGACAGTGCAGTGTGGCTTTCAAAATTATAGTAAAAACATGAGCCTTTTGGCCCTTTGCTTTCATTGAAAGACATTCATAATCCCGGTGACACCTTTGTCTCTTAACTTTTTTCAGTAAGGACTTTTGATAATACAGCTCACCTCTAAAACGGTCTCTTGTCCAAACAGTATCCTTGCTGATGGTAATCTCTTTCGTCTAGCTCTTCTGTGTAGATGTTGTGTGTCTCGAAAATACACATATTTCGATCAGTAGTCAATTAAGTTAATTTTCTCTGAGTTAGTCTAGCCACTCCAATTTCTTTTACCTTTGTAACTAAATTACACAATTTAATTTCAGTCTTTTGACTAAGCTTAGGTTTTTCAAAATGTTCTTCCTAGCATATTCTGAATCAGGTGCTGCCTTTGCAAGTAAATCGTGCTCCAAGTCTGTTGGTACCCACTCCAGCAGAGCTCCAGATGAAGAAGGTATCTGTTCATAAGTGCACTCCTTTGCACCTGGAATAAATCTCAGGTAACATGCGATTCCACATTCACAATAAAACGCTTATGCCACCATGGCCAATTCTTTATCTCTGCTGTGGTTATTTTTTGTGCACTTCTCTTTGCATGTTTTTGTTAGTTTTTCAGGCAGTAAAGCCTCTATGTACGTCTTCCCCCTGAGGTCCAGCTTAGGAAAGACACAAAAGACAACTACTGCACAGGGTAGAAAACATGTAGCACCAGCAGCTGTTGCATCGATCAGCAGCATCAACAGTAACGCGTAACTATTCGAATCTTCTGTATCATCCTTGCTCTTCTCGTCCACCTCCTATTAATCTTGCTCTTTGGAATGTGCGTCCTCTCTGCAATACATCGCATGCTGTTCTGGATATCTTTTTGCGCCTTAATTTTATTTCGAGGGGATTGGGTCCTCTGACGTATTCCATATCTATGACAGTAATCACCACAGCTGTGCTGCTTGGGAAAAATGTTCAGCGTCTACGTCCTGCATCGATGACGTCGATACGCTGTCCTCGAGGGCCTCCGTCGAGCCGACGTCACCGGATGTTATAAGTAGGACGCACGATGCCCGTAGCCTCAGTTGCGTTTTTTCTGCGAACGTGTTCGCTTCGGAAATCTCGGCGCGCCTCGGTTCTTCTGAGTCTGTTCTTTCGGTTCTTCGAACCTGTTAGTTTGTGAAGATTTCACATGATGTCTTCGTCTTCTTCCACCCCGCGGCCATGTTTTAAGAAGTGTCGGGTCTGCGGGTCCAAGATGTCGGTGACGGACTCGCACAACGCCTGCCTCTGGTGCCTCGGTGAGGACCACGACACGGATGATTGTGTGGACTGCCAGTCACTTACGTCGAAGGCCTTACAGGAGCCTAAGAGGAAGCTTTCTGTTGGTAAGGTGACCAAGCCCTGTAAGCCGCGGTCCTCTGGGCTTTTGATTGACGATTCGTGGGGCGACTCTCCGCATCGTCGTCGTCAGTCTGGGAGGTCTCGGTCCCGGAGTAGGTCCCCCTATTCCTCTGCCTCTTCGAGGCACTCACGGAAGCGCCGTCATCGGTCGCCTTCCCGGTCCTCGTCTGAGAACACCGCCCGTCGTCGGGTTGCTTGTGCCACCAAGCATTCCACTCCTGCGGAATGGGATTCATTTCGGCAGGACATGATGGTGATTTTGAATCGCAGGGCTCCGGTCTGTCCGCGCCTCTGAGAGGAGCCGGCCGTGACCGTACTAGAGACACCACTCGCACGCCCTCGGGTGGTCGGCACGATTAGCGGGACAGGTCCCGCTCGGACAAGGTGGATCGTTCTAGTCATGCCCGCTCCAGGTCCCGGTCCTCGACGCCCTTGACGCCCTCGAGACCGTTGGAGCCTGTGAGGTCTTTGAAGAAGACATCGACGCCTTTGGCGCCGAGGTCATCGAGGGACTCCCTCGAGGCTCCGCCTCCGAGGAAGTCGTCGACGTCTTCGGTGCCAGGCTGTCGAAGGACACGCTCGGGGCTCCACCCTTGAGGCCTGTGTCGAAGCTGTCGGCGCCACGCTCGGCGTCGACGCCGATTCCATCGACGCCCCCGATGCCTTTCGAGGCGGGTTTGTCGAAGGTTCCCCGTGGTACGGTGGAGACCCCGAAAAAGGCTCTGGCCAAGACCAAAAGGGTTTTTGTCCCTTTTTCTGTGCCCTCATTCCAGCCTCTGGATTGTATTTCTGAGGTGGAGGAAGGGTCTGAGGAAGAAGGTTTGGTTCCTGAGGAGGTACCTGATGAGATCTTGTTTGGTCATAGCCAGTTTGAGGACCTGCGTCAGTCGTTGCACGACGCCAGTGGTCTGGACACCTCCCCGGAGGTGGAGTTTGGTCGGCCTGAGCCTGGTACACACGCCGAGTCGTCGTACCGGCGGCTTATGTCAAGGGTGTCGGAGTACTTGGGGTGGTGTGCGCCCCCAGTGGATTTTCTGCAGGATGACCTGACAGATATCCTGGACCAAGGTCCACCAACTGACCCAGTACTGCCATTCCATATGGCCTTGCAGCGAAGGGTGGCAGCGGCTTGGACTGCTTCGGAGAGTCTCCCAGCAGGGAAAGTCATTGCCGAGAAAGTACCGCCCAGCAGTGGCGACCCCGGCTACTTGTCCGTGCACCCTACTCCGGAGAGTTTGGTGGTACAGGCAGCCACCGCCCTGGCTAAACAGGCGTCGTACCCTACCATCCCTCCTGATAGGGATGACAAGCGTTTTGACGGTTGGGTGAAGTAAGTGTTTTCTTCAGGGGGGATGGCTTTGAAAGCAGCCAACTCCGTGTGTGCCTTAGCACGTTTCACTCACACTCTATGGAATTGTGTTTCCTTAGTGGCTGAACACATTCCCGAAGGGGATGAACGGGATGTACAGGATGGCAAGGATGCCATGTGTGAATCCATTAATTCGGGTCTGGACGTGGCAGATTGCGTCAGCCGGTCCATGGCGGCAAGCACCGTGATACGCAGATTTGCGTGGTTGCGGAAGTCAGGGTTTGCTCCGGATGTTCAAACCTGGCTTCTCAACATGCCCTTTCATGGTGACCATATTTTTGGCAGGAAAGCTGACGAGAGCCTTTAGAGGTTGCAGACCTCGAAGGCTGCAGCGAAGTCGTTGACCACTGCAGTTCGCCAACCTCTGCCTTTTCGTCCTAGGGGACAGCAATGGAGGGGAGGTTCCTTTCGTTTCTACTCTTCCTTTGGTAGATAGAGGGGGGATGCTAGTCAAAAAGGCCAACGGAAGAGTACCAGAGGTGGAAAACAGGGTACTCGAGGTGCCAAGGCCGCTCGAACAGTTGCCTCTTTGACCTCAGGCACTGCCGCAGCCGCTTACGGTCAGTCATAAGGCCATGTCCCGGTTGGGGGAAGACTGGCGCAGCATCTTGTAGAATGGCATGCCATTACTTCAGATGTGTGGGTTCTGGAGATCATAGCCCACGGCTACTGTCTTCCTTTCCGGCAGAGGCCTCACGACAATCCACCAGGGAATCTCTCTTTGAAGAGTCCGGATCCGCTCCTTGCGCAGGAAATCTCAGCCCTGCTGGAGAAAGGCGCCATAGAACTGGTGCCTATAGCGGAGAGGAACAAGGGATGGTATTCCCCTTATTTTTGATTTTGAAGAAAGACGGGGGATTGAGACCCATCATGGACTTGCGTGGTTTGAACAAGCTCCTCAGGAAGGACAAGTTCAAGATGGTTACTCTCTCTCAAGTCCTCCAGGCCCTTCAACTTCAGGACTGGTTGGTGTCTCTCGACCTCAAGGATGCTTATTTTCATGTGCCGATTCATCCCAAGCACAAGAAGTACCTGAGGTTCGTGGTCGGCGACTCGCATTTTCAGTTTCGGGTCCTGCCATTCGGATTGACCTCCGCCCGAGGGTTTTCACCAAGCTCATGGTGGTGGTGGCAGTGTATCTCAGGAAAGGGGGGATTCACGTCTACCCTTACCTGGACGATTGGTTGATCAGGGCGCGCTCTCCGGAGCAAGTCCTGGATCATCTGTCCGTCACCTGCCACTCCCTTCACAGGCGGGGCTTCTCCCTCAATTTAAAGAAGTCGCACTTGACGCCAACCCAGCGGCTCCAGTACGTTGGAGCAGTGCTCGACACATCCCTGGGGCAGTGTTTCCCTCCCCAGGTGAGGGCTCATCACATTCTGCAGATGGTGCACAAGTTTCAACATGCCCAGAGTCTTCCGGCGTTCAAATTCTTGAGGTTGCTCGGCCTCATGGCATCCTGCATTCTTCTGGTGCCAGAGGCTCGACTGCGAATGAGATCTCTGCAGTGGGCTCTCAAGATGCAGTGGTCGCAGTCCTCCGGCAGGATGTCGGACCCCGTTCAGGTGCCTCCCTCGGTCGCCCAGGACCTTCTGTAGTGGGCCGTCGAAGGCAATCTGATGAGGGGGGCTCCATTTTGGCTACCCTGGCCGGAGGTGACGATCGTGACGGACGCATCCCTCAGGGGATGGGGAGCTCATGCCAACGAGCTGACAGTCAGCGGTCGTTGGTCTCTGTCGGAGTCCAGACTCCATATCAATCTGTTGGAGCTGAGGGCTATCAGGCTTGCCCTGAAGGCTTTTCTGCCGACTGTTCGAGGAAAGAATGTCCTGATTTTGATGGACAACACAGTGGCCATGAACTACCTCAACAAAAAGGGGGGGCAGGGTCACTTCCTCTGTGCAGAGAGGCGATGCAGTTCTGGTTCTGGCCCATCCAGCAGGAAATTTCGATCTCGGCAGTTCATCTGGCCGGAGACGAAAACGTGACGGCGGGCGATCTGAGCAAGCAGAGCACGATCTCTCATGAGTGGGAGCTGGCTCAGGAGATTCTCTTGGAGATCTTCGACCTTTGGGGGATCCCACAAGTGGATCTCTTCGCCACCAGTGTCAACTGGAAGTGCGAGAGGTTTTGCTCGAGGGAATTTCCTCCAAGAAGAGCCTTAGGAGACGCGTTTGTGGTGGAGTGGTCCTTTCCACTGCCGTACGCGTTTACTCCAGTCCCCGTCACTCCGCAAGTGCTGCGGAGGCTATGGAGGTTCGGTTCCCGGATGATCCTCATTGCTCCGGTATGGGCCCGGAGGACGTGGTACCCGGACCTTCTCGACTTGTCCATCTGCCCTCCACGTCGCGTCTTCCCTACCGAGACGATCTGCTCTCACGGGAGGGAGGGTCAGGTCTCCATCCATAGGTCAAATGCCTCAACCTTCACGCTTGGCTTCTGAAAGGTTGAGGTATAGGGATTGGGACCTCCCGGAAGACGTGATGGAGGTGTTGCTTTCGGCCAGACGGCCCGCAACCAAGTCCCTGTACCGTTGCCGCTGGAGGAAGTTCTGCGACTGGTGCAGGGTTCAGAATGTGGATCCTTTTTCATGTGACATTCCTGTGGTTCTGTCTTTTTTGCTTTCCTTAGCCCACAAGGGCTTGCAAGTGGGTACCATTAAAGGTTACCTGGCGGCGCTGTCTATCTTCAAGCGCTTGTCTGAAGAGTGCTCTTTGAAATTCTTTTAATTTCGCAGTTTCTGAAAGGGCTCACTAATATGTTTCCACCGTCACCTTTCCAGGTGCCTGGTTGGGATTTGAACCTGGTTCTAAAATTCCTCATGGGTGCTCCATTTGAGCCTTTACATTCTTGTCCTTTGAGACTGCTAACTCTTACAACTGTATTTTTAGTTGCGGTCACTTCCGCTCGCGGAGTGAGTGAGCTGCAAGCACTTTCTGTTAAGTCACCCTTCACAGTGTTTCACAAGGACAGGGATGTCCTTAGTGTTCGTCCTTCTTTTCTTCCGAAGGTTGTATCGGAATTTCATTTAAGCCAGAAGGTTATTCTTCCGGCGTTCTATCCTCCTCCGCAACCTGGTAAGGAAGAGGAGAGGCTCCATAGGCTAGATCCCAGGAGAGCTTTAAGTTTCTACATTTCACGCATGTCTCGGGTCAGAGTGGACGATCAGCTCTTTATTGGATACGCTAGAAGGCGTTTGGGACAAGCTGTTACTAAGCAGACTTTGTCTAGATGGATTATCTTGGCAATTTCTGAATGTTACCGCTTGGCGGTTAAGGACCCTCCGGTAGGCCTATGGGCCCACTCTACTAGGGGTATGGCTGCCTCTACTGCCCTGCAGAGGGGTGTTCCCATTCGTAACATCGGTGTAGCGACCACATGGGCTTCGTTCCATACTTTTGTTAGACACTACTCCCTAGATTCTATCCATGGACCGGATCTGGCCTTTAGCAAGGCGGTCCTTTATTCTGCAATTTGATTGGGCATTCTAAATTTCTATATTCTAAATTCTTTTCCCTCCTCCATACGTTGGTAATGCTTTGGGAGTCTGCCATAGATATAGAATACGTCGGAGGACCCAATCCCCTTAAAGATCAAGTTACTTCCTTACCTGGTAACGTTCTTTCGATGGGATGGTCCGACAACGTATTCCATATCGCTCCCTCCCAGCCAGTCCCGCTACAGAATTTCTTATGCTATTGCAGCTTACGCTTCCACAAGGTTTTTCTGTGGTCATACTGGCAGAAGATTAGTGCCACACGTTCTGGGAAAAAACTACAACTGAGGCTACGGGCGTCGTGCGTCCTACTTATAACATCCGGTGATGTCAGCTCGACGGAGGCCCTCGAGGACAGCGTATCGACATCATCGACGCAGGACGCAGACGCTGAACATTTTTCTGAAGCAGCACAGCTGTGGTGATTACTGTCATAGATATGGAATACGTTGTCGGACCATCCTATCGAAAGAACGTTACCAGGTAAGGAAGTAACTTGTTCTTCCTATGTTTTACTGAGACTTGGCTCCCCGTTAAACATGGCTATTCCTGCCTCACTTTCTACTTCTGAACATCTTTTTTACATACCACTCGTCCATCTGGTCGTAGAGGTGGGATTGGTATTCTTTATAGTTCTTTCTTTATTTCTGCTCCTGTTTCTCTGTCTCTCCCCTCTTTTTCTTCATTTTAGTATTCTGAAAAACCTTATTTAGTATTTGTGAAACCTTATTCTCTGATTTTTTTGCTTGTTTATCGTCCTCCTAGTCCAAGTAGTACTTTCTGTGATGACCTTGATGCTCTGTTATCTATTGTTGTACCGTCTTCTGTGCCACTTATTATTCTGGGCAACTTCAATCTTCATCTTTCTTCATTTCACTCCTCCATTCCTTTTCTTCCAATTCTTGATTCGTATCATCACCTATTTCGACCCCTCCTTCCCATTTGCCTGGTTCTTATCTTGACCTTTTTTTTTCTTCTTCACTATCCACTTCAGCTGTGTCTGCTCTCCCCGTTTATTCTTTTGACATGATATTTTATTTTCTCTATTCTTCCCCTCCTTTATCCCAGCTTGTTTCATCTCGGTCTTCTTGTTCTTCCACGTACTTTCAGCATAATCTTTGTGCTTGAAAAAGTGCCTTTATTTGTTTCTTTTTGTATTTCTTGTCTTGCTTCTCACCCATTTGCAGCTTGTTCAGCAGATGATGATGCTTCCTCATTCTCCTCTTCCCTCTCTTCTACACTGGATACTTTTTATCCTGCTTCTTCCTTTCTTCCCTCATGGAAACAGAGCCTTGGTTTACGCCACAACTTTGTACAATACGACGATCTCTTCATTGCTTGAAACGTCGTTGGCGTAAAGTTTTTACTGTCTCTGACTGCTCTGCTTTTTCTTCATTCCATTCACTTTATGATGACGCACTTCTTTCAGGTAAACAAGCGTTTTACTCTGATCTTCTTTGCTCTCAATCGTTTCACCTTATGTGTCTTTTTCAGCCTTAATCCCGTCTTCTTTCTACGCCTTCTCCTGATATTACCCCTAATTCTACTCTAGCTGCTTCTCATGTTGCCTCTTATTTTTCTACCAAAGTTGCCACTCTTTGTGCTGCTATTTTTCCTACTGCTTCTTCTTCTATTTCTTCTTCTTCCTCTTAGTCTTGTCATCTTTTCTTCTGATCTCTATTTCTGATACTACAACTCTGCTTGCCGTGCGCACCCCATTACTGCTCCTTCAGATCGGATTCCTTCATCACTTATACCTAAGGCTTATCCAACATTGGTATCCTATTTCACCACTCTTTTCAATATCTCTCTTCTTTCCTCTACTTTCCCTTCTTCATTTAAGCATGCTTTCACTCTATCCATCTTGAAAAAGCTTTCTCTCGATCCTTCCTCTCCTTCCAATTTTAGAACTATTTCTCTTCGCCCCTACCTTTCTAAGCTTCTGGAACATTTAGTCTATTCTCAAGTCTCTTCTTTTGTATCTGGCACTCTACTGGAACTGCCCTTCTTTCAGTTTGTGATTCGTTACTGTAAGCTTGTTACTCAAAACATTCTTCTCTTCTAATCTTACTTGACTTATCAGCTGCTCTCGACACTGTGGATCATGCTTTACTTATGTCATCTCTTTCTTCTTTTGGGTTTTCTGGTTCTGTTCTATCTTGATTACATTCTTATTTGTCTAACCATGCTTATTCAGTCTCTTGGATGACATATTTTCTGACACTGTGCTTCTGCTTCGTGGCGTTTTTCTATTTATACCTCTCTTCTTCCCTCTATCATTTCTTCATTTGGAATGTCTCATCATTCCTATGCTGATGACATTAAGCTTTTTCTTTCCTTTTCTTCTTTTATTCCTGTCATCTAGGATACTTTGACATCTTGTCTCTTAGCTATTAAATCCTGGGTGACAGATCATTTTTTTTTTCTTGTTTGGAACTTTGCCAAAATGGAAGTTCTTTTCTTTCCTACAACCGCAATCCCTCATTCATCACCCCCTACATCAATTTCTTTTCAACCTTCCTTGCTTCCTATTTCTGGCACAGAGGCGTAATTTAGGACTTTACTTTGAGACTGAACTTTCCTTTTCTCATCATATTTCTATACTTTCTCGTTCATGTCGCTTTCATCTTTTTAACATTCATAAGGCTAGGCCCTTTCTTATTTTTGGAGCAACAAAGCTGCTGATTTTTTCTCTTATTTTTTCTCATTTGTTTTATTGTTCGTGTACCCTTTTTGGACTTCCTTTTTTACAGATGGCTCATCTTAAATCTATTTTCAATTCTACTCTGTGTTTGTTTTGTTCTCTTTCACCCTGTAATTCTATTTCTTTGTCGTTGATTTCACTTGTCTGGTTGTCTTTTCACTCCCATCTTAAATGTAATGTTCTCTATATGGTCTTTAAATCTCTCTATGGTCTTGCTCCTTTATATCTTTAATCTCTTGTGTCTTTCTATCTCCTTTCACGCTCTTTAGGCTCTCAATCTCTTTTTTTTAAAACTATTCCTCGTCACCCCTGTGCACAGTCTCACTTTCGCTCTTTCTCATTACTTTTCTTTGCATTGGAACACTAAGCCTCTTTCTCTTTGTTCTCTGTCTTCTTACCCAATATTCCGTTCAGCTCTTAAAAATCATCTTCATTCTTAAACCCCTTTTCTATTTTTGACTTTATGATATTGTACTAATTTTAATTGGACTGCAAAGTGATATTTGTAAAGCGATATGGCGTAAAACGCTTAATAAATGTAAAATAAAATATAGAAAATCGTGACTGGCATGGGACCAAGCAGGGATATTCCTGTAGTGAACCACTTTGTCTGTTTTTAACACACTGCATGCAGACCGGATCACCAGGCCTCTAAGCAATTTTTCCTGCTGTGTCATTTTATGAAGACTCAATAGATTTGCTGGAACAAATGACAAGATGATTCTGTCTCTTCCACTGCCCCTCCTGTACCTGCTGATAGACACATTTAGCAACTTTCACTAACTATGTGCCATAATTAAGCATAATGTCATCCATCAACTGTGCCTTGTATTTGTATTTTTATTTATTGTGTTTTATATAGCGCCTTTGTCCAAAGCGCTTTACATAGAACAGTCAACAGTACATTGAATCAGAATGCAAAACAGCGTTGGTAAACAGTAAAAAGCCTTGTCCCAGCTCAAGGGAAGTGGTGGGGGAGCTCATTACGAGTTGGACGGTACCGCACTGGCCAACTACGAGTTTGCCGGTGAATGGCAGAGGTACTCCAAGTTAAGAGCTGGAGGTCATTCTGATGCCTTACCAGCAAAAATGGACGTATTACTGGTGCCTGTAATACTGGAAAAATCCCCATATACTCCATGGAATGGGGATTGACACCGTCACCCGGCACTCGAAATTTGGTGGACATTCCAATAGACTGAGTGCCGGTAACGGTAATACAGTTTGCCGGTAGTCTGGTGGATTTACTGCCAGAATACTGGCAAACTTGTAATGAGCCCCTTTGTCTCTCTACCAACCCTGCTAATTGTGGGTGGTAGGAGCAATTGAACTTCTGTTCTAGACTAAGGACTCATTACGAGTTTGCCGGTATTCTGGCAGTAAATCTGCTGTAATACCGGCAAATGGAATTACTGATACCGCCACTTGGTCAGGCGTTATTACCACTGGAGTTATTACCTCCAGCGGTAATATCACCTGAGTACAAGTTGCGGTTTGCTGGTTATGAATCCCATTTATTGGAATCCATAGGACTCCATTGAGGATTGTTTAAGGTATTACCGCAACCGGTGGTAATTCCAGTGATTTGTGGAGGTAAAGTAGAGGAGTTACCTCCAGCCTTCAAACACCGCAGATATATACCGGTGCCTGTAATACCAGCGCCTGTAATACCTGAAAAACCGCCCATGCAGTACAATTGGACTCCATGGAATGGGGATTGACACTATCACCCGGCACTCATAATCCGGTGGACATTCCACTGGACCGAGTGCCAGTAACGGTGTTGAGTGGCAGATGAATATGTCATCCATAGCTTCTGCCCCTCCCTCAGTTCAATATTGCATAGGTGAGAAACATTACTCACTAAGCAATCGTAGCGTCCTGATCCCAGTTAGGTACAGCAGGAGATGGACACAATTTAAACTGAACATGGCATGAGTAAAACCAAACCAACATTGTGACAATACATGTGCATGCATTAGACACAAAGCAAATGTGCACTCAACTTGAAGAACGCGAACACTAGGTTACACATGCATTTATAAATGAAAAATAATAACATAGCATCCAGAAGACATGAAGAATACTAACCTAACATAAGCAATGTATGAGCTGAATGCAACATGAACGACACAAGAATAAAGCCCCCTAATATAGAAATGCAATCGTAATGAGCAGCCGGCTTTTCCAAAATGAAAGCTGCAACATGCTTCTAAGTAAACAAAAGGCGTCAAGGCTTCACGAGAACTCAGAATGATGAAATAACAAATACAGATCTGTGCACAGCCCAGGCAGGAGCTGGCAAACACAGCCAAGGTTACCACAAATTAAGGAGGGCCAGAACGTTGCATGAACACATGAGAGCAATTTCCAGGACACAAGAAGGATACTCCCAGTTAATTAAAGTTTTCTGAATGAATGAAAGATATTTATTAAGTGCAACGTTCGCCCGCAAGCATCTTGGCGCTACTGGTAGAATGAGAAGCAGAGAGGCCAAGAGAGGGTAAGAGGAGAAATGTTTTCAGGACTTTACGGAAAGCTAGGTGATCGACTGTAGATCTTGGAGAGCGTGGAAGAGCAATCCACATCCCAGCAGCTACCATAAAAAAAGAACATCCTACAAAGTGGCAGTATTTTACTGCCAGAACATGGAGAAGGCAGGTGTCGGCAGAACGCAGGGCTCGTCCCGGAAAATAAGGCCGGAAGTTAGCCTGCAGATATTCAGCTCCTTGCCGACAAAAGGCCTGATGGACCAGACACAAAGCTTTAAAATGTATGCGTGTGGCTACAGGGAGCCAGTGCAACCTCTAAAGAACAGGGGCAATATGTGAAGAGTGACGAAACCACTCGGGGATGAAGATGTGCTGGAATAAAAGGGGGGACTTGATGAAGAAGCTTAAGCTGAAAATGGCCCCGCTGACAAATAGCACTGATGTGGGGTTCCATAGAGAGGGAAGACGACAGAAGGGCCATAGAAACAAGAGAAGGCAGGGGGCATAAAGAAGGAGGCCTTAACTCATATCCAGGAGGAGGAAGCTGATGGGGGCCCTTCAGCCAAAACCTCTGTCTTGTTATCGTTCAACTTGAGCCAGTTGTTCTGCATCCACTCCCCCACGGCCACAGGGCAAGCACGGAACCTGGCAGCCAACTCAGAGATAGACAGGTCAAGGTGGACCAGGATCTGTGTGTCATCTGCGTGAGAGTAGCAGAGGAAGCCATGTGAGGAGATAAGCTTGGTCAAGGGTTGCACGTAGACATTAAACAAGACCAGGGAGATGGCAGACTGTCAGGACAGCCTTTATCAAACCATGTACTGTATACTAGGTCCAGGTATCTTGAACTAGTCATATAGAGAAAGAATTATTCCTAGTAATTTACCACTCTACTGGTCTTGTTACACAGCAGAGCAGTCAATTAATGGAATGAAATGGGAGGACACAACCGGAACACCGCTGGAGGCAAAAAAGGCCACAGGTTAATGGATTGCAGACTACAGTTAACTGTCTTACCACAGAAACAAGTTTTAAGTAGCTTACCTCTTATATCAAGAACCAGACAATTGTTACAATATGATTGGAGCGATGAAGACCGGATGTTTTTCCCCCTAAACACAAAGATCCTAGGGTAAGAGTTGTACTCTGATAAACAAGACAATTTACCAAATAAGAGGAAATTAATTCCTTACCCGTGGTATTTATGATCGAGTTTTCCGAAATCCTTGAATCCACAAATGTCCATAAAGTCAAAACAGTTTCCAAGGAAACCCTATTCCCGTAGGCACGAGGATGCCTAGAAAGTTAGTGTTCTTGCCACCTATTCCTGACGGCACAAGGACGCCTTGTTCTGTTGACAAAGAGAAGTCTCTAGTCCATGCCGTCTGAAGCGTACGTGGGCGCACACCATGAGAGTTCCATAGAAGCCATCGGTACGTTGTGGTGGATGAATAGCTGGTAATCCAGGAAGTATGCAGGTGGATCAAAAGCAATCCAAATGTGAAATCTGTGGAGCGTATCATAGGGTCAAGACTGTAGAATCAATTAATATACCAAACCGAAAGACAAGAGAAGTCCTGGGGCGTAGCAGAGGTCGATACTGTGAAATCAGTGCAGATAGAGGGTTGAGCGTAGCAAGGTCAGAAGGAGTAGCAAGAGGTCAAAAATCCAAGAAGTAGACAAGATAACACAAAACGCACTGTGCTTGATGATAAATAATCAGAAGAAAGGTGTGTTCCGAAAAGAGAAGTACTTAAACAATCGGTGAGACGTCACGCCGCAACATGCTCTTCCGGATATTCCTGATCCGATGCGTTGCATTCCAGCGTTTCCCCGGCAACCACCAGCTGGAATGCAAAGCAAACTTCCGGGCAAGTGCTTTCGTTGAAAACCAGGAAGCAGACCATAATGAAGGAGGAGCGTGCCTTCTGCATGGGTGTATGGGAATTGTAGGAACATGAGAATGGACCCTATTGGCAGAACAGGTAACAGCCGGACCCTTAGAAACAGATGGAAAGTGTGCAGAGGTCCATGCAGGCTGGTGTATTCTAACAGTTTCCTCTCCCAAAGACCCCCCACCCCTCGAGTAGCCAAAAAACGTGACATCAGGACAGGGGCATGAATGTTATCAGCAGGATCCTCCAGACAGTAACCTTTCCAATCAATAAGAAACCCCTCCTAACTCTAGTGTCGAGTATGATATGATATGATATTTTACTTGTATTGCGCTGGTGCACAAGTGTTTCAGAGCGCGACAAGGCAAGGGAGGGGAACAGGGGAGAACAAAACAACGATCTTAATAGGCCCAGTGACATTGAGAAGGTGCAAGTGCATGGGAGAGGGGTAAGTGCAAGGGAGGGGGGAGAGGTGGAAAGTGCGAAGCAGAGGATAAATAGGTAAATACTAATCAATACAAATAAAATAGATAATGGAACAATAAACAGGGGTAGTGCAGCCAGCAAGTGGCAAGTGCTGTGTTTCCGGCAGCAGAACTGGGTAAGTCTGATAAGTGCATAAAAAGAAGAAAATGGGGGTGTGGGGGACTGTATGGGTACAGATACAGTCCCAGATGCAAGGCGTGGCTGGGAGGCAGTGCAAAAGGGTGGCAGGGTGAGCAGGTACCTGGGCCAAGGGGACAGAGGGTGGCCATGTGCACAGTGCCAAGAGAGAGCAGATCAGCAAGGGAGAGGGGGAGCAAAGGCAGATGCAAAGAGGAAGATCTTGAGGCGCTTCCGGAGATGGTTCTCCTCAGGTTTTAGAGTGGCAGGGAGGCTGTTTCAGAGGGAGGCCCTGGCCAAAGACAGAGATCTACCCCCGGCTTGTTTCTTTGAGAAACTACTGACCCTGAGGTTGTTAGAGGTAGAGGAGCGAAGAGCTCAAGAGGGGAGGTATTTGCGGAGGGATAGCTGAAGGTATTTTGGACCCAGGCCCCAGAAAGCCTTGTGGACAATGCAGAGGGTTTTAAATGTAATCCTTGCATCCACTGGGAGTCAATGGAGAGATTTCAGAGCTGGAGAGATACGATCCCAGGGCTTGAGGCCAAGGACAAGTCTTGCAGTCCTGTTCTGGATTAGTTGCAGAGGGCGAAGAGTAGAGGCAGGTAGATTTAAAAAGAGGCTGTTACAATAGTCCAACCTAGAGAGAACCAGAGCTTGGGAGACAGTGAGCTTCTTGTGGAAGGAGAGGAAAGGAAGAATGCCTCTGAGGAGGTGCAGTAGGAAGTCTGACTTTTTAGAGACCTCAGAGATGTGGGTGGAGAAGGAAAGTGTGGAGACAAAGATGACCCCAAGGTTCTTAGCCTCACAGGTGGGGATAGGAGGAGTGACCACAAAAGTGATGGGTGGAAGGTTTTGAATGAATCTGTACCACTGGCAATGCTCTGGGCAACCTTCCACAACACAGTTTTTTACCCTGTCTGCGCCATTGCAAAAGGGGTCCAGCCATATCCAAATCAGTCAGGTACTGCCACCAATGGTAGCAGCTCAGCCCGAACTGCTAGGCCAGGTCCCCTCTGCACGGAAACACAAGCAACCCCAGACATGTTTCAGCCTAGTTGGGCCTCCTCAGTGAGGTGCAGCTTGGTTCCCTATGGTGCAGAAAGCAAGGATAGGAGGAGGGCCAAGCGAGGCCGCCTGGAGAGAGCGGAGAAAGGATGGAGAAGGATTGGCGATGAGGAGGATCTCTGTCTTGCTGGCATTCAGACAAAGATCATTGGCAGCACACCAATCTTGAATGGCAGTTAGGCAATCAGCGATGAGGGAGGGAGATGAGGTGGCCGAGGGCAACCTGAAAATGAGTTGATTGTCGTCAGCGTAGCACTGATAATTTGAGCATAGAATGGCAATGCAGTGGGCGAGAGATGCCAGGTATTGGTTGAAAAGCTAGGGCGAGAGGTTAGACCTCGAGGGAACACCACAGGTATAGAGGACGATATAGGATAGGAAGGACCCCAGTTGGACCTGGGAGAGTTGATCAGAGAGGAAAGAAGACAGCCAGGCCAGAGCCTGATCAGTGATACCCAGGTTCTCACAGAGATGGTTGAGCAGGATGGTATGGTTGACTGTGTCGAAGGCAAAGAGATCGAGTAGGATGAGGACAGAGGGAATGTTAGAGTCAAGGTTGGAGAGCAGATCTTCACAGATGTTCAGGAGAGCAGTTTCTGTGCTTCTGGCTGTTCTGAAACCGGACTGGTGGTCATGGAGACAGCCAACAGAATCAGAATGAAGGTTAAGCTGAGAGATGGCCAGCTTTTCCAGGAGATTGCCCAGAAAGGGAGTAATAGAGATTGGGCGATAGTTAGCCGGTCAGGAAGGATCAGCTCTGGGTTTCTTGAGAAACACAAGGGAGTGTTTCAGAGGGGAGGGGAAGGATCCTGAAGCAAAGGAATGGTTGCAAAAATCAGTAAGAGCCGGAGCAAGGGTGTCAATGTGGTCCTTGATGGTTTTAGAGGAACAAGGATGAACCTGTTTTGACGAGGCTTTCATAGATCGGACTTGTCTAGCGGCCTCATCACGGGAGAAGAGAGCAAAGGAAGAGAAGGCGGGAGGTGGGGTTGTTAAAGGGGGGTTTGCAAGCGCAGACTGAGGGGGAATAGGAAGGGGAGCGGAGGAGAGGGTGGACAAGATGTCCTGGGTTTTTGAGATAAAGTGAGAGGCAAGGTCATTGCATAGAGCTTGGGAGGTAAGAGGAGGGGTAGAGACTGCAGCAGGCTTGGCAAGCTCCTAGCAGATTTTGAAGAGGTGGCATGGACCTCATATTCGTCTGAACCCTGGACAGATAAAGTGGCTGGGTAAGAAGGTAGTCTGGTATCAGGGACACAAGACTTCACTAAGGAAACATGAAACACTGGATGTATCTTCCATCGGGCAGGAATGTCCAATCGGAGAGTAGCTGGACCTATGAAGGTGAGTATAGCATATGGACCAACAAACTAAGGCAACAATGAGCGACGACCCACTAGGCGAAGGTTGTGTGAAGACAACCAAACCTTCATCCCCACCTGATAAACAGGGGCCGGCTGCAGGTGTTTATCTGCAAAGAATTTAGCACGGTCACGTGCCTCCGTAAGTCGTTGTTGGACCGACTGATGTACACCAACTAGCTCACGAAGACAAGAATGAGCAGCCGGACTGTCAGTGGAGGAGACTGATTCCAATGGGATAGAGCGTGGATGTTGGCCATACAAAGCGAAGCATGGGGCCGAAGCTGTAGAAGAATGCATAGAATTATTATATGCAAATTCAGCCATAGTTAGGACAGAGTACCATGTTTCCTGATGTTGCAGAGTCAGGCAGCGCAGGTATTGTTCCAATGTGGCATTCAGCATTTCAGTTTGCCCATCTGTTTGTGGGTGATAAGCACTGGAGTACCGCTCATCAATGCCCAGGGCTGAAGTAAGCACCTACCAAAAGTGTGAGGTGAATTGTGAACCTCTGTCTGTGATGATGATATTAGGAAGGCCAAAGAACCGGAAGAGATTGTGCAAAAACATATCTGCCAATTTCTGGGCAGATGGCAGACATCGACAAGGGACAAAGAGGGCCATTTTCGTAAAGTAATCTATTATTACCCATATTGTATCAAAACCCTTCACTGTTGGAAGCTCCACAATAAAATCCTTGGAGAGCATCACCCATGGGCATTCCGGTACTGGTAATGGCTGAATAAGACCCATTGGTGTGGCCGTGGTGGTCTTGCTTTGTGCACAAACAGCACATGTGTCAAATAAAGTTCAACATCCTTGTGCATAGATGGCCACCAACACCAACGCCTAAGGAGGTTGAGTGTTTTGCTTCTACCAGGATGTGCTGCTAACGAAGGATTGTGGCACCATTGCAGGGCGATTCTCCTGGAGCGTGCATTTGGAATGTAGATCTTTCCTTGAACATAGGGCAGAATTTGTATCAAATCCATGTCGTATTCTGTCAACTCTGCGAGGGTTGCATCGTGCAGGCACACACAACTTGGTTTGACTTGGTTTGGCAATAACAAAGTATTGTCTTCTGAGAGACGGGAGTCTGAGGGGCTATGGATACGAGACAGTGCATCAGGTTTGGAATGCAGGAGACCTGGCCGGTAGGTGACAGTGAAATTGAACATGGTAAAGAATGTGTGCCACCTTGCATGACGGGCCGTGGTACACTTGACCGATTGCAAGGCCAAAAGGTTCCGGTGATCCCTATAAACCTGTACTGGAAGTAAGGTTCCCAATAAGTGGTGACGCCAGACTAAAAATGCATCTCGTATTGCGAGTAATTCGCATTCAGTTATGGTGTAGTTCCTTTCATAATGGGATAGTTTATGTGAATGGTAAGCTATTGGGTGCAGCAACCCAGTATCCCTACACTGTTGAGACAATATGGCCCCTACAGCAGTATCAAAGGCATCAGCGTTGACAAAAAAGGGCATAGTAGGATCCGGATGCTGTAATACTGGGGCTGTTGTAAAAGCCACTTTTAGCTTATCAAAGGCATGTTGTGCCTCCTGGTTCCATAGAATGTCAGGCTTACTGCTGGTAAGGGCTGCAAGCACGGTAACAATAGCAGAAACTGATTGAATGAATCTTCAGGAAAAATTGGCAAAACCGAGGAAAGAATGTAGGGTTTTGCGATTGGTGGGAATCAGCCATTCAAGTACTGCACAGACCTTGTATTGACTCATTTGCACACCATGGTCCGTGATTTCATAGCCCAAAAACTCGACCTGTTTTGTGTGAAAGGTACATTTTTCCAACTTGGCATAGAGATAGTTTTCCCTTAATCTCTGTAAGACTGCTGTAACATGTTTTACATGGGTTTCGTAAAATGGCGAATAGATCAGAATATCGTCAAGATAGACTATGACGAACTGATCCAACATGTCTCTGAATGTGTCATTCATGAAGCTCTGGAAAGTGGCCGGGGCATTACATAGGCCGAATGGCATAACTAAATACTCGAAAAGCCCGTATTTAGTCTTAAACACTGTCTTCCACTCCTCCCCTTTTCAAGATTATATGCACCTCGCAGGTCCAATTTGGTGAAGATGACTGAGGCACCTAGTTGCTCCAGAAGAACGGAAATGAATGGAATAGGGTATTGGTTGCGGATTGTGAGCGCGTTGAGTTCCCTATAATCAATACATGGCCAAAGAGCCCCCTCTTTCTTCGGGAAGAAAAAAATGGGGATGCCGCCGGTGATCTTGATGGATGGATAAAACCTGTTTGCAGTGACTTATCGATATATTCTTTCAATATCAAATCCTCCTTCTGAGTAAGAGAGTAAACACGACCTGAGGGTATCTTGGCTCCCTGCACCAATTCAATGGGACAGTCGTAAGGACGGTGTGGAGGAAAAATGTCTACGCCTCCTTTATCAAAAACGTCCTGGAATTCGAAGTATTCCTTAGGTAAAGTCAGAGGCGCAACAGCACCAACGGTGTTAGCCGTATCCAGAATGGCACGACACAGACTTTGTACATGATGCTGTGTTGTCATATAGTATTCATTACAATGGGAGGAGTGGAACTCCAACACCCCTGATATCCAATCCCACACTCCTTCTGTAATTAGTTACAAGGATTTGGCGATTGTTTTTTTTTAAGTATAGGCCTTTTACTTTGACAAGACGCCACAAGGACTGCCTTATTTTTCATTTGATGGTTGAAGCTTGCTCCCATCTTAGATTTAGGTTTAGGTTAGGCATTTTTCCACCTGCATTTGCAGTTTAAAAACACCCTTGAACTGTTATCACTTCTGTCTGTCTTTACTGTTGCCACCATGAGTTCCTTACAGAATGCATAGGACGGGTCCCCTTGGGAGACTAAGCTTTGAAGACAGAGAAGATCCTGAAGATGATGACAGTGATGACTCTGTTAGAAAATGAAGAGAGAGAGGGAAGTGGAGAGGAGGAGGCCACACAAACCCCTTCTTCAAGCATGGGAAGAGGGAAAGATATAGCATGGTTAGATTTTCAAGAACCGGTTTTAAGGCCAGGGCCCGTTGATTATCCCAGGTGCCTGAAGGCACCATCAAATAGTTTAGAGGAGAGAACACCATATGTGAATAGACTGAGGAATTTACAAGGACAAAAGAGGGTTAGTATGACAGACACAAGGAGAAAGATAAATGGTGTGACTGCACCCAGTGAGGGCACAGGGATTACACAGTTTCCATAATTTGCAGAAGGGGGAGGACTATTGCAATACATCCCATGGCCACAAATGGAAAAAGATAATTTAATTTGTAAATTGCCATCACTTGCATCAGGGCCAGGCAAATGGATCTATGAATTAGAGAGAATGACAGCTGGTATGACCTTAGCACTAGGGGACATAAAGAGTTGACTTGCTTCCATATTGGGGGAGCAATCAGATGACATTTGGAAGCAAGTGGGATATTCTCGGGTTGACAGAACAGAATACTAACCATGACAGAGCACCTTTAAATAACTGTCGAGCTAACATATGGGGAGCACTTAGGGTTCAGTATCCTGATTCATCAGACATGAGCACCATTATGACTCTTAAAATCAGAGCGGATGAAGATCTGATGATCTATATTCAGGACATTCCGGAAAAATAGTGGTTAGAAACCAGAGAACCATGGGATGAAAACATAACTATTTTTTATCACATTTTATGTCAATCACTTAGCGAGGAAGTGTGGGAATGGAAGCGAAGCCATGGGCAGAGATACAAGTTAGGATTTTTCACTGTTGTCAGTTAAAACAAGAGACATACAGACAGAAAGTTGAGGATAGGAAGATTGATGAAGCAAAGTTAGTTCAGAAGAAAATTTCAAAATTGGAATGTGGAAGGAGTAGTAGTGACAAGTGGATGAGAAAGTTTCCATGCACAAGAGCACAGCAGGTACAGCCAGCAGCGAACATGAACTCTGCAGGAAGGGGTGAGTATAATTATTTCCCACAAGGATGAGGGTTTGTAACCAGAAGCAGGGGGCTTGGATTTAAAGTTCCACAAGGAGTAGGATTTAATGGGGGCAACCTAGATTTGGGGGACAGACACACCAATGTTGGACATGTGGGAAGATGGGCCACATTTCACACATATGTAGGAGCTGGAGAAGGATGCAACAGAACTGGCAAGCAGCAGATCCAAGAAGGGGGGAAAGCACATCACCCACAGTATAGTGCAGAGCCACCTGAATATTATGGCCAGGATCACACGCAGTATCAGGCACAATTGCCATCAATACAACAGACACAACAAGGGATGCCACCACAAACACAGCAAGCACTGATGCAAACACAACAAGCTCCAATGCAGATACAGCAAGCACCAATGCAGAAACAGGCACTAGCACAGCAGAATGCAGTGACCACACAGAATGAAAATATATTGCCACAAGCACCTTCACCTAGAATAGACGGTGTAACAGTAGTAGGGGAGAACCCTTTCACTGGCACAGGACTGGACATATATCCACAATAGGACAGCCTACAGAAAGACTTGATGTGTTCCATCCTATCGATTACAACACACCCACAAGACGGACGGAGGGTCCAAGTGACCAAAGGTGACAAAACATTGTCCTTCTTAGTAGATACAGGGGCAACTCGATCATGAGTTAAAGAGGGAAGGTTCTCAATGTCAGGAATTGCCATGAATGCACAAGGAATTTCTGGGGCGAGAACTACAATTCCTTTTACAGATGCTTTACGTATTACTATTGGAAACACAACATGTCCATGCAATTATTATATTCCTGCAAGACACAAATTAACGTTTTAGGGAGAGACTTGATGAGCAAATCAAACTTGACAATCTCATTTACTGACCAGGGGATAATATGTTCCACCCCAGGGATTCACTATGGGAATGCATAATAATTCACAAGAGCATTTTATGGTCAAGAAGCACAAAGAAGAATGCCATTGGACCCATAAGTATTCCTTTACAGGGTACACATACTGTTAGCATGGCTTCCAAGAATACAGGACAGACTATTGCGGTTACCCACATAATTTTTCTTTCAACCAGAAGTACTCACGGATGTGGAAGAAGGACAGATAATTACAACTGAGTTTGAAGCAGCAATAGTGCGCGACGACAGAGTAATTTTACATGGGATTGATGAGGAAGGGGTAAACTGGAGAACAGTGATAGCTCTTGATGAAGGGCACAGATTTGTCAGTCTAGAAAAATGGATACCTCTACTGTGTGACCGCAAACGTATTTTGGTGGCCGTGGGCCAACCGTCTCATGCACGATATGACAGAATATAGGTTTTCAAGTATGCCACTGAACAGCCATTTTGATGTAACAAGAATCGCCATTTTGTTTTCTAACCATTGCTCATTGCTTTCTGTTCCTATTACTTCGCAGCATATTTTCCGCTTACACTGCTCGACTGTAAAACATTGTTGTCTGCACGTAAAAAGGACAAGGCCGCAGGGCCGTGAGGATAACAAGAGTTCGTTGAAACACAAATGTAGGCAGCGCCAGGAAGAATGTAGCCTTGAAGCAGAGCTACAGGGCATTTAAACATTTCGCAGCTGCCAGCCAGTCTCGTTATATGGTAGAATATGTTAGAATAATATAGCTAAAGGCTTGAATTATGCTTTTCTTCCGGCCCCCCTTTGCTGAGCCTGCTAGAGCGTGTCGGCTCCCAGGACACGAATAGCACCTAATAGATAGCAAGGTTTGGAATGCAACTCTTCCCCCTGTATGTAGCTCGCTTCCAAGAACAGAAGTGCTGTGTTCTATTCAACAACTGAAAGATGCCTCCGCACTCACAAATTGCAAATTGTTACTAGAATAGATGTTTGAAGGTGTCATAGTTGTCGGAGATGTCCATCATCACACCAAGTTCAAAGAAACCCAGTAAAAGGGGGGTGTTAAACGTGTCACAGCTGATTGTTTGATATGCATTTTGTATATATGTAACTGATGTACGTAATTCACTCTCTTGCATCCCTCGAGGTCTAGAGATACACGTCGCGGGGCGTGAGACCGAGTTGGCCAACTGAGACTTTTGCTTTGCAATAAACCCTAGCTTTGGGAATACAACCTCGTGTCTGGCGTATCTATGGTGTGTGGTGACTCACCTTGTTTCCATAGACGTTAGGGACCCCTAGGGGCCCCTTTCAAGATGGCGCCCGAATAGGGACCCTCCCCCACTTGTTCCATCGCATAATGTTGTAATTGAGTAATGCAGAGAACGGCGAGGACGGGACGATCGAGCCGGGATCAAGAGGTGTTCGGGGCGCCCTGTAAAAGTGATGAGAGACTCCTTTGCAGATCTGCACACATCTGATCCCTGATCGACGTGCCTGGCTAGAGAACAAGGAGGCGAGGGTCCCAAAACGAGGCGGAAGCCAAGAAACGCAGACACAACGTAATTTGGTGCGTCAGTATACAGACGACTTGATCTATCAGGTGAGTCATTCCCCGATTCAAAGTAATCCTGATATTGGTTCAGAGTTGACTTTGCAAAATCAAACGCCCTAGGTAAGGTTGATTAACCAGGGGGAAGGTTGAAACATGCCTGGGGTATTGTCCACCTTAGCAGGGTTTTTCCGATGTGGTAGACAATCTTTGGAAGATGGCCAAATTGTACCACCTGGGGGAACGCCGGCGTATGAGATGTATGTGAAGTATGGAGTGGGTGCGATAATATTCTGTGAGACTTGGCATAGGCAAACCAGAAAGCAACAAAACCATCAGTGGCCAATTAATGGTAGTTTTGAGATAGGGAGGTTAGACAACCTGGAAAGGATCTTGATAAGAAAGAAAACACGTCCTGCAGCATTTGAGACTATTAAAGACTGGAGAAAGGAAGCAATGCTCCGATGTAAAAGCAGAGCGAAGCATGCGCGCAGGCATAAATCGAAAGGTGAAGTAGCGGAGGAGAAAGAAGAGCAGGTGTGGACTGAGAGTCTAAGAAGGGCAGGTAGGCGAGACCAGTTGAATATTGAAAAGATATATCCACAACGGGAATTACACATAGCAGATGAATTGATAGAAAATATATTGACCCATACAAAACAAGGCCCAAGATCAGAAGTGAGGCCAGACATGTCAGTAGTTACTGCCCAGACCCCGCCCGTAGCCCAAGCTCCCCTCCGGTAGCTCAAGCCCTCCCACAGCCACAGACCGCACTCGTAGCACTTCCTATTAGCCAACCAGGCCCACAACAGACACTCCGTTACCATTGTCCCATCCGCACCTCCCGCCTCAGACACAGACTCGGTACCGTCCGTTCCTCCCGGGGTTGAAGTTGAAACCATGGGGGCAAGAAGCGGGACTGACTAACGGGGATGCACAAGGGTAACTCGCAGTGCGATCAGCAAAGAAAGGAAGGTGGAATTGCAGCAACAGGCAGAGATGTATATAGACGGGAATGATGGGACGGCAACATTGGCTTCGATGTATGACTTCCGAAGAAGCAACGAAAGACAGGTAGTTATGGAATGCATGGGTGAATATTTGGTGGAGAAATGGAAACAGTTAATTGGGAAATTACCACTGCAGCGATTGTTAGATTTGAATGCATTAGCACGCTGTAGGGAGAGGGATGAAAAAGTGAGAGAACATATATATGGACTTTTTGAACTTAGAGATGAATTAGATAATGATTATGTCGAAATGTTTACTACACCTGGGTACAGGAGTAAGGATATCGGGAGACATCGGAAGGGAAAAAAGGGTTCACGTAATAAACAGCAGCAGTTACCATCACCGAGGCAGAAGGAGATGGTGGATGAATTATCGTTGCTAAAACAGATGGGGGAAGACTTGAAAGAATGTCTATTGAGAACACAGGTAGTACTGCAGCAAGTAGTAGGACATAATGTGGGGAGAGGGAACGCACAAGGAAGGAGTAATTCAAATATGCAAGGGGGAACAGTGGGACCAAATCAGTGTGATTGGCGAGCGCAATGTCCGCATCTACAGAATAGAAATGGGTCTGGTCAGAGGAGACAGCATAGAGGACACCCAGGAGCGAATGGACCAAATAGGAATAGTATGCAGCAGCATCACAATAACGGAGGTAATCAAAACCAAGGCCAAAACCAAAATGCCACAAACCAGAGTCAGGGACAGCAAAATCAACAATATGGAAACTAGAGTGGGGGAAATAGAGGAAAGAGTGGGAACGTTTTCGATACACAGCCAAACACGTATTACAGTAACAGTAATGATTACACATCGGACGATGTGTTATTTCCCCAATAGGACAGCCAGGACAGGGGTCAGAACCAGTGTCTATTCCCGTGAATCAGAGAGGACCCTATGTAGAATTGAGAGTCGGGAATGAGGAGCACCGCTTTCTTGTAGATACAGGAGCGCAGAAGTGTTCAAAAGACCACCACTTGGTTCCGGATATACCACTGTCAGGGCAAAAGAATGTTTCCGTAGGGTTTGCAGGTACACCAGTCATAAATCCAGTGTCCAAACCAGTCTCAGTTACAATAGGACCATTTACTGAACATTGTCCTTTCCTTTTAACAGAAAATTGTGGGGAGAACTTGTTGGGATTAAATTTGTTGAAAAAACTAGGTTATACATTGCACGGCAGACGGAGTGTTCCTAACAATTTGGCCGCACGATGTCCCTGTGTCAGAATTCATGTCTGAAACTTTACCAGGGGAACTAAGTAAAGTACCAACCTGTATATGGGCAATGCATGACAATGATGTACGATGCTTAAAGATAGAGCCAGTAAAGATCATTTTGAAAAAAGGTGTTACCTTACCGCAAATACCCCAATACAGAATTTTGGCTGAAGGTGAGAAAGGATTAAAGAGTATTGTTACAGATTTGGTGAAATTAGGTGTATTGGAGGAAATTACAGGCAGTACATGTAACAGCCCGATTCTTCCAGTTTATAAAAAAAGAGGCAATGAGGTACCATACCGTTTTATAATTGATTTGCACGCATTGAACAAGGTAGTAGATCCACAATTTCCTCTACTGCCAGATGTCACTACAATATTGACAATGATACCTATTTCAGCAGAATATTTTAGTGTAGTGGATTTGAAAAACGCGTTCTTCGGTATTCCAGTGGACAAGGACAGCAGATATTTGTTTGCGTTCACATTAGGAGGACGATCATTTACATTTACGCGGATTCCGCAAGGTTACACGGAAAGTCCAAGTATTTAAGTAGAGCATTAAAAGAGCAGTTAGACATGCTGAAATTACCAGTGGGTTGTGTACTCTTGCAATGCATAGACGATCTATTAATAGCTGCAGCCACAGAGGATATTTGTAAAGAAAGCACTGTATTACTACTGTCACACCTAGCGGCACATGGCCATAAAGCTAGTTTGAAGAAATTCCAATATAATCGAAAGGAGGTGGCCTATTTGGGCTACCTACTTTCGAAAGGAGGGAGAGGACTAACGCCAGAACGCATAGAAAGTATTTCTTGTACGCCTATTCCAAAGACACAAAAAGGAGTCAGAGCCATAATAGGCATGGCTTCATATTGCCGACAATGGATTGGTAATTTTACGTTAATTGTGAAGCCATTGGTGAATTTGACTAGAAAGGATGCGGTTATGCCTTTGCAGTGGGATGAGGAATGTCAGAAAGCATTTGATGGATTGAAAACTGCATTATGCTTGGCTCCAGTTTTGGGTACGCCGAATTATGAGAAGATTTTTAGACTATTTGTGTGTGAAAGTGAAGGATGTGCATTGGCGGTTTTGACACAGGAACAAGGTGGAAGAAATAGGCCATGCGGCTATTTTTCTTCTGAGCTGGACCCTGCAGCGCGCGCACTACCACGATGTTTGCGATCTGTCACGGCGGCTGCTGCGTCAGTGAAACAAACGGAAGGGATGGTATTGGGGTACACTTTAATTTTGATGGTGCCACATGCCATAGACGCTCTATTAAATAGGACACAGACGCAACACCTCACCTCTGCTAGATTGACAAATTATGAGGTGTAGCGCTTTGAATCCTGCAGAATTAATGCCACCAACTATAAAAGAAATTGGGAAGAATGAATCACCCCCCCACAATTGCTTAATGGTCACTGAGGAAGAAACCAAGGGGAGAGTTGATTTAGGTGATACCCCACAGAAAGAGCCAGATGGAGAGTTATTTTGTGACGGCTCATGTTTTAAATTACCAGACGGCACGACAACTGCCGCATATGCTATCACTACCCTAGAGAGCATTGTAGAAAGCAAAAGAATTCCCTACAATTCGGCACAGGCCGCAGAGATAATAGGATTAACCAGAGCCTGCAAGATTTCTGACAATTTGAATGTGAATATATATACTGATAGCCAGTATGCTTTTGGAGTGGTTCATATCTTTGTTCGACTCTGGGCTGAGAGAGGGTTTTTGACATCACATGGCACCAGAATTCAACATGGCCCTTTGATTGTACGATTACTGTCTGCACTCACGCTTCCAAATTACCTAGCAATAGTGAAATGCGAGGTACACAAAAAGGTAACATGCAAAGTAGGAGAGGGAAACGCGTTTGCAGACAGAATTGCGAAACAAACTGCCACTGATTTAAATACCAAAATGATGACAGTTCAGACAGAGGAAGTACCCTGTATGATAGAAAATGGAGTTGCCACTGTCAAAGAAATGCAGGCCGAAGCTACGGCCGATGAAATACAGGGGTGGGCAGAGGTCTCTGCTGAGTCAGATCTGGAAGGTTGGGAACTAGAAACTGGATGTTGCCAAATTCGTATGTGACTGCAATGGTCAAAATGGCCCACAGCCCTGCTCACATCTGTGCGAAAAAGATAATACAGCACCTTTCTACAGTATGGCAGAATGTAAACATAAAAAAGAATGCAGAGAGGTTGGTGCAGAACTGTATCACGTGTTTGCAACACAATGTAGGAAAGGGAACAGTGACTCCAACAGGCAGTTTTGGCCCGCCTTCTATGCCATTTGAGGTGATCCATTTTGATTTCATAGAGATGGAGAGATGCAAAACTTAAAATACGTCTTGGTGGTGATCTGTGCATTCAGTAAGTGGGTGGAGGCATATCCCTTGAAGGACTGCACAGCAATGAGCACGGCAAAAGTAATGCTTAAGGAGTACTTTTCCAGATTTGGCTTGCCCCGTGTCCTATGGTCCGATAATGGACCACATTTTGTGGGCGCAGTGGTATTACAGATATGTGCTGGTCTTCAGATTGATAAGAGATTCCATAGTTCAAGGCATCCGAGTTCTGCCGGTCTTGTGGAGAGGCACAACAGGATTCTTAAATCAAAGATTAGCAAGATTTGTGCGGTAAGCAAGTTGAGTTGGGTGGATGCATTACCAATAGCATTATTATGCAATTATGCATGCGTACGTCTGTACAGGCTAAAACTTGGCTCTCCCCGTACGAGATCGTAATGGGGAGGCTGGCAAATGTATGGTGCGCACCTCAGCCAAAACGACTTAGTGAGATAGAACATCCTGTGCTTAGTACTTATTGTGGCCTTTTAATGCAGAAATTGCGTTTGATTCATCAGCAGGTGCAGGAGGCATTACCAGTGAGATACACCGGTCCGGGGCACGCGCTGGAGCCAGGCGACTGGGTGCTGCTAAAATTGTTTGAAAGAAAGTCATCATTAGCACCCAGGTGGCGCGGGCCTTATCAAGTACTCTTGGCGACGCAGACGGCAATGCGGGAGGATGGAAGGAAGTCGTGGATCCATGCCACCCATGCCAAGAAGATTCCAACTTCACTGAAAGACTTGCCTGACACTGATGACCAGAAAGAGACAGTGGTCCAGGTAACGGAAGAAACTGTTGCCAGTAAACAGCCACCAAATCTGCCAAAACGGGAAGTGAAACTCGAAACAAAGCCTCAGACGATTTCCAAAGAGGGGGAAGGGCAAAGAGTGCCCCAACGTTGCCGAGCAGAATTGACATCACTGCTGACCGATACGAAATCTGCCTTGCAAATACCAGCAGAAACAAATCGTGTACCCCTTTGGCGCCCACCAGCACTTGCCAACACGCCAAAGAACAGATCTGCATCATTGGCGCGGTGCACACCAGCACCTGCAGTAGCGCCACAGGCTGACTTTGAGCCTGAATCTGGAAGTGCACCGGCACTATTCACGGATCACACGATACCAGGAGTAAGGTGATACAACTTGCGGCCTCGAAAGACAAAGTGATCCGCAGTTCTTTTTTGGTGTTTATGTCAACCTCTGGTTCAGCTCATGGACAGAGAAGGAACTAGAGGTGTAGAGGAGAGAAGCATGAGAATTGTGCAAGTCGGACAATTCAAGACTCGCGGCTCCTCGGTGCGATCATAAAAGTACATGTGTCAGGAACCAGAGCAGACAAGCTGGGCACACATGGTACTAAGGCAATGAGATAACTGATTAAAAGTACATGTGTCAGGAACCAGAACGGACAAGCTGGGCGCACATGGTATCAAGGCAATAAGATAACTGATCAAAGGGCCTCTGAGCAGTATGAGAAAGGACAAGTGATCTTGCCTAAAAACGAATAAACAAATCCAGGCTAATAAGGACAGGCAGAACTGAACTGTGACAATTCCGTTGAACTTATTGACACCAGAGCAAGCGCGACGAAGAGAGATATCCACGACGAACTGTAATAAGGAAGAAGAAGGACGATGAGAAACATGCAGGGACCGGTTCCAGCCTCCTCCTACACCACAACTGCTGAGAATGAGTCAATTATAAAGACTGTAAGCTTAAGAAAAATGCATGGTAAAACGAATTGTATGCTGGCACTGACAATAATAATGTGCTTTATGAGCGTGGTAGCACCAATATCGACAGCCCTAATATTATGGTATGTGGAAGTGATACACCCATTAGAAATTTTTTTACCAATAATGAATATATCCACTACTGAAAGCCCGGTTCAGGTGATTACCTATACCCTGCCCCCAATGGAAGAAAGACACAGGGAAGGTTTTGGGAATAATACATTGCTATTGATCATGAACATGACACATGCAATTCTGAAGAAAACAAATTGCTGGGTATGTGCCCATTTACCACAGCATGCTAGGAAAGGAATAGGGTGGTATGTACAGCCACTACCATTAAGTTCTGCATGTAGTGCATCTTTAGGTGCAATGTTTTATGGGAAATGGAATAAGAGTAGTACGGGTCAATTAGACAGAACCAACATGAATGAGTTTGAGGAGATAATAATGAAGCCTGCGGGTTGTTCATTTTTCCATAAAGCACAAGTAATAGCCCCAGAGACCACGAGGAAAAGTACACGAAAGATAACAGGACAAAATAGACAAGATAGATTGTCCCCACCAGAAAAGACATCTGTAATGACGTTTCGTGTAAGAACAGAAGGGGACAAAGATGCAATCTCCCCATCTTACACAGTGAATTAAAGCCCAAGAACTGTCCCTTTTTGTCTAAAAAAGAAAGGCTCTTTTTCAGTCGGAACATATACTGGAAGCATGAATACAGTGGTATTGAAATGGGAAATAGAATCAGTCTATGTAGGTGATCCAGTTTATTTTATATGTGGAGAGAAAGCATATCCTTGGTTGCCCAGAAACTGGGGAGGTACATGTTAGCTAGGTCTACTGTTCCCAGAAGTATTCCTCTTAGAAACAGCAGACATGACCAGACTATCCAGAACTAGAGTCAAAAGGACTGACAAGGGTGTTTTAATAGCAACTGATGTAGCAAAATCATTCATTCCATTCTTAGGGCAGATAGTGAACTCCTATAATATAAGGCAGCTGTCCAGAATTCTAAAAAATACCATAAACACAACAACAGATATACTATTTAACATGACGTTGGAAGAAAGAGGAATCAGGTTAATGACGATGCAAAATAGAATGGCTCTCGATGTGATCCTGGTTGATCGTGGGGGAATTTGCAAAATAGTGGGATCAGCGTGTTGCGTTTATGTCGATGACTATTCCCCTACGATCTTTGAAGCAATAAAGAAAATGCATGTCCTAAACTCTGAACTCCCTACTGGGGAAGGGAGCTGGGGAATAGGATCTTGGTTTTGGGGAATACTACGTTCTTGGGGATAGAAGTTGATATCAATATTAGTAGTGGTGTTTGGAATATTTCAACATGCTGTTGTTGCATACATTGTCTACCAATAGTTTGCGCTGAGGTAACTGAGGGAGGTACGGAAGGATGTATGCATATGATGACAAAGAAAAAACAACCTCATGGTCGAACTGACCATTACCCAAATGAGATGAGAACAGTAAAAGAGTTGATGGCAATAGATATTGATGAAGATGATGAGGTTTACGATACCATGCAAAATTCAGACATAAGTACTTCAGACTCATCATCACTAGAGGAGGTTTCAATAAATAGATGAGACGTTTGGCATATGGCCAAAGGAGGGTTTGTCAGTCTAGAAAAATGGATACCTCCACTGTGTAACCGCAAACGTATTTTGGTGGCCGTGGGCCAACCGTCTCATGCACGATATGTCAGAATATAGGTTTTCAAGTTTGCTACTGAACGGCCATTTTGATGTAACAAGAATCGCCATTTTGTTTTCTAACCATTGCTCATTGCTTTCTGTTCCTATTGCTTCGCAGCATATTTTCCGCTTACACTGCTCGACTGTAAAACATTGTTGTCTGCATGTAAAAAGGACAAGGCCGCAGGGCCATGAGGATAACAAGAGTTCTTGAAACACAAACGTAGGCAGCGCCAGGAAGAATGCCCGGCTCCCTCCCGAATGTAGCCTTGAAGAAGAGCTACAGCTACAGGGCATTTAATCATTTCGCAGCTGCCAGCCAGTCTCGTTATATGGTAGAATATGTTAGAATAATATAGCTAAAGGCTTGAATTATGCTTTTCTTACGGCCCCCCTTTGCTGAGCCTGCTAGAGCGTGTCGGCTCCCAGGACACGAATAGCACCTGATAGATAGCAAGGTTTGGAATGCAACTCTTCCCCCCGTATGTAGCTCGCTTCCAAGAACAGAAGCGCTGTGTTCTTTTCAACAACTGAAAGATGCCTCGGCACTCACAAATTGCAAATTGTAACTAGAATAGATGTTTGAAGGTGTCATAGTTGTCGGAGATGTCCATCATCACACCAAGTTCAAAGTAACCCAATAAAAGGGGGGTGTTAAACATGCCATAGCTGATTGTTTGATATGCATTTTGTATATATGTAACTGATGTACGTAATTCACTCTCTTGCGTCCCTCGAGATCTAGAGATACACGTTGCGGGGTGTGAGACCGAGTTGGCCAGCTGAGACTTTTGCTTTGCAATAAACCCTAGCTTTGGGAATACAACCTCGTGTCTGGCGTATCTATCGTGTGTGGTGACTCACCTTGTTTCCATAGATGTTAGGGACCCCGAGGGGCCCCTTTCAGATTGACTGACCTAACAGTTGAAAGCTTATTTACAGGTGATGACTCAGATGACGAAGTGATGTTTAATATAAATCTTACTTATCAGTAAAAAATGTAAAATAGGGAGATACAGCGGAGAATGTCATTAGTAAAGTAAGTACTGTCCTTTCTCCAGGAAGATTTGACATATGCAGCAAGCACATTGTAGACCAGTAGTCCATGTGACGTTGATCTATTAAAAGGAGTGGGGGCAATTGAAGCAGGGAGCTATTTTACCTTGAGTAAGACAATACCTCATGTCAAAATAAACCGACAAGTATATCTATGACACTATTGTCACCTTAGTGCGACAAGGGATATTAGTGCCCTCAGAATGCTCATATATCACGGGTGTGTACCCAGTGAAAAAAAAGACAGGAGGGCCATGGAGATTTATTCTGGATGAGCATCCCCTGAACAATATTGTTGAGGCAGAGTTTCCATTAGTTCCAAATCCACCACAAAATTATATAACATCCCATCCAAAGCTAAATATTTTACAGTAATTGATTTAAAGAAGGCTTTCTTTTCCATTGCATTCCATGAAGAATCCCAGTATTTGACTTTGTTCACTTACTGCAGGATTAAACTAAAACGTACTCTGTTAACCCAGGGTATTGTTAATCCCACTCAGTCTTTAGCGGAGTGTTGCAGATGGGCTTGGGCCACATACACCTTGACAGCGCAGTAATACAATATGTAGATGGCATTTTAGTGTGCAGCAACACAGATGAAGAAGGCATGAGAGATTTGGTAAAGCTCATCAAAGTGTTGGCCAAGAAATGGTAAACAATTGATGAAGAAAACATGCAATATTGTCAGGAAGAGGTACTATGTATATATAGGCCAGCTAATATCAAAAGAAGGAAGGAAGGTGACACTTGAAAAAGCAGAAGCAATAATTAAGACACGCAAACCAGAGACAGTGAAAGGGTTACAGTAATTTTGAGGCCTCAGTAACTATTGCAGGGTGTGGGTTTTTGACTACAGCACATATGTGAGGCCACTTTTAAAAGGCATGAAAGAGGCACAGAAAGACAACAGTGATTTAGCCTGGGCAGATGAGATGATAGACGCCTTTGATGAATTGAAGCTAGCAATCAGCACAGCTCCTGTGTTAGTGATCCCCGATTACAATGGCGTAGTGATGACAGCTGTCCCTGCATAAAAAACTACCATGGGACACAAACCATTAGCATTCTACAGTGGGATTTGAGAACCAGTAATGAGAGACCATTACCCATCAGAACAAGCATTGGCGGCAGCAGCCTTTGCTATTGCGAAATCTGCCAGTGTTACCATGGGATGCACAGTTACATTATAAGTTGAGCATGCCCTATTTTCCATACTTCAAAAGCCCAAAAGCGCATTGACCACAAAGAGAGCCTCCGGTTAGGAAGTAATTACATCCAACCAATCAATCAAAATTGTCAGGTGCCCAGTGGTAAATCCATGCAGATTTATAGCAGAACCAGTAAAGGAAGGAGACAACGTGCATGATTGCACTCAGTACACTGAATATTATGATGAAATACCACATGTCAAAGAAAATACCCTACGAGGGGGGGTAAGTCTCTTAAGTGGCGGGTCATCATCAAGAGGCCAGAGCACTGGCGAATGACACAGTGGCACAGCAGTAGTAAAAGCAAAAGACCCTCATTACGACCCTGGCGGAAATCGAAAAACGATGGCGGAAATGCAATACCGCCATCGAATACCGCTCGGTGCGATTATGACCCGTCACCGTAAAGTACGATGCCATTAGCGACACTGTAGTGAACGCCAACGCTAACTGCACCAAGTACGCGCACGCGCGCACTGCGAAACCGTAATTACCACCATGGCGCAACGGTACGGGAATTCTGACCCTAGCGGACATGTACCTAACGCCATCAAGCATGGCGGAAAGTACCATTCCGCCATGGTGAGAAGTACGGCATCGCAAACCAACCGTAAAAGGCCCTACTGAGTGCCTGTACACCACTCCCTGCCAAATTGCACAACTCCTCGTAGGTGCAATGAAGTCACACAATGCAACCAGTGAAATGTACAAGTCACCCATGCATGCCAACGAACAAATGAATGTAGGGGCTCCAAGTGCCTTGTGAGTGGCCATCCATATTAGCCATGGCACCATTGCCGTACTGATGCAGCACAGGCATGTGAAGCTTCAAGTACAGCAACATGAACTGAAAACTGAGACAAACAAAAACAGGCCCCCCATCGCTTGACACCAGTGTAAGGCAACATACAAAGCAGTATCCTGAGTGAGACTGCACCAGCCCTGTACTCCTGCCAGTAAACAAACCAACCATCAGCATAAGCATGTACCACACAAGTTGGCAGAGTGACTGAGCAGCCAGGCACATCTCAAGAGGGGCCAATGGGAGCAGCAGGGCACAGATGGCACGAATACAGAAGCTATTCCAATGGACATGACCTCAGTCTCCCTCCAAGAAACGCACGCAAACACAGGCACCTGTGACCAGCCATATTCTGAAAATCACATCATTCCACCAATCCACCTGGCTGACCGGCATCTGTTACACAAAAGCTAATCCCCCTCCCATGAGCATGACATCATCAAAACAGACATAATTGCATCCCCTATCCCTGACCTTACTGGCCTTCGTAGGCAAACGCGCCCAGTACAGTACCACGCAACTATACTCAGAAGGCCGAACCCAAAGCAGATCTCCTCACAATACATCGCTCCACAAATAGGAATATGCTACATTACTTGCAAAGAACAACGCTACACGGTCAATAGCATAATCAAAATTTAATGCACAACAAAATCACCCGGGCCATACAGCTATTAGGTCATGAACTCCAAATCATATCTCATAATTGTGGGCTGCATCCGCAATAAATGACCAGCTTCTTCTTGTGTGACGCCCTGTTACTCCATGGTACACAGGGGCTACATTCACGTTCAAAAAGGCAACATGGAAGCGCCTAGAACCGCAGGGCCGTCCCATTAGGTAGGCACTAGTCCAGCTGAAAGCTCGAAATGTTGCTCCTAGCCACTAGTACTGCGTAAGGGCATGTGGGCCATTGGCGATCGTCCCATAAGATCGTAATGGTGCTCCACTGATTAACACGAAGCAGCAGGTGTCGGGAGTAAAAGCCATCTGCAGGAGTGGCATACAGATGGCAGCGGCAAAAGGGGAGGAGATACCTGTCACCCAAATGAAACGAAAAAGAATAGTATGGGCATCTGAACTCCATTTGAATTACTCACTTCAAAGATCACACTAAATCCACAGCCATATGCATGCTAGCCCACTCAAAAGGATTATTCGCACCCAAAAATCACTTGCGAATCATAACTATATAAATCGAGGTGAAAACACTATTACAAACGAGTGTTTGTGTGCATGCGTCTGTTAAAACAGAATCCATTAGATGGGATTAGTAACGTGCATAGACACAAGTGTTTGAAGGCGCGTCGAGACAGGGAGGGTTCAACAAGGGCAGATAGACGATGGTCCCACTATGGCAGCCCTGCATCACATGGCGCAGAGGAAGTTGATAGATTCCAAAAAGCCATGTACATGGCAGACTCCCTATTAAATCATCTGTCCATGCATCCATACATCATTCCCTCATCCCGGTATAAAAACGCCTGATTATTTACTCACATAACATTTGAAATTTCCATTGAGTCTGTGCTTAATGCAGTCTGCAAAATCCACTGTGCTCCAGGCCGGAATTCTAGTGTTGTGAAGTAACATGTATTTGGGAACGTCCTGCCTTACCCTCCACTACGCTATTGCGCATCCCATACTATTCATATCAATCATTGCATTCTCGGCATGGCCCCTGTCCCAAGGACATTAAACAATAGAACTTTCTATCTGCAGTCAGACCTGTGGGCGTCTCCTCGCCGTTAGCTGGAAACCGAAAGCGCTGTCCTTCGAATTCCTCATTTGCAACATCACATCAAAAAGGCATCTGTGACCGCTTGAAATCACAAATCCATCCATTTAGTGCGGCAGTGTGTGAAAATGGCAACTGGCTTCACTCACAAATGGGACGCCCCGTCCGTCGGTGAACCGCGGTACAGCACTGCATGAGGGTCCACCGTTAATCGAGTACTACATTCCACTGACCCTTCACAAGTTTGTTCCCGACTGCAAAGATAGTATGTGAAACAATGGGACCATAGCAGAATTAACATATGAAGCAATATCTCACTGCCATCGGGATGAAATACATGATTGTAATAGCAAGATGCCATGCGTCGATTTGCAGCGTTGTGTGCGGGACGTGCTCGCCCAAAGGGGATTGCAGCTTGCACAGGTGGAATGAATCACCACAGGTGGAGGCTATACAGCTTGAAAACACATAAATTGCACACCCAACCCCCTCCCACAACCACACCCACTCCAAAATGCTACCGGCAGGACTAGCGATGTTGGCCCTGGGGGACCTGATAGCACTGCAAGTACTCCAACTTCAAGAAGAAGACGAACACCAACTACTACAACAACCGGCCGCACAGAGGAGACGCAGGAGGAGGAGGAGGGCAAGGCAGGGCCAGCAAGGCCCACCAGCACAGCCACTGCCACCACGCAGGCAGCCCGCAATCCCACGCCTCCGAGCACATCCGTTCAACCTCACTGATGAGCAGATCCACACCCTCTACCGTTTGGACCGGGACACCATAACCGCCATTGTGGACATGACACACGCTGACCTTGTGAGCATGATAGATAGCCCAACCGCCATCCCACCCTTACTGAAGGTGGTGTCTGTACTCCACTTCCTGGCCACAGGCACCTACCAGCACACAGTCGGACAGTTGCATGGCATTTCACAGCCACTGTTGTCACGGACACTATTGCAAGTGCTCGATGCCCTCCTGAAGCACGCAGACGACTACATCTCACTACCCCGCTCGGAGCAGGAAATTACGAACACAAAAGTGGGATTCCATGCACTTGCCGGCATACCGGGTTGCATTGGTGCCATCGACTGCACCCATGTGGAATTGGTAGTCCCACATGCCATGGAGGCCCAGTACCGCAACCGAAAACAATATCATTCTCTTAATGTACAAATGGTGTGTGACTCAAACAGGATCATTACACATTGTTGTGCCCGATTTCCTGGATCAACCCATGATTCCATGGTCTTACGGAACTCTACAATACACGCTACATGGAGCGACATGCAGGGAACAGATCCTGGCTACTCGGTGAGTCTCATTTCATGCATGATAATGTGGGGTATGTGATGCGGCAATGACCTGGCAGGAAGGGGGGGTGCTTACGTAGCAATGTCATTCCTCAAACATCCTTTATTGTCCACATACAGGTGATGCCGGGTATCCACTGAAGAGATGGCTCCTTACACCACTCCGGAACCCACAGAACCAGCATGAGGAGGACTACAACCATGCCCACTCACGTACCCGTGTAGTCATAGAACAGGCATTCGGCCTACTGAAGGGTCGTTTCCGCTGCCTCAGCAGGTCTGGCGGGGCACTCCTGTACCGCCATGAGAAGATTGCAAAGATGGTCATGGCATGTGTCATGCTACACAACATGTGCATACGTAGAAATGTGCCCATGCCCCCTGACGCAGAACTGCAAGCACCTGAATATGGTCATGATGTGGGTGGGGATGTGGCAGCACCTCAAGGAGTCCGCGAGGCACAGGAGGGCCGTGAAATTCGTCAGATTATCATAGATTCATGCTTCTAGCACTCACGCCTGGTGGCTGATACATGGACACGGGACTTGTGGCACTGTGTGTGTCTGGAACATGCACAATATGGACTGTACGCCTATAATGGCCTCGTACACAAAGATCAATGTCCACACATCTCATTGGATGATTGTGAAATGTTTATAGCATATGTGAAATTGTGTTACACACCCCATCGACCCGCCACCCAAGTAAGCCCAACACACCCCCTCCACCCTCCTACCTCCCACTCGAACACCAGTGTCCAAGGATGCTCATTGTCAGTGGGCAGACGCTATTGCAAGCCCCCTCTCCGGGTATCAGGGGCACCCCTGCCTGTGGAGCGCAGGTTCCTCCCAGATCTACGTTGGGGGCTGCCCTGGACGGAACTTGCAACGGATGATGTCTCTGCCTGCTCACGTCCATGCATGTCCCTAAGGGTTTGTGAGAGCTCAGTGAGCACACGGCGCACAGCGGCAAGTTCAGCACATACGTCTTTGGACGTAGCATGCAGTTCCCCCCTCAGGCTCTCGGTGCTTCTCTCCATTTGTACTCTCAGGCTCTCGGTGCTTCTCTCCATTTGTACTCTCAGGCTCTCGGTGTTTCTCTCCATTTGTACTCTCAGGCTCTCGGTGCTTCTCTCCATTTCTGCCCTTAGTGTCTCTGTACATGTTTCTATGGCTGCCTTGGTACCCCCACATTCATCAGCATGGTCCTTGAGGAGCGTGGCCAGTTGCTGCTGTTGCACGATCACCTGGTCGAGGGACTGTTGCCTCTGCTGGGCCATGGCCATTTGCGGTGGTGTCACAGAGGGGCTGATCACCTCATGTTGCCTTGACACAGGGCTTGTGGGGGATGGCCAGTCGTCGTCTTGTGAGTGCCCCTGCATGGTATCCTCATGGTGTACGGGATGAAACAAACAGGGGGATTGAGACAGGTCATGGATGGATCGTACATCGACATCACCGTTTTCTGTGTCGGAGCATGCTGCCATTAATGCAGTGTCACCTATGGTGCTGCTGCCACCAGAAGCAGTGCCTTCTGTGGCATCCATTGGGGGGGCCTGTGGTGGTGGTGGTGTTGTGGCCATGCTGGCTGCTGGGGTGCCTGTTGAAGTCCCCTCCTGTGTGCTGCCACTTGATTTGTGCTGCTGCCGTGTCTTGATCCGTGCAGCTGCGGTGGAGGGTCTTTGGCCGTTGGTCTTGGCCCTCTTTGCAGGTGTGCTGGTAGGGGTGTCCTGGAGCTCGTCGTTGGAATCGGACCCTGTGGTGGAGTAAAGGAGGGCGAGCGTTATTTATGGGTCTGTGGAAATTGGAATGGCAATGTATCACATGCATTGGGGTGGTACCTGAGGGTGATTTGGGTCAGGGCCTTGGAGGTGGTTTCATTTTTGTGTGGATTGAGGGTGCAGTTGTATTGCAGCCTGCAGTTAGGGGGTGCCTGCTGCACGTGTAGAGGGTGTTTTTAGGAATTTTAATTATTTATTTATTTAATTTGACTTTTAATGTGCGCTATCAGGCCAATGTAAGTGGACGTTCTCCTGGACATGTGTTTCTGTTGCACTATGTGGACACATGGTACTTCACATGATTGGACATTGTGGTTTTAGCATAGTTTTATTTGGGACACCTACCTGATTCTTCGGATGTCTGCACGCCTTTCTCCATCCCTCCGACTCCCTCTATGGTCTCCATTCCAATGGTGGAGGCACAGATTTCTTCCCAGGGGGTCAACTTGATGGGTGATTCCGATCCTCCCCCGGTAGCTGTGGCAATGTTACGGTTGGCGGATAGTATGCTCCGTACGCGTATCCGCAAGTCGTCCCATCGCTTTCTGCATTGCTGTGGGTTGCGGGGTGCGGTCCCCACCGCACTTACCCGCTGTGCCACCAGGGCCCATATGGCCTTCTTGTTCGCAAGTGCCGTCCTGGTCATTTGCGTCGAGAAGACGACGGCAGCATTCTCCTGGAGGGTCTCTGTGAGCACCGTGAGTTCCTCACGTGAGAAGTGGACCTGCCGCTTGCGGTCGCACGCTTTTTTTGCTACTTTTCCCATTGTTTTGGTTTCACTAGGGTGGATGACGGGTTGGGATGTCTCTCAGGGTAGTATTTTTAATGGTTGTGTGTAAATTCTGCTTTTATAGGTGTACGGCGTGCTGTTTCCCGTTCCGGGACCATGTTTTTGCTTCCGTTTCCGTATATTTACGGTCACCGTATTTTCCGATTGCCGCTCATTACGGTGACCGCTATGTCCGGTGGCGGAATTGCACCTAGGTCGCCGTACGACGGCGGTGAGGGGCGTTTTGGGGACATTTCCGCCATCGCGGACTTTGCACTTCCACCAAGGCGTAGTGCTCGTGCCCGATGGGTCAGAATTAGCCGCACTTTACTCCGTCGTGCAATGGCGGAAACGCTATTTACGCTATGGCGGTCAGGTCAGTTGCTTTCCGCCAGGGTCGTAATGAGGGCCAATGACAGCTTTGAGACAGTGACAAGTGTGAGATTGCCATCGCATTTCTCAGCACAAGTAGCAAAATTGGTAGCACTGATTTTGGCACTTGAGGCGCATGAAGAAGAGGCAGTAATGGTGTATTCCGACTCCGCCCAGGTAACATCAACATTAGATGCAGGACTGTCATGTCGGAAGAGGCGTGGCTTCTTATGTGCAGACAGCACACCAATGTAGAATGTGCCGCTAATGGACAGGCTCATAGACGTACTCCAACTCCCATCGGATATCACCATGGTGAAGTGCGCAGCAAAAACCAGAGGTGCATATTTGATTTCCTGCGGCAACAAGGCCGCCAAACTTTAAGGAAAAAAAAAGAGCAGCATATTTTCATGAAATATCTGACATTGCGACTGCACCAAACAAATAAATATGTGCATGCAACATGGTGATGAAGGAGCATTTTAATAGGCTCCCTATAGCACAAATTATCGAACTACAGGGAAGGGCAGCACCAGAAGAGCAAGAGTTATGGAAACGAAGGGGGTGCTCATTATCCCCCACAGATGCAATATGGCAGCAGGACCGCACAGGGAAAGGAGTCATGCCCATAGGGCTGATTGAAGTGGCATTAGACCAACTGCACCACCCAGCACATACATCAAGAGAGTGTCTTGCAGTACTGATTTTGGAGGATTGGTTTGTCCCGAATATGCCAGAACATGTCACAAATTGTGTTGTAAATTGTTTAACGTGCCAGAGGTTTATGACTGGCCATACTTTGCAAACAGTGAGAGGAGCAATACCCCATCCTACTGGACCATTTCAGCATTTGCATATAGATTATGTAGATATGCTCCAAGTTTGAAATGGCTACAGGTATGGGCTAGTAGTTGTATGTCCCTTTTCCAGGTGGATTGAAGCAGGTTGATGCACACATCTAGATGCTCCATGTGCTGCAAAGTTCCTCACACGTGAGGTATTTCCAAGATGTGGAGTGTGGGAAGTGCTACAGTCGGACAATGGTTGTAAACGAGGAATTTGAGCCCATCACTATCCGGTTGGGTATTAAGCATGAATTCCCATCCGCTTATCACCTCGAAGCAAACAGCTTTTGCGAGTGCCTCAATGGCCTCCCAAGGGAGAGGATTACCAAAATTGAAAGAGACTCTGAAAAAGAGTTGGCTCCATTGCCTTCCTTTAGCCCTATTTGCATTACGCATATTAGCCCGGTTCTTACCATCACCTGACTGTCTTGTCTATCTTTATCCACTCTGGGTAGAGGTCATATCACTGCAGGGTTGTAGGGTCTGCTGGCAGGGTATCTTTCATGGTAGTTGTCCATCATAGGAGCAGTGGGAATTGATGTGAGCTCATATGATTGGCGGTCATGTTGTCGTTGGTGCTTCTTCTGTTTGGAGGAGTCTTTTGGGGTGGAAGGCATATCCTGATTTTCCCTCATCACTGGTGACAGGACGCTGGATGCACACACCTCTTGCTCATCTCACTCGAGCTCAAACAGATGCAGAGAATGCTGCTACTGTGTTAGTGAGTGAAATAGACAATATTTTGACAGTTATGATAGAATCTCTTAAATGTATATCTCGACAGGTAGGAGTGCGGCAGGGGGGGTTTGAAGGAAAGCTGATGAAGCAATGAAAAAGTAGATGCAGAAGCTCTACTGAAGCCACTAATACTTTTTCCAGGAGACAGCAGTATGTATAGAGATTTTACAAGATTGTGGCGTAAGCACCATTTTGAGGGACAGTTTATATTGGAAGTGTTTACAAAGACAGCAGTAAAGCTCCTTGGAAGGGGCGCTTGGCTGCACCTCGGTGATATCAAACTCTACAAAGGAGAGACCCCCTGGTCTGCCAACGTTGAGCACGAAGGTGAAGAGACTATGAGAAGAATACAAACAAGGTCAATGACAAGAACCAATCAGCAGCAAGAAGAATACAAACTTTGTTTTCCCCATAGATACACAGAAAATAAAGTTCAACGTTCTTTCAACGATGCTTGCCTGAAATAAAGCATGAAACTTCTACAGAGAAAAGAAAAATAACAGATGTTCCCTATGGCAATTCTTTTTTTCTTAGTTTTGTTCTTTTTATGAACACTTATCCCTTTTTGGGAGCCTGAAACTCCTACGCAACTATATTCTTATCCAATCTAAAGGCTTACATAGTGTTGGAAAGAAATACTCGCCCAATATTGACAAGGATTTTCTTGTGAACACTTGCTTTCAAGGATAACATAGGCACCACTTTTCCTGCAACAAGAATGCATATGTTGAATAATATAAGATAATCCCTCTTAGTGCCTAGAAGAGAATTTACACGCAGAAATTTGCAGAAATTATATACCCTAGCAATAATGATAATAGCAATGTTTCTTACATTTTGTAGTTTGTACATAATATTTTTTATTGCATCAAGAGAGATGATCATTTGTAATACAGCTAGACCAGTAAACATGAGTATAATCACGGTAACAATGATGAATGAAATGACACCAGAAGAATTCCCTGTAGTAAACACACAGATGAGAAAATTAAAAGGGAATGTGCTAGATGGCTCAATGCACCTGACTAACTATATTTGTGAGTCGGTCCATGTTACCAACAACCTGTGGTATAAGCACATGAGCAAAGTAGGGAGAGAGACGTCTAACAAGAGCTGCTTTGTGTGTTCCCTCATCCCCTACGCCATGGTTGCCTCCAGAACATTTATAGCCACTGAAGTACCCCCGATTGCAGCACACTATATAACACACCTTGCACTATGTATGACCCAATGGCAACTTCATTGGGTGACAGCCTCTATAAAGTGGGCGACAAACGCAATAGAGCACAATTATAAACGCTGATATGCAACACAAAGTAGTCAAATACTTACCAGTGGACATGAATGGAGAAGGGGGAAGGGATCAAAATAGAAGAACATAAAATGCTACAATGTACTTATGCACAAGGAAAAGAAATACCTGGGTGTTGGGACAGAGGACAATTACAAATAAAAGGATACCTACTCACAAAGAAGGATGGGGTAGTGATTAATAGGTTGTAAAACTTTAGCACTCCCAGAGCAGCCTGAAGAAGTTGTGCAAAATGCTAATAAGGTATGCCAGGAGGAATGGCCCAAATACACCAAATTGCTAACCTGGGTAGAAGATGCTTACCTGGGTAGAAGATGAAAGAGGTCCAGTACCCATAGTACCCTTGAAAGATATCACCCTGTGCTTCAGAAAGAATGGCACAGTGCGTGTTGAAACAAACTCAAAGTGTACACATGTTTTCGATGTACCAGGCATGAAAGTAGGAACTGATGTCATAATGGACCACTATTGGGCTTGTGGTTTAAAAGCTTACATGCAACTTCTTCCAAATTGAGGACGCCTTTGCTCCTGAGTAATTATTAGTGCACCAGCATTGGTAGTACCCCAGAGTGAGGTGAAATTTGGTGATTTCCCCAAAATAAACACACTCACACACACAAAATAAGAGTTCCCTCACACTTGTATGCATGAAGAGGAGCAACTATAACTCAATGAAGAAGGAAGAGGCATTTGACACCATACCAGACAAGCACAAATTGTTCGGTAGAACTGAGATGTTATTTACATCTCTCTTTACTGCCAGGTTGCAAGCCACATGAATACAAAATGGCTGCAGATAACCCGCTGGGAGCTCTTGCAGACAATAAACAAAACAGCAATTGGCTTAAACGCCATAAGAGAAGAGCTGTGGGCTATAAAACTCATGACTCCCCAAAACAGGTACATTCTCATTCTGATAACGGCCATGGAGGGGGTGTGTGCGCAAACATTGGGCCTTCTTGCTGCACATTGTGATGAATTCTGTGGAGTTATCACTGAACCCCAGCCATCTATCTCCTCCTATGTCACCAGGGGATGGCAGTTGCTACCTGATCCTGGTCCTGGGGGTGATATTATGAGGGATAATCACATGGGAGGAGATGGATATTGGGGAGTTGTGGTCACCCCATTAGGAGAGATGCAGTACTTTTCCCTTCCAAATGAAAGTTCCTAAATTCCTGATCGCCTGTTGTCACATACACAAATCCATATAGTTGTAAAACCCTAAAACCCCTTCCTGCCAGACATTTTAAACACAACACCATTTACACCTCATATGTACATAACACACACATAACACCGATGTTTCTGATGTTTTTGTGCTGACCAAAAATCCCAAACAAAATTACCCTAGACGTCCTATAAATCCTAAGGACTCCAACTCCTATAACGCCTCAAGTACTGAGATGAGGAAGAGGAAGAAGGTGTTGATGTGGATCAAAATGGAGCACTAAGCTGAATATGCAGGCTAGTTGGTGTAATAAGACTTAACTGTACAGGCCACTTAAAAATGGTCTTCGCTTTTGCAAGAAAGAGGGAAGCCGAACGGAAGAAGACGGAGGCAGAACCACAGGAGAAAAATGTGCTAATTTCCCTTACCTTTTGAGACCCCCAGCAACTTTGCTGGATTTCTAGGATTTTAATTTTTTACCTGGGAAGAGTGTGAGCCTTTTTTCCCAGTCTTCCATGTATTTTGATGTGTGTTTTACTTTTGTGTTCTTTGGTTATGGAGTTTTAAAACAACTCTAGTGGCATCATCGTTTTCTGTGTGTCACACAGCACCTTCAGTGCAGTGGCACAGGGATGTCTTTCAGACTTACCAATGTTTAAATACCTTCCCTGGGGCCGACTACTGTCTCCCAGAGCTTGTAAAGTTAAATTGACTTTACTAGTCACTTTAAATTTACTGACCCAGCACACCCTATTTTACTATAGAGTACTGGAGGGGTTGCTTAGCTTCCCCTTAGTCAAAAAACTCATGTAACAGTCAAATGTTACCTTTTCCTACTTTAAATGGCTAGTGGCAGTGGTTTATATCAACTACCATGATTTTTCCCGACCGCTAACAATGGTAGCTAAAAATCAGGTCAGCCATGTTTTTCTATATGGCGCCCAAGACCTATCTGTAAAAACAGACTCCGGTCATCTTTTTTCGCCATTTCTTTTCAGGAAAAGTCCTTCTTGTGTTTGTCTCTGCGCGCCAAACCAGGTTTGGTCCCTTTGTTCGTTGGCCTTTGGCGGGCTTCAGTGCTGAAGCCCTCCTCTGGCGCCTGAGTGTCTGGGGTGGACAGGATGTGATGGAGGTGCCCGAAACTCCCTGTGCTTAGTCTCCTAAGAGACCTGAATACACTCTGGCGTGATTGGCTGGCTGGCTGGCTGTCCGGCAAGGACGGCCATCCTGCTGTGTGAGTGACAGCCAGGCTGGAATGAATGGAGGGAAACTGTTTAAAAGCAAGTCTCTGGGACTTGGAAAGCAGAGTCGACCACTGGAACGAGAGAACCGAAGACGAGCTGAAGGAAGAGGACTGCTGCAACTCCTGGAAGACTGTTGAAGCCCTGCTGCAGGTCCGAATTGCCTGAAACTCCAATCGACAGAGAAGCCCTTCAAGGTTAACTTTTTCCCTTAAGTTTGGTGGGAACAACCAACTCGTAAGCCACCTGGACACCGGCCCCATCTGCTTGACTTTTCATCAGAGTGCTGTTGAAAACCGGATAGCCAGAGGGAAGGAAACCAGCTTGTGGACTTTAAGGCACTCACACCTTAAACCGACGTCTTGCTACAGCTTTTGGCCTCATCCCTGGGCAGTGCAGGAACCTCCCGACGTCCTGCTTCTTGTCCCCACGACTGAAGCTCAGGAACAGCGAGATCTGCTCGAACTGCCAGGAACAACTGCCACAGCTACAGCTTTCTTCATTAACACAGTCTGTGCAAACGCGGTTCGGAACTATTTTCGGCCATCGAGAAAGTGCGTGAAACTTCGAAGGCTCGTCCTTCCCTAAACATTCGTCAAACTTTTCGCCTAGACAAATTCTTCTAAACTCTGTGGCAAAGACTTAACTGTTATCTACCAGAACTGTGCTATCCTATTCAAAGACTCTGAACCATTGACTTTGGCCCAGGCCTATGAGAAGAATTGTTGGTTGTATTTAACTGAAACCCTTTGCGCTGCCTATGAGTGTATTTGGGCTGTCTATTCTTATAACCTTGTCTTTTTATCCCTTTAATAAGTATTTGAAGTGCGATTTTGCTCCCACTTCATAGGAGCTAAACTTGATCATCTACCTACCGGTTGGATTTTTGTGGTTTATTACTGTGTGATATTGAGCTGCTTATGCTAGTGTAATGTTTTCTACTGACTGAGTAAATAAATGTATATTCTTTTACCAAGAAACCTTGAGTAATTGTTTGCTTGAATCACTGTATTAGTTGGTCCTTTGTGTAACTTGTTCTACTGCTCATTTGAACTCTTGAGAGAAGTCTGGCTGCTCAGCCATCGCTGCCACTTTACTGTGTAGTACGGGCTTGTATCAAAGGTGAAGTTGTGCTTACACATGTAGTCCTAATTGCCTGTAGTGTTCCCTAAGGGTACTGCAGGTGATTCTGCCTAACAAGAAGCACAGGAATGGACCATGCTGGTGAGAGCAGGTGTTCTCGGTCTGCCGCTTGCAGGCACTGCTTGTCGGAGTGGTGCGAGGCCACAGAAGACACTGCAGGCACCATCAAAGGACTGCTGGGGAACCGGCAGCAACAGGCAAGCTTGTTTCAATATAAATTCCTTCTCTGTAATTGTTTTAGCTGAAATCACTGGATACCAAAACAAAGACATAATTTCCCGAAATCCTCATGTGTGCAATGTAAATATATGGAAGGTTGAGGCATGTGTTGTGTAGGGGAGGATAGGTCCAAAAGACCCCCCCTCGCCTACATCCCTTCCTCAGGTGAGGGCCATGGCTCATCGGGCATCCCCTCATACCACCAGGGCCCAGGTGGTGGAGGGCTCACCTGCTGAAGACATTGCCCACACGTATTGAATTTAGCTAGGCCTCAGAAACCATTTTGTCTAATAAAGATGGTGTGAGTTCAGCGCACTGTAGCGCGGCCCCCACCCTCGGAGAGTTTCAATTATCCCTGTGGCCGCAGCTCCCTGGCAGATCCGCTGTGAGCCCATTCCCACGAACAAGACGGACATGAGCTAGTGAAAGATACCAACACTGTAACATTTCACCTTCCGCAGTGTATCACTGCTCCCAGCATGACCTGGCCAGCGAGGCCTGGGTGAAAAAGAGAACTGTAAAATGGTCCTCAGATAAAAGCAAAAGTTCCTAAATATTAATGCCAAGACTACTTGCAAAGCGTGCATTTCTCCACAAAACTTCTTCTATTAAGGAAACCTGTAAAATGTATAAACATGATAGAATGCATGTTCACATGACATTAGCAATGAACAACCCACACCACTGCAGTTGTGTGCAAATAATAAAAAGCGTTCCGGGGGACTATTCATTATGTGTATCATTGAAAAGCTTACACCCCACGGTCCCGCGCCATAACCGAACTAATGCTGCTAGAGTACAAGGGAAGGCGAATGTAACCATACAGAGGACTCATGTGAAGGACGCGCGAGAATGCACCTGTCATGCGTGTATGTCTAAGCCCCTTATGTGCCACTACCGTCACGTACGGTGGCGAGTCATTTTCTATGTGCTCCACCAACCTCACTACTACCTCACTTACTGCAAATGTATATGCATATAACTAAATGTTGTAGTTCTTAAAACATAGTGTACAAATAATGTGCTCTTACTGGCTATATTTGAGAGACATTTAGCAAAGTTAAAAACGTATGTTTTCCAGTGATCCAAATGAGTATTGTATAGTGTTCGAATGTTTTATGATGTTTTCACCAAAATCGGCAACACACGAGGAAGATACCTTTATGAATATGCGCAAGGCCATTCCCCCTCCCTCCCTGTGAAGACTGCCAAACAAGAGAGCAGAGGCCCGTGCCCCGCTGCTCCACCTCCCCCAACTAGGCTGGAGCTGCTTCAAAGATTTGTAGTCCCCTCTGCAGCACCCAAGGCCATGGCCCGCCACCTGCATTATTTACAGCCCAGCAGTAAACCTCCGCCTGAATACACAAATCCAACGGCGCCCCCCTCTTAAACCCCACAACCCACTGAATCACCTTAGACTTATGGCCCCTGTACAATTAGGACACCCAATACTGTGGCAACATACAGCAGCACATTAATAACGACTTTTAACAAGACAGAAAGACATGTACCGCCTGTCCCATGCCCTGAGACTCAGCCCCTCGACCTATGGTACCGGTCAACAGGACACTGGTAACCATGCACTGATGAATCACCATCAAACCCCTCTCAAGGTGCATTCCTCCTGTGTTGCATTAACCTGTAGAATAACCTATTGAAAGATTTACTAAAAAAGATAATATTGCTATAACTGAATGACTGCGGTGTGCATGGCCTAGGGCAAATAAGTCAGGAAAAGACATTCATCTCTGACACTGGCCACAATGGCACAACAACACCGCCCGGATGAACTCAGCTGACCTGCCAGGCCCAGCCCAACCCACGAGGCTGCCCAGTGACATCCTCCAGCCAAGGCCAACCACATCGCAGCAGCGCCTATAGCTAGTCATCGCCACCCAATCCCATTGAACTTGTGCCCCTTATAGTATGTAGGTTCTGATGACGTGTTTTGTAAATATATACGCCTGTCTTTGCTATTGTCAGACAGAGCGCTCTCGGAGTTTGCAGAGTTCTTTGCATGCCCTATTCTGATTGATAAACTCCCATTTACGCTCACCTGCACTCTGTCTTGGCCTTATTCCCATTCTGGGAGAGTCCTTCAATGTCTCTCATTGCGGGGAGGATCGTGCTGGTTGGGGACGCTTGCCATCAGTTGCTACAAGCCAATGAATTTTAATAAAAGAGTTAAAGGCCAAAACTTGAACACATTTCCATATATGAGATGTCAATATGGGGAAAGTCGGAACAAGTATCATCAAAAGCAGATGAATACTACTGAAGAAGTTAAAAGGTCGAACTTGTACAAGTCTACATATGTGAGATGTCAATATGGGGAAAGTTGGGTCAAGTAGTACCTCAAGCCAAGAAAGTATAGACAGTGATGAAATACAATGGTGTTATGCTGAAAACCAGAGAGAACATTAAAAGAAGCCCTGGTGAAAGAAAAACATCAGGCAGTGAGCATTTTGGGGGAAGATACCTTGCAGAGAAGCATACCAGAGGATCTGCAGACCACAGAAAGGGATTCTTGGCAGAGGAGTGGACCAGGTAATCCATTTGAAATTCACAGAGGACACAAACATTATGGGCAGATACCTGGCAGGAGAATATACCAGGTGATCTGTAACAATCAGATGAAAAGAAGTCCTGGCGGATCAAGCTCCAGGCAAGTTGAAGTGAAATTAATACATTGATATTGTGGGAAGATACCTGGCAGGAGAGTATACAAGGGGATCTGATAGACCTACTAGAGACTTCCTGGCATGAGGGATGTATACCAGTAGGTTCAACATAAGAAGATGTTGTTTTAAAAGAGATACTTTCACCATCCTTAAGGTACTATTGTTTGAAGAGACACATTCACCGTACTTAAGGAATTGTTGTTTGAAAAAGACACTTTGCCATACTCGGGAAGTGGTTGCTTAAAAGAGATAGATGTACCATCCTTAGGAAGTGTGTTGTCACTGACAGTGGAATGTGTGATGTCAGTGTGGAGTGTTGGGGGTTGGTTGTTATCTGAAGTCTTGGGTTCCAAGGGAGGCAGTTGGTGTGTGGAAGATGGCTCTAAGGGACTTGCCGGTGTTGCTGACTATCTTAATGACTATGGTTCTCTGTCATGAATTAGACACAGAATAAACCTTATAGTAAACTTACCTGCAGGCTCAGGTCGGAGATTTATCCAGACCCACGTTACATCAAAGTGGTTGCTTGAAAGAGACATTTTTGCCATCCTTAAAAAGTGGTTATTTGAAAGAGACACTTTTACCATCCTAGCTGGGACATCCAGGGGAAGTGAACCACCCTCTGTATACAGAGGTTATTTTGTTGAATTTATTTGCTTTCGTTTCAAACACATTTTGCCAAACCTAAATCAGAAACACTTTCCTTAGACTCTTAGTTGTTCATTTCAGAGTGAGGGTCAGATTAATGTTTTTGAGACAAGCGCAGTGTATATAATTTTTATGACGCGACACAGACTGATCCTTAATTTTAGTTTCCTAGGTAGGGAGACTGGCTTTAGGATAGGGACAGATAGGCCTTTATCCAACCCTTTTTATCATAATAAAGATTTCTGAAAACACTACTACTTTGTGTCCACCTCTCATTTCTGACTCCTCACAACATACATACCCGCCCACGATGAGGTTTAATGGAACTCTCAGAGAGACCATTATCACCTTAACAGAAATACACACACGAATGGTGGAGGAGGTAGACGATATTGCTGATGATGGCTGGTTTCATTACCTTCTCTCTTGGATCCCCTTGTGGTTGGCTAATGCATTCAAGGCACTGATGGCCATTTTAGTACTAGCACTATTTGGGTTCTGTGTTCTAAGAATTGCAATGAGCCTATGCAAAAAGACTGTTAAATAGGCAGTAAGAATGAAAACAGCAATCAACTTGGATACTCACACATAGGTATACCCAAACAGATTACCTCACCTGTGCCCATGCAGTGGAAAGCCATATTGCCCCTTCAGCATCAGGACCCTCACAAATACACTGAGCACTGGGTATATTGTGATTCCAATGGGGAATGCTGCTGTATGACCTGGAGTGTGGACGAACATATTAGACATACAGGTTGCTTGAGGGGGGTGACTAAGATATAGATACCCATAGAGCCCTATGTGGGGAGGACAGAAGAAAGAGTGTGGTTGAGGACTTGACCAGAGGGAGGAATATTGAGAGGCAGTTGAATATGTCATCCATAGCTTCTGCCCCTCCCCCCCGCCCAGTTCAATATTGCTCAGGTGAGAAACGTTACTCACTAAGGCAACCACACTGCCCTTATCCCAGGCAGGTACAGCAGGATATGGACACAATTTAAGCAGAAGATGGCATCAGTAAAACCAAACCAACCTTGTGACAATACATGTGCATGCATTAGACACGAAGCAAATGTCCTGTGAGGGGTCAGAAATGCGAGACGGACACACAGGTATCATTTTCTTAATGTTTGGCATTTATTAAAATGAAAAGGGGTGAGATAAACACCTATCTTTCCCTATCCTTATGAGGATGTCCCTACCCATCGAACTAAACTAAATAAAGATGACCTAATGTCCAAAGGTCTCTGGTCCTCACACTAATACATAAAACAAAATAACACAAGGAATATTTGGCTGTCTTCAATTCAACACACCAGTTTAAAAGTTAAAACCTTACGTTTTAGAAAGTACTCCTTGTGACCTAGGTTGGTTTCCCTTCCCCTGGATCAATACAGGAATACCCTTGGAAAAGTTCTGATTAATCAAAGTTCTGTTCAGTTCAACACAAAAGATCCTCTTCTTCCAATGCGACCTTCTACTTGGTAAAGTAAATGTCTCTTTCATCAACACTTGTTCAAAAATCAATGCAATTGGTGTCTGCCACAATATCCTTTTTGGTAAGGCAAATGTCTTTCTCACAAAACATAAGTTCATAAACCAAGGCAATTGTTTTCCTCTGCATATAAAGCAATTTCCAGCATATCACACTTCTTCTTCCAATTAAATTCTTTTGTCAGGGTAGCACAGCAACTACCTCTGGTGATACAACAGTTTGTCAAAAATAATAATAGTTATCAAGTTCTTTCCACCACAACTCTTTGCCACAATCACACTGTTTTAAAACATCTTCTTCTTTCCTGGTCCACTCGCCTGCCAGGACTAACTACTATTGATCCCTTTCCTGGTTTCTTGCTTGCCAGGATGAAAACCTCCTAAAACTATAACTGGGTTTAGTGGCAATATTTGTTCCAATATTCTCCGCACCAGTATCTCTTGTCAGGAGGGCTGAAACATGGCTGCTTCTTTTTATAGTCTCTTGACTCTTGGCAATGTGGGTTACAGATTTCCCCAGGTTGGTATCCTGTATAAGAGGAGTTGCTTCCCTGTTGCCTCCGTACTACTCCTTTGCAGCCACTTGGCTGTTGACAATGTGAGTTACAGGTTTTCCCCAGTTGGTGTCCCATAAAAGGGGAATTGCACCCTTGTTGCCTTTGTACTGCTTTATTTGTTCAGCATTCAAAAATATTGTTTTCTGCTAAATGTTCTGTTTGGAGTGCCCCAAGGTTACCTTCAGCTTTTGGCCGACTCACTGGTCTTCTTTGGTGTCTCCTCTTCACTTGCTGATGCTGCGGCAGACCTTCTGTGTTCTTCCCGCTCTGCTACCAGCTCCTGCGTAACTCCTGCAGACTGCACGGCTCTTCTTTGGAGCTCTGCCAGCTCTAATGGTTTGCTGCGTCCTCTCACACAGAAATGCCACACGTCGGCTTAGGACGATGTCTGCCCTTCGGCTTTGCTTCTCATCCAGACAAGATTCTTGCTGCACACACTCTGCAATGTCGCACATCTTCACTTCTCACGTCGGCATCAGCTGGCGCTCTTCCTTGTGCTTCTGTGGAAAATCCAGTACTCCGGACTGCCTCTGCCTCAGCTACTTCTTCACCGTCTTCCTTTTTCAGCTGCAACTCATTCCTGAGTTTGAATGTCCCACTCAGGTGTTTTGTTCTATAACAACTAGACCGCACATTATGGTCAATGGTACCTTTGATCTTTATTAACTCTGTGCCTTTCTTCCTCCCCAGTACCATGGCCATTATGGATCTTGAAGTCCGTAATGGATGCATTAGCAGTTACATTAGTTTGCTCTAATTTACAATATGTCATAAATGCTTCAGGAAGAATAGGGGAATCCTAAGATAAAGAGGTCACCAATTCCCATTGATATGACTTCCCTCCCATGTGATTCTTCCACATAATACCAACCCCAGGGTCAGAGTCAAGTAGCGGCTGCCTTCCCCTGGCCACATGAGAGGAGGCCCATACCATGGTTTCAGTGATGATCTCACTAGATTCATCACAGTGCCCTCAACATGAAGAACACAAACACTAGGTAACACGTGCATTTATACATCAAAAATATTAACATGGCATCCACAAGACATGAAGAATACTAACATAAGCAATGTATCAGCTGAATGCAACATACGTGACACGAGAATATAGTTCACTGACATAGAAATCCAAAAGTAATGAGCAGGCATCTTTTCCAAAATGGAAGCGTAACACGCTTCAAGTAAACGCTTCAAGTAAACAAAAGGCCTTAAGGCTTAACGAGAACTCAAAATGCTGAAATAACAAAAACAGATCTGAGCAGATCCCAGACAGGAGCTGGCAACCACAGCCAATGTTAATGTAAATTAAGGGAAATTCAGAACGTTGTAGTCAACGCATGTGAGGAAATTGGATGTGAAAGCCCATCAGAGTGCTATGGAGCAGGGGATCGTTGAGGCTCTGGCATAGGACTCCCATTCTCAGGTGCCTTGGGGGAGAGGACACGCATGGCACGTTCAGCAGCAGTGAAAAGAGGGCGGCATGCTTCCCCAGGTGCTTGTGATTAGTATAAAGAAGCATGCGCGCCCCACGTGTGTGCTGCTCTGCTCTCTGATTACTTGCTGCACCACGCCGTCTTGCCATGCAGTCTTGCAGGAGGCACCGGGCTATGGTGGTGCTGTGACGTGGGAGTCTGGCCTCATATGTGCGAAACTCTAGAAGACCAGGTGTGACTGCTTACACAGTCCGGCTGCGACAGTGAGCGCTCCCAGTTAGTGGATGCCTGCTGCTTCCCGCCTTTGAACTCCTTTGCGGGTTCGGGCCCTCAGTTAAGTGAACGTTCATTTTGGGAGCAGCGCTTGTTTAATTTCTGGGGAAAAAGTGGTACAGCATGTTTTGGTTTCTGTTTCAGAGCTAAACAATTTGACCTGCTACGGACTGTTTTTGACACACAATGAGTGTGGAATTGTATTCAGTGTTAAGTTTGGAACTCTCTAAAACGAGCATCTGTGAGTAAAGCATGGATGTGTGCGTGCAGGTTGTTAGAACATATACAGTGCCAAGAGGATGTTCAGGACCAGTGGAAACATGCAGTGACATATGTCTTAGTGGATTTCCACGCCCTTTTCTGTTCAATGCCTTTGATGCTAATTGATTGATTTGTATAGCGTCTCATCTCATGTCTGGAGGACTCTCTTCATTCCCCTTACGTCTCATCCTCTCCCTTTAGCTTTAGGGTACCACTCCCCCCTCAAGCCTCTGATAATGACACATTTTGGGATGCATGCACAAGTCCTGCAATCCCTATTCACAGGGCAGTCTATGGGTCAGAGTGTGAATAGAGTTGAAGAGGGAAACAGACAGTGATTGTGACTGCATCGCCTGGTCACTGTGGAATCTAGGCCCATTGAGGATTCCGTGCCGGTCTCTAGGTTACGGAATCCCTATCATAAAAAAACAAGATACTTCACTTCTTGGCCTGCAGTGGACAATACCTAGAGCAAAGATGGGCACCTGCCTTCCCAAAAAAGGGATGCAAGGAGTGCAGAAGGCAGTTGTGCTTGACAAGGTTCCTCACCAACGAGATACATGGCCTCATGCCGAGATCCTCAGCCATGGAGAAGGCCTGACAGACAAAAAAGTGCCGGTAAGCCCAGAGTTTGGGTGTATGGACCACTTTCAGAAATGGGGGAAATTCTTTGGCACCTGGGGTGAGGAGGCGCAGCACGAGGAGAGACACAGAAACTCGCTGTGCCCAATGCAACACAGGATGGATGTGGGGGAAATTAACCTACTGAAGAGACTCCTTAAACCAAATCTATTCCTGTAAGGCGTTTGGTAGACAAGGAGGAGCCCCCTTTCTAGTCCACTTCTCAGTTCTGTTTTCATCTGTTGGTTTGCCCTACTGTGCATTTTAAGATCAATGAAGGAGGCAATGCATAGCTTCTAAGCCAAAAGCTGTTCTCTGACTGCTTGTCTCCACTGCATATCCTTACTTCTCAAAAGCTAATGCCGTCCTCTGCAGTATTTTTTCCATGTCTGTTCTCTGCCTTTCGGTTTGATGGCACAGGACATGCACTATAAATTGGCTTTCGGTGCACAGTGTTGCAGTGCTTGCTCGCCTGGCTAGCACAAGACATGTGATGATTGGATGAGAGGCGGGAAGGTTTATCTGATAGAAGTCAAAATAATGGGACTGCCCAAGTTGGTTGGGTTGTGCTGCAAGGGCGTGCGGGTTGTGTCAGAGGTCTCAGACCACGTGTCCATTAAAGAGCCTGCCAGGTATCAGTCGTCTGTGTGTTTTCAGTAGGAAGCATCACCTTCTATTTTTAAAGGCAGGGCTGAATTTGGTTTCTAATCTCTGCCTCCAATGACATCACGCCAGGTCTCTGTGTACCAGCTGCAATTAATGCAAATCGCTATCATTTACTATAGATTTTATGTAAACTTATAAACAATGTTTAACAACCCAAAATCTCTGACATGAATACAACTGCCCCACAGTATTTTGTGCGTGATTTAGGCACAATCAACCCAAAATCTCCAATGCAATTATTGACCTCTTAGAAATCTAGTTAAAATAAAAGCATTGTGAAAGCAAGGCACTGACCTCTACATCTTAATACAATGAAAACATCCGCCGTTAAATCTTAAGTCAATGGATGCAAATCTCACTATTACTCCCAAAGGGTCCAAATGTTAAACTAGCTGAAATCAGGCTCCAACCCCACATGTCTGTAAAATGGAAGCATTTGCTCCGAAACGTTAAGGCAATGCTCACCATTGGCCGATCTCCCTATAGTGCATACCTATGTATGCTTTATGACATGCTTGTATATATGTTTGCAATTGTCCATCACTTCTGTAACTAAGTAAACTGTTTGTAACCAGCGCCACGATGCCTCCGGGCTGCTGCGCGCTTAACAGATACCAATAAATAAAGAAATAAAGAAATATGTTTCCCTAAAATGCCTCTGCGACATATATACACATTCTGAGAATACACTACATTGTTGCTTCTTCTTCTGTGGGACTTGCCACCTCCTGAATTGTGATGGCTTAGCCTCCTTTCCGCCCGCTCCCCACGACCCCCCACAACGTCCAAGACCAGCAGAGAGGGATTGCAGGGGGCGGGAGCAGCTGTATCTGTGCAGTGCAAACCTCATGCACACCGCTGACCGCAGAATATGCATGTCACGGGTAGGAGCTGGCGGAGAGAAAGGGGCATCTGAAATCAGGGTGCATGTATGGACAATTGCAGGCACCAATCCTGTACCTGTTCTTTGCAATGTAAAGTTCTCCTGACCCTGACCATCTTGCGCCCATTGTGTCTGTCAAGGAAGCTTGCATGGGCTTTGGGAATGCTGTACATTTGTTAGGGAAGCGTGCAATGGCCCGACAATGGGGTAGTGGTAAGAACCTTCTTTATGTTGCGCTATTGGAAGCGTGTACTGGCCCTGATTATGCTGTACCTGGGCAGGTTTGTGAATAAACCTTGGACCAGCCCTGCTCATGATATACCACCCTTACCAAAGTTTAATACTACATTTAGTATTTAACTTGTCTTTTTATATTATTTGAAGACTATACCTAGTCTTTTTTAGTATTCCATAGTATTTGTTTTAAGCAGCATACTATATGAAGACTCTTCAGCGTGCAGAATACTAGTCGATTACTAATAGATTATTAATCAAATGTTTGTTTCTAGACCTTTAGTCTTCATTTAGTATTGAAATCTACATTACCACTGTTGACCACTACTGAGAAGGCAAAAAAAAGATGACAAAATGAGATTTAGATTGTATTTGCATAATGCTTTACCAGCACTGTTCATAGAACATGTTTATTACACAATTATTTTTACCCAACTGACGTTGGTACTTATTTATTGACATTGGAAGAATGAAGGCTGAAATGGCTGGGATTCAAACCTGCGACCTGCAAATCAACACAGATTTCAGCAGCACGCTCTCAACCCGCTCAGCTATCTTGCCAAGCTATCTTGCCAAGGCATTACAGACTCTATCAGTGCCAAAAAGGGTCCCATATTCAGGCACGGGTATCTGGTGCATCAAACAACACGGCTGAACTCTTCAAAATCCGCAGGGAACTTGCCAACCCGTCCGCAGTATCCGCTGCCCCTACTCCTTCCCAGGCCCTTCGCAATGCACTCGCCACTCACTTCACCTCCAAAACCCAGGACATACTGGACAGTCCTGTCACACACTCTTCCAACCCATCCCCTCCCCGGACCACTCACCCTCCTCCTTTGCCTCTGTCTCTCCGGAAGAAGTCACTAGAGCTGTCAACTCCATGAAGGTCTCTTCCAAACAGGTTGCCCCTTGCCCATCCAGAACCATAAGGACAACCTTACCTCTCTCGCCCCTGCTCTCCTTGATCTTTGTAACCACTCCTTTGCTACTGGTTCTTTTCCATCCTCCCTCAAGCACTCGCTTGTGCGCCTCCTCTTTATAAAAATTTCAGCAGACCCTTCCTACACTGCCAACTATCGCCTAATCTCCATCACCCCCTTCCTGGGGAAACTGCTTGGGAAGTTGGCCCTCCTCTAACTTAACTCCCACACTGAACTTGTTGGCGGTCTAGACCCTCAGTCAGGTTTCCGCACAGCCAGAGGCATGGAAACTGCTCTTCTGAACACCCGTGAAGAACTACTTGCATCCCTTGATTCCAACTCCCCGGCTGTCCTCATCCTCCTTGATCTCTCTTCTGCTTTTGACACAGTGAACCCTTCCATCCTCATAAAAAGGCTCCATGACATCTTTGGTATCTCAGAGCGGGCACTGGACTGGCTTACCTCCTTCCTAACTGACTGCTCTTCCAAAGTCATACTCGGCACTTTCTCCTCCCCTATTTACTCCTCCTCCTCTGGCATCTCCAGGGCTGCATTATTTCACCTTGGCTCTTTAACATCTACCTTACTCTGCTGGCATGCCTCATTTCCTCCTTCTCCCTCAACTTCCAGTGCTATGCTGAAGACACACAACTGTTCTTCAAACTTCCTACTGATGCCCTTGCACCTTTCCTCATCCCTGACTGCCTCTCAGCCATCCACATCCAGGTCTGGTGTACTTCTAATGATCTTTGCCTCAATGCCAGCAAAACAGAGATCCTCTCTATAGGGACCCCGTCACCCTACTTCTTCCCTTCACTCTGGCCTTCTTCCATCTGCTCTCCCCACGCTCCCTCTTCGGAAGCCAGAAACCTCAGAGTCACCTCCGACTCCTCTCTCTCCTTCCTCCCTCATACTGAGGACATTGCCTAGAAGTCCCACTTTCAGCTTTTCCTTCCGAAAGGATTTCTACCTTTCCTCACCTTCTCCCAGAGACTCAATGGCACCCGGGCTCTGGTTCTCTATAGGCTTGACTATTGCAATAGCCTCCTCCTTAATCTACCTTTGTCCACTCTGAAACTCCTCCAGCTAATCCAGAATAGGGCAACAAGACTTATCCTTCACCTCAAGCTCAGGGACTACATCTCCCCTGCCCTACAAAGTCTTTGCTGGCTCCCTATTCGCAGCACATATTAAATTCAAATCCCTCTGCATCATCCACAAGGCTGTCTGAGGCTGGGGACCACTCTATCTGCAACTCTTTCTGACCACATACTCCGCCTCTAGACACCTTGGTTCCTCTGGCACCAACTCCGTGCGTGTGAAGCGGTTTGAGAGACAGAGAGCAGGTTGTCAGTCAATTTCCTCTGTGGGCTCCCTTCTTTGGAACAGCCTCCCCCACCCTCTTTGTCTTGAGCAGGACATCCTTAAGTTCTGGAAAAGCCCCAAGACCTTCCTCTTTACCTCTTCCTTCACTCTGTCTCTCCTTTGCTAATCGCACAGTAGCTTCACTGGTGTGCAGGACCTTATGCATCCTTGGGCCATGACCTCCACCATCTTTCATCCCAGTTGCTGTCTATAACCTGAACTTGCCTCGGCTCACCCTCCACCACTGGAGGTTGGACTTACCTTTCTTCCTAGCACTTCTCATGCTGCTCTCCATGAGCACCACAGCACTTATCCCATACCCCTCTGCCCCCTGCACTTGCATTTTCTGAACACTCACAATGCATGGTAGGTTTGTATTCCCCTCCCCATTGTCTCTTCTTCTTTATTGTACTTAATTATTTAACATTGGTATAATTACTTTGTCTATCATCCCCTGTCCCCTCCCTGTTGCCTTACGGGCGATTTGAAACAGTTTTTGCTTCATGTATAAGCGCCTAACAAATAAATAAATAAAATAAAGTGAAGCCTCCAGGAAACCTGTGGGTTTGGAGCATGGGATTGCAGCATACAGCGGGGGTGGTGGAGTGGCCGAAAAAAAATATTTGTTGTCTAGAGAAGCAAAACTCCTTGATCTTGCCCTACAAATACACCTTTCTCAACACCTTCTTTAACAATTGGTGGGACTTACAAAATGAGCCCTAGTGTGTGTCTGGCTCTGGCTGCTGGGTAGTTGCCAGGCAGCTCAGGCCTGAACACGCAGCTCACATCTGATTCTCCCAAACGAAAGTGTGATTGAAAAGGAAAATGGAAATGCAGATCACTATACTACTGCACTAATGTATATTACACCATTCTACACTATCCTACACTATACCATACTATACTACTTCCACAATATATTCCTACACCCATGCACTACACATCATATAGTATAGTATATTCTATGTAATATATGCTGTTTACAGTATATATTATATATAATATATGGAGTCTCTATATGATATACAGTATATTTATGCTAAATATAATATATATGGTATTTATACTATGTATATAGTATATCATTTATACTATGTTATGTTATGTTATATGATCTTATAAAGCGCACGTACGCCCAAAGGCATCTTAGCGCTAGGAGGAACAGGTGAGGTAGACCCAATTTAAAAGAGAAGAGTCTTCAAGGGACGCCGAAAGGCCAGGTGGTTAGGAGTCGCACAAAGAGACCATGGCAGTTGGTTCCGTGCTTTAGTGGCTGCCACAGAGAAAGCACGGCCACCGGTTTCAGTCCGTCTAACACGGTGGACCGAAAGTAGTAGGCCAGCCTGCGAGCGAACGGGTTGAGAAGGGACATAGTGAACACATTTCTCCTGTTTCCTGAAGATATTCCACTCCCACCTTGTAGAAGGCTCGGTGTACCAGGCACATAGATTTAAACAAAATCCGTTGTTCAATTGGAAGCCAGTGCAGTTGTTTCAGGAGTGGTGCCATATGAGCGTGGGCCGGAGGGCGCAGTACTGCTTGAGCTACTGCACTCTGTAGCATTTGAATGCGATTTACCAGATAGCGTGATTGGCCGTAGTACAGCGAGTTACAATAATACTATACTTACTACGTACTTACTATTCACTACTATCCTATTGCACTAATCTATTTCAATACCACACAAGAAGCCCACAGTGAATGCTTTCAATGGGGGCTCCCCGCCAGCCAGTCACTACACCTTGGGAAGCATGTCTTCAATGTGCCTGGCTGTCAAGCGCTTTGCCACAGGGAACAGCGGCTCTTTGGCAGAGAGTGGTATGCAGATGTGGCATGCAAGCAGGTGGTGGGACAGAGGAGGTGCTAGGGGCCGAATTGCGAGTGGGAGTGAAGAGAGGAGGTAGCAGTCATTGGGGCACACGCTGATTGCTGGTATTTCGTGGTAGGCAGTGCCTGTGACCTGAGCAACATGATTGTATGTGTGGTCTTAGATAAGAGGGTACTTTATATAGCAGCACTATCGCCAGAAACCCAGTTTCAGAGCTCTTGGTGGTGATATTATTATGGTCATATGACCCTCAGTGTCGTACTCAGTTCATCACCTGGGAGGGAAGGGGGTTCAAGGGCTTGGATTGCCTAGTCAGGGTGTGCCTGGTCTTGTCCCCAAGGGCAGCACGCTGCTCTTGAACTATCTTCCTGGCTTCATGCAGCTTTGGCTACACATCGCCAGGTCAGTGCATTGCCTGCTTCCCAGTTCATGCTGGACTTGCCAGTCATTACGAGATGCATAGCCTATTGATGTTGCACTAGCCGGTGTTGATGCCGCCCACCCCTCTGAAGCAAGAGGATTCTAGTAGCAAGTGCGAGTTGCCAAGTGGTGCACCCATGTAGCTTTATTTAATAACCACTTTTCTTTCGGCCCCACTTTTCCAGCACTGATTGCTGCGAGGATGAGAAGTCATTCCAGACTCGACCAGTGTCACTCACTAGTGCAGGAATCCTTGCACGGCCTCTGAATCACTGAAGATCACAATGCACCTCTGCATGCTGGGAGTTTCAGATAACTTCTCTTCTTTCCCCTGGTTTTAGATTGGAGATGGGGTTACAGTTCCCCAAAGGAAAACATTTGAATCACTTAACAGGCCCTAACAGCATATTGCAAAAGTAATCCAGGCTTGTGGGTACAGCTGGTCTGGTTGGCGACTCGAAAATTAGTAAAGCAAATACAAACAATTCAAAGTTTTAGAAGTTGATGTGGTGTAGGGATAGGGGACCCCTGCACTCGCTGAATCCCATGAAAAAAGGTCGCAGATCACTGGATTGACTGCAAAAAGACGAAGAAATCCAGCAGATTGCTATGATAACACGTGTTTCGGCCAAATGGCCTTCTTCAAATCAGGGCCTCGTAGATTAATGTTGTGTTGGGTTTAATCCCATATTAGAGGGTTAATCAGTCATCCGCGTTGGCTGTTTCGGCGAAGTGAATTATCCCAGGCAACAACAGGCAATTCGTTTTTACCAATCTCATTTTGTAATTTTCCCCTCCTGGTTTTACTGCTCATCACTGGTTATATGTATACATAGGAACAGATGCTGACCACAAACGCAAATAAGAACAGTGCAGAGGAGCCACCTTTTTATTTGGCTTGTTTGAAAAAATGTGAAGCTCAATTATCCACAAAGGTGTGCTGCATATTGAAGGGGCATCAGGACAAAAGATGTGCTGGCCATCCCCTTGCATACATTAGTATCAGGATGACAGACAGGCTCCCCACACCCACATGAGTGCTGGTAGCATATTTCAGAGTGGCAGGCACTTACTTAAAGTGACCATCTCTGTGAACTGTTCAAATAAACTGCAAAGCATGGCTGTCCCTGTTAGGGCTAGAAATGCAAGATTGACAAAAGTGGTTACCACTCTGCTGTCACGCTTAAAAAACCATTACAGGGCCAGACGTGAACCTGTGTGACTTCTATATATCCTTGCGCTGATCCAAACTCACGCAGGGGAATGTGTCTCTTCTCTTCGCATTTCAATGCGCCTCCAGCGCTGATCCAAACTCACGCAGGGGAATGTGTCTCTTCTCTTCGCATTTCAATGCGCCTCCAGCGCTCATCCAAACTCACGCAGGGGAATGTGTCTCTTCTCTTCGCATTTCAATGCGCCTCCAGCGCTCATCCAAACTCACGCAGGGGAATGTGTCTCTTCTCTTCGCATTTCAATGCGCCTCCAGCTTTTCAATTTGTGATGCACATTGAAATCTGCAGACATCTCCCTTGTTGGTGCAGGTGTGCAAAGGGGATGGTAAAGGGCGTCTGATTGTGAGCCTCCATGACGCGCACATTCACGCGCCCATTGTGACGCATATTTTTTTGCCACAGTTGATGTGAGGCGCCAGTGCATCTCTTCACTTGCATCCACATTTTCTTTGAGAATCTGGCCCGTAGGGTTTAGGCGTGACTGAACTCTGTGCTGTCAGAAGATATTTTGGGTTTAGTGTTGCCATTCTCTTTTTAGAGGTTTGGGTGGTAAAGCCAAGGTGGGAGGTAGCTGTTTACAGATTTGTCAGGCCATTGCCTTAAGTGCTCCCATCATTCACCATTGAAGGATGTTTGTTAACATCAGTTGTTGGGAAGTAGATTGGTTCCCTTGCCGAGCACTACTCCCAACTTCTAAGGCAGTGGTATTCCAACGTGTTTATGCTGAGCCTCCCTGGAGTACACATATTGTGGCCAGACCCAGATGACAAAACTTTTTATATTTTCTATTAGTACACCGGCAGGCGGGTGTGGCAGCCTCCCAGCTAATCAGGCTGCTCCGAACAGGGGCTTTACCACATGGTAAAATGCCCGCTCCGAGCCCCCTCGGAAGTGGAAGGCCGCCATCTTCCCTGCCGGGAATCAGGTATGTTTGCCCCTGTCATACCCCTTTCACTACCTTCACCTCACCTCAACCCCAATGTCCACATCTCCCACGCACCCCCAACCCCTCCTCACTTACCTTGAGCTTCTTTGTCCATCACCGGTGCTGGGAGCACTCTGTTTTCTGGCTCTGCTCCGTTGCGGCAATGGCCAGCATGGAAAGGGAGAAGAGACTATGTGAAGTTCCCTTCTCCCTATCCATGGTGGCCATCTTGTTTTGTATTTATTTTTCAAGTTGAGAAACAACAAATACTGTTGAATCCAGGTACAACGTGCATGTGATACTAAAAGCAATAAACTCATCATTTTGCTTGATCTTCTAATTGGCCCTGGGAATTACCTGGCCCGGTAATGCCCCAGGCCCATCAGGGTTTATTGCTCAATCAAAAGTTTTGAATTGTACTCCCTTTCTGAGAGTCTCGCTCCCACCCCAGGACTTCCAGCCCCACAGTTTGAATACCACTGTTCTGGGCCAAACATTTTCCATATTGGAGCTCCATGTACAAAATCTCCTTTAGTGCTGCCCATTGAAAACCTACCTACTGGGAACACTGGTCACCTTACCTCTTTATACAAGGGCGATAGATACTATTCTGAAAAAAAAAGTTTCTATGGATGATAGTACCTATTTAGTACCTTAGTCACAAAGCAGATAAAACCTAAGTTTACTCAAACATGTCAATTATATGAACATTGGTCAAATAACAGAAGGTGTAGTCCATAACATAAAGCCTACAGGACTCTCCCACCATAATTCTTCCAGTCCTGTTGAAGGCCGACATAACAACAGCCATGAAATACAGCTCTGAAATGGCCAAAACACAGTTGTGTTGACTTCTGACTTTGTATCTCAGTGTTTAACCTATGCACTGCTGAAGAATTGTGTAACTAAAGCACACTACAATGATTTTGTACATTGGTTCCCATATCTCCCCTCAAGGGTTGAAGGGTTTGTTCATGTTCTGTACTGTGATCCGAGGTATTTATCTTGGGTGAGCACTAACGTATCATATGTAGATATTCTTTGTGAATTGATGAGTGTCCTGAAAAATATGTTTTAAGTTGGATACAATTTATGTTGTGCATTAAACGTTTCTGTAGAAGCAAAACCGACCAGCATCGGGTTTAGCGACCCTGTTAATTTTTTGTATCTAATCATGACACAAACATGCAATAATAATCGCAACAATATAAAACAACAAAAAAGCACATGACAAAACAATATTTGCATAAAACACAAAAAATACCATGTTTTGGAGCATGAAGTTCAGTAAAAGTGCTACTTGTAGTAGTAATACTACTAGTTGTCATTTGTATAGCGCCTTTAGCTCATTAATATGGTCTCAACATGCTTGTGTTGGGAACGCGCTCGGGGGATCGAAGTCAAAGGCGTGGGAATTGTGTGGAGGTTGGAATGCATGTGTGCATTTGGCCAGGATAATGAGTTATGAGGGCTGGCCAGGCTGCACAAAGCTACCCATGAAGTCAGGCATATGTTTGGATGCTGAGTTTGGGGAATGTATGTGATAGCGAGAGGACTCATTAAGTGACCAGCTAGACCACCAAATCTGTCATAGGTTGTCACTGCATTCTAATGGAAAGATGTTTTGTGAGCTGTGTTTTAGCCTAAGTGGAGCATTGTGTATCGAGCAAGACCGAATTAATGTTGCAGTCGTCGCTGCATTTTAATGCATGCAGGTGGGTATCCATGCCTGTGGCTGAGGTAAACTGGAGCAGTGCGCGCATACGTACCTTGAGGCTCAGACAGAGCCTTGTCTTTCAGTCATTGGCTGCTGATGTCATCTGTAAAAGGCGGCGTTTTCCCTAGTTGGTGTAGACATGCTGGCCTAGTTGATCTCCTAAGCATGATAGGCAGGCTATCATCCCGGACCTCATGATTCCAAATATCTTCTTGGTACGTTTATCAGCAATCCTTATAAAACCTTTGACAGGAGACACGCTAATAGCATGGACCCGCTAGGTGCCCTGTTCAGGCTATCCTAATACATTTCTTGAGTAATATGCCGCCTACTCTTAGTCTGTCAGGAGTTATATAATGGGTGCAGGGCGGCTCACTGTGACAATGGCTGGTATCCACCTGTATGTTTATGTGAATGATGCCATGATGATGGACATACGGGTGGGGGAGAGGGTGTCAGGATGCCACACGAAATAGCCGAGTTTTCCCATGTGTTCCCATAGCAACCTGCACACTTAGCAAGGAGACACTCTATCCACTGGATTTGCGTCCGTACTATGAGATTTACCTCCTGGAGCGCCTGCTGCTTGACCCTAAGGAAACGTTACCTGGCCACCGTGATAACAACATGGCTCCGTGGACAACAGCATTATAAGCTGTTGCCGGACGGGTTGCCTGCACGACTTGTAGTTTACCTCTATGCTTTCCAGCACACTCGCATTTCCGTGCATACATTGATGGACTCCATGTGACACACAGTTGCCTTCACAACGCTCAGCGCCAGCGAAGGCGAGTTGCTCTTACACATCTGACCTTAGGTCCTGAGAAAGGCGGCCTTTTTCTGATCAATATGCCGAAACGTATTTCACCACGCCATTTTGACTTTTCTAGCAGGTGTGAGTGATGTGCCTGTGCATGGACGGAAAGGCCACGTACGTAGACTTTTAGCAGAGCTGTAAGAAAGAGTGGGATATTGTTCACACATGAACCAATTTCTACCAGCTATACCCCAAAGTTCTACAACAAAATAATTGAACATTTTTTGACACTGTGGGACTATTTTGACTCTCAAATTGAAGGTGAGTTGGAACACTAGTAAGACTTTGTTCTCAAATCCATTAATTACCAACGTTATGGAATTGGATTACCTTTTTGGAAAGAAATTAATTTGCTATAGTTACTTTTCAGCATTCTTTATTGTAGGCTACCAATCAAATTTTTGTGATTTTTTTAGTGAAATGTATGCTCATTTGGAAGCTTCTTTTCTATTTTCTGCTTTGCTTGTCGATATTTAACTATTATTGATGATTTTCTTAACTTAGATGATTCTTCTCTTTTCTCTTTTTTTTAAAATATGTTTAAAGTTGAGTTTGTTTTAAACAATATTGCTACATGTTTTGTAAAAATATTGTGAGTTTTTGTACGAAGAATTGATATATGTTTGCAATAAATTGTGAAAAGCACTTCTGAGTTTATTGTTAGATTTCATGCTCATGGAAGTTAAAAAACTGAGAGAAATGGCTCAGATAAATGTATACATTTTGGGCTTCTATATATATGTGATGTTATCTTGAACATATAGAGAACATTAGGACACTATCTGGGAACACTGATTAGAACATCCAGATAGAAGTGATCCTTTATTTCCCATTGTTGTGCTTTTTTTGTTCGGACAAAATGGGGGTGTAGGTAATTCATATACCGCATTACCCATAGACCATTACCTGTGGGGACAAACTGCTGTTTTTTGTAGTTCTTTCCCAGTCCTGCATATAGTAGGAAGCAGCCCTCCAGTGTATTCAAGTAGACACGGTAATATTATGGACCCGACAGGTGCCCTGTTCAGACTATCCTAATACATTTCTTGAGTTATATGCAGCCTACCCTCAGTCTGTCAGGAGTTATATACTGGGTGCAGGGCGGATCACTGTGACAATGGCTGGCATCCACCTGTATGTTTATGTGAATGATGCCATGATGATGGACATATGGGTGGGGGAGAGAGTGTCAGGATCCCACGGGAAATAGCCGAGTTTTGAGGGCCTTTCTGAAAACCAGATAGTTGTCGGTGCGGCGGATGTGGAGAGGAATTGAGTGTTAGGCAGAATCATATGCAGTACCCTTAGGGAACACCACACACAATTAAGACTACAAGCCTCTACTACACAATAAAGTGGTAGCGATGGCTGAGCAGCCAGACTTATCTCAAGAGTAAAGCGAGCAGTATCAGAAGTTACAGAAAGGACAGCAAGTACTATGGTTCAAACAAACACTGACTCAGAGTAAAAGAATATACATTTATTTATACATTCATTTATAAAACAGTTCACTAAATAAAGCAGCAGAAAAATCACACTCTTAATATACTACACAACACCCAATAAATTCTGGACAAGTTAAGCTCAAAATGAAGTGTGAGCAAAATGGCACTTCAGCAATTTAAAAGGGAGGGAAAGACATGGTTATACAAAATTAAGCAGCACCAACAAGTAAGTAGGCAGGGCAATCTAGAACAGGTTTGCTACAATGAGGATTCAAATCAAAAGGCCTGGGCCAATGTTAATGGTTCAGAGTTTTTGCAGAGGATCACCCAGTTCAGAGTAGTTCATGGTTAAGTCTTTGCCAAGAGTTTGAAACGAAGTTGGTCAGAAGAAAAGTTATTTTAAAGAGTAGAGAAGGACAAGCCCTTGGATTCGCAAAAGGTATAAACACTTTCACGGCAGTCGGACGGAACGAACAACCGGGTTTGAACAGTACCTTTAGAGGAGAAGAATGCTGTAGCTGAGGCAGAAGTTCCTGGCAGATCCTGCAGGCTCACGGTTCCTGAAGCGACTGTTTGACTGACACGAAGAAGGAAGACTGGAGGCTCCTGCACTGTCCAGGGAAGAAACCAGCAGCAGAGCAAAGCGATAAATAAAAGGTGTGCTCCTTAAAACCCTAACGGGTCCTGGCTATCTGGTTCACTGTAGCTGTGCACAGCAAATTCGAACAGGGGAGGGAGGCCTTGCTTGGTGTTTGGCAAACTGGTTGGTCCCACCAGCTCAAGGGAAGAAGATTCCTTGTAGTTCTTCTCTGTCGTCGAAGTTTGGAGATTTGGACTGAAAGCAGTGCTTCACCGGGAGGTTCAGTCGTGGTACTGGTCCTCTTCCTTCAGATTCTCTTCGGTTCTCTTGATCCAGTGGCGACTCTGACTTCCAAGTCCCAGAGACCTGCTTTTTATGCAGTTTTCCCCCATTCACACATCCTGGCTGTCAATCACACAGAAGGGTGGCTGTCCTGGCGGGACAGTCACCACAGCCAATCATACAGAATGCGACATGGGTCTCCAAGGAGACCCTGTGCAGGGAGTCTCAAACCCCTCCCTCACATCCTGTCCCCCTCAGACATGCAGGCGCCTAAGGAGGGCTTCTGTGCAGAAGCCCACCAAAGGACGGTGAACAAAGGAACCAAACCTGGTTTGGCGCGCAGAGTAAAACACGAGAAAGACCCTTACAAAAAGAAATGGCGAATAAACCCAGCCGGAACCAAATAAAAGTAAATTGGATCCAGCGGATTAAAGTTTGAGGCTGCTAACTTAGCTTAAAACAGTACCAAGGCTATTTTCATAGACCGCAGTAGGAAAAATATGGTAGATACCACTGCCACCAGCCAAATTTTAAAGCAAGCGGAATGAAATAATGTTCCATGAGAAACAGACAAAAAGGGATAACTATTAACCCTTTCCAGTACTCTAGGGAAGATAGTTTTTACTGGGTCTGTGAATTTAAAAAGACTAATAAAGTCAATGGCAGTAGTCAGTCCCAGAAAATGGAGTTTAAAGTGGGAAGTCTGAAAAAGACAACCCTTTGTCACTACACTAAAGGTGCTGTGTGACACACAGTAAAAAGATGATGCCTAAGGCTCACACTCTTACTAAGTGAAAAAAATAAATCCTAGAAATCCAGCAAAGCTGCTGAGGGACTCAGCGGGTAAAGGAAATTAGCCATTCTGGAGATTCTCCTTAACAGAGAGGAATTGAGTTCCAGATGGAGGTGGCTTCGACAGAGAAAGATGATCCTCCCAATCGTGTGGAGTTGTAATGGGGGATAATGAGGAGAAGAGCCGAACCAGATCTGGGGTTTCTGATGAGTTGATAGCGTGGGAGCTTATCCTGGAGTAATTCTGGTCCGTTGTTATGGAGGGCAGGGTGAGTGATGCACATGAGTTTACAATTAGTCTGTTGGCCGATAGGCAGCCAATGTAGTACTTTGAGTGCGGGGCTAATATGTTCTCTTGGTGAGAGAGCAAAGAGGAGACGGGCAGCAGAGTTTTGCATTCTTTGGAGCTTGCTCAGCTGTTATGCCGGAGGGCCTAAGTAGGGGCAACTAACGACGCCCCCTTTGTTATCCGAGCTAGATGAAAGATGTAAGATTTGCTTCAAAACGACATCTTTGACCTAGCCAAGCGGTACACTATAATGGAATTGCATAAAGAATCTGTATGATAATGCGCTTGGCGCCCTGGGCTGGAGTAATTGAGGCTGCTATAATGTGCTGCAAGAGGCAGTTGCAGGGCGTGTCCCACTCCAGGAATGATTTTTCTATGTTCCTTACGGAACCTTAAAGCCTCAAGGCAAATAATGTAAAGCTTGTCTATTACGGGCCGGCGGGGCATCAGCAATCACGCCCGTCATCATCTGTAAGTAACAGGAAGCTGGGCAAAGAGCGCAACATTGTGGACTTGCTATGACTAGCAGCAGACTTAGGCCAATCTGAAGCCATAGTCTGCTGTCAGTCATGCCTACATTCGATATCTATTGGCTACTTTTTTTGAGCCAATGGAAACAGAATGTTTCCTGTGCGTGGGTGGGGCTGTGGAAAGTGGACCTCATGATTTGTCACTGGGCCCAAGCTTGTAGGCATATGCGCCAGGGTAAAGAGAGGAGCAGCCACTGCAGGGACAGGATACAAGTCAGGCACCCGAGCTGTTCACTGACCACAGAGCTGGTCTTCCCCTGCCTCGCTCAGGCTCCTCTTGGAAGGACGGGTGCCTGGTGGAGGAAGGGGATTGCTTGGATTGATAACCCAGTGAGATTCCGCTTTATGGTCCAGTGGCAGAATACATCTCTCTGAGGTTCAGGCTCCTGTGGCCTGGAGCGGACTGTGTCCATTTTGTGTGGCATCTGGGGATAGCAGCGTTTAGATGTATTTCTGTAAAACATATATACATGGTTTCAGCCTTGTATCGTACATTAAGCATCTCTGGTGTGTCTGCCTCGGTAGACGAAATAATGCTGAGAACCTGCTTCACACTATGACAGGCCCATTAATCTATCCAGGCTTCTCAGCGAGTTTACTTTATACTTCTTGGAGAGCACATTTAGGACATGATGCTAAAGAAGCTTTGTGTTTTTTATAAATATATGCTGCACACAAACCTGGGTGGAAGAACCAAGCGCACCAACCTGCACCGCCCGCCATGTCTTGCATGCCAGTTTTGGCAACTGTAACTTTGATAAGCATTTTTTTTTTACCTCTTCCGAGTGCATTGTGATTGTGAAAAGATCAGGAAAAGAGAGGGGGAGCAACTATGAAATGGCAGGTAGACGTATGTGGCTCGCATGCAAACCAGTAAGCATACCATTGTGAACGCTCTCTTAACACAAACTTAATATAACACAAGTAACCTTGAAAATGCCATAATTGAAAAATGATGACAGGGCCAGTGAAAGGACATTGCTGCCTGATTATGATCTTACCTGCATGCAATGGACACAGGTCACGCAAATCATTCCAGGCGGCTGCGGAATGCGGCTCACATGACTGGCAGTGAGAAAGTGATGCGTTTGTTTCTGTGTGTGATTAGATATTGCTGAGTGGGCTATGTGGTAAAAACGCAATCAGCAGCATGCCACAGTCCAGTATTCACCACTTCTTGTTGTGAAATGTTCTCGATCACCTGTCTCTGTTAAATCTACAAAATCATGTTGTTCCTCCATTGTCTTCTGGATTTAAGGTGGCAACTTCCATTCACTTAAAATGCCAACTTTAATCACAAAGGGCTGTCATATAGGTAGAGGCGGTGTCGTGGCTCGGCTGGTGGCTCTTATAAAAAATGACAACACCTTTCTTCTGCCCGCCCTCTAGCCTCATGACATTCTTGAGCAGTGTAGCCTGAAAGGAAATGTGCAGACTGAGAGTAGGCATACAGCTCTCCAAACAGAGCAGGCATTTTTTTTATTTAGAGTGCTTCCAAAGTACACACTGGGCCTCATTACGAGGTGGGCGCAAAGGGATACCGGGCACCGTTAAGGACATTGGTGCCGGTAATCCCTTTGCGCCCTATTCCGAGGTCCCTTAGCCGACCCGTTAAGGGACTTCCAAGCTAATAACGGTACCGCAATTTGCGCTACCATTATTAGCGCTTTCCCATTGAGCCCTATGGGGGCTGAAATGGGGAATGGCTTTTTCAATGGGGACTTACCGGTCCCGCAAAGGTCGGAATAGACCGGTATGTCCCCATTGAACGAGGGCGGACTCGGTACCGGTATTGGAGATAGTCATGGCGCTAGTAGCGCCATGACTACCTCCAACCTCGTAATGAGGCCTACTGTCTTGTCCACTGCTCTGCAGCTGTGTCTGGTTCCTGATCCTGTGAGTGACTGAAGAAGTGTTTACAGGCCACAGACTGAGTTACAAAAAAACATGCATAGGGCCGAGGTGCACAAGGAAGAATGTTTTCAGAAAGTTTTCATTTAGGAAGCAGTGGGGTTATCCCAGTACACAAATATGGCCCTCCCTTTTCCCCTGGGACCAAGCATATGTGGTAGGTGTATCATTTAAATATACATATCTACTCCCATCCTCTCCTTCCTTCCTCCTGCTTAGAATACTCTTCTCCTTGTCCTGACAGCACTAAGCAAGCACAGCCTTGCATCTGCGCGAACTCAGGAGAGAAGACACAGCAAATTAACTGGTCTCTGAGAGGCTGCTCTGAGTATGTGAATCAGTTGGTGTGGGTTGACTTTACATTGAAGATTCTAATTTATCACAGAGTAGTGTTTGTGCATACAACATTCAAGAACCAGCTATACTCAATTCCGGTTGGTTTAAAATACACCATTGCACTTGTTAGAATAATTTACCATTATTGGCACCAAATGCCTAATACTTTTGAGACAATACTTGAGTACAATTGTGCAGTAAATGGCAAAGTTTGGACCTCATTTTTCCATAATTTTCTCAGGGTGGGGAAGCAGATGGTGATACCCCCACCCGAAGTTCAGTTTTGCTGTCTGCATTCGTTCACAAATTCAGGGTCAGCCATTTACGCCCCACAATTTTGCAAAGTCACCAGCCGCCACTGTGCTTAAGTAAAGTGTGTTTGCATCGTCTATGAGGGAGAGGATGATGGCAAGGATTGTCGAGACTCGGTGTGGGTAGGAGAGGTTCGGGAAGATTCACCTGAAGATGCGTAGGTGGAAGAGGCAGGTACTGGACACAGAATTGATATGATAGATTTGAGTGCAGCATGCCTCCGAGATTGTTTACAGAAGTGAATGTAGCAGGAGCGGCTCTTAGAGAGTGTAGCCAGGAGATTGGTTGGGGAAGGATTTGCAACATATTAGGATTTCAGTTTTGCCAGGATTGAGGAGGAGGGGGTTGGCCGTCGTCCTGTGGTTGAGTTCAGAAAGGCAGGAGGAGAGGTCTGGCAGCGGGGCGGTTTGCATCTTTGGAATCTTGAGAATGATCTGGGTGGAATACACATAATTATCGCAATAAGGTTATGAGAGCGGATGAGTGCAGTGAGGGGACTGAGGTAGATACTGAAGGGGAGGGAAGACAGGGAGGAACAGGGCAAGAGACGGAGGAAAAAGGGGGGGAGGAGCATAATTTGCTTGCGGTTTGAACGGAAGGAGGATATCCATGTTAGAGAAGAGTCTTTGAGCTCTAAAGAATGGAGCCTGTCTGCAAATATGGTGTGGTCAAGGGTGTCAAAGGCGGCAGACAGGCCTAGGAGGATGAGCACAGTGCATCCTTAGTCTGATGTTCTTTTTAAGTCATCCCAAACCAACACAAGCGAGGACTCAGTTCCTGTCATGGGTATCAGGTAAGCTGGGTGGAGGCTTGGCAGGCCTGGCATAGGCACACAAAGAACCCATAACAAATCCCTCCTTTCATTCCTTCCTAGTGTTTGTAGTAACTTCTTGGTTACCACTTCCTGTTGCCAAACAGGATGTGCATGATAACTCATGAGCTCTCTAGTGTTTGGGTGTGGCTGGCTATATAAGCCACACCCATGATTCTTCCAGTGCTTCGTGTTGCTTACTTTGAGCTGTATCGGGAACACACTTGCCGTGCTCTGGATCAGCCAGCATCTGCTTACCTGCTTCGGATCATCCTGTTTCTGCTTACCTGCTCCGGATCATCCCGCTTCTGCTCACCCGCTCCAGATCATTCAGCTTCAGCTTACCTGGTTCTTACTCCATGCTGCAGCTATCTCCAGTCAAGAGGGGACTTCTACACCAGCACCTGTAAGAACAAAAAAGAACAGCCTTAACACGCGCACATCAGCAACGCTGCGCATACTCACCGAATCTTCCCGCAACGCTGGAATCCCGGTTAGTTGCACGAACGCACAAACCCCTGTAAGAAAGAAGAGACATTATTCATTGCGCTCGCTCCAATAACGTGGACACTTATTTCACTGCACTCTCTCTCTCTCTACACGGTGCAAAACCACCAGTTCTCCAGTAGCGCTGAACTCGGACTCGAGGCGCTAATACCACATAATTTCTCCTGCAAGGGAAAGGGAGAGAAATTACCAGGCGCCCTTGAATTGAAGGCACTGGGCAAACATACCAGAGCTAGCTTCTACACGCAGCGCTACTCACCCACAAAAATTCCGGCAAACAAAGACAATACAGACAATTTTGGACACTCAACATTCTCTGCGCAATGTTCACTTGTGGGAAGGACTTTCTAGCCAATGAAGAAACTGGCGCCTTGAACTCTCGGCCTCGCTGTAAAGGCATAAAACAGCGTTTGGCATCTGAACTCAGTCTACAAACATTGGCACCAATCACATGAGTCAATCGCACCCCTGCAAATGCAGGATGGAGTACACACCCTACTAAAGATCAAGGTAAGCCCATAGGGGGACATCACATCACAGCACACAGTAAAGAGAAGGGAAGGGCCCAGAGGAATCGGGTGAATTCAGGTCTGAGTATACACCTTGTATTTGACAGGTATTCCTCTGGGTGAAACAGGGGAAGTGAAGACTTGGGGTCAAGGGAGGCTCGTCCATCGCTCCTGCAGAGACACAGGTGAGTGTGACAGTTCCTCAGTGTGGTCTGAAACCTGTTTTGTGCTGGGTCAAGGCGGTTGTTGGTTTCTGTAAAGAGGCGGAGCTGTTTGTATGCTGTGCAGTATTATAATATAAAGGGGTTGTGTGGCCCTCTTTTTTGGTAAGGGGGGCCTAAGTCATGAGGGAGTGAAATATAATGGCAACAGGGACTTAGGCTACCCGACCTGTCCGTCACTGGCCTGGTATAGATTCAACACACTTTATACAGATCGATCCCTGTCGGTGGTCTGTGCATGAGAGAACACCCAAATTGCTTTTCATACAATAACAATTTTATTCATGTGACTGATAAAAAATAGCATTACACAGCTATCAACCGAACCTTTTGTTTTTGCCTGTAATTGCTGGGTAGCAATGACACTCGGTGGTGTTTCTGGCACCCTGTAGGTAGCTAATCTTCTGATGCCGTCTTCAGGATAAGTGTAGTTGATGTGAAAGTGTCAGCGTTGTATGACAATGGTGGAATATCTAAAGGTAAGGAGGTACAAATTAAAAAATTAGAGACTGGGTGTATCTCTCCAGGGACTATGGTGCCTTATATGTGTGCTGAGCTTTATCCTACCTGAGGCATTTCTTTACAGTGATTCAGGTTGATGAAGAAAAATAATTCGAGTTCCTCACTCCAAGCACTGTATGTGTGCTTTCATTAAATTTGATCCTGTGTATCTAGGATGAGGTCCGCAGCTGGCTAGCTGTAGAACAAGATAATGAATATCTGGTGAAATATCATTAAAATAAGTGTGTGCACTCAATTCTACAGTGCATAGACCGCCATTTCTGGCTGTGTAGAGTGCCCATTATCGGTATATGGCCCTGGTGGGGTGCTGGGAACCAGCTACTAACTGGGCATCCGGTGTATTGCACGTGAGCCAGAGGGGGCGTTGGTGTTAAGAAACATCACCCAGTGCCGAGCGGGCCTGTGTTGTGCTCTGAGCGTTGTGGCGAGCTTCTACAGATAGGCGTGTACAACAGGCAGAACAGGCGAAAGTGTGTTTGTATCCCCTGGGCTTTGGGATGTGGTTATGAAGGAGCTTGTCTATGTGCTCACAACAGTGGACGACGTAATTTCTGATTGTGCTGACCGGCATTGGTGCTACACAAAAATCGAGCCGCTAAATGGCAGTCACCTGCTTACCTGTCCGCGCTGCTGCAACTCACCGTCAGAATGGCTGAGTCTGCCGTCCCGCGCATGCGTGTCTGTTCAGTGTGCTCGTACTGGGGGGCGTGTCTGAGAAGGAAGTGCGCATGTGCGCGTGATCAGTGTCTCCGTGGGGTCAGGATGCGAGATGAGTGTCCCTGGCGGAGTGATAGTGATGGATCCGCTCTTGGGCACTGTGTGACTGTTGGTAGATGCCCTGTCCTTTGTGTTGGGTGTAAGAATGACTTAGCACGTTGTTGTGGACATTATTTCGCATTATCACATTTTACATTGTAATTGTCGCTTAAACTATATTTGATCACAGTTCAATGTCACTTTTCTCATATGGTGCAAGCATTATTTAGTAAGTTACAAAAACAATATGTTACATTATTCATTCTTTACATTTTGTTGGTACTTATTGGCGTTGGTCACACCACCATGTGTGTATCCATTTCCATATAATGCTGGCACCTAGTGTTGCCCAGTATGCTAACAATGCATTTTGACATGATTAGGGTCCACCATTGTACTGATAACTGACATTGTTCAATATTTTTGACAGTTACTTGTGTCACTGTTAGGTGTGTCCATTAACCAATTAACACTGACTCCTGATATTGTGCAGTGGTAAAAAATCATAGCTAGATTGTTGGTGCGCTCATTGCCCCATGCAGTGTTGGGACAGAAGGTTAGCTCCCGTTTAAAGTCATGATGTTACAATTAACCAACTATATTTTCAGAAAAAACAGATTCCATTCAATGGACACATTAAGACCGTTTTTCACCGTATCCAGATGGTGTATCCATTTCTGTTTGAGTTTTCTCAGTTGCAGATCCCTGTCACCTCCCTGGGCTTTTGCTTCTATGGTTTGGATCACACACCATCTCAGTTCTGTATGTTTGTGTTCTTTTTTTGAGAAGTGGGCCACCATCGGTTTGTCCTCTATTTTGTTTTTAAGGCACGATCTATGCTCACAAATCCTTTGTCTCACTTCCCGTTTACTCTTTCCTATGTATAACTGATCACATGGGCATTTAATCATGTATACACTCCATTTGGTTAGGCAATTTGAGAATGTTTTGTACTTCCATATGGTGCCGTTTAAGGAGACCTCTTTCTGGTCTTGAGTTAGATGGCATACTGAGCACTTTCCGCAGCGGTAGTGTTCAACTACTGGAGGTAAGTGCCACCGAGTCGTCTGGACTGTTGTGGCGGGTCTTTCTGTGGGGTATGTATGGACTAGGTGATCTTTAATGTTTCTGCTTCTCTTGAAAGCAAAATGTGGTGTGTTGGTTGGAAGGTGTCAGTTTGTAACACATGACAATTTTTCATGATGGTCGTTGAAAAAGTGGTAACACAGGTAATCTTCTCTTTCTGTTCTGTTCTTATCTGTTTAGTCAGGTAGTCTGTTCTGTTCCAGTTGTCCAGGTCTTTTCCGTGGTTGTCATATTCAGGTAAGGAGGAGCAATTCCTCCTTATTCTCAAAAACTGACCGAAGGGTAAATTTTCTTTGAGTGCTTGTGGATGGAAACTTGTAAATTGCAATAACGTATTTTTGTCCGTCGGTTTGCGGTACAAGGTGGTGGTGATTGTTCCGTCTTCAGCCCTGAGGATATTGAGGTCCAGGAAGGCTAAACAGTTGGTGTTGTGGTGCATTGTAAATTTAATGCAAGGATCCACATTATTGAGCCATGTGTGAAAATCTTGTACTTCTTCAGTACCGCCTGTCCAGATGGTGAAGATGTCATCTGTATACCTCACCCATCCGACTAGTTTGCTCTTGTATTGGTTCATATCATTGTATATGAATCAGTTCTCTAGGTTGTCCATGTATAGATTTGCAATGTCGGGTGCGAAGGTCGACCCCATGCTCGTGCCTCTGATCTGCTGGTAAAACTGTCCCTTGTGTAAAAAATAATTCTCTGTGAGGGCCAGACGGATGCACTCTTGGATAAAAGAAGTGGGTGTTGATATATCTGTGCGTTGGTCTAAGTAGTCCTTGAGGACGTTAATACACTCCATTTATGGTATGCTTGTGTATAGCGCCTCAACATCAAAGGTCACCAGTATGTCTTGTTGCGATTTAGGTATACTGTTCAGGTGGTGAATCATGGCCGTGGTGTCCTGAATAAATGATCTCATTTTTGTGACATGAGGCCTTAGGAATATATCCGTGTATATGGATAGAGGTTCCAAAATGGACCCTATAGCAGAGACTATGAGTCTGCCCGGTGGTTTGGTAGAGTTCTTGTGGATTTTCGGAGAATGCAGTAAAATGCTGGAATTACTGGATGTTCTTTTGTAAGGAAAGCTTGCTCGTCTTCATCAATCCATCCTTGTGTGGTGGCATACATCATGAGGCTTTTGATTTCCTCTGCTAGGCGTAGCGTGGGGTTGCTGTCCAGTTTTTTGTAGAACTGGGTGTCACTCAGTTGTTTGGCAGTTTCTTCTTCGTATAAATCTTTCCCCCAGAGAACGATGCCGCCTCCCTTGTCCGCGGGTTTCACTAGGAAAAGGTTATTTGTTTCTAGGTTCTTTAGGGCTTTTCTTTCTATATTGGTAAAATTGTCTCTATAGTGGTTTTTGGTCTGGAATATACTATCCATTTCTCTGAGGATCCTGTTCTCGAAGGCGAGAATCTCAGGGCATATCATAGATGCCACAGGCGTGAAGGTGGATTTAGGTTTCAGACCTGTTGTTGTCGGGTCTTGGTCTTGTTCTTTTGCGGAGTCTCGGAAAAAGAATCATAACCGGATCAGTCTGAAGAACTTTCTAATTTCGACTTCTGTATTGAAGCGATCTGCTTTGTTCTTTGGGACAAAACTCAGTCCTTTTCTGAGTACTTCTGTGTCTCCTGGTGTTAGGCAATACTGACTTAAGTTGAAGATTGGAATCACCAGTTTTGTTGGGGTTGGGGGATCCACTGTCGGGTCCGCATCCCGTGGTAGCCTTGCTGGCTCGGTCTGTCTTGTTTGCCTCGCCCTTGAAAGAATTGTTGTTGTCCTCTTGGTCTTGATGTTCCTGCTCCTCTAGGGGGTGACCGTGACCCGCAGCTATTGGACGAATTAGAGAAAGATATGATCCTTTTTGGTGGTCTTCCGCCTGATCTGTTCTGATTGCTGCTATTTTGCTGCTGATAGAACCCTGGGACTAGGTACGGGTATGTCCTCTCCTCTTTGTAATTTTGTATGTCTTTTTTGAGTTTCCAGATTTTTTTGTCCAATGTAAATTCTTTACATTTTTTGATTTCTTCTTCTATTTGTTCCAGCTGCTTCTTAATGTCTGGGATGATGGATTCAGTTTTGATCTTGTCTTCCAGTTGTTTGAGCTCCTCAGTTTGTTGCTTGCTCTCTTCCTCTGCTGTCTCGATTATTAACAGAACCCAGTCTCTAGAGCATTTATTACCCACTCTGCTGAATTTAGCTTGAAATCTGGGGTTATCAATAAATACTCGCGGTATGTTTTTTACCTGAAGGCCCTCTGGGATGATCCCTACCTTCAGGTATTCCAACATTAGAAGCCCATGGGATTCCGTGCGTACTAGCTTTTTCTTTTTTTGTAATAGTGTATCCAATTCTGTTGTGGAGGTGTTTGTTGCCTCTGCTGCTGTGGGCGGCGTCTGTCCCAGCAGTGATGGTTTGTCTAGAACCAGACGGTATTGGTCGTCGGAAAATGACACTATGTTTACATTCTCCATTGGTTATTTTTCTGTTAGTGGAACCCACCAACAGTACGGTTGTCCTAAGCCGTATTATAATATGAAGGGGTAGTGTGGCCCTCTTTTTTGGTAAGGGGGGGCCTAAGTCATGAGGGAGTCAAATATAATGGCAACAGGGACTTAGGCTACCCCACCTGTCTGTCTCTGGCCTGGTATAGATTCAACACACTTTATACAGATCCCTGTCGTTGGTCTGTGCATGAAAGAACACCCAAATTGCTTTTCATACAATAACAATTTTATTCATGTGACTGATAAACAATAGCATTACACAGCTATCAACCGAACCTTTTGTTTTTGCCTCTAATTGCCGGGTAGCAATGACACTCAGTGGTGTTTCTGGCACCCTGTAGGTAGCTAATCTTCTGGTGCCGTCTTCAGGACAAGTGTAGTTGACGTGAAAGTGCCAGCGTTGTATGACAATGGTGGAATATCTAAAGGTAAGGAGGTACAAATTAAAAAATTAGAGACTGGGTGTATCTCTCCAGGGACTATGGTGTCGGATAAGTGTGCTGAGCTTTATCCTACCTGAGGCATTTATTTACAGTAACACAGGTTGATGAAGAAAAATTATTTGAGTTCCTCACTCCAAGCACCGTATGTGTGCTTTCGTTGAATTTGATCCTGTGTATCTAGGATGAGGTCCGCAGCTGGCTAGCTGTAGAACAAGATAATGAATATCTGGTGAAATATCATTAAAATAAGTGTGTGCACTCAATTCTACAGTGCATAGACCGCCATTTCTGGCTGTGTAGAGTGCCCATTATCGGTATATGGCCCTGGTGGGGTGCTGGTAACCAGCTACTAACTGGGCATCCGGTGTATTGCACGTGAGCCAGAGGGGGCGTTGGTGTTAAGAAACATCACCCAGTGCCGAGCCGGCCTGTGTTGTGCTCTGAGCATTGTGGCGAGCTTCTATAGATAGGCGTGCACAACATGCAGAACAGGCGAAAGTGTTTTTGTATCCCCTGGGCTTTGGGATGTGGTTATGAAAGAGCTTGTCTATGTGCTCACAACGGTGGACAACGTAATTTCTGATTGTGCTGACCGGCATTGGTGCTACACAAAAATCGAGCCGCTAAATGGCAGTTACCCGCTTACCTGTCCGCGCTGCTGCAGCTCACCGTCAGAATGGCTGAGTCTGCCGTCCTGCGCATGCGTGTCTGTTTAGTATGCTCGTACTGTGGGGCGCGTCTGAGAAGGAAGTGCGCATGTGTGCGTGATCAGTGTCTCCGTGGGGTCGGGATGCGAGATGAGTGTCCCTGGCGGAGTGATAGTGATGGATCCGCTCTGGGGCACCGTGTGACTGTTGGTAGATGCCCTGTCCTTTCTGTTGGGTGTAAAAACGACTTAGCACGTTGTTGTGGACATTATTTCGCATTATCACATTTTGCATTGTAATTGTCGCTTAAACTATATTTGATCACAGTTCAATGTCACTTTTCTCATATGGTTCAAACATTATTTAGTAAGTTACAAAAACAATATGTTACATTATTCATTCTTTACATTTTGTTGGTACTTATTGGCGTTGGTCACACCACCATGTGTGTATCCATTTCCATATAATGCTGGCACCTAGTGTTGCCCAGTATGCTAACAATGCATTTTGACATGATTAGGGTCCACCATTGTACTGATGACTGACATTGTTCAATATTTTTGATAGTTACTTGCAAAGTACATTGTTCAATTTTCCCATATTATGGACAACATCTCAGTCACTGTTAGGTGTGTCCATTAACCAATTAATACTGACTCCTGATATTGTGCAGTGGTTTAAATCATAGCTAGATTTTTGGTGCGCTCATTGCCCCATGCAGTGTTGGGACAGAAGGGAGCTCCTGTTTAAAGTCATGATGTTACAATTAACCAACTATATTTTCTGAAAAACAGATTCCATTCAATGGACACATTAAGACCGTTTTTCACCGTATCCAGACAGTGTATCCATTTCTGTTCGAGTTTTCTCAGTTGCAGATCCCTGTCACCTCCCCAGGCTTTTGCTTCTATGGTTTGGATCACACACCATCTCTGTTCTGTATGTTTGTGTTCTTTTTTTGAGAAGTGAGCCACTATCGGTTTGTCCTCTATTTTGTTTTTAAGGCACGATCTATGTACGCTGTGCAGTCCAAGAGTTTGGCAATGAAGTGGGTGTTAGAAATAGGGCGGTAGTTGGAGGGAAGGAAGGGGTCGAGAGAGGGTTTTTAAGGACAGGTTTGATGTAAGAAGTTTTGAAGGCCTCTCGGAAAATTCCTGAGTAGAGGGATTGGTTAATGATGGACTGTGCAATGCTGCTTGTACATGTTGTCATAAGGATATTCTTAAGAAGGGTGGCGGGACAAGCATTTCCAGGGGTGCCTGAAGGTCGGCTTTGTGCTAGAGGTTTGAGGAACTCCGGATGTTAGGTGGTGGTGTAAGAGAAGAGGACCAGCATAGAGAGAGGAGTAGGGCAGGGCCACGGTGGAGAATGGGAAAATGCAGGGGATGCCAGAGCTATTTTAGAGAGGACTGAACAGGGTCTATATATGGGGATATTGGTAAAGTGGCTGAACAGTGTTTCGCAGAATGGTTGGGAGTTAGTGGAGGGGGGTTGTGACTTGGCGTCTTGAATATTGCAATGATGCTGTGCAGTTCTTGGCTAGGGTTACAGGAGATGGAGATTCAGTTCCCAGAGAAGGTTTTTTGGGCTTTTCTAATTTCTGATCGGTAGGCCCTGGTCAGTCTTGCAAGAGAGGTTTTGTTTTGAGAGATGGGGTTTATTCTACAAGTCCGCTCCAGTTGGTGCATGAGGGTTTTGAGTGATTTATGGTGGGCTGTGTACTACTTGGTATTGGAGCCTGGTCTCTGAGTGGTACAACTCGTTAGAGTGAGGGGGAAGAGGGTGCTGTGGAGCCACTGATCAAAGAGTACAATGGAGGCAGGCTTTCCTGCAATGAAAGTGCTGGAAGTGAGTATAGAAGGGAGTTGGCTAGATCCAGGTTAATAGTTACTTTATTCCAGAGAGGGACGGTGGAGGGAGAGTTTTGAGAGGGATGGTTGGTGTGAAGGGATCCAGGGTTTTGCAAGGTCTGGCAGGAGAAAATGATTGTGGAATGATAGGTCAGATTAGAGGGCGGGTGGGCAGGATGAATATCAGGTCTGTGGAACTGAATGCAGTGTCAAGGGTGTGTCCTGTCGTGTGGGCCGGGAGAGATTTTAGTTGAGCCAAAATTAGGTTATCACAGAGAGAACGGGCCATGGGGTTTGAGGGAGCGTCAAACCAGATGTTGAAGTCTACTAATATGGTGAGGGATGGATGCTGAATTAAGGTGTCTTATAGAGAGTCACTAAGGGAGTCTGAAAAGTTACTGTTGTAGTCAGGGGGTCTGTATAGGAGTAGGAAGCTGTGGGTGTCAGAGGGGGAGAGTTGTATTTTTACTAGCAGTGATTCACAGCCAGTGCTGCAGGATAAAAGGTGGTGCTTGTGGAAGATGGCCATCCCTCCTCTTCTGCTAGAACTATTCTGTACAATCAGGCTGTACCCTAGGGGGAATCCCTCATATGCGATAGGTTGCGTATCTTACCACAAGTCTAATCCTCCTCAGGAAACCACCACAAAGAACCACTGCACAACACGCCTTTCTTGGATTCTCGGTGAACCTTCCTGGCTCCATTTCTCATTAAGTTTCCGTAGCTCTGATTCACAGTGAGCCTTTCTAGCCCTAGTTCTCAATTATACCCCATGGCTCAGTTTGGCAATGGACCCTCTTGGCCCCCATTTCTCAATGAGCAAGTGTTAGTTTCCTTGGGAATTTTGCAGTACCACCAGAGTCCAGCCTAAGGTTCCTGGTTAGTCTTTAGCTTCCCCATCCTCTCTACCTGTCTCAGGGCTGTCAAGCTTTGGGCACACCAATCTCTTGCCCAAGTTTAACATGGCTCTGCACCTCTATAAGGCTACTTCCTTGACAGCAATCCAGCTCAGGCCACACTGCTTTTGCCACCTGCCTCTCCACACCCTCACTAGCTGTTTAGTCTTCCTCCTACTTCTCCCTGACCTTCTGAAGCTGTCAACCTTTGACTACCAAGTCTTCCTTATTCCTCCCTCTTCTTTCATGCTGTTCATCTCTACGCTCCCTCTCCAATAGCAGCCACCACACCCTACAATATTTCTTTCCACCTCCTCATTGATCTTTCCCTCTTTCAGTGCCAATCATTCCCTTGCAATCTTTCATTCCACCTCTGGTACAGCTCGTTACGGCATGCTTGCACTCTCCCTTCCCCTCACCCTTACTGAGGAAACAATCTCTTTTATATTGTGAGTAATATGTTGATTAGTGTAACTAGGACTCTTCTTGGCTGGATAGTTTTTTCTGGGTTTTCCCTGCTCTTGGGCCCATGTGTTCACCTTCCTCCTTTCATCTTTACTCCATGTGTGTGAAGTACCCTGTATGTGTTGGCTGTTAGCCCTCTATTTTGAGGTCAGGCAAAGGTATTGTGGCTATTTCCTGACCTGTTGATCCACTTGGAAAGGATATGTTGAACTGGTTATTTCTGTCTGGCTGCGTGTATGTATTAGAGCTGCCCTCTCTGCAGTTAAGTGGGTGTTAGCATGGGGAATTGTGACTCCATGGCACCTCTCTGGATGCAGAAGGGGAGGTTTGCCTTTACTTTGCTCTGGCTGGGTATATAGGAAGTATCTGCATATTCTACTGTATGTGTCATTATTATATTAGAGACATATGTTTATGTCTCCTTTTTGGGCATTTCCTGATTCCAACCAGGTGAGTCAAGCATCCATCTTGCCCCATTTGGCCCAATAGTGTAATTTTTTTTTTAAAAAACGCATGACTCCCCCCGGCCCCCGCATCTCCCTCTAGTCTCTTTCCTGCCTCTCTCCACCTCCCGTCTCCCATCCCGGCCACCGCCCGTAATTGGTTCTCCACCTAGGTCATTACTGACCACTCCAGGGCAGCCCTCTGCCCGTGCAGCCCCTTCAGCTAAGGGCCCCAAGGCAAAGGGCGGCTCCTACAGAGGCGGTTCCAGGAAGTGTCAGCAGGTGTCCGCAGGGGAAGCCAGTGAAGCCAGCAGTTAACAGACACCAACAAAAACTGTAAGTGTGGCATGGGTGAATTGTAGAGCAATCAATCTACTCCAGAAAGCCCCCGCCACTCTACCTTACCTTTCCATAACATTGGGCCTCATTACGAGGTTGGAGGTAGTCATGGCGCTATTAGCACCATGGCTGCCTCCAAACTCGTTCCGACTCCACCCTGGTGAATGGAGCAATTACCGGTCCATTCCAAGGTTGGCGGGACCAGTAATTCCCCATTCACCAGGGCCATTCCCCATTCCCATTTGAGCCCTCATAGGGCTCAATGGGAATGGGGAAGGCGCTAATAATGGTACCGCAAATTGTAGTACCGTTATTAGCTCTAGAGTCCCTTTGTGGGTCCTATCCTTAATGCCTGAAAAAAACAGGCGTTAAGGAAGGACCCGCCAAGGGAACTCGTAGTAGGGCGGTAAGGGATTACCAGCACTGGTGCCCTTACCAGTGGCGGTAATCCCTTACCGCCCACCTCGTAATGAGGCCTATAGACTGCCATAGACTTACATCATGCATACTTAGAAAGATTTATGACCACCAGCCTGAATTTATTCATGACAGGATTGTAAATGTTGCCTTGCATTGCATACTAACATACTTGTCAGTGTTAACAAGAGCCACACCTAGAGAGAACTGTGAACACTAGCCTGCATCACATCCAGATAGGTTTATGAATGATAGCAAGTATCACACGTAGACATAATTGCGAAGGTTAGCATGCGCCCCACTTAGATGGAATCATGAACATCAGCCTGCGTCGCATGTAGATAGAAATGTGAATGTTAGCATGTGCCACACCTAGGTGAAATTGTGTTAGTTAGCAAGTGCCACACTCAAATGGAATTGTGAACACTAGCCTGCCTGACATCTAGATAGGATGTTGAAGATTAGCAAGTTCCACACTCAGAACTGATTGATAGCAAGTAACACACTTAGACATAATTGCGAATGTTAGCATGCGCCCCACTTAGATGGAATCATGAACATTAACTTGCGTTGCATCTAGATATAAATGTGAATGTTAGCAAGTGCCACACTCAGATGGAATTGTGAACAGTAGCCTGCCTCACATCTAGATAGAACGCTGAAGGTTAGCAAGTGCCACACTAAGACGGAATAGTGAATGATAGCAAGTATCACAGTTAGACATAATTGTGAATGTTAGCATGTGCCACACTTACATAAGATTGTGAACAATAACCTGCGTCACAACTAGATAGGATTGCAAATGTCGGACAGTACCATAGTTAGATAGAATAGCGATTGTCAGCCTGTGCCAAGTCTAGACTGCATCAGGAATACTATCAAGGCCGGATTTAGATTGAACTGTGAATACTAGCTTGCTTCACATATAGACAGGATTTCGAAGGTGGGCCAGTGCCACATTTGGATACAGTGGTTAAACATTGATGGGTGTCATATATAGAAACAATTGTGAATATTAGCCAGTACTGGATCTAGATAGAAATGCAGAGATATTCACGTGCCACATCTAAAAGAACGTGGACATTTAGCACATCACTTCTAAACAGCAATGCCAATAACCAACCCACTAACAATTTAACCCCTCTACATACACCTCTCAAACTCTAACCAAACACAACCACAACCCTATAGCACAACAAACCTCACAAACTTCACAACACTGCAACAACAAAACAAACCACAGATAGACTCGCACAACAGCACACGAAGGCTACCAACCGGAAAAGCACCCCAAGGCCAACCAACAGGTGTTAACCGGGCTGAGACTGCCAAAAGTACATCACTGCTCTCTTGCACTTTTCCCGCTTGTTCCCACTAACTCAACCCCCTCCCTTTACAGAGCCACCAGAGCGCCAGGAGACCAGTCCCATGGTGATAGTGCGCGGCACAAATATCCTTTAACATTAAAATTAACATACACTGTAAAGAAATGGGTTTAGCCTGATGTTTTGGACTTCCCTTGTGCCTTTTCCTCCTTCTCCTTTAGTTTGGAAAATCCTGAAGCCGCTCCGGTGGGCTTTCCATTTGAGACTATTTTGCATAATGGGAGATGTAGTCCCAAGCTGTTTTGATGTGGTGTTGGAACAATATGAAATCAAAGGTCTTGGGATAATTTCTGGGATGAGTCAGTTCCCAAACCTCCTACTGGAGTGTCTCTCGCCCCCTGTACTCCATAACCAGAAATGGGGTTTTCTTTGCAGACAATTGGGTAGATTGTGATGGAATCTTGGAAGGATTGGGGAAGGATTCATCTGTTTGAACCATGGGGAGTGTGGAACGGCTCTGGAGGACTGCAGTATAGAGCCTCCTCTGGTGGCATCATGTAGTGTACAGCTGCCCTCACTTTCCGGAGTCTCTTCAACTGGTATGTCCAGGGTGACTTTGTCACAGTGTCTAAGCGTCCACATCAGTTTGCTCATTACAATGGTTTCTCAACAAGCACATTTTAAAGTCCACTTAAGGGGGGGAATGGGGACTACTATAACATCGGACGAAACCTTCCTCAGGATCACTCCAATAAGGCACTGCATCTTCAAAAACGAAATCTTTCTACGTGCAGGGAATTGATGACCTGATGCCATCATGTGAGACACTAGAGTTAAATGGGCACTAAACCTGATGCAGAGACTTGAGAGAAGACTCTGTCCCACTTTGGATGGCCTCCATTTTGAATGTGCATATATTCAGTGCAAAGACTTTGTTAAAGGGATGTTACGGTTAAGTTGCTCTAATAAATACCTGTGAAATTCAGTGAAAATACATTGTTAAAAGGATGTTATGGTTGCATCGCAAAAACTAAAAACCAAAGAAATGTACCCGTCATAGCAAGCTACACAACCATGCATCTGTGATGCTCTGCACACATTGACACACATGACATCATAGATGACACCACGAATTACATCACTGATGACATCACACATGACATGAAAAAACTGTTGGAATCCTGACATAATGTGCTTATAGGGAGTTATGTTTAGGGCATTGCAACCAACATATGAACGTTAACAAGTGAGCCTGTATTGATTTAATCCATGTTTCACAAAATGTATTTATTCAAGCAGAATCTGTCTACTGACGCTGTGTTGATAATATAGCAATCTTAAAAGAACATTAACATAGGTAATAGCTAGAGCATGGACCTGGGACTATTTTTTATATGTTGGATTTAGGCAAATAAATCAATTATATCTGTAAACCCATCAGAAGACTGAGCAATATTACATTTTGGGTCAAGGGCTAAACATACAATACAAACATAATAGGCACATGTGCATATAGAAAGAGTACTTAAATTGCTGATCTCAACAAATTTGATGCACAGACTGCTAACATAATTGGGAAAGGTTTGTGATCATACATATAACATATGCAAATGGAATTATCTATCTGGGGCTTGCTCATTGTGCCCCGTTAGAAAGTTTGCCGGTATCCCACCGGTAACTCCGGCAGGATACTGGCAAACGCTAATACAGTTACCAGCACTGGCTGCGGTTACTACCAGTAAATTACAACTGCCAGTTTAAATGGTAAATCCCCATTCCATGGAGTCCTGACTCAGGAGGCTAGCTCAGCAGCAACGTGCTCGCCTGGGAAGCAAGATGACACGGAACAACACAGGTTTGATCCCCAGGTCAGCGCTTAGAAACCTCTGGGTATTAAGTGCGTTATAAATAACCTATAATATCATTGGGGGATTCATGCTGGTAGTAACAGCAATGGTATTAATGAACCTGTAATACCAGCTGTTTACTGGTAGGGATGGAAAATTTACCTCCAGCTAAGTTGTAGTTGGCCAGTCTGGTAATAGTGCAGGTAAGCGTTAATACTGGCACTTCAGCCATGCACTGGCTAACTTATAATGAGGCTCATGGCATGAGTTGGGGCCAATCCCAAAGGAAACTAACTTACACACATTTCTTCAGAGTGTTTTGTCAGTTTTCAATGCAGCACGAACAACAGCACCAGAGAAACAAAAATAGCCAGAGCCTGTCCTACAGCCACACTCCCATCCCACTTTTGCCTGGCCTTCGTTATAACACACACTGCAGCATAAACAAACCCACAGAGAACAAGACCAACATACTTCACAGATGCAAAGTGATCATTTACATTTTCAGCTCTCCTGCTCTCTGCTTCCCCAATCACAACCTATACCTATTGATCACCACCAGACAATCCACATAATATCTACAAAAGCACCACTCAATTACAAACGATGTATACAAATGTCTTTTGAAAGTCAGGTACTGACTGCCCTGCTTAAGCAGACCGAACATCCATGGCACCTAATAATATAAAAAGCACCACTAAAATAATGGCATATGCTAGTCCTATTGGATTGCAGGAACAGCAGCATAACCCTAACTCAAGTTATCAGACTAGCTAAAGATCACATCTTCTTATATGTCAGACCAGGTAATGTTTCAATGCACATAAATAAGTAGGATTGCTGCCTCATCAAAGGCCTTAATTGCGGGTCCAAAGGGACAGAGAGCGGTGGACAGACCAAAACTGTTTGCCAGGAGCAGAAGAAGTATGGGGAAGTTGGAGATCCAAAAGCAGAATTCTGAGGAAAGATAGCTCAGCAGGTGAGATGACTATTGCTGCAATGTCACATGTTTAGACCTGCCTGTAAATCCTATGGCTTTATTCCAATTCTTGCTGCAAAATGTCCTCTAAAATGGTTATGTTCGTCATGGGAATTTCTGCCACCGTAACAAAAATCAAACGTTGGCACACATGTCCTTTGCTATGACAGCTGTCAGTGATTAACCTTCTTCCTTCCATCCCAGGTGCATGGCCACACATTCTCTCGGTTCTGCGATGAGATATATTTCTTATCCATGTTGATACAGGCCACATAGACTTACGCACAGTGGCCCAATCAGCTCAATCGTTAGGGAAAGAATTCTCCCTACCTACTGAGTCCCTATGCAGCTTTGCTAGATTTCTAGGATTTTCTTTTCACCTGATAAGAGTGTGAGCCTTTTTTTCCTACTCTTACATGTGTTTTGCTGTGTGTGTTTAACATTTTCTTGTATTCATAGACTGTGGAGCCTCACCTACTCCATAGGCATCATCTTTTTACTGTGTGTTACACAGCACCTTCAGTGCAGTGACACAGGGTTGTCATTTTGGCTTCCCAACTCTGACTCCATTTTCTGGGGCTGTCTACTGTCTCCCAGAACATGTAAAGTTGCCATTGACTTTATTAATCTCTTTTAAAAACTCACAGACCCAGTACAAACTAACTTACATAGAGTTCTGGAAAGGGTTAATACTTATCCCTTTTTGTCTGTTTCTCTTGGAGCATTATTATTTTGCTTCCTTTTCATTAAGACTTGGCTGGTGGCAGTGGTAGCTACCCTATTTTTCCTACGGTGGTTATCTTAAATAACCCTGGTATTGTTTTAGGCTATCTTGGTAGCCTCGAACTTAAACCCGCTAGACCATATACGTTTTTATATGGTGCCGGCTGGATTTATTCTTTACAACACCCGAAAGACTAGAGGAAATGTTTCTCTAGACCATGTGTGAACAGCCCTCTACACTTTGGTACAATACATTATATTCACAGGGTCACGTGTTTCCCCTGTAACATTCGTGTCTGTTCGCTTGTCTGTGTTATTGTACATTAAATCATCACATACTATTTATTATGTATCAAAAATATCAATTTATTAGTTATACTCTAAAACATAGAATCATAAAACAGTGTATACACTCCTATTATATCTCACATGTGTATACAACAATCTAAAACAGACATCACATTTTCTGCATAATAACACTGTATTTTAACCATTTCCTGTGGTCTCTTAATTCATCAATATTTTGATTTTCTTGTTAAATAAATTCACAGCATGGGTCATTGATTAGAAACCCTCTCCAAATGAGACGGCCAACCTTAGTCCATCCCACTTAAACCTCTCAGTGCTCACTCCACTCATTCCAATCATTCACACTGCATTCACCCACACTCCCAACATGTTTCTTTCCTTAAACTTTGGTTATTATTTCTCGGAAATTCATCAGGGGTAAAAACCACATTCAATTGTAATATACAATAATCTGTTGTCTTCTTGGAACCATTGGGGGATCCACACCGGGCCCCTTCCTTTGTTCCTCTCTTCAAGCTAAAACACCAAATGGATATCTGTGGGAAACAAGTAGAGGACAATCGACTTTTAATGTTCGATACATCCACGTTGTATTTTTTATTACATACAACTCGCTATGTGTAACATCACAGCAGGAGGGAATCATTAACTTTTAAACTCCTCTTATCCATCTATCAATGACGTACCCACCCTTAGTACAAGTAACAGGCTTCACATATTTAAGTCTCATGAGTATTTTTGTCTCTTCTATCTTTATTCAGTGTCCTCTTTTCAGGTCACCTTCTGATTACTAAGAAATGTGCACTATAAATTCAACATCAACACTCAACATGGCATGATCTCATTATGCCTTAGTAACGCTGTATTATCGTATGTTTAAAAGGATCAACTCGCTACAAGGTCATTCTCCCTTGTAACCCCACAAGTGCTCTTACCAAATTGTCCAAAACTCATATACTTGATGTCAGCTTTGCTACTTTCTCAGATTATTAAATCTTGTGAAATCTCGTCTTCTTCGGGTTATTACACTCTTCCCAATCTTCTTTGGGCTACAGAGGACAAATCACAGAATGCTCAGGCTCAACTTCTAAGATTGACTGAAGTTTTCTATATTCAGTTGAGGCCTTAAATTTTAATGATCTTCTATTTGAAACAGGACAAACCAAGGCGAATTTACCCTAACCGTCTTTGGACAATTCCAAGACCGGGTGTTGTTCCCTGCGTCTAGCTGGGCTGTAGATTGTAGCTCCTCATCTAGATCAGGGGGCACATGTCTCAAAGTTGTTGCTGACCCAACTGCAATTGCTGATCAACTGCAGTATAAGGGAACACAAAATAGACATCAGGCGGACCAAAATGTCCTTTTAGTTTCAGGGGAAATTAGGTGTAGAGATGATGCATTTTCCAAAAACATCCTCCCCCTCCCAATGTCCTATCCCTTCTATTACCTGACTGCCTTTTTCGTTTTAATCACCCCTCCATGTAGTCTCTTACTTGTATGTTTATACGGTGTCGGCTGGGTTTATTTGTCATTTCTTTTTGTAAAAGTCCTTCTCGTGTTTTTCTCTACGCGCCAAACCAGGTTTGGTTCCTTTGTTCACCCTCCTTTCGCGGGCTTCTACACAGAAGCCCTCCTTAGGCGCCTGTATGTCTGGGGGGGACAGGATGTGAGGGAGGGGTTTAGGACTCCCTGCATAGGGTCTCCTTGGAGACCCATGTCGTACTCTGGTCTGATTGGCTGTGGTGACTGTTCCGGCGGGACAGCCACCCTGCTGTGTGATTGACAGCCAGGCTGTGTGAATGGGGGAAAACTGCATAAAAAGCAGGTCTGTGGGTCTGGAAAGGCAGAGTCACCACTGAAACGAGAGAACCCGAAGAGGAGCTGACAGAAGAGGACCCCTACAGCGACTGAACCACCCGGCGAAGCCCTTCTGCAGGTCCAAATCTTCATACTCCTACGACAGGGAAGATCTACAAAGAATCTTCTCCCCTTGAGCTGGTGGGACCAACCAGTTCACCCAAACTCCAAGCAAAGCCCCCTTCTCTGGTCGAATTTGCTGTACAGAGCTACAGTGAACCTGGATAGCCAGGAGGAACGGACCCTGCTTGCGTTTTAAGGAACGCACCTTTTATTTGTTGCTTTGCTCTGCTGCTGGTTTCTTCCCTCGGCAGGGCAGGTCCGTCCAGTCTTCCTACTTCGTGTCAGTCCAACAGTCGCTTCAGGAACCGTGAGCCTGCAGGACCTGCCAGGAACGTCCCCCTCAGCTCCAGCCTTCTTCTCCATTTAAGGTACAGTTAAAATCTGGTTGTTCGTTTCGTCCAAACGCGGTGAAAGTGCGTGAAACCTTTTGCCAATCTGAGGGCTTGTCCCTCTCTCTTCTTTAAACTAACTTTTTTGCTGGCCAACTTTGTCCGGAACTCTGGGCAAAGACTTAACCGCAAACTACCCTGAACTGTGTGATCTTTAGCAAAAGACTCTGACCCATTTACTTTGGGCCAGGCCCTGTTTGAATCTGATTTCCTCACTGTAGTTCCTTTTTCTAGATTGCCATGCTTACTGACTTGTTGGTGTTACTCAATTTCTGCCTTACTTTGTCTTTCCCTCCCGTTTAAATTGCTGGAGTGCCATTTTGCTCACACTTCATTTTGAGGCTAACTTGTCCAGAATCTATTGGGTGCGGTGTAGTGTATTAAGAGTGTGATTTTTCAACTGCTTTACTTTGGTGAAATGTTTTACAACTGATGTGTAAATAAACGTATATTGTTTTACTCAGAAGCCTTGAATCAGTGTATGTTTGAATCATAGTAATTGCTGTCCTTTGTGTAACTATTGATATTGCTCACTTACTCTTGAGATAAGTCTGGCTGCTCAGCCATCGCTACCACTTTACTGTGTAGTAAAGGCTTGTACCAAAGATGAATGTGTACTGTCACTTGTAGTCTTAATTGTGTGTGGTGTTCCCAAAGGGTACTGCATATAATTCTGCCTAACAATCGCCTGTCCTGCAAGGAAAATAACTTCAACACATTACGCCTCATGATGCCATCCACTAAAGTCTTTCATTAAACATGGGCCTCATTACACGGTAGGCGGTGAGCCATGGCGCTATTAGCGCCATGGCTCATGCTGGTAAAATACTGGCACCGCCTTGGCGGAAAGGGGATTTACCGCCCCATTCCAAGGTTGGCGGGGCGGTAAATCCCCCTTCCACCATTGCCCTTCCCCATTCCCATTTCTGCCCCATAGGGCTCTATGGGAATGGGGAAGGCGCTAATTACGGCACCGCAATTTTGCGGTGCCGTAATTAGCTCCGAGGTCCCTTAGCGGGTTGGATTTTAACGCCTGCAAAAAGCAGGCGTTAAATCCCCCAACCCGCAAAGGGACCTCGTAGTAAGGCGGTAAGGATTTACCGGTACCGGTATTTTACCGGTACCGGTAAATCCCTACCGCCATCCGTGTAATGAGGCCCATAGTGTTGAAAGTAAATAACATTGTGTACATTTGATGTAACTAGGGTCTTATAGATGTTTTCTTTCAAAAACTCTCCCATGAGGCAATAAGAGAACAGGATATTAATTTGTATCTATGGTTACTGGAAATATGTCCACAAACAATGAAAAATGCCTTTATACCCTTTAGTCACTTGTTTCATATTTTTATTTTTTTCCTTATCGTGGATACAAAGAACAGTAATCTAACTGCAGTGGCAAGGTCAGATTGTGACAAAAAATAAATAATGCTGCAAAAGTAGAGTCGCACAATTGCAAATTACAGCAATTTGTAACTTTTCGCACAGCACTGATGGGAAGATATTATTATACATGGGACAAGACTATAATGTATGAAACAATGGTTGAGTCTTTTTTCTAATGGCCTGCAATATTAACAAAATTAAAGACGACTGGCAAGGGAAGATAAGGCGCAATCAGATAATGACAGATAGCACATTTTGTTTATGTGGTGAAGACATAACTAATAAAAGGCCCTGCCAAACTCCACTCTGAAAGGCACTGGTCACAGTGGACTGTGAGGAGAGTAAAGCATATAAGATCAAGGAACAAATATTTTGATTTCTCAGACAACAGATTTTCTATAATAAAGACAACTCTCTGAGTAAGCATTGGTGTTTGGAGTGGGGTGGGTGGAAGAGGAGGGCGTGCCTCCTGAGGCAACACCAGAGTTCTACATGATTAAAGAGCAATGGTGGCTGGTGAGTATTTTCAATCAAATGGCATTGGTGCTTGTATTGGCGGCTACTCCCAGTGCTCCACTCATGTTTAGACTGTTGTGGGTAGGAACGTGCAAGGGAGAATGTGGAGAGTGCAGAGGTCATGGTTGGAAAGGAGAGGGTCTGCTGGGGATGGTGTGAGGAGCACAAAGGAGGCTGCTGGTGTAAAACAATAAAGTACTTACCTTACTTACCTTCATCATGTGCCATCACTCATTGGATGAAGGTACATCAACTTGGTGATGAGCAGTCACCAGCGGCCTGGACCCGCGCAATGAAGGAAGCTGTAGCGGGCGCACTGACGTGCTCCTTGCATGTATCCAGCATTTTCACTAGTGCCAGACCGCCGCCGTAGAGACAGGTGGATTGCTTTGTTGACATTTTGGGAGAAAGGCTCTGACACGAGTATAGGGTGGTCCACGCACAGCAGAAGCCGGTTAAGAGCGTTAGTGGAAGAGCCATAACTGCCTGTGACGTGTGAAGACCAGGAAGTGCCTGATTCATCTGGGAAAGGATTAGAGTAATGGACCTTCAGGCGTCACGTGGCGTGCATCCTGCATGTCCTGGGGCCGGAGGGGCAAAGTAAGTACAGGGAGTGGCCTGCATTGATGGATTTTGAAGCTGGAGATTTGGAAGCACACAAACAAATGATCAAACAGCTGGACAAGTATTATTCCCCTGAGACTAATGTTGCAATTAATAGATACAATTTTTACACAAGAGCTCAAAAGTAAGATGAGACGGTAGAACACGTGATTAGCCTGGCTTCTTAGAATGGCAGCAAATGGATGAAAGTGTTGCATTTCTCCTGTGCTGATTCCTGTTCTGCGAATGAACAAAAGGCCTACTTTGACCCTCATTTCATTTACCGCAGAAACAAATCTAATTCTCCATGTTTATTTCTTGCACTTTGAGTTAACCTTGCACAGCCTCCATTCAGCTTACCAAATTGCACTAGAAAAACCATGTACTGAGCTGCACTGAATATTAGTATGCAATATGATAATGGTTAGGGGTTAGGGATTAGTAATCGTTAGTGCTATAGTACTACTCAGTCCATCTTACTGTGGTATATTGCAAAATGATAGCATCAGCTGTCGTATAATGCCAAATTGAAAACCTTCCTTTTTGCTGGCATGTGCTCTATGCATTAACAATACTGACATAAACTAGATTCAGCACAGTGTCTCACATCTGAGTCTCAGACCCTTGTTGACAAGTGGGGTCAGTTTTCATCTACGTTGAAATTCAGAACCTTCGGAGCCCTATCATCCCACATACTCACTCCTTTTTTTCTGCTGGGACCTAATCAAAGAGTCACTGCAGAAACAACGCAATCCTGGCTAGAGAACTATATGTGATCTTGGGCACAAATAAACAAAATTCCATATTTTGACTTCAGACTGTTATATGCCAAATCCATGAATTACAAAATTAAACATCCTCCAATTGGTAACCCAAAATTATACATATCTCTGAATGTATTAATTTTAATTCTTATAACACTTCCTTTGGGGTCTTCTCCCCCCCCCTTCTATGGTCCAGGGGGCTTTTCTAAGGGTCTTTTGTTCATCCAGTGTCCTCCAGGGGATCAGACTGGCTCTAACTCCCAGAGCACGGGTGAGAAAACAGTTAATAATCTAGAGCAAAGAGAAAAAAAAACACATTAAGAACCAAGTACATCAATTCATTCACTTTTCCCTTTTCTCTGAACCTCCTTTGGAAATCATCTGAAATCAAAGGTGGATTATGTAGATAAATATATAATATACAAAAACAGTCAAGGGAACTCTCTCAGGACCTGCAAATAATACATGAACTGAGCATAAGATATAAAATGGCAATTGTAATTGGCAATGGCAATTGATCATAAAATGCAGGTTAACATACATTTTAATAGACAACTCCCTATGCCATTGTACCCACACATCGACCTGGGATATATATATATATATATATATATATATATATATATATATATATATATATATATATATATATATGTGCCCCTTGTTCACATTTTAATTTCCATCTTTTTCTATTTATATACCCACCTGATGTATCTCCTTTCCCCCCTTTACACTTCAAGTTGATATTTTTATATAACTCATACCTACTTACCTGCTATCGTAAATCCCCTGAGACACAATTGCATCATTTTCAGGATACACGTGCATTTTTCACTCCCCATTTGTGTGTTCAATTTGCTCCAACCTTCCTATCTCATGTTTTGGGTGGAACAGTTTAATTTGATGAACATGAACAAACTATTGCAATGTTAACTTACCCTCTTTTATGGCTATGCTGTAAACTACAGGTGAAACTGTCATGATGCCTACCTCCAAGGAGCCAGGTCCGACCCAGCAACCCCAGAGGCAGGCATCATTTCCCCCAGGGGAGTGCCAGCGGGCCCAAGCTAGGGCCCTTTGGACGCAGTCCTGGCACCTTAGGCGCCAGGCTCATGTTGGACCTCTGTCCTGGCGCCTTAGGCGCCAGGCTCATAAAGCTAGTCATGTGTTCAAGTGTTTTAATGTGCATTTACCTGATGCAGACCATGCTGCCACATCCAGGCCCTCTTGAGGCCTGAATGGAACTACTTTACCTGTGGGACTACTTTCCACCCGGGTGTGGTCGGGGAAGGATACATACCTGATCGGAGGAAGGATACACACTTGGAACTTCTTCCAAAGCTATTTAAACCACACCCGATCAGCAACTCATGCTTCGCGTTGTTCTGCTCCTCGCAGCTGGACCCTCACCGTGTCAGCTCCTGCATCTGGACCTCAGCCACGCCTGTCAGTATCCTGGGTCACCTGCAAAGGGAGACAAAAGACCTTACCTGCTAAATCAGCACCACGGAGCCATCACACCGACGATCCTGAAAAGGAAGACATCATTTTAAAAGCATTTCGCTACGATCGCTGCAGCGCTGCATTTCACTCACCTATCCTGGACGCCACCATCTTCAGCAGCGATCATCCGGATCCACAGCCACTTCCCAGAGCCTAGAGAGAAAAAGACAAGAACAAGGTGAGAGAAGGAAGGGAATAGGAAAAGCTCAGTTTTCCTTCTAAGTCTTACCTGTTGGGTCATTCCCATTTCATTTCGGGTCTTGCCGCTTCCAGGCATTTTCCGGACCCTGCCCCTATGGGGAAAAAAGACAAAGACATTGAATGAGCGAATGCAAAGACATTACCCGAGCGCTCATCCAGAACTTACCTGTCATTTACTGGAACTGCACATTTCACTTCGGGTCGGCGCCATATCTCCGGCATTCCGAACCCTGGCCCCTAAGGGGAAAAAGACAATGAACATTATTATTAAGCTTGGACTTTTGAACTTGCAACAGAACTTTTACAGAGTCTTACCTGAATAGTCAAGCTTACCTGATACAGAGCCTTACCTGAATAGTCTAGCTTACCTGAACTCCCATCAATCCTCAAACCAGTGAAGTAACTGGGTTTCAACGCGCCCCTGCATCAGAAGCAGGATGGAGAGCTCATCCTTCCTGACCCTAAGGTGAGACTTCACGGGGAATCGTGGAAGGGTATCGTGGAGGGTTGGAAGAGAGTGGGAGGCTTGAGCATAACTCAGTCAGTAGGTAATACTCCCTTTTCACGCACAGGGGAAAATTCCTGCGAGCCGGAGAAGCCAGAGTAGAGGGGCCCTTCCTGTCCATCTTCAGAGTCCTGCGCTTCACCATTGAAGAAGCATCAGCACTCGAAGCCAGACCTGCGCCTCCGTGGGAATCAGGTGAGCGTTACAGAAACCTTTTCTGCAATTCTAAATGGGCCTTACCATGATGCAAGGAAATTCACATTTTTGTGTTCACCTTTCCCAAAATTTAATTTATATACATGATCGCCTACCTCATATTCTCCCACAGATGTTCTCTTGTCATATCACGATTTTGCACTATCAGCAGCTTTTTCAAAATTCCACAGCGTGTTGCAAATGCTCGCTCAGTTCTCCCACATATTTGTGGATTATGGATGCATTTACAAGGACCTGTTCATTGGTTCTATAAAGCAGATGGTGTGGCAAAACCATTTTCCTACCTGTCAAAATTTCATGTGGACTGAGGTTTGTTGATCTAGATGGTGTTGACCTAATAGCCATTAACACACCAAAGGAAGTCACAGATCCCAACTAGATCCTGCTTCAGCTACAAATTTCTTTAACATATCAATGATTGCCTGTTACGCCGTTACGCTCCCCCAAAGAAGAGGGCCGGTAAGAAATGTGCAACTTCCTCTTCATACTCAAGATTTTCCATATTCTTGTCATTACTGCACTAGTGAAATGACTTCCACGGTCTAACTGTATTCTCTGACGTAACCCAAATCTGGAAAAAATATGATTGATTAGCAAAGTGGCAGCAGTTTGCACACTGCAGTCTGGGACTGGAATGCGCTTCACCCATTTATACATTAAACAAGTGATTGTCAACATAAACCTGTTTCCCCTTGCTGACCTTTGCATAGGGCCTACAAAATCGATTTGAAGGTCTGACCATGGGAGTGTTAAACCTCTTTTCATTAATGGCACCCTGTGGGTTAGGAAAGCAGGCTGAAATTGCATGCACACCAAGCATCCCCTGGTATAGAGTTCTACATCCTGCAACATGTTTGGCCAATAGGAATAATCTTTTAAAATTTCCAAACTTTTTCTGGGAATCTCTGTGGCTTGCAGTTATGGTATCAAGGGCATGATGTGACATCAATCCCTGAAATGACAAACTCATTGGATTTGGCCTGACACTGATTCCCTAATCATCAGCCCATCTTGTAAACAAATTCTCTTTTTGTTTTTTAATAACACCCTCAATTCCTCTTTCCCTTTGCGGTCCTCTTCAGTGAGATGATTTTGTTCAGCATCTAGTAAGTGGTTGCAAAATGGGCATAAAATAAGATCACCCTTTTGTGCCTTAATCAAGTCTTGATCAGCAGTATCAAAGCTCCACTGTGCCACAGGCTGATCAACAGAAATATCTCCCCCATTACTGCTCCAATGTTGGTTAATTGATCTGCCTTGTCATTTCCTTCCTTTTCTTCCTCTGGTGTTTTCAAATGACCACGCATCTTCCTCCAATGGATGATCAGGTCATTTTCTGAAACTAATGTGTCTATGGCTTGGATCATTTTGCCATGTTTAAGTGTGTTTTTGTTATATGTGAGCATTCCTTTCAATTTCCAGCCGGGTAAATATTCCACAAATCTATTTTGTGCATAATCAGAATCCATGACTAAAACAATTTCTTTATGTTTATTTTCTACTGCGTAGATATTGTCTTATAAATGGCAGCCAATTCTGCAACTTGAGTGCTTTTAGAACCAAACCTCATGCTTATTCTTGGAATGCCATCGCATTTACCCACCAGTTTCCTATTCCTGCCAACAATTTTTTTTCAGAATCACCTTCCATATGATATGCACATCTGCCTACACGGTTGGGAGATCCCTACAGGTTTCTTCATAGAAAGCCTTCGGTGGGGAATACTTAAATTCATTCAATTTTGTTTCTAATTCTGTGACTTCAGGTGCACAGACAGCTGCACAATCAACCGTTGAACAACTGGGCTCTTTTAGTCCTGTCCATATTTCATCTCTACTGGGAATCCCTACAGCGCTAACGTCCATGAAGTGATCCTAGACTGGGCCATATTCCCTGATCTGATTCTTTTAGTTTGCAAGAAATGTACGGGCTGATGATTTGTTTCAACAACCAACCACTCCCCTTGAAATATGGGATGGAATTGCTGTAATGCCCAGACGTTGGTTAAAACAGCCTTTTCACATTCAGTAAACTTGGTTTCTACCTGTGAAAATGCCTTGCTGGCATGTGCAATGGTTTTGTTATTTGCATCATGTTTCTGGTATAGCACTTCTGACATACATTGATCTGTGAATCCTATTTCTACAAAGAAATACTGTTTATTATTGGATATGACAAACATGGGGCTTTCATCAAACAGCCTCTTAACTCGGTCATGGACTCACTTGGTTTCTTCTGCCATTTCCAGGGTACACTCTGCTTCAGAAATCTGGTCAAAGGTTGTGTAATCTCTTCATAATATTCAATAAATGTTCTATGTTAACCTATCATTCCTAGCAAACTGTTTAGACTTTTTACATTGGTGAGATCTTTTAGTTTAGTGGCTTGCTCAGGAATATACCATATTCACTCTCACTATTGACATACCCAAAAGGGATTCTGGACCCTGCATACTGTGATTTGTCAAAGGAAAATTCCAATACATTTTGTATGTCTACAGCTAGTGGTACACACTAGTATCCAGCTGTAAGATCCAAGGTGGTAAATACCTTTTATCCCTGAACTTGTGCAAGGCCCTGATCAATAAATGGAAGAGGCCACCTCGAAACATGCACCCTCTTGTTCAATTCTCTCAAATCTGCACACAAGTGCCATTGGCCATTGGGTTTTAGCACACCTACTATGCGAGTATTTGATGCCATAATAATGCATCTAGATTCCATTTTTTTAAATTATTTCAGCCAATGACTCCAGCCAAGCTAGGTGCAACCTATATTGTCATACAAATACTGGCTCCTTACTATGTCCTTCTGGTAGTGTGGCAAGATGTAAATCGGCCAGCCCACAGTCATAGACATATTTGGCAAAAACCTGTTTGAATTCCATAAATATATTCCTCTTCATTTGTGCAAGGATCTGCCGCTTCAATTTGCTCTTCTACCATTTTAGAAAATTCTGGGAAATCCTCCAAAGGAGAAACCTCTGTACTTTCCTGTAATTGTGTGGCAGTGTCTCTTTGAAAAGCCACTACCCTCAAATATTTTAACCTTCACTTGTATATGCTGTTTCTCACCTTCAGATTCACCCAATTCAAATAGAACCCAATTATCCTGAGGACAATATATCACTTCATTTGGCGCAAAAGAATTACACAGACTGAATTCTAAAAATTCCCTTTCGTTTAAAATCCAATGATTCAGGTAATTCACCCTGTGAGAACACATAGCTTTCAGGGATATTCCCAATCACTATGTTGGTGAAATCAGCAGTGTAATAAGATTCTGCGGAAGTGGATGTAGAAGTGATCTGTGGTGCCTGCACATTGTGCTAGTGCTCTTGCTGGTGCTATACTCGAAAAAGTTGGTCTTCTGCGGACACCTTGTGGAAGCGGGACTTGAACTCACATAATCCAACTTCCAGCACAGAGCGCAGCACGGAAGTGGATATAGAAGCGCTCTGCGGTGCTTGCACATTATGCTAGTGCTCTTTCTAGTGCCTACTCAAAGAATTCCGACTTCAGTGGACACCCTGTGGAGGCGGGACTTGAACTCACATAATCCAACTTCCAGCATGGAGCGTGGCACGTAAGTGGATGTAGAAGTGGTCTACGGTGACTGCGCATTGTGCTAGTGCTCTTGCTGGTGCCTACTCAAAAAAGTATGTCTTCAGTGGACACGCTGTGGAGGCGGGACTTGAATAAGTTGTTCCATTATTTGGCAAAAAATGCATGATCTGGGGGTCCCACATGGAATAATTGGTATGCTAATTGTCTTACACTCGGACACTAAAGTGAAAGTCCGACTCGATCAGAATGGCAATTACTCTTGATGGATAAATACCCATTGTGGACTACGCCAGGGTTGTGTGCTGTTGCCATTTTTATTTGACATTTACCTTTAACGAATTTGGAAAGTCTCCTGCGAAAATAAATAATTTTCCTCTAAAGCTAGGAAATCTCATAATAAGTTACTTAGCCTATGCCGATGACATAGTTTTGTTCGACCTTACCCCAGTCGGCCTTCAAAGATCTCTGACAGCGATCAACTCCTATTTCAAATCTCTGAATTTACCACTGAATGTGCCTAAATCAAAAATAGTAATGATAAATTACACCAAAAAATGGAGACAACATCTAAAATGGTCCATTAACCAGAGACGATTGGGAGTGGTTCCTAGCTTTAAATATCTAGGAGTCGAAATCTTTAAAGACGATCAGGTCGAACTGACCTAAGCAAAATGAAAAATAAAATCAGATTCAACTCTTTTGAGTTATCAGCTTTTGATAAAAAAGTATGGAAGATTCTCGGCTGTTTCTGTTTGGAAATATTATCATCAGCAGTCAATTCCACGTTTGCTTTATAGAGCCGACAAGGGAATCTTAAAAAATCAATGGGACAGATTGAAGTCAATGCTATGGAAGAGGCTGCTCTTACTCCCGAAGGGAACCCCCCCCCCCATTTCAGTTCTCCGACACGAGATGAGCCTGATCTCTCTTCAGGCTGAGGCAGATTGGAGGAGACTGCAATTACTGAAAGTTATTATGCAGCCCCATGAAAATTCTTTAATGTTTGAATTGCGTACAGTATTGTTCACAAGCCTCTCCAAAGTTTGGAGAGATTGGGTACAGGACTCCTTGAAAATCATGAGAGGCTACAACTTAGATCCATTGGCCCTGATGGTTCCATCAATTTATATCAAAAAGCATCTTTTCGAATTCGACTGGATTAGGAACAGAGACATTGCTCTGAATTATCATCTTTTTTTTATCATTTTAAATATGAAATAAGAGCTTTTAATACTCTGCCTTCCTACCTCATACACCATCCACCCTGAAAACATAGATTGAACGGAGGATAGCACAGGGTCAACGTGCTGGTCTTGGAAGCAAGAGCAGGCAGAATAACAAAGGTTCAAATCCCGGATCCGCGCTTATAAACCAAACTCAGGTATTACGCGCGTTGTAAAAAAACAATTAAAAGTAAATAAAAAAAATTCGATATGTTACATTTTAAAGGACACCTTCTCCCGACTAAAAAAGTTGCTGGTGCAAAACAGGGCATCCCTCGCTCGGAGAGATTTTGCAGGTACTGTGCATTGAGTGTTGAATCTCTATTTCACTTGATTAGATAATGCCTTGCTTTGGAAGATTTATGCCATTCATTTTTCAGTCGTTTTGAGCGCGACAACTGTTTTTTTAAATACTGAGTGATTCTGGGCTAGAATACCTAATAGTAATTAGATTGCATTAGACATCTCAATTAAATAATTCACTGCCATTGTATTGCACTAATCAACTCACTGTGCCTGTATTATTCTATTTGAGCTAATCTGGTTAGTTCTCATCATGTTATGTGTGTGATTTTTAAAATGAATGAATTATATTATCTTCGTATTTGTATTTAAAAAAAAACATTTTTTGTATCTGTCGATTTTATGATTGTTTTATATTGCAAAGGTTTTGTATAACCATAAGCAATTAATCAAATAATAGTAATAATATTCCTGCACTGCCATCCCTAACGCTGCAAATGAATGTTCTGCCATCCTTTGTTGTCCACCAGACTGGGCCCAGGACCGATCTCCGCCAATGGTGTATATTTGCATTCTAACCCTTGCTATTTTATGGATTCATTTAGGCACTCAAATGCATCAGGACCTTTCATTTGTTGCCCCTTTCTATATTTTAATACTACCGTAGGTTTTCTGGTAAATGCAGTAATGGTAACCTCCCTTTTCACTTGAAGTTCAATTGCATATTGCATTATTTGGGCACAATAGTAAGTTTATGTTTTTTTTCCAAATTCAGGTGCAGCTCCACCCAATTTAGACCAGGCCTTCTGATTCAAGACATCTAACACCATACACCCTCTGTGCATAATGTCATTTCCCAAATAGAATTTATTTTGTGTTCCACTTACAAACCAAACATTGTGACCAATACTTTTGGAACTAATTGTAATCTTTAGCATGCATCATCCCACAATTCTTTGCCCCAATTCAAGGTCATCCAGCCCAAACATGTGTTGAATTTTAATTTAAAAATGTGGGATTTCCTCTCTGTCAAGCATTTGTTTAAACACCTTTTCATTAGTGAAATTTCTTTCCAGCTCCGGTGCCAAAGCAGCTTCAATCATTTCAGGATATCTATTTACATGGATAGGGATCCATGGCTGCCCTCCTCCCATGTGTATTTCTGCAATTGTTGAAATGGATTTTTCCTGAATGTTTGGTTTGCAGTTTTCCTCATCTAGATAAAAGTGCAATGTGTTTTCATCTATCTCTGTTTGCCAGTTTTTCTTAGGGTCCAAATAAACCTCCAACGATTGCTTCTCTTTTCCTCCTCACATTTCATCCTGACACATGAGAATGACAGTGACTCTGGGCACACAGCCATTCTGAAGGTATACTTCCATTGCACCTTCTGATTTAGCAGTGGTGTGGCCTTATTTTACACTGTTGCTCTGAGTCATTATTTTCTTAGGTGTCTGTGTTTTTTTTGGCTAACACCCCATTTACCCCATCAATGAGAGGTGACCACCTCCTCAGACAGTTTGTCCCTATGAGGAAGGGTATTTCATTAAGGGGTGTGACCAGCACTTCCTGTCTCATCCTATGCTTCCCTATCTTTATGTCAACCTCAGTGATAACTTTGATAGGTATTTCTTCACCATTAAAACTTTGCACAGGGCCTTCACTCCACCTCATTTTTACACAGCTTTGTTGAGCTCTCCCCTCATTGATGCTTTTCATCAGTTCCCTTGACATTATTGTTGCTTGGGCAACTGTGTCAATCATTGCAAACATATTATTTTCTCTTCAACAATGATAGGAGCCTAATATCGATCCTCAATTTCTTCTAGTATGCATAGAAAGTGTGATGTATTACTGATCTCAGGACTTACTTTTCTCAGACCAGCCTGACTTTCTGCTAGGCAAATGGGCAGATGAAATGACATTTTACCCCTCTTTTTTCCCATTTCCTTTTGAATTTCTTTGTCTATTCTCCTAGACTCAGCACCCATTTGAAGCATAGCCACTGACCGCCCCTCTGACTTGGGATGGCTAGTGTTCACTTCCCATTCCTTCCTTGTTCTTTCCCCATTGTCTGTATCATGTCCACTTACCTACATTTATCTGGAACCTATTGCCTGTGTTTTTCGTAGATGTCAGGTGACAGAATGTCAGTTTCTGGTGTATGATGCTAGGCTGCATTTTGCACGGTACCTGTCATTTCTTTTTCAAAATATTCCTCAGGTGACTGACCTGAATCTGCTTTTTGGGGAATGTTCACTTTTGTGGGAGTACAAATGGTTTTCTGGTTATCAAGTAAGGATGATCCTGGCTCCTCATTTTGTGCTTCATTTTCATATTACATATTCTTTTTAAATTGCCATCTAGGGGGCTGCTCTTTTGGCATTTCCTGTTCATCTCTTATTTCCTGCTCCTAATTTCCACACACCTGAATGGTCTGGTTCAAATCTAAGTTAAACCGCACTCCATTTTTGTGTGTGTTACTGTTCCCTGTCTCACTTTCATCCATTTGTTTTCTTGGTTTTAATTCGTTAGGTAACTCAATGTTTTGATTCAAAGGTGATTCATGGTCATCTGTTTTCACATCATGACAAAGATGACTCACTAGTCACTTGTTATCACTACATGCAATGTCACTCCTATGACCTTCTGCACCTTTATTTGGTTGTTCTTTTTTAACTGCATATAGTTTTCCCTATTTGCTCAGACAAGATCTTAATCTGGGCCTCCAAGCACTGAAATCTGCTCATGTTTCTGAATTCATCCCTTCGTTGTCTTGGCCGGTAATGGCTGAATTCATCTTGATTAGGCCTGTTCTGGTACTTTTTCAGGCAAAGGATTTCTGTCTGTGTATCTGTTGAATTCTCATGACACAGGAGGCAGGGAAAGTGGGGTGACAATATTGGCGAGGTACATAATTCATATTTTGTCTACCATGTGGTGGAAATTGTTCCCTATGTTGATTTCCATTTTCAATGAATCTGTCTACATAACTTGGTCTTTCCTGGTGGCCATACGCCATTGTGTTAGAGTCAAATCTACTCTGGGCCCCTAATGTTTGGTATGGACCAATGTATATCTGATTCTGGTTGGGGTTTAGTCCTGGGATATCATGGCAAAACCCCACTTTGGGAGCATTACCAAGGTACCTAGGACTAATGTAAGAACTTCTATCGCTGGGATCAATGGATTGGAACATAGGAGTTTGGGGTGGTGTTCTCTGTTGAGACACACCCCTTTCACTGTGTTGTGTGTCATTCCTTCTCTGGGTTTGGGCTGATTCTAATGGGCATCTTTACAGACTTCACTTCTAGAATTGCTGGTGTGGATTCTTTAGTCTTTGATTTTGTTTCTTTATTCTTAGCTGTCTCCTCATTTTTCTCATTAGATATTACCTCATAAATCATAGTTGCCTGTTCAATGACCCATTCTAGTGGTTTGTCCCTGTCAAACTCCCGGATTAGCTAAGAGACAGTCTCTTTTTGAAGCCCATAGAAATACGCAGTTTTGAATTCTACTGAATTAGGGTTAAAGGTCATATAAAAACGCAAGAATGCCCTTTTAAGTATTGAAAAAATTGGCAAGGGGATTCAGTTGGTTGTGTAGACATGCTATAAGCAGCTTTCTTGGCTTGCTGTATAGACCGATAGGGTGAGAATTGGTGTCTAATTTATTTCTCAAAATACACCCATGACAAATGTAACTGTTCATTTAGGCCACAGATAATGCTGGCAGAAGCTGCATCTAAAGTGAGGTGAAAGTACCACCCATATTGTTCCCTGCAGATCTGAAGTGTTTTACATATATCATAGACCACCTCCAAGTGATCGTCAATAGAGCAATCACCTCCTTTTTTGAATGGTCTGATCAATGTTTTGATAGATTCATAATCTTTAAGGTGCCACATTGTGCATTCTGGGATGTGTCACTTTTTCCCTCACTCCTATTCCTTTGTGGATGAGCATGTGTGCGAGCAGTTGCGGGTGATTCAGACCCTAATACTGGATCATAGGCCTTTTCAGGTGGACAGATGCTGGCAGATTTACCTGGTTATGACTGTGATAAAATTCAGCTTCAGTGAATGTAGTGCACTGATGCTTTTCTTGAGATTTGAAATGAGAGATTTGCCGTTCCATGTCTTTGCACTGCACATAGAGCTGCTGCGCCTCAGGCAAAGGGCAGAATTCTCATGCCTGACTTTAGTGATATTCCTTGCAACTAGTTGATTTGTGCCTGATAATGGTCAACTGTTTTGGTTTTCTCTTCATTTTCATCCAATAGTTTAAATATGTTGCTTTTCATTGCACGCAATTCCTAAGCTTTCTCACCATTATCCTTTCTCAGTGTCTGAATTTCTGAAATTGCGACATCTTTATCCTGTCGTACATTGTCTAGCACTGTTTTTAAATGACTACATTCTTGTTTACTTACAGCAAAGTGTTGGTCTCTCTGAGTCAACTGTGCATCAAGGTTGCTACATTTGGCTTGAAGTCCTGTGTCTAGCTCTTTATGGTTTAACTCGGCCTTCATCTGATCCACCTTTTTACGTTCTTTATCTAAACTACACTGCAAATCACTAAGGACGTCCTTTCCCGTAGCTTGATGGACCTATGTAGCAGAAACCAGAGCTTGGTGCATAATCTAATAATATATTCTCTCTCTTACTTACGCTCTGAAGCTTGGAATAGTCTAAGAAGTCATGTTTGTACAATGCTTCCTTCATCAAAAATCTTTTCATGGGCCTCTTTCTGAATTTCAGTACTAATCCTGTCTTTCCATGTTACTATATTTTCAGACAATTTTTGATTTATATGTGAAATCTGTATTTTGGATAGGGCAGAAAACACAAATAAATAGAAATCTACAAAGCAATCTACAATCAATCTACAAAGCAATGAAAACCATCCTCTTCTCATAAGGTCCTTCGTAGCGGCATGAATACCAACCATAGGACCCACAACTTAATCTGTATTGACCAATCAAATAAGCTGTAATGATACCTATGTCTGTGTTTGTATGCAATGTGCCATTTACTGCTACCACGTCTGTACCCCTGTAACTAAGCTCATGCAAGTAACAGCGCCTCAATGCCCTTGGGCTGCTTGCGCGCTATATAAATATAAATAAATAAATAAATAAACAAGATTCTCTAGCCTGCACACACCTAAATTTGAACCTTAATGCTCACCTATGTGATACCTCATTCAGCAGGACCAGAACACCGCCTCAGCTGAGCTGTTGAGAATCGTCTCCCAAAATACCTTACATTTTCCTGCACTGCATTCCTGTTCTGCAAATTAACAAAAGCCCTACTTTGAGCCACATTTCATTTACTGCAGAAACACATCTAATTGTCCATGTTTATTTCTTGCACTTCCAGTTAACCTTGCACAGCCTCCATTCAGCTTACCAAATTGCACCAGAAAAACCATGGACTGAGCTGCACTGAATATTAGTATGGGATATGTTAATGGTTAGTGATTAGTAATCATTAGTCTTTATGATTTACTGCCACTCATTCCACCTTACTGTGGTGTAGTGCAAAATGATAACATCAGCTGTTACACAATGCCAAATTCAAAACCTTCCTTTTTGCTGGCATCTGCTCTGTGCATTCACAATACTTTTTTTCCCGTTTATTTGTTTATAGTTCATAAAACGTTTACAAAAAACAATATAGAAAGAGATACATTTTTTGATAAAATCAACGATAGCATAAAATTTACATTTTGTTACAGAAGCAAAACAATTTCATTATTTCTTTGTACCTTCTACATCTTTACATTATTAGTCATATTCCTTTTTAATCTATTTTGCACACATTCCTTAAAAAAGATAATACTCTTAACCTCAATGACATCGATTCACTGAGTAACATCCTGGCCCACAAAACATATCTCAATAACCAAAGCTTATAAACAAATTTCCCAAAGTAACTTATTCTAGGTGTAATAAGTTCTGGACATGCAATCATTAAGTGAAATAGCGTTTCTCTCTCTCCCGGATCTTTTCAGAATCTGCATATTCCCATTTCCTTATTTTTGTGTTCCCTCAGACATATAATTTCATTTGTAGATAAACATTCAATCTAAATCTCATAAATCAAGTTTCATCTTCTTGCACAGAAATTTCTTTAGATATGATCCCAATTCTCCACAGATTTTTTCTAATGACAATATATGCACATACAGTCTATATTTAGAGATTGCAATTCGATTGATTTTTTTCCCCAGTTCAGTATCTTGAGTTTTCTCTTTGCCTTATTCGGGTTTGTTTTCATAATTCCCATTACCTCACCTACTTCCTCCAGAATTACATCACATTCCACCCTTAGATTATGTATATATCCAACCGTATCTTTTCTCTTAATTGTCTATAGAGTGTTCCATCTCGAGAGTATTCACATTTGCTCATGAGGCATAGTTTTTTCCACTGAATAAGACTCGTAATCGATTGCAAGCCAATCTCATACCTAATTACTTCAATCGGTATATAGTTTGGCAAGAAATACAATATAGCTCTCGAGATCTTACTTTCAATGGCTCTATATTCTTGTTCCATCGTCTTAGGCCAGAATTCTAGCCCATACAATATAGTCTGTAATAATTTGCTTCTGTAGAATTCCCTACAAGGTTATAATGAGAATTTCCCATATTTGCAATCTACTCTCTTCATCTGGTTTATCATTCCACAGACTTTCGTGTTCAGGTAGTTCACAAAAAATATTTTTTTATACTTTGCGACTATGGGATAACCCAGGAATTGGAAGTTGTCTTCTGTTATAAGTTGAATATTTTCCCAGTTCAATACATACTTTCTCTTTTTTTTGTCTTGTACTGCCTTTGATATCTTAATTATTACGGTCTTTAAAGGGTTAATTTTTAACTCCATAGCTTCCATGTAATTACCAAAAGTTTTTGTTAATCTTTGTAATCCCACCGTGTGGTATCAATAAGAAGAAAATCATCGGCATATCCAGCCAAATTTATTTTCATTTTCCCTATTTTGGGAGAGACCAGGGTATTTATGTCCAACTCCTTTCCAACCCTAGACACATACACGTTGTATAAGGTAGGTCCTAAAATACAACCTTGTCTAATTCCTTTGTCAATAACACACTCTTTTGTTAGTGCACCTTCAGAATTCAATCTTATTTGAATCTTAGACTCATTGTGTAGGAAGATTATCAGGTTCAGTAAACCTTTGGGAATTCCACAGTTGTCTAGTTTTTGCCAAAGAAAGTTCCTATTTACAGAATCAAACACTTTGCTAAGATCCATTGATGCGATATATATTGGAGCGTTATTTCTTTTCCAGACCTGGTTTTGTAGACAATTCAACAGTAGTCCGCTGCAATCCGTTCCAATACCCTTTCGAAGCCTATCTGTCGAAAGTCCAGTATATTGTTTTTTATTACTCCATTCATTTACCATTTCAAGTACCAATGAGGCAAACATCTTAGAATCTGCGTTCATTATGCTAATGGTTCTAAAATTTGATGGTAGAAGTCGAGAGCCCCTCTTAAAGATGGGGATCATATATGATCTTTTCTGTGACTCAGGAGTGGTTTGTGTCTCAATTATGTCTTTAAACTCCACTTAGATCTTAGCCCAGATTAAGGGTGAGTGCTTCAATACTTCGTTTGTTAATTTATTAGGGCCTGGTGCCCTTGATGGATTTGCATTCTTGATTTTTGCCTCAATTAGATCTACTGATACTTCTAATTCCCATTCCACCGGCACACTAATATATGTTCCCTTTTCTTTAGCAGTGAAGTTTTCTTTGATATATTGCAACCAAGTCTTCTCATTAATGGGGTTGCTCATTCTCATCAAGTTATTTTCTTCCCTTTTATTTATAAGTTCCCAAAATGCCCTTGAGTTTTTTCCTTGAATACTCTCTAACATTTTTTCACCATTTACCTGAAGTATTCTATGGTGCTCATTCTTTAACCAATTTTTGTATCTTTGCTTCTGTAGCCTTATCGCTTCCACCTTCTCGAGAATAGTAACAGTGGACTTTTAAATTTTTCTTATCTCCCTTTTCATAACATTTTTTTTATTTCTCATTTCGATGTTATATATATGTTTGTTCCTTTTCATTAACATACTCTTACTTTTCACATGCTCAACCAAACTTTTTACCCTAGATTCCAGATATTCAGGAAGCCCCTTCACTGCGTATCTAACTGCTTTATCTTCGAGTGTACATTCTTCAAATTCACTTAACATGAGCATGTTAAAGTTGTTCACTTTTTCATTCGTCCACCTAAGTCGATTACCCTTAGTGTTGATACTCAGGTTCTTCAAATTGCTTTCGGCCCTAGTTGTATCCTTTTCCTACCATTTTATTTCTAGCAATAACATTGTATGATCACTTGCTTCAGACTCTTTGGCCCTCATTACAACACAGGCGGTAAGTGTTTAACGGCGCCGTAAAGAGCGTCAGCGCCGTTAAACACTTACCGCCTGATTACAGGGTCCCTTAGCAGGATGGTGACTTTAATGCCTGCTTTTTGCAGGCGTTAAAAACAAACCCGCTAAGGGACCTTGGCGATAATTACGGCAACCGTAATTTACGGTGCCGTAATTATCGCCTTCCCCATTCCCATTATGCCCTATGGGGCAAAAATGGGAATGGGGAAGGGGCCATTGGTGAATGGGGAATTACCGCACCACTCACCTTGTAATGGGGCGGTAATTCCGCCATCCACCATGGCAGAATCGTAACCTTAGCGGCATGGACCATGGTGCTAATAGCACCATGGTCCTCAGCCAAGGTTTTAATGAGGGCCTTTGACTTGAAATCTCCTTATACTTTTAAAAACATTGCTAGTCATAAAAATAAAGTCAGTTTTAGATTTAGAACCTCTGGATGCCCATGTTGGATTGTCATTCTCTAACCGTTTCAAGGCCCAGTTCAACCACATACCCCCCTCAACTTTCTTTTTTTTAGCCTTGAATACAAGTTCATATTCATACAAAAGCAATCTTTTCTTTGCAATTTCTCTAAGTTACAGCTTGCATTGAGATCCCCGGCTAAAATGACTCTGCCGATTACGTTCTTTGAAAACCAATCCTCTAATTTCTGTTTTAACTTCTCAAGCATTTTTCCCAGGTTCACCTCCATGGATCTATAGACATTTATCAACAAGATGGGACCCAATTAACACATCCGTTAACGTTTCATCCTGTACCCAGTATGTTCCCATTTATACTCCATTCCTCTCTTTTCTCTAGACCCTTTCCCACTCTCACCATTGTAGCTATACCATCCTTGGGTCTACCCAATTTTCCCTGAGTTGCACGTATGCAGGAGGAATCGTACCCATCCCATATCAATCTTTCTGTAGCCCAAGTTTCTTGTAAGAACAATACATCATTTTTTTTAGTTCCGCACAAATATTCCTATATTCATGCAAATGTTTGTTTCCCCTCGAATTCCAGCAGAGGATATTAAGCTCCCTCTTTGATCTAAAGAGGTTGACTCAATGCTCTTAATCTGTATTTATGGAGACTTTCTGCTTCCTTCATTATAATATTTCTCACTAAGGGTGAGTATATTACTAATCTTACATAATCATACCTCCAGCCGTGGATAAAATCCACTAATTGCATATCTGCAGAGGAAATTAGCCTCAATTCCAGTATAAATTCAAACAGTTCCAATATTCTCATCCTATTCAGTGAACCTGGGACACCTTCTTCAAACAAATACTGCATAATAATACCTGGTGCGTCAGGCAGCTTAGGTTTTCTAAGTTTCCACAGATTTGTCCCATCCATTCCTACTGCTTCTCCCGAAGAACTTGCCTTCCCTTCTTTAAATTTTTCTTTCCAAACATACTCTCCTTCCCTTCAATAATGGCCACATCTGTCCTCCTTACATGTTTTTACCCCTTTCTCAATTTCTTCCACTCCTTTCATACCTTGGGAATCGTACAGATTTTTTTCCTTTAGAATTTCCCTTACTATATTCCTAACATTCTCTTCCGATGTTAATTAGGAATTGCTTGTTTTTCCCTCATTCTTATTTGTCTCTCCTTAAATACACGAACTTCCTCCAGTTTTTCTTCCTCCCCCTCTATCTCCAAAACACTTTCACAACTTCCACTGTGAGGAACCTGCTGTGGCCTTTAAGGGTTTGTTGGTACGTGCATCAGATGTTTAAATGTATCAAACAGTTGTTTCCCCACCCTCATATTTTTTTCAGCTTTTTCTGTTTTTTTCTGCTTAAGTACATCCTTTAATCTTTTTTCTGAGTTGGAATACTCCTTTTGAGTTCCCTTTTCCATTATCTTGTCCTTATTTTTTAGAGCCTCTTTCTCGTTAATATCACTATTTTCCTCCTCTGCCTCTTTTTCACTTATTACTTGTTCTGCCGTTAAACCTCTTCCCAAATTTCTAGCATAATTTTCAACATTCATTATCATTATTTCTAGCTGCATTAATCTTTCTAGAATACCTTTTAAGAAGGCTGTTTGATTCCTCATTTCATTTTTTACCCATGCTCTTGTTTCGAGTAAGGTGAGTAGGATAAGTTTTCTATCTGATTTCCCACTAGTTTCGTCTTCTTGTTCTTCGCCTTCCCCCTCTCCCTGCCCAAAGTCTATTGATTTGACCATCCTTGCCATGTGTGTTATTATTCCATTGGAGAATATCAATGGGGTGTCAGGCATAGGGCTGCCTTGTTCATCTTGATACCCCAAACCTCCCCCTACTTGTTCCTGTTGTCTTACACCTTTACCTGCCTCCATTTCTTCAATTGCTTTAACTATCCCCCACCTGTCCCCTGCATTTGTTCTTCTTCTTCCACTTCTACCCCATGACTAGATGTTTTTTGCCTCAGTGACTGTGTCGGTGATTGCGGGAGAGGCATTTATAAAGCCGGTGCAATTGTACTTCTTCCCGTAGAGAATAATATAGGACCTAAACCTAATTCCTTCCTGGAGCAAATTATTTTTTTCCTCATGCCTTATTTCTTATTTTAGTTGCAGCAAATTCTTTGTGATTTTTCGGTTAATTAATCAAACCTGTGTCTTTTATGCTCATTGAAATTAGTAATTCTCCATATAACATTGAGTGATTCTAGTATCTAATAACTTGTGTTCTTGCAAGAAAGCTTCATTAAATTATCTTACCCAGAAAACACAATTCACATGTAATAACCGTCTCTGTACAGCTTTTTCCATATTCACTCCATGTTAACCGTTCTTTCACCATATGCACAAATTAAACGAAGTTCAATGTTACTTTGCGGGTTCTTTCATATTAAATAATTACTCATATTGTTGTACACCACCTTTATGACTGTGTGTGTAAATTCCTACCAAAAAAAAAAACCTTATACCATTGTTTTTCACTAGTTACACCATTCATTTGTCAAACTCCAACACTGTGCGGCTTCTTCCGTATACACACCATATTTGCATAATTCAACCTAAATTCTGCATTACTATGTTTTGATCATGTTAGATAACTAAGCCACCTACACAGCAAAGCGTATACAAATTCTGAATTCTATTTTTAGTTCGTATTGCTTTGCGGCTTGCGGTTTGAGAAGTGCAAACGCGACGTTTGTGTCTTGAGCAGAATCACACCACTGCTGCCGGCTGCGTATGCTGAAAGGCAGCTGCCGACTTTCTTTGCACTGGGAAGTGAGGCGCCTGCCGCATGCGCGACTAAGCTATTACATTCATATTAGTCACAGAGCTTTGGCTTGGCTATACGCGTCGAATGCCTCTACTTCCCATTATCATTTTATTGCCACTTTAGCCTTCACAGAGACACAGAATCAAAGAATCCTTTCTACTAGTAACACAAGCCCACATACCTTAATGAGGCTTTGTGCAAGATTATGCAAAAGAAGGGAGGTCTGGGAAACTCTCTACCAGAGTGAATGGGTGAATGGCCCCTGGGAGAGTCTCAACCAAGTCTTTAGCTCACTGTTCTTTTCACAGAGAAGAAATTTCCCTGCATATCAGTCTTTGTCCTGCCCAGAGGCAGTCCAGCACCGAAATGCTAGGCAATTCTCCTCTGAACAAGAGTACCACAGCAACCCCATACACGTGTTTCAGCCTTGTTGGGCATCATCAGTGAGGTGAAGCTGCGCCTCTCTAAGAACAGTGAGCAAGGGGTCCACGTCTGGATCGCCCTGGTAACTTAGGGTTAGACCCAAAGTTAATTTATGCAAAAGAAGGGGGGTCTGGGAAACTTTCTACCAGCAACGAACACAGCCCATTGACTTGTTCTTAGGTGAATGGCCCCTGGGAGAGTCTCAACCAAGTCTTTAGCTCACTGTTCTTTTCACAGAGAAGAAATTTCCCTGCATATCAGTCTTTGTCCTGTCCAGAGGCAGTCCAGCACCGAAATGCTAGGCAATTCTCCTCTAAACAAGAGTACCACAGCAACCCATACACGTCTTTCAGCCTTGTTGGGCATCATCAGTGAGGTGAAGCTGCGCCTCTCTAAGAACAGTGAGCAAGGGGTCCACGTCTGGATCGCCCTGTTAACTTAGGGTTAGACCCAAAGTTAATTTATGCAAAAGAAGGGGGGTCTGGGAAACTCTCTACCAGCACGAACACAGCCCATTGACCTGTTCTTGAGTGAATGGCCCCTGGGAGAGTCTCAACCAAGTCTTTAGCTCACTGTTCTTTTCACAGAGAAGAAATTTCCCTGCATATCAGTCTTTGTCCTGCCCAGAGGCAGTCCAGCACCGAAATGCTAGGCAATTCTCCTCTGACCAAGAGTACCACAGCAACCCCATACACGTGTTTCAGCCTTGTTGGGCATCATCAGTGAGGTGAAGCGGCGCCTCTCTGAGAACAGTGAGCAAGGGGTCCACGTCTGGATCGCCCTGGTAACTTAGGGTTAGAATTAAGGGTTAGGGTTAAGACTAAGTTATAATTTATGCAAAAGAGGGGGGGTCTGGGAAACTCTCTACCAGCACGAACACAGCCCATTGGAAGATTACTCAGCCCAGCCCCCTGCTCCCGGCTAACAGGCACTTCTGGGCACTTCTTGGGGCGCGCTCGGAGGAGTGCACGGACGTGCCTCTATAAAGAATTCTGGAAGGCAGTGGGCGGTGCTTCTCTACGGCACAAAGATAATAATGTTTAGGTGCTTTAACATACATATATAAGCATTTCCAATGCTTTAACTTGCTCACAGTCCATGGAGGTCTTGTGAACCGCTCACCCTTGGCTCACGAAAAAGCTTATCATCCAAATAATGTCCTTGACTTTTCAAAGCTGCAGCAGACGTCCCCCAGGCTAACAGGCACTTCTTAGCATATTGACATACACTAGATTCAGCACAGTGTCTCACATCTGAGTCTCACTTTCTTGTTGACAAGTGGGGTCAGTTTTCATCCATGCTGAAATTCAGAGCCTTTCAGAGCCCTCTCTTCCTACAGACGGTAGAGGAATATGTGTCATCTCTCCAAAGATTTGCTCTGAAATGCCGGGTTGGAGCTGGCATAACAACTGAAGAACTGATTATAGGTCAGATAATAATTCACACTAAAGACTCTGTCATCCAGGAGCAATTGTGGATGAGTGGCGACCCGTCTTTACAAGAAGCTATGGCCATAGCGAAAAAAAATTGAGCATACACAACTATGCTCCAAACAAATAATAAGAAGAAAGAAGTATAACAGATGCAAGCAGAAGGCAATAGAGAATGTGAAGCGGAGAGCAGACACACGTAAGTGTGGTCAAAAAGAAGAAGGAACAAAAACACAAGAGAAAGAAGGTACAAGAGAAGAAAGGCACCAAAGGCCCAACGATCACGAAGGCAAGGAACATAAAAAGTCGGTGAGGAAGTGTCCTTACAAAAGTGAGAGGAGAGACAAAGAGAGGTGCTTCAGATGTGACAGGTTTGGTCACTATGTGAATTCCCAATGTTGTCCGGCAATAGGGCATTTGTGTGCCTCATGCAAGGTGAAGGGGCATTTTGCAGTAGTCTGCAGAAATAAGAAGAGAGTAGCCATGATACAAGAGGATTCTGATTCAGAAGAAGAGAGATTTGGGTGGTTTATGAAAACAGCAATCAGGGGTTGAAGTACACTAGCTGCAAAATTGTTATTGAAAATTGCAGATGGAAGGTGATGGTGGAGAGCTGCTCCCCTTACACAATTATAATGAGTAAGAAGTCGGAGGACCTGAAGAGCAAGGGTCTTAGAGTGAAATTGCACCAACCAGACATAAAGAACCCTGGAGGGTTCCAAGGATCGGAATTCACATTGATGGGTGGATAAAGAGTATCATCCAATTTAAGAACGGATTGGTAGAATTGAAGAATTATAGTGAACGTATCAGGGTGGAAAGTCTAGGTGGCTTTGAAAATATGGTTGGAGCCGCGTGAAGCCAAACCGGTTCTCTATGTGGAGGGCACAAAAGGGAACTTCGGATCAAGAGACGCCCATGAAAGTGAGGAGGTCACATACATATTTCACTCCAATTTGGGTTTGCTCAAGGGTATGTCCACAGAATCATTCTTAAACTAGATGCCATTGCAGTTGTCCACAGGAAATCTAGATCTATTCCATTTGCAGTAGTGGACAAGGTCGAACAGTAGTTAGAAATGTTAGAAAGAGAAAAAGTCATTGAGAAGGTTGAGTCCTCCCAGTGGCTGAGCCCCATAGTGGTGGCAATAAAGAAGAATGGCAAGTTATGGATTTGTGTGGGCCTAAGGCATGTAAACAGAAATATACAAGTGGACACATTTCTCTTACCGATATTACTGAAATGTTGAACTGCATTTTTCATATAAACTGCAATTGTCTTGGGAGGATAGCTCAGGGGCCATGTGCTCGCCTTGGAAGCAAGACAACGCATAGCAACACAGGTTTTATCCCAAAGTCTGCACTCAGAAACCGCTGGGTATTAAGCACATTATAAATAACCAATCATATACAAGGAGCAGATGTCTTCACGACATTGAACCTATCGAATCCCTACTACCAGATAAACCTCACAGAAGATTGCAGAGACTTGATTAGTTTAATTAATTTGCTTATATAGCACACTGAACCCAGAGTTATCTAGGTGCTTGCCTTATTGGACAATCATGTTACAGACATAGGGCCTCATTACGACTTTGGAGGTAGCCATCCCCTTAATAAGGGCATGGCTGCCTCCAAAACCGTGTCCGGGTTCCCTGAATGGGGAAATACCGGGCCATTCCGAGTATGGAGGGCCCGGTATTTCCTCCTTTAGGGAACCCGGGCTTGGTCTTTCCCCATTCCCATTCAAGACCCCATAGGGCTCAATGGGAATGGGTGCGGGAGCTAATAACAGGCTGATTACGACTGGCCCGTTGTTAGCTCCCTAGCCTCCTCGCGGGTCCCGCGAGGGAACCTCGTAATATTGCGGAATGGGTTTAACGGCGCCGGCACCATTTGCAGCGCTGTTAAACCCATTCCGCAATAGTTGTAATGAGGCCCATAGTGTTCAATTACAGAGAATGTGAATATAATATGAAAGAAAGCAAGGTTACAGAATATACATAAATGGCAGTACATATACAAAATATACATAGGTGGAAGCAGTTATTTACAGGTGTGCTATTTGGTTGAGGACTATTCAGTGGAAAATAGATACAAGCTGGCATATATACACAATATCGCTGAGGGCGATCAGAGTGGGATGAGTGAGAGTAGCCAAGATTTGACTTTGAAGTGGAAGGCCAGAAAGGATGGTTCGTCCCTTAGAGCTAGGGGCAGCACGTTCCAAGTTTTTGCTCTCAGGACAGGGAAACTGAAGCCACCTGAATTTTGCAACTTGAACTTGGGAATACTGAGGCAGTGAGTATAGTTGGATCTGGTTGGTCTAGTGGAAGTCTTTCTGCAGAATTTATCAACAAGGTATTTGTTGAGACATTTGTGAGTGATCATAAGTGTTCTGAAGGTGATTCTGTCTTGTATTGGGAGCCATTTCACGTTTTTGCCTGGCTTGGGAGGTGTGGTCTGAACGTAGAATATTTAGCGCTGAACAGAGGGCATTGTTTTGCAGTATTTGGAGTTTGTGAAGGTTTTGCTTGCTTTTGCCCAAGTAGAGGGTGTTGCAATAATCCAGTTTGGAAAGTATCAGAGCTCTGGGCAGAGTGATGCAGCTCGGGATGGATAAGAATGGTCTGCAGGCATTTATTAGTTTGGCAGTGTAAGCCGAAGAAGTTGCTGTGGCATTAACCTGTCTCGGTAGTGAGAGGGTTGAGTCGAGGTAGACTCCCAGCGTTTTGGCATCTTTGGATACCTCAATGAGATTTCCATCGATGTTAAAGGATTTGTATTGCAGGTTGAGTTTTTTTAGGCATTGCCTAGAGCCAATGAGTAGGAGCTCAGTTTTGTCATCATTTAGACAAAGACCATGCTTGGCCATCCAATCTTGGATTTTGCTATATATATCGTTTAGGTAGGCGGTGTCTTTCTCATAGGAACCTGAGAGCGTGATGAGAATGTGCGTATCATCCATGTAGTTTGTGTAGAGGACTTCAATGTCATCTAGGAGGTCGAATAGCATCTTTGTAAAGATGTTATACAGAGTTGGGGAGACTCATGAGCCTTGTGGCACTGCGCGGGTAATGGACGAAGGCACTGCAGAAGCAGCGGCAGAAAAGACCCTCATGGATCTATCAGAGAGTAACGATTGGATCCATTTGGCTGCATCGGGTAAGAATGAGGCTGGCATGGTTAGGTGAGAGGTCAGTATGCTGTGGTCCACCAAATCGAAAGCAGCTGACAGAGCAAGTAATAGGAGTAGGGAAGGGTGGCCCTTATCTTTAGCCTCGTATATCTGGATTTTAAGATCCAAAAGAGCCGTCTCACTGCTATGACTAGGCCTGAAACCTGATTGATGCAGGCCTAGCAAATTGTTTGTTTCGAGGTGGTTATGAATTTGGATGTAGGCTGCTTTATCTAATATTTTTAACAGGAATGGTACAGTTGTGATTGGCCGGTAGTTTCTAGGGATTTTGGGGTCAAGGGTGGGCTTTTTGATAAGGGGCATGACCCACGCATCTTTAAGATTCTTAGGTACAGAGCAGGAAGTGAAGGAAGAATTAATTAATGAAGTGATGAAGGGCACACACTCTTTGGCTCCTTCTTTAATGATGGAGGCTGGGCAGATGTCACCCTGACATTTTGAGGGTTTGAGTGAGGTTATTATGGTCTCCACCTCTTTTATAGTGACTGGTGAGAATTCAAATAATGTACTGCTCTTCAGTGAGGGTAGGTGGTGTTTGTTAGAATTGGGTTTGTCTTTGGAGGCAAGGATGAGTCTTTTGGTTTCTATTTTAGCTTGGAGTAGTGCTATTTTATCTAATAAAGCCTTCTGGATGTTGGCACACCAAGTGGCACCTTTATTGCAGGCTGTCTGGGGTGGAATGGGAGATTCCAGTTCTTTTAGTATGGTGAAAAGTCCTTTGGAACTGGATTTGGCATTTAGTATTCTATTGTTAAAGTTGTCACTTTTGGTTTTTGAGATGGCCTCTTTATAGGCAGTCGCAGCAGTATTGAACAGATCTTTATTTTGGGATGAGGGGTTATTTTTCCAATTGGCTTCCGCATGTCTTTTAGACTTCTGGAAGACTTTTAGATTGGATGTGAAACATTTGTTTAGGTGGTTGGGCTGTTTGGCTTTTCTGGTTTTGAGAGGAGCTATTTGGTCTATCGCTAGAAGCAGGTTTTTGTTCAAAGAGTCTATTAAGGCAGCAGGGTCCAAATTAGGGGGCGTTGGGGTGATGATGATGATGGGATGGATAAGCAGGAGGATGTTCTCTAGGGTGATCAACCGGCTGTTTCTGGTACTGGCCGGAGGTGCTTGCGAAGCGATTGGATGTGGTTGATTGGAATTCTTGAGTTTGAAGTGAATGATATGATGGTCAAACAATGCACACAGTGAGTTTGAGAGTATTTGGGTGTTGCAGTTCAGATTGGCAACCCAGTCAAGGGTTCTTTCTTGATTATGTGTGGGTCCTGATATGTGTTGCGTAAAGCCTAGTTCTCGAAGGGATTGCTCTACGGCTTTAGCGTAGGGGTCAAGTGGGTCACAAACGCCTAAATTTAGATCACCTAGTAGTAGAATTTGGGAGTTGGGTTTGGTGTGGTGTGTGAGTAGGTTTGTGATATCATCATCAAATGAGGACAGGGGATCAGGTGGTCTATAAATGAAGTGTATGAGTAGTGTGCATTGGGGTGATAGCGGCAGTTTGACGGAGAGGAGTTCTCCAGATGAGATAGGTTGGCAGACACATTCTCTCATACCAAGCTGGGATTTGGTAATGAAAGCAATTCACTCCCCCCCTCCCTTTTCTGGTTGTTCTGTCAGCTCTAAGGATAGTGTAGTTTTCCGGTTTGGCTAGCATGAGCTCAGGACCTGCTGCTGGGTGTAGCCAGGTTTCAGTGACTGCTAAGAAGTCAAGGTTGTTGGCTGATAGGAGGTTGGCTATATTGAGTGCATGAGCCGTGAGGGATCTGGCATTTATGAGTGCTCCTTTTAGATTAGAACTTTCTGACTGTAGGGGCAATGCTAAGCGGTTGGGCTTATGCGGTGGGGGTGGGGGACTGGTTCTGTTTTTGATTGAGTTATATTGCATGGCTATGAGGGAGGTCGTTAGGGTGCCAAGTCCGGTGTTCCTTTGCATTTGTTATGAGATTTGATAGCCAAGTGTGGAGTTTCTGCGTTCAAGAGTGCATGGTTCTAAAGGAATGTGATTGGAGGTGTGGCTAGGAGATAGTGTGAAGTTGTTGCCATATGCAGCTGTGTTCAAAGTGTTGGGTGTGAGGGGAAGCTTAGCTGTCTCTAAAGAGGAAGTAGCTGTGAGACTAAAGGGATCGTAGTGTAAACTGGTCATTATAAGAAGGGTTAACCCTAAATATGCCATGGAGGATTTTGGACCAGGCTAAGTGAGTTTGGTAGCTGATGACTCTCAGATAAAAGGGGGTGAGCTCTGGAGGCGTTGGTTCAGACAAGGCAATATTGCTAAGCTGACGTTCTAAGCTGAGGCAAAATTCACTTAGTAGAGAATATGCATGCACATTGTTCACTGTTTGGGATGTACCAGTATTGGAGGGTGCCTTTCGGATTGGTGTCAGCAGCAGCAGTGTTCCAGAGAGACATGACGCTAGTTCTTAAGGGATTGAAGATAACACTTGTCTATCATATGATATTAAAGTTTATGTGAAAGGAGAAGAAGAGCATGATGACAGTTCGAGGGTGGATTGCGTAGATTGAGGGAGAAGGGGTTTCAAGTTGAAAAGAGCCATTGCAAATTCAAGGAACATTAAGTGGAGTACTCGGGGCATTTGGTGAGTGGTAAAGGGTACAGACACAAGTTGGACACCATGGAGACCATAAGAGATGCACCAGATCCTACTAATAAGGATGAAGTGAGATCCTTTTGGGTTTGGCTGAGTACTACAGCAAGTTCGTGAGAGATTTTGCTAGTTTCACAGAATCAATCAGGAAGCTTGTGAAGAAGGAGAGTAGGTTTAATTGGAGTGAGGAATGTATGAGGGCAATGTAGCTCATAAAGGATATTTGTGAGGCTGTGGTGTTAGGTGGATTTGTGGCTGGAAGGAAAACCTCATGGTGGACGCAAGTGGGGTTGGCTCAGGGAGCTGTCTTGTTGCAAGAGATTGATGGCCAAGAAAAAGTGATTTGTCACGCATCTAGAGTGGTGACAGATGTTGAAACTAGGTACTCAGTGATAGAAATTAAATTGTTGGCTTGTGCCTGGGGAGTTAACTACTTCCGTAAATATGTGTGGGAGAACAGATTTACCATCTGCATTGACCATAAGCCATTGGTAGAGCTTTTGACAGTGTGGGGTATGTGTAAGGCTGCCCCAAGGCTGGCGAGGTCAAGCATGAGGTTGCAGGAGTATGATTTTAGTATTAAATACGCACCTGGGTCAGTAGTAGTGTGGCAGATTTTCTCTCGAGACTACCTTTGAAGAGTGATGTGAGGAGTAAAGAGACTGACAAGGTTTTAGTGGCTGTAAGGCTGGAGGTCATATCAAAAGACAGGTGGATGGAGAAGCTTAGTATTGAAGGCTGTCATAAAATACACTGTTGGGTGATGGACAAATAAGTGTGATTTAAATGAGCAAGTATTACCGTTCTCGGAAGTCAGAGGAGAGTGCTCAGTGAAAGGAGATTTGTTATTTAGGGGTGACAAGTTGATACCACCCGAGAAGTTGAGGGAGGAGTTGATTGAGAAAGCATACCAGGGTCAGCCTGGATCCACTGACACTAAACAAAATCTCAAAAGGAAGAATTGGTGGCCAGGAATGGACATAAGGGTGGAAAGATGTGTGAGGAATTGTTGGCCTTGAGTTGTAAGGTGCAAAAGTCAGAATCAGTGAGAACGGTGAGCAGTTCAGGAGTGATGAAATGAAAAGATTTGGCCGGTGTATGGGTATGTTTTTTGGCAATAGCCCCAAATTAGCATAAGTGCTGGATCATAGTAAGGGAGCCCTGAGTAATGTGGTTGGTTTCTTTGGAGTTCTCCTGACGACATTTTCTTACAAAACTTGTTTGAAACAGTCAATTTTCCAGCACAGTTCTTGAGAAAAACGGTGTAAAATGCCATACAATGAACAATTATTTCTTTGGGGAAAACCTGGAAAATCCAATAGATGAGAGGCCACCAATAGTACATGGGATAATTTCACAACTTTACCCACTTGAGTTGGTGCCTGGTTGAGAATAAAATATGAAATTCAAAGATATTGATATGAACAGTATACATATTTACATGTACTTACAGTGCATTAACAAGCCTTGTTTTCCATGGTGTCTACAACATCCATACCATGGAGTTACGATTTGCAAAACATGGCGAGAACATGAACATTTGGGAAATGTTTCCAAATTAAAAATAAATGTCTTATACAGCTCATTGGTACTCAGGCAGAACCAGTGCAGGGCCTACCTAAATCAAAAACATGTTCAGCTTTCATGCTCATTTGAATTTGGGATGTACACCTCAAAATGCATGAATGGGGCTTAGGGCATCACCATGCAATGGTTTATCAACAGTGAATTAATATGGGTGAGCAAAGACTGATAGTGTTGAAAATTCTGCAATACATGCAATAAGGGGAAACCAGGAAGCACCAGAAATGGACAAAGAAACCAGCAGCAGACTATCCCCATTCCAAGAGGCCCCAAACACAGTTTTCTCAGGGGTTTTATAGTGTTTTACACATACAGAAATAAACCAAGATACATTTAGTCCATTGAATGAACAACAGACTTTCTAGCAGAACATCCTCGCACCTTCTGGAGCATAGCTTTACAGGACAACTCTGGGTCTGTACATTTTCGCTCGTCTCGCCCATATGACACAATCTCCTCTGGTAGTGGATCCCTTCATTCTAGCTACAAGCACCCCGCATGACCCCTCTTCCATTTCTCAGGAACATAGAAACTCACCCACACATCACTCGGTTTGCCCGGGCTCTGGGCAGAGACAGACTGCATAGCTGCGCAGCCTTATGGGCTTGCTGATTCCAGTCAGCCAATCACATTACTGAGTGGCTCTTGCCACATCATATCCCTATTCATGGCTGGAGTCCTCCTCTGCCCTTGATACATGCCCGGTCAGCTCTCAAAGGAAAGCATCTAATACTGTTGCTTTTATAATAGACATGCAATCAGCATCACATGTTTAGTTCAGATCCAATCCATTAAACAGTTATCAACAGTCATCATAAAATCAACAGAATCCATTTGAACATATTCACTAACAATGCATAAAATCATTACAACCTTAACCACTAAAAGGCCTCCAGGAGAAACCTATAAGTTCCCTTCATGTGAAGCGTGCCTTGCATAACAACTTTGCATATCCTCTGCTTAGTACAATTCATACAATATCAAATATATCACATATGATTCAACTACATTTTGGCTATAAAAGCAATTTCAAGATACAAATGGCAGCATACAGCAGAAAACCCCATCTGAGCCCTCAATGCAAGAGTAATATACATGTAAGGTGTCTTCTGAGTGCAGATAAAATAATCCACACAAACCACAATCAATGTCATAGGCTACTCCAATGACTGGTTGGGTTACTTTTAAAGCGCACTCCACAAACTGAACTGCTGTTCGTGCCATTGAGCAACAATGCATCAGTTGCAAAAATGACAATCCTATCCAAATAACTCTCTAAGGATGTCTGTGCACTGTGGCCCTGACCAGCCTTCTCAAATTCTCTGGCAACAAGACAGCTGTAGACCCACAATGATGTGACAAGTGTTGCAGCCATTTTATCCTGACATCCAAATCCCTATGATGTCTGAATGAGAATATATAGTTCATGGGTGCAGACATTTTAATTGTAGTGTCTGTGTTGTGAAATATGAAATAAGCATCAAGCCCAGTGTGCATTATGTACTTAGTGATTCAAGTATACAATCCTTTTGTAACAGACATAATTGTCTAATATAAAGATCTTTGATAATTCTCATGGTCCCAAAACGTGCTTTGATTTCATGGAAAGCAGCCAGGGACCCTCATTGGTGATATTGAGCTTCTTCCACTTTTTCAATGCGGTATTTTGAAAGAGTCCAATGGGAGTGTACCAGGCTGTCCAGCTTGTAAGGACAACCTTCTATCAGAAAAGAATGCATATGGCTATTCTAGGTTTTCATATGGTGCTTTGCTCAGTGAGATAAATGTGAAGTTTATATTATGACTACAATATATATTGAGGTGATTATTAGAAATGAGCGTAGCAACATTTAAAAATGAACCCAATGTTAGTAATTTCAAAAGAAATCATTTTTAAAAATATTTTATTTTGCATACAGCCCCCAACATTTCAAGATATTTGTGTTTTTTGGATGGGCACATTGCTGTCCGAAATGGTGGTGGTAGCCCTAGCGAACACACACTTGAGGTGTGAAGAGAGAGAGACAGGCAATAAAGACTGAGTGGGACAAGGAGAGTCAGAGACATAAAGGAAAGGAGAGCGCAGAGAAAAAATTAAAGAAAGCACTCTAGATCAGCGTACAAACCCCCTAGTAAGGTTTTGACAGTTCTTCTTAATGAGGTCAAAGTAGTAGTGGTAGTCATGTGGGCAGGCCGAGCTGACTTATACAAGATTAGAGGATGCTTTGTTAGAAAGTTCATAGTTAATGTAGTGAAAAATGTATATTACTGCACTTGTACCCCCTTGTGTTTAGCCCTATAAAAAAGCCAAGCTTTCTGTGCTCAGCAGCCTCATTTTCTGGGCAGAAATACTCTGTTAATGTTCTTTCGCATTCCTGCACATCTGTAATTAAAGCTTACTCTACCTTTTCTGCCTGGGTTGCTCATAGGAATTATGGTGTAGATTTCAACAATTGGTGCTGTTGTGCCTGAGATTCATCGTGCCCAGTTGAGATGGTAACGGTAACAGGAGTAGCAGACCACTCTGTGAACCGAGGATAGGCAAGAGACATAACTGAAACCTCTTGCGGGGGGTTTGAAGACGCGCTGCCTGTGAAGCTGGTATTTCTCCTTGGGCTGCATGAAAGTGAAGTCAGGGGTCCGCTGTTTAATTCATAATAATTCATAATAAAAACCACGTACTCAGAAAATAGAGCATAAACCGGGCGAGAAGCAACACTTTTTGTTACAGCTGGGTGAGCAAAAATCAAACAGAAAAGTGGATTAGCTTTGATCGAAAGGCTGACATCTGAATGGACTACAACAAATGTTGACCTGTGTCGAGTAATTTGTGTCCGGAAATTCCCCAAGTAACATTGGGTAAGGCTTGTCCGGCACATCTATTTCTAATCAGGAGTCTTTGAAGTTAAATTTAATTATTATTAAATTGTTATTATACATTTTTTTTTGTTGCCCTTAAACCCAAACGTAACATACTAAGAGATGTATATTAGAAAAAATGTAGCAGCAGAGAACTAAATATTCTATTTTATGTTTTTATAAAAACACTTATTGTGTTTGTTGTTTGCTTCCATTAGGGATTACTTCTTTTCACTCTGCCCCGAGGAAGGCATTTTCAGATTTTGAAGGCCGACAGGTGGCCCGCCGAAACATAAACTGGGTCCCGGATAAGTGGAACTCTCCCTTTAGGTTCCCTGAATTCAACTCATCCTGAACCCTATCCAACATTGGTTTGAATATTTGTTACTGTAGAATTTTACATAGGCAGACCTGTTATTCAACATTCACTGTTGGTGCTTTCAATATTTATGCACTGTCAGACTTGTTTATTTGACATTCACTGTCTACCTGGTTGTGGTTGTTTTTTTTTTGGCAGACCTGTTATTCAACATTCACTGTTGGTTCTTTCAATATTGATGCACTTTCAGACTTGTTTATTTGACATTCACGTCTACCTGGTTTTGGTAGTTTTTTTTACGTATGGAGATATACTTTTTTATCTCTATGGCAATGTACATTTTCTTTATTGTTCCAGATTGGTAAATTGTTTCACAAACCATTCATGAAATTATGAATCATTTATCACTGTACATTTTATATGTTTCTTGTTGTGAAGTTTCTTTTGTTGTTAAAAAACTTGTTTCATTGTGAAAATACAAACAATATTATACATATTTTTGTTGTCTAAATGAATTTTTGTCAATTACCATTGAAATACAGCACTATTTTGCATACATCAGCCTTTCTGTTTGTTATTCGCTCTCTCTTATAATTAAGTTTCATTCAAAAGGGCAATCTAATTAGGATATCTTCTGATACCAGCCTAGAATAAGTATGAGGATTCACTTCTGATTCATTTTACAGCTTTTTGGAATCTTTTTTATTACGCTGGTGGGAAAGGGGACATTCACACGATAACTATTAGATAATAACCTTCACAAACTCTGTGGTAACTACTTTGAGGGCTGGCCACCTCGACAGAGCTCAAGAACTTACCATCTGATTGCTGCTCCCAGGAACGCCACTCTGTGCAATGTTCCCTTCCCACAGCCACCTACTAACGGGCACCGGTGGTCATGTGACTGCAACACTGGAACAGAGCCTCCCTCCCTGCTGCCGTATAGGGCGGCTTGTTTGGCTGACCACCCAGCAGTTACATCACCCAGTTCCGGTTGTGTTCATTCCCATATGATGAGTAAATTGCACCTCCTTCCCCCTTTGCACATCCCTGTCGTTGTGGTCACGTGTTCTAAATTGAAAGTTCCCCGATCCATCCCGCCCCGAGGGATTCCTCGCTACGCGTATTTGTGATTGTTTTATTTTGAACCCTCCCCTCCTTTTGCTAATCATAGTGCAGTGTTTTGCCCAAAATTTACATCCCATTATCCTCACCCCCTACCATTCCCGGTGAGTCCTTTATAGAGTGTGTTTGTGGCTCCGAATATCGGTGTAATACCCTGTGTGGCTACCCCCACAATGCCTCTTCTTTATTTCTGCAGTTGGTAGGTGCACCCCCCTATCTGGCATTGAATTAGCACCTTTAACACAAAAGCATGCATGGCTTAATTTAAATGGGCAGCATGCGTAGATCCAGTGGCGAGTGTGAGAACTACATATCGTGAGGGGATGATGTAGAGGAAATAAAAAGCGAGATACACAACAGAGGGATAATGCTATCAATAAGAAGAAGTAAACATTACACGCTATAAGAAAATATTTAGAAAAGAGCTGTGGGTGGAGCCAAAAGGGTGGAAGCCAGTGATAAATCCTTATCTGGAGAACTGATTATAAGAAAAAATAAGTACATTCTCAGCAGATTTCAGCTAAGCACTCACTGACAAAGAGAAATCAAATAACTGTGTTAGAGCTAAGCTCTGCAAAGAAAATATGCCAAAGAAGGGAGGGGCAAAATAGGAATGGTATAGTCCAAAGAACTGAGCATGGAACTCCATAAAACAGCGGGATTTACGTAGGCAGTTCCCTGTGGAAGGTACATTTGCCTCGCCAAACCTTTGTACCAACGACGTATGCTCAAAGAAAAAAAGAGAAAAGTAACACCTCAACACCAGGAAGTATATTTTCATTTGATTGGGGGAAGTGAAAGAGTTGAAAATGAGAGGGTTTAAGTATTCGAATGACAAACTGAGAGGGAATTACAGCGAATAAAGAATGATTAAAAAAAGGGAACTGGACAGAGGTGTCAGAATGAGAGAAAAAGCTTACCTTCCATGGGGAGTCAGATTACTGTTATGAGCCACCATGCCTTTAAGCGGGGTCCGCCCACCAAGAGGCAGGACTAATGACGCGAGTTGGGGGCAGTTCTGGGAAAAGGCGCCTTTAACGTAATGTAAGAAATGAAGAAGGTTGTGTTTCACCTCCGGCTGTGCGTCCTCCTTTTGCAAGCGCCCGGCCTAGCCCGGGCTAACACTGGCGATGAGGACCGTCCCCGCACGCCGGAGTCCTCCTGTCTTCCTTGCCGGCAGTCCGCCGTGCGTCCTTCCTCCCGCACAGCTGGTGATCCCACCGGGCTGGTCCTCCTTCAGTGTATGCCGGCAGCCCGCCAAGCGCCTGCATCCTCAGGCGGCCGATGATGCCACCGCGCCAGACCTCCATTTCCTTCCGCATCCGCTGCTTTTTTCACATACAACCAATCCAGGGAAGCAACACGACGGAGGCCGATGGCGAAGGTGCCCCACTCCCACAAGCTACACGAGGGCTGACACCTCTTACATCGCTCCGGACCCGACACAAACTGCAGGGTGAGTCCATGCACCACGGGGTGCCTCCCCCACCATTTCCTAGCACACAGAGTGCAACACCAAGTTCCTGGGAGGGGCCAGGACTCCAGCAGGCCTAGATCAAAGGCCCCCCCAGTGAATGTTGCCACACCACGCTACCCTGAAGGACACCCACCGCTGGGCAAAACCCCAGACCTGGAACCACTATTATTCGGCAACCCAGCCACCTGCCCTACAGGTCCACTCCCACCGGGGCGCAGCACCGGCACATCCTTTCACCCTGAGGGTGGCACAGCCCACAGTTCCACCACATAGAAGCGGGCCACTAACACCTACACTCCAAGCAGGCTCATCTTTCCATCACCATGAGCAACCCCAGCAATCCACCATCACCCCAGCCAGTCCGCGCCACCAAATCCATACAACTGCGGATGCCTTTGCCTTTCACCACAACTCCACAAGCCACAAAGGGGCCGCAATGGACTGAGTGAATGGAAGATTTTCACCACTTTGTAAGAGGATCAGGAGACGGCGACTCTCCACACATAAGGGACATCTTCCTTAATTTATCAGTGGGAGAGATAAAGACCATTGCCAAACCTACCCAGCAGCTGAGCAAAATGACTTTGCAACCTTATCAAAGCCCTCGACAAATTACTCATAATCAAACCCAACCGCGACTATCAGAGATATCTATTCAACCAGTGCTCACAGAAACCACAAGAGACTGTAGACGAATATATAACTCGCTTAAGGGTGAAAGGAGCACACTGCCAATTTGAAGCCTTCTCATTAGATGAAGCCACACGCCTGAGGATCATTGAAGGCTGTCTGTCACCCATACTCAAAAAGCAATTGCTGAAAAAGCCCCTCACAATCCCAGAGGTCAGTGAATCTTTGAGAGGGTGGATGCTCAAACCGCATCCATGACAGGCGCCACCCCGCCAAAACACGATACCACCAAACTCATAGCAGCCATCCAACCACCCCCACCTCGTCAGAGCGACAAAATAACCTTCCCGTACTGGCCACCAGCCCTACAAGTACCACGACAACAGAGGAAATGTTACCACTGCGGCATGGAATTTCCACAATCGGGATCCTGCCATGCCTTATCACAACGGTGCACTAACTGCGGAAGAGAACGACATTTCCAATCGGTGTGCAGAGAAGGGAGACCATTTCCCACCATGCGGCCTCAAGCTCCCATGAGGACACCCCTCTGCCCACCACAACCCCAATACGGCCAACCAAGATACTATCAACCAAACCAATGTCGATATGTGAGAGCCGTCGACGAATACCAATTTCAAGACTACCCGCCAACTCACGATTTTGCAGAACATCCACCATACCTATCAGATGAGTATGACAACCCACCGGAAGGCTATGCAGAAGAGGGATACTACCACGAGCCTGCAACAACACCTGGAGCTATGTACTATGACCCAACGGCACATGACGAGTACGTCAATCTTGTGCTGGACAGCGAAGAAGCCAGGGAAGCCCCAAAAATACCAATCAAAATGGGCAACTGCCTGTTTCACTTCATGGTAGACTCGGGTGCCACCGTGAACAATATGGGCGAGCAGGAATATCTGAAAATCCCGGATCCGCCGGCACTCGGACCAGCACAATCCAGAATCTTCCAGTGGGGGGGCAGCTACTCCACTACAGACCATTGGACACTTCACGCGCCGCCTCCTCCTCAAAGGACGATAGGTAGACACCACCATCCATGTCATCAGGTCCCTTACCAAAGGTCGGTGTCTCCTCAGTTACTGCACTGCCTTGTGCTTGGGGCTGATTGACATCCACTTGGAGGTCGGCGACAATATCACTGCAACTACGACTCAACAGGACCCAAGAGAATGGATTGGGGCCATCCTCCATGGGCACTCCCAAAACCTCATCACCAAAGCAGACATTATACAAAAATTCCCGCAACTGTGCATCTCGTTGGGAACACTCAAAGGTCCCCCAATCAAACTGCACATAGACCCAAAGGTGAGACCCATTCAGCAACACCCGAGGAGAGTCGAATTTCACCTCCAAGGAGCTGTCTCCAAAGAACTTGACCAACTACTCGCCGATGGCATAATCGAGCCCGCCACAGGGCCAACACTGTGGGTCTCTCCCCTAGTCATCGTACCAAAAGAAGGTGGCATACTACGCCTATGCGTCGATATGAGGGTGGCTAACATCGCCATCCAACGTGAAAGACACCCGGCCTATGCATCGAGGACATGATAGTGCAGCTGAACAACGTCTGCATGTTCTCCAAACTCGACCTGATACAGGGTTATCAGCAGCTGGAACTACACCCTGACTCAAGAGTAATAATGACATTTGCCACACATGATGGCCTATTCAAATACCGTAGATTGAACTTCGGCATCTTGTCTGTGGCTGAAATTTTCCAGGAGGCCATGAGACGGATCAGACTAATCCAGGGAGCATTAAACTACAGCAATGATATCCTCATCTTTGGCTCGTCCAAGGAGACTCATGATGCTTCTCTCCTCGCCACATGCGAAGCAGTACAAGCCTCCGGACTCACGCTCTATATCAACAAATGTCGTTTCAGCAGGTCGAAACTGAATTTTTTTGGTCACATCTTTTTGAGCGAGGGGATGATGCCAGACCCCGAGAAAGTACACCCCATCACTAAACTGAAGGAACCACAACAAGTGGCTGATGTCCACTCCTTCATTGGCATGGCTGGATATTGTGCAAGGTACATACCTCACTATGCCTTGATCACAGAACCACTCAGGAGACTATTACAGAAGGACGCAACGTCCGAGTGGTCCCCGGCATGCCAGCACGCATTTGGAGTGATCAAACAAGCCCTCATGGAGGCTCACAGGTTAGCCTACTTCAACCCATCCTGGCACCAAATTGATAGTGGATGCCAGCCTGGTTGGCCTAGGAGCCATTCTAGCACAGACGAGTGGCGCCGACATTAACCCCAGACACATCGTGGCATATGCCAGCAGGGCACTATCCCCCCCAGAGACAGCCTACTCGCAGGTCGAGAAGGAAAGCCTGGCCGCAGTCTGGGCCTGTGAACATTTCCACAACTTCCTGATCAGGAAAAAGTTCACCCTAATCACCGATCACCAGGCATTGCTCTCTCTGTTTGGCAACCCGCGCATGAAAATGCCTCCTAGGATAGAGCGCTGGGGCATTCGCCTCCAGGAGTACGACTATAACATTATACCCCTTCCTGGAGGCGACCTGAACCCCTCTATTTGTCGAGGCATCCGTTGGGACCCCCACTAACCTGGGGAGGTGACATCGAATACATCGACTATGTGATGGCAAACTCACTACCACCCGCACTATCGATGGAAATGGTGGCAGCAGCAGCAGACCCTACAACCTCAGTTGCCATCAGTCTCACATCCGCCAGCAAGTGGAAGGACTACCGATGGGCCACTTTGGCCCACCCGGGGGTGTGTAAAGAGGAAATAGAAAGTCTAGATAGAGTACACAATGAGCTGGCCATGGAAGACCACAACATACTCCTCAGAGGCTGCCGAGTCGTCATCCCCGCTGCCCTGAGAGCAGATGTTGTCCGCACCGCACATGAAGGACACTGTGGAGCTGAAAACACAAAAAAACAACTACGGCACCACGTATGGTTCCCATCCCTGGACACAGCAGTGGACAAATGGATAAAGAACTGCCACGCCTGCCAGTGCATGTCGCCTGCTGAACCTCCTAGCCCTCTGCAACACACACAAATACCAGACCGGCCCTGGGAAAGGGTGGCTGTTGATTTCTATGGCCCAATGGAATCAGGCAAATACTTTCTTTTCCTAATTGATGAGTACTTGCAATTCCCCATCATCAAGAAACTAGCCACCACAGCATTCCCACAGGTGGCTGCCGTTCTAAACGAAGTCCTTAGTGAATGGGGCATCCCCAGAGTGATCAAGTCTGACAACGGGCCACCTTTTAACGGATACAAATTTGCAACGCTGGCAAAGCTTCTGGGATTGAAACATCTAAAAATAACCCCTCTATGGCCATAGGTGAACAATATGCGGAACGGTTCATGGCATCAATAAAGAAGACGATCCAGAGAGCCTGCATCAAAGCAACCAACCCACATCAAGCACTGTGCCGGCTTCTCAGAGACTACCGAAACACCTCACTCGAGGCCACAAACAAAACACCTGCAGAGCTAATGGTTCGATATGATGTGCACACCCGCATACCACGAAGTTCATCAGCTCTGGATGAGGCAAATGCAGAGGTGTATCTGAAAGATGCAGAGGTAAAGGAGAAAGCCAAACTGGACACTGACACCATGCGCAAAGCGATGCCAAAAGACTTTCCAGATCGGAGATGAGGCCTTAGTGCAATAGCCTATGATTGGGAAAACTGATTCCAGGTTTGCTCCTAGCCCAATGAGGGTCAAGGCCGTGAAAGGGGCGATGGCGACAGCGCAGGTCAAGACAAGGCTGTTCCGAGGAACTGCTCACAGTTCAAACACTACCTCAAAAAGGAAGCGTGTGAATCGCCTCCGCGGGCCTGCAGCCCGGGGCCGAGAGAGCCACAGATGACCAATGGATTCCACTAGGAAGACAGGTCAAGGAGATGACAACCGGCAAAGACATCTCCGGCTGCAGAGAAGCGGAGACCCGACATGAGACGCTACAACGGGTGATTAAGAGACCCGCACGGTTAGTAGAAGAATGCTAACCCACACGTTCGAACATTTTCCCGGGGGTGGTGTTATGAGCCACCATGCCTTTAAGACGTGGGGCCTGCCCACCAAGAGGCAGGACTAATGACGCAAGTTGGGGGGAGTTCTGGGGAAAGGCGCGTTTAGCGCCAGTTAACGTAATTTAAGAAATAAAGAAGGTTGCGTTACACCTCCGGCTGTGCGTCCTGCTTTTGCAAGCGCCCGGCCTAGCCCGGGCCAACAATTACCTTGTTGTATCCTCACTGAGCATCGGATAGTAAAATAGAGGAGCAAGATTGGGGAAGCAAGGAGACAATAATTTGAACCGTTTTGACGCACGCATGCTTACCTGTAGCAGCAGTGCAAGGTTAAGCCTCAACCACACATTAGCTTGGGCCCTTTAAACCAGTACCATTGGAGGTTCAAATGCAGTGACAGCCCCAAATAGAGTGCCTACTGGTGGGCAGCGCTTCTGCATCCACCACAATATGCCTTTCCAATGCTAACACAGGAGCAATAAATAACATGACAAATGCACAATTGCACGCACCACTGAGACAGCTACCAGGTGTGATGCTGATGGTGCTGATACTTTGTGGATCCCGGGATATCTGAGAAACGTGCCACAAGATTTTTTCAAACATTAGACAAGATCTTGATTTTTTTTGTTGAGGAATTTCGAATGGTAATAGGATGTTATAACCTGTCCTGGGCTGAAATGAATCAGCGTATGCCTACAGAGATGCACCAACCTTTGATTCAAGAGAGTGGATGGCCTGCTGAGGATATGGGGACTGGGATGGAATTGGTGCAAGTAAGAGATGATCTGGTGCAGCAAATTCCAATGGCATGCCCAGGAAAGAAGGACTGGGCAACAAGAAGCAACTATAAACAAAAGACGGATAGGTTTCCAGCAGGGTATGTGGATGGTTTGCCGGTTGTACTTACCCAGCATTCTCGTATAACCAAGTCGGCCACATGGCCCAGGAAGCCTGGCAGCTGCTTTTGTCCAAAAGTTGATACCAAAACGTCAGCAACAGCTAAAGATTATTTGCATGGGGCGGCAAGCGAAGCCCTCGCGGAACCAGTGGCAGTGACGAATCGTGTTTCCTGACAAGGGCAAAATAAAGAAATGAATTAGTTCAAATTGATGGCACTTCCATTACAGAATTTCCCACTGGGGCGGGGCTTCCACTGTACATGAGGGTGAGGACCAGTGAGCTTGAGAGAAGCAGGGCATGGTAGCGGGTAGGGCGGTGGTGCGACCTACAAGGTGTCCACAACCAGAATAATGTTTTTGTGGCAAGCAGCACTCAGCAGAACAACAATGCAATGGTAAGGGAGTCAAAGGGGAAGGCGACGTCCTTATAAACACGTGCAGTTGATCATGGGTCCTTTTGTGAAATGTCCTTTTAATGGAAAAATGGTGCCGCGCATAATCGATATTGGAGTACATTGCTTAGCAATTAAGTGAAGAAATGTGCCTGTTGAATGTTTGCTGCAAGCAATTTGTTTTCATTTAGTTCTAATTATTCATTTAACTTTACCTAACTCTCTATTAATTAATAATAGATTTGCCATGTAAAAAGGAGATCTTATAGATGCAGGTATGCCGCTCATTAAGTCACCCAGGTGATTCCATACTTACACTGGCCAATGAATGTGTTTGGACTATAATACTAATTGACAGCTAAAATGTAATCCAACAATTGTAATTGAGTTTATAATTCGTCTTCTTATTTTAGGAATTAGAAACCAAAGAAGTCATAAATCCGTTAGTGCTTTTTCATTGACATATGAAAACAAATCACATTTCAAGAATACAGACACTCAGAATTGTACTTTTCCAAGAACATGTGCCCAGCAGTGTTAAACGCAGAGAAACCTAATGATACAATACATTTCCAAATTTAAAAGACAGCTGTCATTGGAAATTATTTTTTTCATTTCATGTGTTCTGCTCCAAAAGTTAAACTGACATGATATAAAAAGTCATTTATAATGCGCCTGCACACATGTGTTTCTAGGCATGACAAGACAGCGAAGGGAGGACAGAAGGGGGACAAAACAATCTTCCTAGGCCTTGTGTCATTCAGATCGCACAAGTGCAGGGGAGAGGCAGGGGGAGAAGTACTGGGGTTTCGGGGAGAAAGTGCAGGAAGCTCAAAGTGCTGCCGGTAAGTGGCTCATAAATGCAAATAATTGGGGGACTGCAGGGCTGCAGATACAGACCCCAAAGTTCAAGGGAGCTCGGGAGGCAGTGCAAGGACAACTGGACATGCAGGAGCCTGGACCCAAAGTTCAGTTGGTGGTGTAAGGAACTCATGGTGACAACAGTAAAGACAGATACAAGTGATCACAGTTCAAGGGTATTTATTAAACTGTATGTAGGTTGGAAAAACGCCTAATCTAAACCTAAAGCTAAGATGGGAGCAAGCGTCAACCATCAAATGAACATAAGGCATTCCTTGTGGCGTGGCCTCAAATAAAAATGGCCTATACTAAAAAACCTATTGCCAAACCTTACAACGAATGCAAAAAGGGTGTGGAAAGGTTTTCAACAAAAGAAAGAAGTGTTCACAAATAATATGTCAGGATGCGGTAGCCAGGGTCTCCCTTCCCCACATTTTGAGCACAGGGTTAGATGGGATCTTGGAGAACAGCACACGCTCAAGCTTTCCCGGCACAAGTCAACAGTTCTGTTTCAGTCTATTAGGAGACTCTATGGCCAAGACTCTTCCACTTTCACAGTCTCTTGTCTTTGAGGGCCTGACATGTCCAAATAACAAAACAAACACAAAGTTCCTTTTCACGTTTTCTTTGGATGATGGCTTCACCCCTGGATTTCCCTTGGTAGGGCTAGTTCCTATCTGTATCAAGGCCTTCAGTGAATTTACCTCCTGGTGCCAAGGGCCTGATAGCATCCAAAGTATCAAAAATAAAAGTTCTTTCAAAAAGGCTTCTTCTCTGTACTTGGGTGATAGGTCTCCACCCCTGGGTCCCCCTCTTCTGGGCGCCGACCCCTCTCAAATCTTCAGCCGGGTTCACGACTTTGGGTGATGGCTTCACCCCTGGATCTCCCTTGTTCGGGCTCGGATACCTCTTGACTGTTGGCCTCCCTCCACCGGGTTCACTGTGGCTTTCAACAAATCTTCCTTTATCGGTCTCACAAAGTCTTAATGTCTTTTTAAACTGTTCCAGTGGACATTCCTTGGGGGGTTCACATTTGTCAACACACTGGCCCTCATTAGGACTCCGGCACTAAACCATGGTGCTATTAGCACCATGGTCCATGCCGGAGTCCGCCATGGCGGAATGGGGAATTACCACACCATTCCGAGGTTGATGGGGCGGTAATTCCCCATGCCGCCATGGCCCTTCCCCATTCCCATTTTTGCCCCATAGGGCTCAATGGGAATGGGGAAGGTGCTAATTACGGTACCGCAAATTGCGGTACCGTAATTACCACCAAGGTCCCTTTGGGGGTCCCTACTTTAACGGCTGGTAAAACCAGCTGTTAAGGTCGGGTCCCGCAAAGGGACCTCGTAATTAGGCGCTAGGTGTTTAACGGCGCCGCAGCCTTTTACGGTGCCGTTAAACACTTAGCGGCTGGGTCACAATGAGGCCCACTGTTTCTTGGGACTTTAGACTTGCCCCCTTCTCGTCAGCATCCCTCTTCCGGGTTCACTCTTGCCAACTTCGCAGGATTCATTTCCCTTGCTTTCTCAAAGTTCTTATATCAAAGGCTTTTGACTGTTAGGGATTTTGCTTGACCTCCTGTATGTCCACTTTGACCTATCTTGGCGGCTCTCCTTCGGCCTTCTCGTATCTGTAGTTTCACTCAGACGGGGATCGACCAGAGTCACGCGTGTTAGCACCCACCTGGTGCTGGTTCCCTCTGCAGCGGGTCTCCCCTTTAACACTTTTCCAGTTCTTTGAACTTGGTTCAAGTTGCCACTTTGCGACAGTCGTTCACCACAGACCGGCTCTTATCGGTTCTCCCCTCAACGGCTCTGATGAACCACTTGGCTTTCCTCGTAACTGGAGTCAAGGCCGGTACCACGGAAGCAGGAGTCTCCCTCAGTCCCACTTATCAGCATCGACACGCTCCGTGTACCATTGACATCTGTTGCAGCACACTTGGCTATTGACCCCAGTCTTACGATTCCCTTTGCAGAGGTTTCGTGGGTCTGCATCGAAAAGGGCAAAGTCGTGTCTTTCCTTGTCAGCCTTTCGATATTCTCCGTTTTTCCCCTTCTCTTGAACTGCCGGGCTGTCTCGTCGTACTGTGCTCTTTTGCTCCACCTTTTATTCCTGTGGGGAAAGGAAAGGGTTGTCAGGTGTGAGTGATTTAGTTCAATTGACTGACTTTGCCTGACCCTTGTGTCAGGACTTGTCAGGTAAACAGTATTATAAGACCGCTGTCTTTCATGGGTTAAAACAGTGTTCATGTCGGAAAGGGGAGGGGTTGGAGTGCAGATTGTCCTACGGGATAGGATGGGGAAACGGTGCTATATGGGATTACAACCTTTGTTCTACAGGGGTTTTTGGTGATCTCGGAAGGATGGGTTTAAGAGGGTTTTTGAAATGAGTAGAAGGGTTTGTGGGAACTGTAATTGTTGGTCACTTTCTACTGAGAATTCTGAAAGTGACAATTTGAGGGACAGGATTGGTAGGGTCTGTTTGGCAAACAGGAATAGGTGGGATATTGAAATAAACAAGGGGGATTGTGGGAACTGTAGTGTTTTATCTGAGCAGGTTGGCAATGCAGGATATAATAATCAGAGAGACGTAAAGAAGAATGATTGGGAGTATTCGAATGAGGACCGGTGAAACAAGGATTCTGGGAGTTATGGGTTTTGAGGGGAACAGGGTGGTAGGATGTTGTTTAGGGAACTTCTTTGGATGGAAGGGAGGTAGATGTGGGGTAAGAAAGGAAGACCTCAGGGACTTCATCATCCTCCCCCTCCTCCTCAGTATAATACAGCATCTCCCTTCAGGCATTCTCCTGAGCATAACCCCGGTCTTTCCTACTCAGGTGATCTTTCCTTGCTCGCCTGCCTTCAGGGTTGGGATAAGAGACGGCCAGCCCTTTCTTGGCCACCTGTGTAAGGGATTCTCGAGGTCTTCTGGTGAAAATATCCTCAGGTTTCTCACAGTGGCCAGGTGACCAGTGTGTGGAGCAGTCAGGGGCATCAGCAAGGGAGAGGGAGAGAGAAAGCGGAAGTGAAAAGGAAGGTCTTGAGTTGCTTCCGGAACCGGTGGTGGTCCTGCTCAAGTTGAGAGAGGCAGGGATGCTGTTCCAGAGGGAGGCCACATAGATGGATGAGATCTACCCCCCACGTTCTGTCTGGAGAAGTGTCTGACCCTCAGAGTGTCGGAGGTTGATGAGCAGAGGGCTCGAGAAGGAAGATGCTTAGGAATAGAAAGTTGGAGGTAGTGCGGTCACCGACCCCAGAAAGCGTTGTGGATGATGCAAAGGGTCTTGAACTTGACCCTTGCAGCCCAGGGAGCCAGTGAAGAGATGTCAGTGTTGGAGAGATACAATCCTTGGACTCGAGGCCAAGGAAAATTCTTGCAGTCCTGTTCTGGATACGTTGTAAAGGGCAGAGAGTAGAGGCATGTAGATTTAGAAAGCGGCTGGTGCAGTAGTCCAGCCTCGAGAGGACCAGGGCTCTTGAGACAGTGACTTTATGGGGGAAAGGGAGAAAAGGAATAAAACCTATGTGGAGGTGCAGCTGATAGTGTGACTTCTTAGAGACGTCAGAAATGTTAGGAGAGAAGGAGAGGGTGGAGTCGAAGATGGCCCCAAGGTTCTTAGCCTCACTGGAAGGAGCAGGTAGAGGGCCCAGGGTGGCAGCCAGAGTGAGAGAGGAAAGGAGGGTGCAGATGTCCAAATGAGGAGTATCTCAGTCTTACTGGCATTAAGGCATAGATCATTGGAGACACACCCTTCCTGAATTGCAGACAGGCAGTCTGCTATGAAAGAAGGGGTAGAAGTGGCTGAGGGGAGCCTCAATGAGAGGTGGGTGTCATCCACATAACACTGAAAGTTAGAGCAGAAAGTAGAGATGCGGGGGCAAGAGGTGCCAGGTAGTGGTTGAAAAGCCAGGGGGAGAGGTTAGACCCCTGGAGAACACCACAAGTAGAAAGAGAGATAGAAGAGAGGAACAACCCAGTTGGACCTGGGATGGTCGATCAGTGAGAAAGTAGGTCAACCAGACCAGAGATACTCAGGTTGTCGCAGAGGCAATTGAGCACCATGCCGTGGTTGACCATGTCAAAAGCAGAGAATAGATAAAGGAGAATGAGGACAGAAGGAAGTTTAGAGTCAAGATTAGAGGGCAAGTCTTCACAGGTGTTCAGGAGTGTAGTTGCTGTGCTTTTGGCTGCTCTAAAGCCAGAATGGTGGTCGTGGAGACAAGCAACAGATTCGGTATGTAGATTAAGCTGGGAGATGGCCAGCCTTTCCAGGGGTTTGCCCAGGAAAAGAGTGATGGAGATCGGGCAATTGTTTCCCGGAGAGAAAGGATCGGCAGAGGGCTTCTTAAGAAGGGGTTGCACAAGGGCGTGCTTAAGGGGGGAAGGGAAGGTTCCAGTGGCAAAGGAGGGGTTGCAGAAACTGGCCAAGGCTTGAGCAAGGGTGTCGATGTGGTCCTTGATGGCTCTGGAAGAGCAGGGGAGCACCTGCTTTGACAAGACTTTCATAGATCAGACTTGTCTAGAAACCTCATATGGGGTGAACAGGGGAAAGGAAGAGAAAGGAGTAGGAGAAACAGCCAAAGAGGGGCCAGGGGTGGTAGAGGGAGAGGAAGAAGAGGTACATGATGAGAGTGGGCAGGATGTCCTGAGTTTTAGTGGTGAATTGAGAAGCTAGAGCCCTGCAGAGTGCCTGGGAGGGAACAGGAGAGGTAGTAACTGCAGCAGGACTGGCCAGCCCCTTGTAGATTTTGAAAATGTTGGCCATGTTGTTAGAGGCTGACAAGATGCAGGCTTGGTTGTAGGCTCTTTTCTTCGAGAATGCAGAGATTCTGTATTGCCTTTCGATCAGGCGGCAGGCCAGTTTGTCGGAGGGTGTGCTTGATGTCCCCCACTTCCTCTCAGCCACCCTACACCTGGACTTAAGGTTGGCAAGGTCGGAATCATACCAAGAGTTGCACTTCGATGCAGGTTTCAAATGGATACCCATGACAGGGGAAAGGACATCAAGGGTGTTAGAGATAGAGAGATGAAGGTTGGAGAGGGCTGTGTCAGAGAATGTCAGCCAAAGGTGTGGGAGGAGGAGAGAAAGTGGCAGCAAAAGCCACAACTGACACACGCTTCATGGGCCGGATGACCGAGAATGTGGGAGGCAGTGCTGGAGTCGGCGTGACCTGAGGGGTAGAGAGAGAAAAGAAGAACATGGTTACTCCAAGAGAGAGGAGTAGTGAGAGGGTTGGAGAGGGGGAGGTCTGAGGAGATCAGAACATCCAGGGTATGCCCTGCAGAGTGAGTCGGCCCAGAGGGAAGGAGAGAGAGAGAGAGAGAGAGAGAGAGAGAGATATGCAGAGGTTGCGAAAGAGCCCAGATGAGGGCCTAGTAGCATCCAGGTGGATGTTCAGGTCTCTGAGGAGAAGTTGAGAGGTAGCGGCAAGGAGGGAGAAGGAGAGGTCACCCCACTGTAGGAATATAGGGGGAAAGATAATGCATTGGTTTCGGGGGGGCAGTAAACTGGACTTTCAATGGAGGTGGTGAAATGAAAAAGACAGCAAATGGAAATGTGCTGATCACATGTAAAATGTTCCATGTAATAGTGAATTTGTCATCCGTACAGTTTGCACTGAATAAGCTAACCCAGAGTAATCAGCTAACAATTTCCCATTAAATGACATTCGCAAGTAATTAATTAATGTACCCTTTAACAGAGCAGTGCAAATGATTCTGATGACAAATTCAGTTTTATTTTCTTCTGGTCAGTGGAAGTTTAAAAAACGTGCATGCAAAATGGATTGGCTGTCTTTTTTGCTTTGAAAGCGCTATTGTGTGCTTTGCAGGAACCCAGTTGATACAAATAGGGTTGAGAGCTGGGGTGTTTGGAGAGAGAAATGCCATGATTCTAAAAGGATCATGCTGGGGTGACAGGAGACATCAGGAGAGAGGCAGGGTCAGTAAAGATTGATAACATTTTAAAAATGATCCTTTCCTTGATCGGGTGCCAGTGAAAGTTTCTTCTCACCTCAGTTATGTGCTCTCTTTTTGGAAAGTTAAGAGCTGCTCGCATAGCATCGTTCTGGATCACTTGGAGTTTGTCGATGTTGTGCATCGAAGTGCCAGCGAAAAGGGCATTGCAGTAGTCTTAGGAAAAGGAAAAAGTGAAGTAAGGGATAGAAATGTCTATCGAAAGATCGATCGAAGGGGGGAATGTATTAAATGGGCATGAACCCACAGACTTATACAGCCTAAATCCAAAAGGGTAAAAAGTGGTGGTGCAAGCTCCCCATCGGTGGCAGATCACCTATGGAACTCCCTCCCAAAACATCCAAGAGAAGACTAGTCCTACTGGTCGTTCAGAAAAGCATTGAAAACAACCAATCCACCTGACATTCCCATACCTATGTACCTTAGTCTTGAATCTGGCTTATCTATGCCCCGCTCTTGTTCAAAATTGAGTGTAAATGGTTGTAAACACGCCTTAATGCCTGAGGGTTTTGTGCACTCAACAAATGTAAAATAAATAAATGAAATAAATAAATTAGTGGGAATTGTGGAACAGCACAAGCTTCTTATTTTATGGCACACCCTTAAGTCCATTGCCGTCGTGAGATCCAAAATGAAACGATTTTGGAGGGTCAACAATCGTAGAGCTCGTAATTCTTCATGCACCGCGTTGAGTCCCTTTTCGGTTGCATTTGCCAGTTGAAGCAGTTCGTAGCGTGTGATCTGCAACCATTTTGCATTGGCTGCAGCTTGTATCCCAGGAAGCAGGAGAGAAGTAAAGAAGACAGATGCTGAGCTGAACGATTTCAAATGGGGTGGTATGTTCACTAAGCTCTTGGTGGATTCCACTGAGATGTAGTTGCTTCTGTCACTTTCCCTTTAGACACACACAACTGATTGGTATCAAGTTTGCACAGGGCACAACTAACGTAGGATTATGGAGGGTTACCAGTGCTCACACCCCCTTTCAGTCTGGTGGTAGCTGGGCGTATGCTCTCATTCCACACGCCCACCAGGTGTCCATCACAGCTGCAGTCCCCTTTTGCAATGCTGCAATGTCCATCGTCCTCCTGCAACCGGTATTCATCCTCCGCATTATTGTTCCATTTGATCTGAAACACAAAGAATACTGTGTGAGCGGCTTTATGTTTTCTGGATGTGAGTTCTGTGTATCCATGTTAAAGCTCTAGTACTTGGACAAGTGGATGACCCTTGCACTTGGACAAGTGGATGACCCTTGCACTTGGACAAGTGGATGACTCGGATAATGAATGAAACCACTGACAAAGAAAACCCAGAGACTTTAGTAAAAACCTGTGAAGTTTGCATGAGCCAAATGTTGGACCAAGTAGCCCCCCCTTATTAATCAAACTGTTAGAGATAAACCTCAATTCAATGAATGGTTCATGATTGAATTAATAGAACTGAAGAAAATTAAAAGAAGAGCCAAACATTGCTGGCAAAAAACCCATAGGCAGGAACATACACTAAGGTGGAAAGAACATAAGAAAATCTATAAAAATGCCATTCTCGAAACCAAGAAAAGCTTCTTTGAACAGCAAATAAATAATGCAAACAATGGAAGTAACAATTATTTAGTATCCTTAAAAAAGTTGAAAACCCATGTAAACAACCTTGTTCTTTTACTCCCACTCCTGAGGATTGTATTAGAGTACAAAAGGTGTTTGCAGACAAAATTTTGACAGCCCGCAATAAGATTAATATAATGTCCTGTAATAAACCATTAATTAGTACCCCGGTGAGAGACAATCAGATTGAAACAAGCATTCTGATTGGCTCTCGCCAGGTCCATACCCAGCCGGGAATCCCTCCGTCGGTATTCCACGGCCTTTTTCCCAGGCGAGGGGCGTGGCAACCCCTCAGCCTATGGGGAGGCTCGAAGCGGGGCCTCCCCGCGGCTGAGAGGTTGCCTTCGCCCCCCGCCGGGGACTCAGGTAAGTATTTTTTTTTCTCCCTTCCCTCTCCTCCCTCCCACCCGCCCCCCCCAACTTACCCTCTTGTTTCTGCGTCTTGCTCCGCGCCTCCACACGGCTGGGGACGCAGGTACGTTTTTTTTTCCCCTCCCACTCCCACCCTCCCAATCCCGCTTACCTTTTTCTTGATCCTTTTTTGCGTCCCCGGCGGGGGACGAGGGAAGTCTCCAGCCGTGTGGAGACTCGGAGTGGGGCCATCCCCGCTCCGTGCCTCCACACGGTTTGGGGCTTTCCTCGTCCCCCGCCGGGACGCAGGTACGTTTTTTTTTTTTGTCCCCTCCCAACCCCACTTACCTTTTTCTTGATCCTTTTTTGGGAGCGGACGCGCTGGGAACACACGTGTTCCCAGCGCGTCCGCTCCCGATGACCGCCATGGAAAGGGAAAACGGACTTGTTTCCCTTTACATGGCGGCAGCCATTTTCTTGGCCGTTTCTTTTTTTCTGTTCCGAAACGCTGCAGCGTTTCGGGACAGAAAAAAATTGCTTTTAGTACCCCGGTCACGCAAATATTGCGGGCCGGGATACTAATAGCAATATGACCCTCGCGGCGGGGGCATTACCGACTCTGGTAATTCCCCGGGGCCTTCGTTAAGGCCCTCGCTTCGCTCGGGCCTATAACTATGGGCCCCGGGGCATTACCTGAGTCGGTAATGCCCCCGTCGCTCGGTTCATATTGCTTAAGTGTTCCACCCATTCAGGACACACCTGTATTTATTGAGAAACCCCAGGAAAATCAGGATGGAGTGATGCAATTATTTTCCTTCAGAAATATAAAACAGGGTTGAATTAGTGGAAATAATGAATGGTATGCACCCCACCTCCTCTCTGGCAGACTGTATTCCCTCTAGAATAAATTTAACTCATAAACACACCTTTGCCCCATTTTTGGTCCGCTTTATCAATGCTTCATTTCAGCATATTAGTATCCGGCGCTGCAAAATTGCAAAAACAATTACCTGTGGTTGTCTGGATTCCGAGCCTTATTGCATGGTAATCCCGATTATGTAACGGTGTGCAGCTCGCTCCCATTTCAAACAGCATTTTCGTTCCAGAATGGCAACCATGGAAAGGGAGAAGGGACTACCTGTAGTCCCTTCTCCCTGTTCCATGGTGGGCATTTTTTTTTGTTAACTTTTTTTTTCCAAGTTACTTCAATGGCCATGATGAAAAGGGAGAAGGGGCTACACGTAGTCCCTTCTCCCCTTCCATGACAGGACGGCCATTTTCCTTGTTTACTATGGCTGCCATGGAAAGAGAAAACAGACTACGTTTTGTATCCGCAGCGGCCGTTTAAAAAAAATGTTTAAAACATATTTTTTCTGTCTGCTCCACACAACACGACTCGCAGCTGGGGGAAAAAATACATTAGTACCCCGGTGCAACGGGCCGGGGTACTAATGGCAATAAGCCCCGAGCTGGCGCGCCATTAACGCATAAGGTAATGCCCCTGCGACCTTCTTTAAGGCCGTAGCTACGCTCGGGCCTATAACTATGGGCCCCGGGGGCATTACCTTATGCGGTAATGGCCCGCCTGCTCTGGGCTCATTGCTATAATAATGTGCCCCTAAATATCAAAAAGGTTACTAGTGACTCTTGTCAAAAAAGCTAATAAAAGTCCAGATGATATCTCCAATATGCGTCCAATTACGACCACTCTATTTTTGCTTAAAATCTTAGATAAAACGTACACCAAACAATTGCACATTGTGGATGACAGCGGCTCACGATTTACTAGATTATGATGCTCTATTAGCTGCCCTGGAAAGAATGGGACATTGTTCTTTTAAGGCAAAAAAGTGAATCCACACTTTCCTAACACATAGGGCCTCATTACACGGATGGTGGTAAGGATTTACCGGTACCGGTAGAATACCGGTACCGGTAAATCCTTACCGCCTTACTACGAGGTCCCTTTGCGGGTTTGGGGATTTAACGCCTGCTTTTTGCACGCATTAAAAATCAACCCGCAAAGGGACCCAGGGAGCTAATTACGGTACCGCAATTTGCGGTACCGCAATTAGCGCCTTCCCCATTCCCATTGTGCCCTATGGGGCAAAAATGGGAATGGGGAAGGGCAATGGTGGAAGGGGGAATTACCGCCCCGCCAACCTTGGAATGGGGCGGTAATTACCCTTTCCGCCAAGGCGGTGCCGGTATTTTACCGGCATGAACCATGGCGCTAATAGCGCCATGGTTCTCCGCCATCCGTGTAATGAGGCCCATAGAGTCGCAGCTGTTCACTGGGGCAAGATGACTTCTAGTTACGCGGCTATAATTCATAGGGTGCCACCGGGAGTTTGTATATCGCCAATTCTTTTTAGTCGTTATATGAAGCCATTATGCAAGATGCTTAAAGAAATAAATGTCACTTTTACTAATTATGCTGATGATACACAGCTTCTACTAGAACTGACTGGCGATTATGATCAGGATGTATACAATCTAGATACACTCTACAAGATAGTAAAGAAATGGATTCTGAAGCACTGGATGTGCCTGAACGAATGAAGCTACTGGTTTTTGGCTCATCTCATGCAAGAAAGAATTTGGATTCAAGATATGATAATCTGCTGGATGGCTGTAGAGTTAAAATTCAATCAATTGTAAAAACACTTGGTATTTATCTGGACCATTCAGTTAGCTCAAAGGGCCAGGTGAATGGAGTTGTTCATAGCAGGTGACGATTTTGCGAAAGAGAAGACCACTTATTTCAGATGAAAACTTTGAAACTCTGGTTAGAGCCATAATTCTATTAAGATTAGATAATTGTAATGCCCAACTGGGAGGCACTTCTAAAAAAGGTTTACATGCACTTGAAGTGGCACAAAATGATGCCATTCGTATCATTAAACAAGTGCCACAAAGAGAACACATCACACAATTTAGAAGAAGTCTTCACTGGTTGCCAATTAAAGCTAGAATAACCTTTAAGAGGTTTGTTCTGGTTCATAAAGTGGTGTATGGATTGGCTCCAGATTATCTGACACAGAGTCTTTCTTTATCAGCCAAAAAGACAATTGAGATCTATTGACTCTATGTTTTAATAAATGTTCGCCCACAGAAAATGAAGGCAAATGGCATCTTATTTTCTCACACCGCCTCTCTGCCCTGGAATTCCTTATCATCGGAATCACGACTGGAAGGAAATCTGTTGTCCTTTAGAAAAAGGCTAAAAACAGTTTTATTTGAGTAAGCCACATTCCTGTCACATTCTTATGATTTGCTATTGTTTTACAGCTGTGTCCTTGATGTGAAGTCTAATGTGTATATGTGTATATTTACCTCCCTCCCACCCACAGTTTTTGGTGTCTAATAAAAAAAAGCATGTATGTAACTGTTCCAAATATTCCTATGTCCTGCATTTATTTTCTTAACGACCCTTTCTTGGAAAGCCTACCAGTCTTTCTGTGCAGCACTGTGCCATTCCCCTTTCCCATTTTCCTTTGTACATTAGCGAACCCTGGATTTGCATCATGGGTCTGGTGTGACACCATTGCACATCGTTCCCCGTGTAGTTCTTACAGTATATTCTTTTATGGAAAGTGGGCATCAGTTTACCCTTTTGTGCCCCTTCTGTTACATATTCCTGAACCAGGTGCTTACTCTTTCCCACTTGGGCCATACTTTCTAGCTGTATGAAGTTGTCCTCATACACCTCCTCCCCCTCATCAATCCATTTCACTTCCACTGTATGCCCCTGGCACATACCCCTAGTCCTGTACAAAGCCATATAGACATCCTCCCTCTCCTGCTGTCACCTCTTTTGGCAAGAATTGCTTTGGCATTCCTGTGAGGTGTGGAATGTGTGAGCACACGTAGCATTTACCATTGGTGCCTCTTCGTCCGAACTTCTTAATTTCCCCATACCATACATTTTCTGAGGCCAGGTCCACTCCCTCCCCGACAATTTGGTGGAATTATATTGGGCTAGTTATACTTTGCTTAGTGCGTGTCTTCCTATCACCACAAGCTTATGGGCCCATTTTATCTTTATGCGCTAAATGCCAGAAAAGAAGAAGGACACAGAAAACAAAGATGCACAACAATACAACACATTTTACATTTACCCCACTTGTCTCTTTAATCCCACCCCTCTTTTTTTCCTTGTCCCTCCTCCATTTCTATTGTGGGTCTTCTGTAACACCTTATTACAGTACAAAATGTTAATGTAATTTGGCTAATATCTCCGATCAAGTGATTCCTCTTCTTCCCGATGTGCAGCTGGTATCGCGATGAACGTCTGTGTGACGAACCCATACACGTTGTTCTTTTATTTTCACTGCCATGAGTGTTGAGAAGACCACTTCAAATGGACCACAATACCAATGCTCCTTCCACTTTCTCACTGTGTTTTGAATAAGTATTTTATCCCCTGGATAAAGAGGTTGTGTTTGTGGGAATGCTTGATGCTCTTATGCACACTCTTCAATGTTGGTTGGCTCACTTGTAGATTGCTGGACCTGGCGGGAGATGTAGTGAAGCATTGGTCATCTCAATTAAATAGTTTTTCATTTTGTTGACAAGTATTTCTGAGCATTGGTTAGCATCTGAAATTGATGGTGAAGGAGGGATAGGTGCATGCATTCTTCTCCCTGTTACAATTTCATGCAAAGTCAGGTGGTGATCCAGAGGTGAGTTTTGCAGGGCAAAGAGTGCAAGAGGGAGGCAAAAAAGCCAATGTTGGCAATAGTAGTTGTTAGATTAGCCAAGCACTCTTTTAGTAATCCATTCTTTCTCTCCACAATCCTGTTCGCCTACTGCCGGTAAACTGTGCAGAGTTTGTGTTTGATCCCTAAGAGATGTATGCCAGGGCACATAATGGGCTCACCCTCATCCCTTCTGTGATAGCGGCATTACCCTTGTCTTAGGTCACGTCCCTCCCTCTCTTACAGCTTGTGTTAACCCCATTTTTACCTTCCCTGTCCTTCGTAAGGAGGTGGACCAGTCCCTGTCACAACCGTCAATGTCCCGTCGTTTCCGCTCTTTTTTCCCCCTTCTTCTAGGTTTGTCAGGGGTCCAATTGTCACTGTCCCCCTCACTCCATTTGTCTCCTAATACCTCTTTGTTGGAGGCTGCGTCTTCCTCAATTTATGCTAGATATTTTCTTTTGCCCGCATGTGCACCTCCTCTCTTTGTGCTTCTTTCTCTTTTTCCCCCATTGTTTTCCCCTGATCTCCCTTTGGGGCTTCCCGCCGAGGGTTAGTGTACTCTGCAACTGCTTGCAAAGTGGGTTATAACCCATAGGGTGGGGGGTGAGCTTGGTCTGCTCCCTCTAGTGGTCTCTTCTTCTTCTTTCTTCAATATTTCCTCTTTAGTCTCCTCATATAATTTCCAGAGACCCAATGGGCCACATTACGACCCTGGCGGAAGACCATGGTGCTATTAGCACCACGGTCCATGCCAGTAAGTTACCGACTCCGCCATAGAGAAAGGGGGAATTACCACCCCATTACAAGGTTGGCGGGCGGTAATTCGCCCTTCCTCCATGGCCCTTCCCCGTTCCCATTTTTGCCCCATAGGGCTCAATGGGAATGGGGAAGGCGCTAAGTATGGTGCCGCAAACTGCGGCACCGTAATTAGCACCAAGGTCCCTTTGCGGGTCCCTACTTTAACGGCTGGTCTACACCAGCCGTTAAGCTCGGGTCCCGCAAAGGGACCTCGTAATTAGGCGCTAATAGGTTAACGGCGCCGCAGCCTTTTACAGTGTTAGGAAAGATTTCGTAATTGTAGGTAATTTTCCTTCCATGTGGCAACCCCTAAACTTTTTGCTGTTGTTTTTCACCTTGTTCTTGACTTTGCCAGAGAAGTGCAGCCTTCTGCCGCACTCCTCTGGGCTTTCGCTCCTTTCTTACGGGGAAACTGACATGCCCTTAAGACAGTCAGTACCGGGGAACGCTGTTTCCCGTAGTTTCTTCGATCATGTTGCGGCTTTCGCGCAACATGACACAAGAGGGCACTGTAAGCTAAGTTACAGCTCTCTTGGGTCTCTAGCCTTCTACAGGCCCTAGATACTCTTTTAGGATGGTATTTGATCGGTGCAAGTCATTCAGGGACTGGAATGGTGGCAGCGATCGTTTTGTTTATTTTGAGCTCCTTTTGGCGTTCTGAGCACGTTTTTGCACTGAACCCAAAATGGTGGCCTGGCTCCCAAAATGGCCAGGCCGCGAGGCTCCTTTGTCCTGTCCACTGTCCGTCTTGCTCCCTTCACCTTCCCCAGGTCCGGCGACCCGGGGCCTTCCTTATTTGGGCATGTACTTTCCCGCGAAACGTGGTTGCTTTCGCGGGCTTCTACATGTCGTTTGTGTGCCTCCAGGGTGTGGGCTGGGATGTCTGGTCCCAATACACATCCTGGGTGCCAGAGAGTCTAGGGTGGTGTGAATGCCTGGGACCACCGTGGTCCGTGATTGGTCCACGTATGGTATGTGTTTTGATGAGCGGATCTCCCATTGGCTCCCCTCCGTTTTGGCGCGAAGGGAACCGTGGATAAGAGGGGGCTGGAAACACCACTACCATGTCGATCTCCTGAGTTCTCACGAACGAAGGAATACAGGAGCCAAGTATCCTGCAACTACGAGGCTGGACCGAGGAATCGCTGGTGACCCGCTGAAGGAATCCTCCTTTGCACTGCTGTCGTCCGGAGAGCCCCTGTCCTCCTTTGATCGAACCAGAAGGCCTGTACTGGTGCTTCGACCTTTGGAATAGCAGGAACAGCTATTCCCGGCATCTTCAACCATCTCCTGCCAAGTAAGCCTTCGGAAGAGTCTCTGGGCCATCCAGTTGACTGACCAGCTTACAAAGGAGTTTGGCTCTGCAACCGCCGCCAGGTTGTGTTGTATTGCGAGTCCTTGTCCCTCTCCCACGCTTCGTACGCTTGGCGTCCCCAGGTCTGAAGGGAGGAGGGTTCATTTGGCTCGAATACACACGGCCGCTCCGTTGTCCTGTGCGGCAACAAAACTGTGCTGGTTTCGTCGATTGGGACGTCTTTTTGCTCTACACGACTACAAAGCGTTCCCTGCTCTTCTGAACCTGCCAGCTGCTGAAACTATCGTGGAGAAGCCTGGGTCTGCTTGCTTCGGGGACCGGTGAGTAGTATATCTAGGATCTGGTCGCCCTCCTGCAGTATCCCATTGCTTTTCCCTGCTGTGTAAAAACAGCACCCTTTTGCCGCGCTCTGCTTCTGCCCGCTGTGGAGGCTGCGCTTGAGTTGCGGAACCTGTTCTTCTTCTGCTGTGCACTAACGTGAACCGCCTGACTTCCTCCAAAGAGCTTCCCCTTGTGCCCATCGGCACCGGCGTGGCAGGTACTTTGAGCACAAGGCTCCCCTCTTCGCAGGGCTCGGACTTCCATCTAGTTAGGTGCCTATGAAGGCGAACTGAGTCGAAAGCATTATCGCACTGCCTGTTTTCCTTCCCTGGCAGGTGGACTACATATTTCGTGCTTTAAACGCTTGCGACTGTGTATTTGTATATATATTGTGTTGATATGGTATGTGTTGGTTTAATATTGTGATATTGTGATTTTCTCGCTACGGTCATTATTTTAAAGGCCTTAAAATAAATGTGCATCTATTTTTGATATAACAACTGTTTGGAGTAGTTTGTCAGCGCTCTTGCTTTGTGTGCTCACTGCGGGCTTTCAGTCACCCTCACCCCTCTTGAGACCTAGTCTTGACCGCCGCGATCGCTACCTTGATTGGTCTGGCTTGTCCAGAGGTTACCCTGTTCCAAGTAATTAGGTTGGCCTTCTGAACTTCTGCGCCACCAGGACAGAGTTCAGAAATCCGTCTTAACAAATTGGTGTACAGCGGTGGGATACGACTGAAGGTATCCAGTGTTGCGCTCGAACTAAGGCATTTCAGGTTATTCCAAACAGTACACGTAGTGAATTGTTATAGTATAACTTTAAAAAGGCCATAGTCCTATCAAACAGTATGGAAACAAATACGTTGTTAACTTTAAATGCTTCCAAATCAGAAACGCTGAAAAAGATGTGTGCGGAGAGAGGTGTTTCCTCTCAAGGCACTAAATTGGAAATGATCCAGAGAATCGTGGCGTGGCAGGAAGCGCAGCTTGACGCTATAACTTCCGAGGACAGTGCAGAAGGTGGTGGGGCTGCTCTCACTGGCAGAACCGACGGTTCTGCCGCTGCACTGATCCATCGCGACCACGAGGACAGGGAGGATGTAATGTCTAATGTTTCCTCTGTCAGTGCTGATGGGGAGGCTATGCTTGAATTCAAGAAGCAAGAGCTGCGGTTTAGGCAGCAGGAGCTTGAATTCAGCATAGCCAAACTAAAAATCGAACAGGCAGAAAAACAAAAAGACAGGGATCACCAGTTGGAACTGGCCAAGCTTCAGGTTGCAAATGGATCCAAGGGTCCTGGACATGGGTCTGGGGCCTCCTCTCATCCACGGTTTCCAAAAGATCTGCTCAGTGTGTATGAAGAGAGGAATGACATTATGGACTGGCTGAATGCGTTTGAGTATGCATGCGAGGTCCAGGAAGTTGACAATGCTGATAAGATTGCGTGGTTGCTCAGTAGACTGCCCCATTCTGGCTGTAGTGCCATTATGGAAATGTCGAAGGCTGAGCGAGCTGATTTCGCAATGTTAAAGCAAACTCTCATTTTAAAGTTTGGGAAGACTCCGGCCCAATATTTAAAGCGTTTTCGAGAGTATAAGAAAAAGGAAGGTGGTACTTGGGTATCTTATGTCGCTGAATCTTTGAAAAACTTAACTGGCTGGGTTGAAGGTTATAAGGTTTCTACCTTCGAAGGCATGATAAATCTTGTCATGCTGGAACATATTTTTGCTTCTTCTTCCCCGGAGCTTAAGCAGCATTTGGCCGATTCGAAGGAGATAGATCCTAAGAAGCTGGCCATTGCAGCAGACTTATGGGTGTCACATCGAGTGTCCCATAAGGACAAAACTCATCCTGGTAAGCAGGAGGAAGGGAAAAAGTCCAAAGATATGGAGGGTGGGGAATCTGCTATATCTCCTTCCCATAAGGGCCACAAAGAGAAAAACAAGGGTACGACACAAGAGAACTCACAGGGTAGTGGAGGTTCGCCTCCGAAACAGAACTCTGGTTACAATAAGCCTCCCTACGTAAACAGACCCACTGGGGCTTGTTTTTCTTGTGGAGCAACTGACCATGTGAAGGGGGATCCCCGTTGTAAGGTTAGACCTTTGGGGGTCCACTCCGCTAATCTGGCCTTCTCCTCCTACGAGGAAGAAGAGATTACAGGAGCATCCTTCTCCTCAGACTCATTTCCCAGCGGAATAGAGGCTGAGGTAGTTTTAGTGTCCCTGGGTTCCTGGGAGCCTAAAGTCGCAGAGGCGTATGCTAGGATTCCGGATAATACCAAGCACTACTTTAAAGACAGTGTGCTGATCAATGGATTGGATACTCCAGCTCTTAGGGATAGTGGGTGCAGTCGAACTGTAGTGGATTCTACCTTGGTAGACTCAGAGGAAGTTGCCAGAGCTACTCTGATGCCCACTAAGTTGGCTGACGGCCCCCTCCGTATGTTTCCCGTGATCCCTGTTAATCTAACTTTAAATGGTACAGCTGCCAGGATTCCAGTGAGCATTCAGAGAAACGTCCCGGGAAAGGTCTTATTAGGTAATGATCTCAGAGCTTTAGGGCTCGTAGGAGACACTGCCGAACGACCCGACACACGGTCTCAAGCACGGGCGGCATTGGCCAAGTCCAATACGCCGCCCCAGCCGAAGGGGCAACCCAAGGCGAAAGGAGTCTACAAGTCAAGACGGGGGAAAGAGAATATTCCCCCGAGCTCGCCTACCACTGCGGTGGAGGAAGTTGGTCAATCGCCCGAGCCTGACGAGGAGGTGGCGATGCCTGAAGTATTCGACCCCAACGATCATCCTGAACTAAAAGACTTGTTAGTTGAAGGTGGTCCTGATAGGGACGAATTCAGTAAAGGCCAACGTGAGTGCCCATCTCTGGAAGGCCTAAGGAGACAGGCCTGCTCCCAGCTTGAGGGTGAACCTCCTGGGAAGCATAGGATTTATTGGGAAGGTGGACTCCTGTATAGTGAGCCCACAGAGTCTACAGAAGGAGACCATAGGAGGTTGGTGGTTCCCCTTGCTGTTAGACCCATCCTCCTGCAGTTGGCGCATGAAGTTCCCCTTGCGGGTCACCTTGGTATGAAGAGGACCAAGCAAAGGTTATCCATGCACTTCTACTGGCCCAAGATGGGGGTGCAAGTAGAAAGTCACTGCAGGAGTTGCGCCTCCTGCCAGTTGTCTGGTAAGGTTGGCGCGACAATCCAAGCTCCGTTGGTACCGCTCCCAGTTGTGGGGGTACCATTTGAAAGGGTAGGGATCGACATCGTCGGTCCCCTTGACCCGCAAACATCCTCGGGCAATAGGTTTATCCTGGTGCTGGTCGACCATGCAACCAGGTATCCTGAGGCCATCCCATTGAAAACTGTAACTGCCAAGTCAGTTGCAAAAGCTTTACTCGGCATATTTACTAGGGTTGGCTTCCCTAAAGAAGTTGTGTCAGATCGTGGCAGCAACTTTATGTCGAAGTATATGCAGGCTATGTGGAAAGAATGTGGGGTCACCTACAAGTTCTCTTCTGCATACCACCCCCAGACCAATGGTCTGGTGGAACGTTTCAACAGAACGTTAAAGAGCATGATTGGGGCTCTGGAGGAGCCCCAGAGAAGAAAATGGGATCTTCTTTTACCATGCTTGCTGTTTGCCTACCGAGAGGTACCACAGGAGGGTGTTGGCTTCAGCCCCTTCGAACTTCTGTTCGGTCATCCCATACGGGGACCCTTAGCCATTGTCAAGGAGGGATGGGAGATGCCCACTCCCCCTGTTACTACCAATGTAGTTGACTATGTGCTAGGGCTCAGAAAACGGATGGTACTTCTGATGGGCTTGGCTAGTGATAAATTGAAGGCAGGGCAAGCGCTGGTGAAACATTGGTACGACCAGAAAGCTTCCCTCATCAACTTCACACCTGGTCAGCAAGTCCTGATCATGAATCCAATAAGGCCTCGCGCTTTACAGGACAAATGGTCAGGCCCTTACACAGTGGTGGAGCCCCTGGGTGAGGTGAACTATTTAGTGGACCTTGGAAGGCCTGGACAGGCTCCAAAAGTGTTCCACGTAAATAGGCTGAAGGCTTTCGTCCCAAGAGTCGAAATCGCAGCACTGCTACTGGCGTCAGACGTTGAGGAAGAGGAGTCTGAACCTCTCCCCGACCTGTTCCAGAGCGGTCCTTCAGATAGCTCCGTTGAGGGTGTCCGAGTGGCCCCTCACCTGACTTCTGATCAGCAGGCTGAGGTGAAAAGTTTGCTTAGGCAGTTTTCCCCCCTGTTTTCACAGTCCCCTGGTTTGACACCTTGGTGCAAACATAACATTGACACAGGAGACAGTGTACCTACCAAAAGTAGGGGATACAGGATGTCAGATAAAGTACGGTCTTATATTAAGACCGAGGTCAACAAAATGTTAGACCTTGGGGTGATTGAACCCTCTAGTAGTCCTTGGTCCAGTCCTGTGGTGTTGGTTCCAAAGGCAGGTACTTCTGAATTGAGGTTCTGCGTGGATTACAGGGCTCTGAATGCTGTCACCAAGACAGACGCACACCCCTTGCCTCGAACAGATGAGCTGGTGGATACTTTGGGTGCCTCCAAGTACCTCAGCACGTTTGACCTCACTGCTGGCTATTGGCAAATAGCTTTAGCAGAACATGCCAAGGAGAAGACAGCATTTTCTACTCCAGACGGCCTTTACCAATTCCGGGTAATGCCGTTCGGGTTGAAGAATGCACCTGCCACTTTCCAGAGGCTTGTGAATCATGTGTTGAATGGGTTGGACGAATTCTGTCTTGCATATCTGGACGATATAGCAGTTTTCAGTGCCACCTGGGAAGACCATGTGAAACACCTCGGGATTGTGCTCCAGGCTCTTCAGAAAGCCCACTTGACCATAAAGGCTAGTAAATGCCAGATTGGACAAGGCTCAGTGGTTTACCTTGGACATGAAGTAGGTGGAGGGAGGATACAGCCTCTACCCAGTAAAGTAAAAGCAGTACAAGACTGGCCTACCCCCACTATGCAAACCCAAGTGAGAGCCTTTTTAGGACTCACGGGGTATTACCGCAATTTTGTGGCAGACTATGGCACCATAGCTGCTCCTCTGACTGCCCTCACAACTCCGAAGAAACCCAAGAAGGTAACTTGGACCGACGAGTGTGAGAAGGCCTTCAATGGCTTAAAAGACTCCTTGTGCCAGGCCCCTGTGCTTAGGGCCCCTGATTATCAAAGACCTTTTATCGTGCAGACGGATGCCTCTGACACTGGGATAGGAGCTGTACTATCACAAGTAGATGAGAAGGGTAAGGAACACCCTATCGGTTTTTTTAGTCGCCAGCTTAAGGACAGAGAGCTCAGATGGTCCACGGTAGAGAAAGAATGTTTCTCTGTTGTGTGGGCCCTAAGGAAGCTGAGGCCCTACCTCTATGGGACCCACTTCACTGTGCAGACTGACCATAAGCCGTTAAAGTGGCTAATGAACATGAAGGGGGAGAATCCAAAGTTGCTTAGGTGGTCCATAAGTCTACAAGGCTTCGACTTCACTATTGAGCATAGGCCAGGTGTCCAACATAGCAATGCTGATGGGTTGTCCAGAATGTTTAACCGACCTGAACAAGAGACTCATCCAGGGGTGGATTAGTTCCCCCTGTCCATAGTCTGGGAGGGGCGAGTGTTAGGAAAGATTTCGTAATTGTAGGTAATTTTCCTTCCATGTGGCAACCCCTAAACTTTTTGCTGTTGTTTTTCACCTTGTTCTTGACTTTGCCAGAGAAGTGCAGCCTTCTGCCGCACTCCTCTGGGCTTTCGCTCCTTTCTTACGGGGAAACTGACATGCCCTTAAGACAGTCAGTACCGGGGAACGCTGTTTCCCGTAGTTTCTTCTATCATGTTGCGGCTTTCGCGCAACATGACACAAGAGGGCACCGTAAGCTAAGTTACAGCTCTCTTGGGTCTCTAGCCTTCTACAGGCCCTAGATACTCTTTTAGGATGGTATTTGATCGGTGCAAGTCATTCAGGGACTGGAATGGTGGCAGCGATCGTTTTGTTTATTTTGAGCTCCTTTTGGCGTTCTGAGCACGTTTTTGCACTGAACCCAAAATGGTGGCCTGGCTCCCAAAATGGCCAGGCCGCGAGGCTCCTTTGTCCTGTCCACTGTCCGTCTTGCTCCCTTCACCTTCCCCAGGTCCGGCGACCCGGGGCCTTCCTTATTTGGGCATGTACTTTCCCGCGAAACGTGGTTGCTTTCGCGGGCTTCTACATGTCGTTTGTGTGCCTCCAGGGTGTGGGCTGGGATGTCTGGTCCCAATACACATCCTGGGTGCCAGAGAGTCTAGGGTGGTGTGAATGCCTGGGACCACCGTGGTCCGTGATTGGTCCACGTATGGTATGTGTTTTGATGAGCGGATCTCCCATTGGCTCCCCTCCGTTTTGGCGCGAAGGGAACCGTGGATAAGAGGGGGCTGGAAACACCACTACCATGTCGATCTCCTGAGTTCTCACGAACGAAGGAATACAGGAGCCAAGTATCCTGCAACTACGAGGCTGGACCGAGGAATCGCTGGTGACCCGCTGAAGGAATCCTCCTTTGCACTGCTGTCGTCCGGAGAGCCCCTGTCCTCCTTTGATCGAACCAGAAGGCCTGTACTGGTGCTTCGACCTTTGGAATAGCAGGAACAGCTATTCCCGGCATCTTCAACCATCTCCTGCCAAGTAAGCCTTCGGAAGAGTCTCTGGGCCATCCAGTTGACTGACCAGCTTACAAAGGAGTTTGGCTCTGCAACCGCCGCCAGGTTGTGTTGTATTGCGAGTCCTTGTCCCTCTCCCACGCTTCGTACGCTTGGCGTCCCCAGGTCTGAAGGGAGGAGGGTTCATTTGGCTCGAATACACACGGCCGCTCCGTTGTCCTGTGCGGCAACAAAACTGTGCTGGTTTCGTCGATTGGGACGTCTTTTTGCTCTACACGACTACAAAGCGTTCCCTGCTCTTCTGAACCTGCCAGCTGCTGAAACTATCGTGGAGAAGCCTGGGTCTGCTTGCTTCGGGGACCGGTGAGTAGTATATCTAGGATCTGGTCGCCCTCCTGCAGTATCCCATTGCTTTTCCCTGCTGTGTAAAAACAGCACCCTTTTGCCGCGCTCGCGCTCTGCTTCTGCCCGCTGTGGAGGCTGCGCTTGAGTTGCGGAACCTGTTCTTCTTCTGCTGTGCACTAACGTGAACCGCCTGACTTCCTCCAAAGAGCTTCCCCTTGTGCCCGTCGGCACCGGCGTGGCAGGTACTTTGAGCACAAGGCTCCCCTCTACGCAGGGCTCGGACTTCCATCTAGTTAGGTGCCTATGAAGGCGAACTGAGTCGAAAGCATTATCGCACTGCCTGTTTTCCTTCCCTGGCAGGTGGACTACATATTTCGTGCTTTAAACGCTTGCGACTGTGTATTTGTATATATATTGTGTTGATATGGTATGTGTTGGTTTAATATTGTGATATTGTGATTTTCTCGCTACGGTCATTATTTTAAAGGCCTTAAAATAAATGTGCATCTATTTTTGATATAACAACTGTTTGGAGTAGTTTGTCAGCGCTCTTGCTTTGTGTGCTCACTGCGGGCTTTCAGTCACCCTCACCCCTCTTGAGACCTAGTCTTGACCGCCGCGATCGCTACCTTGATTGGTCTGGCTTGTCCAGAGGTTACCCTGTTCCAAGTAATTAGGTTGGCCTTCTGAACTTCTGCGCCACCAGGACAGAGTTCAGAAATCCGTCTTAACAGTACCGTTAACCCATTAGCGCCTGGGTCGTAATGAGGCCCAATATGTTTTGCCTGCTTTTTAGCTTAGAGCCTTTATATTTCGTTAATAGGTCGAGAACATATTCCCTATTATTATACTGTCAAATGTCCCTTCCCCTGGCCATGCATAGAAACACTGCCCTGCACTCTCCCCGGCCCACTGAAAAGTATATTTTAATATTTTATCATGATGCTCGATCGATTTGCGGCACATGTGGTCTGGGGGGCTGTCCGCTTAAGTCATTATTTCCTTTCTTTTTATCCTTCTACCCTGTGTTCCCCCTCCTTCTGTTTTCCTAACTCTCCCCCTTTTTTATTCCCACTCTCTCTTATCAAAGTTCACTCTGGCCCTCTCCACAGGCCCTACCACACATTCCACAATTGTTTGAAATGGCCCTCGCCACAGGCCCGACCACTCTCTCAAGGTTAGTACTTATCAGCCCTTTCCAAGAGAATGTCCAGTGTCTAACCATGTATCACCGGCACACTCCAGCTGTTGAAATGCAAAAGCATGCTATTTTACACGAGATACCTTTCAGTGCTGACTCGTCCACCACAAGTCCTCACCACTGGATAACTACCACACATGTGTCCCTCTCTACACACACAATAAACAACACCACTTGAACCCAAATTGTGCAACTATACAATCACCTGCACTACGCACCACTCCTGTGTAACAGAGCTCGACACACACTACGCACCCCTCCTGCTCTACCGCAGGCATGCCCACACCAGCGCCCACTCCCTGTCAGATGGTACGCTCTAATAACTACACTACTATGGCCGATCATCCTCCCTTCTCTGAGGATGCGTCCTATACACCATAAAAAGAATATCTGTATCACCCTCGGTAGGCATGCACTTTTGTGCAGCGTCTTCTTGCATGGTTATACTCACATCCTGGATAGTTTTGTGTCCCCTTAGTACTGAGCCTCTGTTATGGGCTCACCCTTCCACTGAGCACGGGATGGCGCTAGGGACCTGGCAAACCTTTGCGAACTCAGCGTGATGCGCAGTGAGCAGGTCTGTGGTCACCACACCCGCGCCCTGAGGGAGGGTGGCCTGGATACCCTCAGCGGTCTGGGGAGGATTGAGAGATCTCGCTGTGGCCCACAAAAATGTAGTCACCAATTAGAGAATATTAAAAACTACATACTCAAAAAGTAGAGCAAACACCGGGAAAAGAAGCAACGCTGTTTATTACAGCATGGTGAGCACAAATCAAACAGAACAGCGGATAGGCTCTGCTCAAAACGCTGACATCTGCATGGAATACAAACAGTAGTTTTATACCAAGTAATACAATTGTCGGAAATCCATTGAAACACTTACAAGTTGGAGAATTGGCTTTTTCTACGTTAACTAGAGATTTCATTGGTTTACAGACATCACCTCCTTGAAGTTTCCGTTTATTAGTGAAGCGTAATAGAAGCAAACAACTTAACAGTTTCCCATTACAATACCTCCCCTTGTAGTACCAAATGAATTCATACCCCACCCTGGAACAACTTGTTATTACTGAAGTGAAATGTGTGCTGACCGCCGGAACTTTAATACACTGCCATTGGTCAACACAATTGAGAACGGAACACGAGACACCATACAGATGGTGGGAAAGGGGACATTCACATGATAACTGTTAGATGATGACCTTTGCAAACTCTGTGGTAGATACTTTGGAGACTTGCCTCCTTCCCAAAGTTCAAGAACTTACTGTCTGATTGGTTCTCCCAGCAACGCCACTCTATCCAGTGTTCCTTTCTCACAGCCGCCTGCCGATGGGCATCGGCAGTCATGTGACCGACACACTGGTACAGAGCCACCCTACCTGCTGCCATGTACGGTGGCTAGTTTGGCTGACCACCCTGTAATTACATCACCTTGTTCTAGTTATATTATTTTTCTCGTGAGGAGTAGTTTAAGCCCCACCCCCCTTTGCAGATCCCTGACGTATTGATCACGTGATTCAGATCAATGTTTCCCAGCTCCAGCCCACTGCGTGGGATTTCCCACTATGTGTGTTTATAATGGTGCTATTTTTATCCTTCCCCTTCTTTAGCTAACCATAGGGCAGTCTCTTGGACTGTGTACACACTCAATGCATCATTACCCTCTACCGTTCCCAGTGAAGCTCTTTGTACATGGCGTCTGTGGCTTAGAATACCTGTGTCATTTCCCATATAGCTGTCCCCACCGTCCCCCTTCTTTACTCTTGCAATAGGTAGGTGCGCCCCCTGTCTGGCATTGAATTAGCACCTTTTATACACCCCCAAAAGCACACAATTCAGTGTGTTTCTTTAGCCATACAAAGGTCTGACTTCCTTAGCAACTAATTTAAGAAAATGCATTTTTAAGCAACTTTACCCCAAACATTGCAAATGTTAACAGATGTTAGAGCATGCCAGTATGTTGTTAATGGCATCACACACATTTTTCCCAATGATTTAATATCAATATTTGTTTAGGTTTGCCAATCAGAGCCTTCATATTGCCAAGTGTTACACGTTCACTAAACGTGAACACAGTTACGCTGCATCGCTTGCCCGCACCGAGTACTCCATCCATTTACCTTAACTCCTGACATACTTTCACCCTTCTGAGAAAAACACTATTAGAGCCAATGGTTTTTGAAAAACTACAAAATGTTAGGCAAAATATAAAACCACACATTTCGTAGATCAAGAACCTCAACATTTTCCTAGTGCCTACATTTCCATCAAATCATTGAAATCATTTTACAACAAATCTGTTGACATATGCAGGCATGTAAATCATTTATAATAACTTAAAACAATCATTCAATAAATGTCATTCATCCCATATTCTCCCCAACGAGTTATACCAGGTTGAAGTCCCTTTGAGGATAGGTTCAAGTTCCTTCTGCCCTTTCTTTCCAGTAATCTGTCATTTTCAATCTAAGATCTGTGGGGATAAGAAGACAGATTGATATTTGTTTATGTTCCTGGTGTTCTTGCCCCCATGTTTCATCATAACAATGGGGATATATCACACTCAGATGATTCTTGCAGTGGCCTTTGGCGTTGCTCCTTTAACATGAATATTTAGATGAAGGGTCCTCTGTCACCATCAAGGTCACTATTATCTGCTTGTCTCCATCTTCGGTCTCATAGGCCTTGGTGTTCATCACTCCTTTGGCAGACAGACATCATCTGTGAACTCAATGGCCATCTCATTCCTTTGGTCTTCTTTTTTCCTCTCATTTCTCAACTCTATATCCTTTATGCTGTGAAGGAAATGAAGTTATTAGATATAGGATATACAGTAACACTGACATGGGAAGTATTAATTCAAGTAATCCTTTCCCCTTCACTGCATCTCCTTTCAATGACACCTATGATACAATAGTCAAAACCTTAACCACTCAAACCTTCACAGGCAAAATCACACAACTACAAGCTAAAATAAACGCTAAACAAATATCCATACCAGCCACCTGTCCTCCAGCCTCTCCACCCATAGCTCAAAGCTGCATCCCTCCCTTTCAGTTCCAACCTATCAGTACCTCTAGCCTTGCTAATACCATCACAGGCCTCAAACCATCCCACTGCAAGGGAGACGTATGCCCAGTATCTATGGTAAAAGAATGTGCAGAACCTTTAATTCCACTCTTCTCCGCTATCATCAACTCCTCCTTTGCCTCCTGCACTGTCCCATCCACCCTGAAAGAATTCTGGATTTCACTGCTACTCAAAAAGCCAACCCTCGACCCTGCTACCCCCAACAACTATTGACCCATTATGAGGGTCCCTGTCCTCTTGAAAATCATGGACAGAGTTGCATACCAACAATGCAGTAATTCCTAGAACGCCACCACATTCTGGGGATTCGACAATCAGGCTTCTGCCCAAAGCACGGGACCAAAACAGTCTTCCTAGACTTGAAAAACCACCTTGATGATGCCAACAATCAGGGTGCCCTCTCACTGCTTCTACTGCTAAACCTCTGCAGTGTTTGCTCTCATAGACCAAGACATCCTCTGTCGTGCCCTCATGTCCTCAGCCCATTTCTCCATGTAGGGCATCAAACAGGTTGCCTTGTTCCTGGCCAAAAGATCCTCTTGAGTCTTTGCTGGGGTGGCTGCTGCCAAACTTACGCCTGGTTCCTGCAAGGTACCCCAAGGCTCCTGTGTCTCTCCTACACTCTACAATGTGTATGCAAAACCCCTGTTCAACCACCTTGACTCTCTTCTTATTTCATACATGAACTAAGCAGATAATACCTAAATTCTCATCCCCTCACCGACGACCATCACAAGGACACTCTTAGAATTAATACTATCTACGAAGCTGTCCAATTCTGGATGGCTACACACAGACTCTACCTCAATGATGAAAAAACAGAGCTTATCCTAATTAGGCCTCCTTCCCGCTTGGCAGAATTACCTCAGGCCTACAAAACCTTCATAATTGATGGCCACAACATTTCTGTTGCCACCTCTGTCAAGAACGTAGGCGTCTACCTCAACTTCTCTTTGACCATGACCCTTCAGGTGATCCACATCGGCTCCTCATCTGGCTAAGCCACTAAGCTGATTAATGCCAGCAAACCTTTAATCTCTGCCGAGAAATGACTCGAAGTTTCCTGGGCCCTCATAGGGTTTAAACCTGACTACTGTAACTCTTTACTTTGCAGCACTTCTGAAAAAAATGTGCACTAACTACAAACAATTCAAAACAATGCCTTTAGGATGACTCTTGACATTGGCAAATGGGACCTCATTTCAGAGGCTAGAAAAGCTGCCCACTGGCTTCCAGCCAAGGACAGAATCAACTTTAAGATTCTGTCCATCACCCACTGCTGTCTTTCGAATGATGCACCACAATACCTGACCGACAAAATAAAAAAGCATTTCTCAGCAAGGCCTATAAGATCAGTCTACAAACACCGCCTAGTCACACCTAGGTTCAATCAGATAAGATCAGAGAGGGTCCACATTCCCAGTCTGGGCACCTGCACTGTGGAATGAGCTCCAATCCCACCTGTGAGACGAACCATCCGAGAACACCTTCAGAAAGCATCTCAAGACGTACCTTTTCAACTGACATTGACCTTACCCTTATCTCTTTTATCTCCCCCTTTACATCTCATTCACCACTTTGTAACTAGGGCCTAGATGCCCATGGGATTTGCACGCTGTGTATAAATGTACAAATAAATAAATAAACATTCCTGCTCATCTATTATAGGGCGGAGATAGCCGCTGTGAGAAACTAAAGGGTGTCTTACTTCCTAGTCCCCGGGGATCGCTCTCTCAGGTGGCCATGGCACAGACATCGCCTTTGGATCCAGACCCTGGATTGGACCAGTGCAGGAGGATCACCTGGGTGAGGGATCTTCGGGGGTGGGGGTGAGACAACCGATGGTGAGACGCGGTATCTCCCCCTTTCACATGCCCATACCCCATTCTATTTTATAGGATACTCTGATGTTCCTACTTTACCCCTTTCTACACAAACACTGGGCCGAGGAAGAGGAGGACTGAGAGTAAAGCGGCTAACCCTTCCATATCCCATTGGACATGTCCTATTAATATGGTTAGGCAAAGTCAGGCACTTAACCTTAATCCTCTCTTCTATCTCTCTCTCTCTACCTGTGGTGTTCCCCTTGGGTCTAACCTCTCTCCCCGGCTGTTCAACCAATACCTGGCTCCTCTTGCCCACCGCATAGCTGCTCTCTGCTCTAACTTTCAATACTATGCAGATGACATCCAGCTCTCGTTCAGACTCCCCTTGGCTGCCTCTACTCCTTCTCTCATTCCTGACCATCTGTCTGCAATTCAGGAATGGTGTGCCGTGAATGATCTCTGCCTCAAAGCCAGTAAGACGGAGATCCTCCTCATTGGAATACCAGCTCTCCATTCCTCTCTCCCTCTCTGGACATCCACTCTGGGTCCTCTTCCTTCTACCTTTGAGGCTATGAACCTTGGGGTCATCTTCGACTCCACCCTCTCCTTCTCTCCTGACATTTCTGATGTTTCTAAGAAGTCAAACTATCAGCTGCACCTCCTCAGAGGTATTCTTCCCTTCCTCACTTTCCCCCAATAGCTCAGTCTCCAGAGCTCTGGTCCTCTCAAGGCTGGACTACTGCAACAACCTCTTTCTAAATCTTCCTGCCTCTACTCTCTGTCCCCTACAACTTATCCAGAAGAGGACTGCAAGATTTGTCCTTGGCCTCACGCCCAGGGATAATATCTCTCCAGCTCTGAAATTTCTTCATTGGTTCCCAGTGGTGGCAAGGATCAAGTTCAAGACCCTCTGCATTGTCCACAAGGCTTTCTGGGGTCTGGGTCCGTACTACCTCCAACTCTCTCTTCTTAAGTATCTCCCTTCTCGAGCTCTTCCCTCATACACCTCCAACTCACTGAGGGTCAGCCGCTTTTCCAAGCAGAGAGTTGGGGGCAAATCTCTTTCTTCAGCTGGGGCCTCCCTCTGGAACAGCCTTCCTGCCTCTCTCAAACTTGAGCAGAACCATCTTCGGTTTAGGAAACAACTCAAGACCTTCCTCTTTGCTTCTGCTTTATCTCTTCCTCTCCCATGCTGATGATCCATCTGTTCCACGTACTGGTCATCTGGCCACCCTCTTAATGCGGGCCCAGCTCCCTGCCTGTGCAGTTGCACCTCGCACTGCCTTTTGCCCCCCCAGCACTTGTGATCTCTATCTGTAACCCTACAGTCCCCTCTCTTTGCACTTATGAGCCACCCGCTGGCTGCAACCTCTGATTACCAACACTTAGCCACCCCCCATTTTTACACTTCTCCCCCCTCCCTGAAGTTTTGCGATCTGAATTACAAAAGGCCTTGTTGTTTTGTCCTCCCTTTGTTCCCTCCTCCTTGTCTTGTCACACCTAGACACATTTGTGTACAGGTGCGTTATAAATGCCATATTATATTATGTCATATCTGATACCCATTAGCTCCCCCCACACGGATATAAGGTAGAAAATTGAGACACACTCTGAGCAAGGTGGAACACGAGAAGGAGCAGATCTTCTGGGTGAAGGCAAACCCACTGGAGCAGGGCGACCGATCGAGGGACCAGAGCGAAGGGTAGGGAATCCCTGAAGGTCCCTGCAGCAGGCCGTTGCCTCTGGGAAACCATGAAGAATATGTGCAGGAAGCCAAATCCCAGACAAGAAGAAGCTTGGACTGTGTTTCAAGTATGCCAGCGACCCTCCTGGGTGAATGGCAGAGTTGGGGAGGCGAGGCCAAGCCTGTGGTACTAACCTTGACTCGTGTCTCAAAGTCGCAGAGAACAGAAAGGAATGCACACAACTAGTGAGTTAGCAAAAGACATGAAAGGCCGGTTTGTGTCAAGGAAAGATTGAAGCCTCAACAGTGTATCTCCAAATTGAAGGTTGCGCGTGTGCTGATGAGAAGCAAAGGAAAGCAAACCTGAAGTGAAATTTAAAGTCAGCGGTAACTGTGAAGCCAGTGATACAGAGTAGCAGAGTAGTCAGCTGAAAGGAAACAGCCCACTCGAAAGTCTCAGCAAAATGTTTGATGTTTTGATATAAAGCGACAACGTGAATGAACTCTGAAATGCACGATAGTCAATATTAACCCAGATGAAACAGGAAGTTAAAGGTGATTGCTTCAAGAGAAATAATTCTTTGAACTTTTCTGAATGTGTTGTGGAACTACCCAGACTAAGAAACACTGGGGCAAATAACATAAGGGGGAGCTGAAGTGAACGTCGAAGTTGTCCTGCAGAGGTTTGTGGAAAATCATGGCACATTTGAAAGTCTTCAACATCAGTGAACGGTCAAAGCCTGACAGAGGGAGATCTGGAATGTGAAATAAGTTAGGGGAAGGGAACCCCTAACAAATGTAAATAAAGCTTGGGGAAGAGAACCCATTGTAAGTGCTGTGATCGTGAAGTTAGAGCCTGGCTGAAGGAGATCTAAAGTGAATCAGGTACTTTGGCTGAGAGGTCCAAGCCCGACTGAGGGAGACCTACGTGAACTTTTGATGCCTTGAGAGGTCTAACCCCGACAGAGGGGGACTTACGTGAATTTTGTTGAACTGTGAAAAAAACGTTTTTGGTGAATTTAAGTGAATGTAACATGGAAGGCCAAGCAGGCCTCGACTCACATTTTGAACTGCCTTTTTTCAATAACCTGAGCCAGAGTGTGTTATCCTGTCTACGGGGACCGCCTTTCTCCGTGCTGTCCAACGTGGGGAGGAGAGCTGACTCAGCCGTCTTGATCCTTTATGTTATAACACTGGGCCTCATTACGACCCAGGCCCTAATGGGTTAATGGCGACGTAAAAGGCTGCAGCGCCGTTAACCTATTGGCGCCTAATTACGAGGTTTTACCAGCCGTTAAAGTAGGGACCCGCAAAGCGCCACCGTACTTAGCGCCTTCCCCATTCCCATTGAGCCCTATGGGGCAAAAATGGGAATGGGGAAGGGTCATGGCGGAATGGGGAATTACCGCCCGCCAACCTTGGAATGGGGTGGTAATTCCCCATTCCGCCATGGCGGACACCGGCATGGACCATGGTGCTAATAGCACCATGGTCCTCCGCCTGGGTCGTAATGAGGCCCACTGACTTTCCTTTGTATAAACATTCCCCTTTACAAACTTTCTGTGTAAGAGATAGGGCAGGCATTCGTTTATTTTAGTATTGGCCATTTTGATTTGACATAGACTAACTAGGATTGTGTTTTCTTTATTATTTGTAGGTAGAGACTACTCCAATCATAGCTACAGGGCAAAGTAGGAGTTTTTCCAAACCCCAAGAATTAAATAAAGGTTTTGAAACTTATAGCTCTTGTGTCAGTGTCATACTTGTAATACAATGCCTCCCTTACACCGCTCTATAGTTAAGGTGAAATCTATCAATCATAGGAAAAGAAAAGATTCTCGGCCTCATTACACGGATGGCGGTGGACCAAGGTGCTATTAGCACCTTGGTCCATGCCGGTAAAATACCGGCACTGCCTTGGAGGAAAGGGGAATTACCGCCCTATTCGAAGGTTGTTGGGGCGGTAATTCCCCTTTCCCCCATTGCCCTTTCCCATTCCCATTTTTGCCCCATATGGCATAATGGGAATGGGGAAGGTGCTAATTACGGCACCACAAATTGCGGTACCGTAATTAGCTCCCTGGTCCCTTTGCGGGTTGGTTTTTAATGCCTGCAAAAAGCAGGCGTTAAAGTCTCCAACCTGCAAAGGGACCTCGTAGTAAGGCGGTAAGGGTTAACGGTCACCGGTACCATTAACGGTGACCGTTAACCCTTACCGCCGTCCGTGTAATGAGGCCCTCTATGTTTAATAATGTTTGAGCCGTAAGATGGATCCGCACAGTGTTTGACATTGCTGTGTTGTGGCCTCAGCCCCTCCCAGGACTGGAAGCTTTTGTGCAAATCCGCATTACAGTTCAAAAGATATAAATGGTCAAACACAGGGTGAGGTTTGGACTTTTTGTATTGGTTTTCCCATAGGGAAAATGTGAAATGTTTGCTCATGTGCACAGCCCAAACCGCTGCATAGATTTGCACCAAATATGAAACAAGTCGGGCATGAAGTTCTCGGCCAAATCCTTTCTTGTTGTGGTGAAAGCCTGGCCACTCATTTTCTTTTTATTTGGAGCAAAGTGGGTGCCCCTGTAGCAAAAATGTTAGTTATATCGCCATGATGGATTTCTGTTGCCCAGCTTTTTCAGTTCTGAAAGTCTACCATTACATGTTTCCAGAATAACGTTCAGAATCAACATTGGAAAGTGCTCTAAAATGATGAAAATTGTGTTTATTAGGGATTTCCGAGGGCAGGGAGCATGCATACAGGTTAAGGAAGGATGATTGATGAAGGTTTGGGGATAGTGCTCTTTTTCTTTTTCCCCAAGTACTTTGCCGAGTCCGTAAAGCGGTGCAAACAGCAAAAAGAAAGAGTACATACTCAGAAACAATGATACATTGGAGATGTGGTAATCATTGTAGTTGCTAGTTAGGGGGAGAGGAGTATTTCAAGTTAATTTAGGATGTTTTGTTTGCAGAAAATATATATTAAAACATGCCTTCTAAATTAACTTAAATTAACTTAAAATGTGTAGGGTGTTGTATTGTGTTAATTTAACATTTGGCGTTTGTCTATTAAGATTGAGAATAGTTTTATTTAATTTTATTTTGTGAACATAAAGTGCGGCACTGAGAAGCTTTCATAGCTGAGCCATGGTTACATTGTGTTTTGTTTTTATTGGAAGAGATTTTCATGTGATCTGAAAGAACGCCTCTTGATTCAGTGTTCTCTTCTATGTGATTCTCGAAGTCAGGCTTTGTACAGAAATTTGAAAAGTTGATTTTAAGATTTTTAATGTTTGGTTTATTTGAAGGGTGGATGTGAGAGGTATAAAGGAGTCAGAGTAGTGTTGTCCGTTTTGGGAACGAGGCAGAGGGCATGGAGATAAACCCGCACTATTTCGCCTTATTTCTCGCTTTGTAAAACTAAAGAACAGTATACAATGTAAAAAGGTAAATTATCAAATCTAAAAAAATAAATCGAGAAGTTTATTTTCCGAAAGTAAAAGATGCATGAGTATTAGTTCGAGAACTTCAATTCTCGATTCTGATTGTATACTTCTATTTTAGAAGTTGGTGGTGTTGTGTTAACATGTTTATGTTAGTATTTAAATTAAAATGATTTAAGAAGTATGTGCAGTGGTGTAGTAAAGGCTAAATGTAAGTTTTTCTTTTTTTCATTACGTCCCTGGAAAGGGACGCTGGCCAATCCGGATGCTCAGAACGCAGGCTGTATTGTCCGGCATAAGCCTGCGTTACAAGTAGCCTGTTTTCTACTGGCCTTCCCCTGCGTATCCTTCCTCTCCTTGCTGCTCTCTCACCTCTTAGCACCTGTGTAGTTACCTACGCAGGTGCTAAGTCTGTTTAATAAAATAAAATAAAAAAATATGATCTTGTGGTGTTGCACTGTGCCATGCCATACCTTCAGAAATCTGTTTCCCTGTGTATGATGTTATGGTCATCAATAAAGGAAATTAATTGCATGAACTAAGACGGGGCATCGAAGTGCACCACAAGGTAAATATGCTTTTTTTTTCAATTATAGACCCATAGTACCTGTGTGGAAACAACACAGGTGTTAAAGGCAATATAATCTGCAGTGATGGGACAAGACTGCCAGTAACTGTACCACTGCCTACATAAGGGACACTTCATTGGGGCCTTTAACTTGGGCGGTGGGTGGTTACCGGTAGTGTTGCCAGGATGCTTAATGCTAAACCCACCTCCCCCCAGTTCAGATCTTTTTTTTTTAACTTTTATGGTGGTTCTGAAAAAAAAACATTGTGGGATTTAAGAGGGGATGGGAGGGGAAAGGAGTGGATGTAGGAAAGATAGGTGGAACATCGGCACATTTTAATATTATACATATATTTTTTAAGTTATCAGCCAGGTAAAACCAAACCGGAACATAAAAACAAGTGGCAATTTTGACCATGCTCAACTCTGGCATACTCAATTCCCATAGAAAGTGATTGCATTCTTTTTTTATATTATTTTTTATTTATCGTGCCATAGCCAACATTTGACTTTAAACACATACAGAAAAAAAGATACATACAAAATGGCCTCATTACGAGGTTGGAGGTAGTCATGGCGCTATTAGCGCCATGACTACCTCCAATACCGGTACCGTGTCCGCCCTCGTTCAATGGGGACTTACCGGTCTATTCTGACCTTTGCGGGACCGGTAAGTGCCCATTGAAAAAGCTGTTCCCCATTCCCATTTCAGCCCCCGTAGGGCTCAATGGGAAGGTGCTAATAACAGTACCGCAAATAGCGGTACCGTTATTAGCTCTGAAGTCCCTTAACGGGTCCCTTCCATAACGCTTGGTAAAACCAGGCGTTAAGGAAGGGACTCGCTAAGGGACCTCGTAGTAGGGCAGTAAGGGATTACCGGCACCGGTGCCCTTACCGGTGCCGGTAATCCCTTACCACCCACCTCGTAATGAGGCCCAATGAGTAAAACTAAAACCTTACAAACCGTATATACACTCCAGTTCCTAATTTATTAACTTAAAAAATGCAGCAGCAGCCACTCTAAAATCTGATAAGCAGAAGAAGAAGAAAAGAAAAAGGGAGGCTGCACAACACAACATATTTCTGACACAATAAAACTGCTTAGTCTCATCAGACTACATTTTTTAGAAATTACTCCATTCAGACAGAACACAAAAAGAAAAAAGTAAAAGAAACTAGTTCATCCCAACCTAGCTCCATTTAGCCTTCATTTCATTCTCTCTTCTTTTGAGCTCATTCATTGATCAAATTAAGTTCCCTCCGAGCTCTAACAAGTTCCATAGAGAGTGCAGACTCATGACATGAGGATAATCGCCCCCACAAATCATTGGTATTTAACCATGAGGGATGATGGACAAACCTACCAAATCTTCTTGTCCTCATACTCCAAGTACCTGGACAATTTGATAAGTGTTTAGAAGTCTGAATGTTGCTGTTATCACACTTATCACAGCTCAGAAATATTTTCCCTTCACTATCTCTAGTTGCCAGAATCTCTAGCGTCGGTAGTAGATTTAAACTGAATCTTAGAATGGCTAATTCCAGTCGCTGATCCGGTGACATTTTTAGGTAGGTAGGGAGCATTGATAGTCGCTTATCAACCACTGTGAAAGAGGCAGATCTCTTTGCCCTCCTCATGCTATCTATGGTATCTATCCAATCACACGGCTTCATCTTTTCTTTCACCTTATCAGGATTCCCACGGAGGAGGTCAGCATCACAGCACACTTCTGCTAATATTTCTGAGCATCTTTGCTGGAATCTGGACAAAAAAACATTTTTACCCACTTGCAACTCTTGAGCTATTTCCTCAAATAGAGAATTCTTGGGAGGATCTAAAACCAATCTATATAAAGTCATCCATTTCCATTGCAACCAAGATCTAAGTGAGGCAAGGCCTAATTCGTACCAAAGGGAGATTATGGGGACAGAATCCGGTAGACCCAATGTGCTTTTCCACAGCTTGGCTTCAATTGTGTCCCATTCAATATCCATGGCTAAACAATTATAGTCCAAACCAAAAAGAACTATCGGAACAACCTTGCCTATATAGAATCTCACCAAAGGAAGTATGGAGAATTTACAAAATTTTGTTTTGATATTTTTCATTTGAGCTCCCAACTTTACAATTTATAGTTCAATTGCTCTCAACAGGTTGCATTTTGTTGGAAACAAGCTGCTTGTTGCTCCCAGATAGGTTAGTACTGACACCAACTCAGAAGGTAATTTGTCCAAATTCCATACATAGCACTTCACTAACCTGTTACGTCGTTTAAACCTTAGTATCTTGGACTTCGATGGATTAATAGTGAGATTATTATTTCGCACATAGTTTTCTAATGCAAACAAGAGACGTTGCAGCCCTACTTGGGAGTCATCCAGGACTACAACGTCATCTGCATAAGCCAACCAGTTGATCTTTGAATTTCCAATTACAGGGGATATTAAACCTGAGTCTTTCAACCACCCCGCAAGGTCTGCCATAAACAGGATAAACAGAAAAGGAGCTAACAGACATCCCTGCTAGACCCCTCTCTCTATCCTAATCAAATTTGACAGTAGGCCTGCTCTACTCAGCCTCACCCGCATAGAATTGTTAGAATGCAGCTCTCTCAGGATTGCTAGTAAATTGGGGGGAATAACCAACCATCTAGGAGATTCCTATCCACCGTATCAAAGGCTTGGTAGAGGTCTAGTCAAGCCCCAAAAAGGGGAGTTCCCCCTTTTGGAAAGACGTTGCTGTGAGACAACTCAATGCCAGACCACTAAGTGAAGTGGAAAGACCCTTTCTAAAACCCAATTGCTGCCTTGGTATGATGCCTGTTTCTTTTGCCCAAACTTCCAATTCCCCCAGGATGAGACCAGCAAAAATGTTGCTGTCTGCATCCAAAAGGGAAATTGGCCGGTAGTTAGCTGCTGGCAATCTGTCTCCCTTTTTATAGATAGGAATAACTATAAAATGTTTCCAAGAGTCGCAGAAAGTTTTCCACAAGATAATATTATCGAACAATTTTTTTAGAACCCTTGCCCACAGAGGTGGATCCATTTTTAGGGTTGAGTTCCTTGTTCTTGAATAATAGCATCCTGTTTTTGTGAGTGACTTAATTTGTTCATTCCTACTATTGCCCATAAGTTTCTTGAGTTACCCTGCGAGAGAGCAGATAACATTCTCTCCCCATCTTGCTGGAACATAAAACCCCTGTGAGCTCTGAGCCAGTTTCTGGAGTTGCTTCTTTTGAACTGTTATTTCACCATTGAAGGTATATTTGTGAATCCTATTTAATTTTGCGTGTTTACTTCAGCAGGGGCTGCTTCGATAGAAAAAGAGAGAAATCACATGGATTGAAAACATTAGCTAATTGTTGGTCAGAGAGTTGGTAAACTAGACTCCTCAATTCACAGTTTAACACTTTACCCCCCCTTTGAAATCTTCTTACAGCATTGCCTGCACCATTCATAGACAACTCCTGATCATAAAACATTGCATCAGGGCCCCTCTCAAACCGTAGACTTGCAGTTAACATTACATGATTATCAGTGTTACCATCCCCCAGCTGAAAATCAAAACATGTTTAAAAAATGCATTTCGAGGCAAAAAGATAATCGTTGAGAAAGCCTCCCCTCTCCTCCAAGAAGGCACATTCGGGATATCACCCCTGATATTACCATTATACATTTGTAGACCCCATTCTGTCAGGAAATCTACCCAACTTTCTCCATTACTAGTCTTCTGACAGGATCTTCCCGATATCGGGTCTACCGTTGTGATACATTGAGAGTTAAGATCACCTGCAAAGATAAAGTCATCTAGTGGAAACTGCTGTGTGCATTCCACAAGACCATTGGAGAGATTGAGCAGAAAATCGTATAAGAAATAATTTTAGGTTCCAATAAACATTTATAATGATCCAACTTTTACCCCTGCAAGGACCTCTTTTTGTTGCTCTCACCATTAGAATGCCTTCAATCGTCTCCACTACACTCTTCGATGACTCAAAAATCTCATTACTGAAGGCCACCAACAAACCGCCACTAGGCCTTCCCCGCTCTGAACCTCGCGCCAATTGCTGGAAAATAGCACAACCTTCAAAACCCACATAACATGTTAACCAAGTCTCTTTGAATAGTATTAGATCAGCTGACTTAAAGATTTGAGTTTTTCTTGGTTCTCGAGAGAAGGATGTGTATCCTCTGGAGCTCCACGACAGTACTTTTAATTTATTTTCCCTAGAGTCTCTGTTTCGACATGCCCATTTTAAGGATAACCTGTGAGATTATCTCCGGAACCATTTCCCACATATTTACTGGGTTTAAAGAGCATCCCTCTTTATTATTGGGTAAGATCTGTTGGATTTCGCTCTGTGGCTATAATGATGGATAGAATTGAAGGTGCAGGACATACCTGAGAGATCCTGAAACCTCTTTGGTCCCACGCCACTGTCTCACCCAAGATTAAATCCACACCCAGTCATGATTTCAAAGTCACTTCCACCGTGTTTGTATCGGGCCAAAGGGAAAACTCACTACCTCTATGTCAGCTGTTGCAAAGTATTTTAGGACTGGGATCATACTCATTTCCCGTAGAATTGTGGATCGATTCAAGGGGATATTATTTTGCAGTGATGGAAGTTTTCTTGAGAGGAAAACTATGCAATCCTTTATTTGATGGTGATGGTTGTATAGACTCTGAGAACCTCTTACCACATTGGTATTAACCGCCGTGGCAGCCAAAAGAGTACTTCCATTGCCTCTTGCTGACATCTCCACAACCTGTCGCTCTTGGGGACATCTGCCATTGTTTATATTCATCAGCTCTTTGCTGTCCAAATTTTTCACTTCTCCTGCAGTTGCTGCCCCGCCTTTATTGCTCAAATTCGGAGCCAGCCCCACAGTTGAGGTGGCAACATTTTTGGCATTTTTCAGGAAAATCGGTGCAATTTTTACTGAGAAAATTACCGGTTTACTTTGTCGTGTCGCCAAAAGAAATATGGGAGCAATTTTCTTTGGTGGCTCAGGTATCTCCGTTTGGCTTCCCACTGTTAATTTATCCACAGTTTTTCCTTTTACCATCAAATCATTGCAGTCTTCACTATTTGCTTTATTAGCCTTCTTGGCCTTTTTCCCTTGACCCTTTTTAGTCGGGATCTCTTTTTTTCATCCTTTTCCATGCCCTTGTTCAATTTTTTCAAAAATTGGTTGGAGTCTGAAGACTTGCACTTCTTTTTTTTCTTTCCCTGAATACTCAACTGAGGTAGAGGTTCAAATATTGCTCTTGCCCTTCTTTTTCTCTTCTTTTTCGTTTTTCCATTCACTTTCTTTCTGAGTGGAACTGCCCGATCAGAATCTCCTGAAGATATATTGATCGGACACTCTTTGTCCGCTTGCCAGAGATCATTATCCACCACTAGCACCATCCTTAGAAACGCTTCCATTACGGAAGCTGAGAGTGGAGTATCTTGTGAGAAAGGTTCCATGGTGGTTTTTGAGGAGAAACTTTCTCTCGGTACTCAGACCTTCTATCATTAAACTCAAGTTTTTCTAAAATAGTATTGAATCTTTTCACCAGGTCTCCACATAGAGTAGTTAACAGATCAATTTTCCCAGATTGATCCTTAACTTCTTTTTGGAGATCCCTCATAGCTTCCCCCAAAGACTCATTGATTGAAGATTTTAATGCTTCCTCTACAGCCTGTGGTATTTCAGGTCTGGTATTGGTTTGCAGGGCTTTGCAACCAGGGTAGATTGCCTGTTGCCGGAACCTAGTCCTGAAATATTTGTCCACTTGCTGTCAGTGGTAATGAATCAGGTGGTTGACAAACTCCATGCTGCCCAGGCTTTGCTCAGGGACCATGGAGAACCCTTTCCTTCGCACCGCACCACACAATGTGCACTGTCCCTTCTCAACGTCTGACAGTGCAGTGTCTTTAGGGACCTTGAAGCACTGCCAGCACAGGGAAGGTGTGAAACTCCTGTGGTCATACTTCTTGGGTGGAGCTGGCTCTGCTCTACCCACTCTATGACTTCCAGGTCTTCAGGGACAGGGACAAGGTCGATCTCGTCCTTGCTGGATGGTGCCTTAGAATGTTGTGTCTGCTTCTTTGGAAAACAATCAAAAAGAAAAATCAAAAGAAAAATAAAACAAAAACTAAAACAAAAAGGATCAACACATCCTCAAAAAGGTAATAAAAACAAAAACATGAATGTAAAACAAACCAACAGAAAACAAAGTACAACAAAGGGATAACACAAAGGGAAATGGTTTGGGCAGGGAAAAGTGTTCTTTGGACAAATAGGACAGTGAAAGTTTGCACTGTGACTCTGAATTTACCTCCAAAGCAATGAGAAAGTATAAGGTCTTCTGAAGTATATTCAAGGGTTTTGCGATCCATGTGTCTATGAACCAATCAGTTCTATAATTATATACCAGGAACGTTCTCTTAGGCCAGTTCGTTTACAGATTTATTTGTATGTGTGAATCGCGATTCGAAAACAAATTCGTCAATATGTATTCTTTTTATAGTAAAGATTTTTGAATATGTTGAGTGCCAATTTGGTTATTGACTAGATCAGGTTTGGCAAATACTTACTTCTACAAATGTTATATGCATGTACAATGGCCTCAAACCTTTACATTTTAGGGGTGACTTCTGCCCTGCTCCCCTCATCAAGGTCTGCCCCATCCTTCTGCTACCACACATAACTGCAATCAGCAATGCCTCCTTCTCCTCCTGCTCAGTCCCTATGTCGCTCAAAGAATCCTGGATCACACCACTCCTCAAGAAGCCAGGCCATGACCCAGCAATCCCGACCAGCTACCGACTGATCACCACGGTCGCTTTTCTGCTAAAAATCATTGACCATGCTAAATACCTCCAAATCCAGCAACACCTCAAACGTAACCATATTATCAGCCTTAGGCAATCCGGTTTTTGCCTCGCATATGGCACCAAAACTGCCCTGCTTGATCTAAACAACTTGCTTGTCAACACCAGAGATGAGGGAAACCTCTCCTTACTCATGCTCCTGGACCTATCCGCCGCGTTCCACTTGGTCGACCATGCAACTCTAGGTCACCACCTCGCAACCTCTGCCACCTTTTCCACAGATGGCACTAAATGGGTTTCATCCTTCCTTGCAGACTGTACCCCCAGGGTCTTCTCCATCAACCACCCCTCCGTCCCTCCTGCCTCCACATGCAGAGTCCCTCAGGTCTCCTATGTCTGCCCCATTCTCTTCAATATTTATACCAAGCCCCTCTTCGACCACCTTGACTCATTCCACATAAAGTACGTGAACTATACCGATTACACACATATTCTCATTCCCCTCACCGACAACCACCTTCTTTACAGAACGTCAACGTCATCTACGAAATCATTCAAACTTGGATGAACACCCACCGCCTATGTATCAATGATGACAGAACTGAACTCCTACCCATAAGCAACCCTGCCCATCTTGCCAAATTTAGCCCATTTTATCGCTCTTGCACCATAAATAATCCACACCATTCTCATCTCGCCTGCACTCAGAACACTTGGCGTCTTTCATGATGCCACCCTGAACATGACACATGCAATTGCCTCCTCAGCAGCATAAACCACAAAAATCATTAATGCCAGCAGACCCTTCCGCTCCACTGACAACTGCTTCTCCATCGCTTGCTCACTGATTGGCGCCAAGTTGGACTACTGTAATGCACTCCTTGGGGCACTTCCAAGAAACACCTTAGTAAGCTGCAAAATCATTCAAAACAACACCCTGCTGGCTGCCCTTGATCTCAACAAATACGACCATGTCTCAGCAGCAAGAATAAATGCACATTGGCTACCTGTCAAAGAAAGAATAATGTTCAACACTCTCACAATCTCACACTGATGCCTCTGCGGCACTTGCCCCAGCTACCTTTCTCAAAGGATTTCCTTTCTAACTAATACCGACACACACCGCATACTCCAACCGCCTCGCCTGCCCCAGGACCAAGCGCACCAAAGCCAGATGCTCCAACTTTCCTGTCGTTGCAGCTCCACTTTGGATCTCACTCTCCCCAGCCTTTAGAGATGAACCCTGTTCCAGAAATAATAAGAGCCACCTATTCAATTAATGACATTTTCCCCCGACCATCACTGGTGCATACACTGTTTATGTTGTAACTTGCACCTTGCCTATATTCTCTTCTCTTGTAACGAGCGCCCAGGCACCCTTGGGTTATGCGCGCTCGTAGAAATGAATAAATGAATAAATTAATAATTAGGTTTTTCCTTATATGACTATCCCAATGAATCTCAATTTGGTAATCGAATGTAGAATTTTAGTGCTGCTCTCATTGCGGGTTGAATCGTGAACTTAAGCAAAATAGTAATTTTTTTTCTGCGTTATTATAGAACCTTTTCTAAAATAGAGAGCAATTATCAATGTATTTGTAGTGTTTGCATTCTCCCTTCTCATAAAATAAAGTTATTGGAAGATTAAGATACAGTTTGTATTCATTGGGTGTGTACGTGGTCCTCCAATTGCATTTTTGCGCAATTTACTCTTCATCATCTCACTTTGCAATTCAGTTAGTGTCTTCATATCTTCCTTTAAAATGTGAGACTAATGCCCATAGGATTGGAGATGAGCAACTAATGAAAGTAGGCAATATTTTGAAATGTTATTGTAATTCAGATGTGCTGAAAAACGATGTTTTGTTTCTATATTGAATTTGCGATCCAATAAAATACTGGGATGAGTTGAAGGGCTGTATGGGTATGAGATTTAGATTCGTGATGAGTAATTAAAGTGGACATAACAAACACAAAGCAAGGATTGTGTTTTCACTACACGTTCATAATGTTCAATTAATACAGTGTTTACTCATTTCTGTAGATATTGTTCATGAATCTACATCTCATATCAGCACGTCCCGCTTCCTCGCCCCAGTACTTTCGTAGAGCCCGACCTGAGTAGTATTGTTGGAGGAATAAAAATGTTAATATTTATAGATGGTCCTTAAAAGGAGTTCTGTCTTTATAATGTGCAAGATTTATTTGTGTACCAACTCGCTCTTGCTCAGCACAGTCCCCCACTAACCATGCCTCGCTATTCCTCATCAGAGTTCCCAACTATCCCACCTCACACTTTCATGTCCCAGTTCATAACTACCGCACCTCCTTCTTCTTTGTTACAGTCCCCAACTACACAACTTTAGTCTTCCTCATCACTGTCTCCCAATAACCACACGTCGCCCCACCTTGTCACACCACACCATTACTAACCCCTTCTTATCTAGTGGACACACAAAACACGATGTTGCGTAGCTCAAAAACAGATATTGATAAAATGTATGATATCAGGTATGTTTTCAGAAAAAAATATAGAATTACAGGTTGTGGGAGGTATAGTATAACAAAACCCCTGAAATTCAGTGAAAACACTTTAGATAACAGACAGTTAAGGTGAATAATTTCAGTACAACAAAACCCTTGAAATTCTGTGAAAAAACCTATGTTGTAGTGACGTTAAGGTGCTTATTTAACACCACAAAACCCTGAAATTCGGCAAATGCTGGAAGATGTGCTACCTAGACTATGAGGCCCCCATTGCACAGCCCCTAAGCACACCGATGACATAAAAAATGACATCACTGATATCACATATGACATCACTTATGGCATAATAAGTGATATCACTGGTATAGCAGAACACATGTGAAAGAAAGAGATGCAACATTTAAACAGAGTGTTTCTCCATATAACAGGGAATTCAGGTGCAAAGCTTAGTTGGAGTTTGCATATAAATATACTGTACATTTACAACTGTGGTATTCTTACACATTAGAGCTACTCTGAATTGATTCAGCATTCACCAGAATCAGATACTTTAGTACCTTTATCACTCAGTTCTAAAAATAGTCCTCTAAGCAAAGAAGACATTTGAGTGCTCTAATTATGACTTTACACATGACCACCGAAGAATACAACCTACATCATAAGGGGTAGTTATCGAATTCAATGCACCTATATATGGCAGACAACGTATTGTTAGTATAACAAACCAAATGAACCAGAGCATGGACCATATAAAATAGTAAAGGTTAGGACAGATTGCCTGTAATGGTCAATGATGTTAAACAACACTTTCATGTTGTGAGGACACATAGTAATCAGGATCAGAATAGCTAATGTACTGAATGGATACACATTGCAATTGCTTAGTGCCAGGGATGAAAGCCAACATTCCACTACGTTTTAGACTCTGACTCCCATTTACAAGAGGGTTTAACTTTCATCAGTAGAGATAGGACTTCTTCAATATTAGCTTGAGTAAAGTGGGAGATAGAGGCAGAGGATGATGGTAGAGTAGGCAGAGTGAAGAATGTAGGCGGAGGGAATGTCAGGAAGGTCTGGAATGAGTCTCTAATTTTGAAAATGTTTGCAGCAAAGTAGTCAGCTAGGTAATTAGCTATGGTAGTGGGGTTGATATTGATAGGTTTAGGAGCAGTGAGGAGTGGGTTGAGAGTGCCCTGTAGCCGGCGAGGATGGTTAGAGTGAGAGTACAGTTAAGTGGAAGGGCTGCACATGTTGCAAGTATTGTCGGGTGTGGACACCCCTTGGCCTACAGTCAGTGCTTCGTTGGAGTCAACGTACTTGTAGAAGTCAGGGTGAGTGTGCATGAAAATGTGGCCTCTCAGTGAAAGTCAGATGGTCACTGACACAGTGCAATATCAATGCTTATGTGCGACATACTGGGAAATGTCTATATGTGAGCAGCTTACCCGGATACTTTGCCATATCACAGGAACAGTAATTCTAAATGCAAACTCCAACCAAGCTTTGCACCTGGATCCACCCTCACATGCAGAATCATGCTTTTTAAATATTGCATCTCTCTTTCTTCCACACGTGATCCGATGTACCGGTGATGTCACTCATGATGCTATATGTGATACCATCAGTGATGTCATTTGTGATGTCATCAGTGTGCTTAGGGGCCACACAATGCAGGCCTCATAGTTAAGGTGGCACATCTTCCTGCACCTTCAGAAATGTAAGGGGTTTTGTGGCATTAAATCGGCACCTTAACATCACTTCAACTAAAGTTTTTAACCACATTTCAAGTGTTTTATTTAATTAGATTGTTTCACCTTAATGGTGCTTTAACAAAAGTGTTTTTCAATAAAATAATATTTATATATATTTACTGTTAACCCTTAAAGAATTCCCCGATCCCATGAATTCTGAACTTTGTGTGACATGTCCTGATCTGGTTCACATGCACAATATTTTCACCTACTTTGTCACCATCTTTTATCAAGGTCTTATACACATCTGGAGATATCTTATCAACACTTCTGAAAAGACCATTCTATGACACCATGAATTTCGTTTATTTTACTCTATTCTACACAAGATTAAATCTACAAACATAGACATCAATGTTATATTCTTTGATTGGTGCTAACCCATCATACCAGATTTTGTCACGGTCCGCCACCTTCTGGATCTTCCTTGTGCAAAGCAAGCTAGAGAGGTTTTCTCAAGTTAGCCACATATTTGTGACTAGTGGATATATGAATCAATGTTGGTTCATTGGTTATGTACAGCAAGTGTTGTGGCAACACAAACATCTTGCTATTAACTAATTTATATGAACTGAAATTGGTATATTTTGAAGGAGTAGCTCTGATTGCAATAAAAGCATACAATAAATCATACATTCCAACTGGGGTCCTGCCTTCACTGCACATTTCTTCAACATGATTACAATTGTCTGGTTCATTCTTTGGACACCGCCACTAGATGATGGTCTGTACAAGATGTGGCGTTTCCATTTCACACCCCAAATCTTCCAAAATCCCAACATTTCCCAGATATTTGTCATCACTGCATTAGTGAAGTGGCTGCTGCTGTCTGATTCAATTCTTTAAGGTAAACACATTCTCAGAAAATGTGGTTTATCATAAAGGCTGCAGCAGTTTCTGCTCTACAAGAGCAGGAAAACAGTCCAGCCATTGCATAACCATATAGACTATGGTCAACATGTAATTATTTCCACATGCTGATCTTTGAACAGGGCCAGTGTAATCTTCCTGGAGATCAGACCACATTAATGTCAATCCTCTTTTAGTAATGGTGCTCTCTGAATTGGTGTACCTGATTGGAATAAGGCACATACCAGACTTCCTCTTGTATACAAAGTGAAATCTTGTGACATGTGTGTTCAAAATGCAAATTCCCTGAAAATGTAAAATGTCTTTTCAGCTCCTGCAAGTGATGGCGTCATGTGCATGATACATCCTCAAACTTTTGAAAGAAATAGGTAGAACCTACTGAGTAATCCCTGGTATAGGTTTCTGTAGCAAGAGTCCAGTTTGTAAATGGAATCATTTCTTGGTTTTCAATAATACTCGTAGCATGTCTTTTCCTGCACAATAGTTTTCTGAGATAGGAGCTGTAGGAGGTTTTGGGGTTATATCTAGTATTTCATGGTATTTTGTGGTACTTTGCTATGGTGTCATTTTTTATAATAATAATTTAGCATTTATATAGTGGTGAGACTAATTTCAGAATACTTACTAATTTCAGAATACTGGCTTATAATTACTTCACCAGGGTCACTAACAATAAGCAAATACTGGACTTAATACACTCTGAATAAATGGCTCATGCTCTCCTATGATGCTCTATTTACAACATTACTCGTATGCCCTTTTGGCTGTGTTTCAACAAATGTAAAGCATGCAAATGAAATACAAAGCATTTATTCAGCCTCTCTTATTTACCGTTACCCACTGTGCTTTGAGATTTCTCAGCGCACACCTTAACTACTTATTCACACCAAACTAATGAGGCTGAAATGCAGATAAATAGAATGAGATTAAATTACCTTTTCGTATTAATATCTTTTATCATAAACTAGAAATATGCAAGTTACACAAAGTGACACGTACACCCACGCTGTAATTCACAATGTAAGCAAAGTTTTTCATGCAATGCCTTTCAACGCTCTATCTGTGATAATATGCAAAGCTCTGCCAGATCAACCGTGGCTTCGTAGCAAAAGTTGGCAGGATAAAAATACTTTGATTTGCAGCAAAACCTAGAGAAATACAAACACAGTGGTACATGCAGATTTAATGTCTCGTCGTTAATGCAGTGCCTACAAATTAACTGAATCATCTAATCTGTGCTACATAGTATCACTCACTTCACATGCCCACAATTAACAGCATAATTACCTAGGGTAAGATGGTGATATTCCCCGACTCAGCTTGGCAGTGACCCAGGGTCCTTCACAGATAAGGTTGCTCAAGACTTTGCAGCTCTTCTAATGATTGCCAACACAGGAGAGAGGCAGCCCAGCAGACTGTCACGTTATATTACAAGCACTGGACTCTGCCCAGGAACCAGCACCTCTGCCTCCTCTGTCAGTGAGTGCAAGAATCCCCAGCAACTCAGCCTCAAACCGTTTTCATAAAACCCCCTGTCACTCAAGATCACCTCCCTTTGACAAGATCATCCCACTAAAACATCAGGTGATTTCCTCTGTGCCTTTTAGCCGAAACACACACTGCATTGCTGAATAAAACTTGCTACATTTCTTCATGCCCCTTAACAATGCCATGATTTTAGTATAACGGATCTTCACATTCCTTAGCTTACAACACAGGTCCAGCCTGCACGTTTAAATCATTTTTCTTTTTCATTGTCATAGCATCATGCATTTCACTCAATCTCTATCCAGCTTATATCATGAAATAATTTGCACTAAATATTATTATGGGAATCAGTTACATGTTAAATGGGGTTGGGTTAATTAGTATACTAGTTTTATGTTAGTATTATTTTTTAATGCAACTCAGCCCATTAAAATAGCCTCATGGAGCAAAGTGATCATCTTCTTGCATGTGTTCTGTGTATGGGCATCTATTTAAATTCAGCTTGAAACTCATACTCTTGAGTCCATCAATGAGTCTCACACCCATGGCCCTAGTTAAAATTCAAACCCTCGCCTTGACTTTGAATGATGAAATGCATAGTCTAGATGCTGAAATGTGAGCCTACATTCTTCCTACCCCACCCTCCTTTTTTTCTGCTGGGACACCCCACTCAAATCACTGCAGGGAAAAACAATTCGCACTATTTACACCTATTCACCTGCTATGGTAATTCTATTTAATAGTTTAGAGCTTCACTTTTTCACTCCCTGCTAGTCACAACTCGCTCTAGTCTTTTCAATTCATTTTTCGGACGAAAGAGCTTGATTTGATTAACATGGACAAAGTGTTCCACTGTTAATTCTTCCTCCTTTTTAGCAATTCTGTAGACCACAGGTGAAACCTTATCTACAATTCTATATGTCCCCTGCCATGCTGCAAGGAATTTAGAGTGTTTATGTTTATTCTTTCCAAAGTTAAACTTATATACCTGGTCTCCTATTTCATATTCTCTCACAGATGCCTTCCTATCATAATATGTCTTTGCACCACAAGCAGCCTTTTCCAAATGTCATTGCGCAAATGGAAACGCTTTCTCAATTCTTCCACATATTCATGCATTTTAGATGCATGTACAAGCACCTGTTCATTTGTTCTGTAAAGTAAACCATTTTTCTTCCTGTCACGATTTCATGGGGACTGAAATTTGTTGATTTAGAGGGTGTGTACCTGAGAGCCATTAGTACCAATGGAAGCCGCAAATCCCAACTAGATCCTGCTTCAGCTACAAACATTTTCAACATATCAACTATTGATCTGTTACAGCATTACACTCCCCCTGAAGAGGAGGGCTGGTAAGAAATGTGTAGCTTCCTCTTCACACCCAAGATTTGCCATATTTGTGTCATTAATGCACTAGTGAAATGACTTCCATGGTCTGACTCTATTCTTTGAGGTAAATCAAACCTTGAAAAAATACAATTTACAAGTAAAGTGGCCGCTGTTTGTGCACTGCAGTCTGGAGCTGGAATGCACTCCACCCATTTAGATATTAGACAAACTACTGTCAGCATGTATCTGTTTCCCCTTGCTGATCTCCTCACGGGCCCGACATACTCGACTTGTAAATCAGACCATGGAAGTGTCAAACCCCTTTTCGTTAATGGTGCCCTATGAGCTGGTGACACAGGTTGAAACTGTGCACACACTAAATACCCTTTGGTGTAGAGCTCAACCATGGAAGTGTCAAACCCCTTTTCGTTAATGGTGCCCTATGAGCTGGTGACACAGGTTGAAACTGTGCACACACTAAATACCCTTTGGTGTAGAGCTCAACATCTTGGGACATGTGTGGCCAATAGGCATAATCTTTTAAAATGTCAAAAGTTTTCTGTGAACCTGTGTGTCCTGCAGTTATGGCATTGTGGGCATGATGTAACATCATTCTACAAAATGACAAAGGCACTACCCATTGGATTTGGCCTGTCACGGATTCTCTAATCATCAGTCCGTCTTGTAACCCAATTCTCTTTTTGTTTTTTAATAGCAGCCCTAATTCCTCTTTCCCTTCTAAGCCCTCTTCAGTCAGAGGATTTTGTTCGGTATCTAGCAAATGGTTGTAGAATGGGCCTAGAATAAGAGCCTCCTTTTTTTGTGCCTTGATCAAGTCTTGATCTGGAGTATCAAAACTCCAGTGTGCTAAAGGCTGTTCAACTGTTTTTGGTGTTTTGGAACGTGTTATTGTATCTACCTGTATTTCACCAAGCAGGTGTTCAATAGGAAGTAACTCTCCCATTCTAGCATCAATTTTGGCTAATTTATCGGCTTTATCATTTCCTTCTTTATACTCACCTGGTGTTTGGAAATGACCGCATATTTTCCTCCATTGGATTAGCAGGTCATTTTCTGACACAAGTTTTTCTATAGCCTGAATCATCTTGTCATGTTTAAGTGGCTTCCTGTTATAGGTAAGCATGCCTTTCACTTTCCAGCCAGGTAAATACAAAACTATGTTGTGCATAATCAGAATTAGTGTCTAGAACTATTTCTTTGAGTCTATTTCCTACTGCTGTAAATATTGCTTGATAAATAGCGTCCAGTTCTGCTACTTGACTACTTTTGGGGCCTATCCTCATGCTTACTCTTGCAGTGTTGTCACATTTAAACCATATGTTTCCTATTCCTGCTACAAGCTCTTTTTCTGTATCATTTTGTACATAGTGTGCACATCCATCTACATACACAGTTGGTAAATCCTTACATGTTTCTTCATTGAATGCCTTGTGTGGGGATTGCTCAAATTCATTCAAACTTGTCTCTAGCTCTGTATCATCAGGCGCACAGACAGCTGCACAATCATGCAACACTACTAGTCCTTGAGCTACTGGGCTCCTTTTATTTTGTCCACATCCGACCTCTACAGGAAATCCCTGCAGTGCTAATGTCCAGGAAGTAATTCTTGACTGGGCCAAATTCCCTGATCTGATTCTCTTACTTTGCAAAAATTGCAGAGGCTGGTGATTTGTTTCACCTTAAATTATGGGACGTAATGCCCAAACAGTGGTCAGAAGCGCTTTTTCACATTCACTAAATTTGGTCTCTACCTATGACAATGCTTTGCTAGCATATGCAATGGTTTTATTATTTGCATCATGTTTTTGATATAACACTGCTGACATGCGTTGATCTGTGAATCCTATTTCTATAAAGAAATCTTGGTTTTTCATTGGATATGCTAAACATTGTACTTTCACACTTTTAGCATGGCCAATGCCTCACTTGGTTCCTATTCCCATTTGCATGGTACACCCTGCTTTAGTAATCTTGTTAAAGGTTGTGTAATCTCTGCATAATTTTCAATCCATTGTCTGTTGTAACTTGTCATTCCCAACAAACTCTTTAAACTTTTCAAATTAGCAGTGTCCTTTTGTTTCTGAATCGCTTCCACTTTCTTTTTTTGTGGGTTTAACCCACGCTCTGTCACTTCATGACCTAGGAAGTTTACTCTTTTTCTGCACCAATGTGCTTTCTGTAAAGATACTTTTGCCCGAGCCTTCTATAGCTGACTGAGCACATGTCTAATCTCATTGAAATGGCTTTTCAGATCTTCATTTTTGATTAACACATTTTCCACATAGACTATTGTCCCCCTTTCAGCTGCATCCGGGAGTGCCTTGCTCAGGAATATCCCAAAATCACTTCCACTATTGACATACCCAAAAGGGGTCCAAGACCACGCATATTGTGATTTGTCAAATGAAAATGAAAACAAATTTTGAATATCTTCAGCTAGTGGCACACACCAGTATCCAGCTGTAAGGTCTAATGTGGCAAATGCCTTTGGTCTGTAAACTTGTGCAATACCATGATCAATAAATGGAAGGGGCCACTTTGAAACAGGTACCTTTTTTTTCTTCTCGTAGATCTGCACACAAGCAACATTGGCTATGAGGTTTTAACACACCTAAAGTAGGGGTATTTGATGTACTATGATATGATATGATATGGCATTTATAACGCGCCTATACACACGTGTTTCAAGGCGTGACGAGGCAAGGGGGGAACAAAGGGAGGATAGACAGTGATCCTACTGGGCCAGGTGTCTTTCAGATCGCGCAAGTGCAAGGGAAGGGGGAGAAAGGAAAAGTGCATGGGAAGGGGGGAAGGGAAAGTGCAGTACATGGGAAGTGGAATAGTAAGACACATAAAACAGCCAGCTAGTGGCCAGTGCAAGGAAGTGCAGATGTAAGTGCTGGTAGGGGGACCGAAGGGATACAGAAAAACAGTCCCCAAGTGCAGGGGTTGCCAGGTAAACCAGTGCAATTTCAGTGAGGAATTCAGCAAGGGAGGGGGGGAGAGAAAGCAGAAGCAAAGAGGAAGGTTTTGAGGTGTTTCTGGAACCGGATATGGTTCTCCTCGAGTTTCAGGGGGGCAGGAAGGCTGTTCCAGAGAGAAGCCCCTGCCGAAGAGAGTGATCTGCCACCAACTCGTTGCTTTGAATAGACTATGAATAGACTATGAATAGGTCTAAAGATTCCTCTAGATTCTAAATTCTTGATTATTTCAGCTAGGGATTCCAAACATGCCAAGGGTAACCTATATTGTTGCACAAATACTGTCTCCCTACCACGTCCTTCTGGTAGTGTGGCAACATGCAAATCTGTCAGCCCACAGTTATAAGCCTCTTTGGCAAAAACCTGTTTGAACTCCATAAATATTTTTCTCGATTGGTCTTTTTCTTCTTCACTTGTGCAAGCATTTACAGCTTGAATCTCCTCCTCTACCATTTTGGAAAACTCTGGGAAATCCTCCAAAGGAGGAACCGTTGTACTTTCCTCTAATCGTGTGTCAGTGTCTCTTTGGAGAGTCGCTACGCTCAAACATTTTGGAATATTGAGCTCCATTTCAATATGCTGCTTTTTTCTTTTAGATTCACTTAATTCAAATAGGATACAATCATCTTAATGACAGCACACTATTTAATTTGGCTCATAAGGGCACACAGACTGAACTTTAAAGATTAATTTACGCTTAGACTCCAATGATTCTGGTAACTCACCCTGTGCAATCACATTAGTGACTGAAATCCTCAGTGAAGCAAGATTTCTGTATTGCCATTTCTAATGTTAATGTTAATGTTAAAGGATATTTGTACCATGCACTATCGCCACTGGAGTGGTCCCCTGGCGCTCTGGCGGCTCTGAAAAAAGGGAGGGGGGTGAGTTAGTGGGAATAAGCTGGAAAAGTGCAATAGAGCAGTGATGTGCTGTTGGCAGCCTCAACATGGAATTCTGTGGGCTGGGATTGGGGTGTTTTTCCAGTCGGTAGTTGTCGAGTGCTGTTGTGCGAGTCTATGTGTGGTTTGTTTTGTTGTTACATTGTAGTGAAGTTTGTGCGGATTGTTGCGTTATAGGGTTGTGGTTGTGTTTGGTTAGAGTTTGAGAGGTATATGCAGAGGGGTGAAATTGTTAGTGGATTGGTTAATTGGGCAAATGTTAACAATCACAAGTCTATCTAAGTGTGGCACATGTTGACCTTTTAAACCTATCTAGATGCGACGCCGGCTAGTGTTTACGATTACGTCTAGATGTGACATCCGCTAATGTTCATGATTATGTCCAGGTGTGGCATATGCTAACATTCACAATTCCATTTAAGTGTGGCGTGTGCTAATAATCACAATTTCATCTAAGTGTGGCATATGGTAATAATTCCAATTCCATTTTAGTGTGGCACATGCTGACCTTCTAGATGTGATGCCGGCTAATGTTCACGATTTATTCTAGATGCAACGCCAGCATGTTCACGATTTCGTCTAGAGGTGATGGTGGCTAATGTTCACGATTTCATCTAGAGGTGATGGTGGCTAATGTTCACAATTACGTCTAAAGACAACGCCAGCTAATGTTCACAATTACGTCAAAAGGCGACGCAGGCTAATGTTCACTATTACATTTGGGTGTGGCACATGCTAACATTCACAATTCCATCTAAGTGTGGCATGTGCTAATAATCACAGTTCTATCTAAGTGTGGCACATGCTGACATTCACAATCATATCTAGATGCAACGCCGGCTAATGCCTACGATTGCTTCTAGGTGTGGCACATTCTAACATTTACAATTCCATCCAAGTGTCGCGTGTGCTTATAATTATATTTCCGAATAAGTGTGGCACATGCTGACCTTCACGATCCCATCTAGATGCGATGCCAGGCAGTGTTTACGATTATGTCTAGGTGTGGCATATGCTAATAATCACAATTCTATCTAAGAGTGGCACATGCTAACAATCACTATTCCATCTAAGTGTGGCACATGCTAACAATGACAATTCCATCTGAGTGTGGCACATGCTGATAATCACAATTCCATCTAAGTGTGGAACATGCTAACAATTCAATTCTAACTAGATGCGACTTAGGCTAATGTTCACGATTTCATCTCTAAGAGTGGGACATGCTAGCAATCGCATTTCTATCAAAGGTGACCCAAGGTAATGTTTGTGAATCCATCTAAGAAACTTTCTAGTAATCTTTGAGCGCACTATGTAACAGTCTTATGGGGTGGAGTAGAATTCAGTAAACTTTCAGTGCACTGTCTAAAATTGTTAGACTAAGAGGGAGGTATGCAATTGATTACATCTATGTGTGGTGCATGCTTACATGTACAATTCTGTCTAAGTGTGGCATACGCAAGCATTCACAGTTTAGAGGTAGGATAATGTAGAGTGGCTGGGCTTTCTGGAGTATATTAATTTCTCTACTCCCCACCCATGCCACACTTACTTTTTTGGTGGTTGGTGCTGGTTGACGGCTGGCCACTGGCTTCCCCTGTGGACACCTGCACACACGTCTCGGAGCTGCCATTGTTGGAGTCACCCTTTGCCTCAGGTCCTTAGCCGCAGGGGCTGCCGGGCCGGCGGCTGCTGGGCACAGGGCTGCCCTGGGAGTTCAGTAATGACCAGGAATCAGCCAATCAAGAGAGGTGGGAGGGCTAGGAGGAGGGAGGGAGAGGGAATTGGAAGGGTGCCGGGGACTGCAAGTGGCAGGGTTAAAAAACAATGGGCCTCATTACGACCCTGGCGGAACGGGTTAAACGGCACTGTAAAAGGCTGCGGCGCCGTTCAACCCGTTCCGCCACATTACGAGGTCCCCTCGCGGGACACGTTAAGCATGCCTGGGAAAACCAGGCGTGCATACCGGGTCCCGCGAGGGGAAGAGGGAGCAAACAACGGGCCATCTCGTAATGGCCCGTTGTTTACTCCCTCTCCCATTCCCATTCAGCCCTATGGGGGCTGAAATGGAAATGGGGCTGAACCATGTCCATGTCCTCGAGTGAGGAATTACCGGGCCATCCGAACTTGGAATGGTCCGGTAAGTTCTCATTCCGAGGACACGGACACGGATGTGGTTTTGCCGGCAGCCATGCCGCCAATAGCGGCATGGCTACCGGCATACCTCGTAATGAGGCCCAATGCCCTAAACAGGAAAGCAGGCCCAGGAGGGTCGCTGCACTAATTGGCTCACCTGCACTCGCTCCAGATGGAAATGAGCAAGCAGGGAGACGCTGGTTGGTACACCCGCCATTCAATCAGGCTCCGTCAAATGAATGTCTTGGCATCCTTTATTGTCCACCAGGATTTGAATGGGTCCATCCCCAATCTCTATCAGTGGTGTATATTTGCAATCTTACCCTTGCAGCCTCTTGGATTCATTTAGGCATACAAATGCATCAGAACCTTTTATTTGTTGTCCCTTCCAGTATTTTAATACTACTGTAAATTGTCTGGTGAATACGGGAATGGTAACATCCTTTTTCACCTGAAGCTCAATTGATTTTGGTGTCATTTGGGCAAAATGGTAAGCTTGTCTTTTGTCTTCAAGTTCAGATGCGGCTCCACCGAACCTGGACCAAACCTTTTGATTTAGAAAGTCTAATACCATCACATCCTGTGCAAGATGTAATTTCCCAAATAGAATTTGTTTTGTGTCCCGCTCACGAACCACACATTATGATGAATACTCTTAAGGCCTATTGTAATTTTTACCATGCATCTTCCTACAATTCTTTGTGCCAACTCAGGGTCATCTAGGCCAAAAATGTGTTGATTCTTTATTCTGAACTTTGGGATCTCCTCCGTGTCAATTATTTGCCACAGTATCTTTTCATTAATGAAACTCCTTTCATGTCTAAGCGCCAAATTGGCTTCAATCATTTCAGGATGCCCATTCACTTGGATAGGGATCCATGGCTTCCTCTGTCCCATGTGTATTTCTGAGATTGTTGAAATGTGTTTTTCTTGATTTAACTCTGGGGATAATATTTGGTTTGCATTTTTCTTCATTTAGATAAAAAAAGCAACATGTTTTCATCTATTTCTGTTTGCCAGTTTTTCTTGGGGTCCAAATAAATCTCCAAAGACTGCTTCTCTTTTTTACTTCGCATTTCATCCTGACACATGAGAATGACAGTGACGCTAGGTACACAGCCATTCTGAAGATATATTGCCACTGCAATTTCTACACTGTTGCTTTGGGTCATTATTTTCTTATGTCTCAATGGCTTTTTAGCTAAGGACCACAATACTCCATTTACCCCATCAATGAGGGGCGATAACCTCTTTAGACAATTCGTCCATATGAGAAAGGGTATTTCATTGCTGGATGTGATCAACACTTCCTGTCTCATTCGATGCTTCCCTATTTTTATGTCAACCTCGGTGACACCTTCGATAGGTATTTCTTCTCCATTGAGATTGTGTACATGGCCTTCATTTTGTCTCACCTTTACGTGATTTTGTGGGGATCTCCCTTCATTGATACTTTTAACCAGTTCTTTTGACATTATTGTTGCTTGGGAACTGGTGTCATTCATTGCAAATGCATTACATTTTTCTTCAGTAGTGTTAGGAGCATTGTGCTAATCTTCAACCTCTTCTAGTACACATACAAATTGTGAATATTTGCTAATTTCAGGACTTACTTTTCTAAGCTCTTTTTCACTCTTTGCTAGGCAAATGGGCATATGAAATGACATTTTACCCTCCTTTTTGCCCCGCTTCTTTTTGAATTTCTTTGTCTATTCTCCTGGACTCAGAACCCATTTGAGTGCCCCTCTGACTTCGGACCACTAATGTTCACACCCCAATTTCTCATTGTGCCTTTCCCATTGTCTGGGTCCTCACTACTTACGTCCACATTGTAACCTATTGACTGGGTATTTTCACAAGTGTCACGTGACAGCATGACAGCTTGTGGCATGTGAGACTTATCAGCGTTTTGTACGGACCCAGTCATTTCTGTTCCTTGGAATATTAGTGGTTCAAAATACTCCTCAGGTGACTGACCTGCACCCGCCTTTTGGGCAATTGTTTCTTCTGTGTGGGTACCAACAGTATTTTGATGATCAAGTAAGGATAATCTATCTGTGATCTTAATTCTTCATTTTGTGCTTTACTTTTCACATTGAATGCTCTTTTCAAATCTGCTTCCCTGTTCTTTGGGTTTTTCTTGTTCATTTTCCCCATTTTCCTCTTCATTTTCACACACCTGAATAGTATGGTTCAACTCTAAATTGAACCACACTCCCTTTTTGTGTGTGTTGAAATTCCCTGTCTCACTTTCATTTGTTTGTTTTCATCATCAAGCAATTCAGTATTTTCATTCAAAGGTGATTTATAGGCATTTGTTTTGTTCTCATCAGGGCAGAGGTCATTAGTGCGCCCTGATGCCTCCGGGCCTGTTGGTTTGCGCGTTATAAATAAAAATACAAATACAAATACTTATTGCCGCTACGCACAAGATCACTCCTATGGCCTTGACTTGGTTGTTGCTTTTGGACTGCACACAATTTTCCTATATGTTCAGACATTTTGACTTGGGCCTCTAAGCATTGGAACCTGTCCATGTCTCTGAATTCCTCTCTTTGTGGCCTGGGTCGGTAATGATTAAACTCACCCTGATTAGGTCTGTTCTGATATCTCTCAGGGGATTGATTTCTATTTGTGTTACCTCTGAATTCATGTGACACAGGAGGTAGAGAACGCAGAGTGACCCTCCTTTTCAGGCTCCCTTCCCTCACCTCTTCTCCTTCTCTCATCTCTGACTGTCTGTCCACCATCCAGAAGTGTTGTGCCGCCAGTGATCTCTGCCTTAATGCCAGTAAGACCGAGATTCTCCTCATCAGCACACCTGCTCCCTCCTTTCCTGTCGCTCTCTGGCCAGCCTCTCTTGTCCCTCTTCCTTCTCCTAACTGTGAGGCAAAAAACCTCAGGGTCATCCTCGACTCCACACTTTCCTTCTCTCCACACATCTCAGATGTCTCTAAGAAGTCACACTACCAGCTGCACCTCTTCAGAGGTATTTTTCCTTTCCTCTCCTTCCCCCAGAAACTCACTGTCTCCAGAGCTCTGGTTCTCTCTAGGCTGGACTACTGCAACAGCCACTTTCTAAATCTGCCTGCCTCTACTCTCCGCCCTCTGAAACTCATCCAAAACAGGACTGCAAGACTTGTGCTTGGCCTCAAGCCCAGGGATTGTATCTCTCCAGGACTGAAATCTCTGCATTGGCTCCCAGAGGCAGCAAGGATTAAGTTCAAAACCCTCTGCATTGTCCACAAGGCCTTCTGGGGCCTGGGACCTCAATACCTTCAACTCTCTCTTCCCAAATATTTTCTTTCTCGAGCTCTTCGCTCATCCGCCTCCAACTCCCTCAGGGTCAGTCGCTTCTCCAAGCAGCGAGTTGGTGGTAGATTTCTTTCTTCTGCTGGGGCCTCCCTCTCGAACAGCCTCTCTGCCTCTCTGAAGCTTGAGGAGAACCATCACTGGTTCAGGAAGCACTTCAAGACCTTCCTCTTTACTTCTGCTTTCTTTCCTCCTCTCCCTGCTGATCCCCTGGCTGAATCTGATACTGCACTGGTTCCTGGTTACCCTTAGATCTCTGGCCCATGTCCCCCCCTGCCAGTTGCACACCTGCACTGCCTCCCTGGCAACCCTGCATTCGGGGACTGTTTCTGTATCCCTACAGCCCCTATTAGCACTTGACACCTGATGTCTGCACTTACCCTTGCACTTGCACCCCAGCTGGCTGCACTTTTATTTATTGTATTTATTTATTTTACTGTTATCCTATGTACTGCACTGTGCTCTCCACTCCACCCTGCACTTCTCCTCGTCCCCCTCCCCGACTTTTCTGCGATCTCATTGTCACCTGGCCTAGTAGGATCGTTGTCTCTGTCTTCCATCTGTTTCTCCTCCCTTGACTCATCGCGCCTTGAAACACTTGTGTATAGGGGCATTATAAATGCCTTATCATATCATATCCTTTGACCATGGTTGACAGTGGTGGTGATCGATTATATTGGTGAGGGACATAATTCATATTTTGTCTTTCATTTGGTGGGAATTGTTCCCTGTGCTGGTTTCCATTTTCAATGAATCTATCCACACATCTTGGTCTTTCTTGGTGACCACATACCATTGTATTAGGGTCAAATCTACTCTGGGCCCCTAGTCTACTCTGGGCCCCTAGTGTCTGGTATGGACCATTGTACATTTGATTTTGATTGTTCTTTAGGCCTGGCATATCATGGCGAAATCCCACTCTGGGAGAATTACCAAGATATCTAGGAGTAATGTAAGAACTAATTTTGCTTGGATCAATGGATTGGAATGTAGGAGTTTGGGGTGATGTCCTCTGTGGAGGCACATGCCCTTTGGCTAGATGTCATGTCATTCTTTGCCTGAGTTTTGGCTGATTCTAGCGGCATCTTTACAGATTTTACCTCCAAAATCGTTAGTGTGGATTGCTTAGACATTGGTTTTGTCTCTGTATTCTTAGGCCCCTCCTCTCTCTGACCAAATATCACTTCATACAGTTTGGTCCCCTGTTCTATTATCCATTCTAGGAGTTGTTCCCTGTCAAATTCATGAATTAACTGGGAGACAGTTTATTTTTGGCACCCATAAAAGTATGCAGTCTTAAATTCTACAGTGGTAGGGTCAAGGCCACATCGAAACGTGAAAATGCTCTTTTTAAATTTTGAAAGTATTGTGGAGGTGTCATAAATGATGTGTGTGAGTGGTGAGTGGGAAGGTGAATATTGCTCTAATAAGGGTGACAGGGTATATGTTTTTTGTTTGATTGTTTTTGTTATTTTTTTGTTGATTTTTAAATTGTTCTATGTTGTTCGTACGTAATTGTGCCACGTAATTGACTTTAGCGATAAATGCTATAAGAATTCCATTGATTGTCAGAATGAAGGCCCCAGGTATAGAAGTGAGAGGGAGAAAAGACCCCTACGAGTATAGAGGGAACTATACACAGAAGATAAAGGTTTTGAAGCCATAGGGATGGACACCCCATTACCCCATATTTGCAAGAATCCACCCCTGTGTAGTGAGCAGATTAATAAATATCATAGTCAATGGGTAACAGAAACGAAGGGGGAGGGACTGTCGCATGCTTGGCCAGAAGATGGGTCTTTTTTATAAGGGAACATTAGAACACCTGCCCACATACCTAACAGCAAAATACCAAAGCAGCTCAAAACAGAAGGGAGGTTTTAGATTTGTGGAGGATGTTCGAAGAGGATCCTATCACAAACAAGAAGGAGAAAGTGTCAAACGCCACCCGTGGTGGGCGGGACGAGGGCGTAAAGGAGAAGGGAGGAGGAATCCAAGAAACTCTATCCATTGCTCACAAAACCAGCAGAAGGGTATACAAATCCAACATATGTGTCAAGGGGAGTGCGCCAACTATACCAAGTACAGCCCCACCCTATCACCCATCGACCACCACCCCTGCCCACATTTGGACAAGCACCCAAGTCTTGAGGTAGTGCTAGTGTCCACCTACACAGAATTGGCTCGACTGCAGGCTATATGCGAAGCAACCAGAGAGTCGGAGGGAGAGCCGAACTTCCAAGAGGCACCCTTCGTGGAGCGGGTAGGGAAAACTGATAGTTTGGGGTATGACACTGTGGCATCGTGAGGGATGAAGAATATTGGAGTGATTTTGACGAAGCGGAAGAGGGTGCAGTGGACCACCCCCATAGTAGAAGCTGCATGGGAGGGGAGGCCTAGAAACAGAATGGGGAGGATGGGCCTAGCAAAAAAGAAAGCAATGGGAGTGAAAGGTGGGAAAATAAAATCGAAGCTACAGATGCCCCTAATCCACAATGAAGCTGGGCGGCCCCACTTTGTCCCCTGGGCACAGATGGACAAAAACAACCTCCTCAAATCCCTCCCCCCATTCACAGTGCGTGCAGTAAAATGAATCTAAGCCCTTGAGAAAAACACAGCAGGTGTGCCCCATGCCATAGGAGATATTAAAAACCTCTTGGTGTCCGCAGTGTGTGATCAAGCTGGCTCAGTGTGGGTGAAAGCAGGTTTTCTGGGTGTGACTATAAGTATGAAAGTGGCATCCTTTAATAATGTCCAAGCACAAGTGTGGGTTGCCCTGCGGAGGACTTTCCCAACACCCCAGACTTACAATCCATAATGCAAAGCACTATGGGGGATGAGGAAGATGCTGCGTAGTTCATTCTCTGGGTCCAAGATATGTGGCGCACGGAGACAGGCACTGCGTGGAACCAGTCTACCTCCCTATTTTATTTTATCATTAAGCAAGGCCTCCCAAAGGAAGTACAGAAGACCCTGGACAAGATAGCAGGGATATAGGCCAAGGGCTGGCCTGAGATTTAGAGCACAATAGTGCACCACTGTTGGAGGATCAACGAAAGGAAAAAGAAACAATTCAGAGGAGATTAGTTGAAGAAGCGAAACTAGTGCAGATGAAGTTGGTGAAGGTCGCGGCAGTAACAGCAGCGCTTCCCTCAGAGCAGCTGGGAAAGGAGGGGGGGTGTCACCGTAGCTACACAGATAAGGATGGCCGCAGTATGGACAGACAATGGACAAGAGCAGTGGGGAGGAGAGCAACAATACATGGGACCCCAGTGGCAAGGAAGACCTGCAAGAGGACTAGGTGGGTTCCGGGGACAGAGGGGAGAGGGATACAGGGGACAAGGGCCAAGAGGAGGGAACCCAGGACAATACAGGTCATGCGGAGGTGGGGCCACTTCTCATGGGAATGTCGCAGCAGGCAAGGAGGAAACTACCAGTACAATCAACCTTATTACAATCCACCCCAGTATGGACACCTCCACCAGGGGGCTCCGCACGGCTCCCACAAGGAGCATGCGAAGGACCCCGCAATATCCACAGCAATCTCCTCCGCCACCTGGTTACAACACCCTACGTCACCTGCCCCACACAATGCAAGCACAGCAAAGCCACCCCAATCAGCAGGCCCAAAGGCGCATAACCCTTTAACCACCACCCTGAATGGTGCACCGGCACCCTACTAGCGGGCATGTGTGCTCAGCGAAAATATTTTCTCTTGCCCGGGGACAGACACCCTGATTAGGAAAGCCCATAGAGAGCACTTGCGTGTCCAGTCTGACCCACTACCTTGCATCCAGAAGACGAACCACTGGTGGGGGCATAGATAGGGAACAAACAGTTCATCTTTATGGTGGACTTGGGGGCAGAGAAGTCATGCATATGTGAAGGTGATTTTCCGTTATCTGGCCAAACTCTCGATACGCAGGAGTTCTCTGGGGCTGTAGTCGCGGTTCCCTATACAGAAGATTTGGATGTCAGGATAGGGGGAAGACAGTGCGGGCACCCCTACTATACTACAAAAGTTCCCCTGTTAATTTACTGGGACGAAATTTGCTCAGCAAGCTAAACATGACCATATACTTTACTGAAAGAGGGATTGTTTGCTCCACCCCAGGAATGTGCTCCCTCAGGGCAATGCTGTTGATACACACCATGGCCAATGAACTAAAGGTGAGGGGAATACCAGTAAATCCCTGTACGGATTCAGAGTCTTGGCTAGAGCAGTGCCTTAGCTCACAAAGAAAGAATGGAGAGTGCCCTTTGATTTTGTGTTTCAGCCTGTGGCTGCCCCCAAGATGGTTACTTGCATAATACTGTCCTTCGATCTAGAAGGAGTGCAAGTGTCTGCAAAAAGAATAGTGGCAATAGGGATGGACATATGTGGAATGCGAATGGGGCACAGTGTTGTGCATTGACCCTGTTCAGTGACGACAACAAAGACAGGGAAATTGTTTTATAAATAAGCATCCCCTGTGAAGTGATGGTGCAGTACAGAAAGGTACCAAGCCCCCTCATGGCTGTTGTCAGTGCACCGCCTTCCTTCTATGACACAGATATGTGACAAGTGCCCCCTCACCTGTGGACCACGAACCTCCATGATGAAGGCTTATTGAGAGAAGGGACCCTGTAAAAATAACTCTAAAGCCAGGGGCGATATTACCCAGGGTCAAGCAACACCTCCTGTCCGAAGAGGCAGAGAAAGGGATCCAAGAAACATTACGTGCCCTACTAGAGCAAGGGATACTGGTCCCCTCAAGCTCCCCATGCAATACAGCTGTGTACCCCATAAAAAAATGACAGGGGGGTTGTGGCGTATGATACAGGACCTTCGCCCACTCAACGATATTGTTCAAAAGGAATGTCCTCTTGTCCCTAATCCCACTTCCATTGTTTGTCCTGTTCCAAAACAGGCCACTCACTTTACTGTTGTCAATTTAAAGAACGCCTTCTGCTCAGAGCCCCTCAATCCAGGCTCACAGTATCTCACAGCATTTACACTGGGTGGCAGGAGGTATGAACACCGACAACTGCCCCATGGGTACTGCGAGAGCCCCAGCATATTCAACAGGATATTGCACGAAGATCTCGGCAATATTCAAGTCCCGAGCACCATCATTCAGTACGTAGATGACCTCCTAGTCTGCAGTGAAAGTGAAGAAAGCTGTTGGAGAGACTCTATTGCCCTCCTCTACTTACTAGCCGAAAAGGGGTACAAGTTAGACAAGAAGAAATTGCAATACTGTCTGACTGAGGTACTGTACATAGGCCAATTGATTTCAAAAGATGGCAAGAGAATAATACTTGACAGAGCGGCACCGGTATGTGCCTCAGCCAGACCACACACAGTAAAAGACATGCAGAGGTTGATCAGAATCTTCAATTACTGCAGGGCATGGATACTAGATTATGCTGCCTAGACAAGGCCCCTCTTGCAAGGTCTAAAAGAAGCACAGAAAGACAAGACACACATAATTTGGACAGTGGAAATGCAGACAGCATTCAACAGCCTAAAAGAATTGATCTGCACAGCCCCAGTTTGGGTTTCATCCGAAGCTGGAAGTGAGGGGTACAAGAGGTGTCACTAAGGCGAGGTGCAGGAGGGCAGAGATTAAGAACTCTCGTGGCCTCTTATCATCTTGGATTTGCAAGTGTTGCTGCTGGAATTCTGGAAAGGGAACGGGCAGAGGGACATTTTCATGTGGATTTCGTTTCTTGGCAATTTCTCCTGGGAGCTGGACCAGTAGGCTCCCACTTCCTGTTGTACTTTGCCCTCTTATTTTAGATGCCATCATGCCGGAGTGGCAGGGGATCTTTCCAATGCTGCCGGAAAGGAGCTGTGAAGAAAGAAGGCGCAATTTGACATTCCTTCCTTGGAGCGAGAACTTTGGTGACACACTCTAGGAGTAATTCCCATAAGGGGGCACTGTCAGACTCTCTGTATCTATCCGGACCAACGAAGAAGTGCTCATTCAATTACGCTCCTTGGGGAGTATGGCCTGATCACCGACAGGGCATCATGTTGGAGCAGATACAATCGAGTTATTGACACAGGGATCCATGAACAGAACAGAGGGAGTCAACATTGCCCTGACCCTCCCTGATTATCGGTGTGAGGTTCAAGCTTGTGGAACAACTTTCACTTTCTCTCGCATGAAATAATTCAACAACCTGGCATAGCTCTGCTTGAGCCATTTTTTTTTAAAGTGTAATTTTATATCTACATGTCCTGATGAGGTGCACTGGTTGGAAATTGTTAACCGATCAGTTCCGAAACTCGAGTCGACACAACCACAGTTCCCACTCCATTTAGGAGTTGGACATTATTTGGGTTATATAAAAAACAATGTTTGACAATATATACCATTTTCAGAATATATTTGATGCACTTTATGACTACAAATACTGCTTAGCATCCAAAGGTCTATGGGATAGACTGGGTGTTCCTTCCTTTTTTAGAACATATGATATAGATTGCAGCTGTTTTGCACAAGTATGAAACATATTGGTTGAATGGGTATGAAAGGGTATGTGATGAATGTTTTTGAGACACAAGGTCACTGGTTGGTGTGGTGCTTTTTTATAATTCAGATTTTAACGATTGTTAATTAATCTATTGTAATGATGTTTGTATACACATTTTTATGATGATATTGATGAGTTTATAACAGTAAGAAAATAAAGTAGCAATATATTAAGAATGTCTTTGTCTGGACCTACATTTTCTCAAGTAATTGTTGCCTAGTGGAAGTGATTGGTTGGTTCTTTGTTGGGTGTTTTTACACCATAAATGCTAAGAGGGTTAGTTAGTACTAGTACAGCCCCAGTTTTAGCCACACCAGATTATGAGCGAGAATTTGACCTTTTCTCGCACTCCAATGGGACCCTAATGACAGCTGTATTGACACAAAAGAGCTCTGTGGGTCACAAATCTCTGGCATATTACAGCAGCACACTTGACTTGGTAATGCAGGGTCACTTCGCTTGCGAACAGGCTCTTAAAGCTGCTGCCTTCGCTATTGAAAAGAGCTCAACAATTGTCATGGGGTGCTCTGTCCCCCTGTAGTTGGAGCACTCCCTGTTCGCCATACTTGAGAGATCAAAATCTACCTTCACCACACAAAGGGCATCGGCCTATGAGATCATCCTTTCGAGCCCCAATATTCATGTGGTAAGATGTAAATCAGTAAACCCAGCCACGTTTCTCACAGAGCCATGCACTGTCCAGTATATGCAAGATCATGATTGTGCCACATATGAGGGAGAAGGGGATGACATTCCTAAAGCAGGGGAAAATGCTCTACAGGAGGAAGAAGTGTTCTTTGTGCCTCATTCCAGCATAAGAATCGAACTCTGCTGAGCTAATGCGTGACTCTGTCACATAGTGTTTGAGAGCCGGAAGAAGTTTACCAGAGGCTCATGTGATTAGTTTTTAAAAGAACATTTTTGCTCCGTTGTTGAAATTAGAATGGTGCGTTTCCTTTACAGTTGAACAGGTGCTACCTCAGTGTGTGCATTAATACAGCATTGTCAGTAACAATGGTTTTACGTATGTAGATACAAAGCTGCAGATTTGTTTAGCTTTTCGACTTTGCAATGGAATGTTTTAACACACAGTAAAACAGCAGATATTAATTATGAAAGTCTTATGCAGAATTGATCTCAAGGATGCATATGAAAGAAAGTTTTTAGAACCACATGAGTGTTTGGTGAGGCATCTTTCTATATGAGTGTCCAGCATTTCTGTTTCAGTAGTACTGCATTACAATGAGGGGACTGTGATGCAGCGCATCATGTGTAATACATGTTAAATGTAACGTTGCATCTATAAGTGTGTTTAACATTTTTGACAGCCTTTACAACTTTAAAAGTCGCCACGTGCACCAAAGACTTTAATAAATCTTCATCTTCAATCTATGGCTGTGCATTTGCTTGACTGCGGTTCAAGTGCCTTGTTAGTATGTGAGTGTTTCTAAGCAGTCATAACATTTTGAGGATTTTCAGGTGCTAGCGCTGTTTAATTCAGCAAGGACTTTAGGCACTAAAACGTGTACATTGCATTTATTTGCTCATTGAATTCTTGTACTTGAAAGGAAATGAAGATATTGCATATTGATATTGATATTGGTTGTGTGGGGAATTATAGTTTAATGAGTGGTATTGCTTTATCGCTCCTTGTCATGGTGTTAGGCCATGGCACTACACTGCACAGCATAGCTTTTTACTTCAAAGTTTTTGTCTAGAAGGTTCTTTAGCCTCTTGTTACTGAGGTTAACAATGCCTGCTATGCCATACCTTGCTTGTCGCTTCAGTGTTTCTGGTGTACTTTCTTCTGGTCGGACATTGTAGGGTTTGGCAAGTTGCCCTTTGGGCTCTTTTTGGGTACACTTGTGCATGTCATTTGGAGGATGGCCTGGGTCGCACTTTGTAATCTAGAGTAATGTTTTGGACTTCCCAAATAGTGGTGCTGGAAAATGAGGCAAGGGTACACCCATCAAGTCCTTGTCGGACAATTGGTTAAGTTGTGGCTTTGCTACACATTTTTGACGTACCATTGTTTTTGGCTTGCCAACTGGAGGTGTTGGGAAATGACCCTGAGAATCAGCCAATGGGTCCGGGTCGAACAACTTGTTTGCCAGCAAATTGTTGTATCGCAACATTATAATTGTTAGCCTCTCACCAGTGGTGTTGAAGATTAAGGTAGGAGTGCTTAACAACTACCTAATACAATTCCAGGCTAACATATTGTCATTTGCCTGGGCTTTACATACCTCTTTAGACAGATGGAGCTATTGCAACATTTTGTTAATTTTTTAGATGTTTTGCAGGGGCTATCGGTCATTGTAGTGGCATTTCACTGTACAACATGTGTACGTGTATCAGTACTATTAGCCTCATCCAGAGAGTATACATTTTTTTAATGTTTACTCCTAGCAGCAGGACAGAATATGTTGGTCATGCCCGCATACATGGGAACATTTGAAAGTAGGGCAATGTCATTTTTATCTCTCCATGGTTAGGTTAGTTTTGGTGAGAGCATCTTTTGATTTAGAGAATTCTGCTATTAAAGAGTACCTCCTGCATTTCCATTTTGGAGTTTTGGTTGTAATCCAACCATGGTACATGGTGGCTCCATCTATTTTTACTGGGACTTTGCTGTATTTCTAGTTGACCTAATTTGACTGCCCATCATTTTAGGACTGGTTGTTCTGTTTTGCTTTTCCCCAGGCAGTAGATGGTTGTATTGGTGTGGTGTGATTTGCATCTGCCCGTTTCTTTTTATTTTGAGCAACCCGAACTTGACAATATTTATTTTTCATAGGGGGGGAAGTGTGGGTGATGTTGAGTGTGGAACATCTATATATTTATTCATTTTTTTTGTTGCTTTTATAATGCGCAAAACAGCCCTTGGGCATCGCGGAGCTGTTACAGAAGGCTTACTTATTTACATAAGTACTTGCAAGAACATACAAAAACATGCATGTTGCCTAACCCCATTTTGAAGGGTGGCATACTTAGTTACATAAGTGCTTGCAGAACATATAGGTTGCCTAACCCCATATTGCAGGGTGACAGCCACATAACAATGCAGAGTCAGTTTAGGTGGCACAAACATGTTGCCCAACCCCATGTTGGAGGGCGGCAGCAGCATACAAATGCAGAGTAAGTTTAGGTAGCACAAACATGTTGCCCAACCCAGTGTTGCAGGGTGGAAGCAGCATACACATGCAGAGAGACAGTTTGGTGGCACAAGCATGTTGCTTGACCCCATGTTGTGGGGCAGCAGCAGCATACAAATGCAGAAGGTCAGTTTAGGCAGGCGTGGCTTGGAGGCGAGGGAAAAGGGGAGGGGGGACAATGAAAGGGAGCGTGGGGGCACTCACTGCAATACAGGCGACCATGGGGGGGTTGGGTGCACATACAACACAACAGGCGACCATAGTGAGGGGGCACACACAACACCACAGGTGACCATAGGGGGCGTGGGAGGCACACACAACACCACAGGTGACCATAGGGGGTGGTGGGCACACACAACACCACAGGCGACCATAGTGGGGGGGCACACACAACACCACAGGTGACCATTGGTGGGGTGGGGGGCACACACAACATCACAGGTGACCATAGGGTGGGTGGGGGGCACACACAACTCCGCAGGCGACCATAGGAGGTGTGGGGGGCACATACTTTTATTTTATTTATTTATTTGCATTTATAAAGCACACAAGCGGCCGTGGGGCATCGTGGCACTGTTACAGAGTGCTTACTTAAACATATGAAGACACTTCACCAGTGACAAAGCATGGAATAAGGCAGATACAGAAGGGGAGTGTACTTTTGCTGTTGGTGGGTTACAGAGAAGCAGCAAGTATATTCAGGCAGATGCAAATGCAGTGGATACTTAACACAATTGCAGTAAATACATTTAACAGAACAACAGTGTTTTTAGTGTTTTGCGGAAAGTGACGGAAGATCTTTTGTTTCTTAGTGTGGTGGGCGTAGAACGTAGGAACATAGATCTGATTGGAAAGGTGGGTTCTCATAGGTCTGTTGGAGGAATTGAGTGAGATTCTTTCAGATAATTAGGGTGGGGCGTCTGATGAGAGACATCTGTGAGTGATGGCCAGGGATTTGAATAGTATGCGTTCCTTGACTGGTAGCCAATGGGCATCTTTCCTAGCTTGGGAGATATGTTCCCTTTTGGGGATGCTCAGAGCTGCCCTGAGGGCATTGTTTTGAGTAATTTGAAGTTTGTTTTTTGCAGAGGTGCCCAGGAATAAGGCATTTCAGTAGTCCAGCTTTGTACCTACTGTGGCTCTGGCGATGGCGAGGCAGTTTTTGGTGGAAAGAAAAGGTTTAACTGCATTGATCACTTTAGTGGTGAGTGCGGCAGAGGAGGCTATTGCGTTCACCTGGCGAGTCATGGATAGTGAGGAGTCAAGGTGGATACCTAAAGTTTTAACAGTCGAGGAGACTGTGATGGTGGTGTTGTCAATGTTGAAGGTTTTGTATTGAGGTGGGAGCTTGTTGAGGGTTTCTCTGGTACCTACTATGAGGATCTCCGTTTTATCCCCGTTGAGGCAGAGGCCGTTTGCGGCCATCCAAATTTGAATGGCTGAGTATATTTTGTTTAGTGCTGCTCCATCTTCATCATAGGTCCCAGTAAGTGGGAGTAGTACCTGCGTGTCATCAGCATAGTTGGTGTATGCTATGTTGCGACAATCGAGATCTTTGAATAGCTCGTGGGTGAATATGTTGTAGAGTGTGGGGGCGGTGCAGGAGCCCTGAGGGACGCCACAGTGTATGGTGGTAGGGGATGCAGATGCGGTGTCCGAGAAGACTTTCATGAGTCTACCATTTAGGAAGGAAGCCACCCAAGCGATGGCTTCGGGTGAGAAGTGTGCTTCATTTTTTAGGTGCATGCCTAAGATATCATGGTTGACAAGGTCAAAGGCAGCAGACAGGTCCAAAAGGAGGAGAAGTGCTGGTTTGCCTTTGTCCATGATATCGCTAAATTGAACTTTAAGATCAAGTAGGGCTGATTCAGTCCCATGCCCTGGTCGGAAGCCTGACTGTCTTTTACCTAGGATGTGGTTTGTTTCGAGATATTGCTGGATTTGCATGTAGGCGACTTTATCCAGGATCTTGAGCAAGAATGGCACGGTGGTGAGGGGCCTATAGTTGTTGGTGATTTCTGGGTCCAGAGTGTTTTTTTTTAGAAGGGGGCACACCCAGGCTTCTTTTAGAGTGTCTGGAACAGTGTTGGATTTGAAGGATGCGTTGATGAAGGATTTGAGAAAAGGGGTAAGAGTTTCTGTGCAGTCTTTAATTAGTTTGGCTGGGCAGGCATCTCCTTTACAGTTGGAAGGTTTGATTTTGTTCATTATCTCAATTACTTCGGGTTCAGTTATTTCCCTTAATTTAAATGGAGTTATGGGGTCTTTGGTGGTAGGAGGTGCTACGCTGGGGATGGACTTGTGTTTGGGGCTAGAGGTTGAATCAATATGCTGTGATAAGTTTTTGTGGTGCTCTTTGATTTTTTCTTGCAAGAGTAGGATTTTGTTAAGTAGGGCAGATTGTATTGAGTTGCACCAAGGTTGGTCTTTAATGACTTCTTGGGATTTTGTGGCTGGGTTGGTGAGTTCTTTGAAAATGGCAAAGAGCTCTTTGGAGTCAGAGGAGGCGTTTGTGATTCTTTCATTGAATTAGGCAGATTTGGCTGTGATTATGGCTTTTTTGTATTGAGAGGTGACTTTTTTATAACAGGATAGGGTGGCTGCAGATGGTGATCTCTGTCAGGTATTCAGCGCTTTACGCTTCAGAGTGCAGAGTTCTTTTAGTTCTGAGGAGGACCAAGTGTTGGCGTGTTTCATAATTTTCGCTTTTTTCTTTTGTAAATGGGCGATAGTGTCTATAGCAGCGCTGATGGTGTGTCTGTAAATTTCTGCTAGCACGGATGGGTCAGTGGATTCAAGATTGGTGGTGAGGGTGTTGAGATGGGGTATAATCTTTTCTTTCGTAAGATTTTTTGTGCTTCTTGCCAGGGCTGGGGGGATAGAGTTAGGTTTGTGCACTTCTGTGGTGAGAGTGGGGATGAAGAATTGAATGAGGTGATGATCTGACCAAGGGGTGGGGGTGACGGAACTGATGTCCATACCATAGTTGTGGCCGGATATCCAGTCAAGGATACGTCCTTTGTTCTGGGTGGGCGTGTTTATTTTTTGGTTGAAGCCTAGTTCTTGTAAGGCTAATGAGAGGGTTTTAGCTGTTTTGTCCTTTTTGTCGTTGTATCCGAGCTTAAGGTCCCCTAGAAGGATGCTTTTGGATGTGGTCTTAAGGTTTTCTGCGAGGAGGTGAGTGAGGTTGTCCTGGAAGTCCATTAGTGGGCCAGGGGGGGGCGATATACCAGGTTGATGGTGATGGTAGTGTTGGGGGAGAGTGAGATTTTCATAGCAAGGGAGTCAAGGTTTCCACCCAAGTTGGATGGGATTTGTCTAGCTTCAAGATAATCTTTCATGATAAATGCTACGCCACCTCCTATGGTAGTGAGCGGTCTTGCTTAATGATGGAGTAGCCTTGTGGAATGGCTAAGGTGAGAGCAGGTCCTGAGGCGCTTTGTAACCAGGTCTCAGTAAAAGCGAGGATGCCGAGGTCAAGATTGGTTGTAAGTTCGCTGATTTCAGTGGCGTGTGCAGGGATGGATCTGGCGTTGATCAGGGCACATTGGAGGTGGTGGGATGTATGGGTTGCAGCGAGGGGGTGGTGTTAGATGGTAGGGTAGGGTTTGGGGTGTAGTATCTGGTGTGCGTGCTGTCTGTCCAGATGTATCAGTAGGCAGAGTTGTTTCCTTGGGTGGGTTTGGGGGTGCAAGGGCTGGGGTGCTGGTGTGTCTGGAGCGGAGCCCCAGGAGTTGGTTTCTGGTGTTGGTGGGTCTGGGGTGTGTGTTGGGGGTAGGAGTAGGAAGGGTAGCAGTGGTGTTGCTTTTGGTAAAGAATGAGGGTAGGAAGTAGGTGGGGAGGATGTTGGAGGGAAAGATGTGGGGGGCAGCTGGAATGTAGGTAGATGTAGGGTGTTGTTTCATAGTGGTGATTGGGAGTATCAGTGGAGGGTCAGTTGGTGAGAAGGAGGGGCTGGAGGAGCAGGTAGTATTGGATATCTTCTACATGTTATTGAGGAGTGGTGATGGGGTCATGTGAGGAGGTGGTTGGTGGGTATTAGTAGAGGTATCTGCGTTATGAGGCGAGATAATAGGAGGGGATGACAAGTAGGCAGGTAGATAATCGCACGCTCGCTACGTTGGCGAAATGGCAGTAGGTTAGAGTACTGCATGTTTATGCATGAATTAACAATAGGTCCCTAAATTGCACTATTACAGACTAGCAGCATACAAGTACATGATTGCAGCGTTTGGTGTAATATACGACGTATATGGACACTGTAGAGAACAGCAGTGTGCAGTAGGCATATAGCAACAATGCAGTTTAATAAAAGACGCTGCAGGCAATGGTACTTACAGATAGCAGAGTTTTTAGTATGGCATCATGCCGTCCGCCGTCACGCCCGACATGGACAGGCACAGACAGGCCTGGCCCTTACAGCTAGGCCCTTGATGCGTGGGCCTATTTCCGGCTATCGCCTTCCGGCAATACAACACCACAGGCAACCATATGAGGTGTGAGGGGCACACAAAGCAGTACAGGCTGCCATAGGTGGTGTGGGGCGCACACACAACACCACAGGTGACCAATGGGGGTGGGGGGCACACACAACACTACAGGCGACCATAGGGGTGGGGGGCACACACAACACCACAGGTGACCATAAGGGGGGGTAGGGGGTACACACAACACCACAGGCTACCATAGGGTGTGTGGGGGAGGCACACACAGCAACACAGGCGGCCAAGGCATACTATAATGGATTTACGATATGGCACACTCCAGACAAGGACTCTTTCCACTGGCAAGGAATGTGGAGCACAATACAAACACTTTTATCTTTATTGATTTCGGTTTCTACTTTGAGAAGGCACCCAACCCATCTCACACCCCTCTTAACAAACACCCTGTGTCACAATGGACCATGAACCAGGCCGGTGTGTAATAATCAAATATTTATTTATTTTTTAAATTCAAATGTAAAATCAAACAAATCAAATTTAGGGCAGCAATCAACAGTGTGGTGATAATGTACAGCAAAATGTTATAATACACTTAATTTAACTTTGTGACATCAGATAAATACATTTTGAATGGGAAGCAAGATCACACTGATAGATGGTACTTCTGTTATGCACTCCCCCTGCAACACTTCCCCAAACACCTGCTGACTAAATTCTGTGTGGATGGAAGGGAGTAGCAAGGAGTCCGAAATAAGAGGGAATCAGAATCGGATTCTAAATTTGACCTACCACCACAGGATGGGAGGCCAAAATGAAAAATGAAAACTGTAAAAAGGAGCAAAATGGCATACATGAAGTTCACTGGATACTCAGAGTTCAGTTTACATTAGCGGTCGGATAGATAGGACAGGAATTTGTGTGGCTGTACTGAAGAGGCAAGGAAGCTTACAAGCTACTGGGCAAGGTACTAAAGCAATATGAACACAGGTGAGAAAATCGACTTTGGGAAGGAAAACAATGCAGCAAAAATCACATGTGGCAAAATTGCAATTACTTTTTCTACACAGACTTTAAACAAGCAAAAAGAAAGGAAATCGGTTCTTATGATGGGGAAAAAAGGCACATAACAGATAGGATACTGAAGTGAAAGGGTGACTCTTTATAGGGTGGCAGTATGGGTTTCTCTATATGAAATGAGAATTTGATTTTTTTTTAAGGAAAGCAGTTACACGGGCTAAATCGGTTTTATTAATACGATGACAGGTTCTAATGAGACTATATTTTAGCGGCTAAATTATTGAAGAACGATCGGCACGCAAGGGGGTTAATTTGTAATTTTAACCAGCTTGCTCCACGTACCTCCTTATGGGGGAATTAATGAATTAATCTCAAAAATGGTTCTAAGGACTTGCACAGATGACTGAAATGCTTAGAAAAGAATTACGCTAACAAATATAGACTAGCACAGATTCTTCTAGAGGGTAAACAGGATACTAACACTTTGAGGTACGATTTGGGTTTTTATTGGACTTTAATAGGATTTGTACCAAATACAAGGTATAAAGCAGGGTATGCAGTTTTTGGGTACTGGGGAAGGTGATACTTACAAAATGCAATTGAGATGGGTAATTTGGACAGCTAGCCAAGTCACTGGATAGTGAGGCAAGGATTTGGTCAATGGGCAGCGTCTGGGCTCTCCTTCATGGGAACAGCTGGGCAAAAGGGGTCTGGTCCCTGGATTCTCCTAAACGGGATCAGGGCCTCTCCTCTTTTCTCCCTGGATTAGTGGTTTTACCTGGATCTAGATGGGTGGTTCTGCCTGGATCTGGATAAGGGGTTTGTTTCTGGATCTGGTTCTGGGTAGGTGGTTCTGGATAGGTGGTTCCGGATCAGCTACCTCGGGACCTGCTTCTTGAGTGTTGGAATCTTGCAGGGTGAATTTTGAATGTTGAATCCACTGTGCCTCCCTGCCTATCTCTTAAATAGGCAGAATGACATCAGAGAATTTTACAATGCGGGCAGAAGTAATCTGGACATACCTCTTGACTACGGTAGGCCAGACTATTAATGTCTCCACCTCCCTCCGAGCTGATTGGTTTGAAGGAAGTGACCTCCCCTTAGCTGCATGCATTTTATTACTCCTTTTGTCCCACAAGCCTAATTTTTCACAAAAAGAGTTGTGGAATACAACTTTATATTTACAATAGTCACCATTATACCAATCAGATAGGCAGATCCCATATTTCACAAGGGATATGCTGGTTCAAACGCCAATTTTATGCGATGCTGCTTCACCCTTTGGGCGCGGTTTTCAGGAGAAATAAAACACCTACAATTCTACAATGGTTCCATATATGCATACTGTCATTTAGCATATTTTCCTCAAGTTTCATGTCTGCCCCATTTATGATTCACACCGAAATACAAATTTTCTGTCATTCCAGTTCACCATGGGCTACAAAGACGCAACTAGTCTCATTCTGTGTGTCTAAAAATTCCATGAAAACTGTCATAATATCACATTACTGCTTATTCAGAGTATTGAAAGAAATGTGTTCATGTAAAAAGTTCTCTAAAGTCTATGGATGGGATTTGTCATTGTATGGGCGGTCCTTCAAATCTCCACAGCCAACCTGCCCCCTCTGTGTCAGTCTGAACAACAGGGTTTCCATGGCGCCCTTTGATCCTAGGCAGTTGAAGCTGAGGAGGGGGGTCAAAGGAAATCGCACCTTTTCTAGAAGTGCTAGTAGCCCTTGGGTCCATTGTCCCTTGCTGTAGAAATGCCGGCCAGTCTGACGAGGTTGCGAATTTCCACACCTTGGTCCTATCATATTTATCATATTTATGGCGGGGCTTCCTTTCCCATGGGGGCTGGTACCTTTGAAGTGCCTGCCTAGGCCAAGCTGGTTCTGCTGTTTTCAAATGTTTTCTTTTTTTCTTTTCCCTCTTTCTTTCACAGAAACCAAGGGCCTCATTACACAGTAGGTGGTAAGGGTTTACCGGTACCAGTATTTTACCGGTACCGGTAAATCCTTACCGCCTTACTATGAGGTCCCTTTGCGGGTTGGAGAATTTAACGCCTGCTTTTTGCAGGCATTAAAAACCAACCCGCAAAGGGACCAGTGGAGCTCATTACGGTACCGCAATTCCCATAGAGCCCTATGGGGCGAAAATGGGAATGGGGAAGGGCAATGGTGGAAGGGGGAATTACCGCCCCGCCAACCTTGGAATGGGGCGGTAATTCCCCTTTCCATCAAGGTGGTGCCGGTATTTTACCGGCATGAACCATGGCGCTAATAGCGCCATGGTTCACCGCCTTCCATGTAATGAGGCCCCAAGTCTTTTTGGGAATGAGCATAATATACATTTAAACCAAACCCCATCCCCATGCTGTTCCTGTGCGAGTAATGGCATTGTTTCACATTTAGTTTTCAAAGTGTCATTTCCCTGCTTTGCAAAAGCGGGTTTTACACGTGTTCTTTTTAGCTCATGTTCATTTCACAAAACACAGTTTCTTTGGCATTAATTTTCTGAAATGCTTTTACAGATCATGTCAATTTCTGGGCACAGAAATATGCTTGCACATAGTTTTCTTGGTAGTTGAAACACGGCAAGGGAAAGAATCTTTTCTTTGAAGTTCCTTGCATGTGTTAGTTTGTTGCAAAAGTAAATCCGAGCTATATAGACTTGAACAAGATTCTCTGCTCTTCATGGACTTCATTTGATGAAAATAATGCTGTTCTACAGGGCTTGTCTGATTTCATGGCATTCAGATGCAATACAAAGGCAGGGCTATGTTGAATAAAACAAATTTTGTGCTGTTTAAAATGAAAAGAGGCACCAGTACGATGGCATCTGGAATGTAGGTCATTTTCTGGTGCAGCCTTGAGTTTTTGAAGTGACAGAAGAGAAATGCACAGCCATTCTGAATGTAAGTTCTTCTCTCTGGCCTCACATGAAGAAACAACAAAAGGCAGTCATTCTTGGGGTGTCTGTGTTCAACTCACGCCCCATATGTGCTTAGCAACCAAAAGCATAGCCATTTTTGGACGACTGCTAAAATGCAGTTTTGTGATGCAGGTGATTTCTGTTGGGGCTAGTAAATGTACCCCACAGTACCTGTTGCGGGTTGGTTATACTAAGCAAGAAGGACAGATTGAAAAGCCTGGTCTGATAATACACAGGGGATACATCAAACATGTGGAAGCAAATCAGAGAACAATGCAAAGGCACAGCCGTTATTAGTAGGTTGTGCACGCATTAAGCTAAGGGGACAAAGAAGGCTGGTAACAATGTCGACCCACAGCTCAAGGTCTTAATCGGTAAGAGTGCCACACGAAAACAAAGGGCAACAAAATGTTAGAGAAAGCCGAGGTTTACATTGCAACACACCGCAGGTGGTCCTAATAAGGAGGATTGTGGGTTTGATGCAGTGCAGCACAATATTAGGTTGGTTACATTAGCTATATTCTAGCAAAAGAATAAATGAGGTACAACAAGGTTTTGACTTAGTCACAATCGAGAATTGCAGGAGGAAGAGTCGGCGCAGCGATAGGCTCTGTTGGTCATGGTAGGTGGTTGCAGGTGAAATCATAACAATAACGTGCATGGCAGGGTAAGCTGTTTTGGTGAAGGTAGGTTAGAGCACACAACTGCATCGTGAAGGCGACTGTATGAATGCAGAGGGCAGTCAGCTAGCCTCGAGTCCTGTTACTGTAGTTGTTAAAGGTATGCTTACATAAACAGGCACAGGTAAAGAGCATAATCATGGTGGGAGATAAGTCAGACCTCTGATGTACATGTGATGTTAACGACAAAGCGTAACGTAGCAGCAATGGATGTTACAGTTCGGAGTCACCCACTAGTGATACAAAGTCGATGGGCTGAGACAAAGTTCCTTTAGCTATCTTATTCTACTGTGTAAGTTTTTGGAAGTAAGAATACATATATATTTTTTTCGGTGGCAGTTTGCTGGACGGAAAGGGACATGTGAGCTCGAGAGCCTGCGGGGGTGCAGCTCTTCCCTTGGTCGGACCACATCCGGCATCCAGGCAAAGACAGGTGCAAACAGATCGAATGGCCTTAAAACAGGGGCGTGCAACGGGGGCCGGCTTTGCCTCCCGGCTTGAAACAGGCCTCCCATTTGCAGTGTGCAGGGTCCAATCATGGTGAGGGATGCTGCCAGGTGCCTCAAGCTGGACGGGTAGAGGCAAGCAAGGTGGTGCGTCACTCCGGCGGGCATCTTATCATGTCTCCCGGGCTGGAGAGGGAAATGCAGGTTGGGGGGGAATGCGAGTACCGGAGCGGAAATGGCACAACCATTGTTGTTTGCGGCATGAGTGAACGTACTTCATCCTTTGTTCGCCAAAGAAGGGGAGGTGTGTTATATTGTGTATTATATCTCATCCCCCTGATTGCTGGATGCATGTTGTGTGTGAGTGTGTGTGTGTGTGTGACCCCATGAGAATGTTGGGTGAATGTTAGAATGATTATGCATGAAGAGGCTTCCATAGCCAGGCAGTTGAAGGGAGAGAGCCTGGGTGGTGGGAGCCAGTGAGTCTCTATGGAGCTTACTTGTGATCTTACTTATGTAACTGAATAAAGGATCTTCATACCAGCTTACCTGATCTCCCGAGCATCCTTTCATTATAACATTAATTTTTAGGATGATTGTTTTTGTTATCCACAGTTTCCTCTAGGGGATTCCCCACCACTGCTCTGGCCAGTGATTGCCAGACGTATTGTATGTGTCTGCTAGTTGGCTTTCACTTTCTATAGAAATTTGGATCAAAACCCATGTATTCCATTGTGTAGAACAGAAACGACTTTTCCACACGATCAAATGCTTTTTCAGCGTCTCAGGCTATAATTGCAGCTGTTACCTTTTTTTTAATTTACTTTTTCAATCAGGTGGCATATTCGTCTTGTATTAGCAAAGGTTTGTCTGTTTTTATTAAAACCCGACTGGTCTGGCTCAATCAATTTGTCCAAAATATTTTCAATCCTGGTAAATCATTTTGCATCTATGTTAATTAGGCCAATAGGGTGATAAGATCTACATTGCGTTACATGCTTATTCGGTTTGGGAAACAATACTGCCTTTGCCTCCTCCATGGTGGGGCAATTCTTCCACTTGACTGAATGAAATTGAATACAGAGAGTAGTTTGGGTATCAGTGTCTCCTTGAATGTTTTATAAAAGAGCAGTGGATAACTGCCTGGACTAGGGACTTTGTTCAGTGGCAATTAATTAATAGCTGCTAAGACTTCTTCAGGTGTTATGTCTGTTTCCAGGCCCTCCCTCTCAGCAGCTATAATCTTACAGAGGTGTCATTTTAGTAGGTATGGGCGCTGAGTTTCCAAATCAGGGGATTCTGAGGTATACAGTGATATTCCATAAACATGCACATTATTTCTCGTGTGGAGGTGATTTCCTTTCCCTAAGAGTCTTCATTCTTAATATGATGTAGGCTGCCTCTTTTTTCCTCAATTGTCTCACCAGGAGATGATCAGCTTCATTCGTTGTTGCATGTACAGATTGGCTTTTTCTGACCTTTTCGTATGGAATATTTCCAATTGGCCTTTAATCTTCCTATAGTCTCTCCTCTGGGTATTATTGACATCATTCTCCATTTTAGCCATTTTATCCTTGAGTTGGTCTATTAAGTCTTATTCCATTTGTTTTAATTGGTTGTCCCTCATAGCTTCCTTGACTATCAGTGAGGGTTGCTTTAAAGGCATCCCATACTACTTGCTCCTGGGTATTTGTAGTTGCATTCAGGTCGAAGAATTAATTAATTATATCTCGAATTTCACTGAGAATCACATTATCTTTGAGCAAGTTATCGGGGAATTTCCATCTCCAAAACCCTCCTGCCTCTCTATCCAGGCATACAATGAGCATAAGAGGAGATTGCGATTGCACCAATGTCTATCTTTTCTGCCTTACCCAACAGTGTGGAAGATAACCAAATATAATCAATATAAGAGAACATTCTGCAAATGTACGAGTAAAAGGTGTAACCTTTCTTGTCTCCTCTATAGTGTTCTCCAGCCATCTATCAGTGCTAGGTGTGACATCCTGTTTTCATATTTTTTTGACCGGGAAACCTGGCCATGGTAGATCCTCACCCTCCTGTCGTATCGCAGATCCCAGGTCATATTGATATCCCCCATTAGTATAATGCCCCCTTTATCAAAAAACTCTAACTTTGTTGATTATTGCTCTCAGAAAGCCATCTTGCCCCTTGTTTGGGGCATTTATTGATTCGAAAGTGTAAGAATCTGCCCCCAATCTGAATTTCACAAACACATATCTCCCCACTACTTATTGTTCTATGTCTGTTATATGTAACCCTGCAAGATCTCGGAATGCAATGAGCAAACCCCCCGTCTTCTCCTCTGCATTAGCTTAATATATATATATATATATATATGGGAATCCCTTTAATTTCCATTTATGTTTATCCCTTTTTTGTATGTGCATGTCCTGAAGCACTATGATATCCGTCTTCTGTCTGCTTAGGAAGTGCTCAACTTTCTTCTATTTATATGGGGAATTCAAATCCCTTATACCATGCGTTGGCAATTTTAATGGTGCTCTTTTCTCTTTGTCGTTTTCGCCCCTTTAGTCTGTCCCCTTGTGATGATCAGCTTGTCTAATTCTGCCGCACCCTATCCCTCCACCACATCTCCAACAAACCCAACCCGAGCGGCGAGCAATGGGATTTGAGCCACCTTAACAGTCCAGAGACAAAATGTGCGGGCTCTAAGACCCATGAGTCAGATTCCAAGATATAGAGTACATTATTAAGTCCCCTCCCGGCGCCACCCTTCTAGATTGCTCTATTTCTGATATTCTTCTACAGAAGTTGATGACAGTGCTAATGACTCAGTCTCCTTCATGGGGTCCTGTTCTTAGGGCTTTAATCTGCCCCCTCTGGGTCAACTTCTTTAGTAATAGGAAACGTTGGGCCGCTTGTGCCCTTTTCTTTAGTTCTTTTTTATGCAGGTGTTCTAACTTCACGAGCGGTTCTCCAGATCTTTACTTTGGATTTCTAATCAGTCTTTCTAGCATCTTCCATATTTTTTTAATGGCATTTTCCGTCATGTCGTTTTGTAGTTCTAGAATCACTATGTCACTCTTCACTTCCAGAATGGATTGTTTCAATTTGGCTCTAATACTATTCAACTGTGATTAGATTGTCTCAGTGATAGTCTCACAAAACTCCTGAAAGCATTGTATTAGGTCTTCTTTGGTGATAGTCATCTCTGTAGAGGGGAGTGGTCGTGCAAAAGTCCCACTTCCTTGTGGGGGTGTTGGTTCCATGGACGAGTCAGAGTCTCCTTCTTTCCTCCATAGTTTCTGGAGGTTTCCTTCTTGATTCTTTCTTTAGGCTTGGCCAATGCCGGGGTCTCTTTGCCTTTGTTCATAGACATCTTTGAGAGAAAGCAGCCACGTGTGTCTGTGTTAGGCAGAATCACAGGCAGTACCATTGGGGAACACTACATGCAATTAAGACTACAAATGTCAGTACAATTTCACCTTTGGTGCAAGCCTGTACTACACAGTAATGTGGTAGCAGTGGCTGAGCAGCCAGACTTATCTTAATAGTAAAGTGAGCAGTAGAACAAGTTACACACAGGACCAACAAATACAGTGATTCAAACAAACACTTACTGAAGGTTTCTTGGTAAAAGAATATACATTTATTTACACAGTCAGTTTGAAAACATTACACTAGCAGAGCAGCTCAATATCATATGCTAATATACTACAAATACACAACCAATGGAAGGGGCCCCCGAGGGACCCTCGTATGTGGAAACAAGGCACAATCACCACACACAAACTGATACGCCAGACATGAGGTTGTATTCCCAAAATCTAGGGTTTATTGCAAAGCAAATAGTCTCAGTTGGCCAACTGGTCCCACGCCCTGCGACGTGTGTCTACCAGACCTCGGGGGACGCAAGAGAGAGAAATTCGTACAACAGTTACACATATACAAAACAAGTGTCTAGTAATCAGTAGTGTCACAACCTATACCGCCCCTATTGCATTTCCTTTGAACTAGGCATGGTGATTGACAATGGTGACAAGTATGACACCTTCAAATATTCATTTAGTAACAGTTTGCAGTTTTGTAAACCCACAGACATAAGTCTTTGTTTTAAAGAACACAATGCTTCTGTTTCTGCAAGCAAGCTGTGCGTAGGGAGAGACACATTCCAGGCCTTGCTATCTCCTAGTTTCTATTTGTGTGCTGGGGGTCAACTTGCTCTCCAGGGCTCTACCGGGCTCAGAAAAGGGGGCCACAAAGAAGAGCATAATTCAAGTCATTTAATGCTCGCTCTAGCATTTCTACTGTGCTATCGAGACTAGCTGGCACCTGCTTTACTGATTAGAATGCCTTGCTTCTCACTCTCCAAGGATATGTGAGGGAGGAGACCGGGCATTTCTGTCTGGGTTATTGCGTTATGTTTCAACATGCCTCTCGCGGCCTTGCATTATGCACCAGTGAAGCAGAATAATATTTCAGCAAAGCAGTTTTACATGAAGCAAAAAGGCAACATTTGAGAAAACAAGAAGGAAACAAAATGGTGATTTTGGTCACCTTTAAATGGCCGCACCGTGGTTAAGCTTTTACTACACCTTTCTAATACTAAAACACATGAGGCGGTTGGTCTTCGGCCAACAATGTATATTACCTTACGATCGAGGGGGTTTCTACTCTTTCTGGACTGACTCAATAAGTTACTGAACAAGTTCAGCTCCCCTGAAGTGGGAGCAAAATGGCACTTCAGTTACTTTAAAGAGGGGTAAAAAGACAAGGTTATAAGAATCAACAGCACAAATACTTTCATAGGCAGGGCAAAGGGTTTCAGTTAACTACAACCAGCAATTCAGTTCACAGGCCTGGGCCAAAGTCAATGGTTCAGAGTCTTTGTATAGGATAGCACAGTTCTGGTAGTAAACGGGTATGTCTTTGCCACAGATCTTAGAAGAATTTGGTCAGATGAAAAGTTAGATGTTGGTTTAGTGAAGGAAAAGCCTTCGAAGTTGGGGAATTGTCACAAGCTTTCACTGTGGCCGAAAAGATTTCCGGACTGTGTTTGCACAGTACCTTTAAAGTGAAGAAGAGCTGTAGCTGAGGCAACAAGTTCCAGAAGATCTCGCTGTTCCTAAGCTTCAGTCATGGGGACAAGAAGGAGGACATCAGGAGGTTCCTGCACTGCCCAGGGAAGAGGCTACAAGCTTGGGAAAACGTTGGTTTAAGGTGTGAGTGCCTTAAAGTCCACAAACTGATTTCCTTCCCACTGGTTATCTGGTTTTCAGCACTCTGAAGAAAATTCTACCAGGATGGGAACGGTGTCCAGGTGGCTTGCGAGTTGGTTGTTTCTACCAAACGCAAGGGAAGAAGTTAACCTTGAAGGGCTTCTCTGTGATTGGAGTTTCAGGCAATTCGGACCTGCAGCAGGGCTTCAACGGTCATCCAGGAGTTGCAGTGGTCGACTCTCCTTTCCAAGTTCCAGAGACCTGCTTTTAAACAGTTTTCCCCCATTCATACCCGCCAGGCTGTCAATCACACAGCAGGGTGGCTGGCTTTGCCAGACAGCCAGCCAATCACGCCAGAGTGCATTCAGGTCTCCTAGGAGACAAAGCACTTCCAGTGATGTCACCAGTGTTAAAGAGAAACTGATGCATTCCGAGTCGAAGGTCATGTGACATCACTTCCTGTGCTTTCCAGCACTAACACATCTAAGAATCCCCAAGCAACTAATTAAATATTACAAGGAATGTAACATAGTGCCATCATATGCAAAACATGCTTATCCCAGTTATAAACCCAACAGAATACACAAAATGACAACAAGAAACAGGCACACAAAAAAAAAACGGGGATGCAGGGACATCACACACACAAATACATACAATATATAGATAGACATTTTCACTACCCATAATTCCTTTCACCAAATAAAGCCACTTGTAAAGCAATTGAATTCTCACGTACCATATAAACTATTAAAGGTGTTCAGAGATCTGAACAATTTTCTTCTTGATTTCATTTTTTAAACAAAATGTTCTCAAAGTCTGACAACATCTGCACATCACTCCCCCAGTTTTCTATCTGTGGTTTTTTCCACATTTTCCAACTTCAAGTTCTGTTTTGCCGCTACTAGCAGTACTTTGTCAATCCATTTACTATACTGTTTAGCAATCCTACACCTTCCTCTACTAGACAACAAAAGAGTTTCAAGAGGCATTCTATGAAAGTTTATCGATAATATTATGTCCATTCTATCCAATACATCCCCCAAAAATCCTTTGACCTAGAACAATACCACAACATATGTCTCCTTTGCACAGCCCCACCAAGTGTCACTGTCCATCAAATCCAAACCATGCATGCTCACCGGAGTCCAGAATAAGCGTCCCAAAATGTTCTGATGTGTGAGTCTCCAGTTCAAATCCTGTTTACTTCTGAAACCTGCCCGCAGCATTTGCACCCATTCTTTATGTATAATTTCACATCCCAAATCTTCCTCCCATGCCCCCCTCAATTTATCCCAAAATTAAACAATAAAAAACCCATAGGCATCAAGTTAACATGAGTGGATACCATAGATGGCAACAATGCAACAATAGCACACGCTTTTGGCTCCTTCTCTATTGGCACAGACAACATGTCGAGTCTCTGTAATAAAAGGGATCTGAGATGCCTAAATCTACCTATCTCTCTGTTCCTCAGACCACGTACATGTTGTAATGCCACTAAAGTTATCACAGTACATCTCCTATCTCCAGAAATCCCTTTGAAATCCAACTACGCCCATTTAATGTTTTATTTGCAATCTGGAGACCAGGATTAAGCCAAAGAGAAGCCTTAAAATGTCAATATAAGTTCCTATCAGAGTTAGACAACCACAGGGTAAGCACTTCTCTAGTCACATTGGTAGTGGGTAAGTTGTCATTTATATTCAGCATTTTCTCCATTGAGTTGATGTCATTCAATTTGAATGGATAAAATCTATCCCTTTCAATCGATAACCAAATCGGCTCATGTGTATTCTCGGGTAATACGTAGTGAGACGCTTTCTTTAGTAGGAATCCTCTATGATACTTCTCAAAGTCTGGGTAGCCAAAACCTCCCTCCTGAATACTACGCAGTAGAATTAATTTAGGTATCTTTGGTTTTTTCTTTGAACCCCACAGAAAGTCCTGAAAATACAGATCAATCCTCTTCAGTAACTTTTTTGAGAATCTCAGAGCCAATGATTGCACAATATAAAGTACCTTTGGTAGCAGTGTCATTTAATAGCATTGATCTTGGCCCGAATACCCAAAGTTAATAGTTTCCATTTTCTTACGTCTCTTTTTAATGTCTCTGTTAACCTATTTAAATTGAACTCCACAATTTTCTTCAAATCTCTGATCAAATAACCCCCTAAATATTTTACATGAAATTCTGACTATTTACAATTCCACTCTGCAAAATCCCCTCTTCTGCAGGTCACTGAAAGTGATAAAACATCTGTTTTATCCCAATTAACTTTATGGCCCAAAAGTCTACCCACCATTTTGAATGCATTCTTCCAGGTCACACTACCTCCTTCTTGGTTAGAGAGGATAATCACCATGTTATCCGCATAAGAAAGTACTTTGACTTCCTTTTCCCCCAAACATAAAACCTTTAATTTCTTTTTCTCCTTGAACATAAGCCACCAATGGCTCCAAAGCAATATTGACCAAAAAGGGGAACAGGGGACAACCCTGTCTCATGACTCATGTAAGAGTGAATGAGTCAGATAAATCATTTTTCACCCAAATGCTGGCTGGTGCTCCATTATGTAGACAACTGACTGCCTTTAGAAAATTAACTCCAAAACCCATCTTTTGCAAAGTAAATTTCAAAAATTCCCATTTGCTTTCTCTGTATCCATGAATACCAACAGTGCATCTGTAATTTCATCTTGGCAAAGAACCATCAATCAATATTATCATATCCAAACCTGACCCTCATAAATTTCACCTGAAAAGCATAAATAAAATTCCCAATACACCTATCTAATCTATTTGCCAATATTGTAACAGATATTTGTACAACTACGTTAAGTAATGAAATTGGGCTCTAATTCCCACATTTCTTATGATCACTGCCCTGTTTCAGTATGAACATGATCAAGGCCTCTCGCATAGATGGACATAAACTTCCATCTTGCTGAAAATTGTTAAACAATTCTCTCAAAAAAGTGGCTAAAATTGAATCAAATGACTCTATATGTAAACCATTTAACCCTGGAGATTTCCCAATATTAAGCTGTTCAATTGCCATCAAAACCTCCCCAACTAAAAGCAGTATTAGCCTCTGGTGTCAACATAAGAGTTTCAACAAGTTCAAAACATTCCTCCAAATCAGAACTCGGAGGAAAGGGATCCTCCTTGTACAGCACTTCATAAAAAAAGCAAAAGCACTTACATAGATCAGTACTTTTCACCACCATATGGCCATGTTCATCCTCTACACCCTGGATATATGATTTTCCAGTCATCCCCTTCAACCTGCTGGCCAACAATTTACTGCTTTTATCTCCACATTCCCAATACTTCTGTCTCATAAAGAAAAGGCCTCTTTCCGCCATTGAATTCGTCCTATTAGCTAGGTTTTCCCGAACACAAGTCCTCTTCAGTTGATCTGAGACTTTCCTAGTTTGCACGTATCTCTGTTGCAGGTGGGACAGTTCTGTCTCAAGTCATTTCAGTTCTATTAAATATTTTTTCTCATATTAAAAGTCCTATACCACCACTTTAAAACTATCCCATACCATTATGGCACCTGTTGAACCCATATTTTCTATAAAAACAACTGTAAATGTCTGAATACCTATCACTGTATCTAAATCTTCCAAAATCCCTGCCTTAAGACACCATCTCACAAAAGAAGAACTCAGCCTACCAAGGTCTAAATGAAAATCCACCAGCGCATGATCTGGAATTTCACGTTCCCTAATATCCAAACCAAAAGCCAAACTTTTAACGAGAAATCTCTGCATAAATCTGCAATAATGAAAATTTGGCTTGGATATATGTGGTACTACTGGTCACAAGTACTACTGTAGCAAAGACGGAATTGTTCTCTTCCTTTAGGTCCAATCTCTGCTCTCTTTTTCTTCTTCTCTTTCCCTTCTCTATTATCATCCCCCTATTGTCTTTAATTAATTAATCTCAAAATAGTACTAAGGACTTACACAGATGACTGAAATGCTTAGAAAAGAATTCCACTAACAAACACAGACTAGCACAGATTCTTCTAGGGAAAGAGTAAACAGAGGATACTAACACTTTGGGGTACGATTATGGTTTTTATGTTAATAGGATTTGCACCAAATTCAAGGTAAAGAGCGAGGTATGCAGTTTTTGGGTACTGGGGAAGGTGATACTTACAAAATGCACTTGAGATGGGTAATTTGGACAGCTAGCTAGGTCTCTGGACAGCGAGGCACGGATTTGGTCACTGGGCAGCGTCTGGGCTCTCCTTTATGAGAACAGCTGGGCAAAAGGGGTCTGGACCCTGAATTCTCCTAAAGGGGATCGGTGGCCTCTACTCTTTTCTCCCTGGATTAGTGGGTCTGCCTGGATCTAGATGGGTGGTCCTGCCTGGATCTGGATCAGGGGTTTGTCTCTGGATCTGGTTTTGGATAAGTGGTTCTGGATAGGTGGTTCTGAATCAGGTACCTCTATACCTGCTTCTGGAGTCTTGGAATCTTGCAGGGTGAATTTTGAATGTTGAATCCCCTGTGCCTCCCTGCCTGTCTCTTATATAGGCAGAATGACATCAGAGAATTTTACAATGAGGGCAGAAGTAATCTGGACATACCTCTTGACAAGGATAGGCCAAACTATTAATGTCGCCACCTCCCTCCGAGCTGATTGCATTGAAGGAAGTGACCTCCCCTTAGGTGCATGCATTTTATGACTCCTTTTGTCCCACAAGCCTAATTTTTCACAAAAAGAGTTGTGGAATACAACTTTATATTTACAATAGTCACCATTATACCAATCAGATAGGCAGATCCCATATTTCACAAGGAATATGCCGGTTCAAACACCAATTCTATGCGATGTTGCTTCACCCTTTGGGCACAATGTCGCGGTTTTCAAGAAAAATAAAACACCTACAATTCTACAAATGGTTCCACATATGCATACTATAATTTGGCATATTTTCCCCAAGTTTTATGTCTGCCCCATTTATGATTCACACCAAAATACAATTTTTCTGTCATTCCAGTTCACCATGGGCTACAAAGACACACCTAGTCTAATTCTGTGTGTGTAACAATCCCATGAAAACTGTCATAATATCACATTACTGCTTATTCAGAGTATTGAAAGAAATGTCTTAATGTAAAAAGTTCTCTAAAGTCTATGGATGGGATTTGTCATTGTATGGGCGGTCCTTCAAATCTCCACAGCCAACCTGCCCACTCTGTGTCAGTCTGAACAACAGGGTTTCCATGGCGCCCTTTGATCCTAGGCAGTTGAAGCTGAGGAGGGCGGTCAAAGGAAATCGCACATCTTTGTGGAAGTGCTAGTAGCCCTTGGGTCCATTGTCCCTTGCTGTAGAAATGCCAGCCAGTCTGACAAGGTCGTGAATTTCCACACTTTGGTCCTTTCATATTTGTGGAGATGCTTCCTTTCCCATGGGGGCTGTTACCTTTGAAGTGCCTGCCTAGGCCAAACTGGTTCTGCTGTTTTCAAACGTTTTCTTTTTTTCTTTTTCTCTCTTTCTTTCACAGAAACCAAGTCTTTTTGGAAATGAGTAGAATATACATTTAACCAAACCCGATCCCCACACATATACTACTGTTCCTGTGCGAGTAATGGCATTCTTTCACATTTAGATTTAACCACTAGCAGCACAGATGAATAGAATTCTCTGGAAATATGGTACATTTTCCATCATACCGGTCCTTAAGTTCTACCAGGCCAAGTTATCCCCGTCCTGCTATACGGTCTTGAAGCCAAACCCCAACTTTGGGATACGTCTTGGCAAAAATGGGAAGGTCTTTTGTGGAAGTATGCACTAGGTCTACCAATGAGCCTATCAATGGATAACCTTAGATTCGAACTGGGCCTTAGATCATTAAAATCTCAAGCGAGGTGGAAATTGATGCTACTGCAACACCGTATTACGATGATCCAAGACAATTCACTATATGCAGACATGAGAAAACATCTGGAGGCGGGCAGCTCTCATTATTTGGGTAGGTTAGACCTACTGGTGAAGGAACAGCTAGGGCGTGCGGATATAGACCCAAAACTGCTGAAGGAAAACCCAACAAAGGCTAAAAAAAATGGGAGGAAATGGACTGGATCCAGACACTTGAAAAAATAAGATCAGGGCCCAACCCGAATCCTCTCCAAATGTCAGAAAGAAAATTGGCCTTCCTCAGTAGATATCTAATTAAGTTTCCAGATTGGAGAATAAGGAATACATTTATGAGACTGTGACTGAACATCTTACATACAGGGGAAATCCTAGCGAGAAGTGGTCTGGGGGCCCGCGCCTTGAATTTGTGTCACATTTGTGCCAATCCAGAAAATCAATCTATCAAACAGCTGATGTTGGAGTGTGAGGGCACGAGAAGTTCCAGACAACAGTTCTTCAGCAGATTCATCTCTGACTCAACATACTGGGGGTACGACCATCCGTGGGAAAGTCTGATTGATGGTCAATCCCTACAAAAGACAATTGCAGTAGTTAAGATGCTGGAGGACTGCAAGATACAACTGTAACATTTTTGCTAAAGACTGCTTAAGGGTCTGGACTTCATCATGTTCCCCGTTGAAAATGGTCAATTTCGGTAAACTGACCTCTTCAGGGAGTTTGTTTTTCTCTTTCTACTTATTTCTTGCTTTTGTTCCCTCTCTTCTCTAATTCTCATTGTCTCTTTTTCTAGTGTTTTTTTGAGAACTGCAGGCTGTAAAAAAAACTGACCCATTTTCTTTGGATGCACTTTGTTTTAAGCTTTGGATTTTATCAATATCTTAAATATTTTGTTTGTTTGTGAAAGGTTACATTTGTAACCATATAAAAAACAAAAAAAAAAAAACATTTAGTTTTCAAAGTGTAATTTACCTGCTTTGCAAAACCGGGTTTTACACATGTTCTTTTTAGCTCATGTTCATTTCACAAAACGCGGTTTCTTTGGCATTCATTTTCTGAAATACTTTTACAGATCAGGTCAATTACTGGGCACAGAAATATGCTTGCAAATAGTTTTCTTGGTAGTTGACACATGGCAAGGGAAAGCATCTTTTCTTTGAAGTTCCTTGCGTGTGTTAGTTTGTTGCATAAGTAAATCTGAGCTGTGCAGACTTGAACAAGATACTCTGCTCTTCATGGACTTCATTTAATGAAAATAATGTATTCTACAGGGCTTGTCTGATTTCATGGCATTCAGATGCAATACAAAGGCAGGGCTATGTTGAATAAAACACATTTTGTGCTGTTTAAAATGAAAAGAGGCACCAGTAGGATGCCATCTGGAATGCAGGTAATTTTCTGGTGAAGCCTTGAGTTTTTGAAGTGACAGAAGGGAAATGCAAAGCCATTCTGAATTGAAGTTATTCTGTCTGGCCTCACATGAAGAAACAACAAAAGGCAGCCATTCTTAGGGTGGCTGTGTTCAACTCACGGCCCATTTGTGCTTAGCAAAGAAAAGCACAGCCATTTTTGGACGACTGCTAAAATATGGTTTTGTGATGCATGTGATTTCCTTTGGGGCTGGTAAATGTACCCCACAGTACCTGTTGCGGGTTGGTTTTAGTAAGCAAGTAGGACAGATTGGAAAAGCCTGGTCTGATAATACACAGGGGATACATCAAAAATGTGGAAGCGAATCAGAGAACAATGTAAAGGGACAGGCATTATTAGTAGGTTGTGCACGCATTAAGCTAAGGGGACAAAGAAAGCTGGTAACAATGTCGACCCACAGCTCAAGGTCTTAATCGGTAAGAGTGCTGCACGAAAACAAAGGGCAACAAAATGTTAGAAAGCCGAGGTTTACATCGCAACACACCGCAGGTGGTCCTAATAAGGACGATTGTGGTTTTGATGCAGTGCAGCACAATATTAGGTTGGTTACATTAGCTATATTCTAGCAAAAAAATTGATGAGATACAGCAAGGTTTTGACTTAGTCACAATCGAGGAATGCAGTAGGCAGAGTCAGCGCAGCGATAGGCTGTGTTGGTCACAGTAGGTGGTTGCAGGTGAAATCAAAACAATAACATGCATGGCAGGGAAAGCTGTTTTTGTGAAGGTAGGTTAGAGCACACAAGTGCGTCGTGAAGGCGACCGTAGGAATGCAGAGGGCAGTCAGCTAGCCTCAAGTCCTGTTACTGTAGTTGTTAAAGGTATGCTTACGTAAACAGGCATAGGTTAAGAGCATAATCATGGTGGGAGATAAGTCAGACCTATGATGTACATACGATCTTAACGACAAAGCGTAATGTAGCAGCAATGGATGTTACAGTTCGGAGTCACCCACTAGTGATACAAAGTCGATGGGCTGAGACAAAGTTCCTTTAGCTATCGGGTATTATTGACATCATTCTCCATTTTAGCCATTATATCCTTGAGTTGGTCTATTTAGTCTAATTCCATTTGTTTTAATTGCTTGTCCCTCATAGCTTCCTTGACTATTAGTTCCCCTCTGAGGGTTGTTTAAAGGCATCCCATACTAATTGCTCCTGGGTATTTGTAGTTGCATTCAGGTCGAAGAATACATTAATTTTATCTCGAAATTCACTGAGAATCACATTATCTTTGAGCAAGTTATCAGGGAATTTCCATCTCCAGAGCCCTCCTGCCTCTCTATCCAGGCGTACAGTGAGCATAAAAGGAGATAGCGATCACACCAATGTCTATCTTTTCTGCCTTATCCAGCAGTGTGGAAGATAACCAAATATAATCAATATGGGAGAACATTCTGTAAATGTGCGAGTAAAAGGTGTAACCTTCCTCATCACCCTGTAGTGTTCTCCAGCCATCTATCAGTGCTAGGTGTGACATCCTGTTTTGATATTTTTTTGACAGGGAAACCTGGCCATGGTAGATCCTCACCCTCCTATCATATTGCAGATCCCAGGCCACATTGAGATCCCCCATTAGTATAATGCCCCCTTTAGCAAAAAACTCTAACTTTGTAATTAATGCTCTCAGAAAGCCATCTTGCCCCTTTTTTGGGGCATTTATTGATGCCAAAGTGTAAGAATCCGCCCCCAATCTGAATTTCACAAACACATACTCCCCCCTCCACTTCTTGTTCTATGTCTGTTATATGTAACCCTGCAAGATCTCTGAATGCAATGAGCGAACCCCCCGTCTTCCCCTGTGCATTAGCTTGATATATATATGTGGGAATCCCTTTAATTTCTGTTTATGTTTATCCCTTTTTTTTGTATGTGCATCTCCTGAAGCACTGTGATATCTGTCCTCTGTCTGCTTAGGAAGTGCTCGACTTTCTTCTATATATACGGGGGATTCAAACCCCTCATACCATACGTTGGCAATTTTAATGGTGCTCTTTTTTCTTTGTCGTTTTTGCCCCCTTTTTTCTGTCCCCTTGTGATGATAAGCTTGTCTTATTCTGCCACACCCTATCCCTCCACCCTATCCCCAACAAACCCAACCCTATTGGTCTCTAGATTGACTCAAACTTCCTAATGTACCCCAGAGCTGCAAGCAATGGGATTTGAGCCACCTTAACAGTCCAGAGACAAACTGTGCGGGTGGTCTAAGACCCATGAGTCAGATTCCTAGATATAGAGTACATTATTAAGTCCCCTCCTGGAGCCACCCTTCTAGATTGCTCTATTTTTAATATTCTTCTAGAGAAGTTGATGACCGTGCTAATGACTCCTTCTCCTTCGTGGGGGCCTGTTCTTGGGGCTTTAATCTGCCCCCTCTGGGTCAACTTCTTTAGTAATAGGAAACGTTGGGCCGCTCATGCCCTTTTCATTATTCCTTTTTTATGCAAATGCTCTAACTTCGCGAGCGGTTCTCCAGATGTTCACTTTGGATTTCTAATCAGTCTTTCTAGCATCTTCTGGATTTTTTGCATGGCATTTTCCGTCATGTCGTTTTGTACTTCTAGAATCACTATGTCACTCTTCACTTCCTGAATGGATTGTTTCAATTCGGCTCTAATACTATTCAACTGCGATTCGATTGTCTCAGTGATAGTCTCACAAAACTCCTGAAAGCATTGTATTAGGTCTTCTTAGGTGATAGTTGTCTCTGTAGAGCGGAGTGGTCGTGCAAAAGTCCTATTTCTTTGTGGGGGCGTTGACTCCATGGATAAGTCAGAGTCTCCTTCTTTCCTCCATAGTTTCTGGAGATTTCCTTCTTGATTCTTTTTTTAGGCTTGGCCAATGCCGGGTTTCTCTTTGCCTTTGTTACTAGACATCTTTGAGAGACCGCAACACGTGTGTCTGTGTTAGGCAGAATCACATGCAGTACCCTTGGGGAACACTACATGCAATTAAGACTACAAGTGTCAGTACCACTCACCTTTGGTACAAGCCTGTACTACACAATAATGTGGTAGCAGTGGTTGAGCAGCCAGACTTATCTCAAGAGTAAAGTGAGCAGTAGAACAAGTTACCCAAAGGACCAACAAATACAGTGATTCAAGCAGACACTTACTGAAGGTTTCTTGGTAAAAGAATATACATTTATTTACACAGTCAGTTTGAAAACATTACACTAGCAAGAGCAGCTCAATATCATATACTAATATACTACAAATACACAACCAATAAGTTACTGAACAAGTTCAGCTTCCCTGAAGTGGGAGCGAAATGGCACATCAGTTACTTAAAAAGGGGTCAAAAGACAATGTTATAAGAATCAACAGCACAAATACTTTCATAGGCAGGGCAAAGGGTTTCAGTTAACTACAACCAGCAATTCAGTTCATAGGCCTGGGCCAAAGTCAATGGTTCAGCATCTTTGTATAGGATAGCACACAGTTCTGGTAGTAAACGGCCAAGTCTTTGCCACAGATCTTAGAAGAATTTAGTCAGACGAAAAGTTAGATGTTGGTTTAGGGAAGGACAAGCCTTCAAAGTTGGGAAAGTTTCACAAACTTTCACAGTGGCCAATAAGATTTCGGGTCCGCGTTTGCACAGTACCTTTAAAGTGAAGAAGAGCTGTAGCTGAGGCAATTGTTCCTGGCAGTTCAAAGAGATCTCGCTGTTCCTGAGCTTCAGTCATGGGGACAAGAAGGAGGACATCGGGAGGTTCCTGCACTGCCCAGAGAAGAGGCCACAAGCTTGGCAAAACATCGGTTTAAGGTGTGAGTGCCTTAAAGTCCACTAACTGGTTTCCTTCCCACTGGCTATCCGGTTTTCAAAAGTACTATGAAGAAAATTCGACCAGGATGGGGACGGTGTCCAGGTGGCTTGTGAGTTGGTTGTTCCTACCAAGGGAAGAAGTTAACCTTGAAGTGCTTCTCTGTCGATGGAGTTTCAGGCAATTCGAACCTGCAGCAGGGCTTCAACGGTCGTCCAGGAGTTGCAGTGGTCGACTCTTCTTTCCAAGTCCCAAAGACCACTTTTAAACAGTTTTCCCCCATTAATTCCAGCCTGCCTGTCAATCACACAGCAGGGTGGCTGTCCTTGCCGGACAGCCAGCCGGCCAATCATGCCAGAGTCCATTCAGGTCTCCTAGGAGACTAAGCACAGGGAGTTTCGGGCACCTCCCTCACATCCTGTCCACCCCAAACACTAAGGCGCCAGAGGAGGGCTTCAGCACTGAAGCCTGCCAAAGGCCAACAAGCAAAGGGACCAAACCTGATTTGGCGTGCAGAGTTAAACACAAGAAGGACCTTTCCAAAAAGAAATGGCAAAAAAAGTTGACCGGAGTCTGTTTTTACAGATAGGTCTTGGGCGTCATATTGAAAAACATGGCTGACCCGATTTTTAGCTACCGTGGTTAGCGGTAGGGAAAAGTCATGGTAGTTTGATCTAAACCACTGCCATCAGCCATTTCAAGCAGGAAAGGGTAACATTTGACTGTTACATGAGTGTTTTGACTCAGGGGGTTCTAGGCAACCCCTCCTGCACTCTTATAGGAAGATATTGTGTGCTGGGTCTGTAAATTTAAAGAGACTAGTAAAGTCAATGTAACTTGACATGAATCTGGGAGACAGTAGTCAGTCCCAGAGAAGGTATTAAAACCTTGGGAAGTCTGAAAGCCATCCCTGTGCCACTGCACTGAAGGTGCTGTGTGACACACAGAAAAAGATGATGCCTATGGAGCTGTTTTAAAACTCCATAACCAAAGAACACAAAAGTAAAAAACATTGAAAATGAAAGGTTGAAAGGCCCAAAATATAGCAAAAGAGCTGGAGGGCTCTAAGGTAGAGGGAATTTAGCACTTGTGTGAGAAATCTCCCTAACAGTCTGCTGTCCCGCAAAGTAGTGTTAGACTGCGCCTCCCCTGCCATTTCCAATCCACTAAGTCAGTGGGTTTAGCTCTTCTTCCTCCCCCTGTGGGTCCAGGAATGGATATGCCGGCACATGGCTGGTATTCCTTATCCCCTTGTTGGGGACAAAGCTCTTCTCAGACAGCGAAAGTATTTTTGAGTAAATCCCTGTCTGTTATTTGCCACTGTTAGGGATCCCCTTGGTGCCCATAGTTTGTTGATCCAAAGCCACACTTGGTGCTGGAACTGCCTCTTGGCCCAGTACAATGCTCACAACCCATAATTCTTATCACCAACTAAAGCCACTTGTAGAGCAATTGAATTCTCACGTACCATATAAACTATTAAAGGTGTTCAGAGATCTGAATAATTTTCTTCTTGATTTCATTTTCGAAACAAAATGTTCTCAAAGTCTGGCAGCATCTGCACATCACTCCCCCAGTTTTCTATCTGTGTTTTTTTCCTCATTTTCCAACTTCAAGTTCTGTTTTGCCGCTACTAGCAGTACTTTGTCAATCCATCTACTGTTTAGCAATCCTACACCTTCCTCTACTAGACAACAAAAGAGTTTCAAGAGGCATTCTATTAAAGTTTATCGATAATATTGTGTCCATTCTGTCCAATACATCCTTTGACCTAGAACAACTCCACAACATATGTCTCCTCTGCTCAGCCCCACCAAGTGTCACTGTCCATCAAATCCAAACCATGCATGCTCATCGGAGTCCAGAATAAGCGTCCCAAAATGTTCTGATGTGTGAGTCTCCAGTTCAAATCCCGTTTACTTCTGAAACCTGCCCGCAGCATTTGCACCCACTCTTTTTGTATAATTTGTATGTATAATTTCACATCCCAAATCTTCCTCCCATGCCCCCCTCAAGATTCAACAATAAAAAACCCATAGGCATCAAGCTAACATGCGTGGATACCATACATGGCAACGATGCAACGATAGCACACGCTTTTGGCACAGACAACATGTTGAGTCTCTGTAATAAAAGGGATATGAGATGCCTAAATCTACCTATGTCTCTGTTCCTCAGACCATGCACATGTTGTAATCTCACTAAAATTATCACTTGCCTATCCCGCAATACATCTCCTATCTCCAGAAATCCCTTTGAAATCCAACTACGCCCATTTAATGTTTTATTTGCAATCTGGAGACCAGGATTAAGCCAAAGAGACGCCTTCAAATGTAACTATAGATTCCTATCATAGTTAGACAACCACAGGGTAAGCACTTCTCTAGTCACATTGGTAGTGGGTAATTTGTCATTTATTCAGCATTTTCTCCATTGAGTTGATGTCATTTAATTTGAGTGGATAAAATCTATCCCTTTCAATCGATAACCAAATCGGCTTATGTGTATTCTCGGGTAATACGTAGTGAGACGCTTTCTTCAGTAGGAATCCTCTGATACTTCTCAAGGTCTGGGTAGCCAAAACCTCCCTCCTGAATACTACGCAGTTGAATTCATTTAGGTATCTTTGGGTTTTTCTTTGAATCCCACAGAAAGTCCTGAAAAATCCGATCAATCCTCTTCAGTAACTTTTTTTAGAACCTCCGAGCCAATGATTGCATAATATAAAGTACCTTTGGTAGCATAGTCATTTTAATAGCATTGATCTTTGCCCAAATACCCAAAGCTAATAGTTTCCATTTTCATACGTCTATTTTTAATGTCTCTGTTAACCTATTTAAATTGAACTCCACAATTTTCTTCAAATCTCTGATCAAATAACCCCCAAAATAATTTACATGAGATTCTGACTATTTACAATTCCTCTCTGCAAAATCCCCTCTTCTGCAGGTCACTGAAAGTGCAGAAACCTCTGTTTTATCCCAATTAACTTTGTGGCCCGAAAGTCTACCTACCCTTTTGAATGCATTTTTCCAGGTCACACTACCTCCTTCTGGGTTAGAGAGGATAATCACCATGTTATCCTCATAAGAAAGTGCTTTGACTTCCTTTTACCCCGAACATAAGACAGCTAATTTCTTGTGCCCCTGGAATATAAGCCACCAATGGCTCCAAAGCAATATTGAATAAAAAGGGTGACAGGGCACAGCCCTGCCTCATGCCTCGTGTAAGAGTAAATAAGTCAGATTATTCATTGTTCACCCACATTTTGGCTGTCGCTCCATTATGCAGACAATTGACGGCCTTTAGAAAATTACCTCCAAAACCCATCTTTTGCATAGTAAATTTCAAAAATTCCCAATTGACTCTGTTGAATGCCTTCTCTACATTCATGATTACCAACACTGTAATTTCATCTTGGCAAAGACCCTGTCGTGATATGGGCAAAATCTTCCTCGGGGCCAGCCCTTTGAGAGCAAAAATACCCAATTCAGCCCAAAATACAGGTTCTATAGTGCTGAGCAGTGATCTCATGCTAGTGACAAATGACACTTTCAAAGTTTTAGCATATTTATTCTAAGCAGTGAATTTCATATACATTTGGGATTCAAGTTAGAGAATATTACAAAGCATAAACCTTAGAGCAATGCAAAATATAGTGAAGCATGGAACTTAGATAAACATAGAGAAACATAGAGAAATATAGAGAAACACAGTCTTACGTCCCTTTAATCAGCACTGGGAGACCTTGGCTTTTTCATAAGCTAGCTCTAAACAAGCCCCGCTCAGAGAAACAATGCTGAAGGACACCGTCAGAGCCAATTCCGGGCACTTGTTTCTGCACGAATCAAGTCCACAGGACGATCTCCCACCGAGTCATGTGTGCATGGATATTTTATAATCTCGTGCTGCCCGTCCATGACGCACAGTTCTAGAACTTTCCCTGTGCAAAATATAGGCTGGCTCATGGAAAAAACCCAGCTCTGTTAATTTCCACCACTCCGTCTGAGCCCCTCCCTGGCTCCCATCTGCGAAGGCTGAGGAATGTCTTATCAGTGCCTTCCCAGAGAAAAGGAAGATTAGCTTTGGAGCCAGGGCTACCGTTAGTGAGGCTGAATATTCTAAGGGAAGCAGGGATGTATTAACCCCATCTGCAAGCTCTAAAAGGCATGCACTCATAGCTTAGTGTTTATAGCGCTTAAGACTGGCTATCTAAGCGCTATATAGGTGCCATGATGTTCCAAACACTCCAAAAATACCTATTAGCTACAGAGCTAGGGGCCCTCTCCCTGCCTGTCTATCAACAATGCATAATGTGACCTATTTCATACTAGGCCTGCATATTCCTTGTAGCTCACTACTGCATAATGGAAGTGCTACAACAGACTACTGTCAGCATTTTTAGCACATACTTTGAATACACTATTGGCTTTCAGCGGCTAATGCTGTCATCTAAAGCCCTGATTGGCAAGGTTGCAATTTCGTGTATCACTACATTCCACCCCTATTCAACGTTTGTGCGACAAATGCTGACTAATACCTATCAATATAGTATTTAGTGCAGTGATAAAGACCTTGGGGCTTTGCAAGAGGTTTAAGCAAACTATCTTCTAGCGGTTAGTTAGCGTGGCATGCAAAGTAAAACACTACCTAAACAAAAATGTACACAAAGTGAACAGTGACATATACCCTTGCCAAAACCTGGCCTACACAAAAATACCTACACAAAGTGAACATGGACATTTACTCTAGCCAAAACCTGGCCTACACAAAAATACCTAAATCAATTTTGTATAACTGATTGTCAGTTAAAAAGCAGCATGCAGTTAAAATGTCAAGGCAATCCAGTGTAGTCTAATCTACAATGCACTATTGCATTTATGTATGGTTACCAATTCTAAAACCTGGCAGCCTTTCACTCTAAGGGCCTACCCTCCCCCTGATCCCAGGGCATTCAAGCGTGACTGTGGGCTGTGTGACTAGACACTTCCCCCAGGTAGGTGGAACCCAACCAGAAACCATCTAATTTCGTGAACAAGGTGAACCCATGGGCACCAGGTTATCTAAATAAAAACAATTCTACTAATTTACATCAAAGCATGGCATGTGTTATTCATGCAATCAAAAGCAAGCAATTCAATCCATATGTATGCTGGTAACTGTAGCTCTGCGTGCCAGTGTGTGGAGGATGGTCGCCCCCACCCAGTAAAAAGCCAACACCTGCTGATTTAACAATGTTTGCCATACAATGCATCGTGTGTATTTAGCAGTCTTGTTGACCTGCCCTATGGCAGACAAAAATGTCTTCATACCTAAAATTCTGCCATCTTCAGTGGTTGTCAATACTTGTAGCAGTGTTGGGCGTATCAATGGGCCCCACTAGGCCAGAGGTTCTATAGCAGAGCTGGCATCAGAACCCATAGTGGCTAGCTTATTGTGCACAGTTTCTATGTCACAAGCATATAAAGCTCCTGCAATTAATGAATCTAGCTCCCTAGCTACGCACACTCTAGTGATGGGCCATAGAAATTGACTCCATTTGTAGCAGCTTGGTAGTACTAAGGAAACATTGCCTCATGATAAACCTATGTCTAAGTGTATCACTGTAATAATGGAGGTGTGCATTACCAGCCTACAATTTACATGTTGCCTTACTACTGGAAAATCTAACACGTTCACAGTGTCTACCTATTGTGACTTGGAGAATACCCTTCTTCAAGTGGGATATCTACCATATACAATATTAGTTTTAGCCACAAACACCATACTACTATCCGGCAGTGGCTGTTTCATCACACCATTGTGTAAAATGCATTTAGTCAAGTTATAGTCCATAAAATCTTGGCGAGAACACTCGCTGCAGTTCTTGGTCAGAAAAACATCACATTAAACAAATTAAACAAATCGTATCCATTCAGTGACAAAAGATGCCCGATAATGTGCCAGGCCAGTACGCTAGCAATTCCATGTGGATACTCATTTGTAGCGCTTTTCCAAAGAATTATTCCAAATGTCTACAATCAAAAGGTGACTCTTTGCATTAGTGTGCTGGAGACAGCTGTCCCCACAAAAACATGAAACTGGTTGGTTTAACAAAAACCGTGTCACACTCTGTGTCATAAAATCAAACATCAAGTCAGTCATGGTTTCATTTACCTGCCTTAAGCTGGCTGTAAAAGTATCCAATGTTTCAAAGATTACCATTTCAAATTATAGCTCACACACTTGGCAGCATTACTTCAATTAAGAATTTTAACCTACGCACAGGTAACTTTGATGTGCGCACTCATCTTATCTCAAAATAAATTACACTCCTGCTTGCATAATCCTGCTGCCCCAACAATTCATAAATCATTCTCCTGCCTACGTGTAACGTAGAAGTTTTTTTTTTTTCAAAGCAAAACATCTCTGGTTAAAGCAATTCAGTTGGAAGAGTAAAACCATTTCGTTTTTTCAGATTCATCTTAACAGTGCATTTAAAAACCATTTTTCAATGTGTTAGCATTCAATTGCTGTGTCACACAGCTGTTTGTGGTGCATGATGTTACAGTCCACAACTCATTGTCCATAGTCCTTTAAACAAGAAAGGGCAAGCCATGTCAATTAAGTTATTTCCAGCAACTGAATCATTTCAATGTGTAGCATCAAATATTTGATAATTAGCCAAGTCTGCACCGTGCCAGTTCATCAAAAGTTATTACTCTGTTGGACACTTTTCGCAGGTTGCAGCATTGAGTGCGGTGCAGGGCACGTTTAAAGTTGAAATAGCATGTCGCAGTGGCTCGCTTTCTCTGAGAATGCGTCTGTTTCCTTGATCAGTGTCACCCGGCATTTGCACACGTCTACCCCCCAATCTATTTCTTGGTTATTTGCCTAGGCAAAATACAAACAGAAATGTTAGGATTTCATCAAAACTTCAATATCAGCGTTATCCACCCCTTCCCATAATACCACCCCCATCTTCAAAAAGTCTCATCAGGTAACTACACACTTTGTCATTGCTACTGCAATTATTTATCACCCTTCTGCATGTTTCTGGGGGCTTATTTACACTCAACCATACGGGGTGTAACTGCCTAATCACAAACTCATTTGTGCAATGCGATCATAGTTGGTCAATGGTACCTCAGACTGATCTGTGCTTTTACAAAGCCATATAATAAGTACCCAGGTCGCACAATGCTTTTCTTTTTTCACCAAAGCGATCACCAATGCCAGGCGCCAACTTGCTTCCAGTGTCTCATGATCTTGATTTAGTTTGCCCTGCTGGCATCACTCCATTTTTCAAAGGTAAAGTCTTTCAGTCCAATACCGCCTACAGTTGTACAAGCAGCAGCTTTGTTTATTCTTCTCCATACAGGCAGTGTCTTTCAAGCCTCTGGTTTTTTCACTTGTCATTTTTTCAAAGGGGGTTTGCTGTTTCTTGGACTACCCCTTTGAGTGCAACAGTCTAAGTCAGTTTCTTTTGTTGCTTCAACAAATCATTCATTCTTGCACTAAGCCATGAGGCTTCTGGATCATGGCTAATGTGCAGTGTTCATGTTATACTTCAAAGCCCCGCTCTGCATGTTGTCTCTTGCAAAACGGCTAAGCACTTTTGTCAGTTTTGCTTCCATCTGGAATGCCATAATGTCTTTGTCAGTTACTCCATCCCTGGCAATGTAGCTTGCAGTTTGCCAGATGTGTATTTTCTCTTCTCAAAGCGCCTAGAGGTTTCTTCTCCAGTGCACAGCGCTTTACTTCAGTTCACATCACATGGTGCATGGGAATGCAGCTTGCACAGCAATAGCGTTTCACTTCACATCACATCACATCACATTGGAATGCGGTTTGCACAGTAATGTCTGTTGGAATGGGCAGCTGTCTTTTCTTGGCCCATTCACAGATGCATAGGTAAATGTTCAGATGTGATGTGCCCGTCTGCCATCCTGCATGCCTTTGTATCCCTACCACAGTGTTACTGGGAAAATTCTTTACTTCTGAACAGCTCTCTGTCTTTGCACCCCCTTCCTCAGGAATGCAGGCATTGTTTATCTTTCGTGTGCACCTGGCAGCGCCATGAGCACGCAGCAAGCTTATCTCTTTGCCTATAACTCTTACACTGTGGCGGCTTCAATGGAAAGGCACTCGTTTCAGACAGTTCATCCAGATTAACTCTTTCTTGAAGTGCAGTATTCTGCTTTTGTTTGCCTTCGCGCACCTCGCCCAAGACAGCTTCAAGGCACAAGCTCTGCACACACAGCAAGACTCTTATTTTCAAAAGAGGCACTTTCCTTGTCATCAAATTCTACTCCATGTAATTTTGCAAAATGTCAAAGCGTCTTTTTGCCTGTTTTAAACTGATTAATGTCCCATTTAAAAGCATACGTTTTTTTTTCTTTTTCTTCCTCGTAACCTTGTAGTTTAGCTTCACAATTTCACTCCAATTTACAGTGCGATTTTTCAAATGAACCCACAACCCACTAAATCTTTGTGCTATCTTATCACACACAGATTTTTCATTCTGTTGTACCATTGCCAAAATATAACCACTTATTTCAGTGCATTTAAAAAAAATAAAAAATGCCATATTTAGTGCAACTCTCTGCACTGTTTTCCTGCATAAGCAACCCACACTCTATATTGCTTGTGGGCTGTTTAATGTGTCAACAACATTTTTCACCATGTACCACAGTCAACAGGTCACTATTTATAAATCATACATAACTTATAAGGCAACAGCACAAATCCATGGCATAGCATGGGAACAGTTAAAAATACTCCAGGGGCAATTTAGAAAAATATAAATTGTTTTTCCCCCCAAACCATTGCAAACTGATTCTGCAAATTCAAATCAATACACAAAAATCGAAAATCCAAATAACATTCACTCACTTTCTTTTTAAGTGAGTCTCTCACCCATTATAAGCATGGCACAGCTTAAAATGCAATATAACCATTTTAGTGTGTTTCCTTTAAAACAGAATTCGCCACCACTAGCACATGGAATGTACAGTTGCCAAAAGAAAAAAAAAACAAACCCTTTAGGCTCTCAGCACAGATGTTACTCATTCTCCTAAGCATGGCATTATTCCCCTCATTATTTTTCAGGAATGCCAACACTTCAAAAGCATACATCAAAAAAGCGAACCTTCGCCTCCGAACATTACAGCCCCCACTCGCTAGCACACTGGGGCTGAGTCAATGGTTAAATCACTATTCACAATTTGCATGTCAAATCCTTGCAATTATTTTTCCCTGCCCTCATGACAGAATAGAGATGAGAACTCCGTCTCACTATGCATTTCAAATTACAACTTTAAACTGGGGAAACCGCATGATAAAATTCTTTTCTAATTGAGCATACATCTTTCTTGACCATTCATCGGAGCGCTTTAAACAAAGCCATTTCCCGCTTGTTTATCGCCTTGTACTCCCTGGCTCCATCCCAAGCAATAAGTCAGTCACGACTGATTTACTGAAGGGAGTCTTAACCACACAAGCTATCGGCCACGGCAAGCCGACACAACATTGCTGCCTTTTGAAGTCTCAGAGCTGCAGTGAGACCACCAAGGAAATGCGACAGCCTGCTCGCCACTCTACACTGTGTTCTCTCACACAATTTGTCATGTCACAGCACGGCACTGCTCTTCACAAATCCCACAAAGCTGCCACCAAATGTCGTGATATGGGCAAAATCTTCCTCGGGGCCAGCCCTTTGAGAGCAAAAATACCCAATTCAGCCCAAAATACAGGTTCTATAGTGCTGAGCAGTGATCTCATGCTAGTGACAAATGACACGTGGAAAGGGTTTTTTTGCTCCCGGTTATCTTGGTTGTAAAGATTAGAAATGATATCCATAACACTTTGGTTAGTACAAAGTGATTCGTTTATTTGCGGTCAGCCGACACGTGTTTCGACCCGTACGGTCTTTCTCAAGGCTAGTCTGTTTGTTGATTACCCTCAGTGGGGTTTTGTTCAATTTGGAACCGTCCTTACGGCAGTCCTGGCTCCTATTGGGCCCTTTGTATTCTGTCTGCGTTCCAGGGCAGCGGTCTGCTCCTTTACCTGCCCTGGAACGCAGACAGAATACAAAGGGCCCAATAGGAGCCAGGACTGCCGTAAGGACGGTTCCAAATTGAACAAAACCCCACTGAGGGTAATCAACAAACAGACTAGCCTTGAGAAAGACCGTACGGGTCGAAACACGTGTCGGCTGACCGCAAATAAACGAATCACTTTGTACTAACCAAAGTGTTATGGATATCATTTCTAATCTTTACAACCAAGATAACCGGGAGCAAAAAAACCCTTTCCACGTACCAAATTGGGGCTCAGGCTTAACCCCAAATCAGCTCCTGTGATCTGGCTTAACTCACAATCTAAATATAACTGTTGCACAGCACAGGCAGGTTCCATTCCTAGAAGCCTCAACCCACAGTATAGTGACAAATGACACTTTCAAAGTTTTAGCATATTTATTCTAAGCAGTGAATTTCATATACATTTGGGATTCAAGTTAGAGAATATTACAAAGCATAAACCTTAGAGCAATGCAAAATATAGTGAAGCATGGAACTTAGATAAACATAGAGAAACATAGAGAAATATAGAGAAACACAGTCTTACGTCCCTTTAATCAGCACTGGGAGACCTTGGCTTTTTCATAAGCTAGCTCTAAACAAGCCCCGCTCAGAGAAACAATGCTGAAGGACACCGTCAGAGCCAATTCCGGGCACTTGTTTCTGCACGAATCAAGTCCACAGGACGATCTCCCACCGAGTCATGTGTGCATGGATATTTTATAATCTCGTGCTGCCCGTCCATGACGCACAGTTCTAGAACTTTCCCTGTGCAAAATATAGGCTGGCTCATGGAAAAAACCCAGCTCTGTTAATTTCCACCACTCCGTCTGAGCCCCTCCCTGGCTCCCATCTGCGAAGGCTGAGGAATGTCTTATCAGTGCCTTCCCAGAGAAAAGGAAGATTAGCTTTGGAGCCAGGGCTACCGTTAGTGAGGCTGAATATTCTAAGGGAAGCAGGGATGTATTAACCCCATCTGCAAGCTCTAAAAGGCATGCACTCATAGCTTAGTGTTTATAGCGCTTAAGACTGGCTATCTAAGCGCTATATAGGTGCCATGATGTTCCAAACACTCCAAAAATACCTATTAGCTACAGAGCTAGGGGCCCTCTCCCTGCCTGTCTATCAACAATGCATAATGTGACCTATTTCATACTAGGCCTGCATATTCCTTGTAGCTCACTACTGCATAATGGAAGTGCTACAACAGACTACTGTCAGCATTTTTAGCACATACTTTGAATACACTATTGGCTTTCAGCGGCTAATGCTGTCATCTAAAGCCCTGATTGGCAAGGTTGCAATTTCGTGTATCACTACAGACCCATCAATCAATCTTATCATATCCAAACCTGCCCCTCATAAATCTGACCTGAGAAGCATAAATTAAATTCCCAATACACATAGCTAATCTATTTGCCAATATTGTAACAAATATTTGTACAACTACGGTAAGTAATTAAATTGGTCTCTAGTTCCCACATTTCTTATGATCTCTGCCCTGTTTCAGAATCAATGTGATCAAGGACTCTCTCATAGATGGACATAAACTTCCATCTTGCACAAAATTCTTAAACAGTTCACTCAAAAAGGTGGCCAAAATTGAGCTAAATTACTCTATATGTAAACAATTGAACCATGGAGATTTCCCAATATTAAGCTGTTCAATTGCCATCAAAACCTCCCCAACTTCTATTTGAGCATCCAAAGCAGTATTATCCTCTGGTGTCAACATAAGAGTTTCAACAAGTTCAAAAAATTCCTCCAAATCACAACTCAGAGGAAAGGCATCCTCCTTGTACAGCAGTTCATAAAAAGAGCAAACGCACTTACATAGATCACTACTTTTCATCACCATATGGCCATGTTCATCCTCTATACCCTGGATATATGATTTTGCAGTCATCTCCTTCAACCTGCTGGCCAACAATGTACTGCTTTTATCTCCACATTTCCAATACTTCTGTCTCACAAAGAAAAGGCCTCTTTCCGCCTTTGAATTCATTTTATTAGCTAGGTTTTCCCGAACACGAGTCATCTTCAGTTGATCTGAGACTTTCCAAGTTTGTGCATATCTCTGTTGCAGGTGGGATAGTTCTGTCTCAAGTCATTTCAGTTCTATTAAATATTCTTTCTCATATTAGAAGTCCTATTAATCAATTCCCCACTTACCATCACTTTAAAAATATACTATTATGGCACTTGCTGAACCCATAATTCTATAAAACAACAACTCTAAATTTCCAAATACCTATCACTGTATCTAAATCTTCCAAAATCCCTGTTTTAAAACACCATCTCACAAATGAAGAACTCCCCCTACTAAGGTCAAAATGAAAATCCACTGGCGCATGATCTGAAATTTCACGTTCCTTAATATCCACACCAAAAGCCAAACTTTTAACGAGCAATCTCTGCATAAATATGCAATAATGAAAATGTGGCTTGGATATATGTAGTACTATGGTCACAAGTACTACTGTAGTAAAGACAAACTTGTTCTCTTCCTTTAGGTCCAATCTTTCCTCTATTTTTCTTCTTCTCTTTCCCTTCTCTATTACCATCCCCTTTTGTCTTTCTTTTTCTGTTCTACAGTCTGCACTCCCATTCTCTCAGTCCCCCCTGCCCGTCAATAGCAATAAATATGAATGCTGGTTATGTAATTAAAACAGTTCTCCGCTATATTCAGAATCTAACCAGAGAAACATTGGCAACAGGCAAGCGGACATGAGCAGAGGAATATCTGATGTCAGCTGTCCAAATGCTTTTATGTATGTTGTGATTGAATATAAGTTTTGGCATAGATATGACACGAGTTCGGTATTTTGAGTGTAATCGTGAATGAATTAGAGCATCTCAGTGAAATATATTAAACACAAAAAATGCAATACAATGATTTTCACTGATGCCAATTCTAATGGAAGTTCTTTTTTCAAGACTGATGGTTTGATTCACTAATTTGTCTACTATGACCCTAAGTGAGTTGTAAGTGACTCCAACCACTGGTGTGTAATCACAAGTTAAACAATGTCACCGGGGATTGTCATGAATGCTCACAAGTGCATAAGAAACTCAGAACTCCTGACTCTTTCTTTGATTTAAGGTAGGTGTAAAGTGTTCTGTAAATGCTGGCATGCATGCATCCATCTTCAAGTGTAACTGTACAAGCACTGAGGTCACCAAAATGCAGCTGTGTGCTTCATCTTCTCGCGGGTTCAGCAGTATGGAAGATGTACTTAAAACTGTCTCACAAGTCAACATAACATTGGCTGAAATGATCAGTACAAGTTCATATTCTGTGAGACGAGAAGAAGATAAATGCTGAGCCTTGGTGTTTAACAGAAAAGTTGTTATTGCATATAAGGCTATAACAAGGGGTGAACACAGAACCAGACTCTCTGAGGATTGAAATGCTAATGTGGCAGCCACCACAGATCACAAGCAAGGTGCCAGTCCATCTCCAAAGGGATCATGTGCTGTGCCGTAATCAGCTATTCAGTTTTGCTAGTTACTGTGGTTTTGTGCAGTGCTTGTGGTAGCCATTGTTGTAATGACAGCACAGAGTAAATAGCTTTTGGAAATACAATTGGTTCCCCTGAATAATTATTTGGTTTTGTTAAATTACTGATTAATCACTATCTTGCCCCCTCTGTTGCGTAGAGGGCTGAACATAATAATAAAGTACAGGGGCCTTTAAATGTGCTTCCTTTGGCTGCTGGACCGATCGTGATGCAAGAAACAAGGAACCAATGGTGAATATGTGGTGGGCAGAGGTATCTCAGAGCCTGTGGAACACTGCCGAATCCAAGAGGGGGTAGAGCCCAAGGCATTCAGGTCTCCAGCAGAGAGACCAAACTGCTACAGAAGCAGTACAAACTATGATGCCCAGATGGAGAGCCGCTGCGAGGGACCCCATGAACCAAGAAGCACTGTTTCTGCAGCTACCAGAGCAGCCGACTCTCCCGACGAAGAAAGCCATGGAAACGCAGGGACGCTGTTAACGCAGAGTATAGGGAGGCAATACAGGATAGAGAGCCAGAAGGCCCATTTGGGGCTACGAGAGGCTTAAGAGAAAGAGAAACAGCCGGGAGTGGTGACTTGAAACAAAGAACCTGCATGTGGGTCCCAGAAACCTGAGAGAAATAGAAACAAACAGGAGGGGTGAACATGAAACAAAGATCCAGGGAGGGGGTACCAGAGACCTGAGACAAATAGAAACACACAGAAGGGGTGACCCAGAAACCAAGACCCCACGAGTCAGGGCCGAAAAACCAAGACACTCCTGGTGAATGTGAAATCATGTTAAGTCATAACATCCATAAAAGCCAGATGGTCCATGCTGAATCGACAAGTCCACTGCTTCAAAAGAACTGAAACACCCTAGGGGGGTGAGCAAGAGACACTGGTGAAAAAATTCAGTGATTTACAGATTCAAGTGTCGCATTTAAAGAACAAACTTTCTATGCGAAGCAAAGGATTGGTGAGGGGGTCAGGAGTTCAGTTTTGTTTTGTATAGAAAACCAAGGAACGTGTTTGAACTGAACAAGCATGCCAAAGACTGAAATACCAAGAGGACAATTTGAAAGACACATGGAAGGGGGTCAAGCCCAACCAGCATAAGATGAGAAGTGGGGCAATGGGGAGTGGGTAAGAAAACACTTCTCCAGGCTCTGTTTCCCTTATTGCTAGTGGTAAGGTCATTCAGTAGGATAGACTCGTTTTGGACAGCGGACAAGGTTTATTTGTATGACACATTCTGGTAAGCGCCCTTTTGCTATTTTATCTAGAGTAGGGAACTTCTTCATATAATTAAACATAGACAACACATTTGTTCTACTTTATTAAAGCTGACAGACTTTGGAGCATGCCTTTTTGACCGTCTCCAATGTTCGACTTACCACAATTCACAATCACTTCCAACACGTGAGTCGCCTGTTCAGTAATACAAATGATAGGATGATTGTCATGGTAGTTGCATGCTATCTGTGCCATTACCTCCACTTGTCGAGATACAGAAACTGTATTGTGAAAGTTGAGCTACTCTTTGGGGCTCATTATGAGTTTGGCAGTACACAGTAAAAGTGCCGGTAACAGATTTACTGCCACTGTTATCACACCGCCGAATAAGGAGTTGGCGTTGATTCCGCTGGCGGAATTAACTTTGACGGAATTGCTGCTGGCGGAATTACCTCCAACATCAGGCAGAAGTAGCATCTGCAGTAATTCCGGTGATGGATTTATCGCCAAGATTGAAAACTGTATTTCCGCCACATTACAAGTCAAAATACTTCCATAAATGGGCAGTAATTCCACCGAAAACACAGTGCAGTTACCTCTACCTAAAAGGTGCAGGTAAATTCATACAGGTGATGGAAAACAAGTCACAGGTGCACCCAATCCACTCTGAAAGACTATAAAAGGCCTGCACCTGACCCAAACACTCTTCCCAACACTATGCTGGCACTAGCTTTCTCTAACTGGAACATGCAGCGGCTCCTGCTCCACATTGAGCTGCAGAGGCAGGAAGAGCAACACAGGCCGCAGAGAGGAGGAGGAGACACAATGTAAGACGAGTGCACATTCCTTGGGTCAGGCCCTCACCCTGGATATTAACTGTTATCCAGCTGATTAGCCTGTTCCGGCTGAACAGGGAGACTATTGTAGAGCTACTCTCCCACATCCATGATGGCATACAGGGCAGGATTAACATAAAAATGCCCTTACCTGCTACTGAACTAGGCTCTGATTGAATGAGTAACTAAAGGGACCTATAGGAATGTATGTTCAGTCAGATGAGCTAAAGAAAGGTAGTGCAAAGAAGAAAGAGGGTTTATTTGTGTTGGTTTTTGAGAGGTTTCAAGTACTGATGGTCTCCTTAGCCAGAAACGGAGACAGTAGACTTGCAGAAGGAAACCATCGGAATCCTACTGCCCTTGCAGTGAATATTTCCATTTGAGACTGGATTTTGGCAATTGAGAATGTGTTTTATTGCAAAAGAATGGCCCTAATCAAGCAGTTTGTATGAAGTAACTTCAGCATGCTAGCAGCCACTTACAAAAACAGGATTGCTGGATATTTTTCATCTGTAAAATACTTTTTTGGGTTCAGTGGCTCCAAGTGAAGGAGTGGCCAATAAGCTTACAGTTACATTACTGGCTGGCGATATTTTTTGTGGGTACTCCCCGAAGCTTTTGTCGGTCCTTCATTTCCTTGCCACTGGCCCCTACCAGCACACTGTGGGCATGCTGCATGGAATGTCTCAGCCCACATTTTCATTTGTGATTAGTTAGGTGCTGGAGGCACTCCTGCACCATGCCTCCTGCCACATCTTCCTGTCCACCACCCTCGCACAGATTAATTCCACAAAGGCATGTTTCTATTCAGCAGCCCACCTGCCCAACTTAATTGCCACTCTGGACTGCACCCATGCCACAGTAAGCAGTATCACCCCATAAATGTCCAGATCACCTACAATGCTGACCTTGTGATCACAAACTGCTGTGCCCCTCTTCTCTGGTTCCACACAATACTATGGCCCTGTGGAAGATCACACTGCCTGCATACACAGAGATCCACAGAGGCCAACCGACATGGATCCTAGGTGAGTACAAATGTCATCACATAAACTGATTTCGCAGCACTAGTGAAATGCTTTGTGAAACGGAGGGTGACATTACCACAAATGATCAATGCACGCTCTGTCAAGGCCCTACACTTGCAGGGCCTGTCCTCTCACCCCACACATCACAGCCACCAACCAACAGGACTAGGCCATGCAGGACAATGCAGTAGTAGCTCGGTGATGCATATTGCGCCGAGTAAGCAATACACAGACAGAGGACTGCAGGACCCACAATGCAAGCAAACAGATACCTACATATTAAATGTCACAGTTCAACACTATGGCAGAAAGTAATGACATGTTACATGTTAACCATGTATGTGAAGCTATAAAGGAAGGAACGCAGACACCGCAAACATGCACAAGAACAACTAATCACCCATCAGGGCACATGAATGATAGCAACGCACAGGACCAACACAGGCAACATGCACTCTGCCATGTCAATCAGGGACCATGTAAGTGACAACTGCTGGTTGTGAGCTGTGTGCACAGTTTAGCACGACAAAGCATATGTTCCCCCACAGTAAATGACTCATTCAATAAGTGGGATGGAAAATTGTGTTGAATGACAATGAGGAAAAATGCATGCCAAAAGTGTCCATCAACATGCCTTTAAAAAAGGCAACACATCCACAATGCACTGTGACTGACACCTGGACAAACTACTTGTAACCTAACACTCCCAGATACCTCAGGGTCAGGTGTGCTATAGAAATAAAATAAACAAACAAAACAAACCTGTGACCTTTGCCCTTGCAGGTGACTCTGGATATCCCCAAATATCATGGCTAATGACACCTGTGCGCAATCCATGTACGCCACAGGAGGTAGTCTGCAATGAGGTACATGTCAGGTCCAGGCTGTCCATAGAGCGGACATTTGGTCTGCTGAAAGGCTATTTTCTGTGTCTACACCAGACCGGAGGAGCCTAGATGGACAGGCCAGAGAAGGTTGGACACATATTTCTTGCCTGTGCCAAGCTGCACAACATTTTCCTGAGGCAACATGTCCCTCTGTCCCCTGTTGAGGACATGCCACCCCTGGAAGAGAATGGGCCTCATTACACGGTAGGCGGAGGACCAAGGTGCTATTAGCACCTTGGTCCATGCCGGTAAAATACTGGCACCGTCTTGGTGGAAAGGGGAATTACCGCCCTATTCCAAGGTTGGTAGGGCGGTAATTCCCCCTTCCCCCATTGCCCTTCCCCATTCCCATTTTTGCCCCATAGGGCTCTATGGGAATGGGGAAGGCGCTAATTACGGTTCCGCAAATTGCGGTACCGTAATTAGCACGCTGGTCCCTTTGCGGGTTGGTTTTTAACGCCTGCTAAACAGCAGGCGTTAAAGTACCTACCCGCAAAGGGACCTCGTAGTAAGGCGGTAAGGGTTAACGGTCACCGGTACCATTACCGGTGACCGTTAACCCTTACCGCCTTCCGTGTAATGAGGCCCAATGACTCACTACCTGCAGCTCTAGTGCTGCCACACTATTAGCAGGAGGAGGGAAGGGATGGTATTCTGGTGTGGCATGAACTAATTGACAATTATTTCTGAGCACATCTTTATATATAGCCATGTCTTGAATACATCAGATTCACACAAAAAAGGATTGTTCAAGCATTGTTTCAAGTGACCTAGTATTTAACAGTGAAGTGTCAAAAACAACCCCCCCACCCAGCTCCCCATCCACAACACACCTCCCCACATACCTCCCCATCCCCAACACACCGTCCCAAACACCTCACCTCACCCACCTCCCTTGTGATTATGCAAATAGTGTCATGACAAGTCACTTCGGTGGCCTCTTGCCCTTGCCAGTCTGCTCAGGCACTGATAGGGTCAGATGATGCAATGAGCACTGCCTTGGGATCCCAGGCAATGACCCCTGTGTGGGACAGATGCAGGTGAAGGGCTCGGATTCCTGGCCCAAGATGTGCAGCAATGTCATGAGCATTCATGAATGCATGGACTCGGCAAAGACTGAAATGCCCTCGGTATGCTCCCTCATCCTCTGCCCAACAGTAGTGATGGCATCAGTTGACATGGAGAGCTGTCAGCACTGGTGGTTCAGGGATCTGGAAATCCTCCTGGGTGATCCCTGGGCACTGTCCCATGGGCACCTGCAGATCTGCAAGGTTTTCAATTGACACCTACCGCTCCTCCATGGCATCCAGCCTTGCCCAGATTGCTGCAGTGAGTGCTGTGCCGCCTGCTGTGGACTCTAGAAAGGGCCATGACTGAAGCAAGGCAATCTGAAGCCCATGTCTTCCTCCTCCTCATCTGGAGTGGCATCAATACCCGTGCCTTCCCCTGCCTGGTGCTAGTGATGCTTGTCTGACACAGGTGACGAGGAAGGGTCAGGGGGCAGATAGGTGGGTGCAAGTGTGTGAGTGGCACCAGGTTGCCCCTTGGGGATCTCCACAGGGGCCAGCTATGGTATGGCTGTCACTGCTGCTGAGGGTGCAGCACCTGCAGCAGCATGTACTGTGCCTCGTGTGCCATGTGCAGAGCTGGTGGAGGGGCCACTGAGAACTTATGGTGGGACAGTGGGTGTCTCCACACTTAGCAAGGCTGACTCAGTGCTGGTCTCATGTGGCCTTGGTGCCTCCCTCCTGCTCTTCCTCCCCATACTTCTATGACCAGCCTGTGCAGGGGTGGAGGTGGATGCACTGCCATTGGTGGAGTTCTCCTGGACAGTGGAGGGCACTGCCTCTTCCGCCTTTGAACCTGTTGAGTAGATAATGACCTGCAGTCAGTTCATCATGCACTCTAGTAAGTGGGCTAGCAAGACACTTATGTTACATGAAGTATGATCTTCCCACACATATTTTATGTGATGGGCATGGCCGGTTTCCGGCCAATGAGTACAGCTAATGCTTGGTGGGAGTAGTGCCTGCTGAGGATCTGCACAATACACGCATGTGCACATTGCCTGTTGGCCTGACAATATTGCTTGTTGTTGTGGTGGTGCAGAGGGTTAACTTTGCAACATGGACTGTTACAGCACAAAGGGGTGTTTCTATTAGTTCCATGGCTTCACATGAACATTTCCTCCTGTGGCTGAGGTCTCTCTCCTGTGCCTGGAAATTAGACTGCAGACCCTGGCCTTCAGGACATTACACCTCTTTTACGGTAGTCTTAAATCATTACTTTTTAATAATGTATCCACAACCCCTTCAGCATTCACTTTCCTGTGAGCATCTAACTAAATATACTTAAGGATTAGTTTGTCTTTTTCTTTTTTGCCAGAGCAAAGGTCACACAATCTGCTTCAGATAACGGGGTACCCACAACAAATATCACCAGCCAGGAATGTAACTGCAAGCTTATTGGCCACTCTGACTTGGAGCCATTGAACCCGAACAAGTCTTTTACAGATGAAAAATATCCAGCAATCTTGTTTTATTAAGTAGCTGCTAGCATGCTGAAGCTACTACATGCAAACTGCTTGATTAGGGCCATCCTTTTGCAATAGAACACATTCTCAATTGCCAAAATCCAGTCTCAAATGGCAATAGTCACTGCAAGGGCGGTAGGATTCTGATTGTTTCCTTCTGCAAGGCGACTGCCTCCGTTTCTGGCTAAGGAGACCATAAATACCTGAAACCTCTCAAAAATCAACACAAATAAACCCTCTTTCTCCTTTGCACTACCTTTCTTTAGCTCATCTGACAGAGCATACACTCTTATAGGTCCCTTTAGTTACACATCCAATCAGAGCCTAGATTTGTATCCAATGCAAATGTTTCTCTTATGTGACATTCTGGCCACCAGCCCCCAGGCATCACTAACCAGGGAATCATATGTTCCATTCTCTGGACAATGAGTCCTTTGGTCCTTGCTAAAAACGCAATGTTTCAAAAACTTTTCATTATCTTTTCTGCCATGGATCTGCAAGTAGCTTCCTCATTTGCAACCATGCAGCACTGTTGCAAAATGTTGTCCTTGTCCTCAGCCACACAGCCCCCTTTTCTTAAAAGTATCCCATATTTCCTTCTCTGGGGCCAACACTGCAACCCTGCACAGTTAATTTCTCATGTATGTAGTTAACCCTCTGCGACGCTGATGTCCATAGTAACTAATTCAGAAGAATACATTCTTAAGCAAGTAAAAATGTCCCCAAGCATTGCAAGTGTTAGCAGATGTTAGAACATGTCTCTATGTTGTTTATGGTTCCATACGCATTTCCTCAGTGATTTCATATTTGTTTATATTTTCAAGTCATAGCCTCTATATTGCCATGTGTGACCTGCTCACTAGATACGTTTGTCCATATCACAGCACTCCATTAACCCTTTACTGTTACTCCTGACAGTCCCAATAAGATGCTTTTTCCTACTATCGTATTAGCTGTGGACATTGCGAATAACCTTTTCAGTGTCTTTAGGTCCAATTTCAGATGGCCAAGCATTTCTTCTTAGCCCTCAACTCTTTTGAATCTGTTAGGTCGAGATCTGTTGCGTAAATGACAATGCACAATTCACTGTACTATGGATGGTTTTGTTTTAGCTATTCCAAGTGAACCAGGAAATTGGATCCAGATCCAGTGCAAAGTGAGGAGATTAGAAAAGCAGACTTGTATGTGTTATTGTCTGAGGTTCCTGAATAATTATTCTCACAACCTGCAAAAGAAGTGGGTGCTATCAGGAAGGCTGAACCAGTATGTATTCAGGTTTGCCCAATGAAAACCTTACTGGGAAAGCCCCAATATCCATTGAAGCCTAAAACGGAGAAAATCATATCTATAGTCATTGAATCATTGTTACCACAGTGAATAAGTGTACCATGCGCTAGCCCAATCCTACCAGTGAAGAAATCAGGCAAGGACGCCTATCCATTTGTGTAAGTCTTTAGGGCCGTAATTACAGTGTTTTTGCCAACCTTCCCTGCAGATCCAAATCCTGCAGCTATATTGTCATGTATGCCACCCACAGCTATGTGTTTTTCCGTTGTTAATTTGTGTTCAGCCTTCTTCTCTCTCCTGATTCATCCAGATACTCAATAGTTGTTGACCTTAATCATTCTGGCTTGCAGTTTACATGGACATGCCCCACAGATGGGTACACAGAGAGCCTAACCCTTTTCTCCAGGATTATTAAAATCAATCTGGAAGATATTCAGTTCCTGGGATTTAGGGAGGGAGTGGGGGGCGGTGCTCCAGTATGTGGATGGCATGTTAGTTGTTTCACCTTCCTATGAGGCATGTAAGGAAGGAACATTGTTTCTTTTCACATCACTGGCAAAACAAGGACAAATGGGCACATAAACAAAAATGACATTTGGGTAAAGAAAAGGGACATTATTTGGGTGATGATATTTTGGCAGTTATGAGAAGACTGACAGATAAACATATTGAAACAATCTTAAAGTTGTCCATAGCCATCAGTCAAAAAGAGATCATTTTGGGGGTATTGGTGTAGTGCTGACAATGGATGAAGGGTAATGCAAATATCTTTTCAAGAATTGACACATTTACACAAACCAGAACAGCTCTTTGGTTGACAGATTATAAAAAACATGTTGTCTTGTATTGCCTAGAAACGTATTAACAAGTGTCCCCAATTGTATATTACAGCACTGTATTGGATCCACTTGCAGCAGGTTTACTGCCTTTTTTACCGTCAGTAAAAATGGCTGCCTTAGCAGTGCCGTCATCTGAATACTTGGTATTAGGTTCATTTTGCAGCGGTACCTCATGCAGTCACTGCATTGTTGTTAAAAAACAAAGACACTGCATTCCTCTGCAGCACAGCTTACAAAATACAAACTGATATTTTGTAATTCTAGAAGTGTCAAACTTGCGCAATGTTCAGTTGTAAATCCTGCCTCACTGTTTCAAAGTCTGGTTGGCAGTGAGCCACATGACTATATATTGGTAATAGCAGCTCTCACTAAGTCACGTGGAGATTTAATAGAATTTCCATTGTAAAATACTAAGTAAGAGTTTTGCGTGGATGCTGCATGCTTGAGAAATTACAAAGATCAATTAAAACCAGGTTAAGCACTATGTAACAAATAGGAAATTATTGAAAGTGCACAACTACACACAATGTACTCCCGACACAGGTTTCTGAACTCATCCCATTTACACAAGCTTGTACATTAGCAAAAGGAAAAAGGGTAACAGTTTACACTGATTTGTTATATATTTGGTTTAGTACATGGGATATTGTGGAAGGAAAGGGGTATTTTAACAATTGCTGGTACTCCTATAACAATGATTCTTTTGTAAATGTTCTTATCAAGTTCTCAGTTGCCGAATGAACTGGCAGTAGTTAAATGGGCTGCTCACTAGGCTCCCAGAGATGACAAAACCAGGGGAAATGCCCTAACACACCAAGCAGTGAGTCTGGCTGCCCTTTCCCCAGTACCCTCGCCAGAAACGTTGCTATCTCAGGTAGATGTTCAGTCAGATAATGCGCCATATTCTACACTCGACGAACCAGCAGCAATTCGGGTATGGGTTCCAGATATTGAAAATAATATGGTATTGTGTACTCCTTACAGGGATAATCTATGGCATTCACACAATGGGAATTTAGTGGTGCCTATATCAAATCTGCATAATTTTATTGTTGTGCAGTATAGAATCATATACATACGCAATCAGGATGGGGTGGGGTTCAGTTACAGAAAGAATGGTATTCTCCTGGTTTTTCCAAGTGGCATGGCAGCTTTGAAATCCCCTAGATCAGAGCCTTGATCATAACCCAAATATCTGCCCTGTGGGTACAATATGCTCCAAAATATGTTTTCAACATTTTGATTATTAACAGAATGTCTTGTAAGCCTCGCCATCTTCACTGCTTTATAAAATCACACTGAATCTGTGCAGAAGCCATCCAGTGCACCAGAGCTACAGGGCTGCAATGCAGATTGTAATCTGCCCCAGACAGAAAAACTGCTTACCAGCCATACCAAGGACTTAAACCCGCACACAAACTGGAACATTTACAATAGTGGGCCACCATGGATGAGTCACAGTGGACTCAAACAAGAGAGAAAAATGGGACAGAGATCCTGTATATGTGTTTTGATGCTTATGACACCTCCCGGGTGAGGAGGACAGGGAAGAATTGGCACGGGGAACCAGAATTGGAGAACCAATGGAGGTATGAGGAGGAGAATATAAGGAACAACAGGAAACAGGAAGGAACTGTGTTTTTTGGGTGAGGCCAGAGGAGGAGGGCAGACTAGAAGGAGGAAGATCTTGTAAAGGCATGTGAAGATGGTTTATAAAAAAGGTTAGGTATTATCTGGTGAAAGGAGGTGGTGCAATTTGGCGAGTGTGTGTGTAAGGTGTGTGAGTTGAAGTGATAGTTCAATAGTAGGGACTGAGTGAAGGGTGTCTGAGGGAATGAAAGGAGGGTGTTTGAGTAGAAGGTGGGATAGAGAAGTAGTGGTGTGGAGGTGAGAGTTGTGGTGTGGAAGCAGAGTAGTGTTGTGGAGATGGGAGGAGTGGCAGAATAGTGGTTGGAAAAGTAGGGGTGTGGAGGTGGAACAGTAGCGGCATGGAGTTGGGAGGAGTGATAGTGTGGATGTGGGAGAAGTAGGGGTGTGGAGGAGAGAGTTTTTTTAAATTGTATTTGGTAAGATTACAAACCTTTACAATTTACAAACGATAAAAATACATAAGTATAATTACACACTTTTTACAAAAAAGTTTTTTTTAAAAGCACATTTTTCATTTTTATTCCTTGCGAGTAAACGCAATTCTGTTGCTATAATTCATATGTAATGAGACAAGTTTCCTTAATATAATATAATAGTCAAGACATGACAGAACAAAAATGCACTTAATCAAATCATAACATACTTTTAAACCCTAATTGTAGGCATTTGTAAACTATGTACATAACAAATTAATCTCTTTCAGTTTCTTGTCAATTTCACACAGTAACATAGTCAGTTTAATAGTCATCTTAGTATTATTGCCTGCCATGTACCTGGACCGGAGGGTAATTCTCGCCAGCAAGGAGGAGGGATCAAAGTAGGCTCCAAGAATGCTAAGTCTCAAGATCTCAAAATAATCACAAAAGACAACCAGATTTTGTAAAGATTCAACCATAGTATTCCTCTGACAAAATCTACAAGCATCTGGTTTTAGTAAGTCATGGCATCTTCCCCACTGTGCTAACCTTTCATTCGCATGAAATTGGTTCAGTCTGAAACGGAGATATAGGGCCTCATTACACGGATGGCGGAGAACCATGGCGCTATTAGCGCCATGGTTCATGCCGGTAAAATACCGGCACCGCCTTGGCGGAAAGGGGAATTACCGCCCCATTCCAAGGTTGGCGGGACGGTAATTCCCCCTTCCACCATTGCCCTTCCCCATTCCCATTTTTGCCCCATAGGGCATAATGGGAATGGGGAAGGCGCTAATTACGGTACCGCAAATTGCGGTACCGTAATTAGCTCCCAGGGGCCCTTTGCGGGTTGGTTTTTAAATTCCCCAACCCGCAAAGGGATCTCGTAGTAAGGCGGTAAGGATTTACCGGTACCGGTAAAATACTGGTCCCGGTAAACCCTTACCGCCATCCGTGTAATGAGGCTCATAGACTTCCTCCAGAAGCAGATGGAAACTGTATAAGATATCTTGGACAAGTTCCCCATTTCCTTCGGATCTGTGCATATTCCTGATATGAGATATACAAGCCTTTTCTATCAGATTGACAGCACCAATCGTATAGCTGCATTTTCCTTTTACAGCTAGGTAAGCCCAAGATTAGATGTTCTTCTAAGATAAGCGTAGATGGCATAATGTCCTTCATTTTTTCCACAAATGCTACTATGGAAGGCGGGTGCCTAAGCAACATCTGATTCCTTAAATCTTCATATAGACTATTGGCAGGTGGTTTTAAGAACTTAGCATAATTATTAAGCATCCGCCAATGCCATTTTACAAATAAAGGGAGCAGACCTATTTCATGTCGTATGATGTCATTTGGAATTGAGGAGGCCAAACCCAATACTTGCTTCCATATACCTCCTTGTAAAGAATCAAGGACATCTTCAATTTGACAGAGACATATATCAAGTAAATATAGTATGCATGGTTCCACTTTTAGTAAGTAAAATTGTAGAACTGGTAGTATGGAAAAGCAACAGTATTTCCTCATAATAATTTTCATCTGAGAGATTAGGGGCCTGGCTTTTTCATACAATTTATTTTTCCACCATTGCAATGAGTACACATCGAATAAAGTATAACCAAGATATTTAACTGATTTTGCTGTCTCAATAAGAATACCATCAATATACCAATTAAATCGATGTGCCTTTTTTTTCCATCTGTAAAACAAAGTATGTTAGATTTAGACTGATTCACTTTTAAGTTATGCTCTGATGCATATAAAGAAAAGGAACTCAATTTGTTTTGGACCCAAAAGGTGTTTTGTCAAATAATAATAAATCATCAGCAAAACCCATGTAGTTAAGTTTAAGCACCCCCAGATTCACCGGGAAAGTGATGACATCTGCCCAGCAATCCTCGATATCGCAGATATATAAATTGAATAGTACCGCTGCAAGAGTGCAGCCTTGTTTAAGTCCGATATTAGATGGTATAGCATCTGTAGTCACACCTGCTCGATTTAGTCTGACCTTGTAATAAGTCGAGGTAGGCAATAAGCGACACAAGATATGAGGGGAAACCCATATGTAGCATTTTTTTTCCACAGTAGTTCTCTAACTACTGAATCAAAGGCTGCACTCAACTCGAGAGAAGCCATATATACTGCACCCGTATGATTGTGTTTTGTGTTCCATTGAATGTGAGATATTATTGTACCATTTAGGGAGCATCCCATTGAGCGGCGAAAACCCGTTTGGTATTTAGATAAGGTAGCATTAACATTCATGTGCTCCAAAAGCTCCTCCAAGATAAGGTGACAGAATACTTTCGAGGAGGCATCAGTGAGAGCTATCGGTCTAAAGTTGTTAGGGTCATTTATAGGGCCCTTTTTATAGATTGGAATGATGGTAGCGGCACACCGTGATCAAGGTAATGTTTGTGTGGCAAATACCGTATCGATTTTGTATTTTATAATATTTGCCCAGAACTGTGTATCTGATTTTAAGAGGCATGCTGGAATTCCATCCGGGCCAACAGCTCTAGATGCCTTTAATTTCATGATTGCCCTTTCAACATCATTGAGGGATCACGGAGTGCTGCCAACCAAACATTTGTAGGAGGAAGTATTTTTCTTTTGACAAAATCAATAGGCAATGTAAATTTTGACTTAAAATGTTCTACCCATTCAAAACCCGCAATTGCATTTTCCTTTAATCCTGTATTTTCATGATTTATGGATATTAATATAGCCCAAATATTACGTGTGTCACTTTTCAACAGGTGGTACATCATGTTTTGGTTGTGTTTTAGGTATTGAGTTACTTTGAGGCTCTTCAGTGAGTTTTTGTACATCTGCAAAATTCTAGATTTTGAAACCCAGTAGGAGTCCCTGTCAGTAACCGTTCTTGCAAGGAGTCTAAGGTCTGCATTTGTTTTTACTTTCTTTAGATTGAATATCTCAATGTTAAAGCTATGCTTATGTATTTTAACGGTACTGACAGGAATCATTTTCTTAGCCAAGGCCATTAAGTGGAAGTTAGTTTGCTTTGTTAGAAATACATCCATATAGGCTGGGTCCATATTTTCCAGGGACAGTTTATCCATAATTATAAGGTCATTTTTCATCCGCCAAATAAGCTGATGACAAAGGGATGCAGACCATCTAATACACAGTCCAGGTCTGTCCGCATCCACAAGTGTAAGAACTGGACAAGGGTTATAACCCCACTCTCCGATATCGAGTTTGAGGGAAATAGCACAGTGATCCCCAAAACCCAAGTCTTCAATTGTAACCGGATCACACAAATTATATAGTGAAGTTGACAAAAAAAAGTGATCAATATGCGAGAAAGACCCCCCTCTTGACCATGTATACGGGAGTGTTTGATCACCGGCTTCGATCACCTGAATGTTCCAATTAAGAAAAAATTCTACCCATTTTTTGCCATTCCTAACCGTTAAAGCAGATGATGACAATTTGTGTCCAACTTTTTGTCTTTTATATAAACAAGCTGAATTGAAGTCTCCTCCAACCAAGACACCAATATTCGCATGTCGGCCCAAAGCATCCTCTAAGATTGAATCAATTATACCTTCCAACTCATTGTAAGTAATTGAAACCTTATTCCAGTAGACACATAGAATAAGTATTGGACTCACATGGGCCAGGCAGGATGATATCTCAACAGCAAATACAGCATCATCATTGAAGACCAATTTTGAAGTTAGCTTACAGGAGCTATTAATAAGGATGGCTAAACCTCCTGATGGCCTCCCCAAATCCCCCTTTTAGCAGATTGAGAATGACATACAAAACCTTCTACATTAAAGTGCGACATATGCATTGTCTCCTGTAATAGAATGACATCCAGGTGACATATATCCTTAGCTGTGTCCCACCATCTAAAGAAATTAGCCAGACCACACCTGTTCCATGAACGACACAAAATATTAGACTCATTACTGAGTTGATTAGGGGGGTGGCATAGTTATTTTGGTAACAGCATTAGCTTAAGTATTATACAAACCATTCAAGCCATTCAGAGCAGCCGTCAATGCCATTAATTGTTTCATCATGTCATCAAATGTTTTAGCTTCAGTATCAGTTCGAAGCAAGCAGGGTGAGCCAAAGCTCTCCCTCTGCTCCGAAACCATTTTCATGATCAGAAATGAATGGAATCCACAAATCATTCTATTGTTGTGGAACGTGGTTAGTCTAACCCAATCAATATCATCCGAGCAGAGCATTCTTAGTGATGGAATAGACTGGAATGCTTTTAACAAGGAGGATCGGTTTAGATTGATTTTACCATTAACTTTCGGATCGCTTTCCCATCCCAGAATAAGTGGCATCTCAGGGGTAATTAAAATTTCACTATTTTCCAGTTGTTTCGACACGGCATTCTGAGTATCGTGTACTACCACTTCTTTAGGCGCTAGGTCAGGAGATGTTTGAGGCAACACTTCCCCCGCAGCTAGAGGTGGAGTTGCATTCTTTTTAGACATTGCAGTATTTGAGGCCACTTTGTTAGTGAGACTGGGCAAATTTATATGTGTACTGGATACAACAGGTTGTTCATCTTTGCCCAAAAACACCATCATCCATGGTTCACCCAACTCCTTTTGCAAATTTGGTGCCTGCTTATCTGGCAAGTGCTCATTAGGAGTCTTTTTTTGTTTATTCATGGATTTAGTTTTGTGAACCATAGGATAGAATTGAGAGAGTGAAGATTGAGAGGTAGCAGTCATCACATCTGAGGACTGCTGCGAATTTTTAATGGAAGTTTTTTTGTTATTGCTTATCCCTATTCTGTTTAGGTGTTAGGATGGTGCTGTTTAAGTCCTTTAGGGCTTCAGCCGTACCTTCAGGTTTGTGATCAAGAAGAACCCTAGATTCTTCATTTAATTGGGATAAATCAATGACCACCTCATCGCTATGAGTACCGGGTAAATCCCGCGGGGGGTGGTCCTGTTTAGATTTGGCAATATCCTTTGCTATTTTTTTTTTTTTTTTTATATGCAGTTGGCTTTGGCCCTTCTTTTCTGAGCTCTCCCAGCTAATCTTTTTTCCCTTCTTGTAAGTACAACTATAGGTTTCTCTTGAACATCGACTAGAGAGTAGTATTGGTGTAGTATGGTTGAATAGTAGCAGTGTAGGAGGTGAGACCAGTAGGTAGATGTGAGATAGATACCATTGAAAGGACATTTAGAGAGAGAAAGGTAGAGTCGGTGAAGAGAGGGAGGCAGGAAACGGATGAGAGTAGCAAAGCAGGGAGAGAGAGTAGAACATCAGGGAAAAGCATAGAAGTTCATGGAAGAGCAGGGGCATGCCCCGCTTGAGTGAAATGCACTATCCAAACTTGATCCCTGATCGGTGTCCCCTAGATTGTTCCCAGAGGAAGTTCAGATAGATAAGGCATTTTGCCTTTAGGCCATCACAAGAAGACTGCCCATCTCAAGATTTGAAAAAGAGGGACAGCCTTTAGATGCTTTTCTGTTTTGAGAATAAAAGCCCTTGAACCACATCTGGAAGTGGGTGTATTCTTGAGTCTATCTGTGAAAGGTCATCACAAAGTGTTCCTTTGTGGACATTTCCCTTTCGTAATCATCTTTCTTCTTTTTTCTATGTTCTTCCCAGGTCTGTGGGCCTCAGCTACTTCCTTGATAGTTCAACCCTCCACTTAGTAAGCCCAGATATATTTGTCCATGTCCGTTTCCCCTCTTATATGGTCTTCAAGTTATAAGCAGAAAAAAAGATTTCTCTGTCCTCTCACTTCCTGCGTTTGTATTCCTTCTCTTACATGTGAATGGCTCTTTGGGTTCCATTAGCCAAACCCCCTTTGCCTTCCCCTTCATATGATTCCCATATCCTTTGTAGACATGCAGACATGAGACTACTCTGCTGTATCAGCCCTGGGGAGGATTGTTCTGTATGACCCTGCCTCTTTCTGCTTTCCTGAGCCATTGATGTCCTCATCATTATGCTCGGGGGCCATTGAGGAATATTTGGTTTGTAATGTAAGGGTCTTCGGAAAAACCAGGGTCCCCTCCAGCATGCCCCTCCTGGCTGCCAGAGTATGAGTGCGGCACCCTCCCTTCCCATTGTCATGCTGAAGAACTCTGTCTTCTCTGGCTGATGGAAGGCAGCCAGTGTCTTTGGCTTCATTGTGCGGAGATGCCTGAAAGGCGTTCCCTGTTCCCTCTCCTCTTCCATCCTCCAATCTCTCTTTCCTCAGTACGCTGTCTGAGCCCACCTTTTTTGCTAGCCCTTTTGGTTTCGGCACCAGGAGCCTCATAGCACCCCACTCTGATTTTACTCCTAGGCAGTCTACACCCTGAATCTACTCTTAGGGTGTGTCCCAATGTAATTCTGATCCCCACTGTAATTTTACTACTAGGATTTGATCGACTGTATCTATGCTCCCATATGCAATTTAACTTCTAGGTGTGACTATTATATTCCTGATTCCTTTAGAGATGTTAAGCCTAGGTGTGGCCAAGGGTGATCTAGCACCTTGGTGTGCCTCACTGTAATTTTACACCAATATCTGGCCTGTTGTTATTATATCTGCAATCTAATATTGCTCCTAATTCTCAAATATTCTGATTTTGATGGTTTCTTCTATCCACTGTGACTTTGCTCCTTTGGGTGTGTCATCATACTTTTACTCCAAAGTTGTGCCCCACTGGAAGTCTATTCCCCATTTGTGATTTTACTCCTAAATATGCCACATCATGATTTTGCATGGTGTGCCTTATTTATTTCTGCTCATGGGTCTGCGCTATTTTTTATTTCACTCCTATACATGATCTATACTGCTTTTGTTGTGAAGTGTATTTCCACTAAGAACTCTCTAATAGCAACTGTGACTTGCTTTTAGTTCTCACCTCTTTGGTACACTTGAACCTAAGTGGTGTCTGCCCTCTACCCCCTCCGGGACTTAAACCAGAAAATTAGGGAACACCCCCTCTATCTCATTCATAAGACCTATTTTTCAGAACAACTACTCAGTTTATGGCAGCTTCACTAGCAGCCCATCAGGATAGGCACAGGCTCAAAGTCTGCCTCACATTGATCCAGTCCTGGATGTCCAGTGCTTACCTGAAGCTCAAACCCTCCAAGACTGAATTCCTACTGCTGACCTACAACACTGAACACCCAGACATCCAGGCCTGGCTCTTTCCTATGAACCACGAGGGCTTCACAACCCATATGGCCACCTGTGTCATGTCCTTGGGTTCAGCATCGGCAGACACCTCACGTTCAAACAGCACATAGCAAGGAAGACACAAACGGCTCTGTACCAACGCTCTCTCCTTTGGAAAATCAAGCAATTCATACCAGAAAACAACTTCAAGTCTGCTGTCCAAGCCTTGGTCCTCTCTCATCTGGATGGTGCCATTGCCCTTTTAGAATTCCTTCCCGTGACTACTCTGGCACCACCGAGATGGGTCCTGAATGCTGCAGCAAGACTCATTAAAGGACCCTGCAAATATGACCACATAACCTCGACCCTCCTCAAACTGTAATCGCTCCCACGGCAAGCCTGTATCATCTTCAAATCCTGTGGCATCACCTAGAAGGCTGTCACCATGAAGTCCCCAAGCTACCGTTTTTAGAAACTCAGCATCTCCGAAGGCCTGCAATCCACCAGAAATAAGGAAATGTGCAGACTTGAACTCCGATGGTGCAGGAAGGAAAGAACCAGAAGATAGTCCTTCTCTGTGTATGCTCCAAGACTCTGGAGCCTTCTCCCCGTCAACATCAGACTTGCCTCATCACTTTTACAGAACTCAAGACCTTCCTCTTCAAGGAATGGTTCGTCCCTAACACCTAGGTCCACACACCCTGCACTCCCCACCCACTGTCTCCTCCCCTGGTTGCTGGTAGATCCCTTGCTGCCAATTGCCCACATTCGTCCTCCCCTATTAGCTTCATGCACCCTTTTTCTCTGCTTCCCTCACTGTTTTCTTCACCCTAAGATTGTAAAGCGATCTGTTGCTTCCCGACGCTAGGTACATGCTTAATAAATATAATAATAATAATATTAATTTCACTTCTGAAATAACAAGGCCTCATTCGGTCCTTGCCACCCTCAGGAATAGACACACTTTCATTGCGAGCAAACCCTGCTGCACTTGAAAGATCCAATGAAAGCAAACAATAACACACGCACCATCAAGTATTTCAATAAACGCCTAGATTTCCACAATTATCAAACGGATAAACAGCCAGGAACCCACCACTATCAAACCACAAAAAATCACTCCTCCTTTCATTCACTAGAGCTAAAGCCCTACACAGAACCTGCTGAGCCTAGTCAATAAAGAATGCAGCACTCTTGAGAGTACAAAACGCCTAGACTGAAACTAACAAACAATCCGGGAAAAATCTTACATGTAATATAAGTGGTCCTGTATAACGTCCCGCTGCCACTATTGATGGCCTTGCTGCGTGTGGCTCAGTAAGAAAAAAGCATAGTGCGGTTCATTAGTGGGACAATGGGAGAGGCAGATGCAAAACCTGTGGCGTTGATAGGTGCCAGTCGGAAATACTTGGGTCCTATGTGCCAATCATCTTTCTCTTGGTTTGGCAGAGAAGCCTGGGAGCATGCCAATCAAAATCTCATATAATACATTGCTTTGAACCTAGTTAGCCGCTGATTTGGGGGAGTGTCATGGGGGAGTTTAGTCATAGTTCTGTTAGTGTTGATGTGGTAATGGCTAGTTCTGTGGTGGCTGTTTGTGGGGGGTTTGAGTGTAAGGTGGTAGTAGATCTTAGAGGGGAGTCAGTTCGATGGGGTAAAGGGGAGTAGGTCTTGCAAAGCAAAACAACCTGCAACCCAGCACTTCTACCCCTGGCCATTCTAACGAGGTCCCACAGGAGGGTTTGGCTTTCCACGTAACACCTTCATTGACCCCGACACCCACATGATGTACACCCTCAGTGCTATTGCCCTTTCACCATGCAGATGGTGTCAACTGTCATAGCGCATCATCTTCTACCACTGTCATGATGGTTTCATCCAATTTTCCACATGTCCTTGCCTGCGGCATAGCCAGGATCGTCTAACAAATGGGGCCTGAAGCGAATGTAGTTGGGCCCACCACAGAGACAATAACATCTGTAAATGCTCAGACATCTCTGCAGAGTGGGCATTTACAGATTTTGGGTGGTCCTTGCCTGCTCAGGCCCCACCCTGTGTGTGCCTCTGATCCTTGGTCTGCCCAGCCCATGCTAAATGTAGAACAGCTTATCACCATCTTCCCCTTTCTCAGCAAGTGACGATGAGGAGTATGAGGTCTGCAGAATCTGTGACCTTGGCAGCTCATATTTTTTGGGAGCTCTTTTTCTGTTCCCCTAGGCTGCAACCTCAATAGGATTAATTTCTGCTCTTCCAGTCACTCCACATCCCAGCCCTAGTCTCTGCTGTTTGGGGCTATATTCTGATTCTCACAAGGGTATTTCCTCTGCTGCTGTTGCTGTGCCTTCAGTCCTAGCTATGGGTCATCCATTTGTCCCTGAGTTCCTGAGACCCAGGGCCCTGACTGAATGAAAGCCAAAATCATAACTAAATCTCAATAATGACACAGAACTGATATGTGTGAATTAATGAACACCTTACAAATAACAACGGTAGGATGGATTACATTATTGGACCCAGTTGATTAGTGACAACCCAACTGATGCAGTGTTTTCCCAGTTGATGAGTATCACACCATGTATGAACCCCGATTTCCAGTCTAACATTGATGCACTGGGTATGCTTTCAGCCCTACAGTCCCCTCTGCTACAGAGAGTGTCAGACCTATCTACTTGAAAGGATGCTTACATTCAAGACCTCTTCCACTGGATTTGGGTTGTTTGACCATGGTAGAATTGTTTGCGGCGGAATTGACCGTAGTCAATTTCTCAGCGAATACTATTTTACCATGGCCAAACACACCAAACCCATGTCCCCCAATTCCCAATTACATCCCCAACCTCCCCATCTTACCTTTCCTCCGTCAGCTTCCTTGCCTGACTCTGCGGCGTCAGTTCTGCCCCTGTAACAGGGTCGGATCCGCTGCCGCAGGGTTCCCTTTACTTTTTCTTTTTTTCTGTCCCCCAGCCTCCAGTTTTCAGGAAGCGGGGGACCCCCGTGCAACCCTACAAGGCCAAAAATACTGAACATAGGGAGCGGGGGAAGCCTCCACAACCCCCGCTCCACATGTTCAGTATTTTTTTATAATCAATCGAATGGTACTGGCCGAATTCGGTCAAGTGTACCATTCGATCGATTATATTCGATCAAGTTTGCTAATTTTCTTCCACTCACTGCTTGTGTTCAGGGCCAGCGCATTCAATGGCAAGGAGCCACCTAGCAGTGAAATGATAAAGTGCATTTTGAAAGGTTGTGTTCAACAAATATTAAAGCTAAATCAGGGCCGAATCAGCATCAATAACTGTGGACGGTGTAGCTGATTTGGGGCTAAAAAAACAACACATAAGCAAAACACCCATTCGCCTCTACTGACAAGAAACAGAACAGGTAGAGCCTTCAATAATCAATAGAAAGTCATTTCTGATTTGATAATTTGAAAGAATTGATGTGATTACCTGGTTCATAAATCAGCAAGAACTTCAAAGAACCCAGGGTCTCTTGAGATGTCTTGACAGGCATTGCCAACCACAAGGACCATGAAAGCTATCTTACTTGGATTTGGAAATGCTAATTCATTCCAGCTGAGGTCTCGAAATATAGTATGAATGGTAGGGTGCACTTTTACTTCACACTGATTTACTTATATACTTGTTTTCAGAGTATTGAGCCTGTGAGGATCAACTCAGAGCCCATGCAAGGCGATAGCTGCACCCCTGACTTCCCCTCATACGATCACTCCTCTCCTGACGTCTCGCCGGATCCCAGAGAGGTAGGTGTGTCTCTTCACTAGTTTTTTTATTTTGCAAACTGGCCCCATATCCCATGTTACCGTCTTTAGTCTTTGGCACTTCTTTCCTGTCGCTGGTGTTGTCCAGCTGTTTCTCGCGTGACAAAACAGTGAAAATACTTGACTAATAATCAATCGCTTTTATTTTTGTTGATAGCCTTAAAAACCCAATTAAAAATGAATACATTTGAGTTTGTATTTATTTAAAGAACAGGGGTGTTAATTTTGACTTACAACAATATATTTCCAGATGGCAGAGTCATTCCCTAAACGTGTGTCTGTACAATAGCACAGAGATGAGAACAAGTAGTGGGTCCGTTGATGAGGGTGCAAAGAAAGTGGGACATATACCAGGAACAAAACAAAACAAACAGGAAAAATATGTAAAAGGAACAGGTGGCTCATCCTACAAATTAAAGAGGTTTACTGTATAAATATACAGAGTGACATTATTACGCTTCACTGAAGGAAGTGGTGTGGTCAGGTAGGGAGGATGGGGAGATGGCAGGGGAAGCTCCCTCTTTGGCAAGTAAGTGAAGTTTAAGCCAAACTTTGAAGTGATACACAGTTTGACTGGCTTTAATTGTGATGGGCAGTGGGTTCAATGGAGTAAAAACGTGATGATTTTTCCTAATGTTGAGGATGTTAATTTTTAATTTTTAATTTGTTTAAATTCTTTTATTAGCATTTAATTTCAATAAAAAACTTTTTGCCATTACAAAGGCCTATGAAATCAACAATTCGAAAATATACTATTATGAAAGTAAAATCCTCCAATTAATATAAGAGAAAAAGTAAAAGATCCAGTAAGGGAAAACAAGGAGAAGAGAAAAAAAACACAAGGAAGAATATCATAGATTAAATAAGTAATCCAAACAATTTAAAATTCCATATTTTTCTTCAAATTTGGCAATGATGCTAAAAAAAAGAGCGAGCGTCAGTGATAGCCTAGTCCCTTGCAGCAAAAATAACCAAATGTCATTCTTAGTTTAAGTTCGGTTACCCGCAAAGAATCTGCATAAAAGATTACGGCGAATCTGCATAAAAGATTACGGCGAATATGATCCACTCCCTGACAGTTCATGATGAGGTGGCGGAGCGATTCCATTTTGTATCCACAAAGCCTACATGCATAATCTCTTGTGCCTTTGGGTCTCCTTACTTCAAGGATCTCCTTAGTTGGTAGAATGTTGAGTCGCAGTTTCAAAAATTGCTGGCGCAAGGCTGCTGAGGGAAATTTGCTCAGATATATAGAAATAGTTCCTCGTTTGTTTAGGGCTACACAGTACTTTCCGTAGAGTTTGGATGACCGTGCAAGCTCCAACGTCTTTATCTAGTCATACTCGTACAGTCGCTTTTTGACATAATCTGGATTTCCGATGAGTAGTTCCTCTGTTGTATCAATTGAATGTAGCTGACCCACACATTTCTTGCCCCATTCTACCAGTAATTGCTCTCTTTCCATCGTGATAGTGATGAATTGTTGCAGTTCGAGGTCGCTATCCAAGAAGACCTGCAGGTTGAAAGCTTGGGTGAGGGAGCAAGAAGGTTAGGGGCGAAGGAGATAGGTGAGGGGAGGGAAGGGATGGCATTGGAAGCAAGGAGAAAGATGACATGTTTTTGAAGAGTTTAGCATAAGGCAACTGAGAGCCATTCAATGAATTATTTGCAATGAGACATATGGTAATCCTTTCCAGGATGGCTGAAGGGGGGGAAGGAGAAAAAGATTTCAGTTTCATCAGCAAAGACGTGATAGTGAAATCCAAAGGTTGAGATATGTCTTCCTAGGAAAGAGTTATAGAGGATGAAGGGCAGAGGTCCAAGGACTGATCCTTTGGGGACACAGACAGGGAGATTTGTGGGGTCAGAGGTTTGCACACTCCATGAGATTTTAAAGGCTTGACCTTCCATGTAGGGGGAGATATAGGTATGAGCAGATTTGTGAAACCTAAGGTTCTGGAGAGTGAAGAGAAGAGTGCAGTGGTCGATAGTGTCAAAAGCGTCAGAGAGGTTCAAAGGGATGAGTATAGAAGGGAATTTGGAGGGTGAGCATCAGAGAGAAAGACAGAGACATTCATGAGGGCAATCACAGTGGAGGGTTTACTACAGAAGCCAGACCTACGTGGACCTCCTAGGCCATTACCCTCAATGTACTCAATTATCCTGTTGAAGATCACCAGCTCAAGAACCTTTGAATAATGTGGAAGGGGGGGAACTGGCGATAGTTTGCTGGGGTGTATGGGGCAACTGAGAGTTTCTTCAATAGGGGTAGGACAGTTGCAGATATGAAGGAAGCAGGGATGAGTCCAGCGGACAGAGAGAGGTGAAAGCGATTGAGACTAAGGCTCTCATTACAGTTTTGCCGGTCTGGAAAGGGCAACTGAGGGTTTCTTAAATAGGGGTAGGACAGTTGCAGATGTGAAGGATGCAGGGATGAGTCCAGCGGAGAGAGTGCGGTGAAAGTGGCTGAGACTAAGGCCCTCATTACAGTTTTGCCGGTCTGAAAAAAATGCCAGAAAAAGAATGCTGTTAATTCCAGCACCAGCATTATTTCCGGACTGGCAAAACACAAGTTTGCTGGTGGGGGCCACAGAAATCCTGGCAGGCCTGACTTGCCATTAGAATAGTCCCCTGCTGGAAAAGAAATGCCTGAATCACTGGCACCTGTAATACACCGGCAACAGTGATTCAGACAATCCCATCCCATGGAGTCCTATTGAACTCAATGAGTATGGGAACTTACCGGCTCTCCCCTGCCTGTAATATCCCGCTAATACTGGCATTTTGGGCAGCAGAGACGGTAAGGGCAGTTTGCTGGTAAATACCGGCAAACTCTTAATGAGAACCTAAATCTTTAACCATTTGGGGAGCAAACAGTTTGATGAAAGCACAATATACGTCAGTGCTATGAAGGATGGCCGCTAATTTGATAGGAGAGAAGCAGCCGAGAGTAGAAGAGGTAGGGGACAGCTGATGGACAGAAGGAGGATTGAGGAGGGAGAGAGAGGAGGGCTGTGAGAGTGTCACAAAATTGAGAGGTTTCAGTGGAAAAGTAGTGAGCAAAGGCATTGACAGAACAGGAGGAGGTGATGGATATTGGCTTGGGATGCATTGGAAAATCTTGGAGGGTAGATGAAAGTATATAGTGGTGATTGCAAGAGGAGGGGATTAAGTTTGTGAAATAGTAGATTTTTGACAGTGTCCAGTGCTGAGGTGAGGGCAACAAGGGCACTTTTGTAGGCTAGGAGCGAGTTAAGGGGTCCATGATTTACACCCGCATTGTAGGTCATGGTGGATGTTTGTTTTGAGGGTCTGAATCTAAGAGGTGATCCCGGGCAGACGAAGGGGATAGGAAGGTGTGAATGTGCGAGCAGGAAAGTGTTGATCGAAGGGAGAAGTGAATAGTAAAAGTCAGAAAGAGCACAGTTAGTGGAAAAGGAGAGAGAGATAGGGGAGAAGTCCTCACATCAACAAGTTAAGGGGCTAGCGAATACTGCCTGAAATTGGGAGAGGAGGAGGGGCTGAGATGTTAAAGTGAACAATTAAGTGTCAGAGGGAGAGAGAGGGCTCAAAGGAGTAGTCAGAGGAGGAGAGTGAATTAGAGAGAAATACAAGGTTAAGAGAGTTACCACCAGAGTGGGCTGAATCCTGTAGGGAGTAGAGGTAGCAGTCAGATAGAAGGGAAGTGATTCAAGTAGATGTGAGGAAATGGGAGGCATCTTTTACACCCTCTGACAAACTGGCATGCCACCTGCTCCAAAGACAGTACCGACTCTCTGTCCACACTAAGGAGAGAGCTCACATCCAAGCCTGTGTCTCTGCGGCATCTAACAACTCGGCCAAACTCTTTAAAATCTGCAAGGAGCTGGCCAATCCTGCTGCAGTCTCTACCTCTCCTGTCCCCTCCCAGGCCCTTTGCACGACCTTGGCTTCACATTTTATCTCGAAAACCTGGGACATCCTGTCCACCTTCTCTTCCTCTCCTCCTTTTTCCTCTACTTTTTCCTCTACCTCTGGCCTTCCTGTGGCCACCTCTCCTCCTCCCTTCTCTTCCTTTCTTTTGTTCACCCCTGACAAGGTTTCTAGACAAGTATAAACTATGAAAGTCTCATCACAACAGGATCTTCCCTGTTCATCCAAAACCATCAAGGACCACACTGGATGGCTTTTGAACCACTCTTTCACCAATGGAACCTTCCCTTCCTCTCTTGTGCACCCTCTTCTTAAGAAACCTTCAGCTGACCCCTCCTGTCCGTCTAACTATCGCCCAATCTCCATTACTCCTTTCCTGGGCAAACTCTTGGAAAAGCTGGCCATCTACCAGCTTAACCTTCATACCAAATCTATTGGTTGTCTCCATGACCATCAGCCTGGCTTCAGAGCACCCAGAAGCATGGAAACCTCTCTCCTGAGCATCTGTGAAGACATGCTCACAAACCTGGTACTAACCACCGCTCTGTCCTTATCCTACTCGATCTCGCTTCTGCTGTTGATACTGTCAATCATGCCATCCTGCTCAACTGACTCCGTGATAACTTGATTATCACTGTTCAGGCCCTGACCTGGCTGATCTCCTTTCTCTCTGACCATCCATCCCAGGTTCAACTTGGGTCCTTCCTCTCCTCTATCTCCTCTATTTCTCTCTCTACCTGTGGTGTTCCCCACGGGTCTAAACTTTCTCCCTGGCTGTTCAACCAATACCTGGAACCTCTCGCCCACCACTTTGCTGCTCTCTGCCCCAACTTTCAGTGCTATGCAGATGACACTCAGCTCGCTTTCAGACTCCCCTCAGTCACCTCTTCTCCCTCTCTCATCCCTGATGATCTTTTCCGCAATCCAGGAGTGGTGTGCCACCAATGATCTCGGGATGAATGCCAGGAAGATGGAGATCCTCCTCACCAGCTCACCATCACCTTCCTTTAATGTCACTCTCTGGCTGCCCACACTGGGCCCTCTTCCTGCTCCCACCTGTGAGGCTAAGAACCCCGGGGTCATCTTCGCCTCCACACTCTCCTTCTCTCCTCACATCTCTGATTCTTTAAAAAGTCAAACTACCAACTGCACCCCCTCAGAGGTATTCTTCCTTTCCGCACTTTCCCCCAGAAGCTCACTGTATCCAGAGCTATGGTTCTCTCTAGGCTGGACTACTGCAACAGCCTCTTTCTAAATCAACCTGCCTTCTCTCTCCGTCATTTACAACTCATCCAGAACAGGACTGCGAGACTTGTCCTTGGCCTCAAGCCCAGGGATCGTATCTCTCCAGCTCTGAAATCTCTCCATTGGCTCCTAGTGGCAGCAAGGATCAAATTCAAGATCCTCTGCATTGTCCACAAGGCCTTCTGGGGCCTGGGACCGCAATACCTCCAACTCTCTCTATGGAAATATCTTCCTACTCAAGCTCTTCACTCCTCCACCTCCAACTCCTTGAGGGTCAGTCGCTTCTCCAAGTAATGAGTTGAGGGCAGATCTCTTTCTTCAGATGGTGCCTCCCTCTGGAACAGCCTCTCTACCTCTTTGAAACTTGAGCAGAACCATCTCTGGTTCCGGAAGCACCTCAAGACCTTCCTCTTTGCTTCTGCCTTCTTTCTTCCTCTCCCCTGCTCATCTCTTGTCTGATACTTGCACTGGTCACCTGGCTACCCTCTGATTTCGGGCCCAGGTCCTTGCCCATCCAGCTGCACTCCTGCACTGCCTCCTGGAACCCTCTGCACTTGTGGCTTTATCTGTAACCCTACAGTCCCTTTCCTGCACTTATTAGACACCTGTTGTTGTCTGCACTTTTAATGTTCCCACTGCCACCCGCTGGCTGCACTACTTGTTGTGTTGGTTTCTTGTCCTGCACTGTCCACACCCCTACCCCCGGCACTTCTCCCCTCCCCGATCCCCTGCACTTGCGCGATCTCAATGTCACTAGGTCTAGTAAGATAGTTGTTTTTTGTTCTCCCTCTGTTTCCCCTCCCTTGCCTTGTCGCGCCTTGAAACACTTGTGTATAGGTTTGTTATAAATGCCATATCATAGAAAGAGTTGTGAGGACACTGTGGTTGATTCTGAGCCAGAACAGTGATATCAGAAGAAGGGAGTAGTTAAATTGTGGCATATTCAAAAGAGTAAGAGGTGAAGTCAGAGAGGGGTTACGGTGCAGTGTTAAGGGCCTTGATGACAAGGAACCCCACAAAGCCAGCCCTCCCAACAGGTTTGGAAGAGTAGGAGAAGGTAGCAGAGTCACTCTGGAGAGCTGTTAGTGTAGCGGAGATCTAAGTTGCTGTGATAGCAAGAAGTGAACGTTGTGGGTGATAAGAGTGAGGTGGTCAGTGGTATAGGAAGACTTGTTGTAGAGGGATTCAGCATTACAGAAGCGAAGGAGTGATAGGAGGAGGGGAAGAGGAGCAGAAGTTGTGCGGTAGGAGAGGAAGATACATTAGGTTTGAGAACCTAAGGGGAAGGAGGGAAATGGGCAGGGGGAGACTAAAGCAGGATGAGACCAAGTTGAGGCTGAAGGCTATGAGGGAATGTTAGGAGATGAGTACAAGGAGGAATGTACACACGTCAGGGTGCCTAATGGTGGGTAGAAGAAATAGGCAAGTGAACACAGTGAAGAAAGGGTGCAGCTCAGGATAGTGGGAAGGTGAATGTGTGGAAAGGGAGAATGACTGGGAAGAAGAAGGCGTAAGTTCTGAGTTGGGCAAGAATATGGCTATGTATAGCAAGGATTTCCTGCTTTTAGTGTTTACGTTTTTCCAATTGCGGTGGTGTTGTTCCAGGGTTTTCATATTTCTTCTAGATCTGTGTTCATCAGTGCTTACCCATTGTTTGCCTTAAACAAAATCACAGACAACTGGGTTTTTTCAGTATAGAACGAACTGTATCTTGTATTGCTGCATGAATATCATGTATAAATCATGTGAAGCAAAAACATCAAAGGCTACGCTGACACAACCCTTGTCAGCATTTTGCATTCTCAGACTTGCAATCCTGAATTTATTATGGAAAAGGAAAGCGACACATACAAAAAAGCAAATAATCAAATAAAGACTTGATGGGCTCCAATCGCCTGTGTAAGGAACTCATGGTTGCAACAGTAAAGGCAGACACCAGTGATCACAGTTCAAGGGTGTTTATTAAACTGCAAAAGAGCGTTAGATAAGTGCCTAATCTAAACACCTAAACCTGAATATAAGCTTCGGCCATCAAATGAAAATAAGGCAGTCCTAGTAGCGTCCTATCAACTAAAAGGTCCTACACTAAGAAAAACCTATTGCCAAATCTATACGCTAATTACAAAAAGAGTGTGGGATAGGATTCATAAGAAAGAAAGAAGTGTTCACATATAATGTGTCAGGATGCAGTAGTCAGGGTCTCCCTTCCCCACGTTTTGAGCATGGGATAAGGTGGAACCTCTGAGCACAGCACACTTCTCTGGCTTCCTCAGCACAAGACGACAGTTCCGCTCTCAATCTTCAAGAACCTCCATGGCCAAGTCTCTTTTCCTGCAAAAAGTCTCTTGTCTTCAAGTGTCAGAAAATAACAAACCAAAAAGTTCCTTTTATACGGTAGTTAGGGTGATAATGGCTCACCTCTTCCGGGCGCAGACCCTTCTCAACTTTCAGCCTCCCGCTTTTGGGTTGACTATGGCTTTTTCTTGATTCACGAATCTTAATGTCTTTTTAAACAATTATTCAGGCTTCGCTCCTTTCTGTCGCCACCCCCCTGACGGGTTCACTCTTGCCAATTTTTGCTAAACAGTTCACTGTGGACTTCCCTCGGTCGGGTACACTTCTGTCAACACACATAGGGATTTCAGGCTTCACACCTTTTTCTCAGCATCCCTCTGCCGGGTTCACTGTTGCCAACTTTAACAATCATGCCTTTCTCAATCACCTGTAGGTCAAAGACTTTTGACTGTACAAAGGATTTTGCAAGAACCCTGTATGATCACTTTGACTGTTCCTTTGCGGCCTTCTGTTATTTGCAATTTCAACAAACACAGGATTAACCAAAGTCTCCCCAGTAAGCACTCACTTGATGCCGGATCCCTCTGCAGCTGGTCTCTACTTTATTCTTAACAGTTCTTTTAACTTCCCTTAAATTGCAACTTTGTGGCTTTCGTTCAACACAGTTCAATTTTTATTGGTTCTCCCCTCGACTCACCGGCTGTGATGAACCACTTGGCTTTTCAGAATATCTGGAGTCAAGGCCGTTACCACGGTAGCAGGGCACCTCCCTCGGACCTGGTTATCAGCGTAGGCACGCTCTGGGTACCGTTGACATCTGCTGCAACACACTTGAGCTATTGTCCGCAGTCTTACGAATCCTTCTGCAGAGGTTTTGCGGGTCTGGGTCGGAAAAGGCAAGGCCGTGTCCCTCCTTGTCAGCCCCTCGATGTTCAACACCTTTTTGCTCCACTGGAACTGCCGTGCCTGGATAGCTGTCTTGTTGCGCAATCTGCCTTGCTCGTCATGTGCTTTCGTGCTCCACTTTTTATCCCTGTGGTGAAGGGAAAGGACCATCAGGTGTGTGTGATTCTGGTCAATTGCCTGACCCTTGTATTGGGACATGTTAGGTAAACAGCTTGGGTGTTAGTCCGTTGTTTGTGTTATGTGAAAGTGTCCGTGTCGGAAAAGGGAGGGCAGTGTTAGGGAAAAGGTGTTGAAAGAAGGGGGAGAACGCGTCTCACCCATCGGTGTCCCACTTCCACTCCCCAAGGAGACCCCGTCCAGGTGATCCTCCCTCACTGGTCCACCCCCAGGAACTGGATCCAAGAGCGATGTGCGTGTCCTGCCACCTGGATGACAGATCCCCGGGGAGCATCTAGGGAGACATCTTCAGGTTTCTCACACCTGACATGTGGCAAGATCAGATCTCAAATTAATTTGGCAGAGAGCCCTAAAATATGCTCTATCCAAAGTAAATAAATTCATGGAGAAGGGAAAGGTGCATTGGGGACAGAGAAACGTTTATCTGTATATTTATTTGCAAAACTGCATGAAGAACTAAGAACTGATGAACCTTTGTTTAAAAAAAACACTTGTGGGTAACTAAGCTTTTCATCACAAAGTTTACAATGAAGCCATTGTTAGCAAATACATTGTGCTTATTTACTATGTGGGTGGTTAAATAGATTTTAAAACCATAAAAAAAGATTTGGATATTTAATTCAATGGGAATTAGGATTTCGAAATTACAGACATAACTCTGATATGCTTTAACTGAACTGTACAAATACATTTTTCTAAAAACATTGCATTAGAGAAATAGAGGTGACTTTCCTTCATCCCTTTTCCCGGTAAAACTAGAACAGCCTAGTGTTTGATTGGGGATCATTGGAGTACAAGACACCATTTGACCAACTAGTCCATTTGGATCAACTCCGAAAAGTGGCTAAGTGTCATCTTCCAGCCCTGTAGCTTTGGGAATTCATTAATTAACTCTAAATTGCTGTTTTTTTATTTAATTGCCCACACATTAAATCATTTTTGAGGGGAAAACATCATATGACCTATTTCATTTTGGTGCATATTCAGGTATGAAAAAGTCTGAGAATGACCACTGGTGATGTTGCTAACCTTGCTTTTCATTTTAATTTTAATTCAGAAATACATGTTCGCCAATGCCAGTGCTTCAATCTAGTGGTTATTTTCGGACATTTTCCAATAAACCCATAGAAGGGTAGATTCTTTCCATGGGGGGTTGGGGGCGGAAATCGGATAAAATCTGATTTTACTTAAATCCTAAAAGCCTATGTATAACTAAAACAAAGGTTACAGTAATGTTCTTTGTTCCATTGAGGTCAAAGAAGCTCTGAGGAGAATGAATAGTCAGTGGTTAGAGGAATCCCTCTGTGTGGAAGCAGGAGTCTGGTAACGTGTTCAGACTTTTCCTGCCTCCCAGCGTACTCACAGAACAAATTGGGAGCCTGCGACTCCAACCCCTGGGCAGAGCTGACATTGGCCATAGCTCTCAACTCACACACTTTTGGAGGGTGTCACCCGCCTTGTAAAGTGCTCACTCACCCGCCAAGCCTCCTACAAGCCCATTAATTCCAATGAGCATCTCACCCGCCAAAAGCAAAATTGGGTGATTTCACCCGCCTTTGCAACACAAATGGTTGAGAGCTAAGCATTGGCAACTAGCCCGCTCCCCACCACACACGAATTGCTCACAGAGCAAGCCCTACTACCTCCTGCTCCTACAGCATTGGCAGCATACGCGCTCCCAATAGCTCCAGCGAGACCCGTAAACCTGAAAGTATCCCAGGACCTGGCGCCTGTACCCAAGATGGCAGATTTGGGACAGGGTCAGGCCCGGGATACACATACCGGAAAGCAGAGTGTTAGCTCATGCCCAGAAGTGGGCACGAGTATAAAGAAACGCTCTGTTTGAGAACATGTGTCCGATCAACTGCCTACGAAGCCAGTATCCTGTGACCCCCACGATTTTGCAAACCAAGTAAGTTATTTATATACGGAAAGTTTATGCAGACCTACTAGAGGTGTCATAGAGAGATACCTTACCCAACTCCTGCTCATGATCCCTTCGCTTTACCGGCTATGCCCTCCATTTTTATATACAAAGATGCTTCACAGCTAGATGCACACTGCATATTGTCAGTAGAACCTCTGGGGGTTGTCTATCAAAGGGAACCAAGGGAGGAGGGTGAAGTTTACCAAATCACATTTCTTATACATATGATTGTGTCATTATAGATGCCAACCTGATGTAACCAACCCTGCATACCAGGAGCCTCTAGAAACAACATCACACAGTTGAGTGTTTCTGATCATTCTCATTAGAGTCTCAGAAGCAGTGTCTCTGGTCTGGTTTTCAATAATTAAACCCTACTGTGGAAGATCCTGCTTCTATCAAGCCATCCAGGTACTGACATAAAGGGTGAGCTCGGCTAAGTCATGGCTTTAACAGTGGTTTAAGCCCTGAAACCTGTCCAGACTCAAGAGGTCCGAATAACAAGTTACGCTTTGCTGCTTTTAGCCCTTTTTATTGTGATTTATTTGCACCCAGAAGGTCTAAGCAGCAGTGTCAACAAAATGGACAAGGAAGCCTCTCTGCCCTCCTCACTCTCCCATGACCAGGGGCTGGAAGCGTAGGGGCAGATCGAACCCTCTTTCTCCAGGTGGGAAACACAATGAATGAGTGACTACACTTAAAGAGTAATCAACTGGAATGGAAAGTAAGGTTTTGGAAATTGACACATGAGGAATAAAAACGACCTACAGGGTGGATGCTCTAGACAAGAAAATGATTGCCATCATAATGGAAAACCGGGTATTAGCTCGCCGCTCTCCATAGTTAGAAAAGTGGGACATGGCGAATGAGATTAAAATTCTAGTGTTGCCGATTGGAGCAGAGGGTAATGATCAGGTTCACTTCATTGAACGAATCCAAAGCTGATAGACCTTAATGTAGATAAAGACGTCCTGCATATTGACAGATGCTTTGGTATTAAAGCACCAACAGGTAGTGCTAATCAAAGAGATGGTGGGGGTCAAAACCTAATAGTCAGACTTTCTTATTTGTGATCCAAGGAGTGGTTCCAGCTGTGGTTGCGGTAAAGGCAGCCCTGAACTTCGGAAATGGTAGAATCCATATTTTCCCGGATTTTGCTCCCAAGAAAATTACAAAAAAGGAGAAAGCTGATTGAACTCAAAAAAGGGCTTTATTGGGAAGAGGCTGCCGGAAAGAGTGCTTCAACCTGCTAAGCTTAGGGTGACAGATGTCCTGGTATTGGCAGGGCAGTAATGGGAATGGGACCCCTGCCTACAACCCGAGAGGTTTTTTTTAAATTTAAAAACACTGTCTCAGATATGGGGAAAGGGAGGGATAGCATTTTTTCACTCTAGGTGGGGCTCGAACCCCCAACATTACAGGTACCAGACACACTGCATTAACTGACTGTACCACAGAAACCAGATGGCAAATCAATTAACTACAGGCCCTGTAAAATATATCAGAGCAAAAGCTCTTTTATTAATATGTTCATATCAACAGTCAAACCGTGCAAATTATATGCATGAACAGTGCTCGAAATACTGTGGGATGGAGGGGGGTTAGAGGTGGGGGCGCTTTAATGAGGGAGGTACAGGGTTGAGGGATAGGCTGGAAGGGGGTAGTCCTTCTTTTATATTGTTCGCCATCCTGTATTTTTCATCTTGAAAATCTGGTGGCCCCAGCTAAATTGAGAGTGCCTCTGATGGTATTCAGGGAGGGCACAAGCTCTATTTAATATCATAACCAGAAAGGAATCTCTGGATGATGGGAAGTTCTGAGTGGGTTTGGGGTAATTCCCACAGTAATAGTAAAACTTGCTAATTGCTTGAAGAGAAGTGTGTAGCATTAGAACTACTATGGTAGCAATGCTTGGTTGTATTGTTTCCTTTAGGCTACAGAAGAGTGGCCATTATAAGGTGTGGGTGATTCAAGCTTAGTAGTATTGGCTGATCCCCCTCACATAATACATAATGTGGACTCCCACGTGAAGCTCAGTTTGCAAACAATATGTATATCGAGAGTAATTGGGCGAACACTTATTTTGGGTACCTCATTGAAGGTGTCCAAGGGGGATTTCTTCTCTACCACTTTTGTTTGGATAATGTTCTTTCCGTGTTATGAAGCATTAATAAAGTATATTAACATAGAAACATATGGGAAGTATCCCAATTTGCTCATTATAATCCCATTTGGGTTAGCAATGCAATAATCTGACCGCCTCCTTTTTCAGACGGTCATCTACATCTTCTCCTGTCATGGAGGAGGCTGGGTTGGTCCAAATCAAAGCTCAACAGAGTGACAGGGGCTAATAACAGCCACTCCCTAACATGGGTAATTCTCAGCTCCAGACATATCAATTCATTTGATGTGGGCTTGGGTACCATTAATGGTTGTTTGAGGTCTGTACTTTCCTCTTTCTCAATAAACGAGAGGTTCATTTATGTTCCTCTTTCTAATGGATTGTGTCCTCCCACAGATCGGATTTCTCATCTTTGATATATCGATATCCTGCTTGCAGTATTGGAAAAATAATTTGACAGCAGAGGGTGCATGTAGCATGCACTACACTCATTGCCTTAGTTCCATTTTTCTGCATGTACAGCACGCTTCGGAATAGTTTGACTCACCTCGCCTTTTTTTTGTTACTTTGAGTTTCTACTAGGTAGTTGCTAGTGCTTTGAATATGTCTACTCTGAAAACTGGGGTTAAGAGGTGTGCGGACTGTGATTCGAAGATGTTGATCTCAGATCTGCACAGGGTATTCCTCTGATGGCCTGGTAAGGAGCATGAAGTCAACAACTGTGGCTCCTGTCAGTCAATGACTAGCAGGGCCTTGAAGGAGAGAAAGTCCAAACTCATCCTAGGTCGGTCCATGTCTAAATCTCCATTCTTTACACCCTCAAAGAGGAAATCCTCTGAAAATAGGAGCTTAAGTGAGAAATCACCTCAGAGGCCTAAAAACGATCCAAACATATGGTCAAGGTGAAGGAGCGATTCACGTCACTCATCTTCATCGAATTGAAGAAAATGTAAAAAGAGATGCCATCCTTCTTCGTCATCCAACTCCTTGCCCAACAAGAGACAGGTACTTATTCCAGTCAAGTCTGCTCAGCAGCAGGTTTAGAAGAGTTCCTTCACAGGATGAAGGGCTTCTTTTTGAAGACGACCCCTCCAGGTCCCTCGGAAGAGCCAAAAAACACTAGCGATCCCACCGTGTCTTCAAAAGCCATCACGGAATAGTCAAAGAATTTGACTCACACACACAAAAACCTGGTCTGAAATTCCCTGAGATGCCTACTCACGTAGCGTCAACAGTGTTGACTGCAAAGAGTGCATCTAAGCCAAAAGCGTTGACATCTTCATTATCGAAAGGCTCGACATTAATGTCTTCCATGTCAAAACCATCTACATCATCCTTGGACCCATCTTCGAACTTCAAGCCATTATCAAAGACTTTCTTAAGTCCTTTGGATCCATTTTTGAGGAGGACGATGAAGAGGAGGACATTGTACCATTTGGTATGAACGCTCTGGTGCACCCAATGTCCATGAGGACCTCATTTGTGAGGAATCTCGATTAGAGGACTTGGATATGTGCCTTAAGGAAGCCTGTGGCTTAGACACTTCTACAGAAGTGGAATTTGCTTCATCTGACACTGCTGCTCATCCAAGCATTGCATTCAGGACAGTGATGAACAGTCACTGGGCCTCATTCCAAGTTTGCCGGTCCGGTAACAAAGGTACCAGTAAGCGTGCCGGTACCGTTGTTACTGGACCGGCAAACTACAAATTATGGCACCCGCGAGTAGTCCATGTTGGATGCACCGGCACCATTCAAGAATGGTGCCGGTGCATCTGACCTCCCCATTCCCATTGAATGAGAATGGGGAGCATTTTTTTCCTGCACCTGGGAATGGACAATTACCGGGTCTGGCGCGGGGCTGGAATGCCCCCGTAATTGCCCATTCCCGGGTGCCGAAGAAATTTGCAAGTTCGGTGACAGCCTGCCGGTTTTACCGGCAAGGCTACCGCCGAACTTGGAATGAGGCCCAGTGAGTATTTGGGTTGGGGACGTCCTGTGAAGGACATAGTGCAGGTTGACCTTACAGCTATACTTGACAAGGTCCACCCAAAGAGCCTGTGTTGCCTTGCCATCCTCACTGAAAAACAAAATTTTAGAAAAATGTCAGAAGCCTGATCCCACTCTCTCAGTCAATAAGGAGTTGGTTAGGAAGTATAGACCGTCAGCTTTTGATCCTGAAATGCAGCATGCCAATCTCTCTAATTGGGTTTGGTCACTCTATGGGATCGAGTGCAGTCATAAGGAGGTTTGCATAGCTAAGCAAATCTGGATTTCCTCCTGTTGTTCATTCTAGACTTCTGGACATGTCCTTTAATGTGTCAAACCTCATTGGAGCAAAGGCTGATGACAGCTTAGAGAAGCTCCAAGCTTCTAAGGCAGCTGCAAAATCCTTGGGTGCATCCATCTGTCAGCCTCAACAGCAGCACCCACCTTCTCAGAGTTGAAGAGGATGGCCTTTTCGTTTCTACTCTTCCTTTAGACAAAGGGATAGAGGTCAGGCCTGCCCAAAGAGGGCAAAGGAGATTTTCACGTGGCTCTAGAGATAATGGAGGAAGAATAGCTCAGGCAGTCACCTCCTCACTACCCTCTGTCACAGTCACAACACCAAACCCACACCAAAACCACAATGAGTGCTTTACTCATAGGTCTCCAATGAGAAACGTGTTGACTCAGCATCTAGAAGATTATTCTTCAGTTAGTTCAGATGCTTGGGCGCTGCAGTCAGTTGCTCAAGGGTACTGCCTCCCATTTCTGAAAAAGTCACCAGATTGTCCCCTGATCGAGCAAATTCTTTGAGAACCAGACCCGCTCCTTCGGCACGAGATTCCCTCCCTTCAGAAAAAAGGTGCAGTGGAAAGGGTACCTGTAATGGAGCAATACCAGGGTTGGTACTCCACTCATTTTCTGGTTCCCAAGAAAGACTGTGACCCAATCCGTGATTCATCTTGGACTTCAGATGCTTGAACAAGTTCCTCAGGAAGGACAGATACAAGATGGTCACTCTGTGCAGATCCTCCAGGCCCTTCAGTACCAGGAGTGGATGGTATCACTCGATCTTCAGGAGGCTTCCTTTCATGTGCCTATACATCCTAAGCACAGGAAGTACCTGAGGTTCGCCATTGGCAGTTTCAGATTTGACTACTGCCTTTTAGGCTGTGCTCTGTCATAAGGGTCTTCACCCTGTTAATGGCAGTGGTTGGAGTGAATCTAAGGAGGGGGGGGGATTCACATCTTTCCTTACCTAGATGGCTGGTTGATCAGAGCCTGTTCTCCCAAACATGTTCGGGAACATCTAAACAGCACCTGCCACTCTATCCACAAACTGGGCTTCTCCCTCATCAAGAAGTCCCAGGTGACACCTTCCAAAAGCTGATTCATTGGAGCAGTCCTGGACCGGAGTTTGCCGCCCAAGTTGAGGGCTCAACATATCTTACAGATATACAAAAAAATTAGCAGGTGCCCCTCCCTAGAAAGAACATGGCATGATAACCTGTTCTCTGCTTTTTACCCAATTTCGAGAGTCTGCAGCCATCGCTTTTTGCTCACTGTACTTTTCACAAAGGCGGAATAACGATTTGAATATCAGTCTTTGTCCCGCCCACAAGGGCAGTCCAGCACCAAAATGCCTGGCAAACCTCCTTTGAACAAGAGTGCCAACAGCAACCCCAGACACTAGTTGGGCCTCATCAGTGAGGTGGAGCTGTGCCTCTCTGGAGATGGTGACAACATTTCAAAATGCCCACCATCTGCCAGCCTTTGATTTTCTGAGGTTGCTCGGTCTCATGGCATCCTGCATTTATCTGGTGCCAAAGGCCAGCCTAAGGATGAGCTCCCTCCAGTGGGCCCTTAGATCCCAATAGTCCCAATTCTCAGGCAGGTTGATGGACCTTTTTCAGGTCCTGAGCAAAGTTGCGCAGATTCTACAGTGGTGGGCCTGCAAGGAGAATGGGATGATAGGGTAATCTTTTTAGCAACCCTTTTCGGCCATAACACCAGTCACAGATTCTAACCTCATGGGATGGGGAGCGCACATGAGCAATCTCACGATCAGCAGACTTTGGTACCCATCAGTATTGAAACTACACATTGACCACTTAGAGCTGATGACAATCAGACTGGCGCTGATGTCCTTTTTGCCTTCCATACAGGGGAAGAATGTCCCGATAATGACAGTGGCCATGTATTACCTCAACAAGAGACGAGGCATAGGGTCACTGCCACTGTGCAGAGAGGCAATGCAGTTCTGATTTTCGGCGCTTCAACACAGAATCTCTCTCTCTGCCATTCATCTGGCCGGAGAAGAGAACACAATGTTGGATGCTCTGAGCAGGCAGAGCACAGTCTCCCACTAGTGGGAGTTGGCTCGGGAAGTTCTTCTAGAGATCTTTGGGGAACCCCTCAAGTAGATCTGTTTGTGGTTGTGTCCGGTATCAACAGCAAATGCAACCTGTTCTGCTCCAAGTCATTTTCTAAGAGGGAAGCTCTGGGGGTTGCATTCATAGTAGTCTGGTAATTTCCTCTACTGTATGCGTTTCCACCTGTCCCCGTCATTCCTCATGTCATCAGTAGGTGAAGAAGTTTGGTAAGTCCATGATCCTTAGTGGTCCAGAATGGGCCAGGAGGACGTAGTACCCAGAAATTCTAGATATGCCCATCTGTCCCCCATTTCATCTTCCTCAGAGAGTAGACCCACTCTCACAAGAGGGGGAGGGTGTCTTCTTCACCCAGAAATCCGAACTCTGACCCTTCACACTTGATTTCTGAGAGGTTAAGATACAAAGATTGGGACCTACCGGAAAAAGTGATGGAGGTGTTGATTTCAGCCAGAAGAACAGCAACAAACACTATACCACTGCCTTTCGAACACCTTTTGCAGCTGGTTTAGGGCTAAAGATATTGATCCTTTTACTTGTGATACACTTGCAGTACTTTCTTTTTTGTTAAATGTACCCCATCAGGGGCTGCAGGTGGCTATTGTCAAGAGCTACCTGGTGGCGTTATCCATCTTTAAATGCAAAGCAGAGCAATGCTCTTATTTTAATATACTCATTGGGATTCAGTTCCCCAAGAGACAGACACATATTTTTCCACCAGTCCCTTTCATTGTCCTGACATGGGATCTAAACTTAGTATTATCATTTCTAATGGAAGTTCCATTTGAACCTCTCCATTCCTGTCTGCTCAGATTACTGACCTTCTAGACAATCTTCCTATTGACCATCACCTCTTCTGGCAGAGTGAGTGAGCTACAGGGTCTTTCATGTAAACCTCCTTTCTAAGGAGAAGGTAGTCCTGAGGGTTTGCTCCTCCTTCTTTCCCAAGTTGATGCCGAATTCTGTTTGACACAAAAAATTATCTTGCTGGGATTTTATCCACCTCCTCACCTTCCGAGGAAGAAGAGAGGTTGCACAGACTTGACCCAAAAAGATCTCAGAGTTATTATATTGCTAGATTGTTAATGTTAGGCAAGGCGATCAACTCTGTGATGGTTACACCGGACATGGATGGGGACAAATCATGACTGAACAGACATTGAGCCTCATTACAAGGTTGGCGGTCCGGTAATAACGATCATCTACCGGACCGGTGCATTACGTCCCGTGATGCAGGTGCTACCGGTATCGGCAGGGACCCGTTGTGACCGGGTAGCACCTTCCCAGAATGAGCGTGGACACACGGCAGCCGAGTCAGTAACACCGGCATGCCACAAGGAAGCGCACATTACGAGGTGCACGGACATGCACTTACTGGCATCCAGATGCCGGTAAGAATGGTTACCATGATGCCATCAACACCGGCATTGCGGCGCAGCCGTTAATAGCAATCTGCTGGGTTGAACCCTGCCGCAGGTGCACACAATAAGCACAGGTGGAGGCAATGGAGTCTGGGACAGCAGAAAAGGAGCACACCCACACATCGCACCCTTTCCAAACCCAAAATGCTACCATTAGCAGTTGCAATACTGGGGCTGGAGGACATGCATGCACTGCTACTACTCCAGCAGGTATTGAACCAGGGAATGCAGCAGAGGCGCAGGAGGAGAAGGAGGGTGAGACTGGGCCAGCACATACCACCAGTGCAGGCAGTTGTACCCCGCAGGCAGTCACCAATCCCTGGCCTAAGGGCCAGTCCATTTGACCTAACCCCTGCACAGATCAACACCCTGTACTGCCTGGACAGGGACACCATATGCACAATAGTAGACCTCATCCATGATGACCTGGGAAGCCTCATCAACATCCGGACAGGCACCACCCCCCTTGCTGAAGTTAGTGTTGGTGCTACACTTCCTTGCCACAGGCACCTATCAGCACACAGTGGGGCAGCTGCATGGCATCTCGCAACGATGTTTCTCCCGTGTGCTCAACCAGGTGCTAGATGCCCTCCTGAAACATGGAAGGGACCACATATATTTACCACGGACTGCGGAGGAGGAGAATGCTTCCAAAATAGCATTCCATGCACTGACAGGCATGCCAAACGTAATTGGTGTCCTCAACTGCACCCATGTGGAGCTGGTAGTTTGGCATGCCGTGGAGGTAGTGTACGGCAACAGGAAGCTCTACCATTCCCTGAATGTCCAGATGGTGTGCGATGCAAGCAAAATAATAACACATTGCTGTGCAAGATTCCCGGGATCCACACATGATGCCATGATGCTGCGCAACTCCACAGTACCCCGCAACATGGCACGACACACTCTACAACGTACCTGGCTGCTGGGTAAGTCTAACGACAGGGCAATGAGGGGTGTTGCCTGGGGGGGTGACAAGCATAGGCAACCTGTCTGCTGGCTGGGGTATGAGGGGTGTTGTTCAGGGGGGAACACAGCATTCTGGGTGACAAAAACTGTGACCCCAATGACCTCAACAGAATGTGGGACACAGCCAATGGATGCAGATGTGGCATGCCTACAGAGCTGTGCATAAATGTAATCAGCATACGCAGCGCCCACCCCAGCATATGCACCTGGAACACCATCAGACATGAACCACAAGTGCCACGATGCACCACCCTGCAGGCACAATGCATGAAATACATGAGCGCAGCAAAGTACATCACTGGTAATGCAGCCATGTCTGAGCCAAATCCAACTGCCACACATGGAAATCTCTGTCACTGCATACACCCTACAGGTACAACACAGACCAGTATACCGTCCCAGGCATCTTAAGGGACACTTCCAAATGCAATGGTGCAAGCATGGATACTATTGTAATCCTCAATCAGTTACCACCACTAACATATGAGCGAGTGGTGCAGGACCCATCCACAGTACCTCAGTTCCACCATGCCAGTACACACCCAGCCTCATCACAGAAACATTTGCCATCACTGGCGGACCATACCCCCAATGCCATTGTGCCTTGGTCACATGGGGGAAGGCGTTGATGGACAAGTACATGGTGGCATCAAGTAGTCGAAAGCATGAATAGCAAACCACTGTGTATCATGAAGCACATCAGGCAAATGTGTCATGATGCACTCCACATGTATAGTAATTTTTGATATGCAACACACCCATCAGATGTCAGCACATCATGGACCTTCTCACCTCATTTGTGCTGATTCTGATGGAAAGGTCCCTAAGACGTGAACGGCACACATACCCCCCAAATATGGATCATCCCTAAGAACACTTACATGGGTCTTACTATAAGGAAATGTCAAGTGCAGCCATGAAGAATCTGTAGCATGTGACCATGAACACTGTACAGGCAGTGCACACAAGGAATGACAAAAATATTCACAAATACACTTTCCATTGCTCCTGTTCAGGTGATGCTGTGTATCCCCTGAAGCTGTGGCTCCTGGCCCCCATCAGGCAACCAGTCAACAGGCACAAAGAAAACTACAACCATGCACATGCACGCACTAGTGTCACGATAGAGCAGACTTTTGGCCTGTTGAAGGCCCTTTTTCACTGCCTCAGCAGGTCTGGTGGGGCACTCATACACAGGCCTGAGAAGGTGGGCAAGATAGTGTTGGCATGCGCCATGCTGCACAACATGTGCATCCGGCGCAACGTACCCGTGCCCCCTGACATGGACCTGATGCCACCTGAAGATGAGGAGGATGATGGTGAAGATTCTGCATATCGCCCACGGCACAATGTGAATGAAGGATGTGCTGTATGCCAAACTTTGATTGCACAATACTTTTGATGGACTGGGTAACACAAGGCACTTTGAATGGGGGACACTGGGCAACGGGCACTGTAAAGAAATAAATTGACACACACTCAAAAAGCAATGTCCAGTCATGTGTTTTTCTTATGCACACCAGGTGTATTAATTAAATGAGAACTATGTACATTGAACATGAAGCTAAGTGCACCTCTATGCTTTAATATTCAACACACTACCCCCCACCCCCAACACCCCCACACACGCCTACTCCCCCACTCCCCCACCCCTCCAACTCCCCCACACACCCACACCCCATCCCCAACAACCCCACACCCCCTACTCCCAACACCCCACACACCCCCGCCCCCCAACCCCAACATCCCCACACACCCACCCCCACACCCCCCAACTGTTATGCTCACCTGGTATCCACGGGGAAGCCACTCAGCCCTGGTTGGATGATATGCGCCTCAAACCCTCTCCCCGATCCCGGGGGGGTGCCTCCGATGGAAGTTGAGCCTGAAATACAGGAGGGCTCGATTAAAGACTGGGCCGTCCCTGGTAGGGTCTTTTCCCACCTCCCTTGGATTCAAACCTTCCCTTTGGCCCTCTCCTCACCTTGTTTCTGTAGAGGGCATGCTTTCCGTCCTGCTCTTTGTGTCAGGGGTGCGTAGTCTCGTGTGGGCGTGGGTGACCGAGTTACTTCACTGGTGCGAGCCCTTTCAAGTGTCTTTTAGGTAGGTCTTGCTTGCTGCCTTCGCAGTCTTTGTATTCAATAATGTTCTTGCCTTCCTTCCTCCTATTGTGGTTAATGTCATTTCTCTTCTCTTTAGGTGTGCAAGAGATTTGGCGTTTTCGTGCAGGCTGGGTTGATCACCTGCCGGTAATGGATGGCGCAGTGTGCGCGATGCTTTCCAGTAAGTAATGCGCAACGCGCGGCGCTGCTTCACCTTGTATATGCTAACCTGTGTCTTTCTCCTTCTTTTGCAGGCCGCGATGTTCTTTACCGGTGGGCGTGATGTTCCGGAACAATGCTAACCAAGAGGTGAGTAACCAGGTGAGAATTTTGTAATGTACGTTGTTCGTGTGAAGCCGTTAGTATGCGTTCACTAATGCTGTCCTTCTCTCTCTCCTTTTCAGGTCGCTTCGTTCCGGAAAGCATGCGGTGCCCAGAAGATGTATTTCACTGGATCGACTGTCCCCTGGTAAGCAGAATCAGGAGTTAATGACGGCTGAAGACAGGATGCTGTTCACAGGTAAGATTCCTATAACAATGTTCCTCTTCCTCTCTGCAGGCTCTCTGTCCCAAGGATTACTGGTATCAAGGACACTGGAGACTGGACTGGACACAGTGAGCATTACGCTGCAAACTGCAGAATAACGCGAAGCGTGTTCTGCTGCTTGGGTGTGGTTTAAATAGCCTTCCAGTAAAGTAGTCCAGGTAAAGTAGTCCCACGCCAACCACACCCAAAACACTATACCGCATAGCTCAGTTCTTGGGAACTGGGCTATGTGAGAGCCTCCATGTTGACTGCAGGCCCAAAGAAAGCAGTCCTAAGTAAATAGTCCCAATTTAAAGATGTTTTCCATAATGAATATGAGCCTGGCGCCAAAGGCGCCAGGACTGACTCCAAGAGAGTCTCGGATGAGGTTGTAAGGCCTTGAAGGCCAAAATGGAACCCCGAAACCCGGCCCTACCTGGCAGGCTGACTTGCCAGTGGGGGTCTGGTGTAAGGGTCATGACAGCACTCCCCCCCCCAAAGCCCCTCTCACAGTGGTTCTTCTGCCCGGTCCAGGTTTGGTTGGAAAATTTTGATGGAATTTCTTGATCAGACGTAATGCATGGTTCTCGCTAGGTTCCCAGGATCTGTCTGGAGGGCCGTATCCTTTCCAATCAATTAGGTAATATAACTTGGACTTGGTGTATTTAGAGTCCAGGATATCCTTTACTTCGAACCCGGGTTCTCCGTCAACCATTAATTATTTGATATGCGAAAATGTCACTCCAATGCACCAACTCCTTTTTTTTTTTTTTTTAAATTCAAAGTTTATTGAGTTTATACAAGTTGAACATTCACTTACATTGCGATGAAGAAATTTCAGTGTATAAGTAGAAAGAGCACAAGAGAGAAGTATCATCAACATAAATCCTGTACAGTATTTCCTGAAAAGTGAACAGTATAGTGAACAAGAACAACAACGCCCAGTCGCACCCCTCCCCCTCCCCCCTCCCCCCCCCTTCTCTAATATCTCCAAATAAATGGTTGGGAAACCTCCTTGCACAGCGAGACAACACCAGAGAACTTCGAATATGAGTATGATGACCGACCATTACACATAACGCAACTCAGAGAGCCGCCACAACAAAAATCTTCATTTGTTACTATTATTGGCACAAATCACAACAATGTATTGCACACTTTGTCTTTACGGGGCATGCTTGGCTCTAAACTCAGACCAGGCACTTTCAACATTAGTACGATCTCCGCGTAACGTAGCGGTCAGGCAGTCCATTCTGTAGAGATTCTGTGCCACCCCAAGCCATTCGGTTTTACTAGGGAGCTTGGGCCGCTTCCAAACCATGGTGAGGCAAGCTCGTGCAGCCATCAGGAGGCCCTGTACCATCCTAGGCGCTTTCACAACGTCGTCTCCTGTTTCGATCAGACCGAAGAGGACAAACATTGGTTGCTTCACCCTCTCTTCATCATCCGGGTCCCTGATCCAGCTAAGAACCTCCGACCAGTAAGTCTGGACCATGGTACACCCCCACCACATATGCCAGTAGCCAGCCCGCTCCCCACAACCCCTCCAACAGTATGGACTAACACCTTGGTACATTTTGGCGAGCCTGATCGGGTCATACTGCCATCTATACAAAAGTTTTATAGCATGCAATTTGTATTGGCAGGATATTGAGGACTTCGCAGTGCGTCTGCAGATGTGTAGCCACAGCTTTTCGGAGATCTGTCTGCCCATATCCGCCTCCCATCTGCCCTTGAGCACCAAAGAAGGGGAGATGTCAGTCTCGATCATGGCCGAATACATAGCACTGATCAGACCACTGGAGCCTGTACATCGATCAAGGATCGCCTCAAAAGGGGTAAGGTCCCTCTGCAGCTGGTCTTTCCATACAGGCCTTGTCATCACCCCTTTGAGTCTCAGATAGAGGAAGACCGAGAGTGCTCCTATGCCAAGCGCTTCCTGGAGCTCTTGTATAGTTACGAAGGTTCCCCCACGCCATAATTGGCCTGCTCTTTCCAGCCCCGCCTGGTACCATGTTTCGTAGCTTCCCGGTTCCGGTATGGCGTCACGGATCCCTGGAGACCAAAGGTGACCCAGGGGGGATGGCCACGTCGTGACTCCAACCATTTTCTTGCCTGGTCTCCAAATAGCCCATAATGTACCTAGGATAGGGTGAGATCTAACACTTTCACGTAACTGGGATCTGGGGACCCATAACCATTCAGGCACAATAAAGGGACGAAGGTGGTAATTATCTAAGGCTATCCACTGGGGTTCCGAGCGTTGCCTAAAGTGTGGGACAAGGACTCTAAGTTGCGCCGCCCTGTAGTATGTTTCCATGTCCGGGAGGCCTACTCCCGCGTTGTCTTTGCGGAGCTGGAGTAAGGGTCTTGGGATTCTGGGTCTTTGGCCCTGCCACAAGAAGGACAAAAACATTTTTCGCACATCTACGAAATATTCCGGGGGCAACCTAACGGGGAGCATCTGGAACAAATATAATATCTTGGGGAGAAAGACCATCTTTATGGCATTTAAACGACCCATCCAGGAGATTGTGAGTTTAGACCACCGTTGGCTATCTTTCTGTAAGGCAAGTAGCAGTGGGGGGAAGTTAGCACCATATAGGGAATCGAAGTCACGGGTAACATTAACGCCCAAGTAACGGAGGGTAGTGAGGCTGACTTGGACTCCCAACGGGGCAAAGCGTGCGATCTCAGAATCTCTACTCTTATCAATCGGGAGGAGGACTGATTTCTCCGTATTGATTTTTAGGCCGGCCAGCGCGCCGTATTCCTCAATTATTTCAAGCGCAGCTGGGATTGAGGCCAAGGGGTCGGTCAAATGAAGCAAGATGTCATCCGCATATAGCCCCAGTTTGTACTCTCTTTCTCCCACCGTGATGCCCTTGACTCTACCGTCATTTCTTAGTTTCTGCGCCAGCGGTTCAAGGGACATGACGAACAATATCGCCGACAGTGGACAGCCTTGTCTCGTACCTCTTTCAAGGGGGAACCAACGTGAGTATCCCCCATTCACCGCCACCGATGTCGTAGGGGAGGCATACAATGCTCTAATGGCACGGCAGAGTCTGGATCCCAACCCATATGAGACCAATACTCTTTCTAGAAAGTCCCAGGACACCCTATCAAAAGCTTTCTCAGCATCAAGTGATAAGAGCAATGGGTCCCCCTCCATTCCCTGTGCCTCGTATAATAAGTGGAGTGTTTTTCGCATGGTATCTGCGCCCTGCCTGCCTAGAACAAAGCCAACCTGGTCAGAGTGCACCAGTCTAGGGAGATATGTTTCGAGCCGAGCCGCGATGACCCTAGCATACACCTTGGCGTCGATGTTAAGAAGTGAGATGGGCCGATAAGAGCTACAGTGTTTAGGGTCTCGGCCTTCCTTGGGAATTACAGCCAATAGGGCCCGAGAAAAGGACGGAGGGGCCTGCCCAGTGTCAAGAATGTGATTAAACAAGGATGCTAGGAAGGGTGCAAGGAGGGTGGAGAATGCTTTATAGAAACCCGGTGTAAATCCATCTTCCCCCGGGGCCTTCCCTATTTTCAGCCTCTTGATGGCACTTTCCACCTCTTCCCCAGTGACCGGAGCGTCTAGAGATTCGGCCTCCGCGCCCGTGAGGGCGGGGAGACACGCCCCCACAAGATATGCATCCACGCTCCCCACAGGGGGAGGGGGGTCACACATATATAGGTCCTCATAGAAGTAGGCAAATGCCTCCTGTATGTCCTTCGGGGATGTGACCGTTGTATCTATCAGGGTGCCATCATTCCTCTCAATTTGGTCGACCCATCTCTCTGCTCTCTGCGCACGGAGGCGGGCCGCCAAGAGAGCATCTGCCTTGTCCCCCTTCTCATAGTATTTCTGTTTAAGGTATTGCAAGGTCTGGGCCGTTTTGCCAGCAATAAGAATCCTCAATTCTTCTCTAAGTTGCTTAGTTTCAGCTAAGTACTTTGGTCTATCAGCCGGGGTGGTCTGCGCCAGATTCTGTGCCACAGCAAGCTTCTCCCTGATGCCCCTTTCTAATATTGTACGTTCCCTTTTCTTTCGGGCCCCCTCCCCTATAAGGATACCCCTCCAAGTAGCCTTGGCTGCTTCCCATACAGCTACCTTCCCTACTTCCCCAGTATCATTAGTCGGAAAGAATTGCTCAATCTCTATCTCAAAGGTCTCTCTAAAGACCGGGTCGGCCCAGAGGGAGTCATTACACCTCCATTTTGTGTTGCGCGGCGACAGCTCACCCCAGGATATGTCAACTGTGACCATGTCGTGGTCTGACCAAGCGGAGGGGTATATAGTGGCAGCTTGCAGTACACGTAGAAGATCGTTAGAGAGAAAGATATAATCGATGCGTGTGAGTGTGTCGTGGGGGAGGGAGTGAAAGGTAAAGCCTTTTTCCGACGGGTGTAGATGTCGCCAGCTGTCTACAAGGCCATAAAGATCAAGGGTAGACTTAATTTCAGCCTCAGTTCGAGTGTTGGGAGGGTCTAAAGCATCAGCCCTGGTCTGTCTGTCAATAGAGCTATCCATCCATATGTTAAAGTCTCCGCCCAGGACCGTGTATCCCTTAGCCATATTGAAGACTTTTTCAGAGATTCTATGGAGAAAGCGATTTTGCCCTTGATTGGGTGCATAGAGTGTGGCCAGAGTAATCGTCGTGCCCCTTATATTGCCCACAACCGTGATCGCCCTCCCCTCATTGTCCGTCCATATGTCAAGGGTTGTCATTCGGAGGCATTTACGAACCAGAATTCCCACCCCTGCCTTTTTGAGTATACCCGAGCTCCAGTAGGTGAGCCCGATATCACGTGATGGGATGGCTTTCTCCTCTCCCTTCCGATATCTCGTTTCTTGAAGGAACAAGATGTCTACATTCGACCTTCTAAATTCCCTGGCCACCATCGACCGTTTTGTGGGAGAGTTCAAGCCTTTGACGTTGAGTGTGCAAATGCGTAATGTGTCCCTACGGGGTGTGAGTGCCATCTTGAGTGTAATTGTTGATCGTGGGCGGCCATTCCCTCTGTGCCACGGCACATTTCCTGTCGGCCATCGCTATGCATGGGTCGTCGTGATGGGATTGGTTCCCAGAGAATCCCATGGAGACCGACGACCAACTCGTCTGGAGCATATCGTGGGCCTCGGTGTGCGCAAGGTGTGTCTGCGTGTACGTCGTGTCAAAATCAGTGTGAGAAGTGTGTTCCCCAACCACCCCCTCCCCCACCCCCCTCCCCGTCCCCAACACATTCGGCGCCCGATTCGCCCAGGTTGACATCACCCAGCCGAACTCGGACCACCCGTGAAGACCGCAAAACAGGCGGTCCTATCATAATAGGATAATATATATCAGTGAGCCCCCAACTTTTGTGTGCACTTAACGATAACAATAATTCAGTAACAGAGACATTTACCCTCCCCCAGGAGCTAGCGGAGCAGAGATATTATGCCTTATCACATTTCTAACATCTGCGAGACATCGAGCTAACAATACCTCACACTTGGAGGAGGCGACCTTTCACAGTCAGTCACATATAGGGAGGTCGACTCGCACATGAGAGTTCGTAACCTCCGTGGTGGAGTAATTTTCCCAGTTTACCTCTAACCAAATAGTATGTCAAAGTACCTCAGGCACCCTGTCAATGTTCCATATCTTGGGAGGTGTTCATTTTTCTGTATTTTCTAGAGCCTGGAATCCTTCTTCGCCGCGAAGCCTTGACTTTCCATTCACCACCAGATGATCCTTGATCCTCATGAGAGGGAGCACCCTCCGGCGCACCCAGCAGATCCGTCGTACAGTCAGCAATGTCTTTCTCCGAGACAAGTCTCATTGTCGAGCCTTCCCATTCGAAAGTGAGGGAAAATGGATACCCCCAGCGATACCTGACGCCCTTGTCTTTCAACATTTTCGTGATCGGAGAGCACTTTTTCCTCATCGCCAACGTGAGGGATGACAAATCCTGAAAAAGTGAAATGACGGAGTTCTCCAAGGACAGCTGTGGGGCGCTTCTGGCCTTGTCCAAGATTCGCGCTCTGTCCGCATAGTTATGGAATCGGGCCAGGACCGATCTCGGGGCCCCCGGTCTACCTCCGGCCCTATGGATGCGGTCAATTTTAGGCGCGTCAATTGAGTCATCGTTGTATAGGAGCTTCAGGATGGCATGCAACGATTGCTTCAGGTCCAGTTCGGTTTCGCCCTCTTTCTCAGGAAGACCAAATATTCGGATATTGTTCCGGCGCTCCCTGTTCTCGAGGTCATCGACCTTAAGGCGCAGTTCATTCTCTCTGTCCGATATATCTGCGATTCGGTGATCCATCTGTGCTTCCAGCACATTCAGAGATGTTTGGTTGTGCTCAACCTGTTCGAGCCTATCGTCCATTTTGTCGATCCTCTGCGTGATCTTGTCTATCCTATTGCCAATATCTGCTCGCATGCCCCTCATTTCGGCAAGCAAATCAGCAACATCCGCCTTGGTCGCGGTGGCCTCGGATCCTGCAGTCGACATTATAGAAATCAAGGAGGGCCCTGGGGATCTGGCAATTGGTGAAAACGTATATTTCGCTAGCCTGGTTTTAGGGTCCATAAAGGGAGGCCTCCCACAGCATCCGGGTCGTGAAGCGACGTTAGCACCCGCCAACGCGGGGGACGTGAAGGACCAAGCCACCAGGGCCTCCTGAGCTTTGCAGGGGGGGTGAGGGGTCCGCCTACCGTGTCGCGGTGGGGGTATCAACCGCCCTTGGCAGAGGTGCGCAGCCGGTTCCACGCGGAGGACCGAGAAGTGCGCCGGATCAGACTCAGAGGGCGGCACTTCCCGCGTATACGCAGGCCCGGGTTGGGAGTTCCGCGGAACTCACGCCGCGCCGAAGGCCTCAAAGCGCCGGCGTTAATTTCACCACGATGCCGCTTCCGATTTTCTCCGGGTTTTCTCTCAGGTGGGGGGGACACCTTCCCACGTCTCTTGGTCAAAAATCAGCTCTGGGGGGGGTCTCGAAGTGGGGGCTCACTGCCACTTTCCGGACCCTGTGTAGAGCGCTCACACGGAGAGGCGACTCATCCGCGCGCCCCCTGGTGGCCCCCCAACTCCTTTTTAAAGTTTGGTGAAAAATATATTCATTGGTGAGTCAACTTTTAAATAAAGAGCCATTCAATTCATGTTCATAATTCCAATGAAAAAATGTTCTTCAAGTTTATTATTTTATGGTTTTCTTAGTGTTAGTTTCACACCAATCAAGTTTTCATAATTTATAACCAGTTTTCCATAAACAAATTTCCTTTCTCTTAGTATTAATTTCACACCAATCAAGTTACATAGCTTTTAACCAGTTTTACATATACAAATTTCCTTTCTCAACACGTGTTTCCCCATTGCCAGTTACAATGGTTCGTCAGGAGAAAAAAGATAGTTTCTGTCTGTAGAAAGATAAAAAAAGGGAAAGAGAAAAAAACAAATATGAGGTTTTTCCCTTTAATTTAAAAAGAACAAAAAGAACATCATGATTATTCGGTATTATTTTTTAGAAATGCAATATAAATTTCTAATTATTGGACTCACCCTATTTATGTGACTAATTTTATGTGGTATCCTTGAACCAGTTTCTTGTTTCTTTTTCAAAAGGGTATATATTGTTAAGGCCACTTCAGATAGGCAATATAACGTAATAAAAGTACTACCGCTCCGGTACTTATGTTATTACGTTTATTGTCTAGTTTCAGTTAACACACCAGGTTAACACAAGACACAAAGGGACGACAGAAACACCGGCTCCCCACACCCCTGCAGCCACCTCCGCTCACCCAAGCTCCAACTGTCACCCTGAGATTGCACTGCAGTCCGGATCACATCACAATCACCTGCACGCACATCACACACGCGCCCAACCCCATGCACGTGATTATGACACATCCGCCTCTCTTATTCACCAACAGAACAAATGAATGAAACACTAACCAGCAGTCTTACACACGCCATGACAACATTAAACACTCCAGCCCTATCACCAAGTGGCCAACTAAGCACCAGACCTGAAGCACAAAGGAAGTAGACAAAACCCTCACTGAACCAACCCAGACCACAACCAATGGACCTAATATAGTATCACAATAACTAAACTGCAATACCTACATACACAGTATCAACATTACCAAACTGCAAACCATTCACAACACTAATGCTAACCAAAAACATCCTTCCATCCTCACTGATGATCCCACTGAAAATCCCAAAGAGAAAATATGAACAGCGATAAGACCCACAGAATTAGTAAAAGGGCCTTGATATCACCTCAATGTCACCTAAATCAACCTGGACTACATGTACCCTCGAGGACCAAAAAACAATAAACAAAGCACATCCACCGGTCCTGAGCTCTACCTCAAGACCCCAGGTCTGCCACACCTGGACGTTCCGCAGACCCACACCGGGCACCCAACTAACAACCTAACCCTTCCAAGCACCTTGCTCCTTCCGCCCTGGTCTGCCCCCAGGGCCTCAGGCCTGCCACGCCCAAGCTCAAACCAGCTCACCACAAGCACACCCAGCGCTCCCTGCCACGTCATCCGGGAACCCAACTCCACAGCACCAATAACACCAATTCACTCAAACGCACCAAAAGTAACACCTACAACCTAAGCCATAAGTGCCATCCATAGTAAAACACCTCCCACAGCAACCGCTTAGATGCTACTAACCCCAACGTCAATGCTACCACATACCAATAAACAGAACCATAGAAGTACCCCTATAACCTAAAACACCCCGCCAATATCAGTTGCACAACCACAACAAAACACCCTAAATGGAAAACTCCTTTGCACCTAAACCTGAAAATGCCATCCCTATTAGTTGCACAACCACAAATAGATACCCTCAAAGGCAAACATCTCTGCAACTGAAACTAATGGCAAAACAAAACAAATCTAGCAGGCCTCTGCTCAAGCTATACCAATCACAGCCATACCCCATACAGCTGCACCACTATACATTACCCAACCAGCAGCTCAAAATTGAACACCTGAACACTGCGCACCGAGTTGGTAATCAATTAGACAAAATTGAACTGAAATACATATAATCATGTAGCCACCCCCCGACCACATATCCAAGATCCGCCCCAAAACCATGAATCTCATAACACGGAAAATATGGTTACCTCTGCACATTAATCCTTAATGTTGACATAGCCCAATACAATGCTGTCCAGATCCTTAGTGCGTTTCCACCCCAAAAACCTAGCACCGACCGTAGGCTCAGAAAAACCTGGTCCGCTTGTGAAGCCCACAAAAAAATGTTTTTGTAAACCCAATGTGTCCCAAGATTTGCCCCAAATCTTGATGCCCCAGACCGAAGGCAATTAGGAACCCATACAAAGTTCCAGGTGCAGTCCTCAACTGACCCCAAACCTGAAAAGAAAATGGCACATTACATACAGTATGCCGTTTTAAATTATAAACAAAGGACCTAACACCCGCGGCTATAACATAAACATAACATCCACATGACAACAGCCGCCACAACTAGGCCCCCCAAACACCGGGACCAAAACACCTAACCCCTAAACAAACGGGCCACATACGAACATAAACACGCACACTGTAATACAATCCCCAAGCATACCAACATAACAAGGCCCGAACAACACCTACCTCCCCAAAGTCACTGGCAGGATCACACCAAATCATGTCCTCCTGGATCCTTGAACCACGCCAAGCAGTGGTGCAAACTGCGCCAGACATCTGGATCTTCACTGTTCACCAGAGCACGCTGGAAGCCAACCTCCAAACCTAGACTTCCCTCAACGCAGCTCTGTGAACAACAGCCATCACGTGACTTGGGTATATCCAATGACACCGTTACCCATGGCATCACTGCTCCCAATGGTACACCGCTCGCCATCCCGAGCCCAGAACCGTAGCTGACCCCTTTTCCACGTCCAGGCTCCAAGGACGCAGAAGGTCCATAATGGCCAAATTGTATGCCACCGCTTTGAGTCTGCCCTGTTGGCAGAACACCCACATGCCACTTGCACTCCAATGCACGTTTGCCCCCATTGCAGGCCGTAACTTCCCTTTCCTGCTGGGCAGCAGCACTCACTTCTTTGCACTGCTCCATCGTATGCCGCCTGAAGCTTAAGAACCTTTAACTTATCCGTCCACCTTCGCCCCTTTCTTTTCCTTTTCCGCCGCTGCTGTCCAACAGAACACTGAATCTGTTTCCTTGATGGCAACTCCACTCTGGGCTAATGACGTCCTCCCGGTCTCCGTCGCCTCCTTTACTTCAGCCCAACACCAGTGGGACGTTGACCGCTGTCCCATGCAGGCAACCGCCTTCACTGTAAACGGCTCCGTATGGCAGCAGCAACCTGGGGTGTGGGGATCAGCGGGGGCAGTGTCTCGGGCCAACCACTTCGGTTGAATACGGCGCAATATGTAGCAGCACCACAGCTGCCTCCAAAACGACCTGGGGTGTGGGGAATACTAACAGGGGGCGGTGTCCTGTCCCAGCTGCACCCCCCACAGCAGCGGTGCGATGGTTAAACACGTGTCTCCTTTTTAAATCCTCGTTGCCAGTGACGTAATAAAAGTACTACCGCTCCGGTACTTATGTTATTACGTTTATTGTCTAGGTTCAGTTAACACACCAGGTTGACACAAGACACGAAGGGACGACAGAAACACTGGCTCCCCACACCCCTGTAGCCACCTCCGCTCACCCAAGATCCAACTGTGACCCTGAGATCGCGCTGCAGTCGAATCACGTCACAATCACCTGCACGCACCTCACACACGCGCCCAACCCCATGCGCGCGATTATGACACAATACTTGAATTAGTGGTCAAGTACATATGACTGAAGGGAAGAGAAAAACAAAAAAGAAAGAAAATTGTACTAATTAATTCAGTAATGGGACTAAGGGATCAACCCCATTCTATGGTTTGGAGAAAGACTCTTATGCTAAAAAAAAATGTGTTCTTAAATTATTTTCTATTGTAACCTAACCTTAGTTAAAGAATATCTTGTTCTCTACTTGGTGATTGCTCGCCACGATAAGCCGTTTGTGCGTCCTCAGCTGCTTTCGCAAAGAAATGTAGCCGAAATGCGCTATTTACAGCATTCACATTGCGGCATGACGTTACCACGTCACGTGCAACCTTTAATATGCATGCCGCGATGACGTCATCACGTTACCGGTACCGGTATTTTACCAGTACCGGTAAATCCTTACCGCCATCCGTGTAATGAGGTCCACTGTCAGTTATTACTTAAATGATCTACTTAGTAAATTATCGTTACTGATGTAATCTTATTTTTTTAATTTTTATTATGAAAGCAAATTCCAAAAAGGGATAACGAAAAAAGGATAAAGCAAGAAAATTAGAAATAAAGCATAGAGAAAAAAATATTTTAGAAACAAAAACAAAATAATTTGTTCATTTCTACAAACAACACAATTTTCTTATCATGCATATTATACTGCTTTTTAATCAACAAATAAACACTTTTATAACCAAGTATACATTTCTGAATAGCAATTTAATCCAGATGCACATGTGTCCATGATACAAATCCATTTACTCTCATGTTTTCGTAGTAACTCTTCTTTATTTCATCCCCTAGGGCGTGAAGGGATTTTCTCCAAACCAAAAATCTTGAGTAGTGAAACTTCAAAGAGTGGATGATTATTGATAATGTGTACAGATATGGGCGATCTAAGGTCCTTATTTTTAATGGCCCTGATGTGTTCAAAGATTCTCACCTTCAATTTTCTTATTGTACTACCAATATATAGTTTTTCACAAATGCATTCAATTCCATATATCACAAAAGTCGAATTACAGTTGATCAGTTGGTTAATTTGTTTGGTTTTGCCATTTGGTAGATTTATTTCCTTTTTTCCTTAATGTATTAGTGGGCATAACTTGCAATGTCCACATTTGTGGGTTCCCCTAATTGAGGTCTGAAAAAACATTTTTATTTTTTAATTTTTTTATATTCGGAATTGGACTCAGAAAGCTTGGACTGATCAACTTTCTAATTTTAGGGGCTCTCCGAAAACATATGCTTGGTGAACTGTCTAAATGCTTCTGTAGACTTTGATCTGTAAGAAGAATGTTCCAATAGTCAGATAGTATGCGCTTAAGTTTTTTAGCTTCAGTACTATGCGCTGTGATAAACTGAATGTTAGATTTTGGTGATCCAATTTTAGGTTTGTCAATTAGTAAAGATTCTCTTGAGATTTCTTTGGCTTTGTTGATGGCAGTTTTAATGTTTTTGGATCCATATCCTCTGTGTTTGAATTTTTAAATTGTTTTTTGCAATTTCCTGCAAGGTGAGATGTGTACTACAATTCCTTTTAATCCTTAAGATCTCCCCATAAGGAATGTTGTTAATGGTGTGTCTTGGGTGATGAGATGAGGCAAAGAAGAGACTATTACCTGCCAATGGTTTTGTGAATAGTTTTGTTTGGATCTGGGCATCTTCCACAAATAATTCCAAAGACAGAAATTCGATGTTGGTAGCACTAGCCGTTTTGGTGAACGATAAGTTGAATGCGTTGTTATTAAGATGAGTGACATAGATATCAAGTTGCTGAAGGTCTCCTTCCCAGATAATCAAAATGTCGTCTATGAAACGGCCCCAGAATCTTATATTATTGGCAAAATGTGTATGTTTCCAGGCATGTTGTATCTCAAATAGGCCCATAAACAAATTTGCATAGGCTGGGGCAAATTTAGACTCCATAGCTGTCCCCTGGAGTTGTTTGTACAAAGTATTGTCAAAAATGAAAATGTTATGGTGCAGACAAAAATGCAGCATTTCAATAATCATTCAATTTTGTTGAAGGAAGGAGACTGATCTTGTTTAAAAAAAATACATTGTACTTTCTAAACCTTTATTGTGCTGTATGCTGGTGTATAATTGTACTACATCTAATGTGACAAATAAGTAGTTGTCTTCCCATGGTATTAGATTTATTTGCTGGATTATATGTTTAGAATCTTTCACAAAGGAGGCTAGATTTGCTTTCATGGGTTGGAGGTGAGTATCGATATACTGAGAGATATTTTCTGTTATTGAACCAATCCCATTTATTATTGGTCGAAAAGTTGGGAAATCTTCATATGCTTTGTGCATTTTCGGCAAGAAGTACATTGTTCGTAGAATGGTATTTTTGCATAGTAAACCTTGATACTCTTTATCACTGAGAAGATCTTGATCAAACCAAATTTTTATTTTTTCATTCCATTCCACTCAATTTCCAAGTCTGGTAAAGGGTTATTAGCTAATACTTCATAACCATCCTTCATGTTAAGATGTTTCAAACCTTCCTTGATGTAATCTGTTCTATTTAGTAGAACAATTTTTCCACCTTTGTCCACTGCCTTTGTTACCACTGATTTAGCATCCGCCAAGTTCCTTATAGCCAGTCTTTCCTCCTTGGTTAAGTTACTAGTTTTTTTTGTGTAGTTATTGGTTCACTGGTTCTGGTGGTGTCGTAACCCGTGTGCCAGGTTGTACCAGTTTCAGGAGTGATATGTGGAGCACAGGGTGAATTAGCATGTTAGATGGTAATCTAATTTGACAGCTACTGGGTTGATTATTGATTTGATGGAGTAAGGTCCCAGATACCAAGGACAAAAGGTCCGGGTTCCTTTTATGGGTGTATATTTTGATGCTAACCAAACTTTGTCTCCAACTTGATAGTCAGGGGCCTTTCTACGATGTTGGTCTGCAAATTTCTTTTGTCTGTGCTTGGCTTGGATTAGATGTTCTGCTGCCTTTTTAAAGGCCTGGGAGATGGTCGTATGTAGGGTTTTTACCGCTGGCATTTCCAAAGTGGTTGGAAGGTCCAATTCAGAAGTACGTGGGTGTATACCGTATAGTACATAGAAAGGGGTTTGTCCCGTGCTGGAATGTAACAAATTATTGTACGCATATTCTGCTATCCATAGCATGCAACACAGTATTGTTCGAGCGTTTGATTAGTTCTTTCTGTTTAGCCATCCATTTGAGGATGGTGACTGGTGGATAGTCGGATGTTGATTTAAGCCATTAAACAGCACTTTTTCCAGAAGTTGGATACAAACTGACTACCTCGATCAGAGATCAGAACTGATGGAAAGCCATGTAACCGAGCAATATTTTCCAGGAACACTTTTGCTAAACTGGATCCATCTGGAAGACCTTTGAAAGAAATAAAGTCTGCCATTTTTGAGAATAAGTCAACGACCACTAAAATAGTGTTGAATCCCTGACTGGGAGGTAGGTCTGTAATGAAGTTGAGGGAAAGTGTGTGCCATGGTGTGGGAGGGACTTCCAATGGTTGAAGAAGACCAGCTGGTTTCTGCTTTTGCGATTTGTTTTGTGCGCAGATACTGCCTGACTGGATAAATTGGACAATGTCTTTACGCCAAGTAGGCCACCAAAAGTTTTGTTTTACCTTGGCTAGGTTCTTGGCAATTTCAGGGTGACCTTCCCTCAGGGAATCGTGATAACCCAAAATGACTTGCTGTTGTAGTTCCTTTTTGGGCAAATATAAACGGTTCCTAAAATATGGTAGTTGGTCTTTAATGGTGTATTGTTCTCCTTGAGTACACCATTCTAGCAAGGTGTTAGGACCTATTAAATGCTGAATCTTGTCTTGGAGTTCAGTTTGTGTCAAAGCTGTCGTAAGGACTAAGAGTTTGTCCTCGGGAATGATGGCTACTGGATCTGGAGTTGTATATACCTTTTCCTCAATGCCCATGCGGGGCAAGGCGCCATCCTTTCCATTTCGGACTCCCGGTCGATATGTGATTACATAATCATATTCGGCGAAGAAAAGGGCTCACCGCAGTTGACGTGAGGATTGAGCCTTCGCTGTTTTTAGGTATTGCAGGTTTCGAATGATCCGTGATTACTGTGACGGTATGTCTGGCTCCCAGGAGATAATGTCGCCATGCTTTAAAAGCAGATTTAATAGCCAAGAGTTCTTTGTCTGTGATAGCATAGTTGAGCTCTGGAGGTGAAAATGTTCGCGACCAGAAGGCCATGGGATGCAACTGGCCAGTTTCAGGGTCCCTTTGTGAGAGAACAGTTCCCATAGCCATACTGGAGGCATCTGTTTCCACGATGTAATGGAGGTCTGGACGAGGGTGTCGTAGGACTGGGGCGGAAGTGAATTTTTCCTTAAGCTTTTGGAAGGCCCTCTCTGATTCTTCGGTCCAAATGAACTTCTTGTTTTTTTGCAGTAGTAACGTAATCGGACGTACAATTTGAGAGTCTGGGATGAATCGGCGGTAGAAGTTTGCAAAACCCAGCATGCTCTGGATTCCCTTAAGCGAAGTTGGAGACAGCCAATTTAAAATGGCGTCTACCTTGTGCATATCCATTCTGATGCCTTTTGGAGTGAGGTTGAAACCAAGGAATTCAACTTCGGTTACGTGAAAAGAGCATTTCTCGAGCTTAGCAAACAGTTGATGTTGGCGGATCTTGGTGAGAACGGAGCGGACGTGCTTGACATGGTCCTGTTTCGAGGCTGAATACACTAAGATGTCATCTATGTAGACTAACGCACAAACGTCGATTAATTCCCGTAAGACATCGTTCATGAAGTACTGGAATGCAGTGGGAGCGTTGAAAAGTCCAAAAGGCATTACCTGATATTCATACAAGCCATATTTGGTACGAAAGGCGGTTTTCCATTCATCTCCTTTCTTTACTCGGACCAGGTGGTACGCTCCTCTAAGGTCTAATTTGGTATAAATTTGGGCATCCTTGACTTGGTCTAACAATTCAGGAATGAGTGGCAGTGGATAGCGATTCTTTACAGTGATCTGGTTTAGTGCGCCATAGTCGATGCAGGTCCTCAAATCTCCTTCCTTCTTTGGCACGAAGAATAAGGGACTGGCTGCCGGTGATTTAGACGGGCAGATAAACCCATTTGCCAGGTACTGATCTAGATAGTATTTCAAATGGAGGTTCTCTGGTTCTGTGAGTGCATAGATTCTGCCACAAGGAATTTGTGCACCAGGTATGAGATCGATTTGACAGTCATAGGGCCTGTGCGGTGGTAGCGTGTTAGCTTGTTCTTTCTGGAACACGTCCGGAAAATCTTGGTATTCGCTCTGTAAAGTACTAGTCACGGCAAGTGCCAATGCCGCCGTTCTGGGAGTCACAGAGGTGCATAAGTCGGGTTCCTCTTCATCTCGGTAATAGCAGGTAGGAGCGCAGTCATCGGGAAAGGCCAGCTTCTTTGCACACCAATCTATCTGAGGATGGTGAGCTACTAACCATGGCATCCCTAATATTAGTCGGAACTGAGGTGCCTTGATGAGATCAAAGGCAATAGATTCTCGGTGTCCATTCTGGTACAGTAGGGTTAATCCTGCTGTACATTGTGTTACTGGTCCAGAAGCTATTTCTGTCCCATCCACGGTAGTAACCATTTCAGTGGTCGACTTTGAATATAAGGAAAGCCCCATCTCTGCTGCCAGTTCTTGATCTACTTCATTCCCAACTGCTCTGCTGTGTATGTATGCCTCAATGGCGTGCATCCGAGATGATTGTTGGTGATTGATAAGGTTCACTGGTATTGCAAAGTGTGAGGTCGGTGGCTCTTTCTTCTCACTCGACAAACTGACCTCTACGCTTGTCAAGCTTGGTAGTTTTCCGACTCCTTGCTATCTTCCTTCTCTGTGGCCCCTACCATTCTCCTTGGAGGTTTCACTGGGCAATCTTTGAGGAAGTGGTCTGATTTTCCACAGTACAAACATGGCTGCTGTTGCCTTCTCTTGTCTCTTTCAGTTTTTGTTAATGGGGGTCGCAAACCTCTGATTTGCATGGGTTCTACAGTGTTCTCCGACACGCGTGAGACATTGTCCCTTGCCCGAACATACATGGCCTGAGTGTCTGATCTAGTCCAATCTTCCTTTCAGTCTTGTAGTCTGTGATCTAGTTGCACAACCAGATTGATGAATTTGGTACAGTCTCTGGGTGCATCAACCACCTGAGCTAGAACGTCCTTCAGTTCTCCCCATAGACCCTGATGAAACAGCGTGGTTCTTTTGTTTTCAGGCCACACAGCTTCAATGACAATCTGTTATAGGTTGCTATATACGTTAACAAGTCTTGATTCCCCTGCCGGAGCAACAAAAGTTAATTGTCTACTGTTTGTTCTTGAGTATGACGAGCAAAGAGTTTCTCCATTTCCCTCTGAAACCTCCAAAAGTCATGTAACAGTGGATCATCGTGGCTTACGAGTGGTACTGACCAATCCGCCGCACTACCACTCAGGTATGACAAAACAAAAGCAACCCGTGCCTGGTCGTTGGGAAATGCACCAGATCTGCAAAGGAAATGAAGACGAACTTGAACTTAGCATACTTCCTGGGATCCCCCGATAATCATTCAGGTGATACTAAAGGAACTGCTCCAGGAAGAGTTATTTGTACTGGAGTGGTTGATGAAGTTGGTGCTTGTGCGGCGGATTGTTTCCAGGCAATGGAGTTTGTCCTGCCTGCGATTGGAGTAATTGCCTACTGATATCCTCGGTACGATCTTTGGTAACAACGAGATCCCTGCGGAGAGCATTGGTCTCTTGCCTGGCTGAATGAACTTCGGCACGTAACTGTCCCAATAACTGAGCCAATTGGTCAATTTCTGATGTCTCCATGACACCCAGGTGGATTATGTTATTGTGGGCTTTGCGTTCTGTTACGCTCACCTGGTATCCACAGGGACACCAATCGGCCCTGGTTGAATGATATGCGCCTCAAACCCTCTCCCTGATCCTGGGGGGTGCCTCTGTTGGAAGTTGTGCCTGAAATACAGGAGGGATGAATTCAAGACTGGGCCGTCTCTGGTAGGGTCTCTTCCCAACTCCCTTGGATTCAAACCTTCCCTTTGGCCCTCTCCTCACCTGGTGTCTGTAGAGGGCGTGCTCTGCGTCCTGCTCTTTGTGGCAGGGGGGCGTTGTCTCGTGTGGGCGTGGGCGACCGAGTTACTTCACTGGTGCGAGCCCTTTCAAGTGTCTTTAAGGTAGGTCTTGCTGCCTTGCAGCCTTTATATTGAATACTATTCTTGCCTTCCTTCCTCCTATTGTGGTTAATGTCTTTTTTTCTTCTCTTTAGGTGTGTAAGAGATTTGGCGTTTTCGTGCAGGCTGGGTTGAGCACCTGCCGGTAATGGATGGCGCAGTGTGCGCGATGCTGTCCGGTAAGTAATGCGCAATGCATTGCGCTGCTTCACCTTGTTTATGCTAACCTGTGTCTTTCTCTTTCTTTTGCAGGCAGCGATGTCCTTTACCGGTGGGCATGATGTTCTGGAACAATGCTAACCAAGAGGTGAGTAACCAGGTGAGAATCTTGTAATGTCCGTTGTTCGTGTGAAGCCGTTAGTATGCATTCACTAATGCTTTCCTTCTCTCTCTCTTTTTCAGGTCGCTTCGTTCGGAAAGCTTGCGGTGCCCAGAAGATGTAGTTCGCTGGATCGACTCTCCTGAGGTAAGCAGAATCAGGAGTTAATGACGGCTAAAGACAGGATGCTGTTCACAGGTAAGATTCCTGTAACGATGTTCCTCTTCCTCTCTGCAGGCTCTCTGTCCCAATGATTACTGGTATCAAGGACACTGGAGACTGGACTGGACACCGTGAGCGTTACGCTGCAAACTGCAGAATAACGCGAAGCCCACGCCAACCACACCCAAAACACTATACCGCATAGCTCAGTTCTTGGGAACTGGGATATGTGAGAGCCTCCATGTTGACTGCAGGCCCAAAGAAAGTAGTCCCAAGTAAATAGTCCCAATTTAAAGATGTTCTCCATAATGAATGTGAGCCTGGCGCCAAAGGCACTAGAACTGACTCCAAGAGAGTCTTGGATGAGGTTGTAAGGCCTTTGAGGCCATAATGGAACCCCGAAACCCAGCCCTACCTGGCAGGCTGACTTGCTAGTGGGGGTCTGGTGTATGGGTCATGACACCAACTGCCCCCACTGCAAGTTCAATTTGACTCCCTCATGACATGTACATTTGAGTAAGGCTACTGACGCCCCCTTTTAGTTGGAGGGGTTTGTTGGTCTGTGCAGCGCATACTAAGAAGTGACCGACGCACCGGGCTTGTCTGCGTTGAACTTGCCGGGGTTTTGCTGGTTGATGGTGCAGGCTGTGGGTCTGTGTCTGCATTCCTCTGTTGGGCCATGGTGGCAACCAACTGGGTGACGGCCTGTGTCATGGCTGCCATTCCTTCCCGTACACGCCAGGCCACACGGTACACAGTACGGCTGACTGCCCTGGAATTCTTCTGCATGGCCCAGCGTGTGGCTTCACCGTCCGCCACATACTGCCTGACCATGTCATGCATGGCCTGCTGGCGCTCCTCCATGCGGGTCAGCTGCCCCTCCACGTCCCTGATGCTTTGTGCTGCAGGTTGTTGCATGGGAGGTGGTGTGTGTGTGCGCTTCCGGGGCTGCGTGCACCCACAACCATGTCATCCACAGAGCTGTGGGCACCTGAGCCATGTTCCAGTGAGAACCGTGGGGTTGGCAGCATGGGTGGGGTGTTTGGCATGTCTTCAAGCATGCTATTGCCTGCAGTGTCTGCTTCCTCCACATCCTCCTCCTCCTCCGCACTGTGTGTGCAGATTGTGCCGCCTCACCCAGATCACTGGTAACCGTTGACTGTGGCCCCTCTATGTCACTAGCCACTGGGGATACCACCTCTTCCACCTGAGGTGGTTTGTGTGCCCCAGATGTTGTTTTTAGGGTTGGGACCTTTGTGCCAGGGGTGCCTTGTGGCTGGTGTGCCTTGATGCCAGCAGAGTGTCTTGGCTGGTGCTCCTTTCTGGGTGTTTGTTGTTGCTGCTTGGCTTGCTGTCCCTCCTGTGTGTCCTGTTGGCTGGGGGCTGTGGGTTGGGAGCTGTGGGACGCTTCTGGCCAGCCCTTGATGTAGAAGGCCTCTGGCTGGAGGCATCGTCATCCCTTTGGCTCAGACATGCAGGTGTTTTCTTGGGTGTTGGGGTGTGTTCCGCCTCACTGTCTGATCCTGTGCCTGTGGGGGACAGTGAGGCAGGGCATCAGTCATGGGTCAACGTACATCCTACATACATCGATGCTAGTACATTCAGAGTCCTGTGCATTCGCGTGCACATGTTGGAGGGGCAGGCATGGTGCTTACAGGAGTTGGGGAGTGCAATGTTTGGGCATTCTTCTGGTGCAGCCATGATATGCATGGGGTCTGTTGGGTGGCCTACAGGTGTCTTGTGGCTTGCGTGTTGTAGCCATGCCTCAGGGACATGTGTTGTTTAGATGTGGGTCTGGTGTGCTTGCACTATGTGCGTAGTTGCATTGATGTTTACACTGAGTGTGTGGTCATGGTGGGTGGGTCAAGTGTGCAATGGGTAGTGGTGATGTGTGCACCATGCAATGGATGGAACAGTGGTGTAACGCTCACCTGATTCTCGCAGAGGCGCCGGTCTTGACTGGGCGACTACCATATCTTCAAAGGTGATGTGTAGCACCCGGTTGGCTCTTTGGGCTGGGATTGGGAACTGGGGTTATTGGGGTGTCCCTATCTCTTCCCTTTTTGCTCTCCTGTTGACCCCCAAAGGTTAACGCTCTCACCTTAGGTAAGTGAATGCCGAGCTCTCCATCTGCCTCGGGGCAGGGTGCTGTAACCAGTTTCTTCACTGGATCGGTAGCGCAGGCCTCTTGACTTCAGAGGACTGCTGTCCGTCGTTTTCTGCACGAACGGTAGGTTTCGAGTAATTCTATTGTCTTTAAAGTCTTTAGCAATGATGTCTCTTGTTTTGCAGGTTCCGGCGATGGCGGATGACGGGCTGAAGTGAGTTGAAGATGGAGTCCGTATGATGAATAGAAGCGCCTGGAAGCACGTAAGTAAGCGCTTGTTGCCTGCTTCACGATGCGCTCTAACTGTCTTCTATTTTGCAGGTACGAGTTCGGAGCGGCTGCAGGGTGCCGGAATACCCACTGGGGTTGATGTGGAAAGGAGTAATGGCACGTGAGTATCAAAGTTCCCCAATGTCTTTAAACGCACCTTGTTTTGTCTTTCAGATGCAGGATGCAGCGCCGAAGGCCTCCGGAGCGTGCGAAGAGTCGGTAAGCTTTTGTCTTTCAGATGCCGGAATGCAGTGTGAAGACCTCCGGAGCGCACGAAGAGTAGGTAAGCCTTTGTCTTTCAGATGCCGGAATGCTAACCTGTTCTTTCTTGTCTTTATAGGTGTTGCTGAAGACTGGATTCAGGATGGTAAGCCTTTTTCCTTAGGCCCAGGATCCGATGCAGAAGACACGATGAGCGTTCTGCTGCAGAGGATGCAGAATAACGCAAAGCAAGATTCATCCACCGGGCGTGGTTTAAATAGCCTCCTGTAGTGCTTAGGTGTCTCCTTCCACAGCCACGCCTAGGTAAGAAAAGAGTTCCTGCTTTCCAGAAGAGTTCCAGTGTTCTGAATCTAGGGAGTGGCTCCTGCCCCACCCAACAGGAAAAGTAGTTCCAAACAGAAGAGGATCAGAGGCTCAGCTGGCAGGCAAGTAAGCAGCATGGTCTGCTGCAGGTAAGTCCACCCAAGCATTATGAGCCCGGCGCTTCCAGCGCTGGGACTGGGCACATTTATGAGCCTGGTGCCACTGGCGCCAGGACTGGGTCCAAAAGGTCCCAATTGGGACTGGTTGGCCCTCGGAACCTGGGTTATGGATCTGCTTCCAAGGGAGTTGGGAAAACCCTGACCTTTTGGAAGCAGAGATCATGACAAGTGGTCAGGCCTGCATCTGTATGGTGATGTATATGTGTGTGTGCATGCAGATGGTGCATGTGTTTGCAATTGGGGACTCGTGGTTTGTGTCAGTGGGGTTTGTTGGGTGTGTTCATGGCAGGGACTTTGCAGTTTTTCAAGGGCTGGCTTTAGGTGGGAGGTGATGGGCCATGTATTTGCTCTCATCTACTTGCCATTTGGACTCTGCCATTGTACTTGGGGTATTAGGTGTGTGTTGTGACTTTGGTATTACGCTAAGGGTCACTCACCGTCATCGGCTGATGAAGGGACTCCCATCTCTGCATGGCCAACACCCTTGATTGACTCCATGTCCATGACTGTGCTGCACGTCTCCTCCCATCGTTCAAGCTTAATTGGGGATGGTTCTCCTCCACCTGTGGCCAGGCCCTGGCTGCGATTTCGAGAGAGGATGTTGCGGACACGCATCCACAGATCGTCCCACTGCTTTCTGCAGTCACGTACGGTGCGTGGTGTTGTCCCTACCGCAGAGACCTTTTGCGTCACCTCCTCCAATGCAGTTTTCTTGCGGATTTGAGCTGTTCGGCGCAGGGCTGCGCAGAAAACTACATCAGCGTGCTCCACCAGGGTGTCCGCTAGCATGTTCAGCTCCTCGTCCTTGAAACATGGCTTTCGCAGCCTCACTGTGCCTTTCATCGTAGCCATGTTCCTCAGCTTGCTAACACACTGCACAGTTCTCTGGTCCAGGTACTGTAGGCAGAGGATTGAAATGGATTTTGTTTTTGAAGATGGCCAATGGTGCATTTCCCATTCCGGTGCGATGACGTTGCTTCCGGTGCCGGTATTGCCGGTACCGGGGATGCCGGTTCTTACGGCATCAAGGATGCCAGTGCCAGTTTCTGCGGCATCAATGATGCCGCTATCCAGGTTTTGGAGTGCCTTACCGGCATGCCGGTGCAGCCGTTTCCGGCATGCCAGAATGCACGTGCACGCTGACTCAGAATCAACCGTTGATTCCGGCAGCAGTGCAACATGGACACGGTTGCACCGGCATGCCAGTAATTCGATTTTTTTACCGCCCAACTTGGAATGAGGCCCATTGTCATGCCCAATCAGTCTGTGTATTTCAGAATGTTTTTCTTTCACTGGGAAAGATGTGCCTGAAAATCTAAGGGCACATTCCACCCAAGGATTGGCAACCACTTCAGCTCTGCAAAGAGGTGCACTGGTGCAGAACATTTGTAATGCTGCAACTTGGTCTTTGATACACACCTTTTCAAAACACTGCTGTCTGTACACCTTGTCGGATCAGGATGCTTGGTTTGTGAAGGCTGTATTGCACAAGATAAACCAGTAACAAAATCCTCTGTTCCCTCCTCCTTCAATCTAACTTCTATGGGAGTCTATCAAAGATGAGGAATCCATTAGAAGAACAAATTACTTAGCCCTGGTAAAGTTCTTTCGAATGGATTGGGCCTCATTACGAGGCGGGCAGTAAGGGATTACCCGCACCGGTAAGGGCACCGGTGCCGGTAATCCCTTACCGCCCTACTACGAGTTCCCTTTGCGGGTCCTCCCTTAATGCCTGGTTTTTCCAGGCGTTAAGGACGGGACCCGCAAAGGGACTGTGGAGCTAATAACGGTACCGCAGTTTGCGGTACGTTATTAGCGCCTTCCTCATTCCCATTGAGCCCCATGGGGGCTCAAATGGGAATGGGTAAGGGCCCTGGTGAATGGGGAATTACCAGTCCCTCCTACCTTGGAATGGACCGGTAATTGCTCCATTCACCAGGGTGGAGTCGGAACGAGTTTGGAGGCAGTCATGGCGCTAATAGCGCCATGGCTACCACCAACCTCGTAATGAAGCCCATTGTGTCCTTCCACGTATTCCTCATCTTTTGATATTCTCTTTCCAGCATCAGAAGTTTCTAAAAATGTTTTCCTCGACAGAGTGTGCTGTGTGCTTGTCCAGTTGACTCGATGTCCCTCGAGTGTCTCCGTCCCACGGTCAATGCCATCACCAGTATATGTTGAACATGCAGTGCCCGCCGGTTTCAGTTTGTTTTTTCAACGCAGCTTTCGCTTTGAGAGAATTATGGCACGATTCAGTCCTTCTACAAATTGAAAATATTATGTCTTCACCGTCGGCTCCTTCAATGCCTAAGATGGGGATAAAAAAATGCCAAGATTGTGGGGCAAAAATGTTGTTTTACCGATCCCCACCACTGATGTGTTTGGTGCTTCGGCACATAACATTGCACAACAGACTGTGATTCCTATCGGGCTATGACCGACAAATCGCTAAGGGAGCGTAAAGGAAAATTAGCAGTGAGTAGGATCACTTCAAAATCCCCTTCTAATCTTTAACAAAAACAGCCATCCGACAAGTCGAGAGATTCTCCTCGACGGAAGAGGTCCAAGAAAATATCTCGACCCAGGAGTCGATCAGGTCACTCTGCATCTTCGTCTAAGTAGGCAAAAAGATACCTCATAGATCTCCTTCATCCACGAGTGAATCCTTTCCTGAGAGGATTGATTGCTGGACCAAATCCTCCACTACGGCTCAGTGGGATGAGTTTCGGAGAGAGATGATAAAAATATTCAAAAGGAGGCCCGACCCCCTCGAAGGAAAGAAGAAAAGCCATGCCCCGGTCACTGTGCATAAAGACGACATAGGGAAGTCGAAGGATAAATCCTGTGCACCCTCGAGCACGGGACGAAAACCAGATTCGCATTGGGAGCCATCCAGGCCGCCAACTGATGTGAAATCGACGAGGACTTTGACAAGTCAAAAATCCAGCCCTTCAAGGGCATTATCGAAGAAAAAGAAGTCGATAACTTCAACAATAACAGGGTCTAACACATCAACGCCTTCCCCATCGGAGCCGTCGACGCCTGTGTCAACAACTTCGAAATTAGGCTAGAAAGACTCAACGTCATTGACCTCGAAGCCATTGACGCAGACAAATTCGAAGCCATCGAAGCTGCCAATGGTACAAGAACAATCTTATGAACCATCGCCTGAGATGGATTTCTTTAGGTCTTTAGGTCATTAACCTCAATGTATGAGGACCATGAGTCTTCAGATGATGACACAGCTCATTTTGGTCTACAATACGGTACAATACGGTACTCCAAATGTTCCTGGTGCCTTAGTATCTGAGGAATCCAGAATTAAAGATTTATATGAACACCTGCAGACAGCCACTGGTGTAGACACATCACCTGAGTTGGAGTTTGGTAAACCAGACCCGTTTGATCATGCTGATGCCTTGTATAGGCAATTAATGAGTAACGTAGTTGAGTTTTTAGGCTGGAGAAGGCATGCTCCTGCTTTTGAGCAAGATGATTTAACAGACGTACAGGAGCAAGGTCCACATAAATATCCAATATTGCGTTTTCATATTGCTCTTCTGAAAAGGATCAAATCAATTTGGGAAACTCCAGAAACAAAATGTTCTCTAATAATATAGACCATCCAGTAGTGAGCCTGAACATTTGACCAACATCCAACACCAGCAAGTCTGGTAGTCCAAGTAGCAACGTCCACTAAGCAGTCGGCATACCCTACTATTCCGCCGACAGGGACGACAGATGTGTGGTGCTTGGGCACGGAAGATCTTCAGAGCAGGGAGCATGGCCTTGAAGTCTGTAAATGTCTCTTGTGCCTTGTCAATATGCCCTTTCACCCTGGGAGATTGCGCAGCAATTGCAGCTGACCACATTCCCAAAGGTGAAGAAAGATCCAATTCCCTGGCTATCATTAAAGATGGAAAAGAGGCAATGTGTGGGTGCCTACAGTCAGGTCTGGATACTGCAGAGAGCATTAGCAGATCCATGGTGACAAGTACCCTACTGCGCAGTTTTGCATGGTTGAGAAAGTCAGGTTTTGCACCAGATCTGCAATCCAAGCTTCTCAATATGCCTTTTGACGGCTCTCGGTTGTTTGGCAGCAAGTCTGATGAAAGCCTAGAGAAGCTGCAGACCTCTAAAGTGGCAGAAAAGTCTCTCAGTGCTGCAATTAGACAACCTCAACATTCTTACCCTAACACATCTTGGAGGGGTAGGTCCTTTCGCTTTTACTCCTCAGTTGGAAGAGCGAGAGGACAGGCTAGACAAAGAGGCCAAAGAAGATTCCCTTGTGGTGGACGAGGGAGAGGTACTAAGTCCGAACAAGCAACGGCTACTTTGCCATCAGCCGCTGCTTCAGCCACGTCAAAACCTCTCTGAGGCCTTAATCCACAAGACCCCTGTGGGAGGCAGACCCTCACAACATCTGAAAGAATGTCGAGGGATTACTTCAGATGCATGGGCTTTAGAGAGTTTAGTCCAGGGTTACTGCCTTCCCTTTCTAAAAAGGCCACAGGACCATCCACCAGGGAACAACTCATTAAAAATTCCAGACCTGCTCCTGGTGTGCTCCTGGTGTAGGAAATGTTGACCCTGCTGGAGAAAGGTGCTATAGAACCGGTACCTATAGCGGAGAGGAACAATGGTTGGTACTCCCCTTATTTTCTAATCCCCAAGAAGGATGGAGGATTGAGACCCATCTTGGACTTAAGAAACCTGTACAAATTCCTCGGGAGGGACAGGTTCAAGATGGGAAACCTTTCTCAGATCCTTCAGGTCCTCCAGCTTCAGGACTGGATGGTGCCATTGAACATTCAGGATGCTACTTTCATGTGCCTATCCATCACAAGCACAGAATGTACCTGAGGTTCACAGTTGGCGGATCTCATTATCAAATTCGAGTTCTGCCATTCAAGCTGACCTCCGCCCGAGGGTTTTCACCAAGATCATGGTGGTTGTGGAAGAGTGTCTCAGGAGAGGGGGTAATCACGTCTGCCTCTACCTGGACGATTGGCTGATCAGGGCTTGTTCTCCCGAACAGACCCTGGAACATCTCAGCATAACCTGTCACTCTCTCCACAGACTGGGCTTCTCCCTCAATTGCAAGAAGTCCCACATGATACCATCTCAAAGGCTCCTGGATGCATCCTCCAGAAAATCCTTGCCACCCGGGGTGAGGGCTCAACACATTCTGCAGATGGTCACCAAATTCTTGAGTGCCCAGCGTCTTCCAGACTTCGACCTTTTAAGGTTGCACTACCTCATGGCATCCTGAATTTTCCTGGTGCTAGAGGCTCACCTGAGAATGAGATCTCTCCAATGGGCTCTCAGGACTCAATGGCCCCAATTCTCAGGTAGGATGTCAGACCTTCTTCTGAGTGCAGTTGCACAGGATCTTCTTTGGTGGACCTGCAAAGACAACATTCTGAAGGGAGAACCTTTTTGGCAACCATGGCCGGAGATAACAGTAGTTACAGACGCCTCACTCACAGGGTGGGGAGCACATGCCAATGATCGGACAACCAGTGGCCGTTGGTCTCCATTGGAGTCCACACTACATACCAATCTTTTGGAGCTGAGGGCAATCAGACTAACGCTGAAAGCCTTTCTGCCCTCTGTACAGGGAAAGAATGTCCTGATAATGACGGACAGCACAGTGGCCATGTACTACCTCAACAAGAGAGGAGGTGTATGATCACTACCATTGTGCAGAGAGGCAATGCAGCTCTGGTTCTGGGCAATTCAAGAAGGAATCTCCCTATCAGCAGTTCACCTAGCCGGAGAGGAGAACACAGTGGTGGATGCTCTAAGCAGGCAGAGCACAGACTCCCTCCCACAAGTGGGAACTAGCTCAGTAAGTTCTTCAAAAGATCTTCATCCTTTGGGGAAACCCTCAAGTGGATCTATTCACGACCATTGTCACCCGGAAGTGTGAACTGTTCTGCTCCAAGGAATTTCCCCCAAGAGAATCTCTTGGAGACGTGTCCGTAGTGGACTGGGAGTTTCCACTTCTGTATGCATTTCAACCAGTCCCCATCATTCCTCACGTGATCAGGAGGTTGAGAACGTTCGGGAAATCCATGATCCCAATTGCCCCGGATTGGGCCAGGACGACGTGGTACATGGACCATCTGGACATGTCCATATGCCCTTCAATGTGTCTTCCGCAAAGAGATGACCTTCTCTCACAACAGGAGGGCTGGGTTCTCCATCCAGAGGTCAAGACACTCAACCTTCACGCATGGTTTCTGAGAGGTTGAGAAATAAGGATTGGGACCCCTGTATGACATGATGGAGATTTTGCTTTTGGCCAAGAGGCCAGCAACAAAATCCTTTTACTGCTTCTGTTGGAATAAATTCTGCAGCTGATGCAGGGAAAATAGTGTGGACCCTTTTCAACGCGATACACCTATGGTGTTATCTTTTCTGTTACATTTTGTGAATCTGGGGCTCCAGATTGGAACCATAAAGGGTTATTTAGCAGCGCTTTCGATTTTCAAGCGCTCATCGGAAGAAACTTCATATTTTAAAATTCCTTTAGTGATACAATTTCTTAAGGCACTCACTAATGTGTTTCTACCTACTCCTTTTCAGGCCCAGTATTGGATTTAAATCTTGTACTAACATTTCTAACATGTATTCAATTTAACCGTCTGCATTCATGTGCATTAAGATTGCTAATGTTAAAAACCATGTTGCTAGTGGCAATAACATCTGCCCACAGGGTGAGCCAGTTGCCGACACTTTCTTCTAAACCTCCATTCACTATATTCTATAAGGACAAGGTAGTATTTAAAGTGAAACCTTCTTTTCTGCCAAAGATGGTCTCTTCCATTTGTCTCAAAAAACCGTTTACCAACTTTGTATCTACCTCCTCATCCTGGAAAGTAGAAGGATAGGTTGCATAGACTGGACCCAAGAAGGACACTCAGTTTCTATATTTCATGAATGTCTAAAATTAGCCAAGATGATCAATTATTTATTGGTTATAAAGGTCATAAATTAGGTTTGGCACTAACTAAACAAACCCTATCCAGGTGAATTTCTCTGGCTGTTGGGGAATGTTATAGACTGACTGGTACAGATCCTCTGGAAGGTGTGAGGGCCCATTCTACGAGGGGCATGGCAACATCTTCTGCTCGACAGAGAGGGGTCCAATTAAGACCAACTGTGCAGCAGCCACTTGTTGTTCGTCCATCCATACTTTTGTAAAACATTATTGTCTGGACTCAACTTCCACTTAGGAAGGAGGATTTGGGAAGACAGTCCTTCATTCTGTCCATGATAATTTATGAGGGCTGGTCTAAATTCGTATTCCCGCCTCCAAGACTGATACTGCTTTGGAAGTCTATCAAAAGATGAGGAATACGTGAAAGGACACAATCCTTTCGAAGAACAAATTACTTACTCCTGGTAACATTCTTTTGATTGGATGTTCCTCCAACGTATTCCTCATCGCCCCTCGCATCCTACCCCACTGTAGAATGAACATGTTTTTTACACTTTACTCTCTTTTAGAGTCTATTATGATCTTTAATACTGTTGCTAGTAGTTACTCAAAAAGGGGAAAAACAGAACTGAAGCCAACTGGCACTGCACATGCAACATGTACTGCTGATGACATTGGCCGTCCGACAGAGGCCCTCGAGAGACATCGGATCAAGGGAACCAGCGCTAGCACCCTCTGTCAAATAAATCTTTTTCCGAAGCAGCTGAAGCTGGAAAGGAAATATCAAAAGATGTGGAATACGTTGGAGGAACATACAATCGAAAGAACGTTATCAGGGGTAAGTAACTTGTTCTTCTACTGGATGTTCCTCCCACAGACCCTTCACCCTCCGAGCCTACCCTTCTGACTGTGGGTAAATTCTTTTAATGCACTTCTCTCTCTTTCAATGCCCATGTGGGTTATATATCCTCAAGTCGGCTGCGTGAAAGAGGAAAAAAAATAGAACAGAGGCAACAGGCACAGTACGTGCTATTGATACCACTGCCGACGTCACATCAGAGCGTGGGAATGGAAGCCGCCGAGGGACATCGACCTGACGATGAACAGCATCCTCTGCTGTCAAAAAAGTTTCCAAAACTGCAAGCAGGATTTCCGTATATCAAAGATGTGGAATCCGTGGGAGGAACATCCAGTAGAAAGAACATTACCAGGGGTAAGTAATTTGTTCTTCTTCATCTATAAGCATTTTTCAAGGACTATTATATGCCAACATAATTTATTCAAACAGAGCTTTAGCTTTTTATATATATCCAGTGCAACTTTACTGTGTGATTACCCACATCAACAAGACAGGTTATGGATCATCTAATTTGCCTGTGTGGCCCTTACCCTAACTTTCTCAGCATGCTCTTTCTATAACCCTGTGCTTGTGAAAGTGAGGGCCGAAACCGTGAACTCCTCTAATTTTCTACCCTCTATAAAGATGCTTTTTCTCGTCCTCCTCTGTGACACCAACCACAAAACATCAGATTACTTTATATTTCTTTTTATCATACTTTGGTCCCTATTGCTTGCATAATCTGTCAGTTTTTGACGGGACATGGGAGTTTGAGCAATAATTATGCCATCGTCTGTATATCGCACAAGGGGAAAACATCTTCCGCCTATCATTTGGATACTGGCAGTAATATTTGATAGTGATTTTTCCAGATAATTTATGTACAGTGAGAACACCCGGGGGGCAAGAACCTATTTGTTGTTCCTCCACTCAATCCAAACTGTACTGGATTCTCCAAAATACTATAACATTGCATAGTAAAACACTGCAATGCCTTGTTATGGTGCTAATAATTCAAGGTTTTCGGATATATTCAAACATTGTTTTTAGCAATGTCTAATGGCTGCTGCTTATGTTGGCAATATACACAAATCACACGGGGGGTCCTGGGAGATTCTCTGCCATGCATTACTCCTCGTTACAAGAGCCGTGCCCAGAGTCTTTAGCTCACTATCTTTCACAGAGGAGAAATATCCCAAACATATCAGTCTTTGTCCTGCCCTGGGGCAGTCCAGCACCGAAATGCTATGCAATTACCCTCTGAACAAGAGTACAAACAGCAACCCCAGACACGTGTTTCGGTCTGGTTGAACCTCATCAGTAGGGTGTAGCTGTGCCTCTCTAAGAATAGTGAGCAAGAGCTCCACGTCTGGGTTCCCCTAGTAACTAGTAACTAGGGGAATCCAGACGTGGACCCCTTGTTCACTATTCTTAGAGAGGCACAGCTACACCCTACTGATGAGATTCAACCAGACCGAAACATGTGTCTGGGGTTGCTGATATACAGTGGAAGGACGAGAGTTGCTGAATTGAAATGGTGTCACAGCTTAAACCAGAAGATACTATGGTGCTTACGTGACACCATGCTACAGACTTGGAACAACCTTCACACTGCAGTACTTTGTGTATCGAGCAGGTGTCCCAATATCTCATAGCTCCTTGGAGACAAATTGAGGTATTACCCTTCTGCCACCTTTCAACGCAGGAAGGTAATTGCAGCACTGAGAGTGAGTTTGGGCAGGAGTGGTTATGCATTTGATGCATATAAATATTTGGTGCTTGCTTGGGAGGGGTTCTGCTTCTTAACGTCAGTGTTACCATTGAGGGAAATTATTAGGGTAAGGAGGGCCTCTGTAAGAACTGGCACTGGACAGGGGAACCAATTGGCATTTCAACTCTCAATCTCAGTTAGGAATGTACTTAGGGTCACCCAGAAACTCTGAGGGCATTTGGTGAGAGGGCCTTCATAGAGTGCCTCTCAAAAGCCTACAGCCCGGGTACCCAGCATATTCATGTGGTGAACTGATGAGATTCTGCTTGTGGTGGCTGTTTGAACCTTTGAATTATTTTGGCTTTGCAGCATGCAACATTGTCTCAAAGTGTTAATAAGCAACTATCAGGCAGCATGTTACTGCTATAAGAAAGACCAAAACAAACCAGGTGGCAAAGATAAGGGTGTAACTGCAAGGGAGGGTTAGGACGGGATAACATCCACAGATGAAGGAGTTACAGAGGGGGAATAGCCAGGAATATCAGCTGCCAAAGTGGGAACTTAGGGGAAGGTGAAGATCAGTTCCATAGGCCAGCACAATAGGAAGACTCTCAGTGGTAGATGTGTTCCAAAAAAGTAGTGGAACTGTGGTCTCGTCAGGGAAGATGGTAGGCGGAAGCATGCAGCCGGGGCAATGCATTAGTCTAAGTGACTTGTAACTAAGCCTCCAATTACAACTTTACACATGCACAGGGTCATGAATGGACAAATTCTCTATATAGTGGTGCAAATGGTTGTAAAAAGTAGAGAAATGGTAAAGAGAAAAAAATAAAAGTAGTGGAACACCGCTACCGACCGTTCCCGCTCACTTCGATTACTGAAGATTCTAGCAGGTCTCGTTCGCTGTAAGCAGGACCAGACAGTAGGAGGCAGAACAAGAGGAGGCCAAGGAAGCTATTTTGAGAATGGAGAGATGAGGAAAGAATGAGGAGCAGGGCGACCAGGTAAGACAGTCCCCCAGAGATACTTCTCCAGCTCTACCTACCAGCTACTCCAACTGACCATCTGTTTTCAGGACTACCCCCCTGAGTGAAACTTGGGTTGTGGATTCTGCAATGGGCAACTCCCAGGAAGAAGGTGACACATCGATTTGAAACCATGAGAACTGGGACGAACAATCGAGGGGCCAGGAATTCCTGAAAACCTACCTGGGATTACCAGAGAGGCATTCTGTAGAAAGCCTCTCATGGGCAATGGGGACCGGCTACATCAAGAAGAGAAACTACCATGCCCATTGTTTTTTACAGAAGATCTAGTTTTTTATTTAAGTTGGTCTTTCTAGTAATGAACCCCCAAATAAAGGCATTCAACTCTGATCTATGGTTTAGCCATATGTACTTTGTTTCCCAGGCAGCTCTGTAACACTGCTTAAAACTGGATTCTGTTAGCGATTGGCAGCTATTGAAAGGTAGATAAGGCTGGGGTGATGTGCAACCACATGCCATTCTATACCTAAGCAACCTTTTTTGGATCAGATCTATAGGAGACACAAGAGCATAGTGAATGGAGGGTGAAAGCTCAGGGATATTTCCAGATATTAGGGAAGATACAGTCCTATTTCTCCACGCCACTGTCCAGCACTGAAAGCAGAAGTTTGACACAGGTGTTACCAACCCACAAAAAGGATTTGAACTATTTCTCTGTGGAACGTTGCACCCTTAATGACCACGGGCACTGGATCATATTAAAGATATAGAAACTACGCAGAAGAAATTCATTTTAATGCAGTGTACCATTCCCCAATGGTCAGGTACAGGTTCTTCCACCTCTTACAAACAGAAACACACTTTTCCAGCACATTTTTGACATTAAGTTCCATGAGGTTTCTGGTCACACCAGTCATCTGATTCGCAGATACAGAAACTCATTTCCCACCCATTTGATGTCAAAGCCTGAGAGCATCAACACAATCCATGCAAATGTAGGATTGATAAGAAAAACCTCTATCCTGCTTCTGTTTACTTGAAAGTCGAAGCAGTATTAAACCTATCAAGTAACATATACAGATTGTGTGTTCAGGCTCTGCAATGGACATTAGTACGAGAAGGTCATCAGCATACGTAGCACTTTGGTTACATAGCAGTAAGTGAGGCCAGCTATGTCCTGACGGGCTGAGATAGACAATGCTAGGGGTTGCAAGATCGAACAGATATAGGGGCATCCCTCTCTGGCACCCCCTCCAAATAGGGAATGCCTCTGAAAGGCACTCCGTCCACCAGGACTCTGGCCATAGAGCATGGAGGCAATGATCCAACTAGTGTAAGGTATTGTGAACCGAAACCAAAACCTTTGGGACTTTAACTTTAATAAGATCAGTTAACATGTCTTTTCAGCATCAACACTAATGGACAGATTCAGCCTATGTAGGTGGATCCATTTGGAAAGTTCTGCATGTCCCTGCATGATGTGCAAGGCATGATGGCTTTTACAATTACCACCTGGTAGAGGTTGATGTGGGATGTCAAGATAGAAAACAGAATATTTTTAAAGACTTTTGCAAGTAGTTTAATATCTGAACTAAACAAAGATAGGGAAGAAATTAGCCAATCCGAAAGTACTCCCTTCTGTTTAAGGATCAAAATGATCAATGTTGATGTCATTGAAAGAGGAAGTGTGCCTCTTTCGAGGACACTTCTTCAAATTGGTAACATTGTGTCCCCAAAAGCATGGCAAAATTAAATGAGAATGCCATCAAGACCAGGTCATTTGTTTGTGTTCTTCAGAATCACAGTCGGCTAGAATTCTTCCAAAGAAAATTTATTAAAGATGCAGAGAATCCTCTGCCACAATAGAGGGCACCTCCTTCTCCGAGAAGAATACCTTCAACATTGTAAAACTCCCCAGGTTTCTCCCCGAGTAAAGCATTGCATACAACTGCAAAAATGCATTACTTGTATCTTCATTACTCTTAAGCACACCTTCCCTCCTCCACTATGCATGCCACTGATCTTTTATCCTCCTCTTTTTCATCCAGGACACAAGAAGACTACTTGCCCTTCCATCAGGTTCAAAATAGGCTTGTTGCATGTAAAACACCCACCTCTCATTCCGCTTAGCCAGGATAATGATAGCATATACCATGTCTCCCTTACAGATGTCAGACTTGCGTCCGATGGACAGATACCGTATTTCCATTTCATAGGCCTTTAAGTCAATTTTCGTACTCAGCTTGGTAGCCTGTTTTTCTTTTCCCACTGTTTGTCAGGAAAAGGATATTTAAGCTGCGAATTACAACCTTAATGGAATTCCAAGAAAAAGCTCCACAAATGTTGGGTTGGTTAGTAAAAAAAACACCTCAACCTCCAAGTAATTTCATCTTCCTCATAATAAACTAACGTCAGATACATGCAAACATCAGCATGATCAGATATCACAATTTCCCCAAACCACACACAGTTGATGACTCCAACAAAACCCAAAGGATAAAAAAGAACAACATCACGTTGAGAGTAGAAGCTATGCATCTTCTCTGGTCGGTGTCACAGGCTCTTCTAGGGTCTTTTGGGCAAATGTTTTTTTTAAAGTACACAATGAAACAGAGTCCATTGCTGTGTCCCTGTTGCAACTCCGGTGCATGCCAGCAAGGATTCCTGTACTGCATTGAAATCTCCAACCAGGATAATCTTACTTTTGCTGAGAATTTTAAGTTCATGGACATCAGGTCCAGAAAAACATGAATGTCTAAAATAGGCACACACACATACATTACTTAATATCAAATGGGCATACGAAATGATAACCTTGGGCAAGGAAAACCTGCCTTCTCCAGCATTGGATCTTTCATGGATTCACATGCTTAGAATATTCCCCGTCGTCAGACTGGGAACCCTCGGTACACATATATAGTCGTTTCCTATAGGAAAAAACTTCCGACACTTGTGTGTCCTATCCACATCTACGTCCTCTCTGGGGCCGTCCACGCATGCCCCGTAGGACGTAGTGGTATAAAAGCCCCGCCCCCGCGGGTCCCGTCAGATTTCAACCGTCTCCAAAGATAGTGGGATCTCCTCGCGTAGTCTCTACTTTCTAGGTTTATTGTTGAAATTACTCGTTTTTGATCGAAAGGTTATTGGTCTTACCAGGATGTCGGGCAAACCGCTCTTCCGCCCGTGCGCCACGTGCGGATTGAAAAAGGTTTACGAGGGGGACGGCCATCTAGATTGTATATATTGCCTCCACCCTCACCATTCGGCAGACCAGTGCGAAATATGTAAAGGTTTTTCCCAGAAAACCCTGAAAGATCGGAGTCGGCGGCTGGTGTCGTGGTTAAATGACGGGGCGGGAGCATATCCTCAGTCAGAGGTTGGCTCCGTGCGCAGCGTGGCCTCGACGAAAACATCGGGGGCCCCGCGCCGTTCAGCCTCGTCGGAACCACCGGCAAAGAAAACTCGACCGGCGGAAAAGGATGTTCCACAAAGCCACTCTTCCAAAGACTCTTCAAAAGAATCTTCAAAAAAGTCATCATCGTCGAAAAAACATGGAAAGGAAAGGCCAAAATCCTCCTCGGGCGATCCTCATAGATCTGCCACGAGTAGAGAGTCGGAAAAGCACAGGGAGAGCTCTGTGAAGGCGGGACCGCCTAAGCCACCTGCAGGCCCACCGTCGACGACGACGAACCAGTCAGTGGCCTCACTGCCGCTAACGCAGTTGGTTTCCCCCGTCCTCAACCCACTGACGACGACGGCGACGATGTCCTCGTCGACCGAAGTTCAGGCCTGGAGACCAGAGGTTTTTGATCTGGTGTTGCCGGACTCGTTACTGCAGGAACAGGCAGTGTCGATTTCCTCGAAGGAAGACGACGGCTTCAGGATTGCGGGCCCGGAAGATCTTGGGCTCCGAGCCAAGTCACCATCAGGAGCAACCTGCTCTCAGGTGTTTGCCCAGTTTTCAAGCTCACAATCGGCCCTGTCCATGGAGGTTCTGTCCACATTGCACTCGCTGCTGAAATCGTTAGATGAAAGGCTTCCACCAGTGAACCCGTCAACGCCTCCCGTCGACGAGCCAGGCCCGTCACATCGTCCAACCCAAACGACCAGAGTTCCGGTGACTCCAGTGGTCCACGAGGAGGGTGAGCTGTCGGACTCTGTATCTGACCAAGGATCAGTATCGGACATCTCCCTGTCTCCATCTAGGGATCCATCCTGGGTGTCGGATGTTGAATTGGAAACGCCAAAGAGCCCCACTCACCCGTCTCCACCAGACGATGTTGGCGCGTTTCATTCAATGATGGAAAAGGCATGCAAGGAATTTGGCCTGGTCCAGCAGGAGGAGAAAAAGGACTGTTTTCTGTTTGACCATATGGGTAAGAATAGGCGTTCAGTATTCTCAATACCCATTTTAGATCATGTCTGGAAAGAGGGTGTTCAAACCATGCGTCACCCGTTTTCTGAACCGGCCGTCAAAGGCCGCATTGAAAAGAAGTTTAAAGCGCCAGACTCTACCCCAAAATGTCTTTCATCCCAACCTACACCTGACTCAGTGGTGTCGGCGGCAGCGACAAGGAAAGCGAGGGCCCAACACAAGTGCTCTACCCCTCCGGATAATGAGGCAAGGCGCCAAGATGTGTTTGGTAAGAAGGTACTATCCGTGGGTGCTACAACTGTGAAGGCAGCCAACTCTTTGGTTATTGTCGCCAGGTACGACAGGGAAATGTGGCACAGGCTAGCCCCTATACTGGACCACCTTCTGGAGGAACATAGAAAAGCGGCTATGTCTCTGGTACGAGAGGGCGAAGAAGCGTCGAATCATGCAATTAACATAGCGGTAGACCTGGCGGATTCGGGCTTTAAGCAAGTAAACAACGGGGTTGTTCTTAGGCGCCAGGCTTGGCTTAAGTGCACCAACTTCAGGCCCGAGGTTCAGTATAAAGTATTGGACATGCCCTTCGAAGGTGACCTTCTTTTTGGAGAAAAGGTGGATGAGGGCATGAAGGAGGACTCGGATACGGCACGCTCGTTGGGTGCCCTTCAAAGTGGAATTTTTTTTCGATCTTTTCATCCCTTTAAAGGGGCATCGGGCAATTCAAGATTCTCTGCATCCAGGGATAGATCTTTTGGCAGATCAGCATACCCATCCCAGGGATATAGACGCGCCTCTCAAAACACAAGCCGGCGCAGAAACTTCCAGTCATCCAAGAGACGACCGGCCTATCCTTCGTCGACGAACAAACAAAAAGACCAGCAATGACGGGAAGCGCACCGTTCTGGGGGGAAGAGTGTCAAACTGCGTCAAAGAATGGGAAGACATCACAACAGATCAGTGGGTGTTGGACACAGTGAAGTACGGACATTCTCTACTATTCAAATGCAAACCTCCAAAATGTCCACCGGTATTCCTACCCCAACCACATCTGAACGTTTTGCTGCAGGAAGTAGCACTTATGTTACAAAAAGGTGCCATAGAATTGGTTCCTGCATCGCAGAAAGGCCAAGGGGTAAACTCACGATGTTTTGTGGTAAAAAAGCCAAACGGAAAGTGGTGTCCCATTCTCGACCTGCGCGACCTCAACAAGACCTTACAGAGCCAAAAATTCAAAATGCTCACGCTGCAGGAAGTAATCAGGTCCGTTCAAGTGGGAGATTTTTTGGCGTCTCTGGATCTACAGGACGCGTACTTCCACATACCTATGTGTAAAAAACACAGAAAGTTTCTGAGGTTCATGGTAGGTCGGACACACTACCAATTCGCAGTGCTTCCGTTTGGTCTCAAATCCTCCCCAAGAACGTTCACAAAATGTTTGGCACCCGTGGCAGCCTGGCTGAGAAAGAAAGGGCATCATGTATACCCGTACCTCGACGACTGGCTTGTGAGGGGATCCTCCTCGGCGTCGACCAACGACAGCATACAGGCCACCTTACAGCTTCTGCAACGACTGGGGTTCGCAGTGAACTTTGGAAAGTCCTCTCTAAGGCCATCAAAGAATTTAAAGTTCTTGGGAGCGCAATTCGAAACCCAGTCGGGAATAGTGAAACCTTCCCTTGACAGAATGTCAAAAATCAATCGCCTGACGAGTCAACTACGTTTACATTGCACACTCTCAGTGAGAAAGTATGTGGCGATCCTAGGTTCCATGGCTTCCTGCATCCATCTAGTAGCCAACTGTCGATTATTCATGAGGCCACTTCAGGAATTCCTAGCGGACAGATGGAAGCAGGCCACGGGTCGGTGGTCAGACAGGATAACCGTCGACGACGACGAAATCATCCGAGCCCTCCAATGGTGGAAAAGCGTTCACAACCTGGGCAGAGGGGTACCTCTACAAGAACCAGAATTTCAGCGAACCATCATCACGGACGCATCCCTGACAGGCTGGGGAGCACACATGGACAACTACCAAACCCAGGGCAGACGGACCCCGACCGAATCACTCCTACATATCAATGTACTGGAGCTGAGGGCAGTAAGATGGGCCTTGAAGTCATTCCTCCCACATATCAGGGGGTCGAGAGTAAGAGTGCTTACGGACAACACGACAGCCATGTTCTACTTGATAAAACAAGGCGGCACGAGATCCAGGACCCTGTCCGTGGAGGCTCAAAAGGTATGGCATTGGGCTTTGAAACACAACATATCTATAGTGGCACACCATCTTCCAGGAGTGAAGAACGTACAAGCGGATTCCCTAAGCAGAAGCATGGCCCAGATACACGAGTGGGAGATGGACACCATTCAGCTGCAGAAAATCTTCAAAAGATGGGGTCACCCCTCAGTGGATCTCTTCGCAACGAAAGAAAACAAGAAATGCGAGCAGTTCGCGAGCAGATGGCCTCAGAAAGGATCCCTAGGGGAAGCATTCTCATTTCCATGGACAGACAAGTTCCTGTACGCCTTCTCTCCGTTTCCCCTTATACGGAGAACAGTACAGTGGATACGCAGATACAAATGCCGGGTCATTCTAGTGACACCGTATTGGCCGAGACAACCTTGGTTTTCCGACCTGCTGCATCTGTCGTTGGAACAACCGATAACATTCCAGAAGGTTCCGAATCTCCTGTCCAGGGACAAGGGAACAGTGTGGCATCACAATCCGGACAGCCTCAACCTGACGGCCTGGCTCCTGACTTTTCGGAATTTGGCACTTTGAAAGTTTCGTCGGATTGCTGGAGAATTCTACAGGTGGCTAGGGTTCCTTCCACCAACAAGTCATACATCTGCAAGTGGCGAAGGTTCTGTATGTGGTGTCAAACGCAACATGAAATACGGCCTTTAGAAGTAACTCCAGAACAAATTTTACTGTATCTTCTTCACCTGGCGGAGAGTGGGTTATCCTCGTCATCCATAAAGGTGCACCTGGCGGCCATCTCAAGGTTCATGAGGAGGAGACAGTCCTCTCCGTTATTCAGCGACAGACTGGTGAAACATTTCATGAGGGGTCTTTTTCGAACCTTTCCCCCAACGAAGCGGTTCCCACCAACATGGAGTCTAAATGTGGTGTTGGCGGCTTTAATGAAGCCACCTTTCGAGCCAATGTCCTCTTCATCCATGCAGTTCTATCATGGAAGCTGGCTTTCTTAATTGCCATTACATCAGCTAGAAGAGTATCGGAGCTACAGGCATTGGTCATAGACCCTCCATATATGAGATTCTTTAAGGACAAAGTGGTGCTATCAACTCCTACTTTCGTTCCGAAAGTTCCGACGGTCTATCACAAACACTCGACCATTGTCCTCCCTACTTTCTTTGCGACCCCGTCATCGACGGCGGAAAAGGCTCTTCATACTCTAGATGTGAAAAGGGCGTTGAAATTTTATCTGCAAAGAACACAAGAACTCAGAACTACCAGACAGCTGTTCATCGCATACGGTCCGTCGACGAGAGGAAAGGCAATTTCCAAGGAAGGACTGGCTCGATGGGTCTCGTCGGTGATTGCTTTTAGTCACTCCAAGGCCGGGAGACCCCTACAAGGGCATCCTAGAGCCCATTCCACAAGATCGACAGCCTCTTCCACGGCGCTGTGGGCAGGAATTCCTCTGACAGACATCTGCCAGGCGGCGGCATGGTCAGTCCCACACACGTTCACACGCCATTACTGCCTGGAAAGGCAGCATGCGGATGAAGTACAGATGGGAAGGGCAGTTCTGCGCCATCTGTTTCAATGAGGTAAGCCAAAAACGGTGAAGCTTTTGTCTTTTGCCTTGTCTATACTGGTTCTTTAGTGTGTAGGTTTTGAGTAGAAATATATATATATATATATGTATGTATGATGACTATGTATATATCGGAAAATATGTTGCTGCTTGTGTGCCTATATAATTAGGTTTTGGGGTGTTTTTGCGGTGTATGTTGCATTGCATTCTCACCTCCTTCTTTTAGGGTACTGCTATACAATCTATTCTAAGCATGTGAATCCATGAAAGATCCAATGCTGGAGAAGGGAGTAGTTTCTTACCTGTAACTCCATTTCTCCAGCATTGGTATCTTTCATGGATTCACATGCACCCACCAGCCTCCCCGGAATGCAATGTGCAAGATATATGCATAAGCAGGTTCTCCTTTCTACTTTGGAGGGGCCGAAATCTGACTGGACCCGCGGGGGCGGGGCTTTTATACCACTACGTCCTACGGGGCATGCGTGGACGGCCCCAGAGAGGACGTAGATGTGGATAGGACACACAAGTGTCGGAAGTTTTTTCCTATAGGAAACGACTATATATGTGTACCGAGGGTTCCCAGTCTGACGACGGGGAATATTCAAAGCATGTGAATCCATGAAAGATTCCAATGCTGGAGAAATGGAGTTACAGGTAAGAAACTACTCCCTTCGCTATCAGTGATTGGCCAATTCACAGTAAAGCCTAGGATTATTCTGAGCAGAATACAAAAACCTCTAGATTTTGAATCAAAACAACTGGTTATTGTAAAGTTAAACCCCTTGTTTAACTCGTAATCCTTCTTTTCCTCCAGAAGATGTGTGTTCCTGTCACATCTTCAGGTTGTCCTTACACTTTGATTTGTTTCAGGAACCTCTTATGTTTTGGTGGGCTGTAAGGCCCCTTGGCATTCCAGGTTAAAGATACCACAGCTTAGCCATCAATTAGCAAGAGAGAATGCATCAGGGTTCCTAAAAAGCATCATAGGAAGGTCTAATGGCTTGTGCATGGTATAAACAGGCTCCATGAGAGGAGAGCATGGGTACAGAAAGGACACATAACCCTACCCTAACATCTCAGACCAAAATAGAAGGAAAAGGGGGAAGGACATTGTCACATGAAATGCACACATACAAGCACAAAATCGGGTATAAGAATTTGATACACGTGTCAGCCACCTGTCTGCGTCGCTCAGCAGGCACAGGTTTCAATATATAAAGTAGAAACAAATGTTATAAATCAATCAGGTAGCTAAATGCAGGCACAGACAACACACCTACCTCGCACCCCTTCCCCATATCTTCAAAGTAATATCCACAACATGTGCAAACATGACATATTCCAACAGCACATCCACAATCCCTGTCTACAAACTGGGTCTGAGCACTGTGCACCCATCCAAGGAAATGGAGTGGAGGAGATTACAGCAGAATCAAGAGTACCATGGACTCCCAAACGGTATCTGGTCTTTCCATCGAAAGAGTTCCATTGAAAGAGTTTCCACCGAAACCCTTTCCATCGAATGTTTTGCAACTCATTTTTTTCATCGAATGTATGTGTGTGTGAGATAAAGGGTTAATTTTGTTTGGGGTGGGTTTTTAAAGGTAAGAAACGTGGGGTTTGGGAGGGTGACCTCCTCCCAAAAAATAAAAGAAATACTAAAAATGCATTGATCCCACACACACACACACACACACACACACACACACACACACATACATTCGATGGAAAAAAATGTTGCAAATCTTTAATGGAAAGGTTGCGTTGGAAACTCTTTTGATTTAAATAAACCCTCCCAAACAGTGTCCAGTTACCCGTAAGTCCCAAACCCAACCCATTCACTAAGAGATCCATGTAGCAGGACTCCCTCAGTCTACTGGTTTACTGGTTTATGGTAGTAGCAGCAGCCAACAAATGCCGGACCCTATCCAACTCCAAAGGATAATCAGCTCCATTTCTCCCTTATCCCCATCATAAAAAGCACACTGCGACAAGCATTTTGCTGGCTATTTATCAGAGCAACAAAATATCTGTAGCCTATCCAATGGTCGACATATGTTCCTGCTTGATGCATTCAATAAGCTGCTATCTCTAGTGCCTTTTTCTGCAGTTGAAGCCATCTTCAGGATGATAGATAGCACTGATTCTCTGGTGTTATATTATTATTAGGAAAGCCCACTGAAAAACAAAAAACATAGGCTAGCGACATTTTAGCTTATGTGACAGACACTAAAACTATTTACCTCTGCAACCACCCATTCCGTGATTACGCAACTTCATGAGAAACAAAAAACTGATAACAGATGAATTTTTGAGTGAATTTCTTTTCACGTATTAACCCCACTTTTTTAGAATTTAATTAAATCGGATACTTTGTATCACGTAACATCTAAAATTCAATAATTCCATGATTTTTTTAGAATTGTTTTTATAATAATTTTGGAAGAAAATGTGTATTATCTACATGCTATCTGATTTGGTATTGTGTCATCCTTAATGAGTAGCCTTCTTCTGAAACTTCTCATTTGAAGCGTGTAATTCTTAGATGGTGCACTAACTCAAAATAAGTCGTTTTCAGAATGATGCAACTGCCTTTCATGTTCTCTTTATATATGCCTGGGAAATGACACATATCCCACAAATGATATACTTTAGTGTCTTGTTGATGACTTAACAGTGGTATCTTGAGGGTGGTGAGGTGGCTTGACAGGCTTGTCACAGTGATGGTAACACACAATTGCTTGGCTTGACTCAGCTACATTGGTGGGTTCAAATGGGGCAAAGCGCATATGTTGGCTAAGTCAGAATGTTGCTACACATATAGGCACTAGGTAGGTGGATGCTCTATGATGGCGCAAAACAGCTCAATATTGTTTCCATGAGCTCTGAAAACAGCAGGTGCCAAGGGTAATGCCACTGGCTTGCTCCTGTGAAATACATAGAGCTGTAACTCTTTTCTGATATTCCCCTTCAGGTTCAAATGAACTAAGGCATGTTCAAAACTAACTTTCAAGCTTAGGTGGCCTCTCCACTGGGTACCTGATATGCATTACTGTGTTCACTGTCCTCTAAATTTGTGGTAAACTAGGGTTTTTCTCCCCTCGCAGGATTTTCAAACTTAGGTGGCCTCTCCACTGGGTACCTGATATGCATTACTGTGTTCACTGTGCTCTGAATTTGTGGTAAACTAGGGTTTTTCTCCCCTCGCAGGATTTTCAAACTTAGGTGGCCTCTCCACTGGGTACCTTCCTTTCCTCTCCTGTCCCCCCTCCTCTGTCCTCGGCTACCTTGCCTCTACCCTCCCTCCTTGCCCCCTCCCGTGCTCCTTCTTCACCTCCGCAGGGCGTACCTCTGATCTGTACCCCTCCCCGTAAGTCCTTCAAAGATGGCAACCTTCTCCACATTGCCACTCTTAACTCTCGCTCTGCCGTCAAACATTCCTCTGATATCTGCCGCCTTCTTGAGGAACTGGTTCACGGCCAGCCCTGTCACCAGCTTTGACACACTCCTACCTGACGGTTACAAGATCCTCTCCGTGCCCAGGCCCAACCATGCTGGGGGGTGTGTGGCCCTTATCTTCCCTGAGTGGATTCCTGCCACTGTTACTCCCACGCAGACCTACTCCTCTTTTGAATGTCTTGTCTGCCGACTCTCTCTCTCTCCTAGCCATTCCCTTACCGTGGCTACTATCTATCGGCCACCTGGTCAAATTTCCTCCTTCCTCTCCGAGTGGGCGGACCTCTCCTCCTCACTCCTGTCCTCAACCACTCAACTCCTCTTGCTTGGAGACTTCAACATCCACCTGGATGCCTCCTGTCCCCCCTCTGGACTCTTTCGTGACCTCTGCGACTCTCTCTAACTCTCTATTCTCCCGTCTGGGCCGACTCATTCTGCAGGGCACACTCTTGATGCCCTGATCTCTTCTGACCTTCCCCTCTCTGTCCCTCTCTCCACTCCTATCTCCTGAAGTGATCACTTTCTCCTCTCCTCCTACCTCACCCTCCCTATCCCACAGGCAAAGCCACCCTCATCACTGCCATCTTCCTTCTCGGTCATCCGACCCATGAAGCGAATGTCAGTTGAGGCTTTCGCTGCCACCTTCTCGCCCCCTCCTCCCCCTTCGGCTGACTCCCACCCTGACACAGCCCTCTCCACTCTCTACTCCTCTATATCTGATACTCTTGATATCCTTGCCCCTGTCATGAGAATCCGCCTGAAGCCCAAAGCCAAATGTAACTCCTGGTATGACTCGGATCTCGTCACCCTTAAACGCAAGTGCAGGGTGGCAGAGAGGAAATGGCGTGCTTTATGTTCATCCTCTGACAAACTGGCCTGTCGCCTGCTCCAAAGGCAATACCAGCTCTCCGTTCTCACCAAGAAGAGAGCCCTTATCCAAGCCCGCATCACTGCGGCATCTAACAATTCAGCCGAACTCTTCAGAATCTGCAAGGAGCTGGCCAACCCTGTTGCAGTCTCTACCTCTCCTGTCCCCTCCCAGGCCCTCTGCACGGCACTGGCCTCTCACTTCATTTCAAAAACTCAGGACATCCTGTCCCCACTCTCCTCCTATCACCTCCCCCCCTCTATTCCCCGCCCTTCCTCTGGCCCTTCTGCAACCACCCCTCCTCTCTCCTCTGCATTTCCCCTTTTTTCTGCTGACGAGGTTTCGAGACAAGTCCGATCTATGAAAGTCTCGTCAAAACAGGTCCACCCCTGTTCCTCCAAAACTATCAAGGACCACATCGACTCCTTGGCTCCTGCCCTTGCTGACTTCTGCAATCACTCCTTCACCTCTGAAGTCTTCCCATCCCCCCTCAAGCACTCCCTTGTGCACCCCTTTCTTAAGAAACCCTCTTCCGACCCTTCCTGCCCAGCTAACTATCACCCAATCTCTATCACTCCCTTCCTGGGCAAGCTCCTGGAGAAACTGGCCATCTCCCAGCTAAATGTCCATGCTGATTCTGTTGGTAGCCTTCATGACCATCGGTCTGGCTTCAGAGCTGCCAGAAGCACGGAAACTGCTCTCCTGAACATCCGTGAGGACCTGCTCTCGAACCTTGACTCTAACATTCCATGTGTTCTCATTTTGCTTGATCTCTCTTCTGCCTTTGATACTGTCAACCATACTATCCTGCATAACCGTCTCCATGATAACCTGGGTATCACTGGTCAGGCTCTGGCGTGGCTGACCTCTTTCCTCTCAAATCGACCTTCTCAGGTCCAACTGGGGTCTTTCCTCTCTGACATCTTTTTCTCTACCTGTGGTGTCCCCCAGGGTCCTAACCTCTCTCCCTGGATGTTCAACCAGTATCTGGCACTTATCGCCCACCACATCGCCGCTCTCTGCCCCAACTTTCAGTGCTATGCGGATGATACCCAGCTCATTTTTAGGCTACCCTCGGCCTCCTCTTCTCCTTCCCTCATCTCTGACTGTCTTTCTGCTATCCTGGAATGGTGTGCCGCCAACGACCTCTGCCTTAATGCCAGTAAGACTGAGATTCTACTCATCGGCACACCCACTCCCTCCTTCCCTGCAGCTCGCTGGCCGGCCTCTCTTGGCCCTCTTCCTGCTCCTACCTGCAAGGCAAAAAACCTTGGGGTCATCTTCGACTCCACACTCCTTCTCTCCTCACATATCCGAAGTCTCTAAGAAGTCACACTACCAACTACACCTCCTCAGAGGTATCCTTCCTTTCCTCTCCTTCCCCCAGAAGCTCACTGTCTCTAGAGCCCTGGTTCTCTCGAAGCTGGACTACTGTAACAGCCTCTACCTAAATCTGCCCGCCTCTACTCTCCGCCCTTTGCAACTCATCCAGAACAGGACTGCGAGACTTGTCCTTGGCCTCAAGCCCAGGGACCGTATCTCTCCAGGACTGAAATCACTACACTGGCTCCCAGTGACTGCGAGGATCAAGTTCAAAACCCTTTGCATTGTCCACAAGGCCGTCTGGGGCCTTCGGCCAAAATACCTTAAACTCTCTCTTCCTAAATATCTGCCTTCTCGCGCTCTTCGCTCATCCGCTTCCAACTCCCTCGGGGTCAGCCACTTCTCCAAACAACGAGTTGGGGGCAGATCTCTCTCCGCGGAGTCATCGTGGGTGAGGGGTGGTACAGCATCATCATAAAAGCTCATTGAAGGTTGTGCTGTTTGTTGCCTTTAAGGGGTTCCTGTAAGCCAAAGTTAAGCCACATTCAAGATCCATGTGACAATTGTACCATGCCCAATCTTCATCATCATCAATGGGCTTCTTCGCTGAACATCCTGTGAGGCATGTGTCATCTGCAGAGAGTCTGGTACATGGTCTGCCACCCATGTAAATGGGTAACATTTTCGAGGTGGTGCAGCAATTCCACATGTGGCAGGCAACATCAAGGCAGGGGGCCACAGTGAATCAACAGATCCCTTTTTACTGTGAAGAAGAGTCAGAGAAGGAATTCCAGAGTGATGAGCATTCCTGGTAAGAGGTAAAAACCCCCAAGAAGACACCTAATTATGTCCTGTCTGCCCCATCTCCAATAGAGAACAACTTGCTTTCCAGAGCCTAATGTCAAGGATGTACACCATTTACACACAGATGTCCAGGGTCCTCTGGAAGTTACATCTAAATTGAGCAGGGCCTGCATGGCAGTGCAAAAGATGCCTCCTTTTAAGCACCAGACTCGCAAGCTGGGTCTGCAGGTGCTCAAGGTACCATCCCTGATACCCCTGGTGGCCAGCCAAATGTACAAGAACTACAAGACCAATGACTTGATTTTGACATGTTTTAGGAACCATCCACGCTCCAATTTGATCATGGTAACTGTGATGAGGAAGAGGTCAATGACGCTAATGGGTCTTCTTCCCCTATACCACATGACAAGGGGTCACTAAAGCTGGACACTGTAGCTTCTACTACTCCTGAATACCACAAGGAGGAAGTTAATATTGTCTGTGTCTTTGGCCATCATGGCCTCGTACAGGTATAAGCCATACTCCAGTTACCTGCTTCTGATTCTAAAAACATTGGTCTCAGAGGAGGCAAAGTACATTTTGCTCATATTATCGGAGCCATATAGGATGTACACACTCGATGGGAGGAAGAATCTCCAGGCACTTTCCATTTTGGACAAGTGCGTGCTGCAAATCTTGGATGAAGGACCATAACTGCTGCTCTGATATACAGGCCAGTTTTCTAACAATGCTTACCAGCAGTATAATAATGATTCAATACATATGGGATACTTTAACACCCATGAGGTGCTCACCTGGAGAGTAGCCAGTGGTTTCCTGAAGTGGAGTAAGATTTAGGACCCCAGTGCATGTTTTTATGAACATTTAACATACTGTGAAGGTGAGGCGCCTGGCAACGGCACCAATATGGTTACAGCCCATTTATATATCAACGCACATTGGTGGTTGAGCCTTGACATACCTGCATATATTTACACATGACCATATAGGTTATGATCATGATCTTCAAGCATACTATATAGGACATGCCTTCCCAAGACATTTTTGACCTTAGGCTAAGATAGGTTCCTTGCGTTTCAAGTCATATTGTTAAATGAATTTTATGCACATATTTATAAACATTATGTGCATCATTTCAGATGGCTTGGGAACACGTCGCCCAGTGCGGGCCAGGAATGTCTTGCTGCAGCTCTGGCTCAATGCTAAAAGCATTTTGAATTGATGAAACTCATTCCCTTAGATGGTAATTATTGTTAAGCTGTGTAATATGGTGTACAACATAAATTCACCTATCCAATATAAAATTCAACACTATCTCTTTACTTTGGTTACATATTGCTTCTTCATGTCACACATCACCCGCCTAATCTGATTTTCCCTGAAGAAGGCTTTGTCATCAAAATACAGCCGAAACTTAAGTTGCCATTTGACATGATGAACATAGTCAGATTTGCAATAATGTGTGAAAGATTAAATGTGGGGAATTCATGTAACACCAAGTACATAGAGTCACTCTGCTGTATGAAACTAATCCTAGGCCTCACTTGCATGGTCTGGATTTACCCCTTGGACTGCTGTTTGAATCACAACACAAAGCATCCTTTGTTGCTTCAAAGTAGTTTGTATGGCACATGTATACATTCATGTAAGGATTTGGGAATGGTGCTCACAAGGGGTTTGATGTGATTTGTGTATTACTTGCATTAATTGTTTCCATGTTTTAAATTTTGTATAATGATCATTTTCTTGCAGAGTATATTGGTGAAATCATCTGCATATTGTGCACGGTCTTAACTTATTTAACACACTTAACAGATATATTAGATTAAAAAATGTATCTATTTTGTTTTAACTTGTTTTTGCTTATAGAAACAAAAATTGTTAGAGGTCTACTCGTTGTTATGTAATCATATATGTGTATGCCATTCTTTGGGCCAAAAGGCATTGTAACCCAAGTCCCACTCCAAGTCATAAAAATCAATCGAAAAGAGGCAAAAAAGAAAGCACAAGCTTTGAGAAAAACAAACATGTATTATAACACAGCCTAGGCTTGGAATTATCTAAAAGAAATTCAATAGTAAAACATAAGATGTATGATTTTATAGCAAATTACAGAAGAGACATGACAACAAATGTGACAGGTTGCTCATATTCATATTTTCCAGGTCTTTGATTGGACATCGTCATTTGTACTATAGGTGCTTCTATACTTCTCCTAACTCTATTCGTTTATTCTAGCCTTGTGACCAGATTATACTATTGAGTTGTTAGCTAATTAACATTGAGATCATCTCTTTTCTCATGGTGCTGATTGGTCAATACTCTTTTAACCTTCTACCATTCGAATTTGACATTAAATTGGTTGTTGCAGAAGGTGTATGCATGGAGGTGAGGGACTGAGTAAGTGTCAATTAATCCCTGTGTGAGATGTGACCACGTGACATTGAAATCATAACCTTTACATCCTTTTCCATTGACTTAATCGGTTGGCACGTTTTACGGCTTATTTTTTATTAAAGATTTTTTTATGAATTTTCACCGCAAACAAAATTTACAGATGTACATAACAATTCACATAATAGTTTGTTTTTGTATATGTCTGCTCGTTCCGCCCTTCCCAACTCCCCCCTGCCATACCTAGCCTACTCCACCTACTTTATCTCTATTGCATTGCAACTGACTGTACTCTGCGTCTATATTAACCTGTATTTTCTAGCTTTGTCCCTACCTGCCCCCCTTTGACAATGTCACTAGACCCAGATATCGCTATTTCCTTTGTATCCTGTACTCATGGTGGCCCGGAATCATGCTGTTTCCATCTTTATCTTGTATCCTTGCTTGCAACATTATGTGTTACTACTGACTTCTGCAATTGTATTCGCTCTCCCCTCTTGCTTCTCCACTCTTTTTGACTGCTTACTCTCTGTTCTCTCCTCCTCTCCCTTATCCCTTTTCCTATCCCCCCCTACTTTCTTCTATGCACTTACTCTATCAGAATTGTCCCTGGACCTAGTATGATAGCAACCTCATTGGTCTTCTCCCCCTCTGTTATGTTCAATGATCACCAGGGATTCAGTAGTTTGATAAATAAAGTCTTTTATTTATCCCGGTGACGACCCCCGGGAGGGACTCCACCAACGTCCACAGCCTTGTCTTATCCCTGTCTCTCTCACGCACTCGGAACCCAGAACCCCTGAGGTTAGGGATCCACATTCCGAGCGCACGGACAAACAGCAACATACTAACATTATAATATGCAATAACTCTGGGCAACTTGTTTCCATCTATGTAACATTGATATCCTAACACCTTCTTCCTTTCCTTGAACTAATGATTGAAAAACAATGTCTAAACATATAACTGAAACATATGTGCTATAAACTTAAGATAAGGTAGAACTCTGACTAAGTGAAAATATCTTACATTGTACTGGTGATATTATGTCTGTAGGTGATAATGGATTTGGTGACACTATATGCAAGTCTATCACTCCCTTCCATTGCTGAACTTGACAATTGCTACTCTCTCCTTGTTCCAAATGCCACCACCTCTGACCAGTACTGATGAGCCTAAATCCTTTACCACTTGTTTAGGCTCAGAATATAAAGATGCTCCTTTGCGAACTTTGGTAGGTAATTTGATTTTGATCCACTCACCTTCATTAATCCTAAATTCCTTACAACAATTTTTTCGATCATATCTTTCCTTAGATTTAACTCCCGCTTCATACATTCTGCTCCTCACTTTTTCCACCTCCACACCAACCATCTTGGATTTTCCCATCCATCCAGGACATAAATGTGAATTAGGTTTCCTACCTCTCAAAATCTCAAATGGCGTTAACCCTGTGACGCTATGAGGTGTTATTCTATACTGGAATGTCCTTTCCATCGCTGTCCTAAACCAATCCCCACCGGTAGCTACCGCTATCCTTATGGCTTCCATCAGTGTCCTATTGAAGCGTTCAACGCAACCATTACTTTGGGGATGATAGAGAGAGGTGTTTGCCTGTTCAATTCCATTCTTATCCAAAAATTCTCTAAATTCCTTGGATACTAATTGGGATCCATTATCCGACAAACATTTCCTAGGAAAACCCTCTCTCCAAAATAATTGTTCTAAGAATTTTGTAACACTGCTGCTGGATATGTCTCTAAGTAGACATATTTCCGGCCATTTGGACAGTAAATCTATGACCACCAGCAGATAACTATCTCTGGTCCCTCCTATGTTAAATGGTCCTAAAAGATCTATAGCTATCTCATCCCATGGTACCCGCGGACTTTCCCTGATAACCATGGGTACTTTTTGTACGCTTAAACCCTTGTTTCCCTCCAAGCACTCTGAACACTCCTTAACTTGCTCTTCAATATCTTTATCAATTCCAGGCCACCAGAACTCAGATCTTATTATACCTTTAGTCCTAGCTAGACCTAAATGTCCCTCATGGGCTATTTCTAATGCCTGTTTCCTCATACCTTGAGGAACTATCATTTGATGTCCTCTATGTAGATATTTGCCATTGATCCATAAATCTCCTTTAACTCTGGCAAATCCACCCATGTCACCTTTATAGTTCATTATTCTGTTTTCTTTAACCAATGTTAGTATTTTCTGGTACATTAAGTCTTCACTACTAGCTTTATCCCACTCGTCTTTTTTTAGGGAATCATGTACCTGGAAAATCTCAAATGTTTCCTCCTGATCTGATTGATCTATACTGCTATGGCCTTCTCCGTGAACAGATCTTGACAAGGCATCTGCCACTACATTGACTTCCCCACTAATGTGAATCATGGTAAATTGCAAACCTTGAAGAGCCGTGACCCACTTCATAATGCGTCTCGATACTCCTTCCAGCCCACCTTTTGTAAAAATACTAACTAGTGGTTTGTGATCAGTGCAAATCTTAAATTTCCTTCCCCACAGAAACCTTTTGAATTTTTCAACTCCCCAGATGCAAGCCAGCGCTTCTTTCTCAACTACTGAATATCTAATTTCAGGGTCTTTAAGTGACCTTGAGGCAAATGCTATAGTGTGCAGACCTTCAGAATCTTCTTGCATAAGAACTGCACCTATGCCATACTCACTAGCATCTACAAATAGTACTGTGGGTTTCCCTTCTTCAAATGTCTTTAGAATGGGAGCATTGGTTATGGACTTTTTTATCATTTCAAACTCCAACTTACAGTCTTCACTCCATTTAAATATCACGCCTTTGCGAGTAAGTCTTCTCATGTGTCTTGACATGCCTGACAAATTCTTGATGAATTTGCCATAGAATTCAACTAACCCCAAAAACGACAACACTTCTGCTTTAGATTTGGGATCTTCCATTTTCCTTATTGCTTCAATAGCATCCTCTTTGGGTTTAACTCCCTCAGCAGTAATCTCGTGACCTAAATAAACCACTTTACTTGCTTTGAATGTACACTTCTCTGATGCTATTGTTAGACCAGCTTCTCCTAATATGTCTAGCACCCTTTTTAACTGTCTATCATGTTCCACCTCATCACTGCCACATACTAAAACATCATCTTGGTAGTACATTACCCCTTTTTCTCCACTTAGTAACCTGTACATTATACTCTGAAATACACTCGCAGCTGACACCAAGCCAAACGGCATACGTACACATCTAAATAATCCATTGGGAGTGATGAATGCTGTTAAATCTCTGGAATCTGGATGCAATTCTATCTGGTGATAAGCAGACTTCAGGTCTAAAATTGAAAATATTTTGGATCCAGAGACCCCCACAAGTAGGTCATCTATCCTGGGTAATGGAAATCTATCTGCCACCACCATACTGTTCAGATGTCTTAAGTCAATACATATCCTCAAAGATCCAGAGGATTTTCTGACTACCACAATGGGACTCACCCATTCTGAAGAATCTATTCTCTCAATAACCCCTTCATTCTCCATTCTCTTTAATTCATCTTCTACACCCTCCTTGAGTGCCAGGGGAATGGTGCGCAATCTCGCAATCTTAGGAACCGCCCCCTTTTTTAGTCGTATCTTATGAACAAATCCTTTCATACATCCAAGCTTTTGTTCCTCTTCAATCAGTCTCTCACCACTCACTGTTAAGACCTGTTCGGGATGACCTGCTTCAAGTCTGATTTTTAGCTCAGCTTGATCACTCCACGAGAGTAACTCTCCCCCTTTGTTGGCAACATAAATAGTAGTGGTGGCTTTCCTATCTTTAAACTGTAGTTTAGCATCAAAATATCCTATTATCTCTATCGGTTTGTCACCATATGCATTCGCCTTAATTTTGTTTTCTCGTAATGTACAGCAATTAAATCTCTCTTTCCATACCTGCATTCCTATTAATGTGTAATCTGCCCCACTATCCATAAGCATCGATATTTGTATCCCATTAACCAATACTATGGCATAAGGCTTTTTTCTCTTCACTTTCCCATCAATGGCGTTCACCATAAACACCACTTCTCTACCACCTTCAATATAATCATCTTCCTCATTATTTACACTAATATCAAAGACTTGACCTGAATTGGAATTAAAGTTTTTACAACATCTGGCAATGTGTCCACGTATGCCACAATTGTTGCATATAATGTGCACTGCAAAACACTCCTTGTCCGATGCTACATGTGAGAAACTCCCACACCGGAAACACCTTCTTGTTGTGGAATCTCTGTTTGTCATTGTCTCTCTAAAACCTCTGGGGAAATTAGACTCTCTGGAAAAATTCTTGTTGTCTTTGACTAACCCTTGACGATTCCAACTTTTCCCCACTGGAGGTCTACTCTCTTGTCGATCTTCGCCTTTTTTCCCAGACTGGAACTGTCTCCTTGGAAAACTTGAGCTCATCCTCGGATTAACTTTTGATACTTTCTGAACTGCTCCCTCATTTTCCTCCAACTTGGGTTTCTCAATGTTTGAATGATTGTCTGCTTGAAGTAACTTTATACATTTATCAGTGTGTTCCACCATCTTTGCAATCTCTATAGCTCTATCCAATGTGGGATCTTTCTCCTTCCATAGTTCTTTTCTAATATTGTCGTTGTTGCATTTGATCATTAATTGATCGCGTATATGTTCTTCCTGACAGTGATTAAATCTACATTTCACCGCTAATCCCCTCAGAGCTGTGATAAAATCTTCTATGTTCTCTCCATTCTTTTGCCCCCTGGTGGCAAATTTGTACCTCTCTAAAATGATGTTTTCCTCTATTTTATAATGTTTGTCCAGCTTGGCTAATGCCTTCTCATATGGGCCTGTGTCTGGTATATCTATAGGTTCTGGTAATTTTCTTAGAACTTCCTGACCTGCTGTCCCAAGACAATGAAATAACAAGGCTTCTTTCCTTTCATTAGAATAATTAGGCCCAAACACTGCTAACGCATATTTGTGGAAACCTTCTTTCCAATCTATCCATCGTACTCTGGGTTCTCCAGGTGAAGATAAGAAAAACACCGGAGCTGGAACATTTGCCATTATTTAATGATGCCAGTGACTGTAGTTACTATGCTGTGGTACGATTGGTTTATTCTTTTGCCAACTTTCCCTCTTTCACTCTTGTAAATACTGTGAAATTTGTAACTCACCAGCTAGGTTATAGTATGTGGGGCTGTCCGCTCGTTCTGCCAGTCTTGCAACGTTCGTTGGAGCGTAAATTCGCCCGGCGTCCGGCTGGTTTCCTCTCTCTGTTAATCGTCTAGCGATGCGTCGATAAGCGTTCCGCTGTGCTGATTTGTTCTTCGTTGTTTACTTTTGGCTGCCACTCCGTATGTGCGTTCTCTTTTGTTGCGTGTAGACGTCGATCACGGCGTTCGTCACGCCGTAGGGTCCTCTTTTCAGCTGACTCAGTTACGTCGTTGGGTCCTGCTGTGGAACGCTATCGGTGCGTATAGCGAATCCGCATTAGAATGCGCACGCAAGTGTTTCAGCTTTAAATGTAAACACTTCGCGTGCTGGCTTCTTTTCTACCACTCTTTCATACTGTAATTTTCTGTGATAAATAATTATCGCCAGTACCTGTATTCCAGTTCGGGTGCCTGTAATCCAAACAGTTCTCCCAAGCGTATGTCGATGCGTGGCCGCTCACTCTTCTTTTACGATCCGTGGCCTTTCTAGCTGATCGTGCCGGGGGTCGTCTGAAAAATCCTTTATCCTCGTCGCCAGTTGTTATGTTCAATGATCACCAGGGATTCAGTAGTTTGATAAATAAAGTCTTTTATTTATCCCGGTGACGACCCCCGGGAGGGACTCCACCAACATCCACAGCCTTGTCTTATCCCTGTCTCTCTCACGCACTCGGAACCCAGAACCCCTGAGGTTAGGGATCCACATTCCGAGCGCACGGACAAACAGCAACATACTAACATTATAATATGCAATAACTCTGGGCAACTTGTTTCCATCTATGTAACATTGATATCCTAACACCCTCCCCTTACTGTTCCCCCCTGTCCCCCAGCACTATCTGAAATGTTGTCATGCCTGGTACAATAGTTGCTTGTTTTGTTCCACCCCTCCCTTTCTGCACACCTCTCCCTCACCTTTTGTTTCTCTCCGGCTATACCAGAAATGTCGTCAGGCCTAGTACTGTAGTCACCTGTCTGTTTCCATTTCCTTCCCACCCTCCACCTCCCTTCCTTATCTATGTCTTAGCTCTTGCACTATCTGAAATGTCGTCAGTCCAAGTACACTAGTTAATTTCACATCCTTACTGTTCATGGCCTGTAAGAATGTAATTGTATTTTCCCTTGTTCCCTCCCTTGCCTTGAAGCACTTTGAAACACATTGTGTATAAGCGCTATATAAATAAACTATCATATCATATCATATGTCATAACCAACAACATGTGAATCCACATTCTGCTCTGCCTGTCCCTGGTGAGCTGCTTCTTGCCATACTGAGGTTTCTGCTTTCGACTACTTCTGAAGGTCCACCATAACCGTACCTCCAGACCCTTGTGAGCTTTCCACCCCATCGCTATCCTTTGTTTAGCCAGTATATATGCCAGGTCTTTCAACTTACTCACATGTCTCACCCGCTTTGGTCTTGCAAATGTACCCAGCAGACAGGCCACGGGGGATCCCGTATCCAGTGTAATGCCCGCCCGTGCTAAAGCTTGGGTTATCTCTTCCCAGTATTGTCTAATGTTTGTGCATGCCCAAAACATGTACACTAGGTCAGCATTAATCAATCCGCATTTCGGGCAGGATTGTTCCACAGCATTACTGAATTTGGCGATTTTATTCAGGGTTAAATACGCTCTGAGGGTCACATACAATTGGATCAACTGCAACCTAGCGTTCCTGGACACCTTCTTATGATAAGCCATCACTCTGCTCCATACTTCATCCGTCATTTGCTCTTGCAAATCCGCTTCCCAGTTGCGCCCAGTTTGCGCTAGCAACTCCACTGGCTTTGCCGGTAACAACTCAAATATTCTTGACACGTCATGCGTTCCCTCTGAAATATTATAAAAAGCTTCTATTGTCTCATCCTCTTGCAATGCACCCTGTGTTCCTGGCCATTTCTGCCGTAGACCAGTGAGGAGACTAGTGTAAGTAAGATGCTGGCCCAATGGCACTCCCGTTTCCTCCGTGACCTCCATAAAATTCTTCAGACTTCCTACATGTAATACATCTTCCACTGTTGCCACCCCCTTTGGTTCCCAATATTTTCTCACATTTAGTATCAGTGCTCTAACTTCCCCTCTAAGTGTCACCAGCGGGATCTGTGGGGAATATAGTATTGTCTTACCCAGCACCGACAGGCCCTTTGCCACATTTCTCTACCTAGCCTCAGCGGTGGAGGAAGCCACAAGTCTCGCGGCGCGGCTCTCCCTATCACCTCTTTCAAAAAGAATGGGACCCATGATGCCAGTAGCAGCAGTGTATCTTGGGTCTGTTCATCGGACAGCCATTTGGCCATGAGCTGCAGTTGCCTTGCCAAGAAATATAATTAAAAAATGGGCACTATAATACCTTCTTGTTCGTACAGGCTCTGAAGTTTTGTGAGTGCCACCCTGCACCGCGTGTTATGCCACTCTACTATAGAGCCTCCTAAAAAAGGATTTCAGGATATCATACGGTACATTAGCAAAATAATGCAAGCGTCTTGGAAGCACCACCATCTTTAACAGGGTGGCTCTCCCCTAATGAGAGTGGCAACCTGGCCCAGAAGGTCACAGAGTTATCAATGCTCTCTTCCGCTTTCAGCGTGTTTTGTGTGTTCTATCTTGGGTTCATGATAAATGTCCACTCCCAAGTATCTGAATGTGTGTACTGCCCCTCTAATCGATAGGGCCGGCAACTTGTTTGCAGGTTTCCCAATTTATCCCGCCAGGGGGAAAAAGGACAACCTCTGCGCATTGATCGTAAAACCTGATAGTTCCGCATAGCGCTCCAACACATCCAGAATATACTGCAAGTTGGTTTCTGGGTGTTGTAGTTACAGGAGCATATCGTCCGTATATAGGGAAATCAAGTGACTGCCCCCTACCATGGTTATACCTGCCTCTAGGTATTCCTTCCGGTGGTACACCGCTAGTAGTTCCAAAGCTAGGATGAAGAGCATTGGGGACCATGGACAGATTTGTCTCATTCCTTCACTTAACCGCCACTGTTCCCGAGATGTAGAAGCCCGTCTTGACCCGTGCTGTTGGTTCGCTATATAGCAGCCGTACCCACTTCATATATGTGGGTCCCATGCCAAAGCTTTTCAGCACTGCCATTAGCCATGGTCATCTGACTGAGTCGAACGCCTTGACTGCATTGAGCTAGGCCACTGCCAATCGTTGCATGCTCCCTTGGTTATGGTCAATAAAATGATGTAGCCTCTGAAGGTTGCTCGTGATATTTCTGTTTGGCACATACCCAGATTGGTCTGAGTGTATACGTTTAGATATAGCCGGCTTAAGCCTGTTGGCCATTAGGGCTGAGGATTATCCCATTTTGGTTCAGCAGTGAGAGGAGTCTATACGAACTGCAGTCAATGTCAGGCTTGTTGGGCTTCAATAGAGGGACGATTACTGACTCTCTCAGCTACCCGGGTGGTATACCTGTGTGTAACACTTCATTGAGAATAGCTAGCAATGGGGGCATGACATCTGTCATGTATTCCTTATAGATTTCACTGGGCAACCCGTCTGCACCTGGGGCTTTGCCCGTCGGCAACTCTCTTATGGTGTGTTCTAATTCTAAGGGACTTCTAGCCTATGATCCTCCTCTGCGTCCAGCTTAGGAGGTCTATTTCTGAAAGGGCCTCTTCTATCCCAGATATATAACATTCTGAGGTCTTTGCATATAGCTCTCTTTAGTAATCATAAAAGCATTTATTTATACCTTCCTGTGTCCTACATAACTCCTCTACCTTCGATTGTTCGTATCATATCTCATTTTGTTTCATTCTTGTGAAGCCAAGCCAGCAGGCGTCCGGGCTTATCTCCTTCTGCATGCAGTTGCCCGACATATTTCCTGTGGCACAACCTGCGCAGCCTACTTCAGTATTCTAGACATTCCTGCTGAAGTTGGGCAACGTCCTGGGTCTTTTCCTTAGACCTATCCCCTGAATGTTCTACGGTTTCCAGCTTCAATTCTGCCCTATGTAGGTCTCTTTCTATTGTGGTCTGCATCCTTTTTGTTTTTGCTATTTCCGTCCCTCTAACCACTATTTTAAAAGCTTCCCATAATGTGCCTGCTGATTCCACTCTACTTGTATTGTATCTGAAGTATTCCTTCACCCCTTCTCTTAGGCGTTCTCGGAACACTGCATCTCTAAGTGATTCCCCTCTAAGCCTCCATGTCGGGATCCTAGCTCGGGGGGTCAAACAAACTGCCATTCTACCACCAAGCGGGCATGGTCCAAAAGTACACACGCTTTGTATACTGCTCCTTTGAATTCTCACAGGGTCTCCTCTCCCGTGAACACATAATCTAACCTCGTGTAGAGCTCCTTAGGAGCAGTGTAATGTGAATATACCCTGTCGTGCGGGTGTAATGTCCTCCATATGTCGGACAATTTAAATGCGCGCAACAGTGTATTGAGGGCTTTCGCCGTAGGGGCTGGTTGTATAAATGTATCACCTGATCTATCCGTTGCCGGGTTAAGCGTACAATTAACCCCCCCACCCCCATATCACTGTGTCATCCCTGTATGAGCTGATCTTAGGATATAATGCTCGTAAATAGGCTGCCGTGTCCTGATTCAGAGCATACGTGTTAATAAAACAGATCCCTTTTTGCTCCATCAGGCCTTGTATAACAATCATGCTGCCCTCTGTATCTTGGGAGATCTTGAGGACCTTGAATGGAACAGATGGCGCATCCCATGTCAGCACACCTCTGGGATATGCCGAGTATGGCAAGCCTAGGGTTGTGCCCCCCCCTTTTTTTGCTAGGGTGTTTTGCTTCTCTCTGGTGAGGTGAGTCTCCTATAGGAGGGCAATATCGATTTTCTGCCATCTCAGGTAAGTCATTATTCTATTCCATTTTATATAGCTATTCAATCCCCTGACATTCCAGGACACTATTTTAAGTCCCACCATCTCTCCTACAGGTGCTATCATATTTCACCAGTCTGTTGTATGTTCTATATCTATCCTTTGTGGATCTGTAGGCTAACTCCCCTTGAACTACCCCAACTTCCCAACCCTCCCCCTCCCAACAATTGCCCAGCTCAATACCTTGTGTTCAGGCATCCCGGCGTCTCACTCCCGCTGCAGATTCAGGTCCCGGGACCCGGAGTGCAGCAGGGGATACGTAACCGCTAGTATCCTAAAATAAACAATTAAGTCTCAGGTGTAGGGTGTTTCCTCTCAGTGCGTACCCGGCTGGGCACTACATCAACTGTTCTGGCATTCTGCAAAACATTGTTAGTGTTTGTGCCCTATGGGCCGCAGTTGTGCATGCTTGCAGTTTCTTGACCTCCCGCCTCCGTGAAGTCTTTGCTGTACCTTCAGCTGAGTCTGTTCCTCTTCTTGCTTGGTCATCTGCTTCGGCTGGCAGAATCTCGGTGTCCATCCATTTAGGCGTGTCTTTAGGGGTCTCAAAGAAAATGGCACATCCATTGTGTATGACTTTCAGTCTGGCCGGGTACAACAGCATATATTTAAGGCTTGCCTCCCGTAGCCTCCTCTTGACTGTTATAAAGTTCATCTTTTGTTTTTGCACCAGGAATGTATAGTCCGGGTTAGCTCTGATGTTGGCTGATGCTCATTGAATCATTCCCCCTTTTTGAAAGTGTTTGAGAATATTTTTCCTGTCCTTGTAAATTAATATCCAAGCTATTATGGGTGGAGACGGAGATCCAGGTTGTGGCTTCCTTGATAGGGCCTATGCACTCTTTCCACTGTGAACCCCTGAGTAAGGGTTCCTGGGCCTATTTCTTGTAGTTTCTATGAAGGTGGTCGGGTTTGATCCTTCTTCTCCTTCCGGGAGCCCGATGATTTGCACCTTATTCCATCTAGCTCACCCTTTTGCTTCTTCTGCTCTCCATTCAAGGTTCAGTACTTGTTGCTGCAATATCGCTACTTCACTGGAATTATCTTTCAGGTTACACATATTTGTTGCTACCTCTTTTTCTAGAGCTCCCGTCCGTTCTGCAAGCGACCGCACATCTTGTCTCAAACGGTTCACATCTAGGCTGATAGCGTCCATTTTCGATTCCAGTGCAATCTTTAAAGCTGCTATGGCTTCCAGGACTTCTTGGTCTCCTTTCATGTGAACCTGTTCCCCTTGTAGCCCAGGGGTCATTGGCTGGGTACCTTCAGGTGCTTGCGCAGGTCTACAAAATGTGTCCAAAGAGGCCTGCTTCGCATTGCTCTTGTGAGACTTGATGTCATGGCCGATCTAGTCTGTGCTGGAGTGATCGACCTCTTCCAGTCGTTCCTTCACCCTATTTCCTTTCCGCAGGTGTCTGTACAATGCTGAATGGGCTTTCCCATCTTGTTTCCATCCTGCTGCTGCTCTGTTGGTGACCGTCTGTGTGCATACAGGTTATGCTGCCTGCTTCCTTTTTACTCCTATGTGCTCCTCTGGTAAACTTGAACACTGTCGCACTCTTAGGTTCGTGGTGTCAATGTGCTGCTGTAGCAGGTGGATTTTTGGGTACTAGGGACCTTAGGCTGCATGTGCCAGAAGGCTTTTTGCCATATGACCTGCCGTTGGGTTGTGATTGCACATCCCCACGTTTCCTTTACTTGCTGCAGGTGTCTTCCTTGGTCACTGTCTTTGTCTGCATGGATGTGTGATTGCACTATTCCTTCATTGTATAACTCTTTATTTTGCAGCTTGCTACCACTTTCCTGCCAGCCCTCAGTGTCAGTGCCACCCCTTGATATTTACTTCTTCAATGCCCATCCAGCCATGGGTTTGGGCTTTCCAAGCGGAGGGCAGCGCCCTCGTGGGTGGTCATCCAATTCTGGGCCAGTTGATGGCCAGTTATTCCCACCACCTCCTGCCCCCTCCAACTTCACTGGATCACTTGCACGCTGGGGCTCCACCTCCTTCCCTGGTGCACTTCAGTATGTGCTCACCTCTGATAATGGTGTTCCTTCAGCTTGGGACTCATTCCTTCCTCCAAGATCTCAGTGGTGGTAAAGGCTTGCGGCTTCCGCCCTTAATATTGAAATATTGTATCTTATGATGGGCCTGGATGAAACTCTCTCCTTGTGTGCCGTCAGGCGCGTGTTACAGCCCCAGTGCCTGGTTGCCTGTTGACCCATCACTCCAGCTCCATGCTGTGTCTTGGAGGGGCCTCTTCTTTCTCACCCTTTGCTGTTTTCCGGTGCTATTGCTTCTGAATGCCAAACAGAAGCAGGTCAGCTGTGACGTGCTGGATCGCACTTCCAGTCCGTGAGTACAACCACCAAGGAATGCATCATCTGCGGGGAAAGCCATCCTGCCTCCATACATCGGGTAGTACAGTATCCAGTACCTTCGTAGCTTATACCACATTCACCTTCCACAGCCTGCCCTGGCACCGCACTCCTCTGCCTTTACTGACCACCCCATGCACAGGGTCTGCAACGGCAATCTGCGCCGCATCCCACCCCTCCGGCCTCCACATACAACAGTTTCACTGGCCCCACATTCCAACTACCTGCACTGCAGTCCCGATGTTCAGTCTCCGCGATGGTGCAGGCTTCTGCCAAAGTTATCAAAACTGTGCAATGTCCTACCCCCTGTTATAAAGGGTACTGCAGTCCATCCACCATTCCAACAAGATTATTTATTTTGCTTCCAGCATGCGGAACATCATTCTCACAGCGCCATAGTGCCCTGTCCCTCTGCAGCCCTTTGTTCCACGGCAGTCGCCGCCTTGTGTCTCCCACCTCTTGTCGGATCACCAAATTCTTTCAGCTCTTTCTATAGTTTTCCACCCTCTTCGGCTTCCAGCTTGCTCACTTTCATGCACAACCATGTTACGTACATGGCGTCTTGTTTATGTTCACAAACGCAGACTTTGGCTTCTTATTTTAGCACAGGATTATTTTGGATCGGCCTGAGCTCTTTAGAAACATGTCCTACTTCATCGCTACCAAGCCACGCCCCCTCTATCTTACGACTTTCACCATTGTGAACTGTTCATTGCCAGTTCATATTTGCAATCCCTCTTTGGAAACAATACGTGCTTCTTCCTTTCTCATGATGTCATCTGTCCTGCCTCTGAGAGTATGTTTTAAGATTTAGATGCTTACAAAATTACAAAATTCAATTCTCTTCTGATGACATGGATACAGATATATATGTGCCTATGTGACTGGCGGTTTTATGAATTCGCTCTTGCTACTATTATGCATTTGCTGTGAAGGCTGTTCATAAATTTCCATCAACATCAATAATTACTAGTTAATTCTACTTTATGGGTAATGGTGTTTTGCATGACTTCGTTGTTAGCAATTGGAACTCTGTTAACGCAAATTATCCTACAGAGGGCAGCGTTGCTACTTGATCATTCTGTCTCGACAAGCATCTCCTTCACTGCTCATTGTTTGCTTCTGCAAGGAAATATATATATATATATGATTAAGTTGCTTATCCCATAGGAAGAGTACTTTTTGGCCGGCTTATAACTTCGCTCCCCCTGGACGAATCCTCACTAAGCTTTGCAGAAAAAGTATATGGCCCATTCTGAATTTTTTGCAAAGTTTGGTGAGGTTTGATCCAGGGGGGGCAAAGTTATATGGGAGGTCCCAACATTTCTTTTTTTCTCATAGACTCAATGGGGTAAAAACTTTGCGCACGGCTACAGATCAAACCGCTGGACGGATTTTCACCAAATTTGCGGCAGGAGCAGCGGTTTGGTCCCGAAAGCGTGCTTTTGTTTGGTGAAAATCCGTCCAGTAGTTTTTTTTTAAACAATCAAAAAGTAGGTCTCCAAAAAATTGTGATATCCTCGGACGCACTTCCCTTTTCGTTACGCGGGCAAGATAACGTTTGGCTAATCGGTCGCGTCATGTCCGCGGACATGTGACGCTCTCGCTCATTGGATGGTGTAGAGCGTGAAGTGCATCAGATTGTTCCGATGCTCCTGCCATCTTTGATCCGTGTTTTGGTGTCCGCGGACATCGCCGCAAAAACATATAAAAAAACACAACATTGCACTTGTTAAACTTATCAAATACTGTCTCGGAAGGTGAGGGTTGATGAGGATGGGATGGGATTGGCCGCAAGAAGCAAAAACGTGGTGTTTTTTTGTCACGAAAGTCATACGGTACATTTGGAGGTGTTCCTCAATATAATGTGAGTAAAGTACAGGCGAAGGACTAATGTGTCTGTGTTACAATGCATTTAAAATAATATTGGAGTCTGACTGGCGCCCCCTAGAGTTTGGCATCTGAGGCAGCCACCTGCTGTGTTTGATGAAAACAGCGGCACTACACGTGTATGCGAGTACAAGTTCTCATGAATGCGTTGAGCCATGTTGTTGCAAAGTGAGAATGTATTTAGATTCTGAGTGAAGGTCACCAGCTTTGATTTTTTGTTTGTGAGCTAAGGAAGCCCACACATGGGACAGAAACTATAAGGGTCAATTGTTTTTTGACCCTGAGAGAAAGGGAATATTCCGTGAGGAATGCAGTGTGAAGAGGTTTGTAATAATGAACATTTGATAAGGTTATGCATTCCAAAAGTGTGTAAGGAACATGTAAAATCAGTTCATGAAGATTCTTTGGTGCGAGCGCATTGATCATTACGGTCTGAGTTACGCAAAGAGAATGGAGACGGTGAATATCATGTAAGTTTGCTTTTGACGACTGTACAACGGAACGAGCTTTAACTTATTATTATCTGAAAATTAATTTTGGCAATGTAACTCAAGTACTATCTTTCTGTGTGGTTGTCTTTTTTATGTAGTTATGGTGAGTGCAGAATCTAGGTGTATGTAGACTGTCACTAGAGTCACCCAGGTTGAACGCTAATATTTCTTTAAAATGTCATGTATGACCATATCAAATTGTGTATCAGTTTCCACATTCTTTTTGTCTTTTTTGAGATTGTTTGATGTGTGTGCTAATCTTTAGTTTAAACTCTATGCCGAATTAAGAAATTAATAGATATATTGTAATAAAGGTCGGGTATTGATACATATTTTCTGTTATGTTTTCCAAATAGCTACATGCTGCCTTACTGCGATTGCCATGGATTCCAGATGCCAACTGATGGCTTCTTCATTTGCCAGGTGCACGTAGTCGTCAACGGCTGGATCACCGTGACTGTTTTGTGGGACGATCGCCCAGGTCTCATGTGCCCGTACGTTGCACTAGCGATTAGGAGTAACATAACATCTTTTATGGTGCTCTAGGCCCAAGTTGATGCAGACGCCCTGGAATTCACTGTGCGACCCAAGCGGTTCCTTTATCGAAAACGAACACTTTGTGTATGGAAAAAGAACAACGTGTGCCTCACGATCAACATTTTCGTTCACGAGCGAAGAAACAAATTTGCAATTTGATTGAATATGGGAATAGTCAGATGTTCTGGGAGAGTTTATTGTCAAATAAAAGTACTTTACAAAGTTTACAAGTTTATTGTTTTCTTTTAATATTTCGAATTGTGACGTGCTATGTTGTTAGTCGATGTGTGTTGATTTTCGGGTTCTGTGTCACGTCACGTAGGTGACTATGGGCGCATTTGGCTACGCTGAAGAGGAACGTCACAGAGAAAGGTGTGAAATATCACTAGGGTTGGTTATGTGAGGGTCAGGGGCAGGGCATAGGATTAAGTGACGTCAGGGCAGTTTACCTTAGGCAAATGCAGCAATAGATAAGAATCGCACAAGATGGACGCGCCCTGCTGCCAGATTTCGTATGTTTCTAAAAGAGGAAAAATTAGGTAGGGTGAATTGGAAATGTTTGCGATAGATCAACGTATGTATAAAAATACATGGTCGAACCCTTGGGACAATTATATTTTCTGAGCATTGCACTTGTGAAACGTATGAAATAATGTTTGGGGAGGTCAGGGGTGATGATGATGGGTGGAATATTTCTGACGTGATTTTGAATGAGTTTACAAAGTTTGTTGGGATTTTGTGCAGAGCTTATGTGACAGTTGTATGTGCATTCATTTGACTGTTTTGAAAAAATAAAAAGTGGGTGGATTTCCAGCAAATTTTAGTAAGGCTCATTGGCAAGGATCGAAAAGCATGGTTTTGCAAATGTGGCAGTGTTTACTTATTTGACAAGTGTCATAATGTAGTTTAAAAAAATAGCGGCATAGCTTTAGTGACTAAGGGGTAGGCTGTAACCATGGGCAGTGGCCAGAATGTCAGGGTCATGGTATTAGGTCATGATTCGGACAATGTGGCTACTGGCCATGACCAGAAGGGACAAAACATAGGATTAAAGTGGCCATGTCCACCTGGGACTGGCTTTGTGGTAAAGTTATTGGAAATTAGGATACATTTGAAAGGGAAGAAAAATGTGCTTGTGGTAATATGGTCACAGGTTTTTTTTTTTGCCTTTTGCAGGCTGCCATGGAAAGGGAAGAGGGGCCCTGTATGGAACTGCCGTCTTCCATTTCCTTGGTGGCCATCTTGGAAAAGGATTTTCCTTCCTAAACCGGTACGCCGGTATAGGACGAAAAAACCTCTTTTTTACTAGCACGGGTTACCGCTTTGGAAACCTAGGCAGCTAATGGCCTTCATCCCCCATTTCAGGGGCTGGAATTGTCATGATCCATCGATCACGCCCCTTCTGGTCTTCCTGGTCCCTGGCACATCGGGGGCTACTCGCTGTAGTACACCCAACATGGCCGTATACACGGAATGCGGTCTATCGACCTTTACGTCCTATCCAGCACGTTCTATAAATTAGCCACTCCCCTGCGGTTCCACACGTCTCAACGCTACCGATAGCTGTGGCCTGATGTGCTCCGTAGTTCGTACTCCTGAACTGTGTTGCTTCCTGGTCCCCGGACCTTACGCCTTCTCCTTTCCTACTACCTTCTTTGATCCTGTCTCTTCCGCGTTCCGCGCAGAACGCCTCCGTGTGCTGTCTCCATTCCAAGATTCCTGGAGTTCCTACATCCCGGACGAAGAAGCTGATCGAATCCTGGAATCCGAAGACGGCTGAGCGGGCTTGTACAAGACCCGAACTGCTCGAAAGAAAACCCTGACAAAGGACTCAGCAAAACAGAGAAAACAGGTGAGAAAAGTGGAAACCTGTGACAGATTGAGACGCCCCCTGACCGATCCCGATACAGACATGGAAGCGGCCGTCCAGGATCTTATGCGTGGCATGCAAGAGCTGACGACCGAAGTGCAAAACTTAAAGGCGGAAATCGCTGCGTTAAAACAATTGGTGTTATCCCGTGATTCCGCCATGAAGGAGAGTGTAATTCTAGGCGGCGTCGTTGATAAGTACGAAGGTTCAGCAAAGAGCCTTCGTGGATTCCTAGATTCTTGTTTGGTCCACTTTACATTTAAGCCTTATTATTTTTCTACGCCCAGGGCTAAAGTGGGCTTTATAATCTAGCATCTTTACGGGAATGCCTTGACCTGGGCCACCCCTTTGGTTAACTCTGCTGATGCTCTCCTGGATGACTATAGTGGCTTTATAGAGGCCCTCAAGACCATGTTCGAACGCCCGGAACAAGTTTACAGTGCCCAGGAACGTCTACTCGACTTTCATCAGGGTACCCAGGACTTGCTCACGTATGTCACACGCTTCAAACTGCTGGCTAAGGAAGCGGATTGGTCCTCTGAAGCTTGTTTTACTTTATTTCGAAGAGGGCTAAACGAAGAGATCAAGGACGAACTAGCCAGAGTGGCACGCCCGGGTTCCTTACAAGCCCTAATGGATCTCGCTCTACAGATTGACTTTCGCATTCAGGAGAGAAAGGCAGAAAAGAAGAAAATCAAGTTACCACTCCAGAAAAACCCCATTGGAACCCCTTCAAGCTCAGAAGGCATTTCTACTCCAAGCAATGAGCCTGAACTTATGCAATTAGGGGCCTTCCGTGGACCCATTACACCACAAGAGAGGATGCGAAGGATTCATACTGGATTATGTATGTTTTGTGCATCCGACAAACATTTAGTAAGAGAATGTCCGATTGCCCCCCCACGTCACTCGGGAAACGCCAGCTGCTGATCCTAAACGGAGCGCAGGTTCGGGAGAGAGATATCTGCTCCACCTCTATTCCGTCCTTGAACTCTCCTGGAAAAAATTCCTTGGTAATCTTACAGGCCTTCTTGACAACATCCAAGAAAGAAATATATCCCATCCTGGCACTGGTCGACTGTGGAGCTATGGGGGTATTCATAGATCATGAATGGGTCTTAAAACACCATATCCCTTATGAATCCCGGACTATCATGCAACCTGTGGAAGCAATTGATGGAAGACCCCTTTCTTCCGGACCTATAACCCTGCAGACCAAGGAGATCGAGCTTGCTATAAATCAACATCGAGAAAGGATAAGATTTGACATCATCAAGTCCGCCCATTACCCCATGGTTTTGGGAATGCCGTGGCTTCAAAGACACAACCCCTATATCAATTGGGCAGCGGGATCCTTGTTCCTGGGTTCTGAGTTTTGTATGTCCCACTGCTTACATCCAGACCTTGATCCTACACCATCTAAGGAATTTCCTACAACTCATCAGAACACAATCTCAGTTTCAAACATCATCCGGGTCCCGGAGGCTTACCAGGAATATTCAGATGTTTTCTCCTCCGCCATTGTTCAGGCCTTACCTCCCCACAGACCGGAAGATTGTGCTATTGAGACGGAACCTTCCGCAGTGATTCCATTTGGAAGGATGTTCATCCTATCAGAACCAGAAAAGAAAGCCCTTCTTAAATACCTGGATACTAATCTCGCAAATGGCACCATACGACCATCTAAATCTCCATCAGGGGCCTCCCTGTTCTTCGTTCCTAAAAAAGACACTAAAGAACTCAGACCGTGTCTGGATTATCGAGGTCTAAATCAATGTACTCTCAAGGACCGCTATTCGTTGCCCTTGATCTCAGACATCCTGGAGTCAGTAAGAGGCGCAGTTGTGGTCACCAAGCTGGATCTCAGGGGCACCTATCATTTGATTCGTATCAGGGCAGGCGACGAGTGGAAGACAGCCTTTAGAACACCCTTTGGGCATTTTGAATACTTGGTCATGCCCTTTGGACTTGCTAATGCCCCAGCGGTTTTCCAACGTTTCATGGATCGAGTGTTCTCGGACATGCTGTTCCTTTTTGTGATTGTCTATCTGGATGATATTCTAATATTTTCGAAGGACCCTCTCAAGCATGAAGAACATGTGAAAGCAGTTTTACAACGCTTACGCGAAAATAAACTCCTGGTGAAGCCCGAGAAATGCATCTTCCATACTTCTACTGTTCACTACCTAGGGTTTGTCCTTACTCCCGATGGTATCGGTATAGATCAGTCCAAGGTCAAGGCTATTTTATCCTGGCCTAGCCCCGCCTCAGTGAAACAGAAACAATCCTTCCTGGGCTTGGCTAATTTTTATAGGAAATTCATACCTTCCTTTTCCGAGATTGTCCAACCAATAATTGCCTTATTGAAAAAGGATGCTCCCTTTCATTGGACCATGGCCCAAGAGAAAGCCTTCCAACAGTTAAAGTCTGAATTTACACAAGCTCCCTTTCTTGCTCAGCCTGATGTTAATCGACCATTCATAGTGGAGACAGATGCCTCCAATTACGCCATTGGAGCCGTTCTAAAACAGCAATTCGAGGATAGCTTGGAGCATCCCATCGCCTACCTTTCTCTGACATTAACTCCTAGTGAAACCCATTACTCCGTCCTAGAGAAAGAGCTGCTAGCCATCCGTCAATCCTTCACAGAGTGGCGTCATTTACTTCTAGGAGCCAAATTTCCAGTCCATGTCCGCACGGATCATCGAAACCTACAAGTATTGCAAGCCCTAGAATGTAGGAATAGTCGCCAAGCTCGGTGGGCCTTTTTTTTCGCCCAATATCAGTTTCAGATTAACCATGTAACTGGAACCCAAAATGTAATAGCTGATGCACTTTCTTGTTGTCCAGACTGTGAACCTCCGGAGGGTCGAACGTATCCCAAGATGTTTCCTCATATCATATTTATAGCTCAAGCAAACAACCTCTTGGAAGAGATTTGCGTGCAAACTCAGACTTCGGAACTTCGGAAAGGACTTTCAGAGAAGAATCAATGGGACTTAAGAATCAAGGACGGATACTTGTTCAAGGATACTAACCTGGTCAGCCCCAAACAGAAACTACAACAAAGGATAATAAATCTCTGCCATGATACTCTTCACTCCGGTCATCATGGTATTTCCAACACCCTCCGTCTAATACAAAGACAATTTTGGTGGCCCAAGATGAAGACAGACGTACAGCTGTACATTCAATCTTGTTCCGTCTGTAATCAGAACAAACATGATAACCAGAAGCCAGCAGGTCTCTTATTACAGCCAACTCCACCAACAAGACCTTGGGAAATCATAGCTACAGACGTCATTGTGGAATTGCCGCCTTCCAGAGGTTATACCACTATCATGGTCACCATTGACCTATTCACTCATATGGCTCACTTTACTCCTCTGTATAAAGTACCGTCCTCATCAGAACTTGCTGGTATTTTCCTGGAACACATCTTCCGACTGCATGGACTTCCTTCCAAGATCATATCGGACAGAGAACCACAGTATATCTCTCAGTTTTGGAAACACCTCTGCAGGATATTAGGGATCCAACGAGCTCTTTCCTTGGGATATCATCCCCAAACCAATGGTATCACAGAACGAGTGAATCAAACCCTTGAACAATATCTTCGTTGCTTCTCTACCAAAGTCCAGGATGATTGGTCACTTTTAATACCAGTGGCCGAATTTGCCTACAATAATTCGGATCATTCGGCTGTTAAGACCAGCCCTTTTTTCTGCAGCCAAAGATTCCACCCTTCGGTCTTACCTTCTGTTCTTCCACACCCAACACCTGTTCCAACTGTCGATTCCTGGATCGAAACACTCATCAATGTACAGAAAGACGCCAAGGAACATCTTGAGAGTGCGCGAATCCAAACCAAGCACTATGCAGATTCAAAGAGAAGACCAGGACCTTCTTACTCTTTTGGGGATAAAGTATGGCTATCCTCAAAACTTCTGCCCCGACATCTCATACCGAATAAGTTGGCTCCCTGGTATTATGGGCCCTTCACTATAAAAGAAACCATTAATCCTGTGGCCTTTCGACTCCAACTTCCGGACTCCTGGAAGAAGATACATCCAGTTTTTCACAAATCTCTGTTGAAGCCATTCATCCAAACCACCCGGACTACTCTTAGACCTAGTCCTGTGATTGTCGATGACCAGCTGGAATATGAAGTTTCTCGTATTTGTGACTCCCGATATAGACGAGGCCGGCTTCAATACCTGGTGGAATAGAAGGGCTATCCACCAAATGAACGTACCTGGGAACGAGTCTCGAATTTAAACTCCCCCAGATTGCTCAGAAGGTTCCACCGAATACATCCAGGTAAACCCGGTGGAACAGGTTTTAGAAGGGGGCATGCTGTCATGATTCATCGATCACGCCCCTTCTGGTCTTCCTGGTTCCTGGCACGTCGGGGGTTACTCGCTGTAATACACCCAACATGGCCGTATACATGGAACACGGTCTATCGACCTTTACGTCCTATGCAGCACGTTCTATAAATTAGCCACTCCCCTATGGTTCCGCGCGTCTCAACGCTACCGATAGCTGTGGCCTGGCGTGCTCCGTAGTTCATACTCCTGAACTGTGTTGCTTCCTGGTCCCCGGACCTTCCTCCTTCTCCTTTCCTACTACCTTCCTGGATCATGTCTCTTCCGCGTTCCGCGCAGACCGCCTCCATGTGCTGTCTCCATTCCAAGCTTCCTGGAGTTCCTAGATCCCGGACGAAGAAGCTGATCGAATCCTGGAATCCGAAGACGACCGAGTGGGCTTGTACAAGACCCGAACTGTTCGAAAGAAAACCCCGACAAAGGACTTTGCAAAACAGAGAAAACAGGTGAGAAAAGGGGAAACCTGTGACAGGAATGGGGGGTAATGGTCCAGAGATCTCCTTATCAACCCTCGCTTCGATTGGGCTGATAACTTGGGCTGCTGGGCCGTTGTCCACCATTCCAGTCCCTGTAACGGAGGATGAACGCCACAACATTCCCATTAGCATAACACAAAATGCAAATGGGAATGTTGGAAAATCTTATTGCGTCTATGTACTTTATTGAGAAATATAAAGTAGATGGAGTTTATGCAGTTTTTTTAGCTCTATTTTTTACCTGTGAAAGGTGGTTCCTAAAGGAACAATTATTTTGTTTTTGGATGGCTTTTTTTTGGCAGGAGAGCTAACAACGAAAGGTGGCGAGGGAAATGAGGGAAGAGTTACCAAACACTAATATGGAGGGGCAGGTGGACAGGGGAAAATGTTGCGCGTGTGTTATTTCTAAGGTAGGGGGCAGTGTTTCTCATGCTCTTTGATTACAGCAGTGGTGGTGTCTCTTGGGGAGGAGGGATGCCCTTAGCTGATGTAATTTTAAGATAAATAGCAGTTTTGCTAAAAGTATGTACTGTGTACTAGATTGGCAAATGGCTGAGTACGAATAGGTGTTGGAGCTGGGCAAGGGAAATGTTGAAGTTGCAAGTTCCTACATCAGTAGAAAATGTAGTTCCACAGTGTCCACGAAGCACAGATCTTATTGTGAAGTGCGTACGGGTTCTCGGACACGTCATCATGCTGTGCACCAGCATATGGTCATGTGGCATTCTCCGGAATGTGTGCAATGAAGTCAGATGTTCATAGATATTATGGTTAAGTTGTGCTAATATAAACCTATGAAATTCAGTAAAATAACGTTCTTAAAGGGACGTTATAGTTAAGTTGCGCTACTAAAAACCTATGAAATTCAGTGAAAAACTTTGTTAAAGGGACTTTATGGTTCCGAGTAAAACCGAAAACCCCCTGAAATTCACCAGTTATGATAAGCTATGCACCCATAACTCGTGCCACCACCCTGCACTGCTAAGACTAACACCCATGATATCAAAGATGACATCACGAATTCCAGCCCCGTAAACTAAGAAAAAAAAAACGCAGCTAGTGCTTATTTAAAAAAAAAAATAGCACTTACCGAGATGCAGCTGCAGCTTTCCTGCCTGTAGTCTCTGGTCTCCGTCCTCCGAGTCCGGCACCAATGAAGCAAAAGCCACCCAGTCGTAGCTTTTGTTTACTACAGCTGGCTGGCTTTTGCTTCATTAGTGCCACAAAGGCAAGCACAGGTGGCATCCATTTGACAAAATGGATGCCTCCTAGTACTTCCCTTTTTAAAGTTTGAGCTTCATTTGCTCCAAACTTTACATAGGGACTTTAAAATAAAATTGTTTAGATATTTTTTTCATTATTTCCCATCTTTTCTCTCTGCCTCCTCCCCTTCCTTATATCTTCATAAAGATCCATATTTACCACCCATCTTCATACATTTTGTCGAGAGACCAGCAACCAATCAATCACCTCTCCTTTCAGCCATCCCCCAGTAATTTTCCAAAATCCTTTCTATTTCTTCACAGTGACCTTTATACATCCTGGATGAATGTGCTACATAGTTTCCTGATATCCTCTGTATTTTTTCTGTTCAAAGAAAGAAGCTGTCTTTGCAAAAATGCATTCTCCTGTCGTATTGCGCTATGCCACATACACTGCAGTTCAGCTTTCAATTTTTTGCATTTATTTTCTAACCCCACATTGCGGTGCAAATGGCCCTGCACCCGCAGCCTGCAGTGTAGACTATGGCCTAAGCAACTCGGGTCTAATTACTAATAATTGCTAGTATTAGTCTTGTTAAGTTAGTTATTATTCGGATTAGTATTTAGTAATGTTAATTGTTAGCAGCCCTGCACTACATTGTGCTAAGCTAAATCCCAAATCACCCCTCCTTTAGTGCCTCACTCTCAGCACTAAGTCACACCTAACACATGCTGCAACATTAGCATCATTTGTTCATGGTGCACATTATACCTATTGAAGTCAGTGGTGCTGCTAAAATTAGTACAAGGTTAACATTTGTGTACAAATTATCCCTACACTTCCTACCAACTTGTGACCTACATTATGATACATTTTGATGTACTGCCTATGAACATAAATTGTTATATCTCTTTTGAACACAGGCTTGGGAACTCAGATAAACTGTGTTTTGACCAATCAGTGTGCAGTGTTTTGTCCTTTATCTCTGGGGTCTCATATCTTTCTTTGTTGCTCTGTCATGACCTAACTACTGCAACTCAGCCCTGGGAAGATGCTTGCCCCGTTTGCCTTAACCAATAATTGCACAGCATTTTAGTCTTGCTTTGGGAAGTTGCAACTTGGTGTGTGTGCATCTTTCTGAAAGGGCCTGGCTCATGTTTTCTGCTGAAGGGGTGAATATTTTCATGCTTGGTAGATAGCTGACTGGATCTCGAGGCGTACATGTATTGTTTATTCAATTAGTATAAAGGGTTACTATCATTCATTATGATTATGAGTGCTCTTCTATGTTACCCTAATGTTAAATGCTGCTGTATCTATTAGGGGCACATGGTTATATTCAAATATAAGGTTATGGATTATGGTTCACTGAAGCATGGCTACATGTGGTTTGTTGGGCCTACACAGGGAAGTCTTTTCATGCGGGGCTGCACGCTTCTTCTTTGTGTGCCTTTGTCACAATGAGTGTCGTAGTTTGTACTTTCGCACATGTTTAGAGATTTGGTGTATTCTCCAACATTGCTGTAATCCCCAATACCACGACAATTGTAAAACCTATAGGGGACATAACATTATAAAGTAATTGCGGGCAATTCTCAAATAATGGGGCATCTAAACATATCTCAGAGGTATGCTGTTTTTAGATGCCCCACTTTTGGAAAGGCACAGGTCACCTTATTCTCAAAGATGTCATGCACATTTTCAAGGGTCTGTGCTGCAGTCCAAATGATGTGCTGGCCAGCCTCCTTGAATGGATTGGTGTTAGGAGCATGCTCCTGACACTAATGCGCACATTTTAACGTGACAGGACCTTAAAAGGCCTGTCACAGTGAAATGTCAACAAAAAAAGCATTTCTATCCTTGTTTGAGGGATAAAAATTCAAGTGGAACTCCAGTGGCTCGTACCGTTTTTGTCACACTTAAAAAACAAAACGGATGAGGAAAGACAGCAAACAGTACTAGACCAATTGCCCCAAACCCAAATGCTTATTGCTTAATTACACGTTTAGCTATTGTGTTCTTCAAAAGTCAAAGTTTATTCATAATGTTGGGCTCTTATCCAAAAGGTATGTTGACAACACGTGTTTCGACTTTGCAAAAAGGTCCTCTTCAGGATATGTATCTATTCTTTAAAGGTTCCATACATTTAATCCAAAGAACATATCCACACTTTTGAAGAACAGATTAGCTACATTTGTAATTAAGCAATAAGCATTTGGGTTTTGCGCAATTGGTCTAGAACTGTTTGTTGTCTGTTTAAATCGATGTGGCCTGGGGTGAGGGTCTCATTTCTGGACCAGTGTTTGCCTCCCTTGGTATAAAGGAGTGAGCATAAATAAGGTATAGTTTAGCTCGGTGGAGGATTCACCCAATTAGTATAATACGGGTGAGGAAAGATCCTGTCATGCAGTGTGCACCCCCAGAGGCTATTCCAAACAGGCGCAGGAAGGGCGTCTTAGTTTTCTGCACATTTTAAAGCACATCCTGTTTGTGAATTTGAAATGTGAATAGAAATGCACCCTGATTTGTGCAAACCCACAAAGAGGTGAACAAGGTCATCCAAATGTGTACATCCAAGATGTTCAAATTCTGTTGCCCCTTGTGGATTTGAGTGCAACATGTTTTGGTGGGTGTGATGAGTGATGGTAGCGCATCTCAGCATTTGCACCAAAAAGGTTTTGAGAGCCTGCCACATGCTCTGTTTCAGTGAAAGCCATTCTTATTTTTTAGCCAATTTTTGTTATTCGTGCACCAAGGAATTTATTTGTATTCATGAATTTATTTTTAGAGTGTTATAACCCTCGCCATGGCATTGGGGGCTTCGATGACAGATAACAAGATTTAACATACTGCAAAGACCTTCTACAACCCTTTCATAGAGCTATTAACTAATGGGCACCAGTTATTGAGTGGCTATCTTTATTTGGGTTACAGCAGTGACTTTGTTGCATATTCTTGTTTGAGCATTTGATTTAGAAGACTGTCAGAAGATGGACTGTAAAATGTGTCCAAATTCAATTGCTTCTAAAAAGCTGCAATTGCGCACTTCTTAATTCAGCATGTACTGGAGCAGCAAGTCAGGGGTTGGCATAAAAGGAAAGGGTGGGCCTACCAGTGATTGTTGGGGTGGAGAGCAAGGACTGGGTGGCAGAGGCGAAGTGCATGTCTAAGTGGCTCCGCCTAATGAGTTTGTCTGCATGCAAAAAGGCCAGAGAAGGTGTATACTGCGTAGCCACCCAGCCACTGCACCCCCACTGGGATAGAGCAAAGAAAGGGATTTTTCTTGGATGAGAAGGCCAAGATGACCACACTTCAATCATTTTGGTGTCACTTTTTCAAAAATGTTCCCATTTGTTGTGCCCTGTCCTGGGGGATCTGGGTTGAGCATCCAGCATTCTCCTTGTATTCTTTAAGGGTGCCAATCCTGATGGGATCCCTGGCCTGCACCTACAGACCTCTCTGGTGTCGCCTGAGGGAATGAAGCACTTGCCAACAGCGATCCATGGCGGGGACTCAATGATAGGCCGTAGCCGCTTGGTTGTAATGCTGGTGCAGAACTCCCAGCCCGTGGATGCAGAGTTCCCTTGTATTTAGCTCTGCAACACTATCTGCATAAATGAATGAGTGTCTGCCCTCCAGCGGTGCGGTGAGTGCCAGCCGTGCCTTCCGTGTGTCCGAGGGACACCACCACACACCATTCACTTAGGTTTCTTTCATATATGGCGCCGGAAACTATAAGGGCCTCACTAGCTCTTTCTCTCAGATTTTAACCTTAGATTTGATCAGATCCATCGATGGAGAAGACTCCATCCATTTATGGAGGCAGTTTCTCTTGTGCACTGCGATTTACTTATATGTGTCATTTTCTTTTACCTTTTCAGGATGCCATAATTCAGTCGATGAAGAATAATCCAGAGACCCTGCAATGCCATCTTCTCAGCACCAACTGTTTGGAGTATGTTAATTCGCAATCAGTCTCGCCGGAGGCTAAAGAGGTGGGAGTGCCAAAGTGCTTTTTACTTGACCTGTCCCTTGTCACCGTCATCCATAACCGCTTTGTATGATTATTATCAGGTCAATCCCACAGTTGATGCACACTGGTTTTTATTCACAGCTGACAAAGGGTTATGACAATATTGCTTTTCTGCTCATTGTACTTGAACCTTCAGCGAACCATTGATGAATAAGCACTTTCCTGCAGGAGCGTGCTCCTCAGAGGCATTGCTGGGGGGGGGTGAGGGGGCTATAGCCGCATATCTTTTGGCTGTAGCCCCGGATAGATGCTCAGGAGCTACAACCAAAAGGCTAGCTAGCCCCAAGTCCCGTCAGTCCCGACATTATCGTAGCCCCAGATCTTTTCCAGACCTAGCAACACCCCTGGTGCTCCCAATTCAGGTGCGAAATACTCTCCTGAGGCAATGAGACCTACCATGGGAGGATATGCGCTCTTCGTGTAATGCGAGGATATGCGCTCTTCGTGTAATTCATTGTTCAGAGAGTATCAGGAGGCCAGTTGCACACCTGTGGAATCTATATCTCCCTGAATAACCAGATTGCTGTTCCTTGATCCATCAGAGGTTCCTGCAGTCTAATTTGTTGATTTTTTGTTTCAGATCCATGAAATTCTGAGGATCAACCAGGAGCGAATGCCCCGCATTTCACCAACTCTACCCCCCAGCCCCTGCCCAATCTGTCAGAGCCCCAGACCCGGGAGGCATTTGCGCCGCCAGACATCGTGGACAAAGGAAATGCTCACCCAACCGCCCACAATAAAAGTCTGTCCCAGGTGCAGACTGCAGCCATCGATATTAGCTGGGATCTGACGTCTGCCACCTAATCAGGAGCGGAATCCATCTTGATGACCACCTCGGGTCCATACTATGAAAGCATATTCCGTTCCCTTTCCAAATTGGGATCGATCTCATTCGGTATCTGCTACGGGTCAGCGCTTATGAAATCTGGGAAAATATTTATATTTTTGTGGTAGAATAAAATAGATTATTGTGATGTTTATGGGCGTTATTTTTCCCACCAGTTGTATAACCCTGCTGCTTCCCTGCAGATGGTAGAGGGGAGAAAACCTCTCTAGTTGAAGTTCACCCACACATGCTTTCTATTGAGGGGAACCACCCACAAGGCAACTACGTCAAACATGGCACATTGGAAACTCTAGAATGATGTGTCATAAGGTGTTATGGATAGGCAAAACAGTCTTTGACCGATGGGGATTCCTGGGTAATGTTTGGAAAAACTGGAAACAGCCCTACTGTGGCACTCACACATGAGGTGACTGTCCAACATACTGTATTTTGCAAACCCATGATTACACAGGAAACAGGTGAATACATAGGCCCAGATGGTCCTTATCTGACATTAGATGCTTGGTTTTTACAGGTGACAAAGAGACATGCTGAGCAAATCCCACAGTGAGGGCATAGACACACATCATGGACGCATATATCCTGGTCAATTTAGTTTGTTCATATACATGAGCGCATAAGGCAAATTGAACATGGAACGTCTTATGATTGTCCTCAAATTTATGTTTTTCATATAGTTATGTTTATTTTATTGTGCATTTGTAAGGCGCTTATACAACAAGAAATTGTGTTTCAAAGTGCCCACAGGGCAATCAGGGAGGGAACATGGGAACAAAACACAGATAGAAATAAACTGATGAACAGGAAAGAGGTGGTCCTACTTGGCCTTCTGGGCATTCAGAACATGCAAGTGCAGAGAGGGGGTGGGGGGTGCTGGGTGGTTCAAACGAGGGAGAAGTGCCAGGGCATCAACCATTTGTAGTCGACACATAAGTGCCTGGCAGAGATCGCATGGCAAGGAGAGATCACTTACCAAAACAATCAGTGCAGGCCTGTATGGCAACACAGGCCAGTGGGTGCCCATGCGCAAGTGCAGGATGAGGGAGGAGGCTGAAGGAGATTGGGCAGAAGGTCAGGACCCCGAGGACACATAAGGGCCCAGGCCACCAATCTTATTGACATTGGGGATCAGCACGGGAGGGAGAAGGGGAAAGAGTCGGAGAAGAGTAAAGTCTTCAGAAGCTTCCGGAATTTGAGGAGATCCGGCTCAAGACTGAGAGGAAGGGGGAGGTTGTTCCAGAGGAGGCAAACGGCCGAGGAAAGAGAACGCTGCCAACTCACTGCTTAGAGAAGCCCTTGACGATTAGGGAGTTGGAGCCAGAGGAGCTTAAAGATCTGGAGGGAGAGTATTTAGTGAGAGCAAGTTGTAGATGGTGAGGTTTCTGGCTCCAGACAGCCTTATGGATGATGGAGAGGGATTTGAATTTAATCCTTGCTGCAACTGGGAGCCAGTGGAGAGATTTTAGGGCTGTAGAGATATGGTCCCTGGGCTTGAGGCCAGTGATAAGTCTCGCCGCCCTATTCTGGATAAGTTGGAGTGGGCGGAGAGAGGAGGAAGGAAGGTTAAGGAAGAGGCTGTTTCAGTAGTCCCACCTAGAGAGTACCAGAGCTCTAGCAACATGGAGCTTCCGAGGAAAGGTGATAAAAGGAAGCATACCTCTAAGGAGATTTGAAAATGGGCTTTCTTGGCAAGGTCCAAGATGTGAGGGAGGAAAGAGAGCGAGGAGTCGAAGATGATTCCAGGTTTTCTGGCTACAGATGAAGAAGAAGGGGAAGAGCCCATAGCAGGTGGCCAGAGTGAAGGGGGAACGAGGGAGCAGGAGTCCCAATTGGCAGGATCTCACTATTGCTGGCATTGAGGCAGAGGTTATTGGAGGAACATCAAGGCTGGATCGCAGATAGGCAGTCAGGAATTGGGGAGGAGGTAAGGAGAGGAGCAGCAGGTGGTTTAAGAGTTGTGTGTCATCTGTTTAACACTGGAAGTGGGGGGAGAAAGTGGAAATAAGGTGAGCAAGCAAAGTGAGATAGATGTTAAAGAGCCAGTGTGACAGGTTGAAGCCCTGGGGGATGCCACAGGTGGAGATGGAGGTGGGAGAGGAGAAAGAACCCAGGATAACCTCGGAGGGACGGTCAGTTAGGAAAGAGGTCAGCCAGTCCAGTGCCCGCTCCGAGATACCAAGGGTAACATGGAGCCATTTTATGAGGATGGAGTGGTTGACCGTATCAAATGCAGAGGAGAGATTGAGTAAAATGAGAACAGCAGGAGAGTAAGAGTCAAGAGATGCAAGCCATTCTTCACAGTGTTCGAAAGAGCAATTTCCGTGCCTCTGGATGCTCAAAATCCAGATTGATGGTCATGTAGGCAACCAACAAGCTCAGTGTGTTGGGTTAGTTGGGGAAAGACCAGCTTCTCCAAGAGTTTCGCAAGGAAGGGAGTGATAGAGATTGGGCGGTAGCTAGCCGGGAGAAAGGGGTCAGCTGAAGGCTTTTTCAGGAGGGGGTTTACAAGAGAGTGCATGAGAGAGGAGGGAATGAATCCAGTATCAAGAGAGTGATTGCAGAAGTCAGCAAGTACATGGGGAAGGGAGCCAATGTTGTCCTTAATAGTGCTTGAAGAACAGGGGGAGACCTGTCTGGAGGAGACCTTCATAGAGCGGACAACCCTAGTGACCTCATTCAGTGTGAAAGGAGAGAAGGAGAAGAGAAAGGCTGAGGGAGGAAGGGTGCTGGGGGTATCAAGGGGATGGGAGCAGGGGAGGGGGGAGGGTGTGAGGAAAGAGTGCTCATATGTCCTGAATTTTTGCAGTGAAGTGGGTGGCCAATACTGTTCAGAGGACCTGAGAGGGAAGAGGCAAAGTGGAGGCTGCAGAAGGATTGGCTAGTTCGTTGCAGATTTGAAAGGGATCAGCCGTGTTGTTGGATGCTCCAGAGATGCAAGCCTGGATATTGGCCATCTTCTTGGAGCGATGGAGGGACGATATTGCCTTTGGAGAAGATGACAGGACAGTGGGGGTCATTACGAGTTTGGAGGTAACCATGGTGCTATTAGCGCCATGGCTGCCTTCAAACCCTTACCGACTCCGCCCTGGTGAATGGAGCTATTACCGCCCCATTCCAAGGTTGGCGGGCGGTAATTCCCCATTCACCAGGGCTTTTCCCCATTCCCATTTGAGCCCCCATAGGGCTCAATGGAATGGGGAAGGCGTTAATAACGGTACCGCAAATTGTGGTACCGTTATTAGCTCTAAGGTCTCTTTGCGGGTCCTGTCCTTAACGGCTGGTAAAACCAGGCGTTAAGGGAGGAACCGCAAAGGGAACTTGTAGTAGGGCGGTAAGGGATTACCGGTACCGGTGCCCTTACCGGTACCAGTAATCCCTTACCGCCCGGGTCATAATGAAGCCCAGCGTGTCAGAGGAAGAGCTAGAGATCTGCCACTTCCGTTCTGCAGCTCTGCATTTGCTCTTCAGGACTGCTAGATCAGAGTCGTACCAGGTTTTACCCTTGGTGGCATGTTTCAGACAGATCCTCATGACTGGGGCAAGGATGTCGAGTGTGTTTGTGATGGTGAGGTGGAGATTGCTGAGAGTAGAGTCAGAGGTAGATTCTGCAGTGGGAGGGGGGGTAAAGGTGGATGCAGAGGCAGCAACTGACACTCGTTTCATCGGGTGGATGACCGTGAACGATGATGGCAGGGTTGGGGAGGCCAAGAGGACCAAGGTGAGAGGAGAGGAGGGAGTGATTTGACCAGGAGAGTGAGGTAGTGAGTGGGGTGGAGAGTGAAAGACCAGTGTAGATAAAGGCATTGAGAGTATGTCCAGCCGAGTGGGTAGGACCGGAGGGGAGAATGGAGAGGGAGAGCGAGAGCGAGGTACAGAGGTCATGGAAGAGAGTGGAAGCCGTGATTGAGGAATTAAGGTGGATGTTGAAGTCTCACAGTAGAAGGAGTTTATAGGAGGATGTCAGGAGAGGAGGAGAAATCGGCCCATTCTGAGAGGAACAGGGTGATAGACCCAGGTGGCCTATTGACAGTGGCAATGGTTAGGGAGGAGGTTGCTGAGATGACCAGCTTGCAGACCAGGCTTTCGAAGGTGGAGTATGGCTGGGTGGGAACGCGGGAAGATGGGGCCCACTCAGGGAAGATCAGGGCATCCCCACTGCCAGCATGGTTGAAGGGATTCAAAAGCAGTGACTGAGTTGACATTGAACCATGTCTCGCTAAGAGCGAGGATATCAAGGTCAAGGTCTTCGAGGAGGAGGCAAATGTCAACAGAGGGTTTTACAGCAGAGCGAGCATTGAGCATGGCCAGATGGAGCAGGTCTCTACCTTTAAAGGTTTTCCAAGGAGGGGTACAAGGGCGTGGTACACCAGTCGGAGGATGAGGCAGAGGGACAGATAGAGAGGCAGAAGAAGTAGCAGGTGCAGGAAGGAAGTTGATGAGGGGCGGCAGGTGCCAGTCAAATAGGATGAGGTGAGGTTGTGTTGAGGACCGTGAGCCAAGATAGTGCCATTGCGATAGACATCAATGATACACCTGGATGATGAGAAGCACGCAAAGTGCACTTCCCATCTAGTGCCACCATTAATGTGTGAGGATTGAACAGGAGAGAGCAGAGATAAGATGAGGAGTCCAAAGATCTGGGGAGGGGACAGTAAAGAGAATATCAGTAACAATATGTCTGGAGGTTGGGCTGCCATAGGAGTCTGCAGTGGGTAGACCAGGGTGAGTGGTCAAGGAATCCTTTTGAAAATGTTTCCTACCCGAGAGTAGCAGTTGGAGTATATAGGTGAGATGGTAAGTGTCAAAGGGATGGTGGAGAGATAAGTATGGAGGATAGAAAGAGAGACTCATGACACGTGAGCAAACTCACCAGGCGGCCTAGTAGCCAAAAAGGGAGCAAACAGATGCAGCAGAAACACTTGGGTACAAAGAAGTGCTGTAAAGTTGTACAAATAAACCTAGATTTGATGTTTCAAAAGGCACACAAATGCAATGCAGAAATGGGGGTGTAAAGTTGTGAAAACACACCTAGATTTGAGATTTCATAAGGCACACAAATGCAATGCAGAAAAGGGAGTGTAAAGTTGTAAACACACAGTTAGATTTGAGATTTCAAAAAGCACACAAATGCAATGCTGAAATGGCAGTGTAGAGTTGTGAAAACACACCGAGATTTGAGATGTCAAGAGGCCCACACATGCAATGCAGAAATTGAGGTGTAAAGTTGTGAAAAGACACCTAGATTTGAGATTTCAAAAGGCACACAAATGCAATGCAGAAATGCGTTGTAAAGTTGTGCAAACACACCTAGATTTGAGATTTAAAAAGGCACACAAATGCAATGCAAAAATGGGGGTGTAAAGTTGTAAAAACACACCTAGATTTGAGATTTCAAAAGTCACACATGCGGAAAGGAGAAGCAGCAGAAGATGACTTATGGCAAAGCTAGTATACACAGTTAAGCATTAGTGAAAAGGCATCAGGTAGTCCAGAATGGAGGAAAAACTTCCTGGTGATGCACAGGTTCATGGAGTAGATGCCTGAATGCTGGTGAAGAGATCCATGCAGGGGAAGGAAAGTCCCTTAACGCTCATACAGAGAAAATACAACCCGCTAGGGAAGAAAGACCCAAGTCGATCTTGTAAGGATAACAAGTTTTAATCTCATATGCAGATCAGAGCAACAGCAAAGAACTCTGCTGCTAAGAACGTTCTGCCAAAAAGTAGTACAAGCAGAATCTTATAAAGGAAAACATCACCATACACAATGCAATGCATATAGTAAAATCCTGCGCGGCGGGTTGGTGTACGCCTATACATGATCCGCCTGCTCCATAAGAGATGCCCGGCCATTGTTTCTAGCCCAATCCTTCTGTCTTCCGTCACGTGGGTGATCATCCGTCACAGTGATCATCTTCCTCTCACGTCAAAGGGCAAAGAACAAATGAATTATACTCCTAACATACAGCTTTATCACTCATACTGTGCACCTGGAAGGCCTTAAGGTGGGCTCAAAGGAGGGTCTGGGACACTTAACCTTCACACACACACATTTCGCTCACTCCCTTGCGCGCCATCCGGCTTTAAGGTATCCACCCTTGTTTCCAACTATAATTTATCCCTCCCAGCACCTTGCAATACAAATCACACGATTGTCGCTTCAACAATGTGCCTTGTCCGTCCTCTTTAAACATTTCAGGACTTGTTACTTTGGGGTTGGTTGTCAAAGGGCACCTGGTGCCATGGAATTCAAGGATCTTTAATTTGAGTCAGTTATATGGGCTATCATTTGTTGTCACCTGGGCATGGGCCGGGTCATGCTTTGGCCAGGGTGAGATAACATGCACACCGGGTGCCAGTCTGTGATCACGGCTTTGTAGGGCACATGTCTCTTGAGTATAAAACACATATTTGAAACACTGTTAGAACAATGAATAGGTGTTGTGGTGGAGATTTCCCTTGTCTAGCAATTTGGGCCTAGTGCATACAATGCTGCATTTGCCGCGCAGGCCTTCCCTTCTACCTATGGTTACTAATATCTACTCAAAATAGCAGTGCTGTTCGTGCCCTACGTTATACGGTGTGGGTTGATTATATTTGATTATATTGGAGAGGGGTCCTTATGTATTGGGAGGTGGTTCTCTCACCACCCTCTGGCCCATCATAGTGCTTCAAATGCATCTCGCCTCTCTCTAAAGCGCCTAGGGGTGCAGGGCGGGGCTGCCCCCTTCCCAACAAAGGTGAGGGGAGAAGGGCAATATGGGGAGTTGCTGGGGGGGTGCAAGACCCACTTAGCCCACCCAGGCCCACACAGGCACAGACACAGACCTTTTGTGTGGACTTTCTTCAGTGGGCCGGCACTCGCCTGCCGGCTACCGATTGGCTCTATGTGCTGTAGGGCAGCCAATCACTGCTGTCGGTGGACCAGTTGTCGAGGTAGTCCTTATGGCAGCCCAAATGGTAAATGATATCCTGCAAGAAGCAGCAGCTTTGTGATCAATGTAGTAATTGCATATGCAATGAGAAATGCCCAAATAGATAAATAATGCACACAAAATTGTAAGCACTCTCATGAGAAGACAAATAAGCCCATAAATAATGCCCAGAACAGCAGGGTCTTCCCAGCAATGCAGCGAGGTCCGCCTCGTGGATCTGGAGAGGGAAGAATGAAGAGTGCCTGCAAGTGCGGGTTGCCAGAGGTGGAGCAAGGGGAGTGAACCTTGATTCTGCACAGATAGGGGCCTTTCGTTTGGGCCATCTTCGGTGGGACAGCACTCGCCTGCCGGCTACCGATTAGCTCTGTGTGCTGTAGAGAGCCAATCACTGCTGCCGATGGGCCAGTTGTTGAGGCACTGCTGTGCCTGGGTCAGAAAAAGTTGTGGCGGCCATTTTAGAGATGTTTTTATGGCCTGATCGTATGGGCAGCCCAAATGGTAAATAATATCCTGCAAGAAGCAGCAGCTCTGCGAGCGATGTAATAATTGCATAAGCGATGAGAAATGCCCAAATAGACAAATAACGAACACAATTGCAAGCACTCTCATGAGAGGACAAAGGAGCCCATAAATAATGCCCAGCCCAGTAGGGGCTTACCAGTAATGCAGCAAGGTCCGCCTCGTGGACCTGGAGAGGGGAGCATGAAGAGCGCAGAGGTGGAGTGAGGGGAGAGAACCTTGATTCTGCCCAGACAGAGGCCTTTTGAGAGCCATACTTTCAACAGACATTTGCTTTTAATGTTTCCCCTGAATTTTAGCTGACACGTAAGAAGAAAACATCTCAATGCTGCTCCAACAGTGATCACGTAGTCCATTTTAATGTGTTTTTTCCTCTGACTCCACCATTTCTGCTGGACAGTTCTTTCATGAAAGTAGTGGTGACCAAAATTCCTCTTCCAGTTCAAAAGTGACCTGTGTATGTACCTTTTTCTTTTCTAAGCCCAGACCTAAACCTCGCCTCTGCCCTCTCCCCCTTTAGTGCTTAAACCTAGCCCACCATGCCCCATGTATTAGGCACTGGGCACCCTTGAAAGATTCTCCAAATTGAGGCCATACAGGACTACCCCAGTGTCAAGCAGCACCCTCAAAAAGGTAATTTTGGGAAGTCAAAATCCACCATAAGCCATTCTGGGAAGTGAATTCCCTGCAGAAATGATACCATTGTATGAAAATTCAATACAAATACCCCAGAAACGGCTTCTTGGAAGGCCACACACTAGATCACTAAAGCACCCACTGGAGGAGTCTGTGTAGGGAATGAACCTGATCGTTTTGTGATCGTTTTGTGAGTTCTGATGAAACAGCTCCAGCGAGGTCATTTTATACAGGTGAGTCCTGGGTTTTGCAAGCACAGACATTTAGACATTGTTTGAGGTCCATCCATGTAACCACTTTATCAATTCAATGGTACGCTGCTTTATGAATCCTGTGGTAAAACCATTATCACTAAGCAAACATAAACAGGGAACCGGTTCCGTATGTGATTAACCTCTTAGTCACCAGAATCGTATATTTTATGACACACAAGTGTGACCACTAGAGAAGCAAACAATTTTTAGGCCAAGACTTAATAAAAAAAACTTTTTCTAAAATTGTCCTTTCCTTCCTTCAGCAGTGGCTACCAGGCAAGACTTAAGCTACCTGGGAAAGAGAATTGCAATGAGAAGTGCAGGAGTCACTTCAGACACTGAACAAGATGTCCACTGTCACTTTCCCAGGTTGCTTAATTCTTGCCTGGTTGCCAGCGCTGAAGGAAGGAAAGTAGTTCCTACAAAAGTAATATCCTTGCTGTTGATGGTCCTGAAGAAAGTGACTACCTACATGCCACTGAAACAGGTTGACCGACTACATGTATATCCTTTTCGACTTAAGTTATAGGGATAACACTTCTTTTACTCCACTTTCTTTATTCCATTTTTTAACATTACTGTGCAAATTGTGCATGGTTATAGGAATGGTCGGAGGTGGCTATAGGCCAGCAAATGAACTGATTTAAGGACAAATCTCATGGATGCATAATTAAGGGTGGGTGGAATAAAGAGAAAATTCCCCCTTTAAATTCCATATCGATGGGTCCCGTGACATTCCAAAGTGAGTCCTGTACCAATGGTGTGTTGAGAAATTTCAAGAAGCCTACATCTATCTAAAAGGTGGCTAAGACAATCAGTTTGAGCTTAGTGGAGGGATATTTCTTCCTCTATACCTGTTAGACAGGCAACGCAACACTGTTCCCTAGGGTTAGTGTGGGCTCCCAGGGACAGTTAAGTTCTTCTTAGAGGAATAGCGACAATTTTAGAAAAAGGTTTTTGATAAAGTCTTAGCCTAAAAAATGTTTGGTGCTCTTTGTGGTCACCTTTGTGTGTTATAAAATTAAATCATTATCACCCAAGCTTGTGCTGCTTTAGGAACTTTATTTTCATCCAATGGAATAGGTTGCTCACTCGTTTAGTCATGATTGAAAATGTCCTACTGCTCTGGAATCCACAAGTTACGGAAAGCCAACTTGATTGTACTTTACGAGAGAAATGTTTAGACATCCAAGTATGGATGCTCACTCACCATCAATTATTGGCTACACAAAATTCCTGCAGGTATTGTGCAAGCTACGCTGTTATCAGCTTCCGCCTTTGATATTTTTTAACAAAGATATTTCATCTACAGTGCTTGTCTCATAAACCTTGTCTTATTTGATTTTCCTCTACAGTTACACGGTCTCTGCTGCTTCCCAACTGGGTGGATTCCTTGGATCTTCTCCACCCTGTCTTACATTCCTCTTCTGAAATTCCACAGCCCGACATTGAATCACTTTTTGTAAAACTTCCTCTCTCAAAGAAGCGGGTCTACTTGCAGCGTTAACAGAGTCAGCTTTGTTAGTTGAGTGGTGCAACAGGCAGAACACTGTTCAATTCTTCACTCAACCTATGGTGAAGTTTGCCAGTTGAGATTTCTCTGATGCACCTTTTTAATCAGTCTCTTGAAGTGGGCCACATAAAAAAATCAGACCTTGAGTTTCTTTTGTATTGTCAACTGCACCATTGTCCATGATTCATCTCCGGACACCTGAGCAAACATAGTATTGAGCGCCTGATTGGATATATCATTATTCTTCTGTAGGAAATTGTCTTCCTGAATAATGTATGGCCCAAAGTAATGCATCTCCACTAATACTTTAAGTACAAAATTATGACCTTAGCTTGGGTATCTGGGAACATACATGTTTGGTGTAAAAAAGGCTTATGGCAAGTGGTCTTTAACCCAAGGATTTGTTTTTGATTTTGAAAGAAACATCTGTTAAAGGACCTGAGAAATCAACAGGCAGCTAGCAGTTCCTGGCCCATCTATCCCATGACTAGCATTCTCAATTACAGATCTAGAATCCCTCTCAGTGATAAGCATAGATATATTTTTTTATGTGAATGATCTTGCCTTCCCCTCAAATTTCTTTTGCACTCACTGCTTTATTCTAAGAAGTTCAGTTGTTGTTTAATTTTTCAAGGCTAATATAACTAATGAAAGGAAGGAAGGGTTGATTTGCCCCCCCCCTCATGTACATTCGGCACAAAAGAAACTTAATACTCATGCAATAGTGGGGAGACATCCTCCTTGCCCTTCCCTGGTTACAGTGGAAGCGGGGCTACTTCAAGACACATTAGGACTCAATTTTGTGCATAACTTGACTCCATTTCTGGACTAGGCCGCATCCTGAGCCCTGCAAAGCCTCCTCTCCCCGTTTGCAGTGCCACACACAGCGCACACAGATAGCCCCCACCTCCTCCTCCTGTGTCCGAGCTACCCAGGCTTCTTTCTCACGGAAGCTCTGGCGCGAATTGTTGCAAACAGAAACTGTATTTTTTTTTCTTCCTCTGAGCTCATTGCTCTGTGTGTGACCGGGGAGGAATTTCAATTGTGGCCCATTCGTCTCCACAAACCTGCTCTTGCTCCTTTCACCCCCACCTTTGGAAGTTATTGCTGGTTCAACCTTTTGCCCCTTCATGGTTTCTTTGATGTAGCAGGAGTGTGACCCTTCCCCACTGACCACTCTAGAGTGCCCCCAATATAACTGGTCTCATGTCATCATATATCCCGCCTAAAACCAACACCTATCAATTCACTCACTCAAGCTCTGGGGCTCCATGGCAAATAAATCTTAGATCAAGCCCACTGATAACGCACCTGTGGGGCAAGGTCCTCGTACCCCTCACAACTACAAAGGCCTGAGGCCAGAATGTGTAAATATGTGTCTTCAATTTATAGGTGTCTCCATATATTACTACTTGTTCTATATTGTATATTATTCATTGCATGTCAGGAGATTGCATATAGCTTAGCTTAGACAGAATTACCTCTTTTTGTGGAACCGACCTGACCTTCACACCACCCAGACGAGCCCAGCTGACCACGTGCCGCTCGAATTAACAGCCCTGCACCAGCCAATCGTGTGGAGCCGGCCCCTACACTGCCAATACTGAAACTTTGTTGTCCACCAATCTCCATGCAATTTGATGTACCTATAGAGAATTGTCACTAGTGACAATTGTAAAGCATATAATGTACTGTATTCTGTGTTGTTGGTCAGAGTGCTCTCGAGGCAGCAGAGTCCTCTGCATGCATATATCTTGATAAAACTTTGTTCTCCTCTCATCCATTGACCTGGTCTCATTCCTTACTGGGGTGTGTCCTTATTATTTTTCTACAATTGTATTTTGGGGGATGAGCACCTTCACTAAGGTGAACGTAATGAATGCTGTAGGAGCTAACTCGGCAGCTAAGAGCCTGTTAGCCGAAGTTGTTCTGCCCAAAGGAAAGGAGGGCCTTCCACAAGGGCTTATAGACGTTACCATGTGGGTTAGTCCCCCTGAGGGGCCATTCTGGATATTGGCACCCCAGCTTCATGTCCAATGTGCTAAGGGTGACTTTATTTTTGTGGTGAAAAGACTTACCACATTTGCCCTAGCCATTTCTCCACAAAAATTAAAGAAACTACACAAAAATGGACACCAGCAAATATTTAGAAGAGCTGAAGTATGAGTCTATTTCCATGTTGTTGGTCTCTTGTGGGCGAAGATGCCAGCATTTGTTCCAGAGTACATGTTCCTGGATGGTTTCCATTTTTATTTTTGGCTATTAGGTGGCGCTGAAAGCGCTACCTATAATGCCGAAACTATTGTCATTAAAATAAGAACTTTGACATAAGAGCTTGAAATAGGGGCTTTGAATGTAGGTTTGAAATGCTTTTCAATGCAGGTGACATATGAGGATGGATTTATGTAGTTTGGCTATGTGTTCCACCCATTTAAAGCCCATTGCTAAGTGAACTCTATAGGATTTTCCTCCCATTCCCACCCATTTTTCCTCAAACCACACCTTTTTGCACTCTTTCTACTGTGTGGTGAATTTGTCAGCCATTTTTACTTCAAAAATGGCTGCTGACATCTGTTAATGTTATTTAAATGTTATTTGAGTTGACTGATGCTTTAACATATATTTATTGCAGCTTTCAAGTTATGTTACACATTTTACAGTATTTTTATTAAAAATAAACAGGGTGGTGTAATAGTACGTTTTGGTTTAAAATGGCACTGAAAATGTACATCTGGTGACTTGTGGGAGATTGGTTGAGTATTTTTGATGTAAGGAGCACCTGATTGGCTGTACAGTTAGTGATGTGATTGTATGAACAGAATGTGTTTGTTTGTACAAGTAAGACATTTTGTTTCTGGTAAGCCATTTTGTTTCTACATTTGAAGAGAGCAGAAAGCTGTGTGTTTTCTTTGCTGAACACTTTATAAGAGAGGTAAAGCTGTGTTCTGGTTGTTTAAGTGCTATATTGTGTATGACATGGAAATGTGCTTTATTTAAAATTGCCGGTTGTGAAGTACATATTGAATTTATTGTACCGTTTTTTATTTTTTTTATTTTGCTGAAGCACAAAAGTTCTCAATTTGTTTTTATTATTTATTTGAATTTGTCACACTTTTTGTTTGTTTTATTAACATTGCACATCTGTTTCCCAGCGGCACATTAACAACATTAAGCTACCGCCGGCACATATTTGCAATGTTAGTGCAATTATTTAAATGTTGGCGGTGGCTTAGCTTTTTAATGCCGAATTAGAATTTGTTTTGCTAACATTGGAAATGTGTTCCAGTTGCGGTTTAATGTTGTTAACCCACCGCCGGCACATATTCTCAATGTTAGTGAAACGAATGCAGAGCTCCTGCAGGTTTTGCTTTCGCGGTGCCGCCGTCGGCTCGCAGTTTGTTTTACTAACTTTCCAAATATTTGCAATGTTATTGAAACTAATTCAGAGCCGGCGGCAACATTGGGATTCCCGCTGCCGCCGCTGTCTCTAACTTTGTTTACTAACGTTATAAATATTTGCAATGTTAATGAAACAAATTCAGAGCCGGAGGTGCTTGGCTTTCCCAATGCCAACTCTGGCTGTGAGTTAGTTTTCCTAACATTGCAAATATTTGCAACGTTAGTGAAATGAATTAAGTACCAGCAGTGACCCACGAGGGTCCATCGTGATGGCCACCATTTATCATTTTTTTCTTGTTTTTGGCATAATTAGGAGTTTAAAAATCTATGCATTTGAATGTAATTGCTAACAAAGAATAGCTTTACATTAGTTATTGCCAGATATTTGTTAACTCTATTTGTTAACTCTGCAGCTGTCAGCACTATTTTTTGTTTGTTTCCTGTTCTGTTCGGTTACAGCTCTGTTGGTTAGCCAGGTAAAATGAACATATCCAACATTTCCCTAACAAAGCAGGACTTTTGCCTTGCTTCAACACTGAGACCTATAGTCTACTGGTGTGATATAAATGTGTTAACCAGGTCTATCTTCAGGCACTTTATTTATAAGCACTATGTATGTCCTTTGCTGAAGTCCTGTTAAAAACATGTATTAAAAAGCCAACTGATTTGGCTTGTATACATGTATTAGGCATTTGCAAGGTAGTGCTATTACATAGCCATGTACTCACACCATTTTGCATCTATTTTATTGCATTCCCACCCACTTCCTGCCCCTCCCCACCTAAAACACATCCTATTGGAATCTATGCACTAGCTTTATCAAGCTGCACTATCAAACTTTGTGCTTGAAGTGTCTAACAGTGTTTTTAAAAGTAGTTTTTGGAGAGTTACAGTTTACTGGTGTGATATAAATGTGTTAATGATGTTTGTTTTCAGCCATTTTATTCAGAAGCAGTGTGTGGTGTTTTAGCTTGTATATTGTGATGCAGTGAAGTACAATTCTTATTTTAATACATTTTTTATGAAACAAACACATTCATCATTACTATTCTTTGAAACAAAAACAATATATTCAATCTTTCATTGTCAAACTTAATGTTTAGCATGACTACATAAACAATATATATTTAAATATATTTTTAAAGCACTAATTACCAAACATCCTTAATATTCTTCACAGTACTAAAAATAAATTGGCAAAACTATTGGCTTTGCCAATGCATGTTTACTTTGCCGTAAATCCAGGGGGTGGAGGAAGAGAGTGGCGGTGGGGAACAGTGACAATGGGAGCATGCAGTGGAGAAGCCACCAGTGCTCTCCAAATACGGCCCAGATTCAGACTGTGATTTGAGAGCAGATCGGCGACACCCAGCGCGCTGGGTGCTCATGAGTTATATTTTTCTTACACAATTGTCTAGGCTTGAGAGACATGGAAACGAACGGTGCATCGAACAACCTGGTAAAAGCCTCCCTCCAGAAAAAAGTACAATTTAAATGCAGATATTGCACACTTACAGTGGATTCCAGCACCTTAAAGAGAACTGTCACCACAAGAAGAAACGGGCAATGAATGCATCTTCTGAAACATAATTTCACTAAAGCCCAAACTATGATGGTCCTTTAGGGAGAGTACCTGTATTGTACTAGGGACGTGTCTAGAACATAATCCCACACATCATTTTCAGATCCATTCAATTAGCAACCTTTCCTGCCCTCTTAGTCTAATAATACCTTTAAATATGTGAAGGTTGATGAAGTATTTTAGGTACTTGGGTGGACTCCAGGTTGTACAGTCACAGAAGCAGCAATGTACCCGGTGGAGCATCTTCAGGATGCAACAGGCATGTGCTTGGCTGGCAGGTAATATCCACATTACAAGGCAAAGGAAGAAGGCCTAGCCTTTTTTTTTATACCCTGAGTCTTTTAAGTCCGTTATCACAGTGGAACAAAGTTTTTTGACAAATGCTGAACGCACAGATAATCAGTCTGCAGCCATTTCAGTTCAGTGTTCTTCATACAAATTCCCATAATGTCCCCCAACTATTGCCATCCATTCCCATCGCCACAGCACCAAATAGGCCATCCGCGTTACTCCTTATGCTTTGACTGACAGATCTTGATCTTTATGATAATGATGTGTTATTTATATAGCGCCTTTATCCAAAGCGAGTCTCTTCCTACACTCTGCTCATACTTAAGTCCAATAAATTGAAAAGCTCTCACACCCAGTACGGCCATGTATCTTCATTAGCCTTCCACATGCATCTAGTGATAATGTTGCTGATATTGAAGTCAGACAGCGCGCGCAACAGACAGCGAACATTTAAGCCAGAGAACAACTCAATTAGGAGCGCACACCGTGTTTAAATATCACCAACTTTGAATCAATTCACTTTGGGAGATGGCGCCCCCGTGCCGCATTCAAGACACACTAGGGGCTCGCCGTCCTCCTTACACACTCCCAGAGATACCCCCTCCCTTGGCAGGGAGGAATTAGGTTCACGCGGCCAGCGCGAGCTGCCGCATATAGCCCCTACCTGCGAGGGGCGTAGTCAGACTCCTATGAGCCCGGAGACACGCAACTAGAGCGCGAAACAACAGAGCGCTCATTGGTAGAGCGAGCAGCCCCCACCTTTGGGAAGGAGGGGCTTACAGTCGGCAACAAAGGTTAGCACAGCACTGACTGTACGCTTCCACCGGAGAGAGTTTTATAATCCGAGGACAAATAAACACGGTATGTGTACCTTAACGCCCGGGGAGAGTTATCAGAACAGCAGAGTCTGGAATACAAGAGATAAAGCTCTGATTTCACACGGCCAAGTACAAGCTAGGCAATAGTGGACTCAGAGTGCCACGCAGAAGCCTGCACAGCAGGACAAAAGGGTGCAGCCACAACAGAACACACAGTGAGACAGTGTACATGGCCCTACACCAGAACTGGTATTTCAGGCACTTACAGCACAGAAAAAAATTACTGAATTTGAGTGGAGCGAGGAGGAGCAAGAGGCTGCCTATTCTGAGGATTTAGCCTATAGTTTCAAAGAAGTGCTGGGAGACTCACTGATAGAGGCAGTGGCTCTAGGGGTGAGACCCCTGCAGGAGAGACTAGAGACCATTGAAACATATCTGAGCCAGAAGGAGACAAGCACCATACCTAAAGAGAGCACATCCAAAAGAGTCACGCCAGAGAATCCACAGGGGTGTAAGAAAACCCGGAAGAGAAAGAACTCTTCTGACCCCCAGGTCATCCAGACAGGGCAAAACTGAAGGCCCCCGATGCATTGATATAATTGCAAGATGCATTCATTCAGTAGTCGGGAGTGCCGAGCCCTGCGACCCTCTACTCAGGGGAAGAGAATATGGGCATAGATGAGCAGGTATCCTTGGAGGAGCCTGCAGGGTCACTGCATCCCTCACAAGATGAGAAAAATGAAGGGGACGAGGAGGAAGTGCAGCCCCTGCCAAAGAAAAGGTGAGGAAACTCAACAACACATAAGACGAAAAGGGAATCTCGGACATATTTGAGCCAGAGGACATCCGAAACCCTAAATCGTCGGAATGGCTGCCTGCTGCAAGGGTCACAAAATACATGACCCACAGATCACGTAAAGCCTTGGAGAAAGAGGCAAGACAAAGAATATAGGCAGAAGGTCCCAAACCCGAACTACCAGGGAAAGTAGCAGAAGCACCAGAGCTTGATCCGGAGATGCTGGCCTTCATTTCAAAGACCTCCAGAGAGCCAATAGACAGATCCTGGAGAAGTTGGCAGGAAAAGGTGCTCGACCTAGCTGGACCACTCGCAAAGATCATGGATTTAGCCAAGCGAGCAAGCAACACAGGAGAGGGAGAGGAAGTGGACCCAGAGATCCTCGCTAACTGGGCGCAGAGAGCAGTATGCCTCCTGGGCAATGCTAATTGCGCCATCTCACCTAAGCGCAGAAGAGGACTGCTCCTTAAAATAGACCCTAAATTAGACAACTAAGTGTCTTGTGAAGCGGGCGAAGCAGCTCAAGGACTACTATTTGGAGAGACCTTCAGGAAGGAATTGGAGAGGTTTGTGGGAACCTACACCTCCTTAGAGAAGGCCCAAGCGTCAATAAAGAAAATATTTCCCGGAAGAGTTTTTGCCAGGACCGGTCGGTTCCGAGGCCGAGCGACCGATCGCTACCAAGCCACAAGAAGGCCTCAGAACAACAGGGCCCAATATTGGAAAAACAGGCAGCAGGACTCCTTCTTTCCCACAAGAGGACGCTTCCTGAGAGGAAGTCAAGGCAGAGGACAGGGAAGAGGACAGAACTTCCCTGCAGGTCAGAAAGTACACATACCCGCCAGTAGGGGGGAGAATATTGAGATTTTGGGGAAACTGGCGCACGATTTCCAGCGACGCGTGGGGACTGCAAACAGTCAGAAGGCAGCAGATATAATTTATACAGATACCCACACAATCACACCCCCACGTACATTACATTCAGTGCAGGTAGAGAAGGAGACCTTACATGCAGAGCTGCAAAGTTTAGCAATCAAAAGAGCAATAAAGCCTTACTCTACAACCCCGAATTTTGTAAGCAACATGTTCCTGGTACACAGGAAAGTCAAGGTGAGACCCACAATAAATCTGCGGGAGATGAATGGCTGTGTGGTTTACCACCACTTCTAGATGGAAGGAATCCAAAAGCTCAGAGACACACTCATACAGGGAGATTGGCTCACAAGAGTGTATTTGAAGGACGCATATCTAACGATACCAGTCCAAGAAGAATATCCCCCCTTCTTAGCATTCGACCTGGGCGGGCAATTTTGGCAATTCGCGACAATGCCGTTTGGGCTAGCTTCAGCTCCATGGGAATTCACAAAACCCATGAGGCTGATAGCAGCAGCTATAAGAGAGAGAGGGATAAGAATGATAATATAGCTGGACGACATCTTTCTGATGGCAAGCAGCAGGGAAAAGCTCCAATACCAGAAAAGCTGGGTGACAGACCTCCTGACGTCGCTAGGGTTCCTAGTGAATCGGGAGAAATCAGAAGTGATTCCAGCGAGGAGAATAGAATTCCTAGGGTTCGTCGCAGACACCAAGTCGGCCACACTAGAATTAACGGCCAGGAAGATAAGAGACAGAAAGAGAGAAATAAGCAATTGCCTGAGCAAAAATATGATCTCCCTATGAACGATAGCGAGAGTAGTGGGTCTGCTAGCAGCATCGATCCAAGCGATATTTCCAAGACCACTACATTATTGAGTCCTAGAGCGGATGAAGATAAAGCTCTTACAACAAAGCTTAAGATACCATCAACTAGTGCAGCTAGATGTAGAGTCGAAGACAGAATTAGAATGGTGTCTTCAGAATATGGACGCCTGGAATGGGAAGGCCATATCCAGAGATTGGGCCGATCGGGTGATAGACTCAGATGCCAGCAGGCGAGGCTTGGGAGCTTGCTGCAGAGAGCTAGAGACAGGGGGCAAGTGGAGTATGGAAGAACTCAAATTACACATCAACTGTCTAGAACTGTTAGCAGGGTTTTTTGCGATCAAGGCATTTGCGAAAGACAGAGTGAATTTGTGTATCCTGCTGAAGATGTACAACATTTCAGCAGTCAGATACATCAATCATTTAGGAGGGACAAAATTCAAATTATTAGCGGTACTAGCCAAGGACTTCTGGCACTTCTGCCTAGAGTCAGGGACCTCACTAGTAGCAGAGTGTCTCCCGGGTTTGTTCAATGGAGTAGCGGAGTAGAATTCCAGATACCTAGCAGACTCCAGCGACTGGATGCTAGACAAGACCATATTTCGACAGATAGAGGAACTCTGTGGACCAGCACTCACAGATCTTTTTGCATCCAGACTGAACGCACAAAAGAGCAGATACTGCAGTTTCAGACTGTACCCCATGGCAGTAGGCAAGGATGACTTTCTCCAAGATTGGAGAGGAGAGACGCACTATGCCTTTCCGCCATTCATTATGATGAACAGGGTGCTACTGAAAGTCTGCAGAGAGAGAGCGTCAATGATAGTAGTGGTCCCGAACTGGAAGTTGCAAGTGTGGTTTCCAACGTTAATGGAACTAGTGAATGATTACCCAAGAGCATTGTCCCCAAGAGAGAGTCTTCTCACGGACCCAGTTGGATCGTATCATCCTCTGAGAGTGAGAGGGACTCTTCCGCTGATGGCATGCATGATAGCAGGAGACGCTGGTGTCTCCCAAGAATTTCGCCACAAGCTGCTAGCCTCATCGTGGAGTTGTGGGCACCTTCGACTAAAAGGAGCTACGACACAGCTTGGAATAGATGGTCACGGTGGTGCAAAGGGAGAAGTCTTCATCCCTTTTCAGCCCCTTTAGTAGAAATACTGAACTTCTTAGCAGAGTTACTCCAGGACGGGAAAGCATATAGAACGATTGGAGTATACAGATCCGCAATATCAGCGGGTCATGTACCCATAGACGGATTGCCATTCGAGGAAAACATAGCAGTAGTTCGACTGCTCAAAGGAATAAGATTTAGGAGACCACCAAAGCCAAAATATGCCGCCTTATGGGAGGTTTCGGTAGTCCTGAGATTATTAGCCAGCTGGCCAGGGAACAGATACCTTTCACTGAAACAATTGTCAGGGAAACTGGCAATGCTGTTGTGCTTAATATCATTTCGGAGAGTAGCAGATGTCAGAGCACTAGATGTAAATCGGAAGGTGTACGGACCAGAAGGAATAACCTTCTCCTTCGTCAGAAGAACTAAGACAGATTCAACGACAATAGTATACACCTACCTGCAGGAACACCCCAAATGGTGTGTAGCAGCCTGGATAAAAGAATACAAACACAGGACCACAGAGATGAGGTTGATGGGGACGACGTAATTGCTATTAGCGCGCGGAAAACCTCATAAGGCAGTAACGACAGCCACCATAGCAAGATGGGTGAGCAAAGTGATGCAACTTTAGCAGGAATAGATAATGGCTACGTTTGGGGCTCACTTCGTTAGGGGCGCGATGGCTTCAAAGGTGCTAGCACATGTAAGCGATATTCAATCAACACTACAGCTAAGTCAATGGCTAGTCTGGGATGCTGAGGAAAACCCTTATTGATGTATTTTTATATCCAGTTCAGTACTCTGGATAACAACCCTTGTATAACACCCCCTCTTAGAATCCCCTTGACCCCACTGAGCCAAGAAGTAGGTTTGTTTTGCAAATTAAAAGGTTTATTTGAAAATGTAAACAATATATATATATATATCACACTTCTATAAATAAATTGATAACTGATTTCACACTTCAGAATACAACCTTGATCAACAATGGATAATGTTACAGGGGTACACTGATTTGGTTACTTAGGAGTAGTGTAGAGGATGAGGTAGCTGAAAATGCTTGATGGTTTCAAGGAAGTGCAAGGTGGAATAAAATGCAGTACAGAAATAACTTGTTATGATTTTAGCAAAAGGTAATATGATCACTTTTTCTTTTGACAATTCACTCCACGCCAATGCAATACAAGAAATGGAAGGAGAGCACACAGTCTTCAAGAATCCCCACAAATCACACTTTATAATGCAATACACAGTTCCAGTTCCCCCAGCAAGCTTAGAGAAAACAGGGATGAGTTTTAAACACAGGCGAATTACTTTAATGTGGTTTGCAAGGAAGTGAAAAGGTGCTAAAATTGCTTTTAATTCCCTCTAGAGGTTCAGGGTAGGTGATGGCTACTTTATATTAGTTCAGGCTCACTTTAACAATACTCTATGAATTATTAGCAGATTGCAAACGAATTTTAGCAAAGAGAAGCAAAAAGCTGCTGATTTCTACAGATGAAGAAATTGGGCCAAATCGCAAATCGCGGTAAATTTTGCGAGTGCGTGTCTCGCGATTACGTAAAAAGTATAGGGATTAGGAAGTCGGTTAGTTGGAAAGCCTAGATTCTAAGCTTTCAGATGAAAGTTAAATCTCCTTCCTAGCACAAACGGTTCCGGAGATACGGATGATTTAATAAAGGTAGATTTTCGGATTTAAAGTAAAACTCAAAATGACAGGTGACAGTTGTGCAGCTTTAAAAATGACAGATGACACGATTTCTAGGAGGCAGTTCTACTTAGGTTAAAATAGTTTGGATTAGATTATTTTAACTAAGAGATTGGGTTCTGCACAGTTCTGGCGGTACTCACAATATATTTTGGGCAGGAATGGGCCTCGCCACGGATCTGGTCAGGTTTTGGACTGGACTCCGGTTCTGGTCTCGGCACTTCACAGCGATCTGGGTCAGCTCTCTGGATACAGCGGCCTGTGGTTCTCTGGATCTCTGGTCTGCTTCCGGTTTGGATCAGGTCTCTGGATACAGCGGCCTGTGGTTCTCTGGATCTCTGGTCTGGTCTCTGGCAATTGTTCTTGGCAAAGAATTGAAACAGCTCGCCCGGCTGTGGAATAGTTTGCAAATGATTTTAAGGATGCTGAGGCCTGCTGAGAAGAGTTCTCAGTTTGTGGCTTTAGGCCCTTGCTTTAAGTTCTGAAGTAAATTTCTGGTCTCTGAAGATTGATGGATGTGAAGTCTGGAGTCTCCCGGCAGGGCGTCCCGCAGAAAATGGAATTGAATGTCTCTACCTGTCCCAGCAGTCTCTTTTTATGTGTTTTGAAAATGGGTGTGTGCATGGCATCACTGAGCCTGCCCCTCTCTACTTGTCATTGGCCCAATTCTCCCCTCTCCTATGATTGGGGGAAGGAAATGGATTGTCATCATGATGAGGTCTGTTTATGGGTCAGAGGATCCTCCCCTGGTCAATTTGCCCACAAATCTATTCCTGATCCAAATACATATTTCCCAGGTTCAGAGTTGTTTGACTTCACATACACACATCATATATTACTAAAGATAGTGCCTGTCCCGACTCTGGCGTTTCTAGGAGCTTGCATTAAAAAATGGCAACTTATTTTCGATTTTAGTGGGTTTTGCAACATTGGTTTTTCATCAAAAATTATACAAAGGTACATTTCCCTTCCACATATATCCCAGTAACTTTCCATGTCTCTAGCTTAAACACATTGTCTACAATAATCATAATTAGCGGGGTTTTGCCCCAGAACATGGTACAAATTGGAGTTTGGACTCAAATCGTGAGGGCATTTTTCAAACTAAGACTCTCAAAGTTGTACATTCCTGTCATTTGGTTACAATAAATTATCACTGTTTCTATAATATATATTTTTGTTGCAATTCAACTCCCCAAAGTGTTTGGGTCTGCCTCCAGGAGTCTGGGTGGGTCAGTGATCACATGTCTCTCGTGGCTGGCAGAGGGCTGTTGACAGGAAACACTCAAAATTAACATACCCCATTCAAGAGAAAGGGGCTATTGTCTCTCTTCTCCAGGCTGAAGGGGAAACGCCCTCCCTCTCACTCAGAAGGGCCATGTGATATCCTGACTCCTGTGGTGAGTCTCTGGGGTGTTAAGAGCTCTCAGCATCTTGGCCTCTGGGAACAGCAGGTGGCTAGATTTTCAATTAACCAACAAGCTTTGAAGTCCCTGCCCCTCTTGCAACTCCTAAATACAGTTTCCCTGTCAGAGTTTAGACCGCTAGCGCCACCTTGGGGAACTTGTCGGTACTGCATCCATTTTTGAGTTGTCTTGAATTACTGCATTTCAATAGAGGGGTCTTTTGCTTGATAGTATAGGACCCTTGCTTAACATTGTTTTGATGGCATCCTTACAGTAGAGTGGTGATGTGGAACCCCCCACAAGAAGGTTGTATCTTTGGAGAGGTCTCGTGCCAACTGCGCAGTTCTCCTATTCTGGCGTGAATGTGGGCGGCGATAGCTCATCCCCACATCCACCCAGTCTATTGATTTAGTTTGTTCTAGGATAGAATAATGGGCGGCGACAGCTCATCCCCACATCTACCCAATCTATTAATTCAACATGGGTCAAAACCCTTGACACACAGGGCGCGATGTTGCAAGATATCCTACGCGCAGCCGACTGGGCCAGTGATAATACTTTTAGAACATTCTATTTTAAGCCTGTACAGTCAGTGGCAAAGACAGTTATGACAAGCTTTGAACAAGCATAATGCTCGCTTCCGTCTTGACATAGAATGACGATTACCCCTGCTAATGGTGCAGGGAGTCTTGATTCTATTAAAGACAAGAAGGCGAGCATTACTTTCCCACGCTAGATACACGGGAGACTTAATGTAATGTATAATGATGTACTCTTGATACATTTCTCCAAGATAGGGTGTGCATTCGGCTCCCTAATATGCTCTGTTGTATCTTTTCATTAGGAGATGACCAGAAGAACAGTTGAGTCAGGTAATGAGGATGCACAAGCTGTTTGAGAGCAAGACCTCCAGTTTGATGCAAAAGAATTGCGGAACAGGACAGTGGAAAGAACAGAGACCATGTTTGGACTAGTACAGAGTTCAGTTCAAGTTGGAGTGCAGTTGAGAGCATTCAAGAAGAGGGAGAGAACAGGAAGAGGAAGGACTAGGATCATGTGACCAGGACATTGGGAGTACAGTGGGCCTAGGACAAAAGGCAAATGTTTTCTGGTTGAAAATGTTTTTTAAAAAAGTGTGAGAAGTTACAAAAATGGTTTATTGTTGAAACTGCTGGAGACAGGAATAAATGTAAGATGAAGCATAATGCTTGCCTCTTTGTATTTAATAGAATCAAGGCTCCCTGTGCTATTAGCAGGGGTAATCTTAATTGACCACACCCAAAATTTGCTCATTCAGACGTCCCTTGTGAATCAGGCAGCCACTTTTTGTTTTTCGTCATGCACGCGGGCATCTCCTCACTTTCGCCAGTAAAAAGTTCTGAGAATCTGTCCCTAGGTGAATAACGTGGTCCTGCTTTTTAAAAACCTAATTTCCCAGTTCTGATGTATAGAACTCTGTTTCAAAAGGGGGCAAGTGTCTGCTTTTTTTCCTAAATGAATTGCCCGTTATACAAAGGTGTTGGGACCTAATTCCTTGCATATTTTAATTTACCTGCAACCAATGAAGTTTAAAGTGAGATATTCTCTTTTGTTCTATGTAAAAGATATGTCCAGCTCATTTTATCACGTGACCTCCTTCTCATGACGTGTCAATAGGCTTTCGAAAGCGTATGCATTCTCAGTTAGCCCAATACAAGGGTTCAAAACAGTTTTCTTTTCAGAGATATGCAAAGTGCCTGAACGCTGTGCCTGGCTATAAAGAGTGTGAGATTGCTGTGAATCTCAGCAAATCTTTCAGAGCACGCAAACACGGAGGGTTCAGATTGCCAGCCCAACGATGAATCTTTTGACAATCATTGCAATTTTGCTTTCAGATTTTTATTGTAAGTTTTGTGTTTTCGTCTCCAGTTGAATGTATTGCCTTTGAGAGTAAAGGCAGTGGAAATACTCTGACTTCTTATGCTTTATGTTTTTGTGAAGGTTCTCATGCCCTCATCCAGTTGACCCAGAGAAGTTTCCAGAAGGCGGAACCAGGATCCTCGCTTCTGTTAGAGTGCCTGGTTTCCGGGTACGATATTAACACGTCCCACCTTAACTGGGTGATGAAAACTCCAGCCGGGTCTTTTGTGTGTGTCGCAGGTTTTAGGACAGGTTACCCAGTTGAAGTGTGCAGTGGCTTCAGGGAACGTGCTGCCCCCTCTACAAACGGCGCAATAGGACAGCTGAAGATTGACAAAGTGGACGACTCCGGAGTTTACTACTGTGCAAGGCGATCACTCTGGTGGGCCAGCTGCTTCCTCTAATCTAAGAACCTTTGCATCAGCGGTGTGGTGTGTGCATTACTTGCAAGCTGCTGCAAAGGCAGGCAGCACTGCACGTGCACATAGGATGTTGTTGCGAGCCTTACAGTTGATGCAACAATTACAAACGAGTGGGCTCAGAGAGCCTAACAGCATCAGTGGGTGGCCAGCAGAAATGCATGAGAAAAGCCAAGGTATCTCTTTTAGTGGTAACGTTATTATTTTATATAGCGCTTACGCCCAAACGCTATACATATTTGCATACATTTGTCATCCGATCCGAAGTTTTTCCTCATTTATCAACCTCGGACGAATGAAAGGCTGAGTTCGCCTTGCCGGATTTTGAACCTGCGACCTGCAGATCACACATGGATCGGAGCAGCGAGTGCTCAACCCGCTGAGCTATCCTACCAGCTGTGGGCAATACAAGACGTTAAGGGGTTGGAAGCCCAACTTATTGGCCTGAGCCAAAGGCAATGGTTGATAAGGACGGCTTGCGACCCATAACATGTCGGATAGCCTGTGGCTGTAGCCTTTAATGCTAATAGAGCCCCTGGGGGGTGGGGCAAGTGTAATCTTTGTGCACCGGACTGCATAACTGCAAGCTAAATTACAGAGGTATCCATCTGCATGGGATGACCTAATTAGGAACCAGTAGTTTTACTGTACCCCTTGTGTACAGCTCTCTGTTGCATCGCAGACTGTACCCTATACAATCCATGCAATTCTGAGGAATTTCCATTTTCATCTTTACCACCAGAGGTCATTATTGTGAGGCTTGTACCCACCGCGGTTTTTAGGCTTTCCGCTGCACTGCCCTTACCTTACAGGGCTATTTATACAGCTGGGAACTTAATCGTGTGCATCCTTCCTCGCAGTAAAGCAGAGACTTTTCAACTAAAGCCAGTTGTTTTTTGTTTTAATTTTGGCAAGCTCAGAAAGGGCTTACCTGCTGCCCTCAGTGGTCTGAATCATTACCAAAAAGTCAACCATAACACTTTTGTTTCTTAAAGATGTATCCCTTCAACACTGTGAACATGTTCTAAAATATGCAATCAAAGTTAGACAATTCAGCAGCCGGATAGGAAATTGGGGAGGTGGGTTAGGGGAAATTAATCCGATTGTGAGAAGAGAAGGACATCTATGTACACCCATGCTGCAATTTATTTAAATCACTACACAAGTTGTCATTTAATGTATGTCGCAAAGTCCCTTTTCTGACGCTCACAGAATTTTTAGTGCACAACCTTTAGGATATGATGTGAATATTGATAGGAAGCGTTATTAGTCTACTAGCTGCACCTCTTTAGGATGTGGCGATGTGGGACATTTTAGGAAAACCTGCAAAAGTCCCAAGGCCAAGGAACGCCACGCCATAAGAGCCCTTGAAGAAGAAGAGGGATACCCACTAAAAGAACAGTTATGAAAAAGAACATGAACAGACTCTCAGCAGCCTTCTCACCATCGCAGATCAATGGGACGAAGATCTGATATGTATGCTTTCACTCAACACTATGAGGAAAAGAGGACCTTGGGAGAATGTTGAAGTAGACAAGATCTCACTGGAAGTGATGGTAGACAATGGCCGCCTTATATCATGGTGGATGTTCTTACGTACCAGAATTAATTGGGTTGCTCCATACTAGAATTAAGACATTCCAATGTGAGAGCCACGGGATATGGCTAGTAGCCCTATAAACATCTTAGAGTTCAAATGGGTACACCTCAAGTTTGGAAGCAGGCAGATGTATTGCAAGCTATTTGTAGCCCAGGAGGGATCATCTCTTTTGCATGCTTCCTTGCAACTCAAGATTCATCCAGGAGAAGACAAGCCCATACTGAGGGTCATGACTCAAGATTTTTCATCAAAGGTGGGCTTAGTGAACCAGTTTTCACAAATATTTAACAACATCATTAGGAAGCTTAAGGGATTTAAGCACCATAATGTTTTGAGAAGAGGAGCAAAAGCAGTTGTGCATAAAGTGCAGAACATTCCTGTTGGTACAAAGGACGTGTTATAGAAAGAATGAGAGAAACTCTACATGCAAGACATAAAAAAGCTAATTGAGTCTTCTGAATTGTCATCTGTTTTGGGCTGGGACGAGCAAGCTGCCTTGCAACCTAAGATTCACCCAGGAGAATACAAGCCCATACGGAGTGCCACGACTCAAGATTTTTCATACAAGTAGGGCTTAGTGAAACAGTTTCCGGAAGTATTTAATACCACCATTGGGTTGACAGGCATCCCCATCCAAATATCAATGAGTTGCTAACAACGATGAAGCCTGCAAAATATTTCACAGCATTGAACCTATCATCTGCTTATCATCAAGTAGTGTTGGACGAAGAGTCAAAGCATTTAACATCCATTGTTACACCGTTGGGGGCGTACAGATATATGCGCATGTCGTTTGGCTTAGTTTCAGCTGCCGCAGTCTTCCAGAGACTCATGCAACAGCTGTTTGGAGGACTAGAAAGAGTTTACTTCTTCCGGGATGACATTTTGATAGCCACACTTACAGAAAAGGAACATGATGCAAAACCTCTGGGGGTCTTGCAAGTGATCAGGTAGAAAGGCCTCACCCTTAAATTAGAGAAGTGCAAGGTCAAAGTGTAAGAGGTCACATATCTAGGGCATGTGATTAATGGTGAGGGGATCAAGCCAAAGAGGGAACGTGTGGAATCGATACAGGTATGCCTGTTCTCACCAGCAAGGATCAACTTAGGTCCTTTTTGGGGTTAGCTGAACATTACTCCAAGTTTGTCCCATGTTTCACGGGAGAAATCCAGCACATGAGGGCACTCATGAAAAAAGTGTGCAAAATATGTATGGTCTGAACAATGCCAGAAAGTGTGGGAAGTGATAAGGACAGATGCCAGTAAGGCGCCGACCCTTACAACATTTAACACTGCGGCTACCAGTATAATTAGAGTTGATGCCAGCAATGTAGGTCTGGGGGGAGTCCCTGAACAGATCCAGAACAGGAAAGAAGTTACCATTGCCTTTGCTTCCCGAGTCTTAAAGCAGGCAGAGCTAAATTATTACACCATTGACAAGGAGGCTTTAGGTCTAAAATGGGCATAGGAGCATTTCGTAACTCTTATATGGGTCTACCGGTAATAATCAAGATAGATCACAAGCCTCTTATTCAGATAATAAACTCTAAAAGTCTGCATTCGGCTTCAGTGAGGATCCGCAGATGGATGCTGGAGATAATGCAATGCAATGCTAGGGTTGTGCATACGCCAGGTAACGGAAACATAATTGCTGATTGTTTCTCCAGGTTACCTTGGGCTGGAGGTATGGGGCTGCCAGAGATGGAAGATGTTGAAGGAAGTATCATTGCACATATTCAGCCAGGAATTGCGAAGGAAGAATGGATTAGAAAATCAGCGGAGGACGATGAACAATGTCTCCTTAGATGCTGCTTTGATGAAGGATGGGAGAGTGTGGGGGATTGTCATGATGCCTACCCCCGGGCATCTAGACCAAGTCCATCAACCCCGGCAGCAGGCATCATGTTACCCAGAGAAAGCCCAGCAACCCCTGTTAGGGGCTATATGGATACAGTCCTGGCGTCTATGGTGCCAGGCTCATATGGGGCATCAGTTCTGGCGCCATAGGTGCCAGGCTCATATGTTAAAACTTACCTGATGCAGACCATGCTGCAAGAGATCCAAGCCCATGTGAGGCTTGGAAGGGAGTACTTTACCTAGGGACTATTTTGTTACTCGAGTTTGGTTGTGGAAGAATACTTACCTGGGACTACTTTGGAGGCTATTTAAACCATGCCCGAAGAGAAGCACATGCTTCGCGTTATTCTCCATCCTGAAGCGTAACGCTCACCGTGCCTGCAGTCAGCATCCAGCCTCTTGCCACGCCCGCCTCGAGTCCAGAGCACCTAGAAAGAAGGGAAAGAAGAAGAAAGGTTAGAACAAGAACATTATTGGGTTTCTTACCTGATTCCGTATTCATCGCACCTTTGAACCAGAAACAGACTTTATTTTAAACACGTTGGATCGCCAGCAGCAGCGCCGCGCCATACTCACCGTTCCTCACAGCATCTCTACGATCCAGCGCTGTCTCCATCATTTTGTTGCCGCATTCCAGCACCTAAGGGGGACAATAAAACAACAAGGTGAGCCGAGGGAACAAACAAGGACAATCTCTTGCCACCATATACTTACCTAATTTTACCGCCGGAGGTATTATTCACCAGCACCCCAAATCTTCTTACGCCGCACCTGTAAGAAAAGAGAAAGCAGCGAGTTAAACCTTGGCTTCATTTAACGGACAGTGTGGGATAACACAGACTCTTACCAGAACGCTTTCAGCTGCCACAAGACGATTTATCTTCTTTTGGGTCTAAACTGCAAGATAAACAAAGGAATTGGACAAGTGTGATTATTCAGACATTTTTGAACTCTTAAGAACTATATACTTACGGTCCTTCGCCAGGAGGTTTGGAGCCAAGATTTGTCTAGAACTCTTCCAATATCCTCAAGCCAGTGAAGTAACTAGCCATCAACGCGCCCCTGGTTTCCTCGCAGGATGGAGAGCTCATCATTCAAAACTATAAGGTGAGCTTTGTGAACGGGAATATCAGAGGTGATAAATGGGGACGCAATGAGGGGCTATTACTCAAATCCACGGGTGGCTAATTCCCTTTCTCCGCCTTTAGGAAACTACTTCTACGGGTCAAGCAGACGAAGCTAGGTGGGCCAGTCCAGTCAGTCATCTCTGCACTACGCATCACGTTGGTGGAGACCGTGGCTGTTCAGTTCCGACACCCCTGTGGGAACCAGGTGAGCATAACAGGGATGCTCTTCCTGATTATAACCAGATTTGTGATGAAACTGCTGAGAGCTTGGCGTGGGTGTTAAGAGGAGATTGCATAATCCTACTGAAGTCCATGAGGAACAAAATTCTCAAATTGGCACATGAGGGTCCCTTAAGCAGGGATCCTACCAAAAGAAGAGTGAGAGAACATTACTGGTGGCCCGGGATGTGAAGTGAGGTTGAAGATTTAGTGAAGTTGTGCCAGGCTTGTGCTGTCAGTGATAAGTCCAAAAAGACCAACATAACGCCTTGCAAACCTGTGCACATTCCTGAGTCAGTGTGGAAAAAGCTAGCCATGGATATAGCTGAACCGTTTGAGGGTTTAGAGTCATGCAAGGTGTACATAGTGGTTATTATAGACTAAACGTCCAAGTGGGTGGAGTGGTGTGTCATGGAAGAAAGTGTGACCGCCACCACAATTTTGAAGCTCTTAGAGGCAGTGTTCAGCAGAGAGGGGGGGGGCCTGGTGGAGTTGGTTACTGACAATGGGCACAATTTACCTCTGAAAGCATGCAAAGATTTTTGAAGGGCCATGGTATTGAACAAAAACGCACATCATTATACCATCCCATGGTGAACGGTCTCATCGAGCGCATGAACCGTTTCATGAAGGGGGTGATTCAGTGGGTGGTGGTGAACTCTTTACCCTCGAAAGACATCCTTAAAGGAGTCACTGAATGCTTATACAATGACTACTCATTCCACGACCGAAATTCAGCCATCTGTCATGATGAGGGGCAGAGTGCCATGGCGTAGGCTGAGTCCCTCGTGGCTGATAAGAAAACATTTCAAGATGGTGGATATGGATGAGATTCTTATGAGAGTGAGAGGGAAACAGAAGAAATACAAGGACTGTCATGACCGTGTCAGAGCTACCTGTGAAGTTGTGTTCGAAGAAGGTGATTCGGTCAGGGTCTGGGAGCATCGGAAAGAGATGAAAAGGCTTTCTAAATTCAGGAACCCACAGAGGATTGAGAGAGTAGGAAGAGAGACTGTCGTTCTGGAAGATGGAAAGGTTGGTTCCTTTGATGACATTGTTTGTGCTTCTGCAGGTGTGCCCAGTGTAGATAGTCCACGTGATGGTGGTATGACACCGCTTACTGTGCCTCCGAGGGGGAAGGAACATGCCTCAGAGCAAGCTAGTTGCTCTAGGCTGTCTGCCCGGAAGAGGAACATTCTACCTAACATCAGAGATGACTTTGTGTATTATTGAATTGAACCCCTTTTTTTGGGAACATTCTCCGGGCTCCCTGCTTGGCAGAAGGAGTCCTGTCAATTTCAGAGATGTTTTCTTGTGTTTCCTAACTGTATTCTTTGCTGCAAACATTCCCTTGTTCTTTGTTTTTGTCCTACCTTTCTCCCCCCCTCCTTTCCATTCCCTCCTTGCAACCACTGTTTACAGGGGGAGATGTTATGATATGTTATGCTGGATGTCCCATGCCATTCGAGAACCCTCCAGTTCGAGAACGGCACGGGAGACCGGTTGGAGAGAATCATTGAGTTGAGGCGGACTGCTACCCCGGTGCTCCGGGGGTCTCCTGTGTCCCAATAAACTAAACGTTACCTGCATTCTTGGTCAGCCTGGTGTGTGCATCGATTCATAACAGATGGCGGCTTGACAATGGTCAGCATTGCTGGCGGTTGCGGATCGAGGAACTCGACTGCCTCAAAAATGTTCTTTAAGGTGGACGTTGGTAGATGCTCGTCGAGGCACTTCTCCCAGCTTCTTGAATGGGCTTGTGTCATCCTTTAAGGTGGGTGGCCAAAACTGAAGAGTGTGTTACATGCAGGTGCCTTGTCCTTGGGTGTAGGTTCATCGACCTTCTGGCACTTCCTATCCAGGAAACTTGCTGCAAAGCCTAGCAGGGCACGCTCTGTGCTGGATGGGTACTGGTCCTGGAGCGGCTGGAGGGTCCTTTGAGTTCTGTATCTCCATCTGTTCCCTGGGAGATGTTTAGGGGAGGGATCTTGTTGCCTTCTTTGGGTATCCTGGCCTTCCTTCCCTGGCGGAAGATGTAAGGCAGACTGTACCTTCAGCCAGGGTCCAAGGATGAGTCCTGCTTTCTGCTTCTTGTGAAGCATTCAGATGATCTGCCTAAAGAGGAACTCAACCCTCTTTTATAGCCAAGTGGACCACAGTGATTGGTGTAGGCTAAGCCTACCTTAATGAACCAATCCTGGGGGCCCTACCAACAATCTCCTGTATGCGTGAGGGTTGTATGTCAAATGATCGAATCTAAAGGGTCGAGAGGTCAAATGGTCGACACCAAAAGGTCGACAGGTCAAATGATCGAATTTTTTTTTGTTTGTTTTTTCACATTTTTTTTTTTGGGGGGGTTCCGCCCCCTCCCCCTTTTCTTTTGCTAAAAACCACTGTTTTTCCCTAAACGAAAACCTAAAAAAATATATATAACTAAAAAAAAAATTGATCATTTGACCTGTCGACCAAATTGTGTCGACCTTTTGACTGTCGACCCTTCGTCTGTCGACCATTTGACTAGACAGCATGCGTGAAGTCATAACCAGAGTGCTTTGCAACAGGAAAGGCAAAGGGTTGAAAAAGGAACAAGGTATGACATAAAATGGTTAAATCCTTCTTTCAACAAAAAGAGCTCTGGACTTACTCCCTTGTGACACTAAGTCCCACCCATCTTCCTGTCTGTTGTTTTCAAAGAGACTCTCTGGTTAATGGTTCTCTCTGTGTGGTCCCTGTTAAAGCGTCATGGTCTCCCTTGAAGCTGTGGCCAGTCTCTCTGGCTCCTGCAAAACACATTCTCGTACCTTATGGATGGCCTACTGTACACAACAGTTCCAAACATGACAGTTCACTGCCCTTGATTCTGAGAGGTGGGAGCTGGCTTCAGGTTGACACAGTTGCATTTGAAAGGTTGTTGGGTTGCCTGCCTCCTTTGTTATCCTCTGAAGCCAGGCCCTGTGTGGGGTGGTTTGAAATGCCCCCTGTTGGTATGCTAATCACTGCCAATAGCTGCAGTGCCTAAAAAAAGAGCTGGGCGGATCCATGGAGCCTTTGTCAGTTAATCAGGCCAACCATGGCAGTGGGAAGTTTGGTCCACCCCCTTCCGGGAGATGGCATTGTGTACTCCTCGCTGTCATATTACAACTTAATACGTCATGGACAGACAGTGCCTGCAGGAGTTGTCCAGCCCAAAGTACACCTGTCTATGCTTCGTCATGCTGTGGGCATAAGAGAATGTGTGTGGATCAGTCCTCCCCCATTTTCCTGTGGATGGTCTACCCTTATTCTACTTAATTAAAACATAAAAAAAGCCCAGGTGAGCACACGCCCACCGTGTGGATGGTTGAATTCCTCACAGTCGTATTCTGAGAACCATGAATATCACGCTGAAACATTCTATGTCAAGACTGGAGGCGAGCATTATGCTTCAACTTCTATTTATTTGCTCCCCAGCAGTTTCAACAAAAACATAACAAACCACTGAAAAAGGTCCTCATATCAATTTTCTTTTCTTATAAACTACAAATCCCAATATCTCTGTAGTCCTATCCTGCTCAGTCCAGTTATGACACCGTTCCTGTTCCTGGACTCCTCTTTTACTGCTCTTCAGCAGATAAGTACCATTTTATCTCCTCTCTGGGTGTTACATGGTTAGATCATTGTTGCATGAGTAAAAGGGGGATAAGAGGAATGCATATACATGTGTGTATATATATATATGTATATATATATATATGTATTATATATATATATATAGTTCTAGTATCTAGATTAAACATTTAGAATGTTAGTGACATATTTAAGTGCAGTTATTGTAAAGACTGGAGGGGGGTCTCTGTACTCCTGCCCTCTATATGGCAGAGTAGAAGCACAGAGAACCCCAGCCAAGATTCTCTATTCAGTAAATGTGGGAGAGCAATCAAGGCTTAAGCTCTCAGGAGGTGATGCAGGCCGGTTCTTGATTACAGTGTAGTCCCCAAGCACCCACAAAGGAATTTCCACACACTATGTTAGTGAAAACACAGCTCTTTTTCTATAAATAAGGTTTTGATTATGTACACATACAATAACACACTTTGTGCTCAGGCAATTCTAAAATGATAAATATATACAGTCTGTATGTGGTACCACAATTACTTCTTTGATTCCATTAAAATGCAGCAACTGTAGACAGTTTCAAATAGCATACAAATCAATTAATAAAGTGAACCACCAATGGACATAGGAGGAAAACAAGTGGTTATACAATTGGCAGAATACTGGGCCCCTACCACTAGTCACAGTTCTGTGTGAGGATCCCCCCACCTGGGCAACCTGCAAATAAGATAATAAACAAGCCCAGTCCATATATTGTCTTAGAAGAGTCTTATTTCCTTCTCTAATTGTTCTTCCACACTAATGTACCTGGTATAGCAGAATTCTTCGATGGGTCATTGACAGATCCTTCTTGAGTGACCCCCTTTAAGGTAGGAGCCACGGATCATCGATAGTCCTCGAGGAAGGTGAACCTTGGCGTTGAGAGTCCTCAATGAAAAGGTTTGATGGCGTTGAGGCAGCAGCTTTGGTCCTGGCGGTGCTCATCGACGATCAGTCGTGGACGTCCTGCGAAGACAAGACATGCGGTGCACCTCGACGATGATAGTTTGTTGCCGCAAAGAGTCAATGAAGACCTTTGGCCCACCAAGGGCTTCGGGTCGTCAGTGTCTTTGTGGTCTTCGGGTGGCGGGAAACCCACCAGCAGATTCTCCTCGGTTCGTCAGCGACCTTGACTGTCTCCGGCGGGATAATACGGTCAACGGTGATGAGCAAGGGAATCCTTGATTCAAAGAATTTTTAGGCAAAGGTGGAACGTTGCAGCTCTGGTCGTCAGCAGCACGGCATCAAGCGGTCCCCGCTTCTGAGCAATACGGCTTCAACGGGCTTCCAGCAGTTACAGCAAATCCTCCGAACCCTGGTCGAGGGCAATGAATTTCGATGGTCTCAATATCCGGGTGCTTACTTCGAGATTCCTCGGCGGTCCCCGTCTCCGGTCAACAGTCTTTCAAAGGCTGTCTTCCAGGGCGCTTCAGCAAAGGTTAGCAGTCTGCACGATGTTCCCTCGTAGCTCGGGAAGAGGTCTCCAAGCAAGGTCCTCTCTCGGATCAGTCCTCGACAAACTCGACAGCTTTCGGATCGGGTCGATCTAAATGTAGCAGCAAGTCTTCTTCTTCCAGCTGGGCTTCAAGGATAAGCAGCAAGTTTCAACTTCATCTTCTGAAGGATTTCCATCAGTGAGAGGTCCCCAGATATACTGTTTGGTCTCTCATTCACTCTGCTGGGTCACATTCAGTCAACCAATCATTCAGAAGAGCATTTATGCAGGCAGGCAGCCAATCATGCTCACAGTGCATTCAGGCCATTCACTTCCCTCCAGACACTCAAAACAAGGAATATGTATGGGGACAAGTACCCATCCATTCAGCACTCCACACTGCATTCATACCAGTTTCGGGCAGGGCTGTCTCATTCATTGTGTTACATACCATAAACCAGACACCCATGCTGTGGCACAAGAGGTTAAACCCCTACATGAAAGGCTAGAAACTTTAAGATCAATACTAAGTCAGCCCTGAGAGAGCACCAGAGATGCACACAGCACGCCCACATGACCCTCGAAAACAGGGCCGGAGGGGAGTAATCAGACCTGCAAGAGGAAATCCTCTGCTGACCCCCCGGGTTGACCTTAAAGGGTGGAAGAGAAGACCCCAGAGGCAGTCGACGCCTTTGCCAAACTGAAAGAAGCCTTCATGCAAAGGGCGACAGTGCCAGGCCTCACGACCCCCTCCCCAAGGGAAGAAAATATGGGCAAAGAATACCCAGACTCGGAAGAGGAGCTAGCAGAATGCGATCTATCTTCCCATGAGGAGGAAGAGAAGGCAAAAGAAGAGTGGGCAAGACCCAGCAGGGGTAAGAAAATCCGTAAAGAGAAGCATCTGGACGAAGAGCCTGCAGAGATCATGGATAAGTTTGATCCAGACAGTATCAGGAACCCCAGATCCTCTGATTCGCAGCCCTCCCCCAGAGTAAAACAGTACATGGCCCTGAGACTGATGAAGGCCCTGGACAAGGAGTTGAGGCACTGCTGGCGAGCAGAATGCCCACGGCCGGTCCTCCCAGGAAAGGTGTCGGAGATGCCGGAATTGGACCCTAAGATGCTGACCTTCGTTTCGAAGACCAACAAAGACCTGCAAAAAGGGATAGACAGGTCCTGGAGGAGTTGCCATGAAAAAGAGCTAGATCGATCAGGCCCACTAGCTAAGATAATGGACCTAGCAGAGAGGGCCAGAGATACTGGAGAAGAATTCATTCGCAAAGCCCTGGCGGGCTGGGCTCAGAGGGCAGTCTGCATGTTAGACAACACAAACTGCACTCTCTCCTCGGAAAGGAGGAGAGTCTTGCTACTTAAAATAGATTCCAAATTAAGTGATCTAGCTTTCTACGAAGCGAGGCCGCACAAGGTCTCCTCTTTGGAAAGACATTCGTCAAGGAGATGGGCCAGTTTGTCTGCACCTATACTTCACTAGAGAAAGCTCAAGCGTCAATATGAACATTTTTCCGGGCACAGTTTTTGCCCAGACTGGCCGCTACCTGGTTCGAGCAGCCGGTCGTTTTCAAGGAGGAAGAAGACCCCAGAATCCCAGAGCGCAGTACTGGGAAAAATAGGAGCAAGACTCCCTCTTTACAGCCCGAGGAAGATTCCCAAGAGGGCTCAGAGGAAGAGGTGCCGGCCGAGGCCAGAGCTTTACCCCAGGTGAGAGTCAGGAAATACCCACTGGTGGGGGAGGGGAGAACAGTGATTTTCTGGGACAATTGGCACACGCTTTCCAGCGATACTTGGGTTTTGCAAACCGTCAGGGGTCGCAGCTGGAATTTATCCAGCAGCCCATACAGGCATACTGGCCACACCAGCCGCACCTAGCGCAAGTGGAGCAAGAGAGTCTTGACTGGGAACTGTGCCGACTAGAGAGGAAGGAAGCCATACAGAGGTGCGGGGCATCCCCCAGATTTGTAAGCAATATGTTCTTGGTCGACAGAAAGGAGAAGGTGCGATGAGTCATGAATTTAAAAGAGCTGAATGGCTGGATTGTATACCGCCACTTCAAGATGGAAGGAATACATCAGCTCAGAGACTCCCTAAGAGAGGGACTGGCTAACAAGATTAGACCTGAAGGGCGCCTACCTGACTGTGCCAGTGCAAGATTAATTCAGGACCTTCCTGGCTTGCCACTGGAACAGGCAAATATGGCAATTCAGAACAATGCTCTTCGGGCTAGTCTCAGCGCCTTGGGCTTTCACCAAGATGAGGAGACCAGTAGCAGCAGCAATCCGAGAGAAGGGTATCAGGATGATTAAATACATTGACGGCCTACTGCTCCTAGCAGAGGATCGAGAGACACTGGTATACCAGATGGCATGGGTGCAAGACCTCCTGACGTCGTCAGAATTCCTAGTGAACGTGGAGAAATCAGACACCAAGCCGGCGCAAAGACTGGACTTCCTAGGTTTAGTCCTAGATACCAGAAAAGCAATGCTGGAGTAACAAGCCCGAAAAATAAGAGACATCAAGAGGAAGATCAGGGACTGCTTGAGCAAGCAGACGACATTGACCACAGTGCTAGCGAGGATAGTAGGGATGCTAGCAGCGTTGATTCAAGCTATCTTCCCAGGTCCCCTGTACTATCGTGCGCTTCAGAGACTGAAGATCAATCACTTGCAACAAGGCCTGAAATACCACCAGCAAATACCCTTAGGTTGAGAGTCCATTACAGAACTGGAATGGTGGTTGAAGAATATGGACACCTGGAATGATCGTGCCATTTTCGGAGATCAGCCGGATTTAGTGATTGAATCAGATGCCAGCCGGATAGGCTGGGGGTAAGATGCGGATCTCTAGAGACCGGAGTGAAATGGAGCGAAGAGGAACTCTGCCTGCACATAAACTGTTTGGAACTCCTATTGGGTTCCTTTGCTATAAAGGTGTTCACGAAAGGTAGAGTGAGTTTGTGTGTCCTTCTCAAGATGGACAATATATCAGCGGTCAGGAACAGAAACCACCAAGGGGGAGCAAGGTCCCGTCTGCTAGCAGAACTGGCAAAAGACTTCTGGCATTTCTGCCTTCAGTCAGGGACCTCAGTGACAGCAGAATATCTGCCAGGAGCAATGAACGTGGTGGCCGACTGCAACTCGCGATACCTGACAGACTCCAATGACTGGAAGCTGAGCACAGAAGTGTTTCAGCGTCTGAACCAGCTGTGGGGTCCAGTGCACACAGATCTGTTTGCGTCTCACATCAATGCGCAGACACCCAACTAGTTCAGCTGGAGGCTGGATCCAGGAGCCCAAGGCACGGATACATTTCTCCAGAAGTGGTCAGGAGAACTGCATTACGCGTTTCCTCCCTTTGTGATGATGAGTAGATTACTAGCGAAGGGTCGGAGGGAGAAAGCAGAATTGATTTTGATAGCACCACTGTGGAAGTCACAGGTTTGGTTTCCAACGCTAATGGAGCTGTCGGCAGACCTACCTCGAGTTCTGCCAGACGGAGAATGACTTCTCACGGACCCAGCTGGATCGTCTCATCCTCTGAGAGTGAGAGGGACACTCCTTCTAATAGCATGCAGAATATCAGGAGACGCTGGGCGCTGCCAGGAATTTCGTCTGAAGCTGCAGAGCTCATCGCAGAATCCTGGGCACCATCCACTAGGAGGATCTATGACGCGGCTTGGGCCAAGTGGTCGAACTAGTGTAGAGGGAGAAATGTTCATCCCGTTTTGGCCCCTATAGTAGCTACTGATTTTTCTAGCACACCTGTTGCAAGACAGGAAAGCGTTTCATGCCATCGGAGTGTACAGGTCAGCTATTTCAGCGGGCCACCTACCGATCAAGGGAGTCCCAGCAGGGGAACATCCAGCAGTAGCAAGGCTCATAAGAGGGACGCGATATAAAGCGCTGCCCGAGCCGAGGTAGAATCAAGTATGGGATGTTACAGTGGTGCTGCGCCTACTAGCGAGCTAGCCAGCTGATAGACATCTATCACTAAAGCAACTGTCCAGCAAATTATTTATGCTTTTATGTCTGGTATCTTGCAAGTGAGTTGCAGACGTTAAGGCGCTTGAGATTAACAGGCAGTCTTTCGGCTAAGAAGGGGAGACCTTTTCAGTAGTCGGGAGGACTAAGACGGGAACCACTACAGTACACTATCCATATTTCCCGAGCAATCCCAAATGGTGTGTAGCGAGGTGCATTATGGAATATGAGAGCAGAACAGCGGAGTGCAGGGCAGCCGGTACTACACAGCTGTTAATTGCGCACAGGAGGTCTTTGCAGGCAGTAGCGACAGCCACCATAGCAAGCTGTGTAAGAGAGGTGATGCAGCAAGCATTGATTTAGGCATATATGGGGCACATTCAGTGAGAGGTGCGATGGCGCCCAAAGCGTTCACAGCAGGGGTGTCTCTGCAGGATATTATGCAAGCAGAAGATTGGGCTAGCGATAATACTTTTAAAGAGTTTTATTTCAAGCCAATTGAAGGCTTGGACATGACTGTATTGGGAAAGCTTTGAACTCGCATAATGCTTGCCTCCAGTCTTCACATAGAATGAAGATTACCCTTGCTAGTTGTGCAGGAGGTCTTGATTCTATTAAAGACTAGGGGGGAGCATTAAATTCCCACCCTGTCATGTACTGTCTACACTCTATGCACTAAACTAAGGATACAACGGTTCAAGGACTCCACCATTACATTGTTATTTGTATGATCCTTAGGGGAAGACCAGAAGAATAATTGAGTGTCGAGGATCAGTGGGCACCAAGGCCTGGGAGAAGCCGAATAGCGCAGGTGTGAAGCAGCTACGTTAAGTCTGCAACATGTTGAAATTGTTTGCCCTGTTGGTTGGACAGTGTTATAAGAGGTTTGAGTGATGCAGTTCAGAGCACGTCAAGAAGAGAAGGAGTCCAGGAACAGGAAGGGTGTCATAGCTGGACTGAGCAGGATAGGACTACAGAGACATTGGGATTTGTAATTTATAACAAAAGAAAAGTGATATGAGGACCCTTTTCAATGTTTTCTTATGTTTTTGTTGAAACTGCTGAGGAGCAAATAAATAGAAGTTAAAGCATAATGCTTGCCTCCCAGTCTTTAATAGAATCAAGACTCCCTGCTCAACTAGCAGGGGTAATCTTCATGGTTGCCTGTTAATTCCATGCAATGCCTGAAACTCCCCTTCTATTGAAGAGCATGTGTGTTTTACTGTATAAAAACCCTTTACACCCACTAAGGGGGGTTGCTACGCCGGATCTTGTACAGTTGTTGGTTCTCTGACCTATCCTGTGAAGTCTCTGTATGCTGCCTTTGCTGATTGCCATTAATAACGCTTACCAATCTACCTGAAGAGTCTGTGTGTGATTTCTCCATGACAGTAGGAAGGGGGCAAGAAGACAAGATGGACTTAGATCAAATAATATTAAAGTCCTTAAACTGCGTGCTAGATACAGTTCATCGTAGATAACTTATAAAAGGAATGATTATCATAGTCGGTTATAGTGGGGTTCAATGTAAACATTTTAATTGGCTAGTGGGTAGTACAGGATAATATCAACAAATAATCCTGGCCGGTGAGAAGGGGAAGAAGCAAATGTCCACTTGATTCTCTCTTGCACCTTAGAAGGCAAGGCATCATGCCACATTGAAATAAATGCCAATGAATAATTTTTGGAAAAATACTCATAGCTTACCCCAATTAAATATGCATAAAGGGACATGAATTACATGCAGCACCTTATGCACATCCAGGTAGAATCTGCAAAGTGAAGCACGCATTAATCTTTACTTTTAAGTACCAGCTGTCCACCAGAAAAACAGACCCACTACATCAACTTTCAAGCATTCCGACCTCTTGATTAGTACCAACACTCTCGGCCACTTAGGTTCATTCCTGTGGTGTTGCCAGTATTGAAATCTCTCTCTTTCTGACTTCATGTGCTCCGACAATTAACTGCACCCGGCCACTTCCCTTTCAGAAATTTCAAGATGAACCCCACTGGTGAAAGATGCATAGTACAGACAGAGCTATAAACATCTGGGAACCATATTGTGGAAAAGAAATATGCAAGAAAAAGCCTGCCATGGGCTGGGATATTCTCATAGCACTAGTGGAGCAGGCAGGAATGGCAGTTGTGTGCTTAGTGATTTGTTCCACAGAGCCTCAAAGATGGAATACACCTAGAAATCTAGGCCTATTGCTAACAGGAGCAGCCTAGACCCCGACTGTGACACCCCACCCCAACTCACCCCTAAAATTGTTAATGCATAATCCCAATCTGGAAGGTGGAAGAGAGTCGGAAGCGGCTGTGATTGCAAGTGCTAGCGAGACATAGCGACAGTGCGGCTTGACTCTGTGGTCTCTGCAGGTTCCTTTCTCTAATCCCTAGTTCACAGGAAACGCTGTGCCGAGACGCTGCAGCTCCGAGCTCCGAGTCTCCGTGTCTCTGAGTCTCCGTGAAGTCAGCTGTGAAGTCAGCTGTGAAGCTGTGAGGCGCGGGAGCCGAGACGCTGCAGCTCTGATTAAGCTGCACGTTTGTCGAGTCAGCTGTGTGCGCGGAAGACTCCAAGTAGGTTTCAGGGCGACTGGAAGCCGTGCCGAGCCGAGTCGACTGGGAGCCGAGAGTGAGAGTGAACCAGTGAGTTGCTCAGCAGCGGTGGGTGTTGGACGCAGGTGCTGGGCTAGTGGTCCGTGTCCTGGTCCAGGCCTAGGGCTAGGACCACTGTTGGTCTCGTGGTCCCTGCTGCCGGACTGCCGGACTGCTGTCTGAGTCCTTAGAGGTGGCGTGTTTTTTAGCCCCCTGCCTCTAGCCCCCAGCAGTGCCCCCAACATCCTGCGTTGCCCTAGTGCCTCAGTGCATTAGTGCCCCTGTGATCTCTGCAGCGCTGTGTTTTTTTGGTTCTTTTACTGGGCCCTTTTGCGGGGGTGTTTGCCAGGCTGATCTTTGGCTCTTTGGCTGCCCTCGTCAGTGCGGGGTCCCTGATCCTGCGAGTGTCGCTGTGGTGTTTGGTGGTGTTAGGCTGTGGTGGTCTGTGGTGGACTGCTCTGTAGGTTTCATCCGGCCAGTGTCCGGTGTGCCGCCTCTCCATAGCCATCAGATGAAGCTCTGCTCTGTCTTCTTAGTATAACTAACATATCGTGCTCTCTAGTGCCCCCAAGTGTTTGCGTTTGGTGGTTGGTGGTTTGTTTGCTACCAGCCTTTTTGTTATTCTTTCACTGGGGCAGAGCTGAACATCACCTTTTTCACTCTTTATTTCACTCTTCATTTGTTGTGTGACTAGGGGACTGCGGGCCGTTTTCTGCCTTTGACCCAAGTCTAAAGGAAGAGTAATTTTGTGTCCAGCTAATTACTTCTAATTACTCCCACACAAAAGAGTGAAATGTATGATCTCCGGAGTGCAACTCTACCTACAGTAGCCTGTGGTCTTTTGCAAACTGGCCGGGCTGTAAAGGGGGAGAAACCCCATGCAAGGGGAAGGAAAGGGACAGGGCTTCTTTTTTCAAACCCTACAAATCAGGAGGGGGCATTTTTCTTCCACCCCCCAGTGTTTATCCTTCGGACAATCAGTCCCCAACTGGTTTGGGATTTCAGGATTTATCTGTGCAGATGGGGGAAAACAAGGGTGAATCAACGCCTTTGAATCACCCTATCTGTGCCCTCTTCCAAGACAATTTGGACTTTACTTTGAGGACGACCACCATGAAGAAGGTGATTGCAAACCATCTTGCCCCAACTTTAGAACCATGTCTGTCTAATTCCTCGCCTCCTCTTTTCATTCTTGGGGAGGGCATAGTTCATCCGGAAGCGCTTTTGACTCATCCTCAGGTTGAATTTGAGGACCCGAGAGATGTTGACATGTTGGAGCTGGAAGAGGTGGTTTCGGCTTCCTATATGGGGGTGACCTCGCAACTGGATGTAGAGAGACCCCAAAGGAAGACTCATGACTTATTAAATGCTTCCCTTGCTCATGTGAGGTCTGTTGATGATGTTGAGTACACCTCTGATGAGCTTGTGCCCCCAACTATAACGGCCTTAAATTTTGTACTATCCTCTCTGGTTAAGGTCTTTGAAAATTTGAAAACTGAGGTTTACCAACATACGGGCATATTATACGAGATCACGAAGGATTTGGAAGTAAATGAATTAACTATGGTGGCTCTAAAATCAGCCGTTAATGACTCAATGGATGGATTTTTGAGTGAACTTCATAAAGAAGTAAAGGACCAAGCCCGTAAAATGGATCACTTGACTGATCTTTGTGGGGATTTAAAAAAGGTGTCCGTGATTCTATTAGAAAAAGCTGAGCATTATGACCAACAGAATCAGGTTTGTCCATTAGTTTCCCTTGCCCCCACTTTACCCGAGAGTACTTTGGATGATACTCCTCTCTCTGCCTCATTAATGGAGGAGTTTCTGAGATTAGCTGCACTGGCGGACTCTGATATCCAACTCTTGGCTCCGTTGGGGGGGCTCCCAAATAAATATTTCATCCACTGAGGCAGACTTGGGAGTATAACGTTCCAAGAAACTGAATGGAAAATCTAAAAAGAAAAGAAAAAGAAGGGCGATATTGGTGGATGATACCATCTCTCCTCCCAAGAAACAGTCTAAACGGAAAAAAAGAAGGTTTGCCTCTGACACTAACCAACATCTACGTAAGCTAAAAGATGGGTTAAAGATCCGGGACGAATCCAAAAAGGATTTGGTGCCAAGGTCCCCTGATTTCAAAAAGGGGAAGAAAGTTTCAAATTTGAAAGTCCAAAAAGTGCAGAATTTGTCCGAAAGTGTAGTGCCTGTTGGGAAATCAACTGTGGGAAGTCAAACTGATTCTCTAGAAAAATCTAAGAAAATTGCTCCTATCTTTCTGCTAGCAAAACAGAAAAGGCTTTCGTCTACTCCTTTGGTGAAAATTGCTCCTATCTTCTTGAAAAAATCGGAGAGGACGACCTTAAGTTCGAGTTCTAAGGTCGTGTCAGCTAATGCTGAAAAACCTCAAATTAAGACTACTGATGCAACCAATTGTTTACCAGATTGTTCTGATCTTCATAGGCCGGTTGGTCTTCCACAGAATCTACAGAATGGACTACTGCCTGTTACAGGTCTTGCAATTTCGGATGGCCTCGGAGCTTCTCCAAGGATGGGTAATAATTCCTCAGGACTTCAGAAGTCAGATAATAATTTGTATAAGCTGAATTCGGATTTAAGAATCTTTCTGTCAAGGCATATTCCATCTATAAGAAATGATTCACCCTTAAATCGATCCGCAATTCCTTCAGAAATTAAGTCAATTCCTGCTCTGAAGTATTTCTCATCAAATGATATTGAGGCTGTAAGTTTTCCGTTTAGCCCAGACACGAATACGGCTGCAGTAGTCTTGAAGTCTAGGCTGGGTTTAGACATAATTATGGGTGAAGAGGAGGCCTGGGACCAGAGGGGTTTGAAGCTCTCTCTATCTTGTCCGGTGCCTGTTTCTGGCCACTTGCATCAGGCAGCAAATCTAGAGCAAGTAAGGGGAGCCACATTTAAGGCAGTTTCTGACGTTACTCAATTGAATGTGTGGGATATGCTCCCTGAAGTTATTTCACAAGTATTTCTTAAAATGGGGATGATTCAACCAAAGCTTTAGGGGTAACCCAGATTAATTTTTTATCTTGGAATACTAGAGGTTATGCCTCATTTTCTGAGGAGCCCAGAAAGTCTGATATTTTTGAATCTTCTGATTTAATTCTCTTTCAAGAAACATGGTTAACTTGTAAAATGGATATAGATGGTTTCTCTATTCTACAGCAGTTGGCCGTGGGTTCGGGGCAAGGTTATCCAAGGGGGGGGTGTCTTTTGGTGGCCTCTAGTAATGAAGCTTTTAAATCTTCTGTCATTATTGCAAACGGTTTCCAGGGGATTCTAATAGTGAGACTGTCAAGAAGAAGTCTCTCAGATAGTTCAAATTGGATAGTGGTTAATTTATATTGGAATCATGTTGCCTGTCCGCTATCAGATTTTCTGTATGCTTTGTCTGATGGTTTAGTGGAATGTTCCTTATGATTCCCGGCAGATGACATTCTGATTGCCGGGGATTTTAATTCTCAATGTATCTCTACAGTGGACCCCAGGTCGGGAAAGTGTAAACAGAAGTCCAGTAATTGCAAAATATGGTCAGAGTTTATGAAGGATTGGAACCTTTCTATGCTGAATGGTAACATCAGGGGGGATATCCCAAATTCTGCTACCTGGCATAGGGGTTCCTCCTTCTCTACGATCGATTCTCTTTTTGCATCGAAAAATATTTTTGAGAGTTGTCATAGCTTGAATATTGGGGAAGGTAATAATGATGACCATGCTATGTTGAAGGAGACCCTCTTTTATGAGTGTGCCCTGGAGGTCCCCTGCTATGGTCAAGCGCTGCTCATTAACAATGCTGGGAATGTAATCAGAAAGTTTCCAAAAGGGGGTCAATTACTAAATGAGGTTCTGAGAAACAGGGTGAATGATCTATCGCTTCAGCAATTATCTGAGTTATGCATGCCAGGGCTCTTTATGAATTTTTTTATCTGATTTGACTCCAGTAGTGTCTGTCTCACAGAAACCCCATAAGATTCATAAACATTCTTTCAATGATCAAATCAGTACCCAAAAGTTAGAGATGAGGTCTCAAAGATCTGTCTTAAAGAATTCGGGTTTATGTGTGGAGGTCTATAGGGCAGAAGTAGTTAAGTTAAAGAACAACTATAGGAATTGGCTTCGTGCCCATAAGCATCTGGTGGTACAACAGGATGCTGAGAGAATGCTTTCTGCTCTCTCTCACAGGAATTCTCGTAATTTCTGGTCAATGGTGGGAATGAATGAGGTAGCTCACCATCAGAAACAGGACTCAGTAATTCAGGAGGGGGTGTGGCTGGATCATTTTACCATGGTTTATGATTCTGATGCTCCAGAGTGTGGGAAGAAGACCTTAACATCTAACTGGGATTTAGTCTTTAATGTCTTGGACCTAGAATTACTAATTAAGAAATCTTCAGCCTCTAGAGCATCTGGTCCGAATGGTTTGAGTAATTCAATCCTGAAAAAGGATCCAATCACCTGGGCGAAGGTTCTAAAAATACTCTTTTATAATGTCATTAGACAGAAGAGATTTCCAGATACCTGGAAACATTCCATAGTTATTCCTATCTACAAAAAGGGTGACAGATCTCTGGCCTCTAATTATCGTCCTATCTCTTTGTTAGATGCAGATAGTAAAATCTTTTCGGGCATCATCCTAGGGGAATTGGAAGCCTGGGCTAAAACAAATGGAATTATCCCAAAGCAGCAATCTGGCTTCAGAAAGGGTTTATCTACTTCATTGAATGGGCTTGTTCTAAATTGTTTAGCTGTAAAGTCATTCACCAAGGATGGCCCCACCCTTTTTGGAGCCTGGATTGACCTTTCCCAGGCTTTTGACTTGGTCGATAGGAATTTACTTTGGAAAAAACTTGATGCTTGGGGAATTCCTCCGGGTTTACTTTCTATATTGAGAGAGCTGCACACTAACAACTATATGCGGGTCAGATTAGGTAGATCGGGTTTACTTTCTAATCCAATTAGGATAACTAGAGGGGTTCGACAAGGCTGTTTACTTGCTTCTTTGCTTTTTATTCTCTTTATGGCAGATCTAACTAATTGGTTGCATGATATTGGTTTAATATCTCCATATATCGGCCACACTAAAATAAATTGGTTAGCTTATGCAGATGACATAGTAGTCCTGGATTACTCTCAAGTGGGGCTACAACGTCTGCTTACCGCCTTAGAATCCTATGCAAGGAGCAATAAATTTGATATTAACCCTTCAAAATCTAAGATCCTACTATTCAAGAGGCCAAACAAAATAGTTAAGAACTTTGCCTGGAAGTTAGATCAGTGTCCGGTAAAGGCCGTTTCAGAATTAACATATCTGGGAGCCGTATTAAGATCTTTTCCTACAAAGAGTAATCTAATGTCATCTATTGATCTAAAAGTAGTGAAATTGTGTGCTCAGATGAAAAAAATTAACTCTAAGTTCGGCAAATTTTCAATTTCCCCCCTTATAAGATTCTACATAGGGAAGGTAGTTCCCATAATTCTTTATGGATTGGATTATAGCATTATAGCTTTGGAGATAGATTGGGATGTAATAGAGTCTAGGATCTGGAAAAGTACTTTAGGTCTGCCAGTTTGTGTTCCAATTGTTAGTTTGCGCTATGAACTAGGTCTTTCATCACTTAGATCATGGCTAGAATGGAAGTGGATGACTCTGTACAGACTAATCTTAGATCCTCCAAAGAATTCCTTATTTGAGGAAACTGCTATTGAGTACCAACTAGGAAACAATGTTTTCCTGTGTAAACTGGGGAAAAAATGTTTGGAACTCTTGTCTGGCTGCGACTGTGATGCAGAACTCCTTTTACAGAACCCTTTGAAAGTGAAAGAAAAAATGAAATTGACTGATTGGATAAGAACCACTGAAGATATGCGAAAAATGAAAATATCAGCTTCCCTGTCAGTATTAGATAAACGCCTTTCAACCGTGCCAGCTTATTTAAAGAAGTCCCCAAATCCACGGTTTAGGTCTACTTTTTTGAGGTTTCGTCTAAATTTAATTCCTAATTTAGAGTTACTAGCTATTAGAGATAAGGAAGGAGCGATTGTACCGATTTGTGATAGGTGCCCTAGTAGTGATCTCCAGACTACCAAGCATTTGCTATCTAGTTGCTCTGGGACCTGGAGCCTTAGGGCTGGTCATTTTAATAGATTTGTTCATGATAAGTCTTATATTAATTCCGAGGAGTTTTGGGCAATACTATCTTCTGGGAATGAGTCGGCTTTATCAATTGAGGTTGTAAGGTGCTTAAGGGAACTGAAGTTAGTTTTAGACTGAATTGTTAATAGTGATTTGTATTCCTGTGTTTTTTCTTTTTTTTGCTTTTTATTCAAGAAGCTTCTGTTGTTTTTAGAATATGTAAATTTCTGTTAGTTTGTGTATTGTTATTTTTTGTTGAAATGTGTTAAAAGTCAAATTGGCTATTGCACAATAAATAATAGAAAAAAAAATAAAAAAAAAATAATGCATAATCCTGCCTGGACCAGAGAAGCATTGAAAGGAAGATGTGGACTAAGGTTGCAGTGGCATTGCCAGGTTTAATTTTACTTAGCATATTAATGCTGAACACAGAACCCCTTTTGGCAACACAGTCTATCCCACCTCCCATCCAATGCCCCTCCCCTCTGTTCCCTAATTGCTATGGACATATTGGTTGACAATCATTGCCAGAAGGTCCAACCACTCGGGGGTCTTGAAATTCTGATATTGAATCTCTTTCTTTTCTCAAGTATAGTCGTAATTTCACTGAAATGACATGGGTAGTGGAAGTGACATCACACATCCCTTGCACTCTGATGACATCACATGAAGTGATTTAATTTGATCCCACCCAGAAGTGATATCACGGGAAGCAATGGAATATGACCTTTCACCCCTTGACAAAACAGGAAGTGGCATCAGATACCATTGTTCCTAAGTACACTACGAAAAATATGGTTACGATATCACTAAAATGTGATATACATTTCATGCAAGAATGGATCACCATAAGTATCGTTAATATCAGTGTGCATAGGCTCATATTGCCAAATTGCTCTGAATGCACGCAGATAGTGTGTTGGTACTCATTTATCGACCTCAGGAGGATAAAAGGCTGAGTTGAGGAGTTTAAGAACAGACTTAATCAGTGACTTACCCCCTGAAGTGTGCCTGAAATAAACCTTTAATGAATCTAGCAATTATTGTATAGAATTCCAGAAAGACAAAATATTTATTCCTATTATTTCTTATTTAGGGTCACTGCTCAAAGTCTTACACTTGCGGAACCCCTGTTTTTTTTTTGTTTTTTTAAGAGGCCTTAACAAGAAAGCCAGCCACTCTGGAAACAAAGAGCCACATGGGGCTGGCTATAGCCCAGGATCTTAAATTTAAAAAAAAAAAACTTGGGGACCCCCAAATGACGTACCTGAAACAGGCAAATATTACTTAATATAATTTAGATTGAACCCAAAGTACAGTTTGCTTTTAAAACAAGTGACACATTGACATGTACAGTGCTTCATACCTGGGGGGTCTCTGCACACTGGAAAGAACTTGCAGTTTTGAAAACACAGATTAATAAAAATGCATGTGGCAAATAGCACCCTGTTTCCTTTTCACCTAAAAGCAATGCAAAATCGTTCTGCTATCAGGGTCCATTACTCTCAGGAGAGAGTGCATATTGTTGAATGGAAATTACACTTGTTTTACTTTGCAAATAATTTCTCCCTCCAGCACCAAAAACCCAGGCATCAGTGAAATGCAGCACCGCTCTGTTTAAAGGCCAGATCTAGGGAGTGAGGATAGATTAGTAATTTCATTTGGGGCCAAGGGCACCCCTTTGTTTAAATACAATGTGTAAGGAGTGGTGACAACTGGGAATTTCGTTTTTGTGGCAAAACAACTTTTAGTTTAAATACAATGGTTAAGGAGTGGTGACAATTGGGAATTTCTTTTTGTAACCAGCACCTTTCTGTTTTAAAGGCAAGGTTTGGGAAGGATATGAGTTGGGAATTTCGTTTTAGGATAAATATACCTTTTGTTTAAAAACAAGTTTTGCGAATGGACAGAAATAAACATTTTTTGTGGCAAGTACCTTTTTGTTATAAAGGATTCTGGGGTTGACATTGAAAATAATGGCACACAATTACATTACGTGACTATAACACTATTCCCACAAGGAGAGAGGGTAGAAGTTTTAAACTCTTCCAAGCTCCCCCTGTGTCAATCTATTTGGGAGTTAATTTTATTAATATACAGCCAAATGTGCTAAGGCTCTACTTAATTTGCCCCCACCATGAAGGGAAGATATTAAGGCAGGTAGAGCCCCCACACTTGGTCTCAAATTGATCAATTCTACTTACATTGCACCTCTGTTTTAGGATGCTCAGGGAAGACAGCCAGGCTCCTCTTTGGACAGCACATAGTCTGGCCCCTCCAGTCGGAGATCGTCACCAGCTTTCATCCCTCATCTGGCTCTCTTTAAGGATCAGGGCCTAGTCAGCTGTTGGCTTCCCCAATTTCTCTCTCTCAGGAAGAATTTAAGGCATCTCAATGTTAAGGCCTCTCCACCAAAGATGGTTTTAGGCAGCTGTCTCAGGATTCACTCCAAGATGTTTTGCTACTCTCCTTTTTCTCCTTCTCTCCCTTTCCTTCTGTGTTCTCTGTCTCCATAGAGTAAGTACTTTTTAATGTTAAGTCCCTCCCACAAAATATTAAGATCAGGAGGTATCAACTTATTAGCCTCGAATTTCCATTGGACCTCTGCAGTTCTCTCCCCTTCCACTGTTCCACCCCTGTCTGCCTATAGGCCCCCAGAGTTCCATGATTGAAGTGAAGTGGAGAGGTACACACCATCTCTCATTCAATTTTTTTTTAGCTGTCAGCCTTTCCCCTCAAAAAGTCCCTACATATGATATGATATGACATTTATAACGCGCCTATAGACAAGTGTTTCAAGGCGCGACGCAGCAAGGGAGGGGGTACAGAGGGAAGACAGACAACGATCCGACTAGGCCAGGTGTCATTTGGATCGCAGGATGGCAAACATGGCAAATGTTTGTAAATACTGATAAATGCCATAATATATAAATATTAATATTCCCATCCTCATGATAAATTGGTAGAGGTTACTTTAATGTTTGCATGCTATTGCACCGGCGTGCTATGGTTTTTCGCCCTTTATTCGAAAACTAACATAGTGGCAATATGAAACTTCTTAATCACATAACTAATTTGACAAACCTTTATCTCCCCAACCTTCAGATTCAGTAATTTCTGGGGAAGCTATAACACCTTTTGGATATTCACAGGGTTATAAAAAATGAAATCCAGATACAAATAACATCAGCACCATTCCATTGACAACAGTTTTCATATGGGATCTATCCCAAGTCTGTAAGTATCACGCTATCAAAGTTATGGAATAGAATTACATTTGTAATGATATGATATATTATTTATAACTTGCTTAATACCCAGAGGTTTCTAAGCACTTGCTCTGTGTCGTCTTGCTTCCAAGGCGAGCATGTTGCCCCTGAACTATCCTCCTGAGACTGCAAGTCAATGACCATATATTTAACATGGATAAACCGTAGTCTCACTTCTCATTTACTTGAAACCACCTGGCTCTCTGCATCTGCACTCTTTGGGGTTGAATGTTGATTTAAGGCTGGGGTAAAATCCATTAGCGTTTTGTTCTTTGCAAATTGATGGGGTGGGGAGATTCTTATCCAGCAGCAAACGGTCCACCTCTGTCCTCTGACATCATGAAGCCTTGCTGGCCTCAGCCATTATTTCCTTGTATTCTTGAGTTGACAACAATTCATGCGCAAGTGTATTTTTTGTAAACATTTTCACTCACCCAGGGCTGGGTCTGTGTTGATCTGGCTGTCTAGCAACTCAGCATGCAGGAGCATCAGAGAGATATTCCTTCCAGATAAGGAGCCCACCAGATCTGCCATGGGGGAAGGCACTTGCGAATTCGACCCAACAACTTTAAGCATTTGTCTGTCTTGGGCTCAAAAGAGATTCACATGTTGCATTTGAAAGAAAACACACTTTTAAATCCGGGGCATATATTTTCCCTGTGAAGCCTTATATTCCTGCATCTTGCTACCATTGTTCATTTTGGCAACAGAACACTTTTCTCAATGTGTACATTTACAGGTGCAAAATACACACACTTCTGTCTCTTGATTTGCACAAAGCATTTGTTTTTCACTGGGGAACTGAAAGGGAAGCACTGATGTTCCTTTTGGACATTCACCATGGGCATTTCTATTTTAAATGATGTCAGTTTCTGTGTTGACAAGTAGATGCCATTTTCAGCAAGACACATACATTTCATGATACATTGTTCATTGTGTCATTTTAGCAAGACACATATTTTCACTCAAATATTTTGCCAGGCCCTTTTGCCGTGTCTAGGATTTCAGCTTGTCATGTATATTTCTGTGTGTCTTTTCCCATTAGACCAATGTATTTCCCAATAAGGCTGGCCTTTCCCTTTGTCATGCTGGGGCTATCATTAAACTCCACATTCTGCATTTGCTATTTATGGTCATTAGCGAGACGGCTTGGATACCTTATACCAGGACCAGGAGCATTAGAGTCCCGGTCTATAAACAGGGACCTCATAATGACCCTAAAGCTATGATGCCCCGGCCAAAATGTTTGCAATGTTACGGCTAGGTGAATTGGCCACTTTGGTAGAGCAGAGCAACTTCTACTCTTGAATCAAACAGTCTACCGCAAAACTTATGCTACAGTTGATGGTATAGTGTCTTTGATCACATTGATTGAGGGGGCCTGGGAACGGCGTGAACAAGCCACATTTATGTACCTTTTGCAGATTTCAGCTTGGCTTTCGACACAGTGGACCACAATAAATTGTAGGTGAAACTGTATCAATGGTGCTCCCAGGGCCTACTCAATATTATTAGCACGCTGTAGCGCAACACCACAGTAAGGTTAAGACTGAACAGGGGGGGGCATTTACATTTTCAATAAAGAGTTGCAAGGGACTGAAACAAGGCTGTATACTTGACCCTTTATTGTGTAATCTTTACATGGCGTATCTGGCTCTTTCCCCGTGATCTGCAACAGTCCCTACCACTTACATTAGGTAAGATTAATGTCTCATGGCTAGGCTGTGCAGGCGATCTGCTCATTAATCTGACCCCTAGGGGATTACAGCCGTTATTAAATGTTCTACAGTCATATGCTGAGGAACATTAACTGAAGATGAATATATCAAAAGACCATGGCCTTTATAGCTGGCATGAGAAAGGAGACTAGGAAATACCTGCAGATAGTTCAGGGCTCCGTACTGGAGAGGGTCACCGAATATAATAAAATTGGAATAACCATAGCTCATAGATTTTGCCGGAGAACTCACCCTGAGAAAACTGAACAAGAAGTGAAGCAGCTGTTGAGGGCGCTTTAAAGAGATTCTCCATACAACTCACAGGATTCTCCTTGTCTGCTCTAATAACAGTATACAAGATGAAGTGTCCCCAAAATGATCTATGGGAGTCTTACACGGGTGCGAAACAAAGAGAGGAAGTTGATCAGATTACAGATCCAATGTATGAAATCTCTGATAAACCTCCCTATGAGAACCCTTGTAGAATAATGACTGTGTGAACTAAATATTCTTTCAGTCTAAAGGCTATTAGTTATGCAGCAGGCTTTGTATTACTGGAAACTAGTTAGGGCTACAGGAATTTCCTTCTTACCTTATTGTTAACAGAAATACAGATATAACTCGTCAAACTGCCACAGGCCAATATACAAGAAACAAATTAGGACTCACTTGCCTGAGCTAGCTAGTACACAAACCTGGGTAATCTTGGCAGCCAATGCATCTAGTAGATATTTTATAGATGGGTCTGTTACACCTCCTAAGCCTAGACGTTATTTATAGGAATTCCCTAATTCCTTCGTGGGCGCTGATTACTTGAGAATACCATTTAATCTAATGGGTACCTTGGATAGTCTTGGTCCGAGACTGAACCTGACAAGGGTGAAACACACATGCAGACTGTGATTCTGGGGAAATACAGACTGCCAAAAATCTGCTTTGTGCGTGTAAAATTCTAAATGAAAGCAGACATAGGGCCTCATCACGAGTCTGGCAGTAAGCGGGTGCTATTTCCACTGAGCGGAAATAGCTCTACCACCAGAACCCATGGCGCAAATGGCACGCATCACAAGTATGCAAGCATGCGCACGCGGCCCCGGCAGTAACGCAAATTGCACTCGGTGGAAACCGCACCGGAAAGCGGTTTACTGCCCAAAAAGCGAATGTAATTAGCGCTACCGCCACAACCGCTATTAGCAGTGGCGCTATTAGCACTGGCAGGAAACACATCACTGCCGGAATGGGAAGCACTTGGGCTGCCATTTTGGAAATCAAAATCCATAGAAAATCAGAGCCCCCAACAGCCATCCACAGTCTGCAAGCAGCAGAAATGTCTCAGGAGAGGGTCAGGGGAAAGGCAGCTCAAGATCGGCTGCGAAAGCCAAAATGTATAGACGGTGAGCTTGGTGTGGTGGTCGATGAGGTTGTGGCCCACCATGATGAGCTCTATGGCGCAAGACAGCACAAGACCTCCTCCCAGCGCTGCACCCAAATCTGGCAATCAGTGAGCTGGAAGGTTTCTGCAGTCGGCTGTGGTCCCCGCGATAGGGAAGAATGCAGGAAAAGATTAAATGATCTGCGTGTCCGGGTCCAGGGACTGCTGTCCCAGTACAGGCAGCACACCATGGCCACAGGGGGGGGGGGGCACTGGCGGAACTACCACTCACGCTGTGGGAGGAAAAGTGCAGGTGCTCGACGTGGAGGGAGTCAAGGGTATTAGAGGTGCAGAGGTGGGCGCCATCAGCCAGGAGGCAGAAGGTGAGTTAACCACCCCCCCACATTTGCATGCAACATCAGCAGCCTAGCACAGTATCCTCAGTGGGATTTTCCATGAGCCGGGCATTGCGACTGTGGGCAGAGTGTGGGAGCCACTACAGGCACCTACCGCAGCACACATGTGCCAGTGCATCAAGGACACCTCTGTCAGTCAGAGCAATGGCGATGGCAGCCAAGGGACCCATTTCAGCACCATGCACCACACACCCATGGCGTCAGCACAGCAGTGACCCATGGGGACCTGACAATGACAAGTACCATGCCAACCCCCCATCACGTGTGTTGTCAACGTCGAGGCATCAGGATCAGATGCATGCAAGCCAAACAACAGCTAGTCCAGCAAGGTATCCGCCCACGGCCAAATGATAACCCCCCATTTGGTCCCCTTCCTGCACCTGTTTTCATCATTCCCACTCCAATAGCAAACGCAACCAGACCAGGCACGTGCCTCAGTCCAACAGCCTGGCGCCAGACACATCACCATGTATTTACCATTGTGCATGTCAATACACGTGGGAGAATATGTCCTAACGCCATCCCCTATGTCCCCTACAGGCACACAAGCCTCACCAGAGGACTCGGAGAATGAGGATGTAGCTGACCCAAATAGAAGTGTGCCCTCCCGCACCACCACCACCACTACCACCCCGCAAAGGGGCCGACATGAGACCCATAGGCACAAGACCCATCCCACCACACCCCACCACAGCAGGGGCATGCCGTCCCCCCAATCCCAGCCCATCAAGAGGACACCAGTTGCCCCAGAATCAACTCTGCCACAGCTTACACCACCACAGAGGACACACCACTGCGACAATGCCACTGGAGGAACAAGAGGACAGCACCAGTGATGGTGACCAAGTGCCAGTGCCCCGAACCGCAGGCCACAGTCTGCACAGGCATACCACCTCCACACGTGAGAGCCCACCACGTGTCAGACAGTGTAGCCAGAGCCCCAAGATCCCACTACGCTGCCGGCACAACACACCCCCGAACTCGACACAGACACCCCCATCCGGGCAACATACCCCCTCACCATTGTAGCCAAATGCCACATTGGGCATGGCCATGCAGAGGCTGGATGACATGGAAGCAAGGCAAAGGCAGATGGAGGCCATCACCAATGTACACTCTGACCACATGCAGGCTATCCGTGATTCAATCCAAGGTGCTAAAAGGAGGATGTCACATGACAATGCCAGGACACAGAGTGTTGTCACTGCATGCACAGCATCACTGAAGATGTTTGGCCAAATGCTGCAAGAGATATGTGAGGGTGTCTCAGCCATTGCTGAGCAAATCCGGGAAAGCAATTCCCTTCAATGGTAACAGCTGCGAGGGGAGGGGGCGTTCCTTCCACCTCAACCATGCCAACGGAGTAGTCGTGCCAGAGCACCCCTAGGCGGCGGTGCCTGCGCCATCTGTGTGAATGTTCACCGGATGATGGTAGTCGGGAGAAGAGGACAAGGCCATCGTAGATGGCATGACTAGTGTTGGCCTGAGTGGCCATGCTATGGGAACGCTGGAGGGTGGGGGAAAGAGGGATTGTGTGCTGGGGTGTTGGTGGAGGGCGGGCGGGGACTGTGTGCTGGGGTGTTGATGGAGGCCAGGGGGAGAGGGGATTGTGTTCTGGGGTGTTGGTGGAGTGTGGGGGAGGTGGGGTTGTTGATCAAACAAGTTACATAAAAATCTGTTGAACTTCAACTATGCGAGGACATTCATGTTTGTATTCTTAGGCACTTTATTCATGCTGTGATGGTAGTGGACTGAGTCAGATCATTATACTAGAAGTAATTGTCTATTAGTGCCTGCCGGGCATGTCTCTCTTCCCTCACGTCATTCCTGTGATTGTCTGCTCTGGCTCCTGCATATGCTCATCGTCTGTATCTTCCTCTGGGTGTGGCCTGTCTGGCACCTTGGAGTAGTGGCACATTCCTCCTCAATCGTGCCTTGAGGAATCATGCCTTGAGAAGTCCAAAGGTGCGCTTGATGCATAAGTGGGTATGGCTGTGGGCATGGTTGTAGGCAGTCTTTGTGCGGTTTGCGTGGGGAATGCACAGCGGAAATCAGCCACGTCAGCTGCAGATGGCCAGGGTCACCTGCATGGTGTGGAATACAGACATCAGTCAATTGTCTCATGTATGGGTCTGCTGTTTCAATGTATCTGGGCATTGTTAGCTACGATGTGTACATCCAGCCCATGCAATGTGTATGTGTGATTGGTGTGCAGCTTTCCTTAATAATGCCATGCATTACTTGTCCTGTACATGCCCCCTGTATCAATGTCCCAGGTGACTGCACATGGGCAGACGGCTGTGGCATGGGAGGGCATGCTCTGTGGTGCTGCCTGGATCAGTGCAGTGCCACATTCAAGATGCATTGTGGTTCATGTGGGCTGATACGTCATTGTGATGACAGCGGTTTGTGCCCATCAGCATGTGTGTGTACGGGTGTGTCCAACGTGTGCATGCTCCCTTGGATGCCCCCCTCATTGGTGCAGGTGCTGCCTAGGTGCTGACAGTGCATACTCTTGACATGCAATGCTTCCTTTCAGTGTTACTATCCCCCCTTTTTTGTTTTGAGCTACTCTGCATATGTGGCAGGGTTTGTACTCCATTGTCCTCTGTGCCACTGCATGTATCTTGGCAGTGTGCTGTTGCACAGGACCATGGAGTTGTGAGTGGAACCTTGGTATCGGTCATAGACGTGGGTAATGATGAGGTCAGGGCCACAGGTCACCTGCACATTGAGGGAGTGTCAGTGCTTCTGGTTCCTGTATACGGCCTCATGGGCCTGAGGCACCACCAACACAGCATGGGTGCCGTCGGTGGCTGCTATCACATTGGGCAATTGTGCGGAGGCATAAAACCGTGCCTTAGTGTCGTTGACCTGGGACTGGGTGGTGGGCAGTGCAATGTGTTGGTTGACACGGCACAAGAGGGCATCCAGCACCTGGCCCTGCTGAATGTTGACTGTGCCATGCCATGCATCATGGCCACAGAGTGCTGGAGGGTGCCGGTACCCAGTGGGGGCACAGCTGTGCGGATAGTGATCCTGCTCCTGCTCCCGATGTCATCCTGGATTGTGGCCAGCAGCTTGGTGAGCGTCTCCCTGTTCAGGCGGTACTCAGTAACCAACTGGGTGTCGCTGAGAGCCCAAGGTGAAGGCCTGGCCATGGGGATGGGTGCTCGCCTTGCTGGTGCTGTTCTCCAGCTCCTCCTCTGCCTCATTCCCCTACCACCCTGTACCTCCTGTGCCCTGGCCTGGTTGGCCTGCAACTCAAACTCCAGCCACAGCATGAGCAGCTGCCTGTTCCAGCCTATAGCACTGATTGGAAACATGGTGTTGGAATCAGTGTTTGGGGACTCGGTGTGTTTTATATAGCCTTCTGGTGAGCATTGGGGCTTGATTCCTGGCACCTGGGTTGATTTACCTCCATCTGTAGGCAGCTCTCGGCTGTATTAGCGCCAACTTTCAGCGATAATACCGCTGTACATGTACTTGGGATACGGCTGTAGTTGCGCTTTGTGTTGTTGGCGCTATTAACGCTGGCTGTATTTGCGCCAGCTATAATAGCATTGGCTGTAATAGTGCCGGTTCCTTTTGGCTCCGGCTGTATTTGTGCGACTCGTAATCTGGTAGAGCAGTATTGGCAGCGATAATACCGTAACTGCCAGATTTAAGGGTTACTGCCCAACACGTGATGAGGCCCATAGAACCTTGCTAGCAGCATGTGTAAACAACCACAGGTATCAAGTAACAGATTATTTGTGGAGAGAAAACGTGGAGGGCAATAACATCCCGCTAATTTACCATTTAACAAATGTAATGAACAATACTCAAGAGTGCCTGGACATGCCAAGCCCGACAGAAACTGGATACAACACAATTGAGGTCCAGTTCTGCTCATTGATCTATCACAATGAAATCTGTGTATTGTAGGAGTTATTTAATATGTCAAAGAATGTATGGGCTGGGGCTGGGAAGGCATTTGGATAACATGAATCATGTTTGGTGACATTGAGGGTTTAAATTGGATATAAGGGAGTGTACTAGATGTTTTATATGTTGGAAATGGTATGTTTTGTATGTTATTTGTGTAGCATTACATATTGCATTTTTATAAAAAGCCAATTGTGTGGCTGAATTATAATTTAAAAAAGAAAGAAACCCTGCTCCTCTAACATCAGGTAAGATACCTCATATATGGCCTTCACCCCTCTCTCCCAACAGCACATCTGCACCATCACCACTCATCGCTTTTTACCAGCAACATCGTGGACACTGCATCGCAGCAATCTCACTCATGTCACCATAAACCCCATCATCACTCCATCATCCACAACTGCAAGAAAACTGATGCTCACCAATGTTTGCTCAGCAACCAACCATGCAACATACATCAACAACCTTATCACCACACATGAATTGGACGCCATCTTCATAACCAAGAACTGGATGACATCCACCTCAACCCACATCCTTGATGGCCTCATCCTCAACGGCTAAAGAATTATAACACAAGACCGTCCAAACAAAATCAGGGGAGGCCTTGCGATCATTCACAAGGCATCATGGCCGAAAACCTTTCCTGCCATTTCCCGCTCTCCCCAATGGCCACAGTCACTTTTCACCTCATCTACAACCCCCCAAGCTTAACACCTCCTTCATCGAAAACTTAATGGATTTGGTCACCACCATGTCTCTCACGCATGCCAAAAATATCTTCCTCTGCGACTTCAGCATCTCTTCCATCCCAGCAACCAAGAAAATGAAAGATTTCCACTGCCCACTCTGATGAATCAGAGATGATTTGCCCAGAAAACCTGTCCTGGGACCCTTCTCATGTGACCTGGGAAAGGCAGACGCTTCCTGATCCTGACCCTTGGGGTGGCTTTCTGCAGGAGAATCACATGGGGGGTGGAGCAGGTCAGGAAGAATGGGAAAACCCCTTTTGTAACTTCCCCAGAGACCCTACCATCCTAATTGTAAAATAGAATGTTTATGTTTATGGATTTGTGATGCGCACCCTGTACCATAAGGCTTAAGGGTGCAAACAGAGAACAATTGTTTATACATTTGCAGTCTCAAATACAATTGATAGCGAATTGGTCTTTGGTTGACAATGTTTTTATTTTGATAAAGGTAATTTGGGTGCTGCTTGGTGGTGACTAGTAACACTCAGACTGCCGAGTGTGTCACAATTTATGAAGAACAGAATTTTCAAGACACCTTCGAGCGCACCTGAAGTTAACGCTAACTATAGGTTAAATGATGTTCCAAAAATCATGTTTGTTGTATCATGAGGCTTTTTTATTCCAAAAATGATCCTCCAAAAATTGTGAATAGTAGTGCCCTCTACATGTGTTTCACCAAATCTATTGGCTCATCAGGAGGGATTTATAACAGAAAATTCAATTCAAATTCATTGATTAGATATAAACATGCCTAATGATTTAATATTTGCATTCATCTAGAGAGCTTGGTCCATGTTTAGATTCCAAATTAGTTTGAAATTGGAGTGGTCTTGGTAACATGTGTGTTTGGGCTTTCCCCTGTGCTGTTTTACCCCAATAGGAGTTTCTTTAAAGTCTTTCGATTGAGACTTGAGAGCTTCTGAAAATCGTCTTCTTTCCTTGTTGTTACAAACATGACAGAAAAAAAATAAACCTAAAAGACCTGGTGGCTAACAGAATAACCCCCGATATGACAGAGAAATGCCTGGGAGTCTAATGGAAAAATAGGGTCTTCTTTTATTTTTAGAAGATTTCTATAGATTCAATAGTTCAGATATCAGGCGGCAGGGCATTCCAGGCTGCCGGAGCTGCTATATGAAACGCACCAAATACAAGTTTTAGCTAGCTTGCATCGAGGAGTAGTTAGCAAGTTTGTGTTTTTAGATCTTAGCGATCTGGTGTGGTGTTTCCTTTCAATTACTTCTATTAAGAAAGATGGCATTTGCCCTTTCAGGCACTTATAGGTGATAAGAATCAACCTAAACCGCACTCTTGCTTGTACTGGCAGCCAGTGTAGGCTCTGTCTTGCATCTGAGATCTGGTCCTTGCGTACGATTCCTTTCACTGCTCTTACCGGTCTGTTCTGAATAATCTGGAGCCAGGGAAGGTCAGTTTGTGCAATACCTAAAGGGAGGCAGCAACGGTAATCCAATTTGGAGCCAATAATAGTTCTAGCTAAGGTCTCTGCATTCTTCTCCGATATAAATGGGCAGAGATGCTTAAGCAACTTGATGAAATAAGACGAGGAAGAGACCAAGCTATTTATCTGAGCCTTCATGGTCAGGTTTTTGTCCAGATAAATACCTATGGTCTTAACTTTCGACTTGACCTCTATTAAACAGTTATCTATACTAAACTCCTTATATGATGGATCAGGTTTCGCCAATCTTGTGTTGGTACTAACCAGCATGAGCTCGGCTTTTGGACAATTCAGGGCCATACCATTCAGAACCATCCATCTCTGAATGGCTTGGTATACTCTATTGATGTTCAATTCATCTTTGTTATATAGGCCAGTGATGGGGATGACACATTTAGTGTCATCTGCATAATTAACGAAGAAGATCCATTCTTGTTTCCAACATGTGAAACAACGGAATCATGAAGACATTGTTAAATCAAGGAGACTCACATGCTCCTTGAGAGACTCCTGAAAAGCAAGGGAATAGGTTTAACTTTTGCTGTCTCACTTGCTACCCTCATCAGTCTTCAACGCAAAAATGAATCAACCCATTGGGTGGCTTAGGCTGAGAAGTGTGCATAGTGTGTTAACCTGGTGTAAAAGATGATCCACCAGGTAAAATGCCACCGAGAAATGGGTAGGAAGTTAAACATATGAGGCTTATTATCCTTAATGGGTGACAGAGAGGGGGGGGCATCAGGAGTCCTTATATTCATGAGGATTTTTTCTCTTTGATGGAACTTTTTATCTTATCTAATGTATTGCCCATGGCATCCTGGATGCTTGTACACCATATTTCGTCCTTAAAGATAGAATCTTGGATCGGGCCATTAGGATGTTCTTGCTCTTTCAATATTTTAAAGAGCTTTTTACTGTTAGAAGTTGCACTAGCAATTCTGAGAAGCTGTGGGAAAAGAGGATTTCAACATTGTGTTCTTCAAGTGCCACAATGCCCAAAGTACTGGGACGAAGATGAGGGCTGCAGAGGCATGAGACTGCAAGTTGCTGCCTAATAGTGTTAATGGCCCACACATGAGGGAGACTGGGAGTCATAAAAGGCCCCCTCAGCGCCAGGACATAGAGAGCAGAGCAGTAGTACGAGGTGGAGTGATTGCTGTAACTCCAAGTTGCAACAGAAGCTATAGGAGATTAGAGACGCCGGGCCCACCGTCATGTGCCGACAGATGCTGGTCCTAACAATGTCATTTCTTTCAGAGACCTTGATTGCAAAGTTCACGCAGCAAGAAGAAATGGGTTTGGAATCCTTCCCACTGAAGACCGTAGCTGCAGAGGTTATGCGGCGGGAAGCATGAAGTTTAAAAGCTTTACTATAGTAAGTCACGTTTCGGTGGCAGGCGAGCACTAGTAAGCCTTTGGAGCGAGGAGCGCTCCTTTTCTGACTGATGTGGGCTGCGGCAAACAGAGAGAAGCAGGTTGCTGGGCCACACAGACCAGTAGACGCAGAAGGCCCAGAGGCAGCTGAGTGAGTGGACGCGCATGCCAGACCCGGTGAGTTCACTAGTGTATTGTCGCTCCGGAGCACTCCATGATCGCCTGCTGCCCATGTGTGGGTGCATCAAATACAGAACTGATATAAGGCAACAGAAATGGCAAAACGTTGAACACTGAACTAATGTAAAGCAGAATAATAATACTTTTGGAAACCAAGCTGATGCAAAGAGGAGATAGTGGCAGAATAAGAACTTGACAAACAGAAAAGAAAGGTGTTATTGTATTTACATGGGTCAGAATAATTGCCAGCAACAAGAAAGGGCAATATTACGAGAAGCCAATACAAACGATTATTGCCAAAGCCAAAAGAGAGTAATATCAATGCAAGTTAGAAAGAACCGGCATTGCCCAAGCCAAGAGAGGGAAATTAAGGATCAAAGCATTTGTACCTCTTATTGCCAGAGTGTAAAAAAAGCAATAAGAGGAACTGACCTAAACCCACATTGCCAAAGCCAAAGAAGTGCTAGAGTAACAGAAACCCATTATCAGCATTTGGTTAATAAACAAGAGTGGAGGGAAAGATGCCCTTCTGACAGAAGATATTCAGGAGGAGTGGAGCATAATCTGCTTTGCATGTGGCAATTCCAAGTGTGTAACAAACAGCACCAATGTGTTTCTTCTCTTCCCAAAAAAAGTAATCAAACTTTATGTAGTGGAAAAGCAAAAGATGTTGCTAAATTGACCACAGAAGTACTTGTAGTAGTGTCACAACCGCGGGTTCCTGGCGGTTGTGGAACAGGTGGAAACATGGCCGCCAAAGTGTTGTGCCGTCACGTCTCCTCCCTAGTCGTCTATTGACGGTCTAGTTCTTTCCAAGATGGCCGCCGCCTAGAGTATTTATCCTTTCCACTTTCGGCGGCTCGGCGCGTTGCAACTTTCTTGCTACCCTTCGTTGTCACGCTCCTTGTTATTTCCCTTGGCGGTGTTCCGCCCATTCCTCGCCTTGTTTCTTGGCTTCCTCCTTTTTCTCTCTCTCTGCCTCCCTCCGGACTCTCCTTGGCCCCTTTGCCATTTTTTCCTGTTCCAGCTTAGCATTCTCTTCCTCCCGGTTCCCTCCGCTCTCTACCTGCATCTCCCGGCTCTGTCTGTGTCTGGTCATCGGACTGCTATCTTTGGACGCTTGCTTCCCTTCTCTGCTTCCAGATTCGCTGGGATCGTCATCCAGAGGGGTTTTTGTGCTGCAATGCTTTTCCCCTACTCTGTCTTGTCTGTCGCGGAGGGGAGTCTCTGTTGACCCGTTTCCGAGATCACAGTGGCTTCCTTCCGAGGCCGGCCTTACCTGCTTAAGAAGACCAAGACTCACGGGCATCGCACTCGTCGGAAGAGGCTGGACTACTCCTCTACATCAGGTGAGGAGGAGGGGGAATTTGGAGACACTCTGTGTTTGACATGAACGAGGTATTGGAAAACTTACCCACTCAGTCTGATACACCTGATAAGTAGTTAGTGGTTTGATTAGTCCTGGCAGGAGAGTACACTAGGACAAAGAGGACCTTGTAGTGGAGTGTTTCCTTTAGTTCAATTGATAGGCAGGGACATCCTCATCAGGGTAGGGACAGTGAGGCATGTATCCAAACCTTTGAGTTAGTAAAATGGCATATTTTGAAAAACCTTCACAAATTTGTCCACCTCACATTTCCGACCCCTCACACTATTCACCACTCTGAACCTCACGCAGTGCATGAAATACCCAATTCAAAGGAAAGGTATTATCCTCAACCTCATTATCACCACCCAGCCCACCCTCCATCACAGCTCTCCAACCCTGGTAATCCCCTGTGACATTCGCCACACCTCATCAGTCAAGTAAACCCCTCAGACACCGAGCAAACAAGCCATCAGATCATTCAAGAACTTCACAGTGGAGGATCTCACAGAAAACCTTGGCAAACTGCACTTCACATGGGTTCACTTACCTATGACGTACCAGGACTGGGACTCACTCCTCCAAGAACTCAAACCACCCACACAACCAACATCAACCACCATGCCCCAGTGAAATAATACACTGTCAAGCCTAAACCTGCCGCTCCATGGTAGACTCAAGAAAACAGGAGAAGACTTGGAGAAAATCCTGCAGTGCATCTGACAACACTCTGCTCAAGAAACTCTGTATTTAATGCAGACAACTGATCACTAGTGCCAAGGTCATCTACTAGCAAAACACCAATGAAAGCAGAGTCCTCTTCAAATCCATTAAGCACGGCATCAACCCTCTGCCCAACTCACCCTCACTGCACTCCTTCGAAAAGTCCACCACCATCAACTCTTTCTTCATCAATAAGCTCAGCATTGAACCACTGACCAAAGACACCAATGCTACAACTGACATCACACTGCACATCCCAGCTCACAAAACCACAACTGCCTGGACAACTTTCAAGACACTCACTTTGGAAGACCTTACTGCCATTCTAGCATCCTTCAAGGCCACATCATACGCAGACAACATGCTCCCTGCCTCTGTACTCAAGACACTACCTAACATTCATGAACAGGTCTGTATCTCAAGGCACCTTCCCCTCGACCCCAAGAATGGACAAATCCTCCTGCTTCTCAAGAAACCAACACTGAACCCTGACAACCTCAGACACAACCATCCTATTACCCATTTTCCCTTCATAGGTAAGACCCTTGAGAAAGCAGTAACCACGCAAATCTTCCAACACATCGAAGCCAGCAACTTACTTCAGCCCTACCAATGTGGCTTCCGGACCAGATGCAGCACAGAAATGGCTAGCATCAAGGTGATTGATGATGCCCTTAAACTCCTTGATGATGGCCATCCTTGCCCCATGGTTCTCCTTGATCTCTCAGGAACAATCTAAATTGCTGCATTAGGATCAGCAAGATCGTCCTCAGCTGGTTCAAATCATTCCTTGCTAATTGCCAAAAGTTTGTAAAAATGGATTCCTCCAGATCACCAACTCTGCCTGTGATGCTGGAAATGCCTTTCGAAGGGACAGTGCCCCTAGTCCTTGTCCTACCACTTCTCTGTGTTTGTTTTCTGTATGTTTTCTGCCCCCGAGGTCCAGCCTAGACCTCTGGCAGTCCAGCTCTTCATTTTTTCTTTTTGTGAACAACACCCATGGATGTGGGTACAACCTTGTACCACTTGTGTATGTTTTGGGGCACATGTATGTTGCCCACAGAAGAGGGTATGGACTGATGGTAGCTACATGCTGACTTGACAGTGGCTCTGAGTGTCTTCCATTTTTAGGACACCCGGGCCCCACCGTAGGAATCAATGGATTCCTGAACAAAGGCAAGATGGCCACTGTAACCTCTTGGCTTCTATTGCCTTTACCCCCTTGTTTCCCAAAGACCCTGGAAGCCCTGACTCTAACCCTTCTCCCCGGCTGGCTGTTGGTGGAAGGACTATATATGGCTCTGGGGCTGCCTCCTGCCAGACTGGCTTTAGCCTTCCCAGTGACTGTGTGTTGTGGGTACACCCTTGGGTTGGGACCTGTATGAATGGATTATGACATTAATTCACATTTTGTGTTGTAAGTGTCTGATTTTGGTTGTGTGACACAATGTCTGGGCCAGCCCTGACTGAAACTGGAGTGAAAGCAGTGTAGTGCTCTGAAAGGCTGGATGCTTACTCCAATCCACATTCTGCGTTATGGGTGTCTGGTTGTAGGTGAATGGCCTGAATGCTTGTAGACCCGATTGGTTGCCTGCCTGCATGAATACACTCATGTATGATTGGCTGACTGATCCTGGCTCAACCTGAGTGAATGGGAAACAAATGTGTATAACTAGGGACCCCTCAATCACCAATTTGTTCTGAAGCTGAAACCTGAAGCCTGAATCCTGGGTCCAGTCGGAGGAAAGAGCCTGCAGCTGCATCTCTTCAAGGAATCCAAAGACTGCTGAGCTGGCCCAAGGACAGAATCAAGAGAGGGCCTGGATAGGGAACCTCTTCCTGAGTTACGAGGGACCATTATGCACCTGCTGCTCTTCTTCCGAAATACCCTGGTAGCCAGTACAGTACAGGACTCATGAAGACCCCTTCTCCAGATGGCAGGCACACAGGGTGCCTGCCATCCGGAGAAGGGGTCTTCATGAGTCCAGAAGAGGAGAGCTTGGGCATCTTAATCTGAAGAAGTCCGTTTTGTCGCCTAGGGCCCAGAGGAGTGTTCGTGACTGCTCAAAGCCCGATTTCTGCGTATCAGCCAGAAGAGGGCGTACACTGGCATAGTGCTGCTTGACACCCAGAGCTGCAAAAGTTTAATTTTAGTAACAAATCCTTTAAGGGACATCCCTGACACGACATCTGGCCACTTTTTCCCACCAGAGAAGATCCAGGGTCCCTGTGTTTGCACAGGAGGGTGCGCCGGTGGGTTTCATGCCACCAAAATCTAAAGAAGACATCTGAAGGGTCTAGCCTTGCTGAGGGTTTGCAGTCCAGTCCAGTGGTCGAGTCTAGGTTGCGAGAAGCCATACAGAGGTCTGTGCTGTGGCTGCAGCATTGAAGAACCGAAAGTGGGCAAACTGCAAAATCCTGAAACCCGACACCTACTCCTGCCACTACACCATCACCACAGAAAGACAGCCAAGGTTCCCAAGGGTCTTATCTCCCTTGGCTAGGTCTTGGCGGGATCCATAGCAATTTTCACCTTGTGGGACTGTAAAGTCTGGAGGGGGGTATCTGTACTCCTGACCTGTATATGGCCGAGTAAAATCACAGAGCACCCCAGCCTATGTTCTCTATATGGTAGACGTGGACGAGCACCCAAGGATCAAGCTCTCAGGAGGTGTTGTGGGCTGGTTTTTAAGTACAGTGTAGTCCCAAAGCTCCCCACAAAGGAATGTCCACGCACTATGTTATGGGCTAACACAGTTCTTGATATAAAATAAGGTTCAAGATATATGCATCAATTAATAAAACACTTTGTACTCTGCAAATTCTAATATGGCAAATATATACAATGACTATGTGGTACCACTCTTAACTATTGATACCTTTAAAATGCATGAACTGCTGACAGTTATGATGGCATACAAATCATGCTGCATTGTGTAACAGCATAGATCATAGGAAGGAAGGCAAGGTAGGTTAAACACTGTCAGAATGCTTTCTCCAGCTACCTAGATGCAGTTCTGGGTGAGGATCCCCCCACCTGGGTAACCCGTAATAAAGAGTATTAACAAGCCCAGTGTATTAAAGTTTAAATAGTCTTGTTTCCTGGTCAAAAAGTTCAACCACCTCAATGTACCTGAGATAGATGGGCTTCTTTGATGGTTCGTCGACGGATCCCTCGAGAGGGGACTCCCTTTAAAGCAGGAGTCTCAGAGCGTCAAGATTCCTCGAAGAAAAGTGAACACTTGCGTCGAGACTGCAGCTTCGACCTTTGTGGTGCTCTTCGATGATCGATCGTGGAAGTCCTGTAAAGATGAGGCGTGCGGTCCACCTGGGTGCAAAGAGTTTGGCGCAGCACGTACCTCAGGATAGCTTCAGAGATCTGGATTCGACCAAAGGCTGGATTTCGGATCTTCACTTCGCCAGTGTCCTCAGGACGTCTTTGTCGGCTTCTGGTCATGGGAAACCCACTGGGGGACTTTCCTTGGTAGCTGCCAACCTCGGCTTTCTCCAGCGGGACAAAGTGGTTGACGGTGAAGGCAAGGGAGCCCTTTGTTCAAATGTTCTTAGGCAAAGGTGGAGCGTTGCAGCTCCGATCATCGACCAGCACAGCGTCAAGCTGTCCTGGCTTCTGGGCAACAGGACTCGACTAGCTTCCAGCGGTTGCGGAATTCCTCTGAGCCCCCATCGACAACAATGGACTTCAATGGCCTCGAGGTCCTGGTGCTTTACTTCAAGATTCTCTGTGGACCCCTTCTCCGGTCGACAGCCTTTCGGGACTGGTCTCAAGCGTACCTTGATGAAAATCAGCTTTTGCATGATATTCCCTCATAGCTCACCAAGAAGTCTCCTAGCTAGGTTTTCTCTTGGAGCAGTGCTCAACAGACTCAACAGCTTTTAGATTTTGTCAAAGGAAAGCAGCAGCAATTCTTCTTCTTCCAGCTGGGCTTCAAGTATAACCAGCTTCAAGTTTCAACTTGAGGTTCTGAACAAATTGGGAAGTGAGAGGTCCCCAGATGTACACAACTGTCCCTCATTCACTCTGGCAGAGCGAGGCTCAGTCAGCCAATCACACAGAAGGGCATTCATGCAGGCAGGCAGCCAAACAGGCTCACATGTGTTAGGGAGAATTTTCAATATGTGCTAATTTCCCTTACCTTTTGAGACCCCCAGAAACTTTGCTGGATTTCTAGGATTTGATTTTTTTACTGTAAAGAGTGTGAGTTTTTCCCCCCACTCTTTCATGTATTTTGATGTGTGTTTTACTTTTGTGTTCGCTGGTTATGGAGTTTTAACACAACTCCATGGGCCTCATCTTTTTCTGTGTGTCACACAGCACCTTCAGTGCAGTGGCACAGGGATGTCTTTCAGACTTCCCAAGGTTTACATACCTTCTCTGGGACTGACTACCATCTCCCACAGCATGTAAAGTTAAATTGACTTTATTGTATTGTATTGCCTTATAAGCCCGAACGGGCTGGCAAACATAGTGATTATTAACTACCCCTGATTTTGGGCGGAGGTGTTTACAGTTCTCTTTGAAAAGGTCTTAGCGGAGGGGAGAATCCTGCACTCTTGGCAAACAGCAGTCCTCATCCCCATTTTCAAAAAGGGCAATTGTGCCGATCCAAACAATTATAGGCTCTTATCCATGTTGGACATATCAGGTAAACATTTTGCTTCACTGTTGCTAAGCGAAATACAGAAATGGGTTGATGAGGCCAATATACTCAGTAAATTCCAGACTGGATTTCGGCGGGATTACTCCACCTCACACAACCTTATGGTAATGGACATAATTCGCACACGGGCGCTCTCTAAGGGACAGCCTCCTCTGTATGCTCTATATATTGACTTTAAGGCTGCCTTTGACTCCATCCCTAGAGACAGGCTGTGGCTGAAACTTGAAGCATTGGGATGTTCGGAAGGTCTCTTGTACTACCTGAGACTCCTGCACCAAAACACTCTGCCCGCCTCAGGATAAACCAAGAAGGCAGCATGACTAAAAAAGTGATCCAAAATAGGGGGGGTAAAGCAGGGATGCGTTACTGCACCCCTGATTTACAACCTCTATGTATACGACATCCCGGCAGTACTAGCCGAAACTGACAATAGCCCACCTAAAATTGGCGAGGCGCCTTGTACTGTACTAGCATACGCTGATGACCTGGTCGTATTTGACAACACCATGAGTGGGCTACGGCGCTCTGCTATCACCTTATGGGAATATGCTAGCATGAATGGTTTGACCATTAATTTAGACAAGACTAGTGCTCAGATTCACCGGGAAAAGAGTTTCCCCGAGTTAACTTGATGGTGGGTAAAACAAATATACCTTATGCTCCCTCCTATCAGTATCTCGGAGTTGAAATTGAGCCCAATGGCGACTACCGTTTATGCAGACAAGGTTGTAAAATCAGGGCAGTGTAAGTTACTGTATTGATTGCTGCATTCTCTAATAAGCAGGGTGGCTTTACGCTTTGGGGGACACAGCACTTGTACATACAAGTGTTCATGCCCATGATCACCTATGGCCTTGAAGCCCTCCTCTCGTTTGACTTATCTTGGCTCCAAGTGATGGAAGGGAAATTTTGGTGTCGAATATTGGGACTGTCCCCGGGAGTACCGATGGCTTTGATAAGACTGGAACTGGGTCTTCCATCACTAAAAGCCACGGTACTCAAAAGGAGAGCCGGATTGTACCTCAAAATGACTAGTTGTTGCTCAAACCCTCTATTGTCTGTGATACATCAAGAGGTGGTCAAAAAACACACCACTTCACCCCTATTTAAAGCAATGACTATATTTCTTGCTGACATGGGTTGGATACATAGAGGGGCAGCTTGCACTAAGGAAGTACATAAAACACTTGGGAAAAGGGTGGACCTCTGGGACTGGCTCGAGAACTTTTCACACTTGAGCACTCTAAAGAGCTATCATTTCATGAAATACAGATTGTACACCTATTTGAAGCCCCAAGCTTATTTGAACCTCTGCCCTACGAAAAGACTCAGGCATTTTATGACCCTATCTAGATTGGAACAATTACCTACTCTGAGGATCGTGGGAGCGAGGGAAAATATCCCAGTCCCTGAGCAAGTTTGTCGCCTTTGCAAGTCACCTGAATGCTTGGAGACAGCCAAACATCTCCTAACAGAATGCCGGTCACTAACTAGCACAATATTACTGCACCTTGGTGAATTTGTCCATAACCCCCAATTTATCTGCGAAATGCCTTTCTGGCTAAATTGTACAAATACTTGTAATATGCATTTGTTCATAGCCCTTTACCATGTATGGCTAAAAATCGAGCTAAATCTGGGCCCATTGATTTGAGCAACCTGTGACCCGCAATGTGAAGAAAATATAAGTCAGTGTGGACTTGTCGTTGGCATAGCTCGGAATTAAGCTGTATACATGAGCTTGATGTGAGTTGTTATTGTAAACACGCATATTACCATGTAGAGTGTATAAGTCCGCACAGCATTTTGGGTCAAGTTAATAATAATAATAATGATATTTCGCATCCTCATGTTGGTACATGTTATATTCACTTGTTTTCTTCTTTTTATTTTCTCTTTCTTGTATATTTGTGTACATTTGTTGAATACTATTCGTGTATTGTTTTAAGGATATTAATGAAAATTGTTTTATTATGTGTAAAGTTTGAATTTACTTTCAATCTGTAACACATTAAAGAATAAACAAATAAATTGACTTTACTAGTCTCTTTAAATTTACTGACCTAGCACACACTATCTTCCTATAGAGTGCTGGAGGGGTTGTCTAGCTTCCCCTGAGTCAAAACACTCATGTAACAGTCAAATGTTACCCTTTCCTACTTTAAATGGCTGGTGGCAGTGGTTTAGATCAAACTACCATGATTTTTCCCGACCGCTAACAATGGTAACTAAAAATCGGGTCACCCATGTTTTTCAATATGGCACCCAAGACATATCTGTAAAAACAGACTCCGGTCGACTTTTTTTACCATATCTTTTAGGAAAGGTCCTTCTTGTGTTTGTCTCTGCGTGCCAAACCAGGTTTGGTCCCTTTGTTTGTTGGCCATTGGCGGGCTCAGTTCTGAAGCCTTCCTCTGGTGCCTGAGTGTCTGGGGTGGACAGGATGTGAGGGAGGGGCCTGAAACTCCATGTGCTTAGTCTCCTATGAGACCTGAATGCACTCTGGCGTGATTGGCCGGCTGGCTGTCCGGCAAGGACACAAAATATACAATAGCTCACAAATCAGCTTCCTTTTTCTTCTGTTACGTGTGAGTGTTTAGATACCTATTGACATAGTCATGTTCACCCCTTAACCATCAAAAAGGGCGAATAACCATGTATTATCCAAAATTATAAATATTTTAATATTTATCAAAAATATCACAATTTACAATACATTTCTGTAAAATCAACGGCATGATCAAGTTTCATTCTAAAAATAACATCTACACACATACATATAACTCATATGGCAGAGAAGCTTGTAATTCAGGCCCTTCTAGGCCTGAGTAGGGATCAGTATTTCTAGCGCCACTTTTTCTAATTTTACCCCCTTAACTTGTAGGGGCAAGAGAATGTGCCTATACTTATAACATGTGTTTCTAGAACCAACATTAATTTCAATCTAAGGAAAATGCACATAGATTAATCCCCATTGCATTTCTTGTTGGTGCAGTCTTCAGGGCACTTAATCTTTGTCATATGTTCCCATTTTCTTGTATGCCATCACACGTTTATAGCCATATTTTCAATATTCTACAAAAAACAAACAAATATTTGGTCTTTAAAATCATGGTTGTTTCAACTTTCAACATGACAAGTCTATCATGGCATCCTTTAAAACTTCACCTCTATCTTATTTGAAACAGAAGAATAAATGTATTCTGGGTAACATCATTTCCCATGGTCAAATTCTTATCTAGACATTCTTTTGTTCACAAAGTTTAAAAATAAAAATGTCAAAATATGCATATTGTGCTACACATGTATTTACACTTTTTAGTTTTTATCACGTTGTTCAAGCAAAATACCTCTGTCGTTGCTTATAACCCTTGTGGGTGCTATGAATGCCCCGTTCTTTTCTTCTAATGGAGTTATTATACCATTGCCAAACTGGCTCTAGGGGAAGGAAATAGCCATATGTTTTTATTTTAGACTGCACTCTCACATACTCTAAAACAACATGAGCCTGGTCAAAGCTTACCGGCTATGATCTTCTGTGTTGGAGACCCTTTTAATTTTTATGCGCGTGAGTAGCTTCACCCTCTAACTCGCTCTGACTTTTTATGGCCGCCTTTAGATACTTTCCGTTGTCCTCATCAGATGGCTCGAGAGGTTCCGCCTTCGCTGAATCGGCTCCAGGGAAACAGGAAACATCTGTACGTTTTATTCTAAACGCCCTATCAATGTTTACAAAACAACGTGTGCCTGGTATTTGCTTACCGGCTGCGATCTTCCGAAAGGGAGACCTTTGTTAGTTTTTTGTGTGCGAGTGAGTGACTGCACCCTCTTCCTCGTTTTGACTTCTATCGAACGATTCTCAAGAGTCCCTGCTAGTCTAATAAGATGACAAAAAAGGTGGATGTCAACTTAGGAGGAGTTGAAAAAGCTAACGCGGCTCACACACTCGGCACACGTATTTTACCTCGCAAATGCTACTTGTTCCTGCTCTCTCTCGCTCCTCTGGCTAGGCGTCACCTGACTTATGGAAAGGCAGTGTGATCACAGCTCCTAATGTGACGCTTTAAATTGCATGGGACGTGTGTCATATGATTGGCATCCATTGATGTTGTGGGAGCATCCTGGTAAAGACATCGTAACGTCAGCCATCTTAGAAAGACCAATGTTCTATGTTTAACCATACGCTTATGGTAATAAATGGCAAAAAAGGGTTCGGATTTTGAGCCAGTACCTAAGATGAATCAATATAGTCATGTGAGCGATATTTTTAGCCAAATAGAACTTGTGTCACATAGGCTTGTGCTGCGTTATAAATACCAGCATGACGTGTACTAACACTGGACTTGACGGGCTCGTCCCTAAGGTACTATTCGAGGCCAAAATTCTCCCTCTTGTATACTTTAAACAAGCACCTTATTCAATGATAATAAGATACATAAATGGAAAACAGATATTCTTTATTTTTCATTTTTTATGATGAATAAACAGGGATCATTCAATGGAAATATTCAAACCGTTTTTAACGGTATCCAGTGAATAAATCCATTTCTGTTCTGCCTGTCTCAGCTTAAGATCTCTATTACCCCCTCTAGGTTGGGGAAGGGTCATCTCAATAATAAACCAATGGATGTCATCTGCGCTGTGTTGAGCGGACTTAAAATGTGCCACCAACGGTTTTTCTGCTACGCAGATTTTTACACAGGACCTGTGTTCGCAGACCCTCTGCCGTATGGGTCTCTTAGTTTTGCCGATGTAAAGCAGTCCGCATGGACACCTTATGCCATACACCACCCATTTGGAGTTACAGTTAGTAAAACTTTTTAACTCCCATTTTCTGCCTTTCAAGTCCACACTCTTCATGTTGGTTGTTAGTCTGCACACAGAGCAATTACCACATCTAAAGTGGCCCACTACTGGTGGTAAATTCCAGAGTGTCGATTGCGTGTTGCCACTTCTGTCCCTAGGTGTTTTCTATGTGTGGACCAGTTTGTCTCTTAGGTTAGGCATTCAACGTTATGCGAACCGTGTCTTGCTGATGGTAAAGTCGTCAGTATTGATTATGTTCCAATGCTTGAGTAAGCATTTGCGAAAATCGTTACTGATAGGTGAGAATGTGGAGACACATGTGATCTTGTTTTCCTTTATTTGAGGTTGTGGTATAAGACAATCCTGTCTATTGGTAATTTTTTTCTCTTTTCATGAATCTTCACACAATATGCGGGGGATAGCCTCTCGCTTTGAGTCTGACTGACAGATCTTTGCTGTTTGTGTCAAAATCTTCCTTCCGGCTGCAATTTCTCCTAATTCGTAGGAATTGTCTGAAAGGTAAATTCTGTCGTAGGAATTGTCGGTGAAAACTGTCGAAAAGTAATAAGGTGTTTTTATCTGTGACTTTCCTAAAAGGAGTGGTACCAAACCTGTTGTTATCGTCTTTATAGATCTCAAGATCTAAAAACGAGATCTTAACAACGCTTGAACTCATTGTGAAATTAATACACTGTTCTTGGTTATTAAGCCAAGTCAGGAAAAGTTCAAGCCCTAGTTGATTACCTCCCCACAACATAAACACATCGTTGATGTATCGGACCCAAGTTTTCATGAGATGTTTAAACGGATTATGTCCAGCATAACCTGAAGGTATCTCTAAATCATCCATGAAGAGATTCACCAGATCCGGGGCGAAGGTCAAGCCCATACTCGTGCCATGCTGTTGTAAATAGAATGTGCCTTGTTCTATGAAGAAATTGTTAGTGAGGGCCAGTCTAATGCATTTAAAATGAACGCTGATGGAACCGTTTTATCCTGCCTCATTTCCAGGTATTTTTCCATTGTGCTGACGCATTGCATTTGGGGGATGCTCGTATATAGAGCATCGACATCTAGTGTTACAAGTATGTCTTCGGCTCTCACTTCTATAGTGTCTAACACTTTAATCACCTGAGTAGTGTCTTGGATGAAGGAACGCATGGTTTTTACAAACAGTCTCAGAAAGAAATCTGTATATACCGATAAAAGCTCTAAGATAGAGCCAATGGCTGCCACAATGGGTCGCCCTGGGGGGTCGTGCAGGTCTTTATGAATCTTGGGTAGACAATAAAAAGCTGGTGTCACAGGATGATGTTGTATAAGAAACGCTTTTTCGTTAGCGTCTATCCAGCCCTCGCTCTCAGCGTGGTTCATAAGGCTATCGATCTCCTCCCCAATCCTGGCTGTGGGATCACAGGGTAAGGGTTTATAAAAAACAAGCTCTTTCGAGTTGTTTCTTGACTTCGGTACGGTATTTATCAATACCCCACAAGACCACCCCACGCCCCTTGTCTGCTGGTTTGATAACAAACATCTTGTTGTCTGCTAAGTCCTTCATGGCCATTCTTTCCTCTTTGGACAAATTGTCTCTATATGTATTTTTTGTCTTAACAAGTGTCTTCATTTCCCTTATGATCTTGTTCTCAAACTAATAATTTCAGGGGAAACCATTGAAGTCAAAGGGATGAAAGTGGAAAGCGGTTTTAAACCTGAGACACTACTCTCCCCTGGTCGTTGGTCGTCATGGTCCTTGAAAAAATATTTCAATTGTATTGTGCAGAAAAAATTACGCATTTCTACTTCAGTAGTGAAGAGTTCAGATCTGTTGACAGGAACATCAGACAGACCTTTACTTAGAACCTGCATTTCTGCAGTTGTAAGAATGTGGGTGCTCAATTTAAAAATTGGCATTACCATGTTTGTGGTGCTGGTTGCCACTGGCGTGTCCGCATGCCATGGTTGCCCGGCTGACGGGTCTTCCCTGGTCTGCCCCGGTTCTGAAAAGCGCCTCTCTGTGGGTTCCCTGTGCTAGCAGGACCTGTACTAGAGCTTCCATCGCTACTATTTGATGAATTAGAAAAAGTCACATATTTCCTAAAGGGACGTCTGTTGTTAAAGGTCTGATTTTGGCCTTGGGTCATGTTGCTTTGCGTAAAAAAGCCTGGGACCAGATAGGGATACGTCACTTCTTCCTTGTAGTTCTGAATATCTTTCTTTAATTTCCACAACTTTTTATCTATAGTAAAGGTCTTAAACTTGCCCATGTCTTCCTCTATTTTTTCTAGTAATGCTTTCACATTAGGTATCACTGATTCTTCTTGAATTTTTTTTTCAAGTTCTGCTAAATCAATTTTCTGTTTTTTGCTTTTTCTTGTGCTGTCGATATGACCAAGATCACCCAATCACGGGAACATTTATTTCCCACACCGCTAAAGTTAGCCATGAATTTGGGATTGTCTAGAAAGACTCTGGGTATATTCTTCACTTGTAATGGCAAGGACAGCCACCCTGCTGTGTGAGTGACAGCCAGGCTGGAATGAATGGGGGAAAACTGTTTAAAAGCAGGTATCTGGGACTTGGAAATCAGAGTCGACCATTGGAACGAAAGAACCGAAGACGAGCTGAAGGAAGCGGACTGCTGCAACTCCTGGACGACCGGTGAAGCCCTGCTGCAGGTCTGAATTGCCTGAAACTTCCATCGACAGACAAGCCCTTCAAGGTTAACTTCTTCCCTTGAGTTTGGTGGGAATAGCCAACTCGCAAGCAACCTGGACACCGTCCCCATCTGGTCCAATTTTCATCAGAGTGCTGTTGAAAACCGGATAGCCAAAGGGAAGAAAACCAGCTCTTGGACTTTAAAGCACTCACGCGTTAATCCGACGTCTTGCTAAAGCTTTTGGCCTCATCCCTGTGCAGTGCAGGAACCTCCCGACATCACACAGGTGCCCAAAACATAAACTAGGGGTACAAGGTTGTACACCCACCCATGGGTTCCATAAGGGTATCCCAGGGGTCTCTGTTCACCACAACCAAAAAGAGGAAGAGTTACATTGCCAGGGGTCCCACTGGACACCTGTGCAGGAAATAACACAGAACACACATGATAAGGGAGTACAGGACAATGACATGGAGGCCCTGTCCCCCCAATACATTTCTAGCATCACAAGGACATCCACAGCCACAGTAACTATCTGCTAAAGGAGAACACCGCGAAGATCGCAAGTGCTGCTTTTCCGACACTGCTTGGTTCCATCTTTTCTCTTAGCATCGATGTCCCAGTGACTTCTTCTTCAAAAGGAGGTCCATCTTTTAGGGGTCCCGTAAAGTAAAGCCAAGAAACCTCACCACTTTACCTGCTAAGGCACCAAAGGAACTATGATGAGGAAGGACATCTTCCAGCCTCAGCAATCATCCAAGGGTCCCAGATTCGTCTTGCATCCTTTTCTCATTTGGCATCTCTGGTACTTTGGGGTGGTGTGACATGTAGAAGAAAAGCAAAGCATTATTTAACTTATTTGGACTGGGCGTAATATACAAGACAAAGTACAACCTAACGTTTCCCTTTCAGGTTGCCCAAGTGGTAGGATCCTCACACACTATTACTATTTGAGTCTAAATAAAGTAAACTGCCTTTCTTCCTTGATCTATGAAGTTACACCTTACTAAGGATTCTCATGCTTTTAAAAAACTGTCAGCAGTTGGTGCATTTTTAATAAATCTAAGTATAGTGTGGCATCACAGTGTATATATATTGTTTCCAGTATTAAGATAGTGTTTTCCAAAGTACACAGTGTGTTTTTATATGTGTGTATTAATCTGAACCTTATTTTATATAAATAAGCAGTGTTGTCACATATCAGTGTGTGGACATTCGTTTGTGGTGGCTTGGGGACTCACTGCACTTAAGAACCAGCCTGCACCACCTCCTGAGAGCTTAGGCTTTGTTTGCTCATCCATAGCTGCCATATAGAGAACCTTGGCTGAGGTGCTCTGTGCCTCTACCCCAACCAGATAGATGGCAGAAGTACATACACCCGCTCCAGTCTTCACACTGGTGGCAGAGCAACGGCATCACTGGTTTTAAGACTCAGTGTTTAACCTAGCTACCACTAAATATGCACACTTTTTGCGATTTAGGGTTTAGTGGTGTATACTGGTATAACTTCACTACAAACAATGGAATCTATTGCAAATGGCAAATTGATTAGGATTAGTTTAGAAGCTCTACAAAGTGCGTGTGAAGTGAGAGGCATAGTCATTGAGGATAAGTCCACAGGAGAGCTTATGTATGCCCTTTTGGATTTCCAGACAGATTGTGATACTAACGATGAAAGTGGAGAGGGCTCTGAGGGGAACCTTGCCCCTTGTGAAGTCACAGATGCTACAAATGCGATTGCTATCCATCCTACCACTTCAATTCCAAAACCCAGCATTGTTTCTCAGGGGGATTCCCTGGAACTTGAGTTATTGAGGATGAAATTAGCCTTTGAATACACAATGTTAGAGCTAGAAGCTGAGTTGAAGAAAGAGGAGTTGGCACAGCAGGCTATACTCAAAGAAAGGGATCTGGAACTCAAAGACAGAGATCTTGAACTAAAAACCAGAGACACTGAATGTTAAAGACTCCAGCTGGAGAAAGCTAAGGTGGAAACTTCATTGAGACCAGTTCAGAGTGCCAGATCACCAACTACCAAGTTTATGAAAGATTTGGTTGGTATGTATGTGCAGGGTTCTGACATCCTCCAATGAATAGAAGCACTTGAGATAACTTGTGGTATCCATGATTTATTTTGACAATAGAGATTGGGTTAAGTGTTTATTGAGTAGGGTACCTCAAAGCGGTTATCATTGTATTCTGAAGTTGAGTGTGGAAGAAAGAGGCCAGTATGAGTGTATGCAAACTGTTTGGCAAGACATCTGCCCAGTCCCTTAAGAGGGTCAGGGATTATAACAAGAGGGAGAATATGTATTGGGTTGATTGGGTGAGTGCTCCACATATGAATATGATGGGGTGGATTGATGGTTACAAAGTGAAGTCTTTTGTAGAATTGTCTTACCTCCTATTTCTTGAACATTTTTCAGAGGCTTCTTGACCAGAGCTGCGTCAGTACATTTCTGACCAGGGTATCTTGGACCCCTTTAAGTTGACCACATTGGCTGACAAATGGGTCCTCCACACAGTGTCCCCTAAGGATCCAAGTGGGAAAGACAAGGACAAAAAAAGGAACCTCTCAGAAGGCTGAGGAGTTCAAGAAGCAGTCACATTCGAATAAATCTAAACGTTCTCCCTCTATGGTCCAAATAGCTAGTGGTGATAGGTCTCATGGGCATGGGAGTAAGAGTAGTGGTTCTCCTGCTGCAAAGCAGGCTCTCAGTGGATCCAACTCAGTTCCCTGTATTTCTGGCACCTGTTGGGAGTGTGGGTCCCAGGAACACAGAAAGGGTGACCCCAAGTTTAGGGGAAAGGGACTTTGTGTCCAGGCTGTCATCCTGACCTAACCTTACCCTATGCCAGAGGTGGAGGCCACTGTCCTCCCCATCTCCCCAAGAATCACCTTTGGTTCTCCTGCAGAGGTTTCCTTAGTGTCCCCTGGGGTCTGGCACCACCACTTTGAAGTGCTGGTTACTATCGCACAGACCACCCGCAGATTTTTTGAGAAGTGTCCTCATTAATGACCAGCCTTCCACTGGTTTAACAGATAATGGGGCTAGCAAGACAGTGGTGGACAGGACCCTGCTCAGGCCAGAGGACTGTGTAGGTGCTCCTCTGAGAACCACCAGGTTAGCCGGCGGACCCCCTAAACCTTCTCCTGTAGCCCTAGTCCTGATCTAGATTGATGACAAGACAGCCAAGCTTCCTGCCCTTGTACAGGATAATGTGCCTGCCAACATGCTGTTGGGTAATGACCTAGTTGAGATGGTGTTGATTTCCGATGGGTTACCCCTGACTGCTGCTGCAACCTCTAGGTCTCAGGCCACACAGGGTCTGACTGATAGTCAGTTACCCAAGCCAAATGGGAAACCCAAGGCAAAGAGGAAGAGTAAGAAGAGCAACTCTGTGAAGGGGACTCCTTCTCTACCTGCTGCTTCAGCAGTACCAACTGTGGTCCAGGTTCCTGAGGGACTAGGCCCAGTGGTGACCCTTGATTCAAATTCTGAGGGAGAAGAGCCAGAGGACCCTTCTCAGGGAGAGTTACTCATCCCAGAGGATCAACCTGGCCTGCAGAACTTTGTTGCCAGAAGGTGGGCCCTCTAGGGTGAATAGGTGTAAGGGTCAGAGATAGTGCCACTCTCTTGATGGTGTGAGGAAACATGCCCTGGCCCAGGCACAAGGGAAAGTGCCAAGAGCTTTGAAGATTTATTGGGAGGGCAAGCTCTTTACAGTGAGCCCACTGAGCCTGAACTTGGCATAGTCAAGAGGTTGGTTGTGCCCAAGGTACACAGACCTTTCCCTTTGCAGTTTCGCACGTGAGTTGCCCTTGGCTGGTCATCTTGGCACTAGGAAGACCAAGCAAAGGCTCTCAGCCCATTTTTACTGGCCCAGACTGGAAGTAGAAGTGGAAGGCCACTGCAAGACCTGCTCCATTTGTCAGTTGCCTGGCAAGACCGGAGGCAGTGTCATTGCCTCACTGCAGCCTTTGCTAGTGGTTTGCACACCATTTCAGAGAGTAGGAATTGACATTGTTGGTCCCCTAGACCCTCCTACGTCAGGTGAACACAGGTTCATCCTGGTACTGGTAGATCATGCCACCTGGTACCCTGAGGCTATACCCCTTCTGACCATAACAGCTACGATGGTTGCTAGGGGTCTCCTGGACATTTTCACCAGAGTTGGTTTTTCTAAAGAGGTGAGTTTCGACAGAGGAGTCAACTTCATGTCTAGTTACACGCAAGCTATGTGGAAGGAATGTGGTGAACTTACAAGTTCTCCACATCTTACCACCCTCAGACCAATGGCCTGGTTCAGAGGTTTAATAAAACTCTCAAAGGCATGTTGGGTGCTTTGGAAGAGCCCCTAAGAAGGAAAAGGGATCTCCTTGTACCAGCCCTGCTGTTTGCCTGTAGAGAGGTGCCTCAAGAGGGTGTTGGTTTCAGCCCCTTTGAGCTCCTCTTTGGACTTCCAGTGAGGGGACCCCTTGCGTTCGTAAGAGAAGGTTTGAAAGCCACTTCTCCAGGTCCTGCCAAGCAAGTGGGGGACTATGTGTTAGGCCTCAGAAGGAGGATAGCACAGACGATGGGCTAGGCATCAGCCAATCTTAAGACCAGCCAAGAATTGAACAAATACTGGCATGACCGTAAGTCCTCACAAGTGGACTGGACTGCTGGTCGGGAGATTCTTGTGATGGAGCCCACCAAGCCTCAAGCTTTGGCAGGTAAGTGGACCTAACCTTTCAGGACAATCTCCAAGATGGGCGAATTCAAAATCTGGTGGACATAGGTATTCCTGGGTTAGCCCCTCAGGTCTTCCATGTCAACAGGTTCAATCCATTCCACAGGAGCTAGGAAGTGTCATGCCTCTTGTTAGCTTCAGAGCAAGAAGAGGGTGACAGTGAGCCCCTTCCTGATTTGCTGCATAGCAACCCGCAGGATGGATCATTGGAGGAGGTACATCTCTCTCCAGATCTGACACAAGAGCAACAGATGACCTGCATGGCTTTGCTCCAGCAGGATGCCCCTCTGTACTCACTGACACCAGGCCTCACCCTGTGGTATAGGCATGATATTGACACTGGTGACAGTGTACCTGTCAAAAGCAGATGCTACAGGATGTCAGAAACTGTTAAGAACCACATCCAGACAGAGGTTGACAAGATGTTGGACTTGGGTGTCATTGAACACTCAACCAGCCCATGATCCAGCCCAGTGGTCCTTGTCCCCAAGGCAAGTTCCCAGGCAGGTACCAAGGATTGGAGGTTCTGTGTGGACTACCGAGGAGTGTATGCAGTCATCAAGACTAATGCACTGTCACACTCACCTGGGTCTCTGCGGGAGCGTTGAAGCCTTCTGGACCCCTTCCCTGCTTTCTCAGGACTAGTAGCGTTGGACTGCAGGCACCTGCCAAATAGAGAGGTAAGATGCTTAGTCTACCAAGATTGGGACCTAGAGCCCTCTTTCTCCCTCCCCTTGTAGTGTGCTGTGATGGTGGAATGTTAGGAGTTAGGCTCACCTTAGGGATTTATTAGGCAAACTCTCCATCCTGAACTAGGCAGGGGCACTGTGTCTCTGGAACCCACAGATCAGTTGCTCCACTGGACCCAGGGTCTGGTAAGTCTCTGTTCTGCCACTCACTGTGTTTCTTCACCCAGCGGAGATGCTTCAGGTAAATTCGGGTTTCCAGTTGCTTCACTGGATCTGGTGCTGCTGCAGGTAAATTCAGATTTCCAGTTGCTTCACTGGATCTGGTACTGTTGCAGGTAAGTTCGGATTTCCAGTTGCTTAACTGGATTTGGTGCTGTTTCTCAGCTCGTGAATGTGTGATTATCTGAAGGTATGTTTTCTGGTTACTTCGAGCGCTCGCTGCGTATTCTTAGGTCACGACGAGTTCTGCACGCTAGAAAGAAGTTGCCGATGCAAGCTAATCCTTATTCTCAGGTTTCTTCTGAAGAGTTCGCTGAGAGAGGAAGTTTGCGAGGACTCAGAATGCTGCCCGGGAGTTCCCAAGAAGATCGGGTAAGTGGTACTGAGCTTGCGTGCGCGCTTGCAAGAACGAGCCAGGAATTGAATCTAAACGCGAGCACTTACAGGTATTGTCCTTTTTTGTATTTCCTTTTCTCTTAGGTGCAGAGTTCAGGAACGTGCGTGTGGAGATTCCGGAGTGGAAGCCAAGGTAGGTGACCAACCCCTCCCTAATAAAATACAAGCTGTACAGGACTGAGTGACTCCCCCTACTCAAACCAAGGTGCCTTTAAGGTCCAAACTGACAATAAGCCCTTAAAGTGGCTTCTCAAAGTAAAACTAACTGCATGCTCCCACGAGAACATTAGGACTCTCTGGCATGTGACTCTTATCTAATAATTAGCATACTAACCACACTCACCTAAATAGAAATGTAATACTTAAAGAAAGGTATATAGGCTTAAGCATGAGAAGTACAGAGCAATATGAAGAGTATTTTGTAAATTGGATAACAGAGAGGTCAAATGACTGTATTACAGTCAATATTTGATTAATGTTCAATGTATCTCACTATCTAAAAATGTACAGTAGAGCCATTCAATACAAACTATTTGTTGAAAGCACATTAATAATAAAGAAAAGTGGAAAATAGAAACTGTCACAACAAATTAATAAATGATATGAATATATAGACAAAATCAGTGAATACAAAAAGAAATATGTAATAACTGTCAAACATAACGTACACAACAATTGCTCAATGTATAACACAAATGATTTTAAAAAAATCAGGATAGTTATTTTATTCAAACATATACAGCATGTGTATTTCAGTACAAGCCTCCACTCTGGGAGGTTAGATTTAGTATGGTTTAACACACGGGGCAAAAGTCACAGAGAATTCCATTTTAGGGGGAAACTTATGCATGCATGTTGATTCACAGATAAACTCTCATGTGGCACAAACAATATGCACCTACCACACCTACAATGACATCTCCCTTCCTCTAAGGCATGGACTCCGCAATGCAGCAATCTCACCCACATCAACCCCAAGTCTAGCTACACCCCCTCATTGTCCACAACATGGAAGTTGATGCTCTCCAACGTCTGCTAAGCAACAGACATCTCGGACCTAATCACCACACACAACCTTGATGCCACCTTCATCACGAGACCTGGCCAAAACCCACCTCCACCCACATCCTTGACGCCCTTGTCCCCAATAGCTACAGCATCCAACACTGAGACCAACTGAACAAGACAGCCAGAGGCCTCGCAGTCATCCACAGGACCTTGTGGCCCTGCTCCAGACTTGAACTCAACAACATTGGCTCCTTTGACATCCTCTCCTGCCAGTTGCTGCTCTCACCAAAAGACACAGTCACCTTCCATCTCTTCTATGGACTACCCGAACCCAACACCATCTACATCAGAGACTTCACAGACCTAGTCACCACCATTTATGACATGCACACCAACAACATCTTCCTAGGTGACTTCAACCTCCAAAACAACAAGGCCACCAAACTGATGAAGGAAATTCTCTTCTCGGTCTTCTCGACACCCTCGGCCTCAGACAGCAGATGAAAGACACAACACACGAGAAAGGTAATGTCCTTGACCTAATCATCACTGCACTGTCTTCCCTCCACTACAGCTTTCCTCTCCTGCTTGACTGGTCTGACCACCTAGACTTGCATTTCAACATCCTGCACAACACCCCAGTCAAACACTCCCAGCAGAAACCCATCAGACAAACCTTCAGGTCCTTCAAGAACTTCCTGTTGAAGCACTCATGGAAGACCTGACCAACCTCCACCCTTTCAGCCTCCATAGGCAGAACAGAGACAACAACCATACAGGTGGTCGACCACACCCTCAACATCCTTGATGATGGCCATGCCAGTCTCCTAGTACTACTCGACTTCTCAGCCGCTTTCGACACAGTTTACCACCAGGCACTTACAGACACTCTACATCTGCGCATGGGTATCATTAACCTTGTCCTACACTAGTTAAAGTCCTACCTCACCAACCACCAGCAGTTTGTTCAGCTGACTCCACTAGATCGAAGAGTGCTACTCGTCACCTGTGGAGTCCTGCAGGGTTCCATCCTCTCTGTAGTGATCTTAAATCTATACATGGAGATGCTGGTAGTTCTCCTAGCCACACACACCATCCACATCTACCAATACACCAACGACACACAGATATACCTCCAGATTGACTCCATCAAGGACATCCATAGGCTCAAAACCTGCCTCTCGCTCATACAGTCTTGGATGTCCAGTGCATATTTGAATCTCAACCATATCCAATACCAAATTCCTACTCCTCACCAACAACACCAAACACTCAGACATACAGACCTGGCTATCAACCATGAAATCTGAGGGCTTCACACCTTAAGTCACCTCCTGCGCCAAGTTCTTCTGATTCCACATCAACAAACACCTCTCCTTCAAGATACACATAGCTAAAAATAAAATAAAAACTCATACAGATTGGTATCAGCTCTCACTCTTGCTGAAAGTCAAACCCTTCGTCGTTTCTGACAGCTTTAGATCCACTGTTGAAGCACTGGTCCTATCCCTCCGGATGGGTGTAATGCACTCCTTGAAGGCCTCCGTCATCCTCCCTTATGACCCTGAGAAGTATCCTACACTCGGCTGCATGCCTCATCAAGGGTCTATGCAGAAACAACCACATCATCCAGGCCCTTATCGACCTTCACAGGCTCCCACTGCATGCAGGAATCACCTTCAAGTCTTGCTGCATCATCTATAAGGCAGTTGCCCACAATTCACCCAGCTACCTTGTGGAGAAACTCAGCATCTCTGGCGGAAAGCGCACCACCAGAAGCCAGGGCACGTGGAGACTTGAAATCGGCCTCTGCAAAAAGCAAAGGACCAGAAAACATGCCTTCTCTGCCTACGCCCCAAGTCTATGGAGCATTCTTCCCATCAGACTCGCCCCCACACTCCTACAATTCAGAAAAGAACTCAAGACATTGGCCATAATATCGCCCCTTGAGTCACCTGACTTGCTAGGCGCCACCTGCCCCTCTCCTCCCTGCCACCTAGTAGAGCTGTACCCCTCCTCTATGCCTCTCTGTTTTCTACCCCCACTGTATATCTGTTCTGTTGTTACCAATGAAAAGCGCTGCATTATGCATATGTACAGTTATATACCTCTGTAAAGTGCTCTGTTGCTTCTCAAAGCTATGTCTGCGCTCAATAAATACCATTATAATAATAATGATAGAAATATTAACACTTATTCCATGGACATTATGCAGGCAATAAATGGGGTGGAAGCCGTCGGAAGTGAAAAAGTACAAGGGGAGGCAAAACATTCGAAAGAAAGAAAAACACACAGGTGGGGTCAAAGTTTGAACCATCTTGTTAAATAAAATGAAAGTTGTTCCTGCATATCTACCTACCCCACATAGGACTTGCACCAAGTTGGAACAGGGGAAAGTGCTTCACGAGCATGTTTCTTTTTCTGTTTTTGTGGAGGTGTATCTGGAGGTATAACCCCTAGCCCCACATCCTGTCTTAGGTAGCCATTTCCCTTTGACCCTGGTCTCAAGTGATCTTTTCCCACATTGTTGTTAATCAGGCCCAATTTGCTGAGGTGATCTTTGCACATGTCATGAAAATGCTTTGTGAATTGGGTCCTAGGTGTAAACGTATTTTGTTGAAGTCTTAACACATGATAATGTCTTCAGCACATTTTGGCACGTCAGAAGGTCTGTTTAAAAAAACACTTGTTTGTTATAAGGTTGTCAATGGTGTTCGTACCTGTGACCAAAATAAGGCTGTTATATTTTTTTGTGAAAAGGTGGAAGTCCCAATTTATCATAAAGAGGTCAAATAGTTTTCAGCGGTAGGCTACGACCTAAGACTAACTTCACTTTATTGACGGGAAACAGAAAATTAAACATGTTTCTTTGCCTATTTTGGGAGCCCAGCTATGGCTTTGAATGCCAAGTGTGACATGGCCAGGTTTGCTTAGCTCCATGGTTGACTTTGCAGCTCAGTTGGCCTGGTTTCAATAGGTTAGTTATACAATAAAAATAACTCTGCAAACATTATGAAAATAAAGAGACAAAATAACATTTACTCCTAATACCTAAACTAACAAGCATTGCCAATGCCAATCATTTTGGCGTTTACTGCTCTTCTTTGCATTTTGCATTTATAGCCATCAGAGTGCAGCCAGAAGAGTGCAAAGTTTCAAAGGAGGATGCAATCGGGTCATTGTGGGATATATTTACCCACTCAGCTGTACTCCCTTCCACAACCAAGCTGCACTTCAGCAGAAGCAGAAAAATGGCTGCACTGACTTCTGTGAGCACCACAGCCTTACAGCAAAACTGCGTTTTGCAACTATAAACAGACGGCTGCACCATCTTGCCAAGCACATATCGGGCAGGATGTAATAAGGGGGCACACTGAGAAAGCCTGCTAGTGTATTCTTACATGTACAAAAGAAGGGGAATGAAAAAGCAGCACTGCTTTGCTGCAAATCAAAGTTTCCCATTGAAAAAGGGAAATATTTACATTTAAAAATGATGCCGCTCTGATGTTCTTTTCCTCTGATTCCTCATTACACTACTTTTATTAATGAGACCCTGCCATGCTTATCCACATTCACATTGTGCTCCAACAGATATGAGTAGTGCCCCTGAATAACAGGCTGTTGTTCAGCTCTGAAGAAATCAAAAGAAGCTTTACTTCAGCTACACAGGAAACGCTTTACTTTTGGGCTACAAAATATCAAAGATCATGCGTCAAAGAGGCCCTGGCTCTATGGGCCGATGTCAATTTCAGTGCATCTGTGTTTAAACAAATTGCTGCATACCAGAAACTAACGCTGGCTACAAAACAATGTGGGAATTTAGAGGGATGAGAAAAAACTAATTTGCAAGGAAATTGTCCACAGTCATCACATGTTTAAATGTACTTTTGCAAATAAAGAAAAATACTTGTTTACAGTGTATGTTGGATAAGGCACTGCCCTTATCTAGCAATGTGTAGGGGTATTGTGATGTGAAACATATATGGGAGATCTTATTCAACAGGCTTTATTCTGACTTATAACGAAAATAAATAAAATAAGGAATTAAATTGCATCGGCTATATGGGGGAAATCAGCCCCAAACAGGTTTCTGCTTGGGGGTTGCAAGCAACAGAAGGCCCCTCACAGTAGATGCTAGAACACACAAGTACTAGTTGCTACCATGGCAGACTTTTGTCTGGGCTGAGGCCTCTTACAATGGAAGTTCTGTGACACCAACCTGTGAAGTGGAAGCAGCCATAAACCTTCAATCAAACAAGAGCTGAATTGACAGTTGGTGGTAGCTGAATAGAAAAAATGGTTCCATGGAAGGACAAAGGATGCCCATTTGTTTCAAAAGACTATTTTATTAAGACACTTTTAAAGATGGTTATTTTTGCAACAGAAATTTGCAGGAATGTTAAAAGCTAACAGTTTTAATGTAATTTTGTGGGTTTTAATTTAAGACGTGTAGCCTTCTCTGCCACCTCGGGAACAGAAATGGCAGAGAATTGGGTATTCCATGGAAAGTGTACCTGATGCCAATGTGAACAATCAATACTGATATGCCTAATGATAATCCATACACATGTATACATTTATAGAATTTTAGGCCGAATATTTCACACTAAAAATGACTAAAAATGATAAGAAGGGCGAAACAATGTCTCACAAACTGGAGAGTTGAACTGGCATGTTCTGCATAAAATATGTAACCTGCTTATGTAATTTGTTAAGATGCCCCAACTGTACAAATGTGACATTTATGGCAAAACTGGATTTTAGCTAAAGTAACTGTGGAAGGTTATGGACATTGTAAAACTCACATCATAAATCTGACATCATGCCCTTGAAACCCACCCATCTGAGAGGAAGGCAGTGACTATCACCCCTGACCAATCCAGTTGTTTAGAGGCGTGCTTAGCTAAGTCTGCCCTACCATATAATTCTGTGATGTCACCATGCTCTATAAAAAGGGTGGTTGACAGTACTCTGGACAGACTCTTTCCTGAATTTCCTGTGCCTGCATTCCGGATCTTCCACATTCATCTTGCTAGATTCCAGATCCCACTGCAAAGCCAAGGCATAGCTGATTCCAGATCCCACTGCAAGGCCAAAGCATTGCTGACCATCCCAGCAAAGCCTCGATCCAGAAACCCACATACTAAAACCAGTCTGGCTTTTTGGCCACTAACTGCATGCCTGCCGCAGCCCTGCCATCCAGCTGTCCTGATTATCCAGTGACCAGACAGGCCCAGCTGTTGTTCTGCTAGGAGAGTCTGCCGCTACCTGGTGACCCGAGCCCTGGGGTCCAGAACCCGGTTGACTGTTCCTAATCCCAATTTTAAGAGCAGACTGTGAGTATCCCCATTCCACAACACATATTCTACCCTACCTTGACTTTGTCTTTGTGCCACTCTCTAAGTGAGCCAATCCATACGCAGATAACTTGTATAGACTGTTCTAATTGTCTTGCACCATGTTCTTGTTTCTGAGTGTTATGACAGTGACTGTTTTCGACAGTAATGACAGTTTGGTCTTACTAAAGATACGCGTATACGCGGGAAGAAATGTTACCAGGGTAAAACCACACTTAGCACCTGAGTTACCAAAAGAGAGTTGGGTGAAAAAATCATCAGCAATACTTTTTTCAAGGCATATAGAATCAAAGAACACTTTCTAACTCAAAGATAAAAGTCACTAGGCCTGTGTCAGTGTTAGGTGGAACATAGTTCCTGTTGTCGAGGATCACACAGTCAGATAGTTCAAGATTCAATGATGCCAGGAGTACTTGGATATTGTTAAACGAGGAAGCAAAAGTTATAAGAAGGAGAAAAGACAAGGACGAGCCTTGGATGAGGAGAAAAGGGTTCACCCTAGTTCCTCGAAGTCAGACACAGTACCTTATTCTTTGAAGAAGCTGGTGTCACAGCAGGTGTTCCTGGTAGTTTCCCGCAAACTCACAGTTCCTGGAGCTTCAGTCAAGGGGACAAGAAGAAGGATGTCTGGAGGGAGTAGCACTACCCAGGGATGAGGCCAGCAGCAGTGACGGCGAATAAAAGGTACGCTCCTCTAAAACAGGAGAGGTTCTTCAAATGGCTATCCGGACCACTACAGCAGTGTGCAGCGATTTCGAACATGAAGAGGATCCTCTGGCTGTGGACGATGAGCAGTTTGACCCCACCAGGCTCAAGGGAAGAAGACTCTGCACTAGATCTTCTCTGGTTGTCGAAGGGTAGATAGCTCAGGACTGCAGCAGGGCTTCACCGGGACAGGGTAGTTGCAGCAGCTGTCTTCTCCTCAGCTTCTCTTCGGTTCCTTACAGTTCCAGTGGCGACTCTGACTTCCAGCCCAAGAGTCCTGCCTTTTATGCAAAAATCCCCCATTCACACAGCCTGGCTGTCAATCACACAACAGGGGGGTTGTCCAGCCCGGACAACCACCTCAGCCAATCATGGCAAAGTGTGACTTGGGTTTCCTAGTATACCCTTTGCAGGGGGTGACTACACTCCTCCCTCACATTCAGCCCACCTAGACACCCAGGAGCCAAGAGGAGGGCTTCTGTGCAGAAGCCCGCCAAAAGACGGTGAACAAAGAAGGCAAACCTGGTTTGCAGCGCAAATTAAAACCCAAGAAGGACTTTAACAAAAAGAAATGGTGAATAAACCCGAAAAGAGCCAAAATAAAGAACATTTGGTCAAGCGTGTTTATGTTCGGGGCTACTATAATAGCCTGGAACAATACCGTATTTATATAATATAATTGCGGTAGAAAAGTTAGTGTAGATACCACTGCCACCAGCCAAGTCTAAATGTTAAAAGAGCAAAACAGAGCTCAGAGAGGCACAGGCAAAAAGGGATAATAATTAACCCTTTCCAGTACTCCATGTAAGCTAGTGTGCCCTGGGTCTGTAGTTTTAAAGTGACTATGGGCCTCATTACACGGATGGCGGGGGACCAAGGTGCTATTAGCACCTTGGCCCATGCCGGTAAAATACCGGCACCACCTTGGTGGAAAGGGGAATTACCGCCCTATTCCAAGGTTGGTGGGGCAGTAATTCCCCCTTCCCCCATTGCCCTTCCCCATTCCCATTTTTGCCCCATAGGGCATAATGGGAATGGGGAAGGTGCTAATTACGGCACTGCAAATTGCGGTACCGTAATTAGCTCACTGGTCCCTTTGCGGGTTGGTTTTTAACGCCTGCAAAAAGCAGGTGTTAAATTCCCCAACCCGCAAAGGGACCTCGTAGTAAGGCGGTAAGGGTTTACCGGTACCGGTAAAATACCGGTACCGGTAAACCTTTACCGCCTACCGTGTAATGAGGCCCTATGTAAAGTTAATGGCAACTTTACCTATTTCTGGGGGACGGTAGTCAGCCCCAGAAAATTGAGTCAGAGGGAAGTCTCAAAGACAACCCTGTGTTACTGCACTGAAGGTGCTGTTAACACACACAAAAATGGGGCTCATGGAGGGGTGTACTCCATAGCCCAAGATCACACAAACAGTCGAAATACAAATGGCAAAACACTGGTAAGAGTGGACAAAAGGCTCACACTCTTACCAAGTGGAAAAAATGAACTCCAGAAATCCACCAAAGCTGCTGGGGGGATTCACTAGGTGAGGGAAATTAGCCATAGAATGAGAATTCTCACTAACAAGCCCTCCTTTCACTTCTGTATTGTCCCTGTGCAGTACATCCTTCATCCTGCCCAAGAACCGCATTCAGATTCAGTGTTTTTCACCAATTTTTTGAAAAAAACATTTTGCCATTTAAAACTGCAAACTAGAGAAAATGCAACTTTTCCATGTGTGAATTTGGCTGCACTGGGTTTTCAATTTCAATCTGTTTTGTGAACTGTATGCTTTTGTGATACCTTACCTTATGGTTGATAGTGATATAACATACCTAATACTGTGATAAAACATATGTATATCCTGATTTAAACACACATACAGTTAATTATTTGTCAAAATCTGAGTGTCATTTTAGGCCTTTGAAAAGGGTTTTTGCCTCTTATTTTGTGAGGGAATAATTCTGTTATTTATGTTTCTGTTTACTGCCTCTTATCCCTGACTACCTGCTGCTTCGTTCTATCCACTCAGAATTTGAATATTTGTGGGTTGAGGGAACATTGCCGGGGGGAACCTTAACTTGGGTGCTATCTATCCTAATTTTAAAAAGTGCTCCTATTCATTTGTGCTTTGGATATGTTATACTAGAAGGTTAACTAAGGGCATTGCTTTCATTTCCATTGTCATTATCACCCCATTGGTGATTGCTGCCCAATAGTAAAATGTGTGTGATTTTTGTGAAATTTAAAAATAAATAAATACTGTATTTTCACCAACTGGCCTGGTTCATGGTCCATTGTGACCCAGGATATTTGTAAAAGGGGGTGTGATACGGGTCGGGTACCGGCTCAATTTGAATTCATTGATATTAATGAAAAAGCATTCCTATTGAGCACCACAACCCAGGCTAAGACCAAGTGTCCTGGTCCAGTGTGTGATGCCCAATCGGAATCCTTAACAAATTGGGGCTTGTCCGGGATTGAGTTTCTTTATTCACCCTTGACAGCCTAACACAGCAGAGCAAACTCCAAGGTAGGAATACTTTGGGTGACTGGAACACTGTGATACGCTGTAAAAGTGCCTCCCTAAAACAAAAATCCTAAGTATCAGGCCTGAGTATAAAATTAAAGCTAAATCAACCCTAAAAATAGACAAAAAGCAATACCATACAGATTACCCTTCCATAAATAAATTGATAAAGAAAGAACACTTTCCAAAATGGCCCCTGCAGAGATTAAAATAGCTAGGGAGCACCTTCTGCACAAATTATTTGTCAGGGGGAAAGGCTAGAACAAGATGAAAAAGTCTGGAAGAAGAAATAATGCAACAGGTCACCGCCATAGACATGGATACATGGCAGGACGGTGGCCTATTACACCAAGCTTTGAGCGAGTTATACATGACATGAGGAGCAGATTAAAATTGTCCAAATTGCGGCCTATATGTATCTGCATATGGGAGTGATGCAGGAAAAGCATGAGGCTAAAACAACTCTTGCGCAAAATCAATCCAAACTTTTAGCTCAAATCGAGACTGAACTGAAATTAGCAGAACACAAATTGCAAGAGAGCCAAGATTCTGAGGCAGAATTTGGATATTACATTAAAAAGCTAAAAGAGGACTTGGTTCTCCAACAGCAGAATAATGTAGACCAAGAGGCCCAATTAGATGCATTAAGAGTAGAGTGCCATGAAAATGTTGACTCTCTGAAAGAGAGTCAACAGAAGCCGACTCAGCAATTAACATATAACAGGGCCTTCTCAGGACAAATAACCATGCCGCAAGATCAGGTCAAAAGGGTGGAAGAGGAAAATAATAAATTAATTATGAGTGACCTCCACTCTCAAGCAGATATTATATATTATATATATATATAAGATATATATATTATCAAGCAGGATATTACATTGAAAAGCTAAAAGAGGACTTGGTTCTCCAACAGCAGAATAATGTAGACCAAGAGGCCAATTAGATGCATTAAGAGTAGAGTGCCATGAAAATGTTGACTCTCTGAAAGAGAGTCAACAGAAGCCGACTCAGCAATTAACATATAACAGGGCCTTCTCGGGACAAATAACCATGCCGCAAGATCAGGTCAAAAGGGTGGAAGTGGAAAATAATAAATTAATTATGAGTGACCTCCACTCTTAAGCAGAATTTGATGAAGAGCACCAGAAAATAGGCGCCATAACAAAACAAAAGGATGACCTGGTTGAGCAAAGGGGGTGCTCTGTATCAGGAGAAAGAGGTCTTCCACCAGGAAATGTGTAATTTAAAAACCAATCTGGAGAGGAGAGAGTCAGACTTTCAGGTACTGGCTGGTCTAAAAGAATAATATGATAAATTAGAGGGACATAGGAGACAAATGGAACTTGAGTTAGAGGAGGCCATAGAGGCTCTAAATGTGCAGAAAAGGGAGGCTCACCTTCTACAACAAAATTCGGCTCAGGGTGCCCAAACTATACAGACAGCACAAAGAGATAATGGGGCCCTCTGTGAGGAGAATGATGGGCTCCAAAAACAAGTGGCAGCTCAAGAGCGGGTCATAGAGGCCAGTAAAACCCTGATAGCCGAGCAAAAGGCTCAGATCTTTGCCTATTATCAAGAAATAGGGGCTGAGAAGGTAAAACTATCAAGGATGGAGAAAGAGTACTCTAGATCTAATAAAAACTGGAGGGACCCCGAATAGGAGGACAGGGCAACCCCTTATCATAGTATGATGACCTCTGCATTAAGGGACTCAAACCCATGTAATACATTGAACTCGGCTGACTTCCTGTCTTGTGGTTCATATGGACCAGAAAACATGCGGCCGGTGGAATTAAATAGGTTTAGTATGATGGATCTGACAGGTAAGTGCCCCCCAGAAATTGATGAACGGGTGTCCCAGTATAGATACCAAAATATTATAGCTGATGTCTCTGACAAGGAAGTCTCGTATGAGGGGAAAGTCAGACAATTAGATCCACAGAAATACTACCTTCCAAGGGACCAGTTGGTTCAATTTTTAGAAAATTCAAATGAAATGAGACCCACAAAGAGCATTCTGAAGACCTCCACCCAATCAGGGCAGTGGGGGGATCATCCGCTGACCCTGGAAGTAGGGAGGAGACAAAAGACTACTCTCCTGTGCGCCACAGGGGAGTAGAAACTAGGCCCCACCATTCTGCAAGCCCCTCCCAAGCTCAAAGAATCAGGGAGCGCCTAGAACATCAGGAGGGGTCCTCCAACAGTAGCGCCTCTGAATCTGAGGACGAGTGAACTCGGGTGACTAAGTCAAAGAAGGCAAACAAACTAAAGCAAGTTATGGCAAAATGCCCCATTAGGCAGATTAAGGCCATTAGGGGTTTCATAACCCCCTACCACAAAAACGTAAAATATTCTGTCTGGGAACATTTGGAACTCTATGAGCAAATGATGGACACTTTTCACCTTGCTAAGCGAACGTTCTCCAGAGTACTCCAGCTTCTTTGCGGGACCGGAGGACCAGAACCATTCAGAATGGTCCACCTACAGGGCGGCCATCTTGAAACAATTTTCCGCCCACAGAAACCACCAAGAGGATTGCAAATCAGCCTACATACAATTTGCAGTGTGGGGAAGATCAGGCCCCACAGGAATTTGTGCAGGAGCTAAAACGCGCCTTTGCACAAACCACTAGGGTGGTGCGTACGGATAGCAGGGAGTTTACAACTACCTTCTTTCATGTGCTCCCAAAGTATATTATGACCCAGCTGGTGAGGGATTTCCATGATAAAAGATCTCTGGACTGGGTAATAGAGCAGGCGACACACATTTATGAAGTCCAAAAACCTGCAGAGAATAAAAATCAGACCAAAAACTCCAAACCAGCCAAAGCCTCTGCTGCTGCTAAAGTAGCAGAGATGAAGGTTGCCCCCATTTTAGATCTGGAAATGGAGGAGCCTAAAAATGCAACAATCTCAAACCAGCAAAACCAGAGGCCAAGAAGGCATTCAGGCCAATCACAAACAGGTGGAAATCAGGGAGGTAATCCCACTAATGGGACCCCTAATTCTCCTGAGTATATAAGTCCCAGGTACAATGGCAACCAACCTATCTTAGGGTATGTGTGGACTCCTCCAGCCCAGGGGGGGGTCCCGCCAGGTAAGTACTCCCCCAGGAAACTTCCCTCCTAACTTCCCTCAGGAGGGCAGAAATTCCCCAAATCCCGGGTTAAGTTTCTTTCCCCAGTACCCTCAAAACCCCAAGCTGCAGGGCAACCCTCCTTTCTTTCTCCGGGTCGAGGAGCCCAGGCAACCCAATCTGCGAGAGGGGAGGCCAAGGGGCAGGGCTACCAAAATCCACCATATCCAGGGTTCTACGGGAGAAGAGAAAGTTACCCTTCCCGTGAACAACCGAGGTATGTGCAAAGACCCCCATATCAGCCAGAATGGGTGTCTCAACTGGAGCGCCAGGTCCAGAACCTTACCCAGGATCTGGGTCGCATGTTGAGAGCTCAACAGAACCCTCAGATGTACATGGTAGCTCAGAACCGCACAAACCAAGGGTCTGGCTCCCCAGAACAATGACGGGGAGAGAACCCTGACAATTCACTGATTTCAGAGGAGGTGGCACGGGGAAAAGGGGGTGTAAATCCCTAGAGGAAGCTTCCTTCCTCACCTGTGAAAAGCCCCTGGACACCCCAGAACCGGAACAAAAATCTCCTGCCCCTGAAAATCTGCAACCCAGGGAACAGATGGTGGGCAGGAGAAATAAAGACCTCAAAAAGGCCCATTTTGGGGAGGAAGTTAGTGTCCTCCAATTTGAAGGGGACGAGTCCTTAGATGATTCTGGGAAAACAATATTCTCCTTCAGGGATGGGGAACTCCTCCCAAAGAAAAATGGGTCCCAAGAGATCTAACTGAAGACTGAGTGGGTGTAGGGAATGACGCAGAGTCACCATCCCTGAACCCAGAATTGTCATCCTGAGAAGAAAATAGTAATGAAGGGATCCTCCCCACAAACTGGTTGTAGTGACTGCCACCCGGTAAGCAGGGGCAGCACAGAGCTAAGGGAAACAGAGGATTCCAAAATGTCCACTATTTCAGGATGTCACATTTTTATTACAAATCCCCAGACTCTGACACAGAACATTGTCCAAAATGCCAGTGTCAGAGTCCAAAATAAAGAAAATGACCACCCAACTTGCCCAAAATGCACATTATCTTTGCCCACTTGAGGAGAAGGAGGGTAGATTTTATGCCCCAGTCCAAGTGCAAGGGCAATGTACATTTTCAGCACTGGTGGACACTGGATCCCAAGCCACTCTTCTGTCAAAAAGGGCCTTTGATCACCTAAATTCAGGAAGGAGGGAGAGATACCAGATCCCTCTCACCCCTCTTCCTGGACAACTCCAAAACTTCAACGGGAATGAAATTCCTGTCAAGGGGAGAGCGGATTTGGAAATAAAAATTGGATGACACAAGGTGAAACACCCGGTCATATCTGTGACTCCAGAGGGCACACCCTATCTACTAGGGAATTACATCCTGCACAGGTTGTCCCCTCTAATAGACTGTGTGAACAAGGTCCTCTGCACTCAGACTAACAGGCCAATACAATTAAAACAGAGTGTCAACCATGTTAGTTTAAATGGCACATGCCACATGGTTAAAAAAAACCTGATCATATTGAGTTCCATTTCCAGAACAATCAAATACCTGACATGGCAGTAATTGCTGTAGGACAACAAACTGGGGATGGGAACTCCTCTCCATTCCTGAAAATCAACCTTCCTTCCAGTTTTAAGTGGCATTCCACACTGGAAGGAAATACTTTGAAATTATATACTGATTCACAATCTGAAAACCCCAATCCTATAGTCAAAAGTGATGAGAAACCAGCTCAAAGTTTGGCTGATATTCGGAAAATTAGAGAACAGTTGTTTATCCCTATTCAGTTAAATGAGGGGAAGAAGTGTGCATGAACAACGGTAAGAGCTTCATCAGCGAAGCCACGTTCAGACAGTTCCCAAAAGATCCAGCCATTCCCACATTTAAATTGATCAATAAGTGGGAAATGGGCCTGGAAACTCCCAATTCCAAACATCTCGTGCCTAGCAGGTGTATGCTCAAAGTTTCTATCGGTAACAAAAGCATAGAACATAATTGTTGGGTCGTGCGAGATGTCCCTGCTGCATTCTATTTAGCAGTGACATTCTCAATCAGTTTGCCATTAATTTGGACCTGATAAATTACAAAGCCTGGTCCCGACTAGGGGGAAATCCCATGGACTTTGATGATTCAGAAAAAGCATTTCGGTCAGCCCAATTGCTGCCGTATGCAGTTGAAGTTCAAATTGGAGAGGAGGTCACCATCCCAGGATGGACAGAACTATTCCCACTTGAATTAAAAATTAAAAGAGGACAAAAACTGCAAAATCCTGACGCAAATGTACACCTCAATGCCCATCTCCAACAGCAGGGGTTGAGGTTAAACCCAACACCATTAGTCAATGTAGAACACAACACCATTCCAATATTGATGGATAACAGCGACCCTGGGAGTATCACTCTGGGCGCAGGCACCATTATTGAAATGGTGGTTGATGACCAACATTTTTCCATGGATTTAGGAAAGGAACTGATAGGACCAATTCCTAATGACTGTTTTGACAATGACAGTGACCATGATTTACCACCAGATAGGTTCTTCACCCGGCAAGGGGGGAATTTCCCGGTATACTCTTCCTGCCCTTACGGGGAGGAATAGATGACTTGTGACATCAGGCAGGATGAGGTGATATTCCAGGTCCACAATGACTGCCTCTCCTGCCTCTCCTACCTGAAACCCTCTGTCCAGGTCAACACTCTAACCAGAGACCTGTCCACCCAGCTGGAGGAGGCCGCTGAGATAGCAAAACCGGAAGTCTTTCCAGGCTTCAGGCAAATGGTTGAAGAGCGAGTCAACCTAGCTGATGCCTGTGAGACTCCGGAGCAAAAGCAAAAGTTGAAACAGGTGTTCTTAGATTTTCAAGATCTCTTTGCGGTGGTCTCGTATGACTGTGATCGCACCAAAATCCATACAACCACAATTCCTATGGACCCTGGAATGACACTGGTGTTTGTGAAGCAATATCGCTTGCCTCTCTCGCATCCATGGAGTCCCTGACGGAAATAATCAAAAACCTGGAGTCCTGTGGGATAATTTGTCCAGTCCACAGCACCTTTAATAATCCGGTGCTGGGGATTTTAAAACCAAATGGCAAATGGAGACTCTGCGCAGACCTTAGGGAGCTAAATAAACAGGTCCACATGTCCCGATGGCCTCTTCCCTACATTGAACAGGGGCTGGCCCAGATCCAGGTGTCAAAAGTATACACTGCCATTGACCTGACAAATGGGTATTGGACCGTGCCTGTCACTAGGGAGGACCAATACAAGCTGGCCTTTATCTTCGGGGGCAGCGGTACACATGGACCCAGACTCCCTTCGGATACATAAACTCTGGCAACAAATTCAACATCTTCCTACATAAGGCCATGTCGGACATGGGTGAAAGGGGTAACCTGGCCTATGTGGATGATGTCCTGATAAAAAGCTCAACTGTGGAGGAAGATATAGCGGAATTCCGTTATGTTCTGACCCAGTTGAGGATTGCCGGAGCAAAACTGTCCTTTCAAAAGGTGCAGTGGTGCAGAACCTCTGTCAACTTGTTGGGACATTAAATAACTCCTGAGGGTCTCTGTCCCCAGGAGAAGAAAGTGGAAGCACTCCTAAAACTAAAAGACCCCACAACTCGGCGTGGGCTAAGAAGCCTCTTTGGACTGACTGATTACAGTAGGAAGTTCATTGAGGATTACGCAGAGATCACAAGACCAGAAGCTTCTCACAAGCGCCTTGTCTAGCTTATGCTGTCAAAAACAAGGAGTTCTTCTTGGATACAGGGTTCTCGAATACATGCTTGACAGCAGTATTATATCAAAAGCATGACAAGGTCAATAAAGTAATCTCCTATACAAGCAAGACTTTATCCTCTGTGGAGGAAAAATTCAATGATTGTGAGAAGGCACTCCTGGCAACGGTGTGGGCATTGAAGAATTACCGCCTGTTCATCCAGGGGGAACACATCATAGTGGAGACTCCACACCAGCCTTTGAAATACCTCCAAAGTGACAGAATCCGGGCCGGAAATGCGAGTAATTCCAGAATTACTTCCTGGATTCTGTCAATGCAAGGCTTTCCTGTGGTGGTCAGATATGGCCAAAACAAGAAGAGTTCCCTCGCGCAAGGTCTGGCTGACTTGCATGATTGTGCCAGAGAAAACTGTGTCGAGGATGAAAGTCTTAAAACCCAGGACAACATGGAGGCGTACATGAATTCCCCACACAAAGTCTATGATGAAGACAAGTGCCAGGGAATGCCCACGGTTTATGTGGATGGGTGCTCCTACCATGTTGACGACAACAGGGAAAAGGAACTGGTGGCCAGCGTTGAGAATGTCTGGGTGAATGATGCCACGGAACCCTCCGCTGGGTACAAAATCGGTCCCCGTAGTAGTCAGGTGGCAGAGTTGATGGCAGTTCATCAGGCCATCCTCACTGCTGTCCAAAACCAACTCCACGAACTGGTCATAATCACCGGTTCGTGGAGCACCTGGTTAATTGGAAAACCAGAGGCATGCTATGCGCTAAAAACAAACCTCTGAAACCTGGCAAGCTAATACAAAATATTTATGATCTGGTCACCTCTAGTGGGATGACCATCTATTGGAAGAAAATCAAGGGTCATTCCAGAATAGAGGGGCCAGACAAAACTGGAAACGACCTAGTTTATCAGTTGGCCAAAACCGGAGCCATGCAGGTGGATCTCCTTGAGATTGAGTCACTGTTGAGGGAGATCCAGGTCACTGCTATCACTAGGTCCCAGACAAATGCTCACAATGAACTCTCAACTGCCCAGTGGAGTAAGGACACCCCAGATGCTGATTTAATCACGGCACAAAAAGGGGATCCAATTATTGGGACATGTTATCAACACATTGAGGATCCTGAGAACTTTCCTCTGACGGATACCGATTACATTGGGAAAGAGGACCTCAGAGTGTTGATGAAGTGTCCCAAAATGTTCTGAATCCAAGATGGTTTGTTGTTAAGGAAATCCATATCTGGCTGTGACCAGTGGGTGGTCCCTATCCCATTCTGAAGCCTGATGCTAAGTCATGCCCATGACGCGGCCACAGCCGGTCATCGGGGGTTTCACACTACTTTAAAAATCTTACGAGAGGTTGCATACTGGCCACACATGGAGCAGGACCTCGACCAATACTTGAAGGGGTGTCTTGTGTGTGCACAATTTCAGCCAACTTCACTCACACACCGAGCTCCCCTCCAGAAGAGGGGGATGACACTGCCTTGGTCAGATTTACAGGTAGATTTCATTGGGCCTGTGATTCGCTCCTCTAGGGGGAACAAGTAAATGTTAACAGTAACATGCTTGTTTACCAAATGGGTGGAATGTCTCCCGGCCTCAAATTGCAAGGCAGAAACAGCAGCTGCCCTGATGATCAACCACATCTTCTCGCGTTTTGGCCTACCCCAAAGGATTGAGTCAGACCAAGGTAGTCACTTAACCAGTGAAGTGATGACAAAGATATGGGAAGTACTTTGGGTTAAAAGGAATCTTCAGATTGCATACCAGCGGTCCTCCAGTGGGAGACTTGACAGGTACAACAAGACAATTGTGAGCATTTAAAAAAAGGTTTGGGCAGGTTCTTGGCAGATTTGGGACATTTGATTACTGCTTGTCCTGATGGCCATCAGATCTACACCTTCTTCAGCAACCAGGATGTCTCTATTTGAGCTGATGACTGGGCAAAGGATGGTGCTACCTAAGCATCTGCTCTATAGAACCCATGAGCAGACACTGATAAACGCCTCCACAACACATGAGTATGTTGAGAATCTAAGAAAACACTTTCAACATGCTTTTGCTTACGTTCATCGGAATCTGGAAAAATCTGCATAGGGGATGAAGACTCAATATGACTTAAAAACAACCAAAAAAGAATACCAAGTAGGAGACAAGGTCTACTTGTACAATTTCCAAATGAACCAGACCAAGGAGCGGAAATTTCTCCCCTGCTGGCGCGCACCTTTTGAAATTGTAGACAAAATTTCACATGTCACCTACAGAATCTGCATCCCCAAAGGAGAACTGACAGAAGAGAAATGGGTTCATATTAATCAGCTAAACAGTTGTCAACCCTAGGCACACTTTGCAGCAAATAGAGGAGACATCTGGAGAATGTGAACCAGACAAAGAAGAACCAGAAGGCGTCACTTAGGTTTAGAGGTATAATTATTTAACAGGGAGTATTTTTCTTCATTGTGAAGACAAGAGGGATTCCCCAAAATTCGAGCCTAATCCATAGTTATCTGTGTCTTGGGAGTGATCAATTACCTTTACTGTCTGAATACCGTCATTATTGAATGTATGTGTGTCCCACTGCTGTCCACCTCCCTGGAGGGCAGTCAGTATGAAAATGTAGTAACCGGTTCTGATTTATTTGATAGATTCGTACTGGTTCTGCTCATTAATCGCCAAGGAGGACCTCCCCAGGGACCGTGAAAGGAAAGAGCCAAGGAAAAGCTGGGGGTGTCGCTCCACACCATAAAGAATGACCTAAGGGGAAGAGGTGGGTGTCGCTCCACACTACAACAGGATGATTGTGGAGTACCGTTTCCTGATGATGGAAGGACTCCACCTGATGAGCCCTGTTTTGTCCACCTGATGAGCCCCGTTTCACCCACCTGATGAACCCCGTTTTGCCCTACCGATGAATCCCACTTTGCCTTACTCTCCCTCGGCAAGGAATCTCAGAAGAGTTGGGTGGAATTTGTAGAATATATTTACCCACTCAGCTGTACTCCCTTCCAAAACCAAGCTGCAATTCAGCAGATGCAGAAAAATGGCTGCCCTGGCTCCTGTGAGCACCACAGCCTCACGGCAAAACTGCGTTTTGTAACTACAAACAGCTGGCTGCACCGTCTTGCCAAGCACATTATTGTGCAGGATGGAACAAGGGGGCACACTGAGAAAGCTTGCCAGTGTGTTCATACATGTACAAAAGAAGGGGAGTGAAAAAGCTGTGCTGCTTTTCTGCAAGTCAATGTTTCCCATTGAAAAAGGGAAATATTTACATTTAAAAATGATGCCTCTCTGATGTTCTTTTCCTCTGATTCCTCATCATACTACTATTATTAATGAGACCCTGCCATGCTTATCCACATTCACATTGTGCTCCAACAGACAAGAGCAGTGCCCCTGAATGACAGGCTGTTGTTCAGCTCTGAAGAAATCAAAAGAAGCTTTACTTCAGCTACACAGGAAACGCTTTACTTTTGGGCTACAAAATATCAAAGATCAATGGGTCAAAGAGGCCCTGGCTCTCTGGGCCCATGTCAATGTCAGTGCATCTGTGTTTAAACAAATTGTTGCATACCAGAAACTAACTCTGACTACAAAACAATGTGGGAATTCAGAGGGAAGAGAAAAACCGAATTTGCAAGGAAATTGTCCGCAGTCATCACATGTTTAAATGTACTTTTGCAAATAAAGGAAAATACTTGTTTAAAAGTATATGTTGGATAAGACCCTGCCCTTATCTAGCAATGTGAAGGGGTTTTGTGCTGTGAAACATATATGGGAGATCTTATTCAACAGGCTTTATTCTCACTTATAACACATGTAATTAAAATAACAAATTAAATTGCATTGGCTACATGGGGGAAATCAGCCCCAAACAGGTTTCTGCTTGGGGGTTGCCAGCAACAGAAGGCCCCTCAATGTAGATGCTATAACACACAAGTGCTAATTGCTACCTTTACAAACTCAAGATTGTCACCTCTATGTCGTTGCGCAGCCCAACCGTAATTAAGTTAAAGCACAAATATACTGGAACAATGTCAAACTGACAATATGACAAGTTATGTGATTCAAAAAGAGTCAACAGCCAGATGGCTATATGTGAAAATTGTATGATTCAATTGAAACGGTTGGGCTGCGCAACAACATAGAGGTGACAATCTTGAGTTTGTATTTGTACCAAATTAGCAGTTTTGAGGTAACTGCTAGTCCCTCGTACATGCAGAAACCCTGGTTTTCCCCAATTCCTGGGCATTGTTCTTTGAACTATACATTTTCTTCCTACCCACTGTCAGCCCCAGCGCCTAGTGCTATCGGCATACCTCAACCCAGTCTTTCTAATTGCTATCTTGGCAGACTTTTGTCTGGGCTGAGGCCTCTTACAATGGAACTTCTTGGACACCAACTTGTGAAGAGGAAGCGGCCATAAACCTTCAATCAAACACTGGCTGAATTGACAGTGGTGGTAGCTGAAGAGAAATAAATGGTTCCAGTGAAGGACATAGGGTGCCCATTTATTTCAAAAGACTATTTTATTAAGAAACTTTTAAAGACGGTTATTTGTCAAACAGAAATTCGCAGGAATGTAAAAAGCTAACAGTTTTAATGTCATTTTGTGGGTTTTCATTTAAGATGTGCCACCTTGGGAACAGAAATGACAGAGAATTAGGTATTCCACGGAAAGTGTACCTGATGCCAATGTGAAAATAAATACTGATATTCCTAATGAGAATCCATACACATGTATAAAGTTATAGAATTTTAGGCCGAATATTTCACACTAAAAATGACAAAAAATGATTAGAAGGGCGAAACAATGTCACACAAACTGGAGAGTTGGACTGGCATGTTCTGCATAAAATATGTAATCTGCTTATGTAATTTGTTAAGATGCCTCAACTGTACACATGTGCCATTTATGGCAAAACTGGATTTTAGCTAATGTAACTGTGGGAGGTTCTGCACATTGTAAAACTCACATCATAAATCTGACATCATGTCCTTGAATCCCAGCCAGCTGAGAGGAAAGCAGTGACTGTCACCCCTGACCAATCCAGTTGTTTAGAGGCGTGCTTAGCTAAGCCTGACCTACCATATAATTTTATGATGTCACCATGCTCTATACAAAGGGTGGCTGATAGAACTCTGGACAGACTCTTTCCTGAATTTCCTGCACCTGCGTTCCTGATCTTCCACATTCTTCTTGCCAGATTCCAGATCCCACTGCAAAGCCAACGCATAGCTGATTCCAGATCCCACTGCAAGGCCAAAGCATTGCTGACCATCCCAGCAAGGCCTTGATCCAGAAATCCCACTAAAAATCCCAAGAACCAAAGGGAAAAGCTGTGGTATTCTTTTGGGAAGCATCCTAAGACCAACCTGGCTTTTTGCCCACTAACTGCATGCCCGCTGCAGTCCTGCCACCCAGCTGTCCTGATTATCCGGTGACTTACAGGCCCAGCTGTTTTTCTGCTAGGAGAGTCCACCGCTACCTGCTGACCCGTGCCCTGGAGTCCAGAACCCAGTTGACTGTTCCTAATCCCAAATTTGAGAGCGGACTGTGATTATCCACATCCCATAACACATAGTCTCCCCCACCTTGACTTTGTCTTTGTGCCACTCTCTAAGTGACCCAATCCATACGCAGATAACTTGTATAGACTGTTCTAATTTTCTGTGCACCCTGTTCTTGTTTCCTAGTGTGAGCGCAATTCTTTCATTCGCCTCATCTTGTAATTTATTAGTAATATTTGGAGTAATCTAAATTATTTCCCACATAGATCAGAACCCGGCGGGAAAAGGTTGACGTTGCGAATCAATCTTTGAACGTACTGCGGCTTTCCTTAACAATATAGTATAAATAATTTAGTTTAAGTAAACTTTGCCTTCCATTTTTACAACCGATTTTCTCTTTTGAACTGCTCTATTTAGCTAAAAACGAATCTCATTCTACCTTCCAAATCTCTCACAATTCTTCAGATATATTCCTCCTTTCACTTCTGTATTGTCCCTGTGCCGTACATCTATCTTCTTGCCCAAAAACCACATTCCGATTCAGTGTTTTTTACCCGTTTTAAAAAAAAGTTTTGGCATTTAAAACTGCAAACTAGAGAAAATGCAACTTTTCCATGTGTGAATTCGGCTGCACATGGTTTTCAATTTCAATCTGTTTTGTGAACTGGATGCTTTTGTGATACCTTACCTTATGGTTGATAGTGATATAACATACCTAATACTGTGATAGAACATATGTATATCCTGATTTAAACAGACATATAATTAATTATTTGTCAAAATCTGAGTGTCATTTTAGGCCTTTGCAAAAGGTTTGCCTCTTATCCCTGACTACCTGCTGCTTCGTTCTATCCACTCAGAATTCGATTATTTGTGGGTTGAGGGAACATTGCAGAGGGAACCTTAACTTGGGTGCTATCTATCCTAAATCAAAAAGTGAAGGAGAGAGGCTTGGCTGATGTAGATCTGTGCTGGGGGCGTGGGGGCTCGAGAGGGACCTATCTACATATGCTCTGGGAGTGTAGTAGAGTGCTGGACTTTTGGAGAGAAGTTTTGGATTGCATTGATATGGTAACTAGTATGACACTGCCTCAGACTTTTCTGTCAGTGATTTTCCTTTCAACTGATAGTCGAAGTGTGGAGATGTGGGATTGTTCGGAATGGATTGATAGAGCATTGTTGAGGGCCATAAAACAAATAATCAAGGTGTGGAAATCCAGGAACAAGCCACATTGCGAGAACTGGGTGTCGGGTATGCGGGCGCTCTCTTGGTATGAGAAGACTCAAGCAGTTCGACAACATCGGGAAACTGAGTACGAGGAGAGATGGGGGTCATTTAGGGATTTATTTGGATGAGGTGTAGGCTTTGGTTTATTTTGTGGATATTGAGGTTGGGGATTGGTAGGGGGGTATGTTTTGTCCTTTTTCTTTGTGTTTTGTGTTGTCACGTCTTGCCATGAGATAGGAGGGTGAGGATGTTTTCGGATTTTGTTTTGAATATCTGTTACTTTAGTAGTAATTTGCATTTTGTTGCACTGATGTATATGGAGTAATCTTTTGCTTGTTCCCATTCTGTTGTTACTCAGTTGTATTATGTTTTGTATAATTATTAAATAAAGTTGATTAAAAAAAAAGTGCTCCTATTCATTTGTGCTTTGGATATGTTATACTAGAAGGTTAATTAAGTGCATTGCTTCAATTTCCATTGTCATTATCACCCCATTGGTGATTGCTGCCCAATAGTAAAATTTGTGTGATTTTTGAGAATTTTAAAATAAATAAATACTGTATTTTCACCAACCAGCCTGGTTCATGGTCCATTGTGACCTGGGGTATTTGTAAAAGGGTGGGTGAGACGGGTCGGGTACTGTCTCAATTTGAATTCATTGATATTAAAGAAAAAGCATTCCTATTGAGCACTACATTCCAGGCTAAGACCAAGTGTCCTGGTCCACAGTGTGACGCCCGATTGGAATGCTTAACAGCATGGGTGTACAAGAGAATGCGAAGGAAGGAGAACAGACAAGGGAGGAAACGATTGATAGAGGGTGCCATCGATGATGGGCAAGAGGAAATATGAGCAAAAAAGTTTGAGCATGAGAGGGTAAGCAATAAACCAAGAGTATGAGAGGAAGGATGAGAGGGAGTAGAGAGTGGGTGTGGGGTAAGTTCTAGAGATAATTGGGTTGGTGGGTGTAGCGAGAGTGGGGGTAGGATGAGTGGGTGTGGGTAGAGGGAGGTGGATGGGTAGAGAGAGTGGGGGTTAGGTGGGTGGGGGTAGAGAGAGAGTGTGGGGAGTTTGGTTGGGGGTAGGGAGAGCAGGGTTTAGATACAGAGAATGAGGTAGGTGGGTATAGAGAGAGTGGGGGCAGGGTGGGTGGAATTAGAGAGAGTGGCGGCAGGTTGGGTGGGTGGGGCTAGAGAGAGTGGAGTTATGGTTGGTGGGGTAGAAAGAGTGAAGTTAGGATGTGCAGGTGGGGTAGAGAGAGTGGAGGAACGGTGGGTGGGTGGGGGTATAGTGGAGTTAGGGTGGGTGGGTGGGGATAGATAGAGTGGAGGTACGTTGGGTGAGTGAGGGAAGAGAGAGTGGATGTTGGGTGGGCAGGTGGGGATAAAGAGAGTTGAGGAAGGGTGGTGGATGTAGAGGTAATGGGGTAGGGTGCATGGGTGAGGGTAGAGAGAGTGGGGTAGAGTGGTTATGGGTAGGTGGGGTTAGAGGGAGTGGGGGTAGGGTGAGTGGGCGTAGAGAGAGTTGGGATTGGGTGAGTGATGGTAGAGAGCATGGGGATAGGGTGGGCAGTGGTAGAGAGGGAGGATGTAATATGAGAGGGTGGGGGTAGGGTGGTTTGGGGTGGCTGAGTGGGGGGGTTAGAGAGAGTGAGGGTGGGCTGGGAAATGTTAGCTGGTTGGGGCAAAAAACATGAAGAACAAAGCACCCCCAGGAGAACCTGTTAAAAGTAGCCTGAAATAGCCCAAACAAAACCCAACCAGCACATGTAATGGGGATGGGGTGGGCTGATAGGGATAGAGAGAGTGGGAGTGAAGGGTAGAGAGAGACTGGATATTGATGTAGAAAGGCAGACTCAAGCGGACAAAAAAAACGAATCTGCTGTCAAAAGTAGCCCAAGAATAGCCCAATTGTCTGCACAAATCCCCCAAAATATCCCAATATAAAATCACTGTGGAGCTGAGAAATGGGAAGCCCAGCACCCGACTTGCTTCTTACAAAGCTGTTGATTTGAGCAAATATTGTTAGGGAACTTCTCATTGGGTAGTATGGCGGAGGAGTTTGGACAAAGAGATTTGAGTCAGTTAGCAGTTTTATGCCATGGAATTGCTCATTGCAAAATGCTGAAATGGTGATTAGCGTTTAGCGGTGCACCTAAGAAGGGTGTGATAATAAGGGAGGGGTACCCAGTCTTCTCTTTGGTTAAAAAGTCATTGCTATGATGACCAGATATTCTTAGTGCAGAACCTTGGGGCGCAAGCGACACAGAAATTCGTCAAACCAAAAATGATGACTGCAAAAATAAAGTGACTTGAATATTTAATGAATTTTTTTTTTTTAAAAAAACATTAAAAAGGGTTCTGCCAGAAACAACATGGCGTCATTCAAGCGAGGCCATTGGAGGTGCGTTGGCAGGGCTCTTGAGGGAACGGGGAATTCCCCCCAGTTTAAATGTGCACCTTCACGACTGGAAATAACTACGTGGAAAGAAACGGGTCCTGTGTTGAGCTGGGGAAGGAGACGAGGAAGGGCAAACTCAGAAAAAAGGAACCAAAAATACATTTTTGAACTAATATCTATATTTTGGCACAATTTCCTTTTAAACAAAAAGTCTGTTAACATTACACTCAGTGCAAAATCTATGTTTTTACCACATCATTTGTGCTGCTTCATTTTCAGTCTCAGTTATTATTTCTGGGATATTACAGACTATAACCTTTATTCGCATTATTTGTGTGAAGGTTTCCATTGGTCATAGACCAGGGTGAGGAAAAAGATGGTTGTTGTTATTGGTATCAGATCAAATTGCACATCTTTGAAACTGACTTTCTTTGGTCTAACAGTGAAACCCCTGCCTGTTTCAGTAACTGTGATCAGAAGTATTAAGTAGCGATGAAAAACAGAAATACTCTGCTTATTTGATCATTATTCCCAATTGGCATTTGCACCTCATTTTTGCATGTGGGGTATAACTCGTGCGTCATTGAAACGATAAGTGCTACACATTGCAGCTCGTTTACTACAAACGTCCTTATTGTTTGATTTTAAAAACATTTGTATGCGTGGTCCATTGACCTTTGAATTTTCGAACCATCTTTGAGATACAAGGCTATTGTTCACGTGTTTTCTATTTGAATACATACATCTTTGTCTTTGAATCACGTATCTATTGTATTGTTGTGGAATTGTAGCAAAGAAAGTGAGCCGTCATAAAATGTGATCAGTGCAGTGGCGTCACCAGGAATCCAACTTAGGAGGGGCCAAAGACAAAAGTAGTGGGGCACAGACAAAAGTAGGGGGAGAACATGGTCACTGCTCGTCTTAAGTAGGGGGGCACAAGGGGAGCACAGGGTTTCACAGGGTGGGCCCTGGACCCCTTGACCCTTTAGTGACGCCACTGGATCAGTGTCCTGATTAATAAAGCAGAAACATACCTTTCCTCTCAATGTTTGGAAACACCCCATGGCCCAGTATAAGTGGATACCCCCAGCAACCAAAAGGACACACCCAACCACACAGCTGTCACGGATGTCCAATAACTATGCAAATCCAGGTCGCAGGGGAACATATTTGAAGGCAGTTTCCTAAGTGGTCTGGATGCACAGACTGAGAGCAGAAAACAGTGAGCGGCACCCTTGAAAACATGTTGCCACAAATACCTTTAAACCTCAATGTCTGTATATTCCTCTTCTTCTTGTCTGGTAAGTTCCTTACGTTAGTTTCCCATGATTTCTTTCTTTATTTTAATCAATCCCTGATTCGCCTACATTTTTTTCGTTCCTTTTAATATGGGTTCATTCGTTCTTTTTTGTTTTGTTACAAATGTGACCTAATTAAATCATGGTTGAAACATTCAAAATGTTTTTTCTGAGTCTTGGAGTGAAACTGCTCATCGGGTAATATTTGTAATGATCCTGCAATACATGGCCGGGTTTTGCTCCTACTGCTTATCCTGCTGTTCGTGTCACCAAATGTTCAGACTTCTTTACTATGTTCAGCAATCGTTTATGCTCCTGAAGTTTCTACGCGTACAGTATTGACATATGAACAGAGTTTTTCAAATATACATTTCTGAATGTTTCTGTTTTCACGTTCGGCTAACCTGTCACGTTTCCTAAAATGTTCTTTTGAATAGTTTTAAAGACGTTGTAATGGAGATCAACATAATTTGTTTGTAATTGCAAATCAGCTTTACTGACTATTGAGTATATTTTAAAAACTGTGCTTATGATACATGTTCTGTGATTCCATTTACTAAGATACAGAGATTCTGAAAATTGAATGGCAGAAGATGAGAGACCGGTCTTTCCATCCAGTGTGTTATTTGGTCGAGTTGGGCAGGGAAGACTACTGAGTATACAGCTCTGCATGTTGGTCTTACACTGGTGCTCATCAGATTGTTCTTATTCTAAACTATGATGATGTGTGATTCAGTCTCCAGAAGATACTTGCTATTAGTTGATGTTTTTTTAGCATATAGGTATTGATATGGTCAATTCTATAGCTATTTGCAAGTATGCTTTACAGCAGGAGAACAATAACAGGTGCACGTGTGTTTCTCATACTCACACTACAGGTATCCAGGGCCAAATCCTTCTTACTCAGCCCATTTCAGAAATCCTAAAGCCAGGGCAGGATGTGTCCCTCCGGTGCACTGCATCTGGTTACACCTTGAGCGACCACCACATCCACTGGATGGCCCAGACTGTGGGAGAGGGCCTGAGGTGGATTGGGGCTTACAGACATGACACCACCTATGTTGCAGACATTTTCAAGGGGAGAGCGTCGTTTTCATTGCAAGCCTCCACTTTCGTGTTGCGGATCAGCGGCATGACCCCGGCTGATACGGCCATGTACTATTGTGCACGCCACAGTGACCGATATGCAATGGGGCTCTGTCTATGGCCCCCTTGTGGCTAAACTGGGCTCTTGGATGCAGTCATATCCCCCAGTCTTACAGTGTATCTTCTGTTCTTCTAATGAGCTCTTAGAATGCCCCCCGCCTGGCAAACCTTCCATGAACTATTACAAATCCTTAAAAGCTCTGTCTTCTTCGGAAAAGATGTGGGTTTGCATTTAAGGGGTTGGTGGAGTGCCCTGGCCGATTCCTTAATCTGCTGAAAAGTCACTAAGCCTTTAAAATCCAGGACACAATGACTATATTTTGCCACTGTGATATGGTGGCATGGCTGCCAAAGGGTCTGCTCTACGCACCTCACACAGAAACACCACTGGCAAAGCAGTCCTCCTGCAGGTGTGAAAGCTGTGGCTGCTTGCGACCCCACTCCTCCGCCTGGAATCCATGTCCACCCGTTCTGCGTAGTCATTTTAGGACTTTCACTTCCCTTAACTAAGGGCAAAGCGCCACCAACACCACAGTCTAGAAAGGTGCTCCAGTGTGACATCCCTGCAGTAAATCCAAAATGGTGGCGAGGAGACCAATGTGGTAATGCTCAGAGAAAGGCGGGAGACATATGGGCAAATGTTTCTTTATTAGTTTGGGCCACTAGGTGGCGCTTATAAGCCGAAACTATTGCAGAGCAGGTAGGAGGGAGATGACATGTGAGGAGGGGCACACAGCTTGGGCGTGTTGTTTGGCTATTTAGCCACCCATTGAGTGCCCATGGCCATTCTAATCCATATGTCTTTCCCTCCCCCCCCCCAGACTCCATTCCTAATCACTTCCTGCCCCACCCCACCCAAAACACATGCTCTTGAGATCTCGTTGACCTCACTCTATCAAGAGGTCACGTCCAACATTGGCTTGTCTGTGTTTTTTCTAAGCAGTATCCTGAGCGTTAATGCCTTAATTGCAGCTGTAAATAGCTACTGGTATAATCAAGACATCTTAACCTAGTGTGCCTTCAGACACTTTATTTATACCTGCCCCTTGCACTGAACTCCTTTTGAAAACAAGCAAAGACAAACCCAAGAGTTTTGGCTTGAGTTATTGGATAGGCATTTGCCAATATCCAAAATCATATGAACAGGTAATCACTCCATTTTACAGATGTTGTGATCATATGGACAGGTAGTAAGTACCTTTAGACCAGTGCCTAGCCAATGCCTATCCCATACCTTCACATAAGCCCAAACGGTTGACTTTTCCAGTGCTTGTTTAATGTGTTCTGTGTCTAACAGGACACTAATGCAATAGCCCAAAAGTCCCAAAGTGTTTTCTGTGGTTTTTGAGTCGGACAAATGGAGAAAAGGCACGTTCTTCTGTCTGAATGCACTATGTATTACACATGTAACCGCGCATGTAACATGTTTCATCAATATTTCAAGGTGGGATGCGGTAGCAGACAGCTGAAGAAACCTTCCTTCTGATGCACTGGGGCTCTGTGCTGGGCCATGGCTCAACCTACAAGGGCCGACATCAGGTGTCAAGTGTATTTGGGGTGAAAAGTCGAAAATGAACATACATATATTTTTTATTGACTGATTTATTTATTTTAAAGTTTTTTTTAGAAACACTTTTTTCAAACGATGTGAGAAAAACAGGAAACTGGGAATCAGAAGAAAGATACAAACTTGGGAGTTGGTGCTAGAATGACATCAACCCGAGGAGCCATTAGAAGAGAACAAAATAAAATAAAGATAAAACGATTGTGGCAATTCATAAGAAGAAGAGCCTGGAAGAGAGGGGCTTTCTCTTCTGTCTCAGTTAATCACCAGTACTGATAACTTCCTGTTCCGGATCAGTCACCGAAAGGATAGGTAAAGCTGCACAGAGAAAGGATAGGTGAAGCTGCTCAGAGAAAGGGTAGGTGAAGTTGCTCAGGGAAAGGGTAGGTGAAGTTGCTCAGAGAAAGGGTAGGTGAAGTTGCTCAGGGAAAGGGTAGGTGAAGTTGCTCAGGGAAAGGGTAGGTGAAGTTGCTCAGGGAAAGGATACGTGAAGCTGCTCAGAGAAAGGGTAGGACCAGCTGCTCAGAGAAATGATAGGTGAAGCTGCTCAGAGAAAGGGTAGGACCAGCTGCTCAGGGAAAGTATAGGTGAAGCTGCTCAGAGAAAGGGTAGTACCAGCTGCTCAGAGAAAGGATAGGTGAAGCTGCTCAGAGAAAGGGTAGGACCAGCTGCTCAGAGAAAGGATAGGTGAAGCTGCTCAGAGAAAGGGTAGGACCAGCTGCTCAGAGAAAGGATAGGTGAAGCTGCTCAGAGAAAGGGTAGATGAAGCTTCTCAGGGAAAGGACAGGTGAAGCTGCTCAGGGAAAGGGTACGTGAAGCTGCTCAGAGAAAGGGTACGTGAAGCTGCTCAGAGAAAGGGTAGGTGAAGCTGCTCAGAGAAAGGGTAGGTGAAGCTGTACAGAGAAAGGATAGGTGAAGCTGCTCAGAGAAAGGGTAGGACACGCTGCCCAGAGAAATAGGTGAAGCTGCTCAGAGAAAGGGTAGGTGAAGTTGCTCAGAGAAAGGGTAGGTGAAGGTGCTCAGAGACAGGGTAGGTGAAGCTGCTCAGAGAAAGGGTAGGCAAAGCTGCTCAGAGAAAGGGTAGGTGAAGGTGCTCAGAGAAAGGGTAGGTCAAGCTGCTGAGAGAAAGGGTAGGTGGAGCTGCTCAGAGAAAGGATAGGAGAAGTTGCTCAGGGAAAGGGTAGGTCAAGCTGCTCAGAGACAGGGTAGGTGAAGCTGCTCAGAGAAAGGATAGGTGAAGCTGCTCAGAGAAAGGGTAGGTGAACCTGCTCAGAGAAAGGATAGGTAAGCTGCTTAGAGAAAGGGTAGGTGAAGCTGCTCTGGGAAAGGATAGGTGAAGCTGCTCAGAGAAAGGGTAGGTCAAGCTGCTCAGAGAAAGGATAGGTGAAGTTGCTCAGGGAAAGGGTAGATGAAGCTGCTCGGGGAAAGGGTAGGTGAAGCTGCTCAGAGAAAGGGTAGGTGAAGCTGCTCAGAGAAAGGGTAGGTCAAGCTGTCAGAGAAAGGGTAGGTGAGGCTGCTCAGAGAAAGGATAGGTGATGCTGCTCAGAGAAAGGATAGGTGAAGCTGCTCAGCGAAAGGATAGGCGACACTGCTCAGAGAAAGGGTAGGCAAAGCTGCTCAGAGAAAGGATAGGCGACACTGCTCAGAGAAAGGGTAGGCAAAGCTGCTCAGAGAAAGGGTAGGTGAAGCTGCTTAGAGAAAGGATAGGTGAAGTTGTTCAGGGAAAGGGTAGATGAAGCTGCTCAGGGAAAGGGTAGGTGAAGCTGCTCAGAGAAAGGGTAGGTGAAGCTGCTCAGAGAAATGGTAGGTCAAGATGCTCAGAGAAAGGGTAGGTGAAGCTGCTCAGAGAAAGGGTAGGTGAAGCTGCTCAGCGAAAGGATAGGTGACACTGCTCAGAGAAAGGGTAGGCAAAGCTGCTCAGAGAAAGGGTAGGTGAAGCTGCTCAGAGAAAGGATAGGTGAAGTTGCTCAGGGAAAGGGTAGATGAAGCTACCCAGGGAAAGGGTAGGTGAAGGTGCTCAGAGAAAGGGTAGGTGAAGCTGCTCAGAGAAAGGGTAGGTGAAGCTGCTCAGAGAAAGGGTAGGTCAAGATGCTCATAGAAAGGGTAGGTGAACCTGCTCAGAGAAAGGGTAGGCAAAGCTGCTCAGAGAAAGGGTAGGTGAAGCTGCTCAGAGAAAGGATAGGTGAAGTTGCTCAGGGAAAGGGTAGATGAAGCTACCCAGGGAAAGGGTAGGTGAAGGTGCTCAGAGAAAGGGTAGGTGAAGCTGCTCAGAGAAAGGGTAGGTGAAGCTGCTCAGAGAAAGGGTAGGTCAAGATGCTCATAGAAAGGGTAGGTGAAGCTGCTCAGAGAAAGGGTAGGTGAAGCTGCTCAGCGAAAGGATAGGTGACACTGCTCAGAGAAAGGGTAGGCAAAGCTGCTCAGAGAAAGGGTAGGTGAAGCTGCTCAGAGAAAGGGTAGGTCAAGATGCTCAGAGAAAGGGTAGGTCAAGATGCTCAGAGAAAGGGTAGGTCAAGATGCTCAGAGAAAGCGTAGGTCAAGATGCTCAGAGAAAGGGTAGGTGAAGCTGCTCAGAGAAAGTGTAGGTAAAGATGCAACTAAAAATGGCATGTGGACTCAAGAGTACGGCAAGTTGGCTGAATTAATGGCTGCGTATGAGATACAACAGTAGGGCATGGTGGCTCTGCTAAAGAGGTCGCTGTGAAAGGAAAAGATAGGCCTTTAGACTTGGCCTTACTGCCATTAATGTCTCTGAGATCAATAAATTGTGTTTTCCAATAAGATGGACTAGTATCAACCCTTGTTGTTCAACCATCAGCAAAGTTTCAAGGCTGTTAGATGAAGATAGTTTTTATGAACATCACATTTACATCACTGTATCATAATGTGCTGTCCTATTCTTTGTTTAACCTTTTTAGATTTTGTGTGCACATGATTCTTATTCATTTTGTCTTACAGGTGTCCGGACAGAGGTTCTCCTTATCCAGAATAAGGCGGTGGTTAGGAGGCCCTCAGAGAGTCTCAGACTTTCTTGTGAAACATCAGGCTTTGAGTTTGACAAATGCTGGATAAACTGGATTCGGGAGACAGCGGCAGTATCCCGGCTGTGGCTGGCAGAGATTAACCAAAATGGGAATTCCCTCCAGTATGCCACAGCTGTTAAAGGGAGGGCACGTATGTCAAGGCAAAACTCCATTAGCACGGGCCTACTTAGACCTGACTGATCTAAAACCGGAGGACACTGCTATATATTACTGTGCCGCTGACGTGCGGGCGGCCCACAGTGTTACATGCCATGACCAAAACCTTATAGAAAAAACAACCATTTAGAACACGTGATCAATACTGAAATTGGTTATTTATAGTATTAAAATGCTAAAAGGAAACAACCTTTAATCAAAGATAGGACCAGATCCAAATGGAAACATGAAAACAGTGGAGTAACTTTGCTGAAAATGTTGGGGGGACATAACAGAAGGAAAGGGGTGGGTGGAGGAAGGACGGATATTGGCTTTGGGGGATAACACTAAACTACTACACTACAAGAGTGCCTTGCTGATGCTCTGTTATAACTTACATAAGACTGGTGGCATATCTTTAAAATTCAATTCTAAAGACACATCAGTCTTCTGAAAGTTATAACACCACAGCGTGTCTTTAAAATTCACTGCATTGACAACAGTAAAAAAGATAGAGCCCCCTCTACCTAAAAAGGGCCTGCAGTCACGCTGAAGGGGGATCATGTTTGATTATTGCCACCAGGGCATTGAATCAAACAAGCATGTATACATTATACAAAATGGATGCCTCCAAGACTTTAAAACAGCAAACTAAGTTGCTTATTTTTATTTCAAATTTACTTGCACCATGTATTATTTTATTAGGGTCATCCTCGACTCCACACTCTCCTTCTCTCCTCACATCTCTGACGTCTCTAAGAAGTCACACTACCAGCTACACCTCCTCAGAGGTATTTTTCCTTTCCTCTCCTTCCCCCTGAAGCTCACTGTCTCCAGAGCTCTGGTTCTCTCTAGGCTGGACTACTGCAACAGCCTCTTCCTAAATGTGCCTACTTCTACTCTCCGCCCTCTGCAACTTATCCAGAACCGGACTGCGAGACTTATCCTTGGCCCCAAGCCCAGGGATCATATCTCTCCAGAATTGAAATCTCTGCACTGGCTCACAGTGGCTGCTGGGATTAAGTTCAAAACCTTCTGCATTGTCCACAAGGCCTTCTAGGACCTTCAACTCTCTCTTCCTAAATATTTGCCTTCTCGAGTTCTTTGCTCATCTGCCTCCAACTCCCTCAGGGTCAGTCCCTTCGCCAAGCAACGAGTTGGTGGTAGATCTCTATCTTCGGCTGGGGCCTCCCTCTGGAACAGCCTCCCTGCCCCACTGAAAATTGAGGAGAACCATCTCTGGTTCCGGAAACACCTCAAGACCTTCCTCTTTTCTTCTGCTTTCTCTCCTCCTCTCCTCTACTGAACTCCTGACTGAAACTGCACTCGTTCACCTGGCTGCCCTCTGATCTCTGGGCCAGCCCCCTCCCCCACCAGTTATACACCTGCACTGCCTCCTGGGCAACCCCTGCACTTGTGTGCTGTTTCTGTATCCCTACAGTCACCTACCAGCTCTTGACACTTGATGTTTGCACTTAGCCCTGCACTTGCCACTAGCTGGCCACACTTTTATCTATTGTTTTATTTATTTTAATTATATTTTTTACAGTCGATCCTATGTTTTTCACTGCCCCTTCCGCCCCCTGCACTTTTCCCTTTCCCCCCTCCCCTCCCCTGCACTTGCGCGATCTCAATGTCACCTGGCCTAGTAAGATAGTTGTCTTTGTCTTCCCTCTGTTCCCCCACCCTTGCCTCGTCACACCTTGAAACACTTGTGTATAGGCACGTTATAAATGCCATATCATAACATGTCATATTGTTTTAGATGTAGCAACAGTTTACACCAATAGAGTACATTGTTTGATGTAGTGTGTCCAACTGCGAGAACATTGTGATAATCCATGAGCGAGCGGCCGTGCTGAAGTCTTTGAAGAAGTTAAGTAGTGCCTGATGATGTCCCTCCAACCCAGACTTTCAAGGCCGAGAACTGCATGCCCCCAAAAGAGATGCTGACTGATAATGATGACAGTATAAAATCCAACGACAGCTAGTGACACAGTAAGAGAGGGCTAGAAAAGCTGGCCCAAAATTCCAGCGTAGCCAATTATTAGCACATACCATGCTTATATTATCAAGATGTCCAGAATAAAGCCATGTCAAAGTAAGGGCTAGACTGGCTCCCCCAAAATGCCAGTCTAGCCATTTAATATTTCATATTTGCCTTCTCGATGCCCATAAACAAATGCTGAGCCTACCAAGTGCCTCTCATGCATACATAAATACATAACACACAAACAAACTCAATAACCATTCGCCATGGACGGTATCAGGGCCTTTTGGCCTTTTGAGTCTTTTGAGCCTCAAGGTTGCCCGCCAGCACCTAACCCCATGTTCCTGGTCAGCACGCAGCAGTCCTGTGACACTGCAATATATTAATGTCTCTCTGTTTTCGTTCTGGGGCTTAAAATGTGCAATTTGCAGTGTTCACATTACAAGCTGCATTTTGTATTCCTACGGGATACAGAGAAGTTTTATCACCTTATTGCCTTCTAACACTGGTTCCTCCACATTAGCCACTTGCTGTCAAAGAAGGGTTTATGGCTCTTCAGTGGGCATTTAGTGTTTAAGCTCCCTGTTGGCTGGCCGCCATGTGATAATTGGCAGCTATTTACTGTGTATTTGTTGTAATGTATGCACCCTACGGGTGCCGCGACTGTTTTCTCTCTAAGTAGGGAGCCCCAACCATCATGTTGAAAATGGGCCAGAACACATCTTCAGTCGGGCCTGTCATTCACCCAGTGACACAACAAAATAACATTCACAAATTTCATTCTACCCAGAATATACAAACAATGCATTTTTTATCGTTTCTTAAGATACAAGTCAACACACATATGCTTGCACACACTCACTCACACACACATGCACCCAACACCTCCATTGACATGCACTGTGTGCACACACAACATTCATATGTACATACACAATAACACATGCAAACAGTAGAGCAACAGCCATCATGCAGACCAGGCTTTATCCGCCCCTGGCGACTGAAATTGTGGGCTACGTTGACTTCACCTGGTTGAACTATAAAGCCATGGAAGGACAGCACCAGACAAAAAACAGTGCTGGTGGGGCGGGGGCTGCACTTTTAACAAAGGCCCTGCAATTAGTAATAATTTAACACGTTTCACTGTTAGCACCTGATGAATGTGTATGCATCCATATTTAGTCAATTGAAAACATGACGGGTGACGTCCTAATTTCTGGATCGTACAGGCAAACAAAACCAAGATGGGTCAACCCTACCACACCTCTCATTGTTCCTAATTGTGCATTTAAATGAACAGCTAACAATGAGGGGTGAACAGGGGCAGTGCATCCTGCTGCAGCCCCTTCTCGCCCCCAATGGTATACATGTGCCACATGGAGGACTTGCACCATGTGTTCATTCAACCAACCTGATCCTTTCTGTTAACTTTGAACAGCCACAGCAGGAGAGTAAATCACTTCTGTCATCCTGGCTGTGAGGCAGTTAGCTTGCCCTTCTATTCTCACAGTATGATAGTGGTTAAAAATGGGCGGGCACATCTGTAACTGAAAGCCTCCTCTCTGGCACCCCGAAGCTGTAATCAACTACTAAAGCAGTGTAGCCCAAACTCTTGCATTCACATACTAATTCCTGTATACATAGGGAGAAGGGCTTCTGAGAACGACATTTGAGGAGGGACACACGGGTGTTGGTTGGTTATTGATTGCTCCCATGCCCTTGTCCATTGCCTTCCTAATCCCTATGGCTAACTCCACCCATTCCAGCCTTTCTTTGCATGGGAACTCTTTAAGCTCTCTTTAATGGAGGTGGCTATGTTTTGCAGCATGCTCACGTAAAGCTCGGCGCAACAGAGCAGTGATTGCACATGCTGGATGTGCAGGGGTCAAGTCCCAAAAATTTAAATGGGGGGACTCCTCAACAAACGCAATTGGATGCGACGTCGCCAGAAATGAGCGTATCAAGGTGAAATATACACATTTCATGAAATTGGCTTTGCATAGCCACCCAAATTGCAGAGGACGAATGGCATTTGCCTTTCGTAAAATCAACACACACACAAAACCAAGAGAGGATATTTTCCACTAATGGTGTTTTTGAAAACATTAAAAGGTGTGCATGTTTTAAACTCCAAAGAACCAATTCAAATATTTTCCTTGGGACTTGCAGTACTGAAATGCAACATTTGACCTTTAGTTGGTTGTTTTTTTTCATCAGGTTATATAGTGCAGTGGTGAAGTCTCCAGCCTAAAAACCTGACGACTGCGATTTGATCGCCGAGGTCATCTTTGATTCATATATTCAAAGAGATCATTCATTGTTTCTCATTTTAGGTGGGGAGACTGAGTCCACCCTCTGAATAAAGTGGGGGGACTCCGTCCCCCCGCGTGTACCCTCGACTTGAGCCCTGCGGATGCGTCACGCCACGTCCATGTTGAACAGTGCCCAGCTCCGCCTGTCATGATGTGTGTGAAGCTATGCCTTCACTTCAGCACTCACAAGGCAGTGGTGTGTGTGTCACACGCCTCAAGAGCAAGAAAGACTGAGAGTCTCCCACTTTCGCAGCAAAGAAAGCCTCTGTGCTGTCACCGTAAACCCTATGGGACCGATTTATGGAAATGGGTGATAGAAATCCTGCAATGGGCACACGCTGAGAAGGACTCTGCGTGCAGAAAGAAAAATGCATGCCACACGCACTCCTGGAAGTGACAGCGCAAAGTAACCGTATTCGCAAGTCGCGCCCCGAACAACCCTGACATGCCCACACGCAAAGCATGAATAGCCAGAACAGCTACCTTTGCACGCTGCCCTGGGCGTGAACACACGTACCCTTCAAACAGTGCATTGGATCCCCCGTAAGCAGGCCTGCAACTCAGGGACGCTGTGCAGGGTCCCCCGTAACTGTATCTGGCACCTCGACAACATGCGTATAAAAAAATCATAACTCGGCAATAACTCAGATCTGCGTGCGAACCCATGTAAAACGTTCCTGCATTCAGCTACACTGCTTACTCGCACCCTATGTTACATTGGAACCCCGAGTGAGTACACGCACCCCAAAACCCGACATGCAACCCCACCTGCGTGCTGAAAATTCTATGCACAAGTGTCCTTACGCCTGCCTTCGGATGGTGTATCGTATGAAGGACTTGCGTGGCCATTTCCAAGCCGAGACGTTGCGTGATCGAATCCGTGAATACGTCTTGCACCGCGCAATAGTGGGTGTGCGAGAGATTGCCTGCAGACCGTCACTCAGAAAATCCACTTTGTCTGCACGTTCTTCCCCATTTTTGGAGTTCCGCCTCTTCCCAGCCCTCTGCGCCGGCCACGCCCGTGCTCTGCTCGGAGTCTCGTGGAAGGCCCTCGACGACTCGCACAGACGTACCGAGCCAGTGCCAAATCTACGCAAGTCCAGGGAAATTACCCCACATGCGGTTCCATGAATCGATAAAGGCGGGTTTGCATGCAGTTGCGTGCGCACGTTCCCTCTTTTCTGCACAGAAAATTCCATGAATTGGGCCTTTTGTGTGAAATTGCGGAACCACTGACTGCTTCAAGAGCGGCAAGTCTTAAATTAATTCAGCTGCAACCCGACTTTATTTCATTTTCTTAAATCTATTAGTATTTCCATATGGACTGTGACTTTAAGTAGAAGAGCCATAACAATATTTTGAAAGACCAATACGTTTCATCCGGCCATTCCATCACTTAAATACATATATTGTCAGCAGTGGTCGAAATGTTATTGTACATGCTGGACATTGTCACACCACGTCCGTGTTGCAGAGTGCACCGACCCGCCCTTCATGACGGGACCTTCTCCCTCCGCCCTAATGTGTGTGAAGCTGTGCCTTCGCTTTATCGCTCACAAGGTGGCTGGTGTCACGTGCCTCAAGAGCGGGAAAGACAATATTTCACCTGTGTGAAGGGAGCGGAGCAGCGTTATCTTTTGGAGAAGAAGTGCAGTTGAGAAGGAAATTAGACAGCGGCCAGAAAATGAACACATACAGGACAATTTTGTTTATGCGGCATTGTGGCCAAAAGAACTTAAATAAAAAATGACAATGTGCACTTTTGTTTTTTTAAATTAGATTTCGCTTACTATGGGAAAGCACAAACGGCAACAAGATGTGACATTAGTTGGGTTCAGTTTTGAATCCTGCCACAGGTGAATGGGGGGCAGGGGTAGCTATGGCTACGTAAGGGGGAGGGGGGATGAAAACAGGAAGCAGGTGTCCGTTGACATTAGCGACTGGGTGAAGGTTTATTCACTGAATGTGATCTTAGTCAGAAGGGAGATGTATCCTGGCTCTGATACAGGAGTCCTCTTAAAACCCCATTGACCCCCCACCCCCACATCCCCGCCAAAACAGCCACTTTAAACAGAATCCGCCCATTCGGCTTCAAACCCTCCAATCTGTTTACAGTGCGAAGTTAATACACAGCCTAATGCGCAACATATCATTATGGCAGTACCAGGCGCCTGTCCTTTGTATGAAATATATCTGCCCGACAGCCCTCACCCACGCACAAAATGGTTTGTTTTGACGTGCAGCGAGAACGCCAATATTTCAGTCCTAGTTTCCTGGCTCCACAGTTTATAATTAGCATGCTTCCTCTTCCGGGTTCCCTCATCGACTTCAAAATCAATATAGAGTGGCGTCTGCTTAGTTGCCTTTTAAGTGATAATCTAGTATATACAGTAAATATGGCTTACAGGACATCAGTTTATCATAATGGGTTATAAAATACAAGTATGGTTAAGCTTGTCAAGAGAAAGAGGCGTGGTTGGCCTGACTAGGCTTCAGATTGGGCAGTGCCGTGCAGGATAGGCACAGATATCAAGTGGTGATTGGTTAATTTTCCACCCACTACCTCCACTCCACACGAAAAACAAATCGCCTTGTGCTCCTTCTATGCAGCGATAACATCAAACTTTAGGCACTCATTGTTATTTCTACGCTGTCGGCTGGAGTTTATGGTTTAATTACAACTGCCATTGGCTACTGCAATAATACAAATGTCTTAACCAAGTGTCCCTTCATCCACTTGATTTATATCTCTCCCATGCACTGAAGTCCTGTTGAAAACAAGCAATGACAGATCCAAAAGTTCTGGCTTGTTCTCCTTCTTACTACTGTTGTATCCAAGTACCCTGTGGGTTGGCTACATTCCATGTTTCCTCCTGGCTCGTGCCATTCCCCTGCATGCCATTGGCCTGGCAAGTTGGAATGTGCAGATGTGGGAGAGAAGCTAGTGGATGGAGGAGCGGGGGGGGAGGGGTTGGGGACAGAAGATGGAGAGGGCTGGGAGGCTGTTTTGCAACAAGTAAAATGAATGGATTTATAGACACCAAAGGTCTACGTGAGTACTTCAACAACCATTTCCAATCCAACGAAACCTACACTTGTGCAGGACTGCTGTGGCTGGATAGCTCCCTCCAGAACACAAAGCCGGCAAAGGCTCATCAGCAGGGCTGCTGGGTCCCTTCTTCCCTCCGTTATAGCAATGTGTACACTGTGTGCTTTCTTCACACATGGCATGCACGTTCTCACACGCGGCCCATAGATGATCAAATCCCCACTTCAGTCTCTGGAGCTGATCCTTCATTGGCCGGGTGTACCCGATGCGATTAATCTTCTGTGGTGAAAATGGGCAATTCACATTCCTGGCAGAAAACCGGTGGTTCCTACGCGCGTCCATTAGCGTATGTTCCTGTTTGCATTGAAGATGAGCAGGGGATAGGCTGATCTACTGTTATAAAGATGAAAGCCCAAACTATTGGCATTGCCAATGCTTGTTTTCATTCTGCCTGCTTCTGAACACCCAGAAACATGGGTTGTTTTTCCTTTGCAAATTCACATTTTATTAAACTCATGAACAAAAAGTTGCATGCATGTGTTCAAGAATGGCTATAATGATGTCTAGTCTTGCAAGTATGGAAAGAATGATTTATAAGGGACAAGGGAAATTGTCACTACATGCAAAGATTTGGAATTAATTTCTGATGTTGTACTAGTTCTTTATTTGTAAATATGTATATTACATTCTGCATGTTGTTGCTTTGCTTTGGTTATTTGGTCATTTGCTTTTATGGAACTGCTTATTGTTATTGTGTAAATTGTACAAATAAATAAATATATATATACATAAAAGAATGGCTATAATTAGCAGACTATGTTACGGTTTTGTCTTTGTTGCTTTGTGTCTTGTTTTCAGTCTTCAAAGAAGAGATGCACAATCAGGAGTTTCTTTTAACCAGGGTGACTTGGTACTGGTCCGTCGTCATGGGAGTGAGCAGGGCATGGGAGCAGGACATGGGGACTTTTAGAGACTGTAATTCTCACAGTCTCTAAAAGTGAGCCCCTCACTAGGGTTAGCCCGCAGCCCCCCCAACAAACATACAAACAGAAACACAATCAAAAACATTTTAAAATGTATCTCCGATATCAAATGCCAGACGGCGTCTCGAGATAACAGCTTGCTACTAGCCTCGTGCTCGAGAGCCTCCAGACAGAAACTGGAAAGCGACTCTACGGCTGTGGAAGTGCTGCACGCACGGGCCCCGCACCACCCAGTCCAGCACCCTGGCAGTGGCTACTGACTTTGAGTCAGGCCAGCCAGGGTAAGGGACTGAGCCGTGGGGCCCACAGAGCATCATCTTGGCCCTGGACACACGGGCGCGCCACTCTGTCGCAGCCACCTGTGTCGCAGTCAGGCTTGCACTGTCCAATTACATAATTGATGCGGAGGCCTGCGCCATGGCAATACATCCCCCTGGCCCGCCTGCCAAATCATGGGAGGGACAAAAAGGCATGCTACAAAAGTTGGAGGGGCAAAAACCCTGTCCCCCTCTATAATTAAGCACATGCAAATCAATGTCCTTAAAAATTGAAAAAGGGAGTCATGAAGACAGATCAAAGTGCGCATGGTATGAGGAGGACAACACTTTTGGAGACACTATTGAAACTACAGTTATTGAATATGGGGCATAAACATGAAGGAAGAGTAGTTTGGGGTGCGTGATCGAGGTTCCACACACCCTAACCTCCTGCGTTTTAGGAGCATTGCCCTTGAAGAAAGGAAAAAAAGAAAATAAATACACCTTGGATCTTGAAGTGTTTAAGATTGATGATAGCACTATGAAGTGAAGTGCAGTCTACTGGATACATATGTTTCTGCAAGGGCAATAATGCCAGCTGCACTTTATGCCTGCACTTTCTGCTGGCAGAATCTTGCTTGCCCTGCTGTTTTCCACCCTCAAAGCTGGCGAGTCTCTCTACTGCTGGCATCTTTCTTTTTATTCTTTTTGGAGATGCCTGTCTTGTCCGCCCTGTTATCCTCTCCCCCCACACTGTGCTCTCCCACCCAGTATTACCCGACATACCCTGCTCTTCCACACCCTCGTTGTTTGCATTGCATCTATTACTGAGCAGGTGTTGCAATACTGCTTTGTAGATGGTCAAGTGCTTGCGCCCCGATTGATCTCTTGCAGCAAGTCCTAGTAGATTTCCCTGATTGGACAAACACAGGGGCCAGGCACTATGGCTGAGGTCTGTGGCTTGGATGCATTGAGGGTGGTGCCTTCAGATAAAGTCTAGGTGAGAAAAATAAATACAGAACAAGGTTTAGTCCATGGAAGTTTCTTTGGTCAGACTCTCCATGGTTGTGCTGCCCTGGGGTTTCAAGCTCCAGTTCTGGGGAGGAAGTGCATGTGAGGTTTAGTCAGAGGACGATTCCTTGGCTGGTTTGTTTGTTTGTTTTGTTTGTTTATTTATTTATAGTGCACACCAGACCCGGGGGTATCACGGTGCAAGGTACAGAGAAGAATACAAGAATGCTTTCAACTTACAGGTAAGAACGTTACAGGTTACAAACGTGCTAGGCATACAGGCAATTGCACAGACTACAGAAGACATATACATATAACGACAGGTCTATCAGTAATGTACATGTTTACAATAGTGGGCACGATAAGTTAGATAGTTGGTCATTAACAGTCATGAGATGCAGTCAGATCTGTAGATCATGCTTAAGTGCCAAGGGCGAGTATGCTCGTCCTTTTTGCATAGACTTACATAATATCCTGGCACATAATGGATAGGTACAGTGTAAGCGCTGACGTGGTTAGTGGTCATTTTCCCTAAGCCACTTACTGGTGTTGTATGTGAGTTTAAGAAATGTTTGGTCTGCCTTTCAGGTAGGAGGGAGGGAGTTCCATAACTGCAATGCTTTGACAGGGAAGCTACCCCCGCCTCCTTTAGTTAATTTGAATCTGGGTATGATTAGGCAATTGGCGTTGGCAGATCTGGTTGGACGAAGAGAGGTTTTTTTAGTAATTTGCTGCACAAGTTAACGAGGGGCAGCATTGTTAAGGCATTTGTGGATGAGCGACACCGTTTTTAGCCGGATTTTATCATTGATAGTTAGCCATTTGGCATGACGCCTTGCTGCTGAGATGTGTTCTCTCCTGGAAATGCCCATGGCCGCTCTCAGGGCATTATTTTGTAGGATTTTAATCTTGTTTATGAGGTTCTTGCTGGCACCCAAGTATAAGGCATTACAATAATCCAGCTTGGATAAAATTAAAACTCTGGCAAGTGTAATACAGCTGTCTTTGGATAAGAAAGGTTTACCAGCTCTGATTACCTTACAGGTATATGCCGTGGCCGAGGCCATGGCATTGACCTGTTTGGCCAAGGTGAGGGTTGAGTCGAGGTAGAAACCTAAGGTTTTTACCTCCTTGGCAACTTTTATGATGTTGCCATCTATTTTGAAGGATGAATAGTTAGGGCCTAGTTTATTGAGTTTGGCTGTCGTTCCTAGGATGAGGAGCTCAGTTTTGTCATCATTCAGGCATAGTCCGTGGGCAGCCATCCATGCCTGAATGATGAGGTAGATTTTATTTACTAAGGCCATATCCTTGTCATAATCCCCAGAAAGTGGTATAAGGATCTGGGTGTCATCGGCATAGTTGGTATATGTGACACCCGGTTGGTCCAGATTATCGAATAGGGGCTTAGTGTACAATAGTTAGCCTGTCATTGGGATTTATTGTGAAGTTTGAGAATCTGTGGGTCCAAGCCTTTTGGGTACCACCCGTGAGTTAACATTATTAGCATTAATCACAGTGTGTATGCCAGGTGGTCGTGTTTGGCACTGCTCTTACCCAGCGTTGGTTGGCTCTAGCTGGCGAGAGGTGTTGGGTTGTAATGGTCTAGGGAAAACCAAGTCTTTAGTGTTTTTACAGTATCTTGTTTTTGGATTGTGCAAATTCCCCGTAGAAAGGAGCTAGAGAGTTTTTCCATTATGATGGAGAAAGCAGAGAGTATATGACTCTTTCTGATTCAGTGTGGAATTGTCGGAGTGCATTTCCACTAGATTTTAATGGTCTACTCGGCTGGTTTGGGACGATTTTCCCATGGAGGTATTTATCTCTGTTGACTTTAAGGGCAAGGTGGGTGGTGACCAGCACATTGAAGATTATTATTTTCTTGCCTTGGTAGCCAGTGGAGTGTTTGTTTTGTTGTTGTGATGTCTCTCCGATTAAGACTCAGTAGCAGTCTTGTGGCTGTGTTGCCCAATCTTTGCAGTTTCTTTAGTAGACGTTCCAAGATGGCGAGGTATAATGCTGATGTAATCCATTCTTTATACTCTCAGTGACTTGACTAGAAGTGTGTGGGAATGTGAGGGGCGGTGGGTCTTATTATCTGTCTGATTAACCTCATATGGTGAAAACACCTGTTCTCTTGATACCAGAAGTGCGCGGGATCAAGGGCGCAAGTGTTTGGCGCCTGCATGGGCTTCGGGACCATCCAGCGCTGTGGAAGAGAGGGAGTAGGCAGGGATTCCACCACCAGAGCCTGAGCACTAGGACACACCCCCTCCAACTTTAAAGCCGGGTGCAGGACCCGCCAGGGCTGGATCAAGGGCGTGGGGGTTACGCTCTTCTGGAGGTTCGAACCTGGAGGCCAATGGCACAGGACAGCTTTATCAAACTGTCTAAACATACTGAGCAGCAAGCAGCAAGCACAGGTGAGGAGTGGAAAAAGAGGGGAGGGGCGGGACAGAGAAATCCTCCTGACAACTTACTAGGCACCAGCCCTGAATGCTGAATGTCTGCCTGTCCTCCACCAGAACACAGCCCGCTGCCCACCCACCTCCATGATCCCCTGTGATGTTGTTGTGCCTCCCACCCCCTTCCTTGGTCCCCTGTGATGTTGTTGTGCCTCCCACCCCCTCCCTGGTCCCCCATGATGTTGTTGTGTCTCCCATCCCCTCTATGGTCACCCGTGATGTATTTGGGCCTCCCATCCCTCTCCATTGTCCCCCGTGATGTTGTTGTGCCTCCCACCCCCTCCTTGGTCCCCCGTGATGTCGACATGGCTCCCACACCCTCCTTGGTCCCCGGTAATGTTGTTCTGCCTCTCATCCCTCCCTCTTGGTCCCCCGTAATGTTGTTTTGCCTCCCACCCGCCTCCATGGTCCCCATGATGCATTTTGCACCTCCCACCCCCTCAACTGTCTGCCGTGATGTTGCTGTGCCTCCCACCCTCCTCCTTGGTCCCCTGTGATGTAGTTGTGCCTCCCACCCCCCCCCTTTGTCCCCTGTGATGTTGTTGTGCCTCCCAACCCCTCCATGGTCCCCCATGATGTCATTGTGCATCCCACCCCCCTTCCTGGTTCCTCATGATGTTGTTGTGCCTCTCACCCCCCTCGTTGGTCCACCGTGATGGCGTTGTTCCTCCCACCCCCCTCCATGGCCCCCATGATGTATTTTGCATCTCCCACCCCTCTCCTTGGTCCCCCGTAATGTTGTTCTGCCTCCCACCCCACCTCCATGGTCCCCCATGATGTTTGTTGTGCCTCCCACCCCCCTCCATGGTCCCCTGTGATTTATTCAGTGCCTTCCACCCCCCTCCCTGGTCCCCTGTGATGTTGTTGTGTCTCCCATCCCCTCTATGGTCCCCCGTGATGTGTTGTGCCTCCCACCCCCTCCTTGGTCCCCCGTGATGTCGACATGGCTCCCACACCCTCCTTGGTCCCCGGTAATGTTGTTCTGCCTCTCATCCCTCCCTCTTGGTCCCCCGTAATGTTGTTCTGCCTCCCACCCGCCTCCATGGTCCCCATGATGCATTTTGCACCTCCCACCCCCTCAACTGTCTGCCGTGATGTTGCTGTGCCTCCCGCCCTCCTCCTTGGTCCCCTGTGATGTTGTTGTGCCTCCCACCCCCCTCCCTGGTCCCGCATGATGTCGTTGTGCCTCCCACCCCCTCCTTGGTCCCCTGTGATGTCGTTGTGCCTCCCACCCCCCTCCCTGGTCCCGCATGATGTCGTTGTGCCTCCCACCCCCTCCTTGGTCCCCTGTGATCTTGTTGTGCCTCCCAACCCCTCCATGGTCCCCCATGATGTCATTGTGCATCCCACCCCCCTTCCTGGTTCCCCGTGATGTCGTTGTTCCTCCCACCCCCCTCCATGGCCCCCATGATGTATTTTGCGTCTCCCACCCCTCTCCTTGGTCCCCCGTAATGTTGTTCTGCCTCCCACCCCACCTCCATGGTCCCCCATGATGTTTGTTGTGCCTCCCACCCCCCTCCATGGTCCCCTGTGATTTATTCAGTGCCTTCCACCCCCCTCCCTGGTCCCCTGTGATGTGTTTTGTGCCTCCCACCCCCTCCCATGTGCCCCGTGATGTTGTTGTGCCTTCCACCCACCACCCCGGTCCCCGTGATGTCGTTGTGCCCCCTCCGGCCCTTCTTATGTCCTTCACCTCCCTGCTTCCTGCTCTCTTCTTTCCTGCTTCCCTTTCCCCCCTCTTCCCTTATCCACCATCCCCCACAGCTACACATTGTAAGAGTTGTCGTGACTCACTTTCATTTTTCACCATCTCCGACCTATTGCCAACGCTTGGATTTGACTTTATGGACACTTTGATCTTGGTGCTTCACATTCTCAGCTCTAATGCTCCACCTCCCTCAATCTCGTACTCAGGTTGGCCCTGAATCATGCTGTGCCCATCGTCTTCTTGAATCCTTGCCTACATTCCCTGTTCCCTGCAACAATATGTGTTTTATTGACCTATGGAACTGCTCTCCCCTCTGCTCTTTTTCACTGTTTTATTCTCTGTTCTGTCCTCCTCTCCCTTCTCCCTCTGTCCTACAGCCCTCCTTTACTTTTTCCTTTGCACTTACTCTATCAGAATTGTCCCTGGACCAAGTACGATAACAACAATTGTTTGTATCCTCCCTCCCATACTTGTTCCCCACCTTCCAGCACTATCTGAAATGTCATCAGGCCTAGTATGATAGTCGCTTGTTTTGTTCCTCTCCCTCCTTTCTCCTCCCGTCTACCTCACCTCTTGTAATATTCCAGCTCTACCAGAAATGTCGTCAGGCCTAGTACGGTAGTAACCTGTCTGTTTCCCATTTCCTTCCTATCTGTGTCTTAGCACTTGCACTGAAATGTCGCCAGGCCGAGTACGATAGTTAATTTCACATTCTTATTGTGCACGGCCTTGTAAGTATGTAATTGTATTTTCCCTTGTTCCCTCTCCCCCCTTGAAGTGCTTTGAAACACATTGTGTATAGGAACAATATAAATAAACTACCATATCATATCATAATGCTGGACCTCGATCATTGCACACTGTACACTATATATTGAACTGCCTATGTTTGTCCCCCTTGTGACTCCATCTAGCTCCTGACGGAGAGATCAGCAACAGCATGGCTACAATGGTAGTACTTACTGACGTTGTTGCCTCCTCCATCTCTCCCCTGGTCTCTCCACTGCAAAAATCGCCCCACTCACCCAGGATGAAGTTTCTATCTGTAAAACGGATGTTAGAGGACCGACACTACCCAGATGGCATTCCAGACTAAGACAAACCCAGGTCCAAGAGCTCTCTGATGATAACGGGAGAAGCATATAACCTGATGAAGGAAATCCATGAATTCCTGGGCTCTGACATGGGGGAAAAGGCACAGGTAAAACAGGAACACCATGGCAAGGGGATCGCTTCGATAAGTGCGCCATCAAATGCAGGAGATGGAACCCTGGAAAAAACACCAGCTTCAAGAGATGCACTCCCTTTGACCTCACAGAGCAGGGGGCAGTGACACCTTGGGTAAATGTACACTGGGGTTGCACGACCCAATTAGTTCAACGCCCATATATGTCCTCACTCCCTTTGCTATTCTACCTACCATCTTTGTTCCCAAACCTTGGTCTCTGACAAGCTATCCTGCGCCCCCAGAGGATACCAACCAGAGAAAGCATAATTGTTTTCCTCCTTTTAATTCATCCACATCTGCAGCACAGAGCCGCCAAATGCTGCCTGTCTAGCAAAAGTACCATTTAGCACCCCATCAACTAGCCACTGAAATGGGGAACCCCATTGTTATTGACTACCCCTCGAGCACTGTTAGGATCCAATACTGGCAGCTTATTTGATGTGGGAGGGCCATGCACTGACCACGATCACTTTCTGGGAAGAAACCTCTGTGCTATCTCTCTCCCCGCAATACTTTCCACACCCGCTTCAAATGTCAATCTAGAGCATACACCACAGGGCTGTCATTGTACTCAGGTCCTTTTGGAATTGGTGGCAATTAAGGATCTTTTACTGCTTGTGTTAGATAAGGCCGGAAGCATTAAATCCAGGGGACCATCAGCCAAGTAATCAGCTCAACACCAAGGGGTCTGAACCAAGGGCAATGATTTCCCCTACAACAAACGCCGGTCAAGTGGCACAGCGAGTAGAGCGCTCGCTTTGACATCAGTGCAGAGCCTGCGAACGCAGGTTCGAATCCCGGCAGCGCCAAACTCAGCGTTTCATCCTTCCGAGGTCGATAAATGAGCACCACACACCGTGGGTAATAATAAGCAGCGCTCAGATACCTGAGGGTTCGTAGCGCTATATAAATGCCAAATTATTATTATTATTAGATTCAGACGGCCCCACGTGGTCCCATGACACCTACTGGTGAGCCGCTGGCTACTGAGTATGGGGGTAAACTCAACACCAGCATTAACTGAACATCTACCAAAGTCCAGATCAATCCTCCCCAAACCTTTTCGTGGGGTGATCTTGGGGCTACTACCAACGGGGGGCTGAATGTCCAGCGAGGGTGCATGGTATGGGGGAGCAAGGGAAGCAGCCAATAGAATGGTAACTATTCCCTCAAGTTGTAATACACCAAACTTAAAGGCCCCGACCTCACAAGCCCCCCAGTCCCTAGATTTGGAAAATAGAATCCAAGGAGGCCACGCAGACCAGGGGTGGCCTATAGGCATAGGGTTCCCAAATGCCTTATTACCAAGCCTGAATCGAGTGCCTCCATCACAAACAAGTGTATTCACTGGTTGCAGTCAGTGGATGGGTGCCGGACATTGATCAGGGAGGACATGCTCCAATGTAAAAGAATAATGGCGTGCTTTCGAGTGAGTGCTTCTCGGTGTGTGCTGTTACGTGTCCGGCCTTACTGCCTGCATCCTTTCCTCCTGAAACTGAGATTGTTTCACAATCCTCAAAGGAAATCTACAAGCTGATTTTGGGCTGAAATATGTATATATGTGACTTTGTCACAGTGGACTTTAACTAGTGATAATATCAACCTTTCGACTTTTCCCAGCGTGCTTATCAGCAAGGGGGTGCACGCATTTGAGCGTGGGCATTCCAGTGAGTGCTTCTCTGTGAGTGCTGTATCGCTGTTCCACGTTACAGGGGTGCTGGGTGCACTCACTCTTCTTATTTGCTGTGCACCACTTTAATTTTGTTGCTATCCACACTCAGTAGTGTTTATTGCCCAAATTACGAATTAAAAAAATGGCTGCTTATACCCTAACGACTGGCATACCACGGCATACCACGGCATACCACGGAATCCAGCCAGCGTTCCATGCAGAGTTGACTTGTTCACACCACCACAGATCGGCAAAGGTAATTGTGGGGACTTCCTGATGTGAGATCGCGGGGATGCGAGAACAGCCGTGCCAAAAGCATGAGGGAACACGCTTCTCGCCAGAAGCGGGCGGGAGAGCGCAGCAATAGGACTGCCCCCGCGCTCCTCCTGAACCACGGAGCTGCCGGGCTTCCAGGCCTGGGAACACAACACACACACACCAGAGCGTAAGGACAGCCTCCTGGGGGCTCTGGTGTGAACTGTGTGTACCTCCCAGGGACACATGAGCAGCACAGAAGCAGCTCCCTTAATACGATTGCCAAACTGTGAGTACCAGTTGTACCCCCTTGCCCCTGGACAATATACTCCCAAGTTGCCACACATGGTGTCCTGTCTTCATTGAGGCCACCGCATTATTGGCGACAAGGATCCAGAACCTAGAGCAACCACCATGCAAGGCGCCAAGCCCCCCGTGTTCCTCCCCTCGCCAGGGACTCTGGCGATTCCATGGCAGCAGTGGGAACCACTTTTTTCCACTTACCTGGAAGCAATGGGCGGAATGGAATATGCACCGGCCAGGAAGAAATCTATGCTGTTAAATGCAATGGGGGTCGAAGTTCAGTGCATATTCGCAGGACTAAAGGTCATGCCAGCCGCAGGCGATGATGATGACGCTTACCAGGAGGCAATTCGCTGCATCATGAAGAGGTTCACCAATAAAGAAAACGTGGTGCTGCACAGACTGAGGTTTTACACTCGCAAGGGAGAGGGCAACAAACCGGTCGATGACTACATTACCAGGATGAGGGAACTAGCATCCCTGTGCAGATTCAGCGACAATGCAGAACAAGCCATCTGCGACATGCTCGTAGTACACACCAACTCAAGAAAAGTGCAGGATAAATTCATCCAGGAGAAAGGAGTGGACCTCGACAAGGCCATCCAAATAGCCAGAGCCGAAGAGGAGACCACCAGCAGGCGCAAAGAGGTTGTGAGTCCTTCTCCGGTACCAGACATATCGGCACTGAAATGGAGAGGGCGCAGAGAAAGACAGCCCCGCGACGACCCCAGAGACAAAGGTCCCAGGCAAAGAGATGCACCAAAGTGCTATAGATGTGCTAGCACCAAAACACATGGCCAGTGTTCCCAAATGCCCCGCCAGGAACAAGGAGTGTTCAAAATGTTGACACTTCGGTCACATGGCCCAGGCCTGCATGTGGAGGGGAAAAGCCGTCACCTACAATCGACAGCGACAAAGAGTCAAGCGAAGATGACGAGCTACACGACAAACACATGGTCATCATGGTCAACGCCCCCCAAGCCAGGAGGAAAAAGCCCCACTGCACAATAAAAGTGGATGGCATGGAGACACGAGTCATGGACGACTCAGGATCAGATCTCACCATCCTGCCCATTAACACCTACAAAGAGATGATGGGGTGAGACAAAGTAGAAATTATAGCCACCAGACAAAAGCCGACAGTCTTCGGAGGTGCCACGGTGGATCTGCTCGGCTACATTAAAGCAAGAATTGAGTTCAAAGGCAGGTACACTACGACAAAAGTCTACTTTGCTTCTCAAGGCCCCGCCATACTAGGGTGGGATGATCAACACAGGCTCAGCATAAAGCTGACCCCAGCACGCCAGAACAAGTGCTTGCGGTCTCTTCAGGAGGAGCGCTGAATTGGAAAGAAGCCTTCGCTGGCCTGTTCTCCAAAACTCCAGGTAAAATCAAGGGCTATGTCCACAAGATCCGCCTCAAACCCAAAGCAGTGCCCGTGAAGCACAAGGTCAGGTCCGTACCTGCCACAGCGAGACCTGCACTGGAAGCCCACCTCCAGAAGATGGTCGAAGAGGGCACCATCGAAACAGTAGAATTCTCAGAATGGTTGAGCTCAGTAGTGCTTATAAAAAAAATCTTCGAACAACCTCAGGGTCTGCATTGACCTCAGAAAGCCTCAACCTTGAAGTCGTCACCGACATCTTCCCGCTTCCCAGCATCAGTGAGATAGTACTCATGATGAAAGAAGCAACAGTGTTTTCAAAGCTAGACATGCATGACGCTTACCATCAGATCAGCCTACACAAATCCTTGCGCTCACTCACCGCATTCGTCACCCCGTTCGGCACGTTCCAGTATACCAGAATGCCGTTCGGCTTGTCCTCAGTGGCATCCACCTTCCAAAGGATGATGAGCTCCTTGCTGAAAGGAATCGCAAACGTCTCCTATTTTCAGGAGGACATACTCATGTACGCAAAGAACTCAGAGACCCACGACAAGGCACTCGCTGCAGTACTGAGCAGACTGCAAGAAGCAGGGGTCCACCTGCGCCACGGAAAATGCGTTTTCGGCGTAGGGGAAGTTGAATACCTCGGCTATCGCATCTCGAAGGAGGGAGTGAGCCCCAAGAAGAACCTCCTGGAAGCCATAAACGACGCTCCGGCCCCAATGTCCAAAGATGAACTCTGTTCCTTTCTGGGCCTCGCAGAATACTATGCGAAATTCGTCCCGAGATTCTCTGAAACCACGTCCCCCATGAGGGAACTCCTGTAGAAAGGTGCGAGCTACGCATGGGGGCCCCAGCAGGACGAAGCATTCAAGGAAATCAAGAGAAGGATCCTCCATGCACCCTGTTTAAAACCCTTCAACCCAAATGGGAAACATGCATCACGACAGATGCCAGCACATACGGGCTAGGCGCCACCCTAACTCAAAAAAGGGGTGACACTGAGAACATTGTAGCATTCGCCTCAAAGGCCCTGTCAACATCGGAGAAGAACTACTCCACAGTGGAGAAGGAAATGCTAGCATGTGCCTGGGCCGTAGACTACTTCTGGTCGTATGTCTGGGGTACAAAATTCCGATTGGTCACCAACCACAAACCCCTCATACACGTGCTAAGTCCAGGGGGCACCAAGACCGCCACACCGAGACTGGCCAGAATCGCTGCCAAACTCCAAGAATACACCTACGAAATAGCCCACATTGCAGGCTGGAAGAACGCCCAAGCAGATTGCATGTCAAGGCTCCTGAACCAAAATGCCCCAGGAATCACATTCCTCGAAGACGAATGCGTAGTGGCCTCCATAGGCGATCTCAGGAACGGTGAGTTTATGGAACTAAGTGAGCACCACTGGTAAGATGAATATGAGCAGGACGAAGCCCTCCGCCGCGTGGCAGAGTGGGTCTGAGAAGGATGGCCCAACGAAAGAGCAGTCCCAGAAGGTCTACGCCCATACTGGAAAGTGAGCGACGAAATTACGCTCATGAATGGCCTAATTCTGCGAGGCGACCGGGTGATTACCCCCAAAAGCATCCGAAAAGTCGTCCTCTGCAGAGCCGATTCAGGCCACCTAGGCAGCAACATGATGAGGCGTAGAATACGTGATGCCTACTGGTGGCCAAGCATGGACCAGGACATACGGGCGATGATAGAGAGGTGCCATGAATGCATCAACAGCGACAAACGCCTGTCCGTGAGACAGGCCCCCATGATGCCCACTGAGGTCCCCATAGGAGTGTGGCAAAAAATAGGTCTGGACTTCATCGGCCCACTGGACGGCATGTACTCAGAGCACAAGTATGGAATCATCATGGTGGACTACTTCTCCAGGTGGGGTAGAGGTTGAATTCGCCCTCAGACATCACCACCGGCACAGTCATCGAGGCGCTCACCACTGTCTTCCAGCGCGAAGGCCTTCCCGAAGAGATAGTGACCGACAATGGGGTGCAGCTAGTGTCCCGAGAAATTGAGAGATTCCTCAAAAAGCACAACATTCGACAGTTGAGAGCTAGTCTGTACCGGTTATAGGTCATAGTACCGAATCAAAAGTATCGAATGACAAAAGGGTCGAGTCAATTCGACCGAAAAAAAGGATCGCATTTTTTAATTATGTTTTTGGGGGCCCCCCCACCAAACTCCCGTTTTTGATGTAAAAACACCCTTTTAAAGCTAAACTAGAGCAAAAAAATCAAATAAAATACATTTTAAATTCTTTTTTGATCCTTTGGTTTTGGTCGAATGCACTCTCACCTTTTGCATTCGATCCTTTTGTTTTCGAAACTTTAACTGGACACCGTCTGTACCATCCCCAAGCCAACGGGCTCATCGAGAGAGTAAACTGCTTCATCAAAGGTGCGCTACAGTTGGCACATGCACCAGGCTTAGACCCCAGCAAGACAGTAAGAGAGGCCGTCGCGGCCGACCGCATCACACCAAATGCCATCACACGCGTTTCACCCGTTCAATTGTTGAGAGGGAGCAGGGCGGCGTCCACACTGGTACCGCCTTGGCTACACCAAGTAAGGGTAGACGAAGAGGTGGACATGCAAGACATAGTATTCCGCATGCAGAGAAACAAGGAAGCAATTAAGGCCCAAGGGGACAAACGCAGGGCCGCTCAACGCACAGCAGTTAGCGAAGGCGACCTGGTAAAAAAACACCTTCCCTATACAGACACCATGACCGACTCCAAATACAGTAGACCCATAGAGGTCATTGCAAAGGGACCCAACCACATATGCACCAGCGATGGTAGGTGATGGAACTTGGAAAGAGTGGCCATGTACCACAGAAGAGAACCTACCAGCCACCCAACCGGGGAGCAGCAGAAGGACTGGCCCAGCAAAGTCCATCCAGCAACCAGCATCATACCAGGGGAAACTCATCGGGAACGCAGCATCACAAAGAACCTGCAAGCATGAGCCCGTCGTCCCTGCCTGAGGGAGCACAGAGAGAAATGACACAAGGAGAACCTGATCCACCAGAATCTCCCCACGTCCCAGGTTGCCAGTCAGATCCACCCTCCAAACAAGGCAGACCCCAGTGTGAGAGAAGGAAACCCAGCAAGTTCTCAGACTATGACTATGTTATGTACTGAACACATGTCCTTTTTTCCACCAGAGGAGGTGTGTGGGGACTTCCTGACACGGTATTGCGAGGACGCGATCTTGCGAGAACAGCCATGCGAGAAGCGCAAGGGAACGCCAGAGCTGCCGGGCTTCCAGGCCTGGGAACACAACACACACACACCAGAGCTGGGGACAGCCTCCAGGGGGCTCTGGTGTGAACTGTGTGCACCTCCCAGGGACACATGAGCAGCACAGAAGCAGCTCCCTTAATAAGATTGCCAAACTGTGAGTACCAGTTGTACCCACTTGCCCCTGGACAATATACACCCAAGTTGATCCCCTCATCCCCGGTATCAAATAAACACTACAGTTACCACACATGGTGTCTTGTCTTCATTGAGGCCACCACAGTAATGCTGCGTAATGTAAAAAATCGTGCATGAAACAACACCGCTTGCGCGCAAAATCATCTGTTCCCGACATTCGTCAGTTCTGCCGCGTGGCTATGACTGGCGTTAACCCACTAAAAATCACAGAACTATAGATAACTTATATTATATTCGATCAAATGACATTGAAGCGATTAGGGTCATAGATAGTACTAGATATGACCTAGTTGAGTTGCTGATCCCCTCGTGCATTGTTGTGGATCTGCTATGGCATGCAAAAAGTGACTTGCTGGAAGCTGGATTTGATTAAACAAACATGTACCAAAAGAGACAAAAATCACAGATATAGACCCAAACATGAAACTATCGAACAAACACAGTAATCCTCATGGCCGTGGTCATCTAACTACAAATGCAAACAGCAAAAAACAAGATGAAGCACTGGCCTTTTTAACCTCTAAAACTTAAATATGACGGATTGCAAGGTTCGACAGCTCAGCAGGCCCATTTCAAATCTAGCCCTGTTCCTCAAAAATAATGCAAATGGTCATGGCTCAGCCTCTCGAAAGCTATCTCCCAGGATAGTTCGAAAAGCAATTACTAATTCCAAACATCCATGAATCATTCGCTGTCCCTTGCCATCTGGAACACAAGAGGCTTCACACATTTACTGAAATCCAACAAACAGGGCCGTCACAAGGAGGTCGCAGGGGGGGCAATCTGCCCCGGGCCTCGCACTTGCGGGGGCCCCGCGGCCCCCTCTCCTAAGTGGAAGGCAGCACAGTCTCCCTGCTCTCTGCCCCTGAAATGATTTTTCTGTTTGTTGCGAAACTGTTTGGCTCTGCAACAAACAACAACATAATGGGAGACAGCATGGCTCAGAAGTGGGCTCTGCTGCCTCCGGCATTCAGCTGAAAACATGGACATGCTGAATGACAAGAGAGGACTCCTCTCCTGTCAGTCAGTGTGTTCATGTTGCTCCCCGTGACCATGCTAACTGACAGGAGAGGAGTTCTCTCTTGTCAGTCAGTGTGTTCACGTTGCTCAGCGTGACCACGCTGACTGATGGGAGAGGCAGCATGTCTACGTGTCGGAGTGCATGGAGGTGAGGTAAGTGTTTTTTTATTTTAAATTAAAAGGGTAAATATGTGTATTTAAATTAAATTAGTATGTATATGTGTATGTATGAATGCATGCGTGCATGTTGGTGTTTGTGTAAATGCTGTGTTTGGTTTTATGTATGCATGTATGTATGGAGTTGTGTAACTGGTGGATGAATGCATGGGTGAAAGTGTATTATGTGAGTATGTGTTCAGCCCCACCCCTAAATTTAGCCACCCTGGGGGCCACTTCATTAAGTGGTGGGTTCATGGCATCAGAGGTGCACCTAGGTTAAAATGTCAGGTGGGAGGGGGAACTAACACTTACAATGTTGAGAGAGGCGCTAACATCAGAGGCTGTGAGGGAGGGGCAAACTTACTTGTGTGGGGGCACCTAACATCTTTCCACATTCGAATGAGATTTCTGGTGAAGCATCAATGTTAGAAGCAGCTACCTCTTGCCTTCATTTCTGAAACGTCACACTTCAGGACGGACTGCTGTGAGAATGAGATGTCTCATGTCACCACTTCCCTTCTTCTCATGGCCATGCTAATCCCTATGGCAATTCTCACCCAGTTCCTACCTCCCCACCCAAAACAACACCTCACTGGAACTCTTTGAGCTAGCTTTAAACACGCCTTGCCATCAAACTTTGCCCTCAATGTGCCTGCAAGTGTTTCCTCAAAGGAGTCTTCTGAGAGTTCATGACTTCATTGGAGTTGTGAACACGGAACTAGTGTAATAAAAATGTCTTAATCAGGTCTGCCTTTGGCCACTCGATGTAAAAACACCCTGCGTGTCTTTCGCTGAAGTTCTGTTAAAAACAAGCATTGGCAAAGCCAACAGTTTTGGCTTGTGTATAAGTATTAGGCATTTGCCAGACACTGTTATTAGCTGCTCAGGTACTCAAATCATTTTGCACCGGCACTATCAATGGCCAGCTAATACCAATACAGAAGTGACTTTCCGATGCCTACACGAATGCCCAAACTGTTAGCATTGCCACTGCTCTTTTTGGTTTACCCTTGATGCACAGGACTATGCATCAAGGTTAAAGCAGACATACTACTTGGCTAAATTGGCACACATTGAAAATAGGCCAATCTAGCCAGTAATAACACTTATGGTACACAGTCAGCCTGTATATACTTTCTGTGGCATGGCATTTTTACTGGCTATACATGGTCATAATGGCATATATTGATGTAGCCTGTATGGACATAATTAGAACAACCAGCATGAATATATATTTATACTAGCATGTCTCGCATGGAAAGGCGGCATGAAATGTGTTGGAAAATGTTCCTATGCGCTGTTTGTGATTTGCAACTATTGGGATACAAAACCAATTGCAAACTGTATGGATTTCTACCCAATTATGCTAAGAAAGTGCTGGAAAATGCATCATTTTAACCCAATGTTTCAAACATTTTCTTGGCCGTGAGAAGCCCCTTCAAGCAACCCTTCTTTGGTTTAGGTTCCCTCGCTGTGCTCTGTTGATCCTGCCTAATTGGCACAAACATTTAAGCCCCTTAAGTTCAGAAATGTACCATCCTCCACTGTATATCATTTGTCACTGTGTATGATGTGTGTTTTAATGGCACACAGGTGCATGGTGCTCCTTAATGATATGATATGGCATTTATAACGTGCCTGTACACAAGTGTTTCTAGATGCAACAAGGCAAGGAGGGGGAAACAAAAGAGTATTACAAAAAACAGATCTTACTAGGCCTTGTTTAATTCAGATCGCGCAAGAGCAGGGAAGGGGGAGGGGAGAAGTGCAGAGTGTGGGGTAGGATGCAGAAGTGCAGGAACAAAGGAGAAACAAGAGAGCAGCCACTGGTGGCAAGTGTGGGTACTCATAAGTGCAGCCAACGGGTGGAGAATAAGTGCAAGAGAGGGGACTGTAGGGTTACAGATACAGACTACAAGTGCAGGGGAGCCAAGAGGCAGTGCGTGATTGCAACAGGACAGGCAGGTACCTGGGCCCGAATTCAGAGCTTGACCAGGTGACCAGTGCAGGGATCAGGCAGGTGATCAGCAAGGGAGAGGAAGAGAGAAGGCAGAAGCAAAGAGACAGGTCTTGAGTTGCTTCCGGATCCGGAGATGGTTCTCCTCAAGTTTCAGCGAGGCAGGAAGGCTGTTTCCAGAGGGAGGGTCCAGCCGAAGAAAGAGATCTGCCCTCAACACTTTGCTTGGAATAGTGACTGACCATCAGAGAGTTGGAGGTAGCGGAGTGGAGAGCTCAGGCCATCCTATATATATTTATTCATATGATACAAAAGTTAGTCCAGCATAAACCTTTCTTCAGTAGAGAAATCTAACTTTGCTGTAGTTGATTTGGAGTTGTATTAATAAACCATATTTGGGATCCTGCACATAAACTCAAGGGAAGATTTCTCGAGTCTCCTGTTTGCTGATGTGCCGCCGCTGGCCGAGTGCAAAAAATTGTAAGGGGGCCTCACCAAATGTTTTGCCGCGGGCCTCACCACATCTTCTGACAGCCCTGGATGAAGGGACACTTGGTTAAGACATTTGTATTATTGCAGTACCCATTGGCAGTTGTAATTAAAACATGAACTCCAGCCGACAGCGTAGAAATAACAATGAGTGGCTAAAGTTTGATGTTATCGCTGCATAGAAGGAGCACGAGGCGATTCATTTTTCGTGTGGAGTGGAGGTAGTGGGTGGAAAGTTAACCAATCACCACTTGATATCTGTGCCTATCCTGCACGGCACTGCCCAATCTGAATCCTAGTCTGGCCAACCACGCCTCTTTTTCTTGAAAAGCTTAACCATACTTGTCTTTTATAACCCATTATGATAAACTGATGTCCTGTAAGTCATATTTACTGTATATACTAGCTTATCACTTAAAAGGCAACTAAGCAGACGCCACTCTATATTGATTTTGAAGCTGATGAGGGAACTAGGAAGAGGAAGCATGCTAATTATGAACTGTGGAGCCAGGAAACCAGGACTGAAATATTGGCGTTCTCGCTGCACGTCAAAACAAACCATTTTGTGCGTGGGTGAGGGCTGTTGCGCAGATATATTTCATACAAAGGACAGGCGCCTGGTACTGCTATATTGGTATGTTGTGCATTAGGCAGTGTATTAACTTCGCACTACAAACAGATTGGAGGGTTCGAAGCCGAATGGGCGGATTCTGTTTAAAGTGGCTGTTTTGGCGGGGATGTGGGGGGTCAATGGGGGTTTTAAGGACTCCCGTATCAGAGCCAGGATACAGCTCCCTTCTGACTAAGATCACCTTCACCGAGTCGCTAATGTCAACGGACATCTGCTTCCTGTTTTCATCCCCCATACTTAGCCATCGCTACCCCTACCTCCCATTCACCTGTGGCAGGATTCAAAACTGAACCCAACTAATGTCACATCTTGTTGCCGTTTGTGCCTTCGCCATAGTAAGCGAAATCTAATTTAAAAAAGCAAAAGTGCACATTGTCATTTTTTATTTAAGTTCTTTTGGCCACAATGCCGCATAAATAAAGTTGTCCTGTATGTGTTATTTTTCTGGCCGCAGTCTAATTCCCTTCTCAACTGCACTTCTGGGCAATGCTGCAGGGCCGCCCAAAGTGAGGTAGGGTAACTGCTATTACCATCAGCAGGCCTGGAGAGGGGCAGCACAACCTCTCCCCCTCTCTGCTCATCTCCTTCCCCCAAGCCAGAGAGACACGCAGTCTGTGCAACACAAAGCTGAGGAAGGATGAGGTGTGAACAATCACCTCACCCTTCCTCCATACAGCAAGGTGCTAAGCACATAAGGAAACCAACAGTCAGGCAGGGATCAGGTTCAAAGGCCTGCCCCCCCCAGGGGGCCAGACAGTCGGCTATCCGGCCGGGGGCTGGAACACAACAGCCCCCACTAGTATACATATCAAAGACCCTGGGCTCCCCTGGGTCTTATAAATACAGAGCGTCATTCTCTGAGAAAACGCAAACAGTTTGTGGACTCTGAACGGGGACCCAAACACACAGGAGGAGCACTGTTTACTCAGTGCCTTCCAAACCTTTGCTTCTTTAGCAAACTCTGAAGTTCGTTGCATTCGCAGAGTCTTTGTTTCCCTTTTGAACATTGCACTGTTCATGAACCTCTGCACGGCAGCGAGCGGTGAACACTGAACAAAGAAAGTCTCCCGGGACATACCGAAGGGAAGCATGACTCCACTTACCAGCGCGAACGAAGGAAGGAGGAACCTGCAGAGCAGCCCAGTGTAGGTGGTGGCTTCAGTCAAGGGTCAATTTCAGGTAAGCTGCCACGCCGGGTTGCGAGCATGAAATAGAAAACTGTTTTTCTAACCGTGTGCAACTAAGATAAACATCCGCGGGCAATTTCAACAGAAGTATTGCAAGTTTAAACACCAAGGCTGCGGGGAAACCCCGTTCCGGGAAACCTTATCGCAAAAGTACAACGAACATTGTAATTGAGGCAGTAGGCAGACAACTTTTGGTTCATACAGCATTTGGGGCATTTTTTAAGGCCCAGGCCAACAGGGCACACACATTTAATTGCAGTGAACAACAAAGGCATAGTTTATTTGCATAACATGAACGTGGGCACAAGAAATAATTTCAAGTCACCAAAGACCACTGCTGCAGTTTGTCTGAACATAAACCAAAATATTTTTTGGGGCAACACTCTGCAGTTACCCAGCACAGGAAATAGCATTTTTTGCAAGCCCACAAGAATCCACAAATAATACAACAAGCATTATAATGTGCATGATAGACGGTGCTATTGCACAACTAGTAGAGAGCTATTACAAGAGGTGAGGGAGACGGGAGGAGAAAGGAGGGAGAGGAACACAACAAGCGACTATCATGCTAGGCCTAATGACATTTCAGATAGGGCTGGAAGGTGGGGCGAAAAGTATGGGAGGGAGGGAGGAGACAAGCAATTGTTGCATTCGTACTAGCTCCAGGGACAATTCTGATAGAGTAAGTGCAAAGAAAAAAGTAAAGGAGGGCGGTAGGGGAGAGGGAGAAGGGAGAGGACGACAGAACAGAGAATAAAACAGTGAAAAAGAGCAGAGGGGTGAGCAGTTGCATAGGTCAATAAAACACATATTGTTGCAGGGAACAGAGAACGTAGGCAAGGTTTCAAGAAGACGATGGGCACAGCCTGATTCAGGGCCAACCTGAGTACGAGATTGAGGGAGGTAGAGCATTAGAGCTGAGAATGTGAAGCACCAAGATCAAAGTGTCCATAAAGTCAAATCCAAGCGTTGGCAACAGGTCGGAGATCGTGAAAACCAAAGTGAGTCACAGCAACTCTTACAATGCATAGGTGTCGAGATGGTGGATAAGGGAAGAGGGGGGAAAGGGAAGCAGGAAAGAAGAGAGCAGGAAGCAGGGGGGTGAAGGACATAAGAAGGGCCAGGGGGAGCACAGCAACATCACAGGGACCAGGGTGCTGGGTGGGAGGCACAACGACATCATGGGGGACATGGGAGGGGGTGGGAGGCACAAAACACATTACGGGGGACCAAGGAGAGGGGTGGGAGGCGCAAAATACATCATGGGGGCCATGGAGGGGGGTGGGAGGCACAACTACATCACAGTGGACCGTGGAGGGGGTGGGAAGCACAACAATATCACGAGGAACCAGGAAGGGGGCGGGAGGCACAACAACATCACAGGGGACCAAGGAGAACAGTGGAAGGCACAGCAACATCACGGGGAACCGTTGAGGGGTGTGGGAGCTGCAAAATACATCATGGGGGACCATGGAGGTGGGGTGGGAGGAAGAACAACATTACAGGGGACCAAGGAGGGGGTGGGAGGCATGACGACATCACAGGGAGCATGGAGGGTGGTGGGAGGCACACCAACATCATGGGGGACCAAGGATGGGGGTGGGAGACACAACATCACGGGGGACCATGGAGGGGGATGGGAGGCACAAATACATCACGGGGGACCATGGAAGGGATAGGAGGCACAACGACATCACGGGGGACCAGAGAGGGGAGTGGGAGGCACAACGACATCACAGGGGACCAAGGAGGGGGGTAGGAGGCACAACGACATCACAGGGGACCATGGAGGGGGAGGGCAGCGGGCTGTGTTCTGGTGGCAGACAGGTGGACATTTAGCATTCAGGGCTGGTGCCTAGTAAATTGTTGGGAGGATTTCTCTGTGCCGCCCCTCCCCTCTTTTTCCACTCCTCACCTGTGCTTGCTGCTCAGTATGTTTAGACAGTTTGATGAAGCTGTCCTGTGCCCCCTGGGCCTCCAGGTTCGAACCTCCAGAAGAGAGGAACCCCCAAACCCTTGATCCAGCCCTGGCGGGTCCTGCACCCGGCTTTAGAGTTGGGGGGGGGGGTGTCCTAGTGCTCAGGCTCTGGTGGTGGAGTCCCTGCATACTCCCTCTCTTCTACAGCGCTGGATGGTTCCGAAGCCAATGCAGGCGCCAAACACCTCCGCCCTTGACCCTGCGTGCTTCTGGTAACAAGAGAACAGGTGTTTTCACCATATGTGGTTGATCAGACAGATAATAAGACCCACCGCCCCTCACATTCGCACACACTTCTAGTCAAGTCACTGAGAGTATAAATAATGGATTACATCAGCAGTATACCTTGCCATCTTGGAACGTCTACTAAAGAAACTGCAAAGATTGGGCAACACAGCCACAAGACTGCTACTGAGTCTTGATCGGAGAGACATCACAACAACAACACAAACACTCCACTGGCTACCAAGTCAAGAAAATAATAATCTTCAATGTGCTGGTCATCACCCACCTTGCCCTTAAAGTCAACAGAGATAAATACCTCCATGGGAAAATCGTCCCAAACCAGCCGAGTAGACCATTAAAATCTAGTGGAAATGCACTCCGACAATTCCACACTGCATCAGAAAGAGTCATATACTTCTGCTTTCTCCATCATAATGGAAAAAATCTCTAGCTCCTTTCTACGGGGAATTTGCACAGTCCAAAAACAAGAAACTGGAAAAACACTAAAGACTTAGTTTTCCCTAGACCATTACAGCCAGCTAGAGCCAACCAACGCTGGGTAAGAGCAGTGCCAAACACGACCACCTGGCATACACACTGTGATTAATGCTAATAATGTTAACTCCCGGGTGGTACCCAAAAGGCTTGGACCCACAGATTCTCAAACTTCACAATAAATCCCAATGACAGGCTAACTATTGTACACTAAGACCCTATTCGATAATCTGGAGCAACTGGGGGTCACTTATACCAACTATGCCGATGACACCCAGATCCTTATACCACATTCTGGGGATTATGACAAGGTTATGACCTTAGTAAATAAAATCTACCTCATCATTCAGGCATGGATGGCCGCCCACGGACTATGCCGGAATGATGATAAAGCTGAGCTCCTCATCCTAGGAACGACAGCCAACCTCAATAAACTAGGCCCTAACTATTCATCCTTCAACATAGATGGCAACATCATAAAGGTTGCCAAGGAGGTAAAAACCTTAGGTTTCTACCTCGACTCAACCCTCACCTTGGCCAAACAGGTCAATGCCATGGCCTCGGCCACGGCATATACCTGTAAGGTAATCAGAGCTGGTAAACCTTTCTTATCCAAAGACAGCTGTATTACACTTGCCAGAGCTTTAATTTTATCGAAGATGGATTATTGTAATGCCTTATACTTGGGTGCCAGCAAATACATCATAAACAAGATTAAAATCCTACAAAATAATGCCCTGAGACCGGCCCTGGGCATTTCCAGGAGAAAACACATCTCAGCAGCAAGGCGTCATGCCAAATGGCTAACTATCAATGATAAAATCCGGCTAAAAACGGTGTCGCTCATCCCTCGTTAACTTGTGCAGCGAATTACTAAAATAAACGTCTCTTCGTCCGACCAGATCTGCCAACGCCAATTGCCTAATCATACCCAGATTCAAATTAACTAAAGCAGGCGGGTGTAGCTTCCCTGTCAAAGCATCACAGTTATGGAACTCCCTCCCTCCTACCTTAAAGGCAGACCAAACATTTCTTAAACTCAAATACAACACCAATAACTGGCTTAGGGAAAATGACCATTAACCATGTCAGCGCTTACACTGTACCTATTAACTTATAGCATGATCTACAGATCTGACTGCATCTCATGACTGTTAATGACCAACTATCTAACTTATCGTGCCCACTATTGTAAATATGTACATTACTGATAGACTTGTCGTTATATGTATATGTCTTCTGTAATCTATGCAATTGCCTGTATGCCTAGCACGTTTGTAACCTGTAACCTTCTTACCTCTAAGTTGAAACCATTCTTGTATCCTTCTCTGTTCCTTGCACCCAGATACCCCGGGTCTGGCGTGCACTATAAATAAATAAACAAACAAAACAAACAAATCAGCCAAGGAATCGTCCTCTGACTAAGCCTCACATGCACTTCCTCCCCAGAATGGGAGCTTGGAACCCCAGGGCAGCACAACCATGGAGAGTCTGACCAAAGTAACTTCCATGGACTAAACCTTGTTCTGTATTTTCTCACCTAGTCTTTATCTGAGGGCACCACCCTCAATGCATCCAAGCCACAGACCTCAGCCATAGTGCCTGGCCCCTGTGTTTGTCCAATCAGGGAAATCTACTAGGACTTGCTGCAAGAGATCAATCGGGGCGCAAGCACTTGACCATCTACAAAGCAGTATTGCAACACCTTCTCAGTAATAGATGCAATGCAAACAACGAGGGTGTGGAAGAGCAGGGTATGTCGGGTAATACTGGGTGGGAGAGCACAGTGTGGGGGGAGAGGATAACAGGGCGGACAAGACAGGCATCTCCAAAAAGAATAAAAAGAAAGATGCCAGCAGTAGAGAGACTCGCCAGCTTTGAGGGTGGAAAACAGCAGGGCAAGCAAGATTCTGCCAGCAGAAAGTGCAGGCATAAAGTGCAGCTGGCATTATTGCCCTTGCAGAAACATATGTATCCAGTAGACTGCACTTCACTTCATAGTGCTATCATCAATCTTAAACACTTCAAGATCCAAGGTGTATTTATTTTCTTTTTTTCCTTTCTTCAAGGGCAATGCTCCTAAAACGCAGGAGGTTAGGGTGTGTGGAACCTCGATCACGCACTCCAAACTACTCTTCCTTCATGGTTATGCCCCATATTCAATAACTGTAGTTTCAAAAGTGCCTCCAAAAGTGTTGTCCTCCTCAGACCATGCGCACTTTGATCTGTCTTCATGACTCCCTTTTTCAATTTTTAAGGACATTGATTTGCATGTGCTTAATTATAGAGGGGGACAGGGTTTTTGCCCCTCCAACTTTTGTAGCATGTCTTTTTGTCCCTCCCATGATTTGGCAGGCGGGCCAGGGGGATGTATTGCCATGGCGCAGGCCTCCGCATCAATTATGTAATTGGACAGTGCAAGCCTGACTGCGACACAGGTGGCTGCGACAGAGTGGCGCGCCCGTGTGTCCAGGGCCAAGATGATGCTCTGTGGGCCCCACGGCTCAGTCCCTTACCCTGGCTGGCCTGACTCAAAGTCAGTAGCCACTGCCAGGGTGCTGGACTGGGTGGTGCGGGGCCCGTGCGTGCAGCACTTCCACAGCCGTAGAGTCGCTTTCCAGTTTCTGTCTGGAGGCTCTCGAGCACGAGGCTAGTAGCAAGCTGTTATCTCGAGACGCCGTCTGGCATTTGATATCGGAGATACATTTTAAAATGTGTTTGATTGTGTTTCTGTTTGTATGTTTGTTGGGGGGGGGGCTGCGGGCTAACCCTAGTGAGGGGCTCACTTTTAGAGACTGTGAGAATTACAGTCTCTAAAAGTCCCCATGTCCTGCTCCAATGCCCTGCTCACTCCCATGACGACGGACCAATACCAAGTCACCCTGGTTAAAAGAAACTCCTGATTGTGCATCTCTTCTTTGAAGACTGATAACAAGACACAAAGCAGCAAAAACAAAACCTTGAGTGACATAGTCCCCTAATTATAGCCATTCTTGAACACATGCATGCAACTTTTTGTTCATGAGTTGAATAGTGAATTTGCAAAGGAAAAACAACCCATGTTTCTGGGTGTTCAGAAGCAGGCAGCATGTAAACAAGCATTGGCAATGCCAATAGTTTTGGCTTTCATCTGTATAAGAGTAGATCAGCTTATCCCCTGCTCATCTTCAATGCAAACAGGAACGTATGCTAATGGACGCACGTAGGAACCACTGGTTTTCTGCCAGGAATGTGAATTGCCCATTTTCAGCACAGAAGATTAATCGCATCGGGTCCACCCGGCCAATGAAGGATCAGCTCCAGAGACTGAAGTGGGATTTGATCATCTATGGGCCACGTGTGAGAACGTGCATGCCATGTGTGATGAAAGCACGCAGTGTACACATTGCTAATGAAGGGAAGAAGGGAGCCTTTGCCGGCTTTGTGTTCGGGAAGGAGCTATCCAGCCACAGCAGTCATGTACAAGTGTAGGTTTCGTTGGATTGGAAATGGTTGTTGAAGTACTCACGTAGACCTTTGGTGTCTATAAATCCATTCATTTTACTTGTTGCAAAACAGCCTCCCGACCCTTTCCATCTTCTGTCCCCAATCCCCTGCTCCTCCCTCCACTAGCTTCTTTCCCACATCCGCACATTCCAACTTGCCGGGCCAATGGCATGCAGGGGAATGGCACGAGCCAGGAGTAAACATGGAATTTAGCCAACCCACAGGCTACTTGGATACAACAGTAGTAAGACGGAAAACAAGCCAGAACTGTTGGCTCTGTCATTGCTTGTTTTCAACAGGACTCCAGTGCATGGGAGAGATATAAATCAAGTGGATGAAGCACAAAAGTAATTTGGCCCCATAGGATATAATAATGCTTCAAGAGACCTGACTAACGAGCCAACCATTATGGCCCAATCATCAGATTGCCTGGATACCGGCTACAAAAAAAAGTAAAGGCCGACCAGCTGCCGGATTACTCACTGCTATAAAATTGTGAAGCGGTATGGCCCTGACACCCTGGAGCTCTCCCTAGCCAGGGATTCAATTAACCACACTAACGATGTTCAATATTCGCTTTACCCCCAAACAGCTCTAGTAAATGTATACTGGAAGTAATATCTATCTCTGCGCCCTTATGAATCTCCTTGAGAAATATAATCTCATATTTCATTCATATGCTGATGGCACCCACCTCTATATCAGGCTCGACGATGTGGAGGAAGCCCTTGCCCTGGTTAGCAAGTGTTTGGAAGAAATTGGTACAAAGATGGAAAAGAACTAGTTACAGTTCAACCCCAAAAAAATAGGGGTGATCTTGTTTGGGCCCAAGCACCTCCTTGAAGGAAATATATATATCCTCCCTCGCCCCAGTTTTTGTGCACCAGCCTCAAGTATTCTTCTAAAGTAAATAATCTTGGCTGTATCTGGCAGAGTGACCTGGACTGTAATGCCCAGGTCTCTTCCAAAGTCCAATCAGTCTTTTATAACATCCGCCTTTTGCGTCAAGCACTGCCCTATGTACCAATTACGGATCATGCTGTGGTGGTTGGGGCCTTAGTCAATTCCAATCTAGACTATTGCAACTGACTTCTGACTGGAGTTCCAGCCAACCAGATCCACCACCTTCAAAAGGCTCAAAATGCGCCTGTAAGACTGGTTTTTGGTGCAAACAATAACACCCATACTTCTGGTCTCCGTCGATCACTGCATTGGTTAGCGGCGGAATGATCGTATCAAATTCAAAATAGGGTGCTTGGTTTATAAATGCTTGAACGGGCGGCACCGGCATGTTTGATCAACAAATTGAAGCAAGACCAGCCAACCAGAGCCTTTAGATCTAAAGATCAATTCTGTCTTGTAATTCCAAGGACAAATTATAGATCAAGGGGTGACCGATGTTTCTCATGGCTAGACCCTGATTATGGAACAGTCTTCTGCTGAGCCTGAGACAGGCAACTTCCCTGTTGAAATTTAGAGCAGGCCTAAAGACTTACCTATTCAAGTAATTCTGATGACTATCTATCTAGCTGTGTTCTAATTTCTGTGTCAGCTGTTCTCAGTATGATTATGCTTCCTTACTATGAAAAGTTACCATCTGCGCCAGGATACAATTAAGTTCATTGTGTGCGCCCTACAAATACTTCAAAATAAAAAATAAAAAAATCCAGTGGCTATAACAGTTCAGAAGCTTTTCGTGCATATGGAACCAATCCTGGAGCTAATTATGCTAGACAGGATGGCATATACAATTTTAATAGCAGGTGATCTAAATAGGAGATGTGTACATAGGGAGATGAGTTTGGTTTCACGAAGGGCGAAGAGATGGTCATCCCTAATGAAAAATGAAACTTTATAATGTTCAATGGAACTACTTATGGGGATATAGCCGCGGCACCCACATGGACCAGAGGAAAATCCTCATCGATTTTAGATTATGCTTTTATTACCAGTAATGTTGTAAATAAAGTACAAACTTTCACAATAATACCATCGCATGCAAGCTACCACAACATACTGGAGGTAAAATGGTTCTCCAGACCATTGACAGCATCCACAGCATTCAGGGGAAATTTAGTATTAAACTCTGGCAGAAATTGTATAAGATGGTCCTCAACTAAATTATCTAAACTGAAAGCGATGCTTGTAGCCTGTGAAAATGTTTCCTTGCCATTGAAGCAAATGGACTATGTAGACTCCTTGATGTTAATCAAGGTGACTACAACTCGTTTCACTCGCCCAATATTTGAGCATCGCTTCCCCTTTAGTTCATCAATTCAGGTGCTAAAAACAGTGCGGCGCCAAGAATTTAGTCAGTTTCCTAACATTGGCCAACATAAAGATATGGCTCTTATTTGCTCTCGGTATAAAAAACTAATTCGACAAATCCAATATAACTAAAAACAAGTAGATGGCGAAATTTTTTATCAGCAATCACTAGTAAATCAACTAGACAGATATGGAAACTTCTTAAAGAAAATCCATCAACAGCTACGGAGACACTTATCATGAACATAGTTAGTGAACATGCATGGGTTGCCCACTTCACAGTATTATTTGCAAGATCATTATCACAAAGCACATCAGTACCAATCATGAAAACTGACCCGGCGTCTCTACAATTTGACCATGCAGACATCCTGCTTCTCATCAACAAATTAAGCAGCTCACAAGCCCCTGGCCCTGATGGTCTCTCTAATTTGATTAGGCTTCGATACTTGACATTATTTTTAATAAAGTCAGAATCTCTGGTTTGAGAACCCAGATAAAGCCAAAAACAAGTATGGCACTGGGATTGGTGTAGCACATGGAATACATGTCTAACCTACTGAAGCTTAATATTCATGATTTTACCATGAAGTCTTTGCACAGGACTACTCTATGTTTAAGAATATTCCTTGATAGTAGATATTTTACCACTATACTAAGATTGAGGCTAAATGTATGGGCCACCAAATTATTATCTGCTGTCCGTTCAAAAATGCCAAATCGAGACGACTCATGTCGATTCTGTAAAGACAATAGTCAAGACGAAACCCTAAAGCATCTATTTGTGGCCTGTCCGAATCTAGCTGAACTAAGAACGGATGTCTTTTTAAAGTATTTTAAGGATTGTAGGATTTTAAGTGAGGATATTTTATGGTAAAAAATGTTTAATGTCGAGTATCTGGGAATATTGCGACAGGTAAGTATTTATTGGCCCTGAAGATTCATGAGAATGATGATTGGTCCTCTGATTCAAGAATTACCTGACCCAAAGTCTGATCCTCGTAGTTAGGAAACAGACAACATGTCTGACTGAACAAGCGGACCACTATCCACTTTTAGATCACATAGGACTAAAAGCACGCATTTGTTCTTCTGTTCTAATGCACTGAGGATACATTGGAGTCTTAGTTACACTTCCTTCCTTTATTGTTTTCCTTTCAGAACCTACACTTTGTTTTTAACACACATGTGATTATCAAATATGATGTAATATTTGTCTCACTTTATAATAACACGTTTGTGATTGGAGCAATGCTTTTCTTGCTTAACACCCCAATTGTACCAAGACTACGCTGTATATTTTTACTGTCGAAAAGTACGAATTGAAAAAAAATAAAGATGCATGTCTACTAAACAGACAATAAGATCTGCTTAATTAACAAAGCGGCCATATGAGTTAAACGACTGCTCTATGTTATATGTATGGATAGAGTCCATCCACTCACCATAACATAAAGGGACGTCTAGCTTACTTATGAAGCAATGTGTATAACTTGGTTGTAAATCACAGCAGACAGACAAATAGCAATGTACTGTCAAGAGTCTACTATGTGGTAGGAACAACCCCTTTTTGTTGCATAATACTTACTAGCCCCTTTTCCTTCCACATTAAGGGCCATCCCTCTCGTTACCAGGTGTTATTGAATAGCTGTTTCATATGTACCCCCTGTTTTCCAGCCCTAGTCTGGGCAAGGAGGGCACACCCCTTCTCCCCAGACAAGGTACAGTCCCCATGGGAACCACCACCCAGATAAGCTGTATAGGAAGCGGCTCTGCAATCGTTAAATTAAAATTGCTGTTACCAGGAGATGGGCTACCTCCTGAGTTCTTATCTTACTTCAATTGTACACAGACACCAAGGAATATATTTTAGGGATACCAACGAGGAACCTTCTTTATTTATAGAAACACTTAAGCCTTTTAAAATAACATTCCTAACCCCTAAGTTTTAGTTCCTTTTCACTTTCCCCAGGCATAAGTTCTTCCAAAAAAGTGACTTTCTCTGTCACCCCACCGTTCCTTGGAGGAGTCACAAGAAGACCCATAGGGTGGGACTGACACAAGAGACCCCTGCAATCCGGCGGCAGTGACCCTGTTGCTATTGTGGCACCATCACTGTGACCGCCGCATTCCAGCATGCACTCCCGGGCACACTCCCTTTCTTGCTGTGCCTAGGAGTCGCTGGGGGTGGACCACTGATCTTCCCCGGACTGCTCTGCCATGGTAGCACAGGACCAGCCCGGGACTTCACCGGCCTTTTCGTTCTTCACCTGAGCTGACTGATGGGGAAGCTCGCGCTTCGTTTCATTGCTCAGCACACCGTGCGGAGCAGGCTTTGCCACATTTCACCTGGCAGGCACTGCCCGGAAGGACTTTGCTGCTGGGCCCACCTTGCCAGCCATGAAACGGGCCTGTAGGTGGCCCTGTCTGTTCCTGCCCCAGGTAGGCAGACAGCCATGATACCCCCATGAGTGCCTGGGCTGCTCCGGACAAGCAGCAAGGGGCCACAATATGTTAGCTAGCCTTCCTTCAGAGTTGTTTTCATTTCTCTTCCTGCTCTTTCCTTCTTCCTTTGTTTCTGCCTTCCTCCACTCTTCTTCCCTAACAGTTTTCTTTTTTCTTCTCTATTTTCTTTTTCACCTTCTATAATGTTCTCAGCCCATCCCAGCCCATTCCTGGCCCAGGGAGTTCGGTCCTTTTGTTTTTTTCTTTCCCTTCACATTCCATCCAGCCACATCGTGGGCTGGATGCACTTGTCCATGCACAAAACCACATACTCCATAAAATATAACACCCACTACATAAAATAAAGTACTTGGTGTCTGCGTCTTTATTCCTAGGCTTCCCTTAGGGGAAAAGTATATATCCCTATCTAGAATAGCCCTTATTGAGCCAAGGGCTACACATACAAGCCATTTTAACGTCTTGTGCGACAGCTCCTATTGCCAAGGATTAGTTGATGTCTTCCTGGTACACAATGGCTGACACTGTCTTGCTAAGGACATCTTTTTAGGCTTAGTGAACATGGGTTTGGGGAGTGCATTAGCTGCTCACATGATTATTCTTCTTTTCTGTTTGTCCTACATCTTTGGCTGGTAGGATGATCTTTATTTTGTTTTTTAAATGGTTTGCACTGCTGTTGCATATCTCTTGAGAAGGTATTTGGTTGTTGTTGCATGGGTTTGGAGTTCTCATTTTGTCGATAATTCTGAAGATCTTTTTCTCTAGATGTGTTACTCGCCTGATGGTCTCTCTGTAATACAGTTTCTTTGTTTTAGGAGGGACACTTTGTGGTGTCAAAGCTTTCATTGGCTTGCTGCATTGTCATGCTTGTTATAGCTTTCCCTCTATGCTTGTTCAAGTTTCAAGTTGTTTTGATTCCAGGTTAGGTAGTTCAGGTGAGACCCATAGGGGCCACTTGTTTTTCATCTGATAGGGTGAATTGTTTCAGGGGAGCTAGTGTGTCCAGTGTCAATCCATTGCAGACAATCTGTGCTTCTTCTGCTGGCACTTTGTGATATGGAGCTGTTAAGTTCAGTTTGATGTTCTCCATTAATCTACCATGAACCTGTAATTCAAGAGATGCCACAACCTCTAATACAAGAGACTTGAAAACTCTGCTGGCATTCATTACTTGTTGCTTCTGTGCTGGCTTCTCAATCACAAACATACCATGAGATGGTCACTCCACAATACGTAGATCACTTGGGTTTTTCTTATTCCCCACTTGCACTTTGCAAAAATTGCATTCAATTGTATGTGGCTGAATGGGCTGCCCCTTTTGCGATTTGTTTGTGGTACAGGCTTATCATGAAGGATATGATTATCTGGTTGATCTGTCAATTTGTTAATGAAACCAAAAGTTCTACTCTTTGAGAGCACAATTAGATGATGATGCTCCATTAGGCCCAGGAGGATAGCTCAGGGGCAACAACGAAGAGCAACACAAGTTCAAATCCCAGTTCTTTGCTTGGCGACTGGTCTCCGGTATTAAGCGCAGCACAATAGTCCGTGAAACATTATTTGTGAGCTGAAAGGCACTATCTACAGTGCCTTAACATGCACACAACCAATCTTGAATCCAAAAAAGTATCATTTATTATCGTGCCTCTAAGGGGAATCCTTTCAGGACAGAACTGTAGCTTGTATACAAGGAATGGTATGACTTATTACAGACGATCACAATTATTTCATTCTCCTAAATCACAATACTAAAGGACTTACACATCCAAAAAGAAATTTAATTTGGTATCATAAAATTTGATAATGTTTTGGATTTGTTTCAAATAATTATGAATTTAGGACCTTGAGGAAAAGACTTTAGGCTCCAAACACGTGTTGGCCCTATGTTTATATGGCAGAATCATTGTATTGTAACACCTGCCCATCCTTTAGCCCTATTGCTTCATGTCAGGCTTATTGTTCTTAGAAACATGGTTCTATGTTTCTTTGACAGGTTCATTGTATTGTAACATCTGTCCATCCTTTAGTTCTATTGCTTCATGACAGGATTATTGTCCGGAGAAACCTTTCTATTACTTGTAAACTGTTTGTGTTTGATCAACCCCAATACATCACAATAAAAGTAAACGTGTCCAAAGGTTTTGATGCAAGTTCCTATAAAATACAGGGGTAGTTGCGTAGATATCCTAGGCTTCTTTTTTTGTTTAAATTAGTCAAAATAATTCACTGTCATTGTATACGCTCTGGGTTTGAGGAGCCTTTACAAACGCTGGAGACATATGTGGGCCTTTCCAAGATCGCCACCATCCACGTTGATGATGCATCTTCTGCGGCAGACCCAGAAGATAAAGGACTCCAGAGCAGAGTTCTGGTGTGTCGCAACGCTCTGCATTTTTTCGAAGTGAACACTTTGCATGTAGTACGTTTCTCTAGTCCTTACTGATTCTATCTCCCATTCTCCTGCCTTGTGCCTTCTGCCCTTTTTCTTCTCCTTGCTCCAAGCTCTACTACTCCCTTCTTCAGCCCAGTATATTACAGATCCTCACCATTGGACTCCCCCTTCCTTACACAGTCTTCAGGATCACTTGTCCTGTTTGGATATTGCTCCTAGGAGGTTTTTCCAGTGCTCCAATTTTCTTCCTGTGTTTTCCTTCCATCCAGGGAGGTCCTCTCACTAGAGTGTCTCACTTCCACTCTTGCTGAGGTGGCTACCGGGAGGGATAGGCCTTACCTCAAACAGCCTACCCATCGCAGGACAGAGGAGGTAAGACCTATTGCTGTCTTGCATACTATGAGGGTGCCGCCTGCCAATCAATCAGCTGAAATGGAGTTGCAGGATGGAGGTCTATGTATTAGTCAGAAGGATAGATTTGACAGGAGGTTGGGGGTGGATTAGGTGGGATTCAGAGTTCGAAATGTTTGCAGGTGGGGATGTTCATGTTACGAAGTGAACTTTCTTCACACGTGCAATAACTCTTTCTCTTTTTCCTTCACAGTTTGTATGGATGAGTTTAAAGTTGGTTAGGATTGTTTTGTGTACTACAACCTTATAGGCATCCAACATACATGTTTCTGTAATGGAGTGTGGGATGGTGTCACCTTCACCTAATAAGTCATCCCTACTAGGATGGGCTGAATGATTTGTTCTAGGATCAGACTGACATTTTAAAGCCTTTTGAATTAAATACGAGCATTTGTCACAGTGGTATCCAGTTCATTCATCGACAGGTATTACTTTGTGGTAATTTACTACGAAGTAATTCCTTTGAAATGACATAGAAAAATATGGCTATTTAAGGGTTTAGGGGTAAAACAGGGGTGGGAAGGGTTTTGAGTAGGGGTAGTGATTAAGGGAGAGGTGGGAATGGTGGGGGACCCCACCAATTTTAAAACAAAAATGTAATGTAAAATTTCTAAGGAATTACTTTGTAGTAAATTACCACAAAGTTATTCCTGTCGATGAAATGACATGGAACCGTCACATTATGCAAAGTGGGTGTCAAGTTCATTGCTTTTTACACAATTGAACAAGATACCAGTTGCACTGAATTAAAGTGATGCTGATTGGTTAACAAGTGGTCCCTGTACTCCATAGGCGTTGCGGCAGATGCAGACTATAGATGGACTGATTGAGGCTCCCTAAAACGGACATAAACATAAAAATAAATATACCACAGATTACATGTGGGTATAATTACCATTTTAATATTTTAAATAACAGGGGCAATAAGAAAATATTCAGATAAATGCTTTTAGTATGTTTTGGTCGAATTGGCAATCTGATAGTGGGGCGCTAGTCCAACGATAAATGTCGCCAAAAAGGTGCAGTTTAATTACATAACTGGAGTGAATAATGTTTGGTGTTCTGTCCTGAGGAAGTCCCAATTGTAATATGTTATTGTATTGTATTGTACTGTATTGTATATTTATATAGCGCTCTTTTCCCACTTGTGTGACCTCAATGTGCTTTTTCCTCGGTTGAACACCCTTGGTGACCGTAGTCGATGTGGTTCGAACGTTCTAGGGGGTTTAGTTTAAGAGATGCATGTGTGCATGTTGCTGTTCTAGGACTTGGGTGGCTGGCAAGGCGCGACTAAGCAGCCTAAGAGAGGGCAGTCAAATGGGCGGGTGCTGGTGAGGGTTAGAGATAGCTTGCTATTGTTGAGAGAGTCTTTGTGAGGCCAGCTATACCAGGTTCCTTTCGGGTGGTGCTTGCTGTATGCTAGTGGCAGAAGTGTTGAGGTACGTCAGATGTTTCAGTCTGGTCGGCTATGTGTGCACTAGACCAGATGTGCATAGCCATAGGCATTTTCTATCATGCGTGGATGCTTGGCCATGCCTGTGGCCCATGTCCACACTAGTGGTGTGAGATATACGTACCTTAGGCTGCGATGTTGCTCCAGGTCTATACCAGTGGGCATGGCTTTCATAATGTGGTAGGTATCTGGATATATTAAGCCATGACGGAGGCTACACCTGGAATTTGGGAGTCCTGTATAGTGGGGGAGAGGCCTCCAGAGTGTACGACTAGACAGGGCCAGACCCTGATCCTGACAGTGCTATTTGTGTACAGAACTATGCAATGCTCGAAAACTAAACCTAAAAGTCCAAATATAAGTACAAGGCTAAACAGAGCTAGTGCCTACACCCAACAGTGCAAATTGAGTACCCGTCCAAAGACAACTAGATTCGATAGTCCTGTACAGTGCGAGAGAGGACAGCAGGAGTCAACTCATATAACAGCAAGAAATGGACTCTACATCTCGAGTTGGGGGTCAGGCGGAGTCAGTGTAATGCTGGCACCTGTTCATAATTCTGCCCACGTGTGGCACATAACAATATTCGCTGCTACTTCAAAGTGCAGAACATACCAGCATTCACAACAACTAGATGCGACGGAGGGTGGTGCAGACAATAGTGCGACCTTAGAGAGTAGGCACTAACGTTCATAATTCTTGTCCTGATGTGGGGCAAGCTAGTAGTCCCAGTTCCGGAGTAGGACAGTGTAGAGTGGCAGGGCTTGCCGGAGCCCAGTAACCTCTCCACACCGTAACCATGCTCCCCCCATTTGTTGGTTGCTGCTGGTTGATGAATAAACGGAGGGGACTACCCCTAGGTTCGTGTCGGTGCAGGGGGCTGTGCTTGATAGGCTGTGGGTTTCAGCCTATCTTATAGTAGGTATCCGTAATGTCACAGTCATATACAATGATGAATTGTATATAAGGGGCTGAAACATTATGACAACACGTTTTTAAATTGTTGGTTGAATCATTTGATGTCGAAGTACAGGTCCAACATGGATGGAGGGCCTCCTTTGATAGACAAATGGAAATAAATAGACAAAATACTCTGTGCTATCCTCTTTCATGCATAAAATAGTGATACATAGAAACCGCTTAACACATTTTGTGCCAAAATATGATTTTTCTTGAATTATACGTGCACATATTTGTGTTTGGTTTTTTTATAGATGAAAACATTATTTTCAATATTGAAATAAAACCATAAATATAGTTTTTCTGACAGGATGAAGAAAGTTTTGGAGACAAGCCAAACAGCATGTTTTAAATAACGTTGGACACAATATTGCATTGAATGATTCATCAGGAGGTTAAACTGCCTTGAAAATGGCTGAAATTAGCAACACTGGCAAAACACCTCTGTCCCTGCTTCTTTTCTAAGTACAGATATGAACAAACCCAGTTTGCAAGGAAATGATGGTTGCTGTAGCCTTGATATTAAAAATATCTGAAATACGTAAGTTCTGATTTTCATGAGCCGGTTAAATCTACATGAATCAGGATAACCGTTGCTGTATATGGTACTGGTTGGCTAATCTGCATCATTATGAAGTAGTTTTGTGTGATGAAGTGATTTTATGGAGATCAAAAAGTCTGGATGAAAAAAGCGCATTGCACAGAACCAACACACGGTCACAAAATGCATACATTAAGGACGTAATTTTCTGGTTTCATGGAACAGAGATTAAATGCCTGTGTGTGAGGCTGCTCCTAATAGCCTCCCAGCCACAATAAGGACCACAACAAACCAAAACTGGTACCAAGCCCCCAGAACTTTGGAAGATTTAATGTTTTCCTTACCCTTAAAATATTCACACAAATCCATGCCTGTACAATGTCCCTCTAATGCTGTGCCTTGCCCGCATCTGCTGTGTCTCCTGTGACTTCTGCGCCCTCACATTTCCTGGAACCACCACCTGCCCCGTACTCCCTCTCCCCGGCCTTCCTTGAGAACTCCAGTCAGCCAACTCCATGCTTCTGCAGTGGGACCCTGTGGCCCTCCTCCTACCTACCCCGCTTTCCTGTATTGAAGGGCATTGCTTGCCCTTCCTTTCTGTACTGGAAGAACCTTTTAAAAGGGTCTGGGGACATTTAGCAATTTCTACACCACTTTTGGGGTGGTGGTAAATATTAGAGTTTCAAGGTGGATTTGCACATTGTAATTCAGGGATATTTACTGCTGGCTGTCCTTCCTGGGAATACCACTAGTTTACCATAGCATACCCGGGGCCGGCATTAGGACTTGCTGGGCCCCGGGCAGCAAATGATGTGTGGGGCCCCTTTATTTGCATAGCAGAAAATGATGTCACAAAATTGGTCATTACCATGTGTGGGTATCAAATAAACTGATGTTCAATATCTGGATTTAAACTGTTACTATTATGGTTGTAGCAATATCAGGAGTGAGGCTTATTTTGGAGTAGCCGACCAAGTGAGCTGAATTATTTGTCGAGACGGGTAGCACAAAAGTAAGTACTGTGACGAGGAAGAGCAGGCCACAGAGTAATGGAGATCCCCGGTAAGTAATCCAAACACACGTAATGCGATTGCTGTTTCCAAGGATGTAAGGGAAGCGATTGGCCCTGGGCCAGACAGGGCAAAGGGCTTTTGCTGAAAGATAGTGCAACCATAACAAAGCCTATTTACCAATAATGTACTGAGACAGTCAGAGTAAGCAATCCCACAGGTCTTCAAATGTCATCAATAGACCTCAAAACCAGAAACAAGTGTGGGGGATCATTAACATATGCACAGGGTCTGAACGTATTCTAAAGTGAAATACGCACATTTATTTATTTAATTTGAGTGCTTTGAAATACTTGCTTTGTGTATAGGCACAAAGTATAAAATGTGTGCACTCTTTTGACCCAAAAGTCTATAATGAAATATTCTATGGAAAGCAAAATAAAAATACAAGACGTGTGCTTTAAATACACTTTCATGTGGTTTTGTGGGTTAGTCAGTTCAAATCCTGTTGAGAGAAAACTTGAGCAAACAAGCTTTTGCATGCTGGCCTCAAAAACACCCAAGGGGGATGGAGTGCGCTGTCAACACACATGCAAACTCAACTTGTATCCTGAAAATGAGCACAGGGCCAGGTAGAACATATTCAGTCCAGCAACCTCTCTTCCCACATCCATGGACCTGGTAAATCATAGTATTTCGGTGCTGGACTGCCCATGTGGGCGGGACAAAGACTGATATGGAAATGGATATTTCCCATCTGTGAAAGATACAGTGAGCAATAAGCAATGGCTGCAAACTCTCAAAGAGGGAGAAAAAAACACAGAACAGGTTATCATGCCATGTTCTTTCTGGAGAGGGGCGCCTGCTACCTTTTTTTAAAAGTGTTTGCAATGAACTTGGGGTTGGTCACCCTGAGTTACCTGGGGGAACCCAGACGTGGACTCCCTGCTCACTGTGCTCAGAGAGGCACAGCTCCACCTCACTGATGAGGCCCAACAAAGCTGTAACACATGTATGGGGTTGCTGTTGGTACTCTTGTTCAGAAGGGAATTGCCATAGCATTTTGGTGCTGGACTCCCCATGTGGGCGGGACAAAGACTGATACACAAATGGATATTTCCCATCTGTGAAAGGTACAGTGAGCAAAACGCGATGGCTGTGAACTCTCAAAATGGGACAAAAACCACAGAACAGGTAATCCTGCCATGTTCTTTCTAGAGAGGGGTGCCTGCTCCCTTTTTTGAGAAACCTGGAAAATCATCACAGCAAATTTGCCCTCTGATCCTTTCCCCTCTTCACCACGACGTTTGGCTTTCAACAATACTCTGTTTTATAAATCGGACTTGAAAAGCACACACATCATAATTAAAGTATTGCAGCAATATAGGAAACCTTATAGACATATGTTAAACAGAAAATGTACAAATGTTGCGTTATTTTCATCCCATCTTGAAGACTACACATACCAGAATGCAATTCCACAAAACCTAGTTATATTGAGCAATGTCTGGGAAATGTTTGTATCTGCGAGTATCTCAATGTCAAATTTAGGGCCCGATTCATGGAACAAACGTGCACCGAAAATCCCAGCGCAAGCAGGCGCAAAGAGGCGCAAGCGTGAGAAGTACACGGAATGCCCACACGCACGCGAACCAAACGTATTCATGGAATCGAATAGGGCAAACCCACGCATGGGCAAAGACACGCACAGGCCTACACACATCTGCCACACGAAGGCAGGCGGTAGCGTCCCTGCGCATTACAAAAGTGTGCACAAATAAAAAGCACGTATATACTGAGTGGGGTACGTGTATTACTGGGGTTCGCGGGAAGTTTTACACGCGAAAGGGCCCTGTGCAAGTGGGGTACCTGTATTACTGGTGTTCGCGGGAAGTTTTACACGCAAAAGGGCCCTGTGCGAGTGGGGTACGTGTATTACTAGGGTTCGCGGGAAGTTTGACACGCGAAAGGGCCATGTGCGAGTGGGGTACGTGTATTACTGGGGTTCGTGGGTAGTTTCACACGCGATTGGCCCTGTGCGAGTGGGGTACGTGTATTCCTGGGGTTCGTGGGAAGTTTTACACGCGAAAGGGCCCTGTGCGAGTGGGGTACGTGTATTACTGGGGTTCGCGGGTAGTTTCACACGCGATTGGCCCTGTGTGAGTGGGCTACCCGTATTACTGGGGTTCACGGGAAGTTTTACACGCGAAAGGGCCCTGTGCGAGTGGGGTACCTGTATTCCTGAGGTTCGCGGGAAGTTTTACACGCGAAAGGGCCCTGTGCAAGTGGGGTACGTGAATTACTGGGGTTCGCAGGAAGTTTTACATGCAAAAGGGCCCTGTGCGAGTGGGGTACGTGTATTCCTGGGGTTCGCGGGAAGTTTCACACGCGATTGGCCCTGTGCGAGTGGGGTACCGCTCACCTTCTGCCTTGTGTGTTGAAGAACGCGTAGCCAACACCCACCCGCTGTGAAGTAATAGCGTGTGAACCCCAACGGCTGGAAAACACCCGCCCACACCCCACGAAAAGCACATACAGAGCAATGGAAAGCCACGTGGGATCTTCAACCCGTGCCAGGGCAACGCCCGTGAGCAATACATCACAGACGCGCTTACGCGCGAAGGGCCTTTGGTCCAATGAAATCGCGTACGTGTGCTGACGCGCTTACGAGCTAAGGGCCTTTCCTCGGATTTCACACTGAAGTGCACTTTTTTCACGTGCCAATTCACTCCGTATCAAGCTGGCCACGCGTACACACACGGAAGACCACGCTCCTGCCCTGAAGGCCATTTTCCTGCCCCCCAGATCCCCGAGCACGCTCCCACCTGCCATCTGCTGCTGCCTGACTGCCTGCTGCCCACGTGCCCTGCTATTTGGTGCCTGCACGTCAGCCAGGGTTCCAGTTGCTATGTCCACCCCTGCTGGAACAGAAGACTCCCGACAGGGATACCATCGCTCCACAGCCCAGCCCTGTAAAGACTGGTAGGGGGTGTCTGTACTTCCGCTCTCTATATGGTAGAGGAGAGGCACAGAGGACCCCAGCCAAGATTCTCTATAAGGTAGCAATGGACGAGCAATCAAGGCCTAGCTTCTCAGGAGGTGATGCGGGCTGGTTCTTAAGTACAGTGTAGTCCCCGAACCCCCACAAAGGAATGTCCACACAATGTATTACTGAAAACACAGTCTTTATATAATTAATATTCAAAGGTATGTACACGATCACAATAACGCACTTTGTACTCGGAAGTCAATAATGATAAATATATACAATTCTAAAGTGGTACCACTAATGTTATCGAATCTCATTAAAGTGCATCAACTGTACGGTTAAAATGTCACACAGATTAATAACGAGGAAACCAGCAATAGAGATAGGCAGGAACGTAAGATGGTTGAAACAATAGGCAGAATGCTGGCCCCGTTACCTAGACACAGTTCTGTGTGGAGATCCCCCCCACCTGGGCAACCTGTAAAATAAGGATATATCGCACAAGCCCAGTCCATATGTTCAATAGTCTCACTTCTTCCTATTAAGGTTTTACCCCCCCAATGTACCTGGTGGAGTAGAGTTCTCCGACGATGCGTCGACCGATCCTTCTTGAGTGCCTCCCTTTCAGGCGTTAGCCACGGATCGTCGAGAGGTGTCGGGCAACTTGCCGTTCGGTGTCGGGGAATCGACGGCCCTTCTTGAGTGCCCTCCCTTTAAGGCAGGAGTCACGGGTCGTCGAACGTCCGACGGTGAACAGGGTGAACTACGGCAGGGAAGTGGCAGCTTCGTTCCTAGCGGTGCTCGTCGATGACAGAGCGTTGGCGTCCTGCAAGGAAGAGGCATGCGGGGCACCTCGGTGACAATAGTTCTGGACCGCAAAGAGATGATGAAGAACTGTGGCCCAGCAAGGGCGTCGAGTCGTCGGCGTCTCTGTGGTCCTTAGGTGGTGGAATCCCACCGGTGGATGCTCCTTTGCGCGTCGACGGTCAGGCCTTCTCCAGCGGGAGACAAGCGGGTGATGATGCAGACGAGAGCGTCCGATGATCAATTGAAGTTCTTAGGCAAACGGGAGCACGGCGGCTCCGGTCGGCGACGGCGGTCGTCGACAGTGGCGGACAACAGTCCGAGTGCTTCTCCTTGGAGTTCCGCAGCAGTCCCCGTATCGGGTCGGCAGCCTGTCGAAGGTATGTCTACCAGGGAGCGTTGGCAAAGATCAGCTGTGCACGATGGTCCCTCGTAGCTCGGGAAGAGTGCGCCTTACCAGGTCTTCTCTGAGTCAGCCCTTGGAGGCACAGCAGCTTTCAGATTGTGTCAACCACCAGATACTAGACACCCACAACACAGAATGCATATTCGTCACACACTCTATTCACCCAGGTCCCACCCACAGGAGGTACCCACAACATACATCATTGGGAAGGCTCCGGCCAGTCTGGCCGGGCCTTCACAACAACACCATATATGGCACTTTCACCCAACAGTCAGTCAGGGGGAAGGGACAGAGTCAGGGCTTCCCAGGACTTTGGGAAAACAAGGTAATGGGGAATAGAAAGCAAGAGGCCACAGGGGCCATCTTGTTTTCCATCAGGAATCAACGGATTCTCCGCGCACCTGTCAATTTCAGCATGGAGCTGCCACCAGCCCATACCCTGCTCCGCGGGCCACCCATAGGTGCCCAAAAACATACACTAGGGGCACAGGGTTGTACCCCCACCCATGGGTGCCATAAGGGTATCCCACGGGTCCGTTCACCAAACCAAAAGAGAGAGAGCTGCACCGCCAGGAGTCCCACATGAACTCCTGTGCGGAAAACACGACAGAACACACGATAAAAAGCAGTAAAAGACAAGGATACGGAGCCCCTGTCCCTCCGATGCATTTCCAGCATCACAAGCCCCAGGACCCAGTTGCCCACCCACGCCTGCCTCGGGGGTCTCCATGTCGGGACAAACACCATCTGAGACCACTGGCGATCCCCAGCCAGAGAGGCAGAGGGCCACCAGCTTCAGTGTGAAGGAAGTTGGTGCCCTGGTGGAGCATGTCCTGGGGCATTATGATGCCCTCTTCAGAACATCACGCGCCAACAAGAAAGGACGGGAGAGGATCTGGGACGACGTAGGTTGCCATCAACGCGGAGGGGGTGGCAACCCGTGACATGAAGCACGTCAAGAAGCGCTGGGAGGACTTCAGGTCCAGGACCCTCCACAAGGCGCCTCGCGGAGGGGGGCTGGGTCAGCATGAGTGAAATCCAGATGAGGGTCCTGGAACACGTATGCCCAGCGCTCCACGCCCAGATCCTTTAGAGGAAGACCCGTCTGGAGTTGAGCGGTAAGTGGCCAAGCATTGGGGTGCGAGACAGGGCATGTTGCAGTGTGCTGGTAGTCTGATACTTGCCTGTATGTGTGACATGGGCCATGTATGGATGTGTGTGTGCAGGGACATCATGGTCATGCATGTGAGACTAGTAATGTGCGAACCATATGGTTGGTGCATGAGTTCCAATGCTACATGGGGAGCTGTATGGCAAATGCACACATGAAAGCATGCCAGTGTCTGTTCTTGCACATGGTGGGGGTGTGAGGGATGGGTGCTGCTGTCATGTACATGTATGGTGCAGACGTGTGTGTGTCTGAGAAGTGTGTCTGTGACTTCGATACGCCATGGATTCATGACACATGTCCGTGATGATGTGTAGATTCACTCATGCAGTGCGGTCACCATTGTATGCACTGTGTCTATCCACTGTGTCTGTGGTGTACAAGGCATGACCCTCCGATGATGTGTGTGCATGGAATCAGTGTGAGCCAGGATGCATGTGAGTTTGAAGGCAACATTTTGATTAATAGAGGCCTTTGTACATGGATGCTGATGTTGATTGCAGGCGCCATGCCTGTTCATGCATGTGTGTTGCGTGCATTCACCCATGTGTTGTGGAGGGACAGGATGGGAGTGACGTTAGACACTGCCACTCATGTGTCATTGCTTCCTGTCTAGGGGAATATTGTACTGTACCCTGATGCTTGTGTTCTATGTCTCCCTCTACGCAGCGTCAAGTGAAGAAGAGGGCGGAGACGGCGCTGTGGAGCCAAGCAGCGGGGATGCCTCCACTGGGCGGCGATGCAAGGCCCAGCCACCCTCCCAGGACTTGCCATCATCCGGGAGCCAGGGGGCTGGTGCCGCGTCTGCCACTACGGCTGTGGTGGAAGGGCCGGGTGAGCCCCCACAGGGGCTTGCAATGGCGGAAGACGGTACAGAGACATCCAGGTTGGTGGTCTCCACAGAGGAGGAGGAGCCCGCTACTGAGCCGCACATGGGGCCTGGTGGGGGTAGTACCACTGGTGCAAGTGGTGCAGTCCAGGGCCAGGGTCAGGAGGCAGCACAGGTCACCGCGGAGGGGCCTGTGCATGTCCCTGTCCTTGACCCTGTGACTGCACCACCATGCACCAGCAGGGAGGACCCGTCCCAGGCCTGTCCGCAGGTAGGGGAGAGTGCCATGTCATCTGCCTCTCCACTACCTGCGGACGAGGGGTCCCATGAACATATGGGCTCCGTCCTGATTGGTGTCGCGTTGCGCACGCGTGACATTCGTGATCACGTGCGTTCTTCCTGGGCAGAGAACGCACACCATCACAAAGAGCAGTGTCACGACGTGGCACTGTTGGGAGGGGCCCTGGTTGGTGGGTTCCTATTTGTGATGCGCACTCTGGCGGACCTCTCCTCCTCTGTGGAGACTATGCGCCAGTCGTTCTCCCTGCCGTCTTCCGGCCCAGATTCCACCAGGGCCCCCTGTGGACCTGCCCTGACCAACACAGCCAGCTTGGTGGAGATCCCATCCCTGCCACAGTCGGGAGTCGGCGGTCCAGCAGGGGTGGAGACCACAACTGGAGACCAGCTGATGGAGGATGTGCAGGCATCATCGGACAGGGCACATGGACAGCAGCAGCAGCAGCAGGAGCAGGCTCTAGGTGGGAGGAATGATGGCTCGGGGCCATCGACATCAGGGGGGCAGGCATCGGCCAGAGGGCAGGAGGACCCTGGAATGGATGTGTCTTCCGTGTGGCTGCAGTTGGGCCAGCGCATAGATGCGGAGCGGCAGCGGGCGGAAGAGGCGCGGCTCACCATGGTCAGGGCGGAGTTTTCCATGCGTCGGGTGTTGAGGCGGGCAGAGTGCCTCGAGGCGACACGCATGGAGTTGGAACAGGCCATGAGTGCCTCCCTGCGAGAGAGTTAGATAGTGTTAGGTTTCCTTTCCTTTTCTTTTTTATTTTGGTTGCGCTTGGACAATGCACCACGTTTTTGTATATAGTTTTTTATTAGGTAGTATTTTTGGTAGGTTTCATTTCATCAGTTGGGCTCATGGACCCTGGATTGTTCATTTGCACATAGTTCACCATTGGATTATTCTCATTTTTTTATTTTCACCATGGAGCAATGGATTTCAATTTCTTTTTTCCCTTGGATTTGCTTTGTTGGACTGTGACTTTGGACAGCATTTCTTTTGGATTTCTTTGGATTATGATTTCTTGTATTTTATTCTTTTATGGACATGCAGCATTTCTTTAATTATTCCCATTGTTGTGTGTTTTCTTTTAATTACATTCATGTTGTGTTTAATACATTTTTTTCTTCATACTTCGATGTGTGGTATTATCTCATTGGTTTCATGCATGTCATGATATGGTTTTCACATTCACTTGCACCGATTGTGTGTGTGTGACGGACATGTGTTCAGTAACATACTTGCCTTTGAGGTTGTATCATGTGATTGCCTTTTCTATGTGGGTGGATGCAATACTTGGTTGGGTCTTTGGGCTGGGGAGGCTGGCCATAAGGGTCATGATTGAGGATCGTCATGACGTGGGGGCAGGGAGACATGAGTGGGACATGAGTGGGGGCCTGCTGGCAGGTGCCCCGCACTGCTGGGAGGTGGGGGTGCAGGGGGACATGAGTGGGGCCCTGCTGGCAGGTGCCCCGCACTTCTGGGGGGTGGGGTGCAGGGAGACATGAGTGGGACATGAGTGGGGGCCTGCTGGCAGGTGCCCTGCACTGCAGGGGGTTGGGGGTGCAGGGGGACATGAGTGGGGGCCTGCTGGCAGGTGCCCCGCACTGCTGGGGGTGGGGGATGCAGGGGGACATGAGTGCGGGCCTGCTGGCAGGTTCCCCGCACTGCTGGGGGGTGGGGGTGCAGGGGGACATGAGTGGAGGCCTGCTGGCAGGTGCCCTGCACTGCTGGGGGGTGGGGGTGCAGGGGGACATGAGTGGGGGCCTGCTGGCAGGTGCCCTGCACTGCTGGGGGGTGGGGGTGCAGAGGGACATGAGTGGGACATGAGTGGGGGCCTACTGGCAGGTGCCCTGCACTGCTGGGGGGTGCTGGGGGACATGAGTTGGTGATCAGTAGTGCAAGCTGACATGTGGCTTGGCTGGGGGGCATGCCCATGGTAGATGGGCTGCCTGCGGGACATGACCAGGGGTGCAGGGTAGTCCCCTGTGGTGTGGGATGCCTGCAGGGGCCGTGTAGGGTGTAGAGGGAACACCTGGGAGGACCCACACTTCCAATTCATGTGTAGGACTCCCCGCGCACCCCTGAAATACACGTACCCTGCTCAAATCGTGTGTGAGACTTCCCGCGAACCCCAGTAATACACGTACCCCACTCGCACAGGGCCAATCGCGTGTGAAACTTCCCGCGAAGCCCAGTAATACACGTACCCCACTCGCACAGGCCATTTCGCGTGTGAAACTTCCCACAAACCACAGTAATACACGTACCCCACTCGCACAGGGCCAATCGCGTGTGAAACTTCCCACGAACCCCAGTAATAAACGTACCCCACTCACACAGGGCCAATCGCGTGTGAAACTTCCCCCGAACCCCAGTAATACACGTACCCCACTCGCACAGGGCCAATCGCGTGTGAAACTTCCCGCGAACCCCAGTAATACACGTACCCCACTCGCACAGGGCCAATCGCGTGTGAAACTTCCCGCGCACCCCCGAAATACACGTGCCCTGCTCAAAGCGCGTGTGAGACTTCCCGCGAACCCCAGTAATACACGTACCCTACTCGCACAGGCCCTTTCGCGTGTGAAACTTCCCGCGAACCCCAGTAATACACGTACCCCACTCACACAGGGCCAATCGCGTGTGAAACTTCCTGCGAACCCCAGTAATACATGTACCCCACTCGCACAGGGCCAATCGCGTATGAAACTTCCCGTGAACCCCAGTAATACACGTACCCCACTCGCACAGGGCCAATCGCGTGTGAAACTTCCCGCGAACCCCAGTAATACACGTGCCCCACTCGCACAGGGCCAATCGCGTGTGAAACTTCCCGCGAACCCCAGTAATACACGTACCCCACTCACACAGGGCCAATCGTGTGTGAAACTTCCCGCAAACCCCAGTAATGCACGTACCCCACTCGTACAGGGCCAATCGCATATGAAACTTCCCACGAACCGCAGTAATACACGTACCCCACTCGCACAGGGCCAATCGCGTGTTAAACTTCCTGCGAACGCCAGTAATACACGTACCCCACTCGCACAGGGCCAATCGAGTGTGAAACTTCCCGCGAACCCCAGTAATACACATACCCCACTCACACAGGGCCAATCGTGTGTGAAACTTCCCGCGAACCCCAGTAATATGCATACCCCACTCGCACAGGGCCAATCGCGTGTGAGACTTTCTGCGAACCCCAGTAATACACGTACCCCACTCGCACAGGCCCTTTCGCGTGTGAAACTTCCCGCAAACCGCAGTAATACACGTACCCCACTCGCACAGCGCCAATCGCGTGTGAAACTTCTCGCGAACCCCAGTAATACACGTACCGCACTCGCACAGGGCCTATCGCGTGTGAGACTTCCCGCGAACCCCAGTAATACACGTTCCCCGCTTGCCGTGCTAGTAAAGGGGTTAGCGCAGCCCTTTGCGCTGGATTGGGGATTTTGATGGATTTTCCCTGCACGAGGGGCGTTCTTGGGGGCGTAACTGGCGTTGCTGCAGGGTCGCTGCGCCACTGTGCGCCACGGCTGGTTTTGGTAGCTAAAATCCATGAATACGCTGTGCGCGGAAATGGATTTTAGCATCACGCGCTGGCACAGAGATTCACATGTGCACACTGTGCGCCAGCCACGTGCGCCACTTGTGCGCTAAATTCTATGAATTACCCCCTTAATGTGGTGAGGACTCGATTAGTTACCGGGGTCTGGCAAAAAATCCCTAGAAATGAGAGAGTATGTCACCTGTGTGGCGGCCCCAGTATCGAGACTGTGAAGCATCTCCTGACGTAGTGTGCACTCCCTGATTGGCTTAGACAACAAGCACTAAGGTCTGCTGGCATGGTTGGGAACTCCAACCTGGAAGAATTGTGGACCATATTTATGAGTTGTAATAATGCTGCTTGTATTTTATATATGATTATTTTTTGGGACCAGATTTTATTAATGTTGAAGAATCTCAGGCCTTAAGACTTCACAGGCCTTTTACGTCTGGGGGATTGTGTGATGAATAAATAATTACGATAGCTCGGTTTGTTTTTATTTGTGTGCTATGTATGAAAAGTTGTTTTGTCAACTGTATAATACTAAATTTAAAAAAATCCACAAAATTATAAAAAATGTCTTGTAGGTTGTCTTTCAAGACTTAATCATAACAAAAGATCTGTGAAATGTTAACCTTTGCATCATTTGACAAAGGCATACTTTATATGATGCGAGTGAAATGCAACATTCTCCACAAAAAATCTCTTTAGCACAACTCTTTTTTTGTCAACATATTTTAATTGTCCTCAAAGTAGACAGATCTGGGGTGCAACTAGTTTTTCTGTATGTGCTTTCAGAATAAAATGCCCCTTTTCCACACCTTGTACAAAACAAAGGTTCTTAAATAGACCGTTATTTAAAACAAAGAGTGGGATAAGCCATAATTGCGAGGCCCCACAGGTCTGATGGGCTGCTGGGAAGGTAGCGGGAGGTATTTGTCTTTAGAAGCGCCTCACAGGGGTTGGGAGCTGACAGCACGGCCTCGCTAAAACAGGCACAAAGAAAAGCCCTTTAGCCGGAAGCAGCCCAGCCCTCATTACTTCTTATAATCATGGAACCAGGTAGATGGGAGGCCCTCAAGAGCGTGGGGCCCGTGGCGGTGGCACACCTGCCCATACCTCATGCCGGCTCTGACCCACCTATAATATGGTAGAAGCTAAAACAGTTGTTACATTGTAAATACCTTTGTTTTAGTGTTACCACCGAAGCTGTAATGATAAAATCAGATGGAAGAGCTTTCATTATTTATCAGGCCAGAGGAGATGGCGTAGTTAAGGTGGGAGATGATAGAGGCTGCCGTTGGAGCCAGACAGCCACCTGGGCTTCTGAAGGCGAGTAGACTGAGGTAGTGGCGAGGTGCCTCTAGGATGCTGCGTGCACCCATTCTATAGCGGCCTACCACAGATTCCCAGAATACACTGTGGTTCACTCACTCGCCGGCCAGAAACGGTGGCTTTTCAACACACTTCCTGTGGTGTAAGTACTTAAACAAACACTCCTCCTTCAGAAAAATCTGAATGAGCCTCTTTTTTGGAGAATACAAGTGCTTTCGCTCCCCCATTTAACAAGATGTGCTTTGGGGCAATTGGTTCACAGAGCTACACTATAAAAGGCCAGTATCTCATTAATTATTTAATTAATTAATTAATTCATTCATTTCTTTGTTCATGTGCTAATTCCCTCACTCGCTCATGCATTCATTCATGTACTCATTCATCTATGCATCAATTTAGCCCTTTAAGCATTGGAGGAGACCTACAAACCAAGAATAAAGGGTGATGCGAGAAACACTGAATCCGTGAACAATGCACAGAATATGAGCGGCTTTAAATCACTGTGTCTGGGGGCACAGTGACACATGCCATGGCCAAAACTTCAATTCAGAAGAACCACAAGTGCTCAGAAACAGGAAACAACACCAGACAGAAACACCGACCAACGCTGAGCCAACCGCATTCTCAAAGTACCGGAAAGAAGGTTATGTAATGATATTGCACATGAATAAAGCAAACAACGGCTAAAATGAGCAGAACGGAGAAAACAACATAAACACTGGGAAAGGAATGAACGAACTTTCAATCAGAATTTTTTAATATTGAAAAAGAGAATCATGACGGCAAATCAAAATAATCAGGCAATGGCGAGAAGGACATTTTGACAACACCTCTGAAAATACAGTTACTGTAAAATGACGTGGAACATGGACAAAAAACAAAGTGGAGGGTTGGGGCTGCGTGAGTCAGAATAGCACATTGGCCTTACAATCACGGAAAATAAGCAAAATAAATGCATCTTGGAATTCCGTGTTTTAAGGTCAATGATTTAAATTCCGAGTGAAGTGCAAAATACGAGAGCTATATTTTTCTGCAAGGGGGAGTAATGCCGGCTGCACTTCATGCCAGCACCATCCTGCTGTCATAAACTTTCCAACCCCATCCTGCTGCATGTTTTCCTTTAGTGAGGACCCGCTCCCGACCACCCCTATGATACTCTCTCCCCACCAGCATCCTACTGCCACACCCCCTGTTCCCCCCAGCCCATCCCAACCTGACATGCTTTACTCCACTGCCCTACGGTTGCCTCCAGCAGCATCTTGCTGTAGAGGAGGTTCCAGACATGTCCTGCACCCCTTCCCCTCATTTCGAGGTACCAGGAGCGTAATCGCCAAGGTATGTGACGTATGAAGAGCAAATGAACCTACAAAGGGCTGCACTGGGACTCTGCCCGGTATACATCAGAAGATCCATACCGGTTGAAGCACCCAAAACCAGACAACCCTGGGCAGCACAGTGCCCTATTAGACAGCCATACCAGCCGCTGATACGAAATGAGGAGTACCTACACACGGTCCACGAAGAGACCCCAAAAGCCTTAATGGAAGGCCAGTGGAAATGACAAAAGGGCCTGAACAGACCCGTGAGTGAACAAAAGCAGCTGTCGAAGATAACACGCCAGTGCGAGTAACTAAAAAAATGAATGGAATAGACACAGAGAGGAGACAATGTTACAACATGAGGAAACAGTGCTACGAGACAAGATGGAAGCAACCGTCCTGTTAACGTGTGTAAATAGGCTTGAAGCGCAAGATGCTAAGAAATCGATATTGCTTGCAATGCTTAGTAGAAGATAGAGTGGCAAGCGCCAACCGTATATCTACCTCAATAAGGCACACTATACACGTGCGACTCCATTTTGTAAAAGCAGAAAGGTACCCAGGCAGCCAGAGACCTGACAGGCCAAGTTTCGAAACCCAGCCAAAGGCAAGAGAAGGAGCGGAATCGAAACTCAACAAAGAGCGGCTCATGCCTAGGAAATCAAGGTCAACCATAGAAGGGGAGGAGAGAGTCAGCTCACAAGACTCCAACTTCAGAGCATACCAGCCTGCCTCATGAAGGTCAAGATAAGGGGGGGCCCATGCAGGTGGCTAGGCTGACACAGAATTAAATGCACTAAAAGTTGGAAACTGAAGCAGATTAATGGTGAACTAACACGTGACCAGGCAGGCGTGAAGAAGTACCATCGCCTGATGTCATCCAGGACCCGAGGATGCCATAACTTTTCCCGATAAGAGACTACAGTTTCGAGGCCATCCTTAGCCAACTAATTGACACGTCACCCTAAAACACTGATTGATGGAAGGGAGGCAGGGTGAAACTTGAGACACCAGGCACAGGAGTGTCCATTCTGCATGCTGCTAATTAAAAGTGTAAATGTATGTCTAGTGGTGTAAGCTTCCCAATCACAATGGACCAAGTTATCTGGAGTCCTATAGATACTGTAACCAATAGGACGTCATAGATTTAGTGACGTCTATCACGCGTGATGTAGAGGGATGGGCGTAGACGCCCACCCAATAAGAGTTATCCAATCCGCATGCCCTATTATCATATACAGATATAACACCTTTACTTAAGTTACCTTTCATAACCAATTATATTGCCTGATAATTTTTGTAAAGTTAGACGTCAATGATGATGCGTTTTATGCATAAAAGTGGCTGTTCAACTGAAGTTCGAGGAAGTCGGACCGAGACAGGTGATCCCAACTCTGCTGATTTCCATTTGTTTCTCTGTTTGATGTAATTGTCATTAAACAGACTTCCCTTTGCCAATTTACTGAGTCCTCATTATTGAGTCGTGTTGGAGTAAGTGAATCCTGCACTCCCTGTATTCACATGGTGCAGCTATCTTGTCTTACAAGTTCTGGAGGGTGAGGGCTGACATATGGGCCCGTCAGTAACTTCTTCCCCTCCTGAACACTTGGTAGCGTGAGGATGGTTTCGGCCATCAATTATTGGTTATCGATTGATAGTTATAAAACACCTTTAGACCGATGGCAGGAAGTAACTCTAGGCCTTCGGTAAAATCACGAGTCCTTTCGCCATTCCGGCTGAGTAGACTGAGAAGCTCCCCGTGGACAATGATAGAGTAATAATCCAAAAATCTGCAGTGGGTCTGAAGGAACCCGCCTTTACAAGCATAACCCTTCTCATTCCCACAGGCAGCGGATCGGATGAAAACCTAAAAAGCAGGAAGAGGAAGGGGCAGTGATCCCGAAGTTCCAGAGAGGAAAAGATGCAATCGGTGAGTGAAACAACAAACTCGTTACTTTGGCAAATGTTGTGTAGGCATTAGAGCCAGCAAGGGAAAGGTAACGGTGGGTGGCAGAGAAAAATAAAGTAGTTAGAAGTAGAGAAGACTGTATATATATAGGGGGTAATGACTCGAGCATAAGAAATAAAGAGTGGATACCGGGGGGACAACCGAGATAAAACATGAGGATTACCAGGGGGGCACCTGAGATAAAACATAAGGAATACCAGGGGGGCACCTGAGATAAAATGTAAAGAATACCAGGGGGGCACCTGAGATAAAACGTAAGGAATACCAGGGGGGGCACCTGAGAAAAAATGTAAGGATTCGCCTTGTTCCTACGCTTTAAAGAGTCGTCAGAAGGAACGTGAACCCAGAGCCCACAGTGGGGGGACAATTTAGGCTACGGTGACGATTAAAGACGGCACAAAAGGGGTTTGTTCACATCCCATGACCGGGTATTGATTAGAAGGCAGGTATATGTATGACCAGCTGGTGTCCGTCTAGTCTGTCGAGTGTCTGTCATATGTGTCTTGTTGTATGTCAATGTAAAATAATTGTATTAATGATTGGTTGAAATGCATTTTGGCTTTGCGCGATTCTGTAACTAAGAGGGAATCGCCATTGAATTGATGGGTTTTGAGTAAATTGTTGGCACAGAATTTGGCGGGAAAAGATTGGATTGGAGCTTGCGTATGTGGTGCTCGCTCATACCTTTCGAGGGTTGAAGAACTGTTAGTGATGAAATTAAAAATGGAGGAAGTTATCTCGCTTGAGCATTTGTGCATGCAACTGCCCAAGCATGCACTAAAGCTGAAGAAATACAGCCAGGAGTGGGTTAAGGGTACCGCCAATAAGATGTTTATGCCGTGGGCCCGGAACGGGTCACTCTATAAGGCTGTTTTACAGCACATGACTACCTTCCTACACGCCACATATTCGGGCAAGAAGTTAGAGAAACTTCTTGCTATTCTGGAGTTGTGGAAAATGTTTGAAGAAATGAAGGTGGAAGAACCACCCACAGACTGGATACTTAATGTATGTACAGAGGGGGATGAGACACCTACCGCGCCACCTGCCCCGCCTGAGCCAGTCATTGAAGGAAGCAAGTCAGAGGGTCTTTACCCACTAAGAGAACTTAAAGCAGCCACGGGTTATAGCAACCCCTCATATGAGTCGCCTACGTACAGTAGCGACGATAATAAGGGAAAAGAACAGTAAAACAATATAGCCTCCGCAGTCCAAGGGACAAAGAGAAATGCAAAGATAAAGGGAAAGATTGGGCACTGAGTTCTGCACCTGCAGATAAGGAGAAAGAGGGAAATAAACATAAAGGAAATGAAGGTAGAGGGGATGAGATAGCAACCGCGAAAGACAAATGGATGGGAGGTCAAATATTACTGAAGCTAGATGGAAAAGGAAGTGATGATTTGAGGCCAAGGGAGAAGTCTGATGAGACGCAAAGGGGAGAGAAAGAGAAGGGGATGGAAGAAAGAGATGAAAGGACTAGAAAGAAAGATAGGTTAAGGCGAGAACAACTATATCGCGAAGAGTAAGAGCAAGGAATACCGCTCATTCGCACACAGTACGCAGCCTATAAAAGGTACAGGCAGAACATGTTAAGGTTGAAGGAAGAAAGGAGAGTGCAAAAAAAGGAAAATAAAAAAGCAGGAAGATGAGGAAAGTAGAAGGGCAAAAGAACATAGAAATGAACGGATGAGGGAAGTAGATAAGGCTAGGGAAGAAGCAAAGAAGCGGAAGGAAATAGAACGTAAGCACAGACAGAGGGCAAGGATCTTAAATATTTGGAGCGGGAAGTGATTAAACCCAATCCTACCGTAGAATGGGAAGACATAAAAGAATTCTTTCCTGCAAGCGATGCAGTACCAGGTACAAGCGGGACAAATATTGAAGATGACTTCGACACCAGAAGCATCGGGGAAACGATCGATAAAATATACGACGAGATGGGGCTAGAGCAGATATCCGAAGGGGGGAAGGGAAGATGAGCACTTAGAGAGCACTCAGCTATATGACACTGAGGATGCCATCCGAAGTAGTGGGAGCAGGGGACTGTCCATAGACAGGCTGGAGATTGGGCAAAACGAAGAAGATGCTAGGAGTTGTGTAAACTGGGAATCTGACTCTGGTAGGGAAATGGAGGATGTGGCACTTGAAGAAGGGAGACTGTGTGAAAAACGGCTCCCAGCGGACCAATGGGTACGATGGTCAGACGCTAGCAGGTCCACAAGTGGGGCACCGAAGTCTGCCGCACAGTCTGGCCGTCATGACGGAACACCCCACGGTCAGAGGGGGTGTGAGCACCTTCCTATGCAGACAGACTAAGGGCATTGCCAGGTAGAAAGCAAGGTTGGAATGCCACCCCGGCAATAGACCAGAGAGCTACGGGGAAAGAGAAGGAGGACTGTGCATTCCAATTCCCGTTGCTAGAAAAAGGGGGAGCAAGACCACAATATATTCCATGGCCACATATGGACCGAGAGAACCTGAAAAATAAGCTTCCAATGTTGACATTGGGAGCCGGAAAGTGGATACACGAGTTAGAGAAAATGACGGGGGGTGTCACCTTAGCTATAGGGGACATTAAGGACCTCCTAATCGCCATACTTGGTGAAAGAGCAGATGATGTATGGAAACGGGCAGGCCATCCTAGGGTAACCCTAACTAACACCTCCCATGACGGAGCGCCATTTAATAACTGTAGGGCAGCAGTGTGGAAAGCGCTGCAAACGCTATATCCAGACAAATCTGATATGGGGGCTATAATGACTCAAAAAATGAAAGCGTCAGCGGACCCGTTGCTTTATATCCAGAATTTTCAGGACTTGTGGGTACTCGAAACGCATGAGTCTTGCATGAAATCTATCCCTGTATTCTACCACATATTATGCCAAGGGTTGCCTGAACCGGTGCAGAAGCAGCTTAAAAAATTGGTAGGAGTAGAAGCAAAACCATGGCCCGAAATACAGTTGACAATCGCACACTACTGTAGATTGTTGCAAGAAAAGAATTGGAAAAAGGAGGCAACTTGTAAGGGCGAGGAGGCGTAGCTGGTGCAAAATAAGTTCTCGAAGTATGCTCTCGAGGGAGCCATGCTCACCAGCCCAGCTGAACCAAGCGCACAACAAGCGACAAACCCATCGCAGAATAATCAGGGTAACGCAGGATTTTACCCAAGAGGAAGGGGTTTTGGAGGAAGAGGATGGCAGAGTAATCAAGGAGGGTTTTGAGGTAACCAGGGAGGCTTTCAGAATGATCAAAATGGCTTTCAGAACGTGCAGATGGGCGGTCAAGCTATGCCAGATGGACAGATGGCCTGACCACCACCAGGGTGTTGGCTGTGTGGAATGACAGGACACGTGGCGCGCATGTGCAGAAGCCAAGGCATGTGGCAAAACAGCCAAGGGATGGGGGCAGGCATGGTGAATCAGCCTGCTGTCCCGCAACCGGGCGCTGCACAAAATTACACAGTGCAGCCACAGGTGTCAGGCATGCAGCAAGGTGCACAGCAAGTGGTTCAACCACCGAACCTGGGGAACTTGCCGCAGGGACAACCCCAACAGGCACCAACAAGTATACAGTGGGCCGAACTTATATATAAAATAGGACAGCTCACGGGGGACTCTGATGTGCTCTATCCTATCAGTGACACCAGAGCCTAACAGGGAACCAAGGGTGAATGTCACCATAGGGGGGAAAGAATATTCCTTCTTAGTTGATGCGGGTGCAACACGCTCGTGCATTCGAGAAGGCAAGTTTTCCTTGTCCGGCGAGGCTATAGATACTCAGAGTTTCACTGGAGTTCATAGTAGAGTTCCCTTGACAGACGCACTCCCAGTCTCAGTGGGAGAGCGCGAAATGAATGTACCTCTGTTATATTAAATATTCTGGGTCGGGACCTGATGACTAAATTAAACATGACCATCATCGTTTACCGAGAATGGTATAGTGTGCTCCACTCCAGGAATGCATTATTCAAACGTGTGCGAAATGATCAGAGCATACTCAGGACGTATAGCCATGAGAGCTAGTCTTTGCATATGGCATGCGGGTGCTTATGGCGGGATTGCCAGGCCTCGCAGACAAAACTATGAGAACCTCTGATGAGTTTCTATTCAGACCAAGAATACCCATGCACGAAGAGGAGGGACAAGTATTTCCCTTAGAGACACAATTGGCTGCAGTGCGAGGAAAAGTGGTATTGGTCGAAGGATATGACGATGAAGGTAGACAATGGTGTGCGATTATCGCCATCGAAGTAGGGTATCGAGTGACTGACGAAGAACACCCTGACCTTGAGGAGACAAGAGTGGAAGTAAGTCTCACATTTTGGGTCAAATTGATCAAACGAGAGGTGCCGCAGAGAATGATGTTGGCACTGATACGTCCAGAGTACTTTGATGATGACATGGCCCAAGTGCCTGCCGCAGTATGGACTACAGGGCCCTATGACGTAGGTCTCCTGAAGGGGGCTGGTGAAGTGAAGATTAAATTGAAACCAGGAGCGATTTTGCCACGAGCACGACAATACCCCATGTCTAGAGAGGCAGATGAAGGGATCGCTAAAACAATTTCTGCCATGATGGAGCAGGGCATCCTAGTGACGTCAGAATCACCTTGCAACACAGTGATTTATCCTGTCAAGAAATCAAAAGGAGGGTCGTGATGTTTAATCCAAGATTTACGAGCGCTGAATGATATAGTTGAAGCCGAGTTCCCTCTAGTCCCTGATCCATCCACGATACTGTGTAACATACCCACTGAGGCAAAATATTTCACGGTGATCGATTTGAAAAAAGCGTTTTTCTCGATTCCGTTGCACCGTGAATTACAAGACCTGACGTCATTCACTTTCAGACAAATGCACCTGAAAAGCATGAGGTTGCCACATGGGTACTGCGAGTCCCCATCTATCTTCAACAGAGTCCTGCAGATGGACCTAAACAATATTGCGGCGGACAGTGTTGTTTTGCAGTACGTAGATGACATTCTGATCTGCAGCACCACTGAAGAGCAATGCAGGCATGACTCTGTGCAGCTACTGAATATACTGGCTGAGAAGGGATACAAGGTTGATAAGGAAAAGTTGCAGTACTGTCAACAAGAAGTGTTGTACCTAGGGCAACTGATCTCACATGAGGGGAAAAAGGTAAACCCAGGTAAACCCAGAAAGGGCTGAAGCTATCATGAACACGGCCAAGCCGCGCACGATAAAACAAATGCAAAGCTTCTTGGACCTATGCAATTATGTCAGAGCATTTGTCTTAGACTACAGCTCATACACCAAGCCCTTGCTTCAGGCCCTTAAAAAGGCTCCGGCGACAAGGGAAGATATCCAGTGGACTGAGGCAATGGAAAAGGGGTTTACAGAACTCAAGGGGGCAATTTGTAAGGCCCCAGTTCTCGGGATTCCTAATTATGCAGAGGAGTACTACCTGTTCTCACATACCGCAGCGAACCTCGCTGGGGTACAAGCCCCTAGCATATTACAGCGGGAGTCTGGACCAGGTCATGGAGGGCCACTTCCCATGCGAACAAAACCTAGCTGCTGCCGCGTTCGCTATCGAAAAGGCGTCATCTATTGTGATGGGGTGCTCCATGACATTGTATGTTGAACATTCGCTGTTCTCCATACCAGAGAAGCCAAAGGGCACACTGACATCTCAGAGAGCATCCGCCTATGAGGTGATCATCTCTAATCCATCGATCAAGATAGTGCGATGTAAAACTGTAAACCCTGCTACGTTCATAGCTGAGCCAGTCACAGAGGGAGAACCTATACATGACTGTGCGACCTAACGAATGGGGAGTTTCGAGTACTCCTTAGTGCACGAATACCATCCCACTATTCTGCGCAAGCTGCAGAACTGCTGGCACTGATACTCGCCATTGAGCATCATGCAGACCAGGAAGTAACTGTGTACAGTGACTCAGCCTATGTGACGTCCACAGTACATGCAGGACTAGCGTGCTGGAAAAGGAGGGACTACCTCCGAGCAGACGGCACGCCAGTGCAGCACATAGCCTTATTGGACAGGCTGATAAAAGCACTACAGCTCCCAGTGGGCATGGCAGTTGTGAAATGCGCCGCTCATATCAGGGGGACAGATTTCGTGTCACATGGAAATCATGAAGCGGACACAGAAGCCAAGCGCATGGCATCAAAACTGAAACAATCATGGACGTGTAGGTGGCACGTACCAATGAGAGGATGATGGTAGAGCGAGCCACACCAGAAGCCTATAGCAATATGGGGCAGACTCAGCTAATGGAGCTCCAGGGGGAGGCACCTCAGGAGGAGAAAATGTGTGAAAGCGTCGAGGGTGTTCTTTAAACCCCTCTGACTGGTTGTGGAGGCAATACAGCACTGATAAACCAGAAATGCCTGTCGCCCTTCTAAAGGTAGCGTTAGAACAACTTCACTACCCCATCCACATAACAAAAGAGAATCTTGCTGCAACGGTTGCAGAAGACTGGTTCACACCAAATTTAGCAGAGCATGTTGCTTTTTTCGTGGTGAACTGCATTATCTGCCAGCAGTTCACCGCTGGGCACACATTAAAAGTAGTGAGAGGAATCATTCCCAGACCAAATGGACCATTCCAGCACTTGCATATCGACTACATCGACATGATTCAAGTGTGCAACGGGTACAGATATTTAATTGTGGGGGTGTGTCCATTCTCTAGATGGATAGAAGCAGGTCCCTGTACACACCCCGACGCTACCTGTGCTGCCAAGTTCCTAGTGAGGGAGGTGTTGCCTAGATGGGGGGTGTGCGAAGTAATGAGATCAGATAACGGGGCTCACTTTGTAAATTCAGTTTTCAAACAGATTGACTTGTTGCTTGGTAGAAAGCACAAGTTCTCGTCGGCGTATCATCCTGAGGGGAACGGGATATGTGAACGGATCAACAGCTTGCTTAAGGAGAGGATAGCCAAGTTGAAGCTCAGATTAAAGAAGGGATGGCTGCACTGTCTGCTATTGGCATTGTATGCACTTCAGAACCAACCAGGATCCGACCATCTTCTCACGCCGCACAAGATAGTTACAGGCAGAAGAATGAGGACCACTTTTACCCCCCGAGATTGAACTAGTTGTGATGCCCAGCCGACTAGAGAGGTCCTGGGAACAGAGATGCAGAAGTACCTAGACTGTATGACATCCAGCACCTCTGTCATTACAGGCGAGCTGCAGCGACGGAAAAAAGGGGACGGTGCAGCACGAAACACAACAGGAAGTGCTGAAGCAGGCACAGCTCAAATCCTTTGTGCGCCCCTCGTCTTCCCTGGTGATGCAGTATTGGTGAGAAACCACGCAAGAAAAAGGTGGGATGAGCCAAGATTCAATGGCCCCTTCATCATAGAGGACTGTACCCCGTCAGCTGTCAAGCTCAAGGGCAGAAGAGCCTGGATCTTCCTAAATGACATTAAACCCTACATAGGGGAGAGCCCTCCAGCTGCATCCAGCTGCATCCAGCTGCGAAGAATCTACAGACAACGGCGAAGAACCTCAGCACATGCAGACAAGATCCATGACGAGGAAGAAGGACACATGAGCAGAAAAGACAAGACGAAAGAGCTCCTTGTGAAAGTCTTGGTGTGCACTGAACATCTCCTCTAAGCACTGAAAAGACAAAAGCAATAAAGCGAACACTCTGTGCAGCCAAAGGTGCAGAGTAAAGAAGAGAATCGCGTAGCCAAAGCCGCAGTAATGTTACTCATATGAACATTTAAAGCCACATTAAGCATTGAAAAGTCCCTAAAACTCTGGTAAGCGGAAATTAAGACATTCATGAGAACCAAAAACGGTATCCTGAAGCAACCAGTACCAAGACTTTGTCACAAAACTCATGGTCTCCCCCAGTAGAAATATTACAAAAGATGTGCTTTCCTGTTTTCGATTAGTATTAGAGACATATCCATCACTAGTAGGGAGAGACACCAGTATCTCAGATTTTATCCAAAATCCAGCCAACAGGAAGATAATCTGGTAACTACTGACTGTCATCACGGAAGTCTTCATTGTACTGCCAGAGTACAGTGAGAAGGACACAAATGCGTCCACCGCCAATAGACATTGATGAACTCACATTTAAGTTGTTCCTCCAAATAGTCGAGAAGTGCCCAGGGCTCGTTGGGAGAACAACTGACACACACACTTCTATCAGAGATCCAAGAAACCTAGCTCAACTGAGTCAGCTCTGGACTAAATTAAATCATTTGGTGGTAATCCACGCAACAGGAAGGTGCAAAGACTGTGCGAATCAAAAGAAAAGCTTGTGATCAGGACACAGCCAAACAGGACAAATGTCCCTATCACCCGAGGACACCCGGCTGGCGCAGAACGTTCTGTTTAGGTTAGTCACAGACTATCCAGAAATGGTAGGAAGGCCTGCAGATGTTGACGTCATCACCTTCCTTAGAGATCCGGCCAACGCCCCACACATGGGCACACTTCTCTATGGTATAATGCTCCAAGTGGAGCTGTCCAACTTCCAGCGAGAATTCTTAAGGAGATTCCAATAAACTTCACGCCGAAGAACAGAAACGAGGATTACGACATCATTGATCCTAGTTATTTTTATTTTTCTTCTATTTTTCTTATTATCCTTTTCGTCATCATTCCGCTGTTGAGCAGATCGAGGAGAGAGACACTGTTCTTCAACTTGTCACTGCGAGACCAAGAGAAAGGAGAGGACACAAGAACTTCACCATCTTATTTTACTTTTCCTTCATTTTTCTCATTTTTTCCTATTTTTTCATATTTTCACTTTTATTTTTTATTTTTTTATTTTTACAACAGGTTATTTTTGTGTGATTTTTAGCAGTTCCATCTTTTCATTCGTTCTCATTGAGCAAGTTCCAGCATGTCCTCTGGACCAAGACAAATTCGAGGCATGCATTGGGACCTCACCTATTAACAATATGTATAATGAATGTGATGTACCAAAGTTGCTAGCCTAACCCTTTTCCATAGTCTAGCGCAGGAACTGTACTGAGTACCCAGAGACTACCATCGTCACTCACGTAAGGGGGGACATTTGGAGAAGCACTCGTCCCTCTAATAGTAACGAACTCTCGATACACGAGACCAGAGCAAAAGAAGCAATAAATAATTGACTATGAACTCATTCGAAATGGGGGGCAAGAACAGTAACTTGGTTTTACCCCCAACAGAAGGGCGCCCCCACTTCCCTGGTAGAAAATGCTGCAAATTGTCGTTCTGAACGATTGTGTGTATATGTATAGTTATTATTATTGTTTTTCTGTCATTAACAATCAGACTGCTTTCTTTATTGGTGCACGAAGTGCCCCAATCTCAGTGCACCCCCCAGATAATGAACATCTGGGGCCTACTAAAGCACCCAGACCCTATATAGTGATTCCAGTTCCAAGAAAAGATAATGATGAAGCAAATGATTTAAAATTGAATGTAATTAGCAGTAATACGTATACACATGAGGTGATGAATGAGAAAAAAGGCTGGAGACAGGGTCAGCACGGAATGACTAATAATGCTGCACTGACCACTGTACGCACCCACACACAGGATGCACATAGACAAGGGAAAGTGTCAATGGCTACAGGGCCTCCAACGAAAGCAGCAGAGAAGAGGAGACTGCATGCTGAAAAATCTATTCCAGAAAACAGTGGTAGTACTCAAGAGGAGCCAAGTGAACCACTAGAGAGAGAGGGCATAGCAAAATCCCTCAAAAGAACAGAAGTAGCCACAAAGGAATTCACAGAGAAAACACAAATGCTGATAGACTATTTGTTCCCTTTCATAGTCAGAGCAAAGAAACTGCACGAGGAGCTGAAAGGCAGGACTATAGAGACTATAACAGCAAGCACACTTGCTCCAACGCAAGGAACAAGCCTCAGGCCTACAACACGACCACGCGTTGGGAGGCTGGGGAGCCAATGGCGGTTAGAGGAAGTCTATGACACCATACAAAAGGGAAGGAAAGGAAACACAAACCCTTCTCCTACCACAGCGATGCAGTCGAGGCAGCCTGCTCCACCGAGACACCCAGAGAGGAAAAGCAGCACAGACGCATTTAGAGACATAGTCATAGCAAACTACAGAAGAACGCTGAGAATCAAGAGAAGCCCACACGAGGATAACAATGAACTTAATGATTACCTGGACAGCACAGCCCATCTCGGAAACAACATATGGTACCAACACATGAAGGAAGTAGGACGAAGGGAGTCGGAAGGAGAATGCCCCATCTGTGCTCTCCTACCATACAGTATGGGAAAATCCAAGATCTTCGTGGCTGTAGAAATTGATGTCCCTACAGCACACTGTATGTCACATGTAGCAATGTGCAACACCAGAGGACAAGTTATGGGAAGAGACGTCTCGTTGATATGGGCCAACGAAAAGGATTACCCGGATGAAGATGGCTACGTCCAGGACATTAAAACAAGAAACCGAGCGCATACAAGGAATCACGTGATCAGGTACGAGAACCCTGGCATCAAAGGATCAGGGATAAGATGGGAAGTTAACCCAAGACGCAACATTCAAGGAAAGACTGCAGAAGAGGCTAAAATCTGGAAGAACAGAGGCCAAATGCAGATCTGGGGGTCAGTGGTCTCCCCAGATGGATGGGAAGACAGAGTAGTAATCTGCTGAGCATGGATGGCTCTTGGAGCCTGCAAGGAAGCCATAGAGAATTCACAGAGGTTATGCAAACCTCTGTGCCCAAGGTTGGTAAAACTGCTAACATGGGTCGAAGATAGAGGAGGACCACTACAAATAGTACCACTTGCAAGCCCAAAACTATGTTTCAGAAACAATGGCACAAGGAAGATGGGAGAGAATCAAAACTGCGGACGAATCTTTGAAGCTCCAGGAATGACACAAGGAACCACAGTTATTTTGGACCATTACTGGGCGTGTGAATCCAAGGCATACATAAGGCTGCCGAACAACTGGGGAGGCATATGCACACTAGTGAACGTCCATGTTCCCGACTAGTGATCCCTAAGAATGACCTAAAGTTGGACAGTTTCCCGAAAGCAGATGCTCATCTAAGAAGAAGGAGATCTGTGGAACTGGTATTCAGGATGAAGAGGGAAAATTACTTCTCTCCCAAATCAGAAGAGGCATTCCATGCAATCCCGTACGAACACAGGCTGTTCAGCTTCACCTCAACAGTATTCACAACACTACTCCTGCCCCACATCCAAGTTGGAGTAAATACTAAATGGTTGCAGATAACCAGATGGTAGTTATTACAGACCATCAATACCACCATAAAAGGATTCAACACAATCAAAGAAGAGCTGAGAGCAATCAGACTCATGACCCTCCAAAACAGATATGTGCTTGACATGATCACTGCAATGGATGGAGGTGTTTGTGCAAAAATCGGAGAATCATGTTGCACATTTCTACCATCACACGATGAAGAAAATGGAACCCTAACAGAGGCCATAAGCATGTTGACAAGCCTGAAAAACCAGATGATCGATGAAAGTGATGAAGTGGACGATGACAGCTGGTTTGGAGACCTATTCTCGTGGGTCCCACAATGGATGGCAGATATATTAAAGTTTCTGGGAGCTCTACTAGCAATGGCATTGCTAGGATTCTGTGTTATCAAGATAATCATTACACAGTTTGTTTGTTTGTTTATTTTATTTATATAGCGCTCCGGACCCGGGTATAAAAGGGCGCTTAGGACAGGTTACAAGGCACAGTACATAGTAATTAGCAGTGGTACATTAGCAAGGTTATATACAGTATATACAGACAGTGGTAGTTAATGCTTACAGTAATGACATAGGTGAGGCATGTACAATATATACAGATTATAGCTAGGTCTATCTTAAGGTTGATTTTTTGTCAGTAGCCACCCAATGACAAGTTTCCTGAATGACTGGAAGGATTTGGATGATTTGATGTTCAAGGGCAGGGTGTTCCAGAGTTGCCAGAAAACTGCGAAGAAAACCATAGGGATGAAAATAATGGTTGATGTCGAACCAGGATGGAAGTCCAGAGACCTGACTGATGAAGAACTAAGAGACTTTGTGAAAGCCAGTAAATTTGCGCCAGTGGGAACAAAGTTCACATATCCTAAGAAACAAAGACGGTATGAAGGGAAATGGATCTACTGCAGCCCAAATGGACAATGTCAGCTAATGACATGGAAGAAAGACGAACATGTGAAAACAGCAGGGAGTTTGAAGGGAGTGATTAAAAATATGGACTCCAAAGGCTCACACATTCACACCATCATGTACCAACGCAGAGGATGATGAACATGACACCGAAGAATCAAAATAAATGAATACAAAGGAGACTGCAGAAGTGGTCGATGAACCGACCAGAGGGGGGGGTGTAGAGGAGGTCCCAGACATGGCCTGCACCCCTTTCCCTCCTTTTGAGGTACCAGGATCGTACTCGCCAAGGTATGTGACGTATGAAGAGCAAATGAATCTACAAAGAGCTGCCCGGTATACACCAGAAGATCCATACCGGTTGAAGGACCCATAACCAGACAACCCTGGGCAGCACGGTACCCTATTAGACGGCCATACCAGCCGCTGATACGAAATGAGGAGTACCTACACACGGTCCACGAAGAGACCCCAAAAGCCTTAATGGAAGGCCAGTGGAAATGACACAAGGGCCTGAACAGACCCGTGAATGAACAAAAGCATCTGTTGAAGATAACACACCAGTGCGAGTAACTACGAAAATGAATGGAATAGACAAAGAGAGGAGACAATGTTACAAAGTGAGAAAACAGTGCTACGAGACAAGATGGAAGCAACCGTCCTGTTAACGTGTGTAAATAGGCTTGAAACGCAAGATGCTAAGAAATCGATATTGCTTGCAATGCTTAGTAGAAGATAGAGAGGCAAGCGCCAACCGTATATCTACCTCAATAAGGCACACTATACAAGTGCGACTCCATTTTGTAAAAGCAGAAAGGTACCCAGGCAGCCAGAGGCCTGACAGGCTAAGTTTCGAAACCCAGCCAAAGGCAAGAGAAGGAGTGGAATCAAAACTCAACAAAGAGTGGCTCATGCCTAGGAAATCGAGGTCAACCAGAGAAGGGGAGGAGAGTGTCAGCTCACAAGACTCCAACTTCAGAGCATATCAACCTGCCTCATGAAGGTCAAGATAAGGGGGGCCCATGCAGGTGGCCAGGCTGACACAGAATTAAATGCACTAAAAGCTGGAAACTGAAGCAGAATCATGGTGAACTAACACGTGACCAGCCAGGCACGAAGAAGTACCATCGCCTGATGTCATCCAGAACCCGAGGATGCCATAACTTTTCCCAATAAGAGACTACAGTTTCAAGGCCATCCTTAGCCAACTAATTGACACGTCGCAGGAAAACACTGATTGATGAAAGGGAGGCAGGGTGAAACTTGGGATACCAGGCACAGGAGTGTCCATTCTACATGCTGCTAATTAAAAGTGGAAATTTAGTCTAGGGGTTTAACCTGCCCAATCACAATGGACCAAGTTATCTGGAGTCCTATAGATACTGTAACCAATAGGACGTCATAGATGTAGTGACGTCTATCACGCGTGATTTAGAGGGATGGGCGTAGACGCCCACCCGATAAGAGTTATCCAATCGCATACCCTATTATCACATACAGATATAACACCTATACTTAAGTTACCTTTCCTAACCAATTATATTGCCTGATGAGTTTTGTAAAGTTAGACGTCAATGATGATGTGTTTTATGCATAAAAGTGGCTGTTCAACTGAAGTTCGAGGAAGTCGGAGCGAGACAGGTGATCACATAGCTGCTGATTTCTATTTGTTTCTCTGTTTGATGTAATTGTCATTAAACGGACTTCCCTTTGCCAACTTACTGAGTCCTCATTATTGAGTCGTGTTGGAGAAAGTGAATCCTGCACTCCCTGTCCTCACATGGTGCAGCTATCTTGTCTTACAAGTTCTGGAGGGTGAGCGCTGACCTATGGGCCCATCAGTAACTTCCTCTCCTGAACATTGCCTCAACCACTGCCCTTCCCCGCAGGTTTTGCAGTCTGCCCTTGTAGGTGGATCTGTGCTTGTGCCTGATTGACTCTCACAGCTTGTCCTAGTGGAAATACCCCCCTCCTACCGTCACTAGCCCCCCCACCCCCACTTCCCGGGTTCACCACTCAGCCTAGGCACTATGACCAAGATCTGTGGTTGGGCTCCATTGAGGGTGGCACATGCAGATGTAGTCTAGGTATGAAAATGAGGCACACGGTGGAGCCCCTTATATAAGCTGCTCTGGGGTCTCAAGCTCACAACTTGGGTGGGAAGTGCTGCACAAGATTTAGTCAGAGGTTGAGTCTTTGGCAGGTGCACAGCAATTGACCTGCAGTGGGGATTTATCGTGCAGTTTAAGAATCCGGGTTCCACACCTTTTGGATAACATGCAACAGTTAACGTGATTAGTGTGTATCCGAGTGTGTATGCCAAAGTCTTTCAGCTCTTGCACAGAGTTGGTTTGATCTGGCTGGCAAGGGATGTTGCGTTGTTATGGTTCATGGAGCATCTAAGCCTTTAGAGTTTAACTAAAGGTTAGGCTATCTTTGATTTTGAGAATTCTCCTTTGAAGTACATTCCAGAGTTTGGCCGTTAAGTTGGAGAAAGGGCAGATACTAGGCTTTGTTCTGATGCGACATGCAATTATTAAGAGTACATCAGCACTGGGTCTTAGTGGCTTCCTCTGCTGATTTGTGGTGATTTTCCTTTGAATGAGCTCCGCTCCAATGCCCTGAAAGGTGAGCTGGTTGATGATCAACGCCTTGATGAGGAATTATTTTCTTAGGGCCTCATTACACGGATGGCGGTAAGGATTTACCGGTACCGGCAGGTTTTGCAGTCTGCCCTTGTAGGTGGATCTGTGCTTGTGCCTGATTGACTCTCACAGCAGGCTTTTTGCAGGCGTTAACAACCAACCCGCAAAGGGACCCAGGGAGCTAATTATGGTACCGCAATTTGCGGTACCGTAATTAGCGCCTTCCCCATTCCCATTATGCCCTATGGGGCGAAAATGGGAATGGGGAAGGGCAATGGTGGAAGGGGGAACTACCGCCCCGCCAACCCTGCAATGGGGCGGTAATTCCCCTTTCCGCCAAGGCGGTGCCGGTATTTTACCGGCATGAACCATGGCGCTAATAGCGTCATGGTTCTCCGCCATCCGTGTAATGAGGCCCTTAGTCTGGATACTAGTATAACGCTTATTTTTCTGGTGTGATGTCTCTCCAGTTGCATCTCAGAAGCACTGCAATGGCTGAGTTCAGAACTCTTGGTTTAGTAGATGTTCTGGGATGCCAAGGTATTTTGCTGATGGAATAAATTCACATAGGATTTGTGATATAACTGCAAGGCACGTGTGTGTGGAAGGTGAGGGAGGGCATTACATTGTCCGATTGGCCTAATGTCATAAAAGCATTTTTTTGACCGCAGCATTGATTTGTGGTTCCAGGGTTAGTCTGCTGTCTACCAGCGTTCCTATTTTCTTGACTACTTTCAATGTCTCTGAGATTCTTATCCTTTGCCAAAAATCCACTCTAGCTAAGCTAGACTGTCTCTATTCCAACTTCAACATTGACAACTGCATCATCCCAGTCCTATCCACTGTCAAGACGCTAGGGGTCCATATTGATGCTACACTGTCCATGAACAAGAAAGTCAGCTCTATTGTCTCTGCCTCCGCCCTAAGTACCAAACTCATTAACACCATAAAACCCTTCTTAACAAAGCACAGCTGTCTCTCAACAGCTAGAGCCACCATAGGGGCCAAGCTTGACTATTGCAATGCACTACTAGCCGGCACCTCTATAAAAAACATAAACAGACTCCAAATCACCCAAAATAACTCTCTAAGAGCAGCCTTAAGCATTCCAAAAAGAGATCACATCTCACAAGCAAGAAAGATTGTTCACTGGCTCCCAGTCAAAGACCGCATCACATTCAAAATTCTTACGACCACACACAAATGCATCAACCTTACAGCACTGTTCTACCTTTCAGACACACTATCAAGATCCACCTCAACTAGGCCTACCAGAACATGCTACACCAACCTACTTACCATACCGCGCATCAACAGAGCCAAAGCAGGAGGGATAGGCTTCCCATATCTAGCCCCGAAGCTCTGGAATGCACTTCCCACTGCTCTCCAAGCAGAAACCTCTCTCCTTGCCTTTCGTAAAAACCTTAAAACTGCTCTCTTTAACTAACCTCGCTCCACTTCCCATTCACTTCTCAGCTTCCATGTGCTGTACAAACTGTTCTGTACAATTAGTACAATATGTATGCCTTTCTGTTGTTATATGTAACTAAGCTCTGATCATTCACTGTAACAAGCGCCACGATGCCTTCGGGCTGTTGCATGCTCTACAAATTTGAGTAAACAAATAAATAAATAAATACCCAACTCTGTAGCTCATTGGATTGTTGTGCATAGTGAAGCATTAACAGAGCAAATCAAGATTTGCATTTCATTTGGGTTGAGTTCTAGGTCATTCTTGAATTCACTTATGATTCACTTATGATTGTCATCGTCTGAGGCTGTCATTGTGTTGTTGCTGGTTGTGAGTGTCAGGGCGGCCTCAGGGATCAACAGACAAGACAGACTTGAACATAAAGTTTACAAAGAGATGTATGTGGGATTGTATACAGGTTGGGGCCAGGATAACAAATGGAGTGGATATAAGCTAAATCAAATACCTCTTTCAGGTTCCTGAGTGACCTCTCCTGAAGTTAGTATCCACATTAGCAAGTTTCTTGGTGTGGGCTTGTTTGGAGAGATCTTGAATCCTATATAAAATCCTTCCCTATAGTGTTGAATAATGGTGGGGAATCTACCTGTTTCCAGGGTAGTCCCTGGGAACCGGGGTGCAGCCTGGCTGAGTCCTTCCTTCAGGTCTGATGATCGGAAACAAGCAAGATCTGCATGGTGGCAGAGCGTGGGAGGTTGGCTGACAGAGTGATCTAAGAGAATAAAGTGGGCACCACTCGACGATTAGTATTATTTCTTAAACTTGAAGAGCTGTTTTGTTATAATGTATGGAGCACTACAGTAAAGAACAATCAAAGGCACTAGGATGGTGAAGTCAAGGAGCAGTAGATAAACCTAAAGATACCTCTAGGTGCTGTGTGATCACCCTAAGGCTGCGAGACCTTCAATAAGGATGACTTATTCTTTTCATTGGTTCTATTATTTTACTTCACCTGAATTCTGCCAAAAAACCTTTTTTTGGAAATGGGGGTTCCCCTAAGCCCCCTTTCCCTGCACTAATTCCCCTACCTCACACCCCTCCCCACCTGTTTTAACCCCTTACCCTCTCTAATGGTTAAGTAATACTATAATACTCAAGAAACACACATTTTATGAATCATACAAAGTCAGTAAAAAATCATTAAAAAAATGATCATATCACATAAAACAATCAATCAACCTTAAAACAACACAAGTGAATCAACCTAAGTGGGTTCTATTCATAAATTAAATCTTGAGTCAAACCCGTGCAGTCTAATCACACTGAGATCCCTTAGTCTTAGATGTTAATGGCTATTGCATATTTTGAATTTGTAAATCCCAACTTGTACAAGTTTCTGTCCCATTAGCACAACAATGTGGGACATTCTTCAGGGGCATGCAGTATCTTGTGTCGATTCTATTCAAGATGAAACTGTACTACTAAACCTCCGTCTTCTTGAAAAGACGATGTACCCTGTTGAAAAAAAGGAGCCACTATATCACTCCCTTGTGTCACAGTCATAGTCCAATTAATTAAACTCGCTGTGTAACCCTTATCCCCAAAAGGGTGAGAAGCATGCTGTAAATTTACATACCTCTCTAACTCGGGGGTTCAATATCCTGGAGTCTTCTCTAACTTTGATTGGTTATTATCCCGGCAAAATTCCAATTCCTTTCGAAATTAATGTCCTGTTTCCTCTATCTTCTGTCCTAGTGTACAACACATATTGGCATTGGATTCAGGTAGGCCTAATGTATTATATTAACATATCCTAGTACCTTGAGAAAAAAAAGGTCTTACCATATTGTTAGAAGCATATGATCAAAGTGTCACTTTTTCCAAACATGGTGTGTTCCTACTTCTCAAAAAAGATTTTTACTTCTCCAAGAAGTTGTCTGTTCTCTAAAAGATATAATTATAGAGAAAACTCCCCTCAGTGGTATGTCCACTTACTGAATTTTAAGCCAGTGTGCTTATTATATTGAAAGCATACACTTACTTGTAAAGCAGTATACAGGAGGAAATCTCCCAGGCCGCCGGCCCGTAGGGTAAGTTGTGTTTTTCAAAAATCAGGCACTCCCCAATTGGAGTTATCCTCTTCCTTCTAAGTGGCTGTAAAATGACAGAAACCTCATAAGGCCAGCTGGTCTATAAATCTTGAGGAGGCTACAAAGTACTTATTTTGTGAAAAATACTCACTGAGTAAGTCTAGAAATCGGCAGTAGTTCGATCCGGGGTATGCCTCTAACTAACTCTGTTTGAAATTAGTATCCCGGGATCGCTCTCGCGGGGGACGTAACGACGTCATCACGTCGACGTGTGCGCCGGGTCACGCGATGACGTCATTACGTCGACGCACACGCACGGATTATGGGTAATGTAGTGTGGTGGACAAAACACAACCCGTAAATATCGTAAACTAAGTCAATTATGACGGCTCTATGCTGAAAGCTGCCCTGCCTTCAGTTCAAAATATGTGTTTAATTCAGCTGCAGCACTTCTTCGGCAGAATTCCTGTCAAACAAATGACGGGATACCTTTTAATTCATGTGAGCCAAATCAATTCATGATTCTAAACCATTTGATAATTCAATTTTTATTTTTTACAATACGATAAAAATGATGAATGAGGAAACCTGATCCACATATATTAGTAACATAATAAGGCCAATGTATTTCGGACATAGTCCGTCGTCTGGGTAAAAACTAAATACAATATACGTCCAACACAAAAAAAGAGAACACCAGAAAAACATTTAATAATCTCGTCATCCTCAAATACATGCTGATTTTAGCTAACTGGAATACTACTTGCACCCACTTGCACATTGACTAAAATCAACAATAGAAAAAATGAGCATCCAAAATAGGAGCCTGACAAATAAAAACATGTACATATAGCGACTATTTTTCATTCATAATAATTGTCATCTGGGTGCACCAAAACTCTAAATCATGTAACACCTAATAGTTAGTACAAACTAGCATGGTCTCCAATATACACCAAACAGGCTACGATCAGGTTAGGAAAAACAAAAGAAAAACAAACATGTCATCATTATTTCAATCAATCACAAGGTAGTAAAAATTATAAGAAAAAAAGAATGTATACGTTTGACATGCAACTGTTTATGTTTGATGAAAAGTATCATGTGCAGACACAAGGAGTGGCCATGGGAGCAAAATATGCGCCATCACTTGGCAATTGATTTATGGCTCAATTTGAAGAGACCCATGCTCTCAACAACAGTGTCTTCTCTCAAAACATTCTAATATGGAAGCGGTACATAGATGATATTTTTATCATATGGCATGGGTCCCCAGAACTTTTTGTTACTTTCATCTCTAATTTCAATGACAATTATTTTGGGATTACATTATCAGGACTTTGCGATGCAATGGGAATCCATTTTTTAGATCTACATGTTGGTATCAAAGAAGGTAGGATTGAGACTTAGACATTCCCCAAACCTACGGAGGTGAACTCTACACTGCATGCTCAAAGTTGCCAGTGCAAATCCATAACTAATAACATTCCTAGGGGAGAATTTTTCAGAACACAGTGTAATTGTAGCAATGATTCCGACTTTCACATAGTATGCAACCTCTTAGCAAAAAAGTTTTGTCAGAGGGGATATGATCATGATATTATTGACAAAACATCTTCCAAATATAAAAGTGAATCGTGCAACAATGTTATACCCTGTCGTCAAGCAAACAGAACAGCCAAGGAGTATTATATCATTACCACATTTTCTCAGGATGCACACCTGTTATATAAGCAAGTCCATAAGCATTGGAATCTGCTACTGTTGGACAAGAATCTACAACCTTTTTTGACAGAACAACCCAGATTTGTGTTTACTAAGGCACCAACCATCATAAATAGAGTGAGTCGTCTTTTTGGACATAAGTGCAATGAAATACCCTAAGGGTAGTGATTGGCTAAAAATGGCCAAAGGCTTTTTCAAATGTGGTACTTGCACCATGTGCAGATATGCGCATGCAGATTGTACAGAATATACGTATATGACTGGGCGAAGGTGGTGATCAACGATTTCATTAACAGTCGGTCCACCTTTCTCCTATATGCTTTAATCTGTGTTTGTGGAAAACTTTATGTCGGCAGTACGATCAGGCAGCTTCATGTCAGAATCAGGGAACATTTGACCATCCTGAACAATCAGGATCAGAGAGTACCACTAGCTGTACATTGGCAAGAGAATCATCAGCTTGCAGATAAAACTGATCTGCAATTCATTGGTTTAATGAAAGCAAAGAGGGGAAAGAGGGGAGGAGATGTGAAAACTAAACTTAGGCAGATGAAATCTAAATGCATCTGCTATTTGTGTTGTACCACATTGGGTCTGAATACAGACCATGAAATGAATGTCTTCCTATAATCTGTAATTGTACTATATCTTGTAAGACCTATTTTATTTGGAGATCTGTGTTAATAGACTTGTGCAACAGGGGTCTCTGTTGTATTATCAGGGATGTCTGGATGCATCTAAATTGCTCTGACAATAAGAGCGTTTCCGTAGTGGTTATTGTTTGTTTTTGTTTTCTATCCTGTTATCGGAATTGTTATGTTAATTTTGCCCATCACTATACTGTAATTCAATGTTTATATACATCCACACGGATCCAATGAAATATGTGGGGGAAAACATTTTTTAGTGCTGTATTCAATGCTAAAGAAACATTTTCTTAAAGAGAGGGGAAATGTGTAATGCCCGCTCTGTGCATGGCCACGTGAATTGAATGATTGAATTTCCACGGTCCTCTATATGGATGGGCATAGGATTAAATAGATCAACCAACCATATCACATACTGACATTACATGATATACACATGGATGCACTTAGGAGAATAGTCACATTGTAGATTCATGAGAATTGACATATATTTTCAAACATAATGTGTAAATTTGAAAATATTCGCAATCACAAATTCTGTTTAAACATTTTCTTTTATACTGAAGGACATAGTCAGTAAACAACCAATCGCAGTCATTCTGATGCTCAGCATTTGCTGTGCGTGATGCGTGTGACGTCATACGCACAACGTGCATGACCTGACCTCACACGCATGGAGGGACTGGAACACAACAACAAATGATGGAGGAAAGCTGCTGAATGCACGTGGCACGCAAGATTTTAAAGCATGACCTAGAAGCAGATAATATTTTTTAGAGGTAATGGTAGATGTATATATTCTCATTCTAGGAGCAACAGGGTTGTTTATTAAGGTCTGAATACATTACTTATTCAAATGAATACTGGATTTTTCAGGTTCTAGTGGCAAGACATTTTCCTTTTGTTTCTGGGGATTTCCCCTTTCTTCTGGGAATGTGCTCAGATTAAAACATCCAGAGATCTCTATGTCTAATCAGCGTGCCATAAAAATGGTAAGGACATATGGGCCTCATTACACGGTAGGCGGTAGGGATTTAACGTTAGCAGTAATGGAATACCGGTAACGCTAAATCCCCATCCAAATTATGACCTGGCTCACTGCTATTTGTGGCACCGCTAAGTACGGTGCCACTAATAGCGGCCAGTCCGCGGGCGCGCGACCCTCAAGTCCGTAATTTACACCATGCCGCTATTAGCACATCATCACAAGCCAGGCGAACGTGCCAATAGCGGCATGGAAAAGCACCCAAAACCCCTTACCGCCATGGCGCTAATACAGCCATCGCGAACCACCCGTTAAGAGAACTGAGCAGTGTTCCCACCTGCCACAGGTGGACACAATCAGCACAAGTGGAGGCAATGGAGACTCAGGCAGCACAAAAGGAGCACACCACACCCCTTCCCACACCAAGATGGTCCCAATACTAGCAGAATTACATGGGCTGGAGGACATGATCGCAGCGCAGCAGCAGCAGGCAGCACAGAGGAGACACAGGAGGAGGAGGAGGAGGGCAAGGCAGGCACAGCAAGCACCGCCACGGCACCTAATCATACCACAGAGGCACCCACCAATCCCCAGGATCAGAGCCAATCCATTTAACCTAACCCTGGAGCCAGTGCTTTAAGTGGGGTAAGAAATTGAGGGGGGGCCCTCGTTTGGGGTCGTGGCTTCCATTGTGGGAGTGGCCTAAAAGTGCACAAATCGTAGTAAGGTGCGCAAACAAATATATAAATGTATTTGAGCATTTATATATTTGTTTGCGTACTACTATGGTTTGTGACTTTTCAAGCCTTCTTTTATATACATAGCAATGTTACATATTTCTATGTTTATAAAAGGTGGCTTGTAAGTGCACAAAGCATAGTAAATTACGCACACTTGTGTGCTTACCTTGCTATGGTCTGTGTACTTTTCAAGCTGTCTTTTATAAACATAGACATTTGTAACATATGTCTATGTTTATAAAAGACGGCTTGAAAAGTAGGCATCTTTTATAAAGCGTTGAGGACGGACAAAACCCAAGGTGGCTTTGTCCGTCGACAAAGCTTTATAAAAGATGCCCTGAATTGTGTACGATTCAAGCAGTCTGTTATAAACATAGAAATATTTCTACGTTTATAAAAGATGGCTTAAACGTACACAGTTGAAGGCATCTTTTATAAAGCCTTGCCAAAGGAGAAAGGCGCCTCGAGCTCAGTGATCTCTGCTCTGAGCAGAGATCACAGACCCTGAGGCGTCTTTCACCCTCTGCGAACCCGCGGGCTCCGTGATCTAATCTGCATATTTGATCATGGAGCCCGCGGGTTCGCTGAGGGTCAGTGACCTGGCGAGGGAAAACTAAAGGACTTTAGCTTCCTCTGATGGCCCCTCAGATGAGGGGTCATCAGAGAAAGTTACAGTGACTGACGGAAGTGCCAGCCAGGCACAGCAACGGTGTGCCTGGCTGGCACTTCTGTCAGCTTGCCTGACGTTAAAGTGGTGGGCGCATCTCCCGTCGCGGCTGCGGCCGCGGCAGGATAATGCGTCCTGCCATGGCGTGATGAGGTCGGGGGCCCCGGCAGGGCCCCGGCTCAGCCCCACTTTTTGGAGACTGCCGGGGCCCGGCCCCGGCAGGCCCCGGCCCACTTAAAGCACTGCCTGGAGCAGATACACACCCTGTACCGTCTGGACCGGGATACCATAACCAGCATTGTACACATGATACACAATGACATTGTGAGCCTCATAGACATCCGAACTGCCATCCCCCCTCTACTCAAGGTGTTGCCTGTGCTCCACTTCCTGGCCACAGGCACTTACCAGCATACAGTGGGGCAGATGCATGGCATCTCACAACCAGTATTCTCACACACGCTGACCCAGGTACTCGATGTCCTCCTGAAGCATGCACCTGAACACATATTCATGCCACGGACTGCCCAGGAGCTTGCAAACACCAAAGTTGGCTTCTGTGCACTGGCATGCATCCCAAGTTGCATCGGGGCAATCGACTGTACCCATGTGGAATTGGTGGTCCCACATCACAATGAAGTAGTGTACCGAAACAGAAAGCAATTCCACTCCATCAATGTCCAAATGGTATGTGACGCCAACAAGATAATCACTCATTGCTGTGCCCGATTTCCTGGATCAACCCATGATTCCATGGCCCTGCGGAACTCAACTATCCCACGCTACATGGAGCGACAAGCCGGACAACGTTCGTGGCTCCTTGGTGAGTAGCATGGCAAGCACATGGCAGTGTGATTGGGGGGGGGGGGAAATACATACTCCGATTGGGTGTAGCTTGTTGTCCGTTGGACGAATGCACATACAGATGTACGCCAACATCCATCTGGGTAGGCCCAAAACGTACCAGAGATGAATGGACATGCAAGTATGAGCTACATAACATAGATGACAATCCAGGTCTAGAAAAATCAAACATCCATCCACATCCACATTACACAACATTCCCCACCTCAAAATACACAAATCTCATACATGCCACCAACATAGTCCTACAAAATGAGCGCAGCACAACAGCAATAATGCATTGTGGCCTTGAAGGCATGCGAAGGGATCACCCCTAGCCATAGCATTACACCACGCACTTATAGCACAACTCAAGTGATGCCTCTCAGCATGGCAACATCAATGTTTGAATGGCAGTACACCAGCAGTGTTATACCAAATCTGCCTAGGACCAAGGAACCCCTAACACACGGCTTCAGCCAGGACATGTCCATTACTGTTGTAGGCATTGACGGGGCATGTGTACTTGCAGGGTCGCCCTTACCTTTGCACATTCCATTCACACAGACAGTCTGCATGTATGCTGTTAATTGTACACTTTAATCACAATGCAAATTAAAAAAGCCTGAAATGAACTGGCTGCACTTGAGCTGAACAGTAACAGGTCCCTATTTGTCCCCCCATACAGGTGATGCTGGATATCCCCTGAAGAGGTGGCTCTTTACCATTGTACGGAACCCACAGAACAGGCACGAAGAGGAATACAATTGTGCACATACCCGTACACGCAACATGATTGAGCAGACTTTTGGCCTTTTGAAGACACGGTTTAGGTGCATGAGCAGGTCTGGTGGCGCTCTCCTGTATGGCCATGAGAAGGTGGCCAAGATCACCATGCCATGTGTCATGCTGCACAATATGTGTATCAGACGGAATATGTCACTGCCCCCCGACGTTGAAATGGAAGCACCTGATGAGGATGATGATGGTGATGAGGACGTAGGTGAAGAGGATGCAGGACATGCAAGAGGGGATGGTCAAGAGGGACGTGCTGTGAGACAACATCTGATCAACCAAATATTCTGAGTAATGTGGTTTTTTACTGTCACATGGATATGGGTATGAATGCACTGGTGTATGTTTGGAAGCACGCAATGGACCCTGTCACCAATAAAGTACACAAACACAATGAAGATGTCCAAGCCTGTGTTTTGATCAGACACCAGTGTATTAAGTAACGGAAAGATGAAAAAGTGTATGTCCCCAAACATCCCACCACCCTTCCACCCACCCCCCACAACAGACCCATAACACCATTCCACCCACCCCCCACAACAGACCCATAGCACCCTTCCACCCACCCCCCACAACAGACCCATAACACCCTTCCACCCACCCCCCACAACAGACCCATTACACCCTTTCCCCCAGCCCCCACAAAAGTTCCTCATGTGTCTGCCACTATGTTTGCGTCGGGCCATGCACGCAGAAGCTTTGCCATAAACTCCCTATTGGCCATTGTCTGCTGCAGCATTTGGAGGCTGGCTAGACATGCGCCTGGTGGTGCGTGTTGAGCGGCAAGGGGGCTTGTCTATGTTGAACCGGTGGATGACGACATGGCTGACTGTCCTGGTGGTGTGAAGTGGCGGTCCATTGTGTCTGCTATTCGAGTGAGGACCTCCCTAAGTCTGCCTATCTCCTCACACAGCCTGTCTGTACAGGCCTCCATCCTCTCCCTGGAGTGCCTTGCCATCTCCACAATCTACTCCCTGAGATGGGCAGCTTCCTCCACATGCTGGCCAACCAGCACAGTTAGTTCCTGTTGACGCTGGCTGATGGTGGCCAGGTCGAGGGCAGTGCTGGATGCTGGTGGAGTGGCTGCTGTGCCCTCAGATGCATCCATGTCAGCAGGTGAAGCCACCGTGGGGGACATTGAGCCTAGAATGTTGTCCTCGCCAGTGGCATCAGACCCAGGTGTCTGGAGTGGTGATGGCTCAGGGTTCCAGGGGGGTTGGGGTGTGCATCTCCATTGTGACATCTGTTGTGTCCTCAACATCAGATAGTGGGGCAGTGGCTGATGCCTCTCCTGCGGAGCTTGGCACAGCTGATGGTGGGCCCTCCATGGCTGGGATTGGTGGTTGTGGGTTCACCTCCGGTGGTGGGGCTGTAGTTAGTGGTATGGCTAGTTCTATCCTGGCAGTGGCACTCCTCCGATGCTTGACACTCATCATGTGGAACCTTCCACCCTTGCCCCTTGATGTCGTGGGGGTGTCCTCAGAGTCCTGTGCCCTTGGTCTCGTACTTGCAGGGGTTGTCTGGGGTGCATTTCCGGCATCCGCACCGTCTGTATGTGAGCCTGTCAGGGACAAGAAGAGGGATGGCATTGGTTACGTTTCTATGTACTTTATGCAGAATACATCAATAATGCAGTTGTGGCCATTGGGACTTCATTGTTGGGGATGCAGGTGATGTGTCAGTTCAGTGCCTCATCCATGCATGGTTGTGTTTGGCACTTGTCTCTGGTGATGTGTGCATGTTTGTGTGTTTGGGTCTGACACTGAAATGGGCAGGGATGGATGCATGTGTGGATGTTTGTCCATCCATGAGATGATTCTGGGCTCACATTTGGGGGGACAAGTACATTCACATAGCATCCTGTCATGTGTACACTCACCTCCATCTGAAGTGCTTGCCATGCCATGCTCCATAGTGCCGATTCCCTCAATGCATTCCACTCTGATTAGGTTCGCACAGGTCTCGTCCCATTCCTTTAGTTTGATGGGTGAACCGGATCCACCTGCAGTGGCTATTCTGTGGTTTTTGGCAAGGGTGCTTCTCACCCCCAGTCTGAGGTCATCCCACCTTTTCCTGCACTCACGCACATTGCGGGTGGTGGTGCCCACTGCACTAACTTTCACCGCAACATCATCCCAGATTGCCTTTTTTTTAAAAGTGTCTCCAGCCGCATGTCGTTGGCAAAGACAACGGCGGCATTGTCAGCCAGGGTCTGGGTCAGCATGATCAGCTCCTCTGAGGTGAATTTTTCTTTACGCTGCCTGTCGGTGCTTTTTTCAATGCCTTGGGCATGTTGAGGGTGTCCCTGATGATTTGTGACTGCAACCTACTCCAAACAGGTCCAGGGGGCAGAGGATTGCAATGGATTGTGTTTTTAAAGATGGCCGCCGTGCTCTTTCCCGTTCCTGTGCGATGACGCTATTTCCGGTTCCGCAATTTAACGGTCACCGCTATTAAACGGTCACCGCTAATAGCGGTGACCGCTATTTGCATACAGCGTGAGGGCGGAGGTGCTATTTGCACTTTCGTCGAGGGCGGTAAGTGACTTTTTGGGGTCTTTAGCGGCATGGCGGTAGGGTCATTACCGGCATGGCGCTATGCTCGTGTCTGCGGTCTCGTAATGGTACGCTATTAGCGCCCTCTTGCGAGGGCGGACACGTTAAGAGCGCCATGCCGGTAATTGGAGATTTTTACCGCACAACGTGCAATGAGGCCCATAGACTCATTCAGCTGTTTATAAGAATCCACCTCTGACCCTCTGACATTGGTTTTTTGAGGAAGTGACACAGTTATGTGCGAATCTAAACCTTATTTATGTGTTTAGGATTGACAGAATCACCTGTCCAGTCAAAGGGTGAGTTTGGTCTACAGGTTAACGTTGCGCACAGTTTATGGGTATTAAGGCACAATATGGTGAGCAGACAGGAAGTACATTTGAGAATTATCTCATTTGACTTAAAAAGATAGTTTTCTCACAACCACCTATTGTTTCTGTAAGTTTTGGCCGCACATGTTTCACGAGTGACTCACATTAGATTTCATAAAACAGAGGCAATTGCATGCTGGGCCATGCCGGAAAGCAGTATATTGCATACTCTTTCCCTTTACATATTTTGGCAGATTTAAATGTTCGTATTATTCGAATAACTAAAATGTACTGCTCTTTGTCTGTATTTTTACAGTTTCTGCATACCCCTCCGTATGGAACACGACTTTTGGGTATAAATCGTAAACTTCTGCTCAGGGGTGTTGCTAGGTCTGGAAAAGATCAGGGGCTAAGCTAATGTGGGGACTGGCAGGATTCGGGGCTAGCTATATCCTTTTGGTTGTAGCCCCTGAGCTTCTATCCGGGGCTACAACCTAAAGACCCCGGGCTATAGCCCCCTTAGCCGCCGCCCCCCCCCCCTAGCAACGCCTCTGCTTCTGCTTACCCATTAGCAATGATCCTGTGTGGACAGAGGTCTGGAGCGTGTAATTGTGTATCCTACCTAAAACAGTGCAATGTGTATTGGGCGGCCCACACCATGTACGTCACCTAGTGACGGCACCCTATGATGATTAGCCTGTTGCACTTTACTCTTTACTTGACTGTGTGCTCCTAATACTTGCTTACACCCTTTATCTTGCATTATTTAGCTGACCTACGTTTTTCGTTCTGCCACATTGCTGCATTATGTGTAGTCCTTTGAACTACATATCCCACCTATCCAAGGGCCTCCATTAAAGTACATATACGCCTACATAAACGCCTACAAGGCACTATAGCGCCGGAGCGTTTGTGTGGTGCAAACCCTGGTTGCCGCTGGTTGTGCCTGGATGTGTCGGATTCCCCTGATGTAATTTGGTACGGCTCTTGAGTTTTACGATTTTAGCGACTTCTGTCGGAATGTTCACTCATGGCCACTAAATTTGACAAATCCACCCTTATTCATGAGTTTGCTAATATTGATATTTGTACTCCCATACTGGTTTTGTTCGGGGATGTAGGAGCTGGATTTGATCGCCTTAAAAAATGTAAAAGGGAAGTTTATCCGTCTCTGACTTCAGAATTACAGGGCAAACACAATTGTACTTCACCTACAAGCAATAGTGATACTATAAATACTGAGAATGACTTTTTAAAAATCATATTGCTGAATACATGGTGCTGGTACAACACACGACTGAAATAGTAGATCTTATTTTCCAGAATAACCTGAACATCCTGGCTCTCATGGATACTTGGCTCTCAGACTCGATTTCGCTTGCTATGCCTAATGGGTACTCCATTCTCCGGGCGGATCGACCATTGGCTAGAAGGGGTGGTGTCGCCATTTTAGTTGGTGAGTCATTACAAATTCACTGCTCTACAGCAGTAGTTATTGATAGTTGTGAGGGCCTTTTAGCTAAGCTTAGTGTTAATCTAACTACATTGATTAGCAATCACGCATTATAAAGACCCAGAGCCTGACTCCAGATTTTAATGAACAACTCTGGTCTTTGTTAAATGACAATACGCAACCTAATTCTCACTTCCTATTGGTAGGTGATCTTAATTTGTGGTTTGATAATAAAGATGACCTAAATGCGATATCTCTTAGGAGCTCTCTAGAGGCATTTCAGTTTTGCCAACATGTTATAACTGCAACACGTTGCTGGGAATATTTTAGACTGGGTGCTTACTAAAGTTAGCATTGCAACATTGTTAGTAGAACACTGTCCCTGGTCGGATCACTTTCTGGTATCTTTTGTACTGAATCTGCCAGGACTATGTTCCCGTGTGGATATCAATCAGAGTGTGAAAAAGAAGGTCAGGAACTTGAAAAAACTCACGCCAGCAGCCATTGTCCCTTTAATGGCTGCTGCAAACTCTGAGATCCATGATGATTCTAATGTTAATGAGATTACAGAAACAATTCCATATATTTTAAAAACAGCCACTAATACACTTGCCCTCACCCAAGAGAACATTGTTAAACTAGAAACCAATAAGAATATCTTTGTTAATGAAGAGATTGTTGGCCTCAGAAAAGCACAAAGACAGGCTGAACGAGTGTGGATTAACAATTGGTAAAATAGTAAAGGATTAACATTTTGGAAGCGGATTTTTGGTGGAAAATACTGAATTTAGCCACTTCTACCCCCATGGCATACTTACGGTTGGAGTTGTGGCTGGTTTCTCTCAGTAGCCAAGTTCTGATTCGCAGAGGGACACTGTACATGAAATCTAGATCAGGACCCAAGTGCCGCTCACTGGGAATGATAAGTAGTAATCATGACACTGAGCCCACAGACAAGAGAAGAAACAACAGCTTTGTGAAATTGAATGAAGAATGGTTTACTAGCATTGGTTAGTTTCCGGATTTTGGAAGGGGCACTAGTTTCGAAATAATGAAGAACATTTTCACCGGAAAAATAGAGCAATGGGACTGGATTAATAACTATGAACATTTGAACACCATGCACAGATATAGGTATGTATCTAATGCAATCATACTTAATGCAGAGTTCCAGCTGGCAGTTCAAAATGTAATGCTCTGGACAAACCAACTACTGCTGTTGGTGAAACAGGGTGCCTACACTACAATACCCCCTGAACACAGCGTTTACTGTATCTGTTAGTTACAGGAGAACCAAGAAACTGCTAGGCGCGACTTTACCGGTCAGATAGCACAAGGAGCTGAGCGCCAATTTCTAACACCTGTGTGCAGCCTGCAGATGCAGGTTCAAATCTCGGCAGGGCCAACTCAACCTTTCATCCTTCTAAGGTCAATAAATTGAATACCACGCAATATCAACTGTTTTCTCAGCGCTCAGAGCCTGTGGGTTTATAGCACTACATACAACTAAATACTATTATTTACTGAGTGTGTAACGTTGGGAACTGATTACATGTGTATTTTGGAGCAGTTTGTGTGTCGATTTAATTCAATTAAGATGGATGCCTTCTGGAATTTTTCCTTAAATTCCGATTCAGAATCAGTACACATTGCACTTTACTGTCTGTGGCGACAAATTAATAAAGAACTAATTGAAGGTTTATATTATTGTATGACAGCAGGAATTTAATATTAGATGAAGAGTGGTTTGCACTTTTTATATTATATGATATCTTAGTGATGAATTTTAGTGGTGAATTGTATAAGTGTATCAATCTATTAATCAAATGATGAATATTGGTTGTAATGTTGTTTGTTGTTGCTGTATTTAATGTTGATATTTTAAATTTGTAAAAGTTCTTAGCAAACTAATACAAATAAGTAAATAATAATAAAGGATTACAAACAGGCTATTATGGCCGAAAACAAATCTATCTATAACCAATGAATTGAGAATGCCAACTCCGACTCAAAGGAGCTATTTTCTATCCTCAAGGAGTTGGAGGGTAAAGGCTCCACAAAACACTCACAGGATATATCTAATGCTTGGTATCAAGAGATTCAGGATGAGCTGCTGTTAGGAAAGATTTCATAATTGTAGGTAATTTTCCTTCCATGTGGCAACCCCCAAACTTTTTGCTGTTGTTTTACACCCTGATCTAGACTTTGCCAGAGAAGTGCAGCCTTCCGCCGCACTCCTCTGGGCTTTCGCTCAATTCTTACGGGGAAACTGACATGCCCTTAAGACAGTCAGTACCGGGAGACTTCGTTTCCCTTAGTCCTTTTCCTCATGTTGCAGCTTTTGAGCAACATGAAACAAGAGTGCACCGTAACTTACATTACCGCGCTCTTGGGTCTCTAGTCATTCCAATGGCCCTAGAAACTCTCGCTGGACTTATCATGAAATGTGTAAGTGTGTCATGGACGGGACTGGTAGCAGCTATTGTTTCTTTGTGTTTTGAACCCCTTTTTGCCATGTTAACCGTGCTTCCCGCGTTTGGCCCAATGGGTGGCCTGGCCTCCAAAATGGCCATGCCACGAGGTTCTTTGTCATGTCTGCTGACCGTCTTGCCCCTTCACCTTCCACCAGGTCTAGCCGACCCAGGGCAGTCCTTATTTGGTCATGCACTATCACACGAAACACAACGCTTTTGCAGGCTTCTGCATGCCTTGTGTGTGCCTCCAGGATGTGGGCTGGGATGTCTGTTCCCAATACACATCCTGGGTGCCAGAGAGTTTAGAGGGTCCTGAATGCCTGGGACCATCGTGGTCCGTGACAGGTCCACGTATGGTGTGAGTGTTTGTGAGCGGATCTCCCATTGGGCCCTCTCCGTTTTGGCGCGAAGGGAACTCTGGATAAGAGGAGGCTGAAAACCCCACTACCATGTCGATCTCCTAAGTTCTCACGAACGAAGGATAAGGAGCTAAGTATTCTGCAACTAAGAAGCTGAGTCGAGGAATTGCTGATGACCCGCTGAAGGTTTGGCACCCTGCACTGCTGTCATCCTGCAAGGCCACTCGGCCTCTGATCGAACGAGAAGGTCTGCAAAGGCGCTTCGACCCTTTAAAATAGTGGGAACAACTATTCTCTGCATCTTCACCAAATCCTGTATGTAAGCCTTCGGAAGCGTCCCTGGGCCATCCAGTGGACTGACCAACCTACACAGGAACCTTGCTCTGTCACCGCCATCTGGCACTGCTAATCCCATGTCCTCGGCACTCTCACACGATTCGTACACTTGGCGTTCCCAGGTCTGAAGTGAGACGAGTGCTTTGGGACCGGAATACACGCGGTTGCCGAGTTGCCCTGCTGTGGTAACAATCTGTGCGTGTTCGCTGCATTTGGGACACCCTCGACCCTGACTCCTGCTGTCGTGGAATCTACACAGCGTTGAGACATCCTGCTGATCGCATCTGAACCTGCCAGTACCGAAATGGAACCTGAGAAGCCTGAGTCTGCCTGCATCGGGGACCGGTGAGTAGTCAATACCCTAACCGGTCACCCTACCGCAGGAGCCTGTGGCTTTCCATCGCTGTCGTAAACAGCAACCCTTTTCCGCACTCGCGCCCTGCTTCTGCCCACAAGTGGAGGCCCCGCTTGAGTAGCGGGGATCTGTTCATCATCGTTTTGTTCACCTCTCTGAACTGCCTGATTTCCCTGAAGAGACTCCCCTTTGCCCGTTGGCACCCGCGTGTGCAGGTACTTTTGAGCACAAGGCTCCACTCTTCGTAGGGCTCGGACTTCCTTCTAGTTAGGTGGCCTCTGATGTCGAACTGGGTCTAACGATTACTTGCACTGCCTGTTTTTCTCCCCATCTAGGTGCTCTGCATATTTCGTGCTTCTAATTCCTTAGACCCCGTGGTCTTGTATATATATTGTATTGCTTGTGATGTGTTGGTTTATTGGAGTTTTACCGTGATTCTTTACTATGATCGATGTTACAAAGGCCTTGTAATAAATGTGTCTATATTTTTAATATAACACCTCTGTCTGGAGTAATTTGTAAGCGTCCTTGCTTTGTGTGCTCATTGCGGGCTTTCAGTCACCCTCGCCCCTCTTGTGTGCTCATTGCGGGCTTTCAGTCACCCTCGCCCCTCTTTAGACCTAGTCTTGACCGCCGCCATCGCTACCCTGATTGGTCTGGCTTGTCCAGAGGTTACCCTGTTCCAAGAAACTAGGCTGGCCTTCTGAACCTCTTCCCCTCCAGGACAGCGTTCAGAAATCCATCTTAACAGCTGCTGCTCAAAGTCATAAAACACCAACAAGGTATTGAAAAGTGCAGGTTGACTATAAATGATACAATATTACCTTCTACTGAGGTAATTAATATCCCAGCAGGTTCTTCCTATTTCTATTTTTGCAAGTTGATAGAAGAGGAGATAAAACTATCATCTCTAACTTAAAACCTACCCGTTGTTCAGGTGATGGTTTTCCTGCACAAAGCTTTAAGGACTGTATCGAGACCCTGATTTCCGCAGGTACTCAGATGCTTAACATTGCGTTTCAGCATGTTGTGTGCCTAGATGCCTTAAAGAGGCCTGGAGCGCTCCCTTCTAAAAAAAGAACACCTTGACCCTGCAGTTCCTGGTAATTATAAACCTATTACCAATGTGCCATTCCTTATGAAAATCTTAAACAGGGTGGCATATTTGCAACTGCAGGAGCATATTGAGAATTGTAACACATTGGGGTATTTGCAATCCAGGTTTAGAGCAAGTCACAGCATGGAGTCAGCTCTGTGTGAAATTAAGCATGTCTAGGATTATAGATGAGGGTAACACAGCACTATTATTGTTGCTGGATCTCTCTGCAGCCTTCGAACTGGTCGACCACTCCCTCCAGTTTGTTTGTGCATTTATATAGCGCTATGAGCACTGCTTATTTCCCACAGTGTGTGGTGCTCATTTATCAACCTCGGAAGGATGAAAGTCTGAGTTTGGCCCTGCTGGGATTCAAACCTGCGTCAGCAGGCTCTGCACGGATGTCAAAGCGAGCTCTCTACTCGCTGTGCTATCCGAGGGGCTAGGAGGTGAGGAGATTGGTTGACATGGTCAGATGCTCTGACTCCCAGTACTAGCAACTGCCCTAATAAACTCAAGATTATATTGCTGCAACAGTCTGTTGGGTGGCACGTTGAAAAGCAATGGAAAGAAACTACAAATCGCCCAAAACAGGGCGGTTAGAGGTGTTTCTGGGCTGAATCAAAGACATCATGTTACCTCTAAGCAGCGCCTACTTCACTGGTTGCCTGTACAGCACCGAATTGAACATAAAGTTCTTACACTTACACACAAATGTGCCATGGGCACAGCCCTCCAATATCTGAAAGATCATATTCACACAAATATCTCTAACAGAATTTTACAATCAAACCACAGTACTCTTCTTAATCAACCCTGCTTAAAATTGAATAGATATGGAAGCATTAGTTTTGAAGTTTGGACACCCAAAGCTTGGAATGGTCTGCCAACCGCTTTATGGGCTGTGTCCTGTCCATTGAGGTTTAAGAAAGACTTAAAAACGTTCTCTTTCACAAAGTAACAGGCTAAGTGTTGGTTAATTTTTTCTTCTTTCTTCTTCTATTCTGTTCTGTCTTATATCGCTCTGAGGCCTCTGGGTTAGTGGTGCTTTATACAAATTAGTAAAAATAAATATAGGTGAATAAATAAATGACGTTATCACGAAAACTGCGTGACAATGTCATATGCTGAGTGCAGGAGACCAGAAAATGTGAACAAAACATCAAAGGACGTAAAAAGAACCTAGTAAGGTACCACAATATTTCACAATTCATCAATTTATAGACTCCACATCCTTTCCACCCTTATGATAAGATCCATATGATTCTTTTAAATAAAGATGGGGAAATGTAAGAAATAACAAAAAATAATAATAACAGAATAAGTCATTAATGCAAAAACTGTAGGGAAAATATTAGTCCCACCCGGAAAACATTTTTCCAGGAAATAAGTAACGGAACAAGCAAAAAGAGTAATACTCCTGAAAGATAGACCTTGGCCTACATCATCACTAACCCCTAATGATGTGTTTATACACCACTAGAGGACACAGGACAGTGATAACCCAATCATGATACAGCTGCAAGTTATCAGAAAAATGTTGTCGTAATTAGATGTGTACGTGTCTCAAAGAACAGCACACCGAGTGGGTCGGTAGCAATATTGTCACAATGTATATATGCACAATACTCTATCTAAGCAGATACTTAAGGTAAATCATGTTGCAAACTATCCAAGTATTAACAGAAAACATACAACATTCAATTGTTCATTCATACAAATCTAGTCGGTCCATCCAAAAGGATTCTCTTCTGTCCAAACAATTCTTGCGTCCTTCTGCTGACTACTTGCACAATCTGGAACTTGATCTGAGTGATCTGGTATTTATGTCTTTAAAAGTGACATGCCACAAATGAAATCTAATTCTTGGTACGAATATTCAAACACTGTTCGTTCCACCAATATTTTGCCAGTCTTGATGATTGTCTGATGTAGTAGATATTACACAGGCATCTAATTCCATAGATTATATTTGCTGTTTCAAAGATAGCATAACAACTCAGCCTAATCTTTTCACCATTGCAAGGGTGATGTATCACAGCTCTCTTAGTAACATAAGAATAGTTCGAGCAATGAAGACATGGAAAAATCCCTACTCTTTTAGGTTTTTTAGTTCCCATTTTGTGGCATCTGTTATTACCCATTGGTCCCTAAGATTGCGACCCCCTGGTGTAGGAAAACATAGGCAAATCTGGAAATAAATCTTATCTCGGTTGTCACTCTGTAAAGTATCCCATCTCTTCCTAACACAGTTAGTGATCTTGGTACTCTGTACATAATATCAGTTTATAAAAACCAATGGGTTACTCATGAACAGTGATTCCTGAGATGTGTTCCCTACCTTAGCCTTGGCTGTTCCAATTTAATATTTTGCATAGTCTCTATCCTCAAAATTTTGAGTCATTCTACTGAGTTCCGTTTCCCATTTCTCATTGTCATTTACAATTCTTTTTACTCTTAATAATTGATTGTAAGGGAGATGTTTAATGAGACTTGGAGGATGACAACTCAACCTGTGCAATAGATCATTCCTATTTGTAGGGTTTTGGAAAATCGTTTTTACAAGTCCTGTCTCTGTAGGGAGAATCTCAACATCCAAAACATGGATTTGCCACTTCTGAGTTGAGTCACCTATGTTGTTAAAATAGTCAAAAAAGATTTTTAGATCAATCAATCATTCAATCCAGATCCCAAAGATATTATTTATGTACCTCCCACAGCACACCAGATATTTGTGCCAAACAGGATGATTGAGCACATAATCAGTTTCAAATTTCAACATAAAACAGTTAGTATATGCCGTAGCCATAGTGGCTACCATCAATGTTCCTGAGATTTGCAAGTAGAACTGTTTCTCATATCTGAAATATGAGTTCTTTGAGATCAAGATTAATAGTGCAAGAATACATTCTTTGGATGCATCTATTGTGGAATCTTGCTGTGGCAATGTCCACTCAACTACTTCTATTCCTTCCTCAAGTGGGATATAGGTATAGAGTCTATTAACATATATTGTAAATAATATGCTGTTAACCTGTATGGTTTGTTCACTGAGAATGATGAGAAAATGGGTCACGCCTTTAACATATGTGGTAGATTTTTGTATTAATGGTTTAAGGAAGAAATCAATGTGGATACCTAGCGGTTGTAATATACCATCCGTAGGTGCCACAAATGGTCTTCCCTGAGGATCAGTCAATCTTTTGTGTATTTTGGACAGTAAATAAAACATTGGGACTTTTACATACGTATTCAAGAGAAACCGTTTGTATTCTAATTGATCAGACCCTCCGCCTCAGCATTCATCAATACATTCTTCTAATTGGTTATAATCTCTACAGTGGGATTTGTAGCCAATGTAATATAGGTTGTAGGATCAGTAAGTTGTTGCATACATCCTTGATGGTAGTCAAAAGTGTTTAAGATGACAAGAGCTCCCCCTTTGTCAACCATTCTGATTGTAATGTTATCATCACTATATGATGATTTGAGTATGGCAAGCTCATATTTCTTCAGATTCTGATGTTTAGCTCATTTGAAAGAGATTTTAGATAAATCCTTAAGAACAGTTTTTTCAAAAACTTCTATCGATGACATACTGATAGGTGGAATAAATCACCTTTTTGGTTTAAATTCTGCAAATTATGTATCAGAAGTGGAGGTTGGAGACATATTGGGCCCGATTCATAGAATAAAATAGCGCTGAAATATGGTGCAAGCCTGCAAAATGCGCTCAAGCGCCCGTTTGTTGATTCATGGAACACAGCGCGTGGCTTACTGGAGACATGCACTGAATCTGCGCGGGTCCAACACATCACTGCGACACCACGAATGCCTTGCGCGAGCCGCATAGGCGCATACCATCTAGCCCAGTCACCTAAAAAGGGGGCGGAATGCGTGGAATGGGGAACAACAAGCGTAAATGTGGGCGTTACATGGGAAGTACCACAGTAAAATACTTGCAACGCCCACACGCACGCTAACAACACGTATTCATGGAATTGAATAGGGCTCTCCGGCGGGCAAAAAAAGACGCGCTAATCCGGAAACACGTCTGCCAGGCGAAAGCTGGCGTAAGCGTCACAGAGCACTAAAAACAATGCATAAAAAGTGCCTGATGGATTCTAGAACTGTCAGCTCCAGGGATGGCAGCTTAACTGCTGAGCTCCTGTGCCTGAACTGAATTTTTTTCCTGAAAATACTATTATTCCTGATAAAATGTCAACCCCTACCACTCCAGATGCTAAGCGGCAGAAAAGTGATGAGAAAGATATTTCTGGAGAGAGCAGAGAAGATAAACTCTTTGATATGCTGAGCAAGATGACATTGGACATTGGGGAGATAAAAGCAGCGTTTTTAAATTCTGAAGAAAAGTTTTCCACAGTTGCCAAAAGAGTGGATTCTGTTGAGGAGCATTTGAATGTGGTGGATGGAAAAACTTTAAAGCTGATGGACCAGATAAGAGAATTGAAGGTGGTTAATGAGAAAATTGCCTTGAAGCTCTCAGCGCAGGAGAATTTTTCACAGAGGAATAATCTTTGTTTTGTCGGTTTTCTAGAAAATGCAGAGAGGGGGAACTCCATTGACTTTCTGAATAAGAATTTGCCTAAATTACTGAATATTGATGTAGCAGTTTCACTGAAAATTGAGAGAGCTCATCAGTCCCTTGGCCCTAAACCAGCCTTGGGTGAGAGGCTGAGACATATTATTGTGAAATTCCTAAGATTCCCTGGGAAAGAGCTGGTGCTAAAGAAAGCCCGGGAGCTGAAGGACCTTGCCTGGGGAGGCAATAAAATAATGGTGTTTGCAGACCTAAGTGAAGATGTCATGGACAGGAGGAAAACCTTTATTGAAGCTAAGATTAAAGCCAGGGAGAAGAACCTAAAATACTGCATGGTTTATCCTGCTATTCTGAAGATAGTGGTGGAAGGACAACTGCATTCATTCAATGAGAGCAAACTGGCTGAGAATTTTCTGATTAATTTGGATTTGGATCCAATGGGAGGCACTTCGTCAGGTTTGGAGCCCAAAGAAAGACTGAGGAGGAAAAAGGGAAGACATGACACGCACTAGGCTGTGGTGTGAACAGATGCTCATAGGTTTTTCGTGTTTTTTTGGATTTGCTATTACTTCATATTGAAGAAAAATGGCCGCCACCGCCTGTATTCCGTTAACCTAGTACAACGGATTTCGAATGTTTCCATTTACTTTACTTTCTTGAAGGTAATTTGTGATTCACGATTGCCTGTGCTTTTCTTATTGTGTTATTGCAGAGTAAAGCACCCTGTTGTTTTGTTACATTACGTGCGTTACGTCCGACGTAACAGGGATTGGCCAAGCCTTTACCTCCTGTTTGTCATGCCCTCTCCGGTACCCGAACGCAACCTGATGGTATGGCGGGAGCGGATCTTAACCGCATGGCATGGCGGGAGCGGATCTGAACCGCATCACACTATACGCCTGTGCAGGCAAGGATCGCGTGCTTCAGCTGCTTTACCCCTGACTGATGTTTCCTGGTGGATTGTTTGGACCTTGGTCTTAACGCGGCTTCGCTCCTGCTTGTGATATGTTCTGTCCCTGTTGGCTCCTTTGGAATTTGGTAAGCTCGATGATGATACTGTATCCGGGGCTTTATTTTTGCTTGTTCCTGATTGATTACCCTAGGGATGGCTCCAGCTGAATACGGGTGTTTTACATTGGCCCTGACATCCCGTTGTCACTGCTACGAGCGGACTACCTCCTCCTGAATGGTATGTTTCCTCATGTGGTCAGTGCTGGGGGACATGCAGAGACAGGGGTATGGGGCTGTGGAGCATTGATCCAGCGTTAAGGCTGGTTGACTCGGTATGGACCGGGACTGACTTTTTTTGGGAACCGCAATCGTTTATAATTCCATGCAGTGTTTCTGCCACTTGACCTGCCGCACCACTGTGCCTTCTACTTCTGCAGTACAGCTTGGAAGAATCGGTTCTCCACCGTGTAGTGTGGTTACCAAGCAATTATTGATGCAGAGCGCTGGGCACATGCGACACTGGTCATACACATTCTTGTTAAAATCTCATTCAAGCCTTGATGGAGCTTTATGGTCACCCCCCATCGACCAATTTTTGATTAGTGTTTTTATTATCCGCAGTTGTCTTTGAATGTTCTTGGTTCATTATTCTATCAGGAACAAACTTGGAAACAGCTTTTATTTATGTGTTCACGCTCCATGCATGTTCCACTGCTGCGGTATCTTCTGCTGTGCTACCCCCATGCCGTGGTCTGGGATTCTGTAGCATAAGCTGTTTAAACGCAAACTTGGAAGTGTATTGTTGCTCTGCTCTGTAAAAGGGGGAAAGAAAATGTAACGTAGGACTGTCACTCCCTATGAGACTGGATATGAATATGTTGGACGGCATGGCATGTTGTGTGTTTATTGCAGTTAAGATGCCCTCAGAAGAAAAAGTCACCTGATCGTAGCTGATTTCTAGAGGACTTCTTATGACTTTCAATGGCTACGGAGTGATGTTGTAAACAAATCTTCAATGCTCCTTGGTTCATCTTCAGTGCTTTCATGGAGGTGTGCCTATGGATTGGTCTGTTGTTTTCCTTTAATTCCTTGAGCCTCTCTTCCACGTTTGTGTTCAGGAAGTGGAGGGGTGGGATAAATACAACTCTATTACCAGAGCCCGGGCACTGCAATGGTGGGACTATGGAATATGTGTAGAAAGTGGTGTGGTTTGTGTTGAATGCTTATGTTCTGAGGGTCCACTTGTGGGAATTGGCCTTTTCATCTTCTACGTTGGATGATGTTGATTATGGTGGGAACTTTGCTTGTTTGAATGCACTTGAATAGGTTTTTAGCTGCATATTGTTATGCTGTTGAGTCTATCTGCTTGAGTCAATATGGGTTATTTTCTTTTAAATATTGGGTATGTTTGCTTCTTGCAAGCTGTGTGAGGGTGGGAGTAGCTGGAGGGCAGGTATTGACGGTGGTTGGGGTACATAGGGGTGTGGTATTGGGACTTTTGCTGGCTGACATGTTGGTTGCATTGTCTGCTGGTCTCATTTTGCTTGTGGAGTTGGGAATATCTCCGCTGATTTTAGGGGGGTGGATTTGGGAGCTTATATTCAACGGGAGTTTGGCGTGTTAGCTGTTGCCTTTGTATGGGCTTTGTGTTTAGTGGTTAGGAGATTGTATTTATGTGGGACTGATGTTCTAGAGGGGTGGTGTTCAGATTAGGCTTTTCAAGCGTCTGTGTTTAATAAAGTTTGAAGGGTATTAGTGGGTTGGGTTGTGGGGTCACGATTGGTGTACAGTATTGGATTCTGGGGATGTTCTGAGAATGTGTTTTTACCTGGCCTGGATGTGGGGGTGGTGGTAAATAGGGAATTCACATGATCAAAATTGATATCAAGGGAGAATGTTATTGTAATTTATTTTTATATAAGGTTTGGGTTTGGAGTTTCGTTTCTGGTGGGTATGGTTCAGAAAGGTTTACTTGATGTATATACTTATGCTTATGTTAGGTCTGCTGTTTGTCAGACTGGCAATTTGGTACAATGCTTGTGCATTCTGTTTATTTGTTCGTTTATGTATTTTGTGTTGTTGTGTCTACATTTTCTTTTGTTTTTTTTCACTTTTTGGAACCCTGCCTTTGACCTTGATGGTTACTGCTTAGATTGTACTGGTCTGATTTGGGAGTTATGGTTGCGTTAACTTTTGTTTCATGGAATGTTAAAGGTATCGGGAATGTTGTGAAACGACGCAAGGTTCTAGCGAGATTGTGGAGAAGTGGTGCTGATGTGGTGTTCCTTCAAGAGACTCATCTTGATGAACATACTGAAAAATACTTGGCCAACTCCAAATATTCTAGAGTAGTCTCGAATTGTTATGATTCTAAATCTAGGGGGGTGAGTATCTTGTTTAGGAAAGGCCTGTCGTTTAAGATTGAAAAGACAGTTATGGATGGGGAAGGTAGAATCCTGTTACTTGATGTACTCCTTGATGGGAAAAAGATGACGTTTGGCTCAGGATATGCACCATGCATGCCTGCCATTTCTTTTCTCAATCAATTGGGCCTTTTGTTTGATGACATTGAGGGTGATTCATTGGTGTTTAAGCGGTGACTTTAATCCAGTGATGAATAGTAAGATGGATCGTAAATCGGAGTGTAAATATTATAATGAGAAGATTAGTGAGGAGCTCAGGGTGTTTGTATTTATATACAATCTTATTGATATATGGAGAGAGCTTCACCTGTTTATGACTCTTTCTCCAGAATTGATTATTTCTTTATTAGTGTAGCTTTGAGTAGTCACACAATCTCAACGAATATATTAGAAAGAAATATCTCTGATCATGCTCTATTGGACCTCCAGTTGATTTTGGACAATATGAGTCCTAAGACGAGAAGGTGGAAGATGCAAGCCGAAACGCTGAAGGATAAATTGGTTACGGAGGGCTTAGAGGCATTCATTGGAGATTACTTTGAGGATAATATAGGATCGGCCGGTATTAAGTCTGCTTGGGATTGTTTTAAGGCGGTCTTGAGGGGATAATTGATTAGTAGGTCCGCCCATGTGAAGAGTAAGAAGCAACATTTGATTAGTGATCTGGAGACAGAGATCAGAGATTTGCAGAGGGTTTGTGCTACTGATGGTTCGGGACGATCCAAGCTGAAATTGCTTAAGTTAGAAGCGGAATTGAGAACTCACATTCAAAATTTGGCAAGTAAAAGTCTGTTTTATTCGAAACAGAAGTTTTGGGAATCGGGTGATCGTAATGGTAAATTATTGGCGTATAAACTTAGGGAGATGGTGTCTGAACACTGTGTTTCTTCCATCCAAACAGATGGTGGTATTACCTTAAATAGGAATGGTGACATCTGTGGTTATTTCAAAGATTATTATGAATCACTGTATAGAGAAGACTGTGACCCGGCTGTTGATAGATTGGACACATTTTTTGAGAAGGTTTTGCTCTCCAGACTGACTCTGGAGAAGCGTACTTCTCTTGATGCTGCAATTGAGGTTGCTGAAGTTAGTTTGGCCATATCACAAATGAGAGATGGAAAATCACCGGGTCCCGATCGTATTGTCTCGGAATTTTATAAAAAATTTGAAGTTCAGTTGGCACCTGTTTTCTGTGAACTTTATAATGATTTTGTTGTGTCGAGAATGATGTGTGATTCCATGAAGGAGGCAATGATTGTGGTGATACCCAAACCTAATAAGGAACACACTAGATGTGGAAATTACAGGCCTATTTCGATGCTAAATGTGGACCTCAAAATTTTCACTAAAATTTGGGCCAATAGATTGGGATTATGTATGAAAGATCTGGTTGATGGGTCACAGGTGGGTTTCATTCCGGGGAGGTATGTTTATGACAACATTCGAACCGTGTTAAATGTGGTTGATGCCCGATTTGGGAAGGACACGAATGAAGTCATAGGTTTTTTTGATGCTGAAAAAGCCTTCAATAGGGTAAGCTGGAAGTTCCTGAAATTCACTTTACTAAAAATGGGTTTTGGCCCGATTTTCATGAAAATGATAGAATGTATTCATAATGATGTTAAGGCCCGGGTATTGGTTAATGGTGTGGTTTCGAATTTGTTTCAGTTGTTGAGGGGCACGAGGCAGGGTTGTCCGTTGTCACCTTTTTGTTTGATTTGGCGTTGGAACCTCTTGCTACTTATTTTAGACAATGTGAGATTATTAGAGGTGTTAATGGTGGGAGAGTTGAAGTGAAAGCCCTATCGTACGCTGATGATATGCTTCTTATGTTATCGAATCCAGAAGAGTGTGGGGATGTAATAAAATCAATGTGTCAAGAGGTGGGTGAATTGTCAGGGCATAAGGTGAACTGGGATAAAACTGAGGTTTTCCCCTTGTCTGGTCGGCGTGAGAGTTCAGTTTTGAGTTCATGGAATTGTAAATGGTCTCCAGGGGGGGTTAAGTATCTGGGAATTTATATTATTGGCGATTTAAAGAAATTACTGCAATGTAATCTGGATTTAGTAACTGCGCAAATGACACTATTGATTAGGAGATGGGAGAGGTTGACTTTGAATCTGTGGGCCAAGATCAATGCAATTAAAGTGGTTCTTTTGCCGAAAATCTTGTATGTTCTTCAATCCATCCCGTTGTTGTTGTATAAGAAACAGTTACTTAAGATTGAAAAACTTTTTTCCTCTTTCTTGTGGGGTTCTGGAAAAAGGCCTCTGGTTCTGAAATACATGCTAGTACAAAAAGTTGAGGATGGGAGATTTGGATTCCCTGACTTGGTAAAATATTACAAGTCATTTTTACATTTGTGCTCCTTTTGACATGAGATCCATATACAGTATGGATACATTGCCAATTAATAGATTAATAGATTGAAGTTGCGCCTGATTGTGGCTACTAGACAAGTGATTGGAGAGTGGTATCGAGACAATGGAATGAGTTATGGTTTCAGTAGGGATGCTTCTATATGGTATAATACTGCTTTGCAGATTGATAATAAATGTTTGAATTGGCTCAGTTGGATTAATAAGGGTATTTTGAAGTTGGCAGTGTGTTGGATGGGGATAGGTTGTTGAGTTTTGTGGAATTGATGAATAGGTACGGTTTGAGGCGAAGTGAACCGAATAGGTATTTGGCTTTTGAGAATATGATAAATAATAGATTGGTATTGGCTGATGGTTCTATTGGGAATAAACCGGGGATTAGTACTTTATTGGAAGGTCCGGAATATGGGGCACGTACTTATATGCAATTTATGCCTATTGATGAGAAGCTCCGGGGGGCATGGTCTAGATTCAGAAATATTTGGTCGGATGATGTTCTGGATGAAATTTCTGAGTTAGATTGGAAATACATTCTGAAGGTTAACTTGACTTTGAGTCCTGATGTGGGTTTACGTTTAATTCGACAAAAAATTATTGGAATGTTATATTGGACCCCTGTTAGGATGTTTAAATTGGGGCTCCGGCCAGATGATTTGTGTTGGGGTTGTAATAATGACAAGGATACATTATTGCATTTACTGTGGGACTGCCCGAGAGTGCTGGAGTTTTGGACGGCAGTGATTGATAGAATTGATTTGATTTTTGATGTGGTTTTGCGGAGGTCGGCAGTGAATATCATACTACTTTCCCGTAAGGATAGGGGTGGTCGGATTGCGAGGCATTCTTATTGGATTGATAGGGCCATAATGGTGGCTATCAAGTTAATACTCAGGGTTTGGAAATCGAGGAAGAAACCTAATGTTGATGAATGGCTGACGGAATGACATGTTTTGGCACAGCATGATAAGGTTTCATTTCATAATAAAGATAAGGATGAGGATTATTTGAAATTATGGGGTTCATTTATGGCTCTATATGATTGATGGGAAGGTGGACTTGTTTTGACGGTTATGGTAGTAGTAGTGAAAAGGGTGGAGTTCCCGCTTTTTTTTGGATATTTTTTTATTTTTTTATTTTTGTTTGTTTGTGCTGTCTTGTGTGGTTGTGGTTATTTTGTTGGTTATGTTTCACTACGGTTGGTTTCTATTTGATCTGAATTATTTATGATACTCTTGTCTTTTTGTAAATTTCGTTCTTTATGCTGATTGTGAAGCATTGTTACTTTTATTATTGTTGTTTATATGGAAAATAATAAAGTGTTGTTGGAAAAAATGAAAAAAAAAAGTGGCTGATGACCAGGTCTATGGCAGGTGTAGGTTTCCACCCCCATATTAGACCTGGTCACAGGAGTGGAGTGGGAAGGTTACCTTACATCGCCCACCCTGTGCGCCCAAGCACTGAGCCCCATGGAAAAGGTGCTCAATGTACTGCATTTTTTGGTCACAGTGTCATTTCAGTGGTCAACTGCCATTGTCGGGAGCATTTCACAGGCCACGCAGTCATGCTGCCTACACCAGGTGTTGGCAATCATGAGTGCATGCCCCTCAGTCTGTAGGCACATATACATGCCCAGAACACCCGCAGAAACGCAGGCCGTGGTCCAGGACTTTTACAGGGTGGTGCACGTCCCTAAAGTGCTTGGTGCCATCGATTACACCCATGTGGCCCTACGTCCAACTAGGGCAACAGAGCACATCTATCGAAATCACTGGAATTCCATCAACGTGCAGGTTGTATGTGATGCCAAGGGAATCATCACCTCTGTATATGCCAACTATCCGGGGTCCGCCATGATAGTTTCACATTCAGAATGTCACCCCAACAGCGGGCCCTGGAAGCTGGGAGACATGGCAACACATGGCTCATTGGTGAGTACAAATGGCCCTGTAAATGCATGCATGTCTCACACAGACAAAACCACACCACTGACAACCCATCTCACCTCTAGAGGGGACAGTGCCTACCCTCTGAGCACCTACATGATGATGCCAATACAGAACCCCACCACACCACCCCCGGTAAGATACATTGCAGCCCATATTGAAACTAGGGGCATAGTGGAGTGTACATTCGGAGTGCTAAAGTCACGCTTCCGCTCCCTTGACCACTCAGGTGGCGAGCTACTATATGCGCCACCAGTAGTGTGCAGGATCATTGTGGCAGCATGTGTCCTGCACAACATTGCAACACAGCGTGGCGTACCGGTGGACATGGTGGTACCCCCACATCCCCAACCACATGCATGCCGGCTGCGCATGGGAGGGGAAAGGGCACGTGGCAAGGCTGCCCGTACCCAGCTTGTGGCACAATTTTTCACCTAAAATCCAACCTGTGCGCATTACACACAGGCCTGGCACATTCCAGGTGACAATCGATGATGACAAAGGGACAATCATCTGTCCCGACCTTAACACCCTGAGAATGTGTCCTCAGAAGTGCTACATTCTGTGCATCCCTTAGTACTAACAGTATCTCAATCTGGTGTGCACAAAAGGAACACATGGAAGATGGAGTATGCCAGAAACGGCATGACAAAGTACACATCTAAATGCCAGTATGTCACCTAAACCCTTCCACACGTCATGTTACCTGCTTGACACACCATGCCATGGCATGCAATGTCTAAACAGAGAAATAAATGGCCAACTCATAACACTACTGTCACAAAGCGTGCAACGATCAACCTAAATAGTCCAGAAATAACTCACTCATCAATATAATCATGTACACTGGAACATCAATTGGCCAGTTGAACAAACTAGAAACACAGGACCCAAGAGTTCATCTGTCTGACCGTGACCATACCCATATGCTTTGTGCCTCAATGTGTCGTGACTTGCACATGCCACCCTTCTAAATTTCATCCTTCTAAATTCCTGTGGCACTGCTAACCAAAGGGGTGCAGGGAAGGGCATACAATATGAAGGCTAACAACAATGGAGACAGTCAAGGCAATACATGAAGATGGAACATGAACAAAGGATGCATCTCAATGTACGAACATAAAATGATGGCAACCATGCACTGGACAAACAATCATGAATCCCACTAGGGGTGTGTATACAGGTCGGACTTGAGACTGCCCACAGATAGAATGGAAGCCCAATGCTACTGTGTAAGTTACTTTCACACACTGCACTCCTATCAAGTCTCTATGGGACCAGCTGGAAACTACAGTGGATGCCCTTGGCTGCCGCACAAAGCAACACACTGTCACATAAATGCACAATAGATACAAAAACTAATAAAAGAATATAAAAAAAGCCCATAGTGGACGGGGGGGGGGGGGGAGGAGGTGCATGGTGCACGAGACCCACATGTTTGGACGTCAAAAAAGAACCCTCCATGGGTTAATGGGCCGCACGGGTATGATGGAGTGGGAAACCCATTGCTGCTGTTGCCACTCTCTGTTGCTGTATCAGAATGTGGTAGTGGAAAGGGAGGATAACCACGCATAACCCTGCTTTGGACCTCCATGGCAGTGGCCATGCAGGAGTGAGATGCTTGCATCTGCAACATGATGGCCCGGAGGTCTCCATGCAACACCTCACAGGATGCACGCAGTTCCTCCATGATGGTACTAGCCATCAGTTGAATCTGCTGTTCAAACTGTATACTGCTGGATGCCTCAAGTGCAGCCAGTGTAGTCCTGAGGGACCTATACTCTGACCTCAGGGCTTCCCTGTTGGCCTGACCCTCTGCAGCCAAGGATACACGCGGAGCCCTCAGTTCCGCCTGTCGGCTCCTGTTGCTGGCCACCATGTTCAGCCTGTGCGAGCGGCATGTGGACTGCCATGCCTGCTGCTGGTGCTCCGCCTGTCTTGCTGGGGGTATCATGGAAGCGACCACCCTATCCATGCCCTCAGCCAACATCTCATGTGAAGCAGCCTGTTGTTGTACAACAGCATACATGGACTGCTCCCACACAGTATCGCCATCTAACACATGGCCACCGCGTTGGCAGACCCCACGCATGCCTAGGCCATGGATAGCTGGCCCTTGATGTGATGACGCCGTCTGTGGCTGCAGGACTGCAACCATCCCTTGATCTGCTGCCCCAGGACCATGAGTCAATACTGTGGAGCATGACCCTGCAACTGTAAACACCACAGACGACATCCCAACACTGATTGGCCCTGTGAGGGGTCTTCCCCCTACAGACATTTGGGATGCAACAGCACTCACAGTCCATGCACTCACCTGCGACACCACAGTGGTATCCATATTTGATTCACACACAGAGCCTAAGGCTTCCTCTGAGGTGGACTCGGACTGAGTCTGGGACAGGATGGCCTGTAGCACCAGTGAAATTTCATGGGCTACCACACTACGTCCTCCACTGGTGGTTGGTCGTGGCACACTATCCTGTTCCTCCTCCCCCTCCTTTTCTGCATCCAGTGCCTCATCACCTGCACATGGACAGAAAGAAAATGAAGAGCCATGTAAATAGCATAGACCACACAAATAGGCATCACAATGTCGTCATATCAACCTGCCGTGTCACAAACTCCCGCACCTACGCAGTGTCATTGCAAATGAAGGCTAGCATGAAAGCAGCCATGGACCTGTGTGGAAGGGCTAAATACAACCTGTAGTGCATGGTGCATAGCACCTGCTGCACACATGAGCACCTGACTGGCATAGTTCATCCACCAACATCACAGATGCAAAAACACATATGCCACACACATAGCCATGCCTGATCTGTAATACTGCATTAGATGTGACTTGCTGACTACTGTCCCAGAGCCATGTACAATGGATGTGACCTGACATGTAAATCACAAGCTCAATTCACACAGGTGTCACACGGTGCAACGATGCAAGGGTGGTGGAATGGAGTGAAGTCAGACACACCCATCCCATGAGGCCAACTCACATTGACATCATGCGAGTGAATAGGCATGGTGAAGGTGAGACCTGGGGTTGGAAGTGGGAGTGGGCAGTGCAGTAAATGGGAATGGCATACCAAATAAATACAACTACATTATCATCAATGAAAATGCGGTCTGCTGGTGGAAGTTTATGTGCAGACATCAGCTGTCAATTGCTGCTAGAGCAGAGGTCTCCAACCTTTTTATTGGCTAGAGCTACTTGTAGTTAATGGCCAATAGGCGGCAGCTACTAGGGTGGTGATATCCATGAGTATGAGGATTTCGACCAAGCTGTTTTTGGACAGTTTATTTGCTCTTCATATAAAAAAGGAATACTGTATGTATTTACTGTAATATTAATATATCAATAACTTCAAAAACATGTTTATTTTATTATTTTTTATTAGATGCTGTTTACTAAAAATTGTTAAGCATATCAGAAGTAGGAATCTAATCGGGACATTCAATGTGAAGGCTTAACCTGAATGCTATCCACCAGTGCTCAGTAATCTGGTTTGATTTCTCAGGAAGTTCATCTGAAAAAGGCCGATTCACAGAGACAGGCAATCACACTGGCTGATAGTGTAGATACCTTTTTAGCCAAAGTGATTGTACACCCGACATGGCAGACATACATTCAGGACAGTTTTTAAACTTGCTTACAACAGACTCATCCATGGGAATCACTTTGCCCTTCACAACTGCACCATCTGTAAAAGAGCATTTGTTTTTCATCAAATGATGAGCACCTTTTGAAGGACGGCTCTGTAACAGCATTTGGATTGCAGTATTTAGTTTACCCACTTTTTAGAACTGCAGACAAATTCCTCTTGGGAAATTATTTTCATAATTTGTGTGTATTACTGCAAAATTCCTATCAATATTACTATTTTAATCCAAATTGGGCAACGTAGATTAAATATGCACATTTTCTTTTTACACCGGAACAAAACAGTATTATAGTGGGGACTTGTAGCGTGCACACATGAGACAACATATGAGTCTTAAACATTTTGGGAAAAGAGTATGGTTGTAACAAGGGGTGACTTACTCAGAATGGATGGCGACATGCCATCCTGCTCCCTTTTATGAAGGAGGCAGTACCCAAGTGAACAGCTCACAGGATCGCTGACTCTCCCTGCAGGAATCATGTTATTCTGGTGCATGACCAATGGGCCATGCTTGGCTTGCATGTGCAACTCTTCGACATATTGGAATTGCTCATGTATTAGATAATTACTTGTAAATGATATGTTTTGCTGAATTTTGTGAAAAAAAAACAGTGCTCATAAATTGCACCATTTCAGCCCAAGTATTGAAAGGCTTGAAATCCCTTGCCAGAATTTGAACACGTGTACAGGTTTCCAATAGATCTCTATAGATCTCTGACTTTCCGCACATAGCCAAAGGGGATCAGCCCTGTAAATTGTTCTCCCATCCCATGTCTCTTCTCTATGTTCTCTCCCTGTATTCACCACCCTATTTTGTACAGTGCTCTGTTACTTAGTAACTAGTTTTAAGGTATATTAATCCCATGCATATCGAAATATATATATGCCAACCACTGCTCACATTTCCCACTTAATTCCAACTATCGTTTCGTAAAACATATCACATTATGTGCTTTTAAGCACTGGTATTGATAGACATGTCACTTTACATTCCTGTTTAGTTTTTTAAATGTAAGTGGACAAGCACCAGAATGCAGTGCAGCTAGTAGTTTTCCATGTTTCCTTAAATGTAAAATTGCAGTGATCGCTTGAATTCCTGTTTTGGGACATCCATAGAGGTGGGCTCCTCCATATCACGCCATGTTCCATCCTAAACTCTAATACAGTTTGGGTGCTAGAGCTTTAAAACCAGGAACTCAATATAAAAAATAATTCTGTTTTACCATAAACACGCAAAGCGAGATGTACTTTTTTTCTTGCAAGCTGGGACTCACACAGATTGTTATTTTTCTATGCACACCCGCACGCTGAGAAAACAATTACAGCTGTATCTTTATTTCCCCGATTCTGATTGAAAGTCTACAATTAACAGCATGCAAGGTAATGCTAGCTGAAATAAATCTAAAGAAACACAGTGAGACTGAAGCAATCACAGCCCCAGCTTTGTTTTACACAGCATGCAGATTTATGCACCCAGGCCCTTTCTAATCCGCCATCATTTGCACCTCTTAGTGAAAATGGCCACAACACACATTTGTCATTTACTTTTGTTATTGATAGTTAACCCCATGTTGGGACACTGCCCAAGCCCTTCAAGCGCAGATGCAGCCCCTCCGCTCACTGTGCACACAGCCTTTGACTGTTTACTTTACAGGAAGAGGAGTGGGAGGGGACGGGGGAAAAGTCTCAGGGACTTCAGTCACCAAAATAAACACACAGTGCTCATTTTGGGGTCTGATCAAAGAGCTACTGGGAAGCCTCAGGTGAGCTACCAGTAGCTCACGATCTACTGGTTGGAGACCACTGTGCTAGAGGGTTGTTGGGATACAGTTAACAGCCACCGAGTGTGGAGTATGGCAGGGAGGCAGTTCATGGGTACAACTGGTGGCTCAGAGGCCCGTGTCGGAGATCATAGTGTGGGCAGGTGACTAGTGAATTCTCTGAGTCATCCAGGAGTCCAGCAGGGGAAAGGAGGTAGAGAAAGCAGAACACATGAGGAAGGATCATAAGAGCCCCCAGACCCAGAGAAGGTTCACCTCCAGTGCCATTGAGGCAGGGAGGCTGTAGCAGAGGGAAGACCCAGCCGAAGATAGGCATTAACCACCAACTAATTGCTCTTAGAAGTAACTAACCCTGAGGGAGTAGGAAAGGGATGATCAAATACCATGAGAAGGAAGCAAATTGGGAAGATGGAGTTGAAGGAACTGCAGCATCAGGAGCCATAAGGCCCTGTGGATAATGCAGAGCTATTGACAATGAACAGTCGTAGCCACTGTGAGCCAGTGCCATCATCACAGTCCTAGGGACACACAATACCTGGCACCAAGACAAAAGGACACTCACCACTGTCCAGGTCAGGATGAGTTGCAGATGGAAGAGGGTAGAGGCACAGAAACTGGGTATAGGCCGTTGCAGTACCCCCATCATAAGTATGACCAGTCCTCTGGAGACACTGAGCTACTGGGGGAATCAGAGGAAATGAGGAATCCCCTTGAGGAGGTGCATCTTGCAGGGTGACCCGTCAGAGATGTGCAGAGAGAAGGCCAGTGTGGAGTGCAAGATTGTCACAGGCTATCCGCCACCACAGGTTGGAGCAGGAAGAGGGCCAAGAGAGCATGGACAGAGGGACATGGAAGGAGTGTGCAGGTGTGGTGATGGGGTTCATCACGGTGTGCAGCACATTGTGCGTATGCAGTCTGCAGGTCAACAAGCACGTGTAAAATGACAGGTATATGCTTTTCCCTACCTCTATTCCTATCACAGCCCATGCTGGGGGCAGGGGGCTTGGACACTTCCCTGTGGGTGTAGGGAAGGCTCTGAAGGTAGGGGTGATAAGAATCCCCTCACCTGGTCAGTGGAGTCTTCCCAATATTGGACAATTCTATTAATTCAAGCATAACTTGTGTGCCGTAGTTTATGTTTGAAGTAGGGTTAATTATTGTTATAGGTAACAAATAAACTAGTATGCTCTAATAGGAGGTACAGGTGGAAAAGGGAATAGGTACGCTCATATTTGAGGTACAATGGTAAGTGTAAAATAAATTATTGAATGATGTTTAGCATGGACAATTAAGGTCATAGGATAACGACCAAATGTAAAAGTGCATGGACAATTGAGGTCAATGGAAAAAGAAAAGGCACTAAAAGGAAAAGGTTAATGTTAAAAAGTGAATGTTATTTAGTGATATCCTTGGTTGGATAATTGAAAATGGACAGACAAAATAATCCATAAAAATACTATGCATTCCTCTTTCTGTGATAGAAAATAGTTATATGTGGAAACCCTCAATTTTGCGCCAATCTATGATTTTTTTCTTGAATTATATGTGTTCCTGTTTTCACATAAATACCTTATTTTGGATATTGAAATAAAATCATATATGTTTTTTCTAAATGGATGTTGCCTATTTCGCAGACACAAAACGAAGTATAGAATAATTGCCTTAAATACAACATTGGATGATTGGTTAATGGTAAGGGTAAACCACCTTGAAACTGGTCGAAAGAAGTAACAATGAAAAAAAATATTTCTCCCTGATTCTTTTTTTACTACACATATGTTCTAACCCAATTTGCAAGGAGAGTAAGGCTGCTCTTAGATTTGATACAATATATAGTTAAGCTACATAAGCGCTCATTTGCATGCACAGGTTACACCAGCATGAATTAGCATGAGACTTCAGCATGCCATAATTGTCAGCTATTGTTTTTTTGTGTGCGATGCAGTGATGTTATGCATGAAAAAAAAAAAATTGCATGGTTGTAGCACATGGTCATTATGTGAGTAAATTAAGTGCATGCTAAAGATTGACCCAAAACACAACAACTCCCAGATGAGGTTCAAGGGTTTATGTTTTTAATTCAGTAAAGGACCTAAAGGCTGTCCCTCTCCCTAATCTAATGTCACATCCCGCCTCCCTGGCTGGTCGTTGTGGCGCCACTGACGGCGTTTGGCCATGGTTCATTACAGCCCCACCTAAGATGATGGCACAAGCACATGGTGCCATTTCAGTCTTTCCACTCAATCTCCTTGTTCAGGCTCCAGCCCGCAACAGAAGATTGCCATGTATCGTGTACGCTCATACCTAGATTTGGTTCTATTACCCCAGAATTCAAGAGTTAATCTCCCTTTTTCTCTTTCTTCTTTTGCTATACTCTGAAGCTTCCCCCGGCCCCTCCTCGCAAGGTCGCTGCACAGCATTTCTCTTTGGGTACCCAGAAGTCGTTTGCAGAGCGGTACGCAACGTTCTTTTCCCTTTTGTCCTAACCCCTCAGTTCTGAGCAACTCTATCACTTACCTACGAATTTTCCATTGTTCGTGTCTCCGGTATTGGTAGTCACATATTCACTGGTCCGGAGTTTCCGGTACATGCTGGAAGACCGCCAGGGTAGTATTCCACTCACCTCTTTACACTGTTGGGGGGTCCCCTCTTTTCTGATCCTTTCTGCTTTTTCCCTCAGAGCATTCCTGGACATACTAGAATCACAGGCTACACCCTGTGGCTCAGATTCTCCAAACACATGCCAAGCAGCTAATCAGTACAGCGTAAAAGGGTAATCAGACCTTCTTTCAGGCTTACCCCTCTCCAATCAGGCTTGTACTAATTGTGCCCTTCTTGTTACAGGGGTGCCTTTCATCTCCAGTAGAAGTTCCACCTGGAAGGGATCCCCTGCACAGACCATTCCAGCATCCAGATTCCAGAAAAGGTTTTCTTCTCATAGAGAGTTTCCCTGGAAGCCCTGCTCCTCCAGTCAGGTTTCACTGGGAGGTGGAGGGTGACCAGGTGGACTTTCATGTCGCCCGAATTGCTGCATGTGTTCCAGGTTGGTGCTACTTTTTTATACGTTGTGCATGCTAGACGTGGCCAGTCGTTACAGATAGCAACGCCCGTCTACCACGATGGAACAGGTACAACAATTGGTCCATGCCAGACAGTCTTTGACTACTGAGGTCCAACAGCTGAAACAAGAGAATGCCTCGTTGGGTCAACAAATTGGTCGTTCCTCATAGTGTTCGGAGCTCCCTCCTGGTCCTTTACTGGGCGGTCGGTTCAATGGCAATCCCCACAAGATTAAAGAATTATTAGAAGCATGTACAGTGCAATTTGCATTTAAACCTGCCTTCTTCCCTACTAAATGGGATACGGTCGGGCATCTTATTTCTAACCTCTCTGGCGCTGCCCTGGCGTGGACAACTCCTCTCGTCACTAACAACAATCCCATCTTGGATTCATATCCCGCTTTTTGCAATAGCCTAAAATCAATGTTTTGCAGACAAGAAATCACTGTTTCCTCCCAGGAACATCTTCTTGACTACAAACAAGGCAGTCAGGATCTTCTCACGTTTATCACTTGGTTTAACCAGCTCGCTGCAGATACAGCGTATCCTGACGATGCGCTGATCACGATTTTCTGCAGAGGGTTAACAGAGGAATTAAAAGCTGAAGTCTCTCAAGTCCCTCGCCCACATAACCTGGCTGAATTAATCGCTCTAACCATGCAATTAGATTACTGATTGCAAGAAAGAAATAGAGAAAAGAGAAGACGCCGTTCCCCCGTTCTCTTCCTGAGTTTGCCTCTTCGCCGGCCAAACCACTGAAAGTGAGCTGTCCCCCAAAATACAATACAAACTCCCCAATGAGAGTCAGTAATGGACACACCCCGGGAGGAAATGAGACCAAGACCAAGTGTGGGGGAAGTTAAGAGATAAAGTTTATCTAAGTCAATTAGGGCATGCAGAGGACTCTGCACACTCCGAGAGCGCTCTGCCAAACAATACACTGTCAAAATATTTTAAAGGGTTACAACGTCATTGATGATGAAATACAAACAGTACAAAAGTTACAATTCGATTGGTGGGGCAGTAGGCCCAGTATAGATGTTTAAGGGCCAGCTCCATGTGATTGGATGGTGGCTTGGCAGGAAGTCGGACATCACATGCATCAGCTGGGCTAGTCGGTGCGAGGTGAAGGTCATGTTGCCTCTGGATGAGGCAGCTGGGGCTAACTCTCTAATCTACACATTACTTCAAAGTATGCAATAAATGATTAACAGTTACATCTTGGCATTTAGGGAGAAAACCATATATTTCACATGTACACTTTTATTAGTTCACTGCAAATCATTGACCAGGTGAAAGGTGTGGGGGTCGGTTCTTTCACGGGGGCATGGGAGTACGGACTCAGTGGAAAGATGAAAGGATACATTTGTAACATCGAGACATCCGTGGGACATGAATTTAGGCAGCACAGGCGCAGGAGGGGAAAAAGGTGGGGGTCATCAGTGCTCGTTTTGCGTGGCGCTGCAGCCGGGAGAGGAGGCCTGGACAAGACAATGGAATTGGAAATACACATAATGGGTCTTGAGTGAATTTCGCAAGTGGCATTTCTACATATAAAAGTACAACTCCAGCTTGAACCAAACCCCTCACAGGTCATAAGTGGCATTTCTACATATGACCTGTGAGGGGTTTGGTTCAAGCTGGAGTTGTACTTTTATATGCATTACATTACACGACCCTGGCAATGTCCACTTCATAGCAAGATACATTTTTGGTTGTTACCGCCCTTAGGGCCACGTTATTTACACCATGTCACATGGTTCTTCTAACATCATACCTATGCATGTATGATGTTGACAGCAATTGACCTGAACCGTGGGGCAGGGTCACCTGGGCCCAAATATCTTATCTACTACAATCAGTCAATTAACATATTTATCAAGCGTTCCTTTAGACCTCGTGAAGGCTGCTTTGTTATATTTTAGTACAAGTAAAGATATATGGCCACACGCAGGATTAGTGATAGCGGTGAATCTGAGTGGCACACAGTTGTGGGGCAGGCATCTGTTACATCAAATAAGAAGTGAGGATAGAGGTTGTGTGAGTAGTATGCCCTATGAGTGGGGTCTGTGAGTACAGAGGCAGGTTTGTGGAGACCAATGGGTTTTTTCCAAGACCAGGTCCTGGCCCGGTCATTCACAGGGCAGTGGTGTAAGGAGGAAGGTGAGAGATACAGTGTTTTGTTTGTAGTCTTTCGCGCCCAGGTTTCGGTGAGAACAGGACAGTTTCAGAGACACCGGAGGGGAGGTGAAGGGGGGAGTAGTTGGCTAACAGTGCGTGGACCCAGGGGAGAGGTGCAGGCCTGCAGCCTGGCATTTCTGTGAGGCCTACTAGAGCTGATACAAAATGGAGTCGGTGTGCGTACAAAATGGAGTCAGTAATAAACCCTCTTGTGGGTGTTGCACCTGTATGTGTCATCCCAAGGCTGTCCGGCACCTTTGGCAAGAGGCGCATGCTCAGCCGTGGAACGAGCATAGTGTGCGTACGGGGACGGGAATGGAGGGTATGGGGCCTGAACGACCTTTCCTCCCATACATTCCCACCTTTTGTTACTTAAGTAACGAATATTGTAATTCTCCTAAAGTTTTACGTCCATTCTCTTCCTCTATGGCTTCATCCCATGCGGGTGTTCCCTTTCGTGGCATCCTGTCCCTGCACACTGCCCTCAGTCTTTCTCCTGCCCGGGCATACTCATCAGGGGTACAGAGCATATATATGCAACCCCCATCCCCTTCCGGGTCCACCCAACCGTCATCATACCATTGTAATTCATGGGGCTCCTTGATTGTGGTGTGATACAGTGTGTCTACAATATACCCGGTGTTATATATAGCTGTCATTCTATATTTTGGCTTTGAGTCATCCCCTGTTTGTGCTTGCGCCTCATGTGTTATCTGTACCACTCCTTTTGCACGGCCCATCGTCACCATCATCATTGCACTGTTAAGTACCGCATTTGCACAGCACCTAAGACCTAATTGGCACACACCAAAAATTCAAAGAAAAAAAATGATGGTGGGTATCAATAGCTTGACAGTCATTCCGAGCCAGGACGGAACCCATGAAAACAGATTGTCGAACCATGTGCTGGGCTGCAATCCTCCTTCTCCTTTCATTCGCTCACCAAGGTTGTGCACAGCTGCTATTACTTGAGTTAGTGTTCCATTGTCTGCGTCTGCAGCAGGTTTAAATGTACAACAGGCGCTCCCGATTTTTCAGCAAACACCACCGTCCATTGCTGTTAACAGGTCTAGGACATACTTGTTCTGCATTGTCATCAGCCGTAGGGCCAGTAGCTCTGCCTTTATCACATTGAACCCCTCTTCTGTGTCATTGGCCAGCAGGATCAGCTCCCAGCGAGTGATCTACAGTCATTTTGCATTCGCTTGCACCTGGATGCTTGGGACGAGGGATGCGAAAAACGTTTCAGCAGATGTAAAAAGTTTGAACCAATCAGGTACTTGTGCCAAGAGTTCAGAAGATGCTTTGGAGATGTAATTTGACGACCTTCTTTTTTGTGACACTGTGCTTTGCAGCTGTTCTTTGGAGAGGGCGTAGGTGGGGGTTTCTTCAATTGTTGGCCGTGGCTCAGGATACTTGGTTGCCAGCAACCCCCACCCCCGTTGGATGTGGCTCTCCGGTATCACCATCAGGGCGGAATGCAGCGCTGCCAGAGTGCATGTGCCCTTCCAAGACTGTGGAAGGTGCAAGTACGCCTGTTTGCCACAGACCCAGTAAGTGTCCATTAGCGCGGCTGTGCCCTTTTTCATGTCTGGGATCATGAGCGTTTTATTACAGTTCTTGTTTGTGCCCATGTCTGTTCTTCCTTCTCCATAGAAGCACAACTCGTATGGGATTTCTCGCTGTAGCTTGAATGGCTTTTCTAGAGCTGTGACCCATGTCAGTTTTGTAATATGCTGTGACCATATCGGGGCGCATGTGTTCTGGATCCACTGCAGTTTTTATCTGAGAGTCCTCGCAGTGCTTCGGCTTTGCATGTTATTTGCTCTTCTTGCCTATTGTCCAAAAATAATGTTCCTTTTATCACGAGGAAAGGCTCCTTCAGACAAACCACTCCTTTTGGTTTGTGGTAGCACGTCTTCTCATTCTGCAGCATTTGAAATGAAACAGTGTGTGTTTGAAAAGTATTTTTAATTCTGCAAAGTGCAAGATGTAGAGACACTGGGCCTCTGCAACAGGTGACTCTTGTAACAACAGAACTTTAGGGATTCCTGAGGCGTGGGGTATCAATGAGCATACATAATAGCTCTCATTTGTGGTACGTTTGGCTGTTGTGCTCATATCTGCGTACCATTTGTTGGACTGGTGTGGGTGCTGTGGGTCTTCTATTGTGTTTAACCCCAACCCATGATACTCGTCATACTTTCCCCTCCTTGCCCCCCTTTTTTCTTCTCCTATTTCCTCCTTCATTGGTGGATGTCTTCCTTTGTTCCTCATATTGGATTGGTTCTATCCCACCCAGCCTTTCCATTTCCCCGTTACTTATTATAATGTTATCTCCCGCAAAGGTGTCATGTGCATTCTTTGTACTCAAAATATTCGAAGTAGATTTTGTGGGTGCACAGAGTTCTTCATTGGGCCACTGGAATGCAAAGGGATCTGGGTCGTTCATTTCATAGATGTCGAAGTCAGGTTCACTGTAAGTATGCATGGGACTGTTAAGTACCAGAGTAGGGGCAGTGTAATTTTCATTGTGCGTAAGTCCTGTGGGCCCAGATTAGTTTGAATCAGTCCCATATCAAGTGAGACCCCTGTTTAACAAGTTCTACTCCTTTTCCCCCTCCTGTATATCTATTGATATATTGCCCAATACACCACAAGGCCAAACATCATATAAAATAAAATAATTGCAAAACAAAACAGTCCACATTCGTAAGAATACACTCTCATATTATTTTCTCGGTTCCTATTTCTATCTATACTACTGTTATTGACATTGGGGGCCCCCATCGTTGCCATGGAAAATCCTACAGAGTGAAATATAAAAGGGGGTTAAGTACACATTCATATAAATATTCCTTTCCGCGTTCTACCTTTATTCATCACTCGTTATTTTCCATTATACTTTTTACACATCTTACTTCTATTACAGCTGTAAAACACAAATAAAACTATACATTTCTATTGTCATTCACCAAAAATACTGAGTGATAGAAGGAGAGAGAGAGAGAGGGGGAGAGAGAGAGATAAAAAAACCTTTAATTACACATCTTTACATTTTCCACTTCATTTCTCATGATTACATTATTTATAACGTTGCTCATTTTACTCGTATTTACATATGGTCTTTGAACTCATTTAATAGTACTTCTTTTTTATTCCTGTGTGCCTTTCTTCTTTTATGTTTGTTTTGTTTTATCTGAGTTGCTGTGCTCCTGTTCTGGTGTCACACTATCATAGGCTTTGCGCACATCGGACAAATGGATCCAGTATTTTAGGCCCTTCACCTTCACCGCAGTGGGGGTGCAGTATACCACTTCATATGGGCCATGGAACATGGGTGCATTCCACCCTAGCACAAAGCTACGTACATATATCATCTTCCCTGGCATCAATCAGCAGTTTGGGCTGTCTGTGGCCAGGGTCATTGTGTCACTCTCATTTTCTTGTGTGAAGGGGCTACTAACTGTTTTGCTATCATTCTTGCTGCATTTATCTGTTTTCTCAAATAGTCCTGAAATTCTTCCCCCACCACTGTTGCACTTCTGTGTGCATCTGACTGTCTTCTCAGGGGAGATACCGCTGTGTTCATATGTCTGCCTGCCACTATTTCATGCGGGGACAAGTGGTGGTCCTTGCTTGGCTGGTTCCTTAATTCAAATAGTGCCAACGGCAAGCAGTACACCAAGTTCTTCTTTAGGGTGTGGCATAATTTAGACAGTCTGCTCTTTAAGAGGCCATTGATTTCTTGTATGACGCTGTTGGCTTGCAGGTGATAAATCAAACACAATTTGTGGGTGATGCCCAGCATTGTTGTTACCGCTTTGAAAAGATCGTTGATGAAATGTGTTCCGTTGTCAGAGCGTATAACGTTGCATATCCCCCAGCGGGGGAACATTTCTCACTAGAAATGTTGCCACGCATTTTGCATCTGGGTGTGCGCAGGGACCTGCTTCCACCCAGTGTGAAAACAGGCAGACCTCCACTATCAAGTATTGTGCTCCATTGCACCTTTCTCTCATGTCTGCATGGTCAATGTGCAGTTCACGGAATGGCCCAATGGAACGGGGTAGTGTTTCTCTCAGTTTTCTTGAGGTAATTCCTGAATTGTATGTTTGGCATGTTGTACACTCTATTACCATTTTGGACACATGGTCGAGCAATCCTGGCACGAACCAATTTTCTTGCATCTCTGCAGCTATGTGTTGCTTTGCATTGTGGGCTGGGAAGTGGAGCTGTTGAAATGCTTATTTCTAGGAGCGTTACTGGCATCACTACTTTACCTGTGTTATTCTGTCTCCATAAGAGGTCTGTGGATGACTCGCTACATCTCCTTTTCCCCCCATAACTCCTTCTCCTCGGGTGGTGCTTCTTGCTGTAGCTCAATTATTTGGGATATTGGCATTGATGTATATCCCTCACCTTGCTCTTCTTCCATGTGCTTTTGTAATTCAAATTCACTAGACATTTTTTTTTTGAGATAGGCCACCTCTGCTACGTTCCCTTGCGAGATGATGTCACTATTGTTCGTGTGGGCTTGGCACTTAACCAGTGCTACCACTGTAGGTTCTTTTAGGGCCTCAGTCAATTACATCAGTAGTTCAGCATGTTGTACAGGGGACCAGTCTGCTCTCCTAAATCCTCTCCTCCCCCACCGTGCTAGCCCTCTCATGTACTGTGGTTGTCATGTACGCCGGGTCGTGTATATTGTTACTGCGCACCCCTGGGCTGTATGTAGAGCTTCAATTGGGGCAGCCAACTTTGCTGCTTGTGCTGAGAAATGTGGAGGAAGTCTTTTTTGTACAATCACCTCGTATTCCCCCTCGTCTAGTCGCACCACTGCTGCCCCTACATGCTTTTCGCCTGTTTCACAGTTTATTGATGCTGACCCATCTACAAAGTATACCTCTCCTACTGAGAGAGCATTTTCACATGCTGTGGGTGTGTCTTCATCGTCCCCCTTGTATGTTGCACTATCATGATTCTGCATGTCTTCCACTGTGCAGGCTTCTGTGAGAAATGTAGCTGCCTTTACTGTCTTCCATCGTACTATGTGTATGTTTGCGCTGGACAAAATTATTTCATATGCAGTAGCTCTCTGGGTTGTTAGTGTACTTTTTGATCTCTCAAGTATTGCAAACAATGAGTGTTTCATGAACAGGGTCACTGAGCACCCCATCACAAATGTGGCACTTCTTTCAATGGCAAACGCTGCGGCTGTGAGAGCTTGTTTGCAGGCAAAGTGTCCTTGCAGAGCTGCATCAAGGATGCTGCTGTAATATGCCAGTGGTTTGTGGCCTAGCCATGTTTTTTGCGTTAGCACTGCAGTCATTAACGTTCCATTGCAGCGTGAAAACAAGTAGAATTTGCAATCATATTCTGCGGTTGCTAAAACAGGTGCTGTGGAAATCAGTTCTTTTAGCATTTTGAAGGCAGTGTCCATTTCTTGTGTCCATATTAAAACTGCATTTTCTCTCTGTGCCTCCTTGAGTGCATGGAGTAAGGGTTTCATGCACTATGCATAGTCTAGTATCCAGGCGTGGCAATAATTGCACATGCCGAGGAATTTTTGCATTTCCTTCACTGTTTTGGGTTCATTTACCGCCCATACTGCTGCTGCCCTGTCGGATATTATCTGTTTACCATCTTTCGATATCAGTTGACCCAGATATAGTACTTCCATTAGACAATACTGCAATTTCTGCTTGTCGACCTTGTATCCCTTGTGTGCTAACAAAGTGAGTAGTGCTATCAAGTCCTTTCTGCATGCTTCCTCATTCTCACCACAAACCAACAAGTCATCCACATACTGAATAATGGTGCTCTCAGTATCAAAATTCCCAAGATCCTCATGTAGTATCCTGTTAAAAATGCTTGGGCATTCACAATATCCCTGGGGCAGCCTGCAATGTTTGTACCTTTTCCCGCCCAGGGTAAATGCTGTCAGGTATTGTAATTCGGGGTCCGATGGTAATGAGAAAAAGGCATTTTTCAAATCCACCACTGTGAAGTGCGTTGCTGTTTTTGGAATGCTGCACAAAATTGACGCAGGATTTTGGACAAGTGGGAACTTCTTTTGTATGACGTCATTGAGAGGGCGTAGGTCCTGTATCATCCTCCACACCCCTCCCTTTCCCTTTTTAATCGGGTAAATACAAGTATTATTGCTAGGAGAATTTGATGGTACAATGATCCCCAGCTGCAATAGTGCGTGTATTGTCTGTTTTATTCCCTCTTCTGCTTCTCTTGAAAGGGGGTATTGTTTCACCCGGTGCAGCAATGCTCCGGGTTTGAGTTTTATTTTTACAGGGGACATTTCTCGCAACAACCCTACATCATGGGGGCCTGTAGTCCACAATATTGGTGGCAGTTGGTGCATGTCTTCACTAAAATACCCTGGCGGTGCGCTGATTATGGCCATGAGGGGGATAGGTACCTTTCTGTGTTGGATCATTATCTCACAGGGGATTGCTATTTCCATGATTTTTCCCCATCAGTATCAGCATCTGTGAACAGTTTTTCATCGGAAACATATCATAATGCTATATCGGCATTTATACACAACACTGTTCGCCACTCAAATCCATGCATATCCATGCCAATCACTGTGATTTTTTGAGTCGACAACTGCACTCCATGTAAGTCGATAGACATTACTGATCCTGCTACTATTTCTGGGGGTGCTACGGGATGGAACACAAATTCGGATGGCACTCGCAACTCGTGGCGGGTGTGTTCGGGCACAACACATGCCAAAACGTTTAGTCCCTGTATGAACATATCTGGATCAACTGGCATCCCACGCACTTGTTTTGCCGTGGCCTGTGTGTGTATTGTTAACATGGAGCGCATGGCACATATTCCTGGTGTTGAGCACACTATTCCTCTCTCTGAAAACACTATGGTCATGTTCAACTTGCTAAGGAGGTCCCTCCCTAATAAGTTTATTGGCAAGTCTTCATAGTACAATTGATTTTTCCACTTCCGAATCCACCATAAAAATGAATTGTTTGTTCCCTATCTCCACCCCCACCAGTGGTTCTTCGGCTGCATTGAGGGTTGTTGATAGTACTGGACACGCAAGTGCTCTCTGTGGGAAGTCTTATGCTGAGTATCTTGTGTTCTCACCATTGTCGAAAACATTACCTCCTGCCATTGCTGTTCCTCTGAAAGGTGCTGGTGCACCGTTTGCTGTAGTGGCAAAGGGATTTCTGCGTGCCGGGGCCATGTGTTCCTGCGATTGTGGGTGCTGTTGTACGTTTTGTAGGTGTGCCCTGTGTTTGTTTGTGTACCTTGGATTGGATTGCTCTTCTCCCCTGAAACCACCCATAGGCAATCCTTACGGGCTGCCTGGGTGGGGGTGGCCATATTGTTGTTGATATTGATAGGGGCCCATGTGACGGCTTCGACACTCTCCCGAAAAATGTCCCCACCTCCTGCAGTTCCAGCATGTCAATTGTCCTCCTCCCCTCGGGCCCTGTCCTCCATACCCGTACCCACACGCTCTAGACCCCCAGTACCCACCTCGTCCTCATCTCCCGGTTCTCCCTTGCCATTGGGCTCCTCCATATTGTTCTTCGCCAGCCCATTGCTCCTGTCCATTTCCTGCCCAGTTTGTGGCCATCCTTGCCTGTATAGCTGTCGGCCCTTCCTCCTCCTCCCTTTCTCTCTCTGTGGAGAGGGCGGCTACTGCTGCTGTGACCTTCACTAGTTTTGTCTGTACTAATTTAACCTCATCTTCCATCCTCCTTTGGGCTACCTCCTTTTCTCTTTCTTTCATTCTTTTACAATAGTGCACTATAATGCTCTCCCTATATCTTAGAATATAGATCCCTACCTGCTCAGTTATGTATCTCATGGGCGTGAATGAAACTGCCCGGCAGAGGAGATTAAGAGTACTTACCCTCTTATCTTGCGGAAATAAGATACAAATTGTTCTCTTAAACTTCTCCCACAGTCTGTCTGAACCAGGATAAGAGGTGTGAACTGGTAGGACACTTGGTATACGAGACCCCACGGGAACCTCCGTCTTAGCCGAACCCTGTGTTAAATATGGAAGATTCTTTACTTCCACAAACTTGTAATGACTTCTAAATGTGTATGCTTGCAATTTTAACTTCTTCAACCAAAATGGTAACTGAAGCGCTGTGCACACCAGGCTGTTTACAAATGTATGACAATTCCATGTGCTTTAGATTAATAGTTGTTGTCAAACAAGATCTTACAGAACCCTGGAGCAAGACTGGTGTCAATCTAAACAGGATGAATTTACTAAAACAATTCTTTACAATAAAAATGCAATTAAAGCACATCACTTGCTTCTGGAAAAGTCTCTGGTAGCAGTGGCTGTACTCAAGTCAGCACAAGACGTGCCTGATCTAAGACCCCTTCCTTGCACCTTTAGGCAAGTGACCCCTTTGTCAACTGATTCATGGTACAGAATGTGCATAGTTGGACTTAAAATCAATCATTGGCAACATCATTGATCATGGTTATGTTGCCTTATTAATGCTCTTAGATCTATCTGCCACCTCTGATCTTGTTGATCATGACCTGCTGGTGGATAGAATGAGAAATCTAGGTAGATGTTCTGCTGAAGCTGTTTCATAGATTGAGCCTTTTTGTTAGGTCCACGGCAATCGAGGGAATCAAAAGATGACTTTAGGTAGATGTTCTGCTGAAGCCGTTGCATAGATTGAGCCTTTTTTTAGGTCCACAGCAATCGAGGGAATCAAAAGATGAGTTTAGTGCTACTCCAATTATTATCACAAGTGGGGTTCCCCAGGGCTCTTGCCTATATCCTATCCTGTATAATATACATACAAAGTCACTCTGCTACTTGCTGGATGGGCTAGGTCTGCCATAGACAAATTATGCTGATGTCACACAGCTTTTATCTGGTACCCATCTTCAAGATTCTGATGAAATCAATACGATCTACTCAGGCATTCAGTTTTGGATGGTTCACAATTCTCTTATCCTGAATAATGGGAACACTGTGTTGCTTGTGTTAGGATCAGCATACTCATTGAAGAAGTTGGACTCCTCTTACATTCATGTGTCCGTTGCTGGATGCTGAGTTGATAGGCAACGACATTGCCAGCCTCTTAGAAACAAGCACTGCCATCCCCCCACTACTAAAGGTGGTGTCTGTGCTCCACTTCCTGGCCACAGGCACCTACCAGCACACAGTGGGGCAGCTGCATGGCATATCACAACCACTATTTTTATGCATGCCGACCCAAGTGCTGATTGCCCTCCTGAAGCACGCTAGCACCCACATATCCCTACCACGGACTGCCCAGGAGGTAGCCGACACCAAAGTAGACTTCCATGCACTGGCAGGCATGCCCAATTGCGTTGGTGCCCTGGACTGCACCCATGTAGAATTGGTAGTCCCCCATGCCATAGAGGCGGTGAACCGCAATTGCAAGCAATCCCACTCCATCAATGTGCAGATGGTATGTGACTCCAGCAAGATCATCACACATTGATTCGCCCGATTTCCCGGATCAACACATGATGCCATGGTGCTGCGTAACTCCACGCTACCCCGTCACATGGAGCAACATGCTGGACCACGTGCCTGGCTGCTTGGTGAGTTGCCTAACTGGCCCATGGCAGTGCATCGGGGTAGTGATTGGGATGCATACTCCACCTGGGTGGGAATGGGGGGGGGACGCATAATCCACCTGGGTGGGAATGCATACTCCACCTGGGTGGGAATGGGGGGATGCATGCTCCACCTGGGTGGGAAAGGGGGGGTGCACACTCCACCTGGGTGAGAATGTATGGTGAGTGGAGAATGCACGCAGAGCTCATGACTCCTGACCTGAACCCCCCAACCCCAACATGACACATCATTGGCACACATCTGACCATTAATGCATATAAATGACCACATGTAAGACGCACAACCTGGCCACCATGTGTATGTCAAGTAATGCATGACTAAACAGGATCGCAACTGTGCCAATGTGGCTAGAGTGATCATGCACAGTGTAGTATACACAGCATAAATGGGAGGCTAAACATTGTCGTACAACCACAGTACATCCGCCTAGCATGCATTATTTCACCGTGCATCATCTATTCAACGCCATCCAGACTACCACACCTCATAGTAGCATAGAATGCATCTAGATAATATTTGTGCATACGTACAGGGACATGTGCATGTCCACACCAAATAGCTGCGGGCATGACTGTGAATCCTGAAGGTGGCAGCTCAGAGTGACACACACCTATTTGTATGTGCTTGCAGGTGATGGAGGATATCCCTTGAAGACGTGGTTACTTACCCCTGTGCGGAACCCGCGGAACAGCCATGAAGAGGAGTACAATCGGGTTCACACCCGTACCCGTGTTGTGATTGAGCAGACCTTTGGCCTGTTGAAGGCGCGGTTCCACTGCCTAAGCAGGTCTGGCAAAGATCACCATTTCCTGTGTCATGCTGCACAACATGTGCGTCCGGAGAAATGTACCACTGCCACCTGACATTGATATGCATGCACTGGGTGAGGATAATGAGGATGGAGACGGAGGTGAAGCAGCACCCCTGCCAGTAAGTGATGCACAGGATGGGCATGCAGTACGCCAATCACTGATCCACGAATACTTCTGAACCACAGGGACTTTGATATATAAGTGTCAGTGACACAGTGGGTCCATGTCGACATGCACACAGGGAATGTTGGGAGTTGGGCACTGAACCCCGTCATACATTAAATGGATACACACGAAAAGAACAATGTCCAGGCATTGAATGTTTCTTCACACAACGGGTGTATTGATTCAAACTGAAAAAATGTGACAACCCCCCCAACCCCCAGTAAACTCCTAAACCCCACCCAAGTGAACTCCCAACCCCCCAGTGAACTCCCAAACCCCCCAAGCAAACTCCCAAACCCCCCAGTGAACTCCCAACCCCCCCAGTAAACTCCCAAACCCCCCAGTGAACTACCCCTAATGCTCCCATTCACCCCCAACACCATCTGAGCCAGTCCCATTGTTCTCCCACACTATTTGCGGGACTTCTTGCTGTCCGGGGTCAGCATATCAGTGTGCCTCGCACTCCTTCTCGTAGGACGCACAGGGCTGCGGGGTCCAGAGGAAGTGGTGGCTGGTGAAGAGCCAGTGGGGATTTCCACACCTGCTGCAAGTCGTGGCCACTGCATGTGCAGCAGGATGGATGTCAGCACCTGTGTTATGGCCCCCAGACAGTCTCTCATCAGCACTGCCTAGGCATTCACTGCGGCTGTGTTGGCCGTTATGGCGGCTGTGGTCCCCGCTATGGCTGTGGCTATCTCCCGCCTGGTGTCCTCGCCATCCGCGATGTATTGGCGCAGCAAGTCCAACATCGACTCCTGCCTGGCCTCCACCCTCGCCAGCCGTACCTCAAGGCTGTTGGTGGGTGCAGCAGTGGTCAAGGGTGCTGTCACGGGGCCTGCATTATCAGTGCTGTCCTTGGGGATGGGGCTCAGGTCGGAATCGTGCAGGCAGGGATCGGCACTGCTGTAGCTGGGTGAGGGCTGAGTTTGGGGGGGGTGGAAACGGGGCCTGGGGAGCATGGACATGCCACATGCATGACTCCTTCTTGGTCCACATACTCCTCCACGTCATCTTCAGTGGTGGCCAGCGGTTGTTGCCTTCCACCGGTGTAGGTGTGGGCAGCTGGGTGTCCACAGTGTCAGGCGCACTGGGTGTAGGGGTGGGCTGCGAGGCTGACCTGGAGGTGGTGGTATCGGTTGCCGTTTTCTGTGGCCGGGAGGTGGATGCCCTTGTGGTGGAATCCTGGCTGGCATCTTCTCAATCAGTGCCTGGGGGGGTAGAAGAGATGCAGGGCATCAGTGATGGTGTTACATGGCAGATGCATTCTATGGTACTGTGGAGTATTTCATTTATCATGCATTCATGTTTTACAGGTGTGTCACACAGGGTAGTATGAGGGGGCATTTTGGCATTTGCTGCATGGCAGGTGGCATGCCGTTGTATTGGGGTTTGTGTGATGTCTTAAATGGGCAAGTGTGTGTTGGCCGTGTGTTGGTAATGGGATTGGCACTCAGGGCCTCATCACGAGTTTGGCGGTAAACCTTAAATGCGGCAGTAGCGCTATTACCACCACATTTAAGGGTCCGCCAAATCACGGGTTTGGCAGATTCCCCCCCAGCTCCGCCGGCGGTAAGAGTGCGAAAATTCCCCATTGAGCTCACTCACACACCCGTCTCCATCTCCCCAAATCCCTCGATGGACTCCGGATTAATGAAGGTGCTTGCCGTCTCCTCCCAGGTGGTCAGTTTGGCAGGAGAGTGGGGACCCCCGCCTGTAGCCATGGCCTCCCTCCTGTTGCTTGCAGGGATATTGCAGACCCTGAGGCGAAGGTTATCCCACCTCTTCTTGCAATCCCGCACTGTCCGTGGGGTGGTTCCAACACCGGAGACCTTGCGGGCGCTACCTCCTGCCAGATGTCCTTCTTGCGCTGTTGCACCTCACGCTTCAGGCTCTGATATTTAATGACATCAGCATGTGCGGCAAGGGTGTCCGCAAGCATGTTTAATTCTGCGTCAGAAAAACTTTTTTTCAGTGGGCGGGGGGTGCTCTTCCGGGTTGCCTTGGACATGGTGTATGTATTGCCACTGGTCTCTCCTGTAGTCAACTGTTGGTTTGGGAGGATTGCAATGGATTGTGTTTTTAAATATGGCCACCAGCACATTTCCAGTTCCGAAGCGATGACGTTACTTCCGGGTCCGGTAATAATAGCCCGGTATTTGCATGTTGGTATTACTGGGTCGGTATTAAGGAGTTCCTCCGAAGCCAGAGCTGGTATCGGCGGGTCCCGTGATGGCGCTATAGGGGGGTTGGAGGGCCTTTAGCGGCATGCCGGTATGGCTGTTACCAGCATGGGGGTTTGCGCGTGCTTGCGCACTCGTAATCACCCGCTATTAGCACCGTCATACGAGCACGGACACGCTCTTACCTCCATGCCGGTAATGACCCCATTTTTACTGCGCTACTCGTAATGAGGCCCCATGTCTTTTTAAAGTGAAATGTTAAAATGAGGCCCTGTTCTTGCTTAGAAATATGATGGGAGATGGGGGTTTGCTTTAAAAATATACATGATATGTACTTCCAAAAAGACTTAATTTCTGTTTAAAGAAAGGCAAAAAATAAAAATAAAGAAAATTACTTTGAGACCAGCAGAACAGGTTTGGCAGGCACTGGCTTCAAAGGGACCTGCCTCCCTATGGAACATAATTACTTTCCCCAAGTGGACCAGCCCTGGGCACATGAAAGTGACCAAGCTGTGGGGTCTGGCGACCTTGTCAGACTTTCTGGCATTTCTCCAGCCAAGAACAATGGATCAGGGGAACTGGCCTTGTCACGGGAAAGTGTGAATTCCTGGTGACACCTCTCTTCAGCTGTATCTGCCAGAATGAAAGGTTGCTATGGTAGCCATGCTGCCCAGAGCTGGCACAGGGGGGGAGTAAGATGACTGGGGAAATCTTAAGGACCACCCTCCAGTAACAGATGCCATCCAATTGATTTAAAGGACTTTTTGAAATGAAAGTATTTATTTCAGTAACCTAAAGAAACAGTTATGTGGAATTATGACTGTTTAAATGTCATTTTTGCCCCATTAAAATAAGACATTGTAGGTTCTTCTGGCATTTTCTTGATGCAAACACCAGGAAATTGTCATTTCTGGGGGAAGCACACATGCTACAGTTATAAAATTCAAATACAAATATGCCTGACGCTGTTAGGCTCATGTATATCGATTTGTAGGATGTTTTATCAAGTATTTTTCATAGAAATCATGAAAGAATGCCAGGAGAACAAAGCCATATTGCACAAACTTGGCGTTTGGACAGAAATGTCCCTTGTGAAACATGGAATCTGTTTATCTAGTTTTCCTGATGATGACCGTTGTAAATATAAGTGTTTTGCTCCATAACTGATTTTGGCAAAAGTAACTTTGGTAGAACAAAGCACATTATAAAAAACACACACACTAAAATGAGTCACTGCCTTCAGTCCAATCTGCTGACAGGGAGGCAGTGACATCAACAGCTTGACCTATCTGATTTAGAGGTATGTCTAGCTTAGTTCAGCCCACATAGTAAGAAATACTCTGATGTCATCCAGCCTACAAAAGGGGGAGACACAGATTCCAGAAGGACAGACATTTAAGAAAATCAACGTCCAGAGATCCGGGCATTCCACATTCACCCTGCAATATTCCAGATTCCAGAAGCCAGGCCAGAGCTAGCTGACCCTATCTAGGCAGAACCACTCATCCAGAATTAAAACCCTACTAAAATCCCTATAATTCAGGGAGGGAGGGGAAAAGGCTGTGGTACCCTTTTTGGGGTTATCCTGTGACCAGACCGGATTTGCCCTGCTACCTGCTATCCCATCTGATGCACCCGCTCTCTACCATGACCAGACTAGGCCCAACTGTCCCATTCTAGGATATGCCGCTGCTGCGCATAGACAAGATCTTGCCTCGCTGTCCAGAAACCCAGTTCGCTGTCCAGAAACCCAGTTCGCTGTCCAAACAACCCCATTCAAGGCTCTTTGTAAGTATTTCCCTTCCGCAGTAACCAAAAACGGCATCCTTTGCTTTGTTACCTGGTATTATGCCTAATCCCATAGAAATATTATAAATATCCTAGTAAATCCTTATAATTGTCCGAATCTTCTGTGTATCCTGTCCTTAGGAAAATCTGAGTTAATTTCCATGTGTCAGCACCATTCTTTCCAACTCATTTCAGTCCTTGTGTATGTCCTTAGTACTAATCTGAATAATTTAATTAATTCCCATATAGAGCTGAACGCGGCGTGGATAAGTTGCCATTGCAAGTAACCTCCTCACATACCGTGTCTTTCTTTAACAATCTAGTTACTAAAATATAGTTTCAGTAAAAGAAATCACTTTACTAACCAAACCGAGTTGTCCCGTGAAATTGTTCCCGTTTAAAAATTGAGTTTCCTATCCCTTTAAAAATCCGATACTGTTATCCATTCAGAGTTAGCCTTTCACTTTCATATTATACCTGTGATGTGCCTTTGTCCCTTAGCATCAAAACCACATTCCGATTTTGTCTGTTTAGCTCATATTCCAAGCTGTGTTGCTATTTTTAACCAGTGAAACCAAGAAAACGCAATTTCTCCACGTGTGATTTTGCTGCACTGTGTTTTTCCTTCCCAATTCGATTTTCTGAACTGTATGCCAGTTGTTAGTACATTGCCTTGTAGTTTGCTAGTGTTCTTACTTCTTTGATACAGCCACACTCAGTTTTGCCTTATTCATTCAACCAGACCTGTAAAATGTAGTAATTCCGAGTACTATTTTGCTCAATTTCAAGGGTTTTCAATCCGATTTTGCCGCCCATTCATGGGTGGAAGGTCGGATTTCATTCTGTTTGTTGCCTAGTATAACTCACTCCTTGCTACTCTTATCTACCCACACAAAATTTGGTTAACAGGGGTTTGAGGGAGTGTTGCAGGGGGAAATACTAACTGTGGTGCTATCTGAAAATAATACCCGAAAAGTAGTCTTGCTTTTATTCAATTGTACATTGTGTCTCTTAAGTTAAAAGGTCAAACGAAGTGTGTTCTGTCATTTTACAGTGCAATTATCACCACACTGGTGATTGCTGCCGTATATTGAATGTGTTCGATTTTTATTCCATATTAAAATAAATAAATATTTCATTATCACACACAGGCCTGGTTCATGGTCTATTGTGACACGGGTGTACTTTAAAGGGGGTGTGGGATTGGCTGCCTTCTCAAAGCTGAATCCAAATTCGTACATTTAAAAGTATTTGATTATGCGCTGCATCCTTGGCCAGTATCAAGAATCCTGGCCTGGAGTGTGACGCCTCTTTAAAATCCTTAACAGCACTCTGAGATGTTATAAATAATAAACTAAACTGTTATTACTCTCAAATTGCTCCTTTACCTATCACCCAATTTTCCTGCTTGGCAATTACATTTCAACTGAGGGATTTATTTTCGAGTTCCCCTTATTTTGGCGGCAGGGACCTGTTGTGTTTGCACTTTTGCGTGAACAGGTCCCCGCCACCGATTTTCTCTCATTTGCAGGGGAGATTGCAAACGTTTGTTCACCGCCTTTTTCCACTCAGCTGTGCAAATTGAGTTAAACACATACATGATAGGCAGCATTGACAATGAATTCCTATGGAGCTGCCTGATATTTGCTTGTGTAAAAAGCAGGCTTGCCATTGAAATCCGTAGCATTTGTATGGCATAAATGAAGATGGTGGTGGGATTTTAAGTTACGATCCCTCTCTGCTCTCTGCCATACAAATGAATGAAAATGTGGCGTGACATGAATGAAAGGTGTAAAAGCCTTACGCAAGACCTCTTCGCCTTTTATTTACGTTGCGCCACGCAGCACAATGATGTAGCTCATTAGTGTCAAGGCTTAGCAGCACATTGAATTTCTGAGCAGTGGCAAAATAATCACAACGCCCTAAGTGGAAGTAATTTGTTCATTTTCAACAGTTTTACAAAGGCTCATTTTGTATACCTCCTCCTGTTAGATGACACAGTGTGGATCATTTTATAAAAAGTGTTAACTGCATGCAGAGAACAAGCAATGTTAGCACTTATGTTCTGTTGTGTTGTTGGGACCATTGCATGCAATCTGCAACTTTTACAAAATAAAGCGTCTATTTGTTTACGCTCCATTTTGTAAAACCTTTTAATGACACCAGCAAATAACACTTTGCAGACGGCATTTACATGGAGAGTATCCTTTGCAGTTGGAGAAGGAAATGTTAATTCGGTGGTGTGCACCTTCTCTGCCTCCAAACGGCTCTGAAATGCCCAGAGAGTAAAGATAAGGTGTAAAGTGCTTACTTTTACACTCTGGGGCTTAGAATGTGAAGCCCAGTAATGCAACTCATTGGGTGTCATTGTGCATAAAGTGCAAATTGCATGGAGGGGACCACTACACCAATGTTAGCACATATTACATCGCCTTGATGCCTTCGGGCGTAGCCGCTTTACAAATGCAAATAAATAAAAATAAATAAATAAACATGTGTTGATGGGACCACTGCCTGAGATTTTCAAGTGTTACAAAATGAAGTGCAAAAGTAAAGCATGAAAACAGGCACACTCGCCTTTACTCTTTGCTTTTATGTTCCATTTTGTACCAAAAATTAAATTGTGCCTGAAAATTATGCTTTGCAGTCATCATTTACAAAGAACTCCTTTGGAATCCTCCTGCTTTTACCAGGGGCTAATATCAGGCGGATTCCTTGGGAATCCATTAATTTAACCCTCCATGAAAATCTCATATTGGTGTAAATGTATGTGCCCTTTGAAGCCAGAGGGGGAAAACATGCCGGCAATGTAAATTCCAGAGTGCCATCCTTCTCCGCCTCCAAATGACTGCAAAAGGACCAAGAGGGGTCGTTATCGGCACTAAAAGGAGGTGTAAAAGCAAGGAGTAATGCTTTTATGGCTCCATTTAATGAATGTCGAACCCCATTTTGTAGCTCCTCCAATGTGTAGGACGCAGCAAAACAGAGTGTGCATCTCTGCTTTGTTTTCCTCCGCCACCTTGGAGGAGAACCCAGCTTTACGCATGCAGGAGATTTTTATGCAGGCGTAACACTGATGGATTCCAATGGAATATCACTCACAATTGCATCTGCTCAATAGCAGTTGGACTCCACTGGAATGCATTATAAAACGCTATACATAAAGCATAATTTGCGGGCAGTGTTTATTTCTCTCAAAGCGGAAGGTAAAAGTGAAGAGTAAAGGGGGAAGGAAATTGCATTCAGGGACCCAGCCTTAAGGGCCCCTTGCACTCCGTGGCTATTAAAGTGACCTCATTGTTTTCTTTCTGGTGGATTCCTGTCGCCAAATACCGTGATTACAGCAATCACTTGCCAGCCCTTCATCAAATATCAAGCAAGAATGAAGTACTTACCAATGCAAAGTCTCTGCTATATGAGAACATATCCAACCTTGACTTAAAAACCCAGACAGGCTGCCAGTAGTACCTCTGCAAGGGGTTATAGGTCAAAGTATCGAATCAAAAGGATCAAATGACAAAAGGGTTGAATCAAAAGGACCGAAAACAATAAGTTTAAAAAAATATAAAATTTGGGGGGGGGGGAACCCCCCCAACCCCTCTTTTTGTGGTAAAAAACACTTTTTACCTAAAAGAAAACCCCCCAAAAAATATATAATGAAAAAAATGTTTTTTAACCTTTTGTTTTCGATCCTATTGACTCTCACCTTTTGCATTCGATCCTTTTGTATTCGTCCTTTAACCGGACACCTCTGCAAGGAGTATTCAAATGAAACAGAAGGGTGAAATGTTAGCAATGCGCCTCTCATATAATTGTTTCTCAAAGGGTCTGTGCTGCCCCCGCCTGGGCGAGAGCCGTTCTTCAGCAAACAGCTGATATTTTATAATATTATTGGTCATTTGTTAAGCGCTTATACAATTAGCAAAACTGTTTCGAAGCGCCCTTGGGCGACAGGGTGGGGGCAGGGGAGGTAGACAATGAATTACAACGTCGATAAATAATTGAATTCATAGTATAAAAACAAATATTGAGACTAACGGGCAGGGGAGACAAACCTACTATGCCTTGTGAGCGTTCAGAACCTGCAAGTGCAGGGGGAACGGCGGGGGGTAAGAAAGGAAGAACGTAAGTGCAAGCTCCCGGAGGAGGGAGCAGGGGCGGGAGGGCCAAGTGCGTGCATTGAATAGGCCGTGGCTGGGATGAGAGATGTGGGAGGGTCAGGGCCCCGAGGTTGCATCAAGTTCCAATGCATGCAGTTCCACGTGCACTTTTAGGAATACTCAATAGGTATATTCAACGGAGTCCTCAGAAGCTAATCGGATTGGAATGTTGCCAATTTACCATTGAAATTGTCTGAACTTATTCCACAAATACCTCTTATATAATTGTGCGAAAACATATACAACATAACATTTCAATTCACAATCTAATCCACATGTTGGAATCGTAATGAATGCAATTTACTTTACAATCCTATTAAAATGTGTTCTGATTTCTTACAAATGTCAGGACTGAGGGCTCATTGCCCAGTAGAACTGCATGCATTGGATCTCTGCAATGCGCCTTGTTTATACTGTAAGTGGTAACAGTGAATGAACACGTGAGTTTCAGTCTCCTGCATGTACTCATTGGTCTGTTGCTGGTCAAGTTCCCCGATGACTCCTTCTCATACTGCATGCACCAACAGGACGCAGTTATCATGCATTTGCACTCTGTCTCCACTAACTAGGGCCGGTGGAACACTAGGCGAGTTAGGTGGTCAACTAGGGTTCACCGTTGGGGGCGGGGGCGCTATACTGTCAACTGAGGATGGATTAATGAAAAATATAATTTTTTTGTGGTGCAGCGCAGTGCCCAGTCACTTTCTTTGTTATTCCAGGGTGGTATCCAGCAGCTCATGTGCAGAGGTGAAGCCCAGCCTTGCTGAGGGACCATGCAGTATTAAAGGTACGTGTAGAGCTCGGGCGATATCCCAGCAGTGGTAATAAGCATCCCATGAGACTTTGCAGTGAAGCGCATTCAGGGAAATGAGGGGAAATGAGAAGTCGTCAAGGCAGCCCAAGCTTTACTTTCTAATGCAGAAATTGTCCACATGGTTGTGCATGGCTCATGGTCTGCAGACATGTTAGTGTTAGGGTAAGTGTTGAGACAAATGAACTGTGCAGCAGGCCCTGTGTGCATTATGTGCTCCGAAGGGTTGCATGCTTTAATCAATGTGACAGACACATTTGACATATATACAAGTATGTACTCATTCTTATGTTCTTAAAGTGCTCTCTGATTTTATGCAAATCAGCTAGTAGCCTAAATAGGTGATGTTGCAAACATAACATTGCAATACTCAATAGGAGTACAGCCCCTCTGGGTGATTATACATGGGTAGCTCCACAGAGAACAACACGATGAAGCATTACTCTCGGAAGGTATCTAGTCCATTCATCTAAACCCATTCCATCTAATACCATTCCATCGACATTTTTCCATCTAAAAATTGTCCATTTAATGCATGTTTGTGGGGGGTAAATGGTTCATTTTTGTTCAGGTTCATTTTAAAGGGTAAAAACAGGGGTTTGGAGGGACCCCCCACCCACGAAAGAAAAGAAAAAAAAAGAACAAAAAATGCATTAGATGGGCATTTTTTACATGGAATAGTTTCGATGGAATGGCATTAGATGCAATGGTTTTAGAAGAAATGACCATGAACCCTCTCTGAATATATTGTTGTCCCTTAGGGACTCACAGCACAGCACTTTATCACTCCGTGCCTGGAACAAAATGAGATCTCTAATATTTTACCCAAGACTATTGCAGTTCCCATCACAGTAACTCAACTAAAAAATTCCTTAATCAATGGTAGATCAGCCATTAAGAATGCCACTGTTATAAATGATTTTACACTGACCACCAATTTAGATGTTCTCTTTATAACCAAGTCTTGGTTTACTTCCACCTGTACAACCTCCTTTCACCTTTTGGTACCTGACAATTACCAAATTAAGTGGTTTAATATGGAAACCTATAAAGGGGGTGGAGTTGCCATACTGTAAAAAACCCTCTTGAATTACAGAATTTCCATACATTGAACTGGGACACAGTATCGCAGGTACCGGCTTGCACCTGCTGGTCCTCTCCCAATGACTCATGTCACTTAATCCTTTGCTATAGACCGCTCGGATCAGCCAGTCTTTTTTTGGACACCCTGGATGTATATCTGGAAACAGAAGGACCCTGTCACGCAAAGCTGTTTGTTTTAGAGGACCTAACCATATGGTGTAATGCCACTGACAAAGCTGACTGTAGCCTTTGAGAGACATCCTTGAGTCTCATAACCTTAGCACTCTATCCTTGCCTTCGACACACAGAAGAGGGCACTGTTTTGATCCTATATTGTCTAGACGTCTAAATCTATGTCATAGTTAATGGACCGGTTAGTTAGTCAGACCGTTTTATGGTGCTTTTCACCGTGACTACTAACCATCTTTTAAAACGATCGAAGCAAACTACAAATCAAGAACTGCGTCGCTGCAAGAAAGATTTGGACTGTATCTCGGATGACCAGCTACTGGGCACACAAACTGATGCTACATGTGCAGCACTGTACTCAAGAATGATGTTACAGCTGGAAGCTAATTGTGACAATATTGCCCCCCTAAAAAAATGTACAGTACCGCCTAAGAAAAATAATCAATGCTACAACGGAGATTTGAAAAACCTCAAAGGACTATATCGGAAGGCCGAGAAAAAATGTCTCAACTACGCTAGGGTCAACGCCGCGTTGAAGACATATTAGGACGAGATTATTTTAGCTAAAGGCCAATGTCTTCAAAAAGAGATTAACCTAGCGAATAATCGACCCAAAGCTCTGTTCAGGGTTATCAGACATTTCTCCAACCCGATTTGTTTACAAGCTAGCCTATTGCCCTCTCAGAAGATGGTCAATGACTTTAATACCTTCTTTTCAGAAAAAATCGATCTGATCAGAATATTGAAGCCCAAACAAAGATCATCTGTACTGAGTTTGTTACTGGGAATTTGGGTCTTGATAATCAAGTGACTGGGCCTGAGTTCACTTTTTCCTTGGTCATAGCAGAAATGATTGAGTCACTGATTGCTCATTTAAAATCTACTAATCACAAGTACGACCGTATTGTAGCCTTTCTGGCTACACAGCATACTCATGCCTTGAGCAAACCCGTCCAGACCTTGCGGAATGCTTCGCTCTCCCTGTGTAGCCGATGATGCAAAAAAACTTATTGGATTCCATTGCGAAGAAAGCCCGTGTTGGACCATAATATACTTTCTAAATATCATCCCATCGCGGGTCTCCTGTGGACTGCAAAAATCTTGGAGAAGATTGTTACCACCCAGCTACAAAGCTTTTTAGAGGAAAATAACATCTTAGACCCTTACCAATCAGGATTCAAAGCAGGTCATGGGACTGAGAGCGCTCTGCTTGCTGTCGGGATGATTTGTTCGAGACTGCCGACATTGGTGACATTAGCATGCTTGTCATGCTTGACCTGTTGGCAGCCTTCGAGGCTGTTGACTTTGGCATCCCTAAATCTCGACTATTATCACTTGCTCATATGTTTAACAATGCCATTCAGTGGTTCACATCGTTTCTGAACAATCGCTCTCAACAGGTTAAGTCAGGCTCCTACCTGTCTGAAGCTCTGTTAGTGAATTGTGGAGTTCCGCAGGGCTCATCCTTGTTTAATATAAATATTCGCCCACTGCTTAATATAGTTGCCCAATTCAATCTGCGCTACCGCTCGTATGCAGACGATATGCAGATATATCTTCGCCTGAAGCAACCATTGGAGGCAGTGGACCGGATATAGAAATGCGCAGAATAAATTCAAATTTGGTTGTTGGACAATAGACTCCAATTTTGTCCCTCCAAAACTGAGGTTATTGTCCTTGGTCCAAAAAAGAAACTGAAGAATGTGATGGAACGGGTTCCCTGTCCAACTCTGGAGTAGCCACTAATTACACACAGACAGTAAAATATCTGGCTGCATTTGGCAGTCCAGTATGAGATGCAATTTACAGGTCAACCAAATCATTAAAGCCTGTTACTTCCAAAGAAACTCCTAAAATCTCTGCTCTCGTTATCCCTGAGAAAGAATGCTCATTGGTGGTTAGGAGCTCTTATAAACACCAGATTGGACTATTGTTATGCCTTCCTGGCTGGTATACCTAAATACCAACTTCAGTGCCTTCAGGTTACTCAAAACTGAGCAGTGCGACTGATTTTCCCATTAGCACGAAAAACATTGATTTCAGAGTTTCGAAAAGGCCTTCACTGGCTCCCAATGCAGCAGCGAATATAGTTCAAGATCCTGTGTCTTGTTTTTAAGTGTATCCATGGCCTTGCCCCAGCCTATTTGACCTCAAAGATTGCAATTACCGTCCCACTCGTACACTGCGATCTATGGGAAAGGGCCTGTTAGCAATTCCATCTTCCAGGACTACCACCTGGGGTGACAGACATTTTCCTCAGTAGGTCCTCGTGCCTGGAACTCCCTTCCCGTACAGCTATGGCAAATGGACTCTAACTGTTTTCAGGAAGCAATTAAAAACGTTTCTGTTAAGGTAACTTTCCTGGGTCATCTGGTACAGGTAATCTATATTCCATCTGATTAATATGTCATCGGCGCCCAGATGCAGTCCGCTGCCAGGCTCCTTCCTGGGATATCCTCAATATAAATACAATATAAAATCAAATCAAAATCAAATGTGTGTCCCCTTTTCTTTCTCAAAAAGGGAATAACTTACATAATTAGGGTCACTCACTTGACTGCATTGTTTATATTCTGAGTGAGAGGGTGTTTTATTTACATACAGTGATTAATTTACGTACTCAATGACCCAGAATACATGTTTGTAGGTTCACACCCATGATCAGATGTTTGGGGTAGGTGGCCCTTTACTAAGCCAACTGTCCCCCTTTAGGCCACAACTCCTTGTTAGAGCCACTCTCACTTTCATATCCTAACTAAAGCACAGGGTTTGTCTACAAAATATGTGCGTGTGAACATGATTGTGCAGGGGGGTGTGAATGTGTGTGCTAGTGCGCTGAAGATCCTGCTGCAGGTGCATTGGCAGAGCTTCACATGCCGCACTTGTGGAATAAGGTGTAGATGCTGCGGGTCATGATTGAGGTCCATTTGTTGTACTATGCTAGCAGATGATCTCGTTTTTGAATGTTGGGTTCAGGGCGTTCCTTTGCCTCATTTCTACATTTGTGTTGCAAGTCCTCACACAGATGCATTGTTGGATGCCCCAAAACTCATGTTAGTACCATTGCAGCTCTCTACCCCATGCCTGAGTTTCTCCCAGCCATCCATAAACACCACAATCCACATCACCACTGTTGCTTTAGTGCCAGGATCTCTCGCCCATGTCTCTCATTGGTAAGATGTCATTCCCTCATTTTTACTATCATTGTCATTGTATTCTTCCACCTTGATGTTTGGGCTTCTGGATATTTGTGTGTCTCCTTATAAGTTCTATGTTTTTTCCTGTTGATGAGTGCTGTGGATCCCGTAATAAGTGTACCTGCCCCGTTAGTGCAAGCTGCTCTCTTGATATGATGCTGCCCATTAGTGCAGTCTGTTCACTTGGTGTGATTTTGAAGCTCTAGTGCAGCCGGCTGTCTTGGTAAGATTGTACCACAAAAGTGTGGGATTTCCCCTTGATATGATGCTTCAACATTATTGTAGAGTTCCCCCTTGATATGAGTGCTCCAGTGGTGTAACACAAAATGTGGGTGCCCCCTGCAAGTCATGCTGAGTGCCCTCTCTGCCCCCCAAAGCTCAGCACAAAGCACGGGCTGCGCCACACTCCAATCCGGACTGGACCACCACGCATGCACAATGAGCATGATGATGACTTTGCTGCAGGGCCACGCCATGCACAGCACAAGGTGAAAGATGTAACTATCTGTTTTTTTTTTATCAAACCCTAAGTCATTTACCAAGCATAGAAACAAGGGGTCTATGCATGGATCACAAGTCCTGATACCCAAATGTACCAGCCAACTCTGTGCGTGGCCAGTGATATTATACGCAGTAATGATACCATCAGAAAACATGTTCATGCTGGCTCTGTCAGTATATGCCAGTATTCTCATGAAAGAACATTCTCTTGTTGGTTTTGCCCTTAATGCCAGTAGAAATATCCTTCCCAGGAAGAAAACATGTTATTGCTGCTGCACAAATGCCTGCCCAATTCCCACAACACCATATTATAATACTCTTCGTGTTGACTTTGCTGTCAATGCCAGTAAAGCATGCAATTCTACAGTAAGGAACCATTTCCATGTTTGCATGTTTGCTTGCACAAAGGCCTCCACCCACTATGTAAGAAAACTCATCATGTTGACTTTTCCCTTAACACTAGTAAAACGTTAAATGCCACAGTAAGGAAGCATGTACCTGCTGACTGCACAAGTGCCCCTACTCTCGCAATCTAAGAACACGCATCAAATTGGCCTCAACCCTTATGTGAATAAAAAACTTCATGCCACAGACGGAAATGTCCAGTCTGCCTGCCTCATTGTGCTACAACCCCGCCCACCCGTGTAACAAAGTTGTGCCAAGTTGGCTTTGTCCAAAAATACCAGTAACATATGTAAGAATATGTCCATGCTTCAATGTCCCTTGCCTGGGCCCCAGTCTTGCATGCATACATTCAAAACCATTCACCCACCAGCCATTCACCCAGTGATGGCTGTTTTTTAGTTGGAGGGGCATAAACATTTCCCACAAATATGCCAGAGTGACTGAGAGTAGCGAGGAATCCCAAACCAACAAAACACGACGCCATTGCTCACAATATGTGCCAGTATAAAAACATTTAAATTTTCACACTGGCTCTGCCCATATATGTCCATGATGGCTGCATCGATATGTGTCCAGTATTCCAACATAAGAACATATTCACGTTTGCTGTGCGCATTATGGCAATAATGATACAATAAAACATGTCCAAACTTGCTGCACCAAAATGCCAGTCTAGCCATGTAATAACAATTGTCATGCTTACTTTATAATAGAAGGCCAGAATTAAATACCATGCTACACTAAGAAATAGACAGACTGCCTGCATTAAAATGCTAATCTGGCCACCTAATAACACATCACTCTTGCTTGATCACAGATGCCCAGTAAAATAGGTGATGCCACAGTAACAAAATGGCTAGACTGGATGCACCAAAATGCCAGTATGGCCACGTAATAATACATATCTTTCTTGCTTTATCAGAGATGTCCAGTATAAAATGTCCTGCCACAGTAAGACATATCTAGACTGGATGCACCAGAACCTCCTTGTACCATTGCACCATGCAGTCAGGGCTAGAGAAACAGGCATTTAAAAAGTGTATCTGGTCGGTCTTATAAGAGAAGTGGCAAGGATGTTTCCAGAAGGGATCTGTCCTACAGGAAAATCTGGACATTTTGACGCAGGGGAATGCCACCGAAACACAGCATGGACATTGTTTGTCACGTGTCAAACTCTGTATGACATATGTGTATGGGTGCCACATGGAGATGCCAGCATAGCCCAAGGTTTTCTTGATTTATACAAAGAAAATGATGAGGGTAATTCTGATCCTGAAAGTGAGATCTGCTAATGAGTGAAACATATGGCAGTATTCCCATATAAGAACCCAATTCTGTTTGCTTTGAGCATAATGCCAGTAATGATACTAAAAGAAAATATGTACACACTGGTTCTGTCAATATATGTCAGTATTCCTGTGTAAGAACATACACCTGTTGGCTTTGCCATTCAAAATGCCATTCCACAATATGAAAACATTTCCAAACTAGCTGCACCAAAATCCAAATCTAGACACATAATAAAGCATCATTCTATAGCTGGCCAATGGAAAATTCCATCTCACAGTAGGAAATATCTAGAAGGGCTGCACCAAAAGGCTAGTCTAGCCAAGTAATAGCACATCATGCTTGCTTTATCATAGATGCCCAGTACAAAATGGCATGGCAAAGAAATAGCTAGATGGCTGAGCCAAAATGCCAGTCTAACCATGTAACAGCACTTATCATGCTTGCTTTATTTCAAATGTCCAGTAAAAAATCCCATCTCAAAGAAATAACTAGACTGGCTGCACCAACATGCAAGTCTAGCCACATATTAACACTTATCCTTCTTGCTTTTATCAAACATGTAGAGTAAAACTATAATGTTACAGTAAGACAAGGCTAGACTGGCTGCACCAACATGCTAGTCTAACCAGAAATTAACACTTATTCGGCTTGCTTTATTATAGACGTTAAGTAAATAATGCCATGCCAAAGAAATAGCTGGACTGGCTTCAACATAATGCCAGTCTAGCCACGAAATAACACATATCATGCTTGCTTTATCAAAGATGCCCAGAAAAAATGTCATGCCATAGTAAGAAAAGGCTATACTGGTGCACCAAAATGCCAGTCTAGCCAGGAACTAACAGTGGGCACATATGATAAAGCAAAACAAGCTTTGCCTGGAATAAATTCTACATTCTCTCTCTCCCTATCACCTCTCCCTGCCAAAATAAGTGCCCCGGCTAAGCAAACACAAGCGCAACCTGCATACAACATTCACTCGCTCATTCACACACAGAATTCACTCGCTGATTCACACATGCACCTATACACTATGCACCCACTCATTCACACCTACACCCATCAGGATATACTCACTTATTACACAAGCATACATGCATACATACACAAACTTTAAATAAATGTATTACATTATACCCCGGTCCTGTTGCTTCTCACCGCAGCACCTCACTGAAAGTGCTCCAGCTCTTGCAGCACGAACAGGAACCAGGAGGCAAAGAGCGCCTCCTGGTTCCTGCACTTGCGTGCAGGAGCAGAAGCACTTCTGACTCACCGCCCTGATCTGCTGGAATGTGATGGGAGGCGCAGGAGCACCCCTTCATACGTTCAGACATGCAGTTCCCCAGTCTGCATCCCCAATGAGCCCAGGCAAGGCTTGAGAACCAACACACTGCATTTGAGCTTGGGAACAGAGACTGTCCAAGGAAATCACGTTTCTGCTGACAGTTAAATTGTGGCTCCTCCATTATTGGCAGGCATTCTGGCAGATCGGCGCCCCCTCACCCATTATGGACGAGCTGGCCCTGGGATACAGTTGATTTCAAAGTCCTTTAGTATAGAGGTGAAGATTGAGAGCTGCAGGAAGAGAAAAGCTCTTCTCCCTAAACATCCCAAAGGCCTATGTGTGATGTCCAGCTGGCTTGACAAGTCCTACTGCAACTGAGACAGATACCAAGGACCCTGCTTAAGTGACTGACAGAATGCTACAAGTTCTCTCTAAAAATGTTCTGGTCAGGAAGAGCAGAATAAAGGACTCAACCTCGCCCTGAGACCTTGGATTGGGTTTGCCAGCAACCACAGAACCAAGGAAGGAATCCCTGGGTCTCCCTACAACACTGAACCTGCCCAACAATGGTTTGGGCACCTTCAACGCTGTCCAAGATTCTGCAAAGGAACTACCAGAGTCATCCTCAGCCGTAATGCTCGAACGTGTCTGCATCTCAAACTTTTTCTCAATGCCAAAATTGCCATCTTTGCATCTGCGACTCCAACTCGACATTGCCACCTAGTCATCAGCTTATTTGAGTTCCAAGTGGCGGCGGCTTCAGTACCCCAATTTCGTATTGAGCAGGCTCACCCTGCTCATCACCGAAGGCAAGCCTCTTCTCCACTCTGAGATCGTCGAACCAACATCACCTGCTGTCAACAGCATCTTTGTCCCCCATGAACCGTCGGTACTTAAGACAAGCACTTCATCGTTGGAACCCATTGACACTGCTTTCTGGCTCGGTGCCGAAAACAATGAGACGAGACTCCCAGAAAAATCTGGCTTGACACTGTTCAGCCAAAAGAGAGGTAAATAAGGCATTTTAATTGGCCCCCAACCCCTAGTCGGTTTTAAAGGACTGTGGGGACTTTTAAGCCCTCTTCTCTCACTTTTAAAAGACATATCTTGAAAACGGTCATTTTGCTGCTGAAATCTTTGCCTGAGAACCCTTGTTTTCCAAACCAGAGTACCCTACATTTTCTCTGCGTTTAACCTTATAAGGTTGGGCAGCCAGTTTTCCTATGAGTTTTGAGCAATTTTCTTAGTTTAATTAAAGATCCTATCTGTATAGAACGTTGGTTGGACATTATTTTACTTTGGTACCACCGTACTATTTGTGTTCCTTATGTACCGGCTCACACCGCTCTTGAGGAGCATTGCCTGCCCACCGCCCACATTACCAAAATAGGTGACGGGAGGAGGGGAATACGTGTCGGGCTGTGCGTGTTCCACCTGTTTATGAATGGGCTCACTGCTGGTTTAGTAGTAGTCTGGGGATCAGTAGGGGATTTCGCCTCTACTCATCCCTGCACTCCTTCAGAGCAGTAGTCGTTTTGTCACAATATGGTACAGAATCTACTCCAGTCATAACAGCCTTTTTTTGAGAGCTCCTAATTTCCCCAAAGGCTACTCTGGCTCTTCCTTCTCTATTACTTGTTCTCGGGTGGAAATATTAGTGGCAAGCACGCATATTTATCTGAAGGAACCTTTCGGTGGATTTATTTGTTTTTTTATTGGTCATTTTTATAGCACCTATACAGCTAACAAGCATTTCAAAGCGCTCCAACGCAGGGAGGGAGTAGGTAAGCAAACAGAAATGTACATTCTTAATAGGCATTAGAACATTCAGAATGGGCAAGTGCTAAGTATTTGGAGGTACCACAAAGAACAAAGAGGAATACAAAACTGATTACAACATATGGCATAAATAATTGTACGTGCCTGACGGTCGTTTCAACAATACAAGAGCTATACATAAAAAAAGGAGAGAGGGGATGGCTGAGAGTAGGCTAAGACTAACAAGGAAATGAGTCCATACTCGGTGCCTGACAGCGTTTCTGATAGTGATAAGTGCATTAGACATGTAGTAGGAGGGGAAGGGGGTGGCAGGGAGAGGAACACTAGGCAAATAAAGTGGCTGCAGATGTAAAGAGGAAGTAGGAAAAAAAGTGGGGGCTGCACTGGATAGTCTCTAGGAGGCCTAGAAAATGTGGAGGGCACAGCTGCAGAGCAATAGGTGGGGGTGCCAGGAAAGTATGCAACAAAGGATCCAAGAGTGCAGTGCATAATAAAGGTTGAAAGATGTAAGAAGTACACCCTCACAAACGATGTTAAACAAAGCACAATGCAATTCAAAATGGATGCAGTGATGTAAAAAGCACACCCACCTAGATTCGAATTTAAACAGAGCACAATTCAATGCAAAATGGATGCAGAGATGTAAAAGGCACAACCACCTAGATTTGCATTTAACCAAAGCACAATGCAATGGAAAATGGATACAGTGATGTAAAAAGGCACACCAACAGAAAACATTTGTTTTTAAAAAGAGAACACAAGTGCAGTGAGAGAAGTGGAGTAGGAAGGCAAGGTAGAGTTGCAGAGTGCAATAGCCACCAGTTAAGGTTCAGGTGTTAGAGGAGGGGGCAGTCGAAAGTTCAGCCAGCACTCACGCAATCCACTAGGGTACGAGGAGGACCAGAAGCCAAGTTCATACAGGAGCAGGGAGTACCGAGCAGCCGTGCATGTATTGATGGAGCACGAAGGGTGGGGGGGGCCCGGCCCACCCAGCTCCGGACAGGCACAGATAGGAGCGTTAAGAGTGGGGCGTTGTTGAGGGAGGCAGCGTTTGCCTGCCGGCTTCAGGATTTGCCAGTTAGATGGAGCACAGGCCAATCACACAGCAGCATCAGGCTGCTTCAGGTAGTGCTGAGGAGGTCAGTCTTCGGGCGGCCATATTGGAGAGATGATATCAATAAGGTATGGCCAATCATGGAAAAAGGAATGCCCATGAAGCACACTCACACTGATCAAATGATGAGGGAAGATCAGTAGAGAATATAGCAATGAGCGCTGATATTTACAACCCAAAAGCACCCCGCGAGCACCGAAGCTCCAGCGAGGCCTACCTTGTGCAAAAAGATGGCTGCAGTCCCTGTAGTAACCAGAACCTCGTGGTGTTGGGGGAGTCTCTGTGAGGCCTGCAGTTCTTTCATTGTCCGGCTTCAGTGGAGAGTCGAGGAGGAAGTGAGCGATAAGGCACAGGAGCCTAGGAGTAGGGCCTTGGTGAGGGGGGCCGGGATTCGCCTGCCGGCTTCAGGATTGACCGGTTCGATGGAGCACGGAGAGAGATAGAGAATTAAAAGTGGAAAGTACATATACTTCTCAAAAGTAACCATTACAATTATAATATAGGTTCTTCTATTCAGATACCTTTGTAAGGATAGTAGATATATTGCTCTGCCAAGATTCCTTTTTGTGTTGCTCACCCTAGCCGCACAACATGACCGCACCTGCAAGGCTGCGTGTCATGTGCAGATGTTCACTGATACCAGGCCTTGGTGCTTCCCCTGTTGCAATTCTTCATAGCCCCCAGAGCACATATTTGTCAGTGTTCTGAGTCTGCTGATGTTTCAGCGTTTAATACGTTATTTTTTCTCTTGTGGTTTCAACCTATTTCCGTTGGTTCGTATTTGGTCTTTGAACACATGCATTTCTTCTGCATTGTGATTTTGGTCATTGCCTGTATCACTGTGTGCACCCTCTCTGGCACAGTAGTACATCGCTGAGTCTGCCTGTGTCAAGCCGTCCAGCTTTAACTGAGCAACCTCGCCCTTGGTGGATGGAGTGGCCCGTCCTTTGTAATCACTGGAGACATAGGTTTGGTATCCTGTCCGGAAACCTGCGATCCACACGATTCCTTTTCCCTCCTCTTGCATCACCCAGTGCACATGGTGATTATTAATGTTATACCCGGAAGTGGTGCACTCCAGCAGCAGAGAGGATCCTGGCTCTGCACGCTGCCATTTTGGCTGAGACAGAAGGACGCCTGCATTGCAACCTTTATAAAAACATACCAAACACAATTATTTTTTCAGCATTGAGGTGCAGTAAAAACACCTATCTTTGATCCGCAAGTGTGATACTCACAAGAGAGACACAGAAATAGGACAGCGATGCAATTCACGCCCTTCATTTTTTATCCGTCTCTTGAATAGAGAGATACGCCCGGTTATATGCCCATTCGCTACTGCTCTGCGCCCTTCCAGCTGTTTTACTGGCTGTCTTTTTTATAGGACGTGATTTGCATCCCTGCAAACTCGCACCACAAATGGCGCCATTCCATTGGACGGGCGTCAATGACGTTTTTTCACCGCGTTTTGTGAGATGTCACCAGGCAAATCACACGCTGCCCGTAAATCCTATACGTGTCAATCGAGCACATTTCAAACACATGCATTCAGCTAAACACCATGCCTTCCTCCTGCAAGAACAGACGTGTGCGTATTCTGTGCGCAAGAACGAAAGGTTCTTCGATTTAGCAATCATATTCTGGTTTGTAGCTTTAGAAAAAGCGTTCATCATAGCCGTCATTGACCAGATGGATGTTGTGTTCCTCGTCAATGTCATCATTCTCTAAGGCACTGAGATGGCTCAGGGAGTTAAGCTCTTGCTGCTGACCTCTTGGAAACCTAAAGGTCACAGGTTTTAATTCAGGGGGGCGGGCGGCAATCAACAATGCACCCTCATGAGGTCAATGAAGTAAGCACCATTTAGTCTGGTAATAGCAACACCTGTTAATTGCAGTACCACAAAATGCTTAACCTCAGTACAAATCTCTATACAAATAGAAGTTACTAATATTATTGTACCATCCGGCAATCTCACCGGCAAAGCTCAGTTTAGCCAAAGAACTTCCCGTATCTTACACATTAATCTGCCAGCATCTTGTCACGAAATCCGAATTGCGTTCGTAACGTTTGGACAGGACACTGCTATGCTCTATAACGAATTCACTAATCTTTTATAACACGCTCAGTAACGGAGAGCAGCCCCCAAATCATCTGCTTGGTCTTGCTTCCAAGATAAAAGAGTTACACCTGAGCTGTCCTCCCAGCCATAGCAGGGGGCACTGTGTTGTGGCCACATAAATGTGTTTCCCTGGGATTTCAGGGACTTGGGGGGAGGGGAGGGCTACACAGATCACCCTCTCCCCACAATTAGGACGTGTATATAAATACAAGGCTGAAACTGGACCACTCTATTAAGATCATATGTGCATCTTTGTGGTGGTCAAAGGGCTAATGTAATCTCGGCTCATGAAACATGATTTCCTGTCCAGCTGTTTACATTTTCCTTCAGGTAGTGCCAGAGGTCAGTAGTCCACTAATGAGGCTGGACTGTACAGCAAAGATGTCCAGTGCACAAAGAGTAGGCAGAAGGGCTCCCTTCATCTTAGATTGGGATGTCCAGGTCCAGAAAGTGTAGTAAAGGTTTCCTAAGGTTTAAAGTGAAGTAAGGTTTAGGGTTATTGTTAGCAAGAAGGTGAATTTTATGATAAGGGCTAGGGTAAAGGTGAGCATTGGGATTAGGGCACGAGAAAAGAGTATTTAGTAAGGGCAATACACTGTTTGAGTTTAGGACAAGGTTATGTTATGTAATATAGTGCAACTTCTGACATGTGAATGACCTCTTGGCGCGTTGGGTCCTATACGAGAAGGTGCTGTGTGCTTAGTGAGATTTTAGACCAAGGTTGCTTTTGCTAGAGTGGTGTTGCCAGGTTGATCAGGGTAACAGCATCTGCTGCGACAGATGGGAAACACAGTGGTGTGTGCTGCTTAAGTGGTGAAGCAAAGCCGAGCAGGGAAACCGTGTTCTGCTACTTGGAACAGTCTAATGTGGTGATCAGAGAAACCATGCTCTGCCGCACATTAGCTACAAGCTGAGAAATAGATGTGCGGCTAAACTGGTAATCCCAGGCAGACTGGAGAATACATGTCCTGCTGTTCTTAGGTGTCTCTATGTTAAACAACATTCAAAGATGTGTGTGCTGCAGTGTTATGTCCTAGGTTGACCGGGGAGCTTGATGGCAGTAGGCATCCAGAAACATCATACCGGCCTCCACGGGCATAATCATTGGTAGGCGTTGTCTTATTTGTCTGTGGTGTGAAGGTCCAGGAGAAGTTGCACGTGTAGAGTTGTCATGGGGACTTGCTTGAGTCAAAGTTTGAAAGGCGTGTGATCCGTAGCATTGCAGAGGCAGGTGTGTGGGAGTTAGGGCACAAGGTTGACAGTTCATTAACAGACATAGAATAGAGCCTCAAACATTGCAAACAGCGTGACGTTAGAAGTGTAGCAAACAGTTTATTGCCGTGATGGAGATTGGGTGCCATGGTCCATGTGCCCAGCCCATGTAATAGGAAGCACTGGTGTGTAGCCTGCATTGCTTCATACCAGATGCTGCTGGAGGTGGGGGAGGGGAGGAAACGGTTTGCTGTCAGCATACATTCAAAATAGTTGAAGCACGTGTCAATGTGCATGGGTTGTGCTTGCTCATGTCAGACAGTCGCTCCTCAATTTTGGTTTGTGTTAGCAAATCATTGTTATTGGGGGCATCCCTTTGTGTCATCCGTGTGCAATGTGCGTGTGATCAGGATGAAGCACTTTCCGGAAGGTGCAGTGATCCCATTTAGTCATCAAGTTCCAAAGTTTGGTTGGCCGAATCGTGAATGAGGTGTCGCTATGACGTTATCTTTTCAAATGTGGAAACTTCAGGAGAGCTGTGTTGCTGGATCAGAGTCTCCGTGCAGGTTTTTATGGTATGATGAGAAGAGAAGATATTTAAGTTAAGAGTTAAAAGTTTGGGCTTAGCCAGAGAGTATGTTTTAGGATTTGTTTAAGGATTTTGGTTAAGTGGAAGAATGATGTTCAGGGTCAGGTGTTAGTTTTTTTTGTAGGATTACAGTTATGGAAAAGACAACGTTTAGGGAAAGAGTAAAGGTGTTAAGATCTATGGGTCGCCTTATCTCAAAGGCCCCCCGCCCCCTGACATTTGCTGGCAGCCCTGATGGACCAGGCGATACCTCGCTGCTACCGGACGCTGGCTGGGGTGCGTTGGGAATGGGTCTGAATCCCATTGTAAAATGGCCACCGGAATATGACAGGCGTGTCCATTCCATTATGGCGGACAGAGACGTTCCCATCTGCCTTAGGCCGTCGTCAACACATAACGACCGGCATGAAATGATTCCGTGAGCAAGTCCTCTGCGTCTTGCAATCTTGGTGATGAGGGAGATTCTAGGTATTTAGTTCTTGATTTCTGTTTATGACAACAATTATTCTTGTTCATTTAGGGAATAGTTATCTGCTCCCAGAGTTTCTGTTTAAAGTTCCACTGCAGAATTGCTCTGTGTGAACCCACACTGAAGTATGGGTTATGGTGGTTCACGCAAGACTCTTGGATCCTCAACTAAGTTCATTGGGAAAAGTTGGGGAAGGCCAGGAAGAGGGTTTTCTGAGGTGGACTATTTGTGTTGAGTATTCCCCTTGTCATCCTTGCAGCTCTAGAGTCGGGTTACCAGATCCTGTCTAAGGGAGGTGCAGACTATAAGTCGCTTCTGCATAGGGTGCAAATCCTCCCTACCTGTGTAAGAAACACCAGGGGGCGGGGGCTTTCCTTCCTGGGTCCAATTAGTCCTTCGTGATTCCCAAGAGACAGGCCCTGGGAAAGAGTTCAAACTTCAAAGGAAACAGAAGGTAAGTGTTAAGGATTGAGATCGTCACTATGCTTTGTAGTTCATTCTAGGGCTCACATTTGCGACCAGAGCTAATATTGAAACATTGACAGGGTAATTCATGGAATAAATGTGCGCTGAAAATGGGCGCTTGTGTACGTATTCATGGAACACATTGCGCGTGGCTTACCTGAGACCTGCGTTGAATCTGCGCGGGTCCAACACGTCACTCTGACACCACGAACGCCTTGCGTGATACGGCCAGCGAAGGCGCACGCTGTTCAGCGGACACACCTAAAAAGGGGGTGGAACACGTGAAATGGAGAACAACACGCAAACATTTGGGCATTACTGGAGAAGCACTGCAGTAAAATCCTTGCAAGGCCCACACGTGCGCTAACAACACGTATTCATGAAATCTAACAGGGCTTACCACGCGTGGCAAAAGACGTGCATACCCAGAAACACGTACGCACACAAACAACAAATGCGCGTATACAGCTACAGATATGATGAATGTACCATTCCTCGCAGCAGTGATCGTGGGACACCGCAGGAGGAGGAGGAGGATGGCCAGGCCCCGCATTTTTTTACCCAGAACCAGCCTTTTTGGGATGCCTGATGACCAGTTCTATGGCAGGTATAGGTTTCCACCTCATATCATCCTAGACCTAGTCACTGAGTGGGAGGATGACCTCACATCACCCACTCTGTGCTCCCAAGCACTGAGCCCTTGGAAAAGGTGCTTAATGTACTGCATTTTATGGCCACTGGGTCATTTCAGCAGACAACTGCCATAGTTGGGGGTGTCTCATAGCCCATGCGGTCACGCTGCCTACAACAGGTGTAGGCAATCATGACTGCATGCCCCTCAGTCCGCAGGCACATATACATGCCCAGAACACCCACAGAAAGGCAGGCCGTGGTCCAGGACTTTTACAGGGCGGCACACTTCCCCAAAGCGCTTGGTGCCGTTGATTGCACCCATGTGGCCTTGCGTCCACCTAGGGCCACTGAGCACATCTATTGCAATCGCAAGCACTGGCATTCCATCAACGTGCAGGTCCTATGCGATGCCAAGGGAATCATTACCTCTGTCTATGCGAACTATCCAGGGCCCACCCATGATAGTTTCATATTCAGAATGTCACCCCTAAAGCGGGACCTGGAAGCTGCGAGGCATGGCAACACATGGCTCATTGGTGAGTACAAATGTCTGTGCACATGCATGCATGTCACACACCGACAAATAGACAAACCCAACTAATGACAACCATTGTCACCTCTCCAGGGGACAGTGCATACCCTCTGAGCACCTGCATGATGATGCCAATACGTAACCCCACCCCAGGTAAGATACAACGCAGCCATATTGCAACCAGGGCCATAGTGGAGCACACATTCGGAGTGCTAAAGTCACGCTTCCGCTTCCTTGACCGCTCCGGTGGAAAGCTACTATATGCACCACCAGTAGTGTGCAGGATCATTGTGGCAGAATGAGTCCTGCACGATGTTGCAACACAGCGAGGCATACCGGTGGACATGGTGGTGCCCCCACATCCCCAAGCACATGCATGCCTGCTGTGCATGGGATGGGAAAGGGCATGTGGCGAGGCTGCCCGTGCCCAGCTTGTGGCACAAATTTTCACCAAAAATCCCACCCCTCCGGAGTGCACACAGGCCTGGCACGTTCCAGGTGACAATCGATGATGACAAAAGGGACAATCAACTGTCACTACCTTACCACCATGAGAATGTGTCCTTGGAAGTGCTACATTGTGTGCATCCCTAAGCCAACACAATCACGTGTGACCAAAAGGCACATATTCAAGATGCAGTATGCCACTAACCCCATGCAAAACAGCACCTCCAAATACTGGTTTGTCAGCTAAACCCTCCGAAAACCCATGTTACCCGGCCAACACAACACACCATGGGCCTCATTACAAGCATGGCAGTCCCGGAACTACGGTACCAGTAAACATGCCGGTACCGTAGTTCCCGGACCACCATACTACGTGCTCTGCTCGCATGTGCCGTTTCAGGTTTTTCCTGGCGGGTGTAACGGCACCCGTGAGCAGAGCACGTCGGATGCACCGGCACGACTCTGTATGTGCCGGTGCATCCAACCTCCCCATCTCCATTCAGCCCTATGGGGCAGAATGGGGATCAGGAGACCCTTGATTCCGGCACCCGCAAATGGGAAATTACCGGGTCTGCTGAGCTCAGCATGACCTGGTTCTTGCCCATTTGCGGGTGCCGGAAAAAATGCAAATCCGGCGGCAGCCGTGCCCTTAATAAGGGCACGGCTACCGCCAGAGTTGTAATAAGGCCACATGGCATGCAATGTAAAAAGTCAAAAGTAAATGCACAACACATGACACAACTGTCACAAAGTGCACTTTGACAAATGGAAATATGTCCGAAACAATTCCCTCTGACACATCGAAATGAAACCGTACACAGGAACATCCATTTACCAGCATAACATATCATAAACACAGGACGCAACAGTGACAATGTCAGACAGTGACTAATCACAATAGCACAAGTGCCCCAATGTGATAAAGCCACCACATTGACCCTTCCATCTTGAGTGGGTCTCTACTAGCTTAAGGGGGCAGGGTAATGCATACAGCATGAAGGGTATCAATGATGGAGACAGGCAAGGTAATACATGAAGATGTAACATCATAAAATACACATTTACCAATATCCAAAGCAAAATGCATGCTAAACATGCACTGGTCAAACAATCATGAATCCCCACAAGGGGTGCATACACAGGTTTGACTTCAGACTGGCCACAGAAATGATGGAAGCCCAAAGCCTCTGTGTAAGTTACTGTCACACGTTGCCCTCCTTGCAAGCCCATGGAAAGGGGAAGCAGGAGTGGCATGTGTGTCTGGACCCCAAGCCACAAACACAAACACGAGACAAGCCTGTATTTGGCCCAGCCAGAACACACAGTGGATGCCTACGGGTGCCACACAAAGCAACACACTGTTACATGAATGCACAATAGATAGAAAATAATAAAAAATAACAAAAATGGCCATGGTGGACCAGGGGTTCGGGGGGGGAGGTTGTTCATTGACCACCCAGGAGGGAGGAGGTGCAGGGTGCACCTCAACACCCACATGCGTGGATGTTGAGAAAAAAAACCTCCATGGGTTCAAGGCCCGCACGGCTAGCCTATAGTGGGAAAGCTCTCGCCGCTGTCGGCACCCTCTGGTGTAACATTATAAGGTGAGCATGGCAAGGGAGGCTGACCACGCATATCCCTGGTATGCTCCTCAAAGGCAGCAAGCATGCAGGTCTGAAAGGTGTGATTCTTCAGGATTACGGTATTGAGGTCCTCATGCAGCACCTTACGTGTTGCACGGAGTTCCGCCTGCAAGGCCTCACGTGATGCACGGATCTCCTCCTGGTTGCATGGAGTTCAGCAGAGATGTTGTGTGTCAGATGCTCCATCTGCTGTTCCGCCGGTCTACTGCGGCCCATCTCAAGTACAGCCAGAGTACCCTTTCCACGCCCTGAGCCATCATCTCACATGATGCCCCCTGTTGCTGTGCAATGGCATACATGGAATTCCCCCACATAGTATTCCCGGGTGGCACACAGCCACTGCGTTCCCGGACACCACACCTGTCGGGCCTGAAGATACCTGGCCCTTGCTGCGCTGGTGCTGTCTGTGGCTGCAGGACTGCATTCCTCCCTTGCTGAGCTGGCCCAGGAACAGGAGCAAGTAGTGTGGAGCATGACCCTGCATCCGTAACCACGATAGACAGACATACCAACTCTGACTGGCCCCTTGAGGTGTCTAACCCCACTGCAGGTGTGTCAGACAGAACAGCATCCACAGCAGAATCACTTGTCTGCGATAGCAATGAGGGTTCAATTTCTGATTCCGCACCAGAGGCATAGGGTTCCTCAGAAGTGTACTCAGAGATACCCCTGGCCAGGATGGTCTGCAGCACCAATGGATGTTCATGGGCTTCCATCCAACAGCCTTCACTAGTGCCTGGTTGGGGCTCTCTATGCTCCACTCCCTCATCCATCTCCTCCTCCTCCACTGCTTCCAGTGCCTCATCACCTGCACAACATAAAAAGAAGGCATGACCACACATGTTAACAGCATAGGCCACACACATAGGTATTGCAATGTTGACAGCCAACACATGAAGCAGCCATGTGACAGATGGCACAAACCCGGGCATGCACGCAGTGCCATTGTAATGGAATGGGACCCAGAAAGCAGACATGGATGCATGTCAAATGGCAAAATAAGACATGTACTGCATGTTGCATAGCACCTGCATCACACACAAGCTTGTGACTGGCATAGTCCTTCCACAAACATGACAGCTGCCACCACACAGATGGCACGTAGCATAGCCATGCCCAAACTGTCAACCAGACCCAGATGGAAACTCAACACTACTGTCCATGAGCCATGTACAATGCATGTCATTTGACATTTAATTGAAATGACTATGATTAAACACACATGTGTCACAGGCTGCAAGGATGCTAGGGTGTTGAAATACAGCGAAGGAAGGCACATGGATTCATCAATGGCAGGTCACTTTGACATGACACAAGTGAATAGGCATGTGGAAGGGGAGAACAGGGCTCAGAAGGGTGTGGGTGCAGTGCAGTACAAGTGTACGGCGTCAACTATCATTGAGAACACAGAGGCAGTAATGTGAATGTCGTGGACTGATGGCAGTGTAATGGCAAGTGCAGTCATTCTATGTAAAGTGTTGGTAGTGGGTTGTAGGGATACAGTAAACCCCACCGCCAAGGGAAGAGGATGGCTTGGAGGCAGTGCATGGCTCTAAATGGTTGCTCAGAGTACCGTGTTGTAGCAGACAGTGTGGGAAGGTGTCAATTGCATTCTTTCAGTCATCTGGGACTGCAGCCGGGGAGAGGAGGACAGTAAGCACAACACATGAGGTAGCATCAGAAGTGCCCCCAGACCCAGAGAAGCAACAACCACAGTTGTATAGAGGCAGGGAACAGAGGAAGGCTTACGCTCGACACAGACGAGAACCCCAAACTAATGGCCATGAGGAGCAACTGACCCTGAGTAAGCAGGAAAGGGATGATGAAATACAATGAGAAGGAAGCAAATACTGGAGATGGAGTTAAATTAATTGCTTGTCCAGGACCCATATGGACTTGCTGGGAATGCACAGGGTCCAGGAATGAACACACAGTACAAGTGAGATACTCTGCACCAAGGCCAAAGGATGTTCCACACAGTCCAGATCTGGCAGAGTTGCAGAGGAAAGAGTGTATATTAACAGACATTCGGGTACTGCCTGTTGTAGTAGTCTGCCATCGGTATCACCAGTCCCATGGAGACAGAGAGCTGCTGGGGGATGTAGAGGTAAGGAAAAATGCCTCTGGGGAGGAACAACTTGCAGGGTGACCACACAGAGGTGTCAGTCATGTGATGATAGAAGGTGAGTGTTGAGTGGAAGATCAACACAGACAATCCGCAACCATAGGTTGGAGCAAGAATAGGGCCAAGAGAGGCAGCACAGTGATTGTAATGGAAGGAGGCAGCATGTGTGGTGATAAGGATTACCTCAGTGTGCAGCACATGGTTCGTATGCAGTCTGCATGACTACAAGCACGCATCAGTCCAACATCACATGGTCACATATGGCAGTCTTGTCAATGTAGCCTGAACTGGCAGACACTCATAACACATCACCCAAGCAACATACACATGGTCTGTACAGACACGCATCACCACTCACCGGACATTGTCTCACAATTTGGCATCCCTCCCATGCCTTGGACCTGCTCCACTGCAATGAAATCACCAGCGATCTCCTCATGTGGAGTGAGTTCTTCATCCTCTGATGGTGTCCCACTGCCAGTCACCAGAGTAGGGGCGAACTTTGCAGCCAGCTTGTCCGTTGCTCAGCATTGGAGGTCATTCCTACACTTCATCACATCATCTGCTGTGCGCCTCTCATGTCCCAAGGCACTAATATTGTCCACGATGCACTGCCAGTAGGCCCTACGCTGAGCAGACATATGTTTGCTCCCTGACGTCACCAGCATGTCGTGGCCGTGTTCGAACATGTAGCCCACAAGCGCGTCCAGTTCCTCTTGACAGGAACTCTGCTTTCTTGACGTGTTGGAGGCCTGAGCCATGCCTGGGGTCCAGCCTGTTCTGCTGGAGCACACGTCTTCCTCTTGGGAGGTGGTGCGGACCCTGAGTGGCTTGTGCCGCTCTGGTCAGCAGAGGCTGAAGCACAGGTGGACTGGCCAATGGAAACAGGCAATGACAAGACGAAAGAAAGTTGGCCTGCAGGTATCAGCAGCCGGGTGCTGTTGCCAGGACCCTGAGCCACACCTGCCTCGGTTTCAAGGGCCGGGACCAACACAGTCCTGGCTGAGTGACTCAGAGCCAGGGTGGTGTCAGGTGCAGCTGCCCCTGCAGCTTCCACAGCCTGGCTGCTAGGGGCAGCAGATGACACTCCAGCCCCAGATCCATGTGACCTGGTGACAGCAATTTTCACCACATGTGCCTTGGCCTTCCCGACATGGAAATCGGCCTGTGAGACTTCCTGTGCCTGTTCCGGGACCAAATCAGTCGGGGCTGGCTGGCCCTGAGCCGGGGTGGTGTCAGCTGCAGCTGCCCCTGCAGCTTCCACTCCCCGCCTGCTCGTGACAGCAGATGGCACTGCTTGTCGGGTCTGATGGGTGCTGGAGATGGCAGCAGCAGCTGCATCTCCCTGACCCGCTTGTGGGGGGGATCATAGCTGTCCCTGCATGTGCTTGGAGACCCTGCCCTCGTGGACCACCCTGGCCACATTGCCCACCTTGGCCACCCTGGCCACCCTGACCACGTCCCTCACCGCGGCCACCTTCACCACCCTGGCCATGTCCCCCCACTGCGGCCACCTCTGGGAGGTCACCCAGCTTTGCTTCCGTTACCACTTGTTGCCCTCCCAGTCATGGCACTGATGTACTAGCACAATGGGAGGTGCAGACAACAATTGTCCTGGGCAATTGGGGTGAAGGGGGCAGGGTACGTGATGGAAAATTTACCCCTGTGCTCCTGCAAGGCTGTATGTGACCCCTGGAGAAAAATTATAGATCATGCAACGCTCAGGCACCCCAAAAACAAAAAAAAAACATACACGCGACCCCTCGGTAGCCCACGTGCAATGAAAAACATCCTGCAGTACGCGGTGGCACCCACGAACACAAAAAATGCATATGCAGGGAACACGTAGGCTACTATAACCTCGAAAATGGGGTACGCGGCACACAGGGGCAACCACAGTGGGAAAAATGCATGCATAACTCACCGTCTGCCTGGAAAAATGAAGAGAAACACACGCGCATGTGCCGCAGACAACTCCCCCACCAAAACAAGAAGTATGCACTGCCACAGTACTGATCAATTTGCGTGTGAACCCACAAAAAGAAGAATCTCACGCATCGGTCTCCATGAAAAGCACATAAATTGCACTGTTGTCCTACGTGGACCTTTAACCCGTACTGAACGGCAACGTCCAGAGTGTGTCACGTAACTTACGCGCTTAGGGCCTTTCCTATGATTACACGCTAATGCGCTGTTTCCACACATGCAGAGTCACTCTGTTTCCAGCTCGCCACGCGAACCAACATGGAAGACCCACGCTCCTGCCCACAAGGCCATTTACCTGCCTCAAACACCCCGAGCTGCCTCGTACGAGCCATCTGCTGCTGCCAGCCCACTCTGTGTGCCTGCTGCCTATGTGCCCTGCAATTTGGTGACTGCTCATCATCCATTGCCAGTGATCCTCTTGCTGAGACAATCTCTGTTGACACAGAAGACTCCCGACTGCCATTCCATCACTCCACAGCCCAACCCAAGGACCAAGTTGCCCCCCCACACCTGCCTCAGGGGTTGCTATATCTGACCCATCTCCATCTGAGGCAAGTGGCAACCCCCCCGGCAGAGAGGCAGAGGGCTGTCAGCTTCTCCTCCACAGAAGTTGGCATCCTGGCAGAGCAAGTCCTGGGGCATTATGATGCCCTCTTCATCGGACCATCCTGCATCGACAAGGAAGGACAGATTAAGATCTGGGCGGACATTGTGGGTGCCATCAACGCAGAGGGGGTGGTACCCCGCGACTACCGACATGTCCATAAGCGCTGGGAAGACTTCAGGTCCAGGACCCTCAACAAGGCCCGGCGCCTCGTCAAAGCTGCTGATGATGGAGTGAGGCGCCGGGGCCGGTTGTCCACCAATGAGATGCGGGTCCTGGAGTGCATCAACCCAGCGCTGCACGCCCAGGTCTTGGTGCTACGTCTGGAGTCGACTGGTAAGTGTTCATGTGTTCTTGTCCGCCATAGTGCATGTGTATGTTGATGTGTGGCTAGAGTGTGCACGTTGGCCTCATGTCTGGCATGCCTCCTGGACAGGTGTCTGTGTGCATGTCCCTGACAGTGCTGCATGTGAGTCCATTCAAACCTGACCCACTTCAATGGTGTCTGTGTTGCAATGCCTGATGTGCACCAGCATGTAACGAGGTGCACATGTTTCCATACCTGTGTCTGGACTGGGGCATGCAAGAGGTGTGACACATGGATACATACGGGAGGCTGTCTTCCAACTACACATTCACATTTGTGCATATAAATCTTTCCAAAGATTCTGCATCCCTGCGTTTACAAAAAATGTGTTCATGCACAAGAAATAGCCTTCGCTCAAATATACGGTTAATGCTTTGTATGGCTAATGTGTAAGGGCAGAGTGGCCAAAATAAGACCATGAAATAATATTTTGTGCTGCGGCCTTGGAGGTGGGTGCCATCAAAACAGCTGTGTACCAATGGGTGATGGGGCCATTTGCCCCCACAAGCTTATGGGAAAAGGGACACGCTGAAGCTGTATAATGCTGGTTTGTCCCATGCGACCTCTTAGAGGCAAGACTCAGTAGGTGGTTGAAAGTGTCAAAATACAACTCCAGCAGGCCTATTGGGCAGCAATTGTTTTTAGCAATAAGAGCTTCACAGCATTTTAATGGCTGCAGCAGAGAAGGCAGTGTTTAAGTGACCTTTGCCTCTGATAAGGCCCGTTAATTGTGTATGCAACTGATATGAATGCGAACACTCACTCAAAGGGATGCTTGCTACACTTGCCGTCGTGCACATTACAAGAGAGTGACAATACATAAAGATTCTCCCAAGTTTTGAACTCAGCATGGCTTAAATGACAGTTTACAGAGTTTACTTACCAGTCAGTGATAGGTTTTTCTTCTGAATACTAATGTGGAGTTCAGAAAAAACTGCATCAGTGTGCAGGGTTGTTCCTTGAAGATAGACACACACGTGAGTAAGTGAGCAGCAGTATTTGTAGTAAGAGACTGGTGTAAAGTACATATCACAAGATTCCAAGTAAAACCTTACCCCGTGCTAAGCACTGAGAATATAAACTGGGTTAACAATGTACTCTTGTTGAGGGAAACTAGAAGTTGAACACAAAATGTTAATTAAAACAGCAATTTTGTCCAACAAAAAAAAAGCCACACTAAACCAAACCGCATACATCATAACCAAAAGTGATACAAACGTGCAGGTTTAAGGAAAACATGGAAATGTAACCGATTTGAAAATATAATTCACAATTCTGACAACCAGCTTAAAAAGGTCTAAACTTAGTCATTGGTGGAATCTAAGACAGAGGTAAGCTCGTTAAGGGTACTAGGTAATGTTGCCAACAGAGTGACTATGCAGTTAAATCCCATTAAAGAGTGCTGAGTTGACAATTGTTATTTATGCATTTGCTTGTACAAGAGAAAGCAATAGGGTGAGAAAGGATGAAAGAAAAAAAAGGCCTATGGAGGAGAAAGAAAGGAGTGAAGAAAATAAACGCCAATAAAAAAGAAAAGGACACTGCAGGCCAAAGTCGGTGGTTGGGGAGGAATGACACGAGGGAAAGAATTAAAGTGAAAAACAAAACTGGCACACAACGCACTAGGAGACCATAAAAAAGACGGTGGAAAAAAATATCCAGAGTTAGTGACAAACCTGAACGATGACGTAAAGGGGGAGACTAACAGTCAGAGAAAAAGTGGCCAAGATCGCTAGGCTTCCAACATGTTAAGCACATCGTGAGAAAGGCCGCTGCGCCAAGGAATATCCATACATTCTCTCCTGGCATGCCCAATACGGCCCCAGCATCACAATTAGTACTTTGATGCTATGTCCGCTTCCAAAGGAAACCTTGACAGTTTACACGGACATACATCCTTAACGCCTGCTGCCAACTGTTTTACGGAAACCACAGCCCCGCTATTAAAAGGGCTGAAAATACATTAATTTGCTTTGTTTCGGTAACAATCGTTGAACGGGTAGCGCTTGAATATAAGCTTGGAGTACAAGTCTTCACAGTTATATTCAAGCGTTACCAGTTCACAAGTGCGGCATTCAGAACAGTCAACTCCTCAAACTGCATTAAAGGCAAACTGTAACCGCAGGCTGGGTAGCTGGCATTGCGTGTCATTGATGTTTCAGCTGCCCACAGCAGTTGGGTCGGGTCCAATTTCAAAGGAGATGGATGCGTCCCTACATGGCTGGCTCCAAATTCTGAATGTCTGTCTGAAATCACTTTGGGTATGAAGAGTACAACAGACTTTATCCAATGGTCTTTTCACTCCATAACAGCAGGAGTCAGGATCCAGCGTTCGATAAACTACACGTGCAGTAAGGACCACACAAACGACATACACGCATGGTCACACGTCAGAAAAAAGCACGATGGGCATTGTAGTAGATGCAGGCTGGGCAGCAGCAGTGCACGCCTGCCTGCCCTGGGCCTTGCGTACCGGTCCAGCATGGCCCAAGGCAAGGCCCTTGGGCCATGGCACGGACCGGGGGTAAACAAAGTAGCTCCAGGCGGCCCCCGCCTTGGTGGTAGCGGGTGGCCCGCTACCACCAAGACTCGCCCCAAGTTGACAGCAGTCAGCTCGGCAGCAACACTGAACGGCGTGTAGGCCCTGGCCTACACGTCGTTCAGTGTTGACTGGGCCTGGGCCGTGGTGGACCACATAGTTTGGGCCCGGGGAGGGGAGTGTAAGTGTAACACTCACGAGTCCCCGGGCCCAAACAGAGAAGAAACAAACATGGGGTACTTACCATGGCGCCGCTGGGCTGGTGCAGCAGCACTCGTGTGTTGATCACTCGTCGTGAAAGAAAGAGAAACAGACATGTGAAGGCGGCGCAGGCACACGCACACACCCTGCGCCGCCAGTCATAGATGCAGTAATGTTATTGGCTGTTTGCCAGCCAATGCCATTACTGTATCCATGGCAGGGGAGGGAATAAGTGTGCTGTTTGTGCACATTTTATACTAGCGGGCCACCCCTGAAGCGCCCCGCCAGGCTTCTAATTAAAGGGGCTACGTAGAGTGCGTGGAGCTACAAGCTCCACGCACTCTACTATAGAAAAAAATATACCAAATCGGGACGCGCCCCGCTGTGAAAGCCGGGCCGGCCTATACACTATTGTTTCCTTGCCACAGTGCCCCCGCTCTGTTGGCAAAGGAAATGCAACATCTTTAGCTAAAAGAGATTCAATCAGAGAAGTTCTCGGATTGAATCTCTTTTAGCTTCTCTCTTTTTTTTTCTGGGGAGGCGGCGCCCGGCCGCCCTATGATAGCAGCCGCCACTGGAAAAGCTCCAGTGAACATCCCTGGCTAGGGAGGCCTTGGCCGCCCCTAGCACTGGGATGTCATCTAGGTATATTACTATTCTTATTCCCCTCTCTCTTATGGCTGCAGCTACTGGACGCATCAACTTGGTGAATGCCCAAGGCACTGAGGCGAGTCCAAAAGGTAGGCTTTTGAAGTGCCACACCTCTCTGTTCCAGCGGAAGCTCAGGAATCTGTGATAAGCTTCTGCTATCGGTATCGTCAGGTATGCGCCTTTGAGATCTAGATGAGCTAGCCAGTCCCCTGTGCGTAGCAGGTCTCTGAGGAGATGGATACCCTCGATCTTGAAGTGATTGTACCTTAGCCATTCTTTCAGGCTTTTCAGGTTGATGACAGGCTGGACTTTCTCTTTTCTGTGTACCAGAAACATATTGCTAATAAATCCTGGGCCTGCCAGCATCTCTCGCTCTATCGCACCCTTTCGTTGTAGCTTCTCTAATTCGCTCTGGAGCAGCGCCGCTTCTAGTGATGGCATATGAATCAGTTGCGGCTTTCGCTCTTGGATAGGGTTGCCTAGGAAATCTATGCACAGTCCCTCTACCGCATGGCACACCCATGCATTGCTGGATAAGGTATACCATGCGCTCAAAAATTGAAGGGTTCTGCAACCTACTTGACAGTCCGATGTACTCCCCACCGGCGGCACCTGGGTGTCGGTATGCTCCTCTTTGTCTGCAACCTCTCGGTAATCTTGCCATGGAAGGGAATAAAGCATCCTGCTGCCTTCCTTCCCAATATTGTGCACGATGTCCTTGGAGTCTGCGATGTGAGGCAAAGCAAATCGAACTTTGTGCTTTATCAAGGGCAGAGTAGGTTCCCACGAATTGTGCCATTTCCTTGGCGAAAGCTTCCCCGAAAAGCAAATCTTTAGCACCTTGACCGGCTTCATACAACGGCAGGTCGCTCAGCTTGGAGTCGATTTTTAGGAGAACACCTCTCCTCCTCTCATATGAGAGGGCACAGTTGGCATTACCCAACAAGCAAACTGCGCGCTGTGCTCAGTTGGCTAGGGGGGTGGGGTCTATCGGCGTCCACATGTTTTTGGCCTTTTCTGCAAGGTCCATGATTTTAGCCAAAGGCTTGGCTAAGTCGAGAACTTTGTCCTGGCATCCCCGCCATTCCCTGTCTACCCCCTTCCGACTGGCTCTGGAGGCCTAATTCACAGAGGTGACCATCTTCGGGTCTAAATCTGGGGTATCCGACAATTTATCGGGTAATTCCGGGCGGGGGCATTCTGCTCTCATGTGCGAATGCACCTCTTTGTCCAAGGGCTTCCTCAAATGCTGCGTCATGTAGAGCGCCACTCTGGGTGACGGCACCCATTCGGCTGACTTGGGATGCCGGATGGCACCTGGATCGAACATATCGTTTGTACCTTCCTCTTCATCCAGGGTCGGAGTGTCTAGCGTCGGGTGCCCGGTGGGTCTTCTTCCTCACCTCCCTCATTATTGGACAAGTAGCCCTCGTCAATGTCCCCTGAATTGTTCACCCCTGGGGTAGGGGGTCTAATCTGGCGTTCGGTTGTTTTTCCCAGGAAGGCCTTCTTTAGACGAGTGACAGGGTTGTCCGTCTCTTGTGGATTGGAGTTGACTTTCCTTTCCTTGCTCGGGGGGGTCAAAGAGTCTCTGCTCTTCTAAGCTATATGCCCCTTCTCAACCCCTTCCTGGGGGTGTCTTGCCGACCTGCCTTCTCACGGGCTCAGCGCCCTCTTTTTCCCGGAAAATCTTGGATCTTTCTCTAGCATCCATGCTTCTAACATGTCTAACATGCTTGCAAGGGGCTGAACGCCTTCTGTGACAGCCTGAGACAGCGAATCCCCCAACATCTTCTTAAAACTGAGCGTGAGCTCTGTTTCCTGCTGGGAAGGTTCTACCTCCCATTCTTCTTCACTGTACTCCGGAGTGGTGGAGTGATCCTCCTCATATTGGGCCATTCCCCTTTGAGTTAGGAAAGCTAACAGTTGAGTGTCGGCTGGCTGTCCCACTAACAAATATAGCAGCTGTGCTCTTTTGCTGTAGGCCTTCAATATGCAGTAATTCTGCTGTTGACAGGAAAATGAACGCTCATAAGCAGCTGTTTATATGTGCTGGGCTTTCGGATATCCAGCTGTATCTGTGCATTTTCAGCTGAGCCTCTTATTTTCTCTCTGACAGGCTTGCGTTCCCTTTTTTCTGTATATCTGGCACAAACACTGAACGACCCTGGCGCTCCAGGTCTCCCTCAGAAAAGTGTGCACTTATTACAGAAGTGCACGGGGGACGCCGCGAAGGCTGACCGTGCTCCGGCTCCCCCCGGGTCCTAAAGTGCGTTGCTTGTGTGACGCGCTGTGGAGCAGGGCCGGCTGCCTACTGCCACTGCCTACTGCCACTGCTACCCACGGCTCCGGCCCCGCCTCCACAGTATCTCCCGAAATACAAATGCACGTGCGGCCGCGGCAAAGCTGCCGTCGCACATGGACACCCAAGGGATAGGGGCGGCGTTGCCGCCTCGTGTCAGGAGAATACACAGATGTGATAATAATATATTAAAATATTCTTAGTTAGAGATATCTATATCAACATTGAAGCGCAGCCTTAGTAGTAATCCCATAAAACTAGATACATGCGCTGTGCACTACGAAATAAGCTGCATAGAGAAGGTAAAATGGAGGAACACTTAACTGACTGGCAGCAAAAAGAAAGAGGAATGGACCTCGAGCTGCAGACTCTTATAGGGGAAGCAAGCACTGGATAGGTGGAAAGTGAATACTTATGGACTGCCAGGAGTGGAGAGGGTCATGGGATCTGCAGTTTTAGGCAGTGTGGAGCCTTAGAGACTGATATTAAAACTTTAAACTGAAAATGTATTCTTTTTTGCTAACTCAAACAGAAATATGTAGTTTAAATATTTGATGTTTGAAATGCTGGATTGGTGGCAATAAAGAAAGATAAGCATAATGCTCGCCTCCATCTTGTCATAGAATGAATGGCTCAAAACTTGGAATAGTACTTAAAATGTATACCTGTATAACTAACAAATATTAATGAAAAAAACATTCTTTTTATTGTTTTGTGCATTGGGTGTAAAAAAGCCATGGGATTCCAGGTGGTCCCGAGTTCGTGGGCCATTTTAAAACCATGGTGTAAAATAATCGACAATGCTTTTTGACGTCCGTCGTCACAATTAACCCCTAAACATTCTCCCTGGTGTTACGGGTGTAAAAATATTCCCAATCTGTAGGGATTCATGCATCTGTAGGTACATGAATATTCATTGCGGTCGAGATGCGGTTGTATTTTCTGCACAGAGCTTTTGGTAAGCGGAAATGACTTTATATTCCTTTTACCCGAAGCACTGAATGTAAACCATAGTGAAAATGGCATGGGAATTTAAGGACAGAGTGCTTGTCTCGCCAGTAAATTACTTCCTATCCATTTGGATCATTATGAACCTTTTTGATAGAATGTCGCGTGTTTACCTACATGCTACCACACGATGTCGCTCTAACACAAGGGAAGGAAATTATGTTGTGTACACCACGGAACAGGATGTTTAGGCGCAAGTCATTCGGCGCCTGATGTTCTGGCGGGACTACTTTGCCGCGGGCCATCTATCGCAGGGACCTATAGGCGCTGATACGCTTCAGCGCACCTAACATGGCCCAACAATACATCTAGTGGAAATGCACAACCACCTCCTATGTTTGTAGGTAGTGTGTGTTACACGCTCCCTTTGCTAGCACAGGAATAACACAAAAACATGGAGCAATGAAAAGGTGCGGATCTCCCACTCGGTGCTGTCTTCATTTACGCCTAAAATTTGTGAGTATGCAGCTTTGAAATTTGCCATTGAGCTCGCATGAGACCAGAGCGATGACACGATGAATACAGGCCGCTGGCACTCGAAGGTTCCGCTCCTGGAATTTCCCTTTTAAAAGCAGTCTTATCGGGTGCTTACTTTCAAACTGTTGAATTGAAGGTAAAATAGTACAATTCCCAAAATGTATCAACATACTAAAACAAATGAATGATTGGAAAAATGGTGCCCTGTGGGTTGAAGTTATGTAGTCTCCGTAGTCGTGTGGACTCTGTACTGCTGGAGCTCAATGAAAGATAAGACTTGGTTACTGTTATATATATATATTTTATATTGTAGTTAAGTGTGGACTAGTAATTCTTGATAGTTAACATCAGCTTGCATTCCAGGATCCAGTGGCCCGTACATGTAATGGGGAAAACAAAAATACAAGTCACAGAAGGCAAATGCCCTTAGCCAAAACTACACAAATTATTTAAGTTGTCTTGTTATAACATGACATCAAATCCATTGATATGTTGCAAGTGATGACCGGCTTAACTCGGCACGCTACCATTGATGTCCCCCATAATGCTATGTCCCCCATAATGCCATGTTGTATGTCATTGTGACGCCTTTCTCTTATAATATGTGTGTGCTCTTGGACTTTGCACCGGAACACGCAGAGTTAAGCCAGTCTTTACTTCTCACATCCACTGAAGTTCAAGGGTTTTGTTGCAATAAATCTGGTCAATGTAACTAAACTTTAACTTTTTTCAGTGAATTTCAAGGGTTTTGTTAAAGCACTTTTTCATGTTCCACTGGCCATGGCCTTCAGACATGCCACTGTATATGTTCCCTCAATAGGTTTCTTTTACATGTCTTTAGATCCCACTAGCTAGGGCCATTGGCCCTGCCTGGTGAGCACGACATGTGGCTGTCCTGACTCTTTATTTTAAAACACTACCAGGCCACTAGACCTTACCTTCGGCCGTGGCCACTGCACATGTTCCCACTCTCTCTTGGGCCCACTAGCCAGTGCCCACTATATATTTTACACTAGACACAGCCTTTGGCAATGGCCAGTGGCCACAAATTACAGCCGTGACCACTGTATATGTTTGCCCTACATGTTTCTTTTACACCCACCAGGTGGCCACAGCCTTTGGCTGTGTCCACTTTCCATGTCTTTCGAGTGCACTTGCCAGGCCTTGCGGCCTGGCCACTGAGCACAGCCTTTGGCTGTACCCACTCAATATTTTACAAGAATACCAGGCCACTAGCCATGGTGTTTGGCTGTGGCTACTGTACAAGTTCCCCCTCTCTTTTGGGCCCACTAACCAGGGCCTTTGTTCCCAGCCAGTGAGCATGGCCTTTGGCCGTCCCACTGTATACTTTACAACACTACCAGGCCATTAGCCAAGGCCTTTACGTCTGTCACTGCTTTTGACACTCTTCTCCCTGAAGGCTACACAATCCTGTCCAATTCCAGGCCCCCTAAGCCTGGTGGCAGAGTGCCTCTGATCTTCCATGAGTGGGCTCCTGCCACCATCATTACCACTCAATCCTACTCATCCTTTAAAAAGCCTTGTCTGTAGGCTGTCTATCTCGCCTACCCTCTCCCTTACTATCCCCACCATCTACAGGCCCCCCATCTACTCCTCTCTTCTTGCCTCCTCCCTCAAACTTCTCTTTGTTGAGGACTTTAACATCCATCTTGACTCGTTGGATTTCGGCTACTGCACTCTTTCGTGACCTCTACTACTCTCTTTCCTTCACTATCCTTCCCTCTGGCCCAACCCACTCTGCCGGGCATACCTTGGATGCTCTCACTTCAACAGACATCCTCTCTCCAACCCTCTAACTACCCCTCTCTCCTGGTCGGACCCCTCTCTCCTCTCCTCCCATCTTGAGCTCCCCTCTCCTCTGATGATGCTGATGCCCGCACTGCCAGTCTCCTTCTCTGTCATTCGACCAATGAAGTGTGTGTGTGCATTTGCCTCTACCTTCATTCCTCCTCCTCCCTCTCCTGCCTTTGAATATCCTTCTGACTTTGCTCTGGCTAACTTCCATCTCTCTATATCAAACACCTTGGACATCCTTGCCCCTGTCACGAGGATCCGCATGAAGCCTGCCTCCAAATGCAACTCTTGGTTTGAATCCAACTTGGCTGCTTTGAAATGCAAATGCAAAGCTGAGCAGAAGTGGCAGGCCTCTAGTTCATCCTCTGATAAACTGGCCTGCTGCCTACTCTAAAGGCAATATCGTCTCACCATCTGCTCCAAGAAGAGGGCTCAAGTCCAAGCCCACATCACTGGGGCCATCAATAACACGTCAAAATTTTAAAAAATCTGCAATGAACTTGCCAATCCTACTGCAGTCTCCTCCTCCCTCCCAGGTCCTCTGCACTGCACTGGCCGCCAATTTCTCCACCAAAACTCATGACATCCTGTCCTCACTGCACCGGATGACGTCCCTAGAGTAGTCCACTTTTTGAAAGTCTCCTCTAAACAGGTGCTCCCCTGCTCTTCCAGAACCATCAAGGACAACATTGCCTCTCTCACCCAAGTCTTGGTTGACCACTGTAACCATTCCTTGGTTCAAGCACTCTCTTGTGCACCATCTCCTAAAAGGTCATCTGCTGACCCTTATTGCCCAGCTAACTATCACCCTATCTCTATCACCCCTTTTTTGGGCAAACTCATGGAGACGCTGGACATCCCCCAACTGACCCTCCACACCAAAATGGCTGCCCCCATTACCAGCAGTCCAGTTTCAGAGCATTCAGAGGCACGGAAACTGAACTCCTGAACACCCGTGAAGACCTGCTCTCAAACCTGGACTGTAACGCTCCCTTCGTTCTGATCCTCCTTGATCTTTCTTCTGCCTTTGACACAGTCAACCACTCCATCCTCATAAATCATCTCCATGATACCCTAGGTATCACGAACCAGGCAATGGTGTGGTGGACCTCTTTCCTTTCAAACAGACCCTCCCAAGTGCAAATGGGTCCTTTCCTCTCCTCCACCTCACTCTATTGTTCTGGATATTCACAAGAATGTCCTTTTCTTCTCTTCCTTGCCTCTCCCCCTCCCGTGCTAACATCCCTCTGCCACTACGACTGGGGCTTGATCCCTTCTGAGTCATAAAGGTGCCAGACCACCCCTGGCCAGTCTCCCCTGGCATCCCTTTCCAGCACTTGCCCTCAGTCACCCTTCCCCGGACTAGCGCTAACCGGTCCACCCTGTTCATCACACTTATCTTCCCTTCCCCCTCTTTTTCTCCTGGCACTTGCCCTCATTTGGCCCGCCCAGCACTTGCTCACCCACCTTTGGCCCCCCACTCCTGCGCTTCACCCCATCCATGCCCCTTACTCCCCATCCTGCCCTGCACTTATCACCTTTGTCTTGCAATTGCACGGTTGGATTGTTACAAGTCCAATATAACTGTCATTGTTGTTTTTCTTTATTTAATGCCCCCCTCCCCATTTTTGGTCTTGTGGAGCCTGGAAACTCTTGTCTATAGGCGCCATACAACTGTCCAATAAATAAATAAATGAATAAATAAATAAATAAATACATGACTTTGCCTGGGTCCACCTTCCACCCTACCTCACAGTAGCTGTCCAAATGCTTTTTTTCCTTAATGATCTTTAAAAAAAAATGGTTTACCATAACAAAGATTATAATAGCAATGTACTAAAGATAGCCGCTGTTATCTGTAGGTGTCCGATATCCACGGTTATTGGGAAAAACCTTACACATTGTTTTCCCTACGCTCCCAGTCACTCGCCAGGTGCCCCTCTCCTCCTGCCCCGCTCCCGCACTCTCCTAAACTCATGTTTCCCTCCTATGCCCCCAAACCTTGTTGTTCCGTGTGGCTCATTTTCCTTCCCCATCTCTTGTTCTTTTCTTTTGTAGCTGCTGTTATTCTCCTAAATAACCTTGGCTACAAGAAAATGTTCATGCTCTTAACTTGGTCCATAGCCCCCATCAACTCCTCAATCGTTTCTCCTCCTCCAAGTGACATTTTTTCTGCCTTTTCATTTTCAGGTAGCCGCAGGTATAACCATGGTTATCTCCCACATTGGAAAAAAAAGGCAGCTTTTTCATTTCGGAAAATCCTTCCTGCTGCAAAGCATCACGGGAGATATCACTATAATTTGCGGGGGAGGGGGCATCTCCTTCTCTGTCAAATATTTGAAGAACTACTAAACGCAATAACACCAGATCCCCTCAGAAAGTTGTTTTGTACCTGGTCCAATTCCGTCCAGCGGGTGCGCTCAAGCATAAATTTGACTTTTTCATCTATGGGGAAATGAATGGAGACTGGGCCAAAACTGCATTATTTTGTTTTCAAAAGAACCTTTTCATTTTTTAAACTGATCTTCCCCCAAAATGTCCAGTCTGGGGGGCCCGTACATAAAATTTTGTCTGCACCATTTCAGCTAAATCTGTCGTACGATTCAAAAGTTATTAGCAATTCATTTTTTGCTTTTCCTTTGGTACTGATACTCTACTTAACTGTAGTGTGGCGACTGCCGCACTATAATGAATGTATATTTATGTATATATACATATATATATATATATATATATATATATATATATATATATATATATTCACTAAAAAACGTTGTTATGGTGAAGTTGCACTAATGAAAACCTATGAAATTCACTGAAATAACTTTGTTAAAGGGTCGTCATGAAAATCATGGTAAAAGGAACATTATGGTTGCAAGGTAAGACTGAAAAAACAAAGAAATTCACCAGATATGGTAAGCTATGCAACCATAACTCGCTTCATCACCATGCACTGCTAAGTCTAACACCCAGGATATCAAAGATGACATCACTGATGACATCACAAATCCCGGGGAGGTTATTTTTGTTCAGTGACAGTGAGCATTTTAAGAAGATGACTTGATCTGGTCATACTGCATTGAAAACATGACACACAATCTAAAGGTGTTTTATATGTAGACCTTAACCTTGTGCAATGTTCTTAAGGTACTTTCCTTGGATTGGGGTTGGAAGCCCGTGGCTGAAATGTTCAAGGGAGAAAAGACCAAAAGTTATTTTTCCAAAAATAACTTTCGGTCTTCTCTCCCCTGAACATTTCAGACTTTGCCCCAATCCCAGCCCACACCCACACTGCCACCCCCTTACTTACATTGCAGCGGCACACTTTGGTGTGTGCCGCCGACTTTCTGTGTCCCTGCAACACTTGTTCTCTTTCACTTCTGTGATCAGGAACCAGCGCTGCAGGGTCCTTTGCTTTTTCTCTTAAAAAAATTAAAGCTTTTTATGGGATCGGCTGCAGGGGACACCTCCACAGCCCCCACTCACAGTACAGTGAACAAGTGTGTGGGGGACACCCGTGCAGCCCCCGCATCCCTTGCCATGGGACAATAGACAAACAATTCCTTTTTTATACATGATGAAGAGCTCTACTCTTAGTGTCATTTTCTAGTCGTGATGTTTCTTTCCTCCTTACTAGAGTTTCTCTGTATGTTCTTCAGATTTGTATGCATTGATACTCTCCATATGTATTGTTTGTATTAACACATGTGTGTAGTAATTATTGTATTGTTAGCAGTTAATTCCAAGTTTAACATTAGTCAAGATTCTGATAGGCTTGGGTTTATGATTCTATTGGGCAATATTACCAGCTTCAAAATACTCTACTTCAAAGGCCCATGGTGCAGCCATTGCCAATGTGTATGTATTATTAGATTGCTGTATTGACAAAAACACTTCAATAGTACGTTTGAGTTTCAGTAAGTACATTTTGTGATACATGGAGTAGTTCATGACAGGTCTCCCGATCACCCATCATATGTTGCTAACAACATTCTAAACAGAACCCCTTGAAGGGACTTTTCATCACAATTGATGTCATATGTGATGTCATCTTTGATGTCCTGGGTGTTAGTCTTAGCAGTGCAAGGTGGTGGTGCGAGCAATTAATTTCATATGTTTTTATTAGTGCAACTTAACCATAACGTCCCTTTAACAACGTTTCTTTTAGTGAATTTCAATGATTTCTATAAATGAAAATGTTTCATGATGTTACAGCACTGTACATAAGTTATTAATAATTCCTCTTTTAACATATATGGAAGAACTATAAACCTCCTTTAACAATCATGTGTTTGCAGTGCATACTGATGTGCATTGTTTTCAGTAGTGCATGCTGGGGATGCAAGTCATGGTTGAATTGCCTAGGGCATGATGCTCGACCATGACCCCAGCCACACCAAAGTTATTCGCTGCACCAAGCCTGCATCCTGGTCCAGTGTCCACAATACCCACATAATGTGACCAGTGGCCAGTGCTCATGGCTCGCAGGGATAGCTAGTCTTCACAATCCATGGGGCATGGGCTTCGGCCATGCCACATGCCCATAAAGCAAACCAGAGTAGAAATGTTTCCTTGCTTAGGGCCAGGCCCACTGCCCAAACACCAAAGATATTTCACTAACATTGTACGTACATTTTGAGACTTTGGAAAAAATAAAATGGAGGACAGTTTTACAAAAGCATTCTTTCAGGTCCTTGCTGATGCTGTTCGCGCAAGTTTGCTGCAATCCCGTCCAGCACTTCAGGCTGTAGCCGCAAGCAGATTTGTGTTCCCATTTAAGGGTATCCCAATGTCGAAAAAACGTTACCACGCAGCCGGTCTGTGGTGGCCATGCCCACTTTAACCCCATTGATGGCCCGGAGAATATAGCTACTCGGCATGGCCACAGGCTACACCGTAGTCACCAAAGGCATATCACTATTTCTTTGTACCTACATTATAACACTTTTAAAAAATAAAACATGGACATATTTGCAAAATCATGCTTTTGGTTCCTTGCCAACGTTCCTCACACAAGCTTTCTGAAAATGCCTCTCTGTTTTATTTTTTGAAAAGCGGCCCAAATATAGGTACAAAAATAGTGATATATCTTAGCCCCTATTTGACAAAATCCATTCAAACTTTGCACAAACATTCAAAGATGAGTCTATAATACGTTTACAAACATTTCTGCAGATTCGTCGAATGGCACCAAAGTTATAAGCCATCTGAAAATGTTCGGAACCCCCTCTAATGTTGCCCCCTCTTGACAAAATCCCACCAAACTTTGCAAAAACATTCAAAGGTGTGTCTAAATTCTGTTTGCAACCTTGTAGACAGATTCATCCTGTGGCACAAAATGTATAAACCATTCAAACATTTTGGGACCCCCACTCTAATTTTGCCCTCTCTTGGTGAAACAACACCAAACTTTGTAAAAGCATTTGAAGTTAGGTCTACAGTTGAATTACAAAATGTCATGCAGTGAAATTGAATGTTCCGGACTCTTCAGTCCTTTGTCCTTGGACTCCCTTTTGATCCAAGACGGTAATTTGCGAGATTCGAGATCGAGTTCCCAAGAGGAAAGCCTGTCGCCAGCAACCAAAGGGTTCGCCTCTCTACATACCCCAGTTTAACATACAGGGTGAGTATTATGTAGAGAAACAACCCCCGCCTTTTTGTTTTTTTAAACTTAAACAAGCAGTACAACCCCTGTAAATGTTACCTTATATATGCTGGAAAAACATGTGATTGATAAATATATATACATCTGCCTCCTTTTTGTTTCACGGACTCCTTTTAGGTCCGTCTTGCCCTGAGGAAGGCTCCGAAATCCATGCCAACCAAAATAGCGATGATCATTCTTTGATCATGAAACACAAAAATAGAGAACTCTCTAGGAATAGACATCTTTACTAAATTTTGTGAACAAAACATTAAGTCTATTGCAGAGTAACCTTTCTATGTATTCCTGTTTTTCATCCCCTTTGTTTTGGAATGTTTTTTGGTATTTATTGCTGAATATGATATCTTCTTTGAATGTTGATGTATTTTTTCTTTGATTTTTTTTCCCATGTCTATAGAAATGTTTTCTTCTCTTGGTTTTCAATATTTTATTCTCAAGCTTTGTTTAATTTACATTTTTTGACTTTTTACTTTATCATTAATAATTGGTTAATACTTTTCCAGACATATATTTGGTTTTTTCTTACCTGTGACTCAATACATGAACACAGAACATTTTTGGGTAAAGAAAAGTGAAATAAGGACAGTAAGTTTATGACTGTTTAGAGTGTGGATTGCTCCATTTTTGCTTGTTCCATATTTTGCCCTGAATCCACACTAACACCCCAGGGGCTACTCTACCCTTTTGTATAACAGTGAAATTGAATGGCGTCAAATTTATAAGCCATCGAGAAACTGCTCTTCACAGAACCTGTAATGCAGAAATATGCATGGATGTCCTCGAACTTTTGTCAAGTTTGCCATCATCACAGAAATGTGAGGTTTGCAAACATCGGAGAAGAAAAAACACTAGAATTTTGGCTTTTTCTGGACATATCCCATCCTCATCACCCCTCACCTCCCCACAGATTGTTTAATTTGTTATACAAGTGTAATGTGTTTTCTAAAATGTGTTTACTGCGATGTCTGCGGACTATGGGTGCAGTTTGCAAATCCAACATAATGTTTGTTTTAAAAGTTTTGATGCACCTCACATTTTTTATTAACTAATAAGGGGATGCCTACGATGTCTGCCAATGTTATGTGGCTCCCTGATTGGTTCAGACACATCCACGGACACTGAAACCGGAAGTGAGTCCACAGATATCACACATTTTATTGATGTACATTTTGGGCATTTAAAAAAAATCTACTGCATGGATTAACACCAAATGTTCAAGGCGTACTTTCGGGGTGAGGCTGCTGGTCCTCGCGCAAGGCTAAAACACAAAGTGTCTGCTTTGGCCAAATCAAAGGCCTATTTGCACTTATAGTCCATTGTGCACAAACTCAGTCTCAGTTCAGCTCAACATTGCATCCGGACTGTGTGATGCTTTTGGCATGCATGGACTAGGATATCAGAGCCCTGCCTTCAAGATGAGGCACGGGAGGGTGTTGGCATATTGAAAGAATTAAAAAAATGATAATAATACATGCCACTTTATGCGCTAATTTGGTGCGAGGGCTTTCATTCACAGCTGCTAATGTCAGCATTTAGCAGTTGATCTTGCCACCCATTTGTAAATCTCCCTCTGAGCGATTAATTATCTCCTGTAGATGTCACACGTTCTCAGGTTGTGTGCAGCACAGTACCTGTGAGTGTGTGACTGGCAAGAGATAATCCTGACTAAGCCCAAATTGCAAGGGTAATTTAGAAATTGGCTCTATATTCAGCTGCTGAATTCTGATAGCAGCCATGCCTAAATGACCCTCACGCCAAAGGAGGCCACGTGGAAGGGAGCTCTGTCTGTCCTGAAAGGTATTAACTCCTTTTCTTTCCCCCTCCGCTCTATTTACTGCAGGAGCCATCATTGGTCTCTAGAAAACAAACCACTGTTTTCCCGCTACAATCATGTTTTTGGATTTCAGTTTTCATCATGGTAAAGACATTGGATATTCACTAAATTGTATATCGAAATGAAATGATCATGCAATAGTACGCTGGAGTTAAACTAACCGCATGGGTGAATTCCTGAATTGGCCATTCTGAATGAGCTTGTCCTGATGAAGGCCACTGCCAGTGGAGAAAGTTGCATGAATCTACTCTAGTGAGGCTGAAACATACTGGCCCTCATTACGACCCTGGCGTTGGACCATGGTGCTAATAGCACCATGGTCCATGCCGGTAACTTACCGACTCTGCCATGGCGGAATGGGGAATTACCGCCCCATTCCGAGGTTGGCGGGCGGTAATTCCCCATGCTGCCATGGTCCTTCCCCATTCCCATTTTTGCCCTATAGGGCTCAATGGGAATGGGCAAGGCGCTAAGTACGGTGCCGCATATTGCAGCACCGTACTTAGCACCAAGGTCCCTTTGCGGGTTGGTTTTTAACGCCTGCAAAAAGCAGGCGTTAAATTCTCCAAACCGCAAAGGGTCCTCGTAATCAGGCGTTAAGGGTTTAACGGCGCCGCCACCTTTTACGGCGCCGTTAACCCCTTAACGCCTGGGTTGTAATGAGGGCCACTCTGTTGAAATTTGTATTACATTTGTGGGTGGTTATGGCATTTTGCACTTGTGACATCAATATGTGTCTGTTAAGTGTACAGTCCCAAGACATTGGTTATATATGTGTTATGAGTATATGGTATTAATGATGGAATGTGATTTGTGTGCACAGAATGTATAATTGTCCCATGTATTACAATTGCATCTATATATGCAGAGCGTTAAACCTTTTCTAAATAATCACATGATAATAAAGCAAATTTTATTGATACATTTGCACACCCTCAGTTCGAAGGCGGTTTGCCTCTTGAAAATATAGAGGTGTTTCGGTCATCATTTCCTTGGTAGCTAGGGCTGAGTAACCAGGAGCCCCACTTGTTAGATGCTATAATCATAGAAGTCCAGATTCCTTTATGCTCAGTTAGGAAAGCAGTGCAGGATTCTGAATGTCCAGTTAGCGAAGAAGTGCCAGGATCAGGCAGACCTAGTTAGAATAGAAGTGGAGGGTTCCATTACACCCCTGCAGGGCCGCAATGCCAGGTTTCAAGATGCACTCTTAGTACAGTAAGTTCTAGACTCAGATATGCACTTTATTTACAGCTATCACAGTAAAGCTATATATCCTTATGGCCACAAGTAAGCACCGCAGGCATAGATTTCTGTGTGCATGGTTAGCATTGTGAGCCAGGACCCCATGAGGGAAAATCTCTGTGTAGTGCGAAGAGAGGGAGGGGGGGGGGGTTATGTGTTTGTGTGTGTGTGTTTTTTGTTTTATTTTGAGTTTTGGCCACTAGGTGGCACTTTGTTGCCATCTATAAGCCAAAACTATTGCATTAGCGTACAGCTAGGGAGAAATGGCTAATGAGAAGAGAGAGACAATGTTTGTAGTTGTTGTTTGATTATTTACTCACCCACTGACCGACCATGGCCATGTTAATCCCTATGGCCATGCCCACCCCTTCCTGCCCACCCCGCCCAAAACACATCCTCCTTGGTTCTTGGATCTCTTTGAGCTAGGTTTATCAAACCTTACAATCAAACGTTGAGCTCAAATCGCCTGTCATTGTTTTTTTATAGCAGTCTTCCTAAAGTTAATGCATTGATTGAAGCTGTAAACACACTACCGGTGTAATACAATTGTCTTAACCAGGTCTGCCTTCAGCCACTGGATTTCTAAGCACTAGGTTTGCCCTTCACTGAAATTCTGCTAAAACCAGCAGTGGCAAAGCCAACAGTTTGCACTTATGTAAATATTAAGCATGTGCCAGGCACTGGCATTATTTTCCCAGGTATTATGATATAAACGGTTATTTATAACACGCTTGATACCCAGAGGTTTCTAAACGCGGAACATGTGTTGCTCCGTGTCATCTTGCTTCCAAGGTGCGCTCATTGCCCCTGCTACCATCAATGATGAGTTATGACCACTACGTCAGTGTCTGACAAATGTCTTTCCCAGGCATACACACAAGCCAAAAGTGTTGGCCTTGCCAATGCTTGTTGTTCTATCTTCCTGCCAGTAATAAGATCTCCTTATGGTTACACTCTCACGCCGTTTTCTCTGGAGCTGTGTCCTGACCTGCAATCCCCCATAAGTCCTCTGAAAAGTGTCAGGCTTTAAAGTCGTTTACTCAAACTGGGACATTTGTCTTTTTGAAGAAACTTATTTGGACAAGAGGAAATGCTTTGAAAAACTGGGGCTGTCCCCCCAAAACCAGCACGTCCTGTCACCCTAAAGAATAGCTTCATTAAAGGATTGCATTTCAGCCTTGCCCACCTGTCCAAGGATTCTAGTTCTTACGGACACATACATTATTTCATACGTGAAGCACACATATGAATGACATTTAGAGCCAGTAAACATTGTATATACAGTAGCTTTTCTAGAGCCATACAAAGCCAATTGTCCTTCAACCTGTCCAACTTTAGAACCAGGACATTCTAGTAACATCACGTGAAAGCTGCAAAGGAGGTTGAGTGACTTTCTGCACAAGGCATAAAATTCGTACAGCAATGTAAATAAAAAGACCAAAACAGTGTTCATTGAAAGACGCTTTGTAAATCAGGCCCCATGTTTCATGCATCAGGGCAAAGTGTGCTATGGTGTTAATACAGTGCAACGTTTCACTTGCACTGGTGCACGATTTCTGTAACCTGGCCCCTGGTGCGTAAACAAGACTCCACTGAGCAGCACTGGCTCGGAACCCGGGGGAAGGGATGGGGGGGGGTGGCGGTCATAGGTCTTAGCTTGTCCTTGGGTCCTCATGGGTGGGCACAAAGTAAGACATCACCATCAGGCTATCTGATATCTTTCTGAGGTTTCGCTACTAACACCCCATGACTGAGTCTCTTTGTAAATGCATGTTCCCGCAACAGGAAGCATGGAAGCCTACAGAGTCAGCATTTCCTTCCTCAGGTTCAAAGTGATGAGATATTTAAATGCGGTGGTTTACGTTCCCCTTAAAAAGGACACCCCCCGCTTTGTTAGGGCCCATTTCCTTTTGCCCTGGCTCAACCCTTGACTAAAAAATGAGGGCGTTCTTCGCATTTCTCATTGTTCTAGCCATAATCGCAGGTACGTAGGAATACGCTCTTAGCATGCTGTCTTCCGTGGGTCAGATGTGTGATTGCTTGTCTCATCTTTGTGTTTTCGATAGGTTTTTCCTCAGGTATCCCACTGCTCCAGTCCGAGTCTCAAATTGTGGCCCCCGGAGGCTCGGTGACGATGACCTGTACAATCTCCAGCTCCACTGGCTACTGGATTAATTGGGTCAGGCAGGCACCCGGAAAAGGTCTGGAGTGGATCGGAAGAATTCACCCGGATGAGAAAAATATTAATTATGCACCATCCTTCACTGGGAGATTCGTCCTGAGCCGAGTGAATGCACAAGGCCTTGTGTACTTGCGCGTCACCGGCCTGAAGACAGAGGACTCAGCCATGTATTACTGTGCGAGAGACCACAGTGTGCAAAGGAAGCCACAAGGCCTGGCTAAAACCCCGGTGAGGCGGGGAGCGCATTTCTCAAGTGGAACTGAGGGCATAGAAACCATGCAAAAAATAGAGCGCTTCCTGTACGTGCTCATGCCAGTGAAACATTTCACTCTCGAAAGTGACAGCTACCAAGGACTAGTGCAAGAAGAGAGAGTCAAAAGCTACCCCAGTTCAGAGACGCATTTACAGCTTGGTGCGGAATGCAGCAAAAGCTAGTTTAAACAAATACTAGCCAGAACACAAGGTCACAAGATCATGGAGATCAATCCAAAGAAAGGTTTAATGAATATTAGGCAGACATCAAAAAAATGTAGGCCTAGAACTCAACATAAGGCCTTAAAAACATGAATCAAAAGAAAAGAGGTACATTGACGCAAATAGCTACACATTATTGTGAGGGTTAGTAGCAGAATTAATCGTGCAATTTCATGTACTACTCATCAATAGTTGTACGCAATTATTGTTGACAATGATCTTGTGACCTTGTGTTCTGGCTAGTATTTGTTAAAACTAGCTTTTGCTGCATTCCGCACCTGGCTGTAATGCGTCCCTGAACTGGGGTAGCTTTTGACTCTCTTCTTCCACTTGTCTAAAACCACCCTCATGAGTCAGGCCCCCTTCAACAAAAAAAAGGTTACCCCTTTGCCCTATATCTCTAGCTACCAAGGACTGGCACAAACTCACACAACAAAAACTGCTCTGCCTATTCAGTGTGTTGGGTTCTGTGTGTACCTGGTATGATAGCTCAGTGAGTTAAGCGATCGCTTGTCCTTTACAAGAGATGAGGCAAGCAGTGGGGGGGAACTTATATATGTGTGAAAGGTCGCTATAATGTGGCAGGCCATCAGCTTGCAAACCATTGCAAACTGGCACTTCTGACAACACGTTGTATCCCTTAGTATTCTCAAAGAGCTTTCTAATTGGACAATCTGCGGGCTATACGAACCAATATAGCATGCAGATCGGGTTTTAATGTCCGCAGATTGTTCTAACAGTGCATTCCAGGGCTAGTAGGTGCACCCAAAGCCAGTGCCCTGCAGCCGCCCAGGCAGATGTGTGCACAAACTAGTATACACTTATGTATACTATAATATCAAGAGTGACGCAGGTTATACTAGCTTTATTGGCTCCACCCATGACCTTACCAGACCTTTTGGGCATATAAATCTTGTTAAATTAATGCACTGAGCTTGGGCCTTGAACTCGTCTTCAGGGCCCATAATACCCGGTACGGCCCTCTCACCAGGTCCATTTAGCTTAATTAGCACATGGAGGTCAGTATTGACCTCTTCCTATTGGATCAGAATGTGGTCAAAAACTACCGGCGTTGATTGCATTCCAAACATTTTTACAATAATACCTGACAAACAGCGGAACACATTTCTTTGCATTCATTAACCAGCATTCCAATTTTTGAGTAAGATTTCTTTCAAGACATTCCCTCTCCTGAAGGATGTATTTTTTTCACTGCACCTTCGCGAGAGGCAACATCGAATTAACCCACCAAATTAAAAGTTAAATCATGGAAAATGCTTTCACTTTTTTGTACAGAAACCAGTCACATTTACACTATGCCAAAAGCATGCCAACATCCTTCCAGTTCAATCGACCTTACAATTCAAATGATTATCTTGTGAACATGTCTGGGGATACTTGTGATCTTGTGCAGACGGGATGTGATCTAGCAGTTCGGGCTGGACTGCCCCTTTTGGGGAGAGACTAAGCCTGATTTTCACATGGTCTTTCCCCTTTCAGCAATGGCTTGGCAGGTAAAAACGATGGCCCAGAGCGATGCCAGAGGTTGACATGAATTCTAAACCTTCTAACCATCACCTCTTTTGTTTTTGCTTTGTCACCCTGAGTATGCCCAGGCGTGGGTATTGTGCCTGCTGGGCCTAGAGCCCCAAGCAACTACTCACTGATGAAGCCCAAGAAGGCCGAAACATGTCTGGGGATGCTTGTGGTCTCATGCGCAAGGGATGTGACCAATCATTTCATGCTGGAACCCCCCTTTTTGGGGTGGGACCAAGCCTGATTTGCATACAGTCTTTCCCCTTTTCGTAATGGTTTGGCAGGTGAAGAACGATGGCCTGGTGTGTTGCCAAGAACGATGCCAGGGGTTGAGATTAGTTCTAAACCTTTCAGCCATCACCTCTTTTTTTTGCTATCTTGTAAAGATAACCTTTTAATAAAACCACAATTACTGATATCATTCATCTATTTACTTTACTCACCATTAAATGAAAATATTGTTTACCACAACTATAAAATGTATATTGCTATTGCCACTAGGGAGCTCATTTTCTAAAGTGGTGTAACCTGAATGAAAGGCGTGAAAACCTTGATAAAGGCTTTTACGTCTTTCATTCTCACCGTCCCACTTTTTCAATCATCAGTATGGAGTAGAAGAGGGGCAGGACACAATTTGCATTTCCACCACCTTCCTTCATCTCCGCCATACAAATGCTCCAGCATTTATGCCGGCATGGACTTTTATGCCGGTGCAAATGTTGGAGATCAGGGCTGTTTCAACATTTGCATATCGATTACATCGCCATGACAAATAGGTGTACTTCTTACCGATATTTGCTTGTGGTTGTATGTTTATTTTCATGTTGGCTTGAGGTAAGTTCATGCGCGCATAATGATGCCAAACTTGCAGCGAAATTCCTAATGCGGAAAGTATTTTATAAATGGAGAATGCGTGAGGGGTCAGAAATGAGAAGCGGACACAAAGTTGTAATTTTCTCACTGTCAGACTTCTTTATTAAATAGAAATGTATTGGATAAACACCTCTCTAACCCGATCCTAAAGAAGAGTTTCCCTGCCTAGGAATCTAAAACTAAAGATCAGTCTGAGTCACCATCCTTGTGTCCAAAACATTCTAATCGGACCCTCACACTAGAAACAAACAAATAAAGGTGCAAGGATTTATGTTTAGTAAAAAGTGTTTATAACCAAAATATAAAGATAAATCCAGCAGAAAGTGTTTTCCAAGGAGAAACCCTTGGATCCAGAGGCTGGGTCCCTTCCCCTGGATATTTAGGTAGGATGGCAAAAGTATCTCTTTAGAACAACAGTTTCTTAGTATCACAAAAATGTCTAATTCAAACAACCGTTTCGTGGAGTCACGCAAGTGTCCCTTATCAAACCGCTTCTTTGGTCCGTTATATTGGATTCAGAAAGTTCTTGTTTAAAGCATACATTCCAAGACATCCAACACTTCCTTGGTTTTCTTGTCAGGGAAGTGTTGGCTGTACTGGATTCTCAAAGTTACTGGATTCACAAAGTTACTGGATTCACAAAATTACAGGATTCACAAAGTTCTTATTCATATAATACATTCCACAATAAGCTTTCTTTAACTTCTCTTGTTCTTTAGCAGATTGCTTGGCATACTCCTTTACCGGAAATCTTCTGGTGAACACTTCAGATCTCCTGGTATACTCCCTTGCCAGTTATCTTGTCACAATGTTAAAAGTCTTTGTACAAATCCAAGTGCCTGGTGTATCTACCCACCAGGACTTCTTTCGGGTGCTTCTCAGATTCCCTGGTATACTTCCCTGCCAGGTATATTGTAACATGGTTTAACTGGTTCCATGTCATTTCATCGCAGGATATTTTTTTGCAGGTGTTTTTACCGCAGATTTTTTAATGAAAACAATGAATAAAATGTTGGCTGCAAGACTCGCAAAAGAACCTGTACTTCAATTTCTTCCTCTAGTTCTGATAACTTTTATGACTGCCAGGCCATAAATTCACCTACATTTAATGTCACCTTGACATCAGCCACAGGATCAGTTTCCTGTCCTTCTTACGATACGATTCAAGAAGAAGTGAATGCAAAGAACAGAAGTCATGCTGAGATGCTCTCGGAAACCCAACCGGCGGCATTCTCGGAAAAAGATTTACCTATCATTAAGCATGACACAAATTTAAACCCAAACAGCCTAAATACTCAGCAAATGATCGACTCCTATCAATACGGAGTGGCAGAGCCGCTGTTGAATAAACCCTCATCAGCCTCAGCGGGCAGCAAGCTGGGGCATGATAATGTCCACATGAAATCAAAAGAGTAATCAATCGGACACAGTGGGCACCCCGGCTCGGTTATCCAGCAGCTACGATCTATATTTGTCCAATAACAGCTTCCTGGTCCAAGTCGAGAAAAATGTTCTGGCAGAAGATAAGAGAAATACGTTAGCAGAGGTTGAGCCCGATAGCGGAACCAACAACGGGTATAACGGAGATGAAACGCTAACACAGGAATCGCAAACTGTCTCTGCAAAGAATCCGAGAAGTCCTAATCGGCGGAGCTCGCTTGCTATAGCGGACCAAGTACTTAAAGACTTAACTAAAATAAATACGATACTAGCAAGCCAGCAAACCTCTTACAACGAGGCAGATGCACTGTCCATGGATTTGCCACCGGCTCAGATGCCGGTTGTTGATGTAAATATGTCTTTACCGTCGAAAACACCAAAGCAGGTACCAGAAACATGGGAGGTTGTGGACATACGAAAAACATGGCTAAATCCTATGGTAAAAAGGAAAAGAACCAACTCTATAAATGACGATTCTATTGATCTAATGTTTGTATCGCAAAAAAGACACACAAAAGAAGGATATGTAATTGGGCGCGATGAAAACCAGGATGAGTCAGCACTATTGAAAGCTGGCTTAAACAGAGATGAAAGACGTTCTAAAGAAAACAACCCCAGGAAGCCTAAGTTAACAACACAGAGTATGAGATCAAAGATTGCCAAGAAAAGTAAAATTCGAACTCAAAGGATGGCAGAATGTTTATCAAAGGAAATCACTAATGAATTAAACACACTAATAATGGCTGCTCACACGATTTCGTTGTCACCTTATATGAAATTATATGAACAGCTGAATGATAACATAAAGGATCAAACAACACTTTTGGCGATGTTGAACACCAAATTGAGAACAGTGGAGCAAGAGCTGATGAAAACTCAACAAACTCTGTTAAATGAAAATTCAAAATCCGAGACAAATGTGAAGATCATTTTAGAACATACTATGAACAGTGCAAGTGACAAACGTCTGTTTGCAGAAGTAGCGCGCGAAGCGATAGCTCTGCTAAAACACCAAAAGTTGAACTTTAATTCCATGGAACAGCCAGTAAAATTGATTGGCGAGTGTCCTGACAGTTGTGTTGAGGGAACAACTGAAATTAACACACCACAGAACACTGAACAAACTGTGGAGCCTCTGACCGACAAGGAACTAAACTCAAACACTCAAAAACCACACCATAGGAACGGAGGTATGTTTGATCTCCCGTCTTAATGTAAACAAAAACTGAAAAGAACAAACGAAGCTCAAGGATGTAGTATTACTGGCGGTGACAGCGAACTACATCCAGTTCACAGTCCCGCAGCCTTGCTGGAAAATGAGATGAAAGCCACGTTGGATCAACCAGTGTGTGTTAGCCCCAATGTGAAAACTGACCAGACTCACCCCAAAAAAGACCCATTATCTGCAAAATTGCCGATTCCTAAAGATACCTCGACAGACTGTGATCACCGAAAAACAGGTATTGGTGGTGACCTGAACAACCCCGAAGTAGTGTCGGAAAAACAGCCCACATCCACCTCAAAGGAGATGTTCTCAATTTTTTAACCTAAAAATTCGGCGATTCAAAAAAAAAATAAATAATAACCAAGAAGGGCTGATAACCTTGAAAAAAACCAAGAACAGGAGAAAGAGTAAAAACCAAAAAAGATCTAGTGTGCGCTCCTTCCTAAGAAATATAAAAGGCTTTAGCATCACAACAACTACCAAGCAACTCTCCGGAGTTATCACTAATGACCATTCCAGTACACAAATGCCAAACCAACCAACTGGACAACAGACCAGCCAAGAAGTTGAAAAAGGCACAATTATTGGAAAGGAGAGCTCTATAGAAGACCTATTAGATCTCTCGACATACGAGCAGAGCGAAAGCGACAAAAATGGCTGGACCGAGACTCCAGGTCTAACAAGGAATGAAGACGGTCTACTGGCAGAAGCTGTAATTAATATTGACCTTAGTTCCCCCTTGCAGGAAGTGAAATCATCGGAGGTCAAGAAAACTTGCAAGAAGCAACCTATCTTTCATGATACTCCATTAGGTAAAACCAGCGAGTTGGCAACCAAAGAATCTGAGCATCAGCAACGATGCATTACCATGGAGCATTTAAGGCAAGACATTCTCCTCCCAAAACCGGCAATTAAAACCTCAACGACCTGTATAACGCTAGAGGAGAAAAGAGCGCTAACAATAGCAAGTAGAAATTGTGAGCACTTCAATGATAAACTTATATCACGAAACTTGGATCTGTGGAAATACGAACAAGAATTTGAGGCTCTGGAAGCCAAAATGGCCCTGATGGATCTGGGCTTAATCCCAGCTAAGATCTCCGACGAAACAAAGCCCAAAAAGGAAGATGCTAATCTAAATGAGTTAATTTCTTTGCAACAAGCCCATGAACAGATGAGGCATTCAAAGATACCGCCTAATTTACATCAAGGAATGTTTGAAAAATCCAAATCTAACATAAAAATGTCCACAACCGACAGTAAAAAGCCTGGTCTCCAAATCCAGAATCTTACGAAACCAGGGAAGTATCTCGTACGTGTGGAGCGAATAGTGAGAGAAAAAGATGGTCTCTTACTAAATAGGAAAAACGTAATGAGACTAATACACCACATCCCGCAACTTAGAACAGTGGTCTCCGAAGACATACAAGTAGTCGAATTTGAGGATGAAAAAAACAATGACTGCGTGATACTTCATATAGCCTCCAAACTCATTCGGGACTCTCTCCTACAGGCTGGCTCAACCTTTAACTCCCTAGGGTTTGATATAAATGAGATCCGACATACAAAGGAGAAACAATCATCAAAGGAAATAAGATGTTCTTATGATTCAAAATTTACGTATAACAAAGGAGCCGCAAAAGAGACAGAAGCAAAGACACCGAAGAACAAACACGCCTCGCCTGAGAGAGAAATCCCTGGGAACAAGGAAACGAAGACAGTCTCAACTGGAACTAAGACAGGAAATACTGACACCAAAGGCCAGAAGAACGCCCCAACGAGTAATGAAGACCATGACTGGACGTGGGTCGCGAAAACCATTAACAACATTAATAATAGCTAATGCCAAAAGGCTGACGAGTCCGGCAAGATATGCATAGCCTCATGGAACACAAGAGGCTACATGCATCTGCTTGGAGAAATCCCAAATGAACTAAAAGATATTGACTTACTATGCTTACAAGAGGCATGGCTAACAGACACTCCAATTGTAAATGGGTTTGAGATTGCATTTAACGAGGCACTAAAAGGGAAAAAGGGACGGCCCATGTCAGGAATGATGACCCTTGCCAAAATCAAAAGTGGCATACGTATCTTATCTTCAACTAATATTTCATCATACATACAAGTCTCTAAAATCAAAACATCGATGAGTACAAGAAAAAATGAGAACCTATTAATGCTGATAAATATTTATTGGCAACATGCCGCAACTAAAGCAGAGCTGTTTATTGAAACCATCGCAGAAATCATTTGTAACATTAAGAGGACGGAAGAAAACGCAAACATCCTAATATGCGGCGATTTTAACATAAATTGTCTACCAAGTAGAAAGGATGGAAAGGAAGAAGAGAGAGATCAAGTGGCCAAGCTATGGTTGAACGAAATGAAATCTTGGAATCTACAGATGATGAATGGGGAAATCATGGGGGACATCCCGCCTCAACCAACATGGCGGAGAAACGCGCTAAGATCAACCATAGATTATATGTTCTCAAATGAAAAATTGAAAAGTGAAGCTACACAGCTAAAAATTATTGAAATGAAACATAGTGACCACAGTCTAGTAAAATTGTACTGGAAGCCAGAATATATGAGAACCTGAGTTGAAATTGCCAAAAATGATTTAATGATAGAACCTGGTCGCAATCGATTATGCTTAAATGCGATCAAAGTGAATTCATTGCTAAAATCCCTGGTAGAAACATCAGAGGCAGATAAAATTGAATATATATCCCTTTTAGAGATATATCGAGAGAAGAAATCCTGTAAAGCTAGATCGGATTTCAGAAACCAACATGTATGGGATGAAGAACTAAATGAAAAGAAAAAAAAACTGAACAAAGAACTAAGAACGCTCAAAAAAAAGAAAACAGACTTGAGCAACAAAAGTACAGTGAAACATCTTAAACAAATCTATAAGAACTGGCTCCTTAGCCACAAACACATAATGCTGCAACGGGATGCGGAAAGCATGATGGTAACATTAGCTAAAAGAAACACAAGTGAGTTTTGGTCCTACCTGAACAACATCTCAACTCCTCAAGGTGCCATAATGAAAAACATAATACCTGAAGAATTATGGGTGAAACATTATGCGGGAACATTCTATAACAACGACATCAAAACAGAAGTGTCCACTACACCGGAGAGTGAGTGGTCAATCGTTATAAAAAAAGAAGATATCTCTCAAAATATCATGAGACTAAGTACATCAAGAGCCCCAGGACCTGATGGGTTAACTAATCACTTGTTAAAACAACAGCCTGAATTATGGACAGAATTCTGTTATCTGTTATTTTCAAATATCCTAGAGAACCGAAAACTTCCTACATCTTGGAAGAGCACTATTGTTATACCGATTTTTAAAAAAGGGAAGCGTGATGACCCAAGCAATTATCGGCCTATAGCGCTCCTTGACGTGGTGGGAAAAATCTTTGCTTCCCAGCTGCAAAGCCAATTAACAAACTGGATTATGGACACCAAACGATATGATCCGCGGCAATCAGGATTTGTAAAAGGGGTCGGATGTGGCCTAAACCTAACGATCCTCAATTTCCTAAAAATGGAAGCTATCCGCCAAAATAGGAAAATTTATGTAGTGCTTGTGGATCTATCCAGTGCTTTCGACACAATTGATCGAGAGCTACTTTGGAGTAAGATGAAAAAATGGAATTGTCCCGAAAATCTACTTCAACCAATAAAAGAACTGCATACAGATACAGAAATTAAGGTCAGACTGGACTCCAACGGAACTTTAAGTAAGGCAATACGAACAAACCAAGGTGTGAAACAAGGCTGTCCCCTAGCAGCCACGCTGTTCGCCTTGTTCTTGTCTGATATTGGAGAAAGTCTAGAATCCATAACTTCCTTCCCACCCAAAATTAATGGTTCACAGGTAAACTGGATGCTATACGCTGATGACATCCCTTTGCTAGATTTAACCCCAATTGGTCTGACAAGAAAACTAAGAGCCTTAGAAAGCTATGTGGAGAAAAACAAATTAAAAATCAACTCCGCAAAATCAGAAATAATAATTTTTCAAGACCTCACAAGAAATAACAAGCAAAATAAAAATTGTGCACCTAAATGGAGCTTATATAAAGACAACTTAAGATGTGTGAAAAAAGCAAAATACTTAGGAATGTGGATCAACAGTAACATAAATGACTCACCGTGGGCAGAGAACGCAAAACAAAAATGCAGACAGCTAGCATGTCAAGGAGTTATTATAAACAAAAAGTTTGGGAAATTTTCGCTCCTACCTGTTCTAGCCCACTATAATCAAAAAGTTATACCAACACTGATATACAGTGCAGAAAGTGCACTAGGAGTATCTGCAACCCAATGGCCAGAAATGGAAAACCAATACTGGAGGCGAGTTCTTCACTTACAAAAGGGAATCTCGAGTGCCTGCATTCGATATGAACTCAATCTAATATCTATGCAGGCCCGAGTCCTATGGAACATGTTATCCATATATAGGAAGATAACTATGAATGACTGCTTACCCCAGTATAAAATACTACAGGATGCTTTGAAGGGAAATCCGGAATCAGTCATATCGAAATGGGCAACTGGTTGTAAAAACAAGCTAGCGGAGATGGGCACTGACCAAAACACCTTGGAAACCAATCCAAATTCTGTTAAGCAAAAGTTATGGGAGTTGGATTGGTGCTTAACAGTTGATGAGCGAAATCGGCATAAATTAATGAAAGATGCCGCAATAGAGGCTAAAGATCGGAACGTAATGTTACAATACTTGATGAAATCACCGAGTACTAGACATCGAGTGACGTACATGAAATTCCGAATGAATCTATTTAACACAAGAGTAAGTTATGCCATAAGAACTCGAAATGCGTCAGCATCACTAAGTTGTCGATTTTGTACGAAACAGCAAGAGACGCTCAAACATCTTGTACTGTACTGCGAAAACCTGAAAGACATAAGATCTGTGCATTTAGGAAACTTAGCAAAACAATACTCCACCCTGTGTGGTGATGAGTTGTGGCGCAAATTTTTCAACCCGCGAGAAAAAGACATTTTTGGATTGACTAACTTCCTACAAAATCTGGAGCTTGCGCTAAAAAATCTAAATTAACTTGGTTAATTCAACAAGGTGAAAAATGCTACATGTGCTACGGAAGCAGAGTCCAAATAGGTGGGAATAAGGAAAACTGGATGACCCACTCTCGGAAAGAAGCAGAATCTGCAAATCAAAATATGGACCGGAAATCAGGAAGTAGAAGGCTAGCAACAAAGGACATTAAAATTGTTGCAAAAAATAATGTGATTGAGATGTATTCTGCCTAAATTCTGCTTCTCGGACACATTGTAGTATAGAAACTTTTCTTTTTTTCTTCTTCTTTTCTTCTTCTTCTTTTCTTTTTCACCTTTCATGTTTCAAAAAGTTTGTGTAAACTAAATGAAATAATAAAAAAAATAAATAATAAAAAAAAAAATGTTTTTTTTGTTGGGGGGTCCCCCCCGAAAGCACCATCCCCTTTAATTCTTTTGCTATTCTCAAACACCCACACTGCAAATATATATTTGTCTACCCACCCTAATCATGGTAAAAACCCCTGTGAAAAAACATCCCGCGATGAAAGACGGTGTTCCGTTAAATTTTCCTCTACCACTTTGATGGAACTGTTGGAATCCTTTTATAGGTTCTTCAGATCCCCTGGCATATTCCCCTTCCAGGTACCTCCCCAGAGTTTTACCATTCTTATACAGTTTCATAATACCTGGAGTATTCGGTTGCCAGGTCTTCTTTTATGAATTTCTTAGATTCCCAGTTATACTCCCCTGCTAGGTATCTTGCTACACTGTTGAGACTTTATACAACTTTGGTGGATTGCCTGGTATACTCCCCTGCCAGGAATCATTTTTGAGGTCCTGCCGATCACCTGGTATACTTCCCTGGCAGGTATCCTTCCCCAAATGTCAACTGTCTGGTGTACTCCTTTTACCATGACTTCTTATTGGTTTCACTGCCCTTTTCACTATGTCACAGCTGTATCACCTTTGTTGTGTTTCAATATGTTTACTTAGGGTAACACTTGCTCCAGCTTTCCCCCACATTGACATTTCATGCATAAATATTTGTTCAGATTTTGTTTCTGCACTTTATCTTGTTGGCATTCAAATATTCTTCCTTTTGGGCATTGTTTAACATTGGGTTTTGTCTGTATTTAAACTGCCTTTGAGCATTGTCGATAATAGCAGTCTCACATAATTCACTCACTTGATTACATGCGTGTCAGCATTCCCCGGGGTCCATAATGGCTCTGGGCAGACTCACCCGTAGTTTGCAGCATCTCCAACATATGGCGTGCCACTGCGGTTAAGCTTCCTCCCTGGGACAGGTGCTTGCAAAATGTGAATGTTTCTCCAGTGTTTCCTGCAGCTCTGCATTCAGCCACCTGCTTCCCTTTGTGGCTTGGATTGGCGAATGATGCTTCTCGGCACAACCATACCTCCAGGAGCTCCGCTGAAGCTCCCAGCACTTACATGACCCCTCAGGTATGCCTGCTGCATCTCACCTTCCTTCACGCCACGCTGGTATGTGTAACTCGCCTTCGAGAGCCACTGCATGGATGTTCCCGTTTGTTCTCTCTCTCTCTCTCTCTCTCTCGACTTTCTCTGGCACGTTTCTCTCCCGTTCAGCTGCTTTGAGTGTGGATGCCATTTTTAAATGTCCCTCACACTTTAGGATCATCCAAACAATTAATCTGCACATTAGGTCTATAGTTTCTCTTTGTTCGCATCAACTCCTTCCTCCTCTACCTCGTCTCAGTACTTTAGGGAGCTGAAGTTCGTAGATATTATTGGATTTCTAAAATGATGTTGTTCAAATGTTTTATATAGAGAAACAGGAGATGCTATGTGTGTGTTGCGAATGTTTGAGGCACATATGGAATTTTGTCTAGAGTAACATTAAGGAAGGGGTTTCTGGTTTTTACAATAAGGGGAATTTGTGGGATGACAACAATCTATCACGAACTGGGGTATTACAGGATCTTCAGGAGAAAGGGAAGAATACCACATCTCGTCAGATGGAGTCACCTCATCTCCCTGACAGCTGTCTCTTCCCATTTGATTCTTCCCCATTTATCCTCCCCCAAGGTTAGGATCAGATAGCGACTGCCGTCCCCTTGCCACATGGGAAGACGTCACTGCCGGGTTATCAGTGATGACTCCAGCGTATTCATCACAAGTGTTTGAGGTGTTATTTTCTGACAAAGGACCAGACTTCGCAATGAGCTTTTTAGGGAAGTAACCACCTAATTGGGGTGGAATTGACAACAGTTTCCAGTTCAGTTCCACGGAGCTGTCTGTTCTTCTCCCAGCTAAGTGATCAATAAAGCTGTGTTCTTTCCTGCATAGTGGAAACTCCTTTTTGGATCACTTTTGTATTTTTCTTCGATTAACCCTGGTGATTGCTCGTTTACAATCCTGTGAAGTGTGGTGAACATGGTGACGGGGGCCCTGATTTTCTGTGCACCTCCAGACCTACACAGGCTTTGTGGACCCTTGAAATGTGAGGGCTCCAATGCATCCACTGGGCAGCTGGGGTGTCAGTTATTCCCCTGGATTAAAAACCTGGAAAAAGCTGGAGGAATGTAATGATTCCTATGATTTACCTGCTTTAGATGTTTCGCTTCCCTTGCTTCGGCCCGTGTAGACCTGAACGGACGTAGCATGACACAGTGCTAGACACTGCTCCCCCAAGCAGCTAGAACTGCCTTCAGCAACATTTGAACAAATCATCAGTATCCTCACTTTGATTGTTTGCAGTTATTAAATCATTGCAAAGCCTATGAACACTTCTCTTGTAGTGTAAACACCTTTCCAAAACATTTCGCTTCACTTTGCTTGCGGAAAGGTCATGTTGTGATGAAAAAGTGCCATTATATGAGGCATAGTTTGTGTGCTTGTTGTGCCATATCTTATTTATTTATTTAGAGTTTTGTAACACGTTGCACCAGAGCTTGAAACGGAATACCCTTGTGATCGTTTAATAACATGTTATTTGCAGTGGGGTTACTTTTGATTTTTTGTATTTGCTTCATGGCTTGATGATTAGAACCAAATCCCTCAATTAGAAACATATGTTTACTATATTTATTTGTATTTCCATAAATATAAAATGTATTGAACTATAATATCAAGAGTTTCAGCAGAAACATGTTAAAGTTTTACAGGCCATATTATACACCAAGGAAACGAAGGGAGAAGACCAGGCATGGGGGGTGCATAAACCAGTTACCAAGGCATGAGCACATTGTGAAAGTTCAGGACTAACAATCAACCAACGAGGACTGAATTCTGTCAAATCTGTGCAAATTCTCTCGCATGTTAAGTTGCAGTTTTTCGAATTAAGTAATAGCACATTAGCCATATCTATTTGCCAATTGTCCTCCTGCGACTTCAGTTTTCTTTTCCAGATCTTTAACATAACCTTTTTTTTGCATTATAAATGCTCTTGGAAGAATTGTGAAAATGTTTGCAAATTTGATCAATTTTTTATCTTTCTATGATTAATTTAAACAATACTATATTTTCGTTCAAAACCCTAAAAGCAATTTATAGAGAAAACAAATAAAAAAAGCATTCAGAAGAAAAACTCATGCCAATCTTTCGTATCCAAATATAAATGAACCAGCAGCTCTTCAGACTGTCAAATATCACGAAGATTCATGTCATCTGAAATTACATTTTCGGTAATGAGTCCAAAACTGGCAAACTATAGTTTACAATTACAAAGTAATTGAAGAGCCATAGGATTCTCTTTAAAACAGACTAGCTCTCATTCATTATGAGCATATATGCACTATAGAAAGAAAATATGAGGGGCCCATGCTGTCACTTAGCCTGTCGAAATAGAAAGTAGACCGTGCCTCCTATTGTAATAAATATATTTAATATTGGCCTACGCCAAGCTGCTCGAAAGTCGCTTGCGAAAGAAATCTGTGTTGCTAGGTCCTGATCTTGAATCCATGTAAGCCGCCATTTTAGGTCAAACCGCCATTTTAGGATTCGTTGTGTAAAAGTCACCCTGTGAGCTAAAATGGTGGACGATGTCATTCCAGAATACAACATGGCCGTCTTGGCCTCTGTACATAGCTAATGTGTAATTTGCCTGCAGGCCACTTGTTGAGGTCATGAACTGAGACCTTGTCCTTCATTGACCTATGTGTAGAAGGATTACTCGTGCAATGAAACTAATCCACGAGCATATGTTGAGACAATGTATTCAAATACTGAACGAAGAACATCTTTTTAACTACATTGTATTAATGTTTAGGAAGGCCTGCATGGAAAACTTTAGAATACACAGTTATTGCATACGCTTGTTGATACATGTATTAAAGGCAAACCAGTTATATGCGGTTATTTGAGACTTGGCACGAACCCTAGATCGGTGATGTATTAAAAGGAATATTAACCCGAAGTGGGGCTGGGCATCGCGCCCACTAAATGTATAAAAAGCAAATGCATTCTAATGTACAGCGTCTCTCACTGAACACACTGAACCACGCTGGAGTTTGTTGTGTTGTACTCAGGGCCGATAGCTATCTGATTTTGCTCTGTTTTTGTAACTGGATTCAGTATAAAATAAAGTGCTTTGTATGTTCCTTTGTAACCCGTGTTCGGTGTATTTCCTTTTGGGGTACTCAGCCTCGATATTCTTTTTCTGTTTTCACAGTTGCTGCCAGAATAGGGACCCTCAAGATTGATGCCGGATTGTTGAAGGTTGACACACGCTATCGGACCGGGATCGGACGGTGTGACATAAGGGGCCCGCTGAACGAGACGCGACACCTCAGCAGCGCTGCACGACCCGAACCGAGGACGATAAGCGTGTGGTCTGAGACGGCATCTTGACGAGGGTCCACTTATCGAGGCGGGCAGATTTGCCGAAATCACCATACACGAGGTGAGATTAGTTAGGTAAGATTCTTAGAAGTACCGATCGGTCCTCCTTAGGTTTGGTCAGGTGAGTTGTGACCCGTTTCTTAATTTAACACTGACAATTTGAATTTTGGTGCATTGTATCTGCAGACACAATTATTGACCAGTTAACACCAAGAATTTGAGATATGCCTGGGAAATTGTCTACCTGCTTTAGGGCATTATTCCGCAGTGATAGACAATCTTCGGAATTTAGCCGTCCCGCACCACAGGAGCGGTCGCCGGCATGTACTATGTACTGTAAGTATGGCATTGGAAGTATAGTATTTAATGATATTTGGCACAGACAAACCAGACATGCCTCCGAACGTCAGTGGCCAATCAATGGTAGTTTTGAGATCCCTCGTATTGAATATTTAGAGTCAGTCTTGTTAAAGAAAAAGGCTAGACCTGCAGCATTTGATGTTTTGCAGAATTGGAAAAAAGAAGCTTTGCAACAACTTAAAGGTAGAGAGAAACATGCACGTCGTCATAAAACGAACGCTGAAAAAGCATTGTTATATGACCAAAACAAACAGTCTGTGGCGACTAAAAATATGGATAGGGCTTTCTCACTTGGAATTCAGAAAATCTATCCTTCTAAAGATTTTCATATTTCTGATGAGTTTATTGACAAAATATTAAATGAACGAAGGCCTGGTGCCTCTGCGCCACCTCTGTATGTTCCTCTTCCCACTGCTGTACCTCTTCCTGCTGTTATTCCTGCTCTTCCTGCTCAACCTGTTGTTCCTATTCCTCTGGTTTTTGTCCCTCCACCTGCTCCTCTGCCTCTTTTTATCACACCAGTACCTCCATCGAATTTGCCTGCTCCTTCTCTTCCAAGTGGTCCTGGGCCGCTTGTAATCGATCATGGTACAGGAACAAAAGTCGTCACTCGCAATACTGTACCGGCGGAGAAGAAACGTGAGTTAATTGCATGGGCTAAGCATTGTATCGAGAAGGATGATCAAGCTAGTGTTTTTGCCACACTTTGTAATACGGATAATTTTCCTGAGAAAAATGTTTTTATTGAAGATTTCGGGATTCAGTTATGTATAATATGGGGAAGATTAAATAATGCAGATGTTCTGCAAGGGTTGAGGATCTAAATACTCTAGCGCTTTCTAGAGACACTGTGGAGAAGATAAATGAGCATGTCGAGAGGTTATTTGGGTATAGAAAGGAGATAGAAAAGTTACAGAAAGAGGATGATGAAGAGGAGAATATGTATGTACAGAAACGGTTCCTTCCGTGTCGTAAACCGATATCGGAGGAAATGCGAATTTGTAAGAAAGACGCGATTAGATGGATTTCGGACATAACGATAACTCCAGTTGAGGTATATGACACATACAGTCAATATACGTAAGAAATGCAGAGGAAAGTGATACAGGTAATGGTAAAATACTTGCAGGATGAATGTGTAAAAAGGAATATTAGTTGTCCCACAGAGTTACTGAGCATTTATAAGAGAGCTTTTTCACTTGGCACTTATTCGACTGCTTTAGCGCTCGACTTGGCTCTGTTGCTTAGTAAGCGTTCGGAGTCACCTATTTCTCAGTTGCCTATGAGAGAGGTTCCTCCGACATTTGTCCCGAAGGTTGAGGTTGCGGCCGATGCTGTAAATAATATAGTCGCTGATAAACATTCCTGCACATTATGTATCACAGTTTGTTCACGTCCCGTTCTCAAGACAGGAAGTGAATACTATTAGGCAATCTATCCCCGATATTAGGAAAAATCCGACAGGGTTCTATAAAGAGATAGAATCCGTTTTGCAGTCCTCTTGTTCACCTTAGGTGACATTGATTTGTTGTTTCCTGTACTCCTGCCCGTTGATTTATGGAAACAAGTTAGAACTATTGACGATGTACCCGGGTTGGGAGATAGATGGGCGAATATAACAAGACACGATGGGGAAAGGCCAGCTGGCGAAAGACCGCAACAGGTGATATTAACTCTGCCTGATGGAATCATTGCTAAATTAAAAAACATAATTCCCGAAAAGAGAATTATTTGGGACAAGCTTACGGCCTGTGTCCAAGGAAAGTCTGAAGGTGCCACCGAGTTCTTTAATCGGTTTGAACATGTATTCTCGGATTTCAGTGGACAAGGTTTAGGCACAGAGTCTGGGAAAAGATTATTTGTGGACAAATTTATACGTGGATTGCTGCCTAACATCCAGTCACAAATTATGTCTTCTGAGAGCACTTGGCAGGCGAAATCACAATCAGAAGTACTGCACATGGCTCAGTACTATGAGAACCGTGTCAATAATGAAAAAGATAGGATTGAAAAACGGAAAGGCGATTTAAAAACTAAAGTGCTATTGCAGCAAATTGTTAGGGTCCCCAGAGGGGGTAGTTCTCAGGTTAGAGGTCAGTATGTCCCGCACGGGAATGTGCCCTTGGGTCCTGTGAATATTAACCAGTGTGCTTATTGTCGTCGAGAGGGTCATTGGCGAGCACAATGCCCCGTCCTTCAACAAAGGTCGAATAATACATTTGGTAATATGGGTAGGCGATCCAGAGGTCGCCCCGGCGTAGGGGGCCCTGGTAGAGGTCAGTTTACACAGGACCCTCAGTAACCTTTTTTGCAGGACAATCAGACTCCGAGTGCGGACACCAAGAATATATTTGATCATCCTTCCGCTGCATATTTTTCTGAAGAGCTTCCTTTTGATGATATTCTGTTTCATTATGATTGCCCGAAGCAGGGTTTGGAACCTACACCTATTCCCGTCAATCAGAAAGGTCCCTACGTTGAAATGGTGGTGGGAAATAGGAAACATCAGTTTTTGATAGACACTGGAGCACAGAAGTGTTCCATTGATCATTCGCGGGTTCCAAACATTCCACTGTCAGGGCAAACCAATGTTTCCGTAGGGTTTTCCGGCACACCAGTTCTTTGTCCGGTTTCTATGCCGGTACCTATTTCTTTGGGTCCCTTTACGGACCAGTGTCCATTTCTGTTGACTTTGGATTGTGGAGAGAACTTGCTGGGGTTGAATTTGTTAAAAGAATTAAATGCAGTGATTTATTGTTCTTCTGATGGAGTGCGCTTGACGATTTCACCACAGCAATGTTCTGCCTCGCAATTTTTGACTAGACCTTTGCCTCCGGAATTCATTGATGTACCAGAGAGCTTGTGGGCTGTCGACGACAATGATGTCGGTATTTTACAGATTGAGCCTGTTAAAATAGTTTTGAAACATGGAATTGAGCTGCCACGCATTCCCTAGTATAAGTTTTCGGTTGAGGGCGAGCAAGCTTTGAAATTTATTGTTTCTGATTTTGTGCATCGCGGTGTGATTGAAGAAATTTCAGGAAGTTTGTGTAATAGTCTGATTTTACCCGTGTACAAGAAAGGCAATAATGTAATTTCATTCCGTTTTATAATTGATTTACGTGCCATTAATAAAGTTGTGGCACCACAATTTCCAATTGTGCCTGATGTAACGACAATTCTAACCATGATTCCAGCTACAGCTACTTACTTTAGTGTTGTGGACTTAAGGAATGCGTTCTTTAGTATTCCTATACACAAGGATAGTAGATATTTGTTCGCGTTCACCTTAGGGGGACGCTCGTTTACATTTACTCGTGCACCTCAAGGGTACACAGAGAGTCCTAGTATTTATAGTAGGGCTTTGAAAGAACAACTTGATACCCTTGAATTGCCCTCTACCTGTACTTTGCTTCAGTACGTTGATGATTTGCTTCTAGCTGCTGACTCTGAGAGTGCCAGTAAGGAGGGCACTGTGTTATGACTTATTCATCTAGCTAAGCATGGTCTCAAAGCTTCGCTTAAACAATTTCAATATTGTTGTCAGGAGGTCACCTATTTAGGCTATCTCCTGTCAAAGGAGGGAAGAAGATTGACACCTGAAAGAATAAAACACATTTCTGGCATGTCTGTCCAAAATATACAGAAGGAAGTTAGGGCCTTGATAGGTATGGCTTCTTACTGTAGGTTGTGGATCCCGAATTTCTCACTAGTGATCAAACCGATGGTGCCTTTGACAAAGAAGGGCATTTCTTCTCCATTGCCATGGAACGCGGTACATCAGCAGTCGTTTGACTTGCTTAAGACTGCATTATGCTCTGCACCAGTTTTGGGCACACCAAACTATGAAAAGGCCTTTTGTTGTTTGTGCATGAATGTGATGGATTTGCTTTGGCTGTATTAACGCAGAAACATGGAGGGAAGAATAGGCTGTGCGGTTACTATTCTTACGCCCTTGATCCTGTAGCATGCGCTTTGCCAAGATGTTTGCGCGCTGTCGCTGCTGCTGCTGCGTCTGTAAAGCAGAGTGAGTGAATGGTCCTAGGCCATGATCTAACCCTGATGGTACCTCACTCTGTAGATGTTCTATTGAACCGAACTCAAACGCAACATCTCACTTCTGCACAGTTGACAAGACATGAATTGATCTTGTTTGCTCCTCACATTCAAATTAAGAGGTGTTGTGTCCTTAACCCGGCTGAACTCCTACCTTTTCCGAACTTGTGGCGATGAAGAGTCACATGATTGTTTGTATACGACCGAACAAGAAACAAAGGGTAGAATTGATTTGAAAGTTACTCCTTTGGATAATCCGCAAGGAGAGCTGTTTTGTGACGGCTCCTGCTTAAACTTCCGGATGGTACATTCACAGCCGCTTATGCAGTCACTACATTGATCACGGTTGTGGAAACTAAGAGAATTACTGTAACGCCCACCTGGTTCCCACGGGGGCGCTGATCTAGTCTGGATTACTGCGGCCTCTTCTAGTGTGATGCGCAGGACCCGGAACACCGATTGGACAGGACCTCCAAATCGTGCTTCCTTGGCCCGTAGGAATATCCTTCTGCAGATGAGAAAGGGGATTAACAGTCTGCAGAATGGTGTGCTAGCTCCCCCCTTCCCCCCTCCGTTCCTCTCTATTCCTCCAAACCCGGTTTAAGCTCACCTTATGGTTTGGAAGGTTGAACTCTCCATCCTGCTTCTGGTGCAGGGGCGCGCGTTCGTCCAGTTACTTCAGTGGTTTTCAGAATGGCACTGGCAAAATCCACTTGACTTTCCTGAGTGATGCGCCGTAAGTATGAAAGTTCAAAGTTCAAGTGAGGCCCCCTTTATGCTGTCTTTCTCACCTGTGATCTGTCCTTTATTTCAGGTGCAGAATGAAGGCGATGCGTCGGGGGTTAACCTGCCGAGGTGAGTAGTAATGAGGGCGATCCCTCTAGATGTCCTTATCATTCCTCTGAAATGTCTCTAGTCCTTTCCCCATAGGGGCCGGGGTACGGTACCTGCCAACGGGGCGGCGCCGACCCGAAATGTGGAAGAAAAGCCGGTAAGTATTATGGCTGTTAATCAGGCTTTCCTTCTGTGTGTCCTTCTGCTCACCTTTTGTTTCTTCCTCTCTCCCCTAGGTGCAGAGATGTGGCGTCCGATGCTGACAGCCGCGATGGAGCCGGGAGATGTCTCGAGGACAGGACAGGTGAGTGAAGCGTGGCGCTGCAGCGAGCAACGCAATGCTTTTAAATTGAAGTCTTCCTTCAGGGATGCTGGCGAGAAGATTCCGGATGCAGGTAAGAAGCTTGAAATAATCCTTGGTTTTCACCTTTCTCTTCTCTTCCTTCCTTGCAGGTCTTCCAAGTTCAAGACGGGCGTGGCTGTAGTCCAGGAGCAGGAGCAGACACGGTGAGCGTTAAGCTGCAGGAAGCAGGACAATGCGAAGCATGAGCTGCTGTCTGGGCGTGGCTTAAATAGCCTCCAAAGAAGTCCCAGGTATGTATCCTTCCCCAACTAGGTATGTATCCTTCCCTGGCCACGCCCGAGTGAAAAAATAGTCCCTATGAAAAAATAGTCCCTTTCAGGTCTCAGGGAGGCCTGAAGCGTGCAGCATGGTCTGCATCAGGTAAGTGCACAAAACACCTCCCTTTATGAGCCTGGCGCCTATGGCGCCAGGACTGATGTCCAACATGAGCCTGGCGCCAAAGGCGCCAGGACTGAGTCCAAAGAGTCCCTATAAGGGGCCGCTGGGCTTTTACCCGAGGGCATGATGCCTGCTTCCGGGGGTGCTGGGCCTGGCCTGATGCTCCGGGGGTAGGCATCATGACAGCACTCCCACCCAAGGCCCCTCCCAAGGTCGTTCCTTCTGGAGGTTTCGGTTTGTTTGGGAAATTCCGATGGAACCTTTTTACCAGCCGAGGTGCATGTACGTGATCACTGGGTTCCCAAGACCTTTCCTGAGGCCCGTACCCTTTCCAATCAATTAGATAGAAAAGCTTTGATTTTAAGATTTTGGAATCCAAAATGTTCTTTACTTCGAATTCTGGCTCTCCATCTATCAGGATTGGGTCTGGTGGCTTTATTAATCTGGTTCCTTGTTGTACTGGTTTCAAAAGTGACACATGAAAAACGGGGTGAATCCGCATGTTGGCTGGTAGATCGAGCTTGACTGCTACGGGGTTAATTATAGCTTTGATTGAGTAAGGGCCTAAATACCTTGGATTAAAAGTTTGAGGTCTCTTGAGCGATAAGTGTTTGGTAGCCAACCATACTTGATCCCCAATTTGGTACGGAGGCGCCTCCTTTCGATGTAGATCTGCATTCTTTTTGTATTTCTCTTTCGCATGTTGCAAATGTGCAGTTGCATCCTTGAAGGCTTGAGTTATCGTAGAATGCAAATGATCCACTACGGGCATTTCAAGGCTCGAAGGTGAGTCCAAGTCTGAAGTACGAGGGTGATGTCCATATAGGGTAAAAAAAGGGGCTTTGACCCGTTCCAGAGTGCATCGAGTTATTATAAGCATATTCAGCCACCCACAGAATATCCTTCCAATTACCCTCCGATTGGTGCAACATACATCGTAGAAATTGTTCAAGGGTCTGGTTCGTTCTCTCCGTCTGACCATCGGTCTGTGGGTGGTGGCTGGTCGAGAGTCTTACGTCAATTTGTGCCAGCTGACAGAACTTTCTCCAAAAATGAGAAATAAACTGGCTTCCCCGATCGGAGACTAGTATGGACGGGAATCCAAGCAAACGGATGATATTCTCGAGGAATTCAAGAACAAAGGCTGAAGGTAATCCTTTCAACGGAATAAAGTGGGCCATTTTGGAAAATAAATCCACCACGACCAGAATAGTATTGTAACCATTACAAGAGGGCAGGTCCGTGATAAATCTAGTGACAGGGTGTGCCAAGGTGCTGGTGGAATGTCTAAGGGCTGAAGAAGACCGGCGGGTCTTGTCTTTTGACCTTTGTTTTGGGCACAAACTCCACAGGACATCACAAAAGATTTAATATCCTTTCGCCAGGAAGGCCACCAGAATTGTCGTCTAACCTTTTCCTCAGTTTTGGCAATGCCAGGATGTCCTTCCATCAGGGTGTCATGATGACAGGAAATAACCAGTTCTTGCAATTCCTTTTCTGGCAAAAATAAGCGTCCTTGGAAGAAAGGTAAGCCATCCTTGACTGAAAAGTTAGACCCCTTTTTGATCCAATCCTGCAAGGCTGAAGAGTCCAGGACTTGTTTTACTCATGCTTGAATGTCTTCAAGGGTTTGTAAAGTGGTTATTCCCAAAATTCTTTGTTCAGGAATTATCGGCACAGGTTCTGAGTTTGTGTCTATTTCTTCCATTCCAATTCGGGATAGAGCGTCCGCCTTACCATTCTTAGTACCGGGGCGGTAGGTGATTACAAAATCGAACTCAGCAAAGAACAAAGCCCATCGGAGCTGTCGAGACGATTGGGCCTTGGCAGTTTTTAAATATTGTAAATTTCGGTGATCAGTGATCACGGTGATGGTATGCCGGGCGCCAAGGAGATAATGCCGCCAAGCCTTAAAGGCGGACTTGTTGGCTAATAGTTCCTTATCGGTAATCGCATAATTTATCACCGGCGGTGAGAACTTTCTGGACCAAAATGCTACAGGGTGCAGTTGGTTGGTTTCAGGGTCTCTCTGAGACAGGACAGCTCCCATGGCTAAGTTGGACGCGTCGGTTTCGACTATATATGGGAGATCAGGACGCGGGTGCTTCAAAATAGGTGCGGACGTGAACTTAGCTTTCAACTCCTGAAAGGCCTGTTCGGCTTCCTCGGTCCATTCAAAACGTTTATTTTTTCGCAAGAGTGCAGTGATGGGTTGCACCACACATGAAAACTCCGGGATGAACCTGCGATAAAAGTTGGCAAAACCAAGCATGCTTTGGACACCTTTCACTGAACTAGGTGATGGCCATTTGAGGATGGCATCCACTTTCCGTGAATCCATTCGGACCCCTTTAGGTGTCAGGATGAATCCGAGAAACTCAACCTCGGTGGTATGGAAAACACATTTTTCCAGCTTGGCAAACAGTTTGTGCTGGCGCAGTTTCTCTAGGACGGCCCTGACATGTTTTCTGTGATCAGATTCCGAAGAGGAGTACACAAGAATATCATCGATATACACGATAACACAGACATCGATGAGTTCCCGAAGGACATCATTCATGAAGAATTGGAAGGCAGCAGGCGCGTTGCACAACCCGAAAGGCATCACCTGGTATTCGAATAGTCCATATTTTGTACGGAAGGCCGTTTTCCATTCGTCGTCTTCTTTTACTCGTTCCAGATGATAAGCCCCCCGGAGATCTAACTTGGTGTATACGCAAGCGTCCTTCACCTGGTCAAGGAGTTCAGGGATCAGAGGAAGAGGGTAACGATTTTTAACAGTTATCTGGTTCAATGCGCGGTAATCGATACAAGTCCTAAGGTCGCCCTCTTTTTTAGGCACGAAGAACAAAGCTGAAGATGCCGGGACTTTGACAGGCGAATGAAACCATTGGCGAGGTATTGATCTAAATATTGTCTCAAATGCAGATTCTCAGGTTCAGTAAGGGCATAAATCCTGCTACAAGGGAGTTGTGCACCGGGCACCAGATCGATTTGGCAATCGTACGATCTGTGGGGAGGTATCGTGTTGGCCTGTTCCTTTTGGAAGACGTCCTGAAAGTCTTGGTACTCTGGAGGTAGTTGCACAGGGACAGAGGTTACTGATGCTAGATTAATCTTTGGATTTTCTGGGTAGCAGGTTTGTGCACAATCCGGGAAGGTTATTCTCTTTGCTCGCCAATCAATTCGAGGATTATGTGTCTCTAACCAAGGGACTCCGAGAATAAGCTGAAACTGTGGAGCCTTGATCACATCAAACACAACTGCCTCCCGATGGCCATCCGGACCTACAAGTGTCACCTCAGCTGTGGAATGTGTTACCGGTCCAGAGGCAATTTCGGTTCCATCTACAGTGGTGATGACATCTTTGCTGGTTTTAGGACGCAGAGGGAGGTTTATCCTAGAGACCAATTCTCGATCCATATAGTTTCCTATTGCCCCGCTATCGATGTATGGCTTTATAGCTTGCAACCGTTTTGGCTGTTCCGGATCTATGAGGACCATTGGCACAATGAAATGCGAGGTCTGAGAGTTAGTTTTCAAGCTCGGCAAGCGGACCCCTACGCTTGCCGGGCGTGGTCGTTTCCCGATACAGAGTTTCCATGGATTTTATCAGCGGCTCCTACCACCTTCTTGGGCGGCTTAACCGGGCAATCTCGTAGAAAGTGTCCTGAGGACCGACAATAAAGGCATAATTGCATCTGTCGTCTTCTTTCCCGTTCTTTTTGAGTTAGGGGTCCTTTAACTCCTCCGATTTGCATAGGCTCTGAGGCATCAGCCCCCTTGGGGTTAGCGTGGGTTTTGGCCCACACCCGGGTTTCAAACTTGGACCGATCTGCTTTTCTGTTTTGCAGCCTGTGATCCAACTGGACCACTAAGTCTATATATTCAGTGCATTCTTGGGGCGGATTTACAACTTGTGCCAGGACATCTTTAAGTTCTCCGCGTAGACCTCGATAGAATAACGTGATTCTTTTATCCTCTGGCCAACCAGTTTCCACAATTAGTCTATTGAAGGTTGCAATGTAGGATAGAAGGTCTTGATTGCCCTGTCGCAGAGATAGAAGTTCGTCATCCAGAGTCTGTCCCTGGGAATGTCGAGCAAATAACCTTTCCATGCTTGTTTGAAATCCTTGAAAATCACGAAGAATCGGGTCATCTTGAGTTACCAGTGGGACTGACCAATCGGCAGCACAGCCGCTGAGATATGACAACACAAAGGCTACCTTGGTCTGATCATTAGGGAAGGCCCCGGGTCTGCATAGGAAGTGCAAACGACACTGATTCATGAATACGGCGAATCGTTTGGGGTCCCCAGCAAAGCGTTCGGGTGGGGCCAGCGGCATGTTTGCAGGTAGATTAATCAGCACAGGGTTACTGGAAACCACAGGAGTGGGGTCCCCCCGGAACCGGGTAAAGGAGTTTGTCCAGCTTGACCTTGCAAAAGCTGTTTAGCCAGGTCATCAGTCCTTTCCCTTGTTACAATCACTTCTCTTCTGAGGGCATTAGTCTCTTGACGAGCGGCGTGTACCTCGGCCCGTAATTCCCCCAGTAGTTGGGCCAGTTGGTCAATCTCAGAAGTTTCCATAGCGCCTGGGTGGGAATTTGTAGGGAGGCTTCGCGTTCTGTAACGCCCACCTGGTTCCCACGGGGGCGCTGATCTAGTCTGGATTACTGCGGCCTCTTCTAGCGTGATGCGCAGGACCCGGAACACCGATTGGACAGGACCTCCAAATCGTGCTTCCTTGGCCCGTAGGAATATCCTTCTGCAGATGAGAAAGGGGATTAACAGTCTGCAGAATGGTGTGCTAGCTCCCCCCTTCCCCCTCCGTTCCTCTCTATTCCTCCAAACCCGGTTTAAGCTCACCTTATGGTTTGGAAGGTTGAACTCTCCATCCTGCTTCTGGTGCAGGGGCGCGCGTTCGTCCAGTTACTTCACTGGTTTTCAGAATGGCACTGGCAAAATCCACTTGACTTTCCTGAGCGATGCGCCGTAAGTATGAAAGTTCAAAGTTCAAGTGAGGCCCCCTTTATGCTGTCTTTCTCACCTGTGATCTGTCCTTTATTGCAGGTGCAGTATGAAGGCGATGCGTCGAGGGGTTAACCTGCCGAGGTGAGTAGTAATGAGGGCGATCCCTCTAGATGTCCTTATCATTCCTCTGAAATGTCTCTAGTCCTTTCCCCATAGGGGCCGGGGTACGGTACCTGCCAACGGGGCGGCGCCGACCCGAAATGTGGAAGAAAAGCCGGTAAGTATTATGGCTGTTAATCAGGCTTTCCTTCTGTGTGTCCTTCTGCTCACCTTTTGTTTCTTCCTCTCTCCCCTAGGTGCAGAGATGTGGCGTCCGATGCTGACAGCCGCGATGGAGTCAGGAGATGTCTCGAGGACAGGACAGGTGAGTGAAGCATGGCGCTGCAGCGAGCAACGCAATGCTTTTAAATTGAAGTCTTCCTTCAGGGATGCTGGCGAGAAGATTCCGGATGCAGGTAAGAAGCTTGAAATAATCCTTGGTTTTCACCTTTCTCTTCTCTTCCTTCCTTGCAGGTCTTCCAGGTTCAAGACGGGTGTGGCTGTAGTCCAGGAGCAGGAGCAGACATGGTGAGCGTTAAGCTGCAGGAAGCAGAACAACGCGAAGCATGAGCTGCTGTCTGGCCGTGGCTTAAATAGCCTCTAAAGAAGTCCCAGGTATGTATCCTTCCCCAACTAGATATGTATCCTTCCCTGCCCACGCCCGAGTGAAAAAATAGTCCCTATGAAAAAATAGTCCCTTTCAGGTCTCAGGGAGGCCTGAAGCGTGCAGCATGGTCTGCATCAGGTAAGTGCACAAAACACCTCCCTTTATGAGCCTGGCGCCTGTGGCGCCAGGACTGATGTCCAACATGAGCCTGGCGCCAAAGGCGCCAGGACTGAGTCCAAAGAGTCCCTATAAGGGGCCGCTGGGCTTTTACCCGAGGGCATGATGCCTGCTTCCGGGGGTGCTGGGCCTGGCCTGATGCTCCGGGGGTAGGCATCATGACAATTACGCATAATTCTGCGCAGGCTGCAGAGATTATAGCATTGACCCGAGCTTGTGAACTTTACGGTGGGCTTGCAGTAAATATATATACTAATAGTCAGTATGCCTTTTGGGGTGGTTCACAACTTTGGGAGACTTTGGTCAGAAAGAGGGTTCCTAACTTCGCATGGCACCAAGATTCAACATGGCTCCCTAATAGTACAAGTACTCTCAGCGCTTGCGCTCCCTACTCATTTAGCAGTTATGAAATGTGCAGCACATCGAAAGATTGTAGATGATATTGGAAAAGGGAATGCTTTCGCTGATCAGATTGCTAGACAAACTGCCACAGATCTCTTCACGGAGATATATGTTTCAAGGGAGACTATAGATCATCAAGAACAAGCTTGCTAAGACGTGTGCCGGCACCAAACTAATATGGCCGGACGCCTTACCGATCTTGTTACTAGCCATGCGTACAACCCCTCAAACTAAGACTGGGCTCTCTCCATTTGAGGTGGTAATGGGGAGACCTGCCAATATTTGGAACCTTCCAAAATGTCAAACTTTAAAGAATGTTGAAAATGTCCTACTTATTATTGTAGCCAATTGACTGAAAACCTGTATTTGATTCATCACCAGGTATGAGAGGCTTTACCTGTGCGAAACGAGGGCCCGGGCCACGGCATACGGCCTGGGAGTTGGGTGCTCATCAAATCATTTGAGCACACATCCTGCCACGCGCCTCGCTGGCGTGGGCCATTCCAAGTCCTGTTGGTCACCCAGACAGCGGTGTGGGTAGTTGGACGAAAGAACTGGATCCACGCATCGCACATCAAGAAACTTCCTCGCCCTGTGCCACACGCTACAGAAGAAACAGAACCCCTCGCTGATACTGCAACCAATGATTCCAAAGCAGTAAGCAGCAGTCAGAGTGTGTCAGAGAATATCTCTGAGCCCGGGAGGCTTGGGGAAGCTGCCATTTTGTCTCCACACTCTGCACAAGTTTTGCACCCTGAAACGGCTGTTTTAAATTCAGCCCCTTCACTTTCCTCCGACACGTTGCTTCCAGCAGGAATTGACGACATATTGTTTCCGGATCAATCAGTACCAGGAAAAGTACGATATAACCTGCGACCACGAAGATAGACTTGCGGCACGGTTTTACTGTGCATCTGATAGACTTACGACATGGTTCGGCTGTGCATTCGGAGAAGGAAAAGTGTCATCGAGGGCTTGCTTTTGCCCATATTTGAGAAAGCGGATTCTGTTTGCTAAGGGTTGTGGAAGGACTAAGAAGCCCCGTGACCGTGGGGTTGCCAGCAACGAACATTGGGGTTTCCATCTGAAGACTACGATGCCCACCACTGCTACCGCTCATATGGGACTTGTAAATAAGAGGGTGACCAACTAGGACAATGGACAAAATGCCTGGGCCCCGAAATTGTATTGCTGTATTCTTATAATGATATTTGGTTTTTTAATAGTCGCTGCCTTAGGATTATGGTACTTCGAGGAAACTCACTCTTTAGAACTTTTGTTGCCTACTGAAAGTGCACCCATTGTTCCTACTCCCTTTGTACATTTGCATACTTTATCCCCTCGGGATTCCCAGCACAGACAAAGGTACCACAATAACACTCTACTACTTATCATGAATGCTACACATGCCATTTTTAATAAATCCAACTGCTGGGTCTGCTCACATTTACCACAACACGGGGATAAGGGGCTAGGTTGGTATATTCATCCTTTACCGTTGACAACTGCCTGCTATGCTTCTCTTAGAGCACTGTTCTTTGTCCGATGGAATGATAGCATCTCAGGGAACTTTGATGGCACCAATTTGAATAGTTTTGAGAAACATGTTTTGACTCCTCTGGGATGCTCGCTTTTTGCAAATAGGAGTAAACGGAATGTTGCTTCTATTAGGCGTCCTGACAAACTGTCTCGTCCTTTCTAATCTTTGATTTCCTTTAAAATGGCTCTGATAGGCAATAAGGATGCCATGCCTCCTTCTTACACTGTTAACCATTGCCCCAATTCAGTTTCTTTTTGCATACAGAGGAATGGAACTCAGTCAATGGGAACATTTTTAGGTTGTGCCAACGTTGCAAATTTGACTGGGGAGAACAGACCTTTGTATGTAGGCGAACCTATCTACTTTGTCTGCGGTAATGTAGCATTCCTGTGGTTGCCCAGGGATTGGCAGGAACCTGTTATTTAGGGATCCTGTTACCTGGGGTGTTTATAGCTAGTACAAAAGAAGTTTTGAAGGCTCGTCCACGGCGGGATGGGAATGGTGACACCCCAGCACAAGTCTTGGGAGATATAGCTAAATCAGTTGTGCCATTTTGGGGGCAGATTGCAAATTCAGAAGATATCAGAAAACTAGCGAGAGTACTGGAGAGAACCATCAACCGGACCACTGACATACTCTATAATATGACGTTAGAACAAAAGGCGATAAGATTAGTAGCACTTCAAAATCGAATGGCATTAGATGTCATTCTAGCTGAGCGTGGTGGAGTATGCAAATTAGTGGGTTCCGCTTACTGTGTTTTCGTACAAGATTCCTCCCCAACTATCTTCAAAGCAATACAGAATCTGCACGTCCTTAGTTCCGAAGTGCATGTTCCCGAGGGAAACTGGGATCTGAGCGCTTGTTTCTGGGACTTCTTGCGATCTTGGGGTTGGAAGGTGCTTTTGGTTTTATTGATTATTTTGGGAATACTGTTGTTTCTTTGTTGCTGTATTCAGTGTCTGCCTGGTATGTGTTCGATACTAGGGGGATGTTGCGCACAAGCGATAGGGTCGATAGGACATAAAGTGTATGCCCCAGATAAGACTTCCAAAGAATACGTATTGAAGGATATTTTGGCAAAAGACCTAATGGCAATAGATATTTCTGATAGTGATTCAGGGTGCATGGACAATGTTGCATGGAGTTATTTGCAAGGAGATCCAAAGTAGTTTTTAGCACTTGGCATAGGCCAAAAGGAGGGTTTGTCGAAATAGAAAGTATACTGTGCCTCCTATTGTAATAAATATATTTAATATTGGCCTACGCCAAGCTGCTCGATAGTCGCTTACGAAAGAAATCTGTGTTGCAAGGTCCTGACCTTAAATCCATGTAAGCCGCCATTTTAGGTCAAACCGCCATTTTAGGATTCGTTGTGTAAAAGTCACCCTGTGAGCTAAAATGGTGGACAATGTCATTCCAGAATACAACATGGCCGTCTTGACATCTGTACATAGCTAATGTGTAATTTGCCTGCAGGCCACTTGTTGACGTCATGAACTGAGACCTTGTCCTTCATTGACCTATGCGTAAAAGGATTACTCGTGCAATGAAACTAATCCACGAGCATATGTTGAGACAATGTATTCAAATACTGAACGAAGAACATCTGTTTAACTACATTGTATTAATGTTTAAGAAGGCCTGCATGGAAAACTTTAGAATACACAGTTATTGCATACGCTTGTTGATAGTATTAAAGGCAAACCAGTGATATGCGGTTATTTGAGACTTGGCACGAACCCTAGATCTGTGATGTATTAAAAGGAATATTAACCCGAAGTGGGGCTGGGCATCGCGCCCACTAAATGTATAAAAAGCAAATGCATTCTAATGTACAGTGTCTCTCACTGAACACACTGAACCACGCTGGAGTTTGTTGTGTTGTACTGAGTGCCGATAGCTATCTGATTTTGCTCTGTTTTTGTAACTGGATTCAGTATAAAATAAAGTACTTTGTATGTTCCTTGTAACCTGTGTTCGGTGTATTTCCTTCTGGGGTACTCAGCCTCGATATTCTTTTTCTGTTTTCACAAGTCTGGAATTAAATGATCATATATTAAAGAAATGGTTCGGTCACAAATGTTTATTGTCCCTACGGGTCGGCCATTGTTTTTAAGCCTAAATCGGTCGATCGTAGAAAAATTTCCTATGGACCTTACCCAAGTTTTTGTCTACTAAACACACGCGAAAACAAGCAGCAGGGCGCTGCCATTTTGTGATAATGTTATCACTTGCCCCATCTCCCTGGGTGACCTGATTTTGCGGCACTAAATCATATCCCCTGCCCCTGAGCCTGACATCAACAAAGCATTCATATTCCCCGCCTCTCTCCGTGACGTTACTGGGCTGCGTAGCCAAACGCGCCTAGTCATCTTCTACACGACTTCACACAGAACCCGGAAACCAACACAGATCATCTCACAACACAGTGCGACAATTTGGAATATGAAACTGTAGTTTAAAATCAAACAGCAAGATTGTACATTTGGTAAAGTACATTTATTTGACATTTAGAGGGTAATTCATAGAATTCAGCGCACAAGTGGCGCATGTGGCTGGCGCACATTGTGCACGTGCGAATCCCTGCACCAGCCGTGTGCGCTAAAATACATTTGCGCGCACAGCGTATTCATGGATTCCAGCCACCAAAACCAGCCGTGGCGCACAGTGGCGCAGCGAGCCTGCAGCAGCGCCAGTTACGCCCCCAAGAACGCCCCTTGCGCAGGGAAAAGCCATCAAAATCCCCAATCCAACGCAAAGGGCTGCGCTAACCCTGTACCAGCACGGCAACCGGGGTACGTGTATCACTGGGGTGCGCGGGAAGTTTCTCACGTGATTTCAGCTGGGTACGTTTATTACTGGGGTGCGCGGTAAGTTTCACACGTGATTGGCCCTGTGCGAGCGGGGTACGTGTATTACTGGGGTGCGCGGGAAGTTTCACACGCAAATTCAGCAGGGTACGTGTATTTCAGGGGTGCACGGGAAGTTTCACACGCGATTCCATCAGGGTACGTGTATTTCAGGGGTGCGCGGGAAGTTCCACACGCTTCCACACGCAATTTCATCAGGGTATGTGTATATCAGGGATGCGCGGGAAGTTTCACATGTGATTTCAGCTGGGTACGTGTATTTCAGGGGTGCGCAGGAAGTTCCACACGCGAATGTCCTGGGTATGTGTATTTCGGGGGTGGGCGGGAAGTTCCACACGCGATTCCATCTGGGTACGTGTATATCAGGGGTGCGCGGGAAGTTTCCCACGCAAATGTCCTGTGTACATGTATTTCGGGGTGCGCGGGAAGTTTCACACGTGATTTCAGCAGGGAACGTGTATTTCAGGGGTTCCGTGGAGTACTACACATGAATTGGCTGTGCGGGTCCTCCCAGGTGTTCGCTCTCCAACCTCCATGGCCCCTGCAGGCAGCCCACACCACGGGAGACTACCCTGCACCCCTGCTCATGTCCCACAGGCAGCCCATCCACCATGGGCATGCCCCCCAACCAAGCCACATGTAACCTTGCACTACTGATCAACAATGCATGTCTCCCAGCACCCCCACCCCCCAGCAGTGCAGGGCACCCTCCACCAGGCCCCCACACATGTCTCCCAGCACCCCCACCCCCCAGCAGTGCAGGGCTCCCTCCACCAGGACCCCACTCCTGTCTCCCAGCACCCCCACCCCCCACCAGTCAGGGGCACCCTCCACCAGGCCCCCACACATGTCTCCCAGCACCCTCACCCCCCAGCATTGCGAGGCACCTGCCAGCAGGCCCCCACTCCTGTCTCCCAGCACCCCCACCCCCCAGCAGTCAGGGGCACCCTCCACCAGGCCCCCACCCATGTCTCCCGGCACCCCCACCCCCCAGCATTGAGAGGCACCTGCCAGCAGGCCCCCACTCCTGTCTCCCTGCACCCCCACCCCCCACCAGTCAGGGGCACCCTCCACCAGGCCCCCACTCCTGTCTCCCTGCACCCCCACCCCCCACCAGTCAGGGGCACCCTCCACCAGGCCCCCACTCCTGTCTCCCGGCACCCCCACCAGTCAGGGTCACCCTCCACCAGGCCCCCACTCCTGTCTCCCTGCACCCCCACCCCCCACCAGTCAGGGGCACCCTCCACCAGGCCCCCACACATGTCTCCCAGCACCCCCACCCCCCAGCATTGCGAGGCACCTGCCAGCAGGCCCCCACTCCTGTCTCCCAGCACCCCCACCCCCCAGCAGTCAGGGGCACCCTCCACCAGGCCCCCACACATGTCTCCCAGCACCCCCACCCCCCAGCAGTGCAGGGCACCCTCCACCAGGCCCCCACTCCTGTCTCCCAGCACCCCCACCCCCCAGCATTGCGAGGCACCTGCCAGCAGGCCCCCACTCCTGTCTCCCTGCACCCCCACCCCCCGCCAGTCAGGGGCACCCTCCACCAGGCCCCCACTCCTGTCTCCCTGCACCCCCACTCCCCACCAGTCAGGGGCACCCTCCACCAGGCCCCCACTCCTGTCTCCCTGCACCCCCACCCCCCACCAGTTAGGGGCACCCTCCACCAGGCCCCCACTCCTGTCTCCCTGCACCCCCACCCCCCACCAGTCAGGGGCACCCTCCACCAGGCCCCCACACATGTCTCCCAGCACTCCCACCCCCCACCAGTCAGGGGCACCCTCCACCAGGCCCCCACACATGTCTCCCAGCACCTCCACCCCCCAGCATTGCGACACACCTGCCAGCAGGCCCCCACTCCTGTCTCCCAGCACCCCCACCCCCCAGCAGTGCAGGGCACCCTCCACCAGGCCCCCACTCCTGTCTCCCAGCACCCCCACCCCCCAGCAGTGCAGGGCACCCTCCACCAGGCCCCCACTCATGTCTCCCAGCACCCCCACCCCCCAGCAGTCAGGGGCACCCTCCACCAGGCCCCCACACATGTCTCCTAGCACCCCCACTCCCCAGCAGTGCAGGGCACCCTCCAGCAGGCCCCCACTCCTGTCTCCCAGCACCCCCACCCCCCACCAGTCAGGCGCACCCTCCACCAGGCCCCCACACGTCTCCCGGCACCCCCACCCCCCAGCATTGAGAGGCACCTGCCAGCAGGCCCCCACTCCTGTCTCCCTGCACCCCCACCCCCCACCAGTCAGGGGCACCCTCCACCAGGCCCCCACTCCTGTCTCCCTGCACCCCCACCAGTCAGGGGCACCCTCCACCAGGCCCCCACTCCTGTCTCCCTGCACCCCTACCCCCCACCAGTCAGGGGCACCCTCCACCAGGCCCCCACACATGTCTCCCAGCACCCCCACCCCCCACCAGTCAGGGGCACCCTCCACCAGGCCCCCACACATGTCTCCCAGCACCCCCACCCCCCAGCATTGCGAGGCACCTGCCAGCAGGCCCTCACTCCTGTCTCCCAGCACCCCCACCCCCCAGCAGTCAGGGGCACCCTCCACCAGGCCCCCACACATGTCTCCCAGCACCCCCACCCCCCAGCAGTGCAGGGCACCCTCCACCAGGCCCCCACTCCTGTCTCCCAGCACCTCCACCCCCCACCAGTCAGGGGCACCCTCCACCAGGCCCCCACACATGTCTCCCAGCACCCCCACCCCCCAGCATTGCGAGGCACCTGCCAGCAGGCCCCCACTCATGTCCCACTCATGTCCCCCTGCACCCCCACCCCCCAGCATTGCGAGGCACCTGCCAGCAGGCCCCCACTCCTGTCTCCCTGCACCCCCACCCCCCACCAGTCAGGGGCACCCTCCACCAGGCCCCCACTCCTGTCTCCCTGCACCCCCACCCCCCACCAGTCAGGGGCACCCTCCACCAGGCCCCCACTCCTGTCTCCCTGCACCCCCACCCCCCACCAGTCAGGGGCACCCTCCCCCAGGCCCCCACACATGTCTCCCAGCACCCCCACACCCCACCAGTCAGGGGCACCCTCCACCAGGCCCCCACACGTCTCCCAGCACCCCCACCCCCCAGCATTGGGAGGCACCCGCCAGCAGGCCCCCACTCCTGTCTCCCAGCACCCCCACCCCCCAGCAGTCAGGGTCACCTTCCACCAGGCCCCCACTCCTGTCTCCCAGCACCCCCACCCCCCACCAGTCAGGGGCACCCTCCACCAGGCCCCCACACATGTCACCCAGCACCCCCACCACACAGCATTGCGAGGCACCTGCCAGCAGGCCCCCCCACATGTCCCCCAGCCAACACGTCATCACAATCTAGATCCCTGGCCCTTATGGGCAGCCTCCACATGCCAAACACCCACCCAAGAATTGCATCCACCCACTCAGAATTGCCAATTACATGATACAACAACAATGGCAAGTATGTAAATGAACACATGTCCCTCACATACACACAATGGGTGTAAGTGAATGTCAAAACCCATATCATGACATGCATGAAACCAATGATATGATACTACACATTGAAGTTTGATGGAAAAAATGCATTAAAAGCAACATAAATGGGATTAAAAATAAAACAAACGACAATGGGAATTAAAATCAAAAAAGCAGCATGTCCGTAAAATAAGGAAAAACCACAAATCATAATCCAAAGGAAAGGTGTTCAAAGTCACAGTTCAAAAAAGTACATCCAAGGGAAAAACAAAACCAAAAACATTGCTCCATGGGTAAATCAAAAAAACAAATCCATAATCCAACAGTCAACTATATACAGATAAACAATCCAGGGTCCATGATCCCAACTGAAGAAATGAAACCTATCTAAAAATACTACGTAATAAAAAAACTATATACATTGTCCAAAAGGTCCAAAATCAAGAAAAAAGCAAAGGAAACCTAACACTAACTACATAACTATTTACAAGGGCAGCGGGCTAGTCCAACGGCTCACTGGATGTTGTCATGGGCCAGGGCATCATCGAACTCCTGTTCAATGGCTTGGAGGCGGGCATGTTCCCTGGCCCCGAGGTCTCGCAGGGATAAAGCAGTGTCCAGCTCCAACTCCCTGCGAAGACCCTAGAGGCACTCAGCCCGCCTCAGCGCCCGCCGCATGGAGTTCTCCGCCCTGACCATTGTGAGCCGTTCCTCCTCTGCCCGCTGCCGCTCCGCACCTATTTGCTGGCCCAACCGCTCCCACAAAGAAGCCACTCCCATTCCAGGGTTCTCCTGCCCTCCGGCCGATGCCTGCACCCCTGATGTTGATGGCCCCGAGCCATGATGCCTCCCACGTCGAGCCTGCCGCTGCCTCCGATGCAACTGCCTGTGCCAGCACGACGGCATCCAGGCTGATGGAATCCACCGACGCCGTCGTGCACGTGCCCTGCCCGATGATGCCGTCACATCCTCCATCTGCTGGGGTCCAGTTGCTGGTGTGTCCACCCCTGCTGGACCTCCGACTCCCGACTGTGGCAGGGATGGGATCCCCACCAAGTTGGCTGCATTGGTCGGGGCAGGTCCACAGGGGGCCCTGGTGGCATCTGGGCTGGAAGACGGCATGGAGAACGACTGGCGCATAGCCTCCACAGAGGAGGAGAGGGTCGCCAAAGTGCCCGACACATGTATGAGACCCCCGACCACGACCGCTCCCTAACTGGGCCACGTTGGCACGGTGCTCTTCGTGATGACGTGCGTGCTCCCCCCGGGAAGCACGCACCTCATCACGAATGACACCCGTGCGCAACGCAACACCAATCAGGACCTTCTCCATACGGCCAGGGGTCCCCTCGTCCGCAGGTGGAGGGGAGTCAGATGACATGGACATCCCCCCTAACTGCGGACGGGCCTGGGATGGGGCATCCCTGCTGGTGCATGGTGGTGCAGTCACAGTGTCAGGGACAGTGACATGCACAGGCACCTCCACGGCGACCTGTGCTGCCTCCTGCCCCTGGACTGCACCACTTGCACCAGCAGGGATGCCCCCACCAGGCCCCATGTGTGGCTCAGTAGCGGCCTCCTCCTCCTCTGTGGAAACCACCAACCTGGATGGCTCCAAACCATCTTCTGCCGTTGCAAGCCCCTGTGGGGGCTCACCCACCCCTTCCGCTGCAGCCGTGGGGGCATCCCCGCTGCTTGGCTCCACAGCGCCGTCTCCGCCCTCTTCTTCACTTTGCGCTGCGTAGAGGGAGACATAGAAACAAGCATCAGGGTACTGTACAATGGTCCCCTAGACAGGAAGCAATAGCAGATGCGTGGCACTGTCAAAGATCACTTCCATCATGTTCCTCCACAACACATGGGTCAGTGCAGGCAAAACACATGCAGTAACAGGCATGGCGCATGCTATGGACATAAGCAAACATGTCCAAGGGACTCTCTAAACATACAATGTTGTTTTTGAACTCGCATGCATCATGGGTCATGCCTATCACATTCACACACTTCACCGTACTTTCATCCATCTGGACTCGTACACCCCAGACACAGTGGATGCAAGGATCGCTAGTCTGCATCAGTGGATCTGAAAATTGACACAGACATGTGTCATGCATCCATGGCATTCACAAGTCACAGACACGCAGGTCAGACACACAGAAATGGAAACCATACATGTACATGGCATCATCACCCATCCCTCACCCCCACCCATGTCCAGGAACAGAGACTGGCATGCTCTCATGTGTCCATTCCGCATAGGGCTCCCCATGTAGCATTTAAACACATACACCAACCGTGTGCTTCACACATTACTGGTCTCACATGCATTACCATGATGTCCCTGCACACACACACGCGTACATGGCTTATGTCACACATACAGGTAAGTATCAGACAACCAGCACACTACAACATGCCCTGTCTCACACAGCAATGCCTGGCCACTTACCGCTCGACTCCAGACGGGTCTGCCTCTCAAGGACCTGGACATGGAGCGCTGGGGATATGCGTTCCAGGACCCTCATCTGATCTTCCGACAAGTGGCCCCGGCGCCCCTTAGCATCCGCTGCCTTCAAGAGGCGCCGGGCCTTGTTGAGGGTCCTGGACCTGAAGTCCTCCCAGCGCTTCTTGACATGTTGGAAGTCGCGGACTGCCACCCCCTCCGCGTTGATGGCAGTCACGATGTCCGTCCAGATCCTGTCCCGTCCATCCTTGTCGGCGCGTGATGATCCGAAGAGGGTATCATAATGCCCCAGGACATGCTCCACCAGGACACCAACTTCCTTCTGACTGAAGCTGGTGGCCCTCTGCCCCTCTGCCTCGGGGGTCGCCAGTGGTCTCGGATGGTGTTTTCCCCGACATGGCGACCCCCGAGGCAGGCGTGGGTGGGCAACTGGGTCCTGGGGCTGGGCTGTGGAGCGATGGTATCCCAGTCGGGAGTCTTCTGTTCCAGCAAGGGTGGATAGAGCAACTGGACCCCTGCAGATGGCTGATGTGCAGGCACCAAATGGCAGGGCATGGTGGCAGCAGGCAGGCAGGCAGGCAGCAGCAGATGGCTTGTGGGAGGCTGCTCAGGGCTTTGAGGGGCAGTAATTCGGCCTTTTGGGCAGGAGCGTGGTCTTCCGTGTGCTGCCGTGGCCAGCTTGATACGGAGTGATTTGGCACGTGAAAATTCTGCACGTCAGCGTGTAATTCGAGGAAAGGCCCTTAGCGCGTAAGCGCGTCTGCACGCATACGCAATTTCATTGGACAGATAGCCATTCAAGCGCAAGCGCCTCTGTGACGTGACATGCGCAGGCGTGCATGGGCGTTTCAGCGCACGTGAAAAACTGCACGTCCGCGTGTAATCCGAGGAAAGGGCCCATGCGTGTAAGTGACGTGACGCGCGCGGGCGTTTCCCTCAGCATGGGTAAAAGGTGAGCGGGGCCAGCAGTTCGCTGTACGTGCCTTTCGTGGAGACCGACGTGTGTTGCTGCTTCCTGTTGTTTCGCGCGCCATCACAACTTCACAGCTATCAATGACGTATCTCTTCTTTTGGCGGGGGTATTGGCTACGCGTGTTTTCCTGCATCGCGCTAGTCAGACGGTGAGTCGCACATGCTATTTTTCCCACTGCGGGTGCCCCTGTGTATCGCACCCATTTTCGATGTCATAGTAGCCTGCGTGTCCCACGCGTACGCGTTATTCGTGTTACTGGGTGCCACCGCGTACTGCGGGAGGTTGATTCCACGCACGTAGGCTGCAGGGTTGCGTGCACGGTTTTACTGCAGTTTTGGGGTGCCTGAGCGTTGCGTGACCCGTCACTACATCACCGGGGTCACATACAGCCTTGCAGGTGCAGGGGGGCTGTTAACATCTTGCTTCCCACCCCCTTCACCCCAATTGCCCGGGTCAATTGTGGTGTACACCTCCCATTGGCACTACTCCATCTGTTCCGGCACTACTACATCTGTGCCATGGTTGGGAGGACACCAAAGGTGAGGGGCGCCTGAGCTGGGCGTACTCCTCGGGGCGGGCGTGGTCGGGGACGTGGCCGTGGTGACCAGGGAGTAGGAGGACTCCAGGGTGTCCAGGGCGGCCACAGAGGGGGAAGAGGCAGGGGTGCGCCACTTGAGCACAATGTTGTGCCATGTGTCGGTGCAGTTATGCCACCACCCCCTGTGGTTCCGGGGGATGCAGCTTCTGCATCTGGCACTGGCGCGAGTGTGACCCGACAGTCCGTTCCATCGACTGCCACGGGCCCAAGGGTAGTGGTAGCTGCAGGTGCAGCCGTGGACACTGCCACCCAGGCTCAGGGTCTGCCAGCGCAGGCTGCGTTGGCACTTGAGGAGCCCTTGGTAGATTTCCAACAGGCCAGGAGGGAAACCATAGGGGCAGGTAGGGCTGCTCAGACCAAGACACGTGTCCCTGGGGCAGTTATGTCATCTGCTGCATGAACAGCCGGGTGCTGGCAAGTGCAGGGGCAGATGTACCCAACAACACCCCGGTTGTGAGTCTGCCAACCAGGACCGTTGCGGTCAATGACCCTGCCACAGCTGATGTTGCTGGGCAGGGTCCATTAGAGGGCACCCAGATGCCACTGACACAAGTCAGGCCTTTGGTCGTCCCTCCACCTGCCACTCGCTTGGCTCAATCCACCTAACCCACTGGCCATACTGGTCAGGGCGGCATTAGCCAGCAAGGGTCTGCGCCACAGTCCAAGAGGAGGAAGGTTGCACCTGCAGCACAGGCTGGGACCCCACACAAAGCCACGACCTCCTGCATGTCGAGGAAGAAGCCTTTCTGCAAGCAGGAACTGGACTTCCTCATGGGCTACGTGCGGGGCCACAGCCGTGACATGCTAGTGGGTGCCACTAGTCAGACTACGGCTGCCCAACTAGACACCCACTGGAAGCATGTTGCGGAACATGTCAGTTCATTCGGCCATGAGGTGCGCACGGCGCAAGAGTGCAAAAAGCGTTGGAATGACATCAAACGCAGCACTAAGGCTAAGCGTGCCTCTAATTACAACTTGACTCTTGTTACTGGCGGTGGGCCTGCACCAGAGGAGGAAGAGCTCACTCCGCATGAGGCACTTGTTGCGGAGTTCATACCACCTGAATTGGTCAAAGGAGTGGGAGAGATGCTGGACTTTGATGCCCAGTCCAGTGAGTTTTGATGCGTGTTTGTTGAGGACATGTGTGTTTCACTTGTGGGATGTGTTGTGCATGATTGCCACTACATGTGACGTGTACATGGTTCTGATGTGTAAGTAATGCAATGCTTCCGTGATGCATGTCGCTCTGCTGGATGGTGGACATGTGGAGCAGACGGGGACTGTCCGCATCACCACTATTGCACCCTACTGACATGCTGGTTACAAGTATGCCCCTCCGGTCCATGTTCCAGCTCACTGGCCCTTCTGCATGTGGCGTGGGGTGACCTTCCTCTCAGCCCAGGCACAATGTCATTGCATGACTGACGTGCATATCTCCTCTGCCTGCATGCGGGGACTCCATGTAGGCATGCTCCCTTGCCCCTCCTCCGCCGCTCTGCACCCCAGTTCCACCTTTGCACTGGTCTGCTTCAATCTTGCCAATGTGTACTTTCCTGTTCATGCGTCCTGTGTAGATGCTAACTTCCAGCGTACAATCTGCCAGACATATGCCGTGTGGTACAGCCTTAGTACTTGATGCAGGGTATCTCACTTGTACTGTGCATAGGTCAGATGTCCCGCAGGGACATGAGTGCCCATTCATGCTCCATGTGCATTGCACGCATGCCCCTATGTGTCCTTGACTGGATGATCACTGTAATACAAGTCCTGGGTGACATATATTGCATGGCATCTCATCATCCTTCCCATGTCAACTGTGGGTCAGTACTGCGTTCCACACATGTTTAGGGTCTGACAATCTGTGTGGCTCACTGGCCTAAGCCTGTTTAATGGCCAATGACTCTGTCCAACTGTTGTTGTGTCTTCTTCATACGTGGGCGGCCTCCAGAGTTTTCATCATGTGTCCTGCTCACTATCCCATCATCATTTGCAGTGTTGTCACTTGAATCACATTAAGCTGTTGATGCCAGTCAACACTGCCTGTCAATACACAGGTGAATGGTCAGCCTTTTCATACCATGCTAGGCATCCCTGCTTTTGTACTTGGGTGGAGGGGTGCTTGGCTTCTAGATATGGTACACATTGAATGCACAATGCACGTGATGCCTGAATTTGACCTTGCACTGCCTTCACATTTCCTGACACACACCATGGAGTCCTTGTACATGTAGGTAGTGAGTGCCGTACACATTTTCTGCACTGCATAGACCCACTTCCATGGAAACTGCCACCTTTCAACAGGTCTGATCACAGAAGCAATTCAAAGTTGACCCAGCATGCATGCCAGGTTATATGTTGTGTGTCACATGTCTGCCTGATGCGTTTGCTGTCGGTGTGTGTGTGTGTTGTGTGCTTCTGACATGTGTAGTGACCTTTTTTCTCTCTATTTTGATGACGCAATGGAGGTGGAGGATGGTGTTGTCATGCCAGACACAGGGTTGTTACCACTACATCAACCCGGCACAAGTGGGGGTCGTGGGGTGGTAGGCCACGAAAACCCCCAAGTGCTACAGTCCATCTTGTCTCTGGCTGCCTATGAGTCCAGCCTTGATGACGACTCTGACGTCCATGTTGAGTTGGATGAGCATCAAGTCCATGTGTAAGGGATGAGTGATTCTGATGTGGACACTCCTCTGTCCGCGATACCTGCACTGAGGGATCAGACAGTCTTGGTTCCTCCGCCCGTGGTGGATCGGGACGCAGGGTCACCCTCCACACCAGTCACTGATGTGCCTGGGACATCACGTCGATGGGGGCATGTAGTCGTGCAGCCACGGGCGGTGCCAACACAGCGAGGACCCCCGGTCCTTAGGTCCCGCAGGGGTCAAGCCGGCAACGCGGTTGCCGCGTGCAACCGCAGTATACTGAGTGGGAGCAAGACATGACTGCCAATTCAGAACGGCAGGGGGCAGCAATGGAGAACATCGCTGAGAGCATGGAGCGTGTGGCCCGATCTGTGCTCCCTCCTGCTAGGCAGGTGCTTCTCCAGCAGCAGGCGGCACGGTCCACGGCCCGCTCGCTCAGGCTGGGCATGGCGGCCTCAGACAGGGCACGCCAGGCTGAAATGTCGTCTCTGCGTCAAGCAATTGCTGCTCACGCAGAGGCACACATGGATGCCCTGAGGGAGGAGTATGCTTCCCTCAAATCCACTCTTGGTGTCCTTATGATGTCCCAGAGGCAGCGGGCAGAGGAGAGGTTTGCACAGCTTGAGCGTACCATCTCGGCTGAGCTACAGGCTTGCCGGGAGGTGCAGCGGTTGTCCAGCCAGGCCTTGCAGGAGGAACTCCGTGTTACATGTGCTACCTTGCAAGAGGAAGCACGTGTATCACGTGAGGTTATGCATGCAGACCTACGTCACATCGCCACACAGAACCAGGCTCACCCGTCCAGCAGACTTGCTGCCGACGAGGGGCAAGCTGCGGCTAGGCGTGGCCAGGCTACTGTGCCACGTCCTCCTTTCCAGGATGAGCCAGACTCGGACGACCATCTATCTCCCACATAGGTCGGGCTGTGCAGGCGTTGAGCCCATGGAGGTTTTTTTTTTGGCTCAGCATCATCGCATGTGGGTGTTGAGCAGCACCCTGTACCTCCCCCCTCCTGGGTGCCTCCCCTGCCCCCCGGGTCATATGTGGCTTCTGTTTGATAGTTAGTTTAATTAGGTAATGTAGGTTTTTCATAGTTAGTGTAATTAGTTAATATAGTTTAAAATTGCTTGTCTATTGTGCTTTCATGTGACGGTGCGGTGCTTTATGGCTTTTGAAGGCATCCACTGTCTGTTCCAGCTGGGCCCTTCAGGCTTGTCTTGTGTATGTGTTTGCTGCTTGGGATCCTTGACTCACATATGCCACTCCTGCCTCCCTTATCCATGGGCTCGAAAGGATGGTTCGGTGTGACAGCCTATTACACAAGGGCTTTGGACTGTTATATCTGTGGCATGTCTGGTGCTGTGTGACTTGTGTTGACACCCCTAGTGGGGTTGATTGCGGTGTTATTGTCCACTGTTCAGCTTTTGCTAGATGGGGTGTTTCATGATTAATGTGTACATTCATTGCTATGCATTGTGTAGTATGTTTCTTATCTTTACTGTACACGTGCTTGTTGCAATTCATGCCGTAGATAGTGTGTTCCACACTTTGGATGTGAAAGACGGACTGATGGTGTGATTTCTGATGTAAGTCTCTGACATGGTCCAGTAATGAGATGCCTGAAGAGACACACACAGATGACTTTAAAGCATTAATCATGTGTTCCATGCCCTTTCTGCAGGGGGATGAGCCTCCAGACCACCTTTGCCAGCAGACATGGCCCATTGGACATCTGGATTCTGGACACGTTTGTTGGTGCCCACATGCACATGTGTGCACAAGCAGAGGCACAGGGATTGCAGACCTACATCCTAGAACTGCTGACGTGTTCCAAGGAACTCCAGGCAAGGTGAGCAGCACAGGGGGGCCACAACACAGCAAAACTTGCACCAGGCGAGTTGCACATGCAGGCTTAGTAACAGCTTGGACGAATATTGGTGTTGAAGCACACAATGCAGCTCAGGTGTGTTGGTGGACTGATGGCTGTTGATTGTAAGGTTGTCTGGGACAACTGCAGGAGCAATGGCACATACCCTCCGGTACACCAAGGTCCATTGAGGCACTTGTATCAACCATGTAGCCTTCCAAGACATGGAAAGGGGCAGCTCACAGGGACATACAGCAAGGGACATACTCGGGTGCAGTGCATTTAATTTCCATGTACATTTTTTTTTGAAAATCAATTTTATTAAGTTTCCTTGGTGCATAACGAGGTTACATTCTTGCATTGCATTTATTAATGTGAGTTAACATAAAGAGAAAACCAGACGAAACACACCCCATGCCCCCCCCCCTCCCTCTCCCTCCCCCCACCCCCCTTCAGTTCGCGCTTACATAGCCTTGATAAACACTTGCACAACGGGCTCTCTTAATGATGGAGGCGTCAATACAATATGCGTGTGGCACGCCAAAGTCATATGGGCCAAACGAGTTCAGTTCTCAGCCGGGTCCTTGGCCCATGGTCCCACATCCGTGGGGAGGAGGGGAATCCCTCAGCTCAGTCTTCAGGACCTAGACCACTCGGCCGTACTTATCAAAGAAGGGGAGCCAAATTTCCTCGATACTGGACTTAGACTCATCGAGCAGGTGTGTGAGGAACTCCATGTCGTAGATGGCCCTTACTTTGGTCACCCAGGTTTTTTCCCCTGGCATTCTCGGGTGTTTCCATTTCTGCGCTAGACAGCATCTAGCTGCTACCAGCATCACCTGGAGCATGTGATCATGAGTGTTACCCCGGTCCTCTTCGTTACTAATCCCGAAGAGGAAGAGCCACGGGCAGGATACTCGTTCTATCCCATCTACCCCTTTGATCCAGGTCCGCACCTTGTCCCAGTATTTCTGGACCACTGGGCATCCCCACCACATGTGGATATAGTCACCTCTCTCTGTCCTACATTTCCAACAGTGTGGGTCATATCCTGGACGCATTTTGGCTATTCTTTGCGGGGGGTAGTGCCATCTATGTAATATCTTGAGGGCCTGATGGCGATATTGGAGGGAGGATGTGGATCGATTGGCCCGTCTACACATCTCTGTCCATCTCTCGTCATCAATTTCCTCGCCCAGGTCCCTACCCCATTGTATGCGTGCTGGTGGCGGGTCTCGGGGGATGGAGAACAGAAAGAGCTTGTATAGGCGGGAGATTATCCCCTTGGAGCCCCTTGCGGTCAGAAGGAGTTTTTCAAAGTCTGTGAGTTCCCTCCTGAGGGTATCACCCCAAGATGGTTCCGTGAGGGCACCCTTAAGCTGAAGATATCGGAACGGGGAAAGCGTGCCTATTCCCAGGGCTTCCTCAAGGTCCTTCAAGGGGAGGAAGGAGCCCCCCACCCACAACTGGCCGGTCCTACTAAGGCCCGCCTCGAACCATGTCTGGTAGGCTGCTGGTTCCGCTATTTTGGCCAGGAAAGGAGGGGCCCAGATGCAGCTCAAGGGGGAGGGCCATGTCGTGAGCCATCTATAGTAACCTCCCTCTCTCCACAGGGACCACAGTACTCTTAGAATCGGGTGGTTCAAGACTGATCTGGGGATCGTTCTCCTTGGGACCCAGAGCCATTCCTCTAGTGTGACGGGCGCCAGGGGCCTATTGTCCATGGCTACCCACTGTTTTTTCGGTCCCGGTGAGAAGTGATCGACCAGGATCCTCAACTGGGAAGCCCTATAATACGTCTCGAGATCAGGGTAGCCCACCCCTCCATCTTCCTTGGTCCTAGTCAGAACCTCGTATGAAATCCTGTGTTTTTTGCCCTGCCAGAGGAATCTAAGGAGGATGCGTTTTGTCTCGTCAAAAAAGGCCTTGGGGACTTGGACCGGGAGCATTTGAAAGAGAAACAGAAATTTTGGGAGGATAACCATTTTTATAAGGTTAAGGCGTGCCATCCATGAGAGACCCGTTCCCGCCCACCTTTCTATGTCTCTCCTGATTGCTGACCAGAGGGGGGGGAAGTTGGCCCCATACAGGTCCTCAAGGTTACGTGTGATTTGGACTCCCAAGTAACGGAACCCCTCATCGCTCCGCTTGAAGGGGAGACCCTCCACAAAGGTCACCTCCGTGTCTGGCAGGTTCCCACCCATGAATGCGACCGATTTGTCCAAATTAACCTTATACCCCGATAGTTCTCCATATCTTGCGAGGCCCTGCAGAACCCGAGGGATTGTTTGGGACGGTCTGGTGACATAGAGCAGGGCGTCATCCGCAAAGAGGCAGATCTTGCAGTGCATATCCCCCATCTGTACACCACTGATGTCCGCATCATTGCGGATCGAGATTGCCCACGGTTCCATCACCAATGCGTAGATTAACGGAGACAGGGGGCATCCCTGCCTCGTGCCACGTTCAAGGGGGAATTCCCTAGACTCAATCCCGTTAGCCACCACTCTGGCCGAGGGGGAGGAGTAGAGCGCGGATATCCATCCCAACCACCTTGGACCCATCCCCACTGACAAGAGAACCTCCCTCATGAAAGCCCAGCTGACCCTGTCAAAGGCCTTCTCCGCGTCAAGAGCCAGTAGGAGAGCGCCTTCATTCCTGGCCTCGGTCGTGGCCAATACATGGAGGGTCTTCCTTAAATTATCGGAACCCTGTCTATTGAGGACGAATCCCGCCTGATCAGGATGTATCAGGCGTGGGAGGGAGTTTTCCAATCTGGAGGCCAGGATCCTAGCAAAGATCTTGGCATCTAAGTTGAGAAGTGAAATGGGTCTGTAAGACCCACAAGCTGCCCGGTCTTTACCAGGTTTAGGTATGACGGTGATGAGGGCCTGTAGGAAAGTCGGGGGGATCGTGTCGTTGCCTCTAATTTGGTTGAACAATTTGGTCAGGGGCTTCACTAAGGTGGACTGGGTCTGTTTATAGAAATCCGCTGTGTAGCCGTCAAGGCCAGGAGCCTTTCCGGCCTTCAGTCTCTTGATGGCTCCCTCCACCTCCTCTTCTGAAATTTCCCCCTCGAGGGCCTCCAAGTCCTGGTCGGTCAGTTTGGGGAGGGGGTGTTCTGCCAGGTAGGAGGCAATGTCCTCCCGAGATTCGCCCGCTTGCCTAGAATAGAGTTTGCTGTAGTACTCAGCAAAGCATTCCGTCACTTCATGCCGGTTCCCATGAACCCTGCCCTCTTCGTCGGTCAACCGGGTAATCCCTCTCTCCACTCTACACCCCCTCGACCTCTGAGCCAGCAGAGTGCCTACCCTGTCGCCCTGTTCGTAGTATCTCTGTTTGGTATATCGCATCCTCTTAACCACCTCCCCTATGAGAACCGTATGGAGCTCCTGTCTTTTGCCCTGCATCTCGTCCAATAGTGCCCTCCGGTCCACTCCCGGGACTCCCAGTCTGGCCCGCAAGATCTGCAGCTCCCCTCGGAGTCTGCTCTCGATCAGGCCCCTCTCTCTTTTACGCCTCGAGCCCTCCGCTATGAGGAGGCCTCTGAAGGTGGCCTTCCCCGCTTCCCATACCATGGACATGTCCGTCTCCCCCGTGTCATTTGTCTCGAAGTAGGCCAGCATTTCCTGCTTCATGAACTCACGGAATACTGGATCCCTAAGGAGCGTGTCGTTGCACCGCCATCGAGCCGATCTCGGGGCGATGGGCAGGGACCAGTTAGCTATAAGTAGTTCATGGTCCGACCACGTTATGGTCTCGACTTTTGGTTGGGTCATCGCCCCATCTCCCTCCTCTGAGGCCAACAGAAGGTCGATTCTGGTGTAGGTGCAGTGCGGGGGAGAAAAGAATGTGTAACCACCCTGGGCCGGGTACGCCTTGCGCCAAACATCTACCCAGTAGTGATCCTTCAAGAGGTTCTGCAAGGCCAGGTTATCCCTCGTGATCCCCTTGGGTACCCCACCTCTGGCGGACCACCAGTCCAGTTGGGGGTCGGCTATGAGATTAAAATCACCCCCGAGAATCATGGCCCCCTCGGCCCATTCATCCATGACACCAAAGATCCGTGTGAGGAACTCCACCTGGCCCGTGTTGGGCGCGTATACGGTGGCGAGAGTAACTCGCTGCCCCTCGCAAAGCCCCTTGACACCCAGAAATCGACCCCCAAACCCCCTCTTGGTTTCCACCCCCGTTAGTTGGAGAGCCCTTCCCAGGAGAATGCCCACCCCCTCCTTCTTCGAGGTCGGGTGTGAAGCCCAATAGTTGCTACCGATGTCTTTCCCCTTGATTCTGGATTCCCTCCCGCGCTTATAATGTGTTTCCTGTAGAAATAGGACCGTCAGGTGTTGTTTTCGGAACATGTTGCCCGTGAGGGATCTTTTATTTTGAGAGTTTAGACCCTTGACATTTAACGTGCCCACCTTCCCTTCAATCGTTGTCATCATACCGTGTGCGTATTCTGAACCCCTCGTGGTGATTGAATTTTAGTGCCCCTTGCCAAGCGTATTCTTGCGGTCTGAACTGAATTTCCCCCTGAGTCCCCCAAACTACCCCGTTATCCCCCCCATCCCCTCCCCCCTTGCAACTGACCCCCCTCCCCGTGTCTTCCCTCCCCCCTCCCCACCCTTGTACCTTGAGGCGTCCGTCCACTCTCCCCAACATGTGTTGGGGCCGGTCAACGAACCACCAAGGACTCCAACCCCAGCCCCGGGGTTTTCGTGTGTCTGGAGAGTCCCAGATCGCAAGTCCGATTCAGGTCGGCCCCTGCAGGCCTTCGGTGCACTTAACCGAGACAAAAACCAGAGACCCCGCCCGGGCCCTCAACCCACAACCAGAAACCCAAACGCGGGGCAACACAAATAAACAGTTAACTTTTTAACATAATGGTCTGCCGACCCAAGGTCCGGTGGGCCAAACGCGACACCGCCGCGGTGTCCGTTCAAGGCAGTTCGTGGGCCCGGGGCCTCCTGCGTCCGTACCCTGAATCGTCTCTCACCTCATGATTTTCTCTCCTTCCAATCGAACGTCATTTTCATGAGTCAGTGTGATTTTCCGGGTTCATCGACGGGTGTCTGGTTTTCCGAAACTTTCGGGCCCCCTTGACCTTAGATTTCCCACTGTGATTTCCTGGGCCGTCGGGACCCCTAGGGGGGTCCCGTGGTCCTCCCTCCTGGGCGCCCGAATGGCCCGCCTGGTCGTTCACCAGATCGTCCGTGGCTCTTCGTATGTCCTCCTCCGACACCAGGTGGTGTTTCTCACCTAGCCACTCAAACTCCAAATAGAAGGGGTGACCCCACCGATATCGGACTCCTTTTCCCTGCAACCATCTTGTGAGTGTGCCGCATTTCCTCCTCATTGACAGGGTTAGGGCCGAGAGGTCTTGGAAGATGGATACCTTTGAATCACCGTACTGTATGGTGCCAAGATGTCTCGCCTTTTCCAGGATTCTGATCTTGTCCCTGTAGTAGTGCAGCCGAACCAGAACCGAGCGTGGGCCTCTGCCTCCCCCCCCCGCTCGGTGCACCCTGTCGAAGTTGGTCGCCCCCACGTCTTCCGTTCCCAGGGCGATCCTCACGATATCGTGCACTTTGCCTTCAAGTCCTTGTACGGATTCGCCCTCAGATTCCATCAGGCCAAAGATTCGAAGGTTGTTCCTCCTCTCCCTATTTTCCATGTCGTCAACCTTGAACCGAAGCTCTTCCTCGCGCCTTTCCATGTCTCGGAGTCTCATGTCCATTTGGGTTTCGAGGAGTGTCGCCGAAAGTTGGTTATTCTCGACGCCCTCCACGCGGTCTTCTAGGGTGGCGACCTTGGTGGTGAGGTCGGCCAGTTTGGCCCCCATGTCTGTCCTCATACCTCGTATCTCCTCCAGAATCGTTTGGATGTTGTTCTGGATAGCCCCCAGATCCGGGGGTGGGACGGTGGGGCTACCGGCGGCCATGGTCCTTTCTTTGGGAACAAACTGATATTTCAGCAAGTTCTCTCTCCAGTTCATGAGGGGTTCGTGTCGGCCAGTTTACGACGGACGCCGCCTTTCTCCGGGTCAGGCCGGGCCTCGGGCACCAGAGGCGCCGGGCGTGCGTTCCCTGTGTGGGTGGACGGTTTTCTTCAAGTCGGAGGATGCCCAGGGGAGGAAGCGCCGCGGGCTCACCCTCTCGGGCCTATTCGTGGGCGGCGCGGCTCGTGCTGTCTCCTGCGCCACTCCGCGCCAAGTCGTGGGGGAGGGGCAGCCGATATCGCCTTGGTCCGTGTAACTCCGCACAGGAGCGTCGGATCGGAACCAAAGTTGGACCCAGGTGGGGGCCACAGGCTTCCACGTCTTTTGGGGGGGGTCGCGTAGTATATGGGACCCTCGTTTCGCCGATAAATCGTGATTCACCCGGGGCTGGGTGCGGAGCTCGACGTTCAGGCGTCCATCCTGCCCGCGCCCCCTGGTGGCCTCCCATGTACATTTTGATACATGCACTGCCTACTTTGTTTCAGCCATGGTGGAACACGACTTGTTCTGAAGTCATGCCTTGCTATATGGGTCTGTCTGCTTACCCAGGGAACATTGCATGTTGTGTGAATTGTGACACATTGGTGTTCCATTTGCCACGCACCCACCGGCGGCTGACTTACTGCATTGACTGTGTATGACCCATCACAGGGGTAATGTTACATATGGGTACGAAGCATCTACACCAGATTGTCTGTTTGTAGAGTTGTTTGTTGCCATGGGGCATGTTTGGTGGTGTGTTTTTGTGTTATGGGCACGGACAAATTATTAACTGTGGCTCTCTTTGCAGCATTGCAGTGCTCCTATAACCGGACCTGAGAGTGCGCAGGCAGGAGGCCAGCACTTAAAACCAGAGCTAAGTGTCTTGTTGTTTTTCTTTCAAACTGCTCTGCATAGGCTTGCTGGGGGGTGCACTAATGCATGGATGAATGTGTAATTCAATTTGGTATGTTTGTTTTCCCCTAATCACCCGGAGTCCTATCCAATTTTAAAACCTGTACCCTCTACCCAGTGTACCTATCCAAGCAACGTTCCCTAACCCTCTTTCCCCGCTGGGGTTGCGGATGCCTTTGTAAGCTCCAAACTTGCAGGTGCCAGAACCCTAGAGGGGGTTGTTGGTTCGTGCCACTCCTAAGCCTGGACTACAGAAGGCCATGACAATGATGTCCAAGTTTGTTCGGATTGTGTATGTGTTCATGCAGGTAGTACATTTTCGTGCATTCCCTATTTTCATGTGTCATTCCTCCTCCCCTCTCCTGCCACTCATTCCATTTATCCAGTGTGCCAACACCTGTCCCGACTGCATATCCCTGACCCTCCTTCCCCACCAGGGTCTCAGAGGCCTGTGTGAGTTTGACCTTGCAGGCACCCGGGACACGGTGGGGGTGGTTGTTTCGTGCCACTCCTGCGCCTGTACATGGGACCTGTGACAGTGCACATCCGTTCATGGTGCATCATTCTATGTTATGTACCACAGATGGTTCACATCCTGTTGTGACATTGTTTTACTGTGCTACCTTGGTTGTTACATCATTGTGGTAGTACTTGACCTTTGTGAGGTACTGCTACGTCAAGTCATCTACTGGAGGGTGTTCTGGTTTGTTTTTCTGGCTTGGATTTTGTGATTTTGCAAATGAGGGTGGACTCTGAGGGTGCAGGCACCTTTTTACACACAAGGTGGGAGATGGTGACGAAGGGGAAGGGTGATCCTGTGGCCAGGTGAAATTGAGGGTTGAAGGCTCCATGACCGAGGTGCAGTTGTTCAGTGGGTCATGGTCATTTGTGAGGGGGGGGTGTTTTGTTGTTGATAGTTGCCTTGCCCTGCAGTGTGATGGGAACCCTGACATTGTAATTGTGATATCCTATGAACATGTTGTGTTCTGCTGATCAATGCCTGTTCATGTGTTGTGTTTACCTTTCAGGTGCGAGGGGATAGTTGTGGTTTGACATGCTGGGGTGTACACATGGTGAATGTTCACATGTGATGTGTAGAGGATACTGATGGTCACTTGATTGCACATGCATATGTTGAGTGCATGTCCTTACTGACCCACACACTTGCACTATGATGCACTACATGTACAACCACCCTTGGATATCCACGTGTACACTCTGTTTACCTTCTGGTGCCCACTGTGTCCCTGCAGCACATGTTCTGTGACCAATTATGGATCCTGTACATGCCTAATTTGCTTTTTGATGTGGTTTGTCGCTTAGATGTGATGTTCAGGGTGTGCATCACACACAATAGCTGTTCACTGTGCTGTGCGCTGAGCAGTGTGTTGCAGGAGTTGGACACAGCACACAGAAGCTGCAGTGTTGATTTTGCAATGCACAATGTGCATGTAGACAGGCATTCATTGTTATGTTACGTCTACAACTTTTGTAATGCATTTGGGAATGACTTATTTTGGGTGGGAGGTTGTTGGTCAGTCATTTCATCTGATTCCATGTCAGGCATCATTGTCTGATGCCACTGTACATTTTTTACATGGCAATGTGTACCTTATAGGTACTGTGTTGGTGTATGGGTATTGCTTGCCATGTCATGTTGTGGTTTGGGAGGGTTTGAGTGACATAACAGTGATGGTCATGGCCTGTTTTGCAGGTGTGTGTGATTCAAACCTTGCATGTCAGGATCATCTGCTTCTCAAAGCAACTAGCTGGGGGTAGATCTCTCTCCGCGGCAGGGGCCTCCCTCTGGAACAGCCTTCCTGCCTCACTGGAACTTGAGGAGAACCATCTCCGGTCCGGAAGCACCTCAAGACCTAGCTCTTTGCTTCTGCTTTCTCTCTCCCTCTCCCTTGCAAAATTCTTCACTGGAACTGCACTGGATCTGCAACTGGGCCACTCTCACCAACCTTGGTCCCTGGCCCAGCCACTCTCCATTTGCACTGCCTCCCTGGCAACCCCTGCACTGCGGGACTGTCTCTCTATCCCTACAGCCCCCCCTTCCCAGCACTTGTCTGCACTTACCTTTGCAGTTGCCACCAGCTGGCCTATTTATTTGTTTTTTAGTCTACTTACCCTGTACTGCACTCCCCCCCCCTTCCCCTTGCACTTTTCCCTTCCCCCTACCCCTGCACTTGCGCAATCTAAATGACACCTGGCCTAGTAGTATCGTTGTCTGTCTTCCCTTGTTCCCCCCTCCCTGCCTCGTCGCACCTTGAAACACTTGTGTATAGGCACGTTACAAATGCCCTATCATGTCATGTCATATGTGTGCCTTTTGGTCACACAGGATAGCTTGTGTTTAAGTAGCTAGGGATGCAGACAGTGTGGCACTTCCATGGCAACTATCTCAGGGTGGTAGGGTTGTGAGAGTTGACTGTCTCTTTGTCATCATTGATTGTCACCTGGTATGTGCCAGGCCTGTGTGCACTCCGCAGGGGCGGGAGTTTAGGTGAAAAATGTGGCCACAAGCTGGGTCCGGGCTTCCTCGCCACGTGCCCTGTCCCCTCCCATGGGCAGCGCCTGTGCCTGTGGTTGGGGATGTGGGGGCACCACCATGTCCACCGGTACGCCCTGCCGTGTTGCAACATTGTGCAGGACACATGCTGCCACAATGATCCTGCACACTACTGGGGGTGCATAGAGTAGCTGCCCGCCAGAGCGGTCAAGGGAGCGGAAACGTGACTTGAGCACTCCGAATGTGCGCTCCACTATGGCCCTGGTTGCAATATGGGCGGGGTTGTATCTTACCTGGGGTGGTGTGGTGGGGTTCCAGATTGGCGTCATCATGTGGTTGCTCAGAGGGTAGGCACTGTCCCCCGGGGAGGTGTAAATGGTTGTGATTATTGGGGTTTGTGTATATGTGTGTGTGTGTGTGACATGCATGCATGTGCAAGGGCATTTGTACTCACCTAGGAGCCATGCTGCCCAGCTTCCAGGGCCCGGCTCAGGGCGGACATTCTGTATATGAAATTGTCATGGGTGGAGCCAGGGTAGTTTGCATAGATAGAGGTGATGATTCCCTTTGCATCGCATACCACCTGTACATTGATGGAATGCCAGTGCTTGCGGTTTCGGTAGATGTGCTCAGTGGCCCTAGGTGGACGTAGGGCCACATGGATGCAATCTATGGCACCAAGCACTTTGGGGAAGTGTGCCACCCTGAAAAAATCCAGGACAACGGCCTGCCTTTCTGCGGGTGTTCTGGGCATGTATATGTGCCTGCGGACTGAGGGGCGCGCTGTCATGATTGCCAGTACCTGGTGTAGGCAGCGTGACTGCGTGGCCTGTGAGACCCCCCCCACTATGGCAGTAGTCCGCTGAAATGACCCAGTGGCCAAGAAATGCAGGACATTAAGCACCTTCTCCAAGGGGCTCAATGCTTGGGAGCAAAGGGTGGGGGATGTAAGGTCATCTTCCCACTCCCTGACCAGGTCTAGGATGATATGGGGTGGAAACCTATACCTGCCGTAGACCTGGTCGTCAGGCATCCCAAAAAGGCTTGTCCGTGGTGCGAAAATGCGTGCGCTGGCTATTCTCCTCCTCGTGCGGTGTCCCACGATCAGTGCTGCGACAAATGGGGCATTCTTCGTAGCTGTATACACGTGTTTGTTGTTTGCGCGCACTTTTATACTGTGCGCGGGGACGCTTCCGCCTGCCTTCGTGTGGCAGACGCGTTGACGCCTGTGTGCGTCTTTTGCCGTGTGCGGGTTTCCCGTATTCGAATCCATGAATACGGGTTGTTCACGTGCGTGTGGGCGTTCCATGTAGTTCCCTGCAGTACTTCCCCAGTTACGCCTTCTTTTTCACTCGTTATTCCCCATTCCGCGTGTTATGCCCACTGTTCCGCCCACTTTGGTTGTGTGCGCCGCACTATGTGCGCTTTTGCTGTGCACGTAGCGCACGCCGTGTGTGCCCGCGTGCGCCATGGCAGGATTTGGCGCACAGACAGCGGGAAACACACGCAGCGTCTTCCTTGAATCGCACGCATGCGCGTGCGCTGGGTTTCTCACGCTTGCGCCACCTTGCGCCTGCTTGCGCTGGGATTTTTGGCGCACGTTTGCTCCATGAATCGACCCCTAAATGTTTAGAGAATATTCAGCAATTGGCATATTAAATCGGAATGGATATTTTTTTCTTTGATCTCGATCCGCAAATCCGCTAAAGTTTATCGTGAGTCACGTGCTGTTCCTCTATGGTACACAGGGTGTTGGTTTTCGTTAAAAGAAGCACTTTGGTCGCACGGTGAATCGCAAGGCTGTTCTATCAACTAGGCACTAGGCCACCGTAAAGGTTGATATGTTGCTTCTAGCCGCCAGTACTGAGTAAGGGCATATGGGCCCTTGGCGATCGTCCCATAAAATAGTCAAGGTAGTGCAGTTGTTTACAAGAAGCTGCAGCTGGCGACTGAAGAAACCGTCGTCGGGGGTCTGGAATAGGTGGCAGTCGCAGTACGGTAGGATGTACCTGTTTTGAAAACATAAAAATTGAAATTAGTCTCACCAGCCGATCTTTATTACTATTATTAATTTTATTTATTAGGGCCGAGGTGAAACTATTTGCTTGTGAGGATAGTGCAATGGAGTATGTTTGGCTCTAAAAGCAATGCGAAAACTGACGAAAGAAATTGAGGATAACACACAATGTAATGATTTATTAGCGTTGAGCCACTAAGAAACGACTGTTTGTCTACATGCATGTCGAATGGGGACATGCATGCCCATGTGCCGGGTAGAAAGACAATACCACAAATGTTTTACTTGCTCTTCATTGTAATATGCCACACAGAACAAACAAGTACAACTTAACCTGGCTTTAACGGTAAGCTATTGGTATTTTATTCCGTATAAAATCGTATAAAGGGTTACTTACATTATATTTGCCATTTCCATTGTCTCTGCGTAATGCAGTCCGTAAATCCCACTCTGTTTGTGCCAATGATTTTTCATATACTGAACTAACATGAAACTTGGTCTAGTTTCAGAATTTTCAGACTTATCGTCTCTTACGTTATTGCACCCCTCCTTCAAATGAAGTCCTTTGGGCATGGTGCCTGTCTCTCAAGGTCAAAAAACAATAGAACCTTATACTGCCAGTGCGAGTCGTGGACCTCTCCAGCCCGCGAGCAAAAAATCAAAGCTGGTGACCTTCATTCTGAATGTGCATACATTCCTACTTTGCAACATCCTGTGTAAAGCCATCTGTGTGAACTTGAATTTTTGACTCCATCTTGTGCTAATGCGAACTGGCTTCTCTCCCATCTGCAACGCCTCGCTTGGCGCGTTCAGCCCCAGAGAACCATAACTATGGAGACATTGACTTTTTGGGGGAAGGTGAGGAAGAGTATAAAGTAGCTGAGGAGTTGAGCTGAAAGTGAGATTTATTGTTTGTTTGTTTTCTTATTTGTAATGCGCAAGCCTCCCCTCAGGTAACAGTGCGCAGCATTTACATGAGATTGCGAAGCTTAGTTACAACAACAAAAATATATACATAGACATATTGAAAAGGTAAGCAATATGAGGTGAATAGAGAGAGAAGTCAAAGATGACACCCAGGTTGTTCGCCACTCAGGATGGTGAAGGGAGTGGTTAGGGTTAGCATACTGTATATGTACACTGTACAATAACATATTTTTTTCTAAAATACAACCAGATTATAATCATTTATACCAGGATTTGTACTTCTTAACGAGCTCTGCTTTGGGTGGACATTGCACAGTGGCAATGTTTGGTGACAATGTATCTGTGCTGTGCACAAAATTTCATGTGGGTGCATCTCTAGTACATTAACAATAAGGCCTTAACAAAGTCGAATTCCATTTCCTCATATACTGGTTTGACCACCCATTTTGTACTTCTTTTTGTAAAGGCCGTAGTGTAGCGAAGCATCCCTACATTTCCCGTATTCCTAGATTGTTCACGGCACACATTCTCGTTATGTGCCAAGACCGCTAGTAGAGTCCTATGTTTTATGCCCAGTATGCCAAAATGCGATCGCTTTGGCCTGTACTTTAGGCACAAAGGGGTCATTCCGAGTTGGGTGGTAAGGGAAAAACGATGCCGGTAAAGGACTACCGGCATCGTTTCCCGTTACGGCCCATTCTGACCCACCAGACCGTTAATTACGGCGCCGTAAAGTACGAGGCCATAAATAGCGGTTTAGTGGCGCGCGCCCGACACGCCATGCCGAAATTAGCAGCATGGCGTAAACCGGAGCTGATCCCAAGTAAAGCGGACATGGAAAAAACGGCCTCCACAAGACCGCAAAGTACCTTACCGCCATGGAGTAAATACCGGCATCGCCGAGAAGGTGTAAAGAACCCTGAGCAGTGTTTCCAAGAGGAACAGGTGCACTCAATCAGGACAGGTGGAGGCAATGGAGTCTGGCACAGCACAAAAGGAGCACACCCACACACCACACCCCCTCCCACACCAAGATGATACCAATTGTAGCAGCATTCCTGGAGCTGGAGGCCCTGCTTGCAAGGTAGCAACTACAACAACAGCAACAACAACAACCACTGCCCCCACCACAGAGGATACACAGGAGGAGAAGGAGGGTGAGACAGGCCCAGCATGCCCTACCGATGCAGCCACCATTACCACGCCGGCAGCCCCCAATCCCCTGCATCAGAGCCACCCCCTTCAACCTCACACCAGAGCAGATCCACACCCTGTACCGGCTTGACCGGGACACCATTACCACCATAGTGGACCTGATACATGACGATATAGTGAGCCGCGTAGAAATCAGCACTGCCATCCCCCCTCTACTGAAGGTAGTGTCTGTGCTCCACTTCCTTGCCACAGGCACCTACCAGCATACAGTGGGGCACATGCATGGCATTTCACAGCCCATATTTTCCCGGATACTCAACCAAGTGCTGGATGCCCTCCTCAACCACACACGGGACTACATATCCCTACCCCAGACTCCCCAGGAGATATATGACACTAAAGTTGCCTTCCATGCACTGGCAGGCATGCCAAATTGCATAGGTGCCCTCGACTGCACCCACGTTGAATTGGTGGTCCCGCATGCCATGGAGGTGCTGTATCGCAACCGCAAGCAATACCACTCCATCAATGTCCAGATGGTGTGTAATGCCAGTAAAGCCATCACACATTGCAATGCCCGATACCCCGGATCAACTCATGACTCCTTGGTCCTGCGGAACTCAACACTACCACGCTACATGGAGCGACATGCTGGACGATGTGCCTGGCTGCTTGGTGAGTAACCTGAATGGGCCATGGCAGTGCATTGGGGCTGTGAGTAGGTTGTCTGCATACTCCACCTGGGTGGCAAAGGGGGGGATGCATACTCCACCTGGGTGGGAAAGGGGGGGATGCATACTCCACCTGGGTGGGAAGGGGGGGTGCATACTCCACCTGGGTGGGAAAGGGGGGGGATGCATACTCCACCTGGGTGGGAATGTCCACGCCAGTGCACAATGTTCACCTCACAGCACACTGTGCCCCAAGGCAAGTGACACGGCACATGACCACATAACCACACAGTGATGAATTTGAGCCGACACCTAACACTACATGACTAACAGGAAACCTGGCCAGATACCACAACGCATGCACCACTCATCGGCGGACCTTACACAACGTAGCGGCTTCCTGCACCATGCAGTGCAATAGCACCATGTCGCTGACTCCTGCATCTCAACACACAGGACAGTCATCCCTGGGAGTGCATAGAAGTGAGTCTAACAGGGATCCTACAGCGTGTCACTGGTCCTGCACCCCCACAGGATTGCTGCAAGTCACCATGGTAGGGATCCTTGCAGAATGACGAGTATGCTACCAACTACAGCCAACACCCCCTTTCACCAAGTCTCGCGCAAGACATCAATGAATGCAGTCCAACACTGCTGCATGCATATATGATGCACATGCAACAAGACGTGAGTGCACACCATGACCCATCAGGGAGAAGCTACCCCCTCCATCATTCCATTGCGCATGACACATAGCCGGGCCAGTAATGGGGTGAATGTATCCTGGGACATGTGTGTATGGCCAGTAATCACCTGCGGCCATGTAAGACTAGTACAATTCTCTACCATGAATGCACAAACACTTACCTTCATTACACTCTCATGCAGGTGATGCTGGCTACCCTTTGAAGCCGTGACTCATGACCCCGGTCCGCAACCCACAGAACAGGCACGAGTAGGACTACAATAGATCCCATACCCGTACACGGGTGGTGATAGAGCAGACCTTCGGCCTGTTGAAGGCACGATTTCGTTGCCTCAGCCGGTCGGGTGGGGCACTCATCTACAGCCACGAGAAGGTGTCCAAGATCACCATGGCATGTGTAATGCTGCACAACATGTGCATCCGTCGGAACGTGCCACTGCCCCCTGACGTGGAACTGCTACCACCAGATGATGATGAGGGGGAGGAGGAAGGAATGGCAGGACAGCATCACGGTGCCGATGCACAGGAGGGACGTTCCGTGCGGCAATCATTGATCGGACAATATTTCTGACTCACAAGTCAGCTGAGGGTGTGAGGATGACAGGACATTGGGCACTGGGTGTGGGGATACATGTACACCATGCACTGTGCGACATTAAAAGACACATGCACAATGATCAATGTCCACTCTGTTTTTTAGGGATGATCAACCAGTGTATTGAATAATAATGTAGAAACGTGTACAACAAAACCTCCACCCTCACCCCCCTCCCCCAACTCCCACATATACCCTCACCCCAATCCCCCTCCCCCCAACTCCCACACACACCCTCCCCCCCTCCCGCTCCCCCTCAACTCCCACACACACCCTCACCCCCCTCCCCCTCCCCCTCAACTCCCACACACACCCTCACCCCCCCCTCCTCCCCAACTCCCACACACACCCTCACTACCCCTCCCCCTCCCCCCCAACTCCCACACACACCCTCACCCCCCTCACCCTCCCCCCAACTCCCACACACACCCTCACCCACCTTCACCTCCCCCCACAACAATCCCACAATAGTCCCATCAGTGCAACATAGGCCACATGTGTGTGGCAGTATGGTCAATGTGCACTCCCAGAGCCAGGGGGATCCATGTCGTGGCGGCGCAATGTACGCAGTGACCGACGGACAGGGCTGGTCTGCGTGGAGGAGCTTTGGGAGGGTGGGTACTCCCACTGGGGCAGTGGTCTGGGGGGTGCTGCCTCCAGGGCATCTGCGATCCGGCCCAGCACCTCACAGAGCCGGTTTGTGCTCGCAGTGATCACCTCGCCCAGAGCCTGAAGGTCATTGTGCCACTCCAACCTTGATTCGCGGTTGTCCCAGATGAACTCCTCAATCAGGCCCGTGAGGTGCTGGGAGCGCACTGCATCCATGGCCGGTGTGGCCGATGTGCTTGGCAGGCTTGGTATTGAGCCTGCAGCCCTTTCGGGACTTTCTGTAGGGGAAGTGGATCCAGGACAGGCAGGTGGTACTCCTTGGCCTGTGAGCCCTGGGGTGTCACTCTCCCCGGAGTCGCTGTGTGCCACCTGGCTGTATGATGGAGTGTCTGGGCTATGTCCAATGTCATTGGGGTCCTCCACGTTGGCCACGGAAATTGATGTTGGGCTATCTGGCACATCGAGGAGGCAAATGGCAGCATTCTCCCCTGCCAACCTGGACTCCTCAGAGAGCACCATGGGGCATGTGTCCGGCGGCACTGCAGGCATGGGTAGGGGTGCGGGTGGGGGTTGTGCACCCTCCATGGGGGTTGCTGGAGCAGGTGGTGTTGCATGTGTTTTCTTCCTGCTTGCAGGTATACGGTGTCCCCTGACTCTGCCCCTGGAGGTACTGGCCTGGGTGGCTTCCTGGTCCTCACTTTCATGCCCGCTGCCTGTGGGGGGGGAAGAGAGAGACGACATGAGCAATGATTTGGGGGTCAGCATTTCTTCAAGCCTATGGTATAACAATGGGATTGCAGCGTTTTGTTGACATTTGGGTGGTGAGTGGGACAGTGATCTGGGCTTGGATGGAAAATGCATGCAGATGTCTGGGTCACTCATGTTGGCGGAGTACTGTGGTGACTCACATTGACAGCCTCTTTGTGTGGTATGGCCAATATGGGTTGCAGCCTTGCACCTGACATCAGCCTGGGTCCCAATTGTTACGGCATGATTTCATTGGGGGGGGGGGTTTCCCATACATGATGTGACAGCTTGCCTAGCCCTTGGCAGTGCCTTACATTAGGAATGCACTTACTGTCTTGACTCATGACACTCACCTCCATCAGCGGATGACGGAGCACCGCAATCCATTTCGCCAACCCCTTCTATGGCTTCTGTGCCCATCATGTCCGCACACGTTTGCTCCCAGGGCATCATTTTGATGGGAGAAGCTGGGCCTCCTCCTGTCTCCAGGGCATGACTTCGGTTGGCCGATAGGATGGCCCGCACCCTGAGACGGAGGCCATCCCACCGTTTCCTGCAGTCCTTCGTGGTACGGGGGGTGTTTCCTATGGCGCTCACCCTCTGTGCAACCAAGTCCCAGATCTCCTCCTTCCTGACGACGGTGGGCCTACGCATGTCACTGCTGAATACTATCTCTGCATGTTCGTGCAGAGTGTCCACCAGTACCTGGAGCTCGTCCTGTGTAAAGCGCGCCTTCCTTATGCGGGCGTCACCCTTTTTCAGTGCTTTCGGCATGATGCTGCTCTCTAATGGCTATTTTTCCGATCCAAATATGCCTCCGGATCCTGTATGAAGAGGATGGCAATGGATTGTGTTTTTAAAGATGGCCGCCGCGCTCCTTCCCGTTCCTGTGCGATGACGTAATTTCCGTATCCGTTAATTAGCGGTGACCGTAATTTCCGGTATCCGTAAATTACGGTCACCGCTAATTACGGACGGCGAAGCTTCGATGGCAGTGTTGTAAAGAACGTCTCGCTTCATGCCGCTAAGGGGTTTAACGGGCCCTTTAGCGATATGCCGCTAGGGGATTTACCGGCATTGCAGAAAGCTCGTGCCCGCGAGGTCGGAATAGCCTGTAAATAGCGGCGTGGTACCAGATCGGACTCGCTCTTTCCGCCATGCCGGTAAAACCAATACTTACCGCCAACCTCGGAATGAGGCTCATATTGTGGAACTTGACAAGGGGGGTCCTGGGAGTCTCTCTGCCAGACATTAGTCCTGGTTACGAGAGACTTACCCAGAGTCTTTAGCTCACTATCTTTCACAGAGAAGAAATATCCCAAACATATCAGTCTTTGTCCTGCCCTGGGGCAGTCCAGCAATTGCCAAATGCTAGGCAATTCTCCTCTGAACAAGAGTACCAACAGCATCCCCAGACACGTGTTTTGGTCTGGTTGGACCTCAAAAGTAGGGAGGTGCTGTGCCTCTATAAGAATAGTGAGCAAGGGGTCCACGTCTGGATTCCCCTAGCAACTTAGGGTGAGACCCAAGGTTACTTGAATATGCAAATTGACAAGGGGGGTCCTGGGAGTCTCTCTGCCAGACATTAGTCCTGGTTACAAGAGACTTACCCAGAGTCTTTAGCTCACTATCTTTCACAGAGAAGAAATATCCCAAACATATCAGTCTTTGTCCTGCCCTGGGGCAGTCCAGCACCAAAATGCTAGGCAATTCTCCTCTGAACAAGAGTACCAACAGCATCCCCAAACACATGTTTCGGTCTGGTTGGACCTCATCAGTAGGGAGGAGCTGTGCCTCTCTAAGAATAGTGAGCAAGGGGTCCACGTCTGGATTCCCCTAGTAACTTAGGGTGAGACCCAAGGTTACTTGAATATGCAAATTGACAAGGGGCGTCCTGGGCGTCTGTCTGCCAGACATTAGTCCTGGTTACAAGAGACTTACCCAGAGTCTTTAGCTCACTATCTTTCACAGAGAAGAAATATCCCAAACATATCAGTCTTTGTCCTGCCCTGGGGCAGTCCAGCACCAAAATGCTAGGCAAATCTCCTCTGAACAAGAGTACCATCAGCATCCCCAGACACGTGTTTTTGTCTGGTTGGACCTCATCAGTAGGGAGGAGCTGTGCCTCTCTAAGAATAGTGAGCAAGGGGTCCACGTCTGGATTCCCCTAGTAACTTAGGGTGAGACCCAAGGTTACTTGAACATGCAAATTGACAAGGGGGGTCCTGGGAGTCTCTCTGCCAGACATTAGTCCTGGTTACGAGAGACTTACCCAGAGTCTTTAGCTCACTATCTTTCACAGAGAAGAAATATCCCAAACATATCAGTCTTTGTCCTGCCCTGGGGCAGTCCAGCACCGAAATGCTAGGCAGCTCTCCTTTGAACAAGAGTACCAACAGCATCCCCAGACACGTGTTTCGGTCTGGTTGGACCTCATCAGTAGGGAGGAGCTGTGCCTCTCTAAGAATAGTGAGCAAGGGGTCCACATCTGGATTCCCCTAGTAACTTAGGGTGAGACCCAAGGTTACTTGAATATGCAAATTGACAAGAGGGGTCCTGGGAGTCTCTCTGCCAGACATTAGTCCTGGTTACGAGAAACTTACCCAGAGTCTTTAGCTCACTATCTTTCACAGAGAAGAAATATCCCAAACATATCAGTCTTTGTCCTGCACTGGGGCAGTCCAGCACCAAAATGCTAGGCTATTCTCCTCTGAACAAGAGTACCAACAGCATCCCCAGACACGTGTTTCGGTCTGGTTGGACCTCATCAGTAGGGAGGAACACCCATATTGTGGAACACCTCCAAACCTCCTGTGTGACAGAATTCTGTCAGTCCCCTCAAATCTCTTGATAGAGTTTTATCAAACACAATCTTCTCAATGGCTTTGTGTGTAGGTGAAGACGGAATCAACCACTTCTTTTTCCGTGCCTCCTCTGGGGACAAAGGGCCATGTTCACATTGGTGGAAATGTTGGTTTTCTGTCCAGCGGTGAACGTTGGTACAGTGGTGCATTAGTGACCGCCATTTTTCAAGTAGAATTTCCACTGACCCTTCACAAGTTTTGGAGCTCCACCGAAGATGGTTGCTAATAGACTGGGACCACTGTGAAATACTTTCCAAACCTTTTTTTTTCCCTGCAGCTGAGATTTTCTTATTGATTGATTTAGCAAGATGCCATACATCAAATTGATGTTTAATATGTGGGAACTGCTCTCTCATTGTCTTGGTTATTGAAACATGTCTGTCCATGGCTATGAGGTCTATGTGCATTCCCCTCGATTGTAGATATTCCAATGATTTTATAAATTCTAGTTTCTCCATGGCCACTGAGGATTTACATGGGGACACCTGCACGACCACTGAACTCACAATTTTCTTACTATCCATGTCCTGAAAGTGGTAGGTGCAGTACTTGGCTGAAAATCCAGGGCTGTCGCACTGTCCATCGCTGGCTAGCCTGAACTGTTTGCCTTTGAATGTACTTTCTATAGACAATTGTTCAATTTTCCAAGCATCACTAATGGCCAAAAATAGATAATCATGTTGGAATTTGTAGTACTTCGTTTTAGAAATGAAATGGAGTCCCACAAACTGAAAGAAAGACTCTAACTTTCTAAAACTCGACCCACTAAAAAGTGAGGCAGCTGCACACAGTATATTGCCTGCTGCCAGTTTCCCCAGCATCGGTTGTGCAGACCATGAGAACGTATGATGTAATGTATAGGTGGCATGTATTTTGACGTTACTGCCTTGTGTTTGACGGGTCACATTCATCAATGGCTTCCCACATACTTGCCCTCTAACTGAATGCCCACATTTCAGCATATTTATAATATCCATCAAACAACTGTCGAATACTATGTATTTGCCCTCTTTCATTAGACTGTCATCCTGAATCACAGTTGTTTCAGACTGTACCGTTGTGGACATATCACTCGAATTGAAACTCAAATTGGTGATATCATGTTCTGGTGCGTCTGTGAATAGTGCTGCTGGTTAATTCCCTGTCATTTCAATATCTGTTACTTGAACATTGATGGGAGAACACAACAATGTCGACAGCTTTTTGGCATTTTTTTGGCGGGTGTAGATTGTGTGAATTGACATGCGACTACTTCAGAGCTATCTTCAATACATTCAGTATCATCTTCTTGTGGTGTGCAGTCGCACTGTAGCAACGGTCCAATAAAACTTTTCTGGATTCTACGGACACATTCAATTCATGTTCTGGCCATTGGACCAATGCATCTCGAGCCTGAACACGCCGCGCCTCAATTAATAGTTCCTCCATAGCGTAAATGGTTTGGCAAGCAACATCTCTCATTTGTTTCACTGTCTGTGTATGTATAGTTCGTACACCCACGGGCAACTAGAGGACAGATTGGAAAAGGGATGTTCAGTTTAAACCCAAGATACAGTATTGTACAATTGACATAAAAAAAAAACATAATATAGTCCCCAGCACAAAACAATTAAAAAAAATATGAACTGTTTGTAACTAACCTTATTTTTGTTTCTTTTCTTTGCAACTTTTTTGACTCGAACTTCAACATCTGCACACTGTCACTCTGATTCGTATCCGCATGTATCCCCTTCCTCTTTCGCTGCAATGACTATAATTTCTGGATCCGCATAGACAACACGGAAAGACGCTCCATCTACTACCTGAAACATAGTACTTGCATTAGTAAGGATTACAATATTGAAAACATAACACACACTTGGGGTCGACGACACAGGTTCATATCAATGGCTAACCACGAATGAAACATTGTGTAGAACAATCAAACGACAAGTATACAAGATCTGATGATCTCGTTCGATGGAATTGCCAGTATCCATACCTCGTGCTGCTGAAGAACATCTAGGGATGTTGTCAATGTGGTGGACACTTCACCAACTCCCTGAAACACAGTAGTTGCGTTAATATGGATAACAATAATTATAATTGAAAACAAACACTAGGGGACGACAACTAAGGTGTATATCAATTGGAAAGCACTAACCAAACATTCGGTAAAATAATTACACGATACATAAAAACTATTACTTGACATGCATAAAACAAGTCTGTGGCGGAATAGCTAAGTAAGATTACCTAATACGCGCTAGAAGTGGTTGATAACTGCAGGCACGACACAGATGGAGAATCTTGTTGCTTCATATTCAGTAGATAGTCAAGAAGTTGTAAAGGTAAATTATTGTTTGATAGTGAAATGCCAATATTAAAAAGTGCCATGTAAGGCGAAAGAATACTTGAGAATAATGCTATTGAAAATGCGCAATATAGCACAGTTCTCTGTGCCCATAAATAGATTTCCTTTGAGGGTTATAAAATTGAAAAATAATTTATTGCTAAATGTCATTATTCAAAAAGCTATACACTCATATCAATATCAAAAGTATTACAAGGGACACAACACCTAAAATATCAATTAATCCATTTGGCTACCTACACACTACCGCAAGGCCTAAAGATAAATCTGGACACTTGACTCACCAGTGGCGGAATGTGGACGAATAGAGTGGGAATAGCGTTTGCGAGCAATTTTCGTGTTGTTCGCCGTTTATTCTTCTTTGTTACCCAGGATGTGGCGTACATGTTCGAGGGAAAGTGCCAGCTGCAGATGCGGTATCGATCACCCCTCTTGTCCTTAAAGACTTTTTGGACTCTACTTTCAAGCTCTGACGGTGCATATCCGCAATATCGGACCCATTCTCTTATCCGATCTACAGTCTTAGGGAAGACATGCATTGTAGTGCCTTCAGATTTATCATGGGTCTTCGAAGGGCAACCGCTAATCGAACAGGCAGGCATTGTTGAAAATTCTGAAAAGTAAATATCAACATTATTATAAATTCTTGATGAATAAAAATGTGATAAAAAAGTAAATGAACCATACAATGTTCAATGCAAGGTTCGTTTTGGTCGCCGGAACTATACCAGTTCATCATGTGTGGCTTAGTATTTGCATAACTTTCACAAATTAATAAATGATGTGACTAAACTCTGAGCATGTGACTCGTCCCTTGGATGTACTGTCTTGAACGAAAAGGAAACATGCTTATATTATAGACAGGACCTGCGACGGATGCAATTCAATGATGAAAATAAATAGATCTATTGATAGCATAACAATTGAAACTCAAGTCAATAGCAATGAGACCAATGAACATAGCACTCATGAGTACTCTACTCGCAAATAGATATACATTTAAAAATGTACTAAATATGACTGTGACACATGGCCTTACCTTGACCAACAAACAGTTAGATTCAGCAAGCCGAGTAGTTTGTGGTAGGAGAACAGGTAGATGGCCACAGGTAGCACACTGACGAGTTTGCTCGAAGCGGTCACAGAAGTTCACAGATAACACGACGACGAGCAGATTAGCATCGATCTCAGTGGTTTTCAGGTAGCACGTTCAGGAGTTGACTTGCAAAGCACAAAGATGTTCTCATGAGACATATCAAGTGGTTTATAAAGTATTAGAAACAGGGGTGTGTTTGTGAATGAATGACGTGTATATGTCGTGGCATTATGTGGTTTGCATGGGGCGGCCAGCATGAGGAGGGATCCTGGCCGGAGACACGGGGTCTGAGGAGGCCACGTGAGCAATGGTCCTGGGCATGGGATACCTTTTGAAGTGTACATGCTGTTTGGCACCTTGGCCGTTTGCGCCCTTGACAGCCCCCCATGGCAGCGCACATCCACTGGCACAAACTGCCTTTGATAGAGGGGGGTAGGATGGATGGGCCGGGGGCGTGCAAACAAGGCACCGGAACACTGCTGAATGGAGACACACTTATGTGGATTGCAGGGGCACGGCCTGCTTCAGGGGAGGCCTGCCTGGAGACACAGGGTCTGAGGAGGCCACGTGAGCAATGGTCCTGGGCGTGGGATACCTTTTGAAGTGTACATGCTGTTTGGCACCTTGGCCGTTTGCTCCCCTGACAGCCCCCCATGGCAGCATACATTCACTGGTGCGAACTGCCTTTGATAGAGGGGGGTGGGATGGATGGGCCGGGGGCGTGCAGGCAAGGCCCCGGAACACTGCTGAATGGAGACACACGTATGTGGATTGCAGGGGCATGGCCTGCTTCAGGGGAGGCCTACCTGGAGACACGGGGTCTGAGGAGGCCACGTGAGCAATGGCCCCTGGGCGTGGGATACCTTCTGAAGTGTACATGCTGTTTGGCACCTTGGCCGTTTGTGCCCCTGACTGCACACCTTGGCAGCGCACATCCACTGGCGCGAACTGCCTTTGATAGAGGGGGGCGGGATGGATGGCCGGGGGAGTGCAGAGAAGGCACCGGAACACTGCTGAATGGAGACACACTTGATTCATTTACAAAATCAAAACAACGTTGTTAAAATATATGTTGTGTTTTATTTTGTTTCTCATTTTGATGGCACAAAAATACTAACTTTACACGTTGTACAGGTCAGGTTGCAGCACAGCGAGGGAAAATCACCTGTACTGACCGCTGTCACTGGGGAAAGTTTGTCTTATGGCACCAATGACGCAGGCGGGTATCACTCTTCGAACGCGGTGTCCAAGCCTCCCATGAAGCCACCATGTAAAGGAACGATAGGCCACCAGCCTGTACCACCTGTGAAAAAGAATTATACAAACTGTTTTTAAATGACCAAGATAAGTTTATTAAACCTTTGTTGTCAATGACAATTCTTGTAACTAATGGCATTCTGCTCGGACAAATGCTATCTGGACACTGCACACTATTGAACGACTTGCATGCGTTACAATGATATGTAGATGTAATTTTGAATATAGGAGATGACCATGAAATAGGAGTGGCATCACAACCAGAGTATACTTACTCGTTACTCTGATTACGAGGACGAACAGTTGCGTGAATGTCATGCATAAGCACCATCATTATCCTCAACACGGACCGTATGAGGCAGGCTGCCCTGAAGTCTGTCAGCTCGGTGATGCATTGCAGCAGTGGCTCGCCTTCCGAAATGTAGGCCACACATCCAGAGTTTTCACAGCAGAAGCAGTTCTCGTCCTCGGTTGGCATTAGCTCGCACCGATTGCATGTGCACCAGGTGGAAACACCGTCCATGCGACTTGGTCCAGGGTCTTCATCCGTTGATTCGTCCTCCCAACTGCCGTACGAAGCCCCATCGTTTTCGCATGTTTCCCTTTCCAGTAGTTCCTCCTCGGTATACTCGGGCTCGTCCATGTAGGGCATTATTGTAGCCATTGTGTGGTAAACAAACTAAAATAATTTATAGCGATGGTACAGGTCTCTGTTCAAACGGGCTACAAGCGGCGAAGGTAGCTGACCAGAGCACAGAAACGAGTCACACAATACTCAAAGTAACACAGAGAGAGGAATGGAATCGAAAATCTGCTGCTGTGTGTTGTCAAACGGTCTGTTTATACTTATTGAGTAAAGAGGCGTCCTGCCATTTCCATGGTGACACGTCATTAGCTGAAGCGCAGCGATTGTTGACACGAGACGTGCTTTGGCATTGGGAAATGGGCGTACGCTTCTGCTGATGATGGGCTCAGGGGCGGGGGATATGATTTAGTGCCTCAAAAGCAAAAGTGCCACCCAGAGCAATTGGGCAAGCGATAAGATTATCACAAAATGGCGGCGCCCTGCTGCTTGTTTTCGCGTGTGTTTAGTAGACGAAAACTCGGGTAAGGTCCATAGGAAATGTTTCCACGATTGACCGACTTAGGCTTAAAAACACATGGCTAACCTGTAGGGACAATAAACATTTCTGACCAAACCATTCAGGCTGGCTGCCATTGAGTGAACCCACAAGATTTTAAAATAGACACAGTAATAGAAGATTGAATTCATTTATACATATTGTTGAAGAACTACAATTGTTAGTGTTTCTTGTCACTGTGGGCAAAAGGGCAATGAGCTGCTGGAATGACTGGTGTAAAGCCACATGGCCAAGGTGCCCCCTATTGACAGAAGGTTAAACTAAACTTGTGTGAGCCATTTCCTAGCCGGTGATTTGGGGATTCATAATAATTATTGCCCAATCATGTCATTGGTTTTCAAAGTGAAGTGGGATGTGACTTTTTTTCAGAGCTGAATAGCTTCTATGTCTTCCTGAACTTTAAAAGTAAGTTTTTGACTACGTAAATATGCTCTCTAAAGGATACTATCGGGTACAAAAAATAATTTAAACAATTAACACTAACAAGTGAGTTTTCTAACTTGCACATACCAAGGATTCTTCTTGGCACAGTCCTTAGAGCAAATGTTGCTCAAACTTTCCCGAAAGAGAATTGCATGGCAATTACACCAAAGAGACATCTGTGCTTGAACTGAATACTCAATAGTATCAGAAATGTAACATTGGCTAAGCTCATTGTGTAGGGCAAAGTTTAGAGCTGAGCATGGCAGAATGAATATTGGCCTTCACATAAAAAGGCTTTGCACCTTTCCCTCCAGTCTTCTCCTTGGCTTGATGTTGATGACTACTGTGATAACTCCTGTGTCGAGGAAGAGTAGGGCTAGGAATAAGGAAGATTAGTGTTAGGTAATCACTGCAATTATGAAGCACTCATGTATTTTAATGTTAGATGTTGCCAAAGAAAAATAACGTATTTTAGGAGGTTTAGGGGGTGGGGGGCGGGGGCAACTGTAGTGTTCCCAAATTCATGAATGTACATATTTCTTCATTCACTCCCATTTTCATCTGAGTATAGTATCGAGTTTTTACACCCGGCGAAGATCGTTCAGCCAATCAGGTGGATGGAAGATCAGGTGTGAAATCCAATGTGTACCACCTGCTATTTCCAGTCACCTGAGGCCCATCCCCGGGTGGCAACATCTTGATTGTTGGGAGGCAACAGGGAACCTGTCTGTGTGTTGCCTCCCCACATCCTCACCCTAATGACATTCGAACCCCCGACCCCACTTACCTGCTTCGTGCGCTGGTCCCGGCGCTCCTCTCACCAGTGGCTGCTGCCATGGAAATAGAAAAGGGACAAAGTCCCTTTTCCCATGAAGGTGGCCATCTTTTTTTTTTAGGGAAATTGGGTTCACGCAATAGCAAGGAGCCCATCTCCTGAGAAAAAAATAAACTGTTGGAACCCCGGACAAAACCAGGGGTGCGAATAGCTATCATGCCCACGCCAGGGGGCGCACATGGTTGGTAACAGCCCGCAGCCCTTGCTGAGTCCCCTGGGCCTCCCTAGGCTCGGGCTGGCGGGCCATCGCCGGCCATGCACACCCCCAGCTGGGGTGTGATTGCTACAGTAGGATTGAAAGTCTCCATATGGATCGACTTCATGGCAACTTCCACCTCTAGAAGAAGTCTAGTTCTCCATTTGCTAATTCAAAGTTGCCGTCTGCTGGTTAATTGGTTAATTTGTGTTATTTATAAGGAACTCACTCGTGTCTAAGTTATCCACATGAGAGGTATCAACTTCTGAGTTTTGCCAGTTTGGATTCTAACCTTTGAAGTGGAGCGCAGATGTCTGCAGTAGGTGCATTAACCTAAAGCTAACTTCCTGTAATGAATGCAGTTTAAAAAAACTACTGGCATTTGTTGGTTGAAATATTTTTTTTAACCTTTTGCCTACTACCGTCAACTATTTTTTACAAAAAGCATTTTTAAAAGTTATATGCAACATCGTGCAACCATTCTGAACTTTGTTTTGCAGTAAAAAAATCTACCCAATAAAATAGATCTTACAAGGCTTCATCTCCCGCAACTGTGTCTTGGAGAGGCCGATTTCTCACAAAATTGGCATGAAATTACATCCATTCATAATTACAATGGGCCTCAATCTAAGATTGCTGGTATGCTGGCGGTACAGACGCCAGAATATCAGCAAATGTTAGTGTCATTTCTGACACTCGGTCCGGCGGCAACGCTGCCAGATTTCGAGTGACGGAGTGATGGTGTAAATCCCCATTCATGGTGTCCCATAGGCCTCCATGAGGTGATTTGCCGTCATTACGTCACCGGCCATTCCGGTGCTGGTGATGAGGCCTTTTTTGTAGGTAGGGCGTCTGGCTTACCTCCAGGTTTAAGCTGGAAGTAACCCAGGTAACCCACCGGCAAACCTGTAGTCACTCGGTCTGGTAAAGTGCCGGTATCCACAAATACCAGCACTTTTTAACTGGACCAGCCGACTCAGGATGAGGCCCAATGTGTGCTGATTTATCTAATCAAGGAACACAGATCTGTTTTTTTTTCAAATACATTTTGGAGTTTCTCTGAAAAGGTTTCTGAAGCAAACACCATGTTCAGCATGTAGCTGTAGGCTCCTGCCTTGGTGCTAGTCAACTGATCTGTTATGCAGGGCCGAGTGCATCATGGTGAAGGCTTGGTTACTGGATCGGCCATCTTGGAGAAGACTGGGCTACTGTTTAAAGCTTTTGTTGCCCTTCGAACGCACATCCATTGGAAATCTTTGCTGCAAAAAATGTGCTTGGCTGAAAATATATATCATTGCTAGGACGATATCTTTAGGTGCTGTGGTCACCACAATGACTGGCTCAAAACTTGGAATAGTTCTTAAAATGTATACCTGCATCACTAACAAATATTAATTAAAAACACATTAAGACTATGGCGGGAGCCGCGCCAGTAATTACCGGCACGGCTGCCGCCGGAGTTGCTTTTTTCCAGCACCCGGCAATGGGCAATTACCGGGCATTCCGGCCGCGCCGGACCAGGCAATTACCCATTGCTGGGTGCCGGAAATTGTCAGTCCCCATTCCTAATTGAGCCCCATAGGGTTCAAATGGGAATGGGGAACACGGTAGCGCTACCGTCAAGTTCTCCTTGCGGGTGCCGGTATGGCCGCCAGGACAGACCTGGTGGCCGTAATGGCACCTGCAAGCAGAACTCGTAGTTTCCCGGTCCGGGAATTACAGTACCGGCAAGCTTACCGGTACCGTAGTTCCCGGTCCGGCAAACTTGTAATGACCCCATTTTGATTGATTGCTTTATGCATTGGGTGTAAACAAGCCATGGGATTCCAGGTGGTCCCGAGTTCGTGGGCCATTTTAAAACCATGGTGTAAAATAATCGACAATGCCGCTTGACGTCCGTCGTCACAATTAACCCCTAAACATTCTCCCTGGTGTTACGGGTGTAAAAATATTCCCAATCTGTAGGGATTCATGCATCTCTAGGTACATGAATATTCATTGCGATCGGGATGCGGCTGTATTTTCTGCACAGAGCTCTTTTGGGAAGCGAAGATGACTTTACATTCTTTTTCTAAAGCACTGAATGTAAACTATAGGAAAATTGCCATGGGACGTAATTTAAGGACAGAGTGCTTGTCTCGCCAGTAAATTACTTCCTATCCATGTTTTCACGTGGATCATAATGAACTCTGCTGTTTGAAAGACTTTTGCTTGTTTACCTACTTGTTACCACTTGATGTCGCTCTAACACAAGGGAAGGAAATTATACTACGGAACAGGATCTTTAGGTGTAGTTCATTCGGCGCCTGATGTTCTGGCGGAGCTACTTTGCCGCGGGTCATCTATCGGTGCCCTGTTGGCGGCGGCCAGCAGGGCGCAGGGACTTATAGGCGGCGCTGATACGTTTCAGCGCACCTAACATGGCCCAACATTACCATCTAGAGGAAATGTTCATCCACCTCCAGAGAAGTGAGTTTGAATGCAGTGTTTTCGGATCCTATGTTTTTAGTGTAGTGTGCGTTCTACGTTCCCTTTGCTATCACAGGAATATCATAAAGAATTGAGCAATGAAAAGGTACGGATCTCCCACTCGGGGCTGTCTTAACTTACGCCTAAAATGAGTGAGTATGCAGCTTTGAGATTTGCCATTGAGCTCGCATGAGACCAGTGCGATGACACGATGAATACAGGCCGCTGGCACTCGAAGGTTCCACTCCTGGAATTTCCCTTTAAAAAGCAGTCTTATCAGGTGATTACTATCAATCTGTTGCATTGCAGTTAAATAGTACAATTCCCAGAATTTATCAACATGCTAAATAAAATGTTTGGACTGGAAAAATGTGGGTTGAAGTTAAGTAGTTACCGTAGTCGTGTGGACTCTGTACTGCTGGAGCTCAGTGAAAGATAAGACTTGGTTACTGTTATATATATATTTTTATTTTTTCAGTTAAGTGTGCACTAGTCATCCTTAATAGTTAACATCAGCTTGTATTCCAGGATCCAGTGGTCCGTACATGTAATGGGGAAAACAAAAGTACAAGTCACAGAAGGCTAATGCCTTTAGCCGAAAATACCCAAATTATTTAAGTTGTCTTGTTATAACATGACATCCCATCCCTTCATGGTTTCTATCATCATATACATATTCACTGAAAAAACTTTAGTTAAAGTTTAGATAAGTTGACAAGTTTTATCGCAACAAAACCCTAGAAATTCAGCGGATGCTGGAAGTGATGACCGGTTTAACTCGCCACGCTACTGTTGATGTCCCCAATAATGCTATGTCCCCCATAATGCCATGTTATATGTCATTTACTCCTTTCTCTTATAATATGTATGTGCTCATGGGCTTTTCAATGGGAACACGCTGAGTTAAGCCAGTCTTCGCTTCTTACATCCATTGAATTTGAAGGGTTTTGTTGCAATAAATCTGGTCAACGTAACTAAACTTTAACTAATTTCTTTTCAGTGAATTTCAAGGGTTTTGTTATAGAACGTTTTTTTCATGTGCCACTGCCCAAGGCCTTCAGACATGCCACTGTATATGTTCCCTCAATATGTTTATTTTACATGTCTTTAGATCCCACTAGCTAGGGCCATTGGCCCTGCCTGGTGAGCACGACATGTGGCTGTCCTGACTCTTTATTTTAAAACACTATCGGACCACTAGCCCTTACCTTTGGCTGTGGCCACTGCACATGATCCTCCTCTCTTTTGAGCCCACTAGTGAGGGCCTTCGGCCCTGGCCATTGAGCATGGCTATCGGCCGTGCCCATTGTATAGTTTAACACTACCAAGCCACTAGACATGGCCTTTGGCCACAGCCACTGGCCATGGTCGTCGGCCATGACCATTACATATTTTCCCCTAATATGTTTCTTTTACATCCACTAGGTTGCCACAGCCTTTGGCTGTGACCACTTTCTAAGTCTTTCGAGTGCATTAGCCGTCTGGCCTGGCTACTGAGCACAGCCTTCGGCCATGACCACTGTATATGTTCCCCTAATATGTTTCTTTTGCATCCACTAGGTGGCCACAGCCTTTGGCTGTGGTCACTTTCCATTTCTTTCGAGGGTTGTAGGTGAAAGGGTCGAATGAAAGATTCAAAATACAATTGTTTCCAATAAAAAGGACCGAAAACCAAAAAATTGAATGCATTTATTTATTTATTTTTGGGGGGTCCCTCCCAAACCCCTGTTTTTTGCCCAAAAACCACAATTTTTACCTATACCAAGCCCCCCAAAAATACATTTAAAAAAAGGCATTCAATCAATTTTTCCGATCCTTTTGAGTTGAGCGTATTGTATTCGACCCTTTTTCATTCGACCATTTGACTGGACACCCTTTCGAGTGCACTAGCCAGCCTTCCGGACTGGCCACTGAGCACAGCCTTTGGCCGTATCCACTCTATATTTTAAAAGAATACCGGGCCACTAGCCATAGTCTTTGGCTGTGGCTTCTGCACATGTTCCCCCTCTCTTTTGGGCCCAGTAACGAGGGCCTTTGTTCGAGACAGTGAGCATGGCCTTTGGCCGTGCTCACTGTATATTTTACAACACTACCAGGCCACTAGCCAAGGCCTTTACCTCTGTCACTGCTTTTGACACTAAATTCCTATACTATATATATATGTATATATATATATTCACTAAAAAACATTGTTATGGTGAAGTTGCCCTTATGAAAACCTATGAAATTCACTGAAATAACTTTATTAAAGGGCCGTCAGGAAAATCATGGTAAAAGGGACATTATGGTTGCAAGGTAAGACTGAAAAAACAAAGAAATTCACCAGTTATTGTAAGCTATGCAACCATAACACGCTCCACCACCATGCACTGCTAAGACTAACACCCAGGACATCAAAGATGACATCACTGATGACATCACAAATCCGGGGAGGTTGTTTTTGTTCAGTGACAGTGAGAATTTTAAGAAGATGACTTGATCTGGTCATACTGCATTGAAAACATGACACACAATCAAAAGGTGTTGTATATGTAGACCTTAACCTTGTGCAATGTTCTTAAGGTACTTTCCTTGGATTGGGGTTGGAAGCCCGTGGCTGAAATGTTCAAGGGAGAAAAGACTGAAAGTTATTTTTCCAAAAATAACTTTCGGTCTTCTCTCCCCTGAACATTTCAGACTTTGCCCCAACCCCAGCCCACACCCACACTCCCACCCCCTTACTTACAATGCAGCGGCACACTTTGGTGTGTGCCGCCGACTTTCTGTGTCCCTGCAACACTTGTTCTCTTTCACTTCTGTGATCAGGAACCAGCGCTGCAGGGTCCTTTGCTTTTTCTCTTAAAAAGATTAAAGCTTTTTACGGGATCGGCTGCAGGGGACACCCCCACAGCCCCCACTCACAGTACAGTGAACAAGTGTGTGGGGGACACCCGTGCAGCCCCCGCATCCCTTGCCATGGGACAATAGACAAACAATTCCTTTTTTATACATGATGAAGAGCTCTACTCTTAGTGTCATTTTCTAGTCGTGATGTTTCTTTCCTCCTTACTAGAGTTTCTCTGTATGTTCTTCAGATTTGTAGGAATTGATACTCTCCATATGTATTGTTTGTATTAACACATGTGTGTAGTAATTATTGTATTGTTAGCAGTTAATTCCAAGTTTAACATTAGTCAAGATTCTGATAGGCTTGGGTTTATGATTCTATTGGGCAATATTACCAGCTTCAAAATACTCTACTTCAATGGCCCATGGTGCAGCCATTGCCAATGTGTATGTATTATTAGATAGCTGTATTGACAAAAACACTTCAATAGAACGTTTGAGTTTCAGTAAGTACTTTTTGTGATACATGGAGTAGTTCATGAGAGGTCTCCCGATCACCCATCATATGTTGCTAACAACATTCTAAACAGAACCCCTTGTAGGGACTTTTCATCACAATTGATGTCATATGTGATGTCATCTTTGATGTCCTGGGTGTTAGTCTTAGCAGTGCAAGGTGGTGGTGCGAGCAATTAATTTCATAGGTTTTTATTAGTGCAACTTAACCATAACGTCCCTTTAACAACGTTTCTTTTAGTGAATTTCAATGATTTCTATGAATGAAAATGTTTCATGATGTTACAGCACTGTACATAAGTTATTAATAATTCCTTTTTTAACATATATGAAAGAACTATAAACCTCCTTTAACAATCATGTTTTTTGCATTGCATACTGATGTGCATTGTTTTCAGTAGTGCATGCTGGGGATGCGAGTCATGGTTGAATTGCCTAGGGCATGAGGCTTGACCATGACCCCAGCCACACCAAAGTTGTACGCTGCACCAAGCCTGCATCCTGGTCCAGTGTCCACTATACCCCCATAATGTGACCAGTGGCCAGTGCTCATGGCTCGCAGCCATGGCTAGTCTTCACAATCCAAGGGGCATGGGCTTCGGCCATGCCACATGCCCATAAAGCAAACCAGAGTAGAAATGTTTCCTTGCTTAGAGCCAGGCCCACTGCCCAAACACCAAAGTTATTTCACTAATGTTGTACGTACATTTTGAGACTTTGGAAAAAATAAAATGGAGGACAGTTTTACAAAAGCATTCTTTCAGGTCCTTGCTGATGCTCTTCGCGCAAGTTTGCTGCAATCCCGCCCAGCACTTCGGGCTGTAGCCGCAAGCAGATTTGTGTTCCCATTTAAGTGTATCCCAATTTCGAAAAACGTTACCACGCAGCCGGTCTGTGGTGGCCATGCCCACTTTAACTCCATTGATGGCCCGGAGAATATAGCTACTTGGCATGGCCACAGGCTACACCATAGTCACCAAAGTCATATCACTATTTTTTTGTATCTACATTATAACACTTTTCAAAAATAAAACATGGACATATTTGCAGAATCATGCTTTTGGTTCCTTGCCAACGTTCCTCACACAAGCTTGCTGCAAATGCGTTTGTTTTATTTTTTGAAAAGTGGCCCAAATATAGGTACAAAAATAATGATATATTTTAGCCCCCATTTGACAAAATCCATTCAAACTTTGCATAAACATTCAAAGATGAGTCTATAATCCGTTTACAAACATTTGTGCAGATTCGTCAAATGGCACCAAAGTTATAAGCCATCTGAAAATGTTCGGAACCCCCTCTAATGTTGCCCCCTCTTGACAAAATCCCACCAAACTTTGCAAAAACATTCAAAGGTCTGTCTAAAATCTGTTTGCAACCTTGTAGACGGATTCATCATATGGCACAAAATGTATAAGCCATTCAAACATTTTGGGACCCCCACTCTAATTTTGCCCTTTCTTGGTGAAACAACACCAAACTTTGTAAAAGCATTTCAAGTTAGGTCTACAGTTGAATTACAAAATGTCATGCAGTGAAATTGAATGTTCCAGACTCTTCAGTCCTTTGTCCTTGGACTCCCTTTTGATCCAAGACGGTAATTGCGAGATTCGAGATCGAGTTCCCAAGAGGAAAGCCTGTCATCAGCAACCAAAGGGTTCGCCTGTCTACATACCCCGGTTTAACATACAGGGTGAGTATTATGTAGACAAACACCCCCCACCCCCTATTTGTTTTTTTAAACTTAAACAAGCAGTACAACCGCTGTAAATGTTATTTTGGTAACAGATACCTTATATATGCTGGAAAAACATTTGATTGATAAATATATATACATCTGCCTCCTTTTTGTTTCACGGACTCCTTTTAGGTCCGTCTTGCCCTGAGGAAGGCTCCGAAATCCATGCCAACCAAAATAGCGATGATCATTCTTTGATCTTGAAACACAAAAATAGAGAACTCTCTAGGAATAGACATCTTTACTAAATTTTGTGAACAAAACATTAAGTCTATTGCAGAGTAACCTTTCTATGTATTCCTGTTTTTCATCCCCTTTGTTTTGGAATGTTTTTTGTATTTATTGCTGAATATGATATCTTCTTTGAATGTTGATGTATTTTTTCTTTGATTTTTTTCCCATGTCTATAGAAATGTTTTCTTCTCTTGGTTTTCAATATTTTATTCTCAAGCTTTGTTTAATTTACATTTTTTGACTTTTTACTTTATCATTAATAATTGGTTAATACTTTTCCAGACATAAATTTGTTTTTTTCTTACCTGTGACTCAATACATGAACACAGAACATTTTTGGGTAAAGAAAAGTGAAATAAGGACAGTAAGTTTATGACTGTTTAGAGTGTGGATTGCTCCATTTTTGCTTGTTCTATATTTTGTCCTGAATCCACACAAACACCGCAGGGGCTACTCTACCCTTTTGTATAACAGTGAAATTGAATGGCGTCAAATTTATAAGCCATCGAGAAACTGCTCTTCACAGACACTGTAATGCAGAAATATGCATGGATGTCCTCGAACGTTTGTCAAGTTTGCGATCATCACAGAAATGTGAGGTTTGCAAACATCGGAGAAGAAAAAACACTAGAATTTTGGCTTTTTCTGGACATATCCCATCCTCATCACCCCTCACCTCCCCACAGATTGTTTAATTTGTTATACAAGTGTAATGTATTTTCTAAAATGTGTTTACTGCGATGTCCGCGGACTATGGGTGCAGTTTGCGAATCCAACATAATGTTTGTTTTAAAAGTTTTGATGCACCTCACATTTTTTATTAACTAATAAGGGGATGCCTACGATGTCTGCAAATGTTATGTGGCTCCCTGATTGGTTCAGACACATCTGCGGACACTGAAACAGGAAGTGAGTCCACAGATATCACAAATTTTATTGACGTACATTTTGGGCATTTAAAATAAATCTACTGCATGTATTAACACCAAATGTTCAAAGGCGTACTTTCGGGGTGAGGCTGCTGGTCCTCGCGCAAGGCTAAAACACAAATTGTCTGCTTTGGCCAAATCAAAGGCCTATTTGCACTTATAGTCCATTGTGCACAAACTCAGTCTCAGTTCAGCTCAACATTGCATCCGGACTGTGTGATGCTTTTGGCATGCATGGACTAGGATATCAGAGCCCTGCCTTCAAGATGAGGCACGGGAGGGTGTTGGCATATTGAAAGAATAAAAAAAAATGATAATAATACATGCCACTTTATGCGCTAATTTGGTGTGAGGGCTTTCATTCACAGCTGCTAATGTCAGCATTTAGCAGCTGATCTTGCCGCCCATTTGTAAATCTCCCTCTGATTAATTATCTCCTGTAGATGTCACACGTTCTCAGGTTGTGTGCAGCACAGTACATGTGAGTGTGTGACTGGCAAGAGATAATCCCGACTAAGCCCAAATTGCAAGGGTAATTTAGAAATTGGCTCTTAATTCAGCTGCTAAATTCTGATAGCAGCCATGCCTAAATGACCCTCACAACAAAGGAGGCCACGTGGAAGGGAGCGCTGTCTGTCCTGAAAGGTATTAACTCCTTTTCTTTCCCCCCTCCCCTCTATTTACCGCAGGAGCCATCATTGGTCTCTAGAAAACAAACCACTGTTTTCCCGCTACAATCATATTTTTGGATTTCAGTTTTCATCATGGTAAAGACATTAGATATTCAGTAAATTGTATATCGAAATGAAATGATCATGCAATAGTACGCTGGAGTTAAACTAACCGCATGGGTGAATCCCTTAATTGGATATTCTGAATGAGCTTGTCCTGAAGAAGGCAACTGGCAGTGGAGAGAGTTGCATGAATCTACTCTAGTGAGGCTGAAACACACTGTGTTGAAATTTGTATTACATTTGTGGGTAGTGATGGCATTTCGCACTTGTGACATCACTATGTATCTGTTAAGTGTACAGTCCCAAGACATCGGTTATATATGTGTTATGAGTATATGCTATTAATGATGGACTGTGATTTATGTTTACAGAATGTATAATTGTCCCATGTATTATAATTGCATCTATATATGTAGAGCGTTGAACCTTTTCTAAATAATCACATAATAATAAAGCACATTTTATTGATACATTTGCACACCCTCAGTTCGAAGGCGGTTTGCCTCTTGAAAATATAGAGGTGTTTCGGTCATCATTTCCTTGGTAGCTAGGGCTGAGTAACCAGGAGCCCCACTTGTTAGATGCTATAATCATAGAAGTCCAGATTCCTTTATGCTCAGTTAGGAAAGCAGTGCTGGATTCTGTATGTCCAGTTGGCGAAGAAGTGCCAGGATCAGGCAGACCTAGTTAGAATAGAAGTGGAGGGTTCCATTACACCCCTGCAGGGCCGCAATGCCAGGTTTCATGATGCACTCTTAGTACAGTAAGTTCTAGACTCAGATATGCACTTTATTTACAGCTATCACAGTAAAGCTATCTATCCTTATGGCCACAAGTAAGCACCCCAGGCATAGATTTCTGTGTGCATGGTTAGCATTGTGAGCCAGGACACCATGAGGGAAAATCTCTGTGTAGTGCGAAGAGAGGGAGAGAGGGGGGGGGGGTTGTGTGTGTGTATGTGTGTTTGTGTTTGTTTTATTTTAAGTTTTGGCTACTAGGTGGCACTTTGTTGCCATCTATAAGCCAAAACTATTGCATTAGAGTACAGCTAGGGAGAAATGGCTAATGAGAAGAGAGACAAGGCGTGTGGGTGTTGTTTGAGTATTTACTCACCCACTGACTGACCATGGCCATGTTAATCGCTATGGTCATGCCCATCCTTTCCTGTCCCACCCCGCCCAAAGCACATCCTCCTTGGTCCTTGTATCTCTTTGAGCTTGGTTAATCAAACCTTGAGCTCAAATCGCCTGTCATTGTTTTTTAAAGCAGTCTTCCTAAAGTTAATGCATTGATTGAAGCTGTAAACGCACTACAGGTGTAATACAATTGTCTTAACCAGGTCTGCCTTCAGCCACTGGATTTCTAAGCACTATGTTTGCCCTTCACTGAAATTCTGCTAAAACAAGCAATGGCAAAGCCAACAGTTTGGACTTAATTAAATATTAAGCATGTGCCAGGCACTTGCATTATATTCCCAGGTAATATGATATGATAGGTTATTTATAACACGCTGATACACAGAGGTTTCTAAGCGCAGACCCGGGGATCGAACCTGTGTTGCTCCGTGTCGTCTTGCTTCCAAGGTGTGCTCATTGCCCCTGCTACCATCAATGGTGAGTTATGACCACTACAGCAGTGCCTGACAAATTCCTTTCCCAGGCCTACGCAAAAGCCAATAGTGTTGGCCTTGCCAATGCTTGTTGTTCTATCTTCCTGGCAGTAATAAGATCTCCTTATGGTTACACTCTCACGCCGTCTTCTCTGGAGCTGTGTCCTGACCTGCAAACCCCCATAAGTCCTCTGAAAAGTGTCAGGCTTTAAAGTAGTTGCCTCAAACTGGGACATTTGCCTTTTTGCAGAAGCCTATTTGGACAAGAGGAAATGCTATGAAAAACCTGGGCTGTCCCCCCAAAACGAGCACGTCCTGTCACCCTAAAAAATAAATCCATTAAAGGATTGTATTTCAGTCTTGCCCACCTGTCCAAGGATTCTAGTTCTTACAGACACATACATTATTTCATACGTGAAGCACACATATGAATGACATTTACAGCCAGTAAACATTGTATATACAGTAGCTTTTCTACAGCCATACAAAGCTAATTGTCCTTCAACCTGTCCAACTTTAGAACAAGGACATTCTAGTAACATCACGTGAAAGCTGTAAAGGAGGTTGAGTGACTTTCTTCACAAGGCATAACATACGTACAGCAATGGAAATAAAAAGACCAAAACAGTGTTCCCTGGTCGGGAGGTTCCTGCTTCTAAGCGCTGTGATGGAAGCATTCAATGTTCTGTCTTCATAAGGACAACATGCCGAGTCTGTCCTGCCAGGAGACTGTGATTTAAACATACATAACAGCACCACGTGCGTATCCCTGTGAACACTCTTCCCTGCGAGAAAGATGCATGCACACCCAGTTATGCTGTTAAGGCATGTTTTGTAGAAGACTCGGTTCATAAATGTGATGTGCCTTTGGGCTTTTGCTACTCCCGCTGCCCAGGACTGTGCTGTGATTCTGCCCGGCACGCACACCTGCCTTCTTATAACTCCACAGTGGGATGGCCGGCCAGATGCTTTAACCTGACATCACCAGGCTATGTATGATATGACATGATATGGCATTCATAACACGCCGATACACAAGTGTTTCAAGGCGCAACGAGGCAAGGCAGGGGGAACAGAGGGAAGACAGAGACGACCAACTTATTAGGCCAGGTGTCATTCAGATTGCGCAAGTGCAGGGAAAGAGGGAAGGGGAAAAGTGCAGGGGCGAGGGGACAGTGCAGTACAAGGGATAAATATAAATAAACAAAAGCAATAAGTAAAAAGTGCTGCCAGCTGGTGGCAAGTGCAAGGGTAAGTGCAGACATCAGGTGTCAAGTGCGGGTGGGGGACTTTAGGGATACAGAAAACAGTCCCCAAGCCACGAGATGCAAGCTCATTGCCAGTGCGATGGGGACAGGGACCCTTCTGCAGACTTCAAAGCAGCATAACATGCCTGCAGATGTCATGGTCTCCGGAGACGTGCTCAGCAATCACCTAACCACAGCACTATAAAGAGACAGGAGATGGTGACGCTTGTCCACCCACTCGCCGGAACTTGGAAATAGGGAAAAGAAAATCTGCTCACTCTGGTGTACAGAAGCATGTTTGCAGCATGCATTGTATAGGTCTTCAAACACTACCTGCAGCCACCGTTGTTAGCTTCCAAGTAATCAGCGTACTGTGGGGCATATTTCAGTAATGAGGGTGAAATTACTGCATTGGTTATTTGACCATCTAAAAACATGCTGTGAAGTCACCTTAATTGCTTGATTGGGCCCTGCTTAAACCAGAAGGTCAATGTATCTAAAGCTCTGGTTCTCTCTAGGCTTGACTACTGCAATCGCCGCTTCGATAATCTACCCTCTTCCTCTCTCCGCCCCCTCCAGCTGATCCAGAATAGGGCTGCGAGACCTATCCTTTGCCTCAAGCCCAGGGATCGCATCTTAGCCCTAAGAACTCTCCACTGGCTCCGGGTTGCTGCAAGGATCAAATTCAAATCCCTCTGCACCATCCAGAAGGCCTTCTGGGGCCGGGGACCTCACTGTCTACAACTTACTCTCACTAAATAGTCTCCCTCCAGATCTCTACGTTCTCCGGCACCAGCTCTCTGTGTGTCAAGCACTTCGCTGTACAGCGTGCTGGTGGCCGATCTCTTTCGTCAGCAGGTTCCCTTCTATGGAACAGCCTCCCCCTTCCTCTTCGCCTTGAGACAGATCTCCTCAAATTCTGGAAGCTCCTCAAGACTCCTTTTCACCTCCTCCTTCCCTTCATTCCTTCTCTGCTAAAACGCCACAGTCGGTGAGATGGTGACCAGGGCCCTTATGTGTCCTCCAGGGCCCTGGCCTCTCATACCTAATCGCTTTCAGCCTCCGCCCGTTCCCAGCACTTGCTTCGGCACCCACTGGCCGATTCAACCACAGACCTGCACTTATTTATAGGCAGCTGACCACTCACCTAGGCAAGTATAGCTGCTCTTTCCCTAGCACTTCCCTCCTGATACACCTTGCACTTATCCCCCTACCCCTCATCCCTTCTCTCTCTCTCTGCACTTGCACGTTCTGAATGCTCACAAGGCCTAGTAGGTCCGCCTCTATCCTTCATTGTTATATTGGATTTTCATTTCTGTGTTCCCTCCCTGTTGCCCTGTGGGCGCTTTGAAACACAATTTCCTTACTGTGTAAGCACCTTACAAATGCACAATAAAATAAATACAACAAATAAATAAATAACAAAAAAGGTCTGCTAGTTAGTGTCTGCTGACCCCATTACTTTAGTAGTCAGAAGCATAGCCCAAGGGCGACGCTCGGGGGCCAGATTTCAGAAACGTTGCACTGGTGCAAGCGCAAAGTTGCAGTGTACCTGCGCCAGGGTAAAGTTTGCCCCAGTGCCTATAGAGAATGAATTTAGCAGCAGGGTACACTTTGCCCTGGTGCAAAAGTGCATGCTTCTTGCATTGGGGAAATTTGTGCCCTGGTGCTTATGCCGTGAAAAATGGCAATTGTCATGGTACAAATGTTTTCAAATATGGCCCCATTGGGGCTGATTTACAAAAGCATTTTCCATTGGCGACATCCCATTGAAAGATGCTTTGTAAATCAAGCCCCATGTTTTTTTTTTATCAGGGCAAACTTTGCTATGGTGCTAATACGGTGCACTGGTGCACAATTTCTGTAACCTGGCTCCTGGTGTGTTAACAAGACTACACTGAGCAGCACTGGCTCGGAACCAGGAGGGAGGTGGGTGGGGATATGGGCATAGGGTTTAGCTTGGCTATGGGTACTCAATGGGTGGGCACAAAGTAAAACATCACCACCAGGTAGCTGCTGTCTTTCTGAGGTTTCGCTACTAATACCACATGACTGAGTCTCTTTGTAAATGCATGTTCCCGCAACAGGAAGCATGGAAGCCTACAGAGTCAGCTGATACTCACATTTCCTTCCTCAGGTTCAAAGTGATGAGATATTTAAATGCGGTGGTTTACGTTCCCCTTAAAAAGGACACCCCCCGCTTTGTTAGGGTCAATTTCCTTCTGCGCTGGCTCATCCCTTGACTGGGAAAAATGAGGGCGTTCTTTGCATTTCTTATTGTTCTAGCCATAATCGCAGGTACGTAGGAGTACGCTCTTAGCATGCTGTCTTCCATGGGTAAGATGTGTGATTGCTTGTCTCATCTTTGTGCTTTCGATAGGTTTTTCCTCAGGTATCCCACTGCTCCAGTCCGAGTCTCAAACAGTGGCCCCCGGAGGCTCGGTGACGATGACCTGTACAATCTCCAGCTCCACTGGTTACTGGATTGATTGGGTCAGACAGGCACCCGGAAAAGGTCTGGAGTGGATCGGAAGAATTCACCCGGATGGGAAAAATATTAATTATGCACCATCCTTCACTGGGAGATTCGTCCTGAGCCGAGTGAATGCACAAGGTCTTGTGTACTTGCGCGTCACCGGCCTGAAGACAGAGGACTCAGCCATGTATTACTGTGCGAGAGACCACAGTGTGCAAAGGAAGCCACACGGCCTGGCTAAAACCCCGGTGAGGCGGGGAGCGCATTTCTCAAGTGGAACTGAGTGCATAGAAACCATGCAAAAAATAGAGCGCTTCCTGTAAGTGCTCATGCCAATGAAACATTCCACTCTCGAAAGTGACAGCTACCAAGGACTAGTGCAAGAAGAGAGAGTCAAGAGCTACCCCAGTTCAGGGACGCATTACAGCTAGGTGCGGAATGCAGCAAAAGCTAGTTTAAACAAATACTAGCCAGAACACAAGGTCACAAGATCATGGAGATCAATCCAAAGAAAGGTTTAATGAATATTAGGCAGACATCTAAAAAATGTAGGCCTAGAACTCAACATAAGGCCTTAAAAATATGAATCAAAAGAAAGGAGGTACATTGACACAAATAGCTACACATTATTGTGAGGGTTAATAGCAGAATTAATCGTGCAATTTCATGTACTACTCATCAATAGTTGTACGCAATTATTGTCAACAATGATCTTGTGACCCTGTGTTCTGGCTAGTATATGTTAAAACTAGCTTTTGCTGCATTCCGCACCTAGCTGTAATGCGCCCCTGAACTGGGGTAGCTTTTGACTCTCTCTTCTTCCACTTGTCTAAACCCACCCTCAAGAGTCAGGCCCCCTTCAACAAAAAAGAGGGTACCCCTTTGCCCTATATCTCTAGCTACCAAGGACTGGCACAAACTCACACAACAAAAACTGCTCTGCCTATTCAGTGTGTTGGGTTCGTGTGTACCTGGTATGATAGCTCAGTGAGTTAAGCGATCGCTTGTCCTTTACAAGAGATGAGGCAAGCAGTGGGGGGAACTTATATATGTGTGAAAGGTTGTTTTAATGTGACAGGCCATCAGCTTGCAAACCATGCTAAGCTGGTTTGCCGACATTACAAACTGCCACCTCTGACAACAAGCTAATACAAGTTGTATCCCTTAGAATTCTCAAAGAGACCTCTAATTGGACAATCTGCGTGCAATACGAACCAATATAGCATGCAGATCGGGTCCTAATGTCTGCAGATTGTTTTAACGGTGCATTCCAGGGCTAGTAGGTGCACCCAAAGCTAGTGCCCTGCAGCCGCCCAGGCAGATGTGTGCACAAACTAGTATACACTTATGTATACTATAGTATCAAGAGTGACGCAGGTTATAATAGCTTTATTGTCTCCACCCTTGACCGTACCAGACATTTTGGCCACATACATCTGTTAAATGAATGCCCTGAGCATTCAAACCGCAGAACACATTTCTCTGCGTTCATGAACCAGCATTCCAATTTTTGAGTAAGATTTGTTTCAAGACACTCCCTCTCCTGAAGGATGTCTTTTTTTCGCTGCACCTTCGCGAAAGGCAACATCAAATTAACCCGGCAAATTAAAAGTAAAATCATGGAAAATGCTTTAACTTTTTTGTACAGAAACCAGTTACATTTACACTACGCCAAAAGCATGCTAACATCCTTCCAGTCCAATCGACCTTACAACTCAAATCATTATCTTGTGAACATGTCTGGGGATACTTGTGATCTTGTGCAGACGGGATGTGATCTAGCAGTTCGGGCTGGACTGCCCCTTTTGGGGAGAGACTAAGCCTGATTTTCACATGGTCTTTCCCCTTTCAGCAATGGCTTGGCAGGTAAAAACGATGGCCCAGAGCGATGGCAGAGGTTAAGATGAATTCTAAACCTTCCAGCCATCACCTCTTTTGGTTTTGCTTTGTCACCCTGAGTATGCCCAGACGTGGGTATTGTGCCTGCTGGGCCTAGAGCCCCAAGCAACTACTCACTGATGAGGCCCAAGAAGGCCAACACATGTCTGGGGATGCTTGTGGTCTCATGCGCAAGGGATGTGACCAATCATTTCATGCTGGAACCCCCATTTTCGGGGTGGGACCAAGCCTGATTTGCATACAGTCTTTCCCCTTTTCGTAATGGCTTGGCAGGTGAAGAACGACGGTCTGGAGTGTTGCCAAGAACAATGCCAGGGGTTGAGATTAGTTCTAAACCTTTCAGCCATCACTTATTTTTGTTGCTATGTTGTAAAGATAACCTTTTAATAAAACCACAATTACTGATACCATTCATCTATTTACTTTACTCACTACTAAATGAAAATATTTGTTACCACAACTCTAAAATGTATATTGCTATTGCCACTATGGAGCTCATTTTCTAAAGTGGTGTAACCTGAATGAAACGCTTAAAAACCTTGATTAAGGCTTTTACGCCTTTCATTCACACCGTCCCACTTTTTCAATCATCAGTATGGAGTAGAAGAGGGGCAGGACACAATTTGCACAGTCGTTGAGATGGTGACCAGGGCCCTTATGTGTCATTCTGGGCCCTGGCCTCCCATACCTAATCGCCTTCAGCCTCGGCACACTCCCAGCACTAGCCTTGGCAGCCACTGGCCTATGTCACCACAGGCTTGCACTTATTCATTTATAGAATGCTGACCACTCACCTAGGCACTCACTCCCTAGCACTTCCCTCTTGGTACACCTTGCACTTATTCCCCTATCCCTCATCCCTTCTCTCTCTGCACTTGCACGTTCTGAATGCTCACAAGGCCTAGTAGGTCCGCCTCTATCCTTCATTGTTATATTGGATTTTTATTCCTGTGTTCCCTCTCTGTTGCCCTGTGGGCGCTTTGAAACACAATTTCCTTACTGTGTAAGCGCCTTACAAATGCACAATAAAATAAATACAACAAATAAATAACAACAAAGGTCTGCTAGTTAGGGTCTGCTGACCCCATTACTTTAGTACTCGGAAGCATAGCCCAATGGCGATGCTCGGGGGCCAGATTTCAGAAACGTTGCACTGGTGCAAGTGCAAAATTGCATTGCACCTGCAAAGTGTGCCCGAGTGATAATAGAGAATGGTATTAGTAGCAGGGTAAACTTTGCCCTGGTGCAAAAATGCATTGAAAGTGCATGATTCTTGCATTGGGGAAATTTGGACAGCTTGTGTGCAAATCTGGGGGTTCAGGACTGCGATAGAGAATGCCAACATAATGAATGTAATGCATAAAGTAAAAAATAAATATTTATTTTATTACATTTATTTTATATGTATTTGCTATACACAAACAGTAAAGGATACACTTTACATATATCAATTTTTATTGTACATTTACATTTTGTTTATTTTCACATAAATGTTATACTTGTCAACACAAAAAAATATATTCAATACTGAGTTTAAAGCATATTGTTGTGGTTACTAGGTGTGTGAGGTCATGAAGGTGAGTGTTCTGTTGATGACGTGTGAAATGCTGGTGTTGGTTGAGTATGCATTCTAGTGGAGACAGTTCCTGAGGACTAAGTCAAGACTAGCCTGGCTGGCGGTCCCAGTATGACATGCATTACTTACCGTAATAGCATTTCTGATGATTGCATCTGCTTAGATCACATGCTGTGCATATAGTCTGACATCCAGTGGTAACCACAGAGTATTGTATCTTGTCTTTCGAGGATCAAAAGGTGATGTCTGCATTGGGCGTGCCTGTAACACAATCCCTAATGTGACGTGTAGTGTACCCAAGATCCCTCACTCATCGAGGTCCTCTACAACTCTCTTTCCCTCACTATCCTACCCTCTGGCCCAACCCACTCTGCCGGGCACACCTTGGATGCTCTCACCTACACAGACATCCCTCTCTTCAACCCTCTAACTACCCCTCTCTCCTGGTCTGACCACTCTCTCCTCTCCTCCCACCTTGAGCTCCCCTCTCCCCTGATGATGCTGCTGCCCGCACTGCCAGTCTCCTTCTCTGTAATTCGACTAATGAAGTGTGTGTGTGTGCATTTGCCTCTACCTTCATTCCTCCTCCCTCCCCTGCCTTTGAATAATCTTCTGACTTTGCTCTGGCTAACTACCATCTCTCTATATCAAACACTTTGGACATCCTTGCCCCTGTCACAAGGATCCACATGAAGCCTGCCTCCAAATGCAACTCTTGGTATGAATCCAACTTGGCAGCTTTGAAATGCAAGTGCAAAGCTGAGCAGAAGTGGCAGGCCTCTAGTTCATCCTCTGATAAACTGGCCTGCTGCCTACTCCAAAGGCAATATCGTCTCTCCATCTGCTCCAAGAAGAGGGCTCCTGTCCGAGCCCACATCACTGGGGCCACCAATAACACGTCAGCATTTTAAAAAATCTGCAAGGAAGTTGCCAATCCTACTGCCGTCTCTTCCTCCCTCCCAGGTTCTCTGCACTGCATGGCAGCCAACTTCTCCACAAAAACTCATGACATCCTGTCCTCACTGCACCGGATGACGTCTCTAGAGTAGTCCACTCTTTGAAAGTCTCCTCTAAACTGGTGCTCCCCTGCTCTTCCAGAACCATCAAGGACAACATCGCCTCTCTCACCCCAGTCTTGTTGACTTCTGTAACCATTCCTTTGACACTAGCTCTTTCCCACAAACCTTCAAGCAATCTCTTGTGCACCCACTCCTAAAAAGGCTGTCTGCTGACCCTTATTGCCCGGCTAACTATCATCCTACTTCTATCACCCCTTTTTTGGGCAAACTCATTGAGAAGCTGGTCATCCCCCAACTGACCCTCCACACCAAAATGGCTGGCTGCCCCCATGACCACCAGTCCAGTTTCAGAGCAATCAGAGGCACGGAAACTGCCCTCCTGAACACCTGTGAAGACCTGCTCTCAAACCTGGACTATAACGCTCCCTTTGTTGTGATCCTCCTTGATCTTTCTTTGCCTTTGACACAGTCAACCACTCCATCCTCATAAATCGTCTCAATGATACCCTGGGTATCACGAACCGGGCATTGGCATGATTGGCCTCTATCCTTTCAAACAGACCCTCCAAAATGCAAATGTGTCCTTTCCTCTCCTCCAACTCATTCTATTGTTCTGGATATTCTCAAGACTTTCCTTTTCTTCTCTTCCTTCCCTCTCCCCCTCCCGTGCTAACATCCCTCTGCCGCTACGACTGGGGCCTGGTCCCTTCCAAGTCATAAACGGGCCAGACCACCCCTCGCCAGTCTCCCCTGGCATCCCTTTCCAGCATTTGCCCTCGGGTACCCTTCCCCGGACTAGCCCTAACCGGTCCACCGTGTCCATCTCACTTATCTTCCCTCCCCCATCTTTTTCTCCTGGCACTTGCCCTCATTTAGCCCACCCAGCACTTGCTCACCCACCTTTGGCCCCCCACTCCTGCGCTTCACCCCCATCCATGCCCCCTACTCCCCATCCTGCCCTGCACTTATCACCTTTGTCTTGCATTTGTACCGTTGGATTGTTACAAGTCCAATATAACTGTCATTGTTGTTTTTCATTTTCTAATGCCCCACCCCCACCCCCATTTTTGGTCTTGGGGAGCCTGGAAACTCTTGTGTATAGACGCCATACAAATGTCCAATAAATAAATAAATACATGGCCAGTGGCCACAGCCTTTGCCTGTGTCCACCTTCCACCTTCCACCCTACCTCACTGTAGCTGTCCAAATGCTTTTTTTCTTAATGATATTTAAAAAGAAAAAAATAGTTTCCCATAACAGAGATTATAATAGCAATGTACTAAAGGTAGCCGCGGTTATCTGTAGGCATCCGATATCCACAGTTATTGGGAAAAAACCTTAAAGTATTTTCCCCTATGCTCCCAGTCACTCCCCAGATGCCTCTCTCCTCCTGCCCTGCTCCCCCACTCTTCTAAACTCATGTTTCTCTCCTATGCCCCCCAAACCTTGTTGTTCCATGTAACACACTTTCCTTTCCCATCTCTTGTTCTTTTGTAGCTGCTGTTATTCTCCCGAATAACCACGGCTACGAGAAAATGTATATGCTCTTAACTAGGACCATTGCCCCCACCAACTCCCCAATTTCACATGGTGTCCTCTTTCCCCCTCACCCACCCCACTCACTTCTAGCCTAATGCCATTGCACTATTTCTCCTCCTCCAAGTGACATTTTTTCTGCCTTTTCGTTTTCAGGCAGCCGCAGGTATAATCATGGTTATCTCTCGCATTGAACAAAACAAATGCCAGCTTTTTCATTTCTGAAAAGAAAAGCCTCGCTGCTTCAAAGTGTCATAGGAGATATCACTATAATTTGCGGGGTGGGGGGCACCCCCTTCTCTGTCAAATATTTGAAGAACTACTAAATGCAATAACACCAGATCCCCTCAGAACGTTGTTTTGTACCTACCCAATTCCGTCCAGCGGGTCGACTCAAGCAAAAATTTAACTTTTTCCTCTATGGGAAAGTGAATGGAGACTGGGCCAAAACTGCATTATTTTGTTTTCGAAATAACCTTTTCATTTTTTAAAGTGATCTTCCCCCAAAATGTTCAGTCTGGGGGGCCTGTACATACAATTGTGTCTGCACCATTTCAGCAAAATCTGTTGTACGAGTCAAAAGTTATTAGCAATTCATATTTTGGTTTTCCTTTGGTACTGATACTCAACTGTAGTGGGGTGACTCCCGCACTATAATGAATATATCTATATATATATATATATATATCCGAGAAATAAAGTTGGTACCCTTTAGTGCGCTCCTTGGAAAGAATTACTCAATCACTTGGTTATGTTAATTCCAATTTGTTTATTCAGTATAGGTTCTGGATACTCCATACACTTGAAGTTTCAATAAACAAACTTTGTCTCCCAAATTGTCTCCCAACACGTGTTTCCCCATGACTTTAGCCACGGTTCCTCAGGGGAGATTCCTTGTCATGTTTCTCATAATTCTGATTCAGTATTGATTGGTATTCAATTTTCTCTCTCATCGGCTCTCTATTTGTCTTCCTTTTGTTCTTTTTCCCTTTTTTTTCCCTTTTTTTTCTTTTTTTCTTTTTTCCTTGTGTGTAGATTCTTGTGGATTCAAAGATGTTCCTTTCTCTCGGTACGATTGCCTCTGTGCATCCGCCAGAGGCAATCGTACCCAGAGAAAGGAACATCTTTGAATCCACAAGAATCTACACACAAGGAAAAAAAGAAAAAAAAGAAAAAAAAGGGAAAAAAAAGGGAAAAAGAACAAAAGGAAGACAAATAGAGAGCCGATGAGAGAGAAAATTGAATACCAATCAATACTGAATCAGAATTATGAGAAACATGACAAGGAATCTCCCCTGAGGAACCGTGGCTAAAGTCATGGGGAAACACATGTTGGGAGACAATTTGGGAGACAAAGTTTGTTTATTGAAACTTCAAGTGTATGGAGTATCCAGAACCTATACTGAATAAACAAATTGGAATTAACATAACCAAGTGATTGAGTAATTCTTTCCAAGGAGCGCACTAAAGGGTACCAACTTTATTTCTCGGAATTGTACATATATTGCTGCAGCCACAATACAGGCACCCCTGGTGCAGACCCTTGGCCATCTGAGAAAGGAACCAGAGAGGCACAAAGGCTTCGCTCTAGATAGGAACTCAAGCCGACATTGGCTGCAACATCTGTTTTTTTTCAAAAAAAAAAAAATATATATATATATATATATATATATATATATATATATTTTCAGTAAAAATAACGTTGTTAAAGGGACGTTATGGTTAAGTCTTGCAAGTAAAAACCTATGAAATTCACAAAATAAACAGCATATCGCGATCTCTAGATCATTACCCCCCCTTCGACCACTAAAATGGAGGATGAATGCCATTAACAATCTAGATTTCCAAAGCAGTAACCCGTGCTACTAAAAAAGAGGATTTTGCGTCCTAATCCAGGACGCCACTGCGAAAACAAAATCCTTTTCCAAGATGGCCACCATAGAAATGGAAGGCGGTTGTTCCATACAGGGCCCCTCTTCGCTTTCCATGGTAGCCTGCAAAAAATAAAAAGGAAACCCTGCTAACAGATTACCATGAGTACTTTTTTCTTCCCTTTCAAATGTATCCTAATATCGAACACCTTTACCACAAAGCCAGTCCCAGGTGGACATAGCCACTGTAATCCTATCTTTTCTCCCTTCTCGTCATGGCCAGTAGCCACATTGTGCGGATCATGACCTTATACCATGACCCTGACATTCTGCCCACTCCGCATGGCTACAGCCTACCCCTCAGTCAGTAAACATATACCGCTATGTTTTTTAACTACATTACAACACTTGTCTAATACGAAAACACTCCCACATCTCGTCACATAATGAACCCTAATGATATTCTACACCTCTCTGGATGACGTTCCTCTCCAGCGTAGCCAAATGCGCCCATAAGCACCTACGTGCCGTCACGCAGAACCTGAAAATAAACACATAATGATGTACAATGTAGCACAACAATGTAGCACAACACATTTTGAAATAATAAACTGGTTTTTAAAAGAAAACATTAGCATTTCAGAATTTGTAAAGTACTTTTATTTCACAACAAACTGTCCGAGACCTTCGGACTATCCCCATTTTCATTCAAATAGTAACTTTGTTTCTTCGGTCGTCATCGAAAATGTCAATCGTGAGGCACACGTTGTTCTTTTCCCATACAAAAAGTATTCGTTTTCGATAAAGCAACCGCCTCGGTCGCACAGTGATTTCCAAGACGTCGACATGAACTTCGGCCTACACCACCATAAAAGATGTTATGTTACTCCTAATGGCCACTACAGCGTACGGACAAATGGGTCCTGCGCTATCGGCCCACAAAACAGTGACGGTTAGGCAGCCGGTCACGAGTACATGCATCTGGCATGCAAAAAAAACATCACTTGGCATCTGGAATCCATGGCAATCACAGTAAGACACGATGTAGCTGTTCAGAAAACATAACAGAAAATACATATCATTACCCAACCTTTAGCAAACAATTTCAAAAAAGACAAAAAGAACGTGGAAATTGATAAACAAATCGATGTGGTCATACATGACATTTTAAAGAAATATTAGCGTTGAACATGGGTGAATCTAGTGATAGCCTACAAACACCGAGAATCTGCACTCTGCATAACAAAAAAAAAATGACAGCTACACAGAAAGATAGTACTTCAGTCACATTGCCAAAATTAATCTTCAGGTAATAAAAAATTAAATCTTGTGATTTCAAAAAAGACAAAAAGAACGTGGAAACTGATACACAAATCGATATGGTCATACATGACATTTTAAAGAAATATTAGCGTTGAACATGGGTGAATCTAGTGATAGCCTACAAACGCAGAGAATCTGCACTCTCCATAAGTAAAAATAAAATGACAACTACACAGAAAGATAGTACGTCAGTTATATTGCCAAAAATAATGTTCTGGTAATATAAAATTAAATGTTGGTATTATTAGATTGCTGTATTAACAAAAACACTTCAATAGAACGTTTCCGTTTCAATCAGTACATTTTGTGATACATGGATTAGTTCATGAGAGGTCTCCCGATCACCCATCATATGTTGCTAACAACATTCTAAACAGAACCCCTTGAAGGGACTTTTTATCACAATTGATGTCATATGTGATGTCATCTTTGAAGTCCTGGGTGTTAGTTTTAGCAGTGAAAGGTGGTTGCGCGAGTTATGACTGCATAGCTTTCCATAACTTTCAAATTTCCGTTAACAATGTTTTTTGCAATGAATTTCATAGGTTTTCGTTAGTGCAACTTAAACATAACGTTGCATTAACGTTTTTTCCAGTGAATTTCATTGGTCTTTATTAGTGCAACTTAACCATAACGTCCCTTTAACAAAGATTTTCAGTGAATTTCAATGATTTTTATAACTGAAAATGTTTCATGATGTTACAGCACTGTACATAAGTTATTAATAATTCCTCTTTTAACATATATGAAAGAACTATAAACCTCCTTTAACAATCATGTTTTTTGCATTGCATACTGATGTGCATTGTTTTCAGTAGTGCATGCTGGGGGTGCAAGTCATGGTCGAATTGCCTAGGGCATGAGGCTCGACCATGACCCCAGCCACACCAAAGTTACCCACTGCACCAAGCCTGCATCCTGGTCCAGTGTCCACCATAACCCCATAATGTGACCAGTGGCCAGTGCTCGTGGCTCGCAGCCATAGCTAGTCTTCACAATCCATGGGGCATGCGTTTCAGCCATGCCAAATGCCCCAATAAGCAAATCAGAGTAGACATATTTCCTTGCTTAGGGCCAGGCCCACTGCCCAAACACCAAAGTTATTTCACTAATGTTGCACGTACATTTTGACACTTTGGAAAAAATAAAACGCAGGACAGGTTTGCAAAAGCATTCTTTCAGGTGCTTGCTGCAATCCAGTCCAGCACTTCGGGCTGTAGCCGCAAGCAGATTTGTGTTCACATTTAAGTGTATCCCAATTTCGAAAAACGTTACCACATAGCCGGTCTGTGGTGGCCATGCCCACTTTAACCCCATTGATGGTCCCGGTGGCCATGGCCAGTGGCCTTTGGTCATGGCCTGGAGAATATGGCTACTCGCCATGGCCACAGGCTATACCATAGTCACCAAAGGCATATCACTATTTTTTGTACCTACATTATGACACTTTTCAAAAATAAAACATGGACATTTATGCAAAATCAACCTTTTGGTTCCTTGCCAATGTTCCTCACACAAGCTTGCTGCAAATTCGTCTGTGTTTTATTTTTTGAAAAGTGGCCAAAATAAAGGTAGAAAAATAGTGATATATCTTAGCCCCCACTTCACAAAATCCATTCAAACCTTGCACAAACATTCACAGATGAGTCTATAATGCTTTTACAAACATGTGTGCAGATTCGTCGAATGGCACCAAAGTTATAAGCCATCTGAAAATGTTGGGACCCCTCTCTAATGTTGCCCCATCTTGACAAAATCCTACCAAACTTTGCAAAAACATTCAAAGGTGTGTCTAAATTCTGTTCGCAACCTTGTACACAGATTCATCAAATGGCACAAAATGTATAAGCCGTTCAAACATTTTGGGATCTCCACTCTAATTTTGCCCTCTTTTGGTGAAACAACACCAAACTTTCTACAAGCATTTGAAGTTAGGTCTAGAATTAAATTGCAAATTGTCATGCAGTGAAATTGAATGGCGTCAAAGTTATAAGCCATCAAGAAACTGCTTTTCACAGACCCTGTAATGCCGAAATATGCATGGATGTCCGCGAACTTTTGTCAAGTTAGCGAACAGCACAGAAATGTGATGTTTGCGGATATCGGAGAAGAAAAAACACCAGAATTTTGGCTTTTTCTGGACATATCCCATCCCATCCTCATCACCCTTCACCTCCACAGAGAATGTTTAATTTGCTTTACAAGTGTAATGTGTTTTCTAAAATGTGTTTACTGTGATGTCCGCAGACTACGGGTGCAGTTCGCGAATCCAACATGTTTGTTTTTACGTTTTGCTGCACCTCACATTTTTGACCAATAAGCGGGTGCCTACGATGTCTGCAAATGTTACGTGGCTCCCTGCTTGGTTCAGACACATCCGCGGACACCGAAACAGGAAGTGAGTCCACAAACCAGACAGGAGATATCACACATTTTTTTGACGTTCATTTTGGACAGTTTAAAAAAATCTACTGCATGGATTAACACCAAATGTTCAAAGGCGTACTTTCGGGGCCAGGCTGCAGCTCCTGGCACAAGTTTGGTGAAAATCCATCCAGCGGTTTGGGCTGTAGCCATTTGCAAAATATTTTTTTCACTCAGGTCTATTTGTATTTCACATGTTTTAGGATCCACCATAACCCCCCTTGATAAAATCACACGAAACTTTGCACAATAATTTAGAGGTGACTATATACTTTTTTTGCAAAGTTTTGTAAGGATTCATCAAATGGCGCTAAAGTTAAAAGCCGCCCAAAAACTGCTCTTCCTATAGGTTGAGCAACTTAACCATAACTACAGGGTCGTACAGCATTAAATCCACTGTTTCACAACTTCAGAGTGCACCCGACTACAAACAAAACCCTAGCTAATAACCCCATGTTCAAAATTTCCTTAAATTGAAAACATTTTGGTTCCCAGGAACTGAACACAAAAATGGCAGCAAAAAGAATTTTGTAAGTAAGTGTCCAAAAAGAAAAAGCAAAGCTAAAATGACCCTCACACCAAAGGAGGCCGCGTGGAAGGGAGCTCTGTATGTCCTGAAAGGTATTAACTCCTTTTCTTTCCCCCCTCCCCTCTCTTTACCGCAGGAGCCATCATTGGTCTCTAGAAAACAATCCACTGTTTTCCTGCTACAATCATGTTTTTGGATTTCAGTTTTCATCATGGTAAAGACATTAGATATTCACTAAGTTGTATATCGATATGAAATTATCATGCAATAGTATGCTGGAGTTAAACTAACCGCATGGGTGAATCCCTTAATTGGATATTCTGAATGAGCTTGTCCTGATGAAGGCCATTGGCAGTGGGGAGAGTTGCATGAATCTGTTACGCTCACCTGACTCCCACGGAGGCGCAGGTCTGGTTTGGAGTGTTGTTGCTTCTTCTATGGTGAAGCGCAGGACCCGGAAGATGGACTGGACCGGACCTTCGAATCTGGCTTGTCTGGCTCGCAGGAATATCTTTCTGTATGTGAAAAGGGAGTATTAACAATCTGCGGGAGAAAGTATAAGCCTCCCGCTCCCTTCTCACCCCTCTACGAAACTCTCCTGCGACCCCCACGTGAAGTCTCACCTTAGGGTTTGAAAGGTTGAGCTCTCCATCCTGCTTCTCATGCAGGGGCGCTTTGTATCCAGTTACGTCACTGGGATTTTGATTGTAGAGGGTTCAAGTTTTGTTTTCCCGGTATAGTACCGTAAGGATTCTGTTAATGAGTATGATTCCGCAATAATAATTGCTCGTTGTCTCTTTTTCAGGTGCGGAAACTATTCCGAGAAGAGCTGTGGAACCGAAGAATGAGACTCTGGTGAGCTTGATGAGAGTTCTCTCAGTGTCCTTGTATCAATGCGCTCACTAACGCTGATGTCTTTTTCCCCTTAGGGGCCGGGGTCCGGAAATGCCAGGATGCGGCACCGACCCGAAATGAAGTTGGAATAACCCAACAGGTAAGCTTTGTAATGGAAATTAAGGTTTCCTTGTTTTCTTTCCCCTCTCACCTTTATTCTTGTCTTTTTCTCCCTAGGCGCGGTGATGTGGCTGCGAGTCCAGATGTCGCCGTAGAACGTGGTGGTACCTTGTACAGGTGAGTGAGATGCGTCGCTGCAGCGATCGATGCGATGTGCTTTTAAATGGATGTCTTCCTTTTCAGGACCGTCGGCTCGATGTCTCCGGAATGCGGATTTAGCAGGTAAGGACTCTTCTTTACCCTTTTCTCTTCTCTTCTCTCTTTGCAGGTGTTCCAGGATGCTGGCGGGAGTGGCAGAAGACAGAATGCAGGAGCAAACACGGTGAGCGTCCAGCTGCTAGATGCAGAACAACGCGAAGCGTGAGTTGCTGCTTGGGCGTGGCTTAAATAGCCTTCAAAGTAGTTCCAGGTATGTATCCTTACTCTCAGGAATGTATTCCTCCCCTGACCACACCCGTGTGGTTAAGTAGTTCCAAAGATAAAGTAGTCCCATTCAGGCCTCAGAAGGCCTGGATGTTGCAGCATGGTCTGCATCAGGTAAGTTAACACTAAGCACCTTTAACACAAAGTCCCCTTTCATGAGCCTGGCGCCTATGGCGCCAGGACTGTGACCCGATATGAGCCTGGCGCCAAAGGCACCAGGACTGAGTCCAAAGATCCCCTACTTGAGGCTGTTGTGACTTCCCTTGAAGACATGATGTCTGCCTCTGGGGTAGCTGGGTCTTGTCTGGCACCTTGGAGGTAGGCATCATGACAGAATCTACTCTAGTGAGGCTGAAACACACTGTGTTGACATTTGTATTACATTTGTGGGTGGTGATGGCATTTCGCACTTGTGACATCAATATTTGTCTGTTAAGTGACCTGTCCCAAGACGTCGATTATATATGCGTTATGTGTATATGGTATTAATGATGGAATGTGATTTATGTGTACAGAATGTATAACTGTCCCATGTGTTATAATTGTATCTATATATGTAGAGCGTTGAACCTTTTCTAAATAATCACATAATAATAAAGCACATTTTATTGATACATTTGCACACCCTCAGTTCGAAGGCGGTTTGCCTCTTGAAAATATAGAGGTGTTTCGGTCATCATTTCCTTGGTAGCTAGGGCTGAGTAACCAGGAGCCCCACTTGTTAGATGCTATAATCATAGAAGTCCAGATTCCTTTATGCTCAGTTAGGAAAGCAGTGCTGGATTCTGTGTGTCCAGTTAGCGAAGAAGTGCCAGGATCAGTCAGACCTAGTTATAATAGAAGTGGAGGATTCCATTACACCCCAACAGGGCTGCAATGCCAGGTTTCATGATGTCCTCTTAGTACAGTAAGTTCTAGACTCAGCTGTGCATCTTATTTACGGTTATCACAGTAAAGCTATCTATCCTTATGGCCACAAGTAAGCACCGCAGGCATAGATTTCTGTGTGCATGGTTAGTTTTGTGAGCCAAGACCCCATGAGGGAAAATCTCTGTGTAGTGCGGTGAGCTCTGTGTGTGTGTGTGTGTGTGAATCATGTGTTTTCCTCCATTCTCTTTTATCCCGTCACTTATCCACGCTTTCATTTTACTCTCTATTTGTACCTATTATTTTAGGTTTTGGCTACTAGGTGGCCCTTAGGTGCCATCTTTAAGGCAAAACTATTGCATTAGAGTACAGCTAGGGAGAAATGGCTAATGTGGAGAGAGACAATTCTTGTGGGTGTTGTTTGAGTATTTACTCACCCACTGACCAACCATGGCCATGTTAATCCCGATGGCCATGCCCACCCTTTCCTGTCCCACCCCACCCAAAACACATCCTCCTTGGATCTCTGAGCTAGGTTTCTCAATCCTTACAATCAAACTTTGAGCTCAAATCGCCTGTCATTGTTTTTTAAAACAGTCTTCTTGAAGTTAATGCATTGATTGAAGCTGCAAACGTACTACAGGTGTAATACAATTGTCTTAACCAGGTCTGCCTTCAGCCACTGGATTTATAAGCAGTATGTTTGCCCATCACTGAAATTCTGCTAAAACAACCACTGGCAAAGCCAACAGTTTGGACGTATGTAAATATTAAGCATGTGCCAGGCGCTGGCATTATATGCCCAGGTACTATGATATGATATGATTATGTTATTTTTAACGCGCTTAATACCCAGAGGTTTCTAGGTGCGGACCCGGGGATCGAACATGTGTTGCTCCGTGTCGTCTTGCTTCCAAGGCGCGCTCGTTACTCCTGCTACCATCAATGGTCAGTTATGACCACTACAGCAGTGCCTGACAAATGTCTTTCCCAGGCCTACGCAAAAGCCAAACGTGTTCACATTGCCAATGCTTGTTGTTCTTTCTTCCTGGCAGTAATAAGATCTCCTTATGGTTACACTCTCACGCCGTCTTCTCTGGAGCTGCGTCCTGACCTGTAAACCCCCATATTCCTCTAAGTCCTCTGAAAAGTGTCAGGCTTTAAAGTCGTTTCCTCAAACTGGGACATTTGTCTTTTTGTAGAAGCTTATTTGGACAAGAGGAAATGCTATGAAATACCTGGGCTGTCCCCCCAAAATCAGCACATCCTGTCACCCCAAAGAATAAATCCATTAAAGGATTGAATTTCAGTCTTGCCCACCTGTCCAAGGATTTTGGTTCTTACGGACACATACATTATTTCATACGTGAAGCACACATATGAATGACATTTAGAGCCAGTAAACATTGTATATACAGTAGCTTTTCTAGAGCCATACAAAGCTAATTGTCCTTCAACCTGTCCAACTTTAGAACAAGGACATTCTAGTAACATCACGTGAAAGCTGTAAAGGAGGTTGAGTGACTTTCTTCACAAGGCATCACATATGTACAACAATGGAAATAAAAAGACCAAAACAGTGTTCCCTGGTCGGGAGTTTCCTGCTTCTAAGCGCTGTGATTGGAAGCATTCAATGTTCTGTCTTCATAAGGACAACATGCCGAGTCTGTCCTGCCAGGAGACTATGATTTAAACATACATAACAGCACCACGTGCGTATCCCAGTGAACACTCTTCCCTGCGAGAGATGCATGCACACCCAGTTATGCTGTTAAGGCATGTTTTGTATAAGACTCGGTTCATAAATGTGATGTGCCTTTGGGCTTTTGCTACTCCCGCTGCCCAGGACTGTGCTGCCCGGCACGCACACGTGCCTTCTTATAACTCCACAGTGGGATGGCCGGCCAGATGCTTTAACCTGACATCACCAGGCTAAGTATGATATGACATGATATGGCATTTATAATGCGCCTATACACAGAGATGGTGACCAGGGCCCTTATGTGTCATTCTGGGCCCTGGCCTCCCATACCTAATCGCCTTCAGCCTCGGCACACTCCCAGCACTAGCCTTGGCACCCACTGGCCTATGTCACCACAGGCTTGCACTTATTCATTTATAGACATCTGACCACTCACCTAGGCACTCACTCCCTAGCGCTTCCCTCCTGGTACACCTTGCACTTATCCCTAACCCCTCATCCCTTCTCTCTCTGCACGTGCCTTTTCTGAATGCTCACAAGGCCTAGTAGGTCCGCCTCTATCCTTTTTTGTTATATTGGATTTTTATTCCTGTGTTCCCTCCCCGTTGCCCTGTGGGCGCTTTGAAACACAATGGCCCTCATTACGACCCTGGCGGAAAGGGGTTTACGCCGGCGTAAACCATGGCGCCCCTTTCCGCCTGAGTACGAGTTCCCGTAGCGCCATGGTGATTTTTACGCCTGCTTTTTGCAGGCGGAAAAATCCATGGCGCTACGGGACTTGTTGTTAATTACGCCACCGTAATTTACGGTGGCGTAATTAACGCCTTCCCCACTCCCATTATACCCTATGGGGCAAAAATGAGAATGGGGAAGGGTAAATGGGGATTGGGGACTTACCGCCCCGCCAAGGTCGGAATGGGGCGGTAAGTCCGCCAACCACCATGGCGGAGTTGGCAGCTTAGCGCCATGGACCATGGTGCAAATTGCACCATGGTTCTCCGCCAGGGTCGTAATGAGGGCCAATGTCCTTACTGTGTAAGCGCCTTACAAATGCACAATAAAATAAATACAACCAATAAATAACAACAAAGGTCTGCTAGTTAGGGTCTGCTGACCCCATTACTTTAGTACTCGGAAGCATAGCAAAGGGGCGACACTTGGGGGGCCAGATTTCGGAAACGTTGCACTGGTGCAAGCGCAAAGTTGCAGTGTACCTGCAGTGTAGCTTGGCCTTGGGTACTCAAAAGGTGGGCACAGTAAAACATTACCACCAGGTAGCTGCTATCTTTCTGAGGTTTCGCTACTAACACCACATGACTGAGTCTCTTTGTAAATGAATGTTCCCGCAACAGGAAGCATGGAAGCCTACAGAGTCAGCTGATACTCGCATTTCCCTCCCTCAGGTTCAAAGTGATGAGATATTTAAATGCGGTGGTTTACGTTTCCCTTAAAAAGGACACCCCCCGCTTTGTTAGGGTCCATTTCCTTCTGCGCTGGCTCATCCCTTGACTGGGAAAAATGAGGGCGTTCTTTGCATTTCTTATTGTTCTAGCCATAATCGCAGGTACGTAGGAGTACGCTCTTAGCATGCTGTCTTCCGTGGGTCAGATGTGTGATTGCTTGTCTCATCTTTGTGCTTTCGATAGGTTTTTCCTCAGGTATCCCATTGCTCCAGTCCGAGTCGCAAACAGTGGCCCCCGGAGGCTCGGTGACGATGACCTGTACAATCTCCAGCTCCACTGGCAACTGGATTGCTTGGGTCAGGCAGGCACCCGGAAAAGGTATGGAGTGGATCGGAAGAATTCACCCGGATGGGAAAAATATTAATTATGCACCATCCTTCACTGGGAGATTTATCCTGAGCCGAGTGAATGCACAGGGTCTTGTGTACTTGCGCGTCACCGGCCTGAAGACAGAGGACTCAGCCATGTATTACTGTGCGAGAGACCACAGTGTGCAAAGGAAGCCACACGGCCTGGCTAAAACCCCGGTGAGGCGGGGAGCGCATTTCTCAAGTGGAACTGAGTGCATAGAAACCATGCAAAAAATAGAGCGCTTCCTGTAAGCGCTCATGCCAATGAAACATTCCACTCTCGAAAGTGACAGCTACCAAGGACTAGTGGAACAAGAGAGAGTCAAAAGCTACCCCAGTTCAGGGACGCATTACAGCTAGGTGCGGAATGCAGCAAAAGCTAGTTTAAACAAATACTAGCCAGAACACAAGGTCACAAGATCATGGAGATCAATCCAAAGAAAGGTTTAATGAATATTAGGCAGACATCTAAAAAATGTAGGCCTAGAACTCAACATAAGGCCTTAAAAATATGAATCAAAAGAAAGGAGGTACATTGACACAAATAGCTGCACATTATTGTCAGGGTTAGTAGCAGAATTAATCGTGCAATTTCATGTACTACTCATCAATAGTTGTACGCAATTATTGTCAACAATGATCTTGTGACCTTGTGTTCTGGCTAGTATATGTTAAAACTAGCTTTTGCTGCATTCCGCACCTAGCTGTAATGCGTCCCTGAACTGGGGTAGCTTTTGACTCTCTCTTCTTCCACTTGTCTAAACCCACCCTCAAGAGTCAGGCCCCCTTCAACAAAAAAGAGGGTACCCCTTTGCCCTATATCTCTAGCTACCAAGGACTGGCACAAACTCACACAACAAAAACTGCTCTGCCTATTCAGTGTGTTGGGTTCGTGTGTACCTGGTATGATAGCTCAGTGAGTTAAGCGATCGCTTGTCCTTTACAAGAGATGAGGCAAGCAGTGGGGGGAACTTATATATGTGTGAAAGGTTGTTTTAATGTGACAGGCCATCAGCTTGCAAACCATGCTAAGCTGGTTTGCCGACATTACAAACTGCCACCTCTGACAACAAGCTAATACAAGTTGTATCCCTTAGAATTCTCAAAGAGACCTCTAATTGGACAATCTGCCGGCTATACGAACCAATATAGCATGCAGATTGGGTCTTAATGTCTGCAAATTGTTCAAAGGGTGCATTCCAAAGCTCGCAGGTGCACCCATAGCCAGCGCCCTGTAGCCGCCCAGGCAGATGTGTGCACAAACTAGTATACAATTATGTATACTATAGTATCAAGAGTGACGCAGGTTATAATAGCTTTATTGGCTCCATCCTTGACCTTACCTGACATTTTGTCCATATAAATCTCGCTAAATTGATTCACTGATTTTGGGCCTTGAACTCGCCTTCAGGGCCCATAATACCCGGTACGGCCCTCTCACCAGGACCATTTAGCTTAATTAGCACATGGAGGTCAGTATTGACCTCTTCCTATTGGATCAGAATGTAGTCAACAACTACCGGCGTTGATTGCATTCCAAACATTTTTACAATAATACCTGACAGACAAACAGCAGAACACATTTCTCTGCATTCATGAACCAGCATTCCAAATTTTGAATAAGATTTCTTTCAAGACACTCACTCTCCTGAAGGATGTATTTTTTTCTCTGTTCCTTCGTAAAAGACAACATCAAATTAACCCGCCAAATTAAAAGTAACATCATGGAAAATGCTTTTAGTTTTTTTGTACAGAAACCAGTTACATTTACACTACGCCAAAAGCATGCTAACATCCTTCCAGTTCAATCGACCTTACAATTCAAATGATTATCTTGTGAACATGTCTGGGGATACGTGTGATCTTGGGCAGACGGGATGTGATCTAGCAGTTCGGGCTGGACTGCCCCTTTTTGGGAGAGACTAAGCCTGATTTTCATATGGTCTTTCCCCTTTCAGCAATGGCTTGGCAGGTACAAACAATGGCCCAGAGCGATGCCAGAGGTTAACATGAATTCTAAACCTTCCAGCATCACCTCTTTTGGTTTTGCTTTGTAACCCTGAGTATGCCCAGACGTGGGTATTGTGCCTGCTGGGCCTACAGCCCCAGGTTACAAGTCACTGATGAGGCACAAGAAGCCCCAAACATGTATGGGGTTGCTTGTGGTCTCATGCACAAGGGATGTGACCAATCATTTCATGCTGGCCCCCCTTTTTTGGGGTGGGACCAGCCTGATTTGCATAAGGTCTTTCGATTTTCTGTAATGGCTTGGCAGGTGAAGAACGACGGTCTGGAGTGTTGCCAAGAACAATGCCAGGGGTTGAGTTTAGTTATAAACCTTTTAGCCATCACCTCTTTTTTTGCTATCTTGTAAAGATAACCTTTTAATAAAACCACAATTACTGATACCATTCATTTATTTACTTTACTCACTATTAAAAGAAAATATTTTTTACCACAACTCTAAAATGTATATTGCTATTGCCGCTATGGAGCTAATTTTCTTAAGTGTTCTAACCTGAATGAAAAGCGTAAAAACCTTGATTAAGGTTTTTACACCTTTCATTCACAGTGTCCCACTTTTTCAATCATCAGTATGGAGTAGAAGAGGGGCAGGATACAATTTGCATTTCCACCACCTTCCTTCCTCTCCGCCATACAAATGCTCCAGCATTTGTGCCGGCATGGAATTTCATGCCGGTGCAAATGTTGGAGATCCCTATGGGGTCCACCAGCTTTATGCACCACCATTAAGCGGGCAAATTCCATAAGGATCCATTGTACATGCTGCCTGCCATGCACACATTGAAGGCAACATATCGAATTACAATTAAACACTGCTGGTTATGCTTGCATGTTTGGCAGTGTTTAATTGTAATTGTTATTGCTGCTTACCATGAATGCATGGTAAGCTGTGTTCACAATTAGAAGTAAACACTGCCTGGCCTGCAAGCATGTCGGCCAGCGTTTAATTGTAATTCTATATGCTGACTGCAATGTGCGCATGGCAGGCAGCATGTACAATGGATCGCTATGGGCTCCAACTGCTTTATGCAAGTGCATAAAGCTGGTGGATGCCATAGGGATATCCAGAATTTGCACCGGTAAATCCATTCTGGCTCAAATGCTGGAGCATTTGTTTGGCAAGCATGCCAGGCAGCGTTTACTCATTTAAATCGTTGAGAGCTAATGTGCAGGTCAAAATGCGGTGTACACAATATTTTGCTGGGAGAGTGCAGCGGAGCTTTGGGGAGGCTGATGACACACCAGACAGTGTATGTCCCATTAATTGAGTGGATGAGACACATAACATCAGTTGACACCTTGAAGGAGAGCAGGAGAAATCAGGAATCCCCAAGGGAAGTTTGGATAGAGACATTCTGAATTGATTTTGTTTGGAGAGATCAGCAGACATTTGTTCAGATGGGTGACAGACCAGTGATTGTCCATTGCATGAAATGAGTAGGTGAGGTGTGCCACTAGGTGACATATGGGAGTAGAGCGGGAGTACCCAAAATCCCTGCAGGAAGCTTGTAGGGGAGTCATGCTTGTCTGATTTAGCTTGAAAGATTTAGCCGGGTTTTGTGGAGGTGGGTAATGCTCCAGTGAGTGTCCATCTCTTGAAGTGAGTGGAAGAGACATGTGCCATTGAGTGATCATTGGGAGTAAGGAGGAGCCAGGAATCCCTGAGGCAAGCTTGTGAGGGGGGCTCGCTCACCTGATTTTGCTCAGAGGGAGCATCAGAGATTTCATGGAGGCAGAAGACACACCAGTCAGTGAGTGCATGCCACAATTGGAACAACATATCATGCACTGGATCGATCCAGTGGCATTTCACTTCTGCAACAACACTTGCAGTGTGCACTGAGTGGACCAGAATTGTATGTGGTCAATTGAATATATAATCCAACTCACATTCCCCACCCCATCACAAGTCACTCTGGGGTACATGCACCAGTACAAATAAATCTATCTAAAAAAAGGGGGTTGCCGGCCAAATACAGTAGGTGAGCCGGCCTATCAATATATTCAAATACAAAAAAGACCTATTGTATTGTGCAGTATGTTTTTCTAACACTTTTCAGCTATCCACAATTCAATTTGAAACCTTTTTACAATAATGTTATAATTCACCATCACATTCAGTTTTTAATACAAATGTATTACACATAGTTAAAATACAACACATAATCCACATATAATACACAATTCATATAATTCATACAAAAATACGAATATATATAAAACAATTAAACAATTAAATAATCACTGTACAAATTCTTCTTTATCCCATGTGCAAAATATCCTACTATTTGAGTCTGAAAAATAAACCAATTTTCTTCAGCAACCCCTCACCTAAACAATTGCCAGTCTATTGTTTATATAGATTTATTGACCCCAACACATGCATGTTTCTGCCCTTCGGTAGTCTTTAATACTATGGACATTCTTTAGGGGGAAACATTATAAATCTACAGTGGGGAATGCAACTGCTTCATTCCAACAAAACCTTTTAGAGCTGAAAAGTAAATCAGAAAAACAGACTTGTAATCTTTGAAACCTGTTTCCATACTTAAATATATTTTAATTATATTTTCATATTACACAGCCCACGGTAGTGGCTGTGTAGTTATGGTTAAGTTGCTAATCCCATACGAAGAGAACTTTTTGGGTGGTTTATACCTTCGCTCCCCCTGGACGAATCCTCACCAAACTTTGCAAAGTATATGGCCCACTGATTTTTTTTGCAAATTTTGGTGAGATTTGGTCCAGGGGGTCCCAAAATGTCTTTTTTTCCCATAGACATAATGGGAAAAAACTTTGCGAACACCTACAGCTCAAACCGCTGGACGGGTTTCCAACAAATTTGTGGCAGGAGCGGCGGCTTAGTCCCAAAAGCGTGCTTTTTTTAATTTGGTGTAAATCCGTCCAGTCTTTTTTTTTAAATGACCAAAACATAAGGCAAAAAATGTAGTGATATCTATGTCCGCAGATAGGACACCGATTGGCTAATCGGCTTGCGTCATGTCCGCAGACACGCGACGTGTCCGCCGATTGGCTGGAGTGAGGCGTGAGGTGCGTCACATGGTTTAGATGTCCCTGCCATTTGGATCTGCCGACAGCGCAGCGGCAAACAGAGGCAAAATGCAATTTTGGGGAGTGTGTTGGTGTGCAGAATTGCTTGGGGAGGGTTGGGGAGTAAGAGATGGGTCAAATACTGTATTTGTTTAGGTGGCAGGTGTCCCTGATGTGTTCGCCATGTCCACGGTCTTCATGGCTGTCTGCAGACATAATAAATGCACTACTAGCTATTTTACTTTAGTATGATGTTGGTTTTGGGTTGTTAGTAGAGGATTGATTGTAATTAATATCCCCATAAGCAGCCCACATACCACAGTCAAAATGTTTGGTAGTATAGGTGTGTTATGCTGCAGTGGTTCTGGCCAGGGCCTAGAGTTTCGGGTGCATGGGCGAAGGCCGTGGGCCGTAGGCCATGCACCCAAGACTCTAGGCCCTGGCCACAACCACCGCAGCATAACACACCTATACTACCAAACACCCATTAAATATCCACAACCCAAACGTTTGCGTACTGTTTAATTTGTAGAGTTTGTAAGGGAAGTTTTGCCTATGCTGTGCAGTTAAGATTGTAGAGTTTGTAACAAGGACTGCAGTGTTTGTGAGTCTATTTATTTTATACTTACTGGTTGAGTTTTTTGTGGTTGTGTGCAGTTTTTTCCATGACATGGGTAACTGGACCAGACATACTTTTTTGAACTCTGTGATAAGATGAAAGATCATATGTTAGAGTAGGTAGTTTATAATGAGTTATTGCATTGCATAATAGACATTTCTGTATTTTTTTGACCCTCATATTTATTACTTTACAAGTACTATAGTTCAAACCAGAGTACTGCGCAATTTGCTCAGTTTCTGTGTTTTTTTTCTAAATCATTGGGTCTGTGGGAAAAAAAATCCATGCTGGATTAAAAAAAAAAACTTCTATGTTGTGGAACAATATATTTCTTTAATTGTTTTACTGTTTATTTGTTGTATCTTGCTAATCTTCTATCTGTTGGCTTGTTGCAGATTTCTGGGGCAATTAGATACCTGTTGGTGTATTCTAATTGTTTATTTCTACTTTTATGCTATTCATCTATCTGTTGGGTTGTTACAGATATTTTGCGGGCAGTTAGATACCTGTTGGCGTATTCTAACTGTATATTTCTTGATTGATTTTAGTGGTATTTATTTATCTGTTTGCTTGTTGCAGAATCTTGGGGCAGTTAGATACATGTTGGCGTACTCTAACTGTGCACAGTTTTGAAGTTGAAGTTTTGCTTATGTTCATCCACAGATTACGTATAAAATTTTGGCTTTTAGAATATTAAGTAAGCGTTTACAAGATTTGCTGGCAATCTCTGATTTAGAGTAATGGTACTATCATTACATTTGATCTATCCACAATTCTTTTTTATATATGCAGTGTAGTGACTTGCATTGGTTGTGGCTCCTGCATGGTAGATTATACCTATTGTTGTGAAGGTTTTCTTACCAAGTGATACTTGACCATGTGTGAATCCAGTCAGTTTACAGTTGTTTTTGGTACCATCTGCATTGTAACGTAAAAGCATTACTATTATGTATTTACTATGTGTCTGTATTTGTAAGGTGGAGCGATTATCTGAATTGCAGGTATTACATAATCTGCCATGGTTTGCATTTTGTACAAGTTGCTGAAATGTAAGAAATGGAATGTATTCACAGTTAGGTATGGATATATACACAAAGCGTTCATTAGGGACTTGTTCCTGTGCCACATGATTGCAATAAGTGCATGTATGTTTCCACATGTATGAAATCTGAAAGATTTCATTTATAGGTATGTTTTTGTTTTCCAGTACTTGTAGTAAGTACTTTAGACATTCTTGTGGATCTTCTTGTGAGTTTATAGTGAATTTGACAATTCCAGCACAGTAGTCCAATTTTTTTTTCTTATTCCATGAACACTGTAAGTGTGGTCAGGATTGTTGGTTGCATTTCTATTAAGGACTAACATTTGCAAACCCAATTGGTCTGTACTGTGTAAGTAAATGTTCTCGATAATTGGTGGCAATTGGAATAGAATATTTATTGCCACATTTGCGTAGCAATTTACAGCAGTTATATTTGAAAATTTGAATGGACCTGACAGTTCTGTGTCAAAGTCATTTGTTCGGAGTGTGTGTTGCTTCTTTGAAGAAGTAGTTGAGTTACTTTGACCAGTAGATTCTTCTTTGGTTGTGCTACTTGATGAAGTATTAGTTTCTTTTTTTTTCTTTGGAGGAATTGTAGAGATATCCTGTATCGTTTCAGTTTGAAGTAGTTTTCTTTTACAACGTTTTGCTTTTTGTGGAACAGGATAGGTTTTTAGATGGGGTGTAGAGTGAAAGCAGCCTATTGTATTCTAGAATGCAAGGACAATCTGCATTTACTTGCATCAAAGTTCATTAGAAATAGCCCGTCAAGTGTATATAAGCGTGATAGTGCTACATAGCTCATGCCTTCTTTAAAGACTGCTACCAATTTCTATTAATGCTTTATCTAGGGTAAGACCTTGTGATTTGTGAATGGTAAATGCGTATGCTAGAGTTAGTGAAAATTGTTCTCTGCGTACATACATGCCTTTGAAAAGAAGGAAGCGGGCTGTTGAGCGTCCTATCCTTTTAACTTCTGATAGTTTGTCAAAGAGCATATTGAAAAATGTAATGTTGTTGTCACGTGGGTATGTTTGAAAGCCAACAACTGTACCAAGTGCTCCATTAACTAGTCTTTGCTCCATGTCAAGGTTACGTTTAAGCATTACTCTACAGTTTAAAGATAATTTTCATATTTTCTCCACACCAGCTGTGTTGACGATAGAGTTTTCTAGGGTATTTAGTCTTGGTGTGGCTTGTTGACACATGGGTAGTGTCATACCATGTATGTCCAGTTTATATGTGGAGCAAATTTCAATTGTTGGTTGCATTTCTTTTTTCAACATTGTTTCATTGAATTTTGAACAGCTTGCAAGAGTTGGCATCAAGGACATACAATTGACATTTTTGTGTGCTAATTGTTCCATGACATCAGTAGCACATGAGTTATGGCCATAGAGTGCATGGATGTGCCTGGTTTTTAATATTGCTTGTGCTTCTTGAGATAGTACACCAACTTTAATACTTTTCAAAATGTTGGCGTATGTAAGGTCTGCAGACTGGCACATGTTTTCTGTTAATTCTCTGTATTGGAAATGTTGCCAAAGGTTGACATTTCCTATGCTGCCAAGAGTTTTATGGCACAATTTGTGTCCTAAGGTTTTAAAAATAGGTTCAGCTTTCACTGGTGTCAATTGAAGAAGATCTCCGAAAACAATAATGTGTTTTCCACCAAAGAGCTGTTTGTAGTCTGTTTTGAGGACATCTTGTAATCTGAGGTGAATCAAAGACAACATTAGGTTGGAGACCATGCTGACCTCATCTATTAGCAGCATTTTCATTTGTTTGAAAACTCTGCGTAGTTCCATTGCAGCTTCTGTGGAAAGTTTGTAATAGTCTAATTTGTTTTGGTATTCTACTGGAAGCAGTAGTAATCAGTGTAAAGTGACACCGCCTGTGTTGTAGGCAGCTAAACCTGTGGGGGCAGTTACAACAGCATGACAGTTTGTTGTTTGTCAATTGTTGAAGGAACTTGCTGATGATTTTGATTAAGAATGTTTTGCCTGAACCAGCTTCACCACTCAAATATAGCAGTATAGGTTTGTAGTCTTGGCAGGTACAGTTTTTATTTTCATGTTCCATACCATGTTCAATTTGTTTTGTTATTTCTTGGAAAATGCTATGCTGCTCATTGTTCAGTTGGGATTTCAGTACAGCGAAGTCTTCTGTATCTTGTTCATACTGATACATGGTGTTTTCTACTTCTATCATGGCTTATTCTACCTCATTTGCTATTAGTGGCTGTCCAAGTGGTTCTTGACTTCCTGTTACAGAAGGTTGACTACTGTCGGGAGTGTCCATTGTAGTTGGGCCTGGAGTTCCTCTTCGTGTTGCTGTTCATTGTGCAACATTGTTTGGTACTAGGTAAAGTTTCTGTCTGTTATAATGCTTTCATTTGCTTTTAAAGTGTCTTCATAGGAGTCATATGTATACAGTAACTCTTCTTCTTTTCTCCATGGTTTAAATGGTTGTAGCAGTGTCATGTAATACAGTTATTTATGTTGAGGAGTTTTTAATGACAATTTGATATGATTAATTAATCTGCGTTTGGTAAGTTTCACTAAGCTGCCTTCACAATTTACCACTCTGCATCTACCTCTCTTTTCATCTGGTTTAACATTATTTTTGTATGTGAAGTTTTGGGCTACGTGGTAGAGACACATGGTTTCCAAAGTGGTACTCCTGTTTGGGTAGTATGTGTCTAGTAAATTGTTTTTCAAAATGTCTTGGCTGTTGGCATCATTTTTGGCTATTGTTTCTATGTACTCATATGATTTGAGAACTCTTTTTCTAGATTTAGGAGGACCAAGACTTAGCCATACTATATTGTTAGATTTTCCATGCAAGGCAGTAACGGTTAAACAGTCTGCAGCTTCATAGCAGCCACATTCTCTATGAGAGAGCATTTTTATGCCTAAGCTGTACAATTTCTGTGATAGTGTTTTGTCAGATGATATGTCATCCCAGAGGTCCTGAAGCTCTGTTTTCTCTGCTTTGGTTAATTAGGCTGTGACATATCGTGCAACTGCAGTGGATTTGTCTGCAATGTACTTCACATCTATGTTTGCATTCCATAGGAGGGAAATAATTACATTGTAATCATTGATGTATTTTGATTCTTCTTTTCCTTTTATGGAATATGTGTTCTTAGGTGATTTACCTTTGACACTATGGGCCTTATCGCGAGTTGGGCGGTAGGGCTGGTGCTATTAGCACTGGGGCTATTAGCACTACCGCCAACCCCCCGGTGCTAATAGTGCCGGATCACGGGTTTGGCGGTGCGGTTGGTTCCCATTCCCCATTGGGCTCATTCAGGAATTCCTCATTCCCCATTAGGCCCAATGGGGAATTTTCACGCTATTGCTGCCGGTGGAATTCCCACCGGCGGTAATAGCAATGAAAATCGGCACATCGTCAGCAGATTTCCTCCCAGCTCAGAGCTGGGGGAAATCAGTCAAGGCCATGATTTGACGGACCCTTAAATGCAGAGGTAATAGCGCTACCGCTGCATTTAAGGGTTACCACCAAACTTGTGATGAGGCCCATCTGACAGAAGATACTAAGGGGCCGATTCATGGAACAAATGTGCGCGGAAATCTTTGCGCAAGCTGGCGCAAGCATGAAAAAACAGGCACAGGCGCACGCGTGCGATTCATGGAAGTCCCTGCATGTGTTTCCCTCGGGATGTGCGCCAAACCCGTGCATGGCGCACAAGGGCGCACACATCATTGCAACATCCTGAATGCTGTGTGCGACACACACAGGGAAAGCGCACAACGTCGGTGCACACACCAAAAATGGGGCGGGACACGGGGCATAACACGCGGAATGGGGAACAACGCGTGAAAATGAAGGCGTAACTGGTGAAGTACTGCAGGGAAATACACAGAACGCAAACACGCACACGAACAACACGTATTCATGAAATCGAATACGGGAAACCCGCGCACGCTAAAAGACACGCATAGGCGTCAACACGTCCACCATCCGAAGGCAGTTAGAAGCGCGCAAACTACAAACACGTATATCCAGCTACGATGAATGCCCCATTTGTCGCTCTACTGATCGTGGGACACTGCAGGACGAGGAGAATAGCCAGGGCCCACATTTTTTTCCCTGGACTAGCCTTTTTGGGATGCCTGACGACCATGTCTATGACAGGTATATGTTTCTACCCCATATCATCATAGACCTGGTCAGGGAGTGGGAAGATGACCTTACATTCCCCACTCTGTGCTTCCAAGCATTGAGCCCTTGGAGAAGGTGCTCAATGTCCTGCATTTTTTGGCCACTGGGTCATTTCAGCGGACAACTGCCATAGTGGGGGGTCTCACAGGCCACGCAGTCATGCTGCCTACACCAGGTGTTGGCAATCATCACTGCATGCCCCTCAGTCCGCAGGCAGGCACATATACATGCCCAGAACACCTGCAGAAAGGCAGGCTGTGGTCCAGGACTTTACAGGGTGGCACACTTCCCCAAAGTGCTTGGTGCCATAGATTGCACCCATGTGGCCCTACGTCCACCTAGGGCCACTGAGCACATCTATCGAAACCGCAAGCACTGGCATTCCATCAACGTGCAGGTCGTATGCGATGCAAAGGGAATCATCACCTCTGTCTATGCAAACTACCCTGGCTCTACCCATGACAGTTTCATGTACAGAATGTCCGCCCTGAGCTGGGCCCTGGAAGCTGGCCAGCATGGCGACACATGGCTCCTAGGTGAGTACAAATGCCTGTGCACATGCATGCATGTCACACACAGACAAATACACAAACCCCAATAATCACAACCATTATCACTTCCCCAGGGGACAGTGCCTACCCTCTGAGCAACCACATGATGACGCCAGTCCGGAACCCCACCAAACCACCCCAGGTAAGATACAATGCTGCCCATATTGCAACCAGGGGCATAGTGGAGCACACATTCGGAGTGCTCAAGTCACACTTCTGCTCCCTTGACCGCTCTGGCGGCCAGCTACTATATGCACCCCCAGTAGTGTGCAGGATCATTGTGGCAGCATGTGTCCTGTAAGAGGATTCAATTCAACACTACAGCTAAGTCAATGCCTAGTCTGGGATACTGAATGGAAACCCTTATTGATATATCTTTGTGTCCAGTTCATGAGTTCTGGATGACTACCCCTATATAACACCCCTCTCTTGGAATCCCCCTGACCCCACTGAGCCAAGAAGTAGTTCTGTTTTGCAAGTTTAAAAGGTTTATTTGAGAATTTAAACAATATATATCACACTTGATAATAAATTAAAAATTGAATATCACACTTAATCTGAGCAGTAATCAATAATGGATAGTCTGGCACTAGCACACTTCTTTATAATCAATGATGAGTGGGTATAGGATGGATAAGATAGCAACAATACTTTTATGGTTTCAAATAGATGCAATGTGGAATGAAAATGCAGTACAGAAAATAACTTGATAGGATTTCAGCAAAAGACAATGTAATCACTTTCTTGGACAATTCACCCCCCCTTTATGCAATGTAAGGAGATGAAGATGAGAGCACACAGTTCTTAGGAATGCAATCAAATAGAATTCAGTTCAATTCCCCCCCAGCAGCTTATACAACAGATAGGAGTTTTGAAACACAGGCAAAATGCTTTGAATATGGTGACAATGCAGTGAGAAATATGCTGAAAATGCTTTTAATTCCCTTTAGGAGGTTCAGGGTGAGTGAGAGATACTAGGGATGAGTGCAGGCTCACTTTAGCAATGATTCAGAGATGGTGATTAAGAGGCAAACAGATTTTTAGCAAGGAAATAAATGACTGCTGATGGTTACACGTGGCTGGATTTTTAACCAAATCGCAAATCACGGTAAAATTGATTGCGGAAAAAGTATAAGGAGTAGGAAGGTAAGATTCTAAGCTTTCAGAGGAAAGTTAAACCAAGTTCCTAGCCCAAATGGTTCCAGAGATACGGACGATTAAATAAAGGTAGTTTTTCGGATTTAAAGTAACTCAAATTGACAGGTGACAGCTTTTAAAAATGACAGGTGACAGCTATGCGGCTGCAGAATTGAAAAGTGACAGTTAGGAGGCAGTTCTACTTAGATTAAATAGATTGAATTATATCACTGGAAACTAAGAGATTTGGTTTCACACCGTCCTAGCTGTACTCACAATGTATTTGGAAGGTTTAGGTCTCACGGATCGGGTCAAGATGGCTTCGGTTCTGGTTTCGCCCCGGACGGTCTCTGCGCACAGCGTCTGGTCTCTGCTCTGCTGGTCTGGTCTGACACTGCTCCTGGCCCGGCTCCTGGATCTCTGGGTACAGCGTCTGTGCACAGCTCCTGGATCTTTCTGCACAGCTTTCTCTGGACACAGCGCTGATCTGCACGGCTCCTGGATGCTGCTACCGCTGTTAGGTTTGCTGGATGCTGAGGCCTGCTGAGAAACTTTTTCTCAGTTTGTGGGTTTAGGCCCTTGCTTTGAGTTCTGAATCAAGTTCTTTGGAGTTTTAAAGTCTAAGTGTTGGATCTGGTATCTTCTGGATGTTGTGTGGTCCGGCAGAGCGCGTTGCAGCAACTGGATTTGAATCTCTCTACCTGTCCCAGCAGTCTCTTTTTATGTGTTTTGAAATGGGTGTGTGCCTGGGCCTAGCTAATCCTGCCCCTCTCTACTTGTCATTGGCCCAATTCTACCCTCTCCCATGATTGGGGGAAGGAAATGTGAGTCAGAGTGATGCTGTAGGTTTTATGGGTCAGAGGATCCTCCCCTGGTCAGTTTTCCCACAAATCTATATTTGATTCAAATACATATTGCACAGATACACAGTTGTTTAAAATTACATGCACCCATCACATATCACATGAGGTATACTCTGTTCAAACTCTGCTCTTCCTGGGGGCTTGCATTCAGAAATGGCAACATTTTGCACTTTTTAACTGGTTTTGCAATATCGGACATTTACCCAAATTTACACACATGTGCGCAAGGAGTGTGGACATTAATTGATGAAGTGTCAGATTTTTAACATGCAGACATTTGGAGTGACAACCTCTTTTCCGCTAGCAACCCCCCAGATCATACCACCAGGTCCTAAAACCTCTTAAAATGTGGGCAGAAAAATCACAAGAATTATGGTATCATTTAGATCATTTTGACAAGTCCGCACCATGAGTTATACATCTTTCTTAAAATCATATTCTGGCCAACAGGGGTGTGTCTTCCCAGGTCACATGGTGGAGAACCAGTCTATCCACTTTCTTTAAGCTCAGCCTGTCCTCAGAGGGGCTGCCCCTCCCCGTTTCTGCCAAGAGGAAGCCACTTTACGACCTCCCCTATAAACCATCTGCCTGAGTCAAGGAAGGGCTTTGTTCAAAAGGAAGCCATTTACGACCACCCTAATAAACCATCTGCCTGGGCCCAGGACAGGCCTTTGTTCAACTCCCTGTAGCTGCTCCACCCCTAATCTAATCGGAGAGGTGACAACTCCTTTTGGCAAGGGGAAGAGTGGCTGAGCAGGTTTTAACTCCTGTGGGGGTAGATGTCAGGCAGAATTCAGTTTCATTAAGCCAGGTTTCAGCTAAATGTCACTTTTTGTCCCCCAGTTTAAGTCTATTACGATTTTTACATACACATTAAATAATTACTTCCTTCAAGTCATTTCAGAGTATAGTTTTACATTGTATCCACCTCTTAGAAAGTTTCTCCTTGGTCTGGTTTTGTTTCATTCGTTCAGTTTTACACAAAAGTCTGGTGGTTTTAAAACGCCGGCTTTCTGATAGTGGTGAGTACTGGTAATGCAACCATTTTTACGGATTTAAGAAAATGAATTCCCCACAGTTCTAGGTTGCTTTTGGCAATCAGCATTGCCATTCCCAATGGTTTCAGGCTACTGTGTGGGTAGCCCGATGGTGGTTTTAGCAGTGCCCTCCTGTGCTCACAACCTAGGCAAAAATGGGTGGCAGCCTATTCTTCATGCATTTCCCTGTGCATTTTCTGGGAAGTTCTGGCCATCATGATGTTTTCCATGCCAGTACTGCACAGTTTTCCTATTCTGGCGTACATGTGGGCTTTTTGGCCATCTTGGATTTTCTAAGCCCACAGCACCAAATGTTGCAGCATGATAGCTCAAACATGGGTCAGGACACCCAACAAAGCCCCCCCACGCGACTGCACTTTGAATTTGAGTCGATGGGGAGTCGGGTGCACAGAATGTTTTGACCCACGCACTGGTATGTCCGCTTAATCTTCTTACAATTCTGTAAATGGCACAGTTCAGCATCTTTTCCTCCATCCGGTACTGATCGATCGGTTCTCCTCGCCGGTCCTGATGGGAATATTGGGCGGTACCCCGGGCCCCTTGGGTCTCTGCTCCCGGTCTCCGGATCATCTTCCTTGGCCAGTCTCCAGGTTTTCTTTCTCCTAGGACGACAAAGGAAAAGCGGCAATACCTATTCATGGACATTTCTCCCCCACCATTGATATAGTGGGGTGGCATATATATTTTAGAACTCAACAGATATGAACATGCACATTTTTTTAAATTAAGCGACAGGAACACATAAACTTGAGAAACACAGAATTTGATAGGCTATATGTAGGATATTTTAGGGTTGGAATTGAATTACTCTGGAGCGGTACCCTCTGGGATTACAGAGGACTCCTCCGGTTGCTGCAAAGTGTGATTGGGATGGCAACACTTTAACTGGTTTATGTGGACCCACTTGTCTTCCCCCTCTGCCAAACCGCCTTAGGGGATGCGGATCTTGTAGGCCACAGGGGAGATCTTGTCTATAATCTCAAAGGGTCCCTTCCATGTAGGCAAGAATTTTCACTGTTTTGCCTGGTTTCTTTGGAAGTTGTATAAATAGACCCGATCCCCCACCTGATATTCCTTCCTGGAAGTTTTCAGGTCATAGTGGGTCTTCATACTCTCGGCTGATCTTTCTATATTCCGCTGAGCATAGGCAAAAGCATGTTGAAGGTGTTTCCTTAAATTCTCCACATACTCATGAGTTGTGGAGGCATTTATCAACGTTTGCTCTTGGGTTCTGTAGAGCAAATGGTGGGGAAGCACCATCTTGCGTCCAGTCATCAACTCAAATGGTGACATTTTGGTTGCAGATGAAGGGGTAGATCTGATGGCCATTAGGACCAGAGGGAATCGGATATCCCAACTTGGCCCAGAATCTGCCACAAACTTCTTTAATATGCTCACAATGGTTCGGTTATATCTCTCTACTGCCCCAGAAGAAGCTGGCCGGTAAGCTATATGTAACTTCCTTTTGACCCCCAGTATCTCCCACATCTTTGTCATCACTTCACTGGTGAAGTGGCTACCTCTGTCTGACTCAATCCTTTGAGGTAGACCAAAACGGGAAAAGATGTGGTTAATCATCAAGGCAGCTGCCGTTTCTGCCTTGCAGTTTGGGGCTGGGAGACATTCCACCCACTTGGTAAACAAGCATGTAACGGTCAACATGTACTTGTTTCCTCTAGACAAGCGAATCACAGGGCCTACAAAATCGATTTGCAAATCTGACCATGGCTGTCATTCCCCTCTTTTGGAGAGGTGCCCGGTGTGTGAGAGATGATGGCTGAAATTGTGCACACACAAGACACCCCTTCAAGTATTGGTCGAGGTCCTGCCCCATGTGTGGCCAGTATGCAACCTCTCTTAAGATTTCCAGTGTTGTGTGAAACCCCCTATGACCGGCGGTGGCCGCATCATGGGCGTGACTTAACATCATGCTTCGGAATGAGGTAGGAACCACCCACTGATCGTGGCCAGCTTTGGATTTCCTTACCAGCAAACCGTCTTGGATTCGTAACATTTTTGGACATTTCATCAACACTCTTAGGTCCTCTTTCCCAATGTAATCGGTATCCGTCAGGGGAAAGTTCTCAGGGTCCTCAAGGTGTTGGTAAAACTTACCAATAATTGGATCCCCCTTCTGAGCTGTAATTAAATCAGCATCAGGGGTCTCCTTACTCCATTGGGCAGTTGAAAGATCATTGTGAGCATTTGTCTGGGACCTAGTGATAGCAGTGACCTGGATTTCCCCCAACAGGGACTCTATTTCGATTAGATCCCCTTGGATGGCCCCGGTTTTGGCCAGCTGATCAGCTAAGTCATTTCCAGTTTTGTCTGGTCCCTCTACTTTGGAAGGACCCTTGATCTTTTTCCAGTAGATGGTCATCCCATTCGATGTGACCAGATCATCAATGTTTTGGATTAACTTCCCATGTTTCAAGGGTTTGTTATTAGCACATAACATGCCTCTGGTTTTCCAATTAACCAGGTGCTCCACGAACCCGTTCCGTACATAATCCGAATCGGTGATTATGACCAGTTCGTGGAGTTGATGTTGGACAGCAGTGAGGATGGCCTGATGCACAGCCATCAATTCTGCCACCTGACTACTTCGGGGACCAATTTTGTATCCAGCGGAGGGTTCTGGGGACTCATTCACCCATGCATTCCCTACGCCGGCTACCAGTTCTTTCTCCCCGTTGTTGTCAACATGGTAAGAGCATCCATCCACATAGACAGTGGGCATTCCCTCAAACTTGTCCTCTTCAAAGACTTTGCGTGGGGAATTAAGGTATGCCTCCGTGTTGTCCTTGATTTTTAGACTTTCGTCCTTGAGACAGTTTTCTCTGGCACAATCATGCAAGTCAGCCAGACCTTGCGCGAGGGGACTCTTCTTGTTTTGGCCATATCTGACCTCCACAGGAAAGCCTTGCATTGACAGAATCCAGGAAGTAATTCGGGAATTACTCACATTTCTGGCCCGGATTCTGTCACTTTGGAGATATTGCAGAGGCTGGTGTGGAGTCTCCACTATGATGTGTTCCCCCTGGATAAACGGGCGGTAATTCTTCAATGCCCACACCGTTGCCAGGAGTGCCTTCTCACAATCATTTAATTTTTCCTCCACAGAGGATAAAGTTTTGCTCGCATAGGAGATTACTTTATTGACCGTGTCATGCTTTTGGTATAATACTGCCGTTAAGCACGTATTAGAGAACCCTGTCTCCAGGAAGAACTCCTTGTTTCTGACAGGGTAAGCTAGGCAAGGCGCGTGTGAGAGGCTTCTTTTGAGTTGTCTTACCGCCTCGGCTTGTTCTGGACCCCATTCCCACTTGACCCGCCCCTTCAGGAGATGAATCAGGGGTCTGGTGATCTCTGCATAGCCCTCAATTAACTTTCTGCTGTAATTAGTCAGTCCAAGGAGGCTCCTTAGTTCCCGCAGAGTTGTGGGGTATTTCAGTTTCTGAAGTGCTTCCACTTTCTTTTCCTGGGGACAGAGACCCTGAGGAGTAATCTCATGCCCCAAGAAATTAACACGGGTGCTACACCACTGTGCTTTCTGAAAGGAAAGTTTTGCTCCGGCGGCCCTCAACTGGGTCAGAACATAACGAATCTCCGCTACGTGTTCCTCCACAGATGAACTTTTGATGAGGACATCATCTACATAAGTCAGGTTACCCCTTGCACCCAGGTTGGGCATGGCCTTATGTAGGAAAATGTTGAATTCATTGCCGGAGTTGAGGTATCCGAAGGGAGTCCGGGTCCATGTGTACTGCTGGCCCCCAAAGGTAAAAGCCAGTTTGTATTGGTCCTCCCTACTGACAGGCACGGTCCAGTATCCATTGGTCAGGTCTATTGCTGTGAATACCTGTGACCCCTGAATCTGGGCCAGCCCTTGGTCAATGTAGGGCAGAGGCCATCGGGAAGTATGGACCCATTTGTTGAGCTCCCTAAGGTCGGCGCAGAGTCTCCACTGGCCGTTTGGCTTCAATATTCCCAGCACTGGATTATTGAAAGTGCTGTGGACTGGACGGATTATTCCCCGGGACTCAAGGTTCTTAATTATTTCAGTAAGGGACTCCATGGATGCAAGAGGCAAGTGATATTGCTTCACAAACACTGGAGTCATTCTAGGGTCCGTGAGAATTGTTGTGGTGTGGATGTCGGTGCGACCACAGTCATATGAGTCTACCGCAAAGAGATCTTGGAAATCCAAGAAAACTTGTTTCAACTTTTGCTTTTGCTTCTGTTCCAGAGTCACACAGGCATCAGCTAGGTTGACTCTCTCTTCCACCATCTGCCTGAAACCTGGAAAGACTTCTGGTTTGGCTATCTCAGCGGCCTCCTCCAGCTGGGTGGAGAAGTCCCTGGTCAGAGTGCTGATTTGGACTGGAGGCTTCAAGTGGGAAAGGCAGCCCTCATGGACCTGGAAAATCACCTCATCCCTTCTGAAGTCACAAGTCACATCTTCCTTACCATAAGGGTAAGAAGTGTACACCAGGAAGTTCCCCCCATGCCGGGTGAAAATCCTCTCTGGTGTTGTATTGTCATCACTGTCACTGTCAAAGCAGTCCTTGGGGATTGGTCCTAACAGTTAATTTCCTAAATCGATGGAAAAAATTTCGGTCATCAACCGCCATTCCAATAATGGTGCCTGCGGCTAGAGTAATACTCTTTAAGTCGCTGTTGTTATCCACCTCTATTGGAATGGTGTCATGTTCTATGTTGACTAATGGTGTTGGATTTACCCCTAACCCTTGCTGTTGGAGAGAAGCATTTAGATGTATATAAGCATCAGGGTTTTGCAATTTTTGTCCTCTTTTTTTTTTTTTTAAACTTTTATTTATTCATTCAGCTTGGTAACACAGATACAGGTGAGCATCAATAGAGCCTTCAGAGGCAAAACAGAGCAATCGGCACATTTCATATAATACATGCAAACGGGGTACATAGAGAAAAGGGTATCAACATATGCACCCGGGGGGCCCATGGAAGGTCAGTATGGGGGTATTTGAGAGACAGCTCAGGGACCACCCAAGGCTGGATTAGGAGAGGGAGCTGGGGATGCGGGATCTGAGTCGGTGTCAATGGAGGACATGAATGAGCGGAACTTCTGCCATATATCCCTAGGCCTGGAGCAGGCAGGTTGTTGAGCCGCCCATGATTCTTCGGTGTCGGAGGCCCACGTAACCGCTCTGAGCCATTGCGCGTGAGTAGGGGGAATAGGCCGTAGCCAGCAAAGTAGAATTGAACGCACCGCTAGTAGCATGCAGAGGCCAGCCAGTTTCCTGGAGTCGCGGTGGAGTTCAGGGAAATCGTGGAATAGGCATTTCGTTGGGGATGGCAGAAAGGGGGATTCGAGGATAGTCGATGTGGTGGAGCAGACCGAGGTCCAGAATTGGATGAGACGAGGGCATGATCAGATCATGTGGATATAATCGGCATCCTCATGGGCGCATCTAGGGCATCTAGGGGAGGCGTCGCTAGAGATGCGGTGTAACCTGGTCGGGGTGTAGTGGTACCTATGGAGCACCTTAAATTGGATCAGTTTGAACCGGGAGTTGAAGGACACCCCGTGGATCCGAGCACACATGTGGGACCAACGCTCATCGGTTATCTCGAGACCGAGGTCTGATTCCCAGGAGCGCCGTAGTTTGGAGAATGTAGGGGGTGCCCTGGTTTGGAGTAAGGTGTATAGTCTGGAGATTTTGCCCCTCATTGGGTCAGGTGAGGATAATTCGGTGATTGCAGGTTCATCAGGTGGCAGAGTTGGGAAACATGTGTACTTGTGCTTGAGTACTCTACGTAGAGATGAATACTGAAGCCAGACGGAGGGTTTCCGTCTAAGGGGAGCCGGGAGGTCAGGCCATTCTACAAAATTACCCTGTTCGAATATATCGCGCAGTAATTCATAACCCGCCTCAGCCCAAGTTCGAACCACGGAGGGAGGGACCCGCGGGACTCCAGGGAGGAAATTCCAAATTGGGAAGTTACCGTGAAAGGGTTGGGTGATGCCCAGTAGTTGCCAAGATTTGGTCAAGGCCAAGGATGTGCATGTCGCTGGGTCCAGTGAATCTGATACCTCGGGCAATGGCACGAACACGAGAGATCGGATGTCTCGATCGCTGACTGACAGCTTTTCTAGTCTAACGTGGGGAGGGGGGTCTGGTATGTTGAACCAGTGTGCGGTATGTTGGAGTTGAGCCGCCAGCCAGTACTTGAGGAAGTCTGGCGCCCCAAAGCCACCAGCCTCCATTGGGGCAGAGAGGGTCTTGAGCTTAAGGCGAACCGCACCGGAGTGCCAGAGGAAAGAGTTGAAAGTGCGTGTCAATGTCTGAAAGAATCCGGCACCAGGCCATAGCGGGATATTGGCAAATCTGTACAGGAGTTGGGGAAGTACCACCATCTTCAGTATCCCTATCCTGCCGGCCAATGAGATTGGAAGTTTGTTCCATCCCTGTATTTTTATCATAAGGTTTGTGAGGTATGAATGGAAATTATCTTCCAAGACCCGTTCAGTATGACGTGACACCTCTACGCCCAGGTAAGTGAATCTAGATTGGGCCCAAGTGAATCCCATGGTATCGGGAGGGGGGAGTGTGCTGGGTGTGAGAGGAAAAAGGGTTGATTTAGAGCAGTTCACCGTGAGACCTGAGATCCGGCCAAAGAGAGCAATGTCGACGAGTATTGGGGTTAAATTAGTTTCGGGGGAGCGGATGTAGAGAAGGGCATCGTCAGCATATAACGAGACTATATCTGAGGAACCGGCGGTACGTAGACCCCTATGCCCATGGTTCTGGCGAAGCATGTCTGCAAACGGCTCCATTGCCACGGCGAAGATTAAGGGCGAGAAGGGGCAGCCTTGTCTGGTGCCCCGAGCTATTTGGAATAGAGGGGAGCAGCGGTCCTCAGTCCGAACCCTGGCGACAGGGTTGGAGTAAAGTAGTCTGACCCAGGACACGAAGGTGGGGCCAAATTTACATTTATCTAGTACCCGCCAGAGGTAGTTCCACGAGACTGAATCGAAAGCTTTTTGCATGTCTAAGGTCGCGGCCACCGCGTGTGTACCCGGGTTCACCCTACTTATGATATTAAAGAGGCGTCTCAGATTTAAGGAGGTGGAGCGGCCCGGGATGAACCCAGCTTGATCAGGGTGGATGATATGTGGCATGTAGGGAACCAGACGTAAAGCGAGTGATTTGGCGAAAATCTTAACGTCGCAGTTGATCAGTGAAAGCGGGCGGTAAGAGCCGCATTGAGTGGGGGATTTGTTAGGTTTTAGTAGGACTGTTATGGTGGCTTCGCGGAGTGAAGGGGGAAACTGGCCCGCCTCCACCGACTCTTCCCAAAGAGACACCAGGTGGGGGAGCAGGAGTGATTTGAAATGTTTATAAAACTCAACAGGAATACCATCTGAGCCTGGGGTCTTACCCGAGGATAGAGAGTCTATAGCATTCGAGAACTCCTCAGGGGTAAATGGATTCTCGAGGGATCCGATGGTGTCGGGAGAAAGGACCGAGAGCGGGAGCCCATCAAGATAAGCATCGATCTCTGAATCGGTGGCGTTGTCAGAGTGTGCATATAAGGATTGGTAAAAGGAAAGGAATTCCGCATTGACATCCCCGGGGGAGGTGGCCATGGATCCATCGGGCCTTTGAATTCCGGGAATGGGTGGGGAACCAAACTCATGGCGGAGGAGTCTAGCTAGGAGACGGCCAGGGCGTTCGCCCTCACCATACCTCCTCGCCCGCCCAGGATTATCAAGAAACCTCAGCTCGCGGTCCGCGAGGGCGCGGAAGGTGTCCAATTCAGTGCCAATTAGCGCGAGGGTTACAGAGGTAGGGTCAAGGGAATACTGAGCTTCCAGTGAAGATAATGTGGCCTCGCTCTCGGCGATTCCCCTACGAATGGTTTTGAGGATACCACTTTCCTTGGAGAGGGCAATGCCTCTGATGTAGACCTTAAAGGACTCCCAAAGGGTGGCCTGTGAGGACACGGAGTTGGCATTGATCTCGAAGAACTCCTCGATCGCCGACTCCAACTCAGAGCTAAATACCGGATCGAGTAGGGAATGCGGTTTCATTTTCCAGCATCTGGATCGACCCCCATCCGGGCCCCAGCATAGTGTAACAGTCACGGGGGAGTGATCAGATAGGGTCCTGGGGAGTATCGCCATGCCGGATACACTCCTTATTAGTCCATCGGACACCAACCATCTATCAATCCGAGAAAAGGAATCGTGAACCGAGGAATAGAAGGAATAAGAGCGGGAATCAGGGTAGAGAAGCCTCCATGCGTCAAATAGGGACAACCGGGGAAGAGAGGAGAGTGTAGTGTAAGCTGCCCTGGAGAGCTGACGGGGTCTGGAGCCAGATCTGTCCAGATCCACGTCGAATATTGTATTGAAATCCCCTCCCCAGAGAATCGGCACCAGAGGGAAGCCATCTAAGAGAGTTATAAGATCCGAGTAGAATCCGGGATCATCAATGTTGGGGCCGTATATATTCAACAGGACTACTTCCTTATTCTGTAGGGTACCATGGAGTAGAACGTATCTGCCCAGGGGGTCTATAATCGTAGCGATAGGGTTGTATCTAAGGTTTCTGTGAATAAGGGTCATAACTCCACGGCTCTGGGTAGAATAGGTGGTGTAGTACCTTTGGGGACCCCAAGATTTAGCAAATTTTTCGCAGTATTCTGCGCATGCATGTGTCTCCTGAAGGAAGAGGATTTTAGTCCCGTGTCGTTCGGCCTGGAGTTGTAGTAGCCTCATTTTCTTATAATTGCCCAGACCCCGAATGTTCCAGCTCATAAGTGTCAGGGTTTCCTCACTCGACCCCCCGGGTGTAGCCATGGAGAAATACGGGTGGGTGGAAATGTGCTCCCCAATGATGGTGCCCACAGTGGACCAGTCCAAAACGCCGACGGGACCACGATGTTGCGAGCTCTGCCCTTTCTGCGAATACCAAGCTGTTTTTAACATTTAACCCCGGTCCCCCCTCCCCCTCCCACATCCCTCCCCCAAACGAAGGGATGAACATCCCATACCCAAACAACCAGAACAAACATGATGGCATCAACGCCTGGGGGGCCTGTGTGTTGGCCTGGCGGCGATGCTCCGAACATGAGGCAATTTTAGGATAAACATAAAGCCCACAAGTATTACCCGCTCCCATCCATGGGCGGGCTTCATGGGTGACGGTGGGGGAATGGACAGCATGTGGTGAACCAAGAGAACAGGAGTGAAAGTGTACATGTATCCGATCAACTGGACCGGGAAGCATATTAGCACAACTACGAGAGCTGCAAGGGAATCCCAAGAAGGTGAGCAAGGGGAGAAGAAGCATTTGACGGGCGTCCAGGGCCCAACCAGGAGGGGGGTGGGGCGAACAAGAGATTGCCCAGGCACCCGGCCATGTTATGATAAGTCAGTGAAAACTGGGGGTAACAATCTCAGTGAACAACAACAGCAGTGATACCCACACTTTTGACAATAGTGAGAATGAGGCATTAAACAGGAAGCTTATCAAGTATTAGCGAAGTGACTAGAACGCAAACAAGGAATAAGGCCGGGGTAGGCGGTGTCCGTTCCACAGTTAGAGCGACCTGTGTCGAGCCAATACCAGTGACTAGCACGAAGATGTTTCAGCCGGGAAAGTGTTCATCGATAAACCTGGATGCCTCCTCGGGTAATGTGAAGAAGCAGACCCGATTTGAGTGTTCGATGCGCAGTTTAGCGGGGTATAACATGGCATATTTAACCTGGAGGTCGCGCAGCCTCTTCTTCACTGCCAGGAAAGTCTTTCGTTCACGTTGAACTGATACAGAGAAATCCGGGTATAAGTGGATCCTGGCTGCGCCCAGAAGAAGGTCCCCCTTGGCTCTTGCCGCCCTAAGGAGTGCATCGCGGTCGCGAAAGTTTAAGACCCTGGCTATGATCGGTCGTGGGGGTGCTCCAGGTCTGGGCCTCGCCGCAAGTGATCGATGGGCCCTCTCAATCGCGAACTGCGGGGAGAGTTTGGGGGAGTCAAGGAGTTGGAGTAGCATGCCCTCCACGTAATCCTCCATGGGTTCATGTATACTGTCCTCTGGTACGCCAATTATGCGGAGGTTGTTGCGCCTCGAACGGGATTCGAGGTCCTCATTCTTTTTCTCTACTTCCGTAATGCGGGTAGACAACGTGGAGACCTCTGCTCGGAGGGAACCCAGAGCATCCTCGGCGGTGCCTACTCGTGTCTCGATCTCGGCGACACGACTATCAGTCCTCTCCATGTGTGCTTTGATGGAGGAGATCGTGCCGTTCATGTCATCGAGTTTACTATGAATTGTGGTGAACCCCTCTCGGATAAACTCCATCATTTTCTGGGAATCGGACGGTTCCGACACCGGTGAGGGGGAAGGCTCCGGTGACGGCGCCTCAGCTCCGGGGGTCCCCGAGGGTTTCGTGAAGATATTGATCGAGGATTGTTTCTTGCCAGTTCGTGTCGACATGTCGCCGGTAGGGGGGACAACCAAGTTCAGCAGAGAGGGGGTAGGGCCACAAGGGGAGACACCGGGGTCGTCCAGGGAACGTGTGAGCGGGAGGCCCGGGCAGGGTGCCAGGGAGGCAGGTATATGGCGTCTCCGATTGGGGTCCCGCCGGAGCACGAGGGAGCCGGTGAACGCCGAGGGGGTCCGAGCGCCCCAGCGTAAGGTCCGTAGGGGTGGTCAGGGTTCGGGTGATAGTGACCAGCAGTGGAGGCAGAAGTGGCCAGGGTCGTAGACGTTGATCTGGTGTAGTAGACCACCACAATAGAAGGCAATGAGACGGGTGGTATACGGTGTAGATCACTGAAGGCAAGTGTAGTGGCCCCCAGTGGCCCCGGAGTTAGGTTCACCAGTCGGGAGGTTCGGCGGGTGAGTACAGGATATCTCCGTATAGACAGATAGACGTGCCGGCTACCCCATTAAGCAGGTCTGAAAAGGAGTTGGTGGCGAGGGGATAAGCCAATGGAGAGGAATGCCTCTATGAAACGCAGTGAAGCGGTCGGTGGAAGTAGGGCATCAAGGGCATCCAGGGCATCAAGGGAAGCTGGGGTCTCCGGAGCAATGGAACCAGGAATGTTAATAGTTGGTGGTCACAGTGCACACAGGTGCGGGAGGAGAAGCAGCCGAGGGTGATCCAGACCTCCAACCGTGGGCCAAGAGAAATGCTTATGGTGCAGTATATTGGGCCTGAGGAGGACTTGAGGTGCATCCACCACGTGCCAGGGGGCCCAGGAGACACCCGCGGCCCCAGTTGTATAAGAGTTGTAAAGGTGAGGGCCGGGGCTCGGGGCGACTCACCGCATGAAGGTGCAGAGGCTCAATTGTATGCAGCACGCCGCCCAGGACGGGGCAGCGGAGCGAAACGCTCTGGATTCCGGTGCGGGGGTCCCTTTGGTGTAGGGGACAAGGCCAGTGGCTCTCGTAGCAGGCGGGGAAGGGCGAGATCACAGAGCGAGCAGAGCGCCCCACACCCACAGTGGGCCGCGAGCCGCCCGTCTCCAGCGCGGCTCCTCGGACAGGAGCGGGGCCTGGGTATCACCCACTACCGTCGCGGGTTCGGCGGTATGCAGCACGCCGCCCCGGACGGGAGCAGCGGAGCGGAGCGCTCTGGAGGCCGGGTCGGGAGACTGCAGGAATCAGCGAACGGCGCCAGCCGCCCTCGCAGCAAGCGGGGGAGGGCGAGCGCGAGAGCGAGTGTAGCGCTCCTCCCCCTCAGCAGGCCACAAGCCGCGGTACTCCGATGCGATCCCACGGATCAAAGTGCGGGGCTAGGGAGGCACCCGCTCCCGCTCAGCCCGCGGCGGTTCGTATCTCCGCGGCAGGAGTGGCACCGAGGGCGGCAATTGGACAGCAGGTGCCTGGATTCCCCAGGAGCCCCTCTGGAGTATCGGATAAACGTGGCGTGGGGGCAAACAGGAGATTTCAGTTAGGAAGGTGCCTCACAGGACGGAGCCGAAGATCAGGTGGCCATCTTCACTGGGCGCAACAGCGCCCCCCCTTTTTGTCCTCTTTTAACTTTCACTTCCAGGGAGAATTGTCGGGTCCTTTCTGGGATGGTGACTTCCTCTTTAATCTGAATTTCAACTGCATAAGGTAGCAATTGAGCTGACCTAAATGCTTTTTCTGGATCATCAAAGCCCATGGGATTATCCGCTAATCGGGACCAAGCTTTGAAGTTTATTAGGTCCAAACTAATGGCAAAGCGATTGAGAATGTCACTGCCTAAGTAAAAGGCGGCAGTGGGGTCTCGCACGACCCAACAATTATGGACTATGCTCTTGTTGCCAATGGAGATTTTGAGCATACACCTGCTTGGCAGGAGCTGTTTGGAATTAGGTGCTTCCAGGTCCATTTCCCATTTGTCTATCAGTTTGAATGTGGGAATGGCTGGATCTTTTGGGAGTTGGCGGAACATGGCTTCACTGATGAAGCTCTTACCATTGTTCACGCACACTCGAGCGAGAACAGAGTCCTTCCCATCATTTAACTGAACAGGGATGAACAACTGCTCTCCAATTTGCTGAATATCGGCCAGGCTCTGAGCTGATTTCACATCTTTCTGGACTATAGGAGTGGGAGTTTCTGATTGTGGATTAGTAAAGAATTTCAGGGTGTGTCCTTCCAGTGTGGAATACCACCTTAAACTGGAAGGAAGGTTGATTTTCAGAAATAGAGAGGACCCCCCATCACCAGTCTGTTGTCCTACTGCTATTACTGTCACGTCTGGAATTTGGTTGTTCTGGAAGTGAAATTCTACTTGTTCAACCATGTGGCAGGTGCCATTTAAACTAACATGGTTGACACTCTGTTTTAATTTTATTGGTTGGCTAGTCTGGGTCCAGAGGACCTTGTTTACGCAATCTATTAGGGGTGACAACCTTCTCAGGAGGTCATTCCCTAGTAAACAAGGGGTGCCCTCTGGAGTCACTACTATGACCGGGTGTTTCACCTTGTGTCGCCCAATTTTAATGTCCAAGTCTGCAGTCCCCTCAACGGGAATTTCCTTCCCGTCAAAGTTCTGCAGTTGTCCAGGAGGTGAGAGGAATACGGTAATTCTCCCCCCTTCCGGCATTTAGTTCCTCAAAGGCCCTTTTGGACAGAAGGGTAGCTTGGGATCCAGTGTCCACCAGTGCCAAAATTGTACCCTGCCCCTGTACTTGTACCGGGGCATAGTATCTTCCCTCCTTCTCCTCAAGGGGGCACAGATAATGCACATTTTTGGACAACTGGTGGGCTAACCTTCTGGTTTTGGACATTGCTAGAGAAGAGATTTGGGCAGAATTCTGTGGAGAGTCTTGGGAATCTGAAAGAAAAAGTTGGCAACTGGAGATCAGAGCCATTGTGGGTTCCCCTGGTTCCGGTGCTGGGCCGCCCCCCCCCTTTTTGGAGGCAGTCACCAGGATGGGTTTGAACCAGGGGATTTTGGTATTGTGGGTTCTGGGATGAGATGATGGGCGGTGGTAGCTCAGTCTCCATATCTCCCCAGTCTGGATTGGAATCCCTTGGGACCCATTTTTCTTTGGGAGGAGGTCCCCCATCTCTGAAGGAGAAGATCCTATTCCCAGGATCTTCTGAGGATCCCTCTCCCTCAAATTGGAAGATCTGTACCTCCTCCACAAAGTGGGTCTGTTTGGGTCCTTTGTTTCTCCTACCCCCCCCCCCTCTGCTCCTTGGGAGGCAGGCTTTCAGGGGTAGAAGATTTTGTTTCCGGTTCCTGGTTTTCCAGAGGCTGTTTACAAGTTGGGAAGGAAGCTTCCTCCAAGGCTTTACACCCCCCCTTCCCCTTGTGCCTCCTCCCTGGGAACCGGTGTGTTATCGGGGTGCTGCCCCCGTCATTGTTCTGGAGCACCAGGTCCAGAGTTTGGGGCATTCGGCGGTGGCATGCTTATCTGAGGGTTCTGTTGAGCCCTCAGTATGTGACCCAGATCTCGTGCCATATTTTGGACCTGGCTCTCAAGTTGTGAAACCCGCTCAGGCGGATACGGGGCTCTATTTTCTCCCCTGGGCTGATCCCGGGAAGGGTAGCTATCCCTTCTCTGGTAGTACCCCTGGTTGGGAAGATTTTGGTACCCCTCCACCCTTGGCCTCCCCTCTCCCGGATTAGGTTGTCTGGGCTCAGGGAATTGGGGAAAGAAGGATGGATGATTTTGGGGCGGGAAATTGGGTGGATACCTGGGGAAAAAGTTCTGCCCAGGATTTGGAGAATTTCTGCCCTCCTGTGGGAAGTTGGGAGGGAAGTCCCCTGGGTTAGGTGCTTGGCTGGATCCCCTCCTTGGGCTGGAGGAGTCCACACATAACCCAGGATTGGTCGGTTTCCCTTATAGCGGGGATTTACATAGTCAGGGGAGCGGGGGAAACCGTTTGTGGGACTACCTCCTCGACTCCCTGTCTGTGACTGGCCCGAGGGCCTTCTGGGCTGTGAATTATTTGGTGCAGGCAGGTTTTTAGGCCCCCCCATCTCCAAATCTAAAACGGGGGCAACCTTTACCTCTGCCACCTTGGCAGCAGCAGGGGTTCTGTTGGTTTTGGGGTTTTTCGGCGCGTTATTTTTATTTTCGATAGGCTTCTGCACCTCATAGATCCGGGTAGCCTGTTCAATGACCCAGTCTAAAGATCTTTTCTCATGAAAATCTCTCACGAGCTGGGTCATTATATATTTAGGGAGAGCATGGAAAAATGTATTGACAAACTCTTTGCTGTCTGTGCGCACCCTTCTGGTGGTCTGCGCAAAAGCACGCTTTAATTCTTGCACAAACTCTTGTGGGGCCTGATCCTCCCCACATTGCAAATTGTAGGCTGCCTTGCGAGCCTCTTGAGGATTTCTGTGAACAGAAAAATGTTTCAAGATGGCCGCCTTATAGGTGAACCATCTTAAATGATTTTGGTCCTCCAGCCCCGCAAAGAAACTGGAGTATTCTGGGGAGAATGTCCATTTGACGTACTGGATGCAGCTACTGCTGTCCTTCAAATGGAAAGTCTCCATCATTTGCTCATAGAGCTCCAAGTGTTCCCAAACGGAATACTTGGCGTTCTAATGATAAGGCGTGATGACACTCCTTATTGCCTTTATTTGCTTCAATGGGTCCTTGAGCAAGGCCCTTTTTGCCTTATTGGCCTTTTTGGTTCGGGTAACCCTGGTCCATTCATCCTCTGACTCAGAGGCACTGCTCCCAGAGGTTCCTGTCTGATCTTCCAGGTTTTCCCAGATTCTGCGAGCCTGGGAATGGCTGGCAGAATGTGGGGACCTGGTCTCCTGTGTCCTGCGCCGTTCAGAGGAGTCTTCAGATTCCTCCTTTCTGCCAGGATTTGATGGGTACCCCCCCCACTGACCTAACTGGGCAGAGGTTTTCAGGATGCCCTTAATGGGCCTACTCTCCTGGGGTTCCCCACTAAATTGCACTGTGCTTGGGTGCCCATACCCGGATGCCCGCCCCTCCATTCCTGGGAGGTACTGGCCTATGAGCCCCATACTTCTGGTTGGATAGTAATCTGCCATCCCTGTGGCCCGGTGCTCATGTGCGTGAGGGGACATGGGGGTGGCAGAGTCCAGGGACTGAGAGATATGAAGGCCTCTGGTACTAGGGCTCCTGAGGTTATGCTCAGGAGTCTCCCTCTCCCAGCGAACCTGGTCTCTATCCGCCTCTGCTCCCTGTTGCAATGCAAGAGCCTGCGCTTTCAGTTCCTCAGTTAAGGCCTTACTAGACTCTATCAGTCTCTCCTGCATCGCTACCTGTTGTTGGAGCCTATCATTGTGCTGACAGAGAGCCTCATTTTCTCTCTGTGCCTCCTGATTGGTCCTGGAGTACTGGGCCAGTCTTTGCTGCAGGAGGGTTACCTCCTGAGTCCCTTCCCTACTGGCCTGCTCCTTTCTTGCCAGAGCCTCCTCCACCCTCCTGGTGTGCTCTAACAAGTTCTGGTGTTCTTTTTGGAGGTCACCCAGTCCCTGGAGGGCCAGGTGATTTTCTTCCATTTTCCTTTTTAAGTGGCAGACTTCCTGGCCTAAGGTGTCCCTTTCCTGACTAAGAGCCTGCATCTGTGCCGCCAGGTCGTCCCTTTGCCTTTGGAAGGCACCAGCTTTCTGGTGCTCCTGATCAAACTCTGCCTGGGTATCCAGGTCTTTCAGAATCAATGTATTGCTTTCCTCTTTCTCTCTGTCTAATCGAATTTGCAGGGTGGCTACCTGTTCTGTGCATGCCCTGTTGAAGTCCAGTTGTTGCTCCAGCTTTTTATGGCTCTGCAGAAGTGAGTCCAAACCTTCTTGGTACTCCTTCTGCAAGGCCAGAAATCTGGTATCCTGGTCAGCCTTCTCCTGTTGCAGTCTATCCATGTCCTCTTTTATTTTAATGATATACTGCCTACTATCATTTTCTGACTCCTGGCTCCTCTGCAGCCTCTGCTCAGAAGAGACCAGGTCAGATTGGGCCTTTTCTAACGCCAGCTGTTGCCTATTTGCCAGATCTTGGCCTTCAGCACATTTGTCCTGCATGGCTCCCATATATAGATACAAATATGCTGCTATCCTGGCAATCTTATTATGTTCATCTTTGGCTTTAGGGGCCATATATAGTTCACTCAGGGCCACATGTAGGGGACCCTGATCTCCCCATATATCTGACCCTGTTTCAGTGACCTGTTGTGCGATTGCCTGCAACCAGACCGTTTGGTCCTGATGAGTCCACTCACCTCTCACAAATAGCTTATGTAAGAGGTGCTCCCTCGCTATTTTTATGTCTACCAAGGTCGTCATTCTAGAGATTGATCTCTGTCCTGACTTACAGAAATTAGTATTTTATTTTTGCAAAACAGACCTTTTCCTTAGAGTGTCCCTTTGAAGAGTGCTTTACAGCGTAAAACAGCGTGGTGATCCGACCGGATGTATGTATCCCGTCAGTTAGCACACTGTATTAAGCTGCACAAGTGATAGATCTAACCCAGACGTCCGGCTCGAGCCCCCACTTTGTAAGAGGATTCAATTCAACACTACAGCTAAGTCAATGCCTAGTCTGGGATACTGAATGGAAACCCTTATTGATATATCATTTTGTCCAGTTCATGAGTTCTAGATGACTACCCCTATATAACACCCCTCTCTTGGAATCCCCCTGACCCCACTGAGCCAAGAAGTAGTTCTGTTTTGCAAGTTTAAAAGGTTTATTTGAGAATTTAAACAATATATATATCACACTTTATAATAAATTAAAAATTGAATATCACACTTAATCTGAGCAGTAATCAATAATGGATAGTCTGGCACTAGCACACTTCTTTATAATCAATGATGAGTGGGTATAGGATGGATAAGATAGCAACAATACTTTTATGGTTTCAAATAGATGCAATGTGGAATGAAAATGCAGTACAGAAAATAACTTGATAGGATTTCAGCAAAAGACAATGTAATCACTTTCTTGGACAATTCACCCCCCCCCCTTTATGCAATGTATGGTGATGAAGATGAGAGCATACAGTTCTTAGGAATACAATCAAATAGAATTCAGTTCAGTTCCCCCCTAGCAGCTTATACAACAGATAGGAGTTTTGAAACACAGGCAAAATGCTTTGAATATGGTGACAATGCAGTGAGAAATATGCTGAAAATGCTTTTAATTCCCTTTAGGAGGTTCAGGGTGAGTGAGAGATACTAGGGATGAGTGCAGGCTCACTTTAGCAATGATTCAGAGATGGTGATTAAGAGGCAAACAAATTTTTAGCAAGGAAAGAAATGACTGCTGATGGTTACACGTGGCTGGATTTTTAACCAAATCGCAAATCGCGGTAAAATTCGCAAGTGCGTGAATCGTGATGGCGGAAAAAGTATAAGGAAGTCGGTTCTAGGCTTGTTGGAAAGGTAAGATTCTAAGCTTTCAGAGGAAAGTGAAACCAAGTTCCTAGCCCAAACGGTTCCAGAGATACGGACGATCAAATAAAGGTAGTTTTTCGGATTTAAAGTAACTCAAATTGACAGGTGACAGCTTTTAAAAATGACAGGTGACAGCTATGCGGCTGCAGAATTGACAAGTGACAGTTAGGAGGCAGTTCTACTTAGATTAAATAGATTGAATTATATCACTGGAAACTAAGATTTGGTTTCACACCGTCCTAGCTGTACTCACAATGTATTTGGAAGGTCTAGGTCTCACGGATCGGGTCAAGATGGCTTCGGTTCTGGTTTCGCCCCGGACGGTCTCTGCGCACAGCGTCTGGTGTCTGCTCTGCTGGTCTGGTCTGACACTGCTCCTGGCCCGACTCCTGGATCTCTGGGTACAGTGTCTGTGCACAGCTCCTGGATCTTTCTGCACAGCTTTCTCTGGACACAGCGCTGATCTGCACGGCTCCTGGATGCTGCTATCGCTGTTAGGTTTGCTGGATGCTGAGGCCTGCTGAGAAGAGTTCTCAGTTTGTGGGGTTAGGCCCTTGCTTTGAGTTCTGAATCAAGTTCTTTGGAGTTTTAAAGTCTAAGTGTTGGATCTGGTATCTTCTGGATGTTGTGTGGTCCGGCAGAGTGCGTTGCAGCAACTGGATTTGAATCTCTCTACCTGTCCCAGCAGTCTCTTTTTATGTGTTTTGAAATGGGTGTGTGCCTGGGCCTAGCTAAGCCTGCCCCTCTCTACTTGTCATTGGCCCAATTCTCCCCTCTCCCATGATTGGGGGAAGGAAATGTGAGTCAGAGTGATGCTGTAGGTTTTATGGGTCAGAGGATCCTCCCCTGGTCAGTTTCCCCACAAATCTATATTTGATTTAAGTACATATTGCACAGATACACAGTTGTTTAAAATTACATGCACCCATCACATATCACATGAGGTATACTCTGTTCAAACTCTGCTCTTCCTGGGGGCTTGCATTCAGAAATGGCAACATTTTGCACTTTTTAACTGGTTTTGCAATATCAGACATTTACCCAAATGTACACACATGTGCGCAAGGAGTGTGGACATTAATTGATGAAGTGTCAGATTTTTAACATGCAGACATTTGGAGTGACAACCTCTTTTCCGCTAGCAACCCCCCAGATCATACCACCAGGTCCTAAAACCTCTTAAAATGTGGGCAGAAAAATCACAAGAATTATGGTATCATTTAGATAATTTTGACAAGTCCGCACCATGAGTTATACATCTTTCTTAAAATCATATTCTGGCCAACAGGCGTGTGTCTTCCCAAGTCACATGGTGGAGAAACCAGTCTATCCACTTTCTTTAAGCTCAGCCTGTTCTCAGAGGGGCTGCCCCTCCCCGTTTCTGCCAAGAGGAAGCCACTTTACGACCTCCCCTATAAACCATCTGCCTGAGTCAAGGAAGGGCTTTGTTCAAAAGGAAGCCATTTGCGACCACCCTAATAAACCATCTGCCTGGGCCCAGGACAGGCCTTTGTTCAACTCCCTGTAGCTGCTCCACCCCTAATCTAATCAGAGAGGTGACAACTCCTTTTGGCAAGGGGAAGAGTGGCTGAGCAGGTTTTAACTCCTGTGGGGGTAGATGTCAGGCAGAATTCAGTTTCATTAAGCCAGGTTTCAGCTAAATGTCACTTTTTGTCCCCCAGTTTAAGTCTATTACGATTTTTACATACACATTAAATAATTACTTCCTTCAAGACATTTCAGAGTATAGTTTCACATTGTATCCACCTCTGGTTTTGTTTCATTCGTTCAGTTTTACACAAAAGTCTGGTGGTTTTAAAACGCCGGCTTTCTGATAGTGGTGAGTACTGGTAATGCAACCATTTTTGGGATTTAAGAAAATGAATTCCCCACAGTTCTAGGTTGCTTTTGGCAATCAGCATTGCCATTCCCAATGGTTTCAGGCTACTGTGTGGGTAGCCCAATGGTGGTTTTAGGCAGTGCCCTCCTGTGCTCACAACCTAGGCAAAAATGGGTGGCAGCCTATTCTTCATGCATTTCCCTGTGCATTTTCTGGGAAGTTCTGGCCATCATGGTGTTTTCCATGCCAGTACTGCACAGTTTTCCTATTCTGGCGTACATGTGGGCTTTTTGGCCATCTTGGATTTTCTAAGCCCACAGCACCAAATGTTGCAGCATGATAGCTCAAACGTGGGTCAGGACACCCAACAGTCCTGCACAATGTTGCAACACGGCAGGACGTACAGGTGGACATGGTGGTGCCCCCACATCCCCAACCACAGGCACAGGTGCTGCCCATGGGAGGGAAAGGGCACGTGGCGAGGCAGCCTGGACCCAGCTTGTGGCCACATTTTTCACCTAAACTCCAACCCCTGCAGAGTGCACACAGGCCTGGCAACATACCAGGTGACAATCGATAATGACAAAGAGACAGTCAACTGTCATAACCTTACCACCCTGAGAATGTTGCTACGGAAGTGCTACATTGTGTCCAGCCCTAGCTACTTAAACATAACCAATCCTGTGTGATCAAAAGGAACACATGCAAGGTGTGTATCACAACCCCCTCTGCAAAACAGGCCATGACAATCCCTGGTATGTCAACCAAACCCTCCCAACCCACATCACCCTTGTCTGCCACACCATGACATGGCATGCAATAGCAAAAGCCCAAAACATGACCAATAGGATACGAAGTGAAATGTCATAAATGAAAACTGGCCCGAGACAATGATGCCTGACATGGAATCAGATGAAAAGACTGACCAACAACCTCCCACACATACAAGGTCAGACACAAATGCTTTCCACCAGTCATAGCATGAACACAACACTGAATGCCTGTTCACATGCACATTGGGCACGGCAAAATCCCTACTCCCAAACCCCTGTGCTGTGTGTGTCTCCTGCAACACACTGCTCAGCACACAGCACAGTGAGCAGCCATTGTGTTGCAGATACACCTTGAGCATCACATGAAAAGGACAAATCAAATAAATAACCAAATGACGCATGTACAGGATACTCAAATGGTAATACATCATGCGCTGCAGGGACACAGGGGGCCCGAGAAGGCAATCTGTGTGCACCTGTGGCCATGCAAGGGTGGTTGTACGTGTGGTGGATCATTGTGCAACTGTGTGTGTCATTAAGGACATGCACTCAATATATGCATGCGATATCAAGTGACCCTCAGTGTCCTGTAGACATCACATGTGAACATTGCCCATGTGAACACCCCAGCATGTTAAACCACATCGATCCCCTGACACCTGAAAAGTAAAGACAACACAGGAACAGGCATTGACCAGCAGAACACATCATGTACATAGTACCCCAAAATTACAATGTCAGAGTGCCCAAGCCACTCTAGCCCAAGCCAACTGTCCAACAACAAAAGGCCCTCCCTCATCTACACATCACTGTGACCTTCTGAACAACTGTGTCTGGGGTATGTATCCTTCCTTCAAGTCTACCTAGCTACAGGATCACCCTACCCCTTGGTCACCATGTTCCAGCTTGCGTGTTAATAGGGTCCAGCCCCTTCAGAGGCCACCTTGACTGGTAAAATTACCAAATCGCAGAGAACTCCAAGGAGCCAAACCCCCAAACCAGGGAAAAAGCCTGTAGGCACCAAAAAACCCTGGAAGAGTCTCCAGTAGATGACTTGAAGTAGCAGGAAATGTCAAAGCATATGTACAAGCACAATGATAGAACAACCAAGGTAGCACAGTTGATCAATGGTCCAACAGGATGGGTACCATTTATGGTACATAACATACAATGTGGATGCAACAACTGATGGGTAGTGTCACAGCTCCAGTGTCCAGGCGCAGGAGTGCCACGAACCAACCACCCCCTCGTGGTCTGGGCACCTGCAAGGTAAAATTTACACAGGCCTCTGAGACCTCGGCGGGAAAGGAGGGTCAGGGATATGTTGTTTGGACAGGCATTGGTATGCAGGATAACCGGAAAGAGGGGCAGGAGAGGGAAGTTGGATTGGCAAGGGAAAGTAGTCAAAATACAAAAAACTACTATTCACAATAACACATACTCAATCAGAGAAAACATGTACCTCATGCACATTGTACCAAATGAGTCAAATGCAAGCCAAAGAGAGACTTATCTCTGGGGTGAGTGCTGGCCTGCTGCCTGCGCACTCTCAGGTCTGCTAACAGGAGCAGTTCAATGCTGTAAAGAGAGCATGAGTTACTAATCTGAATGTGTGTTAATACACACACAACACCATCCATGCCCCAAAGTAAGTGACTTCTCCCCAAACAAACACTCCCGTCTGCTGCTTTGTACCCATACATTAGCTTGGCCCCCTCATGGTTCATACACTATCAATGCAGTAAAATAGGCGCATGTGGGCGCGCGGGAAATGGAAGACCAATGCATCAAGAATCACACATGATACATTGGTCCCTGGGTGAGCTGCTACACACGTATAGCGAGGTGCAACTTCAGTACAAGTAGTGTTCTGGCAGCCACGGATTTCAATAGGTAGTGCACATGGCAATTTGCACATGCAAATGATATGCACTGCACACAAGTCTGTGCCTCGCTCGGTGTCCCTGTGCGCTGGATCAGTTTCTGGCTAGGAATGCTACTGCCCTAATAACTCTGCTTCAATGGAGCATGGGGTACTCAAGGATATGTTCGATGGCCCCTGCATGTGCCCCTGACAACTTGTAAAGCCACTTGGCATTTGGCCCTCAACGCATGTCAGCTGTAATGTGCGCTTCTCCAACAATGCTTGGCAAAGCTCCCCAGCACTGGTGCCACTTAGCATGCATGTGCAAGTGGCCTGGTGGAAAGTTGGCTGACGTGTGGGCCCTTGTGCTGCTCACCTTGCCTGGAGCTCCTGGAAACATGTCTGCTTCTGTCGGACGTCTGAGCACAAGCCCTGTGCTTCTGCTTGGGTACACATGCACACGTCTGCACCACGGAACGTGGCCAGTTATCAGGATTACTCGTCCCTGTGTCTGCAGGCAAAGGTAGTGTGGAGGCTCATTTTCCTGCAGAAAGGGCAAAAAGATATTAATAAGTCTGGAAAGTTCCCCGTGTGTGTGTCTTCATGCTGGTTGTCACTGGGCCAGGTTACAGACCTACAGCCAAACTCCTCCCACCATCAGTGTGACTTTGACAGGCCACGGGTGCAGGCTACTGTCTACAGCATGAAGTGCATCAAGCACATATACAGGCAAGAAAATAACATACATCACAATCCACATCAATTAATGGAGACATCAATCACTTACTCAGCCAAATTGATTACAGACATGGGGTGGATAAAACACTACCAATCCCCACTAGGGGTGTTAACAAAAGTAGTACAGCAGCAGATAGGCCACAGTTATGATGAAAGTCCAAAGCCCTTGTGTAAATGTATGTTATACCGAACCCTCCTAGCAAGCCCATGGATAAGGGAAGCAGGAGTGGCCTATGTGAGTCTGGACCCCAAGCTGCAAACACATACACGAGACATGCTTGAAGGGCCCAGCTGGAACAGACAGTGGATGCTTTCAAAAGCCACAAAGCACCGCACCGTCACATGAATGCACAATAGACAAACAATATTAAACTATATTAACTAATTAAACTAACAATGAAAAACCTACATAACCTAATTAAAGTAACTATCAAATAGTCAATATTAACTAACTAAGCTCAAATCAAAAATCAAAAATGGCCACATACGACCTGGGGGGGGAGGCAACCAGGAGGGGGAGATACAGGGTGCACCTCAACACCCACATGCGATGATGTTGAGACAAAAAATAAAGTCCATGGGCTCAACGCCTGCACGCTATGACCTGTGTGGGAGATATCTCGTCATCCGAGTCTGGCTCATCCTGAAATGGAGGACGTGGCACAGGAGCCTGACCACGCCCTAGACGCAGCTTGCCCCTCGTCAGCAGCAAGTCTGCCGGACGGGTGAGCCTGGTTCTGTGCGGCGATGATAAGAAGGTCTGCATGCAGAACCTCCCGTGATACGCATGCTTCCTCTTGCAAGGTAACACGTGTAACACAGAGTACTTCCTCCAAGGCCTGGCTGGACAACTGATGCACCTCCCGGCAAGCACGTAGCTCAGCCGAGATGGTACGCTCAAGCTGCGCAAACCTCTCCTCTGCCTGCTCCCTCTCGGTCATCATGAGCACACCCAGAGTGGATCTGAGGGAAGCATACTCAACCTCCATGGCCTCCATGTGTGCCTCTGCATGAGCAGCAATTGCTCGATGTAAAGACACCATTTCAGCCTGGCGTGCCCTGTCTGAGGCCGCCATGCCCAGCTTGAGCGAGCGGGCCTTGGACAGCGCCGCCTGGCGCTGGAGAAGCACCTGCCTAGCAGGGGGGAGCACGGATTGGGCCACATGTTCCATGCTCAGAGCGATGTTATCAAGTGCTGCCCCCTGCCGTTCTGAATTGGCAGTCGTGTCTTGCTCCCACTCAGTATACCTCGGTGGCGCTCGGCTACCGCGTTGCTGGGCTTGACACCTGCGGGACCCAAGGACCGGCCGTCCTCGTTGGGTTGGCACCGCCCGCGGCTGCACGACTACATGCCCCCGTCGACGTGATGTCCCAGGCCCATCAGCGACTGGTGTGGAGGGTGACCCTGTGTCCCGATCCACCACAGGCGGAGGTCCCACCACTGTCTGGCCCCTCAGTGCAGGTGTCGCGGACAGAGGAGTGTCCACATCAGAATCACTCACCCCTGACGTATGGACCTGATGCACATCCAACTCGACATGGACGTCAGAGTGGTCATCTGGGCTGGACTCATTGCCAGCCAAAGACAAGATGGTCTGTAGCACATGTGGGTTCTCGTGGTCTACCACCCCATGACCCCCACTTGTGCCGGGTTGCTGTTGTGATAACAACCCTGTGCCTGGCATGACAACACCATCCTCTGGCTCCATTGCATCATCATCTGAAAAGTGGAGAGAAAAAAACATTAGTACACATGTTAGAAGTACATAACACACACACACATAGACATCACACAGACAGCCAACCCATGAAGCAGACATGTCACACACAAAAGAGAACCTGCCATGCATGCCAGGTCAATTTGACATTGCATCAGTGAGTAGGCATGTAGAAGGGTGTTATACGGCTCAGAAGTGGGTCGATGCAGTGCAGAACATGTGTACGTTACTCACTATCTACATGAACAAGTACTTCATGATGTGTATCAAAAAACGTGAAGGCAGTGCAAGGGCAAGTTCAGGCATCACATGCAATGTGTATGCAATGGGTTGCATGGCTACAAGCAAACCCCCCTGCCCCTCGTGAGTGAAAATGCAGGGATGCCTTGCATGGTAGCAAAAGGGTGACCAGAGACCTGTGTATTGGCAGACAGTGTTGACTAGCATCAATTGCATCATCTGAGTCAACTGACAACACAGCAGATGATGATGGGACAGTAAGCAGGACACATGATGAACCCTCAATAGTACACCCATGTGTGCAGAAGCTACTACACCAGTTGGACACAGTCAGTGGGCCTGAAACAGTGGGAGGACTGTGCCCCACACATACTGTGACACCCTAAACATGTGTGTGATGCAGGACTGAGCCAGAGTGGGCATGGGATGGCTGAGGACATGCCATGAAATGTAGCTCATCCTGGACAGGTACTACAATGATCATCCAGTCAAGGACACATAGGGGCATGCATGGAATGCACATGTAGCATGAATGGGCACTCATGTCCCTGCGGAGCATCTGCCATCTGCACAGTCCAAGTGAGACACCCTGCATGAAGGGCAGAGGATGTACCCCACTGCATGTGTCTGGCAGGTTGGCTGGTGGAAGTTAGCATGTACACAGAAGGCTTGAACAGGCCATTACAGTATGCCAAAATGATGCACACCAGTGCAATGGTGAAATCAGAGTGCAGGGGGGGTGGAGGGGCAAGGGGGCATGCCTACTCGGAGTACCCGCATGCAGGCTGAGGACACATGCACATCAGTCATGCAATGACATAGTCCCAGTGCAGAGAGGAAAGACACCCCTGGGTACATGCAGAAGGGCCAGTGAGCTGGAACATGGACCGGAGGGGCATCTGGGTGACTAGCATGTGAGTAGGGTGCAAGTGTGGTGATGAGGACAGTCCCCGTCTGCTCTACATGTCCACCATCCTGCACAGCATGCACGCATCAGTGAAGCATTGCATGACTAGCACATGAGAACCATGTACACATAGCATGTAGTGGCAGTCAAGCACAACACATCACACAGGCAAACCACACATGGGCTGGACATACACGCAACAACACTCACTGGATGGGGCATCAAAGTCCTGCATCTCTCCCACTCCTTTGACCGATTCTGTCGGTATGAACTCCGCAACAAGTGAATCGTGCGGAGTGAGGTCATCCTCCTCAGGTGGTGGCCCACTGCCAGTCACCAGAGTCATACTGTAATTAGAGGCACACTTGGCCTTAGTGCTGCGTTTGAGGTCATCCCAACGCTTCTTGCACTCGGCAGCTGTGCGCACCTCATGGCCGAATGCACCCACATTATCCCCAACATGCTTCCAGTGGGTATTCCAATGGGCAGCCGTAGTTTGACAATTCGGCCCCACTAGCATGTCACGGCTGTGGTCCCACACGTAGTCCACAAGGTAGTCCAGTTCCTGCGCACAGAAAGGCTTCTTCCTTGACGTGCAGGAGGCCGTGCTGTGTCTGGGGTCCCAGCCTGTGCTGCAGTTGCAACCTTCCTCCTCTTGTGTGGTGGTGCGGACCCTGGCTGGCGTATGCTGCCCTGATCAGTATGGCCAGTGGCACTGGTGGATTGAACCAAGGGAGTGGCAGGTGGAGGGATGACCGAAGGCCTGACTTGCATCAGTGGCTGCTGGGTGCCCTGCAATGGACCCTGCGCAGCAACATCTGCTGTGCCAGGGTCATTGACCGCGACTGTCCTGGTTGGTAGACTCACAACCGGGGTGTTGTTGGCTGCATCGCCCCTGCACTTGCCAACACCCAGCTGGTCGGGGCAGAAGATGACATTACTGCCCCAGGGACACGTGCCTCAGTCAGGGCAGCCCTGCGTGCACCTACGGTGTTCCTCCTGACCTGCTGGAAATCTTCCATGGACTCTTCAAGTGCCAACGCAGCCTGCGCTGGCAGACCCTGAGCCTGGGTGGTGGTGTCCACAGCTGCACCTGCAGCTACCACTACCCTTGGGCCCGTAGCAGTCGATGAAACGGACTGCCGGGTCACATGGGTGCCAGTGCCAGATGCAAGAACTGCATCTCCCGGAGCCGCAGGGGGTGGTGGCATGACTGCACCAACACGTGGCACAACATCGTGCCGAAGTGGTGCACCTCTGCCTCTTCCCCCTCTGCAGCCACCCTGGACACCCTGAAGTCCCCCTACTCCCTGATCACCCCGGCCACAGCTCCTGGATCTTTCTGCACAGCTTTCTCTGGACACAGCGCTGATCTGCACGGCTCCTGGATGCTGCTACCGCTGTTAGGTTTGCTGGATGCTGAGGCCTGCTGAGAAAAATTTTCTCAGTTTGTGGGTTTAGGCCCTTGCTTTGAGTTCTGAATCAAGTTCTTTGGAGTTTTAAAGTCTAAGTGTTGGATCTGGTATCTTCTGGATGTTGTGTGGTCCGGCAGAGCGCGTTGCAGCAACTGGATTTGAATCTCTCTACCTGTCCCAGCAGTCTCTTTTTATGTGTTTTGAAATGGGTGTGTGCCTGGGCCTAGCTAATCCTGCCCCTCTCTACTTGTCATTGGCCCAATTCTACCCTCTCCCATGATTGGGGGAAGGAAATGTGAGTCAGAGTGATGCTGTAGGTTTTATGGGTCAGAGGATCCTCCCCTGGTCAGTTTGCCCACAAATCTATATTTGATTCAAATACATATTGCACAGATACACAGTTGTTTAAAATTACATGCACCCATCACATATCACATGAGGTATACTCTGTTCAAACTCTGCTCTTCCTGGGGGCTTGCATTCAGAAATGGCAACATTTTGCACTTTTTAACTGGTTTTGCAATATCGGACATTTACCCAAATTTACACACATGTGCGCAAGGAGTGTGGACATTAATTGATGAAGTGTCAGATTTTTAACATGCAGACATTTGGAGTGACAACCTCTTTTCCGCTAGCAACCCCCCAGATCATACCACCAGGTCCTAAAACCTCTTAAAATGTGGGCAGAAAAATCACAAGAATTATGGTATCATTTAGATAATTTTGACAAGTCCGCACCATGAGTTATACATCTTTCTTAAAATCATATTCTGGCAAACAGGGGTGTGTTCCCAGGTCACATGGTGGAGAACCAGTCTATCCACTTTCTTTAAGCTCAGCCTGTCCTCAGAGGGGCTGCCCCTCCCCGTTTCTGCCAAGAGGAAACCACTTTACGACCTCCCCTATAAACCATCTGCCTGAGTCAAGGAAGGGCTTTGTTCAAAAGGAAGCCATTTACGACCACCCTAATAAGCCATCTGCCTGGGCCCAGGACAGGCTTTTGTTCAACTCCCTGTAGCTGCTCCACCCCTAATCTAATCGGAGAGGTGACAACTCCTTTTGGCAAGGGGAAGAGTGGCTGAGCAGGTTTTAACTCCTGTGGGGGTAGATGTCAGGCAGAATTCAGTTTCATTAAGCCAGGTTTCAGCTAAATGTCACTTTTTGTCCCCCAGTTTAAGTCTATTACGATTTTTACATACACATTAAATAATTACTTCCTTCAAGTCATTTCAGAGTATAGTTTTACATTGTATCCACCTCTTAGCAAGTTTTTCCTTGGTCTGGTTTTGTTTCATTCGTTCAGTTTTACACAAAAGTCTGGTGGTTTTAAAACGCCGGCTTTCTGATAGTGGTGAGTACTGGTAATGCAACCATTTTTTACGGATTTAAGAAAATGAATTCCCCACAGTTCTAGGTTGCTTTTGGCAATCAGCATTGCCATTCCCAATGGTTTCAGGCTACTGTGTGGGTAGCCCAATGGTGGTTTTAGCAGTGCCCTCCTGTGCTCACAACCTAGGCAAAAATGGGTGGCAGCCTATTCTTCATGCATTTCCCTGTGCATTTTCTGGGAAGTTCTGGCCATCATGATGTTTTCCATGCCAGTACTGCACAGTTTTCCTATTCTGGCGTACATGTGGGCTTTTTGGCCATCTTGGATTTTCTAAGCCCACAGCACCAAATGTTGCAGCATGATAGCTCAAACGTGGGTCAGGACACCCAACAAAGCCCCCCCACGCGACTGCACTTTGAATTTGAGTCGATGGGGAGTCGGGTGCACAGAATGTTTTGACCCACGCACTGGTATGTCCGCTTAATCTTCTTACAATTCTGTAAATGGCACAGTTCAGCATCTTTTCCTCCATCCGGTACTGATCGATCGGTTCTCCTCGCCGGTCCTGATGGGAATATTGGGCGGTACCCCGGGCCCCTTAGGTCTCTGCTCCCGGTCTCCGGATCGTCTTTCTTGGCCAGTCTCCAGGTTTTCTTTCTCCTAGGACGACAAAGGAAAAGCGGCAATACCTATTCATGGACATTTCTCCCCCACCATTGATATAGTGGGGTGGCATATATATTTTAGAACTCAACAGATATGAACATGCACATTTTTTTAAATTAAGCGACAGGAACACATAAACTTGAGAAACACAGAATTTGATAGGCTATATGTAGGATATTTTAGGGTTGGAATTTAATTACTCTGGAGCGGTACCCTCTGGGATTACAGAGGACTCCTCTGGTTGCTGCAAAGTGTGATTGGGATGGCAACACTTCAACTGGTTTATGTGGACCCACTTGTCTTCCCCCTCTGCCAAACCGCATTTGGGGATGCGGATCTTGTAGGCCACAGGGGAGATCTTGTCTATAATCTCAAAGGGTCCCTTCCATGTAGGCAAGAATTTTCGCTGTTTTGCCTGGTTTCTTTGGAAGTTGTATAAATAGACCCGATCCCCCACCTGATATTCCTTCCTGGAAGTTTTCAGGTCATAGTGGGTCTTCATACTCTCGGCTGATCTTTCTATATTCCGCTGAGCATAGGCAAAAGCATGTTGAAGGTGTTTCCTTAAATTCTCCACATACTCATGAGTTGTGGAGGCATTTATCAACGTTTGCTCTTGGGTTCTGTAGAGCAAATGGTGGGGAAGCACCATCTTGCATCCAGTCATCAACTCAAATGGTGACATTTTGGTTGCAGATGAAGGGGTAGATCTGATGGCCATTAGGACCAGAGGGAATCGGATATCCCAACTTGGCCCAGAATCTGCCACAAACTTCTTTAATATGCTCACAATGGTTCGGTTATATCTCTCTACTGCCCCAGAAGAAGCTGGCCGGTAAGCAATATGTAACTTCCTTTTGACCCCCAGTATCTCCCACATCTTTGTCATCACTTCACTGGTGAAGTGGCTACCTCTGTCTGACTCAATCCTTTGAGGTAGACCAAAACGGGAAAAGATGTGGTTAATCATCAAGGCAGCTGCCGTTTCTGCCTTGCAGTTTGGGGCTGGGAGACATTCCACCCACTTGGTAAACAAGCATGTAACGGTCAACATGTACTTGTTTCCTCTAGACAAGCGAATCACAGGGCCTACAAAATCGATTTGCAAATCTGACAATGGCAGTGTCATTCCCCTCTTTTGGAGAGGTGCCCGGTGTGTGAGAGATGATGGCTGAAATTGTGCACACACAAGACACCCCTTCAAGTATTGGTCGAGGTCCTGCCCCATGTGTGGCCAGTATGCAACCTCTCTTAAGATTTCCAGTGTTGTGTGAAACCCCCTATGACCGGCGGTGGCCGCATCATGGGCGTGACTTAACATCATGCTTCGGAATGAGGTAGGAACCACCCACTGATCGTGGCCAGCTTTGGATTTCCTTACCAGCAAACCGTCTTGGATTCGTAACATTTTTGGACATTTCATCAACACTCTTAGGTCCTCTTTCCCAATGTAATCGGTATCCGTCAGGGGAAAGTTCTCAGGGTCCTCAAGGTGTTGGTAAAACTTACCAATAATTGGATCCCCCTTCTGAGCTGTAATTAAATCAGCATCAGGGGTCTCCTTACTCCATTGGGCAGTTGAAAGATCATTGTGAGCATTTGTCTGGGACCTAGTGATAGCAGTGACCTGGATTTCCCCCAACAGGGACTCTATTTCGATTAGATCCCCTTGGATGGCCCCGGTTTTGGCCAGCTGATCAGCTAAGTCATTTCCAGTTTTGTCTGGTCCCTCTACTTTGGAAGGACCCTTGATCTTTTTCCAGTAGATGGTCATCCCATTCGATGTGACCAGATCATCAATGTTTTGGATTAACTTCCCATGTTTCAAGGGTTTGTTATTAGCACATAACATGCCTCTGGTTTTCCAATTAACCAGGTGCTCCACGAACCCGTTCCGTACATAATCCGAATCGGTGATTATGACCAGTTCGTGGAGTTGATGTTGGACAGCAGTGAGGATGGCCTGATGCACAGCCATCAATTCTGCCACCTGACTACTTCGGGGACCAATTTTGTATCCAGCGGAGGGTTATGGGGACTCATTCACCCATGCATTCCCTACGCCGGCTACCAGTTCTTTCTCCCCGTTGTTGTCAACATGGTAAGAGCATCCATCCACATAGACAGTGGGCATTCCCTCAAACTTGTCCTCTTCAAAGACTTTGTGTGGGGAATTAAGGTATGCCTCCGTGTTGTCCTTGATTTTTAGACTTTCGTCCTCGAGACAGTTTTCTCTGGCACAATCATGCAAGTCAGCCAGACCTTGCGCGAGGGGACTCTTCTTGTTTTGGCCATATCTGACCTCCACAGGAAAGCCTTGCATTGACAGAATCCAGGAAGTAATTCGGGAATTACTCACATTTCCGGCCCGGATTCTGTCACTTTGGAGATATTGCAGAGGCTGGTGTGGAGTCTCCACTATGATGTGTTCCCCCTGGATAAACGGGCGGTAATTCTTCAATGCCCACACCGTTGCCAGGAGTGCCTTCTCACAATCATTTAATATTTCCTCCACAGAGGATAAAGTTTTGCTCGCATAGGAGATTACTTTATTGACCTTGTCATGCTTTTGGTATAATACTGCCGTTAAGCACGTATTAGAGAACCCTGTCTCCAGGAAGAACTCCTTGTTTCTGACAGGGTAAGCTAGGCAAGGCGCGTGTGAGAGGCTTCTTTTGAGTTGTCTTACCGCCTCGGCTTGTTCTGGACCCCATTCCCACTTGACCCGCCCCTTCAGGAGATGAATCAGGGGTCTGGTGATCTCTGCATAGCCCTCAATTAACTTTCTGCTGTAATTAGTCAATCCAAGGAGGCTCCTTAGTTCCCGCAGAGTTGTGGGGTATTTCAGTTTCTGAAGTGCTTCCACTTTCTTTTCCTGGGGACAGAGACCCTGAGGAGTAATCTCATGCCCCAAGAAATTAACACGGGTTCTACACCACTGTGCTTTCTGAAAGGAAAGTTTTGCTCCGGCGGCCCTCAACTGGGTCAGAACATAACGGATCTCCGCTACGTGTTCCTCCACAGATGAACTTTTGATGAGGACATCATCTACATAAGTCAGGTTACCCCTTGCACCCAGGTTGGGCATGGCCTTATGTAGGAAAATGTTGAATTCATTGCCGGAGTTGAGGTATCCGAAGGGAGTCCGGGTCCATGTGTACTGCTGGCCCCCAAAGGTAAAAGCCAGTTTGTATTGGTCCTCCCTACTGACAGGCACGGTCCAGTATCCATTGGTTAGGTCTATTGCTGTGAATACCTGTGACCCCTGAATCTGGGCCAGCCCTTGGTCAATGTAGGGCAGAGGCCATCGGGAAGTATGGACCCATTTGTTGAGCTCCCTAAGGTCGGCGCAGAGTCTCCACTGGCCGTTTGGCTTCAATATTCCCAGCACTGGATTATTGAAAGTGCTGTGGACTGGACGGATTATTCCCCGGGACTCAAGGTTCTTAATTATTTCAGTAAGGGACTCCATGGATGCAAGAGGCAAGTGATATTGCTTCACAAACACTGGAGTCATTCTAGGGTCCGTGAGAATTGTTGTGGTGTGGATGTCGGTGCGACCACAGTCATATGAGTCTACCGCAAAGAGATCTTGGAAATCCAAGAAAACTTGTTTCAACTTTTGCTTTTGCTTCTGTTCCAGAGTCGCACAGGCATCAGCTAGGTTGACTCTCTCTTCCACCATCTGCCTGAAACCTGGAAAGACTTCTGGTTTGGCTATCTCAGCGGCCTCCTCCAGCTGGGTGGAGAAGTCCCTGGTCAGAGTGCTGATTTGGACTGGAGGCTTCAAGTGGGAAAGGCAGCCCTCATGGACCTGGAAAATCACCTCATCCCTTCTGAAGTCACAAGTCACATCTTCCTTACCATAAGGGTAAGAAGTGTACACCAGGAAGTTCCCCCCATGCCGGGTGAAAATCCTCTCTGGTGTTGTATTGTCATCACTGTCACTGTCAAAGCAGTCCTTGGGGATTGGTCCTAACAGTTAATTTCCTAAATCGATGGAAAAAATTTCGGTCATCAACCGCCATTCCAATAATGGTGCCTGCGGCTAGAGTAATACTCTTTAAGTCGCTGTTGTTATCCACCTCTATTGGAATGGTGTCATGTTCTATGTTGACTGATGGTGTTGGGTTTACCCCTAACCCTTGCTGTTGGAGAGAAGCATTTAGATGTATATAAGCATCAGGGTTTTGCAATTTTTGTCCTCTTTTAACTTTCACTTCCAGGGAGAATTGTCGGGTCCTTTCTGGGATGGTGACTTCCTCTTTAATCTGAATTTCAACTGCATAAGGTAGCAATTGAGCTGACCTAAATGCTTTTTCTGGATCATCAAAGCCCATGGGATTATCCGCTAATCGGGACCAAGCTTTGAAGTTTATTAGGTCCAAACTAATGGCAAAGCGATTGAGAATGTCACTGCCTAAGTAAAAGGCGGCAGTGGCGTCTCGCACGACCCAACAATTATGGACTATGCTCTTGTTGCCAATGGAGATTTTGAGCATACACCTGCTTGGCAGGAGCTGTTTGGAATTAGGTGCTTCCAGGTCCATTTCCCATTTGTCTATCAGTTTGAATGTGGGAATGGCTGGATCTTTTGGGAGTTGGCGGAACATGGCTTCACTGATGAAGCTCTTACCATTGTTCACGCACACTCGAGCGAGAACAGAGTCCTTCCCATCATTTAACTGAACAGGGATGAACAACTGCTCTCCAATTTGCTGAATATCGGCCAGGCTCTGAGCTGATTTCACATCTTTCTGGACTATAGGAGTGGGAGTTTCTGATTGTGGATTAGTAAAGAATTTCAGGGTGTTTCCTTCCAGTGTGGAATACCACCTTAAACTGGAAGGAAGGTTGATTTTCAGAAATAGAGAGGACCCCCCATCACCAGTCTATTGTCCTACTGCTATTACTGTCACGTCTGGAATTTGGTTGTTCTGGAAGTGAAATTCTACTTGTTCAACCATGTGGCAGGTGCCATTTAAACTAACATGGTTGACACTCTGTTTTAATTTTATTGGTTGGCTAGTCTGGGTCCAGAGGACCTTGTTTACGCAATCTATTAGGGGTGACAACCTTCTCAGGAGGACATTCCCTAGTAAACAAGGGGTGCCCTCTGGAGTCACTACTATGACCGGGTGTTTCACCTTGTGTCGCCCAATTTTAATGTCCAAGTCTGCAGTCCCCTCAACGGGAATTTCCTTCCCGTCAAAGTTCTGCAGTTGTCCAGGAAGAAAGGTGAGAGGAATACGGTAATTCTCCCCCCTTCCGGCATTTAGTTCCTCAAAGGCCCTTTTGGACAGAAGGGTAGCTTGGGATCCAGTGTCCACCAGTGCCAAAATTGTACCCTGCCCCTGTACTTGTACCGGGGCATAGTATCTTCCCTCCTTCTCCTCAAGGGGGCACAGATAATGCACATTTTTGGACAACTGGTGGGCTAACCTTCTGGTTTTGGACATTGCTAGAGAAGAGATTTGGGCAGAATTCTGTGGAGAGTCTTGGGAATCTGAAAGAAAAAGTTGGCAACTGGAGATCAGAGCCATTGTGGATTCCCCTGGTTCCGGTTCTGGGCCGCCCCCCCCTTTTTGGAGGCAGTCACCAGGATGGGTTTGAACCAGGGGATTTTGGTATTGTGGGTTCTGGGATGAGATGATGGGCGGTGGTAGCTCAGTCTCCATATCTCCCCAGTCTGGATTGGAATCCCTTGGGACCCATTTTTCTTTGGGAGGAGTTCCCCCATCTCTGAAGGAGAAGATCCTTTTCCCAGGATCTTCTGAGGATCCCTCTCCCTCAAATTGGAAGATCTGTACCTCCTCCACAAAGTGGGTCTGTTTGGGTCCTTTGTTTCTCGTACCCCCCCTCTGCTCCTTGGGAGGCAGGCTTTCAGGGGTAGGAGATTTTGTTTCCGGTTCCTGGTTTTCCAGAGGCTGTTTACAAGTTGGGAAGGAAGCTTCCTCCAAGGCTTTACACCCCCCTTCCCCTTGTGCCTCCTCCCTGGGAACCGGTGTGTTATCGGGGTGCTGCCCCCGTCATTGTTCTGGAGCACCAGGTCCAGAGTTTGGGGCATTCGGCGGTGGCATGCTCATCTGAGGGTTCTGTTGAGCCCTCAGTATGTGACCCAGATCTCGTGCCATATTTTGGACCTGGCTCTCAAGTTGTGAAACCCGCTCAGGCGGATACGGGGCTCTATTTTCTCCCCTGGGCTGATCCCGGGAAGGGTAGCTATCCCTTCTCTGGTAGTACCCCTGGTTGGGAAGATTTTGGTACCCCTCCACCCTTAGCCTCCCCTCTCCCGAATTAGGTTGTCTGGGCTCAGGGAATTGGGGAAAGAAGGATGGATGTTTTTGGGGCGGGAAATTGGGTGGATACCTGGGGGAAAAATTCTGCCCAGGATTTGGAGAATTTCTGCCCTCCTGTGGGAAGTTGGGAGGGAAGTCCCCTGGGTTAGGTGCTTGGCTGGATCCCCTCCTTGGGCTGGAGGAGTCCACACATAACCCAGGATTGGTCGGTTTCCCTTATAGCGGGGATTTACATAGTCAGGGGAGCGGGGGAACCCGTTTGTGGGACTACCTCCTCGACTCCCTGTCTGTGACTGGCCCGAGGGCCTTCTGGGCTGTGAATTATTTGGTGCAGGCAGGTTTTTAGGCCCCCCCATCTCCAAATCTAAAACGGGGGCAACCTTTACCTCTGCCACCTTGGCAGCAGCAGGGGTTCTGTTGGTTTTGGGGTTTTTCGGCGCGTTATTTTTATTTTCGATAGGCTTCTGCACCTCATAGATCCGGGTAGCCTGTTCAATGACCCAGTCTAAAGATCTTTTCTCATGAAAATCTCTCACGAGCTGGGTCATTATATATTTAGGGAGAGCATGGAAAAATGTATTGACAAACTCTTTGCTGTCTGTGCGCACCCTTCTGGTGGTCTGCGCAAAAGCACACTTTAATTCTTGCACAAACTCTTGTGGGGCCTGATCCTCCCCACATTGCAAATTGTAGGCTGCCTTGCGAGCCTCTTGAGGATTTCTGTGAACAGAAAAATGTTTCAAGATGGCCGCCTTATAGGTGGACCATCTTAAATGATTTTGGTCCTCCAGCCCCGCAAAGAAACTGGAGTATTCTGGGGAGAATGTCCATTTGACGTACTGGATGCAGCTACTGCTGTCCTTCAAATGGAAAGTCTCCATCATTTGCACATAGAGCTCCAAGTGTTCCCAAACGGAATACTTGGCGTTCTTATGATAAGGCGTGATGACACTCCTTATTGCCTTTATTTGCTTTAATGGGTCCTTGAGCAAGGCCCTTTTTGCCTTATTGGCCTTTTTGGTTCGGGTAACCCTGGTCCATTCATCCTCTGACTCAGAGGCACTGCTCCCAGAGGTTCCTGTCTGATCTTACAGGTTTTCCCAGATTCTGCGAGCCTGGGAATTGCTGGCAGAATGTGGGGACCTGGTCTCCTGTGTCCTGCGCCGTTCAGAGGAGTCTTCAGATTCCTCCTTTCTGCCAGGATTTGATGGGTACCCCCCCCACTGGCCTAACTGGGCAGAGGTTTTCAGGATGCCCTTAATGGGCCTACTCTCCTGGGGTTCCCCACTAAATTGCACTGTGCTTGGGTGCCCATACCCGGATGCCCGCCCCTCCATTCCTGGGAGGTACTGGCCTATAAGCCCCATACTTCTGGTTGGATAGTAATCTGCCATCCCTGTGGCCCGGTGCTCATGTGCGCGAGGGGACATGGGGGTGGCAGAGACAAGGAACTGAGAGATATGAAGGCCTCTGGTACTAGGGCTCCTAAGGTTATGCTCAGGAGTCTCCCTCTCCCAGCGAACCTGGTCTCTATCCGCCTCTGCTCCCTGTTGCAATGCAAGAGCCTGCGCTTTCAGTTCCTCAGTTAAGGCCTTACTAGACTCTATCAGTCTCTCCTGCATCGCTACCTGTTGTTGGAGCCTATCATTGTGCTGACAGAGAGCCTCATTTTCTCTCTGTGCCTCCTGATTGGTCCTGGAGTACTGGGCCAGTCTTTGCTGCAGGAGGGTTACCTCCTGAGTCCCTTCCCTACTGGCCTGCTTCTTTCTTGCCAGAGCCTCCTCCACCCTCCTGGTGTGCTCTAACAAGTTCTGGTGTTCTTTTTGGAGGTCACCCAGTCCCTGGAGGGCCAGGTGATTTTCTTCCATTTTCCTTTTTAAGTGGCAGACTTCCTGGCCTAAGGTGTCCCTTTCCTGACTAAGAGCCTGCATCTGTGCTGCCAGGTCGTCCCTTTGCCTTTGGAAGGCACCAGCTTTCTGGTGCTCCTGATCAAACTCTGCCTGGGTATCCAGGTCTTTCAGAATCAATGTATTGCTTTCCTCTTTCTCTCTGTCTAATCGAATTTGCAGGGTGGCTACCTGTTCTGTGCATGCCCTGTTGAAGTCCAGTTGTTGCTCCAGCGTTTTATGGCTCTGCAGAAGGGAGTCCAAACCTTCTTGGTACTCCTTCTGCAAGGCCAGAAATCTGGTATCCTGGTCAGCCTTCTCCTGTTGCAGTCTATCCATGTCCTCTTTTATTTTAATGATATACTGCCTACTATCATTTTCTGACTCCTGGCTCCTCTGCAGCCTCTGCTCAGAAGAGACCAGGTCAGATTGGGCCTTTTCTAACGCCAGCTGTTGCCTATTTGCCAGATCTTGGCCTTCAGCACATTTGTCCTGCATGGCTCCCATATATAGATACAAATATGCTGCTATCCTGGCAATCTTATTATGTTCATCTTTGGCTTTAGGGGCCATATATAGTTCACTCAGGGCCACATGTAGGGGACCCTGATCTCCCCATATATCTGACCCTGTTTCAGTGACCTGTTGCGCGATTGCCTGCAACCAGACCGTTTGGTCCTGATGAGTCCACTCACCTCTCACAAATAGCTTATGTAAGAGGTGCTCCCTCGCTATTTTTATGTCTACCAAGGTCGTCATTCTAGAGATTGATCTCTGTCCTGACTTACAGAAATTAGTATTTTATTTTTGCAAAACAGACCTTTTCCTTAGAGTGTCCCTTTGAAGAGTGCTTTACAGCGTAAAACAGCGTGGTGATCCGACCGGATGTATGTATCCCGTCAGTTAGCACACTGTATTAAGCTGCACAAGTGATAGATCTAACCCAGACGTCCGGCTCGAGCCCCCACTTTGTAAGAGGATTCAATTCAACACTACAGCTAAATCAATGCCTAGTCTGGGATACTGAATGGAAACCCTTATTGATATATCTTTGTGTCCAGTTCATGAGTTCTGGATGACTACCCCTATATAACACCCCTCTCTTGGAATCCCCCTGACCCCACTGAGCCAAGAAGTAGTTCTGTTTTGCAAGTTTAAAAGGTTTATTTGAGAATTTAAACAATATATATATCACACTTTATAATAAATTAAAAATTGAATATCACACTTAATCTGAGCAGTAATCAATAATGGATAGTCTGGCACTAGCACACTTCTTTATAATCAATGATGAGTGGATATAAGATGGATAAGATAGCAACAATACTTTTATGGTTTCAAATAGATGCAATGTGGAATGAAAATGCAGTACAGAAAATAACTTGATAGGATTTCAGCAAAAGACAATGTAATCACTTTCTTGGACAATTCACCCCCCCCCCTTTATGCAATGTATGGAGATGAAGATGAGAGCATACAGTTCTTAGGAATACAATCAAATAGAATTCAGTTCAGTTCCCCCCCAGCAGCTTATACAACAGATAGGAGTTTTGAAACACAGGCAAAATGCTTTGAATATGGTGACAATGCAGTGAGAAATATGCTGAAAATGCTTTTAATTCCCTTTAGGAGGTTCAGGGTGAGTGAGAGATACTAGGGATGAGTGCAGGCTCACTTTAGCAATGATTCAGAGATGGTGATTAAGAGGCAAACAAATTTTTAGCAAGGAAAGAAATGACTGCTGATGGTTACACGTGGCTGGATTTTTAACCAAATCGCAAATCGCGGTAAAATTCGCAAGTGCGTGAATTGTGATTTCGGAAAAAGTATAAGGAAGTCGGTTCTAGGCTTGTTGGAAAGGTAAGATTCTAATCTTTCAGAGGAAAGTGAAACCAAGTTCCTAGCCAAAACGGTTCCAGAGATACGGACGATCAAATAAAGGTAGTTTTTCGGATTTAAAGTAACTCAAATTGACAGGTGACAGCTTTTAAAAATGACAGGTGACAGCTATGCGGCTGCAGAATTGACAAGTGACAGTTAGGAGGCAGTTCTACTTAGATTAAATAGATTGAATTATATCACTGGAAACTAAGATTTGGTTTCACAGCGTCCTAGCTGTACTCACAATGTATTTGGAAGGTCTAGGTCTCACGGATCGGGTCAAGATGGCTTCGGTTCTGGTTTCGCCCCGGACGGTCTCTGCACACAGCGTCTGGTCTCTGCTCTGCTGGTCTGGTCTGACACTGCTCCTGGCCCGACTCCTGGATCTCTGGGTACAGCGTCTGTGCACAGCTCCTGGATCTTTCTGCACAGCTTTCTCTGGACACAGCGCTGATCTGCACGGCTCCTGGATGCTGCTATCGCTGTTAGGTTTGCTGGATGCTGAGGCCTGCTGAGAAGAGTTCTCAGTTTGTGGGGTTAGGCCCTTGCTTTGAGTTCTGAATCAGGTTCTTTGGAGTTTTAAAGTCTAAGTGTTGGATCTGGTATCTTCTGGATGTTGTGTGGTCCGGCAGAGTGCGTTGCAGCAACTGGATTTGAATCTCTCTACCTGTCCCAGCAGTCTCTTTTTATGTGTTTTGAAATGGGTGTGTGCCTGGGCCTAGCTAAGCCTGCCCCTCTCTACTTGTCATTGGCCCAATTCTCCCCTCTCCCATGATTGGGGGAAGGAAATGTGAGTCAGAGTGATGCTGTAGGTTTTATGGGTCAGAGGATCCTCCCCTGGTCAGTTTCCCCACAAATCTATATTTGATTCAAGTACATATTGCACAGATACACAGTTGTTTAAAATTACATGCACCCATCACATATCACATGAGGTATACTCTGTTCAAACTCTGCTCTTCCTGGGGGCTTGCATTCAGAAATGGCAACATTTTGCACTTTTTAACTGGTTTTGCAATATCAGACATTTACCCAAATGTACACACATGTGCGCAAGGAGTGTGGACATTAATTGATGAAGTGTCAGATTTTTAACATGCAGACTATTTGGAGTGACAACCTCTTTTCCGCTAGCAACCCCCCAGATCATACCACCAGGTCCTAAAAACCTCTTAAAATGTGGGCAGAAAAATCACAAGAATTATGGTATCATTTAGATAATTTTGACAAGTCCGCACCATGAGTTATACATCTTTCTTAAAATCATATTCTGGCCAACAGGCGTGTGTCTTCCCAGGTCACATGGTGGAGAAACCAGTCTATCCACTTTCTTTAAGCTCAGCCTGTCCTCAGAGGGGCTGCCCCTCCCTGTTTCTGCCAAGAGGAAGCCACTTTACGACCTCCCCTATAAACCATCTGCCTGAGTCAAGGAAGGGCTTTGTTCAAAAGGAAGCCATTTACGACCACCCTAATAAACCATCTGCCTGGGCCCAGGACAGGCCTTTGTTCAACTCCCTGTAGCTGCTCCACCCCTAATCTAATCAGAGAGGTGACAACTCCTTTTGGCAAGGGGAAGAGTGGCTGAGCAGGTTTTAACTCCTCTGGGGGTAGATGTCAGGCAGAATTCAGTTTCATTAAGCCAGGTTTCAGCTAAATGTCACTTTTTGTCCCCCAGTTTAAGTCTATTACGATTTTTACATACACATTAAATAATTACTTCCTTCAAGACATTTCAGAGTATAGTTTCACATTGTATCCACCTCTGGTTTTGTTTCATTCGTTCAGTTTTACACAAAAGTCTGGTGGTTTTAAAACGCCGGCTTTCTGATAGTGGTGAGTACTGGTAATGCAACCATTTTTGGGATTTAAGAAAATGAATTCCCCACAGTTCTAGGTTGCTTTTGGCAATCAGCATTGCCATTCCCAATGGTTTCAGGCTACTGTGTGGGTAGCCCAATGGTGGTTTTAGGCAGTGCCCTCCTGTGCTCACAACCTAGGCAAAAATGGGTGGCAGCCTATTCTTCATGCATTTCCCTGTGCATTTTCTGGGAAGTTCTGGCCATCATGATGTTTTCCATGCCAGTACTGCACAGTTTTCCTATTCTGGCGTACATGTGGGCTTTTTGGCCATCTTGGATTTTCTAAGCCCACAGCACCAAATGTTGCAGCATGATAGCTCAAACGTGGGTCAGGACACCCAACAGTCCTGCACAATGTTGCAACACGGCAGGACGTACAGGTGGACATGGTGGTGCCCCCACATCCCCAACCACAGGCACAGGTGCTGCCCATGGGAGGGGAAGGGCACGTGGCGAGGCAGCCTGGACCCAGTTTGTGGCCACATTTTTCACCTAAACTCCCACCCCTGCAGAGTGCACACAGGCCTGGCAACATACCAGGTGACAATCGATAATGACAAAGAGACAGTCAACTGTCATAACCTTACCACCCTGAGAATGTTGCTACGGAAGTGCTACATTGTGTCCATCCCTAGCTACTTAAACATAACCAATCCTGTGTGATCAAAAGGAACACATGCAAGGTGTGTATCACAACCCCCTCTGCAAAACAGGCCATGACAATCCCTGGTATGTCAACCAAACCCTCCCAACCCACATCACCCTTGTCTGCCACACCATGACATGGCATGCAATAGCAAAAGCCCAAAACATGACCAATAGGATACGAAGTGAAATGTCATAAATGAAAACTGGCCCGAGACAATGATGCCTGACATGGAATCAGATGAAAAGACTGACCAACAACCTCCCACACATACAAGGTCAGACACAAATGCTTTCCACCAGTCGTAGCATGAACACAACACTGAATGCCTGTTCACATGCACATTGGGCACGGCAAAATCCCTACTCCCAAACCCCTGTGCTGTGTGTGTCTCCTGCAACACACTGCTCAGCACACAGCACAGTGAGCAGCCATTGTGTTGCAGATACACCTTGAGCATCACATGAAAAGGACAAATCAAATAAATAACCAAATGACGCATGTACAGGATACTCAAATGGTAATACATCATGCGCTGCAGGGACACAGGGGGCCCGAGAAGGCAATCTGTGTGCACCTGTGGCCATGCAAGGGTGGTTGTACGTGTGGTGGATCATTGTGCAACTGTGTGTGTCATTAAGGACATGCACTCAATATATGCATGCGATATCAAGTGACCCTCAGTGTCCTGTAGACATCACATGTGAACATTGCCCATGTGAACACCCCAGCATGTTAAACCACATCGATCCCCTGACACCTGAAAAGTAAAGACAACACAGGAACAGGCATTGACCAGCAGAACACATCATGTACATAGTACCCCAAAAGTACAATGTCAGAGTGCCCAAGCCACTCTAGCCCAAGCCAACTGTCCAACAACAAAAGGCCCTCCCTCATCTACACATCACCGTGACCTTCTGAACAACTGTGTCTGGGGTATGTATCCTTCCTTCAAGTCTACCTAGCTACAGGATCACCCTACCCCTTGGTCACCATGTTCCAGCTTGCGTGTTAATAGGGTCCAGCCCCTTCAGAGGCCACCTTGACTGGTAAAATTACCAAATCGCAGAGAACTCCAAGGAGCCAAACCCCCAAACCAGGGAAAAAGCCTGTAGGCACCAAAAAACCCTGGAAGAGTCTCCAGTAGATGACTTGAAGTAGCAGGAAATGTCAAAGCATATGTACAAGCACAATGATAGAACAACCAAGGTAGCACAGTTGATCAATGGTCCAACAGGATGGGTACCATTTATGGTACATAACATACAATGTGGATGCAACAACTGATGGGTAGTGTCACAGCTCCAGTGTCCAGGCGCAGGAGTGCCACGAACCAACCACCCCCTCGTGGTCTGGGCACCTGCAAGGTAAAATTTACACAGGCCTCTGAGACCTCGGCGGGAAAGGAGGGTCAGGGATATGTTGTTTGGACAGGCATTGGTATGCAGGATAACCGGAAAGAGGGGCAGGAGAGGGAAGTTGGATTGGCAAGGGAAAGTAGTCAAAATACAAAAAACTACTATTCACAATAACACATACTCAATCAGAGAAAACATGTACCTCATGCACATTGTACCAAATGAGTCAAATGCAAGCCAAAGAGAGACTTATCTCTGGGGTGAGTGCTGGCCTCCTGCCTGCGCACTCTCAGGTCTGGTAACAGGAGCAGTTCAATGCTGTAAAGAGAGCATGAGTTACTAATCTGAATGTGTGTTAACACACACACAACACCATCCATGCCCCAAAGTAAGTGACTTCTCCCCAAACAAACACTCCTGTCTGCTGCTTTGTACCCATACATTAGCTTGGCCCCCTCATGGTTCATACACTATCAATGCAGTAAAATAGGCGCATGTGGGCGCGCGGGAAATGGAAGACCAATGCGTCAAGAATCACACGTGATACATTGGTCCCTGGGTGAGCTGCTACACACGTATAGCGAGGTGCAACTTCAGTACAAGTAGTGTTCTGGCAGCCACGGATTTCAATAGGTAGTGCACATGGCAATTTGCACATGCAAATGATATGCACTGCACACAAGTCTGTGCCTCGCTCGGTGTCCCTGTGCGCTGGATCAGTTTCTGGCTAGGAATGCTACTGCCCTAATAACTCTGCTTCAATGGAGCATGGGGTACTCAAGGATATGTTCGATGGCCCCTGCATGTGCCCCTGACAATTTGTAAAGCCACTTGGCATTTGGCCCTCAACGCATGTCAGCTGTAATGTGCGCTTCTCCAACAATGCTTGGCAAAGCTCCCCAGCACTGGTGCCACTTAGCATGCATGTGCAAGTGGCCTGGTGGAAAGTTGGCTGACGTGTGGGCCCTTGTGCTGCTCACCTTGCCTGGAGCTCCTGGAAACATGTCTGCTTCTGTCGGACGTCTGAGCACAAGCCCTGTGCTTCTGCTTGGGTACACATGCACACGTCTGCACCACGGAACGTGGCCAGTTATCAGGATTACTCGTCCCTGTGTCTGCAGGCAAAGGTAGTGTGGAGGCTCATTTTCCTGCAGAAAGGGCAAAAAGATATTAATAAGTCTGGAAAGTTCCCCGTGTGTGTGTCTTCATGCTGGTTGTCACTGGGCCAGGTTACAGACCTACAGCCAAACTCCTCCCACCATCAGTGTGACTTTGACAGGCCACGGGTGCAGGCTACTGTCTACAGCATGAAGTGCATCAAGCACATATACAGGCAAGAAAATAACATACATCACAATCCACATCAATTAATGGAGACATCAATCACTTACTCAGCCAAATTGATTACAGACATGGGGTGGATAAAACACTACCAATCCCCACTAGGGGTGTTAACAAAAGTAGTACAGCAGCAGACAGGCCACAGTTATGATGAAAGTCCAAAGCCCTTGTGTAAATGTATGTTATACCGAACCCTCCTAGCAAGCCCATGGATAAGGGAAGCAGGAGTGGCCTATGTGAGTCTGGACCCCAAGCTGCAAACACATACACGAGACATGCTTGAAGGGCCCAGCTGGAACAGACAGTGGATGCTTTCAAAAGCCACAAAGCACCGCACCGTCACATGAATGCACAATAGACAAACAATATTAAACTATATTAACTAATTAAACTAACAATGAAAAACCTACATAACCTAATTAAAGTAACTATCAAATAGTCAATATTAACTAACTAAGCTCAAATCAAAAATCAAAAATGGCCACATACGACCTGGGGGGGGGAGGCAACCAGGAGGGGGGAGATACAGGGTGCACCTCAACGCCCACATGCGATGATGTTGAGACAAAAAATAAAGTCCATGGGCTCAACGCCTGCACGCTATGACCTGTGTGGGAGATATCTCGTCATCCGAGTCTGGCTCATCCTGAAATGGAGGACGTGGCACAGGAGCCTGACCACGCCCTAGACGCAGCTTGCCCCTCGTCAGCAGCAAGTCTGCCGGACGGGTGAGCCTGGTTCTGTGCGGCGATGACAAGAAGGTCTGCATGCAGAACCTCCCGTGATATGCATGCTTCCTCTTGCAAGGTAACACGTGTAACACAGAGTATTTCCTCCAAGGCCTGGCTGGACAACTGATGCACCTCCCGGCAAGCACGTAGCTCAGCCGAGATGGTACGCTCAAGCTGCGCAAACCTCTCCTCTGCCTGCTCCCTCTCGGTCATCATGAGCACACCCAGAGTGGATCTGAGGGAAGCATACTCAACCTCCATGGCCTCCATGTGTGCCTCTGCATGAGCAGCAATTGCTCGATGTAAAGACACCATTTCAGCCTGGCGTGCCCTGTCTGAGGCCGCCATGCCCAGCTTGAGCGAGCGGGCCTTGGACAGCGCCGCCTGGCGCTGGAGAAGCACCTGCCTAGCAGGGGGGAGCACGGATTGGGCCACACGTTCCATGCTCAGAGCGATGTTATCAAGTGCTGCCCCCTGCCGTTCTGAATTGGCAGTCGTGTCTTGCTCCCACTCAGTATACCTCGGTGGCGCTCGGCTACCGCGTTGCTGGGCTTGACACCTGCGGGACCCAAGGACCGGCCGTCCTCGTTGGGTTGGCACCGCCCGCGGCTGCACGACTACATGCCCCCGTCGACGTGATGTCCCAGGCCCATCAGCGACTGGTGTGGAGGGTGACCCTGTGTCCCGATCCACCACAGGCGGAGGTCCCACCACTGTCTGGCCCCTCAGTGCAGGTGTCGCGGACAGAGGAGTGTCCACATCAGAATCACTCACCCCTGACGTATGGACCTGATGCACATCCAACTCGACATGGACGTCAGAGTGGTCATCTGGGCTGGACTCATTGCCAGCCAAAGACAAGATGGTCTGTAGCACATGTGGGTTCTCGTGGTCTACCACCCCATGACCCCCACTTGTGCCGGGTTGCTGTTGTGATAACAACCCTGTGCCTGGCATGACAACACCATCCTCTGGCTCCATTGCATCATCATCTGAAAAGTGGAGAGAAAAAAACATTAGTACACATGTTAGAAGTACATAACACACACACACATAGACATCACACAGACAGCCAACCCATGAAGCAGACATGTCACACACAAAAGAGAACCTGCCATGCATGCCAGGTCAATTTGACATTGCATCAGTGAGTAGGCATGTAGAAGGGTGTTATATGGCTCAGAAGTGGGTCGATGCAGTGCAGAACATGTGTACGTTACTCACTATCTACATGAACAAGTACTTCATGATGTGTATCAAAAAACGTGAAGGCAGTGCAAGGGCAAGTTCAGGCATCACATGCAATGTGTATGCAATGGGTTGCATGGCTACAAGCAAACCCCCCTGCCCCTCGTGATTGAAAATGCAGGGATGCCTTGCATGGTAGCAAAAGGGTGACCAGAGACCTGTGTATTGGCAGACAGTGTTGACTAGCATCAATTGCATCATCTGAGTCAACTGACAACACAGCAGATGATGATGGGACAGTAAGCAGGACACATGATGAACCCTCAATAGTACACCCATGTGTGCAGAAGCTACTACACCAGTTGGACACAGTCAGTGGGCCTGAAACAGTGGGAGGACTGTGCCCCACACATACTGTGACACCCTAAACATGTGTGTGATGCAGGACTGAGCCAGAGTGGGCATGGGATGGCTGAGGACATGCCATGAAATGTAGCTCATCCTGGACAGGTACTACAATGATCATCCAGTCAAGGACACATAGGGGCATGCATGGAATGCACATGTAGCATGAATGGGCACTCATGTCCCTGCGGAGCATCTGCCATCTGCACAGTCCAAGTGAGACACCCTGCATGAAGGGCAGAGGATGTACCCCACTGCATGTGTCTGGCAGGTTGGCTGGTGGAAGTTAGCATGTACACAGAAGGCTTGAACAGGCCATTACAGTATGCCAAAATGATGCACACCAGTGCAATGGTGAAATCAGAGTGCAGGGGGGGTGGAGGGGCAAGGGGGCATGCCTACACGGAGTACCCGCATGCAGGCTGAGGACACATGCACATCAGTCATGCAATGACATAGTCCCAGTGCGGAGAGGAAAGACACCCCTGGGTACATGCAGAAGGGCCAGTGAGCTGGAACATGGACCGGAGGGGCATCTGGGTGACTAGCATGTGAGTAGGGTGCAAGTGTGGTGATGAGGACAGTCCCCGTCTGCTCTACATGTCCACCATCCTGCACAGCATGCACGCATCAGTGAAGCATTGCATGACTAGCACATGAGAACCATGTACACATAGCATGTAGTGGCAGTCAAGCACAACACATCACACAGGCAAACCACACATGGGCTGGACATACACGCAACAACACTCACTGGATGGGGCATCAATGTCCTGCATCTCTCCCACTCCTTTGACCGATTCTGCCGGTATGAACTCCGCAACAAGTGAATCGTGCGGAGTGAGGTCATCCTCCTCAGGTGGTGGCCCACTGCCAGTCACCAGAGTCATGCTGTAATTAGAGGCACACTTGGCCTTAGTGCTGCGTTTGAGGTCATCCCAACGCTTCTTGCACTCGGCAGCTGTGCGCACCTCATGGCCGAATGCACCCACATTATCCCCAACATGCTTCCAGTGGGTATTCCAATGGGCAGCCGTAGTTTGACAATTCGGCCCCACTAGCATGTCACGGCTGTGGTCCCACACGTAGTCCACAAGGTAGTCCAGTTCCTGCGCACAGAAAGGCTTCTTCCTTGACGTGCAGGAGGCCGTGCTGTGTCTGGGGTCCCAGCCTGTGCTGCAGTTGCAACCTTCCTCCTCTTGTGTGGTGGTGCGGACCCTGGCTGGCGTATGCTGCCCTGATCAGTATGGCCAATGGCACTGGTGGATTGAACCAAGGGAGTGGCAGGTGGAGGGATGACCGAAGGCCTGACTTGCATCAGTGGCTGCTGGGTGCCCTGCAATGGACCCTGCGCAGCAACATCTGCTGTGCCAGGGTCATTGACCGCGACTGTCCTGGTTGGTAGACTCACAACCGGGGTGTTGTTGGCTGCATCGCCCCTGCACTTGCCAACACCCAGCTGGTCGGGGCAGAAGATGACATTACTGCCCCAGGGACACGTGCCTCAGTCAGGGCAGCCCTGCGTGCACCTACGGTGTTCCTCCTGACCTGCTGGAAATCTTCCATGGACTCTTCAAGTGCCAACGCAGCCTGCGCTGGCAGACCCTGAGCCTAGGTGGTGGTGTCCACAGCTGCACCTGCAGCTACCACTACCCTTGGGCCCGTAGCAGTCGATGAAATGGACTGCCGGGTCACATGGGTGCCAGTGCCAGATGCAAGAACTGCATCTCCCGGAGCCGCAGGGGGTGGTGGCATGACTGCACCAACACGTGGCACAACATCGTGCCGAAGTGGTGCACCTCTGCCTCTTCCCCCTCTGCAGCCACCCTGGACACCCTGAAGTCCCCCTACTCCCTGGTCACCCCGGCCACGTCCCTGACCTCGTTCGCCACGAGAAGTACGCCCAGCTGAGGCGCCGCTCACTGTTCGTGGCCTCCCAACCATGGCACAGATGGAGTAGTGCCAGCACAGATGTAGTAGTGCCAATGGGAGGTGTGCATGACAATTGTACTGGGCAATTGAGTTGAAGGGGGTGGGATACAAGATGTTAAAAGCACCCCTGCACCTGCAAGGCTTTATGTGACCCTGGTGATGAAATGACAGGTCACGCAACGCTCAGGCACCCCAAAACTGCAGTAAAACCGTGCACGCAACCCACGGTAGCCCACGTGTGTGGAATTAACCTCCTGCAGTACCCGGTGGCACCCAGGGACACGAAAAACACGTACGCGTGGGACACGCAGGCTACTATGACCTTGAAAATGGGTACGCTATACACAGGGTCACCCGTAGTGGGAAAAATGGCGTGCGCGACTCACTGTCAGACTAGCGTGATAATGAAAAATCATGCGTAGCCAATACCCCCGCCAAAAGAAGAGATACATCCTGGATCCTCCGTGAAGTTGTGATGGTGTGTGAAACAACACGAAGTAGCAACACACACGTTGGTCTCCACGAAAGGCACGTACAGCGAACTGCTGGCCCCGCTCACCTTTAACCCGTGCTGAGGGAAACGCCTGCGCGCATCATGTCACTTTCGCATTTAGGCCCTTTCCTCGGATTACACGCATTGACACGCGGACGTCCTGTGTTTTCACGTGCTGAATCACTATGCATCCGTCACGAGGGAAATGCCTGCGTGCATAACATCACAGATGCGCTTATGCGCTAAGGGCCTTTCCTCGAATTACACGCTGACATGCAGTTTTATCACCTGCCAAATCACTCCGTATGAAGCTGGCCACGCGACAACACACAGAAGACCACGCTCCTGCCCAGTAGGCCATTTTCCTGCCCCCCAGAACCCCGAGCACGCTCCCAACTGCCATCTGCTGCTGCCTGCCTGCCGGCTGCCCACATGCCCTGCTATTTGGTGCCTGCACATCAGCCATCTGCAGGGGTCCAGTTGCTGTGTCCACCACTGCTGGAACAGAAGACTCCCGACTGGTATACCATCGCTCCACAGCCCAGCCCCAGGACCCAGTTGCCCACCCAAACCTGCCTCGGGGGTTGCCATGACACAACACCATCTGGCACCAGTGGCAACCCCACAGTAGAGAGGCAGAGGGCTGCCAGCTTCAGTGAGAAAGAAGTTGGCATCCTGGTGGAGCAAGTCCTGGGGCATTATGATGCCCTCTTCGGAAGTTCACGTGCCATCTATGAAGGATGGAAGGGGATCTGGAAGGACATCGTGGCTGCCATCAATGAGGAGGGGGTGGCAGCCCGTGACATGCAACACGTCCGGAAGCGCTGGGAGGACTTCAGGTCCAGGACCCTCAGCAAGGCCCGGCACCTCGTGAAGGCAGAGGATGCAGAGGGGTGCCGGGTCCGCCTGACCAAATTCCAGACAAGGGTCCTGGAACGCATAAGCCCAGCGCTCCTTGTCCAGATCCTTCAGAGGCAGACCCGTCTGGAGTTGAGCGGTAACTGGCCATGCATTGCTGTGTGAAACAGGGCATGTAGCAGTGTGCTGGTAGTCATCTACTTGCCTATATGTGTGACATAGGCCATGTATGGATGTGTGTGTGCAGGGACATCATGGTGCTGCATGTGAGACCTGTCATGCGTGAACCACATGGATGGTGCATGTTTTACAGTGCAACATGCGGAGCAGCATGCAGAATGCACACATGAATGCATGCCTGTCTCTGTTCTTGGACATGGATGGGGTGTGAGAGATAGGTGCTGCTGTCATGGACATGTATGGTGTACATGTCGGTGTGTCTGAGTAACGTGAGTGTGACTTTGACACGCCATGGATGCATGACACATGTCTGTGACGATGTGTTGATTCACTGATGCAGTCTAGTCATCCTTGTATCCACTGTGTCTGTGGTGTACGGTGCCAGATGCATGAGCCTCCGGTGATGTGTGTGCATGGGATCAGTCTGACCCATGATGCATGTGAGTTTAAACACAACATTGTATGTTAATAGAGGCCCTTGGACATGAATGCAAATGTTTATTGCATGCGCCGTGCCTGTTTCTGCATGTGTGTTGCCTGCATTGACACATGTGTTGTGGAGGGACATGATGTAAGTGACGTTTGACAGTGCCACTCATGTGCTATTGCTTCCTGTCTAGGGGACTATTGTACAGTACCCTGATGCTTGTGTTCTATGTCTCCCTCTACACAGTGTCGAGTGAAGAAGAGGGCGGAGACGGCGCTGTGGAGCAAAGCGGCGTAGATGCCTCCACCGGCCAGCAACGCAAGGCCCAGCCACCCTCCCAGGAATTACCATCATCCGGGAGCGAGGGGACTGGTGCCGCGTCTGCCACTACGGCTGCAGCGGAAGGGGCGGGTGAGCCCCCACAGGGGCTTGCGATGGCGGAGGACGGTGCGGAGACATCCAGGTTGGTGGTGTGCTCAGAGGAGGAGGAGGCCGCTACTGAGCCGCACATGGGGCCTGGTGGGGGTGTTATCACTGGTGCAAGTGGTGCAGTCCAGGGCCAGGGGCAGGAGGCAGCACAGGTCGCCACAGAGGGGCCTGTGCATGTCACTGTCCCTGACCCTGTGACTGCACCACCATGCACCAGTATGGATGCCCCATCACAGGCCCATCCGAAGGCAGGGGGGAGGCCCACGTCATCTGGCACGCCACTACCTGCGGACGGGGAGACCCGTGACCGTGTGGAGTCCATCCTGAATGGTGTTGCGTTGCGCACGCGTGGCATTCGTGATGACGTGCGTGCTTCCTGGGGGGACCATGCAAGTCATCACGACGAGCTGCGTGCCAACATGCACCAGTTGGGAGGGGCCCTGGTCGGAGGATTCCTACATGTGTCGGGCACTCTGGCGGCCCTCTCCTCCTCCGTGCAGACTGTGCACCAGTCGTTCTCCATGCCGTCTCCCGGCCCAGATTCCACCAGGGCCCCCTGTGGACCTGCCCTGACCAACGCAGCCAGCTTGGTGGAGATGACATCCCTGCCACAGTCGAGAGTCGGAGGTCCAGCAGAGGTGGAAACCCCACCAACTGGAGACCAGCAGATGGAGGATGTGCCGGCATCATCGGGCAGGGCACATGGACGGCAGCAGCAGGCTCAAGGTGGGAGCGACATCAGAGGGGCAGGCATCGGCCAGAGGGCAGAAGGACCCTGGAATCGGGGTTTCTCCCGTGTGGCAGTGGTTGGGCCAGCGGATAGATGCGGAGCGGCGGTGGGTGAAAGAGGCACGGCTCACTATGGTCAGGGCGGAGTTCTCCATGCGCAGGGCGTTGAGGCGGGCTGAATGCCTGGAGGCAACTCGCAGGGAGTTGGAACAGGCCATGACTGCATCCCTGCGAGACCTCGAGGACAGGGGAGAGGCCCGCCTCCGGGACATCGACATGGAGTTCGATGATGCCCTGGGCCAGGACAGCACAGGGTGAGACGTAGGACTTGTCCGCCGCCATTGTATATAGTTAATTAGTGTTAGGTTTCCTTTCTGTTTTTATTTATTTTGGGGCGCTTGGACAATGCCCCACCTCTTTGTATATAGTTGTTCATTAGGTAGGGTTTTTTGTAGGTTTCCTTTCAATGGTTGGGCTCATGGACCCAGGATTTGCACTTTGTATATAGTTCAACACTGGATTTCACTTTTTTTTTGTTTTTTTGATCCATGGATCAATGGTTTTGTCTTGTTTGTTCACTTTGGATTCGTTTTGGCAGACAGACACTTTGGACCCATGTGCTTTTGGATTGATATGGATTATGCTTTCACACATTATTTTTTTATTTGGACATGCAGCTTTTTCTTTATTATTTCCATAATTGTGTGTTTCAGTTCATTCCCTTGCTTTTGTGTTTAATACATTTTTATTTCATATTTCAATGTGTGGTATTCTCTCTTTGGTTTCATGCATGTCACGATGTGTGTTTTCTCTATCACTTGCACCCATTGTGTGTGTGTGACGGAAATGTGTTGATGTGCATACTTGCCATTTGGGAAGTATCATGTGATGGGGATTTCAATGTGGGGTGGATGTAATACTTGGTTGTGTGTTTGGACTGGGGTGGCGTGGGGTGTGATTTGGGTGGCCATAAGGCCCATGATTGTGGATCGTGATGACGTGTTGGGGGGACATGAGTCGGGGCCTGCTGGCAGGTGCCTGTCACTGCTGGGTGGGTGGGCGTGCAGGGGGACATGAGTCTGGGCCTGCTGGCAGGTGCCTGTCACTGCTGGGTGGGTGAGTTGGAGGGGGGACATGAGTCAGGGCCTGCTGGCAGGTGCCTGTCACTGCTGGGTGGGTGAGTGGGTGGGGGGACATGAGTCGGGGCCTGCTGGCAGGTGCCTGTCACTGCTGGGTGGGTGGGGGGACATGAGTCAGGACCTGCTGGCAGGTGCCTGTCACTGCTGGGTGAGTGAGTGGGTGGGGGGACATGAGTGGGGCCTGTTGGCAGGTGCCTGTCACTGCTGGGTGGGTGAGTGGGTGGGGGGACATGAGTCGGGGCCTGCTGGCAGGTGCCTGTCACTGCTGGGTGGGTGGGGTGCAGGGGGACATGAGTCGGGGCCTGATGGCAGGTGCCTGTCACTGCTGGTTGGGTGAGTGGGTGGGGGGACATGAGTCAGGGCCTGCTGGCAGGTGCCTGTCACTGCTGGGTGGGTGAGTTGGAGGGGGGACATGAGTCGGGGCCTGCTGGCAGGTGCCTGTCAATGCTGGGTGGTTGAATGGGTGGGGGGACATGAGTCAGGGCCTGCTGGCAGGTGCCTGTCACTGCTGGGTGGGTGGGGGTGCAGGGGGACATGAGTCAGGGCCTGCTGGCAGGTGCCTGTCACTGCTGGGTGGGTGAGTGGGTGGGGGGACATGAGTCGGGGCCTGCTGGCAGGTGCCTGTCACTGCTGGGTGGGTGGGGGGACATGAGTCGGGACCTGCTGGCAGGTGCCTGTCACTGCTGGGTGAGTGAGTGGGTGGGGGGACATGAGTGGGGCCTGCTGGCAGGTGCCTGTCACTGCTGGGTGGGTGAGTGGGTGGAGGGACATGAGTCGGGGCCTGCTGGCAGATACCTGTCACTGCTGGGTGGGTGGGGTGCAGGGTGACATGAGTCGGGGCCTGATGGCAGGTGCCTGTCACTGCTGGTTGGGTGAGTGGGTGGGGGAACATGAGTCAGGGCCTGCTGGCAGGTGCCTGTCACTGCTGGGTGGGTGAGTGGGTGGGGGACATGAGTCGGGGCCTGCTGGCAGGTGCCCGTCACTGCTGGGTGGGTGAGTGGGTGGGGGGACATGAGTCGGGGCCTGCTGGCAGGTGCCTGTCACTGCTGGGTGGGTGGGGTGCAGGGGGACATGAGTCGGGGCCTGATGGCAGGTGCCTGTCACTGCTGGTTGGGTGAGTGGGTGGGGGGACATGAGTGGGGCCTGTTGGCAGGTGCCTGTCACTGCTGGGTGGGTGAGTGGGTGGGGGGACATGAGTCGGGGCCTGCTGGCAGGTGCCTGTCACTGCTGGGTGGGTGAGTGGGTGGGGGGACATGAGTCGGGGCCTGCTGGCAGGTGCCCGTCACTGCTGGGTGGGTGAGTGGGTGGGGGGACATGAGTCGGGGCCTGCTGGCAGGTGCCTGTCACTGCTGGGTGGGTGGGGTGCAGGGGGACATGAGTCGGGACCTGCTGGCAGGTGCCTGTCACTGCTGGGTGAGTGAGTGGGTGGGGGGACATGAGTGGGGCCTGTTGGCAGGTGCCTGTCACTGCTGGGTGGGTGAGTGGGTGGGGGGACATGAGTCGGGGCCTGCTGGCAGGTGCCTGTCACTGCTGGGTGGGTGGGGTGCAGGGGGACATGAGTCGGGGCCTGATGGCAGGTGCCTGTCACTGCTGGTTGGGTGAGTGGGTGGGGGAACATGAGTCAGGGCCTGCTGGCAGGTGCCTGTCACTGCTGGGTGGGTGAGTGGGTGGGGGGACATGAGTCGGGGCCTGCTGGCAGGTGCCCGTCACTGCTGGGTGGGTGAGTGGGTGGGGGGACATGAGTCGGGGCCTGCTGGCAGGTGCCTGTCACTGCTGGGTGGGTGGGGTGACATGAGTCGGGACCTGCTGGCAGGTGCCTGTCACTGCTGGGTGAGTGAGTGGGTGGGGGACATGAGTGGGGCCTGCTGGCAGGTGTCTGTCACTGCTGGGTGGGTGAGTGGGTGGAGGGACATGAGTCGGGGCCTGCTGGCAGATACCTGTCACTGCTGGGTGGGTGGGGTGCAGGGTGACATGAGTCGGGGCCTGATGGCAGGTGCCTGTCACTGCTGGTTGGGTGAGTGCGTGGGGGAACATGAGTCAGGGCCTGCTGGCGGGTGCCTGTCACTGCTGGGTGGGTGAGTGGGTGGGGGGACATGAGTCGGGGCGTGCTGGCAGGTGCCCGTCACTGCTGGGTGGGGGGACATGAGTCGGGGCCTTGCAGCAGGTGCCTGTCACTGCTGGGTGGGTGGGGTTGCAGGGGGACATGTGTCGGTGCTCACTTGTGCATGGTGGCATGTGGGCTGGCTGGGGGGCATGACCAGGGTGGATGGGCTGCCTGCGGGGCATGGCCAGGGGTGCAGGGTAGTCCCCTGTGTTGTGGGCTCCCTGCAGGGCCTGGGGAGGGGGGAGAGGGCACACATGGGAGGACACACACTGCCAATTTGCGTTGGGGCACCCCAGGAATACACGTACCCCGCTCGGCCAGCGAAATCGTGTGTAAAACTTCCTGCGCACCCCCAGTATACACATACCCCGCTCACACAAGGCCTATCGCGTGTCAAACTTCCCGCACACCCCCAGTTTATACGTACCCAGCTCGCCCAAGGCCTATCGCATGTAAGACTTCCCGCGCACCCCCAGTATACATGTGCCCTGCTCGCACAAGGCCTATCGCTTGTCAAATTTCCCGCGCACCCCCAGTATACACGTACCCCGCTCGCCCAAGGCCTATCGCGTGTAAGACTTCCCGCGCACCCCCAGTATACATGTACCCCGCTCGCACAAGGCCTATCGCATGTGAAACTCCCCGCGTACCCCAGTAGTACACGTACCCTGCTTGCACAAGGCCTATCGCGTGTAAAACTCTGCACGTACCCAGTAATACAGGTACCCCACTCGCACAAGGCCTATCGTGTGTGAAACTCCCCGCGTACTCCAGTAATACACGTATCCTGCTCGCACAAGGCCTATCGCGTGTGATACTACACATGCACCCCAGTAATACACATACCCCGCTCGCACAAGGCCTATCACGTGTGAAACTCGCTGCGTACCCCAGTAATACACGTACCCCGCTCGCACAAGGCCTATCGCGTGTGAAACTCCCTGCGTACCCCAGTAATACACATACCCCGCTCGCACAAGGCCTATCGCATGTGAAACTCCCAGTGTCCCCAGTAATACACGTACCCCGCTCGCACAAGGCCTATCGCGTGTCAAACTCCCTGCGTACCCCAGTAATACACGTACCCCGCTCGCACAAGGCCTATCGCATGTGAAACTCCTCTCGTACCCCAGTAATACACATACCCTGCTCGCACAAGGCCTATCGGGTGTGAAACTCCCCGCGTACCCCAGTAATACACGTACCCTGCTCGCACAAGGCCTATCGTGTGTGATACCACACGTGCACCCCAGTAATACACGTACCCCGCTCGCACAAGGCCTATTGCGTGTGATACTACACGCACACCCCCAGAATATGCGCAGGCAGCCCATCCACCCTCCCCATACCCCACAGGCAGCTCCGCAGGCAGGCCATCCACCCTCCCCATACCCTGCAGGCATCCCTTCACCCCTGTGCATGCCCCTCAGGCAGCCCACCCACCCTGGGAATGCTCCACAGGCAGCCCATCCACCCTCCCCATACCCTGCAGGCAGCCCTTCACCCCTGGGCATTCCCTGCAGGCAGCCCATCCACCCTCCCCATACCCTGCAGGCAGCCCTTCACCCCTGGGCATGCCCCGTAGGCAGCCCATCCACCCTGGGCATGTTCCGCAGGAAGCCCTTCACCCCTGGGCATGCCCCGCAGGCAGCCCATCCACCCTCCCCATACCCTGCAGGCAGCCCTTCACCCCTGGGCATGCCCCGTAGGCAGCCCATCCACCCTGGGCATGTTCCGCAGGAAGCCCTTCACCGCTGGGCATGCCCCGCAGGCAGCCCAGCCACCCTGGGCATGCTCCACAGGCAGCCCTTCACCCCTGGGCATGCCCTGCAGGCAGCCCATCCACCCTGGGCATGCTCCGCAGGCAGCCCTTCACCCCTAGGCATGCCCCGCAAGCAGCCCATCCACACTGGGCATGCCCCGCAGGCAGCCCACTCCACAGGGGGGAGTTTTCCCACGTTTTACACGCGATTTCGCTGGTGCGAGCGGGGTATGTGTATTCTGGGGAGTGCGCGGGTAGTTTTACACGCTATTGGCCTAGTGCGAGCGGGGTACGTGTATTCTGGGGTGTGCATGGGGAGTTTTACACGCTATTCGCCTTGCGCGAGCGGGGTGCATGTATTCTGGGCCATGTGCGGGGAGTTTTACACGCTATTGGCCTTGCGCGAGCAGGGTACGTGTATTCTGGGGCGTGCACTGGGAGTTTTACATGCATTTTTGTGGTTGGGGGGCTGTATGCTGGTCCACTGGCCTTTGTGCCATGTACTGGATTTGTGCGATGTTTTTGGCGCACGGGGCGGGGTTGGGGCCGTAACTGGCGCTGCTGCAGGGTCGCTGCGCCACTCTGAGCCACGCTGTTTATGGTTGTATAAATCCATGAATACGCTGTGCGCCTAAATGGATTTTGGCACACACGGCTGGCGCAGACTGTCGCACGTGCACTCTGTGTGCCAGCTGTGTGCCCCACTTGTGCGCCGATTTCTATGAATTACCCCCTAAGTTGTTTACTTGACCTGTTGCTGAAACTGGTCTGGGGAAAACCAAAGCGGTAGTTGGTGTAATATTTCCCTTTTTTTATATTTGCGAGGACAATATTTCCCACATTTGTGTCTTTGAAATTGTAAAATTTGTGCATGAAGGTCACTATGTGTTGTTTGTGAAACGATTTCATAAGTCGAGATTCAATAAAGGGCGCCTGGCGGATTCTGATGTGCCCAGGCAGGTACCTGTATGTAAAATGCTAGAAATCAGGATGGGAGATCCGTAGACAGCTGTCTTGTTTTGAAGCTATTTTATTTTGCCTTCAAAACGATTTTGCACAGATAAATCGAATTAAACATTTACAGGATTTTCGATGAGCACGAAAGTATGGACAGATGTTTTTTCTTAAGGGAAATACAGGTGAGTATAGTCCTCTTCAATTATCGAGAGACAATTTCCACAGTGGTGCACAAGTATACAATACAGGTAGGTAGTGACATAGAACTTGTGCAGGGTGTGACCCAGGACTGTAGTAGGTCCTGGGGTATTCAACAAAATAGTGTGCACAACACTATCCATCAACACATATATACAAAGGTTGTGCCACAAAACATCGACACAGAGGTGTTTCGGCCAAACAGGCTGGGTAAGGGCCCGTGGTGGTGGTGGCCTTCATCAGGATAATCACTGGTAGTGGTGCTGTCCGTATAGGTAATCTGTGGGGGAAGGGAAAGCTGTCAGGATCTCAGGGGATTGATGATTGATTAAAACATTTATGAATAATGGCCAATTGGTGCCTCAAATACACCAGTGGTGTATCTAAAAACAGCTTACCGTCTGCAGTGGTGCAGCGGGGACGCTGTGCTTGGAGTCCTGTTATGGGTACTGGACTCTGGGAACCATGTCTGCAATGAGCATGGGAAGACTTGTATGATTCGGGTCTCCTTGGCCAATAGAAACAGCCTTAGGCCTCTAGGAGCTGTAAGAGAAAGGATAACAGGTCATTATCTATGCGCTCGAGGAGGACTGTGCCAGTGAACAGCAGGGTCCAGGCACATCCAGCGTGGGATTGTGCGGTAAGTGACTGGAGACACCAGTGGTGTGGGTGCCCACTCAGTGGGTTAGTAAGGTCACGGTATAATAAAGGGGTCTCAAATAAAGTGCCTATTAGAGCCCTGCCGACTGTTGTGTGAGCTAAGCGCACGGAGGTGCTGGCAGTGGTCTCAAGAGTGTTGATTTTATTTAAAAGTGTCAAAGAAACGCTCACAGGAAAAGCGAGTGGAGATTGCAAATACATCTCTTGGAGTAACTAGGGTGTCTAATCTTGCCTCGGTGTGTTAATTAGTGACAGTGCCTGTCTGACCTCTGTGCGAGGTTGTGTAGCTGCCTACGGGGTGATTTATAGGAAGTGGCAGTGACCCTCAAGATAATAAAGTAAAATGAAGGAAAACACGGCCGCGCTGAGCGTGCTCCAGACTGTGGCGAGAATGCATCATAAAGTCTAACAGTGCACGGAGAGTAATTTGGAATGTGAAACCAGTGAGGTTTTGTGGGGAGCACTGGGGGTGCCTTGACTATGTGCTGTATCATGCAAAAAAACGAAAAAAATGAAAACATGAGATAAAATGTCAGCTTGTCTTACCGAATGCAAAAAATGGCGTCTGCACTCCTTGTGGCACTGGATTCTACAGAGGAGTGTTGCTGTCAATGTTAAAAGCACTGTCCCAGCTCGACATCCAGCCAATGGGCTGCTGGCTAGGTGCAGGGGTAGGCCAATAGTTACAGAGCAAGCTAACAACAGAAATGATAGGTTGGGAGTAATTGACCAATGGGATGCAGATGCATCATCAGTGTCACAACTATATGAGTGTAGCCCATGGAAATGACAGCAGGGCCCCTAATTATGGATGACAACTGCAAGTAGATGGATGCAGGTGGTGGTGGACCCCTGAGGATGATATGAGGGGTAGCCTTCTATCTGATTGGTGGTGGGACGGCTGTTGCTATGGCTGTGTGAGCCCCAGGGTAGTGGCTTAAACAATGTTGACATTTTCAACACACCATTTTCTAAAAAGGTAAAGGAGAAAACATGGAGTCACTGGGTGTATAGTGACTATTGTAAGTAACCAAAAGCCAGACAAATGGGAAAAACACACCACGCATTAGTTCAATGGCTCACATATGTATGTTGCAACTTTACTTTACATGGTGCATGTATCTGAGTAATCAGAATGAACACGCGACTGTAAATAAACATTAGTAAACATTAGTGGCGCTTGTACCAGCTGGTTCTATAGTCCTCCAACTCCATCCTGGCAACCATGGACGTAGAGGCCCTCTACACTTCGATCCCCCAACAGGAAGGACTGCAAGCATTGACCATCTGTCTCAACAGAAGAGCCGACACCACCACGACCCACACAAACTTCATCTTGGACTGCATTCGACTAGCTATGATCGAGAACTTCTTCCTCTTCGAACACTAGATTTACCAGCAGATCAAAGGCATCAGCATGGGTGCCACATTTGCCCCTGATGTAGCTAATCTGTACATGGCTCAGTATGAGGATGACCATGTGTACAACGATGACAACCCATACAAAGACCACATCCTACTATGGCGACGATACATCGATGATGTTCTCCTAGTTTGGGAAGGCAGCAAGGAGCTTTTGCTAGAATTCCATGGATGGCTTAACCCCAGAAACTCTCACATAAAGTTCACTATCGTATGGGATTGCCAATCCATGAATTTCCTAGACCTTCACATTTACCGTTCCGGAAACTCACTGAAAACAGAATTATTCAGAAAACCCACCGACAGAAACAGCTTGCTTCATTTCTCGAGTTTTCATCCCCAAGGATTAAAATACAACCTACCATACGGACAATTCCTCCGAATACGCAGAAACTGCACCGAGAAAGAGAAGTTCGAACATCATGCCACACAACTCCAGACACACCAAAATGGCTCGGAAAAGGGCAGTCAACACTGATCGCACTATTTGTCTAACGTCCAGCACTAAGGACCCCATAGACTGGACAGTCTGTGTCACGACGTTCAACCCCATCAGTAACCTGGTAAAAACCACCATAAACAAACATTGGCATCTAATAAATAACAAAGGGACCTTGGACAAAAAACCTCTTTTTGCATTTAAGAAGAATAGGGACCTCAAAGACACCCTGGTACATACGTTTCTGGAACCAGAGAAACAACAACCCACACTATGGGGCTTACCACCCGTAGTAGGACACTATTCATGTGGAAAATGCGTCGCCTGTTGCTACACCGAGACCAGCAAGAACTTCACTCACAAGAATTTCATGTGGACGATGCGAAATCACACCAATTGCGAAAGCAAAAACGTCATATATGTGATCAGATGTCCCTGTGACCTCATTTACATTGAGAAGACCATCAGACCCATAAAACAAAGGATAAGCGAACATCGTTCTTGCATCAGGAACTCAATACAAGACAAACCTCTGGTGGACATTTCAGCAAAAAAGGCCACACCCACGATGAACTCACATGGACTATTCTGCAACAACTTCAACAACAAAAAAGAGGAGGCGATATCAATCTAGCCCTCACCAGGCTTGAGCAAAAATGGGTCCACAGACTGGACACAGTCATAACTGGCCTTAATATCACTGTAGAGTGGAAACATTTCTGGGATTGATTGACCCCCACCGTGGTGTTTAGATCTCCATTTAGACATCAGATGCCCTCGACTGGGCACACGCTACATATTCAGCAGTGCCCATGTTTTGTGCACCATGTACTCTATAGAACCAGGTGGTACAAGCACCACTAATGTTTATTTACAGTTGCGTGTTCACCTGTATGTCCCTTAAGAAAAAACGTCTGTCCATACTTTCGTGCTTATCGAAGGTCCTGTAAATGTTTAATTCGATTTATCTGTGCAAAATCGTTTTGAAGGCAAAATACAATAGTTCAAAACAAGACAGCTGTCTACGGATCTCCCATCCTGATTTCTAGCATTTTACATACAGGATTTCACAAGAAACATATTTTTGGATGAACTGCAAAACAGTGGCATGATTGTCCTGACCAAATTTAGGAGCATCTTTAATCCATAATAGCATGTGGATGTGTGGTGCTCCTCTGGCTTGGTATTCTTTTCTCCAAAAGAAGTGTTGAACTTTTCCGAGGGGAGGAACAGTCTTATTACAAATAAAGTGTAGCACAGCAATGAAGCGATGATGGAAATATCTTGATACATTTACAGGATCTAGAGAGCAGAGTTCTCCTGGTGTTTTTATATCTATGTTTGTTTTGTTTTTGTTTGCTATGCGTAGGAAATCATGTAAATCTTCCCATGCATATTCTGCACAACTTAATGCAACAAACCAAGTGGGTGGGCCAATGTTTCTTATCATACAGCGTACATCTCAGTGACGTTGGAACCAGTATTCGTTTGTACCACGCATGTTTTCTAAAAGATTTGTAAAACTTGACTTTAAAACCTCATCTTTTTTCTTGCACTTTTTGTAATAATTGCATAGCTGACATATTTTGAAAATAGATACCTGATTTTAATGTGTGTGCAACTCCGTAACATAGAGTTGATAGTTCACTTTCAAAGAGAAGGTGGAATATGTATTCCATGTTTTGTCTGAATCTGGGGTCATCAGATTACTTTAGTAGAGAGCGATATTCTGATGCTGTTATCTGTGTGGGTCTATCATCGTACCTTTCTCCTTTTCCAGTAGGAAAGAGTAGAGGAAGGCCCGTGCTTCTATACTTTTTTCCCATATGCTGATTGGAGATCCTTTGGCTTGTCGCATTTGGTACGTTTCCAGTGCATCATCTATAGTGTCTTTAGAGTGTAAAGGATGAATTGTATAATTGTCTAAAATATTGGATTCTGTAGCAGAATTTAGAAGTTGAAATTGACCAGTTTCTGGTGACTCTTGAATTATTTCAATGGTTTCTCTCAGGTTTTCTTCAATATTAATTTCTTTGTAGTATTCGTTGTTGTTTTTTAGACATTGCAGGGCTTGTCTAACTTTATGTAAATCGACGAGTTGTTGCCACTTTTTTTGTCTTTTGTAGGTACGTCATTTACTAAGATAATTAAAGATTGATCTATTTGCCGTTGTACTCCTAGAGTGTGTACATTTTCTTTGAGATCTAATGGTAAATAAACTACTTTGCCACAAATGCCTTTCACTAATTCAGAGGGAGGTAATTTTACTGTCTTTGGTTGGAGGCGTATTATTGCTTGAAATGGGTGCACTGTTTGAATTATGATACTCTCATATAAATATAGTTGTTGCAGGGGTTTTGGTAGTGGGAATAATTCCAAGTTATTTGTGATGGTACGTGAAGGTGTTTGGTTGTTGTCAAGTTTTGCAGTGCAGTAATTGCAAAGTATTAAGGGGTCAGTAATGTCGTATTTGGTTTCTGCTATAAGGTAGAGAGCTAATTGGAACCATTTGGAATCTTCATTGTCTTCTATTTTGTACGTTATGTCTACAGTTTTTGTGGTACTTTTATAAGAAGTCCTGCAGCAACACACACACACATTCATGGTTTAGTACTTCAGCAGAGGTATTTTAAACTTTAGTATTTCTTTTCTGTATGTGTTTAATAGAAGGTTGCTAGTTATACAGTAGTTTCTAGTTTGTTGTACATCTATTGCATTTTATATGTAGCTTTCAATTCCAAAATATTTTCTCTGGATATGCTCTATTTCTTCGAGTAGTTGTTTGGCTGACCCATGTAGAAGATTGTTATTTAAATTGGCTAGTGCTAAAGCAGGACTTTTAGCATAGTATAGTTTGTGGACCAGATTTCTTATAGTTGAATGATGTGTTGATATCAGTTTGATATGATGGAAGGTGCTTTTGCAAATAGGTCCTGAAATACAGGCTAATGAATGTCCTTGTAGTATTTGCGCACTGGCCAGGCATCCATATTTTGAAGTAGTTTAATTTTGAATTTGTCTTTGCTTTTTACATACTGATTGAGGAACTGGCATAAAGATTTGAAAGATTTTTTGGCAATGTTACACATTGATGTGCACGGCCATTTGTAGACTGGACGTTTTGGTTCAGTAGAATGGGGAGATGATAGTGAGATTTCAGGGGATATTTTTGTGAGTTTCTTGTTCAATAATGTTGTTATTCAGTTTTTCATACCCTGGTCCACTGCTATGTATGTCAATTGGGTTTGTTTGCTTTTGTTTATATGCTTCTTCATTGAAATATGGTCCTGTGCTGGTGGTGTGACTCCATTCACCTCAACAGATGTTTAAGAAGCTATTCTTGTTGACATTACGTTTATTGAGAAGTCTTTTTTGTAGTTTAGTAGTTAGTTTTGTTAGAGGTTTCATCCTGTTTAAAACTAAAAAAATAACTTCCTTTTGAGAAGGGTTGCACTGTCTATGAGAGCTTCTAGGATTCATTTTCTATGGTAGGTGTTAAGGGTTGTGCATGATTTCTCTCCTGTTTTTAAAAGGTTCTGAAGGACTCTGTGGCGGAACATTTTTTGTTAAAAAATCTTTTGGTATGCTTACTTGCCACTACATCAAGATTTATAGGTGCAGCGTTAGCAGTAGTGGCTGCTGAAGTCTTGTTAATCACTTTCTGTTTTGTTTTACATTTTGATAGATGAGGGAAAGCTTCTGTACTGAAAACCTGTTTTGTATTGCTAAATGACTGTATTAACTGTTTTGTTTGAAATTTTTGTACAAAATCTGCTAGAGATGGATGCTTATTTGGACACTTTTATTTTGATTTGCTCTATTTCTGTGTTGCTTTCTACTGAGTTGCTTTTTGGTAGGCATTCTTTGGGGTCTGTTGGAGAAAAAAAAGAAAGTGTGGGTTGGGCTGTTGTGCAGTGTTTGCGTGCTTTGTGCATGAGTGTCTGAGTATGATGCTAAGTATGATTGTGGAGGTGTGTGATTGAGCAATTGGCAGCTACATCAAGTTGGGAAGGCTATTCTTGTATTTGTGTGTTACTATACTGGGCTTCAGATGACAATATAAAGTATGCAACTGGTAAGGGGAAGCACTAATACTACATCTAATGGTAAAGGGTTAATATACTTGTTTCTTCTACAATACTAAAATGCTAGTGTGTTTGAGTAACAGTTAGAACATATTAGTTTTGTACTTATACTTTTTGTATGGAAAGAGTAGGTTTCTTCTAAGTCCTTGTTCGTACTTCAGATACTGCTGCTTTTCAGGAGAGTGGTCTTCACCGCAATTGTAAAAGAAAGAAGTTAGTGAATATGTGTGTTTATCGCACTTTTCTTAATGTGGACATTGTTTTTTTGTAGTAGTGTTTTCTTACAACTGAGCGTAGTAGGCATATGCACTTTCCTTTGCCTATGTGCATCCTGTATGTTTTACTTATATTCTGTTAGTTGAATATGTTTTACAAGTGAGTATAATGGTAAACGTATAGAACACACTTGTTTTTTTAAGGCTATGTTATTGGATGTTAAGAAACAGAAGAAATAATCATATGCATTTTTTGCTATTTTTACAGGGTAAATGGCAGAGATTGTACAGAAAAGCATGCGATGTAAGCATTTGTGAAGGTGTGGGAAATAAAGCAGATGGATTTGATATAGAGGCAGTGCTGTTGTTTCAGCTAGGAGCCTTTCTAATTATATTGTCTGTGTGTGTGCATGAATGAAGATGCATGTAGGCATCCTGGCTGCGTGTAATTTTATAACACACTAGACAGCCTTTTTCATAACTGTACTCTTATTTCTCCCATCTTTTAATATGAAATAACATTTTTTTAAGATAGCTTTGTGTGTAAACAAAATTTGTCCAGCCGACATGCTTGCAAGTGACACTTCATCATAGCAGATGGGAGAAATTACAGTAAGTTCATTTTACAGTTTATACAGGGTAAGTGGCAGTTACTCTGTTTATATGTATTCCTAGAAGAGTTGTACATGTACTGGTTAGAACATATTCATACCTGTAGTCTGTGTTCATGCTTGTGGATGTGCATGAATCTGCAAGTTGAAATCTTGGGGAGTTATATAGTCGTTGTTGCTGTAGGTCCTTTGCAGTCACAGCCCAATTGTACTGAGAGTGATCAATAGTACATCTAAAGTGCTGATCTGTGATGATGGATTTAGATGTAGAGTTCTTGGATGTGATTGGTGGATGATTGTGTGACTGCTTAACAGTAGCCAATGAGGAAATGGTGCAGAGAGTGAAGTGGAAAGGGCAGAAGGGCTGCCCCAGTGTTATGCACTCTGCAGACACCGCGACTGTCTGCGGACAGGGCGTGCCACATCTGGGGGTTCTCAGCAAATCCAGCATGGAAAGGGGACTGTAGGGATCAGCCAATCAGATGTTGAGGTTGTGGTTTGTGTTGAAAGAGGCTTTGTGTAGTGAAGATGGCAGAGGTGGAGAAAGTCAGGGTGTTGGTGGTTGGAGATATGTTTGTGCATGGTTTGGAGCAGTATGCTAAATTCAGGAATGTGGCAAACAATTTTGATGTTAAAGGAGTTGAGGTGGTGTGGAGCACTGTGCCTGGTTTCAATGTGCAGGGAATTGTACACAATTGTGGAGATATGGGCAGAGTGAACAGTCCACATGTAGTTGTCTTGCACTGTGGTGCTTTGCATTTTGGCTGTCAGTGCCCCTACATAGTTGGCAGATTTGGAACACTTGGTTCAGGCAGTAATGAAAATACTTCCAAATGCCAAGGTTATTTTTTCTGGTTTAGTACCTAGGGCAATATGGGACAATAGTTCTGTTTTTGTCCTCAGCAAAATATTGCTAGGTGTGAAATCAACCGAGGCACGTTTGCTTTCATGCTTAGGACTGGTATGTTCTTTTGTAATAATGAGAATGTTGATTCTGGTAATGTTGTTTATTTTAGAGAAGATGGCATGTCTTTATCTTTTATGGGAAATGCCATGGTGTTTTGGAACATAAGGGTTGCTTTGGAGAAGCTAATGTAAAGATTTTTGGAGAGAAATAAGGAAAGAAAACAAAAAAAAATACAAAATAAATGGTGTTTCTGAAGCATCTGCAAAACCCCCCAAAAAAGGCTCTTTTCAGTGCCAATCTCAAAGGGGAAATGGGGCACAGTATTTAAATTTTCATTCCCATACTCAGATTTTTCGATCTGTCCGCGGACACCGTGGTTGTCTGCAGACAGCGTATATTACATACAGGGATTTTGGGGTTGAGAGGCATGCAAATCAGACTGAGCAGAGCAAGGGATTGGTAAATAAGGTTTACTGGGTGTGTTGTGTAAAGAGAAAGTTTGTCAGAAAGTATTCTTCCTGAGAGAAGAGCAGATAGCTATGGCTGTGTGTTTCAGAAAGCAGATTGTTTGGATTTTGGGAGATTCGTGGATAAATTGGTTGGAGGTGCATGCAGATCGCTTTGGAGTGGCTGCAGATCTTGGATTCCCTCATGTGGAAGTGCACTGGTATGGAGTGCGTGGAATGAAGTTTCTGGATTTGGTAGCTCTCTGTGCTACTTTGGTGACACAGCATCACCAGACATTATTATTATTCATTGTGGAGGGAACAGTTTAGGTCATGTGTCTGGAATCTCTTTGCAAATTGCATTGAAAGAAGGACTTGGGAAATGGACATGTAGCCAAACTCCCAAATTATTTTTTCCCGTATTGTGGCTGCGTTCTTTTTCATTTGGTCCACAAATGTAGAAAGCAAGGTGTTAGGAAAGATTTCGTAATTGTAGGTAATTTTCCTTCCATGTGGCAACCCCTAAACTTTTTGCTGTTGTTTTTCACCTTGTTCTTGACTTTGCCAGAGAAGTGCAGCCTTCTGCCGCACTCCTCTGGGCTTTCGCTCCTTTTCTTACAGGGAAACTGACATGCCCTTAAGACAGTCAGTACCGGGGAATGCTGTTTCCCGTAGTTTCTTTTATCATGTTGCGGCTTTAGTGCAACATGACACAAGAGGGCACTGTAAGCTAAGTTACAGCTCTCTTGGGTCTCTAGCCTTCTACAGGCCCTAGATACTCTTTTAGGATGGTATTTGATCGGTGCAAGTCATTCAGGGACTCGAATGGTGGCAGCGATCGTTTTGTTTATTTTGAGCTCCTTTTGGCGTTCTGAGCACGTTTTTCGCACTGAACCCAAAATGGTGGCCTGGCTCCCAAAATGGCCAGACCACAAGGCTCCTTTGTCTTGTCCACTGACCGTCTTGCTCCCTTCACCTTCCCCAGGTCGAGCGGCCCGGGGCCTTCCTTATTTGGGCATGTACTTTCCCGCGAAACGTGGTTGCTTTCGCAGGCTTCTACATGTCGTTTGTGTGCCTCCAGGGTGTGGGCTGGGATGTCTGGTCCCAATACACATCCTGGGTGCCAGAGAGTCTAGGGTGGTGTGAATGCCTGGGACCACCGTGGTCCGTGATTGGTCCACGTATGGTATGTGTGTTGATGAGCGGATCTCCCATTGGCTCCCCTCCGTTTTGGCGCGAAGGGAACCGTGGATAAGAGGGGGCTGGAAACACCACTACCATGTCGATCTCCTGAGTTCTCACGAACGAAGGAATACAGGAGCCAAGTATCCTGCAACCAAGAGGCTGGACCGAGGAATCGCTGGTAACCCGCTGAAGGAATCCTCCTTTGCACTGCTGTCGTCCTGTGAAACCCTTTCCTCCTTTGATCGAACTAGAAGGCCTGTACTGGTGCTTCGACCTTTGGAATATCAGGAACAGCTATTCCCGGCGACTTCATCAACTCCTGCCAAGTAAGCCTTCGGAAGTGTCTCTGGGCCATCCAGTTGACTGACCAGCTTACAAGGGAGTCCTGCTCTGTAACCGCCGCCAGGTTGTGTTGTATTTCGAGTCCTTGTCACTCTCCCACGCTTCGTACACTTGGCGTTCCCAAGTCTGAAGGGAGGAGTGTACATTTGGCTCGAATACACACGCCCGCTCCGTTGTCCTGCTGCGGCAACAAACTGTGCTGGTTTCGTCGATTGGGACGTCTTTTTGCTCTACACGACTACGAGGCGTTCCCAGCTCTTCTGAACCTGCCAGCTGCTGAAACTAACGTGGAGAAGCCTGGGTCTGCTTGCTTCGGGGACCGGTGAGTAGTTTAGCTAGGATCTGGTCGCCCTCCTGCAGTAGCCCATTGCTTTTCCCCGCTGTGTAAAAACAGCACCCTTTTGTCCGTACTCGCGCTCTGCTTCTGCTCCCTGTGGAGGCTGCGCTTGAGTCGCGGACCCTGTTCTTCTTCTGTTGTGCACTAACCCGAACTGCCTGACTTCCTCCGAAGAGCTTCCCCTTTTGCCCGTTGGCACCGGCGTGGCAGGTACTTTGAGCACAAGGCTCCACTCTTCGCAGGGCTCGGACTTCCATCTAGTTAGGTGCCTCTGAAGGCGAACTGCGTCTAAAGCATTATCGCACTGCCTGTTTTCCTTCCCTTGCAGGTGGACTACACATTTCGTGCCTCTAATGCTTGCGACTGTCGTATTTGTATATATATTGTGTTGATATGGTATGTGTTGGTTTAGTATTGTGATATTGTGATTTTCTCGCTACGGTCATTGTTTTAAAGGCCTTAAAATAAATGTGTATCTATTTTTGATATAACAACTGTTTGGAGTAGTTTGTAAGCGCTCTTGCTTTGTGTGCTCATTGCCGCTTTCAGTCACCCTCACCCCTCTTGAGACCTAGTCTTGACCGCCGCGATCGCTACCTTGATTGGTCTGGCTCGTCCAGAGGTTACCCTGTTCCAAGTAATTAGGTTGGCCTTCTGAACTTCTGCGCCACCAGGACAGAGTTCAGAAATCCGTCTTAACAAATTGGTGGCAGCGGTGGGATACGACTGAACGTATCCAGTGTTGCGCTCGAACTAAGGCATTTCAGGTTATTCCAACCAGTACACGTAGTGAATTGTTGTAGTATAACTTTAAAAAGGCCATAGTCCTATCAAACAGTATGGAAACAAATACCTTGTTAACTTTAAATGCTTCCAAATCAGAAACATTGAAGAAGATGTGTGCGGAGAGAGGGGTTTCCTCTCAAGGCACTAAATTGGAAATGATCCAAAGAATCGTGGCGTGGCAAGAAGCGCAGCTTGACGCTATAACTTCTGAGGACAGTGCAGAAGGTGGTGGGGCTGCTCTCACTGGTAGAACCGACGGTTCTGCCGCTGCACTGATCCATCGTGACCACGAGGACAGGGAGGATGTGATGTCTAATGTTTCCTCTGCCAGTGTTGATGGGGAGGCTATGCTTGAATTCAAGAAGCAAGCGCTGCGGTTTAGGCAGCAGGAGCTTGAATTCAGCATAGCCAAACTAAAAATCGAACAGGCAGAAAAACAGAAAGACAGGGATCACCAGTTGGAACTGGCCAAGCTTCAGGTTGCAAATGGGTCCAATGGTCCTGGACATGGGTCTGGGGCTTCCTCTCATCCACGGTTTCCGAAAGATCTGCTCAGTGTGTATGAAGAAAGGAATGACATTATGGACTGGCTGAATGCGTTTGAGTATGCATGCGAGGTTCAAGAAGTTGACAATGCTGATAAGATTGCGTGGTTGCTCAGTAGACTGCCCCATTCTGGCTGTAGTGCCATCATGGAAATGTCGAAGGCTGAGCGAGCTGATTTCGCAATGTTAAAGCAAACTCTCATTTTAAAGTTTGGGAAGACTCCGGCCCAATATTTAAAGCGTTTTCGAGAGTATAAGAAAAAGGAAGGTGGTACTTGGGTATCTTATGTCGCTGAATCTTTGAAAAACTTAACTGGCTGGGTCGAAGGTTATAAGGTTTCTACCTTCGAAGGCATGATAAATCTTGTCATGCTGGAACACATTTTTGCTTCTTCTTCCCCGGAGCTTAAGCAGCATTTGGCCGATTCGAAGGAGATAGATCCTAAGAAGCTGGCCATTGCAGCAGACTTATGGGTGTCACATCGAGTGTCCCATAAGGACAAAACTCATCCTGGTAAGCAGGAGGAAGGGAAAAAGTCCAAAGATATGGAGGGTGGGGAATCTGCTAAATCTTCTTCCCATAAGGGCCACAAAAAGAAAAACAAGGGTAAGACACAAGAGAACTCACAGGGCAGTGGAGGTCCGCCTCCGAAACAGAACTCTGGTTACAATAAGCCTCCCTACGTAAACAGACCCACTGGGGCTTGTTTTTCTTGTGGAGCAACTGACCACGTGAAGGGGGATCCCCGTTGTAAGGTTAGACCTTTGGGGGTCCACTCCGCTAATCTGGCCTTCTCCTCCTACGAGGAAGAAGAGATTACAGGAGCATCCTTCTCCTCAGACTCATTTCCCAGCGGAATAGAGGCTGAGGTAGTTTTAGTGTCCCTGGGTTCCTGGGAGCCTAAAGTCGCAGAGGCTTATGCTAGGATTCCGGATAATACCAAGCACTACTTTAAAGACAGTGTGCTGATCAATGGAGTGGATACTCCAGCTCTTAGGGATAGTGGGTGCAGTCGCACTGTAGTGGATTCTACCTTGGTAGACTCAGAGGAAGTTGCCAGAGCTACTCTGATGCCCACTAAGTTGGCTGACGGCCCCCTCCGTATGTTTCCCGTAATACCTGTAAATCTTACTTTAAATGGTACAGCAGTCAGGATTCCAGTGAGCATTCAGAGAAACGTCCCGGGAAAGGTCTTGTTGGGTAATGATCTCAGAGCTTTAGGGCTCGTAGGAGACACTGCCGTAAGATCCTACACACGGTCTCAAGCACGGGCAGCATTGGCCAAGTCCAATACGCCACCCCAGCCGAAGGGGAAACCCAAGGCGAAAGGAGTCTACAAGTCAAAACGAGGGAAAGAGAATATTCCCCCGAGCTCGCCTACCACTGCGGTGGAGGAAGTTGGTCAATCACCCGGGCCTGACGAGGAGGTGGCGATGCCTGAAGTATTCGACCCCAACGATCATCCTGAACTAAAAGACTTGTTAGTTCAAGGAGGTCCTGATAGGGACGAATTCAGTAAAGGCCAACGTGAGTGCCCATCTCTGGAAGGCCTAAGGAGACAGGCCTGCTCCCAGCTTGACGGGTGAACCTCCTGGGATGCATAGGATTTACCAAGAAGGTGGACTCCTGTATAGTGAGCCCACAGAGTCTACAGAAGGAGACCATAGGAGGTTGGTGGTTCCCCTTGCTGTTAGGCCCTTCCTCCTGCAGTTGGCGCATGAAGTTCCCCTTGCTGGTCACCTCGGTATGAGGAAGACCAAGCAAAGGTTATCCATGCACTTCTACTGGCCCAAGATGGGGGAGCAAGTAGAAAGTCACTGCAGGAGTTGTGCCGCCTGCCAGTTGTCTGGTAAGGTTGGCGCGACAATCCAAGCTCCGTTGGTACCGCTCCCAGTTGTGGGGGTACCATTTGAAAGGGTAGGGATCGACATCGTTGGTCCCCTTGACCCGCAAACATCCTCGGGCAATAGGTTTATCCTGGTGCTGGTCGACCATGCAACCAGGTATCCTGAGGCCGTCCCATTTACAACTGTAACTGCCAAGCCAGTTGCAGAAGCTTTACTCGGCATGTTTACTAGGGTTGGCTTCCCTAAAGAAGTTGTGCCGGATGATGGCAGCAACTTCATGTCGAAGTATAGGCAGGCTATGTGGATAGAATGTGGGGTCACCTACATGTTCTCTTCTGCATACCACCCCCAGATCATTGGTCTGGGGGGGCGTTTTAACAGGACGTTAAAGAGCATGATTGGGGCTCTGGAGGAGCCTCAGAGAAGAAAATGGGATCTTCTTTTACCATGCTTACTGTTTGCCTACCGAGAGGTACCACAGGAGGGTGTTGGCTTCAGCCCCTTCGAACTTCTGTTCGGTCATCCCGTACGGGGACCCTTAGCCATCGTCAAAGAGGGATGGGAGATGCCCACTCCCCCTGTTACTACCAATGTAGTTGATTATGTGCTAGGGCTCAGAAAACGGATGGTACTTCTGATGGGCTTGGCTAGTGATAAATTGAAGGCAGGGCAAGCGCTGGTGAAACATTGGTACGACCAGAAAGCTTCCCTCATCAACTTTACACTTGGTCAGCAAGTCCTGATCATGAATCCCTTAAGGCCTCGAGCTTTTCAGGACAACTGGTCAGGCCCTTACCCAGTGGTGGAGCCCCTGGGTGAGGTTAACTATTCAGTGGACCTTGGAAGGCCTGGACAGGCTCCACAAGTGTTTCACGTGAATAGGCTGAAGGCTTTCGTCCCAAGCGGCGAAATCGCAGCACTGCTATTGGCTTCAGACGTTGAGGAAGAGGAGTCTGAACCTCTCCCCGACCTGTTCCAAAGCAGTCCTTCAGAAAGCTCTTTTGAGGGTGTCCGAGTGGCCGCTCACCAAAATGGACAAGGCTCAGTGGTTTACCTTGGACATGAAGTAGGTGGAGGGAGGAGACAGCCTCTACTCAGTCAGGTACAAGCAGTACAAGACTGGCCTACCCCCACTACGCAAACCCAAGTGAGAGCCTTTTTAGGACTCACGGGGTATTACCGCACTTTTGTGGCAGACTATGGCACCATAGCTGCTCCTCTGACTGCCCTCACAACTCCGAAGAAACCCAAGAAGGTAACTTGGACCGACGAGTGTGAGAAGGCCTTTCATGGCTTAAAAGACTCCTTGTGCCAGGCCGCTGTCCTCAGGGCCCCTGATTATCAAAGACCTTTTATCGTGCAGACGGATGCCTCCGACACTGGGATAGGAGCTGTACTATCACAAGTAGATGAGAAGGGTAAGGAACACCCTATCGGTTTTATTAGTCGCCAGCTTAAGGACAGAGAGCTCAGATGGTCCACGGTAGAGAAAGAATGTTTCTCTGTTGTGTGGGCCCTAAGGAAGCTGAGGCCCTACCTCTATGGGACCCACTTCACTGTGCAGACTGACCATAAGCCGTTAAAGTGGCTAATGAACATGAAGGGGGAGAATCCAAAGTTGCTTAGGTGGTCCATAAGTCTACAAGGCTTCGACTTCACTATTGAGCATAGGCCAGGTGTCCAACATAACAATGCTGATGGGTTGTCCAGAATGTTTAACCGACCTGAACAAGAGACTCATCCAGGGGTGGATTAGTTCCCCCTGTCCATAGTCTGGGAGGGGCGAGTGTTAGGAAAGATTTCGTAATTGTAGGTAATTTTCCTTCCATGTGGCAACCCCTAAACTTTTTGCTGTTGTTTTTCACCTTGTTCTTGACTTTGCCAGAGAAGTGAAGCCTTCTGCCGCACTCCTCTCGGCTTTCGCTCCTTTTCTTACGGGGAAACTGACATGCCCTTAAGACAGTCAGTACCGGGTAATGCTGTTTCCCTTAGTTTCTTTTATCATGTTGCGGCTTTAGTGCAACATGACACAAGAGGGCACTGTAAGCTAAGTTACAGCTCTCTTGGGTCTCTAGCCTTCTACAGGCCCTAGATACTCTTTTAGGATGGTATTTGATCGGTGCAAGTCATTCAGGGACTCGAATGGTGGCAGCGATAGTTTTGTTTATTTTGAGCTCCTTTTGGCGTTCTGAGCACGTTTTTCGCACTGAACCCAAAATGGTGGCCTGGCTCCCAAAATGGCCAGACCACGAGGCTCCTTTGTCTTGTCCACTGACCGTCTTGCTCCCTTCACCTTCCCCAGGTCGAGCGGCCCGGGGCCTTCCTTATTTGGGCATGTACTTTCCCGCGAAACGTGGTTGCTTTCGCGGGCTTCTACATGTCGTTTGTGTGCCTCCAGGGTGTGGGCTGGGATGTCTGGACCCAATACACATCCTGGGTGCCAGAGAGTCTAGGGTGGTATGAATGCCTGGGACCACCGTGGTCCGTGATTGGTCCACGTATGGTATGTGTGTTGATGAGCGGATCTCCCATTGGCTCCCCTCCGTTTTGGCGCGAAGGGAACCGTGGATAAGAGGGGGCTGGAAACACCACTACCATGTCGATCTCCTGAGTTCTCACGAACGAAGGAATACAGGAGCCAAGTATCCTGCAACCAAGAGGCTGGACCGAGGAATCGCTGGTGACCCGCTGAAGGAATCCTCCTTTGCACTGCTGTCGTCCTGTGAAACCCTTTCCTCCTTTGATCGAACTAGAAGGCCTGTACTGGTGCTTCGACCTTTGGAATAACAGGAACAGCTATTCCCGGCGACTTCATCAACTCCTGCCAAGTAAGCCTTCGGAAGTGTCTCTGGGCCATCCAGTTGACTGACCAGTTTACAAGGGAGTCCTGCTCTGTAACCGCCGCCAGGTTGTGTTGTATTTCGAGTCCTTGTCACTCTCCCACGCTTCGTACACTTGGCGTTCCCAAGTCTGAAGGGAGGAGTGTACATTTGGCTCGAATACACACGGCCGCTCCGTTGTCCTGCTGCGGCAACAAACTGTGCTGGTTTCGTCGATTGGGACGTCTTTTTGCTCTACACGACTACGAGGCGTTCCCAGCTCTTCTGAACCTGCCAGCTGCTGAAACTAACGTGGAGAAGCCTGGGTCTGCTTGCTTCGGGGACCGGTGAGTAGTTTAGCTAGGATCTGGTCGCCCTCCTGCAGTAGCCCATTGCTTTTCCCCGCTGTGTAAAAACAGCACCCTTTTGTCCGTACTCGCGCTCTGCTTCTGCTCGCTGTGGAGGCTGCGCTTGAGTCGCGGACCCTGTTCTTCTTCTGTTGTGCACTAACCCGAACTGCCTGACTTCCTCCGAAGAGCTTCCCCTTTTGCCCGTTGGCACCGGCGTGGCAGGTACTTTGAGCACAAGGCTCCACTCTTCGCAGGGCTCGGACTTCCATCTAGTTAGGTGCCTCTGAAGGCGAACTGCGTCTAAAGCATTATCGCACTGCCTGTTTTCCTTCCCTTGCAGGTGGACTACACATTTCGTGCCTCTAATGCTTGCGACTGTCGTATTTGTATATATATTGTGTTGATATGGTATGTGTTGGTTTAGTATTGTGATATTGTGATTTTCTCGCTACGGTCATTGTTTTAAAGGCCTTAAAATAAATGTGTATCTATTTTTGATATAACAACTGTTTGGAGTAGTTTGTAAGCGCTCTTGCTTTGTGTGTTCATTGCGGGCTTTCAGTCACCCTCACCCCTCTTGAGACCTAGTCTTGACCGCCGCGATCGCTACCTTGATTGGTCTGGCTCGTCCAGAGGTTACCCTGTTCCAAGTAATTAGGTTGGCCTTCTGAACTTCTGCGCCACCAGGACAGAGTTCAGAAATCCGTCTTAACACAAGGCGCAATGTTAACAAGGCTGTCTGTGCCTTTTTGAGAGATATTGGTATGCCCTCTTTTCAGAATGAAAACATTATGTTTCGTAGTACACACATTTTTCGCAGAGATGGAGTACATCTTACTTATGCCGCCAATTTGTTTTTTCTGCGAAATATACAAAATGCATTGCAACCTTTTTTGGAATTACAGCAATCCATTTTGCAGTAGGTGTTGATCATTTGAAGTTTTTGAAACACAAAACAAACCCACAAAAAGGCTCTTTTCACAGCCACCACTTCCTCCCATAGAAAAGTGCAATGGTTCTGATAGGGTAGCACCTCCAAAAAATTAAATGTCTGCAGACTTCTAAAAAATGCACAGGGACCTGCACTATTTATTTGTCACTTCTATTTTTGAACCGTGAAAGGCGGCTCAGAAAGAGCCATTTTGTGGTGTTTTTTGGTTTTTGTTTTATATTTTTTGTTTTCTTTAAACAGGACACACAAGGAAAGGAGGGGAAAGGAGGATAAGGAAGGGACACCGACCACAGTAATAAGAAAGGGCAGGTGGAGAGCGGAAGATCTAGGGTGGGTCTTATTAAGGTAGTGAAAAAAAATGGTTGTTCCCAAAGGGTTTTGGGAACTCCCGTCCCCTGCACACTATCAATAATCTGTAACAACAGAACAATAATTCAATGGAGTTATATACTCATTCTGTGAATTAAATCAGAACACATTTTTAGAAAAAGTTGTTGTGATAAGAATAATATCTTCAGACAAAAGATTTTAACAGAAATGTCAACATTTTTATTGTACAAAATACATAATAGTTCCCAACGCGTTTCGAGTTTTCCACTCTTCTTCAGGGGCAATAGCGCAATTTCTTAAGTTTCTATGAAAACAAAATGAATAACCATAATTTAGCAAAATAGTCCATATATATATATTTTCTTATATATTACTAGATTTTGTCAAATCCCCTATATACAATATTCATTTCATTTATTATTAGTGTTACAGTTTATAAATAAACTTTTCACATGATTACATATTATATTTACATAGTCCAATAACAAGAAAAGGAGAAAACCGAATTACATGTTCATAGTTAATACACATGAAACTTACTAAAACCATATCAAAATACCTAAAATTCAATACATTCAATAAGATCATTCAATAAGATCAACTCTAAAATCATTATCATATGTACGTCCATATAAATATTCAGTCTACGTTTCATTCCCTATACCTCTTGCTATGCACGAGAATAATTCCCAAGCAATACAATTGTCTCAAATAGAGATACCCAATAATCTCTCGATCTCTAACCACACATTATACATCGATATTAAGCATTTCACATTTGTAGAATTCAGGTTACGCCACTAAAATATTTCCTCATCTATATGCTCCATATTATGAACATATTTCCCATAATATCTTTTATAAGTATTTAGCATTCTCGAGCAACCAGTTAATACATGTTGCCTTGTCTCAATTATAATTTTGTCCTTACATAATCTACAGCATCGCTCCTCTTCCGTTAATTTACAATATACAATATTTGGTAGATCCAATCTTCAAATAACTCACCAGATTTTAACACGATAAAGGCATTTTTTTCAAAAACCTACATAGACCCTACAATTTGATAGCACTCTTGGTTAGGATTACTGATCAGCCCATCTATAGTGGAACTGAGATAAGGCATCATTTTCACTCAATTTTGAAAAGCAGTCTTTAGAATAGGAAAAGGAGATCAGATAAAGACAGAGTTGATTAAAGTAGTACAGAGCAGTACATCACAAGGGTGTTGGGTAAACTTATCAACTAAAGTGTGCTGAAAAATGGAGAGATAAAGTGTAGAGGCAGACCCTCAATCTCGCATATTAAAACTTCAGAGATGTAGACCCAATTCTTCATAATATTGAGAGCCTAACCAGAAATAGGAGAAATCTAAAGTGAATATCAGGGAGTCTTAGGATTCAGTATTCTTATACCTAAATAACAGGTTTAAATGGACTTACTTGTAGCAAAAGAAGCTGTAGTGCTACACTTTGAAATTAGGAGAAGACAATGCTTCTGTGGACAGATTTCTTTCTGAACTGTCAAAAGGTGTATTACCAAGGTAGTCCCGCTAAGGAGCAATACAGAAAGTGATAGTAAGGTCAGCAAGGTCCCCATAACACTATGGCCACGTGTGGAAATTCTGGAGAGTCTGCATACAAAACTTACTTGAAAATATACTTGTAGCAGTATCAAATCTTCATCGTGGGTCCATCCACCGGAGCGAGGATGCAACTCCACAATGAAGGCTGACTTTAAATAATGTGCCTACTCTCTCACGCAGGCGTGCATGCGTGGTGCGAACAACGACGTGTGCATGTGTATTTTCGGGTGTGATAGGTCATGATGAGATGAGCCCATGCACGAGCTACATCACATGAGTGACGTCTCATACACGCATGCGCATTGTGGGTAAACAACAAATTGGAAAATTATAAAAAGGAGATAGAACAGCGAAAGACTATGCCCGTGATATCGTGTACTCCTGGCAGGAATTCTAAAGCAATAAATCAACCAACTTTACTCCAAGACAACCCAGACCAGGACCCCCAAATAACACAGATAGCAGCGAAGTGACCAGCAGAGAGCTAGAGGAAAAAACATCCACCAGTGGGACCACAGTACCAACAATAACTTCAATTCCACAAACCAACAACGCAGCACCACCGACTTCCATGGTGCCTATACCAACACCAGAAACATTTTTAGAAGGAAGCGAAAAGCCAGACGAGGGAAAAAGAAAATCCTGTCAGAAGAACAAACACTGAGGGAACCAATAATTGTTAACATCTATTCCAAAATACTATCTAAATCTGAAATGGACACCCTCATTTTAGGAATATCCTTTATACCAACTAGTAACTCGAGTCTTTTTGAGGAAGAGGTGAATCTTTTCAAATTGATCCGGAAAATGGAGCTAAACATCTTCTTTGACAACTTTAATCTGGACACAAGAGAGAAAGAAAAATGCCGTTTCTGGAGATGAAGAACAAGAGTCATTTTCACCCCCAAATCAATCACCCTCTTGTTAGTTTATATAAAATGAAGACAACTAGAGCTCTGAAAAAACTCAAGTATACATCCTCTAACAAACAGAATATCAAGAAACACCAACTGAACATCATTAAAAATCGAGCCGAGGATACCAAGATCACCATCAAAAAAGCTGACAAAGGAGGGGCTCTGGTGATTATGGACACCTCATTTTACAATGAAGGCTGCCTGAAATTATTATCAGATGAAGATACATACCTAAAACTTGATTATGATCCAATTAATGCGATTAAGGAGACTAAAAAAAACTGTGGACAAAGCGGAAGAACTGGACTGGATTTCAGAAAACACAAGCAGTTTCCTCATTAACAAACACCCGATGACCCCGGTATTTTATGGCCTTCCAAAGATTCACAAGCATAGAACAGACCCACCCCTAAGGCCCATCATTGCAGGGACGGAAAGTATTTTTCAACCTCTAGCAATTTACCTGGATACAGCGTTACAACCTTTAATCCAAAAGACAGAAACCTATCTGAAGGACACAACCCACTTCTTACAGAATATCAAAGATCTTGACCTGGATGAATCCAATCTCATACTATTCACAATGGATGTGAGTAGTTTATATACTTTATATACTTCAATCCCACACAACCAAGGAATTGACGCTTTAGAATGGTTCCTCCTCAAACACAATGAAATCAATATACAGAAGACTTTTGCAATTGAACTGATCAATATAATTTTATTTAACAACTACTTTAGATTCAACGGTCAGCAGTTCTTGCAAATATCAGCGACGTCCATGGGATCCCCGTGGCTCCATCTTACGCCAATATTTTCATGTATTTTTTTTAATGTACCCACGTGATAGAGAATCCCATGTGGAAAGATAAAATCAAAAGTTGGTATAGATTCATCGACAACGTGTTTGGTATATGGAAGGGCACTGAATTGGACCTCCTAACTTTCTGAGAATATCTCAACAATTGTAACGACAAGATTAAGCTAACAATCGAAATTGGCAAACCTTCGTCAACTTTCTAGATGTCACCAAAGAGATAACCAACTCGGCCTTAAAAACTAAAATCTACAGAAAACCTACAGATGTAAACAGGACGTTGCATTTTTACAGTTTTCATCCAAAGCATCTAAAAGAAAATTTACCATACAGCCAACTCTTTTGCTTGAAAAGAATTACCTCGGAGGCAGACAAACTTCAAGATGAATACTTGATTATGAAGTCCAGATTCAAGGATAGACACTTTCCAGTTGAACTTATTGACAAGGACATACTCAGAACAGAAGCACAAAGTCAGACAGACCTACTAGACACAATAACGAAAGAAGCAAAAACTAATCTGATACACACTTTAAAATACTCCAGCCAGAGCTTTCAGATAAAAAGAATAATCCACAAAAACTGGGATATCATCAAGTCTGATCCACAACTCAATCACCTTTTTCCAGAACCACCTATGCTTGCCTATAAAAGGGGCAGAAACTTTCGAGACAAACTGATTCATGCCGAAAAATGAAAAACAACCAATCAAACTTTCCTCAACAAACCAAAGAATGGCACTTACCCATGTTCGAACTGTCAACACTGTTCAAAAGTGATTAAGGGGGACCATATAAGGCATGCCAACACCGGCAAAAAATACCCCTAAGATAATATGCCACTTGTGACTCCAAACATGTCATTTATGCTTTACGTTGCCCCTGTGGGAAATACTACGTTGGAAAAACAGCTAGAAAAGCGAAAGAACTTTGGACGGAGCATAAATCAAACATCCGTACCAAAAACATCAAATCCCCAGTTTTTAGACATTATAGAGACCATAAACACACAGTAGCACAAATGAGAGTAGTAATACTTGAAGTGGTACATCCTTTCCCTAGAGGAGGTGACCTGCAGAAAATATTGTCACAAAGAGAACTCTTCTGGATCCACTGTCTAGACTCGCTCACCCTGCTAGGGATGAATGAAGATTACTACTTGGGCCCTTTTTTGTAACCCGCTTCTTCTTTACATCAGAAATTGTTGTTTGTAAACACGCCCACTAAGGTATTCCAGTTGACCTTAATAACATTGTTCTATTACTTATTGACTTTCAACCATTTAATGTGCCTCAACATCTTTCTACCTTGAACTGCACACTCATTTTTTTCTAGTCAGGAATAGGACGACATACACGTTCTTTACTTTTCCCTTTCTACCTTGACTTTTATACACGCTACAGCACTCCTGACTCGATGAATATACAGCGAGCCCTTTGTGGTCGCTTTGAAGTCTGGTCTAAACACGCACATGTGCATACGAGACGTCACTCACACAACGTAGGACACACATGGGCAAATCTTTACCCAAAATGCGCATGCGCGTATGAGACATCACTCATGTGACATAGCTCGTGCATGGGCTCATCTCATCATGACGTATCGCACCTGAAAATACACATGCGCATGTCGTTGTTCGCACCACGCATGCACGCCTGCATGAGAGAGTAGGCACAGTATTTAAAGTCAGCCTTCAATGTGGAGATGCATCCTCGGTCCGGTGGATGGACCCACGATGAAGACTTGATCCTGCTACAAGTATATTTTCAAGTAAGTTTTGTATGCGGACTCTCCAGAATTTCCACACGTGACCATAGTGTTGTGGGGACCTTGCTGACCTTACTATAACTTTCTGTATTACTCCTTAACGGGACTACCTTGGTACTACACCTTTTGACAGTTCAGAAAGAAATCTGTCCACGGAAGCATCGTCTTCTCCTAGTTCCAAAGTGAAGCACTACAGCTTCTTTTGCTACAAGTAAGTCCATTTAAACCTGTTATTTAGGTATAAGAATACTGAATCCTAATACTCCCTGATAATCACTTTAGATTTCTCCTATTTCTGGTTAGGCTCTCATTATTATGAAGAATTGGGACTACTGAAGTTTTAATATGCGAGATTGAGGTTCTGCCTCTACACTGAAGTTCTAATATGCGAGATTGAGGGTCTGCCTCTACACTTTATCTCTTCATTTTTCAGCAAACTTTAATTGGTAAATTTAGCCAACATCCTTGCGATGTACTGCTCTGTACTACTTTAATCAACTCTCTCTTTATCTGATCTCCTTTTCCTATTCTAAAGACTGCTTTTCAAAAATGAGTGAAAATTATGCCTTATCTCAGTTCCACTATAGATGGGCTGATCAGTAATCCTAACCAAGAGTGCTATCAAATTGTAGGGTCTATGTAGGTTTTTGAAAAAGTACATGTATCCTGTTAAAACCTGTTGGGTTATTTGAAGATTTGATCTACCAAATTTTCTATATAGAAGATTTGACAAAATCTAGTAATATATATGAAAAAGTATATATGGACTATTTTGCTAAATTATGGTTATTCTTTTTGTTTTCGTAGAAACTTAAGAAATTGCGCTATTGCCCCTGAAGAAGAGTGGAAAACTCGAAACGCGTTGGGCACTATTATGTATTTTGTACAATAAAAATGTCTTTTCTGTTAAAATCTTTTGTCTGAAGAAATGATTCTTATCACATCAACTTATTCTAAAAATGTGTTCTGATTTAATTCACAGAATGAGTATATAACTCCATTGAATTATTGTTCTGTAGTTACAGATTATTGAAAGTGTGCAGGGACGGGAGTTCCCAAAACCCTTTGGGAACAACCACTTTTTGTCTCTATGTATCCAACCTCGAAGCCAAGGTTGAGTTTTCCCCCCTGCACCTCAAATTTATCTCCTACACTTCATAAATCTAACTTACCTGATCATTATTATCCCTTACCAGTATCATATATAGGTGTGCCCCTTGGTTCTACACATTTCTCTTATTAAGGTAGTGGGCAGTCCTTCTCATGCTCCTTGACTGCAGTCTCGAAAGCACTCTGAAGGTTCTCCAACCTGCAGACAACTGCATCGCAGCACATGCACAATATTGTGAGCCGCGAAAGGTAAGGGACAACAGCATCATGAATGGCCTGTGGGTCAGTTGGAGGGATGCACTGTCCCACAGGAGTGTCTCTTGTGGTGACAGGAGCGGAAACAGAGGATGTTGCAGAATAACTAAACCTACTACATGCGGCACTGAGTGCAGATCACCTTGTTCGCACAGGCTTTTGGCTTTCCATCAAGAGTGGTAAATAACCGCCACACCCAAGACTCATGATGAGTGCTAGTAGTAGGGACTTCCACTACCTCATCCTCTTCATCCTCCTCTGCATCCTCACGCCTGTTCCCCTCTGCAGGCCCTTGGGGAGGTGGTGGTGGTGGAGGGGTTTGGGTGGTGCTGAGGCAGAAGCAACTGCAGCAGGAACAGCCATGGATGCCATCAGGTTAGCTGAAGCAAAAGCAGCAAGAGCAGCAAAAGCCGCAAAAGCAGGTCAATCTGTAGTAGTAGAAAGACAGAATGAGAATGAGCTCTGGGGTGTGTCCTTTTATAGGGGTGCAGGTGCGTGCTCCGCGGACACCCACGTTGTCCGCAGACAGATCAAACACCAAGAAAGGGCTCAAAAAGTTCCAAAAAGTATGAAGATCGACAGGGACATTGTCTGGGACATGTGCAATGGTGAACTTTTACTGTAAAATACCTTGAATTGCTCGAAAATGCATTTTTTAAATGTTCGTGGGCCCGGACAGTGTCCGCAAATAAGGACACACGCTCAGCGTGTGTGCGGTCACATGATGACATCGCAGACACGTTCGCGAATGGGACATCTGTCTGCAGGACACCAAACGCACTTGGATGGGTGTGCGCATGCGCGTGGGTGTTCTACGGACAGTGTTCTGGTCCCCGAACTAATTAAAAGTCTGACCCACGTACGGCGGACAATTACGGACAGGCGCGATGTTCGTAGGACCCAAGGGTGTGGTGCGCATGTGTGCGGGTGTTCTACGAACATTGTTGAAGTCCCCGAATAAAATAAATGTGCATCAAAACTTTGCGGACAGGCGGACGGGATATGTGTTCTGGGGATATATTAATTCTGGTAGCAGACATTACGAACAGGGAGGGTGTTCTTAGGACACCCTAATTTGAATAGCTACGGACATGCAGACAGATTTGGAGTCCTGCGGACACCCTCATTTAACTACGAACAGTACAAACAGGTATATTGTCCTTAGGACACCCCCATTTCAGTTAATTGCAGACCGGCAGACATCTTGTGTGTTCTAAGGACACCTCCATTTTAATTACGAACAGTACGAACAGGTATAGTGTCCTTAGGACACGCCCATTTTGGTTAATTGCAGGCATAACGGACACCCGCGCTGTCCGTGGACACCCTAAATGCCTTTTTAAAAAAAAAAAAATAAGACATGCATATTCTAAGAACACACTTAAAAATGTTTTATTGTATAACAGTATATTTGCATATATACATGCATATTCTAAGAACACACTTAAAAATGTTTTATTGTATAACAGTATACAATAAGAGAGGGGGAAGCAGAAACTGAAACAAATACAGGGATATTAGGGATTTGGACTTGATGTATGGGAGGGGATGAAGGGATGGAAGTCTCACCGTAACGTTTTTCTTGCTGGGGAGGGTTTGGGGATAGTTGGCTGGAACATGGAGAAGGGGAACAGGTACATGCGGGACAGTTATATTTAATGTTATCTTTAATGTGGTCCTCAACAAACTGTTTTAGAAGATTGACATTTTTCATTAACATATCCATTCTTAGTTCCATTTGTTTCCGAGGATCTTCTAATGTCTCTCTTGGCATATTATAGTTATTGTCTGATGGTCTGATAAAAACAATTGTTAAGCACACATAAAGTAAAGGTTATTAATTGGCTTATATAGAGAAATGTTGCGTCTACCATTATTATCACTGTCTTCACTCATTTCATCTCGTGGGAAATTTTCTTCCAGCCATTCCAAAGTACTGGACATTTCTGTTTAAAAAGAAATATTAGTTTTAGTGTACCTAATACAGAAAATGTATAAATATATGAAATAAATGTAGTGTACTTACTAGTTTCTTACAGACTTTTGGTGTTACTGATGTGTAGGTATGCTCTGGCTTTTTGCTGTGCAGTTTCTGTGAGGTAATTCTGTTGGAGGCATATTAATTCTTTTTGGTATATTCCATTATATTGCAAACGCTATTTCAGTGGATGGTTGGTGTCTTACATATACAGTTTCTACTTCTTATTTATTATTAAATGTAAAGTACTTATTTGGTGCTTTTTGAACTTGTCAGTGTTTTTATTGTGTGATACAATAATGTAAGATACCCCTGAGTTTTTGCATAGTGTTGATGGTGACCGCGTCCGTCCGAGGACATGCGCACGGTCCATGGACATCAAAATCACTAGCGGGGGCAGGGTGTTCAGTATTTTCTATGTTATATGTAGGTCAGCTAAGGGAATCCTAGTAAACATTTATCAAATTTATATTATCTATATTTATATAATTGAAAATATGTTAAAGGGACATTATGGTTAGGTTGCGCTACTAAAAACCTATCAAATTCAGTGAAAAATGTTGTTAAAGGGACCTTATGGTTACAAGTAAAACTGAAAACCCCCTGAAATTCACCAATTATGCTAAGCTAAGCAACCATAACTCACGCCACCACTGTGTACTGCTAAGAATAACACTCATGACATCAAAGATGACATCACAAATATGATTGATGACATCACTGATGACATCACATGTTTAATTAATTTTCATAGGAAGTCCCTACAAGGGGTTGTGAATGTAATGTTGGCAAAAAAGTGTCAGGGGTCATCTGGAGATGTGTGATGAACTACATACATGATTATGCAATCTATTGCTCCAAAGAACATTCCATTGCAGTGTTGTTTCTAGAACAGGAACCTACTCATACAGAAACATAGGCATTGGCTGCAGCATACACCATAGAGATGTAATATTTCTAATTTTGCCATGTTGGATAGTAAAACGGTCAATGCTTCTGTATCACACTTTTGCATACTGTGAAACATATACTAAGTAGGTAATAATGGATCACTTACTACATGCTTGTACTACTACACACAAAACATTAAGAGACAACAATGTATATAAATATGGTGCTTATACAGGGAGAGTAAAGTAAGTAAACAAGAGGCAGTATCATGAGCCACTGTGTATAACCAACATGATTATCTTTACGCATAGAAATGATTGCTGTGTTTCAGGCCTGCTTCTTCCCCTATGTATGTGCATCATAAGATGCGATTGACTTCTAAGAAAAGTACTGGAAGAACCTGTGAGAATAGCAACGTCTACAAATCTAATACCTTTTGAATTTTAAGTTTTTGACTGTCAGTGAATAAACTCACCTTGCCTAGATATGTCAGTGAAAAAAAAGAAGGGGCTAGACATGTGATGTCATCAATCATATATGTGATGTCATGGGTGTTATTCTTAGCAGTACACGGTGGTGGCGCGAGTTATGGTTGCTTAGCTTACCATAACTGGCGAATTTCAGGGGGTTTTCGGTTTTACTTGTAACCATAATGTCCCTTTAACAAAGTTTTTTCACTGAATTTGATAGGTTTTTAGTAGCGCAACCTAACCATAACGTCGCTATAACAAAGTTTTTTCATTGAATTTCATAGATTTTTATTAGTGCAACTTAACCATAACAACCCCTTAACAAAGTATTTTCATTGAATTTCATAGGTTTTTATTAGTGAAACTTAACCATAGCATGCCCTTAAAGTTTTTTCATTGAATTTCATAGGTTTTTATGAGTCCAACTTAACTATAACGTCCCTTTAACAAAGTTTTTTCTGTGAATTTCATAGGTTTTTATTAGTGCAACTTAACCATGATGTCCCCTTAACAACGTTTTTACATTGAATTTCATAGGTTTTTATTAGTGCAACTTAACCATAATGTCTACGAACATCTGACTTCATTGCGTACCTTCCGGACAGTGCCACATGACCATATGCTGGTGCGCAGCATGATGTCGTGTCCGAGAACCCGTCCTCGCGTCACGATAAGATTCATGCTTCGCGGACAGTTCGGAACGGCATTTTCTACTGATATAGGAACTTTCAACTTCAAAATTTCCCTTGCACAGCTCCAACACCTATTCCTACTCATCCATTAACAATCTAGTACACAGTGCCTACTTTTAGCACAACTCCTATTTATCTTGAAATGGAATCAGCTAATGCCATCCCTCCTCCCCAAGAGACACCACCACTGCTGTAATCAAGGAGCATGAGAAACACTGCCCCCTACCTTAGAAATAACACACTCACAACATTTTCCCCTGTCCACCTGCCCCTCCATATTAGTGTTTGGTGTCTCTTCCCTCATTTCCCTCCCCGCCTTTCGTTCTAAGCTCTCCTGCCAAAATAAAATGCATCCAAAAACAATAAAAGAAATGTTCCTTTAGTAACCACCTTTCACAGTTAAGAAATAGAACAAAAAAAAATGTATAGACTCCATCTACTTTATATTTCTCAGTAAAGTACATAGACTCAATAAGATTTTCCAACATTTCCATTAGCATTTTGTGTTATGCTAATGGCAATATTGTGGTGTTTATCCTCTGTTCCAGGGATGGAACAGTGGATACCAGCCTGGCAGCCCAAGTAATCAGCCCAAGCGAAGCGAGGGTGGATAACGAGGTCTCCAGACCATTATCCCCCCATTCCAGCCTCTGTAATGGGGGATGAAAGCCATTAGCACCCTAGGTTCCCAAAGCAGGAACCCAGGGTGCTAAAAAAAAGGATTTTCCTTCCTACACGGTGTAGGAAGGAAAATCCTTTTCCACGATGGCCACCATGGAAAGGGAAGGTGGGGTCCATACAGGGCCCCTCTTCGCTTTCCATGGCAGCCTGCAGAAGGCAAAAAGAGAACTCTATGACCATATTACCACGAGCACATTTTTCTTCCTTTTCAAATCTATCCCAATTTCGAATAACTTTACCACAAAGCCAGCCCCAGGTGGACATGGCCACTTTAACCCCATGTTTTGTCCCTCGTGGTCATGGCCAGTAGCCAGATTGTCCAGATCATGACCTCATTCCATGACCCGGACAATCTGACCACTGCACATGGCCACAGGCTACACCACAGTCACCAAAGGTATATCACTATTTTTTGTACCTACATTATGACACTTGTCAAAAAAAATAAAACACGGGCACATTTGCTAAATCATGCTTTCATGTCCTTCTCAATGCTCCTTACAGAAGTTTGCTGGAAATCCAGCCATGTTTTATTTTTTCAAAAGTGTCAAATGATGCACATACAATCGTCATATAACCTAGCCCCCACTTGACAAAATCCATTCAGACTTTACAAAAACATTTATATCTAGATCTATAATCTTTTTTTCAAACCTTTGTGTAGATTTGTCAAATGGCACCACATTTATAAACCTTTACAATATTTTGGGACCCTCCCTCTAATTCTGCCCCCTCTTGACAAAATCCCACCAAATTTTGCAAAAACATTTATATCTAGATCTATTATCAGTTTGCCAAATTAAGTGTATATTCGTCAAATGGCACCTCATTTATAAGCCTTGACATTATTTAGGAACCCCCCATATAATTTTGCCCCCTCTTGACAGAATCCACCAAACTTTGCAAACTCATTCGGGATCAGGTCAGGAATATAATTTCAAAATTACATGCAGTTCCATTAAGTGGCGCCCAAGTTATAAGCCATCCAAGAACTGCTTTTCACCAAACCTGTAATGCAGAGGTGTCCCCGAACTTTCACAGGACTGTTCGCGAACATCCAAACTGCCGACTTTCACGGCAAAAAAGGCCATTTTTTTTGCTTCTTGCAGCCATATTCCATCCCATCCTCGTCACCCTTCACCTCCCCAGAGATTATTTGATAAGTTTGATAAATGCAATGTTGTGTTTTTTAATATGTTTTTACCGTGATGTCCGTGGACACCGGCCGATGTCTGCGAATCCAAGATGGCGGGCATTTCCAAAAATCTGACGCACCTCATGCTTCACACCAACCAATCAGCGAACACATTGTGTGTCACGGACATGACGCAAGTCTATTAGCCAATCGGTGTCCTGTCCGCGGAGCGAACAGGGAAGTGTGTCTGCGGAGTGGACATAGATATCACTAATTTGTTTGAATTATGTTTTGGTTGTTTAAAAAAAAAACTACTGGACGGATTTACACCAAATTAACAAAAGCACACCTTCGGGACCAATCCGCCGCTCCTGCTGCAAATTTTGTGAAAATCCGTCTAGCGGTTTGGGCTGTAGGCGCGAGCAAAGTTTTTTCCCATTATGTCTATGGGAAAAAATACATTTTGAGATCCCCCAATAACTTTGCCCCCCTGGACCAAACCTCACCAAACTTTCAGAGTGGGTCATATAAGTTTGGTGAGGATTCATTTGTGATGTCATCTTTGATGTCCTGGGTTAGTCTTAGCAGTGCACGGTGGTGGCGCGAGTTATGGTTGCTTAGCTTACCGTAACTGGGGAATTTCAGGGGTTTTTCCATTTTACTTGGAACCATAACGTCCCTTTAACAAAGTTTTTTTACTGAATATCATAGGTTTTTAGTAGCGCAACTTAACCATAATGTCCCTTTAACAAAGTTTTTTTACTGAATTTCATAGGTTTTTAGTAGCGCAACTTAACCATAACCTCCCTTTATCAAAGTTTTATTTACTGAATATACATATACATAGTGTGGATTTGATAGATATTTACTAGGATTCGCTTACTTTACATACATGTAACACAGAAGATGCCGAACCTCCCGCTAATGATTTTGATGTCCGCGGACTGTGCAAAAATCCGCGGACAGACGCAGACAACATCAACACTACCCAAAAACTTAGGGGGTATCTTAGATTGTTCTATCATGCCATATAAACACTGAACAAGTTCAAAAAGCAGTACATAAACACATTGGTCCTCATTACGACCCAGGCGGTAAGTTACCGTCTGGGTCGTACCCTTACCACCATGCTGTAAACGACGTTTACACCATGGTGGATGGCGGATTTACCGCCCCATTCCAAGGTGAGTGGGGCAGTAAATCCCCATTTCCCATTTTACCCTTCCCCATTCCCATTTTTGCCCCATAGTGCATAATGGGAGTGGGGAAGGCGCTAATTACGCCACCGTAAATTACGGTGGCGTAATTAGCACCATGGTCCCTTAGCGCCATGGATTTTAACGCCTGCAAAAAGCAGGCGTTAAACTCACCCTGGCGCAAAGGGAACTCGGAATCAGGCGTTAAGGGTCGGCGCCGTTTACGGCGCCGTTAACCCTTTAACGCCTGATTCGTAATGAGGCCCATTATATGTAATAATAAATAAGAAGTGCAACCTATATATGTAACACATCAACCATCCATTTAAATACCATATGTACTGAAATGGAATATACCAAAACAGAAAAGATATGCTTCCAACATAATTACCTCACAGAAACTGCACAACTAGGAGAAACAACAAACCTACACAACAGTAATAACACAATTTACCAGAAACTAGTAAGTAAACTTCATTTTTCTTATATATTTCTAAACTTTCTGTATTTGGCAAACTAAAAGTAATATTTTTTTTACACAGAAATGTCCAGTACTTTGGAATGGCTTGAGGAAAATTTTCCACGTGAGGAAATGTCTGAAGACAGTTATACTAATTGTAGACACTTCTCTATATAAGCAAATTAATAATCATTAGTTTATGTGTACTTAACATATATATATTTTTTTAACAGACCATACAAACATTGAAAATAATACACCGAAGGAGACATTAGAAAATACTATGCAGCGCATGGAACAAAAAAAGGACATGCTTATGGAAAATTTCAATCTTTTGAAACATTTTGTGGAAGACCACATAAAAGAAGAAACAAAATATCATTGTCCAACATGCACCTGTTCCCCCTCTTCATGTCCCAGTTAACTATCTCCAAACCCTCAACACCAAGAAAAACATTTTGATGAGACTTCCCTCCCTTCATCCCCTCCCATCCATCCTCTTCAAACCCCTAATTCCTCTGTATTTGTGTCAGTGTCTGCTTCCCCGTCTCTGTCATACATTTTATATCTTTATATAATTAAAAAAATATGATGTTTGTTTTAATTCAGTTTTTTGTGTCTTATTTTTTTTAAAAAGGCAGCATGTCTGTCTGGGATGTCCGTAATTAGTAAAATGGGGGTGTCCTAAGGACACTATACCCATCCGTATTATCCGCAAGCAAGATCGAACTGTCCTTAGAACACACATGGTGTCCGGGATTATGTCCGTAATTAACCAAAATGGAGGGGTTCTAAGGACACAATACCTGTCCGTACTGTCCGCAAGCAAGATGGAACTGTTCTTAGAACATGCGCAGTGTCCGGGATGTCCGTAATTAGCTAAAATGGAGGTGTCCTAAGGACACCAACAGGCTGATTCATGGAATTAATGTGCGCCGAAAAAACGGCGCACGCGTGCGAAAACATGCAATTTGCAGAGAAATAGCGAAAATCGCAGGGCAAGTGCGATTATCGCACAGAAAACATCGCACATCTATTCATGGAAGTCCGTGCACGTGCAAAATGTGGGATGTGCGCTGAAAAAGTGTGCGGCGCATGCTGGCGCACGCACGCTGGCGCACGCTGGCGCACAGGTCATCGAACGCCGTGCGATAAGGCCACGGCGAATTCGCACATAGCGCGGCGCACATAACAAAAGTAGGCGTAACACGGGGCGTTACACGCAGAATGGGGAACAACTCGTGAAAATGTGGGCGTCACGGGGGAAGTACAGGAGGCAAGTGCGCAGAACGCCCACACGCTCGCCTACAACACGTATTCATGGAATCGAATAGGGAAAAACAGCGCACGGCCAAAGACGCGCACAGGCCCATACATGTCCGCCACACGAAAGCAGGCGGTAGCGTCCCTGCGCAGGAAAAAAATGTGCGCCAAAGTTCTACACGCGATCGGGCCTGGGGGAGCATGTGCGTGTATTTCAGAGGTGCGCGAGAAGTTTCACACGCGATCGGGCCTGGGGGAGCGTGTGCATGTATTTCAGAGGTGCGTGAGAAGTTTCACACGCGATCGGGCCTGGGGGAGCGTGTGCGTGTATTTCAGAGGTGCGCGAGAAGTTTCACATGCGATCGGGTCTGGGGGAGCATGTGCGTGTATTTCAGAGGTGCGTGAGAAGTTCCACATGCGATCGGGCCTGGGGGAGCGTGTGCGTGTATTTCAGGGGTGCGCGAGAAGTTCCACACGTGATTCGCCTGGGCGCGTGCATTCAGAGGTGCGCGAGAAGTTCCACACGCGATTGGCATGGGCGCGTGTATTTCAGAGGTGCGCGAGAAGTTACACACGCGATTGGCCTGGGCGCGTTTATTTCAGGGGTGCGCGAGAAGTTTCACACGCGATTGGCCTGGGCGCGTGTATTTCAGGGGTGCGCAAGAAGTTTCACACGCGATTGGCCTGGGTGCGTGTATTTCAGGGGCTCGCGGGTGTTTTCACATGCGATCGGGCCTGGGGGAGAGGGGTACGTGTATTCCAGGGGCTCGCGGGTGGTTTTACACGCGATCGGGCCTGGGGGAGCAGGGTATGTGTATTTCAGGGGCTTGCGGGTGGTTTTACACGCGATCGGGCCTGGGGGAGCAGGGTACCACTCACCGTCTGCCTTGCGTGTAGAAGAACACGTAGCCAACACCCACCCGCTGTGAAGTAATAGTGTGTGAACCCCAACGCCTGCAAAACACACGCACCGCACCCCACGAAAAGCAACGCCCATGCGCGATACGTCACAGACGCGCTAAGGGCCTTTGGTCCAATGGAATCGCGTATGCGTGCTGACGCGCTTACGCGCTAAGGGCCTTTCCTCGATTCACACGCTGACGTGCAGAATTTTCACGTGCCAAATCACTTCGTATCAAGCTGGCCACGCGTAAGCACATGGAAGACCACGCTCCTGCCCAAAAGGCCGAATTACTGCCCCCCAGAGCCCCGAGCAGCCTCCCACGAGCCATCTGCTGCTGCCTGCCTGCCTGCTGCCACCGTGCCCTGCCATTTGGTGCCTGCACATCAGCCATCTGCAGGGGTCCAGTTGCTGTGTCCACCCCTGCTGGAACAGAACACTCCCGACTGGGATACCATCGCTCCACAGCCCAGCCCCAGGACCCAGTTGCCCACCCACGCCTGCCTCGGGGGTCGCCATGTCGGGGAAAACACCATCCGAGACCACTGGCGACCCCCAGCCAGAGGGGCAGAGGGCCACCAGCTTCAGTCAGAAGGAAGTTGGTGTCCTGGTGGAGCTTGTCCTGGGGCATTATGATGCCCTCTTCGGATCACCACGCGCCGACAAGGAAGGACGGGACAGGATCTGGGACGACTTTGTGGTTGCCATCAACGCGGAGGGGGTGGCAACCCGCAACATCAAGCAAGTCAAGAAGCGCTGGGAGGACTTCAGGTCCAGGACCCTCATAAAGGCCCGGCGCCTCATGGAGGGGGGCCGGGGCAGCATGAGTACCATCCAGCTGAGGGTCCTGGAACGCGTACGCCCAGTGTTCCATGCCCAGATCCTTGAGAGGCAGACCCGTCTGGAGTCGAGCGGTAAGTGGCCAAGCATTGCTGTGTCAGACAGGGCATGTTGCAGCGTGCTGGTTGTCTGATACTTGCCTGTATGTGTGACATAGGCCATGTACGTGTGTGTGTGTGTGTGTGTGTGCAGGGACATCATGGTCATGCAAGTGAGACCAGTAATGTGTGAAGCACACAGTTGGTGTATGTGTTTAAATGTAACATGGGGAGCCCTATGCGGAATGGACACATGAGAGCATGCCAGTCTCTGTTCCTGGACATGGGTGTGGGTGAGGGATGGGTGCTGATGCCATGTACATGTATGGTGTCCATGTCTGTGTTTCTGACCTGCTTGTCTGTGACTTGTGGATGCCATGGATGCATGACACATGTCTGTGACAATGTTCAGATTCACTGATGCAGCCTAGTTATCCTTGCATCCACTGTGTCTGGGGTGTACGAGTCCAGATGGATGAAAGTACGTTGAAGTGTGTGCATGTGATAGGCATGACCCATGATGCATGTGAGTCCAAAAACAACATTGTATGCTTCAAGAGTCCCTTGGAGATGTTTGCTTATGTCCATAGCATGCGCCATGCCTGTTACTGCATGTGTTTTGCCTGCACTGACCCATGTGTTGTGGAGGGACATGATGGAAGTGATCTTTGACAGTGCCACTCATCTGCTATTGCTTCCTGTCTAGGGGACCATTGTACAGTAAGTACCCTGATGCTTGTGTTCTATGTCTCCCTCTACACAGCGCAAAGTGAAGAAGAGGGCGGAGATGGCGCTGTGGAGCTAAGCGGCGGTGATGCCCCCACGGCTGCAGCGGAAGGGGTGGGTGAGCCCACACAGGGGCTTGCAACGGCGGAAGACGGTGTGGAGCCATCCAGGTTGGTGGTTTCCACTGAGGAGGAGGAGGCCGCTACTGAGCCGCACATGGGGCCTGGTGGGGGTATCCCTGCTGGTGCAAGTGGTGCAGTCCAGGGGCAGGGGCAGGAGGCAGCACAGGTCGCCGTGGAGGTGCCTGTGCATGTCACTGTCCCTGACACTGTGACTGCACCACCATGCACCAGCAGGGATGCCCCATCCCAGGCCCGTCCGCAGGTAGGGGGGATGTCCATGTCATCTGACTCCCCTCCACCTGCGGACGAGGGGACCCCTGGCCGTATGGAGAAGGTCCTGATTGGTGTCGCGTTGCGCACGGCTGTCCTTCGTGATGAGGTGCGTGCTTCCCGGGGGGAGCACGCACGTCATCACGAAGAGCACCGTGCCAATGTGGCCCAGTTGGGAGCGGTCATGGTCGGGGGTCTCGTACATGTGTCGGGCACTCTGGCGACCCTCTCCTCCTCTGTGGAGGCTATGCGCCAGTCGTACTCCATGCCGTCTTCCAGCCCAGATGCCACCAGGGCCCCCTGTGGACCTGCCCCGACCAATGCAGCCACCTCGGTGGGGATCCCATCCCTGCCACAGTCGGGAGTCAGAGGTCCAGCAGGGGTGGACACACCAGCAACTGGACCCCAGCAGATGGAGGATGTGACGGCATCATCGGGCAGGGCATGTGCACGACGGCGTCGGTGGTTTCCATCAGCCTGGTTGCCGTCGTGCTGGCACAGGCAGTTGCGTCGGAGGCAGCGGCATGCTCGACGTGGGAGGCATCATGGCTCGGGGCCATCAACATCAGGGGTGCAGGCATCGGCCGGAGGGCAGGAGAACCCTGGAATGGGAGTGGCTTCCATGTGGGAGCGGTTGGGCCAGCAGATAGGTGCGGAGCGGCAGCGGGCAGAGGAGGAACGGCTCACAATGGTCAGGGCGGAGAACTCCATGCGGAGGGCGCTGAGGCGGGCTGAGTGCCTCGAGGGTCTTCGCAGGGAGTTGGAGCTGGACACTGCATTATCCCTGCGGGACCTCGGGGCCAGGGAACATGCCCGAATCCAAGCCATTGAACAGGAGTTCAATGATGCCCTGGCCCATGACAACAACCAGTGAGCCGTCGGACTAGCCCGCTGCCCTTGTAAATAGTTATGTAGTTAGTGTTAGGTTTCCTTTGCTTTTTTATTTATTTTGGACCTTTTGGACAATGGGCCACCTTTTTGTATATAGTTTTATTTTATTAGGTAGTATTTTTATGTAGGTTTCATTTCTTCAGTTGGGATCATGGACCCTGGTTTGTTTATCTGTATATAGTTGACTGTTGGATTTTTATATTTTTTTTTGGATTTACCCATGGAGCAATGGTTTTCGGTTTTGTTTTTACCTTGGATTTACTTTCTTGAACTGTGACTTTGGACACCTTTCCTTTGGATTATGATTTGTCATTTTTCATTATTTTACGGACATGCTGCTTTTGGTTTTTGATTCCCATTGTCATTTGTTTATTTTTAATTCCATTTATGCTGTTTTTAATACATTTTTTTCATCAAACTTCAATGTGTAGTATCATCTCATTGGTATCATGCATATCATGATATGGGTTTTGAGATTCACTGACACCCATTGGGTGTATGTGAGGGCCATGTGTTCATTTCAAAACTTGCTATTGGGGTTCTATCATGTCATTGCCATTTCTAAGTGGGTGGATGCAATACTCGAGTGGGTGTTTTGCATTTGGAGGCTGACCATAAGGGCCAGGGATCTAGATTGTGATGACATGTTGGCTGGGGGACATGTGTGGGGGCCTGCTGGCAGGTGCCCCGCAATGCTGGGGGGTAGGGGTGCAGGGGGACATGAGTGGGACATGAGTGGGGGCTTGCTGGCAGGTGCCCCGCAATGCTGGGGGGTGGGGGTGCAGGGGGACATGAGTGGGACATGAGTGGGGGCCTGCTGGCAGGTGCCCCGCAATGCTGGGGGGTGGGGGTGCAGGGGGACATGAGTGGGACATGAGTGGGGGCCTGCTGGCAGGTGCCCCGCAATGCTGGGGGGTGGGGGTGCAGGGGGACATGAGTGGGACATGAGTGGGGGCCTGCTGGCAGGTGCCCCGCAATGCTGTGGGTGGGGGTGCAGGGGGACATGAGTGGGACATGAGTGGGGGCCTGCTGGCAGGTGCCCCCCAATACTTGGGGGTGGGGGTACAGGGGGACATGAGTGGGACATGAGTGGGGGCCTGCTGGCAGGTGCCCCGCAATGCTGGGGGGTGGGGGTGCAGGGGGACATGAGTGGGGGCCTGCTGGCAGGTGCCCCGCAATGCTGGGGGTGGGGGTGAAAGGGGACATGAGTTGGTGATCAGTAGTGCAAGGAGACATGTGCCTTTGCTGGGGGGCATGCCCATGTTGGGTGGGCTGCCTGCGGGACATGACCAGGGATGCAGGGTAGTCCCCTGTGGTGTGGGCTGCCTGCAGGGGCCGTGGAGGGCGTACAGGGGACACCTGGGAGGACCCACACTGCCAAATCACATGTAGGACTCCCCGGCACCCCTGAAATACACGTACCCTGCTGAAATCGCGTGTGGAACTTCTCGCGCACCTCTGAAATACACGCGCCCAGGCCAATCGCGTGTGGAACTTCTTGCGCACCTCTGGAATACATGCGCCCAGGCCAATCGCGTGTGGAACTTCTCGCGCACCTCTGGAATACACGTGCCCAGGCCAATCGCGTGTGGAACTTCTCACGCACCTCTGGAATACACGCACCCAGGCCAATCGCGTGTGGAACTTCTCGCGCACCTCTGAAATACACGCACCCAGGCCAATCGCGTGTGGAACTTCTCGCGCACCTCTGGAATACACGCACACGCTCCCCCAGGCCAGATCGCGTGTGGAACTTCTCGCGCACCTCTGAAATACACGCACACGCTCCCCCAGGCCAATCGCGTGTGGAACTTCTCGGGCACCCCGGAAGTACACGCGCCCAGGCCAATCGCGTGTGGAACTTCTCGCGCACCTCTGAAATACACGTGCCCAGGCCAATCGCGTGTGGAACTTCTCGCGCACCTCTGGAATACACGCACATGCTCCCCCAGGCCAGATCGCGTGTGGAACTTCTCGCGCACCTCTGAAATACACACACACGCTCCCACAGGCCAATCGCGTGTGGAACTTCTCGCGCACCTCGGAAATACACGCGCCCAGGCCAATCGCGTGTGGAACTTCTCGCGCACCTCTGAAATACGCGCGCCCAGGCCAATCGCGTGTGGAACTTCTCGCGCACCCCTGTAATACATGCACCCAGGCCATTCGCGTGTAGAACTTCTCGCGCACCCCTGAAATACACGCACCCAGGCCATTTGTGTGTGGAACTTCTCGCGCACCCCTGTAATACACGCGCACAGGCCATTCGCATGTGGAACTTCTCGCGCACCCCTGAAATACAGGCACCCAGGCCATTCGCGTGTGGAACTTCTCGCGCACCTCTGAAATACACGCGCCCAGGCCATTCGCGTGTGGAACTTCTCACGCACCTCTGAAATACACGTGCCCAGGCAAATCGCGTGTGGACCTTCTCGCGCACCCCTGAGATACACGCGCCCAGGCCAATCGCGTGTGGAACTTCTCGCGCACCTCTGAAATACAGGCACCCAGGCCAATCGCGTGTGGAACGTCTCGCGCACCCCTGAAATACACGCGCACAGGCCAATCGCGTGTGGTACTTCTCGCGCACCTCTGTAATACACGCGCCCAGGCCATTCGCGTGTGGAACTTCTCGCGCACCCCTGAAATACACGCACCCAGGCCATTCGCGTGTAATACTTCTCGCGCACCCCTGAAATACACGCACACGCGCCCCCAGGCCAGATCGCGTGTGAAACTTCTCGCGCACGCGTGTTCCCGACACCCGTAATACGCGTTCCCCGCTTTGCGTTTGCTGTTTGCCAGTCCGGTAAACTGGTGCAGGGTTGGCGCAGCCCTTTGCAATGGTTTTGCGATCTTGATGGCTTTTCCTTGCGCGAGGGCGTTCATGGGGGCGTAACTGGCGCTGCTGCAGGGTCGCTGCGCCACTCTGCGCCACGTCTACTTTTGGAGGTGGGAATCTATGAATACGCTGTGCGCGGAAATTGATTTTATTGCACGCGGCTGGCGCAGACATTCGCACGGGCACGCTGTGCGCCAGCCGCGTGCGACACTTTTGAGAGGAATTACATGAATCGGCCTGTAAATCTGTCCGTACTGTCCGTACACCATCTACGCACATGTGCACCACACCCATAAATCCTACGAACATCGCGCTTGTCCGTAACTGTCCATCTCACATGTGTCGCACTTTTAATTAGTTTGAGGACCCAAACACTGTCCGTAGAACACCCGCGCAAATGCACATGCCCGTTCCTGAGCATTTAGTGTCCTGCGGACACCCGTCCTGTCCGTAATTAACCAAAATGGGGGTGTCCTAAGGACACTATACCTGTCCGTACTGTCTGTAGAACATCTAGGCACATGCACACCACACCCATAAATCCTACGAACTTCACGCCTGTCAGTAACTATCCGTCTCTCGTGTGTCACACTTTTAATTACTTTCAGGACATGAACACTGTCCGTAGAACACCCGCACTCATGCGCACGGCTATTCATGTGCATTTGGTGCCCTGTGGACACCCGTTCCCTTCGCGGATGTGTTCCAACATCATCATGTGACCGCACCCACGCTGAGCGTGTGTCCTATTTGTGGACACTGTCCAGGCTTTCTACATACTTTTTGGAACTTTTTTGGAGCCTTTTTGGGGTGTTCGATCTGTCCGCGGACAGCGTGGGTGTCCACGAAGCGCGCACCAGCACCCCTATAAAAGGCCACACCCCAGAGCTGATCCTCATTGTGCTTCTGGCTATTGCAAATTGAGTTTTGCTGCCTTTGCTGATCTGACTTTTGATTTGAGATCATCTCATCAACCCTGATGGCATTGATGGATGCTGCTGCTACATCTGCCTCAGCACCACCACCACCCTCTCCACCACCACCACGTCCCCAAGGACCTGCAGAGGGGAATAGGCCTGAGGATGTAGAGGAGGATGAAGAGGATGAGGTAGTGGAAGTCCCTACTACCAGCACTTATTGTGAGTCTTGGGTGTGGCGGTTGTTTACCATTGATGGTAACGTATCAAAAGCACGTGCGAACAAGGTCACCTGCAACCAGTGCAAAATGGTGCTGAGTCGTGGGAGGCCTGGTTCATACAGCTTTGGTACGACATCCATGAAGCGACACCTGAGGTCGTTCCACAGTGGGGCCATTCACAAGGTTGTACCTTGTGATGAACGTAGTAGGTTGAGTTCCTCTACTTTCGAGGGTCACAATATTGTGCATGTACTGAGACACAGTAGTCTGCAGGGGGAGAGTCTTCGAAGTGCTTTCGAGACTGCGGTCAAGGAGCACATGAAGACCTGCTACCTACCTAATTAAGGCCCACCCTATATCTTCCTCTCTCCACCTGCCCTTTCGTATCCCTGTGGTTGGTGTCCCTTCCTTATCCTCCTTTCCCCTCTTCTCCTAGTGTGTTGTGTGTAAAAAACCAAAAATATAATAAAACAACAACCCCCCCCCAAAAAAAAGCCTCTTTTCAGAGCCGCCTTTCACAGTTTAAAAATAGAAGTGGAAAATAAATGGTGCAGGGCCCTGTGCCTTTTTTAGAAGTCCGCAGACAGTCCGCGGACATCTAAAATTTTGGGGTGCTGCCCTAGCACATTGCACTTTTCTCTGGGAGGAAGTGGTGGCTCTGAAAAGAGCCTTTTGGTGGTGTTTTTGTGTGTTTGAAAAACTTGAAATGGTCAACATCTACTGCAAAATAGATGGCTGCAATTCCAAAAAAGGTTGCAATGCATTTTGTACATTTCTCAGAAAAATCTGATTGCCAGCATAAGTAAGATGGACTCCAACTCTGCGAAAAATGTATGTGCTACGAAACATAATATTTTCATTGTGAAAAGAGGACATGCCAACATCTCTTAGAAAGGCACAAGCAGCCTTATTGACATTGCGCCTCGCTTTCTCCATTTGTGGACAAAACAAAGAAGAACGCAGCCACATTTCTCTTTGCGCAATACGAGAAAAAATTACTTGGGAATTTGGAAACATGTCCATGACCTTCCCAAGTCCTTCTTTCATTGCAAATTGCAATGAAATTCCAGACACATGTCCTAATTATGTCTGGATGATGCTCTGTCTCCAAAGTAGCACAGAGAGGTACTAAGTCCAGCCACTTCATTCCATGCACTCCATGCCAGTGCACTTCCACATGAGGGAATCCAAGATCTGCAGCTACTCCACATCGTTCTGCATGCACTTTCAACCAATGTATCCATGAGTCTCCCAAAATCCAGATAATCTGTTTTCTGAAACACACAGCCATAGCTATCTGTTCTTCTCTCAGGAAAAAGACTTTCTGACAAACTCTCTCCTTACACAACACATCCAGTAAACTTTACTGACCAATCCCTTCCTCTGCTCTTTCTCATTTGCATGCCTCTCCACCCCAAAATCCCCTTATGTAATACGCAATGTCCGCAGACTACTGCCATGTCCGCGGACATATCAAAAATCTGAGCGTGGTGAATGTAAATTTAAATAGTTTGCCCCATTTCCCCTTTGAGGTTGGCTCTGAAAAGAGCTGTTTTTTTTGTTTTTTTTTGCAGATGCTTGACAGACACCTTTTATTTTGTATTTATTTTTCTTACTTTACTCCTAAAATCTTCACATAACCTTCTCCAAAGCAACCCTTACATTCCAAAACAGCATGGCATGTACCATAAAAGATAAGGAAATACCATCTTCTTTAAAATAAATAGCATCACTGGAATCAATATTCTCATTATTACAGAAGAACATACCAGCCCTAAGCATGAAATCACACATGCCTCGGTTGATTGCACACCTAGCAATGTTTTGCTGAGGACAAAAAACAGAACTATTGTCCCATATTGCCCTAGGTACTAATCCAGAAAAAATAAGTTTGGCATTTGGAAGGATGTTCATTACTGCGTGAACCAAGTGTTCCAAATCTGCCAACAAAGTAGGGGCAATGACATAGCCCAAATGGAAAGCATCACAGTGCAAAACTACCACATGGGGACTGTTCATCCTGCCCATATCTTCACAAAAGTGTACAATTCCCTGAACATTGCAATCAGGCATAGTGCTCCACACCACCTCCACTCATTTAACATCAAATTTGTTTGCCACATGCCTACATTGAGCATACTGCTGTAAACCATGCACAAACATGTCTCCAAGCACCAACACCCTGACTTTCTCCACCTCTGCCAGCTTCACTACACACAGCCTCTTTCAACACAAACCCAAAACCTCAACACCCGATTGGCTAATCCCTGCAGTCCCCTTTCCAGGCTGGATTTGTTGGAAAACCCCAGATGTGGCACGCCCTGTCCGCGGACAGCTGCAGTGTCCACGGACCGCATAACTCTTAGACAGCCCTTCTACCCTTTCCACTTCACTCTCTCTGCCATTCCCTCATTGGATGCAGCTAAGCAGTCACACAACCATCCACCAATCACATCCAAGACCTCTACATCTACCTCCATCATCATAGTTCAGCACTTCAAATGTACTGTTGATCACTCAGTGTACAAGTCTCATATCATTGGAAAGCACTGACTACACAAACTACTGTACAAGTCTCCAAGAATTCTACTTGCAGCTGCATGCATATCCACATGCATGAATACAAACTACAGGTTTGCATATTTTCTGCACAGTACATGTACAACTCTTATGAATGCATATAAACAGAGTAACTGCCACTTAACCTGCATAACCTATAAAATGAACTTACTGTCATTTTTCCCATCTGCTATAATCAACTGTCACTTCCAAACCTATCTGCTATCTAATTATTTTTTTACACACACAGCGATCTAAAAAATTATAATATTAAAAGATGGGAGAAATAACAGTATAATTGTAGGAAAACACTTAGTAGGGTATTATAAAAGTATATACAGCCAGGATAAGGTCATGCATCTTTATACACTCACACAGATAGACACTATCATTGAAAAGCTCCCAGCTGAAATAACACCACTGCCTGCAAATCACATCCTTCTGCTTTATTACACACACCTTCACAAATGCATACATTCCAATGCTTTTCTATACCGTTTCTGCCATTTACCTTATAAAGTTTCAAAATAAATATATCATTATTTCTTCTATCTCCTAACATTCAATAACACAGCCTTAAGAAACCAAGTGAGGTTCATACACTTACTATTCTACTCATTTGCAGAGCATGATGAACTAAAATATGTAAAGTAAAATATAAAAGCTGCACATAGGCAAAGGAAATTGCATGCACACACTATGTTCAGATATCGAACAAGAATATTACTACAAAAACATAAAAATCAACGTCTAAATTAACATCAGTGCTATAAACACACAAAATGACTAACTTCTTTCCTTTACAATTGCAGTGAAGACCACTCTCCTGAAAAGCAGCAGCATCTGAAGTACAAACAACAACTCAGAAGAAACCTGCTCATTCCACACAAAAAAGTAAGTACAATACTACTATAATATTCTTAAAGTTACTCAAACACACTGTGGGGTTGATTCTTGGTATTTGTGCACCAAAAAACAGATTTGTGCACCATTCTGCTCACAAATCCCCATTTGTTAAACAGGGATTTGCAGGCAGAATGGCGCACAAATCCCTGTTTTTCAGGGCACAAATGACATAACTCAGCCCCTAGAATGTTAGTATTGCAGAACAAAGAACTGTTTTAATTCCATACCATTAGATTTAGTATTTGTGCTTCTCCTCACCACTAGCTTACTTTCTACTGTCATCTGAACCCCAGTATAGTAACACACAAATACAAGAATAGCCTTTCCAACTAGTTGTAGCTGCCTAATACACAATCACACACCACCACATACATCCTTACCATTATACTCAGACATTCATGCACACAGCACACATACATTGCAGAATAGCCCAACCCATAACCTCTATTTTTATTCAACAGACCCCAAAGAATGCCTACCAAAAAGCAAGTCCATTGAACGTAACGCAGAAATAGAGCAAATGAAAATAAAAGTGTCCAAAATAAGCATCCATCTCTAGCAGAATTTGTACAAGTTCAAACAAAAGATCTAATAGAGTCATTAAGCGAAACAAAACAAGCTTCCAGTACAAAAACTTCCCCTCCTCTTTCAAAATGTAAAACTAAACAGAAAGTGATTAACAAGAATTCAGCTACCACTTCTGCTAACAGTGCTCCTATAAATCTTGATGTAGTGGCAAGTAACCATACCAAAAAAAGTATTTTAGAAAAAACTTTCTGCCACAGAAATTGTTTGCCACATTCCTGAATTTAGCATACTGCTCCAAACCATGCACAAACATATCTCCAACCACCAACACTCTGGACTTTCTCTACCTCTGCCATCTTCACTACACACAGCCTCTTTCAACACAAACCACAACCTCAACAGCTGATTGGCTGATCCCTACCGTCCCCTTTCCATGCTGGATTTGCTGAGAACCCCCAGATGTGGCACGCCCTGTCCGCAGACAGTCGCGGTGTCTGCAGAGTGCATAACACTGGGGCAGCCCTTCTACCCTTTCCACTTCACTCTCTGCACCATTTCCTCATTGGCTACTGTTAAGCAGTCACACAATCATCCACCAATCACATCCAAGAACTCTACATCTAAATCCATCATCACAGATCAGCACTTTAGATGTACTATTGATCACTCTCAGTACAATTGGGCTGTGACTGCAAAGGACCTACAGCAACAACTACTATAAAACTCTCCAAGATTTCTACTTGCAGATTCATGCACATCCACAAGCATGAACACAGACTACAGGTATGAATATTTTCTAACCAGTACATGTACAGCTCTTCTAGGAATACATATAAACAGAGCAACTGCCACTTACCCTGTATAAACTGTAAAATTAACTTACTGTAATTTCTCCCATCTGCTATGATGAAGTGTCACTTGCAAACCTGTCGGCTGGACACATTTTTGTTTACACACACAGCTATCTTAAAAAAATGTTATTTCATATTAAAAGATGGGAGAAATAATAGTATAATTATGAAAAAGGCTGTCTAGTGTGTTATCAAATTACACACAGCAAGGATGCCTACATGCATCTTCATTCATGCACACACACAGACAATATCATTAGAAAGGCTCCTAGCTGAAACAACAGCACTGCCTCTATATCAAATCCTTCTGCTTTATTTCCCACACCTTCACAAATGCTTACATTGCATGCTTTTCTGTACAATCCCTGCCATTTACCCTGTAAAAATAGCAAAAAATGCATATGATTATTTCTTCTGTTTCTTAATATTCATAACATAGCCTTAAAAAAACAAGTGTGTTCTATACGTTTACTATTATACTCACTTGTAAAACATATTCAACTAACAGAATATAAGTAAAACATACAGGATGCACACAAGCAAAGGAAAGTGCATGTGCATACTATGCTCAGTTGTAAGAAAATACTACTACAAAAAAACAATGTCTACATCAAGAAAAGTGCTATAAATACACATATTCACTAACTTCTTTCTTTTACAATTATGGTGAAGACCGCTCTCCTGAAAAGCAGCAGTGTCTGAAGTACGAACAAGGACTTAGAAGAAACCTACTCTTTCCATACAAAAAGTATAAGTACAAAACTAATATAATGTTCTAACTGTTACTCAAACACACTAGCATATTAGTATTGTAGAAGAAACAAGTATATTAACCCTTTACCATTAGATGTAGTATTAGTGCTTCCCCTTACCAGTTGCATACTTTATATTGTCATCTGAAGCACATAATAGTAACACACAAATACAAGAATAGCCTTCCCAACTTGATGTAGCTGCCAATTGCACAATCACACATCTCCACAATCATACTTAGCATCATACTCAGACACTCATGCACAAAGCACGCAAACACTGCACAACAGCCCAACCCACACTTTCTTTTTTTTCTCCAACAGACCCCAAAGAATGCCTACCAAAAAGCAACTCCGTAGAAAGCAACGCAGAAGTAGAGCAAATCAAAATAAAAGTGTCCAAATAAGCATCCATCTCTAGCAGATTTTGCACAAAAATTTGAAACAAAACAGTTAATACAGTCATTTAGCAATACAAACAAGTTTCCAGTACAGAAGCTTTCCCTCATCTAACAAAATGTAAAACGAAACAGAAAGTGATTAACAAGACTTCAGCTGCCACTACTGCTAACGCTGAACCTATAAATCTTGATGTAGTGGCAAGTAAGCATACCAAAAGATTTTTTTGCCAAAAATGTTCCGCCACAGATCCTTCAGAACCTTTTAAAAACAGGAGACAAATCCTTAAAACCTACCGTAAAAAATTAATCTTTGAAGCTCTCATAGACAGTGCTATCCTTCTCAAAAGGAAGTTATTTATTTTACTGTTAAACAGAATGAAACCACTAACAAAACTAACTACTAAGTTACAAAAAGACTTCTCAATAAATGAAATGTCAACAAAAATTACTTCTTAAATATCTGTGGAGGTGAAAGGAGTCACACCACAAGCACAGAACCATATTTCAACGAAGAAGCATACAAACAAAAGCAAACAAACGCAATTGCCATACATAGCAGTGGACGAGGGTATGAAAAACTTAATAATACCATAATGGAACAAGAAATACTGCTTACAAAAATATTCCCAGAAAACTCAGTATCACCTCTCCATTCGACTGAACCAGAACGTCCAGTATACAAATGGCCGTGCACGTCAATGTGTAACATTGCCAAAAAATCTTTCAAATCTTTACACCAGTTCCTCAATCAGTATGTGAAAGGCAAAGACAAAATCAAAATGAAACTGCTACAAAATATGGATACCTGTCCAGTGCGCAAATACACAGGACTACAAGGACATTCATTTGCCTGCATTTCAGGACCTATTTGCAAAAGCACCTTGCGTCATATCAAAATGATATCAACACATCATCCAACTATAAGAAATCTATTCTATAAACTATACTATGCTAAAAGTCCTGCTTTAGCACTAGGCAATTTAGATAACCTTCTACATGGTACAGCGAAAGACCTACTTGAAGAAATAGAGCATATCCAGAGAAAATATTTTGGAAGTGAAAGCCACTTACAAAATGCAATAGCTTTACAACAGACTAGCAACAATTGTACAGATGGCAACCTTCTACTACACACATACAAAAAAGAAATACTAAAATTTAAAAGTACATCCGCTGAAGTACCAAACCATGTGTGTGTGTGTTGCTGCAGAACTTTTTATAAAAGTAACACAAAAACTGTAGACTTAACATACAAAATAGAAGACAATGAAGATTCCAAATGGTTTGAATTAGCTCACTACCTTATAGCAGAAAACAAATACGAAATAACTGACCCCTTAGTACTTTGCAGTTACTGCACTACAAAACTTGACAACAACCAAACTCGTTCACGTGCTACTATCACAGATAAGTTGGAATTATTCCCACTACTTAAAGCCCTGTATCAACTCAATTTATATGAGAGCATCATAATTCAAACAGTGTATCCATTTTAAGCAATAATACCCCTTCAACCAAAAAACAGCTAAATTACCTCCCTCTGAATTAGTCAAAGGCATTCCTGGCAAAGTAGTTTATTTACCATTAGATCTGAAAGAAAATGTGCTCACTCTGGGAGTGCAACGTCCAATAGAGCAATCTTTAATTGTCTTAGTAAATGGTCTACCCACAAAAGACAAAAGAACTTGGCAACAACTCATGGACTTACATAAAGTTAGACAAGCCTTGGAATATCTAAAAGACAATAATGAATACTACAAAGAAATTAATATTGAAGAAAACCTGAGGGAAACCACTGAAATAATTCAAGAGTCACCAGAAACTGGTCAATTTGAACTTCTAGATCCTGCTACAGTATCCAATATTTTAGACCATTATACAATTCATCCATTACACTCTAAAGACACCATAGATGATGCACTAGAAACTTACCAAATGCGACAAACCAAAGGATCACCAATCAGCATATGGGAAAAAAGTATAGAAGCATGTGCTTGTCCTCTGCTCTTTCCTACTGGGAAAGGAGGAAGGTATGATGATAGACCCACTCAGATAACAGCATCAGAATACTGGTCGTTATCAATGTATTCTGAAGATCCCAGATTTAGACGAACAGGAGTACGCTGGTCCAAGAAGGAAGCCAATCATCAGTTCTCACTCAGAAAGGCTGAGACGTGTGAAACGTGCTGCAAGTGGAGAACAAGGATTGACGCATACGTGCGTGGCAGAAGTACAGGCAGGCTCTATAGTCAAGAGTCAATAACACATGGAATTACACAAAAGTGTGTTCTTCGTTTACTAATAAGATGCTTCCCCTGTTACCAAGCTCAAGTCTTACAGTGAACTATTGGGGCTAGTGGTTTGAAGCACTACAATGAGAAACAGCTCAAGACAGGCCATCATTACCTACTGATGTTGGTCTACAGCTAATAATTGAAGTTGAAGATGTATTGACAGGGCACTTTTGGTCCCCTGATGAAGTTCTAAAAGTGATGCTTATTAACCTATGAACGGCACATGTTGGGTTGTTTAAGGCACCATAATTAGTGGTGGTATTAGATAACAATTCATTAGGTTGTTGTGTTCAACCTAGTAGCATATATATGGGGTAGAAGATCACATAGATTAATTTTGGAATAACTCCTGATCAAAGGATTCCAGGATGCTACCTACCAATGCTTTGTTTTGCACATTATTAGGGATAGGGTCTGTCACAAAATGTATTTAATTAGATTTGTATAGGCAGTGTAGTTTGTTGTGGGGTGTTAAAGGTATATTTACATGCTTTTAAAAAAAAAATTGTACTGTTGGGTTTTAAGAAATGTGCACAATATTTTACACATTTTTTATTTGTGAAGTATGCTTATAAAATAATAATTTTTTGATATATTAATAAATTGATCAAGATTTTTTCAACATTTTGTGACTCGGTACCTATTTCGTCCAGGGACCGGGTCCAGTAGGACCTTGCATAGGTGTCATGAGAGAGAAAGACAGCTGGATTCCAAAGTTATATATCGTCTATAATGTTGGTGTTGGTGTTGGAGTAGAATCCAGGCGTCAATAAGCCACTCCACTTATCTCTTGTTGTTAAATATTGACAAAATGTGGAATACATGTTCCACCTACTCTTTGAAAGTGAACTAGCAACTCTATGCTACGAAGTTGCACATACATTGAAATCAGGTACCCACTTTCAAAATATGTCAGCTATGCAATTACTACAAAAAGTGCAAGAAAAAGGTGAGGTTTTACAATCAAGCATTACAAATCTGTTAGCAAACATGCGTGGTACTAAAGAGTACTGGTTCCAATGTCACAGAGATGTACGTTGTATGATAAGAAACCTTGGCCCACCCACTTGGTTTGTTACATTAAGTTGTGCGAAATATGCATGGGAAGATTTACATGATTTCCGAAGCATATCAAACAAAAACAAAACAAACATAGATATACTAAACCTGGAGAACTTTGCTCTCTAGATCCTGTTAATGTTTCAAGATATTTCCATCATCGCTTCATTACTATGCTATACTTTATTTGTAATAAAACGGTTCCTCCCCTCGTAGAAGTGCAACACTTCCTTTGGAGAAAAGAATACCAAGCCAGATGAGCACCACATATCCACATGCTTTTATGGATTAAAGATGCTCCTAAATTTGGTCAAGACAGTGATGCCACTGTTTTACAGTTTATCGAAAAATATGTCACTTGTGAAATTCCATCGGAAGCAACAAATAGTGATCTTCATGCACAAATTGTACAATTTCAAAGACATAAATGTGGGAAATATTGTCGTTGCAAATACAAAAACAAAGGGAAATGCTACACCAAATGCTGCTTTGGTTTCCCTAGACCAGTTACAGAAACCGGTGAAGTGAACAACTTCATTTCTTCAGTTAGACATAGTGTTAAAGGTAAATCACCTAAGAACACATATTACATAAAAAGAACAGAAGAAGCAAAATATATCAATGATTACAATGCAATCATTGCCCTTTTATGGAAAGCAAACATAGATGTGCAGTACATTGAAGACAATTCCACTGCAGTTGCACTATAGGTTACAGCCTACTTAACCAAAGCAGAAAAAGAAATTGTACAGTTTAGGCATACAAATGCTCTCTCATGGAGAATGTGGCTGCTATGAAGCTGCAGTTTGTTTAACCGGTACTGCTTTGTATGGAAAATCTGAAAATATAGTATGGCTAAGTCTTGGTCCTGCTAAATCTAGAAAACGAGTTCTCAAATCATATGACGACATAGAAACAATAGCCAAAAATTATCCCAACAACCAAGACATTTTGAAAAACAATTTAGTACACACATACTACCCAAACAGGAGTACCACTTTGGAAACCATGTGTCTATACCACATAGCCCAAAACTTCACATACATAAATAATGTAAAACCCGATGAAAATAAAGGTAGATACAGAGTGACAAATTGTGAAGGCAGCTTTGTGAAACTTAACAAACGAAGCTTAATTAATCATATCAAATTATCATTAAAAACTCATCAACATAAAGAACTATATTACATGTCCCTGCTACAACTTTTTAAACCATGGAGAAAAGAAGAAGAGTTACTAGATATCTGTGGGCCTCATTACGACCCAGGCGGAAAACCATGGTGCTAATAGCACCATGGTCCATGCCGGTAATTTACTGACTCCGCCATGGAGAGAGGGGGAATTACCACCCCATTACAAGGTTGGCGGGCGGTAATTCCCCCTTCCTCCCTGGCCCTTCCCCATTTCCATTTTTGCCCCAGAGGGCTCAATGGGAATGGGGAAGGCACTAAGTACGGTACCGCAAATTGCAGTACCGTACTTAGCACCAAGGTCCCTTTGTGGGTCCCTACTTTAACGGCTGGTGTAGACCAGCTGTTAAGGTCGGGTCCTGCAAAGGGACCTCGTAATCAGGCGCTAATGGGTTAACGGCGTTGCAGCCTTTTACGGCGCCGTTAACCCATTAGCGCCAGGGTTGTAATTAGGCCCTGTGACTCCTATGAAGATGCTTTCAAAGCAAATGAAAGCACTAACCGATGTAAACTTTACACAGTACAAAACAATGTTGCACAATGAACAGCAACACGAAGAACCCAACTAGATAAGGACACTCCCGACAGTAGTCAACTTTCTGTAACAGTAAGCCAAAAACCACTGGGACAGCCACTAATAACAAATGAGACAGAATTAGCTATGACAGAAGTAGAGAACACCATGAATCGCTATGAAGAAGATACAGAAGACTTAACTGTACTGCAATCAAAACTGAACAATGAGCAGCGTAGCATTTTTCAAGAAGTAACAAAAGAAATTTCACATGGTGTACAACATGAAAATAAAGAATGTACCTGCCAAAATTGCAAACTTATACTACTATACGTCAGTTGTGAAGCTGGTTCAGGCAAAACATTCTTAATCAAAATCATCAGAAAGTTCCTTCAACAATCGACAAACAACAAATTGTCAGCTGTTGTAACTGTCCCCACAGGTTTAGCTGCCTGCAACATAGGCGGTGTCACTTTACACCGATTACTACTCCTTCCAGTAGAACACCAAAACAAATTAGACTATTACAAACTTTCTACAGAAGCTGCAATGAAACTATGCAGAGTGTTAAAACAAATGAAAATGCTACTAATAGATGAAGTGAGCATGGTCTCCAACCTAATGTTGGCTTTGATTCACCTCAGATTACAAGAAGTACTTAAAACAAACTAAAAAGAGCTCTTTGGATGAAAACACATTATTGTTTTCGGAGATCTTCTTCAATTGACACCAGGGGAAGGTGAACCTATTTTTAAAACCTTAGGACACAAACTCTGTTGTAAAACTGTTGACATTTCCAATACAGAGAATTAACTGAAAATATGCACCAGTCTGCAGACCTCACATACGCCAACATTTTAAAAAGTATTAGAGTTGGTGTACTACCTCAAGAAGCACAATCAATATTAAAAACCTGGCACATCCATGCACTGTATGGACATAATTCATGTGCTACTGATGTCATGGAAAAATTAGCACACACAAATGTCACTTGTATGTCCTTGATGCCAACTCTTGCAAGCTGTTCAAAATTCAATGAACCAAAGTTGAAAAAAGAAATGCAACCAATAATTGAAATTTGCTCCTCAGACAAACTGGACGTACATGGTATGACACTACCCATGTGTCAACAAGCCACAACAAGACTAAATACCTTAGAAAACTCTATCTCTAACATAGCTGGTTTAGAGAAAATATTAAAATGATCTTTAAACTGTAGAGTAATGCTTAAACATAACCTTGGCGTGGAGCAAGGACTAGTTAATGGGGCACTTGGCAGTTGTTGGCTTTCAAACATACCCACGTGACAACAACATTCAGTTTATCAATATTCTCTTTGACAAACTATCAGAAGTAAAAAGGATAGGACCCTCAACAGCTCGATTCCTTCTTTTCAAAGACATGTATGTACGCAGAGAGCAATTTTCTCTAACTCTAGCATACAAAGCCACCATTCACAAATCACAGGGTCTTACCCTAGATAAAGCATTGATAGATATTGGGAACACAGTAATTAAAGAAGGCATGAGCTACGTAGCACTATCACGCTTACGTACACTTGACAGTCTATTTCTAATCAACTTTGATGCAAGTAAAATAAACGCTGATATTCCTTGCATTTTAGAATACAATAGACTACGTTCACTGTACACCCCCCATCTAAAAACGTATCCTGTTCCACAGCAAGCAAAACGTTGTAAAAGAAAACAACTTCACACAAAAATGCAACAGGATTTCACTGCAAATCCTCCAAAGAGTAAAAGAAGGTAATACTTCATCAATTACTACAACCAAAGAAGAATCTACTACTCAAAGTAACTCAGGTACTGCTTCAAAGAAGCAATACACACTCCGAAGAAATTACTTGGACACAGAACTATCTGGTCCATTCAGATTTTCAAATATAACTGGTGTAAGTTGCTATGCAAATGTAGCAATAAATATTCTATTCCATTTGCCACCAATTGTTGACAACATTTACCTACACAATACAGACCAATTGTGTTTGCAAATGTTAGTCCTTCATAGAAATGCAAGCAACAAAATAAGACAAGAATTAGACTACTGTGCTGGAATGGTGAAATTCACTATAAACAAACAAGAAGATCCACAAGAATTTCTAATGTATTTACTACAAGTACTGGAAAACAAAAACATACCTATAAATAAAATCTTCCAGATTTCATACATGTGGAAACATACATGCACTCTCTGCAACAATGTGGCACAGGAACAAATCCCCTAATGAACGCTCCGTGTATGTATCCATACCTAACTGTGAATCCGTTCCATTTGAGCAACTTGTACAAAATGCTAACCATGGCAGATTATGTACTACCTGCAATTCAGATACTCTCTCCACCTTACAAATACAAACACATAGTAAATACATAATACTAATGCTTTTTCTTTTACAATGCAGATGGTACCAAAAACAACTGTAAGCTGACTGGATTCACACATGGTCAAATATGACTTGGTAAGAAAAGCTTCACAACAATAGGTGTAATCTACCATGCAGGAGCCACAACAAATGCAGGTCACTACACTGCATAAAAAAGAAATGTGGATGGTTCGAATGTAATGATAGTACCATTACTCTAAAGCAGAGATTACCAGCAAATATTATAAACGTTTATTTAATCCTTTTAAAACCAAAATTTTATAACTAATCTGTACATAAACATAAACAAAACTTCAATTAGAAAACTATAAACAGTTAGAATAAGCCAACAGGTATCTAACTGCCCCAAGATTCTGCAACAACCAAACAGATGAATCAATACCACTAAATTTTAAGAAGAAATAAACAGTTAGTATACACCAACATGTATCTAACTGCCCCAAAAATCTGCAACAACCCAACAGATAGATCAGCAACTTGAGAATATAAATAAAAAACTATAACCAGTTACAATTCAACAACAGGCATTTAACAATCTGCAACAAGTCAACAGATAGAACATTAGCCAGAAACAACAAGTAAACAATGAAAACAAACAAACAAATGTACTGTATCATAACAAAAAAGGGATTTTTAATCCAAAATAGATTTTTTTTCCCACAGACCCAATGATTTAAGAAACAAACACAGAAACTGAGCAAATTGCACAGTACACTGCTTTGTAAACTACTAAATATGAGGCTCGAAAGAAAGCTGAAATGTCTACTACGGCCTACGGCCATCGGCCATGCACCCAAGACTCTAGGCCCTGGCCACAACCACCGCAGCATATCACACCCATAGATCACACCCATAGAATCAAACATTTCAACTGGCTATATGGGTGAGGACAAAGTCTCCAACCCATATAGAATGCAAGAAACAATGCTAGTCCTAAGGGATAGTACAGAGCATTTCAAGCTGCATTGCTCAAACATTTTCATATATCTGCAATGTTCAGTATGTTGCAAGTGTCCACAAATAAAGACAGAGCAGATGCATAACCCATAAATTCTGCAGAAGACCCAGTGTACGAACACATGTTAAGACCTAAAGCTGTCTGTCCATGGTTAGGGAATTGCCCATCAAATATGTATTATTGAGATTAATGACCAGATAATTAACAGTGAGATTCCCTAAACAGCCATATTTGGAGACTACAAGGAAGGAGAGAATCCTAAAAAGGACAAGCCATGTGACATTTCTTGAAAGTGACTACATGGGATGAGCAAGCTATACAATTGTTGGAGGCAGGATATTACATGCTATTACTTCACAGTGACTAGTATAGAGGAGAAAGCTACATAATTGGTTTTGGGCAGGACATCATATTCTGTGGCTGTAACTGAATGTGAAACGCATATGCCATCTTCTTTTTGCTAGTATTCCCTAGGAGGGAGCAGAAAACCCCAGTGACCATGTTGCATTGCATACACTCATGTGGCCTTTCTTGTCACTGAGTAGCATGGAACAGAAAATCCCAGAACTGGTTCAGACCGCACAAAAATGTCCTTTTTGTGACTGTAACGGAGCATGCCACCGAACTGTACATAGTACAAATGAACATTCAAGACACTCCTGCTTTTGCAAGTGCCTTTCTCTGTGCATAGTTTTAGTGCTGTGAATGGATTTGCAAGTGAAATGAGCAGCGTGCATCTGGAGGCAGTAGAGGGTTGGGCCTGTAGCACCACCCCCCATGACCATGGCCATGTCCAGTACTGAACAATTTGGACTCAGAGATATACGTCTTACTATGCAGAACACAACCCTTGTTTTCTTCTCAATACCCAGTCCATTGCATCTATGTGCATGATGGAGAAGAGAATACTCACTGTAGAAACATTATGCTATTTGTCAATACTTCTGTCCAAAAGAAACTAGATCCCAGAGTTTGTTTGGTGTTGAATCCTGTACACGCCAGAGAATTAACAGTGAGATTCCCTAAACAGCCTCAACAGACTTTTATGGAGAATGCTGAAGGTGAATGGCTACCACAAGACATTGCATTTCACTGGGGAGCACTGCACTGCAGTGTGAAAGAGTTGCCTGATGTGGTCGGTGAGCAGAAAACATAAAGAACTAAGTTGCAGCATGTGGTTACAGGTTGCTGCTCCATGCCTTGTTCTCCACAGACATTTCTGCAGCTCCTACCTGCAATGATGAATCCCCACAGAAGCCCTGTAGAACTGAAACTAGAGCCATAGGGAATCGAGGTGAGCAACTCAGCGGAGCTCCATGGAGCTAGCAAAGCTGCAGGACAACTGTCTATATCCCAGCAGGGTTTTAAGAGCTCTGGAAGATGCAGACAACACAATTACATGAATCAGCCAGTGTGAAGGCACTACACAGCATAAGTAAGAGTAATCGGAGGACAGAACTGAAGGCGTACTAAGGGGAAAGACGTATAAAGGGACAGATATGACAAACATTTTAACTGGCTATATGGGCTACTGCATTGCATTTTTTATGTCCACAGACAGCCGTGGTGACCGCGCACATGACGTACACACCAGGGGTGCCTGGCACCTAAACAAATACAGCATTTGACCCATCTCTTACTCTCCACCCTCCCCAAACACTCTTACACCACAACGCACTTGCCAAAGTTGTATTTCTCCCCTGTTCGTCGCCGCGCTGTCCGCAGATGTCCGCGGATCCAATATGGCGGGCCCATCAAAACAATACGTTGCACCTCACGCTTCATTCCAGCCAATCAGCAAACACTCTGCATGTCCACGGACATGACACAAGCCGATTAGCAAATCGGTGTCCTGTCCGCGGAGCGGACAGGGAAGTGTGTGCGCGGAGCGTACATAGATATCACTAATCTTTTTGTGACCTACTTTTTGGTAATTCTAAAAAAAATACTGGATGGATTTTCACCAAATTTACAAAAGCACACTTTCAGGACCAAGCCACTGCTCCTGCCGCAAATTTGGGCTGCAGACGTGAGCAAAGTTTTTTCCCCATTCAGTTTACAGGAAAAACAGAAGTTTCGGGACCCCCCTATAACTTTGCCCCCCCTGGACCAAACCTCACCAAACCAGAGTGGGCCCTATACTCTTTTTGCAAAAGATTGGTGAGGATTCGTCCAGGGGGAGCGAAGTTATAAGCCGCCCAAAAAGTGCTCTTCCTATGGGATTAGCACCTTAACCATAACTACACAGCCACTTCTGTGGCTGTGTAGTAACCGATTGGTTAATTGGGTTGTGTCATGTCCGCGGACATGCAACGTGTTCGCTGATTGGATGGTGAAGAGCGTGAAGTGCGTCAGATTTTTGGAAACACCCGCCATCTTGGATTTGCGGACAGTGGCCGGTGTCCGCGGACATCGCGGTAAAAACATATAAAAAAACACAACATTGCACTTGTCAAATTTATCAAATAATCTCTGGGTAGGTGAGGGTTGATGAGGATGGGATGAAATATGGCTGCAAGAAGCAAAAAAACAGGTGTTTTTTTGCCACAAAAGTCAGCAAACAGTTCGGAAGTTTGCGAACAGTCCTGTGAAAGTTTGCGGAGACCTTAGCATTACAGAGTTGATGAAATGCAATTCTTGGATGGCTTATAGCTTTGGCGCCACTTAATGGAACTGCATGAAATTTTGCATGTATATCTCTGACCTGATTCTGAGTGAGTATTGTTTGGTGGGATTCTGTCATTAGGGGGCAAAATTAGAGGGGGGGTCCCAAAATAATGTAAAGGCTTATAAATGAGGTGACATTTGACGAACCTACACTTAATTTGGGAAACTGATAATACATTTATTAGCTAGCGACCCTCCTCACACAGGCCCCCTGCATTCACTGCAGGCAGCCGGCGCGAGGTAAGGAAGCCCATCTGGGCACCCACATACTCTTTTTGGGAGCCAACTAGGCCCCCAGGCCCACCGAGCGTCCCTCTCCCACCCCGCACCCTCTTCCTGGTCTCCGCTCCCCACCCGCCTCCCAACCCGCCCGTCCCAGTTCTGATTGGGCGGTGAGCCCAGGCCGAAAGCGTCTAGCGACCCTCCTCACACCGGCCCCCTGCATTCACTGCAGGTAACCGGTGCGAGGTAAGGAAGCCTATCTGGGCACCCGCATACTCTTTTTGGGAGCCAACTAGGCCCCCAGGCCCCCCGAGCGTCCCTCTCCCACCCCGCACCCTCTTCCTGGTCTCCGCTCCCCTCCCGCCTCCCAACCCGCCCATCCCCGTTCTGAGTGGGTGCTGAGCCCTTCATCACTGGTCCTCCCAGGGCAGCCCTCTGCCCGGCAGCCCCCTGCGGCTAAGGGCCCCAAGGCCAAGGGCGGCTCCAACAGAGGCGGCTCCAGCTGGTGTCAGCAGGTGTCCGCAGGGGAAGCCAGTGGCCAGCCGTCAACCAGCAACTACAAGGACCTGTAAGGTAGGGTGGCTTGGGTTGGGGAGAGGTACAACTCTACCCTAGATACCTGACCACTAGGCAAAACCAATGTCGATCAATGTAATTACCGCCCATTGCCCCAAACTGCAAGGATAGCAGGGCCTTCATGCCGAAATTGCATTGTGTGATCTCCAAATTGCATTGTTAGGCCTCTCTCCCACTATACAGGTGTCTCAAACCTAGCAGAGCCCCGTGCCCAAATTGCATTGTGTAATCCCAAACTGCATAGTTAGGCCTCTCTCCCACTGTACAGGTGTCTTAAACTTAGCAGGGCCTCCGTGCCCAAATTGCATTGTGTAATCCCAAACTGCATTGTTAGGCTTCTCTCCCCCTGTGCAGGTGTCTCAAATTTAGCAGGGCCCCCGTGCCCAAATTGCATTGTGTAATCCCAAACTGCATTGTGAGGCTTCTCTCCCACTGTACAGGTGTCTCAAACATAGCAGGGCCTCCGTGCCCAAATTGCATTGTGTAATCCCAAACTGCATTGATAGCAAGGCCTCTGTGCCCAAAGTGCATTAGGTTTGATCCCAAACTGCATTGATAGCAGGGCCTCTATGCCCAAATAGCGTTAGGTTTGATCCCAAACTTCACTGTTAGGCCTCGCTCCCACTATACAGGTGTCTCAAACTTAGCAGGGCCTCCGTGCCCAAGTTGCATTGTGTGATCTCCAGACTGCATTGTTAGGCCTCTCTCCCACCATCCAGGTGTCTCAAACTTAGTAGGGCCTCCGTGCCCAAAGTGCATTGTGTGGTCCCAAACTGCATTGATAGCTGGGCCTCTGTGCCCAAATTGCATTAGGTTTGATCCCAAACTGCATTGATAGCAGGGCCTCTATGCCCAAATAGCATTAGGTTTGATCCCAAACTGCAATGTTAGGCCCCTCTCCCACTATACAGGTGTCTCAAACTTAGCAGGGCCTCTGTGCCCAAGTTGCATTGTGTAATCTCCAGACTGCATTGTTAGGCCTCTCTACCACCATCCAGGTGTCGCAAACTTAGCAGGGCCTCCGTGCCCAAAGTGCATTGTGTGATCCCAAACTGCATTGATAGGCCGCTTAGGGAGACCAACAGTAAAAGAGAGCCACCGATAACACCCAGCTTAATAACCCTTACCACCCCCCTTCCCCTCCTAGGACAGTGACTGAACGAGTGGTCAACCCCAGCCGGAATACCACCCATAAACGGAGGCAAACTAGTAGCAGACACCCCCTCACCAGCCACTACACCACAAGACAACTGGTCCAAAACAGGACCAACTAGACGTAACCAAAAAAAGACGAAACAATTCTCAATCCCACAATGCCGTGCAAACGACCAATTCAGAGGAAAAGACGAAGAGACAAAAGAACAAACACACTAGAACAGCAACCTAGAACAACCATAGACTGGACCGCCACAGGCAGGAACCCAAACCGAAGGAACTCTGAGAGAAGAGAAAAATCCCTCTACCTAACTCCATACCTCGCAGACAACTGGCCACCATGGCAATCCAACCCAACATCAGAAGCAGCAACATCAATCAACCTAACTCAAGCAAGTAAAAGAAGGATGACCAAAACAAACAACATACAGACGAGCTACCCAATAACACCCTACATCACCAAAGCAAGAGGAACTTCCAATCAACAACCACAACCCCCGGAAGTTGAACCCGATGAAAACACAAAAAACCAAAGACAAAACCTAGAAGAACTCTTCGAAGACGCAGACACCCCAAACCCCCGCAGCCCAACAAGTGGCCGACCAAGAAGGAAACCTCAGCACCGGGCGGAAGACGACCCCGACAAAACCCAATCCAAACACCTCCAAACTTCACTGCAATCAAATAAATGCAAGATCCATGTCAAAACACTCAACAGAGATCTTCAACCTACTCGACGACAACGGCATTGACATCCTGTTCATCACAAAAACATGGCTGGACGACAACTACAAAATCACACTCCAAAGCTGCCTTCCGACAGACTTCAAATGCCTACAAATAAACAGAAAAAACAAAAAAGGAGGAGGCATCGCTATAGCATTCAAAGAACACCTGAAAATAAAAACTGACAAACCACTCAACATCCTCAACTGCGAAACCATGGTAATACACCTAACAGCGAGCCCAAAAACCAACAGCACATTCATCCTTGTATACAGACCACCAACATATGATGCAACATTTGTCGATAACTTCATAAAAGCCATCACCAACTTAGCCATCAACCACGAACACCTAATCATCCTGAGGGACTTCAACATCTGGTTTGAAGATAGCCACGCCAACTCCCAAAACTCACTAATTGAACAACTCAGCACCATGAAACTACGACAACTAGTTAAAGGAGCAACGCACTCAGCAGGTCACACCCCAGACGCAATTTTCGCCAAAGAAAAACTCATCACCACGGCACCTCCGATACAAATACTATGGAGCGACCACCTCATCATCCCATTCGTGATCACTCTGCCTACCCAAACCTACATCCAACACCCGAAACGCACAACCACCACCAAAAGAAACTGGAAACACGTCAAAAAAGCAACCTATTCGAACAACTGGAATTAACGAAACCCTCAACTACAGAACTGGAGCTAGCTGACCTAGACTGCAAAGCAGAGATACTGCAAAAATGGATCTCAGTACGATAGACAAGATTGCCCCGGAAAAACCGTTCACCCCATCAAAAAAAAGAGCAATGGCAAAATGGTTCACCCCACTATTAAACGACATGAAAAAGGAAAACAGAAAGATGGAATTGGAATGGAGGAAAGAATATAACCCAGGAAAAAAAAACACTGTACCAGAAACAAATCCGTGCATACAAGAAAGAAATTCAAAAGGCAAAGAAAAGACATTACGATGACAGAATCAACAATGCCACCAACACACAAAAAGAAATGTTTAGCATCATTGGAGAAATGAGAAATCCACCAGGCTGTGATAACACCCCAAACCCCTCAGAAAAACTATGCAACGACCTGGCAGATCACTTAAAAAAAAATCAGCAACATCCGGCAAACCATACAAAAGCGACCGACCAACCACAACATACAACCCAATGAACCCAACTCGGAACCACAACACAAACTCCGAAGCTTTCCTAAAATATCAGCAGAGGCATTCGCAATGCTGGTTAAACAAAGCAAGAAAGCGGGATCACCTATGGACCCATTTCCCCCAGACATCTACAAATCAATCCTCGCGCAAGGATCGCCAGCAGAACACTACAGAAACCTTCTAAATCTATCACTATCAACAGGGACTGTACCGAAGATCTTCAAATCAGCATACATCAAGCCACTCTTAAAAAACACAAGTGGTGACGTAGATGACCTTTCCAACTACGGGCTGATCTCTAACGTCCCCTACCCAGCGAAACTTCTAGAAACCTACGTATATAAACTAACCCACGAACACGTAGAAAAACACCACCTGCTGGACCAAGCTCAAATCGGTTTCAGACCAGCAAGAGGAACGGAAATAGCACTACTATCCATCTGGAACGACCTCAAAACTAACGCAGACTCAAACACTACCTCAGCCCTTATTCTGCTCGACCTCTCCGCAGCCTTTGACACAGTTAACCATGACACCCTGACCAAAAGACTAGAAAACATGGGCATAACAGACACAGCACTACGCTGGAACAAATCATTCCTAACAGACAGAACAGAAACCGTATGGATAAAACCTTTCAAATCCACTCCACGAGTTAACGATTGTGGAGTACCACAAGCATCCTCACTATCTCCACTATATTTCAACACCTACCAGACTCCGGTCATCAGAATCTTCAAAAAATACAACATTACATGTTACAACTATGCAGATGACACTCAGATCATCTACAAAATCAAAGACACCGATGCCGACCATTCAACCCTTACCGACTGTCTAAAAGAAGTCTTCGACTGGATGGATGCCAACAACCTGAAAATCAACCCTGGAAAGACAGAAATCATGATCGTATCCAAAGACCATGAGAACGAAACCACCATCCTGTGGCCTACGGAAATGGGAAACGCACCAACACCATCGAAGGTAGTAAAAAATCTGGGAGTCCTAATGGACAACAACCTAACCCTGGAGCCACAAATAAATGCAACAGTGAAGAAATGCTTTTTCCTCCTCCGAACGGCAAGAAGAATTCTACCTTTCCTCTCCTTCCCACACAAAACACTCACTATCGCCGCCCTAATCATGTCTAAAGTAGACTATGCAAACAGCCTCTACCTCGGAACACCTGAATACCTCTTGAAGAAACTGCAACGGATCCAAAATGCAGCAGCAAGACTACTCCTCAAACTATCCAGAAGAGATTGCATCACTCCAGCCCTAAAAACCCTACACTGGCTCCCAGTTAAACATCGCATCACCTTCAAAACAATGTGCATAACGCACAGGGCAATCAGCGGACAAGGAGCAGAATCCCTACAAAAGGAAATAACAGTCTACAAACCAACGAGACCCCTCCGATCTAGCAACGAAATCCGCCTGGAACTCAAACCATACCTCAAGAAAAAACTTGGAGGCACCTCCTTCTACCACTTATCCGCAAAAACCTGGAACAACATCCCAAAGGAAATAACAAACACTGAAGACCACCTAAAATTCAGGAAAACACTAAAAACCTGACTCTACAACACCACAGACTAAACCTGGAAAACGAAACTGGTAAAAAGGATAACTAAACTGGAAAGACACGGACATCCCTGACCGGGGAGAGTAAAGCCCATGGCAGCTGGACAGGCGACATCGAATAGACAGGAACACAGGCGACACGCACTGAGACTGAGTCGACTAACCCTGACAATCCCACCAACACTTTCGCCCGCCCCTTAATTTAAATTACCGCCAGGTACCACATTGGTGTGGAATTATCGAGACACTGGCAACCTCCCCCACTACCCTAGAGGTTGTCATTGGCAGGCCCACTAGAGTCTAAATGGAGGATAAGGGGAGCTATCAGAGAGCATATTAGAGGCGGGGACTAGAGGAGTATGGAACCTGCATGCCAGTCAGACCCAGATCAGGACAGAGCCGCAACAGGGGAGACTACGCAAGCCGAGCGCTTCAATTCAGGATATAGACGCAAACTAACCAACCCTACTAACAATTTCCCTTTCTGTATACACCTCTCAAACTCCAAACCAAACACAACCAAACCTACAACACAACAAACCGCACGAACTTCACTACATGGCAACAACAAAAGAAAACACACATAGCCTTGCACAACAGTACACAACGACTACCGGCCGCAAACACCCCAGGCCCAGCCAACGGACCCACCAGGCTGAGGCCGCCAACAGCACATCACTGCTCTCTTGCACTTTTCCTGATTCCTCCTACTAACTCATCCTCCCTCCTCTTTCAGAGCCGCCAGAGCGCCAAGGGACCACTAGGGTGGTGATAGTGTGCGGTACAAATGTCCTTTAACATTAACATTAACATAACATTTAGATATGAATGTTTTTCTGAAGTTTGGTGGGATTTTGTGAAGAGGGGGCAAAATTAGAGGGGGGTCCCAAAATAATGTAAAGGCTTATAAATGAGGTGCCATTTGACAAATCTAAACTTCATTTGGTAAACTGATAATAGATCAAGAAATACATGTTTGTGCGAAGTTTGGTGGGATTCTGTCAAGAGGCAGCAAAATCAGAGGGGGGGGGTCCAAAAATATTATAAAGGCTTATAAATGTGCTGCCATTAGACAAATCTACACAAAATTTTGAAAAAAGATTATAGATCTAGATATAGATGTTTTCGTAAAGTCTGAATGGATTTTGTCAAGTGGGGGCTACGTTATATGATGATTGTATGTGCATACATTTGACACTTTTGACAAAATAAAACACGGGTGGATTTCCAGCAAACTTGCGTAAGGAGCATTGGCAAGGACCTACAAGCATGGTTTTGCAAATGTGCCAGTGTTTTATTATTTGACAAGTATCATAATGTAGCTACAAAAAATAGCGGTATACCTTTAGTGACTGAGGGGTAGCCTGTGGCCATGGGCAGAGGCCAGATTGTCCGGGTCATGGAATAAGGTCATGATCCAGACAATCTGGCTACTTGCCATGACCTCAAGGGACAAAACATATGATCAAAGTGGCCATGTTCACCTGGGACTGGCTTTGTGGTAAAGTTATTCGAAATTAGGATAGATCTGAAAGGGAAGAAAAATGTGCTCATGGTAATATGGTCAGAGGGTTATCTTTTTGCCTTCTGCAGGCTGCCATGGAAAGCGAAGAGTGGCCCTGTTTGGAACGTTCGCCTTCCCTTTCCATGGTGGCTATCTTGGAAAAGGATTTCCTTCCTACACCGGGACGCCGCAGCCATTAGTTGATGACATCACTGATGACATCACATATCTGGGCCACTTGTTTTTGTTTTTTGACATATATATGCCAGGTAGTTTTGTTCACTGGAAGTCAGAATAATAAAATTGAAAAAGGTGCTATATATCTAGACGTTAACCTTGTCATATGTTCTTTGAGTACTTTCCTTAGGGTTTGGTCTCAGCTCATGGTGCACATACATGGGGAAATAAGCAGGCCTCAAACACACAATTCATTTGTATACATGAAGATAAACTTTAATGTCATTAACATTTTCTGATGATGCAGTTTCTTTATTCCTTACTTTACTTTCCCTGTATGTGCCTCTGATTTGTATGCATTGTGGTTCTTCATATTTATTGTTTGTACCAGCACAAGTGCTGTAAGTCTTGAATTGTTAGCTTGTTATTACATGTTTAACATTACTCAAAACTCTGATACGGTAGCATTCATTATTGTACTATCCAAAATTACAAGTTTATAAATAGTGTACTTCTATGGTGCATGCTGCAGACATTGGGCCTCATTCCGAGTAGGGCTCAAAGGGATACCGGGCGGTGGTCGGTCAAAAAACCGAAAACAAAATATCGAATCACAAAAATCTCGAATCCAAAATCTCGAGAAAAAAAAAATCTCGAATTATTTATTTATTTATTTATTTATATGTATTTGTGGGTTCAGGTAAGTATAAAAAAAGGGTAAAATAAAAAAAAATAAAAAAAAAGGGGGGTTGGGGGGGGAACCCCCCCATTTCGAAATAAAAACGTATTAAAAAAAAATTTCGAGATTTTTGTTTTCGATATTTTGGATTCGAGATTTTTGTTTTCTATATTTTGGGATTCGGTTTTTTCACTATAAACCATACCGGGTGCCGGTAATCCCTTTGTGCCCTACTGCGAGGTCATTTTGCGGCCCCGTCCTTAATGCCTGCTTTTACCAGGCATTATGGACGGGACCCACAAAGGGACTTCAGAGCTAATAACGGTACCGTAATTTACGGTACCGTTATTAGCACCTTCCCCATTCCCATTGAGCCCTATGGGGGCTCAAATGGGAATGGGGATTGACATTTTCAATGGGGACTTACCGGTCCCGCAAAGGTCGGACTAGACCGGTAAATCCCCATCGAACCAGGGCGGACACGGTACCGGTATTGGTGCTAGTCATGGCGCTAATAGCGCCATGACTAGCACCAACCTCGGAATGAGGCCCAATGCCTATGTTTATATATGATTAGGTTTCTGTATTAACAACAACACTCAAATACAATGATATTAGATGAGTACATTCTTTAATAGATTAAGTAGTTCATGATAGGTCTCTCGATCACCCCTGACATCTTGTTACCAACAATATAAACAAAAATCCTTGTAGGGACTTTTCATCAAAATGTATTTCACATGTGATGTCATCAGTGATGTCATCAATGACATTTGTGATGTCATCTTTGATGTCCTGGGTGTTAGTCTTAGCAGTGCACGGTGGTGGCGCGAGTTATGGTTGTTTAGCTTACCATAACTGGCGAATTTCTGGGGTTTTTCGATTTTGATTGAAACCATAACGTCCCTTTAACAAAGTTTTTTCCTTGAATATATATATATATATATATATGAGGAAAATGTATCCATAACATACCTGGTTATTGCTACCATAGCTCAAATAAAGTTATTCTTATGCTTCCAATAGCGTTGTTATTTCATTATTCTGTAACAGCACACCAAAAAAAGGGAGGGGTGTGTTTAAACCACTTAAATATCATCTCTCCCTACACCATAGAACAGAGTGAACGAATATCCATGATTTACCTAACAAGTAGAACGTCGTAAGTGAATTCGCTCCATCATGATCGCAACTCAATTGAGGACCAAAACAGCTTACAAACCAGCCACATTCAGAATGAAGGGTCAGCAAAACATGAACAAGACCATTGCTCTAGACAGACATTTTCATCTTTTCTAAAGCTACAATGTACTGCAGTGCCACAGCACTTACCTCATTCAGCTTAAAAATTGGGGTACATCAAAGAATTATCCTAATAATTCCGGTGTTCTGCACCTTTCAAGGAGGGGAAGGAATCACTTTTTATTAAGTATCTCCCATTCGCCCTCTCATTCAGACTGGTGATATCACTCCGAAGTCTAAAATTAAACTTCTGTTCCAATTCTGTTAGAATAGTCTTACTTTTCTCTACTGTATGATCACCCACATGTTGTAGGATAACCCATTTAAATTCAAGGGCAATGTTGTAGTTCCTCAAAATGCTTCACTAATGGTGCAGTGAGGAAGTGTTTCCTAAGGCAGCTCCTGTATTCAATCATTCTTGCATTGACACATCTTTCGGTTTTACCGATATATTTCAAATCACACGGACAACTGATGATGTACATCATTATTTTGGTGTTGCAATTGGTTAATGTCTTCAGAAACCACAGGTGGAGCAGGCCTATCTCTAACTCTTTAGTGACTGCTGTTTTTGGGCACATAGTACAATCACCAGACGGGTAATGATCACATACTGCTCCTAAAGTGCAAAGTTCACTTAAAGTGGGTTTTTGAACTGATGGTTCTCTTATATCGTGCCGGATAATAAGAACTTGAATGCACATGCTTTTTTTAAAGGCAAAGGTTGGTTCATCAAAGCAAGAGGTACTGCTATCCAAGATCTTCCAGTTCTGCTTAATACCATCTTTAATCTTATACAAAAGGTTGGTATATGAAGTCACACACGCTATCCTTTGCTCTGAATTGAATGATCGATTTCTGTTTGTCTACAATAAGGATTCTCTATCATTATTCCAGGCTCTTTTGGCCACTTTCTTAGCTGTTTTCTGCCATAGCCTCTTTTTTTTATAACTTCCATATATATCTATTTGCTTCATCTTCATATACTTGTTTCAAACTACTATTCCGCCTAAGGCGTAAAAACTGCCTGACTGGAAGATTATCCTTAACATGATTCGGATGATGATTAAACTTGGCTAACATGGCATTCTTCTCAGTATTCTTATAGAAGGGTTTTACCTTCAACAATCCATTATCTTCATTGATACTTATTGTTATGTCTCGTTTTACACAAGTGGTGAATTCCAACATATAAAAGGAGACCACCTACCTGGATCAGAAGCTACCGTTGGAGATGAAAGGAGAATTCTCCTGGTCGCCCCCTTACCGCTTGCAGAGTGAATCTGAGAAGTAGAAATGGGGTTTCCAGCAAAGCTCTCTCGGGAAGAAAACCCTGTCTTCTGAAGAAGTTGGGACGTCACCTCTCGGCTGGCCTTCTGCAGGAGAATCGTTGGGACTGAAGAGCTGCTGCCTTTTCAATGGAAACAATTCGTGCCATGCAGGAAAAGGCTATTGAAGGCAAAGGAACGGTATGAATAGAAATGAAAGCTTGTAGAGGTGGAGAGCCTCCGGTACACGAAAGGTATCCTCAGCGTCTCCCTACCCGTGTCTGCAAAGGAAGAAGTCCATGACGAGGCTGTACTGGAGGCTGGGACTGAGCGTTCACAGACTTCCGGGTCTGCAGAACGTGAGAATGGTTGCCATAGTAACTGAACTGCAATGGTCGCGGACCGCTGAAATAACAAGCAGAAGATACAAATCTTACGAGTTCCAGAGGAGGAGGCAGAAACAATGTCCCCCCAATATCTCCCCAAGTGCCTAGCTATTTTCATGCGTACAGGTAGAGGATCGGGAGATGGAGGGCTGACGAGGAGATCAAAGCTGCCGCGGGAGACGAAACAACTGCCAGTGACAGGAGAGTCTGAAAAGAGGAGAGTCAGCAGAATTAGCACAGTGTGCAGGCAGGGAGAGACATGACAGAATGCTAAGAGAAACTATGCGAAACTCACAGAGCCTAGCTACAGGAAGGGTAGCAACGCAACGTTGCTCTGTCTTTGCTGAGGATATGCGTTCCTTGACCACGGGGGCAAAGCTAGCCACGATGAAGCACAACGGAAGACTGGAACACTGCTCCTTCTCCACAGCGCCATCTTGGGAGAGCCAAGAGTAATCAACCCAAGCTTCTTCCACCGCTGCCACAATGACCATTTGCAACAGCGGGCCATAACACTTATATCTAGAAAATCAATACTTGTATTCCTCAGCTCCTGGAGACCATGCAAATGGTACTGGTGCACAGTAAAAATCAACTTAACATAACATAAGATAACATACTAGAGGTATATTGTAGATGACTGTCCTGGGTATTAACCCAACAAATAAAGTCCATTGCCTGTGCTAGAGTACCATTCCAGATGACCAGTATATCATCTATATTCCTTTTCCAGGTTCTATTAGTAGCCATAAAGGGATTGGCATCAACTTCTTTTCAAAAGAATCAACCTGCAGTTTAGCTACACCAGGGGCCATTGTAGACCCCATAGCAGTCCCCTCAATTTGTTGGTATAGTTGCCATTGAAATTGAAAAAAAACTTCTGTCAAGACAAGGTATGGGCAGTAAACCACAAAATCATTTGGGATATAATTCGGACCTTGGTACCCTTCCAGTACATATTTCACAACATTCAGGGTAGCTGACTGTGGAATTTTAGACACTATGGGCCTCATTACGAGTATGGAGGTAGCCATGCCCTTAATAAGGGCTTGGCTGCCTCCATACCGGGTTCCAGTACCGGGTTCCTTCAATGAGGAATTACCCGGTCATTCCAACCTTGAAGGACTCAGTAATTCATAATTCACAAAACCAATCCCCATTCCCATTTGAGCCCCCATAGGACTCAATGGGAATGGGGAGGGAGATAATAACGGGCCCGTTAATAACGGGCCTGTTATTAGCCCCCTGGTCCCGTTGCGGGACCCGCTAAGGACACCTGGCTTTACCAGGCGTCCTTACCGGGTCCCGCAAGGGAACCTCATTATAGGGCGTCCCCTAATGAACGGTGCTGGTCCCGTACCGGCACCCTTCATTACGGGAGCGCCTGGGTCATAATGAGGCCCATAGTGTCTGTCAAAAACTGTGTTTACCACCATATCGATGGCACCGGTGGTATCCTTAATATATGAGGTCATACCTTGAATATATTTATTGAGAAAAAAACAATCTGCACATTTTGACAAGGGCTCCAAAATAAAGGACGCTCCTGACACTAAAGGACGACCTGATGGATTGTATAGACCTTTATGGATTTTCGGCAATATGTAGAAAACTGGTATCCTGGGGCCTCTTGAATCAAAAAATCTGCCTACTGTTGGGAGAACCAACCATTGTCTAAAGCCAGTATTAAATGGTTTTGTATCGTTTCTCTCAGTTTAACTGAAGGGTCCCTAGCTAAAGGGCAATAGGCAGTACTATCATTAAGCTGTCTGAGACATTCATCAATATAGGACTACCTATTGAGAATGTATTATATAATTATAAATGTTTTTTTTATGTTTGTTTGTTTGTTTGTTTATTACTTGTATTGCGCACCAGACCCGTGGGTATTAGGGCACATTGCAAAAGATCACTCACAGCTTGGTTACACATAAAAATGTACATTTACTTAAGGCAATTTGGATACACACCGCAAGTTATATACATACAGGATATATGCATGGGAATCGGCCTATAGGCTGAAGTAGACGTTGCGGTTCACAAGGTAATAGTAAAGTGTTGGAAGCAGTCGGTAGTAGTGGGCTGGTGTAGGAATAAGGGGACAGCCTAGAAGTCAGCACCTTTTAATCGCAATTTGAATTTTTGATGGAATTTTTGGTACGAGTGCTCAACTCTTAGTGGGGGGGGCTAACAAATTACACAGTTGGGCTGCCTTGACCTGGAAACTGCTACCTCCAACTCTCGCCAACTTAAATCTAGGGATCAAGCGGAAGTTTGTGTGAGAGAGTCTGGTTGTTTTTGTAGCAGGTTTCATGATAATTCTATCTGAAAGGTAACGCGGTGCCGCATTATTCATGCATTTATGTGTGAGAGTGGTGATTTTTAGTTTGATTTTATCGTGAGTGGATAGCAAGTTGTTGGCTGTTCTCGTTGCGGAAATATGTTCTTTTCTAGCAATGCCAAGAGCTGCTCTGAGAGCGTTATTTTGTAAAAATAGAATTTTCATGATGATTTGTTTATTAGCTCCTATGTACAAAGCGTTCTAGTAGTCAAGCTTAGATAAAATTAGTGCTCTGGCAAGGGTGATACAACTAGTATTTGAAAGGAAGGCCTTACCTGCTCTAATTAGTTTACAGGTATAAGCTGTGGCCGAGGCCTTAGTGTTAACCTGTTTGTTGACTGAGAGAGTAGAGTCCAGGTAGAACCCCAGGGTTTTTACCTACTTAGCGACGGTGATGATATTATGGTCTATGTTAAAGGCCGGGTATTTGGGACTTAGTTTTTTTGAGGGTGCAGGGTGTGCCAAGAATGATGAGCTCTGTCTTATCATCATTTAAGCATAGTCCATGGGTGGCCATCCATGCCTGAATGATGAGATAGACCCTGTTCACCAAGGTCAAATACTTGTCGTAATCACCCAAAGGAGGTGGGAGGATCTGGGTATCATCTGCATAATTAGTGTAGTTGATACCCAGATGATCCAGATCATCGTAAAGGGGCTTGGTGAAGATGTTGTTTAGGGTAGGTGAGACACAAGATCCCTGCGGCACTCCGCATGTGATAGGGATGGGGTCAGCTGCAGCCATAGGTGAGAAGACTCTCATAGTTCGATTACTTAGAAAGGAATGTATCCATGCTATGCCTTCTGTGGAGCAGTATGTGGCTGAGTCCAAGTGGCTACATAGTACCTGGTGATCAACCAAGTCAAAAGCGGCCGATAAGTCTAGGAGGAGAAGAAGGGCTGATTCCCCTTTGTCTCTAAGTTCATCGATCTGGGCCTTCAGGTCTATTAATGCAGTTTTGGTCCCATGCTGCAGCTGTAAACCTGATTGCCTTGCTCCTAGTAGAGAGTTAGAGTTTTGTAATAAAGGGGGCTAGGTCTCTAGCCGCATCCTTTATAAGTTGAGCGGGGCATTGGTCACCCTAACAATTAGAAGGTTTGAATGATAGTGTAGTCTTTTCGGTTTCAATTATGGTGACTTTGGAGAACTTAAAGCGGGAAGGTGAGGTCTTGTTATTAGGTAGATCTTGGTCAGGAGGAGTTCTAGTGGGCGTATTGCTGATTAATTAAGTTTTTTTTTCTTAGCAATTTTTACTTGTAGAGTTGACACTTTGTTGGCAAGTGCTTGCTGTATGTTCGGCACCAAAGTTTATCTTTCACGCAGTTGTCTGGCACTGGGATGGGAGCTTCTAACTCTTTGAGGATGACAAAGAGTTCCTTCATGCATGAATTAGCTTGGGATATTCTAGCATTGTAAGTTTCATGCTTAGCTAGAAGTATTTCTTTTTTGTATAGGGCTGTGATGGTGCTGAGATTAGATTTGTTCTCTTCGGACGGTTGTGCTTTCCAGGATATTTCTTGCCTTTTTTTGGTATGTAGTGTTTTTAGGTATGGTGTATACCATGAGTTAAGATGGGCCTTAGGTTTGCTTTGTCTTAATTTAAGTGGCGCTATTGTGTCTAGGGAAGTAGTCATGATATGATTGTATTCATTGACCAATGCATCCTGTCCTAAGTTTTTGGGGATTGCGTTGAGTGTCGGGAGGATAAGTGGGAGTAAATTGTCACAGGTAATATTCTTTTTATTCCGGGTGGGAATAGGTGGGGCTAGCGATACAGGCATGGCAATGGGGTTTTCAGTGTCTAGAGTGAAGGTTATGAGATGGTGGTCTGACCAAATCTGAGGTGCTATGGTGGAGATACTTGCATTGTAGTTGTGGTCTGCTACCCAGTCCAGTGTTCTTCCATTAACATGTGTAGGGTAGAATACCTTTTGGGTGAAGCCTTGTTCCATTAGAATATTTGCCACACTCGATGCATGTGCGGCATGAAGCCAGGATTCAGTGATTGCTAAGATGTCGAGGTGTTCTGAGTGGATGATATCTGCTACCTCAGGTGCATGAGCAACCATAGATCTCGCATTTATTAAGGCACCCTTAAGACTATTGTTGGCTGGAGCTGCCAGATGTTTCTTTTGGTAAAGGGAGAGACGGGAATAAGGTTAGATCTTTTATTGGTACAAGCAAGGGATCTAGCTAGAGGTTCATAGAGTTTGGCTAATCTAGAACAGAGTCTTCTATTCCTATCAGTGATGCTACATGGTTGGGCATTCAGTGAAGGTCCTTGCGTGATGAGTTTTGTGGGACATTGTTTACTTGTTAGAGTAGGAGGTAGGGCCATAGTGGAGTTTTGGGTGACATGGCGGTGGCCGTCTATCAGTATGGTCACTAAGTATGACGACACTGTCACGATAGTGAGAAAGGGCAGTAGACTCCTTCGGATGTGCATGTTTAGGTGTATGTCTAGTGAGGAGAGGACTAATTACTAGAGTCATGTTAGATAAGTTTAAGCTAGCACTAATGGATATAAAACAATGGCTACTTTGATGGTCTGAATTGATCTTACTTCCACAATAGTAGGGAACAGTGTCACTAGGTGATCATGGCGTAATTGGCTCGGTGCTATGTTGCACTAGGCAAACAGTACAGATCATATACGGGTTTGCTAGCCATTTTTCAAAACTGGTATGTTTGGCAAGCAATGGATTTGCAAATGGGTAGAGCAATCTCAATTCAGGGGAGTGACAGGCAGTATTGCAAGTGGCAGTCAAAACAGTTCTAGTAAATATTACATGGGCATCAATGCCATGCCAGTGTAGGAGGTACTGGTGGCTGCATATAGAGACAATGCGGGAGATAAGCACCAATTGATAAAGCAATTCTGTAGAAACAATAGTAATGGCATATTCGGGCACAGCGTTTCAGTTAGTCTTCAGTATACAATGATATAGTTGATAAAACGGTGGATGAGAATGGGCTTATGACGTAGTGCAGAGCTGTGTCACAGAGTGCGCTACTTATTATGACAAAATTATGTATATAGGGGAAGAGAGGGCAGACTGAGTGAACTTATATTTTTCGTCGGTCCGTAACTCAGGAGAAATACAGTGGGCCATTGTAATAGTATACACTTGTTGTGAAAATTATATACTTTACATGGTGGTGAGATATACCATAGTTTACAACCGTTGAAGGTAGGATGACTAGACGGTGCGATCGTGTCAGGTGTTACAATGATAGACAAGGGTGTCTTTAGCACGGGCTTACTGCTGTTTGGACTAAAGCACTGCAATACAGTGTTTCTTTGAAGGTCTGCCAAGATCCATTAAGCAGTAAGGATGGGGCTTGAATCCGTCAGTGTAGAGCCTGAGTGGGGGGCACTCTGGGCAGGGGTTGGGGCGCTGGTCGCTGGACAGCCTTAGACAGGCAGAGACAGGCCCTTTTGCTCGCCCTTCTGAGCAAGCTTCCGCCTATCGGTGGTAGTGGGAGGCGGATATGGTCCCACTCAGCCAATCCGTGGCTAGGCAGGAAGTCAGGCAGGAAGGCAGGTGAGGAATGGCATCAGCCTGGCAAAGGAATCAGCGGCCATTGAGCGCATTGTGTAATACGTATACATGTGTAATACTTAATACCAAAGAGTTCTCTAAGCACATACCCGGGATTCAAACCTGTGTTGCTCTGCGCCATCTTGCTTTCAAGACGAGCGTGTTGCCACTGAGTTATACTACACATGCCTATGATGATTGCTCCATCCTAATTCGCCTTACAAATGAAAATAGAGGAATTATCAGCTAAATTCTTCAGGGCTTCTTTCTCCTGTTTAGTTATATTTCCAAATATAATCAGATGCCTCAAATTGTTCAATCTCTTTAAAAACTTTGTTTTGAAACACCAGCACTTCTGCAGATCTCAACAGAACTGGAGGGTAAACAGATGAGGGTTTCTTAAAACCCATGATATTTTCCATCGGCTATATTCCTTGTTTTCAAAAAAATGGATGTAAGTGTATTTTCCACAAAAAAGCTCCAAACTCCTGCCTCAATAGAAATAAATCTTGTTCTTTAGTCAAGACTACCCTAGACCTTTCTCAAGGATGCTTTCTCAATGGAAACCAACCCATAGTCGGATACAAGACTATGAAGGATGACTGCTTCCTCTGATCCTGGGATTCTGAGTCTCCCATTGATCTGATCTTCCTTGGCCCATCACTAAAAAAGATGATTGTCCTCTCCTTGGGCCTCTACCTCTACCTTTAAAGCCACCTCTAATGTTTGTCCTGAAGGGTTAGTTCCTACACCCGAATTACCCTCACCTGAGTCACCAGTATCATTTTCTCGACTTTCATCACTACTACTGTAGGATGTGTCTCTGAAATGAACTCTTCTCACTTCCTTCACCATTCCAGTGTCAGAGTTATTAAAAAACTGTTTTGGTTTATAATCTTCTTTCACATAAGGAAAAACTCTCTCATGGTTAAAACTCTCCAAGTCTTTCTTAAAACGTTTGAACATCTTAAACTCCTCAATCTCTTTACTGATTTCACCAATCGTTTTTTGAAGGATTCTAAAGTTATCCATTTTTTTATATGTTCTTCCACTTTCAATTGGTTCTCTTGAATCTTTTTAGTGACTTTCCTTGCTGTATCAATAATGAGGATGACCCAGTTGGCAATTAAACTCCATTTTAGCTTTAATTGGCAGTTATCAAGAAAGAGTATAGGCTAATTTTGAACCACTAAGCCCTCCTGTAATCTTTTAGTCCTTACATTTTCTAGTATTATAGCACCATGCAATTCAATTCTAATTAACCTTTTCCTCAGCTGGATAACTTCATTCCAGTCAGCTAAATTGCCTGAAACAGTTGCATCTTCTAATTATGTCAAGACTGAGGTGGAAGATAAAAGATCTAACACATATAGGTCTGGGAAGGCCATACATCGTTCCTCTTCCATTCTAAGGAGTTAAAGAAGACAAAAACACCAGTATCAACTTAACTTTACAACACAATTTCATAAACCCCATGACTGAGCAGCAAAAAAACCCACAAAAATATATCTAACAAAAGGGGACTGCTGGCCAAATACAATAGGTTAGCCAGCCTATCAACGTATACAAACCCAATAAAAGACCTATTGTATGTCTGTGCTGCTATGATGTTCACGTCTCATTGAGTGAGGTAAGTGCTGTAGCACTGTAGTTCATTGCAGCTTTAGAAAAGATGAAAATATCTGTTTAGAGCAATGGGGTTTTGCAGCCCCTTCATTCTGAATGAGGTTGGTTTGTAAGCTGGTTTGGTCCTCAATTGAGTTGCTGTGATGTTAAATGTTAAATGTTAAATGTATATGTACCGCACACCGTCACCAACAGAGTTGGTGCCCAGGCGCTCTGGTGGATCTGAAAATTAGAAGGTGGGATGGGTTAGTAGGTGAAGCGGGGGTAGAATAGTGAGAAGAGAGGTGTTCTGTTGGCAGCTTCAACTCGGTACACACCGGGTGCTGAGCGTATCGGATCGATGTCAGTCCTCGTGTGCTGTTGGCGTTGCTTATGTGTTGTTGCGGTGTTGTGAAGTGCGTGCGGGTTGTTGTGCGAGACATGGTTGTGTGAGATTTTTGAGTGAGATAAGTCTGCTGAAATGCTGAGTTTTTTGTTATTGGGTTATATGAAGTTTAACATGCTAACATCCAGAAATCTGTCTGAGTGTGGCGCTCGCCAATCCTCCTAATCTCATCCGGGTGGGTGAAGGGATTAAGCCTGGCAGGGTTTTGGTTTGTGTGGGGCGCTCCCTGTGCTGTTCTAACGCGCTCTGTAAGTGTTCTTATTGCTCCCCGCCGTTCTATTCTAGCAAGCTCTGTAGGTGTTCTAATGCTGAAGGATTGATTAATGTGGGTTGGATGTCTATTCTCCTCCTTGGGTGCTGGAGCTGGTGTAGTGGACTCCTCTCACAAACTTTCGATCTATATGCGTCTGCTGGGGGTTTGGACATGGTACGTCCGGGAGGGAGTGGAGGAGTCATTTAAGGGCTTTCGTCTCGGTCTGAGAATGTGATCAATCTTTGGTGACCTCCTTTTTTGGCTATTTTCCATGATATCTGATGGTCTGTCGTGTGGTCCGTTCTTTGGGTTCAGTGTTTGTTCATTTTGGGAGTGACCGAGGTTGGTGTTATTTTCATCGTTGTTTAATGGGGTGAGCATTCTAGTGCGTCGCTGTTGTGGTTACGCTGTGAAGAGCCATGATTCAAGGAATTTCCTGAGAGAAAGAGGATCCTCCGAGTTTTCTTCTGTTTTAGGGTTTTAGTTCCAGGCGGATGTCGGTGCTTGATCTCAGTGTTCTTGTCGGTTGATGTAGGCTTAGTTTATTGCTTAGGAATTCTGCACCTTGTTTGTGTATTGCTCTGTGCATGATGCACATGGGCTTGAACTTTATTCGCTGTTTTACCGGTAGCCAGTGTAGTATTTTTAGTGCAGGTGTGATTTGTTCTCTTCTGGGCAGCTTGAGGAGGAGTTTGGCTGCCGCATTTTGTATGCGTTGCAGTTTTTTTAGAAGTCTTTTGGGCATGCCCAGGTAAAGGCTATTGGCGTAGTCTACTCTGGACATGATCAGAGCAATGATGGTAAGTATATTGTTGGCGAACGACAGGAACGGTAGGATCCTTTTTGCTGCTCGCAGAAGGAAGAAACATTTCTTGAGTAGAGCGTTTACTTGTGGCTCTAGAGTGAGGTTGTTATCCAACAGGACCCCTAGGTTTTTTACAGTTGATGATGGTGCTGGTGTGGTGCCGAGCTCTCTTGGCCAGTGGATGTAGCTGATGTCTCCTACTTTTTTGAAACAATCAATATCTCTCTTTTGCCTGGGTTTATTTTCAAGTGGTTGAGGTTCATCCAGTTGAATATATCACAAAGGCAATTCTCTAGTGTAGTGTTTTCTTCTCGGGTGTCTTGTATGTTGAAGATTATTTGAGTATCGCCGGCGTAGTTGTAGCATGTGAGGCCGTGTTTTTTTGAGGAGTTTGATTAATAGGTACATGTATTTGTTGAATAGAAGCAGGGAGAAGGATGATCCTTGTGGTACTCCGCACGTGGAGTCTCTAGGTTTGGACTTAAAAGGTTTCATCCTTACGGTTTCGGTTCTGTTTGTTAGGAAGGATTTGATCCATAGTAGGGCAGTGTCTGTTATCCCTAGACCTTGTAATCTCTTTATGAGGATTTCATGGTTGACAGTGTCTAAAGCTACGGACAGATCAAGGAAAATCAGGGCGGTACTGTTGTCCGAGTCTGCGTTCGTTTTTAGATCGTCCCATATTGAGAGGAGAGCTGATTCTGTTATTCTCATTGGTCTGAAACCAACTTGTGCCTGGTCTAGTAGGCAGTGCTCTTCGATGAATTCTTGGGTTATTTTGTTGACGTACGTTTCTAGCAGTTTGGCAATGTAGGGTATGTTGGAAATGGGTCTGAAGTTGGATAAGTCCTCTACGTTTCCTGTTGTGTCTTTGAGTAGTGGCTTGATGTAAGCTGAGTACTTTACCTGTTGAGATTGAGTGGTTGAGGAGATTCCTGTGGTATTCCATGGGGGTTCCATGTTTGAGAATTGTTTGTATATGTCTGGGGGCCAAGGGTCTTCGGAAGAGCATGATTTGTTGCTTTGGTTTACCAGTTTGACGAAAGTCTCCACTGATATTTCTGGGAAGCTTCGTAGCTTGTTTGGATGTTCCTCGTCGGTGTCGGTGGGTTTGAGGTGTGATCGCTTGGTCTGTTTTGTATGGTGTTTTGGATGGAGGTTATTTTGTTTTTGAGGTGGTCTCCTATGTCATCACATAGTTTCATCGATGGAATTGGTGTGTTGTTGCAGCCCGGTGGGTTTTTTATTTCGTTTATGATTTTGAAGAGTTCTTTTTGGGTGTTTGGTGCTCTGAAGATTCGGTTGTCGTAGTGCTTCCTCTTCACTTTTTCTATTTCCTTTTTATATGAGCGGATCTGTTGCAGGAATTTCAATTTGTTTGTAGTGGTGTTGTTGGTCCTCCATTAAGATTCTAGTTTTCATTTTTTTTTTTCATGGCGCTGAGTAGTGGGGTGAACCATTTCACTGTTGTTTTCTTATTTTGATGGGGTGAAGGGCTTTTCTTTGGCGATGTCATCTAGAGTTGTTGCGATCCAAGAATGGAGTATGCCAACTTTTTTGTCTAGGTCTGCTTCTTCCCTGGTTGTTTCTTGTGGTTTGCTGAGTTCTAGGAGCTTGGTTAGGTTGGAGTTTTTTATGGTCCTCCAATTTCTTTTTACCATGATTGGTGGTTTTTCTTGTTGCTTTTTTGTTGGAGCGGCCTATGTGATTATGAATGGAATGATGCGGTGGTCCCTCCAGAGTATTTGAATTGGGGGTGCCGTGGTGATGAGATCCTTGTTGGCGAAGATTGCGTCAGGTGTGTGCCCTGCTGAGCGTGTTGCTCCTTTGACTAGTTGTTGTAGGGTCATGGCTGCTAGTTGGGCAGTTAAGGATTTTTGTGTGGTTGTGGTTTCTTCGTCGAACCAGATGTTGAAGTCTCTGAGGATGATCAGATGATTGTACTTGATGGCTAGGATGGTGATTGCTTCCGTGAACGCGTCTATGAAAGTCGTATCGTAGGTTGGTGGTCTGTATATCAGTATGAATTTCAGGTTAGTTTTGGGGTTTACTGATAGCCGTAGTATTAAGGATTCACATTTATCGATGTTTAGTGGATCTTCCATTTTGATGGCCAGTTGGTCCTTCTGGATGATCGCTTGACCCCCCTCTTTTGGATTTCCTGTTTGCTTGGATGCATTTGAAGTCTTCATGCAGGCAGTTGTTGAGGGTGATCTTGTAGTTGTCGTTTAGCCATGTTTCAGTTACAAATACGATGTCTATGCCTCCTTCTGATAGGAGGTTGTGTATTTCGGTTGATTGTTTGGACATTGACCTTGCGTTTATTAAGTTACAGTGGATTCTCTGGGTGTGATTTTGTTTTGTGGTTATTCGTTGTTCAGGTTTGTAGTTGTCTAGTTGTGGTGTTTCCGCATTGATGTTGGTAGGATGAAGAACGGCGACAGCTGCTTCTTCATTGAAGCGGTCCAATAGGTTGATAACAGGGCTGATCAGTCGTGGTGTTTCTGCTTCTTCTTCGAGTCCGATTGTTAGGTCAGAGGTAGCATTGTTGGTTGTCGGGGCTTCGTCGTATTGTGTGGGATGTTGTGGAAATCGATGGTGCCCCTCTGTTCTTATGGTGTAAGGGGTAATGGGGTTGGAGCCATCCCACTCTCTTGTTGACTGCTCCCGTCTTTTTTCCGGGTGTTTTGGGAAATTCTTTGCGTGTCTCAAGGTTTCCGTGTTGAGGTGTCGGTGTTCCGTGTTTGTCACGAGGTAAGGTGTGAGGTATAGGGATTTTTCTCTTACAGATTTTGTTCCGGTTATGGCTGCGTTAGGTGTTTTTCCTTCCAATGTGGTTACTTCTTCTGGATTCTGTCGGTGTTGTGTGTTCGCGTCCCTTGTGGCACGATCTTGCTCTCTTTCTCTGCGTCGGGCCATTTTTCAGTTTAAGGTGCAGGTGTATTAGGGTAGTTGGTCCTCTATGCTGTGTTGTGCAGGTGCTGCAATCTTGGTTTTTCCTTCTCTGGATATGCTAGGGTGCTCTCTGGCTCAGTCTGTCATTTCTGTCAGTGGTAGGGTGTGTTTCATAAGGGTGCACTGTCGGGGAGGGTTAAGGGCGTTAAATGGTCTGGCGGAATGGGACTGAATTAAGCTAGGTAGTGATGGGTTTCCGGGATTATACTGAACTAAGCACAGTTAGATTAGGGGCCCTGTATATTGGGAGAAAGGCTTACGCCTAAGTTCTGGACCTAACACAGCTAGATTTGCGGGTCAGTCGAGGCAGTGAAGCACTGTACCAAGCACAGCTGGACCTGAGGGTCCCGCACCATGGAAGAGAGGCCCACGTCTAGGAGAGCAACAGGGTATCAGACTAAGCACAGCTAGATTTGAGGTCAGTTGAAGCAGTACTGTCTGATACCAAACACAGCTAGATTTGACGGTCAGCCGAAATAGTTGAGCACAATACCAAGCACAGATAGACTCTAGGGTCCTGCACCGTAGGAAGGAAGGCCACGCCTAGGAGAGAAACAGGGTATCAGACTGAGCATCTAGGTCTGAGGGTCAGTTGAAGCAGTGGAGCACGATACCAAACACAGTGAGATCTGGGAGTCTTGCACAGTGGACGTCTCCCTGAACACGGTTCACCGCAGTGAGCTAGCCATGTAGGTTCAGGGGCGGCATGTGCTAGTTGAGGAGTGAGTTTGAGGGCGCAGCTATGACTTACTCCCTTAGTGTAATCCGGGCACAGAAGTCCCGCTAGATTTGAGAGACAGGACTCTCGATGCAATCTGAGTGTCAAACTATGCGATCTGAGCACAAAACCCAACTGGACTTGAGGAGCCTGTGTGGCGGGAGAGAGGCCTATCAATGCAATCTAAACATCATACAATGCAGTTTGGAGACAGAACTCCTGCTAAGCTGGAGAGACCTGTATAGTGGGAGAGCGGCCTATCAATGCAATCTAAATATCATACAATGCAGTTTGGAGATAGAACCCCTGCTAAATTTGAGAAGCCTGTGTAGTGGGAGAGAGGCCTATTGATGCATGCTAGATATCACTTAGTGCAATGTGGACTTAGATGCCCTGCTAGATTTGAGTGGCAGGCCTAGCAGTGCAATCTAAATATCATACAATGCAATCAGGACACAAAAGCCCAACTAGATTTGAGAGACCTGTGTAGTGGGAGAGAGGCCCATCAATGCAATCTAAACATCACACAATGCAATTTGGAGACAGAACCCCTGCTAAATTTGAGAGACCCGTATAGTGGGAGAGAGGCCCATCAATGCAATCTAGACAGCATACAATGCCACTTGGAGACGGAACCCCTGCTAAACTTGATAGACCTGTATAGTGGGAGAGAGGCCTATTAATGCAATCTAGACATCAAACAGTGCAATTTGGAGACAGAACCCCTGGTGAACTGGAGAGACCTGTATAGTCGGAGAGAGACCCATCAATGTAATCTAAACATCATAAAATGCAATTTGGAGACAGAACCCCTTGTGAACTGGAGAGACCTGTATAGTGGGAGAGAGCCCCATCAATGCAATCTAGACAGCATACAATGCCACTTGGAGACGGAACCCCTGCTAAACTTGAGAGACCTGTATAGTGGGAGAGAGGCCTATTAATGCAATCTAAACATCATACAATGCAATTTGGGGACAGAACCCCTTGTGAACTGTAGCAACCCGTATAGTGGGAGAGAGGCCTATCAATGCAATCTAAACATCATACAATGCAATTTGGAGACAGAACCCCTTGTGAGCTGGAGAGACCTCTATAGTGGGAGAGGGGCCAATCAATGCAATCTAAACATTATAAAATGCAATTAGGAACCAGAACCCCTTCTAAACCTGAGAGACCTGTGTCGTGGGAGAGAGGCCCATCAATGCAATCTTAATATCATACAATGCAATTTGGGGACAGAACCCCTTGTGAACTGGAGATACATGTATAGTGGGAGAGAGGCCCATCAATGCAATCTAAACATCACACAATGCAATTTGGAGACAGAACCCCTGCTAAATTTGAGAGACTTGTATAGTGGGAGAGAGGCCCATAAATGCAATCTAAACATCATACAATGCCACTTGGAGACGGAACCCCTGCTAAACTTGAGAGACCTATATAGTGGGAGAGAAGCCTATCAATGCAATCTAGAGATCATACAGTGCAATTTGGAGACAGAACCCCCGGTGAACTGGAGAGACCTGTATAGTGGGAGAGAGGCCCATCAATGTAATCTAAACATCATAAAATGCAATTTGGAGAAAGACCCCTGCTAGAATTGAGAGACCTGTATAGTGGGAGAGTTGCCTATCAATGCAATTTAAACATCATAAAATGCCATTTGGATACAGAACCGCTGCTAAACTTGAGAGACCTGTTTAGTGGGAGAGAGGCCTATCAATGCAATCTAAACATCATGCAATGCAATTTGTGGACAGAACCCCTTGTGAATTTGAGAAACCTGTATAGTGGGAGAGAGGCCTATCAATGCAATCTAAACATCATAAAATGCAATTAGGAGACAGAACCCCTGCTAAACTTGAGAGACCTGTGTAGTGGGAGAGAGGGCCATCAATGCAATCTAAACATCATACAATGCAATTAGGAGACAGAACCCCTACTAAATTTGAGAGGCCTGTATAGGTCTATACAGATGAAGGGGGGTCTGTGTCTAGCCAGATTGGTACAGTATTAAATAATGATTAAGTTTGAGGGTGAGGGAGAGAGATGCAGAGGGGGGTAATCACCTTGTTTACCACGGGTTTGGTAAGTGGCTCGGAATCTAGGGTAGAGTAGTTGCTCTACTCCTGACCCAGGTCACTCCTACCTTACTGGTCCTTGTGGATGATGGTTGACGGCTGGCCACTGCTTCCCCTGAAGACACCTGCTGACACTTCTTGTAGCCGCCTCTGTTGGTGCCGCCCTTGGCTTTAGGGCCCTTAGCTGCAAGGGCTGCACAGGCAGAGGGCTGCCATGGGAGGAGCAGTGATGAAGGCTGGGAGAACCAATGGGAGCGGTGCTGGGTGGGTCGGGAGGCAGGAGGAAAGAGGAACCAGGAAGTGGGTGCGGGGTTGGAGCAGGCTGCTGAGGGGTTGGAGAAGGCCTCGGGGACTGCACTAATTTAGGAAAAAGGCACTCCTAAGGGGGGCCTTGCCACTCACCGTGCTCCTCTGGGAAATGGAGCTGGTGATTTCAGGCGCGTCTCTGCCTTCTTTGCAGCTGGTCCTATGGACCAATGGGAGCGGTGCTGGGCGGGTCGGGAGGCGGGAGGGAAGGGGAACCAGGAAGAGAGTGCGGGGTGGGAGCGGGCCGCTGGAGGTAGGAAAGGCCTCGGGGCCTGCACTAATTTAGGAAAAGACCCTCCTAAGGGGGGCCTTGCCACTCACCGTGCTCCTCTGGGAAATGGAGCTGGTGATTTCAGGCGTGTCTCTGCTTTCTTTGCAGCTCGTCCTATGGACCAATGGGAGCAGTGCTGGGCAGGTCGGGAGGGAAGGGGAACCAGGAAGAGGGTGCGGGGTGGGGGCGGGCTGCTGGGGGGTTGGAGGAGGCTGTGGAGAGATGGAGAGAGTTCACTTACTACTTTCTACTTGTTAGGTAAAAGGTGGTTATTCGTTCACTCTGTTCTATGTTGTTGGAAGAGGCAATATTTAAGTGGTTTTAACCACCCTCCCTTTTCTGGTGTGCAGTTACAAAATGATGAAATAACAATGCTATTTTAAGCATGAGAAAAAATGTATATGAGCTCTGGTAGCAATAACCAGGTATGTTATGGATACATTTTCTTCACATATATTTATGAAAATATAATTAAAAAATATTTAAATATGGATTCAGTTTTCAAGTTTACAAGACTGTCGTTCTGATTCAATTTTCAGCTCTGAAAATATTTGTTGGAATGAAGCAGTTGAACTTCCTCCCCATTGTTTATAATCTTTCACCCTGAAGAATTTGCATAGTATTAACAACTACGGAAGGACAGAAACATGTGTGCGTTGGGGTCAATTAGTCTATATGAAAAATAGACTGACAATTGTTTATGTGAGGAGTTGCAGAAGAAAATTGGTTTCTTTTTCAGTGCTCAAATAGAAGTACATTTTGCAGAGGGGATATAGAAGACTTTGTACAGTGATAATTTAAATGTTTTATATATATATATATATTCAGTAAAAAACTTTGTTAAAGGGACGTTATGGTTAAGTTGCGCTACTAAAAACCTATGAAATTCAGTGAAAAAACATTGTTAAAGGGACGTTATGGTTCAAAGTAAAACCGAAAACCCGCCGAAATTCGGCAGTCATGGTAAGATAAGCAACCATAACTCGTGCCGCCACCGTGCACTGCTAACTCTAACACCCAGGACATCAAAGATGACATCACAAATGTCATTGATGACATCACTGATGACATCACATGTCTGACTCCCCCTTTTTCCTTTCCTGACATATCTAGGCCACATGATTTTCTTCAGTAACAGTCAGGAACTAAAAATTGTAAAATACTATATTCGTAGCCTTATCCTTCAAGTATGTTCTAAGAATAATTCCCTTATGGTCCAGTCATATCATACGAAACATATACATAGGAGAAGTCACAACCTTGAAAGACAGCAATCCGTTTTGTGCATTAAAATTATCAGTAGATTTATCAGCACTTTCTGATACTTTTGATGTTTTTTTATTACTGTACTTTCCCTGTATATGCTCAAATTTTTATATGTTGTACTCACACTATTTTTCTTAGGGTCCAGTCACATTATGTGATATATATAGATAGGGTAAGTAACAGCTTTGAAACAGAGCAATCATTTCTCTGCATAAAGGTAATCAGTTAAGTTATGAACACTTTCTGCTCCTATTGCTGTTTCTTTTTCCTACTTCAATTCCCTTGTATATATTCATATTTGTATGTGGTGTTGTCTCTTTGTGATTTGTGTATAATAATGCAATTATGTAGTAAGTGGGTTTTATTACCTATTTATCACAAGTTTCACTGTACGCAAAACTCTAATATGAAAACAGTTATCATTTCAATATTCAACATGGCAAGCTTATGAATATTGCACCTCCATCATGTATGCTGCACACAATGCCTATGTTTCTACATGAGTACCTTAGTATACTGGATTGAAGTTAATAATAGAATGCTATTTATATCAATGCATAGCTTAATGCACTGATTAGCACTTCATATTTATTCCAATAATCTTTGACACTTTTTTTATTAACATTACACTAAGAATCCCTTGTACAGACTTTTCATGAAAGGTAAATGCACATGTGATGTCATCAGTGATGTCATCAATGACATTTGTGATGTCATCTTTGATGTCCCGGGTGTTAGTGTTAGCAGTGCACGGTGGCGACGCGAGTTATGGTTGCTTATCTTACCATAACTGCCGAATTTCAGGGGTTTTTCGGTTTTACTTTGAACCATAACGTCCCTTTAACAACGTTTTTTCACTGAATTTCATAGGTTTTAAGTAGCGCAACTTAACCATAACGTCCCTTTAACAAAGTTTTTTTACTGAATTTCATAGGTTTTTAGTAGCGCAACTTAACCTTAACGTCCCTTTAACAAAGTTTTTTTACTGAATTTCATAGTTTTTTAGTAGCACAACTTAACAATAATAACTTTGACTTTATGTACATATAATATGGAACATACTGAACCCTTTCTACTGAATTTGACGGTGCACAGACATGTTTGGACAACAGTACCACCACCTAAAAACTCTGGAGGGGTATGTGTAATAGTTATATCATAACATAGGAACATTTAACAAATTCACAAAGCAGCACACATACAAAGTATATGTAGTAATACTTAAAAAATGTTACCCATATATGTAACACACTAACCATTCATGTAAATACAATATGTTTTAAAATGGAATATACCAAAAGTGGCTTCCACCATAATTACCTAACAGACGCTCCACAACCAACAGCAATACCAGATGTATACATTACTGATTACATATCTCACCAGACATAGTAAGTGCACTTCTTTTTACTCATATATTTATAAACTTTCTATATTAGAAAAAAAAACATATTACTTTTTTGTTTTCTCACAGAAATGTGTAGTACTCTCGACTGGCTAGAGGAGCATTTCCCACGAGAGGAAATGTTAGAAAATAGTCCACCTAATGGTACACACTTTACTATATAAACCAATTAATAAATATTATTTTGTAAACATTTAACATATACATTTTTTTATTACAGACCATACAAAAATTCCAAGCATCTCACAACAACAATCAGAGGATATCACTCTACAGCAGATTAATCAAAAAATGGACAACCTTATGCAAAATTTTATGGATTTGAAAAACTGTGGAAAATTATGTGAAACCCCCAACAGCACACCATTGTCCAACCTGCACTTGTCCCCCCTCACCCTATCCCACACAGTTAACCCCAAACCCTGTCTATGGACCAAAGCGTTTCGATGAGATTTCCTTCCCTTCTTCACCTGATCCCAGTTATCTAGAAATCCCTAATTCTCCTGTTTTTGTTTCCGTTTCTGCCCCACCTTCCCAGTCATAATTGTATATATATATGAAATAAAGTTACTTTTCTTATATTGTGTTGTAATTACTTTCAGTTCCTTGTGATAAAACCAATTTAGGTGTCCACGGACACCGCGGTTGTTCGGAAATGTTCGTAAAGAAACGAAAATGTAACTGTCCTGAGGACCCTACATCTGTCCGTAATGTTCTCATGCAAGTTGAAAATGTTCTAAGAACACTCGTAGTGTCCTGAAATGTTCGTAAATAAACGAAAATGGAGGTGTCCTTAAGAACACTATGCCTATTCGTAGTGTTCGATAGCAAGCAGAAACTGTTCTAAGAACACTTGTGGTGTCCTGAATTGTTCGTTAATAAACGAAAATAGAGGTGTGCTTGAAACGCTATGTCTCTCCGTATTGTTAGCAAATAAATTAAACTGTCCTAAGAACAAATGGCTGGCCGTAACTGTTCGTTTTACATGTGACGCACTTTTAATTAGTTCTGGACCCGAACACTGTCCGTAGAACATCAACACGTATGCGCAAAACAATGTCCGTACATTGGGTGTCCTGCGGACGACCGCTACCTTAGCGAACATGCTCACAAAACAATCATGTGACCGTGCCCACGCTCATCTCGTGCTCTAAATGCGGACACTGTTCGTGTCCCCGACCAGTTTAAAAGTACATTTCCAAGTAATCCAGAATATTTCTCATTAAAAAATCAATCACCATACCACAAATCCCACATACTAATCCTAACTTTCCACATAGTTTTTGTGACTTTTTGAACCTTTTTTGATGTTCGATCTGTCTTGCGGACGGCGCGCATGTCTGCGACCCGCGCACAAGCACCCCTATATAAGACCACGCCCTAGAGCGCATTCTCATTGTGTTTCTGACTATTCCACAGAGCACACTGCATTTTGCTGCATACTTTGCAGATTTTGAGATTTCCATCTCCAAGCCTATGACATCCATGGCTCGACTATTACCACATGGTGCTACATCTGCCTCAGCACCACCCCCACCCCCTCCACCACCACCATTTCCCCAAGGGCCTGAAGAGGGGAACAGGAGTGAGGATACAGAGGAGGAAGAAGAGGATGACGAGAATGAGGTAGAGGAAATCCCTACTACCCGCCGTCGGCGTGAATCTTGGGTGTGGCGGTTGTTTACCGTTCATGGAAACGGTCCTAAGTCTTATGCGAACCGTGTCATCTGTAATGAGTGCAAAATGGTACTCAGTCGCGGGAAGCATGGTTCGTGTAGCTTTGGGACCACTACCATGAAGCGACACCTGTGCTCATTCCACACTGGGGCCATTCGCAAGGTTGTACCTTGCGAGAAGCCTAGTAGGTTGATTGCCTCTACTTCATCCTCCGTTTCTGATCCTGTCACCACAAGGAACACCTCTGTGGGACAGCGTCTTCCTCAAGCTGCCTCACAGGCCATACAGAATTCTGATGACCCTTACCTTTCGAGCGTCACAGTTGTATGTGTGTACTGTGACACAGTTCTCTGCAGGGGGGAGCGACTTCGGAGTGCTTTTGAGACGATCGTCTCAGAGCACCAGAAGACCTGCTCACTACCCAAATAAAACCCACTCTACATCTTCCTCTCTCAGCTCGCCCTTTCTTATCCCTTTGGTTGGTGTCCCCCCCTTTACCCTCCTTTCCCTCTTCTCCTAGTGTGTCGTGTATAAAAAAGAACAAAAAAAATACAAAATAACAAAAATCAAAAAAAAAAATAAGGCTCTTTTCAGAGCCGCCTTTCACAGTTAAAAAAAAAAAGTGAAGATACATAAAGCATAGCCATTTCCATTTCGTGAAAGTCAGCGGACGGTCCGCGAACATAAAAACAATTGCATTGCTACCCTATTGAAACCAATGCATTTTTCTCTAACAGGAAGTGGTGGCTCTGAAAAGAGCCTTTGGGAGGTGTTTGAATGTAAAACATTTTAACTACGTAAGACGTACTTCAAAACGAATGCTGTATTTCTAAAAAAGGTCGCAATGCATTTTGTACATTTCTCAGAAAAATCTGATTGCCAGCATAAGTAAAATGGACTCCATCTTGCAAAAAATGTATGTACTACGAAACAAAATATTTTCATTGTTAAAAGAGGACATGCCAAAATCTCTTAGGAAGGCACAAACAGCCTTATTAACATTACGCCTTGCTTTCTCCATTTGTGGACCACATGAGAAAGAACAAAGCCACACTTGTCTCTGCGCAATCGGTGAAAAAATTATTTTAGAGTTTGGAAACATGTCCATTATCTTCTGAAGTCCTTCTTTCATTGCAAATTGCAAAGAAATTCCAGACACATGTCCTAAACGGTTCCCTCCACAATGAATTACAATTATGTCTGGATGTTCCTCTATCTTCAAAGTTGCACAGAGAGGTAGCAAGTCCAACCACTTCATTCTACGCACTCCATGCCAGTGCACTTCCACATTTGGGAATCCAAGATCTATAGATAGTCCACAGCTTTCTGCATGCACCTTCAACCAATGAATCCACGAGTCTCCCAAAATCCATACAATCTGTGTTTTGAAACACTCAGCCATAGCTATCTGTTCTTCTCTCTGCAAAAACAATATCTGAGAAAACCTCTCCTAACACAACACACTCACTAAACTTTACTGACCAATCCCTTGCTTCATCCAATCTCTTTTGGATACCTCCCCTCCCCAAATTCCCCGGATGTAATACGCGGTGTCCTAGAACTACCACCATGTCCGCGAACGTATCGTAACATGTACAGCCCTTCCACCATTTCGATTTCACTCTCTGTGCCATTCCCTCATTGGATGTAGCTAAGCAATAACATGACCATCCACCAATCAAATCCAATAACTCTACATGTAACTGCATCATCATAGAGCAGCACTACAAATGTACGGTGTATCTCTCGGAGTACAAGTCTCATACCATTGACAACCATGATCTACGAGAAATACTATACAAATCTCCAATATTTCTACTTGCAGCTTGGTCCATATCCATGAACAGAAAGTACAGGTATGCATATTTTCTACACAGTACATGAACACATTTTCTAACCGACTTTTACCTTCTATAATCTGAAAAATGAATGGACGATCATTGTTTCATTGTCCTAAAATGACCTGTCACTTACAAACCTTTATATCGTTTAATTTCTTCATACACACACACACACATGCAAATACTATTAAACTAACATTTTTGAAATAAAATATATACACAACATATAATCACACAAAATAACATACACACTCTATGATCAAATCTCAAACAATAATATTTGTACAAACACAAAATTGGTTTTAATTTTTTTCGTTTATATAAGTACTTGCATACATTTATATAGGACAAGCAGACTATGACATTCACTCACTGTTACGTGCAAAAGCAGACTATGACACATAGCTCTCAACTCACACGCTTTTGGCGGGTGTCACCCGCCTTGTAAAGGACTGACTCACCCGCCAAGCCTCCTGCACGCCAATTCATTCCAATGGGCGTCTCACCCGCCAAAAACAAAATCAAGTGATTTCACCCGCCTTTGCGACACACATGGTTGAGAGCTATGATGACAATGACTCACTATTATGTGGAAAAGCTTAGTTACAAGAATAGTGGTATACGTTGGTAGATTATGAATTCCACAAACAATAGTAAAGATATTTTCTTTCCTACTCTTAGTCATAATATAGTTTTAATGGTTTTCAGGAAGGCGCTGAGCATTTCAATTAAAAAAAATTCTATGTCTAAAATGGAAACAGTGCTGTATAGCAACCAAATTACTAATTTCTTTCTTTTACAATTGCAGTGAAGCCCATTCTCCTGAATAGAAGCAGCCGATTTTGATTTACAAAGAACAACTAAGAAGCAAACTACTAATTTTTGAAAAAAAGGTAAGTAGATTGTTACCATAATATTTGATTTATAACTCACACGCACTGTACGGTGCATTCATGGTATTTCTGTGCCTAAAAATAGAGATTCTGCACCATTCTGACCAAAAATCCCCCGTCTTAAACAGTGATCTCCTGTCAGAATGGCCCTCAAATTCCTATTTTTCGGCACACAAATTACCCAACGCAGCCGCTAGAATGTAGATGTTGTAGAACAAACAACTGTTTTAATTGTATAGCTTTACCTATATTATTTATTCTTCTCCACACCACCGGCTTACTTTTTTCTGTCATTTGAACCCCAGTTTAGTAACACATTAATTGAAGAATACCCATCCCTAGTAGTTCAACTTCCCAATTCACAATCACACACCATTACACACATCTTTATCATCTTACTCAAACAATCATGCACACAACACACATGCATTGCAGAATACCCCAACCCATACTTTCTGTATTTTTTTCAACAGACGCTAAAGAATGCCCACCAAAAAGCAACTCTGTAGAAAGGGACGCAGAAGTAGAGCAAATGAAAAGAAAAGTCTCCAACATAAACACCCAACGATAGCAGAATTTGTAAAAAAAACGTTGAAACACAACAGCTAATACAGTCATGTTGTGAAACAGAAGACGTTTCTAGTGCAAAAACTTTGCCTCCTCTATCACAAAGTAAAACGACCCAAAAAACTATTAACAGAAAATCAACTATCACTACAAATAAAACGTCTTCTATAAATCTTGATATAGTACAAAGTAAGCATACCAAGAAAAGTATATTAGCCAAAATGTTCCGTCACAAAGTCCTTCAAAATCTGATAAAAACAGGAGAGAAACCAGGTTCAACACTTCAACCCTATCGTAGGAAAGTAATCTTAGAAGCGTTGATAGACAGTGCAATTCTTCTCAAAAGAAACTTATTTATTGTTGTGTTAAACAGAATTAAACCACTAACAAAACTAATAACTAAATTACAAAAAAGACTTCTCAATAAACGAAATGTGAACAGAAATAACTTCTTAAATATCTGTGCAGGTGAATGGAGTCACACTACAAGCACAGAATCATACTTTAATGAAGAAGCGTACAAACAAAAGCAAACAAATACAATTGCCATACATAGCAGTGGTCGAGGTTATGAAAAAGTTAATAATACCATAATGGAACAAGAAGTACTCCTTACAAAAATATGCCCTGAAAACTTAGAGTTACCCCTCCATTCGACTGAATCAGAACATCTAATTTACACATGGCCATGCACGTCAATGTGTAACATTCCCAAAAAAAATTTCAAATCTTTATGCCTATTCCTCAATCAATATGTGAAAAGCAAAGACAAAATCAAAATTAAAATACTGCAAAATATGGATGCTTGTCCAGTACGCAAGCACACAGGACTGCAAGGACATTCGTTGGCCTGCATATCAGGACCTACTTGCAAAACAACCTTCCATGATATCAAAAGGATATCAACACATCATGCAAGTATAAGAAATCTAGTTTATAAACTGTATTATGCAAAAAGTCCGGCTTTAGCACTAGCCAATTTAAATAACATTCTTCTACATTGTACACCAAAAGACCTACTAGAAGAAATCGAGTATATACAGAAAACATATTTTGGAAATGAAACCCACTTACAAGATGAATTAGCTGTCAACCAACTTCGTAACAAATCTGCACATGGCGACCTTTCACTACACACATACAAAAAAGAAATACTAAAATTTCAAACCACTTCAGCTGAAGTACCAAACCACGTGTGTGTATGTTGCCGTAGACCTTTCATACAAAATAGAAGACAATGAAGATTCTAAATGGTTGAATTAGCTCTCTACCTTATAGCAGAAAACAAATACGAAATAACTGACCCCATAATACTTTGCAGTTACTGCACTACCAAACTTGACAACAACCAAACTCCTTCACGTGCTATCACAAATAACTTGGAATTACATCCACTACCAAAACTCCTTCAACAACTTAATTTACATGAGAGCATCATAATTCAAACAGTTCATCCATTTCAAGCAATAATACGCCTTCAACCAAAAACTGCAAAATTACCTCCCTCTGAATTAGTGAAAGGTATTCATGGAAAAGTAGTGTATTTATCATTAGATCTAAAAGAAAATGTGCACACTCTAGGAGTGCAACATCCAATGCAACAATCTTTAATTATCTTGGTAAATGGAGTACCTACAAAAGACAAAAACATTTGGCAACAACTGGTAGATTTACATAAAGTCAGAGAAGCCCTGCAATATCTCAAAGAGAATAATGATTATTACAAAAAAATTAATATCGAAGAAAACTTGAAAGATACAACTGAAATAATTCAAGAGACACAAGAAGCTGGTCAATTTGAGCTCCTAGATCCTGCTACAATAGCAAACACTTTAGACCATTATACAATTCACCCATTGCACTATAATGACACCATAGAAGATGCACTGGAAACGTACCAAATGCGTCAAACAAAAGGATCACCAATCAGCATATGGGAAAAAAGTATAGAAGCACATGCTTTTCCTCTACTCTTTCCTACTGGCAAAGGAGGAAGATACGATGATAGACCTGTTCAAATATCAGCATCAGAATATCGCTCATTACGAATGTATTCTGAAGATCCCAGATTTCGACAAAATGTGGAATACATATTCCACCTACTCTTTGAAAGTGAATTAGCAACTTTATGTTACGGAGTTGCACACATATTAAAATCAGGATCACACTTTCAAAATATGACAGCCACACAATTATTACAAAAAGTTCAACAAAAAGATGAGGTTTTACAGGCAAATCTTACAAATCTATTAGCAAATATGCGAGGTACTAAAGAGTACTGGTTTCGACGCCATGGAGATGTACGTTGTATGATCAGAAACCTTGGCCCACCCACTTGGTTTGTTACATTAAGTTGCGCAGAATATGCATGGAAAGATTTACATGCTTTCCTACGCATATCAAACAAAAACAAAACAAACATAGATATACTAACACCTGGAGAACTTTGTTCTCAGGATCCTGTTAATGTTTCTAGATATTTTCACCATCGCTTCATTGCTATGCTACATTTTATTTGTAATAAAACTGTTCCTCCCCTTGGAGAAGTGCAACACTTCTTTTGGAGAAAAGAATACCAAGCCAGAGGAGCGCCACATGTCCACATGCTTTTATGGATTAAAGATGCTCCTAAATTTGGTCAAGACAGTGATGCCACTGTTTTACAGTTTATTGAAAAATATGTCACTTGTGAAATTCCGTCAGAATCCACAAATAGTGATCTTCATGCAAAAATCTTACAATTCCAAAGACACAAATGTGGCAAATATTGTCGCAAATACAAAAACAAAGGGAAATACTACACCAAATGCCGATTTGGTTTCCCTAGACCAGTTACAAATACAGGTCAAGTGAACAACCTCATGTCTTCAGTTAGACATAGTGTTAAAGGTAAGTCACCTAAAAATACAGATTGCATAAAAAGAAAAGAAGAAGAAAAATATATCAATGATTACAATGCAATCATTGCCCACTTGTGGAATGCAAACATAGATGTGCAGTACATTGCAGACAATTCTACTGCAGTTGCACGATATGTCACAGCATACTTAACCAGAAAAGACAGAGCTCCAAGAACTATGGAATGACCTGTCATCCGATAAAACAGTGTCTCAGAAATTATACAGCTTGGGCATAAAAATGCTGTCCCATAGAGAATGTGGATCCTATGAAGCAGCTGATCGATTAACTGGTACTGCATTGTATGGTAAATCTGCAAATATAGTATGGCTAAGTCTTGGTCCAGCTAAATCTAGAAAGAGTTCTAAAATCATACGAAGATATAGAAACAATAGCCAAACATGATCCCAACAGCCAAGACATTTTAAAAAACAATTTATTGGACACATACTACCCAAACAAAGTACCACTTTGGAAACCAAGTGTCTATACCACATAGCCCAAAACTACACATACATAAATAATATAAAACCTGATGAGCAAAACCATAAATACAAAGTGACAAACTGTGATGGCAGCCTAGTAAAACTCACCAAATCAAATTTAATTAATCATATCAACATGTCATTAAAGACTCCTCAACATAAAGAAATATATTACATGCCCCTGCTACAACTCTTCAAACCATGGAGAAAAAAAGAAGAAATACTAGATACCTATGACTCATATGAAGACGCTTTCAAAGCCAATGAAAGCAGTATAACTGATGTAAACTTTGCACAGTACAAAACAATGTTGCACAATGAACAGCAACACGAAGAGGAACTCCAGGCCCAACTAGATAAGGACACTCCTGACAGTAGTCAACCTTCTGTCACAGGAAGCCAAGAACCACTTGGAGAACCACTAATAACAAATGAGGCAGAATTAGCTATGATAGAAGTAGAAAACACCATGTGTCACTATGAAGATAAAGAAGACTTAACTACACTACAATCAAAACTAAACAAAGAGCAACGCAGCATTTTTCAAGAAATAACAAAAGAAATTGCACATGGTGTCCAACATGAAAACAAAGAATGCACCTGCCAAAATTACAAACCTATACTATTGTATGTCAGTGGTGAAGCTGGTTCTGGCAAAACATTCCTAATCAAAATCATCAGTAAGTTCCTTAAACAATTAACAAACAACAAACTGTCAGCTGTTGTCACTGCCCCCACGGGTTTAGCTGCCTACAACATAGGTGGTGTCACTTTACACCGATTACTACTCCTGCCAGTAGAACACCAAAACAAGTTAGATTATTACAAACTTTCTGCAGAAGCTGCAATGGAAGTATGCAGAGTATTGAAACAAATGAAAATGCTACTAATAGATGAAGTGAGCATGGTGTCCAACCTAATGTTGGCTTTGATTCACTTCAGATTACAAGAAGTACTCAAAACAAACTATGAAGAGCTCTTTGCAGGAAAACACATCATTGTTTTCGGAGATCTTCTTCAATTGACACCTGTAAAAGGTGAGCCTATTTTTAAAACATTAGGACACAAACTCTGCCGTAAAACTGTTGGCAGCATTGGAAATGTCAACTTTTGGCAACATTTCCAATACAGAGAATTATCAGAAAACATGCGCCAATCTGCAGATCTCACTTATGGCAACATCTTAAAACATCTTAAAAAGTATCAGAGTTGGTATACTTTCTAGAGAAGCAGAAGCAATATTGAAAACCCGGCACATTCATGCACTTTATGGTGATAATGCATGTGCTATATATGTTATGGAACAATTAGCCCACAAAAATGTCAATTGTATGGCCTTAATGCCAACTCTTGCAAGCTGTTTCAAATTCAATGAAATAATGTTAAGCAAAGAAATGCAACCAATTATGGAAATTAGCGCCACAGACAAACTAGATGTACATGGAATGACACTACCCATGTGTGACCAAGCCACAACAAGACTAAATAGTTTAGAAAAATCAATCTCAAACACAGCAGGCTTGGAAAAGATATTAAAATCATCATTAAATTGCAGAGTAATGCTTAAACGTAACCTTGACGTGGACCAAGGACTAGTTAATGGAGCACTGGGTACAGTTGTTGGCTTTCAAACATACCCACGTGACAACAAAATTCAGTTTGTCAATATTCTCTTTGACAAACTTTCAGAAGTAAAAAGAATAGGACGCTCAACAGCTCGATTCCTTCTCTTCAAAGACATCTATGTACGCAGAGAACAATTTTCTCTAACTCTTGCATACGCAGTCACCATTCATAAATCACAAGGTCTTACTCTAGACAAAGCAATGATAGACATTGGTAACACAGTCTTTAAAGAAGGCATGAGCTACGTAGCACTGTCACGCCTACGTACAATTGATGGTCTATTTCTAATAAACTTTGATGCAAGTAAAGTAAACGCTGATATTCCTTGCATTTTAGAATACAATAGACTTCGTTAACTATACACCCCCAGCTACAAACATATCCTGTTCCACAAAAAGGAAAATGTTCTAAAAGAAAACTAAATCAAACAGAAATGCAACAGGATGTCACTGCAAATCCTCCAAAGAGACTAAAAGAAACTAAAACTTCATCAAGTACCACAAGCAAAAAAGAATCAATTAGGGAAAGTAAACCAGGTACTTCCTTAAAGAAGGAAGACAAACTCCAAAAAAAGCAGTTAGATACAGAACTACCTGGACCATTTAAATTCTCAAATATAGTTGGTGTAAGTTGCTACGCAAATGTAGCAATGAATATTCTATTTCAATTACCACCAATTGTTGACAACATTTAATTACACAGTACAGACCCATTGTGTTTGCAAATGTTAGTACTTCAGAGAAATGCAGCAAACAATCCTGACAACACATATAGTGTTTATGGAATAAGACAACAATTGGACTACTGTGCTGGAATGGTGAAATTCACTATAAACTCACAGGAAGATCCACAAGAATTTCTAATGCACTTACTATTAGTACTGGAAAACAAAAACATACCTATAAATGAAATCTTCCAGATTTCATACATGTGGAAACATACATGCACTCTCTGCAACGATGTGACACAAGAACAAATCCCCAATGAGCGCTTTGTCTTTATATCAATACCTAATTGTAAATACGATCCATTTCAGCAACTTGCACAAAATGCAAACCACGGTAGATTATGTTCTACCTGCAATTCGGATAATCGCTCCACATTACTAATACAAACACATAGTAAATAAGTAATACTAATGCTTCTACGTTACAATGCAGATGGTACGAAAACAACTGCAAGCTGACTGGATTCACACATGGTCAAATGTCACTTGGTAGGAAAACCTTCACAACAATAGGTATAATCTACCACGCAGGAGCCACAACCAACTCAGGGCACTACACTGCATATATAAAAAAAAAAATGTGGATGGTTTGAATGTAATGATAGTACCGTTACTCTAAAGCAGAGATTACCAGCTAATCTTACAAACGCGTATTTAATGTTCTTAAAACCAAAATTTGATAACTGAACTGTACTTAAACCTTAAGTACACTTGTAGTAAAAAAAATATAAACTGTCACAATATTTCAAAACCTATCTAACTGCCCAAAGATTCTACAACAACTAATCAGATAAATTAATACCACTCAAATAGAGCAAAAAATAGACAGTTAGAATACGCCAATTGGTATCTGACTGTCCCAAAATTTACAAATATGCAAACAGATAAATCAATACCACGAAATTATATCAAAACATAAACAGTTAGAATACGCCTACTGGTATCTAACTGGGCCAAAATTTTACAATATCCAAACAAATACCTAATATCTTACTGCTCACAAAAACTGAAACAATCCAATGCATAAAGCATTAGGCAGAAAGAACAAGTAAACGCGGAAAACAAACAAATAAATAAACTGTAGCATAACAGAAAAAGGGTTTTTTTTTTTATCCAACATGGATTTTTTTTCTCCCACAGACCCAATGATTTTACCAACAAACACAGAAACTTTGCAAATTGCACAGTACTCTGGTTTGTAATCTACTAAATATGAGGGTCAATAAAAAGAAGAAAATGTTGATTGTACAATGTAATAAGTCATTATAAAATACTAATACTAACATGCTATTTTCTTTTATTACAGAAATGAACAAGAAAAACATGGACTCCCGTTACTAAACCAACTAGTACGAATAACAAGATAAATACAACCATCGCAGCATATCACACCCATACAAGCTTATAACATTGTTCCTTATAAATTAGTTTTTGACTCAAAGTTAAAAGCCACTATGGGTGTGATATGCTGCAGTGGTTGTGGCCAGGGCATACACTCTTGGGTGCATGGCCAAATGGCCATGCACCCAACATTCTATACCCTGGCCACAACCACCGCAGCATATCACACCCATAGATGCAAGCATTGCAACCATTTTTATGTCCGCGGACAGAGGGAAGGTCCTAGGACACATTCAACTTGCCAAAGGACAATACAAACAGCGTCCTCAGGACACCCCCATTTTCTTTATGTACGAATATTTCAGGACACCGCGATTGTTCTTAAAACATTTTCACCTTGCCAACGAACAATACAGACACCGTCTACAGGACACCCCCTGCAAACATTCCAAGACCTCACAAGTGTTCTTAGAACACTTTCAAGTTGACACCGAATCCATTCTGTTTATTTACGAACATTCCAGAACAGCTGTGTTGTCCGCAGATAAATCGAACACAACAAAAGCGTCTAGCACATAAATAAAATACAACTTTGAACCTATCTCATACTCCCCCATTCTCCCCAAAGACTTCTACACACCAACACACTCTACTAAATACACATTTTGAACAAACTTTCACTGCGCTGTCTGCGGACGTCCGCAAATGCAAGATGGCGGGCGCGACAGAAAATCTGACGTGCATCACGCACCACGCCGCCCAATCAGCGAACACGTCGCATGTCCGCGGACATGACGCAAGCCGCTAGGCCAATCGGGGTGCTGTCCGCGGAGCGAACAGGGAAGTCCATCCGCAAAGCGAACACAGATATCACTAATTTTTTTGCCTTACATTTTGGTCATTTTTTAAAAAACTACTGGACGGATTTACAACAAATTTGCAAGAGCACGCTTTCGGGACCAGGCCGCCGCTCCTGCCGCAAATTTGGTGTAAATCCATCCAGCGGTTCCGGCTGTAGCCGTGCGCAAAGTTTTTTCCCATTCAGTCTATGGGAAAAAACAAATGTTTTGGGACCCCCCCTATAACTTTCCCCCCCTGGACGAATCCTCACCAAACTTTGGGTCATATACTTTTTTTGCAAAGTTTGGTGAGGATTCGTCCAGGGGGAGCGAAGTTATAAGCCACCCAAAAAGTGCTCTTCCTATGGAAACACCAACTTAACCATAACTACATGGACGCTACCGCGTCCATGTAATATATATATATATATATATATATATATTCAGCTAAAGCCATTTTAACGTTTCACCCCCTGTTGTGCAGGCTATGACCACCATGATGACATCACAAATCACATCACTGATGACATCACTAATTACATGTTGTATGCAAACACGGATGACCTTACACATCCCATCACTGGTGACAACACTAATTACATTGTATATAACTGATTACATCAATAACGGAATTAGACATAGCATCATTTATAAGTTAGCTCATGAAATCTTTAATTACCTTAATAACAATTTAGGCAGTGGATTTGGCCAAACAAAGGCTGGGGTCACTGCCAGCACCAAAGGCCTTAGCTAGTGGTCGGATAGTGTACATAAATACCAATGTGCATGGTTAAAAGCCATGCCTAATAGCATATCACTGTTTTTAAGGTATCCGTAGAAAAAGTTTTTAAAAAATAACGTATGATATAATTGTTTGAATTTCGGCTGCACTGAAATTTCATACAGCCAAAAATGTCGAATAATTACACTGTACAATCCCATTATAGCGTACTGAGGGAGTGGGAATGCCGGGGTGTCCCCCACTCCCTTGTTTGCTATAATAGGCTTGGGGATTGCGGGGGTGTCCACGCTGTTGGACTTCAGACAAATAAAACCATTTTTTTAAAAAGGACCCTGCGGTGCTGGTTCCCACCCACGCAAGTGAAGGGAACTGGTGTTGCAGGGAGACAGGGGAGTTCATCATACACAATCGTGAAACATACCTCTTCTTTTCTATCATTAATTATGCGCACTAACTTCACTTTTAACTTATAATTTAATAGCGTTTATGCCCGCACATGTAATACTAACATTAATTGGCCAATACAAAATTATTGTACTTTACGAACAAATGAATTTCTTTTTTTTGCAGCCCCACTTTTCTCTTTCGTTATTTTCACATACATCCTTTTAAAATATACATTGGGCAACGTTGAAAGCTGTAGTCAGTGGCCATGGCTAAAGGCCATAGCTAGTGCCCATTAATATGTTAGAGAATACAGTCGGCACAGCCAAAGGCTGTGGTCACTGGCTAGTATTGTTTTGAAGACCATTGCGAGTGGCTGGTTAGTGTATATAATGTACAGTGGGCACGACCGAAGGCCATAGCGAGTGGCTGTTTAGTGTTGTTTAATGCACAGTGGTCATGGCCGAAGGCCATCGCTTATTGCATTTTATCATTTTAAAATATACAGTAGACATGGACAAAAGATGTACAAACTGCTCAAGGTCAAAGGCCATGGCTAGTGGCCCATGTATATGTTAGAATATATAGTGTGCACAGCCAAAGATTGTGGCCACTGTCCAGCATTGTGCTTAAGTCTGTGGCTAGTTCCTGATCAGTGTATATAATATACAGTGGACATGATTGAAAGCTGTATCCACTGGTAAAGGCCAACATCTATGGTTGGTAGCCTGTTACTGTTTTAAATATGCAGTGCACATGGATAAAGGTTCTGACCACTATGCATAACTGGAGGCCAAGACTAGTACCCATTCATGTGTTAAAATATATTTGGCCATGCACACTGACCATGGCTCAAGGCCATGCTTAATTCCAGTTACTGTTGTAATGTAATTAGGGATGTTATCAGTGATGTGATCTGTGATATCATTATTGTGGTTATAGGCTGCGCAATAGGGGCTGAAAAGTTAAGGTGGCTTTTTAGCTGAATTTCAGGGGGTTTGTTGCGTTAAGTTCTTACCTTAACGATCCTGCAACGAAAGTTTTTTCCTTGAATTTCAAAGGTTGTGTTACAATGAATTGCTCACTTTAACGTCCCTGCAACTACATTTCTTTCCTTGAATTTCAAGATTGTTTTTATAATGTATTTTTCACCTTAATATCCCTGCAACTAAAGTTTTTCCCTTGAGATGTTCACCAAGAGGACAATGGCGAATGACAGTGAGGTGATCAATGAGTTTGTGGCAAAAAATCCCCAAGGTAGGGCGGGTGCTCTGCAGGGGGACAAACAAAAGGAACCCAAAAGACACCCTCGGATGATGAGGGCCAGGGATGATTTGGAGAGGTGGGAACTTTACATATTTAGTGATTGTTCCCAAGATTGGACAGAGAAGTAAAGAACCCCCAGATGCCCTGGTAAATAAAGTCATGCATTGGTTCAGAGAGGAAAGGGGTTGTTATTCATTAATTATGAGTTATATTTTAAACTGCATATGTTGTCCCTGCCCAAACAGTCTAAATAGGGATTTTATAAGAGTAGAAGTAAAGGCCAAAAGTTTAATCTAAAGATTGCTGAAAATGAAACAGAGGTTCCTTGCTCCGCAGGATCTTGAAATAGAAATTATAATTGACAATATTGACACAGAAATGACCATTTTGGGCAGGGTTGTGTATGAATATAAATCAATAAAACATGACGACTTCTGGAATTATTGTATTAACTCTGACTCTGAAAGAGTTAGGAGGGCTTTGTTCTGACTGTGGTGTTTTGTTGTTAAAAGCCTTGCTGATGTAAATAGAGAAAGGCCGGCTGACGGGTTTTAGCTGTGTATGTTCAATGTGATACACTGAGATCTGGAAAGGAATTTAAGAGATGAGGAATGGGTCAAGTACATGAAAGGTTATGAAATCATTTTCCTACAGGAAACTTGGGCACTGAGGCCTCACAGATACAGGGTTAGGCCACATTTGCGATACTGTCCGTCCAGAAAAAAACGGGGCTGGCCAAGTGATATTATCTTGATATGGATAGAGTCTACTATTGGTGTAAAGGTGTAAAGGTAAAAGCAATAGACAGATCACCTGGAGCTACATCTGACAATAGGCATTAGTTCTGAGCTTCTTTTGATCAATTTATATGACAGACAATTGCCTGGAAGGGTGCTAGGATTGTTTGGCCTGGTGAAGGAGAGGGTGGAAATGTGGAGGGAGAGTCATCCGGATAACCCAAGGACCATTTTAGTGGGCGACTTCTCTGTGAAGAGGATGATAAATTGTTTGGTATAAGAAATTGAAAGGCCCCTAAACCAAGAAGGGACTACCGAAATGCAGTGGAGGTGGCTAGTTTTATGATGTGCCTCAATCTGAGGGCTTGATATGAAAGACTAACAGGAGATCATCCCCCCAAATACACTTTTGTGAATGGCTCTCATGTCAGCTTAATAGATTTTATACTGGTTAATTTGGAGTCCTGGGCACTGATGACAGATTTCGAGGTAGTTAATAGAATGGAAATTGACCATCGCCCACTTAACAGTAGAGTGTAACCTGTTGGGAATTTACCTAGTGGAAGATGGAGGTCTGTATACAGTTTTGATCGTGAAAGGGCATGCAAAATGGGCATTGAAATGGGGTGAACTGAATAAAGAGGATGCCTTGCCTGCAATTTATAGCAAGATTCGCTCAATGCTGGAAAATTATTTTAGCAGTGATGCGAATGAAAGTGTAAGAATTTTGGCAGCTCGTATTACTATAGTGAACAAACTAACTCCATTCTTTACTGTTAGGGGAGGAGTAATTAAAAAGCAATCAACTAAAAAAGTTAATGTGTGGTATGACAAAGACTGTAGGAAAGCGAAAGAGGACTTAGTGGGTAATGACGAACAAGTGTCCAAAGGGTGGGCCACTTTATTAAAGGAGTTGAGAGGGTGATATAAAAGACTGATTAGCAGCAAGAAGGAGGTGGTTGCTGCAGAAACATGGGAATCGCTGTTGAGGGCCATTAATGCGAGGGACATGCAGAAGTTCTGAAGAATGATGGAACTTGAAAATGCGAAAACCAGGTAACCATCCAAGGGAATATTCCATAGATGGTTTGGTATACTCATTTTAAAAATGTATGTAACGAGTTTTGGGATATACAGGCTGCATAAGTTGTGGGGTCGAAGGGTGAAGGGCAGGAACCCTTGGTGTTATCTCTGGAGGAAGTGGGGAAGGTGCTAATGAGTCAGAAGGCTGACAAAGCACGGCGTCCAGACAAAGTGCTGACAGATCTGCACTCATCAGAGCTCAGCATATGGGAACGCTGGCTAACGCGACTGTTAAATGCAGCACTAAGAGCTAATATAGTTCCACCTTCATGGACTAAGGCGGAAATAGTGTCGCTATACAAGAAAAGAGATAGGGTAGACCCTAGCAATTATCACCTGCTCTCCTTATTACATGTTGGGGTCAAGATATTTGCCAAAGCATTGTTAGCAGATTTGGACATTTGGATTTAGAACAATTTAATACACCACTTTCAAGCCGGATTCAGAGTTGGCATGAGCACAATTGATCAGAACATGCAACACCGTGCAGGCAAAGGGCACTGTGCTGTGCACCACAGGTGCGCAAGGAAACACTGCCCAACCACCCAGCACGACGCAACGCAATATCGCTACATCTGCCATCACCCTTAAAACCAGCCCTCCAAGCCCGCTGCAGTGCAGCCCGCACAGGCAAAGGGCACGGTGTTGAGCACCGCAGGTGTTTGGCACTGAAGGGCTTTGGCCAAAAACCCACACAGATCTTCAAAATTGCCATCTGCATCGCAAGCCAGCCTCTCCCAGCAAAACTACTGCCCGCAGGCTCCTGGCCTAGGCAGGATGTACAAGCTGTCTGCATCGCCCCCAGAATCAGAGGTAAACATCTGCACAATGGCACAAGTTCTGCACTATGGTGCGAGTAGCCCACTCCACCATCCCCACCCCAACACCTTTCCTCCCCCCACTTATACCCATAGCAGTGCACACATCAGTGCATCGTGCCCCGCGACACACACTCCCTCCACCCACGTCCAGCGGTACGCATTCTGCTCTTACTCGTCCTCTCCATCTGACCCTACAGACATGCTCTCGACTCATAGCATCTCCATGCCTATGCCCATGCGCCGCACCAAGCACTTCGCCCGCAACCCCACAGCGCACCTTACAATGCATCCTGCCCAGGGCCCACCTACTGCACACCAGACCTGTCAAGACGCTCGACTTCGACCTCAATGCCACGCTAATACTATCCCGCCATGTCAACGCTTATGTATCCAAACTCATCAACTTGTGCTGACCCTTCCTTTCAACTGACATCTGCCTGATCATTGCCTGGGCCATTATTGGTGCAAAACTGGATTATTGCAACGCCTTCCTGGGAGGCACCTCAGAGCGATACCTGAACAAATTACAAAAAATGAAGAACAACGCCCTGGGAGACGCACTGGGGCTTAACAAACGTGACCATGTCACCACAGCCAGGAGAGCAGCACACTGGCTCCCAGTCCGAGAACGGATCAAATTTAAAATACTCACCATCGCCCACTGCTGCGTTGACAACACCGCCCGGGCTACCTGTCAAAGAGAGTGTTCAAACCAGCCACAGCAAGGCCCACTCAGTTTGCCTACGCCAACTGCCTTTGTATTCCAAGATTCAAGAGGTCCAAAGCCGGAGGCTCCAGCTTCCCCATCTTCATGGCCACACTGTGACACTCCCTCCCCCATGCCTTGTGATTGCAACCATCTGTTCCATATGGAACTGAAAACCTTCTTATTTCATTAGCAGAACACTTTCTGCTAAATGTCTGTAACATTCCAAGCCGTACTCATTAGCAGCACAGTTCCTACTAACTATATGTAACTTTGTTTGATGCAACAAATGCCTAGATGCCCAAGGTTTAATCGCGCTATACAAATGTACAAATAAATGGTATACAGTCTTTATAACAAAAATGTAATAAGGAGTGACTATATAACAAAAAATATATAATGAAAAAAATAGCAAAAATGTATGTGGGGTGGGGTAAAGGGTTAAATCTTGTGGGGAAATGGTTGAGGTGGGTTTTTAGCATAGGGAAACGGGTTTGAAAAATAATTTCTTATGTATTTTCGTTATATATTTTTGTTATTTAGTCATTTGTTATTAAATTATTCGTTATAAAGACATGTAACCCAAATAATTACAATTGTTATGCGATAAGTATGTGATCCTGAGGAAAATGACTATGTAGGTCATTTTATTGACTTAAAAACTCATTCGATAAGGTACTTCGTGCTAAGTTGTGGAGTGTGCTGGCCAATTTAGATGTCCCCTCGCCTTTACTTAGGACAATTCAAAGTTTGTTTATAAACAATGAAGCAGTGAATAGGTGGCGTTTAGATGAACTAGTAGGAGAGGCCCCTGTCAGCCAAAGATGTAGATATAGTGCACATCAGTAAGAACATGGAAGGAGGTGGCAGACTGATATATTTCTACTATGTCTATTGTGTATTTTACTAGGTATAAAGACAAAAACAGGCACTACAATGCTTACCTGGTATAATCTGCCTACAGGTCACACTGTACAGAAAACATAAGGTATTAGACCAGTGTACAGGTATGGTGGTCGATGCACCTCAATGCAGATAGAGCAAAGGATGTGACTAGGTAATGATTGCCTCTGATGACATTTCTCCTGTGCTTTGCATTACTGTATAGAGATACATAAAATAATGCATTCTTTTTTAATGTTTTGTATAAAGAAAGTTTCCTTTTTCGACAGAAGCACACACCTCATTATGTAGGAATGAAGGAGCCCACAAAGGAGAAACTTTCTGTCAATGGGGAGGTGCTGCAGTCATTATCTGTGTGTCAAATGCCTCATTTGCCATGCATGGTGCATTAGTTTGTCTATAATACTATTAATACAACTAGAGGAGGTAAATGCACAAATCATGTGTGCACATGATTTTCCAGTGACTGACATGAATGTTTGGAGAGAACAGATACCCCAAACATACAAGCAAATGGAGAATTACAACAGGTTTGGAAGGCTACCGAGGAGGACAGCTTCTCTGAAAACATATCAGCACGAAAGCAATTGTACCAAAGACACAGATATCTTAATTTCGGCTCCATATTGGAGGGTATTTAGGGCCATAGTTAACCCACGTAGTGTCTGTAGTAGCAAGTCTCACATCAGGTGCATTGTCTTTCCCCAGAGCTACCTATTAAGGTTCCTTCAAGTGACATAAGTGTGGATCCTTCAAGACACAAGTACGGGATCCAACATTTTGATGGCAAGATCCCACAGGGTATTGCAGAGGTTTCTCATGGCATATGCAGAGTACTTGTGGCGCATAAGCCTTTGTATCCACCAGATAACATTTTGCACCATGAATTTGGGCAAGTTTCTACCCATCTCAGGGAGACGGATTGTTTGTAACTAGCCAAATGCACCAACTATGATTATCTGGTCGTAAGGTTTTCAAATACGCTTAGTTGGTCAACTAAGATGATGAAGCAATCTCTCTGTATATCACAGGCCAATGACACAATCTTAGATGTTCCACTAGGCTTGAAAGACAAGTTATCAGTATTATGTTGAAGGTTTATGAAGCAAAGTCTATTGCTTTGGAAACATACATGAAATGAGTTTGTTCGATCACTCCCATTGATTCCTTATACATAGTAGAAAACATATTCTTGAAACTTCTGCTAGGGTCTCATTGTTCAGGTTCGTACTTATTACATGAAGAATACACTCTATTTGATTTTGCAGACTCCAAGCTACTGGACCCCTAGAACTATAGGTTTCAATTTCGAGAAACCACCATGCAGTGCATTATGAATGACCTTACGTTATGAAATAACTACTGCTCTGAAGGAGTAAAGGGATGACTAGTCATTGAAACTCCTACACAATCCCACACTACCACAGAACCAGCAGTGTTCTCAATCATAATGGTGAAATAGGTGAAAGTTTGATTGCCCTCCAAAACTCTTCATCTATTGCTCTGGGCCTTTTCAGTACTTCCTTCCCAAGACTGATTTGCATATGTTGTTTCCCCTTCTGTAATGGCTTGGCAGGTGAAGAACGATGCTCTGGAGGATTGCCCAGAGCAATGTCAGAGGTTAAAATGTATTCTTAACCTCCAGCCATCATCTCTTGTGTTTTGCTATAGTCACCCTGAGTGGGACGGTTATGCCCAGACATGGGTCCCATGCTTGCTGAGCCTAGAGACCCAAGCTACTCCTCACTGATGAAGTCTAACCAACCTGAAACATGTCTGGGGATGCTCGACCGCAATAGCACGCAGGCGAAGAGGAAAAGAATTCCAAGCCCGTGCTGCAGCCACCGAGAAAGCACAGCCTCCAACCTGAGAGAGCCTACACCTACGAACTGAAATAGTCAAAGAAGACTGGGAGCGTATTGCTCTCGGGGAACATAAGGGCAAAATTTCACCTGAAGATATTCTGCTCCTTTTTTGTAAAGCACAGAGACTTAAACCTCACAGGTTGCTCAACTGGGAGCCAGTGGAACTGCCGAAGAATGGGAGTCATATGGGCACCATTCAGGGGGCAAAGAATCGTTCTAGCAGCCATGTTTTGCAGCAGCTGGAGACGGCCAAATAAAGCCAAATAAAGCACATTACAATAATCAATTCCACTGATTACCAAAACCTTGCATAGTGTCCGTAAACTGAAATGACCCTATTGACAAGTGGCTGACACCTGCTCCAACATGGATAAGGAAGAAATCATCTTGATGCCTAGGTCTTTGACTGATGAGACAGGTGTGGGAAAAGGGTCCAAACTAGCGGCTCAGAACTCCAGGGTCCAGAACAGAGAAGGACTAATGATGCCAACCACCAGCACCTCTATTTTCTCCCTGTTCAACTTAAGCCAGTTCCAGGCCATCCACCCACCCACAGCCTCCAGGCAACTCCTCAGCCGAAAAGCTGTCTCAGGCTAAGACAGACCGAGCACAGAATAATCTGTGTGTGTCGATGGCGTAGGAGTAGCACAGGAAACCATGTGCGTGGATGATGCCAAGAAGCGGCTGGATGTAAACGTTGAACATAGTGGGAGACAACGAGGAGCCCTGAGGGACTCCACATGACAGAGGTACAGGTTGGGACTGGAAAGGTGGCATATAAACAGATTGTGAGTGTCCCACCAAAAAGAAGCAAACCAGGCCAAAACCTGACCATATAGGCCAGCAGAAGAGAGATGGGAGACCTAGGTGGGGTGGTCCATGGTGTCAAATGCCGCCAAAAGATCTAATAGAATAAGGGTACCACCTCCCCCCCAGACCACTAAACGCATCAAATCATCAACTACTGACACCAAGACAGATTTAGTACCCTGACCCGGGTGAAAACCCAATTGAAAGGGCTCAAAGAAGAAAGATATTTCAAGAAAAGAGCCTTGAAGAGGAGAATCGAGTAGTTTCATAGGAAATGGGAGCAGGGAAATAGGGCGAAAGTTAAAAAGGACAAGTGGATCCAAAGACGTTTTTTTAAGAAGGGGGATTATAAGGGTGTGTTTTAGATCATCAGGGATAACCCTTGATGAAAGCGAATAATTGACTGCCTAGACCAACCATGGAATGTTTGCACCCAACACATATTTCAATGTAGAAAGCGGGATAGGGTCAGAGGGTGACACCGATTTTATCCCTTTAATAGCAGCTAAAATGTCCTAGGCTGTAAAAGTAGGGAAAGTAGACCAATCATCTGAAGCTCCACAGTCGCCCACAGATGGATAGGGTAAGGTGGAATGCCGGAGCATAGTAGTGATTGCACTATGAAAGGCAGCTATCTTATCATCAAAGAACTTAGACAAGGAGTCACAAAGCTCCTGCGAGGGGGGGAAACTGGGCTGAGACTTAGGCTTAACGGTCGGTGATTGAACTGCCTCAAATAGAGCTTTAGGTTGGTTGATAGTCTTAGTTACCCATTGACCTAGTTCAAACAGGACGGTCTTCCTTGGAGCATATGCAACACTCACTGGAGGTTGGGTGGGCACAATCGCCACAATAGCACATGTTTCTATCAGAAGTTACCAACTCAGACAATCCAACATTTTTGATTTTCTGGATGCTGTACACAATTGTAAGTGCTACCTTTCTTTTCCATCAATACTGGTTGGAGGGTTTTTATTCTCATAATGCTTCACGGTTTTATTCATTTTATTTCTTGTTTGCTTGTTACGCTCTTACACAGCAAGTAAAATACTGTTTCAAAGCGCCCGCGGGGCGAGGGGAGGGAACACGGGAGTAGAACACATCACATGACACAATATTTAATAAGAGCAGTGGAGGGAAAAAGAAGAAAGGATGAACCTACTATGCCTTGTCAATATTCAGAACCTGCAAGGGCAGCAAGGAATAGGGCAGATGGCGTAAGTACTGGGGAGTCTGAGCTCATGGGTGAGCCACCGATGAAGTTCTTGGGTTGTTAAGTGCTAAACGATGTTTGGCCATGTTACGAGTAAGTGCAAACCACCAGGGAGGAGGATGTGCCAAGGTAAGTGCTGAGGGTAGACAGGAGCTGGGCTGATGTGGTGTGGAAGGTCAGGGGCTACGAGGATGCATAAGGGCCCCAGACACGAATCACAGCAACTGTGGGATTAGCAGAGGAAAGAAGAAGGGAAGGAAGAAGTAAAGCGGAAAGTCTTGAGGAGGTTCCGGAATTTAAGAAAGTCCTGCTCAAGCACAGAGGCAGGGGGAAGCTGTTCCATAGGCGGGAGCCAGCTGAGGAAAGCAATTGACCACCTACCCTCTGTTTAGCGAATTGCTTTACACACAAGAAGTTGGTGCCAGTGGAACGTAGTAGTCTAGAAGGATCGTATTTAGTAAGATAAAGTTGAAGATAGTGTGGTCCCCGGGCCCAGACAGCCTTTTGGATGATGCAGATGGATTTGAATTTAATCTGTGCATCAACTGGGAGCCAGTGAATACTTTTTAGGGCAGGAGAGATGTGGTCCCTTGGGTTAAGCCCAAGGATAAGTCTTGCTGCCCTATTCTGGATTAGCTGGAGGGGTTGCATAGTGGAAGAAGGTAGATTCAGGAGGAGGCTATTGCAATAGTCAAGCCTAGAGAGTACCAGGGCTCGGGTAATAGTGATCCTCTGGGGGAAAGTGAGAAAAGGGAGAATTCCTTTGAGAAGGAGGAGCTGAAAGTGGGACTTCTTGGCAAACTTTTTAGGGGAGTAGAGATGCGTATTCTCTATTTTGCATATCGGTCTAGCAAGGTAATGCTTGCTTCCAAGGGAAGAAACCCCCCACCTGTGGCTTATCCTTCACATGCAACACGGTACCACAGGGTCGGTGTTCAGAAACTTGGCAGACGTTCTACATTTATCTGAGTTCAACACCCTTTCTGTGCATGCTGGAAAGTATTATGGCATGATTGGTTTAGTTTGTTTATACCACATGGAACTCAATGTAAACATCCTACTTCAACCCAATTACATAAGCACATTGATTCAACCCTGGTACATTATTATCCAAGGCGTAACCTCCTGCAGATGTTGAAAGGAATAAAGCAGAACAAAACAGAATTCAAACACCAGACATCAAATGAGCAAGGGCTGCAAAACCCACTTTTCAACAAACACACTAAAGCTCTATTCATAATGCCCCCATGGGCAAAGCAACAAGCTTAAAGCTCCAATACCAATTTCAATCAACAGAGCACCTGCAAATGCTAGGTATCCCAACCTAAACTAAACACAAGCTTATAACGTACCCTTTCAAGGCAAAGGTGAAATGAAATGCTGCAATAAAATAATGTCAGATGAGGCAATCAATGCAAAAGTGAAATGCAATGATAATCAATGGTAAATAAAGTCATACATTTCAGAAATGTAAAAACCAGCAACTGCACCAATTCAATTCAGGCGACTCCCCATGAATATGTCCTACTGCATCCTCTGCTTTGTCCCTTCTGAATAGGTAGCCTCCTCCTTTTCTAAGATTTGCTTTTTTTGGGAAAGCCCCTAATGAAACCCCTGATGAACGTACTCACATGTGACCTGATGGGCAGTCTGTCTGGTTCTAAAGAAGCTAATGCAGCTCTAGTGCACAGGGACTCTGAGGCCCTGTCCCTAAGGTGTGATACGTAGATCAATGTGTCCATTGTTACGCCCCCACGAGCTTCACTTATGGTACCAACTTCAGGTTTAACACCAGCTCCAAGTTTGATAAACATGTTTCGATGCAAAAATATTGCTTTGACTTTCTGCAGCTGAGGTGAGGCCACATTTGATCTGTGCCCTGAAATGTGGTCCTGGTGATTAGAGTAGCCATCTCACTATCATAGGGCAACTTGAATCTTCTATGTACAAAGTTGAAGGTCCTTTTGTACAATATCCCTTGAGAGCTGCTGTTCAAACCCCTTTTAAGAGGAATGAAACCAAAAGTGCCTTTTGCTGCTTGCTGGTTCCTTGACGTTATAGATTTCTATGCAGAACTACATTCATAAATGAAAATGGATCCTAAAAGCGAACATCCCACTGAGAAGTTGTTTTTGCAAGTTAAAGCAAACTCATTCAGGTTAACCTCTACCATCAAGTGCTTTCAGTGATCCCTGCTTGTTCAAAGCACTATAATGCACACTGTTCTAAGAGCTTAGCACAATACCTATATTATAGCGTCAAGGCAGTATATTCTACCAGCAGTACATGGTCAGGACTAGGTAAGCTTTGCTTATATAAGGGGAATTTTAGCAGGACATAGTGTCTCATTTGTTGCTTCCATTGCCAGAGGGCGAAATGGTCGCAGACACATGTCACTGTCTATTAGGGACAAGATGGCACAATAAAGCCTCAAGCCTAGCCTCTTGGAAAAAGATGGTTAGAGACATTTGCACTTGCACCTTGTAATAGTGTTGGTGCTAATGTGCAAATGTGTTCATAGAAGAGATGAACCAAACAAAGTCTCTGCCATTTTAAGTGACGTTAAGTACACTTTTGTAGGAGCTGGGTTGTTGTTCTGAATCCAATTTAGTTTATTTTGTTCTTTTTCCTTTCATTTTCATTTTTATTTTTATTTTGTATGATTCTGTATTATGGATCACTCGTATTTCGGAATACAACAAATCTTTAAAAGTGAACTCCCTTCTAAATTCCACGTATGCGAAATGTGCCTTCATCACGTTCTGCAAATGTCTGAAAACGTTCCTTTTGGGTCAAGCATTCTACAAGAACAATACCCAAACACGGATATAATAATGTCCCCCCTGCAGTGAACTGCTTTCTTTCCTGCCACTGCTTTTTAATATTGTTTGCTCTTCATAAAAATATAAATAAGAAGGAAAAGGAATTCGTTCCGTACTAGTGCACTAATATTTGGAATACACAAATCAAACCTTTGTGTAAGAACAGAGATGAGCCATATTTACTGGAATAGATAAACTTTAACAAAGAACTACTTTTGTTTTCTTCATACGCACTGAAAGGTTCCTCGGTTCCAGGAGAAAGGGCATTAAAGGACATAAGCACTGGCAAAGCCAGCAGTTTGGGCTTTTGTGTTGGTATGGTTAGGTATTTGCTAGGTACTGCTGTAATGGTACCAATAGGCTATAAGATGGCAAAGCTGGGAAATGCTGAGGGAACCTGAGTATATTATGGCAGTGCCTGTCAAATGCCTGTCTATGCAGGGCCTAAAACTGCTGGCTTGGTCAATGCTTGTATTTAACAGCACTTCAGCTCAAGGAATAGATTCAAGGGCACACCATTGCTTATAAATGAAGTGCCTGAAGGCACACTTGTTTAAATCATTTTTATGCTACTGGAAGTTTATTTAAAGCAGCAATTAAGCCATTAACTCTCAGAAGACTGCTTGGAAATAATTCTGGCAGACTCCATACAGTAGAAAGGTTCATGTTACGCTGAGATAGTGCTAGATCAAGGAGATGTCACAAGGGTGTATTTTGGGTGGTGTGGGGCAGGTAGCTGAATGGCAAGAGAGGCACGGCCATGACATTGGATGTCAAATGGGAGGTCAATTGGTTGGTAAATAACAACGCCCACAGACTGTGTGTCCATCCTGACATCCCATCTGCCTCCTAATTGTACTCCTTTGCAATAGTTCAGGCTTAGAGGTAGTGCTAAAGTACCAACTAAGAGCCAAAACTTAAAATTATAGAAAATATCCAACAAGGGCAAACAGCAGATGGAATTGTAATGGTTTCGATCAAAAAGCGTCACACAATTGTCTCATGCTGTCAAAGCAGTTGCTGTGACTTGCAATGGAGAGTGATGTGAAGAAATCATGAACGGGACACTCTAATGGTGTGACACCCTCTGGGCTGTGTGGCTGCGTAGAAGACTACACACGCTCTGAGGCAATTGCACTGTCAATGAGCAACTGCATTCAACTAATTTAAACTGTGTTACACCGGAATTTGTGGAGGAAGGAAGCTTCAGTCTGTGGGGGTAATTCATGGAATAAATGCGTGTCAAAATTTGTGGCGCAAGCTGGCGCAAGCGTGAAAAAGCTAACGCACGTGTGTGAATCGCACGCGTACGATTCATGGAAGGCCCTGAGCGTGTTTTTTCCTGGGATGTGCACCAAATCCGTGCGTGGCACAAATAGGCGCACACGTCAATGCGAAATCCTGAACGACGTGCGCGACACGCACAGCGAAAGCGCACAACGTGTATCGAACACACCAAAAAGGAGACGGAACACGCAGAATGGGTTTCAATGCATGAAAATTAGGGCGTAACTGGGGAAGTACTGCTGGGAAATACACGGAACGCCCACACGCTCGCAAAATACACATATTCATGGAATCGAATAGGGGAAACCGCGCACGCCAAAAGACACGCACAGGCGTAAACACGTCCACCACATGAAGGCAGACAGGAGCGTCCCCACTCAGTATAAAAGTGCACGCAAACAACAAAGACATATATACAGCTAACATGAATGTCCCATTTCTCGCAGCACTGATCGTTGGACACCGCAGGAGGAGGAGAATAGCCAGGCCCCGCATTTTTTTGCCCAGGGCCAGCCTTTTTGGGATGCCTGATGACCAGGTCTATGGCAGGTATAGGGTTCCACCTTGTATCATCCTAGACCTGATCACTGAGTGGGAGGATGACCTCACATCACCCACCTTGTGCTCCCAAGCACTGAGCCCCTTGGAAAAGGTGCTCAATGCCCTGCATTTTTTGGCCACCCGGTCATTTCAGCGGACAACTGCCATAGTTGGGGTGTCTCACAGCCCACGCAGTCACACTGCCTAGACCAGGTGTTGGCAATCATCACTGTGCGCCCCTCAGTCCGCAGGCACATATACATGCCCAGAACTCCCGCAGAAAGGCAGGCCGTGGTCCAGAACTTTTACAGGGTGGTACACTTCCCCAAAGTGCTTGGTGCCATAGATTGCACTCATGTGGCCCGTCGTCCACCAAGGGCCACTGAGAACATCTACTGCAACCGCAAGCACTGGCATTCCATCAACGTACAGGTTGTATGTGATGCCCATGGAATCATCATCTTTGTCTATGCAAACTATCCTGGGTCTACCCATGACAGTTTCATATACAGAATGTCCACCCTGAGCAGGGACCTGGAATCTGGTAAGCATGGCGACACATGGCTCATTGGTGAGTACAAATGTCTGTGTTCATGCATGCATGTCACACACAGACAAATACACAAACCCAACTAATGACAACCATCATCACCTCCCCAGGGTACAGTGCCTACCCTCTGAGCAACCACATGATGATGCCAATACGGAACCTCACCACACCACCCCGGGTAAGATACAACACAGCCCATATTGCAACCAGGGGCATAGTGGAGCGCACATTCGGAGTGCTCAAGTCACGCCTCCGCTCCCTTGACCGCTCTGGTGGGCAGCTACTATATGCACCCCCAGTAGTGTGCAGGATCATTGTGGCAGCATGTGTCCTGCACAATGTTGCAACACGGCGGGCGTACTGGTGGACATGGTGGTGCCCCCACATCCCCAACCACAGGCACAGGCGCTGCTTATGGGAGGGGAAAGGACATGTGGCGAGGCAGCCCGGACCCAGCTTGTGGCCACATTTTTCACATAAACTCCGAACCCTTGCAGAGTGCATAAAGGGGTTGCACATTCCAGGTGACAATCGATGATGACAAAGAGACAGTCAACTGTCACAACCATACCAACCTGAGAGTGTTTCTACGGAAGTGCTGCATTGTGTGCATCCCTAGCTACTTAAACATAACCAATCCACATACTCCCTGATCACCCCGGCCACATGCCTAACCACTCCCAACACTGGCAGGACACCCAGCTGAGCCCCCCATAACCTTTGGTGGTCTCACAACCATGGCACAGATGTACGTATGCCAATGGGAGCTGCACTGAACAGTTGTCCTGGTCAATTGGAGTCAAGGGAGCAGTGTACGTGATGGTAGAAGCACCCATGTGCTCCTGCAAGGCTGTCTGTGGACCCTGGGGATAAATGAAGTTCACACAACGCTCAGGCACCCCAAAATTACAAGCAAAACATATACGGAACCCCTGTAGCCCACGTGTGTGTAAAAAACCTCACGCAGTACGCTGTGGCACCCAGGAACACAGAAAAGCATATGCGATTAACACGCAGGCTACTATGACCTCAATAAATGGGGTACGCGACAAACAGGGGCACCCGCAGTGGGAAAAATAACGTGCAATAGCGTGCGCGACTCAACATCTGCGTGGAGAAGAAATATGCGTAGGCACTGTAACCGCTGTGAAGTAATCTCGTGTGAACATCAAAGTAGAAAAAACACACGTGTCGGTCTCCACTGAAAGCACGTACAGCGCACTGCAGACCCGCGTGGATCATTAACATGTGCAGAAGGAAATACCTGCAGCCCTTTCCCCGAATTACATGCTGACGTGCTGTTTTTTCACGTGCCACTTCACTCTGCATCAAGCTGGCCACGCAACAATACATGGAAGACCATGCACCTGCCACGCTCCTGCCCAGAAGGCCATTTTTCGGCCCCCCAGAGCCCTGGGAAGCCTCCTACAAGACATCTGCTGCTGTCTGCCTGCCTGTCTCCCTTCTGCCAACAGTGCCCTGCCATTTGGTGCCTGCACATCAGCCATCTGCAGGGGTCCAGTTGCTGTGACCACCGCTACTGGAACAGAAGACTCCCGACTCGTATTCCATCGCTCCACAGCCCAGCCCCAGGACCCAGTTGCCCACCCACACCTGCCTCGGGGTTGCCATGTCCGACAACACCATCTGGCACCAGTGGCAACCCCCCAGCTGGGAGGCAGAGGGCTGCCAGCTTCAGTGCTAATGAAGTTGGCATCCTGGTGGAGCAAGTCCTGGGGCATTGTGATGCCCTCTTCACACCATCGTGCGCCGGAAAGGAAGGACGGAAGAGGATCTGGAAGGACATAGTGGGTGCCATCAACGCAGAGGGGGTGGCACCCCGTGACATCAAACATGTCCAGAAGCACTGGGAGGACTTCAAGCCCAGGACCCTCAAGAAGGCCCAGTGCCTCTTGCACGCAGCGGATGCAGTGGGATGCCGGGTCCACCTTACCACCCAGCAGATGAGGGTCCTGGAGCGCATTCACCCAGTGCTTCATCACCAGATTCTCAGGATGCAGGCCCGTCTGGAGTCGAGCGGTAAGTGCCCATGCATTCCCGTTTAAAACAGTGCATGTTGCAGTGTGGTGCTAGTTAGCTACTTGGCTGTATGTGTGACATGGGTCATGTATGATGTGTGTGTGTGCAGGGACATGATGGTGCTGCATGTGAGTCCAGTCAGGCGTGACCCACATGGATGGTGTATGTGTTACAATACATCATGCGCAGCAGCATGCAGAATGCACACATGTATGCATGCCTGTGTCTGTACTTGGACATGTTTGTGGTGTGAGAAATGGGTGCTGCTGTCATGGACATGCATGGTGTCTGAGTAGTGTGTGAGTGACTGGTTAATGCCATGGATGCATGACACATGTCCGTGACGATGTGTTGATTCACTGATACAGCCTAGTCATCCTTGTATCCACTGTTTCTGTGGGTATACAGGGCCAGATGCATGACCCTCCAGTGATATGTGTGCATGTGATCAGCATGTCCAATGATGCATATGAGTTTCAGCCCACCAATGTATGTTTCTATGGTGCCTTGGACATGGATGCAAATGTTTGTTGCATGTGCCATGCCTGATCCTGCATGTGTGTTGCCTGCACTGACCCATGTGTTGTGGAGGAACATGATGGAAGTGATGTTTCACAGTGCCACTCATGTGCTATTGCTTTGTGTCTACGGGACTATTGTACAGTACCCTGATGCTTGTGTTCAATGTCTCCCTTTACACAGCGAAGAGTGAAGAAGAGGGCGGAGACGGTGCTGTGGAGGAAAGCGGCAGGGATGCCTCCACCGGCCGGCGACGCAAGGCCCAGTCACCCTCCGAGGAAATTCCATCATCTGGGAGCGAGGAGAATGGTGCCGCGTCCGCCACTACGGCTGCAGCAGAAGGGGCGGGTGAGCCCCCACAGGGACTTGCGATTGCAGAAGATGGTGCGGAGCCATCCAGGTTGGTGGTGTGTATGGAGGAGGGGGCCTCTTCAGAGCCGCACATGGGGCCTGGTGAGGGTGGTACCACTGGTGCAAGTTGTGCAGTCCAGGGGCAGGGGTAGGAGGCAGCACAGGTCGCCACGGAGGGGCCTGTACATGTCACTGTCCCTGACACTCTGACTGCATCACCATGCACCAGGAGGGATGCCCCGTCCCAGGCCCGTCCGCAGATAGGGGGGAGGTCCACGTCAACTAGCACTCCTCTACCTGCGGAGGTGGACACCCGTGACAGGATTGAGTCCGTCCTGATTGGTGTCGCATTGCGTACACATGACATTCATGATGACGTGCGTGCTTCCTGGGGGGGCCACGCACGTCATCACAAAGACATGTGTGCCAACGTGGCCCAGTTGGGAGGGATCATGGTCGGGGGTTTCCTCCATGTGTCGGCCAGTCTTGCGGCCCTCTCCTCCTCTGTGCACACTATACGCCAGTCAATCTCTGCGCTGTCTTCTGGCCCCGATGCCACCAGGGCCCCCTGTGGACCTGCCCCAACCAACGCAGCCAGCCTGGTGGAGATCCCATCCCTGCCACAGTGGGGAGTCGGAGCTCGAGCACAGGTAGTCACCCCAGCAACTGGACCCCTGGCAACGGATGATGTGCAGGCACATACAAGCAGGGCACCTGCACGATTGCCCCTAGTGTTGGCTTCTACCCGGAGGCAATCGTGGTGGCGGCAGCAGAAAGGCGGCGGCAGGCTCGGCGTAGGAGGCATGTGGCCTCGGGGCCCTCTACATCATCGGGGCAGGCATCGGCTGGCGGGCAAGAGGACACTGGATTGGGAGTGTCTTCTGTGTGGCAGCGGTTGAGCCAGCGAAAGGCGCAGAGCGGCGGCGGGTGGAGAGGGCACGGCTCACAATGGTCAGGGCGGAGAACTCCATGCACAGGGCTTTGAGGCGGGCTGAGTGCCTCTAGGCACCTCGCAGGAAATTGGAGGAGGCCATGGCTGCATTCCTGCGAGACATCGAGGGCAGGGAAGAGGCCCGCTTCCGGAACATCGACGTGAAGTTCGATGATGCCCTGGCACGGGACATGAAAAAGTGAGCCGTCGGACTAGCCTGCCACCTTTGTATATAGTTATTTATGTTTAGGTTTCATTTGGTTTTTATTATTATTTGGAGTTCACAGACTTTGCTCCACTTTTTATATATAGTTGTATTTTCGATAGGGTTTTAGGTAGGTTTCCTTTTGTTTTGGGATCATGGACCCTTCTGACTTTCAATGTAAATAGTACCAGACATGTACATACTTTCATTATTACATCATCCCATGAATCAATGGTTTTTTGTGCTTTTGATTTTTTCTATGGACTTTTGCGATGGACCACTTTTCATTTTTCATGTTGTGGATTTTTCTTTTTCATTGGATTTCACTTTATTTTTGTTATTGCATTCATCGTTTCTTCATTTGCATGTGTGATTTTCATTCTGTCATTTTGTTTACTTTTTGATACATTTCTTATTTCTTCATTATTGGTGTGATCCACTCTCATTGGTTTTGTGCATGTCTCTATGAGCATTGCCTCAGTCATGTGTTGCCACTGTGTGGCTCTGTTGGACATATATTCATGGCTATGCTGGTTGTTTTCAGACTCTCCTGGCATGGGTAATTTAGTAGGGAGTGGGTGCAGTGGATGGTTGCGTGCTTGTACTGGGGGGTGAGGGGGATTTGGGTTGGCATTAGGGCCATGTGTCTGTTTTGTTATGATGTGGTGTTTGGTGGGACATGTGTCGGGGCCTGCTGGCAGGTTGCCGTCAATGGGGGTGGGGTGGGGGGACATGTGTCGGGGCATGCTGGCAGGTGCCCGTCAATGGGGGGGACATGAGTCGGGGCCTGCTGGCAGGTGCCCGTCAATGGGAGGGCATGAGTCGGGGCCTGCTGGCAGGTGCCCGTCAATGGGTGGGCATGGGGGGGTGTCGGGACTCCCAAGTGCATGGTGCCATGTGGCCTGCCTGTGGGGCATGGAGAGGGTGGATGGGCTGCCTGCGGGGCATGGTCAGGGTGGATGGGCTGCCTGCGGGGCATGGTCAGGGTGGATGGGCTGCCTGCGGGGCATGGGGAGGGTGGATGGGCTGCCTGCGGGGCATTGTCAGAGTGGATGGGCTGCCTGCGGGGCATGGTCAGAGTAGATGGGCTGCCTGCAGGGCATGGGGAGGGTGGATGGCCTGCCTGCGGGGCATGGTCAGGGTGAATGGGCTGCCTGCGGGGCATGGTCAGGGTGGATGGGCTGCCGTGGGGCATGGGGAGGGGTGTAGGGTGGACCCCTGTGGCGTGGTCTGGCTACAGGGGGTGAATGTGGCTTCTCACCACACTGCTGCGTGAATCCGGGGGTACGGGAGTGAGAATTACAAGCGATTGGGCTGGCGCAAGCGGGGTATGCGTATTTCATGGGTGTGTGGGGAGTTTTACATGCCATTTCGCTGGTGCGAGCGGGATACGCGTATTCTGAGGGGTGCGCGGTGTTAGGGAGAATTCTCATTTCATGTCTAATTTCCCTCACCTAGTGAGTCCCTCAGCAGCTTTGCTGGATCTCTGGAGTTATTTCTTTCCACTTGGTAAGAGTGTGAGCTTTTCCCCCACTCTTACCCATGTTTTACTTTGTGTCTTTTACTTGTTTTTTTATGATTGTGGGCTCTGGAGTGCACCACTTCAGTGGCCCCCTTCTTTTGAGTGTTACACAGCACCTTCAGTGCAGTGACAAAGGGTTGTCGTGCAGACTTCCCCCCGACTCCATTTCTGAGGCCGACTACTGTCCCCCAGAAAAGGGTAAAGTTGCCATTAACTTTACTTAGTCATGTAACCACAGATCCAGTACACCCCATCTTACATGGAGTACTGTAAAGGGTTAATCCTTAGCCTTTTTATCTGTACCTCCTAGAGCATTGTTTCGCACTTTTAACATTTAGAATTGGCTGGTGGCAGTGGTATCTACCCTAAACTTTTCTACCGCGGTTAGCTTATATAAATGTGGTAGTATTGTAAGCTATAGTATCAGCCTGGAACTTAAACCCTCTTGACTAAATACTTTTTCTATTGGCTCTGGTGCGGTTTATTCACCATTTCTTTTTGTTAAACTCCTTCTTGTGTTTTACTTTGTGCGGCAAACCAGGTTTGCCTTCTTTGTTTGCTGTCTTTTGGCGGGCTTCTGCCAAGAAGCCCTCCTCTAGGCGCCTGGGTGTCTAGGTGGGCTGAATGTGAGGGATGGGTGTAGTCACCCCCTGCACAGAGTATCCTAGGAAACCCAAGTCGCACTTTTCCATGATTGGCTGAGGTGGTTGTCCGGGCTGGACAACCCCCCTGCTGCGTGATTGACAGCCAGGCTGTGCGAATGGGGGATTTTCGCATAAAAGGCATGTCTCTTGGGCTGGAAGTCAGAGAGTCGCCACTGGAACTACAAGGAACCAAAGAGAAGCGGAGAAGAAGTCAGCTGCTGCAACTTTCCCGTCCTGGTGAAGCCCTGCTGCAGTCCTGAGCTATCTACCCTTTAACTACTAAGAGAAGATCCAGTCTGGAGTCTTCTTCCCGTGATCAACAATGGGGGTCTGTTCTGACGTATAACGTTTTCTGGGGACTACTATTGGACTAAAGTAGGCCTAGGTTATTTCTATTATGTCAAGAGAGGTACAAAAAGACTTTAAATGTGAAAATGCACAGGAAGGAATTTCAGACACAAATAGATATCGATCTGTCAGCTTTTTAAATTTATTTTGCTGCTGGATGCATTTATTAATCATGCATCAGTAATTTTTACTGCAAGAGGTTAAGACTAAGAATTAACCCCTTTGCAAACTCTGTATTTGTGATTGAACCTCTTGCAGTTTCTAATTGTTTTTTTCAACAAATACCTTTCTCTCAAAAAAATTACTGATGCATGATTAATAAATGCATCCAGCAGCAAAATAAATTTAAAAGCTGACAGATCGATATTTATTTGTGTCTGAAATTCCTTCCTGTGCATTTTCACATTTAAAGTGTTTTTGTACCTCTCTTGACATAATAGAAATAACCTAGGCCTACTTTAGTCCAATAGTAGTCCCCAGAAAATGTTATACGTCAGAACAGACCCCCATTGTTGACCAAGCATTACTAGCCCATTGTTCTGCCGTAGTCGGGCTATCTCTCCAGTTACCAGTCTTCTTCCCGTGAGCCTGGTGGGGATAACCAGCTCATCTTCTACAGCCAGAAGATTTCCTTTGTGGTCGAAATCGCTGCACACTGCTGTAGTGGTCCGTATAGCCTGAAGAGCCTCTCCTGTTTTTAAGGAGCGCACCTTTTATTCGTCATTGCTGCTGCCGGCCTCATCCCTGTGTGGTGCAGACCCCCTCATCATCCTCCTTCTTGCTGAAGCTCCAGGAACCGTGGGTCTGCTGGAAACTACCAGGAACAACTGCCGTGGCACCAGCTTCTTCATTTTGAACAAGGTACTGTGTCCTGCTTGAGGAATTCGGGTGAATCCCTATTTCTTGTTCTACAAGGCTTGTCCTATCTTCCCTCCTTCTTATAACTTTTGCTTCTGAACATTGACAATGGGCCTCATTACAAATCAGGCGGTCCGGAAATAACGGTGGCGGTAAACCCGCCGCCACCGTTGTTTCCCGACCGCCTGATCCCGACTCCTGCAGGTGGGAGGTGATGTTCCCGCCAGGTCTGACCTGGCGGGTTTAACAGCGCCCGCCTGCAGGCAGACGAGGAAACACCGGCAGCATTACGAGATGCTGCCGGTGTTTCCATGATCCCCATTCCCATTGAGTCCCATAGGACTCAATGGGAATGGGGATTAACACCATTCCGCCTCTGTGATTCCCAGGAAACCCCCAGGAAACCGGGGTTGTAATGCCCCGGTAATTCCGGGAATCACGGAGGCGGAATGGTAATACGAGTCTGGCGGTAACCAGGCGGTTTTACCGCCTCGGTTACCGCTGGACTCATAATGTGGCCCAATATCTAAGTATTCATGGCTTCGTTGAATCGTGAAGTGTCTGACTGAGTGATCCTCGACAACAGGACCCTGTTCCGCTTGACACTGGCTTCGGCCTCTTGACTGTTGAATTTCTCTCTATGAGTGTTCTTCGATTCTGTTTGCCTGACAAAAGTATTGCCTATGATTTTTGCCCCAACTCCCTCTGGGTATCTCAAGTGCTAAGTGTGTTTTTGCCCCGGTAGCAATTCTTGCCGCGGATACGCATTTATTTAGTAGACCGAACTGTCAAAAAGTGATCGCAATTGTATTCCCGGTAACGTTAATTGTTTCATAACACCGGTCCATTCAAACACAGGGTACTTACCTTGATTCATACCGTACAAAGTGAATTGGTTAGTGTTAGTGTATTTTACGTGTGATTTTGAATTTAATAGAAGTGTTGTGTTTATAACAAATGGTTTAAAAATAACTGTACTTATATTTTCTACCTGAAACCTTGAGTCAGTGTTTGCTTGAGTCACAGTAATTGTGGTCCCTTTGTGTAATCTCTACTACTGCTCATATACTCTTGAGATAGGCCTGGCTGCTCCGCTACTGCTACCACTTTAACATAGTAGTACGGGCTTGTACCAAAGGTAAAACTTGTATTGCCACCTGTAGTCTTAATTGTGTGTAGTGGTCCCTAAGGGCACTGCACAGGATTCTGCCTAACACACAGGACGTTTTACACATGATTTCGCTGGTGGGAGCGGGGTAGGCGTATTCCGAGGGGTGCGCAGGGAGTTTTACACACAATTTCGCTGGCGCGAGCGGGATATGCGTATTCCGAGGGGTGCGCGGGGAGTTTTACACATGATTTCGCTGGCGCGAGCGGGGTACGCGTATTCTGAGGGGTGCGCAGGGAGTTTTCCACATGAGTTCTCTCGCTCGTAAGGGCTTTGTGGCATTTTTAGCACGTTTTCGTGGTTGGGGGGCTGTGTGCTGGTCCACTGGCCTTTGCGCCATGTTGGGGATTTGTGCGATTATTTGGCGCACACGCGGGGTTGGGGCGTAACTGGTGCTGCTGCAGGGTCGCTGCGCCACTCTGCGCCACGGCTGGTTATGGATGTAAGTATGATATGATATGATATGGCATTTGTAACGCGCCTATACACAAGTGTTTCAAGGCGCGACAAGGCGGTGGGGGGGACAAGGGGAGACAGACAACAATCCTACTAGGCCAGGTGTCATTCAGATCGCGCAAGTGCAAGGGTAGGGGGACTGGGAAAAGTGCAAGGGGAAGGGGAGAGGGGAAAGTGCAGTACATGGTTAGTAGAATACAAGATAAATAATAGGGCCAGCTGGTGGCAAGTGCAAGGTAAGTGCCGGGAGAAGGGGCTGTAGGATACAGAGACAGTCCCGTAGTGCAGGTAGGCAGTGCAGGGAAGAGTGGCTGGGCCAAGGACCGAGATCGGTGAGTGGCCCAGTTGCAGATTCAGTGCAGGTTCAGTGATTTTAGCAGGGGAGAGAGGGAGAGAAAGCGGAGGCAAAGATGAGGTTTTGAGGTGCTTCCGGAACTGGAGTTGGTTCTCCTCAAGTTTCAGGGAGGCAGGAAGGCTGTTCCAGAGGGAGGCCCCTGCTGTGGAGAGAGATCTACCCCCAGCTCGTTGCTTGGAGAAGCGGCTGACCCTGAGGTAGTTGGAGGTGGATGAGCGAAGAGCTCGAGAAGGAAGATATTTAGGAAGTGAGAGTTGAAGGTATTTTGGCCCAAGGCCCCAGAAGGCCTTGTGGACAATGCAGAGGGTTTTGAACTTAATCCTCGCAGCCACTGGGAGCCAGTGTAGTGATTTCAGTCCTGGAGAGATACGGTCCTTGGGCTTGAGGCCAAGGACAAGTCTCGCAGTCCTGTTCTAGATGAGTTGCAAAGGGCGGAGAGTAGAGGCAGGAAGATTTAGATAGAGGCTGTTACAGTAGTCCAGCTTCGAGAGAACCAGGGCTCTGGAGACAGTGAGTTTCTGGGGGAAGGAGAGGAAAGGAAGGATACCTCTGAGGAGGTGTAGCTGGTAGTGTGAATTCTTAGAGACGTCAGATATGTGAGGAGAGAAAGAGAGTGTGGAGTCGAAGATGACCCTGAGGTTTTTTGCCTTGCAGGTAGGAGCAGGAAGAGGGCCAAGGGAGGCCAGCCAGAGAGCTGCAGGGAAGGAGGGAGTGGGTGTGCCGTAAAGTAGAATCTCAGTCTTACTGGCATTAAGGCAGAGGTCGTTGGCGGCACACCATTCCTGGATAGCAGAAAGACAGTCAGAGATAAGGGAAGGGGAAGAAGAGGAGGCTGAGGGTAGCCTGAAAATGAGCTGGGTATCATCCGCGTAGCAATGAAAGTTGGGACAGAGAGCGGCGATGCGGTCAGCAAGAAGTGACAGATACTGGTTGAACAGCTAGGGGGAGAGGTTAGATCCCTGGGGGACACCACAGGTAGAGAAAAAGATGTCAGAGAGGAAGGAACCCAGTTGGACCTGGGAGGGTCGATTGGAGAGGAAGGAGGTCAGCCACGCCAGAGCTTGACCAGTGATACCCAGGTTATCACGGAGACGGTTGAGCAGGATGGTGTAGTTGACAGTGTCAAAGGCAGAAGAGAGGTCGAGCAAAATGAGAACACAAGGGGTGTTAGAGTCAAGGTTTGAGAGCAGGTCCTCACGGATATTCAGGAGAGCAGTTTCCTTGCTTCTGGCAGCTCTGAAGCCAGACTGATGGTCATGAAGACTACCAACAGATTCAGCATGGAGATTAAGCTGGGAGATGGCCAGTTTCTCCAGGAGCTTGCCCAGGAAGGGAGTGATAGAGATTGGGCGATAGTTAGCTGGGCAGGAGGGGTCGGAGGAGGGTTTCTTAAGAAGGGGGTGCACAAGGGAATGCTTGAGGGGGGATGGGAAGACTCCAGAGGCGAAGGAGTGATTGCAGAAGTCAGCCAGGGCAGGCGCCAGGGAGTCGATGTGGTCCTTGATAGTTTTGGATGAACAGGGGTGGACCTGTTTTGACAAGACTTTCATAGATCGGACTTGTCTCGAAACCTCGTCAGCAGAAAAAAGGGGAAAGGCAGAGAAGGAGGGAGGAGGGGTGGCTGCAGAAGGGCCAGAGGGAGAGCAGGGAATAGAGGAGGGGAGGTGATAGGAGGAGAGTGAGGACAGGATGTCCTGAGTTTTTGAAATGAAGTGAGAGGCCAGTGCCGTGCAGAGGGCCTGGGAGGGGACAGGAGAGGTGGAGACTGCAGCAGGGTTGGCCAGCTCCTTGCAGATTTTAAAGAGTTCGGCCGAATTGTTAGATGCCGCAGAGATGCGGGCTTGGATAAGGGCTCTCTTCTTAGTGAGAACGGAGAGCCGGTATTGCCTTTGGAGCAGGTGGCAGGCCAGTTTGTCAGAGGATGAACATGAAGCACGCCATTTCCTCTCTGCCACCCTGCACTTGCGTTTAAGGGTGACGAGATCTGAGTCTTACCAGGGGTTACATTTGGCTTTGGGCTTCAGGCGGATTCTCATGACAGGGGCAAGGATATCAAGGGTATCAGATATAGCAGAGTGGAGAGTGGAGAGTGGAGAGGGCTGTGTCAGGGTGGGAGTCAGCTGAATATGATGTGCATGTAAATGGGTTTTGGCGCACGCAGCTGGTGCACGCTCCCACTCTGTGCTGCCCGCGTGCGCTGCTTCTGTGCTAAATTCTATGAATTACCCCCTGTGTGTCTGACACTTGTTACACACAGTTGGTTGATTTAGGGTTTCTGCCCCATCTCCTCTGATTCAGAGCTTTTTGAACTTCCAGTAACTTCTTACTCTGAGATGGTAATGGTAATGGTCCCTCTCCTGTTATAAGCAAGGTATTCATTATTTAACTTTTTGGTAAACAAGCACCCTGTTTACCAAGAGTCTTATCTAGCTACCCTGAACTCTGAGATAGCTAGTTCCCTTTCTCTGGGACAGTGCGACTCTCAGCAGAGTGTTTATATAGTCGATTCGGGATAATGAGCATTCCATCGCCCTGAATGCTTTCACTAAGAGATGGAGTTGCCTGTTGTGCTATACAGGTTTTATAGTGTTCTGTGGTTGGTGGATTCCTGCTACCAAAAGGACCAGTTTGTCCAGTTCTTGCCTAGTCATTCTGATAAAGCTTGGCAGTGTCCTTCTCGCCTTCCCATAGAGGTATGCTCATTTCCAGTTTTATGAAGGGAAACCCTTTTGAGCCATCTCTGTGCTTGGGGGCATTTGTCGAGGACACTCCATTTAGCCTGGTGACACCAAGTCAACAATAACAACATTTTGCATCGGCAAAAGGGGAAATGGCCCAAAATGTCGCACTCAAAATTGCGACATCCGAAATGCATTTCTTTTTACACCCCCTTTACACCACATATATATGCGGGGGAATGGGATATTATAGAAATGTGGGGGGCTGCACGGGGTCTCGCCCCGCATATCTATGTGGTGTAAAATGGGATTCATTAAAAAAAAAGAAAAAAAAAGTCAGCATTTTTGGCCGTCACAATTATTTGTGGTCGCAGTGATCACATAGATCCAAAAAAGGCGATTGAATCAGGTTTTCAGTCAGAAATATGAGAAGAAAAAAAACCATTCTCAATCCTTCTTTGACATATTTCGATACTGACCATACACATATACAAATGGTATGGAAAGGTAAGTAATGTTAGGGACAAAATGAAAAACAGGAAACGTGGGTAAGAACGTGGGTGGGATGGGTGGTGAGGGGTGGGGCAAAGGGAGATATGGGTATGGAACCCCATTAATGAAAGTCGAAAATAAAAAATGGTCCAAAAGAAAAACACTTTAAAAAAGGCTTATTTTTAGAGTGTCACAAAGCTGGGCAAGTCAGAAATTTAGACATAGGCCCGTTTAATCAATGTTGAGTCTACAAGCCATCCTGTAGCCAATAAAGATTCCCCCTGATAATAGCGCAGGGAGCTCTTGATTCTATTAAAGACAAGGAGGCGAGCATTATGCTGGAGAGTAATAAATAAGAAGGTGAAGCATAATGGTCGTCTCCGTCTTGACATAGAATGCCATTACAAAGCATCTGCACGGAATGTGTATGAGTTATGTGGGTTCTGGGTTCAAGGTGTGGATCGTGACAGCTTTAGCAGGCTGAGGGATGAACACTAATCCTGTTCAATGTGTTTTATTTGTGATGTGGCATGAGGACCACCTAACATGGATGTATGTGACTTCTTCGAAAATATTTCACCACCTATTATGCATTACACATATACCATTTCCCCTACCATTTTGGTGAAATAAATTTGGTAAAATCTCATATTCGAAGAAATCTATGGTAACGACGTAACACATCTTGGTCGGGTGGTAATGTCATATTTTCCTGTTGCACTAACCCACAAAAAGCACACATTAGCAATGGGGACATGCACTAGTGATTCAAAGGACAATCCGCACTTTTGACTGACTCCTCACTCCATAAAGGGCTAGACAGAGGTAACTAAAAGAATATATGAACAGGATATCAGGAAGAAATTGCCTCTGTAATGCCATTCTGGACTTGCTCAAGTTTGGAGGCACACATTCCATTTCATTTGAAAAGAAGAAATCACCTCAAAGCTATTTTCAAATGCTTACAGCTGTGCTTAGTTACCGGGGTCCTTCATTATCTTGTATGAATTATTAATCAGCACCACTCTACTGATGCAAATGCTGGGGTTACCCCTTGCAAGAGGCACAACAGAGATCTTGTCTAACACAAAATAAGTAATATAAAAATAATGTTTAGTTTATGTGTATTTTTCTTTTTTTAAAATGTGAAGAATAACTAACAGGCCCCACAAATGTGATTTTAAACAGAACTTGTACATGCATTTTTTAATCCATGTCACCTGGAATGTTATTTAATGTTACTAAAACACATGCATTTACTAAAGACAATCTATTGTGCATGGCTGTGTCATCCTTATAATGTACATGTCACAGAAAATGTCGTTAAACAAACTTTTTAAATCAGTGTTCGGTTTGCACAGCCATATTACACAAATGATCTCAAACTGTTTTTAAATGTGTGTGAAAGTAATAATGTAATACCCCATTAACCCATGTCACATAAATGACACAAAATTGTATTTCGAAATGCACTAGGCATTATGCATATTGAATTAAATTACATTAGCAACCCATAGTGAAGTACAATTACACTATAGCCCTGCTTTCCATTTTGAATGTCATATGGAACATTTTCAAATGCAGTTGACACCCGGCCTGTATTCTTTAAAGCTCAGTTTTTAAGACAGAGAGGTTAAACGTTCAGTTCTTTGGTATAGTAAATACCCATCATTAATCAGTAACTAATCTGTTAAGGCCAGCTGGTCACACAGATGTGGGTATTCAGAGCACATGATAAGCTCTAAAACAATATAAACAATAGATTTTGTTATGAAAGGGATAACCCCTCTAGATTAGAACCTAGGGATAGGCAAGTACTATATTTCACAAGGTGTCCTAATAGTTAGATTCTTTAGGCACACAGTGTGCATTGATTTCCTGATAAGAGTTCACAATAAATGTCTGTTAAATTCCCAACTAAACAAGAAAAGCATAATTATTTTAACTTTTATAAAAACAGGTTTGATAGGGGTTTCATTATTTGCCCACCTCTTCCGTTATCTTTATTCAATATTATTTTATTATTTCTCAAGTGTGAGAGTCATGATTTTCACTCAACATTTTTCTACACATAGTGACAAAAAACAAACACATTCAAGGAGGCGACAAAAATGTATTTTGCTCCTATGAATCATCATATACTTAATAAATCAAAAAACAGTACAAAGACATGATCTGCATTTACAGAGTACACAAGGCAAATAGTCAAACATAAACAAGGCATACGGAAACGCTTTTTCAGTGTCTGCAAAGTAACATGAACAACAATACATCACACATGTGTACATTGGCAATGCTTAGGCTATAGTGTGGTCCATGTATCTATGTTCTAGACTGTATCAATTATTTGTACTAATTTGTATGGATTTGTATTCCTAGATTGTATTTTCTAGGAGGATGTCACTGGTTATTAGTACATGTTGAGGACAGGATGCATAGCTGTATTGGTTTCCTTTCACTGGGATGTTTTGGCGAAGTGTGACCTTCTTCTGGACTATCAGACTGTGGGACCCCTACAATGGGAACACCAAACAACGTAATTGCTAACTGCTAGGTTGCTGCAATAACATCGACAAAGTGCATGTACATAGAGGCACCATCAAGAAGAAGACAAAGAAGCTGGCTAGAGATATTCAAGATTTTAAAATGGAAGTTATATATCCATATCTGACACCAGAATATCAGGACAATAAGGAGAAGGAAAGGACAAAAACCTCACAAAGTAAATTTAAACAGAAGAGCAAATGGGTAACTTTCTCGGATACGTCCAGTTTGGATTCGGCATCGGAAGATCAATCGGACTACAATTATCCATATGGACCCGGGAGATACCAGCAAAGGCCTTTTATAGGGCATGGGTACCCCAGAGGCCACCCCTGGAGTATAGATACCCAATATGGAGACCATTCAGACCTTGCAGATGGAATCAATGGAGGTAGATGGGAACCTGACTTTCCCTCTATTCAATCTATCTGGAAAAACATTCTCACCAGATGAGATATCAGTTCTTGAAAAAGGCCTATTATTTGTACCAACTAACCCCACCAACTGGTTCACCTTGGAATGGGAAATAAAACAATTATTCTGAAAAATAAGACCCAAATCCCACTGGAACAGGAAATCTACCTTCAACCGTAATGATAATCAGGTCCAACGAGAAATCATCTCTTTTGAAAAATGTGTCCTTAAAGAAAAGGCCACCCTTCAGTCCAAGAAACAACAAACCGGGTACAACCTAGCTACAATGGAGAGAGCAGCCCTTAAAACATTGAGCAGTTACACAGAAATCATGATCAAATAAGCAGATAAGGGTGGGGGTATTGTGATTCAATTGTTGCAACAATACCAGCAACGATACCAGCAAATGGTGGGTGGCCTCATCTATGATGAAAATAATTACAAGAAGCTCAAAAAGGACACCTCGGCAGAAATAGCCAAACAAATTGAAGAGACAAAACCATATGCCTATGAAAACAGGTGGATAAATAAAAAAGAACATGACCTTTTAAATATGCATTTCCCAAAATTCATAAGGATCCCACCAACCCCCCATGAAGACCCATAGTGTCAGGGTGTGGGACTATCTTGGAACCGCTATGTAAATTCATTGATGTATTTCTCGAACCTCTTAGCCAGGAAACCACCTCATATTTAAAAGACACAATGAATAGTATCAGCTATTATGAGGGCGCCCCTTTTCATGCCACAAAATAACTATTAGTAACCATGGACATAAACACACTTTACACGAGTATCCCTCAGGAAGCTGCACTGGAGTGTATTTGGGGACACTTTACCCACAATATGGAACAAACACGGGTTCCAATTAATTTTATCATGTAACTCCTTACAATAGCTCTCTCCAAGAACTTCCTTTTGGAGGATGGGCCGCTCTTTCTCCAAGCATGTGGCACAGCGATGAGGAGCGCATTTGCCTCCAGTTTAGCTGTATTGTACAGGGAACTATATGAAGAGATGAATGTGTTCATCAAAGACAACCCTTACAGCGAGAAGATCAAGAAGTGGAAATGATACATCAATGATATCATTTTCATATGGGAAGGTGACCTGAAAAGCCTACAAGAATTCCATACCTGGCTGAACAATAGGACTACACACATACAGTTTACCAAGTGCAGCAGCTCCACCTCGATTCTTGTCTACCTAATTCAGTGCCTGTGTGGGCTGCGATATGTGAGACAGACAGCACGCCCAGTCCACAAGAGGAATGGCGAACACTGATCGAAGATCAGATGCAGAATACACAATGCCGCCCTGGTATCTCACTACGTAGAATTCCAGCATGGTCCAGATGACATCAGGTGGTGGGTAGTGGATGTAGTCAACAGTAGCACCAATGCACAAGGAAGCATGGTGGCTATACAAATTTCAAAGCTATACCAATGGCCTCAATGAAATGATACCAACTTTTACATGAACTATGTTACATGTGCAAGGGGAATACATTGACTACTCTCATGGGTAAGGTACATCAGAGTACACCCCACCCTTCATCATGAGGGACACACAAGGACAGCATCCCTATATGCCCCTCTATAAACAAGCTACCACTGGGTCAGGACACATTTACCTGACATGTATCCTTCTATATTGATCTATTACTTTAGATGACCGTATATGTGATGATGTCCGGGACCTGCCCTTTTTCCGTACCTGGAACCCCACCAACTTTATCATCCCCTTCTGACCCCCCTGTGATATGGCACCACTATTTGTACTGGCGCCCACTAATATAGGATCCAGGTCCTTTATTATTATCAATACCTTCCCATGGGTCCCATAGGGCCACACTAGCGTGCCACGCACATCTTTTCCAGGAGATTTGGTGATTCTCCAACCTTGCCCTCATTCAATACCATACTCTAAGATGGCTGCAAGCCGCATACACTAGCCGTCACCGCAGCAATGCCTTCCCGACCCGATGCAAAAGTCCCTCAGTAACCGGCCACACCAGACCGTGACTACGAGCTCTGCCAGATTCAACCTGCCCAACATTAGATTTGGTAATATCCTATACCCGTGTATCAGCTTGCCAGCCCACACAAACAGACTTGCTCCATGTTATGCTTCAGTTGACAAGTTCTTATTGAACCTCGCACTGGCATGTTTCAGTTGCACGGCCACAGCCCAGCAACTCACAACCCATTCCTCCTCACGAACCTTGTGCAGGTAGCATTGCCTTCTTTACTTTAATGGGCCCTGTAACGTACAGTTTTTTGTCCAGTGTCCATTACATTTGGCTGATCAGCATTCCCCCTGCAGAGCCCGATGTAATTGCATCACTCTCGAAATAACCATATGAAGAGGAGGAACCGATGCAGGACATTTTACCTCTGACATGACAGGTTTTGAACACATTAATTATCCTCTCGGTTTTTAAGTTTATTATATAATTACCTGAGAATATCCTTCTTACTTGCAAGAGGTAAACATATATATGCAATTTTTGTATCTCCTTCTGCAGATTTCTATTGTTCCAGGAAGTTGACTCCGGCTGGAGTAACATCACCCACTTTGTACACCCCTGACAAGCTAGTCTAATATGGTTCTCTAGTCCTCCAGATCAGTTGCACTAGGACTCTGCTCTAAGCCAATTCCCTCTGTTCACAAGCCTCTATGTACAAACACTTTCTCTATGTTACAGCACCAACCAAGCAATTAGCAATTACACTGTTTGGTGTTCCCACTGTAGGGGTCCCATAGTCTGATGGTCCAGAAGAAGGCATGTCAAATCACACTATGCTGAAATGTCCCAGGGGAAGGACAGCAATACTGCTATGCATCCTGTCCTCGACTTGTACTAATAACCTGTGATGTCGACCTACTATTCCCCCTAGAAAATACAATCTATAAATACAAATCCATACAAACTAGTACAAATAATTGATACAGTCTAGAATATGGATACATGGACGACACTATAGCCTAAGAGTTGCCAATGTACGCATATGTGATGTAGTGCTGCTCATGTTACTTTGCAGACACTGAAAAAAGTGTTTCTGTATGCCTTTTATATGTTTGACTAGTTGCGTTATGTACTCTGAAAATGCAGGTCACATCTTTGTACTCACTGTTTTTTGATTTATTAACTATATGATGATTCATAGGTGCAAAAGATTTTTTTTCCGTCTCCTTGAATGTCACTATGTGTAGAAAAATGTGAGTGAAAATCATCGCTCTGCCAATTGAGAAGAAAATGAAGAAATATTAAATAAAGATAATGGAAGAGGTGGGCAAATGATGAAACCCCTTCACACCTGCTTTTACAAAAGTTAAAATGATTAAACTTTTCTTGTTGTTGAGTTGAGAATTTAACAGACATTTAGTGTGAACTCTTATCAGGAAATCAATGAACACTGGCATGAAGATAAATAATCTAACTATTAGGACACTCTTTGTAAGATGATATAAAAAAATAGAGCCTTTGTACTCCCAAATTCTATTTTTAAGGTGCCCAAACAGTTTCTGATTGAAGCCAGGTCATAAGGTTATGAATCTACTTCTTATTCAGACAATGCATCAAAAGACCAGGTTTCCAAGCAGACTGCAGCATGTTAACCTTTGGGCAGAGTCATAAATTACCATTCCTGCATGTGTGATAAATAGCCTGGGTGTTTGAGGGGCCTAAGCCAATGTTTGAAGTAATTATTAACTTTGATGGAAACATGCAATGCAAATAAATGGAAAAAGAGTTACAATTAATGGATTCATTTGACTGCACCACAATACAATAACATTATTGGCAATAAATTGGGAATGCTTTGCTTGATTTTAATTTAGCACAGCGGGCACTATTCTAGAAATGCAAACCCACTATTTGAATTTATGAATTATTAATACATTTGCATGTTTTAATGCTTTTCTCATATAAAAAAAGTCCTTGGAGTGTGAAAGATATATGCAGATGCAGGATTTTTATTCAATTTTAAATTTATGGACTTCGATGATGGTACAAATCCGTAATGAAAATTAAGGAAGAAAAATGCATTGCAATCTAAATCTGAGCAGAACTTAAATATGGGAGGAGGAAAACCTCCCATTGACACATGGTAAAATATATTAGACCAATCAAAAGAAAGGGAATTATTATGGTGATTGTTAGTATCTGAAGAGAACCAATTATATGTTCTGTCCATTGTGAAAATGCTGCATCAAATGGTGTAGTTTATCAGTTATTTAAGGCCAAACACAGAGAAAATGGAGCAAATTCTTGTGAAATCTGAACACGAAGGGAGCTTGTCCGACAGAAGTGTGGATGGGAATCCCCCTTTAGAAGAACTATTCCAGAGGGAGCCTTGTGCAGAAGTCTTTCCCAAGACATACCTGCCTGGAGCTGTACATGATCCTACCTGTGCCATGCATTTAAAAGACACACCAAATGTGAGTGCAATAAACCACAAGGCATTTAGATATGCCCCATAAATTAGCTAAAACCACTGAAAGCAATTGAAATTATTTTAGGGGAATCCTTCACCAGTTAGGTCACTGAATGAGGATGGACATGTAATGGAAACTTTGTGGTAGTATATTTAAAATAATGTTCCACAGAAAGTAATATTGCACAGGGCACCAAACAGACTCTGACAGCAGCTTAATAATTAGATGCCAAGTATTTACAGGGATAATTCATGCCTAGATTTGTGAGATGGTGCACAACATGTCAGGGAATTGAAGGAATTGTTAAACTTCTTGACCTGTAGCGACCATACTTTACATAAAACGAGTAATCATGAGGGAAGCTATACCTTTAAATTGGAATAGGAATGAGACTAGTTGGTCCACTTTATTCCCCGTAAAATAATGTCAAGTCAAATAACCAACGCCAAATTTCCAACTAGCATTGTGCAGCAAATATGGCATTCCACATTATGTGGGCTCTTCTACCAAGTATAAATGAGCAGTTGATTCCTGTTCTATCCCAAAGTTATATCCCAACCTACTAATGTGGTCCAACCAGACCGAAAACAAGTGTCTGGGGTTGCTGTTGGTACTCTTGTTCAGAGGAGAATTGCCTAGCATTTCGGTGCTGGACTGCCCCAGGGCAGGACACAGACTGATATGTTTTGGATATTTCTCCTCTGTGAAAGATAGTGAGCTAAAGACTCTGGGTAAGGCTCTCCTAACCAGGACTAATGTCTGGCAGAGGGACTCCCAGGACCCCCCTTGTTATTTGCATATTTAAAGTAACTTTAGGTCTCACCCTAAGTGATTAGGGGAATCCAGACATGGACCCCTTGCTCACTATTCTTAGAGAGGCAGAGCTCCACCCTACTGAAGAGGTCCAACCAGACCGAAACACAGGTCTGGGGTTACTATTGGTACTCTTGTTCAGAGGAGAATTGCCTAGCACTTTGGTGCTGGACTGCCCCAGGGCAGGACAAACACTGATATGTTTTGGATATTTCTCCTATGTGAAAGATAGTGAGCTAAAGACTCTGGGTAAGGCTCTCCTAACCAGGACTAATGCCTGGCAGAGGGACTCCCGCTTCCCCCTGTTATTTGCATATTTTAAGTAACTTTGGGTCTCACCCTAAGTGACTAGGGGAATTCAGACGTGGACCCCTTGTTTACTATTCTTAGAGAGGCACAGCTCCACCCAACTGATGAGGTCCAACCAGACCGAAACACTGTCAGGGTTGCTGTTGGTATTCTTGTTCGGAGAATTTCCTAGCATTTCGGTGCTGGACTGCTCCATGGCAGGACAAAGACTGATATGTTTTGAATATTTCTCCTCTGTGAAAGATAGTGAGCTAAAGAATCTGGGTAAGGCTCTTGTAGCCAGGACTAATGTCTGGCGGAGGGACTGCCAGGACCCCCCCCTTGTTATTTGCAGTTCCATAAAAGATACATGTTTTTTGTGTGTCAAACCGAAAGATAATATGGAAATACATCCAAGAGTTTAAAAAAAATAGTTTTTTGGTGTGATTCAGTTGGATTTGTGTGCTGAATCAGTGACTTATTAGAGCTTGGCTGGTCTAGTTGGTTTCTCATAAATGCTACCACCTGTTCAAAGGACAGACAATGGTTCCTTCCAAGTACTAATTCTAGACATGTTACACACGTATTTAACAGGTCAGAGTAATGCCCTGCGGAAGATGCTAAGGTGTGGGGCACGCATCATAACAGCTCGGCTGGTGTTCACTAGGCCAACACAGGAGTTTAAAACACCCAATGAGCACAAGGACCTGTTCCACGGCACAGGCAGGTGAAGTTTGAACTGTTTCTGTGTTTTTGCTAGCAGCAGCTCAGAGCTCTCCTATGCCGGTCCCTATGATGTGTCTACCTGCCTTCCCCTCACAGCCAGTGTCGATGGGCTAGGGGGAGAGATGGTGGGGTGAACAGATTTGTGTTGGTGTGCGTCATGGATTGGCTTTCCAGGAAGTTCCAGTGCTACTGCTGCACTGAATGTTCGCGGAGTGGAAGTCAGAGATCAGATGCACTTAATCAAATATCAAGCGGACGGTCTAAGTGCAGGTGCATATATAAACCCCAGGAAAACACCATCCTTTTCCCCAAAACAACTCTATCTTGCCCACTCTCTTCTGTCCCAGGTGCCGACACTAAGGTGCTAAAATAAATGAGTACCCTTCACGGTGCAAATGATCTATATGTCCAAATGAGGCTGGGTTTTTGGTGTAAATCTCCACTTCCACAGTCACATTCACATGCTTAAAACACATTCACACAGAGATGGGTCACGTTGTGTCTGACCCTCACTGCTCCTTTGCTGTAAGGTGCAGCTCTCTACGAGTCTCCTTGCATCACAGTGCTGCCCCTCGTAATGCAATGAAAGAAAAGCAATACTTCGAACTCTCCTTAGTTCCCCTTTGGTAGCGGCGGCCAAACAACCAGACGTGGCTTTACAAGGGGTAGTGCGGTTGCGGAGTTAAACAATGTATGTTTATATTTGAGAGTTTGTTTTACTTTCAGAGCCCGATTCCTCTGGAAACATCACCCCCTCCAAACCTACTGTCACCCTCTCTTTGATTAACCAATCTATGCTCGCGTTGCACATGGGGAGTGCAGCATCACTGTTCTCTCCTCAGGCCCCACAAGACATGTCTCCATTCCTTAGTTCAAGCTCTAGGAAACGTAGTCCAGATTCTGAGGGTTGTCTTCACAGCATTTCAACAGAAAACCACGACTTTTAAGTACAAGATGTGCTTCATTTTTTTGGTGGCTATGTTCTCTTGGTTGTCTATAGTTAAATATGCACTTCAGTAGCCTAAGAACTTGTGTCCCAATATTAAGAATCTATCTTTATATTCCATTCTGCACACTTCTGCATTTTGGTCACCCGTGACCCTGTTTCCCCTTACTTTAAATCTGCATTTTCGTCATGTAAGGCCTGGGGCCTTACTCTCTCTGTGCGCTTCACTGCTGCTCTGTAAACTGCACTGAGGCTCTTTGCACTTCACAGTTCTCAATTGCTCGCTCCCTTCTCTCTTCTCGACATGCTTCCCTCATCATCCCCACTGTCACGATTTCTCTCTCTCTACCATTCTCACATTCCATTAGGAATCCACATTAGGACCCCACCTCTCTACACATACCTTATCTTGTCCTCTAAGCAGCTCACCTCTCCTTATTGCATTCCTGCCCCTCATCTTTCAGAAGACCCACTGACCATCCCACCTCCATCTCTGTGCTCCCCCACTGTTCCTATTGCTTGTGCACTGAGTAAATCTGCAGTAACACTTTCTTTGTCCCCTGATTACTTTGACACACACTACCCTCCCTCTGGAAGCCTTGGTTATCACATAGGCGTGGAACACTCCCCTTGAATTTGCAATCTTTGCTACCCTGAGCATTGAGTCTGCCACATTCTTTTACTCCTCCTATAAGAGGCAGCAGGGTTGGCCTCATGGTAAGCAAGGTCCACTGTCTGCTCCCATGCCACCCTCAACTCCTCCTGTGTACTTCTGTGACCACCCGCCTCATCTATTTGCCCTCCCCGGCTATCTAAACTCTTTCTCTAATCTCAGGCTTCTCCTTGACAACCTACCACCTAAAATTCCTCTAGTGCTTAGTTAGGGGTGACTTTAAGCTTCCCCAAATCTCTCAGACACTCCAACTTGGACTTGACTCTCTTCTCTCAGACTATTGCGTTACCTCCAGCCTGAACTTACCATCTCACTCCTGAGGCAACTCTCTTGATCTTGTCTCCCCCTATTATTCTCCCTCCATTCCAACCTCACTATTGACCCTTCTCCTTCAGACCCCTCTATCCTTCGCTTTAGTATTACTGACGCCTCTCACTTGCTCCCCCTCCCATTCATGCCATCTCCCAACAAAAATTCTGGCCTGACTTGAACTTGCCCCGATTCTCAGTATTGCCGACCTATGTGCACAGCAGACTGCCCAAACGATGATACCCCTTCGCCTGCTCTCATCCCTCCTCCTTCTTTAACTTGTCTCTTCCTAGTGGTGTCTTTTCAACATGATTCAAAATGGCAACTGTTCTTCTCATGATAAAAAGGCCCACAGCTAACTCAGATATCTCTGCCACATTGTGGACAATATTTCCCATCTCTCACTACTCTGAAGTCCTCGTGTGTCTCAATGTTCAACATGATGTCGACCTACCTATACTTTAATAATGTCAGGGACCTTCTTCAATCTGGGATTTATAACTGTCATTTCACTGAAATGGCCGTCAACCATGTCTCTGACTTTCTAACCTCTGCTCACTACATCAAAATATTTTGTATCATAATCATACTCAACCTCTTGGACGCATTTAATATTGTGGATGACTCGTCTCTTCTTTGGACCATTGATGGCCTTGGCATCCAGGAGTTGCTTTTTAACTGATCACCTCATAACTCACATAAGAGTTCTTCTCTTGCTCTTGGAATATGGATACCTCTGACCTAGCGCCTCTCCCTTTTGCCATCTCCGGAGTACGTTCCTTGTCACCCTACTGTTAACTGTTTTCCCATCACACCTCATTACTTAGACAACTCATCTCCTTTTTGCGTTCTGCTCCACCTCTTCATAGAGTGTACCCATATCTTCTTTTCCTTCTCTTTTTTTAATGCGAAGCTCTCTATCCACATTTCCGATTGTGTATCTGCTGTCGGTCACTGGGTGGCACGTCACTCTCTTATGCTGAACTCCTCCAAGGCCAAAGTAATTTCCCTTTCTACCCCCAATGACCCCACTCATCTCATTCCCACCTGATGGATTTGCAATGTTGGGGCCCTTTTTGACAACATTCTTAACCTTTGTGGCTTTATTACCTCTACATCAACTGCTACAAGGATCAACCTACATAACGTAAGCAGAATCTGGCCTCCTGCTTACCTACAATGATACTAAAACCCTAATTCTAACTTTGGTACTTAGCTGCCTGGACTCCTGTAACAGCCTCCTTCTTGCCCCTGTCTCCACTTTTGCCAACTGCTCAAATTAAGTACTCAACTTTCCACCTGTACCCTCTATAATCTTCCCTGTTCCTGTCCCACCCCAAGTGCCGGCTTTACATGTGTTGGCTCTCAGTGAGAATCTGCTCTCTCTTTACATTTCTACTGTTGTATTTAAATCCTGGCCTTGATTTGCCCCCTCACCTAATTGTTAGCTATCACTACACTACTCCAAGATCCCTCTGCTCTTCTTCACTCCCTAATATGTCTTTCCACCATCCACCATGTGCTGTCACTCTCTTCTGCGCCTTCTCCCTGCTTGCCCCACTACACTGGGACTCCCCCCCCCCCCACACTTTAGAAACTCTACTACTCTCTGCTCATTTACATTCTCACTTAAGCTCCACCCCCTTCATCATGAAAACGCTCCCTCTATCCACTCCCACATTACTTAGCCTCCCTGATATTCCTGCCCTCTATGCACTGTGCATCCTAACCTTTACACAATCTAGATCTCTTTCATGTGTTTGTCCTGTCCATGGTCTCTGTAACATTCTTCCTCCATCATCCACTGGCCAACCAACATCTTGCTCCCTTTATTGTAAGACACCTGGCTCAGGATATCCCCATTGACTGTTCATTGCTTTTGTAATTATTTCTAGTTGAAACATCTGTGTTCTCTATGCTCTATAAATACATTAAAAATAATAAAGATTGTAGCAAACAGAAATGTATTGAAAGTGAAAGTTAGTGATAATGATTAGAAAGGTTGAGCCCGGGTAAGAAAATTGATTCCAGTATTGCTTTTCTAAAGCCAGTAATCATAGACATAGAAGAATCTACCTAATGGGTACAGGCCTTTGGTGGTCTTCTAGAGGGATTAAAATGCAACACCTTTACCTTTTTCCCGAAGTAGGAAAGGGAGGAACTCACTGATGCAGACTACGGGACTTAACAGTGCAGTTAAGAAGGTCAAGTCGTTGGGAACTCACAGAAACACACCATGAAACGGAACATACGCGCAGAACCTCATCCTTCCCTGACATGTACCCCCTTTTTCCCATCTCTCCCAGGTATCTCATTTGGGTGTCACCAGGGATCAAACCTGCGCCCCCTGAGGTCTCCCATGCTTCCCCTAAAAAAACTTCTAAATGGGCGCTCCTTGGCTGTGGTCAGCGCCATGTGGCTCTTAGTTTCTGGAGTGGTTGGCTTTCTTGATCAGGCCTCTTAAAAAAAATAGGGGGTTCCACAAGTGTAAAACTTTGAGCAGTGATCGTAAATCAGAAAGAATAGGAATAACACATAATGTGTCTTTCTGGAATTCTATACAATAATTGCTAGACTCATTAAAGGTTTATTTCAGGCACACTTCGGGGGGGGGGGGGGGGGCGGTCTCAGATTTAGTCTGTTCTTAAACACCTCAAATTCACAATGCAGACAAAAACTTCCAAAAAGCATTTACAGTACAATAAGCATCCATTTTAGAAATATGTATCTTGCTGTTTGCAAGTTGCAGTTATAGCATGTTTTTCTTGCCGTTGTCTCTGTTAAGATCATCACACGACATTCCATCTCGGTGTCCTTGTCACTTGACAAAATCCTTGTGCCTAAAAGCTTGTGTACGGTGTAGAAATGTTTGACCATAGCAAATAAAGTGGAACTTGACTTCATTGTGCCACAATTAATGCTTTGTTGTAATATATCTATCTTAATTATCTCCCTGGCATACTGTTCAGCATGTTTGTTTGCATGTATCAGGTAAAGAGTGCCCAGAGTACGGGATGCTGTGTGAGTGCACTGCATTCGCTGCGCTAATATAAATTGGTACCACTACATATATCGCCACCATAAATATCGCTGTATATATGGTTGTTTGGAACGGCAATAGGCGATATTTTTGGGTGGGATAATTTTGGGGGTTTTGGGAGCAGGGGTTGCAGGGTTGTCACCCGCTCCTTTAAAAAGAAAGTAGGGGTTGCAGGGGTGTACCCCGCAGGTTCCATGGCTTAATATTGCCGCACAAATATGGCGATATTTTTGGATGGCAATATTTTTGCTGGGATATTAACACATGGAACCTATACATTCTTTAATACAGTGTTATGAACCCTCCCATTGGTATGTATTTTGCCAACCTCCGAGGCCTGAAAAGTAGGTCCATGCAGGCTTGACATGTGGCCAACTTTGCACCAGACCTGCTGATGAACTGGCCTGCTGTCAAATCTCAGTTACCAGTTTAGTGGTATCTGCTACAGGGTGTCATTTGTTTTCTGACTTTGAGAACATTCAGACGTGTAATTGCTCATTTCACTATAGCCGGTAAGATAGCTCTAACCAGTAAGATAGCTCAGTGGGTTGAGCACTCACTGCTGCTATGTGTGTGTGATCTGCAGGGTGCAAGTTTGAATCCGGCAAGGCCAACTCAGCCTTTCATCCTTCTGAGGTCGATAAATGAGTACCAACACAGGTTGGTTGATATTTTATGTATATTTGTTCTATATAAAGCGCTGAAGTGGAAGTGCTATATAATAGCACATCATTATCATTTGGTCTTGGACATTTGCTTGCATTCACAGAAATTTGGTAATATAGGCCTATACACACTCATATTAACAATATATATGGTGATCCATTCTTGTATCAAATGTATATCACGTTACAGCGATATTGTACACATATTTTTCATAGTGTACTTAGGAACAATGCTATGTGATGCCACTTCCTGTTTTGTCAAGGGGTGAAAGGTCGTGTTCCATCGCTTCCCGTGATGCCACTTCAGAGTGTGGTCAAATGACATCACTTCCTGTGATATCATCGGAGGCCAAGGGTCGTGTGATGTCACTTTCCGCTACCCCATGCATTTTGGTGAAATGACCTCCCTGCTCTCTCCATTTCCGTCTGACTGCTGTAACCGTATCTAATGTGTCCATATGTGTGTATCTTATTATTGCATCCTCTTGTTGCACATCAGTCCGGGGCTCCCCAGCTACCTCTATAAACCCCCACACATACAGACATCCTGAAACTGAGGGGTGATTGCTGTGGCCCTCTGGGGTGCCCTGTGAATAGTTTAGCTGCAATTAACCCGGGCATTTGTGTCCCTTCAACAAGAACAAATCCTTGTGGGGGGGGGGAGCAGATTTTTTTTACACAATGCGCATTACATGTTTCTTGGAAAGGGGTTATTACGGGGACATTCTAACAACATTGACACAAAATGTTCCGCTGCAGATCATAAAACCCGCATGAAATAAATCAGATGTTTTTATGCATTTATAAGTGTTTCTGACTAAAGTAGCTGCTAGCAAAATAACGTGTGCCGTGTTGCTTAAGCGCTCTGTGTTTCTGGGCAAACCGAAAAAAAGCTTTGAATGCTGCCAACCTCTGTGCACAATCCACCCCCCACCCCCCTCTCGCCTCCTCCGCCCCGCCCCCATCTAGTTCCACAACAGGAAACATTAAAAAAATGTACAACGGATACTCATGTTCTGTCCTTTCTTCGTCCTTACATGGGTTACAAAGTATCACATATGCAAATGTGGTGGTTTGTGTTCCCTTTAAGTATTTTGAATGGACCAGAATTAAGAACTTCTGATCATTTCCTTTTGCTGCGACACACAATTTCAGCCGGAAAAATGAAGGCGTTCTTCACATTTCTAACGGTGCCAGCGATAATCGCAAGTAAGTCGGAGTAAGCACTGTTTTTCTACCGTTCTGCATTGATTAATTAGATGTTTGATTATGTGTCTCGTCTTTATGTATTTGTTAGGTATTTCCTCTGGTTCCCAGCTGCTCCAGTCCGAGTCTCAGATCGTGGCCCCCGGTAGCTCAGTGACAGTGTCCTGTCAAATCCTCACCTTTACCAACTATTTGTTTGATTGGGCCAGACAGGCACCCGGAAAAGGTCTGGAGTGGATCGGAAGAATTCACCCGGATGAGAAAACGATTAATTATGCACCATCCTTCACGGGGAGAGTCGTCCTTAGCCGAGTAAACTCACAAAGCCTTGTGTACTTGCGCGTCACCAGCCTGAAGACAGAGGACTCAGCCATGTATTACTGTGCGAGAGACCACAGTGTGCAAACGAAGCCACACGGCCTGGCTAAAACCTCAGAGCTTCCTGCCACTGCACATCTCAGTGAAGCTCTGTTAAGCGACAGTTTCCAAGCTGCTCCACAAGGAGACCGTGAAACAATACTTGCAGCCACAGCTGTGTGCAGAGCTCTGCCTATGGCCTGTGGCCTGTGTGATATCTCACTGAGGTTACAGGGCAACACATCCCAAAACTGCCCTTTGCTCTCCTGAGGTGAATATATTCAACACCATGGGTAATTATGACACCTGTTATTACAATGCAACACAGTAGCATAAATGGCAGTTTTAAAACAAACTAAAATGATTACTGGCCACAGCATGTAGAATACGGGTCGCTCCTCAGACAGAGTGTGACGACTTGGATTCTGTTCTGCAGGAGTAACAGGATGAGCGGGGTGAAATGGCCCACTAAACTCTCACACATCTACAAACCAAAACCCAACACAAGAAACATACCTCCTTTGCCTTTCGTGGTAACATGGGCCGAGGGAAGGCTATACTCTTAGGGGTGTGAAGGTGAACCAGTAGTGACCCAAACAACACATTAAGACAGTCCAAAAAAAAGGCAATGTCGAATCAAGCTTCTATCAAAATGTAGATACTTTAATTAAACACACCATCTGCAATAGAACAAATCGAAAATTCAGTACAAAAACCCACCCCGAAAGAAGAACAGAGAAGCGATAGACTGAGGAAAGTAGCACTGAGCGTGGTTCCAGAGGTAGTAGGTACATTACAAGCAACGAAAAGAATATGTTGTTGAAAACAGGTGCAATCATGACCTAACCAGTCTCTAGGGCCCAAGTGGATCGAGGGGTCAGTGCAGGGTCAACAGTACCTCAATTCAGTTGTGAATGTGAGTCGAGAAAGGAGTGGGTTACAATATAAACTTTACTTCATTTTCACAAACAACAATCAGCAATGCAGAGATTACACTTTGCTTATTTTCTTTTGGAAAGAGTATGTTACCTTATTTATTAACCCTTTCTTTTATCATCATACAGGATCTGACATTCCTTTTCTTTGATTGAGGACTACAATTGCTGTTCGGGCAAACCTTTTTCTGTGCCCTTTAGTGTACTCCTCAATCCCTCTCCTGTCTACCTTGTACTAAGGTGATAGTATTTTCACCTCCAAGACTGATACTGGATGCATCTAGATCACCCCAACAGAACCTTGCTGACCCCATCAATCCAGGAACAACACAAAACGGCTCCTCTTCAGAAGAAATTATAGCATAGCTACTGTCCTGAATTGGGCATGCTAATTCAAACAACTAAGCTATTGAATACATGTCATACTCTGCCAATTGAATGCTTTGGAACTAGAATTATTGAACCTAACCTCAAGGACAGACTAACATTTTACATTGGGTAGCTATCAATCATGGTGAGTGCAGCAGCAATCATAGTTTCGGGTTCTGGTTCTAATCACTCCCGGTACTCTCATCCCAAGTTTTCATACACAGGCAAATTAACTCTTTCCCACACAGTAACTGGCTTGCTGGGGTCGATAGAGGTTCCAACTCATAAATGGCATTTGAAGATTCACGTATGTAAATATGGGAATGTTCTTGAGTTATCCTCTATTCCAGGCTTTGTAGAAACACTCTGGGCCTCATTACACGGATGGCGGTAAGGGTTTACCGGTACCGGTATTTTACCGGTACCGGTAAACCCTTACCGCCTTACTACGAGGTCACTTTGCGGGTTGGGGAATTTAACGCCTGCTTTTTGCAGGCGTTAAAAACCAACCCGCAAAGGGACCAGGGAGCTAATTACGGTACCGCAATTTGTGGTGCCGTAATTAGCACATTCCCAATATGCCCTATGGGGCAAAAATGGGAATGGGGAAGGGCAATGGGGGAAGGGGGAATTACCGTCCCACCAACCTTGGAATAGGGCGGTAATTCCCCTTTCCACCAAGGTGGTGCGGGTATTTTACCGGCATGGACCAAGGTGCTAATAGCTAATAGCACCTTGGTCCACCGCCATCCGTGTAATGAGGCCCTCTCTCTTCTATAGTCCACAGACCAGGTAACTATCACTTGATGCAAAACTCAAAGGTGACGGCTGGAAGGTTTTGAATGAATCATAACCGCAAAAAAGTGCAATAGGCAACCCTAGAGTCCAGTAACCTTTAGCCTACCATGCCATTAAAAAAGGGGAATGAGATATACAAATCAGGCTTGGTCCCGTCTCAAAAGGTCCAGTCAAACTCCTAGATCTTATCTCTTTTGCACAAGCCCACATGAAAGCTCAGAGATGTTTCAGGAAATTATTATTATTATTGTTATTATTATTGAATTTGTATGTCACTCCACATGCCCATGTACCTCAGAGTGTACAAGAATAAACAGAGTCCGGGTTCAGCAGTCATAGGTTGAGAGGGAATGTGGGGTTCAGTTAGTCTGCTGAGTTAAAGAGGCGGGTTTTAATGGCTTTCTTATAGTTGGCCAAGGTTGGAGATGTTCTCATGAGAAGTGGAAGAGCATTCCATTCCTGTGGTGCATGTATTTCAAAGCTGGCTCCACCAACTTTTGCCAGTTTAAAACATGATTGTATCAGCGTGTGATTGTCATTAGAGCATAGTGTACGCCTGGATTGTTTAGCAGTCAGACGATTGATCAAATCCTGAGGGGCAACAGTGTTCCAGTATTTGTATGATAGAGACAATGGGCCTCATTACGAGTTTGGAGGTAGCCATGGTTCTATTAGCGCCATGGCTACCTCCAAACTCGGGTCCGGGTTCCTTGAATGAGGAATTACCGGGTCATTCCAATCTTGGAGGACCCAGTAATTCCTCATTCAAAAAACCCATCCCCATTCCCATTTGAGCCTCCATAGGGCTCAATGGGAATGGGGATGGAGTTAATAACGGGCGCGTTAATAACGGGCCCATTATTAGCTCCCTGGTCCCCTTGCGGGACCCGTTGAAGTGGGAGAATGGAAGACCAGGCTCCCGTCCTTCACCTCTCGCGCTTGGCCTAGAGGGTCACGGCCCAGACACCCGCCGCGAGAAGAGTTTGTCCATTTACCAGACGACCAGGTACCCTGGTACAGGAACATACGGATGTGTCCACCTGCCTGCCCAGCAGCCCGCACTGGCCATGCCGACACCTGCGGCTCGGATCAGCTAGACTAAAAACCACACGTCGTTAGAGATGCCATGACGACCTAGACAACGGGAAGCACATCTGTACAAATATACACACTGATCAGAAGCACAAAAGGAAGACCTGATTTTAGACCTATTCTACCAATCATCTGTTAGATGCAGAGCAAACTCCTCTGACTGAAGAAGATTGTAAAGGGAAAGAGGAATTGAGGGTGTTGCTGAAAAACAAAAAGAGAATTAGGTTACAAGATGGACTGATGATTAAAGAATCTGTGACAGGTCAAATACAATGGGTAGTGCCTTTGTCATTTTGGGGATTAATGTTACATCATGCTTATGATGCCATAACTGCAGGACACATGGGGACATTTTGAAAGATTATGCTTATTGGCCACACATGTCCCAAGATGTTGAACTATACACCAAAGGGTGTCTAGTATGTGCACAATTTCAACCTGCTTTTCCTAATCATAGAGCACCATTAATGAAAAGGAATTTGACCTTCCCATGGTCTGGTCTGCAAATTGACTATGTCGGTGTCTGTTGGCATTATTTTCATATGTGATGTCAACAGTGATGTCATCAATGACATTTTTCATGTCATCTTTGATATCCTGTGCGTTAGTCTTAGCAGTGCACGCTGGTGGTGCAAGTTATGGTTGCTTAGCTGACATAAAAGAAAGGGGCTAAAGAAGTGATGGCGTCAGTCATGGCATCAATGACATGAGCGGTGGCATCTGTTATGGTCGGGGTGGTAGTGGTAGCAGTGGAGAGTGCTGATGGGAAAAATGGGTGATTAGCCTACCATAACTCCTGAATTTCAGGGGTTTTTAGATTTTACTTGTAATCATAACGGCCTTTTAACAAAGATTTTGTACAGAATGGCATAGGTTTTTAATAGGGCAACTTAACCATAACATCCCTTTAACAAAGTTTTTTTTGTAGTGAATTTTGGACGTTTTTAGTAGGGCAACGTAACCATAATGTCCCTTTTGAGAAACGTTTTTTTCAGTTATTTGCATACGTTGGCAGTACTGTAAGTGAACCATATCATAAGTTAACCAAAGTTTGTATTGAGTATTTGGAAGGATTCCAATAGTAACACATAAGCATACTGTAAAGCAACATTTCACTGCAGTGCCCTTCTTTCTACAAATTGCACATTAGCATATGCTGTAGCACAGCATGGCCACATGGTACAAAACTCATACACACTTCACAATAATATGGGTGAGTTGTTGATAGTGCGGAAGGACATTGTATATTGTTGTACGAACTTGTAACTGAAACAATTCCCGTTCACAACTCAACAGGGCAAGTTTGCACCACAATAGAAGCAGGGGTGCATACCGAGGTCTTTGAAGCAGTAAACCCCATTGCACCCTAAAAAAATGGGGGCTGTATGCCATTACCAATACAGAATTTACAGCACTAACCCATTGCACCAAAAGAATGGATTTTTTATCTGCAACCAGAACGCGTCCGACGTTCCCATTTGAATAAAGGAAAGCCTTTTCCAAGATGCCCACCATGGAAAGGGAAGGCGGCCGTTGCATAGAAAGTCTTTGCCGCTTTCCATTACAGCTGCCAGAAAGTAAAAAAGGAAAACGTGTGACCGTACTGGGCGAAGAAGATTTGTATTCGTTCTAAAATGTGTGGTTATCAGCAACACCTTTAACAGAAAGCCAGTGCTGGGTGCACATGGCAACTACAATGCTATGTTTTCTCCCAACCAGTAAATGGCAGTATGTATCTCCCCGACATTGTGGCCAGCAAGCATACCTACAGCGTACCCTTCAGAGACGAAAGGCGTACCGTTGATTTCTTATGTACATGACAACACTTGTGAAGTATGAAAACACTACCACATGTAAAACACAAAGGTGTTTGTTCGTGCGCAATGACCTTTCCGTAAATGTGTGGAAAGTACAGGGAATATGTTTGGCAAAAATGTGCGTACAGAAGACAAAGAAGTTTGCACCACAATAGAAGGAAGAGTGCATACCGAGGTCTTTGAATCAGAAAACTCCATTGTACCCTAAAAGAATGGGTGCTGAATTCCATTAGCTATACAGATTTTACGCCACTAACCCATTGCACCAAAAGAAAGGATTTTTTATCTTCAACCGGAACGCCTCCAGCGTAAAGAAATGATTCCATAAAGGCTTACGTAGCGTGATACGCCACCTATGAAAGAACATACTACAACCCGCAACATAGCATGGCAGATTATGAAGGGGAACATGAAATGGTTAAAAAACACACTAACATGTGAGTAGTAGTAAAGGACTTTTATTTCACAATGCACAGTGTTAAATCATCGCCCTGTTCACAGTTGCAAAGAATTTGGAAATTTGTGTCTCTGCTGCACAATTGAAATGTTAGTTTTGACGGTCACGTAGATGTTTTCCCACACAGTCACCATGCGTTGGCGCCACAGTGTTTAACACATACACAGTATGCAGTGGCGACACAGTAGTCGGTTTCCTCTCACATTCATTGTGAAGACGGCGTCAATCGCTGTGATGTAGTCCATCAGAAATTATAGTGTGTTACTTATAATGTTACTGGCAATGTGACGTTGTTTAACCACACTGAAATTATGCGTTGTTGACACAGAAGGCGTATTCCTGTCACAGTGATTTACAAGGCGACGTGAATGGCTGCGAACTATGACACCAGAAGGGATGGTATGTTGCTTCTTACTGCTACATCCGCGTACGGACATAGAGGTCCGATGCGGTCATCCCATTCAATGATGAAGCACATACAACCGGTGACGAAAAGCTGCACTTGACGATTAAAGAAACCGTAAGTCGGACGCTGAAGACCATGACATTCGCAGCATGGATGGAAGTAGCTGAGGGTAAAATGACAAAAAAAAGGCATGAATACAAAGCCTTTGCAGAAATGTAAAGGGTAACACATTACATTTCTATAAACAATTATTTTTATATGCGGAAATGTATTGACTCCTTAGAAAAGGCAACAATGCACAATCTGTATAGTAGTTAAAAAAAAATATGATTGTCACATAAATATAGGTAATACTGGAAATTGTAGTGGCATTGTACAGACGGCGCTAATGTGCGATATGAATTTTGAACGGCACACAAACTTCCAAAAGGGCGGTAATGTGCAATATGAAATTTCAACGGCACAAAAACTTTCAAAATCATTACTAGTAATCATTTTTTTTTTTTCCAGACTAAGTAAATAATGGCAGGTTGGGGTACAGGCCTCTAAAATAAGCTTACATGATATGCACCAGCACCATTTCGACCTCCGCAGTCACACAGTAGTTCTTTGCTAGAAGACTTCCATGGGAACTGATATTTCATGTGCCTCACAAACCTTTTTGAAGGCTAAGTTATCAAAGGGAATGTTTCACAAACTGTGACTCCCTACATTCTTTCTGTCTCTGTTCCCTGTACGTCAAGGTCAAAAAACAATTGACCCTTATGAGGTTTGGTGCATGCGCGACCATACTGAGCGCCTACTGAAAAAATGAAATGAGATGAACTGACCTTCAATCCGAATGCATATAAATTCTCTTTTTGCTACTAGATATCAGCAGTCACTTATGAGAACCGTTACTCCTGACCACGTGCAGACGCGCTCTGTTTACGAAACAGTGCAGGTGGCTGCCTCACATTCCAAAATATAGGACGCCAGTCTAACCGCAGTAATGTTGGTGTTGGCTTCTTACAAAGACGCAGTAAAGAATTGTAGTACATTGTCTACCAAGTTGCAGTGCACAGTACGATAGTGGTAACAAGAACAAAGTACTGTTTCACTTTCTACTGCCACTTATAAGTAATGCTTACCTTTCAACACAAGGTTCCATAAGGGTTTGTTTGCGGTGATTTCGGCGTACAACTCAAAAACAAAGTGACCATGGCGGCCGTATCAAAAGAATGCTACGCACTTGATGCTGTCGCAGACCCAATTGGTGAAAGCGCCACATCTTGACATACAGATGCCATGGATTAGCCAATAGAAATATTCTCCACTGAGCGAACAGGCAAGTGGGACCGCGGAGCAGACATAGATATCACTAATTCTTAGAGAGCTTTTTTGGATCATTTTAAAGGAAACTACAATAAGATTTCGCACAAAATTTACAAAAGCACGCTTTGGGGAGCAAGCCCCTGCTCCTGCCGCAAGATTGATGACAATCCGTCCAGTGGTTTGGCTTGTAGCCATGCGCAAAATATTTGCCCCATTCAGTCTATGGGGAAAAAAAGACGTTTTGGGACCCCCCCTATAACTTTGGCCCCCCTTAACAAATCCTTACCAAACTTTGGAAAAAAATTCAGAGTATCCCATATACTTTGCAAACTTTGGTAAGGATTCGTCCAGGGGGAGCCGAGTTATAAGCCGCCCACAAAGTGCTCTTCCTATGGAAACAGCAACTTAAACATAACTACATGGCCACTACAGTGGCCATGTAATATATATATATATATATATATATATATATATATATATATATATATATATATATATATATATATATATATATATATATATATATAAAATTGGATCACCAGTTAAAAAAAATCTGCATATTCAAAGATGGTGATCAGATTAACAACAAAAAAGATAAAGATCTCTTAAGAAAACAAAAAAAGAGGGTGGTCTTATGAAAATAAAAATAAATAAATTAACAAATATATACATTTTTTTTAAAGTAAAAAAAGTCATGAAAAAGAGAACAGACCACTGATAAAAACAATGTGATCTGAAGATTAAAAAATAAATACAAAAATAAAACATTTTCTAAAAATATATACCATTATTGTTTATTCATGTTAAAAAATATTGTTATGGTCCCTATGAATGGGAATGAGAATTGTTTGTTCGAAGCTGGTGTGATGTACATAATGTTCTAATGCCTGGATTTCAATGTAGATCATATTTTCATTCAGGTTTGGGTAATTTACTTGGGAACAACACATACATTTTAAAGCATTTGATGTTTTTTTTTCCTGCAGTGATGTCCGATGGTTCCCAGCAGTAAAACAAAAAGGAGGCAATATGTAGGAGTAGCTGGGGCTCTGAATAGTTGGGAGCTATGAATTCCTAGGGGGCTGTGTTTCAGGGGTCTATTAGCTTAGTATGCATATGTAGTGTTAATGGGTTTATGTAGAGACAGGGCAGCAGAAACATAGCAAGCAATGGCAATTGCAGTCGGCACGCGCACCAAATGGAAATGCACACATTCTCACAGACAGCATATGTTTAAAAATGTTTTATTTCAGGATAATATTTCATTTGACTGGCTTGCACTAGATCTAAATAAAATATAAACTAACTGGCTAACCCCTTCCTAGTAACTTGTAACATGTCCTCAACAAATGAGTGCAAATCGTTCCGGATGAAATTACTTGAAAACAATTTTGGAAGTGCTCTCATACAAATAGGAGCTGTTTGGCTTCAGTCAGCATAACAGCAGCTGTATGGCAAGCTGCAGAAGATGAAATATGCACTGGTAAAGGAAATCATTGTGTGTGCAGGAAGAAGATGTTACATTTGTAAGTTAGCAGAATTGCCATTCTCAAAAGGAAAAATACTGGGATAGTATGACCTGGGCGAGGGAAAGGATTCCTTTTGAGCAAGAGGTCATAAAAGGGACTGTTAGTGAGTGTGCTAGTCAAATGTTCAGGAAACTCCTGGGAGACGGATAGAAGCCTTTCCGAATGCTGAAGCTGAGATGTGCAGGCAGAGTCCTGTGTTGGCAGGATTTTTGAGGTTCCAGCTATTCTTATCTGTGTTTTGTGGGCGGATAAATGGAGGGGTATTCCAGTCCAATCAAACAAAGAAATTCACAGCTTGGAGGTACTATGAGCCACAAGTGAGGATTTTCTGCATGAATGCATGACAGACAGCCAGATAGAAAAGCAGATTGTTTTCATGTGTAATGTTTATCAACGTGTAAAGTAAATACAATTTCAAAAGTTCCTTGAAGGAATTTGTATTGCTATTGTGATTTTTTTTTCTCTCTCAAACTGCATCGCCTGCCAATTTCATCGTGAACCAAGTCATTTGGTAAGATAATACTCAGTAGAGTCTATTAATATGTGCGAGATGTTTAATGTAAAATATCACTTCACATTTTATGTACACACGGCTTATATTGCATGAAGTATTTCATTTGAACAATTTTGAATATCATTAGTATATAAAATCAGAAACTTAAAACAAGAGAGTCGGGCTTTCATTGCATGACTGCGCTATTAGCACAATAGACTGAGATTTCACAGGGACTAAGACTATTTTACCATAGGTGGTAATTCATTTTACCATAGTTGGTAAAATCTGAAGTAGGTTTTTGGTTTTCCTAGTAAGTGAGTTTAGGAGTGTATGGTGTGTGTGTATACAATTACCTGTTCATAATGTAATATGTTTTGCACTTTGGCTGCTAGAGCATATATCAACATCCTAAATAAGGCATTGAGAGATAGGAGTACCGCCCCACATTAACTGTAATAAGTCCAGTATCTGGTATTTGTGAGAGACCCTGGGATAAAAAGGACAAGTGTTAGACTACATTCTGAGGAGGGTGTTACCACTATAAAGGAAATCTACCAATGCATCACTGCAATAATAATATACCACAATAAGATACCGCCATTTACCACAATAATAAAATACAACAAGATTAGGTGTAACTAATCCAGAAAATATATCTAACAGCTCTAATTGATCTTGACTCGCCCCAATTTGACAACATGAAACCACTGGGAAAACACTGGCCTATACAGACAGAATGGTCTAGGAGGGCTAAGCTCATAGAAGACACTAGACAGGATTCTTTATAACAACATAACCTCAATGTTCCCCTTGAAAACATAGCAGATAAACTGGGTACTCACTATTATCAAACGAGGGACCTGACAATTTCCAACGATATCTCACATTCTCATTTACCCAATCATAACAAGCCATATCCCACAAAATCAGAAGCTAAGGGAAACATTACGGTTCTGTGTTGTAGCGGGCATTTGAATATCTCTCTGCTTGTTCACTAGTCCTGCCTGGGCTTGATGTTGCCGACCACCTCACCATGTAAGATGTTGATATGCTTGCAGTTATGGAGTCTTGGCTCCACAAGGCTGCTCAGATATCAGCCTCACATTCGCTACTGTCTGGGTACAAAATATTCAGAGCAGAACATACTGGACAGCAGAGAGGAAGCATGGCACTCATTGCTAAAGAGCTCTTTGACTGCCACCCCATACACATCCGACTATTGAAGGATGTGAAAGGTTGCTTATTAAGATAAAAATTCTTATTCTTTATAAAAAAAAACACAAAACCTACCTCTGTTTGAGGAGCAACTACTTGCCTCGCTGAACAGTATTACTAAACCAAAATCGCTGGTGATTGTAGTAGGAGACTTCAACATATGGCCAGAAGATTCATCAGACATACAAGCAGTGTCACTACTATCAGCTCTTGAAGCCGCTGGTTACATTCAATTGGTTAAAGACCAAACCCATAAAGGAGGTCACACTATAGATTTGATATTGCCTCACAATTTGCATAGCATATCCACTACTACACAGGCTTTCCCCTGGTCAGACCACTTTATAGTCAATATGACAATACTGTTAACCACAGCACCTACTAGGCTTGACCACAAGCCACCAGAAGAGAGGAAATGTAGGAACTTTAAAAAAGTCTCGGCCTCCAGTTTTTCAGCATCATTGATCTCTAACTTGGACCCACTGGATTAACTTGATAATGCCACAAACATTATTACATTGTTACCATACCACTTCCTCCACCATTGACACACTGGCCCCAGAGTAAATTAAGACAATCAAAACAGAGAACATGTAAAACTCATGGTTCTACGATAGCATTATACAACCCAGGAAAGTGAAAAGAGGTTTAGAACAGGAGTGGCGCAAAAAGCCTGACCCCCTTACATTGAGCAAATATAAAGGTTCAATGCAAAACATTTAAACATACCGTCATAGAAGCCAAAACAACAAAATACAACTTAAAAATTAACAACACAAGATCTAGCTCAAGTGAGCTTTTAAAAATCCTTAAGGAATTTGAGAGTAAAACATCTCCATTTCCTCTCATTATCAAAGACTCGGCTTGGTGCCAGGAGGCACAAAATGAATTTGTTAACAATACCACATGTCACCAGCAGGCCGTTGCCAATCAACAATCCTGGTTAAAAGTACCAATGAGAATTGCACACTCTGACTACAGCTAACTCAAATTCTTTGTTACCTAAGTTTGAATTCCAAACTTGTACAGAAGCTGAAATTCGTGCCATAGTACTGAAACTCAAACCTACCTCATTCCTATGGGATACATGTCCTTCCAACATCTTCAAGAATTCTCTAGACATCCTTGTCCCATGGATTACGAAAACGGTCAACATGTCCTTCAGGGATGGTATAGTCACGCCCTCCCGGAAGGTAGCATGAATTACTCCACTACTTAAGAAGAATATGTTGCTAGATTATCGGCCCATAATCAACGTCCCGTATCTTCTCCAAATCATAGACAGAGTGGCATACTTGCAGCAGCAGAAATTCATAGAGGATAATAAAATCCTGGGTACCTATCAATCTGGATTCAGAACCCCATTAGCTGCGCTCTCATCCGCCCATGCCCAAACTTCAATTGGCTAACCTAGAGGTGCTTTTGGTTACAGTTCAAATCTTACCTGACTATTGAAAATCTTACCTAGCCTGTTCTACAAATTTAACTGCGCCCTCACCAAGCTCCATGTCTGACCACTGAAAGTCACATGCAGACTTTCCACTGCGGCACAGGCCCACCGCCTGTACTCAAAATTTGACAAGCCCCACCCACCAATTGCAAGTGAGTCTCACACCCCCTTAGCCAGGGACCACACCAGACCTAAGGCACTCCCCACCTGTGGCAACCCCTACAAGTCTAGTCTGATACTACCACCAGAAACTCCTCAGCCCATCACCCAAATGGAACCAACCTACTCAGATCACCATGTCACACACGGGGGAACCAAACATTCACCTTCCAGACCTAAAACGCAAAGAAAAAAGCCCCTTGCAGATGGCACTTGTGCTCCCCGACTCTAGAGACATCCCTCCCTCCCACTTTCTTCCCAAGACGCGGCCAATCCCGCCTCTGTCGAATCCTCAGAAACACCTATGACTATCAATGAACAGAAAACATTGAACCTCAAAGAGCCCAACAATGAACCTCCTACACCTAATATCGTGGCCCACACCATTCCATGTTACCTCGAATTACGAAACAAATGCCTAGCCTCCTGCTATTTCCAAAATACAAAGGACACAACAAAAAAGCAAGCAAGGAAAGCCATCAGCTATCCTGCTGAAAAATGAGCAAACACCCTCCTTATCTATCATCAAGGGCACTCTAATCAATGCTAGATCCCTCCTGGCACACGCGTTCAACATTGCTGACCTGATCACCTTCCTAGACCTTAACTTCTTAGCAATCACAGAAACCTGGCTCTATGCAGCAGGCCCTATTCTCTCCATTGCCATTCCAGCAGGATACACCATCCTTAAGAAAGATAGAACAGGCTCAAAAGGCAGAGGAGTGGCACTCATCGCCAAAAACAACATCCAGATAAGAACCACCATCAGCCAAACCTTCCCATCAGGAGAACTTATCGCATTCAATCTCTCACTCTCAGCAACATCTATGTTCACCATGGGGGCGTGGCTAGCTGCCATGTAGTGAGGTCGTGTCTCTGGTGAGCTCCGCTGGATGTGCCCCACATAAGCTGTTTTTACGCCGAATCCTGGAACCCTTGGAGCCTGTGAGCCACCCTGAATGCTGCGGAAGTCCTTTGGATGCAGTGAGAAACTTTTCCCGAGCCTGGGAGAGCCAATAAGCGCCTCTACGCCACAGATTGGAGGCGGCTGACTGAATGCCAAGATGGCGGCTCCCGCACGCTAATCCCCTGGAGGGGCTCGAGAGCATACACCACCGTTGAGTTCGCCGGAGACCTGCAGACGAGACCGCGGTACAGCTGATCCAGCTACAACGCTGCTGCAGCGGTTATAGACTTATGGTCGGAGACCTGAAGGCGTCCTGAGATCCCATTTCGGAAGAGCCCATCGGAACGGGCGAACTGCCGAGAAGAGGAGCGGAGGCGCGCTGCGTCCCGCTTGGAGCGTGTGCGGGCCCGGTAGCTGCGAGACGCGAAGGCCGGATCCGCCTGGGGGAGCGGCTTGGATTGCGGGAGACACCGGTGGCAAGCCAGCACCGCAGAGGTGAGCGGGGTGCATGTGGGCCAAGCTTGACATCGAGGTGCCGAGCCAAGTGCAGCGACCCAGGGCCCCGCCCCCTGGCTCTACCTCGCTGCCAGCACTCGACCTTGCTGGGAATCGGGCACCCATGCCCCCGGCTTGCATAGACTGCCTGGGAGGGGCGGAGGGGCCTGGAGTAACGCAGGCACCGACCCCGGGCATCGGAGGCCCCCTCTTCCTCTTCCTCCCAGTGTACCACAGGGGGGGAGTCAGTTGGTCGGGACCCCAGGGACTGGGATCCTGATCCTCCCCTGCGCGGGATTGGACTTGTTGCCCGAATCCTTCCATACGCCTGCATTCTGATGAGACTTGCATTTTTTCTGCACTGGGAGCCACTGTAATGCTGGATGCCACGCTCAGACATTAGATAGCCACAGCTCTGCCAGCCGGCTTGCACCCAGGATCCGCAATTGGCAGGCGCAAGGGCAGCAGGACAGGACATACGCTCAAAGCGCAGTAGCACATACCGCCAAACCATTATAGCCTGTCTCGCGCAGCTACCCACCCGTGCAGGCTACCTACTGTGAATTGCTGCGTCCCTTGCGTCCTCAAAGTATTCGCCTGGCTGCACCGGACTGAGCCTTTGCCCGCCGCTCCCACGGTTGGTCCCACAACCAAGGGCGCAGGTCGTTGTGCCGGACTTTGGGATACCCTCCGGCCCGTACCACCTGTGCCTTGAGCAGGGTGATATCACCATCCGACAAGATGTCTGCGAAAAGGGCGAGGTCCAAACAGCGCCAGACCACTATAGACACTTTCACGGCCAGCGGATCCACAAGGCCGGTGAGCCCAAATGGTGGAGCGCCGGAGAAGCTACCTGACCACACTGACGTAGTGGCTGAACCTAGTAATACCCAGATACTGGAAGCCATTAAGATATTCCAGGCTACAATGGAGAACAAAATAGGCCCTGTGGCAACAGATCTGGGCCTTCTGCGCCAGGATGTCCGATCCCTAGCCGGTAGGACAGAAGCGCACCCAAGTCCGGGAGAATACTGAGGCAAAAACCCGCCTCCTCCGGGAGGTGGATGAACTAAAGCAAAGGGTTAAGAATTTGGAAGATAGGGCTGAAGAGGCTGAGGGACGGGCCCGTAGGAATAATATAAGACTCCTCGGCCTGCCGGAGGGTATCGAAGGCCCCGACCCCACCAACTATGTCGAAAATCTCCTGCTGCAGGAAGTCGGAGCAGGGAAGCTCTCACAAGGCTTCACCATTGAGAGAGCCCACCGGTCCCTAGCCAAGAAACCACCGCCAGGAGCCCCGCCTAGACTGGTGATTGCGAAGGTTCTAAACTACAGGGACCGTGAGGCCATACTGGCCTTTTCTAGGTCTGGGGGCCAGATCAAGAGGAACTCCGCCAAAATTGCCATCTACCCAGATTATACCTTCCAGGTCCAAATGAATAGGGCACAGTTTATACATACAAAAGCCAGGCTGAAGGCAGCAGGTTTGCGCTACATGCTCCTATACCCGTCAAGATTGAAGGTACTACACAACAACAGAGCGCACTTCTTCGACACACCAGCACAGGCCCGGGACTGGATGGACGAGCAACAGATCCCTGATATTGAGGCACAAAGGCGGAAACCGCTCTGAGTCCCATTAAGCCAGGCTCCACGGGGCCCCTTTTATACGTAACAGACCACCGGCTGACAGACTTAGCCACAACACAGCTGAACAGATCCTCCATACGGAGTCATCGGAGCCGAGACACTCCACCCCTTGGAAGTTTCCTTCAGGGTATATATACCCGCCCGTAGGGCACCAGGAGACCTCGCTGGACTTGTTCTATCTTCGGGGATTTCACAGTTATGGGGTCAAGTTTGGGGACCCGAAGTTACAGAGGGCTCGAAGACAAAGGGGGGAGGGACACGAGAGGTTAGAGCCCATGTTGAGAACTTTAATCGGAAAACACTGAGACCACAGGAAAATTCTATAATAGATACACCAGTAGCAGGGTCTGGACCTAAGCGGAGGACAATCAACAGATACCACGACACCCATGGCTGGAAACATTACCGTAATGACGTGGAACGTCAGAGGCATGAATAACTTTGTTAAGCAACGCCAGATACACCCATATCTGCGTAGATGTAAAGTGGGAATCACCATGCTTCAGGAGACACACCTAACAAGGGATAAATTAGAGACTATGGCCAAAACATGGCGAGGAACCCTGATAGGATCCCCCTACTCCTCATACGCCAGAGGGGTCCTGATATGGATTGACCCAACCATCCCTTTTAATGTAGTGAACACCAAGACGGACAATGAAGGCAGGATGGCACTGGTGCATGGTACCATGGATGGGAGGGAGATATGCCTGATTAGCACTTATGCACCCAACCACGACGCCACAGCTTTCTTCCACTTCCTACATTCTCGGATTGGCCCCTATGTAGACTGTACCGTGATTTGGGGGGAGATCACAATTGCACACTAGACCCCCTGAAAGACAGGTCTGACTCTAAGCACTCCCGCCCATCCCCCCCGCCAAAATATTGTCTAAATTAACAGCCTAATTGGCACTCTGCGACCTGTGGAGGGAACAGAACCTCGAGAAAAGAGAATACTCCTTTTTCTCCCCGCCCCACAAGGTCCATACTAGACTGGACTATATCTTGATAAGCCAGGGGCAACAAGCTAGGTTTAGAGATGCACATTACCTGCCGAGAGTGCTGTCAGACCACTCCCCCATGCTGGCCACCTGGGAGATATACCCACCCAAACCCCCAGTTCCCACGTGGAGACTAAGAGCTGAGGCCCTTCTAGATACAGCCTTCCGAGAACATATAAGAGACAGTACTGAGGAATACTGGCAGAACAACCTAGATAGCGTAGACTACATCGGTACAGCTTGGGAGGCTTATAAAGTTGTTATGAGAGGAGAGATGATAGCTACAATTGGGGGTACCCTGAAGTCCATCACAACCTCCCTAGAGGGCGCAGAAAAAGAGCTGAGTGTGCTGGAGAGTAGGGCAGACTCGACCCCAGAACATATACAGGAAATAACTGATCTGCGACAAGCCTGCCTGTCTCACTGGGAGTCGCTGGGGAAATTGAGCTATGCTAAACACACTGAAAGGACGCACGCACTGGGGGATAAACCTGGTAAACTCTTAGCTTGGCTCTACAAGAGAGAAATCCCCAGGACGCCCATTTGCAGCATACTCAGACCCGACGGCACCACAGCACATACCCAAGATGAGATCAACTTGGTCTTCTCCGAGTTCTACCGTGAACTCTTCTCCAAGACCCTGCCCCCCCACCGACACTGAGATAGAGGACGCCCTGGATAGTATAAAGCTACCTAAACTAGACGCACAAGTGGCTGAAACCCTAGAGGACCCAATTACCCCAGACGAAGTGATGGCTATAATTAGATCCCTACCCTCTGGGAAAGCGCCAGGCACAGATGGAATTTTATAAGACATATGAAGATGCCCTCGCCCCAATGCTAGCACGGGTATTCAATGAGGCTTATGAGCGCGGCATCCTCCCAGATTCCATGAGTGAGGCCACAATAATCCCTCTGCTGAAGCCTGGAAAGGATGGAATAGGCTGTGGGTCATATAGACCACTTTCTATGCTAAATGTTGACTGCAAAATATTAACAGCAATCCTTGCCAATAGACTACGCAGAGTGATCCCTCAGTTGATCCACCAAGACGAGACTGGCTAGGTGCAGGGGCGCTCCATTACTGAAAACCTGCGTAGGTTACACCACATTATATACGGCACTGAGCACAGCCCCCATAAATACGCAGTGGCGTCACTGGACGCCACCAAGGGCTTCGATTTATGAGATGGGAGTGGTTGAATGCCACTATGGGTAAAATGGGAATTGGACCCGCCTTTCTGAAATGGACCCAACTGGTCTACGCCAGCCCCACCGCCAGGGTGCGCACTAACAAGACGTATTCTGTTAAATGGCCCCTTTACAGAGGCACCCGGCAAGGATGTCCACTGTCCCCTATGCTTTACATTATTGCCGCTTTGCCTGTAGCTGCATATCTCCGACAAGAATATGGTGACGGAGTCATTGAACTAGATGGGGTGACTCACCTCGTGTCCATGTATGCAGATGACATGCTACTGTACCTACACAATCCAAAGCACCTCCTGCCCTACATATTAGAGACCTTAGATTGTTTCCATAGACTTACGGGCATTAGGATTAATAAGGACAAGTCTTGCCTCTACCCCTTGGCTGCTTTGTACAAGGAGGAATATAGATCCCTACCCTCACTAGACCTTAAATGGCAGGTGACATCCTTTAGATACCTGGGTGTCACTATACACCGCAACCCCAGAACATATCCTTAACACAGTCAGGGCCAGAGTTTCCCTAGAGAAGTCCATGATTTTTTGGGGTAAACTCCCCCTCTCGGTGGCAGGGCGAGCAGGTCTTCTCAAAATGGTGGCACTCCCCCGACTATTACATTTCTTCACCAACGTCCCCTTCAACATTCCCCCCTCATTTTTAACAGACTTGAATAAACTCTGCAGGAGATTCCTCTGGGAGGGAGGTAGACACAGAGTGGCGTTGGAAATTCTCCAAAGACCATACGAGAGGGCAGGACTGAAAGTCCCTAATTTCGAACTATATTACCTGGCTAGCCAGTTGAGGCACGTGACGCAATGGATGGCTGACGAAACCACCACTGATACCCGACTTCTCCAGCCTGCCCTGCCTCGACTGCTACTTCGGGATATACTATGGGTTGAGAAAGAGGCCCTACGGCATTACCCTTATCTGGCTAAGCTCGGGACCCAACTCTGGAGGCGTGCCTGTGGAAGAGTGGGGTCGGCAGATCCACTCTCCCCGCAGATCCCTATCGCCACAATCATGGCTAAACATCCATGGGGGCACACGGAAACACACACCCAATGGGAGCCCTGGGGTGTGGCGGTGCTAGGGGACCTCACCCGTGAGCAGGAACTAATGTCATTCATCGACCTCAGCGAGTCCGCAGGTCTACCCACGGGCCAGTTTTTGCTCCACAGAGCAGTAATCCAGGCCATAAAGAAGAGATGACCTGAAGCTACTGACCTGGTCATAGAAAATGAGATCATCGAGTCAATGCTCGACACTGCTGAAGGAGGCCATGAAATCTCCAGACTCTATGAGACTTTGCTGCAGGGCACTACCAAGAACGAACTCAAATGCAAGGGTAGATGGGAGACCGAATTGGGAATAGAGTTCGAAGATAAAGCATAGGAGAAGATAACCCATTACCACAAAAAAATCTCTAGGAACGCCCGCCTACAGCTCATCCAACTATACATTACCAACAGAGCCATATCTAGGTTCAAAGGAGCCACAGTCCAGACATGCCCCAAATGCAACATGCCAAAGGCTGGAATGACCCACATGTTCTGGGGTTGTCCTGCGGTTCAGAGGTTCTGGGCCCAGGTGAAGGAAAGGGTGGCAAATGTGGAGATAGCAGTTGAAATTCTCGACCCAGCAGCTTGCATATTGGGGAGGTACAAGCAGAGCAGCAAAAACAAGTCCCTTAATAAGCTCAAAGACTTAATATATATAACGGCGAAAAGACGCATAGCCATGGGTTGGAAAAGCGCAAAAGACCTAAGTGAAGCCCTCTGGTGGGCAGACCTCAAAAGATGGATATCTGCTGAGACTGCTGCCTGGGAAACAGCAATCCAAGTGCAGAGATTAGACTCCAGCAAGGAACTACTCCGTTGGGTGGCATTAACTGTGCCATTGCTCCACCCAGCGGCGCAAGATAGCGCCTCAGATAGCACAGACAGTCCAGGCCCGCCAAGGGGCCAAAAAGAAGATTGAAGTTCTAACTGTGGTCTCGGAGGGAGTGGGCGGGGAGGGGGGAAGGGGGCATGTTATATGTTTCTTTCGAATTACTCATATGGTAATGATTAATCAATGATCTTCTGCTTATATCATTGTTGTAAAGTTAATAAAGAAATTAAAAAAAAAAAAATTTAAAAAATATCTACGTTCACCATCCACCTGATTTATAGACCACCCGGCCTTCTGATATCCTTTGAGGGAGACATAGCTACCCTTCTCACTACCAACACCAAACCTCTATCAAAAATGATCATCATGGGAGATTTCAACTTGGGCTGAATGACCCGCCAGACTTCCAGGCTACCACCATTGCCAACACCATAGAAGCACAAGGGTCTACCTTCAGAATCACAGGCCCTACCCACGACAAAGGATGCACACTAGATTGGTTAACTGACTTGAATTGGCTCACCAAAATCTTAGCTAACACACCTTGTCCTTGGTCAGACCACAATATCATTCAATTTAACATCAGCTTCTCATCTAAACCTAACATCCTACTGCAGCCTAACCCAGCGGCTCTCGCAAGAAATCACAAGAACATCACAAAGGACAACATACTTCCCCTGCTACTCGCAATCATCACCCACATAAACACCACCTCTAACCCTACCAACCTAGTAAACCTCTACAACCAAACCCTACAAGAGGCCATCGACAAAGTGGGCCCTTGCAAATCAAAACCCATTGCCCACTCCAACTCTTGGTTCACCAACAACCTAAAGAACCTTTGCACAGCCAAAAGAACAGCAGAGAACATCTGGAGAAAAAACTCAATCAAAAACAAATGTCTTTTCAACTCCCTAGCCACTGAATGCAAGACAGCCACCATCCACTAGAAAGGTAACACCTACAACATGAGAATCGAGAACGCCAACAAACTCTTCACCATACTTTGGGAGCTTGAATCACTTCCCTGTACCCAAGACCACTGCATCAAGGATCTCACTTGGTGTACGAACATCCAAATGCCCTATCTGACAAAGTCGCCACACTTCACAATAAAATTAAAGCCAAATCATCTAAGCTTGTCCCACTCAACCGGCTACCTGACCTGCCCCCTCCCAACTACAACCCCATCCCCAGTTTTGAATTCACCCCGATCTCCACCTCTGAAACGCTAAAAATCAGCAAAGGTCTTAAGCCATCTAAATGTCAAGGTGAGATCTGCCTGAGGAACTTGCACCGTTTATCACAACCCTAATCACTACAGTGCTATTTATTTTGAAAATCCTTGACAGAGTTGCGCCCTTACAAATTCAAATATACTTGGAAACCCACAACCTCCAAGGCTTCCGCCAACCAGGCTTCTGTCCAGGCCACGGGACAGAAACTGCCCTACTGGACCTCAACATCCAAATGGATCAAATCAAGCATAAAGGCAATCTAGCAATCCTCCTCCTCCTAGACCTGTCTGTTGCATTCGATTTTGTCAACCAAAATATCCTTTGTCAACACTTGGAACATGCAGCCCACTTCTCAACTAGCGCCATAAAATGGATCAAATCCTTCTTGGCAGACCAGACTACGAGAGTCTTTTCTTCCACCGCAGCAGCATAACCCATCCCTGTCACATGCGAAGTACCACAAGGCTCTTGTGTCTCCCCCACTCTCTATAATGTGTTTACCAAGCTGCTCTTTGACCTCCTCGACAAATTGGGCGTCACATACACTATTTATGATGACGACACCCAAGTACTCCGACCTATCTCGGGTAACTTCGACACTGACATTAAAGTCCTGAATAATATCTATCTCATAATTCCAGCCTGGATGATACAACACAAGCTTTGTCTGAACGATGAAAAAACCAAACTCCTCATCATCTGCAACCCCCATAGAGTAAACTCACTACCGCAAGCCTACAACGCCTTCAATATTTATGGTCACATCATCACAGTGGCCAAGGAGGTAAAACACTCTATGAGTCTATTTAGACTCCTCTGTGTCTCTTTCCAGACAAGTCGATGCCACTGCCTCATTGGCAGCCTACATTGCCAAATTGATCACAGCTAGCAGACGCTTCCTGATGACAGACAATTGCGTCACACTAGCCAGAGAACTCATCCTATCGAGAATCGAATACTGCAAATCCGTCTTTGCAGGCTCAAACTCCCGAAACATTAGTTAGCTGCAAATAATTCAAAATAACGCAATAAGAGCTGCCCTCAACATCTCCAAAATGGACCACATTTCCACAGCCAGGTGAAATCTCCACGGGTTACCAGTACGAGATCGCATTAAATTCAAGGTTTTGTCACTAACTCACAAATGCTTGTCCAATATTGCCCCAACCTACCTTGCCAACCACGTCGCCAAAGCCCAGACCAACAGACCTACCTGATCTGCCTACTCACATCTTCTGACTATCCCTACATTCAAACTGCAAAAAGCTGGATGCTGCAGCTTCCCAGTAATCGCGGACAAACAGTGTAATTCTTTGCCACCAGCTCTCAGAGAGGACTTGCCTCACTGGTCGTTGCGCAAAAGACTGAAATTGTGGCTGTTCTCCAAAGAAGGTGGCATGTAACCTGTTTGGAACCTGTTTGTAACCTATTAATGTACCTGCTTCATGACAACCTGTATGTAACTCAACATATATGTAAAACCTTTGGTATGTCTGTAACACCATGACCACAACAAACTAACCTGTAGCCATATTCTTAAGCTAAGCGCCCAGATTCCTCAGGGCTTGGTCGCGCTCTACAAATGTACAAATAAATAAACAAATAAACAAACAAACATGGGAAGGAGACCGCATTGTTAGACCTTAAATCTTTCATTGTGGGCATTGTGTAAAAAGGTCACTCAGCACTCCTGATGGTATTAGAGATCTCTGCAGCATTGTATCTCATTGATAATAAACTCCTGCAAGAGAGATTGAAAGGCATCACCAACTGTTCAGAGAGGGCCAACCAATGGATTGTGTCATTCCTGGGTCCTAGTACATCAAGAGTAGGTGAGAATGTGCATGCCTCCCCTATTATCACCACATGCAGAGTACCACAGGGTTCATGCCTATACCCCCCCCTATTCAACATCTACATCAGACCATTACTTGACCTCCTTGAAAGCCTGGGTGTCCAATACGCAAATTATGCTGCCGCAACTCAGGTACTCCTGGAGTTGTCAGGTATTCATTCAGACGATGCTAAGGCCCTGAATAGGGTTTATATGGCAATTCAATCCTGTATGGCATTAAACTCCCTGGCCCTTAACAATAACAAAAACAGAGCTTCTCATTATTGCATCCGGTGCCTGTCTAAAGAAATTAGACGAATTGCACACACACTTCACGATCTTGGGTAGTCAAATACCAATCATCAAATGTGTGAAAACATTGGGGGTATTCTTGGACTCTGAACTATCAATGAAAAAGAAAGTGTCTCATATGCGTTCATCATGTGGTTACGTGATTAAACTATTACACCAGATTAGACCCTACTTGACTACTAAAACCAGATCCCTACCTTCAACTGCCCTGGTAAACTCCCGGATTGACTACTGTAACAGCCTGCTTAATGGTACATCACAAACTAACCTGCACCGCTTACAGACAACACAGAACGAAGCAATCAGGGCAATCTCTTGACTCTCTAAACAAGATCACGCTACCTCGCACAGAAGGACCTTACATTTGTTGCCCATCAAACAGAGATTACTCATAAGATATGGGCCTCATTACGAGGTGGGCGGAATGGGTTTACCAGCACCGGTAATGGTGGCGATGCCAGTAAACCCATTCCACCCTATTACGAGGTTCCCTTGCGGGACTCGCTCAGAACATCTGCTCAGACAAGACGCCCTTTACGGTGTCGGGGGGAAATTCTGCCGGGGTCGGCCGGGCCGTCCGCAGACCTCCGGGCAGGGAGGCCCCAACTCCTCCCGTATATCCCAGACGAGATAGAGTATGAGACACACACAAGGAGCAAGGTGACTCTGCTGTTTATTTAGAAAAAACGGCAGGGATGGGTCAAGGAGCGTACGCGTTCGTCCTGACACACACACAATCGTGGGGCTCGCAGGCCCTTTTTACTGCACTATGACGCGCTACTTGCGTCACTTCAGAAAGTTAACAAAAAACCTATCGCCACTCTTAATTGGTTGCTCGAGTGGTAGGGTTAGTATAGTACACATATAGAGAATGATATTAGTGGACAAGGTGTAGTCAGGTGGTATATCTGGGTTGTCCCTACAATTAGATACATAAGAATTGTTACATGAAGACTCCTGAGGATTGGCTAGTATTACTGACGTCTGAGATAATAGCCCCATGTTCTGATTGGTGCATCCGTGAGCTTCCCAGCCTGGGACCACCGTTGTTCCCAGCTCTCGGTGTACCTGTGTTTGCAACAATGTTTCAATATGGGTACGTGCAGACAATGTGAGGATTTATTCATAGGTGGAAGGCTGACCGCTCCCACTGTAGCAGATGTCCATTGAGCCTTTCAAGTGTATCGGCCTGTGTCTCGTAGTGAGGGACCCAGACGCCTTTTCTCTCCTGGGCTTTGGCATCTCGTCAGGTTCGGCTTGGTCACGTGGGGAGGGACCGTGAAAGAGGCAGAATTCTGCACAATTAATATTGTTTTTTCTACTGCGCGTCTGGTTTAATTTGCCGGCGTGCCTTTATCGTTGAGGCGCGGAGTGCGAGGTTGCAACATCGTGCCTTTGATGATTTGTTCTTGGATGTGGGTTTGCAACATTGCGACCTTGGCTGGTTGCTCCACCGGGTTCTTTCTGCAGGATCAGCAACCTGACTCTTGCTTTGTTAATGTCCACGGGAGCTCTTGTTTGAGGCCTACTCGGCCTGGTGCTTAAGTAGTCTGTTTGGTGCATAGGTGCTTTTGGGTTATAATGGCATATATTTCCATGACCAGTATCGTGTTTCCATTATACCTCTCATGGTGGTAACGGGTTTCAAGAGAAGCGTGAGCAAGCGTTATAGATGAGTTCATGATGCGTCTTGCGTTTCTGCATTCTGAAAGCCTATGTAAAAATAATAAAGATGCACGTCCGTGAATATGCCTGTCGCCTACGTCAGAGCACTGAGTATGTTCTTCGTGTAGAGTGGTGTGGAAATGTTAAGTGTGTATATTTGTACAGATGTGCTTCCCGTTGTCTAGGTCGTCATGGCATCTCTAACGACGTGTGGTTTTTAGTCTAGCTGATCCGAGCCGCAGGTGTCGGCATGGCCAGTGCGGGCTGCTGGGCAGGCAGGTGGACACATCCGTATGTTCCTGTACCAGGGTACCTGGTCGTCTGGTAAATGGACAAACTCTTCTCGCGGCGGGTGTCTGGGCCGTGACCCTCTAGGCCAAGCGCGAGAGGTGAAGGACGGGAGCCTGGTCTTCCATTCTCCCACTTCAGTCCCCCCTCTGGTCGACTTCTCGACCACAAACATATCCTTCTCGTTATCTCCTCTTACCCTCCATATCTTAGTTATCCCTCCGAGATGTCCATAATGGTTTACATGATCTTCAAATGACCAATACATATATTCACATGTTCCTCCAGGAGTACAGTATACCCATCTTCCTATGTAGCTCCTGGGGTTCCTTGGGTTCTCGATCTTCACTGATGGTGGGTCTAGATGATTGGTGATGATTTGGGTGCGCAACTTCTCCCTTTCTTGTATTATCACACCTGTATGCTGGCCGTCATCTGCTGGCATTAAGGGGTGCATTCCCACCATTTCCAGCAACTCGTCAGTCGTGCGTGCCTTCTGGGCCTTCCAAAATCTAATTATGATCAGAGTAGCTCCAGCCAAAATAGTACACCCCACTATTATTTTCAGTCCATCTGACAGCCAAGATGGCATCCATGACCATAATAGTGAAAACCAGCTCTTATCCTTGTCTACACCGTTACTTTCATCCATCATTTTGGAGTGCATCTGGGCCAATTGTGAAACTGCTTCTGTCAGTGTACCATTGTCAGCATCGTTGGCAGGTATGAACGTGCAGCAAGATTGTCCTATCTTTGCACAAACTCCTCCTTCCATTGCTGTGAGAAGGTCCAATACATATCTGTTCTGGAGTGCTACCATCCTTACAGCTCGCAGCTCCTCTTTAATTGCGTTGAACCCATTTACTGTTGAATTGATGGTCATCATTAGTTCCCATCTGGTTATTTGGAGCCATTTTGCGTTTGCGTATGCCTGCAGTCCCGGATGTATTATTGAGGAGAAGAACATTGCTGCTCTGCTGAATAGTCTGTGTTCTGGCGGTATTGATGTTAGTTCCGTTTCCGACCTTCCCCACAGGTAATTTCCTGTCAGTGGCTCTCCTTGTCTTTTTCTCCTATTTAGGACAGTATCATTGCTGTTGGTCCTGTTCTCTTGCTCCTTCTGAAGTGGTGCAGATCTCTTTCTTCTCCTATCCCCTTCATCCATTTTAGGAAATTTCGCCACATCGACATTCTTCTTAGGTACCACTAGTGATGGTACATTGACGTGTACCATTGTGCACACACCATTCCACAGGGGAGGCAGTGTATGATATGCCTTTTCTCCGCAGGCCCAATAATGGTCCATTATTACTGCTGTTCCCGCTCCCCCCTCAGGTAACTCCATCACGCTTGCACAATTGGTGTTATATCCTACGTCCACCTCTCCTTTATGCTGGTAGCATACTTTGGGCGCAGTCAATGGTAGTATAGTTATTGGGTCTTCATCTTCTTCTACCCACGTGAGCATTGGTACATACTTGATCCACGTCGTCCAACATCGATGATTGTGTGTCTCGATAGTTGAGATAGTTTCTTTTGTTACCATGTTGCTGCCAATCACTCCTATCTCCCAGCTGTTGCCCAGATACACCTTTCCTGTTATCGTCAGTAGCGGCCTCTCCCAGCATCCTTGTTTACCCGGAACTTCAGTGGCGTACCAATCACATGGTAGATACTGCAGTGTTACCTTCTTTGTTTCTCCTTTTGCAGGGCCACTTGTTATGTACCTGAATGCTTCAGCATGTAAACTGGTCTTGTGATAACTCAGATAGGTCTTGAGGAAGTTGTTTTCATATGGGTATGAGTCTCGTGTTTTCCATGTCATGTGCACTACTGTTCCTTGAAATCTTCCTTTCGTTTGGAACAGGGCCAAATATATTATGCACTGTGCTGTTTTTTCATCTATTTCTGTGGCAACAAATGTTCGTGAAGCGCTCATGGCGTATGGTATTAATGAGCAAACGTAACAGCTATCCTCGGTTGTCTGCTTACCAATGCGGGTCATGTGCTGGTACCATATGTTGTTTGCGACGTGTGCTGAATCTTGTACATAATTATCAATACCTTTATTGTCTGAGTATGTGCTGCGTTTAACTCTATTTTGCTTGGGTGCAAAATTACTATTACCACCTGACGTAACACCTGTTGCAGCAGGGAACGGGGGTATATTAGGTTTGGGTGCAGCAATAAAATCGATAGCATAGCTGTACTGCCAGACAGAGGCAGCCAAGAACCCGGTGATCATAAAAATCCCTATTATTTTTATTACATATGCTAATCTCACCGGCATTTTGCTCTTACCTTGCTGCAGTCCTGGCAGCGTATTCTTGCGACGTTAAAGTTGCCCGCCTAAAAATTCTCAAAAGTGCTCGTTATTAAATGTTAGTTTTGTTTCCTTTAAGCTCTCCCTATCAAGTAGTCATTCAGTGCCCAGGCGAAGAGCTGCTCCCACGCTACTCTAAGTGATCGGTCTCTTAGGACCGGCAAGTATGGGCGGAGGTGGGGCATGTAATATTCTATGGCCAGGAGGAAGGCTGTGTAGTAGACACGTACCCTTCTCCTTTTTAGGTATGTTGGCCTTTTTATTTCGTATACAAATTGGTGTGACAATTCTTCTGGGTAGTTATCGTCTGGCAGCACCATCTACGCCTGTACACTGAACTTGTTAATTAGCTTTTTCTTAACAATACAATATTACGCAGTTCCTGTATGTGCGAGAGAAAAAAGGAGAACATTCACGTGTTTACATGTGTATTGGTGCAAGCAATGTCCTTCAGTTTTAGTTACAACTGTACTTAGCAGTCAATGGGGGGGGTTTGCGCTCAGATGGCGGAAGTATTTTTACTCTTTGAGCGTGTGACCATGGGGTGGGCAGTATGGGGATCACCCCCTTCTTCGTCAGTTATCGTCTCCGAGGGAACAATTGGGTCGTTGTCTGTGGTGGAACTTTCTTCCGCTGTCGGGGATGTTGTTGCTGTTCTTCCAATGGACCTGTCGTTGGCGCTGGGGCGGGTCTGCAGTTTGTAGATCTTTACGTCATGTAGGTGGTTCCAGGCACGCTTATCCTTTAGTTTTACTGCTCTTGTTGATACGTCCTCTACCAGATGGGGGCCAGTGAACCTCTTCTCGTTCCACTTTCTATTGAAATTGCGAAGTAGCACGTGGTCACCTTTGGCAAGTTTGCACAAGTTCTCCTTTCCCAATTCTGTACTTGCGCCTTTTTCTTGATTGCTGGTAGACCCGCCCCGTGTGCGCTCGAGCTGTTGAGACACAAACACGACACTAGTAATCAAAGAAGACACATATTGATACATTTCATCACCTAACACACTCGCTGAACTTTCGTGGTCGGTGAATGCCCTTGACGTTGGGGTTAGGGGAAGGCGCATTTGACGTCCAGTAACCACTTCGTGAGGGGTGAGGTGGTGGTCGGACCCTGGCCTATTTCTAAGTTCAAATAAAGCTAACGGAAGGCAATACAACCAACTTTTCTTTGTTGTTTGTTGTATTTTTGCAATTGCCTCCTTCAATAAGCCATTCAGGCGTTCACATACGCCATTAGCCTGTGGGTGGTATGCACATGCAAATTTGTGTTTAATGTTCAGCAGGGATGTGATATGTTGGAACATTTCGTTTGCGAAATGTGGGCCGTTGTCTGATCTTAACACCTCGCACACTCCCCACCTGGGGAAGACCTCCCTTACTATGAATTTGGCTGCTCTAAACGCATCAGGGTGTGAACAGGGCCCTGCTTCAATCCACCTAGAAAATGGGCATACTACTACAATCATATACCTATTACCTTGACATATGTTGATCATATCAACATAGTCAATGTGAAGGTGCCGAAAAGGTCCTTCTGGCCGGGGTATGGTACCTCTTATCACTTTTAGAGTATGACCGGCCGTAAACTGTTGACATGTGAGGCAATTGCTGATAAAATTTGACACATGAGAGTTTAACTCAGGACAAAACCAATCTTCTCTAATTCGTGCTGCGATTATTTCCTTGCCTGTATGGGCAGGGTGATGTAATTGGCTCAGGGCGGTATTTAACAGTGCCAACGGTATTACAACTTTCCCCGTGCCACCCTGGCGCCATAGTGCGTCGGTTGGGGACATTGTACATCCTCTTTTTACCCATACTTCTTTTTCGGCCATTGGTGCAGCCGCTTGTAGTTCCATAATCTGTGTGGCTGGGAGATGGGTGTACCCTTCTTTTATTAACATCTCCCTAGCTATTCCCCTCCCTCTCCCTCTCTGTGAGTCTGTGGGGTTCCATATCTCACCAAAGTATGCAGCATATTTCGCATGTGCGTCTGCTGCTGCATTCCCTTTTGATACGTAGTCTTCTCCATTGGTGTGTGCGGTGCACTTGACTAGGGCTAGTTCTTGGGGGTCGTTTATTACTTCAATTAGTTCAGCCAACAATAGGGCATGTTGTACTGGAGTGCCATCAGCTCTCCTAAACCCTCTTCTTCTCCATTTTGATAACCCTGAGTGGACAGTGGATGTAACATATGCACTGTCGGAATATATGGTTACTCTTTTATTAAAACTTTCCTTTAATGCCAATATGAGTGCAACCAGTTCTGCGGCTTGAGCAGAGTAGTGCTGTGGTAATTGTACACACTTCATAGCCACACACACCGGCGCCTCCATCATTTTTACTACTGCTGCCCCAGTCCTTCGTATCCCATCTCCTTGATCAATAGTTGATGACCCATCAATAAACAAAAGCTCACCTCCCTCTAGTGTGTTTTCTTCAACTTTTCTAGTACATGAGTACATTTTAGTTATTTGGGTGCAGTCGTGGGCGTAATCTCCCTCTTCAATTACTTCTGCTAGGAACCTTGCAGGGTTAACCGTGCTACATCTAACAATTGCTAGTTCAGCCTTAGACAAAATAATCTCATAACCTGATGCCCTCTGTGTCGTTAGTGTGGACTTAGGTTTGTTCAATATCGCAAATAGTGCATGTTCCACAAACAGTGTAGTTGGACACCCCATAGTTATTGCTGATGCTTTTTCTACTGCAAAGGCAGCTGCAGCGAGACCTTGTTCACAAGGGAAGTGGCCTAACATCACAGGGTCTAAGTGTCCGCTGTAAAATGCTACTGGTTTATATCCCATGCTCGTTTTTTGTGCCAAAACTGCCTTCATCACTGCTGAGTCGCAATGTGAAAATATAAAAAAGCGTCGCTCATAGTCTGGGGATGCCAGTACTGGAGCAGTTGATATCGCGTCTTTCAATTCGTCAAATGCCTCCCTCATTTCCATAGTCCATCCCAACTTTTTTCTCCCCTTTATTTGCTTCCTTCAAACCCTCAAGCAGGCGTCCTATGTATGAGCTGTAATCAAATACCCATGCTCTACAGTAGTTGCACAGCCCCAGAAATTGCTGCAGTTCTCTCAGTCTGTGGCACGGGAGTGCTTGAGATGGCCTGTGCTCTTTGTGGTGCAATCCTTCTTCCATGTTGGGATATCAGTTGGCCAATGTAAAGTACCTGTTCCTGACAGTATTGTATCTTTTCCATGTCTACCTTGTACCCCTTTTCAGCCAATATTGTCAACATCTTTAAGGAGTCCTCTCTACATTTACTTTCGTTTGTACTGCAAATTATTATGTCATCCACATACTGTAACACTGTGCTTTCCACCTCAACGTTACCCAAATCCATCTGTATTACTCTATTGAAAATTGAGGGTGATTCACAATACCCCTGTGGTAATCTGGTATGTTTCCACTTTGTATTTCGGTAAGTGAAGCTTGTCAAATCTTGTGAGTCTGGGTGTAATGGTATTGAGAAAAAAGCATTTTTAAGGTCAATCACTGTAAATCGTGATGCTTCTGCTGGAATGCCACACAATATTGTGGCCGGGTTTGCTGTTACTGGATACTCTGCTTCTACTATGTTGTTCAAGGGTCTGAGGTCCTGTATGAAGCGCCAAGACCCCCCTTTAGCCTTGCGCACCGGGTACACAGCTGTGTTACATGGTGATTCTGAGGGGACCAATATGCCATTGTTTATAAGGGCCGTTATAGTTTCATATATGCCTTCATCTGCCTCTTTTGACAATGGGTACTGTTTCACTCTTGGTAGTATGGCACCTTTTTTCAATTTTATCCTTACACCCCCTATGCTTTTTATGCATCCCACGTCATAAGGGCTAATAGTCCATAATGATTTGGGCACCTTTGACATATCCTCCTTAAAAAATGGGACTGGGGTGCCTGCGGGTGCCTCAAGTGCCATTGCAATTTTCTGTGCTACTTGTTTGTGAGCCACTCTTAGCCATATTTCTACACTCATCATGAACACCATTTCATCTTCTTCCTTTTCTTCTGAGAACAGCTCTTCATCTGACACCTGGGTCAGCCTACATCCTTCTGCTAGTGCTATCACCGCCCTCCATGCTCTCCCTTATTTATCTTGGGCGTGCACAGCAACATAATCAGCTGTTGCAATAATGCTCTCAATGTCCATTACAAACACCTTCCCTTCCAGTTCATTAACTGGTGTTTCTGGTTGGAACAGATAAGCTGCTGGCCTCCTCCATATTTTCCCTTCTATCCCTGGCATCCATGCAAATGCCATGTCTGTGCCATACTGGAATAGCTCGCCATCTACTGGCTCCGCCCTAATCGCTGTCTGTCCACAGTATGCTTGCAAAATCTGTCGTGCTGCGAGCATGTTAATCCCTGGAGTAGAGCAAATTATGCCATCCTCTGTAAAGGAGATCGTCATATTCAACCTGTTCATTATGTCTCTCCCCAGTATATTTACTGGTGAGGCACTATAATACAAAAGTGGAACTGACAGATCATAATCTCCAATAGATAAGGGAACGTTATCAGTAAATGGAACCAACCCTTTAGCCCCAGAAAATCCTTGGGTGTTCATGGCTTCGCCTGACATCTTAAATTTACCTTCCCTTATGCAAGACCGGGTTGCCCCGGTGTCAACAAGAAATGATAATTTTTTGTCACCTATCGTTACCTCTATGCGTGGTTCCTCCGCACTATTAGGTGTTACTGACAGGATGGGACACACCAAGGCCGTCTGTGGGCTGACCTATTGGGGGTACAATGATTGGCCATTCCCTGTGTAAGGGTTGTGTCCCAACACCGTCACCCTACCCAATTGCGTTTGTTGAGTTTGGGGTGGTGGTTGTATTAACGCTACTTGTTGTTGTGGCGGTGGCAGTTGCTGTGTTATTTGTTGTTGTGGCAGTGAATAGGTTTGTGGCTGTTGTGTTGTTTGTTGTTGTGGGTCACTCCCTTTTTGTGACATCTGCTGTTGTTGTATGCCCTGCTGTTCTTGTGAGGTCCTAGGTTGTGCTTGTTCATTCCATGCTGGTGTTCCTGGCCTGACCCTACATGTACGTGACATGTGTCCTAATAGTCCGCAGCTCCAACACACGGGTGGTTCCCTGCTTTGCCATGGGAAGCTCCCTGTGTTGTCCTGGTATACGGGTTGCCCTGTGGGGTAGTAATTTCTAAGTCCCCCAGCCTGTTGTTGGGTATTATATCCGTATCCTCTCCCCCTCATAAACCCTCCTCTCCCTCTGTTATAACTATAATACCCAGTTCCTTGCATTGGGTACCCTCCTCCCATGTTTGGTGCGTGTAATTGCAGAGGCGGCACTTGCTGTATTACACCTTGTGGAGGCGCTATTTGGGCGGGATCTTGTGCAGCCACTACTTGCGTTGGGCTTTGGGCCATTGGTGTGGGCGTAGTTATTAGTGCCCCTTCCATTGTGTATTTAGTAAGTTTTTTCTGTACTAGTTTGGCCTCTTCTGTTTTCCTATCCTCTTCCTTTTGTTTCATTTTTCCTTGCCATGTCCTGCAGTGATGTACTATAGTCAGTTGTATTTCTGGCCATGGTTTTGCTTCCATCCCCACTACTTTCTTTAGTTGTTTCTGAACCCCTTCTGGGAGCCCTTGTACTAGTATATGATAAAATATGGCTGGTGTTTTGTCCCATTGTTCTCTAGTTTCCATGCGCCACTTCTCTTGAATATCCTGGATATAATCAACAGGGTCCTCATTTTCACCCATCTTACGGGAAGTAATGGCTCCTATGTCTGATGTGTCTGGGTACTGCACTCTCAGTGCCTGCCATAACGCATGTCTACAGTTTGCAAATGGTGCCCCATCATGCGATGTGTTCGTTATTGTTACCCCATGGAATCCCGCTCTTTTCCAAATGTCATCCGCTCTATCCCCTAATATTGATATTAACAGGCCCTTCACATCTCCTACTGCTAGTTTCTGTCCTGCGGTGTGTTTTTCCATTTCATATATCCACTTACCCCCACCTCCACTTAGTGATGGGAGCCTACATTTTATATTTTCTTTATCCGTATGTTTCCAAGGTACATACTGTGGTCTAACCCCTCCTCTCTCCAACAGTGGCATTAAATTCTGTCTTGTGTCACCCTTTACGCTCCATAATATTGAGTCTTCACACCCCTCCTCTTCCCCCGTTTCCTTTACTACTTCAAATTCTTCCTTACTACCTCTGCTCCTACCTCCCTCTTCTTCCTTTCCCCTTTTTTCGTCATTTCCTGTGTTCAATATGGGTATGTCTATTTGTCTGTCTTGCCTGCGACTAGGGAGGTCCCTAAGCCGACATGCATAAGGTGTAAGTTCGTTCATGAAGGGCGCGAGCTTTATTCTGTGCAGTGAGCGTGCGGTGGTTGAACATGTATGGTGTGACGTGGGAGGGCGTGATGGAGATGTGGGTGGCGTGGTTTCATGGGTTTGTGTTTCCCCTATTCTTTTCACTCCCTCCTTACTCCTCTCCAGCTCCTCCCATCTTCTACTCATCCAGGGCGAATCTATGTTTGTTCTAGTGAGGTATAGCTTATCTAAGCTTTCCCTTTCACTCTTTCTTCCATCCTTCTCCACTCCTTCTTCCTCCTCACTGCAAAAGTCATTCATAAATGGCACCCCCCACTCTGCCTTTTTTCCTTTTATTGTTACTGTTTTTAAGTCTATTAAGTCTCTTTCTCCCCTTTCGTTGTTACCAACTGTTCCCCCTAGTGCTGATGTTGTTGCTACCTCTCTACTTTTATATACATCTCCCCATCTTTCACTCTCCCTACTCCTCCCTTCTCTTCCCCCTTCACTTCTCTCCTCCATTTCCCTACTATTTTCCTCCCTTTTTCTTTTCAATTCCTCCATTACTTCGTTGCTCATCTGTTCCAATATTCTTTCATCCTCTTTCTTCCTTTCCCATTTCACCCTTTCTCTTTCTACTATACTCTCTATTACCTTCCCCTCTTCATATTTCTTAGCTGTCTCTGATAGTACCCTCCTTCTCCATATTTCCATTTCCTTTTCCTTTTCTTCTTCTTCCTTCTTCTTCTCCCTCAGCACTACTCTTGATACCCTGTCTGCTGCTGCTTTTACCCTTTCAGCTTCTCTCCTTTGCTCCTCATTTTGTTCCCTTAATTTTTCCAATTCGTTCTTACCTTCTTTTCTTTTCCTCACTCTCTCTTTTTCCTCCCTCTCAAGCTGTTTGATCAGTTCATTCTGCTCATCCCTTAGCTTTGCTAATCTTTCCTCTAAAATCTCTTCCTTTTGCCATAATAGCTCCTCCCCCCTCATTTCACTCTCTCTTGCACTGTCCTCGTCTGTTCTCTTTACTACCTCCCTCTCTTCTCCAGTTAGTGAACCTCGTAATTTTAATAATATCTGTGCAGCTACCCACTCATCATGTCCTATCTCTACAGTCTGCTCTTCTCCAATCTTCCCCACCCCCACTGCCATTTTCCTATGAGCCACATATGGTGGAGGGCTGTATGCCGGGTTCGAGTATCCTTCAGCCGCCCTGAACTGTCCTTCTATTTCTCCTAATTCTCTTAAAGGGTACAACCCTCCTCCCTCTGTTTTCACTCCCGGTGTTATGGGTGTCTCATTGTTCCGTTCCTTTTTTATGTCGTTTGATTTATCAATCTTTTCTCCTCCCTGTCCTCCGTTCCCCGTATTCTTTGTGCTTTCGCACCCCTTTTCCCCATCCGTTCCTTCTTTCTTAATCTCCTTTTCTTCCGGTGTTTCCCCCATAGTGAACATTCCATTTGGTCCTGGTCGGGACCCCTGGAACATCCTCCATAAGTTAAACACCTCCACATGGTTTGCCAACTTCTTCCCCTTGTATGTATTGTGCAGATGGTTTAGTAGTGAATGTTGGGCATATGGATCGAAACTACCATTAGGCGGCCATGGTGTTAACATTTTGTTGTCCGTCCCCTGGGTCCACTCTATGCTGTACTTAATTAATTTCTCCCTATGTGGTGGCAGTGTGGTGCATATGTGTTGTAATGGGGTAGTGAGGGTGTTCCCCCACCCTCCCGACCCTCTCCCGTATGACATAGTTGCCCTCCCCTTGTTACCCTTCTCTTTACCAGCAGTTTACAATATACAACCTCGTATTGCTTACCTTGCCCCGCAAGTGTGGGGACTTACGACAATCCCTTGACAGATTATGCAATAATAATAAATATGATGTTATATTATATTCCTTCCCCTACGGCCCCCTGCGGCCGAAGCGCACGCAGCCCCCTGCGGCTGCGTACCCCTTACGACGATCTTATACAGTCGTCCTGTTTCTCCGTTCTCCTCCCCCTTTTACACTTGCCGTGGCCGGCGTTCTCTGTGCGCAGCCACGCCCCTTTCCCCTTCTCCTCTTTCAATCCACTCGTTTATCGTTTATCTCCGTATCCGCTCCTTTATCATTTTTCTCTTCCCCACCACTCTCAACCCAAAGTTTCTTGTGCTCGCGATATCTTATTAAATCCCTACTGGTGACGTCACCGATTTCTTCGAGCTACTGGTATATTCTTGTTATGTTCTTTAAGTTCAAAATACACTTGCAATCTACCCCGCTAACCCTACAGCTGTCTTCCTGTCTCTCCTGGAACAAGGTAATCTCATCAATAATATAACCGGACTGCGCACGCTGCGTCGCCTCGCGTGTGATACGCCCCTCAACAGGAGGGCTTAACCAGCCAATTATCTTCCGTTTTGGGCAACTATGTAACTAGCTACCGCCCACAGGGAAACGTCATCTACCTATCGAGTTTCTTGCTCGAACAATAGGAAACCTCATCTACTCATTGATCAATAAATGTCAAGTCGTAGGAAACCACACACACCCACCCTCACACGTAGTCGCAATTTAGGCCATCAGTGTCTTACGAGCGGCTGCACGTGATGTTTTCGTGCCCCGCCCCCCTCTTTCGCGTAACGTTAGCCGACTGTTCTCGCACTCGTTTCGCTACCATTCATTCCATTGGCAACACTCAGTTAAACCTTCGCCGCACATCTGTACAATACCTCCCTCCTCCCTTATTTACTTCCTCCCCCTCCCTCACAATTTCGCATTGCTTGTGCGTGTCATGCTCACCAAGTTCTCTCGATGCAGGGCCGCTCGACTGCGTGCACCCCTCCAAGCGGCTCGCCACCTCCCCTCGTCTGGACCACGTCTGGACACTCGCCGACCGCGGGCGGGATACTTCTCAACCGGCTCCCGAGGGCCAATATCCGGATTGCGCTGTCCGGTCTTCTCGCAGCTCCGCGATGGTCCTGTAGTCCTCAGAAGGGGGCAACGGCAGAGGGGGCCGCGCCGCCGGGCCTCCTCGCAACGGGAGTGCCTGGAAAAACTAAAAATAAAAGTCGATCTTAAACAGATCTCAGCAGTGCCTCCAACTTGTCGGGGGGAAATTCTGCCGGGGTCGGCCGGGCCGTCCGCAGACCTCCGGGCAGGGAGGCCCCAACTCCTCCCGTATATCCCAGACGAGATAGAGTATGAGACACACACAAGGAGCAAGGTGACTCTGCTGTTTATTTAGACAAAACGGCAGGGATGGGTCAAGGAGCGTACGCGTTCGTCCTGACACACACACAATCGTGGGGCTCGCAGGCCCTTTTTACTGCACTATGACGCGCTACTTGCGTCACTTCAGAAAGTTAACAAAAAACCTATCGCCACTCTTAATTGGTTGCTCGAGTGGTAGGGTTAGTATAGTACACATATAGAGAATGATATTAGTGGACAAGGTGTAGTCAGGTGGTATATCTGGGTTGTCCCTACAATTAGATACATAAGAATTGTTACATGAAGACTCCTGAGGATTGGCTAGTATTACTGACGTCTGAGATAAGAGCCCCATGTTCTGATTGGTGCATCCGTGAGCTTCCCAGCCTGGGACCACCGTTGTTCCCAGCTCTCGGTGTACCTGTGTTTGCAACAATGTTTCAATATGGGTACGTGAAGACAATGTGAGGATTTATTCATAGGTGGAAGGCTGACCGCTCCCACTGTAGCAGATGTCCATTGAGCCTTTCAAGTGTATCGGCCTGTGTCTCGTAGTGAGGGACCCAGACGCCTTTTCTCTCCTGGGCTTTGGCATCTCGTCAGGTTCGGCTTGGTCACGTGGGGAGGGACCGTGAAAGAGGCAGAATTCTGCACAATTAATATTGTTTTTTCTACTGCGCGTCTGGTTTAATTTGCCGGCGTGCCTTTATCGTTGAGGCGCGGAGTGCGAGGTTGCAACATCGTGCCTTTGATGATTTGTTCTTGGATGTGGGTTTGCAACATTGCGACCTTGGCTGGTTGCTCCACCGGGTTCTTTCTGCAGGATCAGCAACCTGATTCTTGCTTTGTTAATGTCCACGGGAGCTCTTGTTTGAGGCCTACTCGGCCTGGTGCTTAAGTAGTCTGTTTGGTGCATAGGTGCTTTTGGGTTATAATGGCATATATTTCCATGACCAGTATCGTGTTTCCATTATACCTCTCATGGTGGTAACGGGTTTCAAGAGAAGCGTGAGCAAGCGTTATAGATGAGTTCATGATGCGTCTTGCGTTTCTGCATTCTGAAAGCCTATGTAAAAATAATAAAGATGCACGTCCGTGAATATGCCTGTCGCCTACGTCAGAGCACTGAGTATGTTCTTCGTGTAGAGTGGTGTGGAAACACTGATCTGGAGTGTCAAAACACCATTGTACCACAGGCTGCTCAACTGCTTTTGGAGTTTTGGAGCGTGTTAGCGCATCTACATGTATTTCACCAATCAGGTGTTCTATAGAAACAACTCTCCCATCACAGCTCCAATTTTGGCTAACTGATCTGCCTTGTCATTCCCCTCTTTATCCTCACCTGATGTCTTCAAATGGCCACAGACTTTTCTGCAATGTATTACCAAATCATTTTCTGACACAAGTTTGTCTATGGCTTGAATCATCTTGTCATGTTTAAGTGTTTTTTTTTGTTATAGGTGAGCATTCCTTTTCCCTTCCAACCAGGTAAATATTCTACAAAACTATGTTGTGCATAATCAGAATCGGTTACCAACACTATCTTTTTGAGTTTGTTTTCTACTGCAGTAGCGACTGCTTTTTAAATAGCAGCCAATCCTGCCACCTGACTACTTCGAGGCCCAATCCTCATGCTTTCTCTTGAAATGTTGTCCTATTTAAATCAGATATTTCCTATTCCTGCAACAAGCTCTTTTATTGTGTTATTTTCTACATGGTATACACAACCATGTACATACACAGTTTGCAAATCCCTATATACCTCGTCATTGAACGCTTTGTGTGGGGATTGTTCAAATGCATTCAAATCTGATCCTATCTCTGTGGCCTCATATACACATTCTGCTGCACAATCATGCAAATCTGCTAGCCCTTGGGCAACCAGGCTCTTCTTATTTTGTCAATATCTCACTTCTACAGGAAAACCCTGAAGTGCTAACGTCCAAGAAGTAAATCTGGACTGGGCCAAATTCCCATATCTAATTCTCTTTGCAGAAACTGCAGAGGCTGATGATTTGTTTCAATAATTACTCTTTCCCCTTGAATTATAGGATGGAAATATTGCAATGCCCAAACGGAGGTCAGGAGTGCTTTTTCACATTCACTGAACTTAGTTTCAACCTGTGACAATGCCTTGCTGGCATATTCAGTAGTTTTGTTATTCACATCAATCTTTTGATATAGGTTTGCTGACATGCATTGATCAGTGAATCCTACCTTTACAATGAAATCATGGTTCTTTATGGGATATGCTAGACATGGCGCCTTCATGAGACATTATTTCAGCCTGGCCACCACTTCACATTGTTCCTTTTCCCATTTCCAGGGTACACCCTGCTTTAGTATGATATAATATGATATGATATGATATGATAGGTTAGGTTATTTATAACGTGCTTAATACCCAGATGTTTCTAAGCGCGGACCCGGGGATCGAACCTGCGTTGCTCCTTATCATCTTACTTCCAACGCGAGCACGTTGCCGCTGAGCTATCCTCCCATCCCGAGACTCACGTTAAAGGTTGTGTAATCGCTTCATAGTTCTTAATAACTTTCCTATTGTAACCTGTCATCCCTAATAAACCTTTGTAACCCTTTCAGATTGGTAGGATCTTTCAATCTATGTATCGCCTCCACTTTCTTCTTTTGTGGGTTTAACCCATTCTCGGTCACCTCATGACCTAAGAAGTTCACTTTCACTTTACACCATTGTGCTTTCTGTAAAGATACTTTGGCTCAAGGCTTCTGTAACTGGCTAAGTACATGTTTAATCTAATTGAAATGTATTTTCAAATCCTCACTCTTAATGAGCACAACATCCAGGTAAACCATTGTCGCCCTTTCTGCTGCATCTGGGAGCACCTTGCTCAGGAATATCCCAAATTCACTCCCACTATTAACATATCCAAAACGTGTCCGGGTCTAGGTGCATATTGTGATTTGTCAGAAGAAAATGCAAAAAAATGTTGGATATCTTCAGGCAGTGGTACACACCAGTATCCAGCTGTAAGATCTAATATGGTTATAACTTTGACCCATGAACCTGTGCAAGACCCTGATCAATAAATTGAAGTGGCCACCTTGAAACTGGTACCCTATTGTTTAATTCTCGTAGATCTGCGCACAAACACCATTGGCCGTTAGGTTTCAACACAGCCTATATGGCAGTGTTTGATGTGCTATGAATGGGCCTAATCATTCCTCTAGATTCTAAATTTGTAATGATTTTAGCTAGTGATTCCAAACATCACAAGGGCAACCTATATTGTCACACAAATAGTAGTTCCCTACCATGTCCTTCTGGTAATCTGGCAACATACAAAACTGTTAATCCACAATCATATGCGTCTTTGGCAAAAAAATCTTTGAATTCCTTAAATATTTTTCTCAATTGGTCTTTTTCTTCTTCATTTGTGCATGCATCTGCAGCCTGAATCTGCTCTTCTACCATTTTAGAGAACTCTGGGAAGTCCTCCAACGGAGGAACCTCTGTACTTCCCTCCAACCGTGTGGCTGTATCCCTTTGGCAAGTCGATACATTTAAATATTTTGGAATATTGACTTCCATTTGCATATGCTGCTTTTCTGTTTTAGCCTCATTTAATTTTAATAGGATACACTCATCTTGCTGATCAGCACACTATTTCACTTGGTTCTTAAGGATACACAGACTTAACTTTAAAGATTCCTTTAGGTTGGGAGTCCAAAGATTCTGGCAACTCACCCTGCACATTCACATACCTTTCAGGGATGTTCCCAATCACTACATTACTGAAGTCTGCAGTAAAATAAGATTTCTGTATTGCCATTCCTATTGCTGAATCCTCTTCTAAATGAATGTACTGGTACCCTCTATTGTCTACCAGAATTTTAATGGGTCCATCCCCAATCTCTGTCAGTGGTGTATATTCGCATTCTAGCCCTTGCTGCCTCATGAATTCATTTAGACATACAAATGCATCTGAATCTTTTCATTGTTGTCCCTTTTTGTATTTTAACACTATTGTAACTTGTCTGGTTAGTGCAGGGATGGTAACCTCGTTTCTCACCTGGAATTCAATTGCATAGGGCGCCTTCTTCATGATAAGCTTGTCTTTTATCCTCAAATTCAGGTGCAACCCCTCCTAATCTGGACCAAACCTTTTGATTTAGGAAGTCTAACACCATACACATTCTGTGCATGATGTCATTTCCCAAGTAACATTTATTTTGTGTCCCGCTCACGATCCAAACATTGGGTCTGATTACACGGAAGGCGGTAATCCAGGGTGCTATTAGCACCCTGGACCATGCCGGTAAATTACCGGCACCGCCTTGGTGGAAAGGGGAATTACCGCCCTATTCCAAGGTTGGCAGGGCGGTAATTCCCCCTTCCACCATTGCCCTTCCCCAGTCCCATTTTTGCCCCATAATAGAAAGTTTTGACTTATCTGAATGACTTAAAAGGGGATGTTTATTTTCTCCAGGAGACACACCTGTTGAAGGGTGATTTGGATGGTTTGGGGAAAGGTTGGGTAGGGAGAGCTTTCTTTTGAGTCACGGTCAAGGGGTGTGGTTATTCTTATTAGGAAACATGCACCGATTAGGGTTGTTAGAGAGATATGTGACACGGAAGGTAGAATGGTTGCTATTTTAACTAATATTCAGGGCAAAGAAGTGACCTTTTGTAATGTTTATACTCCAACGTCAGATGATGGTACCTTTTTCAGAAAGGTGGCTCAAGCAATTCAAGACCTTAAGTCCAGTAACATAATCTTGGAGGGGGACTTCAATACAGTTATTGACTCTGCCATGGATAGGAGTAGTACCAGACATTGCAGGAGGATGGACATGCAATCTCGGGCTTTACAGGATCTGCTGGAGGATCATAATCTAAAGGACTGTTGGAGGATTGACAATCCTTCAGTGAGAGAATATACTTTTTATTCCGGCGCACATGCTACGTATTCCAGAATTGACATGGTTTTGATGGCAGGAGACATGTTACAAAACTATAAAAGGAGTGATTTGGGTAATATTGTGCTGACTGACCATGCTCATGTTTCAGTGGATTTGAAGCGGAGTTACACTATGTGTAGATCTAAATCTTGGAGACTAAATACTAGTTTGTTGGACAATCTAGAGGAGATTAACAAAATTGCAACTGAAATTGACTATTTTGTTGAGGAGAATTGTACTGGAGAAGTTGGATCTGACATGATATCGGAGGCATTCAAGTGCACGGTTCGAGGTATGTTTATTAGTCTGCCGATTGGTTTGAAGAGAAAATGGGACAATACACAGACTGTACTGGAGTTGAAGATTAGGGACTTGTCAGGGGTTCTGATGGTGGATCCTACGAGAGTGGACTTGCTTCCCGAGTTAAATAGGCTGAAAAGGTAGTTGAAGGAGCTAATATCTATTAGGGTGGATAAAAAGTATTTCCATCAAAAATGTGCTTACTTTGAACATGGGGAGAAATGTGATCGCTGGTTAGCGTATAGATTGAGGTTGAGGGAGTCTGAGCGCTCGATTATGTCTATTACAGACTCCAGTGGTCAGGTCACATTCACTCCGGAAGGTTTAAATGACGTGTTCAGACATTTTTATGAGGATTTGTATAAGAATGAAAACCATATTGATGCGGCGAATGGAGATTTTCTGGAGGGTATTCAAGTTCCAGATATTTCAGGGGAAGAGGCTACTTTACTGGAGGGGGATATCACGGTGGATGAGGTCAAGAAGGCAATATCAAAATTGAATGTTGGCAGGTCACTGGGGCCAGATGGACTGCCAGTGGAATTCTATAGGTGGTTGCCTAATTCTGCGTTGACGCTTTTGACAGACATGTATATGACCTCCAAGGCTAGGGGTATACTTCCTGACACTACTAGACATGCTACTATTTCTGTCTTTTTAAAGAAAAGCAGGGATGAATCACTGGTGTCCAGTTACAGACCGATTAGTTTGATTAAAGTGGACAATAAGATTTTGGCTAAGATTCTAGCTCTGCGAATAGAAAATCTTTTGCCTAAATTGATAGATCGGAATCAGTCTCGTTTTGTTAAAGGTAGGATGACGTCCAGTAACATGAGACACTGCTTTGTACTATTGCGAAAGCGTCAGAGTTGTCTAAAGACTCGGCTGTCCTATCAGTTGATGCGGAGAAGGCATTCGATAGAGTTGATTGGCAATCCATGTTTAAAGTATTGGATAAGATGGGTTTTGGGATTCAGTTCTGTTCTTGGATTAAACTGCTGTATACCAGGCCTACAGCAGATGTTAAAACTAATGGTCGGAGATCGAAACCGTTTGAATTGGAACGTGGCACGAGACAAGGTCACCTTTGTTATTTGTAATTACTATTGAACCTTTGGCTATAAGATTGAGAAATGAGGAGGGATTACAGGGCATTCATTGTTGGGGAATGCAGCAAAAAATTTGGTTATACGCAGACGACTTATTATTGGTCGTTATGAACCTTGGAGAGTCAGTGCCGGTTCTCGAGTCCTTTCACCATTGCTCTGGATACAAGATCATTTGGGCAAAATCTGAGGTTTTACCATTGGTTCCGCTGTGCGACAAACAATTTATTACCAGGTTGGGTTTTAAGTGGTGTGCTGATAAGCTATTGCACTTGGGGGGGTTTGGATTTTGCCCAATGTTGCTGATTTTGTGAGTGTAAATATGACTATGGTGTGCACTAATTTCAAATTGGATTTGGAATGATGGTTATTGTTGAACCTTTCCCTTTGGGGGAAGGTAAACGCTTTGAAGATGGTGTTGACTCCTAGAGTAAGCTTTGTTCTGAGTATGATCCCAGTAGACATTGAGAAACATTTTTGGTGTGAGTTGGATAGACTCATGCAGGAATTTTTGTGGGATCGTAAACCTCTGCGTCTGAAATTGGCAAACTGCAATTACCTTTATCTAAAGGTGGGCTGGGGGTCCATAATTTCAAGGCATACCATCTGGGTTTTATGTCTCGGTATATATTTTTGCTTTTTTCAAATCGGAGCATGATGATTGGGTGTGTGCAGAGTCTAGCCATGTAGAACCTTTGTTGCCTGGGGCTGTGTTGACCAGTAAGCCACGTCAGGCTAAGGTGGTAGGCCCACTGACCAGGAGTTTGCGGAACTCATGGGTGGCATTGTGTGAGTGTTTGGGTTTCAAGGCATTGAAAGATCCGAGTGCTTCCATTTGGCTGAATCCAAGTATTACACATGAGGGGAAAATGTTGTTCTGGCATGATTGGTACCTGGCTGGGGTGCAGTGGATTGGTGATCTGTTCAATGGCTTGAATTGGATGACGGCTAGGGAGATACAGTTGAAGTTTGACATTCCTACTTTTTGCCTGGCAGATTATCGGAAGATCAGGAGGGCGGTGGGGGTGGTGGATATGGAAAAGAAAATCAATACGAACATGCTGGGTTGGGAGCCTGGAGTGAGTGGATGTGGCCTGGTTAGTTATGTTTATAGGCTGGTTGTGTCGAACTATCAGGCTAATGAGGCTTTAAGATTGGATTGGAATCGGAGAATTGAAGAAGATATTACGGAGGATGATTGGATGTGTATTTGTGAGAATGTGAAGCTGTGTTCTTTGAGTCTTGCAGACAGGTCGTGTCAAATAAAGATTTTGAATAGATTTTGAATAGGACATACTGGACGCCTGAGAGAATGATGAAGAGGGGAATGAGTGACAGCTCAGAATGTTGGGCATGTTTACACGAAGTGGGCACCTTTGAGCTAATGTTGTGGGAGTGCTCAAGGGTGAGAGGTATGTGGTTTGAATTTGACCAGATCTGTGAAAGGATTCTTGAAGTGAAGGTTCATATGGATTTTAAGACCATAGTGCTGGGTAGTGGGGATTTGTTGGACGACCGGACTACTTCTCATAAGAAATGGATCTTTCGTGGGGCAATGGTGGGGAAGAAGCTAATTTTGAGACATTGGAAAACATCTACCCCTGTTACTATTGAGGAATGGATTGCTGAGATGCATTCTTTAGCAGATATGGAGAGAGCGTTGTATCGGAGAGAAAAGAAAGATGCATTATTTAATAAGATCTGGGGCAAATTTCTGTTACTGTATTAGATTTGTTTTATTGCTTGTATTGTGACTCCAGGGGGGCAGTGGGGTGTTTCTGATGTATATAGTTAATGTTGATTTGCTGTGATTGCATGATGTTTGTATTTTGTTTCTGTTTTTGTTCATATGTTGTTATGATGTGATCTTTTTTAAATAGATATTTAAAAAAAAAAAAAGACTACTACATATAGTTTGGTCCCCTGTTCTATTATCCATTCTAGTGATTTGTTTCCTGTCAAAATCACAAATTAACTGGGATACAATCTCTTTTTGGAGAGCATAAAAGTATGCAGTCTTAAATTCTACAGAATTAGGATTAAAGGCTGCATTAAAGCATGAAAATGCTCTTTTTAAGTCTTGGAGGAACTGGCGCAGGGGCATATCTGGCTTTGCAGTCATTGTATATGCTGCTTTTTTGCATCTTGTATCGACTGATAATGTGAAAACTGATGTCTGACCTCTTTCTCAAAGTCAGCCCATGACAAATGTTCCTGTTCATTGAGACCCCAAATGTCACTAGCAGCTGCTGAATAAAGCATTAGGTGAAAGTACTGCCTATACTATTCCGTAGGTATCTGGAGGGCTTTGAATATATCATGGACTGTTTCTAAAAGGTCTACCATGCAACAATCTCCTCCCTTTTTGAATGGTTTAATCAAAGTTTTGATTGACTTCATGATTATGATAGGGCTACATGGTGCATTTTGGTGTGCATCATTCTGTCGCTCATTCCTGTTCTCTGGTGGGCAGGAATGATGGTAACAACTGGAGGGTTACTCATACCCCACCAGTGGGCTATAATCAAGTCTGGCCACAGTAATAGCTATTGGTACACTGTGAGCTGGGGTTAATCTCAACTCCATTGAATGTAGTGCCGTATCCCCTTTCGTGAGATTTTAGTCTAAATATTCCAAATTCTTGCATTGTCCATGACGTCGTTCAGCCCCCTGACAAAGAGTAGAATTCTCATCCCTAATTTTATTGATCACTGCTTGCAGCTCATTTATTTGCACCTAGCACTGGTCTAATGCTCTGTCCTTCTTATCATTCTCTTCCAACAATTTAACTATTTCTTGTTCTACAGCACAGAATTCCTTATCTTTCTTCATATTATTCTTTCTAAGTGTTTGAAATTCTGAAATGGCAGCATCTTTGTCTTGTCTTATTGCATCTAAAATCCCTTTTAAGTACATTCATTCTTACTCACTCTCATTAAATTATTTTTCCTTCTGAGCCAATTGCGTATCCACATTGCTACATTTAGATTGCAATTCTGTATTAGATCGCTCTAATTCTGTTTTTAGGCACTGTAGTTGATCAACTGCATCATCCAAACTACCCTGCAGCTCACTAGTTACCTTAGTATCTTATCCTTGCATTTTCAAAGACCGGTGCAATGGAAACCATAACTTGCCACATAGCCTTATGATACAATTCTTCTCCTCCTTTCGCTCTGGGGCTCCAAATAATCTCATGAGGCATACTTGCACAATGCTCCTTTTCTCAAAAATATTTTGCAGCAGTTCTTTCTCCACTTCCCCGCAAATCCTGTTTTTCCATATAATTGCATTTTCTGAAGACCAAACTCCATGAGCAAAAAACGTGAAGTGATATTTTCCATTAAACACCTCTCACACATTAATAGACTCGACTGAGTATTATCTTACCAAATTACTTTGTTCACGATGAAATTGGCAGGTGATGCAGTTTGAGAGAGAAAAAAATATCACAACAGCAATACAAATTCCTTCATGAACCTTTGAAATTGTATTTACTTTACATGTTGATAAACATTACACATGAAAACAATCTGATTTTCTATCTGGCAAATCCTCACTTGTGGCTCATATTACCGCCAAGCTGTGAATTTCTTTGTTTGATCGGACTGGAATGCCCCTCCGTTTATCCGCCTATAGTACACAGATAAGAACAGCTGCAACCTCAAAAAGCCTGCCGACACTGGACTCTGCCTGCACATCTCAGCTTCAGCATTCAGAAGGGTTTCTGTCCGTCTCCCAGGAGGTTCCTGAACATCTGACTAGCAAACCCACTAACAGTCCCTTTTATGAACTCTATCTGCCACTCAAAAGGAATCCTTTCCCTCGCCCAGATCAGGGGTTGAAGTGTACAAAAAGAAGTAGTGGAACTATGTTACCTGCTGGCCTATCACCGCACAAACCTCATCACCACGTCCCCTCCCGCCCACAATATATACCCCGAAACACTTGCACCTTCTTTTTAAGGGAACGTTCAGTGCAGTGCACTGAAAGTGCAAGTTTCAATTTCTTCCTACACATTTATTTTAAAACGAAACCATTCCGGAATGGTTTCTTTTTAAAACAAAAGTATAGGCGCTGTAGAAGTTAATTCAAAAAAGTAGAGGAGCACTGCTCCCGACTGCTCCCGCTCACTTCAACCACTGGCCCAGATCATACTATCCCAGTATTTTCCTTTTGAGAATGCCAATTCTGCTAAGTTACAAATCTAACATCTTCTTCCTGCACACACAATGATTTCCTTTAGCAGCACATATTTCATCTTCTGCAGCTTGCCACAAACTGCTGTTATGCTGAATGAAGCCACACACCTCCTATATGCATGAGAATACTTTCCAAAATCGTTTTCAAGTTATTTAATCTGGACCGATTTGCACTAAATTGTTAAGGAGATGTTACAAGTTATTGGGAAGGTGTTAGCCTGTTAGTTTATTTTTAGTATTTAGATGAAGTGCAAGCCAGTCAAATGAAATACTATCCTGAAATAAAACATTTTTAAACATGTGCTCTCAGTGAGAATGTGTGCATTTCCATCTGGTGCATGCGCCGGCTGCAGTTTCCATTGCTTGCTGTGTTTCTGTTGCCCTGTCTCTACATAAGCACACTAACACTACATATGCATAAACTAATAGACCCCTGTAACACAGCCCCCTAGCAATTCATAGCCCCCAACTATTCAGAGCCCCCAGCTATTCCTTCGGAGCCAAGGGCTCTTTTCTGTTACCTTGGGGTGTGTCAATGTCAGTGACAGCCAGGCTCTTTTCTGTTCCCTGCGTACAAAGGAGGAATCATATTAAGGTTGCAATTAGCTTTTTGGGATTGTGGGACTTTTTCCCTATTGTTCCACTTGTCGGCTACAGGTATCATTTGAAGGTATTGTTAACGATCCAGTATAGCTGACTGCTTTGTTTGAATGGGATTATTTTTGCCAGGGCTCTCCTATCCCATCTGATGATTGTGTTCTGAGCACTGGAGTAATAGTCCATCGCCAGGCGGGGTTTTGTGAGGGCCTGAGTATGATTTATCAAAGCCTCTGACTCTGACTGGTTTGCAAGAAATACTCTGTGCTTATAAAGGTAAACGTTTATGCAGTGCTTGTCGATCTACGTACGCCTTTGATACAGTCCTGCGGGCGCACTTATGGAAGGTACTTGAGGCGCTTGGCATTCCTGCTGCTTTGCTCTCAGCTATTCAGAGCCTCTATACAGGGAATTCAGCGGTGGTCCGCTGGTGCCTTGATGGAAGCCCTTCCTGCAGCATTGACATCCATGTCGGAGTGCGGCACGGATGTGTGCTGGTGCCCAGGCTGTTCTGTATCTTTATTAACAAAGTTTTGAAGAGGCTGTTGGCTGTCCAGACTGATGTCTCCTCGCTAGCAGGTGACAAGTTCCCTGCATTGTTGTTTGAAGATGATGCAATGCTCCTTTCTCTTATACCTGCCGGTGTGTATAAACAATTGGAGATTTTTGTGGCTTTTACCAAAAGGAATGGGTTTCCCTGAGTATTATTAAAACTAAGACCATGATTTTCAATGCCAATCCCAGGAAGAAGCAGAAGCATCTATCTCTCTCCCTAGAAGATGGTGTGATTGAGCAGGTCCATTCATGCGATTATTTAGGCTTGAGAGTCACAGTGTCATGTATTTGGAAAATGCAGGTTGTGAAGGCCAATCTCACCCTCCTTAGGTATAGCGGGGCTCTTGCCAGATTTACCAATGGGCATGGGTGGTGCTGGTCTCACTGGAGGCCTACAAAGCACAAGCCTGCCAGGCAGCATTCTACGGGGCAGAACTCTGGAGACAAGTGGAGATTCAGCCCCTTGTAGTGGCAGAGACCAGATTTATGAAAAATATCTTTGGGTTTCCCACTGCTGTCCCGAATATCCCAGTGCTTTTGGAAACTGGATTAGAGGGGTACGAGACAATCTGTAAACTGCTCCTGGTCCTCTATTGGGCCTGTCTGTGGTCCAATAATCATCTATGTAAATATAGAGAGGCAGTCATGGATGTTTTGTCCCAGCAGCTCTTAAAAGTGGGCTGTTCATGTGAAATGTTATTTGGGTTTTCTGGGTTTGGGGGAGTATTGGTCAAATCCCTCAGTGATTACATCTGTTTCCAAGGAAGTGATTAAGAGTGCAGCAGGAGCAAATTCCCGGCAGGATATCTTGGGAACATCCAGGGCCTAAGAGCAGCTTGCAATTAAGAAATGGGTGGGTTCCGAAGAGTACCAGGATTACGTCTCCCTTAGGTGGGAAAGGGCTCTATACCTAAAGTTCCGCATTGGAATTCTTCTAATTGCTGTATTTTGGCACAGATGGGAAAATGCCGTTTCAACATCATGTATTCTTTGCAGCGAGCCTGAGGAGACTGTTCAACATTACTTATTAATCTGTCCAGCCACTAAAACCTTGAGGAAGTGCTTTCTGAAGCCCTGCAGGTCATTGGGTGATGCCATGGCAATGTGCTTGGATACTGCAGACGTAGAGGCTGTCCTTGCTACTGATAGTTACTTGAGTTGGGCAGGAAAAATATATATGAGAAAAGCTAAGGTAGTAGAATAATGCCTTGGGTAGAAGAATCCACTTGCGCTAGCTGTCATTTCTGGCAAAATGTTGATCCTGCTTTCATTTGCTTTCTCTGGTAAAATTATGAATTTGTCTCCTGATTGTAAGTGATTTAGGAGTTAATTAATTCTGATGTTGTTAAATTTGTGATTTTGTTACCTGTGCATTGCTTTTATGACTTTTTTGTCAAATTAAATCTAATAAAGTAAAATTTATTTTGGAGTGTATTGTTTTAAGAATTGCCTGTAGTTATTTCTCCCTGGTCAAGGGAGTTGATAGGGGTTTTATACAAGAAGTCCCCAACATCCGTTTTTTAGGATGAGACAGAGGTTCGAGTGATTGGTATTTTGCAAGAATCTCTGCTTGTTTTAATTGATAGCGTGTTTTTTGTATAGTGGACATATTTGTCTGTAAGCACAATAACTAATAGCACAACAACAGATATATGGTTCCTACCTCACAAGACAGTCAGTAGAAGTGGAGGTAGAAAAAAATCCTGCTATTTCGATTGCGTGGTGCAAGAGTGAGGGTTCCTAGCTCACTCGTGCGAACCTCGCGCAAAGCGGCATTTACCAGTCTCCCAAATGCCCCAGTGCTTACATGCTGCCGATATAGTTTTAAGTCCCAGTTACTGCTGGGTATTGTAGTTCAATAGGACTACTGAAGTAATGTTAGTGCCTGAGGTATAAGCAGATGGGAAGCTCTGCAGATCCGGAAGCTAAGTACTTTGTTGTTTGCTACTCCAATGTGAGCCTATCAGATCTGGTCTAAGCAGTTGCAGAAAGTAATGAAATGCAATTATAAAATGCACCAGCGCGTTCTGCTTAGCCAGCACTGGTTCAAATATTGTCACTCAAAGGCAAGTTGGATTCTGGTTCAAAGTCACAGCTAGGTCATGAATACATCAAGTTTAAGCAAAAGCAGAAAGAACTTAATTACAAATGAAGTAATACAACACACAGCACCATGTTCTCACGGTCACACACACAAATGAGGCCAGTGGAGAAGTGTCCCTTTATAAGTACCGGCGTTAACCGGCCTCCCAAATGTGCCAATGCTAACGCGCCACAGACGTAGTTTTAAACCCCAGTTGCTGATGGGTATTGTAGTCAATAGGACTACTGAAGTAATGTGAGTGCCCAGCGTATAAGCAGATGGGAAGATCTACAGATCCTGAAGCTAAGTACTTTGATGTTTGCTATACCAACGTGTGACTATGAAATCTGGTCTAAGCGGTGGCAGAAAGTTATGAAATGCAATCATAAAACATGTGAGTGTATTCTGTTTAAATAACACTCGTTCAAATACTGTCACTTAAAGGCAAGTTGGATTATTGCTCAAAGTCACACTTAGGTCAAGAATAAATCAAGTTTAAGCAAAAGCAGAAATAACTTCATTTCAAATCAAGTAATATAACACACAGCACCATGTTCTCATGAGAACACATACAAATGAGGGCAGTGCAGAAATGTCCCCTTGTAAGTGACAAGATTAACCACCTCCCAATCGGCCGGGTCTAGTGCGCCGTCATGTAGTTTTAAGTCCAGTTGCTGCTGTGTATTTTAGTTCAATAGGACCATCGAAGTAATGTGAGTGCCTGCCATATGCATGGATGGGAAGCTCTATAGATCCTGAAGTTAAGTACTTTGATGTTTACTACACCAATGTGAGCCTATCAAATCTGGTCTAAGCAGTTGCAGAAAGTTATGAAATGCAATTATAAAACTCATGAGTGTGTTCTGCTTAACTAACACTCGTTCAAATACTGTCACTTAAAGGCAATTTGGATTCTTGCTCAAAGTCACAGTTAGGTCAAGAATAAATCAAGTTTAAGCAAAAGCAGAAATAACTTCATTTCAAATCAAGTAATATAACACACATCACCATGTTCTCATGAGAACACATACAAATGAGGGCAGTGCAGAAATGTCCCCTTGTAAGTAACAAGATTAACCACCTCCCAACCGGCCGGGTCTAGTGCGCCGTCATGTAGTTTTAAGTCCAGTTGCTGCTGGGTATTTTAGTTCAGTAGGACTATTGAAGTAATGCGAGTGCTTGGCGTATAAGCAGACGGTAAGCTCTACAGATCCTGAAGCTAAGTACTTTGATGTTTGCTACCCAAATATGAGCCTATCAAATCTGGTCTAAGCAGTTGCATAAAGTTATGAAATGCAATTATAAAACACATGAGCGTGTTCTGCTTAGCTAACACTGGTTCAAATACTGTCACTTAAAGGCAAGTTGGATTCTGACTGAAAGTCACAGTTAGGTCAATAATCAATAGAGTTTATGAAAAAGCAAAAAGAACTTAATTACAAATCAAGTAATACAACACACAACACCATATTCTTACGAGCACACATACAAATGAGGGCAGTGCAGTCGTGTCCCCTTATAAATACCAGCGTTAACTGGCCTCCCAAACGCGCCAGCGCTTGTGCGCCATTGACATAGTTTTAAGTCCCAGTTGCTGCTGGGTATGGTAGTTCAATAGGACTACTGAAGTAATGCGAGTGCCTGGCGTATTGACAGGAAGCTCTACAGATCCTAAAGCTATGTACTTTGATGTTTGCTACACCAATGTGAGCCTATCAAATCTAGTCTAAGCAGTTGCAGAAAGTAATGAAATGCAAATATAAAAAATGCAAGCGTGCTCTGCTTTGCTACAACTGGTTTAAATACTGTCACTTAAATGCAAGTTAGATTCTGGCTGAAAGTCACAGTTAGGTCAAGAAGCAATCACATTTATGCAAAGGCAAAAAGAACTTAATTACAAATCAAGCAATACAACACACAGCACTATGTACTCACGAGAACACATACAAAATAATTTCATTGGCCATCATCAGTGAGGTGTAGCTGCAGTTTGTAGGCATGGCACGTTCGGGACCCACATCTCTGCATAACCGTCCCACTAGGGTTCACTTAAGTGAGCTTAGAGCCCTTTGGATAACCTGCATGCAATAAATGGGATGCAGAGTAACTCCAACACCAAATAATCCAACCAACTCAGGAAGATGGCAAAGATTTCTGTTTTATCTGAAATCAGTCTCACCACTATACAAATACCCCAACAGGTTTCCACAATATATTGACAAGGATTTAAAATACCACCAAATACCACCATAATAAAAGATACCACAAAGTAATAGATATAGCCCTAAAATATATCCAACCGGCTATATCTGTTTTTTCATTTTGTCAGTTGTGGTTGCTACTTCTTTTGATTATCGTTCTTGCACTGCCTCTTATGTTATTGACCAGCGTTTCTCTATTCTTACTTTTCTATTTCCAACTCTTCCGGCTGGCTGTTGATCTATGTTTTATTATTTTACTCTCTCTAAAATTCTCTTTTGCTCTGCTTCTATCCCTCACTCCTATTTGTGTGTGTCCTATTAGTTACCTGTTTTCCTTCTCACTTTCTTTGTTGCTCTCTCATGTAGCTTATTGATCTCGCTCTTTCTGTTGCTTGAATTCCTGTTTTGGATTTCTAGTACATTTTCCTTTCTCTCGTCTCCGCCCACTTTGTTCTCCTGTATTGCTTTGATTCAGAGTTGCTCTTCCTTTCTTGTTTTTCTGTTTCTCTTTTGACATAGCAGCAATAAATATCTATATTTTTTTTTTAAATGTTATAGTTTAATTTCTTTAAACTTTTCATTTATCTGCCAGTTTAAAATAGGAAGAAATTAGTTTCTCTTTTGTTTTAGATATTAAGTGGTGGTTTTTCTAGATTGAGAATTTCTTGTAAAAAGTGGCATATTGTCAGGATGATTTTTCGCGATCTGCCGTTCAATATCTCCGTCCATCTTTCCTCTGTTTTCATTGTTTGTTTGTAGATCTTCTAGTATCTGCCAAATATTATTCTTTCCTCAGATATGGCTGTGCATTCCATGACTAGGTGAAAGATTGTTTCAGGTTTTTCGGTATCTGAGCAAAATCGACAGAAATTATCAGATGATGGAATTTGTCTTGTTTTGGCTAGGTAGTAGCGGGTTGGAAGTATGTTCATTCTGAGCCTCAGATATGTTGCTCGAGTTTTGGCGTCAGGGAAGATGGTCAGGTATGCCGGGAGTTCGTTGATAGATCTGAGGTCTGTTATGCATTGTAAATTCAGAGAATATTTTTTTTTCTCTTCAAGTGTTTTTATCCAGTCGTTGTCCATTATTTTCTTTTTCGCATGCTGAGGGCGAAGTGTAAGCATTTCATATGAAATATCTTCTGTTTGCATTCGCTGTTCTGGGCTGGCTTTCCACTTCTTCAGGATTGTATTGTTCATTGCTCCTTCTTTGGCTCTCAGGATTTCGATTGCCGGTGTTTTTTTGTCAGTAAGGAGCTTTCGGTATAAGTCCAGCTTTTTCCATAGAATTGTTGAGCCGATGGATTGTAGAGCTAATTTATGCCTGATTCTTGGCATAGGAAATGCAGGTGGAAGTTGTAGGATTTTACGCCAGAAGAGTGCCTCTAGTTTTGTCCAACAGGTCTGGTCTATTGCATGTATCATTGCCTCTGTTCCGTAAACTATTGTCGGGACTACTTTTTGTTTGTAAAATGAAATTATCGGTTTGAAAGAGTATTTCCCAAATTTGCGCTGTATTGAACATCCTTGTCTTGCTAAGGATTGAGTTCATTCTTCCAGTTTTAATGTCCACTCTTTTTCGCACTTTGATTGATTTATTAGAATGCCGAGGTATTTTAAGGTTGTTACTTCTTCTAGCTGCTTTGTATTGAGATAGATTTTCAGTTGTTTCTCATTTTTGATGTTTGATGCTCTCGTTAGTTGCATGATTTTGTTTTTTTTTGTATTGACAGTGAGTTCGTTGAGGAGCATATAAGAACTTAGTTGGTTAAGACTGTGTTGTAACCCTGACGGTGTCTTGTCCAGTAGGATTATATCATCTGCATATGTCATAATTCTGACCGGAGTTGAGTTGATTTTTGGAGGGTTGAGCGCGTCCGTCTGCAAGTGGGTTTCAATGTCTGCAGTGTAGAGGTTATATAGAGTTGCAGCTAGGGGGCACCCTTGTTTTAGTCCGTTTATGACATTTATTTTAGATGATGTATGACCTTCTCGTGTGAGTCTTATTGTAATAGAGGTATTTGTGTAGAGTTGTTTGATTGGGCCCAGTATGTCGTTAGGGCATTCCCATGTTTCCAGTTTGTTCCAAAGTTTTTGTCGAGAGATCCCATCGAAGGCCATATGGAGATCTATAAACACTGCGTACATTTTTATTTTGCTATTGATGGCTTCGTGTTTTATCAAGTTTAGTAGTAGGAGGTTGATGTTAGTCCCGACATTTGCGGTGAAGCCCGTTTGTCTTGTGGCGAAGTGTTTGGTTTGAGTTGCCCATTGGTTCAGTTTTTTCAAGAGGATTGAGGCAAACAACTTTCCTAATGGATCTAGTAGTGCTATTGGGCGGAAATTGGTCGGGTCATCTTTTGGACCTTGCTTATGGATAGGAACAATGGTTGCCGTTTTCCATGACTTTGGAATTTGGTTGAGGTTGTTTATGAGTATTATAATATTTTTCATCAGGTTTGCCCATGCATGTGGATTTTTCTTTAACATTGCATTTGATGTTCCATCTGGTCCTGGGGCTCGTGATGCATTTAGTTTTTGGATGATTTTGAAAATGTCTTGGTGAGTACATGTTATTGTCCATTTATCGCTCTGAGATTGTGAATTATTTTCAGCATCTGTTCTTGCTTTGTATAATTCTGTGTAATGGGAAATCCATTGTTGTTCCGTCACGTTACCAGTCAATTTTTGTTGTTGTGCAGAGTTGTTGTTCAGGAGGTTCCAAAGATCCCTAAGATTATGTTTTTTATAGGTTTCCAGGATTGCTTCTGCGTCAGATTGTAGTAGCATCATCTTGTGATTTTTTATCCAGTTCCTGTAGCTTTGTTTTGCTGCTTTTATTTTGATGATCGATTCTGTGTCTTTGTTTTTTGATAGTTGGCGAACTATGTTTCTCGTTAATCTTTTTCTTTCAGCGAGCTCTTTGTTGTAGCAATGCTGATGAATCTGTGAAGTTTGTTGTTTAAGTGTTTTGTAATTAGATTGGAGTAGCCATTGATAGTTTAATTTCTGATCGTCTGGTAGAGAATTTTGAATGAATTTGCTTGTAAGTTGAAGTGTTGCTTTTTGAGTAATGCGAAGTTTCTTTCCAGCTGCACAGACTTCAAGTGGAATGGGGTGTTCGGGCTGATGTTGGCGCAGGATATTTTTCCCTTGTGTGACTATTTGGTTGTGGTCACTTTTTGTTGTTGTTATTATGCTTATAGTTTCTATTGAGTCTTTTAGGTTGTTGGAAAGCTATATATAGTCAATTACGGCAGAGGATTTGCCTCGAAACCAGGTTGGTAGAAGGTTTCCTTTTTCGTCTTTTGGGTGATCGATGGGTTGTAAGTTACGAATCACGGTTTCCTTGGTCCATTTTTTGGCACGAATTGTTTGATTTTCACTTGATATTGGTTGTCCATCTTTTTGCCATAAGTGCAAATTTAGATCGCCGCACAGTATAAATTCGATTCCTATATGCTTCTGGATGAGATTGTCGATTGTTAGGAAAACGCCGTCTAAGAATGCTTCGTTTGTAATAGCCACCGGATTCCAGTATAGGTTCATAATTGCTATTTTCCTTTCGCGATTAATTTTTCACCAAAGCGCAGGTTGGTTCGCTGTTTGACATGATTTTGATGACTGTGTTCTGTATCCATGAGTTAATGTTTGTTGTCTCGAGTATAGACCATGTAGTGTCAATCTTAATTAGCGTTAATAGTCCCGAAGACGGTCTTCCTTTGGTTCTTATTGGGGCTGGATTAAGAAAGGCTAAAAAGCCATCACAACTCGGGGTAATGGAGAGCCAGGTTTCTTGGAAGCATATGATCTGATAGGAAACGAATTCAGGAGAGGGTTCGTTGAACAGGTGGGAGTTTCCTCGTGTATTCCAGGAACATAGGGTCCAGTTTTCCAGTTTGTTGGTTAATGGTTATGAGATATTGCTTAATTCTGCGGTATCTGAGTAATTTAGACTATCCTTTGATCCGTATTCACGTCTGATTGGACGATCGGTGTTGTAGCTTGTCTCTGTTTCGTCTTCGCTATATGTAATTTCTTGAGTGTCCTGTCGTCTAATTTGGTGATCTTCCGAGGTGTTCGGTTGTCTGAGTTGGCAATCTTCTAGGGTCTGCTGACGTCTGAAATGGCGGTCACTTCTGTGTTTGGGAGCAGCAGAATAATCTGTTTTGTGGTTATAGTCCGTTATCATTGATTGTTTTGTCTGATTTGTCTTTGTAGAGGTTTTTCTAGAGTTTTCTTTTTTGGCGATCTCTTCTCTACATGCCTTAGTGCCAGTTGAGCAGCTAAAGCCAAGTTTGTTTAAAGCATCTTTTGATGTTGTTATTTGATCCATGGTTGATTTGTTATGTAGTTTTAGCAGTATTTTGTCGCTAGAGTTTTCATCTATAAAAATTACCAGATCGATATCTCCAGAACATATTTGGTTAAGTTTTGGGATTGTTTGGAAGAGGATAAGAATGTTCGCTCTGTTCAATACTAGTTTGTTCGATCTGGTGGTAACATTTTCTATTTGCACTATATGCTTCTCTGTTGGCTGAAAGGGGTTTATAAATTTTGGTTATGGAAGATCTTGGTGTTCTCTTGGTTGGTTTGTGTCACAAAATTCTTGATATGATTTGGAAGGGATGTTTCCAGTAGTAATATTTGGTTTATCGAAAAGTGAAGATGAAGAGATTTCCTCGTAGGTCATTTCGTTAATTGAAGTGTTAAGTCGATTGATCGTTGAACTGTCAGAGATTTCTTCGCACGAGATTGAGTTGCTGGAGTGTTGGTCTTGCTTATATTCATCAATGATTATTAGGGTGGATTCTTTCCTTTCGTGGTTGTTTTTGTTGTTTTCTTGTGAGAGTTGATCTTCGTGTGTCATTAAATTGATTAGATCATCCAAGTCGGAGCTTTGATCTTTATTTGCTGACTTTAATGTCACTTTTGTTTGTTTCTGTAGGATTGACGGTTGTTGATCGTTGTGTGTTCTTGTGGGTTTCTTTACAGTGCTTTTAGGTCTTTTTTCAGATGACAAGGGTTGAACTGTTTTTTGAATTTTTTCTGGGTTCGCCGTTGAAATTGACAAATTTCGTAGGAAAGCTTGTGAGCCTGTTTGTTTGTACGATTGTTTGGTAGGTTTCTTTAGAGGTACTTTGTTGGTGTTCCTTGTTTCTTTGAAGATACCGAATGTGTCGTTGCTGATCAGGGTTCCAGGATCATCTGTTAGTTTTTTATTTCTTTTACATGGTTTTTGCGCAGTTTTTGGTTGTGATGATGAGGATATTTGAGGATTGTTTAGGGTGTGGATTGCTTGATCGAGGATCACTTTTTCTGGTGTCAGGCATCGTGGCATGCTGTCTTGTGTTGTTTTTTGTTGTGCGATCGATTGTTGTTGCTGGTTTTTGAGTAGGACCATGAGTTCTTTTGCAAGTTGGATCTTTTCTTCCTTGTCATCTCATGCTATGGTGAACAGTCTTTGTTGCCATGTACGGGATTGTTCTGCTTCGAAATCTAGGCGCTTCCCAATCGTGTTGATAAAGTCTTCTGTATGTATTTGTTTAGTATGGATCATTGTGAGGAGCGTTGCGTGGTCTCTTATATTATCTTTTATGGCTTCATGAAGTTTGAGAAAGGGTATCATGGATTGGGATACAACTGCTAGCAGCATGTTTTGTAGTTCAATCATGGTTGTAGGAAGTCTCTGATTTTGTGCGTTGTCAGCGAGGGAAGGGTATCTGTCTGCATGTATGGGTTCAGGAGTTTGATTGTCTGATTCGTTTCCTTGTGCTGGCGTGTGAAAGGAATCTTCTTTTTCATGTTCAAATTGGGTTACTTTTTGTTCGTTTTTTTTTTTGGGAGGGAGAGCATATGATCTTTCTCTGTGGTTATTGTGATTTCCAGCCGGACGGCAAATTGGTTGTGCAATTTTTTTTGGTGCTGGTGTCGACGTGCTAGATGGAGATATCAAATGTGATGGTTCTCCAAGGATTTTTCTCATTTTTTCAGCACTGTTCATAATGGATTTGATTTCTATTGTGTCTATCGATAATTGAGCAGTTTTTTCTGTGGATGTGTTCCGAGGAGGCTTGTTTGATTCATTATGTAGTTTTTGAGCATTGTGTGATTGCAGCCATTTCAGTTTTGCCTGTTTGGCTTTTTCTCTTTTATCCATCTTTGTCGTTTGCAGTTCCGGTGTGTTTGTCTGACTTGATTGGGTTGTTATTTCTTCGTTGTGTCTTTTGTCCCATGTTAGTTGTCTTTCCTTGAGTTTGTTGTTCTGATTCTTTACTGTGTTTGTGTTCCGAATGGAGCAGAGCTTCACTTGGATATTCTTCGCTATGTATTTTGTCCAATGTCGCCGGCACGTCGCAGTCATTTGTGCTTGTGGTTCTTTGTTTGTGTAGCTCTGGTTTTGAATGAGGCAGGGCTTCGCTTGGCTGTTCTGCGAGAATTCGTACTATAATATCAGATTGTTTTAGGATTTCATTTTTGCAAAAATCGCTGTGTCTGTGAATGTTTGATCTATATTAACAGCTTGTTTTTGTGTTTGTTTTTCTAGGTTTGGTGCATCCTGGATGGATGTAGACGGTTCGGTTATAGTAGTAATTTTGTTTGAATTTTTTAGTTGGAGTATCTGTTCCATTGTTGGTTGCATGGGATCTGCAGGACGCTTCCCTCTGAGCCTTGTGTTTGGCCGTGTATCTTGTCTTTTTTTTGGCTAGGGAGGATGGGAGGTTTGTTGACGGCTCCGGTGTTTTTGCGAGCGTTAGATTACAATTAGTTCCGGTTTGCATCCTGACGTTGGTAGATTTTCTCACTTTGTGCTCTTTTAGTTATTCCCAGTCAAGGTGTCTTTATACAGGATCAAAGGGGCAGGATCCCCCGCAGTCTCATGTGTTCTTAGTTAAGTGTTTGTTTGTTCAGGGTTAGTGTAGAAAGGCTGTAGGCCGCTATAGCCTTCTCTAGCCGGATATGTCCTCAGGTGGCTTGGTGCAGGATGTGCGCGTAAATTGAGGCGCCGAAAAGCTGGTTCCAGCCGGAAACAGCAGAAACAGCAATAAATATTGAAAAAGCTCAAAATGCCATTTTTATTTACAGATCTAGTGCAGCTTTGCTAGTGGGTTCTTCTGTTAGATGTGTGCAAATGTTCTTTTGACAATGGCATTGACCTGTCTTGTTAAGAAGATGAGTGTAGAGTCGATGTAGACCCCTAGAGTTTTTATCTCCTTGGCAACATTGATAGTATTGCAATCAATATTAAATGATTTATAGCTTTGTGGTAGGTTGTTTAGTTTAGATTTGCTCCCAATTATGATTAACTCTGTTTTCTCATCATTGAGACATAACTCGTTTTGTGCCATCCAAGCCTGGATAGTGAGGTAGATTTTGATGATTGTGTTTGAGTCAGTGTCATAGCATCCTGTGATGGGTAAGAGTATTTGGGTGTTGTCTGCATAATTATTATACGTTACACCCAATTTTTCTAGTTTGTTGAAGAGGAGCTTTGTGAAAACATTATATAATGTGGGTAGCACGCAAGAGCCTTGGGGTATGCCACATGATATCAGGGCTGGGGCGGCTGCTGACGATGCAGAGAAGACTCTCATACTACAATTAGAGAGAAATTAATCAATCCATTCGACAGATTCAGGGGAAAAATGAGCAGCTGTTGCTAAATGGTGGCAGAAAATGTTGTGGTTAACCAAATCAAATGCTGCGAATAGGTCGAGGAGGAGGAGGATGCAGAGGTCCCCTTTTGTCCTTGAACTGTCCCATTTTAGTTTTTAAGTCCAAAAGTGCTGTTTCCATTCCATGGCCAGGATGGAAACCGGACTGTCTCAGGCCTAGGAGTTTGTTAGATTCTCAAAAATGTTGGATCTGTAGGTAAGCTACGCGGTCGAGGGTTTTTTAGTAAGAATGGAACTGTGGTGATAGGTCGGAAGTTGGTTGGAATGTTAGGGTCAAACGTGTTTTTTTTAGCAACGGTAGTACGCAGGCTTCTTTTAGGTCGTCAGGAACTTTGCTAGTGGCAAATAAGCTGTTGATGAGTGTGATGATGAAGGGTGCCAACTCGTTGGCACATTCTTTGATAAAGGTAGCAGGACAGGTATCGCCTTTGCATCTTGATAGTTTTAAGCATTTAATGATTCTGATAGTTACCGGTGTGGTCAACGGTGTGAAAGCAAATGTGTGAGCAACTTGTGACCCTGTGATAGGGGCGTTAGCTAGAGGGGGGAGTGGTGATTGAGTTTTGTTTTCTTGATTTCGATTTTATTCTGAAGGAGAGTGATTTTGTCAGCTAGGGTATTTTGAATGTCGGAGCACCATTGCTGATCTTTAATACAGCGGTCAGGGGTAGGGGCTGGTGATTCTAACTCACAAAGTATGGCAAATCGTTCTCTGGAACTTGATTGGGCATTTTCTACTCTCTGGTTGTAGTAGTCACCTTTAGCTTTAATAATTGCTTCCTTGCAATCATTGGCTAGCACATAAAAGTGGCCCTTATTAGCAGTTGATGGTATTTTTAACCAGTTACTTTCGGCTGACCTTTTAGCCACACATAGGGTTTGCAGGTCTGCTGTGAATCAAGAATTTGCGCGCACTATTGGTTTTGCTTTTTTAGATTTCAGAGGAGCATATCAATGGCTGCTAACATGGTTTTGTTGTTGAGGGTGACTAGTAGTGTAGGATCAACGTGAGGACAAGTGGTATTAGTTATCAGCAGCAGGACGGGTAGCAAGTTATCTCGGTTAATGTTTTTTAGACTTCTTGACGGTAAGGTTGATGTAAGAAGGATAGGTTTGAGGGGTTTGGTGATTATAGTAGTAGAGAAGAGGATGGTATTGTGGTCCGACCAAGGACATGGGGAGTTGGCTAGAATGTCTGTGATGCAGTTATTGTCAGCAAGCCAGTCTAGGGTACTTCCTTTTTCATGAGTCGGGAGGGAGATACGATGAGTAAACCCTTGCGCTTTCATCGATTTGGCCAGGAGGCATGCCTGGGTGTCAAGAGGATTGTTCAGGCCAAGGTTGAAGTCACCTAGAATGATAATCTTAGAGAGGGGTTTCATGTTGGAGGCTAAGAGAGAGGTGATATCTTCAAAGGAAGATATTGGGCCTGAGGGTGTGTAGACAATGTGGAGGGTGAGGGTGCAGGTATGCGTGAGGGCAATTTTCAAGGTAATTACTTCACCTGAGATAATGGGTTATTCTCCCGATATTCTTAGATCATTGGTGCTTTTAGCAAGGAGAGCTCATCCTCCTCCTTTGCCTGTTATTCTGTCTTTCCTATATATCGTGTAGCCTTCTGGGATGGCTAAGGAGGGGGTGGGACCTGAAGCCACGTGGAGTCAGGTTTCCGTGTCAGCAAGGATGTCTAGGTCGTTTTCTTTAATGAGGTTTGCAATGTCAAGGGTGTGGGTAGTAAGTGATCTAGCATTGATGAGAGCCCCTTTCAAGCATATAGTATTATCGGTATGGTCAGTGTTCTTGATATTAGGTTTAGGGGTTTTCAGACTTTTTGCATGTCTGTTGAATGTGTCAATTGGTCTGCTAAAGAAGGAGGAATAAGCCTTTTGAGTGGTGAGGGGGAGTGGGCTTGCTACACTGATGTTGCTGTAGCTTGTGTGTTAGGCCTCAGGGATTGCTGGGGTCTCTGCAGAGTGGGGGAATGGGAGGTAGGAGATGGAGCCATAGTGGACCCACAGTGGTGGTGTGGGCCGGCCCATGAGGAGAGTCTAGATCGCCTTATGGACGCTTAGATGGAGCAGGTGGATGGTGGTGGTGTGGCTGGTGTCTTATGGTTAAGGTGTGCCTGGGCATGTGGTGGTAGTAGCTATTTTAGTGGTGGTACTAGTATGGGTGAGTTTAGAGGGAGGCTGGCTAAGTCAATGGTAGACATATTCTCTGTGGGCTGGGTAGTGGATGATGTGGCAATGTGGGGCTGAATTGCTGGTACAGGAAAGGGGGATGCTTTAGGGAGGAAGGGAATTGGGCATGGGAGGGGGTGGTGTCAGATGCACCAAAGTCCAGCAACGCCATTCCCCATCTGTGTGAATGAGCCTTCCCTGGCCTGGATGAGTCATTGAGGGATCGTGGTATCACCTGCTCAGATTGAAATTCGTTTGGAGGGGTTAGATAGGGCTAAAAAATTGACTGACTCTGGGAGTTCAAATCCTATACAGCTGAGACTGTGACTGGCAAGTTTTAGCAAGAGCAATCACTAAGGCTGCTTAGAAGCAGTGGACTAGCAATGGCAAGCTGTGTTTAGGCTGTTTTTAACTGAAATCCAATTGCTGTCATGATGCCTGCCCCCGGAAAGCCAGACCAGGCCCAGCAACCCCGGAAGCAGGCATCATGCCACTTGAAGCATGCCCAAAAACCCCAGTTAGGGGCTATTTGGCTACAGTCCTGGCGCCTATGGCGCCAGGCTCATAAGAATAAAGTCAGTCCTGGCGCCATGGGCGCCAGGCTCATTACAGAAAACTTACCTGATGCAGACCATGCTGCATACCTACCTGATGCAGACCATGCTGCACGAAGCCACAAGCCAAATGAGGCTTAGAGGGACTATTTTACCTCAGGGACTCCTTTCCTCTCGGGTGGGGCTGTGGCAGAATACTTACCTGGGACTTCTTCCAAGGCTATTTAAGCCACACCCGAACAGCCACACGTGCTTCGCGTTATTCTGCGTGCTGCAGCGTAACGCTCACCGTGTCTTCAGCAGCTCCAGTCTTCAGCCACGCCCGTTTCAGCCCTGGAACACCTGGAACAAGAAAAGGAGAAGGAGAAGAGGTCAGAACAAAACCCTTACCTGAATCCTTGATCCAGCACATCGTCGATCTGGAAGAGAGAAGCCTTCACAGGTGCGTTGCCACGCACCTCGCAGCGCCGCGCTGAACTCACCATCCGGGGCTGCATTCCTTTACTCCATCGCGAACCCAGCATCTCCAGGCCATTCTTCAACACCTGGGGGAGACAAGAACAAATAGGTGAGCAAGGGCAATACAAACCACCCCCAAAGACTTACCTGATTACCACAGGGGAGTACTCACCTCATCTCGGGTCGGCGCAGTCAATTCAGCATCACTGCCGCACCCCGGCCCCTAAGGGGAAAAACAAGGACAATACAACCTAATCCCAAAGACTTACCTGATTTACCACAGGGGGGTACTCACCTCGTTTCGGGTCGGCGCAGTTAATTCTGCATCATCGCTGTAACCCGGCCCCAAAGGGGAGAACCACAATAGACTTACCAGGATCTTACCAGTTGTCACTTGGAACTCTTCTAGTGGTTTAAATCTGCAACCTGCAAGGAATCTGGCAGAGTGAAGATCAGACTTTTGAACTCTTACAAACGATTGAACTTTAGAGTCAATACTGGAACTCGCTCGACGCAGGATGGAGAGCTCACCTTTCCAAATCATCAGGTGAGATTAAGAGGGGACTTCAGGAGTGTTGTGTGGGCAGACAAGGGGAGTGGGAAGGCGGGTTAACACTCAGATTACGGGAGGTTAATTCCCCTTCTCCATTGCAGAAAGATATTCGTACGAGGCCAACAAACGAAGCTAAGTGGGTCTGTCCAGTCTGTCATCTCGGCTCTACGTGTTACTCTGGTGGAAGCAACAGCGGGCCAGTCCAGATCGACGCCCCCGTGGGAATCAGGTGAGCGTAACAGAACGTGAAGCCTACCCACAAATACCCACCTGGGCGTCATGGAGACCTCGGAAACTGATCAGTTGGCCCAATTATTAGGGGAACTAAGGGCCGAAGTGCATTCCGCCCACCAGGAAACCAATGCCCTCAGGAGGGAATTGATAGTATCAAAAGAACAAACTGATGATTTGGCCAGACAGCTATTACAAAGCCAGGCTGGACAAACACCTCTACCTGGACTCGGGCCAGCCCAGCTCCGGTGCCACCGAGTAACCCGGTGCAGATAAACCTTCCTGGAGCCGTTCCCTTGGCTCCGCCTGAACGCTTTGCCGGAGACCCAAAAAGGTTTGCTATATTCATGAATCATTGTCGCTTACACTTTTTATGTAGACCTGGAGCTTTCCCAAATGATCAAGCCAAGGTAGCTTTTGTACTGTCATATCTCAGCGGCAGTGCAGCGGACTGGTCCATTCCGCTAGTAAATCAGGATGACCCGATTCTTCGAGATTTCCAAGGTTTTCGAACAAGCATGGAAAGACTGTTCGCCCGACATTCCCAAGGACAGGCTTTGGATAACAAACTTTTATCCTTACGGCAAGGTAATCAGGATCTTTTATCTTACATTGCAACTTTCAATAGATTAGTTGTGGAAACCGAATGGCCTGAAGCCAAGCGAATTACATTATTCCATCGAGGGCTTCGGGGAGAAATCAAGGATGTTTTAGCCCAAGTCGTGAACCCGCCTCTAGACTGTGCTGAATATATAGATTTTGTGGTCCAGTTAGATCACAGACTTCAAACCAGAAAGGCTGATCGAACCAAGTTTGAAAACAGGGTCTTGGTTAAAAGCTACGTAAGCTCTAAGAGGGTAGATGCCTCAGAACCCATGCAAATCGAGGGGGTTAGAGGACCCTTAACCCAAAAGGAAAGAGAAAGAAGACGGCAACAGCAATTATGTCTATATTGCGGAGCTACTGGTCATTTCCTTCGGAACTGCCCTGTAAAACCACCCAAGAAAACTATAGGAGCAGCAGACGAAAACCACTTGAAACCTGACTCGGGAAACGACCACCCTCGGCAAGCGTAGAGGTCAGCTTGCCGAGCTAAAAGAAGGACACTCTGACCTCGCATTTCACCATACCCATGGTCCTTATAGATCCAGAGCAGCCATCACGCATGCACGCGGTAAAGGCGTACGTAGATAGTGGAGCCATAGGAAACTATTTGGACTGCGGATTGGCTTCCAGGATGAATCTATCTCTCACCCGAAAGACCACTGCCGACGTTGTCACCACTGTTTATGGAACCGAAATTGCTTCTGGGCCCGTAACTCATTCCACTGCAGAGTTGACATTGCTGGGTCAGGATGTACACTGAGAGGTTATGGTGTTTGATTTAATCAAGGCTCCACAGTTTCAACTGATACTGGGAATCCCTTGGTTGGAAAAACACAATCCCTGTATTGATTGGCGAGAGAAGAGACTAACCTTCCCAGAATGTGCTAACACCTGTTACCCAAAGAGAACTTTAAATTCAGTACTGGCCCCAATAATCCCAGCTGCCATACAATTACCTGCTGAATACCAAGACTTTCAGGATGTCTTTCAAAAGGAGCAGGCAAACACCTTACCACCGCACAGATCGTATGATTGTCAAATAGATCTCCTACCAGGAGCACAACCACCTTGCAGCAGAATCCATGCCCTCACGGAACCTGAAAATCTCCACTTGCGCCAGTACCTAGACCAGTAACTTGCTAATGGCTTCATCCGCCCGTCCAAGTCCCCTGCATCTTCCGCTTTGTTCTTCTTGCCTAAAAAGGAAGGCGACCTTAGAACATGCATTGCCTACCGCGCACTGAATCAGATAACTATCAAGAATCGATACCCATTGCCTTTGATCCCTGAACTACTAGACCAGGTAAAGAACGCTTGTATATACACAAAACTAGACCTTCGGGGGGCATATCATCTGGTACGCGTCAAAGAGGGTGACGAATGTAAGACTGCTTTTCGCACCAAGTATGGATTATTTGAGTACCAGGTGATGCCTTTCGGACTGTGTAACGCACCGGCGGCCTTCCAGTTCTTCATGAACGATGTCTTCCGAGAGCTCATCGATGTTTGTGTAGTCGTTTACATCGACGATATCTTAGTATACTCCCTATCAGAATCCAATCATGTAAAGCACGTCCGAGCAGTCCTAGAGAAGTTACGCCAGTATAAGTTATATGCTAAACTGGAAAAGTGCATCTTTCACACTACGGAAGTAGAGTTCCTTGGATTTATTCTGACCCCGAAAGGAATCCGGATGGATACACGTAAGGTGGACGCAATTCTTAATTGGCCTTCACCAAGCTCAGTCAAAGGAGTTCAAAGCATGCTCGGCTTTGCCAATTTCTACCGCAGGTTTATCCCGGACTTCTCACACATTCTACATCCCATTACAACACTATTGCGAAAGAATAAACGCTTTGCATGGACAGAAGAAGCCGAGAACGCCTTCCAAGAGTTAAAAAAGAAATTCACGTCCGCTCCTGTATTACGACACCCGCGCCCAGAGCTTCCCTACATAGTGGAAACAGATGCATCCAGTTCAGCTATGGGAGCAGTGCTCTCCCAAAAGGATCCTGAAACTAACCAGCTGCACCCAGTGGCGTTTTGGTCAAGAAAGTTTTCGGCTCCCGAATTAAATTATGCCATAACCGACAAGGAGCTGTTGGCCATCAAGTCCGCCTTCAAGGCTTGGCGGCACTATCTGCTGGGCGCCAGACATACCATTACGGTCATCACTGATCACCGCAACTTACAATACCTAAAGGTAGCCAAGGCCCAATCTTCACGCCAACTCCGTTGGGCATTGTTCTTCGCCGAGTTTGATTTTGTAATAACCTATCGACCAGGTTGTAAAAATGGAAAAGCTGACGCCCTGTCCCGAATTGGAATGGAAGAAACAGAAAGAGCTTTAGAACCTGTACCCATAATTCCCGAACAGAGGATCCTTGGTCTGACATCCATACACTCTCTGGAGGACATTCAACAAAGGGTCCATCAACTCTTTGATTCCGATGCCTTACAGGGCTGGGCAGAGTATTCTGTCACCAACAATCTACCTTATTACCAAGGCCGGCTATTTCTGCTACTAGAGGAACTACAGAAACTTGTCATTTCTCATTACCACGACACCTTGATGGAAGGGGATCCTGGCATTGCAAAAACTGAAACCAAAATCAAGAAACAGTTTTAGTGGCCCACCTGGCGAAAAGATGTCAAGTTGTTTGTCATGTCTTGTGGCATTTGCGCTCAAAATAAAGGGGAAAAGAAAAAACCTGCTGGATTATTACAACCATTAGACATACCACCTACTCCTTGGCATACCTTGTCATTAGACTTTATCACGGATTTACCCCTGTGCAACGGTTATAACACCATTCTAGTTATTGTAGTACTTTTTTCTAAAATGGCCCATTTCATTCTATTAAAAGGAATACCTTCAGCTTCAATCCTGGCCAAGGAGTTCCTTGAAAATGTTGTCCGCCTACATGGCTTTCCTTCCGTGTTAATTTCGGACCGGGGAAGTCAATTTATTTCACATTTTTGGAGGAAGTGCTGCCAGCTGGCACAAATTGATGTTAGGCTTTCAACCAGCCACCATCCCCAGACCGACGGTCAAACACAGAGAACCAACCAGACTCTTGAGCAATACCTATGTTGTATGCTACATCAATCTGAGGGGGATTGGAAAGACATTCTTTGGATCGCCGAGTATGCATACAATAATTCTGTACACTCAGGAACTAAACAAAGCCCTTTTTTTTACCATATATGGTCACCATCCTTGAACCTCAGATTTAGATTCTCCCCAGCATTTAGAGATGCCCGCGGTGGACCATCTCCACGCTGTTACCACACAAGCCTTTAAAGAGGCGACTGCACATTTACAAAAGGCTATGGATAAATACAAGAAGGATGCTGATCAACACAGGAGTGAAGCACCGCAATACCAAGTAGGGGACCAAGTATGGTTAGCCACCAAGTACTTACCACTCAAGGGAACACGGACTTTTAACCCCAGGTATTTGGGACCTTATTCTATTAAGGCTATAATTAACCCAGTGGCGGTCAAGTTGGACCTGCCTGGTCATATGCGTGTTCATCCTGTTTTTCACGTGTCTCTTTTGAAGCCTGTGCAACCAGGAAATAGGCTAACCACCCCACCTGAACCTATCCTCATAGACGGAGAACCCAAATTCGAAGTCAAGAATATCTTGAACTCTAAAAGGGTGAGATCAAAACTCTTCTATCTCATTGATTGGAAAGGTTATGGTCCACAAGAAAGATCTTGGGAGCCTAGTGACCATGTGCATGCACCTCAATTAGTGAAAAGGTTCCACCAAGAATTTCCAGACAAACCTAGGCCGAGAGGGAGAACAGCTTTAGGAGGGGCCTTGAGGGGGAGTGCTGTCACAATGCCTGCCCCCGGAAAGCCAGACCTGGCCCAGCAACCCCGGAAGCAGGCATCATGCCACTTGAAGCATGCCCAAAAACCCCAGTTAGGTGCTATTTGGCTACAGTCCTGGCGCCTATGGCGCCAGGCTCATAAGAATAAAGTCAGTCCTGGCGCCATGGGCGCCAGGCTCATTACAGAAAACGTACCTGATGCAGACCATGCTGCATACCTACCTGATGCAGACCATGCTGCATGAAGCCACAAGCCAAATGAGGCTTAGAGGGACTATTTTACCTCAGGGACTCCTTTCCTCTCGGGTGGGGCTGTGGCAGAATACTTACCTGGGACTTCTTCCAAGGCTATTTAAGCCACACCCGAACAGCCACATGTGCTTCCCGTTATTCTGCGTGCTGCAGCGTAACGCACACCGTGTCTTCAACAGCTCCAGTCTTCAGCAATGCCCGCTTCAGCCCTGGAACACCTGGAACAAGAAAAGGAGAAGGAGAAGAGGTCAGAACAAAACCCTTACCTGAATCCTTGATCCAGCACATCGTCGATCTGGAAGAGAGAAGCCTTCACAGGTGCGTTGCCACGCACCTCGCAGCGCTGCGCTGAACTCACCATCCGGGGCTGCATTCCTTTACTCCATCGCAAACCCAGCATCTCCAGGCCATTCTTCAACACCTGGGGGAGACAAGAACAAATAGGTGAGCAAGGGCAATACAAACCACCCCCAAAGACTTACCTGATTACCACAGGGGGGTACTCACCTCATCTCGGGTCGGCGCAGTCAATTCAGCATCACCGCCGCACCCCGGCCCCTAAGGGGAAAAACAAGGACAATACAACCTAACCCCAAAGACTTACCTGATTTACCACAGGGGGGTACTCACCTCATTTCGGGTCAGCGCAGTTAATTCTGCATCATCGCTGTACCCCGGCCCCAAAGGGGAGAACCACAATAGACTTACCAGGATCTTACCAGTTGCCACTTGGAACTCTTCTAGCGGTTTACATCTGCAACCTGCAAGGAATCTGGCAGAGTGAAGATCAGACTTTTGAACTCTTACGAATGATTGAACTTTAGAGTCAATACTGGAACTCGCCAATTCCTCCACGCCAGTGAAGTAACTGGTCGTCTACGCGCCTCTGCGCTCGACGCAGGATGGAGAGCTCACCTTTCCAAATCATCAGGTGAGATTAAGAGGGGACTTCAGGAGTGTTCTGTGGCAGACAAGGGGAGTGGGAAGGCGGGTTAACGCTCAGATTACGGGAGGTTAATTCCCCTTCTCCATTGCAGAAAGATATTCGTACGAGGCCAACAAACGAAGCTAAGTGGGTCTGTCCAGTCTGTTATCTCTGCTCTACGTGTTACTCTGGTGGAAGCAACAGCGGGCCAGTCCAGATCGACGCCCCCGTGGGAATCAGGTGAGCGTAACATTGCAAAGGCTGCTTAGAAGCAGTAGAGTAGCAGTGACAGGCTATGTCTAGTCAATTTTCTAGCCAAGGGCAGTCGCTAACACTGCTTAGAAGCAGTAGACTAGCAGTGGCAGGCTATGCCTATGCAATTTTTAGCAAACAAGCAATCACTAAGGCTGCTTAGAAGCAGTAGACTAGCAGTGGTAGGCTATGTCTAGGCAATTTTTAGCAAAGAAAAACAATTGCTAAGGCTGCTTAGAAGCAGTAGACTAGCAGTGGCAGGCTATGTCTAGGCAATTTGTGCAAGAACACAATCACTCAGGCTACTTAGAAGCAGTACAGTAGCAGAGAAAGGTTCGGTCTAGGCAATTGTTAGCAAAAAAACTATCGCTAAGGCTGCTGAGAAGCAGTAGATTAGTAGCGGCAGGCTATGTCTAGGCAATTTTTAACTAAGAAAAGCAGTCTCTAAGGCTGCTTAGAAGCAGTAGACTAGCAGTGGCTGGCTATGTCTAGACAATTTGTAGCAAAAGAAACAATTGTTAAGGCTGCTTAGAAGCAGTAGAGGGGCAGTGGAAGGCTATGTCTAGGCAATTCTTAGCAACAAAAACAATCGCTAAGGCTGCTGAGAAGCAGTAGACTAGCAGTGGCAAGCTATGTCAAGGCAATTTTTGCTAAAACAATCACAGTATAAGTGATAATTTGCTTGCGTTAGTTGGGCATCGTACCAGTTGAGGCCGAGTTAGCATGGCGAGCAGGGCACTCCGAAAAGGTTTTAAACGTAATGTGTTTAAGGACCGGTATGGCATGGGCCATATAAAGGCACGAAGCACTAGGTTGAGAGTGCAGCAATATAGGTAGGATGGGTATTGAAAAACATAGCATACCTCGTGGTGTGCACACTGTGGTACCTAATAATGGAGTTAGTAATGGTAGGACATGGCCGTAGCCTGGGAATAGAGGGGCGTGCGATCATTAAACAAGATTTGTGAATCTGTAAATCACATGGTGCTTATATATGTTCAGGACAGTGGCTGAGACTAGCCCGAAGGCGTTTGTTGATGAAGTCAATCTTGGTGATCAGAGCGCATTGTTTGGATTGACTGTAGGGGGTTAGGTTGGGCGTGTGGCACAGAGGTACATGATAAGAAGTGGGGTGGGCAGAAAACATGGATCGCAATGTTTATAATAGATAGGTAGAGTAATTGCCGTATGTCGAGCATACACAGATGAGATAGGTCGAGCTTTCACGCTGCAGAGTGTCTTGGGGCAAATACTGGTCTGTCTTTTAGCAGTTTACCGACGGTCGTAAATTCGAATAGGGGGGGCGCTAGAGAGCCCACAGACAAGATGGCAGTGTCTTTGGCAGCCCGGGAGGACATAACCCAACCCTTCGGGACCTAGATCTGCAGTAGTTTGGCGGAAATAACTGCTGGAGACCCGAGGCAGCGCCTGGAGAAGTTTGACCGACTGGTGTGGCCGTGGCCGGGCAGGAGCGGAGACGGCCCGAAGAAGGAAGCCGGAGTGAGGTGGTGGGGTGGAGGGCCCGGGTCGGGGGTCATGGCTCGGAGAAACAAGGGTTCGAGTGCTTGTGCGCTGCCCGACTGCCAGTGATGGTGAGGCCGCAGTGGGGTGAGAAGGCGGTGGAGCGGGACAGCCCAGAGCCCTTGGGAAGGTGAGAGGAGTCTGGCACGGGCAGAGCCCTGCGGTGGGGAGAGGAGGCTTGTGACCGCGGCAGAGCAGGAGAGGAAGCAGCCTGAGGTTTGGAGAGAGGCGGCCAAGGTGCTGAGGTGTGGAGGAGGGTCCGGGTCAGGTGGCGCGGCTCGGAGTTGCAGGGGCCCGAGTGCTTGTGCGCCACCCAACAGCGGGCGGCATTGAATCCACTTGACGGTGGGGTGAGGAGGAGCGGCGTGGAGGAGGCAGCGCCCGTCGGCCAGCTGTGGAGCAGGGGCAGGCCAGGGCCCAGCGAGAAGAAGAGAAGTGCCTAGCGTGGGCTGAGCCCTACGGCGCGGGAGAGGAGGGGGTGCACCCTCGGCCTTGGAGGGACTCCGGCCGCGGCCCTTGGAAAGAACTGAGGGGGGGATACCAGCTCGGTGGTGAACTGGATCCCAGGGGGCGGCGGCAGGAGTGTTAATTGCAGCGGCGGAGGAGAGGATGCTCATCGAAGAGCTTGGGTCCGGAGGCGTGACGTGACTCTGTTGGAGCCTGAGTGTTCGCATGTGGCCGGCCCTGCTGAGACAGTGGGACACCGCGGCAGGCCAGAAAGGAGGTGAGATGGAGGCCGTGAGCAGCAAGCGCGGGTGTGGAACTCCTGCACGCACGGCCTGGTCCAGGGCCTCTATCCCCTGGTCTCCTGGATCTGGGGGAGGTCAGCGGTGAGCCCCTGGAGGGGGCAGAGAAGTGTGGTCCTGTGCAGTGGCCAGTGAGGGGTGGAGCCGGGTATCATAGTGTGGTGGCAGCATAAGCGACACCTACGACCGGGCGGTGCCCTGACCACCAGTAGGGCAATTAGTGTTGTGGGACATACAGAGGCGCAGCGATAGAAAGTGAATAACGACGAGGCTGCGGCTGGGAGACATGGTTGGGAGCCCCTGAGAGTGACTGTACCGTGGATCTCCCGCCAGCGTTAGTGGTGTGATATTCAGAGGAAGGTGGGGGCGGGTGGACATGGAAGGCCCTTGGACACCGTGGCTGGCTGATTCCCGGCTCTGAGTGCTGAAAAACACATGGGGCAGGTGCACGGGGGAGCAGGTCAGAGGGGTCACAGGCCTCGAGGACGGAAGAAGGGACCTGGTGGACTCTGCTGGCTGGGCAGAGGACAGGAGCGTGCTCTCTTTTTATACAATGGGGAGCTGGAGGCGAATTGTGGGGCTGCATAGGCTCTGGGCCGGTGCGGCAGCAGCTGAGGCCGAGACTCTGGTCTTAGCTGAAGGTTGTGACTCAACTGGAAGGTAAAGGTTCCGGAGGGGTGCATGGCAGCTGGTAACCGGAACAGCACTGCTGGAGATGGGCGGCAAGAAACAAACCTGTTTGCCGTTTGCGCATAAGGAGGGACCTCGGAAGGACCGGGAAGCACCTGAGCTGGGGACAACTGCAGTTGCTATGGCTCAAGCAAAGACCAGCATGGAGTCAGTAAAGGGTTCGAGTGGAGAGTCCTCCTCCTTAGAGTTGGGAATGATCCTGGCGGGGGTGAGATCCGGGTTCGCTGCCATCAACTCCAAGCTGGATGGACTGACGTATAAGGTTGACAGGATGCAAGAAAGGATTGACAAGGAAAGCAGCAGAACCTCAGAGGTGGAGACCAGGGTGGGGGTGCTAGAGGACACTGGCAATGAAATGGCCCAGGTGGTGCAGGAGCTGAGAAGAGAGGTGAAGGCCATGAGGGTTAAAAATGAGGACCTTGAAGCAAGGTTGCGCAGGAACAATGTGCGGGTGGTTGGTATCCCGGAATCGGTCCCCCAGCGGAACCTGGAGCTGTTCATGGAGACTTTCATCAAGGATGTTCTACAGGGACCTGCCTTGTTCTCGCAATTCTTAGGGGAGAGGGCGCACGGGGTAACGCAGGTGGTGCCAAGGCCGGGTCAAAACCCAAGGCCGATTATTGCTAAGGTGCTTGTCTACTGTGACCGGGACACCATACTTAGGCGGGCGAGGGATCTGAGAGATCTTACTTACGAGAGCAGTAGAGAATCTTTCTATCCTGACTTTACCTGGCAGTTCAGAAGGCTCGCATGTCATTTGCGGCTGTGAAGAGGAGGCTGCGAGATAAGGGTATGCAGTACTCTATGCAGTACCCGTCTAAACTCAGAGTGCAGCACAATGGGAGAGCATATTTCTTTACAGAGGTGGTGACTGCACACAAATTCATTGAGAACTTACCCGGCAGGGATGCTAAAGGATCAGGAGAAGGCCCGTCGGGTCGCACTTGAAGTGATAGGCGAGCAGGCGTTCTGTATGGTTGAAAGGTGGTCAAGTAGAAACTCGATTGCTCGGATCTTGTCCTTTGGAGGGTCATGCTGGAATATAACGAGTTATGAACCTAATCAGACCAGCGGCATACATGAATGTTATTATTCCATTTTGTTTCCTATTTAGGTGTCCTCCTCTGCAGCCGACGCATGGATGGCCGCTTGGAAAGTGGTGTCTGGCACCCCCACGAGCAGTGGCCCATGCTGTTGGTTGAGCGGGTTGGTTGGGGGGGGTGATCACTGCAAGTTGGGGGTGGGCAGTGTGGGGGGGGGGTGGCGGGAGGAGGGTCAGGGGGTTTACAAGCTGCCCAGTTGGCAGGGTTGGGGTTCATGAAAATTGTTCACATCACATTGGAAGGTCCACCATGGTGGATGGGCTGGTGGAGCCACCTGGGCGAGGTACATCGCTGCATGTAATTATATAGGCTAGAGCCATGGTGTATACGCTCTTAAGCTGGAACGTGCAGGGACTGAATGACCTACGAAAGGCAAGGAAAGTCATGCAGTGTTGTGAGCGACACAGCGCTAAAATCGTTCTGTTGCAAGAAACGCACCTCAAGGGACAAGGGAAGGAAGGGGTAGCCCGCGGGTGACATAAATGTAAGTTTTATACCACATATTCGTCGTACTCAGCGGGTGTGAGGAAATTGTTTCATAAATCATTGGGATTCAGGTTTAGTGGGTCGGAGATAGACCTGGCAGGTAGGTATGTGATTGTCTTGGGGTATTTGGGTCAATCAAAGCTGACGTTGGTTAATATCTATGGTCCCAATGTGGACGATCCAAGCTTTTTTGAGGGTCTTCTGGAAAAATGTTGAAATATCGGGATACATATATTGTGTGGGCCGGGGATTTCAATGTCATTCTGGACCCGGGGCTGGATTCAATTGGGGGGGAGGAAGAGGTACACGAAAGCGGTGGGTGCAGTGCTAGGGGCCATGGACCTCCTCATGCTGGGAGGTGTGTGGAGGGTTCTGCATCCGGGAATGACAGGGTTTTCCCAATATTCAACAGTATGTAACACGTCAACCAGGATAGATTATGTGTTGGGATGTCCCTACGTCATTCAGTGCACGGTGGGATGTGAAATGCTACCAAGGACATTGTCCGATCATTCCCCAGTCTTATGGTCAGTGGATATGGGGGAGCCGGTGTGTAGGCCCAGGTGGAGGTTTAAGTCAGAAGCCATGCGGGACATTGCTTTCAAAAGTGATATACATAGCATGATTAAGAACTACTTCCAGGAAAACGCTGTGTCAGTGCAGAGCAAGGTGATGCTTTGGGAAGCGTTTAAAGTGGTGCTGAGAGGGGGGTGTCTTTCTGCAGAACACAGGGTATTGAAGACGATACAAAGAGAACTTGATGGGGTGGAGACGGAGATAAAGCGATGGGAAGGGGAGGTAGAGAGGGTGGGCTCTTCACAGTCGCTGCTCAAGTTGAAGGAAGGATTGGATAGGTTTCGGGTGTTGGCAGACAGGGAGGTGCAGTACTTTGCGCACCCCTTGAGGACTCGTGTGTGTGGGGAGGAGGGGAGGCCGGGCAGATACCTAGCAGCTCTGGTCAGGGGTGAGCGAGGATCTGGGGAAATAGCAGCAGTGAGATTTAGTAGGGGTGAGATCTTGGTGAACCCACGTGAGATAGCCAGGGAGTTCCATAGGTTTTATGAATCCTTGTACACAGCGAGGGGTACGCCTCCGGGTCCTGCCCTGAGGGATTATATTGAGGACGTGGCGCTCCCCAGGTTTGACGTAGAGGCGGTGGAGTCACTCGCTAGGCCCATAACAGTGGAGGAAGTGCTGGGTGTGATGAAGGCCCTGCCCACTGCGAAGGCGCCGTGGACTGACGGGATAACGGCAGAGTTTTATAAAGAATGGGGTTCGGAGGTGGTTAGCTATATGCTAGGGGTTTGGAAAGAGGGGACGGAGAGGGGGCTACTCCCCCCAACACTTTCTGAGGCCATCATCACATTAATTCCAAAGGCGGGAAAGGACCCGCTCGATTGTTCGTCGTATTGGCCAATTTCCCTGCTAAATCTGGATACGAAAATCTTTGCGAAGGTCTTGGCAACTTCTCCGGACTTCGGTTGAATCGAGCCAAGTCCTCTCTCTTCTTCCTGAATGAGGCAACGACACCCCTGACTAACATGGAGGGGTTTGGGAGGGTACAGGACTTGATTACGTATCTAGGGGTGGTGGTTAGCAGGAAGGCCCAGGCCCTGTTGGATATGAATCATGGGGAGTATCTAAAGCTACCTAGGGTAAAGGTAGATCGGTGGTGTAAGCTTCCCCTCACCCTAATGTGCCGGGTGGCCATTATTAAAATGGTAGTTGTCCCCAAACTTTTGTACATGTTTGCAAACATACCCGTCTGGCTGGGGAAGAGTTTTTTCAAGGAGGTAAGGTCCCAGTTGATTCGCTTGACATGGTACCCCAAAACCCCGCGGATAGGCTGGGAAACTCTGGTGCAACCATGGGAACGTGAAGGAATAGGGTCACCGGATATAGAGACGTATTTTTTTAGCAGCCCAGCTGTCCTTTGTGAGGTACTGGATGCAGGAGGGGCAGGGGCCACCACATGTCCACATTGAAAGAGGTTCAGTATACCCCTACTCGCTACAGGGACTCTTAATTTTGGGAAAAGTGGCTAATAAATGCCGATGTGAACCTGTGGCATGCACTGTGCATGCATGGAGACGGGTTATGAAAAGGGTAGGGGTAGAACTCCTGTTTGACCCGGGCATCCGGCTGTGGCAGATTGAGGTATTGGCGCCCACGTGTGACAAGTCCATAGAAGGTGATTGGAGCGGGGTGGGGATTGAAACTTTGGGGGATTTGTATCCTGAGGGAACGTTCATGCCTCAGGAGGTATTGTGGGGGGTGATGGACAGGGGCCCTCAGCATAAGTTGCAATATTACAGGATGAGGGGAGCTCTCAAAGAATGGTCACCGGTGTTCCCGGAGGTCCCTCAGACCACACCCCTGCTGCAATACATACGTACCTTCCAGGGATGCAGAGGCGTGATGTCGACAATATATAAAATGATACTGGCAGGTACTCACCCCTTTCGAATAAAGGACACTGGGAGAGCGACAGTGGGGTCATACTCGAAGATACGCATTGGGGAAGAATATGTGAAATTACGCATACAGGGCGTTTAGTTCGAGGCTACAATTGATTCAACTTAAGAAGCTCCACAGGGTATATGTGTCACCAGCGAGGGCACATAAATTTGATGCAACTAGATCTGCTACCTGCCCGAGGTGTAGGAAGGATCAGGCAGAAATGATTCATATGTTGTGGGAGTGTGCTGTTCTGGGCCCCTTCTGGGAAGGGGTGTTCAAGGTTGTGACAGACATCATTGGGCAGAATGTCCCGCATGTGATGCTATGTGGAATGCTAGGGTGGTCCCCGGGTTTGCCTGTGAAATGTCGAAAACTTTTGGCATCCTGTATGATTATTGCTAGGAGATGTATACTAATGAAATGGACGCATCCCTCCCCCCGAAGGTCAAAGGGTGGATGAAGGACTATCTGCAGTTGAGCGATTCAGACAAAGACTACGCTGCCTTGTGTGGGATGCGGAACAGACCAAAGGACATATGGGGCCCGCTGACGGCATATCTGCTTGCCAGGGATCCGGATGGGGATGATATACTTCAGCATCCGGGTACTGGAGGAGTAGGGGGAGATGAATAATCAGCGGGGTGTGTTAAGTGACTCCTGGGTGTTGCATGATGTACAGTGCTGGAACTCAGCTGCTGGGCTCTCAGTTCACTATTGTATAAGTAACATGGTTTGTGATAGAGATGTGAACCTGTTAATAAAGTTAATAAAGAGATATTTTTAAAAATAACTGTGGCAAAGTGGTGGAAGGACGCATGGATATGTTTAAACCTATTTAATTGGATGTCTCTCACAGTTCAATAAACAAAGTTTAAAAAAAATAAAGTCGAATAGAACAAGGTTAAGAGTCGGGACGTTCACTCATTCCATCTGGCTCCAACAGGCTCGGACAGGACCCTTTGAAGATAGCCTTAGATGGTAGGGCCGGCTTCCACCTGCTGGTCACCCTGATAGGCAGATAGCTTGATCAGCAGCCAATCTGCTTGCAGCTGCTTGAACAAGCAGAATTACATGATTTCGCCGGCAGCCATCTTCAAGAATATTCAAACAACGTGTATGCGAGTGAGCACTGGAAAGAATGCTGAATTTGAGATGAAACGTGGTTTCCTGCAGCAAAGTAGCACTTGATGATGAAAAGTATAACAATTCTCAGCTAGTGGCAGGCTAAAAGCTGCATGTCACATGATGGTCAGCACGAGGTGCAATAAAGGCAGATTTTGAACTTTTGGGGAGATTGCCTACTAATTTATGAGGCCACCCAGAGTTAATAAAATGAGTGGCATTGTGAAGGGTAGCAGCAGCCTGCAAGGAAGGGCATGCTGCTGCTCTCCCCCACAGGCTCTATAATCTGTCCCACCGCCCGGGTGCATAGTGGTTCTTTGGGGGTTGCAAGGAACTATTTTGTAGTCACAAAAGCAACCGATTAATATTTGAAGGCCACCAAACACTTGGCTCAGTCACTTATCGACATTATTAGGTTCCTTTATTTGGAAGTTCATTTGGCCTGAGCCATGAGTTATATGACCTGACCACATGGGTAAAGCTCACGATCCTTCTTTAATGATGATCACTGGACACATGCTTCTGGATCCCAGAGCCGATAGATCCACCAATTTACCCGTTCTGACACTGCGGCAGCTGCACAGAATTGCAGATAATCTGATTTCTACAGGTGCAGTAAAAACGAGGATGCAAGCTAGAGAGTAAGATTGGGCGAGGAATGGGATGGTATTTTCTGCACGTAGTAATTTGTGAAGTCAGAAGAATAATTTAAAGCTAGGCCTTTGAAGATCCAGTAGGAAATGTAGCCCCTACTAATATGTGGTCCCTATGCTTGAGATCCGAAATCAACGTGCATCACTGCTTCTGCAACTTTCATCATTCAATCAATCAAAATAACTATATTTTGTCAACAGGCCATCAAAGTACATCCTAACGCAAACATTTCCTTAAATTTCCATATGCACCCAAAGAAAAACCAGGAAGAAATAGAAAGAAAATAGCAAAAAATGAAATAGCCTGTGGGGACACAATAATTTGAAAATGAGGAAGACCCTTATTTAATCAAGGCACAGTTCAAGGCTCTGCACGCTCAGACCCACAATCCCTTCCCATCAACCTTGACCCCAATGGTGTAAGGTTAGCACTCAATAGAACATGGTTAATTGGCATACTTCCAGGTAATCCAGCATTTCCAGGATGAGGGCATGGGCTGATTACAAGAGTCATGGGAGTTGTCGCCCTCCCTGGGCATTCTGTGACAACCCAGCAAGGTTTTAAAAAAGCACAGCCCCGGGTCATGCAGAGCCAGTGTAGACATTTGTTAAATTGGGCATCCGTAGGTTCTTGCTTCTTGCCATGTAGTAGTACCCCATGTAGGAATGCTGTAGCACTTCTTGGCCCCCCATAGTAATTACGCTTAAACCTAAGCCCCCTCCCCCCACCCCGTGGCAGTGCTGCATGTTCTGGCTTCATTTATGTTGGTGTATTGACTTGCCATTATGCGTTGCTTATGAGCCTCCAATACAAAGGGCATTTTGTTACGGTCGAGGATATTGCCAGGCATATTAGGCTGCAGTGGCATCACTGGCTTGGACTGCGTCATCTGGGAATAATTATGGGCGTTAGGCTCACAAGGGGCAAGAACCAGGGGGTCTTGCGTGGTCGAGATTAAGGCTTTTGGCATTCTCTTGTAGCTTGGGGATTACTTAGTTCTGGTTGTCTCATTAGTCTCAGTGTCCATTAGGGTGGGAGGATGTGTTGCAGAAGTGGGCAAATGATGAACCTGGGTATTTCCAAGCACAGGCAGACAAACAGGGGCCAGAGTGGAATAGTCAAAGAAAGGGGCATATGACAGGGCGGCCGCTGCTGCTGTTGGAAACTTCTCAGCTCCAAGGGTTATGAGATCGAATGAGCATTGTGAAATAGGCACATCAGAGGCTGCTAGAGAAACAGAGGTAGCACCGGCCATGGGGGTTTCTACTGGGGTTAGAGCCAGGGGATCTTTTCCGCTGGCGGGCACTTCGTCTTTGGCAGTGATCATACAAACAGATTTGCCCACAGTGCTGCTACGTCCTTCCAATATATCCCTATTACCATCTGTGGTGCATACCTCCTGATACGGAGCAGGCTGGCAACCCGGTTGCTGGGATTACCAGGAATTGCCACCCCCATGCTGAGGTTGCTGCCCCCCTCAATGAATCTTGGTTAAGTCCCAGGAAATGATGGATCTTGTTTATGAAAGAATACCCCCCTCCCCGTGGTGGTGATCATAGTGCCGTGTTTACCCCAGGAAGCAGAGATTGTATAAATGACGGAAGTACCTTCCTTGTCATGGCTCGGCGGGCGGGTCCCCTGCTTCTCCTCATAGTTAGTAATTTACGGTTGGACTTTTGTTCTAGGTCATCATGCATCATGCAAAACAGACTTGACGACCAGCTGTTTACAGAAGAGGAGTGGCAGGTAAGGGTAGGTTGGGGGGACTCTGTCGTCTCCATTTGAGGCTGTTGCAGGGTTGGCCAGGCAGCAACAGTGGACCCCCAACCCAACTGTGTCTCACCTTACTTTGGCCTTGAGATAGACTTCCAAACAGAGACCATAAATCTTCCACTCACTCACTTTCCGGAAGATTTCAAAGATGACCCCAGTGCGACCCAGTCCCGTGCAGTGCAGCCTGCTACGCCGAACACCTGCGGAGCCAAACACTGCACCCTTGCCCTACCGCGGGTTTCACAACTGCTGGGCTAGTGGAGTTGCCTTAAGCCCAGGGAGGCGTGGCCAAAGCAGGAAAGAGGAGCCAGACAGTCTCAGGGCAGCAACAAACACAGCTGATCTGGAAATGGAAGTACATTTTAGAGTTAAAGGGATGGTCTAGTAAAAATTTTTATTTAAAAAATAGATAGGCCACATAAAAAAAAATACTAGCATCCTCCGTTTTAAAACTTCCTATGTAAAATCTTGAGCTATTCAAGCTCAAAATTCGAAAAAGCAAGCACAGGGGCGCAGCCATTTTGTGAAATGGAGGCCCTCCTGTGCTGGCTTTTGCTTTTGCGGCACTAATGAAGGAAAAGCCAGCCAGCTGTAGTAAACAAAGTCTACCGCTGGGTGGCTTTCCCTTCATTAGTGCCGGGACTCGGAGGACGCGGACCGGAGACCAGAGCGGGAAAGCTGCAGCTGAATCTCGGTAAGTGCTATTTATTTTTTTTACAAAAAATAAGCACTAGCTGCGGTTTTTTTTCTAAGTTTTCCGGGCTTGAGGAGCCCGGAAAACATAGAAATAAAACCGCATCTTTAAAAACGTATTTATGTTTGCGGTCGCTTTTAAAGCGACCGCAAACATAAATACAACGTTATTGTGTTGGAAAACGCTGCGGTTTTTCTTTCCAAGTTTCTCAGGCTCCTCCGGTTCGGAGGAGCCTGAGAAACTTGGAAAGAAAAACCGCAGCGTTTTCCAACACAACCGCGTGTGTTTCTGCCTGCTGTGGCTATCACTTTGGGTCTCCGGTGCTCCCAGGGGAGCACCGGAGACCCAAAGTGAAAGCCACAGCAGGCAGAAACACACGCGGTTATGTTTACATGCCGCGTAGTGTTTCTACCTGCAGCTGATTTCCCATTTGGGGCTCTCGGGCTCCCCGTGGGGAGCACGAGAGCCCCAAATGGGAAATGCTAAATGCTGCGTTGTCTGCCTAAATTTGCTTTCCCATTTGGGGCTCTCGGGCTCCCCGTGGGGAGCCCGAGAGCCCCAAATGGGAAAGCAGATTCAGGTAGAAACAACGCGGTTGTTTTCCGCAATGCCGCGTTGTTTCTGCCTGAATCTGCTTTTCCATTTGGGGCTCTCGGGCTCCCCATGGGGAGCCCGAGAGCCCCAAATGGTAAAGCAGATTCAGGCAGACATAACGCGGTTGTGTTGGAAAACGCTGTGGTTTTTCTTTCCAAGTTTCTCAGGCACCTCCGAGCCGGAGGAGCCTGAGAAACTTGGAAAGAAAAACCGCAGCGTTTTCCAACACAATAACGTTGTATTTATGTTTGCGGTTGCTTCAAAAGCGACCGCAAACATAAATACGTTTTTAAAGCTGCGGTTTTATTTCTAAGTTTTCCGGGCTCCACCAGCCCGGAAAACTTAGAAAAAAAAACGCAGCTAGTGCTTATTTTTTGTAAAAAAAATAAATAGCACTTACTGAGATTCAGCTGCAGCTTTCCTGCTCTGGTCTCTGGTCCGCGTCCTCCGAGTCCCGGCACTAATGAAGGGAAAGCCACCCAGCAGTAGACTTTGTTTACTACAGCTGGCTGGCTTTTCCTTCATTAGTGCCGCAAAAGCAAAAGCCAGCACAGGAGGGCCTCCATTTCACAAAATGGCTGCGCCCCTGTGCTTGCTTTTTCGAATTTTGAGCTTGAATAGCTCAAAATTTGACATAGGAAGTTTTAAAACGGAGGATGCTAGTATTTTCTTTTTCATGTGGCCTATCTATTTTTTAAATAAAAATGTTTACTAGACCATCCCTTTAAGACAGTGAAGCAGGGCCTATCCGTGTCTATTCAGTGGAACACCCTCATATAACAGTGCGGTTCAGCAACCCTCACCATTCCTCTGTGATTACCAGATATTGCGCCTCAGGCACAAGACATGATTTTGCCTTTCTTTAGATGGTTTCACCATATGTGGAGATATTTTGTCTACACTACCTATCACTGTGGGCTTTTGTTTCTTAGAAAATCTATTGCGAAAGTATTTCTTCTGAATAACAATTGTTATTATTTTTTTTTTTTCAATTTCTTCAACATTTTTTTGAAACCATGTCTATTTATAACTGGTTTTATGAACATTGATATTCTGTATTCAGTAAAATAAATGCATCCAGTTTAGAACCACCGACACTAGCATGCTGGATACACTTGTGTATCCCTTTAAATATAAAGGTAAACACATGCAGGGCGGGATAGAAAACATGCTCACTTGATCATGTGACACGCGGCCGGGTCCGCGAATAAAAGCAGCTTTGCTGAGCCGAGTCCTCTTACTTCCGCGTTCTTGCGGGAGAGACTTTCAGGCAGCGACACACTTCCTTTGCGGGTATGTTTCGTGCACAAATAGAGAACACACGGCTATTCCGTTTCAGTCTTGGGTGAAAACGCTGTTTTAACATTTCTAGTTAGCTTTCCAAATTTTGTCTAATACTATGTGTTATAACTGGGAGCCAGTCCCAAACACAGATACGCATCAGGTGTTGCTATTAACCCGATGAGCTCACTCTTTAAATCGTGCTTAATTTGAGTGAGTTCATTTAGTTCAATGAAATAAATAACCGTGGTTTGTGTTATCCTTAGAGATTAATCTTCAATTATGATACTGAGCAGAGGCGATCAAGCTTCCATCTCTGCCCTCGTAGAACAACCATACCACAATGTAAGCACTTTTCCAATAATAGGGATATCTTGCATGCATAACTCAGTGGACATACATATAACAACTAAACATATCTGGGTCTTGAAAGAAGCAAGCCAGCATCCTTTACGGATAGATGTGGCTCTGTTCTAAACTACTTTCTTTGCCATCTATGAAATTATAGAAGTAAGTCTCTCGCCACTTCAACGGTTTTAACTGTGTTAGACAGTGTTAGTGAAGTAATAAATATTATAATGTTTATCTATGGGACCTCGCACATCTTCATAGTGCAATCAAGCTCAGAAATGAACAAATCGCCTCCGAGCCCACGTCTGCTAATCCAGTCAACAAATGTGAACGACTCTTGAGGATTTTGACATTTAACACATCACATCTCCAATGTAAGTCCTTTCACCCAAGCTCTTGGTAAATGGAAAAGAGGGCTTGTTAACTACATATTGTGCTGGATGCAATTTCTAGTTTTTGATTATTATTTTTGTGAGTGCCTTCTGAGGCTTTGCCATATGAAGCCCCCAAAGTTAGTACATGCCGTAGGGGCACCTTGGTGAGAAAACTGTATAAGGGAATATTAAGCAACCCCATCATCACAAAAGAAATGACAAGCAGTAACAGCCATGTGCCAAAATAATATGGACACTAAAGAAATTCCCATCTGTAGTCAAGTCCGAGAAACTATCTTACGCCTTCAGTAAATGCTCTTTAAGAGTGATCATGCTTGTTTCTGATGTTAGTTCCGTGGATACTGTAAAGCGTGCTTACATATTATGTGAAAGTCACTTACAGAGGTCTTCATTTGCGAAGCGGTGATAAAAAGAAGGACCCTTCATTTATATGACTGTCTTATGTGTCTTTATGTGTTTTTTTTAGAAAAAACACTTATGAACATCAACCTGGGGTACAGATGAATTACCGACTAAATTGGAGAAATTTTGTCCTGAAGATGGCCCATAAATTTAGATGAAAAAAGACACTACGGATAGTGTCTAATGTTTAATCAGGCCGAAACATGTCGACAATCTGAGACACCCACAAGGATAAATTTGTGTTCTTTCGATACAAAGTGGTCACTAATTATATGTACTGTTTTGTTCACCCCATTTCTAATTTGTGAATGTTGTATTCTGCATGTCTTTGTGTACTTTGTTTGAGAAAATATGTTTACTTGTGTCAATCATGACATAAAATGGAATACAAATGTTTGTTATGATAAACTTTATTTTATCTATTTTTGATAACTAATAAATCCATTTTTTTAATATAAGTTTCTGTCGGGTCCTACCATATTTTTAGTCTGTAGAATGAATTATCAAAACTCAATTTTTTCAGTCTGTAAGCATCACCACTCTAATTGCTTGGCGGCATAAAGAGGGGTAATCAGACTCGCATCTGCACATATACTTTTTGATTAAAGTTCCCTTTTGAGTACTGATCCCCCATTATCAAAAAAGTGGGAACTTACCTGATAGAGGTAAGACTGGGCAGGGGAGAAGATTCTAGAAGAGAAAGATCATTAAAGTAAGAAAAGGAAAATCTTTGAAGGGGAGGAGAAGATAGAGAACCTCGAAAAATTGTTCCCTGAGGGGCAACCTGGCATCTGTACTGTTGGCCCGGGCTATGTGCCTAGAGCAGCCTGTGTATCCACTGGGCCATGGCAGCTGTCAGCCTAACCCTCCTCAAAGGTACCGTGCCACATGTCTGCTGCGCCCGGGGTGAAGAATAAAGGGCTGCCCAGTAGGGGCCGCTTTTAGAGAGTAGCGGGACTGGGCAACCCGGACTTGCCCCTTGTTGGCCTGCCTCATGGCGGGCAAGGCGAGACCTGGAAAAAAGTCCTCCCAATCCATGCATTCAAGGCGGCCAAGGAGCTGAATGAGTGGTGAAGAGGGCAGAGAAGTGAATAAAAAGTCCAGACCCAGGCAGCCATGTCAGAGCAGTCCAGGTGAAGAGGAGGGCTCCGGCATGCAACCCCGAGCACAGCGCAATGCAGAGGGTGCAGGGCAGCAAAATGAAGGTGGTGTTACAGCATGGTGGTGATCATGGGTGGCCCCCCAATGGCATGGGGCCACCCAAGAAGATCTAGCAGGCCACAGACTGCTCCACTGACATTGGCCGCCCCCCCCAGGGAAAGGGGGCTGCCAAAAGGCATTGTGTGCTCCAGTTTGTGGCAGTGATCTTCGGTGGCCCCCCAGGGTATGGTGCCACCATGAAGACAAAACTTTGCCATGGGGTTGCGTTGGTGGCTGTGGTGGAATCACACCCGGGCCTGGGGGCTGCTGAAAAGGTAGAACATGTTCACAGGACTACATAATGATGTAAGGGGGCCTCAAGCAGTGGACATGGCCACCCAATCTCATCAGAGGTAGCCTAGAAACCCACCAGGACAGCACCATGAAGGTACTGAAAAAGGGTGGCTGACTGTTGCAGTCACCCCAGTGTGAAATAATGTATCATCTGTTCTTTATGTCATTGTTTGTTGTGTGTATACCTTTACATGTATATTTAAGTGCATGTTAATTGATAAGTAGGGTGCATGTTAAGGGGATGTTTAGAGAGTAGATGGAAAGAATTGAGGGTGTTTGTACCCTGGCATATGTCAGGTAAGGAAGGTGAAGAACTGCTTGAGGCAGCCTAGGGGGTGAGACCATCCACGACGGCCACCCTCTGGTCTTGCGCTCCAGTGGATGTGCCAGGTATATGGCAGGGATATGTTCCATTGGCTCCACTCCATGGGTCTCCCTGTGATCTCTCTATGGAAAGGTGTGCTGATGGGCCAGATCCCTTTAGAATTAACTCACACCAAATGACCTTGGAGGGGGATTAGGAGTTAGGGGATGGAAATGATCAAAAAGAAAGTTTGTGTTTTTACAAATGAAGAGGGGTCCCCATTGGGATCCCTAATAAATACACCTCAGTGTGTGTGTCCTACGAATGTATAAGGTAAGAGCTGAGAGTGTAGCTCATTTCCTGTTAACAGAAATTATGTTTTTCAGGTGCAGCTCCTTTCGCCATTGAAATTCAGTTAGTGGCAATCATTGTGAAATGAGACTGATGTGAGTTAAAGTGGCCTGTAAAGAAGGAAGATCTGTCAAAGAGAAAGTGCCTAATACAAATTCTCCGTGCGAGTTCAGTGGGGCGGCAATCGGAGGAAGCGAAAGGAATTTCTTGGAGAAATTTATGAGATTGGAGTGAGTGTGGGTTGGGCAGAAAAAAGTGATGGTTGGGAGAGGAGGAATGGATGGTGGTGGGCTAGAAGGAATAAGCAGGAAGTAGCAGTGTGGGAAGAATGCTGGGGTGAGCATGGAGTCTTCAGGTGAGAGGCGTGGAAAGGGTAGTTAGCGAAGGATGAGAATGTGTACGAATATGATGGGGGCAGATAGTGAGCAAATGTACCAGCTTCCCAGCGCAGTGAACCCAGGGAGCTGCACTGCGATCCAGTGGTCGAAGAGAGCGGGAGCGGTCGGGAGCGGTGCTCCTCTACTTTTTTAAATTACGTTTTACAGCTCCTATACTTTTATTTTAAAAAGAAACCTCTCCGGAATGGTTTCGTTTTAAAATAAAAGTGTAGGAAGACGTTTCAGCTTGCACTTTCAGTGCACTGCACTGAAAGTTCCCTCAAACAGCAGGTGCAAGAGTTTGGGGGTTTGTATTGTGTGTGGGAGGGGGCGGGGCGTGGTGATGGGGTTTGTGGGGAGTGGGTGCAGGCGAGCAGGGAACATAGTTCCACTACTTCTTTTTGGGCACTTCGAACACTGCTGCGATCTCCTTGTGTCTCACAGGAGACTTGCCAGGAGACTTGCCTGGCATTTTGAGGTTCACTGCCCTTGTGGGTGTGATCAGATTGGCAAGCTTATCAGTATTCTCTTCTGGGATGAAACAGAGAACGCAAACCTCGTTGAGGCGTTCATGTTTGGATTACACGCATACAATACGGCATGTATCCCCTTTTCTTTCTCACTAGGGGATTTAAAACATTGTTGTCGTATAATACAACAGTTCCCATGACATCACCGCGCACCAAAATGCACAAATGATACTAAAACATGGAAACATCAGAAAACATCGAAAAGGCATTTTAGAACCACTCCCACCTCCCCAGAGAAAAGTCAGCATCCAGCCCAGGGACTCCCACGTGTCTGAAGACTCCTGGATTAGCTATTCCGGTGTAGCAGCCGCTTTTACCTCGGGGCAGGATTGGTGTTGTTTCCTTTCCATGTCCAGTTCATATGTCAGACACTAAAACACTTCGATGATATTGCCTTGTAATCTGGTATTTTTCCGAAAGAGGGCGCTGCTGGCACATTCACGAGCGAACACAGGAAATACACAGATTAAATGTGCCTCATGTTGTGGACATTTGGGGCCTGAATTTGAAAATAGTGGAGAACAGGTGTTTCCTGAACTATTTATCAGTGTTTATAACTGTGTCTGGGATGGGTGGGGTGGGAGGAAGCAGTGGTTGAGGGTATTGGTTTCAATTCTGACCTCTGGGAATATTAAACCCCTGCTATTAACCGCCCTTACACGCTCATGTGTGTTTCATAAGACACAACAATGGTCTGTGAGATGCCTTATGTAGTGTGCCCATAAATACAGAGATTTCCAGTACCTGCAAAAAAAAAAAAATCCGATATTTTAACACAGGAAATATCTAAAAGTTAACAAAACAAATGTCTGTCAGAAATCGATCATTTGCAGATGTATTAATTTGAGTGATGTTTATGCCACACATCAGTCTGCTTAGTGTATTATTTTTTTATTTTGCTTATTTTATTATAGCTCTGAAACCCGTGGGTATCCAAGCGCTGTACTTGCAAGGGCATTAGTGCAATTGGCTATTATTGAGTGTCTTAAAAGTGCCTTACACAGATTTGGTACATGCAGAGAACATGTTACACATCTCATTTAAATGAATTCATGAAAAGACCATCTGGACGTGAACCTTTGATCCTACACTTTAGGCCCTTAATACCCCCGCCCTGTCAACATCAGACTCACCCCATTGCGTTTACAGTTCAGGAAGGAGCTTAAGATACTCCTCTTCAATAAATGGCTCCTCCCTAACACCTAGATCCACACATCATGCACTCACCACCATACCTGGGACTGGGTGATCTGATCCCCACTCCTTCCTGCCCTGGTTGCTTGTAGATCCCTTGCTGACGAATTGCCCGCCCACCCACTCCTCTGTTGTTAGCTCCTCCCCACTCCCTTGTTTCTCTGCTTCCATCACCCTGTTCTTCCTCCTATATTGTAAAGTGCTCTGTTGCTTCCCGACGCTCGGACCACGCTCAATAAATACTCTAATAATAATGACAATAATAACGTAAGCCTAGATTGCTGCAGCGGGCACGTGACCACTCCCCTAAGCTGTGCCACCAGCTTTCCTAGAATGGATGACTCCCAGAAACTTCCCTCGTGAAGCAGCGTGTAGCGTAGTTTCATCAAAAGAATGCCTAGGTGATTATTTACAACATGGGCCTCATTCCGAGGTTGGCGGTAAGGGGTTAACGGCGCCGGTAATGGAGCCGGTGCCGTTAACCCCTTACCGCCGCATTACGAGGTCCTTTAGTGGGTCCCGCTAGGTGCGGCTGGTTTTTCCAGGCGTCCTTAGTGGGAGCTGCTAAAGGACCAGCATGCTAATAACGGGCCCGTTATTAACGGGCCCGTTATTAGCATTGTCCCCATTCCAATTGAGCCCTATGGGGGCTCAAATGGGAATGGGAAATACCGGGCCCTCCAAGGTTGGAATAGCCCGGTAATTCCCCATTCAGGGAACCCGGACCAGGTATGCGGAATGCGGGTAGCCATGGTGCTAATAGTATAAAACGCGAGCACATTACAAAAGACAGAAAAGACCTCCACTGGCTGGAATCCCGCATTAAATGAAAACAAAAAACAGAAGAACAGGACATACAATTCCTTCATATTTTAATCTAAGGTTGAAGCAACAAAGCTGTTGTGTTTCATGACTACCTTGGAGTGACATTTGCCTCCAGTTTAAACGATGGACCTCTTGTCTCCAGGCAAGTCAATAGGAAGCAATAGACTTGGGGGGATTTTCATGTTTTTGGGCCACTTTAATGCCTAACCAGTAAACCTGCTCTTTGGGGTGCATGAGGTGGAGGTGAAGACATGAGTTTATGAATCTGGAGTATGGGTTTGCTGATGTCAAGCAGATCCAACTGGTGACAAACAAATGTTGTCGCACTTTCTGGGTCTCCCTCCCTCGGCCCCCACATATGCTGTGCATCCTTGATTGAGTCTGAAATATGTCCACGATCTGTCTAGACTGAACCCCATCCTCTTATTATCAAACACCTGAGTGAACCCGAAAGCTAACCTACTGCAAGAACTATTGCTTGACGCTTGCACAGTGAGAAAGGTCTTTATGCAGTGTGTCCCTTAGCTGCTAAATCAGTAATGCAAGTACTTTATTTGTCCCCCAATGGGGACATTCAGAGAGCCACAAAGTCCCCCATTTTAAGAAATGTTAGGCTTCCATTGTTGACAGGCATTGCTGCGTTTGATGTTCTGGAGTTTGTTGACAGCGTCTTGTGCACGTTTTGTGCAGGGATTTGCAAAGGAGGAAAACACATATTGTTGAATAGTTCGTTTTTAGAAGTGATGTCCATTAGTATCATATTTATAATTCTATTCGTTTACACACTGGTCACATTTGACGTGATTGTATTAAGAAAGGTTGTAGCATGAGGTGATTTGTCTGGACATACTGCATGATTTATTGAACTTATTTAACTTGTATGGGATGTATGAACGAAATATCTTTTTTTGAAATATTTTTATGAGTGCTTGTTTTGTTAATTATGTATAAGCTCACATTACTTTGAGCATCTTATGTCTAGCACAGAAACAGGAGGAGTGCAGTATTTCTAATAGTTGTACAGGAACTATAGACTACATCTTTCCAAGCCTATGAGAGGATGGTTTAACGATGAAACACCACATTTGTGTCCATTTTAGAGTCAGGCAATCCAGCCATTTACAGCATAACCGTCCCTTGCCCGAAAAAGCCCAATAGTGTGATGTTTCATCACTAGGCCGTCCTACGTCAGGTTCAGAAACAGGTTCAGTAGTTGCTCTTCACGGATTGGAACGACTGAAGTCCAGTTTCAGCGCTAGGCATATGATCATCTTATGATGATGAAGTTGTGGCCACCAGAAGGATATCCTTTTAACCCCCCCCCCCCCCCCACAGAAGCGGAACTGCTGCATTACACAGGCCAGAAATACTCTACCTGGACCTTGATGCCACCAAGAAGCAATAGTGACCACCCCCCTGCACTCCCCCACACACACACCCTTGGAGTGGAGTGAAGCTGTGGCGGGACCGTGTAACATGAGCCAAACTTCAATGTGATTGGTGATTCACAGACTGTGGCCAATGAAATCCAAGTGGCTGGATATGCTTGCCTCCTTCCTTATCTTTACAAGCTCTCCCAGGAGACCAGGAGACATATTTGAAATCTAGGATACTCCGAGACAATTCCAGAGTATAGGCAGCTATGTCTGCACAGAATTGTAGATATTCGGATTTACCATTGAACAGTACACATGAGGATGCTAATCTGATGGTACAATTATGTCCACAAAGACATTTGTGAGGGAAAGGCAAGGTTTGAAACCAGGCCATTGTTGTAGAAGCAAACGCAGTTCCTTCTAACCCCGAGGCACATTGGACCAGCAATTGACTGGCAATCAAAATGGATCCCTGCTTTTGCAAGCTTTATTTTGATCTAAAATGTACAGTCCATATTCTACATAATTGCAAGACGAGGCAGGGCTCCTTATGTACATTCTGAAGAAGGAAGGCAACAATGGAAGGACCATCATAAGCTTAACACTACATGTTATTTACCTGATCGTTTCCGAAGTTAAAATATATTATTTATTTAATCTAATTGTACATGGTTTAAAGCAAACCTGTACAATTTCAGGAACACATCAATTACATCTTCAAAAAAGAATATTATACACTCCCAAAACTGTAATCAAGCACAACGATAAGATATATGATGAAAACATTAAAAACAAGGGGCTTCATTATACGGAAGGCAGTGGAGGTTAACGGGGCCGGTAGAGATGCCGGTCCTGTTAACCCCCTACCGCCTCATTACAAGGTCTCCTCGAGGGTCCCGCGAGTAGACCAGGATGCAAACAGGCCCGTCATTAACGGGCCCGTTGTTTGCATCCTCCCCATTCCCATTGAGCCCTACGGGGGCTCGAATGGGAATGGGGATGTACAGGGTCTGTGTTCCTGGAATGGGGAAATAGCGGGCCCTCCAAGGTCGGAATGGCCCAGTATTTCCCCATTCCAGGAACCGGGACCCGGTACCCAGAATGGGGGTAGCCATGCCGGAAATAGCGGCATGGCTACCTCCCCGGTCCTAATGACCGCCAATATCTAAAATTTAAAATCAAAATGATAAACAAGCAAAACACCAAAATGCAGCCCTGGACACTCACTGCTGTGGGACAGCCTCTCTCTGAAGCTGAGGAATGCTTTTTGGATAATGCCAGGTCATTCAAATCCCCCCGCAGGTGTGCTGCACTAAGGAGGGCAGAGACTCATTGTGGAGAGACCGGGCTCCTTCAAAGATTGAGGTTTTTAGTCTTTCTAAACTTGTGATCACAACAACAGGCAACAAGTAGACGTAAATAGTAATGGCGATAGAGCAAATCCCCCGGTGCACCATCATGCACTACTGCAGTCATGGTGCAGTCCATGCCAGTGCCCCTTTCCTTCATACCAAAACCCATATGGATCCAGATATTGGCAATCACATTACATTTCATGTGGTGACCACGGGGGGTGGTCTCCCACTTGTCTTACCTTGATTACAGGCCTTAGGACTTTAGAGATTGAGGATGACATGAGAGGGGCTGCAGCCTTGCACACCTCTGCCTGTCAAGCTGCAGATTGTTTCCCAGAGAAGGTTCTTTGCATAGATGTCACTAGCGAAGTTAATAGTGAAGGGTGAGGGGGCCAGTTGGGAGGATATCAGTATGAGAAGACATTTTCCGAAGTCTGATCAAAACCTGGTCTTAATATTGTAGAAAGTTGGAATTGTGGGTATTGAGTGGTCACTGGTGGAGGACAGGGTGGGGGATTCACAGAATCCCCTGAATTCTTAGGTTTCCACATATCCCCATTTATATCTAGCAGCAAATCCTGTATGCAAATCCCACCCTCCCTTGCAGTTCATAACCTGCAGGCCCCTCATGCAGAATGAGAGGGCCGAGCTGCGACTCTGAGCCAAGCAGTCATGATCTCTTTGAGTCTATTGGGGTTTCTGCTGCTTGTGCCGACATGTAAGTTCTCCCCCGGTCTCAATCTGGGAAAGGTATTAATGTGTATGGATTGTGTTCATTTATACTATTTTCCTTTGTCCAGGTGTCCATTCCCAGTTGTCACTGGTGCAAACTGGTAAAGGGATTGTGCAGCCCTCACAGTCTTTGGAGCTCGATTGTGCAGTCTCAGGAGGCTCCATCACTGACAGCAAAGTATGGTCCATTCAGTGGGTCCGGCAGCCTGCGGGGCAAGGGATCCAGTGGGTCGGGGGAATATGGCATGATGGCACTCCAAGGTATGCTCAGTCTTTCCAGAGCCGATGCACCGTCAGTAGAGACACAGGCAAAAATTCTGTTCATCTACAACTGAGGCAGATGACAGCTGACGACAGAGCCACATATTACTGCGCAACAGACACAGTGAGACAGAGCAGTCCACCATCTGCACAAAAAGGGAAGCCTACCTCGCAGCTGTGAGGGCTGTGCACTGCATACATGCCCACATATTGGCATATTCATATTCTCTGTTTCCAAGAACATCAGAGCACAGTTGGAGCCATGGAATATTTTTAAACCAGGCATTTCAGAAGGAAAACGCCATTGTTTGTGAACCTACTAAACTTTAAACAGATTTATTTAATGTTAATTACAGTATTTCTGGCACAAGCATGCTTACAAAACAATTCAAGATTTATTTACAGAGTGGAGGACTAGTGTACTTAATAATCAGTGAGAGGATGTGGATATAAAACCAGGTGATCCACAGGAGGCAGAAACATGAACCAGGGCTAAGTGATAGGATGAAGGGGTGAGGGATAAGTGCCACGGGGTTGTTGTAGAAAGTTAAGGGGTGTGGAGAACAGGGAAATGTGACGGCATAGAATGGTTGTTCAGAAAGGAGGAGAGGCAGGAGGTTGGATCTAATTAGAGATAGGGGGGAGAAGCGCAGAAAGGTAGAGAAAAAGCATTTCAGTAAATAAAGTAACTAGATATATTACTTGTTTCACAGCACAAAGCATCGCCATGAATGTTTCACGGATGAGGACTTATTTGGCCATAGTGTCTTTCAGAATTGACACCAACATTTCATGCATACATTCCCTGGGAGTAGGAATCATGAAGGGAATTTTAAAGATCTTAGAAAGCAGCCAGTCAGTGAGATCTCATATGCAATTAGCAATTATCGCCAGATGAATTCATGGATGACGGCATTGCCTTTACGGCTCTTATCTTTGCCAGAATCCTCATTCATTGAGGTCCTCTGAGGTGCAGACAGACTTGTTCCAAAGAAAAACTTTGTCCACTCACCTTTTCCTGCTTGTTGATTCACCCACCTCCCTCATAACAGATATGGTCAGAAAGTTACACCTCTTGTTCTTTTATCAGCAAGAAGACTCCAGGGTTCAGATGGGTCAATTTGACCAAATGAGCTGACAATTAAGTTTTCTGTGATGCTCTGATGACTGCCATGGTGCCTCTCGGCCCACCTGCCATAGTGGGTAGGGATGCTATTTCGCCAGCTATGGATGATGCAGTTCCAGAATGGCCAGAAAGATTGCAAAAGGCTAGAACATTGTTTATCCACAGCCCAGAGTAGATTCTATGATCAAAACAAGTCCTTGTGATAATTTCTTTAGGGAATACAATCAGCAAGGTAGTGTGGATACATGGACACCACTGTGTAAAGTCTGCCAGATTTGTCAGGCAAATTAATTGCCACAAGAGTACTGAACAGACTAGGAAGGAAGGTGGGGGTTTGACTTGTCCTTTTATTGTTCCTTCTCTCCTTCGCCCAACCGTCACAAGAGCAGGAGGTCTCATGAATATAGATGATCATTTCTAAATAAGAGAGATAGAAGGTCCCAATCCTGACTTCACCCCAATGTAGGAAGGTCAATGCAATGAAAAATGCTATTTCATTTGACTGGGCTTATTGAGAAAATCTGGGCATGGCAAGGATTGTTGGATATATTCCCTGCCACTTTCCTTTTCCTTGAGCTAGGCTAGACACCAGAAGACTTTGTACTGTGACAGACACACACCATGGCCCTCATTACAACACCGGTGGTAACCAATGGCGCTATTAGCACCATGGTTGCTGCCGGTATTGTAACGAGTCTGCCATGGTGCAATGGGGAATTACCACCCCATTCCAAGGTTGGCAGGGCGGTAATTCCCCATGCACCATTGGTCCTTTCCCATTCCCATTTTTGCCCCATAGGGCTCAATGGGAATGGGGAAGACTGTAATTACGGTACCGGAAATTGCGGTACCGTAATTACCTTCAAGGTCCCTTTGTGAGTCCCTACTTTAATGGCTGGTCCAGACCAGCCGTTAAGGTCGGGAGCCGCAAAGGGACCTCGTAATTAGGCGCTAAGGGGTTAACGGCGCCGCAGCCTTTTACGGCACCGTTAACCCCTTAGCGCCAGGGTCATAATGACCCCCCATGTCTGGAAAATGATGCATTATGCATTAGACCAGCTGCACAATAAAACCGGACACAATAATCGCTACCACACATTGTCACATTTCTGCACTTAGGCATTTTTATATTCATTCATCAGAGAAAAATGCACATGTAGACAATCAAACAACCTCAAAACTGATACAGTTGTGAGCATAGAAACATTGGAAATAAATGTTGGCAATAAATACATGATAAGGAAAAGGAAAGACGCAAAACACATTGTCCTTTGGTTCAGCAGAGCACTTCACCATCAGCTAGTACTTTTATATAAAAGCAAATGGATAATAGATACTGCTTCAATCCTCATTTACTACTTGCCCTTTAACTGAGGTCAGGATATTATGAGATTAGATATAATGGACTCTTCTACATAGCAGAACAACCCCAATAACCAATTTTGATTCAGGCAATGACCTTCATCCCTGGGTACCTTAAGAATAAAGGGAGTTATGCATTTTGGGTCAGTTTGACCTGTCCAGATTACCCCAGCAAGAGATTCCAATTAATAACGTCCCTGTTAAAACTGACTCTACTTCACTTGAGACTTTGGTGAACCCAGCTCTTCAGCCCTGTCTGCAGTCTCAGCTACACTCGGCAGCTGCCCCCACCTTCCTTCCAGCTGCCAGGATTCCAGGACACCATGCTGCTCAGAACTATGTTGTGCTGCCAGCTGCCCAGATACAGTCAGCTCTACCATCAAGTTTCAAGATCTGTCTGCAGTCTTTCGATCAGGCTTGAAGTAACACACTGAACTTGCCAGCTCAGTTTTCTCACTCCATGCAAATAGAGGTTGCAAAAAGCTTTCTGTTAAGCCCCAAATATCTCTCAAGATCCGACAATCAACAGCCCCAGGCTTTGCTAGTAGTCAGAGTTTGTTAAAGCTCAGTCCTGTTTAAAATCCAGGCCAAAAAGCCCTACAGAGGAAACCAGGCCCGCAAGTGATGCAGCAAAACTACAGGCAAAAAAGCCCCTCCTTGCAGCTGACAGCCCATTATAAACCCTTCACCAGAACAATCACCCGCTTTTATATTGATTTATTTATTTATTTTAACATTTACAAAGTGCACAAAACCCCCTCGGGCATCAAGGCACTGTTTCATTGTCTGGCTGCTATGGAGCGGAAGCTTCTGCTGCCACGTTTAACTCGATGGAACATAGGTTTGATGAGCTGATGTGCATATGCTTATCTGACTGGCCTGGAGGACAGGGCTTTCTTGAACACTTGGGCAAGGAAAGGTGGCGCAGAGTTGGAAAGGCAAATGTGCGTTATTGATAAACCTCCACCACTCTACGTTCCCGACTGGTGCACAGAAACGCTAACCCAACACAAAAACACCCTATACAGCAATAACCCACAAATGCCGGCAGTGTCCGCAGCGGTACACAGAAGCACACATCTTCTTCCCCAAACACAACACTCCTACCCGACGGACACCGGCAGCATTTGCAGCAGCACACTGTGACAAACTCCTCCTTAGCCTAACACAACACCCATACACACCCATACCCCACAGATGCCGGCTGCTTTCGCAGAGGCAGACCAAAATTAAATATTGCCCAATTCCTCGCTGCCACCCTGCCATCCCTCTGGGCTCTCTCCCTCTGTTCAGACTTTTGTTCCAGGGAAATCACGAATAACGAGATCAACTAATTGGACTAGACCGAGAGAAAGAATACTGCAGTCGTACAACAGCTAAGCTTATGGTAATGGTACCTTACACCACATCTGTGGACACCGACCACAGGCACGGCCACCCATCCATGCACCCTAGAATGCAGCTATGGCTATGCCATTCTGGTCTAGCATCACAACCAGTCATCCACACTGAAAACCCTGACATACCTCAACACCTCTGCCATTAGTATACAGCGACAACCAACAAAATAAAATTTGGTTTAGCGGGGCACACATTGAATCTCCAACACTAGAACTCTATCCTAAATCTTCTAACAGCACCCACCCATTTGCCAGACCTCCGGTGTGCTTACTGGAGCCTAGCCAGCCCTCTTAAATTCTAACCAGGCAAAAATGCACACAAGCATCTTTAATTTAAACTCTAAGAAATTTAAACTCTTAGAAACTCCCCCACGTAGACTGCGGTAACCGAGGGTGTTCCAACCACAAAGGTTACCATCTACCGGCCTCCTGGTCAAATCACCTAATTTCTCTCTGAGTGGGCAGACCTCTCCTCCTCCCTCCTGGCCTCTACCACTCAACTCCTCCTCCTCTTTGACCTAAATATACATTTAGACTCTCCTTGCTCCTCCTCTGTATTCTTCCGTGACCTCTGCGACTCCCTCTCCCTGTCCATCCTCCCCTATGGCCCGATTCACTCTGCAGGGCACACACTCGATGTCTTGATCTCCTCTGACCTCCCCCTCTCCATCACTCTGTCCATTCCTCTCTCCTGGAGCGATCACTCCCTCCTCTCACCTCATCTCTCCCTCTCTTCCCCCCCAAGCTAAGCCTACCCCAACACTGCCACCTACCTTTTTGGACATCTGGCCCATGAAGCGTGTGTCAGTTGAGGCTTTTGCCGCCACTTTCTCTCCCCACCTCCACCTTTGGCTGTCTCACATCCTGACACAGCCCTATCTCTGCTCTACTCTTCAATTTCTGATACGCTTGATATCTTGCCCCTGTCATGAGCTTCCGTTTGAAGTCCAAAGCCAAGTGCAATTCCTGGTATGACTCTGACCTAGCTACACTCAAAGGTTAGTGTAGGGCAGCTGAGAGGAAATGGAGGACTTCCTGTTCATCCTCTGACAAACTGGCCTCTCGCCTGCTACACAAAAAGGCAATACCGACTCTCTGTCCTCACCAAGAAGAGAGTCCACATTCAAGCTTGCGTCTCTGAGGCATCTAACAACTCGGCTGAACTCTTTAAAATCTGCAAGGAGCTGGCCAACCCTGCTGCAGTCTCTACCCCTCCTGTTGCCTCCCAGGCTCTTTGCAATGCCCTTGCCTCTCACTTCATTTAAAAAACCCAGGACATCCTGTCCACCCTCTCCACCCACACCCCTCCTCTTCCCTCTCCATCTGGGCTTGCTGACCCTCCTTTAGCCACCCTCACACCATCCTTCTCGTCCTTTCCTCTTTTCACTCCTGACGAGGTTGCTAGACAAGTCCGATCTATGAAAGCCTCTTCAAAACAGGTTCATCCCTGTTCCTCTAAAACCATCAAGGACCACATTGACACCCTCGCTCCGGCCCTTGTTGATTTTTGCAACCACTCCTTTTCCTCTGGATCCTTCCCCTCCCCTCTGAAGCACTCCTTTGTGCATTCTCTTCTCAAGAAACCCACAGATGATACTTCTTGTCCAGCTAACTATCGCCCAATTTCCATTACTCCCTTTCTTGGCAAACTCCTGGAAAAGTTGGCCATCTCTCAGCAAAACCTTCATTCCAATTCTGTTGGCTGTCTCCATGACCACCAGTCTGGCTTCAGAGCTGCCAGAAGCACAGAAACTGCTCTCCTGAACCTCCGTGAAGATCTGCTCTCCAACCTTGACTCTAACATTCCCTCTGTCCTCATCCTCCTCGATCTCTCTTCTGCCTTCGACACGGTCAACCATACCATTCTGCTCAACCGTCTCTGTGAAAACCTTTGGTATCACTGATCAGGAACAGGCCTGGTTGACCTCTTTCCTCTCAGATCGACCCTCCCAGGTCCAACTTGGGTCCTTCCTTTCATCTATCTTCCTCTCTACCTGTGGTGTTCCCCAGGGGTCTAACCTCTCGCCCTGGCTTTTCATCCAATACCTGGCAACTCTCGCCCACTGCATTGCCCCTTTCTGCTCAAATTTCCAGTGCTACTCTGACGACACTCAACTAATTTTCAGGCTGCCCTCTGCCACCTCCTCTCCCTCTCTCAACTCTGATTGCCTAACTGCCATTCAAGATTGGTGTGCCACCAATGATCTTTGTCTGAATGCCAGCAAGATGGAGATCCTCCTCATCGACACACCTTCACCATCCTTTCCCCTCACTCTCTGGCCGGCCTCTCTTGGCCCTCATCCTACCCCCACCTGCGAGGCTAAGAACCTTGGGGTCATCTTTGACTCCACCCTTTCCTTCTCCGCCCACATCTCTGAGGTCTCTAAAAAGTCAAATTTCTGACTGCACCTCCTCAGAGGTACTCTGCCTTTCCTCTCCTTCCGCCTGAAGCTCATGTTATCCCAAGCTCTGGTTCTCTCTAGCTTGGACTATTGTAACAGCCTCTTTCTAAATCTACCTGCCTCTACTCTCCGCCCTCTGCAATTAATCCAGAACAGGACTGCGAGACTTGTCCTTAGCCTCAAGCCCTGGTATCATATCTCTCCAGCTCTGAAATCTCTCCACTGGCTCCCAGTGGATGCAAGGATTAAATTCAAAACCCTCTGCATTGTCCAAAAGGCTTTCTGGTGCCTGGGTCCAAAATACCCTCAGCAATCCCTCTGCAAATACCTCCCCTCTCAAGCTCTTCGCTCCTCTACCTCCAACTCCCTCAGGGTCAGTCGTTTTTCAAAGAAATGAGCTGGGAGTAGATCTCTGTCTTCAGCTGGGGCCTCCCTCTGGAACAGCCTCCCTGCCACTCTAAAACTTGAGGAGAACAATCTCCGGTTCGGGAAGCACCTCAAGACCTTTCTCTTTTCTTCTGCCTTCGCTCCCCCTCTCCCCTGCTGATCTGTTCTCTCTTCTCTCCTGGTACCGTGCACCTTGCCACCCTCTGTCCTTCGGGCCCAGGTACCTGCTCACCCTGCCACCCTCCTGCACTGCCTCCTGGCCATCTCTTGCACTGGGGTCTTGTAAGAGGATCCAATTCAACACTACAGCTAAGTCAACGCCTAGTCTAGAATACTGAATGAAAACCCTTATTGATATATCTTTATGTCCAGTTCATGCGTTCTGGATGACTACCCCTATATAACACACCTCTCTTGGAATCCCCCTGACCCCACTGAGCCAAGAAGTAGTTCTGTTTTGCAAGTTAAAAGGTTTATTTGATAATTTAAACAATATATATATATATATCACACTTTATGATAAATTAATACTTGGATATCACACTTAATCTGAGTAGTAATCAATAATGGATAGTCTGGCACTAGCACACTTGTGAATAGGAACAGAAGAATAAGGTGGTAGAGAATGCTTTATATAAGTTCAGATGGATGTAATGTTGAATGAAAATGCAATACAGAAAATACTCAATATGATTTCAACAAAACAATGTAATCACTTTTCTCTGGCAATCCCCTCCCCCCTTTATGCAATGCCAGGAAATGGAAGGAAAGCACACAGTTCTCAGAAATGCAATCAAATGTAATTCAGTTCACCCCAGCAAGCTTAGACTACAGAAGTTTGAAACACAGGACCAAAATGCTTTTATATGTGCTGGCAATGAAGTGAAAAATATGCTAAAATGCTTTTAATTCCCCCTAGAGGTTCAGGGTGAGTGGTATCTAGTTAATATTAGTCCAGGCTCACTCTAGCAATGATTCAGGGATGGTTCTTAAGAGGCAAACGAATTTTTAGCAAGGAAAGCAAGGAAGCTGCTGTTTTCCCACGTGGAGAAATTTGCAAATCGCGGCAAATTCGCGAGTGCGTTTTTCGTGATTGCGGCAAAAGTGTATGGAATAGGAATGCGGTTCTTGGTTCGTTGAAAAGCCAAGGCTCCCAGCTTTCAGAGGAAAGTTACTGCAAGTCTCTAAGACAAACGGTCACAGAGATATGAGCGATATGGTAAAGGTCGTTTTTCAGATTTGAAATTTTAAAGTTCAAAGTGACAAGTTACAGCTAGCAACTAGAAATGACAGGTGACAGCTTTGCAAATGACAGGTGACAGTTAGGAGGCAGTTCTACTTAGATTAAAATAGCTTGGATTATATTATTTTAACTAAGAGATTGGTTCTGCACAGTTCTGCTAGGTACTCACAATATATTTTGAAATAAATGGGCCTCGCCACGGATCTGGTCAGGTTTTCTTCACTCGCCACGGACGGTCTCTGCGCACAGCGTCGGGGTCAGCTCTACTCTGCGGGTCTGGTCTGGGTCTCTGGTTCTGATCAGGTTTGTGGGTCCGGATACAGCGGTCTCCGGTTCAGCTGGTCTCTCTCTGGATACAACACTGCTCTCTGGCAAATGGCAAGAGTTCTTGCAAAGAATTCAAACAGCTCGCCTGGCTGTGATAATGGCAATGATTTGAGTCCTGCTAAAGAGGGATTTAGCTTGTAGTTGACCTTTCTGCTACAAATTCTGAAGTAAAGTCTTGGTCTCTGAAGGTGGATAGATTGAAGTCTCTATGTTGGTCTCTATGTTTACCTCTATGAGGTAAAGTATGGATTTTCCCGGCAAAGCGTCCCGCAGCAGATGGAATAGAATGTCCCTATCTGTCCTGACTGTCTGCTTTTATGTGTTTTGAAAGTGGGTGTGTGTGCAGCATCACTAGCCAGCCCCTCTCTCAACTGCAGATTGGCCCAATTCTCCCCTCTCCCATGATTGGGGAAGGAACTGTGAGTCAGAGTGATGCTGTAGGTTTTATGGGTAAGAGGATCCTCCCCTGGTCAGTTTGCCCACAAAATCTATATTTGATCAAAATGCACACTCCATAGATACACAGTGGTTTGAAATTGCATGTACATATTACCTATCACATGAGGTAGTCTCTGTCCCAAATCTGCTCTTCCTGGGAGCTTGCATTCAGAAATGGCAACATTTGCACTTTTTAACTGGTTTCGTAATATCGGACATTACCCCAAATTTATACACATGTGCGCAAGGAGTATGGACATTAATTGATGAAGTGTCAGATTTTTAACATGCATACATTTTAAGTAATACCTTCTTAACTGCTAGCTTGCCCCCAGATCATGCCACCGGTTCTAAAAACCTCTTAAAATGTGGGCAGAAAAATCACAAGAATTATGGTATCATTTAAGTAATTATGACAAGTCCGTACTATGAGTTATTCATCTTTTTCTAAAACCATATTCTGGCTACAGGGGGTGTGGTTTCCCAAGTCACATGTGGTAGAAACCAGTTAGTCCACTTTCTTCAAGCTCAGCCTCTGTCTCCAGTTTCTCCCCCTCCCAGTTTCTGCCAAGAGGAAGCCATTTTTATGACCCCTGCAATAAACCATCTGCCTGGGCCCTGGAAGGCCCATTGTTCAAGAGGAAGCCATTTATGGCCACTTCAATAAACCCTCTGCCTGGGTCCTATGTTTAGTCTCTAGCAGTCCCTTGGTAATTCAATCAGAGAAGTGTCATATCCCTTTTGGTGGGAACAGCAAAAGGCAGCTAGGCCTGGGAACACAGCTGTTGTGCAAGTCTCAACTCCTGTCGGGGGTAGCTGGTGGGCAGAATTCAGTTCCTTAAGCCAGGCCCCAGCTAATGTCACTTTTAGTTACCCAGTTTTCTGCATTCAAATAAAACTAACCATTTTTACATATGCAGCTAGAATGCTGATTCTAAGTTTAAAACTATGACATTTAAACAATTGCAACCTATGTGACACTCAAAAGTAGGTCACTCATTTCTTTTAAACATTTAGATTTTTAGTGTCTTTCAGTCCAAATTTACTTAAACTGCTGAAATCCACAGCTCAGCCAGTCTTGTTATAAACCTTCAAGTCACTTCAGAATATAACTTTACATTGTATCCACCTCTCAGTAAGTCTTTCTTTGGCCTGCTTTGGGTTCATCTATTCAGTTTTACACAAAAAAAAAAAAGTCTGGTGTTGTTTTAAACCGCCGGCTTTCTGATAGTGGTGAGTACTGGTAATGCAACCATTTTTGGGATTTTTCTTGGATTAATGCATTCCAAACAGGAATGGTTCTTACATGGTAGTAAATCCTTGCTTAACATTGTTTTGTTGGGGCTCCTTACAGTAAAATGGTTATGTGGAACCCCACAAAAGGGTTGAATCTTTAAAGTGGTCCAATGAGTCACGATTTCAGCAACTTTTTGACATCAGTAACAGTGGATTTTGTTAACAAAGATCTTTCTTTACACTGGTGGGTGGCAAGTTAGGTAACCATTTTGGTGTGCGCACAAACTGCGTGGTTCTCCTGGATTCTGGCGCACTTGTGGGCTTTTTGGACATCTTGGATTTTCTAAGCCCACAGCACCAAATGTTGCAGCATGATAGCTCAAACGTGGGTCAGGACACCCAACAGATCCCCCCACGTGACTGCCCTTTGAATTTGAGTCGGTGAGGAGTCGGGTGCACAAGGGTTTTGACCCACGCACTGGTCTGTCCGCATAATCTTCTTCCAATTCTGCAAATGGCACAGTTCAGCATCTTTTCCTCCATTCGGTACTGATCGATCGGTTCTCCTCGCCGGTCCTGATGGGAATATTGGGCGGTACCCTGGGCCCCCCACGTCTCTGCTCCCGGTCTCCGGATCGTCGTCCTTGGCCAGTCTCGAGGTTTTCTTTCTCCTAGGACGACAAAGGAAGAGCGGCAATACCTATTCATAGACATTTTTCCCCCACCATTGATATAGTGGGGTGGCATATAAATTTATAGTCAAAACATATGGACATGCACATTTCTTTTTGCATTCAAAAATGAAAACACCCACATTGAAAAATTTGGAATTTGATAGGCGATATGTAGGATATTTTAAGTTAGAACTGAATTAATCTGAGACAGTACCCTCTAGGATTCCAGAGGATTCCTCCAGTTGTTGCAGAGTGTGCCTGGGATGGCAGCACTTCAACTGGTTTATGTGGACCCACTTGTCTTCCCCCTCTGCCAAACCGCCTTTGGGGATGCGGATCTTGTAGGCCACAGGGGAGATTTTGTCTATAATCTCAAAGGGTCCCTTCCATGTAGGCAAACATTTTCGCTGTTTGGCCTGGTTCCTTTGGAAATTGTATAGATAGACCCGGTCCCCCACCTGATATTCCTTCCTGGAAGTCTTCAGGTCATAGTGGGTCTTCATGCTATCAGCTGATCTTTCTAGATTCCGCTGAGCATAAGCAAAAGCATGTTGAAGGTGTTTCCTTAAATTCTCCACATACTCATGAGTTGTGGAGGCATTTATCAGTGTCTGCTCTTGGGTCCTGTAGAGCAAATGCTGAGGAAGCACCATCTTGCGCCCAGTCATCAACTCAAATGGTGACATTTTGGTTGCAGATGAAGGGGTAGATCTGATGGCCATTAGGACCAGAGGTAATCGGATATCCCAACTTGGCCCAGAATCTGCCACAAACTTCTTTAATATGCTCACAATGGTTCGGTTATATCTCTCTACTGCCCCAGAAGAAGCTGGCCGGTAAGCAATATGCAACTTCCTTTTGACCCCCAGTATCTCCCACATCTTTGTCATTACTTCACTGGTGAAGTGGCTACCCCTGTCTGACTCAATCCTTTGAGGTAGACCGAAACGGGAAAAGATGTGGTTAATCATCAGGGCAGCTGCAGTTTCTGCCTTGCAATTTGGGGCTGGGAGACATTCCACCCACTTGGTAAACAAGCATGTCACAGTCAACATGTACTTATTCCCCCTAGCAGAGCGAATCACGGGGCCTACAAAGTCGATTTGTAAATCTGACCATGGCAGTGTCATCCCCCTCTTTTGGAGAGGCGCACGGTGCGTGAGGGATGATGGCTGAAATTGTGCACACACAAGACACCCCTTCAAGTATTGGTCGAGGTCCTGCCCCATGTGTGGCCAGTATGCAACCTCTCTTAAGATTTCCAATGTTGTGTGAAACCCCCTATGACCGGCGGTGGCCGCATCATGGGCGTCACTTAACATCAGGCTTCGGAATGAGGTAGGAACAACCCACTGATCGTGGCGAGCTTTGGATTTCCTTACCAGCAAACCGTCTTGGATCCGGAACATTTTTGGACATTTCATCAACACCCTTAGGTCCTCTTTCCCAATGTAATCGGTATCCGTCAGGGGAAAGTTCTCAGGGTCCTCAAGGTGCTGGTAAAATTTACCAATTATTGGATCCCCCTTCTGAGCGGTAATCAAATCAGCATCAGGGGTCTCCTTACTTCATTGTGCAATTGAAAGGTTGTTGTGAGCATTTGTCTGGGACCTAGTGATAGCAGTGACCTGGATTTCCCTCAACAGGGACTCAATCTCAATTAGATCCCCTTGGATGGCCCCGGTTTTGGCCAGCTGATCAGCTAAGTCATTTCCAGTTTTGTCTGGTCCCTCTACTTTGGAATGACCCTTGATCTTTTTCCAATAGATGGTCATCTCATTCGAGGTGACCAGATCATCAATGTTTTGGATCAACTTCCCATGTTTCAAGGGTTTGTTGTTAGCACATAACATGCCTCTGGTTTTCCAATTAACCAGGTGCTCCACGAACCCGTTCCGTACATAATCCGAATCTGTGATTATGACCAGTTCGTGGAGTTGATGCTGGACAGCAGTGAGGATGGCCTGATGCACAGCCATCAATTCTGCCACCTGACTACTTCGGGGACCAATTTTGTATCCAGAGGAGGGTTCTGGGGACTCATTCACCCATGTATTCCCTACGCCGGCCACCAGTTCTTTCACCCCGTCGTTGTCAACATGGTAAGAGCATCCATCCACATATACAGTGGGCATTCCCTCACACTTGTCTTCTTCAAAGACTTTGTGGGGGGAATTAAGGTATGCCTCCATGTTGTCCTTTATTTTTAGACTTTCGTCCTCGAGACAGTTTTCTCTGGCACAATCATGCAAGTCAGCCAGACCTTGCGCGAGGGGACTCTTCTTGTTTTGGCCATATCTTACCTCCACAGGAAAGCCTTGCATTGACAGAATCCAGGAAGTAATTCGGGAATTACTCACATTTCCAGCCCGGATTCTGTCACTTTGGAGATATTGCAGAGGCTGGTGTGGAGTCTCCACTATGATGTGTTCCCCCTGGATAAACGGGCGGTAATTCTTCAATGCCCACACCGTTGCCAGGAGTGCCTTCTCACAATCGTTGAATTTTTCCTCCACAGAGGATAAAGTTTTGCTCGCATAGGAGATTACTTTATTGACCTTGTCATGCTTTTGGTATAATACTGCCGTCAAGCACGTATTAGAGAACCCCGTCTCCAGGAAGAACTCCTTGTTTCTGACAGGGTAAGCTAGGCAAGGCGCTTGTGAGAGGCTTCTCTTGAGTTGTTTTACTGCCTTGGCTTGTTCTGGACCCCATTTACACTTGACCCCCCCTTCAGGAGATGAATCAGGGGTCTGGTGATCTCTGCGTAGCCCTCAATGAACTTTCTGCTGTAATTAGTCAGTCCAAGGAGGCTCCTTAGTTCCCGCAGAGTTGTGGGGTCTTTCAATTTTTGGAGGGCTTCCACTTTCTTTTCTTGGGGACAGAGAACCTGAGGAGTAATCTCATGCCCCAAGAAATTAACACGGGTTCGACACCACTGTGCTTTCTGAAAGGAAAGTTTTGCTCCGGCGGCCCTCAACTGGGTCAGAACATAACGGATCTCCGCTATGTGTTCCTCCACAGATGAACTTTTGATGAGGACATCATCTACATAAGCCAGGTTACCCCTCGCACCCAGGTCGGGCATGGCCTTATGTAGGAAAATATTGAACTCATTACCGGAGTTAAGGTATCCGAAGGGAGTCCGGGTCCATGTGTACTGCTGGCCCCCAAAGGTAAAAGCCAGCTTGTATTGGTCCTCCCTACTGACAGGCACAGTCCAGTATCCATTGGTCAGGTCTATTGCAGTGAATACCTGTGACCCCTGGATCTGGGCCAGCCCTTGGTCAAAGTAGGGCAGAGGCCATCGGGAAGTATGGACCCGTTTGTTGAGCTCCCTGAGGTCAGCGCAGAGTCTCCAATGGCCGTTTGGCTTCAATATTCCCAGCACCGGATTATTGAAGGTGCTGTGGACTGGAAGGATTATTCCCCGGGACTCAAGGTTCTTAATTATTTCAGTAAGGGACTCCATTGATGCGAGAGGCAAGCGATATTGCTTCACAAACACAGGAGTCATGCCAGGGTCCGTGGGGATTGGCCCTAACAGTTCATTACCTAAATCAATGGAAAAATGTCGGTCATCAACCGCCATTCCAATAATGGTGCCTGCGGCTAGAGTAATACTCTTTAAGTCGCTGTTATCCACCTCTATTAGAATGGTGTCATGTTCTATGTTGACTAATGGAGTTGGGTTTACCCCCAACCCTTGCTGTTGGAGAGAAGCGTTTAGATGTATGTAAGCATCAGGGTTTTTCAAATGTTGTCCTCTTTTAGCTTTCACTTCCAGGGAGAATTGTCGGGTCCTTTCTGGGATGGTGACTTCCTCTTTGATCTGAATTTCAACTGCATAAGGTAGCAATTGAGCTGACCTAAATGCTTTATCTGGATCATCAAAGCCCATGGGATTATCCGCTAATCGGGACAAAGCTTTGAAGTTTATTAGGTCCAAACTAATGGCAAAGCGATTGAAAATGTCACTGCCTAAGTAAAAGGCGGCAGTAACGTCTCGCACGACCCAACAATTATGGACTATGCTCTTGTTGCCAATGGAGATTTTGAGCATACACCTGCTTGGCAGGAGATGTTTGGAATTGGGTGCTTCCAGGTCCATTTCCCATTTGTCTATCAGTTTGAATGTGGGAATGGCTGGATCTTTTGGGAGTTGGCGGAACATGGCTTCGCTGATGAAGCTCTTACCGTTGTTCACACACACTCGAGCGAGAACAGAGTCCTTCCCATCATTTAATTGGACAGGGATGAACAACTGCTCTCCAATTTGCTGAATATCAGCCAGGCTCTGAGCTGATTTCACATCTTTCTGGACTATAGGAGTGGGAGTTTCTGATTGTGGATTAGTAAAGAATTTCAGGGTGTTTCCTTCCAGTGTGGAATACCACCTTAAACTGGAAGGAAGGTTGATTTTCAGAAATAGAGAGGACCCCCCATCACCAGTCTGTTGTCCTACTGCTATTACTGTCACGTCTGGAATTTGGTTGTTCTGGAAGTGGAATTCTACTTGGTCAGATTTTTGTTCAACCATGTGGCATGTGCCGTTTAAACTAACATGGTTGACACTCTGTTTTAATTTTATGGGTCGGCTAGTCTGGGTCCAGAGGACCTTGTTTACACAATCTATTAGGGGTGACAACCTTCTCAGGAGGTCATTCCCTAGTAAACAAGGGGTGCCCTCTGGAGTCACTACTATGACCGGGTGTTTCACCTTGTGTCGCCCAATTTTAATGTCCAAATCTGCCGTCCCCTCGATGGGAATTTCCTTCCCGTCAAAGTTCTGCAGTTGTCCAGGAAGAGAGGTGAGAGGAATTTGGTAATTCTCTCCCCTTCCTGCATTCAGTTCGTCAAAGGCCCTTCTGGACAGAAGGGTAGCTTGAGATCCAGTGTCCACCAGTGCCAAAATTGTACCCTGCCCCTGTACTTGTACCGGGGCATAGTATCTTCCCTCCTTCTCCTCAAGGGGGCACAGATAATGCACATTTTTGGACAACTGGTGGGCTAACTTTCTGGTTTTGGACATCGCTAGCGAAGAGATTTGGGCAGAATTCTGTGGAGAGCCTTGGGAATCTGAAAGAAAAAGTTGGCAACTGGAGATCAGAGCCATTGTGGGTTCCCCTGGCTCCGGTTCTGGGCCGCCCCCCCCCTTTTTGGAGGCAGTCATCAGGATGGGTTTGAACCAGGGGATTTTTTTGCTGTTGGTTCTGGGATGAGATGATGGGCGGCGGTAGCTCAGTCTCCATATCTCCCCAGTCTGGATTGGAACCCTTTGGGACCCATTTTTCTTTGGGAGGAGTTCCCCCATCTCTGAAGGAGAAGATCCTTTTCCCAGGATCCTCTGAGGATCCTTCTCCCTCAAATTGGAAGACCTGTATTTCTTCCACAAAACGGGTCTGTTTGGGTACTTTGTTTCTCCTACCCCCCCTCTGCTCCTTGGGAGGCAGACTTTCAGGGGCAAGAGATTTTGTTTCCGGTTCCTGGGTTTCCAGGGGCTGTTTACAAGTTGGGAAGGAAGCTTCCTCCAAGGCTTTACACCCCCCTTCCCCTTGTGCCTCCTCCCTGGGAACCGGTGTGTTATCGGGGTGCTGCCCCGTCATTGCTCTGGAGCACCAGGTCCAGAGTTGGGTGCGTTCTGCGCCGGCATGCCGATCTGAGGGTTCTGCTGAGCCCTCAGTATGTGACCCAGATCCCGCGCCATGTTTAGAACCTGGCGCTCTAACTGGGAAACCCGCTCAGGCTGATACGGGGCCCTGTTTTCTCCCCTGGGCTGATCCCGGGAAGGGTAGCTATCCCTTCTTTGGTAGTACCCCTGGTTGGGAAGATTGGGATACCCCTCCACCCTTGGCCTCCCCTCTCCCGGATTCGGTTGTCTGGGCTCAGGGAATTGGGGAAAGAAGGATGGATGATTTTGGGGCTGGAAATTGGGTGGATACCTGGGGAAAAAGTTCTGCCCAGGATTTGGAGAATTTCTGCCCTCCAGTGGGAAGTTAGGAGGGAAGTTCCCTGGGTTAGGTGCTTGGCTGGATCCCCCCCCTTGGGCTGGAGGAGTCCACACATAACCCAGGATGGGTCGATTTCCCTTGTAACGGGGACTTACATAATCAGGAGAGCGAGGGACCCCATTTGTGGGGCTGCCTCCTTGGCTCCCTATCTGTGACTGGCCCGAGGACCTTCTGGGCCTAGCATTATTAGGTGCAGGTAGGTTTTTAGGCCCCCCCCATCTCCAAATCCAAAACGGGGGCAACCTTTACCTCTGCCCCTTGGCAGCAGCAGGGGTGCTGTTGGTTTTGGGGTTTTTAGGCTGGTTTTTGTTTTCCACCGGTTTCTGCACCTCATAGATCCGGGTCGCCTGTTCAATGACCCAGTCTAAAGATCTTTTCTCGTGAAAATCCCTCACAAGCTGGGTCATTATGTATTTGGGCAAGGCATGGAAAAACGTATTAATAAATTCTCTGCTATCCGTGCGCACCCTTCTTGTGGTCTGTGCAAAAGCACGCTTTAACTCCTGCACAAATTCTTGTGGGGCCTGATCCTCCCCACATTGTAAATTGTAGGCTGCCTTGCGAGCCTCTGGAGGATTTCTATGAGTAGAAAAATGTTACAAGATGGCCGCCTTATAGGTGGACCATCTTAAATGATTTTGGTCCTCCAGCCCCGCAAAGAAACTGGAGTATTCCGGGGAGAAGGTCCACTTTACATATTGAATACAGCTTTGGCTGTCCTTCAAATGGAAAGTCTCCATCATTTGCTCAAACAACTCTAAGTGCTCCCAAACAGAATACTTGGCGTTCTTATGATAAGGCGTGATGACGCTCCTGATTGCCTTAATCTGCTTTAAGGGGTCCTTAAGCAACGCCCGTTTTGCCTTATTGGCCCTTTTGGTCCGGGTAACCCTGGTCCATTCATCTTCTGACTCAGAGGCACTGCTCCCATAGGTTCCCGTCTGTTCTTCCAGATTTTCCCGGATTCTGCGAGCCTGGGAATGGCTGGCAGAATGTGGGGACCTGGTCTCCTGTCTCCTGTACCGCTCAGAGGAGTCTTCAGATTCCTCTTTGCTGCCAGGATTTGATGGGTACCCCCCCCCCCCAATGACCTAACTGGGCAGAGGTTTTCAGGATGCCCTTAATGGGCCTACTCTCCTGGGGTTCCCCACTAAATTGCACTGTGCTTGGGTGCCCATACCTGGATGCCCGCCCATCCATTCCTATGTGGTACTGGCCTATGAGCCCCATGCTTCTGGCTGGATAGTAATCTGCCATCCCTGTGGCCCTGTGCTCATGTGCGCCAGGGGACATGGGGGTGGCAGAGTCCAGGGACTGAGAGAGATAAAGGCCTCTGGTACTAGGGCTCCTGGGGTTATGCTCAGGAGTTTCTCTTTCCCAGCGAACCTCATCTCTATCCGCCCCTGCTCCCTGTTGCAATGCAAGAGCCTGTGCCTTCAGTTCCTCAGTTAAGGCCTTACTAGACTCTATCAGTCTCTCCTGCATCGCTACCTGTTGTTGGAGTCTATCATTGTGCTGGCAGAGAGCCTCATTCTCTCTCTGTGCCTCCTGATTGGTCCTGGAGCACTGGGCCAGTCTTTGCTGCAGGAGGGTTACCTCCTGAGCTGTGTCCCTATTGCCCTGCTCCTTTCTTGCCAGAGCATCCTCCACCCTCCTGGTGTGTTCTAACAAGTTCTGGTGTTCTTTTTGGAGGTCACACAGCCCCTGGAGGGCCAAGTGATTTTCTTCTGTTTTTCTTTTTAAATGGCAGACTTCCTGGCCTAAGGTATCCCTTTCCTGACTAAGAGCCTGCATCTGTGCCGCCAGGTCGTCCCTTTGCCTTTGGAAGGCACCAGCTTTCTGGCGCTCCTTGTCAAACTCTGCCTGGGTATGCAGGTCTTTCAAAATCAGTTTATTGCTCTCTGCCTTCTCCCCATCTAGGTGGCTTTGCAGGGTTACTACCTGCTCAGCACATGCCCTATTGAAGTCTAACTGTTGCTCCAGCTTTTTCTGGCTCTGCAGTAGGGAGTCCAAACCTTCTTGGTACTCCTTCTGCAAGGCCAGAAATCTGGTATCCTGGTCAGCCTTTTCCTGTTGCAGGATGTCCATATCCCTCTTTATTTTAATGATGTGCTGTCTACTCTCATTTTCTGACTCCTGGCTCCCCTGCAGCCTCTGCTCAGAAGAGACCAGGTCAGATTGGACCTTCTCTAACGCCATCTGTCGCTTATTCGCCAGATCTTGGCTTTCAGTACATTTATCCTGCATGTCTCCCATATATAGGTACAGGTATGCCGCTATCCTAACCATCTTGTCTTGTTCATCCTTAGCTTTAGGAGCCATGTATAGTTCACTCAGGGCCACATGTAAGGGACCCTGATCTCTCCATATATCTGACCCTGTTTCCGTGACCTGTTGCGTGATGGCCTGCAACAAGACCATGCGGTCCTGGTGAGTCCACTCACCTCTCACAAATAACTTATGTAAGAAGTGCTCTCTGGCTATTTTCATATCTACCAAGGTCGTCATTCTGGAATTTGAGTTCCTTCCTGACTTACAGAAGTTTGTATTTTATTTTTGCAAAACAGACCTTTTCCTTAGAGCGTTCCTTTGAGGAGTGCTTTACAGCGTAACACAGCGTGGTGATCTGACTGGATATGTGTATCTGGTCAGCTGGCACACTGTATTAATCTGCACAAGTGATAGATCTAATCCAGAATCCCCGGCTACGAGCCCCCAATTTGTAAGAGGATCCTATTCAACACTACAGATAAGTCAACGCCTAGTCTAGAATACTGAATGAAAACCCTGAATGATATATCTTTATGTCCAGTTCATGCGTTCTGGATGACTACCCCTATACAACACACCTCTCTTGGAATCCCCCTGACCCCACTGAGCCAAGAAGTAGTTCTGTTTTGCAAGTTAAAAGGTTTATTTGATAATTTAAACAATATATATATATATCACACTTTATGATAAATTAATACTTAGATATCACACTTAATCTGAGCAGTAATCAATAATGGATAGTCTGGCACTAGCACACTTGTGAATAGGAACAGAAGAATAAGGTGGTAGAGAATGCTTTATATAAGTTCAGATGGATGTAATGTTGAATGAAAATGCAATACAGAAAATACTCAATATGATTTCAACAAAACAATGTAATCACTTTTCTCTGGCAATCCCCTCCCCCCTTTATGCAATGCCAGGAAATGGAAGGAAAGCACACAGTTCTCAGAAATGCAATCAAATGTAATTCAGTTCACCCCAGCAAGCTTAGACTACAGAAGTTTGAAACACAGGCCCAAAATGCTTTTATATGTGCTGGCAATGAAGTGAAAAATATGCTAAAATGCTTTTAATTCCCCCTAGAGGTTCAGGGTGAGTGGTATCTAGTTAATATTAGTCCAGGCTCACTCTAGCAATGATTCAGGGATGGTTCTTAAGAGGCAAACGATTTTTTAGCAAGGAAAGCAAGGAAGCTGCTGTTTTCCCACGTGGTGAAATTTGCAAATCGCGGCAAATTCGCGAGTGCGTTTTTCGCGATTGCGGCAAAAGTTTATGGAATAGGAATGTTGTTCTAGGTTCGTTGAAAAGCCAAGATTCCCAGCTTTCAGAGGAAAGTTACTGCAAGTCTCTAAGACAAACGGTCACGGAGATATGAGCGATATGGTAAAGGTCGTTTTTCAGATTTGAAATTTTAAAGTTCAAAGTGACAAGTTACAGCTAGCAACTAGAAATGACAGGTGACAGCTTTGCAAATGACAGGTGACAGTTAGGAGGCAGTTCTACTTAGATTAAAATAGCTTGGATTATATTATTTTAACTAAGAGATTGGTTCTGCACAGTTCTGCTAGGTACTCACAATATATTTTGAAATAAATGGGCCTCGCCACGGATCTGGTCAGGTTTTCTTCACTCGCCACGGACGGTCTCTGCGCACAGCGTTGGGGTCAGCTCTACTCTGCGGGTCTGGTCTGGGTCTCTGGTTCTGATCAGGTCTGTGGGTCCGGATACAGCGGTCTCCGGTTCAGCTGGTCTCTCTCTGGATACAACACTGCTCTCTGGCAAATGGCAAGAGTTCTTGCAAAGAATTCAAACAGCTCGCCTGGCTGTGATAATGGCAATGATTTGAGGCCTGCTAAAGAGGGATTTAGCTTGTAGTTGACCTTTCTGCTACAAATTCTGAAGTAAAGTCTTGGTTTCTGACGGTGGATAGATTGAAGTCTCTATGTTGGCTCTCTGGAGGTTGATGGAGGTAAAGTATGGATTTTCCCGGCAGAGCGTCCCGCAGCAGATGGAATAGAATGTCCCTATCTGTCCTGACTGTCTGCTTTTATGTGTTTTGAAAGTGGGTGTGTGTGCAGCATCACTAGCCAGCCCCTCTCTCAACTGCAGATTGGCCCAATTCTCCCCTCTCCCATGATTGGGGAAGGAACTGTGAGTCAGAGTGATGCTGTAGGTTTTATGGGTCAGAGGATCCTCCCCTGGTCAGTTTGCCCACAAAATCTATATTTGATCAAAATGCACACTCCATAGATACACAGTGGTTTGAAATTGCATGTACATATTACCTATCACATGAGGTAGTTCTGTCCCAAATCTGCTCTTCCTGGGAGCTTGCATTCAGAAATGGCAACATTTGCACTTTTTAACTGGTTTCGTAATATCGGACATTACCCCAAATTTATACACATGTGCGCAAGGAGTATGGACATTAATTGATGAAGTGTCAGATTTTTAACATGCATACATTTTAAGTAATACCCTCTTAACTGCTAGCTTGCCCCCAGATCATGCCACCGGTTCTAAAAACCTCTTAAAATGTGGGCAGAAAAATCACAAGAATTATGGTATCATTTAAATAATTATGACAAGTCCGTACTATGAGTTATTCATCTTTTTCTAAAACCATATTCTGGCTACAGGGGTGTGGTTTCCCAAGTCACATGGTGTAGAAACCAGTTTTTCCACTTTCTTCAAGCTCAGCCTCTGTCTCCAGTTTCTCCCCCTCCCAGTTTCTGCCAAGAGGAAGCCATTTTTATGACCCCTGGAATAAACCATCTGCCTGGGCCCTGGAAGGCCCATTGTTCAAGAGGAAGCCATTTATGGCCACTTCAATAAACCCTCTGCCTGGGTCCTATGTTTAGTCTCTAGCAGTCCCTTGGTAATTCAATCAGAGAAGTGTCATATCCCTTTTGGTGGGAACAGCAAAAGGCAGCTAGGCCTGGGAACACAGCTGTTGTGCAAGTCTCAACTCCTGTCGGGGGTAGCTGGTGGGCAGAATTCAGTTCCTTAAGCCAGGCCCCAGCTAATGTCACTTTTAGTTACCCAGTTTTCTGCATTCAAATAAAACTAACCATTTTTACATATGCAGCTAGAATGCTGATTCTAAGTTTAAAACTATGACATTTAAACAATTGCAACCTATGTGACACTCAAAAGTAGGTCACTCATTTCTTTTAAACATTTAGATTTTTAGTGTCTTTCAGTCCAAATTTACTTAAACTGCTGAAATCCACAGCTCAGCCAGTCTTGTTATAAACCTTCAAGTCACTTCAGAATATAACTTTACATTGTATCCACCTCTCAGTAAGTCTTTCTTTGGCCTGCTTTGGGTTCATCTATTCAGTTTTACACAAAAAAAAAGTCTGGTGTTGTTTTAAACCGCCGGCTTTCTGATAGTGGTGAGTACTGGTAATGCAACCATTTTTGGGATTTTTCTTGGATTAATGCATTCCAAACAGGAATGGTTCTTACATGGTAGTAAATCCTTGCTTAACATTGTTTTGATGGGGCTCCTTACAGTAAAATGGTTATGTGGAACCCCACAAAAGGGTTGAATCTTTAAAGTGGTCCAATGTGTCACAATTTCAGCAACTTTTTGACATCAGTAACAGTGGATTTTGTTAACAAAGATCTTTCTTTACACTGGTGGGTGGCAAGTTAGGTAACCATTTTGGTGTGCGCACAAACTGCGTGGTTCTCCTGGATTCTGGCGCACTTGTGGGCTTTTTGGCCATCTTGGATTTTCTAAGCCCACAGCACCAAATGTTGCAGCATGATAGCTCAAACGTGGGTCAGGACACCCAACAGTCTGTATCTGTACCCATACAGCCTCCCCCCCTTCTTCCTGCACTTATCCGACCAACCCTCTCTGCTGCCTGAAACCTAGCACTTGCAAATTGCTGGCTGCATTACCACTGTTTGTTGCCTTTATTATTTCTTTATTGTTATTTATCTGTTTCTCCTCTGCTTTGCATTTTCCACTTCTCCCCCCTTCCATGCACTTTTCCCCTCCTCCCTCTCCCGTGCACTTGCGCTTTCTCAATGTCACTGGGCTTAGTAAGATCGCTGTTTTGTTCTCCCCTGTTCCCCTCCCTTGCCTTGTCGTGCTCTGAAACACTTGTGTACGAGCGCGATAGAAATAAAACATCAATCAATCAAAAGCACATTGAGGCCATACAAATGGGAAAAGGGTGCTATATAAATGACAAATACAATACAATACAATGAAGTCTTGAAAATTATTATTTCTCGGATAGGCAGCTAGTGGGCATCTTTCCTGGCCTGTGAGATGTGCTCTTGCTTAGTAATATAATTGTAATTGGTTATTTATAACACACTTAATACCCAGAGGTTTCTAGGCATGGACCCGGGATCAAACCTGTGTTGCTTTGCATCATCTTGCTTCCAAGACAAGCGCGGTGCCCCTGACCTATCCACCCAAGAATGTTGAGGGCTGCATCAATGGCATTTTTCTGGGTCACCTGCAACTTACGGATGTTGTATGTGGATATACCAGAAAAGATCATACAGAACTAATCCAGCTTTGAGCCAATGAGAGCTCTGGCAATGGAAATGCAGTTTTTAGGGGGAGAAGAAAGGTCTGGCAGCATTGATTGGTTTAGTGGTGTAGGCCTAGAGGAGGTGATGGTATTAACCTGGCGATACAGGGAGAGAGTATTATCAAGATAAACTCCCAGGGTCTTCACTGAGGAGGAGACTGGGATCTTGTTGCCCATCTATGTTGGAAGTGGATACGAGGAATTCAGTTTCTTGATAATTGCTGCTGGCCCCACCAACAAAATCTCTGTCTCCTCATTGTTCAGACAGAGGCCATTGGTCGCCATCCAGACTTGGAATTTCACTGCAGTTTCCAGTGAGGGGTAGAAGGATTTGCGTGTCATTGGCGTAATTAGTGTAAGAGATGCCGGGGGAGTCCAGGAGTACAAATAAGGGTTTATTGAATATATTTTAGAGGGTGGGGGAGACACAATAGCCTTGGGGCACACTGGATGAGATGGGTGAGGGGGAGGCACAGGCTGAATCGGCAAGCACTCTACAAGTTCTGTTGTCCAGGAAGGCGGCTACCCAAGACATGGCTTTCGGAGAGAAGCTGCATCAGACGTCAGGTGGTGGCACAACATTTTGTAGTTGACCAGATCAAAGGCGGGTCGAGAGGTCCAGGAGAAGGAGTTGGGCTGAATTTCCCTTGTCCTTGAATGTATAAAGCTGATAATTTTTAGATCTAGCAAGGCTGATTCTGTTCCATGGCCTGGTCTGAAATGTGACTGGGGCATGCCCAGGATATGGTGGTTTTCCAGGTAACACTGGATTTCAGTGTAGGCTGCCCTGTGGAGTATTTTTTGGAGGAAGGGGAACATTGTGATCAGGCAGTAGTTGTTGAGGGCCTGGGGGTCTAGGGTAGGTTTCTAGATTAGGCAGAGGACCCAGACTTCTTTCAGGCTAGCAGGGAGTGAGCATGAAGTGAAGGAGGCAATGATAAAGTTAGTGAGGAATGGAGTAAGGTGTTCAGTGCAGTCCTTGATGGTGATTGTGGGACGGATATCCCCTTTACACGTGGAGGCTTTCAAGCTCTTGAGAATGACTGCAACCTCTGTTTCACATATGGATTCTGAATATTTGTACCAACCTATCTTAATGATGTCAGCTGTTACCTCCTTCAAACTCCAGCCCATTTGTTGTGTCAATCCTAACATCAACACTTGACAAAGCCTTCAAGAATCTACCAGACTTTCTTGCACCTATCTCGTGTAATTTTCCGACCTTTGGGTAATATTCGGCACATCACCCGATAATGTAACATATTCTTTATTTCCTATTTTCTGCTCAGAAAAATTGGCATTTATCTTCAAAGCCCCTTTTTCTGAAACCTCACAGCACGAGCAAATGCAGTTTTCACTCTTCGCTTTAATCTTTGAAGCTGGCAAACCACAAGCGTATTTGTTCATGCACCTGCTGCAATGTTAGTATGTTAAGGCCTGCAGCCCCCACATCTAACCCCTGCATCAGTTGTTTGGTTCAAAATCACCCCCCATTTCAGTTCCTAATGCTACAGTCACTGTCCCTTGTGAGTAATCCATGTTGGTGATTTATGTTAGTAGCCTTTGTTTCACACTACAGAGTACAAAGCATGTGGTGCACTATTAGTATATGTCAAAATTATTAGCACACAACCTCCCTACAGGTTGCACCTTGTAGTGATGAGAGTGTGGACTAGGGTGCCTCTAAGGGAGGATCTAAATAAAAACACATTCTGAGATCCTGCGGGTGAGATGGATCTCTAGTTCCTGGTGGTGTCTGATTACAAAGGGGGTGCATTAGTTGGTAAGATTCTCCTACTGTACAGCTTCTTATAAGCTTAATGAGGATACTGACTGGACAAAATCTCTTTTCTGAACATTACCCTGTTCAGTGAGCAAGCATTTGCAGTCTGAAATTAGGGGTGGTGGGGCCTCGCCTGAATGGCAGGCAAAACAGTCCCCTTCTGTTTGTCCTGTCTCCGAGAAGGGGCAAGTCTTCCGCTCCACATTTTTGTTTGTTTCTTTCTGAGCCCTTTTTGGCCCCCTATTAAAATGCTATAATCCCAGGGAATCGATACAGAGCGTAGTGGGCAGATCCCCGCAAGAGAGAATGCACTATTTACGTATGATGTCGGCTATTGCCCGGGTGTGGCCGGTGTTCCTCGTACAACCGCAGATACACATTGGCATTGGATACATGTTAACAGCAGGAATTAACAACACAACGGCTTCAACGCTGTAGAAGCTTATTCTCATGACCCGACCACCAATGCTTAAAAATGCCAGAGGTAAATGGGAGACATACATGGAGTGCCACATCACCGATAAGCAATGGTCACTAATATGAGGCTTGACGAAATACATATCATGTAATACACGCTACAAACTGATACACTTCAAAATTATACACAGGATGCAGTATACCCCAGCAAGGTTATGACACATATACCACTCACACTGAACCTCTAGGGGGAATTAAAAGCATTTTAGCATATTTTTCACTTCATTGCCAGCACATATAAAAAATTGGGGGCTCGTAGCCGGGGATTCCGGATTAGATCTATCACTTGTGCAGATTAATACAGTGTGCCAGCTGACCAGATACACATATCCGGTCGGATCACCACACTGTGTTACGCTGTAAAGCACTCCTCAAAGGAACGCTCTAAGGAAAAGGTCTGTTTTGCAAAAATAAAATACAAACTTCTGTAAGTCAGGAAGGAACTCAAATTCCAGAATGACGACCTTGGTAGATATGAAAATAGCCAGAGAGCACTTCTTACATAAGTTATTTGTGAGAGGTGAGTGGACTCACCAGGACCGCATGGTCTGGTTGCAGGCCATCACGCAACAGGTCACGGAACAGGGTCAGATATATGGAGAGATCAGGGTCCCTTACATGTGGCCCTGAGTGAACTATACATGGCTCCTAAAGCTAAGGATGAACAAGACAAGATGGTTAGGATAGCAGCATACCTGTACCTATATATGGGAGACATGCAGGATAAATGTACTGAAAGCCAAGATCTGGCGAATAAGCGACAGATGGCGTTAGAGAAGGTCCAATCTGACCTGGTCTCTTCTGAGCAGAGGCTGCAGGGGAGCCAGGAGTCAGAAAATGAGAGTAGACAGCACATCATTAAAATAAAGAGGGATATGGACATCCTGCAACAGGAAAAGGCTGACCAGGATACCAGATTTCTGGCCTTGCAGAAGGAGTACCAAGAAGGTTTGGACTCCCTACTGCAGAGCCAGAAAAAGCTGGAGCAACAGTTAGACTTCAATAGGGCATGTGCTGAGCAGGTAGTCACCCTGCAAAGCCACCTAGATAGGGAGAAGGCAGAGAGCAATACACTGATTTTGAAAGACCTGCATACCCAGGCAGAGTTTGACCAGGAGCGCCAGAAAGCTGGTGCCTTCCAAAGGCAAAGGGACGACCTGGCAGCACAGATGCAGGCTCTTAGTCAGGAAAGGGATACCTTAGGCCAGGAAGTCTGCCATTTAAAAAGAAAAACAGAAGAAAATCACTTGGCCCTCCAGGGGCTGGGTGACCTCCAAAAAGAACACCAGAACTTGTTAGAACACACCAGGAGGGTGGAGGATGCTCTGGCAAGAAAGGAGCAGGCCAATAGGGACACAGCTCAGGAGGTAACCCTCCTGCAGCAAAGACTGGCCCAGTGCTCCAGGACCAATCAGGAGGCACAGAGAGAGAATGAGGCTCTCTGCCAGCACAATGATAGACTCCAACAACAGGTAGCGATGCAGGAGAGACTGATAGAGTCTAGTAAGGCCTTAACTGAGGAACTGAAGGCGCAGACTCTTGCATTGCAACAGGGAGCAGGGGCGGATAGAGATGAGGTTCGCTGGGAAAAAGAAACTCCTGAGCATAACCCCAGGAGCCCTAGTACCAGAGGCCTTTATCTCTCTCAGTCCCTGGACTCTGCCACCCCCATGTCCCCTGGCGCACATGAGCACAGGGCCACAGGGATGGCAGATTACTATCCAGCCAGAAGCATGGGGCTCATAGGCCAGTACCACCCAGGAAAGGAAGGGCGTGCATCCGGGTATGGGCACCCAAGCACAGTGCAATTTAGTGGGGAGCCCCAGGAGAGTAGGCCCATTAAGGGCATCCTGAAAACCTCTGCCCAGTTAGGTCAGTGGGGGGGGTACCCATCAAATCCTGGCAGCAAAGAGGAATCTGAAGACTCCTCTGAGCGGTACAGGACACAGGAGAGCAGGTCCCCACATTCTGCCAGCCATTCCCAGGCTCGCAGAATCCGGGAAAACCTGGAAGAACAGACGGGAACCTATGGGAGCAGTGCCTCTGAGTCAGAAGATGAATGGACCAGGGTTACCCGGACCAAAAGGGCCAATAAGGCAAAAAGGGCCTTGCTTAAGGACCCCTTAAAGCAGATTAAGGCAATCAGGAGCGTCATCACGCCTTATCATAAGAACGCCAAGTATTCTGTTTGGGAGCACTTAGAGTTGTTTGAGCAAATGATGGAGACTTTCCATTTGAAGGACAGCCAAAGCTGTATTCAATATGTAAAGTGGACCTTCTCCCCGGAATACTCCAGTTTCTTTGCAGGGCTGGAGGACCAAAATCATTTAAGATGGTCCACCTATAAGGCGGCCATCTTGAAACATTTTTCTACTCATAGAAATCCTCAAGAGGCTCGCAAGGCAGCCTACAATTTACAATGTGGGGAGGATCAGGCCCCACAAGAATTTGTGCAGGAGTTAAAGCCTGCTTTTGCACAGACCACAAGAAAGGTGCGCACGGATAGCAGAGAATTTATTAATATGTTTTTCCATGCCTTGCCCAAATACATAATGACCCAGCTCGTAAGGGATTTTCACGAGAAAAGATCTTTAGACTGGGTCATTGAACAGGCGACCCGGATCTATGAGGTGCAGAAACCGGTGGAAAACAAAAACCAGCCTAAAAACCCCAAAACCAACAGCACCCCTGCTGCTGCCAAGGTGGCAGAGGTAAAGGTTGCCCCCGTTTTGGATTTGGAGATGGGGGGGCCTAAAAACCTACCTGCACCTAATAATGCTAGGCCCAGAAGGTCCTCGGGCCAGTCACAGACAGGGAGCCAAGGAGGCAGCCCCACAAATGGGGTCCCTCGCTCTCCTGATTATGTAAGACCTCGTTACAAGGGAAATCGACCCATCCTGGGTTTTGTGTGGACTCCTCCAGCCCAAGGGGGGGGATCCAGCCAAGCACCTAACCCAGGGAACTTCCCCCCTAACTTCCCACTGGAGGGCATAAATTCTCCAAATCCTGGGCAGAACTTTTTCCCCAGGTATCCACCCAATTTCCAGCCCCAAAATCATCCATCCTTCTTTCCCCAATTCCCTGAGCCCAGACAACCGAATCCTGGAGAGGGGAGGCCAAGGGTGGAGGGTATCCCAATCTTCCCAACCAGGGGTACTACCAAAGAAGGGATAGCTACCCTTCCTGGGATCAGCCCAGGGGAGAAAACAGGGCCCCGTATCAGCCTGAGCGGGTTTCCCAGTTAGAGCGCCAGGTTCAAAACATGGCGCGGGATCTGGGTCACATACTGAGGGCTCAGCAGAACCCTCAGATTGGCATGCCGGCGCAGAACGCACCCAACTCTGGACCTGGTGCTCCAGAGCAATGACGGGGGCAGCACCCCGATAACACACCGGTTCCCAGGGAGGAGGCACAAGGGGAAGGGGGGTGTAAAGCCTTGGAGGAAGCTTCCTTCCCAACTTGTAAACAGCCCCTGGAAACCCAGGAACCGGAAACAAAATCTCTTGCCCCTGAAAGTCTGCCTCCCAAGGAGCAGAGGGGGGGTAGGAGAAACAAAGTACCCAAACAGACCCATTTTGTGGAAGAAATACAGGTCTTCCAATTTGAGGGAGAAGGATCCTCAGAGGATCCTGGGAAAAGGATCTTCTCCTTCAGAGATGGGGGAACTCCTCCCAAAGAAAAATGGGTCCCAAAGGATTCCAATCCAGACTGGGGAGATATGGAGACTGAGCTACCGCCGCCCATCATCTCATCCCAGAACCAACAGCAAAAAAATCCCCTGGTTCAAACCCATCCTGATGACTGCCTCCAAAAAGGGGGGGATGCCCAGAACCGGAGCCAGGGGAACCCACAATGGCTCTGATCTCCAGTTGCCAACTTTTTCTTTCAGATTCCCAAGGCTCTCCACAGAATTCTGCCCAAATCTCTTCGCTAGCGATGTCCAAAACCAGAAAGTTAGCCCACCAGTTGTCCAAAAATGTGCATTATCTGTGCCCCCTTGAGGAGAAGGAGGGAAGATACTATGCCCCGGTACAAGTACAGGGGCAGGGTACAATTTTGGCACCGGTGGACACTGGATCTCAAGCTACCCTTCTGTCCAGAAGGGCCTTTGACGAACTGAATGCAGGAAGGGGAGAGAATTACCAAATTCCTCTCACCTCTCTTCCTGGACAACTGCAGAACTTTGACGGGAAGGAAATTCCCGTCGAGGGGACGGCAGATTTGGACATTAAAATTCGGCGACACAAGGTGAAACACCCGGTCATAGTAGTGACTCCAGAGGGCACCCATTGTTTACTAGGTAATTACCTCCTGAGAAGGTTGTAACCCCTAATAGATTGTGTAAACAAGGCCCTCTGGACCCAGACTAGCCGACCCATAAAATTAAAACAGAGTGTCAACCATGTTAGTTTAAACGGCACATGCCACATGGTTGAACAAAAATCTGACCAAGTAGAATTCCACTTCCAGAACAACCAAATTCCAGACGTGACAGTAATAGCAGTAGGACAACAGACTGGTGATGGGGGGTCCTCTCTATTTCTGAAAATCAACCTTCCTTCCAGTTTAAGGTGGTATTCCACACTGGAAGGAAACACCCTGAAATTCTTTACTAATCCACAATCAGAAACTCTCACTCCTATAGTCCAGAAAGATGTGAAATCAGCTCAGAGCCTGGCTGATATTCAGCAAATTGGAGAGCAGTTGTTCATCCCTGTCCAATTAAATGATGGGAAGGACTCTGTTCTCGCTCGAGTGTGTGTGAACAACGGTAAGAGCTTCATCAGCGAAGCCATGTTCCGCCAACTCCCAAAAAATCCAGCCATTCCCACATTCAAACTGATAGCAAATGGGAAATGGACCTGGAAGCACCCAATTCCAAACATCTCGTGCCAAGCAGGTGTATGCTCAAAATCTCCATTGGCAACAAGAGCATAGTCCATAATTGTTGGGTCGTGCGAGACGTTACTGCCGCCTTTTACTTAGGCAGTGACATTCTCCATCGCTTTGCCATTAGTTTGGACCTAATAAACTTCAAAGCTTGGTCCCGATTAGCGGATAATCCCATGGGCTTTGATGATCCAGAAAAAGCATTTAGGTCATCTCAATTGCTACCTTATGCAGTTGAAATTCAGATCAAAGAGGAAGTCACCATCCCAGAAAGGACCCGACAATTCTCCCTGGAAGTGAAAGCTAAAAGAGGACAACATTTGAAAAACCCTGATGCTTACATACATCTAAACGCTTCTCTCCAACAGCAAGGGTTGGGGGTAAACCCAACTCCATTAGTCAACATAGAACATGACACCATTCTAATAGAGGTGGATAACAGCGACTTAAAGAGTATTACTCTAGCCGCAGGCACCATTATTGGAATGGCGGTTGATGACCGACATTTTTCCATTGATTTAGGTAATGAACTGTTAGGGCCAATCCCCACGGACCCTGGCATGACTCCTGTGTTTGTGAAGCAATATTGCTTGCCTCTCGCATCAATGGAGTCCCTTACTGAAATAATTAAGAACCTTGAGTCCCGGGGAATAATCTGTCCAGTCCACAGCACCTTCAATAATCCAGTGCTGGGAATATTGAAGCCAAACGGCCAGTGGAGACTCTGCGCCGACCTCAGGGAGCTCAACAAATGGGTCCATACTTCCCGATGGCCTCTGCCCTACATTGACCAAGGGCTGGCCGAGATCCAGGGGTCACAGGTATTCACTGCAATAGACCTGACCAATGGATACTGGACTGTGCCTGTCAGTAGGGAGGACCAATACAAGCTGGCTTTTACCTTTGGGGGCCAGCAGTACACATGGACCCGGACTCCCTTCGGATACCTTAACTCCGGTAATGAGTTCAATATTTTCCTACATAAGGCCATGCCCGACCTGGGTGCGAGGGGTAACCTGGCTTATGTAGATGATGTCCTCATCAAAAGTTCATCTGTGGAGGAACATATAGCGGAGATCCGTTATGTTCTGACCCAGTTGAGGGCCGCCGGAGCAAAACTTTCCTTTCAGAAAGCACAGTGGTGTCGAACCCGTGTTAATTTCTTGGGGCATGAGATTACTCCTCAGGGTCTCTGTCCCCAGGAAAAGAAAGTGGAAGCCCTCCAAAAATTGAAAGACCCCACAACTCTGCGGGAACTAAGGAGCCTTCTTGGACTGACTAATTACAGCAGAAAGTTCATTGAGGGCTACGCAGAGATCACCAGACCCCTGATTAATCTCCTGAAGGGGGGGTCAAGTGGGAATGGGGTCCAGAGCAAGCCGAGGCACTAAAACAACTCAAGAGAAGCCTCTCACAAGCGCCTTGCCTAGCTTACCCTGTCAGAAACAAGGAGTTCTTCCTGGAGACGGGGTTCTCTAATACGTGCTTGACGGCAGTATTATACCAAAAGCATGACAAGGTCAATAAAGTAATCTCCTATGCGAGCAAAACTTTATCCTCTGTGGAGGAAAAATTCAACGATTGTGAGAAGGCACTCCTGGCAACAGTGTGGGCATTGAAGAATTACCGCCCGTTTATCCAGGGGGAACACATCATAGTGGAGACTCCACAGCAGCCTCTGCAATATCTCCAAAGTGACAGAATCCGGGCCGGAAATGTGAGTAATTCCCGAATTACTTCCTGGATTCTGTCAATGCAAGGCTTTCCTGTGGAGGTCAGATATGGCCAAAACAAGAAGAGTCCCCTCGCGCAAGGTCTGGCTGACTTGCATGATTGTGCCAGAGAAAACTGTCTTGAGGACGAAAGTCTAAAAATAAAGGACAACATGGAGGCATACCTTAATTCCCCCCACAAAGTCTTTGAAGAAGACAAGTGTGAGGGAATGCCCACTGTATATGTGGATGGATGCTCTTACCATGTTGACAACGACGGGGTGAAAGAACTGGTGGCCGGCGTAGGGAATACATGGGTGAATGAGTCCCCAGAACCCTCCGCTGGATACAAAATTGGTCCCCGAAGTAGTCAGGTGGCAGAATGGATGGCTGTGCATCAGGCCATCCTCACTGCTGTCCAGCATCAACTCCACGAACTGGTCATAATCACAGATTCGGATTATGTACGGAACGGGTTCGTGGAGCACCTGGTTAATTGGAAAACCAGAGGTATGTTATGTGCTAACAACAACGACCATCTATTGGAAAAAGATCAAGGGTCATTCCAAATTAAAGGGACCAGACAAAACTGGAAATGACTTAGCTGATCAGCTGGCCAAAACCAGGGCCATCCAAGGGGATCTAATTGAGATTGAGTCCCTGTTGGGGGAAATCCAGGTCACTGCTATCACTAGGTCCCAGACAAATGCTCACAACTACCTTTCAATTGCACAATGGAGTAAGGAGACCCCTGATGCTGATTTGATTACCGCTCAGAAGGGGGATCCAATCATTGGTAAATTTTACCAGCACCTTGAGGACCCTGAGAACTTTCCCCTGACGGATACCGATTACATTGGGAAAGAGGACCTAAGGGTGTTGATGAAATGTCCAAAAATGTTCCGGATCCAAGACGGTTTGCTGTTAAGGAAATCCAAAGCTGGCCACGATCAGTGGGTGGTTCCTACCTCATTCCGAAGCCTGATGTTAAGTCACGCCCATGATGCGGCCACCGCCGGTCATAGGGGGTTTCACACAACATTGGAAATCTTAAGAGAGGTTGCATACTGGCCACACATGGGGCAGGACCTCGACCAATACTTGAAGGGGTGTCTTGTGTGTGCACAATTTCAGCCATCATCCCTCACGCACCGTGCGCCTCTCCAAAAGAGGGGGATGACACTGCCATGGTCAGATTTACAAATTGACTTTGTAGGCCCCGTGATTCGCTCTGCTAGGGGGAATAAGTACATGTTGACTGTGACATGCTTGTTTACCAAGTGGGTGGAATGTCTCCCAGCCCCAAATTGCAAGGCAGAAACTGCAGCTGCCCTGATGATTAACCACATCTTTTCCCGTTTCGGTCTACCTCAAAGGATTGTGTCAGACAGGGGTAGCCACTTCACCAGTGAAGTAATGACAAAGATGTGGGAGATACTGGGGGTCAAAAGGAAGTTGCATATTGCTTACCGGCCAGCTTCTTCTGGGGCAGTAGAGAGATATAACCGAACCATTGTGAGCATATTAAAGAAGTTTGTGGCAGATTCTGGGCCAAGTTGGGATATCCGATTACCTCTGGTCCTAATGGCCATCAGATCTACCCCTTCATCTGCAACCAAAATGTCACCATTTGAGTTGATGACTGGGCGCAAGATGGTGCTTCCTCAGCATTTGCTCTACAGGACCCAAGAGCAGACACTGATAAATGCCTCCACAACTCATGAGTATGTGGAGAATTTAAGGAAACACCTTCAACATGCTTTTGCTTATGCTCAGCGGAATCTAGAAAGATCAGCTGATAGCATGAAGACCCACTATGACCTGAAGACTTCCAGGAAGGAATATCAGGTGGGGGACCGGGTCTATCTATACAATTTCCAAAGGAACCAGGCCAAACAGCGAAAATTTTTGCCTACATGGAATGGACCCTTTGAGATTATAGACAAAATCTTCCCTGTGGCCTACAAGATCCGCATCCCCAAAGGCGGTTTGGCAGAGGGGGAAGACAAGTGGGTCCACATAAACAGTTGAAGTGCTGCCATCCCAGGCACACTCTGCAACAACTGGAGGAATCCTCTGGAATCCTAGAGGGTACTGTCTCAGATTAATTCAGTTCTAACTTAAAATATCCTACATATCGCCTATCAAATTCTAAGTTTCTCAATGTGGGTGTTTTCGTTTTTGAATGCAAAAAGAAATGCACATGTCCATATGTTTTGACTATAAATTTATATGCCACCCCACTATATCAATGGTGGGGGAAAAATGTCTATGAATAGGTATTGCCGCTCTTCCTTTGTCGTCCTAGGAGAAAGAAAACCTCGAGACTGGCCAAGGAGGACGATCCGGAGACCGGGAGCAGAGACACGGGGGGCCCAGGGTACCGCCCAATATTCCCATAAGGACCGGCGAGGAGAACCAATCGATCAATACCGGATGGAGGAAAAGATGCTGAACTGTGCCATTTGCAGAATTAGAAGAAGATTATGCGGACAGACCAGTGCGTGGGTCAAAACCCTTGTGCACCCGACTCCCCATCGACTCAAATTCAAAGGGCAGTCACGTGGGGGGATCTGTTGGGTGTCCTCCCCTCTCAAGCTCTTCGCTCCTCTACCTCCAACTCCCTCAGGGTCAGGCGTTTTTCAAAGAAATGAGCTGGGAGTAGATCTCTGTCTTCAGCTGGGGCCTCCCTCTGGAACAGCCTCCCTGCCACTCTAAAACTTGAGGAGAACAATCTCCGGTTCGGGAAGCACCTCAAGACCTTTCTCTTTTCTTCTGCCTTCGCTCCCCCTCTCCCCTGCTGATCTGTTCTCTCTTCTCTCCTGGTACCGTGCACCTGGCCACCCTCTGTCCTTCGGGCCCAGGTACCTCCTCACCCTGCCACCCTCCTGCACTGCCTCCTGGCCATCCCTTGCACTGGGGTCTTGTAAGAGGATCCAATTCAACACTACAGCTAAGTCAACGCCTAGTCTAGAATACTGAATGAAAACCCTTATTGATATATCTTTATGTCCAGTTCATGCGTTCTGGATGACTACCCCTATATAACACACCTCTCTTGGAATCCCCCTGACCCCACTGAGCCAAGAAGTAGTTCTGTTTTGCAAGTTAAAAGGTTTATTTGATAATTTAAACAATATATATATATATATATATATATATATCACACTTTATGATAAATTAATACTTGGATATCACACTTAATCTGAGCAGTAATCAATAATGGATAGTCTGGCACTAGCACACTTGTGAATAGGAACAGAAGAATAAGGTGGTAGAGAATGCTTTATATAAGTTCAGATGGATGTAATGTTGAATGAAAATGCAATACAGAAAATACTCAATATGATTTCAACAAAACAATGTAATCACTTTTCTCTGGCAATCCCCTCCCCCCTTTATGCAATGCCAGGAAATGGAAGGAAAGCACACAGTTCTCAGAAATGCAATCAAATGTAATTCAGTTCACCCCAGCAAGCTTAGACTACAGAAGTTTGAAACACAGGCCCAAAATGCTTTTATATGTGCTGGCAATAAAGTGAAAAATATGCTAAAATGCTTTTAATTCCCCCTAGAGGTTCAGGGTGAGTGGTATCTAGTTAATATTAGTCCAGGCTCACTCTAGCAATGATTCAGGGATGGTTCTTAAGAGGCAAACGAATTTTTAGCAAGGAAAGCAAGGAAGCTGCTGTTTTCCCACGTGGAGAAATTTGCAAATCGCGGCAAATTCGCGAGTGCGTTTTTCGCGATTGCGGCAGAAGTGTATGGAATAGGAATGCGTTTCTAGGTTCTTTGAAAAGCCAAGATTCCCAGCTTTCAGAGGAAAGTTACTGCAAGTCTCTAAGACAAACGGTCACGGAGATATGAGCGATATGGTAAAGGTCGTTTTTCAGATTTGAAATTTTAAAGTTCAAAGTGACAAGTTACAGCTAGCAACTAGAAATGACAGGTGACAGCTTTGCAAATGACAGGTGACAGTTAGGAGGCAGTTCTACTTAGATTAAAATAGCTTGGATTATATTATTTTAACTAAGAGATTGGTTCTGCACAGTTCTGCTATGTACTCACAATATATTTTGAAATAAATGGGCCTCGCCACGGATCTGGTCAGGTTTTCTTCACTCACCACGGACGGTCTCTGCGCACAGCGTCGGGGTCAGCTCTACTCTGCGGGTCTGGTCTGGGTCTCTGGTTCTGATCAGGTCTGTGGGTCCGGATACAGCGGTCTCCGGTTCAGCTGGTCTCTCTCTGGATACAACACTGCTCTCTGGCAAATGGCAAGAGTTCTTGCAAAGAATTCAAACAGCTCGCCTGGCTGTGATAATGGCAATGATTTGAGGCCTGCTAAAGAGGGATTTAGCTTGTAGTTGACCTTTCTGCTACAAATTCTGAAGTAAAGTCTTGGTCTCTGAAGGTGGATAGATTGAAGTCTCTATGTTGGCTCTCTGGAGGTTGATGGAGGTAAAGTATGGATTTTCCCGGCAGAGCGTCCCGCAGCAGATGGAATAGAATGTCCCTATCTGTCCTGACTGTCTGCTTTTATGTGTTTTGAAAGTGGGTGTGTGTGCAGCATCACTAGCCAGCCCCTCTCTCAACTGCAGATTGGCCCAATTCTCCCCTCTCCCATGATTGGGGAAGGAAATGTGAGTCAGAGTGATGCTGTAGGTTTTATGGGTCAGAGGATCCTCCCCTGGTCAGTTTGCCCACAAAATCTATATTTGATCAAAATGTACACTCCATAGATACGCAGTGGTTTGAAATTGCATGTACATATTACCTATCACATGAGGTAGTCTCTGTCCCAAATCTGCTCTTCCTGGGAGCTTGCATTCAGAAATGGCAACATTTGCACTTTTTAACTGGTTTCGTAATATCGGACATTACCCCAAATTTATACACATGTGCGCAAGGAGTATGGACATTAATTGATGAAGTGTCAGATTTTTAACATGCATACATTTTAAGTAATACCCTCTTAACTGCTAGCTTGCCCCCAGATCATGCCACCGGTTCTAAAAACCTCTTAAAATGTGGGCAGAAAAATCACAAGAATTATGGTATCATTTAAATAATTATGAGTCCGTACTATGAGTTATTCATCTTTTTCTAAAACCATATTCTGGCTACAGGGGTGTGGTTTCCCAAGTCACATGGTGTAATACAGGGGATGTTTGGGATATTTCTTCTCTGTGAAAGATAGTGAGCAAAAGACTCTGGGTAAGTCTCTCGTAACCAGGACTAATGTCTGGCAGAGGGACTCCCAGGAACCCCCTTGTTAATGTGCATATTTAAGTAGCTTTGGGTTTCTCCCTAAGTTACTAGGGGAATCCAGACGTGGACCTCTTGATCACTATTCTTAGAGAGGCACAGCTCGACCCTACTGATGAGGTCCAACCAGACTGAAACACATGTCTAGGGTTGCTGTTGGTACTCTTGTTCAGAGGAGAATTGCCTAGCATTTCGGTGCTGGACTTCTCCTGGGCAGGACAAAGACTGATATGTTTGGGATATTTCTTCTGTGTAAAAGATAGTGAGCTAACGACTCTGGGTAAGTCTCTCATAATGAGGACTCATGTCTGGCAGAGGGACTGCCAGGGCCCCCCTTGTTAATTTGCATATTTAAGTAACTTTGAGTCTCACCCTAAATTACTAGGGGAATCCAGACGTGGACCTCTTGATCACTATTCTTAGAGAGGCACGGCTCCACCCTACTGATGAGGTCCAACCAGACCGAAACACGTGTCTGGGGTTGCTGTTGGTACTTTTATTCAGAGGAGAATTGCCTTGCATTTCGGTGCTGGACTGCCCCTATGCAGGACAAAAACTGATATGTTTGGGATATTTCTTCTGTGTGAAAGATAGTGAGCTAAAGACTCTGGGTAAGTCTCTCGTAACCAGGACTAATGTCTGGCAGAGGGACTCCCAGGAACCCCTTTGTTAATTTGCATATTTAAGTAACTTTGGGTCTCACCCTAAGTTACTAGGGGAAACCAGACGTGGACCTCTTGCTCACTATTCTTAGAGAGGCACAGCTCCACCCTACGGATGAGGTCCAACCAGACTGAAACACGTGTCTGGGGTTGCTGTTGGTACTCTTGTTCAGAGGAGAATTGCCTAGCATTTCGGTGATGGACTGCTCCTGGGCAGGACAAAGACTGATATGTTTGGGATATTTCTTCTGTGTGAAAGATAGTGAGCTAAAGACTCTGGGTAAGTCTCTCATAACCAGGACTAATGTCTGGCAGAGGGACTCCCAGGACCCCCCTTGTTAATTTGCATATTTAAGTAACTTTGGGTCTCACTCAAAGTTACTAGGGGAATCCAGACTTGGACCCCTTACTCACTATTCTTAGAGATGCACAGCTCCACCCTACTGATGAGGTCCAACCAGGCTGAAACACATGTCTGGGGTTGCTGTTGGTACTCTTGTTCAGAGGAGAATTGCCTAGCATTGCTGGACTGCTCCTGGGCAGGACAAAGACTGATATGTTTGGTATATTTCTTCTCTGTGAAAGATAGTGAGCTCTAGACTCTGGGTAAGTGTCTCGTAACCAGGACTAATATCTGGCAGAGGGACTCCCAGGCCCCCCTTGTTAATTTACCCTGTTGAATGGACACCTGCACTATGTCTGCTTGGTGCCACTAGAAAGATGAACCCAACTTTGCGAAAAATGTTGAATCTTAGCCTGCTACTGGCACAACGAGTTATTCTTATGAAGTGGATGAGCCGTAGCCCCCCTACTAAGGCTGACTGGGACAGGGATATGGTGTGGGCTAACTATAGTGAGGAACTGTATATCGAACTGCTTCAACCCACTTCTCGCCCCCGAGACATCTGGGGGAGGATACAAACAATACTTGGCGGAGGAGTCGGAAGGAGTGGACAGTGAGACTGAGCCTAATAATGTATAATACAATCTGCTACTGTTGGAATGTACTACGTGATGTATGTAAATGCTATGACAGTAATGAACCTGTACCTGTGCGTGTTAAAATAAACATTTTTTTTTAAATGCTATAATACCAAAAAGTATATTTTAAAACCACAATAATACACTTGGCACAAGTTCAGCAGAAATAATTTTCATCTTCAAAAAATTACATTTACATATCTATTATGCTTGTTCAAAATTGCAATCATCGAACAGCTAAACATTTGCATTCGAAAACACACCATTAACGCCCGGCCATCCATGTCTCTCTCTCTCTCTCTCTAATCTGCTGTGTGATTTCATGTCACATATCTTAAAAGTCTTACATGTTTTGATTCTACTTTTGTTTCCTGTCCGGGTAATACTGACATTGAATTGAGTCGTGGCTTGGTGTGTTTTCCATACATCACCACGATGTCAAATACACATTGTTCTTTCCTCAACTTCAAACCATGACAGAAGATGGAATGATTTGAGGTCACATTCCCAGCTGCTAGATTCTTGCATGCTGTGGACGAAACATGAAATTATGTACAGTAAGTACAGGATACGAATAATTAATTGGATTCCTGCCATCTGAAAATATTATGTTAGTGTCCCAAAAACTTAGGTTCACAGATTGCAGCTATGTGGGCCAAAATTTGGCCCATTCTCTTGACGGCTGTCCATACTAAGTCCTTTCATTGCATTTATCTCTTTAAAGGCATGGTCTAGTAAAAAATGTTATTGTCCCTACGGATCGGCCATGTTTTTTTAAGCCTAAGTGGCTCGATTTTAGAAAACTTTCCTATGGACCTTAGCCGAGTTTTCGTCCATTGAATGCACGCGAAAACAAGCACCAGGGAGCCGCCATTTTCTGATAATCCTATCTTTTCCCCGATCGCCCTGGCTGACCTGCTTTTGCGGCACTAAATCAATTCCCCCGCCCCTGAGCCTGTCATCATCAGACTCGTACCGCCCATTTCCCAACGCCAAAGTACGTCTCGTGTCAACATTCGCTTCGCTTCAGCTAATGACGTGTCGCCATGGAAATGGCAGGACGCCTCTCTCCTCAATAAGTATAAACAGACCGTTTCACAACACACAGCAGCCGATTTTCGATTCCATTCTTCTCTCTGTGTTACTTTGAGTATTCTGTGACTCGTTTCAGTGCTCTGGTCAGCTACCTTCGCCGCTTGTAGCCCGTGTGAACAGATACCAGTACCACCGCTATAAATTATTTTAGTTTGTTTAACACACAATGGCTACAATAATGCCCTACATGTACGAGCCTGAGTATACAGAGGAGGAACTACTGGAAAGGGAAGCATGCGAAAACGATGGGGATTCGGACGGCAGTTGGCAGGACGAATCAACAGATAAAGAGCCTGGGCCTAGTCGAATGGACAGCGTCTCCACCTGGTGCACATGCAATCGGTGCGAGCTAATGCCAACCGAGGACGAGAACTGCTGCTGCCGAGAAAACTCGGGATGCCTGGCCTACATTTCGGAAGGCGAGCCACGACCGCAATGCATCACCGAGATGCCAGACTTCAGGGCAGCCTGCCTCACACGGGCCGTGTTGAGAATAATGATGGTGCTTATGCACGAACTTCGAGCAACTGTTCGTCCTCGTAATCCGAGTAACGAGTAAGTATACTCTGCTTGTCATGCCACTCCTATTTCATGGTCTTCTACTATATCCAAAATTACATCTACATATCATTGTAACGCATGTAAGTCGTTGAATAGTGTGCATTGTCTAGATAGCATTTGTCCGTGCAGAATGCCATTAGTTACAAGAATTGTCATTGACAACAAATGTTTATTAAACTTATCTTGGTAATTTAAAAACAGTTTGTTTCATTCCTTTTCACAGGTGGTACAGGCTGGTGGCCTATCGTTCCTTTACATGGTGGCTTCACGGGAGGCTTGGACACCGCGTTCGAAGAGTGATACCCGCCTGTGCCGTTCGTGCCATTAGAGCAACATTCCCGAGTGACAGCGGTCAGTACAGGGGATTTTCTCTCGCTGTGCTGCAACCTGACCTGTATAATCTTTAAAGTCTTGTTTTTTTTTCTGTCATGAAAATAAGATAAAAATAAAACACCACATATATTTCAACAACGGTTGTCTCGATTTTTCAAATGAATCAAATGTGTCTCCATTCAAGAATGGACGTCAGACATCTGTGCTCCGAATGGGTGAAGGTCTGGTTGCTGTGAAGCAGGGTGGTCACTATCTATCTAAGCTAACATAACATATTCTCGATAATGCATGCACTAAAACACACTTGTTCAAAGTCTTTCAGTAGGTTATGTCTCTATAAAAGTCACACATATATCTATACTAACATTTACCATTGGATTATACAGTCTTGACCACTATAATACACCAGTTGAAGTGTGGGTCTGTGCTCACAAGAATCTCCGGTATGTGGCATTTGTTAATGATAAGCAACGATATACTGATGCGCGCTGGCATGGGGGGCTGTGACGGGCGCGAACGGCCAAGGTGCCAAACTGCATGTACACTTCAAAAGGTGTCCCACGCCAAGGGGCCATCGGTCACATGGCCTCCTCAGACCCTGTGTCTCCAGGCAGGCCTCCCCTGAGGCAGGCCGCCCCCCTGCAATCCACATAAGTGTGTTTCCATTCAGCAGTCTTCCTGTGCCTTATCTGCATGCCCCAGGCCCATCCATCCCACCCCCCTCTATCAAAGGCGGTTCGCGCCGGTGGATGCGCGCTGGCATGGGGGGCTGTCAGGGGCGCGAAAGGCCAAGGTGCCAAACTGCATGTACACTTCAAAAGGTGTCCCACGCCAAGGGGCCATCGGTCACATGGCCTCCTCAGACCCCGTGTCTCCAGGCAGGCCTCCCCTGAGGCAGGCCGCCCCCCTGCAATCCACATGAGTGTGTCTCCATTCAGCAGTCTTCCTGTGCCTTATCTGCACGCCCCACGCCCATCCATCCCACCCCCATCTATCAAAGGCGGTTCGCGCCGGTGGATGCGCGCTGGCATGGGGGGCTGTCAGGGGCACGAAAGGCCAAGGTGCCAAACTGCTTGTACACTTCAAAAGGTGTCGCACGCCAAGGGGCCATCAGTCACATGGCCTCCTCAGACCTTGTGTCTCCAGGCAGGCCTCCCCTGAGGCAGGCCCCCTCCTAATACCACGACATACATACGTCATTCATTCACAAACACACCCCAGTTTCTAATACTTTAAAAACCACTCGATATGTCTCATGAGAACATCTTTGTGCTTTGCAAGTCAACTCTTGAACGTGCTACCTGGGAACCACTGAGATCTATGCTAATCTGCTCGTCATCGTGCTATCCGTGAACTTCTGTGACTGCTTCGAGCATACCCATCAGTGCGCTGCCTGTGGCCATCCACCTATTCTCCCGCAACATACTGCTCTGCTTGCTGAATCCAACTGTTTGTTGGTCAAGGTAAGGCCATGTATCCTGGTCATATTTCGCAGATTTTTAAATTTCTATCTATTTTCGAGTAGAGTACACAATAGTGCTATGTTCATTGGTCTCAATGGTATTGACTTGAGTTTCCATTGCTATGCTATCAATAGATCTATTTATTTTCATCTGTGACTATTGTGATTGAATTGCATCCTTCGGGGGTCCAGTCAATAATGTTAGCATGTTTCCTTCTCGTGCAAGACAGAACATCCAAGGGACGAGTCACATGTTCAGATTTCAGTCACATCAATTATACATTTCTGCAACTTATGCAAATACTAAGCAGCACATAATGAACTGGTATTGTTCCTGCGACCAAAACAAACCTTGCATTGATCATTGTATGATTCATTTACTTTTGTATCAAATCTTTACTCTTGAAGATCGTATAATAATGTCGATATTTACTTTTCAGATTTATCAACAATGCCTGCCTGTTCGATTAGCGGTTGCCCTTCGAAGACCCATGCGAAATCTGAAGGAACTACAATGCATGTATTCCCGAAAACTGTTGATCGAATAAGAGAATGGGTCAGACATTGCGGATATCCACTGGATGAGCTGGAAAGTAGAGTCCAACAAGTCTTAGAGGACAAGAGGGGTGATCGGTAGCGCATCTGCAGCCGGTACTTTTCCTTGGACATGTACACAACTTCTTGGGTAACAAAGAATAATAAACGGCGAACGACACGGAAATTGCGCGAAAACGCTATTCCCACTCTATTCGTCCACATTCCGCCACCGGTGAGTCAAGTGTCTGGATTTAGCTTTCGGCCTTGCGGTAGTGTGTAGCCGAATGGATTAATAGATATTGTAGGTGTTCTATCCCTTGTAATAATTTCGATATTGATATGAGTGTATAGTTTTTTGAATAATGACATTTATCAATATATTCTTTTTCGATTTCATAACCCACAAACGCAATGTATATATATATGGGGACAGGGAACTGTGCTGTATTGAGCATTCTTCAAGTATTCTGTCGGCTTACATGGCTATTTTTAATATTGGCATTTCATTATCAATCATTAATTGACCTTTACAACTTCTTGACTATCCCTTGAATCTGAAGCAAGAACATTCTACATCCTTGACGTGGTCGCAGTTATCAACCACTTCTAGCGCGTATCAGGTAATCTTGCTAGGCTAATCCGCTACATACTTGTTTTATGCATGTCAAGTAATAGTTTTATTCTATCGTGTAATTATTTTACCGAATGTTTGGTTACTGCTTTCCAATTGATATACACTTTAGTTATCGTCCACTGGTGTTTTTTTTCAGTTATAATTAGTGTTATCCATACTAATGCAAGTACTGTCTTTCAGGGAGATGCTGAAGCGTCCGCCACATCTACAACATTTCTAGATGTTTTTCAACATCAGGAGGTATGGATACTGACAGCTCCATCGAGCGTCATCATCAGAGCTGGAATTCTTGTCGTTTGATTATTCTACACAATGTTTCATTCGTGGTTAGCCGTTGATATGTACCTGTGCTGTCGACCCCAGGTGTGTGTTATGTTTTCACAATTGTAATCCTTACTAATGCAAGTACTATGTTTCAGGAAGTTGATGGAGCGTCAACCCCTGCACTTGATGCAGAGCCTGACATTCAAGTATACGAATCGGCGCAACAGCTTTCGGAAGTGCGCACTACATTTGCAACATCCATAGATATTCTTCAGCAGCACGAGGTATAGATAATGACAGCTCCATCACGCGTGATCATATAACGTGATTCCATTTGCTATACTTTCTTCCCTATTAACGCAAGTGCTGTGTTTCAGGGAGACGATGAAGCTTCCACCCCAATCACAACATCTCATTTAGATGATGCAGATGTAAAGGAATCGATGAAATAAGTTGATGAAATGTGATCATATTTGGATTGTCCTTGATTCTTTTGGACAATGCATCATTTGCGGTTATCTCTTTATATGTACCTGTGCCGTCGACCCCAAGTGTGTGTTGTGTTTCCAATATTGAAAAGTATACTAATGCAAGTATTGTGTTTCAGGGAGATGCGGATGCCTCCTCTCCAATACAACCATTCATGGCAGTCCATGCAGAGCCAGAGGTATGGATACTGACAGTTCCATCGAAATAGATCATCACTGGTCGAATACTTGTCGTTTGATTGTTGCACACAATGTTTAAATCGTATTTGGCTATTGAGATGTACCTGTGTGTTCGTCCTCACGTGTGTTTTATGCTAACAATATTTTGATACATAGTAATGAAAGTACTATGTTTCAGGGAGACGATGGAGCCTCATTCCGTGCTGTCTATGCGGATACAGAAAATATAGTTGTTGCAGCGCAAGAGGAAGGGAGGACATGCGGAAACAAATCAGAGCTACAGCGTGCAGATGTTGAAGGTCCAGTCAAAAAAGTTGCAAAGAAAAAAAACAAAAAAAGGATAGTTACAAACAGTTCATAACTTTAAAAAAATGTTTGTGCTGGAGACTATTTTATGTTTTTTTCCAGTCAATTCTACTACACTCCATCTTGTGTTTAAACTGAACATCCCTTTTCCAATCTCTCCTCCAGTTACCCTTGGGTGTCAGAACTATACACACACAGACAGTGAAGCGAATGAGAGATGTGGCTTGCCAGACCGTGTACACTATGGAGGAACTATTAATTGAGGCGAGGCGTGTTCAGGCTCGAGATGCTCATGTCCAATGGCCAGAACATTAATTAATTGTGTTTGGAGACTACAGCAAAGTTGCATTGGACCATAGCTACAGTGCGACCGCACCACCACAAGAAGATGTTATTGAATGTATTGAAGATAGCTCTGAAGTAGTTGCAGATCAATTTACACAATCTACACCCGCCAAAAATTTGCCACCAAAAAACCTGTCGACATTGTTGTGTTCTCCCATCAATGTCGAAGTAATAGATGTTGAAATGACAGAGAATGAACCAGGCGCAGCATCCATAGACGCATCAGAACTTGATATCAGCAATATTACTTACCAATGTGTTGAAATCTCCACAACGTCAAAGGCCGAAACAACATTGACGCAGGATGACAGTCTAATGAAAGAGAGCAAATACATTGTATTCGACAGTTGTTTGATGGAAATTATAAGAATGCTGAAATGTGTGCATTCCATTAGAGGGAAAGTATGTGGGAAGCCATTGATTAATGTGACTCGTCAAATAAAAGGCAGTAACGTCAAAATAAATGCCGCCTGTAGATTAAATCATAGGTTCTCATGGTCTGCACAACCGATGCTGGGGAAACTGCCAGCAGGCAATATACTGTGTGCAGCTGCATCACTTTTTAGTGGCTTCAGTTTTAGAAAGTTAGAGGCTTTCTTTCAGTTTGTGGGACTCCATTTCATTTCTAAAGCACTGTACTACACATACCAACGTGATTATCTGTTTCCGGCCATTAGTGATGCTTGGAAAATTGAACAATTGTCTCTAGCAAGTACATTCGAAGGCAAACGATTCAGGCTAGCCGGCGATGGACAGTGCGACAGCCCTGGATTTTCTGCCAAGTACTGCACCTACCACTTTCAGGACATGGATAGTAAGAAAATTGTGAGTTCGGTGGTCGTGCAGGTAACACAATGTACATCCTCAGTGGCCATGGAGAAACTAGGTTTTATAAAATCAGTGGAATATCTACAATCGAGGGGAATGCACATCGACCTCATAGCCACGGATAGACACGTTTCAATTGCCAAGACAATGAGAGAGCAGTTCCCACATATTAAACATCAATTTGACGTATGGCATCTTGCTAAATAAATCAATAAGAAAATCTCGGCTGCAGGTAAAAAAAAAAAGGTTTTGAAAGTATTTTGCAGTGGTCACATTCTATCACCAACCATCTTTGGTGGAGCTCAAAAACTTGTGAGGGGTCAGTGGAAATACTACTTGAAAAATGACGGTCACTGATGCACCACTGTAGCAACGTTCACCGCTGGACAGCAAATGAACATTTCCACCAATGTGAACATGGCCCTTTGTCCCCAGAGGAGGCATGGAAGAAGAAGTGGTTGATTCCATCTTCACCGACACACAAAGCCATTGAGAAGATTGTTTTCGACAAAACTCTATCAAGAGATTTGAGAGGACTGACAGAATTCTGTCACACAGGAGATTTGGAGGTGTTCCACAATATGTGCCTAAAGTACAGGCAAAAGCGCTTGCATTTTAGCTTTCGGGGCATGAAACATCGCACTCTACTAGCGGTCTTGGCCCATAACAGCAATGTCTGACGTGAACAATCTAGGACTAGGGGTAAAGTAAGGATGCCTCGCTACACTAAGGTGTTTTCAAAACGAAGTAAGCAATGGGTGATCAAACCAGTCTATAATGAAATGCAGTTCGACTTTGTGAAAGGCCTTATTGTTGCTGTGTTAGAGAAGCACAGATATGGAATCTTGGACGTTTCTGTGCAGAGCAGTGATCCATTGCCACCGAACATTGCGACTGTGCCATGCCCACCCGAAGCACAGCTGATTGTGAAGTACAAATCCCGGTTTAAATAATTGCAATACAATTGTCTTTTTGTAAATAAATGTTATTGTACAGTGTACCTGTAACCCTAACTCCTACCTCACCATCATGGGTGGCGAACAAGCTGGGTGTCATCTTTGAATTCTCTCTATTCACCTCATATATGTGTATGTATATATTTTTCTCATGTCTCATCTCATGTAAATGTAAATGCTGCGCACTGTTAACGGAGTGGAGGCTTGCGTATTGCAAATAATAAAACAAACAAACAATAAATCTCACTTTTAACTCAACTCTTGTGGTACTTTATACTTTCCCAGACCTTCCGTCAAAAATTAAATGTCTCAATTTGGGCTGCAAAGCTCGCAGACAACGGGGACAAAATTGGGGCACTTAGAACGCGCCAGCCAAGCGGCCCGTGGCATTTGGGAGAGAAGCCAGTTCGCATTTGCACATTGAGGCGCACTACATAGACGGATTCTAAACTTCAAGTTCTCACAGATGCCTATACTACATGATGTTGCAAATAAAGAATGCGAAGGACAGCGCCCAGATGAGGCCCACAAGTCACACTGGAAGTATAAGGGTCTATTGTTTTTTGACCTTGAGACAGGGACCATGCCGAAAGAACTACATTTGAAGGGAGTGCGCAATAACGTAAGAGACGATAAGGCAGAAAATTCAGAAACTAGACCGAGTTTCAGTTTTAGGTCAGTATACGAAAAATCATTGTCAAGAGCACGGTCCGTTTTACAGACTGCATTACGAAGAGGCACAATGGAAATTTCAAATATAATGTAAGTAAATCTTTACACGCTTTTATACCGGAATGAAGATTTAATGATTGGATGCATGAATAAATGAATGAATGAAGAGCTAGGAAAAGCAAGTAAAACTGTTCGTAGTGGGCACATGGGCATGCAGGTCCACTGGTCTCACCGATCTCGGTCCTTGGCCCAGCCACTTTTCCCTGCACTACGGGACTGTCTCTGTATCCTTCAGCCACTTCTCCCGGCATTTACCTTGCACTTGCCACCAGCTGGCCCTATTATTTAATTTGTATTCAACTAACCATGTACAGCCCTTCCCCATGCGCGATCAGAAAGACGCCTGGCCTAGTAGGATCGTTGTCTGTCTGCCCTTGTTCCCCACCTGCCTTGTCACGCCTAGAAACACTTGAGTATAGGCGCGTTACAAATGCCATATCATATATCATATCATTTTTCACGCATGTAGACTAACTGTCCTTTATCATTGTGTGTTGGCCTCTTTTTATTTCGTTACTTTTCGCATTGATTTTAGAGCCGGACATACTCCATTGAACTATCCTTGCAAGCAAAAAGTTTCTGATCGGCCGTAATAAATAAAATGAGTAATATTAATGAAGTTCGGCTAGGGAGACTAATTATCATTTTTTTGTTTTCATAACAGGTATTTGATCCCTTTCTGCCACTGCCACCTGTTTGAGACACCGGCGGATGGATTCTTCAGCAGACACCTGCAGCTTTGTGTCAACAACTGGAGCACGATCACCATATTATGGGACGATCGCCAAGGGCCCACATGCCCTTACGCTGTACTAGTGGCTAGAAGCAACATATCAACCTTTACGCTGGCCTAGTGCCTACTTGATGGAACAGCCTTGCGGTTCACCGTGCTTCCAAAGTGATTCTTTTTACGAAAATGAACACCCTGTGTACCATAAAGGAACAGCGCGTGACTCAAGATGAAACGGAACAGTTATTGCGGATACAGATAAAAGAAAATAAATGGCCTAGTAGGATCGTTGTCTGTCTGCCCTTGTTCCCCACCTGCCTTGTCACGCCTAGAAACACTTGAGTATAGGCGCGTTACAAATGCCATATCATATATCATATCATTTTTCACGCATGTAGACTAACTGTCCTTTATCATTGTGTGTTGGCCTCTTTTTATTTTGTTACTTTTCGCATTGATTTTAGAGCCGGACATACTCCATTGAACTATCCTTGCAAGCAAAAAGTTTCTGATCGGCCGTAATAAATAAAATGAGTAATATTAATGAAGTTCGGCTAGGGAGACTAATTATCATTTTTTTGTTTTCATAACAGGTATTTGATCCCTTTCTGCCACTGCCACCTGTTTGAGACACCGGCGGATGGATTCTTCAGCAGACACCTGCAGCTTTGTGTCAACAACTGGAGCACGATCACCATATTATGGGACGATCGCCAAGGGCCCACATGCCCTTACGCTGTACTAGTGGCTAGAAGCAACATATCAACCTTTACGCTGGCCTAGTGCCTACTTGATGGAACAGCCTTGCGGTTCACCGTGCTTCCAAAGTGATTCTTTTTACGAAAATGAACACCCTGTGTACCATAAAGGAACAGCGCGTGACTCAAGATGAAACGGAACAGTTATTGCGGATACAGATAAAAGAAAATAAATGGCTTCCGGAGTTCATATGTCAATTGCTGAATATTCTGTAAACATTTAATCTCAAATAAATGTACTTTACCAAAAGTACCGTGTTGCTGTTTCATTTTAAAGTACAGTTTCATATTCCGAATTGTGGCGCGCTGTGTTGTGAGTTGATCTGTGTTGGTTTCTGGGTTCTGTGTGGAGTCGCGCAGAAGACGACTGGGTGTGTTTGCCTACGCAGCACAGTAACGTCACGGAGAGAGGCGGGGAATATGAATGTTTTGATAATGTCAGGCTCAGGGGCGGGGGAATTGATTTAGTGCCGCAAAAACAGGTCAGCCAGGGCGATCGGGGAAAAGATAGGATTATCAGAAAATGGCGGCTCCCTGGTGCTTGTTTTCGCGTGCGTTCAATGGACGAAAACTCGGGTAAGGTCCATAGGAAAGTTTTCTAAAATCGAGCCACTTAGGCTTAAAAAAACATGGCCGATCCGTAGAGACAATAAACATTTTTACTAGACCATGCCTTTAACTCCTTTCTCAACTTTATTCTCTCCCTTTTCATCCCTGCAGACAGTGGTGATAGTGAGTGGCTTCTATGACATATTGGAACACTCTCGCACATGTGAAGAGTCACTCTTGCATATTAGGTGACTCACATTCCAGTCAGGAGTCTGAGGGTAGTCACTCCACGTAACATTTCCTTAGCCTCTTACCCAACAGCTTGTCTGTTACCTGCAGGAGGACAGGGTGACCCTGTAGAATTTGACCCACCCTGGCCGCTGGCACTGCTATGTGGTGCAGCCCTTCCTGACTGATCATCGTCTATCAATAGCCCCTCTATGCCCACCCAAATAGCGGCACACCCATAGGGCTACATGCAACAACAAGTTGTTGTGGCAGCAGTGCTGCTGTTGGTGCAAACAATGCCCTGATGGTGGTAACTGCTGAACCCATATGCATGCATTGGTATTGGCCGAACCCCAAACCCTCTCCCTTAATGATAGGCTCACAACATGTGTCAAGTGTTTGCAATAAAAGGCCGTAGGATTTTATTGTACAGATATGAGTTATGGCAAAGACACAATATCACATATCATGATGGTATCATACTTTTGGGCACCGGGTCCTGAGGTTACCCCCTCTGACCCGTGCCGCCTTCTTGTGTCCCATGACTTGTTGTGGGCACCGTACAGTGCCTTGTACTTCTTTTTGTTCTTCTTCCCTTTTTGTAGGGTGGGCGGGTTCTGTGGTAAAGAAGCAAGAAGATTTGGAAGACACTGAGTAAACAGTGAACCTCCTGTTTGCTTGGGTCCCCGTTCAGGGTCTACAAACAGATTGTGTTTACTCTGAGCATGCTGCTCATCTTTATAGGAGCCAGGGAGGCCCTGGGTCTTTGTTGTGTATGTGGTGGGGGCTGCTGTTGTCGCAACCCCCAGCCGGACAGCCGACTGTCTGGCCCCCTCGTGGGGGCAGATCTTTTGAACCTGGGCCCTGCCTGATGGTTGTTTTCCTTATGGTGCATATTGGAGGAAGGGTGAGATGACTCTTCGCACTTCACCCGTCTGTGGCTTTGTGCTGCCGAGACTGCGTGTCTCCGTAGCTGGGGGGAGGAGAGGAGCAGGCACAAAGAAAGTTGGGGCTGCCCCTCTCTCAGCTGCCGATTGTAACAGCAGTTACCCTGCCTCGCTTGTGGGATGCCCATGCAGCATTGCCCATAACTGCTGAACCCATATGCATGCATTGGTATTGTCCGAACCCCAAACCCTCTCCCTTAATGATAGGCTCACAACATGTGTCAAGTGTTGGCAATAAAAGGCTGTAGGATTTTATTGTACAGATATGAGTTATGGCAAATACACAATATCACATATCATGATGGTATCATACTTTTGGACACCGGGTCCTGAGGTTACCCCCTCTGACCCATGCCGCCACACACGCAGGTTGTGTGAGTATGCCCTAGAGACAGCCTCTGTGAGCAAGTGTTGCGTTGATTTCTCGAAAGAAATGCTCCATGCCCTGGTTAGTCAAATGGGTGGCGTCGTGGAGGAAGAGGTCTGGGTTGCCTAGTGTAATGGCTGGGTGTTTTATGAAACCCAGTCCTCTTGTAATACAGAATCTCTCTATCTCCCTGTTCAATTTTCTTCTGGATATGTCTATAGATTTGGAGCAGTTGGCCCCTAGCCCTTTCTTTCTTGGTAAGTTGGCTGAGAAGTATATTTTAGTACCCCTCCAGTTGTGCGAAATGCCTACTAGGGAGGAGCAGATTTCCTCGCACAGGATACGTCTAGCCGTGTTGACTAGGTCGTTGCCCCCTTTGTGAATGATCAGGAATTCTGGGGGGTCCCTGCATGCCACCAATTCTGCTAGGGTTTCGTGGACGTCGGCCCACCTTAGGCCTCTGTATCCCCACCATGAAGTAATGGTGTTTCTGAAGGGTGGCCCTTCTTTGGTCTCTTCTGCCCATCTGCCTGTCCTGGAAACGAATGAGTGGCCAACTATCCATGCTGATCGAAGTGTGGTCCTCGATATGCCTGTTGTTTCTGTGGTGGAGGGAGGGAGGGAAAAGAAAAGAAAATTTGAGGGAGGATGGCTATATCAGTTGTGGTCTGATATATCTTTTATAACAGTCTGACTTCCATCCCCCTATGTTTTTTAGTTGTTGCAGTGCTAAACCTCCCTGCCATGCTGCAGTGGCGGCACCTATCCTGAAGGAATGGGTGCCGAACTGATTGGGATCCCACCCCGCTATGCTGATTGCTTTTATCAGCACTCCTTTAAATTGGTAGCGGCTTAGGGCCGATGCATCCTTGTGGATTAAAAAACTCCCCCCCACTTTGGGTCGTTGGGTGTAATAGAGGTTGGTGATGCAAACCGGAGAGTTTTGTTGCTTCATCAATGCAACAAATGTTGATGGTTCTTTTTGCACCCGTTTTCGACAGTTGCATTTCTATGTTAACACTCTCCTGTCTCAACCTTACTTCCATGACACCCAGGCCGTTTGTGGCCTTGGTGCTGAAAGCGATGAGTTCTCCTACCCGGAAAGCCCCAAAGTAGGCTAGGAAAAAGGCTGTTTTAAATAACATTACCTCATATGGGTGCCAACATATGGCTTCCAACTGGCTTGCTATCTGCACCAGTTTGCTGAAATCTGAGCTCTATTCTGCTCCATCCCTTCATTGCATAAGAGACGAGGGCGTTCTGGGTGGGGTCTGAATCACCCCGTATTTTTGTAAAATATGAAATTGCCACCAGGTGTCTTTTGGCCCGATCCCTTTTGAAACCTTGTTCCCGAGCCCATTTCAAAAATACTTCTATATCTTTAATCGTTATTAATTCTACGTGGTTTACACCTGTGGCCTTGAATACTGTTTGCAAACACTTACTGTACTGTGTTGCCGTAGTGCTTGCCACTGCCCTCTCTGCCATCTCTGTTAGGAAGCCTGTGAGGTTGTTGGCACCCGTTTCGGAGGTGCCTGGTTTTCGTTGGGCATCTCGGCCTGTGCTCTCTGGCATTGGCGTTGATGCCGTTATTCTTGTCTTCCCATTATTGCCCAGCATTCTGCTGGTATTGGCGTCATCTGTTCTTGGGCATGCAGCACTAGCTCTCGGAATCTTGTCCACTGGAAGCGAGATAAAGCATCAGCAATGTTATTATCTGCCCCTGAAATGTGCTTCGCTTTGATTACAACGTTTTCTTGTAGTGTGACTGTTGTAATGGCTCGTACTACTTTCAGTACTGAAGGGCATTTCGTAGACCTTTTATGGAGCCTACTACAGCCATGTTATCGCACCAGATCAAAAGTTCCGTATTCGCTAGTCGCCTGCCCCAGATGTGTAATGTTAGCCAGATGGGAAATATTTCTAGTAGCGTGATGTTTCTTGTCCACCCTGCTGCTTGCCATGAATTGGGTCAGTGTCCTGCCACCCATTCGGAGTCTAGTATGGCTCCAAACCCCTTGCTCCCGGCTGCGTCGGTGTATAGGACCCTGTTTGACCAGGTATTTAAAGGCGTTCGCCAAAGTAAAGACCCGTTGAAATCTCTGAGGAATTTTCCCCATGTTTCCAGGTCTTGTTTCACTTCTCTACCTAGCCGGATATGCAAGTGTGGTTTGGTGAATGATTTGATTTTGAACTGTAGGCTTCTGGAAAATATCCTCCCTTGCGGTATTATTCTGGATGCAAAATTAAGGCTGCCCGCTAAGGATTGTATTTCCTTTACTGTCCCCTTTTCTTTCGTTGTCAGGTTTTGTATTTTAAACAGGAGTTCTGCTATTTTTATTTTGGGGATTCTGCAGAGGCCCTTTGCTGTGTCTATTTCGATGCCCAGGAAAATTATGTTTGTGTCTGGTTTGGTGGTTTCTTCCTTCGCTAGGGGAATTCCCCACTGTGCGGCCATGTGCTCAAGTTTTGCTAAAGCCCTGCCGCATTCCCTGGAGTTTGGTGGCCCTATGACCATGAAGTCGTCTAGATAATGCACTATTTTTGTCCCTGGTCTCTGCTTTATGAAAGCCCATTGGAAAAAGGAATTGAATTGCTCAAATAGTGCTCAGGATACTGTGCACCCCATGGGGAGGCATCTATCTACATAGAATTTGTTGTTAAAAGTGAAACCTAGCCACTGCTGTGAATCTGGGTGTACTGGCAAAAGTCTGAAAGCAGATTCGATGTCCAGTTTGGCCATCAAGGCGTTTCTGCCGCACTCTTGCATGAGCCTTACCGCCTCTTGGAAATGTGTATAAGATACGGCGGATTCTGTGTGTGGGATGCCGTCGTTTAAAGACTGGCCTTTAGGGTAGGAGAGATGATGGATTAGCCTCATTTTCCCAGGTTATTTTTTGGGGACCAGGCCTAGTGGAGATATTAAATAGTTCTTTAAAGGCATGCCGTCCCAGGGACCTGCCACCCTGCCTAGTTGCAGTTCTTTCTTGATTTTCATTTCTACTATCTGGGGGTTGTCCCTGGCTGACTTCAGGTTCATCGGGATGGTGTGTGACCCAGAGCCCTTGAATGGGATGGAAAAACCTTTGGTGAAACCCTGCCATAATATCTTGCTGATTTCCTTGTCTGGGAAGTTGTTTAGGGTGTCCCTAAAGTTCCCCGGATTGATGGGTGTTCGTCCTGGTTATAAAATTGGGGTTTGGGACCTATCATTCTTTCTTGGCTGGTAGTCTGGTGCAGTTGCTTGCTGCATGGTCGCCATTGCAGTTTGTGCAGGCGTGTTTGTACCAACATTCTTTGCCCCATGTACACTGGTTTTTCCGAGAATTTCTGCATGGGATGTTGGATTTGGCAGCCTGCTGTTTGTTCTGTCTGTGGGTATTATTCTTAGCCGCTCAGGGCTGGTGTAACGCTCACCTGATTCCCACGGAGGCGCAGGTCTGGCTTCGAGTGCTGATGCTTCTTCAATGGTGAAGCGCAGGACTCTGAAGATGGACAGGAAGGGCCCTCTACTCTGGCTTCTCCGGCTCGCAGGAATATTCCCCTGTGCGTGAGTATTACCTACTGACTGAGTTATGCTCAAGCCTCCCACTCTCCTCCAACCCTCCACGAGACCCTTCCACGATTCCCCGTGAAGTCTCACCTTAGGGTCTGAAAGGACGAGCTCTCCATCCTGCTTCTGACGCAGGGGCGCGTTGAACCCAGTTAATTCACTGGATTGAGGTTGGATGGGAGTTCAGGTAAGCTTGATTATACTGGTAAGGCGCTGTAAAAGTTCTGTTGTAAGTTCAAAAGTTCAAGCTTTAAATAATAATGTTCATTGTCTTTTTTCAGGTGATGAATGAAGATTCCTTTGGAGACTTCTTGCAACAAAGCGCTGATGTTGATGTCTTTTCCCCATAGGGGCCGGGGTTCGGAATGCCGGATATATGGCGCCGACCCGAAGTGAAACGTGCAGTTCCAGTAAAGATCTGGTAAGTCCTAGATGAGCGCTCAGGTAATGTTTTTGCATTCGCTCATCTAATGTCTTTGGCCCTCATTAGGACCTTGGCGGAGGACCATGGTGCAATTTGCACCATGGTCCATGGCGCAAAGCTGCCAACTCCGCCAAGGTGGTTGGCGGACTTACCGCCCCATGCCGACCTTGGCGGGGCGGTAAGTCCCCAATCCCCATTTTACCCTTCCCCATTCCCATTCTTGCCCCATAGGGTATAATGGGAGTGGGGAAGGCGTTAATTACGCCACCGTAAATTACGGTGGCCTAATTAACAATGAGTCCTGTAGCGCCTTGGATTTTTCCGCCTGCAAAAAGCAGGCGTAAAAATCCTTCCATGGCGCTACGGGAACTCGTAGTCTGGCGGAGAGGTACGCCATGCACTACGCCGGCGTAATACCCTCTCCGCCAGGGTCCTAATGAGGGCCTTTGTCTTTTTTCCCCATAGGGGCCGGGGTCCTGCTTGGAAGCAGCAAGACCCGAAATGAAATGGGAATGACCCAACAGGTAAGTCTTAGAAGGAAACTGAGCTTTTCCTATTCCCTTCCTTCTCTCACCTCTTATTCTTGTCTTTTTCTCTAGGCTCTGGGAAGTGGCTGTGTATCCGGATGATCGCTGCTGAAGATGGAGGAACCCAGGAAAGGTGAGTGAAATGCAGCGCTGCAGCGATCGTAACGAAATGCTTTTAAAAATGATGTCTTCCCTTTCAGGATCGTCGGTGATGTCTCCGTGGTGCAGATTAGCTGGTAGGTCTCTTGTCTCCCTTTGCAGGTGACCCAGGATGCTGACAGGCGTGGCTGAAGTCCAGATGCAGGAGCTGACACGGTGAGCGTCCAGCTGCGAGGAGCAGAACAACGCGAAGCGTGAGTTGCTGATCGGGTGTGGTTTAAATAGCTTTGGAAGAAGTTCCAAGTGTGTATCCTTCCTCCGATCAGGTATGTATGCTTCCCCGACCACACCCGGGTGGAAAGTAGTCCCACAGGTAAAGTAGTTCCTATTCAGGCCTCAAGAGGGCCTGGATGTGGCAGCATGGTCTGCATCAGGTAAGTGCACATTAAAACACTTGAACACATGTCTAGCTTTATGAGCTTGGCGCCTAAGGCGCTTGGACAGAGGTCCAACATGAGCCTGGCGCCTAAGGTGCCAGGACTGAGTCCAAAGTGCCCCAGCTTGGGCCCGCTGGCACTCCCCTGGGGGAAATGATGCCTGCCTCTGGGGTTGCTGGGTCAGACCTGGCTCCTTGGAGGTAGGCATCATGACAGTACCCCCCCTCAAGGCCCCTCCCAAGGTTCTTCCCTCCGGGGGTTTGGGCTTGTTCGGAAATCTCCAGTGAAACCTTTGTACTAATCGAGGTGCGTGGACATGGTTACTAGGCTCCCACGATCTCTCCTGAGGTCCATATCCCTTCCAGTCAACAAGATAGAAGAGTTTCGACTTTACCACCTTGGAGTCGAAAATGTCTTTAACTTCGAATTCTAATTCCCCTTCAATTTGAACTGGATCTGGAGGCTTGGACAATCGGGTTCCTGGTTGTACTGGCTTCAAAAGTGATGCATGAAAAACTGGATGAATACGCATTTTGGACGGTAGATCCAGTTTAAAGGCCACTGGGTTGATTATAGCTTTGATGGGATAAGGTCCTATGAATCTGGGATTGAAGGTTTGCGGGCCCTTGAGGGGTAAATGTTTAGTTGCTAGCCATACCTGGTCTCCTACTTGGTAAGGAGGAGTTTTAGTTCAGTGCAAATCAGCGTTTTCTTTATACTTTTTCTTGGCTTGCTGTAAATGAGTTGCAGCTTCTTTGAAGGCTCGGGTTATTGTGGAATGCAGATGATTTACTGCGGGCATTTCCAGGGTCAGAGGTGGATCTAGATCAGAGGTCCGAGGATGGTGACCATACAAAGTATAAAAGGGGGTTTGTCTGGTTCCAGAATGCACTGAATTGTTCTATGCATATTCTGCGATCCAAAGGATGTCTTTCCAATTTAACTCGGATTGGTGTAACATGCACCGAAGATATTGCTCGAGAGTCTGATTGGTTCTCTCGGTTTGTCCGTCGGTCTGGGGGTGGTGGCTGGTGGATAACCGCACATCTATTTGTGCTAGTTGGCAACACTTCTTCCAAAAATGTGAGATAAATTGACTTCCACGATCCGAGACTAAAATGGAAGGGAAACCATGTATGCGAACTATATTCTCCAGGAATTCCTTGGCCAAGGTGGAAGCTGAAGGCAAACCCTTTAAAGGGATAAAGTGGGCCATTTTGGAGAATAGGTCCACAATTACAAGGATTGTGTTGTAACCAGCACAAGGAGGCAGATCTGTTATAAAGTCCATTGACAGGGTGTGCCATGGTGCTGGTGGAATATCCAAGGGTTGAAGTAGGCCGGCTGGCCTTTTCTTTTGAGCCTTGTTTTGGGCGCAAATTCCACAAGACAGTACAAAAGACTTTATGTCTTTTCTCCAAGAAGGCCACCAGAAGTGGCGTTTGATTTTTACCTCCGTTTTAGCGATACCAGGGTGTCCTTCCATTAAAGATTCATGATGATGGGCAATAACAAGTTCTTGCAATTCTTTACTTGGCAGAAACAACCGCTCCTGGAAGTAGGGTAAGTAATTCTTAACGGTGTAATGAGGACCCTTTTGACTCCATTCCAGTAAGGTTGAAGAGTCTAGAAGTTGTTTTACTTGCGTTTGGATATCCTCAATATATTGCAATGAAGTTAAGCCTCAGATTCTTTGCTCAGGTATGATGGGCACAGGTTCTAAGCTCGAATTAGGTTCTTCCATGCCAATCCGGGATAAGGCGTCTGCTTTTCCATTCTTGCAGCCAGGGCGATAGGTAATTACAAAATCAAATTCTGCAAAGAATAGAGCCCATCGGAGTTGTCGTGAAGATTGAGCTTTGGCCGTCTTTAAATACTGTAAGTTTCTGTGGTCCGTAATTACGGTGATGGTGTGTCTTGCCCCGAGAAGGTAGTGACGCCAAGCCTTGAAAGCAGATTTGATGGCCAGTAACTCTTTATCGGTAATTGCGTAGTTGATTTCAGGAGGAGAAAATCTTCTGGGCCAAAAGGCCACTGGGTGTAGTTGGTTAGTTTTTGGGACAGGACAGCTCCCATGGCCGAACTGGAAGCATCGGTTTCCACTATGTACGGGAGATCTGGGTGCGGGTGCTTCAATACAGGTGCAGAGGTGAATTTGGTTTTCAGGTCCTGGAAGGCTTGTTCGGCCTCAAGAGTCCATTCGAAGCGTTTGCTTTTTTTTAGGAGAGCAGTGATGGGTTGGACTGTTCGGGAAAATTCCGGGATGAATCTTCGATAGAAATTGGCAAAGCCGAGCATGCTCTGAACTCCCTTCACCGAGCTTGGAGATGGCCATTTGAGGATGGCGTCCACCTTTCGCGAGTCCATTCGGACTCCTTGAGGTGTCAGGATGAATCCGAGAAACTCAACTTCTGTGGTATGAAAAACGCATTTTTCGAGTTTTGCAAATAGTCTGTGCTGGCGCAGTTTCTCAAGAACTGCCCTAACATGTTTTCTGTGATCAGATTCTGAAGAAGAGTACACCAAGATGTCGTCAATGTAAACAATGATGCAGACATCGATAAGTTCCCGAAGAACATCATTCATAAAGTACTGAAAGGCGGCAGGTGCATTGCACAAACCGAAGGGCATCACCTGATATTCGAAGAGCCCAAATTTGGTGCGGAATGCAGTCTTCCATTCGTCGCCTTCTTTTATGCGCACCTGTGATAAGCTCCTCAGAGATCTAACTTGGTGTACACACAAGCGTCTTTCACCTGGTCGATAAGCTCAGGGATCAAGGGCAGAGGATAACGATTCTTAATCGTTATTTGATTTAGGGCGCGATAGTCTATACACGTTCTAAGGTCGCCTTCTTTTTTTGGCACGAAGAACAGAGCTGAAGAGACAGGAGACGTGGACGGGCGAATAAAACCATTGGCTAGGTACTGATCTAAATACTGACGCAAATGCAGGTTCTCAGGTTCCGTAAGAGCATAAATCCTACTACAAGGTAGTTGAGCATTGGGTACCAGATCGATCTGGCAATCATAAGACCGATGGGGAGGTAACGTGTTAGCCTGTTCTTTCTGAAAAACGTCTTGGAATTCTTGGTATTCAGACGGTAGCTGTACAGTGGTGGAAGTTGCTGTGGCTAGACCCATAGCTGGATTTCTTGGATAACAAGTTGGTTCACAATCAGGAAAACTTATCTTCTTTGCTCGCCAGTCAATTCTGGGATTATGTGTTTCTAACCAAGGAATTCCAAGAATTACTTGAAATTGTGGGGCCTTGATCACATCAAACACGATTGCTTCCCGATGTCCATCCTGACCCACCAGTGTCACTTCAACAGTGGAATGCATTACAGGCCCTGAGGCTATTTCGGTTCCATCTACTGTAGTAATGACATCTTGGGTTACTTTCGGGCGGAGAGGAAGCTTAATCCTGGAAGCCAATTCACGGTCTATGTAATTTCCAATAGCTCCACTGTCGATGTATGCTTTTATAGCATGCAACTGCTGAGGCTGTTTTGGGTCCACCAGCACCATTGGCATGACGAAATGCGAGGTCAAAGAGTTAGTTTTTAAGCTCGGCAAGCGGACCCCTACGCTTGCCGGGCTAGGTCGTTTCCCGAATCAGGTGTCTCTAATTCATTATCAGTAGCTCCAACCACCTTCTTAAGTGGTTTAAATGGACAATTTCGAAGAAAGTGACCGGAAGTCCCGCAATACAGACAAAGTTGCATTTGCCGCCTTCTCTCTCGTTCTTTCTGCGTTAAAGGTCCTTTAACACCACCGATTTGCATAGGTTCAGATACGTCGGTACTCTTGGAGGTAGCGTGGGTTTTGATCGGTGCTCGGTTTTCATACTTGAACCGATCTGCTTTTCTATTTTGAAGTCTGTGATCAAGTTGAACCACCAAGTCAATGTAGTCTGCGCAGACCTGGGGTGGGTTTACTATCTGAGCTAGAACATCCTTAAGCTCTCCGCGCAGGCCTCGATGAAACAATGTGATCCTTTTGCTTTCTGGCCATCCAGTTTCCACAATCAGTCTGTTAAAGGTGGCTATGTAGGACAGAAGATCCTGATTACCTTGTCGTAAGGATAGCAGTTCGTTATCAAGGGCCTGTCCTTGAGAGTGTCGAGCGAACAATCTTTCCATGCTGGCCTGGAAGCCCTGAAAATTCTGGAGAATGGGATCATCCTGATTTACCAGTGGAATAGACCAATCGGCAGCACTGCCACTGAGGTAAGATAGTATAAAGGCTACCTTGGTCTGGTCGTTAGGGAAGGCTCTGGGTCTGCATAGAAAGTGTAAACGACATTGGTTCATAAAGACGGCATATTTCTTGGGATCCCCCGCAAAACGTTCAGGTGGGGCCAAAGGCATGTGTCCAGGTAGATTAATTTGTACTGGGTTACTCAAACCCATTGATGTGGAAATGTCTCTGGAATTAGGTAAAGGAGTGTGCCCTGCCTGGGCCTGTAATAACCTTTTGGCTAGGTCATCAGTCCTTTCCTTAGATAAGATCAGTTCTCTTTTGAGAGCCTTAGTCTCCTGGCGGGCTGAGTGCACCTCTGCCCGTAATTCCCCCAAAAGCTGGGCCAGCTGGTCAGTCTCGGAAGTCTCCATAGCGCCCGGGTGGGAAATTGTGGGTAGGCTTCGCCTTCTGTAACGCTCACCTGATTCCCACGGAGGCGCAGGTCTGGCTTCGAGTGCTGATGCTTCTTCAATGGTGAAGCGCAGGACTCTGAAGATGGACAGGAAGAGCCCTCTACTCTGGCTTCTCCGGCTCGCAGGAATATTCCCCTGTGCGTGAAAAGGGAGAATTACCTACTGACTGAGTTATGCTCAAGCCTACCACTCTCTTCCAACCCTCCACGAGACCCTTCCACGATTCCCCGTGAAGTCTCACCTTAGGGTCTGAAAGGACGAGCTCTCCATCCTGCTTCTGACGCAGGGGCGCGTTGAACCCAGTTAATTCACTGGATTGAGGTTGGATGGGAGTTCAGGTAAGCTTGATTATACTGGTAAGGCGCTGTAAAAGTTCTGTTGTAAGTTCAAAAGTTCAAGCTTTAAATAATAATGTTCATTGTCTTTTTTCAGGTGATGAATGAAGATTCCTTTGGAGACTTCTTGCAACAAAGCGCTGATGTTGATGTCTTTTCCCCATAGGGGCCGGGGTTCGGAATGCCGGAGATATGGCGCCGACCCGAAGTGAAACGTGCAGTTCCAGTAAAGATCTGGTAAGTCCTAGATGAGCGCTCAGGTAATGTTTTTGCATTCGCTCATCTAATGTCTTTGTCTTTTTTCCCCATAGGGGCCAGGGTCCTGCTTGGAAGCAGCAAGACCCGAAATGAAATGGGAATGACCCAACAGGTAAGTCTTAGAAGGAAACTATGTCTAGCTTTATGAGCCTGGCGCCTAAGGCGCCAGGACAGAGGTCCAACATGAGCCTGGCGCCTAAGACGCCAGGACTGAGTCCAAAAGGGCCCCAGCTTGGGCCCGCTGGCACTCCCCTGGGGGAAATGATGCCTGCCTCTGGGGTTGCTGGGTCAGACCTGGCTCCTTGGAGGTAGGCATCATGACAGCTGGTTCTTCCGAAAGGGCTGCTCCCCTTTTTTGGATTAATCAATGTCATGGGATTTGCTTCCTTGCAAATTTTTGCTATTTTTGGAAGAAGAATGCATGGTATCTTCTTCCTGGGGAGGTTCGGCGTTGAGGGTGTATAAATCGTTCTGGACTTCATCCCACGCAATGGCCGGCCTTTCTGACATGCTCCTCCTAAATCTGATGTCATATGCTAGCCATGTCTTCCCCCTTTGGGTTACTTTTACTTCCCTTATTTTATCAACGTATGCCCAGATCTTCCTACCATCCATGGGGAATTTTTCTTCATATATTGTTGCTAAGATGGCAAAGGCTTGTAACCAGTTGTCCCAGTTTTTTTCGACCTGGGCGTTTCTGGCAAACACTTTTTGTTCTATCTTTTTTGGGTCTCTGAAAGCATCTTTCCCTTTGCGTTGGGCTTCTATTAAGGAAAAGATTTCAATAAATTCCTTGGCCCATATGTATTCTTTGATTGTGGTATCAATGTTCCATGCCAGTCATCTTTTGTATCTATTTAATATCTCTGTTTGGAAAGATTTCATTTTTTGGTCTAACTGTGCATTACAGATTGTTACAATGTCAGTTGTATTGCTGCCGGGTGTCCCTGTCACGCCTGTATTATCTGTGCTGGGGGTTGCCCATGCTTTTAGAGCACCTGCTGCATCTGTTGATGGAGTTGTGGAGGCTGTTGTATTTATAGCTGTGGGTGCTACTGGCAACTGCTGTACTTGTGGCGGGATTGCTGTTGGTAGGGTTACGGGTGGGTTGACAACCGTTATTGTAGGTTCTACTGTGACGGTAGGGTTTGAAGCCCCAGGTTCCCTTGTGGGCGGTGTCTGTTTCCCCCTTACTTCTACCATTAGTTGCTGTAATTCCGCTACATTCTCGCATAGCTTTGACAATTTTTTGTTACCTTTTTGGCGCCTTCAGATACTTTCCTCCTTTTTAATGGTGCAGAAACCTCATCTTGGCTGGGTGGGCTGGTAATTCCTTCCCTGGGTAGGCCGTACATGTTTTCTCTAACCCATGCCCATCCATAGTGCTCTGCATCCTCAATGGCTACTAACAATTGTGGTGAATTGGGCTTTTGTGCTGGTGTTGAGGGTGCCCGTGCTTTCCGTTTAGGCCCCATGATTTTTTATGCCTGTTATAGGAAAAGGAAAAATGTTTTATCAAGCAGTTAAAACTGTTGCTATCGGCGAGCTCTTTGAGCCTGTTCTATTTGTTGCCCGTGCTGGGTAACTGCTGGCTGGTACCTTCTTGAAAGGGTTCAAAGAAAATTGTCTCCTAGTGTCCGCTTTGTGCAGTATTCATTTTAATAAATGGGCAGCGCCCAGACAGGTTTCAATGGTATTTAAATAATTGGTTTCGCTGTGAGGGCGCCCGTGCAAAATTACAGAAAATATTTTAAATCTGTAGTATTTGGGCCCGCCGAGCTTGGAATTGCGTTCACAAGCTCTGTGTGGATGTCAAGAACGAACGAGCTCCCGGCTTGCCGTGCTACCAGGCTGGCTGTGGCTCTGCCCACGTTAAAAACTGGTTTGTGTTATCTTGCACGCCTGCCTTATCAAGCGGGGGCTCCGGTCCACTGTAACAAATTATATCTCTTCCCGGACACAAGTGTCTATTTTTCCTCCCTCGTAGCCCCAGCGCGGTGGCTCACCTGTAAGTTGTTGAATCGGCCTCTGTCCACGCTGGGCTGCTCGGGTACCTCTCTCTCCTTCGTTCGTACTGGCTTAGGATGATTATGCAGCACGCGTCTTTGTTTGTTTCGTTTTGGACACGCTCGCCGCTCGCTTTTCCTCTATGCCGAAATGTTGAAATTGACGCCGGCTGCGCTGGCTGTTTGGTTGCCTCTTCCTCCTTCGTTAAGGCTGCAATGCAATTGCTTTGAACAGTACAATGTTCAGGAAAGAAAAAAGACGCTGCGATGTACAGCAAAGCAAGAAGATTTGGAAGACACTGAGTAAACAGTGAACCTCCTGTTTGCTTGGGTCCCCGATCAGGGTCCACAAACAGATTGTGTTCACTCTGAGCATGCTGCTCATCTTTATAGGACCCAGGGAGGCCCTGGGTCTTTGTTGTGTATGTGGTGGGGCTGCTGTTGTCGCAACCCCCGGCCAGATAGCCGACTGTCTGGCCCCCTGATGGGGGCAGATCTTTTGAACCTGGGCCCTGCCTGATGGTTGTTTTCCTTATGGTGCATAACACCTTGCTGTTTGGAGGAAGGGTGAGATGACTGTTTGCACCTTACCCTTCCGTGGCTTTGTGCTGTCGAGACTGCGTGTCTCTGTAGCTGGGGGGAGGGGAGGAGCAGGCACAAAGAAAGTTGGGGCTGCCCCTCTCTCAGCTGCCGATAGTAACAGCAGTTACCCTGCCTCGCTTGTGGGATGCCCATGCAGCATTGCCCAATAGTGGCACTAGCTCTTTATGTATGGATGTCAGAAGTACTTGGTCAGCTACCAAAGAAGGGAGATGGAGGGCATCTTTTGCCAGCATGTATTGGAGCAGTGATGGGTAAAGATGCCCTCTTGTGAGGACAATCCCTCATTGCTGATCCCACACATGAAGGGCGTGGTCAAAGTAGAAAGCTAATTTCCATGTAGGACTAGCCAGGCTATGATGTCGACATTTTTGCTTGTGCATTGTGATCCATAGAAGCAGCCCTCCTTAGAATAGCCGACTTCACTGATGTGTTGAATAGGTTGCATGTCAAATTGCCTGCCTGCCCCCTCAATGTCTTCCCCTGCTATGATCTAAAATACTCCCAGGTGCATGATAAGATGGGCACTGTCCAAATCTGGAAAGTTCTCCATTACCGCCTGGCACTTGGTGAGAGATACCTGCTCGCACCTTGCCATCTGTACAAGAGCAGGTGCCACCTTTTCTTTTTCCCCCTAAGAAATCTGCGGGTGGCAGCTCTGTCTGCTCAAAGTTCTGCTAATCTGACTCCACCTGCACCACCACTTGTTCCTCTCCTCATCCTGCTCCGGTGCAGCCCCACATCTCTGCTGTAACAAATTCCTACTTACCACCATCTTCTCTCCAACTCTGAAGCTGTTTAAGGCATTCTCCAACAAACACTTTGCTCGGCAGGCAACTACAAAGTCCTCCTCCTTCATCAAGTGAAGAATTGTACACCAGTTCTCCCCAGTCATATTCACTTCCTCTGGCATAAGAACACTGCACAAGCACTGTCTCCTACACAAACCCTCACCACCTCCCCCAAAGGCAGTGAAAAACCCACCATCAGCCCTACCTCTCTTCTTCCTGAGCCATCCTCCAATGACTGTCCCAGTTTAGGCAATAGTAACCCTGGGACTGGGTGCCTGGCACCTGCTGGGCCGATGACCAGAAGAAATACACCATTCTCGTCCATGACCACCTGCAACACCACGAGTTGTCAACTCCCTCTTCCAAATCCCTGCCCCATTTCATCATTGCTGTTTCCTTGATTCTTCTAAAGGACTAACACTCTAGACAACTTTTATTTTTGGAAAAACGTCCATAAAGCTTTACGTCATCAAAAGCATCAATTTATAAAATTAGTTTAACAACATAAAATATAAACCTAACCAACCAAGCTGTTTCTAAGTGGTTAGCTACCACAGCTATAACGTTCTTATTTTGTGTTGACATACAAAGGGCAGAAGCAAACCTTAGACTTCTTACACCCATGGTTAGCAGGGCAGGTCTCAATCAAACTTGTGTCACTGCTGCATATAGTGGGTGAAGGGAAAACAATTGGGCATAACCCTCCATAGCAGCTTAGCAAAAGGGACATGCAACATAAGGACTGCCAGGGGAGAATGTCTAAGTGGAGCTTAACAAATAAGATCATCACAGAAAAAGGTTCTACCTCATCCAAACAATCCTCAAAGCATAGTACACTTTTCTGTTGGAGTGGTACACTTTATTGGAAGCAGGATGTGGAGCAACACTGGTTCAATCCCTGGGTGCACGCTTAGAAACCTCTGGGTATTAAGCACGTTATAAGTAACCAATTACAATTACAATTTATATACAGGGAGGAGCAATCCTCTTTTATTCACAAAAGAATGTACAATAGATAAGATTTGACAGGAAGCAGTGAGCTTCTGACAATGGAGTGAGTTCGAGTGACATTCTGAACAGGTTGTGGAGAAGTAAATGGAGCAGTCACCGGGAATAACACATGGGTGGATTTACAGAGATTAAGGACATCCAACATTAGACATGTGTAAGTGCAGGTAGGTGGTACTTCCAGCTGTGTTAGGAATAATGATGTGTTATATATATAGCTCCTAAATCCAAAGCTCTTTACAGAGCACATATTTACATACAATATCACCCAACCGAAATTGGTACTCATTTATTGACCTCGGAAGGATGAAAGGCTGAGCTGGCCTTGCCAGGATTCAAACCTGCAACCTGCAGATCACGCTCAGATCGCAGCAGCAAGCGCTCAACCCGCTGAGCTATCTTACCAGCATATAGGGATGTGGACATGATGGATGAAGTTCTAGAGTGGTGGCAAAGAAAGTGAGGGACAGAGTCAGGTTAGAGGCGAGGGACACATGTAAGATAGAAGGCAGATGAGAGGCAGGTTAAGAGGGTAACTCAGAGGTAAGGAGGTAGGTTTTTAGTTTAGTTTTGAATAAGTCGGTGTGGACTGTTTCTTGGATGTCCAAGGGAAGAGAATTCCATGCAAGTGGAGCAAGAAGAGAGAAACAGTGGAAGAGAGAGGAAGCACAGGGAGGGTAGGTGCCACAATGGTAGTCAAAGAGGCACTTATGACTAACTAGTTATTCATTGTGGACAATAGCAGCAAAGAGACAGACATGGGCAAATACATTATTCACACAAGATTGTCAGGCATGCAAATGAAGGTGACTAAAACTGGAAGCAGCATTTTAAAAAGTAAAACATTGTTTTCACAGCTTTTTTGGGGGATTAAAGTCAAGGTGGGAAACATATCGAACAAGTTACGCGAGGCCTATTAGGATAAACACCAACCCTAATGGGATTAAGAATACACAGAGGAAAATTAACAGGAGAAAGGACAGCAAAAACGTTTGGAGTGGGAAAAAACTAGGGTTAAAAGGAAAGATGACAAAGGGGTCCAAATAAGAAAATATGCACAGAGACAAAGGGGGACGACTGAAGACTAAAAAGCACTCAAGTCAAATGCACTGTTGAGAAATGAAACCAAATTCCACCAACACGTACCAAACCTCTCTAGAACACAAGTTGTGGACTGGCCCCCAGCAGCCTAACCAAACCGAAAAAGAGAACGTGACAATTATTTGGCTCTTCTTTAGGGATCCCAACCCCCTCCGACCACAGCCACTCTCTCCAGGTGATTTCGTGACTGATTGGTCTCCCAATCCTTTCTACTCAAATGTGTGGGATGAGTTGGGGCTCATGATTGGCTGCCGGCAAATTCCACTGGATCCTGCAGGAACTCTAAATAATGTGGTGCATATTAGGTTCAAGGAGGGAAAAGAGTGGGAAGTGGCTCACCCACCCTTATTTGGCACCATTGACCTTATTAGCACCCAAATATTCAGTCAGAGAAATTATAATATGAACCCAGATGACTGTTGGTTCTAAAACTGTGCCCATAAAGAAAGGGGCTTATTTGCCAACATGCATCCCAATAGTAAAAGTGCCTTAACGCTTTGTTTATTTTGTTACATATGGTGGCAACTGATCAACTTCTTTTGCTCATAAAGGATTTTTAGCAACTCTGTTGTTTTCATTGCAAAGTTTGACTCTCATGTATTGATTAAATAAACACTTTGCCGTTCACCATAATGTAAATTGTGGAGGATCTGGAAAAATAACAGTTCTGAGACAAACTGTCTGACAAATGTCCATTAAAAAACACTTCTTGTTCATTGGAAAGTGATTTATTGTGGGAGAAAAAAGATAAGCAACATTTAAAATCCATACAAAATGTAATTTATTCAAATAAACATAAAATAACAACACACTTTATTTTCAAGAAAAAAGAATGCCGCCGCATTTTGACATTAAAACATCACACCAATAATTAAATCCACCCAGGAACATTTGTCTACTTATGCTTCCCAAAATAAAACATGACTTTCCCTGCGCAAAAAAAACAGTACTCACCTAAAATAAAGGCAACCTGCTAAAGACGTTAACGTCCTTCTGGCAAACCTGCCTGATCTTATTGTGCCCTTATTTTAGATCGCCACTCCCAAATCACCCTCTGTTCCACTGCTCTTTTATATCAATACGGAACAGTTCCAACTCCATGTACCAGCACCTCTAATTAGGCCTCTTATAATGGAGCGGCAACCCTCCTGTGCCTACCCTAGATTGACTGCAAATCACGGAATACTCCAACATTTAATTACTCCAGTTACAATCCCTAAAAATGCACACAATATATGAAAAACACAATCACACTTTACACTTGCATTTAAAAAGGTTCTATTCTTCTCAAGTGTATCAGTGGATCTACAATTATTTGTGTAAACTTTATTTATATATTTTACCATATGTTCCTAAATTATTTGAAGCTTCAGTAGGCTTTCGACACATCGCTCTGTCTCTTGAGTTTCATTTATTTTTCAAAATATTGATTTCCGAGCTGTTCATTTCAATCTGTTTTCAGATTGAAATTAGAAAAATCAATCCGTTGAGGCAATAACAATGGCGATGGTTTAGGAGCCGCATTTTTATGTTGCACATTGTAGACTTAAATAAACACAGCGTATCTCTCTCCTATGTAAAGAATTCAATGTATACCAATTTTCAATTGTACATTTTAAATTTGGTAAAATTTGCTAGTCTGTGATTGGAGCTGAGGCAGTGTGAACTTGAGTCATCCTGCGGCTCTTTCCCACACAACTTCCAAAAGCTGGGTGAGCCAAGCCAGAGCTGGCATGCATGGGCAAAATTCACTCTTTGTTCACGTAGGATCGGGGAATCCTAAGAGCCGGGTTGGACCTCAACCAGATCATTGGAGGCTTTATAGCATGGAGTGTTTAATAGCAGGGAGGATAATTGAAGTCACAGTGAATTTATCTTCGGTGTAAGGATATGGGCAGAGCTAAGGAAGCATGGGAGCTCCAGGAAAAGGACGTTCCCTCTCAGAATTTGGGAAACTATGAGGAGAGAAGGGCTGTGAGATTTGTGCCGTTGACACTGGATGAAATACACAGATGAGCGTTAGCTACTGGATATCGGGGGAAATCCAGGGTTCCGAGCATGGAAAGACAGGAAGTAGAGGAGTGATAAATTAAGTGGTGCTCAAAGGGAGAAGCAGTGCCAACATCAAGTCCTCGCTCAGTGGAGCCATCGAAAGGTAGCGTGAGAGCTTGCAGAAGGGATCTGACTTGATCAAGTTTGGGATCATTGTTTGAGTCTTAAATTCATATTTTGTGATAGTTTTAGGAATTGGGAAGGAGAATGGATAAAGGACATAGAAAGTGCAGCAAATGATGGCGTGGCTGCAAGGAGAGGGATCCATGAAGGGACAGAAGATTTGCGGAATACGAGAGGAAGATGAGGTTGAGTACATTGCCAGAGAGTGGCCAGGGAAAGTGGAGTACAGTTATGAGCATATCTCTTTTTCAGAAGGTTGGGGTCCCCAATGATTACTTCTGGGGCTGCACCAGGAAGAGATCTGAGAAGGAGATCAGGATCATGAAAGAAGAGGTTGAGCGTGTCAAGTGCCTGACAGTTGGGGGTAAGACTGAAGGGAGCAGGTGCGAGAACCTGGGCAGCAGCGTCTTCTAGTGAAGAAGGGATGAAATCAGATGATGGGGCAGTTGGGCTGCCTGCTTCTCATTTATCCATCCACTCCACCCTTCACATTGCAGCAAGAGGGCTGAGAGAAAGTTATTCTGTTAGTGGCAATCGTGGTGAGACAGGCTGGAGTGAGTGAAAGTGGCCACTAAAGGACGTTTTGTAGGCGAGAGAGTGGACATTACGGAGTCCTCCCCGCGTGAGTTCAGTGAGGCAGCAACAATAGGGAGAGATAGGAAGTTCTTGGAGAAGTAGATTTGGTTGGAGTGAGTGTGGGAGGAGCAGAATAAAGCGATGGCCAGGAGAGGAGGACCAGATGGGGATGGGCTAGAACAGTGCTCTGCATCTGTGGCTCTCCAGATGTTTTGGACTACAGTTCCCATGATCCGTTACCAGTGACTATTCTGTATAAGGCGGATGGGAGTTGTAGTCCAAACCATTTGGAGTGCCAATGATTGCAGACCCCTGGGCCAGAAGAAAAGTAGTATGGCAATGTGCGGGAATAATGTTGGAGTGATCATGAAGTATTCAGTTGATGTGTCTTGAAAGGGTAGTTAGCAAGAGGATGAGGATGTATACGAGTATTATGGGGGCAGTGAGTGAGAAAAGGCACTATTAGGACAATAGTAGCCCAGAGCAAAGTGGTTTGGTGGCTTTCAAACATAAAATATGGCTAGCCTGTTAGGGACTAAAGAAATACAATGATCAGGCCAGTATCAAACACACAATACAATGGTTTGGCCTGCAGTGACTAGGAATATGGTGGTTAAGGGTGAAATGACAAAATACAGTGGTTAAGTCCGAATTGACGCAAGTAACAAAATATGTCACTAGTACATCTGCTCGATTGGGGAAATATTCTGTCCCTTTGTGGTGCTGGGTGTCTAAGTGAGGGTGATAGCTTGTGATTTGGAACATAAACACAGCCTGGAATGCCCTCAGGTTTACCTGCTTATTCCTTACAATATCAGAGTCGCTATTTGCTTATCAGACTGATCGTGTCAATAACAGCAGTATGCATTTGTTGTTTTGTTTTGTCCTTGGTCCATGTTCCACTTTGTTCCCCACCCTCACAAACAGGCTTAATTTGTTCTCATATTTATTTTATTGAACACTAGAAAAAAATACCTATTCTCTGAACAGGTTCTGTAGACAGACATGACAACACTCTCATCAATTGATGAAAATCAATGATCCTGTAGGTCGCTGTTCCGATTCGTCAAGTGCTTGATGTGTTTTGCACTCTGAAGCAAGCTGCACTGAGAATGGGCGCATGTGGCTGGCTGACATACCCCGCAGCAGACGTTGGGGGGAGGCGAGAGTTGGTGTACTGCTGCATACTGGGACCTTTTGTGCTCTCTGCCCACCTGTTGCTTGAGCCTGGCGTGGTGCAGTTTGTTGCAGTTAATTGTGATGCAAATATCTCGGAAACCGTGCATTCTAGGGCCTTGAAATGTATTTTTTGAGGTCCCCTCTGGTTTTGTGCCCTGTGTCCAGACTGGTCCTTCTACAACCACATTGATGTTTTGCCCATTTCAGGCAACTGTCTCATGTGTGAAGGTGCTGGAATTTGGGGAAAGGGGTGGGGTGTCCAAATTGCATGCAGCCAGTAAGGTCCGGAGGCTCCTAGCAGGTAACTATACAAAATTTGGTGCAGATTGGTGAAACAGTGTGGCATTGTATAGAAAACAATGCTTCGCCATACCACAAACTCACAAATACATTTTGACCTTTGCTGAAATCCAGGAAAATGGGTGGGGTTTCCCAAATCTCATGTAGTCAGTAATGTATGGAGGGTCCAAGCGGGCAACTATACAACATTTGGTGCAGATTGGTGAAACGGTGTAGCATTGTATAAAGAACAATGCTTCGCCAAGCCACCACCCTCAAACAAATTTTGCCTTTTATTAATAAAGATGAACCTTTCTGGGCAATGCCTCCACCATCTGCAAATGCGCTATTGTAAGTCATTTCTCGTGCAAATTGGCATCCGTATTCTTCAAATAAATGCAAATATAAAATCGAATGATCTATTTATTTTGTATTTGTTCTTATTAGAGAATTGTGCGCATAGTACAACATATCTCATGACCTCACTGCAAACCAAAATGTGCCAATGATCTTAAAATCAGACAACATTGAAAAGACATTTCAGAACCGCTTCAGCCATCCCAGAGAAAAGGCAACATCCGTCCCAGTGCCTCCCACGCGGTCTGAGGACCCCTGGATTGGGTAGTTCAGGGCAGCGGCACTTTTACATTGGGGCCGAAGAGATGTTTTTTTCTATCCAAGCTGTCGACCTTGCTACGCCCGATTACATGTCAGACACTTATATTTAGATGATATTATCTTGTAATCTGGGTATTTTCCGAAAGAGGGCACTGCTGTCACGTTCATGAGGAAAACGTGCCTCATTTTGTGGTCACTTGGAGCCTGGCTTTGAACGTGGTGGAGAACAGGTGTTTCCTGTATTGTGTATCCGTGCCTGTGGCTGCCTCTGGGATGGTTGTGATGGGCGGAAGCAGTGGTTGGGGGTACGGGTTTCCATTCTGACCTCTGGGACTTTTAAACCCTTGCAATTAACCGCCCTGAAGGCAGATCCGCTCACATGTGTCTCATACAAGCTGAGAAGTATCAGTGACATGCTTTCTTTAGTCTGTCCAGAAATGCAGAGGTCTCCAGTAGATGCAGGGACGCCCTAACTTCCCGCAAAGCGGATAACAGAGCTGGGAAGGTCCTGCTACCTTTCATAGACTCGAAGTTAACCCACAAATAATCTTTCTCAGCATTTGATCTCTTTGCAATTTTATTAAATTCAGGGTGTTTTATCCCACAAATCAGGCTGCCTAGGGCATGGCACTGCTTAGAGAAGTGGGACATCGTAACGTTTTAAAATGGCTTTACACAGGTTATGAGTACAGATAGAGAACGTGAGACACATCACATTTAAATACAGCCATAAAGGGACCAGCTGGCCTTGAGGCCATGCCGTGCACCTGAGGTCTGCAACCTTTGGCTCTCCAGATGTTTTGGACTACAACTCCCATTAGTCCTAGCCAGTATATGTAAGGGGTCATGGAAGTTCTAGTCCAAAATATCTGGAGGGACCAAACTTTAAGCCTAGATGGTCCCTGTGGGCACCTGGCCATTGTGTCACCAGCTCTCACAGAACGTGTGAGTTCAAGAAACTTTCCTCGTGGGCGGATTCTAAGATCACCGGATAATGCACCCAGTTTGACTTCGGCTCTGGGCTCCACTGAGAGCCGCCCAGCTATTCCACCGTTTGTCAATAATCTTCTTCACCTAAGCTCCCTACATTTAAACATTAAAATCGTAGAACTTTCCGATTCCTGCAACGTGCACCCAAGAAGCATCCAAAACTGTGTCCAAAACTAGACAAACTCTCCTAGAGAAACAAATCATCATTAAATGACAACCAAGAAACAAGCTCCTGAAATTGTCTCTCTAAGCTGCAGTCACTAGGACAGCGCCTGGAGGTTCCGAGGCACATTTTATCAGCTAGATGTGTGCTCCTCTTTGAAAAGCCAGGTGTCTGTTAATTAGGTTACCATTAATATTATAATTAATTATCCTCGCACATAACCCACAAGTGCTGCAATCGGTGACTGCTTTTGTACACGTTTTCGGAGTTATTTGTGCTTGTAGCATAAACGTTGCCAAGACTGCCAGAGTCGTTTTTTTTGCAGAAAAATAGCAAATACAGTTTTTCCGTTTTTAATCTAAGGACGAAGCCAGAGAGGTGTTGAGTTTCGTGACTACCTTAGTACCTTGGGGCGAGGTTTGCCTCCTGTTTAAAGGGAGGGCCTCGTGTATAGGCAAATATGAAACAACACACGTTTCATTCATGTTTTTGGGGCACTTTCATACCCAACCAGTAAAAATGTTCCTTAGGGTGCATGACTCGGAGGCGAAGGCATGGGTGTATATGATTCTGGAGTATGGGACGGTCCAACTAGTGGACAACACATGTTGTCGCCGCTTGCTGGGTCCCCTCCTTCGGCCCCAACATATCGTGTGTATTCTGAAAGGAGTCAGTCATTACGACCCAGGCGGTAAATTACCGCCTGGGCCGTGACTTTACCACCATGGCGTAAACTACGTTTACGCCATGGTGGTTGGCGGACTTACCGCCCCATTCCGAGGTTGGCGGGGCGGTAAGTCCCCAATCCCCATTTACCCTTCCCCATTCCCATTTTTGCCCCATAGGGCATAATGGGAGTGGGGAAGGTGTTAATTACGCCACCGTAAATTACGGTGGAGTAATTAACTCCATGGTCCCTTAGCGCCATGGATTTTAACACCTGCTAAAAGCAGGTGTTAAATCCGCCATGGCGCTAAGGGACCTCGTACTCAGGCGGTAAGGGTCGGCGCTGTTTACGCCGCCGTAAAACCCTTACCGCCTGAGTCGTAATGAGGCCCAGTGACCCTTGGAGGCTGCATTCCTTCCTCATATTAGCAAACACCCGAGTGAACCTAAAAGCTACCCTATTGCAAGCACTATTGCTTGATGCTTGCAGAGTGAAAGGGCTTCGGCAATTCCCTGCATTAAACACGTTAGGTCTGAGCTACAAAAGGTCTTTGGCCCCTCTGAAAATGGGGACTTTACTGGTATATGTAAGGCTGTGGACCCTATTGTTATGACATTGCCTCCATTAACTTACTGATTGGCAGAAGGGTGAACTAAGACCATGCAGACAGAAGGCCCTGGAGATACTTTCTCTACCAATGTATTGCATCTGTCCTTGAATTGGATTCTGTCCTTGAAAGATCACATCCTAATAGCAAGACTGGGTCCTGTGATAAAATCGCCCAGGAAAAGGTCGTCAGGGGCAACATTCCCACAAATGTGCACTCCCACGACAATCATGCACTTTCACCAAATATTCTAGGACTGGAGTTAGAATAATAATTATTATCTGTCCTAGAATATGTGGTGGGAGGTTTTTTGGAGTTTCCTATGGGACATTTTCGCATAGAGCCCAAGAGTCCACTTATCTTGTTTATGACTGAGCAGGAAGTCTGGCAGATGTCTGGGAAGTCACTCTTGGATTGCCTTTGTCCAATTTGGCCCTTAGCTGTTGAATCTCCAATGCATGTCATTTATCGTCCCAAATGGGGGCACTCATAGAGCCACAAAGTATGCCATAGAGCCAATTATATGACATTTTAGGTTTTTGATGTGATATTATTCATTTATTTTTATATTGATTTATATTGCGCACCACTGACCCGGAGGCTTAAGGGCGTCGAATACACATACATAACAGAAGGAAGAAAGCGTCCGCCAGGCCAGAGGAGGCCAAACAAAGCCAATATCAATATATATAGACCAATGCATACATGGAAATTAACATTCTAACTAAACAGGAATGTCTTTAGTTTCTTTCTAAAGACAGGTGTAGAAATATCCTCTCTAAGACTCAAGGGAATTGTGTTCCATGCAGCCGGGGCTGCAGCAAAAGAAGCTCCCTTTTTGACCTGCGACAGCCTACAGGCAGGAGTTTATAGTTGTACGTACGGTGTTGTTTGATCTCAAGTTATGTATATGAGCTTTTAATGCCAATTCTTCCTTCAAATACACTGGGGCTGTGCTTCTCAAACACTTGTGAGTAATCAGTATAAGGCGAAAGGAGAGTCTATCTTTTATGGGCAACCAATGGAGATTTCTGCCCTCAGAGATATGGTCACTTTTATTGAGATCCATGGTAACTCTCACAGCATTGTTTTGCACCACCTGAAGCCGGTTGATCTCGGCTTTCGGAAGACCAACTAGTAGGCTACTACAATAATCTATTCTGTAGCCCATCATAGTCCTGGCAAGTGTTTCACGGTTCTCTCTTGATATGAATGGGCTTGCATGGGTCATTAGCTTAATGTTATATGAGGCTGAAGAAACCAGACTACTCACTTGTGCCTCCATATTCAGATTGTAGTCCAGATAAACCCCAAGGGTCTTGACTTTACTTTTTGTTTTGATCATACATCCATCAATTTGAATCCGGGCATATTCCATCTCCATCTTGCAAGCTTTTGCTTCTGAGCCCACCAGCATCAACTCAGTTTTGCTGGTGTTTAGTGCGAGACCATTGTTACACATACAGTTTTGGATCAGGCTGTTTATCCTCTTTATGTTAATCTCATCCTCCATAAAGTTGTCAGATATGGGGACAACACATTGTGTGTTGTCAGCATGATTTGTGAATTCAATTTTATTGCTTTCCAAAAAATCGAGAAAGGGAACAGTAAATATGTTATGAAAAATCGGAGACAAACAGGCTAGTTGTGGTGCTCCAAGCGTAAGCTCAATTGGTTGTGCATCCGCTATATCGCTGCTTACCCTGCATTGACGTGCACTGAGGAAAGATCTGACCCAGCCTGCTGCTGACACTGAAAACCCTGCCACCTCCTCCAACCTGCTGAAGAATAGAGCATGGTCCACCAGGTCGAAGGCGGCAGAGAGGTCGAGCATCATGAGCATAACCACCTGTCAATTGGCCATATGTCGAGGATCCTGGACTAAACGTCTAACAGCGCTGTCTCTGTTCCATGACTCTCCCTGAACCCAGACTGCCATCTGTTCAAAATGTTGTAAGATCTGAGATGTATCAAAAATTGTGAGTATGCCACTCGTTCCAGGATCTTGCGTACAAATGGAGAGTTGGAAATAGGGCAGTAATTCAACTGATCCAACGGACAGAGACCATTTTTTTTCAACAGGGTGGTTATGATATGGCATTTATAACGCGCTTATACACAAGTGTTTCTAGGTGCGAGATGTAGACCAGAGAATATATTTTTGTAGTCCTCAAGATTAATGGCCGTGACAAACCCAGAGTATAGGCAGCTATGGTCTGCATGGACTTGTAGATATTTGAATTTTCCATTAAACAGTAAAAAAGAAGATGCTAATCTGAGGGTGCGATTATGTCTACAAAGAAAGGTGTGAGGTAAAGACAAGGTTTGAAATCAGGCAATTGCTGCAGAAGCAGGCACAGTTCCTTCTAACCCCGAGGCACCTTGGAGTGGAACATGACATGGCAATCCAGATGGATCCCTGCTTTTGCCAGCTTTAGTTTTATATTAAATTTAAAATCCAGATTTTACATAATTGCAAGATGATCCTCGGCTCCTTATATAAATACTGAGGAAGGACGATAACAATGGAAGGACCACCATAAACTTAAAAATACATTTTATTTACCTTATCGATCTGAGAGTCAAAATACATTACAGGACCAAAAATGTCCTCCCAGTCCCTACCTGGTTTACAGGATGTAGGAATGCCTCAAGCTGAGGGGGAGAAGGAGTGTTTTTTGATTAATGAAGTTGGTTCCAGGTTAGGATGGCAGAGACTCATTCTGGAGATTCTTGGCCTCACTTAATGATGAAGTAAGGCTATGCGTCTTTCAAAAATTGCATGAACAATATTGGGCAACAAGTAAGTGTAAATAGCAATGGTGATAGAGCAAATCCCCATGCGTGCCATCATTTGCTACTGCAGTCATGATGCTCTGCAAGCTAGTGCCCCTTTCCTTTATACTGAAAACCCATATAGATCTAGACATTGCCAGTCAGATAGCACAGTGAGCTAAGCGCCCACCCCTGATATCTGTGGCCAGTCTGCTGTGGCAGATTTGAATCCTGGCAGGGTCAACTCAGCCTTTCATGCTTCCGAGGTCGATAAAATGAGTACCACTCTGTGGGATAATAATGTCTTCTGTTATTTGAGCGCTCTGAGACCTATCGGTGTGTAGCACTATATTAGAAATACATTATTATTGGCAGCCATATCACATTTCATGTAATGCTAGGTGGCGGTGTACACCTTCTTGCCTTCCGTCCACTACATGCCTTAGAGATTGTGAAGAGTTTGGGACGGCTAGAGATTAGAGCGTATCAAGCTGCCAAGCCTACGTGGTGACTGAGTAGAGAAGACGATTGTTTCCCTGAGATGCTTATTTAAGTTGCTGTCACTAAGTTTGTAAATAAGGGTAAGCAGCTCAGTTGGGAGGGATATTCATATGAGAAGACATTTTCCTAAGTGTGGCCAAGACCTGGTCTAAATTTTGTGAATAGCTAGAATTTTGGGAAAAGAATATTTATTGGTGGAGTGCTGAGGGCTCCTCGAACATGATCCACTTGTTATGTTATTTGATATTTATATAATGCTTACTGCCATTGTTATGGCTTCAAAGCACTATGGGGTGGACGGCCCTTCAGCAGACTGTAGTCTGTGCAAACAAGGAAAGAAAAGACCATTCATTTACATGCAAATAGTTTTTCGGATAAGGTGACCATTCAATTACTGGCAGAGATGGCTAGTTTCAAACATAATCAAAATCATGCAGAGCATTGTGCTCAGGCGCACAGATGACTGGTATGTCAGTGGCTATGTGACAGAAGGACTGCATTTTTCGTGGGGCTCATCTGTATTCTATGGATTGCACTGCACAAGAGGAAAGGGTATTATGAATATACGCACCCGGGAAAGACAGATTGCCCAATCACGATTTGCTTTTCCTGGGCGCGATTGTGCATTTACCGCCCGTGCCGGTGTAAAAAAAAAAAGTCATAAAATGATGCTGCCATTAAAATAGCAAAGGGACCAATCGCGGCGGCCATTTTTTTCTCATTTGTTTTTCCTCCGACAGAAGATGGGCTCACACTGAGCCCATCTCCCGTCTGACGGAAAGAAACAAAAACAATCTGCACCCCGGTAAATCCCAGGGTGCAAATAGCTTTCACGCCTCGGCTGGGGGATGGACATTGGTTTTAACAGCATTTAACAGCTTCGCTCAGGCCTGTGAAAGCTATAGTCTACCAACCAGTAGGGCAAGTGCCGACAGTTGGGGGCTCTGCTGTATTTTACATGCAGAACACATGCACACTGAATAACATTTAGTCAGGGCAAAACAACCTGCAACCCTGCACTCCCACTCCTGGCATCTTGCAAAACAGGACCCATTTCAATAGCTCACACTGCCCCCCTCTCTCTCTCTCTCTCTCTCTATATATATATATATATATATATCTCTCCCACTTGTGAAAAGACTTGTGTATGAGGGCGAAACAAATAAAATATCAATATCAATATCCCATGTGCAGCAAAACAAGCATCTTTGTGTTGGCAGATGGGGGAAGGGCTAGGCATTCTTTAAACACAAGTCAATTACCAAAATAAACAGCTAATGGTTATGGGAGACAACTTTTGGTTCAAAGAAGGGACTACTTGAAATGTGGGTCTGCTGTCACCTATTTTGCTTTGCTTTGCATGCTGGTTGGCGGGCTTAGAGATGCCTCAAAGCTCATTCTACATGCCCATGTGCTCTGTTCAGTGGCCTTCTGGGAATTTTGCCTGTTAGGGCAGGGCAAAAAAAGCATTTGTCAGGTGTATATCAAGCATTGGTTGGGCCAGGGCTTGTATCCCTAGTCATCTTGCCCCAAGGTCTTCCTTGCTGTCTCCCTCAAGCCATAAACTCTTTTCATTCAGTCTGCAGTGAAAATCCCCATCCACCGCTTCCCCCAGGCACAGTATTCCTCAAAGACTTGCTGTATCTTGTCATAAAAAAGGGGACAAGGAGGTGTGACGACCACAGGATGGTGGAGAGCAGTCTGTTGGAAGTGACAGACAGGGATTATGAAGCCGGGGCAGATGATGGGCTTTCTAATAAGTCAGCCATCTCGAGTTTGCAGTCCCTCTGGCCCCTTTATAGCTAAGGGACTCAGGGTGGGTGGGTGGGTTTGTTCAACATACATAGGTTCTGCACACATGTCTTTGAATATGTTGTGGGCGAGTTGTAGGTGCATGTGTAGTTTACTCAAGTAAAGTAATGTGGTGAAATGATTGCCTCCTATGATTGGGTGGAGGACAGCTTTGTACATGCCTTTGAGCTTGAGCAGTGCATTCTGGAGAGGTCCTGGGGGGTATTTTATCCATTTAGCACTAAGGGGATATTGACTCGGGTGACATTTAGTCAGTTGTGTAGATGGGGACTTTCCTTTAGTCAAAGGAGATATAGTTCATACCAGCAGTGTACGCTTTCAATTGTAATTTAATTCCTATCCTTTAAATTAATCTGAGAGAAATTAATCAGTCTGCCAAAGAATGTGCATGGCTTCCAAAGAAAATACCAACATAAACTAGCGATAAACTCATTGAGTAGAAGCACATCGCCTTAACCCCTTGCATCTTTTACTGAAATACATGAGTGTAATGTATGATAGTTTAGAATAAAAATGTTAACTAATGACACAATTAGTGGTGTTTTAGCATCACAGAATCTCCAGATCCCTTAGGTTTCCACATATCCCCATGTATATCTAGCTGCAAATCCTGTATGCAAATCCCACCCTCGCTTGCAGTTCATAACCTGCAGGCCCCTCATGCAGAATGAGAGGGCCGAGCTGCGACTCTGAGCCAACCAGTCATGATTTCTTTGTGTGTATTGGGGTTTCTGCTGCTTGTGCCGACATGTAAGTTCTCCTTCAGTCTCCATGTAGCAAATGTATTAATGTGTGTGGATTTATACTAACATATTCTGGATTTCCCTTTGTCCAGGTGTCCATTCCCAGTTTTCACTGGTGCAAACTGGTAAAGGGATTGTGCAGCCCTCACAGTCTTTGGAGCTCGATTGTGCAGTCTCAGGAGGCTCCATCACTGACAGCAGCAAAGTATGGTCCATTCAGTGGGTCCGGCAGCCTGCGGGGCAAGGGATCCAGTGGGTCGGGGGAATATGGCATGATGGCACTCCAAGGTATGCTCAGTCTTTCCAGAGCCGATGCACCGTCAGTAGAGACACAGGCAAAAATTCTGTTCATCTACAACTGAGGCAGATGACAGCTGACGACGGAGCCACATATTACTGTGCGAGAGAGACACAGTGAGACAGAGCAGTCCACCATCTGCACAAAAAGGGAAGCCTCCCTCGCAGCTGTGAGGGCTGTGCACTGCATACATGCCCACATATTGGCATAATTATATTATCTGTTTCTAAGAACACCAGAGCACACTTGGAGCCATGGAATATTTTTAAACCAGGCATTTCAGAAGGAAAACGCCATTGTTTGTGAACCTACTAAACTTTAAACAGATTTCTGTAATGTCAATTACAGTATTTATGGCACAAATATGCTAACAAAACAATTCAAGATTGATTTACAGAGTGGAGGATCAGTGTACTTAATAATGTGTGAGAGGATGTGGATATAAAACCAGGTGATGTACGGGAGGTAGAAACATGAACCAGGGACTAGGATAGTAGAGCAGGATATAGCGACAGGATAGTGGAGGAAGCGCTAATTGATAGGATGATGGGGTGAGGGATAAGTGCCATGGGGTTGTCGTAGAGAGGTAGGGGGAGTGGAGACCAGAACAATGTGGTGGCGTAGAATGGTTCTTCAGAAATGAGGAGAGGCAGGAGGTTGGATTTAAATAGAGATAGAGTGGGAGTAGTGCAGAGAGATAGAGGAACAACATTCCAGTAAATAAAGTAAAGTAACTATATATATGACTTGTTTCACAGCACAAAGCATCACCAGGAATGTTTCACAGCTGAGGACTTCTTTGGCCATAGTGTCTTTCAGAATTGACACAGCTTCATGCATAAATTCCCTGGGAGTAGGAATCATGAAGTAAATTTTGAAGAACTTAGAAAGCAGCCAGTCAGTGAGATCTCATAAGCAATTAGCAATTATCGCAAGATGAATTCAAGGATGATGGCATTGCCTTCACGGTTCGTATCTTTGCCAGAATCCTCATTCATTGAGGTCCTCTGAGCTGCAGACAGACTTGTTCCAATGAAAAACTTTGTCCACTCACCTTTTTCTGCTTGTGGATTCACCCACCATTACAGATATGATCAGAAAGTTACACTTCTTGTTCTTTTATCAGCAAGAAGAATCCAGGGTTCAGATGGGGCAATTTGACAAAATGAGCTAACAATTAAGTCTTTTTGTGATGTTCTGATGACTTCCATGGTGCCTCTTGGCCCACATGCCATAGTGGTTAGGGATGTTATGTCGCCAGCTATGGATGATGCAGTGCCATATTGGCTAGAAAGATTGCAAAAGGCTAGAGCATTGTTGATCCTCAGAGTAGATGCCAGATGTCCCTGTGATAATTTCTTTAGGGAGTACAGTCAGCAAAGTAGTATGGACACATGCACAACACTGTGTAAAGTCAGACAGATTTGTCAGGCAAATTAATTGCCACAATAGTACTGAACAGATTAGGAAGGGAAGGTGGGGGTTTGACTTGTCCATTTATTGTTCCTTCTCTTCTTCCCCCAACTGTCACAGGAGCGGGAGGTCTCAAGGATATGGGAGAACATTTCTAAATAAGAGAGATATAAGGTCCCTATCCTGGCTCCACCCAAATGTAGGAAGGTCAATGCAATGCAAAATGCTATTTCATTTGACTGGGCTTATTGAGAAAATCCAGGCTAGGCGAGGATTGTTGGATATATTCCCTGCCACTTTCCTTTTCCACGGGCTAGGCTAGACACCAGTAGACTTTGTACTACACCAGACACAATAATGGCCATCACACATTGTCACATTTCTGCAATTAGGCTTTTTCTTATTCATTCATCAGAGAAAAATGCACATGTAGACAATCAAACAACCCCAAAACTGATACAGTGGTGAGCATAGGAACATTGGAAATAAATGTCGGCAATGAATACATAAAAAGGAAAAGTAAAAACGCAAAACACTTTGTACTTTGCTTCAGCACAGCACTTCGCCCTCAGCTAGTACTTTTCTACAAATACAAATGCATAATAGATACTGCTTCAATCCTCATTTAGTCCTTTCCCTTTAACTTGCCTGAAACACTTGTGTATAGACATGTTGTAAATGCCATATTATAAATGGCATATCATAACTGAGGTCAGGATAGTATGAGATTAGATATAATGGACTCTGCTGCTTAGCAGAACAACCCCAATAACCAATGTTTTATTAAGGCAACGACCCTCATCTCTGTGTACCTTAGGAATAAAGGGAGTTATGCCTTGTGGGTCAATTTGAACCTGTCCAGATTACTCCAGGAAGATATTCCAGTTAATATTGTCCCTGTTAAAACTCACTCTACTTCACTTGAGACTTTGGTGAACCTAGCCCTTCAGACCTGTCTGCAGTCTCAGCTCTACTCGGCAGCTGTCCCCACCTTCCTTCCAGCTGACAGGATCCCAGGACACTATGCTGGTCAGAACTTTGTTGTGCTGCCAGCTGCCCAGATACAGTCAGCTCTACTGTCAAGTTTCAAATTCTGTCTGCAGTCTTTCGATCAGGCTCAAAGCAACACACTGAACTTGCCAGCTCAGTTTTCTCACTCCATGCAAATATAGTAGTCAAAGTTTGTTAAAGCTCAGTCCAGTTTAAGATCCAGGACAAAACGCCCTACAGAGAAAACCAGGTCCACAAGTGATGCAGCAAAACCCCTTGGCAAAAAAGCCCCTCCTTGCAGCTGACAGCCCATTATAAAACCTTCACCAGAGCCATCACCATCTCTTATATTTCTTTATTTATTTTTACATTTACAAAGCGCTCAAAAACCCCTAGGGCATCAAGGCGCTGTTCCATGGTCTGGCTGCTATGGAGGGAAAGCTTCTGCTGCCACCTTTAACTCGATGGAACATCGGTTTGATGAACTGATGTTCATATGCTTGTCTGACAGGCCTGGAGGACAGGGCTTTCTTGAACTTTTGGGCCAGGAAAGGTGGCGCAGAGTTGGAAAGGTATCTATGTGTGATGCATAAACCTCTGCCACTCTACATTCTCGACTGGTGCACAGAAACGCTAACCCAACACAACAACACCCTATCTGGGAATAACCCACAAACGCCATCAGCGTCTGCAGCGGCACACAGAGGTACACTTCTTTCTTCCCATAACACAACACTCCTCCCAGATGGACACAAGCAGCATTCACAGCAGCACACTGTGACAAACTCCTCCTTACCCAAACATAACAACACACCTTCACACCCATACCCCACGGATGTCGGCTGCTTTCAATGCCATCCCTCCCTCTACTCAGACTTTTGTTCCTGTGAAATCATGAATAACAAGATCAACCAATCAGACTAGACCAAGAAAAAGAACACTGCAGTCATTCTACAGCTAAGCCTATGGTAATTATACCTTACACCACGTCTGTGGACACAGGCCACAGGCACGGACACCCATCCATGCACCCTAGAATGCAGCTATGGCTATGCTATTCCGGTCTAGCATCACACACAGCCGTCCACACTGAAACCCCTGACATACCTCAATACCTCTGCCATTAGTATACAGCGACAACCAACAAAATAATATTCGGTTTAGGGGGGCACACATTGAATCTCCAACACTAGAGCTCTATCCTAAATCATCCTCTAACAGCACCCACCCACATACCTGACCTCCGGGCTGCTTACTGGAGCCAAGCCAGCCCACTTAAGTTCTAACCCAGCAAAAATGCACAAAAGCATCTTTAATTTAAACTCTTAGAAACTCCTCCACGTAGACTGCGGTCACTGAGAGCGTTCCAACCACAAAGCGCACTGAAGCCATACAAATGGGAAAAGGGCGCTATATAAATGACAAATACAATACAATACAATGAAGTCTTGAAAATTATTATTTCTCTGATAGGCAGCCAGTGGCCATCTCTCCTGGCATGTGAGATGTGCTCTTGTTTAGGAATATAATTGTAATTGGTTATTTATAACACACTTAATACCCAGCGGTTTCTAGTTGCGAACCCGGGAGCGATGCCCCGATCTATCCTCCCAGAAATGTAGAGGGCTACATGAATGGCATTGTTTTGGATCAACTGCAACTTGTGAATTTTGTGTGTGGATGTACCAGAAAAGAGCGCCTAACACTAATCCAACTTTGAGCCAATGAGATCTCTGGCAATGGAAATGCAGTTTTTAGGGGAGAAGAAAGGTCTGGTGGCATTGATTAGTTTAGTGGTTTAGGCCGTGGAGGAGTTGATGGTATTAACCTGACAGTACAAGGAGAGAGTAGTATGATATGATATGATATGGCATTTATAATGCGCCTATACACAAGTGTATCAAGAAAAACTCCCATGGTCTTCACTGAGGAGTAGACTGGGATCTGGAGCCCATTGATGTTGGAAGTTGATATGAGGAATTCAGTTTCTTGATAACTGCTGGTGGCCCCACCAACAAAATCTCTGTCTTCTCGTTGCTCAGACAGAGGCCGTTGGTCACCATCCAGACTTGGAGTTTCAGTGTAGTTGCCAGTTAGGGGTAGAAGGATTTGGGTGTCATTGGCATAATTAGTGTAGGAGATGCAGAGGGAGTCCAGGAGGTCAAATAAGTGTTTGGTTAATATATTGTAGAGGTTAGGGAAACACAAGAGCATTTGGGCACACCGGATGAGATGGATGAGGGGCAGGCACAGGCTGAATTGGCAAGCACTCTAAAAGTTCTGTTGTCCAAGAAGGAGGCTATCCAAGACATGGCTTTAGGAGAGAAGTTTACAGCAGACGTCATGTGGTGGCACAACATTTTGTGGTCGACCAGATCAAATGCGGCAGAGAGGTCCAGGAGAAGGAGGAGGGCCGGCTTTCCCTCATTCTTGAATGCATCAAGCTCATTTTCTTTAGGTCTAGCAAGGCTGATTTCGTTCCATGGCCCGGTCTGAAATCTGACTGGTGCATGCCCAGGATCTAGTGGTTTTCCAGGTAACACTTGATTTGACTGTAGGCTGCCCTGTGGAGTATATTTGGAGGAAGGGGAATGTTGTGATCAGGCAGTAGTTTTTGTGGGCCAGGGGGTCTAGTGTAGGTTTCCTGATTAGGGGGAGGACCCAGGCTTCCGTCAGGCTAGCAGGGACTGAGCATGAAGTGAAGGATGCATTGATAAAGTTAGTGAGGAAGGTATAAGGTGTTCATTGCAGTCATTGATGAAGGTGGCAGGGCAGATATCCCCTTTACACCTGAAGGCTTTCAAGCTCTTGAGAATCGCTGCAACCTCAATTTCACATATGGATTCTGAACATTTGTACTCACCTATCTTGATGATATCAGCACATTCTTCAAACTCCAGCCCATTTCTTGTGTCAATCCTGACCTCAACACGTGACAAAGCCTTTGAGAATCAACAAGTCCTTCTTGCACCTATATTCTGTAATTCTGTAAAGCCAGCCCTAAGAAACCTTTGAGCAGCATTCGGAACAACACTGGATAATGTAATGTATTCCTTTGTTTCTATTTTCTGCTCAGAAAAAATGGCATTTATCTTCAAAGTCCCTTTATCGCAAACCTCAAAGCACCAGCAAATGCAGTTTTCACTCTTTGCGATATTCTCTGAAGCTGGCAAACCACAAGCATATTTGTTCATGCACCTGCTGCAATGTTAGTATGTTAAGTACTGCAGCCCCCAAATGTAACCCCTACATCAGCTGTTTGGTTCAAAATCACATCCACTTCAGTTCCTAATGCTGCAGTCACTCCCCTTATGAGTAATCCATGTTGGTGATTTATGTTAGTAGCCCATGTTTCACACTACAGAGTACATAGCATATGCTGCACTATTATCATATGTCAAATTTATTAGCACACAACCTCCCTACAGGGTGCACCTGTTATTGATGAAAGTGTGGACTAGGGTGCCTCTAAGGGAGGATCTACATCAAACAAACATTCTGAGATCCTGCATTCTGAGTACCTGGTGTGTCTGATGGCAAAGGGGATGCATTTGTTGGTAAGATTCTCCTACTGTCAATCTCCTGATGAGCTTAATGAGGATACTAGCCAAAATCCCTTTTAAAACATTACCCTTTTCAGTGAGCATAGCATTTGCAATCTGAAACTATGGGCGGTGGGGCCTCGCCTGAATGGCAGGCAAATCAGTTCCCTTGTGTGTTTCTTGCCTCCGAGAAGGGGCAAGTCCCCTGCTACACATTTTTGTTTCTTTCTTGCAGAGCCCTTTTACTCCCTATTAAAATGCTTTAATAACATAAAGTGTATTTTAAAACCACAATAATACACTTGGCTCACGTACAGAAGAAATAATTATCATCTTCAAAAAGGATATTTACAGCTCTATTGTGCTTGTTCAAAATTGCAGTCAACGAACATCTAAACATTTGCTTTAGAAAACACACCATCAACGACCAGCCATCCATGAAAACGAGATGACAAATTTGCAGACCTTTCCAAGAAGGATGTTCAAACATTTGTCTCTCTCTCTAATCTGTTGTGTGATTTCATGTCACATATCTTAAAAGTCTTCCCTGTTTTGCTTCGACTTTTTTTCTGCCCAGGTAATATTGACATTGAATTCATTTATGGCTTGGTGTGTTTCCCATAAAACACCACGATGTCAACTACACATTATTCTTTCCTCAGGTTCAAACCATGACAGAAGATGGAATGATTTGACGGCACATTCCCAGTTGCTAGATTCTTGCATGCTGTGGATGAAACATGAAATTATGTACAGTAAGCACGGGATTCCGGCCATCTGAAGATATTATGGTAGTGTCCCAACAACTTAGGTTCACAGATTGCTGCTTTGTGGACCAAAATGTGGTCCATTCACTTAACGCCTGCCCAGACTAGGTCCTTTAATTGCAATTATCTCTTTAACTCCTGTCTTAACTTTATTCTCTTCCTTTTTAACCCTGCAGACAGTGGTGATCGTGAGTGGCTTCTATGACATATTGGAACACTCTTGCACATGTGAAGAGTCACTCTTGCATGTTAGGTGACTCACTTTTCAGTCAGGCGTCTGAGGGCAGTCACTCCACGTAACATGTTCTTAGCCTCTTACCCAATAGCTTGTCTATCACCTGCAGGAGGATAGGGTGACCCTGTAGAATCTGACCCACCCTAGCCTCTGTCACTGCCATGTGGTGCAGCTCTTCCTGACTGATCATCGTCTAGCAATAGACCTTCTATGCCGGCCCAAATCGCAGCACACCGATAGGGCTACATGCAACAACAAGTTGTAGATCCAGCAGTGCTGCTGTCGGTGGAAACAGTGCCCTGATGGTGAGTGGTGCCACAGGCTCTTTATGTAGGGATGCCAGAAGTACTTGGTCAGCTTCAGAGGGCGGGAGATGGAGGGAATCTTTTGCCAGCAGGTATTGGAGCAGTGATGCGCAAAGATGTCCTCTTGTGACAACAATAATATATGATAGTTTATTTGTATCATGATCATACACAAGTGTTTCAGAGCACGACAAGTCAAGGGAGGGGAACAGGGGAGAACACAACAACGATTTTACTAGGCCAAGTGACATTGAGAATGCGCAAGTGCATGGGAAAGGGAAAGGGGAAAAGTGCATGGAAGGGGAGAGTGTGGAGCAGAGGAAAAACAGATAAATTATAATAAATAAAAATAAATAGATAATCGAGGCAATAAACAGTGGTAGTGCAGCCAGCAATTGGCAAGTGCTGTGTTTACGGCAGCAGACTGGGTAAGTCTGATAAGTGCAGAAAAAGAAGAGAATGGGGGGGTGTGGGACTGTATGGGTACAAATAAAGTCCCCAGTACCAGGGGTGGCCAGGAGGCAGTGCAGGAGGGTGCCAAGGTGAGCGGGTACCTGGGCCCAGGGGACAGAGGGTGGCCAGATGCAGAATGCCAAGAGAGAGAAGATCAGCAGTGGAGAGGCGGGGCAAAGGTAGTAGCAAAGAGGAAGGTCTTGAGGTGTTTGCGGAAACAGAGATGGGTCTCCTCAAGTTTTAGAGTGGCAGGGAGGCCCCAGCCGAAGACAGAGATGTACCCCCAGCTTGTTTCTTTGAAAAACGACTGACCCTGAGGGAGTTAGAGGTAGAGGAGCGAAGCGCTCGAGAGGGGAGGTATTTGCACAGGGATAGCTGAAGGTATTTTTGACCCAGACCCCAGAAAGCCTTGTGGACAATGTAGAGGGTTTTGAATTTAATCCTTGCATCCACTGGGAGCCAATGGAGAGATTTCAGAGCTGGAGAGATACGACCCCAGGGCTTGAGGCCAAGCACATTTCTTGCAGTCCTGTTCTGGATTAGTTGCAGAGGGCGGGGAGTAGAGGCAAGTAGATTTAGAAAGAGGCTGTTACAATAGTCCAACCTAGAGAGAACCAGAGCTTGGGAGACAGTGAGCTTCTGGGGGGAAGGAGAGGAAAGGCAGAGTACCTCTGAAGAGGTGCAGTAGGAAGTTTTACTTTTAGAGACCTCAGAGATGTGGGCAGAGAAGGAAAGTGTGGAGTCAAAGATGACCCCAAGGTTCTTAGCCTCACAGGTGGGGGTGGGAGGAGGGTCAAAGGAGGCTGGCCAGAGAGTGAGGGGAAAGGATGGTGAAGGTGTGCCGATGAGGAGGATCTCTGTCTTGCTGGCGTTCAGACAAAGATCATTGGCGGCACACCAATCTTGAATGGCAGTTAGGCAATCAGAGATAAGAGGGGGAGAGGAGGTGGCCGAGGGCAGCCTGAAAATGAGTTGAGTGTCGTCAACATAGCACTGGAAATTTGAGCAGAAAAAGACAATGCAGTGGGCGAGAGTTGCCAGGTATGGTTGAAAAGCCATGGCGAGAGGTTAGACCCATGGGGAACACCACAAATAGAGAGAAAGATAGATGATAGGAAGGACCCAAGTTGGACCTGGGAGGGTCGATCAGAGAGGAAAGAGGTTAGCCAGACCAGAGCCTGATCAGTGATACGCATGTTCTTTCCTCCCATTGTCCCTGTTACGATCATCACAAGACATTCCATCTCGGTGTCCTCGGTCACTTGACAAAACCCTTTTGCCTAAAAGCTTGTGGACATTGTAGAAAAAGGTTTGAGCATAGCACATAAAGTGGCCCTTGATGCATTGTGCCACAGTTAATGCTTTGTTATAATATGTCTATTTTTACTATCTCCATGGCATGCTGTTTGCATGTATGAGGTAATGAGTGCCCAGAGTATGCGATGCTGTGTGAGTGTGATGCTTTCCCTGCGCTACTTTAAATTCTTTAATACACAGTTATGAACCCCACCAATGGTATGTATTTTGCCAACCTTTGAAGTCTGAAAAGTAGATCCACGCCAATCCCTCATTGCTGTTCCCACATGTGAAGGGCGTGGTCAAAGAGGGAAGCAAATTTCCATGTAGGACTAGCCAGACTATGATGTCAAAACCTTTGCTTGTGCTTTGTGATCCATAGAAGCAGCCCTCCTTAGGTTAGCCCACTTCACTGATCTGTTGAATAGGTTGCATGTCACATTGTGTTAAGGATTCCAATCGGGCGTCTCACACTGGACCAGGACACTTGGACTTAGCCTGGTATATGGTGCTCAATAGCAATGCGTTTCCTTTAATTTCAATGAATTCAAATTGAGCTGATACCCGACCCGTTTCACACCCCTTTTTGAAAAATACCCCGGGTCCCGATGCATGAACCAGGCCGGTTGGTGAAAATACAATGTTTATTTTGAAAGTTCACACACATTTTAATATGGGGCAGCAATCACCATTGGGGTGAGAATCACAATGGAACTGGAAGCAGTGCACTTGATTAACCTTTTAGTAGAACATATCCAAAGCACAATTTAATAGGAGCACTTTTTGAATTCGGATATATAGCACCCAAGTTAAGGTTTCCCCCTGCAATGCTCCCTCAACCCACCAAGAACCAAATTCTGTGGATAGAAAGAAGTAGCAGGTAGTCAGGAATACGAGGCAGTGAACAGAATCAAAATCCGACCTTCACTCACAAAATAATAATAAGGAAATTGGCAAATAAATACTGAATGTGCGGTTAAATCTTTGAGACCAATATGACTTCTCACCATGACAGTCATGCATAAACCCTAGCAATCACAAGGCAAGGGATCAACAAGAAGAATACAATTAGAAAACAAGTGGAAAATGATAACATGCTGCAGCCAAGTGACACATTGGAAAGTTGCAATTTTCTCAATTCCCGTTTAAAATGACACAAACGAATTTGAGGAAAAACGGGTGAAATACTTGAATTCTCAATGCGGCTATTGGGCTGGGGGATAGATAACTATCACAGGGACGATATAGAGGTGAGAATACGTCTCTATCTGGTGAATTGAGAGAGATTTGAAAAGTAGAGTGAGGTTTATTTTTAGGAAAATATAGCAGTGAAAAAGAGAAAATCAGTTTTAAAAGTGAAAGGCAAGTTTTATTTAAACTAGATTTAATGGCTAAGAAAAGAGGAACGCCACCCGTGAATATGAAAGTTACGTTGCAGTTGTAACCCTTCACGCAGTGTACCCCTTTTCTTCAGGGAAAATTAATGTATTAAATCAAAATATACCTAATGACTTATGATCTATGCAGAAGAAAAGGAAAATAGGAAAATGGCGCTAACACTGAGAAATTCAATGACAGGGTGCACAGAGAATTCTAACAGTTTTAACAAGTTACCAGGGTAGGGATAGGATTGTTTAGAGAGTGGAACAAAGACAAACGGGTCAAGATGGGGTAGACTATGTGTAATGGGATGTGGGATACTCGCAGTTCACGCTTAGGTTTGGGACCTTTGGAACAGTCAATGGGGTTCTGGTCACTGCACCGCTCGGGTCACCAGGTAGCGGACTCTCCTGGCAAAAGACAGTTGGGCAAAGGTCTGGTCATCGTATGGCAAGTATAGCTGGGTAATTCGGGTCACTCGATGGCACAGGTAGTGGACAAACGGTCTGATCTCAGGGTGCTAAGGTACCACAGCCTTTCCCCTTTTTAATGGGAGTTTAGTGGGATTTTCTTAATTCAGGCCTTTGCTGGAGTAGAGTCAGCTATGCTTTGGCCTGGCAGTGAAATCTGGTAAGTATTGCTTTGGCCTTGTATTGGAATCTGGAGACTGGTAGGATGAATGTGGAAGATCAAGAACGCAGGTGCTGGAAATTCAGCAGAGAGAGTCCGGAGCTCTGTCAACCACTCTTATTTATAGAGCATGGTTACAACACAGAATTAATGGTGGGCAGAAGTGAGCTAGGCCTACCTCCAAGAAACGATTAGGACAACAATATGTTGGTTGCCTTCTCGAGGAGGAGTCCCAGTTTATGAGGTTGCATTTTATGAGGTAAAAAGCCATCCCACAGTCCTTTTTGCCAAAAATCAGTCATAACCTAATTTACACATTTATACATTTGTGGCACTTTGACCAATCACATGGGCAGATAACATATTGTAAGTAGAGCATAGCAGTCTAATTCTCACGGTTGTGGGACCTTGTTTCGCCCTTCTACCAGTTTTTCATGCTTTTCAGTGAGAATTATATTACTTAAAATTCTATAACTTTATACATGGGTGTGGATTATCCTTAGGCATGTAAGTATTAAAATTTGCAATGGTATTATGGATACTTTCCTTATAATACCCAATTCTCTGGCATTTGCATTCCTGATGTGTCAGTGAAGTCTATGACGTCTTAAATGAAAGCTCATAAAATCACATTTAAACTGTTAACTTTTCAAGTTTTTGCAAAGTCCTGTGGCAAAGATAAAAGTCTTACAAATTTTAATTATAAAATAGTCTTTGGAAACAAATGTTCAGTATTGTTTCCCATATATGGCTATAGCTTCCAAGCTACCCCCTCAATCCAGGGTTGTCACAGATATTTCCTTTGAAGCTTCCTGTAGAAGTCACAAGTAGGTGTGATTTTTCACTTCGCGCATCCGTGTCCTGAAAGTTCCATTGTAAAATGGCTCAGCCCAGAGCCAAGTCTGAATAGTATGTGAAGTTTCTTTGTCTTGGTCAGTCAAAGTTTTCCAGCCTAGCAATTATCACTTTCGTGTCCTGGAAGTTTATGGTGCGTCCATTTTGGGGGAAGCCTTAGCTCTGCCAACAGGAACAACCTGTTTTGGGAGCTTTCAAAATCCAGCCCATGCAGTTTAACAGTTTTCTTTTTATTTTATTTTGTCCTGAATCAAAACAAGCCTGTTGAATATACAGCCCATGTAGGTTTCCCCAGCAACAACCCCATTACATTTCTAGGCACGGACAAGCTTTCATTCAACATTGTACTTTTTTAAAACAGGCATTTTTTTTCTCTGGTTTGTAAAAGCCCATTTTGACACGTGGTCAATGCTGCTGGGATTTATCATTCATCTACTTCCCAATATTGTTCTGTAGCTGTAGTCAGCTTGTTTTACACAACAGTCTGTACCAGGCAAAAGTCTTCATGAAATTGACATGTGCACAGAAAGCTATGATTTTCTTTTCAAGCAGTGATTTTTGACATTTTGGAGCAAAATTTAAGCATTTCCCGTGTAGCTGAAGGAAAGCTCTTGTTGATTTTCTCAAGCTTGGATGGCACAGCTTGTCTTTCGGGAATAATGCTCTTTTCTGATGGAGAACAATGTGAATATGGCTGGGCATGACAGGGTCTTTTGATAAAGGTAGCGTGATGAAGAACAGGGACAAATAGCATCAGAGCAGCATCATTTCAAAGGTGAAATATTCCCTTTTTCAATGGGAATTTAGGGCATGCAGCGAAACAGCACTGCTTTTTCACTCCCCTTCTTTTGTACATGTAAGAACACACTGGCATGCTTTCTCAGTGTGCCCCTTGTTCCATCCTGCCCAATATGTGCTTGGCAAGGAGATGCAGCCATCTTTTTGTCATTGCATCTTAGTGAAGTGGGGAAGTACTGCTGAGTGGGTAAATATATCCCACAATTTCCTGCCTGACCCCTTAATGTCTTCCCCTCCAGTACCAGCTGGAACTTCATGAGAGATACCTGCACCCACCTTGCCCTCTGTGCAATAGCAGGTACAGATACAGGGGCCACTTTTTCTTCTTCCTCCTAAGAATTCTGTGGGTGGCAGCTTTGTCTGCTCATAGTTCTGCTAATCTGACTCCACCTGAACCACCCTTGTTTCCTCTCCTCACCTGGCTCCAGTGTGTCAGGTCTGAATGTATGTGAGAAGTAAGATAGGTAGTATGTCTGGGTTAGGTAAAAACATTGATCAATGTGAGAGGGGAATTCATATTTGGTTGTTGTACTTAACCTCCCTTTTACAGAGTGAGAATTCCCCAAGTCATCATGGAGGAAGTGAAGGTAAAAACATTGATTAATTGTGAGAAGGGAATTCATAATTGGTTGTTGTACTTAACCTCCCTTTTACAGAAGGAGAATTCCCTAAGTCATCATGGAGGAAGTGACGCTGCTCACTGATTGGTGGAGTGAAGGGCCTCAGGGCAGCACTAACATTCTAAACTGCCTTTCATTGTTCACTCCCTAGCATGAAGGTCCTGCTTTTGTTAAGTTCCTGTGTTTAGACCCAATTTGAAGTTTTTATTAGAAGATTTGGCAGAGAGTTCTTTGAAATCTGGTTTCCAGTTGATCAAGGACTACGTGGAACAGGCAATGCTGTTAATCTGGTGGGAGCGCAGCGTTTCTTTCAAGTGGAAAGAGCATTACCTTTCCATCAAGTTTCCTATCTTCATTAGGTATCTAGTGAGTTAGGTATTTAGGTTGCTGTAGAGAGTTTACTTCTTAAAGACATTGTCAAGTGTTAGTTTGCTGGAAATCAACTCTACTTTAAGAAAGACATTCTGTAAAATACATGTTGAATGAATACTGAACCTGACATGTGAGCTGCATGCAAAGAATCCTTGTAAATTGAAGTCATGCTGGCTTACAGCAGTGTGGAAATGTGTGGTTAAAAAAACTGTGAATGAAAAAAGACATTCTTACCTGCATGTTTTTTTAAAAGAAAGAAAGACAAGACAAGTGCAAGAGCAACAGGGTTAATTGATACTTTAAGAACGCTGCTGCAATACTTTCAAAGGGAAGTGAAAAATGCTATGTCCAGGGTTATTCCAGGTGTTGATCTGTTAATTCATGAGTTGAGATCTGGGTTTTGCTGGCTGTGCTTTCACTTACACGCAAGACAGGAACATAATGGAGTTGGAATATCATGTAGTCACCTTTTGAGAGATAAGGTGTTTTTCTGCAATTTGGAACTCTGCTGCAATAATTTCAAAGGGAAGTGAAAGACGCTATGTCCAAGGTTGATTCGAGGTGTTGATCTGTTTATTCATGAGTTGAGATCTGGTTTTTGCTGGCTGTGCTTTCATTTACACGCAAGACAGGAACATGATGTAGTTGGAATGTCATGTAGTCACCTTTTGAGAGGATAAGGTTTTTTTCTGCAATTTGGAACTTAACTTCCCTTCAAAAGAATCCAAGTCTAATTGCAGGATACCCTAAGAACTCCTCAGAATAACCAAAGTTACTTACAAGTGCAAATAACATCCTCCAAGTTGTTAATGGAGGGTTAGTAGGCACTGATCCTATGAAGTAGTTTTGCATAATAGACTTTGTAGGTTATGCTGTTGTCTGATTTACCTTTTTCCTTCCCTTCTGCAGATTCGTAGCCATTCAGAAGTTGGAGTCTGTTGTTTTTTATTTTCTCCACATCCCCTTTCCCTTGGGATTGTTAGTTCTTCAGCTGGTAATTTACACAGCTGTTGATCAAACATTCTTGAGGGATCCGTGGGGTTACAGCTGCTCCCGTGAACAAGAAAAGTCAGGACGGGACAGATGAAAGGCCATTTTTAATCCGCCTGAGCTGTTGAACCTAGCAGATATTGAGGTGGAACATTTAGAAGGGGTGATTCATGAGTTGACGGAAGAACTTAGGATTGCACATCAGGAAAATTCAAAATTAAGTAAGAGGTTGGAGGAGTTGGGGGAGATGATGTCACAGGTGCAGGAGGTTCTGGGGGCTGAACATTCAGCTGAGACAGGAGATATTGTAAGGGAGATGCAGCCCTCTGTTTTAGCAGGGTCTCTGGTATTACATCAGTATTCGCTGGAGTCAGGAGATACTGGAAGGAAGGCTCAAACCCCAGTATTGATAAGAGAAGAACCGGAGACTAGGAGGGGAGCTACTGGAGGGCAGGTTTTGAATCAGGTCCCTATTCCGTTGGCACCTCCCAAACATTTTAGTGGAGAATCTAAGAAATTTCAAGTTTTTCAAACCCAATGCGAACTGCATTTTATTTGCAGCGCTGAGAGTTTTCAATCAGAAGTAGCCAAAGTGGCTTTTGCATTGTCTTACTTAACATGGGAAGCAGCTGCCTGGTCCGTTTTGTTGGTATCCCAGGAGAATCCCATTTTAAGAAAATGTAATCTATTCAAAGAGGAAATCAGGAAAATGTTTGGTAGGGGACTGATATCCCAGGAGGTGGATGGTGAGTTACTAGAACTCAAGCAAGGAAGTAAGGAGTTGGTGGTTATGTTACACAGTTCAGAGCTTTGGTTCTAGAAACAGGATGGTCGGAGGAAAACAGAGCTTCCTTGTATTATCGAGGGCTAAAAGATGAACTGAAAGAGCCCTTGTCTGCTGTTGAAGACTGACCCACTTCCTGTGATGCCTTAATAAATTTGGTTATGCCGATATATTATTGGTTGGGGTAAAGAAGGAATGAGCACAGGAAGGTAGGGGGTAGGTTAAGAATTGTCAACGTTTGGATAAATCTTGGATGGAGGGAGTGAGTAAGGAAGAGAGGATTCGGCCGGCGGGATAGATAGGTAGAGGGCGAGGGCCGCTATCTAAAGAAGAAAAGGACAGAAGAAAAGCTAATAATCTATGTTGATATTGTGGCAGGAGTGTTCATTTCTTACAGAATTGTCCTTACATGCCCAAAAGAAGTCAATCCGGCAACAATCGTTTTCAACAGGTGGCTAACACTCTTCAGGCTGCAGTCCCCCATATTACAATTAATGTATCTTTACACTTGAACGGAAAAGTAAAAGGATCAGGACCTGCTATTTTATTGATTGGGGGTTAGCAAAGTCATTGGGAATTCCTTTGGTTGAGAAACAAGTTGTGGAACAGGTGAGGTGTGGGATGTATTTACCCATGCATCCGGGCCCTACCTCAAAACTGTGCAGTACTGACATGAAAACATCATGATGGCCAGAGCTTCCCAGAAAATGCACAGGGAAATGCAGGAAGAATAGGCTGCCACCCATTTTTGCCGATGTTATGGGCACAGAAGGACACTGCCTAAAACCACCATTGGACTACCCGCACAGTAGTCTGAAACCATTGGGAATGGCAATGCTGATTGCCAAATGCAACTAGAATTGTGGGGAATTCATTTTCTTAAATCCCAAAAATGGGTACAGTACCAGTACTCACCACTATCCAAAAGCCGGCAATTTAAAACAACACCAGATTTTACTTTTTTGTAGAAAACTGAATAAATGAACCCAAAACATGCCAAAGAAAGACTTACTGAGAGGTGGATACAATGTAAAGTGATATTCTGAAGTGACTTGAAGGTTTATAACAAGACTGGCTGAGCTGTGGATTGCAGCAGTTTAAGTTGCACTGGATTAAAGACACTAAAATCGAAAATGTTTAGATTAAATGAGTGACCTATGTTGGTGTCACATGCCTTTGTAACTGTTGAAATGCCATAGTTTTGCACTTAGAATCAGCATTCTAGCTGCATATGTAAAGATGTTTAGTTTTATTTGAATGCAGGAACTGGGGAACAAAAAGTGACATTTTATCTGAAACCTGGCTTAAGGAACTGAATTCTGCCTGGCAACTACCCCCATCAGGAGTGAAACTTGAGTCACAGCTGTGTTCCCAGGCCTAGCTGCCCTTTTGCTGCTCACACTAAGGATATGCCATCTATCTGATAATTGAATTACCTGTGCTCTGCAGGAAAGTGAACAAAGCCCTGTCCTGGCTCAGGCAAAGGTTTTATTGGCAGGAGTCGTAAATGGTCGTAAAAAGTGGCTTCCTCCTGAGGAAAGGGGAGGAGCACTGCCTGTGAGAGCAAGCTGGCTTGGCAGAACTGGATAAACCAGTATTTCTACCTTGTGCTGAGAGGAAACCACACCCCTTTGGAGCCAGAACATAACTCTAAAAAGATGAATAACTCATAGAGCGGACATGTGAAAATTTTATAAATGATACCATAATTCTTGTGATTTTTCTGCCCACAGTTTAAGAGGTTTTTAGAACCGGTGGTATGTTCAGGGGGGTGTCAGCGGAAAAGTGGATATTACTCTAAATGTATGCATGTTAAAAGTCTGAAACTTCATCAGTTAATGTCCATACTCCCTGCGCACATGTATGTAAAGTTGGGTCAATGTCAGAAATTGAAAAATCAGTTAAAAAGTCAATTATGTGCCATTTCTGAATGCAAGCTCTTAAAAACAGCAGATTTGGACAGAGACATGGCTAAATTCAGCCACACCATGTATATGTAATTTCAAGCAACTGTGTAACTGTGAAATATGTCTTTTATTATCAAATATAGAATGTGTGCAATCTGACAGAGGAGTGTCCTATCTGCAAGCCATAAAATGACATCCCTCTGACTCACAGTTCATTCCCCAATCAAATGATAAATGGAAGTTTGACCAATTAGAAGCTGAGAGAGAGGTAGGGTCAGTGATGCTAGAACACACCCACATTCTAAACACATAAAAGCAGACAGACAGGACAGATAGGGACCTTCAATTCCATTTGCTGCAACACGCTCTGCCGGACCATACAACATCCAGAGATCCAGACTTCAAATTCATCAAACCTCCAGAGAGCCAAACTAGAGACTTCAATCTATCCAGAACTAGAGACCCAGACCAGAGAACCAGAGAGAGCTGACCCAGATCACTGTGAAGTGCAGAGACCAGAGGCGAGTTTAAAACCTGACCAGATCCATGGCGAGGCCCATTTCACTCAAGAATATAGTGTGAGTACCTAGAAAACTGTGCAGAACCAATCTCCTAGTTAAAATAATATAATTCAATCCATTTTTAATCTAAGTAGAACTGCAGCTTAGCAATTGTTATTCTGCCATCATTTTTAAAGCTGAAAAAGTGTGCGTTTAAAATTTGCAAAACCAAAAACGACCTTTATTTAATCGCTCATATCTCCGCGACCGTTTGTGCTAGAGACTTGCAGTAACTTTCATTTGAAAGCTTAGAATCTTAGCTTTGAATCGCACCAAGAACCACATTCCTACCCCTTATAGTTTTACCGCAATCGCGGAAAACGCATCCGCGAATTTTGCCGCGATTTGCAAATTTCTTCACGTGTAAAAAGACAGCAGTTTTGCCTTCCATTTGCCAGAAATTCGTTTAACCTGCTAACTATCCCTGCCTCATTGCTAGTGTGAGCCTGGACTAATATTAACTAGATACCACTCACCCTGAACCTCTGAAAGGGAATTAAAAGCATTTCCAGCATATTTCTCATCCATTGCTAGCACATATCAAAGCATTTGCCTGTGTTTTAAACTTCTGTTGTCTAAGCTTGCTGGGGTGAACTGATTTACATTGATTGCATTTCTGAGAACGGTGTGTTTTCCTTCCATTTCCTTGCCTTGCATCAAGGGGGGGAGGTGATTGCCAGAGAAAAGTGATTACATTGTTTGGTTGAAATCATATTGAGTATTTTCTGTACTGCATTCATTGAATATTGCATCCACCTGAGCTTACATAAAGCATCCTCTACCACATTATACTTTTGTTCCTATTTACCAGTGTGCTACCTTATCCATTTCATGTCAACTCATTAGTGATTATAAGAAGTGTGCTAGTGCCAGATTCTCCGTTGTTGATCTTTATCATATCAGATTAAGTGTGATATTCAATTATTAATTTATTATAAAGTGTGATATATATATATTTTAAATTATCAAATAAACCTTTTAAACTTGCAAAACAGAACTACTTCTTGGCTCAGTGGGGTCAGGGGATTCCAAGAGAGGGGTGTTATATAGGGGTAGTCATCCAGAACGCATGAACTGGACATAAAGATATATCAATAAGGGTTTCCATTCAGTATCCCAGACTAGGCATTGACTTAGCTGTAGTGTTGAATTGAATCCTCTTACAAATTGGGGGCTCGTCCGGGATCGTTGGGTTAGATTTACCACTTGTGCAGCTTAATACAGTGTGCTAACTGACGGGATACATACATCCGGTCGGATCACCACGCTGCATTACGCTGTGAAGCATTCCTCAAAAGGGACACTCCAAGAAAAGTTCTGTTCTGCAAAAATAAAATACAAACTTCTGTAAGTCAGGACAGAGACCAATCTCTAGAATGACGACCTTAGTAGACATGAAAATAGCCAGAGAGCACCTCTTGCATAAGCTATTTGTGAGAGGTGAATGGACCGAACAGGGCCAGGATGTGTGGTTGCAGGCCATCACACAACAGGTCACTGAAACAGGGTCAGATATATATAGAGATCAGGGTCCATTACATGTGGCCCTGAGTGAACTATATATGGCTCCTAAAGCCAAAGAGGAACACAATAAGATTGCCAGGATAGCAGCATACCTGTACCTATATATGGGAGACATGCAGGATAGATGTGCTGAAAGCCAAAATCTGGCAAATAGGCAACAGATGGCATTACAGAAGGCCCAATCTGACCTGGTCTCTTCTGAGCAGAGGCTGCAGAGGAGCCAGGAGTCAGAAGATGATAGTAGGCAGCACATCATTAAAATAAAGAAGGATATGGATGTGCTGCAACAGGAAAAGGTAGAACAGGATACCAGATTTCTGGCCTTGCAGAAGGAATACCAAGAAGGTTTGGACTCCCTACTGCAAAACCAGAAAAAGCTGGAGCAACAACTGGACTTCAACAGGGTATGTGCTGAGCAGGTAGTCACCCTGCAAGGCCACCTAGATAGAGTGAAGGCAGAGAGCAACAAACTAATTCTGAAAGACCTGGATACCCAGGCAGAGTTTGATCAGGAGCGCCAGAATGCTGGTGCCTTCAAAGGCAGAGGGACGACCTGGCGGCACAAATGCAGGCTCTTAGTCAGGAAAGAGACGCCTTAGGCCAGGAAGTCTGCCATTTAAAAAGAAAAATGGAAGAAAATCACCTGGCCCACCAGGGACTGGGTGATCTCCAAAAAGAACACCAGAACTTGTTAGAGCACACCAGGAGGGTGGAGGATGCTCTAGCAAGAAAGGAGCAGGCCAATAGGGACACAGCTCAGGAGGTAACCCTCCTGCAGCAAAGACTGGCCCAGTTCTCCAGGACCAACCAGGAAGCACAGAGGGAAAACGAGGCCCTCTGTGAACACAATGATAGGCTCCAACAACAGGTAGCGATGCAGGAGAGACTGATAGAGTCCAGTAAGGCCTTAACTGAAGAACTCAAGGCACAAATGCAGGCTCTTGCATTGCAACAGGGAGCAGGGGCGGATAGAGATGAGGTTCGCTGGGAAAGGGAAACTCCGGAGCATAACCTCAGGAGCCCTAGTACCAGAGGCCCTCATACCTCTCAGTCCCTGGACTCTGCCACCCCCATGTTCCCTGGCGCACATGAGCACAGGGCCACAGGGATGGCAGATTACTATCCAGCTAAGAGTATGGGGCTCATAGGCCAGAACCACTCAGGAATGGAGGGGTGGGCATCCGGGTATGGGCACCCAAGTACAGTACAGTTCAATGGGGAACCCCATGAGAGTAGGCCCATTAAGGGCATCCTGAAAACCTCTGCCCAGTTAGGTCAGTGGAGGGGGTACCCATCAAATCCTGGCAGCAAGGAGGAATCTGAAGACTCCTCTGAACTGCGCAGGACACAGGAGACCAGGTCCCCACATTCTGGCAGCCATTCCCAGGCTCGCAGAATCCGGGAAAACCTGGAAGAACAGACGGGAACCTCTGGGAGCAGTGCCTCTGAGTCCGAGGAAGAATGGACAAGGGTTACCCGAACCAAAAAGGCCAATAAGGCAAAAAGGGCCTTGCTTAAGGACCCCTTAAAGCAGATTAAGGCGATCAGGAGCGTCATCACGCCTTACCATAAGAACGCTAAGTATTCTGTTTGGGAGCACTTAGAGTTGTTTGAACAAATGATGGAGACTTTCCATTTGAAGGACAGCCAAAGCTGTATTCAATATGTAAAGTGGACATTCTCCCCGGAATACTCCAGTTTCTTTGCGGGGCTGGAGGACCAAAATCATTTAAGATGGTCCACATATAAGGCGGCCATCCTGAAACATTTTTCTGTTCACAGAAATCCTCAAGAGGCTCGCAAGGCAGCCTACAATTTGCAATGTGGGGAGGATCAGGCCCCACAAGAATTTGTGCAGGAGTTAAAGCGTGCTTTTGCACAGACCACAAGAAGGGTGCGCACGGATAGCAGGGAATTTATAAATACGTTTTTCCATGCCTTGCCCAAATATATCATGACCCAGCTCGTGAGGGATTTTCACGAGAAAAGATCTTTAGACTGGGTCATTGAACAGGCTACCCGGATCTATGAGGTGCAGAAACCGATAGATAGCAAAAGTAATGCCCAGAAAAACCCCAAAGCCAACAGCACCCCTGCTGCTGCCAAGGTGGCAGAGGTAAAGGTCACCCCCGTTTTGGATTTGGAGATGGGGGGGCCTAAAAACCTGCCTGCACCTAATAATGCTAGGCCCAGGAGGTCCTTGGGTCAGTCACAGACAGGGAGCCAAGGAGGCAGCCCCACAAATGGGGTCCCTCGCTCTCCTGATTATGTAAGTCCCCGTTACAAGGGAAATCGACCCATCCTGGGTTATGTGTGGACTCCTCCAGCCCAAGGGGGGGGATCCAGACAAGCACCTAACCCAGGGAACTTCCCTCCAAACTTCCCACAGGAGGGCAGAAATTTACCAAACCCTGGGCAGAACTTTTTCCCCAGATATCCACCCGACTTCCAGCCCCAAAACCATCCATCCTTCTTTCCCCAATTCCCTGAGCCCAGACCACTGAATCCGGGAGAGGGGAGGCCAAGGGTGGAGGGGTACCCAAATCTTCCCAACCCGGGGTATTACCAGAGGAGGGACAGCTACCCTTCCCGGGATCAGCCCAGGGGAGAAAACAGGGCCCCGTATCAGCCTGAGCGGGTTTCCCAGTTGGAGCGCCAGGTTCAAAACATGGCGCGGGATATGGGTCACATACTGAGGGCTCAGCAGAACCCTCAGATCAGCATGCCGGCGCAGAACGCACCCAACTCTGGACCTGGTGCTCCAGAACAATGACGGGGGCAGCACCCCGATAACTCACCGGTTCCCAGGGAGGAGGCACAAAGGGAAGGGGGGTGTAAAGCCTTGGAGAAAGCTTCCTTCCTCACTTGTAAACAGCCCCTGGAAACCCAGGAACCGGAAACAAAATCTCTTGCCCCTGAAAGTCTGCCTCCTAAGGAGCAGAGGGGGGGTAGGTGAAACAAAAGACCCAAACAGACTCAGTTTGAGGAGGAGGTACAGATCTTCCAATTTGAGGGAGAGGGATCCTCAGAGGATCCTGGGAAAAGGATCTTCTCCTTCAGAGAGGGGGGAACTCCTCCCAAAGAAAAATGGGTCCCTAGGGATGCAAATCCAGACTGGGGAGATGTGGAGACTGAGCTACCGCCGCCCACCATCTCATCCCAGAACCAACAGCAAGAAAATCCCCTGGTTCAAACCCATCCTGGTGACTGCCTCCAAAAAGGGGGGGGCGGCCCAGAACCGGAGCCAGGGGAACCCACAATGGCTCTGATCTCCAGTTGCCAAATTTTTCTTTCAGATTCCCAAGGCTCTCCACAGGATTCTGCCCAAATCTCTTCGCTAGCGATATCCAAAACCAGAAAATTAGCCCACCAGTTGTCCAAAAATGTACATTATCTGTGCCCCCTTGAGGAGAAGGAGGGAAGATACTATGCCCCGGTACAAGTACAGGGGCAGGGTACAATTTTGGCACTGGTGGACACTGGATCTCAAGCCACCCTTCTGTCCAGAAGGGCCTTTGATAAACTGAATGCAGGGAGGGGAGGGAATTACCAAATTCCTCTCACCTCTCTTCCTGGACAACTCCAGAACTTTGACGGGAAGGAAATTCCCGTCGAGGGGACGGCAGACTTGGACATTAAAATTGGGCGACACAAGTTGAAACACCCGGTCATAGTTGTGACTCCAGAGGGCACACCTTGTTTACTAGGGAATGACCTCCTGAGAAGGTTGTCACCCCTAATAGATTGCGTAAACAAGGTCCTCTGGACCCAGACTAGCCGACCAATAAAATTAAAACAGAGTGTCAACCATGTTAGTTTAAACGGCACATGCCACATGGTTGAACAAAAATCTGACCAAGTAGAATTTCACTTCCAGAATAGCCAAATTCCAGACGTGACAGTAATAGCAGTAGGACAACAGACTGGTGATGGGGGGTCCTCTCTATTTCTGAAAATCAACCTTCCTTCCAGTCTAAAGTGGTATTCCACGCTGGAAGGAAACACTTTGAAATTCTATACCAATCCACAATCTGAAACTCCCACTCCTATAGTCCAGAAAGATGTGAAATCAGCTCAGAGCCTGGCTGATATTCAGCAAATTGGAGAGCAGTTGTTCATCCCTGTTCAGTTAAATGATGGGAAGGACTCTGTTCTCGCTCGAGTGTGTGTGAACAACGGTAAGAGCTTCATCAGCGAAGCCATGTTCCGCCAACTCCCAAAAGATCCAGCCATTCCCACCTTCAAACTGATAGACAAGTGGGAAATGGACCTGGAAGCACCCAATTCAAAACATCTCCTGCCAAGCAGGTGTATGCTCAAAATCTCCATTGGCAACAAGAGCATAGTCCACAATTGTTGGGTCGTGCGAGACGTCCCTGCCGCCTTTTACTTAGGCAGTGACATTCTCAATCGCTTTGCCATTAGTTTGGACCTAATAAACTTCAAAGCTTGGTCCCGATTAGCGGATAATCCCATGGGCTTTGATGATCCAGAAAAAGCATTTAGGTCAGCTCAATTGCTACCTTATGCAGTTGAAATTCAGATCAAAGAGGAAGTCACCATCCCAGAAAGGACCCGACAATTCTCCCTGGAAGTGAAAGTTAAAAGAGGACAATATTTGCAAAACCCTGATGCTTACATACATCTAAATGCTTCTCTCCAACTGCAAGGGTTAGGGGTAAACCCAACTCCATTAGTCAACATAGAACATGACACCATTCTAATAGAGGTGGATAACAGCGACTTAAAGAGTATTACTCTAGCCGCAGGCACCATTATTGGAATGGCGGTTGATGACCGACATTTTTCCATCGACTTAGTAAATGAACTGTTAGGACCAATCCCCAAGGACTGTTTTGACAGTGACAGTGATGACAATACAACACCAGACAGGATTTTTACCCGGCATGGGGGGAACTTCCTGGTGTACACTTCCTGCCCCTATGGTAAGGAAGATGTGACTTGTGACTTCAGGAGGGAGGAGGTGATTTTCCAAGTCCATGAGGGCTGCCTTTTCCACCTGAAGCCTCCAGTCCAAATCAGCACTCTGACCAGGGACTTCTCCACCCAGCTGGAGGAGGCCGCTGAGATAGCCAAACCAGAAGTCTTTCCAGGCTTCAGGCAGATGGTGGAAGAGAGAGTCAACCTAGCTGATGCCTGTGTGACTCTGGAACAGAAGCAAAAGTTGAAACAAGTTTTCTTGGATTTCCAAGATCTCTTTGCGGTAGACTCATATGACTGTGGTCGCACTGACATCCACACAACAACAATCCCCACGGACCCTGGCATGACTCCTGTATTTGTGAAGCAATATCGTTTGCCTCTCGCATCAATGGAGTCCCTTACTGAAATAATTAAGAACCTTGAGTCCCGGGGAATAATCCGTCCAGTCCACAGCACCTTCAATAATCCGGTGCTGGGAATATTGAAGCCAAACGGCCAGTGGAGACTCTGTGCCGACCTCAGGGAGCTCAACAAACGGGTCCATACTTCCCGATGGCCTCTGCCCTACATTGACCAAGGGCTGGCCCAGATTCAGGGGTCACAGGTATTCACTGCAATAGACCTGACCAATGGATACTGGACTGTGCCTGTCAGTAGGGAGGACCAATACAAGCTGGCTTTTACCTTTGGGGGCCAGCAGTACACCTGGACCCGGACTCCCTTCGGATACCTCAACTCCGGCAATGAATTCAACATTTTTCTACACAAGGCCATGCCTGACTTGGGTGCAAGGGGTAACCTGGCTTATGTAGATGATGTCCTCATCAAAAGTTCATCTGTGGAGGAACACATAGCGGAGATCCGTTATGTTCTGACACAGTTGAGGGCTGCCGGAGCAAAACTTTCCTTTCAGAAAGCACAGTGGTGTAGAACCCGTGTTAATTTCTTGGGGCATGAGATTACTCCTCAGGGTCTCTGTCCCCAGGAAAAGAAAGTGGAAGCACTTCAGAAACTGAAAGACCCCACAACTCTGCGGGAACTAAGGAGCCTCCTTGGACTGACTAATTACAGCAGAAAGTTCATTGAGGGCTACGCAGAGATCACCAGACCCCTGATTCATCTCCTGAAGGGGGGGGTCAAGTGGGAATGGGGTCCAGAACAAGCCGAGGCAGTAAAACAACTCAAGAGAAGCCTCTCACAAGCGCCTTGCCTAGCTTACCCTGTCAGAAACAAGGAGTTCTTCCTGGAGACAGGGTTCTCTAATACGTGCTTGACGGCAGTATTATACCAAAAGCATGACAAGGTCAATAAAGTAATCTCATATGCGAGCAAAACTTTATCCTCTGTGGAGGAGAAATTCAACGATTGTGAGAAGGCACTCCTGGCGACGGTGTGGGCATTGAAGAATTACCGCCCGTTTATCCAGGGGGAGAACATCATAGTGGAGACTCCACACCAGCCTCTGCAATATCTCCAAAGTGACAGAATCCGGGCCGGAAATGTGAGTAATTCCCGAATTACTTCCTGGATTCTGTCAATGCAAGGCTTTCCTGTGGAGGTCAGATATGGCCAAAACAAGAAGAGTCCCCTCGCGCAAGGTCTGGCTGACTTGCATGATTGTGCCAGAGAAAACTGTCTCGAGGACGAAAGTCTGAAAATCAAGGACAACATGGAAGCATACCTTAATTCCCCACACAAAGTCTTTGAAGAAGACAAGTGTGAGGGAATGCCCACTGTGTATGTGGATGGATGCTCTTACCATGTTGACAACGACGGGGAGAAAGAACTGGTGGCCGGCGTAGGGAATGCATGGGTGAATGAGTCCGCAGAACCCTCCGCTGGATACAAAATTGGTCCCCGAAGTAGTCAGGTGGCAGAATTGATGGCTGTGCATCAGGCCATCCTCACCGCTGTCCAGCATCAACTCCACGAACTGGTCATAATCACAGATTCGGATTATGTACGGAACGGGTTCGTGGAGCACCTGGTTAATTGGAAAACCAGAGGCATGTTATGTGCTAACAACAAACCCTTGAAACATGGGAAGTTGATCCAAAACATTGATGATCTGGTCACATCGAATGGGATGACCATCTATTGGAAGAAGATTAAGGGTCATTCCAAAGTAGAGGGACCAGACAAAACTGGAAATGACTTAGCTGATCAGCTGGCCAAAACCGGAGCCATCCAAGGGGATCTAATTGAGATTGAGTCCCTGTTGGGGGAAATCCAGGTCACTGCCATCACTAGGTCCCAGACAAATGCTCACAACGACCTTTCAATTGCACAATGGAGTAAGGAGACCCCTGATGCTGATTTGATTACCGCTCAGAAGGGGGATCCAATAATTGGTAAATTTTACCAGCACCTTGAGGACCCTGAGAACTTTCCCCTGACGGATACCGATTACATTGGGAAAGAGGACCTAAGAGTGTTGATGAAATGTCCAAAAATGTTCCGAATCCAAGACGGTTTGTTGGTAAGGAAATCCAAAGCTGGCCACGATCAGTGGGTGGTTCCTACCTCATTCCGAAGCCTGATGTTAAGTCACGCCCATGATGCGGCCACCGCCGGTCATAGGGGGTTTCACACAACACTGGAAATCTTAAGAGAGGTTGCATACTGGCCACACATGGGCCAGGACCTCAACCAATATTTGAAGGGTTGTCTTGTGTGTGCACAATTTCAGCCGACATCCCTCACACACCGGGCGCCTTTACAAAAGAGGGGAATGACACTGCCATGGTCAGATTTACAAATCGACTTTGTAGGCCCTGTGATTCGCTCGGCTAGGGGGAATAAGTACATGTTGACTGTGACATGCTTGTTTACCAAGTGGGTGGAATGTCTCCCAGCCCCAAACTGCAAGGCAGAAACGGCAGCTGCCTTGATGATTAACCACATCTTTTCCCGTTTTGGTCTACCTCAAAGGATTGAGTCAGACAGAGGTAGCCACTTCACCAGTGAAGTAATGACAAAGATGTGGGAGATACTGGGGGTCAAGAGAAAGCTGCATATTGCTTATAGGCCAGCTTCTTCTGGGGCAGTAGAGAGATATAACCGAACCATTGTGAGCATATTAAAGAAGTTTGTGGCAGATTCTGGGCCAAGTTGGGATATCCGATTACCTCTGGTCCTAATGGCTATCAGATCTACCCCTTCATCTGCAACCAAAATGTCACCATTTGAGTTGATGACTGGGCGCAAGATGGTGCTTCCTCAGCATTTGCTCTATAGGACCCAAGAGCAGACACTGATAAATGCCTCCACTACTCATGAGTATGTAGAGAATGTAAGGAAACACCTCCAACATGCTTTTGCTTATGCTCAGCGGAATCTAGAAAGATCAGCTGATAGCATGAAGACCCATTATGATCTGAAAACTTCCAGGAAGGAATATCAGGTGGGAGACCGGGTCTATCTATACAACTTCCAAAGGAACCAGGCCAAGCAGCGCAAATTTTTGCCTACATGGAAGGGACCCTTTGAGATCATCGACAAGATCTCTCCTGTGGCCTACAAAATCCACATCCCCAAAGGTCCTTTGGCAGTGGGGGAAGACAAGTGGGTCCACATAAACCAGTTGAAATGTTGCCATCCCAGGCACGCTCTGCAACAACTGGAGGAATCCTCTGGAATCCTAGCGGGTACTGTCTCAGACTAATTCTGTTCCAATCATAAAACATACCACATCTAGTCTCTAAAATATTGTGATTTGCATGAAACTGTCTCTTAGTTATACTGTTTTTTTTTTCAAAATAAGAATGTAATGTTTCGTTATGATGAAATGCATATGCTGCCCCACTATCTCAACAGTGGCGGAAAAACGTCTATGAGTAGGTATTGCCGCTCTTCCTTTGTCGTCCTAGGAGAAAGAAAACCTGGAGACGGGCCAAGGAGGGCGATCCGGAGACCAGGAACGAAGATCCAATGGGCCCAGTGGACCGCCCAATATTCCCATCAGGACCGGCGAGGAGAACCGATCGATCAGTACCGGATGGAGAAGAAGATGCTGAACTGTGCCATCTATTGGAAGAAGATGAGGAAACATCCCAGGTCTTGCGAGTCCCATTCGTGAAATAGAATGGCCATCGCAAGAGGGGGGCTTGTGGGATGTATTTACCCATGCATCCGGGCCCTACCTCAAAACTGTGCAGTACTGACATGAAAACATCATGATGGCCAGAGCTTCCCAGAAAATGCACAGGGAAATGCAGGAAGAATAGGCTGCCACCCATTTTTGCCGATGTTATGGGCACAGAAGGACACTGCCTAAAACCACCATTGGACTACCCGCACAGTAGTCTGAAACCATTGGGAATGGCAATGCTGATTGCCAAATGCAACTAGAATTGTGGGGAATTCATTTTCTTAAATCCCAAAAATGGGTGCAGTACCAGTACTCACCACTATCCAAAAGCCGGCAATTTAAAACAACACCAGATTTTACTTTTTTGTAGAAAACTGAATAAATGAACCCAAAACATGCCAAAGAAAGACTTACTGAGAGGTGGATACAATGTAAAGTGATATTCTGAAGTGACTTGAAGGTTTATAACAAGACTGGCTGAGCTGTGGATTGCAGCAGTTTAAGTTGCACTGGATTAAAGACACTAAAATCGAAAATGTTTAGATTAAATGAGTGACCTATGTTGGTGTCACATGCCTTTGTAACTGTTGAAATGCCATAGTTTTGCACTTAGAATCAGAATTCTAGCTGCATATGTAAAAATGTTTAGTTTTATTTGAATGCAGGAACTGGGGAACAAAAAGTGACATTTTATCTGAAACCTGGCTTAAGGAACTGAATTCTGCCTGGCAACTACCCCCATCAGGAGTGAAACTTGAGTCACAGCTGTGTTCCCAGGCCTAGCTGCCCTTTTGCTGCTCACACTAAGGATATGCCATCTATCTGATAATTGAATTACCTGTGCTCTGCAGGAAAGTGAACAAAGCCCTGTCCTGGCTCAGGCAAAGGTTTTATTGGCAGGAGTCGTAAATGGTCGTAAAAAGTGGCTTCCTCCTGAGGAAAGGGGAGGAGCACTGCCTGTGAGAGCAAGCTGGCTTGGCAGAACTGGATAAACCAGTATTTCTACCTTGTGCTGAGAGGAAACCACACCCCTTTGGAGCCAGAACATAACTCTAAAAAGATGAATAACTCATAGAGCGGACATGTGAAAATTTTATAAATGATACCATAATTCTTGTGATTTTTCTGCCCACAGTTTAAGAGGTTTTTAGAACCGGTGGTATGTTCAGGGGGGTGTCAGCGGAAAAGTGGATATTACTCTAAATGTATGCATGTTAAAAGTCTGAAACTTCATCAGTTAATGTCCATACTCCCTGCGCACATGTATGTAAAGTTGGGTCAATGTCAGAAATTGAAAAATCAGTTAAAAAGTCAATTATGTGCCATTTCTGAATGCAAGCTCTTAGAAACAGCAGATTTGGACAGAGACATGGCTAAATTCAGCCACACCATGTATATGTAATTTCAAGCAACTGTGTAACTGTGAAATATGTCTTTTATTATCAAATATAGAATGTGTGCAATCTGAGAGAGGAGTGTCCTATCTGCAAGCCATAAAATGACATCCCTCTGACTCACAGTTCATTCCCCAATCAAATGATAAATGGAAGTTTGACCAATTAGAAGCTGAGAGAGAGGTAGGGTCAGTGATGCTAGAACACACCCACATTCTAAACACATAAAAGCAGACAGACAGGACAGATAGGGACCTTCAATTCCATTTGCTGCAACGCGCTCTGCCGGACCATACAACATCCAGAGATCCAGACTTCAAATTCATCAAACCTCCAGAGAGCCAAACTAGAGACTTCAATCTATCCAGAACTAGAGACCCAGACCAGAGAACCAGAGAGAGCTGACCCAGATCACTGTGAAGTGCAGAGACCAGAGGCGAGTTTAAAACCTGACCAGATCCATGGCGAGGCCCATTTCACTCAAGAATATAGTGTGAGTACCTAGAAAACTGTGCAGAACCAATCTCCTAGTTAAAATAATATAATTCAATCCATTTTTAATCTAAGTAGAACTGCAGCTTAGCAATTGTTATTCTGCCATCATTTGCTGAAAAAGTGTGCGTTTAAAATTTGCAAAACCAAAAACGACCTTTATTTAATCGCTCATATCTCCGCGACCGTTTGTGCTAGAGACTTGCAGTAACTTTCATTTGAAAGCTTAGAATCTTAGCTTTGAATCGCACCAAGAACCACATTCCTACCCCTTATAGTTTTACCGCAATCGCGGAAAACGCATCCGCGAATTTTGCCGCGATTTGCAAATTTCTTCACGTGTAAAAAGACAGCAGTTTTGCCTTCCATTTGCCAGAAATTCGTTTAACCTGCTAACTATCCCTGCCTCATTGCTAGTGTGAGCCTGGACTAATATTAACTAGATACCACTCACCCTGAACCTCTGAAAGGGAATTAAAAGCATTTCCAGCATATTTCTCATCCATTGCTAGCACATATCAAAGCATTTGCCTGTGTTTTAAACTTCTGTTGTCTAAGCTTGCTGGGGTGAACTGATTTACATTGATTGCATTTCTGAGAACGGTGTGTTTTCCTTCCATTTCCTTGCCTTGCATCAAGGGGGGGAGGGGATTGCCAGAGAAAAGTGATTACATTGTTTGGTTGAAATCATATTGAGTATTTTCTGTACTGCATTCATTGAATATTGCATCCACCTGAGCTTACATAAAGCATCCTCTACCACATTATACTTTTGTTCCTATTTACCAGTGTGCTACCTTATCCATTTCATGTCAACTCATTAGTGATTATAAGAAGTGTGTTAGTGCCAGATTCTCCGTTGTTGATCTTTATCATATCAGATTAAGTGTGATATTCAATTATTAATTTATTATAAAGTGTGATATATATATATTTTAAATTATCAAATAAACCTTTTAAACTTGCAAAACAGAACTACTTCTTGGCTCAGTGGGGTCAGGGGGATTCCAAGAGAGGGGTGTTATATAGGGGTAGTCATCCAGAACGCATGAACTGGACATAAAGATATATCAATAAGGGTTTCCATTCAGTATCCCAGACTAGGCATTGACTTAGCTGTAGTGTTGAATTGAATCCTCTTACAGAGGGCAGTTGGTGGTTCTCAGTTGACTTCCGGGCCTATAACTCACAAGACAGTCCCTCTGTTTATGTCTCTGTTAAGGAACCATGGAGAAGTTATTGTTTTTGAACTTATCGATGCTCCTCAATTACGAATCATTTTAGGAATACCTTGGTTAACTTATCATAATCCTACAATTGGTTGGAGTAGAAGAATTGTGGGCTTTCAATCTGACTTCTGTAAAGAACATTGTTTTGGTTTCATTCAAGAAAACTTGATTGAAAGGGATGATGGGGAACGAGTGGTAGCCTTGGTCGAAGGGTGTTTGGAAAGACATTTCATATGAGCAATTATGGGTGTATTACCTGAGTGTTATAAGAAGTATGTCAAGGTCTTTGATGAAGTTGAAGCATGGGAGTTGCCTCCTCATAGGTCTTTTGACTGTAAAATCGATTTGGAGGATGGAGCAATTTTACCCAGTAGCAGAGTGTATGCCTTGACTGAGAAGGAAAATTAGTACTTGAAGGAGTATATTGACGAAAATCTGAAGAAAGGATTTATCAGGCATTTTCAGTCTCCAGCAGCCTCGCCACTTTTTTTCATTCCGAAGAAGGAAGGGAAATTGAGGGCTTGCATAGACTATCGTTCTTCAAACAAGATTACAGTTAAGCATTGTTATCCCCTACCTCTGATTCCAGAAATGATGGACCGCATCCAAGGGTCTTCCATTTTCACCAAATTAGATTTAAGGGGGGGCTTACCATTTAATCAGGGTTAGCGAGGGCTACGAATGGAAAACAGCTTTTAAAACCCGCTTTGGATTATTCGAATATCAGGTAATGCCATTTGGTTTATGTAATGCCCCGGCCGCTTTCCAATTTTTTATCAATGATGTACTCAGGGAATACTTGGACATTTTTGTCATTGTATATATAGACAACATTTTGATCTTCTCTAGTGACCTGGAGCAACATCGGCATCATGTTAGTCAAGTTTACAAAAAAGCTGTTAGACAACAATCTTTTTTCAAGTTTGGAGAAAAGTCAGTTCCATACTGAAGTGGTGGCATTCTTGGGGTTTGTGATTTCCGCTCAGGGATTAGAGATGGACAACAAGAAAGTTCAGGCAGTAAAGGATTGGCCAAGTCCCACTAGAGTTAAAGACATTCAAAGTTTTTGGGGTTTTGCCAATTTCTATAGGAGATTCATTAAAGACTTTTCCTTGATATGTCTGCCAATCACTAAGCTTTTAAAGAAAGGAGTGAAGTGTCTGTGGAACGAGGAAGCTGAAGAAGCCTTTAATACTCTGAAAGAAAGATTTATCTCTGGTCCGATCCTGTTGCATCCTAATCCTGCTCAACCATTTTTTGTTGAAGCCGATGCCTCCAACTTGGCGATGGGAGCCATTTTGTCCCAAAGACACGGTGAAACGGGTCAATTGCATCCAGTCGCATACTTCTCAAGAAATTGTTCAATTGCTGAGAGTAACTATACTATAATGGACAAAGAATTACTGGCAATTAAGGCAGCATTTGAAGAATGGCAGCATTATTTGATGGGTGCTCGGCATACTGTTACTATGTTGACAGATCATCGGAATCTGCTTTTTCTTAAGTCAGCCAGAACTCTGTCCGCCAGGCAATTGTGATGGTCCTTATTCTTTGCAGACTTTGATTTTTTGGTGACCTATAGACGAAGGAAGTTGAACGAGAAAGCTGATGCACTTTCAAGGCAATTTCCGGGAAGTGAGAAGGAGTCAGAAATAAGCCCTGGACCAGTAATTCCAGAGTAGCATTTTATTTCAGCTAACTCATTTGAGGATGAAGATCTCCTAAAGCAAATTAAAAAGAGTTTGTCTTTAAATCAGATGGAGAATTGGGCATGCTTGGATCCTAGTAGATCTGTTTCTATGGGATTACCATATTTTGGCTCAAAATTGCTTCTTCCAAATAGTAGACTTCAAAAGAAGATTTTGAAGGAGTGTCATGATTCAGCTTTGGCAGGCCATCCTAGGTATAGGAAAACATTGGAACTGATTCAACGACATTTTTGGTGGGAGAGTATGAAAGAAGATACTTTGGAGTATGTAAAGACATGTGAGATCTGTGCCAAAACAAAGAGTACTTCTGGGAAGCCTGTTAGTCTTCTTGAACCTCTACCAATTCCTCCTCGGCCATGGCATACAATTTCACTAGATTTTATTGTTGATCTGCCAAAGGATCAAGGTTGTTCAACAATTTTAGTTGTGGTAGACTGTTTTTCTAAAGAAAGCAATTTTATACCCATGAAGAGGGAGGTGCAGCTTCTAATTTGGCTGAAAGGTTTATTCAAGAGATTGTACGATTACATGGGTTACCCAATCAAATTATATCTGACAGAGGGTCACAATTTATTTCTAAGTCCTGGAGGGAATTTTGTGAGAGTCTAGGTATCGAAGTTAAATTGTCTACAGCTTATCATTCAGAAGCTAATGGGCAGGTGGAAAGAATAAACCAGGAATTGGAAAAATATTTGCAATGCTTTGTGAATGAGGAATCAGATTGGATTAGGGTATTGTGGTCAGCGGAATTTGCATACAATAACTCCAAAACGATTCAACCTCTACGTCTCCATTTCTATGTTGTAGGGGCTTTCATCCATGGTTCATTTGGCAGATGAAGGATGATGAAGGTACAAGCCCTGCTGTAAGTGAAAGACTAGAACCTTTTAAAAGGGGGTGGGTCAAGGCTACGGAAATGCTACAGAAGAGTAAGGTATCTTACAAGAAATCTGTTGACAGAAAAAGAAGTGTGAGTCCTAGTTATGTGGAGGGAGATTTGGTGTGGCTTTCTACTAGGAATCTCAGAGTGAAAGGAAGAAATACAATTTGTCCTAAATTTGTTGGGCCTTTCAAGATCGAAAGGGTGATTGGACCAGTTTCAGTTAGACTGAAATTGCCTCTAGATTTGAAGGTACATTCTGTTTTTCACATTAGTCTTTTGAAACCAGTGGTCAAGGGAACGAGGTTGGGTGTCATTCCCCAGTCTATAATTTTGGAGAACAATTCAGAAGAATTTGAAGTAAGGAGGATCTTGGATTCGAGAAAAATTAGGGGGAAATTGCAGTATCTCATTGATTCGGAGGGCTATGGACCAGAGGAGAGAACCTGGGAGTTTGAATCTGACATACATGCTAAAAGGCTGTTGGCAAAATTTCACAGAAAGTTTCCTAATAAACCAAGCCCTGAAGTCAGGGCTTGAAGAGGGGGTACTGTCAGGTCTGAATGTATGTGAGAAGTAAGATAGGTAGTATGTCTGAGTTAGGTAAAAACATTGATTAACTGTGAGAAGGGAATTAATAATTAGTTATTGTACTTAATCTCCCTTTTGCAGAGTGAGAATTCCCCAAGTCATCATGGAGGAAGTGAAGGTAAAAACATTGATTAATTGTGAGAAGGGAATTCATAATTGGTTGTTGTACTTAACCTCCCTTTTACAGAGTGAGAATTCCTCAAGTCATCATGGAGGAAGTGAATCTGCTCACTGATTGGTGGAGTGAAGGACCTCATGGCAGCACTAACATTCTAAACTACCTTTCATTGTTCATTCCCTAGCAGGAAGGTCCTGCTTTTGTTAAGTTCCTGGTTTTCGGCCCAATTTGAAGTTTTTATGAGAAGATTTGGCAGGGAGTTCCTTGAAATCTGCTTTCCAGTTGATCAAGGACTATGTGGGACAGGCAATGCTGTTAATCTGGTGGGAGCGCAGTGTTTGTTTCAAGTGGAAAAAGCATTACCTCTTCATCAAGTTTCTTATCTTCATTAGGTATCTAGTGAGTTAGGTATTTAGGTTGCTGCAAAGAGTTTACTTCTTAAAGACATTGGGCCTCATTCCGAGGTTGGAGGTAAGGGTTAACGGTCACCGTTAATGGCAACGGTGACCGTTAACACTTACCACCATATTCCGAGTTCCCCTTTGCGGGTTGGCATTTAACGCCTGCTTTTAGCAGGCGTTAAAAATCCAACCCGCAAAGGGACCTTGGAGTAAATTACGGCACCGTAATTTACGGTGCCGTAATTTACTCCTTCCCCATTCCCATTGAGCCCTATGGGGGCAGGAATGGGGATGGGGAACCGGTATGGTGAATGGGGAATTACCGGTCCCTCCAACCTTGGAATGGACCGGTAATTACTCCATTGACCATGCCGGATTTCCATGGAGTAAATAGCTCTATGGTTGCTTACCATGGTGCTATTTACTCCATGGATAGCGCCAGCCTCGGAATGAGGCCCATTGTCAAGTGTTAGTTTGCTGGAAATCAACTCTACTTTAAGAAAGACATTCTGTAAAATACATGTTGAATGAATACTGAACCTGACATGTGAGCTGCATGCAAAGAATCCTTGCAAGTAGAAGTCAAGCTGGCTTACAGCATTGTGGAAATGTGTGGTTAAAAAACTGTGAATGAAAGAACGCATTCTTACCTGCATGTTTTTTTTAAAGACAGTGCAAGAGCAACCGGGTTAATTGATACTTTAAGAACTCTGCTGCAATACTTTCAAAGGGAAGTGAAAGACACTATGTCCAGTGTTGATATTGAAAGCAAACCTCGTTATGTCTCTTTTCCTTTGCAGCGATGGAAGCGTGGCATAGCGCGATGGAACTCAGGTAAGACTGATGGAATTCGATGTTTTGGAAGCGCGCGCTCTAATATTGTTTTTCTCTTTCTCGTTATTGCAGGTCGCAATGTTCGAACAGCAGCTGTGGTAGCGGTTTGCTGGAAGTCCTTAAGCTAGTACTCACAGGTGAGTGATGTTTCTTCTTCTCTTGGTTAACACAGATTGCAGCCCAGTTGAGATGCTGAGTGCTGGATGGTTTTTTCTCAGGTAAGGCAGAATAATCTTGTTCTTGGTCTTGCAGGATTACAGGAAGATGCTAAAGATCAGGAGCTGGACACAGTGAGCTTCACGCTGCGGGTTGCAGAATAACTCGAAGCGTGTTCTGCAGGAGGGAGTGGTTTACATAGCCCAGGTAAAGTAGTACAAAGAAAAGTAGTTTCAGGCCTACCACACCAAAAACACTAGACCGCATGGCTTGGTTCTTAGAACTTGACTGTGTGGGTGCTTCCAAGTTGGATTTAAAGGCCCATGTACGTAAATGGGACCTTGTTTGAACAGCCCTTCCTTCCAAATGAGCCTGGTGCCAAAGGCGCCACGACTCGCTCCAGGAGCCCTTTTGCAGTGGTTTTAAGGCCCTAAGGGTTCTGGTGGGAGCCTGCTTGTGGCATAACTTGTGCCAGCTCACAGTGGTCATGACAAGTGCAGAGCCCAGTTAAGGGGGGAAAAACCAAAACCTAAGATTTGTGAGTTTCACTGAAGTGCAGAGCCCAGTTAAGGGGAGGGGGGGGAACCAGAACATAAGATTTGTGTGTTTCACAGAAGTGCAGATCCCAGTTAATTACTGTGTGCCCTGTGCTTCTGCTGGGCTCTTTTGGTATATTGGAATGTTCACCAAAAGAGAAAGAAGTGGAAGAGTGCCATGCTGTCCTAAAATAGTGCAAGAGCAAGTAGTTGGTAATACCTAGCGGCCACGGAAGCTGTGTCACTGGGGCGCTTAATTCAGGGTCCCCGGATGATGCAAGTAATGTGGCAGTGTAGTGTCCTAAGATCAGTGAACAAAGTAAAGTGGAGGCTAAGCTTTACTACACAGGTTTTTGTACAAACATGTTAAGAGACTAGAAGGGCTCTCTTAGCAGGTTGAGTTACCTTGTGTACTGGAACCTGGAGCTACGGTGGAACGCTTCACTATATGGTCAGCAGCGCGCCTAAAATGGTGCGTATGCAGGGGCTCCTATCTCGGGGCTATGGAACAAAGAAAACAGGACCGAGAGTGAAGCACTTCTGTTGATGGCTCTGCGGAATTGCAGCATTCTAAGCAAGTGCCAGGAGGAGCGGCGGCGCGTTGTGGAGCTTAGCTTAGCATTGGAATTGTGTCCGTGTAGAAAGATGCTGCTCGTATCTCAAGTGGAGTGCAGCATATAGTTCTCTACTGAGGCGCATGCGTGCTGAGATGTACGTAGTCTGTGGAGACTAGAGTGCAGCTCCAGGTCGCGGGCCGCCATATTAGGTGAATCAGGGCTCGGCATCGGCTGTCTGCAAACATCAATGGATGCGTGCCGCCTGGAATTAAATGCTATATTTGTGTGGCCGCTTATGTGTCCTCGTAAGGGATCTATTAAAAAAATATATTATAATAGTAATAATAGTAGCATTATAATAAAAATGAAAATAATAATAAATAAAGGCGGGCAAGAGCCACATCTATATGGAGTGCTCTAGGCGTATGTTGAAGGATGGTATATCGCCAGAGTAATTGCCTGAAGCAGTGTGTCGGGAAAGAATATAATGTAGTTATATTGAAATTATATTGAAAGGTGATAATGAGTTCACTCTACACATGTATGTCCGCGTGACAGGCATGCAAAAAAGTCTGCGTGACAGGCATGCGAAAATGTCCGGCGGCTGCCGCAACTGGGTGGCGTGCACTGACAGTGTGTTGGAAAGCTGCAGCGCAGAATATTCCTAATGTCTTATGCTACCTGCAGGGAGGTGGTTATAGTCAAGGAGCTGCTAAAGGTTATAAGGGGCTCCTGTGGTGATTTGGTGCCAGTTGTAAAGGCAACCCGCCATCAGATCACCAGGCGCTTTTATGTCTTAGACACAAGTAGGTTCATAACATGGTATCGGGTAGTGCAATCCGAGTACCCGTCAGTACGGTGGTGTCCAAGGGACTCCTCCTGGGAGTGTTTCTCGTGGTGCCTGTGACATGACTCAATTTCTAGTTATTTTGAGATATATCATGGCCTGTAGGAAGATGCAAGATGCTTAGCCCTTCATGACTGCCAAGTCATTTCATTGGATTTGCTCATTCAGGCCTGATATATTGGTTTTGAGTCTAAAAATCCAACTTTGTTCTCTCTTGAGCAGCATATCATGGAGATTGCCTCCTCGTCTTGGAAGATATATTTTTTCTATAAGTGTCCATTTGAACTGTTCGGCACTGTGGCCAATTTGTAAAACATGATTCACAAGAGGCGCAGTGGATTTTTTCGTCCTAATACAGGATTTGTGCTCATTCATCCTGGTTTTGACCTTCCTGTGTGTCATAGCTACATACCGCAGATTTCAAGGGCATGTAATGAGGTAGATCACTGCTGGAGTGTTACAGTTCGTGGGCGTCCTTTGAATCCAAGGGATTTTGAGCCCTATATTGATCTGGGTACTTCAACATGTTTGTTGGCATACTGTACAGTTGCCACATGCGGAGTGTCCAGTCAGGGAAGTACTGTTCCAAAGTGTGGTTTGCATGGAGTTGCTCTTCTGTGGTTCTTGTAAAGTTTTAACGAGTTTGTCGCGGATGTTGGTTCTGCGCTTAAGGGCGAAGGAAGGCTCCTGAACTGGCTGTTCACCTGTGTTAAGAATGGGCCACAGTGTTTTAATTTTTCGCTTAATTTTATTGAAAAGGGGTGAATAACTGAACCCTGCCATGATTTTATCTCTAGTGGGTGGCTTAGGATGCTCTTGCAATGTAATGGCTCTGGGGATGTTACACGCCCTTCTGTATGTAGTCTTGAGAATCTCCTTGGGATATCCTCTGTTGATCAGTTGGATTTGAAGTTCTTTTGTTTGTGCCACATAGTCTGTGGTGTTGGTGCACAGGCGTCTGTACCTCAGAAACTGCCCAAATGGCAAATTGTCTCTAAGTGCCCTCAGGTGATAGCTAGAGAACGAGAGAAAGGAATTTCTATCTGTGTCTTTTTTATACACTTTGGAGACCAATCTGCCATTGTCGCTGGTGATCGACAGGTCCAAAAAATGTATGGTTTCTTTGCTGGGTTCAATGGTATATTGAAGGTATGGTTTACGTGAGTTAATCCACATGTGGAACTGGAGCAGTTCTTGTTGGGTACCTTTAAAGATAAAAAAACGTCATCAATATAACGACGCCAAATGGAGATTTGTCTCAAAAAAGGGTTGGACTGATGGTAAATGTTGTCCCTCTCGAAGGCATCCACATAGAGATTAGCCAAACTGGGGGCGAAGGTTGTCCCCATGGGGGTGGGTGATATCTGCTGGTAAAAGATATCATTATTGATGAAGACATTTTTGGTGAGAGCTATCTCAGCTAATTCGATAATAAATGAAGATGGTACTTCATAAAGTTCAATGCCAGAGTCGAGGAGTCTTTTAACCATCGACAATGTGGCTAACTGTGGAATTTTGGTGTAAAGGGACTCTATGTCCATCGTAACCATCCATTCATCAGCGGGATCAAAAGATAGAGTGTCCAACAACACTAGCATCACAGTGAAATCTTTTGTGTATGACTGCATTTTGGGAACTTCTTCTTTAATGAAAAAATTCATACATTGTGAAAGGGGTTCAAGCAAAGATTGTATACCAGAGACTATAGGCCTGCCTGGCGGGGGCAAAATGCCCTTGTGTATTTTAGGTGTTGAGTAAAACGCTGGAATCCTCGGGTGACTAGGACACAAAAAGGCCTCTTTTTTGCACAGAAATCCTTCTGCTGCAGCTTCTTCTATAAGCGTGTTAATGGTGTTCCTGAGAGCTTGTGTCGGGTCTCCTGGTAAGACTCGGTAGCTGGTTCTATCTGAAAGAAGTTTGTCTACCATCTGATTATATGCATCAGTATCCATATGGACTGTAGCACCACCCTTGTCGGCTGGCTTGATGGTTATAGTGGGATCTTCGGCCAAACAAGTCAATGCTAGAAGTTCCATTATGGTGCAGTTGGAGTGTACAAAAGGTATGTTTTCTTCCATTTTGGCCAAACTTTTCAAAAGGGCTTGCTCAAATTTGGCTGATTCCATTGTGTTGGTATGTGTAGGTGGAAACAATTTCGACTTATCTCTGAGTCCTGTAATGTCTGGTTCTTGTTGTGAAGCATCTTTGAATAATTGTTTCAGATGTATATTACGCAAGAGTTGGCATATTTTGTTTTGGGTTTGAAAGGGGTCATAGGTAGCTGTAGGCAGGAATGACAACCCTTTTTGTAATATGCTTTCTTCTTCTTTAGTAAGGGGGGTCCAACACCAATGCACCAGCACCTCTAAATACGCCTCTCATAATTAAGCGGCAACCCTCCTGTGCCTACTCTAGATTGACTGCAAAGCACAGAATATCCCAACATTTAATTACGTCAATTACATCCCTCAAAATGCACACAATATATGAAAAACACAATCACTCTTCACAGTTGCATTTAAAAAGGTTCTATTCTTCTAAAGTGTATCAGTGGATCTACATTTATTTTTGTAAACTTTATTTATATATTTTACCGAATGTTCCTAAATTATTTGAAGCTTCAGTAGGCTTTTGAAATATTTCTCTGTCTCTTGAGTCTCAATCATTTATTTTTCAAAATATTCCTTTTCAAGCTGTTCATTTCAATCTGTTAATTTTCAATCTAGAAAAATCAATCTTTTGAGGCAATAACAATGGCGATGGTTTAGGAGCCTCATTTTTATGTTGCACATCATAGACTTAAATAAAAAAGCTAAATAAAAACAGCTTATATCTCTGTTGTGTAGAGAATTCAATGTATACCAATTCTCAATTGTACATTTTTAATTTGATAAAATTTGCTCGTATGTGTTTGGCGCTGAGTTAATGTGAACTTGAGTCATCCTGCGGCTCTTTGCCACACAACTTCCAACAGCTGGCATTAGCCAAGCCAGGATTGGTGCGTGTCCTCTGCATGGCAATATTCACTCCTTGTTCACGTAGGATCGGGGAATTCTAAGAGCCGGGTTGGACCCCAAGCAGATCATTGGAGGTTGTATAGCATGGAGTGTTTAATAGCAGGGACGATAATTGAAGTCACTTATCTTTGGTTAAGGATATGGGCAGAGCTAAGGAAGCATAGGGAGCTCCCGGAAAGGGACGATCCCTCCCAGAATTCGGGAAACTGAGGAGCAAAGGACTCAGATTTGTGCCGTTGACACTGAATGAAATACACAGATGTCCTTATTTATTGGATAGCGTGGGAAATCCAGGGTTCAGGGCATGGAAAAGACAGGAAGTAGAGGAGTGATAAATTAAGTAGTGCGCAAAGGGAGAAGCAGTGCCACCATCAAATCCTCGCTCAGTGGAACCATCGCAAGGTAGCGTGAGAGCTTGCAGAAGGGACCTGACTTGGTCAAGTTTGGTATCATCGTTTGAGTCTTAAATTTGAATTGTGTGATAGTTTTAGGAATTGGGAAGGAATATGGATTAAAGACCTAGAAAGTGCAACAAATGACAGAGTGACCGTAAGGACAGGGATTCATGTAGGGACAGAAGATTTGCGGAATACGAGAGGAAGCCGGGGTTGAATACATTGCCAGAGAGTGGTCAGGGAAAGTGGAGTACAGCTATGGTCATTTCTCTTTTTCAGGAGGTTGGGGTCCCCCATGATTATATCTGGGGCTGAAGCAGGAAGAGATCTGAGTAGGAGATCAAGATCCTGAAAGAAGATGCTGACAGTGTCAAGCGCCTGACAGTTGGGGGTAAGACTGAAGGGTGCAGGTGCGAGAACCAGGGAAACAGCGTCTTCTAATGATAGAGGGATGACATCAGAGGATATGGGGCAGTTGGGCTGCCTGCTGCTCATTTATCCATCCACTTCACCCTTCACATTACAGCAAGAGGGCTGAGAGAAAGTTATTCTGTTGTGCCAATCATACTGAGACGAGTTTGGAGTGAGTGAAAGTGGCCAAAAGGACGTTTTGTAGGCGAGAGAGTGGATATTACAGAGTCCTCTCCGTGTAAGTTCAGTGAGGCAGCAAAAAGAGGGAGGGATAGGAAGTTCTTGGAGAAGTACATTTGGTTGGAGTGAGTGTGGTTGGAGCAGATTAACGTGATGGTCAGGAGAGGAGGAGCAGATGAGGATGGGCTAAAATAGGGCTCTGCAACCTGTGGCTCTTTGGACGTTTTGGACTACAAGTCCCATGATCCCTTACCAGTGAATAGTCTGTATAAGGCGGATGGAAGTTGTAGACCAAAACATTTGGAGAGGCAATGATTGCAGACGCCTGGGCCAGAAGAAAGACGTAAGAAGGAGATGTGGGGGAATAATGTTGGGGTGAGCAGGGAGTATTCAGTTGAGATGTTGTGAAAGGGTAGTTAGCAAGAGGATGAGCAAAGGTACTATTAGGACAATAGCAGCCAATAGCAAAGTGGTTTGGCGGATAGAAAACATTATGGCTAGCCTGTTAGGGACTAAATAAATACAATGGTTAGGCCAGTATATAACACACAATACAATGGTTTGGCCTGCAGTGACTAGGAATATGGTGGTGAAGGGGGCAATGACAAAATACAGTGGTTACGTCTGAATTGATGCAAGTAACACAATATGTCACTAGTGCATCTGCTCGATTGGGGAGATATTCTGCCCCTTTGTGGTGCTGAGTGTCTAAGTGAGGGTGATAGCTTGTGCTTTGGAACGTAAACAAAGCCCGGAATGGCCTCAGTTTTACCTGCTTATTCCTTACACTATCAGAGTCGCTATTTGCTTATCAGACTGATCGTGTCAATAACAGCAGTATGTATTTGTTGTTTTGATGTGTCCCTCGTCTACGTTCCACTTTGTACTCTCACAAACAGGCTCAATATCTTCTCATTTTTATTTTATTGAACACTAGCAAAAAATACCCATTCTCTGAACAGGTTCTGTAGACAGACATAACAACAATCTCATCAATTGTTGAAAATCAATGATCCTGTAGGTCGCTGTTCCGATTCGCTTAGTGCTTGATGTGTTTTGCACTCTGAAGCAAGCTGCACTGAGAATGGGCGCATGTGGCTGGCTGACATACCTCGCAGCAGACATTGGGGGGAGGCGAGAGTTGGTGTGCTGCTGCATACTGGGACCTTTTGTGCTCTCTTCCCACCTGTCGCCTCACCCTGGCGTGGTGCAGTTTGTTGCAGTGCATTGCAGTGCAAATATCTCGGAAACCGTGCATCCCAGGACCTTGAAACGTGGTTTTTGAGGTCCCCTCTGGTTTTGTGCCTTGTGTCGAGAATGGTCCTTCTACGACCACATTGATGTTTTGCTAATTTCAGGCAACTGTCTCATGTGTGAAGTGCTGAAATCTGGGGAAAGGGGTGGGTTGTCCAAATGGCATGCAGCCAGTAAGGCCTGGAGGCTCCTAACAGGTAACTATGCAATGTTTGGTGCAGATTGGTGCAACAGTGTGGAATTGTGTAAAGAACAATGCTTCGCCAAGCCACAGACACACACATTTTGACTTGCATTAATATAGATGGACATTTCCTGGCAATGCCTCCACCATCTGCAAATTTGCTATTGTAAGTCATTTCTCATGCAAACTGGCATCCCAATTCTTCAAATAAATGCAAATATAAAATCGAATAAGCTATTTATTTTGTATTCTTTCTTATTAGAGAATTGTGCGCATAGTACAACATATCTCATGACCTCACTGCAAACCAAGATGTACAATTTATCATAAAATTAGACAACATTGAAAAGACATTTTAGAACCGCTCCCACCAACCCAGACAAAAGGGAACATCCGTCCCAGTGACTGCCACGTTGTTTGAAGACACCTGGGGTGGCTAGTCCAGTGCAGTGGCCGCTTTTAAATTGGGGCCGAACACATATTTTTTCTATCAGAGCCGTTGACCTTGCTTCGACCCAACATGTCAGCCACTTAAACACTTAGATGATATTATCTTGTAATCTGGATATTTTCCGAAAGAGGGCACTGCTGTCACATTCGTGAGGAAGATGTGCCTCATTTTGTGGTCACTTGGAGCCTGGCTTTGAACGTGGTGGAGAACAGGTGTTTCCTAAATTGTGTATCCGTGCCTGTTGCTGCCTCTGGGATGGTTGTGATGGGCGGAAGCAGTGGTTGGGGGTACGGGTTTCCATTCTGACCTCTGGGACTTTTAAACCCTTGCAATTAACCGCCCTGAAGGCAGATCCGCTCACATGTGTCTCATACAAGCTGAGAAGTATCAGTGACATGCTTTCTTTAGTCTGTCCAGAAATGCAGAGGTCTCCAGTAGATGCAGGGACGCCCTAACTTCCCGCAAAGCGGATAACAGAGCTGGGAAGGTCATAGACTCGAAGTTAACCCACAAATAATCTTTCTCAGCATTTGACCTCTTTGCAATTTTATTAATTGGAGGGTGTTTTATCCCACAAATCAGGCTGCTTAGGGCATGGCACTGCTTAGAGAAGTGGGACATGGAAACGTTTTAAAATGGCTTTACACTGGTTATACGTACAGACGGAGAACGTGAGACACATCACATTTAAATACAGCCATAAAGGGACCAGCTGACGTTGAGCCTATGACGTGGACTTGGGGGCTGCAACCTTTGGCTCTCCAGATGTTTTGGACTACAACGCCCATCAGTCCTAGCCAGTATAGTCAATGTAAGGTGCCATGGAAGTTCTAGTCCAAAATATCTGGAGGGACCTTGACCTACACTTTAAGCCTAGATTGGCTATTTCTGGTTAATGTAGGACTTGGTAACCAGGCAACGGGCAGTAAACAGCCTCGTTTTGGCGTTGCGTCGTGCCCGACATTTTTAATCAGGCAATTGAAAACAAAGGCGCTCGCAGGCTGGTCTCCGCTTGCAGGAGCTGTAAGTGGGTGGGGGGGGCTAGCAGGGACCAGTGGCCATTGCAGGGGGTTCAGATTCTTAAGGCCTCACCATATTTCGGTTCTGCGGCAGAAGGCATGTTGTCTGATGCACATGGGGCCACAGGCAGCAGCGGTCCCACGTTGTGTGGCACGCAGCTCCTGCTGGTGCTGGGGCCTTTAGGAGTGGAGTGGTGAGGGCTCAAGCCCTCTCCACCTCGAGGTAGAAGGCTTCTGTGGATTCAGGGCAAACAGGGCCTTTTTCTAGGCCTTCTTCGTTGGCCGGCTATTCTGTCTGCCGGCAGATATTTCTGGTTAATGTAGGACTTGGTAACCAGACAACGAGCAGTAAAGAGCCTCGTTTTGACACCGCGTTGCGCCCAACATTTTTAAATCAGGCAAATGAAGACAAAGGCACTCGCAGGCTGGGCTCCACTTGCGGGAGCTGTACGTGGATGAGGGGGCTAGAAGGGACCAGTGGCCATTGCAGGAGGTTCAGATTCTCAAGGCCTCAGCATATTTCGATTCTGCAGCAGAAGGCACGTTGTCTGATGCACATGAGGCCGCAGGCAGCAGCGGTCCTGTGGTGTGTGGCACGCAGCTCCTGCTGGTGCTGAAGGCTCCAGGAGTGGAATGGTGGGGGATCCTGCCCTCTCCACCTCGAGGTTGCAGGCTTCTGTGGATTCAGGGCTAACAGGGTCATTTTACCACCAGCTCCGGTGTAAAAAGAAAAAAGTAATAAAATGGTCACTGCCATTAAAATAGAAAAGGGACTAGGTACCTTTTCGGATGATGGCAGCCATTTTGGATCCTGTTTTCCATGGGTGCCATTATCCGAAAAGGGACCTAGTCCCTTTTCCATTTTTATGGCAGCATCAATTTTTTTGTCATGTTTTTTTCCTCCGACGGGAGATGGGCTCACACTGTGCTCATCTCCCATCTGACGGAAAAAAACAAAAAAAATCAGAATCCTGGTAAATCCCAAGATGCGAATAGCTTTCACGCCTCGGCTGGGGGGTGGACATGGGGTTTAGCATTATTTAACAGCTTCGCTCAGGTCTACCAAAGCTCAGGCTGGCGGACCGTTAAACCCCATTTCAGCCCCCCATCCGCAGTGTGAAAGCTATACTCTACAGACCACTAGGACAACTGCCTACAGTTGAGGGTTCTGCTGTACTTTACATGAAGAACACATGCACACTGAATAACATTTAGTCGGGGCAAAACAGCCTGAAACCCTGCACTCCCACCAGTGGATTCTTGCAAAACAGGACCCATTTCACTAGCTCACACTGCCCCTGCTCTCTCTCTCTCTTTCTCTCTCTCTCTCTCTCTCTCTCTCTCTCTCTCTCTCTTTCTCTCTGTCTTTCTCTATCTCTCTCTCTCTCCCACTTGTGAAATCACTTGTGTACGAGCGCGATACAAAAAAAATATCAATACCAACATGCCATGTGCAGCAAAACAAGCATCTTTGAGTTGGAAGATGGGGGGAAGGGCTAGGCATTCTTTAAACACAAGTCAATGGTTCCATGTAATAATGTCCACTCACAAATATCGCCATGCAAACAAAAAACTGTCGTTTTTTGTGGGGACATTATTATATGGAACCACAACCCCCAAACCCTTTTTTATTTTTCATGGGGGGCGGGGGACACCCCTGCAACTCCTGCCTGCCCCTGTTCCAATATATATGGTCACCTATATAATGTTGCCACAACCTTTTCCCAGCGACATTATATACGGCGACCATGTATATAGGGATATTATTACCTGATACCAAGTCAATTACCATAAGAAACAGCTAATGTTTATGGGAGACAAGAACCTTTGGTTCAAAGAAGGGCTACTTGAAATGTGGGTCTGCTGTCACCCATTTTGCTTTGCTTAGCATGCTGGTTGGCAGGCTGAGAGATGCCTCAAAGCTCATTCTACATGCTCATGTGCTCTGTTCAGTGGCCTTCTGGGAATTTTGCCTGTTAGGGCAGGGCAAAGAAAGCCTTTGCCAGGTGTACATCAAGCATTGGTTGGGACAGATGATAGAATCCCTGGTCATTTTGTCCAGAGGTCTACCTTGCTGTCTCCCTCAAGCCACAAAGTCTTCTCATACAGTCCGCTGTCAACCCCCTCTCTTCACCGCCACCCACAGACACAAACTCACCAGATATTGTCATGGTACCAGGCCTTCAGTACCAACGATACTGCAATGCTGCAAAGTGTTTCTTTATGAGAAACGTGGAGCACAAAAGAAGGAGGGGGTGGAGATTCCTCAAATATGTGCTGTATCTTGTCATAAAAAATATGGACAGGGAGGTGTTACAGCCACAGAATGGTGAAGAGCTGTCTGTTGGCAGTGACAGGCAGGGATTATGGGGCTGGAGCAGAAGACGGGCTTTCCAATAAGTCAGCCATCTCAAGTTTACAGTCTCTCTGGCCCCTTTATAGCTAAGGGACTCAGGGGGGTCTGTGCAATGTACACAGGTTCTGCACACACGTCTTTGAATGTGTTGTGGGCGAGTAGTAGGTGCATGTGTGGTTTACTCAAGTAAAGCTATGTGGTTGAAATGACTGCCTCCTATGATTGGGTGGAGGACCACTTTGTGCATGCCTTTGAGCTTGAGCAGTGCTTCCTGGAGAGGACCTAAGGGATATTTCCTCTATTTAGCCCTAAGGGGATATTGACTTGGGCGACATTTAGTCAGTTGCCTGGATGGGGACTTTCCTTTAGTGATAGGAGATATACGTCATACCAGCAGAGTGTGCTTTAAATTGTAATTTCATTCAGATCCTTTAAATTCGTCTTAGAGAAATTAATCAGTTTGCCAAAAAATGTGCATGGCTTCCAAAGAAAATACCAACATAAACATCACCTTAACCCCTTGCATGTTTTACTGAAATACAAGAGTATAATATATGATAGTTTAGAATAAAAATGTTAACTAATGACACAATTAGTGGAGTTTTAGCATCACAGAATCTCCAGATCCCTTAGGTTTCCACATATCCCCATTTATATCTAGCTGCAAATCCTGTATGCAAATCCCACCCTCCCTTGCAGTTCATAACCTGCAGGCCCCTCATGCAGAATGAGAGGGCCGAGCTGCGACTCTGAGCCAAGCAGTCATGATCTCTTTGTGTGTATTGGGGTTTCTGCTGCTTTCACCGACATGTAAGTTCTCCTTCGGTCTCCATGTGGCAAAGGCATTAATGTGTGTGGGGTTTTTTTTATACTAACATATTCTGGATTTCCCTTTGTCCAGGTGTCCATTCCCAGTTGTCACTGGTGCAAACTGGTAAAGGGATTGTGCAGCCCTCACAGTCTTTGGAGCTCGACTGTGCAGTCTCAGGAGGCTCCATCACTGACAGCAGCAAAGTATGGTCCATTCAGTGGGTCCGGCAGCCTGCGGGGCAAGGGATCCAGTGGGTCGGGGGAATATGGCATGATGGCACTCCAAGGTATGCTCAGTCTTTCCAGAGCCGATGCACCGTCAGTAGAGACACAGGCAAAAATTCTGTTCATCTACAACTGAGGCAGATGACAGCTGACGACGGAGCCACATATTACTGTGCAAGAGACACAGTGAGACAGAGCAGTCCACCATCTGCACAAAAAGGGAAGCCTCCCTCGCAGCTGTGAGGGCTGTGCACTGCATACATGCCCACATATTGGCATAATTATACTGTTTGTCGGAACGCCACAGCACACTTGGAGCCAAGCAATGTTTGTAAGTCATGCACTTCAGAAAGAAAAACACTGTTGCCCACAAACCCGCTGACCGTGGAAAGTAAATAGAGACATTACTTATTTCACAGCGCAGCGCATCACCAGGAATGTTTTACAGCTGAGGACTTCTTTTCGCTACTGTGTCGTCCAGATCCGACACCCCAATTGCAAGCACCAGTTCCCTGGGAGCAGGCACTGGGAAGTAAGTGTTAACGAGCACAGGAAACAGCTGTTCTCTGAGGTTGCCGCTGGATTGCCAATCACTACCAGAGGACTGCACGAATTGCGGCATTGCTTTACGGCTGTTACCTTCGCCAGGCAGTGTCCTCATTAATTGAGGCCCTCTGAGCTTCAGACACACTTTTTCCTACGAAAACATTGCCCACTAACCTTTATCTGCTTGTTCATTCACAAACCTCCCACACATGGGTAGAACGTTTCCCACTTGTTCGTTTTTCTGCAAAAGACTCAACGGTTTAGATGGGGCAAGCTGACTGAATAGGCTGAAGATGCCGGACAGCCGTGGTGTCTGGCGGACCACATGCCACTGTGGGGAGGAATCCTGTTTCACCAGCTTTGGCTGATGCAGTGCCAGAGGGGACATAAAGCTCATAGAGGCTATGGCATTGATGATGCACAGTGCAGAGCAGATGGCATGATAAAAAGCTGTCCCTGTGATCCTTTAATTATTTATGGGAGACAGCCATGAAGGTGGTGTGGATGCATGCGTGATGTGGTGTAAAGACTGCCCGATGTGTCAGCTTGATGCCTTGTCACAAGTGTATGGAACAGACTGGGAAGGGAAAGCAATGTTTTGACTTGTCCATTTGTTCTTCCCTCTCTCCTTCCCCCAACCATCACAAGAACAGGAGGTCTCATGGACAGGGGAGATCATCCCCAAACAGGAGAGATATGTTAAGTTTATGCTTTGGAGTCAAAGTATGCGAGTGAAGCCGTTCATGGGTTCGACAGGTTTTTACTAGGTACAGACTTTAGGTAAAATACATTAGAAAAGTCAGGTAAAATACATAGGCAGGGAGAGACATCCACCGGCCCCCTCTTCCATTAAGTGCCAGGTCCCAACTGATTTTCTTAGAACCCTCATGCGCAGTGGAACACTCCTGCAAGGTCCTGTCCAAACATTCCACAACACACTCAGTACAGCACCAACACATACTCTCAGAATGGACAGGGGCAGATCAAAACCTAACAAGATACTAGGTCTCAATCTGGGCTCCACCGGGATGTAGGCAAGATCATTAAATGCAAGGCTAAATGCAATGTCCTCTGCCTTGTCAGATCCTGAGGATATGAACGAGCTGCTGGCACCTCCTGCGCGTCAAGGGAGTATTCTCTACCTTTTCCCAAGAAAGGAAAGCCTTACTGTCAGTAAAATTACACAGTAGAGGCTGTTTCCATTTCCCGGGCAGAGACGACTTATATGACATGCTTTCTGGCACAGTATTCCTGGTAATAGAGTCAGGAGCTGTACATAGGAAGAATGAACAGATAGAGAACACATGCTAGCAAATGTACACTCAGACTGAATGGGTATTGATTCATGAATTCCCTTTGCCCCAATATAAGTACCTTTACTACCCTGTTACTCTTGTGAATCACCAGTGATCACAATGTATTGTATTGTACTTGTCATTTATATAGTGACTTTTACCATTATTATAGGCTCGATGAGCTGTTAGTGGGAACACCCTCGGAGGACCGAAGTCCAGAGTGTTGGAAGTCATGGAGTCAAAATTAGGTTGCGTGTGGGCATTAAGCTAAAAAAGGCTTAGCCGGGCTGACCAGGCTCTGGTGGAGAGCAATCAATAAACTCCCTTGGTTCTCTTCACAGAGGAATTATTATTAAGTGGTTCCATTTAATCAAAGGAAGTAGGTCTGTCCCCATGTGTTTCTAGGATTGGAGACAATCTCTGAACAAGACCACAGGAGAACGTGACAAACCTTAAACACACAAACAAAGACTCATTACCTAAGCAAAGGTCTTTGGCCAGGACTGGATCATAGGCTGATTCTATTTGCTAGGTGCAGCATGAACCGCACCTGCACTCTTTATCTAAAACTGACGTGATTGTGATTACTCGCAGTGTACGTGAGCTAATGGAATTACATCTGAAAGTTTGTCAGCCATCTTCTGTGGGCCATCCTTGAAATTGTTACGAGAACTCATCCCAGTGCTTGGAGATTAGCAACAGGTCCAACGAGGTTGCAACAACCTGAGGGGGAGAAGGAGTGCATAACCATGTATGGGTCATTCCTAGTAGTAACCCCTTCCCGGACACAGGAGACTACCCTAGGTTTTTCTGGATTATTCTTGTGAAAGAGGTGTAGAAGTCTAGGGGCAAGAATTTCTTTGGCTGGGATTCAGGATCTATCTTCTGGTTTGTATCTTTTCCAATTCACCAAGTACTCCACTCCTTTTCTAGATCTATATGAATTCATTATTTTGGAAATCTCAAATTCCTCTTCAGGACCTACCGCTAGGGGAACAGAATTCAATCTGTTTGGGGATAGTTGGGAATGTTCTGCAGTTTTCAATAGTGAGACATGAAAAACAGGATGGATCTTGCATGATGGGGGCTAGGGTCAATTTCATAGCTACAGGATTCATGTTTTTCCTGATGGTGGAAGGGACAATTTAACAGGACTTTAACTTGTAAGGGCAAGCAGGAATGTGTAAGTGTCTGGCGAACAGCCATACTTCGTCTCCTAGAACATAACTGGGGCTTGGGAGACGTCTCTTATCAGTATTTTTTTTACTTACAGTTTTTCTGAGCTTTCAACACACTTTGGTGGACTTTCATCATTCCCTCTTGAAGACTACTCATAAGTTCTTTGGCAGCCAGGATAGGGGAAGTGATATCAGAATTTAAGGGTAGAGAAACCGGATGATACCCATATGTAGCATGAAAAAGGGTACCTTGTATAGAAGTGTGAAATGAATCATTATATGCAAATTCCACAAAGGGAAGGAACGAAACTTCCCACAGTGTTCTTTGGAGTAACATCTTAAATACTGGCATATGGTCTGTTTGACCCTCTCGGTCTGACCATCGCTTTGTGGATAATATGTTTAAGAATAGTTTCATGTTATGCCCAATATTTTCTTAAGAGCCTTCCAAAAGGCTGAAGTGAACTGAGACCCTCCATCCTTGAGATGGCAGTGGTGTTTTTTAGGAACTCCAGGTTACAATGCTCTGTGAGGACCATACTATCAAGCAGTGCACCTTCTAAAAAGTGCCTCCAGGTAATTAAGGAATCCATGATCACTAGAAGCTCTTTTCCAAAGATGTTGTAGTTCTGCACAGCTTGGGTGAGGGTTCGAGAGTGGTATGCTACGGGATGCATGAGAGCCGTACTTGGGTCTTTCTGCAATAACAGGATTCCTAGGGTATGTTGGATGCATTGGCCTCTACCACAGAGGGTTGATATAGCTCAGAGAGGAGTAAGGGGGGGTCCCTGGTAACCCTTTGTTATATGGTATTAAATGCTTACTGTGTTGTCTGTCCATAGGTAGGGTTTACACTTCTTGAGTAACCGGGTTAGAGCAATGAACAGATTGGAGTAATAGGTAATACGTGTAGGGAAAATAAGGCTGTGAATTTCAACTGGGGCTGAATTATAGCAAACTCAGACTCTGACAGCATGAGGTGTGAGACTCTGGTGAGACTCTGATGTGAATCTGGTGCTAATATTTACAGCTCAGTCCACAGCTCATTGGTGCAAAAGATTGGTGCAGATTGTTAGTAAAAATTGGCTCACTTTACGAGATTTGCAAGCACAGACCCTGCAATGTTGCTTGGAAAATAAACATACATAGCTGCTTCTGCATGAACATGTGAGCTGAGGAATGTGAAAAGTCACGCTGCTCAAAGTTGAGCACAGAGAGATGACAAAGGTACCACCCATTGAATTTGGGCTGAAACAGATTCCCAAATCATTAGTCCATTCTGCAATCAAATTCTCATTTTGTTCATTAGCAACACCCTCAGTTCTTCTTTCCCTTTTACAGTCTTCCTCAATCAGAGAATTATGTTCTGCATCAAGTAAATGATGATATAACAGACCAAAAATGGCATCTTGCTTTTGTGCCTTGACCAAGTCCTGATCAGGAGTATCAAAACTCCACTGTGCCACCGGCTGATCAAATGTTCTCTAAGTTTTTGAACGTGTTATTGCATTCACCTGGATTTCACCAAGCAGGTGTTCAATAGGAAACAACTTCCTCATCACAGTCCCATTCTTGGCTCACTGATCTACCTTGTCATTTCCTTCCTTGTCTTCCCTGGTGTTTTCAGATGGCACTGTATCTTCCTCCAATGAATGATTATGTCATTTTCTGAAACAGGTTTGTCTATGGCTTGGATCATTTTGCCATGTTTGAGAGATTTCTTGTTATAAGTGACCATTCATCTCTATTTCCACCCAGGTAAATATTTTCAAAAACTATTTCGGGCATAATCAGAATCAGTGACTAAAACTATTTCTTTTAATTTCTTTTGTACTGTTGTGGATATTGTTTTTTAGATAGCAGCAAGTTCTGCAACTTGACTGATTTTGGGGCCCAATTACCCATGGAATGCCATTACAGTTGACCCATATTTCCAATTCTGCCACTAATTCCTTTTCAGAATCATCTCCTACGTGGTATTCATATCCATCTACATACACAGTTGGGAGATCCTTGCATGTTCTTCATTGAACGTCTTGTTGGGGGACTGTTCCAATTCAGTTTAATCTGTTTCTAGCTCTGTGTTTTCAGCTGTACAAACAGCTGCACAATCATGTAAGTCTGCCAGTCCCTGTGCAACTGGGTTCTTTTTGTTCTGTCCATGCCTCACTTCCACTGGGAATCCCTGCAACGCCAATATCGATGATGTGATTCTTGACTGGGCCAAATTCCCTGATCTGATTATTTTGCTTTTTAAAAATTGTAAAGGCTGATGACTTGTTTCAACAATCATACATTCCGCTTGAATAATGCGGTGGAAATTTTATAATGCTCAAACAGTGGTCAAAAGTGCTTTTTCACATTCACTGAATTTGGTTTCTGCCTGTGACAATGCCTTACTGGCTTATACAATGGATTTGTTATTTACATTGGGCCTCATTACAAATCAGGCGGTCCGGAAATAACGGTGGCGGTAAACCCGCCGCCACCGTTGTTTCCGGACCGCCTGATCCCGACTCCTGCAGGCGGGAGGTGATGTTCCCGCCAGGTTTGACCTGGCTGGTTTAACACCGCCCTCCTGAAGGCAGACGAGGAAACACAGGCAGCATTACGAGATGCTGCCGGTGTTTCCATGATCCCCATTCCCATTGGGGATTAACACCATTCCGCCTCCGTGATTCCTGGAAAACCGGGGTTGTAATGCCCCGGTAATTCCGGGAATCACGGAGGCGGAATAGTAATACGAGTCCGGCGGTAACCAGGTGGTTTTACCGCCTCGGTTACCGCCGGACTCGTAATGAGGCCATTGTGTTTTCGGTACAGGACCGCTGACATACATTGATTTGTGAAACCTATCTCCATAAATTAATCCTGGTTATTTATTAGATAAGATAAACATGGGGATTTCATCAAACAGTCCTTTTAATTTGGCTACTACATCACTTTGTTCCTTTTCCCATTTCCAGGGTACCCCTTGCTTCTGTAATATAGTCAAAGGTTGTGTGATTTCTACATAATCTTCAATAAATTTCCTGTTGTAACTTGTCATTCCAAACAAGCTTTTAGGCCTCTCTAATTGGTGGGATCCTTTAGTTTCTGAATAGCTTCACCTTTTTCTTTTGTGGATTTACTCCATGCTCAGTTACTTAATGCCCTAGAAAGATTACCCTTTTGGTACACTACTGCACTTTCTGTAAAGATACTTTTGCTCCAGCCTTTTGCAAATGACCGAGCACATGCCTAATTTCATTGAATTTTTTATTTTTATTGTTGAGGGCATCTCATCCCCCTCTCCAGCATATCACCAAGATGACAGATGTCACCGACTGAAGCAGCCCCACAGACTATAACTGGATGACATCACAAAAGTAATTATGAAGAGGCGACATGGCTGCACACACACATGGATACATTAGCCAGGTGCAAAAGAGCATGCATGAACTGCATGCAGAAACCACAAAGCAACTACCATGAACAGCCATGAAAATGAAATGGAAGCCACAGCTGCATTGAATCGAATGGAAGGCATTTATGAAAGATTAAAACACTGAGAGAGGCCTGACACACTGATTTCCCTGAGAACCGCAATGCAGAGCTGGCAGTGAAGTAACTGTGCCCGACCTTGCCAAGGGCACAGGGAGAGAGTCATCAGAAAAGATAAAAGACCTGCAAAGTCTGGGAGCTGAAATTCTTCATAAATGCAAGCAGGGAAAATCAATCTTACGTCCCTAAACACGTGGTGTGAACTTGGAGGACAAGGCCCATTCATCTGAGGCAGGCAGGAACTGTTTTTCCCATCAAACTGAAGACAAAAGATGCAAAAGTGTAACACAGCATGAAGTTGGATACTGGAATGTCCTTGCTCAGGGCCAGAGGTGTCAGAGATGTGGTAACATTAGCAGGAAACAGGCGTAACTGTGAGGTCATTCTCCCCACCCATCATTTTTGCTCACTTGCTTGCTCGCATTTTTGCTCACATGATTCCAAACGTGGCGTTCCCAGGTGAGCTGTAGTGCCCCCCGACCCTTTCCGGGCACTTTTTCCATCTTTGGGCTGTGTCTCTGTGGGCCCCTCGGGCCGCGTGCAGCCTCTGTTTCCCTACCCCCTCCTTCCTCTTCCCCTCCCTCAGCCCGCCTCCCAGTCCTTTTCCCCACCCCTGATTGGTCCTCCAGGGCCAGCAATGTTTGCTGGAGTTCAGCTGGACCGTGGGACAACGCCATTCCAAACGCGGCGTTCCTAGGTGAGCTGTAGTGCCCCCGACCCTTTCCGGGCCCATTTCCATCTTTGGGCCGTGTCTCCGTGGGCCCCTCGGGCCGTGTGCAGCCTCTATTTCCCTACCCCCTCCTTCCTCTTCCCCTCCCTCGGCCCACCTCCCAGTCCTTTTCCCCACCCCTGATTGGTCCTCCAGGGCCAGCAATGTTTGCTGGAGTTCAGCTGCACCGTGGGACAATGCCATTCCAAACGCAGCGCTTGGCTTGGCAGTCCCCTCAGCGACCCTCCAGGGCCACGCTGTACTTGTCTTAAAGGCCTCCATGTGGCCCAGTGTCCGTGTGCAGCCCATCTCCCAGCCCCCTCCCCTGCCTCCAAGTCCCCATTCGTGTGCTTCTTCCTGCCTCCCCAACCCTCCCACCTCCCCTGATTGGACCATCTGGCTGTCATAAGCGATCCTTCCGGGGGAGCCCTCTGCCCAGCAGCCTCCTGTGGCTAAGGGCCCCAAGGGCGGCTCCGACATTGGTGGCTCCAAGATGTGTCTGCAGGTGTCCGCAGGGGATGCCAAGGAAGCCAGTCGCTAACAGACACCAACAAAAACTGTGAGTGTGGCATGGATGGGGAGTAGAGCAATTACTCTACTCCAAAAAACCACTGCCACCCTATCTTACCTCCCAATAATTTAGAGTGCCATAATATTAGCATGTCCACACTTAGATAGAATTGTGAGCATTAACCTGCGTCGCATCTAGATGGAATTGTAAATATTAGCATGTCCACACTTAAATAGAATTGTGAACATTAGCCTGCGTCGCATTTAGATGGAATTGTAAATATTAGCATGTCCACACTTAGATAGAATTATAAATATTAGCATGTCCACACTTAGATAAAATTGTGAACATTAGCTTGCTTCGCATCTAGATGGAATTGTGAATGCTGGCATGTCCACACTTAATTAGAATTGTAAATATTAGCATGTCCACACTTAGATAGAATTATAAATATTAGCATGTCCACACTTAGATAGAAATTGTAAATATTAGCATGTCCACATTTAGAAAGAATTTTAAATATTAGCATGTCCACACTTAGATAGAATTGTGAACATTAGACTGCGTCACATCCAGATAGGATTTTGATTGAAGGATAGCATGCCCGTGCCTAGATGAAACCGAATGTTAGCATGTGCCACACTTAAAACTGTGAACACCAGCCTGCGCTGCATCTAGATAGGATTGTGAATGTTGGCATGCCCACACCTAGATGGAATTCTGGACATTGGCCTGCGCCGCTTCTAGATAGGATTGTGAAGGCTAGCAAGTGCCCCACTTAGACAAAACTGTGAATGTTAGCATGCTAAAGGTCAGGTAATCCACTAACCAATATAACCTCAAACTCTGCATACTTATCGCACTCAAAAACACACACAACCATCTCTCGCACCACAAGCCGCACGCACTTCACAACACTGCAACAACACATAAGCCGGAGCAACAGCACAAGCGGACTGACACCGATCCAATACCCGCACCAAAGCTCAGCACCCGGTGTATACCGAGTTGAAGCTGCCAACAGAACACCACTCCTCTCACTATCCTACTCCCTCTTCACCTTACTAACCCATCCCACCTTATCGTTTACAGATCCGCCAGAGCGCCTGGGGACCAATTCCGTTGGTGACTGTGCGCGGTACAAATACCTTTAACATTTAACATTTAACATGCTGCTAAATTTCCCAAGTTGACAAGTCTCACACTGGCCTCCTGTGGGTGGTGCTAGACAGAGCTACCTGATATGGCCAGACAAATCAGATCACCTGTCCCCTATCGTATGTACACATGCGTATACTGTTACCCAATCCCATCTTGCCTAGAGCCCAGGAATGTAACGTTTGGCTGTGATGTCACATCAGCTTAAAACCTCACTACCAGCATGTAATGAGTTGAGAATGCATTGCAACTGCAGTATTCCATGTGCCTATCCCCGCTTTTTAAGATGTATTAATAAACGCAGTAATTTGTCACACTTCTGGACTCCTCTGGTTCTTGGTACTGGAGATTTCCCTGGAGACATTGGCCCTCATTTCGAGTTTGGCGGTAGCCATGGAGCTATTAGCTCCATGGCTGCCACCAAACCGGGCTCCTTTACCGGGTTCCTGCAATGAGGAATAACCGGGTCATTCAGACATAGGAGGACCCAGTAATTCCTCCTTGAAGGAACTATTCCCCATTCCCATTTGAGCCCCCATAGGGCTCCATGGGAATGGGGATGGAGGTAACAACGTGCACATTATAAGTGTCCCGTTGTTACCTCCCTCTTCCCCTCGCGGGACCCGGTAAAGACATCTGGTTTTACCAGATGTCTGATCTGGGTCCCGCGAAGGGAACCTCGTAATCGGCCCTGACGGAATGAAGGGGGCCAGTCCCGTACCGGCCCTCTTCATTCCGTCAGCGCCTGCCTCGTAATGAGGCCCATTCTCTGGTTTCTAAATTCTGCTTCAAAGTCTTCATTTTGTATTGGCACATTGTCCACATAAATCACAGTTCCTCTATCAGCTGCATCTGGGAGTGCTTTACTTAGGAATATCCCAAACTCACTTCCACTATTGATGTAGTCAAAGGGGGTCCTGGACCATGCATATTGTAACCGGTGCATTCGAGCCCTTGATGTCTTATGGAATCATTGAGGCACACAAATGCAACAGGCCCTTCCATTTGTTGTCCCTTTCTGTATTTAAATGCTATTGCAATTTGTCTGGTAAAAGCAGGAATAGTGGGATCCTTTTTTACCTGAAGCTCAACTGCATTTGGCATCATTTGGGCACAATGGTAAGCTTGTCTTTCGCTTTCAAATTCCGGTGCTGCTCCACCCAGCCTAGACCAAACCTTTTGGTTCAAGAAATCTGACACCATACACATTCTGTGCATGATGTAATTTCCCCAAGTACAACTTATTCTTCGTCCCACTTACAATCCAAGCATTGTGATAATGCTTTTGGAACAAATTGCGATTTTCAACATTCACCACCCCACAGTTCTTTGCCCAATTCAGGGTCATCAAGCCCAAAGATTTGTTGATTTTTCTATTTTAAAACTTGGTATTTCCTCTCTGTCAAGCATTTGTTTGAACATACTTTCATGAATGAAGCTCTTTTCCTGCTCTAGGGCCAGCACTGCTTCAGTCATTTCTGGAGGCCCATTCACATGCACCAAGATCCGGGCCTGCCCTTCTTTCATGTGTATGTCTGCAAAGTTTTCTCAGATGACTCTGCAGCAACATTTGGTTTGCATCTCTCCTCATTTAGATAGAAACAAAATGGGCCTCATCACAAGTTGGGCGGTATCCCAGTGATATTACCACTGGGATACTGCCAGGGCTAATAGCGCTACTGCCAAAATCCCCAGTGCTCTAAGCGCTGGATAACGTGTTTGGCAGAACAGTAATTCCCCATTCACCATTGGGCCCAATGGGGAATTTTTGGCACGACTACCGTCGGCGGTATTACTGCGTGGTAATTGCACTGAAAATTGGCAAATTCATGGCGGATTTACCCCCAGCTCAGAGCTGGGGGTAAATCCTGCCAAACCGGTGGACCCTTAAATGCAGTGGTAATAGTGTTACCGCCGCATTTATGGGTTACCACCAAACTCGTGATGAGGCTGAATGTGTTTTCATCAATCTGTGTCTGGCACTTATTCTTGGGGTACAGAAAATCTCTACAGATTGCTTTTCATTTTCCTCTTGCATTTTACTCTGATACATGAGAATGACAGTGACACTAGGAACACAGCCATTTTGAAGGTACCCTTCCACCATACTTTCTGATCTAGCAATGGTGTGACATTCTGCACTGTTACTCTGGGTTATTATCATTTTAGGTTTCAGGATTTTTTGGCCAAAGACCACATTACCGCATTTATCCCATCAATATACGGTGACAGTCTTCTAGGGCAATTTATTCATATAAGAAATGGCATCTCATCTATGGGTCTAACCACCACCTCCTGTCTCATTCTGTGTCTCCCTATCTTGATGTCAACTTCAGTGACACCCACCACTGGTCTTTCTTCCCCATTGAAATTATGTAAGGGGTCTTCACTCTGCCTCAATATCAGCATGTCCTAGGGGGATTTCCCCTCATGTATGCTTTGCATTAATTTCTAGGACATCCCGGTTGCCTGGGCACCTGTGTCAATCCTTGCCAAATCGTTACACCTCTCTTCAATAGTAATAGGGTAAAATATCTGTCCTTTCATTCTTCTATTATGCAAAGGACATGTGATTTGTTACTGATTTCAGGGTTTATTTTCCTTAGTCCTGCCTGACCTTTTGCTAGGCAAAGGGGCATGTGAAATGCCATTGTACCCTCTTTTTTGCCCATCTCTCTTTGTATTTCTTTGTTTATCTTGTTTAGTTTGGAAACCATTTGCAGCCCAGCTACTGACTGCCCCCTGTATTGAGACCACCAGTGTTCATCCTCCTTTCCTCTGCTGCTTTTTCCACCCTGTTTGGTTGTGGATTAACATGTGGGTGAGCAGTTGTGGGTGGTTCAGCCTCAAACACTGGACCATAGCTAGGTCTTGTCGAGTGGACAGATGCGGTCAAGTTTTCCTCACTAGAGCTGCGATTAAATTCAGCTTTAGTGAACATGTTGCACTGCCGCTTTTCCAGAAATTAAAACATGTGTGGTTTCAATTCTCTGCACTAAGCATGGAGCTGATGTTCTTTATGAAAAAAAGCAGCATTCTCCCCCCCCCGCCCACTTTAGTAATTACCCCTTGCAACTCATGAATTTGTGTCTGGTAATGATCAACTGTTTTTCCTTCATTTTCATCCAACAGATTAAATATTTCACTTTCCGTTGCATGCAATTCTTTAGCTTTTTCACTACCATCCTATCTAAGTGTTGGAATTTCAGAAATGCACAAATCTCTATCCTTTCGGACACTGTCTAACACGGTTTTCAAGTGTGTTACTTGTTCCTCACTCTCTGCAAACTGTTAGTCTTTCTGATCAACTGTGCACAGAGATCACTACATTTAGTTTGAAGATGTGTGTACAGCTCACTAAGTTCTTTCATTTGTCGTAACCATTCACGTTCAGCATCTAAATTACACTCTAACTCAGCAATGACATCAGAATATTTTTCTTGCAGCCTAATAAGCTTATGCAAGCTTATGCAAGGAAAACCAAATCGGCACATGAACAAATAATACAGCCAATCTCGTGTTTGCATTCTTTTGCTTGAAAGAGTCTAAGAAGACACAGTTGTACAATACTCCCTTTTTCAAAAATATCTTCAGGGTTTTCTTTCTCCATCTCAGTGCTGATCCTGTCTCGCCAGGTTAACAGATTTTCATATGACCACTTGGCAAAAGCACAATGTTTCATCTCTAAGTAATTAGATAAATAAGGAAACCCAACTTCTGTTTCCGACATCTCGGAACCGAATGCCAATAACACAATAAAAAAGAGGAACTCAGCGTGCACACTGCAAAATCACTGTCACTTCCCATGCAATGCACTTCAGGATAGGGAAAGAGCACACAATATGACTATGCTAAACAACGCCCAGTAATTGCTTTACCACTTCCTGGCCAACGCACCATAGATATGCTGGGGTATTTTGTGGACCCCCGAGACACAGGACCACCTGCTATTATTCTTATATTGGGTTCATGAGGGCAAGCTAAAAACTGGATTCAGTGCACACTAGGGCCCAATTTTTCTACTTTCGAGGTATTTCAACAGTGGTATTTCCTTGGTGGTAGTTCATTGGTAGTTTGGTGTAGAAACTCAACATAGACTTACCAGGTCACCAGGAAACTGTAATATGGGGAATCAGCTCTTTAGGATTTGCCCCAGTTCACAGTGCTTTGGTGTATCTTACTTTACACCGCTGACTGTAGTAAAATACTGCCTCTGCTTTTTACCTGTCTATACATTATCACAAGTGATTATGCCACCAATAAACAGCCATACGCATACTTTTTTATTTAATTACATGCTTTGTAGATCGTCTGCATGACTAGAACAAAATGCCACAGGAAAACACGACATGCCATCATTGCACATTAAACATTGTAGGCGAGCTAAAAGCACAGAAATGTACAATCATTTAGCAACACATGCCAGTTTCCTAAACTGTCAAAAATGATGCAACTTAGAGCGCTTTCTGTTTCTCACACACTAGATGAAAATTTCCCTTGGTCTGCCCAGTGACAATACTGCTGCTCTCCCCCCTGTTCTAAACTTGGCAGAATACACACGTTTTATAACTGAACCTTGAGATAGCCACTGCTCTTGGCAGCTTATTTCATTTCACAGAAACTTAATCTAGCAATGGAAAATGTGGAATTTGAAACAGCTTCCCAGATGCCTATTTCACCCTTTATGAATGATATGTGTAATTTTTGGCAGTCGCACACACACGCCCCTCATGTAGCACTGGATGCTCACCTAATAAATGTCTGAAGAGTTTGCAAAACCATTGCAGGACAGTCTCTGTGTGCCCTGTGTCACGGCTTGTTTGTTTGTTTGTTTGTTTGTTTGTTTGTTTTATTCACTTATAATGCGCACCAGACCCGAAGGTAACCGGGCGCAGCAGTACAGAAAATGCGAAGCTTAGGTTGCAGGGTGGGTTCATGGGATACATACACTGTACAAATACAAAATACAAATATAGAATGCAAAATATCACGGTAAAGCAGCAATTGCGGTTTACATGCAGAATAAATACAAAATATGATCAAGACAGTCTATGTACAGGTACTGTGTGGGCGAAAGCTCAACGGTCAGGTGGGCAAAGTGGGTGGGACCATAAGATCATGATGAAATGTATGTTCTAGGGTGGGGTGAAGGATAAGTGGGTGCCAGTAGGCTATTCATTGGCAGTCCTTAGCAGATTGATGTAGTTAGCTCAGTAGTTGGCTCAGCTGTCTTGCCTTCTGTGTATCCTCCTATTCAATTGTTGGAAAAGCCTCAGACACGGGCAGCTTTGTCTGCACTCACACATGTAAAACCCCTTCTCCTCTGCGATCTGACTCTTCTCCCTTTTGGCAGGAAAGGACCAGCAAACAGCCAACCAGTCACAGTCTGCAAAGGCAGCCAAATCCTCTGAGAGACAGGCCCCTGACTCGCTCTGCACTTTCCTTTTTGAGGCCTCTCCCTGTGATCTGCCCATTGATATCTGTGTAAAGTGTAAGAATTGACTGCCCCTGACTCTTATGTCACATGTCAATTAGACTCCACCTCCTCTGACCAAACCTCCTGGAAGCTTCCAGGGAACACGTGTTTTGCCTATCACCTCTCCGCAGAGATTCAGGGCAGAAAAAGGGATGCCACATTTGTCTATGCTGGTTTCCTGCAGCAAAACGTGAACAATGAGGATACTTTGAGCAACGTGACTTTTCACATTCCTCAACTCACATCTTCATACAGAAGCAGATTTTGCACGTTTATTTTCCAAGCTATATTGCAGGGCCTGTGCTTGCAAATCTCATAAAGTGAGCCAATTTGTACTAACGATCTGCAACAATGTATTGCGCCAATGAGCTATGGACTGAGCTGTAAATATTAGCAAGTGATTAGATGTTAGTAGGTTAGGTGTTAGGAGTTAATAATTGTGCATCTTATGCTTCATTGCATTTGAGTGCATGCTATACCATGGTCTGGTATACTATGCTACGGTATGGCTACCAGTCAAAGCTATGTTCACCTTTGTCTTTTTGCTTTGTTTTGCTGCACAGCACTGAGTCAAACCAGATTCACATCAGAGTCTCCCCAGAATATCACACCTCTTGCTGTTAGAGTCTGACTTTGCTAAAATTCTGTCCCAGCTAAAATTCAGAGCCCCATTTTCCATACATAATCCTCAGGTAACAATTAGTAAAACCTAAAAACCTTTGTAATTTCTTTACATATTTTGATATGGGCCAAATAAGGGTACATTCGATCTTAGTAGGGCCCATCTCAATTCCCTGTGTGGAAAAAATGTACCCTAAGTAGGCAATCCTTTTCAGATGAAAAAGGCATGTTGATAACTTGCCATATAACTGATGCTTCTGGACACTTTGAAATACATCTCTGACATGCAGGACATGTTTGTGGTGGGAAGTGGGATATACCAGAATATTGTTGAAGTAGATGACCACGTAAACGTCTAGGGTAGCCTTAACATTTTTTTTAAGGATATGCTTGGAAGCAGCAGGGGAATTACACAACCCAAATGGCATCAAAAGGTATTCAGCATGGTTGAATCTGGTGGGGAATGCCATTTTTCATTTGTCTCCTGGATATCATCTCACTAGGTTACATGCACCTTTACGGCCAAGCTTAGTATATATACTACAATTCCTCACCTGGTTGAGCAGAACTTGGATTAAGGGAAGTGGCTACCTATTCTTGACTGTGATAGAGTTAAATTGCCTGTACTCCACACACGGCTTTAGTTCTGTATCATCCTTTCTTGGGATTAAAAATATTGGAGCCCCCGCTGGGGATGTTGAATGATGGATTCATCCTTTCTTTAGGTTTTCCTCTACATAGTTTCTTGAGTATTTACTTTTCTGTAAGCGCATACGTCTTCCATAGGGAAGGCTGGCTCTAGGGAGGAGTTTCATCCTCGAATTATATGGCCTGTGTGGGGGGAGTTTATTGGCTTGTGTCAGGTCAAACACTGTTTGGAACTCCCTGTATTCTTGTGTTAGCTCCTCCTTCTGGATAGCTCTAACCATAGAACACCACATTGTAGGACAAGTGATTGCTTTAGGGGTTGGTTGGGCTGACTCCAATTAGTGGTTGCATATCTCTTAAAAGGGGATTCTAACATGACTACCCTTGTCTTCCAATCAATGCTAGGGTTGTGATATTCCAACCCTGGAATGCCTAATATGAGTTGGAAATTAGAATTTCCCGCCTTTCCAGAATTCTTTCTTTTACATTGATATATCGTATGGCATCAGTCACCACAGTAAAAATACATATCCAGCCTACTCCTATGCCCCATCTCTTCTGAAGTAACTGGGCCTCAGACACTCTCTAATTGCATTAGTTCAGTCCTCTGTCTCTGGTTTAAGAGAATATCTTTGATATTCGTGAGATCGTCTATCGCCCTTTCTTTCCTTCATTCTTTGATCAAGACACATGATTAATGATATATATACAGAGTCTCTGTGGCATATTGATGACTGAACATATCTTGGAAGGCCGTCTGAAATGTCTCATAATTAAGGAGGATATGGTCATTTGTAGCCACATATGGGGTTTCCCAGGCAGATGCTGTCTTGTCTAGATTGAGTAGAATAAAAGCTATCTTGGTTTGGTCTGAAGCATATAATGTGGGATGATCAAAAAAAAATGAATCCTGCATTGTGTCATAATAGCTCTGAGTTTGTGGTGATTTCCGCTGTATTTGGCAGGCATGGGTTGGGATGGAATGTTGGGACAGAGAGCCAGAAGATGGAGAGTTGCCACGGTTAGCACGGGCATACTCTCAGAGTGAGTAGTTGCTGGATTGCAAGGAACTGCTGCATCCCCCTTACTAGCACCTAGGGATGACCAGCTCCTGGGAATTTATTGGACAAAGAATCAACCTTGTCTTGCAGGGTCATCATGGTTTGGAACAGCACATCATTTCACTGCCTCGAGGCTGCTGCTTCAGTTTGAAACTTCTGTAACCGTGAGGCTAGGTCTTTTACAATACCTTCCATGACTCAGAGAAGAACAAAAATGTGTCCGATTCTCAGAATATGAACGAGTTGCTAACACCTAAAGAGGAGACAAAGGGAGTAATGTCTACCAATTCCCAAGAAAGGAAGGTCATCATTTTAGGCAAATTTCACATTACAGACTGCTTCACTTTCCCTGGTGGAGGCGACTTTTAAGGTGCACTTCCTCTCACAGTAATCCTGGTAATTCGGTCAGAATCTGTACATAGGGAGAATCAACAAGTAGGGAACACAGCTTAGCAAATGCACTCTCAGACTGAATGGGTATGGGTATTGATTCATTAATTCCCTCTGCCCCAATATACGTACCTTTAATACCCTGTTCCTCTCGTGAACCACTAGTGATTACATAAATAAATGCCCTCTGTTCTCTTCAAAGAGAATTATTATTAAGTAGTTTCCTTTGATCAAATGAAGTAGGTCTAGCCCCAAGGGTTTGTAGGCTTGGAGCCAACTCCTTCTTCCTGATGGCTTCAAAATCATTTCCAAGCCACAACCCCACCGTACTGGCAGAGGAGTTGCCTTGATTTTCCTAGAGGGGGTTCCTTCCTCCCTCATAGGCACCCAGCCCTACTCTTCCATTGAGAGCCTGGTTTTCAGATTGGTCGTCACTCCCTCCTCTTCTGTGACCATTGCCACTGTTTACAGGCCCCCCAGCAGTACCACCCTGTTCCTCTCTGAATGGGCTGACTTCTGCTCCTCTCTCCTCTCAACCACCTCCAATCTCCTCTTATTGGCCAACTTCAACATCCAATTGGACTCTCCTGGAACAGTGCCCACTCTCTTCCTTGACTTCTGCACTTCTCTATCCCTCTCCATACTCTCTTCTGGTCCAACCCACTCGGCTGGATACACTCTGGCTATTGGTCCAACCATTTGTTCCCTTCTTCTTATCTGGGTCCCTCCGTCCCCCTGAGTGCTCCTCTGCCAGCCCTCCCAACCTTGTTCATGGAAATCCATCTGATGAAACGAGTGTCAGCTGCTGCCTTTGCATCCACCTTCATCCCCCATATACCCGCAACCCCTGACTCACCACTGACTCTGCTCTCAGCAACCTCCATCTGGCCATCACTAGCTCTGGACATTCTGAGCACCGTTGCTACCCTCTCTCCTAACCTTCCTTTCACTCCCTTGTCTCCTATGGCCTCTCACCCTCCTCCTTCCCCTTTCTACTCCTTCTCCCCAGTCTCACAAGAAGAAGTCACCAGATTTGTCCACTCCATGAAGGTTTCTTCCAAACAGGTTTCCCTTGCTCCTCCAGAACCATCAAGGACAAAATTGGCTCTCTTGCCCCCGTCCTCACTGACCGCTGCAACCCCTCTTTGCCACTGGTTACTTCCTCTCCTCCCTCAAGCACTCCCTTGTGCACCTGTAAAAACCTTCACAGACCCTACCTGTCCAGCCAACTAGCACCCTATTTCTATCACTCCCTTCCTTGGGAAACTGCTGGAGAAGCTGACCTTTCCACAACTTAGGGGCACTGAAAGTGCTCTTCTGAACACCCATGAAGAATTACTTGCATCTCTGGATTCTAACTCTCCAGCTGTCCTTATCCTACTCAATCTTTCCTTTGCATTTGACACCTTCAACCACTCTATCCTCATAAAACGACTCCATGATACCGTTGGTATCTCGGATAGGGCACTGCACTGACTGACCTCCTTCCTAAATGACCACTCATCCCAAGTCATTCTGTGCACCCTCTCCTCACAGACTTCCTTCTCCACCTGTGGTGTACCGCAAGGCTCTAACCTCTTAACTTGCTCAGCTAGCACTCCTCATCTCCTCCTTCTACACCAACTTCCAGTGCCACTTAGATGACACACAACTCTTTTTCAAACTTCGTTCTGACCCTCTTGCATCCTTCATCATCCCTGACTGACTATCTGCCATCCAGTCCTGGTGCACTACTAACAATCTCTGCCTCAATGCCAGCAAGACTGACATTGTTCCCATTGGAAACCCTGCTCCCTCTTTTTTTTACCACAATCTGGCCTTCCGCTATGGGTTCACCCCCTGCTTCTTCATGTGAAACCTGAAACCTCTGAGTCATCTTCAGCTCCTCTCACTCCTTCCTCACTCAGACTCAGGACATTGCCAAGAAGTCCCACTTTCAACTCTTCCTTCTTAAAAGAATCCTCCCTTTTCTCATGTTCTCCCAGAAGCTCAATGTCACCCGAGCCCTGGTTCTCTGTAGGCTTAACTATTGCAACAGCTTTCTCCTGAATCTATCTTCTTTCACTCTACGATCCCTCCCACTAATCCAGAATAGGGCAGCAAGACGTATCCTTGACCTTATGCCCAGGGACCACATCTCTCCCACCCTGAAAACTCTTCACTGGCTCCTGGTTGCTGCACAGATAAAATTAAAATCCTTCACCCTTATCCACAAGACTGTCTGGAGCCGGGGACCACACTATCTGCAACTTTCTCTTACTAAATACTCTCCCTCTAGACCTCTCTCTTCCTCTGGCACCAATTATTTGTGTGTAAAAGATTTCGCTAAACAGAGGGCCCTAGGCCGTTCTCTTTCTTCAGCTGGCTCTCTTCTATGGAACAGCATCCCCCTTCCTCTTCGTCTTGAGCAGGACTTTCTCAAATTCCAGAAGCTCCTCAAGACTTTCCTCTTCACCTCCTCCTTCCCTTCGTCCCTCCCCTACTGATTTCACAGTCGCTGAGATTGGGCACTAGTGCCCTTATGTATCCTTTGGGTCCTGGCCTTCCACACCCCATTGACCCAGCCTCTGCCTACCTCAAAGCACTTCCTCTGCACCCACCGGTCTTCATCCTGCAGGCTTGCACTACACACACACACACACACACACACACACACACACGCACGTACGCACGCACGCATGCACGCACGCACGCACGCACACACACACACACACACCACACACTAAACACACACTAAACACACACTAAACACACACTAAATAAAACAAGACCACAGGAGAACATGATGAACCTTAAACAAACAAAAAAGACGAATTACCTGAGCAAAGGTATTTGACAAGGACTGTATCGGTGCTGATTCCGGTTGAAAAATGTGGGATCCGCGTCTCCTCTCTTTATCAGAAACCGATGTGATTACGTCTACTCGCGCTGTATGCGAGCCAATGGAATGACATCTGAAAGTCTGTTGTCATCTAGGATGGGGCATGGATGTCCTCTTCTGTCGGCTATCTTGGAAAGGGCTTGGTATTTTTATGGGAACTTGACCCAGTGCTGCGAGATAGTGGTGTGTCCAACAAGGCTGCCACGACGTTCCAGAGAGAGTGATGCATGACTCTGTACGGGGGAATTCCAAGCATGCATGCTCTTATATAGAAAATCCAGGCCAGACAAGAATTCACCTAATGCTGATGAGAGTGCAAACAGGGTGCCTTTAAGGCATGATTATGTATCTAAAAAAGCATCCCTAGGTCATGGCAGGTGTGATGGCCCTCTAGCTCCTGGTTGTCTCTGACAAAGGGGATGCATTAGTCGGTAAGATTCTACAGTACAGCATTTGCCAGTCCTAAAGACCTTAACGGGAATACTGGGAAAATATATGTTTATACACGTTACCATATTCAGGGTGTAGAGGCACAGTTATCGGAGTGAGTCCACGATGGATTAGCGTATGCCCATTATGGTTATCAAACTTTCAATGACCACAGAGAGTATGGCACCAAAAGCCTCCACTGAGAAGATGGATGACTCTTCTTTAAGTAGCCATTTGCTAGAATAAATGTGCCCCAGCGTACTGGCATTTACAAAACCTATCTAGTTTGGTCTGTGCCTAAGGGCTTTGAGCACCCACATGGCCCAATGAGAGAAAGAAGACTGCTCCAAGGTTCTGCATAACATGGAGCAACATGTAAAACTATTGACTGGATATTCAATAAACCGATGAAAGCAATCATTACGTAGAACCTTTGAGAGTACAACTGTGGCTGCTAGAATGTATCTACAGGTAGGGGAGTGGAAGACATATTCCTCTTAAAAGAATGTTAACCTGCGGGAATGCCATTCCCACGGGAGAAACAGTTTAGTCTTGCACACAACAACATGGTTAAGACGTTTTTTGAGGATCAGAAGCACTCATAACAACAACATGGTTAAGAAGTTTTTTGAGGATCAGAAGCACTCATACCCACTGCCTATAGTGACAACATCTAAGCATGCCTGTTCACCCTGTGGCGTTCAGAGGAGGTATGGTTTGTAGGTGCTAACTGATTTCGGAATCAGACCCAATGGTTTCTATTCAACACAAACTTTTGAATGTGAATCATAATATTGAGGTCTTAGTGCATAGAAGATTGTATGGGGTCTGTTTTTGGCAGCTGTTTCTGCATAGATGGATGCTGATGGCCAAAGGCAGATATGCCTGCCAGACAAGGGAGAAAGGCTACACAGTCAAGTTCATGTTTGTTGTGTCGGACATAGGTTTGAGATTACAGATGGAAACAGAACCTAGCAACACAATCTGATCATGCATGCAGTGACCAAATTATTTGCAAAGAAAGCAACAGAACCCGTTCCAGTCATCAAAAGGAGATCGTATTTCTACTAGATTGTGTTCTTGGTGGAACAAAGGGATACGGGATATTCAGGATAGAAGGAATTGTTCAAACAACTCAATCAATGGAAACCAACTGTCCATTTCAAGATTGCCACCCTACAAACAGTGATACCCTTAATCAGACTGGGAGAATATCTATCATGGTAGACCTGCAAGATACATACTATCTTGGTCCAGTTCACCCAAGTCACTTGAGGTTGCTCTGGTTTTTCATTTTGGAAACAATATCAGGGATAGGTTTTAAACGTTTGCTTGAAGACTGCCCATACGGTATTTTGTAAGGTTATTGCCCTGTGGGTGGGGTATTATATTAGGAGGGGAAAATGGTTCATCCATATCTGGAGGACTGGCTGTCACAACTTGATTGTCGCGAGGATTATAGCAACCTCCATCCAAAAGTACCGAACAGAGAATAAGAAACAACTCGCTGTTCAATCTTTGAGGCCACAGGTGGTGGTTAGGTACAGGAACGCCGGAGATCCCAGGTAAGCACTGAAAAGGAAACAAACAATTACATATACAATAATGCAGAACACATATGGCAGGTGTCACAAGAATGAACAAGAATGGTCTTACCAGGGTGTGGGATAAAGGATGCTTTGAAGAATGGAGTGTAAGCGAGTCCTGTACCCTCAGTGAAAGGAGGCACCACGAAGGAGTAGAATGCTGTAGAGCTACTGCCCTGATGAATTCACTGGATGCCCCAAAATAATGATTTGGACAAACACAGTACTGAAAAGGGGCAGGGTGCTGTAAATTCCAAAAGTAACCAAGTCCAAAGCAGAATTCAGTAGAAGAAGTCTGTTAGCAAATCCGAGGTCGAGGTCCAAGTAAGTCACGCCGTTTGACAAATCCAGAGGACAAAAGAAGAGGCAGTCCGTGAAGCAAAATCCGTGGTCCGTGATTCAAAGTAGTCAAGAAACAGAGTACGTGCCAAACAACCAAATAATACAGCTGTGAAGCACGGCAAAATGCTAATCGTGTCACGTGACCTTGTCTCCCTCCGTGTCACCTGACCGTCAACGATGCGTGTACCAATGGAAACACGAAGTCGTGGTCCTACGCCACGGTAGCTGCCAGTGAAGAAAGGGGCGCAGACCACGGGACACGCAGCAGCTGCGTAGCGTCCATTCTACTGAAGAACGAACGCTCGACCTTGAACGAGCTGAGGAGAGCCTAACATGCTGCCGTGAGGTGCGTGATTGTAAAAGTGCGGATGGAGATGATGAGCACAGCCATGGGGCATTGTGGGAGTTTGAGTGCGGGGAAGTGGGAGGCATGACACTGGCCAATCAATACAGCAATGGGACAGAGGTTGTGATGGGCTGTGATGGGACACATGTCATATTTGCGATCTTCCCCAAACAGGTAGGAGTTGAGGTAACAGAAGGAATTTTATGTGTGTCTGGGTTTAAAATAATTCCTTTTATACTGGACATAAGAATGCTATTTAGTCCTCCATTTTGTCAGTCCCAAATATCCGAGAGTCTGGAGGAGAGGGGACCAAGGACGAACACACTGAAAGAGCAGCTATTTTACATTAACCTTTCACAAAATATTCAGAAACACATATCTCCAATTGCCCCCTTAATCATTGAAATGTTCTAGCTTTTTATCTTACATTATCTATTTTTACTGTGCAAAGTGATGGGACCTGAAAAGCCAGGATTGTCTAAGCATCTCAAACTTGACAGCGGCCACCCTTAATATGACTTTAAACTCTCCTATGCGTTTGGAGTGGGCTAAAGTACGATAAAGACCCCAATTCTACTTTCTGCATACAAGTCACCCACAATAAAAGACAATCTGGAATGAACCAACACTTTTTTGACATGTAAGTATTACTGGCTGGCTGCTCAGAGTTCATCCCATGTTTAACATTTAAGGCGTTGGGGTCACCAACCGTGGAGAGGTCCCTGCACAAGGCCAATTTTTCAAGGGGGTGCCTAATACCTTCAGATATCACATAGTCAGTGCCACTGCATAGCTATGAGAGCAACAGAGGGTTTAATAGCTTAACAGGACCAGAGATTTATTTATTTATTTATTTATTCATTTATTAGCATTTTTAAAGCACGGAGCAGCTATCAGCCATTGTGGCGCTGTTACAGAAAAACTTGCTGGTTACAGAGGATGAAGAAGGCTTGGTGGTTACATAGCAGACCGTGGTTGCATTACAAACTTAGAGGTTACATAGCTTGGTGGTTACATAGCAATCAGTGGTTATGTTGCAGGCTTGGAGGTTACATGGTTGCATTACAAGCTTAGTGGTTATATAGCAATCAGTGGTTACATTACAGGCTTGGAGGTTACATAGGATGCAGACAACTTAGTTACTAGAGATGCTGAGTGGGGGAGAGGAGGAGCTAGTTGAACAGAGTGGTTTTGAGGTATTTGCAAAACGAGGATAAGGAGGGTTCAGCTCTGTGTGCGTTGGGTAGAGCATTCCACAGTTTGGGTGCTATGTGAGGAAAACCGATGCCTCCGGCATTAGCTCTTTTGATAGAGGGAACGCAGAGTTGGTTGGCGTGGTGACATCTTTTTGGGCGTTTCGAAGTGTCTCTTGATATGGTTTCTGATAGATAGGAGAGGGCAGTGAGATTGATGCATTTGTGTGTTAGGGTGAGGATCTTAAAGTTGCCCCTTTACTTTACTGGGAGCCAGTGGGCGGCTCGCCTGGCCTGGGAGATGTGGTCTCTTTTGGGGATGCAGAGGGCTGCGGGGAGCGCATTGTTTTGTACCGTTTGGAGCCTATTGAAGTTTTTTGCTGAGGTGCCTGCAAGGAGAGCATTACAGTAATCAAGTTTTGCTGCTATTGTGGCACAGGCGATAGAGAGGCAGTTTTGGGTGGTTACAAAAGGTTTTATGGCATTTATAAGTTTGTTAAGGACAAGGGACTACAAAGATATTACCGCCTTCTATGGAGAAGCGTGATGGGAGCCACAAAGAGGATCACAAGAAAACGCCTGGGTTAGGTCTTCAGTCTTTTCATTGGTTCACTGATTGGAACACTTCAGCCTTGTATCCTCATAGATACTTAAGTAAGTGTTCTCTTACATACCATTTGAAACTGTGAGCTGATGGATGTTTCAGAATGTACCACTGTGGCAGAACCTTTAGGCTGGATTTACCAAGAAGCCACCATCCAAGAGTAGCCCGTTATATGTGCTATATTTAGATAACAGAGCTGATGAGATGCCCAGCCCTTCTGCCATACATTAGTTAGTCTCTTAATACCCCATGGGTCGCTGGGAGATCATTTCAGCATGGTAGAGTGAACAAACATTTCTATAGCAGCGGTTGAGATAGAAATGCATTCAAATGCTGAGTTAAAAAGAGCAGAAATCACCCTTCTGTGCACTGCACACTCCCATGAGAGTCATCCGAACAGAAAAGGACAACACTTGCCTTTTCGGGAATTTCAATGTGCAAATGAGCATTCCATCTGCGAGTTTGGAATGGGCATTTGAATGTCTGCAAAGAGCCCCCTCTGGCTCCTAGTTTTCACAGTAGCGCACAGCAGAGACAGCTGGCCACCTTGATATGCATATTCAGATGCACTTTTTGAAAAGCCTGCCGTTTTTTCATGCAAATGAAGGGCATGTGCTAGTGCTGCACATTCACTTGAAAGAAACGGTATTTTGTGAATTGGGCCCATTGACCACGTGCAAGAAGAAGATCCTCTTTACCAAGGAATTTAGGGAGATAAATGGCATTGACTGTCTGAGGGATGCAGGATATCATAGAACTGTGAGCCAGTCCCCCCCCCACGCCCTCCACCGGTGGCCGCCCTGGGAGCTGCCCCAGAGCATTGTGGAAATAGTTGCGGTTGCACCATTAAATAGACTGTATTTTGGAAAGGCATTCCTGTGATGAACCTATGTATTTACCAGCACTTGAACGAAAGTGTGTTCATGAAGTACCTACTGCTCTAAAGGGTATGTAGTGATAAAATCGCGGTAAAAATGTCGCCTGTACAAAAACTTGCGGCAAAAATGCTGTTATTTGACCCCTTAACGGTGTACCCTATTACACCATTTAAGGGGAGAGGGGGTTGCAGGGGTGTCCCCCGCTCTGCTTAAATGGTATAATGGGTCCGGGGTTTGCGGGGGTGTCCTCTGTATCCTTTACATGGATTGCGGTGGCAAAACCACTGCCTTTTTGCCACAATATTTTGTGTCCACAGCCATTTTTGCAGTGATTTTAACACATGGAACCCTCTAAAACAGGAGAATGGTATTTACACATGTGACAATAGGGAATCTACTTGCTATCTCCTTGTACTTGTGTTTGTGTTCCTGGATTTGCATAGCGTTTTCACTTAAAAGCCTCATAATGAAAAAAAGTGCACAATAAAGTAAATTTACAAATTAATCAGTAATGTAGAGAGAGAAGATACGATTTAAGCGAGTCTCAGAATAAAGAAAGAGTGGGCAGAGACCTAATAGTTAGTAGTAGAAATTTCCAGCGTTTAGGTGTGAGTAAAGAAATCGAATTAAAACAGAATTGAGCACAAAGAGGATTGGGAAGAGATAGAAGGTAATGTGATTTCGAGTAGGGACCTCGATGGAGATTAAAGAAAAAGGGTACATCTAAAGACAATACATAACAAGTGAAAGAGCAGGCATGAATCAAAAGCTATGCGGGAAAAAGAAGAAAGACGGATGTAGATGCGTGGGAAGAAAGACAAAAGAGTGTAGCCAAAGCTGTGCTAAAAATAGGCCGCACTGGAGCAAGACGATAAACAGGCAGGCCAGTTAGTAAGACGGGACAATAGTCAAGACCTGAAAAAAACAGAGGGGGAATTAGAGGTTAGTAGCCGGAGAAGACAGAAATAGATGAGCTTTAGAAATGCTATAGAGTGTCAACTGACAGGAGAAGCATTTGAGATATAATCTACGAAGGAGAAAGAAGAGTCAAAGATAAGTCCGAGATTTTGAACAGACTGAGTGAAAGGAATAGTGGAGGGAGGAAAAAGGGAAAAAGAGTAAAAGAATGCAGGGTGGGACAGAAATAACAGACAGAAAAATGGATCTGGCAGGGTAAAAAAGAATTTCAGTGTTGGAAGCATTTACGTGGAGGAAATTGTAAAACATCCAAGATTGGATGGCCAGCAGGCAAGAAAAATGATCAGAGTGCAGAGAATCAGAAAAGGAAGAAAAGGAAGCAAAGATCTGTGAGTTGCGGGCATGGAAGAGACATGAAAGGTTAAACGACTTAACACTAGAAGCAGGAGGTGGAGGGGTTTGGCCATTTAGGGAAGCATGAAGCTGCTTCCCCTCTGATCTCCATGAGCCCATGCTCGCCGGGTGGTGCAGACTCCTACAAATCCTATCAGAGGAGGATGTTTTTCTCAATGTTAGATCAAGGTACCCTGAGGCAGCAGTTGTTGTCCTTAGCCTTCATTTAGGCTCCTGAGGCTGTAACGAGAAGGATATGATATGGCATTTATAACGCACCTATACACAAGCATTTTGGATAAAAGAAATGGACCCAACTTCCAAGATGCCATCTGGGTATAGAAGGATCATGATCGCTGCGACATAAAGCAGCCTCCTGCCCACAGGAAGATGTGTCCACTCCCATTGAAAGAGGCACTTCTGAATTGGAGTGAAGTACAGGACGTACCCAAGACGTATGAAGCGATGGTGGTGCACAGAACTCTGTTCACCTTTATTGAAGGACACTCGTTGCATCTGGTGAAAGCCCTGGGGGCTGGCTCAAGTGGGGCGTCTTGGCAGTGTACACCTCTCCACCTCCCACCGTGCGCTATATGCCAAGCTAAGTCACTTGTAGCCATAAAGAGGGGCAAATGTTATCTGCTGGCAGATTCCTGCCGGGGATTCGGGGGAGGAGCAGAGGGGGGCTCCTGAAAAGAGAAGGAGAGAAGAATCCATAAGGAGTGGGAAAGAAATGGGAGTGTAAAAAGTGAAAAACTTGAAGAGGAAATGAGGGAGAACAATGTGGAGGAGAGGAGCGTTAATGGTTCCCTACAAATCATGGTAGTGTCCAGGAAACAGAATGTGATACGTTTTAGAGAGGCCTCCATTTTGATATATCAGGACCTAGTGCAAGCAACACTGCAAAAGAGGAAGAGCTTAAGGATGGTCTCCAGCTGGCTGACAGAGAAGGATGTGAGATGTAGCTGGTCCTTTCCATGTAACCAGATATTTGAATATTGAGGAAAGTCTTATCATGACGCAAAAGAAGCGGAAGTTACAGAGCTCTTGGAAAAGGGTGAATCTACCTCACTGCCTGGGGCGTCCCCAGAAAGAGAACGAGAAGAGCAAGGGGAAAAGGGTATCGGAGAAAGAATGGTGGAAGAGCGGTTGTCCATACACCAGAGGGATATGGATAAAGGAGAACATCTTTCAAATGTCACTTGAGGAGGTTGTGGGAAGTGTTGATTGAAATGATTAAGATGACAGGAAGTATAAGTGCACAGTTTGCACTGTATTTATGGGTCATATGATGTCCGAGAGGGGGGATGTGGGCAATGAGGGTTCTTGAGGTATTCAAATGGCATGGTTCAGGGGGATGGTCGGGTGGAAGAGGTGAGTTGAGGGACGAGGAAAATTTCACAGAGGGGATAGGAGAATGGGGTCGGCAGTGGGCCCGGGCTCAGGAAACTGCCCAAGACTTGGATGCCTGATTGGATCCAAGGAGAGAGAGTTTGGAGGAAGTAAGTAAGGTTTGAAGTTACCACCATTTTTGTTATAGTTAGAATATTTTATATTTTAAAATTAAGTTTGATTCAACATGGTTGGGAAGGAGACACTGGGAAGTCATTCATAATAGATATGATGTTAAAATATCTATGGGCCAAGAAGGAATTGAAAGATGATGGATGATTTGGGATTTGTGACCCTGAATGTAAGCAGTCTCAACTCCCCTCCGAAGAGAGGCTTGATATCACAGAGGTTATCAGAAATGTGGGCGTCTATTGTTTTTGTACAGGAAACACATCTCCCAGGAAAAGAAGAAAGTGGAATGAGGCATAGGGCATAGCCTAATCAGTATTCCAAATCTAGAGGGCTCAAAAAGACAGGGGTAGTGATCCTATTTGGTAATGGGATTGGATTAATTAAGCAATATGTCTACAGAGACCCACAGGGTAGATATTTTATTCTCATGGGACTTCTAGAAGGGCAGCTCTTCACACATGTATCTTCTTATACCCCCCCCCCCCCCCCAGGACCACCAGGACCAATACCATGGTGCTCTTTTGGGAAGTTGGGGAGGCTTTGTGAGGGACATGTGATAATAGGAGTATACTTCAATTGAGAGATGGATCCAGAAATAGATAACACGCTTCCCCCACAGCAAATGACAAAGGCTTCTCCGGGAATTGGGGTTGATTGAAACTTGGCTCTTCTTCCATCAGGAGAAAAAAGACTGCACTCACTTTTCTGTAGTTCATACAGGCTATTCAGTATAGACATGGTTATGATTTGTGTAACATTGGTCCCAGTGGTACTCTCTGTGGAAATAGGTCTTCTTTATCTCTCGGACCATGCACTGGTTATATTGTGAGTACAGGTTGATAGGCCTCTGGAGAATAAGAGAAAGGTATGGCGTTTGTTTGAATGACCAGAAACTAAAAGATGTTTTGATAAGAGCACATACGGAAGAGGTGATTCAAAATTATTTTAAGTAAAATTAGGTGCAAAATATGGGCTGGAGGATTATCTGGTATGCGGCTAAGGTGGTGACTAGGTGGGAATTATAGGGAAGACTGTGGCTTTCCTGAAAGCACGGGAAACCACACAAATGGCATTGGAAGGTAGTGGAGGGAGCACGCACATAAATGCAGGGGTTACCTGAAGGTGTTGAGGGCTTTGATGAAGGCACGCAGTCAATTGGAGACACATTTAGCAGATTGGTCGGGCCAGCTGATATTACAAGCTAAACAATCCTACTATATAAAGGCAAATAAAGCAAACCGATTTTTGGCTGCAAAATTACATAGGCAAAGGATGAGGAATTATATACCCGAATTAAAGGATGAGATGGAAGTGAAGCACCACAGATAAACTGGGAATCATTGAGGCATATTACAAACAAACTCTGAAGGGGGAGATGCTGAAGTCTACTGGTCAAAAGAAATGTTTAGAAATGGCAGGATTGCCTCAGGTAGCAATAGAAGACTGTGTAGTGCTTGATAGTCCCATAACCTCTACACATGTGGGTCAGGCAATTGATGCTTTGCTTCGCAATAACACTGCAGGACAGGATGGCTTTGGGAACGGCTACTATAAGATGGTTAAACCATGGTTGGTACAACCATTGAGAAATCTATTTAAGGCAATAATGACAGATGGCGTGGTTTCTCGGAATATGGGACACTCAACAACATCATTACTACTTAAACCAAACAAAGACCATGGGAAATTGTCGAGCTATTGCCTAATATCTCTTCTTAATGGAGATGCTAGGATATAATAAGCCAAAATTCTATCCACTCAATTGATGACGATCCTACCAAAGCTAATACACACGGACCAGACATGCTTTATAATGGTTCTGAAAACCTGTGATAATATTGGGAGGGCAGTTAATGTTACTGACTGGGGGAAGCAATCCGGGCAGAAAATGCCTGTTTTGGCATTAGATGCCCATCGAGCATTTGATAGTATGGATTGGATGTATCTGAGATAAACATTGGAGAAGCTTGGTTTAGGGCCTACATTTATCCAAATGGTCTTGGCAAACTTCCAAATTCCTGCCACGAGAATTAATATTAATGGGATGTTATCGGCCCCTATTAGCATGATGAGAGGCACACATTAGGGCTGTCCACTCTCCCCCCTGATCTTCGCAATGGTAATGGATACTTTAGATTTCGTGTAATCAGACAGGATAACAGGATTGTGGGGGTGACACGTAAGGACCAACAACATAAAATTGCATTGTATGCAGATAATATTTGGTTGTTTTTGGGAGATAGAGGGACGTTTTTGCCAGTTGCGATGGAGGTCCTGCATAGGCTTGAGTAAGTGTCAGGGTTCCTGATTACTTTTACAAAATCGGAAGTCTTTTGGTGACGGTTGAGTAACGGTTTTGGGGTGGGGAATTTCCTATCATCTGGGAAAGAGATGGGGTTGATTACCTGGGGGTGAAACTGACACCATCCTATAAAGAGCTATCTAGGGCTAATATCCTTGGCTCCAGGTTTGGGTCCCCTGTCATCAATCAGTCATAACTCCGAATCGCACCTGGGATGAATACAAACTATTTGGAAGAATGGGAAGGACAAGGCACTATTACTTTGGGGCATCTATATAAGGAAGGGATCCCCCCCTCCTGCTTTAAGGAATGTAAAGTGAAATTCAGGATAGGAGAAAGGGAATGCTTTCGATATACTAAAATGTGACATTGGGTTACACATAGAGAGGTGTGAACGGCTGGCACAAGAGTACCTGGGGGAATTGTAATCACTATGATGGAAGGGGTGGAACAAAAAGGCTTTTCTATGTTCTATAAGCTGTTGGATAAAGCTTCTCCTGATGACAGACTACCCTACATGGAACATTGGGAAAGAGAGTGAGATACTGAAATATCATCGGAAGCGTGGGGACATATTTAGGATAGGGCACATAAGGCATTGAAATGCATTTCCATTAAAGAAATAGCATACAAAATATGTTTTGGATGGTAACTCACCCCCCTGCAAATTAATAGAATAACTAAATCCACCTCACCTCTGTTAGAGAGAGTGTGGTGAGATCGGTAACTTAGGCCATATGTGGTGGATCTAACGAATTCTAAAAAGTACTGGAAGGAGATATTGGGACATATTAAAGATATCACAGGGATACAGCGACCCCTAGACCCTATGGTTTTGATATTGGGAGCTGTGTCAGAGGGGTTCTGTGCAGAGAGAGACGCTGAAGCGGATCTACTTTCGCATTTGTTGAAAGTGGCTAGATTGACAACAGCCCAATATTGGAAAGTAAAAGATGTCCCGCTCCTTGCACAGTGGTGGGTTAAAATATGAGGGGAACTGAATAGAGAAAATATTTGCACTGGCCAATGGAAGCTTACCAAAATGTCATGAATACGTGAGGGAGAGAGAACAACATTTCTATAAGCCTATGTCACAGAAACACTTTTCAATATTATGATTCATATGTGCCTATCGGGTTGAATGAATATGGACCCAACCACTTATGGAGTAGGAGGGGAATAGTGAAAAATAATTGAGTAAGAGGGGAAACATTCGAAACCTCTTGCATCCCTACATGTTGCTAAATTATGTTCAAAGTTTAAATTGTAACTGAGTTTTTGAGAACACCCAGCTGGTCTGTGCACCTGTTGTGTAGGAATAAGTGAGAGATTGTATATGTTTAAAAATGTAAATTAAGTTCACAAAAAAGAAACAGGAGGCGTATATGTTGAAGGTGGAGGGGTCCAAGGGAAGACCTTTGCAGAGCACTATGTAATAGGGGAAAGATGAGGTAAAGTTTACTTGCCCAAGCGGCAGAGAAAGAACGACCCAAGAGGTAGGACTGAAACCATTGAAAACCCGATTAAGAAAAAAAAGGGTAGACTATAAGTGAAAGATGATCAATGGTATTGAAAACCACTGACAGATCAAGACGAATGAGAATAGAAGGATGCTACGAATGATATGCAGAAAAAATAGAAAAAGTAGCGCAAACACTAGTTTCCAGACTAGTTTTCCAGACTGGTGTGAGGAAAGAAGAGAATTATGGTCAAGGTGAGTAGAGACATAACTTAAACAACGTGATCAAAGATTTTTGTTAAATCATGAAAAAGTGAGATTTTTACGGTAGGTGGGAAGTGTAGAAGGATCAAGAGTAGACTTTTTACGATTAAAAAAATAGCAGTAAGCTTGAAATGAGAGGATGGTCTAGAAGTAGAAAGAGAATGTTTAACAGAGATGCAAGAGAAGAAAACAGACGAGGGAAGATCTTGGTATCAAGAGAAGGAAATGCATTGAGCAGAGAAGCAGTTGAATGAGCCTTAGAAAGGAATTGAGTGGTCTCCTTTATGTTTTGGCTCACGGCCGGTTTAATAGTAGTGTGGGGGTGAGTAGGCAGTTTAGCCACTACTTATGCATGTACTCCTGCAGAGCAGTAGTCACTTTGTCAAACCTCAGTGCTTTATATACCACCTCTCCCATTGGACAACAAGTGCCACATGCATCTATTTGTTTGTTTGTTTGTTTGTTTATTTATTTGTATGGCGCACCTTACCCAGAGGCAACAGGGCACAGGCAAAAGATAATTCGAAGCTTACAATGTTGCAGAAATATACACTTTGAAGTAGTAATAAAAATAATCAGAATTACAGGAATAAGAAATATACAAATCTTCATGCATACAAAGTCAATATCTATGCAGGGGTAAATATACAGATATGTACAGGGATGTTAGAGGCGGGTAATCCTGAAAAAATATTCAGGATTACAGGAATAAGAGGTATACAAATCTTCAAACATAAAAAGTCAATATCTATACAGGAGGTAAGTGTACAGATGTGTGCAGGGCTGTTAGAGGCGAGGGCAGAATCACGAACAAAAGTATCACTATCTATACATAGGTGTAGAAAGTGCAGCTAAATACAAGGGTTATTAAAAGAGTAGTGTAGAACGGGCAACACAGGGATTTCAAATCGCAGCCTCTTGCCACCTGACCGCTTTGCCCCTCTTTCTCTTTACAGTCCTGATGAAATGAAAGTGCGTCAATATTTGGAAAGCTGGCTGCCATGCATGCCATTGTAAAAAAGAAAATAGAAAAATGTTTCCCCCCACTCTTAACAATAGTAAAAGGCGGCTCTCTCATCCTGAGCAGCACTGTTTCCCCCTCTCCCTTCAGGAGACATGGCGAATAGAAATACCATGTTTTTGGGTGTGTTCAAGTTTACATTTAACGAAGAGGAACGTGAAAAACTTGCTAGTATGGCCACAATGCTTAGAATATTTGATCCTAAGACTGGAACTGTGAACCTTGCTTGTAATGGTTGTCTCCATGCTGCTGTCCAACCAAAGCCATGGCAGATGCTGGTGCTGTAAGTAAGCAGTCAGCCAACGGGTGCCAGTGGTGTTTCTCTTGCTTTCGTCTAATTAAAGGCATGTGTGTGCTCCAACCTGACCACATATTTCTCTGTCCGAATTGGATGCAGGGTCAGAGGAGCATGATATGAGCAGTCAGCCAAACTGTACTAATGATTCATTTCTTGCCTTCTTAGAATAACAAACATAGCAGTTATTTATGCATTAGGTTATTTGTATAATTAGACAGTTGTGTACAGAGCTGCATGCAGAGGAACCTGCTTCAGAGTACGGCTGTGATACTCGCCCTGTTCTTGAGGTGCCCGGTGTAGGTGTAGATTCTACGAACAGGCAACCACGTTTCAAAGCCTTGTTCTCAGAATCCACTTATGCACTTTCTGGGAACAAACATGCTGATCCCAACACACAAGGTGCGTTGTTTTAATCGTCCAATGTGCAATCAAGGAAGTGAAAGGCAGCAGAGGAATGGTCGTAAATGGTGGGTGCAGAGGAGTGGGTCAGGCAGGGGGCAAACAAACTAGGGAATGGAGGGGTGTAGAGGATGGGAGTGCGGGGTGAGGGAGGGGAGGGGAGAGTGTCGGGTGTTCTTGGAGTGTCTCTCGGATAAAGACAGAGGGTAGTCAGGGGCAGGTTGGGAAATGATAGGGGGAGAGACAGGGGCTCTTTGAGTGTCCCATGGAGAATGAGGAAGGGGAAGGAGAGGCAGGCAGGGGGCAGGGAGTGAGAGAGACCGTTTTCTGAACTCCCAATGCTTGAAGCTCCACAGAACAGGAATTTCATAAAGATTCTATATGAAATACATACATATAACACTATTAAACAGGCACATTCGACGCAAGCTCTGTCGCTAAAATATGGTGTCAATGTTTCCACCTGAGCGGACATGGGGCTCACCTGTTGAGTAACACAAGCACTGCCATTCATGCAATGAATACAAGGAATTCCAGCAGCTGAGATAGATAGAAAACTTGCGGACTTCGTGTGATTCCTAGCTGATATCATAGACACCCTGGCTTCTTACATTACCTGGGTACTAAGCACTAGTTAAAGTCCCATACTCGTTACCCAAAAGACAATGCAAAGACTATTTTTGTTTTGAGTTTAAACCAGTTGCCTTTTTTCCTCTTCTGTAATACCATTCTCAGAACTTTTCAGCCTGCATATTTATTATGCTGGCATTCACAAAATATTATAGTTAGTACAACTGTTTTCTATCCCTACCCCTCATCACAATTCTTCATTGCCTTTGGCATTTGCCTTCCTCAACAAAGTTCCTCATTATCTTTACCCTGAGATCCATCAACCTCATTTTAGTCCCTCATTACACCCGACATCCTTCATTTTTAGTCATAGTCCCTCATTTCCTCCACATCCCACTTCCTCATTATAGTCGTGTATTACCCCCACATCAGTCATCCTCGTCTCAGTTCATTACCCCAGCTTCTCTCATCCTTCTCAGAGTGCCTCAGTAGCCCAGCTGCACTCATCCTCATCTCACTCCCTCTGTTGTCCCACAAAGCTCATCCTCATCACAGACCCTTATTTCCTCCTGTCATAAGGCTGAGCAATTACATACAGGATGCTCTAAGATTGTGGTTAAGCAAAGTATTTGCATTTATTATTTTATCAGGGGCAGGACTGGTTAACCTCCCATAGGATCTAAGGATGTAACTCGAAGGAGTAAGTATTTCCTTCATAAAACAGTGTCAGGAATAGTGCAACACGCATGTTGAGTTGGTCCAGCTGCTCCAAACATCTGAATGTGATCCAAATAATACATTCTTTAATCCCAGTTCTGTTTTCCGAGTCCTTGTCCCTCATGGGACACCTTAGCCTACAAAATAATATTAAATACAGCGGCCAATCAAAAAGATCCCAAAACGTATTCTTAACAAGTCCTTAATCTCCCTGCTACCCTAAGCTCTAACACAAATGTTCAAAGCTTTCTCTAGCAAAATAGTTCTCAAAGCCTAGTGTAGAGAAGGAGCCAAGTACCCCAACCTCAAGCATCTCGCCCATATTGCCTATATGTTGGGAACCAGAGTGTGGGACATGTGCAGTACCAGTGAAAATACCAATACCAATAAGGTTCCTGGAATCAAGGTTCTCATTGAGAAAGCCTTACTTGCATACAAGACAGTATGATGTCCATTTGAATGAAATCCAAGAAGAAGCATGAAAAAAGAGCAAAAAAGCAGATTGGTGACGTCATGCAAAATCAAACTGACACACCTAGAAGAGATGCAGAGACAAGAAAATGATGATAGTCTATAAGGCATCAATAAAGTATTAAAGATAAGTAGCATTTCGGGATCGAAATGAAGAGGCTTATGCTACAAAAACAATGAAGATATCAAGTCTTTTTACACATGTACAGATGCAAAGAAACGCAAGCAGATTAAGTATTCTTCAGGCTACCTATGTAGTGAATAGATTGCAGCAAGCAACTACACATTAGCGGAGCTGGACTAGAAAAGGAAGGCCTATTTTCTAGTATGTCGCAGTTAAAAAAGCAATTGAATTACAGGAGTGAATCTCAGAAGGGCGAGGCTGGCTCAGCCCCAAGAAGCCAAGGTCATGTTGGACTGGGATGAGCAGACATTAGTTACAATTGTGTGAAAGAACAAAACTCCTGTTCAGAAGACTTGCATAAAAAAACAAGGAAGATGTCAGAGGTTCATTAAATAAAAGTATTTTAAAGGCACCAGAGCTCAAATTTGTGGTCTTCAGTTACATGGAGGAATGGAACTGGACAAACATGATAATGAACCACACCTACGCAGGGAGTGAGAGCGCTCCTCCACTCCCTCATATTCTCCAGAGCAAGGAACATGGCAAAGGCCAAGTTCAAAGCCTTAATTGATGTGTAGACCACTGAGGTGATGATAGATGATATGCTAATTGATGGGAAGCTATGGTTATGACCAACCCACCAGCACCTGGTAGTCCAGCCTGCAGGCTGCTGGTGTCAGTGGAAAGGTACTGACAGAGGTTATAGTGTCAACCAATTATAGGGGTCCACGTAGTTAAGACCGCTTTAGCTTGTATAACCAATGGGATGTTGTGTATTTAGTGATGTTCATAGTGACCTGTTTGAGGGATGGGCTTAGTAGTCCCACCTGACATTAAAGAACCTATCACTTTCTTAGACTAGTATGGAACATATACCTAGATGTTCTCTTTAAGCCTATCACAGTTGCCACTAGGTTTTTGAAGTTTGCCACGTAGGATGACATTAGCAAAATGTAGGTTGATGTCAGTGGTGATGAGTTTTTGCTATAAAAAGGATGTTTTTTATTAAATTCTGAGAGACCATGCTGTGAGATGTCCTTTGATGTCCGTTGTACTCCCTGTTTTAGATAATTGATATTAAAACAGTCAACTTTGCCAACTTCCTGAGTCATTTTGATTATTGATATTTGAGTATCTTCTGTATCCCCATTCATCTCAAAGTATTCCTACCTTGTCTAATGGGCTGGGTTGGCTGTCCTGGTTCACGTGGTAGCAGAGATGATGGTTAAAAAAACGTTATCCTAGTAAGCTTTGGGGTACCGCCAATATCGGATGTCTTCTGACATTCGGCTGAAAGGACATGAAGCTCCCTGTAGATAGCGGAATTAGTGTAAAAAATAAGCTTGTAAGCGTAGGTGAGACAGGTCCCTTGTTTTCGGCAAAACCTCTTCACCGATTTCAGGAAGCAGAACGGTTGGAAGGTTGAAGATAATGGTTAAAGAGGCGACGGAAGTCGAAAAAAATGAATGGTGAGTAAAATTGAAAGCGGTGACAAACTGTGAATGGGTATTGAATGAAGAGAGTGATAAGGGAAAAAAGTAACAGAGGGAGGCTTGGGGAAAACAACTCGAGATGACAAGTGTCAAGTTTTTAAGAAATTGACTTGAGGAGAAGAGCCAAGAAATTAAGAAACTGTGAGATGAAGAGCGTCACATTAGAGTAAGACCAGTGTCCTGCGCCATAGCATGTAGCAGAAGGAGTCATATCTAGACTCCCAATAGTGGATGACGTAGGCCACGGACATGTTTAAAGACTGTCTGAAGAGACTGACTCAAACGCCGTACAAGTATTTTTTAGGGGCATAGATATAATCTTGAGGAACGTAGGCTAATGTAAATGTTGGCCGGCAAATCCGTCAGTATTGTCTGCTTGTCTGCTTGTTCTATGTGTTGCATAGATGTACATAGATGTACATGTGGTAAAGATATAATAGATGAATTAAAAGATGTAAGAAAGAAAAGCACAAGATTTTAGAGTTGATTATTTATTTGTTCAGCTGAATTGATGGTGTTTTTTTAACAAAGTAGACTGGAATAAAACGAGATAGAAGGCTTGGAGCTGCAACGATGGGTGCACCCTCATATTGTATTATTTTTCTAAAAATGTACTTGTTGAAAAAGTGTAAAGTGTAAAGGTGTGTATTGACAGTCAAGTGTGATGAGTCAAAAAGGAGTATATTACTCTGCTTGTACATCTATGCAAGCAGTTGTCAAAACACGCACCCAAGCTTAAGCAGTACAGTGCAGAATAGGTTAAAGGCATGGCAGAAAAGATGTTCATGCCATGGCCACAAGGGGGGGTCACTATCAAAGGCAGTTTTGCAACACATGACGACATACTTGCACGCAGCATACACGGGAAAAAAGAAAAAAGGCTAGCGAGTTTAGAGCTCTGGAAAATGTACCAGGAGGAAAGGTAAGAGCCGCCTCCTGAAGACTGCATCCTTAATATATGCAAAGAGGAGTGTGAGGAGTCTTCTGCTCCCCCCGCCGTGCCTGAAGTAAAGGTGATAATACAAAGGATGACAGAGTGTACCCATTGAGAGAACTTAAGGCAGCAACAGGGTACAGCCATCCGGCATATGAGTCGCCTGCGCATTGCAGCAACGAAAGTCAAGAGAAGATTCCTGAAAATAGAGGTGATCTCCAAAAATCTGAGGGACAAAGAGAGATGGGATAAGGAAAGAAGTGATAGACCAAGCGCATCCTTTGATATAGGATAAGAAATAAAGAGATGGAAAGGAGAAAAAGACAAAGCTGATGAGGTAGCACTCATATAGAACAAATGGATGGGCGGTCAGATTTTGCTCAAACTTGATGGATAGAGCACTGAGGAAGTAAGGCAAAAGGAAGATGGAGACGAACAAGATAGAAAAGACAGAGAACAAGAAGAAAGATTGAAAGAAGATGGGACAAGGAGGAAGGATAGACAAAGATGGGAACATCTGTATCATGACAAACAGCTGAGAAAACAGGAAAGGGCAGAGGAACAAAGAACGTACGATAATAGACCAAGGTCAATCAAAGAAAGGGACAAACTTGAAAGGAAGAGAGATGAAGAACTAAAATTAAGGATAAAAGAATACAAAGACAATTTGATTCAGGATTTATGCCCGATTAACCAGATTGTAGAGGCCAAGTTTCTTCTAGTTCCTAATCCTGCGACAATCTTATGTAGTATCCCTGTTGACGCACGATATTTTACTGCGATCGACTCGAAAAATGTATTTTTCTCCATCCCATTGCATAAGGATTCTCAAGATCTGACGTCATTTACGTTCGGACAGACTAAGTTAAAAAGCACGAGATTACCCCAGGGGTACTGTGAGTCTCCATCGATTTTCAATTGAGTCCTACAGATGGAGCAAGCAATATTGATTTACAAAGTGTTGTGTTGCAATACGTGGATGACATCTTAGTCTGTAGCACCTCAGAGGAAGAGTGCAGACAGGACTCAGTTCAGCTAATGATTATTTTCGCAGAGAAAGGATATAAAGTAGTAAAGTAGACAAGGAGATATTACAGTATTGCCAAGAACATGTGCTATACAAAGGCCAGTTAATTGAGTATGAATTAAATAAAGTTACTCCTGAGAGAGCGGAGGCTATTTTAAAAAACAGCAAAGCCCCACACGAGAAAGCACATGAAAAGGTTTTTGAGGCTATGCAATTATGTTAGAGCATGGGTCTTCGAAGATAGTTCTTATTGCAGGCTCTGAAAAAAGCACAGGTAACTCAGGAAAAAATATTCCGGACTGAGGAAATGGAGGAAGGGTTTGATGAGTTGAAAAAAACAATTTGCACAGCTCCAGTTCTAGGGATTCCCAATTATACTGAGGAATTCTTCTTATTTTCATACTAGAATGGCACAGTCATGACAGCAGTACTTGCACAGAGAACCAGGTTAGGGTACAAACCTTTAGCATATTACAGTGGGATTCTGGACCCAGTAATGAGTGGTCAGTTTCCCTGTGAACAATCTTTGGCAGTGTTAAGACGGATTTCTGAACTCTGTCCTGGCGGCGCAGAAGTTCAGAAGGCCAACCTAATTACTTGGAACAGGGTAACCTCTGGACAAGCCAGACCAATCAGGGTAGCGATCGCGGTGGTCAAGACTAGGTATCAAGAGGGGTGAGTGAAAGCCCGCAATGAGCACACAAAGCAAGGACACTTACAAACTACTCCAAACAGGTGTTATATTAAAAATATATACACATTTATTCCAAGGCCTTTAAAACAATGACCGTAGCGAGAAATCACAATACAACTCTAGTAAACCAACACATACCAAATCAATACAATATATATACAAATACAAGCGAGTCTAAAGCGTTAGATGCACAAAATGTGTAGTCCACCTAGAAGGGAAGGAAAACAGGCAGTGCGAAATAATGGTTAGACCCAGTCCGCCTTCAGAGGCACCTAACTAAAAGGAAGTCCGAGCCCTACGAAGAGTGGAGCCTTGTGCTCAAAAGTACCTGCACACGCTGGTGCCAATGGGCAAAAAGGGGAGTCTCTTCGAGGGAAGCAGGCAGTTCAGGTTAGTGCACAAATGAAGAAGAACAGAGTTCCGCGACTGAAGCGCAGCCTCCACTGTGGGCAGAAGCAGAGCGTGAGTACGGAAAGGCGTGCTGTTTTGACACAGCGGGGAAAAGTTATGGGCTCCTGCAGGAGGGCGACCAGTTCCTAGCTATGCTACAGCAGCAGAGTTGAGTTAAAGATGTCCCAAACGAAGTGAACCCACACAGTTTGTTACCACAGCAGGGCAACGGAGCGGCCGTGTGTATCTCAGCCAAATGTACACTACTCACTTCAGACCTGGGAACGCCAAGTGTACGAATCGTGTGAGAGTGACAAGGACTCGAAATACTACACAACCTGGCGGCGGTTACAGAGCAAGACTCCTGGGTAGGCTGGTCAGTCTGCTGGATGTCCCAGAGACACTTCCGAAGGCTTACGGGCAGGAGATGGTGAAGATGCTGAGAATAGCTGTTCCCGCTATTCCAAGGGTCGAAGTACCAGTACAGGCCTTCTGGTTCGATCAGAGGTAAAAAGGGTTTCACAAAGCGACAGCAGTGCAGAGGAGCAGTCCTTCAGCGGGTCACCAGCGATTCCTCGGTTCAGCCTCGTGGTTGCAGGATACTTGGCTCCTGTATTCCTTCATTCGTGAGAACTCAGGAGATCGACATGGTAGTGGCGTTTCCAGCCCCCTCTTGTCCACGGTTCCCTTCGCGCCAAAACGGAGGGGACCCAATGGGAGATCCGCTCATCAATACTCACACCATACGTGGACCTATCACGGACCACGGTGGTCCCAGGCATTCACACCACCCTAGACTCTCTGGCACCCAGGATGTGTATTGGGACCAGACATCCCAGCCCACATCCTGGAGGCACACACAAGGCCTGTAGAAGCCCGCGAAAGCATCCGTGTTTCGCGGGAAAGTACATGCCCAAATAAGGAAGGCCCCGGGTCGGCTCGACCTGGGGAAGGTGAAGGGAGCAAGATGGTCAGCGGACAGGACAAAGGAGCCTCGTGGTCTGGCCATTTTGGGAGCCAGGCCACCATTTTGGGCTAAGCGCGAGAAACGCGCTTAAAACGCCAAAAGGAGCTCAAAACACAAGAAACGATCGCGGCCACCATTCCTGTCCGTGATTCACTTGCACCGATCAGTTACAATCCAAAAAGAGTATCTAGGGCCTGTAGAAGGCTAGAGACCCAAGAGAGCAGTAACTTAGCTTACAGTGCCCTCTTGTGTCATGTTGCACGAAAGCCGCAACATGATAAAGAAACTACGGAAAACAGCGTTTCCCGGTACTGACTGTCTTAAGGGCATGTCAGTTTCCCCGTAAGAATGGAGCGAAAGCCCAGAGGAGTGCGGCAGAAGGCTACACTTCTCTGGCAAAGTCTAGATCATGGTGAAAACAACAGCAACAAGTTTAGGGGTTGCCACATGGAAGGAAAATTACCCACAATTACGAAATCTTTCCTAACACTCGCCCTTCCCAGACTATGGACAGGGGGAACTAATCCACCCCTGGATGAGTCTCTTGTTCAGGTCGCTTAAACATTCTGGACAACCCATCAGCATTGCTATGTTGGACACCTGGCCTATGCTCAATAGTGAAGTCGAAGCCTTGTAGACTTATGGACCACCTAAGCAACTTTGGATTCTCCCCCTTCATGTTCATTAGCCACTTTAAGGGGTTATGGTCAGTTTGCACAGTGAAGTGGGTCCCATAGAGGTAGGGCCTCAGCTTCCGTAGGGCCCACACAACAGAGAAACATTCTTTCTCCACTGTGGACCATCTGAGCTCTCTGTCTTTAAGCTGGCGACTAATAAAACCAATAGGGTGTTCCTTACCCTTCTCATCTACTTGTGATAGTACAGCTCCTATCCCAGTGTCAGAGGCGTCCTTCTGCACAATAAAAGGTCTTTGATAATCAGGTGCCCTGAGGACAGGGGCCTGGCACAAGGAGTCTTTTAAGCCGTTGAAGGCCTTCTCACACTCGTCGGTCCAAGTTACCTTCTTAGGTTTCTTCGGAGTGGTGAGGGCAGTCATAGGGGCAGCTATGGTGCCATAGTCTGCCATCAAGTTGCGGTAATACCCTGTGAGTCCTAAGAAGGCTCTCACTTGGGTCTGTGTAGTGGGGGTAGGCCAGTCTTGTACTGCTTGTACTTTACTGGGAAGAGGCTGTATCCTTCCTCCACCTACTTCATGTCCAAGGTAAACCACTGAGCCTTGTCCAATCTGGCATTTACTAGCCTTTATGGTCAAGTGTGCTTTCTGAAGAGCCTGGAGCACAATCCCGAGGTGTTTCACATGGTCTTCCCAGGTGGCACTATGTCGTCCAGATATGCAAGACAGAATTCGTCCAACCCATTCAACACATGATTCACAAGCCTCTGGAAAGTGGCAGGTGCATTTTTCAACCCAAACGGCATTACCCTGAATTGGTAAAGGCCGTCTGGAGTAGAAAACGCTGTCTTCTCCTTGGCATGTTCTGCTAACGCTATTTGCCAATAGTCAGCAGTGAGGTCAAACGTGCTGAGGTACTTGGAGGCACCCAAAGTATCCACCAGCTCATCTGTTCGAGGCAAGGGGTGTGCATCTGTCTTTGTGACAGCATTCAGAGCCCTGTAATCCACGCAGAACCTCAATTCAGAAGTGCCTGCCTTTGGAACCAAAACCGCAGGGCTGGACCAAGGACTACTAGAGGGTTCAATCACCCCAAGGTCTAACATCTTGTTGACCTTGGTCTTAATATAAGACCGTGCTTTGTCTGACATCCTGTATCCCCTACTTTTGGTAGGTACACTGTCTCCTGTGTCTATGTTATGTTTGCACCAAGGTGTCAAACCAGGCGACTGTGAAAACAGGGGGGAAAACTGCCTAAGCAAACTTTTCACCTCAGCCTGCTGATCAGAAGTCAGGTGAGGGGCCACTCGGACACCCTCAAAGGAGCTATCTGAAGGACCGCTTTGGAACAGGTCGGGGAGAGGTTCAGACTCCTCTTCCTCAACATCTGAAGCCAGTAGCAGTGCTGCGATTTCGACTCTTGGGACAAAAGCCTTCAGCCTATTTACGTGAAACACTTTTGGAGCCTGTCCAGGCCTTCCAAGGTCCACTAAATAGTTAACCTCACCCAGGGGCTCCACCACTGTGTAAGGGCCTGACCATTTGTCCTGTAACGCTCGAGGCCTTATAGGGTTCATGATCAGGACTTGCTGACCAGGTGTAAAGTTGATGAGGGAAGCTTTCTGGTCGTACCAATGTTTCACCAGCGCTTGTCAATTTATCACTAGCCAAGCCCATCAGAAGTACCATCCGTTTTCTGAGCCCCAGCACATAATCTACTACGTTGGTAGTAACAGGGGCATTGGGCATCTCCCATCCCTCTTTGACTATGGCTAAGGGTCCCCGTACAGGATGACCGAACAGAAGTTCGAAGGGGCTGAAGCCAACACCCTCCTGTGGTACCTCTCGGTAGGCAAACAGTAAGCATGGTAAAAGAAGATCCCATTTTCTTCTCTGAGGTTCTTCCAGAGCCCGAATCATGCTCTTTAATGCTCTTTAACGTTCTGTTGAAACGTTCCACCAGACCATTGGTCTGGGGGTGTTATGCAGAAGAGAACTTGTAGGTGACCCCACATTCTTTCCACATAGCCTGCATATACTTCCACATAAAGTTGCTGCCACGATCCGACACAACTTCTTTAGGGAAGCCAACCCTAGTAAATATGCCAAGTAACACTTTTGCAACTGACTTGGCAGTTACAGTTTTCAATGGGATGGCCTCAGGATATCTGGTTGCATGGTCGACCAGCAACAGGATAAACCTATTGCCTGAGGATGTTTGCGGGTCAAGGGGACCAACGATGTCGATCCCTACCCTTTCGAATGGTATTCCCACAACTGGGAGTGGTACCAATGGAGCTTGGATTGTCGAGCCAACCTTCTCAGATAACTGGCAGGAGGCACAACTCCTGCAGTGACTTTCTACTTGCACCCCCATCTTGGGCCAGTAGAAGTGCATGGATAACCTTTGCTTGGTCCTCTTAATACCAAGGTGACCAGCAAGGGGGACTTCATGCGCCAACTGCAGGAGGAAGGGTCTTACAGCAAGGGGAACCACCAACCTCCTATGGTCTCCTTCTGTAGACTCTGTGGGCTCACTATACAGGAGTCCACCTTCCCAATAAATCTGATGCGTCCCAGGAGGTTCACCCTCAAGCTGGGAGCAGGCCTGTCTCCTTAGGCCTTCCAGAGATGGGCACTCACGTTGGCCTTTACTGAATTCGTCCCTATCAGGACCACCTTCTACTAACAAGTCTTTTAGTTCAGGATGGTCGTTGGGGTCAAATACTTCAGGCATCGCCACCTCCTCGTCAGGCCCGGGCGATTGACCAACTTCCTCCACCGCAGTGGTAGGTGAGCTTGGGGGAATATTCTCTTTCCCTCGACTTGACTTGTTTACTCCTTTCGCCTTGGGTTTCCCCTTCGGCTGGGGCGGCGCATTGGTCTTGGCCAATGCTGCCCGTGCTTGAGACCGTGTGTAGGGTCTGTCGGCAGTGTCTCCTACGAGCCCTAAAGCTCTGAGATCATTACCTAACAAGACCTTTCCTGGGACGTTTCTCTGAATGCTCACTGGAATCCTGACTGCTGTACCATTTAAAGTAAGATTTATAGGTATTACTGGGAACATACTGAGTGGGCCGTCAGCCAACTTAGTGGGCATCAGAGTAGCTCTGGCAACTTCCTCTGGGTCTACCAAGGTAGAATCCACTACAGTTCGACTGCACCCACTATCCCTAAGAGCTGGAGTATCTACTCCATTGATCAGCACACTGTCTTTAAAGTAGTGCTTGATATTATCTGGAATCCTAACATAAGCCTCTGCGACTTTAGGCTCCCAGGAACCCAGGGAAACTAAAACTACCTCAGCTTCTATCCCGCTGGGAAATGAGTCTGAGGAGAAGGATGCTCCTGTAATCTCTTCTTCCTCGTAGGAGGAGAAGGCCAGATTAGCGGAGTGGACCCCCAAAGGTTTAACCTTACACCGGGGATCCCCCTTCACATGGTCAGTTGCTCCACAAGCAAAACAAGATCCATTGGGTCTGTTTACATAGGGAGGCTTATTGTAACCAGAGTTCTGTTTCGGAGGCTGACCTCCACTACCCTGTGAGTTCTCTTGTGTCTTACCCTTATTTTTCTTTTTGTGGCCCTTTTGAGAAGAAGATTTATCAGATTCTCCACCCTCCTTATCTTTGGACTTTTTCCCTTCTCCTGCTTACCAGGATGAGTTTTGTCCTTATGGGACACTCGATGTGACACCCATAAGTCTGCTGCAATGGCCAGCTTCTTAGGATCTATCTCCTTCGAATCGGCCAAATGCTGCTTAAGCTCCGGGGAAGAAGATGCAAAAATGTGTTCCAGCATGACAAGATTTATCATGCCTTCAAAGGTAGAAACCTTATAACCTTCGACCCAGCCAGTCAAGTTTTTTAAGGATTCGGTGACATAAGATACCCAAGTACCACCTTCTTTTTTCTTGTACTCTCGGAATCGTTTTAAATATTGGGCCGGAGTCTTTCCAAACTTTGAAATGAGAGTTTGCTTTAACATTGCGAAATCAGCTCGCTCAGCCTTTGACATTTCCATAATGGCACTACAGCCAGAATGGGGCAGTCTGCTGAGTAACCAGGCAATTTTATCAGCATTGTCAACTTGTTGGACTTCACATGCATACTCAAATGCATTCAGCCAGTCCATAATGTCATTCCTTTCCTCATACACACTGAGCAGATCTTTCGGAAACCATGGATGAGAGGAGGCCCCTGACCCATGTCCAGGACCCTTGAACCCATTTGCAACCTGAAGCTTGGCCAGTTCCAACTGGTGATGCCTGTCTTTCTGTTTTTCTGCCTGTTCGATTTTTAGTTTGGCTATGCTGAATTCAAGCTCCTTCTGCCTAAACCGCAGCTCTTGCTTCTTGAATTCAAGCATAGCCTCCCCATCAGCACTGGCAGAGGAAACATTAGACATCTCATCCTCCCTGTCCTTGTGGTCGCGGTGGATCAGTGCAGCGGCAGAACCGTCAGTTCTATCAGTGAGAGCAGCCCCACCTCCTTCCGCACTGTCCTCAGAAGTTATAGCGTCAAGCTGCGCTTCTTGCCACGCCACGATTCTTTGGATCATATCCAATTTCGTGCCTTGAGAGGAAACACCTCTCTCCGCACACATCTTTTTCAATGTTTCTGATTTGGAAGCATTTAAAGTTAACAAGGTATTTGTTTCCATACTGTTAGATGGGACTATGGCCTTTTTAAAGTTAAACTATAACAATTCACTACGTGTCCTGGTAGGAATAACTTGAAATGCCTTAGTTCGTGCGCAACACTGGATACCTTCTGTCGTATCCCACCGCTGTACATCAATTTGTTAAGACTGTCCTGGCGGCGCAGAAGTTCAGAAGGCCAACCTAATTACTTGGAACAGGGTAACCTCTGGACAAGCCAGACCAATAAGGGTAGCGATCGCGGCGGTCAAGACTAGGTCTCAAGAGGGGTGAGGGTGTCTGAAAGCCCGCAATGAGCGCACAAAGCAAGGACACTTATAAACTACTCCAAACAGGTGTTATATTAAAAATATATACACATTTATTCCAAGGCCTTTAAAACAATGACCGTAGCGAGAAATCACAATACAACTCTAGTAAACCAACAAATACCAAATCAATACAATATATATACAAATACAAGCGAGTCTAAAGCGTTAGATGCACGAAATGTGTAGTCCACCTAGAAGGGAAGGAAAACAGGCAGTGCGAAATAATGCTTAGACCCAGTCCGCCTTCAGAGGCACCTAACTAAAAGGAAGTCCGAGCCCTACGAAGAGTGGAGCCTTGTGCTCAAAAGTACCTGCACACGCTGGTGCCAACGGGCAAAAAGGGGAGTCTCTTCAAGGGAAGCAGGCAGTTCAGGTTAGTGCACAAATGAAGAAGAACAGAGTTCCGCGACTCAAGCGCAGCCTCCACTGTGGGCAGAAGCAGAGCGCGAGTACCGAAAGGCGTGCTGTTTTGACACAGCGGGGAAAAGCTATGGGCTCCTGCAGGAGGGCGACCAGTTCCTAGCTATGCTACTCACCAGTCTCCGATGCAAGCAGACCCAGGCTTCTCCGCGTCAGTTTCAGTGCTGGCAGGTTCAGGAGAGCAGGGGACGTCTCGTTGTCGTGTAGATTCTGCAGCAGCAGAGTTGAGTTAAAGATGTCCAAACAAAGTGAACCCGCACAGTTTGTTACCACAGCAGGGCAACGGAGCGGCCGTGTGTATCTCAGCCAAATGTACACTACTCACTTCAGACCTGGGAACGCCAAGTGTACGAATCGTGTGAGAGTGACAAGGACTCAAAATACTACACAACCTGGCGGCGGTTACAGAGCAAGACTCCTGGGTAGGCTGGTCAGTCTGCTGGATGGCCCAGAGACACATCCGAAGGTTTAGGGCAGGAGATGGTGAAGATGCCGAGAATAGCTGTTCCCGCTATTCCAAGGGTCGAAGTACCAGTACAGGCCTTCTGGTTCGATCAGAGGTAAAAAGGGTTTCACAAAGCGACAGCAGTGCAGAGGAGCAGTCCTTCAGCGGGTCACCAGTGATTCCTCGGTTCAGCCTCGTGGTTGCAGGATACTTGGCTCCTGTATTCCTTTGTTCGTGAGAACTCAGGAGATCGACATGGTAGTGGCGTTTCCAGCCCCCTCTTATGCATGGTTCCCTTCGCGCCAAAACAGAGGGGACCCAATGGGAGATCCGCTCATCAACACTCACACCATACGTGGACCTATCACGGACCACGGTGGTCCCAGGCATTCACACCACCCTAGACTCTCTGGCACCCAGGATGTGTATTGGGACCAGACATCCCAGCCCACATCCTGGAGGCACACACAAGGCCTGGAGAAGCCTGCGAAAACATCTGTGTTTCGCGGGAAAGTACATGCCCAAATAAGGAAGGCCCCGGGTCGGCTCGACCTGGGGAAGGTGAAGGGAGCAAGACGGTCAGCGGACAGGACAAAGGAGCCTCGTGGTCTGGCCATTTTGGGAGCCAGGCCACCATTTTGGGCTAAGCGCGAGAAACGCGCTTAAAACGCCAAAAGGAGCTCAAAACACAAGAAACGATCGCTGCCACCATTCCCGTCTGTGATTCACTTGCACCGATCAGTTACAATCCAAAAAGAGTATCTAGGGCCTGTAGAAGGCTAGAGACCCAAGAGAGCAGTAACTTAGCTTACAGTGCCCTCTTGTGTCATGTTGCACGAAAGCCGCAACATGATAAAGAAACTACGGAAAACAGCGTTTCCTGGTACTGACTGTCTTAAGGGCATGTCAGTTTCCCCGTAAGAATGGAGCGAAAGCCCAGAGGAGTGCGGCAGAAGGATACACTTCTCTGGCAAAGTCTAGATCATGGTGAAAACAACAGCAAACATTTTAGGGGTTGCCACATGGAAGGAAAATTACCTACAATTATGAAATCTTTCCTAACAGGCAGCCACTGCGTTCACCATTGAGAAGGCAGCCAGCAATCACATTATTTGTTGAACATGCTATGTTTGCCATTTTGGAGAAACCTAAAGCTACGTTGACTTCTTAAAGGGCTTCTGCCTACAAGGTGGTCATATCTGATCCAGCGATTAAAATAGTCAGATGCAATATAGTGAACCCTGCTATATTTATAGCAGAACCACTGGCAGAAGACAAACATTCACATGATTGCTCAAATTTTGAGGAATTCTATGATGAGATCCCGAGGGTTAAAGAAAAAGCTTTGGCAGCTGAGTAGATTATCTTTATTGACGGTTCATTTAGAATCAATCAGAATGACAGACAAAGATATACAGGTGCCGTTATGGTAAAGCACAGAACGAATGGAGAGTTTGAAGTATTAATAAGTGCACGACTACCGTCTCACTTTTCAGCACAGGCTGCAGAATTAGTGGCGCTGATTGTCGCGCTCAAGAAAAATGCAGACCAGGAAGTAACCGTGTACAGTGACTCTGCCTATGTGACATTGATGGTACACGCAATAGAGCAAGTTCTCCAACATCCTGAGCACAGTGGGGAAACAGACAAATGCCCCTATCTAATGATAATGATCATAGACTAGTTGGGTTGGTCTTCTACTATTTGATCAAGGAATGCCTGTATCTTGCTGGAAGACAAACTGATGTTTGCACCTTCTTGAGAGATCCGAGGACTGCAGTGGCACTTAACGCATTGCTAATTGATACAATTGAACAAGTCAATCTATATTCTGAGAGAACACTGAGAACGTCCTGAATGAGACTTTCAAAGCAAGAGATCCAAAGCCTATTACCACAGTCTTTTACGTATTACTGGAGACGCACCTACATTTGACTGGCGAAAGGATGACTTCTTTCTGTACATCAGGAAATGTGTTAATCATCCTGTGATCAGCTAGCTGTTTGAAGAACTTGTGGAGCAGATCCAGATAGTACCAGAGTATTGCATGATGGTAAGCAATTAAAGTTTACTTTTTTCTTCCTTAAAAAAGAATAAGAATGGGGAATATAAACAGAAAAAACAATGTTGCTAACAACGAGAGGCCAACACGATGAGCAAGAAACTACTGCTGCATGAAGTGGGCCTATCTATATGTTATCTATACATGCATCTTGTTTATTGTGATTTTTTTCTCACTTACAGTTCATACAGCTTACTATTTGGATCCAAATAAAACAAGGATCCCTGTGTATCTTACTATGCAGAAGGAGGGTACAGATGTGGCAACTACAAGGCAGCCGAGACCTTATGTAATTGTCCCTACTCCAGTAGTCTGTGTAAAGATAACTCGTTCTGTGACAAATGTCACTAGACATCTTTCCTTAGAAAAAGGTGTTATAGATATGTTTCTTGAGCTTCGTAAACAAGCTTGTAAGGAAAGGCAAAGGAAGAGATCTTTTATGAGCATGCAGACTACCAATTCACTGGTATAGTAAAGGAAACCTAGGTGTGGTCCTATATTGCCAGTCACTGATTCGTTTAAACAGATTCTCCCGAAATCTGCAAAAAGACTGGTAACAATCGTGAGACCATATTGTATGGAGAAGCCTGGTTTGTTATCATTAGAGAATCATTACCTATTTATGGATTTAGTTATCCATCATTCTGATTAGTAGAGATATTAGACTATCCACATTATTCTGCAACTATGTAGCCATTTACATTTTCTATGGAATGAACCCTGATATATATGAAGTGCCTTGGTAGAGACATGTATAGGCACATGTTATATTTGTAGAAACTTGTAGAGATATGTTGTTATGTGTTATGTATGCATTAGAGACACCACGCATGAGTGTGCACTCAGAGTATGCATTGAGTCTGCATTATAGATAGTGCTTGGAATGAGTGAATGCGGTAGGCACTACATTCGAGAATAGAAAGCATGAGGCCTATGATTTTGAAGCCATCCTGAATGAGACACACAGAAGGGCCGCATACTGCGAAAGTTGTTACAGTGTACGAGGAATGCATAAACAGTTTCTTAGCAGACAGAGATTAGACGTGACTCTTGCTTTAGTAGAGACACGGAAAAGGGCTGGCTTATCAGGCCCTGGCTGGTTTTCGCAGATGAGTAAGTGGGAGCAGGCAGCAGAGAGCAGGGAGCTTGCAGACAGAGACATGCAAGGATAGAGGGATTTCAATGCAGGAATATGGAGAGAGATGGATGGTATGGTAACAGAAGCACTGATAGCATGGTACAATATAGGCTGAAATGTCACGATGACAAGAACACGCAGTAATTGAACAAGTACAAGTACATGCATCACAGACTTTTAGGCACTGCTTGGATTTAGAAATGCTGACAGATAGACAGGGAGGCATTTTAGCTTAGAGAGACATGTAACCATGGATATGTATGTACGTCATTGGACACTATAACTGAAACCTAGGTGTATACTGTCTCTGAGAGATTGAGAGATCGAGAGAGCTGCTCTCTGAGATTGAAGAGAGATGTTTGGCAGTGGCATAGGAGAGGAGTTTTAGATGGAGCTTCTCTCTGAGAGAGGAAGCATTAGGGAATCATTCTGATGAGAGCTGATGAGATTGATCTGGCAGGGAGACTGGCAGAGAGAGTTGGCAGGAAGACAAGACCACTGAGAGGAGAGGCCTGTCCCTGACTGACTGGCTGGTTGCAGAATTAGCTGGAGAGGAGAGACATGGCAAGAGGGGAGTATCGATCTGAATAAGACACGTGCATGGGGAAATAGGACAGACACTCACACAGTGCTTTGGTGACATGATAGATGGGGAAATCAGACAGGGATTGTCTTTGAGTGAGAGTGTGGTGAGGATTGGAGAGGAATGCTGAATGCTGACGCTTGCATTTGGCTTGCATTATAGATCCAGCCAATTAGATTGCTTGCATTAGAAGCCTGTAAGGCTTACAGTTATTGCATTGCATTGTAGATTTGCACCCAAAGCAGAAAAGGTGCAAATTTGAGGTTTGCATTATAGTAGTGTTTGCATCATGCATTGTTGTGCATGAATAAATGTATTAATTGTTATAATTGAAACTGACTTGTGTGTTTTCATTTTGTGTCCATTGTGCATTTTATTTCGTTTTGTGCCTATTCTTATGGTTATGGTAATAGTTTATGTTTGTGTGTCCATAGCATAGTAACTTAGCAGTAACACAGTGCACAATCACCCTGAGATACAAGAGTAGGGGGGACATAGTGATCCACAACCCCCCCCCCGAGGTAGATTTGGAGAACTAACACTCCAGGCTATCTCCAAATAGTTTACTGCTCTCAAAGGGAATTCTTAGTTCAATTGTTTTCTTGGACCCATCCATGCACCAGTCCCTTATGTGAAAGTGTTTCCCTCCAGATATGGTGGATCCTATGGACATTTCTGTGTTCTGAACCCCATCATAAGAAATGTCTAAAGCAATTTCATTTGGTTCTGCATCTCCTCATGGATAGGGGCAGAATCAGCCCCTTACTCAATTACTTTATTTAGTTTCTTAAATCTGCAAGTGCCATCTCTTCCATATTGTAGCCATAGGTATTGTGACTGGAGGATAGCACAGGGCCAACGTGCTGGTCTTAGAAGAAAGATCTCACAGAACAGCAGAGGTTCAAATCCTGAATCCACACTTAGACACCAAACTCAAGTATCGTATTAGGTGTGTTATCAAAAACAATTAAAATAAAATGAATTAGCTTTCAGGGCAAAATGGCCTCTGCATAGGCTCTCTTCAGTGTAGAATCCTTATTTTATCCACAGGGTGGCAGATTGCCGCTTCCTCAACTGCTATTGAAGACCGTCATACCAAACAAACTGGGAAGGATTGAATCCACTTCAACTGATTCTGGCATACTCTTTTATTCCTCGCTCCTCAGTAAATAAAGTTGTGTCATGACCGTAAGCCTCAGAATATGTTAAGGGTCTTTCCACTCATTAAGGATGTTAATCTTGATATCATTAATCAAGAGAAACCCTACTTTAGGAAAGTGCTTACATTGATTGATCTTAGGATCTGAGGAAGGACCGGGAGCAGCAGGGTCTACAACCCCGATGGATTCAGACACCTGCAAACATATTTTGTTCACCTCTGTCCAAATATTTCCCTTTATGATCTGGATCTTCATCCAAGGATAAAGAAGAGGTGGATGAAGAGGAGCTTGGACTGTAAGAAGATGATGTTGAAGCTGAAGTAGGAGAGGTGTCCTTGCTCTCTCTCCAGGACGCCCTCTGTTCTTGCAGCACCTCCTGCACAATCTGTTTCACCTCCCTTTTAGATACAGTTTTAATCGTCTTTTTCTTGCCTTGCTTATGGGCCCCAGACCCTTTCTATTTTTATGTGGCTGGTTTTCCAGGAAAGAATGTTACCCTCATCCTCCATAACAACTTTCCTCTTTTCTTTCTTTTTCAGGGACCCCATCGTTCCCACGACTGTGAGCCCTCTTTATCATGTGAAGACCCAGCTTTTTAACTTCTGTGGGTCCTTCCGTATGTGCACACTCCTGGATAATAACATCCCTAGATGAACCCTGGATATCCACCAAAGGAGCTGGTCAATTATCTGACCCGCCCCTTTGTCCTCCTGCTGAGCAGTGCCCTATCAAGCCTCTTGTAAGTACCATACTGCCTACTGTTGCCTGCTGCTAGCTCTGAGGCTCATCCCAACTGCCTTCTAATCCCAGCACGGGCCTTGCCTCTATGTCCCCCCAATGCCTACATGCAGCACTTTCGAATGCGTAGTCATGGGATGACCCTCCCATTCTTCATTTACTTTTCATCCCAGAGATTGGGCGCAAGCACCTGTTTGAGTACAAGGCATGGAGGGCACCAATATGGAGACAGCAAACAGCCCTCTTGTTTATTGTTGTGGTACGGCAAGGAAAAATCCTGCACTTCAGAGAGACAGAACAGTCCATCTTTGCTGATAGTGAGCATGTGAGGCCTAAAGCAGTACATACATCTCCTGACAGAACAGCGTGTGCAACATCATACATAACTGTTGCATCCTGCAAAACATTGCGGCATGCAATGGTGTAAATGCCGAAATAGTACCTGACCTCAGACCAAAGCCAGATGTGAGGCCACCAAGCCAGGGGGAGGCCAGTGCGACTACAGCGTGAGTCAACAGCTTCCTCACATGAGCACACATGCAGCTTGAAAGGAACAGTGAACGCATACGATACAGTGTCCATGAAGAAAGGATGACAAGTGACATGCACGGCCTGCACACACTCACCTGCCTGAGACACCCATGTAAACAGACATGTGGATATGCCAACACATAGGAACATGCATGCCTCCACACCCACAGCCTCACATCGAACTAAAAAGCAGTGGCCACATACAGACAACCATTCTGCTCTGCCATTGCTGCACATCAAGAAAATACCACAATGGATGAGCATGGAGCCATTTAGCCCTCAGCACAACCGGAATCTGAATCAGTGTCCACACATACACCCACACCACCCCACATGCGGGGTAGAAGACACGTCACACATTACAAATTGTCTGCATGTCATACCCACAAAAAGGACAAATAGCTTGTGACACAATGACAGGGCAGTGGAAGAGAGTGCAAACACTCACCTGCTGTGTAACAAGGACATCATACCGGCTTACTGACATATCAACATTGGCTGTTCTGACATGCTGATAGTCATACAGGGATTACGCCATCCCCTGACAGAACATCCGCAACCTTCCGATCGGCGCAATGAATCCAGTGAATGGGACACAACGGAGAGTGCACATGTGGTCAATATGCATTCATAAGTTGCATGTTTGTAGTTTCATTATGCACGGCCTGAGCCTGACCACTAATCACGCCACATGCATGATATGATATGATATGGCATTTATAACGCGCCTATACACAAGTGTTTCATGCATGGCCAACTATTTGCGCACACTACATGGAGTCTGAACGGACAGGACACTGTGTTCAATGGGAGCAGAAGTCACAAAGTTCCCCAATGGAGTAACCAAAACAATCATCCTTCCATCTGAAACTGGCCAACACACTACTGGAACACTAGGAGTGCTGGACCTTGCGATGCAAACGTGATGGACCTGCTGAAGAGACACACAGCATAGAACGATATGCCCTGGTCCCACCAAGTACAAAGTATGAAGGCATATACATCATCGTCTTCATACTGAGGAGGTTGGGGGGCGGCACAGGTGTGAGTCGAGTTTGGAACCAAAAGGGAAATTGCAAGGAAGGTACACATTGTAAGGCGACACCTGCAAACATGTCACATGCAGTGGCTATACAACTTTACCACAACGAGGCACAATGCCATCGGCAACAATGGAGAGTGTGGGTCAACATGACCAAACTCACTGACAGGACAATCGCCAGGCAGGACAGAAACAAGTACAGACAACAATCTTGGGGATGCACTGATGACAAAAGGCCTGTAACTGCAGTCTCCATCATGCAGAACATCAATAAGTGACAACGGATAGAAACACACACGTCAATCAACTAATGATGCCAATACATCATTGGCATAGAGTGCTTTGATAGTGAGGGCAGGTGGCGATATGAAAATGCTGATGCGCACTCGATATGCGTACTGCCTGGTATGCAGCATTAGGGTGAGAGTGTACTGCGTGGAACAACATTGACATATCTGAAAGGTTCAACCACACACTGGCAATAACTTCACTTCACTCGAATGAGGAAGAACAGCACCATACCCACCCACTGCGGAGAACAGCTATCCCTAAACGTGAGCTTCCCTCATCCTCCCATCCAACATGACAGCCCACGCCGAACTCTGATAACAAGTGAACATGCGTAAACCCTGAGTACCTGACGTATGACACTACCACAGTTGACCCATCTGAGAGCACCACAACACAGTTAATGGAAGAAGAATACATGACCCCTTCATGCCCCCAAAGAATGTCACACCTCTCCACAATGGACCGTGCTCTCACCTCTCCTGCATTGCCACTCAGCATGCACATAAGACAAGCATCCCATTTCCATCATACCACCAGGGCACCAGGATGAGCAGCTATCACCATGTACGTCACGCAGACATGTTCATGGTGCCTGGGATGACTGTAAACTTTATTAAAAATTGCACAGATTGCAGCACAGGGGTAGCACGAGGGCATTGGTCACCATCCAAAGCACAGCATGCAGGCAGATCAGTCCATACATGTCACTGTGCATGATCAACAGTGACCCGCCAAACGGAAGGTGAATGGGCATAACTTCATGAAAAACATTTTTTTTCAGGGCCAATTTTTCTGCACACAACAACAATTTTTCTAGGAACAGGGAGAAGGAAGGCACAATAAGAACCCAATATGGGACTTGAGACCCTATGCCTTCCTACAGCTAGCAGCAGCACACAGACATGTAACCATGCTAGTAAAGAAGTGTTCTTATATCAGATGCAAAGATAGACTTGGGTCAACATCCTGGCCCTGAGCACGGGTTCCACGCTGAGGCTGTAATACCTATAGGCAAATGCTCATGCAAGGGCTCAGAAAGTACACAACTCTTTACAATGACATACATCGTGGTACACACTGGTACTCACATACTCGCAACGTTCCCACCTGTAGTCCGATAGTATCCTGATGAGGAGCAGCTGGATGTCCAAGGAACCCCTTCCAGACACATTCTGCGGAAAATACTGGCAGGAAGGAAAATGGCACTCAAATACATAGTTATTGACCGAAGGATGCATGCACACCACACACATTTTAATGATGCATCCACTGTTTGACTACCTCTCCACTAATCAGTTGAGGTAGACCACAATAAACAGTGTGTCCTTCACTGTTGCAGATGAGCCTTTGAACCCATAACCCACAAGGTTGGAGAAAACAAGGCCCCATTCACCTTATCAACATAGCAGGAAGCCCCAAGATCAGCCAGTTGTTCCAGGACTTAGGCAGGCCATGGCAGCTGCATACCAAAATGCATGGCATGCAACACCCTCCTGCCAATCCACCAATGCTCCATCCAGGGATACTGTTTTCATTGCCCTTCCACATGGAAATGTGTCAGTGCTGCGCATACTGTCTCGATGCATCGACACATGCATTGACAGCACACCTCCATGCCTGCAAAATAAACTTGCAGCATCTACATGGCAAGGCGTGCACATCACTGATGGAGTGGACACACTGCCTCCATCACAGGACTACACACCTGACATACATGTGGATGCACATGTGTATCATAACACAATCACACAGACAAGCCATGCAAATGGGCACATATCAGGGCATGAGTATACATAGCACAAGTGTGAAGACCATGCAAAAAGATGCCTTGGCCAATTTTAGGTTCAGGGTCGACAATGACTCAACCACCACAAGCTACATAGATATGAGGTACACGCATATCGGGGATGGTACATGATATGTTGCATTGAAGAAGACATCACAGTGATGAAAACAATAAGGAAAACGGTGCACCTGCCCAGGTAATGCACAATTGAAGGGTTGAGTGCAGGTAAATGAAACATAGTGAAAGATGGTAGCATTTGCAGAGGCCAAGTTGTCAAAACCAAATTGAAAAACCAAAACAATATACAGCAGACACTTTTCAGGGAGAGTGAAATGTGATTGCCACAAAAGGGTCAAAAAAACTAAATCACAAGTCACTCTCTGACCCCTCCCAATCACTGTCCCCCACAACTACAACCTCCACCTCCTCTTCCTTCACTTTGCCTTTCAGGGGCCACTGGATTGGCGAGATAGAGGAAAATGAGATGATGGGGCCCGCTGTGTGTCCCTGCTGACCAACCCTGGGCGTTGGAGGAGTAGAAGTGCCTGAGAGTGCAGGGGACCTGTAAGGCAAAGGGGCTCTCTGTGTCATTGACAGATGTTGTTTGGTGGCACAGACAACACCCTTAATCGCCCTCAATTCCCCTCTATCTGCCTGCAATTCTGAGCTCAGCCATGTGGCCTCCTCCCTCAAAGCCCTCTGTTCCTGCAACTGTCTGTCCCCTGCTTCCCTCACCTCCCTTACCACCTCATGCAGGGCCACAAGCAACAGTTAATGGAAGTCCACACTGGCCCCTCCAGGTGTGGGGACATGAGCTGTGGTGACAACCGGCTAGTCCCCTGAAGGTGCAGTGGAAGTCTAAGGAAGTAACAATTTCCACCGTAGATGGCCGAGCTGCAGTCAGCACAGATGGTCCAGGTAGTGCAATGGGCAGTGTGGACCCCCCTCCTACAGATGTCGCAGGACATTGACGTGCATCATGCAGGGCATAAGAAGGTGTATACTCCATGCGCACTCGTAATGGCCCAAGCTCTGGAAGGGGGTGCAGGTCTCACAGGGGTACAAGGGCAAGATACGGTCCAGGAAGGAGAACTGGCCACATGCAACTGGCTTGGGGACACACATGCGAGTGGTGGGGGAACAGGTGGAGCAGGAGTTGGCACACGAGCCACAGCAGATGGAGCTACAGTAGTCGCTTGGGTGCGATATGCCCTGCATACACTGTCTCTTGCTGCTCCTGTTCCTCCTCATACCTCACATGGGGCTCCACCTTTGATAACTCCACCCCCACCCTTCCCCTCCTTGTGTGCATCCTTTGGGTGGGTCACAGCTCTGACACAGTGTTGTCGTCCTGGGCCATGGGTCACTAGCAACGGAGGCTGCAAGAGAAGAAAAAGAGACACATGCGACAAGGAGCATACCAAAGCACATATAGCATGCACATTTGGTGCACACATTACGTCTACACATGCAACAGACACCAGACAAAAAAGCACATTCAGATACCAACCCAACACTGTACTGCATTATGGGTGCAGTGAACATGCATGTGGCACACACATATGGGGAGGAAAAGGCATAACAAGAGCATCATCGACATGCCACAGTGGCTGATAAGGTGGAATACACCTATCAGCATATGCAGGGGCCTGACGATGTGTATGCCCCTCTCGTAGTCCTATGGACAAATCCACTGCAGGACCCGGAGTTCCAGGCTGCTGATGCAGGCATACAGCATGAGCCCGGGTGGATACTCTGACCCCACCACCAGCAACTTCTGTGCCTTCATGCCAGTGACATGCCTCAGGTCATCCCAACACTCCTTGGCCACCTTCATGTTGTGCTGGTAGACCTCAAGCATGCTGATGTCCCATGCTATCTTGGCCCAGGACATGACTCTTGCTGCTACCTTTGTGTGCAGCGAGCTGGGACCGGTGAGGTGCATATGCTTACTGAGCACCCCTGTCCACAGGACCTCCACCTCCTGTTGTGTGAAGTTGGGGTTTTGCAATTGAGAAGGTTGAGAGGAGGGATTATCCCGGGAATGTTTAGAGTTGTCCTGAAGTGTGGAAGGTGTTGTGGTGGTATGTGCATGGTGAAAGGAATATTGGCTGGTGGTGAGGTAAGGGTATCCTCCTCAGTGGGGTACTCTGCAGCGCCCATGTGGGTGGAGGACCCCCTCCTCTCCCTCTTCTTCATCCGGAGGCCGTAGAGGTCATGTGTAGGAGTGCCCTCCATGCCCTGAGCAGGGGCAGTGGGGATGTTGCACTCAGCAGGTGCACCGGTGCCAGTCGGCATGGCAGTTTTCTGCTAGTTCATGGTTCACCCTGCTCACAAAATGCTCTGATGTATGAGGAATCAGCATCCTCCGTGGTGGCCTGCCTGCCCCGGCTGTTCGTGGTCCTCCTGCACAGCCCAGAGTCCCTCCTGTGGATCACTGTCATCCCTGCCTCCATGACATTTCCTGCTCCCTTTCATGCCAGCTGTTCACCATGTGTACTCTGTTTATTGTATCCTAGGAGGAGGAGGGGCAGGGGACACATCTCCCACACCCTGGAGGACAGCCATGCTGAATCACATCGGGACACCGGTGCATGGGCCTCCAAAGCAACCTGCCTGCAGTGAAAGAAGTGCAGAGTACAGCAGCAGAGGCAACTCCATGCACCTCACATCCTTGCACTATCACTCCCTCACCTGTGCAACGCCATCCCTGGCACTGTCACCCTTTATGTGATGAGAGAGGCCTATGGTTGTTCTGTATGCTCACTGATGGCATGTAGCCAAACTAAGGCAGAAGTACAACGTGGGGTGGGGGGCATTCCACATTGGCCCAGCTATGTTCATGAGTTACACATGTGTGTCAGGAGTGGTGCATGCAGGTAACTTGGATTCTCCCACACACATACAGTGGAATCCACACACGCCTACATGCATATGCAAAGGAGCACATGTTGAAGCATTGGCATGTTCGTGTGCCAACTTTGTGTGCACAATCTACTTAGAATCAGTGATGTTTGTTTAATGCATTGAACAGACAGGACAGTCTCATGTACTGTATGACCTGTGCACATGCTGAGGACAATTTTACCCTGTCTCTCACTGTTAGGGAGAATTCTCACCCAAGTGCTAAATTCCCTCAACCTTAGAGCCCTCCAGCTCTTTTGCTATATTTTGGGACTTTGAACTTTTCATTTCCAATGTGTTTTACTTTTGTATTCTTTGGATATGGAGTTTTAGACAACTCCATAGGCATCATCTGTTTCTTTGTGTCACACAGCATCCTCAGTGCAGTGGCACAGGGATGTCTTTCAGACTTCCCAAGGTTTAAGTACCTTCTCTGGGACTGACTACTGTCTCCCAGTGCATGTAAAGTTAAATTGACTTTACTAGTCTCTTTAAATTCATAGACCCAGCACCCAATATCTTCCTATAGAGTACTGGAGGGGTTGCCTAGCATCCCCTGGGTCTAAACACTCATGTAGCAGTCAAATGCTACCCTTTCCTCTTGAAATGGCTGGTGGCAGTGGTTTTAGAAAAACTACCCTGGTTTTTCCCGACCGCGAACACCGGTAGCTAAAAATCGGCTCAGCCATGTTTTTCAATATGGCGCCCAAGACCTCTCTGTAAAAACAGACTCCGGTCATCTTTTTTCGCTGCTTCTTTTAGGAAAGGTCCTTCTAGTGTTTGTCTCTGCACGCCAAACCAGGTTTGGTCGCTTTGTTTGATGGCCTTTGGCGGGCTTCAGTGCTGAAGCCCTCCTCTGGCGCCTGAGTGTCTAGGGTGGACAGAATGTGAGGGAGGTGCCCGAAACTCCCTGTACTTAGTCTCCTAGGATACCTGAATGCACTCTGGCGTGATTGGCTGGCTGACTGCCCAGCAAGGACAGCCACCCTGCTGGGTGAGGGACAGCTATGCTGGAATGAATGGGAGAAAACTGTTTAAAAGCAGGTCTCTGAGATTTGGAAGGCAGAGTCAACCACTTGAACGAAAGAACCGAAGACGAGCTGAAGGAAGACGGCTGCTGCAACTCTTGGACCATTGGTTTTCCTGGTGAAGCCCTGCTGCAGGTCTGAATTGCCTGAAACTCCCTCTTCCCTTGAGCTGGTAGGAACAACCAACTTGCAAGCCACCTGGACACCGTCTCCATACTGGTCGAATTTTCTTCAGAGTGCGGTTGAAAACCGGATAGCCAGTGAGAAGGATACCAGTTTGTGGACTTTAAGGCACTCACAACTTAAAACCAACGTTTAGCCAAGCTTGTGGCGTCTTCCCTGGGCAGTGCAGGAACCTCCCGACGTCCTCCTTCTTGCCCCCACGACTGAAGCTCAGGCTTTTGATTTAGTGGATCACCCACTACTTCTAAAAAGATTGCAAGAAGTAGCCAATTTTAGTGACCAAGCGGTGTCCTGGATGCGATCTTTTTTGGGAAATAGAACTAATGGGTGTGTAGCAATACGGCAGAGGCCCAGTCAGTCCCGTTGAGATATGGAGTTCCGCTGGACGCCTGCCTGTCACCGTATGTGTATAATATTTTTACAATGCCACCGTTCCAGCTGCTAGAGAAGAATAAGATCTGCTTCTCAAATTACGCAGATGATACCCAATGTCTCATCCCTCTTACAGGGGAGTATCAGGAAGATGCAAGAGTGGTTAATGAAACCTATAATCTCATTCAGGACTGGATGCGCATGAGTGGTCTGGCGCAGAACCATGATACAGCTGAATTTATGGTTATAGGTTGCAGCCCTAGACTGAAAAATCTCAGTGCACAATACAAATGTTTCCATACTGCTGATTGTGAAATACTAACCAGGGACAAGATAAAGACACTTGGGGTCACATTAGACCAAAGCCTTGCAATGAAGGCACAGGTGAGTAGTCTGGTCTCCTCAGCTGCATGTTACATCAGGCTCCTCTCCCACATTAGCCCATTTCTGTACCAAAAAACATGTGAGACAGTGGCCCAATCGATTATTGGATCCAAGATTGATTACTGCAGTAGTCTATTGGTGGGGATTGGGAAGGAAGAGGTGGCTAGATTGTAGTACAAAATAGCACTATCAGAGCCATAATGAGACTCAAGAAATGTCAACATGTCTATAATGCCAGGAGATGCCTCCAGTAGCTACCTATAGAGGCTAGTTTTGAGTTTCCCCTTCTCACCATCACCCACAAATGTCTGTCAGGACAGTATCCACCATACGTGGTGGATAGACTGAGCAAGAAACAAGAAATCAGGAACCTCAGATCAAACAATCTTAAGCTTTCATTGGTGCCAAGATCTAATGTGGCCCTGGCTAGAAGAAGTACATTCTGGGTGTCAGCACCCATGAGCTGGAATGCATTGCCCCTTGATCTCAGAAGTTGAGAGTCTTTGGAGAGTTTTAAGAAAAACATGAAAACCTGTTTGTTTACATAAAAGCCTTCTAGGAGCTTCGACAGCTAGTTTGTAGGGGATGCGTGTAATGTCTACAACCATCTGTCTAGGTACCTAAGTCCTGGGCACCCATATGCCTCCGGGCCGTTTTGGCAGCGCTCCAAACAAATAAATTAAAGTAAAGGTCAAAGTAAAGTTTATTATGAATTTGTAAGGCGTACAAAACCCAAAGGCAATTATGTTGAATATAAACAAATCAATACGAAAAGGGAACAGTTACAAACCAAACTGTCAATGTAGAAGTATACCTTCCAAAGGATAAAAGTATCCTGAGATGACATTTCTAGCAAAGCAGATCTATACACACTGGCCTACATGTGGCTCACACCACTCATGTCCTGGATTATGACACAAAATGCATGCTTCCTCTGGGCCATACCACATTTGTAATAATGTGTAATAAACATTTAAATTTACATAATACTTTCAAGTGCCTGGACTATTGATATCGTAATCAAATAATCAAATATATCCTGCATCCGAAAGCAGTGTTTTAGTCATTACCTTTGTGAGTATTTGACTTCAGCTTAATGGAAAATTATTGCATGGTTAGTGTCACATATGTTTCCCATTGGGGTCTTCCTTTAATTATTTAATACATTTTGAGCATGTCAGATTAAAATGTTTATTGAGTAAGCGTTCTTGTAGCAATTCCTTTTACTTTTCAGTCCTAGCCTAAAAAACTATTCAACCCTCTGCTTGCCACAGCTACAAATCGTAAGACACAAGCCTACTAAGCTGATAATTCACTCTGCTGCACTCAGCAGACACGTCCTCCACTGCTAACACATGTCCCATACTGCATCTGGCAGAGATGAGAGGACGAGAGAGCGGATTGGTTGATTGGAGGGGATGGATGCAAAATAGCTGACTCGTGCAGGGAATACAGGAGAAGGTGGGCAGCCATAGGAGAAGGCCATGATTGTTTTTATCCTTCTCCCGAGTCACGCTGATTTTTTCATGGAAGGAAGTGCCCAGGGCAAAATGAAAATTGGGTCACCTTCTGCCAATAACACGTGACGTTTTCTAGCCTGCCCGAGCCCTTTTTCAATTTATTTTGTCTTTTTTCCCAATACAAAAGCTTTGACTGACTTCAGTCGACCTAAAACAGAAAAAAAACGTTGTCAAGACTAACATCGTCACCCACCTTAACTTCTGAGCACCTTGTGCACTATGTTGTCCATGTTAGCACAACTTCTAGAATAAAACACATGAATCCAGTTCAGCAGAATCCTTCCTGACAGACTGAGTAGAAGTCAGAGAGTCATCCTGGCGAAGGCAGCTGAGCATTGTTAGGCAGAATCCTGTGCAGGGCCCTTAGGGACCACTACACACAATTAAGACTACAGGTGACAATACAAGTTCTACCTTTGGTACAAGCCTGTACTACACAGTTAAAGTGGTAGCAGTAGCAGAGCAGCCAGACTTATCTCAAGAGTATATGAGCAGTAGCAGAGATTACACAAAGGGACCACAATTACTGTGACTCAAGCAAACACTTACTCAAGGTTTCAGGTAGAAAAATATAAGTACATTTATTTTTAAACCATTCGTTATCAACACACTTCTATTAAATTTTAAAACCACACATTAAATACACTACAACTGACCAATTCACTTTGTACGGTAGGAATCAGGGCAAGTACCCAGTGTTTGAGAGAACCGGTATTATGGAACAATACACTTTACCGTGAATACAATTGCGATCACTTTTTGACAGTTCGGTCTACTAAATAAAAGCATATCTGCGGCAAGAAATGCTACCGGGCAAAAACACACTTAGCACCTGAGATACCCAGAGAGAATTGGGGGCAAAAATCATAGGCAATATGTTAGTTAGGCAAACAGAATCGCAGAACACTCATGGTCAGAAACGCAAGAGTCAAGGGGCCGGAGCCCGTGTGAAGTGGAACCGGGTTCCTGTGTCGAGGATCACACGTCGGATAGTTCGCGATTCAAAGTTGCCAAGAGTACTTTAGATATTGTCAAATATTCGGAAGCAAAAGTTATAAGAAGGAGGGAAAAATAAGGGCAATCTTTATAAGCGAGAAATAGGGATTTCACCCCAAATTCCTCGAGCAGGACTCAGTACCTTTTCAAAGAAGAAGCTGGTGCCACGGCAGTTGTTCCTGTTAGTTTCCTTTAGACTCACGATTCCTGGCTTTGGCACCAAGAAGGACGATGAAGGGGGTCTACACCACACAGGGATGAGGTCGACAGCAGCGACGAAATAAAAGGTGCGCTCTTTAAAAACAGGAGAGGCTCTTCAGGTGGCTATCCGGACCACTACAGCAGTGTGCAGCGATTTCGACCACAAAGGGGACCTCTGGCTGAAGAAGATGAGCTGGTTATCCTCACCAGGCTCAAGGGAAGAAGACTCTGGACTGGATCTTCTCTTAGTCGTTGAAGGGTAGATAGCTCAGGACTGCAGCAGGGCTTCATCGGGACAGGATAGTTGCAGTAGTCGACCTTTCCTCCGCTTCTCTTCGGTTCCTTGTAGTTCCAGTGGCGACTCTCTGATTTCCAGCTCAAGAGACCTGCCTTTTATGCAAAAATGCTCCATTCACACAGCCTGGCTGTCAATCTCCCAGCAGGGGGGTTGTCCAGCCCAGACAACCACCTCAGCCAATCATGAAAAAGTGTGACTTGGGTTTCCTAGGATACCTTGTGCAGGCAGTGACTACACCCCTCCCTCACATTCAGCCCACCTAGAAACCCAGGCGCATTGAGGAGGGCTTCTTGGCAGAAGCCCGCCAAAAGACAGTGAACAAAGAATGCAAACCTAGTTTTCCGCGCAAAGTAAAACACAAGAAGGAGTTTAACAAAAAGAAATGGCGAATAAACCGCACCGGAGCCAAAAGAAAAAGCATTTGGTCAAGCGGGTTTAAGTCCGAGGCTAACACAATAGCCTACAATATTACCACGGTTATATAAGATAACCGCGGTAGAAAATTAGGGTAGATACCACTGCCACCAGCCATGTCTAAATGTTAAAAGAGCGAAACAATGCTCTAGGAGGTACAGATTAAAAAGGGTTAAGGAGTAACCCTTTCCAGCACTCCATGTAAAATGGGGTGTACTGGATCTGTGGTTAATTTAAGTAAAGTTAATGGTATCTTTACCCTTTTCTGGGGGACAATAGTCAGCCTCAGAAATGGAGTCGGTGGGAAGCCTGAACGACAACCTTGTGTCACTACACGGAAGGTGCTGTGTGACACACAAAGGAAGGGGGCTACTGAATTGGTGTACTCCAGAGTCCAGAATCACTAAAAACAGGTAAAAACACATAGCAAAACACAAGTAAGAGTGGGGGAAAAGCTCACACTCTTACCAAGTGGAAAGAAATAACCCCAGAGATCCAGCAACGCTGCTGAGGGACTCACTAGGTAAGGGAAATTAGCCACGAAATGAGAATTCTCCCTAACAAGCATAACAGAGCTGGCAAGAGCAGAACGACCATGCCTGGAACCCTACATGAGAAACGAGATGAAGTATCACCCAGGACACACAGCAATGTGGGAGCCATTCAGTGGCATTTATTATGGCTTAATGGCAGATGCATGCCTTGGCCTGAGCTTGCAAATCTTATGGAGGTCCCTGCATGGGCCACTTGTGGTCTGTGCACCAATGAGTGGCAGCTGTGGATCTTCCCTAAGAGTGACAGCTGTTATGTGGTCACTTGAGCATACTTGCGCTGTCATCCTGGCCATACCAGTGCTTGCTTGTCACTTTAACCTGATTTGTTTACAGGACCTTACAGCTCGAAGATGCCTCACAGAAATGACCATTGCCGAATGCACAAATAAAATCATTTGATCATTCATTCATCTTGATGTCAACCACATTTTACTACACTACCCTTTTCTTGACGCAGCTGCGTGGCTTATCCTTAGAGACCAGAATCCATTTTTAAAATCTCATGCCTGCCCATGAGGACATTTATTCAAATAAACGCTTTCTTGAAATCTAAATTGTTGATCTCCAGTTGGGCGGGTTCATGCACCTCAGGTGTAAGTCGATTTTTTAATTGGAAGTCTCCTCATAAATCGACTCTAAAAAGATCTTTTTCAGGTTCAGCTACATCTCAATGGAACCAGAACCCTCCAGCAGTGCATACGTCTGCTGTGCTCTTAAAAATCTTTGAAGACATGGTATGATTTCAAGTTGACTTTTCTGACACTTACTTGCTTATGTCTTCCTTTTGCCCTGTTTACTCATGGTGTGCATATTACTTGCATTGTGTCGGCTCCACCGTACAGTGCCCTGCTGTACCCTTTGTGCTTGGTCCCCGATTTATATAACCTGATTATAAATATATTCAAATAATGGATATCCACCACTTACAGTTTGATGACTCTGCTTGCTCACAGAATATAAAGCACCACAGGCAGGAACGTGACACCGTTAAAGAGGCAAATAAGCCTTTCTTCAGAACACCTACTGCATGCAAAACTCAAGGGAACACATTTTACTGGCTAGACTGCTGTTTATGTGTGTAACATATCGAACATGCCACATTCTTCGGAACCACAGTGTCTCTATGTCTTTCTCACGCGTCTACTTGTGCGATATCAGACATTTAGAAATGGCAGCGCACTGGGGGTTTGCACAGTTCCAGTTCTGCACAGTAGAAAAAAAAAGAAAGATCTAGTCGCACATCTTTATCGGTTGACAGTCCAGCTGCAACGGCTCCCCCACTATCGTTCTAAATGTAGAGCTTACATTGTCACGTGTTTTGTAACCGCCATTCCCTCGGGATGTCAGCAACAAACTGAACAACATGTTGAGATGATCATTTGTGGCAGAAAGGGGGCGCTGCTGGCTTCAGGCTTCGCTGCACTGAAGGGAAAAGACCACCTGCTTTATTCTTTCATGAGCATTTCTTCAGGCAGGGGAAACAGGTGTTTCCTTCACAAGTCATCCTCAAAAGTCACCGTTTCTGGATCAGAGGAAGCAGATGACTGAACTGCACAAAGAGTCTCAACGGCATTAGCACATTTAGCTTTATTTCTCTACCAAAATCCCTCAACAGGCATAGAACAGCAGATTCAAATCGGGCTCACAACAAAAATGCTGATAAGTGCTGAGCAAGGAGGAGGGATGTAGGATACAAGCTTTAGGGGGTAATTCATAGAATTTAGCACACAAGTGGCGCACGCGGCTGGTGCACAGTATGCGCGTGCGAATGTCTGCGCCAGCCGCGTGCGCTAAAATCCATTTCCGCGCACAGCGTATTCATGGATTTTAGCTGCCAAAACCAGCCGTGGCGCACAGTGGCGCAGCGACCCTACAGCAGCGCCAGTTACGCCCCCATGAACGTTCGCGGGAACTTTCACACGCGATTGGCCCTGTGCGAGTGGGGTACGTGTATTACTGGGGTTTGCGGGAAGCTTCACATACAATTGGCCCTGTGCGAGTGGGGTACATGTATTACTGGGGTTCGCGGGAAGTTTCACACACGAAAGGGCCTGTGCGAGTGGGGTACGTGTATTACTGGGGTTCGCGGGAAGTCTCACACGCGATTTGAGCAGGGTACGTGTATTTCGGGGGGTAAGCGGGAAATTTCACACGCGATTGGCCCTGTGCGAGCGGGGTACGTGTATAACTAGGGTTCGCGTGAAGTCTCACATGCGATTGGATCCGGGTACGTGTATTTCGGGGGTGCGCAGGAAGTTTCACACGCGATTGGCCCTGTGCGAGCAGGGTACGTGTACAACTGGGGTTCGTGTGAAGTCTCACACGCGATTTGAGCAGGGTACGTGTATTTCGGGGGTGCGCGGGGAGTCCTACATGTGAATTGGCAGTGTGGGTCCTCCCAGGTGTTCCCTCTACACCCTCCACGGCCCCTGCAGGCAGCCCACACCACAGGGGACTACCCTGCACCCCAAGTCATGTCCCGCAGGCAGCCCATCCACCATGGGCATGCCCCCCAGCCAAGCCACATGTCAGCTTGCACTAATGATCACCAACTCATGTCCCCCACCCCCCAGTAGTGCAGGGCACCTGCCAGCAGGCCCCCACTCATGTCCCCCTGCACCCCACCCCGCAGCAGTGCAGGGCACCTGCCAGCAGGCCCCCACTCATGTCCCCCAGCACCCCCCCCAACAGTGGGGGGTACCTGCCAGCAGGCCCCCACTCATGTCCCACTCATGTCCCCCTGCACCCCCCAGCAGTGCAGGGCACCTGCCAGCAAGCCCCCACTCATGTCCCCCTGCACCCCCACCCCCCGCAGTGCAGGGCAACTGCCAGCAGGCCCCCACTCATGTCCCACTCATGTCCCCCTGCACCCCCACCCCCAGCAGTGCAGGGCACCTGCCAGCAGGCCCCCACTCATGTCCCCCTGCACCCCCACCCCTCGGCAGTGCAGGGCGCCTGCCAGCAGGCCCCCACTCATGTCCCACTCATGTCCCCCAGCACCCCCCCAGCAGTGCGGGGCACCTGCCAGCAGGCCCCCACTCATGTCCCACTCATGTCCCCCTGCACCCCCACTCCCCAGCAGTGCAGGGCACCTGCCAGCAGGCCCCCACTCATGTCCCACTCATGTCCCCCAGCACCCCCAGCAGTGCGGGGCACCTGCCAGCAGGCCCCCATTCATGTCCCACTCATGTCCCCCTGCATACCCACCCCCCAGCAGTGCAGGGCACCTGCCAGCAGGCCCCCACTCATGTCCCCCTGCACCCCCACCCCCCAGCAGTGCAGGGCACCTGCCAGCAGGACCCCACTCATGTCCCACTCATGTCCCCCTGCCCCCACGTCATGACGATCCTCAATCATGGCCCTTATGGCCAGCCTCCACAGCCCAAAGACCCAACCAAGTATTGCATCCACCCACATAGAAAAGGCAATTACATGATACAACTCCAAAGGCAAGAATGTAAATGAACACATGTCTGTCACACACACACAATGGGTGCAAGTGAATGTGAAAACCCATACCATGACATGCATGAAACCAATGAGATAATACCACACATCGAAGTATGAAGAAAAAAATGTATTAAACACAACATGAATATAATTAAAAGAAAACACACAACAATGGGAATAATTAAAGAAATGCTGCATGTCCGTAAAAGAATAAAAAACAAGAAATCATAATCCAAAGAAATCCAAAAGAAATGGTGTCCAAAGTCACAGTCCAACAAAGCAAATCCAGAGGAAAAAAGAAAGTGAAATCCATTGCTCCATAGTGAAAATAAAAAAAATGAGAATAATCCAATGGTGAACTATGTACAAATGAACAATCCAGGGTCCATGAGCCCAACTGATGAAATGAAACCTACCAAAAATACTACCTAATAAAAAACTATATACAAAACGTGGTGCATTGTCCAAGCGCAGCCAGAATAAAAAAGAAAAGGAAAGTAAACCTAACACTATCTAACTATATACAATGGCATCGGGCAAGTCCTGCGGCTCACTCTGTGGTGTCCCCGGGCAGGGCATCATCGAACTCCATGTCGATGTCCTGGAGGCGGGCCTCTGCCCTGGCCCCGAGGTCTCGCAGGGATGCACTCATGGCCTGTTCCAACTCCCTGCGAGTCGCCTCAAGGCACTCTGCCCGCCTCAACGTCCGATGCATAGAGAACTCCGCCCTGACCATCGTGAGCTGCGCCTCTTCCGCCCGCCGCCGCTCCACATCTATGTGCTGGCGCAACCGCAGCAACACGGAAGACACATGCATTCCAGGGTCCTCCTGCCCTCTGGCCAATGCCTGTCCCCCTGATGTCGATGGCTCCGAGCCATCATTGCTCCCACCTAGAGCCTGCTCCTGCTGCTGCTGCTGCTGTCCATGTGCCCTGTCCGATGATGCCTGCACATCCTCCATCAGCTGGTCTCCAGTTGTGGTGTCCACCCCTGCTGGACCGCCGACTCCTGACTGTGGCAGGGATGGGATCTCCATCAAGCTGGCTGTGTTGGTCAGGCCAGATCCACAGGGGGCCCTGGTGGAATCTGGGCCGGGAGACAGCAGGGAGAACGACTGGCGCATAGTCTCCACAGAGGAGGAGAGGTCCGCCAGAGTGGGTGTCACATGAAGGAACCCACCAACCAGGGCCCCTCCCAACAGTGCCACGTCGCGACGCTGCTCTTCGTGATGGCGTGCGTTCTCTGCCCAGGAAGAATGCACGTCATCACGAATTTCACGCGTGCGCAACGGGACACCAATCAGGACGGAGCCCATACGTTCATGGGACCCCTCGTCCGCAGGTAGTGGAGAGGCAGATGACATAGCACTCTCCCCTACCTGCGGACGGGCCTGGGACGGGGCCTCCCTGCTGGTGCATGGTGGTGCAGTCACAGGGTCAAGTACAGGGACATGCACAGGCCCCTCCGCGGTGACCTGTGCTGCGTCCTGACATGGCCTTGGACTACACCGCTTGCACCAGTGGTACTACCCCCACCAGGCCCCATGTGCGGCTCAGTAGCGGGCTCCTCCTCCTCTGTGGAGACCACCAACCTGGATGTCTCCGTACCGTCTTCTGCCATTGCAAGCCCCTGTGGGGGCTCACCCGGCCCTTCCACCACAGCCGTAGTGGCAGACACGGCACCAGCCCCCTCGCTCCCGGATGATGGCAAGTCCTGGGAGGGTGGCTGGGTCTTGCGTCGCCGCCCAGTGGAGGCATCCCCGCCGCTTGGCTACACAGCGCCGTCTCCGCCCTCTTCTTCACTTGACGCTGCATAGAAGGAGACATAGAACACAAGCATCAGGGTACAGTACAATATTCCCCTAGACAGGAAGCAATAACACATGAGTGGCAGTGTCCAATGTCACTTCCATCCTGTCCCTCCACAACACATGGGTGAATGCACGCAACACACATGCATGAACAGGCATGGCGCCTGCAATCAACATCAGCATCCATGTACAAGGGCCTCTATTAATCAAAATGTTGCCTTCAAACTCACATGCATCCTGGCTCACACTGATCCCATGCACACACATCACCGGAGGGTCATGCATCATGCAGTGTACACCACAGGCACAGTGGATAGACACAGTGCATACAACGGTGACCGCACTGCTTGAGTGAATCTACACATCATCAAGGACATGTGTCATGAATCCATGGCGTATCAAAGTCACAGACACACTTCTCAGACACACACACATGCGCACCATACATGTACATGACAGCAGCACCAATCCCTCACACCCCCACCATGTGCAAGAACAGACACTGGCATGCTTTCATGTGTGCATTTACCATGCAGCTCCCCATGTAGCACTGGAACTCATGCACCAACCATGTGGTTCGCACATTACTGGTCTCACATGCATGACCATGATGTCCCTGCACACACACATCCATACATGCCCCATGTCACACATACAGGCAAGTATCAGACTACCAGCACACTGCAACATGCCCTGTCTCGCACACCAATGCTTGGCCACTTACCGCTCAACTCCAGACGGGTCTTCCTCTGAAGGATCTGGGCGTGGAGCGCTGGGCATACGTGTTCCAGGACCCTCATCTGGATGTCACTCATGCTGACCCGGCCGCCCTCCGTGAGGCGCCGGGCCTTGTGGAGGGTCCTGGACCTGAAGTCTTCCCAGCGCTTCTTGACGTGCTTGATGTCGCGGGTTGCCACCCCCTCCACGTTGATGGCAACCACTACGTCGTCCCTGATCCTCTCCCGTCCTTTCTTGTTGGCGCGTGATGTTCCAAAGAGGGCATCATAATGCCCCAGGACATGCTCCACCAGGACACCAACTTCCTTCACACTGAAGCTGGTGGCCCTCTGCCTCTCTGGCTGGGGGTTGCCAGTGGTCTCAGATGGTGTTTGCCCCGACATGGCGACCCCCGAGGCAGGCGTGGGTGGGCAACTGGGTCCTGGGGCTGGGCTGTGGAGCAATGGTATCCCAGTCGGGAGTCTTCTGTTCAGCAGGGGTGGACACAGCAACTGGAACCCTGGCTGACGTGCAGGCACCAAATAGCAGGGCAGGTGGGCAGCAGGCAGTCAGGCAGCAGCAGATGACAGCGTGCTCGGGGCTCTGGAGGGCAGGAAAATGGCCTTCAGGGCAGGAGCGTGGTCTTCCATGTGTGTACGCGTGGCCAGCTTGATACAGAGTGAATTGGCACATGAAAAAAGTGCACGTCAGTGTGAAATCCGAGGAAAGGCCCTTAGCGCGTAAGCGCGTCAGCACACGTACGTGATATCAGTGGACCAAAGGCCCTTAGTGCGTAAGCACGTCTGTGAGGTATCGTGCACGGGCGTTGCTCTGGCACGGGTTGAAGATCCCACGTGGCTTTCCATTGCTCTGTACGTGCTTTTCGTGGGGTGCGGGCGTGTTTTCTCCAGCCGTTGGGGTTCACACGCTATTCCTTCACAGCGGGTGGTGTTGGCTACGCATTCTTCTACACACAAGGCAGAAGGTGAATGGTATCCCGCTCGCCCAGGGCCAATCGCGTGTGAACCTACCCGGGATCTCCAGTAATACACGTACCCCACTCGCACAGGGCCAATCGCGTGTAAAATTTCCCGTGAACCCCAGTAATACACGTACCCCACTCGCACAGGGCCAATCGCGTGTGAAACTTCCCGCAAACCCCAGGAATACACGTAGCCCACTCGCACAGGGCCAATTGCGTGTAAAACTTCCCACGAACCCAGGAATACAAGTACCCCACTCGCACAGGGCCAATCACGTGTGAAACTTCCCGCGCACCCCCGAAATACACGCATACGCTATTTTTCACACAGTGGGTGTCATGCTTGTCACATACCCCTTTTTTTTACGGCCATACTGGCCTGCCTGTTGATCGCGTATGTTTTTTTGGGCTCATGGCTGCCACACCGTACTACGTGTGTCATTTTTGCATGCAAGTGGGCTACTGGGGGGCGCTTGTCTCTTTTTGTTCTTTTTATGGGGTGCCTGTGTGTTGCATGCACGTCATTTATCCTAGGGAGCCACAGTAGGGGACATTCATCATAGCTGTATATACGGGCTTTTTATTTGCGCACACTTTTGTAATGCACAGGGACGCTACCGCCTGCCTTCGTGTGGCGGACGTGTTTAGGCCTGTGCGTGTCTTTGCCCGTGCGTGGGTTTGCCCTATTCGATTCCATTAATACGTGTGGTTCACGTGCATGTGGGCATTCTGTGAACTTCCAAGCAGTACTTCACCAGTTACGCCTTCTTTTTCACACGTTGTTCCCCATTCCGCGTGTTACGCCCCATGTCCCGCCCCCTTTTTGGTGTGGGCGTGGACGCTGTGTGCTTTCCCTGTGCACGTCGCGCACAGCGTTTGAGCTGTTGCAATGACGTGTGCGCCCCTGTGCGCCACGCTTGGGTTTGGCGCACATCCCAAGGAAAATGCACGCAGGGACTTCCATGAATCGAACACATGCGCGTGTACCTGTTTTTTCATGCTTGCGCCTGCTTGCGCCTGCTTGCGCCTGCTTGCGCCAAGATTTTCGGTGCATGTTTGTTCCATGAATCGGCCCCTTAATGTGCTGAATCACCTGTGCCCATGTTATGGAGTGTTTATGCCAGCCCAGTTCCTCAATGTGCTGAACAGAATACAGGAAGGGCATATTCTTAGAAAATCTGTGCATGTATGATATTAGGTCGGTCTGAACCTCACAATCGTGCTTTCACAGCTTGGCACTCCCAAGACCGAAATCTAAAACGTGCATAAAGAGGTCTGGGAAACCCTCTACCAGAACGAGCAAGGCCCATTGACTTGTTCTTGGGTGGATGGCCCCCGTCTCAACCATGTTTCAGCTCACTATTTTTTTCAAAGAGGAGAAATGTCCATACACATATCAGTCTTTGTCCCACCCGTGGTATTCCAGCACCAAAATGGTAGGCAATTCTCCTCTGAGACAAATTTTTCGGCCTAGCCGGGCCTCATCAGTGAAGTGGAGCTGAGCCTATCCAAGCACAGTGAGCAAGGGGTCCACGTCTGGATTCCCCTGGCAACTTAGGGTGAGGATGCAAAGTACCCATAAAGATGTCTGGGAAACCCTCTACCGGTACAACACGGCCCATTGACTTGTTCTTGGGTGGATGGCCCCCAGGAGGGTCTCAACCATGCTTTAGCTCACTATGTTTTTCACAGAGGAGAAATTTCCATACACATATCAGTCTTTGTCCCACCCGTATATAGTCCAGCACCGAAATGGAAGGCAATTCTCTGAACAACAGTACAAACAGCAACCCCAGACACATGTCTCTCTAAGCACAGTGAAGAAGGGGTCCATGTCTGGGTTCCCATGGTAATTTAGGGTGAGAACCCAAAGTACCCAAAATGTGCATAAAGAGGTCTGGGAAACCCTCTACTTGGTCAGCAGGGTCTCAACCATGCTTTAGCTCACTATATTTTTCATAGAGGAGAAATGTTCATACACATATCAGTCTGTGTCCCACCCTTAGGAAGTCCAGCACCGAAATGGTAGGCAATTCTCCTCTGAACAAGAGTTCCAGCAGCAACCCCAGACACGTGTTTTTGCCTACTCAGGCTTCATCAGTGGGGTAGAGCTGTGCCTCTCTAAGCACAGCGAGAAAGGGGTCCATGTCTGGATTCCCCTGATAACTTAGGGTGAGAACCAAAGTACCAAAAATGTGCATAAAGATGTCTGTGAAACCCTCTAGGTACTGGCCCCCGGGAGGGTCTCAACCACACTTTAGCTCACTATGTTTTTCACAGAGGAGAAATTTCCATACACATGTAGTCTTTTTCCCACCCGTAGGTAGTCCAGCACCGAAATGGCAGGCAATTCTCCTCTAATAAGAGTACCAACAGCAACCCCAGACACATTTTTCGGCCTAGTCGGGGCCTTATCTAACTCATCTAACTTAATCCTTTGGTAACTTAGGCTGAGGACCCAAAGTACCCAAAACGTGCATAAAGAGATCTTGGGGCCTCACCCTAAGTTACCAGGGTAATCCAAAAGTGGACCCATCCTTTCTCACTGTGCTCATTGAGGCCTTTGGGTGGGACAAAGACTGATATGCATATGGAAATGTCTCCTCTGTGAAAAGTGCAGTGAGCTAAAGCATGGTTGAGACTCTCCTGGGAGCCATCCACCTAAGAACGGGTCAATGGGCTGTGTTTGTGCTTATAAAGTGACTCCCAAATCTTCTTTTGCATATTTTGAGGTACTTGGGGTCTCACCCTAAGTTACAGGGGTAATCCAGATGTGGACCCCTTGCTCACTGTGCTCAGAGAGCCACAGCTCCACCTCACTGACAAGGCCCGATTAGCCTGAAACACATGTCTGGGGATGCTGGTGATACTCTTGTTTAGAGTAGATCTGCCTAGCATTTTGGTGCTGAACTGCCTTTGGGTGGGACAAAGACTGATATGCGTACAGACATGTCTCCTCTGTGAAAATCGCAGTGAGCTAAAGTGTGGTTGAGACTCTCTGGTGGCCATGCACCCAAGAACAGGTCAATGGGCTGTGTTCGTGCCAGAAGAGGAACTCCCAGACCTTCTTTTGCATATTTTGAGGTACTTGGGGTCTCACCCTAAGGCCCTGATTCATGGAATTATTTGCTTATAAAACAGTGATATGCGTGCCATTCTGCCCGCAAATCCCTGTTTGACGAAAGGGGATTTGCAGGCAGAATGGCAGGCAAATCCCCATTTTACACGCAACTAATTCCATGAGACAGGGCCTTAGTTACCAGGGTAATACAGACATGGACCCCTTGCTCACTGTGCTCAGAGAAGCACAGCTCCACCTCACTGATGAGGCCCAAAAAGGCTGAAACATGTGTATGGGGTTGCTGTTGGTACTCTTGTTCAAAGGAGGTTTGCCTGGCATTTCGGTTCTGGACTGCCTTTGGGTGGGATGAAGACTGATATGCATATGGAAATGTCTCCTCTGTGAAAAGCGCAGGGAGCTAAAGCATGGTTGAGACTCTCCCGGGGGCCACCCACCCAAGAACAGGCCAAAGGCCAATGGGTTGTGTTTGTGCCAGCACAGGGGCTCACAGACCTTCTTTTGCATATGTTGTGGTACTTAGGGTCTCACCCTAAGTTACCAGGGTAATCCAGACATGGACCCTTGGATCACTGTGCTCAGAGAGGCACAGCTCCACCTCACTGATGAGGCCTGAGTAGGCTGAAACACGTGTCTGTGGTTGCTGTTGGTACTCTTGTTCAGAGATTTGCCTAGCATTTCGGTGCTGGACTACCTTTGGGTGGGACAAAGATTGAAATGCATATGGAAATTTCTCCGCTGTGATTGAGACTCTCACGGAGGCCATCCACCCAAGAACATGTCAATGGGCTGTGTTTGTGCTGCTAGTGGGACTTCCAGACCCTTTTTGCTAAATCTAAAAGGGTATTGTCAGTGGCTGTGTGTGGCTGACTTCAGGTTCACCTCCTGAATGCATTAGTGAGAGCACCCATCTCTAAAGTATTCAGATTATTCAAGCCAGCCCCGTACATGGTGGGTTGGAATCAGACCTCCACTGACGTCATGACCCCAAGGGGATTTATAGTGACAGGTCATAAAGGGCCCGTAATTCTGAATGCATTTGTTCCCTTTTAGTTTTTTTTTGTGAACTCGGCAGGGAACAATTAATAGAAACTATTCTTTGAAAGTGAATGATGTCACAGGTCTATGTAATTTCCTTTGTGCCATAAATCCAGCAAAGGTTCACAGGCACAGCGGAAAGAGAAACTAGATAGATCACATTCAAAGCTCATCATGATAGAATCAGGTATCTAGTTAATTTAACGAATACAAAACAAAGAATGACTTTAATAATGAAAAAATATTTAATTTAAAAACAAAAAAAAATATATATATATATACATATATATATATGGGGGTGGGGTAAGGGGTTAAAACGGGTGGGGAGGGGGTTGGGTGGGTTTAAATGCATAGGGAACAGGGGTGTTTGTGGGGACCCCCCTAATAACAAATACAAACAAATCAATGTTTTTTAATTATAAAAGTTTAATTGTAAAATCATTCTCTGTAATTTAATTTGGTAAAATCACATAGAACCTAGAATCAGGATGTGCTTTCTATTATGTGGTGACTCCTCTGTATGAGCAGGCGAGCACCGCCCCATGGCCTTGCGTGGGAGATTTACACTTCAGATTAACATTCTAATATACGTTTCGAATGTTGATTTAAGTTTACATCTCTCACAGTGCCAGGCAGCACAGTTCAACTGGGTGCTTTATTTGAACGGCGGACTGTGCTTCCAACTACTGAGCAGTGGCGTGTCCCTCTGCTATGTATTACATTTTGTATTTTCTGATCGAAGCCTTTCGGGCTCTATAAACATTGTAGATTACAATAATGAGAGGCCAGCAGGGCCGCCCTCTGTCTTGAGCATGATCTCCTCAAGTTCCGGAAACTCCTTAAGACATTCCTCTTCTCCTTAAGACATTCCTCTTCTCCTCTTCCTTCTCTCTCCCTCTACCTAGCTAACCTATCTCTCTGCTCGATTCCCTCACTCCTTCTCTGTACTGCATGCTGACTTGCCGCCTGGTGTACCACAGAGTCTCACAGGTCCCTGGCACGACCGCCAGTCCTCCTGCACTTGCCTCCAGGCCTTGCACTTCACCTCATCATCACTGCGCTTGGTCAATGACCCAGGAGAGTGGAAACTCTCTGTACTTACCCAAGTCACTACCAACTGGGCACACATGTACCCCCCCCCGTGTTCCCCATTCCCACTCCCCCCTGTAACCATCTGTGCACTTGCGCGAATCCGAATGTACCATGCCTAAAGATCTGTTTCGTGTTTTCGCCCTGTCTTCCCTCCCTGCATAGTGATGCCCTAAGGCACATGGAAAAACTTCAGCATTGTCGTCAGACATAATTGCTGTTACCTCTACTGTTAAATGTATTATATGCCATCATCTCAGAATTCAAGGACTCTGAACGACTGTTGTTTTTTCCCCTTGTTCCCTCCCTCCTTGAGCACTTTGAAACACTTGCCTTGTGTATAGGCGCTATACAAATACACATTACTATTACTATAGCAAGTCTGTGATTGACAGGAGAGGAGTCAGCATGCTGTTGAGAAAGGGGACTGGCCATCTGGTTGTTTGGGGGCGGTTGTGGTGTGTTGGTGGTGTGCGCAGGTACGTGAAGTATAATTTATGTATATGCAATGTGTTTGTATGAATGTGCACATGTATGTTTGTGTGTTTGTTTTTATGTACATGGGCATGCACAGTGTTATCTGAATTCTGTATGAATGTGTGGGTGAATGAGAGATACTATGAGTGAATGTCTACATGTGTGAAGGGGGTGGGCCTCTAAATTTAGAGGGGAGACAGTAGCTACTGGAGAAATGGCATTTTTTGCAGTGCATCAAGGTTTAAGCAAACATGATAAGTGTTATTATGTGTCAAGACCGTCCTAAATTGGTGGTGCTATTCTGGCCATATATTCTTACGGTGGCATGGCATTTGTTTCTGTGCATCAAGATTAATGCAAACATGATAAGTGTTATTACATGGCTAACCTGACCCACAGTGGTACAGCTAGTCTGATTATGCTTTCCTACTGTGACATTCCATTTTTTACTAGCATTAACAGCAAATAAACCATGATGAGTGTTATTACATGGCTAAACTGGCCTATATTTGTACAGCCAGGCTGGATATACTTTCTTACTGTGGCATAGCATTTGTCACTCGCTTGAAAATCCAACAGGCGTAAGTTCTTACACAGTAATACTGGTATATATTGTTGCAGCCTGTATGAACAGGTAAGGGAACAGCCAACATGAAAATGTTTTTGATACCGGCATATATTGTGGGCAAAGCCATCATGAAAATGCATTGGAAAATGCTCCTGTGCACTGTTGGGGACTTTTAGCTATTGGATGTGTGCATGCCCTACCATACAAATCCGATTGCAAGCTGTGGATTTTTACTCACTTTTCCACAGAGCGTGTGCTGCAAAATTAACCATTTTAACACATTCCTTTTTAAATAATCTGAGAGAGAGCTGCAATCCCACCAACCCCCCGATTCCCCAAACCGCACTGCATGATTCAGGCTGATAGCTATACCCGGTCGCTTCCCAATATTCATGGCAAACAGTTACACCACTGCAATTAAAAAACATTCATCAGCCTCCATTGTTTCTGGTATGCCTTGATAGCCACATTTCTCTCAGAGCCTGCAACCGAGCTGGACATATTATTCAATTTGCATTAGTGATATGCAAAATTAATTGCATGTTGCAAAAGCTTTTTTGCAAATCAGGTCCACACAGTTCGGGTCTTATGTGTGCATCTGCATGTGAGCATCTCACAATTCAGATGCAAATGCAAGTTTCAAGAATCAGGCAAAACAACCAAGTTACCATTATGAGACAAAACTCTGGATGGGCACTCTTCAATGGATATGTTTTTTTCTCCATAAAATTGGCCTTGTTTTGGGAATAGCTTGGAGAGAGATAAAGGGCTTTGCAATGTCTATGTAAACATCAAAAATACTAAGAAAGAGCACAATCAAGGGAGCCTTGTTGGTTAGATTGAACCCACATTTGCAAAGCCAATAAAGTCTGATTTTTATTTTATCAGCAATATTGCATACACTAAAGTATCTAAATAAAATGGGTCGTATCGAGAGGCCGTGGCTACTTAGGACAGAGTTTCTCTATGGTGAGTATTTTACACTGTGTCAGTCACCACCATTGTGGTATAACAGTGCAGAGGCATGTCCAGAGAATGCCCTTGCCCGGGCTTTCCAGACATTGTTCTGTGAGAGAAGAAAAATGGGGAATAGGGAAGATAAAGGGTAAAGGGAGCGTAAGTTACATGCATATAACAGATTTGGACAAATAGGAGGAAATGAGGGGAAAGGGATGAAGTTTGTGATAATTTGTAGAATGTGTAGCGTCATTGTGGAAAGATCAAACCTAACCTTGATTGGAGAAGGGGTTAATACTCACGCTTGTGAGAAAGAGTGTATACAATTGAGGACAGTTTCTAATACATACAGAAATTGGCTGAGTGGCTGAAAGATGAGCTTGATATGGCTCGAGTGCACCCTTGAAGCATGGAGGATCGTTTGTCTAGTCGGGCATTACCATAACATGAACAATCCATAGAAACTAATCTGGGATTGCCCAGGTGGTGATCAAGCACAGAGTAGATTTAATGCAGAAGGGAAGGAAGAGGAAGGATATGGTTGTTAGACCATGCTTTAGAATGCCATAGCGTTTTGGCCATATACTATCGGAACAGGTAATGCAAGAGGGAATAGTGCATTGTTATAAGAGGAGTCTATGGTACAAGGTAATGTGTGAATTTCCCAAACTTATTGGATGACCTACTTGCTCTCATGGTAGCAGGGGGCCAAAAAAGAAAGAAGAATTTAGAGAACTGCCATGGTCTCTATAGAGCAGGGGGGCAGCGGGGGTCATTCCATGCCTAGTATTAGGTGAGCGGATCTGATACAGCTCATCGTCTTTGTGCCAATTCATTCCGGCCGTTTCCCCACATTCTTTGCAGCATTTGTATGGGGGGGAACCCCACCATATCCCCTTCTATTCCCCGGACCCCATGACCTACCTTAAATATTTAATACAATTCCGTAACCTATAAAAATGCAGCAAAAAATGCAGGAAACGTTTGTAAAAAACAATTCTGAGAAACGGCAGTGGTGAGTTGGGCCGGTAGCGAGAGAAGCATGAAGCCAGCCATCCTATATTTCCTCCAGTGAATGAAGGGGGGGGCACGAGTACAATTCAGAACCTTTGAAGTATGCAGTGTATACACTTACCCACCCACATATGTGACACTGATATGGTGAAGAGCGCAAATTAAGAATATATGAGACTTCAATCGTTTGTTTGGGCCACAATGGCCACCTCCGGTTGCTGTTATACCTATCCTTGCATCTGAGTTAAAAATACATGCATATCACCAGCACCCAAAAGCTCAATAGAATGTTTCAGGGTCTAGCTCAAACATCCCTCTTGTGTACCTCGAAGCACAATGCAATGACATCCACAGCGCCCAATGTCTAGGGTGACCAGATTCTAAAAGTAAAAACCGTTAGTCCTACTTCTATGTCAGTGGCCTGTTCCGCGCAAAGTAGAGGTGTGTATTGCAAGCCATTGGAGGAGAGAAGCCATGGAGGAAGGGGGAGGGTATGAAACACCAAACAGGAAGACTTGTGCCCGGCCCGATTTCGGGATTTGTTCAAGGATTCCCAGCAAAAACTAGGACAATAGCCAGCCATCCCCCAAATCCTGGGACAGGGTTTTAAAACCCCAAAAGGTCTCGGGACACCAAGACCAAGAAGTAAATAATGTCAATGGCCCAGCAAAACCGGGATGTCTGCTCACACTACCAATGTCAGGCTGACAAGAGTGGGAGGCAACCTCTGGTGATTATCATTCTTGGGTCCAGAGGGAAACTCCTCCCATGAAATTCTCACCGCCCAGAAGACACGTCCTGCTACACATTGCTGCCCGATGGGTTGTATACTCCCCAAGCACAATTCTGCAAATCAACCCCAAAACGAAGATACCCCCCAATCACTGGCACCCATCAAATCTGAACATTGGGCTGCCCATCCAAGTGCTGGCACTGTCCTTGCTCCACGTAAATGATGGAAGGTCGCCTTTTTCATCAATTCAGGAATGGACCCTCTCCATTCTGCGACATGTGGTTAGCCTGCTTGTTGTTTACTTCTTTTTCTCAACTGCCTCCAAGTTGGCGACCAAGCTATCCCCACTTCACACCGCACCCAGCGATCCAGAGGTATACCTTGCAAGTGAGGTGCCACCCTTGATACACAGCCTCATCTCCAGCATTCATGGCCAGCCTCCGATCCTCCTCTGAAAGCCCTGCAACCACGTCAACACCAGACCTCCTCTCCAATCTTGGCCCGCTCATGCCAGAAGTACTATGTGCACACATAGCATGTATACCCAAGAACCTCCAGCCTGGGTAGCATGCACTGCTGAGAAATAACAGATAAAACCAATGCAGTTCTAAGGCTCTAAGCCTAAAGCTATAGACGCGATTGGTTAGCATGTTCTCTGATTTTGTCGATAGCATGTATCGAATGCTAGGAATTATGGCATGACTAAAACGACATCAGTTGAAAACGTACTGTAACATGGCAGGTCGTCTTCTATGAACTTTGCCACCAACACAAATGCATTCTTGGATTAATCAATACAGTAAATCACAAATGCAAAAAAAGAGGAGCAAAGGACAACAACTCTCTACTGCCCCAACACCTTTTCGTATCCCTGGGTAGACCTGCTGCTTGTGCATGGGAAATTCAATCGAAATGCCCTAATCCCCCAAATATGGAACGAGTGCTTAGCAGAGGTATTCAATGACACGAAAGCGCCGGGTTTAAATCTCAAAATTGAAAGTATTAAGGACAACACACACGTTGATGTAAATAATTACATTATTATTTGTGAATTTCAAAAATAATCAACATAATTATTAAAAGACAGCTAACTCATGTTTCATCCCACACAGATCTTTTTCAAGGCTCAATGTTGATCTCTTGTTAGATTGAAGAGTATGTGTGATAACATTGACTGAATTGATATTCTGTTGTACCTATACTCAGTTTGAATCAGATGCAAACGCCTATTCTTAGTCCACTTGACATCAACCTGTGTGTTGTTCTTAATACTTTCAACTTTGAGATTTGACCCTGGCGCGTTTGTGACCCCAGTAAAAAAAGTGACTACATAGTTCTGCTTCACCAGGAAAGGGCCAGTTGTAGGTTTTTGCCTTTAAACAAATTATGCATTTTGGGAGTTGCAGTCTTAATGCTACATGTCAATCAATGTGCAGTTCTGGTAGAAGAAAGCAAATGCATAGCTGTGTTGTAAAATAAAATCTCCTGTAGTTTTACTACTTTCCATCCCATACATCTTGATTTGTCCCCAATCTATTGAGAGTAGATTCTCCAGCCCTTGTGTATTGCATTCTGGCTCTTGTAGTACTGCCGTAAGTAAATAATGGAAAAGAAAGGCTGCAAGCACTAGGCTGAAGGCACATTATTGTTTCCTGTAAATGACACTGAAGCAGGAGACTATGCCAACACGCGTGTGTGTGTGTGTGTGTAACACTTCAATATGAAAATCTGTTTTTGCTTTTTTGTATTGTTTTTGGTTAATAAAAACCTTTAACAAATACCATCAGTCATCACTAAAACATTTTTTCAAATGGAGATCATCACAATTTCATCATAATTAGCATGGACATTTAAAGGAAAAAGAAATCATAGCACACATTACCCAACACAATTAAAATCGTCAAGAGTATCAATCCATAACATTGAAAGGATTCATAAAAGATGATAAAAATGCATGCAGATACGATCCACTGATTATCCAATAAGTTTAAACACTTAATAAAACCCACCACGGCAATCTTGTACGATGTAGAATTGCCCTTCAAACATCTTGTCCAAAAGTGCATGTTGTCAATAAACGCTAATGAATAAAACATTTTGTTTTTTAAATAGACAATTCGTCCTGTTAAGAGAGAAGAACATGACACGATTAAATGCTCCATGGTTTTGGTCTCATTCGAGTCATTACAAAACCGGCAAAACCTTTGATTAACACTAATCAATGTAGGCCTAGCCAGTAAGTGCCTCTGGGCTGAAGATTCAGCTTAAACCTCAAAAATGTGTTCTGTATGAATCGATTAGGGTATAATGACAGAAAAGGCGCAAGAGCTCCAACTTTCTTATATTCGAACCACAAATCATCCAAAGATTAGTTCAATAGAGCGACGCCAATCCCATACATATACAAGATTCGTCCCATACCCAGGCCACTTAAATAATTCATCTCCAGTAGCACCAATAGTTTAAAGCAGTGAGTCACAGGGCAACACAAAGTTCCTTATTTGAGTGACTTTCATACTCTCTAACATGATATATGATAGGTTATTTATACCATGGGATTTAAGTCTTCGTATAAGGAATTAGGAATGGGGGTTAACCGTTTTAAGAATAATGATAAGTACTTCCACATTGACCTGACTCAATAAAGACCTGCATCCAAGCCTTAAGATCTTCATATGGCATTCACATGTCACAGCTCTGCCAGATACTTGCTAGGGCATTGTCACGAGTTCTCGTGATGGGACCTTATCCCGGTTAGAAAAACAAAACATAAACACACAAAGGAACACACTGGGCCTCATTACGACCCAGGCGCTGGACCATGGTGCTATTAGCACCATGGTCCATGCCGGTCTCCGGCATGGTGGATGGCGGAATTACCGCCCCCATCACAAGGTTGGCGGGGGCGGTAATTCCCCATTCACCATTTGCCCTTCCCCATTCCCATTTTGCCCCATAGGGCATAATGGGGAAGGCGTTCATTACGGCACCGTAAATTACGGTTGCCGTAATTAGCTCCAAGGTCCCTTAGCGGGTTGGATTTTAACGCCTGCAAAAAGCAGGCGTTAAAGCCACCAACCCGCGAAGGGACCTTGTAATCAGGCGGTAATGGTTTAGCGTCGCTGACGCTCTTTACGGCGCCGTTAAACCATTAGCGCCAGGGTCGTAATGAGGCCCACTCTCTTGAAACATCAGCACACCGTGTAAAAATCATCCTTTTTGGTTTTGGAAAATTTTTGTGGTTCAAACCACAACATTGTTGAAACCATTGTTACAAAAGAGAGAGGGGAATGGGGTTCTGAACTGGGAATATCTGGTCGGCACAGCAACCAGCAATGCCACTGCATGAAATTGCCAACTCACAAACATTTCTTATTCCAAACTCCTCTGCAAAACTATCCAACAAGGAGGTCCCCAACAAGATTTGCTCCAATCAGCAGCTTTGTAAGAGGAAAGTCAGCTGGGCTTTCCATTTCCCAGCTGAGTGGTGATTTGCCATATTGGTCTATTTTGAGGTATTTCTTAACAATTTGGCTATTTTCTGGCTATTTTGGTGCCAATCTTTGTTTTATTCCCCCCCAAGGCTAACTCTCTGCTACCACCCTCCCACCCCATTCCCGCTCCTTCTACCCCCAATGAATTCACCCTCATTACATGTGCAGTTGGGCTACTTTTGGTGAGTATCCCAAGAGGCTGCTTTGTTATTCATGTTTCCTGCCCCAACCAACTATCACCACACAGCCACCCCATGCCATTCTCTCCACTCCCACCCACTCGGCTACTCCACTCCTGCCACCTTTAGCCCCACTTGCCTTTCCCCACTCTCTCTACCCCCACCCACTCTACGCCCCCTCTCTCTAACTTCACCCACCCACCCTAGACCAATTCTCCCAACCCCCACTCCCATATCCACCATGTAAGGGAGAATTCTCAATATGTGCTAATTCCCCTTACCTTTTGAGACCCACTGTTACGCTCACCTGGTTCCCACGGGGGCGTCGACCGGAACTGGGCCGCTGTTATTTCCACCAGCGTGACGTGTAGCGCCGAGATGACTGACTGGACTGGCCCGCTCAGCCTAGTTTGTCTGGCTCGCAAGAATATTCTTATGCAAAGGAGAAGAGGAATTAACCACCCGTGGAATTGAGTGTCAACCCACCTTCCCCACTCCTGTTGTCTTCCCACTGATCACTCTTGATGTCCCCTCCTTAGTCTCACCTGATGGTTTGGAAGGATGAGCTCTCCATCCTGCGTCGACCGCAGGGGCGCGTTGATGACCAGTTACTTCACTAGCGTAGAGGAATTGGTGAGTTCCAGTATTGACTCTAAAGTCCAATTGTTCGTAAGAGTTCAAATGTCTGCTCTTGACTCTGTCCGATTCCTTGCAGGTTTGCCAATTAATCCACTCGAAGATTTCCAAATGGCACTCGGTAAGATTCAGGTAAGTCTATTGTGTTTTTCCCCTTAGGGGCCGGGGTACGGCGATGAAGCAGAGTTGACTGTGTCGACCCGAGATGAGGTGAAACCCCCGTGGTAAATCAGGTAAGTTTTGTGGGGGGTAACTGGTATTCTCCTTGCTTTCTCCCCTTAGGTGCCGGGGTACGGCGATGAAGCAGAGTTGACAGCGCCGACCCGAAATGAGGTGAGTACCTCCCGTGGTAAATCAGGTAAGTCCTTGGGGGGTAGCTTGTATGGCCTTAGAGAGTCCCCTTGCTCACCTTGCTGTCTTTGTCTCCTTAGGTGTCGGAGGGCGGCCGCGAGATGGAGAGAGCGTGATGGAATGCTGAAGTACCACCAAGCAGGTGAGTTCAGCACGGCGCCGTAGGAATGCGAAGCGATGCTTCAAAGACTTCTGTCTTTCAGTTCCGTGGCGAAATGGATCAGGATTCAGTTAAGGATTAAAGTTAAAACTCCTATTCTAACCTTTATCCTTTTTGTCTTCTTGTTTCAGGAGTCCCAGGCCTGAAGCGGGCGTGGCTGAAGATTGGAGCTGCTGAAAACACAGTGAGCGTTACGCTGCAGCAAGCAGAATAACGCGAAGCACGTGTGGCTGTCCGGGCGTGGTTTAAATAGCCTTGTAAGAAGATCCAGGTAAGTATTCTTCCACAGCCCCACCCAAGTAACAAAATAGTCCCTTCAGTAAAATAGTCCCTCCTAAGCCTCATTTGGCTTGAGTCTTCATGCAGCATGGTCTGCCTCAGGTGAGTATGCAGCATGGTCTGCTTCAGGTAAGTTATCAATAATGAGCCTGGCGCCCATGGCGCCAGGACTGACTTTATCTTTATGAGCCTGGCTCCATAGGCGCCAGGACTGTACCCAAACAGCCCCTAACGGGGGCTTTTGGGCATGCTCCAAGTGGCATGATGCCTGCTTCCGGGGCTGCTGGGCCTGGTCTGGTCTTCCGGGGCAGGCATCATGACAGCACTCCCCCTCAAGGCCCCTCCTAAAGTCGTTCTCCCCCTTAGCCGTGGTTTGTCTGGAAATTCCCGATGGAACCTCTTGACTAAACAAGGTGCATGCACGTGGTCACTAGGCTCCCAAGACCTTTCCTGTGGACCATAACCTTTCCAGTCAATTAGGTAAAAGAGTTTTGATCTCACTCTTTTTGAGTCCAAAATATTCTTGACTTCGAACTCGGGCTCCCCGTCTATGAGGATAGGTTCAAGTGGAGTGGTTAGCCTTGTTCCTGGTTGCACTGGCTTCAAAAGAGACACGTGGAAAACCGGATGGATTCGCATATGAGCAGGTAGGTCCAACTTGACGGCCACTGGGTTTATAATTGCCTTGACAGAAAAAGGTCCCAAATACCTGGGGTTAAAGGTCCGAGTCCCTTTGAGTGGTAAGTGCTTAGCGGCTAACCATACTTGGTCCCCTATTTGGTATTGAGGAGCTTCACTTCTGTGCTGATCCGCATCCTTTTTGTATTCTTCCTTAGCCTTTTGCAAATGGATGGTTGCTTCTTTAAAGGCTTGTGTAATAACAGCGTGGAGATGGTCCACTGCAGGCATCTCTAAATGCTGGGGAGAGTCCAAATCCGAGGTTCGAGGATGGTGCCCATAATTGGTAAAAAAAGGACTTTGTCGAGTTCCTGAGTGTACGGAATTATTGTACGCATACTCTGCGATCCACAGAATGTCTTTCCAATTCCCCTCAGACTGATGTAGCATACAACGGAGGTACTGTTCAAGAGTCTGGTTGGTCCTCTCCGTTTGACCGTCGGTCTGAGGGTGGTGACTGGTCGAAAGCCTAACATCAATTTGTGCCAGTTGGCAGCATTTCCTCCAAAAATGTGAAATTAATTGACTGCCCCGATCTGAAATTAACACTGAAGGAAAGCCATGCAGGCGGACAACATTTTCAAGGAATTCCTTGGCCAGGGTTGAAGCTGAAGGTATCCCTTTTAAAGGAATGAAGTGGGCCATTTTAGAAAAAAGATCTACAATAACTAGAATGGTATTGTAACCTTGGTACGGGGGTAAATCCGTGATGAAGTCTAATGACAAGGTATGCCACCGGGTAGGTGGTATGTCTAATGGTTGCAATAATCCAGCAGGTTTTTTCTTTTGCCCTTTATTTTGTGCACAAATGTCAGAATACATGACAAATGACTTGACATCCTTTCGCCAGGTAGGCCACCAAAATTGCTTCCTAATTTTAGCTTCGGTTTTAGCAATTCCCGGAGGCCCTTCTATTAAGGTGTCATGGTAATGGGAAATGACAAGTTCCTGTAGTTCCTTTTGCGGTAAAAATAGCCGGCCTTGGTAATAAGGTAAATCATCGATGACAGAGTACTCTGGACCCTTCTTTGCCCAGTCCTGTAGGGCAATGGAATCAAATCAAAGAGTTGGTGGATCTTGTTTTGAATGTTCTCCAGTGTCTGTATGGAAGTCAGGCCAAGGATTCTCTGTTCCGGAATTATGGGTACGGGTTCTAAAGTTATTTCTGCTTCTCCCATTCCAATCCGGGACAAGGCGTCTGCTTTACCATTCTTACAACCTGGTCGATAGGTTATTACAAAATCAAACTCGGCGAAGAACAATGCCCAACAGAGTTGGCGCGAAGATTGGGCTTTGGCTGTCTTTAGGTATTGTAAGTTGCGGTAATCGGTGATGACCGTGATGGTATGTCTGGCACCCAGTAGATAGTGCCACCAAGCCTTGAAGGCGGACTTGATGGCCAGCAGCTCCTCGTCGGTTATGGCATAGTTTAATTCGGGGGCTGAACATTTTCTTGACCAGAACGCCACTGGGTGAAGCTGGTTAGTTTTGGGATCCTTTTGGGAAAGGACTGCTCCCATGGCTGAACTGGATGCATCTGTTTCCACTATGTAGGGAAGCTCGGGGCGTGGGTGTCTTAATATGGGAGCAGATGTGAATTTAGTTTTTAACTCTTGGAAGGCGTCCTCGGCTTCCTCTGTCCACACAAAGCGTTTGTTTTTTCGCAATAGTGTTGTGATGGGATGTACAATGTGCGAGAAGTCCGGGATAAACCTGCGGTTGAAATTGCCAAAGCCAAGCATGCTTTGAACTCCTTTGATTGAACTTGGCGAAGGCCAATTAAGAATGGCATCCACCTTTCGTGTATCCATCCGGATTCCTCTCGGGGTCAGAATAAATCCAAGGAATTCCACTTCCGTAGTGTGGAAGATGCATTTTTCCAGTTTAGCATATAATTTATGCTGGCGTAACTTCTCTAGGACTGCTCGGACGTGTTTTACATGCTCAGATTCTGATAAAGAGTATACTAAGATGTCGTCGATGTAAACGACCACACAAACGTCGATAAGCTCTCGGAGGACATCGTTCATGAAGAACTGGAAGGCTGCTGGTGCATTGCATAGTCCGAAGGGCATCACCTGGTACTCAAATAGTCCGTACTTGGTGCGAAAAGCAGTCTTCCATTCGTCAACCTCTTTGACACGTACCAGATGATATGCCCCCCGAAGGTCTAGTTTCGTGTATATACAAGCGTCCTTCACCTGGTCTAGTAATTCTGGGATCAAAGGCAGTGGGTATCGATTCTTGATGGTTATCTGATTCAGTGCGCGGTAGTCTGTACATGTTCTAAGGTCGCCTTCCTTTTTCGGTACGAAGAACAAAGCTGAAGATGCAGGGGATTTGGACGGGCGAATGAAGCCATTAGCAAGGTACTGGTCTAGGTACTGGCGCAAATGAAGATTTTCGGGTTCCGTAAGGGCATAGTTTCTGCTGGAAGGTGGTTGTGCTCCAGGTACAAGATCTATTTGACAATCATACGATCTGTGAGGTGGTAAGGTGTTTGCCTGTTCCTTTTGGAAGACATCCTGAAAGTCTTGGTATTCAACAGGTAATTGCATGGCTACTGGAATTACTGGGGCCAGGACTGAGTTTTGAGTTTTCCTTGGGTAGCAGGTGTGAGCACATTCTGGGAAGGTTAGTCTCTTCTCTCGCCAATCAATACAGGGATTATGTTTTTCCAACCAAGGTATTCCCAGTATCAGCTGAAACTGTGGGGCCTTGATTAAGTCAAACATCATAGCCTCTCGATGCCCATCTTGACTCAGCAATGGCATCTCTGCAGTGGAATGAGTTACGGGTCCAGAGGCAATTTCCGTTCCATCTACAGTGGTGACAACATCGGCCGTGGTCTTGCGGGTGAGAGATAGATTCATCCTGGTAGCCAATTCCCAGTCCAAGTAATTTCCTATGGCTCCACTGTCTACGTACGCCTTTACCGCGTGCATGCGTGATGGCTGCTCTGGATCTACAAGGACCATGGGTATGGTGAAATGCAAGGTCAGAGTGTCCTTCTTTAAGCTCGGCAAGCCGACCTCTACGCTTGCCGGGCGTGGTCGTTTCCCGAGTCAGATTTCACATGGTTTTCGTCTGCTGCTCCGATAACTTTCTTGGGTGGTTTTACAGGGCAGTTCCGAAGAAAATGACCAGCAGTTCCGCAATATAAACTTAATTGCAGTTGCCGTCTTCTATCTCTCTCCTTTTGGGTTAGGGGTCCTTTAACCCCCCCGATTTGCATTGGTTCTGAGACATCTACTCCCTTGGAGCTTACGTGGGTTTTAACCAACACCCTGTTCTCAAACTTGGTTCGGTCAGCCTTCCTGGTTTGAAGTCTGTGATCGAGCTGGACCACTAGATCTATATATTCAGCACAGTCTTGAGGCAGATTCACGATTTGGGCCAAAACATCTTTGAGTTCTCCTCGAAGTCCTCCATGGAATAATGTGATTCGCTTGGCTTCAGGCCATTCGGTTTCCACTACTAATCTATTGAAAGTTGCAATGTAAGATAAAAGATCCTGGTTACCTTGACGTAGGGATAAAAGTTTGTTGTCCAAAGCCTGTCCTCTGGAGTGTCGGGCAAATAGTCTATCCATGCTTGTTCGAAAACCCTGGAAATCTCGAAGAATCGGGTCATCCTGGTTAACTAGTGGAATGGACCAATCCGCCGCACTGCCACTGAGATATGACAGTACAAAGGCTACCTTGGCCTGATCGTTTGGGAAAGCTCCAGGTCTACATAAAAAGTGCAAGCGGCATTGATTCATGAATGTTGCAAACCCTTTTGGGTCTCCGGCAAAGCGTTCAGGCGGAGCCAAAGGAACGGCTCCAGGTAAATTTATCTGCACCGGGTTACTCGATGGTACAGGAGCTGGACTTGCCCCAAGTCCTGGTAGAGGTGTTTGTCCAGCCTGGCTCTGTAATAGTTGTCTGGCTAACTCATCAGTTCGTTCTTTTGACACTATCAGTTCCCTACTGAGGGCATTGGTTTCTTGGCGGGCGCCATGCACTTCGGCCCTTAATTCCCCTAATAATTGGGCCAACTGATCAGTTTCCGAGGTCTCCATGACGCCCAGGTGGGTATTTGTGGGTAGGCTTCTCGTTCTGTTACGCTCACCTGGTTCCCACGGGGGCGTCGACCAGAACTGGGCCGCTGTTATTTCCACCAGCGTGACGTGTAGCGCCGAGATGACACACTGGACTGGCCCGCTCAGACTAGTTTGTCTGGCTCGCAAGAATATTCTTCTGCAAAGGAGAAGAGGAATTAACCACCCGTGGAATTGAGTGTCAACCCACCTTCCCCACTCCCGTTGTCTTCCCACTGATCACTCTTGATGTCCCCTCCTTAGTCTCACCTGATGGTTTGGAAGGATGAGCTCTCCATCCTGCGTCGACCGCAGAGGCGCGTTGATGACCAGTTACTTCACTAGCGTAGAGGAATTGGTGAGTTCCAGTATTGACTCTAAAGTATAATTGTTCATAAGAGTTCAAATGTCTGCTCTTCACTCTGTCCGATTCCTTGCAGGTTTGCCAATTAATCCACTCGAAGATTTCCAAATGGCACTCGGTAAGATTCAGGTAAGTCTATTGTGTTTTTCCCCTTAGGGGCCGGGGTACGGCGATGAAGCAGAGTTGACTGTGCCGACCCGAGATGAGGTGAGACCCCTGTGGTAAATCAGGTAAGTTTTGTGCGGGGTAACTGGTATTGTCCTTGCTTTCTCCCCTTAGGGGCCGGGGCACGGCGATGAAGCAGAGTTGACAGCACCGACCCGAAATGAGGTGAGTACCTCCCGTGGTAAATCAGGTAAGTGCTTGGGGGGTAGCTTGTATGGCCTTAGAGAGTCCCCTTGCTCACCTTGCTGTCTTTGTCTCCTTAGGTGTCGGAGGGCGGCCGCGAGATAGAGAGAGCGTGATGGAATGCTGAAGTACCACCAAGCAGGTGAGTTCAGCGCGGCGCCGTAGGAATGCGTAGCAATGCTTCAAAGACTTCTGTCTTTCAGTTCCGTGGCGAAATGGATCAGGATTCATGTAAGGATTAAAGTTAAAACTCCTGTTCTAACCTTTATCCTTTTTGTCTTCTTGTTTCAGGAGTCCCAGGACTGAAGCGGGCGTGGCTGAAGACTGGAGCTGCTGAAAACACGGTGAGCGTTACGCTGCAGCAAGCAGAATAACGCGAAGCACGTGTGGCTGTCCGGGCGTGGTTTAAATAGCCTTGGAAGAAGATCCAGGTAAGTATTCTTCCACAGCCCCACCCAAGTAACAAAATAGTCCCTTCAGTAAAATAGTCCCTCCTAAGCCTCATTTGGCTTGAGTCTTCATGCAGCATGGTCTGCCTCATGTGAGTATGCAGCATGGTCTGCTTCGGGTAAGTTATCAATAATGAGCCTGGCGCCCATGGCGCCAGGACTGACTTTATCTTTATGAGCCTGGCGCCATCGGCGCCAGGACTGTACCCAAACAGCCCCTAACTGGGGTTTTTGGGCATGCTCCAAGTGGCATGATGCCTGCTTCCGGGGCTGCTGGGCCTGGTCTGGTCTTCCGGGGGCAGGCATCATGACACCCACAGCAAATTTCCTGGATTTCTAGGATTTGATTTTTCTACCTGGGAAGAGTGAGAGCCTTTTTTCCCACTCTTCAATGTATTTTGATGTGTGTTTTACATGTGTGTTCTTTGGTTATGGAGTTTTAAAACAACTCCATAGGCATCATCTTTTTCTGTGTGCCACACAGCACCTTCAGTGCAGTGGCACAGGGTTGTCTTTCAGACTCCCCACGGTTTAAATACCTTCGCTGGGACTGACTACTGTCTAATGTAAAGTTAAATTGAATTTACTAGTCTCTTTAAATTTACTGACCCAGCACACACTATCTTCCTATAGAGTGCTGGAGAGGTTGCCTAGCTTCCCCTGAGTCAAAACACTCATGTAACAGTCAAATATTACCCTTTCCTACTTTAAATGGCTGGTGGCAGTGGTTTAGATCAAACTATCATGATTTTTTCTGACCGCTAACAACGGTAGCTAAAAATCGGGTCAGCCATGTTTTTCAATATGGCGCCCAAGACCTATCTGTAAAAACAGACTCCAGTCCTCTTTTTTTGCCATTTCTTTTAGGAAAGGTCCTTCTTGTGTTTGTCTCTGCACGCCAAACCAGGTTTGGTCCCCTTGCTCGTTGGCCTTTGGCGGGCTTTAGTGCTGAAGCCCTCCTCTGGCACCAGGGTTTCTGGGGTGAACAGGATGTGAGGGAGGTGCCCGAAACTCCCTGTGCTTAGTCTCCTAGGAGACCTGAATGCACTCTGGCATGATTGGCCAGCTGTCTTTCTGGCAAGGACAGCCACCCTGCTGTGTGAGTGACAGCCAGGCTGGAATGAATGGGGGAAATCTGTTTAAACGCAGGTCTCTGGGACTTGGAAAGCAGAGTCGACCACTGGAACGAAAGAACCGAAGACGAGCTGAAGGAAGAGACTGCTGCAACTCCTGGACGACCGGTGAAGCCCTGCTGCAGGTCTGAATTGCCTGAAACTCCATCAACAGAGAAGCCCTTCAAGGGTAACTTCCTCCCTTGAGTTTGGTGAGTGCTGTTGAAAACCGGATAGCCAGAGTGAAGGAAACCAGCTTGTGGACTTTAAGGCACTCACACCTTAAACCGACATCTAAAGCTTTTGGCCTCATCCCTGGGCAGTGCAGGAACCTCCCGACGTCCTCCTACTTGTCCCCACGACTGAAGCACAGGAACAGCGAGATCTGCTCGAACTGCCAGGAACAACTGCCTCAGCTACAGCTCTTCTTCATTAACAAGGTACTGTGCACACACGGTCCGGAAATTTTTTCGGACATCAAGAAAGTGCGTGAAACTTTCCTCAACTATGAAGGCTTGTCCTTCCCTTAACATTACATTCGTCAAACTTTTTGCCTAGCCAAATTCTTCTAACCTCTGTGGCAAAGACTTAACCGTTATCTACCAGAACTGTGCTATCCTATACAAAAGACTCTGAACCATTGACTTTGGCCCAGGCCTATTGAGAAGAATTGCTGGTTGTATTTAACTGAAATCCTTTGCCCTGCTTATGAATGTATTTGGGCTGTCTATTCTTATAATCTTGTATTTTTACCCCTTTATTAAGTATCTGAAGTGCCATTTTCCTCCCACTTCAGGGGAGCTAAACTTGTTCATTTACTTACCGGCTGTGTAATTATGGTTTATTAGTGTGTGATATTGAGCTGCTTATGCTAGTGTAGTGTTTTCTAACTGACAGAGTAAATAAATGTATATTCTTTACCAAGAAACCTTGAGTAAGTGTATATTTGAATCACTGTATTTGTTGGTCCTTTGTGTAACTTGTTCTACTGCTCACTTAAACTCTTGAGATAAGTGTGGCTGCTCAGCCATCGCTACCACTTTACTGTGTAGTACAGGCTTGTACCAAAAGTGAAATTTTGCTTACACTACACTATTACACTAGTAGTCCTAATTGCCTGTAGTGTTCCCAAAGGGTACTGCAGGTGATTCTGCCTAACACACCCTAGCTCCACTCTCTCAAACCCACACCCATGCCCTACTCGCCCATCTGACCCCGCTCTCTCTACCCCCACAAACGTACCCACCCTACCCCCACCCACTCTATCCCCACCCACTACAACCCCACTCTCTCTAGCATTACCATCCACCCTACACCAAATATCTCTACCCCTACCCACAAACTATCCCCCACTCTCTCCAACCCCACCCACGCTACCCCATGATCTCTAACCCCACCCATGCTACTCCTGCTATCTCTCCCCCCACCCATCATCTTACTCCCACTCTCTCTTCCAGCAGCCACCCACCCTACCCCCACTCTCTCTACCCCACTCCCACCTTATCATCTTTCTCTCTAACTCCACCCACCCTAACCCCACACTCTCTACCCCCACCCACCTTAACCACACTCTATACCCCTACACATCAACCCTACCCCCACTATCTCTACCCACACCCACCCACACTCACTCTCTCTCCCTTGACCCACCCAACCTACCCCCACTCTCTCTATCCCAACCACTCATCCTAATCCCACTCTCTTCCCCTACCCATCCACTGTCATGATGCCTACCCCCGGAGCACCAGGCCAGGCCCAGCACCCCCGGAAGCAGGCATCATGCCCTCGGGTAAAAGCCCAGCGGCCCCTTATAGGGGCTCTTTGGACTCAGTCCTGGCGCCTTTGGCGCCAGGCTCATGTTGGACATAAGTCCTGGTGCCATAGGTGCCAGGCTCATAAAGGGAGGTGTTTTGTGCACTTACCTGATGCAGACCATGCTGCATGCTTCAGGCCTCCCTGAGACCTGAAAGGGACTATTTTTTCATAGGGACTATTTTTTCACTCGGGCGTGGCCAGGGAAGGATACATACCTAGTTGGGGAAGGATACATACCTGGGACTTCTTTGGAGGCTATTTAAGCCACGCCCAGACAGCAGCTCATGCTTTGCGTTGTTCTGCTTCCTGCAGCTTAACGCTCACCGTGTCTGCTCCTGCTCCTGGACTCCAGCCACGCCCGCCTCGAACCTGGAAGACCTGCAAGGAAGGAAGAGAAGAGAAAGGTGAAAACCAAGGACTATTTCAAACTTCTTACCTGCATCCGGAATCTTCTCGCCAGCATCCCTGAAGAAAGACTTCCATTTAAAAGCATTGCGTTGCTCGCTGTAGCGCCACGCTTCACTCACCTGTCCTCGAGACATCTCCCGGCTCCATCGTGGCTGTCAGCATCGGACGCCACATCTCTGCACCAAAGGGAAGAGAGGAAGAAACAAAAGGTGAGCAAAAGGAACACAGAAGGAAAGCCTGATTAACAGCCATAATACTTACCGGCTTTTCTACCACATTTCGGGTCGGCGCCGCCCCGTTGCCAGGTACCGTACCCCGGCCCCTATGGGGAAAGGACAAGAGACATTTCTGGGGAATGATAAGGACATTTAGAGGGATCGCCCTCATCACTACTCACCTCGGCAGTTTAACCCCTCGACGCATCGCCTTCATTCTGCACCTGAAATAAAGGACAGATCACAGGTTAGGAAGACAACATAAAGGGGGCCTCACTTGAACTTTGAACTTTCATACTTACGGCGCATCGCTCAGGAAAGTCAAGTGGATTTTGCCAGCGCCATTCTGAAAACCAGTGAAGTAACTGGACGAACACGCGCCCCTGCACCAGAAGCAGGATGGAGAGTTCATCCTTCCAAACCATAAGGTGAGCTTAAACCGGGGTTTGGAGGAAGTTAGAGAGGAACGAAGGGGGTAAGGGGGGGCTAGCACACTATTCTGCAGACTGTTAATCCCCTTTCTCATCTGCAGAAGGATATTCCTACGGGCCAGGCAAGCCCGATTTGGAGGTCCTGTCCAATCGGTGTTCCGGGTCCTGCGCATCACGCTAGAAGAGGCCACAGCAATCCAGACTTGACCAGCGCCCCCGTGGGAACCAGGTGAGCGTTACATCCACCCCCTACTCTCACTTCCCCACCAACCCTAACTCCACACTGTCTACCACCACCCACAGTTCCCCCACTCACCCACCCTACCCCCAAACTCTCTACCCCCTCCCACCTCATCCTCATTCTCTCTATCCCCACCCACCCTACCACACTCTCTCTACCCCAACCACTCATCCTTATACCACTCTATTCCCCTACCCACTCACCCCCACTCTCTCTACCCCCACCCACCCTAACTCCACACTCTCTGCTGCCACCCACCCTCCCCCCACTCTCCCTAACCCAACCAACCTACCCCCACTCACCAACCCTACCACCACCCCTCACACATGCTATCCCCACTCTCTCTATCCCCACCCACACTACCCCCACTCTCTGTCCAACTACTCTCTCTCTTACCCCAAAGCACCCACCCTACCCCCTACTGTCTCTACTCCCACCAGCCCCGCACTCTCTATCCCAACTCTCCCTACTCCCACCCAGCCCCCACATTGTCTACATACCCCCTCTCTCTACCCCCACCCATCCTACCCTCATCCACCCACCCTACCACCAATCTCCCTATCCACTCCCACTCTCTACCCACTCTCTCCACCCCCAGTCACCCTAGACACACTCTCTCTACCCCACCCACTCTAGCCCCATTATCTCTCACCCCTCCACCCATCCAACCACCTCTCTCTACCCCCACACACCCTACACCCATCCGCCCACCCTACCACTACTCTCCCTATCCCCTCCCTCTCTCTACCCCACTCTCTCCACCCCCACCCACCCTACCTCCACTATCTCTACTGCCACCAGTCCACACTTCCTACTCTCTCTATCCCACCCACCTACCCAATCGCACTACCTCTACTATCACCAACCCACCCTACCCCACCCCACCCTCTCTATCCCCACCCACCCATATTACCCAACTCTCTCTACCCCCACGCACCCTACTAACTCTCTCCTCCCTCTCCCACCCAGCCTACCAACTCTCTCTACTCCCACCAACTCCCACATTCTACTCATACCACCCTCTCTCTATCCCCACCCAACTCCCACTCTACCCCACCCACCCAACTGCTACTCTCTCTTCTGCCACAACCCACCCTCCCCACTCTCTGTACCCACACTCAACCACTCAATCCCACTATATCTACTCCCACCCAACTCTCCCTAAAAACCCAAATATCCCCACATTACCCAACTCTGTCCACCCACCCAGCCTACAAACTCTCTCTACTCCCACCCACCCCACATTCTCTTCATTCCATCCTCTCTCTATCCCCAGCCATCCTACTGCTACTCTCTCTACCCCCACTCACCCTACCGCACTTTCTCTAACCTCACTCACCATACACCCATGCTCAAACACACCCACCTTAACCCCACTTTCTCTAACCCACCACCCATTCCCCACTCTCTCTACCCTCCCCCACCCAACTCTCACTCTCTCTTCCCCACCTATGTCCACTCACCCACCATACCTCCAGTGTCTCTAACGACACCAGCCCACCTTTCCACTCTCTCTACCCCCAGCCACCCACCCTAAATCACCATCTCAACCCCCACTCACCCATTTAAATCAACTCTCTCTACACCCACCCTATACACTCTCTCTACCCCCACGCACTCAGCATTCCAAATCTAAATATCTCCACCCACCCCACCCCTCTCTCTCTATCTAGTCTTAACAGTAGTAAGTAGAACTTATTAAAATAAACCCTTGGTATCTGCATAGGCATACACTTAAACAGGTAGGTGTAGTATCACCATAGATACTGCAATCCTGCCAATAAGGAACATGGGGACCGTCAGCCAAAAGTGTATGGTCTTCTCAAATATAGCAAACAACCTCAGCACTTATTCCACAAACATGTCTCTCATTTGATGAATAAGCTGGATCCGCAAATGCTTGAAAGGGATGCTGACACCTGCAATGGAAGCCCCTTCAACATCTCAGCCACAACTCCAGCCAGTGCATTCATATCAGATTTCAATCAATTGATTTGGAGACGAGAAATCAAGCAAAGTCCTCTACCAATTCTATCATTGCATTAAATTTCCTGTCCTGTCTATGGTATAGGACAATATCATCAGAGTACAGGGAGATCATGTGGTGCTGCTCAGCTACTCTCATTCTGACCTCTATAAATTGAGTATGACAAATTCACCATATTTATCATTGATACAAGATGCAGCAATGATACATTCGGTGACTCAATGCACTATTGTACAGACCTCAGCCGAATGCATGCTGGAATCAATGCAACTACAGTCTGTAACTTATGCAAACAATGTCTGTGACTGCAACCTATGTAAACAATGTCTGTAACTGATTACCCATGCAAGCCAATAATGTAAAGTTTGTAACCTATCACCACTGCAAACAATTAATGTAATCTTAAGAAAATCACCTAGATGCCTGCGGGCTTGGTGCACTATACTTATGACAAATTAATAAAAAAGCAGACCAATGGTTCCATGGTGAGTGTGAACATTAGTGGCAACAGGGAGCAGCCCTGCTTATTTACTCTACCCACTGGCCATCTACAAGATAATATTCTATCAGCCCTGGCCCTCGCCACAGGTGATTCATACATTAACAACACCCATCTGAGGAAAACATTACCAAATATAAAACTCTCTAACACATCCTTCATGCAACATCAATACACACAGTCAAAAGCTTTCCGTGAATCGAGATTTACAATGGTGACTTCCTGGTCATCCATTTTAAGATGATCCAGTAAGAGACGTAGCCTGAAGAGACTTTACCTTGTACTCACGCGTAGCATGAAAGCTTCTTTGTTGCCATATACAATTGAACTGACTAATGTTAAGACACGTCCTGCCAGAAACCTAGGTACAATCGAGTTATAATGGAAGGAGCTCTATATGACCCACACACCAACATGTCTTTACCTATGCCAATGCCCAATTATGCATCTCTAGCAATCTAGGATTGTACATGTCTTTATAAGCCTTATAATCTTGGTAAGCCTTATAAAATGTTACAAAGAAGCCATCTCCAACTGGTGTCTTCCCACTACTCAAACCTTCAGTAGTGTATTCAACCTCCGCTAGTGTCAGCTGAGTGTCCATTTCCTCCCTATCTTTTTGGGCAAATGTAGAAGGCTAGCCTTATCTAATACCTCCTGAATATCCCTTCCAGATCAGCCCAAATCTGCTGTGGACAAAGAACCCTGTAGTATTCTTCAAACTCTCTTTATTACTGCCTGGTCATAAACTCGCTGCTACGAGAATTATTGACCATTTTGATTGCATTATCGCTGTAAGTATGTCTCCCTAACAATGTGAGTAGAACCCTGTGAAATCTCCTATTGTAGTGCAAGAAACACTGGTGTAGATGTCATATTCCATAGAAGGAGATGGTCATTGTGGCGCCGTTGGTCCCAATCACGGGTGGCGGCCATTTTTTCTCCCAAGATGGCGGCGCCGTCCGAGGGCGGTGTTCCAGTCTTGCAAGAGTTGCGGGCTGTGGAGGCTCCTCCTCCTCAGCAGAGATCCGGTTTTCTTGCGGCAGGCACAACGCTCGTGTGCGTTGCTACTCTTCCCAGTCAGCGCTTCGTAAGTTCGTCCCTAGGCTTACCACTATTTGCATTCTCATTTACTTCTTACTAAACCTTCTTCTGTCTCTGTTTGTATAGAAGCCTTCTTGTTGCACTCCAAAGACAGAGATTCCGCTTCCTAAACTCTATTTACGAGTTCCAGTGCTGATCAAAACAGATCCTTCTCCTTTCTTCGACAACCGCTTCCATTCACACCAGGTTGGACAGTTTACACACATTGATTCGAGTCAGCTGTTTCACTCATTTCCCAGCCGCGTTGTTCGTAAGGCTTTTGCTTCGATTCGAATCTGCTGCCAGGTACCCTTCTCTCCTTCTCTTCTCGTTATTTAGGACTACCTGCCCGCCTTTCCTACCTTCTAGTCTCCTCACGTTTCCTTTTATATATATCAGGCTCCCGAAGTTACATCGCGTTATCCACGAGTCATCACTCTCAACGTTCCACAGATGAAATCCGAACGGATGCAATCTTGAGGCAATATAGATCACAATCCTCTTTATACTGGTAACTATTAGGCTACTGACATCCGCTTCTACTCTGTGTTAAGCACATACTTACCTTTCTCTAATCTGTGCCTTTCTTATTTTTCTTTACGGTACCTGCATCCAGTCACCTGGAAATGTGTTAAAGACTCGCCCTTACCTGCTCACAGAGAAGACTTCCAACAACTGAGGCGGACAGGGTTTTCTTCCCCAGAGGGTTTCCCTGGGGAGTTCATTCCTTCCTGGTGTAAGCTATCACGGGATAGGAGGGGATTCCCCCGGGGGGGCTTCTCAAATTCCACCCGTCCGGGCTACAGGATCAGGTCAGTGGGTGCATGTTTATAGGGAAACATAATTATTACTGGAAACGACAGAAACTGAACAGAAATATTACAGTTAGCAACGCCTAAAATATATATAAATAGAGATTATCTTAGTCTCTTTTTATTTTACTTCCATTCGGTTTCCAGGCATAATTGTTCTTTCCCTTACGCTCACACTGAAATGGATCCGGCTCAACAACAACAATTACTGGCGGCGGTCCAGTCACTAACGGCCGAAGTCCAGGCACTTAAACAAGAGAATGCAGTGTTACGGCAACACATGGGGAGGTCCCCTAGTTGTTCCGAGCTACCTCCTGGACCTTTACCAGGGGGACGCTTTGATGGAGACCCGCATAAGTTGAGAGAGTTTTTAGAATCTTGCACAGTGCAGTTTACGTTTAAGACGGCATTCTTTCACACTGATAGGGATAAGGTGGGACACATGATTGCTCACCTTACCGGTCCCGCTCTAGCCTGGGCTACCCCTTTAGTCACTTCAAACAATCCAATTCATATCCCGCCTTTGTGAATAGTCTTAAGACCATGTTCGGGAGGCAGGAGGTCACAGTATCAGCTCAAGAACAACTATTAGACTTCCATCAGGGTTCTTTGGATCTCTTGGTTTATATTACCCGTTTCAAACAATTGGCAGCAGGCACGTCTTGGGCAGATGACGCCTTGATTACGCTTTTTAGACGGGGCTTGAATGAGGAACTAAAGGATGAGGTCTCTAGAGTTCCTCGCCCACCTAATTTGGCCGAATTAATATCCATGGTTATGCAGATGGACTATAGAATTTTGGAAAGACGTCAGGAAAAGAGACGGCAAAAGAATTTTAGGTCTCAGCCTGAAAAGTCAATGCCTGAAAAGTCAATGAACTCCCCCAAGGGAAACTTCTCTGACGAACCAATGCAAATAGGAGCTGCTCGGGGTCCTTTGTCCACTGAGGAGCGGCGTCGACGTCGCACCTTAGGGCTATGCATGTACTGTGGTTCCAAGGAGCATTCTTTACAAAATTGTCCGATAATTCTCTCTCGGAAGCAGGGAAACGCTCGAACCCGACCGTCAGGGGAACCGCGGTTAGGGAATCAGTGAGCGGTTCCCCTTCTTCCTCCATTTCATCCAATGGTACTGACGTCCCTGACACCTCTATGTTGGTTCTAAAGGTTACTTTTTCTTGTGATTCCTTGGGTTTAGTTGAGGTTCCCGCATTGGTGGACTGCGGGGCAGCAGGCAATTTTATTGATGACATTTGGGCGACCCAATTTAGAATTCCCCGTTCTTCCAAATCTATGGCTATTCCCGTTGAATCAGTTGATGGGAGTCCGTTGGTCTCAGGTCCCATTAAGGAGCAGACAGTTCCTTTACAGATGTCTATTGCTAATCATAGGGAAGTCATCACGTTAGACATTATCCGGACTGCCCATTATCCTGTGATATTGGGTTTACCTTGGCTTAGAGTGCACAACCCCTACATCAATTGGTCAGCGGGAACATTTTTTCTGGGTTCTGTTCACTGTCAAGCTCATTGTTTTATTCGTGGTACTGATGAACTACTTTCTGCCTCGTCACGCGAAGGGGAGGGATTAAGAACCACTGTGCTAAATCAGATTCAGGGGATTCCTGAACCTTATCAATCTTTCCATAAAGTATTTTCTAATACTGAATATGCTGAACTGCCACCTCATCGTAGGGATGATTGTGCCATTGATCTACTTCCGGACCTCCCTATCCCATTTGGTCGCTTGTACGTGCTATCCGCGAGAGAAAAGGAGGTTCTTAAAGAGTATCTTCGCAAGAATATGCACAATGGTCTCATTGCCGAATCCACCTCCCCTGCTGGGGCTTCCTTGTTTTTTATTCCCAAAAAAGACTCTGCTGAACTCCGACCTTGCATAGACTTTCGCGGATTGAACAGGATTACGGTTCCTGATCGTTATCCGATGCCCCTAATAGCTGACATCCTTGAAGCCATAAAAGGAGCCAGGATTTTCACCAAGCTAGATCTGCGAGGAGCCTACCATCTCATCCGCATCAAATCGGGTGATGAATGGAAGACGGCTTTTCGGACGCCATTTGGTCATTATGAGTATCGCGTGATGCCTTTTGGATTGTCCAATGCTCCGGCAGTTTTTCAGCGCTTTATGGACCATTTATTCTCTGACATTCTCCTGCATTCAGTTATTGTATATCTCGATGATATTTTGTTTTTTTCTAATACTCCCACTGAACACATTGGTCATGTTACGGATGTTCTACAGCGCCTTCTAGACAATCATTTGTTCTGTAAGCTGGACAAGTGTGAGTTTCATCAAGACAGTGTGGCATATTTGGGCTTCATTCTATCCGCTCAGGGGGTTTCTATGGATCCCCGGAAGGTTTCTGCTATCCGAGACTGGGCTTCTCCAAATTGCGTTAAGGATATCCAACGATTCCTGGGGTTTGCCAACTTCTATCGGCGATTTATTCCCAGATTCTCTGAGATCATCTTACCGTTAACGGCTCTCCTCAAGAAAGGGGTTCCATTCCATTGGTCCAAACAAGCAGAAGAAGCTTTCACCTCCCTGAAAGACTGTTTCATGACCGGGCCTATTCTACTCTCTCCTGATCAGGGAAAGCGATTTATCGTAGAATCGGATGCCTCCCACTTTGCCCTTGGAGCTATCCTTCTTCAAGAAGATGATCAGGGGGTGGAGTGTCCTGTGGCGTATATGTCTAAGACCCTATCTCCTTCAGAACTGAACTATACGGTCCTTGAGAAGGAGTTACTTGCCATCAAACGGGCTTTTGAGGAATGGCGACATTTACTGCTAGGAGCCCAATTTCCGGTGGAGGTTCGGACTGACCACCACAATCTTCGAGCCCTTCAGAATGCACAAACTCGCAATAGCAGACAAGCCCGTTGGGCTCATTTTTTCTCTCCATATGAGATCGTGTTTACCTTCATTCCTGGCAAAAGTAATCTAAAGGCTGATGCCTTATCTAGGAAGGAATCTACTGAGTGGGCTCATTTCCGGCCCAAACCTTTATTTCCCAATGCTCGTTTTGTGCATGTGATATCCAGTTTTCTTCAGTCCGTAGCAAGAGCTACATCGGTTTTCCAACAGGATAACCCTGACCTGTTTCGGGCCCTGGGACTCACTGTATTTCAGGACTGTGCTTACCGACATCAGAAACTGTTTTTACCCTCAGCGGAACTCCAAAAATCTGTTCTTACAATGTGTCATGACTCACTCATAGCTGGTCATCGAGGAGTCAACAATACTATGGAACTGGTCCGCCGCAACTTCTGGTGGCCTAGTCTTGTGGAAGATGTTAAACAATATGTGGCTGCCTGTACCGTCTGTTTACAATCAAAGGCACCTCGAGGTTCCCCCTTAGGTCTACTCACGAGAATGCCCGTGCCGATTCGTCCATGGCAGATCATTTCCACGGACTTTGTAGTGGACCTTCCTAAATCAGCAGGATGTACGACCATTATGGTCACTATTGACTATTTCACTAAAATGGCCCACTTCGTGGCCTTGCCTCAAGTACCTACCTCAGCACAGATGGCAAGGATCTTTATTACGCATATCTTTTCTGTTCACGGCTTACCAGATACTATCGTTTCGGACAGAGGACCCCAGTACACGTCTAGATATTGGCAGCCACTGTGCAAGATGCTTGGTGTTACCCGCGCCTTGAGCTCGGGTTTCCATCCTCAAACCAATGGACAGACGGAACGATTGAATCAGACCCTTGAGGGCTACCTCAGATGCTATGTTTCAGCATCTCAAGACAATTGGACGGAGTTATTGTCGTTGGCTGAATTTGCTTATAATAATGCGCATCACACATCATTGGGATCCAGTCCTTTTCACTGTTCCTATGGATTCCATCCTACTTGCTTCCCTGTGGGGGTGTCGTCTGCGTCTTCTTTCCCAGATGTAGTCTGTCTGCTGCAGGATATCCAGCAGGGTCACCAGAAGGCTCTATCTTCTCTTCAGAACGCTCAGGAACGAATCAAACGTTTTGCTGATCGCAGACGCTCTCCAGCTCCGGTTTTTGCATCCGGGGACAGGGTGTGGTTGGCCTCTCGTTTTCTTCCTCGACACCTGGTGCCTTCCAAACTTTCTCCTAAGTACTTTGGTCCGTTTCCTGTGCCTCAACGTCTGTTGGAGGCAGCCTATCGTCTACGTCTTCCTCCTTCTTGGTCCAGGATTCACCCAGTATTTCATGTTTCTCAGCTTAAACAGGACGTGGCGGATCGCTTTTCCCGTCATCAGTTGGCTCGTCCTCCTCCTATTTCGACTCCTTCGGGGCCGGAGTTTGAAGTTGCCGGCATTTGCGATTCCCGTTACCACCGGGGCCGTCTTCAGTACTTGGTGGATTGGCGGGGGTATTCGCCGGCTGAACGGTCCTGGGAACCGGCTTCTGCCGTTCATGCTCCACAACTGGTTCGCCGCTTTCATCGTTCTCATCCAGGCAAACCGGGTACGTCAGCTCTTTGGAGGGGGCATACTGTCATATTCCATAGAAGGAGATGGTCATTGTGGCGCCGTTGGTCCCAATCACGGGTGGCGGCCATTTTTTCCCCCAAGATGGCGGCGCCGTCCGAGGGCGGTGTTCCAGTCTTGAAAGAGTTGCGGGCTGTGGAGGCTCCTCCTCCTCAGCAGAGATCCGGTTATCTTGCGGCAGGCACAACGCTCGTGTGCGTTGCTACTCTTCCCAGTCAGCGCTTCGTAAGTTCGTCCCTAGGCTTACCACTATTTGCATTCTCATTTACTTCTTACTAAACCTTCTTCTGTCTCTGTTTGTATAGAAGCCTTCTTGTTGCACTCCAAAGACAGAGATTCCGCTTCCTAAACTCTATTTACGAGTTCCAGTGCTGATCAAAACAGATCCTTCTCCTTTCTTCGACAACCGCTTCCATTCACACCAGGTTGGACAGTTTACACACATTGATTCGAGTCAGCTGTTTCACTCATTTCCCAGCCGCGTTGTTCGTAAGGCTTTTGCTTCGATTCGAATCTGCTGCCAGGTACCCTTCTCTCCTTCTCTTCTCGTTATTTAGGACTACCTGCCCGCCTTTCCTACCTTCTAGTCTCCTCACGTTTCCTTTTATATATATTAGGCTCCCGAAGTTACATCGCGTTATCCACGAGTCATCACTCTCAATGTTCCACAGATGAAATCCGAACGGATGCAATCTTGAGGCAATATAGATCACAATCCTCTTTATACTGGTAACTATTAGGCTACTGACATCCGCTTCTACTCTGTGTTAAGCACATACTTACCTTTCTCTAATCTGTGCCTTTCTTATTTTTCTTTACGGTACCTGCATCCAGTCACCTGGAAATGTGTTAAAGACTCGCCCTTACCTGCTCACAGAGAAGACTTCCAACAACTGAGGCGGACAGGGTTTTCTTCCCCAGAGGGTTTCCCTGAGGAGTTCATTCCTTCCTGGTGTAAGCTATCACGGGATAGGAGGGGATTCCCCCGGGGGGGCTTCTCAAATTCCACCCGTCCGGGCTACAGGATCAGGTCAGTGGGTGCATGTTTATAGGGAAACATAATTATTACTGGAAACGACAGAAACTGAACAGAAATATTACAGTAGAAGCATGGGGATATTCAGAAACCTAGCTGAAAAATTAAATGATCAGTAGTAAACATTCTCTTTCCATTTCCTTACCAGATTTTCATGCTCCAAATCAGTTAAATGTGTCTTTTGTAGCATTCATATACTATCCAAATGCATACTCACACATTGGTCACCCCTTTAATAGCCTTGACATTCCAAGAGTGGAGGAGTCGGTCGTCCATATGTATCTGTGGGCTGTAACCTTTCCAAAATATCTGCAACCCATCCAATTATATAACACTGGAACGGTTTCACAAGCTCCATGACGCTAACATAACCATTTCATGCAGCCCCACCTGTGCAGCATAAAATCTCCTTAACAGTTGCTTCAACATTCTGTAGGGGGAATTTCTGCTGAGCCTCCGAGATGCCAGCTGAACCCCTAAATAATAGAAAGTGAACAATACGTTCCTGGTGAAATAACGCCAAGGTGAACTTCCGACGTCTCGCACCCCTCTCTCAGGAAGGGCTCAAGTCGAGGGCACGCAAAGACCGCCCACTTTTTTCAGATGATGAACACAATCACCCTGGGTATTTTAGAGGCCACTAGCTGCAATACCCGGCGTTGCCCATGTCCTGATCGAGCGGTGTCTCATGTGCCCAGGAGGATGTTGCTCTTGTCCGCATGTCAGCAAGTCTTGCTCAGTTTGTTCCGGCATTTCATTTACCCTGGAGAAAGTTGCACTTGTCCTCTGGTCGGCAAGTCATGCTGCTGTTTGTTGTTGTGTTTTAGAAGCTCTTGATATGATTTTCGCTTTGCATCAGATGAATCTTTTCCAAGTAATGTTCGTTTTTTGTGCAGCATTTTTCAGTCACTCAATGGGTTCAGCACATTTGAGAAAATGTCCAAGAAAGATTTATTGATTGTGCTTTCTTCTTTTGAATGAAGTTAAGTAAACTGTAACCTTGCCATTTCCCATGTTTGGAGTGGCGTGATAATAAAAAATAAAATCTTTGAATTCCCTTTAAAATGCTTTAATAAACACTTTTGAACTGTATACAGCAGTAATACATTTCAAAGGAATAACCAACACATTGAAGATTTTGGTTCGGCAACAGGCATTTTTCCAAATGTTGCCTCCTTCTAGTACCTTCTGTGATGAACCGGGGTGAGCATTAGTAAATGAGGGTGTCTACGGAGAGTGAATTTTTTGCAGCCAAACATAGACTACAATCTTGCCCCAGGCAAATGAGGAATACATGGAAAGTTTAGTAGCAGTGGGTTCAACGGTGTGAATTTGTATAGCCGGACAAACATGCACACACACATCCAACATTTTTTTTGGATATAAGATTTTTGCATCCAAACTTAGACTACGATCTTGCCCAGACAAAGGAGGAATCCATGCAAAATGTGTTAGACGTGAGTTCACCGGTGTGGATTTGAATAGTCAGACAAACATACTCACACACATACATACATTCAGCTTTATATATAAAGAATATTTGTAAAATAAGCCAACATTTCCTGTCTTGTTTAAACTTATGAATTTAGGCTGTCCTTGGGACTGGAACACTGGTTGCCTGATTAGCATACCAGGCACTTCATCGCTGTACCAAATAAGCTGATAAAAATTAGCAAACAACTAAAGTTGAAATGTTACATTACTGGATTGCATGTTCCAGGGGAAACCATTTTTATTGATTCTTGGAGTTTAAATCATGCACATCTTTTAACGTTTTCAAAACACTATTAGATGAAAATATCCTCTAGTTTTTTGTGTGCGTTGATTTTTTATGAAAGGCAAATGCCATTTGTCCTGTGTAAATTGTATGGTTATGCAAAGCCAATTGAATGTAATCTGCATATTTCACCTTGGTATGCACATGTCTGGTGACATCACATCCGATTTTGTATGTTGTCCCCTATTTTTAGGATTTGACCTCTGCCCCTGTGTAAATTGTTGATCTTAATAATAGCTAGAATCAACCCCCAATGTGTCAGAAGAGTGAGCTCCCCTCTGAGCCACAAATTAATTATGCAAAAGAAAGCAAGTACAACCCAAGATGGATAGAGTTTGCCCACAACCTATTAAACATAAATCCTTTAGTGTACGGCTGTCACACCTTGTACTATACAGCAGGAATATTAAGATTGGTTCAATTTCCCATCAAATCATTCAGTCTGTACGACCCCATCCTCACTTAGTACCCTATTTCCAACCACCAATTGTGCTAATTCCCAATGGACAAAAATAATGTGTCTGATCTACGCATATTAAGTTCATGTTTCTGTGTAATGTAGGGCTGCCTTTGGATCGTCAAACCACTGTCTCTTGCTTTTCACTTCACTTTGTAGCTTTGCAGGTGGCAAAAGCATTTAGGGAATCCCCTTCGTGCTGCACTGTTTTTTGGTTTCATCAAAACGTTTTTGAAACTTCTGCATCCCCACCCTGAACTCTGGACAGAAAAATAGGTTGCAGCCCTTGTAGGTGATTCCTCCCTGTGTCCATGCTGTGGATACATTTCCGAGTTAATCCTGATATCTCTGCAGTCAGATAATCACCAGTCTAGGCAGCGATCCTAGAGATTGCAGCTGCAAAATTGTCTACTTGCATGCCCTGAATCGCTTCTTTATCCTGAAACAGCGTTCAAGATCTCTGTGGCACCATGCTCCATTCCGTCTGGCAGCCCCAGTAGGTGCACGTTATTCCATCTTCAACAATCTTCCATGTCCCTCACTTTCACTGCATACAGCCTGGTCCTTGCTTGTAAATTGGTAATTACGGCTTCAAAACTATCAGACCATGCGCTACTCATCCTCTGTGGAGGATCTTATTTGTTCCCATATTTTGGTGGACCTCCTCAACAGAAACAGCCAGATTGTCTATTTCCTCTGCAATCTGGTTATAAATATCCATGGTTCAACTCTTCAATTTGACTTCAGGTACACCGCTGTCATCCGGGGTCTGCTGACAGGGGTCCCTGCTCAGCAATTTGCATGTTCCTTTGGCAATCGTCTCAGTGATTGACCTGACTCTTTGAGGTGTGTTCCCATCAGTTTGCTTTTTTATTTATTTATTTATTTATTTATTTAGTTTTTCATTAGTGTAGTGCACACAAAACCTGAGGCATCTTTACCACCCGCTCTTGTGTAGCCACAGCATTCAGCATGTTCTAATGTCTCAATGCCCCACTTGGGTACCTCCAATTCCATTTCTTTTATAATGTTAGAACACGCAGTCGCTCACAAACTCTCCACTGCTCAAAAAAACTTAGCGACTACCATTCACAAATGAATAAGATATTGTTTCTGTTGTACTATTGCTGCCTGAGGAAGAGACTCATGCAGCCTCGAAAGCTGGCAAGCAAACACTTGGAATTAGCTAAATAAAGGTGTCATTGCTGCAAAAACCCCTTTTGTTTTTTTGCTTGCACTTTTTTTTGACTAATACATATTCTTAATTCTCTTTGGCATCGCACAGTAATGCTGTTGGAGATACAGTTGAACAGTGGCACTACATCTGTTTATGTGGAAGTTGAATTGTACAGGGCATATACAGGGGGTTTGGGACTATTCTGTGAGTGCTTTATTGTGGGGGCATTGGACTCTGCTTCTTGCAAACCTACCTTATGTATCATCTTTATTTGTGAAAATCAAGTCATAATGTAAACACTGTATAAACAATCTTGAGCACCTCATATTTTTCCTTAGCATCCTGGTGCCATCATTTAAGTAAGTTGTAGCAACATTCAAACATTTTTAGTATCCCCACACAGAACTGGTAAGACAATGTGCTGGCCTCAACATATTTTGAGCTAATCACCACTTTGCCATATTTAAGATTATAGTTGACCCTCTGTTGATGATTGGCTGTTGAGTTTGTCGATTCTTTCTGGAAGAGAGAGAGTGTCTTTTCACGCAAATGAGCAACACCATAGATACAAGGAAATGTGGAGTGTTTTTAATCATTTGTGCATGTCACTGCACTGTTGGCCACCCCTTATCCTTCTCTAGCACCATGTCTTTCTTTTTCTTCTGTTTTCCTTCTTAAATATATCATTGCTTTGTTGCTCAATATATATTGTGCTTGTTTGTACTTGCTATTTATAATTGATGTGTCCATTTCTCTGTGTTACTCCATTTTAAAAAGAAAAAAAGATAAGAAAGAGTGTTGTTGTTTTCCATTTTCCTTTGTGGTTACATAACACTCCCAATAGTTCCCCGAGTGAACTATTCTCACTGCAGTCTCCACACAGCACACTGACTGGCTGTGGGGTGTGCAACTCATAAGGTCAAGTCACCAGCAGAGCATCCAGCCAATTCAGTTACTTCATTCTGCTGCTGATTTAAAATATGTGTATTGTAAGTGTGTATTTATTGAAACGTGCATATGTTATTTTGTACCACACACCAGCACTTTGTTCGTGCTTTAACATACTTTATAAATAAATAATACATGCAGTGTTTACTAAGTGAAAGGCTGGCATTTCATGCGCATGATCTCTGTTTAGTGAATGTATGGTGTATGACCACTCACCTTGTCTGAATAGACAGGGATCAGAGCCTGAGGATACACTAGCCAGGCCGCAGCTTCACTCACGACACAGACACAGTTCCAATCATAACCAAAGGAAGTGTTCCAGATTCCTCATATCAGCCTAAATGTACATCTATACATTTTTTTATTGCAGAACCCCTTTTCATACTTATAATAAAGTATGTAATTTCTGGAAAAGCAGCACCCTGACATACACAGTGTACAGGTCTGCAGAGGGTGGGTTTTATTCCAATTGGTCAGTGTGTTCATCTCACTCATACAGCAGAGTGAATCACATTCTAAATCAAGTTTTCAACAGGTTCATAGTTGTTTTTATTCCACATGCATAATCTATTCGTGCAAATTGAATAAGACCACCCAAAAGACTTTGAAACATTCTTTTAGCAAATGCAAGTTTATGATGTGCGTCCTGATGGAGAGCAATCGCCCTGAAGCACATATGTGAGTTGAAACATAGATATAATTGCCTCTTGGGTGTAGTTTACTTGCAAGCCATTACCCTGTTATCGTTAGACTTTGGAATCTTTTCGTATAAGCACATCACAGCACGTTTCGCACACAGCCTCACGTTCTCCTTTCTCACTGACACTTTAATTTGCTGATATCAATGTAACCATCATACATATGTTACAATGCTGTGGAGCAGACTGTGTTTGTCAGGGTGCTGCAGCTAACTTCCAGAAATGACATATTTTATTATAAGTGGAGCATATTGGTCTACTCTAATAACATACATTTATAATGAATGCATCTTGTGCTTTTTCTCGACAAAATATAATTAATGGGGATTTCTTTGATTAGGATTTAAATACGTATACACAGCACCATGATATTCTATACATGTTGTGCAGTAAAAACAGTACTTGCTATAGATTAATGATCTGTTGTTGGGATAATTAGTGCATGAATTTCAAATGTGCACTAATTCCAGCGGAACCACTGACTTCAGTAGAGATAGTGTGCACCAGTTTAAAATAATGATACCATTGCAGCACAGGAAATCTGTGAACAGTCTTTAAAAACAAGTTTGGTGGAATTAGAATGTGAAAGGGCTTGCCCAGCAGCAGGTAAATAATCTATTGAGTGTCCATGATTGTACAAGAACATACATCTGCGGGATCTGTGTGAAATGACTGAGTTAAAAGTCCGACTAGCAAAAGTCTGTCCCACCCCCATTTGTTTGCATATGTATGTGTGGGGGAGACCCCCTAGAACCCTCCACCTTACGCCTATACATTTTCTATTAACTTTACCCCCCCCACACATATACATATGCGAACAAATGGGGGTCAGACTTTTGGTACTAAGTCCTTTTGACCTCGGTCATTTTGGCCTAACCCCATCTGCGCACGCACTGAAAAGTGTGTTTTGACCACAGAGTTCTACTATAGAACTAGAGGGCCAACATTCTATGTCCATTGATACCACAAACTGAGGCAGCCATGGACGCCATGCTTGTGGAATAGAAGCAGTAGCATCCCCAGCATTTTCTATGGAGGATGCTGCAAAAAATTAGCAACATGTGTTTTTTTCATGTATAGCTTTATGTTAATAAACAAATAAAAAAGAGTGCAGGTATGTTCTTTCAGTCAGTGGTGGCCTCATAAATCTAAATTGTGATGGAATAATGTGCACCCACTGTACTCCAACATCCCCTTTTCCTGTTCTATACCCTAGCATTCATTCCTGTTTCACTCTTATTTTTTGCTTAATGCTTCCCAAGTTTTCCAGGTTTGTAAATTGGAAGATGTCGATAGGTTTTTACTTGCGGTTTGAAAGGGCATTGCCTGACCCTGGTATCCATGTGTTGCCAATCATCACGGGTGAAACTGAATTGTTGGGACAGCTACTGGTATTGTGGCTTACTATCACTCAAATATGTTTGAAAATCATACACCATTTTCTCCCTGACATGGACCTATAATAAATAAAATATCAAATACTTTCCCAGATGTATTCTGCCTGACTTAACACCACTGGGTGAGAGGGTAACATTTGGTTGCAGGAGTCATGGGTTTATGTATTTCTGATCCATTGTTAGGTAGATTTTACTTTTTGGGTGAAATTCTCCCACTTTGGGAGCACCCCAGCATTTTATCTTGGATTTCTGGACTGATTCTCCTGAGTTGAAACCTTTTGCCATACTCGCATTCTTTTACTCTGACCATGGGAATGCCTTGAACCTCTTTTTAATACTTTTTAATGGAGTTTCTCTTTCCTCCATCTGTTCTGGCATCTACATGTTATTATAGCAGGACACAGCATTTTCTGTGCAGTGTACAGGAAGCTCATCGAGCTTCCCCTTTTATTTTTACATGTGTTAACAGGTGTTACCAGGGCTGGGGAACACTTTTTGTCCGACCTGTATTTTATTTTGGGAGATCAGCATTCCCCACCTCAGTGAAGTGCTGAGGGGAAACATTGTTTCCCTTTTCTCACTTTCCAGTAACCTTTAGTTACTGTTACAAGTTCATCTGACAGGCAGTGAACCTTTTGCACAACTTTTTGTGGACTTTTGTCGCAGGCTGCCTTTGCAACTGTGGCAAGGGACACAAGCGTAAACATTTGCCTAAAATGGTGGCTGCACTTGTTTAAGCCCTGTTCTTGATGACTTGGTCTTTCTTGTACCTTCTTCTACCTGCCTGTTGGGGGAGCCCCTGATGGGTCTTTTGTCTTTGGCGGGTTTCCCTTGGAAAGCCCACCAAGGATGAGGGCCTAAAAGGACAGGGAGTGGGGGAGGTGACTGAAATTATCCTACAGTGAGAAGAAGAAGAAGAAGAAGAAGAAGAAGAAGAAGAAGAAGAAGAAGAAGAAGAAGAAGAAGAAGAAGAAGAAGAAGAAGAAGAAGAAGAAGAAGAAGAAGAAGAAGAAGAAGAAGGAGGAGAAGAAGCTCCACAGCCACTTCCAGCGACCACTAGAGCTGGCTGAGTAACTGCTGCAGTACCTACCTCAACTTCTTTGTGACAGGGAAGCTCCGAAGACGACAACTTCTTCCCTTGGATCAATGGGCCAACATGTTTGAAGACAAACTGAATTCTGCAGCATCCCTTTAAGAGCTGCGACCTCCACAGCCAGCAATTCCTCAATGCCCAGGGTCCTTTGACATTTTGTGGTGCAACATCTTCTGAAGTGCAGTTCCGTCTGAAACTTGGTAGGCATCCTTCTGGACCTCCAATGACTGGATCCCACTCCTGAAAGTCCCCTCAGCTGTGTCCAGAACCGATAAATGGTACAACTTCCACCGTACAACAACCGTCCTTCAACCAAGCCTTGAAAAAGGCTCCAACGAGCCAGTGCTGTGAAGATCTTCTGTTGGGTGTCCAACTGCTCAAGTGCAGCCACCAGATCCATCTACAGGTCTTTGCTTCAGTTGTCAAGGCCAAGAATCCGGAACCTGGATCTGCTGTCTCCTATGCTTGGGGACCGTTCTGCTGCACCAGCTTCTTCGCTTACAAGGTACTGTTCAGCCCATACTTACCTGCGGCCTGATTTGTTGTCCCTGTGCTTTGGAGGAATGCTGTTATGCTGTTACTCACACCCCCCAGTCCAACAGGCCTACCTTGAGTTACATTGCAGTGCATAACCATCAGAACGCAGTGTGAAGCAATGATCTTGTCATTCATTTAATTTCAGTTTGTGTCAGTAGGATTTCTTTTTGTATGTAGGTTCACTTTGTATGCTTGAACCTGTAGGCTTTCATTTTGGATGTGGAACATGAAGTTGCATTCATAGCTTTACCATACTCTAGCATGATATTAGATTGTTAAATTGGGTTATTGTGTGAGTTGTGTACTTTTAAAGTAATCTCTAAAAAACAGAGTATTATTTTGGGTATCCAAGCGAAGTCTTGTCAAAGCAGGTTCTCCCCTGCTCACCCAGAACAATCGAGGGCCACATTAACACCTTTGCTCCATCCTTTGGCCGATTTCTGCAATCACTTCTTGCCACTTGAACTTTCCCCTGCCCATTAAAGCACTCTCTTGTGCACCACCTTCTAAAGAAGGGAAGAAAGTTTGGCTTTATATAAGACTGGTCTTGTTCAGCGACTCCTTATAATACCTGATGGTTGGCTAAAAAACCATATAATCTGTACCTCTAGAATGTAAGGGCTTGCTTGTCGCGGTTAAGTGGAATCTAACGGTACAAAACCTAAACCATCCTAAAAATAGGTATCAAGAAAGAAGATGGACTCCACAACTCATCACCGTCACGAGACGGTGCTTAAGCCAACGCGTGAAATGGACTGGTCGCGGAAACATTCAACATTGGTTTAAGCCCATTTGAAATAAGCAAACAGATACACTGCGGAACAAACCAGCGAATGCATTCGGAAACAGCACAGATTTGAAAAAGGCTCAGTTGAGCCGAAACACGTGTAATAAATGGGCACAAACAAGATTTATCTGTGAATAAAAACAGAGTATTCATCACAAATATTGGCGCTGAGTTGTGGAGTCCATTTTCTTTCTTGATACCCTTCTAAAAAAGCCATCGACCGAGTCTTCCTCTCTAGCTAAATATTGCCTGATCTCCATCACTCATTCCCTGGGCAAACTCTTTCAAAAGTGGCCATCTCCCAGATGAATCTACATACTGAATCTTTTGGTTGCCTCCATGACCACCAGTCTGGCTTCAGAGCTGCCAGAAGCACAGAAACTGCCCTCCTGAACACCCGTGAAGACTTGCTTTCCAATCTTGACTCTAATCTCCCTTCTGTCCTCATTCTCCTCGATCTATCCTCTGCTTTTGACACGGTCAACCATGCCATCCTGCTCAATCGTCTCTGCGACAACCTAGGTATTACTGATCAGGCCCTGCCATGGTTGACCTCCTTTCTCACCGACCGACCCTCTCAGGTCCAACTGGGGTATTTCCTCTCTTCTATCTCTCCCCCTCTACTTGTGGTGTTCCCCAGGGGTCTCACCTCGCTCCCAGGCTCTTCAACCACTACCTGGCACCTCTTGCCCACTGCATCCCTACTTTCTGAACCAATTTCCAATGTTACTAGGATGACACTCGGCTCTCTTTCAAGCTCCCATCAGCTACTACTTCTTCTTCTCTAATACCAGACTGTCTGGCTGCAATTCAGGAATGGTGTGCCACCAATGATCTCTGCATTAATGCAAGTAAGACTGAGATCCTCTTCATTGGGACACCCACTCCCTCCTTTCCTCTCTCTCTCTCTGGCCACCCACTGTGGGCCCTCTTCCTGCTACTTCCTGTGAGGCTAAGAACATTGGTGTCATCTTCAAATCCACCCTCTCCTTCTATCCTCACATCTGTGACGTCTCTAAAAAGTCAAACTATCAGCTGCACCTCCTCAGAGTTATTCTTCCTTTTCTCACTTTCCCCCAGAAGCTCACTGTCTCAGAGCTCTGGTCCTCTCTAGGCTGGCCTATTGCAACAGCCTCTTTCTTAATGTCCTGCCTCTACTCGTCTGCCATTACAACTTATCCAGAACAGGACTGCGAGACTTGTCCTTGGACTCAAGCCCAGGGATCGTATCTCTCCAGCTCTGAAATCTCTGCATTTGCTCTTCGTGGCTGCAAGGATCAACTTCAAGAACCTTGGTATCATCAACAAGGCTTTTTGGGGCCTGGGACTGCTCTACCTCCAACTTTCTCTTCCAAAACATCTTCCTTCTCAAGCTCTCCACTCATCCACCTCCAACTCTCTGAACATCAGACGCTTCTCCAAGCAGCCCCAGAAGCTCACTGTCTCAGAGCTCTGGTCCTCTCTAGGCTGGCCTATTGCAACAGCCTCTTTCTTAATCGTCCTGCCTCTACTCGTCTGCCATTACAACTTATCCAGAACAGGACTGCGAGACTTGTCCTTGGACTCAAGCCCAGGGATCGTATCTCTCCAGCTCTGAAATCTCTGCATTTGCTCTTCGTGGCTGCAAGGATCAACTTCAAGAACCTTGGCATCATCAACAAGGCTTTTTGGGGCCTGGGACTGCTCTACCTCCAACTTTCTCTTCCAAAACATCTTCCTTCTCAAGCTCTCCACTCATCCACCTCCAACTCTCTGAACATCAGACGCTTCTCCAAGCAGAGGGTTGGGGACAGATTTATCTCGTCGGTTGGGGTCTCTCTCTGGAACAGCCTCCCTGCCTCTCTCAAACTTGAGCAGAACCACCTCCGGTCCCGGACGCAACTCAAAGCCTTGCTTTTCACTTCCGCTTTCTCTCTTCCTCTCCCCTGCTGATGCATCCGACTGCTCTGCGCACTGGTCACCCTCTGAACTCAAGCCCAGGCTCCTGCATGCCCAGTTGCCCTTGTACTGCCTCCGGGCTCCCCAGCACTTAAGGGTCTGTATCGGCAACCCTACAGTCCCTTCTCTCTGCACTTATGAGCCACCCACTGGCTGCACTTGTGAGTTAACTGCACTTCCTCCTTTGCTTCACCCAGGGACTTCTCACCTTCCTCCTTCGCCTCACTTGCACAATCTGAATGACACAAGGCCTAGTAAGATCGTTATTTTGTCCTCCCTTTGTTTCCCCCTCTTTGTCTTGTCACAACTAAAACACTTGTGTACAGGCACCTTATAAATGCCATATCATATCATTTCACATTAAATAAACATTTGTACCAATGTGCGCTGGGAAGATATGTGGTCAAGTGCCGGAATTTTAGTCTAGGAGAAAATCCTAGCTTCCCCACTTAACCAAAGCACAACGAATGACCATTTTCTATTCAAAATGCTAGTGGCTGCACAGAAAAGAGAGGCATTGCAAGGCTGCTTTATCCACCAACATGTGGTCCAGTGCTGACACCGTTTCTGGTTGGATGTTGGCCCTCTAGTTCTATCGTAGAACTCTGTGGTTTTGACATTAATTCTTGAGAATGCCTATCCAGGTATAGAAATATTATTGGCAACAGTCAAATAGAAGAAAGATAGCCACCTAAGTTTGTGACACAGAAGGACATTGTCCGACTATGAAACGCTTAAGCAACGAGTTAGGTTATGTGCAATTACATTGCTTTACATGTTTTAAAACCTGTTTTACAAAGTATCTCACAGGCGCTGCATATGTGACCTTCTTGGAGATGGCAGTGCAGAGGAGGTCTGTCTTCTTGTAGAAGGGAAGATGGCTAGAAGCGAGGGGTATCAACCCAAGACCTTCCTGTTAGTACAGGCAGGACTGAGTCAGCTCCCAATTCCACAGGATGGCACTTCCCTGATTTTCTTGGTGCTGGAACAGTTTAAGGAACGGCAAGAAAGGCCAAACGGAATTTCCTTTTGCTGTAGCAGTTGCTGTAGATGGGTAATTCCAGGTGAAGTATAGCAGGATGTGTCAGGATACAAGGTACCAAGCTGAGGCACGATGCAGAGGCAATGACCAGAACAAAGGCTGGGCTGGACAAGGCAAGGAGAGTAAAAGAGGTAGCGGAAGAAAGCAATCCTGGTGAAGGCAGCCAGCAGAAGAAGGCAGTGAGCAGGTAGGTCAGGCAGACAGAAGAGGAGAGGCTAGAAGGGCAGGGCCAAGGCAGGGAGCAGGCTAGGAATAAGGAGCAGAATCAGAGCGAGTGTACACAGTCAGGGACAAAACTGCATTGAGGCAAAATTTATGGGCATCCCGGCTCCCGGATACACCTCCGGGATGAAACCGAGGGTTGGAGTGCGAGCGAACGCTGTGGCAAGACCAGAAGAACTGTGCATGCACAGAGCATAGAGCACAGGCATCCGCGCATGCGCAGATAATGAAGCATAGCCACTCAGGGAACCGGGAGCCAAGGAAACCGAGGGAAGCGCCATCGGGTATACACTCACCATTGCAGCATCCACCGATCCCAGAGGCTCCGACCACAAGCACCGGTGAGTGGCGTGACAACACTCCTGATGTTTAGAAAATCGTCAATTAGTAAATGGTCATGGGGTCTGACTATGAATTGCACTGATGAGATACATGCAGGAGATACAAATAAAGTACAATATTGAATTTTATCAGGAAACGTCCCTATGGGAAACTGACATACTATCACCATGCCAAGATGGCAGCCACGCTACAGGGAAAGCAGTTTGGGCTTCACAAGGCCATAGCCATGGCAACTGGAAATATACCAGAATGGATGCAGTGCACCCGACCAGTTTGCCGGTTGGATGCCTTGTGGTCTGCATGAGCAATCAATGGAAATAGGGTGAGCATATGGTCATAAGCAATAGTAAGAATTCAGGCCAGTTAAGCCAGGCTGAATCTGCCGACCATACACGACGGGCTTGATGCTGATGGAGCTTCCATTCCCCCAGGTACACTGCAGACATATACAACTGAAATCATAGCGGAATGCTTGCATGGGTGTATACAGGAACCGACTGAGTGTTGGGTAAACCAAGCTGAGAGAGTCAGTTATAACACTCACAAGCTATGTATTTAACATTAAGATTGTGCTGGATTGGTTTGTCTGGTTTTTCAGTATTCTCTTCATGTACTTATGTAGATACTGGCAACATGAAGTAATGCTGGTGTCACCTGGAGGTCAGTGGCATTTAATTATGTACCTAGATTTATTTAATTATTAAGTTGTTATCTTAGGGGGATTAACATCGAATGATGAATATACAAATTGTTTATTTTAAAAATGTAAACAAATATGAACTGGCACTAGGAATCCACACCAATATGTCCTGTGAAGAAGGATTATACTGATATTCGAAACACGTCAGCTAAAAGACCTTGACATGAATATTTTCTTATGTTTATTGTTAATTAAATCTTGGTGTGGGAAACAATATAGGCATACATACAAAGAAGAACTAGTATATGTAACTAGTGAATAGCAAATTATATGGCCCACATTTGGGTCGGGAGGCCTGGTGACGTTAGGGTCTTTTGTTACTTTAAAAATGAATTTTGTTTGAAAGCTGGACATTATCTGAAAATCGAATTTTGAAATCATAGTTTATTTTCAATTTGTGGAAATTAAAAAGGGTATATTTTTAAGAGACTATGATTGTATGTGTTTAATGTACTTCATATGTTGAATTACTAGAATGCTTTGAAGGGATTTGTTCCTGGGTTGAGTGCACTGGGATTATCAATTGGCAACAACGGATTTGGGATAGATAACACTGCAGCACAAGCCAGGTGCTGTGTATGTTTTAATAAACTGACACTCATGTGTAGTTTAGGGTAAATTAAAATGAGCGTTCTCACTTATTCTGTGATGTCACCTCCCCTCATAATTTTCCAGCCCCTTTCACAATGTCACCTCTAACTACACCACATGCCGGAAACTTCCAGCACCCTTCTGAGCATTTTGTTCATCACCCCATCCTGCGGCCGGAGAAATATGCAACATCTTACTTCCCACTTTCTTTCCTGCATTCGCCTTTGTTTGAACAATAAATGTGCTCTCTTCAAGGACCATGACACTCTTCGCTGCCCTCTCTGAACGATGGCTGCTGTTCAGCTACCTCGCATTACTTTCTGAAACTGGTGATGATCAGTGATAGCGTTTTTGTACCTGCTGCAATATTAGTACACTTGCAGCCTGTGGCCTAAAAATTCTAGGCCACTCAATTCACCCCTATACTAAGTGTTAGGAACCAATGTCACCCCCTTAGTTGTCCCCAATACTAAATAATAGTAACTCATGTACTACACTACACACAGAATTTGCTGCACAAATTCTTAAGCTCATAACCTCCGCTACAGATCCCCTCTTTTCTGCAGAGGACACTGATCAAACATGGGGACTCTGCAGAACAACTAACCTCCAGGTCTAGAAATACTGTACCCCATTCAAAAGTATTTTGACGTATTCATACACGTCTTTTCCAGCTGCATTAAAATCTCTTTTACTGCTCTTTGATCCCGTTTCCTGCCTATTTTTAAACCCATTGTCTTACTTGAGTGGATTTAATTTATGTAAAATTGAGATTCCATTCCAAAACCATATCTGATCTGCTCTAGTATAAATGTTCTGATGTATGAGAGTTGTCTCTTCCCTATTATGAATATGGGGGCATCCTCCATCATAATTCCTGATGCTGGCCCTGGCTCAATCAGAACTTGTCCATTTGCCGGTGTGGCACTTGTCCAGGTTACTAGACATGTTTTAGCTAGTATATTTTTAAATAAAATACTTGATTTTGATACTCTTTTTCTTCCCATGTCGTGCGGACTGCCATGCTGTCAGCTGAATTTCCAGCTTGCGTCTGCCAGTATCGTTCCACCTGCCGGACTCTTCCTCTTCTCGTCCCGGGGACTCCATCCAGTGGTCGAAGTGTATGAATAGAAGTAGTGGAGCTCTGTTCCCTGCTTGCCTGGCCCTGCTCCCCACAAGCCCCATTGCCACAACCCTGATGCTGGCCCTGGCTCAATCAGAACTTGTCCATTTGCCGGTGTGGCACTTGTCCAGGTTACTAGACATGTTTTAGCTAGTATATTTTTAAATAAAATACTTGATTTTGATACTCTTTTTCCTCCCATGTCGTACGGACTGCCATGCTGTCAGCTGAATTTCCAGCTTGCGTCTGCCAGTATCGTTCCACCTGCCGGACTCTTCCTCTTCTCGTCCCGGGGACTCCATCCAGTGGTCGAAGTGTATGAATAGAAGTAGTGGAGCTATGTTCCCTGCTTGCCTAGCCCTGCTCCCCACAAGCCCCATTGCCACAACCCCTCCCACACACAATACACCCCTCAAAACACTTGCACCTGATGTTTAAGGGAACTTTCAGTGCAGTGCAGTGCACTGAAAGTGAAGGTTTCAACTTCTTCCTACACTTTTATTTTAAAAGAAAACCATTCCGGAACGGTTTCTTTTTAAAATAAAAGTATAGGAGCTGTACAAGGTAATTTAAAAAAGTATAGGAGCACCGCTCCCGACCGCTCCCGCTCACTTCGACCACTGACTCCATCTTGCTTCCTCCTGGTGCCTCCTCTATGGACATCAGGTTGCAGGGAACCTTTTTGGAGAAAAACGGGTTAACCCTTTCTAAAACAGAGGAAAGAGAGCAACAGATTACCATGCACCAATGATTGTATCCATTATTTCCACCTCATGTTTTGGTTGAAACGGTTTTATTTGATTCACGTGGACAAACTTTTCAACAATTTTGAATGGGCCACGCTAAGACGTCATGAACTTAGAATTCTTATTTTTCGCTTTTGTAAAATTGAACTTATATACCTGGTCAACTACCTCATACTCTGTAACAGATGACTTCCTGTCATAGAATGACTGGGCACCCTCAGCTGCTCTTTCTAGGTTCCGCTACACAACTGCAAATGCGTGCTGCATATGCTTTCTCAACTCGTGCACATACTTGTGAATTGGGGATACTTTTACTAAGACTTTTACTAAGACTTGTTCATTGGTTCTGTACAAAAAATGTCTTCCTGCCTGTGATAATCTTATGTGGAGTGAGATTCGTAGATGTTGATGGTGTTGCTCTAATGAACAAGCAGTAGACTCTTTCTATGCTGTTCTTACCCCTAACAGCAGTGGGGATGATTGGTTGCCATGCACTTTATTCGTGTATATTCAATATGAGTTGTATATATATATGCTGTTTTATTATGTACTTTGCACTATTTGTTATGCGGTTTGATGTGTGATTAATAAAGATATGCTATTTTTATACTATCCTTGACCTGGCCTATCCCCTTCTTGGTTCTTCCAACTTATGTCCAATTACCTCGCTTGATTGATCTAGCGGGTTGTACCGTGTGATCCATCCTCTCCTTCTGGTTTCATGGTGTTACTCTAATGGCCATCAGTACTAAAGGAGTCGTAAATCCCAACTAGAACCTGCTGCAGCCACAAACCTTTTAGGTATGTCAATTATTGATCTGTTGCATCTTTCCACCCCACCACTGGGGGATGGCCAATGTGAAATATGTAACTTCCTCTTTACCCCTAAAATGTGCCACATCTTGGTCATCACTGCACTGGTAAAATGACTTTGACGCTCTGACTCTATTCTCTGGGGCAATCCAAACCTGGAAAATATATGATTCACCAACAGCCACGGTCTGTGCCCTGCAATCAAGAGCAGGTATACATTCCAACCATTTTGACATTAAAGATGTAACTGTTAGCATGTACTTGTTGCCCAGTGATGATCTTTGGACTGTGCAAATGAAATCGATTTACAAATCTGACCAGGGAAGTGTCAAACCTCTCTTAATTACCTGTGCTCCTTGTGTTGGGAGCCGGACTGCAATTGCGCACACACCAAACAGCCTTTGGTATACAATTACACATCTGGGGACATATACGGCTAATGAGCATATTCTTTTACTATTTCCAATGTTTTATACAAACCTCTGTGCCCCACTGTGTTAGGCAGAATTACATGCAGTACTGTTTGGGAACACTACACACAATTAAGACTACAGGTGTAAACACAATCTAACCTTTGGTGCAAGCCTGTACTACACAGTTATGTGGTAGCAGTGGCTGAGCAGCCAGGCTTATCTCAAGAGTAATGTGAGCAGTACAAGACGTTACACAAAGGACTTGCAATCACAGTAGATCAAAAAAACACTATTCAAGGTTTCTTAGTAAAAGAATATACATTTATTTACACAGTCATTTGGAAAACATTCCACTAGTAAGAAAGCAGCTCAATATCACACACTAATATACTACAGTACACAACCAATACGTTTCTGAAAAAACTTCAGTTACTTTCAAAAGGGGTAGAAAGACAAGGTTAAAAGAAGTTAAAGGACAATTGATTTCAAAGGCAGGGCAAACAGTTTCAGTTCACTACAACCAGCAATTCAATTCAATAGGCCTGGGCCAAAGTCAATGGTTCACAGTCTTGGATAGGATAGCACAGTTCTGGTAGTAAACGGTTAAGTCTTTTTCAATGTTTGAGGAAGTAGTTTGCCAGAAAAAGAGTTATATGTCGGTTTAGGAGCAAATAAGGCCCCAAAGTTGGGAAAGTTTCACAAACTTTCACTGCGGCAGAAACAATTTCCACACCGTGTTTCCACAGTACCTTAGTGATGAAGAAATGCTGTAGCTGAAGCAGTTGTTCCTGGCAGTTCCTGCAGATCTCGCTGTTCCCGAGCTTCAGTTGTAGGGACAAGGAGGACGTCGGGAGGTTCCTGCACTGCCCAGGGAAGAGGCCACAAGCCTGGCTAAGCATTGGTTTAAGTTGTGAGTGCCTTAAAGCCCACACACTGGTATCCTTCTCACTGGTTATCCGGTTTTCAACATCACTCTAAATAAAATTCAACCAGTATGGAGATGGTGTCCAGGCGGCTTACGAGTTGGTTGTTCCTAATAGCTCAAGGGAAGAAGTCGTCCTTGAAGCAGATTCTCTGCGATGGAGATTCAGGCAATTTGGAACTGCAGCAGGGCTTCACCGAGCAAACCAACGGTCCAGGAGTTGCAGCAGTCGTCTTCCTTCAGCTCGTCTTCGGTTCTTTCGTTACAGTGGTCGACTCTGCCTTTCAGTCCTGGAGACTCCCCTTTTAAACAGTTTTCTCCCATTCATCCGAGCCTAGCTGTCACTCGCCCAGCAAGGTGGCTGTCCTTGCCAGACAGTCAGCCAGGCAATCACATCAGAGTGCATTCAGGTGTCCTAGGAGACAAAGCACAGGGAGTTTCGGGCACCTCCCTCACATTCTGTCCACTCCAGACACTCATGCACCAGAGGAGGGCTTCAGTACTGAAGCCCGTCAAAGGGCATCAAACAAAGGGACCAAACCAGGTTTGGCACGCAGAGCTAAACACAAGAAGGACCTTTCCTAAAAGAAACAATGAAAAAAGATGACTGGAGTCTGTTTTTACAGAGGGGTCATGGGCGCCATATTGAAAAACATGGCTGACCCGATTTTAAGCTACCGGTGTTCGCGATTGGGAAAAATCATGGTAGTTTGTTCTAAAACCACTGCCACCAACCATTTCAAGAGGAAAGGGTAACATTTGACTGTTACATGAGTGTTTAGACACAGGGGATGCTAAACAACCCCTCCAGCACTCTATAGGAAGATAGTGTGTGCTGGGCCTGTGAATTTAAAAGGACTAGTAAAGTCAATTTAACTTCACATGCTTTGGGAGACGGTAGTCAGTCCCAGAGAAGGTATTTCAACCTTGAGGAGTCTGAAAGACACCCCTGTGCCACTGCACTGAAGGAGCTGTGTGACACACAAGAAAAAAATTATGCCTATAGTGTTTGTCTAAAAACACCATATCCAAAGAACATAACATCAAAATACATGAAAGTGTGGGAGAAAAGGCTCACACTCTTTCCAGGTGAAAATTAAAATCCTAGAAATCCAGCAAAGTTGCTGCGGCGTCTCAAAAGGTAAGGGAAATTAGCACATTCTTGGATTTAATACACTCCTGGATGAATCTCCTTACTCCAGTCAGTCAAACATCCTGGAGAGAACATCAGCATTTTGGTTGTGACACCCAGACCTGTGTTCAATGGAAGAATCAAACCCTTGCAGGCTGATTGACCAGCTCAGTAGTTTAGGGTTTTCCCCTTTCACTTGCATCAACCACCTCAAGGGTTGGTGATAAGTCTGAATCACAGAAGTAGATCCATACAAGTATGGTCTAAACTTCTTCAGTGACCACACAATAGCAAAACATTCTCTTTCAGTGGTTTCCCACCTTGCTTCAGGTTCCTTCAGCTTCCTGCTGATGAAGTAAATGGGATGCTCCCTACTTTTCTCATCCAGCTGACTCGGAACTGCACCTATACCTGGATTGGAAGCATCAGTTTGCACAATGAAGATTTGGTTGTAGTCAGGAGCTCTTAAGACTGGAGCTTGACAAAGGGCTTTCTTAAGTCCTTCAAATGCTTGAGTGCACTCCTCATTCCACCTGACCTTTTTAGGAAATTTGGGTGAGGAGATCACATTCAAGGGAGAGGATATGGTCCCATAGTTCTCTATGAAGTTCCTATAGTAACCAGTGAGGCCTAGGAAGGCTCTCACCTGGGTTTGAGTAGTAGGGGTGGCCAAGTTTTGTACAGCTTGCACTTTGCTAGGCAATGGCCTGATTTCACCTCCTCCTATCTCATGTCCAAGGTAGACCACTTTACTCTGACCAATTTGACACTTACTCGCATTTATGGTCAGATGGGCCTGCTCAAGAGCCTGCAAAATATATCATAAGTGGTTAACAGATTCTTTCCAAGTAGGGCTGAACACGGCGATGTCATACAAGTATGCCATGCAGAAGTCCTTGTTATGCTCACCTGGTATCCACAGGGACGCCACCAAGCCGGGTTACTCGCTGGTATGCTTCTCAGCTTTGTCCTGATGTGGTCTGCGGGGAAGGTTCTGCCTTGTGACAGAATTAGGCGTGCTCTCCGTCCTGCCTTCTTTGAAGGGGCGCGTTGTCTTTCATGGGCGAGTGCGGTCCAGTTACTTCACTGACGCCGGCCCGTTTGATATTATTCTGGTAGGTCTTATTGCTGTTCTTTAGTTTTGTTGCTATCCTGCATGCCTTTCTTTGTTTAAAATGTCTCTTTTTTTCTCCCTTAGGTATGCAGAGCTTCAGCGCGGCGAACTGGCTTGGTTGAGCCCCGCTGGTAAATGACGGCGCATTAAGAGCGCTATGATGCTGTAAGTAAGCGCTATGCACAGAGCTGCAAAGTCTTGCCTTTGCTAACCTGTGTTTTCCTTCCTTGTAGGTTGCAGTGTTCTTCAGTGCAAGTGGAATGTCCGGCGTGGTGCCAGCCGAGAGGCGACCAGCCAGGTAAGCCTTTTGACCAGTTCGTAATTTGTAAATGTCTCTGCTGCTTTCTTTAATGTTGCCTCTATCTTCCTCTTTCAGGTCGTTCTGTCCGGGAGGTGTGCAGATTCAAGGAAGCTGTTCTCAGTAGCTGTGAGTGTTTAAAGATGAAGACTCCAGGTAAAATGCTGCTGCTAATGATGTACCTTTTGTCTAATTGCAGGTTCTGCTTCTCCGAGGTTCGAGGGAATAGCTGGACACGGTGAGCGTCACGTTGCAAGCTGCAAAATAACACGAAGCGTGTTGTCTTGCTCGGGTGTGGTTTAAATAGCCCCAACAAAATAGTCCAGGTAAAATAGTCCCTAGGCTACCACACCCATAACACAATACCGCATAGCTTGGTTCTTAGGAACCAAGGTATGTGGATGCCTCCATGTTTGCTGACAATACAATAAAGTAGTTCCCAAGCACATTGTTTTTCATGGTGTATGAGACTGGCGCCATAGGCGCCAGGACTAGCCCCGTGATGGCTTTTCAAGAGGATGCCAGGCTCTAGAGGCCCGAGTCCTGACTCCACCTGGGCAATGGGTTTGCCAGAGGGGGTTTTGGGCGAGAGTCGTGACAGCACTTCCCCCTAAGGCCCCTCCCATGGTGTTCCTTCTGTCTGGCCCAGGTTTGGTTGGGAAGTTCCGATGGAATTTCCTGATTAGACGTGGCGCGTGGATATTCTCACTGGGGTACCAGGATCTATCTTGTGGTCCAAATCCTTTCCAATCAACGAGATAATATAGCTTGGTCCTAAAGTATTTAGAGTCCAAGATATATTTGACTTCGAATTCTGGTTCTCTGTCAACAAGTATGGGCTTAGGTGGTGTCCCAATCTGTGTGTCGGGTTGCATTGGTTTCAGGAGGGACACATGGAATACTGGGTGGATGTGTAGATTAGGTGGTAAATCCAGTTTCACGGCTGCTGGGTTGATAATTGCCTTAATGGTATAGGGTCCTAAGAATCTGGGAGGAAAGGTCCGGGTTCCATTGATGGGTACGAATTTAGCGGCTAACCAAACTACTTGATAATCAGGGGCCTTTTTCCGGTGTTGGTCGGGGAATCTCTTTTGTTTTTCTTTGGCATGAATAAGGTGTTCCTTTGCCCTTTTGAAAGCCTGAGTAATGGTTGTGTGTAGAGTCTTTACCGCTGGCATTTCCTAGCTGGCTGGAAGGTCTAGTTCAGAGGTACGTGGATGTCTGCCAAAAAGGCTATAGAAGGGCATTTGTCCCGTGCTTGAATGCAAAGAATTGTTATTTGTATATTCGGCTATCCATAGTAGGTCTTTCCAATTCCTTTATTCGTGGTGCAGCATGCACCGTAAATATTGCTTGAGTGTCTGATTGGTTCTCTCGGTTTGGCCGTCCGTTTGGGGATGGTGACTGGTAGATAGCCGAACATCGATCTGCGCCATTGCACAACATTTTTTCCAGAAGTTTGAAACAAACTGGCTGCCTCGATCAGAGACCAGAACCGAAGGGAAGCCATGTAGCTTAACCCACACCCTCCAGGAACACTTTTGCTAAAGTGGCTGCGTCGGGGAGGCCTTTGAGAGGAATAAAATGGGCCATCTTCAAGAATAAGTCCACAACTACAAGGATGGTGTTGAACCCTAGGCTTGGAGGTAGATCAGTGATGAAGTCAAGGGAAAGAGTGTGCCATGGAACTGGAGGAATGTCCAATGGTTGTAGGAGACCAGATGGTTTTTGTTTCTGTGATTTATTTTGTGTGCAGACACCGCAGGACTGAATATACTGAATTATGTCCTTACGCCAGGTAGGCCACCAAAAGTTCTCTTTCACCTTAGCTAGGGTTTTGGCGATCCCAGGATGCCCTTCAATCAATGAATCGTGATAGTTTGAAATAATATGCTGTTGTAATTCCTTCTTGGGTACATATAGGCGATCCCTAAAAAAGGGTAGATGGTCCTTGATGGTATATTGTTCTCCTTGAGTCTGCCATGCGAGGTAGGCATCAGGATTCATTGTCCGTTGGATTTCTTTTCGTAGTTCTGCTTGGGTTAAGGCTGTCGTGATACCCAAGAGTTTGCCTTCAGGTATAATAGGTACTGGGTCTGGAGTTGTATATACTATTTCATCTATGCCCATGCAAGATAAGGCATCCGCCTTTCCATTTCTGACTCCTGGTCGAAATGTGATTACATAATCATTTTGGGCAAAGAAAAGGGCCCACCGTAATTGGCGCGAGGACTGGGCCTTGGCTGTTTTGAGATATTGCAGGTTTCGGTGGTCTGTGATGACTGTAATGGTGTGTCTGGCCCCCAGAAGGTAGTGCCTCCAAGCTTTAAAGGCGGATTTGATAGCCAGGAGTTCCTTGTCCGTGAAGGCATAATTAATCTCTGGAGGTGAGAACTTTTTCGACCAGAAGGCCACAGGATGTAGCTGGCTGGTTTCTGGGTCTCTCTGTGAAAGGACAGCCCCAATTGTGAGACTGGACGCATCAGTTTCAATGACATAAGGGAGGTCTGGACGAGGATGTTGCAGGATTTGAGCGGAGGGAAAGCTTTGTTTAAGTTCCTGAAAGGCTTCTTCAGTCCAATCAAACTTTTTATTGTTTTTTCGTAATAGTACTGTGATTGGGTGCACAACCTGAATGAAGTCTGGGATGAACCGGCGGTAGAAGTTCGCAAAGCCCAGCATGCTTTGTACCCCTTTCAGAGACGTCGGTGAAGGCCATTTCAGAATGGCATTGTCATGATGCCTGCTCCCGGGAAGCCGGTTCAAGCCCTGCGTCCCCGAAAGCGGACATCCAGTCCCCAAGGAAGGACCCAGCCACCCCATATAGGGGCCCTTTGGACAGTGTCCTGGCGCCTTTGGCGCCAGGCTCATAAAAAACATCAGTCCTGGCACCATAGGCGCCAGGCTCATTATGGGAGTGCTTGGGTGCACTTACCTGATGCAGACCATGCTGCAGGATCCCGGCCTCCTTGAGGCCTGAAAGGAACTGCTTTACCTGTGGGACTAATTTACCATCCGGGCGTGGTCGGGGAAGGATACATACCTGATTGGAGGAAGGATACATACCTGGAACTTCTTCCAAGGCTATTTAAACCACACCCGAACAGCCACACGTGCTTCGCGTTGTTCTGCATCTAGCAGCTGGACGCTCACCGTGTCTGCTCCTGCATCCTGACTTCTGCCACGCCTGCCAGCATCCTGAATCACCTGCAAAGGAAGAGAAGAAGAGAACAGAAGAAGGAAAAGTCCTTACCTGCTAAAACCGCATCCCGGAGACATCTCGCCGACAATCCTGAAAAGGAAGACTTTTATTTAAAAGCTCATCGCGTCGATCGCTGCAGCGCCGCATTCCACTAACCTTTACAGGGCGCCTCCATGTTCAGCAGTGATCATCCGGATTCGCAGTCACGCCCCAGCGCCTAGGGAGGAAAAGACCAGAACAAAAGGTGAGAGAGAGAAGGGAATATGGAAAGCTAAATCTCCATGTTAAGACTTACCTGCTGATTCATTCCCTCTCCATTTCGGGTCCGCGCCGCATCCTGGCATTTCCGGACCCCGGCCCCTAAGGGGAAAAAGAGACATCAACGTTAATGAGCGAATGAAAAGACATTACCAAAAAATGCTCATTAAAGACTTACCTGATTTCTACAAGGATTTCACCTCTCATCTCGGGTCGGTGCCTGTTCCCCGGCATTCCGTACCCCGGCCCCTATGGGGAAAAAGACACTAGCATTAGTACATTAATGCATGTACACAAGGGGAACCTCTTATCAAAAACTTACCTGGAAGTCAAGCAAGTTTGGTTCTCACCAATCCGAAAATCCAGTGAAGTAACTGGATACCAACGCGCCCCTTCATCAGAAGCAGGATGGAGAGCTCGTCCTTCCAGACCCTAAGGTGAGACGCTACGAGGAATCACAGAAGGGTTTCGAGGAGGGTGGGAGGGGAAAGTGGGAGGCCGATTGCATTACCCCACAGACAGTTAATCCCCTATTTTCGCCTACAGAAGGATACTTATGCGAGCCAGACAAGCCAGATTTGGGGGCCCGGTCCAGTCCGTCTTCCGAACCCTGCGCATCACCTTAGAAGAGGTCACAGCAGCGCGAACCAGGCCAGCGCCTCCGTGGGAGTCAGGTGAGCGTTACAGGCATCTACCTTGTGCACGTACATTCTGATGCCTCCTGGAGTAAGGATAAAACCAAGAAATTCTACTTCGGTGACGTGAAAAAAACATTTTTCAAGCTTTGCAAACAGGCGATGTTGACGGAGCTTGGTTAGGACTGAACAAACGTACTTGACATGATCTTGTTCCGAGGCTGAGTATACTAAGATGTCGTCTATGTACACTAAGGCGCACACATCAGTTAACTCCCTTAAGACGTCATTCATGAAATATTGGAATGCCGCAGGAGCGTTGCATAACCCGAAGGGCATGACTTGATATTCAAACAAGCCATACTTAGTACGGAAGGCGGTTTTCCATTCATCTCATTTTCTGACTCGGACCAGGTGGTACGCTCCTCGAAGGTCCAATTTGGTATAAATCTGGGCATCTTTGACTTGGTCTAGCATCTCAGGGATAAGTGGCAAGGGGTAGCGGTTCTTCACAGTGATCAGGTTCAATGCGCGTTAGTCAATACAGGTTCTCAAGTCTCCTTCCTTTTTCGGTACGAAGAACAAAGGACCGGCTGCAGGGGACTTTGAAGGACGGATAAATCTGTTTGCAAGGTACTGGTCTAAATAGGATTTCAAATGAAGGTTTTCTGGTTCTGTGAGAGGGTAGATCCTGCCGCAAGGGATTTGTGCACCAGGAACAAGGTCGATCTGACAGTCCTAGGGCCTGTGCGGTGGCAATGTATTGGCTTGGTCCTTTCGGAAAACATCCTGGAAATCATGGTATTGGCTTGGCAAGGTATAAGTTGCTTCCAGGGTTGATACCGTCGCTCCAGGAGTCATGAGGATACAGACTTCGGGTTTCTCCTCTTGGTAGTAGCAGGCAGGGGAGCAGTCACCGGGGAAGGTTAATTTTCATGCCCGCCAGTCTATCAAATGGTTTTGAGCAACGAACCATGGCATCCCTAGTATTAGCCTGAACTGAGGTGCCTTGATGAGATAGAATGAAATAGGCTCCCGATGTCCGTCTGGCACAGCAAGGTTACCCTGGCTGTGCACTAGGTTACTGGTCCGGAAGCGATTTCTGTCCCATCCACGGTGGTTACCTTGTCCATAGTTGGCTTAGAACACAAAGGAAGCCCCATCTCTGCTGCCAGTTCTTGATCAATATAATTTCCAACTTCTCCGCTATCGATGTATGCTTCAACGGCATGCATTCTTGACGAGTGTTGGTGGTTAATTAAGATCACTGGTATTGCAAAGTGCGAGGTCAGCAACTCTTTCTTCTCACTCGACAAACTGACCACTACGTTTGTCGAGCTTGGTAGTTTTCCGATTCCTTAGCTTCATCCTTCTCTGTGGCCCCGACTGTTCTTCTTGGGGGTTTTACTGGACAGTCCTTCAGGAAATGTCCTGGTTTCCCCCAATTCAAACAAAGCTGTTGTTGTCTTCTTTTGTCCCGCTCTTGTTTTGTTAATGGAGGCCGTATCCCTCCAATCTGCATGGGTTCTACAGCATTTTCAGGTACACGGGGTGTGTTTTCCCTTGGTCGAACATACACAGTCCGAGGGTCCGTCTTAGACCGGTCTGCCTTTCGGTCCTGCAACCAGTGGTCTAGCTGCACGACCAGATTTATGAATTCTGCACAGTCTCTGGGTGGATCAACCACCTGGGCTAAGACGTCCTTTAATTGACCTCGTAAGCCTCGATGGAATAACGTGGTTCTTTTGTTTTCTGGCCACCTAGCTTCGGAAACCAGTCTGTTGAAGGTAGAAATGTACGTTAACAAATCCTGATTCCCCTGTCGGAGGGACAAGAGTTCATTGTCTACTGCTTGTTCCTGGGTATGGCGAGCAAAAAGTTTTTCCATTTCTCTCTGGAACCCCCCAAAGTCATGTAATAGAGGATCGTCATGGGTTACCAACGGCACCAACCAATCTGCTGCACTACCACTTAGGTATGATAAAACAAAAGCTACCCAAGCTTGGTCGTTTGGAAATGCTAAAGGCCGACAAACAAAATGAAGGCGGCACTGATTGATGAATGCCGCATACTTCCGTGGGTCACCTGAGAACCTTTCTGGTGGTGCCAGGGGCACTGTTCCAGGTAACATGATCTGTACCGGAGTGGGTGGTTTGGCAGGGTTTTGCATTAGTGGATTGCTTCCAGGTAGAGGCGTCTGTCCTGCCTGTGATCGCAAGTATTGCCTGCTAATCTCTTCAGTGCGTTCTTTGGTCAATATTAGGTCTCTCCGGAGGGCATTAGTCTCTTGTCGGGCAGAATGAACCTCAGCACGAAGCTCTCCTAGTAATTGGGCCAATTGGTCCATTTCTGATGTCTCTGTGGCGCAGAGGTGGATTTGTTATGGTAGGCTTCGCGTTCTGTTACGCTCACCTGGTATCCACAGGGATGCCACCCAGCCGGGTTACTCGCTGGTATGCTTCTCAGCTTTGCCCTGATGTGGTCTGAGGGGGAGGTTCTGCCGTGTGGTAGAATTAGGCGTGCTCTCCATCCTGCCTTCTTTGCAGGGACGCGTTGTCTTTCATGGGCGAGTGCAGTCCAGTTACTTCACTGACGCCGGCACGTTTGATATTGTTCTGGTAGGTCTTATTGCTGTTCTTTAGTTTTGTTGCTATCCTGCATACCTTTCTTTGTTTAAAATGTCTCTTTTTTTCTCCCTTAGGTATGCAGAGCTTCATCGCGGCGAACTGGCTTGGTTGAGCCCTGCTGGTAAATGATGGCGCATTAAGAGCGCTATGATACTGAAAGTAAGCGCTATGCACAGCGCTGCAAAGTCTTGCCTTTGCTAACCTGTGTTTTCCTTCCTTGTAGGTCGCGGTGTTCTTCAGCCCGAGTGGAATGTCCGGAGTGGTGCCAGACGAGAGGCGACCAGCCAGGTAAGCCTTTTGAGCAGTTCTTAATTTGTAAATGTCTCTACTGCTTTCTTTAATGTTGCCTCTATCTTCCTCTTTCAGGTCGTTCTGTCCGGGAGGCGTGCAGATTCGAGTAAGCTGTTCTCAGTAGCTGCAAGTGTTTAAAGATGAAGACTGCAGGTAAGATGCTGCTGCTAATGATGTTCCTTTTGTCTCCTTGCAGGTTCTGCTTCTCCGAGGTTCGAGGGAATAGCTGGACACGGTCAGCGTCAAGTTGCAAGCTGCAAAGTAATGCAAAGCATGTTGTCTTGCTCGGGTGTGGTTTAAATAGCCTCAACAAAATAGTCCAGGTAAAGTAGTCCCTAGGCTACCACACACAAAACACTAGACTGCATAGCTTGGTTCTTGGGAACCAAGCTATGTGGATGCCTCCATGTTGGCTGACAATACAATAAAGTAGTCCCCAAGCACATTGTTTATCATGGTGTATGTGCCTGGCACCATAGGCGCCAGGACTGGCCCCGTGAGGGCTTTTGAAGAGGATGCCAGGCTCTAGAGGCCCGAGTCCTGACTCCACTTGGCCAATGGGTTTGCCAGAGGGGGTTTTGGGCGAGGGTCGTGACTGCCCTCCATCCCATTCAGAACCTGGTTAACCATCCTTTGGAATGTTGCAGGTGCATTTTTTAGTCCAAAAGGCATTACCTTAAACTGGTAGAGGCCTGCTGGAGTTGAGAATGCAGTTTTCTCCTTGGCATGGTCTGTCAGTGCTATTTGCCAATAGCCTGAAGGGAGGACAAATGTACTGAGGTACTTGGCTGAACCAAGCTTGTCCACCAGTTCATCTGTCCTTGGTAAAGGATGGGCATCAGTCTTTGTGACTGCATTAAGAGCTCTATAGTCCACACATAATCTCAACTCCTTGGATCCTGCCTTTGACACTAGTACAACTGGACTAGACCATGGACTTATTTATTTATTCATTTATTCGTATTTTTAAAGCGCACGCTCAGCCCATGGGCATCGTGGAGCTGTTACATATAAGCATTTGGCTGGTTACAGAAGGAAGGTTGTTAAGTTTACAGGTATTTTGATTTGCGGTATCATGTTTTAGATAAAATATGTTTACAAGGCATTTAGATTAACAGTATCATGTTTTAGTTACATACATAAGACATCAGGCAATATGTGTTGTTCATGTCGGATGGGGGGGTGGGAGGTGGTTATGTGAAGAGCATGGTTTTGAGGGATTTCCGAAAGGATAGCAGCGAGGGTTCCGCTCTGAGAGAGTTAGGGAGGTTGTTCCAGAGCTTAGGTGCTATGTGTGGGAAGCCAATGCCTCCAGCTTTCGCTCTTCTTATGGTGGGAACCCGGAGTTGGTTGTCATGGGGGGTTCTTATAGGATGAAGTTAGGATTTCCTGATGATGGTTTCTGCTAGGTAGGAGGGAGCGGTGTGGTTGATGCATTTGTGTGTAAGGGAGAGTACTTTGAAGTTAATTCTTTCTTTAACTGGGAGCCAGTGAGCATTTCTTCTGGCCTGCAAAACACGATCGAATTTGGGGATGTGCAGGGCAGCACAGAGCGCATTGTTTTCCACTGTTTGGAGCTTGTTTAGATTTTTAGTTGTAGATGGCTCTATTACCCCGAGATCAAGCATCTTGTTGACCTCTTCCTTTGTGTGGGATCTTACATGTTCTGACATACTGTAACCTCGGCTTTTAACAGGTAAACAGTCACCAGTGAGAATGTCATGCTTGCCCCAAGGGGTCAAGTCTGGTTATAGTGAAAACAGGGATGCAAACAGATTTAACAGAAACTTGCACTCCTCCTGTTGTTCCAGTGTCAGATTAAAAGAGGGATTGACTCCTTTTATATTCTCATCCAAAGGCTGGCCTCTGAGTAGGTCAGGTAGAGGTTCACTCTCCTCCTCCTCTGGAGCTGAAGCTAGAAGCAAAGCTCACACTTCTGGTCTTGAGACATAAGCTTTTAGACGGTTGGTGTGAAAGACTCTAGGAGCCTCCGTAGGACTGCCTAAGTCCACCACATAGTTGACCTCTCCAGGTTTGCCCACAACCTTGAAGGGTCCTATCCACTTGTCCTGTAAGGCCATCTGCCTTGTAGGTACCATAACTAGAACTTGCTGGTGTTGAGAAAAATGAACCATGTTGGCCTTCTGGTCATGCCAATGTTTCACCAGAGCCTGACCTGCTTTCAAGTTCTCTGATGCTTCTGCCATCATGTGTGACATTCTCCTCCGGAGACCTATCACATAGTCAGTGACTCTCACTCGCTTGGGGGAGGGAGCACTCTCCAACCCCTCCTTTAATCAGGGCCAAGGATCCTCTAACTGGATGGCCGTAGAGAAGTTCAAAGGGACTAAATCCAACTCTTTCCTGAGGGACTTCTCTATAAGCAAATAGAAGGCAGGCAGTAGAAGGTCCCACTTTCTTCTAAGGGGTTCTTCTAAAGCACCTATCATGCTCTTCATTGTATGATTAAACCTCTCCACCAATCCATTTGTCCATGGACGGTAGGCAGTTGAGAACTTGTAAGTCACTGGACAGTTCTTCCACATGGCCTGCATGTAGTGGGACATAAAATTGGATCCCCTGTCAGAGAGGACTTCCTTAGGAAAACCTACCCTGATAAAAATACCAAGTAGGACCTTAGCCACAGTCTGAGCTGTAACAGTCCTCATAGGTATTGTTTCAGGATACATAGTAGCGTGGTCTACTACAACCAGGATAAACCTGTTGCCTGAAGAAGTTGGAGGGGTGTCCAGACATTTGGTCGACTGAAAACTGGTTGAAAGACATTTGGTCGACGCAATTTGGTCGAAAACCAAATGGTCGAATTTTTTATTTTTTTATATATATATTTTTCGGGTTTTCGTTTTCAAAAAAAGCGTTTTTTAGAAAAAAAGGGGGTTGGGGGGACCCCCCCCCCAAAAAAGGGGTGAAAATAAAAAAATTAAAAAATTCGACCATTTGGTTTTCGACCAAATTGGTTCGACCATTTGTCCAGTCGACCAATTTTTTTCGACCAAATGTCTGGTAACCGTCGGAGGGCCTAAGGGACAAACAATGTCAATTCCTACCCTCTCAAAAGGGACTCCCACTACTGGGAGAGGAACCAATGGTGCCACATTCTTGGCTCTGCTCCTGCCAGATGTCTGACAAGTGTGACAACTTCTACAGAATTTATCTACATCAGACCCCAGTTTAGGCCAGTAGAAATATAGAGAAAGCCTTTCCTTAGTCGTCTTGAAACTCAAGTGACCAGCCAAAGGAATCTCATGGGCTAACTATAGGAACTGTTGTCTGCTTTCCAGAAGCACAACAAGTCTTCTTTAGTCCCCTGGAATAGAATCAGTAGGTTCACTGTAGAAGAGGCCATCCTACCAGTATAACCTATGCTTCCCTGGCTCTTGCCCTTCCAGCTGGGAAGCTGCCTGTTGGCGAAGCCCTTCAAGAGTAGGACACTCTCCTTGACCTCTTCTGATGTCTGCCCTGCATCGTCCACCTTCTGCCAGTAAATACTGCAGCTCAGGATAGTCTGCAGGATCCAGATCTCCAACAGGAGCAAGGTCCTCTTCCAGCTCTGATTCTTCAGCAGCTGATTCAACCACACTAGGTTGTTCCTCACACTCAGGCTCTGCTGGTGGAGGAGTGAGTCACAGGTGTGACTTTGGACAGTCCTCGCAGGGATGTCCTTGTTGGTAGCACAGGAGTTCTGGCTGACTTCTTCTTAGAGGTTTTAAGTTTCCCCTTCTCTTTCTTTTTGGAAATTGCAGCCAGTAAGTCCTGTGGACTGGGGGTTATAGTTTCCTCTATAAGTTCCCCTGCAAATCCCCTTAAGGTACTCTCTCTGGCCATCCTAGTCTGCGCCTGTTTCCTTTTGCTGGGAGGCTTGTGGGTGCTTGGTACAACTCCAAGAGTTTTTAAGTCATTCCCCAACAGGACTCTCCCAGGTACCTCACTCTGCACACTAACAGGTATCTTGACAGTCATGTCATTGCACTGGATGAGATCTGGTAACTGTGGAAGCATTTGGACAGGGCCTCCAGCAAGCTTAGTGAGGTATTTGGGTGCCTTAGCAACATCCTCTACCTTGAAAAAAGATTCATCCACTACAGTAATGCTGGCCCCAGTGTCTCTGATGGCAGGGGTCTCCTGACCATTCACAAGAACACTGTCTTTGTAATACTCTTAAGTATTGTCTGGAATGGAATTATAGGCATCTACGTTCTGCTGTTCCCACAGACCCAGGGACACTATAGACACACCGGCTGAGACTTTCTTGGGTTCCTCAGCCAGTAGGTGAAAGTTTTGCCTTGCCATTTGAACTTCTTCCTTGGGGAGAGGGCTAAGGAGACAGTGTGGACCCCTGAAGGTTTTCCTTTACATCTGGGATCCCCTTTCACATGGTCAGTTGCCCCACAAGAATAACATTTTCCAAATGTCTTTAAGAATGGGGGTTTGGCTTGACCCACCTCTGGTTTAGCACCAGGGATTACACTAGCCTGATTCGGTTTCCCTTGTGGCTTACCCTTGTTATGTTTGGGGCCTTCTTTTGGATTGGAGGTATTAGAATTCTCTTTGTTATCTTTCTTGTGCTGCTTTCCCTCATTATTCTTCTGATTTGCCCCTGAATACTTGTTATTAGCCCTGTTGGCAACCCACAAGTCAGCAACCCTTGCTAACTTCTTTGGATCAATTTCCTTAGAGTCAGCCAAGTGCTGTCTCAGCTCAGGAGAGCAGGAATCATAGATAGACTCCAACATAAACAGATTTCTCATACCTTCATAAGTGTTAACTCTGTAACCCTTAACCCAACCATCTAGGTTTTACAAACATTCACACACCTAGGTTGCCCAAGGTGTACCATCATACTTTTTGAGGGTTCTAAATCTCTTAAGATACTGGGAAAGAGTTTCCCCAAACCTAGCTATCAAAGCTAGTTTCACACTTTCATACTCCATTCTGTCCGCTTCTCCCATCTCCATTACAATATCAGATGCAACTGGGGGTAGCCTAGAAAAGAGCCAAGGAATCAGCTGATTCCCTTTAATGTTATGAATCCCATGGTTATACTCAAAAGTTGCCAGCCAATCCAAAATATCAAGCTTAACCTCATACATACTTACTGCATCTTTGGGCATGCAAGGCTTCTTAGGACCGGAAGACCTAGAAGACTCTGGGAGAGAACCATTCTCAAGAGACAACTTTTTCATTTCAAGTGCATGATTCAACTCCATTTCTCTGAGCTTAAGTTCTTGCTGTTTACTTTCAGTTTGGGCTTGTATTCTTTTTCATTCTAACTCAAGTCTCATCTTCTCAAGAGAGACAGACTCTGGATTCAACATTGGACCTGTTAGGGCCCATGTGGCAAAAGATTGAGGCCTAAGAGCAGGTAGAGCTAAAGTGAGGCCTACATCTTGAGACTCATCAATAACATTAGATTTGGGCTCTGAAACATCATCCTCAACATCATTTTCCACATTTTCATCAGAAGTAGGTACAGCAGACTTATTTCTTTGACTTTGATATTCCAACAACTTTTCTATCCATTCATTTTTCTTGCCTTTAGCAGTGAGGGTCCTAGCTTTAAACATTTCTCTCAGCTGAACAACTGTTAAAATGACTTAGGGTCTCCTGTCTGTATCTATCCATATCAGACATGATAAAACAATGGCTTTTCTAGTGGTGCTTAGCCTTGGGAGGGTTATTTGAACAAAGGTAAGAGAAGCACTCCCAATGTAACAACTATACTTGATCCTCACCACTGTACACTAGTGTTAGGCAGAATTACATGCAGTACCCTTTGGGAACACTACACACAATTAAGACAACAGGTGTAAGCACAATCTCAACTTTGAAAAAAGCCTGTACTACACAGTTATGTGGTAGCAGTGGCTGAGCTGCCAGACTAATCTCAAGAGTATTGTGAGCAGTGCAAGATGTTACACAAAGGACTTGCAATCACAGTAGTCCAAACAGAACTATTCAAGGTTTCTTGGAAAAAGAATATACATTTATTTACACAGTCATTTGGAAAACATTCTACTAGTAAGAAAGCAGCTCAATATCACACACTAATATACTCCAATACACAACCAATACGTTTCTGAACAAGTTAAACTCCCATGAAGTGGGAGCAAAATGGCACTTCAGTTACTTTCAAAAGGGGTAGAAAGACAAGGTTAAAAGGAATTAAAGCAAAATTACTTTCATAGGCAGGGTAAATAGTTTCAGTTCACTACAACCAGCAATTCAATTCAATAGGCCTGGGCCAGTCAATGTTTTTTTTTGTTGTCAATGTTCAAGGAAGTAGTTTGCCAGAAAAAGAGTTATGTGTCGGTTTAGGAGCGAACAAGGCCCCAAAGTTGGGAAAGTTTCACAAACCTTTACCGCGGCTGAAACAATTTCCACACCGCGTTTGCACAGTACCTTAGTGATGAAGAAAAGCTGTAGCTGAGCCAGTTGTTCCTGGCAGTTCCTGCAGATCTCGCTGTTCCTGAGCTTCAGTCGTGGGGACAAGAAGGAGGATGTCGGGAGGTTCCTGCACTGCCCAGGGAGGAGGCCACAAGCTTGGCTAAGCGTTGGTTTAAGATGTGAGTGCCTTAAAGCCCACAAACTGGTATCCTTCTCACTGGCTATCCGGTTTTCAACAGCACTCTGAAGAAAATTTGACCAGTATGGAGACTGTGTCAAGGCGGCTTACGAGTTGGTTCTTAACACCAGCTCAAGGGAAGAAGTCGTCCTTGTAGGAGCTTCTCTGTCGATGGAGTTTCAGGCAATTCAGACCTGCAGCAGGGCTTCACCGGGAAAACCAACGGTCCAGGAGTTGCAGCAGTCGTCTTCCTTCAGCTTGTCTCCGGTTCTTTCATTGCAGTGGTCGCCTCTGCCTTCCAGTCCTGGAAACTCGCCTTTTAAACAGTTTTCTCCCATTCATCCCAGCCTAGCTGTCACTCACCCAGCAGGGTGGCTGTCCTTGCCCGACAGTCAGCCAGCCAATCATGCCAGAGTGCATTCAGGTCTCCTAGGAGTCTCCTAGGAGACTAAACACAGGGAGTTTCTGGCACCTTCCTCACATCCTGTCCACCACAGACACTCAGGTGCCACAGAAGGGCTTCAGCACTGAATCCCGCCAAAGGGCATCGAAGAAAGGGACCAAACCTGGTTTGGCGTGCAGAGTTAAACACAAGAAGGACCTTTCCTAAAAGAAACAATGAAAAACGATGACCAGAGTTTGTTTTTACAGAGGGGTCATGGGCGCCATATTGAAAAACATGGCTAACCTGATTTTTAGCTACCGGTATTCGCGGTCGGGAAAAATCATGGTAGTTTGTTCTAAAACCACTGCCACCAGCCATTTCAAGAGGAAATGGTAACATTTGACTGTTACATGAGTGTTTAGACTCAGGGGATGCTAAGCAACCCCTCCAGCACTCTGAAGGAAGATAGTGTGTGCTGGGTATATGAATTTAAAAGGACTTGTAAAGTCAATTTAACTTCACATGCTCTGGGAGACAGTAGTTAGTCCCAGGGAAGGTATTTAAACCTTGCAGAGTCGGAAAGACACCCCTGTGCCACTGCACTGAACGTGCTGTGTGACACACAAGAAAAAGATAATGCCTATGGAGTTTGTCTAAAACACCATATCCAAAGAACACAAAAGTAAAACACACATCAAAATACATGAAAGAGTGGGAAAAAAGGCTCACACTCTTTCCAAGTGAAAATTAAAATCCTGGAAATCCAGCAAAGTTGCTGGGGGTCTCAAAAGGTAAGGGAAATTAGCCCAGTCTTGAGAAATCTCCCTAACACACTGTTATCTCATCATGGGTGTGATGTACCATTCACCCCTGAAATGACACAGGGACCACCCATTGGATATGAACTGAAGTGGATTTTCAGACCAACAGTCTGTCTTGCAGATGAAACTTTTTTAGTCTTCATCATCACCCTCAATTCCTTTCTTTCCTTGCAATCCTCCTCTGTTAAGGGGTTATTTTCTGCATCTGACACATGATTGTACAACATACCTATGACTGGGTCTTCTTTTTGTGCTTTAATCAAATCCTGATTAAGCGTATCAAAGCTCCAATGAACTAGTGGTTGATTCCATGTCACAGGAGATCTGAAATGTGTCACCACGTCTACTTGGATCTCACCGAGCAAATATTGAATGGAAAACAGTTCTCCCATTAACGTTCAATTTTGGCCAACCGATCAGCCTTATCATTCCCTTTCTTATCTTTTCCTGCTGTTTTGGAATGTCCTTTTAATTTCCGCCAATGAATTTTCACCTCATTCTCTGAAAAAAGATTGTCGATGGTCTGGATCAGTTTTCTATGATTGAGTGTTTTTTTTTGTTACAAGTGACCATCTCTCTCAGCTTCAATCCCAGTAAATATACCACAAAACTATTCCGGGCATAGTCAGAATCGGTAACCAACACATTTCTTTTAATTTGTTCTCTTCTGGTGTGGATATTGCTTTGTAAATTGCAGCCAACTCCGCCACATCACTACTCCTGGGACCTATCCTCATGCTCACTGACGAGATACCTTCACAACTGACCAACACATTCCCGATTCCTGCCACCAATTCCCTTTCACGTTCCTTATTCACGTGATACACACATCCACATATACGGTTGGGAGATTTGTACATTTTTCTTCATCAAATGCCTTGTATGATGATTGTTCACATTCAATCAAATCTGTTTCTAATTTTGTACTATCTGTAGTACCTTCTAATGCACAATCATGCTATTCTGCCAGCCCCTGAGTCAATGGACCTCTTTTATTCTGCCCATATCTCACTTCTACAGGGAATCTCAATAATACCAATGTTCATGATGTAATTCTTGATTGGGCTATATTTCCTGATCTGATTACCCTTACTCTGTAAACATTGCCGGGGTTGATGAGTAGTCTCAACAATCAGCATCTCTCCTTGAATAATGGGGCGGAAATGTTATAATGCCCAAACAGTCATCAATAGGGCTTTTTCACATTCATTAAATTTGGTTTCCACTTGTAATAAGGCTTTCCTGGCATATGCATTGGTCTGTGAACCCTATTTCTACATAGAAATCTGGATTCTTCTCTGAGTATACCAAATATAGGACCCTTACTAAACAATCTGTCAACTTGGCTGTTGCCTCACCTTGTTCCTGTCCTCATTTCCAGGGCACACCCTGTTTCAGTAGTATAGTCAATGGTTTCATGATTTATGCATAGTCTTCAATGAATTGTATATTGTAACTTGTCATCCCTAACAAGTTGTTTGGACACTTCAAATCTGTGGGATCCTTCAACCTTTGAATAGCTTGTACCCTTTTCTTCTGTGGGTTCAACCCATGGTCCGTGATTTCATGCCTCAAGAAATATACCCTTTGTCTACACCACTGCGCCTTCTGCAGAGATACCTTTGCTCCAGCCCTTTGCAATTGTCTGAGTACGTGTATGATTTCAAAGAAATTGCTTTTTATGTCCTCATTCTTATTCAGGACATCTTCCACATAAACCACAGTTCCTCTCTCAGCTGCATCCGGAAGTGCTTTATTGAGAAAAATTCCAAACTCACTCCCACTTTTGATGAAGCCAAAGGGGGTTCTTTCCCATGCATACTGTTTTCCCTGGAACGTAAACGCAAATAGATTGTGTATGTGCTTTGCTAAAGGCACACACCAATACCCAGCTGTCAGATCTAAAGTAGTAAAAACCTTTGACCCTTGAATTTATGTAAGGTCTTGATCAATGAATGGGAGGGGCCACCTTGACACTGGTACCCTTTTATTAAGGTCTCCCAAGTGGGCACATACTCGACACTGACCATTGGGCTTCAATACACCTAATATAGGCGTGTTTGATGTACTGTTCATTGGTCTAATGATTCCTCTGGACTCTAGGTTTTTGATTATTTCTGTCAAAGACTCTCGAGGGGCCAAGGGTAGCCTATATTGTCGCACAGAGACAGGTTCCCTACCATGACCTTCTGGCAGTGTAGCAACATGCAGGTTAATATGCCCACAATCAAAGGCATCTCTGCCAAATAAATCCATGAATTCATACATTATTTTCCCAAACTGGTATTTCTCCAACTCATTTGTGCATGCATCCACAGAATGGATGTGTTCCTCTACTATTTTAGAAAATTCTGGAAAATCCTCAGAGGAGGAATCTTTGTGCTTTCTTCTAATTCTGACAGCATCTCTTTGGACAGATGCCACTCTCAAGTATCTTGGCATTTCAGCCTCCAGCCCAATTTGCAGTGTTTCCTCTGTCTCATTTTCATCCACCTGGAATAGAATGCAATCATCCTGGTGATGACAAATCACATCCTTTAGTTCATATGGGTAACTGAATTATGACAATCCCGTTTTGTTTGGAGTCTATAGGCTCAGCCATTTCACCTTGTGTGGTCACTTAGCTTTCAGGAATATTCCCAATAAATGGGTTGTTCAAATCTGCAGTGTAAAATGACGTTTGCATTGCCATCCCTAATGGTGAACCTTCCTCCATGAAAATATTCTGACATCCTTTGTTATCCACTGGTATCCAGATGGGACCATCCCCAACTGCTACGAATGGTGTGTATTCACATTATAGCCCCTGCTGTTTAATGCATTCATTGAGGCATACAAATGCATCGGGCTCCATACTTTTCTGTCCCTTTCTGTATTTCAATGACACTGTAAAATATCTTGTGAATGCAGGAATGGTAGCATCTTTTTTTACTTGAAGTACAGCTGCGTATAGCATCATTTGTGCACAATGGTATGCTTGCCTTCTATTCCCCAATTTGGGTGCTACCCCACGCAGTCTGGAACAAACCTTCTGATTCAAAAATCTAAAACCATACTCATTCTGTGCATGAGGCCATTTCCTAGGTAGAATTTGGCATTAGTACCACATACACTCCATATATTGTGATGGATGCTTTTGAATCCTATTTGCATTTTCAACATGCAGCTCCCCATAAGTCTGTGTCCCAAATCAGGGCTGCCTAATCCAAATATTTGTAGATGTTTTATTGCAAACTTTGGTATTTCTTTTTTGTCAAGCATTTGCTTGAACACTTTCTGATTAATTAAACTCCTATGCTGTTCTAGGGCCAATACTGCCTCAATCATTTCCGGATGCCCATTCATGTGCACTGGTATACATGCTTGACCTTCATTCATGTGTATCTTTGCAATGGTTGCAGTATATTGTTCCTGATCTGACACCGAAGCATCACATTGTTTAAAATAATCTTCATCACTTTGATAGGACCGTAATGTGTCTTCATCCACTTGTGTTTTCCAGTTTTTCTAAGGATCTAGATGAATCTCCAAAGACTGCTTTTCTTTTCCCCCTGCATTTTATCCTGGCATATGAGAATGACAGTGACCAGTCCATTGTAATCGGCATTTACTTTCAGACTTCTATTGCCCTCTGTCATTAAATGAGCGAGGTTGCTTTGTAAGCACTGTATGTCCCAAGCAAACTGCCTATTGTCTTTATACAATGATTCAGTTTCTGCCAATGTGATGTTCCTATCCATTCAAATCTGCTCTTATTCCACTTTCAAATAGTTAAGTTCTTCCAAATTTTCCTTGGCTTGCTTTCTTTTAATTTCCAATTCAGTTTACACACTTCACAGCGCTGCGGGTCTGCCACTAATTGTGACAACTGACCCTTCAATTCATCACACCTACCCTGCAACTGTGAAAGCGGTGACGGTGACAGCATCTGATACATCTTCTATCTGATTCTTTTTTAATGTAATTCTTTCAATTCACCCTGACATTTCAGCATATTTTGTTCATCTTTGCTTTTGATTTCTAGTACAGGAGAAAACAATGTTTTGCACCTAACCAAATAAGGTTGACTTTTTGAGACTTATTATCACAATCAACAAATCTGGCACGGCAAATGTGTAATACTGTACCTGATTCAAATAATTTTCCAGGCCGTCTTTCCCTATTTCAGCAACTAGGTGCTCTCTAAACAAATTCAATTTATCTGAAGTCCATGTACCCAGAGCAAAGAATTTGGCTTCTGCATAATCTCAAAATCTGTAACATTAATCTCGGACATGCCTCCCACTGCTTGCATAAAGCATGGTGTGTCAACTTCAAAACCACGTAATGCACAGCACTATTGACAAACACGATTCCAACATGTGCGCAGCACAGCACACTATCGAGAAATACGATGCTGCCATGCCTGACTGATGCACTTACCTAAAACATTTAAGGCCAAAGCACCAAATATGTAGTAGAAATCCTGCCACAGTTTTATACCACAGGATTTTAGCTAGGAGTCTACAGACTTTGTACTGTGTATTTGATTCTAGATGTGCATTTACCTCTACGTGCAAACCAAAAGGAACTAGACACAATAATAACCACTTCACGCTTTTAGAGTTAGGCGCTTTAATATAGGTATTCAGTTTCGTCAGCCAGAAAAACCTACTGTGCATCAATAAGCATTTTACAATGGGCACATATATGAGTCTTTGCTCAAACCTGTGAAACCTAACTGGCGTTCATTAGTGAAGAAGGCAATACAAAATGATGGCCGTTTCAACCCCTGGTTATACCTCTGCCCTTGCATAATTTTAGATTGGTAGTAAGAGTATGATATTATGACCCTCTCTGTGTAGGAGAACAGACCACCATCTAATACTTTGGATTCTGGAAACTCCATTCGTCCTTTGGTACCTGAAGGAGGGAAGGAGTTTTGCCTTCTGTGTCCACTTTGACACCTTGCCAATTAAAATACCGTGCAGAAGGGGGTCCTGATTGATTGTTGACCTATTTGTACTCACTCTCTTAAGTGGTCCCTAGACACTCTGCCTCTTGGAATGCCTCTCGGAAAGGTCATCCTGCCCTTTAATTGCCAGCACCCTTTCTGCAGGTAAGAATGTCTTTGCCAGGCTCTGTCAGGACACAGACTTCCAAAATTCCCTGTGCCATTCTCTCTGCCAGGCTCCAAAAGATAGCAGGTAATCAATACCACCACCAGCCTAAGGCCCCAGCCTTTTGCAGTCTCCCAGTTTCAAACTGGAATTGCAAAAACCTAAAGTTTTAAATTCGGGAGTAGCAAAATTAACAAGCCAAGATTAAATATAATCAGAGACAGCAGAGACAGACTGCCCAAAAGCCCACTGGTTTTCAGCTCTTGCCAGCAAAGAACCCAGCCAACATAGGCCAAATCGAAGTCCAAAAACAAATTCCTTTCCTTTATGTCAGGTTTCCTTCTCTTATTCAAGTTTCCTTTTTATTATTATCCTTTTCAGATTAGCTTTGTGTGGGTGGGAAGTTTTCCATTATAGTTGGTTAAGCCTTAACTTGTTGATTCAGAATCCTGGTTCTGACCCAAGGCAAGATGGAGCCTCACAGTGACAGCTCTGATTGGCTAGAAGACAATGCTGAACAACAATGAACATTCTAAACTGTCACTCTGTGCCTTTCATCATCAAAACCCCATCTGAGAGGACGTGTTCAGTGGCTGCTCCTGCTTTAGTATTAGGCCTGGTGGATTTTATCCTTCAGATCTCAGCAGTTGAGCGGCTACTTTCTTGGGGGTTCAGGAGAAGTCTTCAGCTGGCAGGAATTCGTTTTGAAGATAGGAAAAGCAGGAAATCTTTGTGAATTCGCTCAGGAGATAAGTGACTTTATTTCTACTGTAAATCTGTTCATCTTAATAACATTCTCCTTGAAAATTCGTTAAAAGTAGTGTTTCTACTAAAACTATTGAACTATCGGAGTGCGCTTGTGTTTCCAGTGCGGTGTTCCTTAGCGCGAGATTTTGACTGTCGCGTGCGTATTCAAGTGAGCGCGTGCTTTCTAGCGTGTGTATTCCGAGCGCGAGTAGAGGTTGGTCTCGTGCCATTTTAAACGCGCGTGTGTTTTATTGCGCGGGTGATCCTTTGCACGAAAAGCTATACGCTGCGTGAGAACTACAAAGCGCGTGTGAAATACAAAGCGCGTGTGAAATACAAAGCGCGTGTGAAATACAAAGCGCGTGTGATTTTTAGCGCGGGTGTACAAAGCGCGTGTGAAATACTAAGCGCGTGTGAAATACAAAGCGCGTGTGATTTTTAGCGCGGGTGTACAAAGCGCGAGAATCTGTTTGTCGCGTGCCATGTGAGTGCGCACATGTTTTTTCCATCGCGAGTGATTTTGCGCGTGAGAATCACTTCGTTGCGTTTGAACTCAATATCGCGGGTGTTCTTATTTCGCGTGTCTCGCAGGAGAACATTATTGCGCGTGTGGACTATTGCGCGTGTGAATTATTGCGCGTGTGGACTATTGCGCGTGTGATTTTTTGCGCGTGTGGATTATTTTGATCGCGCGTCTTCATCCGTTTGCGCGTGTTCTTCAACCAGGAAGATTTCTATGTGAAGTTCATCGATAATTTTAATGGAAATAACCTGCGTGTGCAGTTAGCACGTGTTTCCTCTTTCTTCAAGGATTCAAAGACTCAAGATAATTATAAATAGTTTGAAAAGTTTTGAAATGACAAGAAAGAACATTTTAAAGACAATCTAATTGAACTACCAGTGCATGTTGGAAAAAAGACAAACAAAGAACTAAGACTTCCAGTTTTGCCTAATGTAAGAAGTTGCTGGGAATTTCAAATATCGCAAGTAAGAGAGATTTTCAGCTTCTTATCCGCTTCTCTAAGAAATTTCAAGAGAAGAACCAGGTAGGATTCTCAATTATTAGTTAAGGATTAATGCCTTCCCATTCATAAGGTTAAGTAAGTGAATTAAGGAAGTGTATATGTTATTCTTTATCCTCTGCAGGTTCAGCACTGATTAGCCTTGACGCAGTCTGCCTGGTGTTGTTTTGTTGTCCCATTCCCCCTTTCCCTTTGGGGTGTAGTTTACAGAGCTGTATTGAAAACTAGTTCTGGGAAATACATCTCAGGGGGATTGTCGGGGGTTCAGCAGCTTCCGCGGATACAGGACCTCTCAGCCTGACAGAATGAAAGGCCAATAATTTAGTCCGCCCGAGCTGTCATGAACCCCGACGAATCCATGGAGATGTTAGGATCTTTGATTAGGGAGTTACGGGAGGAGTTGAAAATTTCTCGGGAAGAAAATGCCTTACTTAGTCAAAAGGTAGATGACTTAAGTGTTAAAGTTACACAAATTCAACAGAGGGGAGAAAGGAGAGAGGATGAGGTTTCAGGGGGCGCAGGTTCTCCACCTGAGTTAGAAAGAGAAGATCAGTTACCACACATACAACGGGCGCCTTCAGTGGCAGAAGGGGTAAGGAGTATAATTATGCCAGTTCCTTTGGCGCCCCCAGAACGTTATCATGGGGATTCCAAGAGATTTAGGGTGTTCTTAACACAATGTGAATTACATTTTATGAGTAGACCAGAATTATTTCCATCGGATGCTTCTAAGATAACATTTATGTTGTCATATCTTTCTGGGGAGGCATCTGCTTGGGCTGGGTTGTTGGTGAGTCAAAAAAGTGCGGTTTTAGAAAATTATACCAGTTTTTTAGAGATATTCCGAAAAATGTTTGATAGAAGACAGTTATCTCTGGAAGTAGATGGTGAACTTTTAGAATTAAAACAAGGTAATAGAGACTTGATTGCTTATATAACACAATTTAAGTCCCTTGTGTTAGAAAGCAAGTGGCCCGAGGTTAAACAGGCCTCGTTGTTTTATCGGGGCCTTAGAGATGAGTTAAAGGATGCTTTGTCTGGAGTAGTTGAACGCCCTCCTACTTGTGAAGGTCTGATTGATTTGGTTATTCAATTGGACTTCCGTTTGAGTGAAAGGAAGGCAGAGAGACGTCATGGTCAGAGTGATGTAAAGTCTATACTTAGAGTAGATGGACCTAAAATAGAGAGTAAACCCAAAGGGAATAATTCATCTCCAAGAATCAGAGGCCCGTTAACAGTGGAGGAAAAGACTAGGAGGAGAGATAATAATCTTTGTTTATACTGTGGAAGAGGTGGGCACTTTTTAGGAAACTGTCCTTACACTCCCAAGAAGACTTCTTCCTGTAAGGATATTTGGCGTGTTACAGTACAGAGTACAGCAATACTGCACAAGTAGCAACATTTTTTTTTGCAGCACCACCACCACAAGGGTGCGGTGCATTGCTATATGGGTTAGCAGATTAACAAGGAAAGACAGACTATTCAGTCAAAAACGATTTTAACATATAAGATGCAAATCTATTTTTACAGTTAAAAGCACACGTGTTCATTTAAAAATGCACACTATTTTTCACCTGAAATGCCTATATTGCTAGAGACACATTTGAAAATTAACAGCTAACCTATTAACCATTAACCTGACTAATAAAACCTTATTTTAATATAACCCACTAATAAAATGTGTTCTCCACTGCAGAATTAGGCATACTCTGAAAACCATTTAAATGTGTGTGCAGATTTTTCTCTTCTCTTCTCTGCCTGATTCTCCGTGTTTTTGTGCACAGTAACTGCAGGAAGGAGGAAGTCAGATTTGCAACAATTGCAAATGTATAAGCGAAGCTATTGTTGAAGAGTAGGAGGATGAGAGATGATGGATTTCATTGGGACACGTCATACAGAGGGCTGAGAGGAAAGTTTTAGTGGGCAGTATCAGGGAAAAAGACAGGCAGACATCTTTCTGCACTACTGGGGAGAAGACCTGGCTGTGGGGTCCTGACTGAATGCAGATTCCGGTGTCCTGCTGCAGTCGAGACTGAAGAGAGCTGAAAGAAAAACCTTTCCACTGGCTGAGGCATTCCTATCTGAAAAAGCTGAGAATTCCAGGCAATGACCCCGGCTTGAGAAGGCAAGCGTTCCTTTTTGCTGGAGTTAATCCAAGAGAGCCACATTCACAAAGAGAACAACTGAAGAACACTCAGATAAGGTAATTACCTAAGCGTGGGAGCCGGGTGTGTGCACGAAAATATGCAGTCAGTGTAGGATTCCTGTGCGTGTCTTAATCAAATACCAATGTTGCAATTTGAGTTCTGTTCTCCGCCACGCTCTTTGCAGTGTGACATAGAAAATGCTTTTACTGTACCATTTTATTTATTTCTGTAAAGAATGAGATCATGTCTAAATGCAACTTTTATAATACAGAAAATATTTGAAAACAGACGGGTGGTTTATTTTCTATTTACCTTTACAATGCCAATGATGTGGGGAGATTTTTAAACAGTGCAATGGTCATTTTAAGACAGATGTGTGCATGTCAGAATCAGTATGAATAATTGTGAGTAACTGTAGCATAACTTGTTGGAGGTACATGAGCCAACGGGAAGAGAGACTCTCTGAACATAGCTCCCTACCGTATATAAGGTAGTGGAAATTACCACAAGACTACCACATATAGCTCTCTGTCATAAATAAGTCAGTGAGTTCGCCCATGGTGGCACACCAACACTATCACTGGAAATGTGGTATTCCTAGAATGCAGGTCTGAGGTCTCTCTAGTGATCACACGAAAAATCTAAGCAAAGATAAGGGATTCTGGACATTGGGGCCACAAATAAAACAAGGGAAGTATGCTCACCAAAATACCACCAACCACGTATACCAAATATGCAGGTCTGGGTGCTGAAATAATGCATGTCCATTGTATTATTGTTGCACATGGCCAAATCTGAATACAAAGAGTGATTATTGCTAAGTTATTTTTCGGCGGTAATAAAATACCGTCAGGCCCCAAATCTCCACAAAATACCCTACATATTTATGGTGCGTTGCAGGCCGGGAAAGTGATCATAGAGTACCTACTGGGCGTGGCAAGCGTGTCTCACACTGCCATTTGCACATTAAAGGGAACCCATTTTATAATAGCAGTGTGCCACTAAAAACGAATTTCAGAATGTCACAAAGGGAAACCACATTCTCAGATCTAGTGCAATATTTAGAGGCAAAGTTATTTGCACATGGGAATTGGTCTTCGAACAGTACCTTAGAATGGAGTAACCGCATTCAGGGTGAGGTGCAGAAAGAAAAACTAGACAATATTTTTGCAGAAGGCAGCATAATTCAGGTCTGCCTTACAAGATTATTGAATGCAGCCGATAAAAGTGCAGAGAAAGACTGTTTAATACGGCTATGCGGCAAAATATGGTTTATTTTAAACAAGTCCCTGCGAATGCAAGAGAATGATACTCAGCTAATTAACAGGTTAAAGACTGAATTAGACGGGGCAAGTAAAAATCAGGAAATGTTGAGAGCAGAATTGGATGTATGCCAAAAAGACATGCAATTAAAATGCAGAGACTTTGATACTCAGTTATCCAAAAGCAAGAAACAATTTGAAGATAGTGAGCAAGAATTGACACACTTAAAAGCCTTAGTGGATCACATTAGGCAGGATAAAGATGAGGTTGTTTCAGAAATGCAGATTTTACAAAAAGAACATTGCGAAAAAGAAGGTGATCTCCAGAGTGCAGAACAAGAAATGATTAAAATGATCCAAGAAAGAGACAAGAGAAATAAAGAGTTCAATGAATGCCAAATGCAAATGTGCGATATGCAGGAGGCGATTAATAAAATGAGTGATGAAAATAATTATTTGCATGATGAAGCCAACAGACTCCTTAAAAAGTGTAAGGACTTAGAACAGCAAATGTGCATTCCCAGGTCCCAGGAGAGGCGGCAGGGTACCACATTCAATGGAGTGGAGGTGAATTCTAGCTCTGCCCAAAGAGCTAGTGCCCCAGTGACAGGGCCGGTGACTGAACTTGGTTGCAGCGCCCTTGGGGGATTTGATACTCCCATTGGGGGCAGCCACCAATCTCATACACCTGAAAACAGGATTGAATCACAAAATAGTGCAATTCCATGCATTGCAACAAGTAGCCCCATAAAAATAATGAAATCCATTAAAGCCCTGATCAAACCATTTAAAAAGGGAGGTGAATGCTGCATTGAGGATCACTTAGAAGCGGTACATGACATTTTTAAAGCGCTCCAGATACCTAAGGAACAGTACAGACAATATTTTCATTTAACTTTAGATGCCCCGACGGCCAGCATCATAAGGGGATTAAATGAACAGCAGAATATGACATGGCTGGAGTTTGAAAAAGAAATTAGGCGTCATTTTTCTCCTTTTCAGTCATTGCAGGAGGCAAAGAAAGTCGCGTACACTATTACTGCTGGACCTAATACATCCCCTCGCCAATTTTTACAAGACTTAAAAAGAGCATTCTCTCGCTTTGATGTATCTTTTGACTCAAATTCCAATGAGTTTAAAACCGCATACTTCTATGGGCTACAGAAAGACATCATATCCCAATTGGTCCGTGAATTTGACCGTGACAAGTCCCTTGAATGGATTGTACATCAAAGCACAAAGCTATATGAGGTACTCTATTGTCAGGGTAGAGAAAGTGATAAAATGAAAGATACTAGGCCTAAATCTAAAGAACCCTCAGCCACAGTAATGGAAATCAGGTCAGCCAAAATGTCCCTTGAGTCTGCTCAAAGCCAAGGTAAAAATAATGTGACACCTGAACAAAGGGGTAATCAACAAAGATCGCCATTTCCTGTACCAATGTTCCAATCACATGATCCTAGTAATAGAGAGAGCTACATCAGCCCTAGATATTTAGGAGATAGACCCCGGGTAAGATACCGGTCTGATATGGCAGGTATGAACAATAACCAGAGACAAAATCAAGATCAAAGAAACGATGGTCCCTACCAGTCATTGGGGACACAGAGTAGGTTTGATCCCAACACCATGATATATGGTAATCAGGATAGGCCCCGATATGTGGATCGATTTACTGATAATGGAAATCAACATAGGGGCCAGTACCCACAATCTGAGAGACAGGACATGAGGCAAAACGTGAACTACAGTCCACGCCAGTACAATGATTCCCCACCAGGGGACTATAATCAAAGGATGGGTGCAACCCGCTCCCCTCCACAAATAAATCAAGAGTTCAGAAACCATCCCAACCGGTATCAATCACCTGAGAGGTATCAGAATAGATCCAATCAGGGGGAAAACAACCAATATCGACCTAGGCCACAGAAAGAGGATCCTAGAGAGATGGAAAGGTTCCAGTGCCTTGAGGCCCAAGTGAAAATGTTAGCTGAGCAAATAGGAAAGCTCTATACAGCGCAAAAACAACCTTCCAAAGAGGGGGCTGATGGCCATAGCAATGACCGGGGGGCTTCCGAAAAGTGACTAAGTACTCATGATAACTGCAGTGCCAAAATGACAGATTGCTCTGATATAATTTTGCATAACGACTCTGAGATGTCTAATGGATTAAAAATGAAAGTACCAGTAAATGAAATTGTGACAGAAAGTGCAAATACTTCTAAAAAAGAGGTACGGTTTAACTTAGAGCTAAATAAAACAGTAAAGATTTGCACAAATGAAAAAGAAACATTAGGAATTCCAAAAGAACAAAGGAACAGATTTAAGAAAAATGACTCATGCATGGGGAATACCAGTGAACAGGGAGTAAGTGGGGATGCCATAGCTCCTTCCCTGGGCAAGCAAAACAATGACCAAACACAGACAGAAAAAGGAAATACTCACAAGGAGGGTACAAGTCAATCACCTGAAAAATTCTTTGAGCCACATATTTTTGAAGAGGCTGAAAGGGCTGGTATTACACTAAATGATCACAAATGCACAGAATTAAAAAATGACAAATTGCTGAATGATGTTGTTACACATGTTCAGTTGGGAGGTTGTAATGTGGTCTCTGATGTTACCCAGATGGATGGGCGAACAGTGGCCACACTCCAAAAAACCTCTGAACATGGAGAAATGAATAAAATATCTCGCACAGAAATGGGTAAAAAGGAGGGAAAAATGTCTTTTCATTTACCAATGTGCTTAGCCAAAAGTGAAAAAGACCTGAGAAAGGTGAGCCCTGAAATCAGTAAGAATTCACATTTCTTATGTGTATTAGAGGAAGTTGAGGACAGATATTATGCACCCATCACTGTAGAAGAAAAATGCCACACCTTCGCTATGATTGACACTGGCGCACAGGCCACAATTATGTCCAAGGAGCTGGTAAAGAGTATCAATGAAGGGAGGCCTCCACAGAGTCAGATCACAGTGAAGGCAAATCAAGGCCCAGTGCATAACTTTAATGGGGAGGAGGTGCCCATCATAGGTGTAACTGAGGTTGACATAAAAATAGGAAAGCACAGAATGAAACAAGAGGTATTGATCACATCTATTTGTGAAATTCCATTTCTGATGGGGACAGATTGCCTGAAAAGATTGTCTCCTCTCATAGATGGGGTGAATGGAGTGCTGTGGTCCTTAACCAAAAAACCATTGAGGCCTAAGAAACTAAAATCACAAAACAGCAATATAAAAGAATGTCACACCGTTGCCAAAACAAATGATGCTGTGGAGGTATATCTCCAGAATAGCTGCATACCTAGTGTCACTGTTATATTAATGTGTCAAGACAAAGATCAGAGCGACAATGAAAAACTACCTGTACAAATATACTTGGACCCAAGGAAAGATTGGCAGACTGCCATAGACGAACACACATTACGTTTCTATTTAAAAGAGAAAACATGCAAACAGAATATTGTTCCTAAAACAGATTCAGAAAAACACATTACCACTCTGGCAGAAATACACATGGAAGATGAGCAACCATGGGTTCACGTTGGTATAAATGATTATCTTAAAACAATAAAAGCCACTTTAGCGCTTGAACATGAAAGGAGTTTCATTAATGAGAAATTGTTGCAAAAAATTATGGAGAGGGAAGAAATCCCGAAATTTAGGATTAAAAACCAATATGTTTCTGGGTTGGACAGTCCAGACTTTGAAAACCGAATTACAGGCAGATGCATGCTTAAAATTAGCATTGGGCAGAAAACAATTTACCATAATGTATGGATAGTGAATGGAGCACAAAATGAATTTTACATGGGCAATGACATCATGCACAGAATGTGTATGGTGTTAGATTTCCTTAATCAAAAAATATGGTCACGCCTAGGTGGGCCGGCACCTGAATTTGAAGACAAAAGAAGGGCTTATCATTGTGCACAACTGGTTCCTTATGCAGTCGAATTACAAATGAGGAAAGATACTATTATTCCTGCATTTACAAAATAGTTTGCAATAACACTGAAATGCAAAAATGGACAGCAGATGAAAGGCTCTGATGCATTTGTATGCCTGAATGAATCCATAAAACAGCAAGGCCTGGATTATGAATACATTCCATTGGTAGACATTGGTGAGGGATCTGTAAAAATCATGGTAAATAATAAAGGTTGTCAGGATATTCATTTAGAGGAAAACTCCCCATTAGGAATGGCCATACAAAAATCACATTATACGGCAGATTTAAATAACATGGTGATTGGGAATATTCCTGAAAAATATGTAGATGCCAAGGGCGAGTTGCCAGAACACCTGGACTCTCAGCCCAAAGGAATATTTAAAATTCATTCTGTGTATCCTTATGATTCAAATGAGACAGTGTGCTGCCATCAAGAGGATTGCATAATATTCAATTTAAATGAAAATGAAACAGGAAATCAGCCCATTGAAGTGGAAGCTGATATGCCAAAATATTTAAAAGTGGCAGCTCTACAAAAAGACACAGCCACACAGTTAGAGGAAAGCGCTGAGATTCCTTTACCAGAAGAGTTTCCAGAATTTTCCAGAATGGTAGAAGAGCAGATCTCCTTAGCGGATGCATGTGACAGCGATGAGGATCGAGACGACCTGAGGGAAATATTTATGGAGTTTAAGGATGTATTTGCAAAAGATGCTTATGATTGTGGTTTAACTGATTTACATGTGGCCACACTACCAGAAGGTTGTAGCAGAAATCCAGTGTTTGTACGCCAGTATAGACTACCGCTGGCATGTTTAGAATCATTGGCAGAGATTATTAAAAATTTGGAATCACGGGGAATAATTAGGCCCATTCATAGCACATCCAATACGCCTATTTTAGGTGTGTTAAAGCCAAATGGTCAATGGCGGCTGTGTGCAGACTTAAGAGAGTTAAATAAAAGAGTACCAGTATCTAGATGGCCACTACCATTCATTGATCAGGGCCTAGCTCAGATACATGGTTCAAATGTATTTACCACATTAGATCTCACATCTGGATATTGGTGTGTGCCATTGGCAGAGGAGATACAACACCTATTTTCCTTTACATTTGACAGGACTCAATATGCCTGGCTTAGAGCTCCGTTCGGGTACATCAATAGTGGGAGTGAATTTGGCATATTTTTGAGAAAGGCCATGCCAGATGCAGCGGAAAGAGGAACAATAGTTTATGTGGATGATGTCCTGATAAAAAATGAAAACCTTAAAAGCCATTTTGATGAAATAAGACATGTGCTTGGCCAATTGCAGAAAGCAGGCGCCAAAGTATCTTTGCAAAAAGCACAATGGTGCAAGAAAAAAGTGAACTTTCTAGGGCATGAAGTGACTGAACATGGGCTAAATCCACAAAGGAGGAAAATAGAGGCCATACAAAGATTAAAAGATCCTAAAAATGTGAAAGGAGTAAAAAGTTTATTAGGGATGACAGGCTATAACAGAAAGTTCATTGAGAATTATGCAGAAATCACTCAACCATTGACTAAACTGCTTAAACTAAATACTCCCTGGAGATGGGAAAGAGAGCAGTCTGATGCAGTGGCTAGATTGAAGGAATGTCTTGTAAAGGCACCATGTTTAGCATACCCCATAAAGGACAGGGATTTCTTTATAGAAATAGGCTTTTCTGAACATTGTATGTCAGCAGTGTTATCACAAAAACACGATTTGAATCACAAAACCATTGCATATGCAAGTAAGGCATTTTCCCAAGTTGAAATGAAATTTAATGAATGTGAAAAGGCCCTATTAACCACTGTGTGGGCGCTACAACATTTTCGCCCCATTGTTCAGGGAGAAAAGGTGATTATTGAAACAAATCATCAACCTTTGCAATTTTTAGAGAGTAAAAGAATTAGATCAGGCAATCTAGCGCAATCCAGAATCACTTCATGGACGCTGGCATTACAAGGTTTTCCCGTAGAAGTAAGATATGGACAAAATAAAAAGAGCCCAATTGCTCAAGTGTTAGCTGACTTACATGACTGTGCAGCTGAACAAATAACAAATGAAATGGATGTGGAAGCTAGTTTACAGGAATTTGAACAATCACCACACAAAGCTTTTGATGAAAAAACATGCAAGGATTTGCCAACTGTATATGTGGACGGTTGTGCTTTTCACATTGAAAATGACAATAATAAACAATTAGTGGCAGGAATAGGAAATGTCTGGTTGAAATGTGAAGGCGTTCCTAGTATAGGGATGAGGATTGGAGATAGGAGCAGTCAGGTGGCGGAATTGGCAGCCATCTATAAAGCAATTGCTACTGCAGTTGATAAAAAGTTCAGTGAAATTGTCCTGGTGACTGATTCTGACTATACACGGAATAGCTTTGTGGAGTATTTGCCTGGTTGGAAAGCAAGAGGCATGGTTACATACAACAAAAAGCCACTTAAACATGGAAAAATGATACAAGCCATAGACAAATTGGTGTCAGAAAATAATTTAACAATATACTGGAGAAAAATTCGTGGGCATTTAAAAACACCAGGAGAGGATAAGGAGGGAAATGATAAGGCAGACCATCTGGCTAAGATTGGGGCTGTGATAGGAGAATTGCTACCTATTGATTATTTAATGGGTGAAATACAAATTGATGCAGTCACACGTTCTAAAGCACCAAAGGAGGTAGATCAACCGGTGGTGCAGTGGAGTCATGACACGCCAGACCAAGATTTGATTGAGGCACAAAAGAATGATCAAATTTTGGGAATCTATTATAATCATTTGATAGATCCTGAACAAAATCCTTTAACAGAAAATGATTGTATGGGAAAAGAAGAGTTGAGGGTGTTATTAAAGAACAAAACACGAATTAGATTACAGGATGGACTCATGATTAGAGAGTCCATAACAGGGCAAATACAGTGGGTAGTACCCCTTTCATTCAGGGGACTAATGCTACACCATGCACACGATGCCATAACTGCAGGCCATAGAGGTTCACAAAAAACATTAGAAATACTAAAAGATTATGCTTACTGGCCTCATATGTCCCAAGATGTGGAATTATATACTAGAGGATGTCTAGTATGCGCCCAATTTAAACCTGCTTCACCAATGCATAGAGCACCATTGATGAAAAGAGGCCTAACTCTCCCATGGTCAGATTTGCAAATAGACTATGTAGGTCCTTTAAAAAGGTCGAGCAGGGGACACCGTTATATTTTGAGTGTGGTATGTTTGATGTCAAAGTGGATTGAGTGCATTCCTGCACCAGATTGTAGTGCGCAAACAGCAGCCACATTACTGGTGAACCATGTGTTCTCAAGGTTTGGGTTGCCGCAAAGAATTGAGTCAGACAGAGGAAGTCATTTCACAAGTACTCTAATGAGCAAGGTATGGCAAATACTAGGTGTGAAAAGGAAACTACATATCGCATATCGGGCGGCGTCTTCAGGTACAGTTGAAAGAAGCAATAGGTCTGTTGTGGATATTTTAAAGAAATTTGTGGCAGAAGCAGGTTCCAGCTGGGATTTGCGTTTACCATTGGTTCTGATGGCAATCAGGTCGACTCCTGCCAAAGCAACAGGTGTTAGCCCCCATGAGGTCTTAACAGGTAGGAAAATGGTGTTACCACAACACCTACTATACAGAACACATGAGCAAACTCTAGTGAGTGCATCCACGGTTCATGAATATATTGATGAACTGAGGAGGCATTTGCAACATGCATTTGCTTTTGTGCAGAGAAATCTGGAAAGAGCTGCTGACAGTGCAAAGTCAAATTATGATAAAAAGACATCAGTAAAGGAATACAGTGTAGGGGATCAGGTGTACAAGTTTCATTTTGGAAAAAGTAAACAGAAAAATTCTAAATTTCTAGCAGCCTGGCAGGGGCCATTTCGAATTATAGATAAAGTCTCTCCTGTAGTGTATAAAATTTTGAAAAATGAAGGTGAAACAGCAATAGAGCAGTTTGTCCATGTAAATCAAATCAAACCATGCCATCCCAGACATGAGATCAGGCAGCTTGAGCATGTGGAAACGGATAGAGTCCCTTGAGAAAATAAATGGGTGTAATCAGGAGGCAGTGACAAAGAAGTTAAAAAAAGTTGATTGTTATGATGGCACATAAACACTGTAATATATGTAAAAATATATAATATAAATAAATAAATAAATAAATAAATAAATAAATAAATAAATAAATGCACATATAATGGAAGCTCATGGTTGGTGTGCAGAGAGAAAGTGTATTAAATATTGAATGCTGTTTTATATATGCTTGTTTTCTTTTAACTTGTATTTGATTTCAGAAAAAAAAAAAACAGAAAAAAATATAAACGAAATATTTTTACCAAGCATGTTTTATTTTTGGCAAAAGGTGGAAATTAGTATTGTGCTATGTACTTAATCTGTTTATTTTCTATTTTGATTTAGACAATTAACATTATTTGGTCGGAGGTTCCGGGATCAGAGGCCACGGGAGACGATGGAGTCCTGGAGTCCCCTGGATGAAGACCAAAAGATGCCTGCCTCCAGGTGGAGGTGAAGACAAAATAACCGGAATGCCAAAAGAGATGACTACTGTGGATTCAAGATTGCCAAGATGAAAGAGTACTCGAATGAACCGAATAACATCGCTGGTCGGGACATACCAAAAGAGACAAAACAAAAGTTCCGGCATATGAAGTTCCACGTATTTATTATTTTAATTATTTATTTTAACTTGTTATATTACTTATTTATTTTAGTTAGTTGTTTTATTTCATTGTTTTTAATTGACTTGGAAAATTTAAACTTAAAGTAATGCCACTTCCATTGAGAGGGCAAATGTGGAACATTTTATGAACTGATGGACTCAGATGAAATGTTGATTGCAAATTTTCATTGATGCACATGAATATTCATTTTGTTGGATTGCTATATTGTAAAAAAAAAATAGAACAAGTTGTTTTTAGGAATTGGCTTGGATTATAGCCAAGTTCTAAAAACAAAAGGAGGGTATATGTAAGGATATTTGGCGTGTTACAGTACAGAGTACAGCAATACTGCACAAGTAGCAACATTTTTTTTTGCAGCACCACCACCACAAGGGTGCGGTGCATTGCTATATGGGTTAGCAGATTAACAAGGAAAGACAGACTATTCAGTCAAAAACGATTTTAACATATAAGATGCAAATCTATTTTTACAGTTAAAAGCACACGTGTTCATTTAAAAATGCACACTATTTTTCACCTGAAATGCCTATATTGCTAGAGACACATTTGAAAATTAACAGCTAACCTATTAACCATTAACCTGACTAATAAAACCTTATTTTAATATAACCCACTAATAAAATGTGTTCTCCACTGCAGAATTAGGCATACTCTGAAAACCATTTAAATGTGTGTGCAGATTTTTCTCTTCTCTTCTCTGCCTGATTCTCTGTGTTTTTGTGCACAGTAACTGCAGGAAGGAGGAAGTCAGATTTGCAACAATTGCAAATGTATAAGCGAAGCTATTGTTGAAGAGTAGGAGGATGAGAGATGATGGATTTCATTGGGACACGTCATACAGAGGGCTGAGAGGAAAGTTTTAGTGGGCAGTATCAGGGAAAAAGACAGGCAGACATCTTTCTGCACTACTGGGGAGAAGACCTGGCTGTGGGGTCCTGACTGAATGCAGATTCCGGTGTCCTGCTGCAGTCGAGACTGAAGAGAGCTGAAAGAAAAACCTTTCCACTGGCTGAGGCATTCCTATCTGAAAAAGCTGAGAATTCCAGGCAATGACCCCGGCTTGAGAAGGCAAGCGTTCCTTTTTGCTGGAGTTAATCCAAGAGAGCCACATTCACAAAGAGAACAACTGAAGAACACTCAGATAAGGTAATTACCTAAGCGTGGGAGCCGGGTGTGTGCACGAAAATATGCAGTCAGTGTAGGATTCCTGTGCGTGTCTTAATCAAATACCAATGTTGCAATTTGAGTTCTGTTCTCCGCCACGCTCTTTGCAGTGTGACATAGAAAATGCTTTTACTGTACCATTTTATTTATTTCTGTAAAGAATGAGATCATGTCTAAATGCAACTTTTATAATACAGAAAATATTTGAAAACAGACGGGTGGTTTATTTTCTATTTACCTTTACAATGCCAATGATGTGGGGAGATTTTTAAACAGTGCAATGGTCATTTTAAGACAGATGTGTGCATGTCAGAATCAGTATGAATAATTGTGAGTAACTGTAGCATAACTTGTTGGAGGTACATGAGCCAACGGGAAGAGAGACTCTCTGAACATAGCTCCCTACCGTATATAAGGTAGTGGAAATTACCACAAGACTACCACATATAGCTCTCTGTCGTAAATAAGTCAGTGAGTTCGCCCATGGTGGCACACCAACACTATCACTGGAAATGTGGTATTCCTAGAATGCAGGTCTGAGGTCTCTCTAGTGATCACACGAAAAATCTAAGCAAAGATAAGGGATTCTGGACATTGGGGCCACAAATAAAACAAGGGAAGTATGCTCACCAAAATACCACCAACCACGTATACCAAATATGCAGGTCTGGGTGCTGAAATAATGCATGTCCATTGTATTATTGTTGCACATGGCCAAATCTGAATACAAAGAGTGATTATTGCTAAGTTATTTTTCGGCGGTAATAAAATACCGTCAGGCCCCAAATCTCCACAAAATACCCTACATTCCTCAGCAATCAAGGTACAACAGATCGCTAATACGGTGCAGACAGCGGTTCCTCATATAACCATAAATGTATCCTTATTTTTTGATTTGGAGTGTAAGGGAAATGGTCCTGTAATGATTGACTCGGGTGCGACTGGGAATTTCATGGATTGGGGTCTGGCCAAATCGTTGGGAATTCCAATTATTCTGAAGGAGGTTGTAGAGCAGGCTAGGGCTGTTGATGGTACATGTTTATCTTCTGGTCCTATTACTCATAGAACTGGTTCTTTAACTTTGGAGTTATCAGGAGGTCACAAAGAGATAATTTCGTTTGAGTTAATTGATGCCCCTTTGTTGAAGATTATCTTGGGCATGCCTTGGCTTACTCTCCATAATCCGCTAATTGATTGGAGTGCTAGGACAATTGACATGCAATCCGATTTTTGTAAAGAGAATTGCTTTTCAGGAAGTCTCTTAGAGGAAGAGGTAAAACAAAGTAATTCCGTGTCTAGTTTTCTGGCTGAGACTGGAATTGGAGGTCATGATGTGGGAGCTGTAGTGGGTCAACTTCCCCAGTGATAAATAGTTTGAAAAGTTTTGAAATGTCAAGAAAGAACATTTTAAAGACAATGTTGGAAAAAAGACAAACAAAGAACTAAGACTTCCAGTTTTGCCTAATGTAAGAAGTTGCTGGGAATTTCAAATATCGCAAGTAAGAGAGATTTGCAGCTTCTTAACCGCTTCTCTAAGAAATTTCAAGAGAAGAACCAGGTAGGATTCTCAATTATTAGTTAAGGATTAATGTCTTCCCATTCATAAGGTTAAGTAAGTGAATTAAGGAAGTGTATATGTTATTCTTTATCCTCTGCAGGTTCAGCACTGATTAGCCTTGACGCAGTCTGCCTGGTGTTGTTTTGTTGTCCCATTCCCCCTTTCCCTTTGGGGTGTAGTTTACAGAGCTGTATTGAAAACTAGTTCTGGGAAATACATATCAGGGGGATTGTCGGGGGTTCAGCAGCTTCCGCGGATACAGGACCTCTCAGCCTGACACTCACGCAGCGTATAGCTTTTCGCGCAAAGGATCACCCGCGCAATAAAACACACGCGCGTTTAAAATGGCACGAGACCAACCTCTACTCGCGCTCGGAATACACACGCTAGAAAGCACGCGCTCACTTGAATACGCACGCGACAGTCAAAATCTCGCGCTAAGGAACACCGCACTGGAAACACAAGCGCACTCCGATATTTCAATAGTTTTAGTAGAAACACTTCTTTTAACGAATTTTCAAGGAGAATGTTATTAAGATGAACAGATTTACAGTAGAAATAAAGTCACTTATCTCCTGAGCGAATTCACAAAGATTTCCTGCTTTTCCTATCTTCAAAACGAATTCCTGCCAGCTGAAGACTTCTCCTGAACCCCCAAGAAAGTAGCCGCTCAACTGCTGAGATCTGAAGGATAAAATCCACCAGGCCTAATACTAAAGCAGGAGCAGCCACTGAACACGTCCTCTCAGATGGGGTTTTGATGATGAAAGGCACAGAGTGACAGTTTAGAATGTTCATTGTTGTTCAGCATTGTCTTCTAGCCAATCAGAGCTGTCACTGTGAGGCTCCATCTTGCCTTGGGTCAGAACCAGGATTCTGAATCAACAAGTTAAGGCCTAACCAACTATAATGGAAAACTTCCCACCCACACAAAGCTAATCTGAAAAGGATAATAATAAAAAGGAAACTTGAATAAGAGAAGGACACCTGACACTACCCCCCTCCTAATGCCCAGTCTCTGGGCCTATCTTGTGTGGGTTTTTAGCATGAAACTTAGCCACTAAACGGGGGGCATGTACATCAACTGAATCTTCCCAAGATCGTTCCTCCGGTCCATATCCCTCCCAATCAATCAAATACTGCAACCTTCCCTTCACTTTCCTAGAATCCAAAATTTGTTTAACCACAAATTCCTCAGATGAATCCTCCAAAATCACAGGGGAAGGTGGTGTTCTGAATCTAGTTCCTGAACAAACTGGTTTTAAAAGACTAACATGAAAAGTAGGATGTACCTTCAACTGCTTGGGTAATTTCAATCGTACTGCCACAGGGTTGATGATTTTCTCTACCTCAAAAGGGCCCACAAATCTTGGACTGAACTTATTCTTCCCCTTAATTTTCAGGTATCGGGTAGAAAGCCAAACTAAGTCTCCCATCTTATATTCAGGTCCAGTTTTTCTTCTCAAATCGGCATATCTCTTATATTTCAACTTATTTTCTCCCAGAACCTTTTTTGCTCTATCTAAGTTATTTTTCATTATCAACAAACGATCTTCCACTCTAGGATTCCCTGAATCTTCCTCCAACACCTCAAAACTCAGAAAACGAGGATGAAACCCACGACCCAACAAGAAAGGGGACATAGAAGTAGCATCTTTTCCACAATTGTTGTAAGAGAATTCTGCCAACCACACCAAATCCACCCATTCCTCTCTAGCTTGTAAATAACACCTTAAAAACTTCTCCAATTCTTGATTTACTCTCTCCACTTGTCCATTACTTTCCGGATGATACCCAGAAGTCAAACTAACTTCCACTCCAAGTTTCTTACAGAAGGCCCTCCAGAATTTTGAAATAAATTGAGATCCCCTGTCAGAGATAACTTGACTTGGGAGTCCATGTAGTCTAACTACACCCTGCAAAAAACTATGAGCCAGTTTTTCCGCGGTAACCTCTCCCTCTATTGGTAAAAAATGTGCTTCTTTAGTAAGAAGATCGACCACAACAAGAATGGTAGTACAACCCTTATCTTGAGGGAGATCAACTATGAAATCCATAGAAATTGTGTGCCAAGGACGAGGAGGAACAGGTAATGGCTCCAATAAACCATGTGGCTTCCCAACTTGACTTTTCTCTTGTGCACAGACTACACATGTTTTAACAAAATTCAAGGTGTCTTGGCGAATTTTTTTCCACCAAAAATTCCTTCGAACCAGTTCCAGAGTTTTTCTGAACCCAGGATGTCCTGCTAAAATGGATTCATGACAATTTCTCAAAACCTTTTCTCTCAACTCATCAGTAGGTACATAAAGCTTGTTATCAAAAAAAGGAAGATTGTCTTTCAACTTTATAGCTGGATCCAGTCTCACCCACTCTTCCATCTTCTGCAAGGACATATTTTGACGAACTTCATTCAAAAAATCAATTTCTTTAATGGCTCCAGCTAACAAAAAACGTTCTGGAGCAATTATAGGTTCTGGTTCTATAATCTCTTTGTCTTCACTTCCAGGAAATTGGCGAGATAACGCATCAGCTTTTTTGTTTTGACTTCCGGGTTTAAAAGTCACAATGAAATCATAATCTGCAAAGAACAAAGACCAACGAAGTTGGCGTGGAGACAAAGTTCTTGCAGATTTTAAAAACAATAAATTTCGATGATCAGTAAGGACCGTTACTGTATGTCTTGCTCCTTTAAGAAAATGTCTCCATTCTTCAAAAGCGGACTTTATTGCTAACAGTTCCCAATCAGCAATTGTGTAGTTCACTTCAGCAGCAGAAAACTTTCTAGAAAAGAATGCAACTGGATGTATTTGACCAGTAGTTTCATTCCTTTGAGAAAGCACCGCCCCCAACGCTAAATTTGAAGCGTCCGCCTCCAAAAAAAAAGGTTTGGAAAGATCTGGATGAATTAGAATTGGACTAGAAGTAAATCTTTGTTTTAACTCTTGAAAAGCCTTTTCTGCTTCAAGGTCCCAGTCAAATTTCACTCCTTTTTTCAAAAGCCTCGTTATAGGAGCAACCAGCCGAGAAAAACCTTCTATAAATCTCCTATAAAAATTGGCAAATCCTAAGAAACTTTGTATTTCCTTAACCTTAGTAGGAGAGGGCCATTCAAGAACGGCTTGCACTTTTTTAGGATTCATTTCTAAACCCTTAGGTGAAATTATAAAACCTAAAAACTCCACAGAATCGGTATGGAATTGACTTTTTTCCAAGTTGGCAAACAAATGATTTTCTCGCAACTTTTGTAACACCAAGCGCACATGTTTCTGATGTTGATCTAGGTCAGAAGAGAAAATCAAAATATCATCGATATAAACGACAACAAAAATATCCAAGTATTCTCTAAAAACCTCATCAATGAAAAATTGGAAAGCCGCTGGAGCATTACATAGACCGAATGGCATAACTTGATATTCAAACAGCCCAAATCTGGTCTTAAACGCTGTCTTCCATTCGTCCCCTTCCTGCACACGTACAAGATGGTAAGCTCCTCTCAGATCTAATTTTGAGAAAATATTTGCTCCTTGTATTTGATTAAGCATTTCTGAGATGAGAGGAAGAGGATACCGGTTCTTAATAGTGACTTTGTTAACTGCTTGATAATCTATGCAAGTTCTAAGCGAGCCATCCGGTTTTGGTACAAAAAATAAAGGAGAGGCCGCAGGTGACTTAGAATGACGAATAAATCCTTTGGCCAAATTTTCTGACAAATATTCTTTTAAATAATCATTCTCTTTCTCAGTAAGAGCATATACCCTACTACTAGGCAAAATTGTTCCTGGCTCCAGTTCAATTTTACAATCAAAGGATCTATGGGGTGGTAATTCTCCTGCCACTTTCTCATCAAATACGTCCCAGAAATCTTTGTAACACTGGGGAAGTTGACCCACTACAGCTCCCACATCATGACCTCCAATTCCAGTCTCAGCCAGAAAACTAGACACGGAATTACTTTGTTTTACCTCTTCCTCTAAGAGACTTCCTGAAAAGCAATTCTCTTTACAAAAATCGGATTGCATGTCAATTGTCCTAGCACTCCAATCAATTAGGGGATTATGGAGAGTAAGCCAAGGCATGCCCAAGATAATCTTCAACAAAGGGGCATCAATTAACTCAAACGAAATTATCTCTTTGTGACCTCCTGATAACTCCAAAGTTAAAGAACCAGTTCTATGAGTAATAGGACCAGAAGATAAACATGTACCATCAACAGCCCTAGCCTGCTCTACAACCTCCTTCAGAATAATTGGAATTCCCAACGATTTGGCCAGACCCCAATCCATGAAATTCCCAGCCGCACCCGAGTCAATCATTACAGGACCATTTCCCTTACACTCCAAATCAAAAAATAAGGATACATTTATGGTTATATGAGGAACCGCTGTCTGCACCGTATTAGCGATCTGTTGTACCTTGATTGCTGAGGAAGAAGTCTTCTTGGGAGTGTAAGGACAGTTTCCTAAAAAGTGCCCACCTCTTCCACAGTATAAACAAAGATTATTATCTCTCCTCCTAGTCTTTTCCTCCACTGTTAACGGGCCTCTGATTCTTGGAGATGAATTATTCCCTTTGGGTTTACTCTCTATTTTAGGTCCATCTACTCTAAGTATAGACTTTACATCACTCTGACCATGACGTCTCTCTGCCTTCCTTTCACTCAAACGGAAGTCCAATTGAATAACCAAATCAATCAGACCTTCACAAGTAGGAGGGCGTTCAACTACTCCAGACAAAGCGTCCTTTAACTCATCTCTAAGGCCCCGATAAAACAACGAGGCCTGTTTAACCTCGGGCCACTTGCTTTCTAACACAAGGGACTTAAATTGTGTTATATAAGCAATCAAGTCTCTATTACCTTGTTTTAATTCTAAAAGTTCACCATCTACTTCCAGAGATAACTGTCTTCTATCAAACATTTTTCGGAATATCTCTAAAAAACTGGTATAATTTTCTAAAACCGCACTCTTTTGACTCACCAACAACCCAGCCCAAGCAGATGCCTCCCCAGAAAGATATGACAACATAAATGTTATCTTAGAAGCATCCGATGGAAATAATTCTGGTCTACTCATAAAATGTAATTCACATTGTGTTAAGAACACCCTAAATCTCTTGGAATCCCCATGATAACGTTCTGGGGGCGCCAAAGGGACTGGCATAATTATACTCCTTACCCCTTCTGCCACTGAAGGCGCCCGTTGTATGTGTGGTAACTGATCTTCTTTTTCTAACTCAGGTGGAGAACCTGCGCCCCCTGAAACCTCATCCTCTCTCCTTTCTCCCCTCAGTTGAATTTGTGTAACTTTAACACTTAAGTCATCTACCTTTTGACTAAGTAAGGCATTTTCTTCCCAAGAAATTTTCAATTCCTCCCGTAACTCCCTAATCAAAGATCCTAACATCTCCATGGATTCGTCGGGGTTCATGACAGCTCGGGCGGACTAAATTATTGGCCTTTCATTCTGTCAGGCTGAGAGGTCCTGTATCCGCGGAAGCTGCTGAACCCCCGACAATCCCCCTGAGATGTATTTCCCAGAACTAGTTTTCAATACAGCTCTGTAAACTACACCCCAAAGGGAAATGGGAAATGGGACAACAAAACAACACCAGGCAGACTGCGTCAAGGCTAATCAGTGCTGAACCTGCAGAGCATAAAGAATAACATATACACTTCCTTAATTCACTTACTTAACCTTATGAATGGGAAGACATTAATCCTTAACTAATAATTGAGAATCCTACCTGGTTCTTCTCTTGAAATTTCTTAGAGAAGCGGTTAAGAAGCTGAAAATCTCTCTTACTTGCGATATTTGAAATTCCCAGCAACTTCTTACATTAGGCAAAACTGGAAGTCTTAGATCTTTGTTTGTCTTTTTTCCAACATGCTCTGGTAGTTCAATTAGATTGTCTTTAAAATGTTCTTTCTTGACATTTAAAAACTTTTCAAACTATTTATAATTATCTTGAGTCTTTGAATCCTTGAAGAAAGAGGAAACACGTGCTAACTGCACACGCAGGTTATTTCCATTAAAATTATCGATGAACTTCACATAGAAATCTTCCTGGTTGAAGAACACGCGCAAATGGATGAAGACGCGCGATCAAAATAATCCACACGCGCAAAAAAAATCACACGCGCAAAAGTCCACACGTGCAATAATTCACACGCGCAATAGTCCACACGCGCAATAATGTTCTCCTGCGAGACACGCGAAATAAGAACACCCGCGCTATTGAGTTCAAACGCAACGAAGTGATTCTCACGCGCAAAATTCACTCGCGATGGAAAAAACACACGCGCACTCACATGGCACGCGACGAACAGATTCTCGCGCTTTGTACACCCGCGCTAAAAATCACACGCGCTTTGTATTTCACACGCGCTTAGTATTTCACACGCGCTTTGTACACCCGCGCTAAAAATCACACGCGCTTTGTATTTCACACGCGCTTAGTATTTCACACGCGCTTTGTACACCCGCGCTAAAAATCACACGCGCTTAGTATTTCACACGCGCTTTGTATTTCACACGCGCTTTGTATTTCACACGCGCTTTGTAGTTCTCACGCAGCGTATAGCTTTTCGCGCAAAGGATCACCCGCGCAATAAAACACACGCGCGTTTAAAATGGCACGAGACCAACCTCTACTCGCGCTCGGAATACACACGCTAGAAAGCACGCGCTCACTTGAATACGCACGCGACAGTCAAAATCTCGCGCTAAGGAACACCGCACTGGAAACACAAGCGCACTCCGATATTTCAATAGTTTTAGTAGAAACACTACTTTTAACGAATTTTCAAGGAGAATGTTATTAAGATGAACAGATTTACAGTAGAAATAAAGTCACTTATCTCCTGAGCGAATTCACAAAGATTTCCTGCTTTTCCTATCTTCAAAACTAATTCCTGCCAGCTGAAGACTTCTCCTGAACCCCCAAGAAAGTAGCCGCTCAACTGCTGAGATCTGAAGGATAAAATCCACCAGGCCTAATACTTAAGCAGGAGCAGCCACTGAAGACGTCCTCTCAGATGGAGTTTTGATGATGAAAGGCACAGAGTGACAGTTTAGAATGTTCATTGTTGTTCAGCATTGTCTTCTAGCCAATCAGAGCTGTCACTGTGAGGCTCCATCTTGCCTTGGGTCAGAACCAGGATTCTGAATCAACAAGTTAAGGCCTAACCAACTATAATGGAAAACTTCCCACCCACACAAAGCTAATCTGAAAAGGATAATAATAAAAAGGAAACTTGAATAAGAGAAGGAAACCTGACAGTGAGAACTACAAAGCGCGTGTGAAATACAAAGCGCGTGTGAAATACAAAGCGCGTGTGAAATACAAAGCGCGTGTGATTTTTAGCGCGGGTGTACAAAGCGCGTGTGAAATACTAAGCGCGTGTGAAATACAAAGCGCGTGTGATTTTTAGCGCGGGTGTACAAAGCGCGAGAATCTGTTCGTCGCGTGCCATGTGAGTGCGCATGTGTTTTTTCCATCGCGAGTGATTTTGCGCGTGAGAATCACTTCGTTGCATTTGAACTCAATATCGCGGGTGTTCTTATTTCGCGTGTCTCGCAGGAGAACATTATTGCGCGTGTGGACTATTGCGCGTGTGAATTATTGCGCGTGTGGACTATTGCGCGTGTGATTTTTTGCGCGTGTGGATTATTTTGATCGCGCGTCTTCATCCGTTTGCGCGTGTTCTTCAACCAGGAAGATTTCTATGTGAAGTTCATCGATAATTTTAATGGAAATAACCTGCGTGTGCAGTTAGCACGTGTTTCCTCTTTCTTCAAGGATTCAAAGACTCAAGATAATTATAAATAGTTTGAAAAGTTTTGAAATGACAAGAAAGAACATTTTAAAGACAATCTAATTGAACTACCAGTGCATGTTGGAAAAAAGACAAACAAAGAACTAAGACTTCCAGTTTTGCCTAATGTAAGAAGTTGCTGGGAATTTCAAATATCGCAAGTAAGAGAGATTTTCAGCTTCTTATCCGCTTCTCTAAGAAATTTCAAGAGAAGAACCAGGTAGGATTCTCAATTATTAGTTAAGGATTAATGTCTTCCCATTCATAAGGTTAAGTAAGTGAATTAAGGAAGTGTATATGTTATTCTTTATCCTCTGCAGGTTCAGCACTGATTAGCCTTGACGCAGTCTGCCTGGTGTTGTTTTGTTGTCCCATTCCCCCTTTCCCTTTGGGGTGTAGTTTACAGAGCTGTATTGAAAACTAGTTCTGGGAAATACATCTCAGGGGGATTGTCGGGGGTTCAGCAGCTTCCGCGGATACAGGACCTCTCAGCCTGACACTTTATTCTCTCAGCATCTTTTTAAACCTTTTCCCAACACAGTTCCTTCCCTTCATTTGCCTATGTACATATTCTTTAACATTTTCTGTCCTATTCCGTGATGTCACCACCACGCATCATTTTCCAGCCCCTTTCACGATGTCACCTATAACCACATCATGTGCCAGAACCTTCCAGCACCCTTCTGACTCAACTCCTGGCTTTTGGAAAACATTTAACACCATTTTGTTCTTCGCCCCATCCTGCAGCCAGAGAAATATACAACATCTTACTTCCCTCTATCCTTCCTCCATTTGCTGCCTTTGTATGAACAATAAACATGCTCTTGTCAAGGACCATGACACTATTACATCGCGCTCTTTGAACTTTGCCTGCTGTCCAGCTTTCAATTTCGCAATAGTTTCTGAAACTGGTGATGATCAGTGATAGTGTTATTGCTCCTGCTGCAACATTAGTAAACTCAGAGCCTATGGCTTAACAAATCTAGGCCACTCAATTCACCACTATACGCAGTGTTGGTAACTAATGTAACCCCCCCTTTGTAGTCCCCAATACTGAATGTTAGTAACCTGTGTAATACACTACACACAGAATATGCTGCACACATTCTTCAGGTCATAACCTCCCAACATAGCACCTTAATGTGAATGTGTGCCCGTGTAGAGGTCTCTGCGTTGAGGACTTACCAAAAAACTGCCTTGTTGGTTAACTTGTGCCTCTGCTTGAGGTAGCTCTTATGTTGTGCTCAAACAAATTAATCAGATTTACGTCAGGAGATTCCAGGGGTATTCGAACCTAAGTAAGCCCCTATTCTGCCATAAAGACAGCTGCAGAGGAGTGCTAGGGGTCATTGTCCTGCACAATGCATTTTTTCTGGGTATTCACGGGTATTTCTCAGTTGATACAAGAACATCTTCTTCATAGTTATGATATCTTTAAAGAAGGCTGTGTCTGTTATGACCTCAACATTTTTAAGAGGTCCTGGGCTCTTCTTTGAGTTGGTGTCCCAGGCATGTACTTATTTGTGCTTATTGACATAATTCTTTGAAAAGTGTCCTTCTATCATGAATGGAACCCTTTGAATCTTTTCAGGGCAACAGTAGTCTAAGTGAGTAGGGTGTCGTAGAGTGAGTGAAGGGAAACCGGTGAATGGCATGAGAGTGAGGTGAGGTTGAGTGAGGTGAGGTAGAGAGAGTGAGTGAAGTGGAGTGGGGTGAGATTAGATGGGGTAAGGTAGAGTGGATTAGAGGGGTGCAGAAGAGTGGTTGTGTGTGGTGAGGCAGAGTGGGAGAGGTAGACTAGGTGACTGGGGTGAAGAAGAGTGGGAGAGTGGCACATAGTAGCAAAGTAAGTTCGAGCTGGTGGGATGAGTTAGAGTGTCTTGGTTTAGAATGGTTCTGTGGGGTGAGTACATGCATTGGTGAGGTACAGTGGGATGAGGTAGAGTTGAATGGGGTAGAGTATGGTACAGTAACAGGCCACGTAGTCTTAACCTTTCTAACAAGTATTTCAATTAATCATTAGACTAATCCAATAGGTTTACACTTTTTATTGCAACAATGGTGTTACAAAAGCAGATAATTGGAGCATGCAAGGTACTTGAGGTCAGTGTACACCTTTCCCTCGAAGTTTAAGAGACCTCCTACCTCTCTAGCGCAGTCTCTCTAATCCAACAGGTCATAGTGCACTGCTGATTCTCCACAGCCAAGTTACCGCTGCTTTCTAGCGTATCCATATCCTAAGTAGGTTCTAAAGGGATTGACTTATCTATCTGACAGTTAAGAAAAACAGGTGAAACATACTCCCTTTGCACCTAAAAATAATGTATACATAATTAATTATGAACATTAAAGACCTTTGGTCAATTATAGGTGTGTGTAATTAGCTTGCTACATGTGCCAGGTGTGGTAGTTATCTGACACTTAACACCCGTTAATTTTAAAATGAATGCAAATCCACATGGCACTATTGCGCAAAGTTTCAGAGACTAATCAGTCTTAGAAATTCTCTGTCCATAATTGAATAGCAAATATTTTGAAATTAACATACTTGCTCCAAATCAGATTGACAATGATTTTCAGGGTAGAAGAAGACATATTCAGCTTTCACTTATATAACAATAGACATAAGTAACTGGACATTGTTGCAATGTAAATGAAGGGATATCACAATTCCAGTACTTGGATCAGTTCTTTAGTCTTGATAAAGTCTTATTTAGAGAGACAAGCTTGTGCACACATGTCAAGTGTCAGCTTTTGTCATTACGCGTGTAAATACATATCTCTGATGCAAATCAGGTGTTTTGTATGGATTTAAATGCAATATATATATATTTTACATTTTCCATTGAAAATTATGGACAAAGAATTTTTAAGAATGATTAGTCTCTGAAATGTTGTGCCATGTGGATATGCATTCATTTTATCTATCTGACACTCGCTGGTACTTCCTATGTGATCTAGTAGGGTAGTTTGATTGCCCTGGAAACATTTTCCTCCAGATGGCCATGTCTCCACCTGTACCACTCTCTCATGTTACTACACCTGTCTCCTTACTCACCCTCCACCCTATGCTTGAACTATTACCTTGGGGGGCTGCGACTGCTCACAAAAGTGTTCATAAGCAACATTAGCACTGCACTCTTTTCAGCATCCATGTTTATAACACACTCCATGCGGTTGCTGTGATAGTTTGTTCTCAGGTGCTCCCCTGAATCAAGTAATTGATTGCCTAAAAAAAGGTTTTGGGGAGGGTTCCCCCGTCTCGCTGAATGGTGGGTTGTTCTCCCTGCTGATTATAGGTCTGCTTACGCTGCCCACTGCTCACCCATGGCCGGTCTATGGTTTGTGGGGTAGGTGTGTTGTCTCCCATTTGTCTGAGGAATGGGGAAGCCACGCCCATTCCCATTTGGTTAACTCGTCCAAACATCCTATTTTCAGATGGGGTCTTGTCTGTTGGGCCCAGATGCATCATAATATTTGTATTTGTCCTCTAGATGGAGCAGCTTCAGGATCCATCACAGCTTTCTGAGGAGTTGGATGCATGCTGATTACTGTTGTTTCTCAGGTACCATCTGAAAGCCTGGCCAAGACGGAGGCTGATAGGTATCAAGATAGAGACAGAGCTACCAATGTACATGCACAGCTCCACGCATACTGGGGAAGCAAGGCTGAGGGTCACTCTTAACTCCCCCACACCCGTTCTGGGGTAAGCCTAGATCTGGTCTTGCCCATCTAGGCCACCTATCATAGGTTAAGTGTGGTCCTTGGCCCCCTTTGATAGGGCCAACCCATGACCCAGCCGCATACCTCCAACCTTCTTTTTGGTTCCCCTTTTCTTCAACTGACTTCTGCTGGTACCTGGGGCCATGGGGCTCCTTAGTGGGCTTTTATAACGGCAAGCACGAAAGGTGTCTGTGCCCCAAAGGTCTGTGTTTACATGTAAATCCCCCATTTTACTGAGTCTCTCCCCATGTTTCTTATATGGAATATCACGGTTGGGGTTGCTCCTTCTACTTAATACTGCTATCTGCTATCCAGGGAATTCACCACCCCATCTATCCACTGAGGCTGATGCTGTGGTCGTTTCTCTGTTCAGCTTCTTTGATGCATCTTGGTCAGGGGTTTCTTCTGGCTATGTGGTTTCTGCATGTATTGTTGCCTCTTCCATGAATATATGGTTAGTTATTGGTATCAGGCTCTATTCTTACTAGAGGACTTGGTTCCTCTCAGGCTCACTGATCACCTCTTTGGTGGTATCGAACCATACACATTCTGGGACCAGACGCAAAGCTTCCTGTGGAGGATGGGTCTTAGCTTCCTTTTTAGTAAGGGCTCCCACCATTCCTCCAGTTGGGGATCTCACCTCACCTGCAGTTGACCCATCAGCCCTCTTGCTGATCAATGTTTCACCTTCTACTTGAGCCAGTTGTTTAGTTCTTTTGTAGATCCAGGCTTCAACATTACCTCTGTTCAGCGCTTCCAAGTGCTGTCAGTCTGTGTACCTGGCCTGGTGTCATTGCAGGACTTCTCTAGATCAATTATAGACATGCTGCTGACCCAGCCATTCCTGGATTTCAGGGTAGTGCTCTCTCAGAAGTTTAACAATTTGGCTTCTCGGCAGATCTCTCCCAGGCCTGAATATTACTGGTTGAATTCTTGTAGCCTATCTCCAGATCCTTAGGCGTAAGACTTAAGGAGGGTTGGTTGGACTCATCGTTAAAGGTATTATTTATAATATTAGGGCCTCCCTATGACTTCTTTTGGTATATGCCTGACTCTGGAGCATTTGGGCAAGAAGGTTCTCCAAGTTTGCCAGTCCTTTGTTTCCAGCAGAGTTCAGGTCCAATATCTGCTCATCCTCCAGTGATAATTTCTTTTTGGTCAAGCGCCTGGGTGAATTTGAGAGCCCACTATTTTCCCTGCATTTGAGGGACTCAAATCTCTGTGTTCACACCTACTCTTGCTTGCCTGAATGGTTCAGGATGTGTCTTGACAGTGTTTGTGAATTTTCCTGAGGTTCTGGTCTTCATTCTCCCATAACTGTCTTGTGTCTGACGGATCACAATATGTGCCTGTAGCCCAGGCGATCTCATTGGATGGGATAGCTTTCTATCCCTTGAGTTTGACCCACTGTGGCTCAACCTCTTCGATGAGCTTATCAGTGAAGTTATACTTGGGGCTTGCTTTAGTAGTCTTTTTCAGATATCCCCTCCCTTTCTCCATCTCTGATGTCTGCCCAGAGTATTTCTTCCTCCAAACCCACCGCTCAGTTTTGATCTTGACCTTGCTTTGGTATGTAGGGCTGGTCTTCTGTGGTTTGGTCCCTGGATGCCAAGTGCTTCTGTACCACATCTTCAGTGGGGTAAAATATTCAATGTCTTTGGGGTTTAGTGGAGTGGTTTCCTCTCTTTGAACATTTCCCAGGACAACCCACAGGGTACTGTGCTGAGCCCTTGGCAGGTATTCCTACCTCTCTCTGTGATACCCTTGTTGGTGAACCCTGTATCAGGATCTAACCTATCCCATGATTACACCCCTTGTGACAAGGTTCACTGGACAAATGCAATATGTTTACAGTTTATATTACAAAAATGCCATTACAAAGGAAGGCAACTGGGGCTTGCAATCTAGGTAGGGTTTCTGAACACCGTTCCCTCAATCTTTTGAGGGGGCTCTTATCTCTGTGCCTCAGTCTCCTTACTCCAAATTGGGATAGTTTGATTGCCTTTGCACCTTTGTCTTCTGGATGACCACCTCTCAACTTTTTCTCACGATTCTGCCCCTCAACCGGTCTCTGTTCTCTCTCTCTGCCTTCCATCTTCTCTCTCTATCTTTGTCAGATTCGGTCTCATGGTCTTCTCTCTTGCCTTCCACACTCTATCTTCTGGCTTGCTCTCTTTCCCTCTTTGTGTTTACAGTCTCCAGCTCACTTTTGATCTCTCCCCTCTCTGTACTCCATCGCCTGGTCTTGTCACATCTCTCATTTCTCCTCACTCTACTCTATGACTCCCTCCTGATCGTATCTACTTCCCTCCAGATCTCCCCACACTGCCCTGGCCCTGCTCTCCTGGACACCCCTGCCTCTCACTCCCGCGCCTCTCTCTTTCTCTCTGTCTCAACAGTGTACCTCGGACTGTCAACTAACTGTGACAGCTTTTTATAGCCGTTTCCTTTCTGGCAAGCAGCATTACTCTGCTTCCATTGGTTGCCCAAATTAGCTAGTTCCTTGGGCTAATCTCTGTTTGGGCTATCGCCTTGGGGATGGGACTTTTCCTGGAACTGTTCATAAGCACATTTTGAGCCTTTACCTTTGCTTAGTGGTTCATGCAGTCACTGTGGTTGTTTATTCTGTGTACCCCTCCTGGATTAAGTAAATCCTTGCCTATGAAGGTTTTGTTGAGGGTTTCCTGGTATCCATAGTGCAGGTGCTGGCCAGCTGCCGACTGGTTCTAGCTCCACCATTGCTGACCCACTGCTCCACTGGAGCCAGTCTGATGTTTGTGGGGTAGGTGTTTGGTCTTCCATTCTGTTCCTGAATGGGGAAGCCTGTGCATTCCTATTTGGGTACACAGCCAGCTCCTCCTGTTTCAGGCCGGGTCTTGTTTATTGGGCCACGGCGCATTGTGGTAATTCTTTTTCTGTTCTGGGTGGTGCAGCTTCCTGGGACCAATTATCCTTCATAGGTTTCTGAGGAGTCTAGTGCATAATGGTTGCTGTATTTTCTCAGGAACCATCTGAAAGAGTAAAGAAAGAGACCTTGCCAGAGGCTAATAGGCATCAAAGTACATGCAGCTTAATGCATACTGGGGAGCCAAGGATAAGGGTCCCTTTTAACTTCCCCACACCACCTCTGGGTTGAGTCTGGCTCTGACATTGCCCTGGTATGCTGCCTACCAAGCTGAGTGTGGTCTTTAGCCCCCCAAAACAGCTTTAAATCAAGGGCCCTGTCACACCTTCCAGCCAAGAGTCCGGCGAGCACCTTACCTATGCTAATTTTGATTGTGTGATCATGCAGCAGGAGTGTCTTCAACTGCTAAACTGTCCGTTTGCTTCAGCAGTTCACCTATGATCTTGTACAGATGCCTAAAGTGAAACTTAGAAAAGGGAGTGCTAATGTAAAATCTTAAAAACTACATCTCCGTCAAAAGTAACTCCCCATGCCCATGGTCAGACCACCACGTGATCTCGTTCCAGCAGCCCCACGTGCCCTAGCCTCTACTAGCCCTCACCCCCTACTTTTTCCTGCAGCTGCCGCAAACTCACCACAGAGAATCTCACCCCTTTTCTCAGTGTACTCAACCCTGACCAACTGGAGTCTACTGACCCAGAGGCTTTAGTACTTCACTATACCACCACCCTCACCAATGCCATTGACACAATTGGCCCCCTGATGCCGGAAAGAGCCAAACAAACCATCCACTCTGATAACTGATTAACCCCTGAGCTCTCTACTCTCAGAATGGGAAAAAGACTAGCAGAATCTAAATGGAATAACAACCCCTCCCATCCTGTAAACATGCTTTTTCCAACCAATCTAAGTTATACAAGAATGCCATCAAAGACGCCAAGACTGCCTCTCTCAACACAAGAATTGCCAATGCCAACTTTGACTCAAAATAATTATCCGCTATTCTGAACGAACTAGAGACTCCTATCCCCCAAGTTACAACACTCCTCAGGGGCTCGACCTTGTGCAACTCCATTCAAACTGCCCTACTACACAAATTGATAAGTTGCAAGTGAAATTCAGAGTAAAAAAGCCAGCATTCAGCAACAATCTCTTCCCATGCATGCATGTATAAACATCAGCCATGATGCCCCACTGTTTAACTTCAGAGAAGTCACCACCCAAGAAACCTGATGAATCCTACTGAGTCTAAAGCCCTCTAGATGCAAAGGGGACATATGCCCGGCAACCTACCCTGAATCTTTGTTGAAAGATGGCAGGCAAAACACGTGTTCTCTGGAAGCTTCCAGGAGGTTTGGTCAGAGGAGGTGGTTCTGATTGACATGTGACATCAGTCAGGGGCAGTCAATTCTTAAACTTTCTGTCAGAAAACATATATCAAGGGGCAGATCACAGAGAGAGGCCGAAAAAAGAGAATTGCAAAGAGAGTCAGGGGGCTACCTCTCAGAGGATTTGGCTGTCTTTGCTGACTGCGGCTGAGTGGCTGTTTTTATGCTTTATCTTCTGGTTTTCTCTTTTCCTTTATAAATATTATATTCTTTGCTCACATTGTTTTTTTTAATGATCACATGATTTATTTTTACAAATAAATAATCATTGCGCAAGTAATATCTAGTCTTTTTGCTGAAAAGCAAAATTGAAAAAATATAAAAACTTGTCATATCTTCAAGTTACTTTCACGCTATTTAAGTGCTCCCTATTCAGCAACTGGATGGCTGTAGTAGAAATGAACACACTGAAATCAATGTCTGTGATAAAAAGGAATTACTCCCAAAACCAATTTTCAGTGACTTTAAGAGTGACAATGCAATAAAGATTGGTGGTAACAAGTCCATCACAAGGCCTAAAGAGTGCCTGCGTCCATGCCACACAGCATTCTTTCTGAGACACTGTAAGTGTTGTCAGGATTATTTGTTGCATTTCTATGAAGGAGGAGCATTTGTAAACACAAACGGCTGGTCTGAGCCGTTCAAGTAAATGTTTTGAACAGTTGGTGGCAATTGGTACAGAAGATTGATTGACACATTTGCATAGCAATTTACACCAGGTGTGTTGGAAAATGTGAAAGGACCGGGAGTTCTGTCTCTGTGTCATTTGCTGGACCTGCACTTGTTTTTTTAGAAGACATATTCCTCTTTGTTTGTGCTGTTGGATGTGGACTTGCATTTGCACTACATAAGTTTGTGGTTGTGCTACTTGATGGAGTAGCTTCTGCTTTAAGTTTCTTTAATGGTATTGTTGCGAGATCTATTAGAAGTTCTGTTTGTATTATTTTTCTTTTAACAAGTTCACCTATTTGACGAACAGGGTACAAATCCAGATGCGGTGTGTAGACTGCATGTAGTCTGTTGTACTCTACGATGCAAGGAATTTCAGCCTTGACTTTGTATAAAAATTGATTAGAAATAGTCCTTCTAGTGTATGTAGATTTGACAGTGCTACGTAACTCATACATTCTTTAAAGACTGTACGGCCAATGTCAATCAATGCCTGCTCTAGGGTTAGACCTTGCAATTTGTAAATAGTGACTGCATATGCGAGATAGAGGTCATTGTTCTCTGCGTACATACATGTCTTTGAAGAGAAGGAATTGTGCTCTTGAGCGTCCTATCCTTTTAACTTCTGAAAGTTTGTCAAATTGGATGTTGATGGACTGAATTTTTTTGTCACGTGGATATGTCTGGAAGTTAACAACTGTTCCAATTGCTTCATTAACTAAACCTTGCTCCACATCAAGGTTATGTTTCAGAATTAAACACAATTTACACGTTACCATTTAGACACAATGTTAACATTTTTTTCCAAAGCACCTGTGTTGGAGATCCAATTTTCTAAGCTATTCAGTCATGCTGTTCCTTTTTGAGACCTAGGGAGTGTCATGCCGTCCACTTCCAGTTTGTCTGGGGAGTTCATATGCACTATTGGTTGCATTTCTTTTTTTTTTACCATTGTCTCATTGAATTGTGTATGTCCTTAATACAGTTGGCATTAAGGACATACATTTTACATTTTTGTGAGCAAACTGTTGCATGACATCAGGAGCAGATGTGTCATGCCCATATAGCTCATGGATGAGTATACTATTTAAGATAAATTGTGCATCTTTAGAAAGAAGACCAATCCTAATGATTTTTTAAATGTTAGCATAGGTGAGGTCTGCAAACTGACACATGTTTTGAGTTAGTTCTCTGTATTAAAAATGTTGCCAGAGATTTACATTTCCTATGCTGCCAAGTGTGTTGCAGCATTGTTTGTGTCCGAAGGTTTTTAAAATAGGTTCACCTTTCACTGGTGTTAATTCAAGGACATCTCCAAAAACAATAACATGTTTTCCTCCAAAGAGTTCTTAGTAGTTAGTTTTAAGGACTTCTTGTAATCTGAGGTGAATCAAAGCCAACATTAGGTTGGAGACCATGCACACCTCATCTATTAGGAGCATTTTTATTTGTTTCAGAATTCTACGTAGCTAAATAGCAGCTTTGTTTGATAGTTTATAGTGCTCTAATTCATTTTGGTGCTCTACTGGAAGGAGCAGTAATCAGTGTAAAGTATTACCTCCTATGTTGTAGGGATCTAAACCTGTGTGTGCTGTTACAACAGCTGAAAGTTTGCTGTTTTTAACTTTTGGAGTAATTTGCTGATGATTTTTATTAAGAATGTTTTGCCTGAACCAGCTTTACGGCTTACATAGGAGTACAGGTTTATAATTTTGACAGCTACAAGTTTTACTATCATGCTGCAAACCATGTTCAATTTCTTTACTCACTTTTTGGAAAATGATACGTTGCTTATCATTGAGTTGTGATTTGAGCAGTGCTAAGTTTTCTTCTAATTCCTCATAGTGACGCATGGTGTTTTCTACTTCAGTCATGGCTAATTCAATTACTATGAGTGGCTCTCCAAGGGGTTCTTGGCTTCCTGTAACAGAAGGTTGACTGCCCACAGGAATGTTTTCATTTAGTTGTGCTTCAACTTATTCCTCTTGTTAACGTTCATTGTCCAACATGTTTTTGTACTGCTTGAAATTGACATTTGTTATACTGCTTTCATGTGCATTGAAAGCATCTTCAAATGAATCATGGGTGCCTAATAAATCTTCTTTTCTCTGTGATTTAAAAAGTTGGAGTAGGGACATGTAGTACAGTTCTCTATTTTGAGGGCTTTTCAATGCTAGCTTCATATGATTAATTAGGCTGGGTTTGGTAGGTTAAACAAGGCTGCCTTCACAGGTTTTGACTATGTATTTTCCTTTTTGTTTAATCTGGATTTACAGGGTCAGGAGAGCACAGTTCCCCTGGTGTTTTTATGTCTATCCCTTCCTTGTTTTGGTTTGCTATGCATAGGAAGTCGTGAAAGTCCTCCCATGCATATTCTGCACAACTAAAGTGACAAACCATGTGGGTGGGACAAGGTTCTGTTGCATGCAACGTACATCAGCGTGACGTTGGAACCAGTATTCTTTTGTACCACGCATGTTTGCCAAGAGATTTGTGATACTTGGCTGCAAAACTTCATCTTTGTCTTAATCTTTTTAAGTAGTTGGGTAGAAGACATATCTAGAAAACTGGAACCTGTTTTCAATGTGTGTGCAACATAGAGTTGCTAGTTCAGCTGTCAGAAAACAGCGTGGATATAGACATTTGTTGATCAAAAACAGATCAGAAGGGCAGGGGGTTTTGGGTACATCTGGATAGAGGTAGTAAGGATTTGTGTCCAGTCAAGGTGGGAGCATGGTGGCGGGAAAGATGTAAAGGAAGAGATGATTTGGTTTTCCAGCATGAAAACGGGTCTGAGGTGACGGCATCTCAGGTTTTTGGTGCGATGAAGCGAGCCCTGTTGGCGCTGGGTGTTAAAGCTGAGAATTTTGGGACTCCTTCTTTTAGGATGGGGGTGGCATCGGAAGGTAGTAGGATGGGTATGTCTGAAAAAAAGGTTAAGAGTTTTGGATGCTGGAAATCAGCAAAGTACAAGGGATACATTAGAGAGCTGGGAAATGGGGAGTGTTAAGTAACAAAAGGGATTTGGGCAGGAGGCAAGGGGGTTGCTGGAGAGAAAGCTCACAAATGTTTTTCTTTTTCAGATGTGGCACGGAGGAGTGGTGAGTTGCCTCAGATCTGGATATGTGGACACTGTGTAGTGAAATGGGTGGGGAAAGATGCAGGGAAAAGGGTTTTCGGGACCTAGTTCAGGTGTAATTATAACGTGCCATTGTTGAGATGGTCTGGGGCTGGGGGGCTCAGGTGGGTCCAACTGTTGCCAATGCCAGTAGGTATGAGGGAGCTTCATGGGGTTCCAGCTCCTCTAATGCAGGGGAGAACGCTTTGGTTAGGGAAACATGTGTTTCACTGTTAAAAAAGATGAAGGGGGATCTTAGTTGGTTGAGGGAGATACACCCATGGGTGGGGTTGGTTGGGACCAAGTTGATGCTGAGAAGTGTATGGAAGGGGCCTTTGTAGGGGCGGTGGAACAAACAAAGTAAAAGATTAACAGGGAAATGGGGATGTTTTGCAGGTCCTGTGGGGTGCGATCGCTGGCACACCAGGCGACCATTTATGAGGCTTTTGATTTGTTTCGGCAGGATGGTGGGCACTTGTCACTCATGGGAAACCAATACTATTTGTGTGATGTTAGGATGGCGGTAGAGGATATTATAAAGGGTTTCAGGTAGATGAGAAGTGGTATGGGGGAGTGGGGCAGAACGAAGACCTCAGGGGAGGGTTTTTCTGGTGCCCGGGACATGGCCATTTGGGGTACTAGTGTGATAAAGGAGGGGGGTTGTGCTGTTTACGTGACCAGGCTACCCCGGGGGTGAAAAGAGAGGGAAGAGGTATTGAAAAAGTAGGGGCATGGCCTCTGGGAGAAGATTGAAGAATGCGGGAATAAAGGTTGAGAGGAATTGAGGGGGAGGGGAGGGAGCAAGGGACAGTAAGTGATGAACTGTAAATTGTTTATTTGTTTTGCCGATTTTTGATTGATCTTTTAGTCTGTAAGGCCAGAGAGCCAGGGTAGTGTGTTTTTTGTAAGGTGTGGTCTGTCACAATAATGAACCTTTTCCACTTTTAAGCGAGTCTGGGATTTTATGTGCAGTAAGCGCAGAGGGGGACCCAGGGAGTACACGCACGCATTTCCCCCCGGGGTTGTTTTGGGCGCTGCCCACGCCAGCGAGCACGTAGAGCGCCTTTTTCCTAGGTAAAAATGGGGTGAGATAAGGTTTGGGAGCAAGTGACGGATGGAGGCATAGCGTTTGTCCCCACCCTCCAGCCCCCTTTTATTTTGGATTTGGGTCCTGTTTTTTCTGTTTTGGTTCCCCCAAATTTTAGATTTTTTAGGTCTAAGAGGGGGTGATGCGTGGTCTATTATTGGGGGTTGGTGATTTTGTGTGACAGGCTAAGGCAGTAGAGGGACAATGTTATGTTAAAGGGATCATATTGTTGCTGGTGTGGCATGCCAGCCTGGCTGCAGGTCATATAATAGGTTTGAGGAAGATTGGTGTTGAGGGGAGCATGGTGGAGGAAACGGGGGTAATGGTGTTGCTGGGGACATTGCCCTTTGGAGGAGGGTCGGGGAAGCAAAAATGGGTACTAGCATGGTTAAGGAGAGGGGTGGTGCTGTTTGCATGAACAGGCTACCCCAGGGTTACAAAGAGGAGGAAGAGGTATTGAAAAAGGAGGGGCGAGGCTTCATGTAGTTGGAAGATAGGAGGAATGAAGATTGAGAGGAATTGAGCGGGGAGGGAGGGAGCAAGGGACAAGAAGTGATGAATTGTAAATTGTTTCATTATTTATTTGTTTTGGCAACTGTTAATTGATCTATTAGTCTGTAAGGCCAGGGAGCCAGGTTAGCGTGTTTTTTGTAAACTGTGGCCTGTCACATTAAAGCAACCTTTTCCACTTTAAGCGAGTCAGGGATTTATTGTGCAGTAAGTTCAAAGCCCTGCATGCCCCCTTCATGTCCACATGCTTGGTTCTCTTCTCAGGTCTGTAATCGGCCCATCCATGGTGATGCTGGGTATTGGAAGTCAAGTAATATAATGTACGAGGAACTTGTATAAGGTCCACAGGGAGGCGGGTAGAAGCAAAGGCTTTCACTAGATCACATGCTCCCAGCTTGTTGCAAGACTTTCTTCCCCACACCTGTAAGCGAGGGTGCATTGCTGCTGCCAACATGAACAAAGACGCTTCAGTTTTGCTCTTAGTTTGATAAGCAGATGTTATTTTATTTATTCAAACAAACAGTGAGCTGATAGTGACCTCCCAAACTAGCGGCTGATAACTGGGTACGTTTGTGTCCCTGAGTAGTCATTTCCTGTCCCCTTCCTCGTTTTAGTAATGGCTCAGCACAAGGCTTTTTCTCTTTTTGGTCACCGTCGTCCTGCTTAGTTGGCAGTGAAATGTTAGTGGGGTCTTAAATCGCCCTTCTGGCTGGCCCATGGATGTCTGCCTCATTGTGGCGAATGCGGACACCATTATCACGAACACACAGTTCCTATTTTTAGTTTTGTTTCTTAGGTAAACTATTGCATGAGTACATATAAGGAGAAATGGCAGATGAGGGCCACACAGCTTGTAGGTGTTTCATTATGTGCCCAACCACTGACAGCACATGGCCTGCCCTTCCCTGCCAAAAAACACGTCCTCCTGGGTACTCTTTGAGCTCGCTTTACTCAAGCCTTACCATCAAACTTTCCATGTGAATTACCTATCCGACAGTGTTTTTTTACACAACAGTCTCCTGAGAGATAATGGGCCTCATTACGAATCAGGCGTTAAGGGGTTAAAGGCGCCGTAAACGGCGCCGACCCTTAACGCCTGAATCCGAGGTCACTTAGCGTCATGGTGAGTTTAACGCCTGCTTTTTGCAGGCGTTAAAATCCATGGCGCTAAGGGACCATGGTGCTAATTACGCCACCGTAATTTACGGTGGCGTAATTAGCACCTTCCCCACTCCCATTATGCCCTATGGGGCAAAAATGGGAATGGGGAAGGGTAAAATGGGAAATGGGGATTTACCGCCCCACTCACCTTGGAATGGGGAGGTAAATCCGCCATCCACCATGGTATAAACAAACATAGTTTACACCATGGTGGTAAGGGTACGACCCAGGCGGTAACCTACCGCCTGGGTCGTAATGAGGCCCAATGACTTAATTGGAGTTGTAAACCTGTTACTGCATTCCAAGTTTCTGACGCATAAATCATCATTGGAAGAATTTTGGCAGTGTATAATTTAGCAAATAATCCCACCAAAAATCCACCACCCTTTTGGGCAAATGACAAAATTCAGCCCATTGTTTGAGCCGTGTGCAACTCATAGGCATAACCGATCCATTGCAGCATGACAGTCCCCAATTTAGGTGGAATACATTTGGGGACAGCCAGTGCCTCCCCCATGCCAGGTGGTATTAGATGTACAGGTACTCGCACCAATTTGTACCAGCTGCCATCAATGGCCAGGTAATACCACTACGACTCTGCCTGGCAAGTGCCTTTCCCATGCCTACACAAAAGCCCAAAATGTTGGCCTGGCCAATGCTTGTTCACGAATGCATTGGCAGCTCATCCCACCCCATATGTTATATTATTGTCATTAAGGACATACACGAGAACACTAAAGTGAGGATAGTTTTAAACCTGGCCAGTAAAATCAGCCAACAGCAGAGGTCGCACACTTTCCACATCAGTGCAGCTCTCCATGAATTCCTACATCAGAGAACAGCCTTCGTCACACACAACAAAGGAACATTATCAGGGTGTGAAATTATGTGTGTTTCGGCATATCCCACTGTTCCAAAAAGCACGATTGGGTTATTTTTGCTGCTTCTAGAGCAACGAATGGGCTGAGAAAGGAGATACCATTCATTCTTTAGGGAGCCATTTTCTATTTTCCTGCCTCTGCAGTGGAATGATAGCAGACTCCGCAGTCCACCTCTTGGTAAATGTCTGAAATTACCTCTCCTTCCAGGGCAGGCAAACCCGCTGACAGCTTTAATAAAGCAGGGGTGCCCTGACATTCCTCCGTAGGGAGAGCTGCTGTAAAGTTCTTTTCACCTTAGGGAGTGGCCATTTCCGTGAGGAGTCCTTCCACAGGCTCGCTGATCAGTGTGTGCCAGTGTGAGATGCAGATGCTTAATACAATGCTAAATAAACACTCAGTGGGTATTTTTCGGGCCATAGATGTCAGACTGTGTTCAAAGCAACACATAGGCACCGCCTTGGTTAGAGCTAGGCAGCAGGTGGGGTTGAATTTAAAGTGCAACTGTGCTCATCCACCATGCCAGCTCATACTCCCGAAACTACCGAGTTCGGTCCCTGAAAAACCTGCTCGTACACGTCTGGGTCACCACCTATTCACCAAAACTAGAAATGAAAGGATTGCTAATGATGGCATTGAAGGTGACCCATTTAGCTTTTACGGCTGATGGCAGATCACACATTATACATATGTTTTTAATCAGCAGGAGAGTATTCTACTGACACAAAAAAGTACACATTGGTACATTCTCAACTACAATTTTAATAACTTGTTTAAATTCGTCTGTCTGGATATTTGCAGAACTCAATATGTCAGCAAATATTTTACAGGTAGAGTTCTAACATTATTACAGCATCACACCACGTCTCAGGGAAGACACGGGTTGTAACAGCCCATCAGCCCAAGGCAAGGTAGACCTGAGAGAGGTCAGGGCCTTGCATGAGGGCTGAGGGCCTCTACCCCAGTACCTGACCTCGATTTCAAGGATTAACACTATTAGCATCCCGGGCAAAGGGGCAAAGTCGCCATAGATTTCTTTTACAGCGAATTAGCAGTATCCAGTCATTTTTTCGAAAACATAGTTTCGAATGCCAAAAGTTTCAAAACAATGCATCGAAAAAGTGCATTTTTTGTAGGTAAATTTTTTTTTATACTAAAATGGGTGTTAAGGGGTTAAAAAACGGGGGTTGGGGGAGACCCCCAATTATTTATTTTTCTAAAATGCGTCGTTAATTCAAAACTTTGCCATTCTAAACTATGGCGATCAAAAATATCACTATAAACCGGAATTAGCATCATTGCCGAAAGCAAGATCCATATTCTCTGAAAAAAATACAAACAAAAAGGCTGCCATATGAAACAGTAATAGAACAGAGTCCCTTTACTTTTTCAATGTGCAGGAGTATGGTGAGGTGTGCAAGAAAGTGGGAGTCAGGAAGTGTGTTGTGGGGGAAGGTTACTCGGTAAGGGTTGTGGGTTTGGGATTCCTAGGATGGGGGTGGGGTTGTAGGGTACAGATCTCCTAGAGAGCGGGTGGGGGTGTGGGGGGGATTGGGGACTATGGCCCGGGCACCGTCACAAAGAGAGGTGCAGGGGGCTGGCAGGGAATGCTGACATTCAATGCTGTATTCTGCCAAACTTCCAGACCATCTGATTCACTAGCCCCTCTCTCCCAGATGCTAACATGTGCTTAAACATGTTAACAAGACATGTTAGCATCTGTCAAATGATGACAGGTCTATGTTAACTGAAAGGTTTACCCAGGTATAATCACACCTTGTGAACCTGTGCTGTGTTGCCCGATGCACATTTTGAAGGGGGATATGTGGTGAGGGTTGGCACTACTTCTCGCTTTTGGTGTATTGTTTTGCCATGACAATGTATTGTTATCCCGCCTTGACCTATAATCCCTAGATAACATGACACATACACACTCTGCAACTACATATTATTGAAAGCCATGTCACTGTTCATGTTGATTTGGAATTCATTAAATTTAATATCTGAATTTGATAATATCATAGAACTTCAGAACTTCAGAGCAGGTGTATTGAATTGGAACCTGCATAATATTCTCCCACAGAATTCCATCAGTGTCCGGCTGGCTCTGCATCCTCCTCGGCCTGGAGGAAAGAGATGAAAGGTCAGTTACCAGGTACAGAGCATTGACATTATCATGGCAGGGCTATATGAGGTATGTCTACCCGAATAGTCTGCAGTGCACTAGAGCTCTAACTCTGAAAAGGGCATTCAGAAGAACCATTTAGGTGGCACAGCCCTTAATGTAAGTAGTGTTCGAGGCAACTATAAGTGTGTAATATAACCCACACATTAGTCCATCTCATAAATAGTGTAGAAGTAGCAGCCCAAGTAGCTGATGCTAGCTCCTTCACTGTTGATATTGCTGAAAAGTCCATATACGTATCTTAACTCATCTAAGTAGCTCAAACAGAAATAAAACAAGAAATTGCTAATGTGGTTAGAAAGGACAAGCAAGACATTCCCGCCCATAAATGATCATTGCTTTAAAGAGTTTCTAACTTGGATGGAATCTAGTCAGGAGACCATGAGAGTGGAAGAGCCTTCGCAAACATTTTCATTCATTGCATTTGGGAAGGTGCTGCATGCAAAGAATGCAACTGTTTGCGAAAGTTCTAACACTCTCATAAACTCCTGACCAGATCCCATCCAAGTTACAAACACTTTGGAGCAATGATCATCTATGGAGGGGATTTTCTTGCTTAAGCTAAAGGTCGAGATACTTAAAATTCCTAATCATCCCTGGAGGTTTGTGAATGTTGCGATCATGACCCGATCAGATATTTGCCTGGAATGCACTGATGTTGACAAGCAGTTGAAGACATGCTTTGTTAAATTCCAAAAATGAGGGGTCCTTGTTAACTGATAAAAACAAGATCCTGCACGCCCCAAACTACAGCAGAACGTGGAGCAGCTACTTGTCTTCATGATTGCGAATGCCGATGCTATGCATATATAATACCTATGCCCACACAAGCAAAAGAAGACTCCTCTGCAAGGACAATTAACTAAACATGTATATTGGTTCACACCCTCATCCTAAAGCCATAGGGATCACAATATAAGTTGGGGATTCATAGCATAATTACAATAAGAATTTAGGATAGTGATGGGGCTAAATGTCGAAAGTAGAGCTGGCCAATTATGAGTTATATTTTATATGAATCTATGTATCATCCATCTTTTATTCAAGCATGTTAAAAGATGTAAGCTTTATGTCAGCATACATGTAGAAATGTAAAATGTTTACAGGTACGCTACTATACACATAAACACATCAAAATCAGAACTGACTTTGATGTGAGTTGTCATGTGTATATGAGAGGAATAGGAGATGTACATTGCACGCTTATATAAAATAGAACACTCCTATATGCCTCTTATACATACTAAAAACTAAAATCAAAGTTACATCCTACTTCTCCCACAGCAGGCTAATCTTACACAAAGTAAGCACAAGAGCTAAGGGGGAGAGCCCGCCCTGGGAAATCAACAAATTTACGGCTAAAGAAACGTCAGAAATAGCCCCATGGAGGGCTTTTTTAATTGTCAGTCTAACAGGCCTTTTTTTATACAGCTACATACAGAGCTAAATCGAATTGATAGCCAGTCGCTGTGACACAGTCAGTAAGTGTCATGACTCATACTTGAAAGGTGGGTGCTTTTCGAACCAAGCCTACAGCCCCAATTCTGAACGGTTAGTTACAATTTTCTATATGACATCACTAGACACTTTCCCAGCACGGTAGACAGCAATTTGAGACATTTCACCAGTATAAGTGTAAAAAACCACTATTACAGACAAACAGGAACAGGAAGCTCAATAGTTTGACAACGGTGCAGAGTTTGCTGTCATAGCAAGAATCACTCATTAAGATTTATCTCTCCAACCGAAACAGGTAAAAAGAAAACATGGGTCCCAAACGAAAATCACGGGATGCCAATGCACCAGCGCAAAAACCCAAGTCCCCACACCTATTGGCAGCCACAGAAGCAGCAGAGCACTACGGTTGGACTTGGGTGAGGGAGAATATATACGGCCTGCCAAGGGACGGGATAACCATGCCACTCACCCACGATGACGTCACTACACCATCAAAGAGACAGAAAGTGACGGATGGCCCCAAGAAAAGGTAACAAAAAACTGGCAAAATTGTGCGAAACATGTCTGAAATGCAGCAGTTATTAAGGGAAATGAGGGAGAAACAATTACCTCAAACAGGGGAACAAGAGGCAACAAACCTCAACATACCTTTAGAACCTAGCATATTGATGACCCCCCCACACCTGCAACAATCCAAGCTATACCAACACCAGCCACAGCACAGCCGCAAGCGCCAGCTGCACCAACAACTGCCCCCACAGTTGCACCAACGGCAACCACGGCAGACGCAGCAGGGGCTCTAAAGGCATGGTCATCTCCCAATACAGTTACAGTAGGGCAAACGGAGCAGAGCAACAACAATCCAACAGACATAGCAATGATCTGCAATGCCCAATTAGATTTAAAAATGAAATCTTTCGAGACTGAAATACTGAACAGATATAAAAGATGCCTTGCATGGAATATTGATGTCACAATCAAAGAAGCCATAGTTGCCAAAGAATTCATAGAAGTCTTTTCATTAATAGAAGCCCAACACAAAGGAAAAGATGCCTTTAGAGACCTAAAAAGATAGAAGAGAAAGCCATAGCCAGAAACGCCCAGGTAGAACAGAACTGGGACAACTTGCTCCAAGCCTTTGCCATTTTGGCAACAATCTATGAGGAGAAATTTCCTCATAATGGGAGAAAAATATGGGCCTACATGGATAAAATAAGAGAGGTGAAAGTTGCGCAGAAAGGGAAGACCTGGCTAGCAGACGACCTCAGATTTAGGAGAAGCATGTCAGAGAGGCCAGCCATAGAATGGGACGAGGTCCAAAACGACTTGTACATGTTAAATGCTGAGCTCCCAGCGGAGAAAGAGGCCTCCCTGAACCCCTCCAAAAATACCATAAACGCAGGTCCCAGAAATAACAATAATGAGAAGCATAAAAAGGGAGAACAGCCTTTTTGTAAGAACCAGCTGTGGGCGGCTAAGTCCAATACTCAAAGGCAAAACAAAAACCATAGTTCAAAAGCCAACACTCCATGCAGGAATTTTGGTAAAAACCAATGCTCTTGGGGTAAGGAATGCTGGTACAAACACACTTGCACAAACTGCAACAGTGATCACGCAGCAAGCAACTGCACCAGACTTCCAGCCAAAACCCCAAAATCTTAGTGACAACCACGTTTTTACAACCACAGTTTTGGCACCAGGTAGTATCCCAATCAACCCAAACAATTTTAGAGACGCGCTATTGAACTACCCAGACAGAGAAACCAGCGAAAATATTTGGTGGGGTTTCTCCAAAGGTTTCATCATACCACTTCAGGGCACAGGGTCACAGAACATCCCACTGAACCTAAAATCGGCCAGGGACAACCCCCAAATAGTGGAAAGCAAAATCAAGAAAGAACTGCTTTTAGGCAGGATTGCTGGACCCTGGGACCACATGCCCCTCAAAGAGTACATAATATCACCGCTAGGATTGGTCCCCAAAAAAGAGCCTGATTTTACCACCGGGGGTATTAGTCTTCACAGGTCGGCGCAGCTTCCACTGCATCCTAGCCGAACCCCGGCCCCTAAGGGGAAACAAAAGGACAGCAAGATGAAACAAGGGACTAACAAGGGGAACCCTCCTCACCACAAAAGACTTACCTGATTTTACCGCCAGAGGCATTATCCCCGAGACTTCATACTTTCTCTCAGCGCCTGAATAAGGGAGAAAGCAACAGGTTACATGTGGACATTATTTTATCGAACTGTGTTGGATAATACAAAACCTTACCAGAACATTACCGGTTGCCACGAGGAACTCTTCAATAGGGTCAAGCTGCAACCTGCAAGGAATCGGACAGGAGTGAAAGTCAGGCATTTGAACTCTTACGAACTACATACTTACGGCATCTTGCCAGGAATATTGGAGTCAATATTGTCCTGGAACTCACCAATTCCTTCGAGCCAGTGAAGCAACTGGTTATCTACGTGCCCCTGCGCTCAATGCAGGATGGAGAGCTCATCTTTTCAAATCATCAGGTGAGACTATAAGAGGGAACATCCAAGGTGATCAGTGGGGAGAACAGCGGGGTGGGGGATTTACACTCAACTCCACAGGTGGTTAATTCCCTTTCTCCACTTGCATAAGAATATTCCTACGGGCCAACCAAACAAAGCTAGGTGGGCCAGTCCAGTCCCTCATCTTGGCCCTACGCGTCACACTGGGGGAGACCGCAGCAGTCCAGTCCAGATCGACGCCTCTGTGGGAGCCAGGTGAGCGTAACAACAGAGTGGGTGGCAGGACACTGGCCAAGCTCATGGCAACAGGCAGGGTGGACAAAAAACATCACCCTCCTAGAAATATTTCCCATCTGGCTAACATTACACATCTGGGGCAAGCAGCTCGCTAACACGGAACTCTTGGTATGGTGCGACATGGCAGTAGTAGGCTCCATAAACAGAAGGTCTACCAAATGCCCTTTAGTGCTAAAAGTCCTACGAGCCATCACAGCAGTCACATTACAAGAAAACATTGTGGTCAAAGCCAAGCACATTGCTGGGGCAGATAATAACATTGCAGATGTCTTATCTCGCTTTCAGTGGCCAAAATTCCAGGAGCTAGCGCCGCACACCCAGGAACAGATGATGCCAATACCGACGAAATTCTGGAAATAATAGGAAAACAAAAATAACAGCATCATCGCCAGCGCCAGAGAGCCCAGGCCGGGATACACAACATGAACCAGGCACCTCAAATACGGGTGCCAATATTATAACGGCATCAACGCCAGTGCCAGAGAGCCAAGGCCGGGATGTCCAACAAGAACCAGACACCTCAAAGACGGGTGTCAACACCTCCCTAGGCTTCCTCACGGAGATGGCAGGGAAAGCGCTGGCAAGCGCCACCGCAGCGCAGTACAGTAAGTGCTTACAAACAGTTTCTAAAGCCACAGGCACAAAACACGTAGAGTTAATAACGATTAAAGACATAGAAACTTTTTTTAAATGGGCACATGACCAAGGCTTTAAGCGAGACTGGGCTAAAAGACACCTAGTTGCAGTCTCATATTTCTCAAATATACAGGGTGATTCGGACCCCACCCAAAGCACCCTAATTTCTTACGCATTGAAAGGGTGAGGCAGAATAGAAGGCCCCCAGGTAGACACCCGTCGCCCCCTTGATTTCAACAAACTGGTACAAATCGCAAACCATGTGGAAGCCATATGTTGGCATCCATACGAGATCTTATTGTTCAGAGCGGCTTTCTTCCTGGCATACTTCGGGGCTTTCCGGGTGGGAGAGCTCATTGCTTCCAGCACCAAGGCCAGCAACGGGCTGAGCATCATGGAAGTCAGGGTCAGACAGGAGAGCGTCAGCATAGAAATCCAACAATCAAAAACTGGGGCAAAAAGAACCATCAACATTTGTTGCATAGATGAGGCAGTAAACTGCCCGGTATGCATTACCAACCTCTACTATACACAAAGACCCAAGGTTGCGGGGAGGTTTTTGATCCGCAGGGATGCCACGGAACTAAGCCGCTACCAGTTCAAAGGGGTGCTTATGAAAGCAATCAACAATGCGGGTTGGGATCCCAGGGGCTTCGGCACCCACTCTTTCCGAATAGGTGCTGCCACCTCAGCATGGCAAGGAGGTCTAGCTCCTCAACAACTAAAAAACATAGGGGTTTGGAAATCAGATTGTTACAAAAGATACATCAGACCGCAACTAATACAGCCAGCCACCCTCACCCCTCTCTTTTTCCCCCCCTTCATACAGAAACACCATGCGAAGGGAGGACCACTCTGCAATCTGCATGGATAGTCGGCCACTCTTTTATCTTCAGGCGGGCCGATGGGCAGAGGAGACCAAAGAAAGGCCACCTTTCAGGAACACCATTTCCTCATGGTGGGGCTACAGAGGCCTGCGATGGGCAGAAATCCACGAAACATTAGCAGAACTAGTCACATACAGAGACCCGCCAGAATTTCTGATCATCCACCTAGGGGGCAACGACCTAGTAGTCTTTGGAGGAGAAAGTTACTTGAGGACATGTGCTCATCCCTTGCAGGTATCTCACATAATTGGAGAGGAACGGAAATATACTTCTCGGCCATCCTACCCAGAAGGAAATGGCTAGAGGCCAACTGTTACAAATCTGTAGACATTTCCAGACGGGCTAGAAAACTTTTGTACAGCAAGAGGACTGGGCTTCATAAAGCACCCAGCCATTGAACTGGGTGACCCGGACCTTTTTCACAAAGACGGCACCCACCTATCAACCAAGGGCATGGAACATTTCTTTCGAGAAATTATAGCAACTCTAGCCTCCAGGGGTTGTCAATAGGAGATACTTTTGGGGGAACGCAGTCAGCCGTCAACCTGCCCACGTGTGGTGGCACGGGCCAGAGGGGGTAACCCCAAGACCCGGTGCCCAAAAGTATTGTTATTATCTTATGATATGTGATTATTGTTATTTGCATAACCATATCTGTACAATAAAACCCACAGCCTTTTATTGCCAACACTTGACAAACAATGTGTGAGCCAAATTATTCTGGGTGAGGGTATGGGTTCGGCAATGTACAAATATGCATGCATATGGGTTCAGCAGTTATGGGCAATGCTGTAGTGCCTCACAAATCGCGACAGGGTAACTGCTGTTACCATCAGCAGGCCCAGAGAGGGGCAGCCCAACCTCTTCCCCCCACTGCTCCTCTCCTCCCCCACTAGTCGAAGAGACACGCAGTCTGTACAGAACAATGCGAGGAAGGGTGAGGTGTGAGCAATCACCTCACCCTTCCTTCATGCAAGAAAGTGCTAAGCACCCAAGGAAACCAACAGGCAGGCAGGGATCAGGTTCAAAGACCTGCCCCCCCCTTGGGGGGCCAGATAGTCGGCTATCCAGCCGGGGCTGAAACTTAACAGCCCCCACTACTATACATATCAAAGACCCAGGGCTCCCCTGGGTCTTATAAATACAGAGCAATTGCTCTGAGAAAAACACAATCAGTTTGTGGACCCTGAATGGGGACTCAAACACACAGGAGGTGCACTGTTTACTCAGTGCCTTCCAAACCTTTGCTTCTTTACCACAAACCCTCCCACCCTACAAATAAGGGAGAAGAACAAAGGAAAAGAAGTACAGGGCACTGTACGGTGCCCACAACAAGTCGTGGGACATGAGAAGGCGGGCACGGGCCAGAGGGGGTGACCCCAAGACCCGGTGCCCAAAAGTATTGTTATTATCTTATGATATGTGATTATTGTTATTTGCATAACCATATCTGTACAATAATACCTACGGCCTTTTATTGCCAACACTTGACAAACAATGCGTGAGCCAAATTATTCTGGGTGAGGGTATGGGTTCGGCAATGTACAAATATGCATGCATATGGGTTCAGCAGTTAACGTCAAAGTCAATCCTCTTTGTAATGTAAGTTTACATATGAATAGTAGGTGTATAGGCCTTGTGCATTTCATGGCATCATGCCAAACACTAGTTATACACCATACAAATGCCTGGCACACACCAAACACTCAAATACCTTACAGCACACACTCTTAAAACCCACACGCACTTATGCCACATGCTTTTACACCACATGCACCTAGGCCACATAATCTCACATCACACACTCTTACAATACACACACTTGTGATGTGCAGTGGTATAACAGAAGTTCCTACGACACATGTTCCCATAACACCGGCTCTTATGTTAATTTTAATGTTAATGTTAAAGGATATTTGTACCGCACACTATCACCACCGGAGTGGTCCCCTGGCACTCTTATGCACATTCTCTTATAACATACTTGACCCACACACATATAACACACACCATTATGACACATCCTGTACAACACATACTCTTATGACACATGCTGTCAGGCACATGCTCTTACAACACACCCACTTACAACACACATGCATACAGCACGCTCTCTTACAACACACACTGGTACCACATATGGTCTTACAACACACCATCTTACAAAACACAATTACAACACTGCCTCTTATGAGACAAGCTCTTACAACACACACTATTACGACACACACTCTTACAACACACATTCTTATGACACACATTCTTACAACACATAGGGACTCATTATGAGCATGGCGGTAGCCATGCCTTTATGGCAGGCACGGCTACCGCCATGCTCGCTACCGGCACCGCCTCCCGCAATTGGGCAATAACCGGCCCATTATGAGATGAATGGGGTGGTAATTGCCCATTTGCGTGTGGTGGTAATGCCGGGCTCCCGATCCCCATTCTGCCTTATAAGGCAGAATGGGGGTGGGGAGCATGGTTGCACCGGCACCATTGATAACGGTGCCGGTGCAATCACGAGTTCTGCTCGCGGGTGCCACACAGCCCACCAGGTAAGACTTGGCGGACTGTCAGGAACCCGCAAGCAGAACTTGTAATGCGGCATCCCGGTATGAACGGTGCCGGTGCCTTACCGGCACCATTCATACCGTGGCCGCCACCCTTAGAATGAGGCCCATACTGTTTCACCATATGCTGAAAGAACACAAACTCTTATCACACACTGTTACGACACACGCTCGTACAAGACATGCTCTTATGACACATGCACATATGTTTTTGAAAATGTGTATAGCACCTTTTTACCATCGGTAGGATCTCAAAGCGCTGTGGGTTGAATGCCCTTGGGGACTGTAGACCAAGTCAGTGGAGATAGCAGGGTAGTAAGTAGTGCTTGGGTGCACTCTGTATGTGTGCGGCCAGGCCAACTTTTTCGTGGTGGGTCGCTACAGTCTAATGCTAGTAGTGGTGTGGGGTTGTGTGAGGTCAGTAGTATGCGTGCAGCAAGGCCAATTGACATGGAGGTAGCTGAATTCTAGCAGAGGTGCTTGTATATGTATATGTGATTATGTTCGCAGTTAGGCTGATTTGTTCATAGGGTATAGCTGTGTTCTAAAGAATTGCTGGGTGTTCATGGTGATGTATATTTAAGGGTGCAGCTAGGTTACATTAGTCGAGGTGAATAGCTGCATTCTATTATTTGTTGGTGCAGAGGAGAGTGTCAGCATATTTGTGTGTTTTTGAGTATCTGCAATTGGAGGAGGTCCCCTGTTCCTGCTTACCTTTCAGTGCCTGCCAAGGTAACTATTTCTCCTTATTTTAGAGGTTCCGTGCTTTAGGTCTCCTGGAAACATTCTCAGTCTAGTGTGGGCGTCAGTGTCCGGTGACAGACCAGGCTGTGTTGTTGGTGCTGTTCCTGTCTGGCTTTGTTACTTGTAGCAGAACTGTGCATGTTCTAGATCTAGTGTAAGGTTTGAGTATTGATCAACAGGTGATGCGCTTGTGACTTAAGAGCGTAGTACCTTGACAGAGAGATGAAGCTGGTCCATTTCTCTTGGTAGAGCATAAGTGCCTGAGTATTTGTTTAGGGTGAGTGGTTGGGTGTTCCCCTACAAGTTTATGGTTTGAGTTGTGAGTTATACTGCATCAAAGATCCATGTGAGTGCTAGATGTGCAAGAGATCTGATGGGAGAGCGTAGTGTTTATTTATTTATTTATTTATTTGCATTTACAAAGTACTCGCAGAGCCCACGGGAATTGAGACGATGTTAAAAGATTATGTTTTAGTTGCAGAACATGAGTGGGCGGTTAGGTTACATTAGCACGCAAAGTACATGTCATACAGCTGAAAATGCCAAACATTTTAACCATTCGGATTTCATTATAGCGAACAAGGGAAGCAAAGGTTCCGTGGATATCCCCCGCACCCTTGCTTGCTATAATGGAATCAGGGGTGGTGGAGGTGTGATTTTGAACAAAAAAAAGAAAATGTCCCTGCAGCGCCGGTTTCAATCCACGGAAGTGAAGGGAACTGGAGCTGCAGGGTCTCGGCGGCACACAGCGAAGTGTGCTGCCAAAAGGTAAGTGAGGGTGAGGGAGCGGGGTATAGAAATACCATGTAGTGGTGGGGTGGTTATTTTGAATACGAACATTTAGAATGTGAGATATTCATCTTCGAAATGATCGTATTTTAAATAATCCCGTACATCCAAGATAGACATCACCTGGTCAGAGAGCCTAGTGCATATCTGGTGGAAGACAAAGATTCAGCCCATTCATAGCGTAAGAGCATAAGTGCTACTGGACCCTGGGTTTGGATTCCTAGGCATTCATTTCCTGACAGATTTAGGGTAGGCAAAATCTGCACGTCGGCAACTGGGCCTCATTGCCGGACATGTAAGTGGGCGACAGATCGTTATATTTAATTTGTTACGGGCAGACCAGGTTCCATGTCTACGAGTTATTCTTACCTGCCCATAATGATGGAGTGTAGCATGGGTGGTTGGTCTTGAGCACAGATTTCATGGGTGAATGAAGGTCAAATCGGTCTTTGCACTAATTCAGAGGAAGATCCAGGTTTTTAGTGCTTTCAGAAAAGCCATTTAGTCTTGGGTGTGATGAATGAGGGTAGGCACTGAGTTCTACAATGTGGACACCAGGGTTGAGTAGGCAGATCCTCCAATCCTGGCTAAATTGGAGGCAGGGACCATTAGGAGGAGGGCAGTGTTTCACCTTAGAGTGCAGATTGGGTAGTGAGGCGTAATCTTTTCTTGTAGGTATTTGTGGCCTGTTATGTGCACCGCTCTGTGAGTAATACAATGGATTTTGAAGGTGGCGCTTTGCCCAATCGGGAGCCAGTGTAGGGTGAGGGGAGCTGGTGAGATGTGAACCCTTCGTCCGAGTGCAAGGAGTAGTCTTGCGGACGAGTTTTGGACTCTTTGGAGTTCGTTTAGATGGTAGGTTGGAGCAGGCAGGTTAAGGGAATTTGCATAGTCAAATCCTGCACATGACAATGGACATAAATGCTGTTAGTAAATTGGGGTAAGTTAGGTAGGGGAAGATGCATTTGGGAAGTCTAAGATGGAAGTGGCAGGATTTATACATGTTGTTAATCTGATGTGACAGAGTTAGGTCAAAGTCCATTGTGCAGCCAAGGTTTTTGCCAGTGGTCGAGGTTGGGGCTGGGGGCCGAGGGAGTTTTGCCAGGGTGACGGTTGCAGGAATGGAGCTGTCTCGCCACACACCATGATCTCCGTTTTCCCTGGGTTCAGAAGAAGATGGTTTTCCGTCATCCAAATGTCAATGTCTGTATGACAAACTGAAAGGTCTGGGAGAAGACCGTAGGTCGATTTGGGCACTCTCAGGATGATTTGTGTGTTATTGGCGTAGTAATAATAGGTGAGGTTGTGGGCGCAGATGAGCCCGGGCAGAGGCATCATGTAAAGGTTGAAGAGAAGGGGTGAGAGATGCAGGCGCCTTGGAGTATTCCAGTGCTCACTCAGCGTGCAACAGAGAGGAAAAAGAGAGATAGTTGATTTGCTGTCTGTTAGTAAGGAAAGAATCAATGCAGTTGAGCGCTGAATCTCAGATTCCTATGGAGTGTAATCTGTAAAGGAGGATTGTGTGGTGACAGTGTCAAACACTGCCGAGAGGTCAAGAAGAATGAGTGCTGCGCATCCTTCTGAGTCTGCAGTGACTTAGATGTCATCCCATATGGAGATCATTGAGGTTTCTGTTCCGCGGTGAGGACGGAAACCTGACTGTGTTTCGTTCTGGAGGCTATTGGTTTCCACAAAGCAGGTGAGCTGGCAGTATGCAGTGCAATCAATTAGTTTTTCCAGAATTCAGGTGAGATGGGCCTGTAGTTGATTGGTTTGAGAGGGTAAAGGGATGGTTTCTTTAGAAGCAGCTTGACATGCACGATTTTGAAGGGTTCTGGGAAGTTGCCAGACGTAAGGGAGTCATTAAGGATGGAGCTGTCCAGTTATCCTGTGGAGGTGTAGATTTCTTTGAGGGGAGCGGCAGGACAAGGGTCAAAGGGGGTGCCGGGTGGTCGCCTGTCGGTTAGCAGTATGATGAACTTCTCATTTGAGATAGGGTAGAAAGAGCAGAACCGAGGGGTTTCGAAGAGTAGGAGGGTTAATTCTACAGGAGTGGGTGTTGGGTGGGTGTTTTTTGGAGAGTAGTGCTGTTTTGTGCAAGTGTTCGTAGATGGAGTTGCAGAGCGTTTGCAAGGAGGTGGTGTGGGCAGAAGTGCAAGAAGGGTTTAGGAATTCTGAGATGATCCTGGGGAGTTCTTTGCTTTGAGGGGTTCTGAAGGCTCGCCAATTGTGCTTGAGGGAGCGGTTATGAGTTTTGAATACCTTTGGGTGGGGGATGAACCACTTGGGGGTCGGTCCTTGTGGGAGGGCATGGAGCTGAGGGGGTGAGGGGAAGGAGTGAGACATTTGGCCAGAGGTCAAAGAGCTCGATGGGTTGGGATCTATCTTTGGGCAGTCGTGAGGGGAGGGCACGTTGCAGGCCTTCTGCCAGGTCAGGTATAATCCAGACCGTGTTCCAGCACTTGAACTGAGATGGCAGAATGGAGCAAGCTTCCAGAGGTGGTGGGAGGTGAGTGGAGAGAGAAATGTATGAGTGAGTGGTCTGTCCAGATGAGGGGACTAGGGGTGAATGTGGAAAGGAGGTCGGATGTGCTGAAAATAGCATCAAGGGTGTGGCCGGCAGTGTGAGTGGGTCCTGTGATCTGCTCGTTAAGGTTGAGTGCCTCTAGGCTTTTGGCCAGGGGTTGAGTTATGGGTTATTGGGCACATCACACCAGATATTACAGTCCCCAGTAGGGTGAGTGCTGGGTGGCTGTCTAATGTAACTGCTAGCAAGTTGCATAGGGTGTTGGCGAAATGTCTGTCATATCCAGGGGGCCTGTACATGAGAAAGAAGATGTGGGAGAGGGTGCGTGGCAGAGTTTGACTAGTAGGGAGTTTGACTAGTATGGGTTTTTGGAAGGTGGCTACTCCTCCTTCTCTAAAGGGTCTGTTGTGATGAGCGAGTAGTCGGATGGGAATGCTTTGTGTACTATTGGTTCGAAATCGTCTGAGAACCATGTTTCAATGATGAAAACGAGATCCCATAGATGCTATATCTATTTTTGGCCACACATTGGGCATTGATAAAGAGGCAGGTGAGATTGTGGGAGGTGGCGGGGGGGTGCTTCTCAGTGTGTCTGCTGCTGTGAGGACAGTAGTCGTCAGAGTGGCTGGTGGGGTGGTATTGGTCTCTGGAAAGGATGGTGTGATTGGTGGGACTGGGTTGGTCGGTATGGCTGGGGGAATGTGTTGTTGGTCAGCTGCTGGGATTCTGTTGCTGGGAGCAGAGAGAATGGGAGGTGGATTGAGAGAGGCAGGAGGGAGCACGCTGCCACAGGCCTTTGGGAGAGGACTGGCATGGGATGGAAGGTTAGGTTCGGTTTGATGCGGATTGGTTCAGACGACGGGGTGGCAGGTGGAGCGTGCATGTTCAGTGGTGGGGGCTTGGTCTTGTTAGGTGTTTGATGCCCAAAGGAAGGCTTAGGTGGTGGTGTTATTGGAGATTGGAGGTATGAGTCGTGTTCAAAGAGAGAAGTGGAAGGCATATGTAGCAGAGGGGTCATGCAGGAGGAGGTAGGAAAGGTGTGGCAGGTAGACTGATGCAGGGCAGGAGAAGCATGTATACCTGTGGATGAGGGGCCTCTCCATCTAGAAAATATGGGTGCTAAAGGTGTGTGCGAGAGGGTGGGGGGGGTCAGCAGGGAAAGGGGTTGAGCCGATGGTTCGGTAGAGGGCAAGACATGCCATGTTGAAATAAGGGAAAAGAGTGGCAGGCCATGGTGGAAGGGTTTAGTGGTCAAAGTGGCATGATTGTCAGGGGAGGTGTGGATGTGGCAGGTGGGATGTATGTTTGGCCAGTCATGCTGGAAGGGTTAGGGGTGGTGAGCAATGGGAGTGGGCTCTGACTGTCACAGTCCTTGGAAGGGGGTTTTGGGAGGGTGTGGGACCAGCCAGAAGTGAGGAGGATAGTGGGTACGAGGTTGGATGGTGGATGTGGTGAGGGGGATATATTGGAATGGGGAGGAGCTCCTCTCATATGAGAGTTTGGCAAAGTGCAATGCAAGGTGGACCCAGGGGTTATGTCTATGGCAAAGAGGTACAGTTGGGGGGGCAGAAGTTGAAGGGCAGTTTTTGAATGTTGGTGTGTGGATTGTGCTGGTGTTTGGGCGGTCATGTTTTCTGCAGCACCAGAGAGCTCCTCTGTTCTGGGAGTTGGAAGCTGTGCAGTGTGTGGAAGAGAGAGGGTGTAGGTCTTCTGGTGGGTTAGGCAGGAAGGGGGGTTAGAGGAAAGGGCAGTGTGGCTAGAGGTAGTTTGGCAAGGGGCAGGGTTGGGGTGTAAGTTTGTGCACCAGACAGCTCCTCTGGTCTAAGAACAGGAGTTTTTGGTAAGTGGAGGTGAGAGGGTGTAAGCCTTCCAGTAGGGTAGGTGGGATTGGGGGCTGGAAATGAGGAGAGTGTGGGCAGAGGTAGTTGAGTAATGGGCAGGAATGGGGTGTTTCTTGGTACGCCAGAGAGCTCCTCTGGTCTGAGAGTTTTAAGGTGTGTGAGGGGAAGGGGTGGTGGGGGGTTCAGTCTATGGGAAAGGTAGGGGTGGAAAGGTTGTAGATGAAAATATTTTGTTGTGTGTCAGCAGAGTTCCTGCAAGGGTTACAGAGGCAGTGCGGGAAGGGCAATACTCTTACTGCCAGAGAGCTCCCATTCTTTGTATGTTTGAGAGTGAGTGGAGTGTGGCTGTGTATGGGAGAGTGACTCTGGGTGAGTTTGGTTCTAGCAGAGGAGAGTTACATGTGGAGGCGGTCGTCTTGGTTGTCGGTGTGCCCAGCTTGAGTGTGTGTTGGCAACCATGGTGGTGTTGGCATATGGCTCAGGTGGGAGATCAGGGTAGAGGGTATGGGACAGGGGTGCTATGTCTCCGTGTCTTACAGCAGCAGTAAAGGGAGGAGTGGACAGATTACAAATCTAGTGGTAATGTGAAGCACCTAGAGTCTAGGAACAGTGGTAACAGGACTACAACCTAGAACTGAAATAAGCCACAAGTGGTTAACACTTTGAATTGAGACAGGCAGTCGTGGGATAGACAGCCTACAATTGTAGCACATTAGTAACAGGAGAAACCCCTAGATTGGAAGCACAGCGGTAAGGGTACAAAACCTGGAACTGAAACTCACCAGTATTAAAAAAACACCTAGAATTGAAGCACAGCAGCAGTGGGAGAGATGCATAGAGTGGAGACACAGTGGTAGTGGGACAAACCCCAGACTTAAGAACACACGTGTATTTTTAACACACCTAGATTTTAAATGCAACAGCAGTGGGAGAGACACCTAGAGAGGAGACACAGTGGTAGTAGGACAAACCCCAGACTTAAGAACAGACTAATATTTTTAACACACCTAGATTTGAAGTACACCAGCAGTGGGAGAGACGCCTAGAGTGGACACACAGTGGTAGTCAGATAAAACCTAGATTTGGGAATACACTTGTACTTTAAAACACACCTATATTTGAAGTACAGCAGCAGTGGGAGAAACGCCTAGAGTGGAGACAACAGTGGTAGTGGGAAAAAACCTACATATGAGAACACACCAGTGTTTTAAAACACACCTAGATTTGAAGTACAGCAGCAGTGGGAGAAATGCCTAGAGTGCAGACAACAGTGGTAGTGGGACAAACCTAGATTTGAGAATACAGATTTGAATTACAGCAGCAGTAGAAGAGACGCCTAGAGTGGAGACAACAGTGGTGGTGGGACAAACCCAGACTTCAGAGCACACCACGCCTACGTTTGAGATCGAGCACCAATTGGGGAGCCGTCTGGATTTGGAACACGGTAGTGATAGGAAAACTACACTTCAGCCAATTAACTAGGGTGCGCTGTGTTAAGTAAGGTGATAAGAGTGGTAGAGCTATTAATGGAGTACAGTAATTGTATACTCCCCACCCAGACTATACTTACCTTTATAGTCACTGCTGGTTGATGGCGGCAGATTTCCCCGATGAACATGGGCAAACACAGACTGGAGCTGCTTCTTCGGGAGCTGCCCTTTGCCTTGTGGCCTTTAGACGACAGGGCTGCCTGGGCAGAGGCTGCCCTGATTGGATGTCTTAAAGGCAGGGAAACACCTGTTTCAGAAAAACTAACTTGAGCATTGCAACGCACCATCTACCTCTTCTGTCTGCTCTTCATGGTTTTGTGGTGCTTTGTTTGCGGTACAGTGGTGCCATCTTATTATGACATCAGGACGTAATAAGCGTTGAATGGTGTCCATTTTGTTGAGGGAACAATCTGATCCAGAACCCGGGTCATCTTGCATGTGGCATATCCCATAATAAATATGTCCAAAGGTTGCGTATTTCATAGCGTGTCTACCTTTCACACATAAGGACCAACCTCATGAGTGTAGATTCATGACATTTTGGCACACACTTTAACAGCACACACTTATGACACACTATTACGAAACACGCTGTTACAATACACACTTTTATGAAACTAACTCTTATGATGCACACTCTTGCAACACATTCTGTTACAAGATATGCTGTTATAAGAAACACTTTTTTGACACATGCTCTTATGGCACCTACTGTTATGACAAACGCTACACACACACACACACACACACAACACAGACACCTATGCTGCACACTCTTATGGCACATGTTCTTAGAACACACATTGTTAGGACATGGTGTCTGTGACAACGCGGTGGAAAGGAAGGAAGATCAGAGCCAGGACAAGACCTCTAGCAAGAAGCCAATCAGACCTTGGGGGATGAAGTCATAATGGAGGTGGGCTACAACCTGGGAGACCTTGGGGGAGGAGGTCATAATGGAGGGAGGCTACAACCTGGGAGAGACAGACAATTGGACCAATCGTAATGCTCTAGAACAAGAAAGATTCCAAGGATGTCATACTGATACAGTTCTCTGGTGTTTGCCTTTTGAGTTAGAGAGAAGAGTTGGAGGAGGGCCCGGGGCCTGAGGAGGAGGTGGCCTATGAGTGGGCCTATTGACGTCCGACCATAAGGAAACAGTAGTCCAAGTTGCACCGGTTGTGCCCTATCCTGTTATAACCCGTTTATAGAGACTTGCTAAGACATTTATCCCAAAAGAAGAAGTTAGCCCTGAGAGAGTTGTTGCTGACGACCCTAACGGCACTTGAGACCCAGCTGGAGACGTCTCTCATCCGTCTCTCTCATCAAAGGAGCTGTCGGATCCGCTCGCAGTGCTTGCAGCTGTTGTAAGTCACCGAGAAGGGGGCCAGAAGCAAAGGTGAGCATCGAGTGAATGAGAGGAAGAGTGAATGAACAGAGAGGCAAAGGACCATGTTAACGGTTGTCCAGGAAGCCTTCCAAACAAGGGGAGGGGCTGGGCCAAAGAGGCTGGAGTACAAGCAACACCAGTGTGGCTGTGAACTGGAGACTTCCCCTCTGGAGAATAATAGAGAAATGAACAGGGAGACTTATAAGACAATATGAGACTTTAAGGAATCGATGGTGAATGAGCCCTAGGAAAACAGTTTCCACAGAATAGAAGACAATAGAGCCCCATCTCCTGGAGAAAACCCCCGAACACTGTTAGCCTCAGCAGAATGATTCCTGAACAGTACCTTCATCTTTTGAGAAAGAAAAGCGGATGGCATGTTTTCCCCCATTTTCCCTAGAATTAAAGAAGCCTGTTGTTTCTGCAAATAAAAGTCAGTAGGTCTAAGTGTTGAAGGCTGGTCTTCTCATTTCCAAGTACCTACATTTGGTGGCAGCGGTGGGATCAAGAAACACAATGGAAGAGTTGATAAAGTCACTAACGGAGGGACAACAACTGCTGCAATAAGCCCTTCAGATACAGAGCCAGCAAGCCCAGGCTGACCGGCAAGCTTTCCAGCAAGCCATTCAAATGCAACAGGCTCAGCTGCTAGAAGCTACCGTAGTTAGAGCCCAGCTACAAGTACCTGTGTCAGTGTTGCAGAAATACTCCCCATGGGAAGATCCTGCCCATTTTTTTGCAAACTTTGAAAGGGTAGCCCGAAACGCTCAATGGCCAGTCGAGAGGTGGACACACTATTTTGCTCCCCTTATGATGGGGGAAATGCAGAGCGCATACCAGGCCGCTAACCCCATAGGAGATACCACATACCCTGAGATTAAACGGGCCGTCCTAGAGAGAATGGGCCACAATGAAGAAACCTACAGGATCAAGTTCAGAGATACCAAGCTGTTACCCGAGGAAACCCCCCGACAGTTGTTTTACAGAATCAAGGAACTTGGGGACAAGTGGTTGCAAACCACTTCTGTTACTGTGCATGAGATGGTAGAGAAGGTGGTCCTCGAGCAATTTGTGGAGGCCCTTCCTCCTCCAATGCAGAGATGGGTGTGACAACACCATAAACCCACCCTACTCGAAGCAGTGGACATAATGTCCCCCTACCAGAGAGCGGGACAGAGGAGATTGGCCTCCTATCCTCCTCAAGTTAGGGCTGTCGGAGTCCCTAATAACATAGGCTCTAGACAGGCCAACAATCCACGCTGGCCAAATTCGATGTTCCGCAGAACAGACTGGGACCCGTCAAGACCCCGACCTAACCATGAAACTCCTGGATCAACCTTCCCTTCCCGGACCCCAAGCGCCCCGCTGCGGGGCCCCTGTTAGTGAGAATTCTCTGTTTAGGCTGAATTTCCTAACCTAGTGAGTCCCCCAGCAGCTTTGCTGGATTTTTGGGGTTTATTTTTTTCTCCTGCCAAGAGTGAGACTCTTTTACCCTCACTCTTGGACATGATTTGAGTGTGTTTCTTTGGATCTAGATGTGTTTAATGGGCTATGGGGGCTTTTACCCCATAGGGCTTCATGTGTTTTTGTGATATGTGTTACACAGCACCCTCAGTGCAGTGACACAGGGGTGTCATAGTGACCCCCCAGTATAGACTCCATACCCTGGGACTGACTACTGTCTCCCAGGGCATGTAAAGTCACCATTGACTTTACTAGTCTTAAATTCAGAACAGAACCAGTACAAACCATCATATTGTGGATGTACTGGCTGGGGCAATTCGATCTCCGTCCCCCCTGATCGAGTTTTGGCTGGTGGCAGTGGATACTACTTTTTATATTCAACCGCAAATATTTTCCTATGGGATTTCCCATTGTTTTAGGCTACTACCTTTATTTAATTATTTACGGTAGCCTCAAACATACTGCCGGTTTATTTAATTAATATTAATTCGCCGGTTGGTATTTTTTGCCAAAACTTGATTCTAAAATGGCGTTTGTGTTCTCTTCTGTGACTCCAACCCAAGTCGAGCCCTTTGTTCCACTTTTTGGCGGGCTTCTTCACAGAAGCCCTCCAAAGTGGTGCCACTCTGTCTGGGATACTTAGGAGGGGTGGAGGGGAATTTAGGCACCCTGGACTGAGTTGCCTAGGCAACTCAAGTCGGACTCCGTCCTGATTGGCCCAAGTGGTGAGCCGGCCGGCTCACCACTTAGCATGTTTGAGTGACAGCTAGGCTGAGTGGATGGGGGTTTGCTGCATAAAAGCAGGGCTTTGGGGACTGGAACTTCAGAAGTCGCCACAGAACCTAAGAATCCGACGAGGGAGAAGCTGAGCCGACCTGCCACGACACCACCACCGGTGGAGCCCTGCTGGACTGCCTCACCACTTTTCCCAACGACAGAGAGTGCATGCAGCACCATCGCCGGCACTACAGAAGGGCCTGCCTGACCCTGTCCCTAAAGGTGCCTGACTCCCGCATGGCGGGTTCCGCGCGGCACGAAAGCGAGGCTGATCCTCGCTTGATGCAGTTCAAAACTGCATCCATCCGCCGGTAGGCGGAACCGCCGGTGGCCAGCACGAAGGCCACACAAAGGCCTGTTCCTGCGCCTGTGCCCCATTCCATCAAGCCTCGCCGAGGGTAGAGGGCAGGAGCCCCCCCTCCCATCCCTGAAGCTGCCCTACGCACACGGAGTGCATGCAGCACCATCGCCGGCACTACAGAAGGGCCTGCCTGACCCTGTCCCTAAAGGTGCCTGACTCCCGCATGCCGGGCGCCGCGCGGCACGAAAGCGAGGCTGATCCTCGCTTGATGCAGTTCAAAACTGCATCCATCCGCCGGTAGGCGGAACCGCCGGTGGCCAGCACGAAGGCCACACAAAGGCCTGTTCCTGCGCCTGTTACGCGCATGGGAGCGCGGCGTGGCCACCCCCCCTGCACAATTTTTCCACTCTCCAACCGATAGACTACCACCCGGACAATGAAAACGTACTGTAAGTACATGCCAACACCGGAGACACTACTGTATGTTTATAATCTTAACCGATTCTATTGAAATGTGCGCCCAGTCTCTAACACTGGTCGCCTACAGACCATATTAGACTGCTGTATTGTGCCCTTTGGTCGCCTACAGACCATATTAGACTGCTGTATTGTGCCCTTTGGTCGCCTACAGACCATACTAGACTGCTGTATTGTGCCCTTTGGTCGTCTACAGACCATACTAGACTGCTGTATTGTGCCCTTTGGTCGCCTACAGACCATATTAGACTGCTGTATTGTGCCCTTTGGTCGCCTACAGACCACTTTAGACTGCTGTATTGTGCCCTTTGGTCGTCTACAGACCATATTAGACTGCTGTATTGTGCCCTTTGGTCGCCTACAGACCATACTAGACTGCTGTATTGTGCCCTTTGGTCGCCTACAGACCACTTTAGACTGCTGTATTGTGCCCTTTGGTCGTCTACAGACCATACTAGACTGCTGTATTGTGCCCTTTGGTCGCCTACAGACCACTTTAGACTGCTGTATTGTGCCCTTTGGTCGTCTACAGACCATACTAGACTGCTGTATTGTGCCCTTTGGTCGCCTACAGACCACTTTAGACTGCTGTATTGTGCCCTTTGGTCGTCTACAGACCACTTTAGACTGCTGTATTGTGCCCTTTGGTCGTCTACAGACCATATTAGACTGCTGTATTGTGCCCTTTGGTCGCCTACAGACCATACTAGACTGCTGTATTGTGCCCTTTGGTCGTCTACAGACCATATTAGACTGCTGTATTGTGCCCTTTGGTCGCCTACAGACCATACTAGACTGCTGTATTGTGCCCTTTGGTCGCCTACAGACCACTTTAGACTGCTGTATTGTGCCCTTTGGTCGTCTACAGACCATACTAGACTGCTGTATTGTGCCCTTTGGTCGCCTACAGACCACTTTAGACTGCTGTATTGTGCCCTTTGGTCGTCTACAGACCATACTAGACTGCTGTATTGTGCCCTTTGGTCGCCTACAGACCACTTTAGACTGCTGTATTGTGCCCTTTGGTCGCCTACAGACCATATTAGACTGCTGTACTGTGCCCCTTGGTCGCCTACAGACCACTTTAGGTGCTAGCGCTGTGCCTTATGGTCGCAGCTCGCCCTGATACTAATCCAATATGCAAACTTGGTTGCCCCTCATCATGTTCCCGTTCTGCATTCTCCCCAACCACACACCCTGCTTGGGCCACTACTACTGGCCCCATATTAACGGTCTCAGCAAGCCGGCATGCCCCCGGCATCACCCTATCCCATGTCCTACACCATTCCTTCCCTCTACTCCCCCATTCCCAAACAACGCAAGTCTCACCCCCAGGACCGATCAGAATACCATCAAGCATCATGCTATCAGCCCTGATCCAATCTCACACGTATTGCCCATTTCAGAGTCACCTCACCACAGCCATACTGAAAAATTCTCTAACCCCGTGATAGGTGTAGCAAGACACTTCCGATTAAGGTCTCGTACCTTCAACCACCCCAACCCAGTCAAATATGAACACACACCTCCCAAACAAACTAGGCCCAGAGTACTTCCCCCTCATCAAAACCATACTCCTAGCCAGAAACCCAACACTACTTCCATACCAGCTCCAGACACCCCCAATAAATTACTATCCACCTTTAAAGGAGCGCTCATCAATGCCCGCTCCTTAGGGGCGCATGCTATAGAAGTGCACGACCTCATCATGGAATCACAGCTCGACATACTAGTAGTCACAGAGTCCTGGCTCCATCAAGCATCAGGTCCCCTACTAACTCTGGCAATCCCATCCGACTACACCATATTTAGAACAGATAGGACCCACTCACAAGGAGGCGGTGTTGCTATTATAGTCAAGACTAAATTACAGCTTAGATCTTGTCCCATCGAAAGTATAGAAGGGTATGAAACATTACTTGTAAAATTTCCCATAAATGCTAAAACTACTATTAATTTAATAGTAATTTACAGAGCACCTAGCCCTAACAACCACCCAGAAACTGAAATTCCGTTGCTATTAGCTCCACTAATAAAACCTAGCTCGAAATACATCATCCTGGGTGACCTTAACCTAGGTTTCAATGACAGCCAAGATGCCAAAGCAGAATCACTTCATTCCGCCCTGAAGGACATGGGTTTCAGCCAACTAGTTAATGCACCCACACATATCAAAGGCAGGACCCTTGACTGGATCCTCTCCCTTAATACCCCCATAACCATTGAGGCCATCTCCCCTCTCTCTTGGTCCGATCATCATAACATTGTTTTTACAATCAATCCCGCCGAACCCACACAAAAGAAACCTAAAACTATGATTACCTATGAAACTAGAAACGCCCGCAAACTCACGCCAGAAAACCTCACGCCTCCTCTTTCAAAAATCCTAGATTCTACCTCGATCACTAGTGACAACCCCTGTCACCTAGCTGACTTATATCACAACTGCCTCACTGCAACCATTAATGCTATAGCACCGCTTACCACCAAGGCAAAACGCTCAGACAAGCGATCTAGCTTCTGGTTCAATGAGGACCTTATCGCCCTCAGAAGAACCAAACGCGTGCGTGAACATGCCTACAGAAAGCATCCTACTGCAGAGGCAGAAAAAGCTTACCAAGAAATAAACAAAACCTATAAAACAGCTACTATTACTTATAAATCTAATGCGTACAATTATAGGATCAGCAATGCTACCTCAGATACCAAGGAATTATTTGCCATTTTAAAAGAATTGGAAAACCCTACCCCAGCCATAAACCCAACCATCCCCAGCAAGGAATGGTGCACCACTATTCAAGACGCACTAACAGCCAAAATTGAACTACTCCAAATAAAAATCACAACTAAAAAACAATCACTAGCCAATAAACCTGCCCTCCTTAATCTAAATCGACCACACCATGAATTCACCAGCTCCCCATTCCATTTCACACCAGTATCCCAAAATGTAGTGTTTGACACCATCGCCAAACTTAAAGCCTCCAACTGCAAAGGCGATTCTGTCCCTGCATCAGTAGTCAAATCCTGTGCCCACACCCTCACCCCTATTATCACCAACTTCGTGAACGCTTCTTTCAATACCAACCTAGTACCAGCTAGCATCAAAGAAGCTTGGGTCACCCCTCTCCTGAAAAAACCTACCCTAGACCCCACGGTGCCCACTAATTACAGCCCAATAACAACTGTCCCATTTCTCCTCAAAATATTGGATAAACTAGCATACAACCAAGTCCAAACTCACCTCGAACAAAACCACCTCCTTGGCACGAGGCAATCTGGCTTCCGCCCCAACCATAGCACAGAAACGGCACTCCTTGACTTAAAAATCCAAATGGATACCATCAGAGATTCAGGAAAACTCTGCATCCTCCTCCTACTCGATCTCTCCGCAGCGTTTGATTTAGTAGACCATAATAAACTGTGTGCCACACTAGCGAAAGACTTTAACTTCTCCACCGAAGCTACTACCTGGATCAAATCCTTTCTTGCTGACCACACCTCCAGGGTCGCCATAGGTAAAGAAGCCGCCAACCCAATCATAGTACCCATTGGTGTCCCCCAAGGGTCCTGTCTCTCACCAACATTATATAATGCATACACTAAACTCCTCCTCTCAGCGCTCGACGACATGGGTGTCATCTACACCAACTTTGCAGATGACACCCAGATCCTCATCCCTTTATCGGGAGATTACACTCAAGACACCGACACTATCAACAAAATATATGCCATAATCCAAAATTGGATGGCACTAAATAGCCTCTGCCTCAATGATGAGAAGACTGAGGTTCTCATTGTGGGCTCCCAATCCAAAATAGAAGCCTTACATCCTGATTACTCATCCATCAACATTGATGGCACAAACATATCAGTAGTCAAACAAGTCAAAACACTAGGTGTCTACCTAGATGCCAACCTCACCTTGACCAAGCACATTAACGCCCTCGCCTCCTCTACCTCCTACACCGCAAAACTCATTGCTCTCAGTCGCCAATTCTTGACACCCACCAACTGTATCACGCTGGCAAGAGCTTTAATCTTATCCAGGCTCGACTACTGCAACGTACTCTACCTGGGTACCTCAAAAGCCAATCTAAACAAACTACAGCTTATTCAAAATAAAGCCCTTCGGGCGGCCCTTGGAATAAGGAAGTCAGATCATATCTCAAATATTAGAAGAAACCATCACTGGCTCCCCATCAAAGCCAGGGTCACATTCAAAGCCCTGTGCGTCACATACAAATGCATCCACTCATGTGTCCCCATCTACCTCAACCACGCCATCACCAAAAAAGTATCAAAGAGGCCCCTCAGATCTAACAGTCAACTACTCCTAGCTATCCCCCGCTACAAGACAACCAAGGCAGGAGGCAGTAGTTTCCAATATCTCACACCCACATATTGGAACACTCTTCCCCTCCCCATCAAAAATGAGCAAACGTTCTCAGGCTTCAAGAAATCTCTGAAAACGTGGCTATTTAACCAAGACTAAAATCCCCTTCCATGCTCCATGAAATATCACTGTACTTAAGCCCTGCATTTAAAGTTGTCATGTATGATTATTTTGTATTCTCATGTACTGCGCCCGATTGGCAATTTCTAAGTAATGTTTTTAACCAAGCTGTCTGTAACATCGCCGTGGTACCTAAGGGTTTGGGTGAGTAACAAATGCAATAAAATAAAAATAAATAAAATAAATAAAGAGAAGATCTCCCGCCGGAAAGTCTTCTTCCTTTGACTGGTGGGGATAACCAGTTTCACCGTCTTTTCTCCTTCCCGACGTACCTCATGGCCGCCTTGCCCGTGCCAAGCACCCCGGCAACCGGGATACCACGTTTTACCACGAAACAAAGGTACCACCTTTAACCGGAAAACTCCACGGCTGGTTTCTGCCCTGGTAGTGCAACGACCTTCATCTTTCCTCCAAGTCGAGATCTCCTCTTCCCCTGGACGACGACGCAACTTGCACCCACTACCAGGAACAACTACCACCGCTGGAGGATCCTTCCCACTTAAGGTACCATGTCCCGCCTGGCTTCCCTTGCTACCGACTGTACGGGGTAGATTTAGCCCCCGGCTTTCGAACCTGGGTTAGCCTGGGACACCCTGGCTAAACTTTCCTAAGCCTCTCAACTCTTTTTGAACCCTCTGCAAGACTTTCTGAGCCTAGTGTAACCGTGTGATCTTGGGCGCATTTGTGCTCTGCTCTCTCTAAGAGTGGGCCCAGCCTTTGGACTTTGGCTCACCAGTGTCTTTTGCTCTTCTGCCTTGCTTATAGTGTTCCTGAATCTTAGAGTGGTGTACCTTTCCATATTCTGTCTTTTTCCCTCCCTTTCTCACAAACTTATTGGAGTGCAATCTAGTTAAGCGCTCACCTCTGTATGAAAATAAGTGGTGTTTTACTGTGACTTATCTGATAAGGAAAAAGGGGTGTATATATTACAATAGCAACTGTGTTTAGAATATTTTACAATAAGAGTGCTGGAGTGTTTCAAACTGTGTGTTTTTAAATAAATAATTATATACTTTGATACCAAAGCTCTGGTCAGTGTTTGCTTGCATTATTGTATCTGAGTGCCTATTGTGTATACTTTGCAGACTGCCTAACTCTTCTTGAGGGAAGTCTGACTGCTCAGCCACAGCTACCAAGTAAATCTGGGTGGTGCAGACTGCTACCAAGTGGGTTTACTGCCAACACCTGTAGTCTTAAATCTTTTGCGGTGGTCCCTAAGGGAACTGCACAGGTTTCTGCCTAACACTGGTATACAGCGATGGGATTTGTAGTGAGTATACACTTTAGAGTGCCTGAGGATACCTTAGTACAACTAACCACAAAGCTTAGCACTGAAAAAGTAATCTTTCTAACATGTCAACTATGGAAACTTATAGTCAAGAGTCCCTTGCTACAAAAACTGCTGATTGTTAAAGAGTATTATGTAAGCATAAGAACCTCCTGACTAAAGGCAAGAAAATGGAATTAATAGAAAGGTTGTTAGCTAACCAAAGTCTGGATGATGGTTTTGAGGAATCTACCATGACAGAAAATGTAGACAACAGTACAGAAATTGATATTGATCACAATGTTGATAATCTTGAGGAAGAGTCAGAAGAGGAGGGTGAGGCTGCTGTGACTGTCCCCTAGGCCTCTGTCTGCTCTACCTGCTGTACCTACTGGGCCTTTGCCAAGTCCCACACTTAGTCCTCAATATCTCGAATTAGAGAAAATGAAACTTGAACTAGAGTTCAAGAGACTAAATATCTGGCTGAACAGAGACATCAGGAAATGAATCACGAACTAAGGCTAAGGGAAATGGAGCTCAAGCATGAGCTAGAAATGAAGAAATTATCTGTTGAAAATGCTTCTCTCTCTGGCTCCTCTAGAAGTTCCAGTCCTAAAAGACCCCGGATGCCTAAAGAATTGGTTGGTATGTATGAGCCTAAGTTGGATGTGTTGGATTGGTTGTCTCTGTTTGAATATAATCATGGGCTCCAGAACATCACAGGAAATGACTTACTCACCTGGTTGTTCTCTAGGCTTCCCCCTGTTGCAACTGACGTGGTAATGGAGTTGGGGAGGAGGATAGGAAAGAGTATGAATGTGTGAAACTAGCTCTGATAGCTAGATTTGGGAAGACCCCTTCCAGTATCTTAAGAGGTTTAGAACCCTCAAAAAGCATGACGGTACCCCTTGGGCTACCTGGGTGAGTGAAGGGTTGAAAAACGTAGAGGGATGGATTAAGGGTTACAAAGTAAACACTTATGAAGGTATGAAGAATCTTTTTATGTTGGAGTCAATTTATGATGCCTGCTCTCCTGAGCTCAGACAGCACTTGGCTGATTCAAAGGAATTAGATTCCCGAAAACTAGCTAAGGCTGCTGACTTGTGGGTTGCCAACAGGGCCACTCACAAGGATTCTGGGGTAACTCAGAAAAAGGATGAGGGGAAACAGCCTAAAAAGGACTCCAAAGAGAATTCTAATACTGCAAATTCCAAAGAGGGCCCAAAACAAAACCAGAAGGGTAAGCCACCAGGGAAACCACAGCAGAATAGTGTCTCCTCTGGTGCCAAACCAGAGGGAGGTCAGAACAAGCCTCCATTCCAGAAGGCATTTGGTAAATGCTTTGTTTGTGGCTCTACTGACCATGTGAAAGGAGATCCCAGATGCAAGGGTAAACCTTCAGGGATCCAACTTGCCTCCTTAGCCTTCGCTCCAGAAGAGGAAGTCCCCATGGCAAGTGGAAACTTTCTACTGCTGGCTGATGAACCCATTGGTGTCTCAGCCAGTGTTTCTTTAGTCTCTCTGGGGTTGTGGGAACAACAGAATTTAGATGTGTATAATTATATCCCATATAATACTAAAGAGTATTATAAAGACAGTGTCCAGGTGAATGGTCAGGAGACTCCTGCCATTAGAGACACTGGGGCCAGCATAACTGGTGGTTGAATCATTTTCCAAGGCAGAGGATGTTGCTAAGGCACCCAAATGCCTTACCAAGTTAGCTGGAGGGCCTGTGCAGATGTGTCCCCATTTACCAGTTCTCATCCAGTGTAATGACATGGCTGTAAAAATACCTGTCAGTGTACAATGTGAAGTGCCAGGTAGGGTTCTGTTGGGTAATGACCTAAAAGCTCTTGGAGTTGTGTCACATACCCCCAGACCACCTAGTAAAAGGTTACAGGAGCTCACAAAACCTGCAAGAGAGAAAGTCCTGAGAGGGTTATCTCAGGAGATGATGACAGAGATCACTCCTTTACCACTGGAGCAACTCACTGCAGTAACTACCAGATCAGGAGCAAAGGGGCAACCCAAGACTCCTAGGAAAAAGTCTGCAGCAAGCACTCCAGTGCTTCCAACAGTTACACCTGTAACTCCACCTCCAGCTGAGGCTGAGAGGGAGGTACAACCCTGTATGGTTGAACTGGACTCTGAAGAAGAGCTAGTGGGAGGCCGAGAACTTATTGGAGATCTAGACCCTGAGGACCATCCTGAGCTGCAGTCTTGACTGGCAGAAGGTGGGCCCAGCAGGGCAGCTTTCCGTAAGGGACAAAGAGAATGTCCAACTCTGGAGGGTCTCCGCCAACAGGCAGCTGCTTAGGCTGATGGGCAAGAGTCTGGGAAGTATAGGTTGCACTGGGAAGATGGCCTCTTCTACAGTGAACCAACTGAGTCTGAACCTGGACACTACAAACGCCTTGTAGTACCTTAAGAAAACAGACAACAGTTCTTGCACTTAGACCACGAGATTCCTTTGGCTGGTCACTTGAGCTTCAAGAAGACCAAGGAAAGGCTCTCACTCTACTTCTATTGGCCAAAAATTGGGGCCGAAGTAGATAAGTTTTGGAAGAGCTGCCATACCTGCCAAACTTCTGGTAAGGTTGGCGCCAAGAATGTGGCACCCTTAGTGCCTCTCCCAGTTGTGGGAGTCCCATTTGAGAGGGTAGGGATTGACATTGTTGGTCCCCTTGATCCCCCTACCTCCTCAGGCAACAGGTTTATCCTTGTTGTAGTAGACCATGCTACTAGACACCCTGAGGCAATTCCTATGAGGACTGTTACAGCTCCGGCTGTGGCTAAGGCCCTCCTTGGTACATTTATACCAGGGTTGGGTTTCCTAAGGAAGTAATATCCGACAGGGGGTCGAACTTTATGTCCCACTACATGAAAGCCATGTGGAAAACCTGTGGAGTTACTTACAAGCTCTCAACCGCCTACCACCCCCAAACCAATGGATTGGCAGAAAGATTTAACAGAACCATGAAGAGCATGATAGGTGCTTTAGAGGAACCTCTGAAAAGAAAGTGGGACCTTCTACTGCCATGCCTTCTCTTTGCTTATAGAGAAGTCCCTCAGGAGGGAGTAGGTTATTCTCCCTTTGAACTTCTCTACGGCCATCCGGTCAGAGGTCCATTGGCCCTGATTAAGGAGGGGTTGGAAGGCGCTCCTCCCCTCAAGCCAGTCAGAGTGACTGACTATGTGATAGGTCTCCGAAGGAGAATGTCACACATGATGGCAGAAGCTAGTGATAACCTGAAAGCTGGACAAGCTTTGGTCAAGCATTGGCATGATCAAAAGGCTAACATGGTTGAGTTCACTCAAGACCAGTTAGTTCTCGTTATGCTCCCAACAAGGCAGAGGGCCTTGCAAGACAAATGGATGGGACCCTTCAAAGATGTGGGAAAACTTGGAGAGGTCAACTATCTGGTGGATCTGGGCAGACCCAGGGAAGCTCCTAGAGTCTTCCACACCAACCGACTGAAAGCGTACATCTCCAGACCTGAAGTAGGAGCCTTGCTTCTAGCTTCAGCAGCAGAGGAAGAAGAGAGTAAGTCTCTCCCTGATCTCCTCAGAGGTGTACCTTTGGATGAAAAAATTGAAGGAGTCAATCTCTCTTCAGATCTGACACCTGAGCAACAAGAGGAATGCAAATCTATGTTAAATCAGTTTGCCTCCCTGTTCTCACTCTCACCAGGCTTGACCCCTTGGGGACAGCACGAGATACTCACTGGTGACTGTCTGCCAGTCAAAAGCAGAGGATACCGAATGTCAGAAAATGTGAGAACCCATATCAAGGGGGAGGTCAAGAAGATGCTTGATCTCGGGGTAATAGAACCCTCTACTAGTCCATGGTCTAGCCCAGTGGTGTTAGTACCAAAGGCAGGATCCAGAGACTTGAGATTCTGTGTGGACTATAGAGCTCTTAATGCAGTCACCAAGGCTGATGCCCACCCTTTACCAAGGACAGATGAGTTGGTGGATAAACTTGGCGCAGCCAAGTACCTCAGCACATTTGACCTTACGTCAGGCTATTGGCAAATAGCCTTGACAGACCATGCCAAGGAGAAAACTGCATTTTCCACCCCAATTGGCTTGTACCAGTTTAAGGTCATTCCTTTTGGATTAAAAAATGCACCTGCTACATTCCAAAGGATGGTGAACCAAGTTCTAGCTGGGATGGAGGACTTCTGCATGGCATACTTGGATGACATTGCAGTCTTCAGCCACTCCTGGGAAGATCATGTGAACCACCTAGGACATGTTTTTCAGGCTCTTGGACAGGCCAATTTGACTATCAAGGCAAGTAAATGCCAGATAGGTCAAAGTAAGGTGGTCTACCTTGGGCATGAGGTAGGAGGTGGAGAAATAAGGCCTTTGCTCAGCAAGATTGAAGCTGTGCAAAATTGGACAACACCTACTACTCAAACCCAAGTGAGAGCCTTCCTAGGCCTCACTGGGTATTACAGGAATTTCATTTAGTACTATGGGACCATAGCTTCTCCACTGAATGTAATCTCCTCTCCAAAATTCCCGAAAAAGGTCAACTTGAATGAGGAGTGCAATCAGGCCTTTGAAAAACTGAAGAAAGCTCTATGCCAAGCTCCAGTATTGAGAGCTCCTGACTACCACCAAACTTTCATTGTACAAACTGATGCTTCCAATGTAGGTATAGGTGCAGTTCTGAGCCAACTGGATGAGAAGGGTAGGGAACACCCCATTTGCTTCATCAGCCGTAAGCTGAAGGATCCTGAGACAAGGTGGGCAACAATAGAAAGAGAATGCTTTGCTATTGTGTGGGCACTGAAGAAGTTTAGGCCATACTTGTATGGTTCTACTTTTGTCATTCAGACTGACCACCAACCCTTGAGATGGTTAATGCAAATGAAGGGAGAAAATCCAAAACTATTGAGATGGTCAATCTGCCTGCAAGGGTTTGATTTCACCATTGAGCACAGGTCAGGGTGTCACCATCAAAATGCTGATGGACTCTCTAAGATGTATGTCATCGACTAGAGGTATGATGTTCATCCAGGAGTGGATTAAATCCTCCTGTCCCTTAGTCTGGGGGGGGGGGCGAGTGTTAGGGAGAAATCTCTGTTTAGGCTGAATTTCCTAACCTAGTGAGTCCCCCAGCAGCTTTGCTGGATTTTTGGGGTTTATTTTTTCACCTGCCAAGAGTGAGACTCTTTTACCCTTACTCTTGGACATGATTTGAGTGTGTTTCTTTGGATCTAGATGTGTTTAATGGGCTATGGGGTCTTTTACCCCATAGGGCTTCATGTGCTTTTGTGATATGTGTTACACAGCACCCTCAGTGCAGTGACACAGGGGTGTCATAGTGACCCCCAGTATAGACTCCATACCCTGGGACCGACTACTGTCTCCCAGGGCATGTAAAGTCACCATTGACTTTACTAGTCTTAAATTCTGAACAGAACCACTACAAACCATCATATTGTGGACGTACTGGCTGGGGCAATTCGATTGCCCCAGGATCTGTTAGTCGAAGGGGCACGTCTCCGTCCCCCCTGATCGAGTTTTGGCTGGTGGCAGTTGATACTACTTATTATATTCAACCGTGAATATTTTCCTATGGGATTTCCCATTGTTTTAGGCTACTACCTTTATTTAATTATTTACGGTAGCCTCGAACATACCGCCGGTTTATTTCATTAATATTAATTCGCCGGTTAGTATTTTTTGCCAAAACTTGATTCTAAAAAGGCGTTTGTGTTCTCTTCTGTGACTCCAACCCAAATCGAGCCCTTTGTTCCACTTTTTGGCGGGCTTCTCCACAGAAGCCCTCCAAAGTGGTGCCACTCTGTCTGGGGTACTTAAGAGGGGTGGAGGGGAATTTAGGCACCCTGGACTGAGTTGCCTAGGCAACTCAAGTCGCACTCCGTCCTGATTGGCCCAAGTGGTGAGCCGGACAGCTCACCACTTAGCATGTTTGAGTGACAGCTAGGCTGAGTGAATGGGGGTTTGCTGCATAAAAGCAGGGCTTCGGGGACTGGAACTTCAGAAATCGCCACAGGACCTAAGAATCCGACGAGGGAGAAGCTGAGCTGACCTGCCACGACACCACCACCGGTGGAGCCCTGCTGGACTGCCTCACCACTTTTCCCAACGACAGAGAAGATCTCCCGCCGGAGAGTCTTCTCCCTTTGACTGGTGGGGATAACCAGTTTCACCGTCTTTTCGCCTTCCCGATGTACCATCGTGGCCGCCTTGCCCGTGCCAAGCACCCTGGCAACCGAGATACCACGTTTTACCACGACCGCGAAACAAAGGTACCACCTTTAACCGGAAAACTCCACGGCTGGTTTCTGCCCTGGTAGTGCAACGACCTTCATCTTTCCTCCAAGTTGAGATCTTCTCTTCCCCTGGATGACGACGCAACTTGCACCCACTACCAGGAACGGTGTCCAGTCAATTGGTCGAAAAAAAACTGGTCGACTGCAATTTGGTCGACGCAATTTGGTCGAAAACCAAATGGTCGAATTTTTTTTTTTATTTATATATTTATTTTTAGGGTTTTCGTTTAGTAAAAAAAGGGGTTTTTAGAGAAAAAAAGGGGGTTGGGGGGGGACCCCCCCAAAAAAATAAAAAAAAAGGGTTAAAATAATAAAAAAAAAAAATCGACCATTTGGTTTTCGACCAAATTGGTTCGACCATTTGTCTGGTCGACCAATTTTTTTCGACCAAATGTCTGGCAACCCCAGGAACAACTACCACCGCTGGAGGATCCTTCCCACTTAAGGTACCGTGTCCCGTCTGGCTTCCCTTGCTACCGACTGTACGGGGTAGATTTAGCCCCCGGCCTTCGAACCTGGGTTAGCCTGGGACACCCGGGCTAAACTTTCCTAAGCCTCTCTAAACTCTTTTTGAACCCTCTGCAAGACTTTCTGAGCCTAGTGTAACCGTGTGATCTTGGGAGCATTTGTGCTCTGCTCTCTCTAAGAGTGTGCCCAGCCTTTGGTCTTTGGCTCACCAGTGACTTTTGCTCTTCTGCCTTGCTTATAGTGGTGTACCTTTCCATATTCTGTCTTTTTCCCTCCCTTTCTCACAAACTTATTGGAGTGCAATCTAGTTAAGCGCTCACCTCTGTATAAAAATAAGTGGTGTTTTACTGTGACATATCTGATAAGGAAAAAGGGGTGTATATATTACAATAGTAACTGTGTTTAGAATATTTTACAATAAGAGTGCTGGAGTGTTTCAAACTGTGTGTTTTTAAATAAATAATTATATACTTTGATACCAAAGCTCTGGTCAGTGTTTGCTTGCATTATTGTATCTGAGTGCCTATTGTGTATACTTTGCATACTGCCTAACTCTTCTTGAGGGAAGTCTGACTGCTCAGCCATAGCTACCAGGTAAATCTGGGTGGTGCAGACTGCTACCAAGTGGGTTTACTGCCAACACCTGTAGTCTTAAATCTTTTGCAGTGGTCCCTAAGGGAACTGCACAGGTTTCTGCCTAACAGCCCCCAGTGTTTTGAATGTGGAGAATGGGGGCACTTGGAGAGGTTATGTCCAAAGAAAATCAAGTCAGAGCCAATGGACATCGGAAGTTTTGAAAGAGCTGGGGGAAAGGAAGTAGATCCATGCAGTTCAATCCTAAATCACCAGATCACCTATCCCTTTGTTTGTGAGTCTGAAGTGGAAGGTCGGCCAACCAGAGCCTTGTTGGACTCTGGAAGTCTACAGACAGCAGTCCAACCGGAACTGGTAAGAGAAGTGAGAGGTTCAAATGAAAGTATACCCATTCGATGTGTTCACGGGGATGTTAAAATATACCCACTTAAGAAAATCAAGATAAAGTTAGCAGGTGAGCAAATGGCTGTAAAAGCCGCTGTGATGCCAACGTTGCCTGAATCGCTTTTGATTGGCTCTGATGTCCCAGATCTTCGCTGCCTTATCCACAAATTGGAAAACCACTGGCTGAAAGAAGCCCCCTTTTATGACCAAGACCTAAACGGCGGAAAGCCTAAGTTGAAGAAGAGTAAGTCTACAAAGAGGCTACAAAAAAGGGGCTGGATAGAGAAAAATATGTGTCCGGTGGCGATAGATTGGAGGATTGATGAACAGGGGGACAGCTTTCGCATGGCACAAGAGCTAGACCCAATCCTGAAACACGCAAGAGCCTCAGTGGTCGACAAACCGGAGGGATGAATGCCATGCTTTGTGAAAGAGAACGGCTTATATTATCGCCTTACAGCATCTACAGAAAAAGCAACCACACAACAACTTCTGGTCCCTAGCAAATACTATCAGACTGTATTAGAAGTGGCTCATCTTCAAGTGGGAGATGGACACCTCTGGGCGGAGAAGACCACTCAGAAGATCTTGGCGAGATTCTACTGGCCAGGGATTTATGGCCAGGTGGTACGCTTTTGCCAGCGTTGTCCTGAGTGCCAAAAGAAGAACAATCCCAAAATTTTAAAGGCACCCCTCCAAACCATGCCGTTGATATTGGAACCCGTTCAACGTATAGGGATGGACATAGTCGGACCTCTGGACCCTTCAAGTCGGGGCCACAAATACCTATTAGTAATAGTAGATTATGCCACCAGGTACCCAGAGGCCTTTCCCTTGCGTTCTGCGAATACTCAACAAATATGCAACGTCTTGGTTCCTTTCATGGCCAGAGTGGGGATCCCTAAAGAAATAATCACGGATCGAGGCACTAACTTTATGTCCAGTATATTAAAACAAGTATGCTACACCCTATGTATCAAGCAAATCAGGACGGCAGTATATCATCCCGAGACGGATGGGCTCGTCGAAAGATAAACCAGACGATAAAGCAAATGCTGCGGAAAACCATCCTGCCAGGAGAGAGGAATTGGGACCGACTAATACCATGGATCTTGATGACGCTGAGAAATACCCCCCAATCATCTACGGGCTTCGCTCCTTTCGAGTTGTTATTCGGCAGACCAGTAAGGACTCTCCTGGATATCCTAAAGGAGAGTTGGGAGGAGCAGCCAATTACAGAAGTGTCATTGACCGAATATGCGGCTCAGCTGAAGTCCATAGTGGAGAAATTGCAGGAGGTGGCACAGTCACATCTACAACAGGCTCAGGTCAAACAAGAGCATTATTACAACCAAAGAACGAAGTTACGTACCTTCCAGGTGGGGGACCAAGTCCTTGTGCTACTCCCTAACACAGAAAATAAGGTGCTAGCATCTTGGAAGGGTCCATACCAGATAAAAGAAGTTTTGGGCTCTGTTACTTACCGAGTCCATCAACCTGGGAATAGAATTCTCTTTCAAACATACCACATTAATCTTTTAAAGGAATGGAAGGAGCCGGTGGCCACAATAGGGGCGTTCAAGACTGAAGAGATCCCATCAAAGCAGCTACTAAAGCTAGGGGGTCACGCCGTTAAGGAAACTTCAGATATTAATACTGAGCATGACCAAATATCTCCAGAATATCTACCCTCAGCGGAAGACCACATAGGAAAAGAAGCCCTGAATGTCAACCCAGACCTTGGCCCACGTCAAAAGAAAGAACTGTGTGACCTAATCAATCGTTACACAGGGATTTTTTCTTCAGTCCCAGGTAGAACATCATTGACATGTCACCACATACAAACACCCCCAGGTACAAAGGTGAGGCTGAGACCATATAGGATCCCGGGAGCCAGACTACAAGCGGTTAATAAAGAAATAGAAGAGATGCTACGCCTGAAGGTAATAGAACCATCTCACAGTGAGTGGTGTTCACCATTAGTAATGGTCCCTAAACCAGATGGGAGCACTCGCTTATGTATGGATTTTAGAAGGTTAAATGAAGTTTCGAATTTCGATGCATACCCTATGGCCAGAATTGACGATCTGTTAGAGAAGCTGGGCAAAGCGGAGTACCTGTCGACAATTGACCTGACAAAGGGCTATTGGCAGATACCACTGTTCCATGCTGACCGTGAGAAAACAGCTTTCGCATCCCTGGCCGGATTGTTCCAGTTTACTGTGTTACCCTTCGGGCTACATGGTGCCCCAGCCACATTCCAGAGGCTAATGAACTATTTGATAAAGGGCCATGAAGAATACATCAGAGCATATCTAGACGACATAGTGGTATACAGTCAAAGTTGGCCGGATCACTTAAAACATTTCAAGGCGATATTCCAAACCCTAAAGGAAGCCAGCTTACATGTCAATCCCAAAAAGACCCATTTGGCCAAAAGAAGCCCTGAATGTCAACCCAGACCTTGGCCCACGTCAAAAGAAAGAACTGTGTGACCTAATCAATCGTTACACAGGGATTTTTTCTTCAGTCCCAGGTAGAACATCATTGACATGTCACCACATACAAACACCCCCAGGTACAAAGGTGAGGCTGAGACCATATAGGATCCCGGGAGCCAGACTACAAGCGGTTAATAAAGAAATAGAAGAGATGCTACGCCTGAAGGTAATAGAACCATCTCACAGTGAGTGGTGTTCACCATTAGTAATGGTCCCTAAACCAGATGGGAGCACTCGCTTCTGTATGGATTTTAGAAGGTTAAATGAAGTTTCGAATTTCTATGCATATCCTATGGCCAGAATTGACGATCTGTTAGAGAAGCTGGGCAAAGCGGAGTACCTGTCGACAATTGACCTGACAAAGGGCTATTGGCAGATACCACTGTTCCATGCTGACCGTGAGAAAACAGCTTTCGCATCCCAGGCCGGATTGTTCCAGTTTACTGTGTTACCCTTCGGGCTACATGGTGCCCCAGCCACATTCCAGAGGCTAATGAACTATTTGATAAAGGGCCATGAAGAATACATCAGAGCATATCTAGACAACATAGTGGTATACAGTCAAAGTTGGCCGGATCACTTAAAACATTTCAAGGCGATATTCCAAACCCTAAAGGAAGCCAGCTTACATGTCAATCCCAAAAAGACCCATTTGGCCAAAAGAAGCCCTGAATGTCAACCCAGGCCTTGGCCCACGTCAAAAGAAAGAACTGTGTGACCTAATCAATCGTTACACAGGGATTTTTTCTTCAGTCCCAGGTAGAACATCATTGACATGTCACCACATACAAACACCCCCAGGTACAAAGGTGAGGCTGAGACCATATAGGATCCCGGAAGCCAGACTACAAGCGGTTAATAAAGAAATAGAAGAGATGCTACGGCTTAAGTTAATAGAACCATCTCACAGTGAGTGGTGTTCACCATTAGTAATGGTCCCTAAACCAGATGGGAGCACTCGCTTATGTATGGATTTTAGAAGGTTAAATGAAGTTTCGAATTTCGATGCATACCCTATGCCCAGAATTGACAATCTGTTAGAGAAGCTGGGCAAGGCGGAGTACCTGTCGACAATTGACCTAACAAAGGGCTATTGGCAGATACCACTGTTCCATGCTGACCACGAGAAAACAGCTTTCGCATCCCCGGCCGGATTGTTCCAGTTTACTGTGTTACCCTTCGGGCTACATAGTGCCCCAGCCACATTCCAGAGGCTAATGAACTATTTGATAAAGGGCCATGAAGAATACATCAGAGCATATCTAGACGACATAGTGGTATACAGTCAAAGTTGGCCGGATCACTTAAAACATTTAAAGGTGATATTCCAAACCCTAAAGGAAGCCGGCTTACATGTGAATCCCAAAAAGACCCATTTGGCCAACACATATACCAAATACCTTGGTTACTATGTTGGTCAAGGAGAAATCCGTCCTCAACAAGAGAAAGTAGAGGCCATCAGTAAGCTACAGTTCCCTGTAACGACTAGACAGGTCAGAGCCTTTCTGGGCTTCGTAGAATACTACGGGCGATTCATCCCACACTTCTCGGCAATCGCTGTCCCCCTGACGAACCTTCTGAAAGCCAATGCACCACGTAAGAGAGAATGGAGGAATACAGAAATTGAAGAGGCGTTTGTGGCCCTTAAGAGTGCCCTATCGGATAAGGCCATTCTAAGGTGTCCGGATTTCGAGAAACCTTTTTATCTACATACAGATGCCTCTGGTTCAGGATTAGGCGCTGTACTCTTCCAGAGTAAGGGAGAAGAAGAAAGGCCTGTCTTGTTCATCAGCAGAAAGCTCTTACCTCATGAAATGAATTACGCAACCATCAAAAAAGAGTGCCTGGCAGTGAAATGGGCCGTAGAAACTCTAAAGTACTATCTATTGGGAAGAACATTTACTCTGGTTACGGACCACACTCCCTTGGTCTGGCTGTCCAGGAATAAGGATACAAATCCCTGTGTCTTAAGATGGTTTCTCTCACTACAACCATACTCTTTCCACACCATCCATAAGCCGGGCAGGAAAATGGCTCAAGCTGATTACTTATCCAGATTGCCTGTCCTTCCCGATCGTAAGGGCTTAAGGGGGTGGATTTGTGACAAGGCGGTGGAAAGGAAGGAAGATCAGAGCCAGGACAAGACCTCTAGCAAGAAGCCAATCAGACCTTGGGGGATGAGGTCATAATGGAGGGAGGCTACAACCTGGGAGACCTTGGGGAATGAGGTCATAATGGAGGGAGGCTACAACCTGGGAGAGACAGACAATTGGACCAATGGTAATGCTCTAGAACAAGAAAGATTCCAAGGATATCATACTGATACAGGTCTCTGGCGTTTGTCTTTTGAGTTAGAGAGAAGCGTTGGAGGAGGGCCAGGGGCCTGAGGAGGAGGTGGCCTATGAGTGGGCCTATTGACGTCCAAGCATAAGGAAACAGTAGTCCAAGCTGCACCCGTTGTGCACTATCCTGTTATAACCTGTTTATAGAGACTTGCTAAGACATTTATCCCAAAAGAAGAAGTTAGCCCTGAGAGAGTTGTTGCTGACGGCCCTAACGGCACTTGAGACCCAGCTGGAGACGTCTCTCATCCGTCTCTCTCATCAAAGGAGCTGTCGGATCCGCACGCAGTGCTCGCAGCTGTTGTAAGTCACCAAGGAGGGGGCCGGAAGCAAAGGTGAGCGTTGAGTGAATGAGAGGAAGAGTGAATGAACAGAGAGGCAAAGGACCATGTTAAAGGTTGTCCAGGAAGCCTTCCCAACAAGGGGAGGGGCTGGGCCAAAGAGGCTGGAGTACAAGCAACACCAGTGAGGCTGTGAACTGGAGACTTCCCCTCTGGAGAATAATAGAGAAATGAACAGGGAGGCTTATAAGAAAATATGAGACTTTAAGGAATCGATGGTGAATGATCCCTAGGAAAACAGTTTCCACAGAATAAAAGACAATAGAGCCCCATCTCCTGGAGAAAACCCCCGAACACTGTTAGCCTCAGCAGAATGATTCCTGAACAGTATCTTCATCTTTTGAGAAAGAAAAGCAGATGACATGTTTTCCCCCATTTTCCCCAGAATTAAAGAAGCCTGTTGTTTCTGCAAATAAAAGTCAGTAGGTCTAAGTGTTGAAGGCTGGTATTCTCATTTCCAAGTACCTACAGTGTCCTACAACACATGCTCTTATGACACACAGTGTGGTTACATCACATGAAATCAACAAGTGAAATATAAGTTATGCCCACTTTTGTGTTATTCAACCTTATTAGATAAAGTACATTCACAGCATCACATACATTTCGATAGTCACTTTACTACTGAGTACTGCACAAAGTGATTGTACTCCCTTTGCACGTGGGAGGCCCCACCCATTGAATAACCAACACAGTTTGCTACATCAACATACACGGATTGCTGTACATGACAGACCAAGTCACAGATCGATTTTCCAGTGTTTGATGTGCAGGTTACCAAAGATACAGTATGATCATTGGATTGTAGTCATATATATAGTGGAGTGTGAGGTCACAGAGTAAACATTAGAATGCATGTGTGCATTTGGCCAAATAACGCTTAGCAGGGCTGACCAGGCTCCGGTAGAGAGCAACCCATAAGGTCAGGCATGTGGATGTGTTCTGACAGGAGTCAGGAGTGAGTGCTAGAGACTCACTATGTAATCAGCATGTTCGAATGTGTCATATGTCTTCACTGCATACTGATGCCAGAGGTTTTGAGGCATAGTCTAGTGTAAGTAAGCGGAAAATTATGTGATCAGCGCAACCCAATTTGTCATAGTCGCCGCTGTATTCTTATGTGTGCGGGTAGTCTTGCTTGTGGCCAATGTCCGACAGGAGTGGTGTGTTATACGTACCTAGCAGATTCAGTGGTTATTTGTTGTATGTGTACCCTATCAGTTCATGGCTTCCACTGTCGATTCTTGCAGCTGCGTTAAAACGGTTAGCGACAGCGACAGTCTATGCTTCAACACATTGCAACTAGAGAAGCAAAGGCTATACTTACATGATCTTCTTTGTGGATAGCATGGCAAATCTACCCAGATATTGTGTGCATACTTAAACCTCTCAATTGTTACCTTTACCATGGGCGGCCCAACCTGTGCACACTACCCGCCCATCCCACAAGTTATTTCAGTGTGATTCCAGGCTAGTTCTTGATTGCCTTGCCGGAGCAATGCACAAGAAAACCCCACCTGGACTTCTTACGCAAGACATGGCCATGGCACAATTTCTCCCATGACAATTCCCTGCACTACATCCCAAGTGCAGTGGTGGTGTTATTGTATCACAAGCGCTTTCAGTGCAATTTGCCTGTTTTCCCTGCGCATGCCAGGTGTAGTGACTTGTGGGATCCAAGGGCATGATTGGTGTATGATAGTGTGTGTTATCTGGGCTGCTGTGATAAGGTCCAGAGCGGCTAGGTGCTACAAGGTTGAGCCACCATGAAAACGGCCAGCACCTCCTGGTGGTGAATCTTCATGTGCTCCGATTGGAAATCGGATGGTTAGGGACCAGTTTCAGGATAATGCAGCGAATAGCCCTGTTTTGAGGACCTTTTTGAGGGAAAGGTAGTCTTCTATGCAACGGATGTGCAGCAGAAGAGGTATCCAGATGGTGGGAGATAGGATAGATAAAGCCGAGCTGCCAACTCTTCTAAAGTGGTAAGGGGAGTAGCGAGGAGGAGATCTGAGCCCAATCTTTTTTCTGGGGGGGTTGGTAGTGGATGATTTTATTCTGTAGGAATCCTGGTCCTGTGTTATGGAGGGATCAGTGTGTGATGCAGATGGTTTTGAAGGTCACTCTTAGGCTGATAGGGAGCCAGTGTAGTTCTCTGAAGGTGGTGGTGATGTGTTATCTGAACGTGAGGGCAAGGCGCAGTTTGGCTGCTGAGTTTTGGATTTGCTGGAGTTTCCTGAGGTGGCATGGTAGGACGCCAAGATTGAGGGAGTTGGCGTAGCCTAAGTGGGAGATGATGATGGACAGTATTCCGGCGATTCTTCGTGGACAGGTGAGATAAGGAAAGAATCACTGTAGGATGCGTAGGTGGAAGTGGCAGGCTCTGGAAACAGAGCTGATGTGTTTGTCGAGAGATAGGTCTGCGTCTATGGTGCCTCCAAGGTTTTTAACAGAAGTGGATGCAGCAGGAGGGGCTCACAGGGCTTGTGGCCCTGGTAATGGTTGGGGAATCAGTAGTTTTGCCACATATTAGGATTTCTGACATGCCCTGGTCGAAGATTAGGTGTTTGGTTGTCATACATAGGTCAATATCCGAGAGGCAAAAGGCAAAGTCGGAAGGTAGGGAGGCTGGAGTCTTGGGAATTTTGAAAATGTGCTGGGTGTCATCTGTGTAATTGTAGCAGGTAAGATTTAGAGAGTGAATGAGAACTGGCAGTGGGCTTAGGTAGATGTTGAAGAGGAGGGGTGAAAGGGAGGCTCCTTGTGGGATGAGGGGCGGAGGAGGAAGGTGGAAGGAGAATGATTTGCAAGCAATTTGAGATAAATTAGGTGATCCAAATAAGGGCAGAATCATTGATGCCTACGGTGGGGAGCCTGTTCCTGATTATTGTGTGGTCGTTGGTATCAAAGGCTGCAGATAGTTCCAGGAGGATGAGTGCATCACATCTTTCTGAATCAGTAGTTCTCTCGAGATAGAGACCAGTGAGGTTTTTGTTCCACAGAGGGGTTGGAACTCCGACTGGGCTGGGTGTAGGATTCTATTTGCTTCTGCAAAGAGGCCAAGTTCCTTGTATGCCATGTGGTCTGTTAGTTTAGCAATGAAGCAGGTTTTGGAGATTGGGTGGTAGCTGGATGGGAAGAGTGGGTCGAGGCTGTTATTTTTGAGTAGTGCTTTGACATGAGAGGTTTTGAAGGTGCCAGATAAGAGCAAATTATTGATGATGGAGTAGGCTATGCTGCCTACACAGGTGGAGGTAAGGATCTTTTTTAGAAGGCAGCTGAGCAAGGATCTCCAGGTGAACATGAGGGTCAGAAAAGTGCTAATAGGTTGCAGAAAATGGCCTGGGACAAAGGTTTGAATGAAGAGAAGGTAGATAGGGAGGGCAATGAAACGATTGGATTTGAGAGAAGGCAGGATGTGGAGGGGGGATTCAGAGCTAGTTTTGCAGTGATGGTGCAATGTCTTTCAAGCACAATGTTATGAAAGTGGTTGGATAGTTCATAGCAGAGAGCTTGTGAGCTGTGGGGCGTGGGGGTGGGGTGAGTGGATTGAATTCCCTTATGATTTTGTGAAGTTCCCTGCAAGGGTTTTTGGAGTTGGGGATTCTGTTTCCATAGTGGTTATTTTTGGCTTTCTTGATGCTGCACAGCTATGCCCTGTAGGGAGGGGCGACAGGATGGTGTGGGGGGGGGCATAGTTTTGGAGATCCAATGTTCAAAGAGGTCAATGGGAAGGTGTTCATCCTTGCGAGAGAAATCAGAGAGTGTAAGAGGTAGGGAATCTCCTAGCAAAGTGAGCGTGGGGTGCTGGATCAACGTGGTGGAGGGGGTGTCGCAGGTCAGTGAGATTCTGGTCGTAGCCCAGAGGCCTATATAGGAGAAGGAAAGTGTGGTTGATGGAAGGGCTCAGGTGGAACTTAGCGAGAAAAGACTTGCATTTAGTGCTACAAGGTAGATTCTCTGTGGATATTACTGAAGGATGGCTAGACCTCCTGCTCTGCTGGGTCTGTTATGTACGAGCAAGGAGTAGCTAGGTGGGAAGGCCTCATGTGCGATGGGGTAGAAGTCATCAGTGAACTAGGTTTTAGTGATGAATAGGATGCCTGGGCTGTCAGTGGCTATGAGGTCAAAGATGTTGTGCTTATTTTTGGCTACCGATCTGGTGTTGATGAGTACGCAAGATCATTTGAGAAAATTCTGGTGTATGGTCAGCTTTGCGAGTGGCAGGGGGTTGGGCGGGGTGGGGGGAAAGCCAGAGTGTAGGTGGGAAGATTGCACTGATTGGAGTACGAAAGGGCTTTGTAAACAATGGCGCAGTGGCTGCCAGTAAAGAGAGCAATTCTGCTAAATCTCTGTAAAACTGCAATTCTGAAATGTTTTGCAAATGCTTTCTTTACAACAGTAGATTGCCAGTTTACCACGTAAAGAAACAATGAGGAGAGCCAGTTGTTATGTGGTGCTGATCTAGGGAGCACGCTTAGTGCTGTGTGAGAATCTGATTGGAGCTGTCAGCTAGGTGTTACAAGGTCACATGGGTGGAGCTGTGAAAGGGGCCAACGTGTGGCCATATCAGGTGAAAGCCAAAACCTTTCCCAGGGTGGAAGGTGCATCTTGGGTAGCAGTTAAAAAAGAGGATTCAGGGATGGCTTTTGGAACCATAAGGGCTGCCAGATGAAAGAGCTATATTGTCAAGAGCTTGATATGCAGAGGATGGACACAGTGTACTTAAAAGTTTTGCTTATCCCACTCTACTTTCCTAGCTTTCTTCAAAGATATATCTATTTTTAAAAAGCTCAGCAGAGTGGGACTGCAATTTGGACTAAGTTGGACAGTACAATAAAATAGCACCAAATCCAGGGAAGAATCCAGTTTTAACCTCAGGATGTGGAGGGTATAATCTTCAGTCTAGACAGAGACAAATTGTCCAGTCTCCTATCCATGATTAAGAGTCTGCCGTGTTGATCTTGAAAAGGGGCAGAAAGGGACACCAGTCCTAACTCTATGTATTCACTTTGTTAACACCTGCCTCCCTGATAATAAAGCACATTGCAAAATTCCATTAAATTGTATAGCTTATGTCCTGAGGAGATGAACAGAGGACTCACGTAGGATAGGCTGTCTGTCAGTGTTAGTAACCAAGACTCGAATAAGCCCCAAAGCCCCATCCCTTGAATCGTGAAGTTGCAAAACATGTGACAATCCCTAGTATTTTTGGACCTAGCTTCTCAGATCTCTTTCTTATTCCTGGTTTATTCCTCATGGTCTGAAGATCCCAAAGCTTGTAGCTTCTCCGCACAGGCCTTGGGTGATAATAAGTTGGGGTGAAATACTATTGGACCAATCGCCCCTGCTAAAGAACAATGCATGGATGTTTTTATAGCAAAACTTTTAAGTACACTGTGTCCATCCTCTGCATATCAAGCTCTTGACAATATAGCTCTTTCATCTGGCAGCCCTTATGGTTCCAAAAGCCATCCCTGAATCCTCTTTTTTAACTGCTACCCAAGATGCACCTTCCACCCTGGGAAAGGTTTTGGCTTTCACCTGATATGGCCACACGTTGGCCCCTTTCACAGCTCCACCCATGTGACCTTGTAACACCTAGCTGACAGCTCCAATCAGATTCTCACACAGCACTAAGCGTGCTCCCTAGATCAGCACCACATAACAACTGGCTCTCCTCATTGTTTCTTTACGTGGTAAACTGGCAATCTACTGTTGTAAAGAAAGCATTTGCAAAACATTTCAGAATTGCAGTTTTACAGAGATTTAGCAGAATTGCTCTCTTTACTGGCAGCCACTGCGCCATTGTTTACAAAGCCCTTTCGTACTCCAATCAGTGCAATCTTGGATGCCTGTGTATGTGTGTATAGGGAGTGCCATTGCACACTCTGGGAAAATCGGGAGTAGGTGATCATGTGGCCATTAATAGACTCATACGCCAGGTCCAGCCTCATGTATGAAAGTGGCAAGCAGAGGCCTGTGTGTGCACACATCATACAACCAAAATATACCAGGTGAAGCCTGAACTGCCAAGCAAAAGCCTCATATACCAAATCGCATCATATATTATGCAAGGTGCACTCCAGCTAAGGTGTGCGTGTGTATGTGAGGGGGTCACTAGCAGTGCCAAGTGACATACTCACACACAAACACTCACCAAAACACCACCTACACTTGTGTATCCTGTTTCCACCTCCGTCTTGCTCACCCCCTATGACACTAAACCTTGATCGACTGTATCTTGGTCAGATGTTTACTTACTGATGATGTAGTTTCTTCACCAGCATTTGCCTCCTCTGAGGACTGGCCACAGCAGAATGCCTTCCATCTCTTTTCCTTAGAGAAACAGCACCATAATGTTCCTGATGCAGAGATCTGTATACAAAAAACACATGCTAAATTTACAGGACAGATCATTTAATATATCGTACATGAGTTGGGTTCTGGCAGGCATGGATGCACTGAGTAAATAGGGGATGTGGAGAAGCGAGAGGGCCTGTAATTGGAACACAATGTATTATGACAATCTGTGAGCATTGTGCTGAACCCCCAAAACACAGGTTCAAATCCCGGAAAGATTGATTAAGTTCTTTATCTTTGCAATGTTGATAAATTGAATACCAATAATAATAACATGAATTAGAATAATCAGTGATGGGAGGAAACTGACATGAAGCACATCTATAACCAAGACTCTATGTGGCAAGCAATAAAGGGACAATCTAGTGTGCATGTTGTATTGACATTAAAAGATGTCACATCATAGAAAAAGACATTAGTGCCCTCACTGTCTTTGATACTCAACGGCGTCATTGAAGTAATATTACAAGTTCCCATGAATGAACCAAGATTAAAATAACTTTGCTTGTAATGAACAACATATGAATGACCACTAATATTATACTGTTTGGAGCAATATAGTTTAATGAACCAAGAGTGGCAATTTGTATTAGTAGCATAAACTGTAAAGTGAATGCCTTCCTGTGAATCCCAATGTTGGTATATAAGACACAGTGAGATTCATGACTAGCCAAGGACAAACCACTTTTGTTAAGAAGTGAAACTAGCATTGAGCCCAATTTAGCGATTAACACGAGAGCTCTCTGTTCCCACCCCAGATCAGCAAAAGTAGGCGTGAAGGAGGCCAGCTCAACTCTAAACAAACTAATTTGCACTCCCTGACTGTACCAACTGTCTCTGTGCTAGGCCCTGAAGACCCTCCGCATATGGAAACAAGGCATAATCGCCATATACTAGAGATATGACAGACAGAAGGTTCGATTTCCAAGTACTAAGGTTTATTGCAAAGCAAATATATTCTCAGTCGGCCGACTGGGGTCTAACGTCTCGCAATGTGTGTTACCCAGATCTCGTGAGACGCAAGAGAGCGAACATTCTACAACAGTATCATATATATATAAACATGCAATCATACAATCTTTTTGTGACACATCAAAACCGCCCATAATGTATCTTCTCGAGCTAGGATTCAGTAATTGACAATTATGACAAATATGACACATTATGACAGGTTTCTTACTTAATCTATTATACTCGTTTTAGCAACAGTTGCAATTTGCAGTTAGCAGACATAGTTCTTTGTTATGAAGAACATAAGGCACTTGTTCGACAAGGATACTGTGTTTGTAGGAGAGGCACATTCCAAGGCTTGTTATCTACTGTTTTCTATTCATGAACTAGGGGTCAGCCTGATCTAAGAAGAGCCCCGAAGGGGGGCTGCTAGGAAAGTAGAATTCATGTTTAACGGCCTGATTCTACAGTTTTAGCGAGACCAGCCTGCACCTGGGCCGCTGATTAAATGCCTTTCTGCTTGCCTTCAAGGACTTGTGAGGGAGGAAAACAATGTATTTCTGTACTGTTTGGCATTTCTGTCTGGGCTGATCTTTCAACATACAAGCTGTGGCCTTGTAGCGTGTATGTGCTTTCAGAATATAATATGTTTTGCAAAGCGTTTGACAGAAAGAAAGAAAAGCAAATGGCAGATGTTACTCAAAATGGACGCCCTATGGTTATACTGACAATTCTATTGGTGGCGATGTAGGGCATATGATGCGATTGGTTTTTGGCCAACATAATATACCTTCTGTACTTGGTTAGGGTCGTTTCTAGACTTACATCTGCATATGTGAGACTTCCAACACCTTCCACAGCAAGAAATGGGGAATGAAGTGCTGGGGGAGTTGGGACACACTGCACAAAAAAAGCAACACAAGGGTTTGTTTCACACGGTTTATGAAGGACTATGTACAATGTTGGACAATGGAAAATGGGTCCGAATGACAAGTAGTCTTCTTAATTAGAATGTGTTCTCTAAATATCTCTTTCAGAACTCTCACTACTCTTACTCAAATCATCTTGTAGAAAGTTGCTCAGTTGAATGATGCATGGGTGAATTACTTGTTTGGGTTGCTATGAGGAATTGCTATCTGGCAAGGGTGTATCAACTAATAACATTATTCAGGTAATTCCATCTCAGAAAGGGTGACCTGCTAACCAAGTTGTCCTTTCCTAAAGCACCATGCCCAAAGGATAGTGCCCTGCTGCATCAGTATCCTGATCTGCAGCACCCAGTCTCCCAGGTACAGGTCACAGGGGCCCTTTTGACAGCTGTTGTGACAGCCAAAGTCACAACAGCGCAAGGGATGCATTTATGATATGCACCTCTGTTCCAAAAACTAAATAACTATGAGAATGCTATCCTGGTGGCATGTTAAACAGTACATATAATCCATAACTGGCTATCATATGTCCTAATTATCCAAGCCACATTAATTTGATGACGGTGAGAGCCAAGGTAGATCTGAACCTGAGATATATTCATCAACACATTTTAGGATGTATTTATTGGACGCCTGTGAGGATGAATGGGAGGGGATTAATGGATACAGACTTGTGTTGGGGATGTAATCGCTCAAGAGGGACTTATCTGCATATGCTTTGGGAGTGTAATAGAGTTCTGTTATGTGTCAAATGCTGCAGGTCTAGCCTTTTTCTCCAATAAAATGGATTCTAAGTACTCAATATGAGGGATTTCAAAACTACCATTGATTGGCCACTGAAGTTCGGAAGCATGTCTAGTTTGTCTGTGCCAAATATCATTAAACACTATACTACCAATGCCATGCTTACAGTACATAGTACAAGCCGGCGACCCCTCGTCATGCATCGGTCAGCCCTATGAGCCCAGATGAGCTGTGGAAGCGTTATGTGTATTCCCCCTCTGTCAGGGTGGCTTAGATTCTACCATCTAGAATGCAGCCCTGGGGGTCCCTCTCTATGATTGTTTGTGAGGGCAGGTAACATCCCCCCAAAGAGACAGCTTTTCCATGTGAAGCTGTCCTGGAAACAGGAATCAAAGGGCACATCCATTCATAAAACAAGTAGCCTCACACTAGGGTGCTGCATACCAAAATGGGACTTTGATTCTATTTAGGAGAGAAGGGTCCAGGGTTAGTGTAGACAGAGTGAGCTCTTTACAACTGGAGGAAGGTACCACCATCATGCTTCTCTCTGTCTCTATCTTCCTTCCTGTCTTCTCCACTTTTTGTAACACAAAGAACTTTGTGTGTTATGCCAGATGGCGACATTCACTTGCTCCAAGGACAAGAATTGAAACCTTGAAACAGGGTTGCTTTTTCCCAATCAGCTGCAGACCTTTGCCTTTATAGGAATGAGTCTTACATCACATCTTTGAATCTCTGCTGGACTTCAAACCTTCAAGAAGATTTTGTTGGACCTGATCAGAGAGCAGTCCTTTCCAAAGACCTCCAGTTTGGAGGTGAAGGGCGGTTTTCCAAGACCAAGACAAGCTCTGTACCCTAACCATCCCTAGAGACCATTGTGGGGAATAGCTGCTGGATCAAAACATGCATCTCTGCAGGCTGCACTAGTGCCCATAACCTCACTATGCGGATGGCGCCTGATGGTGTGCACCAGTCTCCTCCCTGATACCCTGGGGTAGTACTCGCAGCTCCTGAGAGTCAAAGCAGCCAGGATCCCTGCACTTTCACCGTCAAACTGCTGCAAGCTGTGATTCGAGCGCTTTTCATCCAGTTCGAACTCACAGGACTCTCCGGAGCTTTCTTTGGTACTCACTGACTTTCGAACCACAGTTCTGCCCATTCGAACCAGTTCAACACTACACTGCACCAGCTGAAGCGCACTGTTGCCTCTACTCAAACAAAGAAGCCTTGCTCCACCTGCATCGCTCGAACCACCAATTTGAACAACCAGCCTCTTCATTGCAAGTATAGCTGATGATCCTTAGAGCGCCGCATTGAACCAGCTCTCCTGCGCATCCCGTCATCAGCCCAACTGCCGGTGAATCTCAGCCATCAAACTGAACCTGGTGACTGCCATGATTTGCATTGCTCGAGCCTGCTTCATACCATAATTTCTTCAGTTTAACCCCACCTCGACATTCACTTGGTGCTGGAGACTGCGACTGCTGCATTTTGAACTGATTTGAACCACCAAACGGCGCTAAGAAGCCTGGTTAACTGTTGTCGAACCGCCAAGACAATGCAAAGGTATTATTGCTTGTTAACTACCCCCTTGGTCCATTTCAGCGCTTAAAGACTGGCTAGTTCACAATAATCTGTTTTTGCAACTCACAAACATATCCTTTATATGTTTATTTTTGTATTGTCCAGGCGCCCCCCCTGCCTCATCACCCTGAGTGCTGGATGTTTTGTATCTTGCATATTCTGTGTTCTTGCTATACAGGTGGGTTTTTGTAGTGTTTTCTATTCAGTTATTATTGCATATGGTATTTTTTAAATTAAATTATTTCTATTTTTAAAGATCCTTGATTGGTCATTCATTTATTTTGGACTGTTATACTTCACTGTTTTGGTTGCTATAGTTTCATATTCACACCCCTCTTGAGAGTAGCCTTTCCTTGGCCCACGTTGCCATAGACGTTGAAGGAGTCTCGTCTCCTCACTGTGTCTGCTTTACATTTATGATTGGTTTGGCTCTTGGTTTGTAGCAATGTGAGGGATGCGAAGGCTCTTGTGTCACTACTCGTCCTTGTACGCCTGCAAGGCCAAAGTCAATTCGTCACATTTCAAATGTTTGATGTTGACCAGACTGGCATCAATATTGATTGTACTTTAAGTCTGGTAATCTGGTAAGATAGCTCAGTGGGTTAATCACTCACTTCTGTGATCTGCAGTTCGCAGGTTTGAATCCCAGCAAGGTCTAATCAGCCTTACATCTTTCCTAGGTCGATAAAATGAGTACCAATTTTGATTGGGTAATAATAATTGTATATGTAAAATGTTCTATCGAAAAGCTTTTTGGATAAAAGCAATATATAAATAAGAAGTTATAGGTCAGAGAGAGATTTGTTAGGTTGACCTATTTGTAGAATGAACGAACCATCTAGCCCCCGTTTAAGGTTGCCATCCATTGTGAATGAGGTTGAAACAAACGTTTCAAGTTTCACAATGTACAGGATCGAGCAAGTCTTTGGGGTAAAACCAGAAATGCTGTATTGGGTCACGATTCATTTCATCCCCAGTATTTAAAGGATATGTTGCCTCAATGCCAACTTCTTCACATCCAATAAAATAGTTCTGACAAACCATTGAATGTTACAACCATGAGGGAACTCAGACAAATTGATCATGACATTCTGGAAACAGGCATCAAATAATAAGAGAGGCACTCCTTGGAGGAACTAATGAAAAAGATTGTGAGGAACGTTTGGCCTTTCAGAACAGAAATTGTACCAAATTTGTGCAAATCATGTTCATAATCAACAAACATCGGAATATTTTAAACAGAGGGGGGATAGATGGAGTCCCTCATGTTTGCCTTTAAATCAAGTTCCTCTATCAGAGATAAGGCTTATCAAAAGAGTGATATGAGAATATCCTGCACACTAAGAGGCCGATTCATGGAATAATTAGCGCGGCGCAAGTGGGCAAAAACGTGCGAATCGCAGTGGAATAGCGAAAATCGCAGTGAACGTGCGAAAATCGCACGAAAAGCAGCGCACGTCGATTCATGGAAGGCCGTGCGCGAGAAAACCAGCGGATGTGCGAAAAAAAAGTGCGCGGCGCACGTTGGCGCACGTTGGCGCACAGGCCATCTAACAGCGTGCGCCAGGTCACAGCGAAAATCGCACAGGCCACAGCGAAATTCGCACATAGCGCGGCGCACGCAATAAAAGTAGGCGGAACACGGGCGTAACACTCGGAATGGGGAACAACTTGCCAAAACGTGGGCGTCACGGGGGAAGTACAGGGCACAAGTGCGCGGAACGCCCACACGCTCGCCTACAACACGTATTCATGGAATAGAATAGGGGAAAAAAGCGCACGCTCAAACCAGCGCACAGGCACAAACACGACCGCCACAAGAAAGGAGGCGGTAGCGTCTCTGCGGCTGTAAGAAATGTGCGCCAAAAGGTGCGCCAACAAATAGCACCTATATACTGCCATGATGAATGTCCCATACTGTGGCCCTCCAGGAAAAATGACGTGCAAAGGGGTACCCACAAACACGGACACCCGCTGACAAAAAATACGTGTGCATGTATACCGGGGTGCGCGGGAAGTGTCACACGCGATTTGCAGGGTACGTGCATCACAGGGGTTCGCGTGAAGTTATTCACACGATCGGGCCTGGGGGAGCGGGCTACGTGTATTACAGGGGTTCGCGTGAAGTTCCTCACGCGATCGGGCCTGGGGGAGCGGGCTACGTGTATTACAGGGGTTCGCGTGAAGTTCCTCACGCGATCGGGCCTGGGGGAGCGGGCTACGTGTATTACAGGGGTTCGCGTGAAGTTCCTCACGCGATCGGGCCTGGGGGAGCGGGCTACGTGTATTTCAGGGGTTCGCGTGAAGTTCCACACGCGATCGGGCCTGGGGGAGCGGGCTACGTGTATTACAGGGGTTCGCGTGAAGTTCCACACGCGATCGGGCCTGGGGGAGCGGGCTACGTGTATTACAGGGGTTCGCGTGAAGTTCCTCACGCGATCGGGCCTGGGGGAGCGTGCTACGTGTATTTCAGGGGTTCGCGTGAAGTTTCACACGCGAATAGCCTGGGCGCGTGTATTTCAGGGGTGCGCGGGAAGTTTTACACGCGATTTCTGCACGGTACGTGTATTTCAGGGGTTCGCGTGAAGTTTCACACGCGAATAGACTGGGCGCGTGTATTTCAGGGGTGCGCGGGAAGTTTTACACGCGATTTCTGCACGGTACGTGTATTTCAGGGGTTCGCGTGAAGTTTCACACGCGAATAGCCTGGGCGCGTGAATTTGAGGGGTGCGCGGGAAGTTCCTCACGCGATCGGGCCTGGGGGAGCGGGCTACGTGTATTACAGGGGTTCGCGGGAAGTTCCACACGCGAATAGCCTGGGCGCGTGTATTTCAGGGGTTTGCGGGAAGTTCCACACGCGAATAGCCTGGGCGCGTGTATTTCAGGGGTGCGCGGGAAGTTCCACACGCGAATAGGCTGGGCGCGTGTATTTCAGGGGTGCGCGGGAAGTTCCACACGCGAATAGCCTGGGCGCGTGAATTTGAGGGGTGCGCGGGAAGTTCCTCACGCGATCGGGCCTGGGGGAGCGGGCTACGTGTATTACAGGGGTTCGCGGGAAGTTCCACACGCGAATAGCCTGGGCGCGTGTATTTCAGGGGTTCGCGGGAAGTTCCACACGCGAATAACCTGGGCGCGTGTATTTCAGGGGTGCGCGGGAAGTTCCACACGCGAATAGGCTGGGCGCGTGTATTTCAGGGGTGCGCGGGAAGTTCCACACGCGAATAGCCTGGGCGCGTGTATTTCAGGGGTTCGCGGGAAGTTCCACACGCGAATAGCCTGGGCGCGTGAATTTGAGGGGTGCGCGGGAAGTTCCACACGCGAATAGCCTGGGCGCGTGTATTTCAGGGGTGCGCGGGGAGTTCCACACGCGAATAGCCTGGGCCCGTGTATTTCAGGGGTGCGCGGGAAGTTCCACACGCGAATAGCCTGGGCGCGTGTATATCAGGGGTGCGCGGGAAGTTTTACACGCGAATAGCCTGGGCGCGTGTATTTCAGGGGTGCGCGGGAAGTTTTACACGCGAATAGCCTGGGCGCGTGTATTTCAGGGGTGCGCGGGAAGTTTTACACGCGAATAGCCTGGGCGCGTGTATTTCAGGGGTGCGCGGGAAGTTTTACATGCGATTTCTGCACGGTACGTGTATTTCAGGGGTGCCGGGGAGTCCCACATGTGATTTGACAGTGTGGGTCCTCCCAGGTGTACCCTGTACACCCTCCACGGCCCCTGCAGGCAGCCCACACCACAGGGGACTACCCTGCATCCATGGTCATGTCCCGCAGGCAGCCCACCCAACATGGGCATGCCCCCCAGCAAAGGCACATGTCTCCTTGAACTAATGAACACCAACACATGTCCCCTTGCACCCCCACCCCCCAGCACTGTGGGGCACATGCCAGCAGTCCCCCACCCATGTCCAACTCATGTCCCCCACCACCCCCACCCCCCAGCACTGTGGGGCACCTGCCAGTAGGCCCCCACCCATGTCCAACTCATGTCTCCCACCACCCCCACCCCCCAGCCACCAGGGTCACCCTCCACCAGGGCCCCACTCATGTCTCCGACCACCCCCACCCCCCAGCACTGTGGGGCACCTGCCAGCAGGCCCCCACCCATGTCCAACTCATGTCTCCCACCACCCCCACCCCCCAGCACTGTGGGGCACCTGCCAGTAGGCCCCCACCCATGTCCAACTCATGTCTCCCACCACCCCCACACCCCAGCACTGTGGGGCACCTGCCAGCAGGCCCCCACCCATGTCCAACTCATGTCTCCCACCACCCCCACACCCCAGCACTGTGGGGCACCTGCCAGCAGGCCCCCACCCATGTCCAACTCATGTCTCCCACCACCCCCACCCCCCAGCCACGAGGGTCACCCTCCACCAGGGCCCCACTCATGTCTCCCACCACCCCCACCCCCCAGCAGTGCAGGGTCACCCTCCACCAGGGCCCCACTCATGTCTCCCACCACCCCCACCCCCCAGCACTGTGGGGCACCTGCCAGCAGGCCCCCACCCATGTCCAACTCATGTCTCCCACCACCCCCACACCCCAGCACTGTGGGGCACCTGCCAGCAGGCCCCCACCCATGTCCAACTCATGTCTCCCACCACCCCCACCCCCCAGCCACCAGGGTCACCCTCCACCAGGGCCCCACTCATGTCTCCCACCACCCCCACCCCCCAGCAGTGCAGGGTCACCCTCCACCAGGGCCCCACTCATGTCTCCCACCACCCCCACCCCCCAGCACTGTGGGGCACCTGCCAGCAGGCCCCCATCCATGTCCAACTCATGTCTCCCACCACCCCCACACCCCAGCACTGTGGGGCACCTGCCAGCAGGCCCCCACCCATGTCCAACTCATGTCTCCCACCACCCCCACCCCCCAGCCACCAGGGTCACCCTCCACCAGGGCCCCACTCATGTCTCCCACCACCCCCACCCCCCAGCAGTGCAGGGTCACCCTTCACCAGGGCCCCACTCATGTCTCCCACCCCCCCACCCCCCAGCACTGTGGGGCACCTGCCAGCAGGCCCCCACCCATGTCCAACTCATGTCCCCCACCACCCCCACCCCCCAGCACTGTGGGGCACCTGCCAGTAGGCCCCCACCCATGTCCAACTCATGTCTCCCACCACCCCCACCCCCCAGCCACCAGGGTCACCCTCCACCAGGGCCCCACTCATGTCTCCCACCACCCCCACCCCCCAGCACTGTGGGGCACCTGCCAGTAGGCCCCCACCCATGTCCAACTCATGTCTCCCACCACCCCCACCCCCCAGCACTGTGGGGCACCTGCCAGCAGGCCCCCACCCATGTCCAACTCATGTCTCCCACCACCCCCACACCCCAGCACTGTGGGGCACCTGCCAGCAGGCCCCCACCCATATCCAACTCATGTCTCCCACCACCCCCACCCCCCAGCCACCAGGGTCACCCTCCACCAGGGCCCCACTCATGTCTCCCACCACCCCCACCCCCCAGCAGTGCAGGGTCACCCTCCACCAGGCCCCCACTCATGTCTCCCACCACCCCCACCCCCCAGCCACCAGGGTCACCCTCCACCAGGCCCCCACTCATGTCTCCCATCACCCCCACACCCCAGCAGTGCAGGGTCACCCTCCACCAGGCCCCCACTCATGTCTCCCACCACCCCCACCCCCCAGCAGTGCAGGCTCAACCTCCACCAGGCCCCCACTCATGTCCCCCTGCACCCCCACCCCCCTGCCACCATGTGCAGCCCCCACCAGGTCCTCACAATCCCCAATCATGTGCGTAATGGTCAGCCTCCACAGCCAAAAAGACCTACCAAGTAACCCATTCACCCACATGGAAATGGAAATCACATGTTACACCCCCAATGTACATGAAGCAAATGAACCCATGTCCGTCACACACATATTTTCAAATTGAATGGGAAAACACACAACATGACATGCATGAAACCAATGAGATGAAACCACACAGTGAACAATGTAAAAAAAAATGTATTGAAAAAAATACAAATGCCAAAGAAAGAAAACTAACTACAATGTAAATGTGAAAAAATAAGCTGCATGTCCGCATAAAAACACAAATCTAGAAAATCAAATCAAAAAAATTATGTCCAAAGTGAAATGTAAAAACTCTCCATGCAACAAAGAACTATGTACAAAAATAACAAGGGTCCATCATCACAACTGAACTAAGGAAACCTCCTAAAAAACCTACCTAAATATCAACTATATACAAAAAGTGGAGCAGTGTCCGTCGACTCCAAATAATAATAAGAACGAAAGGAAACCTAAAACTAAAGAACTATATACAAAGGCGGCGGGCAAGTCCAGCGGCTCACTCTGTGGTGTTCCGGGCCAGGGCATCATCGAACTCCTGTTCGATGTCCCGGAGGCGGTCCAGTTCCATGGCCCCGAGGGTCCGCAGGGACGACGCTGTGTCCTCCTCCAACCCCCTGCGGATTGCCTCGAGGCACTCGGCCCGCCTCAGGGCCCTCCGCATGGAGTTCTCCGCCCTGACCATTGTGAGCCGCGCCTCTTCCGCCCGCCGCCGCTCCGCACCTATGGCGTGGCCCAACCGCTGCCACACGGAAGACACTCTCTGTCCTGGGTCCTCCTGCCCTCCGGCCGATGCCTGCCCCTCCGATGTCGAAGGCCCCGAGCCTTCATGGCTCCCACCATCTTGCTGCTGCTGCTGCTCTGCCTCTGCCCGTGCACTGCCTCCTGCTGCCTGCACATCCTCCGCCGGCTGGGGTGCACCTGTTGATGTGGCCACCCCTGCTGGACGTCCGACTCCCGACTGTGGCAGGGATGCCTCCTCCACCAGCCTGGCCGCACTGTCAGAGGCAGCTCCACAGGGCACCCAGGTGACTGATGGGTGGGAAGATGGCACAGAGGACGACTGGCGCGTAAGGGGTCCAGTTGAGGAGGGGGTCGGAGCAAGCCCCATCAGACAGCGGAATCCGGCCTGGGTGACCTGTCCCAGCAGGCTGACGTGGTCAACGAGCCATTCGAGATGACGTGCAGTCTCTCCATGAAAAGACTGCAGGTCACCTCGCATGGCCCGTTGACGCAACGCCACACCAGCCAGGACAGGCTCAACCCGGTCCTGGATGGCCACGTCCGCAGGCAGAGGAAGGCCAGTTGACGTCAGCTCATCCCCTGCCTGAAAACGGGTCTGGACGTAGGCATCCCTGCTGGTGCAAGATGATGCAGGGACAGGATCGGGGACAGGATTGCACACAGGCACCTCCGCGGCCGCCTGTGCTGCCTCCTGTCCCTGGTCCTGGACTGCACCACTAGCACCAGTGGGATCCCCACCTCCAGACCCTGTCTCTGGTGCTTGCGCGGCCCCCTCCTCCACCAAACCCCCCACCAACCTGGATGACTCTGTGCCATCTTCCCCTGTTGGGCCCTGTGGGGTCCCAGCTGCCCCTTCTGCTGCCGAGGAGTCCAACTGCAACCTCCGCCTCTTGGACCTCCCCCCGGCAGCTGCGGCCTGGGACGCGGCACCGGACTCCTCACTCCCCGACGAGATGACAACACGGGAGGGGAGCCGGGCCTTGCGTCTCCGGCTGGCGGTCGGATCCCCGCCGCTGTGCTCCACAGCACCTTCTCCGCCCTCTTCATCAGTTGACGCTGCAGACAGGGAGAAACAAAACACAGGCATCAGGGCACTGTACAATGGACACATACACACATGACAGTTGTACATGAGTGGCATTGGCAAACCTCAGACATGCCATCACAATCCCCAACACACATGTCATTGCAACTGGCACACATGAGCCATACCACAGCCATATCGCAACTGCCACCACCATCCCCACACATACAACAGCATCAGCAGCCAAAGGGGAGCCATACATCACATGCAACACAGGAAGTGCACCACACATGTACACACACCACCACACTTGCATGCATGTCTACACCTCTGCCAAGTGTCGCACTGTTCAGACGGGCATCCATGTCACATCTGCCAATCAGGCTTCCACATACCGCTGTCACATGCATCCATGTAGCATCACTGTTGCACCTTTGACAAATACACACACATGCACATGTACACAGTGCTCATACATGCAGCCGAAAACAACATACATGCCTGACATCACGGACATGTCTACTTACATACACATTCATCCAAACATGTGTGCACGCACAACTGCATTTGCCATGCAAGCCCACACACACAAGCACCATCCATGTCTCACACATTACAGCCCTCGCATGTGTCAGCCCCACGGCCCTGTACACCCCCACCCATACTCCACCCCATACAAACAGATGTGCAACTGGCACAATGGGGAATGATCACCACACGCCCTGCTCACAACCAGGATGCATGTACACTCACCGCTCGACTCCAGACGGCTCTGCTTCTCTAGGACCTGGACGTGGAGCGCTGGGGATATGCGTTCCAGGACCCCCATCTGTTCTTCCGACAAGTGGCCCCGGCGCCCCTTGGCATCCGCTGCCTTCAAGAGGCGCCGGGCCTTGTTCAGGGTCCTGGACCTGAAGTCCTCCCAGCGCTTCCTGACATGTTGTAAGTCCCGGACTGCCACCCCCTCCGCGTTGATGGCAGTCACGATGTCTGTCCAGATCCGAGTCCGTCCTTCCTTGTCGGCGCGGGAACTTCCAAAGAGGGCATCATACTGCCCCAGGACTTGCTCCACCAGGACACCAACTTCGGTGGCACTGAAGCTGGTGCCCCTCTGCCTCTCTGGCCGGGGGTTGTCAGTGGTCACAGATGGTGTTAGCCCCGACATGACAACCCCAGAGGCAGGAGTGGGTGGGCAACTGGGTCCTGGGGCTGGGCTGTGGAGCGATGGAATTCCAGTCGGGAGTCTTCTGTTCCAGCAGGGGTGGTCACAGCAACAGCACCCCTGGCTGATGTGCAGGCAGCAAATGGCAGTGCACGTGGGCAGCAGGCAGTCAGGCAGCAGCAGATAGCAGGTGGGAGCGTGCTCGGGGCTCTGGGGGGCAGTAATTCGGCCTTCTGGGCAGGAGCGTGGTCTCCCGTGTGCTCACGCGTGGTCAGCTTGGTACGGAGTGAATTGGCACGTGAAAATCCTGCACGTCAGCGTGAAAACCGAGGAAAGGCCCTTAGCGCGTAAGCGCGTCAGCACGCATACGCGATTCCATTGGACCAAAGGCCCTCAGCGCGTAAGCGCGTCTGTGACGTGACCCGCACGGGTGTTTCCCACACAGCACGTGATGACAGAGCACACGTGGAAAGACTGCACGTCAGAGTCTCATTGCGTGTGATTGGTGGAAATGGCCGTACACCGGGATACAGGTGCGCTGACGTACTTGCGTGTGTAAGTGTCCGCGCACACCTCATATACACGTACATAGGCCAATCGCGTGTACACGCACTTTTGTCCAATTACACGCGATGAGACTCTGACGTGCAGTCTTTCCACGTGTGCTCTGTCATCACGTGCTGTGTGGGAAACACCCGTGCGGGTCACGTCACAGACGCGCTTACGCGCTGAGGGCCTTTGGTCCAATGGAATCGCGTATGCGTGCTGACGCGCTTACGCGCTAAGGGCCTTTCCTCGGTTTTCACGCTGACGTGCAGGATTTTCACGTGCCAATTCACTCCGTACCAAGCTGGCCACGCGTGAGCACACGGGAGACCACGCTCCTGCCCAGAAGGCCGAATTACTGCCCCCCAGAGCCCCGAGCACGCTCCCACCTGCTATCTGCTGCTGCCTGACTGCCTGCTGCCCACGTGCACTGCCATTTGCTGCCTGCACATCAGCCAGGGGTGCTGTTGCTGTGACCACCCCTGCTGGAACAGAAGACTCCCGACTGGAATTCCATCGCTCCACAGCCCAGCCCCAGGACCCAGTTGCCCACCCACTCCTGCCTCTGGGGTTGTCATGTCGGGGCTAACACCATCTGTGACCACTGACAACCCCCGGCCAGAGAGGCAGAGGGGCACCAGCTTCAGTGCCACCGAAGTTGGTGTCCTGGTGGAGCAAGTCCTGGGGCAGTATGATGCCCTCTTTGGAAGTTCCCGCGCCGACAAGGAAGGACGGACTCGGATCTGGACAGACATCGTGACTGCCATCAACGCGGAGGGGGTGGCAGTCCGGGACTTACAACATGTCAGGAAGCGCTGGGAGGACTTCAGGTCCAGGACCCTGAACAAGGCCCGGCGCCTCTTGAAGGCAGCGGATGCCAAGGGGCGCCGGGGCCACTTGTCGGAAGAACAGATGGGGGTCCTGGAACGCATATCCCCAGCGCTCCACGTCCAGGTCCTAGAGAAGCAGAGCCGTCTGGAGTCGAGCGGTGAGTGTACATGCATCCTGGTTGTGAGCAGGGCGTGTGGTGATCATTCCCCATTGTGCCAGTTGCACATCTGTTTGTATGGGGTGGAGTATGGGTGGGGGTGTACAGGGCTGTGGGGCTGACACATGCGAGGGCTGTAATGTGTGAGACATGGATGGTGCTTGTGTGTGTGGGCTTGCATGGCAAATGCAGTTGTGCGTGCACACATGTTTGGATGAATGTGTATGTAAGTAGACATGTCCGTGATGTCAGGCATGTATGTTGTTTTCGGCTGCATGTATGAGCACTGTGTACATGTGCATGTGTGTGTATTTGTCAAAGGTGCAACAGTGATGCTACATGGATGCATGTGACAGCGGTATGTGGAAGCCTGATTGGCAGATGTGACATGGATGCCCGTCTGAACAGTGCGACACTTGGCAGAGGTGTAGACATGCATGCAAGTGTGGTGGTGTGTGTACATGTGTGGTGCACTTCCTGTGTTGCATGTGATGTATGGCTCCCCTTTGGCTGCTGATGCTGTTGTATGTGTGGGGATGGTGGTGGCAGTTGCGATATGGCTGTGGTATGGCTCATGTGTGCCAGTTGCAATGACATGTGTGTTGGGGATTGTGATGGCATGTCTGAGGTTTGCCAATGCCACTCATGTACAACTGTCATGTGTGTATGTGTCCATTGTACAGTGCCCTGATGCCTGTGTTTTGTTTCTCCCTGTCTGCAGCGTCAACTGATGAAGAGGGCGGAGAAGGTGCTGTGGAGCACAGCGGCGGGGATCCGACCGCCAGCCGGAGACGCAAGGCCCGGCTCCCCTCCCGTGTTGTCATCTCGTCGGGGAGTGAGGAGTCCGGTGCCGCGTCCCAGGCCGCAGCTGCCGGGGGGAGGTCCAAGAGGCGGAGGTTGCAGTTGGACTCCTCGGCAGCAGAAGGGGCAGCTGGGACCCCACAGGGCCCAACAGGGGAAGATGGCACAGAGTCATCCAGGTTGGTGGGGGGTCTGGTGGAGGAGGAGGCCGTGCAAGCACCAGAGACGGGGTCTGGAGGTGGGGATCCCACTGGTGCTAGTGGTGCAGTCCAGGACCAGGGACAGGAGGCAGCACAGGCGGCCGCGGAGGTGCCTGTGTGCAATCCTGTCCCCGATCCTGTCCCTGCATCATCTTGCACCAGCAGGGATGCCTACGTCCAGACCCGTTTTCAGGCAGGGGATGAGCTGACGACAACTGGCCTTCCTCTGCCTGCGGACGTGGCTATCCAGGTCCGGGTTGAGCCTGTCCTGGCTGGTGTGGCGTTGCGTCAACGGGCCATGCGAGGTGACCTGCAGTCTTTTCATGGAGAGACTGCACGTCATCTCGAATGGCTCGTTGACCACGTCAGCCTGCTGGGACAGGTCACCCAGACCGGATTCCTCCGTCTGATGGGGCTTGTTCCGACCCCCTCCTCAACTGGACCCCCTACGCGCCAGTCGTCCTCTGTGCCATCTTCCCACCCATCAGTCACCTGGGTGCCCTGTGGAGCTGCCTCTGACAGTGCGGCCAGGCTGGTGGAGGAGGCATCTCTGCCACAGTCGGGAGTCGGACGTCCAGCAGGGGTGGCCACATCAACAACTGCACCCCAGCCGGCGGAGGATGTGCAGGCAGCAGGAGGCAGTGCACGGGCAGAGGCAGAGCAGCAGCAGCAGCAAGATGGTGGGAGCCATGAAGGCTCGGGGCCTTCGACATCGGAGGGGCAGGCATCGGCCGGAGGGCAGGAGGACCCAGGACAGAGAGTGTCTTCCGTGTGGCAGCGGTTGGGCCACGCCATAGGTGCGGAGCGGCGGCGGGCGGAAGAGGCGCGGCTCACAATGGTCAGGGCGGAGAACTCCATGCGGAGGGCCCTGAGGCGGGCCGAGTGCCTCGAGGCAATCCGCAGGGGGTTGGAGGAGGACACGGCGTCGTCCCTGCGGACCCTCGGGGCCATGGAACTGGACCGCCTCCGGGACATCGAACAGGAGTTCGATGATGCCCTGGCCCGGAACACCACAGAGTGAGCCGCTGGACTTGCCCGCCGCCTTTGTATATAGTTCTTTAGTTTTAGGTTTCCTTTGTTTTTTCTTATGATTTGGAGTCGACGGACACTGCTCCACTTTTTGTATATAGTTGATATTTAGGTAGGTTTTTTAGGAGGTTTCCTTAGTTCTGTTGTGATGATGGACCCTTGTTATTTTTGTACATAGTTCTTTGTTGCACGGAGAGTTTTGACATTTCACTTTGGACAACATTTTTTGGATTAGATTTTCTAGTTTTGTGTTTTTATGCGGACATGCAGCTTCTTTTTTCACATTTACATTGTAGTTAGTTTTCTTTCTTTAGCATTCGTATTTTTTTCTAATACATTTTTTTTTACATTGTTCACTGTGTGGTTTCATCTCATTGGTTTCATGCATGTCATGTTGTGTGTTTTCCCATTCAATTGGAAAATATGTGTGTGACGGACATGGGTTCATTTGCTTCATGAACATTGGGGGTGTAACATGTGATTTCCATTTCCATGTGGGTGAATGGGTTACTTGGTAGGGCTTTTTGGCTGTGGAGGCTGACCAATACGCACATTGTGAGGACCTGGTGGGGGCTGCACATGGTGGCAGGGGGGTGGGGGTGGTGGGAGACATGAGTGGGGGCCTGGTGGAGGGTGCCCCTGCACTGCTGGGGGGTGGGGGTGGTGGGAGACATGAGTGGGGGCCTGGTGGAGGGTGACCCTGGTGGCTGGGGGGTGGGGGTGGTGGGAGACATGAGTGGGGGCCTGGTGGAGGCTGCCCCAGCACTGCTGGGGGGTGGGGGTGGTGGGAGACATGAGTGGGGGCCTGGTGGGGGCTGCACATGGTGGCAGGGGGGTGGGGGTGGTGGGAGACATGAGTCGGGGCCTGGTGGAGGGTGCCCCTGCACTGCTGGGGGGTGGGGGTGGTGGGAGACATGAGTGGGGGCCTGGTGGAGGGTGACCCTGGTGGCTGGGGGGTGGGGGTGATAGGGGACATGAGTGGGGGCCTGGTCGAGGCTGCCCCTGCACTGCTGGGGGGTGGGGGTGGTGGGAGACATGAGTGGGGGCCTGGTGGAGGGTGCCCCTGGTGGCGGGGGGGTGGGGGTGATAGGGGACATGAGTGGGGGCCTGGTGGAGGCTGCCCCTGCACTGCTGGGGGGTGGGGGTGGTGGGAGACATGAGTGGGGGCCTGGTGGAGGGTGCCCCTGCACTGCTGGGGGGTGGGGGTGGTGGGAGACATGAGTGGGGGCCTGGTGGAGGGTGCCCCTGGTGGCTGGGGGGTGGGGGTGGTGGGAGACATGAGTGGGGGCCTGGTGGAGGGTGCCCCTGCACTGCTGGGGGGTGGGGGTGGTGGGAGACATGAGTGGGGGCCTGGTGGAGGGTGCCCCTGGTGGCTGGGGGGTGGGGGTGGTGGGAGACATGAGTGGGGGCCTGGTGGAGGGTGCCCCTGCACTGCTGGGGGGTGTGGGTGGTGGGAGACATATGTGGGGGCCTGGTGGAGGGTGCCCCTGGTGGCGGGGGGGTGGGGGTGATAGGGGACATGAGTGGGGGCCTGGTGGAGGCTGCCCCTGCACTGCTGGGGGGTGGGGGTGGTGGGAGACATGAGTGGGGGCCTGGTGGAGGGTGCCCCTGCACTGCTGGGGGGTGGGGGTGGTGGGAGACATGAGTGGGGGCCTGGTGGAGGGTGACCCTGGTGGCTGGGGGGTGGGGGTGGTGGGAGACATGAGTGGGGGCCTGGTGGAGGCTGCCCCTGCACTGCTGGGGGGTGGGGGTGGTGGGAGACATGAGTGGGGGCCTGGTGGGGGCTGCACATGGTGGCAGGGGGGTGGGGGTGGTGGGAGACATGAGTGGGGGCCTGGTGGAGGGTGCCCCTGCACTGCTGGGGGGTGGGGGTGGTGGGAGACATGAGTGGGGGCCTGGTGGAGGGTGACCCTGGTGGCTGGGGGGTGGGCGTGATAGGGGACATGAGTGGGGGCCTGGTGGAGGCTGCCCCTGCACTGCTGGGGGGTGGGGGTGGTGGGAGACATGAGTGGGGGCCTGGTGGAGGGTGCCCCTGGTGGCGGGGGGGTGGGGGTGATAGGGGACATGAGTGGGGGCCTGGTGGAGGCTGCCCCTGCACTGCTGGGGGGTGGGGGTGGTGGGAGACATGAGTGGGGGCCTGGTGGAGGGTGCCCCTGCACTGCTGGGGGGTGGTGGTGGTGGGAGACATGAGTGGGGGCCTGGTGGAGGGTGCCCCTGGTGGCTGGGGGGTGGGGGTGGTGGGAGACATGAGTGGGGGCCTGGTGGAGGGTGCCCCTGCACTGCTGGGGGGTGGGGGTGGTGGGAGACATGAGTGGGGGCCTGGTGGAGGGTGCCCCTGGTGGCTGGGGGGTGGGGGTGGTGGGAGACATGAGTGGGGGCCTGGTGGAGGGTGCCCCTGCACTGCTGGGGGGTGTGGGTGGTGGGAGACATATGTGGGGGCCTGGTGGAGGGTGCCCCTGGTGGCGGGGGGGTGGGGGTGATAGGGGACATGAGTGGGGGCCTGGTGGAGGCTGCCCCTGCACTGCTGGGGGGTGGGGGTGGTGGGAGACATGAGTGGGGGCCTGGTGGAGGGTGCCCCTGCACTGCTGGGGGGTGGGGGTGGTGGGAGACATGAGTGGGGGCCTGGTGGAGGGTGACCCTGGTGGCTGGGGGGTGGGGGTGGTGGGAGACATGAGTGGGGGCCTGGTGGAGGGTGCCCCTGCACTGCTGGGGGGTGGGGGTGGTGGGAGACATGAGTGGGGGCCTGGTGGAGGGTGCCCCTGCACTGCTGGGGGGTGGGGGTGGTGGGAGACATGAGTGGGGGCCTGGTGGAGGGTGCCCCTGGTGGCTGGGGGGTGGGGGTGATAGGGGACATGAGTGGGGGCCTGGTGGAGGTTGCCCCTGCACTGCTGGGGGGTGGGGGTGGTGGGAGACATGAGTGGGGGCCTGGTGGAGGGTGCCCCTGCACTGCTGGGGGGTGGGGGTGGTGGGAGACATGAGTGGGGGCCTGGTGGAGGGTGACCCTGGTGGCTGGGGGGTGGGGGTGGTGGGAGACATGAGTGGGGGCCTGGTGGAGGGTGCCCCTGCACTGCTGGGGGGTGGGGGTGGTGGGAGACATGAGTGGGGGCCTGGTGGAGGGTGCCCCTGCACTGCTGGGGGGTGGGGGTGGTGGGAGACATGAGTGGGGGCCTGGTGGAGGGTGACCCTGGTGGCTGGGGGGTGGGGGTGGTGGGAGACATGAGTGGGGGCCTGGTGGAGGGTGCCCCTGCACTGCTGGGGGGTGGGGGTGGTGGGAGACATGAGTGGGGGCGTGGTGGAGGGTGACCCTGGTGGCTGGGGGGTGGGGGTGGTGGGAGACATGAGTGGGGGCCTGGTGGAGGGTGCCCCTGCACTGCTGGGGGGTGGGGGTGGTGGGAGACATGAGTGGGGGCCTGGTGGAGGGTGCCCCTGCACTGCTGGGGGGTGGGGGTGGTGGGAGACATGAGTGGGGGCCTGGTGGAGGGTGCCCCTGGTGGCTGGGGGGTGGGGGTGGTGGGAGACATGAGTGGGGGCCTGGTGGAGGGTGCCCCAGCACTGCTGGGGGGTGGGGGTGGTGGGAGACATGAGTGGGGGCCTGGTGAAGGGTGCCCCTGGTGGCTGGGGGGTGGGGGTGGTGGGAGACATGAGTGGGGGCCTGGTGGAGGGTGCCCCTGCACTGCTGGGGGGTGGGGGTGGTGGGAGACATGAGTGGGGGCCTGGTGGAGGGTGCCCCTGCACTGCTGGGGGGTGGGGGTGGTGGGAGACATGAGTGGGGGCCTGGTGGAGGGTGACCCTGGTGGCTGGGGGGTGGGGGTGGTGGGAGACATGAGTGGGGGCCTGGTGGAGGGTGCCCCTGCACTGCTGGGGGGTGGGGGTGGTGGGAGACATGAGTGGGGGCCTGGTGGAGGGTGCCCCTGCACTGCTGGGGGGTGGGGGTGGTGGGAGACATGAGTGGGGGCCTGGTGGAGGGTGCCCCTGGTGGCTGGGGGGTGGGGGTGGTGGGAGACATGAGTGGGGGCCTGGTGGAGGGTGCCCCAGCACTGCTGGGGGGTGGGGGTGGTGGGAGACATGAGTGGGGGCCTGGTGGAGGGTGCCCCTGGTGGCTGGGGGGTGGGGGTGGTGGGAGACATGAGTGGGGGCCTGGTGGAGGGTGCCCCTGCACTGCTGGGGGGTGGGGGTGGTGGGAGACATGAGTGGGGGCCTGGTGGAGGGTGCCCCTGCACTGCTGGGGGGTGGGGGTGGTGGGAGACATGAGTGGGGGCCTGGTGGAGGGTGACCCTGGTGGCTGGGGGGTGGGGGTGGTGGGAGACATGAGTGGGGGCCTGGTGGAGGGTGCCCCAGCACTGCTGGGGGGTGGGGGTGGTGGGAGACATGAGTGGGGGCCTGGTGGAGGGTGACCCTGGTGGCTGGGGGGTGGGGGTGGTGGGAGACATGAGTGGGGGCCTGGTGGAGGGTGCCCCTGCACTGCTGGGGGGTGGGGGTGGTGGGAGACATGAGTGGGGGCCTGGTGGAGGGTGCCCCTGCACTGCTGGGGGGTGGGGGTGGTGGGAGACATGAGTGGGGGCCTGGTGGAGGGTGACCCTGGTGGCTGGGGGGTGGGGGTGGTGGGAGACATGAGTGGGGGCCTGGTGGAGGGTGCCCCTGCACTGCTGGGGGGTGGGGGTGGTGGGAGACATGAGTGGGGGCCTGGTGGAGGGTGCCCCTGCACTGCTGGGGGGTGGGGGTGGTGGGAGACATGAGTGGGGGCCTGGTGGAGGGTGCCCCTGGTGGCTGGGGGGTGGGGGTGGTGGGAGACATGAGTGGGGGCCTGGTGGAGGGTGCCCCAGCACTGCTGGGGGGTGGGGGTGGTGGGAGACATGAGTGGGGGCCTGGTGGAGGGTGCCCCTGGTGGCTGGGGGGTGGGGGTGGTGGGAGACATGAGTGGGGGCCTGGTGGAGGGTGCCCCTGCACTGCTGGGGGGTGGGGGTGGTGGGAGACATGAGTGGGGGCCTGGTGGAGGGTGCCCCTGCACTGCTGGGGGGTGGGGGTGGTGGGAGACATGAGTGGGGGCCTGGTGGAGGGTGACCCTGGTGGCTGGGGGGTGGGGGTGGTGGGAGACATGAGTGGGGGCCTGGTGGAGGGTGCCCCTGCACTGCTGGGGGGTGGGGGTGGTGGGAGACATGAGTGGGGGCCTGGTGGAGGGTGCCCCTGGTGGCTGGGGGGTGGGGGTGGTGGGAGACATGAGTGGGGGCCTGGTGGAGGGTGCCCCTGCACTGCTGGGGGGTGGGGGTGGTGGGAGACATATGTGGGGGCCTGGTGGAGGGTGCCCCTGGTGGCGGGGGTTGGGGGTGATAGGGGACATGAGTGGGGGCCTGGTGGAGGGTGCCCCTGGTGGCTGGGGGGTGGGGGTGGTGGGAGACATGAGTGGGGGCCTGGTGGAGGGTGCCCCTGCACTGCTGGGGGGTGGGGGTGCAGGGGGACATGAGCAGGTGTGCAGGGTAGTCCCCTGTTTTGTGGGCTGCCTGCAGGGGCTGTGGAGGGTGTACAGGGAACACCTGTGAGGACCCACCCAGCCTAATTGCGTGTGATAATTCCCGCACACCCCTGTAATACACGTACCAAGCCAAATCGCGTGTGATAATTCCCACGCACCCCTGTAATACACGTACCTGGCCAAATCGCATGTGAAACTTCCCGCATACCCCTGTAATACACGTACCCTGGCCAATCGCGTGTTGAACTTCCCGCGTACCCCTGTAATACACGTACCCTGGCCAATCGCGTGTTAAACTTCCCGCGTACCCCTGTAATATACGTACCCTGGCTAATCGCGTGTATAACTTCACGCGTACCCCTGTAATACACGTACCCTGGCCGATCGCGTGTTAAACTTCCCGCGTACCCCTGTAATACACGTACCCTGGCCAATCGCGTGTTAAACTTCCCGCGTACCCCTGTAATACACGTACCCTGGCTAATCGCGTGTTAAACTTCCCGCGTACCCCTGTAATACACTTACCCTGGCTAATCGCGTGTTAAACTTCCCGCGTACCCCTGTAATACACGTACCCTGGCCAATCGCGTGTTAAACTTCCCGCGTACCCCTGTAATACACGTACCCTGGCTAATCGCGTGTATGACTTCACGTGTACCCCTGTAATACACTTACACTGGCTAATCGCGTGTTAAACTTCCCGCGTACCCCTTTGATACACGTACCCTGGCCAATCGCGTGTTAAACTTCCCGCGTACCCCTGTAATACACGTACCCTGGCCAATCGCGTGTTAAACTTCCCGCGTACCCCTGTAATACACGTACCCTGGCCAATCGCGTGTTAAACTTCCCGCGTACCCCTGTAATACACGTACCCTGGCTAATCGCGTGTATAACTTCACGTGTACCCCTGTAATACACTTACCCTGGCTAATCGCGTGTATGACTTCACGTGTACCCCTGATATGCACGTTACCCGCTTTGCGTTCCTTGTTTGGCTGCCCTGTAAACTGGTCCAGGGTTAGCGCAGCCCTTTGCGATGATTTAGCGATTTTGCTGGCTTTTCCTTGCGCGAGGGCGTTCTTGGGGGCGTTACTGGCGCTGCTGCAGGGTCGCTGCGATACTCTGCGCCACGGCTGGTTTGGGAGCATGAAATCCATGAATACGCTGTGCGCGGAAATCGGTTTTAGCGCACGTGCCTGGCGCAGTCAATCGCACGCGGACACTCTGCGCCAGCCGCTTGCGACACTTTTCTGCGAAATTCTATGAATTACCCTGTCAATCCGTACAGAATTATATCCTTGAAGCCTACGGCCTGTTACCAGTTAAAGGGCATTTCCTGTGGGGGAGCTATTCAGTATGTAAGTTAATAAAAAAAATAAAGAAGTGGACATAGGTTGGAGATACCCAATGGTACAAACATATTGATGGTGCAATGCATCTGATGCCCATGTAGATTAATATACATTGGGAAGACTAAGAGAAAAGTAAAAGCATGGATATGTGAATATCGGAGCTGCATACGCAATTAAATAATTACCGCACTGTTAGTACAACTTTTTTTGGCTCAGACCTATGTAGATGATTATGTTAGTTGGACTGTGCTGAAAAGAATTACACATTCAGACTCAAGGATAACGGGAAAAGATCCCAGGCCTCATTGCGAGTGACCCGGTCTGGAAATAAAGGTGGCAGTTACAACATTGCTGGCCCCTTATCTGGACCGGATCACTCTGAGTCTGCCAGTAGGAGCACTGAACAACCAGCAGGCCTGACCTGCCGGTAGTTCAGGCCCATACCGGCAGTAAATTCACTGAAGCACTGGCACCGTTAACAAAGGTGAGTTGCTTCAGTGTTCCTATTCTGATGGAGTCCTTTGGGACTCCATAGGAATGGGAACTTACTGTACCGCCGCCACCTGTGATATCCTGGTAACACCGTGATGTCAGGCGAAACGGTAGAGCGAGTAGCACCAACGGGTTACCAGCAACCTCATAATGAGGCCCCTTGTCTAGAGCTGAACATATGATCTTTTTCACTAAAAGTTTTAGTAGAGGATCTAATGAGGCCATGGAATTGAAAAAAACAATAACATTTCTGTCAAACTAATTTTGAGTAGAATACAATTTACTTTAGAAATCTGTGTAAGTTTGGAAGTAACCATGTGTATGAGGGTGTCTTGTGCTATGGTGCATGTGATTTTATTCATCTGTTGGGAACCATAAGCAAATATATGGATCAGTGCACATTTGAAATCTGTGCATGTAAGTTTGAATGTAACCATGCTACAGATTCTGCAATGTTTTTGGGTGATGTGAGATGCATATTTGTGAACAGCAATGAGTGTTGCATGTATGTACTTCAAATATGTTTATTGAGGCTAAATATTAAATTGTAGGGTTGATAAGTTAGGATGAGTTCGTTTATGGACCTCAAGTCCTGGCATCTAGTTTTTTAATCTCTTATTTTGTATTTGTGTGTAGCACAAGTTTACATTTTTTTTTACGATTTTGTAAATGGTTGCATTGAACTTACATCAATTCTGTTGTACATATGCTCCTATTTGTGGTCTTGTCCAGCTGTGGATGTACTGTTAGAATATGCATTTGATTGTTATTGTAAACGGCTAGTAGTTGTATCCAATTTGCTATCTGTACTTCCACAGTCGGACACCATTCTAATTTGTGGAGCATTCATGTCCCTTGTAAACATCTGGGCATCTTTAGGATACAGCAATTCAGGGCTTCATCCGGTGTTATACCTGTGGCATCATCACATCTCCCACACCAGGTAATATTCTACTATCACGGATTCCATAATGGTAAGGACATCTTTCCCATTTAAAAATGTGCCTGTTTTTCAGTGTCATCAAGTGAGGTGAGATTCTCATCCTTTATTCAGACTGTTTGCCGTTGCCCCCTCTCATAGGTACAAGTATCTCTTTTTAGGTACAAGTGCCTCAAATAGTTCAAAACCTTTCTTTGTATCTAGTTATGGGGTATCATCAAGGCAAGGACTTGGAAGCGTAATAAATCATGTTTTTGTACTTATGTCATATGGTTTACACTACTTGGGTACCTACAAGCCCCAAGTTACCAATGCCCACCTACCTCAGATGGTTTATTTACATGTTCAATCATTTGAGCATTTGTTAATGCTCTCTGTACCCAGCACTGTCACTTTTCTTATTAATTGCAGTGTTCACGATGGCAGAAGTGCATTGTCTCAGTTGTATATTTCCTTCATGAAGAAGAACATGTTGGCATGCCACTGTTTCTAATTGTTTTCCTGATTCAGCCACTTTTTCCTTTCCCATTTTTTTTCTCCATTGTTTTCATTTGTCGTCGTAGTCACCTTTTTTTGCATAGCAAAATCTATAAAGTAAAATTATCATTTGCAGGACAAAGAACCCGGTATTAGAATAATTAAAAAAAATATTCAAATAAGGGAATGTTGTGTTACAGCCAACTAAAACACTGTCCAACTAGAATATGCATTAAACCACTCAAAGTGAAGGTGTTCTTCGTGAAGATCTGCTAATCAAAATACTGAAATTATGCAATGCCAAAATAATCCCTTTTACAGGTCATTGCACTGTGGTTAGATCAAGCATAAGGTAATCCACTGCTAGCAGAAAACGAATAGCACTGTCCAGAGAAAATGCTGTTGATCGAGGATCACCTCAACTCTTTCCAAAGATTCTGGGCAAGGAGGTTGTGCAAACAAGGCTGGAGCCCTTGGCAAGGAGAGGAAGATCATCAAGAAAACAAGACATGCACATGATCCTAGGTTCTCAAGCTCTATACAAGCCATGCCCTGACACTCAGGAATAGGCAGGGCCTCATTACAAGGTTGGCGGTAAACGGCAGGTGCTGCCAGTGGGTTGCCACTGACCGTGAAACACTGAATCCACTGCCTGACTTCCAGGTGTCACCGGGACATTACAAGTACCGGTGGAGCGGGAAGTCAGGCGGGGATTCGGTAAGTCCCCATTCCCATGGCGTCCCATAGGACACCATGTGAATGGGGAGTTGGAAGCACAAGCAGTGTTGCTAATGGTACTCGTGCTTCCATGACAACTCTGCCTATCGGGGCCATTGCACCCGGCAGGGTCAGACCTGCCGAGCACGGTGGCCCCGGTATGCAGACTTGTAGTGTGGCGGTCCGGAAACAAGGGTGCCAGTAACCTTACCGGCACCCTTGTTTCCCGACCGCCATATTCGTAACGAGGCCCAGTGTAATGTGAGGCTACTGGAGCTATCAATGTTCATGAGGACTATAATGGAAACAAAAGGCGGTCTGAGGTCATGGAGAGAGAAAACAGGAAGGCATTTCAGGAAGGAATGCTAGCCTGAGTTTTCTTGTAAATTTCACTGATCCTTTATCTACATGTATTATGAGGTTCTAACAATGTGGTCTGACAATATGGCACTACTACTTTTCTATTCTCTTGTTATTAGAAAATGCTGGATTATCTTTAAATGTACCCAGTGGATATTGTGCAGATGAGTGTAGCCCACGATAGGCTAACCTGCCTGGCTGCTTCTTATCCGACTCAATTGCCTTAGTTCTCTTCAGTGGTGTATCTATTTTGAAAAGTGCAGCAGAGTTGTTAGACCAGAAACGACCCTATAGTTTGCATAGTATGTTGGCCAGAAACCAATCGCATCATGTGACAAACATTGCAAATGCAGAATCGTCAATGTAACCAGAGAGCGTCCATGTTGTGAAATGTCAGCCATTTGCTTTCTTCCTTTCTGTAAAAACGCTTTGCAAAATGTATTCTATGCTTCGAACTCATACACGGTGCAAGGCCACGGCCTGAATGCTGAAAGACTAACACAGACAGGAATGTCGAACGATACAGAAACACATTGTTTTCCTCCCTCATTAAGTCCTTAAGTCCTTGAAGGCGAGCAGAAGCCGCATCAAATCAGTGGCCCAGGTGCCAGCCTGTCTTGCAAACGCTGTAGTAAAAGGCAGTTAAAGCATGAATATATTCTTTTAGCAGTACTCCTTCGCGGAGACTGGTATTTTCTGCCTCAGAACTGTCTGACCTTTGGTTCATGAACAGAAACACATAGATAATGTGCTAAGGATTGTTTCTCTCCTACGAACATGTTATCCTTGCTGAACTAAGAGCTTAATATTCCCCATAACAGAAAGCTGTCTCTGCTACTGTTGCTAGAATAACTATATTTAGACTGAATAGAGACTTGTCATAACGTGTCATAATTGTCATGATTGTCAATCACTGAACCCTAGCCTGAACGATACATTTATGGGAGGTTTGAATTGCCTTCAAAGATTGCATGTTATGCATATTTATTGCTGTTTGAGCGTTGTTCGCTCTCTTGCATCTCACGAGGTCTGGGTACACACGTTGCGAGACATTGAGACCCCAGTTGGCCGACTGAGAATACTTTGAAATAAACCACACTTGTTTGGAAATTGAACCTCGTGTCTGTCGTGTCACTAGAGTATATGGTTATTATGCCTTAGTTTCCATATGCAATCTTTATAGCCTAGCAGAGTGGGACTTAAGTGGGACTAAGAGGGACAGTTCCATAAAATAGCACTGACGCGCGGAAAGAATCCATTGATAACCACATGACGCGGGGGCTACAATTTTCAGTTTAGACACATTTGCATTGTCCGGTCTATTTTCCAAGGTGAAGTTTATACATGGATGATATGGGAAGGGGACAGAAAGGCACACTAGTCCTAACTCTATTCATTCACTTAGGCAATACCTGTCTCCCTGGTCCATGGTAATAAAGTACATTGCAAACTTACATCGAATTTATGTAGCCTATGTGACGAGGAGAGAGGAACAGAGTACTCGTAAGCATTTATTCCGTGTTCATGTATAACGTAAGCAGAGTGCATAGATAACAAGCAATGAAATAGTATCGGCCCTCTGCCAGTGTTAGTAACCAAGACTCGAATAAGCCCCACGGCTTGCAAATCACAAAAGACAATCCCTAGTATTGTTGGGACCTATCTTCTCATGTCTCTTTCTTATTCCTGGCTATTAGTCCTTGTCTGAAGATCCCAAGGGCTGTAGTTCCACTTCACGAGCCTGAGCAATGATGAGTTGGGGTGAAATTCTATAAGACTTATAGGCTGTCAGTAGACTGCATTACAAGCTCTTGACAATATAGCCTTTCATCTGGCAGCACTTGGGGTCCCAAACGCAGATCATGAATCCTCTTTTTTGCACTTTTTGCCCTAGAAAAAGTCTGGACTTTCACCTGACACAGTTCGCGGGTGACCCCTTTGTCAACACCACCCTTGTGACTTTGTAACACCTAGCTGAGAGATCCAAGGAGACTCACTCACACCACTAAACCTACTTTCTTCCTTATTATTTCATTACGTGGCACACATCTTCTATTATTTTTAAAAAAGCAGTTGCAAATAATCACAAAATGCCAGCTGAAGGCAGCTCAGCAGAATGACTCACAATACTGGCAGCCACTGCACTATTGTTTACATAGCCCTTTCCAATCACAAAATCACAACCAGTGACATATTGGATGTCTGTGTATGTTTTTACAGAGGGTTTGGCAAGTACTGCTACATGCTCTGGAAAATTGAGGAGAGGGTCATCATGTGGCCAGTAACAGACTCATATGCCATAGTGTAACCTCATGTGTGGTAATGTCAAGTAGAGGCATGTGTGCAAACATCATATAGCCAACATATGCCAAGTCCTCCCTGACATGCCAAGCAAAAGCCTCAAATGCCAAAACACATCATATGCTAGGTGCACTCGAGCTAAGGTATGTGTCTGTATGTGAGGGGGTCGCTGGTGGTGTCAAGTGACTGGCTCACACAAAAACAGGCAATCACCAAAACACTGCACTTGTGCACAGTGGAGTAACTTTGCTGAAAATGTTGGGGGGACAAGACAACAGAAGGAAAGGGGTTGGGTGGAGGAAGGGCAGATGGTGGCTCTGAGGGTTAACACTAAACTACTAAACCACAAGAGTCCCTTGCCAATGCTCTGTTATAACTTTCATAAGACTGGTGGCATATCTTTACAATTCAACTCTAAAGCTACTCCAGAAAGTTATAACCCCACACAAAGTCTTTATAATTCACTGCATTGACAACAGTAAGTCAGTGTGAGCCCCCTCTACCTAAAGAGGGCCAGCAAACACACAGAAGGGGGATGGTGTTTGATTATTGCCACCAGGGCATTGAATCAAACAAGCATATAGATATAATACAAAATAAATGCCTGCAAGATTTTAAAACACCACATGAAGTTGCTTATTCTGATTTCAAAATTACTTGCAACATGTATTTTATTTATAGGGCCTCATCACGAGTTTTGACTCAGCCCTTAAATGCGCTATTGCTGCTGCATTTAAGGGTTGGCCAAATCTCGAGTTGGGCGGTGAGTTGGAGTTTTACCACCAGCTTTTTGCTGGAGGTAAAAATTTCCATTTACGGCCTGTTTTCAGGCATTTTTGGCACTATTACTGTTGGTGGTAATAGTGCCCCAACCCCATAAATGGGGAATGGGGATTTAACACCCCCCCCCGACAACTCGAGATCCGGCGCAAATTAGCACTGGGGAACCACCCAACCTTTGATAGAGCACATAAGAGTTCTAAACACTAAAGTGTTTTACAAGTAAATGAAACGGTACAATTCAAGTGAAAATAACTGAAACAACCAAATCAGCAAGCAAGCAAATGAGTTTTTGAGACAAGAAAGGAAGTGTGGAAAAGAGGAGCGAGAGTGAAGGGGATGGGTAGTGCATTTTAATGTTTAAGAGTCGGTAAGGAAATGGAACGAAATCAAGAAATGGAGGATGCAGACTGTAAGTAGAAAAAGAGCCTGAGTTATAAGGGAGCAGGGACTAGAAGGAAGTGAAAGAGGAAAGATGGGGGAGCAAGCCATGGAGGCATTTGAAGACAAGAAAGAGAAAGTTAAAGAGAAGGCGTAGTTCAAAGAAGAGCATCTGGAGATAAAGAAGTGCAGGAGAGATAGTCAAACGAGGATAAAGAGAATAGGAGATGTATCGATTGGTAGTCAGGGAGGCCAAAAAGAAGAGTAAAACAGTAAAATAAATGAGAAAAATTAAGGAGAAACAAGAATTTGCGTAGCATTAAAGGAAAAGGGTTGTATCTTCCAACAATTTAAAAGCTGTAAGAGGCAAGAGCGAGATGAAGAAATATTGTCCCTCCAACCCAGAACTTCAAGGCCGAGAACTGCATGCCCCTGCCAGAGTTGCTGACTGATGATGATGCCAGTACAAAATCTCATGACAACCACTGACACAGTAAGAAAGGACTAGGCTGGCTGCCCCAAAATGCCAGCCTGAGTCTAGCCATGTAATATTTCATATTTGCCTTCTTGATGCCCATAAACAAATGCTGTGCCTGCCAAGCACCTCTCGCACCCACATAGACATACATACACACACACACACACACACACACACACACACACACACACACACACACACACACACACACACAAAAAGCGTACCCATTCACCATGGACGGCATCAGAGCCTTTCAACCATTGCAAATGAAAGAAGCCTTGAGCCCCAGGAGTGCCTCCCAACACCTGCCCCCATGTTGCCAGTCAGAACTCAGCAGTGTTGTAACACGGCAATATATTAATTTCGCTCTATTTTTGTTCTGGGGCTTAAAATGTGCACTTTGCAGCACTTGCATTACAAGCTGTGCTTTCTCTCCCCATGGGTTGCACAGAAGTGTTATCCCCTTATTCTTTTCTAACACTTGTTCCTCCTTATGAGCCACTTGCTGACAAAGAAGGATTTAGAGCTCTTCAGTGGGCATTTAGTGTTTAAGCTCCCTGCTGGCTGGGATAATTGGTGCCTATAAACCTTATCTTTGTCACAGTTTTAATGTATGCACCACATGGGTGCCTCAGATAGTTTTTAGCTCTAAGCAGGTGGCCCCCAAAAATCATGTTGAAAATAGTCCCCCACACATCTTCAGCGGTGACTGCCATTCACCCAGTGACACAGCAACATAACATTCACAAACTTCATTCCACCCAGAACATACAAACAGTGCAATAATTATCATTGATTCAGACACAAAAGTCCACACACATATGCTTGCACACACTCACTGACACACATGCACCCAGCACCTACATTGACACGCACTGAAACATTCATATGTACATTACATACACAATAGCACATGCAAACAGTGGCACAACAGCAATTGAGCAGACCAGGCGTTATCCCCCCTGATACACAGATTGTGTGGGTGATAAATCTTTAAGCCGTACATTTAATTGAATGATAACATACTATAAGGGCAAGTGGCCCAAAGCTGCCGATTGATGACATTTTCCAATTTATAAAATCAGCGTGTACATTTCTGTACTGAGCCGTGCGGGGCATCCCAGCCCCAAATGCTATTTATGTAATGAGACAGCGTGGGCTTGGCTGGATGCCCCTGCTAGGTTTGCGCTGTCCAATTGCTTGGCTGCAAAGCGCCCCCACACTCCTGCCCAACCCAACAAATGATGTGTGGACGAAAAGGCATGCCACAAAAGTTGGGGGGACTTTTTTCCCGCCCCCCCCCCCCTATAAGCCCATGCTTGTGTATTCTGCTTCCAGCGCTCCCTCTCACTCACTCCTTAAGACACTAGACTTCCATTCACTGCATCTTGGTTACTTACTGATGATGTGGGTTTTTCATCGGCATGTGCCTGCTTCTGGTAGGATTGGCCACAGCAGAACATCTTCCATCTTCTTTTCTTAGGGCAGCATCCCCATGCATTGCCGGATTCAATGATCTGTGTACAAAACACACGTTACAATTGCAGGACAGAACATTTAATATTTTATAGATGAGTTGGACTGTGTCAGTTAAAGAGGCACTGTGCAAAGAGGGCAGTGAAGATGGGAAGGGTATCTGTAAATAGAACATAATGTAATGTGACAATCTGGGAGTAACCAAACATTTGTGCTGAACACTGGTTCAAATTCAATCAAGTCCTTCATCTTTGCAATGTTGATAAATTGAGAACCAATCATAACAACACTAAATAGACTGCTTAATAGTGGGAGGAATCTGACACTACTATATCCAAGGCCTTATTGAAAAAACGACAAGAATATATTTGTTTCTATACATGTTTTACACCCATGTAGATTTCTCTTCATTTATGCCATTTTCCTCTTAAAGAAGTTCCGTCAGCAACCTCAGGGAATGAAACATGTTTGGTGAGAACTCTTCTGGTAACAATAGGACACACATAAGATTTTAAATTCCAAGTCTTCGACCAAGGGAGAAAAAGCTGAAAATTATTTGTTTGCAATCAACTTTCAGTGTTCCCTGCCACTGCCATTTCGGATAACTCACTTCCCCTCCTGCCCCCATAGTTACCCTGTGTCAGAACACTGCGGTGTGTGCCATCAACTCGCTGTGTCCCTGCAACGCCTGTTCCCTTTCACTTCCATGATCGGTAAACGGTGCCACAAGTTGCTTTCCTTTTTAAAAGAAAAATCTTTAAGCGGTCAGGTACGGGGGCCATCGGTGCGGTGGCCACCCGGGCAGTCCCCGCTCCCACTGTTCACTGCCATTGGAATGGGAGATTTGATCATAATGATCGTATTCAATAAAATCTCCCATTCAAAATAAATATTTCGGTCAAATTGGGTAAACCCGGAGAAATAGACATTTTCAAAAATGTGGTCTGACATTTTCTAAGTGTTTGCTACAAATCCATTAGAAACGGTTACAACTGACATCATGTTTCCAAAGATTATAAATGAAGCCGCAGACACCAGAGGAATACCAACAAGATGTACCTGATGCACACTGTGGAAAAGCATATGGTTTTTAGAAACTATGCAGCACTCATCACTTAATGTCAAGCTTAGGAGGCTCTTTACGGGTTTGGCGGTAACCCGCCCGTAATTCAGGCGGGTTACCAGCAAAGACGCCTTACCATTACCGGGCCCTGATATCCTGTTATTTCTGGGATATTATGGGTCCCGGCAACAGTAGTAAGTCCCACAGGACTCCATGGAATGGGTTTGCAGCAATTATTTGCTGGGAGGGGCCTGAACTACCTACCGGCAGGTCAGCCCTGCCGGTGGATCAGAGCCCTTATTAGCAAACCAGTATTTTCCCCAGCATTTTTACCAGACCTGCACACTCGTAATGAGCCCCCTGGGACTACTAAAATTAAAGGAATTATTGCTGAGATGCTCTAAATAATCTTAAATGACTTCTCAAATCTCCAGTGCAGCACATCATATTTGAGAATAAATATATTGCCTGTCATTGTAAGCACTGTTCTATGCCGCATTGAGGGAAACCTATCACCAATGGTCAACCATTACATATAATGACACATTGAAATGATAACTTTGATTAATCTGCTGTTTTAAAAGGAGCATCAGTAGCGGTATGTTTAGTTATGTTATGTTACATTGATTTATACCGCGCACCGCTGCCATTTGCATGGTCTCCAGGCGCTGCCGTGGCACTGTAAGAAAGTGGGTGGGGTTAGTTAGTGTGGGAAGAGGGATAGGATAGAGGGTGTGCTCTTCTGTTGATGCTTGCAGAACCAGGAGAAACTGGCATCTGTTTGTGTGTCGGTTTTCTGGGTGTGCTTTGTTGTGTTCACTGGGCTTGTTGTGTCCGGAGGGGTAACGTCCAGTGTCAGCGTTGTTTGCGGTCATTTGTTCTTGCAGCAGGTGTGTGTCTTGTGTGTTAGTGTAGCTACTGTTTTGGGCATGTGGGACGTGTGCAATAGAAGAGAATGGAACGGGATGGTTGGTTAGTTATTTACTATGACCTTGTAGAATTTTGCTGCAGTGAGAGCATTTCTCATAGTCAGAATGCAGCAGAGTACTTGAGTAAATGATATTTGGGTGAAGTATTGGCAGACAATTCAGTTGCAGCATGATAGTATAGTGATTTGCAGTTACGATCATGAAATCAGGTCTGAGGCTAATTTTAAATACTTTGTGGTGTGGCAATATCCGTGAAATGCCTTGCAATGTGTTTTTGAATACATTGGTGCCAGCGCTGTTTACACTTTATATTAATGGTCTGGAGAAGGTCGTGTTGGACACTAAGGTTGACTTCCAAAGTATTGGTAATCGCGGAATCCCAGTGCTGGCAACAGCGGATGATACTGTTTCGATTGCCCCTACTCCATAGGCACTTCAACTGTTAATTTTAACCTATACAACATGTATGTCTGATTTAGAATTAAAAGTGAACATAGTCAAATCTGCAGTCATGGCATGTGTGCCCAGGAACAAGGGAGTGAAGATTGGGAAATATGCTATGCCAGGGGGTGGTAATACCAAGGTGGACAGACTTTGATTATTAGGGCATGCGGTTTTTAAACTCTCTGTTAGGCACAGCCCATGTCACGAGAAAGAAAACGCATTCAGTCAAAGGCAGGGTGGCATTTCTCGATTCATTGGTATGTGTACGGGCAAACCGCTAGATTTGTTTATAACACCCAGTGTCTGGCAGCGACAAATTATGGTGCAGCTTTGTGGGGCTTTGAAGATGTCAGTTTTGCAGGAGGCTGAAAATACGTTTTCCAAGTCCCTATTAGGTTTACCAAATGCTGCCTCACATTTTGCAGTCCATGAGGAGTTAGGAGTTGGTTCTATTGAGGATGAAAAGCAGGTGGCACACCTTCTACGCTTGTTTCAGGTCTGGCTCAGGTACATGGTACAGTCTGGGTCATGGTACATGGTATCATTAATATAAATCTAATGATTCTACTTTTAATGCTTTCATTGTTTTTTGACATCGCACTTGTCACTCTGCATAATTATCATTCTTTGCTTGTTGTTACACTGCAAATTCTATTGTTAAATCCAGTGGCAGGTATGCAGTTGATTTAGTCCTTAACTATCTAATCTACACAGGGAGAGTTACCCAACCCATCATAGTGGTTTAGGAGCTGACAGATGATTGGTGGAGTTTCTGCTCTTGAAGCTTGAGCAGGCATTCTAATCAGTCTTTCATTGTACACGTTGTAGTAGAAGGTCTTGTTTAAAGAAAGCTAGAGCTTTCAGGCTTATGTAATGAGATGCAGTGAAAATGACAATGGAAAGAAGATCTCTCAAGATAGATACTTTTGTGGGACAAAACATTCAGTATCTTTGGTGGGAGCGCAGTGTTTAAATACTTATGAAAAGACTAAATACCAGAACTAAGAGATTCTCAAAGTAGTTGTAAATATTAGCAGTAAACTAGTTACTAGCTTAAGTATTTAGTCAGAGATATCAAGTTTCTTAGTTAATTTGCTTGCTCTGTTCAGCACAGCAAAACTGTTTAAAATTTGCTTTGCTAAAAAGAAGTTGTTTCCCTCAGCGTGCACTTCTGTATATTGAATTGTGCGCGCACGACTAAGGAGATCAATGACTCCTAACAAAGACTTGAGTAGTGTGTCAAAGGAGATCAATGACTCCTAACTTTCAAAAGACTTGAGCAGTGTGTCAAAAGAGAACAAAAGACTAGTGCATGTTTGAATGAACTGGTCCACAACTAGTGCGCTGCTGCGCGCATGATTTTTGGTGAGCAGCGTTCCTCAGCAATTTCCCATATCGCATTGTTCGCGCCTGGACGAGAGTAGTGTCTCAGGAGGACAGTTATTAAGTGTGCATGTGCGTTAACATAGAGCAGTGTCTCTGCTCTCCGAAATACATGGTGAGTAATTGAGAAGCTTTCCATGGTGTAAATCCATGTCGGAAGGGACTGTCAGGCTGAAAGTATTCCTGCGTCCACGAAAGCTGCTGAACCCCCGACAATCCCCCTGAAGTTTAATACTCAGAATCAGATATAATACAGCTCTGCTTACTACACCCCTAAGGGAAAGGAGGAAGTAGATAACATTAAAAAAAAACAGGTTGGTGACGTCAAGACTAGCTGATGCTGAACCTGCAGTAAATACATAAACAAACAGATTCCCTCATTACTCACTTGATATCAGAGCTTAGAAACGTTTATCCTTAACTAAAGAATTAAAGACTGCACCTGGTTCTTCTCCTAAAATATCCCAGAGAAGACTGTAAAAATTTGCTGGGAACAGGTTACTGAATTCTTTCTACCTCTTTCTTGAGTCTCTTGAAATTATCAGCAAAACCTTAACTTTGACTTTACAGCACTCCTTATGAACCTTGACTCTTGCTTTTTTAATCTGTACTTCGTTTCAGTTAATGTTCAGCTTTAAAATATTATGCTTCTATACTTGGAACACCAAACACGCATGTGATGAAGAAAACACGATGAAATGCACATCGTGCTCACGCGTTGAGGGATAAAACATGTAGCAGTAAATACCGCGCACACGCGCTGAAGAAAACACATAGTTTTTGCTGACTGCGCACTCGCGTTGAAGAAACCACGTAGCAAAATGTACATGCACATGCGCTGAAGGAAACTCGTAGTTTTGAAGACCGCGCACTCGCGTTGTAGTAACCACGTAGCAGAAATGTCCACACACACACGTAGAAGAGTTCACGCACACGCAAACAAGTATACACGCTGCAGAGTAGTCTGAACGCAAACATTATAGAATACACGTCGCAGCGAGGCTTCGCCTAGATCAAATAAACACAATCCTTGCGCGCACTTATCAGATGAAAACAAACTTACACGCGCTCCTCGAAAAAGAGTGGATAAATTGTTCTATCACATCAAGAAAAAACTATTTACATGCCAAAATTAAAAGTATACACGCTGCAGAGTAGTCTGTACGCAAACATTATAGAAAACACGTCGCAGCGAGGCCTCGCCTAGAGCAAACAAACACAATCCTTGCGCGCACTTAACCGATGAAAACAAACTTACACGCGCTCCTCGAAAAAGAGTGGATAAATTGTTCTATCACATCAAGAAAAAACTATTTACATGCCAAAATCTTGAATTTCCTAGAATGACGATTCAAGATAATCACTGACAAATGTATTTATGACCAAAGCAAACTCACTTATCTTTATTATGGTCTTCAAATGTTGCTTCAGGATTTCCAATGTCCAGAGTTATCTCCTGACATTCCTGACTTCTCTCCTGAAAGTCCCCACAAAGTAGCTGCTAGACTGCTAGAGACCTGACAGCTCAGATCCACAAGGCCCAAGCTTCAGCAGGGTTACGATGATGAAAGTCCTCTCAGCTGGGTTACAATGATGAAAGGCAGAGAAAGGCAGTTTAGAATGTTCATTGTTATTCTTGCTGTCCTCTCTAGCCAATCAGAGCTCCTATTGCGGAACTACATCTTGCCTGGGGCAGGTCTCAGTAGTCTGTATTTTTTTTGGCTCCCCATTGGGGAATTGAACACCGGTTTCCTGCGTGACAGGCGGGAATACTGACCACTATACTAGTAGTCTGTATTACAAAGTTAAGGCCACACCAACCAAAAGTAGAAAACTTCCCACTCACACCAAACACACCTACAAACCTCAAAACTAAGAGGAAACAAGAGAAAACCTGAAAGTGTCTACTTGAGTTCCATTTACAGAAATCCTCAAAGCCATCTTAAGAAAGTGATCTATAGTTGCTAAACTAGTTGTAAGCCTTCACTCTGTCCAAGATAAAGTCAATTCCTACCTGCTCTTTGCAGAACACAGCTACTAGTAGTAACTTGGGGAAGGGAGGAAACTCAGGGTCAGAGAGCAGAAGTAACATTGTTTTCTTGTTTTCTCGTCCTCTTCAGATAGTCATCTTGGCTGAAGACAAGAATCTGTGTTTTGTATTTTCTTCACTTCCCCTTTCCCTCAGGGCATTTGGATTTCAATTGTGAAAATATCAGTCGTCGACCAGACGCCTTAGGGGGTGTGTGGGGTTCAGCAGCTCCTGCGGATAAGGAAGTGCAAGACGGGACGCTTTTGGTCTAATCCGAAAGCACTTTTCACCCAATTTTTTATTATCTTTTTACTTGTTGGGAGCTGATCGAGTTCTGTGGCTTTTACAAGTAAAAAAGCAATTGGACCACCAATTAACTGTACCGGAAGGGTTGTTAACCCTACGTGTTTAACTGACCTGGGTGTGCCATGGGTCCGGTAGTTCCGCTAGATATGGGAGGGGACGGGAGTGCCACACTTAATTCTGATGTGGGCATAGCTGGTCCAAATACTTTGGTGCCTTTAAGGGCCCAGTTGCCACATCTTACTGCCTTGCTCTCAGAGGCTAGGGAGAACCCCACTCCTATCAGTGTGTCTCGGAGTGTTTCTTCGGGCCCAGGCTGTTGAGTTGTGTCATCCGACTGGATTTGGAGTGTCTATTAAACACGGGGGGACAATGGAACTCTTAGATCTCTGACTATGGAGGAGAGGAGGCAGATTCAAGAAAAAGGGTAGGGTGAGGCAGGAACCAGCCGGAAGGCTGAACACCCTAGTTTGTCATTGGTCTTGGAATAGGCCTTAAGAGTGTTGTGTGTCACTCACACTGAATAGAGCCTGTGCCTTGAAACTGTTTACAACAGTATCTTCACTATCACACCTTATTTCAGCTGACATTGACCAGGTAGAATTCTGGAACAATGTCAAACTGGATAGGGTTATACTTCATTTTAATTCAGGATTGGTATTGGAACAGGTTCTGCTGGCAACGCCTCAATTGAAAATGTGGGGTTTTTCAGTTGCTGGCTATGAAGTAAGTGCCCAAATCCTAAACCAACATGGTGTTACTCATCACCACCAGAATGTAGAAAACACTTTATGCCACGGATTGGCATTGTGTTAGACAAACAGTGAACCATTTTACGGACAATTTGGAATCAGACGATTGGAGTTGAGTTGCGGCCTGTTTGAATGCCTGCAAACACTAGCTACCAGGTGGCTCTGTGGAGCCTGAATCTAGCTCTTTTGAGTGCATTTCCTGGAATTCGAGAGGTTTTGTTCATTTGTTGTCTGATTCAGATTCTGTAATTTTTGGGGTATATATGTTCTGTATTCAGGAGCCATGTCTGATGGAATCCCCTATCATTGATGGGTATGATTGTCTTCTTAATCCTGCAGACAAAAGGGGATAAAGGGATACCTGCCTCTGGGCTGCATTTTGCGATCTGAAATTACATCAGAACTATTGCTTCACTCCTTGCCCAGCCATACTTGTTTGTACAGGCAGTAGAATTGGTATGGGATGGAAATATGTACTATGAGAAACCTGAAGGTGTCTCATCCGCTAGTTCCCGGAGATCTGTCATCCAATTCCTGGGAGTGCACCAGTGTGGGAGGATCACCTGGATGAGGCGTCTTCGGGGAGTGGGACACCTAATGGTGAGACGTGGTATCCCCTTCACTGTGACACCTTTATCTCATTCTAACAGGTAGGATATTAAGGAACTCAAAACCCCCCCGCCCTCCTTCACAGCACAAACACTTTCTCACGGACAACTCGCTATAAGAGAAAATGGACTAACACCCGAACTGTATACCTGACATGTCCCAATGTGATAGTCAGGCAGGGTAAGGCAATTACTGACCATCACACACACCTGACCTCCATCACATTTCCCCACACGGATGAAAGTCGGAGCGCGAGAGCACACTCTGAGTGAGGCAAAGCAAACAAGGAAGCAGCAGTTCTTAGATGGCAGTTTAGCAGGAGGAAAGTGCCCTTGACCTTTTCGACTAGGAACCATTACTTTCACGAAATCTCAGATACCTTAGACAGAGTAGACCGGCACCGGGTGTGTGCTCATTCGAAGGTCTCTGTAAGAGGTGACCACAGAGTGGTGGCAAAAGCGAAAGGGTGAGAAAGGATTGTGAATCAAAGTGTTCCTGCAACAGGTCAAGAAAATTCCTATACACTATCAAAAGTCTTCGATGTTAATATAGTAAAGAAAGTTGATGACAAAGCAAATTAAAGTTGGTCAGAGCCCGAATGAGGGAGACCAGCTGAGAGGTTTTGGTTAAAGCATGTCCGAGCATGGCAGAGGGAGACTGCCGAACTACTATCAGTGAAGTTAACCTTATCGCCTACCCAAACTGCCACAATGCACCTCATATATCGACCACCTGGACCCATCTCCTCCTTTGCTGAGGATATCCCCACCCTTCTCTCTGTCAATACTAAGACGAACTCAAAAACGATACTCCTTGGCGATCTCAACCTTGGTTTCCAAGACCTTAAGGACACAATAGGCCAGGACCGTGCCTCTGTTTTGACCGACCTTGGATTCAACCATCATATTCATGAGCCCACACACATCAAGGGAAGAACCCTCAATTGGCTGGCCGAATCTAATTGCTGCATTAATTTGCTCTTAGTCACTCCCTGTATCTGGACTGATCATCATAAGATAACGTTCACAGTCAAATCCTCTACCCTAAATCTGAAACCTAGTATAGCGCCTCCTACTCTTACCCACAGCAAGAAGGACATCACCAAAGAGAGACTGCTACCGCTCATCCTTCCCCTTCTTAATAAAGTCGCAGTATCCTGTTCAGACCCCACGGTCCCAGTATATACATACAACCAAACCATACTAAAAGCCCTAAACCTTAAATCACCTCTAAAACTGCGCAAACCTAAACAAAGAGTGCACCTCAACTCATAGTTCACACTGCAGTTGAAAGACCTACGCAAAACGAAAAGGAAGGCTGAGTCAAACTGGAAAAGTCATCCAACCGATGCAAACAAAATCACTTTGATCTCTGCGGCGGTGAATTATAAGGAAGCAATTCTCACAGCAAAAAAGGATACTTACAACAAGCGGATCCTTCAAGCGGAATCAAACACAAAAGTGCTCTGTAAAATCCTCAAAGAACTTGAGTCCCCATAACCCCTATAGACAAATGTATTAATAACGCTACATGGTGCACTAGCATACAAAAAGCTCTTATGGACAAAATAACTACCCTGAAGATTAAAATCAATAACAAACAATGTAGCCTACTAACAGATCCCCTTACTACAGTTCCTAATCTCAACCACTTGGCCAGCCCGAGCCTGTGCAAACCATTTAAATGTTCCCCCCTTACTACCTGGGAGGTGGAAAACATTATCAAAAACTTAAACCTTCAAACTGCCAAGGTGACTCTTGCCCCGCTCCTATCATCAAGAAAGCTGCCCATGATTTAGCCCCCTTCATTACATCCCTCATCAATATTTCTTTTAAAACAGGCGTGGTCCCAGATAACCTAACGGATGCTTGGGTCATCCCACTCATCAAAAAACCGAGCCTAGACCCTAGCAACCCCTCAAACTACAGACCGATCACTACAGTGCCCTTCTTAAAAATCTTAGACCGAGCAGCTTATCTACAAATTCAAGCATACCTTGAATTTAACAAACTCTTCGGCCTCCGGCAATCTGGCTTCCGATCGTAACATGGCACTGAGACTGCCCTCATTGACCTTACTACACAAATTCAGGATATTAAAGACAAAGGCAAGCTAGCTCTACTACTATTACTAGACCTCTCGGCAGCATTCGACCTGGTCGATCATCAAATACTCTGCCAACACCTAAAAACCTCAGCTTACTTCTCAGACGAAGCCACTGCTTGGATTAAATCTTTCCTTGCTAACAGAACCATGCGTGTCTTCTCGCCATCTGCCTCTTCTGAGCCCTCTCCTGTCACTTGCGGGGTACCACAGGGATCGTGTGTATCCCCTATGCTATACAACGTGTACACCAAACCTCTATTTGATATTCTTGATTATCTGAGTGTCACCTATAATAATTACACGGATGACATCCAGATACTCATTCCAATCACTGGTGTTTACACAACTGATTTAAAGGTGCTTAATGAAATCTACTCAGTCATCCAAGCCTGGATGGCACTTCATGGCTTATGTCTTAATGACGATAAGACTGAGTTACTTATCTTAGGCTCCCCTTTCAGACTCAAGAAATTTGACTCCTCCTTCAAAGTCTTTGTTATCGATGGGATCCCCATTAAGGTCACAAACACTACCAAAACATTGGGATTCCACCTTGATTCCTCTCTCTCTCTGATTAAACAAATCAACTTGGTAGTCTCTGCATCAGCCTATAAATGTGAACTTATTACAGCCTGCAGACCGTTCATCACCACCCCGAACTGCGTCACCCTCGCAAGAACTTTAGTGATGTCCAAAATTGACTGTTGTAATGCCCTGTATCTGGGGACCAGTAAAAAGAACATCAATAAGCTTTAAGTAACACAAAATAACGCTATTAGATCAGCCCTTAATCTCCCCAGAAAAATGCACATTTCCGATACCAGAAGGAACCTCTGTTGGCTCCCAGTGTCACATAGAATCTTGCTCAAAACCCTCGCTCTTACACATAAATGTCTGTCCAAACAAGCATCAGAATAAATGGCAAATCGTCTCACAGCACATTCCCCCTCTAGCCCACTTAGATCAGCACAAATTCACTCACAGACTATTCCAAGATTCAAATTACAAAGTGCAGGAGGGGCTAGCTTCCCAGTTCTTGCATCTAAACTTTGGAATACACTCCCAAACCAACTCAGAACTGAAACCCGTTTCTCTTCTTTTAAGTATGGAGCCAAAACTTGGGTAATGGAGCAAGATATGCCCACATCCCTCCACTGTTTGTAAATATCATCTTACCGTTCTGCCTCACTGATTAGACTTATATATGGGACTACGTAGTAAATTATGTTGGAAACTACCCCACTTTTTATGCTAAAACTATGTACTGTACATTAGAATTGTTCAACTTTTGATTGTTAACTTGGAAATTTAACCTGTAAAACTTAACCTGTATATATGTAAGAAAAGCGCCCAGATGCCCCCGGGCAGGATGCACTATACAAAATAAATAAATACAAATACAGATTGAATATTGTCTTGAAATGGATCTGAGCCCGATAGAGGGTGATCCGGGGTGAACCGTGAATCACCCGAGAAATTGGATACACAAATTGGATACATGAAAATCCTACAAGCATTGTGCTAAAGGGGATCCGGCTGAGGGGGTAAACACAACTCAGACTCAATGCTGCAGGGTAATGCATGGATGGAGCTCATGGATGCTTGGGGAATGAACATGCTGAATGGTATGATACCGGAGGTAAACCGTTGAAATGTACATGGCACAGGGGTGAGTCGAGGAGTATTATTGCCTACTTATTTGTTTCAGGAGACATTTTGTAGAACATATCCTCTCTTACAACAGTAAGCACAATTAATTACTTTGCTAGAGTTCCCATTATTTTGACATTTTACCAATAATTATTGGAACTAAATACCAAGTTTTGTCCTGGTTACAATATACCCAAGATTTACTTTGTGAATGGGTGTCCTCTTCCTGAGACGCATCAGCAAGAGCCTAAATTACTGCATAATGCAAGTAAGTGACAGGTGGTTTTGTCCCTATTAACTTCTACAATTACATAGAATGAGGGGCTGATTTCAATCTCCTGTTTGTTTCCACGGCTTTCTATTTTTTTGGAACCAGTGTGTGACACATGGAATGTTGGTTTATTAGAACTCTTCTATCCTAGTCTTCAGTTACCAAGAAGGTAAGGGTACATCAGATATTGGTGAGTCATAATTGTTCCTGTGTTATGAGTATAACAACAGGGGATCATAATGATATATATTTCTTTGTAGGGGAGGAGCAGGACGATTATCTGTGATTGAGAAACAGCTAGAGCAAAATTCAGAGATGCTTTTTGGTGAAAACAGGAAACAGTGACACCACACAGGTAGATGATAAACAGTCTACTTGTTACTCTTGGGGTGAAGGTATTTTTTCTCTAAATATGGCGTTATAGATACATATATAAAGATATGTTCAGCAATTCTGTATCAACTACTATAGGTAGCTGCAGGCAAACTACATGACAAAAAATAGAGGAATCCATCGCAAGTTTCAGTAAAAACCAGTAGATGTTGATACCAGTCACTTTTAAAATACACACACAGCCCCTGATGAATGTCCGGCATATCCTAGCCATTGAGGACAGAAACATATAAGAAGGGCAAAGATTATCATAGGTTGCAATTTAGGGTCAGAGGCCCTATACATGGGTAATCAGGTGATAGAGGGCCCCATTACGACCCAGACGGTAAGTTACCGCCTGGGTCGTACCTTTACCACCATGGCGTAAACTATGTTTACGCCATGGTGGTTGGCGGACTTACCGCCCCATTCCGAGGTTGGCGGGGCGGTAAGTCCCCAATCCCCATTTACCCTTCCCCATTCCCATTTTTGCCCCATAGGGCATAATGGGAGTGGGGAAGGCGTTAATTACGCCACCGTAAATTACGGTGGCGTAATTAACAACATGGTCCCTTAGCGCCATGGATTTTAACACCTGCTAAAAGCAGGTGTTAAATCCGCCATGGCGCTAAGGGACCTCGGAATCAGGCGGTAAGGGTCGGCGCTGTTTACGCCGCCGTAAACCCCTTACCGCCTTGGTCCTAATGAGGCCCAGAGAGTTGATTTTGCATTGATCTATTTGTGTTTTGTACCATCAGTAACATTTAAATGTGATTGCATAGTTATATTGCATAATAACATGTTTTGATGTTTTAATTAGATGGATGTGTAAACAATATCCTGCTAGGTGCTGCATGTATTGACATTTGAGATCTGATACACTGTCCTTATATGGTCTAGAGACCTTCCTTTTGTTTATACGAATATTAAAGGCTCACATTTATGGGAGGGTTAAGGGTATTAGAGAAGGTACTGAATTTAGGAAAAATGTTAACAGGAAATATGCCATTATCTGTCTCCCAGGCAGATTACATCCATATCTTGATTTCAGCAACTTTTCTGCTAATAGATGGCTGATAACCAGGGGCCAGGTTGGAGGCTCTAAACCTAATGGGTAATATTGCTAAATGGCATCCTGCGATGGAAGATACTAGCTGTCCTGCTTGTCAAGCGCAGAGGGAAGATCTACTTCATTTTATCTTTTTTTGCCCGGTTTATGGCACAATCCATAGACAGACACTTATACTTGTTCTTATACATTTTTTGTTTACTCAGTATCAAAATGCGCTTTATTTTATATTGAAGGCAGATTCGCACCTTATTGCATGGGCATTGTTATCTTTTATCAAGCAAGCTTCCAAGGTCAGGAAAATATACTTGTCTTAGCTTCTATTTGTGTTTTTATATTTACTATTTAAACCTCTTTTCATTCTATGGATATGTTTTATCATATATTGTATATGTTTTATTACTGTAATCAGTTGCTTTTATGGATTTGTATCCGAAATAAAGTATATGATGATGAATACTGTTGGGATGCATGTTCAGATCCCAGCCCCTCCCAAATGATTTTGATTGTGGAAAATATACTAATACAAGGGAAACCAACAAGAGCAGGGGTTGGGGGTGTCCTGTGGTCATAGGCAAATAGTGTGAGGTGTATTGATTTTAGAAGATTACATGGGGTTAATGTAAACTAAAAGTACCCCTATAGAGTGTTAGTTAGACATATTGTGTGTGTACATCACACATGGTACAAGTCCCCGCCCAATGATACATAGAAGTGTCACCATATACGACGGTGAGGGAGGGAACAGACACAGACAATTGTATCCTGTTAGAGCTTTGCAAAATTAGAAAAGAATGTGAACAGCCTAATACGAGTAGGGCTTTGGCCGATCGTGAAGGAAAAACCCATGGAGCCAGGACAGAGGTCTTGAACTGCAAAAGCACAAGTTGAGATTTAGGACACCAGCGACCCCCCAGGTTAACAGCCATCCCATTTCAACTACCAGATGTCTGTGAGCAAACCATCTAAATCCTTCACAAATTAGACTGATTAATGGGACTTGCAGAAGAACTAGGCCCTCCCCGCAAGGAGTAGCTGATAAGGGGGGAGCTAAGGGAACAACTTGGCCCGTGATTTGTAATAGGGAGGGCCAAGGGTGATGCCAATGCATACAAGATTGTGATGGAGAGGCATGGTGGGGTGCCTGTGTGTCTGGGATGAGAAAAGCGTTACTTTATTTGCAAGCACTAGACTGACCTCGAAGTTATCCATTGAGCTCATGTTGACAGCCAGGTGCACACCACATGATTAGGCTTCAGGGTAGGGTAGTGATTTTAGTAAACTAACCAATCTCATAACAGTAACACACAAGGTGAAGAGATCGAGAAGTTGGAGTCGAAGAGGACGTGGCCAAAGAACAGAGGGTTCATATATAATCAATAGTATGTATATAGGTGGCAGCCAGTGAGGGTGGGAGATGAACACTGTACATTGTGTGCGTCACAGATGATGATTTTTGCAATTATAATGTGCTGTTTGCTTTGATGAAGAGAGAGAGAGAGATCTCTGTGGCAGTGGACTTATAATACCCTGTCGCCATTTCCGTTTTGTATACAAATAAATCTCTTGTTCTTCTCACAAAAGGGTTCATCAGGCCTTTTCCTTAGAGATTTGTTATTTTCTGTCTGGTTGTTGGAGGTTTGCCCTACAAAATTGGTGACCCCAATGTGATCCCAGACTCCCCTGCAAGGATGGAGGATTCCTGGCCACACATCCTGAAGGGGTGTGCCCACCTGCAGCGACCAGTCCCCTTGCACGCACCTTGTAGAGGATTACAGGAGCCATGTCAGAATTCCTGTCTTTTCTTTGGAGCGGGGCATTGTCCCCAGATTGTGCAGGCCATTGATGGGACCCCACAATGGAGGATTTCAGGAAAGCCTGTAGATGTAAGTGCACCTTTTTGCAGAGAAAAACAAGCGGGCTAAGGGAGGGGAGTGTGCGTACCAGTGTGATTATAGTGAGAGAAGAATGGGTGGAAGGTGTGAAAGACCATGTGGCATTGTATATAGGTTGGTTTGGTTATAATATAGGGGATTGTGGTGTAACAGGACCCTACTATTACGAGGAAACAGGCAAAAGTACAGGTAAAGGCTCCTCTATATATTCACTGGGCCTGGGTTCGTCTCCGCCCGGTATAAGGAGGGCATGAGAACGAGAAGTAGTTGTGGTAGAGGCCCCTTTTGGACCTGGGATATCCCCATCTGATATACAGGAGTTGTGGCAATGGAAAAGTAGTTTTTATTTTAGATTTTATTGTTGTTTGTTTTAGTGTGACAATGATTATGTTGTGTGAGAGTAGGTGAGGGGGTGGTAGACTTTTGGAAAATGGTGGAAGACTTGGAAGATGTCCCTATTGATCCCCCTAAGATGGTGAACGGGCTGCCCATCACCTGTGTCCCGACCACTACCATGCCCACTGCCCAGAGCATTCCAGTACCTCCTGCCCCAGTGTCCCCTGCAGAAGCGGGCCAGTCTCCTCCGCTATGGTGTTACCCCATACACGCTGCATCAGGATACACATATCCTACTTATGTCCCTTTGCCCACTACCACTCCCCCACACCGGCTCAGTATCAGAACCTCCCCAATCCTACAGTGTCTGCAGCTGCGAGAGCTATAGCACAAGAAGAAACCGACATGAAGCCATAGAAGGAGTTGAAAGAAGCACTAAGAAAGGCTGCATTTTGATAGGAGAAATGGACAGCTTGCACCTTTGGGGACAGATTTGTATTTGTATTTATTTTATTTATAAAGCACAGCCAGGCCCTGGGGCATATGGGCGCGTCAGTTTAGGTTAGGTTACAGAACGTTACAGTTACATACAGAATAGTGTTACAGATACATACATATTGCAGTTGCAGGCATAAACAATGGGTGATACAGTTCAATACAGTTAAATAATAAAGTATGGTATTTACAGTAAGAACAGTGGGGCAGATAGCAAGTCTAAGATCCGGGAGCTTAAGCTGATAATGTATCCAAGTTCTGAAGCCAGCGCTTAGTGTTATTCTTGAATAAGTGGAAGGAATGTTCTGATCTGAGGGGAGCAGGGAGAGTGTTCCATAGCTTAGAAGCCTGTACTGTGAAGCTAGCTCCTCCCGAGTTGTGGAGTTTGAATCTTGGTATGGACATGGTGTTTGCTTCAGCTGCTCTAAGTGGTCTTGAGGATGTATGTGGGGTTAGGCGGTTGGTAAGGTAGGCTGGTGCGAGGTTGGCTCTGGCTTTGTGTATTAAGGCAAGAGTTTTGAGAGATATTCTATGCTCTACCGGGAGCCAGTGCAGATTGCGTCTAGTCTCTGAGATATGTGACTTCTTAGGGATGTTGAGGGCTGCACTGATGAGGTTATTTTGTAGTACTTGTAACTTGTTCATATTTGTGTGGCTGGTACCCAAATAGAGGGTGTTACAATAATCTAATTTGGACAGAACTAAAGTTCTGGCCAGTGTGATGCAGTTAGGCGTAGAAATGAATGGCCTGCAGGTGGTGATAAGTTTACAAGTATATGCGGAGGATGATGCTACCGCATTAGTTTGTTTGGAGAAGGATAAGGTGGCATCCCGGTAAATGCCAAGGGTTTTAGTGTTGTTTGAGACCGTGATGGGATTGCCATCTATAGTAAATGATTTAAAAGCAGTATTTAGTTTTTTTAGTTTAGAGTGAGTACCAAGGATGAGCAGCTCAGTTTTATCGTCATTGAGACAAAGACTGTGATGTGCCATTCACGCTTGTATTACTGCATAGATTTCGTTGAGGGTTTTGCTGTCGGTTGCATAGTCTCCAGTGATAGGAATGAGTATCTGGGTGTCGTCCGCATAGTTAGTACACGTGACACCCAGATAGCCAAGGATATCAAATAGGGGCTTTGTGAAGACATTATAGAGCGTTGGGGACACATAGGATCCTTGCGGGACCCCACAAAGTACATGCGAGGGTTCGTCCGAGTCAGTGGGAGAGAAGACCCTCATAGTTCTGTTCGCCAAGAAGGAGCTGATCCAGGCAGTGGCTGCGTCAGAGAAATGCGCTGCAGATTTCAGATGGTAGCAGAGCGTTTGGTGGTTGACCAAATCAAAAGCTGCTGACAGATCAAGCAGTAAGAGGAGTGCTAGTTTACCATTGTCTTTTAGAATTTGGATCTGAGTGGTGAGATCTATTAAGGCAGTTTCCGTGCCGTGTCTAGGTCGGAAACCAGATTGCCTTAGTCCCAGTAGATTGTTAGATTCTAGATAAGCCTGTATTTCCAGGTAAGCTGCTCAATCCAATATTTTCAGTAAAAAGGGTACTGTTGTTATGGGCCTATAGTTAGACGGGATGGCTGGGTCAAGGGTCGGTTTTTTGACGAGTGGAATGACCCAAGCGTCTTTTAAGTTATCAGGTACTACTCCAGTTTTGAAGGAGGCATTGATAAGGTTAGTAATAAATGGGGCAAGGTCATGTGCTGCTGCTTTGATGATCGGAGCAGGGCGTCTCCTTGACAATTCGAAGGTTTGAGTTTCCTAATGATATTTTCCACTTCCCAAATTGAAAGGGGCGAGAAACTAAATGGTTTACAGGTAGGCTCAAAGGTGGGAGTCTTATTGGGAAATTGTTTGTATTCAGGGTCAGAGAGTAACAAACATTTTTTCGGGTTAATTTTAGATTGTAGCAGAGCTACTTTATCTAATAGTGCCTTCTGAATGGTAGTGCACCATTGTGCATCTGTGATACATTTGTCAATAGAGGCGATGGGGGATTCTAATTCTTTTAGGATCTTAAAAAGTTCTTTAGTGTTTGATTCCGCTTGTCTAATCCTTTGTTGTAAGTATCTTTTTTGGTGAGTATAATGGCTTCTTTGTAATTAGAGGATGCTAGAGTTAGCTCATTTTTATTAATTACTGTAGGGCACTTTTTCCAATGTGCTTCTGCAGTTCTCTTAGTTTTACGTAGTTCTCTTAGATATGGCGTGAACCACGTATTCAAATGACATTGTGGTTTAGATTTCCGTAATTTTAGAGGGGCAATGGTATTCAGAGCTTTAAGTATTGCCTGATTGTAAATGTCCACTAGACTGTAGGGTCAGACGTGGCAGTATTGTTGAGAAGTGGGAGTAGTAACGGTAGGAGTTTATCCGGTGTAATGTCTTTCTTGATCCTAGTGCAGGTAGCTGGAGCGATGATTGGGGCCGGACGTTGTGTGTTGGCTTTGATAGAGAAGGTTATTTTATGGTGATCCGACCAAATACGTGGTTCATTAGATAGGAGATCGATAGTGCAGTTAAGGTTGGTGAGCCAATCAAACGTTCTTTCTTTGATATGTGTAGGCTCTTGAATGATGTGGGTGTGACCCAAGTCAGATAGAATGTTCGCTAGGTCATGGGCGTTAGTATCCATCGGGTCGTTAAGACCAAGATTAAAGTCCCCAAGTAGGATAGTTTGTGAGTTGGGTTTAGTGTCAGTGGATATGAAGGATACAGTGTCCTCAGTAAATAAGGAAATGGGTCCAGGTGGTCGGTAGATGAGGTGCACTGTGGCTGTATGGTTGGGTGATAGTGTTAGTTTGACGGACAAGGATTCAGCAGACGAGATTTGTAAGTCCTGAATGACTCTAATGTCGGTGGTGTTTCTGAAGATGAAGGCGAGTCAGCCTCCCTTCATCTGATTGGTGTTTCTATCACATCTGATGATAGCATAATCGCTCGGTATGGCTAGGGCCAAGGAAGGGCCGGAGGCTGCATTTAACCAAGTTTCTGTGACCGCAAGGAGATCAAGCTTTTCAGAGGTTAGGAAATCAGCGATGTCCAATGCGTAGGCGGGGAGGGACCTGGCATTTACCAAGGCTGCTTTGATGAATGTGTCTTTTGCAAGGGTTTTCTGTGGTGGTAAGGGTAAGTCATGCAAAGTGATAGTGGCTAACTTGGTGTCTGAGTCAATGGGCTGGTTGGATAGGTTATTATGCTTGCACAAGTGTTTGATACTCTTATGGACATGAGGCTGAGGGTTATTAGTCCACAGACGGGCTCCTAATCTAAAGTTTCTGATTGTGATGCTAGGGTGGTAAGAATGTGGTGAAGTTTGAGCATGGTTATTTGTGATATTGTTGCACAGTGGGGGTGAGCTATTATATAGTTTCGAGTATGGGCACTGTTTTAGTGGGGTGGCTCTAGAATTTATTTAGTCTAAGGTTTCTATTAGTAGTGGACCTGGGTTGATTGGGTGTTGGTCTAGTAGCAAAGTGGCGTCTTCAGAGTGCTGGATCATCCAGGTAAGGGTTGACACAGACCATAGTATTCATCCACAAAGTGTGGTTAATAGCTACCTCAGGTGTGAAGGTGGAAGTGTAGTCAGTATGTGGGAGGGACTGGCAAGTCCAGTGTCTGGTGTAGATGTGCATTAGGTGAAGGAGAGTAGTTAGGCACCAATACATAGTGGAGGTATGCAGTGGCTGTGTGCAAGGGTGTGAGCTGAAGCTCTGAATGAGTGGAACAATTGGATTGCACTTGTGTGAAATGCAATGGCTAGCGCCTGGATTCATGGTAGTTCATTTAGGCTGCAACAGCAGTGAGGCCACAACTTAGTTCCCAAGTTGATACGTTAGGCTAGGTTGCAGTAGAGCGATACCTAGCTTCAAGATAGGGGCAGTTTGGCTAAGGATTACAGGGTGCAACACCTAGTTTACAAGATAAGGCAATTGTCGATGCAATAAGTAACATCAAGATACGAACAATTGGCTAAAAGCAATGGACAGCAGCTAGGTTCAGGTTAAGGCAAATAGGCTAAAAGCAATGGGTAACATCAAGATAAGAACAATTGGCTAAAAGATAAAGGCAGCACCTAGTGCATGGAGAAACAGGCAGACACAGGTAATAAAAGATAGCTATGCTTCATCGACTTTGCACCATGTGGATTTAGGGGACGATCAGTTAATGTGTATAGCACAGGCCGTGGGTACACAGGTCAGTGCAGGACTGGCCACTATAAGACAGTTTACAAATTATTGAAGCAGTCCACGCAGGTAAAGGCAGTACGAGGTCCAGTGTAAGCAAATAACATAGGACATAGGACCACTGGGCTAAATCACACAGGTTTTTAGACCGGTTAAAGCATGTAATACATACTAGTGTAGGCAGTTGTGAGACAATTAAGGTAGGGCACTAGCCTTGTATTAGGCAATGTAACAAGCTAATAGACACTCGGTCAGTACGTGATAAGACTGCTGCCGAACTAAATAGTGTCGGTGATGGGTAACGGGCCCTAGTGCATACATGATAGAGCAGCGTTATACAAAGGGAGGGACGTTGCCACAGCAAAAGACAGGAATTTGTGTCAGATGTTCATTCACAATGTACAATGCTTAGTTGGCAAAGTTAAAAACAGTTCTGATGCCATAATCAGGATAAAAGCATGCGATTGCTGTGGCTGATTGTACTTGTGGTGTAACAGTTGTAATGCATTCAGCGGTATAGCGCTAGAAGTGCAAAGACGGCTGCCGGAGACGCAGTTGTGTGCGGAAATAGAATGGGCATGCTTCTAAAGGCATGGGCAACGATCAAACACTACTAGGAGGGGAGGCGGGAAGTCCTGGAAGCAATCATACAGGATCGCAGTTGCAAGCGAGAGTGGCAGCGTGTGAATAATGATGGCATATCTCACCTTGATTTAGTAGAGAACTGGCATACGTGGGGACCTGAGCACTCGAGCATGTCCAAGCTCGGTCAGGCTCAGTCAGGAGGAGCCTTTGTTGGTTGCCTTCGTGGGGAGCCGGTTTACACCTGCTGGTGCCTTCCAATGGGCTCTGAGGCCACAGGGACTCCAGAGGGGTTAGAGGCAAGCCACAAGTGCGGCAGCGGCCATCTTGGAATGGCGAAAACCTTGTGTTTTTGCTGGTTCGAATCTGGATAAATTGAACTTCGTTTTCATACCCCAGGATTACGAGGTGCTGGGAGTATGCAGAGAAGTAGCAGAAAGCAGCATCCTTGTAGCGTATGGGAATTTCAATTTTCGAGTGGATGCTAAAATCATTTTATAGCACAATGGTAAAGCCTCCTGGTTTACCTTAGGGACAGCCAAGGTGGCGGCTGATGAAGCTGCTCCAGCAGCAAGAGGGAAGAGGGAACAGGGAGCTCCTCCAGATGAATGGAGAGTGGAAGAAATTTTATTTAGAATTGACAGTTCTGCGATTATGTTCACACAGAGAAAGAGAGGGAGGAGAGAAGGAGAAGGTGGGCAGATAGTTTGGATTATGGGACAAATATGGTCTGATGATCACTATGAAATGACAAAAACAGGGGTGAGGAGTGGGATACTGTGGACCAGTTGGAAGACAAAGAAGAGCCACCCGCAATATCACCACAAGTTCAGATTTTGTGGGGACCTAGGTTAAGAAACAGATATGGGCACATAGCAGTGGCAAAACGAATGCAGGCGGGGAAGGAGAAAGTGACCAAGACTGTGGGGGCACAGCTTCCATTATTGCATAAGGGGCCGGGGCTGAGCAGGGACCAGTACATACCATGGACCCACATGGATAAAAATAATTTAATAAAGGCACTCCCGTCTCTCACCGCTGGAGCGGGTAAGTGGATATATGCTTTTGAAAAGCAGACAGCTGGTACTACCTTGGCAGTGGAAGATCTGAAAAGTTTATTTGTTGCAATACTGGGGGACCAGGCAGATGACATTTTGGTTAAAGCAGGGTAACTGGGAGTGAAATTAGGGGATGATAGCCATGATGGAGCACATTTTAATGACATTAGGCCCCAAATAGGGGTGGCACTGCAGCATACATATTCAGATATGCCAGATCTTCAATCGATAAAGCATCGGACAATGTGGGATGATGAAGACCCTGCTCAGTACATTTTGCAAATTCAACGAATGTGGAGGGCAGAAACAAGAAAATGTGGGGGGCAGAAACAGAAGATTCCATTTTTGTTATTTTATAGTAAAATGAGGACTCATAAAAGAAATACAGAAGACCCTCGATAAGATAGTGGGGATTGAAGCTAAGGGATGGGGGAAATACAATCTATTATTGTACACCATTACAAATGGTTAAAAGAGAAAGAGAAGGAAACAGCTCAGAATAACACAGCCATCCAGTATAATGAGCTCCTGTGCAACCCAATGCAGTGAGTTTGTTATGCTGGGTGGCTTTGATTGCGGTCATTCTTTATTTTTTAGTGTCTGCATTGCAGTTACGGCTGCTGTATTCTGTCTGAGGATACTGTTGCTATCCCAGTGTGTGTAGTGCCCCCGGTCTCCGGCCCCTTGCACGTGGCTCAGGCTAGATATGTCGGTCATGAGTGAGAAGGGTGGCGTGACTGTCCCAATAGCTTGGAATTTGAATCCTGCGGATCTTCACGGCAGCACACGAAGAACTGGTGTGGCAGATGCTGTGGGCTCGGTGGAGTCAACCTCTCTTTCAGCGGCATCTGCTTTGTGTCAAGTAGAATAATGGCCCCTGCTTATTGCTAGCATTTCCAAAGAGCTCTTACTATGCACTAGTCCCTTGATCTGGGTGTTCTGGTGGATGCTCTGAGTGCTTGGGTGGTGAATTTATGTGAGTCTAGAATATGAATGGTACCTCATATAGACGTGCTCCCTAGTCCATCCGCATTGTTACAACCGATAAAATTAGATTTTGCCTGTCAAGTTACTTTGCAAAGGGAGTCATCAGACTATGCTTCACAAACTGTATTCTCTTGTGTGGAGCCCTTAATGGCCAAGGGGGCAATTTTAGTGACTAATGAGGAAGCCAAGCCTTCTAAAGTATGTCTGAAAGGTGAGACACAGGATAAATCCTTACCCTCCTTGGTACCGGTGTCTGGTCAACAAGCAGCTAAACAACCTTTAGTGAGGGTCAATGAACGTGTGACGATTTCTTTGTGGAACTTGCAATCCCGAAAGTCACAATAGCCTAGAATAAATTATCAGAACACCTATGCCAGAGAACAGTACAGGGTGCTGTACAACGGTCTGACTTGTTGATTCTTCTTAGGTTGGACCCTAAGGACTGGTGTACCCAACTTAATAGTGACTGTGTATCAGTGGGCTGTGGAGGTAGCTCCCTATCTGCCTTTCTAAGATGCTGTAAATATCTTTCCATAGGCTCTTCGAATTGTGATTTGTTATTATAATGCAGGGTGGTACATAGTTCCTTGGCTTATTGCTTCTTTGTGCTTAAACTGTTCCTTCCCAGTCCATCTCCACTTTAGTTGTTTGATGCATTTCCTTTGCTTGACTTAATTATGTGAATTCCCAATCTTTGCATATGCTGTTTTTATGTTTCATGTTTGTTTGTGTTGTATGCGCCTTCACGCCTCCGGGTTTATTGGTGCGCGGTATAAGTGAAATAAAGTAAAAGTAAAGTAAAAGTAAAAGAGGGCTCAAATAGAGGATGCAAAACTTGTGCAGATGAAATTAACGAAAGTTGCATTGGAAGGGGCAGTAGCAGCAGTACAGACAGAAGGGCAGGCAGAGCCCAGAGTGATTCAGGCAGATGTGCGAATAGCACTGGGTTGGGGCGGTGATTACGATTGGAGCAGCGGGTACCTGTCTCAGTACCAGGGAGGTTTTCCAAGGGGGTATCACTGAAGAAGAGTATGCCTCTCAGGGGGCCAGGGAGGATGAGGTGGGTTTGGAGGAATAGGGCCACGGGGAGGAGGAGTGCGGCAGGGTTGGAATTGTGGACGGATGGGTCATTTTCTGAGAAAATGAAGGAGTAGACAAGCTTGCATACCCGCAGCAGCAGATGCCCCCGTACCTTCAGGGAGGACCCACCTCATACTACCTGATTTATTTATATGCACCCCCAGCAGCTCTATATGGTGCACCACCACCCACAGACCCCATGCTCCCTCACCATCATTTCCACAACTGCCAGCCCCAGTTTCTGGTGGTGCACCAACATACACAGGTTGGTGCACCACCAGAAACTGGGCAGCAGCAGGGCGCTCAAGTGCAGAATGGTAACACAGTACCTAATGGTACAGTGACGCATTATCAAGGGGCCACTGTCGTTGGAGGAAATCCATTTGTTTTTCCAGGAACAAATGTATGCCCAGATTAGGACAGCCCTCAGAGAGCTGTAGCCTGCCCAGTACTATTGGTACCTGCCAACCCAGAAAAGGAACCCTTGATGGGTGTGGAGATGGGCAATAAACCATTTATTTTCATGGTGGCTAAAGCTGCAACAAGGTTGTGCAATAGTGAGGAAAGATTCCCTTTGCCAGGTGAGGTAATGGACATGCAGGGCTTCTCTGGGGCAGTTCAATCGGTTCAGTTTGCCAAAGAATTACCCATTAAGATAGGGGACAGGATGATACAGGCACCCATTGTTGTTTTCCCATGCGACCCCGTCAATATATTGGGTGGAGTCATCCTAAGAAAGCTCAACTTGACCATCTTGTTTTCAACCCCCGGTATGTGTTACGTGTGGGTTATGCTGATCATACATGCCTTGGGAAATAAAGCAGTGCGAGAGGAATACCCGTGGCCCCTGATTAGTTTGTATATGGATAACAGTGCTTCTTAACACAGTCTCGTAGGTGGCCAACCAGTACTGGTGGGTGCCCTCAGACTTTTTGTTCAGACTAGCCCTGCCCCAGGAACTCGCTGCAGGGATTATTATCATATTTGATGTAGAAGGAGTGTTGGCGTCAAAGGAGAGGATTGCTTTAATAGCAACAGACGTTGATAGGAGAGAGTGGTGCAGGATTTTGTGTATTGATCCAACCCAGCCCCAGAGAGACATAATGGATGACGATCTTTTCGAGAATAAGGACGATGGGAAGATAATATTTGAAGTATGTGTCCCTTGTGAAATAATGATACAGTATCGAAAAGTCCAATGTCCAATGTTATTGGTAGGGCGTGCCATTTCATTTGCTCAAGAAGACCTATCTCAAGTATCTGACAAGTTGTGGACAAGGACCCCTCACGATGTTAGGCTTTTGAACAGGGTCACACCAATACACATCATATTGAAGCAAGGTGCAGTGTTATCTATAGTGAAACAGTACCCTCTATCCAAAGCAGCTGAAGAAGGGATACACAATACCATTAAGGCCCTCTCACACCAAGGCATCATAGTACCATTGAATTCCCCAATTAATAGGGCCATTTATCCTGTGAAAAGATTGAAGGGGTACAGTTGGAGAATCATTCAGGATTTGCATCCACTTAACAATATAGTACAGGAAGAGATTCCCATGCTCCCTAACCCTGCCACGATATTGTGCAATATACCCACTGCAGCCACACATTTTACTGTTACAGACCTTAAGAATGCTTTCTTTTCTGTCCCGCTGCACCAAGATAATCAATACCTCACTACGTTTATGTTTGCTGGGAGGCATTCCAACATACTAGTCTCTCACAAAGGTACTGTGAGTCCCCAGTATTTTTAACAGGGTTCTGCATGAAGATTTAGGTAGCATCCAAGTTCCAAGTACCATCATTCAGTATGTGAATGACCTGTTATTGTGTTACACTACTGAACAACAGTGTAAGGAACATTCCATTGCGTTTCGACAGTTTTTGGCTGACAAGGGGTACAAGGTGGATAGAACAAAGTTACATTGCTGTTAACAGGAGGAGGTGTATCTAGGACAATTGATCTCAGTAAATGGTAAGACAGTGACTCTAGAACGAGCAGCAGCGGTTTGTGGCACACCCCAGCCTGTAACTGTTAAGGACATGCAGAAATGTCTGGGGTTGTGTAAATTATTATAGGGCATGGAACTTTAACTATTCATTGTACACCCGGTCACCGCTGCAGGCGCTTAAAGAGGACCAAAGGATGAAAAGTGCTATTACTTGGACTGATGCAATGCTTAATAGTTTCCAGAAGTTGAAAGTTGTTATTTCCACTGCCCCGGTCCAAGAAACCTCTGATTACACGAGTTCAATCTTTTTTCACATTCTGATGGTCAGATTATGACGGCAGTTTTGACACAACATAGCACCATGAGCCACACACCTCTAGTGTATTAGAGTGGTATGTTAGATTTGGTCATGCAAGGACAGTGAATAAGCATTAGCTGCAGCTGCTTTTGCCATTGAGAAGTCCGCCACGATTACCATGGCGTGCTCAGTAATGCTGTACGTAGAACATGCAGTGTTCGCAATAATTGAGAGATGGAAGTCCACGTTGACAACACAGGGGGCTTCCGCGTATGAAGTTATTCTTTACTGTCCATCCATCCACATTGTTTGATGTAAAACCGGAAACACTGCTACCTTCTTGACAAACCCCATCACTGACTCTGGCGATGTTCATGACTGTGCTACATACGAGGGTCTAGACAATGACATACCCAAAGCCAGAGACTGCGTCCTAAATGATGCAGAGTTGTTCTTTGTTGATGGGTCAGCAACTATTTGCAAGGAGACAGGCCAGCAACATACTGTGGCAGCAGTGGTCCAGTTGGTTAATGGAGAGTATGAGGTTTGTATCCAAAGAATGGTTACCTGTGCATTATTCTGTCAGGCGGCTGAATTGATTGTTCTTATTGAGGCGCTAGATGCCACACAGGGATGTCGAGTGATAATTTTCTCTGACTCGGCTTATGTGACGACAACCGTGCACTCAGAGTTGTCGAGGTGGAAGAAGAGAGGGTTTCGGAGATTAGATAGGTCCCCAGGACAGCACGCATCCCTGTTGTACAGACTGTGATTCATGCCCTCTTGTGGCCAACACTTGTCGTAATCGTCAGGTGTGCCTCCCATGCTAATGGCGAAGACCCCATTTCATTTGGTAACAAAGCAGCAGAAGTAGCAGCAAAGTTAGCAGCATATTTAATATGCCAGACATCCCGGAGTACCCAGCACTTGCCAGCATGCAGTTGCAAATACATGTTCCGTACACTGCACTACCTATCACTGAAGTAAGAGAGTTGCAGGGTCAGGTGCTGCAGAGTGAGAAGTTGCTGTGGCAGAGGACAGGGAGTGTGCAGTCTCCCACAGACCTAGTGAAGGCAGGTTAGCATGTGGAAAGTAATGATGCCCGAAGAACTGGTTCTGATCGTGTACGACCAGTTGCACTACCCCTCGTGTGTGTCTAAGCAGCATATTGCTGCCGAAATACAGCAGTGTTGGTACGTGCCAAACATGCAGCAGTTATTGAATGTTTTCACCTCAAACTGTACTATTTTTCAGAACTATAACATTGGGCACACATTAAGGTCCCTGTGGGGCACATTACTCTGTCCAAACAGACAATTTCAAGACCTCCATATTGATTTTGCAGATATGGGAGACTGGAACAACACCTTTCGCTATCTCATAATAGTGGTGTGTCCCTTCTCCCACCACTGGATTGAGGCTGGTGCATGTGCACATCCTGATGCCAAATCGGCAGCTATATTTTTGGTGAACGAAGTGTTTCCCTGGTGACGAGTGTGCGAGAATCTTAAGAGTGCTAATGACACCCACTTCTTTAATGAGCTCTTTAAAGAGATTGCGGATCTTCTAGGGATTAAACACAAGATTTGCTCAATTTACCACCTGTAGGCCATCAGCATTGTTGAGAGGATGAATGGCCTCTTGAAGGCTAAACTGTCTAAACTATGCATTACTCTGAAAAAGAATTGCGTCCATTGCTTGCCTCTGGTCCTTTTCAGCTTGAGGACTCAGCCTTGTAATGACCATCACCTCTCCCCTCACAAGATAGTGACACATGCCACTCTCACCTGTACGAAATGCTTCTGATGCTCACAGGGTTGCATCAATTCCAGGAGAGGAGTTTAAGTGGTATTTGACCGAATTAACAAAGTCAATAAAATGCCTTTCTTGACAGATAGTGCAATGAAGAGCGGAAGAAGAACTCAGTGCTGCACCGGATTCTGCAAGCTTGCCGTCTCTTCAACTACATCTAGGCGCTATTTGTCCACAGGTGGAGTTTGTCCGCAGGTGGAGTGAGCTGCGCTATAACGGACCTTACACGGTAACGTATGCCACTCCATTTGCGGTCAAAGTGAAGGAACTGCTGTATTGGGTGCATCTATCCGATATCAGGTGGATTCCCCATGCATCACCTTCTATAAATATATTGTCTGAATGTTTCTTGTACATTACTATATTACTATATTGAAAAAAAGATTTGTGGACCATCAGCTCCATACAAACAGTATTATGACCCCGGTCCCCAAGCAGTCCAGTACGGCGCACCACCCTTGCCCGCTGCAGCCCTGCCCACTACACAGTTTCTGCAGTTGCAAGCACAGGTGCCCAATGGTTCAGCTCCTTATGCAGTGCATTGGGACCAACAACAAGCACCCCAACTAACCAACAGTAACACAGTTCCCAATGGTACCGTTAAACACTACCAAGGGGCGAGTGTGCTGGGGGAATTCCTTTCACCTTTCCGAAGACAAACACATACCCAGACTAGAATAGCCCACAGACAGCCTTGGCAAGCCCAGTACTGTCAGTCACTGCCAACCCAGAAAAAGACCCCTTGGTGGGCATGGACATAGGAGATAACCCCTTTGTTTTCATGGTGCATACAGGTGCAACCAAATCATATATTAATGAGTGGCACTTTCCTTTGTCAGGTGAGGTTATGGACATGCAACGCTTCTCTGGGGCAGTAAAAATCAGTTCCTTTTACAGAAGAATTAGCAATCAAGGTAGGGGGCAAGGTGGTATGGGCCCCTTTGTTGTTTTCAACAATGTCCCCTGTCAACCTGTTAGGAAGAGATGAGATGTGCTCAGCAATATGAACATGACTATCTAATTTACCTAGAGAGTAGTGGTGTTCTCAACCCCAGGGATGTGTGAGCAATGGTAGTTATTCATGTATTTGGGAGTGAGACAACGGCTCGGGGAATTCATTCACCCAGATGTGTTTGTTTATGGTGTTACTGTGCTCCTTGCGAGATTATGCTATAGTATCACAGGGTCTGTGTCCCATGCTTGTAGCAGAAAGTGTCCCATTGTTTGCCCAATGAGATTTAGTGCAGGTACCCGACATCTTGTGGACAACCAACTCTATTGACTTGGGGCTATTGTGGAGCATCGCTTCAATTCAAATTACCCTTAAGCCAGGAGCAGTGTTACCCCGAGTGAAGCAATACCCATTATCGAAAGAGGAAGAAGATGGGATACATGACACCATCACTGCACTATTACACCAAGCTATTGCTGTACCCTCCAATTCTCTGTGTAGCACAGCTATATACCCCATAAAGATATCAAAAGGATCTAGTTGGAGGATGATTCAAAATGTGTGCCCTTTGAATGATATAGTGCAAGCTAAGTTTCTGGTAGTGCCCAACTCCGCAACAATTCTGTGTAATATACCTACAAGAGCAAACCATTTTACTGTCATTGACTTGAAAAATGCATTCTTCGCAGTTCGATTGCATCCTGAGTCCCAATATCTCACAGCGTTTACGCATTTGGGAGATGATATCAACATCAAGACTGCCTCCGTTCGTTATCGTCAGTCCACCAGTATATATTTAACAGGGTATTACATGCAGATTTGGGTAACATACAGGTGACAAGCATCATTAATCAGTAGGCAGACAATTAGTGTTCATCTGTAGCGCAAACGAACAAAAGTGCAGGGGCGATTCTATCTTTCTAATGCAACTACTTGCTGACAAAGAGTACAAGGTAGACAGGGCAAAGTTGCAATACGGCCAGCAAGAAGTGTTATATATGTCAGCTTATCTCTGTCCATGGCAAGAAAATAACACCAGAATGTGCCACAACTGCGCAGAGTACACCCCAACCAGTGAAAGTTAATGACATGCAGAAATTGTGGGGTTGTGAAATTACTTCAGGGCATGGCTATTTGACTACACGACTTACACATGACCACTGTTACAGGCACTCAAGGGCCCTCATTAGGACCTTGGCGTTAAGGGGTTAATGGCGCCGTAAAAGGCTGCGGCGCCGTTAACCCCTTAACGCCTTACTATGAGGTCCCTTTGCGGCTCCCGACCTGAACGGCTGGTCTGTACCAGCCATTAAAGTAGGGACCCGCAAAGGGACCTTGATGGCAATTACGGTACCGCAATTTGCGGTACCGTAATTGCCGCCTTCCCCATTCCCATTGAGCCCTATGGGGCAAAAATGGTAATGGGGAAGGGCCATGGAGAAAGGGGGAATTACCGCCCTGCCAACCTTGGAATGGGGTGGTAATTCCCCCTTTCTCCATGGCAGACTCTGGCATGGACCATGGTGCTAATAGCACCATGGTTTAGCGCCGGAGTCCTAATGAGGGCCAAGGACTCCCAGAAAACAAAGGTCCCAATCACATGGACCCAAGATATGCTCACTAGTTTCCAAGAGTTGAAAAATGTCATTGCCACAGCCCCTGTCCTAGCTCATATTCAGACGGACAGATGATGGCCGTACTGACACAGAAGAGCATGATGGGCCATAAGCCCCAGGCATACTACAGGGGTATGCTGGTCTCAGTTATGCAGGGCCAATTTCTGTGTGAGCAAGCTCTCGCTGCACCAGCGTTTGCTAAAGAGAAGTCAGCCACCATTACGATGAGATGTTCAGGGACGCTGTATGTAGAACATGCAGTACTCACCATTTTGGAACGGTCTGAATCCACCCTGACTACACACCGAGCATCAGCCTATGAGGTTCTAATGTCCAGCCCTAACCTCCACATATTACGGTGTAAAACTGTGAACTCTGCCACCTTTTTGACAGAAATCATTACTGACAATGATGATGTCCATGACTGTGCCACCTATGAGGGACCTGACGATGACATCACAAAAGCACAATATGATGCCCTTGATGATAGGGAAGTATTTATTGTTGGCAGGTCATCAACTATTGACTGGGAGACAGGGAGTAGACACACGGGGTGCAGTGTTCCATCTAGTGGATGGAGAGTATGAAATATTAGTGCAAAAGAGGTTACCAATGCACTACTCAGCAGAAGCAGATGAGCGTATTGCTCTAATTGAGGCACTGGAAGCACCGCTGGGGTGCTGAGTTAACAATCTATTCCGACTTGGCATACGTCACAACCATAGTTCATTCAGGTTTGTTGCGAAGGAAAAGGAGGGGATTTATAAGAGCAGAGGGTCCCCCATGCAGCATTGCTAGACAGATTGATTTATGCTCTGTAGCGGGCAACTCTAGTAGCAGTGGTGAAATGCGCCACACATACGAATAACAAATGCAATTTCCCTCGCGAATGCTGCAGAAGATGCAACAGCAAAGTCAGCAGCGTATCTTCCAGACCATGATGTTTCTGAATATCCTGAGATCGCAAGTATGCAAGTAAAACTGCCAGTTCCATATACGTCTTTACCAATTACCCAAATCATTGAATTACAAGGTCTGGCACCACAGGAGGAGACGTTATTATGGCAGAAGAGAGGGTATGTGCAGTCTTCCACAGATTTGGCGGCAGGGCACTACAGGAAATGTTGTAACGCCCCATTAATTTGTGATAGTTACATTTGAGCAGATGCACTGTCCTTCCCAAGTGTCAAAGCAGCACATTGCTGCGGATATACAGGAGGATTGGTATGTGCCTAATATCCAGGAATATTTAAATATCGTTGTTTCTAAATGCATTGTGTGTCATACAACACTGGGCAAACACTATGAATGCTACAAGGCACATTGCCTTGCCCTACTGGGCCGTTTCGTGAGCATCATATCGATTACGTTGACATGGGAGAATGGTGCAACATTTTCCGATATTTGATTATGATAGTGTTCCCCTTGTCCCATTGGGTTGAGGCTGGTCCATGTGCACACCCAGATGCCAAGTCTGCAGCTGCATTTCTAGTAAAAGAAGTTTTTCCCCAATGGGTAGTGTGCAACGTATTAAAATCAGACAATGACACACACTTGTTTAACAAGCGGTTTAATGAAATTGCAGCTCTGTTAAGCATCAAGGATAAATTGTGTTCCATTTATCACCCAAAGCCAATGGTGTAGTTGAACGAATAAACATTCTTTTAAAGACCAAACTTTCAAAACTATGTGTTACCCTCAAGAAGAATTGGGTTCACGGTTTGCCCTTGGCCCTTTTCAGCTTGCGGACACATCCCTGTAAGTATCACCATTTGTTCCATCATGAAATGGTAATGGGCGGTGCATGCATACACCATTGTCGCCAGTAAGAAGTGGCTCTGATGCTCACAGGGCTGGGTTCATCTTGGGGGATGAGTTTTAGTAATATCTGCCTGTTTTAATGAAGTCAATCAAGCTTATTTCTCGACAGATAGCACTGCGGCAATCAGAAGACGACACAAGCACTAAACCAGATTCTGCAAGCTTTCCACCTCTCCAGCTGGCTCCAGGAGATTCTATAAACATGAGGAACTTTGTCCACAGGTGGAGAGAGCTGAGGTATAATGGTCCATTCACGGTCGTATACGACACTCAATTTGAGGTCAAAGTAAAGGAATTGCGATATTGGGTCACCTCTCTGATGTCTGGCGAGCCCCCCATACCACACCTCCTATATCTGAAACAGCACCACCAAATTCCTCACTGGTAAGATCATCTTGTTTATAAATTTATGGAAAGAATTTTCTCTTTCTAACCATATAGTGAAATAAGTTGTGGACTTTGATTTGTTTGGCTACATATGTATATACATTTTTGTGCATAGGTTTCAATGATTGTACCTCACCACTTCAAAGTCATCTCAGTGCACTCATTGATCTACCAACATCATCTGCCCCAATTTTGGAATGGCTAGCTGCTAAGCATTTTTAGTGCTTTTATCACTGCACTGCGTCAATTATACAGCACTTTTCAGGAAGCACATATATTTCAGTATCTGGCACAAGCACAGTATTTTCATCACTATTGTCGAATAATGTATACAGTAATATGTATGTGTTTTGGTTTTCATCTAGGATTCATTATTTACACGAGCAGCCAAGTTATATGGTTGAGGCATGTAAAGGGTGGTGATATGGATGGGTGTGTAAAAATGGGAGGGAATGCACTTGGGGAGTCAGCCCCCATGTGAGTTGGTGGGTATACAAGTGAACTTATTGATGTACAGGAGACAAAAGTGACTAGCACTGTTACACGAAAATGGTCATGTAGAGTAAAACTGGAGGTGGATGAAGGAAAGGTGTATGTTTAATATAAAGGGCTTGGATAAGATACAATGGTGGATATGCACCATCTTGAATTTAGTAATGAGTGGTATAGCCACGTGTGTTCAGTGGGGAGATGTCAGGCTTTCTCAAATCTGATGTTGTCCCCGGAAGCTGCTGAACCCCCGCAGTCCCCTTTGGATGCTAACCTCTTAACTGGTATCAAACAGTTCAGTTGAGAGCACCCCCAAGGGAAAGGGGGAAAATGGGACAAAATAATAAACTTCAGGTTTTGCTCAGCTTCTTTATCTGTCAACCTGTTGGTGAAAATAACAACAAATTCACTTTAGTCACTAACCTTTGAATTCCTTGGCTCTGACTTCTCGTTATAATATTTAAGTAAATAAACACGCCACCATACCTGATTATCCTCTGTGAATAACTTAGAGGACGTGTGAATTCAAATGAAGAAAACAGAAAAATAGAGTCTCAGATGCTCTTACTAATTTCTTCAATTCGGTTGTGAAAAAGCTGCTAATCTCTCTCAGTTTAATGAGTTAATCTTCAAGCAGTTCCAATGTCATTTACCCAAACAACCCGCTGGAAATATATACATGTAGTTTGTATTGATGATTTATAGCTGCTTCAATACCAATTCCAAAAATGACACTCTGGCTATTCAAGTTAAAATGGTTTGTTTCCTGAATATATAAAAGTGTTCATTAATTGGATCTTTTGCTGGCAAAGATGAACGCTCATAAAAGAAGCGTTCTTTTAACCAGAATATGCGCATGCGTGAAGATATTGTTTACTCCTTCTAAAATGGAAGCGCACAAAAACAAGGAAAAGAGTTCAAAAATGAAACTGGCATGGGCGCATGCGTAAATGAATAGTATTCCACTCTTCTTAAAATGAAGTGTTCAAACAGGAAGGAGAAAGTCCTCAGTTCCGGACACTAATCCTTGAAGAGGCAGCCCAGTGATGATCACGCGCCAGGTTAGAATGTTAGTAAATTAAACATAACGCTTCAGAGTCGCATGGCTACCACACTGTCACTTGCGCAGACAGTGTAAGATTTCTAACGCTAGTCCGACGCTAATAAAAGCACTGTTACCGAAAAAGGGTACAATACTCAATATTTTATACGGCCGAAAAAACACACGACGCTAAAATGATAAACAGACCTCCACACTCCAACTAGCCAATTGCAAAAAATGTGACGCAGTTCAGTAAATTTAAATACAGTTCTAGAAGTTCAAAAATAGATTCATGAAAGAACGAAATGAACTACTATTTTAACAAAAACTAATAAAAACAGGAACCAGTTAATTAATGGAATTAATATTTAACTCCTGCTTGAAAATCACAAAGATCCATAAAAGATAATGAATTCACTTAGCTTGCTTCTTTCTTTCACCGGAACGTTTTCTAAGTTTCTTCTTAAATCTCCAACACTTTCCAGAACCAAAATAACTAATTTTAGGCACAAGGGCCTAACTAAAGTTTTCTAAATCTTAAGAGCTTCAAACATAGGACCTTCCAGCTGGGCTTCTGACAATGAAAGGCGGTTTAGAATGTTCCAACAATGCCTTTCTGTTACTTCTGACCAATCACTGATCCTTTTGGAAGTCTCCATTTTGACTTGGGAAGCTCTCCACACTCTGCACAGAAAGTTAAGGCCCAAACCATACTTTATGTTAATCATATCCTCATTCTACCACATTCAACCAAATCCCACGAAACCTGACAGTAGACAGAGAGCAAATGGAAGATGTTATGTCTGCTCCTTGATCCCCCATGTGTCAGGAGCACCCAAAATGCTAGTAGCTCAGGAAATAGTATCTTTAGAAGCCCAGTGATTAGTCCATCTAGTGCAATGTCTGGTTTACATCTTATTTCAGGGAATGGAGTACGACTGTTGATAGATAGAGATGAAACAAAATGTGACAAGAACAAAGACCCACAATGCAGACCATGACCACTCTTGAGAATGGAAACAGTGTACTATTCGTATCGGACCGATGGCAAGAGGTGGTCGTAAGCTGTATGGCAGGGGCACTGGTGGGGTTTGACAAAGAAGTGATGTTGGACATTAGCAACAAGTGTGTCGCTATAAGGGTCACATATGTTCCTAAACTGACATGGATTGAACTTAAAGAAACGCCAGGGAAAGGTGCAGGCCCCAGAGGACTACCAGTTGTGTTTTCAGGGGGTTGGAAGTGTTCCAGTGGGAACCCACAGCAAATTTAACAAGACTTTGTACTTTCCAAATCTGAGCAAAGATACCAGAGCACTTATGGACATGTACTGGGTTTGTGGTCAAAAGGTGTACTTGCACCTTCCACCATCATGAAGGGGCACAAGTTCAATGGTGACCTTATACTCAGCCATTCTCATAGTTCTTGAGGCACACCTCACAATTGCACCACCTCCCAGTCAAGACAGCCCCCACCTGAGTGCCCGCAAACAAGCAGAAAGAAGCAGTTGTTGCAAAGACAGAAGAGGCGATCCAATTGCCTGACTGAAAACTCCTCCAAGTTGCTGAAAGAAATTCCAGATAAAAAACAGTGGTATACCAAGACCAAGGTTTTTGTTGCTTCCCTTCTGCTGCCAGGGGCCCAGGCTGCAGCCAACGGCAAATGGCTGCGGATTGTGATATGGGAAATGATCTAGTTGGCGAATGATGCTAAACAAGGATGTAATGCAATCAATAGTGAAAAGCGTGCTATCAGACGAATGACTCTTCTAAATAGATATGTATTAGACTTATTGACAGCCATGGAAGGAGTTATGTATATATCACACCAAATTATGCCGAAAACAGGTCTCTGTCACACATCATACATAGATTGAAGACTGGCATGAAGAGTGAAGGAGAAGTTGAAGTGGACTATTGGTTTGATACAATGTTCTTGTGGGCATCATCGTGCCTCGGAGCACTGGTGAAGATATTGATCCCTATCATGGTGCTCCTATTGGTGATATTCTCCAGATGATCCTTCAGTGCGATGTAAAGACTCTCCCAAATCGTGCTATGATGATGGTTTCAATTGGGGCAAGTAGGGCACCACGTCGTACAAAAGAGGGGCACGCTCAACAGATGATCCCACCAAACCTCACATGGTGAAAATTGGCAGAGCAAGAGATTCCCCACGGACAGTAAACACACCTCCGCCAGACCCATAATATTTCACAGAACATTCAAGTGATGGAGGGTGTATTACATATAGCCCAGAACAGTATATTCAAGCGGGTGAAAGATTATGCAACGTATGTAGGGTTTGGGTACTTATAGAAGGGACCTGGAGAGTGCAGGATACAAATTAACAAGGGGGGTCCTGGGAGTCCCTCTGCCAGACATTAGTCCTGGTTACGAGATACTTACCCAGAGGCTTTAGCTCACTATCTTTCACAGAGAAGAAATATCCCAAACATATCAGTCTTTGTCCTGCCCTGGGGCAGTCCAGCACCGAAATACTAAGCAATTCTCCTCTGAACAAGAGTACCAACAGCATCCCCAGACAAGTGTTTCGGTCTGGTTGGACCTCATCAGTAGGGAGGAGCTGTGCCTCTCTAAGAGTGGTGAGCAAGGGGTCCACGTCTGGATTCCCCTAGTAGATTAGGGTGAGACCCAAAGTTACTTGAATATGCAAATTAACAAGGGGGTTCCTGGGAGTCCCTCTGCCAGACATTAGTCCTGGTTACGAGAGACTTACCCAGAGTCTTTAGCTCACTATCTTTCACAGAGAAGAAATATTCCAAACATATCAGTCTTTGTTCTGCCCTGGGGCAGTCCAGCACCAATATGCTAGGCAATTCTCCTCTGAACAAGAGTACCAACAGCATTCCCAGACACGTGTTTCAGTCTGGTTGGACCTCATCAGAAGGGAGGAGCTGTGCCTCTCTAAGAGTAGTGAGCAAGGGGTCCATGTCTGGATTCCCCTAGTAAATTAGGGTGAGACCCAAAGTTACTTGAATATGAAAATTAACAAGGGGGGTCCTGGGAGTCCCTCTGCCAGACATTAGTCCTGGTTACGAGAGACTTACCCAGAGTCTTTAGCTCACTATCTTTCACAGAGAAGAAATATCCCAAACATATCAGTCTTTGTCCTGCCCTGGGGCAGTCCAGCACCGAAATGCTAGGCAATTCTCCTCTGAACAAGAGTATCAACAGCATCCCCAGACACGTGTTTCAGTCTGGTTGGACCTCATCAGTAGGGAGGAGCTGTGACTCTCTAAGAGTAGTGAGCAAGGGGTCTACGTCTGGATTCCCCTACTAAATTAGGGTGAGACCCAAAGTTACTTGAATATGCAAATTAACAAGGGGGGTCCTGGGAGTCCCTCTGCCAGACATTACTCCTGGTTACGAGAGACTTCCCCAGAGTCTTTAGCTCACTATCTTTCACAGAAAAGAAATATCCCAAACATATCAGTCTTTGTCCTGCCCTGGGGCAGTCCAGCACCGAAATGCTAGGCAATTCTCCTCTGAGTACCAACAGCATCCCCAGACACGTGATCCGGTCTGGTTGGACCTCATCAGTAGGGAGGAGCTGTGCCTCTCTAAGAGTAGTGAGCAAGGGGTCAACGTCTGGATTCCCCTAGTAAATTAGGGTGAGACCCAAAGTTACTTGAATATGCAAATTAACAAGGGGGTCCTGGGAGTCCCTCTGCCAGACATTAGTCCTGGTTACGAGACCCCCCTTGTTAATTTGCATGTTGGGTGACTTTGGGTCTCACCCTAAGTTACTAGGGGAATCCAGACGTGGACCCCTTGCTCACTATTCTTGTTCAGAGGAGAATTGCCTTGCATTTCGTGCTGGACTGCCCCAGGGCAGGACAAAGACTGATATGTTTGGGATATTTCTTTTCTGTGAAAGATAGTGAGCTAAAGACTCTGGGTAAGTCTCTCGTAACCAGGACTAATGTCTGGCAGAGGGACTCCCAGGACCCCCCTTGTTAATTTGAGTGCAGGATGCAGCAATGTTAGCAGCAGAGTTAGTTAATGTAGGACTGGCTAAAGAGGGAAATGTTGGGATGCACGTCGAAGTCCCTCGCCCTAAAATGACCCAGGTTGAGGAAAACATATTAAGAACTCAGAGAATCAGAGAGGCCCGGCTGGAGGGGGAGGTGGTATGCCACAGGCAAAATATAGGCAGTGTGTGGGGTATGGATGTGGTGTAGAGTATCCTGATAAGGGTCATGGGAAGGGGGTGTACCAGTGGGGGTAGGGAATACAATGGAAGGTAATATGAAAGAACACAGGAACAGTCAAACATGTTCCACTGTACAAAACATGCAAGCACTGCCATATTAAGATTGAGGCCTAGGAAGGCCCAGAGCACATTTGCAGCAATAGCGCATCTTGATATCCAGCACAAATACACTTTCCCATCCCCGTTCCCAGCCCAGACATCAGACGTGAAGGCCTTCAAGCCGGATGCAGTCCACTCATTGTCTTACGTTGCAGAACCATGCTATCAGAAAGGAATGCAAATAGCCAAGGGCTGTGCCTATCCCTGAAGGAGGATCTCCTAAGAGCCAGGGAAGAGGTCCTGAGCTGCCAAAACAGCATTACGGCATTAGGGCCAACTAAGATATGGTCACTCTATTTGAACTGCCAGATGCCCAACAAACTCATAGATGCCTTACTATTTGACAGATTAGTGTGGTCCTGGAGGAGCACAGGTGAAGGTCCGCGAAGGGGGCAGCCACCAAGGGAGGAGCATGGATCAGAATCACCTGTGATTTGTACTGCGAGATGCACTGGGTGAGGCCTAAAATCTAGTACAGTGCCTGAGAGGCATGGCAGGGGCGCCTGCGTGTTGGGATCCAAACAAGCGCCTCTCATTTCAGAGGACCAATTTGTCCTTGATAGCCATTGAGCTCATGTCTAATTACCAGGTGAACATGACCTGAGGTGTTCGTGGGGGAGGGAAACATTCTGAAGTTGGCCACCAATCATGTCTTTAGAACCCAAGGTGGCAAGGCCGAAGACCATGCGTAAGGGAATGAATGCAAGAAACAATAACCAATCATCTGGCATCCCATACAAAGTGGTTGGTATGTATATAGGGATGGCCAAAGAGTTTGGGGATTTGGTACTTTATACTGTATGTGCCATACATGACAACAATATCCTTTATAACCTGATTTTGTGCTTTGAACTAACCAGTGAGGTCCGTGGCATTTAGGTTTCAATGCTCCTACTGACATGTACCTTTTCTCTTTTGGATGAGAAATAAAACTTTGTTATCCTTGCAGGATTGTTTTTATTCTAGTTATCTTGTGGTCTGTCCTACACACCCTTTCACTTACTGGTGAAGGCATTTAATGCGAAGCAGACAAATTTAAAAGTCATGATCAGTGAGCAAGAGTGTTGGTTCCTAATCCATGTTAAATAAGAGTCAGAAAAGGGTAGCAACTAAATACTAATATAGGTATGAACCATAGGTTCCAGAACTTATGATTGTCTCTTAATGAATTTTGATCACTAAAATAAAGTTTCCTGAGGAGTGATTTGCAATTTTGCCCTATTTGAGTAGGATCATTGAACCGGTCTAAACCAATATGTGTTAACTCTGTCTTCACATACAATACCCTATGCAGAAAAGCATTTTCTACACTGACCAGTGGCTGGACATTACTATACCCCAAACACCCGCAGCATTGCCAGATTTCAAGAACTATCATCTGAATGGAGCATGGCATCTGCTGCCTTTCTTAGAAAACTCTTCGGCTGTCTGGACACAAGCTGAGACTAGTAGATGCACTCCTTTGGCACCCAGGGCTGTTCTGTTGTCGGAAGATGTGGCCGGATGCAGATCCTGCGCACAAACGAAATTTCTTAGGGAATGCTGGAAAGGTCTAATGAAAAAAAACACGAAAGAGGTCTCCTGTTCTAGTACCACGTGACTGGCTAAATTCAGACATTAAACTTGGAGGGAAAACGTCATTATGGCCAAATTGGCTATTAAGTGGAATCCAATGGTTGGGAGACCTATTTGAAGGTGAAAAAATGATTTGTTTTCAAAGATTAACCAAGGAAAAGGATCTTAAAGACTGCACTTTAGGGAAATACAGGAAACTAAAGAGAGCGGTGGAGAATGGGATCCCAGAAAGTGGCAAAGTCTGGCCTGAGTGGCTCCATGAATTTAAATTGGATGGTGACATAGCCTCAAAGGTTAAAAAACATTTGGCAAAATACAAGGAAACTAATAAAAAGTTACTGGACAAATGTTCAGAAGTGATAGGATCTAAGATGAGCGAGAGCAGGTGGATCAGTGTATGTAAAAATGTGGCATTGAGTTCTTTGAATATAGGGAAAAGAGTCAGACAAATTAAAATCTTAAACAGAGTATTCTTGACTCCGCAAAAACTATATGCAAGGGGCTTGATGCAAACGGAAGCCTGTTGGAGATGTAAACATAGTGTGGGTACTTTTGAGCACATGATGTGGGAATGTAACAGTTTCAGAAACCTTTGGAAACAGGTTAGATTAACAATGAACAAGGTATTGATGCTGGATGTAGATTATGATTACATGAAAATGATTCTGGGTGAAGAGGATCTGGTAGAAGATCTGACTTTCCCGCAGTGTTGCTGGTTTTTCAGGGCCTCGAATTCTGCAAAAAAGATTATTCTTAGGAAATGGAAAAGTGAGTAAATGCCAGAAGTGTCAGAGTGGATGTTGGACTTACAACTCATGTTAAGAATGGAGAGACTGATTCTATTCCAAGATAAGAAAAGAAGTTTATATGAACAAATTTGGGAAAGAGTTTTAGATTTGTGATTTATTCGTTAAATACAATGTAAATATGCCTTGGTTATGTGACTGGACTGTGAAGAAGGGAAGCTATAATTATTCTGTATACATGTTTGAGTTTAACTAGAATGTTGTGGTTTTTTTATGTTTAAAATTCAATAAATATGTAAATACAAAAAAAGAAAGCACCGGCAGAATCTCTGTTGGATGCTGTCATTCCCTTAGACCTGGTGAGTGGCTCTACCTGCAAGTGCATCAGAGAAATTCAGTCCTTCAGGCAGGTTGGCGAGTACCATTCCAGAGCCTTCTCACCTCACAGACCTCTGTCAAATGCTAGGGGCATCTGACGTTGACCCATGAATGCCATTGCGGGATGGTGCAGCCTCCACCTGAATCATCAGAATCAACTGCAACATTACAGGAGTTTGCTACTTCTATCACTGATGGAGAAAGTGCAACAGCAGGATCGTCGATGCATGGATTATGCAGCACTTCTGAGATGAGTGCCAAATCTTCGGTGTCTGTTCGGAGCACTGCTATGGCTTCAGCACAGGCTGTGCAGGCAGCTTCAGTCAGTGATGCAGTCTCGCCATCAGTGAATGCCAACACAGACACAGGAAAGTAGCAAACACAATCTTCTATTGCTTTCAAAGGTCCTCATTCTACTGTACAAGGGGATATAATTCCCGTTCATGCAGAGGAGAGAGCAGTGAGCAAAGGATTCTTTGAAATTAAGAATACACACTATTCTTTAAAGTGCCACGCTACCCTTTGCACAAGGGCGAAAAAAGACAGACAAAAACAGAGAAGCTGCAAAGAAATCAGTTGCTCAAGACACTTTTGCCTCCCCTTCTACAATTTTACCACTAGGCTATTCCAGTTTGTATTGGTTCCCTGGTCCTCATACACATGCATCAGCATATCCGACTATGCACAACTGCACTGACTATTCTGCTCATTCATTGACACAGCCCATTGACAACTACTATTTTCTGTTTGCATTATTATCCTTTTTGCTTCTAGCGCTGTGTGTAGCATAGCCACTGTTTGGGAACCTGTGAAGACAGAATGGACCTTTGAACTGTACATGGTATGATGTACCAAAAGTTAATCTTATCTGATTTCTCAAAGTAAATGTACACATCTTGCGATGCTGAAATGCATTCTTACTGTTGGAACATTTAATACTACTTATCAAGAAAGTAAGAACACTCTTGCTGCAGCGATTTGCGATTGGTTTCCAAATCTAATGGCCTTAAACTATATTATAGCCTGTATTCACAGACTCCAGACCTGCTCCAGAAGAAACCTTCGGCAATACATTTGACTTCTGCCCTAGGGTCTTCTCTGTTACATTAATGATGGCTCCTCATTATTTAGAGAGAACAGCTGTTTCAGATATTATCTATCCACCAGCAGTAGTGTCATCATTTACCTTGTCACTTTCATTTGAAAAAGGATTTTCTTTTGCAAACTCTGGCTATGCTACTTATCACTGGACCTATTGATGTGGGATGTGTGGTAGGTCAGACGCAGGAAACGGAAAAGAGGACATGTCTGAATGCAATCCCTTATTAACAACTTAAAGAAAAACGGATCTGTTCCCCACTAACTATGGTGGAGCCCAAAGCTAAAAAAAAAATAGGCGCTCGTCACAATGTCTTGCAAATTAATCTCTTTCCTCGGTCCAAACTTCAATCTAGCCTGTTTCCGTCCTTCCACTTAAAACAAAAAGAAAAAAAAGAGACCTAGCCTAGTTTAACGGTTAGTTCCCCTTCTTAGTCTTAGTAGAGGCTGGTATCCCGACCCCCAATCTAACAATGTTCTAAGTCTCCTTCCACTCCCTGCTGTATAGTCTTGTCAAAACGAAAGTTCAGAAAGAACAAAAAAGAAAGTTGCCCAGGTTTGGATGATGCAACGTTCTTATCACACAGCCCAGAACGTATCCACCCCTCTTGGGATTTAGTTTCAGGATGTTGATGGGTCTACTTGTCCCAAAACAACAATAGCAAACCTTACTCTTAATGATTTTGGTATCAATCCATCCAGCAGGGTCAGATAGGTTTTAGGCTGATTTAGCTTTCCAGTTCCATTTCCTTTTCCTACCCCCTCCTAGGGTATCTGTTTTTTCTGTCCCAGGTGGGCTATGGGCTTCCTCGGCCTGGGTGAGTTTGTTCCTTTGCTCTCCCTGCGGGGTCCTGCCTTTCTCAGCATCCTGTGGGCTCTTGGCGTGTTTATCCTTATTTAGTGAGTTTATTCATTCCCAACTTGAAGTCCTGCTTCTCTCAGTCCTGGTTGAGCTTTGGCTTTGTCAGTCTCAGAGGGTTTATTTTCTCCCTGCATGGGGTCTTGCTTCTCTCGGCCATGGGTGGTGTTTGGTTTGGTCGTCTTACTCAGTGGACTTATTCGGTTACCACCTGGGTTCTTGCTTTTGTCAACCCCAAGTGGGTATGGGGTTTGGTTAGCCCTTTCTACCTTTGGCTCTATTGCCCTCCAATCGATTTCCCCTCTCAGCCACAAACGTTTTTTTCTAATAGCAGGATTCGTGGTTGGTGTCAGATTGTTTGTGCCCTGGCAGTTCTCTGACATCTCTTCTACTTCAATTTTCATGTGTGCCTCAGTGTTTCTTTTGTTTCCTTTTCGGGTATCACTGTGTTTGTGCGTCGGTAGACTGGTACCTCAGGTGAAGTTGCGGTGTGTTTCCTGCTTCAGCGGTCCCATCTGGACTTGGGTCCTCTTCTTTATTGAAGCCTATGCTGTACTAATGGAGCCTTTGCTCCGTGCCCAACATGTCTCCTGCGTGGTCCTCAGTCCTCTGCTGGAGGATCCGTCTCTGTCCTCATGTCTCGGAGCAGGCTTGTGCTCCAGACTTCCTGATGGATGTTAGCCCACTGTGTTGTTCTTCTGCAGGTTTTAAGTTCCTTTGGAACTTATGAACAGATTCCATTGGCTGTCCGTGATTACTGGAGTGGGGAGTAAACCAAGGTTAGTCACCAAGCCATGCACCTTAAGGCAGCCTTGTCTACTATTGACAGAGTCACAGCCCATATCCCCAACAAACACTTAGGTCTGGTAGGGAGAGAGATGGGTTTTGAAACCTTGACTTGGATGTTCCTTGTCCCCAGAGAGCGGTGACATCACCAGTAGGATCCTGCTTGCCCTGTCGACTAGGGAGGGTTTTATGTAAAGGGATCACTTCCCCAGTCGCACATGGGGTATCTCCACCTTGGGGAGACCGTATGAATTTCCTGGATTCATCACAGATATCAGCCTATAGCTAGTTACCTATGGATTGACTGTTAAATGGCATAAGACCTGACTGCTTTCAGATGCCTCAAAAAACTGCCATCATTTCCAAGAAATAAAAGATAGTCTGGTTGGCAAACATTTAATGAAGGCATGGGATATTTAATGACTGGTCTAGGCATCAATCGTAATCGTGATAAGTCCCTGAAATGGTCCCGGCTGCTGAAGAGAGTGGTAATGACACCTCCATTTCCCATTCATTGATCATCCATGAGCAGGCAGACAAACTATGGAACTGCTGAACTGAATGACATCAAATACTAACCTAGCCTCAAAAGAAGATGTATGTGCTCTCGTGAGATCGGAAGACTAGACATGTATCCAAAATTGTGACGATATCTTACACATTAGAAAATCAGTGGCATATTAAACACACAGTAATTACACTGGGTGTTCCAGTTAGTCTTGGTTTACCAATGTTCATTTGGCTTGTTTGGAGCCCCCATACCACATATATCACTAATGATTTCGTTCCTAGAACCCTGCAGTGGATACAATGGAATTGATGGCGAGGACATTAATAGTCTTCTGTTGTTCGATCATGGTACATGAAAAGTTTATGCAGTGGACTAGCTATTTTCTGAAATGACGACCCGATGCTGAGATGCTATTTCCAGCCTCAGTGTCTTTCACTTGGTGCAGAATTTGCATACCTCATTGCAACTCCCCAGGATTCCTAACTGTCATCTGACGCTTTCTTCCTCATTCCTCCTTTGCCTGTGAGTCCTGAGTTTCCTTTCCTTATGTCCTCCCTCCTCATCTCTCTTCTCCCATCTCTTCCCATAATCCTACTGCCATCTGCCTCCATCCTGTGTTATTCCAGTCCTCTGGTCAGCTTTGTCCTGCTCCAATTGTTCTCCTCCTTCAGTCACCTAACCTCCCCTCCTGTCTGAAATAATGGGCAGAGTAATTTCTAGAGATCACCTTCTATATTGTGCTAGACCACCAGGAGGGCATTTTACCCAGTTAAGGTGTTTTCCCTTACAATGAGAGCATTCCTTCTGGGGACAATTCTGCCTCTTATGTAGGAATCAAGGAAGACAGGGTGAAAACTGGAAAGGGTCACCCTTACCTCTACTCTCTTTGGCTTCACACTAGGCATCAGGTGAGATTGGGTTGTGAGATTATCCTTCTTGGAATGTGTAGCATGTATTTACTGATCACATATGCTTTTAAATGTCTGGATGTCTGGATGAAAGTTTTTACTGATGAAGACCTCTGAAGAGATGTTTTAGAAAGAGACTGGTGTTTTGAGTTCGTACTTCAAATTATTTAGGAGTGTGAGGATAGTGGTAATTTGCCTCAAATGGGGTAGTCATGTGGAGACAAAATGCAGGTGTAACAACTCATTGTGTGTGTTGCGTGGCTGAAACAAGTTGTCGGGCTTTTGAATATCATATAACTTTGGTAATTCTCTAATATGGCCTGATACTGAATATCCATTGGCTGTATTCCTCATATGATGCGTTATTTTTATTCTAGCACTCTTTCCTCCGCTAGCATCGCATTTTACAGAATACGGCTTAGTCCTAGAAGCAATGTGGCACACTTGTCAATTAATCTGACATAACAATGCATGTTGCAGCTTAACATTCTTCAATCTACGGCTTCTATAATTTCACTGCACTTGTTACCTCTGCTAATAACTGAACAGTTTCTTAAATTATAACTACTATTTGCATTTAATGTGATGCTCCTTTTCTGCTGCCTGTTCAGAATGCTGGTATGTGAAAGGCCCCTTCAAACTACAGCAATTCAAAAACATAATAAAATAGCAGCAGACACTATACAAATATCAAGTAACATAACATAAACTAGCATAAGAAAGTGTGAGTCTTAAATTGCATTATGCATTCACATCTGTATAGATATCTCTTAAAGGTGTCCGGAGTCACCATGGAAGAACAGATCCGCCTGTCTCCTCATGGAAGTCCTTGCCTTAATTACATTGGAATTCATGTTCTAAGACACCTATATGTGTTGTTGGACAACGGGCAGGGAAACACAGCGTGGGGATTGCTTGGGGATAATGTGCCGTTCATGTCCATGTTCACCTTGCAGGGCTGCAATTTAAAACATATCAAACTAACCTCACCCAATATTAGAGTCCAGACTTTAATTTTCTCTACATCTTTGTTGAAAGATGGTGTTAGACGCCTTATTATAGGTACTACAGAAACTTTGCACTAGTGCAAGGGCAATTAGCACAAGTGAAAACATTGCTCTAATGTCAAAAAACATTCTTTCAAGGCATTTCAAACCACGGCAAAGGACTATCACTAGTGCAAACATTATTTGGAAAGGAAAGAGCAAGATTACTGCAGAAGATTGCACGAAATCAGGCGCTGATCGAGAAAGTTATGTATAAAGTGAGGGACTTTATGGCAGAGTGATAGACTCTGGAATGTTTTTGGAACTGTTAGGTGGAATATAAACTATGTACATACATTTACCAATCAACACTGGTTACTTAAAACAAGTTTAGAGAGTCAGGGATTGAGAGCTGATTTGATGATCATTACAGCGGTTTTCTTGTTTCAGCAGAAATAAGAGTCTACAATGTGTATTTCAAAGGGACTGCAAGTTAAAATTCTGCTTCATTGTTTTTGTCCTTGATAACCATGGTTTAGAGATTCTAATGTTACATAATTATTGCCATGAGTATCTTTGAAAACATTATTAAAATATATTTTGAAGGAAGTGATCAGTAAGTGACTTTTTGATCGGCCCAAGGAAATGTGCCTGAATTAGGGGAGAGAGTGAAGCACTGAGACTGTGGCCCCACGGTACTGAAACACCTGGCAAGAATCCAGGCTATTTGCCACATACTTTGTAACCCCATCACTGTTCATTTAAGCAACTCTAGTCCTTTTGTGAACAAGAATAAAGCAGCTGGGTACCTGACATGTGGTTCTGAATCACCTGTTGATCTCTCAGCTGTCACACCCTCCATCCCTCCCGCTCACTCCCCATGAAAACCACCTTCCACAGACAAAATATCAATCAGTCGCTCACCAATGATGGAGTGTCTTCATCCACAATTTGCAGATTTCCTGAGGATTGCTCAGAGTACTCAATAGCATTTCCTTTATTCGCGAACCAGCTGCTCAATTGGCTTCCTGGTGAGATCTGCATACAGAATGCATGTGTTCACATTGCAGAGGAGAGGATTGCACATTTTATAGATGAGTTGGGCTCTGCTAAATGAAAGTGCTGCAGTGGGGGAAACGGGTATGGAGGAGGGATGGGTTCTGTATTTGGAGCATAATGTAGTTTGTGAAACTGGGAGTATCCAAACATCTTTGTTGAGCCTGTAGCAATACTAAACCAAGCCCTTCATCCTTCTAATTTTGATAAAGTCAGTACCACCACATGAGATAACATTAACACCAACAATACCATGGACTAGATGGATGAATCTGGCATGAAGCACTTTATAAAAACACAACATTATTATTTCTGAAGTGCTTTGCCACAAAAGACATGCAGGCCCCCTAATTTGCCTATATATTGACATCAGCAGAAATGGTATCTGCCAGAAAGATAACATGGATTAATCAAGAGCCAGACACAACTTCTTATGGGTTTTAGTGTTTGGTCTAGGTCTCTTATAAATACGATTACAAAATAAAAATTGGGACGAAAATGGCAAATTTAAAGTATAGTCAACGGAACTCTTCCTGTAACCCAGTTCCTTCCCCGAGTAATCTTTCCAAAGACACAGAAATTAAAAAGAATGGGGTTGCTTGTCCACAAGTTCCGGTGTCAACAAGTCATATAATAGTTATTCTCTGTAAAGGTCAAAGCAAAAGTACATTGAAAAGTTTCTGAGTTCCAACAATCTGAAGAGTTTAGATCCCCACCCGGCAATTCTTGCAGGGATTTCGTCATTCACAGTCTGGAGACCTTCGCTGTCACCTGTACTTATTTCCAAATGTCCAACAACTGTTGACTTCTTCACTTTCTCGGCAGGATCCAGTTCTAGAGGTTACGTATCCAGGTATTGATAACCAATGGAATTAGGCTAGTGGTCTCTAAGCTTGAGCCCCACAAACTCCCAATGATTTTTGACTTGTATAATAGGCGGAAGGAAGGTGTTTTTCAATGCTTTTCTAGGTAATGGGCCTCATTATAACACTAGCGCTGCCGCCGGAGTTACATTTTGTTCCGGCCTCTGACAATGGGGAGCTACAAGGCCATTCTGACCTTGTATGTCCCCATTGCCAGGGGCAGGAATCCATTACTCCCCATTCCCATTCGAGGCCCATAGGGCTCAATCGGAATGGGGTGGTCAGATGCACCGGTTTATAACGGTGCCAGTGCATCCGACATGCTGTGCTTGAGGGTGCCTTTCTGCCCGCCAGGTCCAACCTGGCTATTTGCCACATACTTTGTAACCCCATCACCCCATCAAGGTCCAACCTGGCGGGCAGAAAGGCACCTGCGAGCACAACTCGTAGTTTGCCGGGCTGGGCACTACGGTACCGGCATGCTTACCGGTACCGTAGTTCCCGGACCGGCAAACTTATAATGAGGCCCAATGTCTTCCTGTTTTCTCGTTACTATCTTTGCATCAGTGAATACTCGCGTTCATTGGGGATACCTCTTTGATCTCTGATCAACTACATAATTACACTGTTCTTTACTCTGAAAAACTGTTACCTCCTCACAGCCTCGCCATTTGTACCCCATCAATTTCTACGACACTGCCCACCGAGAAGAGTGCTGTGTACCTGGAGTACCTTCCCACTCTGACGTACCTCTACTCTCCACAGTTTTACAAACAGCATCAGGTGAGATTGGGTTCCTGGACAGTTTTTCGGGCAATTTATTACATATATTTGCTGATTAAATGTGTTTTACAATGTCTGGAAAAGAACACTGTTAATTTCCTGAAAGGTCATGTGAAGCTTTTACGTAGGAAGGCTTCAGAAGAGTTGACAGAGAAAGACAATGGCATTTTTGAGTTTGTACTCTAGAAGCGTGAGTCCGTTGGTTCTATGCCTCAAAAGGGATTTTCTGAGAAGGAAAAATGCAGTTGGATGTAAATGATGCTTAAATAATGTAAGAAAGGCTATGCAATTGTATGTGAATCTAAATTGAAATAATACATGCATAGTTAAGTTAGATAACTAGGCCTTATATTCAGCATACAGGCCTAGTGTAGCATATCGAAACTCCATTTTGAATGATATGCTTGCTGACAGAATGCAGGAAAGAAACATGGCACACATAAGCAGTATGGTACAGTATTGTACTTGCATGCCAGCTTTCTGCAGCTTCAGTACGTATTTTTGAAACTTTGCCTAGTCTGCCAGAAGTGTATTTATGTACTGCTTCAAATAAATAATGAAAAGAAAATGTATGGAGAAAGGGGAACGGAATGATAACACGTGAAGATGGATTTCTGAACTGAGACATGAATACAAAGGTACATTTCAATTAACATATCTCATTCTATATGCACACAGGGCTGGCACCAGTTTTCTGGGCTTTGAATGTATTTTAGGTGTAGTAATTCTCTAATTTGACCCCTTTAAGATGTGTCCAGGATGTGCATTGCTTGACTCCTTTCAAAAGCGGGTGGGTAAGAGGTGGGAGAATCGGTGGGGCCCAGTTTACTATCAAGGACCAGCCTGGTGGTTCTACAATAGTCACACCTCCCCCCACCCGCCACCCCCACCCCCATGAGTGGCGATTTTTATTTTTTTGGGTGAGGAAACCCTGAGTGGGTAACCATTTTTAATCAATGATGAAAGACTCTGGCAAGCGCAAATATTTTCTGCATAGTGATCGTGTCATGCATGGTAAGCGAATACGCAGTGCAGGCAGGAACCATGGCTCTATAAGAGGTGCCCCACTCTCAAAGAAGGGGGTGAAGGATATATCCAGCAATACATTTGCACTTAATAACCAGCCCAAAATTACACATTTTCTGGAGGTGGCCCGTATGGCCCCTGTGGCTCGACTTACCTCCAGTGACTGCCGACTCAAGGGCTTTGGTTACTAATTTGGACTCCAATCACTCAGCACATTCTTTCATAATTGATAACAATGGTTCGTTATTAAATATGTGCTATAATGTTAAATGAAATTCATTGGGCTCTCCCATACAGCACTGTGATAATACAGCTGGCTCAAATTTAGCAGCAACTCTGAGATTGGAAACTCTTCTGCCAATTGTGGAAGTTTTGTTCGAAGAACCTGCTCGGGATGGTAAAGAGGCTAGTATAAGTCAGCCTACTAGTTTAGGGTTGACTCTTGCGCCCCTCTCAGATTTACTAATTGTAATCAAAAAGCTGGATGCGCTTTTGACCTTATCCCCCAAATTGACCTTCGACCAGCATCAACTTAAAGGCATCATAGTGAAAGTGGTCGATGTGATTTTTGGCCTCCAATCTGGAGCACCATGTAAGGCAGGAGCAATTGAATGAGGAAGCCCCATAACGACGACTTTGGCCCGGCCCATCAAAACCGTGGCAACACAGGCCATCCAAATGGGTACCCACCAGCTTAAACCTGTTACAACGTTCTATTCAGAGCAATTTCCGAGCGATGGCAGTAATGGCAGAATTAGAGGAGCATGCATTAGCAGCCCTACAGGCTGAACAGTCGTTGATGAAAAGACTGCAAAGGATGTGTAAAAACAAGATGCATCGTTTGAAGCGTCGCCCCTGGACAATCATTTGATGGCCGACCCACCTGATATGTCCACTATAAATGCTTCTCAGTCTTATATTGATCCGTTTGAGTGTACCTTAGTCACTAAGGAGCAAGGGATGGCCTTATAAGGCAGGTGGTTGAGCGTGGGCCAACTGACAAAACCTCTCGGCCTCCTCCTATTCTAGCTGATTCCTTAGTGCCAAGGGTGGAAGGTATGGCTGCAAACAACATGATGCAGGCTCAATCCATTGATTTTCTTGGGAGTTCTGGTCATGAAGCTACTGTGGAGCCAGTCTGTCCGATGCAATGGAGGGAAGCATCTTCATCCCTTATTTGCTGTTTAAGTTTCCGTCCTCCAACTTCGCTTTTGAAACCTTTACCTTGGGACCATGGAAAGATGCTTTTTGGGAATCTTATAAAAATCAAAGTAGTTTGCCCAAAGGCTGGGAGCCTGTTTTTGAATACATCTCGTCTGCTAGACCTTTGGAAACAGATTCGGGGCATCTCAGCAATTTCCAGCACTGATATCCTGCGAGTTGAACTCCCAAACTGGTCTAGTATGACAAACTTGGCCTTTATTGAGGTGCCACCTCTATCGTGTCCTCTTTATTATTCGTAGGTTTGGATATGTTGTTTAATTGGGGCTTTCGGCTAGTGGTCTGTGACCAGCAATCAGCAAGGGCCCATGAGGTAGCTAACCCCAGGGGACCTTCACATATTTCATCCTTTCATAATTGTGCTTTTGGTCGTGTGTCCAGTAGGGTTAATTTGTTGCCTGGGGGCATGTGTGTTTCAAGTATTGATTGCAGGCCGAGTGGTCCTACAGGGCGAGGGGAGGAGCCCATCATGGTGCACAGAATTTGACATCACACCAAGTTTGATTGTATTTCAACTTCCCACGGGGCAGTCAGTGTTTCTAACCCTGCCCAAATAATTCCAATTCCTTTGGTAGAACATTATGAGCCCAAACGTGTGATATGAGGAACATCGCTGGTATTTCGAAACATATGGAAGATTGAGTGGCTGGATCTAGTGCGCTCCTACGATTTGATAGCCATGTAGGAGACGTGGTGACACGTGGCCCATGATCTCGAGGGGTACTCCTCCTTTCATATACCAGCTGTAAAGGGGAAGAAAGGGCGCCTAGTGGTGGTCTGACACAAAATGGTTGCTGGGGGGAGTTATCAGAAATAATACAATTGTTATGTCTTTGTTCGAAAATGGTGAACCAGGCTTCTCGGAGCTGTTTGGTGGTAGAGTCTGTTTGAGTTGTAGCGGTCGTGGCCATCCATCAGCAGGCAGATCCTGAGCTAGTCCTTCAGAGTGTCAGTACTGGGAAACTAGGTTTTGCGTAGTCTTTTCACCTTGTTATGTGTTTGTGTAACCTTTTACTACTGCACACAACATCTTTCAGTGCAGTGCAATGGGGATACTTTTGTATCACCCTAGACTACTCTCAAAGTGATTTTGGTTACTTTTAAATGTGCCTAAAGAGAATCTGGAACCACAGCCTTCTTCGAGATGGGCTTGTACTTGAAGAAGGCTGTGGTTCATAGCAGCTCGAGGGATGCAGTTTGTGGGTGTCATCAGGTTTGGATCGACGGTTGTGGTTTGATGCCGGACGGGCTGATGGCGGCAAGTGCAGGTTAGTCGGTTCAATGAAGGCTCAAAGGATGCGCTCTGGGAGGAACACCAGGGTCAGTCCGATTGTTAACTCAATCAGTGATGAAGAGCCTGGTGGTTCAAACAGGGATGTGGCTGGAATAATTATGAGACTCTGGCCACCATACCCCGAATTTAGGGATGGCCTAATAATGCTTAATGTGCAACCAGGCTAGCATTCTCATAATTTGTAGTTTTCGTAACACAGGTGCATATCTTAAATGCAATCCCTGTGCCGTAGTGACTTTTGCTGTCACTGCAGTTGTCAAGAGGGCACCTGTGACTTGAACCTGCTCTGCGCCACTAGAGAGCAGGCTCTGCAGAGCAGGATGCTGATGCAGCAGGGCACAGGGACACACCATGCTTTTGGCATGGAGCTTTCTGAAATGGGGATCTGGTTAGCAGGTCACCCTTTCTGAGATGGAATATCCCGCACCATATTATTAGTTAATCAAAATAAAAAAGCAAGCAGCTTCTCCACCCTTGCCCGATGGCATTTCCTCACATTGATAAACTGTAAATAAATACATAAAATAAAAATAAACTGTTTTGTATTAGCTCCCATTGCTCCTTAAGAGCTGCACCCCATAGTTGCTGAGGTGCATGAAAAATGTGGTCCAGCAGTCACATAGTCTGTGCCATAGCTAGCAATCCATGCCGCGCCTCAACACTCTTCACTCTATGGTTTCTATAATTTCACTATAGTAGCGATCTCTGCGACTAACTAAACAGTTGCTCAACTTATAACTACTAGTTGCATCCATAGTGATTCTCATGTATGTTCAGACTACTGACTGCCAGAAGGCCATTCAACCTACTGCACTTTGAAGCAATAATAAAAGCAGCAGACACTAGACAAATGTCAGGTAACACAGTACAACATGAGAGAGTGTGAGCCTTCATTTCATTATGCATGCACATCTATATGGATTTATCTTAAAAGTTGGCAGGAGTGACATTGCAAGACCAGGACTGCCTGTCTCCCCATAGAAGTCCCTTCCGTTTACTGCATTAGAGTTCATGTACTAAAAAAACCTTTATCTGTTGTTGGACAACAGTTGGGGAAACACAGCTTAAGTATTGCATGGGGACTGTGTGCTGCCCATTTCTGTGTTCAGCCTGCAGTGCTGCTATTAAAAACTTAAAACTAACCTTACTCATGATTCAAGTGCAGAGTTTGCATTCCTATACATCTGTGTTTAAAAGGTGGTGTTAGGCACCTTATTATAAGCATTAGAGAAATGAAACACCACTGCAATAATGGCAATTAGCACAAGAGAAAACATTGTTCTAGTGCTATTCTTTCAATGCATTTTTACACGAGGGCAAAGGGCCATGGCTGGGGACATTGCTTTGGTGCAAAAATACATTGAAACTATGGGCTTCGTTACAAGTTTGGAGGTCTGGAGATAAGGGTGCCGGTTGCAGCATACCTGCATCCTTTTCGGACCGCCAAACTAAGAGTCTGCCGGTTGGGGGACAACATTCTCGGCAGGCCTGACCTGCCGGGAGCTCGGGCCCCTACCGGCAGGCTTTTCGCTGAAGCACTGGCGGTGCCGGTGCTTCAGGTCTCCCATCCCCATGGAGTCCATTGGGACTCCGTGGGAATGGGAAATAAACGTCCCACCGGTGGTACGGGGTCAGCAGGTGTTACCTCCGACCCCGTAATGAGGCCCAATATGTTTGTATTGGGGCAACATTTTACTTAGTGTTCATATTCCTGTAATACCACATTATCCCAGCATTGTTACCGATTTGCATTTTAATGTACATGTTAGCAATACATACACATTGGTAACAATAACAAAACTGAAAACCATAGTCAAAAGTAATGTGGGTACGTGGGTTATGTGGTGTGACAAATCGAGGGAATTCGTCCCTTTTCCCCAAGGAAGCCTAGCGAGGTCAATGAGCAAGAGTGAAGTCCCATTGGATGCACAGCATCCTAGAAGCAAGGAAAGAAATGAGAGGAAGAGTGGTGGCGTGACCACAAGACACCTGTGGTGGACCTGCGATCCCGTTAACAATGCTGATACCACTCCAGTGAAACAGAATGAACCAGTATTTGGAAAACCAGAGAACCTTCAGTTCCGGAAACACAAGAGAATAGATGTGAAGGAACCATCAAAGGCCAACTTGAGAAAGTGGACAAATGACAGGAAACAGAGAATCCAGGGACGTTATCCCTACCAGTCAAATGTAACAGGGAAGACGGGAGACCGTGGAGGGGAACGGAGAACCATTATTGGAACTCTCATACTCGTCCCAAAGAGACCATAACATTGAAAGTCAGTGAAGCTAATGAGAATCATCATTGGAATGCTCATATCCGTTCCAGTGTGGATAAAGACACTGTGACATTGAAAGTCAGTGAAGCTAATGAGACTCATCATTGGAAAGCTCATATCCGTTCCAGTGTGGATAAAGACACTGTGACATTGAAAGTCAGTGAAGCTAATGAGACTCATCATTGGAAAGCTCATATCCGTTCCAGTGTGGATAAAGACACTGTGACATTGAAAGTCAGTGAAGCTAATGAGAATCATCATTGGAAAGCTCATATCCGTTCCAGTGTGGATAAAGACACTGTGACATTGAAAGTCAGTGAAGCTAATGAGAATCATCATTGGAAAGCTCATATCCGTTCCAGTGTGGATAAAGACACTGTGACATTGAAAGTCAGTGAAGCTAATGAGAATCATCATTGGAAAGCTCATATCCGTTCCAGTGTGGATAAAGACACTGTGACATTGAAAGTCAGTGAAGCTAATGAGAATCATCATTGGAATGCTCATATCCGTTCCAGTGTGGATAAAGACACTGTGACATTGAAAGTCAGTGAAGCTAATGAGAATCATCATTGGAAAGCTCATATCCGTTCCTGTGTGGATAAAGACACTGTGACATTGAAAGTCAGTGAAGCTAATGAGAATCATCATTGGAAAGCTCATATCCGTTCCTGTGTGGATAAAGACACTGTGACATTGAAAGTCAGTGAAGCTAATGAGAATCATCATTGGAAAGCTAATATCCGTTCCAGTGTGGATAAAGACACTGTGACATTGAAAGTCAGTGAAGCTAATGAGAATCATCATTGGAATGCTCATATCCGTTCCAGTGTGGATAAAGACACTGTGACATTGAAAGTCAGTGAAGCTAATGAGAATCATCATTGGAAAGCTCATATCCGTTCCAGTGTGCATAAAGACACTGTGACATTGAAAGTCAGTGAAGCTAATGAGAATCATCATTGGAAAGCTCATATCCGTTCCAGTGTGGATAAAGACACTGTGACATTGAAAGTCAGTGAAGCTAATGAGAATCATCATTGGAAAGCTCATATCCGTTCCAGTGTGGATAAAGACACTGTGACATTGAAAGTCAGTGAAGCTAATGAGAATCATCATTGGAATGCTCATATCCGTTCCAGTGTGGATAAAGACACCGTGACATTGAAAGTCAGTGAAGCTAATGAGAATCATCATTGGAAAGCTCATATCCGTTCCAGTGTGGATAAAGACACCGTGACATTGAAAGTCAGTGAAGCTAATGAGAATCATCATTGGAATGCTCATATCCGTTCCAGTGTGGATAAAGACACCGTGACATTGAAAGTCAGTGAAGCTAATGAGAATCATCATTGGAAAGCTCATATCCGTTCCAGTGTGGATAAAGACACCGTGACATTGAAAGTCAGTGAAGCTAATGAGAATCATCATTGGAAAGCTCATATCCGTTCCAGTGTGGATAAAGACACCGTGACATTGAAAGTCAGTGAAGCTAATGAGAATCATCATTGGAATGCTCATATCCGTTCCAGTGTGGATAAAGACACCGTGACATTGAAAGTCAGTGAAGCTAATGAGAATCATCATTGGAAAGCTCATATCCGTTCCAGTGTGGATAAAGACACCGTGACATTGAAAGTCAGTGAAGCTAATGAGAATCATCATTGGAATGCTCATATCCGTTCCAGTGTGGATAAAGACACCGTGACATTGAAAGTCAGTGAAGCTAATGAGAATCATCATTGGAAAGCTCATATCCGTTCCAGTGTGGATAAAGACACCGTGACATTGAAAGTCAGTGAAGCTAATGAGAATCATCATTGGAAAGCTCATATCCGTTCCAGTGTGGATAAAGACACCGTGACATTGAAAGTCAGTGAAGCTAATGAGAATCATCATTGGAATGCTCATATCCGTTCCAGTGTGGATAAAGACACCGTGACATTGAAAGTCAGTGAAGCTAATGAGAATCATCATTGGAATGCTCATATCCGTTCCAGTGTGGATAAAGACACCGTGACATTGAAAGTCAGTGAAGCTAATGAGAATCATCATTGGAAAGCTCATATCCGTTCCAGTGTGGATAAAGACACCGTGACATTGAAAGTCAGTGAAGCTAATGAGAATCATCATTGGAATGCTCATATCCGTTCCAGTGTGGATAAAGACACCGTGACATTGAAAGTCAGTGAAGCTAATGAGAATCATCATTGGAAAGCTCATATCCGTTCCAGTGTGGATAAAGACACCGTGACATTGAAAGTCAGTGAAGCTAATGAGAATCATCATTGGAAAGCTCATTTCCGTTCCAGTGTGGATAAAGACACCGTGACATTGAAAGTCAGTGAAGCTAATGAGAATCATCATTGGAAAGCTCATATCCGTTCCAGTGTGGATAAAGACACCGTGACATTGAAAGTCAGTGAAGCTAATGAGAATCATCATTGGAATGCTCATATCCGTTCCAGTGTGGATAAAGACACCGTGACATTGAAAGTCAGTGAAGCTAATGAGAATCATCATTGGAATGCTCATATCCGTTCCAGTGTGGATAAAGACACCGTGACATTGAAAGTCAGTGAAGCTAATGAGAATCATCATTGGAAAGCTCATATCCGTTCCAGTGTGGATAAAGACACCGTGACATTGAAAGTCAGTGAAGCTAATGAGAATCATCATTGGAATGCTCATATCCGTTCCAGTGTGGATAAAGACACCGTGACATTGAAAGTCAGTGAAGCTAATGAGAATCATTATTGGAAAGCTCATACTCATACTAGTAAAGAAGAAGAATATATCACGTTGATGTGTAGGGAAGTTAAAGAAATATTCATTCCAGTCAAAGAGAGAGAAATATCAAGTTAATATCCAGAATAGCCAAAGAGAGTCAATGTTGGAATGTGCATAATCAGGTCAATCAGGAAAGACTAAGAGAAGAAGAGAAACCACGGAACAGAGAAGTATAAAGGGAGAAATGTGTCAAAATTGAACAATCCTACTAAGGGAAAAAGAGAATAGGGCAATTCAAAAGCAAGACAATTTGTAGAGGTTTAATTTAAACCATATACAATAAAACAAAAAGCAAGACAAGAAGAGAAGGAAAACCACAGGCCAAGAAAAGAGAGGGAAACACCACATAAAATACTAAGTGAACTGTGTGAGTTGATAAAAGTAGTCACCAGAGACTATTTGAAGATAACATTTGAATTAAAGTTTGCAAACAGCAAGCATAACAGGAGAAGGGAGTTATTCTCCTGTCCTTAGCTATTAGGTTAGTGTAAGGGCCAGAGAGGGTTAGTTTGGATGGTGGACAGATTAATTTAAGACTTTTCACGGACGACTGACAAGCACCTTAGCTAGTTTTGTTAGGAAGGAACTGTTAAGATGGATTTCTAAACTCTGGCCAAGGCTTAGTCTCAGGAGCGGTGAGTGTGGTCAGGGGTCCACAATGGGTCCACACAATGAGCAATCAAGGATTATAGTTAGACAACTAAATGCAAAAATACTCTATTACTGGACAGAAACATGCTATGAAAAAAGACTTAGAACAGGTACTAATATCACACAATACTAATATAACACATATATACAGTCACAGCAAGTCAGTGTATCATAATCAATTCAACTCCCAATCCCTGAAAAAAGGAAGGTAAGTAATTAGTATGGGGACTTGTGGCCAAAAGTTCACAAATGCTACATGCTGGACAAACTAAAGACTCCTGGAGTTGTGAGCCAAAATGCAGAACATCAACTCTTCTACTGCAGTATCCCAAATTGGAGTTGACCAGTCCACTGGATGGCCCAGGAATGCTTCTGAAGATTCCTAATGGCAGGGCACCAAGAAGACGTTGGGACAAGTTGTTCCCACCAGTCCTGAGGGTTAAACCACCAACGCAGGTCTTCTAATATCAGTAGCCAGAAAGGGCTCCAGGAGACGGCAGCAAGATAAAGATATGGTCGCCAGGCCTACTCAGGGTCAGTCCATGGGTCTTCTACAGTCTTCACGGCTACTCAGGATACATGGCTCCTCTTCAGATCGCTAAATATGGATACTGGACCCCTCTTCTTATCCCAAATTGAGGTGTGCACCGAAACTCATCCCAGGATTGCTCCAATCAGGGACCACTATTGTGGAAACTCATGCATACACTCCAGACATACTGAAACCAATTTGTGTATTGATACCAGCCAGTCCCTCCCACTTGCTGGCTTCCAACACACATTGAATGCGCTAGCCCGCGAAAATCAAGTCTTTGCTGGGCAAGTGCAAGACCAAAAAAGTAAATTCCTGACCTGAGAAGACAGGCAGAAGGTCAACAAACAAAATGGCCAAAAGAACAAGTGAACAACTTGTGGCGCAGCCATGTTAGGACACTAGCCACAGTTAGTAGCCAAACAGGGTAAATGCAAGAGAGCTAACACAACATACTGAAATAATAGTGATAAAGTAACTGCTGCAACCAGATTCTCTTTAGGCACATTTAAAAGTAACCAAAATCACTTTGAGAGTAGTCTAGGGTGATACAAAAGTATCCCCATTGCACTGCACTGAAAGATGTTGAGTGCAGTAGTAAAAGGTTACACAAACACATAACAAGGTGAAAAGAGTACGCAAAACCTAGTTTCCCAGTACTGACACTCTGAAGGACTAGTCAGTTTCACCATAGCAAGTGAGCAAAAGATCAGTGAAGTGAAGCGTAAGGCTTCACTTTACTGTAAAAAATCAGGACAAGGTGTAAAAACAAAAGCAGAACGTTTGGGGATCCATAGAATACGGAGGAAAAGTTGCTCAAAGGGAAAACCTTCCTAACCGGGGCACCGCACAGTATAGGGAAAGTTAAACCTTTGCTTTTCCTTCAATAAAGAATTCTTTCAAATCAATCATCAGACTCTGCGTCCTTCTTCTGACACCCTCACAGTGGTTAATCAGGAAAGTCTGCTGAGTTCCAAAACCACCCTGCAGAAATAGTATTTTATGTCAAGTCATAAGACTTCATTTTAAAACTCTTTGGTATAGCCAAAGTTCAATTATGATTGGTGGTAGTGCTCTACCACCCTATACATAGGAAGCTTGATACAACTAAAGATAAAGCAGCATTTTATCAAATAAACATGCTGTGGTATGACTAGAAAATAATGTATAGCCATATATCCCTTTTACCAGACACAAACATATTAAATGTGCCTACCGCTCATCAGCTCTTTATTAGATTGAAGGGGATATATGCTGTGATATCAGCCACTCTTTAGAACGAATACCAGATGAATGCATGTGAACTCTGGAAACACTTGTGTTACATAAATGGATACACTTTGCAACAACCAATTAAGAGGCTCAAATGGTGTAATGCCCCTTGAAGACTTAAGATGTCTGTACTTAGAACATGGAAGACATGAAATCCTGAGTCATACTGTGAATTAACAAGTTGAATGAAGGGAAGCATGGGAAAATGGCCTGAAGGAGGGTGTATGTCATGAGCCCCCATGCTTGTTACCGGTTGCTGTGGCAATGGGTGAGGTGGCCAGCGTAAATGCGCCAGACCTCAGGTGAGCTCTAAACCTAACCGTTTGTGGCATCCGCCAAATCCTATATCCATGGACTCTATGCAGGATCTCATCCAGGCAATGCAGGAATTGTCGTCCGAGGTCCAGACCCTTAAGGCCGAAAATGCTGCCTTAAAGCAAATGGTGCTGACATTTGAAGTTTTATCGCAAGAGAGTCCCTCACTTGGTATGGTCCTGTGTAAATATGACAGATCTCCTAAGCAACTAAGGCAGTTCCTGGAATCCTGCACCATCCACTTCACTTTCAAGCTCTTGTTCTATGCATCTGAAAGGGCGAAAGTCGGGTTTCTGATATCGCATTTGTCCGGGAATGCTCTCTCTTGGGCCACCCCCATAATTACTGGTGGTGACCCTCTTCTGGACTACAATGCAGGCTTCCTCATTGCCTTTATGGCCATATTAGACCACCCTAACTTGGCTTTCACAGCAGAAGAGTTTGTGCTTTATTTCTATCAGTAGTCCATGGCCTGCTTACCTATACCACGAAATGTAAGCAGATGGCTAAGTAGATAGGCTGGCATGAAGAAGCCTAGTTTTCATTGTATCGCAGTGGCCTGAATAATGACCTAAAGGATGAACTGGCTCCCGTACCTGCAACTGGAACCTTTACAGCCTTAGCCTCCTTGGTCTTACAAATTGTTTTTACTGAATACAGGAAAGACGTGCAGAAAGATGCAAAAACAGAATGCCTTGACTAAGACAGACTCCTTTGTCTGCACAACCAAGAACCAGCTCCTCACCAGATTCTGAACCTATTCAGTTAGGTGCAGTCATTGATCCTTTGATCCTTTGACCCCAGAAGAGAGGCTCTGTTTGTATTGTGGTTCCCGTAATTATCTGGTAATAGAATGCCCAAATGCGTCCCCACGCAGACGGGGAAATGTTGTCTCCTGTTCCTAGAAGGAACCTGGGCCCGTGAGAGCATTGAAAGCTCCAGAATACCTTTGTCCTTGGCCACCTTTTCTCAACCATCAATAATGGTCCTACAAGTAACCATCATTCCATCTAGCACAGAACTATTGTCAGCATTAGCCCTTGTGGACTGTGGATCAGCTGATCTCCTATATGGATAACACCTGGGTCCAGGGCCACAAGATACCAAGATGCCAAAGGATACGATTGAAGTAGTGGAAGGTATTTGACGGACAACCTTTATCATCTGGCCCAACAATAGGACAAACAGGCAGCCTGAGAATAAATATAGTCCAGCATACTGAGGATCTCTTTTTTGACTTGATGAAAGATGCTCATTTCCTGGTAATCCTGGGCATCTTTTGGTTCCAAGGGCATAATCCCTACATCAATTGGTTTGCCGAGACAGAGTTTATGGGATCCAAAATTTGTGTGCACCATTGTGCCATGGGAACTTCCCACATTTTATTTAATGTATGTATTTATGTATTTATTGGTTATTTGTAATGCGCCTACACACAAAAAGGTGTTTCAAGGTGCATCAAGACAAGGTAGGGGTACAAGGGAGAAAAATAAAACAGTAATGTTCCTACTAGCGCCTTGATACATTCGGATCATGCAAGTGCTATAAAAGAATGAGGGGGTGGGGGAAGGCGAGGTGAAGGAAGGGGACTAACAGGGTAGACAGACAGTAACATCCTTACTGTGACGTAGGGGAGAGGGGAGCACGGGTAGTGTAAGAAGGAGAAGACAAGGGTAAGAGACAGATAAAACACCCTTAATAGGTTGTGAGGCAAAACATAAAGAGGGCAGGGGGGAGGAGAGTAGGTGCAAGGGGGAAGGAAGGAGAGGGACAGGGGGAGGGAAAGAAGGATAGTAGGTGAACAGGTTCAAACAGCAAGGCTGGCATGAAGAAGCAACATTGGAGAGGGTGCACAATGGAAGGCCTCACCTGATCGTGGAGTGGTGAGGTGGGGAAGTGGAGGGGGGTAGACAAACAATAGCGTTCCTACTAGGTTGTGAGACAATTCGGAGCATGCAAGTGCAGTAACAGAAAGAGGGGAGAGGGGGTGGAGGAGAAGTGCAAAGTGGGGAGGAATGGTAATGCTAAGAAGGGGGAGAGAAGGGAGCATAACGTGCAAGTTACCCTGTTCACTTGCAGTATTGAGGGAGTGCTAGAGGAGAAAGGGCAACAGCCCAGTAGCAAGTTGTGATCGGAGAGTTCATCAGGCTGGAACAAAGGAGGCAATGTTGTCCTTGAAGTTCAGGAGGAGCAATACCTGTTGGAATTGACTCTCACAGAGCTGTGCTATCCAGAGACCACGCTAGGTATTGTGGGAGAGAAGAGGAGAGTAGGAGGGAAGGGAGAGGGGGGCCGTGAGAGACCTGAGAGCAGATGACGGAGAAGCATTAAGCAGCTTAAAGCAATAGCAATGCACTCAATGATCCAGTGTCCAGGATAAAAGGAGAGGCCTAGGTATCAACATACAGCAGAAAAAGCATTATACCTAGATATGACTTTGCTGGAAAGGGGGAAAAGGCTTATGTTTCAACATACAGCAGAAAAAGAATAAAACCTAGATACGACTTTCCTGGAAAGGGGGAAAAGGCTTAGGTTTCAACATATAGCAGAAAAACCATAGCATATAGATACAACATTCCCTTAAAGGGGGAAAAGGCCTAGGTTTCCAACATACTGCAGAAAAAGCATAACACCTAGATATGACTTTCCTGGAAAGGGGGAAAAGGACTAGGTTTTAAACATACTGCAGAAAAGGCATAACACCTAGATATGACTTCCCTGGAAAGTGGGAAAAGGCCGAGGTTTCAACATACAGCAGAAAAAGCATAACCCCTAGATAAGACTTTCCTGGAAAGGGGAAAAAGGCCTAGGTTCAAACACACAGCAGTAAAAACATGTTCAATAAAATGGATTCAAACAAGAAAATGATAACGATAATAATAAAAGCACTACAGCAACAGCATATAACTTAGAACGCTGGCTGCACTTAAAAAAAAAACTGCAAATGATACAGAACGCAGCAGCATGACTACTCCTAAGACTCATTAAGAGAGCACATCACAAGAGCACTAACATTCCTAAACTGGCTATCAGTCAAAAGAAGGATTTACTTCAAAGCATTCTGCATGACCCACAGAGCAATCCATGGTCCAAGAGCAGAATTCCTGCAAGAAATAATCTCTTTAGACCGAAATGAACCCTGGGATCCAGCAATTACCTTTCTTGAAGCCAAACAATGAAATATCATGGATCAGCCTTCTCAGACGGAGCTAATGATTTTTGGGCCACGACAGGCACGTGCAAAACTGGCCAAGGAATACAAGACCTTTCAGATCAGAAACTCTCCCATACGGGTCCTTGAAAAAAGTAAAACCCTGGGTATTTTTCTGGAGGCGTCAGTGAGCGCTGAATCCCATGTAAATAACTTGAACAGAAGCTGCGAATACTACCTGCGCCTGTTAAATCATATCAGAACTTTTTTGAATGAAAAAAACAGTGCCACTATAGCAAGGGCCACGATTCTGTCTAGGCTGGATTATGGAAACACCTTGATGTTAGGGACAAATAAGGGGTGCATTGCTCGATGTCAGATTATCCAGAACAGTGCGGTAAGAATTGTTAACAAGAAAGCCAGTAGGGACCATATTACCTCAGACAGGAAAACTCTGCACTGGCTGACACTCAAGGAACGGATCACGCTCAGGCCATAACCATAATCCATCGATGTCTTTTTGGACAATCCCCAGTCTATCTGAGGGAACAGATAACACACCTGGCCGCTCGTTGAGATCGGAATCTTCGGGGCAGATTGTAGGCCCATCTTTCAACCGATCTAATGGGCTAGGTAGCTCATTTCCAGTAAAAGCTGCCCAAACATGGAACAGATTGCAAAAGGCAGTCAGACTTGAAAGCAACTATCTAGTCTTTAGGAAAGCGCTGAAGACAACCATCTTTAAATAGCCATAGCAGATCCTTAGCAGAATTAAATAGCACCCAGTGATCCCGTTTAATTTTATGTTGTCCTAGTCTAAATGTATGTGCCCCAAAGCCTGCATGCTTCGGCGCAATATAAATAAAAAACAATAGAATACATCTCAACAAAACTCTGGAACTCATTCCACAAGGAAATACGCAAAATACAAGAACATCTCACTTTTAGGAAATCACTCAAAACCTTGCTCTTTGGGGGGGGGGCGCTGTTGCGCGTTATCAAGATGGCCACCTGATTTAGGTGCTCCACAGCTCAAGGACGCGGTACCAGTGCACTGATAAGTACCCAACTTTCTGGTGACTGCTCTGTAGCCTGAAGCCGGCACCTCACCAAATTCTAGGCATGCTGGTGCTCTTGGCCCATGGCTAGCCACACTGCGGCCCTGACAACTACTGCAGCCGATGACCTCTTGCGAGACACCACACTGGAGAGTTGACAACGCAGTGCGGCTGTGAGGGACGGCCTGATGTGAGGCGTTGCTGCTGCAGCCAGGGCTCCCTCGCTTGTCCTGCTCCTGTGGAGTCCACGGCCGGAGCGCGCCGAGTCGCCTAGCTGACCCGCTCAAATAGTGGGTCTTGCGGGTGCAACACCCCGGACAACAACCCAGCTGCTGAGACCCACCTGTATCATCATTGGGTCTCCATGCTCCCCTGTTCTTGCTGAGGGGCTGATCCGACACAGGCTGATCTGACGTGGCATTCAGGGCACTCTCCATGCTACCCGGTATCCTCTTGGGGCTTGCACTGCTATGCCTCGCTCCTGTCGTGACTGTGGTCTCGCACCGCTCATTCCGCTGGGACGGATTGCAGTACCGGTGCTGAGGAGCATTGTCTTTGGCAGTGAGGCGCGGGGGGCGCCCTATTATGCGCGGTCCATCCAAGGCCTCTACACTGCATCCACCTTGCTCCACTGGGCCCGCCGACCGAGGCCCCCGTATCCTGCTGTTGTGGTGTCCCGGCGACCAAGTCTACATGTGAAGCTGCACCATCTCACGGCGGAGACCCAGAATGTAAGTGACCCCAAAGCCCATAGCCCCTAATCATCAGCATCGCAGCTACGGAGCTCTAAGATACCGTTGGGAGACTGGACTTTCCCCTTGGCTGCGGTGTTCCCCGCAGAGGGACAGGGACACGTGGTCCTGCTTGAACCGTCGAATGCCATCATAAATTGGGCACTTTGGTTAGAGGCCCAACCTCTGTACTCACCGTCCTCTGGGACATGAATGGCCCCAACTGCTGAGGATGCAGCACTACATGCTAACAATAGGGCCACCAGGCCCACGGGACCCGTCGCCTAATCCCCGGTCATTACAGGTGATCCGCCTTAATCACATGCGACTTTAACTGGCTCCCCCATTGGCAAGCTCTTGGCACTCCTGACCCTGTTGCCTCCAGCTCGGGTGGTACAGCGTTGGTGCTACCCCGGCCCTGTCACCCTTGACTCATGGCACACTGCGCTCTGGTGGCATCTGTTATCACAGTGGAACATAAGCCCTTCAACATTCGCTGTCGCCCTGCCCCCGACTCCTCCTGCTGAATAAAGCTGGCTGTGCTTGTTAGGGAGAATTCTCCTTCTAGGGCTATTTTTCCCTCACCTAGTGAGTCCCCCAGCAGCTTTGCTGGATTTCTGGAGTTTATTTTTCCACCGGGTAACAGTGTACATCTTTTTTATTTTCACTGTTACATGTGTTTTGGCCTATGTGTTTTACTCATTGTGTGATCTAGGGCACTGGCGCACACCACTCCAGGTGTCCCTGTTCTTGTACGGGTTACACAGCACCTTCAGTGTAGTAACCCAGGGTTGTCTTTTAGACTTCCCTCTGACTCCATTTCGCTGGGGCTGACTACTGTCCCCCAGAGAAAGGTAAAGTTGCCATTTACTTTACATAGTCATTTATACCACAGACCCAGTACACCCCATCTTACATGGAGTACTGGAAAGGGCTAATCAGTACCCCTTTTCTGTCTGTACCTCCCTGAGCATTGTTTTGCTCTTTTCACATTTAGACTTGGCTGGTGGCAGTGGTATCTCCCCTAACTTTTCTACCGCGATTATATTAGGTAAACGTGGTACTGTTCTTGGCTATTATATTAGCCTCGAACATAAACCCAGCTTGACCAAATCGTCTTTATTTTGGCTCTGGTTGGGTTTATTCGTCATTTCTTTTTGTTAAAGTCCTTCTTGTGTTTTACTTTGCGCGGCAAACTAGGTTTGCCTTCTTTGTTCACCGTCTTTTTGGCGGGCTTCTGCAGAGAAGCCTTCCCCAAGGCACCTGGGTGTCTAGGTGGGCTGAATGTGAGGGAGTGGTGTAGTCACCCCCTGCACAGGGTATCCTAGGAAACCCAAGTCGCACTTTGCCATGATTGGCTGAGGTGGTTGTCCCGGCTGGACAACCCCCCTGCTGCGTGATTGACAGCCAGGCTGTGTGAATGGGGGTTTTGCGCATAAAAGGCAGGTCTCTTGGGCTAGAATTCAGAGTTGCCTCGGGAACTACAAGGAACTGAAGAGAAGCGGAGAGAACGACGGCTGCTGCAACTACCCCGTCCCGGTGAAGCCCTGCTGCAGTCCTGAGCTATCTACCCTTTGATGACTAAGAGAAGATCCAGTCCGGAGTCTTCTTCCCTTGAGCCTGGTGGGGATAACCAGCTCATCTTCTTCAGCCAGAGATCTCCGCTGTGGTCGCAATCGCTGCACACTGCTGTAGTGGTCTGGATAGCCACCTGCTGAGCCTCTCCTGTTTTTAAGGAGCACACCGTTTCATTGTTGCTGCTACCGGCTTCATCCCTGTGTGGTGCAGACCCCCTTCAGACGTCCTCCTTCACAACGAACCTCCAGGAATGGTGGGTCTGCGGGAAACCAACAGGAACAACTGCCAGGGCTCGAGCTGCATCATGGAAATAAGATACTGTGTTCTACTCGAGGAAACTGGGTGAACCCCTTTTCTTCATCTCCAAGGCTCGTCCTTGTCTTCCCTCCTTCTTATAACTTTTGCTTCCGAACATTGACAATATTCAAGTACTCTTGGGCTATACGGAATCGTGAACTGTCTAACGGTGTGATCTTCGGCACAGGCCTCCGGTGTCATCTAAACCTGGCTCCGACCCTTTGACTTTTGAACTCCTGTTTCTGAGTGTTTCTCGATACTGTCTGCCTAACCTAAATATTGCCTGTGATTTTTGCCTCCAACTCCCTCTGGGTATCTCAGGTGCTAAGTGTGTTTTTGCCACGGTAGCATTTCATGTCACGGATACGCGTTTATTTAGTAGACCGAACTGTCAAAAAGTGATCGCAACCGTATCCGCGGTACCGTGTTTTGTTCATAACACTGGTTCATTCAAACACAGGGTACTTACCTTGAGACTTACTGTCAAAAGTGAATTGGTTAGTTGTAGTATATTTAACGTGTGGTTTTGTTTAAAGTTTAATAGAGGTGTTGTGTTTATAACTGATGGTTTAAGAATAAATGTACTTATATGTTTTACCTGAAAACCTTGAGTCAGTGTTTGCTTGAGTCACATTAATTGTGGTCCCTTTGTGTAATCTCTGCTACTGCTCATATACTCTTGAGATAAGCCTGGCTACTCTGCTACTGCTACCACTATAACTTAGTAGTACAGGTTTGTACCAAAGGTAAAACTTGAATTGCCACCTGTAGTCTTAATTGTGTGTTGTGGTCCCTAAGGGCACTGCACAGGATTCTGCCTAATACTGGTGTACAGCGGTGAGGATTTGGATGTAGAGTGATTACACTTAGAGTTCTGCTATTGCTTTGGTTCAACTAACCACAAGGCTAACACCACTACATTTATTTAACTGAGAAATCATGTCAAATATGGAAAACTACACTGAAGAGTCTTTTACTCTATACTACTGAGGTTCTTAGAACCATGCGTAGGGATAAGAATCTCTCTGGTAAAGGAAAAAGTCTGAACTGGTTGCAAAGTTAATGGGAAAAAAGTCTGGAGAGTGGGTCAGAAGGGCCTACCACTCCAGCCAATGTGGATTTTGATGTTTCTGATTCTGAGAGTGTTAATTTATAAGAAGTAGATGAGTCCTTGCTAGGAAACCCTACAACTCCTTTGCCTGCTCAAAATGCACAACCTCTGTCCACAGGGACCCCCACAGGTCCTACACTTACTCCTGAATTTATTGCACTTGAGAAAATGAGACTTGAATTAGAAGTGAAACGTATTGATGCACAAACTGCCATGAAACATCAAGAGTTAAGGCTCAGAGAAATGGAGCTGAATCATGAACTAGAAATGAAGAAACTGTCTCTAGAAAATGCTTCTCTCCCAGAGTCTTCTAGGTCTTCCAGCCCTAAGAGACCCTGTATGCCAAAGGAAATGATTGGTATGTATGAGACTAACTTGATGTTTTGGATTGGTTAGCACTGTTTGAGTACAATCATGGGATTCAAGGTATCTCAGGGAATCAGTTGATTCCTTAGCTTTTCTCTAGGCTTCCCCCTGTTGCAAGTGATGCTGTAATGGAGTTGGGGGAGGAGGATAAGCAGGATTATGAATGTGTGAAACTAGCATTAATAGCTAGGTTTGGGAACACCCCTTCCCAGTATCTTAAGAGGTTTAGAACCCTCAAAAAGCATGATGGTACCCCTTGGGCTACCTGGGTGTGTGAATGTTTGAAAAACGTAGATGGTTGGGTTAAGGGTTACAAAGTGAACACTTATGAATGTTTGAGGAATCTTGTAATGTTGGAGTCTATTTTTGATGTCTGCTCTCCTGAGCTCAGACAGCACTTGGCTGATTCAAATGAGATAGATCCCAGGAAACTAGCTAAGGCTGCTGAACCCGTGCTAGCTGGCACAGTCCCACACAGCTTTCTTACCCACTATCCCTCTGAGGAGCGTAGCCATGGCCAAAGGCGGGGGCAAGAAACAAAGATCCATTAATATGTTTGCCGAAACCACTGCCAAGGCACCAGGGGAGGAGGACTAGGGTGTGCGGGCCCCTATCAGTCTACTGGTGTAGAGACCACAGAGATGCAACAGATGATGGACTTCATGCACAAAGGCTTCACAACCCTCATCACCAAACTCGATGACATGAGTGGGAAGATAAGTGCCATAAAGGCTTGTATGGAGAAGACTGATACTTGTGTCACGGAAGTTAAATCCAGAGTCGGGCTAACAGAAGATGACATTAACTTGCTCAGAAAAGACTTGACAGTGCTCACCAAGTAGGTGCAAATTATCAGCAAGAAAAATGAAGATTTGGAGTCCCGGCCACGCCGGAACAACATACACATAATTGGTGTCCCAGAGGATAACATTGCCGGCTCCATGGAGGACTTTGTGGAACGCACCCTTCTGCCCTTCCTTGAGAGCCCCAAACTCTCACCACAATGTTCCATAGATCGCACGCACCGACCACTAACTGCAAAACTGAAACCTGGTGCTCCTCCTTGCCCAATTATTGCCAGAGTCTTGAACTACCGAGACAGAGACACATTACTGCGGGCTGCCAGGGCCAAAGGGAAGCTCCTACTTGGTTGCAGCAGAATCCACTCGTACCTGGATGTTTCTGTCTCGGTGCAGCAGGAGCAGAAGTCCTTCATGGCTATTAAGAAGAGACTACGGCACCTTGGGGTCCGGTACACTATGTTGTTCCCCGCCAAATTGAGTATAGAACACTTGGATAAAGTATACTTCTTCACAATCCCAGAGGAAGATATGACGTTTCTAGATCAGAACTTCCCCGGATGAACCTGCTTCTCATCTTTCTACACTATCTACCAACTACAAGGGTCAAAGCTGTGGTACCAATGTGAGACCCACCAAAGATCTGTTTTCGCTTGACCTCTTGTTCCTGCTCCTATTCCTCCCCTACAATGGCTCAAATTGTAAACTAATGTGCATTCTACACTTGTTAATCATCGCCCCGCTTCGTTGCGGGCCGTGCTGAGCCTATCGTGTGTTTTCTCCTGCTGATTGTCTACTTTGTCGGCTACCATTGCACGTCATTGCCAGACTCACTGTGTGTACTTCTGCACCCCGACTTCAGCACCCATTGCCATTCTCTGCCAGTGTATGTTTTACTTGCAAACTATGGTGCACATAAGACTTGCTACACTCTGCCCTGCAGTGCTGCGGACTGGGCAGCAAGGCGCAAACAGCCCCCACATGCGAAGTTGCGAATGTTCTTGGTTACATGATTCTGGGGTACTCACCCCTCTGATTGGGATGGGGTGGGGATGGGGGCTAGTGGCGTTGAAAAGAAAAAGCTTAACAAGGGATATAGGGCTATTCCTGGGCAATCGCCTGCTAAAGCATATCTTACAAGGTTGTTGCCAGCTACATTGACTAAATGTTGAGAGTTCTACAGTAATATTTTGACTGTTTTGTACAGTATTGATAGTTTGCAGGGAACGGGAGGATTCAACCTTTGGATCTTCTTTTCGTCTTGGTAAACACGCCATACTCATGATTGGGCGGACACTTAAATGCGGCAGTAACCCTGTTACCACCACATTTAAGGGCTACCGTCCAACTCATGATGAGGCCCCTTGAATGGTGCTGTAAAGTCTTGCCCTGCAAGGACAAAGGATGCTCTGTTAATAGGTGTGTTGTTAACGTAACCAACTGAATGCACCTTACTTTCTGAAAAGGGCTCATTGTACAAAATCCTATAACTTCTGCCCCCATCAATGTTTTTTTTTTGGGGCAGTTACAATTTTACAGCAGGGATACTATGCCAGCCTCTGTCTACTTCTGCTGAGCTTTATAGAAATAAATATGGTCTACCTTCTCTGACTTCGGTTGCTTACTGGATTACATGGTGAGAGATTTGGGTTTCTACAAACCCATGGCCAAAATCATCCTGGAACATGAATTGATATTTCTTAAACAAGATTTTGAAAAGCACCAATAAGATGATAACGGCAAAGCCTTAATAACCCAGACGGAAAGAGGAAAACTATTTCTGAACAGTGATTGTGAGGTGGTTAGTAAGATGTCCCTGTCAAGAGGGTATACCCCCCTTCCCTGTTAGCCCAGGGTTGGAGGTCTATCAGAGTGGGAGCCAGTCCTACCCCAGAAGGAAAAGGTGGCAGTTGAGAGGGCCCCAATCCAAGGCCCTTCTTATAGTGCCAGTATGTTTGTGCAAGGTTCCACTGGTAATCACCCCATTATTTTTTTTTTGTTTTTTTTTATTTGTTTTGGCTTATGCCTTTACAAAAATAGTACAAATTTTTTAACATAAAACACATAAAAAATGACATTAAATTTCATCGTTTTCCACCAAACCTGCCAATTTTCTATTTTTCAGCTAAATCAATGTTTTGAATACTTTTGTCCTTTATTTTGTTATGTTAGATGATCAGTCCACTTTCTGTTATCACCTGGATTGCTGCAAATGTCAAAACTGCGTTGCTTCCTGAGGTAATTCTGTCCCAAAGGAGGTCTGAGATTATATCTTCCTCTCTCCACACAAAGTCTCTGAAAAGTCTTAGTCGTTGAGGCGATGTGCCTTCGCATTCCATTAGCACATGCCTTAATGTTTGTTTGGCAGGGTTGACACAGATTGAACATAGTTTTTTTGCCACGTCCCCTTGGTTGCGCTTTTCTAGAACAGCCCCACACTGGACAAGGTTCAGTCTCATTCTAAGAAAGTCTGAGCGCAGTTTCCTGTTTGGGGATTCTAGTAGATAGCAAGAGAGACACCCAAGCTTCTTTTCTCCCTTCAGAAATGGATTTTGAGTTGGTTTATCTCTTACTCTCTCCACTGTTTCGATCCAATCCCATTGTTCTAATCTTTTTTTCACTTTGAGTGGGTTTAGGATTAGGGTCTCTTTGTTTATATCTAAAGTCTTCAGTCTTTCCAATGTTCTCGCCTCTAACGAAGTGAGGATAGTTGATTTCTTTAGCAATGTTTCATGTCTGAGGTCTCCATACAGTGTTGAGTCCTTGCTTGTTGCTATTTCTCGAGACAATGTAATCAGCTTCCAGTCTGCCATACAGTTCAGCGATTTTAGACCTAGCTCAAATCTCAAGCTTTTTGAGGAAGCACAGTTTGGGAGACCCAGAGCTTTTTTCCATAGGCGGCCCTCAAAATTGTCCCAGTTTATAAACCAAAGATCGGGTTTGGCTTCTAAACCATACAGGATGACTGGGACCACTTTGGCAAGGTAGAACTTTACCAATGGGAGGTTAGAAAATTTACAAAGTTTGTAGTTTAATTTGATCATTTGTGATGTGAATTGTATTACTTTAGCCATGATTTCACTTTCTGCTTTGTATATTGCTGGATGGGCATGGATGTTATATCCCAGGTATTTTATGGTTTCTACTGTTCTTATCCGTTCTCCTCCCATATTCCAGTTTATGTGTTTTATTTTTGATAGCGGATGTTTGAAAATCAGGATATTTGATTTAGCCGGGTTTACTGTCAATTTGTTTACTCCCACATACTCACTCAGTTTGTCAAGTAAATGTTGTAGACCAATTGATGTTCTATCGAGGAGAACTATATCATCCGCGTACGCAAGTCAGCATATTTTTCTCCCATTTAATATTGGACTTAACAAAGCAGATGGTTGCAAAAAAAGGCCCATGTCTGCTAAGAACAGGTTGAAGAACAGAGGCGCTCCCAAGCACCCTTGTCTGACCCCCCTATTCACTTCAACCAGTCTTGAAAGGTGTCCCATTGCATCGAGCCTTACTCTCAGATTAGTTTCCCTATGTTATTCCACTAAGATGGACAATAGTGGTTCTGGCATTCCCCATTTCCGGAGTTTCTCCCAAAGTAAGACTCGTTCTATTTGATCGAAAGCTTTGGACAAGTCTATCCAGGCTCCGTACAATGTTTGTTTTTTTCCCCCTCTTTTTTGTTCACTTAGGATGCTTAAAATCAGGCCATTAGGAGATGTTGAGTGGCCTTTGCGGAATCCTGTTTGAAAGCGTGATAAGATATTGAAGTCTTCCACCCATTTTGAGATGTGATTTAGTAGAAGCTTCATAAAAATTTTGCTTTCAATGTCCAGCAATGCTATTGGTCTATAATTCATTGCTACACGACGATCCCCATGTTTAAAGAAGGGTATTATGAGGGCCGTTTTCCAAGATGCTGGGAAAGTCCGTTTTTTTAGGATTTCAACAAAGAGAACAAATAAAAGCTTTGACCACAGGATAGGTTCGCTTTTCAATGTCTGATAGGTCAAGCCATTTAGTCCCGAGGCCTTGGATGTTGAGGAATTAATTATGATTTCGTGTATGTCCTCTTCATTGAAATTAAGTTGCCAACGGAGTTCTGGCTTGTCTCTAAATTCACGGTTGTTGTCGCTTTTATATGTCTCTGTCAGATATCTCACCCAACCATCTTCTGGCACTAAATTACATAGTGATTGAGTGTGATCCCCTTCGAATTGGTTCATTATTTCCCAGAAGTTTTTGCTGTTGCTTTCTCTAAGGGTAATAAGTATATGCTCACCATCTGTCTGCATCCGAAGAGCTTTATGTGAGATTGACCATGATTTGTAATTTGCTTTTTGGTGTTTTATCGCGATTTGCATCTCTTAAAACGAATATCCTGTTTTTTGAATGTCTCTCAGAGCTTTTCTATGCTCTCTTTTTCTCCTTTGTGTAGGTTCGTCAAAGGCATGTAGATGTTTCTGTTTTATTTCTCCCGCTAAATATTTGGGTGCCAGAGTCGCCCATAAAAAATTGGTGAATCGGTCTGGGTTACATTGTGTTTTCCAGATATGTTCAGGGATCCCTTTAAGTTTTCCATTTAGTTTCTCTCCCCCGTCTTTGTATTTGACAACTCTGAGTTTTCCTTTTTTTTCTTCTAACAACTGTAGTTCTCTTTCAGCTTCTGTTATAAAAATGTTTTCCAATGACAGCTCCAATCTGCTGTGGTCACTGACAATTTCTTGTTTTATTATTAGAGTGGAAGGCAAAGCCTGCAAGGTTTTTGAAACAAAAATAAAATCCAATGCAGAGGATGAGTTTCCTCTTCGCCATGTTATATAAGGTTCACCATCCTGTGTACCAGCTACCATGTGGAGATCCCATTGCTCCATGAAATCCCGCCACTTTTTTCCCCAGCTCATTTTTCCTTGAGACCTTCGATCTGAATCTCCTTTCTGTGGATATAAACAGTTTGAGTTGAAGTCTCCTGCTACCACAATTTTACTGGTTACTAAGGTTGTTTTTAATAGTTCAAAAAGTAATGCTAGATCTTCCAAAAAACAACTTAGTTTTGATGTCACTGGGTTCCAGTAAATATTTACAAAGATCCAGGTTTTAGTGGTTTCTTGTGAGTTTACTTCAGCTCTACATGCCTGGATACCATGGGGATTTTTCCATATTTCTATTGCGTTTTTGAAGACTTGGTTTTTCAATGCTATCAATAAGCCTCCTGAAGGACGACCTAATGGTTTTTGTGCAGCTGATAAACAGTTCACTGTGTATCCTTCAATGGTTAAAGTATTTACCAGCCAGGTTTCTTGTAATAGGACTGCATCTCCCTGGTTGAATAGATATGTCTGTGTTTCTTTACCTCTGATGACACTAGAGCCTCTTGTGTTCCAACTAAAGATATTTATATTTTTCCTTCTAAAGTCGCTGTGTGCCCAATCCCAGCTTCTGTAATACTTCTGTCAGTATTTCTGGAAGGAGCATGAGAGTATTGTCTTTTGTCTTGGGATCTTTTTCTGCGTTTCTCTTCCCTGTAGGAATCGCCTCATTTTGGGATGATCTTCCTTTGTTTGGGCATACAGGGTTACGATGTTCACTCATGAAGTTTTTTTTTCTTTCATTGCATGAGACCTCTAATCCATAGGATTCCAGTTCAATTGAGTTTTGTAGGATAACATTTTTTATATTTTCAGACGTCAGTATAAGTTCTACTAAAAATGGATCATTTGACATTGGAAATTTCACGCTCTCAATGTCCTCAGATTTAAAGGAATGAAGATTTTTGATTTTGTGTATTATGCCTAAAATCACTCCCCGATTCAAAGATTTATGGTGCCCATAGTTTGATCGCAGCCTCAACCAAACCCTATGGATAATGTTTTCCCTTGGTATGCTTTGGATTGACTGATTGCATACTATAGAGGGGGTTTGAATGCCTGCAGTGTTCTCCTCATGCCTTGTAGGGATGTCAAGTCTTGCAAATTTCCCTTCTCCATTTTGAATTTTATTATCACTTATTTTAGATATGTTTTTTTCCACCACGTTTGCTAAAACAATTGAATTGGAGAGAGTTAGGCTTGGGCCCTTGGTAGCCACCTGTTTCTTTAATAGGAAGATAGGGGCAATTTTCCTGCTCTCATGTTGACTTAGAGCAATGACTTTCCCTTTGGATTTATTTTCTTCGAGCTGGAGTTTTTTTTTTAGAAAAATAGGGGCCCATTTTACTGTTTTTGCTATGGGCTCCTTTTGGAATTGAGTGTTTGAGGTGTTTTTTGCTGGTGATTTTTCTGAGTTTGGCTGCTCTTTCGAATCCTTATCAGCCTCTTTATTTTTTTTTTTGGATTCTCCTTTTGCTCTGTCTCCTCCTCTGTTTGCAAACCGATGCTTGCTTTTGTTACCAAAGCTATATCATCCAATTTGTTCCCTTCCATTGTTTTGATCTTTTTAGGGGTGGCAGTCTTACACTTCTGGTTTCCCTTTCCTGCAAAGGATTTATTTCTTTTTGTGTGATTTTGAGATGTTTTAGAATCGCCCATAATACTCTCTTGTTCCTCACTGTACCCATTTGGCTGTGTTTTGTGATGTATTTTTCCATTCTCTTTTTCATTTTTGTTGCATTTCAGCCCTTTATCTTGTTTTCTTTTCCCTTTAAGGTGTATAGACTTGGATCTCTCTCTCTTTGCGAGAAGATTCCTTCTTTTTCTTCTACCTCTTGATGTTTGTTCCCCTTGTTCTTGCCATTCTTGGGATTCACCCGTTTGTATATTTTTCCGTTGATCACAATCTGTTTCTTGTGTGTTTTTTCCAATATCTGCATCTTCCTCCATTAAGATAGCGAGTCTTAGAAATTCTTCCATTATCGAGTCTGACAGCGGTGTATCATCAAGTGAATACTCCCGAATTTTTTCTGGAGTTTTCTCTACTTGGGCTTGGGACGGGTGTCCTTTCAAGGTTGAGAGAACCTCTTGTAACAATCTGTTGTTAAGGTTTCCAATTTCATTTTTTTCCTTCAATGATTGCTGGATGGAGGAAATGTCAAGTCCTTGTTTTACAATCTCGAGGTTTAGAGCCTGAATTGGAGTGCTCAGTTTTGTGTTAATGACGTTTGAGAAGCCCACTAAGGTAGAATCACATAATGCGATTTCTTTTGTCATTTCTAGCAGTGTCCCGCTTTGCGATTGGACCTCTCCTTTTAACATCTCAAAGACTGTGACCAAAGAGCTAAGAACGAAGTTTAAGGCTTTCAATGTGTCTGTGTTTGACTTTGTTTTTGTCTTCTCATCATCTTTGAGGTCTGTTTCGCTTTGTTCCTGAAAGAATTGTGTAGCATTTTTTGTTGGTTGTAGGTTTTGTGACGATGGAGGAGTCGCATTATCCTCCTCAAATTGAATAGGGGCTTCTTTTTCCAGATGTGTTAATGTGGGATGTATTTCTGTGCTAGAAGCCGGGGTTTGGGAGTGTCTTGGATCTTCCCAGAGGATGAGTGATTCTCCTTCGATGTCACTGTGGCTTTTATGTCGTTTTCTCCCAAAATTAGTTTCTATTTTGCTTTGTATCCTTTTTGTCGTAACGGTGTATTCCAAGCCCCGCTTCCAGTTGTTCACTATTGCAGTGTTTGGGTTTTTCTCCGTGGAGCTTTTTACTGGGGTGCTATGAGATTCTTCAGCATGTACCAGTACTTGGATTTGCTGCGGGGTATTTGGATTTGCATTCTCCTGCACATGTTGGGCAGTTGATGTACTTGCTTCCTGACTTTTACTTAAATATGATCCATCCCCTGCTCCTTCCATTTCTTTTGTGCTACGAAGTTTCATTCAACTCTTTTTTGGGTTACAAAGCACTCTATAAAAATTGCAAAGTAATGCGTATATAGTAGTGTGAGACCTGAATGGAATGGAAGCTTTCTGTGTCAGAGATGCTTGTAACCTAGGATGTGTGTATCACGATAGTCTATCAATGAATCCCTTCCGAAGCCCAGAGAGGTAAGTATATCCCAAATCTTATTGGGCAAAACCAGCGTGATCAAAGGAAATAATATCCCGCAGTCTCACGCGGTATCCAATCTCAAGTACAATACTATACGAGTATGATGAAGCCCCTAACCTCAGTTCCACTTGACTTGTTGTTAGATAATACAGTCTCTGTTTGATTTCCGATGTAGGTATGATGGTGATCCTTTATAGGGCCATATGCGCCACCCGCGCCAAACAGCCGCAAAACAGCTAGCGCCCTTTACCCCTGACGGGCTTAACGCCGCAAGGGTGGTTTCCTCTGTGCTTTGTAGTGGAGAATAGTCACATGATGAATCACGTGTCAAGATCGAGCTCCGCCTCCTCCAGGAAGCGAGCGTATGCCAGCAAGAGCCCCTAGACAGCTTGCAATGCTCGCAATGCTGGAAGTAAATGAGTCACCCAACGAGCGTTCAGGCACAGGTAATTCCAGTAGTTTCTGTAAGGCAACAGCGCACGCCACTCGGGAGGTTTCCTCTGCGCTTTGTAGTGGAGAATAGTCACGTGATGAATCACGTGTCAAGATCGAGATCCGCCTCCTCCAGGAAGCGAGCGTATGCCAGCAAGAGCCCCTAGACAGCTCGCAATGCTCGCAATGCTGGAAGTAAATGAATCACCCAACGAGCGTTCAGGCACAGGTAATTCCAGTAGTTTCTGCTAGAAATCTGGTCCCCATTATCTGTCCTGCATGAAGAGGGACAGTTTATTTTACAAAACTACTGGTTCCAGAAAGCACAGCAAGCAGAGGACAACAGAACAGCCAGAGACTGACAGATTTAAGAGGAACCACGGTCCCAATCCTTCAACAGAATGAAGTGAAGCCACTAGTTGCCACAAACGGGAGAAAACTTAGTGCTGATAAGAACAGATGCTGCAAGCTCCTAATTGCTCCATAGTTTAAGGACATTTACATGTCATGGAGCCACAGAAGGGCTCTCCAGCCAAACCACCAGGACAGTGAGGTCCATGCACAAACTGGAATGCACACTCTCGAATTCTGGGCTGCCATTTCCAGGCGGACCCGCAAACAAGATGCCACACCATCGACTGGAAACTTGGAGGATACCTGTGTGACTGTGTCTCATATTAAACAAGTTCCTCAGGAATATCAGGACTTTCACAATGTATTTCCAGAATCATTGGAAAATAAACTACCCCCGCACAGGCTGGAGGATTTCTCAATTGAAACCTGGACTACCACGGTTTAAATCAGGTGACCCTCAAACCGCTAACATCTTGGGAGTGCGTACGTGGTGCTGTGATCTTTTCAAAACTGAACCTCTGTTGGGCTTATCATCTCATCTGTATGTGTCAGGGTGACGAATGGAAGACACCCTTCAGAACACCTTTTGAACATTATTAATATGTTGTTATGCCTTTTAGCTTGTTGATGCTCTGGCCATCTTCAGAAGATTTATGGACCGCATTTTCACACATATGTTTCATTGTGTCATAGTCTACCTTGATGACATCTCGATGTACACCTCCAACCACCGCGTTTTCAGACATATGTTTCATTGCGTCATAGTCTACCTTGATGACATCTCGATCTACTCCTCCAACCCCTCTGAACATAAAGACCATGTACTTCAACTTTTCACCAGATCACGTCAAAATAAGTTACTGGCCAAATCAGAAAAATGGCAGTTCGATCAGTGCTCAGTACATTACGTGGGTTTCGTTATATCCATATCTAGAGGATCCATGGACCCCTGAAAAGTGTCTGCTCTCCTGGATTGGCCTATTTGAACCTCAGTGAAACAAGTCCAACATTTCCCTGGATTAGCCAGTTTTTAAAGGAATATTATACCTGCCTTTTCACAAATTGTCTAGTCCATCCCATCTATTGAAAAAAGGAGTTCCCTTTGTGTGATCTATCGACACTGAAGAAGCATTTCTACTACTGAATAAATCACTCACACCAGGATGGTGTCAGCCAGACACCTCCAGACCTTTCATAGAAACCGATGCTTCGGAATGCGCATTAGGGCCATTCTAAAGCAAGCAAAAGAAGATGAAGAACATCCTAATGCCTATCTTTCATGCACCCCGAATGACAATGAAAGACATTACACTGTACTGGAGAAGGAGCTACTGGCCATAAGAAATGTTTTCCCATTGTCGAAATAACCTACTGCTGCAGAAATGTCTTAAGTCTTCTTTATGGAAATGTTTACACTACACAGTCTTCCTGCAACCATAATAGTAATAATAATAATAATTTAGCATTTATATAGAGCTACGAACCATTAGGCATCTGAGCGCTGCTTATTATTACCCACAGTGTGTGGTACTCATTTGTTGACCTCAGAAGGATGAAAAGCGGAGCTTTGCCCTGCCGGGATTCAAACCTGCCTCGGCAGGCTCTGCAGAGATGTCAAAGCGAGTGCTCTACTCGCTGTGTTATCAGACCGGCTTTGTCTCCAATGATATCTGATCATCAATATGTTTCTAAATTGTGGCCTACTCTTTTGCACATCATTGGAATCAAGAGACCATATCCTGGGGCTATCACCCCGAGAGTAATGGAATCACTGAAAGGGTTAACCAGACCTTAGAACAGTTTCTCCACTGTTTTTCTATCCAGGATCAAGATGATTGGGTCTGTGGGGAGTCCGAAATTAAACTCGGACACAAGTTAGCCATTATTTGGTTAAAGACTTTTATTTAAAGTACATTTATTATAACTGCCTGGTAATCACATACTTGTAATTGCCTGGCATATCCTTCTGCTAGGACTTATTGTATTCACACACACTTGTAATTGCCTGGTATACTCTCCTGCCAGGACTTCTTTTCATACGGGGCCTCTCCCCTACCCCAGAGCTGTGCATATACTTTGTTTGATAATGTATCTTCTTGATAATTTATCCTATTGGGGTTTCCCATATACTTGCACTGTATACATTCACATATCACAAACCTTCAGCACAACAAACCACACACACTTCACTACACTGCAACAACAAAACAATAAACACACATAGACTCGCACATCAGTACACGACGACTACCGGCCGCATACACCCAGGCCCAGCCGACGGACCCACTGGGCTGAGGCTGCCAACAGCACATCACGGCACTCTTGCACTTTTCCAGACTCCTCCCACTAACTCACCTTCCCTCCCTCTTTCAGAGCCGCCAGAGTGCCAGGGGACCACTCCAGTGATGATAGTGTGCGGTACAAATGTCCTTTCACATTAACATCTGTAAGGGTTTTGCTCATAGTTCAATTCCCCTTTAATAATAAGTCCTTCATTCTTTCTCTCTCTGTGGCTTTGTTTACCATCCCCTGCATTTGGCATTACAGTCGATATGCCCCAGTGTCCCTGCTGTCTCTGGGTGGACTCACTAGCTCTTGTTGGTGTTCCTGGATTCTTCCGCCATCAGCTTGTGAAGCGTTTCCATCTGCTTCCTTCCTGCTTACTCTTTGTTTTCCCATCTCTTGCTGCTTCTACTTGACAACTCTGCTTAATTCCAGGCTCTGGTAAATGAAGCGCTGCTTTCTGTCGCCTGGGAATGCCCAGGAGACTCTTGTCAGCTCCTGGCTTTCCTGCAGCATGTTGTTCTCATGCAGCAGTTTCTTTCTCCTTGGTCGATGAGTCACCTGGCTCCACCATGCTGGTCTCAGCCGTTCTGTCTCTCGATCTTCGCTGAGTTTCAGCTCTCCTGCCAGCAGCAGACATCTACCCTCTGCTTCTTCTTTTTAAATTTCCTGGGCACAGGTGTAAGTGAGCAAACACTAGAGCGCTCGCTGGACTTGTGGCCTCCTTCTCTCTGCATTGCTCGATCCTTCTTCCATGTACCAGTACTTTGTTAATTCTGGGAAGGAGTACATTTTTGACAATTGGCTCGAAAAACTTGGAAAAACATTCTCAATGGTTTTCAATGGCAAGAATGATTGATAGGTGGAACTGAAGAAAGCGGTTTCATAAGTTTCATAAGACTGACCAAAGTTGGAAGGTTGGCCTATTGGTCTTGCAGAATGGTTTCCCTATTCTTCATAGGAGAATGAGTAGATGTATGACAAAAGGCCATGAGGGTATTAGATATGGGAGGGTCCTCTTCAAGGGAAAATGGGGGATACCATGTCTCACCCGATGAATCCATGACATCTCCCCAGAGGCTGTCACACCCCATGTGACCCTCCCTTATAGAGCCACCGGCACGGTCAGGATCAGGTAGCAGCTGCCGTCCCCTAGCCACATGGGTGGGGGTCACCACCAGGAAATCAGTGATGACTCCATCGGATTCATCAGTGGTCACTCTTCTACCAGTGGCGGAATTTCCTATATAATGCCACATCCTTCAACCAAACACAGCCTAATTTTCAGAGGTTATGGGTTTCAACCCAATGTGTTTCCCACCTTTCATATGGAAGCCAGCACCATTCTCTCAGTGGGCTAGTGGATTACCGATCTACATAAATCAACAGCAAAAAACGTGGAAAGAAATCGGGAAGCCACCAAGAGATTTGCAGATTGTTACAGAAGTACTGAACCTCCTTTTGTGGTTAATGACCAAGTATGGCTGTCCCTAGGTATTTTGGACCTTTCTGCATCCTTCAAAAGATCAATCAGTGACCTACCAGCTTCTCCTACCACAATCATGGAAAATAACCCGCCCTGTGTTCCACCTGTCTCTATTGAAACCGCTCCATCCACTGTCTTCAAGGAAACGAGCTTTACCAGTGCCTGTCTTGGTCAAACAGTAACCTGAGTATGAAGTTGTTGTGATTTGTGACTCCTGTTATCTGCAGTCAACTCCAATACATTGTCGACTGGAAGGGCTATTGTCCCCACGACCGCTCTTGGGAGCCTGTTTCACATATCCATGATCCTGCATTGCTGCAAAGTTTACATAATCTCCACACAGGGAAACCTGGTAGGTCGAGCTTGCGGAGAGCATACTGTCATGAACCCTGTCCTCGTGACTGGTTGCTGTGGCAACAGTGGAGGCGGACAGTGTGGATCATACAGATCATCACAACAGACCCCAGCACTACCTCCTCCAAGATGGCCCACTCTGGGTTATATACTCACATACGTGCCTCATCCTGGATGACAACACATTCTCAAGACAGGACGTTGCTGCAGCGCTGATGGATTCCACTCTTCCGGCTACTTCAGTGTTGGACACTCATGGAACCTTGCATTGCCATGCTAAGGTATTGTGACCCTTAGCCAGTACACTTTCTAATTCCTCATTTTCTTTTTTCTTTCCTTCTGTTTCCTTTCTTGGACCGTTGATCCCCTCTTCCTTGATGCTCTGACGCTTCCTTGACTCCTCCTACCTTCTTAGCTTACCTCATCAGGCTCATCGTCCTGCTGCAGGATTACTCAATCCTTCTGCAAACCTGCGTCCTGAAGCTCTTCACTTTCAAGATGTTTTTCCCTTCTTATAGTTTTTCCTCTTGCTTGGAGGTTCTCTTCAGATGTCATCTGACCTATTTTACTACCTTACAAGCAGGGTGGCATCCAGAGAGAATCGCCCATGTCTCCAGGATTCCTGCTTTCAACCAAAATGTCAGGTCAGCACCATCACTGACTCATGGCAGACTTCAGGTGCGCTCTAGACCTAACAGTGTATTTGGAGAAACCGTAAATATGAAAGGTCCCATAGCTGCTTCATCACACTTCTTTAAGGCCCTGGTCGAAAAGAAGGCCAGTAAAAATAAAATGCAAATCATGGATGGGGAAAGAGATTCATAATTTGACTTACCCTTAGAAGAGTGGGACCTGCTTATCTCAACTGCCCAGAGAAGCACTTGAGCTTAGTACAGAGAAAGATTATATTCAAGATATACTGGACTCCTCTAGAAATGGCCAGATTGAGTCTTAATGCAACTTGGGTTATGAATATGTTTGTCGAATGTCCAGCCTTATGGTAGGCCAAGTAGTGAGACACGTGAATCAAGACGTGATGTTTCATAACTTCTTTTATTTAGACAACACAATGCCTAACGAGTCCTAGTGGTATCACTGCAAATGATATTCTAAGTTTTAAAATATGTGAGGGTCAGGATAAAGAAAAATGATAGTGATCCACCAAGGGATTCTGTCTCCCTCCTGTGGTACTTTCCCTATTCCTGTACATCATTGCCTGTCCCGGACATCCTACTCTAAAGAACATACCAAACTGCTGGCTGACAGAAAACAGGTTGCTACCCTATTCTGTTAATACAAGTTCCAACAGTTACCCAAAGTAAATAGCCAAAAAGGCAGAGTCGTTCACAGAGTCGTCTGGTCTTTGGTAGCGTGGCATTGCATTGCAGTCTTTCTAAAGTGATTATTACTTGGAGGAGGGGCAATGCCATAAAGAGTCAAGCAGAATGAAAAATGTTCACAGAGTTGTTCACAGAGTTGTCTGGTCTTTGGTGGTGTGGGTCTGCATTGCAGTCTTTCTACAGCGATTAGCTGTAGGAGGGGCAACTCCATAAAGAGTCAAGTAAAACGCGGAGCATTTGCAGAGTTGTTCACAGAGTCGTCTGGTCTTTGGTGTTCTTTAGCAGGTGACGGCGAAGGACTCTGAATCGTAACTTTTCTTCTCTCTGAAGTATAACTAAAGTGAGACTCAGACGGAAAGATTACTCTCCTTTCCCCACAGATAGTTTACTTGCACATGATTGGGTGACTGCAGGGTTGAAGCTACTTTCCTTTGAGCTCAGTACACATTGTTGGTTGAGAGCTGGCCTCGGATGCCAAAATGATTGCCTAGCAAAAATGACGCTCAGCGGTCCTCGACGGACCAGTTTGCGAAGCTCTGGCATAAACTTGGGGAAGAAAACGACCGCACTTCAATCAGTTTTAAAACTAAACTGAAAATTACTGACTATATGTCTGTTAGAAATCGGACAACCTGTGCCAAGAACCAGCAAGTAGTAACATCACCTACTGCAATAGATTTGTCTCCATCAAAATATTTTCCCCAGAGCAATTATGCTGCTACCAACTTACCCATAAATAATGATGCCTCCTTTGTATTACCGACAATCGAATATAATAACTCACTCCTGAAGATGTGCATCGGCCTTCAGAGCACAACAGTATCCTATGTCTCGAGAGGGAGATGAAGGTATTTTTAAGACAATATCCGCCATGTTGGAATAAGGCATCTTAGTGACGTCAGAGTCCCCATGTAAAACTTTGGTTTAGCCGATTAAAAAATCGAAAGGAGGATCGCGGTGTCTAATGCAAGATTTAAGACCGATTAACCAGATTGTTGAAGCTGAGTTCCCTCTAGTTCCTAATCCTGCAACTATTCTGTGTAATATCCCTGTTGAGGCACAATATTTCACTATAATTGACTTGAAAAATGCATTTTTCTCCATCCCATTGCACAAAGACTCACAGGATCAGATGTCATTTACGTTCAGACAGACTAAGCTGAAAAGTACTCGCTTGCCACAGGGGTACTGTGAGTCTCCATCACTTTTCAATAGTGTCCTGCAGATGGACTTAAGCAATATTGACATAGAAAGTGTTGCATTGCAGTACGTGGGTGACATATTGTTCTGCAGCCACACAGAGGAAGGGTGCAGACATGATTCGGCTCAACTGCTGTTTATTCTTGCATAGAACAGATATAAAGTAGACAAGGAGGGGGGGCGTGGCTACGAGAGCCATGTAAGGGGACGCGTTCTGGAGGAGCTCCCGAGATCCTGCAACGATCCGGGCAAATAAGTGCGCTAAGACGGACCGCCGACCACTTACAAAACACATGCCAGTGTGTGAATGAGTGGGCTACGCATGGTGAACTCCTGGATGGTGCAGGAGTGACGACGACGGAGATCGGTGCGGATGAGATAAAGGACACCGGGGACGAAGGACGATACAAAATGGCCGACCAGGGTCCGGAACAAAGGAAGAAGTGAGCCGCACGTTGACCCAGTGAAGGTGGCGCACTGCGTGCACATTTGTCACTTGAGCAAACTACAGATTCCCTGGGTCATGTCTAATAGGACGGTGCATCCGAAGTGAAACAGCCTACCCTAGATGACTTCACTAGGACGTCCCCGGGTCAGGACATCACCAAGAGCAGGGACGCGCTGGCTGCGAGCGGCATGATGACTTCGGGCGCCAACCAAGAAATCCTGGCGGCGATTTCGGACCTAAGGGCGGCCTGGGAATCTAAGCTCGAACTGGCCGTCACCGAACTAAAAACGGCGCTGGATCTCAAGGTCGGAGAGGTTCAAGAGGGCGTTAACCTACTCCGACAGGATGTCAGGGCCTTGGTGGAGCGCACAGAGTCCCTTGAGAAGGAAGTCGGCCCGAATACTGCGGATTGCGCCTCCCATAAAGCCGAATTGCACGCCCTGATACAAAGAGTGGGCAACCTGGAGAGCAGAGCGTAGGAGGCGGAAGGACGAGCCCGTCGTAATAACATCCGCATCGTGGGCCTGCCGGAGGGGATGGAGGGCCGTGACCCTACCGAATTCATTGAATCCATGTTATTACAAGAGATACCCGGAGGGGCCCTATCATAAGGATTTGCAGTAGAAAGGGCACACAGAGCCATAACGAGGAGGCCGCCGCCGGGGAACCCGCCTAGGCCTATGATCGCTAAAATTCTCAACTACCGCGACCGGGAGAGGATATTGGAACACTTTCGAAAAGGAGGAACGATCACACGAGGAGCGGCAAACATCACGGCTTACCCGGATTATACCCTGACTGTACAGCGTAGCCGCATGAATTTTGGGTCAGTAAAGCGGAGATTGAGAGAGGCGGGCCACAAATATATGTTACTTTATCCCGCAAAATTGAAGGTCATTCATGCACATAAAACTCTGTTTTTTGAGACCCCGGAGGAAGCCATGGGATGGCTCGATGCACAAGGATGCCCCCAGGAGTCAGAAGTTCGGACGAGAAAGAGCTCGGAAGAGATACGGGAGACATGAAGATGGCGTCGCAAGATGGCGTGGCACGTGGGACTTGAATATAGTTGTTTGCGCAGCCTTCGGTAGAGAAGGTCAGATGATTGCACTATTTGTCATGAGCACTGTGGTTAATGTTTACTTAACGGGAGCCTTACGGAACGATTCTCTTTACCCCACGATAGTTTTAGTTGGGTGGCCATTAGGGCGACCTCACCCTACTGAGCTCTGTGCATCGGTAGGTGCTTGCAAGGCTAGATGTGGGGGTGCCTGAGCTCCGAGGCTGGAGCTGGGCAGCAGTTGGGGTGTGTGATGTTGGGGAAGGGACAGGGGGGGAGGGGAGGAAAGTTGGGGTTTTGCTGTGTACATAGTTAAAGGGGGTTTGAGCTGGTACGAGGAGCTACTAGAACGAGATGCTATCTGTATCACGTGGGCAAAGGGGAGTCGCTACATGGGAAGCAAGAAGATACTCATGAGCCATGGGAGACCTTAAGATCGTAACCTGGAATGTCAGGGGACTTAACAGCTATTTAAAAAGGAACAAGGTCATGATGTACCTTAAAAGACAGAGGATTGACATTGCGCTGCTGCAGGAAACACACCTGACCCAACAGAAATTGGAACTGGTGGGGAAAAAGTGGAGAGGCACAGTAGTGGGCTCTCCGTACTCTGCCTACGCTAGGGGAGTGCTGATCTGGGTGGCACTGCATGTTCCGCTCCGACTCATACAGGAGGTGGTGGACAGGGAGGGCAGGCTGGTCATGCTGAGGGCCTTGGTAGAGAATAAGGAGGTGTGCATTATAAATACATATGCCCCCAACCAAAACACTGCCACGTATTTCAGAGCCCTATGCACTTACCTGGGCGCGTGTGTGGGGGGAGCGATTATTTGGGGAGGGGACTTTAACTGCATGCTCGACCCAAAGGCAGACAGGTCTGACAAGAAGATTGATCGGCCCACCCCGGCGGCCATGGTATTACAGGCATTACTAGAGGACTTTGGGCTGGCGGATGTTTGGAGACTGAAACACCCCAATACCACGCAGTACTCTCACTATTCTGCTCCGCAGCACTTACATACGAGATTGGATTATTTTTTTGCCACGCCAGATGTGGCGATAGAGACCACCCAAATAGAATATAGAGCAAGGGTCCTGTCGGACCACTTGCCCCTGGTGCTGACCTGGCAGTACTGTTGCCCTAGGGCACGGATACCGACGTGGCGCCTCCGTGCGGAGGCGCTTAGGGACTCAGTCTTCAGAGAAGAAATCAGGGATGCTATCTTGCAGTACTTTGAGGTAAACACGGGCAGTGTGGATTCAGCAAGTACACTCTGGGAGGCTTTTAAAAAAACCGGCGCCTGCTGTTGCCTCAGCCAATCAGCGGAGACCTTGGTCTTTATATGGCAGCTCCCCGCGGTCGCTCCGCACTGTATCTCGAAGAGAGAAAGCAGATCTCACAGCGCTGCCATGGCCCGTACTAAGCAGACCGCCCGCAAGTCCACCGGAGGCAAGGCGCCTCGCAAGCAGCTGGCCACAAAGGCTGCCCGTAAGAGCGCCCCCGCCACTGGCGGCGTTAAGAAACCTCACCGCTACCGTCCCGGCACTGTGGCTCTGAGGGAGATCCGCCGCTACCAGAAATCCACCGAGCTGCTCATCCGAAAGCTGCCCTTCCAGCGCCTGGTGAGAGAAATCGCCCAGGATTTCAAGACCGACCTGCGCTTCCAGAGCTCGGCCGTCATGGCACTGCAGGAGGCCAGCGAGGCCTACCTGGTTGGGCTCTTTGAGGACACCAACCTTTGCGCCATCCACGCCAAGAGGGTCACCATCATGCCCAAGGACATTCAGCTGGCCCGCCGCATCCGGGGCGAGAGGGCTTGAGGCACAGCAGCACCGCAACCGCACTAAAACACCACAAAGGCTCTTTTAAGAGCCGCCACATTGTCATGAACGAGCTGCTCGATTCCGCTCCTGCTCTTCGCTTGGCTACGCTCGTAGCTCGGGCGAGCTTTTGCTTCAAAGGCAAAAGCCAAACGTCCCGTTGGCCCCATATTTCACAGGGCTTCTCCGTGGCATGGAAGGCCCTCCAGTCCTGGGCGACGGAGGGAGGCACCCCTGACACGCCCGCTGGTGACTGTTTTTTGTGTTACTTCTTCACCTGCAGGGCGCCCCCCAGGGTAGCCACAGGCCTTATTTACGCACCATGCCAGGTCTGTGTCGTGGGCAGGGGTTCTCTGGGTGCAGGGTGCCCCTCGTAATAAGAGTGGCATTTGAATCTTAGCTTGGGAGCAACTCGCCAGCAGGGGCAGGGGTGTCGACATCATGGTGTGTGCCCCTAAGCCATCAAAAGAGGCGGCTGGCTGGCTGGCTGGCTGGCTGGCTGGCTGGCTGGCTGCGAGGCTCTTTGCTTGGCAAGCTCTCCTACCCCAGCCAGGAGACAAAGGCGGCCGACCGAAGCAACGGCCGAAAAAGCGCGGGCATTTCGAAATGCTGCCGTCTCCCCGCCCACCGGGACCTGCGCAGACCGTGCTGCGCACGACCGCCGGCAGCCCTCCCTCTGGTCCGCCCTCCCTCTGGTCCGCCCTCCCTCTGGTCCGCCCTCCCTCTGGTCCGCCCTCCCTCTGGTCCGCCCTCCCTCCGGTCCGCCCTCCCTCTGGTCCGCCCCCCCGGGTGCATATAAGCAGCGGCTCGGGAGGCGCACCCTCATTCAACGACTCATCAGCTACTGAGAGTGGTGGACACCATCAGCCACGGATTCAACATCAAGAAGTCCACAGGAATCGTCTTCCTGGATGTAGCCAAAGCATTCGACCGAGTCTGGCACAAGGGACTGCTGCACAAGATGATTGGCCTGGGATTTCCGAACTACCTGGTGAAGACGATTGCAAGCTACCTGGGAGGCCGCACCTTCCATGTCGCCATGCGGTCTGAGATGTCCTCTTCACATCCCATCCGAGCAGGCGTGCCACAGGGATCGAACCTCGGACCCTTCCTGTTCAACCTCTTCACCAACGACATCCCGACAGATCTCCACAAGACGAACCTGGCACTGTATGCAGACGATGTTGCAGTAATCTCCCAGTCTTTCAGCGAAAAGGAAGTGGCGAAGAACCTGCAAGCTTCATTGGATACCATCGCAAAGTGGTACAGCGACTGGCGGATAGAACTCAACACCAGCAAGACAACTGCAACGCTGTTCACCAGAAAGAAGATCAAGGAGCACCCACACATCAGCCTCAACGGGGAGACCATCAAATGGGAGAGCAGCAGCCGCTACCTCGGTGTGACCCTGGACAGCAAACTCAACTGGGAAAGCCACATCGAGAATACTCAGCAGAAGGCAACAGGAAAGATGGCAGCGCTGTACCCACTCCTGAAGAGCAAGTCCATGCCCCTCCGGACAAAGATCAACGTCTACAAGGCGATCATCAGACCAACCCTGACTTATGCCTCCCCAGCATGGATGACCTGCCATGAGCGACACCGGAAGAGTCTTCAGTTAGTCCAGAACAAGGCCCTGCGGATATCGTCTGGAGCTCCAATCTTCACAAGGATAGCAGACCTTCACAGAGACCTGGACATCGAGATGTTGGATGAACATCTAGCGAAGCTGAGTAAGAACTTCTGCCAAGAACTGGATCAGAACCCGAACCCTCTGATCAGAAGACTCACTGCCACCACTGCAAACCCCTTCGACCGCTACCCGCGGCCCATCACTGCGAAGACCCAGTGAAACCAGCCCTACTGTGACAAGACCACACAGACCAAGAAGAATACAAACCACGACTACACACTCAACCCGAGAAGATGGAGTAATGAGGCTCAAGCCTCGGTATCCAAAAATCACCGCTGATGGATAAAAATCTATCAGCAAGAAGAAGAACAAGCGCACCCTCATTCTCCGCTCGCTTGTGAAGAAGAGAAGAGTCACCATGTCTGGACGCGGCAAAGGAGGGAAAGGGCTCGGCAAAGGCGGCGCCAAGAGGCACAGGAAAGTCCTGCGAGACAACATCCAGGGCATCACCAAGCCCGCCATCCGCCGCCTGGCCCGCCGTGGTGGAGTCAAGCGCATCTCCGGCCTCATCTACGAGGAGACCCGGGGTGTGCTGAAGGTCTTCCTGGAGAACGTGATCCGGGACGCCGTCACCTACACCGAGCACGCCAAGAGGAAGACGGTCACTGCCATGGATGTGGTCTATGCCCTGAAGCGCCAGGGACGCACCCTGTACGGATTCGGGGGTTGAGCAGACCCACCCCACCGGACCCCACCTCTCGATCCAACACCAAAGGCTCTTTTAAGAGCCGCCCACAACATCCACGACCGAGCTGCTCATCTGCACTCTGCTTAAGCACTGTAGTCTGGCCCGCCTATGAATGTCGCTTGTGTGTGCATGGAGAAAGCGGTCTGAGCAAGCACATGGCATTTTTGTATCCTACTTGACAATTCTTTGTGTGCGCCCAGAATGCACCTGCATGAGAAAACAAAATCCCATGCCCAGGGTAAGACCTTTCACATGGCTGTGTCCTCTGCCCACATGGCCGTGCCTTCTGCCCGGTGGCTTTTTTAAGGTTGTGTTGCGGGGTACTGCCATTTCCAAGTCAAAGGGCCTGCAAGGTGGGGTCCTGACAGAACTAGAGAAGGCGGAGAAGCAACTGGAGCGCAAAAGCGACAGGGCAGGAGGGGACGTGGAACTAGTACTCGAGCTGCAGCAGAGGTGTGCAGAGCTTTGGGAAAGGCTCTGCAACCTTAACTATAAAAAATATGTCGAGAGGCAACATGCAGGTGGGGACAAAACTGGCCGCTTGCTGGCGTGGTTATATAAGAGCGAAACCCCCAGGCCCCCGATTAGGATAATAACTAGAGAGGACGGGGAGGAGGTTGACACCCAGGAAGGAGTCAATGGGGCATTTTTTGACTATTATAGAATACTATATGAGGACAGAGGAGGGGAAAACCAGAAAGAGATCAGAGAAACATTGAAACTCATGGAACTACCTAGGATTAGTGACGAAGAAAGGGAGGAACTAGACGCACCTATTACCCTGGATGAACTAGAGGAGGTGGTGAAACAGCTGCCCACCTGCAAGACCCCGGGCACGGACGGATTCCCGGGCGAGTTTTATAAAGTATATAGGGCAGAGGTACTCCCCCCTATGCTAGAGATGTTTAATGAGTCTTTTGAGAAGGGTTGGCTACCGGATACGCTTAGAGAAGCACTAATCGTACCGCTCCCCAAGCCCAACAAACCGGGGCATTGCTGCGGCTCGTATAGGCTGCTGTCAATGTTGAACCAGGACAGCAAGATCCTGACGGCGGTCCTAGCTAATAGGCTACGAAGGGTCATCAGTAAATTGATACACCCGGATCAGACAGGCTATGTCCCCAATAGAAATATAACTCACAACCACAGGCGACTCCACCGGGTGATTGAAGAGGGGAACAGAAGCGATGAAGAGATGGTGGTGGTGTCCCTAGATGCAGTCAAGGCTTTTGATTCAGTGAGGTGGCCATGGTTGCTTGCGGCCCTGGAAGAATACAGAATGGGGCCGGGTTATGTTAGGTGGGCGGAATTGTTGTACAGCGAACCACTGGCCAGAGTACGCACGGGACCAGTGATATCTAAGAGGTGGCAACTCAGTAGAGGCACCAGACAAGGGTGCCCCTGGTCCCCGATGTTATACATTCTAGCCCTGGAGCCCTTAGCAGTGTACCTCAGACAACAATATGACTTGGTTGGCATTGAAGTGGGGGGAGAGAAACACCTAATATCCTTATATGCTGACGATTTGTTACTGTATTTGAAATATCCGGAGGAAAATCTCCAGTACGTTTTAGAGGTCATGGAAAAGTATGCGGAACTGTCTGGGATAGCGGTAAACCCCCAAAAATCGAGCATGTTTCCATTGGGGAGCTACACAGGAGTCCCTCTGGAACGATTGCCAGTGTTGCCCGTGCCTTGGGCAGCTGATTCTTTCCGCTACCTCGGAATAGATGTATATCATACTGTGGAGGGGGAACACTTGCACAATACCGAGGTGGCTGTGAAGAAAATCCGCACAAATATGAAGTTTTGGGAGAAGCTGCCGCTGGCGATGATGGGGCAGGGGGCGATGCTCAAGATGGTGGTCCTGCCTAGGCTGTTGCACTTTTTCAGTAATATACCACACCTGATACCCAAGAAGTTCTTTGCCAAACTTAACAGCATGTGTAGGGACTTCCTGTGGCACGGCACCCGCAATAGAGTAGCGCTATGGCAGCTACAGAACTTCCATGATAGAGGGGGCATCAAGCTGCCGAACTTTGAGGCCTATTATGTAGCCAGCCAATTGCAATATGTAACTAAATGGCTTTCTGATGAAGAAACTCCTGAATCTAGGCTGGTTGGGCAGGACTGCGACCCGTTTTACCTAAAAGAGATCATCTGGGTTCCTAGACTTGAACTGAATGAACGCCCGAGTATGCTGTTGCTTGGGTGAAAGATGTGGCACAGAGCATGCCAAATGATGGAGAGCCCGTACCCGTGTTCCCCACAGGTGCCACTGGTTGCCTTAACTAAGGGAGACAGCCAGCTTAGGATGATAATCAGGACCTATTGGGAATCGGTTGGGCTGGCCACATTGGGAGATATATGGCAAGAAGGGGCTATTAAAGAATTCGAAAACCTAGGAGAAGAGACAGGGTTGCATGGGGGCCAATATGTTACGTATCTTAGGCTGGTGCAGACTATCCATAAAACCTGGCCGGAGACTGTGCTGGTGGAAGAACCAGACGCTCTAATTGGAACGATATATGACATATCGGAGGGAGGGCACGAGATCTCTAGACTATACGAGGTGGTGATGACCCGGGTGGGGAAGGACTTGATGGACTTGAGGTTGGACTGGGAAGCGGAGGTGGGGGCGCAGTTGACCGATGGGATGTGGGAACGGGCCATGGGATACCAAAAGAAAGTGTCCAGGAATGCTAGATTGCAGCAAATACAACTATACATTACGCATAGAGCCTATATGACCCCGAAAAGAATATCCAAGTTTGCGAACGCAGGAAGACAAGCATGTCCGAAATGCGATGAGGAAGACGCAGATATGACACACATGTTTTGGTCTTGCCCAGTGATTGAGGCTTTTTGGGGGGAAGTGGAACGGAAACTAGCAGACAAAGGGGTCCCGCTACACATAGATACGGCCTGGGCCTGCCTGTTGGGAGGGTTTCCCAGACCACGGAACACTAAACATCTTGGGAAACTGAGGGACCTGGCGTATGTGCTTGCTAAAAGAAGGATAGCCATGAGCTGGAAGCAATGCCACAAGCCACGGATAGAGGTATGGTGGCGGGACTTGCAAAAATGGGCGGAGTCTGAAACGGTGGTATGGCAGGAGGCATGTAGCAATTGCGGGGAGGAAGATGTAGGTAACCTGGTGGCTTGGAGGATGTTAATTACAGGACTGTTTGGCACGGTAGTGGACCCTGCGGCTTCGGAAGGAAGCGATACCTAGCCACACGTAGTGGATACAGAACCGAAATGTTGATAAGCTCTTGAGCGGGGGGGGGATTGGGGTGCAGTAACGTGTGTTAATTGAGGTTTACGAGTCTATTGTAATTAATGCTGCAAGTTTGGTTTGTATTGTTTATTCTCAAATTAAAATAAAAAAAAATTAAAAAAAAAAAAAGTAGACAAGGAGAAATTACAGTACTGTCAGGAGGAAGTACAAGGAGGGGAGTTGCTTTGATTTTAAAAAATCTGTGCCTCCGCCACACATCCTGTCTTGAGCCCCCAGGTTGCAAAATACTCAGTGAGGCACTTAGGATTTCCCCTTCCAAGACACTCTACATTATCATTTTCATCAATATTTCTTAGAACTGATTTTGTCTTTTCTGAAAAAGTAATTAATCATACTTGGAGACCTGAACCTTGATATTCTTTTGACACAAGGGACTCGATGCCCTAGCTCTGCATAATATTGTTATCAAGCTTGATTTTTCTTATATATAGGCCAGTTAATTTCACATGAAGGAAAGAAAAATACTCCTGAGAGTGCTGAGGCTTTTTTAAAAACAGCAAAGCCACAAATGTTAAAGCACATGCACACATTCTTGGGACTGTGTAATTATGTGAGAGCTTGGGTCTTTGATTACAGTACCTACATAAAGCCCTTGTTGCAAGCTTTAAAGAAAGCACAGGCAAATGAGGAAAACATTTTCTGGACTGAGGAAATGGAAGAAGGGTTTGATGAGTTGAAAAAGGCAATTTGCACTGCTACAGTTTTAGGGATTCCGAACTATGCAGAGGAATTCTTTTTGTTCTCGCATACGAATGGCACTGTTATGAAAGCTGTACTCATGCAGAGGACTAAGTTGGGGTACAAGCCCATTGCATATTACAGTGGAATTTTAGACCCAGTGATGAGGGGTCAATTTCCTTTCCAACTATCTTTGGCGGCTGCCGCGTTCGCCATTGAGAAGGCTGCCAGTATGGTAATGGGATGCTCTATGACACTATTTGTTGAACATTCATTATTTGCCATCTTGGAAAAACCTAAAGGTACATTGACGTCTCAAAGGGCTTAGGCTTATGAGGTGGTCATATCGAATCCAGCGATCGAAATAGTCAGATGTAAAATCGTGAACCAGAACCACTGGCAGAAGATGAGCAGGCACATGATTGTTCGAATTATGAAGAGATCTATGATGAACTCCCGAGGGTAAAGGCAAATGCGTTGGCTGCTGGGGAAATTCTCTTCTTTGACGGTTCTTCAAGAATCAATCAGAATGATGGGCAAAGATAAACAGGTGCTGCTGTGGTAAGGCACATGGCCTGGCCAGTGGAGATTTTGAGGTATTTACAAGTATACGACTACCGTCTCACTTTTTTAGCACAGGCTGCAGAATTAGTGGCGCTGATTATCACGCTCGAGAAACATGCAGTACAGGAAGTAACAGTGTTCAGTGACTCTGCCTATGTGACGTGACGTCCAAGGGCTAGCACGTTGGAAAAGGAGGGGCTACCTCAGAGCAGACGGTACTCCAGTGCAAAAAGCAGCTTTATTGGATAGACTCATCAAAGCACTACGACTCCCAGTAACCATTGCAGTAGTTAAATACGCTGCACATACTAAAGGAGCAGCTTTTATTTCACATGGAAATCAAAAAGCAGATGAGGAAGCCAAACGTATTGCATGTACAGATGACATCATGACATTTGAAACACCTGAAGTGAATGAAAGTATGGTGGGGATGATGAGTGTGCCTGATTGCTATAGTAATTTGTCTAAAACACAGTTAATGGAGGTCCAAGGGGAGGCGCCTCAGGATGAGAAGGACCTGTGGACACTGAGGGGCTGTTCTTTATCCTATTCCAAAGCATTGTGGTGACAAGACAGCACTGGTAGACCGGTGATGCCTGTAGCCTTATTGAGGGTGGCTTTGGAACAGCTACACTACCCTGCGCACGTCACTAGAGAGAGCCTTGCCGCAACTATTACGGAAAATGGTTTGTTCCAAATTTGTTAGAACACGTTGCATTTTATATAGTGAACTGCATTGTATGCCAAAGGTTTACCGCTGGGCACATGCGGCGCACCATTAGGGGAGTTAGTCCAAGGCCTAATGGCCCCTTTCAGCATTTACATATCGACTATGTCGACATGCTGCAAGTCTGCAATGGATACAGATATATGATTGTAGTGGTTTGTACCTTTTTGATGTGGATTGAGGCTGGTCCGTGTACACATCCAGACACCACCTGTGCTGCTAAATTTCTAGTACGAAAAGTGTTTCCTAGATGGGGAATATGTGAAGTATGGAGATCAGATAATGGCCCTCAGTTTGTAAATGAACTCTTTGAGCAGATAAGCTTGTTGCTTAGTATAAAGCATAAGTTTTTGTCTGCTTATCACACGCAAGCAAATGGTATCGGTGAGAGGCTCAACAGCTTGCTTAAGGAAAGAATAGCTAAATTGAAGCTTACCTTGAAGAAAGGATGGTTGCATTGCCTACCACTGGCATTGTATGTGTTGAGGAATTAACCAGGGTCAGACCACCATCTTACCCCCCACGAAATAGTGACAGGGAGGCGAATGAGGACACCTCTTACACCTGCACCTAGAACTAGAAGCGATGCCCAGTCAACAGCAGAATTGTTAGGAAAGGAGCTACGTGAGTACCTTACATGTATGATTGCAAGTATCTCTGTCATTTCAGATCAGCTCAAGCGACAGGGGTGTGTGGCAGCATAGAACACAGAAGGAGATGCTCCATCGACCGGAGTTAAAGGACTGTGTCTTCCCAAACATTTTCCTGGAGATTAAGTCTTAATACATAACTTTACTAGGAAGTGGCACGAGGCCAGATTAACGGCCTTTTCATTGTGGAAGACCTCACACCGCCTGCAGTCAAAGTGCAAGGAAAACACGTTTGGATCTTCCTCATTGACACAAAGATCTACACTAGAGAATCCCCTTCACCCTCACCCCCATCGAAATAAAGCATTGGGGAAGAACCACAGCATGTGCAGACTAGGTCTATGACAAGGAAGAAGGACGCAAAAGCGGCCAAATAAAAAGAAGGGATGCATTGGACCGTTGCTTGTTGTAGGACACTCTTTTAAGCTACTAAAAAAGGAGTTAGGGATAGTTATTCGTTCTTGAGCCACAGTGGTTGTTGACACTGGAATAAAAATTGTTCACGTCTTGATCGAGGAGGAGAGTATGCCAAATCATGAACTCCCTTTTTGACGATTGGGATAGGGTACACTAGCCTGATTCCTTTCCCACTGAAATTCTCTTTGGAGATGCCCATGGTCGTACCCAATGGCAATCCACACTGGATCGTTCTTGCTGAATTTATGTACATTTTGTGCTCTTATCCTTCACTCGTGGGGAGTACTTTTGACGTTCGTAAATTTCTGCAAGATGCTAAAAATGGTCCAATCGTGAGAACATTGCTCATGGCCATAATAGAGCAAGTGCTCGAGCTTCCTGAGTATCGTTCAAAAGACAGCACAGATGCCCCTATCTCATGATAATGCACACAGACTGGTTGGTATGGTCTTCTTTTACCTTATAAAGGAATGCCCACATATTGTTGGATGATCAACTGATGTTCAAACGTTCCTGAGAGATCCAAGCAATAACGCAGCGCTTAATCAAATATTAAGAGACATTATTGTGCAGGTGAAACGTTATTCCAAGAGAACATTGAGAACCGAATGAGGAGAATAGCTCAGCGGCAACGTGCACGCCTTGGAAACAAGAGGACAAGAAGCAACGCAGATTCGATCACCGGGTCCGTGCTTAGAAACCACTGGGTAATAAGCACGTTATACATACGCAACTAAAACTTATCTTCCTGTAACAGCGCCTTGGTGCCCCCAGGCTGTGTTAGTGTTTTAAAAATGCAAATAAAATAAAATGAAGCTTCTGAGTGAGGACATGGAGAACATACTTTCCTTTGTCTTCTACAATGTGAAAAAAAGAGGAAGGCGAGGCACGCACTCCAGTTCCCAGTCAATTATATCAAATGCAAGTAGTAACTGGGTTAAATCCCAAAATTGAACAAGTATTAACAGGGTTGAATCCCTTCTGCTGCAGTTCAGTTGTTCTGTTGTTATTCTCCTCCTAGCGCTTTCTTGTCACAAACAATCATCAGGGAGGCTATGTTTCTTTACAGGTGTTACTAATTAGTTGCTCTTTCAGTCTCAAAGGATTCTGGTAGCTGTAGTGATAACATTTTTACAATTCAGGTGACCAGGAACCGACACCCCTCCAAGAGCACAAATCTTTCCCAAAATTCGGTAAGGGTAGGCTCTTTCAGTCTCAAAGGATTCTGGTAGCTGTAGTGATGACATTTTTATAATTCAAGTGACCAGGAACCAATACCCCTCTAAGAGCACAAATCGTTCCCAAAATTCGGGGAGGAGAGACAACCATGAATATGGCTCTCTAAAGTGGGGCACATTAACCCCAGTGCTGCTGCCTCTGGAGCCCGGGACTGCCATAACATCAATTTTGGGATTTAACCCAGTTACTACTTGCATATGATATAATTGACTGGGAACTGCAGTGCGCGCCTCGCCTTCCTCTTTTTTCACATAATTTTATGGGAGTCCCGGGCTCCAGAGGCAGCAGCACCGGGTTTACTGTGCCACACTTTAGAGAGCCATATTGATGGTTTTCTCCCCTCCCCCAATTTTGGGAAAGATTTGTGCTCTTGGAGGGGTGTTGGTGCCTGGTCACCTGAATTGTAAAAATGTCATCAATACAGCTACCAGAATCCTTTGAGACTGAAAGAGCAAGTAACACCTGTAAAGAAATACAGCCTCCCTGATGATTGTTTGTGACAAGCAAGCGCTAGGCGTAGAAGAACAAAAGAGCAACTCAACTGCAGCAGAAGGGATTCAACCCTGTTATTACTTGTTCAATTTTGGGATTTAAGCCAGTTACTACTTGCATTTGATATAATTGACTGGGAACTGGAATGCGAGCACGCCTCGCCTTCCTCTTTTTTCACTTTGTCTTCTACTATCTGCTGGAGAAATATCCACATTATGTTTGGTGATAGGACAATGCTTTCGTGTATATAAGGAATCCTGTCAATTGTCCTATAATCAGTCAGCTGATCGAGGAGCTTGTGGAGAAGATCAAGGAGCTCCCGGAGTATGTTATGATGTTGCCCCAATAAATGTTTACTTCTTTCGCTTACAGTGCGTACAGCATATTGCTTTGATTCAAATAAAGAAAAAGGTATTGCTCATCTTTCTGTGCCAAAGGAGGGTGCAAGTGTGGCAACTACTAGACAGCTGAGACCATATGTGATTATCCCTACATTGAAGGTACATGTACAGGCAGTTAATCCTGAGATAGGTAAATCAGGGCTTCCTTTTAAAGAGAGGTCACGTATGTAGGTTTTAGCAGAATCTCTATGGCCATCATTTGCTGCTGCTAAGCAAAGGTTTTGAACTTTCTCATGCACAGATAGCACATGTAAACGCATCCACTCTACTGACAAATGATACTAGAATTGGTCCAGTAAGGAGAAGGTATGCTGATGTACTTAAGGAAATGATTGCAGAAGCCCAGAGAAAGAGAATGAGACCTAAAAGAAGTACTAAAGGGGATGATCACAAGTTAAATGTTTACCTGGACATTACAGCTCATTTGGGGAATAACCTATGGTATCAGCATATGAAAGAAGTGGGCAGGAGAAACTCGAAGGAGGAATACTTTGTATGTGCACTCCTGCCTTATAGTATGGGGAAGTCTAAAATCTGTATAGCTATTGCGGTAGATGCACATTGTCTATCACACCTTGCATTCTGTTGTACAAGAGGTCAGTTTATGGGCCGAGATGCCTATCTCAAATGGGCAACTTAATGGACAGATCCAGATGAAGATGATTATGTTCAAGATACAAAGACAGGAAACTGGCAGCATACCAAGAATTACGTGATCAGATATGAAAGGTGTGAAGTGAAAGGAGTGGGAATCAGATGGGAAGTAAACAAAAGACTTGAGAGCACAGGGAAATCTGCAGAAGATGTTTTGATCTGGAAAAATAGAGGCCTGAATCGACTGTTTGGAACACGCAAGTAGTGCGCAAGCCACTATGTCCGAAACTTGCTAAACTACTGACCTGGGCCGAAGACAGAGTAGGACCCTTGCAGATAGTGCCCTTGGAGAGTGCAAACTATACTTCAGAAACAAGGGCACAAGAGGAGTTGGAGAAAATCGGAAATGTGATTGCATCTTTGAGACATCAGGGATGAACATTGGAACAGCAGTAATTATGGATCACTATTTGGCTTGCGGAGCCAAGGCTTACATGAAGCTGCCCACGGACTGGGGAGGACAATGTTCCATAGTAAATGTTCAAGTTCCAGCATTAGTAATTCCTAAAAGTGATTTGAACATTAACAGTTTCCCAAAAGCAGACACTCACTTGAGAAGGAAGAGAGCTGCAGAGTTAAAAAGTAGAACAAAGAGGGAGAACTATTTAAAAGCCAAGTCAAAAGAAGCATTTGACTCTATTCCAGGAGCACATAGTGCTCAGCCAGACTTTGCTGATATTTACGATGATCTTCATGGCGAGAATCCAGGTTGGGGCAAATACTGTAATGCTCACCTGGTATCCACGGGGACGTCACTCAGCCTGTTCTGACCTCTTACAACATCAAACCCTTCCCTGGAGTCTACTCGACTGGAGACTGGGCCTTGAACACAGGATTGGTAGAGTTTAACTCCCTTTTGTGTGCTTGAACCCCTTCTTCCCCGGGGTCCAACCCTTCCCTTTGATCCACAGCTCACCTTGTTTTCTTGGAAAGTGTGCTCTCCGTCCTGCTTTCAGCGCAGGGGCGCGTTGATTGATGAGGGCTCGTTGCTGCCTAGCTACTTCACTGGCAAGAGTCCGACAGGTAAGTATAATGAGTCTTTTGAACAGTTCTCTAACTTCGTTCCTTTCCTTCCTTAGATGATGGCCAGCGTCTGGGGATGGCGACGTGCTGCTGAGATGAGTAGCGCTGAAGGTGAGTGAGAGCGCGATGCGCGATGCGCGATGCGACCCTTTCATATTTGTATTGAACTGAGTTCTTTTTCTGTTTCTTTTAGGTGCCGCGACGTTTTCAGCGTGGATGCCGGTTATGAAGAAGAAATGCAGTGAGTAAGCGCGGTATGCGGCACCTCTAGATGTTTCCACGCTAACCTGGAGTGTCTTTTCCCTCTTACAGATGGATGAGAAGTTCCCCCAGAGCAGCTGGGATTCAGGTAAGCATTTGAAGCTCGTACAGTCTTTAAAAATAAGCGAAGATTTGCTGAATGCTTACGAATGCGTTTTTTCTGTTCTTTTCCCTTTTCCTTAGGAAGCGGCATGCCGGGATGGGAATGACACCACCGAAGATGCCCGCAGAACAGAAGAAGCGATGAATGATGGGCAGAAGCGCCACAAGGTAAGGCTGTTCCTAACAGTGTTCTTGTTCTTGCAGAAGCTGATCGCAGAAGAAAGATGCAGTCTTACTGGATACCGATCCGAACATGTGAGTGTCACGCTGCAGGTGCAGAAAACACAAAGCATGTTTCTCAGCCTGGGCGTGGTTTAAATAGTCTCTGGGTATCCCAGGTGTCTCTGGGCTGAACCACACCCAATAGACTAGACTGCACATGCAGTTCTGGGAACCAAAATATGTGGGGGCATCCATCTTGTCCCCATCAATGCACTATAAATCCAATCCCCAATGTTATCCTATCGGAGTGAGTGAGTCTGGTGCCACAAGCGCCAAGTCTGACTCCAAGTGGGCTTTGGAGGGATGGAGAGGCCCTTGAGGGCCATGTAGGTGATCGTGGCCTGGCTCTAGCCTGACATCTTGGAGGGCTGGGGACATGAGGGGCAGGAATCATGACAAATACGAAATGGCTGCAGATTACCAGATGGGAATTGCTGCAGGCGATCAACACGACCATAAAAGGATTCAACACTAACAAGGAAGAATTGAGAGCTGTAAGACGGATGACTCTTCAAAATAGGTACGTCCTAGAAATGATTAGAGCTATAGATGGAGGTGTTTGTGCAAAAATTGGAGAATCGTGTTGCACATTCATACCTTCTTATGATGACAATGGCACCTTGCTGACAAAGCTACATGGCCAGATGATAGAAGAAGTAGAGGATACTGTTGATGACAGCTGGTTTGGATGACGCTTTTCTTGGATTCCGCAATGGATGGCAGATATGTTCAAGTTCCTGGGGCATTGATCTTGTTGGTGTTGCTCGGATTCTGTGTGATCAAGATAATAATTTTGCAATGCAAGAAGACTACACAGAAAGCCATAGGTATGAAGATTATGATCGGTGTTGAATCAGGATGGAAATTCAAGGACTTGACAGATGAGGAAATAAGAAACTTTGTGAAGGCCAGTATCCATGCACCTGAGGGAACGAAATTCCTGTATCAGAAGAACCATAAGAAATATGTGGAAAGATGGATCTATTGTAGTCCAAACGGACAGTGCATGCTTATGACATGGAACAAGGATGAGCATGTGAAAACAGCTAGATGCCTGACAGGATTCATAAAGATAAGGGTCCCGAAGAAACATTTCTTCAGACAAGGATGTCTGGATGTGAAGGATGAGGGGAGAGTGGTCGATGAATTGCCCAGAGGGGGGAGTGTGGAGAAGGAGCTAAGTACCCCCACCTCAACCACCTCACCCATATTGCCTATCTGTTGGGAAGCAGAGTGTGAAATCTGAGCTGTACCAGTGGAAGTGCCAACACCCAGAAGAATCCTGGAGACAAGGTTCCCATTGACAAAACCATACCTGCATACAAGACGATATGATGAAAACCCAGAAGGAACAGGACAAATGCACGAGATAGCAGATTGGGGACGTCACACGAGAGTCGAGCGGACGTACATAGGCAATGTTGCAGAGACTAAAGAATGCAAATATTCTATAAGGCATCAAGAAAGTATCAAAGATAAGCAACATCTCGGGCTCGAGATGAAGAGGCTTATGCTACAGAACCGATGAAGATATCAAGCCAGTTCACACGTGTACAGATGCAAAGTAACGAAAGCAGACAGAGTTTTCATGAGGCTAGCTTTATAGTGAATAGATTGCAGCAAGCACCAATGTACAGATATAAAAGAATGAAGGAAGAATGGAGGCTTCCACCACGTATTATAGCAGAGCCGGAGTAAGGGAAGGAAAGGCCTTCCTTTTCCAGTGTGTTGCAGTTAAAAAAGCACTTGTATTACAGGAATGAATCTCAGCAAGGCAAGATTGAATGAGCCAAGAAGCTACGGTCGTATCAGCCTGGGAATAATGGAAGCTGGATACAAATCGTATGAAGGGATGAACCACCTGTTCAGAAGGCGTGGATGAAAACAAAGAAGACGACAGAGGCTTATTAGAACATAGTCTTTTTAATACGCCTTAGCTCAATATTTGTGGTCTTCAGTCACGTGTAGGGAAGAAATTGGACCAACATGATGGTCACACCTATGCACGAGAGATGAGTGTATCTCTACTCCCCTGTATTCTCCAGGATCAGAGAACATTTTCAAGGACAAGTTCAAAAGACCTAAAACCACTGAGGTGATTATGGATGATGTTCTAATTGGTTATACTATGGTATTGACCAGCTGGCCAAGCAACTAGCAGTCTGGCATGTGTGCTGCTAGTGTGGGTGGAAGGGTATTGACAGGGGTTAGAGACCAACCAATGATAGATGGCCGCATGTTTAGGAGCCCTATAGTTGAGCAACCAATGGGACATTGTGTATTTAGTGACGTTCATAGTGACCTGTTTTGAGGGAGGGCTTAGTACTCACTAGTAGGTTTTGTAGTTTGCCACGTAGGATGACGTTAGTAATACGCAGGTTGAACGTCACCTGTGACGAGGATTTAGTATAAAAGGTTTAGATTATGCTGTGATACATCTGTTGACGTTCGTTGTACGCCCTGTTTGAAATAATTGACATTAAAACAGTTACCTTTTTGCCAACTTTCTGAGTCGTTTCAATCATTGATGTTTTGAGTAATCTCTGCATCCCCATTAATCTCAGAGTATCGCTACCTCGTCTTAAAGGGCTAGAAGTTCCCCAGTTCACCGGGTTGTAGGTTGGCCCCCATTTTATATACTCTGTATGTGGCGGACCTTCCTGAAGCCTTAAGCACAGCTCAAACGTTTCCTCCAAAAGTAAGCAGTGTCCCCATAAATTGGCTTTCTTATGCGGATGACACAGTCCTATTTGACTTAACACCTATACGATTACAAAGATCGATCATGGTGTTGTCATTGTACGCACAAAAAAATCATCTCTCTGTGAACACCACACAGACCAAGATAATGACTTTGAGCGGCACTAACCCAGGGAAATCCACATTTACTTGATTACTCAATGATATTCTTACTCAATGATATTCTTGAGGTCGTTGAGCACTATTGCTATCTGTGCTTCCACATTAAAAAGAACTCCAGTTTAGTTTATTATGCATAGAAGTGCATACCACATATTTGGAGCAAATGTTCTGCTGCAAAACAATATGTAGATAAAAATGGAAGACATAATATCACTGCCTTATTGGAGATCTATAAGGTGAGTGTAGTGCCCATTTGCTGCATGGGCTGGAAACCTTGCATTGTACCCACGTTAGGGGGCTAATTAAAATTGAAGGAAGGATATTGAGAAGCATAATAATTTGCCCTTTTGGCACCCCAGTAGAGGCCATCAGGCTGGATGATGGTCTTACTGACCTTAATACAAGTTGGGCCATTCAAAGAACGTTTCTATGTCTGAAAATGTTATCTAGCAAACTTGACACCAATGAATTGAGGATCAAATGCACTCATACCAAAATTCCACCCCAACCCCCCTTCCCTACTTACCTGTTCACTCGCCGCCTGGTTGACTGCAGCCCTGCGGCGTCAGATCTGTTCCTCAAATGCAGGTCGGATCTGACGCCGTAGGGCCCCTTTTTCTCTTTTTTTTTCTTTATTTTGGTCCACCGCCTCCAATATTGAGGAAGTGGGTACACCACCGCAACCTCCCCCCAAGGCTAATACATAGCGATCATAGAAGCGGGGGAAATCCACGCAACCCGCGCTCCACATGTTCGGTATGTATTCGCCAATTTGTACGTATTTATTCAGTCAAATGGAACAGGCCAAATTCGGTCAAATGTACCATTTGGCCAAATAAAAACAAACAAATGTACTAATGCCAATTAATTTGCCAATTGGGTTCAAGTAATTACTCAATGAGTAATAATGAGTATCTGATAGAACTGAGAACATTCACTATTGAATATCTGGGGAATTCAGAAATCTCCCTAGAAGATGCCTTGTTGTGCCCAAATATAGATGTAATGTTGAAAAATAAGGCAAACATTGGTGATAGGATCCTAAACATTGAAAAACTATCCAAGTCAGTTATATATGCGGACTATGCTAGACAAAGTTTTGAGGCAGACTCCCCTTTCCCTTATTTGACAAAGCTATGCTTGAAGGTGTTGAAGCGTTTTATAGTAAGCCTTTGCATGAATTTATTGCAAACAATGAATTATGTGGGAGCTTGGCAAGGCCTCCCCCGTGAAGTGCGCCTGTGTCGGTTATGTGGCGAGACCATAGAAACAATTCGACATGTATTAACAGCCTGCTGGAAAATTAAGCGTTGTTATGAAAAAGGTTATGGAAATATTTGTATGGATTTTAGATTATTTAATTCAGACCAATTCTGGAACACTTTGTTTACAGCGGACTCATATGGGAGGAATTTCTGAAACGCGTAGGATGAATAGGAAATGTTTTATGTGTTACTAGTTTTCAATGTTTTTATGTATAAGTATGAATTGTTCTTTTTAATAATGTATTTATTAATGATATAGATGGTGTATTGATGATTTTTATTGTGTTTAAGGCTTGTTTAATAGCCAGATTACACAATAAAGAATAAAACAGAAAATAGAAATAGCCAAAAACCTTACTCTTAGGAAGTCCACCTTTGCACTAATGTAGCAAAAATCAAAACTGTTATTTTATGCAACATTCTCATGGTAGTTACTCACAGTGTGGATCATTATTCAGTCTTCTTTACTTCCATCTGGTTTCTCCCTTACAGGCACCCTCCTGGTGTCAGGAGATAGGTTTTGCCCTCTCTTTGAGTTCCACGGTAGACCTCTAAGGACCTGGGTGTCTCATGATTTTCTGTGCTACCTTCAGAGACTTCAGACCAACTTGTTTGTTGGTACGGACAAAGGCCAGCCTTTCACCTTGGGGTAGCTGATGAAGTTCCTATGCGCTCGTGGCCCTCCAGTTGCCACAAAGCCTAGAGGTGCCGATCTCCACCTCCTAATCAGTCTTTTCATTCATGGTCCTCCTTTGGTCTTCAGTTGTCCCTCACAGATTTTAGCAGAGTTTGGCCAGCTTGTCGTCTTCCTGGTACATTGCCTTTCAGTTTCTGCCCCCAGCTGAAGGGGGCATGACAGACACATCAGTATCAATGAAGATCATCTTTTAGACTAGGAGGTCATTAAGTTGGCCAGTCGGTAATAAAGTGCTGGTTATGTTTAACAGCACTTTTACCGCTTGCCGGTAGGCATGGATGATATACCTCCAGCTAAGAGCGGGAGGTAAATTCGACCCCTTCTGGCAAAAAACTGCCTTTATTACTGCCACAGTAATACTGTTGCCATTAATACCAGCAACAACCCCCCGCCTTGGAGGCCTTTAGGACTCCATGGAATGAGAATTTACTGTTTAAACCATCACTTGTAATCTGCCGGTAATACCGGCAAACAAATCCCGGTACCAGTATCACTGTTTTCTGGTATCCCGGCAGTATTACCGCCAGGATACTGGGAAACTCGTAATGGTCCCCTATGTATTTCCAGACCCTTTTCTACTTTTGAAAACAGTGCTGTGCTTCTTCCTTCTGTTCCCATCAGTCATTACCATTCATAGTATGAACCAGGGATGGGTATTTGTTATTCTCTATGGTCCTGTTCTTCCCTCTCATTACTGCATTATCAATCCCATTTTTGGGTTGGTTACACATCTGATTATTCCTAATGAGAGTTTGTGAGGCAACAAAAGAATGATGCAGTGGTTGACGCGATCTTGGAATTCTTTGAGATGTGGAACGCAAGGTCGTGCAGTTCCACATCCCTTTGGCATCTCCATCCATGGCATCTCAACACTACTGTTCTCAAGCTTTGTCGTGATCCTCTATTTACAGGCTATTGCTCAGGTAAGCCTTGTTGTATCAAAGCATGAAGTACATGAATGTTGCAGGTTTGCGGTCCTCACAGTAGTCTACTCACACATTCAAAGGGTGAGGGTTAATGATGTTCCTGCTGTGCATGCCCCATTTTTAGAAGGGGCCTCGTAAATATCTGAAAGCTGATTCTTTCTGAACACTCAGAGGCGTTGGGTACACCTCTAGATTTTCAGTCTCCATGAGATGTCCGAAAAGGATTCTGGGACATGTTATTTTCTTAGACCCTTTTTATCCTAACATGTTTCAATGAGGTGTTAATGAGGTGCAGAGCATCAATCCTACAGGATCCCACTTGATCCACTCTTGTGGGTACATATTGGTTAGTGGCCAGATCAACCCAGTTCCTAGCGGCCTTCAGATCCGGCAGGTAATGATGGGCTTTCGTCACATGTTTACTGCTGGACTCTAACCTGCCAATTCTGGAAGAGATCACTTTTGGTAAGGGGTCAATCAGGGACGTCATTTCACTAAAATGCCAGTGGTAGCGAAAGTGACATCACATGACCCTTGACCTCTGATGACATTACAGGAAGTGATGTAATTTGACCCCACCCCAAAGTGATATCGCAGGACACGATGGAACATGACCTTTCAACCCTTGACAAAACAGGAAGTGGCATCACATAGCATTGTTCCTAAGTACACAACGAAAATTATGGTTACGATATCACTATAATGTGATGTACATTTCATACAAGAATGGATCGCCATATATATCATTAGGATCAGTGTGTATAGACCCATATTACCAAATTACTGTGAATGCAAGCAGACGTCCATGGCCAAATTATAATGGTGTGTTATTATATAGCACTTACGCTTAAGCGCTTTATATAGAAAAAATATACACCCAATATCACCCAACCTGTGTTGGTGCTCATTTATTGACCTCAGAAGGATGAAAGGCTGAGTTGAGGTGTTTAAGAACAGACTAAATCAGTGACTCACCCCTTGAAGTGTGCCTGAAATTAACCTTTAATGAGTCTCGCAATTTGTGTATAGAATTCCAGAAAGACACATTATTTGGTATTCCTATTCTTTCTTATTTAGGGTCACTGCAGAAAGTGTTAGACTTGAGGCGCCCGGTCCTTTTTTTTTTTCTTTTTTTAAGAGGCATAAACGAGAAAGGCAGCCACTCCAGAAGTAAAGAGCCACATGGTGCTGGCCACAGCCCAGGAGCTTGCATTATAAAAAAAAGACACTTTAAAAAAAACAAATGTTTAGGGGTAGCAAAGGAGAACACAGGGGTAGCAAGGGAGACCTCAGAGGTCGCAGTTGCGACCTCTGGCGACCCCTAAATGACATCCCTGGTGTCAATGCATGACATCAATGACAAGAGATCTTTCTCTAACAAACAATACTTATATCCAGACTTTGGAAATGGAGAGCAAGATTACTGCAGAAGATTGGACTTCAGAAATGACCCGTCAAGTGTACATTGAGAAAGTTATTTATCAAGTGAGGGTCTTGCTTTGAGAGACTCTGTAATAGTTTGTTGGAACTGTTAGAAAGATTATACCTTATTTTTAATTTAAAGTTTAGTTAGATAAACCCTACACTACTAGTAAAAATATATACACATTCATAATTCAACTGGACGGTCTCTGGACAATGACCTGCGCCGCATCTGGGTGGGAGTGTGAGTGTTGGCATGACCACGCCTGGATGGAGTCCTGGGCGTTGGCCTGCGCTCAGATGGAGTTGTGAATGTTGGCATGCCCACAACCGGACGGGTCTCTGGACACTGGCCTCTGCCGCGTCTGAGTGGGAGTGTGAGTGCTGGCACGACCACGCCTGGATGGAGCCCTGGGCGTTAGCCTGCACCGCGTCTGGATGGGAATGTGGAGGCTGACAGGTCCGCACTCGGACAGAGCTGTGAATGTTAGCATGGTAAAGGTCAGGTAACCCACTAACCAATATAAGCTCAAATAAAAAAAAAAACTCTGCATACTTATCTCACTCAAAAACTCACACAACCATCTCTCGCACAACAAGCCGCACGCACTTCACAACACTGCAACAACACACAAGCAGGAACAACAGCACACGCGGACTGACTCCGATCCGATACCCGCACCAAAGCTCAGCACCCGGTCTATACCGAGTTGATGCTGCCAACAGAACACCACTCCTCTCACTAACCTACTCCCTTCTTCACCTTACTAACCCATCCCACCTTTATCGTTTACAGATCCGCCTGAGCGCCTGGGGACCAATTCCGTTGTTGACGGTGCACGGTACAAATACCTTTAACATTTAACATTTAACATAAAACATGATACTTGTAAAATACATGATTCTCATCTAAAATTGTACTACTAAAATCAAAATGTTTTAAAGTGAGCATTCATCAGAAAAGATTGGAATATATATCTCTTATAAAGAGTTCTAGTTGAGAGCCATCTAAAATTCTTATCCCTATCCCCTACGCCAGCTTTTACTTTAATTTATTTAATGGCAATGTCAATGTTGTCAAAAGATCTTATATCGCAAGCAATCAGATCTAAAAACTCAAGCACCTTTTCCAGCCAACTTTTTAGGGCGATCTTGGGGTGGGGTTCTTGCAAAAAAAATATAAAAATTGCGATACATAGGGCCTCCTCACGAGTTGGGCGGTATCCCGACTGGGACACTGCCCAACTTCATTTGCGTTAGCACCCACCCATCCAGTGGTACGTGTTAGGCGCTAACCGGTACTCCCCATTCCCCATTGAGGAATTTTCAGTGCAAATACCATGCGGTAATACCGCCAGCGGGAATTTTGCTGAGAATGGGCATTTTTCCAGCATGTTTACTCCCAGCTCTGAGATGGGGGTAATAACACCAGACTTGAGATTGGGCAGAGCAGTAAATGCAGCGATATCACCATTACCGCTTCATTTTAAGACTACCACCCAACTTTATCTGCGTTTGCGCCCACCAATCTGGCGGTAATGGATTATGGGTTGGACGCTAACCATTACTCCCCATTCCCCAATGCGTCCTTTGGACCCATTGGGGAATTTTCGGTGCAATTGCCGCATGGCAATACTGCTGGCGGTAATTGCACCGAAAATGGGCATTTTCCTGGTGTGTTTACCTCGAGTTCTGAGCTGGGGGTAAACATTCCAGACTCAAGATTGGGCAGAGCAGTAAATGCAGAGGTAACACAGTTACCACCACATTTAAGGGCTACCGCCCACCTCGTGATGGGCCCATAGTGTTCAAATTATTTCCTTCTTCCCGAATTTTTACAAATAGCACAGAACCATTTTCTTTAGATTGCTAAGTGCCAATATGCCCAATTCATAATGAATAGCTTCTACAGGGGTACAATTTGGTAAACCAAGAGACCGTCGCTATAATTTCCCCTCCAACGGGTCCAGCCATGCAGTCTCTTTATCCGTAAATATCTCAGGGCCATACAGGATACTCGCAACAATGCTGGTCTTGTAGACTTTCTAAAGGCCCTCAGTCAGAGTAACGCCCTTTAGATTTTATGTATTGCGTTACAGCATTAAACTTTTTAAGCGTTTTAATGATGATATAATTTCCTAATTTAACACCATTATCCATTTTGAAGAAAGGTATACCTAGATAGGTGTACCTGTGTACTCTTTCAATTGATTCCTTTCCGATTATCCAATTATAAGCTTTTATTTTCTATTCCTTTTATGGAAAATCATTATGTTTGTTTTCTTATACTTTATTTATAAACCTATTTTCTCAGGAATAACTCTGTAGGGTTGTTAGTGTTCTATGTAATCCAATCTAAGTTTCATCTAGAACAAGAGTGTCATCAGCATATGAGAGCCAAGATACAGGTTAAAGGCCTACACAAGGGGGAAGATTATGACATTTCGCTAAATTTTCTTGTAGATCTGCGACATAGAGATTATGGAGAAGTGGGGCCAGTGCACAGCCCTGTATTAGTGCATGATTGGTGGGGAAAGGGTCAGGGAATGAGAAATGATTTTTAAGGCTTTTAGATATTTACAGCTGTTTTCTTGTTTCAGCAGAAATAATACTCTAGTAAGGCCTAACACTGACTCAATGGGTCTAAAATAAATGCAATGTAGATCATACTGCTGCTTAAATGTTATTATCCTTGCTTAGGATTCTAATGTGATGTAAATACATCTTAAACATCTTTAACAATATTAATAAATTGTATTATGAAAGAAGGGATTAGTATACTATTAAATTCCAGAGATTGCAAGGGACTCTTTGCACTACTCAGAATTATGCCTCTAAATTAAGGGATCATGTGAAGGACTGTGAACATGGCCCAATGGGAGTGAAAACCTCAGAGTGAAGGCTATTTGTCACACAATTTGTAACCCTATTACTGTTCTTTTAACCAACCCTAGTCATTTTGTGAACAAGAATAAAGCAGCTCAGGATCTGACATGTCGTTCTGAATCATCTGTTGATCCTGCAGCTGTCACAAAATCCACCCCTCCTGGTCAATCTCCATAAGACACAACTCCCCTGACTGAATATATCTGTCAATCACTCACCAATGATGGAGTGCCTTCATCCACACTTTGCTGATTTCCTTGGGGTTGCCCACAGCACTCAGTGGCTTTTCTCCATTTCATTGAGAAGCAGCAGCTACATTTTCTTTGTGTTGAGATCTGCGTACAACATGCACATGTTAAAATTGCAGAAGAGATGATTTCACAATTTGCTGTTGAGTTGGGCTCTGCTAGATGCTATGTTATGTTATATTGATTCATACCAGGCACCGCTACCACCCAAGGTAGTTTCTGCAGGTTCTGCAGTTATGAGTGGGGTTCTGGAGGAGGGAGGGGTTCTGCATTTGGAGCATGAGGTAGTTTGTGAGACTAGTAGTATTTATTCATATGGGTTGAGCTAGCAGGATACAGTTTAAAATGCCCAAAAGTCTAATTTAGCCCTTCATTATTCCAAATTAAGTACTAGTAAATCAGATAATGCTAACAGTAAATGTATCATGCAATCGATGAGGAATCCCACATGAAGTAGTCTACAAAACATGTCACTATTATATCTGAAGCTCCCTGCCACAAAAAACATGACGCCCCCCTAATTTGCATATGTATTGACATGAGCAAAAGTGGCATCTGCTAGAAAGGTAGCATGGATCAATCAAGAGCCAGAGACAACTTCTTATGGGTGTTAGTGTTTATTCTGAGCCTGTTACAAATGATATCGAAAAACAGTTAAATGGGATTAGGAAGATAAATGTAAATAATAGTCTGGAGACCTCCTCCTGTGACTTGGTTCCTTTCCTGATGATTCCTTCCTAGGACACAAGGTGTAACAAAGAACTTCATGCCTTCTCTGGGTTCTGGTAGAAGCAAGGCAAAATAAAGTTCTTCTACATAAGGTCAAAGCAGTAGTAAACCAAAAGAATGTTTTCGAGTTCCAACAATCTCAAGATTCCAGGACTTTTCCCAGCAGTCCTTATGGGGGTTTCATTCACTCACAGTCAAGTCCTCAGCTGTCACCTGCACTTCTTTCCAAACGTCTGAAAACTGGTATCTTCTCCTTCTGCACCTTCTCCAGGATTCTGTTCCAGTGGTTGCATATCCATATATGGGCAATCAGTGGAATAAGCCACACAGTGTCCCAACAGTCTTTGACTAGTTGAATAGGCTTAAGGTAGGTTTTTATTGATGTTCCGTGGCATATCCTCCTGATGCCCCACTCCCCTTTCTGTTGACTCAGCATGAGACTCCAGATATTTCTCATTTACTGGGGATACTTCTCTGATCTCCTATCAATTACAAAATGTATTCCATTGCTCATTCTGAACAGCTATTACCTCGTCACCACCTCACCACCTCACCATGTGCTTGCACCTCGTCCCGTCTACCACAATGGCTTACCAAGAGGACTGTGTACCTGGGCTACCAGCCCACTCTTTCGTACTCTACCCAGGCTAGGCACCTCTTAAACTGATGCCTCTGCTATCTCCTCCAGAGGACTCTATCTCCTCCTCTCCAACTGATATATTTCCCTTTATTCTCGCTGTGGTCTCACCATCTCTTCCTCTGAATATGTTAATACTTACTCCTGTTACCTCACCAACTCCTCATTCTTTATCACCAACTCACAACTGTTCTTCCACCACCTCTTCTCGTTCCATTATCTCCTTTTGATATCTTTCCTGACTGCCTCCTCCCATCCTCTCACCACAGGCTCTTGTTGCCCCACCACCTGACAGGGCTTTTTAGTTGCATGAGAGTATCCCATTAGGGTTCTGGAGAGTGTTTTGGTGGGACAAGTGAACTTTAGCTTCAGGGTCATTTTGATTTAAAAAAGTATTCTCCTTAACTAAAACTTGTTTCAGGGAGTGGGTATTAGCCTAAGCCAAGATGATTGAAGACTGGATTGTCCGTGAGATGAGGTAGGCAGCTTGGAACTGTGATAACGGTTCTAAAGTGCCTTTTCATCAAATGAACTTCAGGGAGCAGGACTACTTTGAGGATCATTTCATAAGAAGCTCCAGAATTAAGCCTTTTAAAGATTGGAACATTGTCTGAAATGATCTTTTGGGTAAAAAAAATATATATTTTAACACCAATAGGTACAATCACATATGTGTACAAAAGTAATACACGCATAACATATCAACAATATGCAAACTTGTTGAACATTCTACATATCGGGATATTCTAGTGGTCCCAAAGTGAAGAAAGAGAAAAAAAAACATAACAATTTGTATCAATGTCACACCCCCTTTCCATACAAAAGGATGCAATTGTAGAAACAACAACGCAAATTGATCATGTGACAATACATTTCAGGAAACCATCAGAACATACACATTTCATGAAGCAATAAAATAACATCATTTAGCCATAAGTCTCCAGGAAAAGGCCCAAGAGATCATTGAATTTATCAGATTCTCCTCTGTATTTAAAAATCGTCATACACAGACACAGTCAGCAGTTCTCCACCCAGTCATCAATGGTGAAGCTGTTGGGGGATTTCCACGCACACAAAATAATTTTTTTGGCAAGCATGCAGCCTCTAACACCCACAGTTTCTTTGGAAATGATAGGTCTTTTAATTGGGTGACATCCCTAGAATCAGAAGTGAAGCCTTTCTCAGAATTGAACCCTGCTACACTAGGTCCATCCTCTCACACACACCCTCCCAGAAATCTCTGCTTTTGGTGCAAAACCAAAGTGACTTAAAGTGCCTACTGAGCGATTACACTTCCAGCATAGATCATTATCAGAGAGACTTCTTCTGAACATTCATTCGGGTGACCAATATGCCCTAAAAAGTAGGTTAGTCTGTGAGGCCCTGAGACCCCAGTCCATGCTAGAGAGGCAAACATGGTTACAGCATCTCTGGCAACATTCAGGACTAATTTCCTCTCCTAGTTCATCAGCCCCAAGATCTGAGACCCCTTCTCGTTGGGATGCCAGACGCTTGCAAGATCTGAGGCGCCCTCTCGTTGGGATGCCAGACGCTTGCAAGATCTGAGGCGCCCTCTCGTTGGGATGCCAGACGCTTGCAAGATCTGAGGCGCCCTCTCGTTGGGATGCCAGACGCTTGCAAGATCTGAGGCGCCCTCTCGTTGGGATGCCAGACGCTTGCAAGATCTGAGGCGCCCTCTCGTTGGGATGCCAGACGCTTGCAAGATCTGAGGCGCCCTCTCGTTGGGATGCCAGACGCTTGCAAGATCTGAGGCGCCCTCTCGTTGGGATGCCAGACGCTTGCAAGATCTGAGACCCCTTCTCGTTGGGATGCCAGACGCTTGCAAGATCTGAGGCGCCCTCTCGTTAAGATGCAATGACATTATCTTTTGCGGGACAGGCGCCAGTCTACAGAGTGAGATTATTATTTTATGTAACTTTGTGACTGAAAAGAGGTTCAAGAGTAGCCTACATCTGTTGAAATGTATTCCACCCTGGTGTCAGAGTAGGTGGAGAAAATACTAAGGGCCTGATTCACAGAGCGTTTTCCTATGGGATTGTGCCTTTATAAAATACTTCAGTGAATCAGCCCTTACGTGTCTAGCCTGCAAATAAATAAAGTGCTTTGTTGTTCAGTGCTCATGCTCAACTTTAGGGACCGGTTCGGCGCATCCTATCTCAGACCACGTGCACTCCTCTTTCTCTAATAAAGCAGGAATAGAAGGAAAGTGTGAAAAGAAGGCCTCTGTTCTTGTTTAGAGCAAGACCGCGGTTGTGGTTGTGCAATGCCTAAGCTTGCAATTGTGCAATGCTGTCCGCCTTTGTGTGGAAAGTGAGACTGCACTGCACTCTGCATCCGGAGCAAAGTCTTGAGAAATGGAACATTGTCTGAAGTTATCCTTCAATGGACAGGCTCTGCCGAATGGGATTATTAAATGATGTAACTTTGTGAATGAAAAGAAGTTCAAGAGTAGTTTACATCTGTTGAAATGTATTTTAACCTGGTGTCAGACTAGGTGGAGAAAATATTAAGGGCCCGACTCCTGGAAAAGTGTGTATGTCTCCTGCAATTGCTGTGTGCCGTGAACGACATTGCGCGAGCCTGCGCACAGAAGAAAAAAAATGCAGCCCTCGTATTCATGAAATTTACAGTACAAATTAATTGTATTCTTAAGTCGCGCCTGAAATGCCCATGCAAAGCATAAACAGCTTGCCTGTGTGAACTCCACGCAAGTCCTGTAAATGTACCGCGCATTTGATTCCATGAATCGACGAACAGGATTTTGCATGCAGTATGGCGCGCAAGTTCCCTATTTCCCACACAAATAATTCCATGAATTGGGCCATAAGTTCTGGCCTGAGAATAAATAAAGTGGTTTGTTGTTCAGTGGTCATGCTCATCTATTAAGGGAAAGTTTCCACACATTGGGCCTCATTACGACCTTGCCGGTCCGGAAAGAACGGTGGTGGTAAAACCGCTGCCACCGGCTGATTAAGAGTCCTGCAGGCGGGAGGTGTCACTGCCGCCAGGTCTGACCTGGCGAGTTTAACACCACCCGCCTGCAGGCGGACATGGAAACACTGGCTATGTCAAACACTGGCTATGTCATAGTCCCTAGTGGACTCCATGGGAATGGGGACTTACGGAATTCTGCCTCCGGAATTCCAGAGTCACCGGGGTCATAATGCCCCGGTAATTCCAGGGATCACGGAGGTGGAATGGTAATGCGAGTCCGGTGGCAACCTGCTGGTTTTTCCAGCTCTGTTACCGCCGGACTCGTAATGAGGCCCATTGTATCTTAGTCCACGTTCACTCCTCTTTACCTCTTCAAGGAGGAATAGGAGGAAAGCATGAAAAGAAGACCTCTCTCCTTGCGCAAAGCAAGACCGCAGTTGTGCTGAATGTTTTACCCCATGTAGGGAACGAGACAGTAGCTCGCAATTGTGTGATGCTGTCTGCCTTAGTGTGGAAAGTGAGACTGCACACAGCATCCGGACCAAAGTCTCAGTGTCGAGGGTCAGAGAGGAAGTCGGACTCGCCCTCCACATTGGCATGCAGCAGCATAGCAGTGGCTGCGTCAAAACATATTTTTAACAAAAACAAGTTAACCAATTAGTCCTGAACAAAAGAAAGATGTGGAATTCAACAAAACAGTAGAAGACATTATTTAAAAAAGGAAGATTAGTGTTAAATATATATGTATAGCCAAACATCATAAGGAAGACCTTAGAATGCACAACACTCACTGGGGTTTCATTGCTTCATATATTTAATCAAATCACCATCACTCCATTCTTCTCCAATTCACAATTTATTATTGAATCGTAGCAGTGGGTGGACAGACTGGTGTGTGTCACCCTATCAGGCTTCCTCCGAGTCAATGAACCCAGATGTCCCGTCAAAATATGTACACACGTACCCACACAGAAGCCCTCTTCTGTGTCTCCCAACACATCATGGTGAATTCAAAATGGTTAAACTGCCTGCCATATTGGAACATACACTCACTGGGCCTGATCACGACCTCGGCGGTAACCCTTAAATCCGGCGGTAGCGCTATTACTGCCGGACTTAAGGGTCCGCCGAAGCTTCGGCGGATTTCGCACCAGCTCTTGGCTGGGGGGAAATCCGCCGAAAATTTGCGCTATTACCGCCGGCGGGAAATCCGCCGGTGGTAAGAGCGCGAATTTTCCCCATTGAGCCCAATGGGGAATGGGGCATTCCCGAATGGGCTCAATGGGGACTTCCAAGTCCGCCCAACTCGTGATCCCGCGCTATTAGCGCCGGGGGCTATGGCGGTCGCGCTAATAGCCCCCACGCTAATAGCGTTAGCGTTACCGCCGAGGTCGTGATCAGGCCCACTGTGTTTTCCCTCATCACTTCATTGTGTTCAGAGTGATGGTCATTGCTGCCAATTTGCAAGAAACTACCCAGGTTACTGGTGATGACAGTTTTGGGTGATGAACCTTGGCATGGAATCCTGGAATTGATTTTTCAACTTGTTATATAGATCGTTATTTTCAACTTCCCTCGTGCTCGATGTTCCTCAGATTGGACTGGGATTCTGTTATTGGATTTTTAACTGTACTAGGAATTTTCACCTGAAAGAAAGTGGTGCGTTTCCTAGGAATGTTTCTTTGAGGCTTAGTACTCTTCTGTGCTGTAAGGGAGTGACTGAGCTACCTTCTCTCTGATTTTGAAGGAGAGTAGGCGAATGAAGAATTGATGCGAAGAGAGGGAGCAAATCCCAGAACACGTTAACGAGAAAGGAAAAGCAGATAAACAGGAAGGGAGGCAGGTTTCCCAGGAGTGTACCAAAGAATTCACACAAGGCTGCTGAGCAGGGCTTAGCAGAGAGGACTCAAAGACTTAGAAGATATGGGAAAGAAGCAATTAAGGTGCTGTTATGAATTCTGGGAGTTCGTCCCCTACCCCCTTTGGGACTAGGAAGGTTGGCATAACACACCATAGGGAACAGAGCGGGCAGGATTCCAGTGGGGGTGCCCCCCATGTAGAGGGCAGGCAATCCCGAGATAGGGGATACGTGTTATCCTCCCTTGTCTCAAAAATTCCTATAGGTTTATTGGTTGCATGGGAATTATAATGAGTTATCAATGCAAACATCTAAAGTTAGTGGAGGTTTCTGACCCAATTTAAGCACCATCCTCAAATCTACCCGGAGAACATATAAGCCTTTCCCCTGGCTACAAGGAGAATGGAGGGCCCATCCTCATTCTTGGAAAGGCTGAGAGAGGCCAGTGGAGCCATACAGAAGAACTCTCCTTCTGGTAGGTGTGGCATGGAGAGACGAGTTGGTACCACACCTTGTACTTCCACTCACGGTAGAGTGTGCTAAATGCTCAGCTGGTGAGCTGCAAGAGAGAAGAGAGAGGTAGGGGGAACTGGAGTGACCTGACTGCGAGGAGACAGAGCCGCTGCCAAGATCACGCTAGGATCTGGCTGGAAGGGAGAACCTGCTCCAACCAAGTGGAAGGAAGTTGACTGAACAAGAGCCTGCCATCCCCCAATATGTCCAGCCGGAGGAACACTGACTGAAGAGAAAATGTGCACGGTTTCTCATGGACATTGGGAAGTAGGCGGCAAGGTCAAAAGAGACCCCAAGGTGGGGTAGAACCAATCAACCCAAGGTGGAGCGAGAAGCAATGAACCCCCATCCGGGATAAGAACCTAAAGACCCAAAGCAGGATTAAAACATAATGACCCCAAGGCGGGGTGTCAACATAACGACCCCAAAGCAGGATAGGAAGTAATTGGTCCCAAGGCGGGATTGAGAAGCAATTCACCCCAAGGCAGGGTAAATACTTAATGACCCAGGGGAAGAAGCAAACAACCTCAAAGCGGCATTAGGGCAATTCGAAGTCAAGGCGGGGTAAAAGTAACCCAGAAGAGAAAAAACCCAATGTTTGGTGTGTAACCTGAGACTCTAGGCTGAGATAACCGACAGCTAGAGTGGAGAGGACATTACAGGAATTCTTCAAATATAAGTCCCAGGATGTATGACAAACCCAAGGAGAAATAGAGAAAGAGGAAAGGCAGGGCGCTGATTTAAAGTGTAACTCTCAACCCAAGATGGGGGATGAGAAAGAGATATGTTCCTGACTGAGCTAGGGGCCAAGAACCCCTTTGTGAGGAAGAAACAGAAGAAAGGGTCATCAGCCAACCACTGTTCCATCCTTGGGCAAGAAGCCATAACTTTGTTTTTGTTCGTTTTTATTCTATATTAGTGGTTGGGACAGGAATCAGGGTAGATTAGGCTTCTGTACAATGGAGGAACATTATGTTGTTGGACATCCTGAAGAACTCACTTTTGACTTATTTCTTTTATTTAGCATATGGCCAACACAGTTAGGGAAAGAAGAGATCATTTTGAATAAACAGACCAGTAATTCAAAATGCCACGCTATCCATCTCCTGATTTTGACTTATCACAGAGTGTTGCAGCAAAAAGGTAAATGGCCTTTTAAAGTCTCGTTTCTGTTGCAGTCGACCCGGAAGTGAAACCTATGCCATGTTGGTAGAGGTAGTGCCTCAAATAAGGTGCTATCCTACAGTGGGCATAAACAACCCGTAAAACAACTTGAGATCCACATGAAGGGGCCAGCAGCACCAGGTTTGCTCGCTTGAGAGTATACCCCCTTCCAGGCCTGGGTGAATCTGGCTTCTCAGTATGATGTAGCTAGAACTCTGGAATCTAACAGGATGCAGGCTGCTTGTGCATAAGTAGCTGATTCTCAGGATCTCTCACAATAGTGCTGCAGGCGGCCCCTTCTAATATGGGAATGACAGATTCCATGCTCTTCACATTTCAGGTGTTTATCCTTCACCTTGGGAGGTGTGGATTTGGTCTTCTTCTCGCCCCTTCTGGTGTAAAAGAACTTCAGCAAGGAAGTGTGTACCACAGAATGAATTTGCAACCAGGAAGCAGGTATTTCGAGGTGAATTGTGACCAGGTTGACTTGCTTCTCGATTACAAATGGGCCAAAATATTAAGGTGCCAGCATAGATGGTACAAAGTGTTTAGTGAGGTTCTTGGATTACTACCACACCTGGCATCTGGGCCAAAAGGGAGGAGCTCCTAGAGGTCTTAGATTGCCTTGCTTTTTTCATCCATGTCTGCATTTCCTTAAAGATTTGCCTTGCTTTTTTCATCCATGTCTGCATTTCCTTAAAGATTTGTGCAGCGATGTGCTCAGCATCGCGAAGGTCCCTCAAGTGCTTTTCCAGTGAAAGAGCCAGAATGTCCAGAGGTGACATAAGAGGGAATGTTCTAGGATGAAACCCATACATTTTAAACAAACAGTCAATGCTATTGGGATCAATCCAATTGCTGCTATAGGAAACTATTTGCTGGACGAAATAAGACACAGGTTCAACCATATAACACAACATTTACAATGTACCTTTGCAGGAGAAGACGTTTTCATCAACATTACGTCTTCTTTTGTGCAAATTATGTCGTCATAAACTGTTGTCGAGCCTGAGCTGGAATCATCAGCATCAACCAGCTACATATTTGGAAACAAATTTGAAAAGAGGACATGGGTTAATGTTCCTTTTATGAATAAAAAAGTGTTTGCTTGCACAATTACTTGACTAGACGAGATGTCGGATAAGCATTGCCACCAGTTTGACCTCTGGCGCAATACCTCTAAAGCAGCTAAGTCATATAATGATGTGCTGCCCCTAGTGGCAGTTATGAAAACAAATGTTCTCAAGCTAATGTTTAACTCTTGGTGATGTGCCAAACGTAGTAAACATTGAATTGTATTCCATCTACGTATACCCTTGTCATTCATTGATATATGTATGATTGTTCATAAACATTGTATTGCAATACCCAGGTTCCACCATTGAGCAATGCATTGAACTACTCAAATGCCCCCATTTAACATAGCATTCAATTTATGTGCATTACTCATATTTTACACAGGTGTAAATTCTGATGATTTCTCAGGCTACGTAACATTTAAACCTGAAACAGCTTTCTAATTGGAACTGCATTCTTCCCACTAAGGGTTTTGCCATCAGGCTGCACTTTGGGAAAATGTTAAGCACTTAAGAACAGTAGACACGGCACAAAGGTGAGCCCAGGGGCTCTTAAATGAGACTTGCTGTCTTATTGCTGTCTTACATTAGTTAGACAACCCATGGACAAGGTGTTGCAGGAGCTCAGCTTATGTGTGTTAAGTCTATAGCCAGACTCCCATTCCTGCCTGCTGCAGTTTGTTAAACTCAAATACAGGAATACTGTTTTGGGTAAAGCACTGCTGCAAATAACCTAATGTGAGACAATCACTTGGGAGCGAATGTGGGCTTTTCTTTGGAACGCATATATGTGGACGGGGACTGCTTCCTTTTCCACAATGATGGTCCCTGAAGAGGGGTATGAGAAATCCGCCAGCACCTTCATTCCACCCCTACGCATATGCGTTGTGCATGACAGAGTTACCAGTAAGTCTCACTGTGTTCCCTAGTTCGTAGCCTTCATTGTGACAAGAGTAAATAATTGAGTATTGTAAACGTCGGCTACATCCTCATGTTCTTAGACCTTGGCGAGCTGAAATATAAATATATCAGAGAGTAACAGGTGCGTACAATTAGTTTTCTGGATTTGCCATGAGTCAGCACAGTGCATGCCCAGTGGAATCTATGATTAGTCTATCAGCTCAACAGGACAAGGAATTAGTCAGGTGAAAAACATAACAACCACACAGTTCAGATGCGTGGAATGGGACGTGAGCAGGTATGAAGTAAGTTCTGCATGAATTGAAGATGGCGGACCGCTCTTATATGCCATCAGTGTGAAGCGCAGCACACATACCTTGATACAAGTGAATGCACATGAGGGAATATTAGACCATTCAGGTCCCCATCCATCAAAGTACCAGCTTCTAATTGTCCTACAGCTGCTACAGGTTTCCGGTTCTTGAACCCAAATACGTTCTTCTGTGGGATTTAAAGTGGAGTCCAACCAAGGGAGTAGTTTGAGAGTAATATGAGTAGTTGGTGAACATGTACAGAAGGGAGAGGAGAGTGAGGCAGATGAGAGAGGCGGAGGTCGTCAGAGTGGAGAGAGGAAAACTGGGGACAACAAGAACAAATATCTGGTGAGAGCAGAAGATTAGGAGGAGAAATATCTAGAGAGATAGTGGCAGGGGCACATTAAATAAATGAGATGAGAAGATAAGAGGTAATGCACGCGGTGGTGGAAGGCAAAGACAGAGAGGAGGACTCTGTTTTGTTCCACTGACCCTGGGAAACCCTGGTACCTTCTCTGCCTTCAGCTGTGCTCCAGCGGAATGGCAACCCAGCAGGGATGTTGATGTTCACCCTCCTTCATGGCGTCTCCGGCATGTAAACGTCTTCTGGCAGTCTCTGCATTCCTTGCATTCTAAGTAGAGGATTTGTTCTACCATTCTGTCCTGGCCTCGGTGCAGTTTCATGGGTCCCAGACACACCACAGCTGCTGTGTGGTCCCACCACGAGGAAAGACGTCCTTCCATCCCCTTCTCTTTCTTGGTTGTATCGTTTTTCTTTGTGCTGGCCTTTATTAGGGAGAATTCTCCAGAATGGCTAATTTTCCTTACCTACTGAGTCCCTTAGCAGCTTTGCCAGGATTTCTAGGATTTATGTTTTTCACCTGGTAAGAGTGTGAGCCTTTTTCCCACTCTTAGATGTGTTTAGCTGTGTGTGTTTTTACAATTTGTGTGATCGTGGGCTGAGGAGCCTCACCTACTCCTCAGGCATCATCTTTTTACTGTGTGTTACACAGCACCTTCAGTGCAGTGACACAGGGTTGTCTTTTAGACTTCCCACCTCTGACTCCATTTTCTGGGGCTGAGTACTGTTCCCCAGAAAAGATAAAGTTGCCATTAACTTTATTTAGTCTCTTTAACCACAGACCCAGTACACCCCATCTTACATGGAGTATTGGAAAAGGTTAATCTTTACCCCTTTTTGTCTGTTTCCCTTGGAGCATTGTTTCGCTCCCTTTTCATCAAGACTTGGCTGGTGGCAGTGGTAACTACCCTATGTTTCCTACCACGATTATCTTAAATGACCATGGTATTGATTTAGGCTATCTTGGGAGCCTTGAACTTAAACCTGCTTGACCATATTGTTTTTAATATTGTTCTGGCTGGGTTTAGTCACCATTTCTTTTTGAAAATGTCTTTCTCGTGTTCGTCTCTACATGTCAAACCAGTTTTGGTTCCTTTCTTCACCGTCTTTTCACGGGCTTCTGCACAGAAGCCCTCCTTTAGGTGCCTGAAAGTCTGGGTAGGCAGGATGTGAGGGAGGGCTTTTAGGACCCCTGCCATGGGTTCCCTTGGTAAGCCAAGTCACACTCCTGTTTGATTGGCTGGGTGACTGCCCTTCCCAGGACAGCCACCCTGCTGTGTGATTTACAGCCAGGCTGTGTGAATGGGGGAAAACTGCATAAAAAGAAGGTCTCTGGGACTGGAAAGGCAGAGTCGCCACTGGAACGAAAGAACCGGCGAGGAGCTGACAGAAGAGGACCCCTACAACGACTGAACTGCCCAGTGAAGCCCTGCTGCAGGTCTGCATCTTCAGAATCTGACGACAGAAAGGATCCTCCAGGAATCTTCTTCCCTTGAGCTGGTGGGACCAACCAGTTCGCCCAAACTTCAAGCCAGGACCCCTCCTCTGGTCGAATTCACTGTACAGAGCTAAAGTGGGCCGGATAGCCAGGAAGGTCGGACCCTGCTTGGGTTTTAAGGAGCTCACCTTTTATTCGTTGTTTGGCTCTGCTGCTGGTTTCTTCCCTGGCTAGTGCAGGACCCTCCAGTCTTCCTACTTCTTGTCAGTCCGACAGTCGCTTCAGGAACCATGAGCCTGCGGGAACTACCGGGAACGTCCGCCTTAGCTACAGCTTCTTCTCCGCTTTAAGGTACTGTGCAAATCCGTTTGTTCATTTCGTTCAGCCGCGGTGAAAGTGTATGAAATCTTTCTCCAATCCGAGGGCTATTCCTTCTCTTATCTTTGAACTAACTTTTCTACCGACAAACTTCGTCCGGAACTCATGGCAAGAACTTTACTGTGAATTACCCTGAACCGTGTGATCTTGAGCAAAATACTTTTGTCCTATTGAGTTTGACCCTAAGCCTTTTTTACCTGATTCTATCACTGTAGTTCCTCTTGCTCAATTGCCCTGAGTACTTACCTGTAGGTGTGGTTCAAATTCTATTAACTTTGTCTTTCCCTCCCTTTTAAATTGCTGGAGTGCCATTTTACTCCCACTTCATTTTGTGAGCTTAACTTGTCTGGAACTTATTGGGAGTGGTGTGGTGTATTAAGAGTGTGATTTTTAAACTGCTTTACTTTACTGAAATGTTATAGAACTGATGTGTAAATAAATGTATATTCTTTTACTCAGAAACCTTGAGTCAGTGTTTGTTTGAATCATAGAAATTGCTGTCCTTTGTGTAACTATTTGATACTGCTCACTTACTCTTGAGATAAGTCTGGCTGCTCAGCCATCGCTACCACTTTACTGTGTAGTATGGGCTTGTACCAAAGGTGAATTTGTACTGTCACTTGTAGTCTTAATTGTGTGTGGTGTTCCCAAAGGGTACTGCATATAATTCTGCCTAACAGCCTTCCAGTGTCTCTTACTTCTCGCTGTGTCTCTCCATGGTACCACTGGCTCCACGGTGTAGCATAGCTCCAGCCCTCTGGGATGTTTGTACGTCAGAGGCTTGCCTCTGCAAAGGATTCTTAATCCTCTATTCAAGGCTCTTCATCCCTTTATTCTCGCAGCCATACTTCAAAGGGGCGTGTTGCTTTTTGTCAGTTGCTGAGTTCAGGGGAATGCAACTATTATCTTCAGCCAATGATAAAAAAGCAATGTCAGTATTTTTTGGATGCAAAACAGAAGTAACATCAGTTTCTTCTATTCCCATATATATGGAAAGTGTCATATGGAGTTACTTGTAGGTATGGGTAACCTTATCCCCTATCTGGGAGTCACTACTGTCTGACCCCAAGGGAGGGTCTTGCTTAGCAGGGTCACATCTCTAGCCTCAAATGGGTTATCTCCCCCCCTGAGAAGAAGGGACGACTTGTACAGAGTCATTCCTCCCCTGCTGTTAAGCAAGATGCTGCCAATGGTTGGGAAGAGGGAAGCGACTTAAAAAGTCCATGTTTCCTTGTTCCTTCCCTTTTCAATGTTCTACAGAGAAACAAAATAGTTGGAGATTGTCAGGCTGAGAGTTCCTGTGTCCGCGGAAGCTGCTGAACCCCTGACAATCCCCCTGAAGTGTAATTCTCAGAACCAGAAATACTACTCAGCTCTGTTAACTACACCCCTAAGGGAAAGGGGGAAGTGGATAAGATAAAAACACCAGGCTCACTGCGTCAAGACCAACCGAAACTGAACCTGCAGAGAATACAAGAAAACAGATGCAAATCCTCTCATTACTTACTTAACTTCTCTGATTAGAATTGACTTTTAAATCCATCACTAATAAGTTAAGAATCATACCTGGTTCTTCTCCTAAAACTTCTCAGAGAAGTTTGCAGAAGTAGCTGAACATTTGTCTTACTTGAGTCTCTTGAAATTTACAGAAACTTCTTATTCATGGCAAACCTGAGAAGTCTTGCTCTTGCCTTTTCAAAGTTGACAAATTGTTCCAGTAAGATTGTCTTTAGTAATGTCTTTGTTTTATTCTTTTCTTAAGTTCCAAACTATTTACAAAACAATTGAGTACGTAGATTCTTGAAGAAACGCGCGCAAAGATGCACACGCGCTGAAGAATACCTGTGCTAAAATCACACGCGCTGAAAAGTCCACGTGTTAAGGCGCACCCGCGCTGTAGAATACCCGCGCTAAAATCACACGCGCTGGAAAGTCCACATGTTGAAGGGCACCCGCGCTGAAGAACACACGCGCTAAAATCCCACCGCTGAAGAGTCCACGCACTGCAGAGTTCATGCGCTAAAACACACGTGCTTAAAAACACACGCACAGCAGAGTACCCGCGCTGAAACACACGCGCTTGAAAACACTTGCACAGCAGGGTTCATGTGCAGAAGGATTCTCACGCTAGGAAACACACGCACTGGTAAAGACACGCTCAGCAGAGTTCTCGCGCGCCGAGGATTTCTCGCGATAGGAATCTCACGCGCATAACACACTCGTGCTTTCTAAGTACACGCGCAGACGAATTCTCGCGCTAAGAAACACGCGCTGGTTACTCTCGAGCAGTAGAGTTCTCGTGCAGACAAGTTCTCGCGCCAAGGAATTCTTGCGATAGAAAGCCCACGCGCATAACACACGTTAAACCTCGCGCTTACTTTCAAACGAACACCAAAGTTCACGCACTTAAGCAATTCAAAGTTAAAGGCTCCAAGAAAACATTTTACGAATTCTCTCTCAAACGACTTCAAGATGAAGGCAAAGCAGTAGGATTAAAATCTCAAAAGATAGTCACTTATCTCCAAAATGATTTCTAAATATCTTCAAGGTTTCCTGTCTTCAGATCACTATCCTGGTAAACAAAGATCTTCTCCTGACACCCTCTAGAGAGTAGCCGCTCAACTGCTAGCGCCTGAAGGATAAAATCCACCAGGCCCAAGACTAAAGCAGGAGCAGCCACTACACAAGTCCTCTCAGCTGGGTGTTAGATGATGAAAGGCAAAGAGTGACAGTTTGGAATGTTCATTGTTGTTCTGCAGGGTTCTCTAGCCAATCAGAGCAGTCACTGAGAAACTCCATCTTGCCTTGGGCCAGAATCAGGATTCTGTATTAAGAAGTTAAGGCCAAACCAACTACAATAGAAAACTTCCCACCCACATAAGGCCAATCTAAAAGGGATAATAATAATAATAATAATAATAATAAAGAGATAAAGGAAAAGAAACCTGACAGAGATCTAGATTCTTGAAGAAACGCGCGCAAAGATGCACACGCGCTGAAGAATACCTGTGCTAAAATCACACGCGCTGAAAAGTCCACGTGTTAAGGCGCACCCGCGCTGTAGAATACCCGCGCTAAAATCACACGCGCTGGAAAGTCCACATGTTGAAGGGCACCCGCGCTGAAGAACACACGCGCTAAAATCCCACGCGCTGAAGAGTCCACGCACTGCAGAGTTCATGCGCTAAAACACACGTGCTTAAAAACACACGCACAGCAGAGTACCCGCGCTGAAACACACGCGCTTGAAAACACTCGCACAGCAGGGTTCATGTGCAGAAGGATTCTCACGCTAGGAAACACACGCACTGGTAAAGACACGCTCAGCAGAGTTCTCGCGCGCCGAGGATTTCTCGCGATAGGAATCTCACGCGCATAACACACTCGTGCTTTCTAAGTACACGCACAGACGAATTCTCGCGCTAAGAAACACACGCTGGTTACTCTCGAGCAGTAGAGTTCTCGTGCAGACAAGTTCTCGCGCCAAGGAATTCTTGCGATAGAAAGCCCACGCGCATAACACACGTTAAACCTCGCGCTTACTTTCAAACGAACACCAAAGTTCACGCACTTAAGCAATTCAAAGTTAAAGGCTCCAAGAAAACATTTTACGAATTCTCTCTCAAACGACTTCAAGATGAAGGCAAAGCAGTAGGATTAAAATCTCAAAAGATAGTCACTTATCTCCAAAATGATTTCTAAATATCTTCAAGGTTTCCTGTCTTCAGATCACTATCCTGGTAAACAAAGATCTTCTCCTAACACCCTCTAGAGAGTAGCCGCTCAACTGCTAGCGCCTGAAGGATAAAATCCACCAGGCCCAAGACTAAAGCAGGAGCAGCCACTACACAAGTCCTCTCAGCTGGGTGTTAGATGATGAAAGGCAAAGAGTGACAGTTTGGAATGTTCATTGTTGTTCTGCAGGGTTCTCTAGCCAATCAGAGCAGTCACTGAGAAACTCCATCTTGCTTTGGGCCAGAATCAGGATTCTGTATTAAGAAGTTAAGGCCAAACCAACTACAATAGAAAACTTCCCACCCACATAAGGCCAATCTAAAAGGAATAATAATAATAATAATAATAATAATAATAATAATAATAATAATAATAATAATAATAATAATAAAGAGATAAAGGAAAAGAAACCTGACAGAGATCTAGAAACCATCTCATGACCCGGGCTTTGGAATCTGTCTGAAGACTCATACAGGCTAGTGGTGAATGGTCTGTCCTTTGTGTAACTTCTGGTACTGCTCACTTTACTCTTGAGATAAGTCTGGCTGCTCAGCCATCGCTACCACTTTACTGTGTAGTACATGCTTTTACCAAAGGTGAATTTGTACTGTCACTTGTAGTCTTAATTGCGTGTGGTGTTCTGCATATGATTCTGCCTAACACCCACCAGCCCACACACTGTATTAAAAATGGGGGCTAGTGCAGACTCGAACCGCTGGAGTCTCTATCACCAGAATCAAGGAAGAGATGGATAAACTACTTTTTGAAATAGGATCAACTGTGGAAGAGCTGATCGTAAATCAGGTGAAAGTAAAACGAAAGCTGTTTTATTATGATTCGGGTAAAACATCAGAGGATATCACCAAATCAAGACTGTATAAAGAGTATGCAAGACTTGTATATAGGAGGGAACAAATTCTGAGGTATATACTTATCTTTCCATGCTCTAAAAGAAGATCTCTACACCTTTGGTTTCGAATTAACTAATTTCTAACTCTCAAGAGGGTGGGAAATTGGCATGGTCTCACAACCAGTGGAGTAACTTTACTGAAAAAGTTGGGGGGGACATGACAACTGAAGGAAAGGGGCGGGGTGGAGGAAGGGTGGATGGTGGCTCTGAGGGATAACGCTAAACTACGACACCACAAGAGTCCTGTGCTGACGCTCTGTTATTACTTGCATAAGAGTGGTGCTGTATCTTTAAAATTCAATTTTAAAGACAATAATTCACTGCATTGACAACAGTACAAAATGCCAGTCTAGCCAATTAATAACACATACCATGCTTGCTTTATAAAGATGCCCAGACTAAAGTCATGTCACAGAAAGAAAGGGCTAGACTGGCAGCCCCAAAATCACAGTCTGAGTCTAGCCAGGAAATATTTCATATTTGCCTTCTCGATGCCCATAAACAAGTGCTGCACCTGCAAAGCACCTCTCACACACACATATACATACACACACACTAAAAATGCATACCCATTCTCCATGGATGGCATCAGGGCCTTTCAACCTTTTCAAATAAAAGACTCCCCGAGCCTCAGGGGTGGCCCCCAGCACCTGCCCCCATGTTGCTAGCCAGCACACAGCAGTCTTGTAACACAGCATTATATACATTTCTCTCTATTTTAGTGCTGGGCTTAAAATATGCACTTTGCAATGCTCGCATTACAAACTGCGTTTTCTCTTCCCACGGGATACACTGAAGTGTTATCACCTCTTTGCCTCATAACACTGGTTCCTCCACATCAGCCACATGCTGTCAAAGAAGGGTTTAGAGCTCTTCAATTGGCATTTAGCTGCCTGGCCTCATCAAGATAATTGGGGGCTATTAACCTTATCTTTGTCACCATTGTAATGTATGCACTCATCACTCACACACACATGCACCTATCACCTCCATTGCAATTCAGTGTGTGTCCACAACATTCATATGTACATTACGTACACAATAACACATGCAAACAGTGGTGCAACAGCCATTGAGCAGACCATGCTTTATCCCCCTGGCCCTGACACCCGAAATGTTGGGCTAGTGACTTGACCTTGCTGAACTACAATGCCATAGCAGGATAGGACAGGACCCCTAGCTTGGGGGAGAGTGCATTTTTAACAAAGGCTAGGCAATTAGTAATAATTTAGCGCATTTCACTGTTAGCACTTATGCATACATTTTTAGGCAATTGAAATCATGATGAGTGACTTAGTACTTGCATGTCAACCGAGTGAGCAAGAAATGGGAGACAGTAGGCAGCTCATTCTCACAGTTCTTAAGTAAGTGTCCCTTTCTGACACAGAGTGTCAACAGCTTTTAACATTTAAGCTGACTAGAATAGTCTCATTAGAATATGCACCCACCAAGTTTGCCCCTCTCCCGGCTATTCCCGCAGTCTTGAAAAGTTAGCCCCTCACTACAAGGTTAGCCCACAGTCAGGGCCAGCCCTAGGATTTGCGGGATCCTGGGCAAAAAGAAACGCGTGGGTCCCGTCGTAGAAAATGATCTGAAAACATTAGTCATTAATATCCTTTGGGATCAGATAAACTGATGTTCAATATCTAAATTTTAACTGTTAATATTGTGGTTATTTTGGAGTAACAGACCAAGTGAGCTGAATCATTTGTAGAGATGGGGACCTCAAAAGAAAATACTGTGACAAGGAAGAGCAGGGCAAAGAGTAATGAAGATCACCGTTAAGTAATCCGAACATACCTAAGGTGACTGCACATTCCAAGGATGTAAGGGCAGGGATTGCTCCTGGGCGAGACAGGGCAAAGTGCTTTTGCTGAAGGATGGTGAAATCGTAACCAGGGGTGTTGCTAGGTCTGGAAAAGATCTGGGGCTACACTAATGTTAGGACTGTCAGGACTAGGGGCTAGCTAGCCTTTTGGTTGTAGACCCTGAGATTGTATCCGGCGCTACAATCAAAATACCCGGGGCTATAGCCCCCAAGCACTCCCTAGCAACGTATCTGATCGTAACAAAGACTATTTACCCAAAAGGTACTAAGGCAGTCGGAGTAAGCAATTACGCAGGTCTTCAAATGTCATCAATAGGTATCAAGTTCAGAAAAAAGTGGGGTGGTTTGTTAACATACGCACAGCGACTGAATGTATCCTACAGTGAAATATGCAAATTTAATTCAACTGGTCTGTCCTAATGGAAGAAAATTAAAAATAAAAATGAAAATTGTTTATTACAAAATGAATCATCAATACTCAGAGAAAATCAGCTAGAAGAGATGTTCCTAGAACACTGCTGGAAACGTGTAAAAGGCGTGTGCACCTTTTAACCCAAAAATATATATTGAAATATTCTATGGAAAGCAAAATACCAATACAAGATTTGTGCTTTGGGGACATTTTCATGTGGTTTTGTAGGTTCAAATCCTGGTGGGTGAAAACCTAAGCAAACAAGCTTTTTTTCATGCTGGCCTCAAAAACACCCAAGGGGGAAGGAGTCGGCCAGGGGTGGACTGGGAACCAAAAGAGGCACTGGAAATAATGTCCAAAGTAGCCCCATATTACACATTTTCAGTAAACCCATACCTTTTCCTATGGGAACATTTGTAAATGCCAAACAAAAGAGGCCCAGGGTGCAGAGGCCTACAGGGAAATCTCCAGAGTTCCCTACAGGCCAGTCCACCCCTAGAGTCAGCACTGTGAAAAAAGTGAGTGGACGCAGTCAACCCACATGTAATCTCAACTTGTACCCTGCAAATCAACTCAGGACCAGGGAGAACATCTTCAGTCCAGCAACCTCTCTTCCCACATCCATAGACCTGGTAAATTATCACAACACATGTGCCCTCTGATCCTTTCCCCTCCTCATCATGACGTTTGGCATTCAGCAATAATCTGTTTTATAAATCAGACCTGAAAATTACACATATCATAATTAAAGTACTGCAACAATATAGGAATCCTTATTGAAGTATGTCAAAAAATAAAGAGTACAAATGTGTTATTTTCACCCCATCTTGAAGACTACAAATACCAGAATGCAATTCCACAAAATTATAAAGAGTGTCTTGTAAGCTGTCTTTCAAGACTTAATCATAACAAAAGATAATGTGAAATGGCAACCTTTTGCATCTTTTAACAAAGGTATTCTACCCAAAAAATAAAACATGTATTTAACACACTAAATGCGAACATATAAATACTATCAATGAATACTATGAATGCCACCCAGCCCAGAACCCTGGCAGTGGCTATTGACTTTGAGTCAGGCCACCAGCTGGGGAGAGGAACTGAGCCGCGTGGGGTATCCCTGCCGCCCGCTTTATGTAATGGACAGCCAGGCCTGCGCTGTCCAATTACATAATTGATGCAGTGGCTGCAATGCGAGCCCACAGCCTTGCCCTGCCCCCGCAAAAATATGAGGGGGACAATTTAACATGCCACAAAAGTTGGGGGGGGGGACTTTCCCCCCTTTAATTATGCCCATGCTCACAACAGATCTAAGCTGTAGGTTATGTGGTAAGACTGCAGTAAAAGAAACTACTAAGCAGCTGGTTTTGGGCTGTACAGCACTTGAGGAAGATTGGAAGAGATGCTTGGATATGGAACAGAGCATGGAAGCCTGTTGGGTCACTGTGATGGGGGGCCAAGCACAGAGCCGCATTCTAGCCTTATATATATATATATATAAAGGGGGGTCGCGGGGGGTTTCCCCCCACAGATATGTAACAATTGACCTTCACAATTCGGTCAATTGTGCAAAGGTCAATTGTGATTCGAACAATTGTAGTTCGAACAATTCGTATACATCCATGCTGAGACACTTGCATCTTGGTTGATTGACTACCCTTAGGACCTCTTTCACCTGGGTGCATAGAACAAGGGGTGTGGGGGTTATTGAACATAAACTCTTCCATCTATAATGTTTCTCAATAGGCGGTGGATGATTCCTAGCAAAATCTCTAATAACACCCTGTACATTGGCTAGATGATCAACTGATGGAATGGCTTGGCTACTGGACATACTCCTTGGGTTGCTTGGGCCAGAAGAATATGATGGAATAGGGTGAGACATTCCCTCTTTAATGATACTGAAGTCCCAGGTGAGGGAGCGTACAGTATGAGTTAACTCTTCAATAAGCGCATGCAAAGTTTTCACGTGTCGGGTTAAGTTGGTGCAATTCATGCAGGGGGGACAGAATCGGATGTACTGATGGATGGTTGTATGTGCATCATGGAGGACCTCATTGTGATTGCTTGGCCAACCTAAATCTTCTCTAATAGGTGCCATAGCCATCTCAATATGTTCAGTTGGGACGTTGTCTATGTGTCATGCTGAGAACCTGGTGTCTGCAGAAGCTGCTGAACCCCCGACAATCCACCCAAAATGTGGCACTCTGAGCTGACATAAATATAACTGCTCAGTTTACCTCACTTTCAGGGGAAAGGGGGAAGGGACAAAGAAACAAACACCAGGCTGGAAGCTATCAACTCGCTGGTTCTTCACCTGTAGTTAAAACACAAACATGCAAAATTCCTCATTACACATTGATCACTATACTAACCTTTAACTCTAAATCCATAATCAAAATAGTTTAAAATCCATACCTGGTTCTTCTCTACAGAATGCCCAGAGAAGTGAAAAGCAGACAAGACTTCCTTACTTGGGGACCAGAATCTTATAGAAAACTCAGCCTTTTCCTTAGGTCCATGAGTGTAAATTAACTTTGTAGTTGTAGTTAGTCTGCTCAAATCAAGATTCTTGAACTAGGTCTTCAAGTAAGATTAATGAAGTTCTTTTTTGTTCTGGTATTGGCTTTTAATATTTTATTTGTTGAAAGTCTTTTTCTCTAGACGAATTAAACTTGCGCTGAAATCTTCACGTGGAAAGCCAGAAACCGCGGGAAGAAAAAAAAATCACGCGCTTCTTCTCCAAATCGCGGGAAACACGCACACGCGTAAAAAACGCTCTCGCGCTATAGTCCAAGACGCGATAAAAATTACACACGCTATCCTCCAAGTCGCGGGAAACACGCACACGCGCTGACGCCTCAATTCGCGGTAAACGCACTCGCGCTAATGTCCAAGACGCATAAAAATTACACGCGCTTTCCTCCAAGTCGCGGGAAACTCGCACACGCGCTGACGCCTCAATTCGCGGGTAAATCGCACTCGCGCTGATGTCCAAGACGCGATAAAAATGACACGCGCTTTTATCCAAGTCGCGGAAAACACGCACTCGCGCTGGCAACTCAATTCGCGGGTAAACGCACTCGCGCTAATGTCCAACTTACGAATTGATAAAGTACACGCGCAACATTCACACGCGCTAATATTATCTCGCGGAAAAAACCCTTGCGTAAATGAACAGTATCCGCGAGTCCAAAGTACACGCTCGCGCTTCACTCTCACACGCAGAGACACACGCGCGGGTAAAAAATAACGGACAAAAAACTCTCGCGCTAGTTTGATTTAACTTGTAGCGATAAAAACAAACGTATGCGCTTCAATCTTTTTGATACAGATTTGATTACAGTCTCATAGATAAATATAACCTTTTTACACGTTCAACAAATCTGGAAAGTCACTTATCTTGAAAAAGACTGGAAAACTTCTTTCCTCAGAAGTTTCTGACTCCTGTCCTGTGTCTCCACCAAACTCCAAACATGACTCCTGTTTCTTATTCAGATCTTCCGCTCTACCGCTAGAAACTTGTCACCCTTGACAAAGTTAAGCAGGAGCAACCAGGCACACGACCTCTCAGCTGGGCTAGGACGATGAAAGGCAGTTTAGAATGTTCATTGTCCTCCCTATAAACAATCTCCAGCCAATCAGAATTTTGACTGAGAACCTCCATCTTGGCTTCGGGCATTTTCCATAGACTGCAATGAAGGTTAAGGGCAAAATTGGCTGTATAAAAATATAACCCATAATAACTTCCTAAAACCTTTCTAAACTAAATATGTGTCTCCCCTGACCCAATGTAAGTGAGAATATGATACTGTATGTAAAGAATATGTCCCTCCAACCTGACAGTACCTGACAGTACCCCCCCTCCTAACGCCCAGTCCCTGGGCCACTCTTCAATGGAAATTTTTTATGGAATCTTTCTACCAAACGAGGAGCATGTACATCACTAGCTTTTTCCCAAGTGCGCTCTTCTGGACCAAAGCCCTCCCAATCAACCAGATACTGTAGCCTTCCTCTTACTCTTCTAGAGTCCAGAATTCTTTTAACCAGAAATTCTTCGGAAGCATCTTCCTCAATCACAACTGCCGAAGAAGTAGGAGTTAATCTAGTTCCTTTAACCACAGGTTTTAACAAACTAACATGGAAAGTTGGATGTTGGATGAGTTTTCATATGCCTGGGTAATTTAAGACGAACAGCCACTGGATTAATCACCTTTTCAACAACAAACGGTCCTACGAAACGAGGACAAATCTTATTTCTTCCTTTAATTCTCAAAAACTTGGCTGATAACCACACCAAATCTCCCTCACTATATCGAGGAATAATCTTCCTTTTACGATCAGCAAACTCTTTGTATTTTTGTTTACTCTCCACCAACACCCCTTTTGCCTTTTCCAAATTTCTTTTCATACTTTCTAGTCTTCTTTCGACTTCTGGGTTTCTAGAATCATTATTAATCTCAATACTAAGAAAACGCGGATGAAAACCTCGTCCCAAATAAAACGGAGACATAGAGGTGGCATCCTTACTACAGTTGTTATATGCGAATTCTGCAACCCACAACAAATCTACCCATTCCTCACCTGTCTGCAGATAGCACCTCAAATATTTATTCAACTCCTGATTTATCCTTTCTACCTGCCCATTGGTTTCTGGATGGTAACCTGATGATAAGCATACTTCCACTCCCAATCTCTTACAAAAAGCTCTCCAAAACTTAGAAATAAATTGAGAACCTCTATCTGAGATGACCTGACTGGGAATTCCATGTAATCTTACCACTTCTTGCAAGAAACTATGAGCTAAACCATCATCGGTAACCTCTCCCTTCATTGGAATGAAATGTGCTTCTTTGGTGAGTAAATCAACTACAACCAATACCGAAGTACAACCCTTATCTTGTGGAAGATCTGTGATGAAATCTAAAGACACTGAGTACCAAGGCCGCGGTGGAACTGGTAACGGCTCCAATAACCCAGAAGGCTTTCCGATGAGATTCTTAGATCTGGCACAAACTTCACAGGTCTTAACAAAATTGAGGGTATCTTGTCGAATTCGTTCCCACCAAAAATGTCTTCTGATCAACTCGAGAGTCTTCCGATTCCCTGGATGTCCTGCCAAGACTGATTCGTGACATTCCTTCAACATTTTTTCTCTAAGTTCAGTTGATGGTAAGTAAAGTCTGTCATCTAAATAAGGTAAACCATCTTTAATTTTGCGAGCTGGATCCAAACGAACCCAATCTTCAAGTTGTGTCTCCGAAATGGATTCCCTTACTTTTTTGAAGATTTCGTTCTCCTTTTCAACCCCAGCTAGAACAAAACGTTCTGGAGCGATCAATGGAAGAGGCTCACAAACCGACTTAACCTCACTTTCAGGAAACTGCCGAGACAGAGCATCTGCCTTTTTATTTTGATTACCTGGCTTAAAAGTAAATATAAAGTCATAATCCGCAAAAAATAATGACCACCTAAGTTGTCGAGGTGTCAGAGTTTTTGCTGTCTTCAAAAAGAGTAAATTTCGGTGGTCAGTTAATACTGTCACAGTGTGACGTGCTCCTTTTAAAAAATGTCGCCATTCCTCAAATGCTGCTTTGATAGCAAGAAGCTCTCCATTCTTCCCAGAAACCTAACCTCTCCCTGAGTACGTCTACGCTCAGAACGTCTTTCTGTTAAACGAAAATCCAACTGTACCACCAAATCAATTAAGGCATCTAAAGTATTTGGTCGCTCCAAAACTCCAGCCAGAGCATCTTTTAACTCATCCTTTAAGCCCCTATAAAATAAGGAAGCCCTCTTCTCCTCTGGCCATTTACTTTCTAAAATTAAAGTTCTAAATTGAGTGATATAAGAAATCAACTCCTTTCCTCCCTGGCGCAATTCCAGTAATTCTCCATCAACCTCTAAAGATAACTGTCTCTTATCAAACATTTTCTTAAATTCAGTCTGGAAAAGTGAATAATTATTCAAAGCCAAATTCTTTTGACTAACCAAAAGACTTCCCCACGCAGAAGCTTCTCCAGATAAATATGATAAGATGAATGTTACTTTTGAAGCATCTGTGGAAAATAACTCTGGACGACTTAGAAAATGCAATTCACACTGAGTCTGAAAGATTTGAAACTTTCTAGAATCTCCTAAGAAACGTTCTGGGGCTGCCAAAGGAACAGGTATAACTAAAGTTCCTAAACCTCTCTCTGCCCCCCTGGGAAGCCTAGGTTCTTGTTCTTCTCCTACTCTTACCAACTCAGGTGGGTTTCCTGCACCTTCCGAAACTTCACCCTCTCTTTCTTGTATCTGTGTTACCTTTAAATTTAACTCATCCATTCTTTGACAAAGACTTGAATACTCTTGATGAGCCACCCGTAACTCTTCTCTCATTTCCCTAACCATTACTCCCAATGCCTCCATGGTTGTCTCGTCGGGGTTCAAACAGCTCGGGCAGACACTTTTTATTATTGGCCTTTCATACTGTCATGCTGAGAACCTGGTGTCTGCAGAAGCTGCTGAACCCCCGACAATCCACCCAAAATGTGGCACTCTGAGCTGACATAAATATAACTGCTCAGTTTACCTCACTTTCAGGGGAAAGGGGGAAGGGACAAAGAAACAAACACCAGGCTGGAAGCTATCAACTCGCTGGTTCTTCACCTGTAGTTAAAACACAAACATGCAAAATTCCTCATTACACATTGATCACTATACTAACCTTTAACTCTAAATCCATAATCAAAATAGTTTAAAATCCATACCTGGTTCTTCTCTACAGAATGCCCAGAGAAGTGAAAAGCAGACAAGACTTCCTTACTTGGGGACCAGAATCTTATAGAAAACTCAGCCTTTTCCTTAGGTCCATGAGTGTAAATTAACTTTGTAGTTGTAGTTAGTCTGCTCAAATCAAGATTCTTGAACTAGGTCTTCAAGTAAGATTAATGAAGTTCTTTTTTGTTCTGGTATTGGCTTTTAATATTTTCTTTGTTGAAAGTCTTTTTCTCTAGACGAATTAAACTTGCGCTGAAATCTTCACGTGGAAAGCCAGAAACTGCGGGAAGAAAAAAAAATCACGCGCTTCTTCTCCAAATCGCGGGAAACACGCACACGCGTAAAAAACGCTCTCGCGCTATAGTCCAAGACGCGATAAAAATTACACGCGCTATCCTCCAAGTCGCGGGAAACACGCACGCGCGCTGACGCCTCAATTCGCGGTAAACGCACTCGCGCTAATGTCCAAGACGCATAAAAATTACACGCGCTTTCCTCCAAGTCGCGGGAAACTCGCACACGCGCTGACGCCTCAATTCGCGGGTAAATCGCACTCGCGCTGATGTCCAAGACGCAATAAAAATGACACGCGCTTTTATCCAAGTCGCGGAAAACACGCAGTCGCGCTGGCAACTCAATTCGCGGGTAAACGCACTCGCGCTAATGTCCAACTTACGAATTGATAAAGTACACGCGCAACATTCACACGCGCTTATATTATCTCGCGGAAAAAACCCTTGCGTAAATGAACAGTATCCGCGAGTCCAAAGTACACGCTCGTGCTTCACTCTCACACGCAGAGACACACGCGCGGGTAAAAAATAACGGACAAAAAACTCTCGCGCTAGTTTGATTTAACTTGTAGCGATAAAAACAAACGTATGCGCTTCAATCTTTTTGATACAGATTTGATTACAGTCTCATAGATAAATATAACCTTTTTACACGTTCAACAAATCTGGAAAGTCACTTATCTTGAAAAAGACTGGAAAACTTCTTTCCTCAGAAGTTTCTGACTCCTGTCCTGTGTCTCCACCAAACTCCAAACATGACTCCTGTTTCTTATTCAGATCTTCCGCTCTACCGCTAGAAACTTGTCACCCTTGACAAAGTTAAGCAGGAGCAACCAGGCACACAACCTCTCAGCTGGGCTAGGACGATGAAAGGCAGTTTAGAATGTTCATTGTCCTCCCTATAAACAATCTCCAGCCAATCAGAATTTTGACTGAGAACCTCCATCTTGGCTTGGGGCATTCTCCATAGACTGCAATGAAGGTTAAGGGCAAAATTGGCTGTATAAAAATATAACCCATAATAACTTCCTAAAACCTTTCTAAACTAAATATGTGTCTCCCCTGACCCAATGTAAGTGAGAATATGATACTGTATGTAAAGAATATGTCCCTCCAACCTGACAGTACCTGACACTATGTCAGACAATGGTGCAAAACCATAGGTATCAAACCTCTCTCATTAGGTGTTATGAGGACCTCCTCTACATTATATCAATTGGATACGATAAATTGTGGGAGTCTTGGCCTTTGGGGCTAATCTGGTAAATAGCATGGGTCCCAGACCTCTACCGCCTGGTCTCGATCCCACTCGTACACCATTTGTGGCAAACAAGAAGAAGGATTGGGACTCAAGAAGCTATCAAAGTAAAAGAGTACTAGCTCCTTCTCACTGGAATGCTCTTCCCCTATCTCTTTGTCCTATTATATTTTACTCTCTATTTCGTATTAAGCTTGAGACCTATCTTCTTCACTTAGAACGACAACCATGAATACTTTTTCATAGTTTTTAACCCTGCATGTTTAGGTACTGTTAAGTGTTCTTTGTTCAGCGCTTTGGTGTAAAGCGCTATATGAGTCACAAATAAATACAAAAAAATACATATTTATGGGTGAGAAGAAAAGGCCTATATATACCTACATACCTGCATATATCTATATCTATACCTGCATCACTCTCCATGGACAAACACGTCACTGCAGAGTGTCAGGCTGGTCATCTCCAGCTGAAAGTTCTGAAGAAGGTGCTACCCTTGATCCCGCTCCTCTACATCCCCCGGTAGTGGCAGCCATGGTTATATCATGGCTAGACTACTGTTATTCCCTGTACCTAGCTCAACCTAAGGGCTTGATCCAACGGCTGCAGCAGCTTCAGAACATGCTTCTGATTCTCCACTGGCTCCCTGTGGCCCAGCGGGTCGAATTTAAGGCACTATGTATAGTGCATCGTGCCCTTCACAATCAGGGCGCCGAATAGCTTCAAGCTAAATTTGCTCGCTACTACCTTACATGTAGTCTTCTCTCTGCCACAGCCAAGCAACTTCTTGTGCCTAGATACAAACAGTCTCGGGTTGGTGGCCAGGCTTTTCTATTGCCGCAGCAACTTTATGGAATGATATTCTGCTTTTCATAAAGAAAACTTCGAACTATCTAGCCCTTAGAAGGCTCGTTAAAACCCATCTATTCTAGGCTTGCTGATAGTGACCTCTCTCTCTTCTCCCAAAGCGCCAAGATACCTTCGGGCGGCCGTGCGTTCTAGAAGTGATCATAACATAACATAACCTACTGTTAATAAGGATTTTCCCTATCTACAAAACTAAGCTAAGGGTGCTTGTCTGTCGTCAAAATCAAAAGTAGTCCTCAGTCCAAAGCTAATTGCTATCTGGCCCTAACATTATGAAAAAAGCCACAACAATATAAGCCAAAGCAAAAGCCTTTCAGCTTAGGTTTTGGTCGGCCAATTGTCCTTTGGATCACTCTCTCTGGAGATGGTTTTCAGTACATATAAAAACAGTTCAGAAAAGAAAAGTTCTCAGCTCTCCTGTTAGCCTCTTCAGATAGGCGTGTAGGTTTATTTATAAATCAAATGCCTCAAGTTCATTACATAAAGGAATGTTTTCCTTATTCCTTTTCCACCACCTTGGCAACTTTCTCTCTATTGGTTTTATATCTTGCACAAGTGGAATGACCACTCCAGGTTCCCTTCTCCCTGTGTTTTTACAAGTGCCACTTATTTCTCAAGGGTTCGCCAGATCCCTCTGGCTTTCAAGTTTCCTTAACCTCTCTCTGGTTGTATCAATGATTCTTGCCTACATTCAATATTTGGGTTTCTGGGGCTCCCGTAACCCTCCTGGTCAGTTTCTTTCTCTCTGTTTCATTCTGCTCCCCTCCCTTCACCATAGGTAACCCTAGTACCTTCTCTGTCTTAGTGTGTACTCAAACAGGATTGCGTCCCAGTGGGGATGTTGTAGTTTGGCCTTCTCTGCAGCGTCACCAGCACATAAGCAACTGCTTCACTGCTTCTGCCTGACTATGCAGTCTCTGTGTTCCTTGCGTTCCATGTGGCGGATTTGCCCCTCCATTCTGTCCTTGCTTCAGCATAGTTTTCTGGGTCCCAGACCTCCCATGGCTGCGGCATATTCATGCCGCCAAGTAAGACAGTCCTTCCATCCCCATCTCTACCTTGGTTGTGTTGCCTTTCTTGGCGCCGGCCTTCTGATGTCTCTGCCTTCTTTCTGCATCTCTCCATGCTACTGCTGGCTCCGCAGTGAGGTACAGCTTCACCACTCCGAGATGTTTGTATGTCAGAGGCTCAGCTCTGCGTAGGATTCTTCATTCTCCATTCAGGTTCTTCATCCCTTTATTCTTGCCCCAGTACTTCAAATGGGGGGTATTTGCTTTTTGTCAGTTTCTGAGCTCAAGGGAATGGTAGTATTACCATGAGCCAATGATATAAAAGCAATGTCAGTATTTGTTGGATGCAAAACAAAATTAACACGAGTCTCTTCTAGTACCGTGTATGCGAACATTGTATTATAGGGAGTTCCTTGCAGGAATGATAGTCCTTGTCGTCTAGAGGAGTGTCACTACCAGTGAGACCCTGCTTTCCCTGACCCCTAGGGAGGGTCTTGCTTTGCAGGCTCACCTCCCTAGCATCAGGGGCTGACTACCCCCTGGGAAGAAGGGACTAATTGTCCATATTTGTCACCGTAGGGACAAAAGACTGGAGATGTGACTTCCGATACAGAGCAAAGTTTTGAGGGACAATTTGTGAGAGTTAAAACGAGGCGAAGATGGAAGTACCTTGGATTCAAACTGTTGCTGACATTTCCTATTCACGACACCTCTCGAAAGACTCAAGCTTATCAGGTACTGAAACCTGGCAAATGAGTAGGAAGGACTGATATGGCAACCCTGATTTATCATGCACCAACCAAGAACGATAAGGATCAAGAAAGAGGTACTTAGAACAATCTGGGAAGCTGTGAGGAGGTTTGAATGACACAGGGTGGAGGGCATGCATGCACAGTGGATGCATGCATAGTGGAACCTGTGATCAGTCTATCAGCTCAATAGGACAAGGGATTTAAAGTGGAGTCTGACCAAGAGGGTAGTTTGGGAGTAATGTGACTATTGGCGAACATGTGCAGAGGAGAGAGGAGAGTAAGGCAGAAGAGAGAGGCAGAGCAGGAGAGAGGAAACATGTGGACAATGAGCACAGACATCTGAAGAGAGAAGAAGATTGGTAGGAGATGGAATATCTGGACAGAGACAGAGGATGTAGCGTAGGCAGAGGAACATTAAAAAAGGAGAGATGAGAGGTAACGCACAATGTGGAGAGAGTAAAACACAGAGAAGAGGATGAGTAATGGCACCTGGAAGCGGGAAGAGTAGGCCAGAGTGAAGAGAACACAAAGTAAGTGATTATTGGAAGAAGAAGAAGAAGTGTGGAGGGCTCTTTAAAACATGGGCAATGAGGGTGTTCCTAAGCAGGTGGAGAAAGAGGGAAAACAAGGGCCAGAGGTAAAGTAGGGAAAACAAAGACAAGTGGATGTGACTTTCGATACAGCTCAAAGTTTACAGGGGCAACTTGTGATTGAAAAGGAGGGAAAGATTGAACTACCCTGGATTCAAACTGTTGCTGATGTTTGTCATTCCCAACACCCCTTGAAAGACTCAAGCGTATCATGTGCTGAAACCTGGAACATGAGTAAGAAGGACCAATGGACATCCTGATTTATCATGCACCAAGGAAGACAAGGATCAAGAAAGAGGGGCACCTGTGTGAGGCTCAGGTCCAGGAGGCTATCAGAGCCTGTTTAACTGCCTGGGTTTTTCCCCCCAGTGCCAAGGCATTTTTTGGTGATTTCGGTATGCCGCCATTCAATCCCTTGTAACCTTTTTGTTACATGAGATATCTCGACCAAATTTTGACCCTTTTTTTCCCACATGTAGGCGGTCTTAACGCCACCAAGGAACAAGGAATCCTAGTTTTCTTTAGGGGGGGGGTGAGAGAAAATACCCAAAAAACTAGAACTTTATTTTTTTTAATTGCCAATAAAATGATGTACAAAGAAGCCTGTGGTTTTTTCCTTGTAAGAGCTAGGAACAAATGGTTTGCAGTGCTGAATTCGCCATTTTCCACGCTTTCGAGAACAGGTTGAGTGCAAACCAAAAAAATCATATTTTTATATGGTTACCAGCCGTTTTGTGAGAGATGGTCGATTTTGGCCTTTTTTCCCAGTAGGACATGCATGGACGGAATGGAAGAGGAGGGCGGGAAAGCTGAATGGGAAGACAGAAAGGCATACATTTCTGAAAAGTAGACAAAATTCCAAATTCAGGAAGGGGTGATTTGCGGCAATCGGCCCAAAATGTATTACCCACAGTCTGAAATTTGGAGAAAAAAACACAATTTTCAGACATTTCCCCCTGGCCTACCACGGAAACGCGCCACCATCAGCACATGTCCTACTGCCCCGTGGTCCACAGGTTCCCCAATGTAAATGGTACCTCACATGTGTGGGTGCACCTACCTGGTCGCAAAGGGAAAAGGCTAAACCACTTGGTAACACCAAGACTTTCAGCAGTGCAGATTTTGAGGAATTTTGCTCTGGTGGACAACCTACAGATTTGGGCCTAGGGTGTCCATGCCACCAAGGAAAACAGGGAACCTCATGCATTTTTGAAAAGAAGGCATCCAGAGGTGTGACTTGCGCCAATCGGCCCAGAATGTATTTCCCACAATCCCCAGCAAAGTCTCAAATTTGGTGAAAAAAACTAAATTTTCAGACATTTCCCTCTGGCCACCCACCGAAACACGCCGCCAACAACACATGTCCTACCGTCCCGTGTTCCCATACGTGTCCCAATGAAAACGATACCTCACATGTGTGGGTGCACCTACCTGGGCGCAAAGGGAAAAGGCTAAACCACTGGTAATCCCAATGTCTTTCAGCAGAGCAGATTTTGAGGAATTTTGCTCTGGTGGACAACCTACAGATTTGGGCATAGAGTGTTGCAGCCACCAAGGAAAACAGGGAACCCCATGCATTTCCACAAAGAAGGCATCCGTGGGAATCCACAGAGGTCTGACTGCGCGAATCAGCCCAGAATGTATTACCCACAATCCCTGGCAAATTATGAAATTTGCCAAAAGAAACACAATTTTCAGACATTTCACTCTGCCCACACACTGAAACACGCCGCCAACACCACATGTCCCATCTTCCTGCATTCCCACACGGGTCCCGATAAAAACAGATGCTCACATGTTTGGGTGCACCTACCTGGGCACAAAGGGAAAAGGCTAAACCACTGGTAACCCCATGTCTTTCTGGCAGATCAGATTTTGAGGGATTTTGCTCATGTGGACAACCTACAGATTTGGGCCTAGGGTGTTGATGCCACTGAGGAAAACATAGAACCCCATGCACTTCCAAAAAGAAGACACCCGTGGGCACCCCATTTCCACTAAAATCATCCATGGTTGTTTAGTGGCCCCCTCAACCCTCACCCAAAACAAGTTATTATTATTTTTTTTTATTTTTGTTTTGCCCCTTTCCTAGGGGCAGATGGGCACATGCATTGGGGGGCCATTCCAATGTTTTCTGGTGGCCGTCTCCCCCCGCACCCAAATGGATGGGGGGCATCTCATGTACTCCTTCCTAGGGGCAGATTGTACTAGCTATCTGACCCCAGGGAGGGCTACATGAGATGTCCCCCCATCCATTTGGGGTGTGGGGAGAGGTTCACCCCCCCTTTCCACTAAAATATTCCGTTGTGGTTTAATGCTCCCCCACACCCACCCAAAAAAAAGTTATATATTTATATATTTTTTTATTTTTTTGCTCCTTTCCTAGGGGCAGATGGGCACATGTGTTCAGACTTCAACCCTTTTCGCCAGCACATTGAGAACTGGAGGCGATACATAGATTATATTATTTTCATCTGGCACGGCACCACTGACGACCTGAATGCCTTCTTGCTATGGTTGAACCAATGTCACCATACCATCAAATTCACACTTTCCAAGAGCAATACACAAATTCCTTTTCTTGATCGTCTAATCCAGCACCAGACTAACAAACTGGCATGTTCATTATTCACTAAACCCACAGATCGCAATACACTATTGCATTTTGACAGCTATCACCCACGTACACAAAAAGAAAATTTACCGTACTCCCAATTTTTGAGATTAAGGAGAAACTTCACATTCATATTGGACTATGATCACCATGCGTGGACCCTTACCACTAAATTTAAACAACCTGGCTACCCTAAAAAACGGGTTTCAAATTCATACAAACGGGCAAGATTTACCCCCCGTGAAATTCTGCTACAACCTAAGGATCAGGCACCACATGATAAACTAGTGTGCGCCCTTACGTATAGCCCACACACCTTTCTAATAAAAAAAAACAATTAAAAACATTGGTCTGTGGCACAACTCTCTCTACCGGAAGAACCATGGCCGATCTTTGCTATGAAAAGACAGAAGAATTTAAAGGACCAATTGGTCCATGCTTCCATGCAAAGTAAATCCTCAAGATCCATCACATCAAGCTGGGATCTATGCCCTCTTTTCCTGTGGAACTTGTTCCATTTGTAAATTTGCTATCAAAACAAAAGCGTTCCCCCTGCAGGGTAAAACTTGGGAAATACGACATTACTCTAATTGCAAGACACTGTGGGTGATTTATTGCATTGAGTGCCCTTGCGGGCTCAAATATATAGGCAAAACCACATGGCCGGTCCATACACGCATCACGGAGCACGCTGTAAAGCCATTAACTCACCCCTAGTGAGCCATTTTATGGAATATGGTCACACAACTGAAGACCTACGTTAGTGGGTGATTGACGTTGTTAAGAATTCATCTAACCCACTCCAAGCACTGGCAAACAAGGAGGCACGCTGAATTTTTGCACTGGACACGATTAAACATGGGCTCAATGAAGCATCTCCAGTTTGGTGATAATCATCGGCCACAATATTTTCTTTTCCTAACCAAATTCTCATTAAAAACTTTTTTGCCCCATACACTACATCCATGTTTGCCCTGGGGCTGTTCCCATTTCATTATAGCATGAGGAGAGATCTGTCCCTGCTATATGCGACTTCCGAAGGATGCACCATGCAGGTCTGCTCTGTTGCTCATCCCTTTGCTTTGTTTCATTCATTTTTTCTTACCCATTGCATTGATTCTTTTAATTTATTTCCTTGACTCTAATCTGCACATTTCATTGCGATGTAACCCACGGTGTCTCATTGCGTATCGAGACGCCTGGGGAACAATGACTTGAGTCCTCTTTCTATGCCCATTAATGCAGCAATAGCCACGCCTCCGGAAGTCTATACACTCTACCTGGTTCCCAGGCGCCATTCAGTACGCGCACTCAGGACAGTACGAATAATTCCCTGGAGGCGATGACTTAATTGAAGGTAAGCGCTTATGAGTCTGCTTTTATACAGCTGACTGTGCCTAGCGCCCTTCGATGATGCCAATATATTTGCTTGGTTTCCTAGCAATCCAAATATAGTGCACAAAGGCGGCCACGTTGGTTTCAGAGCTATTATGCTCCCGGTGTGACCAGTGCCGGATTACCACGGTGCTCCCTTCCACACGACTCCACTGCCGGCGGCAGGTTCGTTCTTTCAAGTGAATATATAGTATTTTACATTCAAAATTGATGAATAATAAATATTTTCAATTCTGTTACGCCACACATTTTGTTACAGACGTGTTTTCATAGTCCAGAGGCGGCATCCGCAAATTCGAGTCAACCTTTCTTGGTGATCTGTCTAATGACTTTAGAATGCCTGTCTAGGAGGCATCCTCAGTATAACTTTAGGTATGGACTCAGTATCCCTGTAAGTGGTTATGTGAGCTATCCTCTTGGTGATTTGTTTTCCTTTCTTTCCCATTCTACTTTTTAATCATTAATTGTTCTAAACACTATGTATGGGTCTTTACATTCATATTCATCTTTATTTTATTTTTATTTTTTCTTCCTCCATCCCTTTATTTAGAATACTTCCACACAATGGATATGGGTTTTTCACAACTAGTTGGCTTTACCTCTACTTTATTTTGGTCACGGGAAATAGGAGTGGGGTGGCCGGGGACCACCTGTCATCACAAAAAGGCTGGTTGCCTGTTTATTTACACCATTTGTTGGTTTTCCCAAATCACCTTTCGTGCTAATTCTTTATATTGAATAAAAAATCTTTTTTGAGACAATCTAAAATGATGGGATGACATTTGATTGAATTTGTAGGGGCTGAATTTAGGATAGAATCTCCTGAGGAAGGTGGTCTTTATCTGTCAACACGCCAACTTCGCCATGCCCTAGGCATAGGTGCACATGTACCTCTGACCAGAGGACGCGGCCACTCACGCTTACTATACCATTGGATAGAGGAAGGCGTAGTACATCATTTCAGCCTGTTGTACAATCTTCTAGTTTGCTGTTTCATCAAAAGAAATTTTGTACATCATTTCTGTCTGTTGTACAATCTTCTAGTTGTCTGTTTTTTCGCATTAGTAAGGCTATTGTACATCATTTCAGCATGTTGTACAATTGTCCAGTTAGTCTTCTGTTTCTTCCTATGAATAAGGCTACCATTTAATTGCCACCTATGTTATAACTAAATCTCAAGGTCAAAAAATAACAACCTCGATTAGTTAGGGCCAGTTAGCTACAGTCTGCGTTATGCCCAACTCAGCTCACTCAACTGTACGGATAGATAAAGGCTTCTATTAGATCAAGTGTTTTCTGTCAAACTCATCGCTTCTGTTTGTTTCTCTGCCCCTCTACCCCTCTTCTTCCCTCCATCTTTTTTCCCTTCCCAAAAACACTTAATGTATTTTGTATATATATTTGAAGATTTGTCTATATATGTTTACTTATTTGTGTACATTTTCTTATTATCGAAGTCAACAAGTTGTTATCTTTATGTTCACTTTCATAAATAATTATATTTATATTATATATAGTCTTTTTTGTGTTATGTGCTATCAACAATAGGCACAATTGAAGTTTAGCATGACTGGCGGCATAGTGCATATGTCAAATTGAATGATTTATTCTGTTTAGCTACCAGTTGAATAATCACTGATAGCTTCCTAAGCTATTTTCTAACTTCAGCCAGACGGGAACGCCCTTTGTTGTATCCAGACTTGGGGGGGCCTGGGGCTATAATTCCAGTGGCCTCCCCCACTCCCCAAATGGATGGGGGACATCTCATGTACCCCTTACTAGGGGCAGAAATCTGCCCCCAGGGAGGGCTACACAAGGAGCTCCCCCATCCACTTAGAGTGGGGCGAGAGGGCCACCCCCCTTTCAATGTAAAAAATCCTGATTGTCTAGAGGGCCCCCCGGACCCCACACCCCCACCCAAATCTTTTTATGTTCTATTTTTTATTTTGCCCCTAGGGGCAGATAGACACCCATCTGCCCCCAGGGTGGTCCAATACTTGTGACCCCATGCTTTTGGAGCTGGGGGGGTAGGGCTGATTACTGTAAGCAGACCCCCTCCCCCCACTTCACAAAGAGATCCCTGGTGGTCTAGTGGCATTGCTGGGTGTGGACAGAGCACTCTGCGCCCGATCCACACCCAGCAATGCTTCATAAAAAGGTGTCGTTGGAAAGGGGAGAGTCTCCCCTTTCCAACAACACCTCCCTCGATCTGAACAGCACAATAGTGCCGCAGATCGAGGTGGAGAAAGGTGGAGACTCACCTTTTATTTTCACTGCCGCATCTGCTTTTGGCTGCAGCAGTGAAAATGACTTTCAGTTTCATGTCGGTGTGCATTACGCACGTCAATGTGAAACTGAAGGAAATCCAACCCCCGGGGCTTGAGGAAGAACCTCCTCCTCACATAGCCTGGGGTTGGATTACAGTTTTGTGCCAAAAAGGACAAGCTATCTCGTTGTTAACTTGCCCAAGGTTAATGAGGAGCACCTTGCTGTGAAGAACATCCTGCTCTCTACCAAGGATCCCTAACTTCCCCATTGCCCAGCAAGAGCTTTGCCATGGCGCAAAAGGTCAGTATGGCATGTCTTCTAGCCCCTGCCCTTGAAATGAAAAGATAATTTGTTTTAATTTGTATTCTGAGATGGACCTCCTACTATAAGAAAAACATGCATTTGTGTCAATTTCTAGCACAAGGCCAGTCATCCGTGAAAATATCATTTCATCAGAGGCATTCATTTTAAAATACTAAAAGTATGTTTTCTATTTCTCATACAGGCCCAACTTCACTGGATGGGCTACACTGAATGGGCATCTTGTTAAAAATGGAAAACAAGGCATCAGAAAATACGTGCTATCCTGGGTTAGGTCATAAGGATGTGTACTCGCCAGGAGGATGGTGTCAGTGCAAGATGTTTACTGGGGGATGGAGGTCTCGGAGGCTTCTCTGCATGAGGGTAAATATATGGACACACGGTCTCATTGATTTCAAACCCGCTTTCATGGCAGTGTCATGGCAGTGGATATACATTCTATGCTACCAAAGGCCAACTTGAATTAATAATGAAGTTCAGGAGCCCTCAGACACCTGACACATACATACAGGTCACAAAATCTTTGCATTGCTGACCTGTCAATGTTTAGCCAAACTTTGTATTGGTAGGTTTGTTTCCTGGTCCTTGGATTGACACTTTACTGATTGTAGTCTAGTTTGTGGTCAGTGATTATTTGTAGTTGATGAGGTTGATGTTGTGGAACCAGGGGCTCGAGCCCTCATTTTTTGATTGTTTTACCAGTTTTCCTTTGTGGCTCAGTTTGGTTTTTGTGGTGCGCAGCCCTATCCTGTGCCGAGGATTGCTAGAGACTTGCACAGTGCCAGCTGGGTTGGGTGGAAGGGATGCAGGATCTTGGTGGTTGTGGGGAGCACTGTTTAGCCCCTTTAGTCAAGGGTAACTTTGGTAGAGAGACCTTTGAGGGAGGCTATGGGGCGTGGTTCTGTACCTGGGCAATGTGGGGGAGCTAAGGATGCTAGCTTTAGAACCCAGCACTGGTGGTGGAGCACCTAAATTGGGGTACTGCACTCGTGGGAAACCGAGTTGTACAGTACTTTGATTTGGAGGGTTAACACCTAGGATCGGATCACAGCAGTAGTATGAAGTACATAAGATTATAGCATAGTGATAGAGGGGAAACACTTAGAATTTGGCACAAGAGCAGTGGGGAAACACCTAGAATCGGATCACAGCAATGGTGGGGAAACAACTAGAAGTGGAGCACAGTGATAGAGAGAAAAACCCCTGGAATAGGAAGAAGCCAAAATGGGAAAAGATGCTTAAATTGGAGACACATCAGTAAAATGGAGACACTTATATTTGACATACCTGGTGAGTGGGAAACAACTCCTAAATTGGGGATACAACAATAAGTGGAAACACTTAGTTTTGAGATGCATGGGTAGCGGGAAAGAAACACTTGAAGTGGAGACAACAACAGTAAATGGATAAGATTGAGAGTTGAGATGCGTTGGAAGTGGGGAAAAATTCCTGATTTGGAGACACCAATAGTAAATGGAAAATACCTAGATTTGATAGATATGGGAAGTGGAAATAAAATGCCAAAATTGGAGACACAACAGTAAATGGAAAAACCCCAGATTTGAGATGCCTGGGAAGTGGGAAAAGTCTAAATTGGAAGTGGGAAAAATGTCTAAATTAGAGACACGACAGTAAAATGGGGACACCTAGATTTGAAACTGGGAAGTGGAAGAATTGCCTAAATTGGTGTCACAACAGTAAAATGGAGACACCTAGATTTGAGATACCTGGGAAGTGGGACGAACACCTAAATTGGAGATAGCAGTAAATGGATACACCTAGGAAACGGTACACAGCAGTGATTGGGAATGTATATACTAGCTGCCTAGCATTGGTGGGTAAAAGAGTGTAAGGCGTTTCTGGAATACAGTAATGGCTGTACTCCCCACCCAGATCACACTTAGCTTATCAGTCACTGCTGGTTTTACCCCGGCAGGCTTCCCAGGCGAACAAAGGCAAACACGGACTGGAGCTGTTTCTTAATGAGCTGCCCTTTGCATTGGACCCTTAGATGAGGGTTGCCGAGCAGGGGTCTGCTCTGGGAGGTGAGTCTGAAATAGTGCTTAAGGCCTAATCAGAGGCAGTGGGAGGCGGGAAAAGGCTGGCACAAAAGCTGCCAACAAGGAAGCAGCCTTGGGGAAACAGGGGCATGAGATACACACACCAGAAGTGCAAAATGCTAACACAAATGATTTAAAAGACACAAAATACAATTTACAGGGTTGCAGACTGACCTACTGTACCTGGGCAAGCTGGGGGACCTAAAGAAGCTCAGCCCAGGTCTCGATGGGAAGGGACCCTCTCCGCTGGTAATGCAGAGCAGAGGCCCAATCAGAGGCAGTGGGATGCAGGAGGAGGCAGAAACAAACACCGGCAATAAGGAAGCAGCCAAGGGGAGGCAGGGGCACGAGATATAAGCACACCAGAAATGTTGGAAGCTAAAAAAAAAAATCTTATACAGGAGCAAGCTATGGCCTTCTTAAAAGAGGTTGAAAGGGAAACCAAACCCAGTCTTCTTAAAAGAGGTTGAAAGGGAAACCAAACCCAGTTCCATCCGAAAAAGCTTCAATTGGCAGAGAATGGTTCCACGCCAAATATTTCACTCCAAAATCTTTAGCCATTTTAACTTCCTAGCAACATACATTTCAAGGCTATATAAAATTCTGTGCACAGTTGCTATGTTAGAAGCTTGCCTTATTCCTTCCGCAGTATAGCCCCAGAAGTGTGGACAAAGGTCTTTATCAAGCCCAGTCTGCATAGGGCCTTGTTATGCACATGTTTCTTGAGCAGATCTGAGGAGCACCGCAAGCTCAACAAGGACCCCAGATATACATAAGATGCAACAACCTACATTTTTTCCTTTTAGATTGTCCTATAAAATTTCCCAAATCTCTCTTTTTTCTCCACAGTCATAATTTTAGTTTTTGCCTTGCCTTTATACCATTGGCCATTGAACATTTATATAGTGCAGACAGCGAGCGTTGAAGGCTGATTGCAGTACTGTCCAAGAGGACCGTATCATCGGCATACATTAACCAAGCATCCTGTTGGTAACCAAGCTACCCAACAGGTTACTTGGTTAATGTATTCCGACGATACAGTGCTCTTGGGACAGTTTCTGATTTTCCACAGTTTTGAAGTGTATGCAGAAGGTCAGCGACATATACATTAAAGAGCATGTGTGTGAGAACAAACCCCTGCTTCAAACGTTTCACCGAGGTGAGAAATGTTGTCATGGGGCCATATTGATTAAAGGAATGGTTCGGTCAGAATTATTATTGGGCAAAAGGATGGCCAATAATAAAACAAATATCTAAAATATATATTTTTTTAAGTCCCTATGGAAAGTTTTGAGCAAATGAAGCTCAAACTTTAAAATTGCAAGCACTAGGGGGCATCCATTTTGTGAAATGGATGCCGCCTGTGCTTGCGTTTGCAGCACTAATGAAGCAAAAGCCAGCCAGCTGTAGTAAACAAAAGCTACCACTGGGTGGCTTTTGCTTCATTGGTGCCAGACTGGGGGACGGGGACCAAAGACTACAGGCAGGAAAGCTGCAGCTGCATCTCGGTAAGTGCTATTTTTTTTTTTTAAATAAGCACTAGTTGCGTTTTTTTTCTAAGTTTTCTGGGCTGGAGTGCATGCCTATACTGATAAAAGTCTCTTCCTATAAACAGTGGTAAAACATACTTTTTCCTTGGAACACTATAGGCTGGACAACAAAAATAGGAAGTGTGCTACATCTTCAAACTCAGCATTGTACATAGGACATTTAGCTTCAAAGGCCCAGCCCGATCTCCGGCTTCGAACCTCACCCAACTCAAGATACCCAAAGCGCCCCCTTGTAATAGGTGCTATTTGGAACTTTCAGTTTTTCCAAACTAAATATTCCTTTATGTCGTTAGACATTATTCTCATCAATTCTCTATTTGTGGGTTTCATTAGCTGTTCTGTCTCTCTGGTGTTGTTTACCCACTATGCTAGTCTCTTTATGAGGAGGCAACACCTGCCTTTTTCTAATACTGGTAGAGGTTCATTAAGTATACTACTGGCATTCACTTCCCCCAGCATTTTCTTTACATTTTCTAGCCAACCTATTTTGTTAGCACCCTTTTTCCCCAATAGATCCTTAAGTAATTTCTGTGTGAACCTCGCCTTTTGATTAGACCATACACGCAACCATAGCCTACAGGGCCGGGCCTAGCTCTCCGTGGGAAGCAAAATTTGGCGCCGACGTAGGTAAGCCCAGCAGTGATTTCACAAACCTGTTTTCCTCTTTTTTTGCAACATACACAGATCTCCATACCCCAAAATTGCGGCACCATATTTAATTGCCGCTATAATGTGGGAATTACAGACTTTTTCCACAATACAAAGTGGCTGTTGCTTATGCTGCTTCATAAATCTATAGATACCACCAATTGATTGTTTCATCACAGGGACCTGTTTCTGTAAATGAACCTGCCCAGTGAACTTCTCGTTGAAACGCACCCCAAGATAGTCCTTTTTTGGGAACCTTCATGCTCTTTTCTTCCCTAAACACCCTATTACTGCTGATTTGGTGGTGTTAACATGAGGGACAGATTTTTCAAATAGGTGGAGAATTTACTAACCAAGATCTGCAGTGCTCTAGGGGTCCATGCAATGAGGACTGCATTGCCCGCATAAATTAGCGCTGTACAATGACCCTCACTACCAGAACGGATGCATGCCTCATTGTCCTTCTGAAGGGCTTCCAGGGTGTCCAATATGACAGCTGGGCAATCATAGGACCTGAACACCTCCCACAATCTTTTCCGATTTACTTTGTCAAAGGCAGTGCTCAGGTCCATAAGCGCCAGGTATATTGGTTCTTGTTTTATATGCAAGGAATGGGCAATTATCATATACAAGTTTAAGCACTGTTCCAGTGTCCCTAGTTTGGGCCTAAAGCACAATTGGATTGGGGATAGAATTGTGTTAGTTTATCGAGTAGGCACTTCCCAAAAATTCAAAAACAAGTATTCAGGAGAGATATAGGCCGATATGATTGTATCATTTTTCTACAACCTTTTTTGTAGATTGGGACAATTATTGCTCCTCGCCATTACCTTGGTATCAATTTTGCACTCAATATTGCATTAAACGGTATTGTTTAAACAGGTCCCCATAATTTGTCATTATCTTGGTAAAACTCAGCCGGTTGCCATCACTACCAGAGACACACCTTCTTTTGGCAAATTGGATTGCTTTTGTCACCTTTGTAAGTGATAAAAAACATCACCCCTAGCATTATCCCCACTTCTGATATAACAGCGGGGCATGTTTCACATTATTATCCCATCCCTCTGCTTTATATACCATAGTAAAATGGTCCACCCACAACTGGTCTTGAATACCACATTACAAACCTGTTAATTGCTCACTATATACAGGGCAACGATTAACTTCTTTCCAAAAGCTACAAGGATCATTATCTTTACTTGCTATGTCTAGCCTATCCCATGCTTGATTGTCCAGCTCTATATTACGTTTTCTAATCTGGTCTTTATGCTTTGCCCTTGCATGGGCAATCTCCTTCTCAGAGGACTGTGGATTTGTAAGTATGCTTAGTAGGTTTGCCTCAGCCAATCTACAATATTTGTCAAGCCATTCTACCTTTGAGCCCTTTTTCACTTTTGACGCGCATCTCCCGGAGCATCCCTCTTCAATGTTCAACAGCAGGTGCATAAATGTTTGTATTATTATCACAGGGTTAGTATCTGGGTTCAACAGTGTCTCAATAAGGGCCATATTAGTGGTCTCAGTCTTTTAGTGGTAGTGCCTTTCACTGGCAATTCTTGTGATGCGATCAATTTGGTTACCTCTCCACCTAGTACCTGGCCATTTTAAGACTAGATCTAGAGCATAATGGTCACTATATACATGATCCCTCATTCTAAAGTCCTTAACCAGTCCACATACGTTGACAGATACCAGGAAATAATCTATGGTCGACCCGCCTCTCGTAAATGTGATCGCATCAGGTATATCCCGCTTACATCTACCATTAGTTGATCTAAGTCCTGTCTCCATCAACCAGTGCCAAAATCGAAGGCCCACACCACCCATCCTCTTATCCATCATTTGTGGCCAAGGGACACCTAGTACCCCATCTTCATCCAGGTCATGCAGACCTTCAGATGGGCCATTACCCATTTTTAGGTTCAGATCACCTCCACACATAATCATTACAACTGCCAATCACCTCTTTCAAAGCTTCAATTGGACACAGACCATCTTTTTCAGAGGGGATATTATAAATGTTAATCCAAGACACTGGGAGGCCCTCTGGTGGAATCAGTTTAAGAACTTGAATCAACGTTTGCCTTTCCACTTTTACTTCTTTGATCTCACAAGCTAGTGAGCCCTTAACCAAAATTGCCAGGCCGCCGTAATACCCTCCTCTTTGCCCCTTTTTTGCCTTTATCTGGTAGACCAAATACCCATCAAGTACCATTTCCCCTTCTTCCCATGTCTCTTGCAAAAGGATAATCACAAACCCATTCAGTTTCTCTTTTATGACATTATCAATTAATTTCCCCTTGGAGCCCGCTTTATTCCATGACAATATTGACAGTGAATCCCCATTAACAGTCAAATTCACACCCTCCGACTGACAGTCCGTAGTAGATTCTAATAGAGAACCCCCTGAAATTATTGTCTCTAGTGTTATTTGTTCACCCTCCTGGGATTTTGAGGACACACCTTGAGTGTCATATTCAACCACTGGAGGAGGATTCATTCGTGGTCAATCCAATTCTTCAATGGTCGATTAAGTGTCACATCTATTTGATAGCACAATATTATTTTGGACCACTTGTTCTTTTGCGACTTACCCTTTTGTAATTGGCAATTCAGTAGCTCTATCCAGTAGATTCCTAATCAAATATTCGTTGGACCGGTCTTTCGCTGCGTGGGGAACCAAGGTTGTGTCGGGATGAAAAAATGCCAGCAGGACTATCCTATATGAGGAGCTTCCAGAGGCATATATGAGATTCAAGCCTAATATATAGGATGCCATTTGCGGGGATAAAAAGGAGACATCACCTTTGATCGATTTGATTGTACCTCCAACCCACCAAACCCTTCTGGCCATTAATATAGAACCTGGATTAATTTCATATGATTCATTGGATAAGGGATCAACCCCTACTATTAGGCCCACTAATGGTCCCTTTACAGGTGGGAGATTTAAAATCGCTTTTCCGTTCCTGATGTTTTCAGGCCTCTTCCCTTGAGACCTTTCAGCTATATTTGTGTTGTTCCAGCAGTTATGTGAGTACTTCCCAGGCTTTAAGTTCGGGATGAGGGCCCTGTTATTAGTGTGCATTTCATTTGGCCTTGTACACAACATTGGGGTTGTTGTCTGTTGGCCATTTATGGATAACTTCTCAGTGGCTTCACTTGGGGCCAGATTGCCCTTTGGCTCCCCATTTCCCCTGCTATTATTGTCCTTTTTATACACCTGAGTCAGTATATTCCCCATACTCATTTTCAAACCACATACCTCATTTTTTGTTTGTCTTGTCATATCATCCATCAAATTTAGGAAGGTAAACAAGTGGCTTTCAACTTTAGGAAATCCGATATTGGTTGCAATGAATCTTTTATTATTTTGCTAACACACTCTTTGAATTGATCCACTCGCGCTCCCACAGCAATCAAACTAGTCTCATGGTCGAATATAGTACTTATATCATGGACTTCCAAGACCATCCTATCACATAATGTTTACACATCACATGCAAGACCCATTACAGATTTCCAAAGGAGTTTCTCCTTCTCTAGCCAGAATGACAACGTTTTCCTGGTTTAAATGAACATTTGTGCTCTCCTGCTGGTAAGGTAGTTGTGACATGTCTAGACAATGTATTTCTATAATTTGTGCGCTGGCTACCATTGCTACAGAAGCACATTCCCGTTCACCCAAGGTTCCCATTGATTCTGCCAGAGAGAGTACGAGGCACAGAGCTGCCTCTTGTCCTTCTGGCAAACACAACCCTGTTTCCCTTAATTCCTTTTCCACATATAGAATTTGTTTTTCATGTTTTCCTGATATGTCTTTGAGATAATTGTCTAGAACTGATTTGGACTGTGGTTACAATCCCTTAATTCGATTAGTCACATTCATGTTTGAATTTTTTGTATACTAGTTTCACGCAAACTTGAGTTTGCTTTCCTTTTCCATTACTCTATATGATATATGGCTTAATGTATCGATATTTTGTCAGTTAGGCATATATTTTTGGAACTATTTGTAAAACATAGTCATTTATTAGACTGAAAACTATTTATAAAGCCAAGCTACAAGCAGCGATAAACATCAATGAGGTGCACTAATTGCGATCATATGCAATATAATGTGCTAAGGTGCAGTGCAATTAAGTGCAGTGCATTCAAAGTGCAATGGACTATGAATAGGGCAATCTTGGGAAATTGGCAATATTGGAAAAATAATATTAAAATGATGAAAAGGACATGATACACAATTTCGGAACAGCAACGCTTTGGAACTCTATAAAATCCAAATCAGTCCTACACACTTTAGAAGTGAATTTCGTGAACTAATGCTTGATTTAAAAATCTGTTAGAAAATATAGGGCGATTTCAACAAGGGAATCGTCAAGAGTCAAGTAAAATCTTGGAGCCACTAAAGTCAATAAGGCCGCTAAAATCAAAATCACAATAGCATAATACCCAAATGCCACATGCCACGTGCCCAAAATCTAGAACAGCGAATACGTAAAAGCATCTGTTGGCCATTTGTGAGAAGCCTGCAGTTTCGCTTGTTTTTGCTGCTTTAGTTTGCTTGATTCGTTTGCATTAAATCACTTCTGGATTGGGTACAGCGGTGTCGGTTTAATCCGGCCAAAAGTAAATGCACATAAGGCAAGGAACGCCCGACTTGCTTGAAGGGCTTCCTGAGTCCGGCTCCCCCACTTGCACCTATGCGCAAATGTCAGAGTCAAACTCAATACACTCTCAGGCCACAAATGTAGCCAGTACCACAACCACAGCCACAGCTGTGCTCCAAGAGCAAGAACGGGAGCCGGGGAGAAATATTCCTGGAGTGCTTTCACTAGTGTGTTCACCAGCAACAGCGTCTCACCAGGACATTCCAGGCACAAGAAGGACACAATGGGCCTCATTACAAGGTTTGCGCTCCGGTAATAATGGTACCGGTAAGGCAATACCGGCATCCATTACCGGGCCGGTGCATTAGGACCCTAGATGCCGGTATTACCGGCATCAACAGGGACCAGCTGTGGCCGTGCACCACCATACCGGCGTGCGTGCGAGCACGCGGGTGCCGTGCCAGTAACACCAGCATGCAGCAAGGAAGAGGACATTACGGGTAGCACAAACATGCAAATACCAGCACCCAGATGCCGGTAAGAAGGGCCACCATGATGCCTGCAATACTGGCATCGCGGATCACCCATTAACAGCAATCTGCTGTGTTCCCAACCGCCACAGGTGCACACAATTGGCACACTTGGAGGCAATGGAGTCTGGGCCAGCACAAAAGGAGCACCCCCACGCACCACACCCCTTCCCACACCAAAATGATCACACTTGCTGTTGCGATTTTGGGGCTGGAGGACATGCCTGCACTGATACTCCATGAGCAGCAACTACAACAGGCACTACATAGGAGGCGCACGAGGAGAAGGAGGGTTAGACAGGCCCAGCAAGTTCCACCAGTGCAGGCAGTGGTTCCACAGAGGCAGCCACCAATCCCTCGCATCAGGGCATGTCCATTCAACCTAACCCCTGTGCAGCTACACACCCTGTACCGCATGGAACGGGGCACCATCACCTCCATTGTGGACATGATACACAACGACATAGTCAGCCTGCTTGAAATCCGCACCGCCATCCACCCCTCAACTGAAAGAAGTGTCTGTGCTCCACTTCCTGGCCACAGGCACCTACCAGCACACAGTTGGTCAGCTGCATAGTATATCGCAATCCTGTTTTTCACGCATGCTGAATCAAGCGCTGGATGCCCTCCTGAAGTACGCAAGGGACTACATATCCCTACCATGGACTGCCCAGGAGGTGAATGACACAAAAATTGATTTCCATGCACTGGCAAGCATGCCTAATTGCATCGGTGCCCTCGACTACACCCATGTGGAATTGGTGGTCCCTCATGGCATGGATGTGGTGTGCCGCAATCATAAGCTATACCACTCCATCAATGTGCAGATGGTATGTGACTCCAGCAAGATGATCACATATTGATGTGCCCGATACCCCGGATCAACTCAAGATGCAATGGTGCTGTGGAACTCCATGCTTCCCTGCTACATGGAGCGACATGCTGCTCAACGTGTCTGGCTGCTAAGTAAGTCGACTGACAGGCCCATGGTAGTGAAATGGGGGGGTGCATATACCACCTGGGTGAGTCTGGGGACAGGAGAGATGCATATACCACCTGGGTGAGTCTGGGGGGGAGAGATTCATATACCACCTGGGTGAGTCTGGGGGGCAGATGCATATACCACCTGGGTGAGTCTGGGGGGAGAGATTCATATACCACCTGGGTGAGTCTGGTGGGGGAGATGCATATACCACCTGGGTGAGCCTGGGGGGGAGAGATGCATATACCACCTGGGTGAGAATGGGGTGGTCACTGTGCACTGTCCATACTGCAAAACACTGTGCCCCTGAATATCCCAACCAGAACAGGACACTGAATATGTCATCCACCTTCCCCTAGCGGCACACCAATGCCAAAATGTCAGTCTAGCAAGCAGCCCACACCCCATATCATGTCCACTGCACATCATCAGACCGTACCCTCAGCAAAACAATTCAGCAACATGCAGTCAGTAAGCAAAATATACATGACCGCATCAAAGCACCACACAGGTCATGCATTCATGAGTGCGCATGGATGAATCCCACCCAGAGAATCCACTGATTGTCACTGCCCCTCCACGACAGTAGCACTTCATGCCACCATGGCCAAATGAACAGATGAATGACAATGACAAAGTTGTGACAAGACTGCTAATAGACCTACAAACCAAGTAGTCAACAACACATATATGAGTGTGATTTCAGTGGAAGGCATCCACAGTACCACCATGCAAGTGGCCACCCTGCATCATCATAGGAACGCAAGCCCACACCTGTGTACCATACCACCCAACACATTGTGGCATTTTCACATGTGTGCAGATGTCCTGGGACATGTGCATGGCATCATCAAATAGCTGCAATCATAAGAGTGCAAAGTACATGTGACATGGTGGACACCAGCCTAAGGCACCAAACATTAGCCAACATGACATTTGTCACATCACCTGACACACTGGTTCCTACATCATGGTCCCTCTCACACCATCTGGTTGAGTGGTGAGTGTGATGTGAAGGACCCTCAGTCTTGTATGTCACACATGCCCTCCACCATGTCCTGGCCGTGTTGTCAACAGGCCAGTCCGTTGCGCATATTTGCAGCCAATGGCTGCCATCGGAGATATCCTGCGTACCAACATGAACAATGAACAGGCTAAGTACAGGTGTCATAGAAGAAATACCCTCACTCATACCTTATTGTGCTCCCATGCAGGGGATGCTGGATATCCCCTGAGACTGTGGCTCCTCACCCCTGTCAGGAATCCACAGAACAGGCACGAAGAGGACTACAATCAGGCTCATACCCAAACCCGTGTTGTGATTGAGCAGAGCTGTTGCCTATTGAAGGCACGGTTCTGCTGCCTCAGCAGGTCTGGTGGCGCACTCCTCTACGGGCCTGAGAAGGTGGGAAAGATCATCATGGTCTGTGCCATGCTGCAAAACATGTGCATCCGGCAGAACATACCTCTGCCACCTGACATTGACGAGCAAGCACCGGGTGAGGATGAGGATGAGGAGGGAGAAGATGTCGGTTATTACTGAGACACTGGGATGCAGAGGGTGCAATGAATGCTGTACTCTGGGCACTGGGATGGTGTGTATATGGACACAGGGTGTTGGGGTAGATGGCCACCGTGCACTGTCATGCATTGAATAAACACACGCTAAAGAACCAATGTCACTCATGATATTGTTTTGCACAACAGGTGTATTATACAGTATCCTATTTGTGAACGGAGCCTCCAATTCACACACACCCTCTCCCCCCTCCCCCCAACACCCCTAGACCATCCCTCCCCACTTCCCCTCCTCCCAAAACCCCCACACACACCCTCCCCCCTAACACCACCACACACCCCCAGATGCCCCCCTGACTCCCAACACCACCACACATGATGTGCAATAAATATTATTGGATGCAACTGCAGTCAGCACATGCACGGTGCCCTTGCTACTGGCGGTCTCTCTTAGGATCCAGGGGCTGCATTTCTGAGCACTGTGTGTTGCGCATGGCCCCTCGCACAGGGCTGGTTTGGGTGGAGCTGGCAGGTGTGCCAGATTATGTTTATGTGCCTGGTTGTGAGTTGGTTGATGCAGGAGGCTGCTGCTCCAAGTTCTCTGCTATCCTGGCCAGGACCTGGGTGACTGCTGCTAACACGTCATGGATCAGCTTGCTGTTCTTGTTCATGGCCTCTACGATGCCAACAGTGTTAGCACAAACTTCACGCCGTGTTAACTCACCCTCGGCCACATACTGCTTAACAAGGTCTGTCATCTGCTGCTGGTGCCCCTCCATTTGCGTCATGCGCCCCTCTATGTCCCGAATAGCAGCTGAGGTGGACGGGGCATTTGCAGTGGGGCCCAATGCAGGGCTGTCCGCTGATGGGGACCAAACCTCTTGTCTCCCATGTCCTCCAGACTAGAGCTGAGGGGTGCCGTCTGGTGTGCCATCTGGAGTGTGCTGGGGGGTGGATTGGGGGCGTGGTGTATGTGCAGCATCCCCAGACAGGTTGTCATTTTCCTGTGAGTACACCTCACCGTGGCCCTCTCCCTCGTCACTACTATGGGGCGCTGAGTCAGCTGTAACCCCGATGGAGCTGGTGGCGACCGACTGTGTCCCGTCCGCCTCTGATACAGCAACAGTGGACATGTCCTCTGTTAGGGTTTCCTCCTGTGGTGTTTCAGCTGGTGTTTGGCGGTCCTGTGCATTGGGCTGTGATGATGGTGGTGCTTTGAGTGGCAGTTGGGGCATTCGAATGCCACTCGATGTTGATGGTCTGCTGCCATCATCCCCGGGCCTGGACTTTTTCACAGCTGCCCTGGCCTGTGTGGCTGCATCCTGTCCATCGCTGTCTGCATCCGCGACTCTGGGGGACCGAGAGAGGCAGGGCATCAGTGAAGGTAGTTCGTGCATCATGCATACATTGGTGTCAGTGCAGGTAATCCCATGTGATTCATTGCATTCTTGTGGTTGTGGCAGACAGGGAGCTTGCAATATGGGGGGTTTATATTGGCATAGGTCGGGTTCTCACATGTTTGCGGTGGTGTCTGCTGTGGGGCCAGCCGTTGTGTTGTGGTTTACGTGCTCTGTGACACATGCTGTTTTTCTGTGTGTAGGGTGTGTATTGGATATGGAACTGGCATGCAGCATGCATGTTAATGTGACAGTGGTGGGGCCAGCATCTGGACAGGGATATGTCAATGTGTGTATGCTGGGCCATGCATTTCCTTACATCACTATCACATCAGTTGGCCAACATCATGCTTCGGTTATCTATGGTTTGTGTGGACACTCACCTTCATCTGCCGATGACGGTACGGGCCCCACCTCCTGTTGCCAGCCCCGGGTTGGGAGGGTGGGCCCCACCTCCTGTTGCCAGCCCCAGGTTGCGGTTGGCTGACAATATGTTCTTTACGCGGAGGCGTAGGTCATCCCACCGCTTTTTGCAATCTTTGACCGTGCGGGCGGTGGTGCCGACCGCACTGACCTTCCTGGCCACTTCCTCCCATATGTCCTTCTTGCAAAGTTGTGCAGGACGACTCAGGTCTGCAGCAAATCCTTCATCTGCATGCCCCACCAATGTGTCTGCCATCATATTGAGCTCTTCATCAGAGAATCTTGCCTTGCGCTGCCGGGGGGTGCCTTTTCTTGTTGCTTTTGACATCTTTAGCAGGTTATGAGTGCTGTCTGGACAGTACAGTTCCTGTGTGTAGAGGATTGGAAATGGATTGTGTTTTTGAAGATGGCCGCCGGTGCATTTCCCGTTCCGGCTCAATGACGTTACTTCCGGGTCTGGTATGCTGGTGCCGTTATTTAGGGGTGGGAGGAGGCGGAGGCGGTATCAGCGCATTACATGATGCCACTATCGGGGGGTTTGAGGGTCGTTAACGGCAGGGCAGTACGGCCGTTAGCGGCATGCCAGTATGCGCGTGCACGCCCTCTCGTAATCGGCCGCTATATGTGGCTTCAAGTCAACCCAGACACTTTCTTACCGCCATACCGGTAATGACTAATTTTTACCGCGATTCTCATAATGAGGCCCAATGTATTGCACAGCTGTTACTGACCGTCCTTGTAAAGACCTCTCGCTCCTCTCACTCATACGAGATCAGGAACCTAATGCAAAGGTATCTGCGGTATGCAGTATGCCTCTTCTTTACAGCAAGCCTAAAATGCAAATGTGCTATGCAAGCACACACCTTCTTGGTTCGCCGTGAATATGTATACACTGTATGCCCCAGCACAGTGCCAGGACCACAGAACAGAAAAAACACTTGACCTGACTCTGCCACGCTCCGCTAGGGACTGGTGTTCTGTAGGCAGGCAGGCAATTTAGAGGCAGGCTCCCAGATAGTGCCCAGTAAAAGCAGACTTCAGTTCCTCTAGAGAAACGAAACACACTCGACTTCACTCCTTCAGTTGTTCACACTTGGTACGATTAAGATGGCAAAACCCATATGTGTTGTGAAAAACCTGATGGTATTCTCCCAACAACTTCCTCAGGATATATCATTCAGGTGGCCAGGGAAGGGCCATTGCTTCTGGATCCTGACCCTGGGATTGGACAAGCGAGGGAGGATCACCTGAGTGGAGGGTCACGAAGGATTGGGAGGAGGATGCTGAAGGGTGAGACATGGTATTCCCCCAGTCCCAAAAACACCCCAACTTACACTCCCTCAGCCTTCATGTGGTATCCCCAATCTCTCCCCATCTCCCCCTCCCCATTTTTAACAAATACTAAGACGGGGAAGAGGCAACTAAGATCAGTACAGAATACCCATAGGAATAACATGGGGAAACTAAGGGCAACCTACCCTAGAAAGAACTTGAGTTGTCCCACTAATAGAGTCAGGCAGTTAATAGTGACCATTTACACCTGACTTCACTTGACTGGCTTCTGCACTATAAAAGATGTGGTTTGACACAGGTGAATTAGCTGAAGAAGCATTTTGGACCAGAGCAGCCACGCAGCTGGGAGCTGCAGGAAGGAGGATCCGGAAGAGGGTGGCATGCTGCAACGCTGGCCCAGTGTGTGAGGAGGGTTGCAGCGTGTCTGGGGAGCCATGCCTCCTGCGAGCCAGACCAAGGCAGCAGGGACCCCGCTGGCAGAGTCTGTGCAAGTGCTTGTTCCCTTGGGCCGTGTGCAAGGCCCAAGGGTGTCTGAGGGGTAGGTGGTGAGACCCTGACCTCGACCCAAAACATTCTGAAGAAACTGTTCACCAGCGCCACACTCCCCAGTGAGTTTTGCATGAAAGAGAAGGAGAAACTCAGGAGAGTGCGGGTGGCTGGAACGTGAAAGGGAAAAGGAAGGCACGATTGGTACAATGGCACAAAGCAGAAAACAAGAAACATAAATTAGAAAGAAAGCAAGTAAATGATGCGTGAGAGTGGCGCAGAAATAAAAGGACAGGAAGAAGGTAGATTTAAGGGAAAGGGCAAGCAGCCCGAAATCAAAGTTAAGAGCGAACAGAAGCAAAGTGAAAAGAAGGTGCATGTCAGCACCGAGAAAGAAAAGTGACAGTATTAAGGTGTAATTGAGCATAGAGAAGGAAAGTCTATTAAAGGTCCAAAAACGCATGTTAAGGGAAGTAGGTCAAGAGAGGGCAAGTGACCCGGAATTTAAGAAAAGGTGCAAGTGAACACAGAGAAGGAAATGACAGTATTAAAGGTGCAAGAATAGGGGTGAATGAAAAGAAGTCCCAGTGGGCACAACCACACACAGAAGAAAAAAACAGAAGGGCAGACGAAGCCCACTAATGTAGGAAGATACAGGAGGCATAGCAGGAGCACAGAGTGGAGATAGCACAGTGCAAATGTGCACTCCAAAGTGAAAGCAGGACGAGGAAATACAAATGTGCATAAAGGAAGACCTGAGGATGAAAGGTACCAAGGCAATTGCCAGTAAGAAACACAGAGAGGGGCAAAGAGTCAGAGTGGTTGCGCTGAGGAAAAGCAAAGAGCCTGGCGTTTTCGAAGACCTCTGATGCTATTCCATGCGGACATTTTGTATGAGAAAACGTATAAACAAGAAAAGGGCACATCCTTATTAACTGACTTTTATGTTTGGAATTAGAGGGACCTAAGCTTGGGGAAGGGCTCCCTGAGAAACCTAAAGAAGAAATGTGATATATTTTGTTTTGTATTCAAAGTTGGAAGAGGCTTGTGCTTGGGGAAGGGAACGCTGGCCTACTTAAGTAATCAAAGTACATCCTGATAAAAACTGGACTTTGTGTTTGATAGCTGGAAGGGGGCCTGGGCTTAGGGAAGGGAACCCTGAGAGGCCTAGATGAATTGGAAATGTATTGGTTTGTTTTATAAGTACTAATAGCATCTAGAAGTGCACCGGAAGTGCTGTTTGGGCTTGTCGTTCTGCCGGTCATGGTGCTGCAGAGTATGAGTGGATCACAAGCTGGGTGAATTTCTTTACCACATCGTGTCTCTTGACTTTTTCTACTTGTTGGTCTGCAGAAAGTTGAACACTACTGATTTTTAAAAATGTTAAAGGACTTTAAAAAGACCTTTTATCTATTATTTTATTTATTCTTAGGTTGGCCCATCCCACCCCCAGAAAGACAGCTACAAAGGGAGCAGCAGTGCACATTTGCACATGCACATCTAGAAGTGCACCGGAAGTGTTGTTTGCTGACTATGGGGTGAGGAGGTGAGCGTAAGTCATAAGAACTATTGTAAGCCTACCTGCCCCCAAGTTCATTTGGGAGTATTTTTATCTTTGACTAACATCAGCCGGAAACAGAAGTGTATTAGAGGCTGTGATTGAACCTTACTGTTGCTAGTCTTTGGCTGTTCAGCCTCTAGTGGAAATGGACATGACCATGCTAGACGTAAGTTAGTATGACTGCATAAGAGTATAAATCGAACTAGAAGAGTGTATAAAGATTGTGGCATGGGCACTGAAAAGATGTCAGTATATAAACAAATATATACAAACACTGAAGTTCTACCTGAGTTAAAAGCGAGGCTAGAAGTGCAAGGTAACCAGGAAAATGCTGCTCATGCATTAGGATCTGCAACAATAGTTATATCTAGCACCATAGCCAAAGAAATTAGTGATGATTATAATATAGAAGAAACCAATAAGGACCAACTGCAAAGACACCTCCGAAAGAGAAAGTGAGAACTAAGCAGAAAACAAAAAACAAGGTAATATCACAGGTTGCAATTTATAGTCTGAAAGAAAAAACGAGAATGGTCAAAGGGTGCATCGCACACAACAATGCAATTTTACTCAATATCGTATGGGACTCAGGGGGCCTCATTACGAGGTAGGAGGTAAGGGATTACCGGCAGCGGTAAGGGCACCGGTGCCGGTAATCCCTTACCGCCCTACTACGAGTTCCCTTTAGGGGTCCTTCCTTAATGCCTGTTTTTTTCAGGTGTTAAGGACGGGACCCACAAAAGGACTCTAGAGCTAATAACGGTACCGCAATTTGCGGTACCGTTATTAGCACCATCCCCATTCCCATTGAGCCCTATGGGGGCTCAAATGGGGATGGGGAATGGCCCTGGTGAATGGGGAATTACCTGTCCCTCCGACCTGGGAATGGACTGGTAATTGCTCCATTCACCAGGGCAGAGTCAGAAGGGTTTTGGAGGCAGCCATGGAGCCAAGAGCTCCATGGCTACCTCCAACCTCGTAATGAGGCCGAAGGTGTGATAGGGCTGAAAAAGCAATGGTACTCCCTGACCATGGTCCCTGTAGCATTTAGCAATCCCAAGCTGTAGCCACTGCACACGCAGCGATTGAGATACATCATGATGAATGTTCCTCTGGCACTAACTATACCAAAGAATCCTCTTATCCCAATGATAGTCGTAAATATCCATGTGATCCCATAGGTGAGTCTCGATGTCAGAAGAGTAAGAAATCTACTAGTAGTCCAGTTGACAGGCCAAAATCTCTTAAAAAGGAAAAACAAAATCCGGCCATAGGTGTAAGAGATTGTGTCTTAGAAGCTGTCAAGTGCATGTTTGTAGAGACAGAAGACTAATGGAAACATGGTACTAATACACTAGACAGGGATCCACACATTGCTACTAGGTTGACTGAACCTGCTTCACAAACTAAGGAGAAACACAGCACAAAGACACCCACTCAGTTAAGTTCTAGTGCCACACGCAGAAACACAGGGGTAGAGAATTTTGCTACGGAACAGAAAAGTGTACAAAACCAAAACGTAGCAGTTAAATATGATATAATAAGGGCCCTGCATCTAGGCCCGCCCCCAGGCCTATTCATCTGGGTGGGCCAGGTTTGTAATAAGGGGTGCCCAAATGACATTGGGTTTGGGTCTAGGGGCATCCTAATGAAAGTGCTTGCGTCGATCCATATTACACTGATCTGTGATCCTGCAAAAACTTCTTCCCAGAAAAATATATTTGCACCCCTCTATCAAAAAACAGTACAGAGCAAAAGGAGAAGCAAGGAAAATAGTGTTGCAAAATCAATCTACCTATCTCCCTTCCCATCTGCTCTTCCATTGATATTATGTCCTATCCTCCTTCACCTTTCACCCCGTCGCCTTCCTTCAGCTCCCCTAATCACCATTCCCATTTAACGCCACTCCCACCGACTCTGACCAACCCAGAGCATGTCTTTCTTAGCCTGGCTCAGGATGTTCGAGGCTGATACATCCTCCTCCACCTCCTCTGAGAGAGCTGAGCAGTGAGGCCCCCAGTCTTGTACCATCTCAGATGATGGTGTTCGCCCAACAATTCCTTCCTGAACACTGTAGCTACTCCCAAGAGGCCCCAGAGGAGGTGAGTGTGGTCCCTCCATCTTATGTGAAAAACACACCCTCCAGAATACTGAAGTAAGGAATAGGAGATTGTCTTTCTTAGAAAATTACATTACATTTTTGCAGCACATTTTAATTGAGTTGAGGGTGTGAGGGAGTGCTAGCATGTAGGAGAGAATGCTAGGGCTGGGAGAACTGCATGAGGAGGCAGACTGTGCAGATTGAGGGGTTTCCGGCCTCCTGTTATCACTCCTGGTGGGGTGTGGCCAGCAGGAGAGGGCCTTGCTCAACCTGCCTTGCCCCTGTACATCATTGTTGGGTACATACTGTTTATAATATGTAATTGTCTTTGATGACTTTTTGCTTGATGTGTTTAATTTGATTTGCTATTAAATAACACAATTTTGTTCAATAAATGCAGCTTGATATTTTTAAAGTTGTGTGTGTCTGTGTGTGTGTGTGTGTGTGTGTGTGTGTGTTCTTGGCGGGTTCCAATGCTTGTGCTACCCATCTATTAAACCAGGAATGCAGCATTTAGAATAGCGTATAATGCTAAATGAATCACTTCTAAGGGTACCTCATTTTAGCAGGTATGACATAGTCAAATTACATACTTTGTACAGGATCAATACTTTGGTTGAGTGGTAAAGCCAGAATTTGAGCATAGCCTAAAATTTAGATACTTGGCCATGCATCTTCCAAGCACAACGTGGTACACATATGTATTGAAGTATGGTCTTGAGTACCTACAATAATATTAATAATGCTTAATTTTATATAAGAACAAAGTTATGGTAGAAAAAGTCACAAGTCCACAGCGCTTATACAGTGATTAAGAAAATAAACATCAAGGCTGCGGGTATCTGGGCGGTGTGGGTGTACTGCCAATACACATCCACAGGAATAGTTGAAGAAAAACAAAGATGTTCCCAGTCTCACTTTTCATCAGAGGTTTAGGTTGCAGCAATAAGAACTCCACATTTAGAGTAGGACAATGCCAGATACAGTTATGATGATATGATATGATATGATATGATATGGCATTTGTAACGCGCCTATACACAGGTGTTTCAAGGCGCGACGAGGCAGGGAGGGGGGAACAAAGGGAAGACAGACAACGATCCTACTAGGCCAGGTGTCATTCAGACTGCGCAAGTGCAGGGGTAGGGGGAAGGGAAAAATGCAAGGGGAAGGGGGAGGGGGGGTGCAATACAAATAGTAGAATAGAAATAAAATAATAAATAAATAGGGCCAGCTGGTGGCAAGTGCAAGGTAAGTGCAGACAAGTGCTGGGGAGGGGGTGGGGGGGCTGTAGTGATACAGAGACAGTCCCGCAGTGCAGGGGTTGCCAGGGAGGCAGTGCAAGTGAAGAGTGACTGGGTCCAGGACCGAGGTCGGTGAGAGTGGCCCAGTTGCAGGATCAGTGCAGTTTTGGTGAAGAATTTGGCAGGGGAGAGGGAGAGAGAAAGCAGAAGCAAAGAGGAAGGTTTTGAGGTGCTTCCGGAACCGGAGATGGTTCTCCTCAAGTTTCAGGGAGGCAGGAAGGCTGTTCCAGAGGGAGGCACCTGCCGTGGAGAGAGATCTACCCCCAGCTCATTGCTTCGAGAAGCGGCTGACCCAGAGGGAGTTGGAGACGGATGAGTGTAGGGCTCGGGAAGGAAGACATTTAGGAAGAGAGAGTTGAAGGTATTTAGGCCCCAGGCCCCAGAAGGCCTTGTGGACAATGCAGAGGGTTTTGAACTTAATCCTCGCAGCCACTGGGAGGCAGTGTAGAAATTTCAGTCCTGGAGAGATACGGTTCCTGGGCTTGAGGCCAAGGACAAGTCTCGCAGTTCTGTTCTGGAAAAGTTCTCAAAATGCCTTGCAGTTGTGGAAAGCTCAATGACCGTTTGTTTCAGTATACTCGTGTTACCATTGCACCAATATGCCTAAGCCTCTGATGAAAAGCTGTACACAGCTTGAAACACGTGTCAGGCTTCTCTTTGCACAAACAATAAAGGCTTCTCTTTGCACAAACAACTAATTAAAATTTCTTGGCGCAGTGAGACTGGGAACATCTTTGTTTTTCTTAATTTTATATAGATTACTTTAAAAATACACAAATCAAATAATAAATAAACCTGACAATGTATTCATCATTCTAGAAACATGTTGATGAAAAGAGTAAGAGGGGCATTTTCTTTAGAATCCTAAATTGCCCAGGAAGGGACACTCCTGTTTGCACTTTTTGCAAAAGGGGCAATTAATTAATTGTAATTGTTTCAACCAAGTACTGGAAAAGTAAAGTGTAAAACACAGGCGAACATGTCCTTTGATCTTAACATTTCCGCTACATGTTTGGGAAAGTGTAAATCACTTCTACAATTAATGATTGAGGCAGCCATCCACAATGGATTCCTTTGGAATCTGCCTGCGTTTACCAGGTGTAAATGTCAGACAGATCCCAGAGGAATCCATTGGTTTTCTGCCAACATAAAAATACATGCTGGTGGAAAACCAATCTGATTTGGCAGGGGGACCTCTGGTCTCCAACTTCACATGCCACATCATATAAAATCCTGCAGGTTATTAAAATTGGAGATAAATACATTAATCACCACTTCTTCATAGTTTCACACCGCTTGTTATGTATCCTAATCATCCAACAATCAAACTTAAATAGCTTGTTAAAACCCTATATAATTTAAAGAAAAAAGTGCCACAGCAATGGTCACTACCTATTACATTTTCTCATCTCTAATTACTTTCTGTTAATCACTTCCTGTTGTAAATAAGTTGCCTCTAGACACGTTATAAAGATACAACCTCAGTGGGAGGCCCTGTGCAGCTCTGGCTGTTTGTATTTCAGGGAGAGAGGCAGAGCTGGGGGGGGCATGGGCATTTGTCCCAGGTCCAAATGTTAAATCCACCTATGATTACACTCTTTAGGAAATATTTAAATACTGCTTTTTAGTTTTAAAAAATGTACACCTTTTATACTTTGCATGTAGCATTATAGGAAATGCTCTTCTCTCGTGTTATTTTAAAGGTGCTCTTTAAGGGATTCCGGCATGGCCTAAACACCCATCACCCAGGATTTACATTATACTTTACAAACAAGACCTACAATGCATGTGATGTATTCTGTTGGAATGCAAACTCTGTTAAGTTACTCAAACAGTATGAGCGTCTCAAGTCGGTACTTAGTTTGAATCATGAAACGTTCTGGCAGACTAGCCTAGGCTTCCACACAGGAAAAGATACATTCAGTTTAGGTCAGAGCCCCACTGTTAAGTATGCATGAGAAGATCTGAAACCGGTCCATATATGCCATCGTAGCCTTATAATTTTCAGGTAGGGCCTTGTTGGACCAAATCAGTGAGGTGCAGCATGATTCCCTTGGCGTAGCAAGCAAGGCATTTACATCTCGGCATATACATGTTCACTTCGTGAGATAAACTGAAACCAACATGCATTGACAAAGCAAACAGCATGGGCTTTTGATCAGGCATGGATAGGCTTGCCAGGCACTGCCATAAGGGTACCACTTGGCCATAAAATGGGAACAGCAGGAAAATTGTGTGAGAACCTGTGCATATAATGGCATTGCCTGGCAAATGTCTAATACCTATACACAAGCAAAAACTGTTGGCTTTGCGATCGCTTGTTTAAAAGAGTGCTTCAGGCAGAGGCATTGACAAAGATATTGCTTATAATATCAACTGGCTGAAGATGCACATTAAGTGTTTTTCTAATCATACCAGGAGGTAATTTACAGTTGTAATTAAGTATTTAAACACTAAAAGAATGTTTAGATATAACACTGGCAGGCCCTAAATAGCAACACTTTTGGTGTTACTTTGTGATAGAGCGTGCTCAAAGAGTTCAAGAAAGCTTACGTTTTGGTGGCGAGAGGCAGGTAGTTGATGGTAATGCCATGGCTAGTCGTTGAGTGGGTAAATGACCAAATACACCCATAGGATGTGTGTTTCTCCTTACATTTTATCTCCATCCTCTCTGTGTTGCACTGCATGAGTTCTATCTTGAATCTAATAGGAAAAAGTCTGAATCAATTATAACCACTGGCATTGCACTGGCCAGTCTTCTTTACCATTGTTTGCAAATCAGCCTTGGCCAATTCACCAAAGTGAAAATAAATCCTGGCCGACCTCCTGCAGTTCAGCCTTTCAGAACATCTCTGAGGTTGCTGCTGCATGTATAGAGTGAAATCCACCTCCATACCCATATTCCCTCACGTCCCACTGGCAAGGTCTACTTTATAGGGGAGCCAGAGCGTGGCCTTGCGGGGTCTGGCCCCCTGTCCCCACTGCTAGAGCCCAGCCTGCCTGCAGATGAGGTCTGTATCTGGAATTGACCGATATCCACAATTGAATAGGACTACAGTGTTACATATCCTGCAGGAAATTGTTCCAATTCGAGTGATAATGACGGAAGACATTGCTATAGTCCATCATCTAGAGGACAAGATAAATGTGACATCTAATATATGGCCTAAATCCAATTCCATTATGGAATGCATATTTCAATATGAAGATGAGCTATTCAAACTAGGTTACTGCTGTAAAGAAATAAATATGAGAAAAGCAAAATATTCAACTTGGACTGATGAGACAAGAATAAGAGCTTCCAATGTTGAAGTAACCACAAGATCTAGGAAAAGCCCCTTGACTATGAGCGCCCGACGATCAAGAGATTTCCCACTGTGCCTCCCAGAAGAGCTGAAAATGCGTCACAATATGAAGAAGAGAGTGACAACGCTGGGTATTGGCAAGGCTCCCAAACGTCTTTTAGGCTCACTTTTTGGAAATACCTTGATAACACTAGTGTAGTGTCCTCCTGGAGCACCAGAGGTTTCGGCCATCTATCTGCAACAGATGGACTACTACAAACATTGATCTGTTTCGAATAGCAGCATTTCAGGAGACCTGGATGACTGAGTCCTGCGAGATAGATGGTCAAAGTACATAACATGCATTGGCAATAAAGGGCCCTGTTGGAAGACTGCAAGGGGGCCTGCTAGTCACTGTCTGATACCCATGCCGCCTAGTAGACACCCAATGGCCACCGAATTCAACATTGCCACAGTAAGAACTATCCTGCAAATGTCCAACTTTGAGATGCCTATCTTAGTCCTGGGCAATTTTAATGTAAGAATGAGCATGCACACTGATTGGCTGCTAGATTGGAATGAATCTGGTCCACATAAGGCTTCTGATACAAACAAGCGGGTAGAGGTTGGATGGAGTTGTTCAATCTCTTTAACCTCACTATGTTAAACGGGCGCTGTGAGGGTGATGCAGCAAAGGCACACACTTGTGTTAGTGGGAAAAGCGCCTTGACTCTTGATTATGCATCTGTTAATGAGCTGGGGCTTAGTATTGTTAAAGACCTGGTCATATTACCACGAGAGCAAAGTCACAAATCATCTTGTCTGTTTGTTTCTGAATACATCCATGATTGACAACTACCTTGAAAAACATGGCAGCATCTTTTTGAATACGGGTGCGAATTGAATATGTTGTAACCCTGTTAATCTAGAGACGGCAAAAAGATGCCACAATTAAAGTGAAACCAATGGCGTAGCAATGGTGGCAGTTTTCACCAAAGTTATTGCTTCAATCAAAGCGGTCACACAGAAAAAAAGGTAGCTTTAACACTCCTAGAGAGCGTTGGAATAGAACCCTTAATGATAGTCGACAGTACAACTACACAAAACAATCTGCAAAAAAACAACTGCGGCAGGCCATCGCCCAAGTATTGAATTGTGGAGTTGGAGAGTTTGCGAATGTTGACATTCCTAACTATATTAAAACCCTTAAAACAAAGTACTGTGGATGATTGAGAAGGCACCAAGCAAAGAACAATTTTGAGTTGTGGATGCGCCCAGCTCATTATGCCTGTACTAATAATTACACAGGCATTTGATCCACCATCAGAGGGACCGCTAAGAAACACACACCTATTAATAGTGTGCCTGAAGAGAGCTAGTTTAAAAGTCTATTGAAGTTATCCCCTAGTATCTGGGCCAATGCACTACATCCCTATTTGTATTAATTGGGTCCATAGTGAGTTACCTGCTTCCTGGAAAGGGAGTACTATCCTCCCAATCTATAAAAATGGCTGTTGGAAAATCCCATCTGATTACTGCATGCTGTCCATGTTACGAATACCGGAGAGAGAGAGGCATGTATTACTACCTGCCAACCCTTAGTGCACTCCCAAGGGAATATAATCCCAAAACATGTAAATGTGGCAGGCACGTGGCGCGCAACAAGAAGTACCCAAAAGTGCCTGTTGTGCCTGGGAAGCTGCCTGAATGCCGTCTGAGGACTTATTTTGTTGTATCCTGTATTGTCTGTATTTTCGTCATCGGAATATACTGGACTGCCACTATAGTAACTGTTTTGACGAAGAATAAACTCCACGAAGTACGAGTGTCCTTACACAGAACAGATTAGGTGCAGCCATACCTATCTACAAGAAGTTGTCCAAAAATCAGAAAGCAGATGCCAGTGGCATCAGAAAAAGGAATTTAATTTTGGAAGAAGTAGTATCATTTAGCCCTGAAGATGGACTGTCAGAAAAGTCCGAAACGCGTTGGCAACACATTGATAAATCTGGATATTATTTTGTTTTGTTGACTATAACTAGGAAATCTGTTTGACTACTTTTCTTGTTGCTACTCTAAAAATTAGTTATTTTTTTGTTGTTACCCTAAAGGGTCTTTGTGAATTTATGTACATAAAGAAACAAACCTTATGTATTTATGAATAAGATGTCGTTAACTGTACAAATTATGGATCTTGACGAATTTTGAAAGTGAAAAAATTGTTTTGGTTTGATTAAAAACAACCCATGAAGGGTCTCTTTACTTTCCCAAAAGTTGTATTGGTTTACATCAATGAATTAATATACTTATTGTAAAACTCTATGAAGTGAACTTAGAAAGGTAAACACAGCTGCTTGGCAACCTTATCGGGTAGCAGCGATCACACATCTGACCACTCTATTTACCCCACCAACTGTGAACCCTAGATAAAAGAGATCTACACCTTTAGCTAAAGTCAGAATCGCAAGCAGTGGAAGCTTTATCGGAGCTCACGTGCCTGCCACATTTACATGTTTTGGGATTATATTCCCTTGGGAGTTCACTAAGGGTTGGCAGGTAGTAATACATGCCTCTCTCTCTCCAGTTTCTTTACCAGTCCCGAGTGGCCCTGTGACATTCGCCCTGGTGCACCTGAAACCTTAACTACACTATAAATAAACAACACACGGATACATTCCGTCATCTGTGAATAATAGACACATACAAATAACCTATTGTAGTGCTTCCTCCCCCTTTCCTCACAACATGTTACGAATTCCAACAAAACCTTTTGCGTAAATTCTAATAATTTCTCAGGCTATGTCACATTAAACCTGAAACAGCTTGGTGATTTGGCACAACATTCTTCCATACTAACTGTTTTGTAGCAGACTACACTTAGGGAGATGTTTAATTACTTAAGCAAAGCAGACACTACCAAAAAGTGAGTCCATGGACTCTTCAATGAGATTTGCTGTCTTATTGCTGTCTTACATTAATTAGACAACACATGGACAGGGTGTTGCAGGAGCATCAGCCTATGTATGTTAGGTCTATATAGCCAGACTCCCATTACAACCTGCTGAAGTTTGTTAAGCTCAAGCACACAGTCATACTGTTTTTGGTAAAGCACTACTGGAAACAACCTAATGTGTGGCAATTGCTATGGAGAGAATATGGGTTTGCTTTGGGATGCCTTAGGAGATGGGGACTGCTGTCTTCTCCAAATGGCGGTCCCTGTAACGATATAGGGGAAATCTGCCAGAGCCTTCATTACACCCCTATGCATGTGTGGTGTGCATGACAGAGCTACCAGGCGTTCTTACTGTGTTCCCTCATTTGTAGCCTGCAGTGTGACAAGAGGAAAGCATGGAGTATAGTAAATGTGAGTTACATGTTCATGTCATGGACGTTGGAGAGCTGCATATGAACCCCAAAATATACCAGAGTGTGACAGGTGTGCAAGATACATTTTCAGAACATGCGCAGGGGAACCCATGATCAGCCTATCAGGTCAAATGAACAGATCAGCCTATCAGGTCAAATGAACAATGAATTAGTCAGGTAGAAAACCCAACAGCAGCACAGTTCTGGAGCGTGGAATGGGAGTTGAGCAGGTAGGAAGTAACTACTGCCCGAATCGAAGATGGCAGACCGCCTTATTGCCCATCAGTGTGCTGAACAGCACACGTTCCTTCTTACAAATGAATGCACATGAGGGAATTTATTCGACCATTCAGGACCCCATCAATCAGAGTATCTGCTCCTGATTGCCAAACAGCTGCCGCAGATTTCCTATTCTTGAACACAAACATGTCCCATGTGTGATTTAAAGGAGCGTTCAATCAAGAGGGTGGTGCCAGAGTAATGTGACTAATTGTGAACATGTAATTAGGGGAGAGGAGAGTAATGCAGGAGTGAGGCAGTGGAGGTCAGGGTGGAGTGAGAAGAAAATGGGGACACAGGGAACAAACATTTGGAGAAAGAGGAAAATTAGGAGACATATATACAGAAATATCGGTAGAAGGTGGAGACGAGGTAGTGGAATATTAAATAAATCGAGAAATGAGAGGTAAAGGATGGTGTGAGGAGAGGCAAAAACAGAGTGGAGAATGGGTGATGGCGATCGCAAGCAGGAAGAGAAAACCATTAGACCAAGTAAAAGGATCCATAGAACCCAATGATTCCAAGCAAAACAATTGCAACAAGCCAAAGTTAGCTTTATAATCTCCCATTCCGACTAGGACATTCCAATTCATGCTTCGTGTCCAAATTTACGACTGCAACATTATACCCATTTCTGCAGAAATTAAAGCACTCGTCCTTACTCGAGTAAAACAGTCTGGATGGACACCGTTGAAAATTGAAATCTCCCACAAGAATGTAATTTCTGCATTGCTGTAAAGGTGCAAACACACTGCTGCCAATGGGGGGTAGCACAGTATAATGTGAACTATACAATGACAACAAAGATATATAGTCTGCAAGTAAGTAAAGCCACCTGGGTTTCCTACAGGCAAACCCTATATTTCGGGGCAGGTAGGAATTTCCTGAGCAGTCTGCCCCCCACGTGTTGCTGGAGAAATGTTTCAATCTAACTGTTCCCAAGAGACTGCAGTCACTGGGAGATGGTTCCAGCAAATCCTATCGACGTCAGTGAGCCAGGCTCCTGGCCACTCAGTGGTAAAGTATGATGTTCAATTAATGAACACTTGTAACTTGAAGGATCATTGTGGTGCGGCTAGCATTTTCAAATCGTCCCTTGGCAGATGGTCCTGGGAAGAGGGTTGTGGGGTGAGGCGATGAGCCGAGAGAAGACCAATCAGGTGTTGAGTTTCATTATCCTGAGGGTGCAACAGTGTCTTGTGGCCTCGCCAATGTATGTGGGGCACCTCATTGGTGAGATGCTGTGTGAATGTCTCCTCTTTGCCAAACCTAGGTTGCATTGTGTTTCTCATGAGAACTGGCAGAGGGAAGATTAATAAAGTTCCAGTGGTCAGCACAGCTATGCTATGAAAGCTTTGTGATTGTGGGGCAGTGTGGGAAGGTCGGTGATGTCACCGTGGGTAGTTTTGGGAAGAGGAGAACAAAAGGAGTAGCTCCACATGTTTGAGTAATTTTGTGATAGGGGGCTGGCGTAGTACAGCCAATAAGCTTTTTAGGATGATTAAAAAGTGTTGCTTATTTTGTTCTATGTTCATAATGTTTAACTCTATAAAATGTTTGGCCGTCATAGGCAGTGCTGACAGCTTCCTTTGTTCAATACTGTTCCACTGTGCTGAATGAATTGCGCTCTTCCTGCTGTGTCTAGACCTGTAATAAACAGTATTACTTCTTGTTGGGTGTATGCTCCATTTTTAACTACTTTTGTGTTTCCACTGGTACGAGCCAGAGAGCACCAGTGATACATTTGGAGGCCCCAGCGAGATCCTCAGTTTCCTCGGCCAGCTAATGGTATTCCGGCCGTCCTCCAGGGGGGCACAGGTCAGGCGACCGCAGACCATTACAACGTGAACCACCAAGGAGGCCTTGCAGATGCCGAGTTGATGAAGGTCTGCTTGGTCCTGGGCACCGCCCCCACTCAGGTAGAGGGAATGCCAAATTGAAGGCTCGGTGCCGGGAGGACTCAAGGATCTTTATGACATGTGAGTGTACCCTCGCATGAACACGCAGCAGTGGTGTTGCATGTCCATGGGGGAGGGAGTATTTTTATGGTGTTTAGGACGCATCCTACAGGAGGGTAGGACAATCGACCAAAATAGTGGTAGATTTGAGTTCCATCCATCCGATAAGGTGTGGATATGTGGCAGGCACATCTGCGTTAGAGCAGAATGGTGCATATACAGTGGCAAGCACCAGCAATTGTATAGTTGTGTCATTATGGGAATAGGGTGTTTTTGAGGTATTGGGCAAAGATGCGCGGTAGAGGATTGCACGTTGAATTAATCTGTTTGACGATTATACTATGGGTGTCTTCGTTTCATCATAACAGAAGAGTATTTGTTGATTAATGTGGAGTTGGCCAAGGTGGAAGGGTTGGCACCAGAGATAACTTGTATATAAGCACTTTGCATTACAGCGGCAGGCGCGTCCCCGGAGGAGGGGTATGGCCCAGTGTGCTGTGTATTAACATACTAGGATGTGGGTGTGTACAGAGGGCTGTTGCTGAACTAACACAGAGAGAGTGGGCAGACCTGAGTTGAAGGCCAGCATGTGTGTTACAGGTGTGAGTGGGTGGGCCTGTGGAAAAGGCTGTTGAATGTGGTTAGGGTATGAGCTAAGGAGTGGTAAGTGTATGTGTGTGTGCAGGGAGTAAAAAAGTGGTGGGTGAGGAAGAGAAGAGTGAAAGAGGAGAATTTAAAAAAATTGAAGAAAGAGAGGAGGTGGATAGAAGCTGGTAGAAGGTAGTATAAGGGTGGGATTGACAGGGTTAGGATGGCTTTTATGGACATGCCAATGGATCACTAATGTAATAGGTTGCCAAATATTGTGATAAAATAGTGAAGTATCACAGTGTTTCTGTGAATGGCCCAGGGAAGGAACCTTCGACAGCGGAACAATAGAACACATGTTCTCACACTTGTCAGCAACATATAAATGATCAAAGCTGAAGAGCAGACAAAATATATTAGGGGTTTGGAAGCTTTATAACGAGACAACGAAAGATCCCAACAGGAAGGGCAAGCAAGACAGTGACAAGACAGAATTACCTAGCATTCCACTCCCTCCATATGGGATGTATCCAACATTAAAACCTGCCGCATGGTACGCCAACCCATGGCACGTGTCCCCGAATAGGGATGACTCCAGTACGGGTGAGGACCACAAGGAAAAGGTGACTGAAAGTATCTAGCAAACATAAAAAAGAGCATGCAATGACTGATGGAAACAATGTTCAAGGAGGTAAAGACGATGCTAGAAAAAGAAATGCAGTGAAAGGAAAAGAGCAGGGCAGCACAAGGAGTGACAATGGATGAACATCAGGAAAAATAAAGTTCCAACTGTACAATGAGGAGTCAAAGGGGAGGAAGGGATGGACACATCCAACATAGAATAGACAAAGAGCATTCAGAGGAGGAGCAAGAGGTGTAGGTATGTATGAGGTTCGAAGATACATGGATGTTGGGTAGGGAGAATGAAAGGGGGTAGAAGCAAAGGAGGAAGGAGGAGAACGGGGAAGGAAGCAGAGATTGGTCAACAATCCTCCACAGTAAAACGGCAAAGATAGGGATGGCAAAGGTCACAAAAAGGAGGCAGGTCATAGGGCCACGGACAACCCAAATGCCCCTGTTACAGAAGGGCAGGGGGGACGCACACTATGTACTATGGAAGACTATGGACAGAGACAATTTAATGTGCAGTTTGTACTTCATGGCTAGAGCAAGCAAATGGATATATGCTTTTGAAAAGAGACAGCAGGAATTACTCTGGTGATAGGAGACATCAAAAGCCTGTTTGCAGCAAGAATAGGCGAGCAAGGGTAAAAAATATGGGAACAAGCGGGCTAAAACGGTGCTAAACTAAGTACAAGCATGCACAACAGATCTGCCTTCAATAACTGCTGCGCTCACCTGTGGAAAGTACTGGGAATCATGTATCTGATAGCTCAGATTTAGGGGTAGAAATGGCCCACAAAATGGAGATAGATGATGACCCCACCGAGTATATACGACATGTTCAAAATATGCAAGCATCAGGCTTTTCGTTACATTCAGCATTCAAAATTGTAAATGTCCATATTTTCATTAGATTCAGCATTCAAGATTCCAAGCATTCAGCTTTTCGGATTCAAGATTGCAAGTGTCCAGCTTTTCATTACGTTTGGCATTCAATGTATCAAGCATCTGGCTTTTTTTTACATTCAGCATTCAAGATTGCAAGTATCAGGCTCAACAGCCCCTCCTGGAGTGCCCCGTCATATCGAGAGTCCACTGACACTTACTGGATTGCATCTCTGTTTTGCTGGGTGCTTCCTTCAGCATGTCCCGGCCTTCGTAGCGTCACTCTCTACCATCCTGACAAGGGTTCCCAGTCCAGCACTGCACTCCACATGTCTGCGTTTTGGCACTTCGGCTTCTCGTCCCCTCTGCAAGGCACCTCTCATGTTCTCCTGTCCTCCTGCACCTTTTGCAGCACTCTGATTTCTCGAACCTCTCCCCTATTCCTCATTTTGCATGGTACCTTTTTTTATATGTTCCCTGTCTGTTACTGAATTGCAGGTGGAACAAGCCATTCTTAATTGCCTGACTTTGTGTATACTCATTAGTGTGACATGTCAGATCTTCATGCATAGCTCTCAACTCACCCGCTTTTGGCGGGTGTCACCCGCCTTGAAAGCTGATGAATCACCCGCCAAGCCCCTCCTACGCCCATTCACTTCTATGGACCTTTCACCCGCCAAAAAGAAAATCGGGTGTTTTCACCCGCCTTGGTGACACAAAAGGTTGGGAGCTATGCTTCATGCCAATATGCATCTAAACCTCTCTTCCTCCTCAAAGTACCATAGTGGTTTTTACAATGGGAAATCTGCATTGCTCCTTGTTGCCTCTTATTCACAGCACTCAAGGGGAATTTGCAGGGGATGATGGAATGAGACTGTCAACAGCCCATAAAGGCTGTGGGACGGGAGGGTAGGCAATGTCAGGAAAGGGGGGATACCATGTCCTGTCATCAGGTAGCCTCTCTCCAATCCCCAAGGACCCTCCACTCAGGAGATCCTCCCTTGCTTGTCCACCCCCAGGGTCAGGATGCCAGAGTGATCGCCCTTATCCGGCCACCTGAACAGAGGATCCCAGGGGAGTAGATGTGAGAGTACCTTCAGTTATCTCACAGGCCTTGCTTCATATGTGGTAACCAAGGAAGTTTCGCACAACAGGCCCCACCCCCACAGCAAGAGCCTCCCCAACAGTTCCCGCCTCAGCAGATTCAGCCCGAGTAGCCCCCAAAACAGACACAGACACCGGCCCAAGTAGCACCTACATGGGTCCCGGGGACACCCACACAGGCAGTTCAAGCACCCGCACAAACACCTCCACAAGAGGATTGTACACTGTTACAGCAGAATGTAGTACCCCATTACACAGAAGTGACTGTCCCTGGGGGTACCCTTTTCCGTTCCCTCAGATAATATTGCCTCAATAGAATAGCCCACAAAAAGTATGTTCGACGAGGTACACAAGGTCACAGTGAAGATAGGACAATGAGACTTCTTTTTGATAGACACAGGGGCCTCCAAATCTTGAATAAGGGACAGTGGGTTTGCACTGTCAAACAAAGAAGGACACAGACAACTGATTGAAAGTTAAAAAAAATGTTATTATTAAAGTAAATTTCAGGATGGTAGAAGGCCTAACTTGCCCTATACTAAGAAGGGATTTCCCTCCCTGAATGAAATTAAGGAACATCTGAGTCAAATAGTTCAACTTAAAAGTCTATGGGCCTCATTACGAGGTGTGCGTTAGCCATAGTGCTATTAGCACCATGGCTACCCCCTTACTGCATTCCGGGTCCAGGTTCCTGAAATAGGGGCTTACCGGGTCATTCCAACCTTGGAGGACCCGGTAAGTTCCCATTCCGAGAACCATTCCCCATTCCCATTCGAGCCCCCATAGGGCTCAATGGGAATGGGGATGAAGCTAATAACTGGGCCGTTATTAGCACCCTGGAGCTAATAGCGGGCCCGTTATTAGCTCCCTGGTCCCTTAGCGGCTCCCGCTAAGGGCATCTGCTAAAACCAGGTGCCAATAGCGGGACCCGCTAAGGGACCTTGGAATAGGGCGGTAAGGCTTTACCAGCACCGGTCTCCTTACCGGTGCCCTTTAACTCTTATCGCCCACTTCGTAATGAGGCCCTATCTCTGTTCAAAGCCTATCCTTGCCCTCACAACTAAAGCTAAACAATGTCCAGGGATGTCAACAATTAAAGAAATGGTGGTCAAAACAAAGTTCTGATCTTCTTCCAGCTCTTAGCTTCCTTTTCAGCTCCTCTTCCCCAAGATGACACCATCTCAAGTTCAAACACTTCCACAAACAATTGAGGTTCCCTTCTCCAAGTTCAAGGTAATACAGTTCCACACAATCCTCGGGGTTCCCTTCCCCAAGTTCAAGGCAACACAGTTCAAAAGTAAGGGGTCTTGAGGCTAAGTCCTCAACACAATGTTGGCAGTTCATCAAGTATCAGGGTTCCTTTCCCCAAGACGTCATCTTAGCAACTTGTACTTGTTTCAGTTTTTCTATGTCCAACACAGCTTCAAGGCAACTTTATACTCTTTTGAAATTGTACTGACAGTTCACAAAAGTGCTCCTCCTTGATTGACTTTCACAATTTTAGGGCTCCCTGGTCTAGGTGCAGTTGCTAGACCACACAGTCCACCAATCACAGGTCGCACAACCAGGAACAATAGGCTCTTCAGCCCATACAGGTTCTTCTGTAGGTGTGCCGATTTGTACAGATTTACATTCACTTAGCTCCTTTGGTTGGCCTCCTGGCTTTATATGTACTTTCACATGCTCCTGGCCTCTCCTAGTTAGCCCATTGGCTTTGCCATCAGGTGTCACATGCCTTATGCCAGTCTTTGGCCCTGCCACAATGTTTCCATTCATCAAATTCACTTTGAGGTTGTCTTCCCCACCTTTTTGTCATACTCTCTCACACTCGTGCTCTTATGTCATATGTTTTACTTTCATATATTTCCTATATACTTGTTCCCTTTGGGTCTTTTTACAATGGCCATACTTTATTGGCTTTAGCCAATGCTTGTTTTCTCCTCTCTTATGTTCTTTTCTCAAGGGGTCTGCTTCCCAGGCATTGCTATAACTTTCCTTATTTGTATTCACAAATGCTTTATGGTTCGCACCACTCCAAAAGGCTTGCGAGTGTTGTTTCGTGTTTTGAAACGGAGTGGGAAATTCAATAGTGCCTTTCCATACAAGTTTGTTCACACGCAAGCAGCCCTGAACTGCAGACCAACTTTCTTTCATGCACGGCCGAAGATGGAGCACTCCAGTCTAAAAGCACACAATGGCCTCACCGCATATGTCGGACTCTCCAACTGCGTACACTGCATATTCTTTGATTTCTCTCTCTCTGGGTTTCTGTTTCCCAGTCTTCCTTGTCGGCAGAGAGTTTCCTTCGCTGCACACCCACACCAGGGAAAAGGGGAGCTATCTTCAGTCACAAGCAGTCTCTTGCACCCGCCAGCCTTCGGGACGTCTCCACATGCAGTTCTCTGTCTCCAGCTCGCTTCCTTGGCTTCTCTCTCCTTCCTTGCTCACCTCAATCTGCACCTGAGGGAGATGTTCATCCTGCACAGCGTTACCCAGGTGCTGGTCATTTTCCTCCATCTTTGATTATGGTACTTTTGGTACTCAAAGTTCATCTTCGCCCTATACAAGAGTGGTTTTTCACTGTCTTCTTGGTGTGAGTACCAAATTGGTGTTCTGAACTTTGATTGAAAAGTGGAGGATAGGGAAAGGGTCTACACAAGCCTATAACGTCTGGAGGGCTTGGCTGTTCTTCAATAGGGAAAGGCTGATACCATATCTCTCCTTTGGGAACCCCACTTCCAGTGCCCAAGGACCATCCACCCAGGTGATCCTTCCTTGCTTCTACAACACCAGAGTCGAGATCCAAGAGCGATGGCCTTTCCCTGGCCACCTGAGCACAGGATATAGCGGGACTAGGAGTGAGGATAGCCTCAGATTTTTCATAACACAGAGGGCTTTTCTTGTCTATTGCTACAGTTCCAGTAGGATTTGCCCCTAACAATAAGAATGCAGCACCTTGTAACCTCTATTGTACTCAAAGGACACCTCCATTAATATCTTTGGGAAGGATTTGCTGATGTTGAATCCTATCATCTCATTCACAGAAAAAGGTATGGTGTGCTGCTCACTCCTGGTGTATAGGGTGGCGGCTGTCTTACAGGCCCACTACGCCCATAGCACCTCACGGGGACAGCCCCTGCAACCTGAAGTGTTCCTATATGGGGTCCAGATACTATTGGGTTGGGTGCCCGGGATAAAGGGAAAGGCATTCAGACTATCTTCAGAATTTCTATTCACGCCCTCATGGCACTCAGACATTTTCCCAGACACACGGATACTACGGTATCTAGAGGAGGGGATCACAAAAAAAGACATGGATATTATGTGGGGCAGATGAGGATGACATTGAATGGTGTACAGTATCCTGTTTCGACCCCACCTTAACATTGACTGACATGGCTGATGTAGATCTCTTTGCAAATGTGGAAGAGGAAGCAGAGGGAGAAGTGGTGTTGCAACGACACATCCCATACCCCACAAGGGTGATAGAAAGGCTGCTACCACTGATGCAAGTTGTCGAAAAACAGGCAGATTACCATCAAGAAGACTTAAAAAAGGTTCCCACGGCATTGTGGAAAAAGGGGCCCCATGACGTGAGATTGCTCAAAGAAGTAGTGGCTGTCAGCATAATATTGAAAGAAGGGGCGCTGCTGCCCCAGGCAAAACAGTACCCTCTCTGCTGGGAAGCAGATGAGGGCATTGATGACACACTTCACGCGTTGTGGCAACTGGGCATAATACAGATGTCAATGTCCCCATGCAACACGCCATGTACCCGATAAAGAAAGCAAAGGGATGGGTGTGGTGATTCATACAGGACTTACACCCCCTGAACAATGTTGTAGAGGCTACGTTTCCACTTGTGCCAAACCCCACCACAATATTGTGCAACATACCTTTGAATGGCAAACACTTTACAGTGATGATTTCAAGAACATGTTCTTTTCTATTCCATTGCATCCCAAATCCAGATATCTCACTGCTTTCACCTATCACAGGGTTACCATGATACAAGGTTACCTCAGGGGTACTGTGATTCTGCCAGTTGTTTAACATATTAATAAAGATGGATCTGGGCAATTTACAGGTACCCAGCACAGTGATACAGTATGCAGATGACCTCATAGTGTGTAGCACACCAGAGGGACAGTGCAGGTCAGACTCCATCAAACTCATGACACTGCCAGAAGAAAAGGGGTACAAGGTAGACAAGGAAGTGTTACAGTACTGCCAGCAGGAGGGGGTATATTTGGCACAGATAATATCCACAGAGGGCTTAAAGAATACACGAGAATGAGTAGAGGCAATACACAAGGCCTCACCCAGGGACAGTGAAGAAGAAAATAATTCTTGGGATTATGCAACTACTGCAGTGCATTGGTATTTGACTGTTCAACATTCACCAAACCCCTTCTTAAGGCACTGAAGGAAGCAGAGAAGGGAAAGGGACATATCAAGTGGACTGCAGAAATAAAAGAGAATTTTGACAAACTCAAAGAGGAACTGGTGCATGCACCAGTGTTGGCAACTACCAACTACAAAGCAAAGTTTCACTTGTTCTCTCATTTGGATGGAACATGAATGATGGCTGTTGTTAAGACGGATTTCTGAACTCTGTCCTGGTGGCGCAGAAGTTCAGAAGGCCAACCCAATTACTTGGAACAGGGTAACCTCTGGACAAGCCAGACCAATCAAGGTAGCGATCGCGGCGGTCAAGACTAGGTCTCAAGAGGGGTGAGGGTGACTGAAAGCCCGCAATGAGCACACAAAGCAAGAGCGCTTACAAACTACTCCAAACAGTTGTTATATCAAAAATATAAACACATTTATTTTAAGGCCTTTAAAACAACGACCGTAGCGAGAAAATCACAATAACACAGTATTAAGCCAACACATACCAAATCAACACAATATATATACAAATACACAGTCGCAAGCGTTTAAAGCACGAAATATGTAGTCCACCTGAAAGGAAAGGAAAACAGGCAGTGCGATAACGCTTTTGACTCAGTTCGCCTTTAGAGGCACCTAACTAGATGGAAGTCCGAGCCCTGCGAAGAGTGGAGCCTTGTGCTCAAAGTACCTGCCACGCCGGTGCCAACGGGCAAAAGGGGAAGCTCTTCGGAGGAAGTCAGGCAGTTCGGGTTAGTGCACAGCAGAAGGAGAACAGGTTCCGCAACTCAAGCGCAGCCTCCACAGCAGGCAGAAGCAGAGCGCGAGTACGGCCAAAAGGGTGCTGTTTTTACGCAGCAGGGAAAAGCAATGGGATACTGCAGGAGGGCGACCAGATCCTAGCTAAACTACTCACCGGTCCCCGAAGCAAGCAGGCCCAGGCTTCTCCACGTTAGTTTCAGCAGCTGGCAGGTTCAGAAGTGCAGGGAACGCCTCGTAGTCGTGTAGAGTAAAAAGACGTCCCAATCGACAAAACCAGCACAGTTTTGTTGCCGCAGCAGGACAACGGAGCGGCCGTGTGTATTCAAGCCAAATGTACACTCCTCCCTTCAGACTTGGGAACGCCAAGTGTACGAAGCGTGGGAGAGTGACAAGGACTCGAAATACAACACAACCTGGCGGCAGTTACAGAGCAGGACTCCCTTGTAAGCTGGTCAGTCAACTGGATGGCCCAGAGACACTTCCGAAGGCTTACTTGGCAGGAGATGATGAAGTCGCCGAGAATAGCTGTTCCTGCTATTCCAAAGGTCGAAGCACCAGTACAGGCCTTCTGGTTCGATCCAAGGAGGAAAGGGTTTCACAGGACGACAGCAGTGCAAAGGAGGATTCCTTCAGCGGGTCACCAGCGATTCCTCGGTCCAGCCTCGTAGTTGCAGGATACTTGGCTCCTGTATTCCTTCGTTCGTGAGAACTCAGGAGATCGACATGGCAGTGGTGTTTCCAGCTCCCTCTTATCCACGGTTCCCTTCGCGCCAAAACGGAGGGGAGCCAATGGGAGATCCGCACATCAACACACATACCATACGTGGACCAATCACGGACCACGGTGGTCCCAGGCATTCATACCACCCCAGACTCTCTGGCACCCAGGATGTGTATTGGGACCAGACATCCCAGCCCACACCCTGGAGGCACGCAAACGACATGTAGAAGCCCGCGAAAGCAACCACGTTTCGCGGGAAAGTACATGCCCAAATAAGGAAGGCCCCGGGTCGTCTGACCTGGGGAAGGTGAAGGGAGAAAGCCGGTCAGTGGACAAGACAAAGGAGCCTCGCGGCCTGGCCATTTTGGGAGCCAGGCCACCATTTTGGGTTCAGGGCAAAAACGTGCTCAGAACGCCAAAAGGAGCTCAAAATAAACAAAGCGATCGCTGCCACCATTCGAGTCCCTGAATGACTTGCACCGATCAAATACCATCCTAAAAGAGTATCTAGGGCCTGTAGAAGGCTAGAGACCCAAGAGAGCTGTAACTTAGCTTACAGTGCCCTCTTGTGTCGTGTTGCACTAAAGCTGCGACACGATAAAAGAAACTACGGGAAACCACGTTCCCCGGTACTGACTGTCTTAAGGGCATGTCAGTTTCCCCGTAAGAAAGGAGCGAAAGCCCAGAGAAGTGCGGCAGAAGGCTGTACTTCTCTGGCAAAGTCAACAACAAGGTTAAAAACAATAGCAAAAAGTTTAGGGGTTGCCACATGGAAGGAAAATTCCCTACAATAACGAAATCTTTCCTAACACTCGCCCCTCCCAGACTATGGACAGGGGGAACTAATCCACCCCTGGATGAGTCTCTTGTTCAGGTCGGTTAAACATTCTGGACAACCCATCAGCATTGCTATGTTGGACACCTGGTCTATGCTCAATAGTGAAGTCGAAGCCTTGAAGACTTATGGACCACCTAAGCAACTTTGGATTCTCCCCCTTCATGTTCATTAGCCACTTTAACGGCTTATGGTCAGTCTGCACAGTGAAGTGGGTCCCATAGAGGTAGGGCCTCAGCTTCCTTAGGGCCCACACAACAGAGAAACATTCTTTCTCTACCGTGGACCATCTGAGCTCTCTGTCCTTAAGCTGGCGACTAATAAAACCGATAGGGTGTTCCTTACCCTTCTCATCTACTTGTGATAGTACAGCTCCTATCCCAGTGTCAGAGGCATCCGTCTGCACGATAAAAGGTCTTTGATAATCAGGGGCCCTGAGCACAGGGGCCTGGCACAAGGAGTCTTTTAAGCCATTGAAGGCCTTCTCACACTCGTCGGTCCAAGTTACCTTCTTGGGTTTCTTCGGAGTTGTGAGGGCAGTCAGAGGAGCAGCTATGGTGCCATAGTCTGCCACAAAATTGCGGTAATACCCCGTGAGTCCTAAAAAGGCTCTCACTTGGGTTTGCGTAGTGGGGGTAGGCCAGTCTTGTACTGCTTGTACCTGACTGAATAGAGGCTGTCTCCTCCCTCCACCTACTTCATGTCCAAGGTAAACCACTGAGCCTTGTCCATTTTGGTGAGGGGCCACTCGGACACCCTCAAAAGAGCTATCTGAAGGACTGCTCGGGAACAGGTCGGGGAGAGGTTCAGACTCCTCTCCCGCAACGTCTGAAGCCAATAGCAGTGCTGCGATTTCGCCGCTTGGGACGAAAGCCTTCAGCCTATTCACGTGAAACACTTTTGGAGCCTGTCCAGGCCTTCCAAGGTCCACTGAATAGTTAACCTCACCCAGGGGCTCCACCACTGGGCAAGGACCTGACCATTTATCCTGTAAAGCTCGAGGCCTTATGAGATTCATGATCAGGACTTGCTGACCAAGTGTAAAGTTGATGAGGGAAGCTTTCTGGTCGTACCAATGTTTCACCAGCGCTTGCCCTGCCTTCAATTTATCACTGGCCAAGCCCATCAGAAGTACCATCCGTTTTCTGAGCCCTAGCACATAATCAACTACATTGGTAGTAACAGGGGGAGTGGGCATCTCCCATCCCTCCTTGACAATGGCTAAGGGTCCCCGTACGGGATGACCGAACAGAAGTTCGAAGGGGCTGAAGCCAACACCCTCCTGTGGTACCTCTCGGTAGGCAAACAGTAAGCATGAAACAAGAAGATCCCATTTTCTTCTCTGAGGCTCCTCCAGAGCCCCAATCATGCTCATTAACGTCCTGTTGAGACGCCCCCCCAGACCATTGGTCTGGGGGCGGTATGCAGAAGAGAACCTGTAGGTGTCCCCACATTCTTTCCACATAGCCTGTCTATACTTCGACATAAAGTTGCTGCCATGATCCGACACAACTTCTTTAGGGAAGCCAACCCTAGTAAACATGCCGAGTAAAGCTTCTGCAACTGGCTTGGCAGTTACAGTTGTAAATGGGACGGCCTCAGGATACCTGGTTGCATGGTCGACCAGCACCAGGATAAACCTATTGCCTGAGGATGTTTGCGGGTCAAGGGGACCAACCATGTCGATCCCTACCCTTTCAAATGGTACCCCCACAACTGGGAGCGGTACCAACGGAGCTTGGATTGTCGCGCCAACCTTACCAGACAACCGGCAGGAGGCACAACTCCTGCAGTGACTTTCTACTTGCTCCCCCATCTTGGGCCAGTAGAAGTGCATGGATAACCTTTGCTTGGTCTTCCTCATACCGAGGTGACCAGCAAGGGGAACTTCATGCGCCAACTGCAGGAGGAAGGGCCTAACAGCAAGGGGAACCACCAACCTCCTATGGTCTCCTTCTGTAGACTCTGTGGGCTCACTATACAGGAGTCCACCTTCCTGGTAAATCCTATGCATCCCAGGAGGTTCACCCTCAAGCTGGGAGCAGGCCTGTCTCCTTAGGCCTTTCAGAGATGGGCACTCACGTTGGCCTTTACTGAATTCGTCCCTATCAGGACCTCCTTCAACTAACAAGTCTTTTAGTTCAGGATGATCGCTGGGGTCGAATACTTCAGGCATCGCCACCTCCTCGTCAGGCCCGGGCGATTGACCAACTTCCTCCACCGCAGTGGTAGGCGAGCTCGGGGGAACATTCTCTTTCCCTCGTCTTGACTTGTAGACTCCTTTCGCCTTGGGTTTCCCCTTCGGCTGGGGCGGCGTATTGGACTTGGCCAATGCTGCCCGTGCTTGAGACCGTGTGTAGGGTCGTTCGGCAGTGTCTCCTACGAGCCCTAAAGCTCTGAGATCATTACCTAATAAGACCTTTCCCGGGACGTTTCTCTGAATGCTCACTGGAATCCTGACTGCTGTACCATTTAAAGTTAGATTAACAGGGATCACGGGAAACATACGGAGGGGGCCGTCAGCCAACTTAGTGGGCATCAGAGTAGCTCTGGCAACTTCCTCTGAGTCTACCAAGGTAGAATCCACTACAGTTCGACTGCACCCACTATCCCTAAGAGCTGGAGTATCCACTCCATTGATCAGCACACTGTCTTTAAAGTAGTGCTTGGTATTATCCGGAATCCTAGCATACGCCTCTGCGACTTTAGGCTCCCAGGAACCCAGGGACACTAAAACTACCTCAGCCTCTATTCCGCTGGGAAATGAGTCTGAGGAGAAGGATGCTCCTGTAATCTCTTCTTCCTCGTAGGAGGAGAAGGCCAGATTAGCGGAGTGGACCCCCAAAGGTCTAACCTTACAACGGGGATCCCCCTTCACATGGTCAGTTGCTCCACAAGAAAAACAAGCCCCAGTGGGTCTGTTTACGTAGGGAGGCTTATTGTAACCAGAGTTCTGTTTCGGAGGCGCACCTCCACTACCCTGTGAGTTCTCTTGTGTCTTACCCTTGTGTTTCTTTTTGTGGCCCTTATGGGAAGAAGATTTAGCAGATTCCCCACCCTCCATATCTTTGGACTTTTTCCCTTCCTCCTGCTTACCAGGATGAGTTTTGTCCTTATGGGACACTCGATGTGACACCCACAAGTCTGCTGCAATGGCCAGCTTCTTAGGATCTATCTCCTTCGAATCGGCCAAATGCTGCTTAAGCTCCGGGGAAGAAGAAGCAAAAATGTGTTCCAGCATGACCAGATTGATCATGCCTTCGAAGGTAGAAACCTTATAACCTTCGACCCAGCCAGTTAAGTTTTTCAAAGATTCAGCGACATAAGATACCCAAGTACCACCTTCCTTTTTCTTATACTCTCGAAAACGCTTTAAATATTGGGCCGGAGTCTTCCCAAACTTTAAAATGAGAGTCTGCTTTAACATTGCGAAATCAGCCCGCTCAGCCTTCGACATTTCCATAATGGCACTACAGCCAGAATGGGGCAGTCTACTGAGCAACCACGCAATCTTATCAGCATTGTCAACTTCCTGGACCTCGCATGCATACTCAAACGCATTCAGCCAGTCCATAATGTCATTCCTCTCTTCATACACACTGAGCAGATCTTTTGGAAACCGTGGATGAGAGGAAGCCCCAGACCCATGTCTAGGACCCTTGGATCCATTTGCAACCTGAAGCTTGGCCAGTTCCAACTGGTGATCCCTGTCTTTCTGTTTTTCTGCCTGTTCGATTTTTAGTTTGGCTATGCTGAATTCAAGCTCCTGCTGCCTAAACCGCAGCTCTTGCTTCTTGAATTCAAGCATAGCCTCCCCATCAACACTGGCAGAGGAAACATTAGACATTACATCCTCCCTGTCCTCGTGGTTGCGGTGGATCAGTGCAGCGGCAGAACCGTCGGTTCTGCCAGTGAGAGCAGCCCCACCACCTTCTGCACTGTCCTCGGAAGTTATAGCGTCAAGCTGCGCTTCTTGCCACGCCACGATTCTCTGGATCATTTCCAATTTCGTGCCTTGAGAGGAAACACCTCTCTCCGCACACATCTTTTTCAATGTTTCTGACTTGGAAGCATTTAAAGTTAACAACGTATTTGTTTCCATACTGTTTGATAGGACTATGGCCTTTTTAAAGTTATATTACAACAATTCACTACGTGCACTGTTTGGAATAACCCGAAATGCCTTAGTTCGAGCGCAACACTGGATACCTTCAGTCGTATCCCACCGCTGTACACCAATATGTTAAGACGGATTTCTGAACTCTGTCCTGGTGGCGCAGAAGTTCAGAAGGCCAACCCAATTACTTGGAACAGGGTAACCTCTGGACAAGCCAGACCAATCAAGGTAGCGATCGCGGCGGTCAAGACTAGGTCTCAAGAGGGGTGAGGGTGACTGAAAGCCCGCAATGAGCACACAAAGCAAGAGCGCTTACAAACTACTCCAAACAGTTGTTATATCAAAAATATAAACACATTTATTTTAAGGCCTTTAAAACAACGACCGTAGCGAGAAAATCACAATAACACAGTATTAAGCCAACACATACCAAATCAACACAATATATATACAAATACACAGTCGCAAGCGTTTAAAGCACGAAATATGTAGTCCACCTGAAAGGAAAGGAAAACAGGCAGTGCGATAACGCTTTTGACTCAGTTCGCCTTTAGAGGCACCTAACTAGATGGAAGTCCGAGCCCTGCGAAGAGTGGAGCCTTGTGCTCAAAGTACCTGCCACGCCGGTGCCAACGGGCAAAAGGGGAAGCTCTTCGGAGGAAGTCAGGCAGTTCGGGTTAGTGCACAGCAGAAGGAGAACAGGTTCCGCAACTCAAGCGCAGCCTCCACAGCAGGCAGAAGCAGAGCGCGAGTACGGCCAAAAGGGTGCTGTTTTTACGCAGCAGGGAAAAGCAATGGGATACTGCAGGAGGGCGACCAGATCCTAGCTAAACTACTCACCGGTCCCCGAAGCAAGCAGGCCCAGGCTTCTCCACGTTAGTTTCAGCAGCTGGCAGGTTCAGAAGTGCAGGGAACGCCTCGTAGTCGTGTAGAGTAAAAAGACGTCCCAATCGACAAAACCAGCACAGTTTTGTTGCCGCAGCAGGACAACGGAGCGGCCGTGTGTATTCAAGCCAAATGTACACTCCTCCCTTCAGACTTGGGAACGCCAAGTGTACGAAGCGTGGGAGAGTGACAAGGACTCGAAAAACAACACAACCTGGCGGCAGTTACAGAGCAGGACTCCCTTGTAAGCTGGTCAGTCAACTGGATGGCCCAGAGACACTTCCGAAGGCTTACTTGGCAGGAGATGATGAAGTCGCCGAGAATAGCTGTTCCTGCTATTCCAAAGGTCGAAGCACCCGTACAGGCCTTCTGGTTCGATCCAAGGAGGAAAGGGTTTCACAGGACGACAGCAGTGCAAAGGAGGATTCCTTCAGCGGGTCACCAGCGATTCCTCGGTCCAGCCTCGTAGTTGCAGGATACTTGGCTCCTGTATTCCTTCGTTCGTGAGAACTCAGGAGATCGACATGGCAGTGGTGTTTCCAGCTCCCTCTTATCCACGGTTCCCTTCGCGCCAAAACGGAGGGGAGCCAATGGGAGATCCGCACATCAACACACATACCATACGTGGACCAATCACGGACCACGGTGGTCCCAGGCATTCACACCACCCCAGACTCTCTGGCACCCAGGATGTGTATTGGGACCAGACATCCCAGCCCACACCCTGGAGGCACGCAAACGACATGTAGAAGCCCGCGAAAGCAACCACGTTTCGCGGGAAAGTACATGCCCAAATAAGGAAGGCCCCGGGTCGTCTGACCTGGGGAAGGTGAAGGGAGCAAGCCGGTCAGTGGACAAGACAAAGGAGCCTCGCGGCCTGGCCATTTTGGGAGCCAGGCCACCATTTTGGGTTCAGGGCAAAAACGTGCTCAGAACGCCAAAAGGAGCTCAAAATAAACAAAGCGATCGCTGCCACCATTCGAGTCCCTGAATGACTTGCACCGATCAAATACCATCCTAAAAGAGTATCTAGGGCCTGTAGAAGGCTAGAGACCCAAGAGAGCTGTAACTTAGCTTACAGTGCCCTCTTGTGTCGTGTTGCACTAAAGCTGCGACACGATAAAAGAAACTACGGGAAACCACGTTCCCCGGTACTGACTGTCTTATGTCAGTTTCCCCGTAAGAAAGGAGCGAAAGCCCAGAGAAGTGCGGCAGAAGGCTGTACTTCTCTGGCAAAGTCAACAACAAGGTTAAAAACAATAGCAAAAAGTTTAGGGGTTGCCACATGGAAGGAAAATTCCCTACAATAACGAAATCTTTCCTAACAGCTGTCCAAACACATAAGAAACTACAGGGGCACAATCCCCTGGCGTGCAGCTGCAGGGTTTGGAATAGTGAAGGCAACAATGATTACCATGGGGTGCCCTTTAGTATTGCACGTGGAGCACTTGCTTTTCGCAATATTGGAAAAGTCAAAACCCACATTGGCTATGCAAAGGGCCTCATGGTGACATAATACTGATGCACCTAGCAATTGAGGTAGTAAGATGTTGTGTGGTGAGCCCAGCAGAATTTATAGCAGTGGCCATGGAGCAAGTAGAGTATGTTCACGATTGAGACTCTTACATGGAAAGAATGGAAGGGAACCCCCAGGTGTCATGAGCACTGCTCCCGAGGAGCCAGGACTGGCCCAGCATCCTCGGAAGCAGGCCCGCCTTTCATTCTTCCGGACCCAGCAGACCCCTACAGGGGCCCTTTGGACCGTGTCCTGGCGCCTTTGGCGCCAGGCTCATAAAGGTTTCAGTCCCGGCGCCATAGGCGCCGGGCTCATATGGGTAAACCATGTCATAATGCTTGGGTGGACTTACCTGGGGCAGACCATGCTGCATACTCACCCAGAGCAACCCAGTCAGGCTGAAGTCCCCAGCCAGCAGGGCTGGGAGGAACTACTTCCTCAAATCAGGAACTCTTTTCTTACCTGGATGGGGCTGGAGGAAGAACACGCACCAAAGCTCTGCTACACTATTTAAACCACGCCCGATGGATTTCACGTGCTTCGCGTTATTCTGCAGCAGCAGCAGGACGCTCACCGTGTCGGCTCCTGCATTCCTGGTCCAGATACATCCTCAGCTTCCCGAGCAGCAACCTGGGGATAAGAAAACACGCCGGAATTCATACATACCTGAATTCAGCCTCCAGAATCCAGTCTCCGAGACCTGCAAAGAAAAGTTCAAGGTTAGAAAACGTGCAAAACGCCCTCAGTCGCGCTCGCTTACCTTATCCATCCTTGATCACTCCAAGGCTTACGGCGGCATCCTCCACAGCATCCCAGCACCTGAAAGGGAAAAAGACATTGTTTAAGGCGCCCATTAGGATAAGGCCACAGTTCAGTTATACTTACCGGCCTCCGCACGTGCAGCAACGGCGACATCGGCACCGCATCCCAGCACCTGAAAGGGAAAAGACACTGTTAAAGGCACCCATTTGGAAAAGGCCACAGTTCAATTATATTTACGTGCCTCCTCACGTGCAGCAACGGCGGCATCGCCCACCGCAACCCAGCACCTGCAAGGAAGGGAAAGACATTGTTACAGGTGCCATTTTGGAAAAGACCATAGTTCAATTATACTCACGTGTCTCCGCAAGTGCAACTGCAACAGCATCGCCCAACAGAGTCTCTGCACCTAAAGACTATTACAAAAGGACTCTAAACCTGCACATTGAATTCATCCAGTGACGTAACTGGACTCCATGCGCCCCTGCACCAGAAGCAGGATGGAGAGCTCACCTTCACCAAGCCAAAGGTAAGAGCTCGCTGAGACTTGTTGAAAGCCTAGAAGTGGGAGAAGCAAAGACTGGGGGGGAACCTCATCGTATCACTTGGGTATTTACCCCTTTTTCCCCATCTACAGAAAAATACATCACAAACCGGGGCGTTCGTATTCGGAGGTCCCGTCCTGAGCGCATCCCGAACCCAGGGTCGCAGTCCAGCCTGAGTCAGCGCCTCCGTAGGAACCAGGTGAGCGTTACAGAACGCGAAGCCTACCAAAAATTTCCTACCCAGGCGCTATGGAAACTTCTGACACAGACCAGTTGGCCCAGTTGTTGGGAGAATTAAGGGCCGAAGTCCATGCTGCTCGCCAGGAAACAAACGCCCTTAGGAGGGAATTGATAGTGTCAAAGGAACGAACTGATGAACTCGCTAGACAGTTAGTACAGAGTCAAGCAGGACAAACCCCTCTACCTAACTCAGGGGGGAATAATATTCCAGTGGCCTCAGCCAATCCATTTCAAATCAACATACCTGGAAATGTGCCTTTGGCGCCACCTGAACACTATTCTGGTGATCCTAAAAGATTTGCAGTATTTATGAATCAGTGCCGTTTGCACTTTCTTTGTAGACCTGCAGCCTTTCCGACGGACCAGACCAAGGTAGCCTTTGTACTTTCGTATCTTAGCGGCAGCGCTGCGGATTGGTCGATCCCTCTAGTTACAGAGGACGATCCAATCCTTCGTGATTTCCCGGCCTTCCAGGCCAATATGGAAAGACTTTTTGCAAGGCATTCCCAGGGGCAGGCCCTGGACAATGAACTCCTTTCCTTACGACAGGGCATCCAAGATCTTTTGACCTATATTGCATCATTCAATAGGCTAATCGTGGAAACCAGATGGCCCGAGGATAAAAGGATCACGCTTTTTTACAGAGGTTTGCGTGGCGAACTCAAAGATGTCCTTGCCCAGGTAGTGAATCCTCCTCAGGATTGTTCCGAGTACATTGATTTGGTGGTCCAATTGGATCACAGGCTACAAAACAGAAAGATGGATCGATCCAGGTTTGAAACACAAGTGCTCCCTAAGTCTCAAAGTTACACCAAGGGAGTAGAAGCCGTCGAACCGATGCAAATTGGGGTTGTAAAGGGTCCCTTAACCCAGAAAGAACGTGACCGGAGACGACAAATGCAACTATGTCTCTATTGTGGGAGTCCTGGGCATTTTCTTCGAGATTGCCCGGTGAAACCACCTAAGAAGACAGTGGGAGTCTCTGATAAGAGTTCTGAAAAATCTGAGCCGGGAAACGACCTCGCCCGACAAGTGTAGAGGTCCGCTTGCCGAGCGTAAAAACCAGTTCTTTGACCTCGCATTTCATAATGCCAATGGTCCTCATAAACCCAGAGCAATCGGATCGCTTGCATGCAATTAAGGCATACATTGATAGCGGAGCTGTTGGAAATTATGTGGACCGCGAATTGGCCTCCAGGATGAACCTACCTCTTTGTCCAAAGGTGGTTAGAGACGTCATTACCACGGTGGATGGGACGGAAATTGCCTCCGGACCAGTGACCCATACCACTACTGAAGTGACGATACTAGGCCAAGACGGACATCAGGAGGTAATCGTGTTCGACGTGATCAAGGCTCCTCAATTCCAGGTAATTCTAGGGATTCCTTGGTTGGAGAAACACAATCCTCAGATTGATTGGCGAGCAAAGACGATACAGTTCCCAGAGTGTGCAACCACTTGTTATCCTCGACCCAGTATTGGCCTAGCGGTAGCAACGGCCGAAGGACCGCAATTGCCTCCAGAGTATCAAGAATTCAGAGATGTCTTCCAGAAGGAACAGGCTAATACCCTGCCTCCCCACAGATCTTATGACTGTCAAATATACCTGATACCCGGAGCCACTCCCCCTTGCAGTAGAATTTACGCCCTTACCGAGCCTGAGAATCTTCATCTGCGAAAGTATTTAGACCAGTTCCTGGCCAATGGCTTTATCCGTCCGTCGAAGTCCCCTGCATCCTCAGCTCTGTTCTTCGTACCAAAAAAAGAAGGTGACCTTAGAGCCTGTATTGATTATCGCGCTCTGAACCAGATAACTGTAAAAAATCGGTACCCAATACCTCTGATCCCAGAGCTCATTGACCAAGTGAAAAACACCTGTATTTATACTAAGCTAGATCTCCGGGGAGCTTATCACTTGGTACGGGTCAAGGAAGGGGACGAATGGAAGACGGCATTTCGTACCAAGTATGGGCTGTTTGAATATCAAGTTATGCCCTTCGGACTATGCAATGCACCGGCCGCCTTCCAGTTTTTAATGAATGATGTCCTCAGAGAGCTCATTGATGTCTGCGTTGTCGTCTATATAGATGACATTCTTGTATACTCATCTTCAGAAGCTGACCATCGAAACCATGTCAGAGCGGTCCTTGAAAAACTTCACCAACATAAACTTTTTGCCAAGCTTGAAAAATGTGTTTTTCATGTCACGGAAGTCGAATTTTTGGGATTCATTCTGTCACCAAAAGGGGTCCACATGGACTCAAGAAAAGTTGACGCTATCCTCAAATGGCCATCTCCTACTTCCGTGAAAGGCGTTCAAAGCATGCTTGGCTTTGCCAATTTTTACCGCAGATTTATTCTAGAGTTTTCACGAGTGGTACAACCCATCACCACCCTCTTAAGAAAGAATAAACGCTTCGAATGGTCTGCGGAAGCAGAACAAGCCTTCCAAGAGCTAAAGGCTAAATTTACCTCAGCGCCAATTTTGAAACACCCACGCCCAGACCTCCCCTATATCGTTGAAACCGATGCCTCCAGCATAGCAATTGGAGCTGTCTTATCACAAAGAGATCCAGAGACTAACCAGCTGCATCCTGTGGCATTCTGGTCTCGGAAGTTCTCGGCGCCGGAGATCAACTACACCATTACAGACAAAGAGCTTCTAGCGATTAAATCCACCTTTAAGGCCTGGCAGCATTATCTTCTTGGGGCCAAACACATCGTCACAGTGATCACAGATCATCGAAATCTGCAGTATTTGAAAACCGCTAAGGCTCACTCTTCCAGACAACTTCGCTGGGCTCTATACTTTGCTGAATTTGACTTCGTAATCACCTATCGCCCAGGCCACAAGAACGGCAAAGCGGATGCTCTTTCCCGAATTGGAATGGGAGATAACGTTGCCAATCCAGAACCTGTACCAATAATTCCTGAGCTAAGAATTGTGGGCCTGATTTCTTCACAATCCCTCGAGGATATTGAGGAAAAAACAAAACAACTTGTGACCCCATCTGACTTACAGAATTGGTTACAAAAAGGAAAAGATTTCACGGTGAGCAATGATTTGCCTTATTTCAAAGGAAGATTATTTCTACCACACACCGATTTACAAGGACTGGTAATCTCCTGCTATCATGATTCTTTAATTGAGGGTCACCCTGGCATTGCCAAAACCACTGAAAAGGTGAAGAGACACTTCTGGTGGCCCTCGTGGAGAAAAGACATTAAAAATGTTGTGATGTCCTGCGGTGTATGCGTTCAAAACAAGGGTCAGAAGAAAAGGCCGGCTGGTCTTCTGCAACCATTAGACATTCCACTGTGTCCCTGGCATACCCTTTCCATGGACTTCATCACAGACTTACCCTCCTGTTCCGGGTACAACACCATTCTTGTTATTGTAGACTTGTTTTCTAAAATGGCCCACTTTATTCCGCTAAAAGGTTTGCCCTCAGCTTCAGTCCTAGCCAGAGTATTTCTCAAAAACATCGTCCGATTACACGGATTCCCATCGATAGTAATCTCAGATAGGGGAAGCCAGTTTGTTTCCCACTTTTGGCGCAGCTGTTGTCGATTAGCTCAAATCGATGTAAGACTTTCAACCAGCCATCATCCCCAAACCGACGGACAAACCGAGAGAACCAACCAGACTCTCGAGCAATATTTAAGATGCATGCTACAACAGTCAGAGAGCAACTGGAAGGACATCCTTTGGATAGCAGAATATGCATACAACAATTCAGTTCATTCAGGAACCGGGAAGAGTCCCTTCTACATTTTGTATGGTATTCATCCTCGAACTTCCGACCTTGATCCACCTCAAGATCTTGGAACGCCCGCCGTGGATCAATTGCATACTGTTATCACCCAAACCTTTAAAGAAGCGACTGCACATCTTCAACGAGCCAAAGAAAGGTACAAGAAGGGAGCAGACCAACACCGAAGCGATGCCCCTCAATACCAGGTTGGAGATCAAGTTTGGCTGTCCACCAAACATTTATCGCTTAAAGGGCCTCGCACCTTCAACCCCAAATACCTGGGACCATATCCAATTACGGCCATAGTTAATCCGGTAGCCGTCAAATTAAAATTGCCAACCCATATGAAAATACATCCTGTATTTCACGTTTTTCTTTTGAAACCCATGCAACCGGGAACCAGATTGACCAGTTCTCCAGAGCCTGTTCAAGTGAATGGAGAACCCGAATTTGAGGTTAAAGATATTTTGGACTCTAAGATCATCAAATCAAAACTATTCTACCTCATCGATTGGAAAGGCTACGGACCTCAGGAGAGATCATGGGAACCCTATGACCACGTCCATGCTCCTCGTTTAGTCAGAAAATGTCACCGGACTTTTCCCAATAAACCAAAACCCCCGGGGAGGCCATGTTTGGGAGGGGCCTTGCGGGGGGGTACTGTCATGAGCACTGCTCCCGAGGAGCCAGGACTGGCCCAGCATCCTCGGAAGCAGGCCCGCCTTTCATTCTTCCGGACCCAGCAGACCCCTACAGGGGCCCTTTGGACCGTGTCCTGGCGCCTTTGGCGCCAGGCTCATAAAGGGTTTCAGTCCCGGCGCCATAGGCGCCGGGCTCATATGGGCAAACCATGTCATAATGCTTGGGTGGACTTACCTGGGGCAGACCATGCTGCATACTCACCCAGAGCAACCCAGTCAGGCTGAAGTCCCCAGCCAGCAGGGCTGGGAGGAACTACTTCCTCAAATCAGGAACTCTTTTCTTACCTGGGTGGGGCTGGAGGAAGAACACACACCAAAGCTCTGCTACACTATTTAAACCACGCCCGATGGATTTCACGTGCTTCGCGTTATTCTGCAGCAGCAGCAGGACGCTCACCGTGTCGGCTCCTGCATTCCTGGTCCGGATACATCCTCAGCTTCCCGAGCAGCAACCTGGGGATAAGAAAACACCCCGGAATTCATACGTACCTGAATTCAGCCTCCAGAATCCAGTCTCCGAGAACTGCAAAGAAAAGTTCAAGGTTAGAAAACGTGCAAAACGCCCGCAGCCGCGCTCGCTTACCTTATCCATCCTTGATCACTCCAAGGCTTACGGCGGCATCCTCCACAGCATCCCAGCACCTGAAAGGGAAAAAGACATTGGGCCTCATTACGACTCAGGCGGTAAGGGTTTTACGACGGCGTAAACAGCGCCGACCCTTACCGCCTGAGTACGAGGTCCCTTAGCGCCATGGCGGATTTAACACCTGCTTTTAGCAGGTTTTAAAATCCATGGCGCTAAGGGACCATGGAGTTAATTACGCCACCGTAATTTACGGTGGCGTAATTAACGCCTTCCCCACTCCCATTATGCCCTATGGGGCAAAAATGGGAATGGGGAAGGGTAAATGGGGATTGGGGACTTACCGCCCCGCCAAGGTCGGAATGGGGCGGTAAGTCTGCCAACCACCATGGCGTAAACGTAGTTTACGCCATGGTGGTAAAGTCACGGCCCAGGTGGTAACTTACCGCCTGGGTCGTAATGAGGCCCATTGTTTAAGGCGCCCATTAGGATAAGGCCACAGTTCAGTTATACTTACCGGCCTCCGCATGTGCAGAAACGGCGACATCGCCCACCGCATCCCAGCACCTGAAAGGGAAAAGACACTGTTAAAGGCACCCATTTGGAAAAGGCCACAGTTCAATTATATTTACGTGCCTCCGCATGTGCAGCAACGGCGGCATCGCCCACAGAAACCCAGCACCTGCAAGGAAGGGAAAGACATTGTTACAGGTGCCATTTTGGAAAAGACCATAGTTCAATTATACTCACGTGTCTACGCACGTGCAACTGCAACAGCATCGCCCAACTGAGTCTCTGCACCTAAAGACTATTACAAAAGGACTCTAAACCTGCACATTGAATTCATCCAGTGACGTAACTGGACTCCATGCGCCCCTGCACCAGAAGCAGGATGGAGAGCTCACCTTCACCAAGCCAAAGGTAAGAGCTCGCTGAGACTTGTTGAAAGCCTAGAAGTGGGAGAAGCAAAGACTGGGGGGGAACCTCATCGTATCACTTGGGTATTTATCCCTTTTTTCCCATCTACAGAAAAATACCTCACAAACCAGGGCGTTCGTATTCGGAGGTCCCGTCCTGAGCGCATCGCGAACCCAGGGTCGCAGTCCAGCCTGAGTCAGCGCCTCCGTAGGAACCAGGTGAGCGTTACACCAGGTGAAGGAGGAAGAAATAGAGTGAGGGAACATGATGTTCGTTGATGGGTCATCAATAATAGATCCGACCACAGGATGCAGGCATATGGGTGTGGCAGTGGTGGGCCACAGAAAGGGAGATTTTTATATTTGCTTGCAGAACCGCTTGCCACCTCACTACTTGGCACAGGCAGCAGAATAAGTGGGTCTTATAGGGAATTATCGAATAGAGTAAGCTCCCTTATTTGGGAACTTCCATCCCCTGCACACTATCTATGGCTAAAAAAGCCCAATCATTTTAGAGCAGTGGAAGTAGTAAAAAGCGGTATTTAAATTGAAATTAGGACATAATCAGTATATTCTATATAGATCTATGTTACAAACAAGAACATAAATGCAAGGTTCACAGAAGTTTTTGTCCATTTCTCTCAAACATAATTTTATTCCAAACATATGTAAGCCCAACACGTTTCGAGAAAAAATATCTCCATAAGGGGCTGATAGTTGTTTTCAATTTTCATACATCTATCAATTCAAGAGAGAAAATGCAAATCAATTAATCAAAGTAACAAAAATCTGAACCAAAAATGTATTTCTGCTTATTTCCTATCTCATTCATCAGCTGTGCAAATAATGATATCTAGTAATGCACTCTTACTAACCTGGTTAGTTCCTAAATGTTCATTAACAAAGGAATAATCCCACACACTTGATGTGCATGGTGTCTAAATTTGATTTGTTTCTTAAAAGGGAATTAGACATGTCAGAAGGGCACCTGGTCAATGTGTTCTCTGCCTCTGCTTATGTCACACCCACAGTGCACTCAGGGCTAGCGAAATGGGAGAGGAGTGGGTTTATAAGAAGCAACATGTCCCCTGTCCAACATGCAGGATTATTAAACCAGCTTATTAGGGAATCATCAGTCTCGCTGGAGGTAGCAATAATAATGTGCTCCACCCACCCAGAAAGACAGGACTTTATCTCTCAGGGGAATAACAGGGCCAAGAGAGCAGCCAAAGAAGCAGCTTACCTGCCCAAAGGCACCAGCAAGCTCTTTGCTTGTCCACACGAAACGTTACCCATGATGGTAGAAGGGACAAAAAAGAGTGCAAATACAGATGTTACATAGTCATTCAATACACTGCCCATATTTGAATTGACTGAACTACAGGGAGAAGCACCCCAAGCAGAAAATGAATTATGGATACATAGGAGTGTTCTCCATCACAGACAGACCTGGTCTGAAGGCAGAATTTCACAGGGAAACCAGTTTGCATAAAAACGACTTACCATAGCTTTAGAACAGCTTCATTTTCCAGCTCACATATCAAAATAACATGTGGCTACGGAAATAAGAAAAATGTGGTTTGCCCCAAAGCTGCACGAAATAGTAGCAGAATTTATAGGAGACTATATCACCTTCAACAGATTTCTGGCAGGTCATACACTGAAAACAGTGCAAGGAACACTACTGAGACTCAAGGACCCGTCTGGCACTTGCATTGTGACCATGTCGATATGCAAGACAGATGTTCCTCTTACAGGTACATGCTTGTTGTCGTCTGTCCTTTTTCACGTTGGCTTGAAGCGGGACCCTGTGCACACAATGATGCCAAATCGGCGGCTATGTTTCTGGTATGGGAGATATTTCCAAGAATGGGGAATATGCAATGAATTATGGTCTGATAATGGGACACATTTTGCAAATGAAATGTTTATGGAGACAACTATAACAGTCCTGGGGATAAAGCACTGCCTGCGTTCAGTGTACAGGCTACAAGCAAACGGCATTGTTGAGAAATTAAACGGCCTGCTTAAAGAGCACTTAGCAAAGCTAAGAACTACACTTGGCAAAATTGGCTATGTTGTCTCCCTCTCTATTCACAATACATAACTCCCCAAGTGCGGATCACCATTTGCCTCTGCACAAAATTGTCACTAGCTGGAGAATGCATGCTCCTTCCTCTCCTACACATACAATTTCAGATACTCATAACTCATTGCAGGTACTGGGGGAAGCATTTAAAATGTCCTTGACTGAAGTCACCAAAGCAATTGCCTATCTATCCCATCAAGCGGTCACCAATACCGCACCTCCCAACACACAAGAAGAAGAGGTCTTCCCACCAGCCACACCCCTCTATCCGGCAACATAGTTTTTATACAAAATCACATGAGGAATTGGAAAGATGGAAGGTTCTCAGAGCCACACACGGTGGTGCATGTAACCCCACCACGATAAAAGTGACTGGTAAGAACCATGGATCCATCTTTCAGACGTCCATCGAGACAACAGCAACAACAGCACCAGCAATTCAAACTCCCTCGGAGAAGAGGAGAGGGCAACAGCACCTTGATGGGGAGTATTCAGTTAAGTTTGACTTATTTGGCTACTAGATTTTAAAGCAGGCCTGTGGAGGAGGGAGAAAGTAGAAGTGCCCTGAACTAATGGTAACAATACACACCTACAAAAAATGAATGTTTTATGAACTATTTTGGCTTTTCTCTCTGTCTCTCACTCTTCTCTGTTTTCTGGTTAACAAAAGGACTGAGAGCACTTTAAGAGATAATGGAAAAAATATGAGACAGAAAATGAGTGTGTTGAATTCAGATATATCACACTATGCAATAGTGGGCAGGCAAGACAATGCATCTGGAAACGTCTGTTATGACGATATGCGGCATGTGGAGAGAGGGAGGGCTAATGACACTTGTTATGCGTGATCTGTCAGCCGACACATCACAGGGGAGCCTGAAATATTTCTACTGCAAGAGGTACCAGTGGGGGAAGAGGGATGCTTAGTGAACCTGTTATTGTGTAAGGCACTGGGACTCTTCCAGGACCACTCTGTAACGGTTCATTGGGTAGAGGAAGGGGAGAAGGTATAGGCCAACAACTTCATACAACTAGACAGGATGGCCACAAAAGAAGTAACTAAGCACATAATAGTAGAATATATAAAGGGAGGAGCAAGGAAAGGAGAACAGTTGTTCACAAATCAAGTAAGAGTACAGTGCATAAAATCAACAGGGCACAACATTCCATGGTGCCACCAAGGCCTTGGATGAGAATAAAAGGGTCAGTACTTACGGACGGCAAATGGGAGAGGGAAATGGTGCAATGTCGTGCGGAAGGATTAGTAGGATATGAGGGGGGATGTAGTAGGAAAAATCAACAACACCTGTAAAACATTGTGGAATAGCAAAGTGCATGCTCTAATGTGGTTAGATAAGAGACATCCATCAGTCCACATAAAGCTTTTTACACAATTCTCCTTGTGTTTCAATTCAGTAGGGAGCACATATCTGGTGGTCAACACTGGCTGCACAAAGGTGATGAGCACCATGGCACTGCAGAGGGGAACAACGGCTGTGATGGACCACTGGTGGCCATGTCAGACAAAAGTGTATGAGCAGCTGCCTCCGGACTGGGGAGGGCTGTGTTCCCTCATCACACTTCACAGCCCTACCCTAGTAGTACCTAAAGCTGATTTGGAACGGTTGAATGACCAACCAGCACTGTTGCAAAGAAAGAGGATTGAAGAACAGCCTCTTCACAGCATTTGGAAAATATACCCCACCACCGACAGCTCTTTTCAAAGGCATCTGTTTTCTTCACCTCACTCCTGATTCCTGGGGTCCAGGCAGACACAAATGCAAAGTGGATGCACGTCACCCATTACAAGCTGTTGCAACTGAAAAATTCAACAGAAAAGGGGTTTAATGCATTGCATGAAGAATACTGTGCACCACGACCAGTTGCACTACAAAACAGGTACGTTCTAGACGTGTCAATAGCAATGGAGGTTGGTATCTGCCACAAGATAGGAAGTACCTGCTAAACAGTGGTGCCTGCCAATCATGCCCCCAACTGTGGGAGAGGACTCATGGTTTCACTCCCTCTTCTCGTGGGTGCCATTGTAGTTGATTAATATCTTCAAAGTGACTGTGCCCTGTAGTATAATTTAGTGTGTTTTGGATACAGCGACACTGCATATGTTCACAGTATTGCTATAATGTGGCACACATATAGCCAGTCATATGTCACCAGTGTAACATATGGATATGCAAATGAAGACAGGTTACAGATTTAAGAGAACACTAGAATTTCTTTCTTATTTGAAATGCCTTATTTACAGGAGACCACATTAGCTATCTAATTGACTGACTTAATTAACAAATACACCGATACTAACTCAATAACATTATAATGTGCTCTCCATGTGGAAAAAGAGGCAGAAGAGACATGATCTGAGAGTCATTTTAAACGTGCATTTAGATTTTTTTCCTTGCTCCCTCTGTTCACTGTGTGGCAGGAAGCGAAATCTGCATGCCAGGAAATGTGTATAGATACAGTTTCTTACTGTAAAAATGAAGCCATTGTGGAAGGAAGGAGGATACAGTCTTTTGAATTTGATTGGTGCAGAGTGTCTGAAGTGATTACACGTAATAATAGGGGTATGCAACATAGTTCTGCTGGACGAGCTCTGACAGAATTAAGTTCAGATCGCTATGGCTGAGCTGCTGTGAGGAGTTTGTTTCAGCTGGGCTGCTGACCTTCAGAGACTCGGCATTTCTGGTCTCACTTGGCACCGGCTTGAAAACTGTGTGTTTTCACTGTGCCCTTCAAGTTGCAAGTTTACGAGGACAACCCTGGGTCATTCCTCGGAAGCGGCAAGCCAAGGGAGTTCGCGTGCAGGAGAGCTACAAATAGCTGGTAATTATAAAGTAAATTGAGGGTATGCCGCACGGATGAAATGTTTCTCAGGCAGGAAGAATAGCAATAGGGAATATCTGTGTTTAACTGGCACGTTATAATGTTGCAATGTAAATGCTGTTCCATTGATGTACATTTTTCTTTTTCTTGTTACAAATAATGTGAAGTGAATTTCGTTGTATTATTCCATCTGTTTCTCTTCTGTTTATTTCAGAGAGGACTGTATCACAAGAAGGGTAATGCATTATTTTGAAATGAAATTGTTATAACACATAGTCTGTGTAGAGTGTTTTTGCCTTTGTTTTTTTCTTTGGTGCATCTAAAATAATATCCTGCAAGAAGGGGAAGATGTTTAAGTAATACATGTGTCATGTTTCCCATACAGATGGAGTAATGTCATTAGCAATTATAAATAGCTGTGTGCGTGATTCCACTCAGTGTATATGTGTGTGTGGTTTCTGAGTGGAATATAATACAATAGTTTTTGCTGGGCGTACATGAATCAGAAAAAAGAGGCCTATGGAACCATAATTCACTAATGTAAATAAATTAGTGATAATACCACAGGTGTTATTGAGAATGCTATATGTAATAATTGTGGTATTTCTGAATGTAGGTCAGAGGCCTCTGGAGATCACACGAACAGTCTAGGCAAAAAGAAGGGGTTTTGTATGTTGGGGCCACAAATACAAATAAAACAGAAAAATTATGCTCACCAAAATACCACCAACAAAATGTATACCACTAAATGATTCTGTGTACTGAAATAAGGAATGGTCCCTGAAAGGAAATAAGGCCAAACCCAATCTAAATGCAAGGAGTAGTCATTGCAAATTATCATTATTTTTGGCGGTAAGAAAATACTGCCAGGCCCCAAATCTACACAAAATACCCTACAGCCCCTGCTCGTCCTGGTATTCCTCACCTTCTGTGCATGACAACGTTTATTAAAGAATTGCAACTGTATAAGGGGGAGGAGGAGATACATGATGTCCATGAAGGTTGGTGGGGAGGACGGCAACACACAGGGGAATAATCAGAGTGCAACACATTCTGAAACCACTGGGGAAGATGTACACGTGGCACTTGCAGTGCCACCTGCTAATTCTGACAAATACAATGCATTTTGAGTGGACTGTTCTGCCAATGGGCAGGAATGTACGGTACTGGGAACATCACTGGGAGCATACGAGGAAGAAGGGGGGACACGAGCAGAGTAGGTTTGCTGTGGATAGCCAGAAGGTAAGTAACATTTGGTGGGCAAAGTGTGTTGATCAATAGATAGTTCGAATGGGGTAATGCAGTTAAGGTGCAAATACAGCACTGCCAAGGGGGGCTTATCTACCAGTTGCTGGAATGATGAGTGAAGAGAAGGGGCATCACTAGGGGGTGTTACGCTCACCTGGTATCCACAGGGACGCCACCCAGCTGGGTTACTTGCTGGTATGCTTCTCAGCTTTGCCCTGATGTGGTCTGCAGGGAAGGTTCTGCCTGAAAATACAGGAGGACTGTGTTCAAGACTGACCGACTGGGGTACGTATCCTCCCTCCACAGCCGTATGCTTTCAGTCCCTCTCGTGCCCTCTCCTCACCTTGTGGTAGAATTAGGCGTGCTCTCCGTCCTGCCTTCTTTGCAGGGGCGCATTGTCTTTCATGGGCGAGTGCGGTCCAGTTACTTCACTGACACCGGGCCGTTTGATATTGTTCAGGTAGGTCTTATTGCTGTTTTTTATTTTTCTTGCTATCCTGCATGCCTTTCTTTGTTTAAAATGTCGATTTTTTCTCCCTTAGGTATGCAGAGCATCAGCGCGGCGAACTGGCTTGGTTAAGCCCCGCTGGTAAATGATGGTGCATTAAGAGTGCTATGATGCGGTAAGTAAGCGCTATGCGCAGCGCTGCGAAGTCTTGCCTTTGCTAACCTGTGTTTTCCTTCCTTGTAGGTCGCAGTGTTCTTCAGCGCGAATGGAATGTCCGGAGTGGTGCCAGCCGAGAGGCGACCAGCCAGGTAAGCCTTTTGAGCAGTTCGTAATTTGTAAATTTCTCTACAGCTTTCTTTAATGTTGCCTCTATCTTCCTCTTTCAGGTTGTTCTGTCCGGGAGGCGTGCAGATTCGAGGAAGCTGTTCTTAGTAGCTGCGAGTGTTTAAAGATGAAGACTGCAGGTAAGATGCTGCTGCTAATGATGTTCCTTTTGTCTCCTTGCAGGTTCTGCTTCTCTGAGGTTCGAGGGAATAGCTGGACACGGTGAGCGTCACGTTGCAAGCTGCAAAGTAACACGAAGCATGTTCTGCAGTCAGGGTGTGGTTTATATAGCCCAGTTAAAGTAGTACCAGGGAAAGTAGTTCCAGGTCTGCCACACCCAAAACACTAGACTGCATAGCTTGGTTCTTAGTAACCAAGCTATGTGTATGCCTCCATGTTGGCTGACAATTCAATAAAGTAGTTCCCAAGCACATTGTTGTTCATGGTGTATGAGCCTGGCGCCATAGGCGCCAGGACTGGCCCCGTGAGGGCTTTTGAAGAGGATGCCAGGCTCTAGAGGCCAGAGTCCTGACTCCACCTGGCCAATGAGTTTGCCAGAGGGGGTTTTGGGCGAGGGTGGTGACAGCACTCCCCCCTAAGGCCCCTCCCATGGTGTTCCTTCTGTCTGGCCCAGGTTTGGTTGGGAAGTTCTGATGGAATTTCCTGAATAGACGTGGTGCGTGGATATTCTCATTGGGCTCCCAGGATCTATCTTGTGGTCCAAATCCTTTCCAATCGACGAGATAATATAGCTTGGTCCTAGAGTATTTAGAGTCCAAGATATTTTTGACTTCGAATTCTGGTTCTCCGTCAACAAGTATGGGCTTAGGTGGTGTCCCAATTCGTGTGCTGGGTTGCATTGGTTTCAGGAGGGACACATGGAATACCAGGTGGATGTTTAGATTAGGTGGTAAATCCAGTTTCACGGCTGCTGGGTTGATAATTGCCTTAATGGTATAGGGTCCTAAGAATCTGGGATGAAAGGTCCGGGTTCCCTTGATGGGTTTGAATTTATCGGCTAACCAAACTTTGTCTCCCACTTGATAATCAGGGGCCTTTTTCCGGTGTTGGTCTGCGAATCTCTTTTATTCTTTGGCATGAATAAGGTGTTCGATTGCCCTTTTGAAAGCCTGAGTAATGGTTGGGTGAAGAGTCTTTACCGCTGGCATTTCCAAGCTGGCTGGAAGGTCTAGTTCAAAGGTACGTGGATGTCTGCCATGAAGGGTATAGAAGGGCGTTTGTCCCGTGCTTGAATGCAAAGAATTGTTATATGCATATTCGGCTATCCATAGTAGGTCTTTCCAATTCCTTTGTTCGTGGTGCAGCATGCACCGTAAATATTGCTTGTGAGTCTGATTGGTTCTCCCGGTTTGGCCGTCCGTTTGGGGATGGTGACTAGTAGATAGCCGAACGTCGATCTGCACCATTGCACGCCATTTTTTCCAGAAGTTTGAAACTAACTGGCTGCTCGATCAGAGACCAGAACCGAAGGGAAGCCATGTAGCTTAACCACGTCCTCCAGGAACACTTTTGCTAAAGTGGCTGCATCTGGGAGGCCTTTGAGAGGAATAAAATGGGCCATCTTCAAGAATAAGTCCACAACTACAAGGATGGTGTTGAACCCTTGGATTGGAGGTAGATCAGTGATGAAGTCAAGGGAAAGAGTGTGCCATGGAACTGGAGGAATGTCCAATGGTTGAAGGAGACCAGATGGTTTGTGTTTCTGTGATTTATTTTGTACGCAGACACCGCAGGACTGAATATACTGAATGATGTCCTTACGCCAGGTAGGCCACCAAAAGTTCTCTTTCACTTTAGCTAGGGTTTTGGCGATCCCAGGATGCCCTTCGATCAGTGAATCTTGATAGTTTGAAATAATATGCTGTTGTAATTCCTTCTTGGGTACATATAGGCGATCCCTAAAAAAGGGTAGGTGGTCCTTGATCGTATATTGTTCTCCTTGAGTTTGCCATGCGAGGTAGGCATCAGGATTCATTGTCCGTTGGATTTATTTTCATAGTTCTGCTTGTGTTAAGGCTGTCGTGATACCCAAGAGTTTGTCTTCAGGTATAATAGGTACTGGGTCTGGAGTTGTACATGCTATTTCATCTATGCCCATGCAAGATAAGGCATCCGCTTTTCTGTTTCTGACTCCTTGTCGAAATGTGATTACATAATCGTATTCGGCGAAAAAACCGCCCACCGTAATTGGCGCGAGGACTGGGCCTTGGCTGATTTGAGATATTGCAGGTTTCGGTGGTCTGTGATGACTGTAATGGTAAGTCTGACCCCCAGAAGGTAGTGCCTCCAGGCTTTAAAGGTGGATTTGATAGCCAGGAGTTCCTTGTCCATGATGGCATAATTAATCTCTGGTGGTGAGAACTTTTTCGACCAGAAGGCCACAGGATATAGCTGGCCGGTTTCCGGGTCTCTCTGTGAATGGACAGCCCCCATTGCGAGACTGGATGCATCAGTTTCAACGACATAAGGGAGGTCTGGATGAGGATGTCACAGGATTGGAGCAGAGGTAAACCTTTGTTTAAGTTCCTGAAAGGCTTCTTCTTTTTCTTCGGTCCAAGCAAACTTTTTATTGTTTTTTCGTAATAGTACTGTGATTGGGTGCACAACCTGAGAGAAGTCTGGGATGAACCGGCAGTAGAAGTTCGCAAAGCCCAGCATGCTTTGTACCCCTTTCAGAGACGTCGGTGAAGGTAATTTCAGAATGGCATCTACCTTGTGCACGTCCATTCTGATGCCTCCTTGTCATGATCTCTGCTTCCAAAAGGTCAGGGTTTTCCCAACTCCCTTGGAAGCAGATCCATAACCCAGGTTCCGAGTGCCAACCAGTCCCAATTGGGACCTTTTGGACCCAGTCCTGGCGCCAGTGGCACCAGGCTCATAAATATGCCCAGTCCCAGCGCTGGAAGCGCCGGGCTCATAATGCTTGGGTGGACTTACCTGCAGCAGACCATGCTGCTTACTTGCCTGCCAGTTGAGCCTCTGATCCTCTTCTGTTTGGAACTACTTTTCCTGTTGGGTGGGGCTGGAGCCACTCCCTAGATTCAGAACACTGGAACTCTTCTGGAAGGCAGGAACTCTTTTTTTACCAGGAACTCTTTTCTTACTTAGGCGTGGCTGTGGAAGGAGACACCTAAGCACTACAGGAGGCTATTTAAACCACACCCGGTGGATGAATCTTGCTTTGCGTTATTCTGCACCCTCTGCAGCAGAACGCTCATCGTGTCTTCTGCATCCGCTCCTGGGCCTAAGGAAAAAGGCTTACCATCCTGAATCCAGTCTTCAGCAACACCTATAAAGACAAGAAAGAACAGGTTAGCATTCCGGCATCTGAAAGGCAAAGGCTTACCTACTCTTCGTGCGCTCCGGAGGTCTTCACACTGCATTCCGGCATCTGAAAGACAAAAGCTTAACAACTCTTCGCACGCTCCGGAGGCCGTCGACGCTGCATCTCGCATCTGAAAGACAAAACAAGGTGCGTTTAAAGACATTGGGGAACTTTAATACTCACGTGCCATTACTCCTTTCCACATCTAACCCAGTGGGTATCCCGGCACCCTGCAGCCGCTCCGAACTTGTACCTGCAAAATAAAAAGACAGTTAGAGCGATTTGTGAAGCTGGCAACAAGCGCTTACTTACGTGCTTCCAGGCGCTTCTATTCATCACACGGGCTCCATCTTCAACTCACTTCAGCCCATCATCCGCCATCGCCGGAACCCTGCAAAACAAGAGACATCATTATTAAAGACTTTAAAGACATTTGAGTTACTCGAAACTTACCGTTCGTGCAGTAAACGACGGACAGCAGTCCTCTGAAGTCAAGAGGCCTGCGCTACCTATCCAGTGAAGAAACTGGCTACAGCACCCTGCCCCGAGGCAGATGGAGAGCTCGGCATTCACTTACCTAAGGTGAGAGCGTTAACCTGTGGGGGTCTACAGGAGAGGAGAAGAGGAAAGAGATAGGGACACCCCAATAACCCCAGTTCATTAACCCCGTATTTTCTATCTGCAGACATCTTACTCTGCACGTCAGGCATACAGGGCACAGAGGTCCAGCCCAGAGAGCCAATCGGGTGCTGCACATCACCTTTGAAGATACGGTAGTCGCCCAGTCAAGACCGGCGCCTCTGCGAGAATCAGGTGAGCGTTACACTCCTGGAGTAAGGATAAAACAAAGAAATTCTACTTTGGTGACGTGAAAAAAGCATTTTTCAAGCTTTGCAAACAAGCGATGTTAATGGAGCTTGGTGAAGACTGAACGAACGTGCCTGACATGATCTTGTTCCGAGGCTGAGTATACTAAGATGTCGTCTATTTACACTAAGGCACACACATCAATTAACTCCCTTAAGACGTCATTCATGAAATATTGGAATGCCGCAGGAGCGTTGCATAACCCGTAGGGCATGACTTGATATTCAAACAAGCCGTACTTAGTACAGAAGGTGGTTTTCCAATCATCTCCTTTTCTGACTCGGACCAGGTGGTACGCTCCTCGAAGGTCCAATTTGGTATAAATCTGGGCATCTTTAACTTGGTCTAGCATCTCAGGGATAATTGGCAAGGTGTAGTGGTTCTTCATGGTGGTCTGGTTCAATGCGCGGTAGTCAATACAGGTTCACAAGTCTCCTTCCTTTTTCGGTACAAAGAACAAAGGACTGGCTGCGGGGGACTTCGAAGGACGGATACATCCATTTGCAAGGTACTGGTCTAAATAGGATTTCAAATGAAGGTTTTCTGGTTCTGTGAGAGCGTAGATCCTGCTGCAAGGGATTTGTGCACCAGGAACAAGGTCCATCTGACAGTCATAGGGCCTGTGCGGCGGCAATGTATTGGCTTGGTCCTTTCAGAAAACATCCTGGAAATCATGGTATTCACTTGGCAAGGTATTAGTTGCTCCCAGGTTTGATACTGTCGCTCTGGGAGTCATGGGGATACAGACATTGGGTTTGTCCTCTTGGTAATAGCAGGCAGGGGAGCAGTCACCGGGGAAGGTTAATTTTTGTGCCCGCCAGTCTATCAAAGGGTTGTGAGCATCCAACCATGGCATCCCTAGTATTAGCCTGAACTGAGGTGCCTTGATGGGATCGAATGAAATAGACTCCTGATGTCCGTCCTGACACAGCAAGGTTACCCTGGCTGTGCACTGGGTGACTGGTCCGGAAGCGATTTCTGTCCCATCCACGGTGATTACCTTGTCCATAGGTGCCTTAGAACACAAAGGAAGCCCCCTCTCTGCTGGCAGTTCTTGATCAATATAATTTCCACTTCTCCGCTATTGATGTATGCTTCAAAGGCATGCATTCTTGACAACTGTTGGTGGTTAATTAAGATCACTGGTATTGAAAAGTGCGAGGTCAGCAACTCTTTCTTCTCACTCAACAAACTGACCTCTACGTTTGTCGAGCTTGGCAGTTTCCCGATTCCTTAGCTTCATCTTTCTCTGTGGCCCCGACTGTTCTTCTTGGGGGTTTTACTGGACAGTCCTTCAGGAAATGTCCTGGTTTCCCACAATAAAAACAAAGCTGCTGTTGTCTTCTTTTGTCCTGCTCTTGTTTTGTTAATGGAGGCCGTATGCCTCCAATCTGCATGGGTTCTGCAGCATTTTCAGGTTCATGGGATGTGTTTTCCCTTGGTCGAACATACACGGTCCGAGGGTCCGTCTTAGACCGGTCTGCCTTTCGGTCCTGCAACCGGTGGTCTAGCTGCACGACCAGATTTATGTATTCTGCACAGTCTCTGGGTGGATCAACCACCTGGGCTAAGACGTCCTTTAATTCGCCCTGTAAGCCTCAAGGGAATAACGTGGTTCTTTTGTTTTCTGGCCACCTAGCTTCGGTAATCAGTCTGTTGAAGGTAGCAATGTACGTTAACAAGTCCTGATTCCCCTGTTGGAGGGACATGAGTTCATTGTCTACTGCTTGTTCCTGGGTATGGCGAGCAAAAACTTTTTCCATTTCTCTCTGGAACCCCCCAACGTCATGTAATAGAGGATCGTTATGGGTTACCAATGGCACCGACCAATCTGCTGCACCACCAATCAGGTATGATAGGACAAAAGCTACCCGAGCTTGATCATTTGGAAATGCTCCAGGCCTATAAAGAAAATGAAGGCGGCACTGATTGATGAATGCCACATACTTCTGTGGGTCACCTGAGAACCTGTCTGGTGGTGCCAGGGGCACTGTTCCAGGTAACGTGATCTGTACCGGAGTGGGTGGTATGGCAGGGTTTTGCATCATTGGATTGCTTCCAGGTAGAGGCGTCTGTCCTGCCTGTGATTGCAAGTATTGCCTGCTAATCTCTTCAGTGCGTTCTTTGGTCACTATTAGGTCTCTCCGGAGGGCATTAGTCTCTTGTCGGGCAGAATGAACCTCAGCATAAAGCTCTCCTAGTAATTGGGCCAATTGGTCCATTTGTGATGTCTCCATGGCGCCCAGGTGGATTTGTTATGGTAGGCTTCATGTTCTGTTACGCTCACCTGGTATCCACAGGGATGCCACCCAGCTGGGTTACTCACTGGTATGCTTCTCAGCTTTGCCCTGAATTGGTCTGCGGGGAAGGTTCTGCCTGAAAATACACGAGGACTGTGTTCAAGGCTGACCGACTGGGGTAAGTATCCTCCCTCCACACCCGTATGCTTTCAGTCCCTCTGGTGCCCTCTCCTCACCTTGTGGTAGAATTAGGCGTGCTCTCCGTCCTGCCTTCTTTGCAGGGGCGCGTTGTCTTTCATGGGTGAGTGCGGTCCAGTTACTTCACTGATGCCGGCCCGTTTGATATTGTTCAGGTAGATCTTATTGCTGTTCTTTAGTTTTGTTGCTATCCTGCATGCTTTTCTTTGTTTAAAATGTCTCTTTTTTCTCCCTTAGGTATGCAGAGCATCAGCGCGGTGAACTGGCTTGGTTGAGCCCCGCTGGTAAATGATGGCGCATTAAGAGCGCTATGATGCGGTAAGTAAGCGCTATGCGCAGCGCTGCAAAGTCTTGCCTTTGCTAACCTGTGTTTTCCTTCCTTGTAGTTCGCGGTGTTCTTCAGCGCAAGTGGAATGTCCGGAGTGGTGCCAGCCGAGAGGCGGCCAGCCAGGTAAGCCTTTTGAGCAGTTCGTCATTTGAAAATGTCTCTACAGCTTTCTTTAATGTTGCCTCTATCTTCCTCTTTCAGGTCTTTCAGTCCGGGAGGCATGAAGATTCGAGGAAGGTAAAGTTGTACCTGGGAAAGCAGTTCCAGGCCTGCCACACCCAAAACACTAGACCGCATAGCTTGGTTCTTAGGAACCAAGCTATGTGGATGCCTCCATGTTGGCTGACAATACAATAAAGTAGTTCCCAAGCACATTGTTGTTCATGGTGTATGAGCCTGGCACCATAGGTGCCAGGACTGGCCCCATGAGGGCTTTTGAAGAGGATGCCAGGCTCTAGAGGCCTGAGTCTAGACTCCGCCTGGCCAATAGGTTTGCCAGAGGGGGTTTTGGGCGAGGGTCGTGACAGGGGGGGAGAGAACACCATTGACAGTCGCACCATGTACCACATGTACCGCATGTACACACGCAGCTTGAGGAGTCCATGGGACACCGCAGGAGTGAGGGGATCTGAGGGGACTGGGATCCGGGGACAGGGACAATTGGCAGCGGTAGTAGCACAGTGTAATATAAACTATACAATGACCACAACAACTATAGGCCATAGGTAAGTAAAGGCATCTGAGTTTCCATACTGACAAACCCCATATTTCGGGGCAGGCATGAATTTCCGGAGCACTCTGCCCTTGCGTGTTGCTGGAAAATTGGTTTCAATCCAACTGTCCTCAGGCGACTGCAGTAACTGGGAGGTGGGTCCAGCAGATATTTTCTAGTTCAGTGAGCCATGTTCCTGGGCCCTCACTGGGAAAGGAAGATGTTTAATGAAGAAACACTGGTAAATTGAAGGAGCATCATGGTGGGCTTAGCGGTTTCAAATTGCCCCTTGGCATACAGGCCTGGGACAGAGTTGTGGGGTGAGGGGATGAGCCGGAATGGGACCAATCAGGTACTGAGGTTTGTTATCCGGAGGGTTCAACAGTGTTGTGTGGCCTTGCAAATGTCAGTGGGGCACCTCATTGGTTAGATGCTATGTGAATAGCTCTACATTGCCAAACCCAGGTTCCATTGTGTTTCTCATGAAAACTGGCCATTGGAAAATTAATGAAGTTCTGGTAGTCAGCACAGTTATGTCATGAAAATTTTGTCATTGTGGGGTGGTGTAGGAAGGTTGATGATGTAACTGTGGATGGTTTTGGGCAGAGGGGATCAAGAGGGCTTGTTCCAATCATGTTTGACTAAAGTAATCCTTGCTATATGGGGCTGATGTGGTCCTGCCAATAAGCTGTGTAGGATGCTTAAACAATGTTGCTAATTTTGTTCTATGCTAATAATGTTTAAATGTACAGCCACGATAGGCAGCTCACTTCAATCAGTCCTGTTCCACTGTGCTGAATGAATTGTGCTCTCCCAGCCGAGTCTGGACCTGTAATAAACCAGCTAGTTGTACGCTCCTTTTTTAACAAGTTTTGTTTATCCACTGGTATGAGCCCAAGCGGACCTCTGATACATTGTGGATAAGAAAACAACCACTCACTTAGAATATATTCCACCTAGGATATAATATCACTCATTTCTGAATTAGTGGGAGGGTCATAAATATTAATTATTAGTATGCTCTGTAACATACCACTAAATCTAATCATTAATATACCAGTTAGAACAAAAGGATTAGGAGTATAAGTCAAAATTCAGTGATGTGTGAACTATTCCTGACACCAATTTCTGAGCCATTCTTTTTATGATATGTTAACCATCCAAATAGTATTTCTGAGTGAGCCATGTTTTGTGTAACATAAAGACGTTGGATTCCAATAAAAAAGGAGGCCCCTAACATTTGTGGTAAATGGACTGAAACCCCTAGTTTTCCATGAAAGGATCACCAATTAAAGTATTTCAATACATCCTGGTCAGTTCACTCCATCAAAGTCCTTTAATCTGTTACTGGGCTAATTTTCCATAATGTATTAGTATAACCCTCAAACACAGAGGCTAACATACCAATAAGGCCCTTCAAATCATTTGGGACAGAACCTTCAGGACTTTTCACTACAACCTCCTTTTCATTGATTGCATTACTTATTAGAGCATCCGTGACATGATTTAGATCAAAGCCCAAGAAGGTGAGATTTTTTGCGCTGTCTCACAAAAAATGTCCCCGGCGTCTGGCTGCCTGTAGAATGGCATCTCTGTCCCTAAAATGAAACCATTTTTCCACAATTGCATGTAGAGGGGCTCCTGCCAGGGGTGCCCTCCCCAGTACCCTCTGCGCTCTTTCAACTTTGAACAGTTTGGATAGCCCTCTCAGCTTAACGTCCTCCAATAATAGCTTCTCCAAAAAGAACTCCATGCATCAGCCTTCTCCCTCCGATACCGTGTGCAGGCAGATGCTACACCTCCTAGAGCAGCATTCCGCATCTTCAGCCCTCTCTTCCAGCATCTTGGTCACCCCCACCAGGCCCTTTACCTGATTCATCAATAGGGTTAGGGCGTCCTCAACATCACTCACTATTTGCTCCACTTTGCGTCACCGTGTCACTCATCTTCCTCATGTCTGCTCTTATCAGGGTCACATCTATTCCAACTTCTTGGATCTTTCCCTCCAAGGACACTCTCAATTTCTTTATTGCCAGCAGGAGGCTTTCCATGGTGACTTCCTCCGGGGTGGCCAACACCCCCTCTTGGTCGCTTGTTGCCTCTCCTGGGCACCTCCCCTGCTTGAGTTGTGTCCCCACAAACTGCTCAATCTTCTGCTGCCCTTTAACAGAACCTCACCGCCAGCCCCATAGACAGTACTGTAGTATAAATGAGGGCTAATATTATAATTAATACAGTATTTATTGTTACACTTAAGTATTATGAATATAGATATATAAAAGGGGATATGAGAGGAGTCTCGGAAGGAAGATGCTTCAGTCTCTCCAACTGTCTCTTCAGTGTTCTCCTCTCCACCTCCACATTCTCCTTCCAGAATCCCTGCAGATTCCACACCTCCAAGCCCCCTTCTCGATTGTTGCATACGACTTTTCTGCTCCTTTTAGCAGCCGTGAAGCAAACGCAATTACCTTCTCCCCTCCATTATGTAGTTGCGCCAACACTACACCCAGGCCCACATTACTGGCATCTGTTGTGATTACTGTTCGCTGTCCCCTATCAAAGTTCTTCAGCGCCGGTGCAGTTGTCAGAGCACTCTTTATGTAATTGAATTCCTTCTCGCAATTTTCATTCCATTCATATTTGACATTCATCCTAGTGAGATCCCTCAATACAGCCGTGTGATCAGCAAACCTTCTAACGTACTTAGAATAATATTCAGCCATTCCCAAGAATGTTCTCAATTCTTCTTTGTTGCTAGGCGTAGCCATATTATTGATCGCAAACATCCAGTCTGGCTTGGGTGTAGTCCCTTGCTCTGATATAACATGGCCTAAGTATTCAATTTGTTTCCTATGGATCTTTGATTTCTCTTTGCTCAATGTCATTCCCATTTTATACAACTTCCTTAATGCTCCATCCAGAATTGTACCATGCTCTGCTTGATCTTTGGCAAATATAAGAATATCATCTTGAAAAAAAAGAATGCCCATCACCATCAAAAATGTGGTTCATGGTCTTCTGAAACACTGAAGCTGCTGATATAAGACCAAACGGCATCCTCTTATATTGATACAACCTCTCTGGGGTTATAAACGCTGTCAGATGCCTTGAGTCTTCATGCAGACGAATCTGGTGATATGCTGAAGTGAGATCTAAGGTCGAAAACACTTTTGCTGACCCCATCATTGATAGCAGCTCTTGAATGTTGGGAAGTGGATGTCTCTCAGGGATGATGCACTTGTTCAGTTCTCTAAGGTCTATACACACTCTTACTTTTCCAGAGCTTTTCCTCACCACTACTAACGGTGATACCCACTCTGAAGCATCAATCTTTTCGATTATATCCTGTTCTTCCAGTTTCCCCAATTCACTTTTGACCTCATCTCTCATTGCTAAAGGCACATTCCTCAGCTTCTGTGCGACTGGCTTACAATTCCTTTTGAGCTGTATTCTGTGCATAATCCCTTTTGCACAGCCTATTTCATCCTTGAACACTTCCTTCTTCACTTCTTCTGTAGACATCTCATTGGATTCAATCACATAGATGGACTCCTCAGCAATGGCATCCAATCTAACCTTGAGCCATGCTTGATGCGTCCAACTAAGTAAAGGCGTTGTTCCTTTTCTTGATACATAGACTTTCCCTTTGGTAGTTCTATCCTTGAAGGCTAATTTTGCTTCAAACCATCCAATAATATCTATTTTCACGCCACCATAAGCACTTGGATTAATGTCTGATTCATTAAGCCATCTTGGACCAATTATTCTCCATATCTTTTCAGGCAGCAACGTATATTTCGCTCCTGAATCCGTCATCATCCTCACTGGAGCATCATTTATCTTAATGATGGTTTGGGGGCTCTCCAGCTCCGTTCCATTCTCATTATCGCTAACAGCAAAGACACATTCTTCCTCTTCATATTCCTCTGGACCTCCAATCCAATTCATGCTTCCTTTATCAGCCCTACAACATTTGGCCATATGGCCTCTTCCATTGCAGTTTTTGCATATAATGTGGATAGCCGGACACTCGGGACTGTTAGCCCAGTGCATGCGACTATCGCACCTAAAGCATGTCCTAATCCTTCCTCTGCCTCTCTGGCTCATTTGAGAGCGTCTGTTACTCATGAACCGTCCTCTGTTGTATCCTCCATAACCACGTGCAACTCCTCTACTTTTTACATCATTACTGTATCTGTAAGTGCTTTGCATCTTGGGCTCCTCCTTCCATTTCACTACAGCATTTTGGTTGTTCCCATTGTCAAATGTTGTCATTTGAATTGCATTGATAGGATTTTCTGGCTTTAGAGTAGTATTCTTCACTCTATCCTCAAGCGTCTTGACACAATTCTCCATATGTTCAACCTCTTTGGCTATACGCAGTACTACATCCAAATCAGGATCGTCTTCAGCCCAAAGTCTCTCTCTAATTTTAGCACTATTACACTCCAGCATGAATTGATCTCTGAGCCTTTCATCTAATTGTGGCCCAAATTTGCAATTCTTTGCTAACTTTCTCAGGACAGTTATAAATTGTTCCACGCTCTCTCCACTTTCTTGCGACCTCTTACCAAACTTATACCTTTCCAAGATTGTACTCAATTTCTTTTCATAGTGTTTATTCAATTTGGCAACACATTTTTCATATTCATTCATATCCCCTTCATCATTAGGTAAGTTCGGCAAGTCCTCATACTTTTCTTGTCCTGCTGGTCCCAAACAGTGAAGTAACAGTGACTTTTTTCTCTCCACACTGTAATTTGATCCACAAACCACTGAAGCATAATGCTCAAATGACTTCAACCACCTTTTCCATGGTAGGTTTGGTTCTCCAGCTTCGAGTAAAAACATGGCCGGTGGTGGAACTGTGTGCATTGTCATGTTTCTGGCCACCGGTTGATCACCTGCCCCTCTGTTGTCTATGATTGCTGCAGACACCCTTGTGTAGAAACTAGACAGTTCCTCTTTATTGAGAACAAAATAATATGCATTGCTTGTCCAATCTCTGTCTTGGTATGAGAATATATTTTTTTTTTTTTTACCCTTTTAACATATACAGGTACTGTGACGAGTAGGAGCAGATCACTCGATCTTCATTAGCTTCCTTTACCCTTATTATTATTATTTTTTTTTTATCAATGAGCACAGCGTGCAATAGCAAGCACAGAGATTATTGCCAACTTTCACTGTATGGCACGTAAAAGAACCTTTTATTTATTATTATTATTATTATTTACTTTTCTTTTTTTTTTTATTGTTATTTTTTTTATGCGATCGTATTCTCCTTAAGATCTTGCACACGTACGTCGAGTTTTCGTCCAATCCTCTTTATCCGTGTCAGTTCCTTTACTTCGACCGTAAGGCACTTCACTTTGCCATGCATTCACTTTCAGTGACATCCGTTTGTATCTGTTTGTAAACAATAAAACTATCCAAGATGGCCGCACGCCGGTCACGTGATTCGTGACGCTGCGGGTCCTTTTCTCTGACACGCTTGCTTAACAACGCTATGGACAGTTCGCAACCCACTCGAGACCGTGTTTATTTACAATACGCGGCTCGAGGCGGTCACACTGCTCATCAACAGCATCATTTATTCATATATCATGTACACAGGAAATGTTTTACACCAATTACGCTAATTCCTGCAGGCGCATTTAAACAGTGACTTTTCCTATGCAATTGAATTGATTCTTGCTGCTCACCTTCCGATCTTTAGTCACACCGCCCAAGCGTTCCTCTTATCACGGACAGTCAGGTTTCCTCGTCGCCAATTGTAGTATAAATGAGGGGCAAATGTTATAATGAATAAAGTATTTATTGTTACACTTAAGTATTATGAATATAGATATATAAAAGGGGATATGAGAGGAGTCTCTGAAGGAAGATGCTTCAGTCTCTCCAACTGTCTCTTCAGTGTTCTCCTCTCCACCTCCACATTCTCCTTCCAGAATCCCTGCAGATTCCACACTAATGTAGCTACAAGTACTCTGTTTCCTGAGCGTGCTGCCAATCACTTTCACCCACACTCCACCAACCTTGGGGCAATTTCGTTAGGGCTACCAGGCAACAGCCCCAAATACAAATAATGGGCCCCTGTTTTTCTTATGTCCTGGGCAAGTCACTCCACCAGCAGTCTACTGAGCGCTACAGAGCAACAGAACCTAAATGCACAGATGGGCCTCTGCCTTGCATATGTCCTGCGCAACTCAATCCACCAGTCTTGGCACAATGTTCTGAGGGCTGCAGGGCAACAGGCCCTAAGTGTAAAGGATGGGCCTCTGTTTTTTTAATGTTCTGGGCAACTCACGAGTGTTAGCCTGGATCAGGCCAAGCGACCTCCATCACTGCCACCCACCTTCTCGGTCATCCGACCTATGAAGCACGTGTCACTTGAGGTTTTCGCCACCACCTTCTCACCCCCTCTTCCCCCTTTGGAATTATCAGGATTTGATGTGAGTCAGTACCATGCATGCCCATTGGAACCGTGATGAGTTTATAAACTCAACAGGACAAGGAAATAGTTGGAAAAGCTCAACAGCCACACAGTTCAGACGTATGGAATGGGAGCTGAGAGGGTAGGCAGTTATTTCTGATTGAATTGAAGATGATGCAATGCCCAAATATACCCTTAATGGGCAGATTGTCACACATACCTTGTTACAAGTTGATACACATGAGAGCATTTCAGACAATTCAAGTCCCCTACATTCAGAGTATGTGCTCCTCAGTTTCATACAGATACTATAGGTTTGGTATCCTTGAACAAAATACCTTCCCATGTGTAATTTAAAATCAAGTCCGACCAAGAGGGTAGTTTGGGAGTAATATGACTATTAGCAAAGATGTACAGAAAGAAGGGGAGAGTAAAGAAGAAGAGGGTGTCAGAGGAGGTCAAAGTGGAGGGAGGAAAAGTTGGAACAACAAGAACACACATCTGGAGAGAGGAGGAAGAGATATACATAGAGAAATATATAGGGAGACAGAGAATAGAGAGGAAGCAGAGGAACATTAAATAAAGGAGAGATGAGAGGTAAAATCCGGTGTAGGGAGAGACAAACACATGGTAGAGGATGAGTAATGGCAACTGGAAGCAGGAAGAGAAGGAGATTAAGACATTCTATCACATTTCTTTTACAGAAACGTCAATTTCTCAGATCGCGTTGGAGCTTATTTATCAAACCCTGGATCTCATTGTATGGTATTAAATTAATTCTTATATTTGGGGAATAAAGTCTCCAAAGGGCTTCTGTGAATGTATTCATATTGTCAGGAATCATTTGGAGAGGATTCCCATCCAATGGAATATAATGGGGATAAGCATATTGCTTGCATTCTTCAATGGTCTGAATCCAGTCAGTTACCCAAAGGCGCTTCTTCACATCTAAAGGTTTCATGATCATTATGTAAATTGTAAAAACTAAAATAAAATCAATGTGAATCAATATTCACTTCATTTCCCCTAAGATAATGATTTTCCTTACATGTGAACCTAGTCAATCTCAAGTTAACACGTATAGTTACTTTATGTTAAACATTTAAATGAATGAAACAGAGGCAATTAAAAGCAGTACATTTAGGAAGCAGCTTGTGCTGACCATGAGTGAAAGTTCATCTCCAGGACTGATGAGGGGCCCAGGGCATCCATTGTATTGCAGCATAAGTATGCTGCAATATGCCAAGGGGAATAGGGCAGGTCGAATTCACCATAAACACATTGAGGTGACACCTGGAAAAAAGACAGTTCCTGATGTAGAGCATCATATATTTACTGCTCTTTGGTCTAATACAAAAAGTGGCTGAATTCATGAAGTGAGCATCTGCATGGGTGAAAGTCACTCTATTATGCAGTAGTGCTCAGTATCTTACAATAAAGTATCATGATGGCACAGTTTGATAATTGTGGTACTTGGAACATGCCCCAGAAAAACAAAGAGGGGAAAAGAGAGGTTTCCCAGAGATCATTTGGTTCAAGGTGACACTGTGTGATCCCTGGAAGCAGGATACAGAGTCTCTGGATTGCTGCTCAGGAGTGATCAGGGAGAGGTGTCCTATATCCCACACTATTAGAGCCCTCTTTCTCTCTTCCTGAAACCCAGAGAAGTTTATGGGAAAAAGGTGCCTTCAGATGGAAATCACTGTTCTGGTACTGCCTTCAGAAACATTCCTCAAATATTCTCTATTCATGTATGCTACAAATCAATTCACAAATAATAAAACACATTTTATGATTGCATGCTTTTCTGTATGAAAGGCACTTGTCCCAATGTCAAATGACTTGTCAAATCTTCATAGGGATATATGGTATTTCAGAACAGACATTCAATGATATTGGGATAAATGCAAGTGCTGCTCGACGTGATTATTTCTTGGAAAAAAAGGCACAGGTTCAACCATGTACCACAATGAAACATTTACAATGTACCTTTTCAGGAGAAGATTTGTTGATCGGGATTAAATCTTCACTGTCACTTTTTTCATCCACAGCCACAGATTCGGCCAGCTACATATTTGAAAACAAATGTAAAAAGAAGACATGTATAATGTGCTTTTTATGAATTAAAATGTGTTTGTTTACAACGTTACTTGACTAGATGACATGTGGGACAAGTATTAACATCTGTTTGAGCTCTATAGCAATAGCCCAAAAGCAAATAAGCCATATATTGATTCACTGCCCCTAGTGGCAGTTATGAAGTCATTTCTGATTGAAATGAAGATGATGGAATGCCCAAATATACCATTAATGAGCAGTTGGCATACATACCTTGTTACAAGTGTATACACATGATTGCATTTTAGACCATTCAAGTCCACTAAATTCAGATCATGTGCTCCTGAGTTTCATACAGCTACCATAGGTTTCCTATCCTTGAACAAAATACCTTCCTGTGTGGAATTTAAAATTGAGTCCAACCAAGAGGGTAGTTTGGGAGTAATATGACTATTAGCAAACATGTACAGAAATGAGAGGAGAGTAAGGAACAAGAGGAAGGCAGAGGAGGTGAAAGTGGAGGGCGGAAAAGTGGGGACAACAAGAACACACATTTGGAGAGATAAAATTAGGAGGTGAAGAGATATATCTAGAGAAATGTATAGGAAGACAGAGAATAGAGAGGAAGCAGAGGAACATTAAATAAAGGAGATATGAGAGGTAAAGGCCGGTGTAGGGAGAGGCAAACACAGGGTGGAGGATGAGTAATGGCAACTGGAAGCAGGAAGAGAAGACCTTAGAAGGGGCCTAAGACATTCTATCACATTTGTTTTACAGAAATGGCAAGTTCTCAGATCTTGTTGGAGCTTATTTATCAAACCCTGGATCTCATTGTATGGTCCTAAATTAATTCTTATGTTTGGGAAAATAAAGTCTCCAAAGGGCGTCTGGGAATGTAGTCACATTGTCAGGAATCATTTGGAGAGGATTCCCATCCAATGGAATATAATGGGGATAAGTATATTGCTTGCATTCTTCAATGGTCTGAATCCAGTCATTTACCCAAAGGGGCTTCTTCACCTCTAAAGGTTTCATGATCATTATGTGAATTGTAAAAATTAAGATAAAATGTATGTGAATCAATATTCACTTCATTCCTCCTACAATAATGATTTTCCATACATGTAAACCTAGTCAATCTCATGTTAACATGTACAGTTACTCTATGGTAAACATCTAAATGAATGAAACAGAGGCAATTCAAAGCAGTACATTTAGGAAGTAGCTTGTGCTGACCATGAGCGAAAGTACATCTCCAGGACTGTGGATGGGCCCCGGGCATCCATTGTATTGCAGCATAAGTATGCTGCAGTATGCCAAGGGGAATAGGGCAGGTAGAATCCACCACAAATACATTGAGGTAACACCTGGAAAAAAGACAGTTCCTGATCTAGAGCATCATATCTTTACCGCTCTTAAGTCTAATACAACAAGTGGCTGAATACATGAAGTGAGCTTCTGCATGGGTGAAAGTCACTCTATTATGCAGTAGTGCTCAGTATCTTACAAGAAAGTATAATGATGGCACAGTTTGATAATTGTGGAACATTACCCAGAAAAACAAAGAGGGGAAAAGAGAAGTTTCCCAGAGATCATTTGGTCCAAGATGACACTGTGTGACTCCTGGAAGCAGGATACAGAGTCTCTGGATTGATGCACAGGGGTGATCAGGGAGGGGTGTCCTATATCCCAGACTATTAGAACCCTCTTTCTCTCTTCCTGAAACCCAGAGAAGCTTATGGGGAAAAAAGGTGCCTGTAGATGGAAAGCACTGTTCTGGTACTACCTTCAGAAACATTCCTCAAATATACACTATTCATTTATGCTACAAATCAATTTACAAATAATAAAACACATTTTATGATTGTATGTTTTTCTGTATGAAAGGCACTTGTCCCAATGTCAAATGACTTGTCATATCTTAATAGGGATCTATGGTATTTCTGAACAGACATTCAATGTTGTTGGGATAAATGCAAGTGCTGCTAGATGTGATTATTTCTTGGACACAATAAGGCACAGGTTCAACCATGTAACACCATGAAACATTTACAATGTACCTTTTCAGGAGAAGATTTGTTGATTGGAATTAAATCTTCACTGTCACTTATTTCATTCACAGCCACAGATTCGGCCGGCTACATATTTGAAAACAAATGTAAAAAGAGGACATGTATAATATGCTTTTTATGAATTAAAATGTGTTTTTTTACAACGTTACTTGCCTAAATGGCATGTGGGATAAGTATGAACACCTGTTTGTGCTCTGTAGCAATTGCCCAAAAGCATCTAAGCCATATATTGATTCACTGACCCTAGTGGCCGTTATGAAAATAAACGTTCTGACACTAATGTTTAACTCCTCAAGGTGTGCAATTAGTGTAAACATTGAACTGTGATTTAGCTGGGAATACTGTTGTCATCTATATATATATATGATTGTTCATGAACATTGCATTGCAGTACCCAAGTTTCACCAAACGAGCAACACATTGAACTATTCAAATGCCCCAATTTAACTTTACTGAAAGTGAGGTCTTTTGCAAGTCCCTTGGTAAGTTAGGCATGAGCAGCACACACATTGAGCATACAGTACACATTGTTAAGTTACACTTATTCATAGAGCATTCAATTTATGTGCATCACTCATATTTTAGACAAGTGTAAATTCTAATAATTTCTCAGGCTATGTCACATTTCAACCTGAAACAGCTTAGTGATTTGGCACAACATTCTTCCCTACTAACTGTTTTGTAGCAGACTACACTTAGGGAGATTTTTAATTACTCAAGCAAAGCAGACGCTACCAAAAGGTGAGTCCATGGACTCTTCAGTGAGATTTGCTCTCTTATTGCTTTCTTGCATTAATTAGACAACCAATGGAAAACTTGTTGCAGGAGCTCAGCTCATGTATGTTACGTCTATAGCCTTAACCCCTTTACTGCCTGCTGTAGTTTGTTGAACTCAGCCACAGGAATACTGTTTTGGATAAAGCACTGCTGTAAATAAACTAATGTGAGTCAATCATTTTGCAGAGAATATGGGTTTTGCTTTGGGATGCCTTAGGACAGGGGCACCACTGCATTCCCCAATATAGTGGCCTCGGAGCCGATATAGTGAAATCCATCAGAAACTTCATTCTACTCAAACGCATGTGGGCTGTGCATGACAGAATTACCATACAGTCTCAATGTGCTCCCTAATGTATGGCCTGCAGTGTTTCAAGATAAAAGCATTGAGTATAGTAAATGTTTGTAAGTGCTCATGTTTGTGGACATTGGTGAGCTGCTTATTAACCTGGAAATGCACCAGCATGTGACTGGTGACCAATATTCGTTTTCAGGATTTGCTGTTAGTCAGTACCATGCATGCCCATTGGAACTGTGATGTGCTTATAAGCTCAACAGGACAAGGAAATAGTTAGTTGGAAAAGCCCAACAGCTGCACAGTTCAGATGTATGGAATGGGAGCTGAGTGGGTATGCACTAATTTCTGATTGAATTGAAGATGATGGAATGCCCAAATATACCATTAATGGGCAGATTGGCACACATACCTTGTTACAAGTGTATACACATGAGAGCATTTTAGACAATTCAAGTCCCCTACATTGAGAGTACGTGCTCCTGAGTTTCATACAGCTACCATAGGTTTCCTATCCTTGAACAAAATACCTTCCCGTGTGGAATTTAAAATCGAGTCCGACCAAAAGGGTAGTTTGGGAGTAATATGACTATTAGCAAAGATGTACAGAAATGAGAGGAGAGTAAGGAACAAGAGGGAGGCAGAGGAGGTCAAAGTGGAGGGAGGAAAAGTGGGGACAACAAGAACACACATCTGGAGAGATAAGATTAGGAGGAGGAAGAGATATATCTAGAGAAATATATAGGGAGACAGAGAATAGAGAGGAAGCAGAGGAACATTAAATAAAGGAGAGATGAGAGGTAAAGGCTGGTGTAGGGAGAGGCAAACACAGGGTGGAGGATGAGTAATGGCAACTGGAAGCAGGTAGAGAAGACCTTAGAAGGGGCCTCAGACATTCTATCACATTTGTTTTACATAAACGGCAAGTTCTCAGATCGCATTGGAGCTTATTTATCAAACCCTGGATCTCATTGTACGGTATTAAATTAATTCTTATATTTGGGGAAATAAAGTCTCAGAAGGACGTCTGGGAATGAAGTCATATAGTCAGCAATCATTTGGAGAGGATTCCCATCCAATGGAATATAATGGGGATAAGTGTATTGCTTGCATTCTTCAATGTTCTGAATCCAGTCAGTTACCCAAAGGCGCTTCTTCACCTCTAAAGGTTGCATGATCATTATGTGAATTGTAAACATTACGATAAAATGAACGTGAATTAATATTCACTTCATTCCCCCTAAAATAATGATTCTCCATACATGTGAACCTAGTCAATCTCAAGTTAACACGTACAGTTACTTTATGTTAAACATCTAAATGAATGAAACCATGGCAATTAAAAGCAGTACATTTAGGAAGCAGCTTGTGCTGACCATGAGTGAAAGTTCATCTCCAGGACTGTTTAGGGGCTAAGGGCATCCATTGTATTGCAGCATAAGTATGCTGCAGTATGCCAAGGGGAATAGGGCAGGTCAAATTCACCATAAATACATTGAGGTGACACCTGGAAAAAAGGACAGTTCCTGATCTCGAGCATCATATCGTTACTGCTCTTTAGTCTAATACAAAAAGTGGCTGAATTCATTAAGTGAGCTTCTGCATGGGAGAAAGTCACTCTATTATGCAGTAGTGCTCAGTATCTTACAAGAAAGTATCATGATGGCACAGTTTGATAATTGTGGTACTTGGAACATGCCCCAGAAAAACAAAGAGGGGAAAAGAGAAGTTTCCCAGAGATCATTTGGTTCAAGGTGAGACTGCGTGACTCCTGGAAGTAGGATACAGAGTCTCTGGATTGCTGCTCAGGAGTGATCAGGGAGCGGTGTCCTATATCCCACACTATTAGAGCCCTCTTTCTCTCTTCCTGAAACCCAGAGAAGCATATAGGAAAAATGGTGCCTTCAGATGGAAATTACTGTTCTGGTACTGCCTTCAGAAACATTCCTCAAAATATTCTCTATTCATGTATGCTACAAATCAATTTATAAATAATAAAACACATTTTATGATTGTATGCGTTTCTGTATGAAAGGCACTTGTCACAATGTCAAATGACCTGTCAAATCTTAATAGGGATCTATGGTATTTCTGAACAGACATTCAATGTAATTGGGATCAATGCAATTGTAGCTAGATGTGATTGTTTATTGGACACAATAAGGCACAGGTTCAACCATGTACCACAATGAAACATTTACAATGTACCTTTTCAGGAGAAGATTTGTTGATCGGAATTAAATCTTCACTGTCACTTTTTTCATTCACAGCCACAGATTCAGCCAGCTATATATTTGAAAGCAAATGGAAAAAGATGACATGTATAATGTGCTTTTTATGAATTAAAATGTGTTTGTTTACAACATTACTTGACTAAATGACATGTGGGATAAGTATTAACACCTGTTTCAGCTCTATAGCAATAGCCCAAAAGCAAATAAGCCATATATTGATTCACTGCCCCTAGTGGCAGTTATGAAGTAATTTCTGATTGAAATGAAGATGATGGAATGCCCAAATATACCATTAATGAGCAGATTGGCATACGTACCTTGTTACAAGTGTATACACATGATTGCATTTTAGACAATTCAAGTCCCCTAAATTCAGAGTATGTGCTCCTGAGTTTCATACAGCTACCATAGGTTTCCTATCCTTGAACAAAATACCTTCCATGTGGAAATTAAAATTGAGTCCAACCAAAAGGGTAGTTTGGGAGTAATATGACTATTAGCAAACATCTGCAGAAAGAGGAGAGTAAGGAACAAGAAGGAGGCAGAGGAGGTCAAAGTGGAGGGAGGAAAAGTGGGGACTACAAGAACACACATCTGGAGAGATAAGATTAGGAGGAGGAAGAGATATATATAGAGAAATATATAGGGAGACAGAATAGAGAGGAAGCAGGGGAACATTAAATAAAGGAGATATGAGAGGTAAAGGCCGGTGTAGGGAGAGGCAAACACAGGGTGAAGGATGAGTAATGGCAACTGGAAGCAGGAAGAGAAGACCTTAGAAGGGGCCTAAGACATTCTATCACATTTGTTTTACAGAAACGGCAAGTTCTCTGATCGCGTTGGAGCTTATTTATCAAACCCTGGATCTCATTGTATGGTACTAAATTAATTCTTATGTTTGTGAAAATAAAGTCTCCAAAGGGCGTCTGGGAATGTAGTCATATTGTCAGTAATCATTTGGAGAGGATTCCCATCCAATGGAATATAATGGGGATAAGTATATTGCTTGCATTCTTCAATGTTCTGAATCCAGTCAGTTAACCAAAGGCGCTTCTTCACCTATAAAGGCTTCATGATCATTATGTGAATTGTAAACATTAAGATAAAATGAACGTGAATAAATATTCACTTCATTCCCCTAAAAATAATGATTTTCCATACATGTGAACCTAGTCAATCTCAAGTTAGCACGTACAGTAACTTTATGTTAAACATCTGAATGAATGAAACAGAGGTAATTAAAAGCAGTACATTTAGGAAGCAGCTTGTGCTGACCATGAGTGAAAGTTCATCTCCAGGAATGGTGAGGGGCCCCGGGCATCCATTGTATTGGAGCATAAGTATGCTGCAGTATGCCAAGGGGAATAGGGCAGGTCGAATTCACCATAAACACATTGAGGTGACACCTGGAAAAAAGACAGTTCCTGATCTAGAGCATTATATCTTTCCCGCTATTTGGTCTAATACACAAAGTGGCTGAATACATGAAGTGAGCTTCTGCATGGGTGAAAGTCACTCTATTATGCAGTAGTGCTCAGTATCTTACAATAAAGTATCATGATGGCACAGTTTGATAATGGTGCTACTTGGACCATGCCCCAGAAAAACAAAGAGGGGAAAAGAGAAGTTTCCCAGAGATCATTTGGTTCAAGGTGTGACTGCGTGACTCCTGGAAACAGGATACAGAGTCTCTGAATTGATGCACAGGAGTGATCAGGGAGAGGTGTCCTATATCCCACACTATTAGAGCCCTCTTTCTCTCTTCCTGAAACCCAGAGAAGCTTAAGGGAAAAAAAGTGCCTTCAGATGGAAAGCACTGTTCTGGTACTACCTTCAGAAACAGTCCTCAAATATACACTATTCATTTATGCTACAAATCAATTTACAAATAATAAAACACATGTTCTGATTGTATGCTTTTCTGTATGAAAGGCACGTGTACCAATGTCAAATGACTTAACAAATCTTCATAGGGATATATGGTATTTCAGAACAGACATTCAATGTTATTGGGATAAATGCAATTGCTGCTAGATGTTATTATTTCTTGGACACAATAAGGCGCAGGTTCAACCATGTAACACAATGAAACATTTACAATGTACCTTTTCAGGAGATTTGTTGATCGGAATTATATCTTCACTGTCACTTTTTTCATCCACAGCCACTGATTCGGCCAGCTACATATTTGAAAACAAATGTAAAAAGAAGACATGTATAATGTGCTTTTTATGAATTAAAATGTGTTTGTTTACAACGTTACTTGACTAGATGACATGTGGGATAAGTATTAACACCTGTTTCAGCTCTATAGCAATAGCCCAAAAGCAAATGAACCATATATTGATTCACTGCCCCTAGTGGCAGTTATGAAGTAATTTCTGATTGGAATGAAGATGATGGAATGCCCAAATATACCATTAATGAGCAGATTGGCATACATACCTTGTTACAAGTGTATACACATGAGAGCATTTTAGACAATTCAAGTCCCTTACTTTCAGAGTATGTGCTCCTGAGCTTCATACAGCTACCATAGATTTCCTACCCTTGAACAAAATACCTTCCTGTGTGGAATTTAAAATTGAGTCCGACCCAAGAGGGTAGTTTGGGAGTAATATGACTATTAGCAAACATCTGCAGAAAGGAGAGGAGAGTAAGGAACAAGAAGGAGACAGAGGTCAAAGTGGAGGGAGGAAAAGTGGGGACAACAAGAACACACATCTGGAGAGATAAAATTAGGAGGTGAAAAGATATAGCTAGAGAAATATATAGGGAGACATAGAATAGAGATGAAGCGGAGGAACATTAAATAAAGGAGATATGAGAGGTAAAGGCCGGTGTAGGGAGAGGCAAACACAGGGTGAAGGATGAGTAATGGCAACTGGAAGCAGGAAGAGAAGACCTTAGAAGGGGCCTAAGACATTCTATCACATTTGCTTTACAGAAACGGCAAGTTCTCAGATCGCATTGGAGCTTATTTATCAAACCCTGGGTCTCATTGTATGGTACTAAATTAATATTTATGTTTAGGAAAATAAAGTCTCCAAAGGGCATCTGGGAATGTAGTCATATTGTCAGTAATCATTTGGAGAGAATTCCCATCCAATGGAATATAATGGGGATAAGTGTATTGCTTGCATTCTTCAATGTTCTGAATCCAGTCAGTTACCCAAAGGCGCTTCGTCACCTCTAAAGGTTTCATGATCATTATGTGAATTGTAAACATTAAGATAAAATAAACGTGAATCAATATTCACTTCTTTCCCCCTAAAATAGTGATTTTCCATACATGTGAACCTAGTCAATCTCAAGTTAACACATACAGTTACTTTATGTTAAACATCTAAATGAATGAAACAGAGGCAATTAAAAGCAGTACATTTAGGAAGCAGCTTGTGCTGACCATGAGTGAAAGTTCATCTCCAGGACTGTTGAGGGGTTAAGGGCATCCATTGTATTGCAGCATAAGTATTCTGCAGTATGCCAAGGGGAATAGGGCAGGTCGAATTCACCATAAACACATTGACGTGACACCTGGAAAAAAGGACAGTTCCTGATCTCGAGCATCATATCGTTACTGCTCTTTAGTCTAATACAAAAAGTGGCTGAATTCATTAAGTGAGCTTCTGCATGGGTGAAAGTCACTCTATTATGCAGTAGTGCTCAGTATCTTACAATAATGTATCATGATGGCGCAGTTTGATAATTGTGGTACTTGGAACATGCCCCAGAAAAACAAAGAGGGGAAAAGAGAAGTTTCCCAGAGATCATTTGGTTCAAGGTGACACTGTGGCAGGATACAGAGGGCCTCATTACACGGAAGGCGGTAAGGGTTAACGGTCACCGGTAAGGCTACCGGTAACCGTTAACCCTTACCGCTTTACTACGAGGTCCCTTTGCGGGACCCGACCTCAACGGCTGGTGTAGACCAGCCGTTAAAGTTGGGACCTGCAAAGGGACTTTGGTGCTAATTACGGTACCGCAATTTGCGGTACCGTAATTAGCTCCTTCCCCATTCCCATTATGCCCTATGGGGCAAAAATGGGAATGGGGAAGGGCCATGGAGAAAGGGGAATTACCGCCCCGCCGACCTTGGAATGGGGTGATAATTCCCATTTCCTCCATGGTGGTACCGGTATGGTACCGGCGGCAACCATGGTGCTAGTAGCACCATGGTTTACCGCCTAACGTGTAATGAGGCCCAGAGTCTCTGGATTGCTGATCAGGAGTGATCAGGGAGAGGTGTCCTATATCCCACACTATTAGAGCCCTCTTTCTCTCTTCCTGAAACCCAGAGAAGCTTACGGGAAAAAGGTGCCTTCAGATGGAAATCACTGTTCTGGTACTGCCTTCAGAAACATTCCTCAAATATACACTATTCATTTATGCTACAAATCAATTCACAAATAATAAAACACATTTTATGATTGTATGCTTTTCTGTATGAAAGGCACTTGTCCGAATGTCAAATGACTTGTCAAATCTTAATAGGGATATATGGTATTTCAGAACAGACATTCAATGTTATTGGGATAAATGCAATTGCTGCTAGATGTGATTATTTATTGGACACAATAAGGCACAGGTTCAACCATGTACCACAGTGAAACATTTGCAATGTACCTTTTCAGGAGAAGATTTGTTGATCGGAATTAAATCTTCACTGTCACTTTTTTCATCCACAGCCACAGATTCGGCCAGCTACATATTTGAAAACAAATGTAAAAAGAAGACATGTATAATGTGCTTTTCATGACTAAAAATGTGTTTGTTTACAACGTTACTTGACAAAATGACATGTGGGATACGTATTTACACCTGTTTGAGCTCTGTAGCAATAGCCCAAAAGCAAATAAGCCATATCTTGATTCACTGCCCCTAGTGGCAGTTATGAAGTAATTTCTGTTTGAAAGGAAGATGATGGAATGCCCAAATATATCATTAATGGGCAGATTGGCACACGTACCTTGTTACAAGTGTATACACATAAGAGCATTTTAGACAATTCAAGTCCCCTACATTCAGAGTACGTGCTCCTGAGTTTCATACAGCTACCATAGGTTTCCTATTCTTGAACAAAATACCTTCCTGTGTGGAATTTAAAATTGAGTCCAACCAAGAGGGTAGTTTGGGAGTAATATGACTATTAGCAAACATCTGCACAAAGGAGAGGAGAGTAAGGAACAAGAGGGAGGCAGAGGGCGGAAAAGTGGGGACAACAAGAACACACATCTGGAGAGATAAGATTAGGAGGTGGAAGAGATATATCTAGAGAAATATGTAGGGAGACAGAGAATAGAGAGGAAGCAGAGGAACATTAAATAAAGGAGATATGAGAGGTTGTAAGATTATTTAGCATTTTTTTCATGCAGCACCACTGCATGGGTTTGGTGCATTGCTATAATGCGGTACAGCAAGGCATGTGTTGCCAGTGTGACATGGACATGTAAATGAAAACAGGCTATTCATTCAAAAACGATTTCTACATCTAAAATGCAAATACATTTTTTCACAGTTAAAAGCATATATTTTTTTTTTCACCTGAAATTCCTCTGTTGCAGGAGACACATTTGAGGATTAATGAACTAACCTCATTAACAATACTAACATGATTCTAACTCATTAATAATATAATGTGTTCTCCAGTGCAAAATGAGATGGAAAAGACAGGCTCTGAAAGTCATTTTAAATGTGCATCCAGATTTTTTTTCTCTTTGCTTCCATCTGTGCTCTTTCCACAGCATTTGCAGGAAGCAAAGACTCGAATAAGCAGGAAATCAGTTTTGTTACAGTTGCAACTGTATAAGCCAAGCCATTGTTGAAAGTAGGAGTATAGGACATGATGGGTTTTATTGGATGCACGTCACATTAAGGGAGGTAACAAGAGTTTTCCTGTAGAATCTCGGGGAAGAAAAGAGTTAGAAGACATTTTACACAGCTCGGAGAAAGACCTGGCTGGTGGCTGGGGAGTTTCCTGATTGAAAATAGCAGATCCCAGTGCACTGCTGCAGAAACTGGGAATTACAGTCAATAAGCCCCAGTTTGAGTGACGACAGATGCTCGTCCTTGCTGGTGTGAATTAAGAGGGAGCATTGAGCCACTTCCAGAAGGCGACCAGCCAAAGAATTTCACATGCTGGACAGGCTTGGTAATTATATTGCAGAGTGCGGGGGCAGTGTGTATGTGTGCGAAACTATTCAGTCAGAGTAGAAGAGGGAATTCCAGTGTTTTATCAACATGTTTAATGTTGCAAATTGAATATGTTCTCGCCGCACTCTTCTCATTTTGTTACAGATAATGTTGTTACTGTGCAATTTCCATTTATTTATGTAAAAAGAGTAAGATCGTGTTGAAATGCAATTTTTATAATACATAAAAATATCTGAAAGCAGATGGGTAGTGTGTTTTATTTTTCTCTTTTCTTTGTGCATCTACCATTATAGCACTGATAATATGGGAAGATGTGCAATTGTCATTTTTAAGGTAGCTAAAAATAAGACTTAGCGGTAGCTGTGTGCACGATTCCATTCAGTATATAAGTGTGTGTGATTTTTGAACGGAACATAATAATAACATAATGAAATAGCCTGCTGCTGGAGGTACATGAGTCAGCAGAAAGAGAGGCCCTGGACATAGTTCACTGAACTGATGTAGATAAGTTGGTGATGAATACCACATGTTAGCTCGCTGTCGTAGATAAGTCAGTGAGAACAGCCCATGGTGGCACTCCAAATGAAAATGTGGTGTTCCTGAAATGTAAGCCTGAGGCCTCTCTAGTGATCACACGAACAAACTAAACATAAATAAGGGGTTCTAGCTATTGTGGCCACATATAAAACAAAGGAATTATGCTCACCAGAAATACCACCAATAACGCATACCAACATAATGTATACCACTAAATGTATCTGTGTGCTGAAATAATGTATGTATACTGTAGTACTATATACGAAATCCAATCTGAATGCAAAGAGTGATTATTACTGAATTATTTTCATTTTTGGCGGTAAGAAAATACCGCTAGGCCCCAAATCTATACAAAATACCCAACATATTTATGGTGCGTTGCAGGCCGGGAAAGTGATCATAGAGCACCTATTGGGCGTGTTAAGTGTGTCTCACACTGCCATCTGTACATTAAAGGGAACCCATTTCATAATAACAGTGTGTCACCAAAAACGAATTTCCGAATGTCACAAAGGGAAACCAAGTTCTCAGACCTAGTGCAATATTTAGAGGCAAAGTTGTTTGCACATGGGATGTGGTCATCAAACAGTACCTCAGAATGGCATGACCGCATTCAGGGTGAGGTGCAGAAAGAAAAACTAGACAATATTTTTACAGAAGGCAACATAATTCAGGTCTGCCTTACAAGGTTATTGAATGCAGCCGATAAAAGTGCAGAGAAAGACTGTTTAATACGGCTATGCGCCAAAATATGGTTTATTTTGAATAGGTCCCTGCGAATGCAAGAAAATGATACCCAGCTAATTAACAGGTTAAAGACTGACTTAGATGGGGCAAGTAAAAAAGAGGAGATGTTAAGAACAGAATTAGAAGGATGCCAAAAAGACATGCAATTAAAATGCTTTTGATTTTGATGCTCAGTTGTCCAAAAGCAAGAAACAATTTGAGGATAGTGAGCAAGAATTGGTACACTTAAAAGCCTTAGTGGACCACATTAGACAGGATAAAGATGAGATTGTTTCAGAAATGCAGATTTTACAAAAAGAAAATTTTGAAAAAGAAAGTGATCTCCAAGGCGCAGAGCAAGAAATGGTTAAAATGATTCAAGAAAGAGACAAGACAAACAAAGAATTCAATGAATGCCAAATGCAAATGTGCGACATGCAGGAGGTAATATATAAAATGAGTGATGAAAACAACTATCTGCAAAATGAAGCAGACAGGCTCCTTAAAAAGTGCAAGGACTTTCAACAGCAAATTTGCATTCCCAGGTCCCAGGAGAGGCGGCAGGGTACTACATTCAATGGAGTGGAGGTGAATTCTATTTCTACCCAAAGAGCTAGTGCTCCAGTGACTGGGCCGGTGACTGAACTTGGTTGCAGCGCCCTTGGGGGATTTGATACTCCCATTGGGAGCCGCTACCAATCCCATACACCTGGAACCAGGATTGAGTCACCAAGTAGTGCAATTCCATGCATTGCAACAAGTAGCCCCATGAAAATAATGAAATCTATTAAAGCTCTGATCAAACCATTTAAAAAAGGAGGGGAATGCTGCATTGAGGATCACTTAGAAGCGGTTCATGACATTTTTAAAGCACTCCAGATACCTAAGGAACAGTACAGGCAGTATTTTCATTTAACTTTAGATGCTCTGACGGCCAGCATCATAAGAGGATTGAATGAACAGCAGAATATGACATGGGTGGAGTTTGAAAAAGAAATTAGGTGTCATTTTTCTCCTTTCCAGTCATTACAGGAGGCAAAGAAAGTTGCTTACACACTTACTGCTGGGCCTAATACATCCCCTCGTCAGTTTTTACAAGACTTAAAAAGAGCATTTTCTCGCTTTGATGTATCTTTTGACCCCAATTCTAATGAATTTAAAACCGCTTACTTCTATGGGCTACAGAAAGACATCATATCCCAATTGGTCCGTGAATTTGATTGTGACAAGTCCCTTGAGTGGATTGTGCATCAAAGCACACAACTATATGAGGTACTCTATTGTCAGGGTAGAGAAAGGGACAAAATGAAAGATACTAGACCTAAATCTAAAGAACCCTCAGCAACAGTGATGGAAATCAGGTCAGCCAAGATGTCCCTTGAATCTGCTCAAAGTCCAGGTAAAAATAATTCGGCACCTGAACAAAGGGTTTATCAACAAAGGTCATCACCCTCTGCACCAATGTTTCAATCACATGATCCTAGTAAATAAGGAGAGCTACATCAGTCCTAGGTATTTAGGAGATAGGCCCCGGGCAGGCTATCGATCTGATATGTTAGGTATGAACCATAATCAGAGACAAAACCAAGATCAAAGAAATGATGGTCCCTACCAGACATTGGGGACACAAAGCAAATTTGATCCCAACACCATGATATATGGTAATCAGGATAGACCCCGATATGTGGATCAATTTGTTGATAATGGGAATCAACATAGGGGCCAGGACCCACAACATGAGAGACAGGACATGAGACAGAACATGAATTAAACTCCACGTCAGTACAATGATTCCCCACCAGGGGACTACAACCAAAGGATGGGTGCACCCTGCTCCCCTCCACAAATGAATCAAGAGTTCAGAAACTATCCCAATAGAAATCACTCACCTGAGAGGTATCAGAATAGATCCAATCAGGGAGAAAGCAATCAATATCGATCTACACCACAGAGAGAGGATTCTAGAGAGATGGAAAGGTTCCAGTGCCTTGAGGCCCAAGTGAAAATGTTAGCTGAACAAATAGGGAAGCTTTGTACAGCACAAAAACAGTCATCAAAGGAGGGGGCTGATGGCCATAGCAATGACCGGGGGGCTTTTTCTGAAAAGTGACTAAGTACTCATGATACCTGCAGTACCAAAAAGACAGATTGCTCTGATGTAATTTCGCATAATGACTCTGAGATGTCTAATGATTTCAAAGTAAAGATGCCAGTAAATGAACATGTAACAGAAAGTGCAAATACTTCTAAAAGAGAGGTACGGTTTAACCTAGAGTTAAATCAAACATTGGAGATTTGTACAAATGAAATAAGAAAACCTGAAAACCCAAAAGAACAAAGAGACAGATTTAAGAAAAATGACTCATGCATGGGGAATACCAGTAAACAGGGAGTAAATGGGGATGCTATAATTACTTCCCTGGGCAGTCAAAACAATGACCAAACACAGGCAGAAAAAGGAAATACTCCAAAGGAGGGTACATGCCAATCACCTGAAGAATTCTTTGAGCCACATATTTTTGAAGAGGCTGAAAGGGGTGGTACCACACTAAATGGTCACAAATGCACAGAATTAAACAATGACAGATTGCTGAATGATGTTGTTACACATGTTCAGTTGGAGGGTTGTAATGTGGCCCCTGATGATACCTGGATGGATATGCGAACAGTGGCCACACTCCAAAAAACCTCTGAACATGGAGAAATTAATAAAGTCTCTCGCGCAGAAATGGGTAAAAAGGAGGGAAAAATGTCTTTCCATTTACCAATGTGCTTAGCCAAAAGTGAAAAAGGCCTGAGAAAGGTGAGTCCTGAAATCAGTAAGAATTCACACTTCTTATGTGTATTAGAGGAAGTTGAGGACAGGTTATGCTCCCATCACTGTAGAAGAAAAATGCCAAACATTTGCAATGATTGACACTGGCGCACAGGCCACAATTATGTCCAAGGAGCTGGTAAAGAGTATCAATGAAGGGAGATCCACACAGAATCAAATCACAGTGAAGGAAAATCAAGGTCCAGTGGATAACTTTAATGGGGAGGAGGTGCCCAATATAGGTATAACTGAGGTTGATATAAAAATAGGAAAACACAGAATGAAACAAGAGTTATTGATCACATCTATTTGTGAAATTCCATTTCTGATGGGGACAGATTGCCTGAAAAGATTGTCTCCTCTCATAGATGGGGTGAATGGAGTGCTGTGGTCCTTAACCAAAAAAACATTGAGACCTAAGAAACTAAAATCACAAAATAGCAACATAAATGAATGTCACACCGTTGCCAAAACAAATGATGCTGTGGAGATATATCTCCAGAATAGTTGCATACCTAGTGTCATTGTTATATTAATGTGTCAAGACAAAATGCAGAGCGACAATGAAAAACTACCTGTACAAATATACTTGGACCCAAGGAAAAATTGGCAGACCGCCATAGATGAGCACACATTACGTTTTTATTTAAAAGAAAAGACATGCAAACAAAATATTACTCCTAAAGCAGATTCAGAAAAACACATTACCACTCTTGCTGAAATACACATGGAAGATGAGCAACCATGGGTTCATGTTGGTATAAATGCCTGTTTTAAAACAATAAAAGCCACTTTAGCGCTTGAGCAGGAGGGGAGCTTCATTAATGAGAAATTGTTGCAAAAAATAATGGAGAGGGAGGAAATCCCGAAGTTTAGGATTAAAAACCAATATGTTTCTGGGTTGGACAGTCCAGATTTTGAAAACCGAATTGCAGGCAGATGCATGCAAAAAATTAGCATCGGCAGAAAACAATTTACCATAATGTATGGATAGTGAGTGGAGCACAAAATAATCTTTTACATGGGCAATGACATCATGCACAGAATGTGTATGGTGTTAGATTTCCTTAATCAAAAAATTTGGTCACGCCTCTGTGGGCCAGCACTTGAATTTGAAGACAAAAGAAGGGCTTATCATTGTGCACAACTGGTTCCTTATGCAATCGAAATACAAATGAGGATAGATACTATTATTCCTGCATTTACAAAACAGTTTGCAATAACACTGAAATGCAAAAATGGACAGCAGATGAAAGACTCTGATGCATTTGTGTGCCTGAATGAATCCATAAAACAGCAAGGCCTGGATTATGAATACATTCCATTGGTAGATATTGGTGAAGGGTCTGTAAGAATTATGGTAAATAATAAGGGTTGTCAAGATATTCATTTAGAGGAAAACTCCCCATTAGGAATGGCCATACAAAAATCACATTATACTGCAGATCTAAATAACATGGTGATGGGAAATATCCCTGAAAAGTATGTAGATGCCAAGAGTGAGTTGCCAGAATACCTGGGCTCTCAGCCCAAAGGAATATTTAAAATTCATTCTGTGTACCCTTATGATTCAAGTGAGACAGTGTGCTGTTATCAAGAGAGTTGTATAACATTTGATTTAAGTGAAAATGAAATGGAAAATCAGCCCATTGAAATGGAAGCTGACATGCCAAAACATTTAAAAGTGGCAGCTTTACAAAGAGACACAGCTAGAGGAAAGTGCCGAGATTCCACTGCCGGAACATTTTCCGGAATTTTCCAAAATGGTAGAAGAGCAGATCTTATCAGCGGATGCGTGTGACAACGATGAGGATAGAAATGAATTGAGGAAGATATTTATGGAATTTAAAGATGTATTTGCAAAAGATGCTTATGATTGCGGGCTAACTAACTTACATGTGGCCACACTTCCGGAAGGGTGCAGCAGAAGTCCAGTATTTGTACGCCAGTATAGAATACCGCTGGCATGTTTAGAATCATTGGCAGAGATTATTAAAAATTTAGAATCGCGGAGAATCATCAGGCCTATCCATAGCACATCCAACACGCCCATTTTAGGTGTGTTAAAGCCAAATGGTCAATGGCAGCTATGTGCAGACTTGAGGGAGTTAAATAAAAGAGTACTAGTGTCCAGATGGCAACTGCCATTCATTGATCAGGGCCTAGCTCAGGTACATGGTTCAAAGGTGTTTACCACATTAGATCTCACCTCTGGATATTGGTACATCCCATTGGCAGAGGAGATACAGAATGTATTTTCCTTTACATTTGACAGAACTCAATACGCATGGGTTAGAACTCCGTTCGGGTACGTTAATAGTGGGAGTGAATTTGGAATATTTTTGAGGAAGGCCATGCCTGATGCGGCAGAAAGAGGAACCATAGTTTATGTGGATGATGTCCTGATAAAAAACGAAAGTTTAAAAAACCATTTTGATGAAATAAGACATGTGCTTGGCCAATTGCAGAAAGCAGGCGCCAAAGTGTCTTTACAAAAAGCACAATGGTGCAAGGAAAAAAGTGAATTTTCTAGGCCATGAAGTAACTGAATATGGGCTAAATCCACAAAAGAAGAAAATAGAGGCCATACGAAAACTAAAAGACCCTAAAAATGTGAAAGGGGTAAAAAATGTATTAGGAATGACAGGATATAACAGGAAGTTCATTGAAAATTATGCTGAAATCACTCAACCATTAACTAAACTGCTAAAAATTAATACACCCTGGAAATGGGAAAAAGAGCAGTCTGAGGCTGTGGCTAAATTAAAAGAATGTCTTGTAAAGGCACCATGTTTAGCATATCCCATAAAGGACAGGGATTTCTTTATAGAAATAGGTTTCTCTGAACATTGTATGTCAGCAGTGTTATCACAAAAACATGATGTGAATCACAAAACCATTGCCTATGCAAGTAAAGCATTTTCCCAAGTTGAAATGAAATTCAATGAATGTGAAAAGGCCCTATTAACCACTGTGTGGGCGCTACAACATTTACGCCCATTGTTCAGGGAGAAAAGGTGATTATTGAAAAAAATCATCAACCTTTGCAATTCTTAGACAGTAAAAGAATTAGGTCAGGTAATCTAGCGCAATCCAGAATCACTTCAGCGACCGTAGCATTACAAGGTTTTCCTGTAGAAGTGAGATATGGCCAAAATAAAAAGAGCCCAATTGCTCAAGGTTTAGCAGATTTACATGACTGTGCAGCTGAACAAGCATCAAAAGAAATGGAAATAGAACCTAATTTACAGGAGTTTGAACAATCACCACACAAAGCTTTTGATGAAAAGACATGCAAGGACTTGCCAGCTGTATATGTTGATGGTTGTGCTTTTCACATTGAAAATGACAGTAATAAACAATTACTGTCAGGAATAGGAAATGTCTGGTTGAAATGTGAAGCTATCCCCAGCATAGGGATGAGAATTGGAGCTAGGAGCAGTCAAGTAGCGGAATTGGCAGCCATTTATAAAGCAATTGCTACTGCAATTGATAATAAATTCAGTGAAATTGTCCTGGTGACTGATTCTGACTATGCACGAAATAGCTTTGTGGAGTATCTACCTGGCTGGAAGGCGAGAGGCATGATTACATACAACAAAAAGCCACTTAAGCATGGAAAAATGATACAAGCCATAGACAAATTGGTGTCAGAAAATAATTTGACAATATACTGGAGAACAATTTCTGGGCATTTAAAAACTCCAGGAGAGGATAAGGAGGGAAATGATAAGGCAGACCACCTGGCTAAAATTGGGGTTGTGATGGGGGAATTGCTACCTATTGAACATTTACTGGGTGAAATACAGATTGATGCAGTAACACGTTCTAAAGCACCAAAGGAGACAGAACAATCAGTGGTACAATCGAGTTACAACACCCCAGACCAAGATTTGATTGAGGCACAAAAGAATGATCAAATTTTGGGAATCTATTATAACCATTTGATAGATCTGTTACGCTCACCTGGTTCCCACGGGGGCATCGACCGGAACTGGGCCGCTGTTGTTTCCACCAGCGTGACGTGTAGCGCCGAGATGACTGACTGGACTGGCCCGCTCAGCCTAGTTCGTCTGGCTCGCAGGAATATTCTTCTGCAAAGGAGAAGGGGAATTAACCACCCGTGGAACTGAGTGTCAACCCACCTTCCCCACTCCCGTTGTCTTCCCACAGATCACTCTTGATATTCCCTCCTTAGTCTCACCTGATGGTTTGGAAGGATGAGCTCTCCATCCTGCGTCGACCGCAGGGGCGCGTTGATGACCAGTTACTTCACTGGCATAGAGGAATTGGTGAGTTCCAGTATTGACTCTAAAGTCCAATTGTTCATAAGAGTTCAAATGTCTGATCTTCACTCTGTCCGATTCCTTGCAGGTTGCCGATTAATCCACTCGAAGATTTCCAAATGGCAATTGGTAAGATTCAGGTAAGTCTATTGTTGTTTTCCCCTTAGGGGCCGGGGTTGGCGATGAAGCAGAGTTGACTGCGCCGACCCGAGATGAGGTGAGTACCCCCCGTGGTAAATCTGGTAAGTCCTTGGGGGTAGCTTGTATAGCCTTAGAGAGTCCCCTTGCTCACCTTGCTGTCTTTGTCTCCTTAGGTGTCGGAGGGCGGCCGCGAGATGGAGAGAGCATGATGGAATGCTGAAGTACCGCCAAGCAGGTGAGTTCAGCGTGGCGCCGTAGGAATGCAAAGCGATGTTTCAAAGACTTCTGTCTTTCAGCTCCGTGGAGAAATGGATCAGGATTCAGGTAAGGATTAAAGTTAAAACTCCTGTTGTAACCTTTATCCTTCTTTTCTTCTTGTTTCAGGAGTCCCAGGACTGAAGGGGCGTGGCTGAAGACTGGAGCTGCTGAAAAAACGGTGAGCGTTACGCTGCACCAAGCAGAATAACGCGAAGCACGTGTGGCTGTCCGGGCGTGGTTTAAATAGCCTTGGAAGAAGTTCCAGGTAAGTATTCTTCCACAGCCCCACCCAAGTAACAAAATAGTCCCTTCAGTAAAATAGTCCCTCCTAAGCCATTTGGCTTGAGTCTTCATGCAGCATGGTCTGCCTCAGGTGAGTATGCAGCATGGTCTGCTTCAGGTAAGTTATCAATAATGAGCCTGGCGCCCATGGCGCCAGGACAGACTTTATCTTTATGAGCCTGGCGCCATAGGCGCCAGGACTGCACCCAAACAGCCCCTAACTGGGGCTTTTGGGCATGCTCCAAGTGGCATGATGCCTGCTTCCGGGGCTGCTGGGCCTGGTCTGGTCTTCCGGGGGCAGGGATCATGACAGATCCTGGACAAAACCCTTTAACAGAAGATGATTGTGTGGGAAAAGAGGAATTGAGGGTGCTATTAAAGAATGAAAAACGAATTAGACTACAGGATGGACTCATGGTTAGAGAGTCCATAACAGGACAGATACAATGGGTGGTACCCCTTTCATTTAGAGGGCTAATGCTACGCCATGCACATGATGCCATAACTGCAGGCCACAGAGGTTCACAAAAAACATTGGAAATACTAAAAGATTATGCTTATTGGCCACATATGTCCCATGATGTGGAATTGTATACTAGAAGATGTCTAGTATGTGCCCAATTTAAACCTGCTTCACCAATCCACAGAGCTCCACTAATGAAAAGAGGCCTAAACCTTCCATGGTCAGATTTGCAAATAGACTATGTAGAGCCTTTAAAAAAGTCGAGCAGAGGAAACCGTTATATTTTGAGTGTGGTATGTTTGATGTCGAAAAGGATTGAATGTATTCCTGCACCAGATTGTAGTGCGCAAACAGCAGCCACATTGCTAGTGAATCATGTGTTCTCAAGGTTTGGGTTGCCACAAAGAATTGAGTCAGACAGAGGAAGTCATTTCACAAGGGCTCTAATGAGCAAAGTATGGCAAATACTGGGTGTGAAAAGGAAACTACATATCGCATATCGGGAGGCTTCTTCAGGTGGAGTTGAACGGGGTAATAGGTCTGTTGCGGACATTTTAAAGAAATTTGTAGCTGAAGCAGGTTCCAGCTGGGATTTACGTTTACCGTTGGTTTTGATGGCAATCAGATCAACTCCTGCCAAAGTAACAGGTATTAGCCCACATGAGGTCTTGACAGGTAGGAAAATGGTGTTGCCGCAACACCTGCTATACAGAACACATGAGCAAACACTTGTAAGCGCATCTACAGTTCATGAATACATTGATGAGCTCAGGAAGCATTTACAACATGCATTTGCTTTTGTACAGAGAAATCTGGAAAGGGCTGCTGATAGTGCTAAAACATATTATGATAAAAAGTCAACAGTAAAGGAATATTGTGTAGGGGATCAGGTGTATAAATTTCATTTTGGAAAAAGTAAACAGAAAAATTCCAAATTCCTAGCAGCCTGGCAGGGGCCATTCCGAATTATAGATAAAGTCTCTCCTGTAGTTTATAAAATTTTAAAGACTGAAGGTGAAACAGCAACAGAACAGTTTGTGCATTTAAACCAAATCAAGCCATGTCATCCAAGCCATGAGATAAAAAATCTGGAGCGTGTAGAAACAGATAAAGTCCCTTGAACACAAAAAGGTAAAATAAATGGGTACAGTCAGGAGGCAGTGACAGAGAAGTTAAATAAAGATGGTTGATTATAATGGCACATAAACACTGTAATATATGTAAATATATATATAATATAAAAAAAATAGAAGCTGACGTTTATGGAGTTGGTGTGCAGAATGAAAATGCATTAAATATTGAATGTTGTTTTATGAATGCTTGTTTTCTTTTTAACCTGTGCTTAATTTCAAAAGGCGAAAGAAAAATGGTGAAATGTTTTACAAAGCATGTTTTATTTTTGGCAAAAGGGTGGAGTTAGTATTGTGCTGTATACTTAATCTGTTTCTTTTCTATTTGGTTTAGAATGTTAACATATTTGTACCGGAGGTCACGGGAGACGATGGAGTCCTAGAGTCCCCTGGATGAAGATCGAATGATGCCTGCCTCCGGGTGGAGGTGAAGACAAAATAACCGGAATGCCAAAGAAAAGATGACTTCTATAGAAAAGGATCCAAGAGTACCAAGATGGAAGAACACCCGAATGAACCAAATGATTTGACATCGCTGGTCGGGACATATCAGAGGCAGACAAGTGGCCTGGAGTATGGAGTTCCACGTATTTATTATTTTAATTAATTATTTTAATCTGTTATGTTAATTCTTAGTTTTAGTGATTTGTTTTATCTTATTGTGTTTGACTGACTTCAAGTATAAAATTGAAGCACTGGACTATGGACACTTCCATTGAAGGAACATATGGACCCAAAGATGAATTTTGATATTATGTTGATTGGACAGTGGTTTTTCAACTTTTTCGTTTTTGCATGTGAATATTCATTTTGTTGGATTGCTACATTTTAAAAGAAGGAAGGGAGCAAGTTGATTTTCCTCTAATTATGGCTTGGACTGCCAAATTCTCAGAAAAAAGGAGGGAATATGTAAGATTATTTAGCAATTTTTTCATGCAGCACACCTGCATTGGTTTGGTGCATTGCTATAATGCGGTACATCAGGGCATGTGCTGCCAGTGTGACATGGACATGTAAATGAAAACAGGCTATTCAGTTAAAAACGATTTCTACATCTAAAATGCTAATACATTTTTTCACAGTTAAAAGCATATATATTTTTTTTCACCTGAAATTCCTCTGTTGCAGGAGACACATTTGAGGATTAATGAACTAACCTCATGAACAATACTAACATGATTCTAACACATTAATAATATAATGTGTTCTCCAGTGCAAAATGAGATGGAAAAGACAGGCTCTGAAAGTCATTTTAAACATGCATCCAGATTTTTTTTCTCTTTGCTTCTATCTGTGCTCTGTCCACAGCGTTTGCAGGAAGCAAAGACTCGAATAAGCAGGAAATCAGTTTTGTTACAGTTGCAACTGTATAAGCCAAGCCATTGTTGAAAGTAGGAGTATAGGACATGATGGATTTTATTGGATGCACGTCACATTGAGGGAGGTAACAAGAGTTTTCCTGTAGAATCTCGGGGAAGAAAAGAGTTAGAAGACATTTTACACAGCTCGGAGAAGGACCTGGCTGGTGGCTGGGGAGTTTCCTGATTGAAAAAAGCAGATCCCAGTGCACTGCTGCAGAGACTGGGAATTACAGTCAATAAGCCCCGGTTTGAGTGACAACAGATGCTCGTCCTTGCTGGGGTGAATTAAGAGCGAGCATTGAGCCACTTCCAGAAGGCGACCTGCCGAAGAATTTCACATGCTGGACAGGCTTGGTAATTATATTGTAGAGTGCGGGGGCAGTGTGTATGTGTGCGAAACTATTCAGTCAGAGTAGAAGAGGGAATTCCAGTGTTTTATCAACATGTTTAATGTTGCAAATTGAATATGTTCTTCCCGCTCTCTTCTCATTTTGTTACAGATAATGTTGTTGCTGTGCAATTTCCATTTATTTCTGTAAAAAGAGTAAGATCGTGTTGAAATGCAATTTTTATAATACACAAAAATATCTGAAAGCAGACGGGTAGTGTGTTTTATTTTTCTCTTTTCTTTGTGCATCTACCATTATAGCACTGATAATATAGGAAGATGTTTAGACAGTGCAATTGTCATTTTTAAGGTAGCTAAAAATAAGACTTGGCGGTAGCTGTGTGCACGATTCCATTCAGTATATAAGTGTGTGTGTTTTTTGAACGGAACATAATAATAACATAATGAAATAGCCTGCTGCTGGAGTTACATGAGTCAGAAGAAAGAGAGGCCCTGGATATAGTTCACTGATGTAGATAAGTTGGTGATGAATACCACATGTTAGCTCGCTGTCGTAGATAAGTCAGTGAGAACAGCCCATGGTGGCACTCCAAATGAAAATGTGGTGTTCCTGAAATGTAAGCATGAGGCCTCTCTAGTGATCCCACGAGCAAACTAAACAAAAATAAGGTGTTCTGGATATTGTGGCCACATATAAAACAAAGGAATTATGCTCACCAGAAATACCACCAATAACGCATACCAACATAATGTATACCACTAAATGTATCTGTGTGCTGAAATAATGTATGTATACTGTAGTACTATATACCAAATCCAATCTGAATGCAAAGAGTGATTATTACTGAATTATTTTCATTTTTGGCGGTAAGAAAATACCGCTAGGCCCCAAATCTATGCAAAATACCCAACAGGTAAAGGCCGGTGTAGGGAGAGGCAAACACAGAGTGGAGGATGAGTAATGGCAACTGGAAGCAGGAAGAGAAGACCTTAGAAGGGGCCTAAGACATTCTATCACATTTGTTTTACAGAAATGGCAAGTTCTCAGATCTTGTTGGAGCTTATTTATCAAACCCTGGATCTCATTGTATGGTACTAAATTAATTCTTATATTTGGGAAAATAAAGTCTCCAGAGGGTGTCTGGAATGTAGCCATATTGTCAGTAATCATTTGGAGAGGATACCCATCCAATGGAATATAATGGGGATAAGTATATTGCTTGCATTCGTCAATGGTCTGAATCCAGTCATTTACCCAAAGGCGCTTCTTCACCTCTAAACGTTTCATGATCATTGTGTGAATTGTAAAAATTAAGATAAAATGTATGTGAATCAATATTCACTTCATTCCCCCTACAATAATGATTTTCCATACCTGTAAACCTAGTCAATCTCAAGTTAACATGTACAGTTACTTTATGTTAAACATCTAAATGAATGAAACAGAGGCAATTTAAAGCAGTACATTCAAGAAGCAGCTTGTGCTGACCATGAGTGAAAGTTCATCTCCAGGGCTGTGGAGGGGCCCAGGGCATCCATTTTATTGCAGCATAAGTATGCTGCAGTATGCCAAGGCGAATAGGGCAGGTAGAATCCACCACAAATACATTGAGGTGACACCTGAAAAATAGAGAGTTCCTGATCTAGAGCATCACATCTTTACCGCTCTTTAGTCTAATACAAAAAGTGGCTGAACACATGAAGTGAGCATCTGCATGGGTGAAAGCCACTCTATTATGCAGTAGTGCTCAGTATCTTACAAGAACGTATCATGATGTCACCATTTCATAATTGTGCTACTTGGACCATGCCCCAGAAAAACAAAGAGGGGAAAAGAGAAGTTTCCCAGAGATCATTTGGTCCAAGATCACACTGCGTGACTCCTGGAAGCAGGATACAGAGTCTCTGGATTGATGCACAGGAGTGATCAGGGAAACCCAGAGAACCTTATGGGAAAAAGGTGCCTTCAGATGGAAAGCACTGTTCTGGTACTACCTTCAGAAACATTCCTCAAAGATACACTTTTCATTTATGCTGCAAATCAATTTACAAATAATAAAACACATTTTATGATTGTATGCTGTTCTGTATGAAAGGCACTTGTCCCAATGTGAAATGACTTAAAACATCTTCATAGGGATATATGGTATTTCAGAACAGACATTCAATGTTATTGGGATAAATGCAAGTGCTGCTAGATTTGATTATTTCTTGGACAAAAAAAGGCATAGGTTCAACCATGTACCACAATGAAACATTTGTAGTGTACCTTTTCAGGAGAAGATGTGTTGATCGGAATGAAATCTTCTTCACGGTCCCTTTTTTCATCCACAGCCACAGATTCGGCCAGCTACATATTTGCAAACAAATGTAAAAAGAGGACATGTATAATGTGATTTTTATTAATAAAAATGTGTTTGTTTACAACGTTACTTGCCTAAATGACATGTGGGATGAATATTAACACCTGCTTGTGCTCTGTAGCAATTGCCCAAAAGAAACTAAGCCATATATTGATTCACTGACCCTAGTGGCAGTTATGAAAATAAACGTTCTCACACTAATGTTTAACTCATCAAGGTATGCAATTAGTGTAAACATTGAATTGTGATTATCTGGGAATACTGTTGTCATCTATATATATATATGATTGTTCATGAACATTGCATTGCAGTACCCAAGTTTGACCAAACGAGCAACACATTGAACTAGTCAAATGCCCCCATTTAACTTTACTGAAAGTGAGGTCTATTGCAAGTCCCTTGGTAAGTTAAGCATGAGCAGCACACACATTGAGCATACAGTACACAATGTTAAGTTACACTTATTCATAGAGCATTCAATTTATGTGCATCACTCATATTTTGGACAAGTGTAAATTCTAATAATTTCTCAGGCTATGTCACATTTCAACCTGAAACAGCTTAGTGATTTGGCACAACATTCTTCCCTACTAACTGTTTTGTAGCAGACTACACTTAGGGAGATTTTTAATTACTCAAGCAAAGCAGACACTACCAAAAGGTGAGTCCATGGACTCTTCAATGAGATTTGCTCTCTTATTGCTTTCTGGCATTAATTAGACAACCAATGGAAAACGTGTTGCAGGAGCTCAGCTTATGTTTGTTACGTCTATAGCCAGAACCCCTTTACTGCCTGCTGTAATTTGTTGAACTCAGCCACAGGAATACGGTTTTTGGATAAAGCACTGCTGTAAATAAACTAATGTGAGTCAATCATTTTGCAGAGAATATGGGTTTTGCTTTGGGATGCCTTAGGACAGGGCACCACTGCATTCCCCAATATAGTGGCCTCGGAGCCGATATAGTGAAATCCATCAGAAACTTAATTCTACTCAAACACATGTGGGCTGTGCATGACAGAATTACCATACCGTCTCAATGTGCTCCCTAATGTATGGCCTGCAGTGTTTCAAGATAAAAGCATTGAGTATAGTAAATGTTTGTAAGTGCTCATGTTTGTGGACATTGGTGAGCTGCTTATTAACCTGGAAATGCACCAGCATGTGACTGGTGAGCAATATTCGTTTTCAGGATTTGCTGTTAGTCAGTACCATGCATGCCCATTGGAACTGTGATGAGCTTATAGCTCAACAGGACAAGGAAATAGTTAGTTGGAAAAGCCCAACAGCTGCACAGTTCAGATGTATGGAATGGGAGCTGAGTGGGTATGCACTAATTTCTGATTGAATTGAAGATGATGGAATGCCCAAATATACCATTAATGGGCAGATTGGCACACGTACCTTGTTACAAGTGCATACACATGAGCGCATTTTAGACAATTCAAGTCCCCTACATTGAGGGTATGTGCTCCTGAGTTTCATACAGCTACCATAGGTTTCCTATACTTGAACAAAATACCTTCCTGTGTGGAATTTAAAATCGAGTCCGACTAAGAGTGTAGTTTGGGAGTAATAGGACTATTAGCAAACATGTACAGAAATGAGAGGAGAGTAAGGAACAAGAGGGAGGCAGAGGAGGTCAAAGTGGAGGGTGGAAAAGTGGGGACAACAAGAACACACATCTGGAGAGATAAGATTAGGAGGAGAAAGAGATATATCTAGAGAAATATATAGGGAGACAGAGAATAGAGAGGAAGCAGTGGAACATTAAATAAAGGAGAAATGAGAGGTAAAGGTCGGTGTAGGGAGAGGCAAACACAGGGTGGAGGATGAGTAATGGCAACTGGAAGCAGGAAGAGAAGACCTTAGAAGGGGCCTAAAACATTCTTTCACATTTGCTTCACAGAAACGGCAAGTTCTCAGATCGCGTTGGAGCTTATTTATCAAACCCTGGATCTCATTGTACGGTATTAAATTAATTCTTATATTTGAGGAAATAAAGTCTCCAAAGGGCGTCTGGGAATGTAGTCATATTGTCAGTAATCATTTGGAGAGGATTCCCAGCCAATGGAATATAATGGGATAAGTGTATTGCTTGCATTCTTCAATGGTCTGAATCCAGTCAGTTACCCAAAGGCGCTTCTTCACCTCTAAAGGTTTCATGATCATTATGTGAATTGTAAACATTACGATAAAATGAACGTGAATTAATATTCACTTCATTCCCCCTAAAATAATGATTCTCCATACATGTGAACCTAGTCAATCTCAAGTTAACACGTACAGTTACTTTATGTTAAACATCTAAATGAATGAAACAGAGGCAATTAAAAGCAGTACATTTAGGAAGCAGCTTGTGCTGACGATGAGTGAAAGTTCATCTCCAGGACTGTTGAGGGGCTAAGGGCATCCATTGTATTGCAGCATAAGTATGCTGCAGTATGCCAAGGGGAATATGGCAGGTCGAATTCACCATAAACACATTGAGGTGACACCTGGAAAAAAGACAGTTCCTGATCTAGAGCATCATATCTTTACTGCTCTTTGGTCTAATACAAAAAGTGGCTGAATTCATGAAGTGAGCTTCTGCATGGATGAAAGTCACTCTATTATGCAGTAGTGCTCAGTATCTTACAATAAAGTATCATGATGGCACAGTTTGATAATTGTGGTACTTGGAACATGCCCCAGAAAAACAAAGAGGGGAAAAGAGAAGTTTCCCAGAGATCATTTGGTTGAAGGTGACACTGTGGCAGGATACAGAGGGCCTCATTACACGGAAGCCGGTAAGGGTTAACGGTCACCGGTAAGGGTACCGGTGACCGTTAACCCTTACCGCCTTACTACGAGGTCCCTTCGCGGGACCCGACCTTAACGGCTGGTGTAGACCAGCTGTTAAAGTTGGGACCTGCAAAGGGACTTTGGTGCTAATTACGGTACCGCAATTTGCGGTACCGTAATTAGCTCCTTCCCCATTCCCATTATGCCCTATGGGGCAAGAATGGGAATGGGGAAGGGCCATGGAGAAAGGGGAATTATCGCCCCGCCAACCTTGGAATGGGGTGGTAATTCCCCTTTCCTCCATGGTGGTACCGGTATGGTACCGGCGGCAACCATGGTGCTAATAGCACCATGGTTTACTGCCTACCGTGTAATGAGGCCCAGAGTCTCTGGATTGCTGCTCAGGAGTGATCAGGGAGAGGTGTCCTATATCCCACACTATTAGAGCCCTCTTTCTCTCTTCCTGAAACCCAGAGAAGCTTATGGGAAAAAAGGTGCCTTCAGATGGAAAGCACTGTTCTGGTACCACCTTCAGAAACATTCCCCAAATATACACTATTCATTTATGCTACAAATCAATTTACAAATAATAAAACACATGTTCTGATTGTATGCTTTTCTGTATGAAAGGCACTTGTCCGAATGTCAAATGACTTGTCAAATCTTAATAGGGATATATGGTATTTCAGAACAGACATTCAATGTTATTGGGATAAATGCAATTGCTGCTAGATGTGATTATTTATTGGACACAATAAGGCGCAGGTTCAACCATGTAACACCATGAAACATTTACAATGTACCTTTTCAGGAGAAGATTTGTTGATCAGAATTAAATCTTCACTGTCACTTTTTTCATCCACAGCCACAGATTCGGCCGGCTACATATTTGAAAACAAATGTAAAAAGAAGATATGTATAATGTGCTTTTTATGAATTAAAATGTTTTTGTTTACAACGTTACTTGACTAAATGACATGTGGGATAAGTATTAACACCTGTTTGAGCTCTATAGCAATAGCCCAAAAGCAAATAAGCCATATATTGATTCACCGCCCCTAGTGGCAGTTATGAAGTCATTTCTGATTGAAATGAAGATGATGGACTACCCAGATATACCATTAATGAACAGATTGGCATACATACCTTGTTACAAGTGTATAAACATGATTGCATTTTAGACCATTCAAGTCCACTAAATTCAGAGTATGTGCTCCTGAGCTTCATACAGCTACCATAGGTTTCCTATCCTTGAACAAAATACCTTCCTGTGTGGAATTTAAAATTGAGTCCAACCAAGAGTGTAGTTTGGGAGTAATATGACTATTAGCAAACTTCTGCAGAAAGGAGAGGAGAGTAAGGAACAAGAGGGAGGCAGAGGAGGGGAAAGTGGAGGGCGGAAAAGTGGGGACAACAAGAACACACATCTGGAGAGATAAGATTAGGAGGTGGAAGAGATATATCTAGAGAAATATGTAGGGAGACAGAGAATAGAGAGGAAGCAGAGGAACATTAAATAAAGGAGATATGAGAGGTAAAGGCCGGTGTAGGGAGAGGCAAACACAGGGTGGAGGATGAGTAATGTCAACTGGAAGCAGGAAGAGAAGACCTTAGAAGGGGCGTAAGACATTCTATCACATTTGTTTTACAGAAACGGCAAGTTCTCAGATCTTGGTGGAGCTTATTTATCAAACCCTGGATCTCATTGTATGGAACTAAATTAATTCTTATGTTTGGGAAAATAAAGTCTCCAAAGGGCGTCTGGAATGTAGTCATATTGTCAGGAATCATTTGGAGAGGATTCCCATCCGATGGAATATAATGGGGATAGGTATATTGCTTGCATTCTTCAATGGTCTGAATCCAGTCATTTACCCAAAGGCGCTTCTTCACCTCTAAACGTTTCATGATCATTGTGTGAATTGTAAAAATTAAGATAAAATGTATGTGAATCAATATTCACTTCATTCCCCCTACAATAATGATTTTCCATACCTGTAAACCTAGTCAATCTCAAGTTAAAATGTACAGTTACTTTATGTTAAACATCTAAATGAATGAAACAGAGGCAATTAAAAGCAGTACATTTAAGAAGCAGCTTATGCTGACCATGAGTGAAAGTTTATCTCCAGGACTGTTGAGGGGCCCCGGGCATTCATTGTATTGCAGCATAAGTATTCTGCAGTATGCCAAGGGGAATAGGGCAGGTAGAAACCACCACAAATACATTGAGGTGACACCTGAAAAAAAGACAGTTCCTGATCTAGAGCATTATATCTTTACCGCTCTTTGGTGTAATACAAAAAGTGGCTGAATACATGAAGTGAGCTTCTGCATGGGTGAAAGTCACTCTATTATGCAGTAGTGCTCAGTATCTTTCAAGAAAGTATAATGATGGCACAGTTTGATAATTGTGGAACATTACCCAGAAAAACAAAGAGGGGAAAAGAGAATTTTCCCAGAGATCATTTGGTCCAAGATCACACTGTGTGACTCCTGGAAGCAGGATAAAGAGTCTCTGGATTGATGCACAGGAGTGATCAGGGAGAGGTGTCCTATATCCCAGACTTTTAGAGCCCTCTTTCTCTCTTCCTGAAACCCAGAGAAGCTTATGGGAAAAAAACGTGCCTTCAGATGGAAAGCACTGTTCTGGTATTACCTTCAGAAACATTCCTCAAATATTCTCTATTTTTGTATACTACAAATCAATTCACAAATAATAAAACACATTTTATGATTGTATGCTTTTCTATATGAAAGGCACTTGTCCGAATGTCAAATGACTTGTCAAATCTTCATAGGGATATATGGTATTTCTGAACAGACATTCAATGTTATTGGGATAAATGCAAGTGCTGCTAGATGTGATTGTTTATTGGACACAATAAGGCACAGGTTCAACCATGTACCACAGTGAAACATTTACAATGTACCTTTTCAGGAGAAGATTTGATGATCGGAATTAAATCTTCACTGTCACTTTTTTCATCCACAGCCACAGATTCGGCCAGCTACATATTTGAAAACAAATGTAAAAAGAAGACATGTATAACATGCTTTTTATGAATTAAAATGTGCTTGTTTATAACGTTACTTGACTAAATGACATGTGGGATAAGTATTAACACCTGTTTGAGCTCTGTAGCAATAGCCCAAAAGCAAATAAGCCATATATGGATTCACTGCCCCTAGTGGCCGTTATGAAGTAATTTCTGATTGAAATGAAGATGATGGAATGCCCAAATATACCATTAATGAGCAGATTGGCATACGTACCTTGTTACAAGTGTATACACATGATTGCATTTTAGACAATTCAAGTCCCCTAAATTCAGAGTATGTGCTCCTGGGTTTCATACAGCTACCATAGGTTTCCTATCCTTGAACAAAATACCTTCCATGTGGAATTTAAAATTGAGTCCAACCAAGAGAGTAGTTTGGGAGTAATATGACTATTAGCAAACATCTGCAGAAAGGAGAGGAGAGTAGGGAACAAGAAGGAGGCAGAGGAGGTTAAAGTGGAGGGAGGAAAAGTGGGGACTACAAGAACACACATCTGGAGAGGTAAGATTAGGAGGAGGAAGAGATATATCTAGAGAAATATATAGGGAGACAGAACAGAGGGGAAGCAGAGGAACATTAAATAAAGGAGATATGAGAGGTAAAGGCCGGTGTAGGGAGAGGCAAACACAGGGTGAAGGATGAGTAATGGCAACTGGAAGCAGGAAGAGAAGACCTTAGAAGGGGCCTAAGACATTCTAGCACATTTGTTTTACAGAAACAGCAAGTTCTCAGATCGCGTTGGAGCTTATTTATCAAACCCTGGATCTCATTGTATGGTACTAAATTAATTCTTATGTTTGGGAAAATAAAGTATCCAAAGGGCGTCTGGGAATGTAGTCATATTGTCAGTAATCATTTGGAGAGGATTCCCATCCAATGGAATATAATGGGGATAAGTATATTGCTTGCATTCTTCAATGGTCTGAATCCAGTCAGTTACTCAAAGGCGCTTCTTCACCTCTAGAGGTTTCATGATCATTATGTGAATTGTAAACATTAAGATAAAATGAATGTGAATCAATATTCACTTCATTCCCCCTAAAATAATGATTTTCCATGCATGTGAACCTAGTCAATCTCAAGTTAACACGTACAGTAACTTTATGTTGAACATCTGAATGAATGAAACAGAGGCAATTAAAAGCAGTATATTTAGGAAGCAGCTTGTGCTGACCATGAGTGAAAGTTCATCTCCAGGATTGTTGAGGGGCCCAGGGCATCCATTGTATTGCAGCATCAGTATGCTGCAGTATGCCAAGGGGAATAGGGCAGGTCGAATTCACCATAAATACATTGCGGTGACACCTGGAAAAAAGGCAGTTCCTGATCTAGAGCATCATATCTTTACTGTTCTTTGGTCTGATACAAAAAGGGCTGAATACATGAAGTGAGCTTCTGCATGGGTGAAAGTCACTCTATTATGTAGTAGTGCTCAGTATCTTACAATAAAGTATCATGATGGCACAGTTTGATAATTGTGCTACTTGGACCATGCCCCAGAAAAACAAAGAGGGAAAAAGAGAAATTTCCCAGAGATCATTTGGTCCAAGATCACACTGCGTGACTTCTGGAGGCAGGATACAGAGTCTCTGAATTGATGCACAGGAGTGAACAGGGAGAGGTGTCCTATATCCCAGACTATTGGAGCCCTCTTTCTCTATTCCTGAAACCCAGAGAAGCTTATGGGAAAAATGGTGCCTTCAGGTGGAAAGCACTGTTCTGGTACCACCTTCAGAAACATTCCTCAAATATACACTATTCATTTATGCTATAAATCAATTTACAAATAATAAAACACATTTTCTGATTGTATGCTTTTCTATGAAAGGCACTTGTCCCAATGTCAAATAGCTTGTCAAATCTTTATAGGGATTTATGGTATTTCAGAACAGACATTCACAGGCCGATTCATGGAATTAATGTGCGCTGAAAGCGTGCAAATCGCAGTGCCAGTGCGAAAATCGCAGCAAAACCCGTGCACAGCGATTCATGGAAGTCCGTGCGTGAGTAAATTCCAGGATGTGCGCCAAAATTCTGCGTGCCGCACGCTGGCACACACGTCTCCAAACAGCATGCGCTACGCGCACAGCAAAATCGCACATAGCGCGGCACACACAACAAAAGTAGGAGAAACAGGGGGCGTTACACGCGGAATGGGGAACAACGCGTGAAAATGTGGGCGTCACGGGGGAAGTACAGGAGGCAAATGCGCGGAACGCCCACACACACGTTCAAAACACGTATTCATGGAATCGAACGGGGCTGACGCGTGCGCCAAAAAAGACGCGCTAATCCGGAAACACGTACGCCAGCAGGAAGCAGGCGTACGTGGACCCGCGCAGCATAAAAGTGCGCACAAACAACAAACAAGCCCAGACGCCAGGATGAATATATGTCAGGTGCAGTCAGGTTGGAGCGACATATTCTTTACATACAGTATCATATACACATTTACATTGGGTCAGGGGAGACACATATTTAGTATAGAAAGGTTTTGGGAAGTTATTATGGGTTATATTTTTAAACAGCCAATTTTGCTCTTAACCTTCATTGCAGTCTATGGAAAATGCCCCAAGCCAAGATGGAGGTTCTCAGTCTAAATTCTAATTGGCTGGAGATTGTTTATAGGGAGGACAGTGAACATTCTAAACTGCCTTTCATCGTCTTTGCCCAGCTGAGAGGTCGTGTGCTTTGCTGCTCCTGCTTAACTTGTTCAAGGGTGTCAAGTTTCAAGCAGTCGAGTGGCATCTTTGAAAATATAACAGGAGTCGTGTATGGAGTTTGGTGGAGACACAGGACAGGTTTGAGAAATTTCCAATTTCCTGAGAAAAGAAGTTTTCAAGTCTCAATCACAAGATAAGTGACTTACATGTTTTGATGAACTTTGTAAAAAGGTTATATTAATTTAAAAGGATTGAAATCGCAAATCTGTATCTAAAAAACTGAAGCACGTACGTTTGTTTTCTTTCCTACGTATCATTTCAAACTAGCGCGTGATTTTTTTTTCCCGTTACTTTGAGCCTGCGCGTGTGACTCTGCGCGTGAGAGTGAAGCGCGAGCGTGAACTTTGGACTCGCGTTTACTGTTCATATACGCGTGGGTTTTTTCTACGTGAGTTCGCGTGTGTGTTATATTACGCGTCTCGTATCTGCACGTGCGCAAGAACTAATCTATGTGGAGCTTTCGCGCAAGCTCTCAGAAGTGTCACGTGATAAAATAAAAGCGCGTGTGCTTTTTTCCCACGATTTGTTTTTTGCGCTTATGCGTATTTTTTCGTGGGTTGGACTTTAGCGCGAGTGAGTTTTAATCGCGTCTTGGACATTAGCGTGTGTGCGTCTTAGCCGCGATTTGGATTTTCAGCGCGTGTGCATATTTCCCGCGACTTGGAGAAAAGCGCGTGTGTTTTTTCCCGCGGTTTGGATTTTCAGCGCGTGTGCGTATTTCCCGCGTCTTGGATTAAAGCGCGTGTGTTTTATCCCTCGGTTTGGATTTTCAGCGCGTTTGCGTTTTACCCGCTGTTTGGATTTAAGCACGTGTGCTGACTTGTCCATGTGAAGATTTCATCGCAAGTTTAAAATTCGTTACTGAGTAAAAGACACTCTAAAAAGAACATATAAAAACAAATACAAGAACTTAAAAGAACTTCCTTAAACTTATTTGAAGAACTTTAGATCTTGTTCAAGAATCTTGAGGTTGAGAAGACGAACTACAAAGTTAAATATTACATTCATGGACCTACTGAGAAGGCTGAATGATCTTTAAGATTCTGGTCAACAAGTAAGGAAGTCTTGTCTGCTTATCACTTCTTTGGGCATACTGAAGAGAAGTACCAGGTGAAGAACCAGCGAGTTGATAGCGTCCAGCCTGGTGTTTGTTTCTTTGTCCCTTCCCCCTTTCCCCTGAAAGTGAGGTAAACTGAGCGGTTATATATATATCAGCTCAGAGTGCCACATTTTGGGTGGATTGTCAGGGGTTCAGCAGCTTCCGCAGACACCAGGATCTCAGCCTGATAGAATGAAAGGCCAATAAAAAAAAGTGTCTGCCCAAGCTGTTATGAACCCCGATGAGACAGCCATGGAGGCATTGGGAGTAATGGTTAGGGAAATGAGAGAAGAGTTACGGGTGGCTCATCAGGAATATTCAAGTCTTTGTCAAAGAATGGATGAGTTAAATTTAAAGGTAACTCAAATACAAGAAAGAGAAGTTTAAGTTTCGCAAGGTGCAGGAAACCCACCTGAGTTGGTGAGAGTGGGAGAAGAACAAGAACCTAGACTTCCCAGAGGGGCATAGGGAGGTTTAGGAACTTTAGTTATGCCTGTTCCTTTGGCCGCTCCCGAACGTTTCTTAGGAGATTCAAGAAAGTTTCAAATTTTTCAGACTCAGTGTGAATTGCATTTTTTAAGTCGTCCAGAGTTGTTTTCCACAGATGCTTCAAAGGTAACATTCACCTTATCATATTTATCTGGAGAAGCTTCTGCGTGGGGAAGTCTTTTGGTGAGTCAAAAGAGTTTGGCTTTGAATAATTGTTCCCTTTTGCAGTCCAAATTTAAGAAAATGTTTGATAAGAGACAGTTATCTTTAGAGGTTGATGGAGAATTACTGGAACTGCGCCAGGGAGGAAAGGAGTTGATTTCTTATATCACTCAATTTAGAACTTTAATTTTAGAAAGTAAATGGCCAGAGGAGAAGAGGGCTTCCTTATTTTATAGGGGCTTAAAGGATGAGTTAAAACATGCTCTGGCTGGAGTTTTGGAGCGACCAAATACTTTAGATGCCTTAATTGATTTGGTAGTTCAGTTGGATTTTCGTTTAACAGAAAGACGTTTAGAGCGTAGACGTTCTCAGGGAGAAGTTAGGTTTCCAGGAAGAATGGAGAGGCCTAAAGTTGAGGTGGTGAACAGAGAAGTGAAGTCAAAGATAATTGACCAGCAGAGCCGGGTGAGAGGTCCGTTGTCCAAGGAAGAGAAGGCAAGAAGAAGGGAGAATAATTTGTGCTTATACTGTGGTAGGAGTGGCCATTTTCTTGAAAACTGTCCTTTTACCCCCAAGAAGATCTCCAAATCTTCAGGCAGAGTACAACAAGTGGCTAACACAATACAGACAGCGGTTCCTCACATAACTGTGAACGTATCCTTGATATTTGAAAAAGTAATTTTAGGTTCTGGGCCAATTATTATTGATTCAGGAGCTACGGGTAATTTTATGGATAGGGGATTGGCAAAAACTCTAGGTGTTCCTATAGTTGCAAAGAAAGAAATGGAGCAGGTCAGGGCAGTTGATGGGACATCTCTTTCTTCAGGTCCAATCACTCATAATACAGAGTTACTTGAGATGGAGATGACTGGAGGTCATAAAGAAAATATCTCTTTTGAGTTAATTGACGCTCCAATCTTGAAAATTATTTTGGGTATGCCCTGGCTTACACTTCATAATCCCAGAATTGATTGTTGTGCAAGAATTGTATCCTTAGAATCAACCTTTTGTTTGGAACATTGTCCTTCAGGAAAATCTTTTGAAGAGAAAGAAAAAGTTGTGAATTCCGTTTCATTTTCGCTTGCAGAAAGAGGGGCAATAGGTTTTGACATTGGAGCAGTTGTGGGTGAACTTCCAACTTGTTATCAGGATTTTTGGGATGTATTTGATGAAAAGGAAGCTGGAGAGTTGCCTCCTCATAGACCTTTTGACTGCAAGATAGAGTTAGAGCCTGGAGCTATTTTACCTAGCAGTAGGGTTTATGCCTTGACAGAAAAAGAGAATGATTATTTGGAAGAATATTTAAAGGAAAATTTGGCTAAGGGATTTATTCGGCACTCTCAATCGCCGGCAGCCTCACCATTGTTCTTTGTGCCTAAAGCTGATGGTTCTCTCAGAACTTGTATAGATTACAGGGCGGTAAATAGAATGACAGTGAAAAATCGGTATCCTCTCCCTCTCATTTCAGAAATGTTAAATCAAATCCAAGGTGCTACCATATTTTCTAAGTTGGATTTATGTGGAGCTTATCATCTTGTAAGGGTCCAAGAGGGGGATGAGTGGAAGACGGCATTTAAGACCAGATTTGGCCTGTATGAGTACCAAGTGATGCCTTTCGGTCTTTGCAATGCCACAGCGGCTTTTCAATTTTTTATTGATGAGGTTCTTCGGGAATTTCTTGATGTTTTTGTTATCGTCTATATTGACAACATTTTGATTTTTTCCCAGAATTTGGAGAAACACAAAATTCATGTTCGACAGGTCTTAAGAAAATTGAGAGAGAATAATCTTTACGCTAAATTGGAGAAGAGTAAGTTCCATACGGATTCGGTAGAATTTTTAGGATTTGTGATCACTCCTTGTGGCCTGGAAATGAATCCAAAAAAGGTGGAAGCGGTTTGTGATTTACCTACTCCAACTAAGGTGAAGGGGATCCAGAGCTTTTTGGGATTTGCCAATTTTTACCGAAGATTCATTGAAGGCTTCTCCAGTTTAGTAGCTCAAATTATTCGACTTTTAAGAAAAGGAGTTCCATTTGTTTGGGAAGCCAAGGCTGATGAGGCTTTTCAAATTCTGAAGGAGAAATTCATTACCTCTCCTATCTTGATTCATCCTGATACTTCCAAACCATTTTTTGTAGAGGCTGATGCTTCCAATGTGGCAATGGGAGCAGTGTTGTCTCAGAGGCATAATGTTACAGGACAATTGCATCCAGTGGCCTACTTTTCTAAGAGATTTTCACCTGCGGAGGAAAATTACACCATTTTAGACCGAGAGCTTCTTGCTATCAAAGCAGCATTTGAAGAATGGCGACATTTTTTAAAAGGAGCACGTCACACTGTGACAGTATTAACTGACCACCGAAATTTACTTTTTTTGAAGACAGCAAAAACTCTGACACCTCGACAACTTAGGTGGTCCTTATCTTTTGTGGATTATGACTTTATAGTTACTTTTAAGCCAGGTAATCAAAATAAAAAAGCAGATGCTCTGTCACGGCAGTTTCCAGAAAGTGAGGTTAAGTCGGTCTGTGAGCTTCTTCCATTGATCGCTCCAGAACGTTTTGTTCTTGCTGGGATTGAAAAGGAGAACAAAATCTTCAAGAAAGTACGGGAATCCATTTCTGAGACACAACTCGAAGATTGGGTTCGTTTGGATCCAGCTCGCAAAATTAAAGATGGTTTACCTTATTTAGATGACAGACTCTATTTACCATCAATTGAACTTAGAGAAAAAATGTTGAAGGAGTGTCACAAATCAGTTTTGACAGGACATCCAGGGTATCGGAAGACTCTTGAGTTGATCAGAAGAAATTTTTGGTTGGAAAAAATTCGACAAGATACCCTTAATTTTGTTAAGACCTGTGAAGTTTGTGCTAGATCTAAGAATCTCATCGGAAAGCCTTCTGGGTTATTGGGGCCGTTACCAGTTCCACCGCGGCCTTGGTACTCAGTGTCCTTAGATTTCATCACGGATCTTCCACAAGATAAAGGGTGTACATCGGTATTGGTTGTAGTTGATTTACTCACTAAAGAAGCACATTTCATTCCAATGAAGGGAGAGGTTACTGCTGATAGTTTAGCTCAAAGTTTCTTGCAAGAAGTGGTAAGATTACATGGAATTCCCAGTCAGGTCATCTCAGATAGAGGGTCTCAATTTATTTCTAAGTTTTGGAGAGCTTTTTGTAAGAGATTGGGAGTTGAGGTATGTCTATCATCAGGTTACCATCCCGAAACCAATGGGCAGGTAGAAAGGATAAATCAGGAGTTGGAAAAATATTTGAGGTATTATCTGCAGACAGGTGAAGAGTGGGTAGATTTGTTGTGGGTTGCAGAATTCGCATATAACAACTGTAGTAAGGATGCCACCTCTATGTCTCCGTTTTATTTGGGACAAGGTTTTCATCCTCGTTTTCTTAGTATTGAGATCAATAATGATTCAGGAAACCCAGAAGTCGAAAGGAGACTAGAAGTCATGAAAAGAAATTTGGAAAAGGCAAAAGGGGTGTTGGTGGAGAGTAAACAAAAATACAAAGGGTTTGCTGACCGTAAAAGAAAGATTAGTCCTCAATATAGTGAGGGAGATTTGGTGTGGTTATCAACCAAGTTTTTGAGAATTAAAGGAAGAAATAAGTTTTGTCCTCGTTTCGTAGGACCGTTTGTTGTTGAAAAGGTGATTAATCCAGTGGCTGTTCGTCTTAGATTACCCAGTCATATGAAAACTCATCCAACTTTCCATGTTAGTTTATTAAAAGCTGTGGTTAAAGGAAATAGATTAACACCTACTCCTTCAGCAGTTGTGATTGAGGAAGATGCTTCTGAAGAATTTCTGGTTAAGAGAATTCTGGACTCTAGAAGAGTAAGAGGAAAGCTACAGTATCTCATTGATTGGGAGGGTTTTGGTCCTGAAGAGCGCACTTGGGAGAAAGCAAGTGATGTGCATGCTCCTCGTTTGGTTGAAAGATTCCATAAAAAATTTCCATTGAAAAGTGGCCCAGGGACTGGGCGTTAGGAGGGGGGTACTGTCAGGTACAGTCAGGTTGGAGTGACATATTCTTTACATACAGTATCATATACTCGTTTACATTGGGTCAGGGGAGACACATATTTAGTATAGAAAGGTTTTGGGAAGTTATATGGGTTATATTTTTAAACAGCCAATTTTGCCCTTAACCTTCATTGCAGTCTATGGAAAATGCCCCAAGCCAAGATGGAGGTTCTCAGTCTAAATTCTAATTGGCTGGAGATTGTTTATAGGGAGGACAGTGAACATTCTAAACTGCCTTTCATCGTCTTTGCCCAGCTGAGAGGTCGTGTGCTTTGCTGCTCCTGCTTAACTTGTTCAAGGGTGTCAAGTTTCAAGCAGTCGAGCGGCATCTTTGAAAATATAACAGGAGTCGTGTATGGAGTTTGGTGGAGACACAGGACAGGAATGAGAAATTTCCAATTTCCTGAGAAAAGAAGTTTTCAAGGCTCAATCACAAGATAAGTGACTTTCATGTTTTGATGAACTTTTTAAAAAGGTTATATTAATTTAAAAGGATTGAAATCGCAAATCTGTATCTAAAAAACTGAAGCGCGTACGTTTGTTTTCTTTCCTACGTATCATTTCAAACTAGCGCGTGATTTTTTTTTCCCGTTACTTTGAGCCTGCGCGTGTGACTCTGCGCGTGAGAGTGAAGCGCGAGCGTGAACTTTGGACTCGCGTTTACTGTTCATATACACGTGGGTTTTTTGTACGTGAGTTCGCGCGTGTGTTATATTACGCGTTTCGTATCTGAGCGTGCGCAAGAACTAATCTATGTGGAGCTTTCGCGCGAGCTCTCTGAAGTGCCACGTGATAAAATAAATGCGCGTGTGCTTTTTTCCCGCGATTTGGTTTTTGCACGTATGCGTATTTTTTCGTGGGTTGGACTTTAGCGCGAGTGAGTTTTAATCGCGTCTTGGACTTTAGCGCGTGTGCGTCTTACCCGCGATTTGGATTTTCAGCGCGTGTGCATATTTTCCGCATCTTGGATTAAAGCGCGTGTGTTTTATCCCGCGGTTTGGATTTTCTGCGCGTGTGCGTCTTACCCGCGATTTGGATTTTCAGCGCGTGTGCATATTTTCCGCATCTTCGATTAAAGCGCGTGTGTTTTATCCCGCGGTTTGGATTTTCTGCGCGTTTGCGTTTTACCCGCGGTTTGGATTTTAGCGCGTGTGCTGGCTTGTCCACGTGAACATTTTATCGCAAGTTTAAAATTCGTTCCTGAGTAAAAGACACTCTAAAAAGAAAATATAAAAACAAATACAAGAACTTAAAAGAACTTCCTTAAACTTATTTGAAGAACTTTAGATCTTGTTCAAGAATCTTGAGGTTGAGAAGACGAACTACAAAATTAAATATTACATTCATGAACCTGCTGAGAAGGCTGAATGATCTTTAAGATTCTGGTCAACAAGTAAGGAAGTCTTGTCTGCTTATCACTTCTCTGGGCATACTGAAGAGAAGTACCAGGTGAAGAACCAGCGAGTTGATAGCTTCCAGCCTGGTGTTTGTTTCTTTGTCCCTTCCCCCTTTCCCCTGAAAGTGAGGTAAACTGAGCGGTTATATATATATCAGCTCAGAGTGCCACATTTTGGGTGGATTGTCGGGGTATCAGCAGCTTCCGCAGACACCAGGATCTCAGCCTGATAATATACCGTTCCTAGCAGCAGTGGTCGTGGGATACCGCAGGAGGAGGAGAAGGATAGTCAGGCCGAGAATTTTCACACCCACAACCAGCCTTTTTGGGATGCCTGATGACCAGGTGTATGGGAGGTACAGGTTTCAACCTCACCTAATACTCGACCTGGTGAGTGAGTGGGAGGAGGACCTCACATCACCCATCCTGTGCTCCCAAGCACTCAGCCCCCACGAGAAGGTCCTCAATGTACTGCACTTCTTGGCCACTGGATCATTTCAGCGGACAAGTGCTATAGTGGGGGGCTGTCACAGGCCACGCAGTCACGCTGCGTACACCAGGTCTTAGCCATCATGACTGCACTGCCATCAGTCCGCAGGCACATATACCTGCCCAGAACACCTGCAGAAAGGCAGGCTGCCGTCCAGGATTTCTACGGGGTGGCACAATTCCCCAAATTCCTAGGTGCCATTGATTGCACCCATGTGGCTCTACGTCCCCCCAGGGCATCAGAGCACATCTATAGAAACCGCAAGCACTGGCATTCCATCAACGTGCAGGTAGTATGTGATGCCAAGGGAATCATCACCTCAGCATATACCAACTATCCAGGGTCCACCCATGACAGTTTTATTTACAGAATGTCAACCCTAAACCGGGACCTAGAAGCTGGGCGGCATCGCGATACATGGCTGCTCGGTGAGTATAAATGCCACAGCACATGCATGCATGTCAGATACTGAGTAATGTCACAACCCCACTAATGATACCCATCACCGCCTCCCCAGGGGACAGTGCCTACCCTCTGAGCACCCACATGATGACGCCAATTGGGAACCCCACCACGCCACCCGAGGTAAGATACAACACAGCCCACATTGCAACCGGGGAATAGTGGAGCGCACATTCGCAGACCTCAAGTCACGCTTTCGCTCCCTTGACCGTTCTCGGGTGGCAGCTGTTGTACTCTCCCCCAGTAGTGTGCAGGATCATAGTGGCAGCATGTGTCCTGCACAACGTTGCAACACGCCGGGGCCTGCCGGTGGACATGGTGGTGCCCCCACATCCCCAACCACATGCACGGCTGCTGCGCATGGGAGGGAAAGGGCACGGGGTGAGGCAGCCTGTACGCAGCTGGTGGCTAATTACTTCTCCTATAATCACACCCCTGTGGAGTGCACACAGCCCTGGCACATACCAGCTGACAATCAATGATGATGACATAAGGGACAGTCAACTGTCACAACCATAACAGCCTGAGATTGGTCACCTGGAAGTGTTACATTGTGTGCATCCCTACCTACACAAACACCACCAATGCTGTGTCATCAAAAGACACACTTCTATGCTGCTAAATTCATTACCCCCTTGCAAAATACAACATGACAACAGTGCCATGTCACCCAACCCGTCCCCAGTACCGCCACCCAACACACCATGGCATGTCATGCTATGTGAGAGCAAACAAAGTAATCCCCAAAACCTGACACAAGTGTCACAAAATACAGTGTCCCTAATAGAAACTGGCCACACACAATATGCTCCCAGTAATGTAGAACTAACAACGCACATGTCCAAATACTTACCAACAATACAATGCAGCTACACAACCTCAAACATAGCAAAAACATGACAGTACTAAGTTAAAGTAGTGGTAGTCTTACAACCTGATTATGCCAGCACATCGACCCCTTCCAACTGTACAGTGTTGCTGCCACGCAAATGTGTAAGTGCACTGCTTACAACATGAACTCCATCTCCAAAGTAGACGGCCTTGTGAAGACATGAGGAATGAACCTGCAAATTAGGAGGAAGACATGGATTCACATTCACATATCAATACACCATGCAGTGTACAATACAACAACAATATCCACTAGGAATCTATACACAGTATTGACTACAGACTGCCCACACAGCTCATGGGAGTCCAACGTCATTGTGTAATTCACTGTCACTTGGGCACACACTTTGCAAGCCCATGGAAACGGGAAGCAGGAGAGGTGTGTGTCTCACGAACCCAAGCATCTAACCCAAACTCAGGACAAGCCTGCATGTGCCCAGCCGGAATACAGTGGATGCCCACGGGAGCCAGACAAGGCAACACATTGTAAAATAAAATCAAAAATCAAAAACCAAAAATGCCCATGTGGGGGCCGGGGGGCGAGGCCACCCAGGAGGTCCGAGGACAGGGTGCGCACCAACAGCCACCTGTGTGGATGTTGGGAAAAAAAAACCTCCATGGGCTCATGGCCTGCACGTCTATGCCATTTTGGGAGAACTGCTGCTGTCGCTCTCATCACCCTCTGCTGCTGCATCAGGAGGTGGTGGTGCTATGGGAGGCAGCCCACGCAAAGCCCTGGTATGGTCCTCCATGGCAGCAAGCATGAGGGTGTGGAATGTCTCGTTCTGGAGGATTATAGTGTGGAGATCCCCATGCAGCACCAGACGTGATGCCCGGATCTCCTCCTGAGTTGCCTGCATCACAGCTGAGAGTGAACGTGTGAGCCGCTCCAGCTGCTCTTCTGTCCTCAAGTTAGTGGAAGCCTCAAGGTCAACATGAGTCTCCCTGAGGGGATGGAGTTCTACCCTCAGGGCTTCCCTGTGGCCCTGGGACTCTATTGATATCAATTGGCGTAGAGTCTCCAGTGCCACCCGTCGGTCCATGTTGGACGCCAACATGTCTTCCCTGTGTGATTGGCAAATGGAGTCTGTTGCCTGCTGTAGTTGCTCCATCTGCCTTTCAGTGGGGACAATGGAAGTGGCCACCCTCTCCATTGCTTGAGCCATCATCTCAACTGATGCTGCCTGTTGGGTTGCCATACCGTACATGGATTGTTCCCATACGGTATTGCCTGGTGGCGTACGGCCACCGCGTTGGGGGGCACCACACCTTGCTGTGCCGGCACTGCCTGAGGCTGCAGGACTGCATTCCCCCTCTGATCTGCTGGCCCAGGAACAGGATCAGATGTTGTGGAGTGTGACCCTGCATCCGTAACCGCCAAAGGCATATTTACCAACACTGACATCCCCATAGAAGGTTCTACCCCTGGTGCAGGTGGGTTGGACAGAACAGAATCCCTGCCAGAAACACTTACCTGTGACAGCACATAGGTCTCATCATCCGAATCAGCACCTGAATAGAGGTCTGGGGAGGTGCACCCAGAGACACCCTTGGACAGAATGTTCTGCAGCAAGATTGGGTTCTCACCCACCACCACACCACGCCCCCCACTGGTGCCCGGTTGTGCCTAAGATCCTGGGTCTGCACCATCTCCTCAACCTCAACAGCATCAAGTGCGTCATCCCCTGCAAAAACATGAGAAGACAAAAAATGCAAACAGGCATTAGCACCATAGCACACAAATAGGCCTGACAAGCTGCAGAACCAGTACACGATTTACACATGTCCCACATGACTATAACTTTCCCATGCATGCACTGTCACTGAGTTGGAAGGGGAGGCAAAAGGCAGACACTGATGACACCAAGATGGAAGAGCAACACATTTGCTGCATGCTGGGTAGCACTGCCATCACACATTGGCCTGTGAGAGGCAAGTCCAATACACATACATGACACATGCCATCACACAGATGGCATGTACCATAGCCATGGTACATTCCACAAGTACATCCATATGTCAGTGAATGAGTACTGTCAGCCACCCATGTGAGATGGACATGATGAGATGAAAAATGCTACAAAGTGTGATAAAATACGCATGTGCCACACACTGCAACACATCCAGTATACAAAAATACAGTGATTGCAGGCCGATGTACACATCAATGGTTGTGCACTTCAACATGACAGGAAACAACTATCATGTTCCACATTCAAACAGGCCCCAAAAATGTATTTGATCAGGCCAATACTCAATCAGCCTGAATGGTCAAATCATTCACCTAACAAGGTAACACATCTGGGCCAATGTGGGCTTCAACAATGACAGAAGTATGTCACAAATGTGAAAATAGGGCTGAGGAATGCGTAGCAAAAGTGGGAGAATTGAAACAATCAGCCTGCACGAACACTGAAAAATACAAACAATGTTGTTGCAAGATGCCACTTCAAGGGCAACTGCCGTAATGTTGCGCTAAATTACTACTGTGGGCAGAAGGGATACTGTCACACCCAAATCCAAGGCCGCTGAATGTTTTGGTTGAAGCACATGGGTGACCCATACCACTCAGGCACACACATCCTCACCTGGCACGCAATCAGAACCCATCACCCAAACAACATACACATGCATTACACACACATGCATGGGCACTCACCGGACAATGCATCATAATCAGGTAGTTTTCCCACACCTGGGATCTGTTCCTCTGTGACGAAGGCCCCAGCAACAGACTCATGTTCCGTGAGTTTGTTGTCCTCTTGTGGAGACCCACCGCCAGTCACCAGAGTAGCGGCATGATTTGAGGCCAGCTTGTTCTTTGCTCTGCGTTTCAGGTCATTCCACCGCTTGTAGCCATCATCAGCTGTGCGCCACACAAATCCAAGGGCACTTATGCGGTCGGCGATGATCTGCCAGTGTGCCTTACGTTAACCAGTTGTGGTCTTGGACCCTGCAGTCACCAGCATTTCGTGGCTATGTGCCGACACATAGGACACAAGTGCATCAAGTTCTGCGTCATTAAAGCAAGGCTTCCTTGACGTGCCGGAGTGTGTAGCCGTGTCTCGGGTCTTAGCCTGTCGTGCCAGAGCACCCTTCTTCCTCTTCTTTAAAAGTGGAGCGGAGCCAGAGTGGCTTACGCCGCTCAGGTCAGTAGGGGCAGAATCACCGGTGGACTGGGTAGTAGGAGTGTGGGAATGCACAATGACCATAGGTCTTGATGCAGGCATTGGTTGCAGGGTAATGTTGGCAGGGGGAACGTCAGTTTGATGGACCTGGACTGACACTGTCCGAGCTGGGAGAGTCAGAGCTGGGGCGGATGGAGCTGCAGCTGCCCCTGCAGCCTCCCCACCCTGCATACTTGGAGCAGCAGATACCATAGCTGCCCCAGATCCACGTGGCTTGGTGACAACAACTTGCACCGCCACACATGGCCTAGACTTGCTCACCTGGAAGTCAGCCTGGGAGTCATCCTGTGCCAGGTCAGGTGCCACAATGGGCTGGTCCAACAGGGGCTGAGCTGGGATGGTGTCAGCCATGTTTCCCTCAACCATGGGGGGGGTATGGGTGTCCCTGATTGTTCCTCCACACATGGGGGTATAGGGGCACCCTGCAAATCCCGGCCATGTCCCCTACCGTGCCCACCACGCGTGGCCTGGTCCACCTTTTGAAGGTCGGCCACCTTTGCCTCCAATACCGCTTGGTCGCCTCCCAACCATGGCACTGATGTTGTTGTGCGTATGGGAGTTGCAGTAAACTATTGTGCTGGGCAATTGGGGGTCAAAGCGGTAGGATACTAGATGAAATTCGTACCCTAGTGCTCTAACAAGGCTGTCTGTGACCCCTGGGCGAAGATGACGGGTCACGCAACACGCACAGGCAGCCCAAAATCAAAAATTAACGTGCACGCAACCCCTCGTAGACCACGTGCATGAAAAAATGAACCCGCACTAGGCTATGGCACCCAGAAACACAAAATTAAGTGTACGCGTAATACACGAAGCCTACAATGACCTCTGAAGGGGAACGCGACACACGGGGCAAGCACAGTTGCTAAGTACGTGCAGAACTCACCGTCTGCCTGGAAAAAGAACATGAAAAATACGCACGTGTGCGCGTTGGCAACACCTCCGCCAAAAGAAGAATTGTACGCTGTCTGAGGAGACAGGACAAAAGGAGAAGTGAACTCTGTTTGAGGAAACAGGCCCAACAAAAAATCAGAAAAGAGCTGTCAGAGGTAACAGGGAGTACGAACTAGAAACGCTGTGAAGTAATCGCATGTGAACCGACAAGAAGTACAGATTTCACCCACTCGCTCTCCACGAAAATCACATACAAGGAAATGGCCTCCTACACGTAGCTTTTAAACTGGCCCACACGTACACGTCAGATACGCGTGTACGCGGGCCCTTTTCTCCAATTACACGGGATGACACTCGGACGTGCAGTTTTTCCACGTGTGCTCTGTCATCACGTGCTATGAGGGAAACGGCCGCGCTCGTAATGTAACTTACGCGCTTACGCGGTAAGTGCCTTTGGTCCAATGTAATCGCGTGTGTGTGCTGATGCGCTTACACGCTAAGGCCCTTTCCTTGAATTACACGCTGACGTGCAATTTTTTCACATGCCAAATCACTCCGTATCAAGCTGGCCACGCAAAAACACACGGAAGACCCTGCTCCTGCCCAGAAGGCCGAATTACTGCCCCCCAGAGCCGCGAGCACGCTCCCACCTGCCATCTGCTGCTGCCTGACTGCCTGCTGCCCACGTGCCCTGCCATTTGCTGCCTGCACATCAGCCAGGGGTGTAGTTGCTGTGACCACCCCTGCTGGAACCAAAGACTCCCGACTGGGATTCCATCGCTCCACATCCCAGCCCCAGGACCCAGTTGCCCACCCACTCCTGCCTCTGGGGTTACCATGTCCAGCACAACTGGCAGCACTGGCAACCCCCAGCCAGAGAGGCAGAGGGCCACCAGCTTCACTGCCACTGAAGTTGGTGTCCTGGTGGAGCAAGTCCTGGGGCAGTATGAGGCCCTCTTTGGAAGTTAGCGCACTGACAATGAAGGACGGACCAGGATCTGGATGGACATTGTGACTGCCATCAACACGGAGGGGGTGGCAGTCCACGACTTATATCATGTCAAGAAGCGCTGGGAGGACTTCAGGTCCAGGACCCTCAACAAGGCCCAGCGCCTCGCTAAGGCAGCGGATGCCAAGGGGCACCGGGGCCAGTTGTCGAACCATCAAATGAGGGTCCTGGAACGAATATGCCCAGCGCTCTACGTCCAGATCCTTGAGAGGCAGCCCCGTCTGGAGTCGAGCGGTAAGTGTACATGCATGTTGATAGTACGCTGTGCGTGTCGTGGTGTGCCAGTAGTGTGCAGGTTGCACATGTGTTTATGTAGGGCCATGTAGGGATGTGTATGAACATGGGCGTGAGGCTGCCACTTGTGAGTCCTCTCAGTTGTGAGACACATTGATGGTGTATGTGTTGGTAGGCATGCTGGGCAAATGCAGGTGTGGGAGCACACATGTTTGAATTTCTGTGTATGTACATTGGCATGGTTGTGGCATGGATGGTGGTTCATAATGCATGCATCTGCACTGTGTGCATGTGCATGTATGTGTACCTGACAAGTGTGCAACTGTGATGCAACATAGATGCACGTGACACTGATATGTAGAAGGCTGAATGGCAGATGTGACATGTATGGCGATCTCATCACTGCAACAGTTGGAGGAGATGTAGACATGCATGTAAGTGTGGTGGCGTGTGTGCATGTCTAGTGCACTCCTTGTGTTTCATGTGATGTCAGGCTCACCTTTGGTTATTCATGCTGTTGTATGTGTATGGATGTTGCTGCCTGGTGCAATATTGCTGTTGAAATGTTCATGTGTGTGAGTTAAAATGACATGTGTGTCCTGGAGTGTGATGCCGTGTCTGTAGTTAAACAATGCCACTCATGTGCAACTGTCATGTGTGTATCAGTCCATTGTACAGTGCCCTGATGCCTGTGTTTTATCTCTCCCTGTCTGCAGCGTCAACTGAAGAAGACGGTGGTGAGGGTGCTGTGGAGCACAGCGGCAGGGATCGTCCCGCCAGCCAGAGACGCAAGGCCCGGCTCCCCTCCCAGGTTGTCATCTTGTCGGGGAGTGAGGAGTTCGGTGCCGCGTCCCAGGCCACAGCTGCCAAGGGAAGGTCCAAGAGGCAGAGGTCGGAGTTGGACTCCTCGGCAGCAGAAGGGGCAGCTGAGACCCCACAGGTTCCGACGGAGGAAGATGGCACAGAGTCATACAGGTTGGTGTGGGGTTTGGTGGAGGAGGGGGCCGTGCAAGGGACAGACACGGGGTCTGGAGGTGGGGATTCCACTGGTGTTAGTGATGCAGGGGCAGGGACAGGCACCATTTCGAGACGCCTGCACCTCGTTGCTGCCTGCCGGCAACCGCACCAGGGCTCTCAAGACGAATCTTACCCATGAGCTCTCCAGCCTCGAAGATTTTTCTCTTGGTTATCCCCCGTTTGGGCTCCCCATGCTCACACACCACGTGCTCCTCCAACCTGAGACAGTTTCACTGAGGTGCCACTTCCCGTGGACCCTCCTCAGACCCTGTCCATCGCATCAGGGATTCCGTACCAGCCACACACAAGGGTCGCCTCCCACCAACCAGGCCAGCCCTTATACCCACGCAGCTCCAACCTGCTTCCTCACCTGCCCCATTTTGGAAAGATACTGCGTCCATCTACGCTTACTGGAAGCACGACATGTGAGTCGTCTGACTTTTTTTGGCCCAAGAAGAAGGCTATCTACCTATCCTGCCGAAACGTCAGCAGCACACCCACCCAGACTTTCTATGGGCCTTTTTTGTTGTGCTGCCCCTTAAATCCCTAACATCATATCCAGACGTAGACCGAATATAAGGTCAGACTTTAGCCAGGCACAGGAGACATAGCTTCAACTGTCTCCCCATCTTACATTCTCACAGTGTGTTCTCCATTCTCAATGACATAGGACATTTTGATTTTCAAGTTGTTGGTCATATGCAAAAATGATGAACCTACATCTCATGTCACTGAGTACAGTTTCCTTTATATAGTGAATTTTCAACTATGTATGTTTTTTCATGAATGGACATCATGGATTGTTATGAAAAGAAACAACTGGAATTTTTTGCAATATAAAGTTTATTAAAAAAAAGCTCATAATAGAAAGTTAAATGATGAATTAAAATTCATTTTACATATATTTTTGAGTCATGTGTTTAGCATCAGCAAGCATGTTGCTTTTCTTAATGGTTGCCCAGAATGATATGTGTTCCCATTAGGGTCTAAATAACCAGTGTACACTGAATTCTCCCCGTACACCTCCTAGATTTATAGAGGGGAGGACAACCCCCTTGTTACAGCTTCTCCAGCTCTCCAGTCCTTCCCGCTCCAGGGCAGCCTCCTTTTGTTCAACTGGGGCAGGGACAGGAGGCAGCACAGGCCACCGCGGAGGTGCCCGTGTGTAATCCTGTCCCCGATCCTGTGACTGCATCGTCCCGCACCAGCAGGGATGCCTACGTCCAGACCCGTTTTCAGGGAGGGGATCCGCTTACAACAACTGGCCTTCTTCTCCCTGCGGACATGGCTAACCGGGACCGGTTTGAGCCTGTCCTGGGTGGGGTGGCGTTGCGTCAACGGGCCATGCGAGGTGACCTGCAGTCTTTCCATGAGGAGACTGCACGTCATCTCGAATAGCTCGTTGACCGCGTTGACCTACTGGGACAGCTCACCAGGGACGGAATCCTCTGTTTGCTGGACCTTGTTCCGACCCCCTGCTCAACTGAACCCCCTATGCGCCAGTCGTACTGCATGCCATCTTCCCACCCATGCATCACCTGAGTACCCTGTGGAGCTGCCTCTGACCCTGTGGCCAGGCTTGTGGAGGACACCTCCCTGCCACAGTTGGGAGTCGGACGTACAGCAGGGGTGGCCACATCAACAACTGCACCCCAGCCGGAGGAGGATGTGCAGGCAGCAAGAGCCAGGGCACAGGCAGAGGCACAGCAGCAGCAGCAACAAGGTGGGAGCCATGATGGCTCGGGGCCTTCGTCATCAGAGGGGCCGGCATCGGCCAAAGGGCAGGAGGACCCAGGACTGGAAGTGTCTTCCGTGTGGCAGCCGTTAGGCCATGCTATAGATGCGGAGTGGCAGCGGGCAGAAGAGGGACGGCTCACGATGGTCAGGGCAGAGAACTCCATGTGGAGGGCCCTGAGGCGGGCAGAGTGCCTCGAGGCAATTCGCAGGGATTTGGAGGAGAACATGTCGTCGTCCCTGCGAACCCTCGGGGGCCATGGAAGAGGACCGCCTCCAGGACATTGAGCAGGAGTTTGATGATGCCCTGGCCCGGGACATCCAAAAGCGAGCCGTCAGACTAGCCCGCTGCCATTATAAATAGTTTTTAGAGTTAGGTTTCCTTTTTGTTTTCCTTTTATTTGTGATCAATGGACAATGCCACACACAGTTGTATATAGTTATATTTTTAGGTAGTTTCTTAGGTAGGTTACATTTGTTAAGTTGGGCTCATTGACCCTTTACATCGTTGGACAATGGATTGATTTATTTTTGGGATTTTTGCACATGGATTAATGGATTTTTATTTTGGACAATGGATTGTATATAGTTACATCATGGATTCATTTGGATTTTTTTTTTTCATTATGGACATGAAACAATGGATATCTTTTTTTTACCTTTTTTTGGATTTGCGTTGGTGGAGGGAGAGTTTGGACTGATTTTCTTTCAAATTAAATTGCATTGCTCATCATTTTCATTCACTCATCTTTTTCACATGCTTTTCGTTTCATGTTTGATATTTTGGTATGCTTTAATTTCATTTATTTATTTATGTACATAATACATTTTCATATTTTAGTTCCATGTGTTGGATTTGCTCATTGGGTTGATGCATGTGAAATTGTGGGTTTACACAAGCAATGCCAACCAGTGTATGTGTGTGATGGACATGTGTTGATGTACATAGTTGAGTTTTGGTTTGTGTCTTGAGATCGGCATGTCAGTGTGGGGTGGATTGGGAAATCATTGCGTCTCAAGAATGGGGTGGCATGATGTGGTATTTTTTGGTGTAGAAGTGGGCCATGACTGTGCATCTTTATTTTGTGTAGGGGGGGACATGAGTGGGACATGAGTGGGGGCATGCTGGCAGGTGCCCCGCACTGCTGGGGGGGTGGGGATGCAGGGGAACATGAGTGGGACATAAGTGGAGGCCTGCTGGCAGGTGCCCCTGACTGCTGGGGGTTGGGGGTTAAAGGGGGACATGAGTGGGACATGAGTGGGGGCCTGCTGGAAGGTGCCCCTGACTGCTGGGGGGTGGGGGTGCAGGGGGACATGAGTGGGACATGAGTGGGGGCCTGCTGGCAGGTGCTCCTGACTGCTGGCGAGTGGGGGTGCAAAGGTCATGAGTGTGACATGAGTGGGGACCTGCTGGCAGGTGCCCCTGACTGCTGGGGAGTGGGGGTGCAAAGGGACATGAGTGGGACATGAGTGGGGGCCTGCTGGCAGGTGACCCTGACTGCTGCGGGGTGGGGGTGCAGGGGGACATGAGTGGGGGCCTGCTGGCAGGTGCCCCTGACTACTGGGGGGTGGGGGTGCAAAGGGACATGTGTGGGACATGAGTGGGGGCCTGCTGGCAGGTGCCCCAGACTGCTGGGGGTTGGGGGTGCAAAGGGACATGAGTGGGACATGAGTGGGGGCCTGCTGGCAGGTGCCCCTGACTGCTGGGGGTGGGGGCGCAGGGGGACATGAGTGGAGGCCTGATGGCAGGTGCCCCGCACTGCTGGGGGGTGGGGGTGCAGGGGGACATGAGTGGGGGCCTGATGGCAGGTGCCCCTGACTGCTGGGGGGGGGGGGTGCAGGGGGGAATGAGTGGGGGCCTGCTGGCAGGTGCCCCTGACTGCTGGGGGGTGGGGGTGCAGGGGGACATGAGTGGGACATGAGTGGGGGCCTGCTGGCAGGTGACCCTGACTGCTGCGGGGTGGGGGTGCAGGGGGACATGAGTGGGACATGAGTGGGGGCCTGCTGGCAGGTGCCCCAGACTGCTGGGGGTTGGGGGTGCAAAGGGACATGAGTGGGACATGAGTGGGGGCCTGCTGGCAGGTGCCCCTGACTGCTGGGGGTGGGGGCACAGGGGGACATGAGTGGAGGCCTGATGGCAGGTGCCCCGCACTGCTGGGGGGTGGGGGTGCAGGGGGACATGAGTGGGGGCCTGATGGCAGGTGCCCCTGACTGCTGGGAGGTGGGGGTGCAACGGGATATGAGTGGGACATGAGTGGGGGCCTGCTGGCAGGTGCCCCTGACTCCTGGGGGTGTAAAGGGACATGAGTGGGACATGAGTGGGGGCCTGCTGGCAGGTGCCCCTTACTGCTGGGGGGTTGGGGTGCAGGGGGATATGAGTGGGGGCGTGCTGGCAGGTGCCCCTGACTGCTGGGGGGTGGGGGTGCAGGGGGACATGAGTGGGGGCCTGATGGCAGGTGCCATGCACTGCTGGGTGGTGGGGGTGCAGGGGGACATGAGTGGGGGCCTGATGGCAGGTGCCCCTGACTGCTGGGGGGTGGGGGTACAGGGGTCCATGAATGGGACATGCGTGGGGGCCTGCTGGCAGTTGCCCCTGACTGCTGGGGGGTGGGGGTGCAGGGGGACATGAGTGGGACATGAGTGGGGGCCTGCTGGCAGGTGCCCCTGACTGCTGGGGGGTGGGGGTGCAGGGAGACATGCGTGGGACATGAGTGGGGGCCTGCTGGCAGGTGCCCCTGACTGCTGGGGGGTGGGGGTGCAGGGAGACATGCGTGGGACATGAGTGGGGGCCTGCTGGCAGGTGTCCCTGACTGCTGGGGGTTGGGGGTGCACAGAGACATGAGTGGGACATGAGTGGGGGCCTGCTGGCAGGTGCCCCTGACTGCTGGGGGGTGGGGGTGCAGGGAGACATGCGTGGGACATGAGTGGGGGCATGCTGGCAGGTGCCCCTGACTGCTGGGGGTTGGGGGTGCACAGAGACATGAGTGGGACATGAGTGGGGGCCTGCTGGCAGGTGCCCCTGACTGCTGGGGGTGGGGGTGCAGGGGGAAGTGAGTGGGGGACTGCTGGCAGGTGCCCCTGACTGCTGGGGGCTGGGGGTCCAGGGGGACATGAGTGGGACATGAGTGGGGGCCTGATGGCAGGTGCCCCTGACTGCTGGGGGGTGGGGGTGCAGGGGGACATAAGTGGGGGCCTGCTGGCAGGTGCCCCTGCTGCTGGGGGGTGGGGATGCAGGGGAACATGAGTGGGACATGAGTGGAGGCCTGCTGGCAGGTGCCCCTGACTGCTTGGGGGTGGGGGTGCAGAGAGACATGAGTGGGACATGAGTGGGGGCCTGCTGGCAGGTGCTCCTGAGTGCTGGCGAGTGGGGGTGCAAAGGGCATGAGTGGGACATGAGTGGGGGCCTGCTGGCAGGTGACCCTGACTGCTGCGGGGTGGGGGTGCAGGGGACATGAGTGGGGGCCTGCTGTCAGGTGCCCCTGACTGCTGCGGGGTGGGGGTGCAAAGGGACATGAGTGGGACATGAGTGGGGGCCTGCTGGCAGGTGCCCCTGACTGCTGGGGGGTGGGGGTGCAGGGGGACATGAGTGGGGGCCTGCTGGCAGGTGCCCCTGACTGCTGGGGGTGGGCGTGCAGGGGGACATGAGTGGGACATGAGTGGGGGCCTGATGGCAGGTGCCCCGCACTGCTGGGGGGTGGGGGTGCAGGGGGACATGAGTGGGGGCCTGATGGCAGGTGCCCCTGACTGCTGGGGGGTGGGGGTGCAGGGGGAAATGAGTGGGGGCCTGCTGGCAGGTGCCCCTGACTGCTGGGGGGTGGGGGTTTAGGGGGACATGAGTGGGACATGAGTGGGGGCCTGCTGGCAGGTGCCCCTGACTGCTGGGAGGTGGGGGTACAAAGGGACATGAGTGGGACATGAGTGGGGGCCTGCTGGCAGGTGCCCCTGACTCCTGGGGGTGTAAAGGGACATGAGTGGGACATGAGTGGGGGCCTGCTGGCAGGTGCCCCTTACTGCTGGGGGGTTGGGGTGCAGGGGGACATGAGTGGGGGCATGCTGGCAGGTGCCCCTGACTGCTGGGGGGTGGGGTGCAGGGGGACATGAGTGCGACATGAGTGGGGGCCTGATGGCAGGTGCCATGCACTGCTGGGTGGTGGGGGTGCAGGGGGACATGAGTGGGGGCCTGATGGCAGGTGCCCCTGACTGCTGGGGGGTGGGGGCGCAGGGGTCCATGAATGGGACATGAGTGGGGGCCTGCTGGCAGTTGCCCCTGACTGCTGGGGGGTGGGGGTGCAAAGGGCATGAGTGGGACATGAGTTGGGGCCTGCTGGCAGGTGCCCCTGACTGCTGGGGGGTGGGGGTGCAGGGAGACATGAGTGGGACATGAGTGGGGGCCTGCTGGCAGGTGCCCCTGACTGCTGGGGGTTGGGGGTGCACAGAGACATGAGTGGGACATGAGTGGGGGCCTGCTGGCAGGTGCCCCTGACTGCTGGGGGTGGGGTGTGCAGGGGGACCTGAGTGGGGGCCTGCTGGCAGGTGCCCCTGACTGCTGGGGCTGGGGGTGCAGGGGGACATGAGTGGGACATGAATGGGGGCCTGATGGCAGGTGCCCCTGACTGTTGGGGGGTGGGGGTGCAAAGGGACATGAGTGGGACATGAGTGGGGGCCTGATGGCAGGTGCCCCTGACTGCTGGGGGGTGGGGGTGCAGGGGGACATAAGTGGGGGCCTGCTGGCAGGTGCCCCTGACTGCTGGGGGGTGGGGGTGCAAAGGGACATGAGTGGGTGATCAGTAGTGCAAGCTGACACGTGGCTTGGCTGGGGGGCATGTCCATGGTAGATGGGCTGCCTGCGGGACATGACCAGGGATGCAGGGTCGTCCCCTGTGATGTGGGCTGCCTGCAGGGGCCGTGGGGGGTGTAGAGGAAACACCTGGGAGGACCCACACTGCCAATCCACGTGTAGGACTCCCTGCGCACCCACGAAATTCAGTACACAACTCTGACAGCAAAATTGCGTGTGAAACTTCCTGCGCACCCCAGGGATACACATACCCCACTCCCACAGGGCCAATCACGTGTGAAACTTCCCACGCACCCCCAAATTACACGTACCCTGCTCAAATCGTGTGTGAAACTTCCCGTGCACCCCAGGAATACACGTACCCCACTCGCACAAGGCAAATCGCGTGTGAAACTTCCCGTGTACCCCCGAAATACACGTACCCTGCTCAAATCGCGTGTGAAACTTCCCGCGCACGCCAGCAATACACGTACCCCACTCGCACAGGGCCAATCGCGTGTGAAACTTCCTGCGCACCCCAGGAATACACTTACCCCACTCGCACAGGCCCAATCGCGTGTGAAACTTCCCGTGCACTACCGAAATACATGTACCCTGCTCAAATCGCATGTGAGACTTCCTGCGCACCCCAGTTATCCACATACCCCAATCGCTCAGGGCCAATCGCATGTGAAACTTCCCGCGCACCCCCGAAATACACGTACCCTGCTCAAGTCGCATGTGAAACTTCCCGTGCACCCCAGGAATACACGTACCCCACTCGCAGAGGCCCAATCGCATGTGAAACTTCCTGCGCACCCTCGAAATACAGGTACCCTGCTAAAATCGCGTGTGAGACTTCCCGCGCACCCCAGTTATCCACATACCCCACTCGCATGTGAAACTTCCTGCGCACCCCCGAAATACATGTACCCTGCTTGGCGTTTGCTGTTTGGCAGCCCTGTAAACTGGTCCAGGGTTAGCGCAGCCCTTTGCGATTGATTGGGGATTTTGATGGCTTTTCCTTGTGCTAGGGGCGTTCTTGGGGGCGTAACTGGCGCTGCTGCAGGGTCGCAGCGCCACTCTGTGGCACGGCTGGTTTGGGAGGCTAAAATCCATGAATATGATGTGCGCGGAAATGGATTTTAGCGCACGCGGCTAGTGCAGACATTCGCACGCGCACACTGTGCGCCAGCCGCGTCCGCCACTTGTGCACGAAATTCTATGAATTACCCCCTCAATGTTATTGGGATAAATGCAACTGCTGCTAGATGTGATTATTTCTTGGACACAATAAGGCACAGGTTCAACCATGCAACACAATGAAACATTTACAATGTACCTTTTCAGGAGAAGATTTGTTGATCGGAATTAAATCTTCACTGTCACTTTTTTCATCCACAGCCACAGATTCGGCCAGCTACATATTTGAAAACAAATGTAAAAAGAAGAAATGTATAATGTGCTTTTCATGAATAAAAATGTGTTTGTTTACAACGTTACTTGACTAAATGACATGTGGGATAAGTATTAACACATGCTTGAGCTCTGTAGCAATAGCCCAAAAGCAAATAAACCATATATTGATTAACTGCCCCTAGTGGCAGTTATGAAGTAATTTCTGATAGAAATGAAGATGATGGAATGCCCATATATACCATTAATGAGCAGATTGGCATACGTACCTTGTTACGAGTGTATACACATGATTGCATTTTAGACAATTCAAGTCCCCTAAATTCAGAGTATGTGCTCCTGAGTTTCATACAGCTACCAGAGGTTTCCTATCCTTGAACAAAATACCTTCCCGTGTGGAATTTAAAATTGAGTCCAAACAAGAGAGTAATTTGGGTGTAATATGACTATTAGCAAACATCTGCAGAAAGGAGAGGAGAGTAAGGAACAAGAAGGAGGCAGAGGAGGTCAAAGTGGAGGGAGGAAAAGTGGGGACAACAAGAACACACATCTGGAGGGATAAAATTAGGAGGTGAAGAGACATATCTTGAGAAATATATAGGGAGCCAGAGAATAGAGAGGAAGCGGAGGAACATTAAATAAAGGAGATATGAGAGGTAAAGGACGGTGTAGGGAGAGGCAAACACAGGGTGAAGGATGAGTAATTGTTTTTTTTTTATTGACTTTAGTTTGAAAAAATAAGCAAACTTTTTTTGTCACCGTTTCATCATTACATTTCAAATTCCTAATGGGGGTGCAAAAAAAGGTACATTAATGATGGGCAAGAAAAACAACAAAACAAGAGCGTGTCCCTCAAATTGCTCCTTTTTGGCTTTCTGCCATAGTTTATTTCTTCTAGTCGTCATAGTCCCACTCAACTCAATTTTTTTTCCCAAATTTCGTACTCGATTCTCTTCTTCAGCTCCCCCTACTTAAATTTAGCGCTTCACGTCTTATTCTCGCTCAGCTTTCGTTGCCATGGAAGTATCATATCAACAAAATTGATGAGCGAGCATGTCAAGTTGGTGTTAATCCCTGATATAGCATAACTCCACCATTCAGCCATGTTTCCATTCTTTGGCGCAAAGTGCGACAGATGTAGTGAACGCTGGTTGGCAATATTTGGGCATTCAATTATCAGATGTTTCAATGATTCGATCTCTATCAGACAATAGCGACAGATGGCACTTGTCGCTGGATCGTTCCTTTTCATTAGGATCTCACGAGTGTGGTAAAGATTAAGCCGCAGTCTTAAGAATTGGTTTATGTGGTATTGTGATGGAAATCTGGTAAGATACTTAGGTGGGTCTCCTACTTTAGTTGAAGACATACCTGGATCAATATTCATCGGCAATACATCTTTCATGTTGTTATTTATGATCCAGTTCCATTGGTTGAACTTGATTTTTGCCAATTGCGGAGTATTCATTACCATTTCCATTTTTATGTCTGCCGCATCTAAAATGGCCAACAATTTCTCTTCCCTTTTGTTTAGCAATTCTGCGGACGGATCTTGATCTTGATATTTAAAATCAAATATTGTTTCGCTCCCGGTGGTAACCTCATTTTAAGGAGCAAACATATTGACCTCCATAAAACTACTGAATACAAGGAGTTCAGTCCAAGCTCATTATGGATTTTTACCATTGGGGTACATTGTGGTAGTTTGAGAACTTTGCGCCAGAATTTGCCTTCCACTTGAGACCAAAAGCTTGCATTAATATTCCAACTTGTTTCGCTTCCAAAACATAGTATTGGGACCACTTTTTGGGCATAGAAAGTGATTAATGGTAATAATGAAAATTTCCCATAGGTCGCGTGTAATTTTGTTCCTTGTAGGGCTAAGATTTTCATTCTCGAAGTCACTTCGTTTGTCCAGCTCCCCTCCCTTATTGAGATATTGAACACAATTCCCAGATATCTAATTGTATCTGCCTTGCACAACGCTTCATTATTTATTTTCCACGTGAATGTATTAGCCTTGTTGTTTGTTTTTGGTCCCAGTGCAATGACTTGCGACTTCTTTACATTTATTGTCATGTGATTTCGTGTTAGATAAGCTTGCAAGGACGATAACAGTCTTTGGAGTCCTATTTCCGTACTATCTAGTAGTACTATGTCATCAGCATATACTATATGGCTTATCTGATTTCCATTTACTTTTGGTGGAAAACATCTTGTTTGTCTTAGTACAGCTGGGAGATTGGCAATGAACAGTTTAAATAATAGGGCCGCTAGGGGACAGCCTTGTTTCACGCCCTTTGAAGTTGATATTTCATCTGTTAGATCCCCTTCTCTATTTAAACGTACACAAATGCTAGTATTTGCATAAAGAGCCATTAGTGGGGCCAGTAGTTGATTTGGACATCCCCAATTTTTCAGTTTGTTCCAGAGGAGTTGGCGGTTGATACTGTCAAAAGCTTGTTTTTAATCGACGAATGCCAAAAAGAGCCTCTTTTTTGTTTTAGCGCGTTCAGTTTGGCTATATTCAATATCACTAGATTCAATTCTACTCCAAAGCCTTTGGTGAAGCCTGTTTGTCTGTTGTCTGATATTAATGCGTTTTCTGCCCATTGGGTAATTTTCTTTTGAAAGAATGTGGTAAAGACTTTACCCATGGTGTCTAGCAGCGCAATGGGGCGGTAGTTCTCTGGATCACCACGATTTCTTTTTTTTTAAATTGGAACTACCACCGCGCTGGTCCAAGATGTGGGTATCTTTTTTGTCATTGCGATAAACTCAAATAGTATTTTAATAAATTTCGCCCAATTTTCTTTATGTGCTTTGAGCATTCAATTTGAAATGCCATCTGGTCCGGCTACTCGCGAGGTTGACAATTTTTGAATTGCTAATTCAATATCTTCTACTGTTTCGATGACGTTCCACGTTTCTGCTTCGACCCTTCATTTAACTTCTCACTTTCCTGATCATTAAATACTGTTGTAAAGTGATTTACCCAACTAGTTGCATTCACTCCATTGGCTAATATATCAGACTTCTTCAATTTTCCAGTATTTATAAGTTGCCAGATGTTACGGCTATCTTTTTGTATCAATAGACGGAGCATCAGTTCGGCTTGTTCTTGAAATCGTATGTGATTAAATGACTTTAGCCAATTACGATAGCGTTGTCGTCTTTTCTTCATAAGCGACTCTATTTTGATCCACCTTTTTTTCTTATCTGCTTCAGATCTTTTTGCAGCTGTTTCTTTGCCTCATCTAAGGCAGGGCTGAATTGATGTATATTTGAGATGGATCCTGTTTTTGGATTGTTTGTGTTGGAAAACTTTTTTAATAACGATATATATTCCACTTGCTTCTGTACTTTTTGCATTTGGGTATATCCCATTGTTAGTTTGTCAATTTGCTTGCTGTTAATTTGAATTCAATTTTGTGCATTATTTATTTCTAGTGGAATTATATATCTTTGCAACTGCTTTTTGTACGGATCCTCCCATGACAGTATTAGCGGATTATGGTCACTGTTTTCACTCTTCTTTATCACTAGAGTTGTGATATGCGAGTGAAGATTTTCGGAGGCCCAAATATAATCAAGGGTTTTTGACGTGTCTCCTTGCTGCCACGTAGCCGCTGCTGGGATGTCTCGCTCGATTTCACCATTCAACATTGTACATTGTTGCAGCATCAACTGGAATTCCCATTTTGTACCGCGATCGTCTGCTTCTGATGGACTTTTTAGTAATTTACCTGGTTTATGCATTTTTCTCTTATCAAACCATGTATAATTTAAATCTCCACATGCTATCACAAACAGGTCAGAGAAACATGCATAGCATTTATCTATTTCCGTGTAACGCATCTAGAAAATCTTTTTCTGCAATCATCGCGGGATTCCAGTACAAGTTCAATAGTAATAGTTGTTGATTTTGAAATTTCCCATTCTGGGTTTCCGCTACTGTTTGCAATGTTAGATCTTGAACAAACAAATTTGTATTGCGAGTGTATAACACGTCCCAACCTGCCGAGTTCTTTACCATGGTTACAAGGCCAGAGAAGGGACGTCCAAATATACTTTTTCCTGCTGTATTTAGAAACGTTGTGTATCCATCACTTGAAGGAAGCTCTCACAGCCACGTTTGTTGCAGACAAATAAAGGTGCTTTTTAGATCTTGTATATTGAAGTCCTTAAATAAATTAGCAAAACCACGGGTGTTCCAGGATGTTTGAAGTTGGGTCGCACCTCTTAACCCTACATGATCCTAAACATGGATCTTGTCGTCATGCGATCTAATTACATTAGACCCTTGCTGTTTCATTTGTTTCCATAAGTCATTTCTTTTGTTGTTATTTGAGGATCTGTTTTGCTTCTGCTCCTTTGCCTCATCTATTATTGACTGTTGGGCGTCACAAACCGTCAGATCAAACCCAAAAAACAAAAGATCTTCTTTTGCCTCCAAAAGTGGTTTAGCTAAGTTCTTGGATTTCATATGGAGCACCACCCAATCTGATCTCCTTTCAGATTTGTATTTGACGATGGCAATGTCATCTGATCTTATGTTACGTAGTGCTGGTAAATAATGCAGTAACCTCATTACATTAGCTCTATTTCAATTTAGGTCACTGTTGTTGTCCAATATGTTTTCCAATTCCAATTTCCACCAACTGTTTTTTCCATGTGCATATACCGTCGCCTTTTCATTTTGTGTTTTTTGCTTTTGTTTTTGCGCTTGCGCTGTGGTATATTTAGGATTACACTTTAAGGGTGCATTTTGTAATGCTTCTTGCAAGTTATTACTTGTTTTATCTTGGGCATCTGAGATGACTGAGTCTCTCTTGTTACTGTTTTGTGGTTGTTCCTTTGGGTGCAACTGAACGTACCGGCTGTGCCACATAATTTTTCTTTTGAGATCTTTTCTGGTCTCATCTTCAGTCAGTGTTTCCTGGTCTTCATTCGACTTTATCATATTTTCTGAGTAAACTTCTTCATCAATTGAGTAAGTCGATAAATCACATAAGTCTATTGAATTATTATCCACCTCTTCATCTTCGGATATTGTTTCTTCACGAGAACGTTTTGTTGCCAATTGTTGGGTTTTCACTATTTCCTTGGCTAACATTAGGAGAGAAATCGACTCTTTGCCTGGATTCTTGCTTTGCACAGTTGATTTACTCTTTTAGCACATTCCACTCGAGGGGGAGTTGTCAGATTTTGTATGAATTTTTTTGCATCATTTGTGCGGGGACGTTTAGAGGCTGGCCCCTTGCCTTTTTTGGTACAGTTTTTGCTATTTTACTTTTTTGTGATTCTGTCTTGGTAGCTACTGATTCTCCGAAAAGATTCCATAGGAGGCTATTTGTTCCTCTACTAAGTCAGCACTCTTATGACTTAATTGTGGTATAATTACCACTTCAGTAGATTTACTATTCTCTTGCGGTTCAATTATCATATTCTTACTTGCTTCTTGTGTGCCTGACGATTTAGAGTTCTCTACTTCTATGACCGCACTTTCATTAGTTTTTAGGATCTCCATCCTTGCGGCCATTCTTTTCTGCTGTTGTTGTTAGCCTACTAGGCTCATTGTCTCTCGACTTCTCTTTGGGAGCAGCTACTTCTTTTGGTAAGACGTCCCTTGTGGATTCTGGCATTGTGTTGCTTGTCTGTGTAAGATTCCCCAAGTCGTTAACATGTTGCAGACTGCTACGTCTTGTTTCCTCGCAGCGGCCTATCGGCTGTACTGACACATTGTGTCTGATCCACTTTGTACATTCTACAATGGCTTCCGTTAAATCAAACTTTTCATGGGCTTCATGCTTCGTTATTTTATTAAGTCGCGAATGCCATTGACGCGAAGTCGCTGCTTCTGAGTCTAACTGTGAAATTAAATGCTCATTCAATTTCTCCATTGCCGAGATTTTGTTGTTTAAGGTTCCTAGAACAGAATTCTGATCTCTCAGTGCATCGTTTAAAGATTCATATAGTTTCATAAATGGCATCATCGAGATGGATGTGGCCGCCAAAACATTATTATGGATTTGGATCCCTGCGGCTATGGAAATGTTCGCCTTGGAGGATGCTGAGTTTTCAAGTTGATGATTAGCTAGTTGCTGAGCATCATTCGAGCAATGTTTTTTTGTTTGACATCCTAACACTTGCTCTTCCTCCTCCAGATCCAAGGTCATTGCAGGGTTATTCTCACTTATTTCTTGGCCCACATCTGTGATATCAAGGTTGATGGGGCATAATGTTATCAACGGGTTTTGCAGTGAGGATTCTTTCCCATTTCTGTGTGTAATTTCCTTTGTCAGAGTGCTCATGTTTCGCTTAGCCCAAAGATTCTGCTCTTTTTTCTTAGGAAAGCTATCGTTGAGATGCTCTCTCATTTGGATGAAATCTGCTTTGAGCCGTTCGGTAAAGCGCGCTTCACAAGCCGCCACATCGAAGTTTGTTGTGGTATGTACCACTGTTCTCGGATTGAGCCTTTGTATCAGAGTATTTGCGGGTTCTGCCTGATCTGGTTTATTATTTTCTTTTTCCCTTGTCGGTTCGTTGTCTCCGCTGGATGCCTTTCCTTCAACCCGTTTCTCCTTGGTCTTGGGGTCAATATTTTCTTCCATATTAATTTGTACATCTTGTCTCACCTGCTTATTTGTATTTACCACTTCTGGGGTGGCAACAGCTTCTGCTATTTTACAAATGTTGTCAAATTCTATACAATGCTCGTTTTGTTGTTGATTAGAGCTTTCCTTTTGAAATAATATCTGTGGTACTTCCTCTGCTGGTGACCTGATCGCTAAAATATCAGCGTCTGTTATGTCAAAAGGGAAGGTTGTCTCTGAGGCATCATGATATTCAGTAATTGGTGGAGGAGTATTCATTTCTGAAATTATTACTGGCTTAACTCGCAATGCTACATTCTCGCTTTGAATTATACACTGCTTTAATGAGTCATCATCTTGCCTCAATTCAGTATTCAATGACAATAGATCAGCACCTGACTTGGAAAGAGCTAATGTTTTTTTCTGATCCTCTGTTTCCCTCGTCTGTGATCTTTATATAGCTGCCTCTTTCACTTTCAGCATCTGCAATAGAAATCAACAACACTGCTTCTGAAGTGTCTCTGCCATTTACATTCAAAATGTTAATGTCGGTCAAGGCGGTGTTTGCGATAGACAGACTCTTTTGCGCCACATGGGGCTGATGTATCGCAGCTACTGCCATTACTGCAGCAGGAGTACACTCCGAGCTGCTTCCTACTTTAGGCGAAGAAACACACGTTTGTCCCGTCTCCCGTAGCTTACAGCTACCGGGGGGGCCTAGATGACTCGCATGCCTCGCTTACCTTCGTTCTGTTGGTTGCTTTAGTTTGAAGCCACCGCAGTTGTAGTAGACGGTTTCGCGTATGAAGACCGACTCCCGATGATGACGCTTCCTGATCGTTGTAGGCATTCGGAAATGAGTCCATGGTGTCTCCTGCTTCGGACAGCGGCGGACTGAAGCTCTGCACCGAACTCCACCAAATTATTTGTTTATTCGAGGTGGTGAGTACAACCAGGCTCCTGTCTCCGCTCTGGATGAAAACGCTGAAATGTTAGTTGTCCGCAAGGCAATTACCTTTATATTGCGCTCCTCCAGCGCCAAACAGCCGCACAACAGCCAGAGGGGCTTGTCTACACCGGGCTTAACGCCACAAGGGTGTTAGCCTCGGACTCTTGAAGGAGTCCAAGATCACGTGACCACTACACATGGTGGATTGCCCCGCCTCCTCCAGGAAGCGTGCTGGAACGCTGATGCCGGCAAGATCCTTCACTCGCAATGCCGGGTGAGTGAAAGTGAAAAGCAGCTTGCGCTGTAGAATAAATTACTGTCCTCCTGGGAAAAGCACAAACACACAGTGGGGGGCAGCCTCGGATTCTTGAGGGAGTCCAAGATCACGTGACCACTACATGTGGTGGATTGCCCCGCCTCTTCCAGGAAGCGTGCTGGAACGCTGATGCCGGTAAGATCCTTGAAATGAAAATGAAAAGCAGCTTGCACTGTAGAATAAATTACTGTCCTCCTGGGAAAAAGCACAAACACACGGCAGGCGGCAGCCTCGGACTCTTGAGGGAGTCCAAGATCATGAGACCACTACACGTGGTGGATTGCCCCGCCTCCTCCAGGAAGCGTGCAGGCAAGATCCTTCACTCTTGCCGCCTCGATCCACGTGCCGGCAAGATCCTTCACTCGCAATGCCAGGTGAGTGAAAGTGAAAAGCAGCTTGCGCTGTAGAATAAATTACTGTCCACCTGGGAAAAGCACAAACATGAGTAATGGCAACTGGAAGCAGGAAGAGAAGACCTTAGAAGGGGCCTAAGACATTCTATCACATTTGGTTTACAGAAACGGCAAGTTCTCAGATTGCGTTGGAGCTTATTTATCAAACCCTGGATCTCATTGTATGGTACTAAATTAATTTTTATGTTTAGGAAAATAAAGTCTCCAAAGGGCGTCTGGGAATGTAGTCACATTGTCAGTAATCATTTGGAGAGGATTCCCATCCAATGGAATATAATGGGGATAAGTATATTGCTTGCGTTCTTCAATGTTCTGAATCCAGTCAGTTACCCGAAGGCGCTTCTTCACCTCTAAAGGTTTCATGATCATTATGTGAATTGTAAACATTAAGATAAAATGAAAGTGAATCAATATTCACTTCATTGCCCCTAAAATAAAGATTTTCCATACATGTAAACCTTGTCAATCTCAAGTTAACACGTACAGTAACTTTATGTTAAACATCTGAATGAATGAAACAGAGGCAATTAAAAGCAGTACATGTCATGATCCGTCGATCACGCCCTTTCTGGTCTTCCTGGTCACTGGCACATCGGGGGTTACTCGCTGTAGTACGCCCAACATGGCCGTATACACGGAACGCGGTCTATCGACCTTTACGTCCTATGCCGCACGTTCTATAAATTAGCCACTCCCCTGCGGTTCCGCGCGTCTCAACGCTACCGATAGCTGTGGCCTGACGTGCTCCGTAGTTCATTTTCCTGAACTGTGTTGCTTCCTGGTTCCCGGACCTTCCTCCTTCTCCTTTCCTTCTACCTTCCTTGATCCTGTTTCTTCCGCGTTCCATGCAGACCGTCTTTGTGTGGTGCCTCCATTCCAAGCTTCCTGGAGTTTCCATAGATCCCGGATGAAGAAGCTGAACGAATCCTGGAATCCGAAGACGGCCGAGCGGGCTTGTACAAGACCCGAAATGCTCGGAAGAAAACCCCGACAAAGGACTCCGCAAAACAGAAAAAACAGGTAAGAAAAGGGGAAACCTATGACAGATTGAGACGCCACCTGACCGATCTCGATACAGACATGGAAACGGCCGTCCAGGATCTTATGCGTGGCATGCAAGAGCTGACGGAAAACGCTGTGTTAAAACAATTGGTGTTATCCCGTGATTCCACCACGATGGAGAGTGTAATTCTAGGCGGCGTCGTTGACAAGTACGACGGTTCAGCAAAGAGCCTTCGTGGATTCCTAGATTCTTGTTTGATCCACTTTACATTTAAGCTTTATTATTTTTCTACGCCCAGGGCTAAAGTGGGCTTTATTATTTCGCATCTTTCCGGGAGAACCTTGACCTGGGCCACCCCATTGGTTAACTCTGGTGATGCTCTCCTGGATGACTACGACGGCTTTATAGAGGCCCTCAAGACCATGTTCGAACACCCGAAACAAGTTTACAGTGCCCAGGAACGTTTACTCGACTTTCCGCCCAGGGCTAAAGTGGGCTTTATTATTTTGCATCTTTCCGGGAGAACCTTGACCTGGGCCACCCCATTGGTGAACTCTGGTGATGTTCTCCTGGATGACTACGACGGCTTTATAGAGGCCCTCAAGACCATGTTCGAACACCCGAAACAAAGTTTACAGTGCCCAGGAACGTTTACTCGACTTTCATCAGGGTACCCATGATTTGCTCTCGTATGTTACACGCTTCAAACAGCTGGCTAAGGAAGCGGATTGGTCCTCTGAAGCTTGTTTTACTTTATTTCGAAGAGGGCTAAACGAAGAGATCAAGGATGAACTAGCCAGAGTGGCACGCCCGGGTTCCTTTCAAGCCCTAATGGATCTCGCTCTACAGATTGACTTTTGCATTCGGGAGAGAAAGGCAGAAAAAAAGAAAACCAAGTTACCACTCCAGAAAAACCCCATTGGAACCCCTTCGAGCTCTCGAACCTATGCAATTAGGGGCCTTCCGTGGACCCATTACTCCCCAAGAGAGGATCCGAAGGAGTCATACTGGATTATGTATGTATTGTGCATCCAAAAAACATTTAATAAGAGAATGTCCGATTGCCCCCCCACGGCGCTCGGGAAACGCCAGCACCCGATCCTAAACGGAGAGATGTCTGCTCCACCTCTATTCCATCCTTGAACTCTCCTGGACAAAATTCCTTGGTAATCTTACAGGCCTTCTTGACAACATCCAAGAAAGAAATATACCCCATCCTGGCACTGGTCGACTGTGGAGCTATGGGGGTATTCATAGATCATGAATGGGTCCTAAAACACCATATTCCTTATGAATCCCAGATTGCCATGCAACCTGTAGAAGCAATTGATGGAAGACCCCTTTCTTCTGGACCTATAACCCTGCAGACCAAGGAGATCAAGCTTGCTATAAATCAACATCGAGAAAGGATAAGATTTGACATCATCAAGTCAGCCCATTAGCCCATGGTTTTGGGAATGCCCTGGCTTCAAAGACACAACCCCTATATCAATTGGGCAGCGGGATCCTTGTTTCCGGGTTCTGAGTTTTGTATGTCCCACTGCTTACATCCAGACCTTGATCCTACACCATTGAAGGGATTTCCTACAACTCATCAGAACACAATCTCAGTCTCAAACATCATCCGGGTTCCGGAGGCTTACCAGGAATATTCCGATGTTTTCTCCTCTGCCATTGTTCAGGCCTTACCTCCCCACAGACCTGAAGATTGTGCTATTGAAACGGAACCTTCCGCGGTGATTCCTTTTGGAAGGATGTTCATCCTATCAGAACCTGAAAAGAAAGCCCTTCGTGAATACCTGGATACAAATCTTGCAAATGGCACCATACGACCATCTAAATCTCCATCAGGGGCCTCCCTGTTCTTCGTTCCTAAAAAAGACACTAAAGAACTCAGACCGTGTCTGGATTATCGAGGTCTAAATCAATGTACTCTCAAGGACCGCTATCCGTTGCCCTTGATCTCAGACATCCTGGAGGCAGTAAGAGGCGCAGTTGTGTTCACCAAGCTGGATCTCAGGGGTGCCTATCATTTGATTCGTATCAGGGCAGGTGACGAGTGGAAGACAGCCTTTAGAACACCCTTTGGGCATTTTGAATACTTAGTCATACCCTTTGGACTTGCTAATGCCCCAGCGGTGTTCCAAGGTTTCATGGATCGAGTGTTCTCGGACATGCTGTTCCTTTTTGTGATTGTCTATCTGGACGATATTCTAATATTTTCGAAGGACCCTCTCAAGCACGAAGAACATGTGAAAGCAGTATTACAACGCTTACGTGAAAATAAACTCCTGGCGAAGCCCGAGAAATGCATCTTCCATACTTCTACTGTTCACTACCTAGGGTTTGTCCTTACTCCCGATGGTATCGGTATGGATCCATCCAAGGTTAAGGCTATTTTATCCTGGCCCAGCCCCGCCTCGGTGAAACAGATACAATCCTTCCTGGGCTTGGCTAATTTCTATAGGAAATTCATACCTTCCTTTTCCGAGATTGTCCAACCAATAATTGCCTTATTGAAAAAAGATGTTCCCTTACATTGGACCATGGCCCAAGAGAAAGCCTTCCAACAGTTAAAGTCTGAATTTACACAAGCTCCCATTCTTGCTCAGCCTGATGTTAATCGACCATTCATAGTGGAGACAGACGCTCCAATTACGCCATTGGAGCCGTCATAAAACAGCAATTCGAGGATAGCTTGGAACATCCCATTGCCTACCTTTCTCTGACATTAACTCCTAGTGAAACCCATTACTCCGTCCTAGAGAAAGAGCTGCTAGCCATCCGTCAAGCCTTCACAGAATGGTGTCATTTACTCTAGGAGCCAAATTTCCGGTCCATGTCCGCACGGATCATCGAAACCTACAAGTGTTGCAAGCCCTGGAATGTAGGAATAGTCGCCAAGCTCGGTGGGCCTTCTTTTTTGCCCGATATCAGTTTCAGATTCACCACGTCCCTGGAAACCAAATTGTAGTAGCTGATGCACTTTCTCGTCATCCAGACTATGAACCTCCGGGAGATCGGACGTATCCCAAGATGTTTCCTCATACCATATTGTAGCTCAAGCAAACAACCCCCTGGAAGAGATTCGTATGCAAACTCAGACTTCGGAACTTTTGAAAGGAATTTCAGAAAGGAATCAATGGAACTTCAGAGTCAAGGACGGATACTTGTTCAAAGATACCAATCTGGTCATTACCACACAAAAATTACAACAAAGAATAATAAATCTCTGCCATCATACTCTTCATTCCGGTCATTGTGGTATTTCCAACACCCTCCGTCTAATACAAAGACAATTTTGGTGGCCCAAGATGAAGACCGATGTACAACTGTATATTCAATCTTGCTCCGTCTGTAATCAGAACAAACATGATAACCAGGGGGCGTGGCTTGGACGGCCATGTAAAGGGACGTGCTCTCGTGGAGCTCCGCTGATCCTACAATGATCCTGGAGGAGAAGTGCGTGCACGGGAACCGGCTGGCACTGGAAAATAATGCCTATGCGTGTGAAGATGATGGCTACACTCGCTGAAACTTTGATGCGAGTGGAGGGTGAGGACACTGCGTTATACTCGTCTGCGGGCCGCGGGCCCCAGATCAGCGAGTGGAACAAGATGGCGGCAGAGACAAAGAGGACAACAGGGGTCACGAGATGTAAGTCCTGTAAAGCCCCTGCATCGAACTCCAAGACCAGCGATTAGAAGCAGACCGTGGCACTTGACCGGAATGCGCTGTTGCTTCAATGAGGCGGCGCATATCTGTGGACACACGTACCCGGAGCTGGTACAACCTACGGACTGTACATTGCCGAGACTCATCGAGCACATTGGTAACCGACGCTGGGCCCGCGGCGTAATCAGATCGAACGCCGGCGGGACCCAGGAGGATTCATTGTGGCAGCGCACCAATTAGGTGGCCGCGGATCCTGGGGCCGACGCGAACGAGCATGCGGTGGTGGCTGCAGTTTTCCACAGCGCAGCGGATCAACTCTGTATACATGGGAAGATGGGAGAAATCCCATAGAGTCAGACGAAACATCGGCGCAGACCAGTGGTTAAGGCCGATGCGAGACAATTGCAGATCCCCTGCACTTAGAGCGGCCCCTCTGGGCCTGGGCATTGTGGGCCGGATGGGCTTGTGATCGCGGAAGAGGGGGAACAAAGGGAGTGCGGCGAATAGGTGAGCGCACTCGAGCACTGGCCACGGAAGGAACACGACAGAGACCGGGCCACGACACCAAGAGGGTACGAGCACATGGGAGGAGACGGCCCACTTTGAGCGTGAGAGAAGACACAAGTACATACAAGTACATGCTTGGCCTGCTGAGAGTGGTCCGTGACCACGCGGACCTTTGTGCGGAGGGAGGCACGGCAGGCCCTCGCCCAGCTAACATAGCAGGATGTCCTCTAAAGTGGTTAGACCCAGGATCCGACAGTCCACGATGGAGACCTACGCCAGGTCGCCCCCAGAAGCGGAGGGGGGCAAGAGAAAGGAGACCCCCACGGCAGCGGCGGAAACACCGGGCATGATCCAGGAGGTGCTGGCAGCGATCACAGACTTAAAGGTGGCCTGGGAGACTAAGTTGGGCCAGGCAATGAAAGAGCTGCGGGAGGGCCTGAACCTCAAGATCGGAGCAGTCCAGGAGGAGGTGAACCTGCTGAGACAGGACGTGCGAACGATTGCGGAGCGCACTGGGGCCTTGGAGAAGGAGATGGCCCCGAACACGGAGGCGTGCGCCGCACATGGAAAGGAGCTCCATGCCCTCGTGCAACGGGTGGACAATCTGGAGGACAGAGCTGAGCAAGCAGAAGGGCACGCCAGACGCAATAACATGCGTATAGTGGGCCTGCCGGAAGGTATGGAAGGGTCAAACCCCACAGAATACGTGGAATCCATGCTATTACAGGAGATAACAGGCGGGGTGCTGACCCAGGGGTTCGCGGTTGAAAGGGCGCACAGGGCCTTAACAAGAAGACCTGCCCCCTTGAGCCCCCCCGCAGCCGCTGATCGCAAAGATCCTGAACTATCGGTATCGGGAGAAGATCCTCGAATTTTTCTGGAGGGGAGGAACGATTGAAAAGGGGTCCACAAAAATCACGGCCTACCCGGACTATACGCTGCTTGTACAGCGTAGTGGGATGAACTTCAGATCGGTGAAAAGGAGGCTGACGGACGCAGGCCTTCGCTACATGTTGCTCTACCCAGCCAAGTTGAAAGTGTTTTATAAGAACAGATCCCTTTTTTTTGAGACGCCGACCGAGGCAATGGACTGGCTGGACATGCAGGGCCAACCTCAAGAACCGGATGTCCAGATGGGAGCTGCAGGAGATAAGTAGCGGACGGCTGTGGCACCTGGGGTGACATGGCCAAGGCATTGGGACTTGATTATAGAGTTGTATTAAGCTTGTGGGGAGTGTGTTGTAGTATCAACTGGCTGGACCCGCTGGACGCACCAATCCTAAAATAGACGACTGGGAGCTCCTGGGATGCATCCCTTGTACCCAATAGTAATATACTTAATTAGGTCACTGTTAGATCGGTGACGCCCCGCGGGGTCCTAGTCCTCGGCGACGGGACAGGACCAGACACGGGTGGGCCTGAGATCCAGGGAAGGAGCTGGGCATTTGTTGGGGTAGGGCAGGGTGGGGGGAGGGGCTGGGTTGTGTGCAGTGGATGTGAGTTGGGGAACAGGGAGGGGGAAACTGTTGAGAGGGAGAAGGGGGAGAGCCGGAAAACAAACCATCAAGGGAAGCATTGAAGGGAGAGGTGGGTTGGGAACAAACCGAGTAGATGGCATCGGGTAACCTCAGAATTGTGAACTGGAATGTACGGGGCCTTAATAGCTATCTGAAACGTAACAAAGTGATGCTGTATCTAAAAAGGATGCACATTGATGTGGCCCTGCTGCAGGAGACTCATCTCACAAGGGAGAAGTTGGAGGTTGTCAGGCGAAAATGGAGGGGACATGTTGTGGGGGCTACGTATTCTGGTACGCTAGAGGGGTTATCACTTGGGTGGCACCGCACGTGCCGCTCCAGGTGCTTAGCTCAACGGTAGACCCAGAGGGCAGAATGGTGGCGGTGACAGGACTCCTGGAGAACAGGGAAGTGCATATCATAAATCTGTACGCCCCCAACCATGATACAGCGGCTTATTTTAGATCCCTTTAAAGCAAAATTAGCCCCGTGGCTGGGGGTGCGGTGGTGTGGGGAGGGGACTTTAATTGCACCCTGAATCCCAAAATGGATAGGTCAGTCAACAAAGCGGGGAAGCCAGCGCCGACGGCCAAAGCACTGGGGACATTGTTAAAAGATCTAGGCCTAGAAGACGTGTGGAGAAGGTTGCATCCAATGGATAGGCAATACTCGCACTATGCAGCACCACATGACCTGCACATGAGGCTAGATTATGTGTTCGTAGCGGCTGAGATAGTGGGAGAAATGGTGGGAGCGGAATACAAGGGCCGGGTACTATCTGACCACTCGCCGTTGGTGGTAGAGTGGTGACACCAACCCCCCATAGAGACTTAGGACTGAGGCATTACAAGATGAGGGGTTCCGGAAGGATTTGAGGGAAGCCATTGAGGAATATTTTGATATAAACATGGGCAGTGTGCGCTCGGTTGGAAAAGTATGGGAGGCGTTCAAGGTGGTGGTGCGTGGAGTAGCCATTTCGAAATCTAAAGGGCTCCAGGGGGGCATTGAAAGGGAACTTCAGGAAACGGAAAGGGAGCTGGAGGGCCTCACGCGACATGAGGATACCGCCTGGAAGAATAGCGATAAGATAAAAGACCTACAGTTAACCTGCAGTGGACTCCGGGATAGGCTATGCAGACTAAATTACAAGAAATACACGGCGAGGCTACACGCAGGGGGCGATAAGCCGGGCAGATTGCTAGACTGGCTGTATAAGAGTGGGACCCCCCGCACAGTGATCAGTGAGATAAGGGATGAGGAAGGTCGCATCTGTAATACCCAGGAGGGGGTGAACGAGGAGTTCCTCAAGTTTTACAGACACTTATATGAGGACGCAGGGGAGGATAGGAGCCAAGACATACTGGACACGTTAGAGGACACAGAGCTGCCCACCCTGGACGACATAGAACGTGCGGAATTGGACGCCCCTATCACCTCGGAAGAGCTGGAGGTAGCGATCCAACATCTGCCCACGTGTAAGGCACCCGAGACGGACGGGTTGCCTAGCGAGTTTTACAAGACATACAAACAGGAGCTGTTTCAGCCACTGCTTGCTATGTTCAACGAGGCCTATGAGCAGGGGGAACTGCCATTGTCCCTTGGCGAGGCGATGATCATCCCACTCCTAAAACCAGGTAAGCCGGCCGCGGAGTGTGGGTCTTACAGACCCTTGTCTATGCTGAATCAGGACAGCAAAATACTTACGGCAGTGCTGGCCAATAGGCTGAAGAGGGTGATCGGTAAGCTGATACACCCAGACCAGACGGGATATGTCCCCGGCAGGAACATCACAGATAACCATAGGAGGCTACACCACATCATTGACCACACTGAGGAAGATACGGGTGAGCTGGCCATCGTGTCGCTAGACGCGGTCAAAGCCTTTGACTCGGTGCGATGGCCGTGGTTGAAAGCAGCCCTGACGGGATACGGAATGGGACCTGGGTATATCAGGTGGGTTCAGTTGTTATACAGCACCCCGGTTGCGAGAGTTAAAACACCTGGGTATATCAGGTGGGTTCAGTTGTTATACAGCACCCCGGTGGCGAGAGTTAAAACAGGATCCATAATCTCAGATACTTGGCAACTCAGCAGGGGGACCAGACAGGGATGCCCCTGGTCGCCCATGCTATACATTCTGGCATTAGAGCCGCTGGCAATATGTCTGAGGCAACAATACGGGGAGATGGGGATTAGTACAGTATGTGGTAGACACCTGGCATCGCTGTACGCAGATGACATGCTCCTTTATCTGCGCTATCCAGAGGAGAACTTGCAGTATGTGCTAGAGGTGATGGACCCATATGCCACCCTCTCGGGCATATCAGTGAACCCTAGGAAGTCTAGTCTGTTCCCCTTGGGTAGATACAAGAATGTCCCATTACAGAGGCTGCCTAGCCTGCCGATACCATGGCAGACTGAGACATTTAGGTATTTGGGAGTAAATATTTACCACAGGATCGAGGCGGAGCACCAACATAATACAGAGAAAGCAATTGAGGGGGTCAAGAACAGCATGCTGTTTTGGTCCAGATTGCCCCTGACCATGATGGGGAGAGCGGCCTTGCTTAAGATGGTGGTCCTGCCCAGACTCCTGCACTTCTTTGTGAATGTCCCGTTTTTGATTCCCAGGAGCCTATTTGTGAGACTTCATAGCGTGTGCAGGGGCTTCATATGGGGTAACTCCAGGAACAGATTGGCCCTGTGGAAACTCCGGAACCCATGTGACATGGGGGGCATAGGCCTGCCAAATTTTGAGCTTTATAATCTGGCGGGGCAGCTGCTGTATGTGGCCAGGTGGCTGTCGACTGAAGACTCGGCGGAAGCCAGGCTTCTGCGGGAAGACTCGGCCCCATACTTTTTGAATGAGGTGGTGTGGTTACAAAAGAACAAACTGCTGGGAAGAGGGTGGCTGTTGAGGCTGGGCTGGGAGGTTTGGCGCAAAATGTGGAGAATGATGGGTGACATAGAGCCGTTCTCTCAGCAGGCCCCGCTAGTGGCACTATGCGGGAATGACTCACAACTGTTCGAAGCGGTCCGTAGATATTGGGAACCGGTGGGCCTGGCCACCCTTGGGGACATATGGCAGGAAGGGGAGGCATTAGAATTTCAGAGGTTGCAACAAGAGACAGGGGTGCATAGAGGCCAGTATATAACCTACGCTAGGCTCATGAAACGGGTAAGGGAGAGATGGCCGGAGACAGTGCTAGCGGATGACCCTGATGCCTCCCTGGAAATGATGTATGATGTTTCGGAGGGCAGGCACGAGATATCTAGAATATACAAGCTTCTAAGAGCAAAGGTAGGGAAGGAGCTGCTTCAATTGAGGCAGAACTGGGAGGAGGAAGTAGGAGGACCCGATCTGAATGACAGCTGGCCTAGTAGGATCGTTGTCTGTCTTTCCCCCCTGTTCTCCCCTCCCTGCCTCGTCGCGCCTTGAAACACTTGTGTATAGGCGCGTTATAAATGCCATATCATATCATATCATATCATATCATATCATGACAGATGGGCAATGGGAGAGAGCCCAAAGGTACCATAAAAAGGTATCCCGGAATGCGAGAATCCAACAACTCCAATTGTATGTCACTCATAGGGCTTATTTAACTCCCAGGAAAATTGCAATGTTTGGAGGCTCAGCTACGCAGAAATGCCCCAGTTGTGGGGAGGTAGAAGCGGGGCTGCTACACATGTTCTGGACTTGCCCGGAGGTGCACAGATTTTGGGACGAGAATAAAACTAAATTGGCTGGTGGGGGAGTGGAGCTGGACGTGGGATCACCTTGGACATGCATGCTCGAGATTTTTCCCAGGCCACGGGATTTAAAGCACATGAGCAAAATGAAGGACTTAGTCTACATCCTGGCCAAGCGCAGGATCGCAATGGGTTGGAAGGCGGCCCACAGACCCAAGGTGGAGCTATGGTGGACGGACCTCCTAAGATGGGCGGAGGCGGAATCCGTAGTTTGGTTTGAAGCGGTTACTGGGGGGGAGAGGAGGAAGTAGGGCCCTTGTTGGCCTGGCGGCAATTGGTGACCTCTATGGCAAACCCTCACCAAGACAATAGCGAATCAGAGGACTCTGATGAGTGCACAAGCACTGCGATACCTGATAAGGCCCCCTTAGATGACATGAGTGAGACGGCTCTAGTTTGTGGGGTGGGAGGGGGGAGGACGGAGAATTATACTGTATAATGTGATGGTTTGATGCTGATTATGTACGTCCTAAACAGTTGTAATGTGTGTTATTTTGTTTGGTTTTATTGAAAATAAAAATAAATTAAAAACAAAAACAAAAAATGATAACCAGAAACCAGTAGGTCTCTTATTACAGCCTACACCACCAACCAGACCTTGGGAAATCATTGCTACAGACTTCATTGCGGAATTGCCGCCTTCTAGAGGTTATACCACTATCATGGTCACCATTGATCTATTCACTCATATGGCTCACTTTACTCCTCTGTATAAATTACCATCCTCCTCAGAACTTGCTGGTATTTTCCTGGAACACGTCTTCCGACTGCATGGACTTCCTTCCAAGATCATATTGGACAGAGGACCCCAGTATGTTTCTCAATTCTGGAAACACCTCTGCAGGATACGAGGGATTCAACGAGCTCTCTTCTCGGGATATCATCCCCAACCCAACGGTGTCACAGAACAAGTAAATCAAACCCTTGAACAATATCTTCGTTGTTTCTCTACCAAAGTCCAGGATGATTGGTCACTTTTAGTACCAGTAGCCGAATTCGCTTACAATAATTCGGACCATTCGGCTGTTAAGACCAGCCCTTTTTTCTGCAGCCAAGGATTTCACCCTTAGGTCTTACCTTCTGTTCTTCCACACCCTACACCTGTTCCTACTGTCGATTCCTGGATTGAAACACTCATAAATGTTCAGAGAGAAGCCAAGGAACATCTCGAAAGAGCGCAAATCCAAACCAAACACTATGCAGATTCACGGAGAAGACCAGGGCCTTCATACTCCATTGGGGATAAAGTATGGCTATCCTCGAAACTTCTACCCCGACATCTCAGACTGAATAAGTTGGCTCCCCGGTATTATGAACCCTTCTCTATAAAAGAGATCATCAATCCTGTGGCCTTTTCGACTCCAACTCCCGGACTCCTGGAAGAAGATACATCCAGTTTTTCACAAAATCCCTGTTGAAGCCTTTCATCCAAACTACCCGGACTACTCTTAGACCTAGTCCTGTGCTTGTCAATGACCAGCTGGAATATGAAGTTTCTCGTATTTGTGATTCCCGATATAGACGAGGCAACCTTCAATACCTGGTGGAATGGAAAGGTTATCCACCCAGCGAACGTACCGGGGAACCAGTCTCAAATTTTAACTCCCCCAGATTGCTCAGAAGGTTCCACTGAATTCATCCAGGTATACCCGGTGGAACGGGTTTTAAAAGGGGGCATGCTGTCATGATCCGTCGATCATGCCCTTTCTGGTCCCTGGCACATCAGGGCTTACTCGCTGCAGTACACCCAACATGGCCGTATACACGGAACGCGGTCTATCGACCTTTACGTCCTATGCAGCACGTTCTATAAATTAGCCACTCCCCTGCGGTTCCGCGCGTCTCAACGCTACAGATAGCTGTGGCCTGACGTGCTCCGTAGTGCATTCTCCTGAACTGTGTTGCTTCCTGGTTCCCGGACCTTCCTTCTTCTCCTTTCCTTCTACCTTCCTTGATCCTGTTTCTTCCGCGTTCCGCGCAGACTGCATCCGTGTGCTGCCTCCATTCCAAGCTTCCTGGAGTTTCCATAGATCTCGGACGAAGAAGCTGAACAAATCCTGGAATCCGAAGATGGCTGAGCTGGCTTGTACAAGACCCGAACTGCTCGGAAGAAAACCCCGACAAAGGACTCCGCAAAACCGAGAAAATAGGTGAGAAAAGGGGAAACCTGTGACAGTACATTTAGGAAGCAGCTTGTGCTGACCATGAGTGAAAGTTCATCTCCAGGACTGTTGAGGGGCCCAGAGCATCCATTGTATTGCAGCATAGGCATGCTGCAGTATGCCAAGGGGAATAGGGCAGGTTGAATTCACCATAAATACATTGAGGTGACACCTGGAAAAAAGACAGTTCCTGATCTAGAGCATCATATCTTTACTGCTCTTTGGTCTAATACAAAAAGTGGCTGAATACATAAAGTGAGCTTCTGCATGGGTGAAAGTCACTCTATTATGCAGTAGTGTTCAGTATCTTACAATAAAGTATAATGATGGCACAGTTTGATCATTTTGGAACATTACCCAGAAAAACAAAGAGGGGAAAAGAGAAGTTTCCCCGAGATCATTTGGTTCAAGGTGACACTGCAAGAGTCCTGGAAGCAGGATACAGAGTCTCTGGATCACTGCAGAGGAGTGATCAGGGAGAGGTGTCCAATATCCCAGACTATTAGAGACCTCTTTTTTCTGTCTTCCTGAAACCCAGAGAAGCTTATGGGAAAAAAGGTGCCTTCAGATGGAAAGCACTGTTCTGGTACTACCTTCAGAAACATTCCTCAAATATACACTATTCATTTATGCTACAAATCAATTTACAAATAATAAAACACATTTTATGATTGTATGCTTTTCTGTATGAAAGGCACTTGTCCCAATGTCAAATGACTTAACAAATCTTCATAGGGATATATGGTATTTCAGAACAGACATTCAATGTTATTGGGATAAATGCAAGTGCTGCTAGATATGATTATTTCTTGGACAAAAAAAGGCACAGGTTCAACCATGTAACACAATGAAACATTTACAATGTACCTTTTCAGGAGAAGATTTGTTGATCGGAATTAAATCTTCCCTACTAACTGTTTTGTAGCAGACTATACTTAGGGAGATTTTTAATTACGCAAGCAAAGCAGACACTACCAAAAGGTGAGTACATGGACTCTTCAATGAGATTTTCTCTCTTATTGCTTTCTTGCATTAATTAGACAACCAATGGAAAACGTGTTGCAGGAGCTCAGCTTATGATTGTTACGTCTATAGCCAGAACCCCTTTATTGCCTGCTGTAGTTTGTTGAACTCAGCCACAGGAATACTGTTTTGGATAAAGCACTGCCGTAAATAACCTAATGTGAGTCAATCATTTTGCAGAGAATATGGGTTTTGCTTTGGGATGCCTTAGGACAGGGGCACCACTGCATTCTCCAATATAGTGGCCTCTGAGCCGATATAGTGAAATCCATCAGAAACTTCATTCTACTCAAACACATGTGGGCTGTGCATGACAGAATTACCATACAGTCTCAATGTGCTCCCTAACGTATGGCCTGTAGTGTTTCAAGATAAAAGCATTGAGTATAGTAAATGTTTGTAAGTGCTCATGTTTGTGGACATTGGTGAGCTGCTTATTAACCTGAAAATGTACCAGCATGTGACTGGCGAGCAATATTCGTTTTCAGGATTTGCTGTTAGTCAGTACCATGCATGCCCATTGGAACTGTGATGAGCTTATAAGCTCAACAGGACAAGGAAATAGTTGGAAAAGCCCAACAGCTGCACAGTTCAGATGTATGGAATGGGAGCTGAGTTGGTATGCACTAATTTCTGATTGAATTGAAGATGATGGAATGCCCAAATATACCATTAATGGGCAGATTGGCACACGTACCTTGTTACAAGTGTATACACATGAGAGCATGTTAGACAATTCAAGTCCCTTACATTCAGAGTATGTGCTCCTGAGTTTCATACAGCTACCATAGGTTTCCTATCCTTGAACAAAATACCTTCCCGTGTGGAATTTAAAATCGAGTCCGAACAAGAGGGTAGTTTGGGAGTAATATGACTATTAGCAAACATGTACAGAAATGAGAGGAGAGTAAGGAACAAGAGGGAGACAAAGGAGGTCAAAGTGGAGGGAGGAAAAATGGGGACAACAAGATAACACATCTGGAGAGATAAGATTAGGAGGAGGAAGAGATATATCTAGAGAAATATATAGGGATACAGAGAATAGAGAGGAATCAGAGAAACATTAAATAAATGAAAGATGAGAGGTAAAGGTCTGTGTAGGGAGATGCAAACACAGGGTGGAGGATGAGTAATGGCAACTGGAAGCAGGAAGAGAAGACCTTAGAAGGGGCATAAGACATTCTATCACATTTATTTTACAGAAACGCAAGTTCTCAGATCGCGTTGGAGCTTATTTATCAAACCCTGGATCTCATTGTATGGTATTAAATTAATTCTTATATTTGGGGAACTAAAGTCCCCACAGGGCGTCTGGGAATGTAGTCATATTGTCAGGAATCATTTGGAGTGGATTCCCATCCAATGGAATATAATGGGGATAAGAATATTGCTTGCATTCTTCAATGGTCTGAATCCAGTCAGTTACCCAAAGGCGCTTCTTCACCTCTAAAGGTTTCATGATCATTATGTGAATTGTAAAAATTGAGATAAAATGAATGTGAATCAATATTCACTTCATTCCCCCTAAAATAATGATTTTTCTTACATTTAAACCTAGTCAATCTCAAGTTAAAATGTACAGTTACTTTATGTTAAACATCTAAATGAATGAAACAGAGGCAATTAAAAGCAGTACATTTAAGAAGCAGCTTCTGCTGACCATGAGTAAAGGTTTATATCCAGGACTGTTGAGGGGCCCAGGGCATTCATTGTATTGCAGCATAAGTATGCTGCAGTATGCCAAGGCGAATAGGGCAGGTTGAATTCACCATAAATACATTGAGGTGACACCTGGAAAAAAGACAGTTCCTGATCTAGAGCATCATATCTTTCCCGCTCTTTGGTCTAATACACAAACTGGCTGAATACATGAAGTGAGCTTCTGCATGGGTGAAAGTCACTCTATTATGCAGTAGTGCTCAGTATCTTACAATAAAGTATCATGATGGCACAGTTTGATAATTGTGGTACTTGGACCATGTTCCAGAAAAACAAAGAGGAGAAAAGAAGTTTCGCAGAGATCATTTGGTCCAAGATCACACTGCGTTTCTCCTGGAAGCAGGATACAGAGTCTCTGAATTGATGCACAGGAGTGATCAGGGAGAGGTGTCCTATATCCCACACTATTAGAACCATCTTTCTCTCTTCCTGAAACCCAGAGAAGCTTATGGGAAAAAAGGTGCCTTCAGATGGAAAGCACTGTTCTGGTACCACCTTCAGAAACATTCCTCAAATATACACTATTCATTTATGCTACAAATCAATTTACAAATAATAAAACACATTTTCTGATTGTATGCTTTTCTGTATGAAAGGCACTTGTCCCAATGTCAAATAACTTGTCAAATCTTTATGGGGATTTATGGTATTTCAGAACAGACATTCACAGGCCGATTCATAGAATTAATGTGCGCTGAAATTGTCGGCGCAAGCGTGCGAAAGCATGCGAATCGCAGTGCCAGTGCGAAAATCACAGCAAAACCCGCGCACAGCGATTCATGGAAGTCCGTGCGCGTGTAAATCCCAGGATGTGCGCCAAAATTCTGCGTGGCGCACGCTGGCGCACACGTCTCCAAACAGCGTGCGCACAGCGAAATCGCACATAGCGCGGCGCACACAACAAAAGTAGGAGGAACAGGGGGCGTGACACGCGGAATGGGGAAGAACGCGTGAAAATGTGGGCGTCACAGGGGAAGTACAGGAGGCAAATGCGCGGAACGCCCACACGCATGTTCAAAACACGTATTCATGGAATCGAGCGGGGCTAACGCGTGCGCCAAAAAAGACGCGCTAATCTGGAAACACGTACGCCAGCAGGAAGCAGGCGTACGTGGACCCGCGCAGCCTAAAAGTGCGCACAAACAACAAACATGCTCAGACGCCAGGATGAATATACCGTTCCTAGCAGCAGTGGTCATGGGATACCGCAGGAGGAGGAGGAGGATAGTCAGGCCCAGAATTTTCACACCCAGAACCAGCCTTTTTGGGATGCCTGATGACCAGGTGTATGGGAGGTACAGGTTTCCAACTCACCTAATACTCGACCTGGTGAGTGAGTGGGAGGATGACCTCACATCACCCACCCTGTGCTCCCAAGCACTCAGTCCCCTGGAGAAGGTCCTCAACGTACTGCACTTCTTGGCCACTGGATCATTTCAGCGGACAAGTGCTAAAGTGGGGGGGGTGTCACAGGCCACGCAGTCACGGTGCGTACACCAGGTCTTGGCCATCATGACTGCACGGCCATCAGTCTGCAGGCACATATAACTGCCCAGAACACCTGAAGAAAGGCAGGCCGCCGTCCAGGATTTCTACGGGGTGGCACAATTCCCCAAAGTCCTAGGTGCCATTGATTGCACCAATGTGCCTCTACGTCCCACAAGGGCATCAGAGCACATCTATAGAAATCGCAAGCACTGGCATTCCTTCAACGTGCAGGTAGTATGTGATGCCAAGGGAATCATCATCTCAGTATATGCCAACTATCCAGGGTCCACCCACGACAGTTTTATTTACAGAATGTCAACCCTAAACCGGGACCTAGAAGCTGGGCGGCATGGCGATACATGGCTGCTCGGTGAGTATAAATGCCACAGCACATGCATGCATGTCAGATACTAAGTAATGTCACAACCCCACTAATGATACCCATCACCACCCCCCCAGGGGACAGTGCCTATCCTCTGAGCACCCACATGATGACGGCAATTCGGAACCCCACCACGCCACCCGAGGCAAGATACAACACAGCCCACATTGCAACCCGGGGCATAGTGGAGCGCACATTCGCAGTCCTCAAGTCACGCTTTCGCTCCCTTGACCGTTCTGGCGGGCAGCTGTTATACGCTCCCCAGTAGTGTGCAGGATCATAGTGGCAGCATGTGTCCTGCACAACGTTGCAACATGCCGGGGCCTACCGGTGGACATGGTGGTGCCCCCACATCCACAACCACATGCACGGCTGCTGCGCATGGGAGGGGAAAGGGCACGGGGTGAGGCAGCCCGTACGCAGCTGGTGGCTAATTACTTCACTTAAAATCACACCCCTGTGGAGTTCACACAGCCCTGGCACATACCAGCTGAAAATCAATGATGATGACATAAGGGAGAGTCAACTGTCAAAACCATACCAGCCTGGGATTGGTCACCTGGAAGTGTTACATTGTGTGCATCCCTATCTACACAAACACCACCAATGCTGTGTCATCAAAAGACACACTTCTATGCTGCTAAATTCATTACCACCTTGCAAAATACAACATGACAACAGTGCCATGTCACCCAACCCCTCCCCAGCACCGCCACCCAATACACCATGGCACGTCATGCTATGTGAGAGCAAACAAAGCAATCCCCAAAACCCGACACAAGTGTCACAAAGTACAGTGTCCCTAATGGAAACTGGCAACACACAATATGCTCCCAGTAATGTAGAACTAACAACACACATGACCAAATACTTACCAACAATACAATGCAGCTACACAACCTCAAACATAGCAAAAACATGACAGTACTAAGTTAAAGTAGTGGTAGTCTTACAACCTGATTATGCCAGCACATCGACCCCTTCCAACTGTACAGTGTTGCTGCCACGCAAATATGTAAGTGCACTGCTTACAACATGAACTCCATCTCCAAAGTAGATGGCCTTGTGAAGACATGAGGAATGAACCTGCAAATTAGGAGGAAGACATGGATGCACATTCACATATCAATACACCATGCAGTGTACAATACAACAACAATATCCACTAGGAATGTATACACAGTATTGACCACAGACTGCCCACACATGGGAGTCCAACGTCACTGTGTAATTCACTGTCACTTGGGCACACCCTTTGCAAGCCCATGGAAACGGGAAGCAGGAGGGGTGTGTGTCTCACGAACCCAAGCATCTAACCCAAACTCAGGACAAGCCTGCATGTGCCCAGCCGGAATACAGTGGATGCCCACGGGAGCCACACAAGGCAACATACTGTAAAAAAAATCAAAAATCAAAAACCAAAAATGCCCATGTGGGGGGCGGGGGGGGCGAGGCCACCCAGGAGGTCTGAGGACAGGGTGCGCACCAACAGCCACCTGTGTGGATGTGGGAAAAAAAAACACCTCCATGGGCTCATGGCCTACACGTCTATGCCATTGTGGGAGTACTGCTGCTGTCGCTCTCATCACCCTCTGCTGCTGCATCAGGAGGTGGTGGTGCTATGGGAGGCAGCCCACGCGAAGCCCTGGTATGGTCCTCCATGGCAGCAAGCATGCGGGTGTGGAAGGTCTCGTTCTGGAGGATTATAGTGCAGAGATCCCCATGCAGCACCTGACGTGATGCCCGGATCTCCTCCCGAGTTGCCTGCATAACAGCTGAGAGCGAACATGTGAGCCGCTCCAGCTGCTGTTCTGTCCTCAAGTTAGTGGAAGCCTCAAGGTCAACATTAGTCTCCCTGAGGGGATGGAGTTCTACCCTCAGGGCTTCCCTGTGGCCCTGGGACTCTATTGATATCGATTGGCGTAGAGTCTCCAGTGCCGCCCGTCGGTCCCTGTTGGACGCCAACATGTCTTCCCTGTGTGATTGGCAAATGGAGTCTGTTGCCTGCTGTAGTTGCTCCATCTGCCTTTCAGGGGGGACAATGGAAGTGGCCACCCTCTCCATTGCTTGAGCCATCATCTCAACTGATGCTGCCTGTTGGGTTGCCATACCGTACATGGATTGTTCCCATACGGTATTGCCTGGTGGCGTACGGCCACCGCGTTGGCGGGCACCACACCTTGCTGTGCCGGCACTGCCTGAGGATGCAGGACTGCATTCCCCCTCTGATCTGCTGGCCCATGAACAGGATCAGATGTTGTGGAGTGTGACCCTGCATCCGTAACCGCAAAAGGCAGACTTACCAACACTGACATCCCCATAGAGGGTTCTACCCCTGGTGCAGGTGGGTTGGACAGAACAGAATCCCTGCCAGAAACACTTACCTGCGACAGCACATAGGTCTCATCATCCGAATCAGCACCTGAATAGAGGTCTGGGGAGGTGCACCCAGAGACACCCCTGGACAGAATGTTCTGCAGCAAGATTGGGTTCTCACCCACCACCACACCACGCCCCCCACTGGTGCCCGGTCATGCCTGAGATTCCTCCTGGGTCTGCACACATTGGCCTGTGAGTGGCATGTCCAATACACATACATGACACATGCCATCACACAGATGGCATGTACCATAGCCATGGTACATTCCACAAGTACATCCATATGTCAGTGAATGAGTACTGTCAGCCATCCATGTGAGATGGACATGATGAGATGAAAAATGCTACAAAGTGTGATAAAATACGCATGTGCCACACACTGCAACACATCCAGTGTACAAAAATACAGTGATTGCAGGCCGATGTACACATCAATGGTTGTGCACTTCAACATGACAGGAAACAACTATCATGTTCCACATTCAAACAGGCCCCAAAAATGTATTTGATCAGGCCAATACTCAATCAGCCTGAATGGTCAAATCATTCACCTAACAAGGTAACACATCTGGGCCAATGTGGGGTTCATCAATGACAGAAGTATGTCACAAATGTGACAATAGGGCTGAGGAATGCGTAGCAAAAGTGGGAGAATTGAAACAATCAGCCTGAACGAACACTGAAAAATACAAACAATGTTGTTGCAAGATGTCACTTCAAGGGCAACTGCCGTAATTTTGCGCTAAATTACTACTGTGGGCAGAAGGGATACTGTCACACCCAAATCCAAGGCCGCTGAATGTTTTGGTTGAAGCACATGGGTGACCCATACCACTCAGGCACACACACCCTCACTTGGCACTCAATCAGAACCCATCACCCAAACAACATACACATGCATTACACACACATGCATGGGCACTCACTGGACAATGCATCATAATCAGGTAGTTTTCCCACACCTGGGATCTGTTCCTCTGTGACGAAGGCCCCAGCAACAGACTCATGTTCCGTGAGTTTGTTGTCCTCTTGTGGAGACCCACCGCCAGTCACCAGAGTAGCGGCATGATTTGTGGCCAGCTTGTTCTTTGCTCTGCGTTTCATGTCATTCCTCCGCTTGTAGTCATCATCAGCTGTGCGCCACATAAATCTAAGGGCACTTATGCGTTCGGCGATGATCTGCCAGTGTGCCTTACGTTGACCAGTTGTGGTCTTGGACCCTGCAGTCACCAGCATTTCGTGGATATGTGCCGACACAATGGACACAAGTGCATCAAGTTCTGCGTCATTAAAGCAAGGCTTCCTTGACGTGCCGGAGTGTGTAGCCGTGTCTGGGGTCTCAGCCTGTCGTGCCAGAGCACCCTTCTTCCTCTTCTTTAGAAGTGCAGCGGAGCCAGAGTGGCTTACGTCGCTCTGATCAGTACGGGCAGAATCACCGGTGGACTGGGTAGTAGGAGTGTGGGAATGCACAATGACCATAGGTCTTGATGCAGGCATTGGTTGCAGGGTAATGTTGGCAGGGGGAACTTCAGTTTGATGGACCTGGACTGACACTGTCCTAGCTGCGAGGGTCAGAGCTGGGGCGGATGGAGCTGCAGCTGCCCCTGCAGCCTCCCCACCCTGCATACTTGGAGCAGCAGATACCATAGCTGCCCCAGATCCACGTGGCTTGGTGACAACAACTTGCACCGCCACACGTGGCCTAGACTTGCTCACCTGGAAGTCAGCCTGGGAGTCATCCTGTGCCAGGTCAGGTGCCACAATGGGCTGGTCCTACAGGGGCTGAGCTGGGATGGTGTCAGCCATGTTTCCCTCAACCATGGGGGGGGCATTGGTGTCCCTGATTGTTCCTCCACACATGGGGGTATAGGGGCACCCTGCAAATCCCGGCCATGTCCCCTATCGTGCCCACCACGCGTGGGCGTGGTCCACCTTTTGAAGGTCGGCCACCTTTGCCTCCAATACCGCTTGGTCGCCTCCCAACCATGGCACTGATGTTGTTGTGCGTATGGGAGTTGCAGTAAACTATTGTCCTGGGCAATTGGGGGTCAAAGCGCTAGGATACTAAATGAAATTCGTACCCTAGTGCTCTAACAAGGCTGTCTGTGGCCCCTGGGGGAAGATGAAAGGTCACGCAACACGCACAGGCAGTCCAAAATCAAAAATGAACGTGCACGCAACCCCTCGTAGACCAAGTGCGTGAGAAAATGAACCCGCACTACGCTATGGCACCCAGAAACACAAAAATAAGTGTACGCGTAATACACGCAGCCTACAATGACCTCTGAAGGGGAACGCGACACACGGGGCAAGCACAGTTGCTAAGTACGTGTGGAACTCACCGTCTGACTGGAAAAAGAACATGAAAAATACACGCGTGTGCGCGTTGGCAACACCCCCGCCAAAAGAAGAATTGTACGCTGTCTGAGGAGACAGGACAAAGGGAGAAGTGAACTCTGTTTGAGGAAACAGGCCCAACAAAAAATCCGAAAAGAGCTGTCAGAGGTAACAGGGAGTACGAACTAGAAACGCTGTGAAGTAATCGCGTGTGAACCGACAAGAAGTACAGATTTCACCCACTCGCTCTCCACGAAAATCACGTACAAGGAAATGGCCTCCTACACGTAGCTTTTAAACCGGCCCACACGTACACGTCAGATACGCGTGTACACGGGCCCTTTTCTCCAATTACACGGGATGACACTCGGACGTGCAGTTTTTCCACATGTGCTCTGTCATCACGTGCTATGAGGGAAACGGCCGCGCTCGTAATGTAACTTACGCGCTTATGCGCTAAGGGCCTTTGGTCCAGTGAAATCGCGTGCGTGTGCTGACGCGCTTACACGCTAAGGCCCTTTCCTTGAATTACACGCTGAAGTGCAATTTTTTCACGTGCCAAATCACTCCGTATCAAGCTGGCCACGCGAAAACACACGGAAGACCATGATCCTGCCCAGAAGGCCGAATTACTGCCCCCCAGAGCCACGTGCACGCTCCCACCTGCCATCTGCTGCTGCCTGACTGCCTGCTGCCCACGTGCCCTGCCATTTGCTGCCTGCACGTCAGCCAGGGGTGTAGTTGCTGTGACCACCCCTGCTGGAACCAAAGACTCCCGACTGGGATTCCATCGCTCCACATCCCAGCCCCAGGACCCAGTTGCCCACCCACTCCTGCCTCTGGGGTTGCCATGTCCAGCACCACACCATCTGGCGGCACTGGCAACCCCCAGCCAGAGAGGCAGAGGGCCACCAGCTTCACTGCCACCGAAGTTGGTTTCCTGGTGGAGCAAGTCCTGGGGCAGTATGAGGCCCTCTTTGGAAGTTTGCGCGCTGACAATGAAGGACGGACCAGGATCTGGATGGACATTGTGACTGCCATCAACACAGAGGGGGGTGGCAGTCCACGACTTACATCATGTCAAGATGCGCTGGGAGGACTTCAGGTCCAGGACCCTCAACAAGGCCCAGCGCCTCGCTAAGGCAGCGGATGCCAAGGGGCACCGGGGCCAGCTGTCGAACCATCAAATGAGGGTCCTGGAACGCATATGCCCAGCGCTCTACGTCCAGATCCTTGAGAGGCAGCCCCGTCTGGAGTCGAGCGGTAAGTGTACATGCATGTTGATAGTACGCTGTGCGTGTCGTGGTGTGCCAGTAGTGTGCAGGCTGCACATGGGTTTATGTAGGGCCATGTAGGGATGTGTATGAACATGGGCGTGAGGCTGCCACATGTGAGTCCTCTCAGTTGTGAGACACATTGATGGTGTATGTGTTGGTAAGCATGCTGGGCAAATGCAGGTGTGGGAGCACACATGTTTGAATTTCTGTGTATGTACATTGGCATGGTTGTGGCATGGATGGTGGTTCATAATGCATGTATCTGCACTGTGTACATGTGCATGTATTTGTATCTGACAAGTGTGCAACTGTGATGCAACATGGATGCATGTGACACTGATATGTAGAAGGCTGAATGGCAGATGTGACATGTATGGCGATCTCATCCTGCAACAGTTGGAGGAGATGTAGACATGCATGTAAGTGTGGTGGCGTGTGTGCATGTCTAGTGCACTCCTTGTGTTTCATGTGATGTCAGGCTCACCTTTGGTTGTTCATGCTGTTGTATGTGTATGGATGGTGCTGTCTGGTGCCATATTGCTGTTGAAATGTTCATGTGTGTGAGTTAAAATGACATGTGTGTCGAGGAGTGTGATGCCGTGTCTGTAGTTAAACAATGCCACTCATGTGCAACTGTCATGTGTGTATCAGTCCATTATACAGTGCCCTGATGCCTGTGTTTTATCTCTCCCTGTCTGCACCATCAACTGAAGAAGTGGGTGTAGAGGGTGCTGTGGAGCACAGCGGCAGGGATTGTCCCGCCAGCCGGAGACGCAAGGCCCGGCTCCCCTCCGAGGTTGTCATCTTGTCGGGGAGTGAGGAGTCCGGTGCCGTGTCCCAGGCCACAGCTGCCGAGGGAAGGTCCAAGAGGCGGAAGTCGGAGTTGGACTCCTCGGCAGCAGAAGGGGCAGCTGAGACCCCAGAGGGTCCGACGGAGGAAGATGGCACGGAGTCATCCAGGTTGGTGGGAGGTTTGGTGGAGGAGAAGGCCGTGCAAGGGACAGACACGGGGTCTGGAGGTGAGGATTCCACTAGTGCTAGTGGTGCAGTGCAGGGGCAGGGACAGGAGGCAGCACAGGCCACCGCGGAGGTGCCTGTGTGTAATCCGGCCCCGATCCTGTGACTGCATCATCCTGCACCAGCAGGGATGCCTACGTCCAGACCCGTTTTCACGGAGGGGATCCGCTTACAACAACTGGCGTTCCTCTCCCTGCGGACGTAGCTATCCGGGACCGGGTTGAGCTTGTCCTGGGTGGGGTGGCGTTTCGGGCCATGCAAGGTGAACTGCAGTCTTTTCATGAGGGCCGGATTCCTCCGTTTGCTGGACCTTGTTCCGACCCCCTCCTCAACTGAACCCCCTATGCGCCAGTAGTACTCCATGCCATCTTCCCACCCATGCATCACCTGGGTACCCTGTGGAGCTGCCTTTGACCCTGTGGCCAGGCTGGTGGAGGACACATACACATCCCTGCCACAGCTGGGAGTCGGACGTCCAGCAGGGGTGGCCACATCAACAACTGCACCCCAGCCGGAGGAGGATGTGCAGGCAGCAAGAGCCAGGGCACAGGCAGAGGCACAACAGCAGCAGCAACAAGGTGGGAGCCATGATGGCTCAGGGCCTTCGCCATCGGAGGGGCAGGCATCGGTCAGAGGGCAGGACGACCCAGGACTGGAAGTGTCTTCCGTGTGGCAGCAGTTAGGCCATGCTATAGATGCGGAGCGGCAGCGGGCAGATGAGGGACGGCTCACGATGGTCAGGGCAGAGAACTCCATGCAGAGGGCCCTGAGGCGGGCCGAGTGCCTCGAAGCAATTCGCAGGGAGTTGGAGGAGAACATGTCGTCATCCCTGCGATCCCTCAGGGCCAGGGAAGAGGACCGCATCCAGGACATTGAGCAGGAGTTCAATGATGCCCTGGCTCTCGACATCCAAAAGCGAGCCGTCGGACTAGCCCGCTGCCATTGTAAATAGTTTTTAGAGTTAGGTTTCCTTTTCGTTTTCCTTTTATTTGTGGTCAATGGACAATGCCACACACATTTGTATATAGTTATATTTTTAGGTAGTTTCTTAGGTAGGTTTCATTTGTTTAGTTGGGCTCATGGACCCTTTACATCGTTGGACAATGGATTGATTTATTTTTGGGATTTTTTTCACATGGATTAATGGATTTTTATTTTGGACAATGGATTGTATATAGTTACATCATGGATTCATTTGGATTATTTTTTCATTATGGACATGGGGTAATCGTTTTTTTTCAGGACAATGTATTGTAAATAGTTGGACTATGGATTGATTTCGCATTTTTATTTATCATTATGAACATGAAACAATGGATATCTTTTTTTACCTTTTTTTGGATTTGCGTTGGTGGAGGGAGAGTTTGGACTGTTTTTCTTTCAAATTTTTTTGCATTGCTTATCATTTTCATTCACTCATCTTTTTCACATGCTTTTCGTTTCATGTGTGATATTTTGGTATGCTTTCATTTCATTTATTTATTTATTTATGTACATAATACATTTTCATATTTTAGTTCCATGTGTGGGATTTGCTCATTGGGTTGATGCATGTGAAATTGTGGGTTTACACAAGCAATGCCAACCAGTGTATGTGTGTGATGGACATGTGTTGATGTACATAGTTGAGTTTTGGTTTGTGTCTTGAGATAGGCATGTCAGTGTGGGGTGGATTGGGAAATCATTGCGTCTCAAGAATGGGGTGGCGTGATGTGCTATTTTTTGGTGTAGAAGTGGGCCATGACTGTACATCTTTATTTCGTGTAGGGGGGACATGAGTGGGACATGAGTGGGGGCCTGCTGGCAGGTGCCCCGCACTGCTGGGGGGTGGGGATGCAGGGGGACACGAGTGGGACATGAGTGGAGGCCTGCTGGCAGGTGCCCCTGACTGCTGGGGGTGGGGGTGCAGGGGGACATGAGTGGGACATGAGTGGGGGCCTGCTGGCAGGTGCCCCCGACTGCTGGGGGTGGGGGTGTAGGGGGACATGAGTGGGACATGAGTGGGGGCCTGCTGGCAGGTGCCCCTGACTGCTGGGGGGTGGGGGTGCAAAGGGACATGAGTGGGACATGAGTGGGGGCCTGCTGGCAGGTGCCCCTGACTGCTGGGGGGTGGGGGTGCAGGGGGACATGAGTGGGACATGAGTGGGGCCTGCTGGCAGGTGCCCCTGACTGCTGGGTCGTGAGGGTGCAAAGGGACATGAGTGGGACATGAGTGGGGGCCTGCTGGCAGGTGCCTCTGACTGCTGGGGGGTGGGGTTGCAAAGGGACATGAGTGGGACATGAGTGGGGGCCTGCTGGCAGGTGCCCCTGACTGCTGGGGGGTAGGGGTGCAGGGAGACATGAGTGGGGGCCTGATGGCAGGTGCCCCTGACTGCTGGGGGTTGGGGGTGCAGGGGGACATGAGTGGGGGCCTGCTGGCAGGTGCCCCTGACTGCTGGGGGGTAGGGGTGCAAAGGGACATGAGTGGGACATGAGTGGGGGCCTGCTGGCAGGTGCCCCTGACTGCTGGGGGCTGGGGGTGCAAAGGGACATGAGTGGGACATGAGTGGGGGCCTGCTGGCTGGTGGCCCTGACTGCTGGGGGTGGGGGTGCAGGGGGACATGAGTGGGGGCCTGCTGGCAGGTGCCCCTGACTGCGGGGGGTGGGGGTGCAGGGGGACATGAGTGGGACATGAGTGGGGGCCTGCTGGCAGGTGCCCCTGACTGCTGGGGGGTGGGGGTGCAAAGGGACATGAGTGGGACATGAGTGGGGGCCTGCTGGCAGGTGCCCCTGACTGCTGGGGGTTCGGGGTGCAGGGGGACATGAGTGGGACATGAGTGGGGCCTGCTGGCAGGTGCCCCTGACTGCTGGGGGTGGGGGTGCAAAGGGACATGAGTGGGACATGAGTGGGGGCCTGCTGGCAGGTACCCCTGACTGCTGGGGGGTGGGGGTGGAAAGGGACATGAGTGGGACATGAGTGGGGGCCTGCTGGCAGGTGCCCCTGACTGCTGGGGGGTGGGGGTGCAAAGGGACATGAGTGGGACATGAGTGGGGGCCTGCTGGCAGGTGCCCCTGACTGCTGGGGGGTGGGGGTGCAGGGGGACATGAGTGGGACATGAGTGGGGCCTGCTGGCAGGTGCCCCTGACTGCTGGGTCGTGAGGGTGCAAAGGGACATGAGTGGGGGCCTGCTGGCAGGTGCCTCTGACTGCTGGGGGGTGGGGTTGCAAAGGGACATGAGTGGGACATGAGTGGGGGCCTGCTGGCAGGTGCCCCTGACTGCTGGGGGGTAGGGGTGCAGGGAGACATGAGTGGGGGCCTGATGGCAGGTGCCCCTGACTGCTGGGGGTTGGGGGTGCAGGGGGACATGAGTGGGGGCCTGCTGGCAGGTGCCCCTGACTGCTGGGGGTGGGGGTGCAAAGGGACATGAGTGTGACATGAGTGGGGGCCTGCTGGCAGGTGCCCCTGACTGCTGGGGGTGCAAAGGGACATGAGTGGGACATGAGTGGGGGCCTGCTGGCTGGTGGCCCTGACTGCTGGGGGTGGGGGTGCAGGGGGACATGAGTGGGGGCCTGCTGGCAGGTGCCCCTGACTGCGGGGGGTGGGGGTGCAGGGGGACATGTGTGGGACATGAGTGGGGGCCTGCTGGCAGGTGCCCCTGACTGCTGGGGGGTGGGGGTGCAAAGGGACATGAGTGGGACATGAGTGGGGGCCTGCTGGCAAGTGCCCCTGACTGCTGGGGGGTGGGGGTGCAGGGGGACATGAGTGGGACATGAGTGGGGCCTGCTGGCAGGTGCCCCTGACTGCTGGGGGTGGGGGTGCAAAGGGACATGAGTGGGACATGAGTGGGGGCCTGCTGGCAGGTACCCCTGACTGCTGGGGGGTGGGGGTGCAAAGGGACATGAGTGGGACATGAGTGGGGGCCTGCTGGCAGGTGCCCCTGACTGCTGGGGGGTGGGGGTGCAGGGAGACATGAGTGGGGGCCTGATGGCAGGTGCCCCTGACTGCTGGGGGTTGGGGGTGCAGGGGGACATGAGTGGGGGCCTGCTGGCTTGTGCCCCTGACTGCTGGGGGGTGGGGGTGCAAAGGGACATCAGTGGGACATGAATGGGGGCCTGCTGGCAAGTGGCCCTGACTGCTGGGGGGTGGGGGCCTGCTGGCAGGTGCCCCTGACTGCTGGGGAGTGGGGGTGGAGGGGGACATGAGTGGGGGCCTGATGGCAGGTGCCCTGCACTGCTGGGGGGTGGGGGTGCAGGGGACATGAGTGGGGGCCTGCTGGCAGGTGCCCCTGACTGCTGGGGGGTGGGGGTGCAAAGGGACATGAGTGGGACATGAGTGGGGGCCTGCTGGCAGGTGCCCCTGACTGCTGGGGGGTGGGGGTGCAGGGGGACATGAGTGGGACATGAGTGGGGCCTGCTGGCAGGTGCCCCTGACTGCTGGGTCATGAGGGTGCAAAGGGACATGAGTGGGGGCCTGCTGGCAGGTGCCTCTGACTGCTGGGGGGTGGGGTTGCAAATGGACATGAGTGGGACATGAGTGGGGGCCTGCTGGCAGGTGCCCCTGACTGCTAGGGGGTAGGGGTGCAGGGAGACATGAGTGGGGGCCTGATGGCAGGTGCCCCTGACTGCTGGGGGTTGGGGGTGCAGGGGGACATGAGTGGGGGCCTGCTGGCAGGTGCCCCTGACTGCTGGGCGGTGGGGGTGCAAAGGGACATGAGTGGGACATGAGTGGGGGCCTGCTGGCAGGTGCCCCTGACTGCTGGGGGCTGGGGGTGCAAAGGGACATGAGTGGGACATGAGTGGGGGCCTGCTGGCTGGTGGCCCTGACTGCTGGGGGTGGGGGTGCAGGGGGACATGAGTGGGGGCCTGCTGGCAGGTGCCCCTGACTGCGGGGGGTGGGGGTGCAGGGGGACATGAGTGGGACATGAGTGGGGGCCTGCTGGCAGGTGCCCCTGACTGCTGGGGGGTGGGGGTGCAAAGGGACATGAGTGGGACATGAGTGGGGGCCTGCTGGCAAGTGCCCCTGACTGCTGGGGGGTGGGGGTGCAGGGGGACATGAGTGGGACATGAGTGGGGCCTGCTGGCAGGTGCCCCTGACTGCTGGGGGTGGGGGTGCAAAGGGACATGAGTGGGACATGAGTGGGGGCCTGCTGGCAGGTACCCCTGACTGCTGGGGGGTGGGGGTGCAAAGGGACATGAGTGGGACATGAGTGGGGGCCTGCTGGCAGGTGCCCCTGACTGCTGGGGGGTGGGGGTGCAGGGAGACATGAGTGGGGGCCTGATGGCAGGTGCCCCTGACTGCTGGGGGTTGGGGGTGCATGGGGACATGAGTGGGGGCCTGCTGGCTTGTGCCCCTGACTGCTGGGGGGTGGGGGTGCAAAGGGACATCAGTGGGACATGAATGGGGGCCTGCTGGCAAGTGGCCCTGACTGCTGGGGGGTGGGGGCCTGCTGGCAGGTGCCCCTGACTGCTGGGGAGTGGGGGTGGAGGGGGACATGAGTGGGGGCCTGATGGCAGGTGCCCTGCACTGCTGGGGGGTGGGGGTGCAGGGGACATGAGTGGGGGCCTGATGGCAGGTGCCCCTGACTGCTGGGGGTTGGGGTTGCAGGGGGACATGAGTGGGGGCCTGCTGGCAGGTGCCCCTGACTGCTGGGGGTAGGGGTGCAGGGGGACATGAGTGGGGCATGAGTTGGGGCCTACTGGCAGGTGCCCCTGACTGCTGGGGGGTGGGGGTGTAAAGGGACATGAGTGGGACATGAGTGGGGGCCTGATGGCAGGTGCCCCGCACCGCTGGGTGGTAGGGGTGCAGGGGGACATGAGTGGGGGCCTGATGGCAGGTGCCCCTGACTGCTGGGGGTTGGGGGTGCAGGGGGACATGAGTGGGGGCCTGCTGGCAGGTGCCCCTGACTGCTGGGGGGTAGGGGTGCAAAGGGACATGAGTGGGACATGAGTGGGGGCCTGCTGGCAGGTGCCCCTGACTGCTGGGGGCTGGGGGTGCAAAGGGACATGAGTGGGACATGAGTGGGGGCCTGCTGGCTGGTGGCCCTGACTGCTGGGGGTGGGGATGCAGGGGGACATGAGTGGGGGCCTGCTGGCAGGTGCCCCTGACTGCGGGGGGTGGGGGTGCAGGGGGACATGAGTGGGACATGAGTGGGGGCCTGCTGGCAGGTGCCCCTGACTGCTGGGGGGTGGGGGTGCAAAGGGACATGAGTGGGACATGAGTGGGGGCCTGCTGGCAGGTGCCCCTGACTGCTGGGGGGTGGGGGTGCAGGGGGGCATGAGTTGGACATGAGTGGGGCCTGCTGGCAGGTGCCCCTGACTGCTGGGGGTGGGGGTGCAAAGGGACATGAGTGGGACATGAGTGGGGGCCTGCTGGCAGGTACCCCTGACTGCTGGGGGGTGGGGGTGCAAAGGGACATGAGTGGGACATGAGTGGGGGCCTGCTGGCAGGTGCCCCTGACTGCTGGGGGGTGGGGGTGCAAATGGACATGAGTGGGACATGAGTGGGGGCCTGCTGGCAGGTGCCCCTGACTGCTGGGGGGTGGGGGTGCAGGGGGACATGAGTGGGACATGAGTGGGGCCTGCTGGCAGGTGCCCCTGACTGCTGGGTCGTGAGGGTGCAAAGGGACATGAGTGGGACATGAGTGGGGGCCTGCTGGCAGGTGCCTCTGACTGCTGGGGGGTGGGGTTGCAAAGGGACATGAGTGGGACATGAGTGGGGGCCTGCTGGCAGGTGCCCCTGACTGCTGGGGGGTAGGGGTGCAGGGAGACATGAGTGGGGGCCTGATGGCAGGTGCCCCTGACTGCTGGGGGTTGGGGGTGCAGGGGGACATGAGTGGGGGCCTGCTGGCAGGTGCCCCTGACTGCTGGGGGGTGGGGGTGCAAAGGGACATGAGTGGGACATGAGTGGGGGCCTGCTGGCAGGTGCCCCTGACTGCTGGGGGCTGGGGGTGCAAAGGGACATGAGTGGGACATGAGTGGGGGCCTTCTGGCTGGTGGCCCTGACTGCTGGGGGTGGGGGTGCAGGGGGACATGAGTGGGGGCCTGCTGGCAGGTGCCCCTGACTGCGGGGGGTGGGGGTGCAGGGGGACATGAGTGGGACATGAGTGGGGGCCTGCTGGCAGGTGCCCCTGACTGCTGGGGGTGGGGGTGCAAAGGGACATGAGTGGGACATGAGTGGGGGCCTGCTGGCAGGTGCCCCTGACTGCTGGGGGGTGGGGGTGCAGGGGGACATGAGTGGGACATGAGTGGGGCCTGCTGGCAGGTACCCCTGACTGCTGGGGGTGGGGGTGCAAAGGGACATGAGTGGGACATGAGTGGGGGCCTGCTGGCAGGTACCCCTGACTGCTGGGGGGTGGGGGTGCAAAGGGACATGAGTGGGGCCTGCTGGCAGGTGCCCCTGACTGCTGGGGGGTGGGGGTGCAGGGAGACATGAGTGGGGGCCTGATGGCAGGTGCCCCTGACTGCTGGGGGTTGGGGGTGCAGGGGGACATGAGTGGGGGCCTGCTGGCTTGTGCCCCTGACTGCTGGGGTGTGGGGGTGCAAAGGGACATCAGTGGGACATGAATGGGGGCCTGCTGGCAGGTGGCCCTGACTGCTGGGGGGTGGGGGCCTGCTGGCAGGTGCCCCTGACTGCTGGGGAGTGGGTGTGAAGGGGGACATGAGTGGGGGCCTGATGGCAGGTGCCCTGCACTGCTGGGGGGTGGGGGTGCAGGGGACATGAGTGGGGGCCTGATGGCAGGTGCCCCTGACTGCTGGGGGTTGGGGTTGCAGGGGGACATGAGTGGGGGCCTGCTGGCAGGTGCCCCTGACTGCTGGGGGTAGGGGTGCAGGGGGACATGAGTGGGGCATGAGTTGGGGCCTACTGGCAGGTGCCCCTGACTGCTGGGGGGTGGGGGTGTAAAGGGACATGAGTGGGACATGAGTGGGGGCCTGATGGCAGGTGCCCCGCACCGCTGGGTGGTAGGGGTGCAGGGGACATGAGTGGGGGCCTGATGGCAGGTGCCCATGACTGCTGGGGGGTGGGGGTGCAGGGGGCCATGAGTGGGACATGAGTGGGGGCCTGCTGGCGGGTGCCCCTGACTGCTGGGGGGTGGGGATGCAGGGGGACATGAGTGGGACATGAGTGGGGGCCTGCTGGCAGGTGCCCCTGACTACTGGGGGGTGGGGGTGCAGGGAGGCATGAGTGGGACATGAATGGGGGTCTGCTGGCAGGTGCCCCTGACTGCTGGGGTTAGGGGGTGCAAAGGGACATGGATGGGACATGAGTGGGGGCCTGCTGGCAGGTACCCCTGACTGCTGGGGGGTGGGGGTGCAAAGGGACATGAGTGGGACATGAGTGGGGGCCTGATGGCAGGTGCCCCTGACTGCTGGGGGGTGGGGGTGTAGGGGGACATGAGTGGGGGCCTGCTGGGGGTGGGGGTTTGTTTGTTTGTTTATTCACTTTTTATGCGCGCCAGACCCAGGGGTAGCAGGGCGCAGTGGCAAGAAAATGCAAAGCTTACAGGTTGCATCAAAGCATAGCGTGCAATATAAAATACAGTGATTACAAAGTATACAAAATTCGAGAAAGGTCAATCAAGTTACAGGTTACATCATGGCAGAATGTACAGTAGAAAATACTGTGAGGTCATGGGACACAGATAATTACAAAATATACATGGGACACAGATAGTTACAAATATGCAAGGTTCAACTGAGGGCAATCAAGGTTGTAGGTGACATAGGTCATGTGTGGTCAGCTGAGGTCAGTCGAGGTGAGGAGTTGGATGACATTTTTTCTAAAGCGAGGGTAGGGTGAGTCCACTCTCAAGTCTTGTGGTAGTGAGTTCCAGGTCTTTGCAGCCTTTACCTGAAAGCTATAACCTCCGATCATCTTAAGTCTAAAGTTCGGTATTGTCAGACAATTGGAATTGACAGCTCTAGTCGGTCTGAGGGATGTTCTCCTGTGGAATTTGTCAATCAGGTATTTGGGGGCGGAGTTATTAAGGGCTTTGTGGGTCAGGGATAACATCTTAAGTGTTATTTTGTTCACAGTGGTCAACCAGTTGTGATGGCGTCTGGCGGCAGAGATGTGGGATCTTTTGTTTATGCCTAGTGCTGCTCTCAGGGCATTATTTTGTAATATTTGTAGTCTTTGCGTTATAGTTTTATTCGCTACGGTGTAGAGAGTGTTGCAGTAGTCAATCCTAGAGAGTATTAAGGCTCTAGCCAAGATTAAGCAGCTCTTATTGGAAAGGAAAGGTTTACCGGCTCTTATCAATTTGCACATGTAAGCCGTGGAACAGGCAAGGGATTTTAGCTGTTTGTCAAGAGATAGGGTAGAATCAAGGTAGAATCCCAGGGTTTTTACATCCTTGGACACTTGGATGATATTCCTGTCTATGTTAAATGAGGAGAATTCCTGACCTAGTTTTTTGATATTAGTTTGAGTGCCCAGGATAATCAACTCTGTCTTACCATCGTTCAGACAGAGGCCATGAGTGGCCATCCAAGCCTGGATGATAAGATATACCTTGTTCACCAATTCCGTGTCTTTCGCATGATCCCCAGAAAGCGGGAGGAGGATCTGTGTATCATCTGCGTAATTAGTGTAGGTGATACCGAGATGGTCCAAATCATCAAACAAGGGCTTGGTGAAGATGTTGTATAGAGTTGGGGAAACGCAGGAGCCCTGGGGGACACCGCATGAGATAGGGGTGGGATCTGCCGCTGTCGAGGGGGAGAAGACTCTCATCGTTCTTTCACTCAGAAATGACTCAATCCATCTGATGGCTTCCGGGGAGAAATGGGCAGCGGAATCTAGGTGACTACAGAGGACTTTATGATCCACCAAATCAAAGGCGGCTGAGAGGTCAAGGAGTAGCAGAAGTACTGTTCTCCCTTTGTCTCGCAGCTCGTCAATTTGGGATTTCAAGTCAATAAGGGCAGTTTCGGTTCCATGCAAGGGACGGAAGCCCGATTGTCTCTCTCCTAGGAGGTTGTGTAGTTCTAGATGCTTTTGAATTTGGTTATAAGCGGCTTTGTCCAGAATCTTGAGAAGAAACGGTACCGTAGTAATAGGGTGGTAATTAGTAGGGATGAGGGGTTCTAATATCTGCTTTTTAAGTAGGGGGAGTACCCAGGACTGTTTAAGGTTGGCAGGGATGGTGGCTGAGGCAAAGGAGGCGTTAATCAGTTTGGTGATAAAGGGCGATAATTCTCTGGCAGCGTCTTTTATTAACTGTGCTGGGCAGAGGTCACCTTTACAGTTAGATGGTTTAAGCGACAGGATGATTTTTTCTACTTCCAAGGTGGTCATTTTAGAGAAGTGGAAGGAATCACTGTGAGCCAATAGATTATTGGTGTTGGGCATTTTAGGCGAATCCTGAATTTTAAGTACTTCTTTTTTTTGCTGGATTTTATTTTGGAGAGTAGTAATTTTATTTGTTAGGGCTTGCTGGATATCTTTGCACCAAGGTTTGTCCTTGGTACAGGCGTCCGGTGTGGCAATAGGAGACTCAAGTTCCTTTAGAATAGAAAAGAGCTCTTTCATGCTGGAATTAGAGTTGGCTATGCGGTCATCATATGAGTTACGTTTTGCCTGGCAAACTTCTTTTTTGTAGAGTGAGGAGAGAGAGTTTAGTTTGGCTTTGTTGTCGACTGAAGGACAGAGCCTCCAGGTAGTTTCACTTTTTCTTTGATGCGCAAGTCTCTTAGCTGTGGAGTAAACCATTTGTTTAGGTGGGCTTTTGGTTTGCTTGATCTGAGTTTGAGAGGTGCCAGTTTATCTAAGGTGATGAGCATGATATTATTGAATTCTTGTACTATCGTGCTGGGGCTTAGATTAGCTAATAATGCATTGAGGGTCGGTAATATAGCTGGGATTACTTTCTCTACCGTAATGCATTTTTTATTTCTGGTTAAGCAAGGCGGTGCTATTGGAAGGACTGTGGGGATAGGTCTGGCAGTGGCTAGGTTAATGGACACTAAAGAATGGTCTGTCCAAGATAGGGGTCTTATGGATAGGATAGTGGCTGAGCAGTTACAGTCGGCTATCCAATCTAGCGTTCTTCCCTTGAGGTGCGTAGGCTTGTCAACTCTTTGAGTTAGGCCTAGTGCGTGAATAGTGTTGGCTACCACTGTAGCATTAGTATCCGTGGTATCATGGAAACCTAAGTTAAAGTCCCCAAGGAGGATTATTTGAGAACAAGGTTTAAGGTTATTAGTGAGAAGGTTGTGGAGATCCTCTTCAAAGGTGCCTAGGGGGCCTGGAGGTCTATATAAAAGGTGGATGGTGAGAGTTTGATTATTATTTATCTGGAGTTTAGCGGATAAGGTCTCGCAAGATTGGATCGATTGTGTGGGTACTAGTCTGAGTGAAAGGCTTGTTTTGGAGATTATGGCGATGCCGCCGCCTCTTGCACCTTCTCGGTCATTTCTGATTATCGTATAGCCATCCGGGATGGCTAGCATGAGCGAGAGTCCTGCTGCATTGTGTAGCCACGTCTCTGTAATAGCGAGAAAGTCAAGGTTGCCTTCTGAGATTAGGTCGGCAATGTCTAGGGCGTGGGCGACAAGCGATCTCACGTCAGGAGTGCTCCAACGATAATTGGGGTCTTGGAGACCTCTGTGGCTTGGGGAGATGGAGTAGTGGGTGTGTTAGGTGTAGTGGGCCTATTGTTCTGAGCTGGACAGGTATTGGAATTGGGTGAAGGAGGTGGTCTGGTACAGCGAGGATTGCAGATCTGCTGGAGGTTAGTTTTGATGTTGGTAGGGGGAAGAGACCTACGGGGAGGTTCATACAGTTTAGTTAGCCTGGCGTGGAGTCTAAGGTTTCTACTAAGTGTATCACATGGACGTGATACAGAGGTGGCTGTCTCAAGGGATCCATGGCTAGGATATAGGTATTGGCCTGGAGAGTTACAAGTCAGATGCATTACCGATGTCAAAGGAGGCATGGTGTTAGGTAGGTTAACATCTGGCATGATGAGTAGAAGTAGGATAGTCCTCAGTAGGACTGTGTAAATAACTGGTAGATACATAGTTGTATAAGGAGGCCTATCTAAAGTACCACATTAGTAGTCGGTGGGAGCGTTGGTAACAAGTACAAAGCATGATGTATGCTAGAAGTATTAGCATGTAGGAACAATCTGGTAGTAAGAGTCACCTAGATACTAAGTGCTAATATGATGTGTGTAGTCAATGACTCAATAGCAATGATTCAGCTATACCGGCTAGGTAGGTACAAGAGCAAATGCAATCAAGGTCTCAGTGGCAGAGGTTTAACTATGCTGGCTAAGAAAGTACATGTGCAAATGTAATCAGTGACTCAGTGGCTGGGCCGACTAGGTAAGTACAGAATCAAATGCAAGCAGGTCTCAGCAACAAAGGTTCAGCTATACTGACTAGGAGGGTGCAGGACCAAAAGTACAATCAATAATTCTAGGCAATAGTTTGGCTAGGTCGAGTAGATGAATGCAGCGGGTTACAGGTAGGTAGGTAGACATCACAGTTATATGGGTGGTGATCATGAAAGTGCAATGCGGCATGCATATGAACAATAGCGGAAGAGGTAGTAATTCATGCCAAAGTAATAGTATAGGCGTAGTGGCCACTTTTGAAATACGCCTCAGAGGGGAATGTTTTGTTGGCCAGTACCGTGGACAAGGAAATCTGGCATGGAGATATCTCTCGTGCGAGCCGTATGGTGCTAATGTCCATGAGGTACAAGAGAAGAGTACATACACACGTTTTATGTGAGCAAGGTGAATTACAGCAGAGCCCGGAATTTTACCTTAAATCACTAGGAGTTAGAAGACCAGGGGGTCTGGCAGACGGCAGTACTGGCAGTTAACAGGCTGAGAACAGGCACCAGCCTTGTTTCCGAGGGCCTGGGAGGGAGAGGGCCGGCTTCGCCTGCCGGCGCCCAATGGCAGGGGATGTAGTCAGAGTGGCCAATCAGGCAATGCCAAGACTACTGCTGTGTGCCTGGTAGGGCACAGGGTGAGACAAGCCTAAAAAGCGGTGGCCATCTTGGAAAGGGTACCTCGTGTACCTTGGTGCTGCAAACAGGGCAGAATCGTGCTCTTGCAGGTGCGGGGCAGGTGTAGGGCTGCCTAGGTGCAGGGGGACATGAGTGGGACATGAGTGGGGGCCTGATGGCAGGTGTCCCTGACTGCTGGGGCGTGGGGGTGCAAAGGGACATAAGTGGGACATGAGTGGGGGCCTGATTGCAGGTGCCCCTGACTGCTGGGGTGTTGGGGTGCAGGGGGACATGAGTGGGGGCCTGCTGGCAGGTACCCCTGACTGCTGGGGGGTGGGGGTGCAAAGGGACATGAGTGGGTGATTAGTAGTGCAAGCTGACATATGGCTTGGCTGGGGGGCATGTCCATGGTAGATGGGCTGCCTGTGGGACATGACCAGGGGTGCAGGGTAGTCCCCTGTGGTGTGGGCTGCCTGCAGGGGCCGTGTGGGGTGTAGAGGGAACACCTGGGAGGACCCACACTGCCAATTCACGTGTAGGACTCCCCGCGCACCCCCGAAATTCAGTACACTACTCTGACAGCAAAATCGCGTGTGAAATTCCTGCACACCCAAGGGATACACGTACCCCACTCGCACAGGGCCAATCGCGTGTGAAACTTCCCACGTACCCCCGAAATACACGTACCCTGCTCAAATCGCGTGTGAAACTTCCCGCGCACCCCAGGAATACACGTACCCCACTCGCACAGGGCCAATCGCATGTGAAACTTCCCACGTAACCCCGAAATACACGTACCCTGCTCAAATCGCGTGTGAAACTTCCCGCGCACCCCAGCAATACACGTACGCCATTCGCAGAGGGCCAATTGCGTGTGAAACTTCCCGCGCACCCCCGAAATACACGTACCCTGCTCAAGTCGCGTCTGAAACTTCCCGCGCACCCCAGGAATACACATACCCCACTCGCACAGGCCCAATCGCGTGTGAAACTTCCCGTGCACCACTGAAATACACGTACCCTGCTCAAGTCGCGTGTGAAACTTCCTGTGCACCCCAGGAATACACGTACCCCATATGACTATTAGCAAACATCTGCAGAAAGGAGAGGAGAGTAAGGAACAAGAAGGAGGCAGAGGAGGACAAAGTGGAGGGAGGAAAAGTGGGGACAACAAGAACACACATCTGGAGAGATAAAATTAGGAGGTGAAGAGATATATCTAGAGAAATATATGGGGAGCCAGAGAATAGAGAGGAAGCGTATAGGCACATTAAATAAAGGAGATATGAGAGGCAAAGGCCGGTGTAGGGAGAGGCAAACACAGGGTAAAGGATGAGTAATTGTTTTTTTTTTATTGACTTTAGTTTGAAAAAATAAACAAACTTTTTTTGTCACAGTTTCATCATTACATTTCAAATTCCTAATGGGGGAGCAAAAAAAGGTACTTTAATGATGGGCAAGAAAAACAACAAAACAAGAGCGTGTCCCTCAGATTGCTCCTTTTTGGCTTTTCGCCATAGTTTATTTCTTCTAGTCGTCATAGTCCCACTCAATCAACAAAATTGATGAGCGAGCATGTCAAGTTGGTGTTAATCCCTGATATAGCATAACTCCACCATTTAGCCATGTTTCCATTCTTTGGCGCAAAGCGCGACAGATGTAGTGAATGCTGGTTGGCAATCTTTGTGCATTCAATTATCAGATGTTTCAATGATTCGATCTCTATCAGACAATAGCGACAGATGGCACTTGTCGCTGGATCGTTCCTTTTCATCAGGATCTCACGAGTGTGGTAAAGATTAAGCCGCAGTCTTAAGAATTGGTTTCTGTGGTATTGTGATGGAAATCTGGTAAGATACTTAGGTGGGTCTCCTACTTTAGTTGAAGACATACCTGCATCAATATTCATCGGCAATACTTCTTTCATGTTGTTATTTATGATCCAGTTCCATTGGTTGAACTTGATTTTTGCCAATTGCGGAGTATTCATTACAATTTCCATTTTCATGTCTGCCGCATCTAAAATGGCCAACAATTTCTCTTCCCATTTGTTTAGCAATTCTGCGGATGGATCTTGACTCTTGTTATTTAAAATCAAATATTGTTTTGCTCCCGGTGTTAACCTCATTTTAAGGAGCAAACATATTGACTTCCATAAAACTACTGAATACAAGGAGTTCAGTCCAAGCTCATTGCGGATTTTTACCATTGGGGTACATTGTGGTAGTTTGAGAACTTTGCGCCAGAATTTGCCTTCCACTTGAGACCAAAAGCTTGCATTAATATTCCAACTTGTTTCGCTTCCAAAACAGGGTCATTGTCTCTCGACTTCTCTTTGGGTGCAGCTACTTCTTTTGGTAAGACGTCCCTTGTGGATTCTGGCAGTGTGTTGCTTGTCTGTGTAAGATTGTCGTTAACATGTTGCAGACTGCTACGTCTTGTTCCTCGCAGCAGCCTATCGGCTGTACTACCACATTGTGTCTGATCCACTTTGTACATTCTACAATGGTTCCGTTAAATCAAACTTTTCATGGGCTTCACGCTTTGTTATTTCAGTAAGTCGCGAATGCCATTGACGCAAAGTCGCTGCTTCTGAGTCTAACCGTGAAATGAAATGCTCATTCAATTTCTCCATTGCCGAGATTTTGTTGTTTAAGGTTCCTAGAACAGAATTCTGATCTCTCAGTGCATCGTTTAAAGATTCATAAACGGCATCATCGAGATGGATGTGGCCGCCAAAACGTTATTATGGATTTGGATCCCTGCGGCTATGGAAATGTTCGCCTTGGAGGATGCTGAGTTTTCAATTTGATGATTAGCTAGTTGCTGAGCATCATTCGAGCAATGTTTTTTTGTTTGACATCCTAACACTTGCTCTTCCTTCTCCTGATCCAAGGTCATTGCAGGGTTATTCTCACTTATTTCTTGGCCCGCATCTGTGATATGAAGGTTGATGGGGCATAATGTTATCAACAGGTTTTGCAGTGAGGATTCTTTCCCATTTCTGTGTGTAATTTCCTTTGTCAGAGTGCTCACGTTTCACTTAGCCCAAAGATTCTTCTCTTTTTTCTTAGGAAAGCTAGCGTTGAGACGCTCTCTCATTTGGATGAAATCTGCTTTGAGCCGTTCGGTAAGGCGCGCTTCACGAGCCGCCACATCAAAGTTTGTTGTGGTATGTACCACTGTTCCTGGATTGAGCCTTTGTATCGGAGTATTTGCGGGTTCTGCCTGATCTGGTTTATTATTTTCTTTTTCCCTTGTCGGTTCGTTGTCTCCGCTGGATGCTTTTCCTTCAACCCGTTTCTCCTTGGTCTTGGTGTCCATATTTTCTTCCATATTAATGTGTACATCTTGTCTTACCTGCTTATTTGTAATTACCACTTCTGGGGTGGCAACAGCTTCTGCTATTTTACAAATTTTGTCAAATTCTATACAATGCTCGTTTTGTTGTTGATTAGAGCTTTCCTTTTGAAATAATATCTGGGGCACTTCCTCTGCTGGTGACCTGATCGCTAAAATATCAGCGTCTGTTATGTCAAAAGGGAAGGTTGTCTCTGAGGCATCATGATATTCAGTAATTGGTGGAGGAGTATTCATTTCTGAAATTATTACTGGCTTAACTCGCAATGCTACATTCTCGCTTTGAATTATACACTGCTTTAATGAGTCATCATCTTGCCTCAATTCAGTATTCAACGACAATAGATCAGCACCTGACTTGGAAAGAGCTAATGTTTTTTCTGATACTTTGTTTCCCTATCCGGTGATCTTTATATAGCTGCCTCTTTCACTTTCAGCATCTGCAATAGAAATCAACAACACTGCTTCTGAAGTGTCTCTATCATTTACATTCAAAATGTTAATGTCGTCAAGGCGGTGTTTGCGATAGACAGACTCTTTTGCGCCACATGGGGCTGATATATCGCAGCTACCGCCATTACTGCAGCAGGAGTACACTCCGAGCTGCTTCCTACTTTAGGCGAAGAAACACACGTTTGTCCCGTCTCCCATAGCTTACAGCTACCGGGGGGGCCTAGATGACTCGCACGCCTAGCTTACCTTCGTTTTGTTGGTTTCTTTGGTTTGAAGCCGCCGCAGTTGTAGTAGACGGTTTCGCGCATAAAGACCGACTCCCGATGATGACGCTTCCTGATCGTTGTAGGCATTCGGAACTGAGTCCATGGTGTCTCCTGCTTCGGACAGCGGCGGACTGAAGTTCTGCACCGAACTCCACCAAATTACTTGTTTATTCGAGGTGGTAAGTACAACCAGGCTCCTGTCTCCGCTCTGGATGAAAACGCTGAAATGTTAGTTGTTTGCAAGCCAATTACCTTTATATTGCGCTCCTCCTGCACCAAACAGCCGCACAACAGCCAGTGGGGCTTGTCTCCACCGGGCTTAACGCCACAAGGGTGGTAGCCTCGGACTCTTGAGGGAGTCCAAGATCACGTGACCACTACACGTGGTGGATTGCCCCGCCTCCTCCAGGAAGCGTGCTGGAACGCTGATGCCGGCAAGATCCTTCACTCGCAATGCCGGGTGAGTGAAAGTGAAAAGCAGCTTGCGCTGTAGAATAAATGACTGTCCTCCTGGGAAAAGCACAAACACACGGCGGGCGGCAGCCTCGGACTCTTGAGGGAGTCCAAGATCACGTGACCACTACACGTGGTGGATTGCCCCGCCTCCTCCAGGAAGCGTGCTGGAACGCTGATGCCGGCAAGATCCTTCACTCGCAATGCCGGGTGAGTGAAAGTGAAAAGCAGCTTGCGCTGTAGAATAAATTACTGTCCTCCTGGGAAAAGCACAAACACACGGCGGCCGGCAGCCTCGGACTCATGATGGAGTCCAAGATCACGTGACCACTACATGTGGTGGATTGCCCCGCCTCCTCCAGGAAGCGTGCTGGAACGCTGATGCCGGCAAGATCCTTCACTCGCAATGCCGGGTGAGTGAAAGTGAAAAGCAGCTTGCGCTGTAGAATAAATTACTGTCCTCCTGGGAAAAGCAGAAACACACGGCGGGCGGCAGCCTTGGACTCTTGAGGGAGTCCAAGATCACATGACCACTACACGTGGTGGATTGCCCTGCCTCATCCAGGAAGTGTGCTGGAACGCTGATGCCGGAAAGATCCTTCACTCGCAATGCCGGGTGAGTGAAAGTGAAAAGTAGCTTGCGCTGTAGAATAAATGACTGTCCTCCTGGGAAAAGCACAAACACACGGCGGGCGACAGCCTCGGACTCTTGAGGGAGTCCAAGATCACGTGACCACTACACGTGGTGGAATGCCCCGCCTCCTCCAGGAAGCGTGCTGGAACGCTGATGCCGGCAAGATCATTCACCCGCAATGCCGGGTGAGTGAAAGTGAAAAGCAGCTTGCGCTGTAGAATAAATTACTGTCCTCCTTGGAAAAGCACAAACACACGGCGGGCGGCAGCCTCGGACTCTTGAGGGAGTCCAAGATCACGTGACCACTACACGTGGTGGATTGCCCCGCCTCCTCCAGGAAGCATGCTGGAACGCTGATGCCGGCAAGATCCTTCACTCGCAATGCCGGGTGAGTGAAAGTAAAAAGCAGCTTGCGCTGTAGAATAAATTACTGTCCTCCTGGGAAAAGCAGAAACACACGGCGGGCGGCAGCCTTGGACTTTTGAGGGAGTCCAAGATCACATGACCACTACACATGGTGGATTGCCCCCGCCTCATCCAGGAATCGTGCTGGAACGCTGATGCCGGAAAGATCCTTCACTCGCAATGCCGGGTGAGTGAAAGTGAAAAGTAGCTTGCGCTGTAGAATAAATTACTGTCCTCCTGGGAAAAGCACAAACACACGGCGGGCGACAGCCTCGGACTCTTGAGGGAGTCCAAGATCATGTGACCACTACACGTGGTGGATTGCCCCGCCTCCTCCAGGAAGCGTGCTGGAACGCTGATGCCGGCAAGATCCTTCACTCGCAATGACGGGTGAGTGATAGTGAAAAGCAGCTTGCGCTGTAGAATAAATTACTGTCCTCCTGGGAAATGCACAAACACACGGCGGGCGGCAGCCTCGGACTCTTGAGGGAGTCCAAGATCACGTGACCACTACACGTGGTGGATTGCCCCGCCTCCTCCAGGAAGCGTGCTGGAACGCTGATGCCGGCAATATCCTTCACTCGCAATGCCGGGTGAGTGAAAGTGAAAAGCAGCTTGCGCTGTAGAATAAATTACTGTCCTCCTGGGAAAAGCACAAACATGAGTAATGGCAACTGGAAGCAGGAAGAGAAGACCTTAGAAGGGGCCTAAGACATTCTATCACATTTGCTTTACAGAAACGGCAAGTTCTCAAATCGTGTTGGAGCTTATTCATCAAACCCTGGATCTCATTGTATGGTACTAAATTAATTTTTATGTTTAGGAAAATAAAGTCTCCAAAGGGCATCTGATAATGTAGTCATATTGTCAGTAATCATTTGGAGAGGATTCCCATCCAATGGAATATAATGGGGATAAGTATATTGCTTGCATTCTTCAATGTTCTGAATCCAGTCAGTTACCCAAAGGCGCTTCTTCACCTCTAAAGGTTTCATGATCATAATGTGAATTGGAAACATTAAGATAAAATGAATGTGAATCAATATTCACTTCATTCCCCCTAAAATAATGATTTTCCATACATGTAAACGTAGTCAATCTCAAGTTAACACGTACAGTAACTTTATGTTAAACATCTGAATGAATGAAACAGAGGCAATTAAAAGCAGTACATGTCATGATCCGTCGATCACGCACTTTCTGGTCTTCCTGGTCCCTGGCACATCGGGGGTTACTCGCTGTAGTACACCCAACATGGCCGTATACACGGAACGCGGTCTATTGACCTTTACGTCCTATGCAGCACGTTCTATAAATTAGCCACTCCCCTGCGGTTCCACACTTCTCAACGCTACCGATAGCTGTGGCCTGACGTGCTCCGTAGTTCGTTCTCCTGAACTGTGTTGCTTCCTGGTTCCCAGACCTTCCTCCTTCTCCTTTCCTTCTACCTTCCTTGATCCTGTTTCTTCCGTGTTCCGCGCAGACCGCCTCCGTGTGCTGCCTCCATTCCAAGCTTCCTGGAGTTTCCATAGATCCCGGACGAAGAAGCTGAACGAATCCTGGAATCCGAAGACGGCCGAGGGGGCTCGTACAAGACCCGAACTGCTCAGAAGAAAGCCCCGACAAAGGACTCTGCAAAACAGGAAAAACAGGTGAGAAAAGGGGAAACCTGTGACAGATTGAGACGCCACCTGACCGATCTCGATACAGACTTGGAAGCGGCCGTCCAGGATCTTATGCGTGGCATGCAAGAGCTGACAACCGAAGTGCAAAACTTAAAGGCGGAAAACGCTGCCTTAAAACAATTGGTGTTATCCCGTGATTTCGCCACGAAGGAGAGTTTAATTCTAGGCGGCGTTGTTGACAAGTACGACGGTTCAGCAAAGAGCCATCGTGGATTCCTAGATTCTTGTTTGGTCCACTTTACATTTAAGCCTTATTATTTTTCTACGCCCAGGGCTAAAGTGGGCTTTATTATTTCGCATCTTTCCGGGAATGCCTTGACCTGGGGCCACCCCATTGGTTAACTCTGGTGATGCTCTCCAGGATGACTACGACGGCTTTATAGAGGCCCTCAAGACCATGTTCAAACGCCCGGAACAAGTTTACAGTGCCCAGGAACGTTTACTCGACTTTCATCAGGGTACCCATGATTTGCTCTCGTATGTCACACGCTTCAAACAGCTGGCTAAAGAAGCGGATTGGTCCTCTGAAGCTTGTTTTACTTTATTTTGAAGAGGGCTAAACGAAGAGATCAAGGATGAATTAGCCAGAGTGGCACGCCCGGGTTCCTTTCAAGCCCTAATGGATCTCACTCTACAGATTGACTTTCGCATTCAGGAGAGAAAGGCAGAAAAAAAGAAAAGCAAGTTACCTCTCCAGAAAAACCCCATTGGAACCCCTTCGAGCTCAGAAGGCATTTCTACTCCAAGCAATGAGCCTGAACCTATGCAATTAGGGGCATTCCGTGGACCCATTACTGCCCAAGAGTGGATGCGTAGGATTCGTACTGGATTAAGTATGTTTTGTGCATCCGACAAACATTTAGTAAGAGAATGTCCGATTGCCCCCCCCACGGCGCTCGGGAAACGCCAGCTCCCGATCCTAAACGGAGCGCAGGTTCGGGAGAGAGATGTCTGCTCCACCTCTATTCCATCCTTGAACTCTCCTGGACAAAATTCCTTGGTAATCTTACAGGCCTTCTTGACAACATGCAAGAAAGAAATATACCCCATCCTGTCACTGGTCGACTGTGGAGCTATGGGGGTATTCATAGATCATGAATGGGTCCTAAAACCCCATATTCCTTACGAATCCCGGACTATCATGCAACCTGTAGAAGCAATTGATGAAAGACCCCTTTCTTCTGGACCAGTAACCCTGCAGACCAAGGAGATCAAGCTTGCTGTAAATCAACATCGAGAAAGGATAAGATTTGACTTCATCAAGTCAGCCCATTACCCCATGGTTTTGGGAATGCCCTGGCTTCAAGGACACAACCCCTATATCAATTGGGCAGCAGGATCCTTGTTTCCGGGTTCTGAGTTTTGTAAGTCCCACTGCTTACATCCAGACCTTGATCCTACACCATCGAAGGGATTTCCTACAACTCATCAGAACACAATCTCTGTCTCAAACATCATCCGGGTTCCGGAGGCTTACCAGGAATATTCCGATGTTTTCTCCTCAGATATTGTTCAGGCCTTACCTCCCCACAGACCTGAAGATTGTACTATTGAAACGGAACCTTCCGCAGTGATTCCTTTTGGAAGGATGTTCATCCTATCAGCCTAAAGCCCTTTGTGAATACCTGGATACAAATCTTGCAAATGGCACCATACGACCATCTAAATCTCCATCAGTGGTCTCCCTGTTCTTTGTTCCTAAAAAAGACACTAAAGAACTCAGACTGTGTCTGGATTATCGAGGTCTAAATCAATGTACTCTGAAGGACCGCTATCCGTTGCCCTTGATCTCAGACATCCTGGAGGCAGTAAGAGGCGCAGTTGTGTTCACCAAGCTGGATCTCAGGGGCGCCTATAATTTGATTCGTATCAGGGCAGGTGACGAGTGGAAGACAGCCTTTAGAACACCCTTTGAGCATTTTGAATACTTAGTCATGCCCTTTGGACTTGCTAATTCCCCAGCGGTGTTCCAACGTTTCATAGATCGAGTGTTCTCGGACATGCTGCTCCATTTTGTGATTGTCTATCTGGACGATATTCTAATATTTTCGAAGGACCCTCTCAAGCACGAAGAACATGTGAAAGCAGTATTACAACGCTTACGCGAAAATAAACTCCTGGCGAAGCCCGAGAAATGCATCTTCCATACTTCTACTGTTCACTACCTAGGGTTTGTCCTTACTCCCGATGGTATCGGTATGGATCTATCCAAGGTTAAGGCTATTTTATCCTGGCCCAACTCCGCCTCGGTGAAACAGATACAATCCTTCCGGGGCTTGGCTAATTTCTATAGGAAATTCATACCTTCCTTTTCCGAGATTGTCCAACCAATAATTGCCTTATTGAAAAAAGATGTTCCCTTCTATTGGACCATGGCCCAAGAGAAAGCCTTTCAACAGTTAAAGTTTGAATTTACACAAGCTCCCATTCTTGCTCAGCCTGATGTTAATCGACCATTCATAGTGGAGACAGACGCCTCCAATTACGCCATTGGAGCCGTCCTAAAACAGCAATTCGAGGATAGCTTGGAACATCCCATCGCCTACCTTTCTTGGACATTAACTCCTAGTGAAACCCATTACTCCGCCCTAGAGAAAGAGCTGCTAGCCATCCGTCAAGCCTTCATAGAATGGTGTCATTTACTTCTAGGAGCCAAATTTCCGGTCCATGTCTGCACGGATCATCGAAACCTACAAGTGTTGCAAGCCCTGGACTGTAGGAATAGTCGCCAAGCTTGGTGGGCCTTCTTTTTTGCCCAATATCAGTTTCAGATTCACCACGTCCCTGGAACCCAAAATGTAATAGCTGATGCACTTTCTCGTCGTCCAGACTATGAACCTCCGGAAGATCGGACGTATCCCAAGATGTTTCCTCATACCATATTGTAGCTCAAGCAAACAACCCCCTGGAAGAGATTCGTATGCAAACTCAGACTTCAGAACTTTTGAAAGGAATTTCAGAAAGGAATCAATGGAACTTGAGAGTCAAGGACGGAAACTTGTTCAAAGATACCAATCTGGTCATTCCTACACAAAATTTACAACAAAGAATAATAAATCTCTGACATGATACTCTTCATTCCGGTCATCGTGGTATTTCCAGCACCCTCTGTCTAATACAAAGACAATTTTGGTAGCCCAAGATGAAGACCGATGTACAACTGTATATTCAATCTTGCTCCATCTTTAATCAGAACAAACATGATAACCAGAAACCAGCAGGTCTCTTATTACAGCCTACACGACCAACCAGACCTTGGGAAATCATTGCTACAGACTTCATTGTGGAATTGCCGCCTTCTAGAGGTTATACCACTATCATGGTCACCATTGATCTATTCACTCATATGGCTCACTTTACTCCTCTGTATAAATTACCATCCTCCTCAGAACTTGCTTGTATTTTCCTGGAACACGTCTTCCGACTGCATGGACTTCCTTCCAAGATCATATCGGACAGAGGACCCCAGTATGTATCTCAATTCTGGAAACACCTCTGCAGGATACTAGGGATTCAACAAGCTCTCTCTCCTCGGGATAACATCCCCAAACCAAAGGTGTCACAGAACGAGTAAATCAAACCCTTGAACAATATCTTTGTTGTTTCTCTACCAAAGTCCAGGATGATTGGTCACTTTTAGTACCAGTAGCCAAATTCGCTTACAATAATTCGGACCATTCGGCTGTTAAGACCAGCCCTTTTTTCTGCAGCCAAGGATTTCACCCTTCGGTCTTACCTTCTGTTCTTCCACACCCTACACCTGTTCCTACTGTCGATTCCTGGATTGAAACACTCATAAATGTTCAGAGAGAAGCCAAGGAACATCTCAAAAGAGCGCGAATCCAAACCAAACACTACGCAGATTCAAGGAGAAGACCAGGGCCTTCATACTCATTTGGGGATAAAGTATGGCTATCCTCAAAACTTCTACCCTGACATCTCAGACCGAATATGTTGGCTCCCCGGTATTATGAACCCTTCTCTACAAAAGAGATCATCAATCCTGTGGCCTTTCGACTCCAACTCCCGGACTCCTGGAAGAAGATACATCCAGTTTTTCACAAATCCCTGTTGAAGCCTTTCATCCAAACTACCCGGACTACTCTTAGACCTAGTCCTGTGCTTGTCAATGACCAGCTGGAATACGAAGTTTCTCGTATTTGTGATTCCCGATATAGACGAAGCAAACTTCAATACCTGGTGGAATGGAAAGGTTATCCACCCAGCGAACGTACCTGGGAACCAGTCTCAAATTTGAACTCCCCCAGATTGCTCAGAAGGTTCCACCGAATTCATCCAGGTAAACCCGGTGGAACGGGTTTTAGAAGGGGGCATGCTGTCATGATCCGCCGATCACGCCCTTTCTGGTCCCTGGCATATCAGGGGTTACTCGCTGTAGTACACCCAACATGGCCGTATACACGGAACGCGGTCTATCGACCTTTACGTCCTATGCAGCACGTTCTATAAATTAGCCACTCCCCTGCGGTTCCGCGTGTCTCAACGCTACCGATAGCTGTGGCCTGACGTGCTCCGTAGTTCGTTCTCCTGAACTGTGTTGCTTCCTGGTTCCCGGACCTTCCTTCTTCTCCTTTCCTTCTACCTTCCTTGATCCTGTTTCTTCCGCGTTCCGCGCAGACCGCCTCCGTGTGCTGCCTCCATTCCAAGCTTCCTGGAGTTTCCATAGATCCCGGAAGAAGAAGCTGAACGAATCCTGGAATCCGAAGACAGCCGAGCGGGCTTGTACAAGACCTGAACTGCTTGGAAGAAAACCCCGACAAAGGACTCCGCAAAACAGAGAAAATAGGTGAGAAAGGGGAAACCTGTGACAGTACATTTAGGAAGCAGCATGTGCTGACCATGAGTGAAAGTTCATCTCCAGGACAGTTGAGGGGCCCAGGGCATCCAATGTATTGCAGCATAAGTATGCTGCAGTATGCCAAGGGGAATAGGGCAGGTCGAATGCACCATAAATACATTGAGGTGACACCTGGAAAAAAGACAGTTCCTGATGTAGAGCATCATATCTTTACTGCTCTTTGGTCTGATACAAAAAGTGGCTGAATACATGAAGTGAGCTTCTGCATGGGTGAAAGTCACTCTATTATGCAGTAGAGTTCAGTATCTTACAATAAAGTATAATGATGGCACAGTTTGATAATTGTGGAACATTACCCAGAAAAACAAAGAGGGGAAAAGAGAAGTTTCCCCGAGATCATTTGGTTCAAGGTGACACTGCGTGACTCTGTCAGGTACTGTTAGGATACAGTGACATATTCTGAATTACATTAGGTCTGGGGAAAATTAGTATAGAAAGGTTTTTGGAAGTTATTATGAGTTTAATTTTAAAACAGCCAATTTTGCCCTTAACATTCATTGCAGTCTATGGAGAATGCCCCAAGCCAAGATGGAGATTCTCAGTCTAAGTTCTGATTGACTGGTGATTGTTTATAGGGAAGACAGTGAACATTCTAAACTGCCTTTCATCGTCTTTGCCAGCTGAGAGGTTGTGTATTAAGCTGCTCCTGCTTAACTTGTTCAGGGGTTTCAAGTTTCAAGCGGTCGAGCGGCTTATTTGGAAAAGCAAACAGGAATCTTGCGGAGATTCATTTTTGGCACTGAACAGGAGTAAGAAGATTTCGAGTTATCCAAAAAGAAAAAAGTTTCAAAGACTCTTCACAAGATAAGTCCTTTTAAAACTCAAGACTCTTTCTAAAATGTCATTGTAGAAGATTTAATCTGATTTTCAAGTTCATATGAAAAATATTTACTAAGAACTATATTGCTGTCGTATGTTTGGCTTTGCTACGCTACGTTTTCTATCAAGCGCGTGGTTTTTCCGTTAACAGAAGCCTGCGCGTGAGAGTCTTCGCTTGAGTATCTAGCGCGAGCTCTTTGGTGTCGCGTGATACTATTGTGCGTGTGTTTTTTCTACCCGCGGTTGGATTTCCGCGCGTGTGCATCTTGTATTAAGCGCGTGTGGATTTTTCCCGCAGTTTCGACTTTAGCGCGTGTGCGTGTGATCGCATCTTGGACTAAGCGCGTGTGGATTTTTTACCCGCGGTTTGTTGTCAACGCGTGTGCGTGTGATCGCATCTTGGACTAAGCGCATGTGGATTTTTACTCGCGGTTTGTCGTCAGCGCGTGTGCGTGTGCTCGCATCTTGGACTAAGCGCGTGTGGATATTTCCCGCGGTTGAACTTCAGCCCGTGTGCGTGTTTTCGTTTAATCGCGTGTGGATTTTTTTCCCGCGGATTCGACTTAGCGCGTGTGAGTGTATTCGCTCCTTGGATAAGCGCGTGTGGTTTTTCCTGCGGTTTAATCTACAGCGCTTCAACGATCTTCACTCAGTTTGGATCCCTATGCGAGTTCAAGAGATTTCCACGTGAGATTTTTTGACGCAAGTTTCAAGAACTGTTTATTTAAGCAAAAACACTCTCTAAAAAAATTAATAAGAAGAAATATAAATAATTTCCAGAAACACTAGATCTTCCATTTACTTTTAATGAACTTAAGACTTTGTTCAAGCTTCTTGAGTTTAAAGAAGATTACCTGCAAAGTTAATTTCACATTCATGGACCTACTAAGAAGGCTGAATGATCGTTGAGATTCAAGTCAACTAGTAAGGAAGCCTAGTCAGCTTATCACTTCTCTGGGCATTTGTAGAGAAGTTCCAGGTATGGTTTTTACTTTATTTGGTAAAGGATATTGATACTTAAGGTTAGTATAGTGCCCCATGAATAACAAGGTGTATTATATGTTTATGTTTTACTACAGGTGAAGAACCAGCTAGTCTTAGCTTCCAGCCTGGTGTTTGTTAATTTGTCCCTTCCCCCTTTCCCCTGGAAGTGAGGTAAACTGAGCAGTTTATAGTATCAGCTCAGAGTGCCACATTTTGGGTGGATTGTCGGGGGCTCAGCAGCTTCTGCAGACACCAGGATCTCAGCCTGACAGACTCCTGGAAGCAGAATACAGAGTCTCTGGATTGCTGCTCAATAGTGATCAGGGAGAGGTGTCCAATATCCCAGATTATTAGAGACCTCTTTCTGTCTTCCTGAAACCCAGAGAAGCTCATGTGAAAAAAGGTGCCTTCAGATGGAAAGCACTGTTCTGGTACTACCTTCAGAAACATCACTGTCATGCTGAGAACCTGGTGTCTGCAGAAGCTGCTGAACCCCCGACAATCCACCCAAAATGTGGCACTCTGAGCTGACATAAATATAACTGCTCAGTTTACCTCACTTTCAGGGGAAAGGGGGAAGGGACAAAGAAACAAACACCAGGCTGGAAGCTATCAACTCGCAGGTTCTTCACCTGGTTGTTCTCTTCAGAATGCCCAGAGAAGTGAAAAGCAGACAAGACTTCCTTACTTGTGGACCAGAATCTTATAGATAATTCAGCCTTCTCAGTAGGTCCATGAATGCAATTTAACTTTGTAGTTAGTCTGCTCAAATCAAAGATTCTTGAACAAGGTCTTCAAGTAAGATTTATGAAGTTCTTTTAAGTTCTTGTATTTGTTTTTAATATTTTCTTTGTAGAGAGTCTTTTTCTCAGGAACGAATTTAACTTGCGCTGGAATCTTCACGTGGAAAGCCAGAAACTGCGGGAAGAAAAAATCACGCGCTTTTTCTCCAAATCGCAGGAAATACGCACACGCGTAAAAACGCACTCGCGCTAAAGACCAAGACGCGATAGAAATTTCACACGCTTTCCTCCAAGTCGCGGGAAACACGCACACACGCTGACGATTCAATTCGCGGGTAAAACGCACTCGCACTGAAATCCAAGACGCGATAAAAATTACACGCGCTTTCCTCCAAGTCGCGGGAAACACGCACACACGCTGACGATTCAATTCACGGGTAAAACGCACTCGCGCTAAAATCCAAGACGCGATAAAAATTACACGCGCTTTCCTCCAAGTCGCGGGAAACACGCACATGCGCTGACGATTCAATTCGCGGGTAAAACGCACTCGCGCTAATGTCCAACTCACGAATAAATACGTACACGCGCAACATACACACGCACTTATTTTATCACGCAGAAAAAACCCTTGCGTAAACGAACAGTAAACGCGAGTCCAAAGTACACGCTCGCGCTTCACTCTCACGCGCAGAGACACACGCGCGGGCGAAAAGTAACGGACAAAAACCTCTCGCGCTAGTTTGATTTGACATATAGCGATAAAAACAAACGTACGCGCTTCAATCTTTTTAGATGCAGATTTGATTTCACTCCCTTAGATAAATATAACCTTTTTACAAAGTTCAACAAATCTGGAAAGTCACTTATCTTGAATAAGACTTGAAAACTTATTTTCTCAGAATAAATGGAATTTTCTGACTCCTGTCCTGTGTCTCCAACAAACTCCAAACATGACTCCTGTTATACTTTCAGATCTTCCGCTCAACTGCCAGAAACTTGTCACCCTTGACAAAGTTAAGCAGGAGCAACAAGGCACACGACCTCTCAGCTGGGCAAGGACGATGAAAGGCAGTTTAGAATGTTCATTGTCCTCCCTATAAACAATCTCCAGCCAATCAGAATTTAGACTGAGAACCTCCATCTTGGCTTGGGGCAATCTCCATAGACTGCAATGAAGGTTAAGGGCAAAATTGGGTGTATAAAAAAATATAACCCATAATAACTTCCTAAAACCTTTCTATACTAAATATGTGTCTCCCCTGACCCAATGTAAATGATACTGTATGTAAAGAATATATCACTCCAACCTGACAGTACCTGACAGTACCCCCCCCTCCTAACGCCCAGTCCCTGGGCCACTCTTCAATGGAAATTTTTTATGGAATCTTTCTACCAAACGAGGAGAATGTACATCACTAGCTTTCTCCCAAGTGCGCTCTTCAGGACCAAAGCCCTCCCAATCAATGAGATACTGTAGCTTTCCTCTTACTCTTCTAGAGTCCAGAATTCTCTTAACCAGAAATTCTTCGGAAGCATCTTCCTCAATCACAACTGCTGAAGGAGTAGGTGTTAATCTAGTTCCTTTAACCACAGGTTTTAATAAACTAACATGGAAAGTTGGATGAGTTTTCATATGACTGGGTAATTTAAGACGAACAGCCACTGGATTAATCACCTTTTCAACAACAAACGGTCCTACGAAACGAGGACAAAACTTATTTCTTCCTTTAATTCTCAAAAACTTGGTTGATAACCACACCAAATCTCCCTCACTATATTGAGGACTAATCTTCCTTTTACGGTCAGCAAACTCTTTGTATTTTTGTTTACTCCCCACCAACACCCCTTTTGCCTTTTCCAAATTTCTTTTCATAACTTCTAGTCTCCTTTCGACTTCTGGGTTTCCAGAATCATTATTAAACTCAATAATAAGAAAACGAGGATGAAAACCTCGTCCCAAATAAAACAGAGACATAGAGGTGGCATCCTTACTACAGTTGTTATATGCGAATTCTGCAACCCACAACAAATCTACCCACTCTTCACCTGTCTGCAGCTAACACCTCAAATATTTTTCCAACTCCTGATTTATCCTTTCTACCTGCCCATTGGTTTCTGGATGGTAACCTGATGATAAACATACCTCCACTCCCAATCTCTTACAAAAAGCTCTCCAAAACTTAGAAATAAATTGAGAACCTCTATCTGAGATGACCTGACTGGGAATTCCATGTAATCTTACCACTTCTTGCAAGAAACTATGAGCTAAACTATCAGCGGTAACCTCTCCCTTCATTGGAATGAAATGTGCTTCTTTGGTGAGTAAATCAACTACAACCAATACCGAAGTACAACCTTTATCTTGTGGAAGATCCGTGCTGAAATCTAAAGACACTGAGTACCAAGGCCGCAGTGGAACTGGTAACGGCTCCAATATGAGTACCAAGGCCGCAGTGGAACTGGTAACGGCTCCAATAACCCAGAAGGCTTTCCGATGAGATTCTTAGATCTAGCACAAATTTCACAGGTCTTAACAAAATTGAGGGTATCTTGTCGAATTCGTTCCAACCAAAAATGTCTTCTGAAAAACTCAAGAGTCTTCCGATACCCTTGATGTCCTGCCAAGACTGATTCGTGACACTCCTTCAACATTTTTTCTCTAAATTCAATTGATGGTAAGTAGAGTCTGTCATCTAAATAAGGTAAATCATCTTTAATTTTGCGAGCTGGATCCAAACGAACCCAATCTTCAAGTTGTGTCTCAGAAATGGATTCCCTTCCTTTCTTGAAGATTTCGTTCTCCTTTTCAACCCCAGCAAGAACAAAACGTTCTGGAGCGATCAATGGAAGAGGCTCACAAACCGACTTAACCTCACTTTCTGGAAACTGCTGTGACAGAGCATCTACCTTTTTATTTTGATTACCTGGCTTAAAAGTAACTATAAAGTCATAATCCGCAAAAAATAATGACCACCTAAGTTGTGGAGGTGTCAGAGTTTTTGCTGTCTTCAAAAAGAGTAAATTTCGGTGGTCAGTTAATACAGTCACAGTGTGACGTGCTCCTTTTAAAAAATGTCGCCATTCTTCAAATGCTGCTTTGATAGCAAGAAGCTCTCGGTCTGAAATGGTGTAATTTTCCTCTGCAGGTGAAAATCTCTTAGAAAAGTAAGCCACTGGATGCAATTGTCCTGTAACATTATGCCTCTGAGACAACACTGCTCCTATTGCCACATTGGAAGCATCAGCCTCTACAAAAAATGGTTTGGAAGTATCAGGATGAATCAAAATAGGAGAGGTAATGAATTTCTCCTTCAAAATATGAAAAGCCTCATCAGCCTTAGCTTCCCAAACAAATGGAACTCCTTTTCTTAAAAGTCGAGTAATTGGAGCTACTAAACTGGAGAAGCCTTCAATGAATCTTCGGTAAAAATTGGCAAATCCCAAAAAGCTCTGGATCTCCTTCACCTTAGTTGGAGCAGGCCAATCACGAACGGCTTACACCTTTTTTGGATTCATTTCCAGACCACAAGGAGTAATCACAAATCCTAAAAATTCTACCGAATCCGTATGGAACTGACTCTTCGCCAATTTAGCGAAAAGATTATTCTCTCTCAATTTCCTCAAGACCTGTCGAACGTGAATTTTGTGTTTCTCCAAATTCTGTGAAAAAATCAAAATGTCGTCAATATAGACAATAACAAAAACATCAAGAAATTCCCGAAGAACCTCATCGATAAAAAATTGAAAAGACGCTGGGGCATTGCAAAGACCGAAAGGCATCACTTGGTACTCGTACAGGCCAAATCTGGTTTTAAATGCCGTCTTCCACTCATCCCCCTCTTGGACCCTTACAAGATGATAAGCTCCATGTAAATCCAACTTAGAAAATATGGTTGCACCTTGGATTTGATTTAACATTTCTGAAATAAGAGGGAGAGGATACCGATGTTTCCCTGTCATTCTATTTACTGCCCTGTAATCTATACAAGTTCTGAGAGAACCATCAGCTTTAGGCACAAAGAACAATGGCGAGGCTGCCGGCGATTGAGAGTGCCGAATAAATCCCTTAGCCAAATTTTCCTTTAAATATTCTTTCAAATAATCAATCTCTTTTTCAGTTAAGGCAGAAACCCTACTGCTTGGCAAAATAGCTCCAGGCTCCAACTCTATCTTGCAGTCAAAAGGCCTGTGAGGAGGCAACTCACCAGCTTCCTTTTCATCAAAAACATCCCAGAAATCCTGATAACAAGTTGGAAGTTCACCCACAACTGCTCCAATGTCAAAACCTATTGCCCCTCTTTCTGCAAGCGAGAATGAAACGGAATTCACAACTTTTTCTTTCTCTTCAAAAGATTTTCCTGAAAGACAATGTTCCTGACAAAAGGTTGATTCTAAGGATACAATTCTTGCACTCCAATCAATTCTGGGATTATGAAGTGTAAGCCAGGGCATACCCAAAATAATTTTCAAGATTGGAGCGTCAATTAACTCAAAAGAGATATTTTCTTTATGACTTCCAGTCATCTCCATCTCAAGTAACTCTGTATTATGAGTGATTGGACCTGAAGAAAGAGATGCCCCATCAACTGCTCTGACCTGCTCCATTTCTTTCTTAGCAACAATAGGAACACCTAGAGTTTTAGCCAATCCTCTATCCATAAAATTACCCGTAGCTCCTGAATCAATAATAATTGGCCCAGAACCTAAAAATACCTTTTCAAACATCAAGGATACGTTCACCATTATGTGAGGAACCGCTGTCTGTATTGTGTTTGCCACTTGTTGTACTCTGCCTGAAGATTTGGAGATCTTCTTGGGGGTAAAAGGACAGGTTTCAAGAAAATGACCCCTCCTACCACAGTATAAGCACAAATTATTCTCCCTTCTTCTTGCCTTCTCTTCCTTGGACAATGGGCCTCTCACCCGGCTCTGCTGGTCAATCATCTTTGACTTCACTTCTCTGTTCACCACCTCAACTTTAGGCCTCTCCATTCTTCCCGGAAACCTAACCTCTCCCTGAGTACGTCTACGCTCAGAACGTCTTTCTGTTAAACGAAAATCCAACTGTACCACCAAATCAATTAAGGCATCTAAAGTATTTGGTCGCTCCAAAACTCCAGCCAGAGCATCTTTTAAATCATCCTTTAAGCCCCTATAAAATAAGGAAGCCCTCTTCTCCTCTGGCCATTTACTTTCTAAAATTAAAGTTCTAAATTGAGTGATATAAGAAATCAACTCCTTTCCTCCCTGGCGCAGTTCCAGTAATTCTCCATCATCCTCTAAAGATAACTGTCTCTTATCAAACATTTTCTTCAATTCTGTCTGGAAATGGGAATAATTATTCAAAGCCAAATTCTTTTGACTAACCAAAAGATTTCCCCACACAGAAGCTTCTCCAGATAAATATGATAAGATGAATGTTACCTTTGAAGCATCTGTGGAAAACAACTCTGGTCGACTTAGAAAATGCAATTCACACTGAGTCTGAAAGATTTGAAACTTTCTAGAATCTCCTAAGAAACGTTCTGGGGCTGCCAAAGGAACAGACATAACTAAAGTTCCTAAACCTCTCTCTGCCCCCCTGGGAAGCCTAGGTTCTTGTTCTTCTCCTACTCTTACCAACTCAGGTGGGTTTCCTGCACCTTCCGAAACTTCACCTTCTCTTTCTTGTATTTGTGTTACCTTTAAATTTAACTCATCCATTCTTTGACAAAGACTTGAATACTCCTGATGAGCCACCTGTAACTCTTCTCTCATTTCCCTAACCATTACTCCCAATGCCTCCATGGTTGTCTCGTTGGGGTTGATAACAGCTCGGGCAGACACTTTTTCATACTGTCATGCTGAGAACCTGGTGTCTGCAGAAACTGCTGAACCCCCGACAATCCACCCAAAATGTGGCACTCTGAGCTGACATAATTATAACTGCTCAGTTTACCTCACTTTCAGGGGAAAGGGGGAAGGGACAAAGAAACAAACACCAGGCTGGAAGCTATCAACTCGCTGGTTCTTCACCTGGTTCTTCTCTTCAGAATGCCCAGAGAAGTGAAAAGCAGACAAGGCTTCCTTACTTGTGGACCAGAATCTTATAGATAATTCAGCCTTCTCAGTAGGTCCATGAATGTAATTTAACTTTGTAGTTAGTCTGCTCAAATCAAAGATTCTTGAACAAGGTCTTCAAGTAAGATTTATGAAGTTCTTTTAAGTTCTTGTATTTGTTTTTAATATTTTCTTTGTAGAGAGTCTTTTTCTCAGTAACAAATTTAACTTGCGCTGGAATCTTCACGTGGAAAGCCAGAAACCACGGGAAGAAAAAATCACGCGCTTTTTCTCCAAATCGCGGGAAATACGCACACGCGTAAAAACGCACTCGCGCTAAAGTCCAAGACGCGATAGAAATGTCGCACGCTTTCCTCCAAGTCGCGGGAAACACGCACACGCGCTGACGATTCAATTTGCGGGTAAAAAGCACTCGCGCTGAAATCCAAGACACGATAAAAATTACACGCGCTTTCCTCCAAGTCGCGGGAAACACGCACACGCGCTGACGATTCAATTCGCGGGTAAAACGCACTTGTGCTAAAATCCAAGACGCGATCAAAATTACACGCGCTTTCCTCCAAGTCGCGGGAAACACGCACATGCGCTGACGATTCAATTCGCGGGTAAAACGCACTCGCGCTAATGTCCAACTCACGAATAAATACGTAGACGCGCAACATACACACGCGCTTATTTTATCACGCAGAAAAAACCCTTGCGTAAACGAACAGTAAACGCGAGTCCAAAGTACATGCTCGCGCTTAACTCTCACGCGCATAGACACACGTGCGGGCGAAAAGTAACGGACAAAAAACTCTTGCGCTAGTTTGATTTGACATATAGCGATAAAAACAAACGTACGCGCTTCAATCTTTTTAGATACAGATTTGATTTCAATCCCTTAGATAAATATTACCTTTTTACAAAGTTCAACAAATCTGGAAAGTCACTTATCTTGAATAAGACTTGAAAACTTCTTTTCTCAGAATAAATGGAATTTTCTGACTCCTGTCCTGTGTCTCCAACAAACTCGAAACATGACTCCTGTTATACTTTCAGATCTTCCGTTCAACTGCTAGAAACTTGTCACCCTTGACAAAGTTAAGCAGGAGCAACAAGGCACACGACCTCTCAGCTGGGCAAGGACGATGAAAGGCAGTTTAGAATGTTCATTGTCCTCCCTATAAACAATCTCCAGCCAATCAGAATTTAGACGGAGAACCTCCATCTTGGCTTCGGGCAATCTCTATAGCCAGAACCATTTTACTGCCTGCTGTAGTTTGTTGAACTCAGCCACAGGAATACTGTTTTGGATAAAGCACTGCCGTAAATAACTTAATGTGAGTCAATCATTTTGCAGAGAATATGGGTTTTGATTTGGGATGCCTTAGGACAGGGGGACCACTGCATTCCCCAATATAGCGGCCTCTGAGCCGATATAGTGAAATCCATCAGAAACTTCATTCTACTCAAACACGTGTGGGCTGTGCATGACAGAATGGTGTAGACCAGCCGTTAAAGTTGGGACCTGCAAAGGGGCTTTGGTGCTAATTACGGTACCGCAATTTGCGGTACCATAATTAGCTCCTTCCCCATTCCCATTATGCCCTATGGGGCAAAAATGGGAATGGGGAAGGGCCATGGAGAAAGGGGGAATTACCGCCCCGCCAACCTTGGAATGTGGTGGTAATTCCCCTTTCCTCCATGGTGGTACCGGTATGGTACCAGTGGCAACCATCGTGCTAATAGCACCATGGTTTACCGCCTACCGTGTAATGAGGCCCAGAGTCTCTGGATTGCTGCTCAGGAGTGATCAGGGAGAGGTGTCCTATATCCCACACTATTAGAGCCCTCTTTCTCTCTTCCTGCAACCCAGAGAAGCTTATGGGAAAAAAGGTATCTTCAGATGGAAATCACTGTTCTGGTACTGCCTTCAGAAACATTCCTCAAATATTCTCTATTCATGTATGCTACAAATCAATTTATAAATAATAAAACACATTTTATGATTGTATGCGTTTCTGTATGAAAGGCACTTGTCCGAATGTCAAATGACTTGTCAAATCTTCATAGGGATATATGGTATTTCTGAACAGACATTCAATGTAATTGGGATCAATGCAATTGCTGCTAGATATGATTATTTATTTGACACAATAAGGCGCAGGTTCAACCATGTAACACAATAAAACATTTACAATGTACCTTTTCAGGAGAAGATTTGTTGATCGGAATTAAATCTTCACTGTCACTTTTTTCATCCACAGCCACAGATTCGGCCAGCTACATATTTGAAAACAAATGTAAAAAGAAGATATGTATAATGTGCTTTTCATGAATAAAAATGTGTTTGTTTACAACGTTACTTGACTAAATGACATGTGGGATAAGTATTAACACCTGTTTGAGCTCTATAGCAATAGCCCAAAAGCAAATAAGCCATATATTCATTCACTGCCCCTAGTGGCAGTTATGAAGTAATTTCTGATTGAAATGAAGATGATGGAATGCCCAAATATACCATTAATGAGCAGATTGGCATACATACCTTGTTACAAGTGTATACACATGATTGCATTTTAGACCATTCAAGTCCACTAAATTCAGAGTATGTGCTCCTGAGTTTCATACAGCTACCATAGGTTTCCTATCCTTGAACAAAAAACCTTCCTGTGTGGAATTTAAAATTGAGTCCAACCAAGAGGGTAGTTTGGGAGTAATATGACTATTAGCAAACATCTGCAGAAAGGAGAGGAGAGTAAGGAACAAGAAGGAGGCAGAAGAGGTCAAAGTGGAGGGAGGAAACGTGGGGACAACAAGAACACACATCTGGAGAGATAAGATTAGGAGGTGGAAGAGATATATCTAGAGAAATATGTAGGGTCACAGAGAATAGAGAGGAAGCAGAGGAACATTAAATAAAGGAGATATGAGAGGTTTTAAGATTATTTAGCATTTTTTTCATGCAGCACCACTGCATGGGTTTGGTGCATTGCTATAATGCGGTACAGCAAGGCATGTGTTGCCAGTGTGACATGGACATGTAAATGACAACAGGCTATTCAGTCAAAAACGATTTCTACATCTAAAATGCAAATACATTTGTTCACAGTTAAAAGCATATATATATTTTTTTCACCTGAAATTCCTCTGTTGCAGGAAACACATTTGAGGATTAATGAACTAACCTCATTAACAATAATAACATGATTCTAACTCATTAATAATATAATGTGTTCTCCAGTGCAAAATGAGATGGAAAAGACAGGCTCTGAAAGTCATTTTAAACGTGCATCCAGATTTTTTTTCTCTTTGCTTCTATCTGTGCTCTGTCCACAGCATTTGCAGGAAGCAAAGACTCGAATAAGCAGGAAATCAGTTTTGTTACAGTTGCAACTGTATAAGCCAAGCCATTGTTGAAAGTAGGAGTATAGGACATGATGGGTTTTATTGGATGCACTTCACATTAAGGGAGGTAACAAGAGTTTTCCTGTAGAATCTCGGGGAAGAAAAGAGTTAGAAGACATCTTACACAGCTCGGAGAAAGACCTGGCTGGTGGCTGGGGAGTTTCCTGATTGAAAAAAGCAGATCCCAGTGCACTGCTGCAGAGACTGGGAATTACAGTCAATAAGCCCCAGTTTGAGTGACGATAGATGCTCGTCCTTGCTGGGGTGAATTAAGAGGGAGCATTGAGCCACTTCCAGAAGGCGACCAGCCGAAGAATTTCACATGCTGGACAGGCTTGGTAATTATATTGCAGAGTGCGGGGGCAGTGTGTATGTGTGCGAAACTATTCTGTCAGAGGAGAAGAGGCAATTCCAGTGTTTTATCAACATGTTTAATGTTGCAAATTGAATATGTTCTCGCCGCTCTCTTCTCATTTTGTTACAGATAATGTTGTTACTGTGCAATTTCCATTTATTTCTGTAAAAAGAGTAAGATCGTGTTGAAATGCAATTTTTATAATGCATAAAAATATCTGAAAGCAGACGGGTAGTGTGTTTTATTTTTCTCTTTTCTTTGTGCATCTACCATTATAGCACTGATAATATGGGAAGATGTGCAATTCTCATTTTTAAGGTAGCTAAAAATAAGACTTGGCGGTAGCTGTGTGCACGATTCCATTCAGTATATAAGTGTGTGTGTTTTTTTAACAGAACATAATAATAACATAATGAAATAGCCTGCTGCTGGAGGTACATGAGTCAGCAGAAAGAGAGGCCCTGGACATAGTTCACTGATGTAGATAAGTTGTTGATGAATACCACATGTTAGCTCGCTGTCGTAGATAAGTCAGTGAGAACAGCCCATGGTGGCACTCCAAATGAAAATGTGGTGTTCCTGAAATGTAAGCCTGAGGCCTCTCTAGTGATCACACGAACAGACTAAACAAAAATAAGGGGTTCTAGCTATTGTGGCCACATATAAAACAAAGGAATTATGCTCACCAGAAATACCACCAATAACGCATACCAACATAATGTATACCACTAAATGTATCTGTGTGCTGAAATAATGTATGTATACTGTAGTACTATATACCAAATCCAATCTGAATGCAAAGAGTGATTATTACTGAATTATTTTCATTTTTGGCGGTAAGAAAATACTGCTAGGCCCCAAATCTATACAAAATACCCAACATATTTATGGTGCATTGCAGGCCGGGAAAGTGATCATAGAGCACCTATTGGGCGTGGCAAGTGTGTCTCACACTGCCATCTGTACATTAAAGGGAACCCATTTCATAATAACAGTGTGTCACCAAAAACGAATTTCAGAATGTCACGAAGGGAAACCACATTCTCAGACCTAGTGCAATATTTAGAGGCAAAGTTGTTTGCACATGGGACGTGGTCATCAAACAGTACCTCAGAATGGCATGACCGGATTCAGGGTGAGGTGCAGAAAGAAAAACTAGACAATATTTTTACAGAAGGCAGCATAATTCAGGTCTGCCTTACAAGGTTATTGAATGCAGCCGATAAAAGTGCAGAGAAAGACTGTTTAATACGGCTATGCGCCAAAATATGGTTTATTTTGAATAGGTCCCTGCGAATGCAAGAAAATGATACCCAGCTAATTCACAGGTTAAAGACTGACTTAGATGGGGCAAGTAAAAAAGAGGAGATGTTAAGAACAGAATTAGAAGGATGCCAAAAAGACATGCAATTAAAATGCAGAGATTTTGATGCTCAGTTGTCCAAAAGCAAGAAACAATTTGAGGATAGTGAGCAAGAATTGGTACACTTAAAAGCCTTAGTGGACCACATTAGACAGGATAAAGATGAGATTGTTTCAGAAATCCAGATTTTACAAAAAGAATATTTTGAAAAAGAAAGTGATCTCCAAGGTGCAGAGCAAGAAATGGTTAAAATGATTCAAGAAAAAGACAAGAGAAACAAAGAATTCCATGAATGCCAAATGCAAATGTGCGACATGCAGGAGGTAATAAATAAAATGAGTGATGAAAACAACTATCTGCAAAATGAATCCTTAAAAAGTGCAAGGACTTAGAACAGCAAATGTGCATTCCCAGGTCCCAGGAGAGGCGGCAGGGTACTACATTCAATGGAGTGGAGGTGAATTCTATTTCTACCCAAAGAGCTAGTGCTCCAGTGACTGGGCCGGTGACTGAACTTGGTTGCAGCACCCTTGGGGGATTTGATACTCCCATTGGGGGCCGCCACCAATCCCATACACCTGGAACCAGGATTGAGTCACCAAGTAGTGCAATTCCATGCATTGCAACAAGTAGCCCCATAAAAATAATGAAATCTATTAAAGGTCTGATCAAACCATTTAATAAAGGAGGGGAATGCTGCATTGAGGATCACTTAGAAGTGGTTCATGACATTTTTAAAGCACTCCAGATACCTAAGGAACAGTACAGGCAGTATTTTCATTTAACTTTAGATGCTCCGATGGCCAGCATCATAAGAGGATTCAATGAACAGCAGAATATGACATGGGTGGAGTTTGAAAAATAAATTAGGCGTCATTTTTCTCCTTTCCAGTCATTACAGGAGGCAAAGAAAGTTGCTTACACACTTACTGCTGGGCCTAATACATCCCCTCGCCAGTTTTTACAAGACTTAAAAAGAGCATTTTCTCGCTTTGATGTATCTTTTGACCCCAATTCTAATGAATTTAAAACCGCCTACTTCTTACAGAAAGACATCATATCCCAATTGGTCCGTGAATTTGATTGTGACAAGTCCCTTGAGTGGATTGTGCATCAAAGCACAAAACTATATGAAGTACTCTATTGTCAGGGTAGAGAAAGTGACAAAATGAAAGATACTAGACCTAAATCTAAAGAACCCTCAGCAACAGTGATGGAAATCAGGCCAGCCAAGATGTCCCTTGAATCTGCTCAAAGTCCAGGTAAAAATAATTCGGCACCTGAACAAAGGGTTAATCAACAAAGGTCATCACCCTCTGCACCAATGTTTCAATCACATCATCCTAGTAATAGGGAGAGCTACATCAGTCCTAGGTATTTAGGAGATAGGCCCCGGGCAGTCTATCGATCTGAAATGTCAGGTATGAACATAATCAGAGACAAAACCAAGATCAAAGAAATTATGATCCCTACCAGACATTGGGGACACAGAGCAAATTTGATCCCAACACCATGATATATGGTAATCAGGATAGACCCCGATATGTGGATCAATTTGTTGATAATGGGAATCAACATAGGGGCCAGTACCCACAACATGAGAGACAGGACATGAGACAGAACATGAATTAAACTCCACGTCAGTACAATGATTCCCCACCAGGGGACTACAACCAAAGGATGGGTGCATCCCGCTCCCCTCCACAAATGAATCAAGAGTTCAGAAACTATCCCAATAGAAATCACTCACCTGAGAGGTATCAGAATAGATCCAATCAGGGAGAAAGCAATCAATATCGATCTAGACCACAGCGAGAGGATTCTAGAGAGATGGAAAGGTTCCAGTGCCTTGAGGCCCAAGTGAAAGTGAAGGAGGGTGCTGATGGCCATAGCAATGACCGGGGGGCTTCTTCTGAAAAGTGACTAAGTACTCATCATACCTGCAGTACCAAAAACACAGATTGCTCTGATGTAATTCCGCATAATGACTCTGAGATGCCTAATGATTTAAAAGTAAAGTTGCCAGTAAATGAACATGTAACAGAAAGTGTAAATACTTCTAAAAGAGAGGTACGGTTTAACCTAGAGTTAAATCAAACATTGGAGATTTGTACAAATGAAATAAGAAAACCTGAAAACCCAAACGAACAAAGAGACAGATTTAAGAAAAATGACTCATGCATGGGGAATACCAGTAAAGAGGGAGTAAATGGGGATGCTATAATTACTTCCCTGGGCAGTCAAAACACTGACCAAACACAGGCAGAAAAAGGAAATACTCCAAAGGAGGGTACATGCCAATCACCTGAAGAATTCTTTGAGCCACATATTTTTGAAGAGGCTGAAAGGGCTGGTACCACACTAAATGGTCACAAATGCACAGAATTAAACAATGACAGATTGCTGAATGATGTTGTTACACATGTTCAGTTGTAGGGTTGTAATGTGGCCCCTGATGATACCTGGATGGATAGGCAACAGTGGCCACACTCCAAAAAACCTCTGAACATGGAGAAATGAATAAAGTCTCTCACGCAGAAATGGGTAAAAAGGAGGGAAAAATGTCTTTCCATTTACCAATGTGCTTAGCCAAAAGTGAAAAAGGCCTGAGAAAGGTGAGTCCTGAAATCAGTAAGAATTCACACTTCTTATGTGTATTAGAGGAAGTTGAGGACAGGTATTATGCTCCCATGAGTGTAGAAGAAAAATGGCAAACATTTGCAATGATTGACACTGGCGCACAGGCCACAATTATGTCCAAGGAGCTGGTAAAGAGTATCAATGAAGGGAGATCCCCACAGAATCAAATCACAGTGAAGGAAAATCAAGGTCCAGTGCATAACTTTAATGGGGAGGAGGTGCCCATCATAGGTGTAACTGAGGTTGATATAAAAATAGGAAAACACAGAATGAAACAAGAGGTATTGATCACATCTATTTGTGAAATTCCATTTCTGATGGGGACAGATTGCCTGAAAAGATTGTCTCCTCTCATAGATGGGGTGAATGGAGTGCTGTGGTCCTTAACCAAAAAACCATTGAGACCTAAGAAACTAAAATCACAAAACAGCAACATAAATGAATGTCACACCGTTGCCAAAACAAATGATGCTGTGGAGATATATCTCCAGAATAGTTGAATACCTAGTGTCACTGTTATATTAATGTGTCAAGACAAAATGCAGAGCGACAATGAAAAACTACCTGTACAAATATACTTGGACCCAAGGAAAAATTGGCAGACCGCCATAGATGAGCACACATTACGTTTTTATTTAAAAGAAAAGACATGCAAACAAAATATTACTCCTAAAGCAGATGCAGAAAAACACATTACCACTCTTGCTGAAATACACATGGAAGATGAGCAACCATGGGTTCATGTTGGTATAAATTACTGTTTTAAAACAATAAAAGCCACTTTAGCGCTTGAGCAGGAGGGGAGCTTCATTAATGAGAAATTGTTGCAAAAAATAATGGAGAGGGAGGAAATCCCAAAGTTTAGGATTAAACACCAATATGTTTCTGGGTTGGACAGTCCAGATTTTGAAAACCGAATTGCAGGCAGATGCATGCTAAAAATTAGCATCGGCAGAAAACAATTTACCATAATGTAAGGATAGTGAGTGGAGCACAAAATGATTTTTTACATGGGCAATGACATCATGCACAGAATGTGTATGCTGTTAGATTTCCTTAATCAAAAAATATGGTCACGCCTAGGTGGGCCAGCACCTGAATTTGAAGACAAAAGAAGGGCTTATCATTGTGCACAACTGGTTCCTTATGCAATCGAACTACAAATGAGGAAAGATAATATTATTCCTGCATTTACAAAACAGTTTGCAATAACACTGAAATCCAAAAATGGACAGCAGACGAAAGACTCTGATGCATTTGTTTGTCTGAATGAATCCATAAAACAGCAAGGCCTGGATTATGAATACATTCCATTGGTAGATATTGGTGAAGAGTCTGTAAGAATTATGGTAAATAATAAAGGTTGTCAAGATATTCATTTAGAGGAAAACTCCCCATTAGGAATGGCCATACAAAAATCACATTATACTGCAGATCTAAATAACATGGTGATGGGAAATATCCCTGAAAGGTATGTAGATGCCAAGGGTGAGTTGCCAGAATACCTGTACTCTCAGCCCAAAGGAATATTTAAAATTCATTCTGTGTACCCTTATGATTCAAGTGAGACAGTGTGCTGTTATCAAGAGAGTTGTATAACATTTGATTTAAGTGAAAATGAAATGGAAAATCAGCCCATTGAAATGGAAGCTGACATGCCAAAACATTTATAAGTGGCAGCTTTACAAAGAGACACAGCCACACAGCTAGAGGAAAGCGCCGAGATTCCACTACCGGAACATTTTCCGGAATTTTCCAAAATGGTAGAAGAGCAGATCTTATTAGCGGATGCGTGTGACAACGATGAGGATAGAAATTAATTGAGGAAGATATTTATGGAATTTAAAGATGTATTTGCAAAAGATACTTATGATTGCGGGCTAACTAATTTACATGTGGCCACACTTCCGGAAGGGTGCAGCAGAAGTCCAGTATTTGTACGCCAGTATAGACTAACGCTGGCATGTTTAGAATCATTGGCAGAGATTATTAAAAATTTAGAATCGCAGAGAATCATCAGGCCTATCCATAGCACATCCAACACGCCCATTTTAGGTGTGTTAAAGCCAAATGGTCAATGGCGGCTATGTGCAGACTTGAGGGAGTTAAATAAAAGAGTACCAGTGTCCAGATGGCCACTACCATTCATTGATCAGGGGCTAGCTCAGGTACATGGTTCAAAGGTGTTTACCACATTAGATCTCACCTCTGGATATTGGTGCGTCCCATTGGCAGAGGAGATACAGAATTTATTTTTCTTTACATTTGACAGAACTCAATACGCATGGGTTAGAACTCTGTTCGGGTACGTTAATAGTGGGAGTGAATTTGGAATATTTTTGAGGAAGGCCATGCCTGATGCGGCAGAAAGAGGAACCATAGTTTATGTGGATGATGTCCTGATAAAAAATGAAAGTTTAAAAATCCATTTTGATGAAATAAGACATGTGCTTGGCCAATTGCAGAAAGCAGGGCCAAAGTGTCTTTACAAAAAGCACAATGGTGCAAGAAAAAAGTGAATTTTCTAGGCCATGAAGTAATTGAATATGGGCTAAATCCACAAAAGAAGAAAATAGAGGCCATACGAAAACTAAAAGACCCTAAAAATGTGAAAGGGGTAAAAAGTTTATTAGGAATGACAGGATATAACAGGAAGTTCATTGAAAATTATGCTGAAATCACTCAACCATTAACTAAACTGCTAAAAATTAATACACCCTGGAAATGGGAAAAAGAGCAGTCTGAGGCTGTGGCTAAATTAAAAGAATGTCTTGTAAAGGCACCATGTTTAGCATATCCCATAAAGGACAGGGATTTCTTTATAGAAATAGGTTTCTCTGAACATTGTATGTCAGCAGTGTTATCACAAAAACATGATGTGAATCACAAAACCATTGCCTATGCAAGTAAAGCATTTTCCCAAGTTGAAATGAAATTCAATGAATGTGAAAAGGCCCTATTAACCACTGTTTGGGCGCTACAACATTTCCGCCCCATTGTTCAGGGAGAAAAGGTGATTAATGAAAAAAAGCATCAACCTTTGCAATTCTTAGAGAGTAAAAGAATTAGGTCAGGTAATCTAGCGCAGTCCAGAATCACTTCAGCGACCGTAGCATTACAAGGTTTTCCTGTAGAAGTGAGATATGGCCAAAATAAAAAGAGCCCAATTGCTTAAGGTTTAGCAAATTTACATGACTGTGCAGCTGAACAAGCATCAAACGAAATGGAAATAGAACCTAATTTACAGGAGTTAGAACAATCACCACACAAAGCTTTTGATGAAAAGACATGCAAGGACTTGCCAACTGTATATGTTGATGGTTGTGCTTTTCACATTGAAAATGACAGTAATAAACAATTACTGTCAGGAATAGGAAATGTCTGGTTGAAATGTGAAGGTATCCCCAGCATAGGGATGAGAATTGGAGCTAGGAGCAGTCAAGTAGCGGAATTGGCAGCCAAGTATAAAGCAATTGCTACTGCAATTGATAATAAATTCAGTGAAATTGTCCCGGTGACTGATTCTGACTATGCACGAAATAGCTTTGTGGAATATCTACCTGGCTGGAAAGCGAGAGGCATGATTACATACAACAAAAAGCCACTTAAGCATGGAAAAATGATACAAGCCATAGACAAATTGGTGTCAGAAAATAATTTGACAATATACCGGAGAAACATTTGTGGGCATTTAAAAACTCCAGGAGAGGATAAGGAGGGAAATGATAAAGCAGACCACCTGGCTAAAATTGGGGCTGTGATGGGAGAATTGCTACCTATTGAACATTTACTGGGTGAAATACAGATTGATGCAGTAACACGTTCTAAAGCACAAAAGGAGACAGAACAATCAGTGGTACAATGGAGTTACAACACCCCAGACCAAGATTTTATTGAGGCACAAAAGAATGATCGAATTTTGGGAATCTCTTATAACCATTTGATAGATCCTGGACAAAACCCTTTAACAGAAGATGATTGTGTGGGAAAAGAGGAATAGAGGGTGCTATTAAAGAATGAAAAACGAATTAGACTACAGGATGGACTCATGGTTAGAGAGTCCATAACAGGACAGATACAATGGGTGGTACCGCTTTCATTTAGAGGGCTAATGCTACACCATGCACATGATGCCATAACTGCAGGCCACAGAGGTTCACAAAAAACATTGGAAATACTAAAAGATTATGCTTATTGGCCACATATGTCCCAAGATGTGGAATTGTATACTAGAGGATGTCTAGTATGTGCCCAATTTAAACCTGCTTCACCAATGCACAGAGCTCAACTAATGAAAAGAGGCCTAACCCTTCCATGGTCAGATTTGCAAATAAGACTATGTAGGGCCTTTAAAAAGGTCGAGCAGAGGAAACCGTTATATTTTGAGTGTGGTATGTTTGATGTCGAAGTGGATTGAATGTATTCCTGCACCAGATTGTAGTGCACAAACAGCAGCCACATTGCTAGTGAATCATGTGTTCTCAAGGTTTGGGTTGCGACAAAGAATTGAGTCAAACAGAGGAAGTCTTTTCACAAGTGCTCTAATGAGCAAAGTATGGCAAATACTGGGTGTGAAAAGGAAACTACATATCGCATATCGGGCGGCTTCTTCAGGTGGAGTTGAACGGGGTAATAGGTCTGTTGTGGACATTTTAAAGAAATTTGTAGCTGAAGCAGGTTCCAGCTGGGATTTACGTTTACCGTTGGTTTTGATGGCAATCAGATCAACTCCTGCCAAAGCAACAGGTATTAGCCCACATGAGGTCTTGACAGGTAGGAAAATGGTGTTGCTGCAACACCTACTATACAGAACACATGAGCAAACACTTGTAAGCGCATCTACAGTTCATTAATACATTGATGAGCTCCGGAAGCATTTACAACATACATTTGCTTTTGTACAGAGAAATCTGGAAAGGGCTGCTGATAGTGCTAAAACATATTATGATAAAAAGTCAACAGTAAAGGAGTATTGTGTAGGGGATCAGGTGTATAAATTTCATTTTGGAAAAAGTAAACAGAAAATTTCCAAATTCCTAGCAGCCTAGCAGGGGCCATTCCGAATTATAGATAAAGTCTCTCCTGTAGTTTATAAAATTTTAAAGACTGAAGGTGAAACAGAAACAGAACAGTTTGTGCATGTAAACCAAATCAAGCCATGTCATCCAAGACATGAGATAAAAAATCTGGAGCGTGTAGAAACAGATAAAGTCCCTTGAACACAAAAAGGTAAAATAAATGGGTACAGTCAGGAGGAAGTGACAGAGAAGTTAAATAAAGATGGTTGATTATAATGGCAAATAAACACTGTAATATATGTAAATATATATAAAATATAAAAAAAAATAGAAGCTGAAGTTTATGGAGTTGGTGTGCAGAATGAAAATGCATTAAATATTGAATGTTGTTTTATGTATGCTTGTTTTCTTTTTAACCTGTGCTTAATTTCAGAAGGCGAAAGAAAAAGGGTGAAATGTTTTACAAAGCATGTTTTATTTTTGGCAAAAGGGTGAAGTTAGTATTGTGCTACATACCTAATCTGTTTTTTTTCTATTTGATTTCGAATACTAACATATTTGTACCGGAGGTCACGGGAGACGATGGAGTCCTGGAGTCCCCTGGATGAAGATCGAATGATGCCTGCCTCCGGGTGGAGGTGAAGACAAAATAAACGGAATGCCAAAGAAAAGATAACTTCTATAGAAAAGGATCCAAGTGTACCAAGATGGAAGAACACCCGAATGAACCAAATGATGTGACATCGCTAGTCGGGACATATCAGAGGCAGACAATTGTCCTGGCGTATGGAGTTCCACATATTTATTATTTTAATTAATTATTTTAATCTGTTATGTTAATTCTTGTTTTAGTTATTTGTTTTATCTTATTGTTTTTGATTGACTTCACGTATAAAATTGAAGCACTGGACTATAGACACTTCCATTGGGAAGGAACATATGGACCCAAAGATTAATTTTGATATTATGTTGATTGGACAGTGGTTTTTCAACTTTTTCGTTTTTTGCATGTGAATATTCATTTTGTTGGATTGCTACATTTTAGGGAGCAAGTTGATTTTCCTCTAATTATGGCTTGGACTGCCAAATTCTCAGAAAAAAGGAGGGAATATGTAAGAATATTTAGCATTTTTTTCATGCAGCACCACTGCATGGGTTTGGTGCATTGCTATAATGCGGTACATCAATGCATGTGTTGCCAGTGTGACATGGGCATGTGAATGAAAACAGGCTATTCAGTCAAAAACGATTTCTACATCTAAAATGCAAAGAAATTTTTTCACAGTTAAAAGCATATATATTTTTTTTTCACCTGAAATTCCTCTGTTGCAGGAGACACATTTGAGGATTAATGAACTAACCTCATGAACAATACTAACACGATTCTAACTCATTAATAATATAATGTGTTCCCCAGTGCAAAATGAGATGGAAAAGACAGGCTCTGAAAGTCATTTTAAATGTGCATCCAGATTTTTTGTCTCTTTGCTTCTATCTGTGCTCTGTCCACAGTATTTGCAGGAAGCAAAGAATCGAATAAGCAGGAAATCAGTTTTGTTACAGTTGCAACTGTATAAGCCAAGCCATTGTTGAAAGTAGGAGTATAGGACATGATGGATTTTATTGGATGCACGTCACATTAAGGGAGGTAACAAGAGTTTTCCTGTAGAATCTCGGGGAAGAAAAGAGTTAGAAGACATTTTACACAGCTCGGAGAAAGACCTGGCTGGTGGCTAGGGAGTTTCCTGATTGAAAAAAGCAGATCCCAGTGCACTGCTGCAGAGACTGGGAATTACAGTCAATAAGCCCCGGTTTGAGTGACCACAGATGCTCGTCCTTGCTGGGGTGAATTAAGAGGGAGCATTGAGCCACTTCCAGAAGGCGACCAGCCGAAGAATTTCACATGCTGGACAGGCTTGGTAATTATATTGCAGAGTGCGGGGGCAGTGTGTATGTGTGCGAAACTACTCAGTCAGAGTAGAAGAGGGAATTCCAGTGTTTTATCAACATGTTTAATGTTGAAAATTGAATATGTTCTCGCCGCTCTCTTCTCATTTTGTTACAGATAATGTTGTTGCTGTGCAATTTCCATTTATTTCTGTAAAAAGAGTAAGATTGTGTTGAAATGCAATTTTTATAATACACAAAAATATCTGAAATTAGACGGGTAGTGTGTTTTATTTTTCTCTTTTCTTTGTGCATCTACCATTATAGCAGTGATAATATGGGAAGATGTTTAGACAGTGCAATTGTCATTTTTAAGGTAGCTAAAAATAAGACCTGGCGGTAGCTGTGTGCACGATTCCATTCAGTATATGAGTGTGTGTGTTTTTTGAACGGAACATAATAATAACATAATGAAATAGCCTGCTGCTGGAGGTACATGAGTCAGCAGAAAGAGAGGCCCTGGACATAGTTCACTGATGTAGATAAATTGGTGATGAATACCACATGTTAGCTCGCTGTCGTAGATAAGTCAGTGAGAACAGCCCATGGTGGCACTCCAAATGAAAATGTGGTGTTCCTGAAATGCAAGCCTGAGCCCTCTCTAGTGATCACACGAACAAACTAAACAAAAATAAGGGGTTCTGGATATTGTGGCCACATATAAAACAAAGGAATTATGCTCACCAGAAATACCACCAATAACGCATACCAACATAATGTATATCACTAAATGTATCTGTGTGCTGAAATAATGTATATATACTGTAGTACTATATACCAAATCCAATCTGAATGCAAAGAGTGATTATTACTGAATTATTTTCATTTTTGGCGGTAAGAAAATACCACTAGGCCCAAATCTATACAAAATACCCAGCAGGTAAAGGCCGGTGTAGGGAGAGGCAAACACAGGGTGGAGGATGAGTAATGACAACTGGAAGCAGGAAGAGAAGACCTTAGAAGGGGCCTAAGACATTCTATCACATTTGTTTTACAGAAATGGCAAGTTCTCAGATCTTGTTGGAGCTTATTTATCAAACCCTAGATCTCATTGTATGGTACTAAATTAATTCTTATATTTGGGAAAATAAAGTCTCCAAAGGGCGTCTGGAATGTAGTCATATTGTCAGTAATCATTTGGAGAGGATACCCATCCAATGCAATATAATAGGGATAAGTATATTGCTTGCATTCTTCAATGGTCTGAATACAGTCAGTTACCCAAAGGCGCTTCTTCACCTCTAAAGGTTTCATGATCATTATGTGAATTGTAAAAATTAAAATAAAACGTATGTGAATCAATATTCACTTCATTCCTCCTACAATAATGATTTTCCATACCTGTAAACCTAGTCAATCTCATGTTAACAGGTACAGTTACTTTATGTTAAACATCTAAATGAATGAAACCATGGCAATTAAAAGCAGTACATTTAAGAAGCAGCTTGTGCTGACCATGAGTGAAAGTTCATCTCCAGGACTGTGAAGGGGCCCAGGGAATCCATTTTATTGCAGCATAAGTATGCTGCAGTATGCCAAGGGGAATAGGGCAGGTAGAATCCACCACAAATACATTGAGGTGACACCTGAAAAAAAGAAAGTTCCTGATCTAGAGCATCATATCATTACCGCTCTTTAGTCTAATACAAAAAGTGGCTGAACACATGAAGTGAGCATCTACATGGGTGAAAGTCACTCTTTTATGCAGTAGTGCTCAGTATCTTACAAGAAAGTATAATGATGGCACCGTTTGATAATTGTGGAACATTACCCAGAAAAACAAAGAGGGGGAAAAGAGAAGTTTCCCAGACATCATTTGGTCCAAGATGACACTGCGTGACTCCTGGAAGCAGGATACAGAGTCTCTGGATTGATGCACAGGAGTGATCAGGGAGAGGTGTCCTATATCCCAGACTATTAGAGCCTTCATTCTCTCTTCCTGAAACCCAGAGAAGCATATGGGAAAAAAGGTGCCTTCAGATGGAAAGCACTGTTCTGGTACTACCTTCAGAAACATTCCTCAAAGATAAACTTTTCATTTATGCTACAAATCAATTTACAAATAATAAAACACATTTTATCATTGTATGCTTTTCTGTATGAAAGGCACTTGTCCCAATGTCAAATGACCTGTCAAATCTTCATAGGGATATATGGAATTTCAGAACAGACATTCAATGTTATTGGGATAAATGCAAGTGCTGCTAGATGTGATTATATCTTGGACAAAAAAAGGCACAGGTTCAACCATGTACCACAATGAAACATTTGTAGTGTACCTTTTCAGGTGAAGATTTGTTGATCGGAATGAAATCTTCTTCACTGTCCCTTTTTTCATCCACAGCCACAGATTCGGCCAGCTACATATTTGCAAACAAATGTAAAAAGAGGACATGTATAATGTGATTTTTATTAATAAAAATGTGTTTGTTTACAACGTTACTTGCCTAAATGACATGTGGGATGAATATTAACACCTTTTTGTGCTCTGTAGCAATTACCCAAAAGCATCTAAGCCATATATTGATTCACTGACCCTAGTGGCAGTTATGAAAATAAACGTTCTCACACTAATGTTTAACTCATCAAGGTGTGCAATTAGTGTAAACATTGAATTATGATTTATCTGGGAATACAGTTGTCATCTATATATATATATGATTGTTCATGAACATTGCATTGCAGTACCCAAGTTTGACCAAACAAGCAACACATTGAACTAGTCAAATGCCCCCATTTTACTTTACTGAAAGTGAGGTCTATTGCAAGTCCCTTGGTAAGTTAGGCATGAGCAGCACACACATTGAGCATACAGTACACATTGTTAAGTTACACTTATTAATAGAGCATTCAATTTATGTGCATCACTCATATTTTAGACAAGTGTAAATTCTAATAATTTCTCAGGCTATGTCACATTTCAACCTGAAACAGCTTAGTGATTTGGCACAACATTCTTCCCTACTAACTGTTTTGTAGCAGACTACACTTAGGGAGATTTTTAATTACTCAAGCAAAGCAGACACCACCAAAAGGTGAGTCCATGGACTCTTCAATGAGATTTGCTCTCTTATTGCTTTCTTGCATTAATTAGACAACCAATGGAAAACGTGTTGCAGGAGCTCAGCTTATGTATGTTACGTCTATAGCCAGAACCCCTTTACTGCCTGCTGTAGTTTGTTGAACTCAGCCACAGGAATACTGTTTTGGATAAAGCACTGCTGTAAATAACCTAATGTGAGTCAATCATTTTGCAGAGAATATGGGTTTTGCTTTGGGATGCCTTAGGACAGGGGGGCCACTGCATTCCCCAATATAGTGGCCTCTGAGCCGATATAGTGAAATCCATCAGAAACTTCATTCTACTCAAACACATGTGGGCTGTGCATGCCAGAATTACCATACAGTCTCAATGTGCTCCCTAACGTATGGCCTGTAGTGTTTCAAGATAAAAGCATTGAGTATAGTAAATGTTTGTAAATGCTCATGTTTGTGGACATTGGTGAGCTGCTTATTAACCTGAAAATGTACCAGCATGTGACTGGTGAGCAATATTCGTTTTCAGGATTTGCTGTTAGTCAGTACCATGCATGCCCATTGGAACTGTGATGAGCTTATAAGCTCAACAGGACAAGGAAATAGTTAGTTGGAAAAGCCCAACAGTTGCACAGTTCAGATGTATGGAATGGGAGCTGAGTGGGTATGCACTAATTTCTGATTGAATTGAAGATGATGGAATGCCTAAATATACCATTAATGAGCATACTTTCAGGTTTCCTTCTCTTATTTAAGTTTCCTTTTCATTATTTATCCTTTTTAGATTAGTTTTGTGTGGGTGGGAAGTTTTCTATTATAGTTGGTTAGGCCTTAACTTGCTGATTCAGACTCCTGGTTCTAACCCAAGGCAAGATGGAGCCTCACAGTGACAGCTCTGATTGGCTGGAAGACAATGCTGAACAACAATGAACATTCTAAACTGTCACTCTGTGCCTTTCATCATCAAAACCCCATCTGAGAGGACGTGTTTAGTGGCTGCTCCTGCTTTAGACTTGGGCCTGGTGGATTTTATCCTTCAGGTGTTAGCAGTTGAGCGGCTACTTTCTTGGGGGTTCCGGGAGAAGACATTTGTGAACAGGAATTCGATTTTTAAGACATGAGAATCCGAAGATCTTTATGAATTCGCTCAAGAGATAAGTGACTTTATTTGTACAGTAACTCTGTTCTTCCCCAATGACATTTTCCTTGAAAGCATTTGAGAAAAGTTATTTTTTTTTAACTAGTACTATTGAACTTTTCAAGTGCGCGTGTGTCTTCAAGCGCGGTAGCGCGAGAATCTGTTTGTCGCGTGCGATTTCAAGTGCGCGTGTGTCTTCAAGCGCGGTAGCGCGAGAATCTGTTTGTCGCGTGCGACTTCAAGTGCGCGTGTGTCTTCAAGCGCGGATGCGCGAGGATCTGTTGGTCGCGTGTGACTTCAAGTGCGCGCGAGTTTCCCAGCGTGGTAGCGGGAGAATCTGTTTGTCGCGTGCGACTTCAAGTGCGCGTGTGTTTTCCTAGCGCGAGAGTTCTGTAGCGCGAGGATCTAAGAATCGCGTGCGTTTTCCTATTGCGCGTGTGTTTTTTCCAGCGCGGGTGTTCCGGAGCGCGTGAATTTGAGAATCGCGTGTTTATTTAAGTGCGCATGTGTTTTCCAGTGCGGGTGTTCCGTAGCGCGTGGATTTGGGAATCGCGTGCGTTTTATTTGCGCGTGTTTTCTACAGCGCTAGTGATTTTAGGCGCTAAAGACTTTTATTCGCGTGTGAACTAATGAGCGCGTGTGTTTTCTGACGCGTAATCTAAGAACTGCGTGAGATTATTGTTGCGCGTGTGTTTTCTAGCGCGTGTCCTTTTTTCTTCCGCGTGAATTCATTCTTTGGAGAACTTTTTGCGCACGTTCTTCAATCCAGGAAGATTTCAACGAGAAGCTCATCTGTATGGACATTATTCGCACGTGAATTCTTCAAGGATTAAAAACTCAACAGAGGTGTATTTAGTTTTGGACAGTTTTGAAAGAAAAAATAAGAAAGAATCTATATTAAACAATCTATCTGGAGATCTGTGCATTTTGGAAAAGAGACAATGAACTAAGCTTTCCCTTTCCAGAATGACCTAAAGTAAGAAGTTGTTATCTACTTCATGAGTCTCAAGTAAGAGAGATCTTTCAGCTTCTTATAATTTTCTCAAAGAAATTTCAAGAGAAGAACCAGGTATGAGTCTTAAATATTAGTTAAGGATTTAATGTTTTCCCATTCATAAGGTTAGTAAGTAAATAAAGGAATTGTATCTGCTTTGCTTATATCCTCTGCAGGTTCAGCTCTGATTAGCCTTGACGCAGTCTGCCTGGTGTTGTTTTGTTATCCACTTCCCCCTTTCCCTTTGGGGTGTAGTTAACAGAGCTGAATTGAAAACTAGTTCTGGGAATTACATTTCAGGGGGATTGTCGGGGGTTCAGCAGCTTCCGCGGACACAGGACCTCTCAGCCTGACAGAATGAAAGGCCTATAATTTAGTCCGCCCGAGCTGTCATGAACCCCGACGAATCCATGGAGATGTTAGGATCTTTGATCAGGGAGTTAAGGGAGGAGTTGAAAATATCTCGGGATGAAAATGCATTACTTAGTCAAAAGGTGGATGACTTGAGTGTTAAGGTTACACAAATCCAACACAGGGGAGTAAGGAGAGAGGATGAGGTTTCAGGGGGCGCTGGTTCTCCACCAGAGTTAGAAAGGGAAGATGAAGATCATTTACCACCAATACAACGAGCGCCTCCAATGACAGAAGGGGTAAGGAGTTTAATTATGCCAGTTCCTTTGGCGCCTCCAGAACGTTATCATGGGGATCATAAGAGGTTTAGGGTGTTTTTGACACAATGTGAATTACATTTTATGAGCAGACCAGAATTATTTCCATCGGATGCTTCTAAGATAACTTTTATGTTGTCCTATCTTTCTGGAGAGGCATCTTCTTGGGCTGGGTTGTTGGTGAGTCAGAAGAGTGCGGTTTTAGGAAACTACACTAGTTTTTTAGAGACATTCCGAAAGATGTTTGATAGAAGACAGTTATCTTTGGAAGTGGATGGTGAACTTTTAGAACTAAAGCAAGGAAATAGAGACTTGGTTGCTTATATAACACAATTTAAGTCCCTTGTGTTAGAAAGTAAGTGGCCCGAGGATAAGCAGGCTTCGTTGTTTTATCGGGGCCTTAGAGATGAGTTAAAAGATGCATTGTCTGGAGTCGTTGAACGCCCTTCTACTTGTGAAGGTCTGATTGATTTGGTTATTCAATTGGACTTTCGTTTGAGTGAAAGGAAGGCAGAGAGGCGTCATGGTGGGAGTGAAGTCAAGTCTTTTGTTAGAGTTGATAAACCTAAAGTAGAGAGTAGATTCAAAGGAAATAATCCATCTTCTAGAATCAGAGGTCCTTTAACAGTGGAAGAAAAGACTAGGAGGAGAGAAAACAATCTGTGTTTATATTGTGGAAGAGGTGGTCACTTTTTAGGAAATTGTCCGTACACCCCCAAGAAGACTTCTTCCTCCGCAGTCAAGGTACAACAGATCGCCAATACGGTGCAGACAGCGGTTCCCCATATAACCGTAAATGTATCCTTATTTTTTGAGTTGGAATGTAAGGGAAATGGGCCTGTAATAATTGATTCTGGTGCCACTGGAAATTTTATGGATTGGGGGTTGGCAAAATCTTTGGGAATTCCAATTATTCAGAAGGAGGTTGTGGAGCAGGCTAGGGCTGTTGATGGTACGTATCTATCTTCGGGGCCAATTACTCATAGAACTGGTTCTTTAACTTTGGAGTTATCAGGAGGTCACAAAGAGATAATTTCATTTGAGTTAATTGATGCTCCTTTGTTGAAGATCATCTTGGGCATGCCTTGGCTTACTCTCCATAATCCCCTGATTGATTGGAGTGCTAGAACAATTGACATGCAGTCAGAATTTTGTAAGGAGAATTGCTTTACAGGAAGTCTCTTAGGGGAAGATGTAAAACAAAGTAATTCTGTGTCAAGTTTTCTGGCTGAGACTGGAATTGGGTGTCATGATGTGGGAGCTGTAGTGGGCCAACTTCCCCAGTGTTACAAAGATTTTTGGGATGTATTTGATGAGAAAGTGGCAGGAGAATTACCACCTCATAGGCCCTTTGATTGTAAAATTGAATTGGAGCCAGGAACAATTTTGCCTAGTAGTAGGGTATACGCTCTTACTGAGAAAGAGAATGATTATTTAAAAGAATATTTGTCGGAAAATTTGGCCAAAGGGTTTATTCGTCATTCTAAGTCACCGGCGGCCTCTCCTTTATTTTTTGTACCAAAACCGGATGGCACGCTTAGGACTTGCATAGATTATCGAGCAGTTAACAAAGTCACTATTAAGAACCGGTATCCTCTTCCTCTCATCTCGGAAATGCTTAATCAAATACAAGGAGCAAATATTTTTTCTAAATTAGATTTGAGAGGAGCTTATCATCTTGTACGTGTGCAGGAGGGGGACGAATGGAAAACAGCGTTTAAGACCAGGTTTGGGCTGTTTGAATATCAAGTTATGCCATTCGGTCTATGTAATGCTCCAGCGGCTTTCCAATTTTTTATTGATGAAGTTTTTAGAGAATACCTGGATATTTTTGTTGTGGTGTATATCGATGATATTTTGATTTTCTCTTCGGACCTGGATCAACATCAGAAACATGTGCGCTTAGTTTTACAAAAGCTGCGAGAAAACCATTTGTTTGCCAAATTGGAAAAAAGTCAATTCCATACAGATTCTGTGGAGTTTTTAGGTTTTATCATTTCACCAAAGGGTTTAGAAATGAATCCTAAAAAGGTGCAAGCAGTTCTTGAATGGCCTTCTCCTACTAAGGTTAAAGAAATACAAAGTTTTTTAGGGTTTGCCAATTTTTATAGGAGATTTATTGAAGGTTTTTCTCGGCTGGTTGCTCCTATAACGAGACTTTTGAAAAAAGGAGTGAAATTTGACTGGGACTTTGAAGCAGAAAAAGCTTTTCAAGAGTTAAAACAAAGATTCACTTCTAGTCCTATTCTAATTCATCCTGATCTCTCTAAACCTTTTTTTGTGGAGGCAGACGCTTCAAATTTGGCGTTGGGGGCGGTGCTTTCTCAAAGGAATGAAACTACTGGTCAAATACATCCAGTTGCTTTTTTCTCTAGGAAGTTTTCCGCTGCTGAAGTGAACTACACAATTGCTGATCGTGAACTATTAGCAATAAAGTCAGCTTTTGAAGAATGGAGACATTTTCTAAAAGGAGCAAGACATACAGTAACAGTCCTTACTGATCATCGAAATTTATTGTTTTTAAAATCTGCAAGAACTTTGTCTCCACGACAACTTTGTTGGTCCTTATTCTTTGCCGATTATGATTTCATTGTGACTTTTAAACCCGGAAGTCAGAACAAAAAGGCTGATGCGTTATCCCGCCAATTTCCTGGAAGTGAGGAGAGAGAGATTCTAGAACCAGAACCTATTATTGCTCCAGAACGTTTTTTGTTAGCCGGAGCCATTAAAGAAATGGATTTCTTGAATGAAGTTCGTCAGAATATGTCTTTGCAGAAGATGGAGGAGTGGGTGAGACTGGATCCAGCCAGAAGTTTGAAAGACGATCTACCTTATTTTGATAACAAGCTTTATGTACCTACTGAAATGTTAAGAGAAAAGGTTTTGAGAAATTGTCATGAATCCATTTTATCTGGACATCCTGGTTTCCGAAAAACTCTGGAATTGGTTCGAAGAAATTTTTGGTGGGAAAAAATTCGCCAAGACACATTGAACTTTGTGAAAACTTGTGTAGTCTGTGCACAAGCAAAAAGTCAAGTTGGGAAGCCGCATGGTTTATTGGAGCCGTTGCCTGTTCCTCCTCGTCCTTGGCACACTATTTCTATGGATTTCATAGTTGATCTCCCTCAAGATAAAGGTTGTACTACCATTCTTGTTGTGGTCGATCTTCTTACGAAAGAAGCACATTTTTTACCAATGGAGGGAGAGGTTACCGCGGAAAAATTGGCTCATAGTTTTTTGCAAGGTATAGTTAGACTACATGGACTCCCAAGCCAAGTTATCTCTGACAGGGGATCTCAATTTATTTCAAAATTCTGGAGGGCTTTCTGTAAGAAACTTGGAGTGGAAGTTAGTTTGACTTCTGGATATCATCCGGAGAGTAATGGACAAGTGGAGAGAGTAAATCAAGAATTGGAGAAGTTTTTAAGGTGTTACTTACAAGCTAGAGAGGAATGGGTGGATTTGGTGTGGTTGGCTGAATTCTCTTACAACAATTGTGGTAAAGATGCTACTTCTATGTCCCCTTTCTTTTTGGGTAGGGGGTTTCATCCTCGCTTTCTGAGTTTTGAGGTGTTGGAGGATTCAGGGAATCCTAGAGTGGAAGATCGTTTGTTGCTAATGAAAAATAACTTGGATAGAGCAAAAAAGGTACTGGGAGAAAACAAGTTGAAATACAAAAGGTGTGCAGATTTGAGAAGGAAGGCTGGTCCTGAATATAAGGTGGGAGACTTAGTTTGGCTTTCTACACGATACCTGAAAATTAAGGGAAAGAATAAGTTCAGTCCACGATTTGTAGGCCCTTTTGAGGTAGAGAGAATCATCAATCCTGTGGCAGTACGATTGAAATTACCCAAGCAATTAAAGGTACATCCCACTTTCCATGTTAGTCTTTTAAAACCAGTTTGTTCAGGAACTAGATTTAGAACACCACCTTCCCCTGTGATTTTGGAGGATTCATCTGAGGAATTTGTGGTTAAACAAATTTTGGATTCTAGGAAAGTGAGGGGAAGACTGCAGTATTTGATTGATTGGGAGGGATATGGACCGGAGGAACGATCTTGGGAAGATTCAATTGATGTGCATGCCCCCCGATTAGTTGCGAAGTTTCACGCTAAAAAACCACACAAGATAGGCCCAGAGACTGGGCATTAGGAGGGGGGTACTGTCAGGTTTCCTTCTCTTATTTAAGTTTCCTTTTCATTATTTATCCTTTTTAGATTAGTTTTGTGTGGGTGGGAAGTTTTCTATTATAGTTGGTTAGGCCTTAACTTGCTGATTCAGACTCCTGGTTCTAACCCAAGGCAAGATGGAGCCTCACAGTGACAGCTCTGATTGGCTGGAAGACAATGCTCAACAACAATGAACATTCTAAACTGTCACTCTGTGCCTTTCATCATCAAAACCCCATCTGAGAGGACGTGTTTAGTGGCTGCTCCTGCTTTAGACTTGGGCCTGGTGGATTTTATCCTTCAGGTGTTAGCAGTTGAGCGGCTACTTTCTTGGGGGTTCCGGGAGAAGACATTTGTGAACAGGAATTCGATTTTTAAGACATGAGAATCCGAAGATCTTTATGAATTCGCTCAAGAGATAAGTGACTTTATTTGTACAGTAACTCTGTTCTTCCCCAATGACATTTTCCTTGAAAGCATTTGAGAAAAGTTATTTTTTTTGAACTAGTACTATTGAACTTTTCAAGTGCGCGTGTGTCTTCAAGCGTGGTAGCGCGAGAATCTGTTTGTCGCGTGCGATTTCAAGTGCGCGTGTGTCTTCAAGCGCGGTAGCGCAAGAATCTTTTTGTCGCGTGCGACTTCAAGTGCGCGTGTGTCTTCAAGCGCGGATGCGCGAGGATCTGTTGGTCGCGTGTGACTTCAAGTGCGCGCGAGTTTCCCAGCGTGGTAGCGGGAGAATCTGTTTGTCGCGTGCGACTTCAAGTGCGCGTGTGTTTTCCTAGCGCAAGAGTTCTGTAGCGCGAGGATCTAAGAATCGCGTGCGTTTTCCTATTGCGCGTGTGTTTTTTCCAGCGCGGGTGTTCCGGAGCGCGTGAATTTGAGAATCGCGTGTTTATTTAAGTGCGCGTGTGTTTTCCAGTGCGGGTGTTCCGTAGCGCGTGGATTTGGGAATCGCGTGCGTTTTATTTGCGCGTGTTTTCTACAGCGCTAGTGATTTTAGGCGCTAAAGACTTTTATTCGCATGTGAACTAATGAGCGCGTGTGTTTTCTGACGCGTAATCTAAGAACTGCGTGAGATTATTGTTGCGCGTGTGTTTTCTAGCGCGTGTCCTTTTTTCTTCCGCGTGAATTCGTTCTTTGGAGAACTTTTTGCGCGCGTTCTTCAATCCAGGAAGATTTCAACGAGAAGCTCATCTGTATGGACATTATTCGCACGTGAATTCTTCAAGGATTAAAAACTCAACAGAGGTGTATTTAGTTTTGGACAGTTTTGAAAGAAAAAATAAGAAAGAATCTATATTAAACAATCTATCTGGAGATCTGTGCATTTTGGAAAAGAGACAATGAACTAAGCTTTCCCTTTCCAGAATGACCTAAAGTAAGAAGTTGTTATCTACTTCATGAGTCTCAAGTAAGAGAGATCTTTCAGCTTCTTATAATTTTCTCAAAGAAATTTCAAGAGAAGAACCAGGTATGAGTCTTAAATATTAGTTAAGGATTTAATGTTTTCCCATTCATAAGGTTAGTAAGTAAATAAAGGAATTGTATCTGCTTTGCTTATATCCTCTGCAGGTTCAGCTCTGATTAGCCTTGACGCAGTCTGCCTGGTGTTGTTTTGTTATCCACTTCCCCCTTTCCCTTTGGGGTGTAGTTAACAGAGCTGAATTGAAAACTAGTTCTGGGAATTACATTTCAGGGGGATTGTCGGGGGTTCAGCAGCTTCCGCGGACACAGGACCTCTCAGCCTGACAATGAGCATACTGGCACACGTACCTTTTTACAAGTGTATACACATGACAGCATTTTAGACAATTCAAGTCCCCTACATTCAGAGTACATGCTCCTGAGTTTCATACAGCTACCATAGGTTTCTTATCCTTGAACAAAATACCTTCCCGTGTGGAATTGAAAATCGAGTCCGACCAAGAGTGTAGTTTGGGAGTAATATGACTATTAGCAAACATGTACAGAAACGAGAGGAGAGTAAGGAACAAGAGGGAGGCAGAGGAGGTCAAAGTGGAGCGAGGAAAAGTGGGGACAACAAGAACACACATCTGGAGAGATAAGATTAGGAGGAGAAAGAGATATATCTAGAGAAATATATAGGGAGACAGAGAATAGAGAGGAAGCAGAGGAACATTAAATAAAGGAGAAATGAGAGGTAAAGGTCGGTGTAGGGAGAGGCAAACACAGGGTGGAGGATGAGTAATGGCAACTGGAAGCAGGAAGAGAAGACCTAAGAAGGGGCCTAAAACATTCTATCACATTTGCTTTACAGGAACAGCAAGTTCTCAGATCGCGTTGGAGCTTATTTATCAAACCCTGGATCTCATTGTACGGTATTAAATTAATTCATATATTTGAGGAAATAAAGTCTCCAAAGGACGTCTGGGAATTAAGTCATATTGTCAGGAATCATTTGGAGAGGATTCCCATCCAATGGAATATAATGGGATAAGTATATTGCTTGCATTCTTCAATGGTCTGAATCCAGTCAGTTACCCAAAGGCGCTTCTTCACCTCTAAAGGCTTCATGATCATTATGTGAATTGTAAACATTACGATAAAATGAACGTGAATCAATATTCACTTCATTCCCCCTAAAATAATGATTCTCCATACATGTGAACCTAGTCAATCTCAAGTTAACACGTACAGTTACTTTATGTTAAACATCTAAATGAATGAAACAGAGGCAATTAAAAGCAGTACATTTAGGAAGCAGCTTGTGCTGACCATGAGTGAAAGTTCATCTCCAGGACTGTTTAGGGGCTAAGGGCATCCATTGTATTGCAGCATAAGTATGCTGCAGTATGCCAAGGGGAATAGGGCAGGTCGAATTCACCATAAACACATTGAGGTGACACCTGGAAAAAAGACAGTTCCTGATCTAGAGCATCATATCTTTACTGCTCTTTGGTCTAATACAAAAAGTGGCTGAATTCATGAAGTGAGCTTCTGCATGGGTGAAAGTCACTCTATTATGCAGTAGTGTTCAGTATCTTACAATAAAGTATCATGATGGCACAGTTTGATAATTGTGGTACTTGGAACATGCCCCAGAAAAACAAAGAGGGGAAAAGAGAAGTTTCCCAGAGATCATTTGGTTCAAGGTGACACTGTGGCAGGATACAGAGGGCCTCATTACACGGAAGCCGGTAAGGGTTAACGGTCACCGGTAAGGGTACCGGTGACCGTTAACCCTTACCGCCTTACTACGAGGTCCCTTTGAGGGACACAACCTTAACTGCTGGTGTAGACCAGCCGTTAAAGTCGGGACCTGCAAAGGGACTTTGGTGCTAAATACGGTACCGCAATTTGCGGTACCGTAATTAGCTCCTTCCCCATTCCCATTATGCCCTATGGGGAAAAAATGGGAATGGGGAAGGGCCATGGAGAAAGGGGAATTACTGCCCCGCCAACCTTAGAATGGGGTGGTAATTCCCCTTTCCTCCATGGTTGTACCGGTATGGTACCGGCGGCAACCATGGTGCTAATAGCACCATGGTTTACCACCTACCGTGTAATGAGGCCCAGAGTCTCTGGATTGCTGCTCAGGAGTGATCAGGGAGAGGTGTCCTATATCCCACACTATTAGAGCCCTCTTTCTCTCTTCCTGAAACCCAGAGAAGCTTATGGGGAAAAAAGATGCCTTCAGATGGAAATCATTGTTCTGGTACTGCCTTCAGAAACATTCCTCAAATGTACACTATTCATTTATGCTACAAATCAATTCACAAATAATAAAACACATTTTATGATTGTATGCTTTTCTGTATGAAAGGCACTTGTCCGAATGTCAAATGACTTGTCAAATCTTAATAGGGATCTATGGTATTTTAGAACAGACATTTAATATTATTGGGATAAATGCAATTGCTGCTAGATGTTATTATTTCTTGGACACAATAAGGCGCAGGTTCAACCATTTACCACAATGAAACATTTACAATGTACCTTTTCAGGAGCAGATTTGTTGATCGGAATTAAATCTTCACTGTCACTTTTTTCATCCAAAGCCACAGATTCGGCCAGCTACATATTTGAAAACAAATGTAAAAAGAAGACATGTATAATGTGCTTTTTATGAATTAAAATGTTTTTTGTTTACAACGTTACTTGACTAAATGACATGTGGGATAAGTATTAACACCTGTTTGAGCTCTGTAGCAATAGCCCAAAAGCAAATAAGCCATATATTGATGCACTGCCCCTAGAGGCAGTTATGAAGTAATTTCTGATTGAAATGAAGATGATGGAATGCCCAAATATACCATTAATGAGTAGATTGGCATACATACCTTGTTACAAGTGTATACACATGATTGCATTTTAGACCATTCAAGTCCACTAAATTCAGAGTATGTGCTCCTGAGTTTCATACAGCTAACATAGGTTTCCTATTTTTGAACAAAATACCTTCCCGTGCTATTAGCAAACATCTGCAGAAAGGAGAGGAGAGTAAGGAACAAGAGGGAGGCAGAGGAGGTGAAAGTGGAGGGCGGAAAAGTGGGGACAACAAGAACACACATCTGGAGAGATAAGATTAGGAGGTGGTAGAGAAATATGTAGGGAGACAGAGAATAGAGAGGAAGCAGAGGAACATTAAATAAAGGAGAGATGAGAGGTAAAGGCCGGTGTAGGGAGAGGCAAACACAGGGTGCAGGATGAATAATGTCAACTGGAAGCAGGTAGAGAAGACCTTAGAAGGGGCATAAGACATTCTATCACATTTGTTTTACAGAAACGCAAGTTCTCAGATCGCGTTGGAGCTTATTTATCAAACCCTGGATCTCATTGTATGGTACTAAATTAATTCTTATGTTTGGGAAAATAAAGTCTCCAAAGGGCGTCTGGGAATGTAGTCATATTGTCAGTAATCATTTGTAGAGGATTCCCATCCAATGGAATATAATGGGGATAAGTATATTGCTTGCATTCTTCAATGTTCTGAATCCAGTCAGTTACCCAAAGGCGCTCCTTCACCTCTAAAGGTTGCATGATCATTATGTGAAATGTAAAAATTAAGATAAAATGTATTTGAATCAATATTCACTTCATTCCCCCTACAATAATGATTTTCCATACCTGTAAACCTAGTCAATCTCAAGTTAACATGTACAGTTACTTTATGGTAAACATCTAAATGAATGAAACAGAGGCAATTAAAAGCAGGACATTTAGGAAGCAGCTTGTGCTGACCATGAGTGAAAGTTCATCTCCAGGACTGTGGAGGAGCCCAGGGCATCCATTGTATTGGAGCATAAGTATGCTGCAGTACGCCAAGGGGAATAGGGCAGGTCAAATTCACCATAAATACATTGAGGTGACACCTGGAAAAAAGACAGTTCCTGATCTAGAGCATATCTTTACTGCGCTTTGGTCTAATACAAAAAGTGGCTGAATACATGAAGTGAGCTTCTGCATGGGTGAAAGTCACTCTGTTATGCAGTAGTGCTCAGTATCTTACAAGAAAGTATAATGATGGCACAGTTTGATAATTGTGGTACTTGGAACATGCCCCAGAAAAACAAAGAGGGGAAAAGAAAAGTTTCCCAGAGATCATTTGGTTCAAGGTGTGACTGCGTGACTCCTGGAGGCAGGATACAGAGTCTCTGGATTGCTGCTCAGGAGTGATCAGGGAGAGGTGTCCTATATCCCACACTATTAGAGCCCTCTTTCTCTCTTCCTGAAACCAAGAGAAGCATATGGGAAAAATGGTGCCTTCAGATGGAAATTACTGTTCTGGTACTGCCTTCAGAAACATTCCTCAAAATATTCTCTATTCATGTATGCTACAAATCAATTTACAAATAATAAAACACATTTTATGATTGTATGCTTTTCTGTATGAAAGGCACTTGTCCCAATGTCAAATGACCTGTCAAATCTTAATAGGGATCTATGGTATTTCTGAACAGACATTCAATGTAATTGGGATCAATGCAACTGCTGCTAGATGTTATTATTTCTTGGACACAATAAGGCACAGGTTCAACCATGTACCACAATGAAACATTTACAATGTTCCTTTTCAGGAGAAGATTTGTTGATCGGAATTAAATCTTCACTGTCACTTATTTCATTCACAGCCACAGATTCGGCCGGCTACATATTTGAAAACAAATGTAAAAAGAAGACATGTATTATGTGCTTTTTATTAATTAAAATGTGTTTGTTTACAACGTTACTTGACTAAATGACAAGTGGGATAAGTATTAACACCTGTTTGAGCTCTGTAGCAATGGCCCAAAAGCAAATAAGCCATATATTGATGCACTGCCCTTAGTGGCAGTTATGACGTAATTTCTGATTGAAATGAAGATGATGGAATACCCAAATATACCATTAATGAGTAGATTGGCATACATACCTTGTTACAAGTGTATACACATGATAGCATTTTAGACAATCCAAGTCCATTAAATTCAGAGTATGGGCTCCTGAGTTTCATACAGCTACCATAGGTTTCCTATCCTTGAACAAAATACCTTCCCGTGTGGAATTTAAAAGTGAGTCCAACCAAGAGGGTAGTATGGGAGTAATATGACTATTAGCAAACATCTGCAGAAAGGAGAGGAGAGTAAGGAACAAGAGGGAGGCAGAGGAGGTCAAAGTGGAGGGAGGAAAAGTGGGGGATAACAAGAACACACATCTGGAGAGATACGATTAGGAGATGGAAGAGATATATCTAGAGAAATATGTAGGGAGGCAGAGAATAGAGAGGAAGCGGAGGAACATTAAATAAAGGGGATATGAGAGGTAAAGGCTGGTGTAGGGAGAGGCAAACACAGGGTGGAGGATGAGTAATGGCAACTGGAAGCAGGAAGAGAAGACCTTAGAAGGGGCCTAAGACATTCTATCACATTTGTTTTACAGAAACGGCAAGTTCTCAGATAGTGTTGGAGCTTATTTATCAAACCCTGGATCTCATTGTATGGTAATAAGTTAATTCTTATGTTTGGGAAAATAAAGTCTCCAAAGGGCGTCTGGGAATGTAGTCATATTGTCAGGAATCATTTGGAGAGGATTCCCATCCAATGGAATATAATAGGGATAAGTATATTGCTTGCATTCTTCAATGGTCTGAATCCAGTCAGTTACCCAAAGGCGCTTCTTCACCTCTAAAGGTTTCATAATCATTATGTGAATTGTAGAAATTAAAATAAAATGTATGTGAATCAATATTCACTTCATTCCCCCCACAATATTGATTTTCCTTACATTTAAACCTAGTCAATATCAAGTTAAAATGTACAGTTACTTTATGTTAAACATCTAAATGAATAAAACAGAGACAATTAAAAGCAGTACATTTAAGAAGCAGCTTCTGCTGACCATGAGTGAAAGTGTATCTCCAGGACTGTTGAGGGGCCCAGGGCATTCATTGTATTGCAGCATAAGTATGCTGCAGTATGCCAAGGGGAATAGGGCAGGTAGAAACCACCACAAATACATTGAGGTGACACCTGGAAAAAAGACAGTCCCTGATCTAGAGCATTATATCTTTACTGTTCTTTGGTGTGATACAAAAAGTGGCTGAATACATGAAGTGAGCTTCTGCATGGGTGAAAGTCACTCTATTATGCAGTAGTGCTCAGTATCTTACAATAAAGTATCATGATGGCACAGTTTGATAATTGTGCTACTTGGACCATGTCCCAGAAAAACAAAGAGGGGAAAAGAGAAATTTCCCAGAGATCATTTGGTCCAAGATCACACTGCGTGACTTCTGGAGGCAGGATACAGAGTCTCTGAATTGATGCACAGGAGTGATCAGAGAGAGGTGTCCTATATCCCAGACTATTAGAGCCCTCTTTCTCTATTCCTGAAACCCAGAGAAGCTTATGGGAAAAAAGGTGCCTTCAGATGGAAAGCACTGTTCTGATACGACCTTCATAAACATTCCTCAAATATACACTATTCATTTATGCTACAAATCAATTTACAAATAATAAAACGCATTTTCTGATTGTATGCTTTTCTGTATGAAAGGCACTTGTCCCAATGTCAAATAACTTGTCAAATCTTTATAGGGTTTTATGGTATTTCAGAACAGACATTCACAGGCCGATTCATGGAATTAATGTGCGCTGACATTTTCGGCGCAAGCGTGCGAAAGCGTGCGAAAGCGTGCGAATCGCAGTGCCAGTGCGAAAATCGCAGCAAAACCCGCGCACAGCGATTCATGAAAGTTCGTGCGTGAGTAAATCCCAGGATGTGCGCCAAAATTCTGCGTGGCGCATGCTGGCGCACACGTCTCCAAACAGCGTGCGCTACGCGCACAGCGAAATCGCACATAGCGCGGCGCACACAACAAAAGTAGGAGGAACAGGGGGCGTGACACGCAGAATGGGGAACGTGTGAAAATGGGGGCGTCACGGGGGAAGTACACGAGGCAAATGCGCGGAATGCCCACACACACGTTCAAAACACGTATTCATGGAATCGAACGGGGCTAACGCGTGCACCAAAAAAGACGCGCTAATCCGGAAACACGTACGCCAGCAGGAAGCAGGCGTACGTGGACCCGCGCAGCATAAAAGTGCGCACAAACAACAAACAAGCTCAGACGCCAGGATGAATATACCGTTCCTAGCAGCAGTGGTCGTGGGATAACGCAGGAGGAGGAGAAGGATAGTCAGGCCCAGAATTTTCACACCCAGAACCATCCTTTTTGGGATGCCTGATGACCAGGTGTATGGGAGGTACAGGTTTCCACCTCACCTAATACTCGACCTGGTGAGTGAGTGGGAGGAGGACCTCACATCACCCACACTGTGCTCCCAAGCACTCAGCCCCCTGGAGAAGGTCCTCAATGTACTGCACTTCTTGGCCACTGGATCATTTCAGCGGACAAGTGCTATAGTGGGGGGGTGTCACATTCCACGCAGTCACGCTGCGTAGACCAGGTCTTGGCCATCATGACTGCACTGCCATCAGTCCGCAGGCACATATACCTGCCCAGAACACCTGCAGAAAGGCAGGCTGCCATCCAGGATTTCTATGGGGTGGCACAATTCCCAAAGTCCTAGGTGCCATTGATTGCACCCATGTGGCTCTACGTCCCCCCAGGGCATCAGAGCACATCTATAGAAACCGCAAGCACTGGCATTCCATCAACGTGCAGGTAGTATTTGATGCCAAGGGAATCATCACCTCAGCATATGCCAACTATCCAGGGTCCACCCATGACAGTTTTATTTACAGAATGTCAACCCTAAACCGGGACCTAGAAGCTGGGCGGCATGGCGATACATGGTTGCTCGGTGAGTATAAATGCCACAGTACATGCATGCATGTCAGATACTGAGTAATGTCACAACCCCACTAATGATACCCATCACCACCTCCCCAGGGGACAGTGCCTACCCTCTGAGCACCCACATGATGACGCCAATTCGGAACCCCACCACGCCACCCGAGGTAAGATACAACACAGCCCACATTGCAACCGGGGAATAGTGGAGCGCACATTCGCAGTCCTCAAGTCACGCTTTCGCTCCCTTGACCGTTCTGGCGGGCAGCTGTTATACGCTCCCCCAGTAGTGTGCAGGATCATAGTGGCAGCATGTGTCCTGCACAACGTTGCAACACGCCGGGGCCTGCCGGTGGACATGGTGGTGCCCCCACATCCCCAACCACATGCACGGCTGCTGCGCATGGGAGGGGAAAGGGCACGGGGTGGGGCAGCCCGTACGCAGCTGGTGGCTAATTACTTCACCTATAATCAAACCCCTGTGGAGTGCACACAGCCCTGGCACATACCAGCTAACAATCAATGATGATGACATAAGGGAGAGTCAACTGTCACAACCATACTAGCCTGAGATTGGTCACCTGGAAGTGTTACATTGTGTGCATCCCTACCTACACAAACACCACCAATGCTGTGTCATCAAAAGACACACTTCTATGCTGCTAAATTCATTACCCCCTTGCAAAATAGAACATGACAACAGTGCCATGTCACCCAACCCGTCCCCAGCACCGCCACCCAACACACCATGGCATGTCATGCTATGTGAGAGCAAACAAAGTAATCCCCGAAACCTGACACAAGTTTCACAAAGTACAGTGTCCCTAATGGAAACTGGCCACACACAATATGCTCCCAGTAATGTAGAACTAACAACACACATGTCCAAATACTTACCAACAATACAATGCAGCTACACAACCTCAAACATAGCAAAAACATGACAGTACTAAGTTAAAGTAGTGGTAGTCTTACAACCTGATTATGCCAGCACATCGACCCCTTCCAACTGTACAGTGTTGCTGCTACGCAAATGTGTAAGTGCACTGCTTACAACATGAACTCCATCTCAAAAGTAGAGGAAGACATGGATGCACATTCACATATCAATACACCATGCAGTGTACAATACAACAACAATATCCACTAGGAATGTATACACAGTATTGACTACAGACTGCCCACACAGCTCATGGGAGTCCAACATCACTGTGTAATTCACTGTCACTTGGGCACACCCTTTGCAAGCCCATGGAAACGGGAAGCAGGAGGGGTGTGTGTCTCACGAACTCAAGCATCTAACCCAAACTCAGGACAAGCCTGCATGTGCCCAACCGGAATACAGTGGATGCCCACGGGAGCCACACAAGGCAACATACTGTAAAAAAAAAATCAAAAATCAAAAACCAAAAATGCCCATGTGGAGGCCGGGGGGCGAGGCCACCCAGGAGGTCCGAGGTCAGGGTGCGCACCAACAGCCACCTGTGTGGATGTTGGAAAACAAAAAAAAACTCCATGGGCTCATGGCCTGCACGTCTATGCCATTGTGGGAGAACTGCTGCTGTCGATCTCATCACCCTCTGCTGCTGCATCAATAGGTGGTGGTGCTATGGGAAGCAGCCCACGCAAAGCCCTGGTATGGTCCTCCATAGCAGCAAGCATGAGGGTGTGGAAGGTCTCGTTCTGGAGGATTATAGTGCGGAGATCCCCATGCAGCACCTGACGTGATGCCCGGATCTCCTCCCGAGTTGCCTGCATCACAGCTGAGAGCGAACGTGTGAGCCGCTCCAGCTGCTGTTCTGTCCTCAAGTTAGTGGAAGCCTCTAGGTCAACATGAGTCTCCCTGAGGGGGTGGAGTTCTACCCTCAGGGCTTCCCTGTGGCCCTGGGACTCTATTGATATCAATTGGCGTAGAGTCTCCAGTGCCGCCCGTCGGTCCCTGTTGGACGCCAACATGTCTTCCCTGTGTGATTGGCAAATGGAGTCTGTTGCCTGCTGTAGTTGCTCCATCTGCCTTTCAGGGGGGACAATGGAAGTGGCCACCCTCTCCATTGCTTGAGCCATCATCTCAACTGATGCTGCCTGTTGAGTTGCCATACCGTACATGGATTGTTCCCATACGGTATTGCCTGGTGGCGTACGGCCACCGCGTCGGCGGGCACCACAACTGTTTGGGGCAAGGCGATCTGCGCCTTGCTGTGCCGGCACTGCCTGAGGCTGCAGGACTGCATTCCCCCTCTGATCTGCTGGCCCAGGAACAGGATCAGATGTTGTGGAGTGTGACCCTGCATCCATAACCGCCAAAGGCAGACTTACCAACACTGACATCCCCATAGAGTGTTTTACCCCTGGTGCAGGTGGGTTGGACAGAACATAATCCCTGCCAGAAACACTTACGGCACATAGGTCTCATCATCCGAATCAGCACCTCACTAGAGGTCTGGGGAGGTGCACCCAGAGACACCCCTGGACAGAATGGTCTGCAGCAAGATTTGGTTCTCACCCACCACCACACCACGTCCCCCACTGGTGCCCGGTCGTGCCTGAGATTCCTCCTGGGTCTGCACCATCTCCTCAACCTCAACAGCATCAAGTGCGTCATCCCCTGCAAAAACATGAGAAAACAAAAAATAGAAACAGGCATTAGCACAATAGCACACAAATAGGCCTGACAAGCTAAAGAACCAGTACATGATTTACACATGTCCCACATGACTATAACCCTCCCATACTTGCACTGTCACTGAGTTGGAAGGGGAGGCAAAAGGCAGACACTGATGACGCCAAGATGGAAGAGCAACACATTTGCTGCATGCTGGGTAGCACTGCCATCACACATTGGCGTGTGAGTCGCATGTCCAATACACATACATGACACATGCCATCACACAGATGGCATGTACCATAGCCATGGCACATTCCACAAGTACATCCATATGTCAGTGAATGAGTACTGTCAGCCATCCATGTGAGATGGACATGATGAGATGAAAAATGCTACATAGTGTGACAAAATACGCATGTGCCACACACTGCAATACATCCAGTGTACAAAAATACAGTGATTGCAGGGCGATGTACACATCAATGGTTGTGCACTTCAACATGACAGGAAACAACTATCATGTTCCACATTCAAACAGGCCCCAAAAATGTATGTGATCAGGCCAATACTCAATCAGCCTGAATGGTAAAATCATTCACCTAACAAGGTAACACATGTGGTCCAATGTGGGGTTCATCAATGACAGAAGCATGTCACAAATGTGACAATGGGGCTGAGGAATGCGTAGCAAAAGTGGGAGAATTGAAACAATCAGCCTGAACGAACACTGAAAAATACAAACAATGTTGTTGCAAGATGCCACTTCAAGGGCAACTGCCGTAATGTTGCGCTAAATTACTACTGTGGGCAGAAGGGATACTGTCACACCCAAATCCAAGGCCACTGAATGTTTTGTTTAAAGCACATGGGTGACCCATACCACTCAGGCACACACACGCTCAGCTGGCACTCAATCAGAACCCGTCACCCAAACAACATACACATGCATTACACACACATGCATGGGCACTCACCGGACAATGCATCATAATCAGGTAGTTCTCCCACACCTTGGATCTGTTCCTCTGTGACGAAGGCCCCAGCAACAGAATGATGTTCAGTTAGTTCATTGTCCTCTTGTGGAGACCCACCGCCAGTCACCAGTGTAGCGGCATGATTTGAGGTCAGCTTGTTCTTTGCTCTGCGTTTCAGGTCATTTCACCGCTTGTAGCAATCATCAGCTGTTCGCCACACAAATCCAAGAGCACTTATGCGGTCGGCAATGATCTGCCAGTGTGCCTTACGTTGACCAGTTGTGGTCTTGGGCCCTGCAGTCACCAGCATTTTGTGGCTATGTGCCGACACATAGGACACAAGTGCATCAAGTTCCGCGTCATTAAAGCAAGGATTCCTTGACGTGCCGGAGTGTGTAGCCGTGTCTGGGGTCTCAGCCTGTCGTGCCAGAGAACCCTTCTTCCTCTTCTTTAAAGGTGGAGCAGAGCCAGAGTGGCTTACGCCGCTCTGGTGTGTAGGGGCAGAATCACCTGTGGACTGGGTAGTCGGAGTGTGGGAATGCACAATGACCATAGGTCTTGATGCAGGCATTGGTTGCAGGGTAATGTTGGTAGGGGGAAGGTCAGTTTGATGGACCTGGACTGACACTGTCCTGGCTGGGAGAGTCAGAGCTGGGGCGGATGGAGCTGCAGCTGCCCCTGCAGCCTCCCCACCCTGCATACTTGGGGCAGCAGATACCATAGCTGCCCCAGATCCACGTGGCTTGGTGACAACAACTTGCACCGCCACACGTGGCCTAGACTTGCTCACCTGGAAGTCAGCCTGGGAGTCATCCTGTGCCAGGTCAGGTGCCACAATGGGCTGGTCCAACAGGGGCTGAGCTGGGATGGTGTCAGCCACGTTTCCCTCAACCATGGGGGGGGCATGAGTGTCCCTGATTGTTCCCCCACACATGGGGGTGTAGGGGCACCCTGCAAATCCCGGCCACGTCCCATACCGTGCCCACCACGTCCACCTTTTGAAGATCGGCCACCTTTGCCTCCCTTACCGCTTTGTCGCCTCCCAACCATGGCACTGATGTTGTTGTGCGTATGGGAGTTGCAGTAAACTATTGTCCTGGGCAATTGGGGGTCAAAGGGGTAGGATACTAGATGGAATTCGTACCCTAGTGCTCTAACAAGACTGTCTGTGACCCCTGGGGGAAGATGACGGGTCACGCAACACGCACAGGCAGCCCAAAATCAAAAATTAACGTGCACGCAACCCCTCGTAGACCACGTGCGTGAAAAAATGAACCCGCACTACGCTGTGGCACCCAGAAACACAAAAATAAGCGTACGCGTAATACACGCAGCCTACAATGACCTCTGAAGGGGAACGCGACACACGGGGCAAAGTACGTGCGGAACTCACCGTCTGCCTGGAAAAAGAATGTGAAAAATATGCGTGTGTGCGCATTGGCAACACCCCCGCCAAAAGAAGAATTGTACGCTGTCTGAGGAGACAGGACAAAAGGAGAAGTGAACTCTGAGGAAACAGACCCAACAAAAAATCAGAAAAGAGCTGTCAGAGGTAACAGGGAGTACGAACTAGAAATGCTGTGACGTAATCGCATGTGAACCGACAAGAAGTACAGATTTCACCCACTCGCTCTCCACGAAAAGCACGTACAAGGAAATGGCGTCCTACACGTAGCTATTAAACCGGTCCACACGTACACGTCAGATACGCGTGTACACGGGCCCTTTTCTGCAATTACACGCGATGACACTCGGACGTGCAGTTTTTCCACGTGTGCTCTGTCATCACGTGCTATGAGGGAAAAGTCTGCGCTCGTAATGTAACTTACGCGCTTACACGGTAAGGGCCTTTGGTCCAATGAAATCGCGTGCGTGTGCTGACGTGCTTACACGCTAAGGCCCTTTCCTCGAATTACACGCTGACGTGCAATTTTTTCACGTGCCAAATCACTCCGTATCAAGCTGGCCACACGAAAACACACGGAAGACCACGCTCCTGCCCAGAAGGCCGAATTACTGCCCCCAAGAGCCCTGAGCACGCTCCCACCTGCCATCTGCTGCTGCCTGACTGCCTGCTGCCCACATGCCCTGCCATTTGCTGCCTGCACGTCAGCCAGGGGTGTAGTTGCTGTGACCACCCCTGCTGGAACCAAAGACTCCCGACTGGGATTCCATCGCTCCACAGCCCAGCTCCAGGACCCAGTTGCCCACCCACTCCTGCCTCTGGGGTTGCCATGTCCAGCACAACACCATCTGGCAGCACTGGCAACCCCCATCCAGAGAGGCAGAGGGCCACCAGCTTCACTGCCACCGAAGTTGGTGTCCTGGTGGAGCAAGTCCTGGGGCAGTATGATGCCCTCTTTGGAAGTTTGCGCGGCGACAATGAAGGACGGACCAGGATCTGGATGGACATCGTGACTGCCATCAACACGGAGGGGGTGGCAGTCCACGACTTACATCATGTCAAGAAGCGCTGGGAGGACTTCAGGTCCAGGACCCTCAACAAGGCCCAGCGCCTCGCTAAGGCAGCGGATGCCAAGGGGCGCCGGGGCCAGCTGTCGAACCATCAAATGAGGGTCCTGGAACATATATGCCCAGCGCTCTACGTCCAGATCCTTGAGAGGCAGCCACGTCTGGAGTTGAGCGGTAAGTGTACATGCATGTTGATAGTACGCTGTGTGTGTCGTGGTGTGCCAGTAGTGTGCAGGTTGCACATGTGTTTATGTAGGGCCATGTAGGGATGTGTATGAACATGGGCGTGAGGCTGCCACATGTGAGTCCTCTCAGTTGTGAGACACATTGATGGTGGATGTGCTGGTAAGCATGCTGGGAAAATGCAGGTGTGGGAGCACTCATGTTTTAATTTCTGTGTATGTACATTGGCATGGTTGTGGCATGGATGGTAGTTCATAATGCATGTATCTGCACTGTGTACATGTGCATGTATGTGTATCTGACAAGTGTGCAACTGTGATGCAACATGGATGCACGTGACACTGATATGTAGAAGGATGAATGGCAGATATGACATGTATGGTGATCTCATCACTGCAACAGCTGGAAGAGATGTAGACATGCATGTAAGTGCAGTGGCGTGTGTGCATGTCTAGTGCACTCCTTGTGTTTCATGTGATGTCAGGCTCACCTTTGGTTATTCATGCTGTTGTATGTGTATGGATGTTGCTGCCTGGTGCAATATTGCTGTTGAAATGTTCATGTGTGTGAGTTAAAATGACATGTGTGTCCTGGAGTGTGATGCTGTGTCTGTAGTTAAACAATGCCACTCATGTGCAACTGTCATGTGTGTATGAGTCCATTGTACAGTGCCCTGATGCCTGTGTTTTATCTCTCCCTGTCTGCAGCGTCAACTGAAGAAGACGGTGGAGAGGGTGCTGTGGAGCACAGCGGCAGGGATTGTCCCGCCAGCCGGAGACGCAAGGCCCGGCTCCCCTCCGAGGTTGTCATCTTGTCGGGGAGTGAGGAGTCCGGTGCCGCGTCCCAGGCCACAGCTGCCGAGGGAAGGTCCAAGAGGCGGAGGTCGGAGTTGGACTCCTCGGCAGCAGAAGGGGCAGCTGAGACCCCACAGGTTCCGACGGAGGAAGATGGCACGGAGTCATCCAGGTTGGTGGGGGGTTTAGTGGAGGAGGAGGCCGTGCAAGGGACAGACACGGGGTCTGGAGGTGGGGATTCCACTAGTGCTAGTGGTGCAGTGCAGGGGCAGGTACAGGCACCATTTTGAGACGCCTGCACCTCGTTGCTGCCTGCCGGCAACCGCACCAGGGCTCACAAGACGAATCTTACCGATGAGCTCCCCAGCCTCGAAGATTTTTCTCTTGATTATCCCCCGTTTGGGCTCCCCATGCTCACACACCACGTGCTCCTCCAACCTGAGACAGTTTCACTGAGGTGCCACTTCCCGTGGACCCTCCTCAGACCCTGTCCATCGCATCAGGGATTCCATACAAGCCACACACAAGGGTCGCCTCCCACCAACCAGGCCAGCCCTTATACCCACGCAGCTCCAACCTGCTTCCTCACCTGCCCCGTTTTGGAAAGATACTGCGTCCATCTACGCTTACTGGAAGCACGACATGTGAGTCTCCTGACTTTTTTTGGCCCAAGAAGAAGGCTATCAACCTATCCTGCCGAAACGTCAGCAGCACACCCACCCAGACTTTCTATGGGCCTTTTTTGTTGTGCTGCCCCTTAAATCTCTAACATCATATCCAGACGTAGACCGAATATAAGGTCAGACTTTAGCCTGGCACAGGAGACATAGATTCAACCGTCTCCCCATCTTACATTCTCACAGTGTGTTCTCCATTCTCAATGACGTAGGACATTTTGATTTTCAAGTTGTTGGTCACATGCAAAAATGATGAACCTACATCTCATGTCACTGAGTACAGTTTCCTTTATATAGTGAATTTTCAACTATGTATGTTTTTTCATGAATGTTCATCAGGGATTGTTATGAAAAGAAACAACTGGAATTTTTTGCAATATAAAGTTTATTAAAAAAAAAAGCTCAAAATAGAAAGTTAAATGATAAATTAAAATTCATTTTACATATATTTTTGAGTCATGTGTGTAGCATCAGCAAGCATGTTGCTTTTCTTAATGGTTGCCCAGAATGATATGTGTTCCCGTTAGGGTCTAAATAACCAGTGTACACTGAATTCCCCCTGTACACCTCCTAGATTTATAGAGGGGAGGACAACCCCCTTGTTACAGCTTCTCCAGCCCTCCAGTCCTTCCCGCTCCAGGGCAGCCTCTTTTTGTTCAACTGGGGCTGGGACAGGAGGCAGCACAGGCCACCGCGGAGGTGCCTGTGTGTAATCCTGTCCCCGATCCTGTGACTGCATCATCCCGCACCAGCAGAGATGCCTACGTCCAGACCCGTTTTCAGGGAGGGGATCCGCTTACAACAACTGGCCTTCCTCTCCCTGCGGACGTGGCTATCCGGGACCGGTTTGAGCCTGTCCTGGGTGGGGTGGTGTTGTGTCAACGGGCCATGCGAGGTGACCTGCAGTCTTTTCATGAGGAGACTGCATGTCATCTCGAATGGCTCGTTGACCGCGTTGACCTACTGGGACAGCTCACCAGGGCCGGATTCTTCCATTTGCTGGACCTTGTTCCGACCCCCTGCTCAACTGAACCACCTATGCGCCAGTCGTACTCCATGCCATCTTCCCACCCATGCATCACCTGGGTACCCTGTGGAGCTGCCTCTGACCCTGTGGCCAGGCTGGTGGAGGACACATCCCTGCCACAGTTGGGAGTCGGACGTCCAGCAGGGGTGGCCACATCAACAACTGCACCCCAGCCGGAGGAGGATGTGCAGACAGCAAGAGCCAGGGCACAGGCAGAGGCACAGCAGCAGCAGCAACAAGGTGGGAGCCATGATGGCTCGGGGCCTTCATCATCAGAGGGGCAGGCATCGGCCTGAGGGCAGGAGGACCCAGGACTGGAAGTGTCTTCCATGTGGCAGCGGTTAGGCCATAGTATAGATGCGGAGCGGCAGCGGGCAGAAGAGGGACGGCTCACGATGGTCAGGGCGGAGAACTCCATGAGGGTCCTGAGGCGAGCTGAGTGCCTTGGGGCAATTCGCAGGGAGTTGGAGGAGAACATGTCATCGTCCCTGCGAACCCTCGGGGGCCCTGGAAGAGGACCGCCTCCAGGACATTGAGCAGGAGTTCGATGATGCCCTGGCCCGGGACATCCAAAAGCGAGTCGTCAGACTAGCCCGCTGCCATTGTAAATAGTTTTTAGAGTTAGGTTTCCTTTTCGTTTTCCTTTTATTTGTGGTCAATGGACAATGCCACACACATTTGTATATAGTTATATTTTTAGGTAGTTTCTTAGGTAGGTTTCATTTGTTTAGTTGGGCTCATGGACCCTTTACATCGTTGGACAATGGATTGATTTATTTTTGGGATTTTTGCACATGGATTAATGGATTTTTATTTTGGACAATGGATTGTATATAGTTACATCATGGATTCATTTGGATTATTTTTTTCATTATGGACATGGAGTAATGTTTTTTTTTTTTCAGGACAATGTATTGTAAATAGTTGGACTATGGATTGATTTCGCATTTTTTTTTATCATTATGAACATGAAACAATGGATATCTTTTTTTTACCTTTTTTTGGATTTGCGTTGGTGGAGGGAGAGTTTGGACTATTTTTCTTTCAAATTTTTTTGCATTGCTTATCATTTTCATTCACTCATCTTTTTCACATGCTTTTCGTTTCATGTGTGATATTTTGGTATGCTTTCATTTCATTTATTTATTTATTTATGTACATAATACATTTTCATATTTTAGTTCCATGTGTGGGATTTGCTCATTGGGTTGATGCATGTGAAATTGTGGGTTTACACAAGCAATGCCAACAAGTGTATGTGTGTGATGGACATGTGTTGATGTACATAGTTGAGTTTTGGTTTGTGTCTTGAGATAGGCATGTCAGTGTGGGGTGGATTGGGAAATCATTGCGTCTCAAGAATGGGGTGGCGTGATGTGGTATTTTTTGGTGTAGAAGTGGGCCATGACTGTGCATCTTTATTTCGTGTAGGGGGGGACATGAGTGGGACATGAGTGGGGGCCTGCTGGCAGGTGCCCCACACTGCTGGGAGCGTGGGGATGTAGGGGGACATGAGTGGAGGCCTGCTGGCAGGTGCCCCTGACTGCTGGGGGGTGGGGGTGCAGGGGGACATGAGTGGGACACAAGTGGGGGCCTGCTGGCAGGTGCCCCTGACTGCTGGGGGGTGGGGGTGCAGGGGGACATGAGTGGGACATGAGTGGGGGCCTGCTAGCAGGTGCCCCTGACTGCTGGCGAGTGGGGGTGCAAAGGGACATGAGTGGGACATGAGTGGGGGCCTGCTGGCAGGTGCCCCTGACTGCTGGGGGGTGGGGGTGCAGGGAGACATGAGTGGGGGCCTGCTGGCAGGTGCCCCTGACTACTGGGGGGTGGGGGTGCAAAGGGACATGAGTGGGACATGAGTGGGGGCCTGCTGGCAGGTTCCCCTGACTGCTGGGGGGTGGGGGTGCAAAGGGACATCAGTGGGACATGAGTGGGGGCCTGCTGGCAGGTGCCCCTGACTGCTGGGGCGTGGGGGTGCAGGGGGACATGAGTGGGGGCCTGCTGGCAGGTCCCCCTGACTGCTGGGGGGGGTGGGGGTGCAGGGGGACATGAGTGGGACATGAGTGGGGGCCTGATGGCAGGTGCCCCGCACTGCTGGGGGTTGGGGGTGCAGGGGGACATGAGTGGGGGCCTGATGGCAGGTGCCCCTGACTGCTGGGGGGTGGGGGTGCAGGGGGACATGAGTGGGACATGAGTGGGGGCCTGCTGGCAGGTGCCCCTGACTGCTGGGGGGTGGGGGTGCAAAGGGACATGAGTGGGACATGAGTGTGGGCCTGCTGGCAGGTGCCCCTGACTGCTGGGGGGTGGTGGTGTAAAGGGGCATGAGTGGGACATGAGTGGGGGCCTGCTGGCAGGTGCCCCTTACTGCTGGGGGGTTGGGGTGCAGGGGGACATGAGTGGGAGAATGCTGGCAGGTGCCCCTGACTGCTGGGGGGTGGGGGTGCAGGGGGACATGAGTGGGGGCCTGATGGCAGATGCCCCACACTGCTGGGTGGTGGGGGTGCAGGGGGACATGAGTGGGGGCCTGATGGCAGGTGCCCCTGACTGCTGGGGGGTGGGGGTGCAGGGGGCCATGAATGGGACATGAGTGGGGCCTGCTGGCAGGTGCCCCTGACTGCTGGGGGTTGGGGGTGCACAGAGACATGAGTGGGACATGAGTGGGGGCCTGCTGGCAGGTGCCCCTGACTGCTGGGGGGTGGGGGTGCAAAGGGACATGAGTGGGACATGAGTGGGGGCCTGCTGGCAGGTGCCCCTGACGGCTGGGGGTTGGGGGTGGACAGAGACATGAGTGGGACATGAGTGGGGGCCTGCTGGCAGGTGCCCCTGACTGCTGGGGGGTGGGGGTGCAAAGGGACATGAGTGGGACATGAGTGGGGGCCTGCTGGCAGGTGCCCCTGACTGCTGGGGGTTGGGGGTGCACAGAGACATGAGTGGGACATGAGTGGGGGCCTGCTGGCAGGTGCCCCTGACTGCTGGGGGGTGGGGGTGCAAAGGGACATGAGTGGGACATGAGTGGGGGCCTGCTGGCAGGTGCCCCTAACTGCTGGGGGTGGGGTGCAGGGGGACATGAGTGGGGGCCTGCTGGCAGGTGCCCCTGACTGCTGGGGGCTGGGGGTGCAGGGGAACATGAGTGGGACATGAGTGGGGGCCTGCTGGCAGGTGCCCCTGACTGCTGGGGGTGCAGGGGGACATGAGTGGGACATGAATGGGGGTCTGCTGGCAGGTGCCCGTGCAAAGGGACATGAGTGGGTGATCAGTAGTGCAAGCTGACATGTGGCTTGGCTGGGGGGCATGTCCATGGTAGATGGGCTGCCTGCGGGACATGACCAGGGATGCAGGGTAGTCCCCTGTGATGTGGGCTGCCTGCAGGGGCCGTGGGGGGTGTAGAGGGAACATCTGAGAGGACCCACACTGCCAATTCACGTGTAGGACTCCCCGCGCACCCCCGAAATTCAGTACACCACTCTGACAGCAAAATCGCGTGTGAAACTTCCTGCGCTCCCTAGGGATACACGTAGCCCACTCCCACAGGGCCAATCGCGTGTGAATCTTTCCACGTACCCCCAAAATACACATACCCTGCTCAAATCGCGTGTGAAACTTCCCGCGCACCCTAGGAATACAAGTACCCCACTCGCACATTGCCAATCGCGCGTGAAACTTCCCGCGTACCCCCGAAATACACGTACCCTGCTCAAATTGCGTGTGAAACTTCCTGCGCACCCCAGGAATACACGTACCCCACTCGCACAGGGCCAATCGCGTGTGAAACTTCCCGCGTACCCCCGAAATACACGTACCCTGCTCAAATCGCGTGTGAAACTTCCTGCGCACCCCAGCAATACACGTACCCCACTCGCAGAGGGCCAATCGCGTGTGAAACTTCCCGCGCACCCCTTAAATACACATACCCTGCTCAAGTCGCGTGTGAAACTTCCCGCGCACCCCAGGAATACACATACCCCACTCGAACAGGCCCAATCGCGTGTGAAACTTCCCGTGCACCACCGAAATACGCGTACCCTGCTCAAATCGCGTGTGAGACTTCCCGCGCACCCCAATTATCCAAGTACCCCGCTCGCACAGGGCCAATCGCGTGTGAAAATTCCCGCGCACCCCAGGAATACACATACCCCACTCGCACAGGCCCAATCATGTGTGAAACTTCCCGTGCACCACCGAAATACACTTACCCTGCTCAAATCGCGTGTGAGACTTCCCGCGCACCCCAGTTATCCACATACCCCACTCGCACAGGGCCAATCGCATGTGATTCTTCCCGCGCACCCCGGAAATACACGTACCCTGCTCAAGTCGCATCTGAAACTTCCCATGCACCCCAGGAATACACGTACCCCACTCGCACAGGCCCAATCGCATGTGAAACTTCCCGCGCACCCCTGAAATACACGTACCCTGCTCAAATCGCGTGTGAGACTTCCCGCGCACCCCAGTTATCCACATGCCCCACTCGCACAGAGCCAATCGTGTGTGAAACTTCCTGTGCACCCCCGAAATACACGTACCCTGCTCAAATCGAGTTTGTGAGACTTCACGCGCACCCCAGTTATCCACATACCCCACTCGCACAGGGCCAATCACGTGTGAAACTTCCCGCGCACCCCCGAAATACACGTACCCTGCTCAAATCGCGTGTGAGACTTCACGAAAAAACCCAGTTATCCACATACCCCACTCACACAGGGCCAATCGCGTGTCAAACTTCCTGCGAAACCCCGAAATACACGTACCCTGCTCAAATCGCGTGTGAGACTTCACGCGAAACCCAGTTATCCACGTACCCCACTCGCACAGGGCCTATCGCGTGTGAAACTTCACCCGAACCCCAGTAATACCCGATCCCCGCTTGGCGTTTGCTGTTTGGCAGCCCTGTAAACTGGTCCAGGGTTAGCGCAGCCCTTTGCGCTGGATTGGGGATTTTGATGGCTTTTCCTTGCGCTAGGGGCGTTCTTGGGGGCCTAACTGGCGCTGCTGCAGGGTCGCTGTGCCACTCTGCACCACGGCTGGTTTGGGAGGCTAAAATCCATGAATACGCTGTGCGTGGAAATGGATTTTAGCGCACGCGGCTGGTGGAGACATTCGCACTTGCACACTGTGCGCCAGCCGCGTGCGCCACTTGTGCACGAAATTCTATGAATTACCCCCTCAATGTTATTGGGATAAATGCAACTGCTGCTAGATGTGATTATTTCTTGGACACAATAAGGCACAGGTTCAACCATGCAACACAATGAAACATTTACAATGTACCTTTTCAGGAGAAGATTTGTTGATCGGAATTAAATCTTCACTGTCACTTTTTTCATCCACAGCCACAGATTCGGCCAGCTACATATTTGAAAACAAGTGTAAAAAGAAAACATGTATAATGTGCTTTTCATGAATAAAAATATGTTTGTTTACAACGTTACTTGACTAAATGACATGTGGGATAAGTATTAACACCTGCTTGAGTTCTGTAGCAATAGCCCAAAAGCAAATAAGCCATATATTGATTAACTGCCCCTAGTGGCAGTTATGAAGTAATTTCTAATTGAAATGAAGATGATGGAATGCCCATATATACCATTAATGAGCAGATTGGCATACATACCTTGTTACAAGTGTATACACATGATTGCATTTTAGACAATTCAAGTTCATTAAATTCAGAGTATGTGCTCCTGAGTTTCATACAGCTACCATAGGTTTCCTATCCTTGAACAAAATACCTTCCCGTGTGGAATTTAAAATTGAGTCCAACCAAGAGGGTAGTTTGGGTGTAATATGTAATATGACTATTAGCAAACATCTGCAGAAAGGAGAGGAGAGTAAGGAACAAGAAGGAGGCAGAGGAGGTCAAAGTGGAGGGAGGAAAAGTGGGGACAACAAGAACACACATCTGGAGAGATAAAATTAGGAGGTGAAGGGACATATCTAGAGAAATATATAGGGAGCCAGAGAATAGAGAGGAAGCGGAGGAACATTAAATAAAGGAGATATGAGAGGTAAAGGCCGGTGTAGGGAGAGGCAAACACAGGGTGAAGGAAAACATTTGTTTGAAAAAATAAGCAAACTTTTTTGGTCACAGTTTCATCAATAGATTTCAAATTCCTAATGGGGTAGCAAAAAAAGGTACATTAATGATGGGCAAGAAAAACAACAAAACAAGAGTGTGTCCCTCAGATTGCTCCTTTTTGGCTTTCCGCCATAGTTTATTTCTTCTAGTCGTCATAGTCCCACTCAACTCAATTTCTTTTCCCAAATTTCTTACTCGATTCTCTTCTTCAGCTCCCCCTACTTAAATTTAGCGCTTCACGTCTTGTTCTCGCTCAGCTTTCGTTGCCATGGAAGTATCATATCAACAAAATTGATGAGCGAGCATGTCAAGTTGGTGTTAATCCCTGATATAGCATAACTCCACCATTCAGCCATGTTTCCATTCTTTGGCGCAAAGTGTGACAGATGCAGTGAACGCTGGTTGGCAATCTTTGGGCATTCAATTATCAGATGTTTCAATGATTCGATCTCTATCAGACAATAGCGACAGATGGCACTTGTTGTCACTGGATCGTTCCTTTTCATCAGGATCTCACGAGTGTGGTAAAGATTAAGCCGCAGTCTTAAGAATTGGTTTCTGTGGTATTGTGATGGAAATCTGGTAAGATACTTAGGTGGGTCTCCTACTTTAGTTGAAGACATACCTGGATCAATATTCATCGGCAATACATCTTTCATGTTGTTATTCATGATACAGTTCCATTGGTTGAACTTGATTTTTGCCAATTGCGGAGTATTTATTACCATTTCCATTTTTATGTCTGCCGCATCTAAAATGGCCAACAATTTCTCTTCCCATTTGTTTAGCAATTCTGCGGATGGATCTTGATCTTGTTATTTAAAATCAAATATTGTTTTGCTCCCGGTGTTAACCTCATTTTAAGGAGAAAACATATTGACCTCCATAAAACTACTGAATACAAGGAGTTCAGTCCAAGCTCATTGCAGATTTTTACCATTGGGGTACATTGTGGTAGTTTGAGAACTTTGCGCCAGAATTTGCCTTCCACTTGAGACCAAAAGCTTGCATTAATATTCCAACTTGTTTCGCTTCCAAAGCATAGTATTGGGACCACTTTTTGGGCATAGAAAGTGATTAATGGTAATAATGAAAATTTCCCATAGGTCGCGTGTAATTTTGTTCCTTGTAGGGCTAAGATTTTCATTCTCGAAGTCACTTCGTTTGTCCAGCTCCACTCCCTTATCGAGATATTGAACACAATTCCCAGATATCTAATTGTATATGCCTTGCACAACGCTTTATTATTTATTTTCCACGTGAATGTTTTAGCCTTGTTGTTTGTTTTTGATCCCAGTGCAATGACTTGCGACTTCTTTACATTTATTGTCTTGTGATTTGCTGTTAGATAAGCTTGCAAGGACGATAACAGTCTTTGGAGTCCTATTTCCGTACTATCTAGTAGTACTATGTCATCAGCATATACTATATGGCTTATCTGATTTCCATTTACTTTTGGTGGAAAACATCTTGTTTGTCTTAGTACAGCTGGGAGATCGGCAATGAACAGTTTAAATAATAGGGCCGCTAGGGGACAGCCTTGTTTCATGCCCTTTGAAGTTGATATTTCATCTGTTAGATCCCCTTCTCTATTTAAACGTACACGAATGCTAGTATTTGCATAAAGAGCCATTAGTGGAGCCAGTAGTTGATTTGGACAGCCCCAATTTTTCAGTTTGTTCCAGAGGAGTTGGCGGTTGATACTGTCGAAAGCTTGTTTTAAATCGACGAATGCCAAAAAGAGCCTCTTTTTTTGTTTTAGCCCGTTCAGTTTGGCTATATTCAATATCACTAGATTCAATTCTACTCCAACGCCTTTGGTGAAGCCTGTTTGTCTGTGGTCTGATATTAATGCGTTTTCTGCCCATTGGGTAATTTGTTTTTGAAGGAATGTGGTAAAGACTTTATCCATGGTGTCTAGCAGCGCAATGGGGCGGTAGTTCTCTGGATCACCACGATTTCCTTTTTTAAAAATTGGAACTACCACCGTGCTTGTCCAAGATGTGGGTATCTTTTTTGTCATTGCGATAAGCTCAAATAGTCTTTTAATAAATTTCGCCCAATTTTCTTTATGTGCTTTGAGCATTAAATTTGAAATGCCATCTGGTCAGGCTGCTCGCGAGGTTGACAATTTTCGAATTGCTAATTCAATGTCTTCTACGGTTTCGAGGACGTTCCATGTTTCTGCTTCGACCCTTGGATCCTTTAACTTCTCACTTTCCTGATCATTAAATACTGTGGTAAAGTGATTTACCCAACTAGTTGCATTCACTCCATTGGCTAATATATCAGACTTCTTCAATTTTCCAGTATTTATAATTTGCAAGATGTTACGGCTATCTTTTTGTATCAATAGACGGAGCATCAGTTCGGCTTGTTCTTGAAATCGTATGTGATTAAATGACTTTAGCCAATTACGATAGCGTTGTCGTCTTTTCTTCATAAGCAACTCTTTTTTTGATCCACCTTTATTTCTTATCTGCTTCAGATCTTTTTGCAGCTGTTTCTTTGCCTCATCTAAGGCAGGGCTGAATTGATGTATATTTGAGATGGATCCTGTTTTTGGATTGTTTGTGTGGGAAATTTTTTTTAATAACGATATATATTCCACTTGCTTCTGTACTTTTTGCATTTGGGTATATCCCATTGTTAGTTTGTCAATTTGCTTGCTGTTAATTTGAATTCGATTTTGTGCATTATTTATTTCTAGTGGAATTATATATCTTTGCAATGGCTTTTTGTGCGGATCCTCCCATGACAGTATTAGCGTATCATGGTCACTGTTTTCACTCTTCTTTATCACTAGAGTTGTGATATGCGAGTGAAGATTTTCGGAGGCCCAAATATAATCAAGAGTTTTTGACGTGTCTCCTTGCTGCCACGTATCCGCTGCTGGGATGTCTCCCTCGATTTCACCATTCAACATTGTACATTGTCGCAGCATCAACTGGAATTCCCATTTTGTACTGCGATCGTCTGCTTCTGATGGACTTTTTAATAATTTACCTGGTTTATGCATTTTGCTCTTATCAAACCATGTATAATTTAAATCTCCACATGCTATCACAAACGGGTCAGAGAAACATGCATAGCATTTATCTATTTCCGTTGTAACCGCATCTAGAAAATCTTTTTCGGCAATCATCGCGGGATTCCAGTACAAGTTCAATAGTAATAGTTGTTGATTTTGAAATTTCCCATTCTGGGTTTCAGCTACTGTTTGCAATGTTAGAGCTTGAACAAACAAATTTCGATTGTTAGTGTATAACACTTCCCAACCTGCCGAGTTCTTTACCATGGTTAGAAGGCCAGAGAAGGGACGTCCAAATATATTTTTTCCTGCTGTATTTAGAAACGTTGTGTATCCATCACTTGAAGGAAGCTCTCACAGCCACGTTTCTTGCAGACAAATAAAGGTACTTTTTAGATCTTGTATATTGAAGTCCTTAAATAAATGAGCAAAACCACGGGTGTTCCAGGATGTTAGAAGTTGGGTCGCACCTCTTGACCCTACATGATCCGAAACATGGATCTTGTCGTCATGCGATCTAATTACATTAGACCCTTGCTGTTTCATTTGTTTCCATAAGTCATTTCGTTTGTTGTTATTTGAGGATCTGTTTTGCTTCTGCTCCTTTGCCTCATCTATTATTGACTGTTGGGCGTCACAAACCGTCAGATCAAACCCAAAAAACAAAAGATCTTCTTTTGCCTCCAAAAGTGGTTTAGCTAAGTTCTTGGATTTCATATGGAGCACCACCTAATCTGATCTCCTTTCAGATTTGTATTTGACGATGGCAATGTCGTCTGATCTTATGTTACGTAGTGTTGGTACATAATGCAGTAACCTCATTACATTAGCTCTATTTAAATTTAGGTCACTGTTGTCGTCCAATATGTTTTCCAATTCCAGTTTCCACCAACTGTTTTTTCCATGTGCATATACCGTCGCCTTTTCATTTTGTGTTTTTTGCTTTTGTTTTTGCGCTTGCGCTGTGGTATATTTAGGATTACACTTTAAGGGTGCATTTTGCAATGCTTCTTGCAAGTTATTACTTGTTTTATCTCGGGCATCTGAGATGACTGAGTCTCTCTTGTTAGTGTTTTGTGGTTGTTCCTTTGGGTGCAACAACCAACAGGAGTAACAAGGGATAACAGGCATATCTCAGTCCTATGGTCTGGCCTGTATATAACCTAATATTCATTTAAACGTCAAAGACCATAGAACTCGTGAATCTGTGTTAGAGAGTTCATGTCTACAATTGGTTAGCAAAAGTTCATTTGTTACCTATATCTAAACAGGAGGACCACATATCCATATTTCACGACAATGTGTGAGGAGAAAGAATTCAATTCTACTCACTAGGACATAATACAATCATAAATATTTTATTCATATATCAACTTTATATAAAAAAACACATATAAAAATCCATTTTAAAGTCCTAAAAATTCAAAAATTCATCAGAAGTACCTATGACAGTGCAAATCTAGAATCAGTTAGTGATCAAATAACTCATCTGATTAGGTACCACAACAATATCATATCTCAAAGTAAGAATACCTCAGACATACTTCATTCATACACACTCGCACATTCTAACCTTATCATTTTTAATACATTCAAATCTAAACAGTTATACCACAAATATAAAACAAATATCTAAAATACAATCACAGGTCACTATTGTTCGGAAAAAATGACAAATCAACAACCTTCTGAGGTATAAATCGCTACTGCTGTTGTGATTTGATCTAATTTTAACAATACTATACAACATAGGATTGATTTCCCCAACCCAACATGTTTCTTTCTGTACTCGGATTATTATGCAGAAATTCTTCAGGGGTTAAGTATATCTTGTGTATTCAGAACTGAGATATTTTTCAATGTAGACCACCGTACAGTAGCATGAACTCACCTATAAAAAACAAACAAACACAGAAACATGCTCAATCAGGCTATAAATGCAATAATTTACTGATTGATATAAGCTGACTTCGTACTATTAATGAACGAAGTGCACAATTAAAGAGGTAATTTCTAACCCCTACAACATCGTCTTCTGAACAGAAGAGGTCACTTTTACCAAATGGTAAAGTAACTAGGGGACCAACTCAATTGGTCTAATCCTAACATACTACCACTATTGTGATCATCGTTAGACTCACCCATATCACCAGAACTATATGGTAATTTTAGACACATTGTGGTGGTGTCATTAGTATTTTAATCATAGTTGTCATACGACATACGCCACAAATGAGGGCGAACAATTACCTTATAACCCCATCACCAGATATGGTTCTGTGTTACATAAAACCAACAGGTGGATATTAAAACACAATGTGTCATAGACTTCAAAAGCATCATGAACTCACTGTTAGAGAGTAATTCCAACTCTTTAGGGTTTATATCTCTGAGCAATTTCGTATCTCGGCATCAGTTGGTTACAGTCTACTATTTTATAAATCAATGTAGCTGCTATTCGGCCCCTCGTAATTGGAGAACTTACGTGTCCAATATACTTTGGACAATCTCTACAGAAAAGAAAGAATAACAAAACAATGGCATGAAGGCCATTCGAAAACACTTTTATGATGTCAAGTTTCTTTTTAAAAAGGGTATACAGCCAGGATCTATTATTATTACAATCTATCTTACGATCTTAACAGGGTGGCCGTGGCAGTACCCACCTTGTCACTGACTGTGATCAATACTGGCAGTATTCATTGTGTAGAATATCAACTCAACAATAAGATGTCATGGGCAACCAGTGGAGCGAGTTTTCCTCTTATTACGTTCCTCATTTATGCGTCCAATCTGTGTGTACGACAAAGCGGGAACAATATTATAGTTCGAAAGGTTCAAACTCAAACTCTTTTTTACATTTTAAATCCCTTCTAAGTTATGTTAGTTGTCCGATAACTGTAAGGCTTTGCGTTTTAGTAAAACAATCTAGATACGCATACGTTCTCAATACACAAAAGAGTATCAGTAATTCCATAATCTATAATTACACTTACCGAAAGACATACGTTGTGTCCATCGTCAGTTGTTTTCCGTATAGCCGACTCCGTCTGCAAAGCAGTACTTAGGCTTTAAATACGTTCTAAGGTCTAGCGTATACTCACATGACAGTCGCGTATCCAGCGTCATTAGATCCAAGGGATCAGCAACAAATGCACAGTAGTTTGTGCGTTTCTGACATTGGTGTCAGACCCTTCCGCCTATCTAAAATTTTCACTTGGCATTAGCGAGCCCCTCTATGTTGTTATTGTCAGGGGGCCCGGGCCCTACTCCCTGTTATTTACGTGCAACAAAGCGCAGGCGGACAATATAACGGGATCACTACGTTTCTCAAGCGTACAACTCTTCATATCGTAACATGTGAGTATCGTACCTCTGTACATGTCGGACTATTATTCATATTGTCATTCATACTCTGGTCATTCTAGCACGGTAGGAGATAAAATGAAGTATTCCAATAGTATAAATTATATATTCCAGTTTATTAATTCGTTTAGGCCGGTCACGTGACTATTACTCATATAAATGAGTTTCAGTCAGTTCCTCTCTGGACAAGATTTGTTTATCAGCAGCTCTATTATTAGTAATAGGGAATTTTTTCAACACTGTCCACTTTAGGTCATTACAGTTGTGGTCACGCATTATAAAATGGCCAACCATCGGAGCCGTGAGGTTTTTAGTCCTGATACAGCTTCTATGCTCATTTATAAGGATCTTAATTTTTCGCTCTGTTTTGCCGATATATAATTTCAGACATGGGCACCATATAGCATAAATTACATTTTGGGAATTGCAATTAGAAAACATTTTCTGTTCCCATGGTCTAGATAACCCAATGTCAATTTCTGTAGTTCGACTAGTAAACTGACAACATACACAGGCACCGCAAGGTACATGTCCTCTAGGTTTTGACATCCCCCATTGTTGAGTAATGGTCATTTGGTCATTATTTCTGATGCTAATATCATTTCTGCTGATCAGTTCTTTGATATTGCGGCCACGTTTAAAAGCGCAACGGGGGACTGGAATTGATATTTTGGCTTGTGCTAGTAAATGCCAATGTTTTTTTATTATTTTCACCACATGGTTATATAAATGGTTAAATGTGCTAACAAAAACCAAAGGATCGGTTTTGTTGGAAACTGTCTTGGACCGATATTCCAGAAGAGCATTACGATGGTTGTTCGATGCCCTTTTCAAAGATCTCCTTACAATTTTGGCTGGGTGGCCTCTATGGATCAAATTCTGGCTAAGACTAAGTGCTTCCGACTGAAATATTTCTTTGCTACTGCTATTCCATTTCAGTCTGAGAAATTGGCCAAACGGTAAGTTGTCTCTTAGAGCTTTAGGGTGGAAGCTATCGTATCTCAAGAACAAGTTCCGGACTGTAGCCTTGTGATATGGTTTAAGAATCAATCGTCGAATAGACTGATCAGCGCAGATTGTCAGATCTAAAAAGTCTATCGAATCCCTGTGGTAACTGATAGTAAATTTAAGAAAGGGATTTACCCCGTTTAACCACTGAAAAAAAGCTAAAAGAGTCATTTCATCTCTGTGCCAAATTCATAACACGTCATCGATGTATCTCTTCCATATCTTAATGTGGTGTTTATAGATGTTATTGTCACTGTAGATACTCATTTGCGCAACGAAATCTACATATTAGTTAGCCAAGGAGGCTGTTCCTTTGGGTGCAACTGCACGTACCGGCTGTGCCACATAATTTTTCTTTTGAGATCTTTTCTGGTCTCATCTTCAGTCAGTGTTTCCTGGTCTCCATTCGACTTTATCATATTTTCTGAGTCAACTTCTTCATCAATTGAGTAAGTCGATAAATCACATAAGTCTATTGAATTATTATCCACCTCTTCATCTTCGGATATTGTTTCTTCACGAGAACGTTTTGTTGCCAATTGTTGGGTTTTCACTATTTCCTTGGGTAACATTAGGAGAGGATTCGACTCTTTGCCTGGATTCTTGCTTTGCACAGTTGATTTACTGCTTTTAGCACATTCCACTCGAGGGGGAGTGGTCAGATTTCGTATGAATTTTTTTGCATCATTTGTGCGGGGACGTTTGGAGGCTGGCCCCTTGCCTTTTTTTGGTACAGTTTTTGCTATTTAACTTTTTTGTGATTCTGACTTGGTAGCTACTGATTCCCCAAAAAGATTCCAAAGGAGGCTATTTGTTCCTCTACTAAGTCAGCACTCTTATGACTTAATTGTGGTATAATTACCACTTCAGTAGATGTACTACTCTCTTGCGGTTCAATTATCATATTCTTACTTGCTTCTTGTGTGCCTGACGATTTAGAGTTCTCTACTTCTATAACGGCACTTTCATTCGTTTTTAGGATCTCTGCCTTGCGGCCATTCTTTTCTGCTGTTGTTGTTAGCCTACTAGGCTCATTGTCTCTCGACTTCTCTTTGGGTGCAGCTACTTCTTTTGGTAAGACGTCCCTTGTGGATTCTGGCATTGTGTTGCTTGTCTGCGTAAGATTCCCCAAGTCGTTAACATGTTGCAGACTGCTACGTCTTGTTTCCTCGCAGCAGCCTATCGGCTGTACTGCCGCATTGTGTCTGATCCACTTTGTACATTCTACAATGGCTTCCGTTAAATCAAACTTTTCATGGGCTTCACGCTTCGTTATTTCATGAAGTTGCGAATGCCATTGACGCGAAGTCGCTGCTTCCGAGTCTAACTGTGAAATTAAATGCTCATTCAATTTCTCCATTGCCGAGATTTTGTTGTTTAAGGTTCCTAGAACAGAATTCTGATCTCTCAGAGCATCGTTTAAAGATTCATATAGTTTCATAAACGGCATCATCAAGATGGATGTGGCCGCCAAAACGTTATTATGGATTTGGATCCCTTTGGCTATGGAAATGTTCGCCTTGGAGGATGCTGAGTTTTCAAGTTGATGATTAGCTAGTTGCTGAGCATCATTCTTTTGCTGAGCATCATTCATCGTTTTTTTGTTTGACATCCTAACACTTGCTCTTCCTCCTCCAGATCCAAGGTCATTGCAGGGTTATTCTCACTTATTTCTTGGCCCACATCTGTGATATCAAGGTTCATGGGGCATAATGTTATCAACGGGTTTTGCAGTGAGGATTCTTTCCCATTTCTGTGTGTAATTTCCTTTGTCAGAGTGCTCACGTTTTCCTTAGCCGAAAGATTCTGCTCTTTTTTCTTAGGAAAGCTATCGTTGAGATGCTCTCTCATTTGGATGAAATCTGCTTTGAGCCGTTCGGTAAGGCGTGCTTCACGAGCCGCCACATTAAAGTTTGTTGTGGTATGTACCACTGTTCTCGGATTGAGCCTTTGTATCGGAGTATTTGCGGGTTCTGCCTGATCTGGTTTATTATTTTCTTTTTCCCTTGTCGGTTCGTTGTCTCCGCTGGATGCCTTTCCTTCAACCCGTTTCTCCTTGGTCTTGGGGTCCATATTTTCTTCCATATTAATGTGTACATCTTGTCTCACCTGCTTATTTGTAATTACCACTTCTGGGGTGGCAACAGCTTCTGCTATTTTACAAATTTTGTCAAATTCTATACAATGCTCGTTTTGTTTTTGATTAGAGCTTTCCTTTTGAAATAATATCTAGGGTACTTCCTCTGCTGGTGACCTGATCGCTAAAATATCAGCGTCTGTTATGTCAAAAGGGAAGGTTGTCTCTGAGGCATCATGATATTCAGTAATTGGTAGAGGAGTATTCATTTCTGAAATTATTACTGGCTTAACTCGCAATGCTACATTCTCGCTTTGAATTATACACTGCTTTAATGAGTCATTATCTTGCCTCAATTCAGTATTCAACGACAATAGATCAGCACCTGACTTGGAAAGAGCTAATGTTTTTTCTGATCCTGTGTTTCCCTCGTCTGTGATCTTTATATAGCTGCCTCTTTCACTTTCAGCATCTGCAATAGAAATCAACAAAACTGCTTCTGAAGTGTCTCTGCCATTTACATTCAAAATGTTAATGTCGGTCAAGGCGGTGTTTGCGATAGACTCTTTTGCGCAACATGGGGCTGATGTATCGCAGCTACCACCATTACTGCAGCAGGAGTACACTCCGAGCTGCTTCCTACTTTAGGCGAAGAAACACACGTCTGTCCCATCTCCCGTAACTTACAGCTACCCGGGGGGGGAGGGGCTAGATGGCTCGCACACCTCGCTTACCTTCGTTCTGTTGGTTGCTTTGGTTTGAAGCCGCCGCAGTTGTAGTAGACGGTTTCGCGTATGAAGACCGACCTCCGATGATGACGCTTCCTGATCGTTGTAGGCATTCGGAACTGAGTCCATGGTGCCTCCTGCGTCGGACAGCGGCGGACTGAAGCTCTGCACCGAACTCCACCAAATTATTTGTTTATTCGAGGTGGTGAGTACAACCAGGCTCCTGTCTCCGCTCTGGATGAAAACGCTGAAATGTTAGTTGTCCGCAAGCCAATTACCTTTATATTGCGCTCCTCCAGCGCCAAACAGCCACACAACAGCCAGTGGGGCTTGTCTCCACCGGGTTTAACGCCACAAGGGTGGTAGCCTCAGACTCTTGAGGGAGTCCAAGATCACGTGACCACTACACGTGGAGGATTGCCCCGCCTCCTCCAGGAAGCGTGCTGGAACGCTGATGCCGGCAATATCCTTCACTCGCAATGCCGGGTGAGTGAAAGTGAAAAGCAGCTTGCGCTGTAGAATAAATTACTGTCCTCCTGGGGAAAGCACAAACACACGGCGGGCGGCAGCCTCGGATTCTTGAGGGAGTCCCAGATCACGTGACCACTAGACATGCAAGATGACATGTCTAGACTCGCAGACGCAGGTGGAGTTGGAGCTCTGATTCTGCTGGATTTGTCTGCCGCATTTGATACAGTGGACCATCCTATTCTCCTCTCTCGCCTAGCACAAATCGGGATCTCTGGATCAGTTCTGGCTTGGTTTACCAGACCGCACTCAGACCCTTGCCATGCCCCCTTTCCTTTCTGTCCCCTGTGCCCTCACCTGTGGTGTTCCCCAGGGATCCTCTCTTTCCCCTATTCTATTCAATATCTACATATGGGCTCTGGTCTGCCTTATCCGTTCGTATGGACTTAATTGCTATTCCTACGCGGATGACACTCAAATCCTGATCCGTTTGGATCAGGATCATATCAAGGCTTCAGCTTCTCTTCACGACTGTTTGACATCAGTCGGCATTTGGATGGACCAAAATTGGCTCAAGCTTAACGGCGATAAAACTGAGGTGATGTTGGTGGGTTGTCCCCCCCGCCCATCACTTTGGACCCCTGCTTTCTGGCCCACCTCACTGGGCCCTCTGCCTTGTCCAGTGGACAAAGTAAAGAACTTAGGAGTTATTCTCTCCACTTCCTTGTCCATGTCAAACCAGGTCTCTACGGTCTGCCAATCTGCCCATCACCAGATCAGGATACTCAAGAGGGTCCTCCCTATGATCCCAGAGGCTATGCGTCCTCCTGTGGTAGCCGCATTAGTCCTCTCACGGTTGGACTATTGCAACTCCTTATACCTTGCCCAGCCAATGGGCCTTCTCCAACGTCTCCAGCGCATACAGAACCTGGCAGCCAGACTGGCCACAGGTTCCCCCTATGGAGCTCACATCTCGCCAGTGCTTCGCCAACTTCACTGGCTCCCGGTGGCCCAGCGAGTTAAGTTCAAGTCACTATGCATTGTCCACCGGGCAATCCAGGGCCTAGGTGCTGAGTTTCTCCAAACTAAATTTGTCCGTTATATACCAGAACGCAACCTTCGCTCCCTGAACACCAACCTTTTGGTGGTTCCTAAGTACAATCGGGAAAGACTCGGCGGCAGAGCATTTTCCATTGCTGCGGCAAGGCTGTGGAACGCCCTCCCACTGCCACTCAAGTCTATCTCCAACCATTTGGCTTTCAGGAAAGCCCTGAAAACTACCTTATTCTAGCCCCCCGACTTTTACTACTCTTCCTGTGTGACAGTTTCCTCATCAGCGCCATGATGCCCCTGGGCGACCGTGCGCTCTACAAATTTAGGTAACATAACATAACATAACATGGTGGATTGCCCCGCCTCCTCCAGGAAGCGTGCTGGAACGCTGATGCCGGCAAGATCCTTCACTCGCAATGCCGGGTGAGTGAAAGTGAAAAGCAGCTTGCGCTGTAGAATAAATTACTGTCCTCCTGGGAGAAGCACAAACACACGGCGGGCGGCAGCCTCGGACTCTTGAGGGAGTCCAAGATCACGTGGCCACTAGACATGGTGGATTGCCCCGCCTCCTCCAGGAAGCGTGCTGGAACGCTGATGCCGGCAAGATCCTTCACTCGCAATGCCGGGTGAGTGAAAGTGAAAAGCAGCTTGCGCTGCAGAATAAATTACTCTCCTCCTGGGAAAAGCACAAACACACGGCGGGCGGCAGCCTCGGACTCTTGAGGGGGTCCAAGATCACGTGACCACTACACTTGGTGGATTGCCCCGCCTCCTCAAGAAAGCGCGCTGGAGCGCTGATGCCGGCAAGATCCTTCACTCGCAATGCCGGATCAGTGAAAGTGAAAAGCAGCTCGCGCTGTAGAATAAATTACTGTCCTCCTGTGAAAAGCACAAACACACGGCGGGCGGCAGCCTCGGACTCTTGAGGGAGTCCAAGATCACGTGACCACTACACGTGGTGGATTGCCCCGCCTCCTCCAGGAAGCGTGCTGGAACGCTGATGCCGGCAAGATCCTTCACTCGCAATGCCGGGTGAGTGAAAGTGAAAAGCAGCTTGCGTTGTAGAATAAATTACTGTCCTCCTGGGGAAAGCACAAACACACGGCGGGCGGCAGCCTCGGACTCTTGAGGGAGTCCAAGATCACGTGACCACTACACGTGGTGGATTGCCCCGCCTCCTCCAGGAAGCGTGCTGGAACGCTGATGCCGGCAAGATCCTTCACTCGCAATGCCGGGTGAGTGAAAGTGAAAAGCAGCTTGCGCTGTAGAATAAATTACTGTCCTCCTGGGAAAAGCACAAACATGAGTAATGGCAACTGGAAGCAGGAAGAGAAGACCTTAGAAGGGGCCTAAGACATTCTATCACATTTGCTTTACAGAAACGGCAAGTTCTCAGATTGCGTTGGAGCTTATTTATCAAACCCTGGATCTCATTGTATGGTACTAAATTAATTTTTATGTTTAGGAAAATAAAGTCTCCAAAGGGCGTCTGGGAATGTAGTCATATTGTCAGTAATCATTTGGAGAGGATTCCCATCCAATGGAATATAATGGGGATGGATAAGTATATTGCTTGCATTCTTCAATGTTCTGAATCCAGTCAGTTACCCAAGGCGCTTCTTCACCTCTAAGGGTTTCATGATCATAATGTGAATTGTAAACATTAAGATAAAATGAATGTGAATCAATATTCACTTCATTCCCCCTAAAATAAAGATTTTCCATACATGTAAACCTTGTCAATCTCAAGTTAACACGTACAGTAACTTTATGTTAAACATCTGAATGAATGAAATGGAGGCAATTAAAAGCAGTACATGTCATGATCCGTCGATCACGCCCTTTCTGGTCTTCCTGGTCCCTGGCACATCGGGGGTTACTCGCTGTAGTACACCCAACCTGGCCGTGTACAGGGAAAACGCAGTCTATCGACCTTTACGTCCTATGCAGCACGTTCTATAAATTAGCCACTCCCCTGCGGTTCCGCGCGTCTCAACGCTACCGATAGCTGTGGCCTGATGTGCTCTGTAGTTCATTCTCCTGAACTGTGTTGCTTCCTGGTACCCGGACCTTTCTCCTTCTCCTTTCCTTCTACCTTCCTTGATTCTGTTTCTTCCGCGTTACGCGCAGACCACCTTCGTGTGCTGCCTCCATTCCAAGCTTCCTGGAGTTTCCATAGATCCCGGACGAAGAAGCTGAACGAATCCTGGAATCCGAAGACGGCCGAGCGGGCTTGTACAAGACCCGAACTGCTCGGAAGAAAACCCTGACAAAGGACTCCGCAAAACAGAAAAAACAGGTGAGAAAAGGGGAAACCTGTGACAGATTGAGACGCCACCTGACCGATCTCGATACAGACATGGAAACGGCCGTCCAGGATCTTATGCGCGGCATGCAAGAGCTGACGACAGAAGTGCAAAACTTAAAGGCGGAAAACGCTGCGTTAAAACAATTGGTGTTATCCCGTGATTCCGCCACGAAGGAGAGTGTAATTCTAGGCAGCGTCGTTGACAAGTACGACGGTTCAGCAAAGAGCCTTCATGGATTCCTAGATTCTTGTTTGGTCCACTTTAAATTTAAGCCTTATTATTTTTCTACGCCCAGGGCTAAAGGGGGCTTTATTATTTCGCATCTTTCCGGGAATGCCTTGACCTGGGCCACCCCATTGGTTAACTCTGGTGATGCTCTCCTGGATGACTACGACGGCTTTATAGAGGCCCTCAAGACCATGTTCGAATGCCGAACAAGTTTACAGTGCCCAGGAATGTTTACTCGACTTTCATCAGGGTACCCATGATTTGCTCTCGTATGTCACACGCTTCAAACAGCTGGCTAAGGAAGCGGATTGGTCCTCTGAAGCTTGTTTTACTTTATTTCGAAGAGGGCTAAAAGAAGAGATCAAGGATGAACTAGCCAGAGTGGCACGCCCGGGTTCCTTTCAAGCCCTAATGGATCTCGCTCTACAGATTGACTTTCGCATTCAGGAGAGAAAGGCAGAAAAAAAGAAAACCAAGTTACCACTCCAGAAAAACCCCATTGGAACCCCTTCGAGCTCAGAAGGCATTTCTACTCCAAGCAATGAGCCTGAACCTATGCAATTAGGGGCCTTCCGTGGACCCATTACTCCCCAAGAGAGGATGCGAAGGATTCATACTGGATTATGTATGTATTGTGCATCCGACAAACATTTAGTAAGAGAATGCCCAATTGCCCCCCCACGGTGCTCGGGAAACGCCAGCTCCCGATCCTAAACGGAGCGCAGGTTCGGGAGAGAGATGTCTGCTCCACCTCTATTCCATCCTTGAACTCTCCTGGACAAAATTCCTTGGTAATCTTACAGGCCTTCTTGACAACATCCAAGAAAGCAATATACCCCATCCTGGCACTGGTCGACTGTGGAGCTATGGGGGTATTCATAGATCATGAATGGGTCCTAAAACACCATATTCCTTACGAATCCCAGACTATCATGCAACCTGTAGAAGCAATTGATGGAAGACCCCTTTCTTCTGGACCTATAACCCTGCAGACCAAGGAGATCAAGCTTGCTCTAAATCAACATCGAGAAAAGATAAGATTTGACATCATCAAGTCAGCCCATTAGCCCATGGTTTTGGGAATGCCCTGGCTTCAAAGACCAACCCGTATATCAATTGGGCAGCGGGATCCTTGTATCCGGGTTATGAGTTTTGTATGTCCCACTGCTTACATCCAGACCTTGATCCTACACTATCGAAGGGATTTCCTACAACTCATCAGAACACAATCTCAGTCTCAAACATCAACCGGGTTCCGGAGGCTTATCAGGAATATTCCGATGTTTTCTCCTCTGCCATTGTTCAGGCCTTACCTCCCCACAGACCTGAAGATTGTGCTATTGAAACGGAACCTTCCGCGGTGATTCCTTTTGGAAGGATGTTCATCCTATCAGAACCTGAAAAGAAAGCCCTTCGTGAATACCTGGATACAAATCTTGCAAATGGCACCATACGACCATCTAAATCTCCATCAGGGGCCTCCCTGTTCTTCGTTCCTAAAAAAGACACTAAAGAACTCAGACCGTGTCTGGATTATCGAGGTCTAAATCAATGTACTCTCAAGGACCGCTATCCCTTGCCCTTGATCTCAGACATCCTGGAGGCAGTAAGAGGCGCAGTTGTGTTCACCAAGCTGGCTCTCCGGGGCGCCTATCATTTGATTTGTATCAGGGCAGGTGACGAGTGGAAGACAGCCTTTAGAACACCCTTTGGGCATTTTGAATACTTAGTCATGCCCTTTGGACTTGCTAATGCCCCAGCGGTGTTCCAACGTTTCATGGATCAAGTGTTCTTGGACATGCTGTTCCTTTTTGTGATTGTCTATCTGGACGATATTCTAATATTTTCGAAGGACCCTCTCAAGCACGAAGAACATGTGAAAGCAGTATTACAAGGCTTACGCGAAAATAAACTCCTGGCGAAGCCCGAGAAATGCATCTTCCATACTTCTACTGTTCACTACCTAGGGTTTGTCCTTACTCCCGATGGTATCGGTATGGATCAATCCAAGGTTAAGGCTATTTTATCCTGGCCCAGCCCCGCCTTGGTGAACCAGATACAATCCTTCCTGGGCTTGGCTAATTTCTATAGGAAATTCATACCTTCCTTTTCCGAGATTGTCCAACCAATAATTGCCTTATTGAAAAAAGATGTTCCCTTCCATTGGACAATGGCCCAAGAGAAAGCCTTCCAACAGTTAAAGTCTGAATTTACACAAGCTCCCATTCTTGCTCAGCCTGATGTTAATCGACCATTCATAGTGGAGACAGACGCTCCAATTACGCCATTGGAGCCGTTATAAAACAGCAATTCGAGGATAGCTTGGAACATCCCATTGCCTACCTTTCTCGGACATTAACTCCTAGTGAAACCCATTACTCTGTCCTAGAGAAAGAGCTGCTAGCCATCCGTCAAGCCTTCACAGAATGGTGTCATTTACTTCTAGGAGCCAAATTTCCAGTCCATGTCCGCACGGATCATCGAAACCTACAAGTGTTGCAAGCCCTGGAATGTAGGAATAGTCGCCAAGCTCGGTGGGCCTTCTTTTTTGCCCGATATCAGTTTCAGATTCACCACGTCCCTGGAACCCAAAATGTAATAGCTGATGCACTTTCTCGTCGTCCAGACTATGAACCTCCGGAAGATCGGACATATCCCAAGATGTTTCCTCATACCATATTGTAGCTGAAGCAAACAACCCCCTGGAAGAGATTCGTATGCAAACTCAGACTTCGGCACTTTTTAAAGGAATTTTTGAAAGGAATCAATGGAACTTGAGAGTCAAGGACGGATACTTGTTCAAAGATACCAGTCTGGTCATTCCTACACAAAAATTACAACAAAGAATAATAAATCTCTGCCATGATACTCTTCATTCCGGTCATCGTGGTATTTCCAACACCCTCCGTCTAATACAAAGACAATTTTTGTGGCCCAAGATGAAGACCGATGTACAACTGTATATTCAATCTTGCTCCGTCTGTAATCAGAACAAACATGATAACCAGGGGGCATGGCTTGGACGGCCATGTAAAGGGACGTGCTCTCGTGGAGCTCCGCTGATCCGACAATGATCCTGGAGGAGAAGTGCGTGCACGGGAACCGGCTGGCACTGGAAAATAATGCCCATGCGTGTGAAGATGATGGCTACACTCGCTGAAACTTTGATGCGAGTGGAGGGTGAGGACACTGAGTTATACTCGTCTGCGGGCCGCGGGCCCCAGATCGACGAGTGGAACAAGATGGCGGCAGAGACAAAGAGGACAACAGGGGTCACGAGATGTAAGTACTGTAAAGCCCCTGCATCGAACTCCAAGACCAGCGATTAGAAGCAGACCGCGGCACTTGACCGGAATGCGCTGTTGCTTCACTGAGGCGGCACACATCTGTGGGCACACGTACCCGGAGCTGGTACAACCTACGGACTGTACATTGCCGAGACTCATCGAGCACATTGGTAACCGACGCTGGGCCCGCGGCGTAATCGGATCGAACGCCTGCGGAACCCAGGAGGATTCATTGTGGCAGCGCACCAATTAGGTGGCCGCGGATCCTGGGGCCGACGCGAACGAGCGGGCAGTGGTGGCTGCAGTTTTCCACAGCGCAGCGGATCAACTCTGTATACACGGGAAGATGGGAGAAATCCCAAAGAGTCAGACGAAACATCGGCGCAGGCCAGTGGTTGAGGCCGATGCGAGACAATTGCTGATCCCCTGCACTTAGAGCGGCCCCTCTGGGCCTGGGCATTGTGGGCCGGATGGCCTTGTGATCGCGGAAGAGGGGGAACAAAGGGAGTGTGGCAAACAGGTGAGCACAGTCGAGCACTGGCCATGGAAGGAACACGACAGAGGCCGGGCCACAACACCAAGAGGGTACGAGCACATGGGAGGAGACGGCCCACTTTGAGCGCGAGAGAAGAGACAAGTACATACAAGTACATGCTTGGCCTGCTGAGAGTGGTCCTTGACCACGCTGACCTTTGTGCGGAGGGAGGCACGGCAGGCCCTCGCCCAGCTAACATAGCAGGATGTTCTCTGAAGTGGTAAGACCCAGGATCCGACAGTCCACGATGGATGCTACGCCAGGTCGCCCCCAGAAGCGGAGGGGGCAAGAGCAAGGAGACCCCCATGGCAGCGGCGGAAACACTGGGCACGATCCAGGAGGTGCTGGCAGCGATCGCAGACTTAAAGGTGGCCTGGGAGACTAAGTTGGGCCAGGCAATGAAAGAGCTGCAGGAGGGCCTGGACCTCAAGATCGGAGCGGTCCAGGAGGAGGTGAACCTGCTGAGACAGGACGTGCGAACGATTGCGGAGCGCACTGGCGCCTTGGAGAAGGAGATGGCCCCGAACACGGAGGCGTGCGCCGCACATGGAAAGGAGCTCCATGCCCTCGTGCAACAGGTGGGCAATCTGGAGGACAGAGCTGAGCAAGCAAAAGGGCGGCGCCAGACGCATTAACATCTGTATAGTGGGCCTGCCGGAAGGTATGGAAGGGTCAAACCCCACTGAATACGTGGAATCCATGCTATTACAGGAGATAACAGGTGGGGTGCTGACCCAGGGCTTCGCGGTCGAAAGTGCGCACAGGGCCTTGACAAGAAGACCACCCCCTGGAGCCCCCCCGCGGCCGCTGATCGCAAAGATCCTGAACTATCGGGATCGGGAGAAGATCCTCGAATTTTTCCGTAGGGGAGGAACGATTTAAAAGGGTTCCGCAAAAATCACAGCCTACCCGGACTTTACGCTGCTTGTACAGCGTAGTAGGATGAACTTCGGAATGGTGAAAAGGAGGCTGAAGGGTGCAGGCCATCGCTACATGTTGCTCTACCTACCCAGCCAAGTTGAAAGTGTTTTATAAGAACAGATCCCTTTTTTTTTGAGACGCCGACCGAGGCAATGGACTGGCTGGACATGCAGGGCCGGCCTCAAGAACCGGATGTCCAGATGGGAGCTGCAGGAGATAAGTAGCGGACGGCTGTGGCACCTGGGGTGACATGGCCAAGACATTCGGACTTGATTATAGAGTTGTATTAAGCTTGTGGGGAGTGTGTTGTAGTATCAACTGGCTGGACCCGCTGGACGCACCAATCCTAAAATAGATGCCTGGGAGCTCTTGGGAGGCATCCCTTGTACCCAATAGTAATATACTTAGTTAGGTCACTGTTAGATCGGTGACGCCCCGCGGGGTCCTAGTCCTCGGCGACGGGACAGGACCAGACGCGGGTGGGCATGAGATCCAGGGATGGAGCTGGGCATTTGTTGGGGTAGGGCAGGGATGGGGGGAGGGTCTGGGTTGTGTGCAGTGGATGTGAGTTGGGGAACAGGGAGGGGGGAAACTGTTGAGGGGGTAAAGGGGAAGAGCCGGAAAACAAACCATCAAGGGAAGCATTGAAGGGAGAGGTGGGTTGGGAACAAACAGAGTAGATGGCATCGGGTACCCTCAGAATTGTGACCTGGAATGTACGGCGCCTTAATAGCTATCTGAAACGTAACAAAGTGATGCTGTATCTAAAAAGGATGCACATTGATGTGGCCCTGCTGCAGGAGACTCATCTCACAAGGGAGAAGTTGGAGGTTGTCAGGCGAAAATGGAGGGGACATGTTGTGGGGGCTACGTATTCTGCGTACGCTAGAGGGGTTATCACTTGGGTGGCACCGCACGTGCCGCTCCAGGTGCTTAGCTCAACGGTAGACCCAGAGGGCAGAATGGTGGCGGTGACAGGACTCCTGGAGAACAGGGAAGTGCATATCATAAATCTGTACGCCCCAACCATGATACAGCGGCTTATTTTATATCCCTTTACAGCAAAATTAGCCCCGTGGTTGGGGGTGCGGTGGTGTGGGGAGGGGACTTTAGTTGCACCCTGAATCCCAAAATAGATAGGTCAGTCGACAAAGCGGGGAAACCGGCGCCGGCGGCCAAAGCACTGGGGTCATTGTTAAAAGATCTAGGCCTAGAAGACGTGTGGAGAAGGTTGCATCCAATGGATAGGCAATACTCGCACTATGCAGCACCACATGACCTGCACACGAGGCTAGATTATGTGTTCGTAGCGGCTGAGATAGCGGGAGAAATGGTGGGAGCGGAATACAAGGCCCGGGTAATATCTGACCACTCGCCGTTGGTGGTAGAGTGGCGACACCAACCCCCCAGAGCACGGATCCCGACATGGAGACTTAGGACTGAGGCATTACAAGATGAGGGGTTCCGGAAGGATTTGAGGGAAGCCATCGAGGAATATTTTGATATAAACATGGGCAGTGTGCGCTCGGTTGGAACAGTATGGGAGGCGTTCAAGGTGGTGGTGCGTGGAGTAGCCATTTCGAAATCTAAAGGGCTCCAGGGGGGCATTGAAAGGGAACTTCAGGAAATGGAAAGGGAGCTGGAGGGCCTCACGCGACATGAGGATACCGCCCGGAAGAATAGCGATAAGATAAAAGACCTACAGTTAACCTGCAGTGGACTCTGGGATAGGCTATGTAGACTAAATTACAAGAAATACACTGCAAGGCTACACGCAGGGGGCGATAAGCCGGGCAGATTGCTGGCCTGACTGTATAAGAGTGAGACCCCCCACACAGTGATCAGTGAGATAAGGGATGAGGAAGGTCGCATCTGTAATACCCAGGAGGGGGTGAACGAGGAGTTCCTCAAGTTTTACAGACACTTATATGAGGACGCAGGGGAGGATAGGAGCCAAGACATACTGGACACGTTAGAGGACACAGAGCTGCCTACCCTGGACGTCCTAGAACGCGCGGAATTGGACGCCCCTATCACCTCGGAAGAGCTGGAGGTAGCGATCCAACATTTGCCCACGTGTAAGGCACCCAGGACGGACGGGTTGCCTAGCGAGTTTTACAAGACATCCAAACAGGAGCTGCTTCAGCCACTGCTTGCTATGTTCAACGAGGCCTATGAGCAGGGGGAACTGCCATTGTCCCTTCGCGAGGCGATGATCATCCCACTCCTAAACCCAGGCAAGCCGGCCGCGGAGTGTGGGTCTTACAGACCCTTGTCTATGCTGAATCAGGACAGCAAAATACTTACGGCAGTGCTGGCCAATATGCTGGCAGACTGAGACATTTAGGTATTTGGGAGTAAATATTTACCACAGGATCGAGGCGGAGCACCATCATAATACAGAGAAAGCAATAGAGGGGGTCAAGAACAGCATGGTGGTTTGGTCCACATTGCCCCTGACCATGAGATCTAGAGCATCATATCTTTACTGCTCTTTGGTCTAATACAAAAAGTGGCTGAATTCATGAAGTGAGCTTCTGCATGGGTGAAAGTCACTCTATTATGCAGTAGTGCTCCGTATCTTACAATAAAGTATCATGATGGCACAGTTTGATAATTGTTCTGCTTGGACCATGCCCCAGAAAAACAAAGAGGGGAAAAGAGAAGTTTCCCAGAGATCATTTGGTCCAAGATCACACTGCGTGACTCCTGGAAACAGGATACAGAGTCTCTGAATTGATGCACAGGAGTGATCAGGGAGAGGTGTCCTATATCCCAGACTATTAGAGCCCTCTTTCTCTCTTCCTGAAACCTAGAGAAGCTTATGGGGAAAAAAGGTGCCTTCAGATGGAAAGCACTGTTCTGGTACTACCTTCAGAAACATTCCTCAAAGATACACTTTTCATTCATGCTACAAATCAATTTACAAATAATAAAACACATTTTATGATTGTATGCTTTTCTGTATGAAAGGCACTTGTCCCAATGTCAAATACTTTTCAAAGTGTCAAATCTTCATAGGGATATATGGTGTTTTCTGAACAGACATTCAATGTTATTGGGATTAAAGCAAGTTGCTGCTATATGTAATTATTTGCTGAACAAAATAAGGCACAGGTTCAACCATGTAACACAATGAAACATTTGCAATGGACCTTTTTTCAGGAGAAGATGTTTGCATTGCATATTATGTTTTGTCCTTATTTTAACCATCCACTGTTGTGGAATCCACAGATTCAGCCTGCTGCATATTTTGAAACAAGTGTAAAAAGAGGACATGTATAATGTGCCTTTTATCAATAAAAATTTGTTTACACCATTACTTGACTAAACGGCATGTAGGATAAGTATTGACACCTGTTTGAGCTCTGTAGCAATAACTCAAAAGCAGCTACGTCATATAATGACTCGCTGCCCATAATGGCAGTTAGGAAAATAAACGTTCTCAAACTACTGTTTAGCACTTCACGGTGTGCCAATTAGTGTAAACATACCCACGTGTATTTCATCTGGGAATACTGTTGTCATTACTATAGGTATGATTGTTCATGAACATTGCATTGCACTACCTAAGTTTCACCAATGAGCAATCCATTGAACTACTCAAATGCACTAATTTAATTTAACTGAAACCGAGGACTTTTGCAAGTCCCTTCGTAAATTAGGCATGAGCAGCGCACACATTGAGCATACAGTACACATTGATAAGTTACACTTATTCAAAAGCATTCAATTTATGAGAATCACTCACAGTTTACACGGGTGTACATTCTAATAATTTGTCAGGCTAAGTCACATTTAAATTAGAAAGAGCTTTGTGATTTGGCACAATATTCTTCCCCTACTTACTGTGCATCAGACTACACTTCGGGAGAATTATAAGCGCTCAAGCATAGCAGACACATCCAGAAGGTGAGCCCATGGGCTCTTCCATGAGACGTGTTGTCTTATTGCTGTCTTACATTAATTAGACAGCCCATGGACAATGTGATGTGGGAACTTACCTTATGGATGTTAAGTCTGAACGCAGGATATAGAATCTGAGGACTCCAGCACAGAAGCTTCTGGAAAAATAAGTCGCCTTTAATTGGAAATCATTTTTCTGGTTCTACTCTACTACAAACATTTGTCAAATAGTTTAAATGTATGCTACAAATCCATTTTGAAATAATAAGACCACAGTGTATGATTACTGGCTTTTCAGTATAGAACACAGGTGTTAGGCAGAATTATATGCAGTACCCTTTGGGAACACCACACACAATTAAGACTTCAAGTGACAGTACAATTTCAAAAGTGAGCAGTATCAAATAGTTACACAAAGGGAGCAATTACTTTGAGTCAGTCAACCCCTTACTCAAAGTTTTCAAGTAAAAGAATATACATTGATTTCACTCTTCAGTTGTATAATGTTACACTATTATAAGCAGTCTAAAAATCACTCTCTTAATACACCACAACACTTCCCATAAATTCCAGACAAGCTAAGCTCACAAAATGAAGTAGGAGCAAAATGGCACTCGAGCAAGTTAAAAGGGAAAGACAAAAGTTAAAAGAAATTGATCCACACCAACGGGTAAGTACTCAGGGCAAGTGAACAAGAGAGACTACAATGATAAAATCAGATAGAAAAGGCTTAGGGCCAAAGTCAATGCTTCAGAAGTCTTTTGCTCAAGATAATACAGTTCAGGGTAGTTTGCGGTAAAGTTCGTGGCACGGTTTCCGGACAAGGTTGGTTGGTAGAAAAGTTAGTTCAAAGAGAGGAGAGGGATAAGCCCTCGGATTGGAGAAAGATTTCAAACACTTTCACCGCGGCTGAACGAAACGAAGAACCGGATTTGCACAGTACCTTAAAACGGAGAGGGAGATGTAGCTGAGACAGACGTTCCTGGTAGTTCCTGCAGGCTCACAGTTCCTGAAGCGACTGTCGGATTGATCAGAAGAAGGAAGACTGGAGGGTCCTGCACTACCCAGGGAAGAAACCAGCAGCAGAGCAAAGCAACAAATAAAAGGTGCGCTCCTTAAAACCCAAGCAGGGTCCGACCTTCCTGGCTATCCGGCCCATTGTAGCTATGTACAGCGAATTCAACCAGAGGAGGGGTCCTGGCTTGCAGTTTGGGTGAACTGGTTGGTCCCACCAGTTCAAGGGAAGAAGTTTCCTGGAGGATCTTCTCTGTCGTTGGATTCTGGAGATTCGGACCTGCAGCAGGGCTTCACTGGGCGGTTCAGTCACTGTAGGGGTCCTCTTCTTCCAGATCCTCATTGGTTCTTTTGTTCCAGTGGCGACCCTGCTCTTCCAGTCCCAGAGACCTGCTTTTTATGCAGTTTTCCACCATTCATACAGCCTGGCTGTCAATCACACAGCAGGGTGGCTGGCCTGGCAAGGCCAGTCCCCTTAGCCAATCAGATAGGAGTGTGACTTGGGTTACCAAGTGAACCCATGGCAGGGCTCCTAACACCCCTCCCTCACATCCTGCCTACCCAGACTGTCAGGCGACTAAAGGAGGGCTTCTGTGTGGAAGCCCGCGAAAAAGCAATGAACAAAGGGACCAAACCGGGTTTGGCGTGCAGAGAAAAACACAAGAAAGACTTTAACGAAAAGAAATGGCGAATAATCCCAGCCAGAGCCAAAATAAAATGTATTTGTTCAAGCAGGTTTATGTTTGAGGCTAATATACTAGTCTAAAACATTAGCAGGTTTATATAAGATAATTGTGGTAGAAAAGTTAGGGTAGATACCACTGCCACCATCCAAGTCTTAATGTAAAGGGAGTGAAACAATGCTCCAAGAGGCACCGACGAAAAGGGATAAGGGTTAACCCTTTCCAATACTCCATGGAAGATGGGGTGTACTGGGTCTGTGATTTAAAGTGACTAAAGTAAAGTTAATGGCAACTTTACCCTTTTCTGGGGGACTGTAGTCAGCCCCAGAAAATGGAGTTGGTGGGAAGTCTAAAAGAAGGTGCTGTGTAACACACATGAAAAATATGGTGCCCTGCAGTAGGTGAGGCTCCAGTGCCCAAGATCACACAAAAAGTAAAAACACACATGGCAAAACACATGTATGAGTGGGAAAAAAGGCTCACACGCTAACCAGGTGAAAAAAAAAAATCCTAGAATCCAGCAAAGCTGCTGAGGGACTCAGTAGGTAAAGGAAATCAACCATTTATGAAATTTCTTCCAAACAACAGGTGCCAGATAATTGACAGGGGGATATATTAGACTTCAACTCCAGGAAGCCATTTTGTTTTACATAACATGAATCCATGCAGCCATTTCTTATTTATTTAATATCATAAATCAATATACTGAAACAAGAGACATCTCAAATGCCCATAGAGACACATGGTATTTCAGAACAGATATTCAATGTTTTTGGTATCAATTCAAGTGCTGCTATTTGTAATTATTTGCTGGAAGAAATAAGGCACAGGTTCAACCATGTAGACCATTACTTGACTAAATGACATGGAGATTAAGTAATGACACCTGTTTAATCTGTGTGTCGATATTCGGAAAGTGGCTAATTGTTAATGCTGGCCCTAGTGGTAGTTATGAAACAGATGTTCTCAAACTAATGTCTACCTCTTCATGGTGTGCCAATTAGTGTGAATTGCAATTCATCTGTGAATAGCCTTGTCATTTTTATATGTGTGATTGCTCATGAACAATGCATTGCACTACCCAAGTTCCAGAGTTTAACTTCACTGAAAGAATGCCTTTTGCAAATGTGTTGGTTGGTTAGACATGAGTATTATAGACATTAAGCATAAAGTACACATTTGTAATTTAGACTCACATAGAATTCACCTTTTGTAGACCACTCATATTTTACACATGTGTACAGTTTAAGCATTTCCCAGGATAAGTAATTTTTAAACTTGAAACACATCTTTGTTTTTTGGCACAACGTTCTTCACCTACTGTTTTGCCTTCAAACGGTACGTCTGGAGATGTGTAACGCTCACCTGATTCCCACGGAGGCGCCGACCTGTTCTGGACTGCTATGACCTCTTCTAAGGTGATGCGCACGACTCGGAAGATGGACTGGACTGGACCCCCAAAGCTCGCCTGTCTGGCCCGTAGAAGAATCCTTCTGTAGATGGAAAAGGGGATTAACTGCTGGATAATCTGTCGGATTCCCCCCTTGCCCCTCTCACACTCCTCGAACCCCCTCCGCGATTCCCCATAGAGTCTCACCTTAGAGTCTGAAAGGACGAGCTCTCCCTCCTGCTTCCGATGCAGGGGCGCGTTGATTTCCAGTTACTTCACTGGATCTCGGGTTTGGTGAGTATTCAACTCTGCTTGACTTTTCCGATATGAGGCCGTAAGTATTCAGTTGCAAAAGTTCAAGCCTTAATTGTCCGTTGTCCTTTTCTCTATTTCAGATGCAGGATGAAGAATCCGCGTTGAGGAATGGATTCGCCGAAGGTAAACTCTGGTGAGTCTTTTTGATGGATGGTTCCCTTAGAGATCTTGATTTCACCCACTAATGCGTGTGTCTTTTTCCCCTTAGGGGCCGGGGTGCGGAAGTGCCAAAGAAGCGGCGCCGACCCGAGGTGAGGAAAGATTGTCCCAACAATAATCAGGTAAGTCTTAAGGTGGAAGAACCAGGCCTTCCTCAATCTGTTCCTTCGCTCACCTTTGTTTTGTCTCTTTTTCTCCTTAGGCGCTGAAAGGCGACGGATGGTGCCAATGGTTGCTGAAGAGCCCGAGGGCGCCTCGTGAAGGTGAGTGGAACGCGGCGCTGCAGCGAGCGATGCGATGCGCTTCTAAAAATAATGTCTTTTCTCAGGATCGTCGGAGTGATGGTTCCGGACTCCGGATGGAGGTAGGTAAAGTTCAATTATTCACCTTTCTCTCCTTTCCTTCCTTTTCAGGTGTTCCAGGTTGCAGGCGGGCGTGGCTGGAGCCAGGATGCAGGAGCAGACACAGTGAGCGTCCAGCTGCTAGATGCAGAACGCGAAGCGTGCGCTGCTGTCTGGGCGTGGTTTAAATAGCCCCCAAAGTAGTTCCAGGTAGGTATTCTTCATCAGCCACGCCCGAGTGGTAAAATAGTCCCATAGGTAAAATAGTCCCTTTCAGACCTCAAGGAGGTCTGGATCCGGCAGCATGGTCTGCATCAGGTAAATCCATCCAAGCACTCCCATAATGAGCCTGGCGCCTATGGTGCCAGGACTGATGCCTTCTATGAGCTTGGCGCCAAAGGCGCCAGGACAATGTCCAAAGAGCCCCTATAAGGGGTTGCTGGGTCCCTCCCTGGGGACATGATGTCTGCTTTCGGGGACGCTGGTCCTGAACTGGCTTCCCGGGAGCAGGCATCATGACAAGATGTTTGAGTTTTACCACAGCAAACACTACCAAAAAGTTCGTTAGCCCATGGGCTCTATAAAGAGACCTGCTACCTTCCATTTAGGTGACAACCCGTGGACAGGAAATTGTGGGAGCTGAGCTAATGTATTTTCAGTCTTTAGCCAAACTCACATTCTTCTAGGTCTGCTGCAGTTTCGTAAACTTAGACACTGGAACACTATTTTGAGCAAAAAGAAAAACATGGAGCCCAGTAAATGCAGGTTAAGAGCCAAAGTTCGCAGAGCTTAGCGATCTGCATATTAACACCTGCAACTACCAGATAAAAGAGTATGGCCGGTGTACAAAGCTTAGTTTCTAAGATGTACCATGAGTTAGCCCTACCCAGACACAGCAAGAAATCTGTCATTGAGAAATTCAACAGCAGCATAGCTATGCCCCAGAGAACTGGACTAGTGTGGGTATAGAGCAAGGTCCACCAGACTCCAAAATAGCAGACCTTTATTATATCAATCAGTGTGAAGAGCTGAAAATTTTTTTCATTACAAGTGAATAAACGTGAGGCAATTGTAGATCATGCAGGTCCCCATCAATAAGAGAATTTACTCCCAAGTAGTATACAGCTACCCCAATTTTCCCCTTCTTGAGCCTAATTACAAACCCATTTGGGATCTAAAGGGGAGTCCAACCAATGAGGTGTGAGAAAAGCATGGTATCAAGAGAAACACAGACTCAAGTTTTATGGTTTCAAAACGTTTATTTACTATAATGCTGGGGTTGGTGAAATACCTACCTGGCCCTAACTCTAAAGGAATGGTTCCATTAACTGATGCTTCTAAGTGCCATTGAAGTTCTTACACTCCGTTCCAACAATTCCCAATGGGCCTCATTACGACCCGGGCGGTAGGTGAATAACAATGCCGGTAAAGGATTACCGGCATCGCTTACGGCTCCGCGCGATTATGATACGTCAACCCGCTATTAGCGGCACCGTAATTAACGGTGCCGCTAATAGCGGCAGGAGAGCGTGCACGCGACCCTACATGCCGGCATTACCGGCATGGCGTAAACAGGGGAACATCACAAGTCAGGCGGACATGCAAATAACGCCCTACTGAAGCCCGAAATATACCATACCGGCATGGAGCAAATACCGGCATCGCGGACCACCCGCATACGGCCATGTGCAGTGTTCCCAACTGCCACAGGTGCACACAATTAGCACAGGTGGAGGCAATACAGACTGGGCCAGCCCAAAAGGAGCACATCCCACCCCTTACCACACCCAGTCACACACCAAAATGATCCCAATACTACTAGCAATGCTGGGGCTGGAGGACAGGATTGCAGTGGAACTGCTGCAACAACATCAACAACAACAACAGACAGCACAGAGGAGACGCAGGAGGAGAAGGAGGGTGAGGCAGGCCCAGCATGCCCAACCAGGGCAGCCAGTGGCACCAGGCAGGCAGCCCCCAATCCCTCGCATCAGAGCCAGTCCATTCAACCTGACCCCTGAGCAGATCCACACCCTGTACCGTCTGGACCGGGACACCATCACCACCATTGTGGACATGATTCATGACGACCTTGTCAGCCTGATTGAAACATGCACCGCCATCCCACCCCTACTGAAGGTAGTGTCTGTGCTCCACTGTCATGATCTCTGCTTCCAAAAGGTCAGGGTTTTCCCAACTCCCTTGGAAGCAGATCCATAACCCAGGTTCCGAGTGCCAACCAGTCCCAATTGGGACCTTTTGGACCCAGTCCTGGCGCCAGTGGCACCAGGCTCATAAATATGCCCAGTCCCAGCGCTGGAAGCGCCGGGCTCATAATGCTTGGGTGGACTTACCTGCAGCAGACCAAGCTGCTTACTTGCCTGCCAGTTGAGCCTCTGATCCTCTTCTGTTTGGAACTACTTTTCCTGTTGGGTGGGGCAGGAGCCACTCCCTAGGTTCAGAACACTGGAACTCTTCTGGAAAGCAGGAACTCTTTTCTTACCTAGGCGTGGCTGTGGAAGGAGACACCTAAGCACTACAGGAGGCTATTTAAACCACACCCAATGGATGAATCTTGCTTTGCGTTATTCTGCATCCTCTGCAGCAGAACGCTCATCGTGTCTTCTGCATCTGATCCTGGGCCTAAGGAAAAAGGCTTACCATCCTGAATCCAGTCTTCAGCAACACCTATAAAGACAAGAAAGAACAGGTTAGCATTACGGTCTTCAGTGACAGCGCTTCACTTACCTGGTCCATCGGCTGTCACCAACGCCTCGCGCTGCATTCCGGCATCTGAAAGACAAAGGCTTACCTACTCTTCGTGCGCTCCGGAGGTCTTCGCACTGCATTCCGGCATCTGAAAGACAAAAGCTTACCAACTCTTCGCACGCTCCGGAGGCCTTCGGCGCTGCATCCCGCATCTGAAAGACAAAACAAGGTGCGTTTAAAGACATTGGGGAACTTTAATACTCACGTGCCATTACTCCTTTCCACATCTAACCCAGTGGGTATTCCGGCACCCTGCAGCCGCTCCGAACTTGTACCTGCAAAATAAAAAGACAGTTAGAGCGCATCGTGAAGCAGGCAACAAGCGCTTAATTACGTGCTTCCAGGCGCTTCTATTCATCACACGGGTTCCATCTTCAACTTACTTCAGCCCGTCATCCGCCATCGCCGGAACCCTGCAAAACAAGAGACATCATTACTAAAGACTTTTAAAGACATTAGAATTACTCGAAACTTACGGTTCGTGTAGTAAACGACGGACAGCAGTCCTCTGAAGTCAAGAGGCTTGCTCCCCTTATCCAGTGAAGAAACTGGTTACAGCACCCTGCCCCGAAGCAGATGGAGAGCACGGCATTCACTTACCTAAGACACCTTACCCTTCGAGTCAGACATACAGTGCACAGAGGTCCAGCCCAAAGAGCCAGCCGTGTGTTACACATCACCTTTGAAGATACGGTATACGCTCAGTCAAGACCGGCGCCTCTACGGGAATCAGGTGAGCATTACAGAACGCAAAGCCTACCACAAAACTCCCGTCCAGGCGCTATGGAAACCTCGGATACCGACCAGCTAGCCCAGTTACTTGGGGAACTAAGGGCAGAAGTGCATGCAGCCCGTCAGGAAACGAACGCTCTAAGAAGGGAACTGATTATTTCCAAGGAACGAACAGATGATCTCGCTAGACAATTGCTACAGTCACAAGCCGGACAGACCCCGTTACCCGCATCTGGGGGAAATCTTCCTTCTACATCCTCTATGAATCCAGTGCAGATCAACCTACCTGGGAATGTACCTCTGGCTCCGCCCGAACGATTTTCTGGTGACCCAAAGAGGTTTGCAGTATTTATCAATCAGTGCCGGTTGCATTTCCTATGCCGGCCAGCAGCCTTTCCAACTGATCAAGCTAAAGTAGCTTTCGTGCTTTCGTACCTTAGTGGCAATGCGGCAGACTGGTCGATCACTCTAGTAAATCAAGATGATCCGGTCCTCCATGATTTTCAAGCTTTTCAGCTCAGTATGGAAAAACTGTTCGCAAGACATTCACTGGGGCAGGCCTTGGACAATGAGCTTCTTTCGTTGCGACAAGGTAATCAAGACCTTTTGGCTTATATTGCGTCTTTCAACAGACTGATAGTGGAAACTCAATGGCCTGAGGACAAAAGGATTACGCTGTTTTATAGAGGTCTACGTGGAGAGCTCAAAGATGTGTTAGCCCAAGTAGTGAATCCCCCACAAGATTGTTCGGACTATATAGACTTAGTCGTTCAAATAGATCACAGGCTGCAGAACAGGAAGGCCGATCGTTCCAAGTTTGATGCTCGAGTATTTTCCAAACCGCCAACTCCTTCCAAAGGAGTAGACTCCGGGGAACCCATGCAAATAGGGGGCCTGAAAGGTCCTCTAACACAAAAGGAGCGGGAAAGGAGAAAACAGTTGCAATTATGCCTCTATTGCGGAAACTCAGGGCACTTTCTTCGAGACTGTCCGGTGAAACCTGCCAAGAAGGCAGTAGGAGCTGCAGTTACTAAAGTTACAAACTCTGAGCAGGGAAACGACCTCGCCCGACAAGAATAGAGGTCCTCTTGCCGAGCGTCAAAACCAGTTCCGTGACCTCGCATTTCGTGATACCTATGGTCCTCATAAGCCCTGATAATCCGGATCGATTACATGCAATTGAAGCTTACGTCGACAGCGGTGCCATCGGCAATTATGTGGATCATGAAATGGTTTTGAGGATGAATCTAACTCTTTGTCCCAAGGCTGTAAAGGACGTCATTACTACGGTGGATGGGACGGAGATAGCCTCCGGACCAGTAACGCATACCACTCAAGAAGTGACGCTAGTAAGTCAAGATGGACACCATGAGAAGATCGTGTTCGATGTGATCAAGGCCCCTCAGTTTCAGATTATTCTAGGAATACCTTGGTTAGAGAAACACAATCCTCTGATCGATTGGCAAGCAAGAACGGTCCAGTTTCCAGAATGTGTCTCTACTTGTCACCCTCCACCTGGTGTTGCACTGGCAGCAATTTCTTCAGAGACTCCCCAGTTACCTCCCGAATACCTAGAATACCAAGATGTTTTCCGGAAGGATCAGGCTAACTCTCTACCTCCTCATAGGTTTTATGACTGCCAGATAGACCTGATACCTGGATCTACTCCTCCTTGTAGTAGAATTTATGCCCTCACCGAGCCTGAGAACCTTCACCTTCGACAATACCTGGATCAATACCTGGCAAATGGGTTTATTCGTCCTTCCAAGTCCCCTGCTTCTTCAGATTTGTTCTTCGTTCCAAAAAAGGAAGGAGACCTTAGAACTTGTATAGATTATCGCTCCCTGAACCAGATCACCGTCAAGAATAGATATCCGTTACCTTTGATCCCTGAACTCCTGGACCAAGTCAGAAAAGCATGCATATATACAAAGCTGGATCTTAGAGGAGCCTACCACTTGGTACGAATAAAAGAGGGCGATGAATGGAAGACGGCCTTCCGCACCAAATATGGGCTATTTGAATATCAGGTCATGCCCTTCGGACTTTGCAATGCCCCGGCCGCCTTTCAATATTTTATGAACGATGTCCTCAGAGAGCTCATAGATGTGTGTGTTGTTGTTTACATTGATGACATCCTCGTTTATTCTTCATCGGAATCTGAACATCGGAAACACGTGAAAATGGTCCTCGAAAGATTGCGTCAACACAAACTTTTCGCTAAGTTGGAAAAATGTGTTTTCAACGTGACTGACGTTGAATTCTTGGGATTCATATTATCACCTAGCGGAGTGCGTATGGATTCAAAGAAGGTCGATGCAGTTCTCAAATGGCCATCACCATCCTCCGTAAAAGGTGTGCAAAGCATGTTAGGCTTCGCTAACTTTTACCGCAGGTTTATCCCCGAATTTTCTCGAATAGTCCAGCCCATCACTGCCTTGTTAAAGAAAAACAAACGTTTTGAATGGTCTACCGAGGCGGAACAAGCTTTCCAGGATTTGAAGACTAAATTTATCTCTGCACCAATCTTAAAACACCCTCGCCCCGAACTCCCGTACATCGTGGAAACTGATGCTTCAAGCCTTGCCATGGGGGCATTTCTATCACAAAAGGACCCGGTAACCAATCAGTTGCATCCCGTGGCATTTTGGTCCCGCAAATTCTCGCCTCCTGAAATCAATTACACGATTACTGACAAGGAACTTCTGGCTATCAAGTCTGCCTTTAAGGCTTGGCGGCATTATCTGCTGGGGGCCCGACACACCGTTACTGTGATTACGGATCACCGAAACCTGCAATATTTCAAAACCGCAAAAGCCCAATCCTCTAGACAACTCCGTTGGGCATTATTCTTTGGCGAGTTTGACTTCATAATCACCTATCGACCTGGTACAAAAAACGGTAAAGCTGATGCCCTTTCTCGGATGGGAGTGGAAGAACACTTGATCAACCCTAAACCTGTACCAATCATTCCCGAACAAAGAATTCTGGGTGTAATCGCCACACAATCCATAGAGGAAGTTAAGGATAAAGCCAGGCAACTTGTAACTCCAGCAGACATACAGAATTGGCATCTGCAGGGAAAGGACTTTGCAGTAAAGGACAACTTATTGTATTTCCAAGAACGATTATACCTGCCCAGCACAGATTTACAGAAAAAAGTAATCTCTTGTTATCACGATTCTTTAATGGAAGGACATCCCGGTATGGCCAAGACCTCAGAAAAGATCAAGCGCTACTTCTGGTGGCCGTCTTGGAAAAAAGATATCAGAGACTTTATAATGTCCTGTGGAGTATGCACCCAAAACAAGAGTCAAAAGGAAAGACCAGCAGGCCTCTTACGCCCTATTGACATCCCACCTCGCCCTTGGCATACGCTTTCTATGGACTTCATCACCGATCTACCTCCATGCTCCGGATACAATACGATTCTAGTAATCGTGGACTTATTCTCCAAGATGGCGCATTTCATTCCGCTCAAAGGCTTGCCAACAGCAGCAACTCTGGCCCGAGAATTTCTCGAAAACATCGTCCGACTGCACGGTTTTCCTTCGGTTCTAATATCGGATCGAGGTAGTCAATTTATTTCGCATTTTTGGCGAAGTTGCTGTCGGTCGGCTCAAATTGATGTGAGACTATCGACCAGTCACCACCCTCAGACCGACGGACAAACCGAGAGGACCAATCAAACTCTGGAACAGTATTTACGCTGCATGCTGCAATAAACTGAAAAAACTTGGAAAGACATCCTTTGGATAGCCGAATATGCCTACAATAACTCTGTCCATTCGGGAACTGGGAAAACCCCGTTTTTTCTTTTATACGGCAGTCACCCTCGAACCTCGGAGTTGGATCCCCTCCAAGATCTTGAAACACCAGCAGTAGACTACCTGCATTCTACAATCACCCAAGCCTTTAAGGAAGCTGTTTCTCACCTTCAAAGGGCTAAAGAACAATACAAGAAAGGAGCAGATCAACATCGGAAGGAAGCCCCTCAATATCAAGTAGGGGATCAAGTCTGGTTATCCACCAAATAAATACCTCTAAAAAGGCCACACACATTCAACCCAAGATACCTTGGTCCCTATTCCATCACTACCATAGTAAACCCAGTAGCGGTCAAGTTGGACTTGCCCCCGCACATGAAGATACATCCGGTCTTCCACGTCTCTCTATTAAAACCCGTGCAACCTCAAACCCGACTAACTAAATCTCCAAAACCTATCCTAGTTGATGGAGAACTCGAGTTTGAAGTCAAAAGCATTCTGGACTCCAAGATCTCCAAATCTAAACTATTTTACCTAATTGACTGGAAAGGCTACAGCCCCCAAGAGAGATCCTGGGAACCTGCTGAATATGTCCACGCTCCTCGCCTAATCAAAAGATTTCACCGAACATTTCCTGACAAGCCAAAACCCCCGGAGAAGCCCGGTTTGGGAGGGGCCTTGAGGGGGGGTACTGTCATGATCTCTGCTTCCAAAAGGTCAGGGTTTTCCCAACTCCCTTGGAAGCAGATCCATAACCCAGGTTCCGAGTGCCAACCAGTCCCAATTGGGACCTTTTGGACCCAGTCCTGGCGCCAGTGGCACCAGGCTCATAAATATGCCCAGTCCCAGCGCTGGAAGCGCCGGGCTCATAATGCTTGGGTGGACTTACCTGCAGCAGACCATGCTGCTTACTTGCCTGCCAGTTGAGCCTCTGATCCTCTTCTGTTTGGAACTACTTTTCCTGTTGGGTGGGGCAGGAGCCACTCCCTAGGTTCAGAACACTGGAACTCTTCTGGAAAGCAGGAACTCTTTTCTTACCTAGGCGTGGCTGTGGAAGGAGACACCTAAGCACTACAGGAGGCTATTTAAACCACACCCGATGGATGAATCTTGCTTTGCGTTATTCTGCATCCTCTGCAGCAGAACGCTCATCGTGTCTTCTGCATCTGATCCTGGGCCTAAGGAAAAAGGCTTACCATCCTGAATCCAGTCTTCAGCAACACCTATAAAGACAAGAAAGAACAGGTTAGCATTACGGTCTTCAGTGACAGCGCTTCACTTACCTGGTCCATCGGCTGTCACCAACGCCTCGCGCTGCATTCCGGCATCTGAAAGACAAAGGCTTACCTACTCTTCGTGCGCTCCGGAGGTCTTCGCACTGCATTCCGGCATCTGAAAGACAAAAGCTTACCAACTCTTCGCACGCTCCGGAGGCCTTCGGCGCTGCATCCCGCATCTGAAAGACAAAACAAGGTGCGTTTAAAGACATTGGGGAACTTTAATACTCACGTGCCATTACTCCTTTCCACATCTAACCCAGTGGGTATTCCGGCACCCTGCAGCCGCTCCGAACTTGTACCTGCAAAATAAAAAGACAGTTAGAGCGCATCGTGAAGCAGGCAACAAGCGCTTACTTACGTGCTTCCAGGCGCTTCTATTCATTACACGGGTTCCATCTTCAACCCACTTCAGCCCGTCATCCGCCATCGCCGGAACCCTGCAAAACAAGAGACATCATTACTAAAGACTTTTAAAGACATTAGAATTACTCGAAACTTACCGTTCGTGTAGTAAACGACGGACAGCAGTCCTCTGAAGTCAAGAGGCCTGCTCCCCTTATCCAGTGAAGAAACTGGTTACAGCACCCTGCCCCGAAGCAGATGGAGAGCACAGCGTTCACTTACCTAAGACACCTTACCCTTCGAGTCAGACATACAGTGCACAGAGGTCCAGCCCAAAGAGCCAGCCGTGTGTTACACATCACCTTTGAAGATACGGTATACGCCCAGTAAAGACTGGCGCCTCTACGGGAATCAGGTGAGCGTTACATCCACTTCCTGGCCACAGACACCTACCAGCACACAGTGGGGCACATGCATGGCATATCACAACCATTATTCTCACGTACGCTGAACCAAGTGCTTGATGCCCTCCTGCAGCACACAGGTGACCACATTTACCTACCACGGACTGGCCAGGAGATCTCAAACACCAAAGTTGGTTTCCATTCAATGGCCGGCATCCCTGGTTACATTGGCACCATAGACTGCACCCATGTGGAATTGGTGGTCCCACATGCCATGGAGGTAGCGTACCGCAATCGTAAGTTATACCACTCCATCAGCGTGCAAATGGTATGTGACTCAAACAAGATCATCACACATTGTTGTGCCCGATTCCCCGGATCAACCCATGATTCAATGGTACTGCGGAACTCCACGATACCACGCTACATGGAGCGAATACAGGGCAGAGATCCTGGCTTCTCGGTGAGTTGGATGTTAGGCTCATGGAAATGTGATGTGGGTAGGTGATTGGGGGAGAGATGCATACTTCACCTGGCTGAGATGGGGGGAGAGATGCACACTTCACCTGGCTGTGAGTGCCTGAGAGAATGGACCATGCTCATACCCCAAAGCAGGCCAGACCGGACCTGACACCTGACCACATAATGCAAGATGAAAGCTGCCCTACCATGTAAATGATGCAGTGCCACAACCATTCCATAGCCATCTACATGTGCAATGTACTTAATCAGACCATATCCCCCTCAACACAATGCAGCTACAAGCAATTACTAAGGCCAATACACAGCACCAAATAACATCAACTGAAAGGACAGTCCCCCATTACTGTGTACAAAGGAGTCACATGATGGCCAAATACATTAGTACACCACTACACTGACACAGAGGTCCAACAAAAGTGCATGTCACCATTTGTTGTGCATAGTGAGAGCATCATGTGGCTGACATCAACGGTGCCAAGATGAAAGCATACAAATTACAGGAAATCAGCCAGATCATGGCAACAACCGGCGTGGACTGACACAGTGCATGAGCACTCACAAGGAACTGGACCCCCCTGCGCCCACTAGTTGATTGCATGCACACCAGTCCATCAGAGGAATACACACATTGCAGTCAAATCGTGTGTCTCCATTCATGCATAGGAATGCGGTTGCTATCAGGAAATAAATGCATGCTATGGTGTCATTAAAACAGGTCCCACATGATGTGATGACTCACACATATACATTGTTGCCCACATGCAGGTGATGCAGGTTATCCCTTGAAGAGGTGGCTCCTTACCCCAGTCCGGAACCCACAGAACAGGCACAAGTAGGACTACAATCGTGCACATACACGTACCCGTGTGGTGATTGAGTAGACATTTGGCCTCTTGAAGGCACGGTTTCACTGCCTCAACAGGTCTGGTGGGGCACTCCTGTACCGCCATGAGAAGGTGGCAAAGATCGTCATGGCATGTGTCATGCTACACAACATGTGCATCAGACGGAATGTGCCTCTGCCACCTGACGATGAGGATGAGGAGGGTGGGGATGGGGCAGCACCTCAGGGAGGCAGCGATGCACAGGAGGGACGTGCAATGCGTCAGACTCTGATCAACCAATGTTTCTAGCACACATGGACGGGGAGTGTGACATGGAGGTGGTACTCGGGGCACTGGGTGTGTCAGGGACATGGACACTGTAGACTGTTCACCAATAACGCACACGTACACAATAGGCAATGTCCACACATGTGAATCATGAGTTACCAAAATGTGTATTAAAGAATTATGACAATGTGAACAAGCCCTCCACCCCACACACCCTCTCCCCTCTCCCCCCTCAACTCCCCCACACACCCTCTCCCCCCTCGCCCCTCAACTCCCCCACACCCACTCCCCCCTCAACTCCCCCACACACCATCTCCCCCTCCCCCTCAACTCCCCCACACACCCTCTCCCCCTCCCCCCTCAACTCCCCCACACACCCGCTCCCACTTCCCCCTCCCCCTTGACTTCCCCACACATGGTGTTGCAGTAGCATGCACCAGTAGTCCACTTGGCATCAGTATGCATGGCTGTACCTACTGCCCTCCCCCTCTTCCAGCACCAGGTGCCCCCCTGCCCGATTTGTGCAGGTTCCTGCCAGACCTACGCACGGGGCTGGTCTTGGTTGAACTAGCATTAGAGGATGTACCAGGTTGTTCTGGCAACTGTGGTGGATGCATGGCCTGCATTGCTGCCACCATTTCAGAGAGGACATGCCGCACTGCAGCCAATTCTGCACAAATGTCCTTCGAGGAAGACTTGATAGCTGTTTTCAAGGATGCAGCACATTCCCGAATGTAATCCATTGCACTCCCACATTCCATAATATGCTGCCTCAACAGGCCTGTGAGCTCCTCCTGGCGCCTCTGAATGTCCCGGATCCCCTCTTGGCTGGTTGGAGCTGCGGTGGATATGCAAGGGGTTTCCAACATGCTATATTCCTCGGGCACAGTTGGCGTGGGGCTGGGAGTTTCTGGCCATGAAGGAACCGGGGACAGCCCGTGCATGCTGCTGTCGTGCATGCTGGACGGGGATAGTTGTGGGGAATGCAGGGGGCCTGTGGCGGGAGTTGCACCATGCAGCTGATCATGTTCCTCATCGTCAGAAACAGCTGTTGTGGCTGCTGTCTCACCCACTGTGCTGCTGGCAGCCGATGCAGTGCCTTCTGCCGCTGCCTCCTCGGTGCTGGTAGCTGTAGTGGGTGCTGTAGCGGGGGCCAAACTGCACATTGGTGCTCTGGCCTGTGGGGTTTTCTTGGCCTTCTGCTGTGTTGCCTGTTGTCCTATACCCCTTGAAGTGGAGGGGCGGTGTTCTCCCTCCTGGCCCCTGGCATGGTGTGGAATCTTCTTCCCTGGTGTCCTCATCACCGCTGTCTGAACGCGTGCCTGTGGGGGACCAATAGAGGGAGAGGGTCAGTGATGGGTCGACAGGCATTGGGCATGCATTGGAGTGGCTGCATTCATATGGAATGGCAGATGATTGACATTGGGGGAGTGACATACGAGTTGCTTGGCTTTTGGGTGGGTGATGCATGGAGGTATCTGGTCTGACAAATATGGGGTGCATTCTGCATGTGGACAAGGTGATGCTCTCCACTGCCTGTAGGCAGTCTTGTACTCATGTGTCTGGTGGGCACTACTCTACATCATTGCACTGTCAGTTCAGGTGGACATCATTGTGGTGGTATTAGCATTGTATCATTTGGGACACCTACCTGCATCAGCTGATTATGGGGCTCCTCGCTCCATGTGCCCGACTAACTGGATTGCCTCTGTCCCTATGGTGGTGGTGCATATCTCCTCCCATGGTTGAAGTTTGATGGGGGACTCCGTACCTCCGCCTGTCGCCATACTCAGGTTGCGGTTGGCGGAGAGGATGCTCCGCATGCGTAAACGCAGGTCATCCCAGCGCTTACGGCAGTCTTTGGGAGTGTGGGATGTAGTGCCAACTGCACTGACTTTCTGGGTGACTCCCACCCATATTTGTTTTTTGCACTGCACTGCAGCACGGGACATGTCTGTGGAAAACACGACATCTGCATGTTTCTGCAGCGTCTCTGCCAGCATGGTTAACTCCTCTCGGGAGAAGCGCTCCTTGCGCAGGCGATCAGTGTTTTTTTTACGGATTTCGGCATGGTGAGATGCAGCAGGTTGTGTTGGAGGTGTGGCAGAGTTCTGGGGGTCAGATGGCTCCTGGTTGTGGTGGATGGCAATGGATTGTGTTTTTAAAGATGACCGCCGTGCTCTTTCCCGTTCCTGTGTGATGACGCTACTTCCGGTTCTGCTTATTTGCGGTCACCACTAATAGCGGTTGCCGCTATTAGAGGTGACCGCTATTAGCGGTCACCGGTATTGCTGATGGCTTGGATGCCGGAGGAAATATTTGCACTACAGACGATGCCGGAAAGGGGGATTTTTCAACCTTTACGGCATGGCGGTGGGGTCATTACCGGCATGGCGCAAAGCTTGTGCCCGCGTACTCGTAATAGGGCACTTTTAGAGGTCTATTGCCAGCACGGACACGGTACTTCCGCCATGCCGGTAATGACCGGTACTTCCCGCCCGGGTCGTAATGAGGCCCAATGTCTTTAGTTCCTGGGGATTCCCTGCCCCAAGCTTCACTCCTTCCAAGTTTCAGACAAAACCAAAATATAACCGTGCTTCATCCAGGCTTCTCAGGGTTCCCTTTCCCAAGCGTATGCCTCCTTGTTTCACCAAATAAGGGTTCCCCTTTGTTAGGCCTCTCAGGGTTCCGTTCCCCATGCTCAGGCCCCCGTGAGTTCCAAACACAAAATTCAGCGTGTCAAGATGCTCTCTTCTTTTATTTACAGTTCTTTTCATACACAACCTTCTCATGGGGTAATATCAGAGACTTTAAAAAATGCTAGGTTCTTGGCTCCTCCTAAGCACGACCACTCTGATCTTTGGCCCCTCTCACTTTGCTGTGCACACTTGCACCTTCTTAGTCTTTCTCTTCTCTCACCTTGCCGTGCCCCTGGAACCTTCCTTTAGGTTCACTTTCTCTTCCCTGAGCCTCTTACACATTCATTTTTTTGTTTGTGTGCACCCTTGCACCTGTCCTTTTCCTTTCTGTGCCTCTTGCACACTTGTTTCACTCTCGGGTGCTCACGTCCACCTTTCCTTCACTTTTGGGTTGCTTCCACCCTTCTTATTTTCTTTCAAGCCCTTTGCTTCTTTTCTGCGTGCTTTAGCGCTTCAGTGCCCACTGGAACCTTTCATTTACTTTTGGGTCAATCGCACCCTTCTTATCTACTTTCAAGTCCTTTTCTTCCTTTCTGCTCTCTCAGCTCCTTTCCCTCACTTTCCAATCATTTTCCATTATTGTTCTTGCTTTCCACTTTGTTCCACTTGCAAACTCTGCCTTTCTCCCTTTCCGCTCCACCTAGTCCTACGCTCTTGAGTTTCTCTCGCTTTCAGGCTTGAAACTCACTGGGTAGTGTTGCGCTGGTGAGCGGTCCTCTCCGGGGATATTGGATCAAGGTCTGGGTCTCACCACCTGCCCCTGAGACCCCCTTGGGACCAGCACATGTCCTTAGTGGAACGAGCACTTCACCACATGCCACCAGCAGGGCTCAGACTGCCTCAATCCGGCTCACAAGAGACACATCGCCCTAGCCACACTGCAGCCCGCCAGAAGCACCGGCCAGCATCTCAGGCATGCTGCTCACTTCTGGATCCTCCAAGCTTCTTTCCCAGGTTCTCGGCTTATTTTTTTCCGGATACGCAGCTCACCCCTTTGATTGTGCAAAACCACACCTTTTATGATTAAAACAACAGTCAAGTGGAGTCAGGTGTGAGTAGTCAGTGTGACATGCTTGACCCTGCATAACCCTAAATATTGGGACAACCTAATGGTAGTTGGTGGCAGTCTTTCTTTTGTTTCACAAGGTGTTTTGTGCAGGTAATCCTCACTACTCTCGGTTGCCTATTCTTCTTGCCAGTATATGAAATGGGCAGGGGAGATGGAATGGGATTGCAAATATCCCATTAAAGCTGAGGAAGGGTTTTCTGATGGAAAATGGGACGAGGAAGAATACCATATCTCACCCTTATGTATTCTCTTCCCAATCCCTCCTGACCCTCCACTCAGGTGATCCTCCCTCACTTGTCCAACCCCAGGGTCGGGATCAAAAGGCGATAGCCCTTCCCTGGCCTCCAGAATGGAAGATCCCAGGGGAGTAGGTGAGAGAACACCATCAGGTTTCTGACAAACCCTCCCCCTATGCAGTTTGTAAAAAAATTGCTTCACTGGGGAAGCTTGAAAGGAAGTCTATGTTTCCCTGTTTTTGACCCTTTCTGTGTTCCAGTGAGAAGCAATAGGGTTGCAAGTCCAAAAACCATTGCATAACTCTTGGGTTAGACTCTTTCCTCTGACTGATCCATATTAGGGGGGAGTGATCAGTGATCAACCTAAACCTTCGGCCTAGTAATATTTGAGATGTAAAACGGCCCTTGTTATTGCTAGAGCTTCCAATTCCATCACTGAATAGGTTTTTCTGCTAGCATATAAAATGGGATGTTCCAGCTCATCATGAATGTTTGACAGTACTGCTACTCGTCCAGTCAGGGATTTGTCTGTAATATAAAGTATTTATAAAAGTCTGCTACTTTCAGAACTGGGCTTTTTAACATCTTGCACCCCAAAGCTGCATTGCATTTTGTGTCCCTCTTGTAACTACTAGGCCACCCAGTGAGTTTGGGCTAGGACTGTGCAGTGCTTCCACCCCTCTATCCTCCTCTACCCTTTGCCACCCTGAGGACACTCACCATCGCTCCGATCTCCTCTAACTGCTACACCTATCACCTACCCCCCCCCTATCTTATGATTTATGATGTCTGGAGGAAAAAAGCACAACAAAACATCCTGGGTACCAACCCTGGCCTACCCATTGCAGACACCTATGTCAGTGCAACTTCCAGACAGGTCTTCATCGATATCCTTTCTCTGTCCCCTCCCCAGATCTATGGACTTCTCATCTCATCTCTACTCTCTCGCCTTTCACATTATCCCCCATTCAATGGTGGCCCCAAGTGGGAAGTTCTCTTGGTGGGCTTGTCATCATCACAGTGTATCATTAATGTTTACCACACTGGCACTATCTAGGTTCTGGGTCCTCAACCCAACCTCCTTCTCTTCAACCGGTGCCTGCCATCCCTCATTAACTTCCTTCCCTCACCTGCCTCCTCCCGAACACTCTCTCTGTCCATCCCACTCTGACTGGTGTGCAACGCCCACACCCCTGTAATCCTCGGAAAACCTTCAAAGGTTGAGACCTCCTTTACGTTACCACACTTAATGCCCACTCAGCCAACAAACACTCCATTGAATCTGCCTCCTTCTTGAAGACATTAACCTCGACATTCTCGTTCTTACAGAGACATGGTTCATTGCCAGCTCAGTCACTGCTTTTGACTCCTTTCTCCCCGATGGCTACAAGATTATTTCCAAGCCACTACCTAACCGCGCTGGCAGTGGATTTGCCTTGATCTTCCCTGAGTGGGTTCCTTCCTCCCTCATATCCACTCAGCCTTACTCTTCATTTGAGAGCCTGGTTTGTAAGCTGGTCATCTCTCCCTCCTCCTCCTCTCTAACCATTGCTACGATCGACAGGCCCCCCGGCACTACCACCCTTTTCTTCTCTGAATGGGCTGATTTATGCTCTTCTCTCCTATCAACCTCTCCTAAACTCCTTCTCTTGGGTGACTTAAAAATCCACTTGGACTCCTCTATCACAGCACCCACTCCCTTCCTTGACATATACACCTCGCTCTTCCTCTCCATTCTCCCTTCTGGTCCAACCCACACGGCAGGACACAATCTTGACACACTCATCCACTCTTATCTTTCACTCTCCATCCCACTGATCACACCTCTCTCCTGGCCAGATCAATCTCTCCTCTCCTCTTACCTGGGCCCCCTGGACCCTCTGACCTCACCAACCTCATTCACAAACATCCGTCTGATGAAATGAGTATCAGCTGCTGCCTGCATCCCCCTCTCTCACCTCACCCCTGACTCTACCGCTGACTCTGCTCTCAGCAACCTCCATCTGGCCATTTCTAACACTTTGGAAATTCTTGCCCCAGTCATGAGGATCTGCCTGAAACCTGCCTCCAAGCATAATACCTGGTATGACTCAGAACTTGCAGCCCTGAAATGCAGGTTTCGGAGCTTTGGAGCAGAAATTGCCAACCCTCAGGCTCACCCTCTGACAAACTGGCCTGCAGCATGCTGCAAAGGCAATACAGATTCTCCATCTGTGGCAAACTAAGGGCCCACATCCAGGCACGGGTATCTGGGGCATCCAACAACACAGCTGACCTCTTTAAAATCTGCAGGGAACTAGCCAACCCTTCCGCAGTATCCTCCTCCCCTCTTCCGTCCCATGCACTCTGCAAAGCACTGGCCACGCACTTCACCACAAATGCTCTGGACATCATGGGAACCCTTGCTATCCTGTCCCCCAACCCCTTCCAAACTCCCTTGCATCTTATGACCTTCTTCTCTCTCCTCCTTCACCCGAGTCACACCTGACAAGGTCACCAGAGATGTCCACTCTATAAAGGTCTCTTACAAACAAGTCTCCCCTTACTCCTCCAGAACAATCAAGGACAACATTGGATCTCTTTGCCCTGCAGTTGCTGATTTCTGAAACCACTATTTTGCTACTCACTTGTGCACCCCCTCTTGAGAAAAAATTCAACTGACCCTACCTGACCAGCCAACTACCACCCTATTTCTATCAATGTTAGGGAGAATACTCAAAAATGTGCTAATTCCCTCTACCTTAGAGCCCTCCAGCTCTTTTGCTAAACTTTGGGGCTTTGAACTTTTTAATTCTGTTTGTTTTCTGTGTTCATTTCTTTTTGTTATGGAGTTTTAAGACAACTCCATAGGCATCATCTTTTCTTGTGTGTCACACAGAACCCTCAGTGCAGTGGCACAGGGTTGTCTGTCAGACTTCCCAAGGTTTAAATACCTTCCCTGGGACTGACTACTGTCTCCCAGTGAATGTGAAGTTAAATTGACTTTAAAGTTAAATTGCCAGACCGAGCACACACTGCCTTACAGCAGCAGCATGCTGGAGGGAATACCTAGTATTCCCTATGCCTGGAAACCTCATGCAGCACTCAAATGCTACCCTTTCCTCTCAGAATGGCTGGTGGCAGTGGTATTACCATGATTTTCCAGACCGCAAAACGTTTAAACGCTCCGGTAGCTAAACTCCACCAGAGCCATGTTTTTCAAGATGGTGTCTGAGCCCTGTTACGCTCACCTGGTTCCCACAGGGGCGTCGGTCGGACCCGACAGCTGCGGTCTCCACCCACGTGATGCGTAGTGCAGCGATGACTGACTGGATCTGCCCTCCTAATCTTGTGTGCTTAACCCGTAGAAATATTCTCCTGCAAGTGGAGAGATGGATTTAGCCACTTGTGGATTCAAGTGATGGCACCCCCACAGTCCTCCCCAACTAATCACCTCCGAAATGCCCTCCTGCGTGAATTTGCAGGGGCGCGTCGATTCCAGTTACTTTACTGGTTTGAAGGCTCGGGAGAGTTCCGGAGAGTATTGACTCTGAGGTTCCTGGTGAGGACCAGTAAGTATTAAGTTCATAGAGTTCAATATGTCCGATGTTCACTCTTGTTCCCCCCTTCCTTTCTTGTCTTGCAGCTGGCTCGTGAAAAGATGCTCTTGTGGCAGCTGGTGGCGCTCAGGTAAGAGTCTGTATTACCCGGCGCTGTCCGGTAAATGTTGCATGAGGAAAACGTGTTGTTTTGTCTCTCTTTACAGATGCGGTACGTGAAAATATGGAGAGTCACAAAAGGATGCCTCCGGTCAGGGGTTTAAGTGGGGTAAGAAATCGAGGGGGGGCCGTCGTTTGGGGGCGTGGCTTGTAACATATTTCTACGTTTATAAAAGATGACTTGCAAAGTACACAAACCATAGTAAGGTACGCACACAAATATATAACGTTTATATATATTTGTGTGCATACCCTACGGTTTGCTTAGTTTTCAGGCCATCTTTTCTAACCATTTCAGGTTTATAAAAGATGGCTTTGAAAGTACACAAGTACACATCTTTTATAAAGCTTTGACTACGGACAAAATTGTCCGTCGGCAAAGCTTTATAAAAGATGGCTTGAAATGTGTACTTTCAAAGCCATCTTTTATAAACCTCGAAATATGTTGAGGAATCCCCAGGTTCGCCGAGGGTTAAAGACACCTCGGCGACCTGGGGAAACAAAGGGACAGTAACTGCCTCTGGTGACCTCTCGCGCGAGGGGTCACCAGATGCAGTTACTGTGACTGACGGAAGTGGCAGGCAGTCACAGCGTCCCTGTGGCTGGCTGCCACTTCAGTTAGCTTGCCTGACTTCATTGCAGGCGCATTATCCTGATAATGGGATAATGCATCCCGCCAATGTTGCGGTAGGACGGGGCCCCGGCAGGGCCCCTGCTCAGTCCCACTTTTTGGAGACTGCCGGGGCCCGGCCCCAGCAGGCCCCGGCCCACTTTAAGCACTGCCTCCGGTGGTAAATCAGGTAAGTCTATGGTGGTAAGAATTATATTTGTTGGTTCCCTCGGCTCACCTTGTGGTTTTCTTTTGTCTCCTAGGTGCCGAAGTTCGGCGAAGAAATGATGGCGGCAGCTCCGACCCGAAGGATGCTGTAAAGACTGGTGAGTATGGCGCAGCGCTGCAGCTGGAGGTGCGGCGCGTGCAGAAATGATGTTCTTTACAGGTCCGGAGACAAGATGGGTCCAGAATCAGGTGTGGAATAGAAATAAGTTTGTTTTCTAACCTTGTCCCTTTCTTTCCTCTTTGTTTTAGGAGCTCCAGATTCGAGGCGGGCGTGGCAGAAGACTGGATGCAGGTTGCAGGCACGGTGAGTGTTACGCTGCTGGATGCAGAATAACGCGAAGCGTGTGTTGCTGGTCGGGTGTGGTTTAAATAGCCTCAAAAGTAGTCCCAGATAAGAAGTCCCTAGAACCACATCCAAGTAAAAAATAGTCCCTGTAGAAAAATAGTCCCTTTCAGGCATCATGTTGGATTGGAGTCATTTGCAGCATGGTCTGCCTGAGGTAAGTAATGACTATGAGCCTTGCACCTTAGGCGCCAGGACTGATTCCTACTATGAGCCTGGCGCCTAAGGCGCCAGGACTGAACCCAGATAGCCCCTAGCCGGGGCTGCTGAGGTTTTATTAAATGTCTAGATGCCTGCTCCCGGGGCTGATGGGCTTGGTCCGGATGCCTGGGGGTAGGCATCATGACAGCACTCCCCCCCCACCAAGGCCCCTCCTAAAGTTGTTCTTCCCCTGGGCCCTGGTTTGTCTGGGAAGTTCCGATGGAATCTTTTCACCAACCGAGGTGCATGGACGTGGTCACTAGGTTCCCATGACCTTTCTTGTGGTCCGTAGCCCTTCCAATCGATTAAATAAAAAAGTTTTGATTTAACCATCTTGGAGTCCAGGATATTTTTTACCTGGAATTCAGGTTCTCCATCTATCAAGATGAGGTCGGTGGTTTGGTTAATCTTGTTCCTGGTTGAACTGGTTTTAAAAGTGAAACATGAAAGACAGGATGAATGTGCATATTAGAGGGTAATTCCAATTTGACGGCTACCGGGTTGATAATGGCCTTAATAGTGTAAGGTCCCAAATATCTAGGGTTAAAAGTCCGAGTTCCCTTCAGAGGTATGTGTTTTGTAGCCAGCCAAACTTGATCCCCAATCTGGTATTGTGGAGTTTCACTTCTATGTTGATCAGCATTTTTCTTATATTTCTCTTTTGCTTGTTTCAAATGTTCTGTTGCCTCTTTAAAGGCTTGTGTAATAGTAGAATGCAAATGACTAACTGCAGGCATTTCTAAATGCTGAGGCGAATCTAGTTCTGAGGTTCGAGGGTGATGTCCATATATGGTATAAAAGGGGCTTTGTCCGGTTCCTGAATGTACAGACTTATTGTATGCATACTCGGAAATCCATAAAATATCTTTCCAATTACTTTCGGTCTGGTGTAGCATGCAACGTAGGTACTGTTCAAGGGTCTGGTTGGTCCTCTCCGTCTGACCATCAGTCTGGGGATGGTGACTGGTTGATAACCTCACGTCGATTTGCGCCAGTTGACAACATTTCTTCCAAAAATGTGAAATGAATTTACTACCTCGGTCAGAGACCAATACGGAAGGAAATCCGTGTATTAGAACAATGTTTTCGAGGGACTCCTTGGCCAGAATTGAAGCAGAAGGTAATCCATTTAGAGGAATAAAGTGGGCCATCTTGGAAAAAAGATCCACAATAACTAGAATGGTGTTAAATCCATTACATGGAGGTAGATCTGTAATAAAGTCTAAAGATAAGGTGTGCCATGGTGTAGGTGGAATATCCGAAGGTTGTAAGAGGCCAGCTGGTTTTTTCTTCTGACTTTTGTTTTGGGCGAAACTGCCACAAGACATTACAAATGACTTTACGTCTTTTCGCCAGGTGGGCCACCAGAATTGGCTCTTAATTTTAGCTTCAGTTTTTGCGATACCTGGGTGTCCTTCCATCAGGGTGTCATGATAATTAGAGATGACTAGTTCTTGTAGTTCCTTGTGTGGTAGAAATAGTCGCCCTTGATAACAAGGTAGGTCATTGATGACTGAGTAGTCCGGGCCTTTCTTCACCCAGTCCTGCAGGGCTGTTGGATCGAAGAGTTGTTGGATCTTTACTTGAATATCCTCTAGCGTCTGTAGAGTGGTTATGCCAAGAATTCTTTGTTCGGAAATTATAGGCACTGGTTCCGGGTTTGCATATGCTTCTCCCATCCCTATTCGGGATAAGGCATCTGCCTTGCCATTTTTACAACCTGGTCGATAAGTGATCACAAAATCGAACTCGGCAAAGAACAATGCCCATCGAAGTTGACGCAACGATTGGGCCTTGGCTGTTTTTAAATACTGAAGTTCTGGTGATCGGTGATTACCGTAATGGTATGCCTGGCACCGAGAAGATAATGCCGCCAAGCCTTGAAGGAGGAATTGATGGCTAATAATTCTTTATTGGTAACCGCATAGTTTAACTCGGGTGCGGAAAATTTTCTGGACCAAAATGCTACTGGGTGAAGTTGACCGGTTTCAGGATCCTTCTGGGACAGGACAGCTCCCATGGCTAAACTGGATGCATCAGTTTCAACTATGTATGGAAGTTCGGGGCGTGGATGCTTTAAGACTGGTGCAGACGTGAATTTCGCTTTCAGCTCTTGGAAGGCCTTTTCAGCTTCTTCGGTCCACAAAAAGCTTTTGTTTTTTTGCAAAAGTGCTGTGATAGGGTGTACAACATGTGAGAAATACGGAATGAATCTGCGGTAGAAATGAGCAAATCCGAGCATGCTTTGTACCCCTTTAACTGAACTGGGTGATGGCCACTTGAGAATTGTGTCCACCTTTCGAGAGTCCATTCGGACTCCTTTTGGAGTCAGGATAAATCCAAGGAATTCAACTTCCGTAGCATGAAAAACGCATTTTTCCAATTTTGCATATAACTTGTGCTGGCGTAGTTTCTCAAGGACTGCACGAACGTGCTTCACATGGTCTGATTCTGAAGAGGAGTACACTAGAATATAGTCTATGTATAAAACAACACAGACGTCAATGAGTTCACGAAGGACATCGTCCATAAAATACTGGAAGGCTGCTGGTGCATTGCACAACCCGAAGGGCATCACCTGGTATTCGAATAACCCGTACTTAGTGCGAAAAGCAGTCTCCCATTCGTCGCCTTTCTTTACACGTACCAGATGATATGCCCCTCGGAGATCTAATTTAGTGTAGATGCAAGCGTCCTTTACTTGGTCTAGTAATTCGGGGATCAGAGGCAATGGGTATCGGTTCTTAACCGTGATCTTATTTAATGCGCGGTAGTCTATGCACGTTCTGAGGTCACCTTCATTTTTAGGCACGAAGAACAAAACTGAAGATGCAGGGGACTTGGATGGATGAATGAAGCCATTAGCAAGGTATTGGTCCAAGTATTGTCGTAGGTGAAGGTTTTCGGGTTCTGTAAGGGCGTAGATCCTACTACATGGAGGTTGTGCACCGGGTATGAGATCGATTTGACAATCGTATGATCTGTGAGGTGGTAGGGGTTTGCCTGTTCCTTTTGGAAAACATCCTGGAATTCTTGATATTCCTGAGGTAACTGCACGACTGGAGTAGCGACTCTGGCCAGGCCTTGGTTCAAGGTTTTTTTTGGGTAACACGTATTTGCACAATCCGGGAAGGTTATTCTCTTCTCTCGCCAATCAATACAAGGATTATGTGTTTCCAACCAAAGTATCCCCAGTATTATTTGGAACTGTAGAGATTTGATTAAATCAAACACAATAGTCTCTCGATGCCCATCCTGACACAATGGTGTCATCTCTGCGGTGGAATGAGTTACAGGTCCAGAGGCAATTTCAGTTCCATCGACTGTGGTGATGACATCCGAAGTGGTCTTTTTGCAGAGAGATAGATTCATCCTAGAAGCCAACTCGTGGTCCATATAGTTTCCTATGGCCCCGCTATCAATGTATGCCCTCTCTGTGTGCATACGTGATGGCTGCCTTGGATCTATAAGGACCATTGGTATGATGAAGTGCGAGGTCTGAGTATCCTTCTTCAAGCTCGGCAAGCGGACCTCTACGCTTGTCGGGCGTGGTCATTTCCCGAATCAGGCTCTGTTTGATTTTTATCAGCAACTCCGACTACTTTTTTTGATGTTTTTATAGGGCAATCCCGTAGAAAATGTCCTGTGGCCTCACAGTACAGACACAATTGCATCTGCCGTCTTCTTTCTCTTTCCTTTTGAGTTAAGGGTCACTTGACCCCCCCGATCTGCATCGGTTCTGATACATCTGTTCCTTTGAGGGTAACATTGGGTTTAACCAATACCCGATTCTCGAACTTAGCTCGATCAGCCTTTCTATTCTGAAGTCCGTGGTCTAACTGGACCACTAATTCTATATATTCTGCACAATCCTGAGGTCGGTTCACAACTTGGGCCAAAACGTCTTTGAGTTCACCCCGAAGTCCACGATGAAATAATGTAATTCGTTTTTACCTCTGGCCATCCGGTTTCCACCACTAACCTATTGAAAGTGGCGATATAGGTTAGTAGATCCTGGTTACCTTGTCGTAATGATAAACGTTTGTTATCCAGGGCCTGTCCCTGTGAATGTCTGGCAAATAGTCTTTCCATACTCAATTGAAAACCTTGAAAATCCCAAAGAAGAGGGTCATCCTGGTTAACTAATGGAATTGACCAATCCGCTGCGCTGCCACTAAGATCTGATAGTACAAAGGCTACTTTGGTTTGGTCGTTCGGAAAAGCTCCAGGTCTGCATAAAAAGTTCAAGCGGCATTGGTTCATAAACACGGCAAAATGTTTTGGGTCCCCAGCAAAACGTTCGGGTGGAGCCAAAGGAATGCTCCCTGGTAGAACCACTTGCACAGGATTGCTCGATGAAACAGGAGTTGGATTCCCCCCCCCCGAGTCCAGGTAATGGTGTTTGCCCAGCTTGGTTTGGCAATAATTGTCTAGCAAGATCATCAGTGCGCTCCTTTGACACAATCAGTTCTCTCCTGAGGGCATTAGTCTCTTGGCGCGCGGAGTGCACTTCTGCCCTAAGTTCCCCTAACAATAGGGCTAGTTGATCGGTTTCTGAGGTTTCCATAACGTCTGGGTGGGGATTTGTAGATAGGCTTTGCGTTCTGTTACGCTCACCTGGCTCCCACAGGGGCGTCGGTCGGACCCGGACAGCTGCGGTCTCCACCCAGGTGATGCGTAGGGCAGCGATGACTGACTGGATCTGCCCTCCTAATCTTGTCTGCTTAACCCGTACAAATATTCTCCTGCAAGTGGAGAGATGGATTTAGCCACTTGTGGATTCAAGTGATGGCACCCCCACATTCCTCCCCAACTAATCACCTCCGAAATGCCCTCACAGCAATCTCACCTTATATTCTTGAAAGATGAGCTCTCCATCCTGCGTGGATTAGCAGGGGCACGTCGATTCCAGTTACTTCACTGGTTTGAAGGCTCGGAGAGTTCCGGAGAGTATTGACTCTGAGGTTCCTGGTGAGGATCAGTAAGTATTCAGTTCATAGAGTTCAATATGTCCGATGTTCACTCTTGTTCCCCCCTTCCTTCTTGTCTTGCAGCTGGCTCGTGAAAAGATGCTCTTGTGGCAGCTGGTGGTGCTCAGGTAAGAGTCTGTATTACCCGGCGCTGTCCTGTAAATGTTGCACAAGGAAAACGTGTTGTTTTGTCTCTCTTTACAGATGCGGCACATGAAAATATGTGAGTCACAAAAGGATGCCTCCGGTGGTAAATCAGGTAAGTCTATGGTGGTAAGAATTATATTTGTTGGTTCCCTCGGCTCACCGTGTGGTTTTCTTTTGTCTCCTAGGTGCCGAAGTTCGGCGAAGACATGATGGAGGCAGCGCCGACCCGAAGGATGCTGTGAAGACTGGTGAGTATGGCGCGGCGCTGCAGCTGGAGGTGCGGCGCGTGCAGAAATGATGTTCTTTACAGGTCCGGAGACAAGATGCATCCAGAATCAGGTATGGAATAGAAATAAGTTTGTTTTCTAACCTTGTCCCTTTCTTTCCTCTTTGTTTTAGGAGCTCCGGATTCGAGGCGGGCGTGGCAGAAGACTGGATGCAGGCTGCAGGCATGGTGAGTGTTACGCTGCTGGATGCAGAATAACGCGAAGCGTGTGTTGCTGCTCGGGTGTGGTTTAAATAGCCTCAAAAGTAGTCCCAGGTAAGAAGTCCCTAGAACCACACCCGAGTAAAAAGTAGTCCCTGTAGAAAAATAGTCCCTTTCAGGCATCATGTTGGATTGGAGTCATTTGCAGCATGGTCTGCCTGAGGTAAGTAATGACTATGAGCCTGGTGCCTTAGGCGCCAGGACTGATTCCTACTATGAGCCTGGCGCCTAAGGCGCCAGGACTGAACCCAGATAGCCCCTAGCCGGGGCTGCTGAGGTTTTATTAAATGTCTAGATGCCTGCTCCCGGGGCCAGGACTGAACCCAGATAGCCCCTAGCCGGGGCTGCTGAGGTTTTATTAAATGTCTAGATGCCTGCTCCCGGGGCTGATGGGCTTGGTCCGGATGCCTGGGGGTAGGCATCATGACAGCCCCCTCTGTAAAAACAGGTTCCGATTGACTTTTTTCGCCATTTCTTTTTGGAAAGGTCCTTCTAGTGTTTGTCTCTGTGCGCCAAACCAGGTTTGATCCCTATGTTCATGAGCCTTTGGCGGGCTTCAGGACTGAAGTCCGTCCTAGGAGTCTGAGCGCCCTGGGTGGACAGAATGTGAGGGAGGTGCCCGAAACTCCCTGTGCTTAGTCTCCTAGGAGACCCAAATGAACTCTGGCATGATTGGCTGGCTGACTGTCCGGCAAGGACAGCCACCCTGATGGGTGAGTGACAGCTAGGCTGGAATGAATGGGAGCAAACTGTTTAAAAGCAGGTCTCTGGGACTTGGAAGGCAGAGTCGACCACTGAAACGAAAGAACCGAAGACGAGTTGAAGGAAGACGACTGCTACAACTCCTGGACCAATGGTTTGCCCAGAAAAGCCCTGCTGCAGGGCCGAATTGCCTGAAACTGCCTCGACAGAGAAGCCCCTTCAAGGACAACATCTTCCCTTGTGCTGGTGGGAACAACCAGCTCGCAAGCCACCTGGAAACCGTCTCCATACTGGTCGAATTTTCTTCAGAGTGCTGTTGAAAACCGGATAGCCAGTGAGAAGGATACCAGCTTGTGGACTTTAAGCCACTCACACCTTAAACTGACGTGTTGCCAAGCTTGTCGAACCGTACCCATGCAGTGCAGGAGCCTCCAGATGTCCTCCCTCTTGTCCCCACGACTGAGGCCCAGGAACAGCGAGATCTAACTGAATGTGTAAATACATTAATATTGTTTTACCAAGAAACCTTGAGTAAGTGTGTGTTTGAAATACTGCAATTAGAAGTCCTTTGTGTAACATCTTGTACTGCTTACATCCCTGTTGAGATACGCCTGATTTCTCAGCCCTGCTACCACAAAACTGTATAGTACAGCATTATACCAAAGGTGAGATTGTGCTTACACCTGTAGTCTTAATTGTGTGCAGTGTTCCCAAAGGGTACTGCACGTAATTCTGCCTAACAATCACCCCCTTCCTTGGGAAACTCCTGGAGAAGCTGGCCTTCCCCTTACTTACCCCTTAATGTGTTGGCAGTCTCCACAACCATCAATCAGGATTCCGAGCTTCAAAAGGCATGGAAACTGCTATTCTGAACACCCAAGAAGAATTGCTCGCTTCTCTGGACTCTAAAACTGGAGCTGTCCTCATTCTACTTGATCTCTCCTCTGCTTATGACAAGGTCCACCACCCCATCCTCATCAAACTGCTCCACAATACCCTGGGTGTTTCGGAGCAGGCACTGGACTGGCTGACCTCCTTCCTAACTGACCGTTCATCCCAGGTTATTCTGGCCACCTTCTCACCTACCTCTTTCTCCACCTATGGTGTCCCCCAGGGCTCCAACTTCTCCCCCTGGATCTTTAACATTTACCTTGCTCAGCTGGCACCCCTCACTTTGGCCATCCTCTATTGGCTCTCCCCCTTCTCCTTCATCTGAAGTCAGAAACCTTGATGTTATCTTCGACTCCTCTTTCCTTCCTCCCTCATATTCAGGATATCGCGAAGAAGTCCAACTTTTAACTCTTCCTTCTCAAAGATATTCTCCCATTTCTCTCCTTCCAGCAAAAGCTCAATGTTGCCAGAGCTCTGGTTCTCTCTAGGATAAACTGCTCTAATAGCCTTCTCTTGAATCTACCCTCTTCCTCTCTACGACCCCTCCAGCTAATCCAGAATAGGGCAGCAAGACTTATCCTTGGCCTGAAGCCCAGGGACCACATCTCCCCTGCCCTAAAAACTCTTCACTGGCTCCTGGTTGCTGCAACAATCAAGTTTATATCCCTCTGTATCATCCATAAGGCTATCTGGCACTGGGGACGACGCCATATACAACTTGCTCTTACTAAATACTCTCCCTCTAGTCCTCTAAATTCTTCTGGCACTGACTCTCTGTGGGTCAAGCATTTCACTAAACAGAGTGCCGGAAGCCGAACTCTTTCCTCAGCTGGTGCCCTCTTATGGAGCAGACTCCCCCTTCCACTTCGTCATAAGCCGGACCTCCTCAAATTCTGGAAGCTCCTCAAGACTTGCCTTTTCACCTCCTCCTTCCTTTCTTCCCTCCTCTGCTAATCTCACAGTCGCTGTGATTGGTGAGCAGGGCCCTTATGTATCTTTCAGGACCCTGGCCTCTGACAGCCAATCATCTTCAGCCTCTGCCTTGGCAATTACTGGCCTTTGCCACTGTAGGCCTGCATTTACCCGTTTATATTTATATTTGTTGCAGTTGAAAGTTCCCTAGCACTTCCTACAGTGGGATACTTACACCTGCTGCTCACTCACGAGCGCGGGCACTCCAGCACTTACCCGCCCTCTCCTCTCTCTGCACTTGCACGCTCTGAATGCTGAAAAGGCCTAGGAGGTTTGTCTTTATCCTCCAGTGTATTCATTGTTTTCAATTCCATGTTCCCTCCCTGCTGCCCTGTGAGTGCTTTGAAACACAATTTACTTGTTGTATAAGTGCCTAACAAATGTACAAAAAATAAATAAATAAATTAAAAGGTGTATTTGAGGGTTGATAGCATTTGCCTTCCTCATCATCCCATTTAAGTTTCTGGGGTCCTGCATTTTGTAAATTGTCGGTCAACTTGTCAGTCTTGCTAGAAAAGTTAGGTAAACATCTTCTGTAATAGCCAATCAACCAGAGGAAAGATTTTAAATCCCTTTTGGTTTTAGGTTTGGGTGATTCTATAATGGCTCTAACTTTTTCTTCTTGCTGTTGGAAACTTCCATTTGCAAAAAAAAAAAAAAAATACTTAACAGCCGATCGAGCTAATCTGCATTTCTTGGGATTGGCTGTTAGCCCTGCTTTTCTTAAGGCTCTTACTACCATATACAAATGGTACAAATGGTCTTCACATGGGTTACTATGGATTACTATATCATCAATTTACGCCCCACAAAATTCCGAACAAGGTATGAGGATCTTATCCATCAACTTTTGGAAAGTTGCTGAGGCCCCATGCAATCCAAAGGGTAGGACTTTCAATTGGTAGACACCTACTGGGGTGGTAAAAGCGGTCTTTTCTTTGTCTGGTTGATGCAATGGGCCTTGCCAATAACCCTTGGTCAAATCTAGGGTAGATAAATATGTGGCATTTCCCAGCTTATCGATGAGATCATCTATATGAGGCATGGGATATGCATCAAAGGCTGACTTGTTAGTCACCTCCCGGAAGTCAGTGCAAAATCTCCAACTTTTGTCTGGCTTTTCTACCAGTACAATAAGAGAGGACCAGGGACTGGCAGACAGCTCTATTATATTAGCTTGGCCATTTGTTCTATCTTGTTCACAACAATGGTTTTTCTTGCTTCAGGTAGGTGATATAGTTTCTGATGTACTAACTTACCGGCAGGGGTGTAGATATGATGACATACCTTTCACCCTGCCAGGTACCTCACAAAAAACATCAGGAAACTGACATAGCAAATCAAACAGGTCCTGTTGCTGAATATTAGAAATATTGGAGGGAATTAAGTTGTTCCTGCTCACCTCTTCTGTTATAAAACAGCTGTATTATATTAGCTTGGAGCATTTGTTCTATCTCATTCACAACAATGGTTTTTCGAGCTTCAAGTAGGCGATATGGTTTCTGATGTACTACATTACTGGCAGTGGTGCAGATATGATGATATATCCCTTTCACCCTGCCAGGTACCTCACAAAAAACATCAGGAAACTGACAAAGCAAATCAAATAGGTCTTGTTGCTGATTATTAGAAATATTGAAGGGAATTACATTCTTACTGCTCACCTCTTCTGGTATCAAGCATAATAATATAGTGGTGTTAGATTCAGTTTTATTCTCCTTCCACTCTTTTTAGTAAGTTGATGTAGTATACCTGTACCTTCTGACGGTGGTCTGGTTGGGTGATTTTATAATTGCATGGCCCTGTCTTCTCTAATACCTCATATGGTCAATGCCACTTTGAGATAAGTTTGTTGTCTGATGTAGGAGGACGCACTAGGACATTTTACCCAATTGAAAAAGACAGAAGGGAGATCTTTTTATCATACAAGGCCTTTTGCTGGCTTTGAGCTTTACCAAGATGGTCTTATACTAAGGCTCGGACCGCGGTCATGTGTTCTTTCAATCTGGCAGCTGTCTGGGAGAGTAGTATTGGAGCCTCTTCTCTCAAAGAATATCTAAAACATATCTGGCTTCTTGCCAATAGAGTAGTTCAAAGGGTGAGAAACTGGTTGAGGCTTGAGGGGTTTATTTGATGGCAAACAATGCCCATGGAATCATCTGATCCCAGTTGGTGCCTTTATTATCGACAAATTTTCTAAGAATGGTTCTTAGGGTCTTGTTAAGACGCTCAACCAATCCGTCTGTTTGTGGATGATATACAGATATCCTCAAGGTGGTTATATGTAGTGGTTCTTTTGCTTCTTCCATGAGTTTACTCATGAAGGTGATACACTGTTCCATTAGGATCTCTTTAGGGAAACCCACCTGAGAAAAAAAGGGGTCAGATATTTTAGTATCTGTTGAGTGGCATTATTCCAGAGAGGAAATGCCTCGGGATATCGTGTAGCGTAATCAAGTATTACCAGCACATATTTTTTTCCCAGTTTCGATTTTTCAAGTGATACAATACTGTCCATCCCAATCCTCAAGAAAGGTACTTGCAATATGGGTCTGAGTTTTATCTTGGCCTAGATGTCCTCCTGTAAAATGGAAGTGCGCAATCTCAAGCACTACCTGTCTGTGACTTCGGGGAATCACTAGTTGTACTTTTGGTAATCCCTCTGGAGTAACATCCCCTCTATATAGGAGACCGTTTTAAGAACAAAGAAATGGACCACCTCCTTCCGATCCCTCATATTCAGGTATAAATTGGAGAAGGGTTTCCGACAACAAGGGGTTATTGCGCTGAGCAAAGGCCAGATCTGGGAGCATGTTAGAAGTCTCATCACTTGTTAGAGGTAGTTGGGAAGAAGTAAGTTGTTTATCAGCATCCTCAAAGCTTAAAGTATCCCTCTCAGTGGTATCTCATCCAGCCTCCTCCTTCGGGATAGGTAGCATTACCCTCTCAAGTATTCCTTGGGCTATATGATTGTCTGCCTGTATCTGAAAGGTTTCCTCTCCAGGATTATGGAGCAGTACCTTTACATCCCCTCTAAAATCCAGATCAATCACTCCTGCCAGGACATCAATACCAAATTTCCAGGAAAGCCCTGACTTGGGGGCAAACCGGATATAGGTTCCCGGAGGTGGTATAAAGAGTAGATCTGTAGGGATAAGATGTCTTTCTTTTGGTGGAATGGTTTCTGACTGACTGCTACAAAGGCCAAACCCAACAGAGCCTTTTGTGGATACTGTGCGGTTGGACGCTCTGCTGCTTAACTTTTCATACCTTAGGGTTTTTCAACTTGTTTTAGTTGAGTCACATCCTACTGCTGCCACCATATGTGAGACAGGCATGGTATCAAGAGAGATGCAGACTCAAGTATTATAGTTTCAAAAGCTGTATTCACTATAATGCTGGGGTTGTTGTGCGAAAGTCCTAATACACCATCCATCTGTGTCTAAACTATGCTTGCCCTCACTCTCTGATAAAATGTGGTAGGAAGTCTCTTTAAAGATAAAATAGTGATTCAAAAAGAAATATATACCAAAGCTGGTTTCAGGTGGTTTTCTCATCAGCTGTGGTTTGCTCATTATCAACAAAGTTCAGCACAATCAAAAAGAAGTTGTTCATTAGCTCTTCTCTGAAAAGTTCTTACACTGTTCAACAAAGTTCAGCACAATCAAAAAGAAGTTGTTCATTAGCTCGTCTCTGCAAAGTTCTGGCACTCTGTTCCAACAACTCCCACTTTCTTTAGTTCCGGGGGATTCCCTTCCCCAAGCTACACTCCTTCCAAGTTTCAGACAAAACAAAAATATAAGTGTTTCTTCCAGGCTTCTCAGGATTCCCTTTTCGAAGCTTATTCCTTCTTTTTTCACCAAATAAGGGCTCACATTTGTTAGACCTCTTAGGGTTCCCTCCCCAAGCTCAGACCCCTTCAGTTGCAAACACAAGTTCAGTTACAAACACAAAATTCAACTTTTCAAGATGTTTCCTTTTATTTACAGTTACTTTCACACACAACCTTCTCATGGGGTAAAATCAGAGACTTTTGAAAACGCTAGGTTCTTGGCTCCTCCTAAGTGCGGCCACTCTGATCTTTGGCCCCTCTCACTTTGCTGTGCACACTTGCACCTTCTTTGTCTTTCTCTTCTCTTATCTTGCCATGCCCCTGGCACCTTCCGTTAGGTTTACTTTCTCTTTACTGTGCCTCTTGCACATTCACTTCTTTGCTTTTGTGCACCCTTGCACCTGTCATTTTTTCGTTTCCGTACCTCCTGCATATTTGTTTTGCTCTGCGGTTCTCACTTGCACCTTTCCTTCACCTTTGGTTACTCGCACCCTACTTATTTACTTTCAAGCCTTGTTGCTTCTTTTCTGCTCTCTTTAGTGCTTCGGTGCCCACTGGCACATTTCCTTTACCTTTGGGTCACTCACACCCTTCGTATCTACTTCCAAGTCATTTTCTTCATTTCCAATGTCTCAGCGCCTTTCATTTTCCATTCACTTGCTATTATCCTTCTTGCTTTCATCTTCATGCAGCTTGCATTCCCCATCCTCCCATTTCTGCTTCATGCAGCTTGCATTCCCCCATCCCACTCCAGCTAGCCACACCCTCCAGAGTTTTTCTTTCTTTCAGGCTTGAAACTCACCAGGTAGTGTTGCGCTGGTGGGTGGTCCTCTCCGGGCATATGGGATTGAGGTCAGGGTCTCACCACCTGCCCCTCAGACCCGCTTGGGACCGGCGCACATCCCGAGGGAATTAGCACTTCTCCACATGCCACCAGCAGTGCACGGGCTGCCTCAATTTGGCTCCCTGGAGACACGGCTCCCTAGCCATGCGGAAGCTCCTCACACGCACAGGGCCAGCATCTCGGCATGCTGCTCTCCTCCAGATCCACCAGGCTTATCTTCCTTCAGCTCATTGGCTTCTCTGCTTCTTTCTGGATACACAGCTTGCTCCTTTGATTGTGCAAAACCACACCTTTTATACTTAAAACAAGAGCCAAGTGGAGTCAGGTGTGAGTAATCAGTGTGAAATGCCTGACCCTCCCTGACCTTATTAATGGGACAACCTAATGGTAGTAGGTGGTAGTCTTCCTTTTGTTTCTTAAGGTGTTTTGTGCAGGTAATTTTCACTACGCTCTGTTACCGCTCCTCCTTTCCAGCATTTGTCAGAAATGGGGAGGGGGATATGGAATGGGATTGCAAATATCCCATGAAAGCTGAGGAAGGGGTTTCAGATGGAAAATGGGGAGAGGGGGAATACCATGTCTCGCCCTCAGGTATTCTCTTCCCAATCCCTCGTGACCCTCCACTCAGGTGATCCTCCATCGATTGCCCACCCACAGGGCCGGATCCAAAAGCGATGGCCCTTCCCAGGCCACCTGAATGGAAGATCCCATGGGATTAGGGGAGAGAACACCATCAGGTTTCTCACAGGGGATGGTTGTGAACATGGAGAGAGGCAAAAGGACAGGTCACAGAGTTGCGCAGAGAAAATGTTTTCAGGCAGAAAACAGATCTAGAGGGGAAGGGGGAAGATAAAGGAGAGGTGGGGGAAATCTAGAGAAAGAGGAAGGAGAGGAGGCAGATGAAAAAAAAAGAAGGCAGAGAGAAGGAAATAATTGCATGAGGTGAGGGACAGACAGAGAGGTGAACAAGTAAAGGCAATTGAATGTAGAAAGGGACTGTCAGAGGAGGAGAGGGAATATTGGGAGGAAGGAGAGTAGAGCATTCGTTTAGACATGGCTCAGAAGGGTCCTCCTAAACTGCTGGAAAATCAGGCAGTCCAAGGGACAGAATGAAAGTGGAGACATGAGTCTCTGGGAAGAGAACCTCTAAACAATTTAGAGGGCCTACTGATGGCATTTAATAGGAGGAACATGTTGAGTATGCATGGGTCCAATATGAGCTGAGGTTTCTGATGCTTGCACCCTCAGACAGATGATTTAAGTGTGCCCGTTGGTGGCACATGATAGCAGAGTCAGGAGGGCCAGTGTGATTTTTTGTCAGGGTTCTATTCAGGGTTATTTACCTGGGCCCCTGAGTTGCACTGGTAGGCACAGATCCATTCACTATGTTAAATAAATGTCATAGTTTGCTTCCAGTGATGGAGAAATTCTGACTATCTACCATAAGTACCCGGCGAGGGTCAATCAGAATGTAACAAACAATCTGATTGGCCCTTGCCGGGGATTACCCAACCGGGAATCTCTCTCCTGGATTCCTTTCCTTTGTGCCCAATGGGGGGGGGGGTGGCGCGTGGCAGCCCCTCAGCCAATGATGAGGCTTGAAACAGGACAATCCCCATTCTGAGCATCCACTCGGCTGAAGGCTGCAATCCTCCCCTGCCGGTGTTTCAGATAAATGTTTTGTCCCTCTCCCCCACCCCACCCTCCAAAGAATCCCCTCCCTGCCCTCCCAAACACACATACCTTCTTCTTTTGGGTCCTTTTTTGGGAGCAAACATGTGGTAACACTTCTGTCCCAAGCGCGTCCGAACCAGATGGCCACCATAGAAAGGAAAAACAGACTCCGTTTTCCCTTCCAGGCGGGCATTTTTTTGACTTTTTTTTGTCTGTTACGAAACGCTGCAGCGTTTCGGAACACAAAAACAATACTATTAGTACCCCGGTCTTGCAGGCTGGGGTAGTAATAGCAATAAGCCCCTCGCCACGGGGGAATTGTCAGGCTTGATCATGAAGGATGTCCGCAGAAGCTGCTGAACCCCCATAATCTCCCAGAAATGTAGTCCACTAAAATTAGTTTATAACAACTAAGATGGATACACCTCTAAGGAAAAAGGGGAAATGGGATAAAATAACAAAGAGCCAGATTCTGTGTGAAGATTGTTTCTTAACCTGTTAAAGGAAAAGGAAATTCACTATAACTTTCTACTAACCTTTTATGAACTGGCTTAACATAAATAATCCTTATTATACTTAAATATAAACACCATACCTGGCTTTCCTCAACTGAGTGCTCTGAGGATTTTTACTTATCAACTGCATCCAAGAAAGCAAACATCTGCTTCAATCTTCATTAGAATAAAATTGGTTGAATTCAGAAATGTTCCTTGTTAACTTCAAAGGACAAGATCCGGGCTGTCCATGCATCAATGTTTGTCTTTTAAAGTTTAGCTTTTAGAGAATATGCGCCTGAGCACGCACGTTAAATGAAAATTCAAGAGGTTCTGCACGATGCGCTATGAGTTTTTAATGAGATGTGGATCAATTCGGATCCGCATGGTTCACGCGAGACTTTACGAGTGAGTCTCCGTACCGCGCATGAGTTAGTATTATTAATATTTGTAGTGAGCTCCATACTACGCATGCGCAAAGATTTGTAGTGAACTCCGTACCGCGCATGCGCAAGGATTTATAGTGAGCACTGTACCGCGCATGCGTTTTTTTTTTTTTATTTCAATTTTATTGGTTTTGTAAAAGAGAGACAGTCAATTACATTCAAATTCCAACACTGAGTCGAAAGAAAAAAATTGTTCACAGCAAGTAACATTTTCATATCGAGCGTATAAAGTCTCTTGGAATCAAATAAATAACCAATAACATCAACAAAACCCACTTTCTTTACCCCGCCCCCCTCGCCTCTTCACATGGCACCGTCCGGGGATTGAAAAAAAATGTAAACATTACCAAAGAACCGCTAATATACTCATGACATAAGGCAAGTGTGGACAGCATAACACATGACCCTGGCATAACAGGCTCCAACAGCAATTGACTAAAATGACACAAAATTCAACAGTGTTTTGCACACATTCTTTTCATGTGACATATGTAGCACGAAATTCTGACCATGCATTCTCAACAGTGGTACGATCTCCATGTAAGGCTGCAGTCAGGTTTTCCATTCTGTAAATACTCAGAGCAACACCCAGCCACTCAGTCTTGTTAGGGAGTGTGGCTCTTTTCCATACCATGGTTAGACAGGCTCGTGCAGCCATCAACAGACCTAACACCATTTTGGGTGCTTTCATGATCGTGTCATTGTGTCCTCCGTTTCAATCAAGCCGAACAAAATCAGCAGTGGTTGTTTCTCTCTTTCGACATCATCTAGGTCCCTAATCCAGCTAAGAACCTCTGACCAACAGGCTTGGACCACTGCACATCCCCACCACATATGCCAATAATCAGCTCGCTTCCCGCAGCCCCTCCAGCAGTATGGGCTTACTCCTTGATACATTTTGGCAAGCCGGGTTGGGTCATATTGCCATCTATACATTAACTTGATAGCATGTAGTTTATACTGAGAAGACATAGATGATTTCGCCGTCCGTCTGCATATTTGAAGCCATAACTTCTGTGAAATTTGCCTACCCATATCCGCTTCCCATCTGCTTTGAGTGTCAGGGAGGGTGTAATATCGACCTCAATCAATTCCAGGTACATTGCACTTATCAAACCTCTGGAGCCCATGCATGTGTCAAGAATTCTCTCGAATGGGGTAAGGTCCCTCTGCAATTGTTCTTTCCATATCGGCCTTGTCAATACCCCCTTGGGTCTCATGTACAGGAAGACCGAGAGCGGGCCTATGCCAAGCGCCTCCTGAAGTTCCTGAATGGTTATAAAAGAGCCATTTCTCCATAGTTCACCTGCCCTTTTTAGGCCTGCCTGATACCAGGTCTCAAAGCTTCCAGGTTCCGGGATTGCATCTCGGATCCCCGGGGACCATAGGTGCCCCAGAGGAGAGGGCCATGTCGTAACTCCAACCATTTTCTTGCCTGGTTTCCATATTGCCCATATTGTACCTATAATGGGGTGAGATTTGATGCTATTACGTAATTGGGACCCAGGCACCCATAGCCATTCACCAAAAATAAAGGGACGGAGGTGATAATTATCCAGGGCTAGCCACTGTGGCACTGACTGCTGCTTGACATGTGGAAGGAGGACCCGGAGTTGGGCCTCCCTATAATATGTTTCGATGTCCGGTAGGCCTACCCCTGCATTATCTTTTCGAAGCTGGTGCAAGGATCTCAGAATTCTAGGCTTTTGGCTGTGCCACAAGAAGGCTAGTAGCAATTTTCTCACATTTGTGAAGTATTCTGGAGGCATTTTGAAGGGAAGCATTTGGAACAAATATAGTATCTTAGGGAGGATCACCATTTTTATGGCATTTAAACGGCCCAGCCAAGAGATGGTGAGCTTGGACCATCTTTGAATATCTTTTTGAAGGGCAAGTGACAATGGTGGGAAATTGGCTTCATATAGGGATCCTAGGTCCTGAGTAACATTAATACCCAAGTATCGGAGCGTGGTGAGACTGACTTTTACTCCTAGGGGGGCAAAGCGTTCGACCTCAGAGTCTCTACTTTTGTGAATTGGGAGGAGGACAGATTTCGCAGCGTTAATTTTCAGGCCGGCCAACTCACCATATTCTTCAATTATTTCGAGCGTGGCCGGGACCGAATCCAAGGGATCAGTTAAGTGTAATAAGATATCATCGGCATATAGGCCCAGTTTGTATTCTCAATCACCTACTGTGATACCTTTGACTCTTCTATCGTGTCTCAATTTTTGAGCTAACGGCTCAAGGGACATTACAAATAATATCGCTGACAGTGGGCAGCCCTGCCTCGTCCCCCTTTCCAGTGGAAACCATGGTGAATAACCTCCATTCACCACTACTGAAGTTGTGGGGGAGGTGTAGAGCGCTTTGATGGCGCAGCAGAGTTTTGGCCCTAACCCGTTCGAGACCAATACCTGTTCCAGAAAATCCCATGACACCCTATCAAAGGCCTTCTTGGCATCTAACGACAAAAGTGATGGGTCCCCTCCCATACCATGTGCCTCGTGGAGTAAGTGGAGTGTTTTTCTCATAGTGTCTGCGCCCTGTCTCCCAAGAACGAAGCCAACTTGGTCAGAATGTATTAACCTAGGGAGGTGCGTTTCAAGCCGGGCCGCAAAGACCCTGGCATAAATCTTAGCGTCGATGTTTAGGAGAGAAATGGGACGATAGGAGCTGCAGTATTTAGGATCTCTACCCTCCTTCGGAATGACTGCAAGGAGGGCCTGAGATAAGGATGGAGGAGTGTGACCTGTGTCGAAGATGTGGTTGAACAGGGATGCAAGAAAGGGGGCAATGAGAGTGGAGAATGTCTTGTAGAAACCGGGCGTGAATCCATCATCTCCTGGGGCTTTACCTGTCTTCTAGCACTTTATGGCTTCTACAACTTCCTCCTCTGTGACTGACATGTCTAGAGAATCGGCCTCCGTGAGTGTGAGTGAGGGGATCCGCACCTCCTTGAGGTACGTGTCTATGCTTCCCACGGGAGGAGGGGGGTCACTTACATATAGATCTTCATAGAAGAAGGCAAATGCTTCTTGTACGTCCTCGGGGGAAGTCACTGTCGTGTCCATGAGGGTGCCATCTGTCCTTTCGATAAGTTCAACCCATCTCTCCGCCTTCTGTGCGCGGAGACGAGCCGCCAAGAGGCCATCCGCCTTGTCGCCCTTCTCATAATATTTTTATTTGAGGTATTGTACGGTCTGGGCAGTTTTGCCCACGATAAGTATTTTCAACTCCTCTCTGAGTAGTTTAGCCTCTGCAATATACTTGGGTCTTTCAGATGGGGAGGACTGTGCCAGGCTCTGGGCCTTACAGAGCCTTTTCCTAATGCCCTTCTCTATCAAGGCACGTTCTTGTTTTTTTTGGGCCCCTTCCCTTATAAGCATCCCCCTCCAAGTTGCCTTGGCTGCCGCCCACATGGATGTCTTCCCTACCTCCCGTGTGTCATTAGAAGTGAAGAATTGCTCGATCTCGGTTTCCAAAGCTTCCTTGAAGAACGAGTCAGCCCATAAGGAGTCATTACATCTCCATTTGGTATTCGGGGGGGGCCAGGTCGTTCCAAAGTATATCCACCATAACCATATCATGATCCGTCCAAGCAGAGGGGTATATAGTTGCCGCTTGCAATGTGCGCAAGAGGCCATCTGAGAGGAAGATGTCATCGATACGCGTGAGCGTGTCGTGGGGGAGGGAGTGGAAGGTGAAGCCTCTGTCCGTCGGGTGCAAATGGCGCCAACTGTTCACGAGACCATAAAGATTAATGGTTAGTTTAATGTCCGCCTCATTCCGCATGTTGGGTGGATCTGCCACGTCAGCTCTAGTTTGCCTATCCTTTGAACTGTCCATCCATGTGTTAAAATCCCCACCGAGAACTATGTGTCCCCTGGCCATGCAGAAAACCTTCTCACTGATTTTGTGGAGGAACCTATTTTGCCCTTGGTTAGGCGCATAAAGCGTAGCAAGGGTAACTGTTGTGCCCCATATGTTTTCCACGACTATGAGACCCCTCCCCTCCCTGTCCATCCATGTCTCAAGAATTGTCATCTGGAGGCCTTTGCGGATTAGGATCCCCACTCCCGCTTCTTTCGAGATACCTGAGCTCCAGAAGGAGGGTCCGATCTCCCGTGCTGGGATCACTCTCTCCTCACCCTTTCGAGATCGCGTTTCTTGGAGGAATAGAATATCAATATTTGATCTCCTAAATTCCCTGGCGACCATGGATCTCTTTGTGGGGGAGTTCAAACCCTTGACATTGAGTGTGCAAATGCGTAACGTGTCCTTATAGAGTGTAGGTGCCATCTTGAGCTTTGGGTAAGTGTGTAAGCAGCCAGTTCGTCTGCTTCATGGTCCGTGTCATGTTTGATGTTGCAGTGTGTGGTTCGTGTTCTTCGGAATGGGTTTTCGTGCCCCTCAGGTCTGTGTTGTGACAAAGTATGTGTTTCCCACCCGCCGCCCCCTCCCCTCTCCCTCTTTCCCCCCCTACGTTCGGCGCCCAACCCGTCCGGGTTAACATCACCCAGTCGGTCTCGGACCACCAGTGGAGACCGCGAAACAAGCGGTCCTATCTTAGACATCAATAACAGTGAGCCCCCAACCATGTGCTCGTAACTTATCAACAAAGCAAAAACAAGAACTCTGACCCCCCAAAGGCATAGTTCCAGCATATGTGTTACCTCATAACTCTTTCTGGGCATCCTAAACATACATGGTCAAGTTCACCATTCGCACGAAACGAGTAACACATTGGAGTCTAAAGGTGCGACCAAAGAATCGGGCACATCATTGGTGTATATTATACATGAACCCTTCAGTCTGACGCACCCTCATCACTTCTCTCTGCCTCGGGCAGCGCCCAAACGACCAGCTTCAACCGGATTACTCACCACAGAGTTTGTTTTCCCCCAGCGGCCTAGCATGCCAGTCTGGTGGCCAGATTAGTGTTCCATGTCCTGTGAATTGTTCATTCTCCGAAATTTCCTGGAGCCTTAGAGCTGTCTGCGCCGCGGGCCCTTAGTCTGCCATTCACCTTCCTCCCTCCTCGACTATCCATGGGAGGGGCCCTCCTCCTGGGTACCCAACATGTCAGATATGCAGTCTGCAATGTCCTTTTCCGCAACCAGTTTCACTGTTGAACTCTCCCACTCAAAGGTGAGTGAGAACGGATAACCCCACGATACCTGGTGCCTTTATCCTTCAGCATTTTCATAATCGGGGAGCATTTCTTCCCCATTGCGAGCGTGAGCGATGATAGGTCTTGGTAAAGCGAGATGGTAGCATTGCCGAGAGTAAGCAACAAAGCATGTCTGGCTTTATCTAAAATCCTGGCTCTGTCCGCATAGTTGTGAAACCTAGCCAGGACCGAACGCGGACCTCCTGGCCTGCCTCCGGCTCTGTGGATGCGATCAAGTTTGCGTTCATCCACTGTCTCATCCTTAAAAAGGAGCTTCAGGATGGCGTGCAGGGTCTTTTTCAGGTCTGAATCAGATTCTCCTTCCTTTTCGGGGATGCCAAAGACACGTATGTTATTACGGCGTTCCCTGTTTTCAAGATCGTCAACCTTTAGGCGTGTTGCCTCTTCCTTGTGTTCTACTTCCGCAATGCGGTGGTCCATTTGGGCTTCCAACGTATTAAAGGAGGTTTGATTGTGTTCGACCTGCTCCAGCCTGTCCTCCATTTTGTCCATTCTCTGTGTAATTTTGACAATTTTGCTGCCTATGTCTGCCCTCATGCTTCGCATCTCCGCGAGTAGATCAGCGACATCCACCTTGGTTGCCGCGGCCTCAGACCCAACAGTCGACATCTTAAGGTCAATGGGGGACTTCAGAGTTTCGTGGGTTGGTGTGAACTTGTATTTTGCCAATCTGTCCGTATGGGTCATGGGCGGCGGGACCCCGTCGATGAAGTGGGTAGGTCTCAACAATGCGCCAGAGGTCAGCCCCGCGAGAGTGGGCGCTTGAAAGGTATGAGCTTATGTGCGAAAGCAGGATGTCGTGTGAGAATTCAATATCCTATGTTCTCGTTCACTTGGTGTATCGACCTTCAATTTGGGTCCCGGGTGGTCCCCCAAGGAGAGGAGTCCACGCACAGCCTCTTCAGGCCACCCTCATGCGCGCGGCCTAGCCCAGGCCCAATGCTCAGTGTACTTCGTGTCGGTAAGCCTCAGGGTTCAAGTGGGGGGCCGAGGAGGACACACCCCTGAGAAACAGGGGCCCAACCCCCAGCCCTCTGTCGCCTGGAGAAGCCTGCCCAGGGCCCCCTCCCGTATCTCCGGTACTCAGAGCACTGCGGTTCTTTCCACCTATGCCACTGAGGGGGGGGTCACCTCAAGAGCCCCAGGCCTCACTCACCAATCGATTCATCAGCCGAGTTGGAATCCAGAAGGGGGCTCGGCGCACACGGCGAGCAACAGGAGCAGCTCAAGCAAGTGGGGTGAAGAGAGGTGATGCCGCGTCACCGTAGGGCAGGGGCGTTTCACGGGCCAGAGCCAACGCCGCAGGGGATCCGGCGACCAGACGGCCCTCGTCCGGGCATCAGATTCTGGAGGCCACAGGGCAGCTGGATGGCCCTGCGGGAGGAGATATGCGTGTACTTTAGAGTGGGCCCCAGCAGCGATGTGGATTTGAGTGCTCTCCCCGGTGCCGCGCGTATCACAGCTCCACGTATGGAAGAGGCACGCGGGCCCCTCCAGCCTTTGTGCTGCGTGTAGCGCAGGGGGAGTTTTCTCCGCAAAAAAAGGCTCCGTTTTGCTTCAGGTTTACTCCGGGTGGTGCCTGGACACTTCCGATGCTGGTTTTCATCGATGAAGTAGGAGATGGGGGTCTCGTGGTGGGGGCTCAACCCACTTTTCAGGACCCTGGCGCGGAGCCTACACGGAGAGCGATACCATCTGTGCGCCCCCTGGTGGCCAACCTCACTGCGCATGCGTTTTAACGCCTATTCTAGCTTAATAAGTTTCTTGCCAGTACTCCAGGCATTCATAAATAGATTTCTGCTGAACACGCACCGTACTGTTTACATAACACAATGGAAAATTATGCGGTTTAATTTTCAGATTGCGCACGCTCGCTCCAGGTCCTATGACGTAAATTCCCTACGCCATTTACACTTGCGCAGTTAATGGAATATGACCTACCCGACACATTAACTCCACGTCGGATTTTCTCTATAAAGAGAAAACTCCTCAAATACATTGCGGCTGCCAAACACTCACGCTCGCTCAGGAAAACTCTTTCATACCCTCTCTCTCAGTTTAAAGAATAAATGAATCAATCCAAGAACTTTTCAGGCTCAAATTATAGTTCAAATATTCTTACACTCTTGCTCTCTCCTGGATAAAGTTTAGTAGATATTTTTTCCTTATTTAAACAACTAAAAATCCAAGTTTAACTATATTACAAAGTTCACTGAATGTCAATCAAAGAAATATCTTATAGAAAACATAAAGGTTCACTTAGCTTGTATCTTCTAAGTTTATGGCTTGACTCCTAATGACTTCCTGGTTCCATCCTGCGTCAGTAATGTTAAAGTTTCCTTCTAAAACCTGAAATTAACATTTCTTCCCAGAAGCTCTTAAACATAAGTCCTCTCAGTTGAGCTGCTGACAATGAAAGGCAGTTTAGAATGTTCTCTACCTGCCTTTTATTCACTCCATCGTATCAAAAGGCTTGTTGCAAATTATGCTGAGAGTCACCATTTTGACCTGGGAAGTTCTCATTACTCTGAATCATAGAGTTAAGGCCAAACCAATTAATTGAACAACAGTCATATCTACTGTTCGCCACATACAACCTTCAAATAATTAAATAAGACCTGACAGTACTCCCCCTCCTAACGCTCTGTCCCAGGGCCAACCTTGGATGGATTTCTTCTATGGAATTTAGCCACTAAATGTGGATCATGCACATCAGACTCATTCTCCCAACTTCTTTCCTCAGGCCCAAAACCTTCCCAATCAATCAGGTATTGTAATCTTCCTCTAACCCGTCTAGAATCTATAATCCTTCTCACTTTAAATTCTTCAGAAGAATTCTCTAACACCACAGGTAAAGGAGATTTCAATAACCTAGTCCCCTTATTGACTGACTTCAAAAGACTGATGTGAAAAATTGGGTGTATCTTTAAAGTTCCAGGTAAACGTGAATGCACCGCCACTGGATTAATCACCTCATCCACTGGAAAAGGCCCAACATATCTAGGACTGAATTTATTTTTTCCTTTGATTAGTAGGTATTTAGTAGATAACCAGACCAAATCCCCCACTTCATACTTTGGGCCTCACCTTCTTTTCTGATCTGCACATTTTTTGTAACTCATTTTATTGTCGCACAACACCTTTTTAGCTTTCTCAAGATTTTTCCTCATAACCTGTAAAGGATCTTCTACACCAGGATTCTGTCAGGCTGAGAGGTCCTGTGTCCGCGGAAGCTGCTGAACCCCCGACAATCCCCCTGAAATGTAATTCCCAGAACTAGATATTAATTCAGCTCTGCAAACTACACCCCAAAGGGAAAGGGGGAAGTGGATAACATAACAACACCATGCTGACTGCGTCAAGGCTAACCAAAGCTGAACCTGCAGAGGATATAAGAAAAGCAGATACAAATCCTTTTATTACTTACTTAACCTTTATAGTTGGAAAGACTTTAAATCCTTAACTAATAAGTAAGAATCATACCTGGTTCTTCTCTTGAAATTTCTTAGAGAAGCTTGTAAAGAAGCTGACAATCTCTCTTACTTGAGTCTCTTGAAATTCACAGCAACTTCTTATTTTGGGCAAACCTGGAAAGTTTTGCTCTTTGCCTTTTTTTTCCCAAAATTCACTAATTGTCCAGTAAAATTGTCTTTAATATTTTCTTTCTTTTTCTTTCCAAACTTTTCTTTAGTTTCCAAAACCTTTTTACAATTCAATAGAGTTTGAGAATTCTTGAAGAAACACGTGCTAAGTTCACACGCAGATGATCTCAATGCTGAAGCTTCGCACGTTGAAAACTTCCCGCACTGAAGAACACGCACACTGTAAGAAAAGTCCACGCGCAGAAAGCACACGCGCTTGTAAACACACGCGAAGCAGAATTCACGCGCAAACGGATCCACGCGCAGATAACACACGCGCTTGTAAACACACGCGCTGTTGAACTCCCGTGCCTATTCACACGCGCCTTATAACCCACGCGCAAAAGAGTTTACACGCGGTCCAGTTCACGCGTTAAAAAGCACACGCGCTGGTAATCACACGCGCAATTGAGTTCTCGCGCAGAAGCACACGCGTTTGAAAACACACGCGCAATAGAGTTCTCACGCGGCGAACAGATTCTCACGCTAGGAAGCACACGTGCTGGAAAACACACACGCTATAGAGTTCTCACGCGGCGAACAGATTCTCACGCTAGGAAGCACACGCGCTGGAAAACACACGCGCCGTTGAATTCTCTCGCCTGGAAGTACACGCGCTGGAAACACACGCGCAATTGAATTCTCACGCCGAAACAACGTGCTTGAAAACACACGCGCTATTTTCACTCGCACGCGCAAAGGTTCAACGGTTAGTTTCAGATTACACGTAGTACGTGTTTAACAAATAGCGTTCACCCGTTAACCTCGCGTAAAATTTCAAGCGCACTCAAACAGTTCAAAATATAAATTCAAAGAAAACATTTTACAAGTTCTCACTAAAATGTCTTTAAAATAAACAGAGCGGCAGTCTAACAATCTCTAAACAAAGTCACTTATCTCCAGAACGATTTCCTAAAGATCTTCAGAGTTTCCTGTCTTCAAATCACATTCCTGACAGCTGAGAACTTCTCCTGAAACCCCCAAGAAAGTAGCCGCTCAACTCCACCAGGCCCAAGTCTTAAGCAGGAGCAGCCACTACACACGTCCTCTCAGCTGGGGCTTAGACGATGAAAGGCAAAGGGTGACAGTTTAGAATGTTCATTGTTGTTCTGCAGTGTTTTCCAACCAATCGGAGCTGTCACTGCGAAACTCCATTTTGCCTTGGGTCAGAACCAGGATTCTGAATCAGGAAGTTAAGGCCAAATCAACTACAATAGAAAACGTCCCACCCACACAAGGCTAATCTAAAAAAGGATAATAAAAGAGAAATAATGGGAAAGAAACTTGAATAAGGGAAAATAGCCTGAATAGGGGAAAGAAACCTGACAGTACCCCCCTCCTAATGCCCAGTCCCTGGGCCCACCTTATGTGGATTTTTAGCATGAAACTTAGCAACTAAACGGGGAGCATGTACATCAACTGAATCTTCCCAAGATCGTTCTTCAGGTCCATATCCCTCCAATCAATTAAATACTGCAACCTTCCCTTCACTCTCCTGGAATCCAAAATTTGTTTAACCACATTTTCCTCAGATGAATCCTCCAAAATCACAGGGGAAGGTGGTGTTCTAAATCTAGTTCCTGAGCAAACTGGTTTTAAAAGGCTAACATGGAAAGTAGGATGTACCTTCAAATGCGTGGGTAATTTCAATCGTACTGCCACAGGGTTGATGATTCTCTCTACCTCGAATGGGCCTACAAATCGTGGACTGAATTTATTCTTCCCCTTAATTTTTAGGTACTGGGTAGAAAGCCAAACTAAGTCTCCCACCTTATATTCAGGACCAGCCTTCCTTCTCAAATCTGTACACCTTTTATATGTCAACTTGTTTTCTCCCAGCACCTTTTTTGCTCTATCCAAGTTATTCTTCATTACCAGCAAACGATCTTCCACTCTAGGATTCCCGGAATCCTCCAACACCTCAAAACTCAGAAAGCGAGGATGAAATCCACGACCCAAAAAGAAAGGGGACATAGAAGTAGCATCTTTACCACAATTGTTGTAAGAGAATTCTGCCAACTATACCAAATCCACCCATTCCTCTCCAGCTTGTAAGTAACACCTTAAAAATTTCTCCAATTTACTGATTTACTCTCTCCACTTGTCCATTAGCCTCTGGATGATACCCAGAAGTTAAACTAACGTCTACCCCAAGTTTCCTACAGAAGGCCCTCCAGAATTTTGAAATAAATTGAGATCCCCTATCAGAGATAACTTGACTTGGGAGTCCATGTAGTCTAACCACACCTTGCAAGAAACTATGAGCCAGTTTTTCCGCGGTAACCTCCCCCTCCATTGGTAAAAATGCGCTTCTTTAGTAAGAAGATCCACCACAACAAGAATGGTAGTACAACCCTTATCTTGAGGGAGACCAACAATGAAATCCATAGAAATAGTGTGCCAAGGACGAGGAGGAACAGGTAACGGCTCCAATAAACCATGCGGCTTCCCAACTTGACTTTTTGCTTGTGCACAGACTACACATGTTTTAACAAAGTTCAATGTGTCTTGGCAAATTTTTTCCCACCAAAAGTTCCTTCGAACCAATTCCAGAGTTTTTCTGAAACCAGGATGTCCTGATAAAATGGATTCATGACAATTTCTCAAAACCTTTTCTCTTAACTCTTCAGTAGGTAAATAAAGCTTGTTATCAAAAAATGGAAGACCGTCTTTCAAACTTCTGGCTGAATCCAGTCTCACCCACTCCTCCATCTTCTGCAAGGACATGTTCTGGCGAACTTCGTTAAAAAAATCCATTCCTTTAATGGCTCCGGCTAACAAAAAACGTTCTGGAGCAATTAGAGGTTCTGGCTGCAGAACCTCTCTCTCCTCACTGCCAGGAAATTGGCGGGATAAGGCATCAGCTTTTTTGTTCAGACTTCCGGGTTTAAAGGTCACAACGAAATCATGATCGGCAAAGAATAAGGACCAACGAAGTTGTCGTGGAGACAAAGTTATTGCAGATTTTAAAAACAATAAATTTCGATGATCAGTAAGAACCGTTACTGTATGTCTTGCCCCTTTCAGAAAATGCCTCCATTCTTCAAAAGCGGACTTTATTGCTAACAGTTCACGATCTGCAATTGTATAGTTCACTTCAGCAGCAGAAAACTTCCTAGAAAAGAATGCAACTGGATGTAGTTGACCAGTAGTTTCATTCCTTTGAGAAAGCACCGCCCCCAACGCTAAATTTGAAGTGTCCGCCTCCACAAAAAAAGGTTTAGAGAGATCAGGATGAATTAGAATCGGACTAGAAGTAAATTTTTCTTTTAACTCTTGAAAAGCTTTTTCTGCTTCAAGGTCCCAGTGAAATTTCACTCCTTTTTTCAAAAGTCTCGTTATAGGAGCAACCAGCCGAGAAAAACCTTCGATAAATCTCCTATAAAAATTGGCAAACCCTAAAAAACTTTGTATTTCCTTAACCTTAGTAGGAGTGGGCCATTCAAGAACTGCTTGAACCTTTTTAGGATTCATTTCTAAACCCTTGGGTGAAATTATAAAACCTAAAAACTTCACAGAATCTGTATGGAATTGACCTTTTTTCCAATTTGGCAAACAAATGGTTTTCTCGCAACTTTTGTAAGACTAAGTAAAGCATTTTCATCCCGAGATATTTTCAACTCCTCCCGTAACTCCCTGATCAAAGATCCTAACGCCTCCATGGATTCGTCGGGGTTCATGACAGCTCGGACGGACTAAATTATTGGCCTTTCATTCTGTCAGGCTGAGAGGTCCTGTGTCCGCGGAAGCTGCTGAACCCCCGACAATCCCCCTGAAATGTAATTCCCAGAACTAGATATTAATTCAGCTCTGCAAACTACACCCCAAAGGGAAAGGGGGAAGTGGATAACATAACAACACCAGGCTGACTGTGTCAAGGCTAACCAAAGCTGAACCTGCATAGGATATAAGAAAAGCAGATACAAATCCTTTTATTACTTACTTAACCTTTAAAGTTGGAAAGACTTTAAATCCTTAACTAATAAGTAAGAATCATACCTGGTTCTTCTCTTGAAATTTCTTAGAGAAGCTTGTAAAGAAGCTGAAAATCTCTTTACTTGAGTCTCTTGAAATTCACAGCAACTTCTTATTTTGGGCAAACCTGGAAAGTTTTGCTCTTTGCCTTTTTTTTCCAGAATTCACTAATTGTCCAGTAAAATTGTCTTTAATATTTTCTTTCTTTTTCTTTCCAAACTTTTCTTTAGTTTCCAAAACCTTTTTACAATTCAATAGAGTTTGAGAATTCTTGAAGAAACACGTGCTAAGTACACACGCAGATGATCTCAATGCTGAAGCTTCTCACGTTGAAAACTTCCCGCGCTGAAGAACACGCGCACTGTAAGAAAAGTCCACGCACAGAAAACACACGCGCTTGCAAACATACGCGAAGCTGAATTCATGCGCAAACGGATTCACGCGCAGATAACACACGCGCTTGTAAACACACGCGCTGTTGAACTCCCGCACCTATTCAAACGCGCCTTATAACCCACGCGCAAAAGAGTTCACACGCGGTCGAGTTCACGCGTTAAAAAGCACACGCGCTGGTAATCACACGCGCAATTGAGTTCTCGCGCAGAAGCACACGCGTTTGAAAACACACGCACAATAGAGTTCTCACGCGGAAGCACACGCGTTTGAAAACACACGCGCAATAGAGTTCTCACGCAGCGAACAGGTTCTCGCGCTAGGAAGCAAACGCACTGGAAAACACACGCGCAATAGAGTTCTCACGCGGCGAACAGATTCTCGCGCTAGGAAGCACACGCGCTGGAAAACACACGCGCAATAGAGTTCTCACGCGGCGAACAGATTCTCGCGCTAGGAAGCACACGTGCTGGAAAACACACGCGCAGTTGAATTCTCTCGCCTGGAAGTACACGCGCTGGAAACACACGCGCAATTGAATTCTCACGCCGAAACAACACGCTTGAAAACACACGCGCTATTTTCACTCGCACGCGCAAAGGTTCAACGGTTAGTTTCAGATTACACGTAGTACGTGTTTAACAAATAGCGTTCACCCGTTAACCTCGCGCAAAATTTCAAGTGCACTCAAACAGTTCAAAATATAAATTCAAAGAAAACATTTTACAAGTTCTCACTAAAATGTCTTTAAGATAAACAGAGCGGCAGTCTAACAATCTCTAAACAAAGTCACTTATCTCCAGAACGATTTCCTAAGGATCTTCAGAGTTTCCTGTCTTCAAATCACATTCCTGACAGCTGAGAACTTCTCCTGAAACCCCCAAGAAAGTAGCCGCTCAACTGCTAGCGCCTGAAGGATAAAATCCACCAGGCCCAAGTCTTAAGCAGGAGCAGCCACTACACACGTCCTCTCAGCTGGGGCTTAGACGATGAAAGGCAAAGGGTGACAGTTTAGAATGTTCATTGTTGTTCTGCAGTGTTGTCCAACCAATCAGAGCTGTCACTGCGAAACTCCATTTTGCCTTGGGTCAGAACCAGGATTCTGAATCAGGAAGTTAAGGCCAAACCAACTACAATAGAAAACTTCCCACCCACACAAGGCTAATCTAAAAAAGGATATTAAAAGAGAAATAATGGGAAAGAAACTTGAATAAGGGAAAATAGCCTGAATAGGGGAAAGAAACCTGACAGTTTCTTTGAATCTTCAGATAATTCAAAACTTAAAAATCATGGATGAAAACCCCTGCCTAAAAAGAATGGAGACATAGAAGTAGAATCCCTACTGCAATTGTTATAAGCAAACTCAGCTAATCAGATTAAATCTACCCAATCCTCCTCCACTTGTAGATAACACCTGAGATATTTCTCTAGCTCCTGATTAACCCTTTCCACCTGGCCATTACTTTCTGGATGATAACTAGACGACAACCCAATCTCCACTCCCAGTCTCCTGCAAAAAGCCCTCCAAAACTTTGAGATGAACTGAGACCCTCTATCAGAGATGATTTTACTGGGAAGACAGTGTAACCTAACTACACCTTGTAAAAATGTAAGTGCCAGACAGTCTGCGGTAACCTCCCGCTTCATAGGAATAAGATGTGCTTCCTTAGACAACAGATCCACCACAACCAAAATTGAAGTGTATCCCTTGTCACTTGGCAGATCTGTAATAAAATCCAAAGAGATGGTGTGCCAGGGGCGCGGTGGAACAGGTAACAGTTCCAACAATCCACATGGTTTTCCCACTTGATTCTTTGCTTGTGCACATACAACACAAGTGTTTACAAAATTTTATGTATCTTGTCTAATCCTTTCCCACCAGAAGTTTCTCCTCACCAATTCAAGGGTCTTATGAAAACCTGGATGCCCAGACAGTTTTGAATCATGACACTCACTAAGCTCCCTGTCACGTAATTCCACCGAGGGTAAATTAACTCTATCTTCTAAATAGGGTAATCCTTCTTTTACACAACGGACTGGGTCCTGGCATGCCCACTCCTCCATCAATAACAAAGACCTAGAATTACGAACCTCTTCCTCTACTTCAGCTCGACCTTGCATCCCAGCTGATATGAAACTATTTGGCACAATCACTGCAACTGGTTCGCATACTGTCTTATTCTCACTTCCAGGAAATTGCTGCGACAATGCATCAGCTTTTCCATTAAATTTACCTGGTCTGAAAGTTACTACAAAGTCATAGTCCGAGAAAAATAACGACCACCTTTACTGTCTTGGAGTGAGAGTCTTTGCCGATTTTAGAAACAATACATTTCGATGGTCTGTTAGGACAGTCACAGTATGTCTAGCTCCCTTCAGAAAGTGCTGCCACTCTTCAAATGCAAATTTAATTGCTAGAAGCTCTTGATCCGAAATGGTATAATTCTGCTCAGCATGGAGAAAACTTCTTAGAATAGAAGGCCACTGGATGCAGCTGACCTGACACTTCATGACGCTGTGAAAGCACTGCTCCCATTGCTAAATTCGAAGCATCTGCTTCCACAAAAAACGGTGTAGATGGATCCGGATGAAGTAAAATTGGTCCTGAGATAAACCTCTTTTTTAATTCTTGAAAAGCTTCCTCAGCTTCATACTCCAATCAAAAGGTACGCCTTTCTTTAATAACTTAGTGATAGGTGTAACCAAACGTGAGAACCCCTCAGTAAATCTCTGATAAAAGTTGGCATAACCAATAACACTTTGAATTTCTTTTACCTTTGTCGGTCGGAGTAGGCCAATCACGCACTGCCTGAACTTTACTAGGGTTCATCTCTAGACCCTTAGGAGACACTATATATCACAAAACCTCCACAGACTCAGTATGAAACTGGCTTTTTTCCAGTTTTGCAAAAAGGTGATTTTCTCTGAGATTTTGCAGTACCTGTTTGACATGGACCTTATGTTCTTCAATACTCTGGGAATAAATCAAGATGCCATCAATATAAACTATCACAAATATGTCCAAAAACTCCCGCAACACCTCATCCATGAAAAACTGAAAAGCTGCTGGAGCATTACATAGCCCAAACGGCATTACTTGGTATTCATAAAGACCAAATCTGGTCTTGAAAGCCGTTTTCCACTCGTCACCTTCCTGTACTCGCACCAAGTGATAGGCTCCCCGCAAATCAAGTTTTGAGAACACCATCGCTCCCTGGACCTGGTTTAAAATCTCTGAAATAAGAGGGAGAGGATACCTATTCTTGACTGTCACTTTGTTTACTACTCTATAATCGATACAAGTTCTAAGAGAACCATCAGGCTTAGGTACAAAAAATAATGGAGATGCTGCTGGAGATTGGGAATGGCGAATAAACCCCTTAGCTAAATTTTCCATCAAGTACTCCTTTAAGTAATCGTTTCCCTTCTCTGTAGAGCATACACCCTGCTACTGGGTAAAATAGCTCCCGGTATCAAATTCAATCTTACAATCAAAACTTCTATGAGGGGGTAACTCACCAGCAACCTTTTCATTGAAGACGTCCCTATAGTCTTGATAACATTGAGGAAGATGTCCTAAAATTGCCCAAATATCATGACCAACCTCCCCCATCTCTGATAAGAAGAAAGGCACTGAACCTGCCTGTTTCTGAAAACCCTTCAGATCTTGTCCTGTGAAACAACGTTCCCGACAAAAGTTAGAATTCAATTCCACCACTCGGCCACTCCAATCTATTTTTGGGTTGTGCAATGTTAACCATGGCATGCCTAGAATGATTTTTAAAATTGGGGCATCAATCAGTTCAAAGAAAATCTCTTCACTGTGACCTCCCACCACCTCCATAGTTAAAACACTAGTCATATGAGTGATAGGACCATAAGACAGAGACGTTCCATCCACTGCCCTTACTTGTTCCACAACCTCTTTTATTACCACTGGAATACCTAAAGATTTTGCTACTCCCCAATCCATAAAGTTCCCAGTAGCCCCTGAATCCACCACCACTGGACCAGTTCCCACCACTTTTGATTCCACCATTAAGGATACATTGACAACAATATGTGGAACTGCAGCCTGCATAGTATTAGCAATGTGTTGCACCTTGCCTGTAGATGAAGAAGACTTCTTTGGAGTAAATGGACAATTTCCTAAAAAGTGACCGCTACTGCCACAATATAAACACAAATTGTTTTCCCTCCTTACTGCCCTGTCCTCCTTAGACAAAAGTCCTCTCATCTTTAACTGCTCATTTCCTTTTTGTTTAACCTCCCGATTCATATTTTCTAGTCTGAACCGGTCTCCTTTCACTGCTGGTCTTATGTCCCCCTGAAACCTACGACGGCGTTCAGCCCTTCTCTCGCTCAAACGAAAATCTAATTGAATAACTAAATCAATCAGAGCATCAAACGAAGTAGGGCGTTGTACCACATTTGATAAAGCATCCTTCAGTTCCTCTCTTAGCCCCCTGTAAAACAGCAAATACCTCTTCTCCTCAGGCCAATTACTCTCTAAAATCGATGCTCTAAATTGAGTAATGTATGTGATTAAGTCTCTATTTCCCTGTTGTAAATCTAGCAGTTCTCCATCGACCTCTAAGGAGACTTGACGTCTGTCAAACATTTTTCTAAACTCCTCCACAAAAAGGGGAAATCTTTTTAAAGCTGCACTCTTTTGATTTACGGGGGACAAGGGCGCGGGTGTTGGCGTCCCGCGGAGGGTGTTTTGGCCCAGGAGGGCCTCCATTACTGCAGACCACGCCCCCTCCACTACTTTCCCGACGCCTCTCGGCCCGCCAGGGTGAAGCCCGCGGGGGACAAGGGCGCGGGTGTTGGCGTCCCGCGGAGGGTGTTTTGGCCCAGGAGGGCCTCCATTACTGCAGACCACGCCCCCTCCACTACTTTCCCGACGCCTCTCGGCCCGCCAGGGTGAAGCCCGCGGGGGACAAGGGCGCGGGTGTTGGCGTCCCGCGGAGGGTGTTTTGGCCCAGGAGGGCCTCCATTACTGCAGACCACGCCCCCTCCACTACTTTCCCGACGCCTCTCGGCCCGCCAGGGTGAAGCCCGCGGGGGACAAGGGCGCGGGTGTTGGCGTCCCGCGGAGGGTGTTTTGGCCCAGGAGGGCCTCCATTACTGCAGACCACGCCCCCTCCACTACTTTCCCGACGCCTCTCGGCCCGCCAGGGTGAAGCCCGCGGGGGACAAGGGCGCGGGTGTTGGCGTCCCGCGGAGGGTGTTCGCGGACCCGTGGTGGTGCACCTGGACTGTGAGGTGAGACTGAGGCATTTACTGTAGGGAGGGCCAACAAAGCCAACAAAGCCTATAGCGTGTATAGAGGGCCAGACCTCTACTACCCCCCCCTGCAGGCGCTCAAGGTCATATCATGGCGGGTCTTCCCCAGGAAATCGCCAATGGAGCCACGGAAGGTGGAGACATTTCCTCTCCTTTTTCCCCACTTCACCTCTCTAAATCCTCTCTTCTATCGAGTCTACAGGGACCCTTGGCCCCACTGGTGAATCGGAAGCCAATTAAGGGCAGAAGGCTGAGGGGAGGTATGTTGCGTAAAGCACTGGGGGCTACGCAGGCAAAGGGATCTGGTATTGGGAGTCTCCGTGGGAAAGGAGTTCCTGTCCAACTGTCCTCGGTCACTGCTTGCACCAAAGAGGGAGCCTCGTTAGAATCCTTGCTTAAGCCACCCTGCCCCCCCAGCTTGCAGGTGGGGCCCCTACCTAGTCCCTCTGGGACCTCCTGCGATCATGTTTCAATCCCTCTTCTCACAACTGGACATTTAAGCCCATTTCTGGATGACCTTGGGTCCCCTGTCAACCTGTTAACCCCTGGAGGGGGTCTTGACTGTGTGGCTACAGCCGGACTTCTGGACACTTTGGCCAACGGATGTGAGAGGATCTCAATAGGGTTTTCGAAACTGATTAAAGGGAATCCTCATACTTATATTGAAGCTGAAGCCCATCCCGCCGCCTCCCCTGTGCCCATGTTTGTGGCTCCTGAGGCCTTGGGTCCAGTCGACTTGAGCAGGGGAGAGAAGTCCTGCCATCCGTCCAGACCTGGTATTAAGCCAACCTCTGATGCTCCCCCAGGGGTTGGCTCCTTGCCCCGTCTTAGCCCTCCCCTGGCCTCTAAATCCATCCCAAATGGTGAACATTCTCTACCAGCCCAAACTTCCTCTGATTCTGCAACCCTCCCTAGCTGTCCCTGGAACCTCCTGTTATCAGAGATGGCCGAGATCAAAAATCTTTTGTTAGTGTTGATCAAGGGGACACGGGGGACCTGGGGGGAGGAGGGTACGGGTAGGGAAGGTGAGAGCGCAGTAGGGTCCGGCCCTAGGGGTCCTAATCTTGCCTTTGATAAAGGGTCACATCCCCTGATCCCCTGTCCGTCCCTGGCTACTTCCGTGGCTAGGTCTCCTCAGTTCCTGAGGAGCCGACCAAAGCTAGGTTTTCCCCCACTGTCACCCCGAAGGAGTGAAACCACTGTTCTAGACTCAAGGACTAAGCCCCCATTGATGCAGCACCCTGTGGGGAGGAGGGCAAGTGCCTCAATCCCCGGTCCGGGCAGGCCGAGGTTGGGGCGCCACACTAATGAAGGCTGTAGTAGCTCCATGGTCCTCCTTCATGGTGTTCTAAAACCCACTTTTGGCACAAGAGAACCAAGGGACGCCCTGCGGAATAAATGTTTACATTGGTTGCGGGCTGTGGGGGAGTGTGAGTTTGTGTCCATGGGCTCTTTGTTGGAGTGCACCAGACTGTCCAATTCTTCAGCCAAAACGGACATCGTCAAACTGGTTTTTGGGAGCGCCCATCTGGCAAGGGCCGTATTGGAAAAATGTAATGGCCATTGGCTGATAGGGAAAAGTGGTATCACTGTCAGCGCACCCCCTATACCTGCCCTTGTGTGCCCTGCAAGAGCCTCCTCTGGGTTTAGTCCCCTTTCAGGGGCAAATCTAACCGCCTTGGGCCCGAGGGAAAGTAGGGGAGGGACAGAATTAGGGATTTAATGAATTGTTGAGTTATTGTTTTTATTCGGGAGTAGTGATTGTAATTGCCTATTTGTGATGTTTTTGCATTCTGTTTTTTGTGTTTGATGGATTTCTTTGAAAATCCGAATAAACCTGTTTGACTTGACTTGACTTGATTTACCAACAACCCCGCCCAAGTTGATGCTTCCACTGAAAGATAGGACATCATAAAGGTGACTTTAGATGCTTCAATAGGAAACAACTCAGGGCGACTAAGAAAATGTAACTCACATTGAGTTAAAAATACTTGAAACCTTTTTGCGTCACCAGAATAACGTTCGGGGGCTGCCAAAGGAACCGGCATAACCAGTGCCCTAAAACCACCTTCTGCCCCCATTCCTCTACTGGCACCTTGATCTTCATCCTCTCTTTCAAGAACTGGAGGATAGCCTGCCCCTCCTGACACAACTTCCACCCTCTGCAACTTAGTAACTTTACCACTTAACTCTTTTTCCTGAATCTAAGTTTTCTCTATGCACCTCTCTTAACTCCTCCCTCAACTCTCTAATCAAGGAAGTAATAGTCTCCATTGTTACCTCCTCGGAGTTCAAGACAGCTTGGGCAGACTTATTTTTTATGGCCTTTCATACTGTCAGGCTTGATCATGAAGGATGTCCGCAGAAGCTGCTGAACCTCCATAATCCCCCAGAAATGTACTCCACTAAACTGAGTTTATAACAGCTAAGAGGGATACACCTCTAAGGGAAAAGGGGAAATGGGATAAAATAACAAAGACGCCAGGTTCTGTGTGAAGATTGTTTCTTAACCTGTTAAAGAAAAAGGAAATTCACTATAACTTTCTACAATCCTTTTATGAACTGGCTGAACACAAATAATCCTTATTATACTTAAATATAAACACCATACCTGGCTTTCCTCAACTGAGTGCCCTGAGGATTTTTACTTATCAACTGCATCCAAGAAAGCGAACATCTGCTTCAATCTTCATTAGAATAAAGTTGGTTGAATTCAGAAATGTTCCTTGTTAACTTCAAAGGACAAGATCCGGGCTGTCCATGCATCAATGTTTGTCTTTTAAAGTTTAGCTTTTAGAGAATATGCGCCTGAGCACGCACGTTAAATGAAAATTCAAGAGGTTCTGCACGATGCGCTATGAGTTTTTAATGAGATGTGGATCAATTCGGATCCGCATGGTTCACGCGAGACTTTACGAGTGAGTCCCCGTACTGTGCATGAGTTAGTATTATTAATATTTGTAGTGATCTCCGTACTACGCATGCACAAAGATTTGTAGTGAACTCCGTACCGCGCATGCGCAAGGATTTATAGTGAGCTCCGTACTGCGCATGCGTTTTAACGCCTATTCAAGCTTAATTTGATTCTTGCCGGTACTCCAGGCATTCATAAATAGATTTCTGCTGAACACACACCGTACTGTTTACATAACACGATGGAAAATTATGCGGTTTAATTTACAGATTGCGCGCGTTCGCTCCAGGTCCTACGACGTAAATTCCCTACGCCATTAACACTTGCACAGTTAATGGAATATGACCTACCCGACACATTAACTCCACGTCGGATTTTCTCTATAAAGAGAAACTCCTCAAATACATTGGCGGCCGCCAAACTCTCGCGCTCGTTCAGGAAAACTCTTTCATACCCTCTCTCTCAGTTTGAAGAATAAATGAATCAATCCAAGAACTTTTCAGGCGCAAATTATAGTTCAAATATTCTTACACTCTTGCTCTCTCCTGGATAAAGTTTAGTAGATATTTTTTCCTTATTTAAACAACTTAAAATCCAAGTTTAACTATATTACAAAGTTCACTGAATGTCAATCAAAGAAATCTCTTATAGAAAACATAAAGGTTCACTTAGCTTTTATCTTCTAAGTTTATGGCTTGACTCGTAATGACTTCCTGGTTCCATCCTGCTTCAGTAATGTTAAAGTTTCCTTCTAAAACCTGAAATTAACATTTCTTCCCAGAAGCTCTTAAACATAAGTCCTCTCAGTTGAGCTGCTGACAAAAAAAGGCAGTTTAGAATGTTCTCTACCTGCCTTTTATTCAATCTATCCAATCAAAAGGCTTGGTGCAAATTATGCTGAGAGTCACCATCTTGACCTGGGAAGCTCTCAATACTCTGAATCATAGAGTTAAGGCCAAACCAATTAATTGAACAACACTCATATCTACTCTTCCCCACATACAACCTTCAAATAATTAAATAAGACCTGACAGGAATTTACTGAGTAAGGTAATACCCCGGGGCCTTTGTTAAGGCCATCACTTCGCTCGGGTCTGTAACTGTGGGCCCTGGGGCATTACCTGACTCTGTAATGCCGCCGCGGCTCGGGGATTATTGCTTAATTGTTATATCCTGTTTTTAGTAAACTAGCATAGGCAATGAAGGACTGGATAGCATGGACCTTCATTATTAAAATCTCTTAACCATGGTCCTTTCATCAGCTGCTGGTGAATGAACAGTAGGAGCCAATCTTCAAAAAAAATGATCACACGCAAGCATCAGCTAACTTTCATTGCTAGGGCCAGCTGCATGCTTATCCGAGTCTGCCAGTTTCTCTTAAGCTCCCATAGTGTGACGATACACCCAGGATCACTGTTCTTCTCTCTGATAAGTAATTTAGGTATCACCTTATGAGACGGAGAACCAGTTAAAGAATTTGAAAGATTACCTGAAAGAGGGGTTTCAGTGATGGGTACGTTTAGTGCCAATTTACTAGGAAGTTAATCTACAGCTGCTGGGTAAAAAAAACGTCTACAGGGAATCAGTGTTTGGAAATCTTAATTTTCCAATAGCCATGTATCCAATTAGCTCAACACCAGTTCTGTAGCATTAAACAAGATTCAGATTAAGGTAAATAGTTTAAGAGACAGAATCAGCAGGTAATTTAGGTTACAAATTAGAAACGTAGTTTAGGTTCCTTGGGTCACCTGCAGTCACCTCACAACTAGAGGTCTTTCGAAAGAACTGATCTCCCAGCAGTGTCAAAGGAATTCTTCTTAAAGGTTGGAAGTCCAGAGATTATTCAAAGAAGGGGTGGAAGAGCCCATCTTTTAAAGGGAAAAGACAAAGGTGATTATACAGCAGCAAGCCTGCTTTTAAGGGTCTAATCTTTGTCCTTGAGACAGACAAGTGCCCCTTGCCTTCTGACATCAGAAAGAAACAAGATGGTGAAATCCTTCCACTTTGCTGAGCTTGCTGCCTACACTAACGTCTCCCCCTTGCCTTGTCATTAGCATCAAAGGCCATTTTGGTATGCAACATTCTGGTGTGAGGCTACTTCTTTCGGAAAGGATGTGCCCTTTGATTGCTGATCCCAGGACAGCTTTCTGCTGAGGGGCTGTCACAACAGAGAGAGGTGTTACCCTACCAAATAATGGATAAAACAATGGATCAAAGAGAAGCAACATCATGTATACAGTCTTGCTGGGAGGTGCAGAGACAAGCTGGCTGGAGGGAATACACACAGCCTGTCCACCGTTGGGTTGGGCACATAGTGGTGACACATTTATGAGACTAGATTTATGTGGCTGTAATAATTATGAGAATTATCATCCAGCACACCGTGAGGTATTGCTTATACTTAAAGTTTACAACTGCTACCTGGAGGGTAATACTCATAATTATGCCTTTTGGGAACAGAGGTGCAGAGCCTAAATGGAGCCTCTGTGTTGTAGTGACTTGGCTGTCTCAGCAACGGTCAATTCAGAAGCTGTGTTCTGAAACTGCTCTGTGTCACTGGGAAACAGGCTCTGTAGATCAGGATACTGATCGAGAAGGGCATAGGTGTACAATAAGCTTTTGGCATGGAGCCTATGGAGACGAGATCTAGTTAGCAGATCACCCTTTTTGGTATATAATTACCTGCATCATTTCATTATTTAATAAAATATAAAAGAGTGAAGACAAAAACTACACCCCCACACATATAAAACAACAGTAAATGCACCTAAATATTTACCTGTTCCAACAGTCCAACAACCATTAGACTTGTAATAAGCAGATTTATATACATCCAAACATCTATCCTGAACTATACTCAACAGTCGCCCCAGACCAGCTTCAACACATATCAAACTTTAATTCAATTTCCTTACTTTTAAGCAAAAACATCTTGAAATGTACCCACTACTTAAGTATTTATCTCTTAAAAACTCTTTTTACCTATCTTATCTATTCTATTACTTTAATTCATAGACCATGCCTTTCTGCAGATCACCAAAAACTATCACCTCAAGCACACAACTGCACTCCATCGGCTCTCCCATTAGACAACTCACAATTTCCATTTCTCATTTGCATTAGGCCGTTTGATGTCTCAGAGGATATCAAAACCACTATTCCCTTTTTCCCAAAAATTCAGTTCTCTGTCAATAATAGCAGCTTTCCAAAACCACCCTATATTGAATTGCTGCATATTGATTCATGCACCAGAATATTTTGCAATATTTTGCAATATCATTCTGCAGACTATAGCTAGTCTGCATATTCCTAAATGTCACCTAGCTAACCTACTATCAATAGCACCTATAATAGTTCACTCTTCATGACCCTTAATGTCATCAATGTTCTTAGCCAATACCCCCCCATCCACTCCTATACCACACATGTTTCACTTCTTTCTCCATCTCCCACTTCTTGTTGAATGCTTTTGTCTCACGATTGATTCTGAAGATAGAAAGTTTAAGCTTATTAAAGGTAGTTTCATATCTGCAGATAAGAATAGTAGTACTTGTATAGTGAGATATTAATCTGTTAAACTTTGTTTTGTGGAACGTTAAAGGCACTGGATGTGTGATTAAACGACGGAAAGTTTTGGCACGGATATGGAGGAGCAGAGGTGATGTGATATTTCTTCAAGAGACAAATTTAGATTAACAAATTGGGGTTTACTTGTCTAATCATAGATATCCACAAGTGGTTTCAAATTATTATTACTGTAAATCTAGGGGAGTTGGCATATTGTTCAGAAGAAGATTACTGATTAATATAAAAAAGTAAGTAAAAGAGAAAGAGAGAAGTATTCTATTAATTGATGTGATATATAATGGGAAGAAAATAACTGTCAGGACAGTATATACTCCATGCACACCAAATATAAACTTTTTTAGGAATATGAATAGTCCTTTGAATGAGATGGAGGGAGAAGTTATCATTTTGGGTGGAGACTTCAACTTAGTGATGGATAGTAAACTGGACAGGAGATCAGATTGCAGGTACAATGATGAAAAACTTAGTGAAGAATTGAAAAGGTTTGTGTTTAGGTACAAACTTGTAGACATCTGGAGGGTGCTCCATCAAAGAGATAGAAAATACTCATTTTACTCAATGGTTCATAATTCATACTCACGGATAGATTTTTTTAGAAATTAGTGACAAACTAGTTGATCAGACATTTTGTTCTAGTATTAGCGAGAGAAGTATTTCAGACCATGCATTAATAGACCTAAACATTAATTTGAATAGTATATGTAGGAAAAATAACAGGTGGAGAATGCAATAATAAGTAAAGGTCTAGATGATTTCATAATGGAATATTTTAGGGAAAATACTGGTTTGGCAGATGTAAAGATAGTATGGGACTGTTTTAAGGCAGTTTTGAGCGGTGAAATGATTTGTAGATCTTTGCATGCTAAAAAAGGAAAAAAGAAAGGATTGAACAACTAGAAAAAGAGGTTGTAGAACTACAAAAATGTTGTGCGCAAGTAGAATCAGAATTCAAAAAATCAAAGTTAAAAAGACTAGAGGAAGAATTGAGGAATGAAGAGCAGACACATGCAGGGAAAGGGTTGTTCTATAAAAAGCAATTATTTTGGGAATATAGTGACAAAAATAGAAAACCTTTAGAAAATAAGCTTAAAGGTCTAATGACTGATACATGTATTCCATCTAGTGAAAATGATGAAGAAGAATTGTTTCACAGAAGTGCAGATATCTGTGAAACATTTAGATCCTTTTATCAAAAACTACATAAGGAAGAAGTGCATCCTAATAATACAGATCTACAGACTTTTTTTGATAAAGTAACTCTTACAGAACTGAGAAGGCATACAAAATTATTACATGAATCTATGATAGATGTAGCAGAAGTGCATACTGCTATCTTATAAAAGATGGGAAATCACCGGGGCCAGACGGGATCATCTCAGAGTTTTATAAAAAATGTGCAAGTCAACTGTCGGCAATTTTATGTACACTTTTTAATGATTTTTTAATGACAGGAACAATATGTGGATCGATGACAGAGGACATAATTATTGTTATTCCTAAACCTGATAAGGATCACAAAAAGTGTGGGAACTATAGACTAATTTCATTGCTAAATGTGGACTTTAAAATATTTACAATAGTATGGGAAAATCGGATTATGGTAAATATGGGGGATTTGGTGGATGAGTCACAAGTTGGCTTCATTCCAGGGATATATATAGATATGACAACATTAGGACGGAATTAAACGTTATAGGGATGCATTACAATAAATTCTTAATGGGAATCATAGGGTTTTTTGATGCAGAAAAAGCATTTGATAGGGTTCATTTGAGATTTTTAGAGCATACCTTATTGAGGATGGGTTTTGGGCCGATTTTTATGAGAATGATCGAATGTATTCACCATGAGGTTAAAGCAAGAGTGACTATAAATGGTTTGATCTCTGGGTCTTTTGCATTTACTAAAGGCACGAGACAAGGATTCCCTCTGTCTCCATTTTTATTTGACCTAGCACTTGAACCACTAGCTGCTTATATCAGGCAATGTGAAAAAAATAAAGAATTGTGTGTTGGGAATATAGAGGTTAAAATCTTATCCTATGCAGATGACATGGTAGTCCTGTTGTCAAACCCAGAAGTATGTGGATTAGACAGCTGTTTGAGGAAGTAGGTATGCTATCTGGTCATAAAGTGAACTGGGACAAGACTGAGATTTTCCTGCTGTCGAAAATTCATAGCAAAAACAAAAAGCAAAATGTCTCCTATTGTCAGACCAGACTACAGCACTCGAAGGCACTATAAATTGCAGGGACGCCCCATTGCACAGTATCCTCTTTGAAAGTTGAGGGCAGCTGTTATCTAGTCTCTTAGCTCAAGGGTCGTGTACAGTCAGGGGGTGGTGGGCTTTAAGGTGTTTTGTGCTGTTTCTTTCTTCACTGCAGTGTCTGGGAGGTGTGTTGGAACTTTCAGCCTTTCTGCTAAACTGCATAATGTTTAAACATGTGGCATATCAGGAGAACCGTCAGAGGGATCTTGTGCATGGGACATAAGCGATCCCTTTATCATAGAAAAGAGCGGTCTCAGCGCAGGCGTGGGATCCCTGAGGTGTTGATTGGGGGAGAGTCCATGCTGCTATTTATGAATGACTAAAATGGCTACTTATTTCTTTGATACTGTTAAAAAATGTCAGGTTCACTTGTCTCTTGAGATGGATGTGCTGTAATTTATAGTAATTCTTTGTTTATTTAACTACTTAGACAATTCATACACAGTTCAGATTAAAACTTACCTTAACTTCCTGTTAGGAAAGATTTCATATTTGAATGTAATTTTCCCTCCATGTGTCAACCCCCAAACTTTTTGCTGCTGTTTTACACCCTGATCTAAACTTTGCCAGAGAAGCACAGCCCTCAGCTGCACTCCTCTGGGCTTACGCTCATTTTTTTATGAGGAAACTGACATGCCCTTAAGACAGTCAGTAGTGGGAGACTTTGTTTCCCTTAGTCCTTTCCTCATGGCACGAAGGGAACTTTGGATAAGAGGAGGCTGAAAACACCACTACCATGTCGATCTCCTGAGTTCACACGAACAAAGGATAAGGAGCCAAGTATTCTGCAACAAGAAGCCGAGTCGAGGAACCGCTGGTGACCCGCTGGAAGGTGTGGCACCCTGAGCTGCTGTCGTCCTGTGAGACCCCTCTGCATCTGATCGTCCTAGAAGGTCTGCGAAGACGCTTCGACCCATTGGAATAGTGCGATTAACTATTCTCGGCACCTTCATCAAACCCTGCAAGTACGCCTCTGCAGAAGTGTCCCTGGGCCAACCAGTGGGCTGACCAGCTTACACGGGATGTTTGCTCTGTTACCGCTGTGGTTTTGAGGAGGCCCTCGAAACTTGGTATACTGCTTGCTCTGTGTCCACGGCATCCTCACACCGAATTTCGTACACTTGGCATTCCCAGGTCTGAAGTGAGATGAGTGTGCCCGGACCAGAGTAAACGCAGTTACCGTGTTGCCCTGCTGTGGCAACGACCTGTGCAAGTTTGCTGCATTTATGACCCCCTTGACCCTGAAGCCTGCTGCAGTGGAATTGGGTGGATTACTCCACCCAGAGCAGAGAGATCGCCACTGTCCCATTTGGGAATCCTCGCTGTATCTCGGAAACTACACAGTGTCGAGGCGTCCTGATTGTCGCATTCGATCCTGCCAGCATCGGGGACCAGTGAGTAGTCCCTACCCCAACCTGTGGCCCCTAGCACAGAAGCCCATTTTTATGCACGAAGTGGTACTGAGGGCCCCTTTCCTTTGCACAGCTATTACGAAATAGCGACTCCATCCCGCACTCTCAAACTGCCTCTGCCCTCAAGTGGAGGTCCTGCTTGAATAGTGGGAACTTGTTCTTCATCGCCATATCCACCTTTCTGAGCTACTAGAGACCCTTGAAGAGACCCTATTTTGTCAATTGGCACAAGCGCGTGTATGTACTAATGAGCATAAGGCTCCTCTCTTCGAAGGGCTTGGACTGCCGCTTAGTTAGGTGTATTATTGATGTTGAACTGGGTCTAAAGATTACTTGCACTGCCTGTTTTCCTCCCCATCTAGGCAGTCTACATATTTCATGCTTTTAATCCCTTAGACCCTCCTGGTCTTGTGTATATATTGTGGTGATTGTGATGTATTGGTTTACTTTAGTTTTATTGTGATTCTTTGCTATGGTCTATGTTACAAAGGCCTGGTAATAAATGTGTCTATATTTTTAATATAACACCTGTCTGGAGTAATTTGTAAGTGTCCTTGCTTTGTGTGCTCATTGAGGTCTTTCAGTCACCCTCACCCCTCTTGAGACTTAGTCTTGACCGCCTGCCATAGCTACCATGATTGGTCTGGCTTGTCCAGAGGTTACCCTCTTCCAAGAAACTAGTTTGGCCTTCTGAACCTTTGCCCTCCCAGGTCAGAGTTCAGAAATCCTTCTTAACACTTCCATTGTTCAGAAGGAGAGTTCCCCAAGCCATGATAGTGGTGAGGAGGCACGGTCCTGATTGGATGAGAACATTCCACAAGATGATTGGAGGCTGAGGTGGCTTGGAAACTGAAAGAGATTTCCAAACTGCCTTTCATTGTCCTCACCTTAACAGCAAGGTCCTGTTTTATGTATCTCTTGAAGTAGGCCCCATTTTAATCTTTTAATTCAACCGAGGTTGCTGAAGAGGCAAGGTTGGAGTCCAGATCCACAAGGGACAAGACAAGCAGAGATCTGGTGGGAGTGCAGCACTCTGATTTCTAGAGAAAGGTTCTTATACAAATCTACTAAAGAAGTAATCTGCATTCATGAAAAGTTAAGAAGTGACTGTAAGTTTTTTTTTAATCTCTTAGCTTAGGTATTTAGTCAGTTAGTTTTAAATGCCAATAGGAAGCAACCTTTGTGAGTTCAAGTTTGGAGCAGCGTTCTGCAAGGAACTGTAATTTTAAGCTGACAGCAGTAAAACCAGTCACACTTGTAAGCGTTGATTTTCTCTCTGAAGGAAACTCTAGATGAATCCGCATGAACATTAAATGCTGTTAAGAAAGACTGCTGTCAGGGATAAAGATGGTGATAATAATATGCACGTGCTACGGCAGACCTTTCCTTTATTTGCTGCTGCTCGCGCGCATGTCACTGGCAGGGACTGTGGGGCTCAGCAGCTCCCGCAGAAAAAGATTCAGGACCAGACAATAACTGAACTGCAGACTGTCATGGTTGGCAACAGGAGACTTAAATGCAGGGCTGACTGGGTGCCAGTAGTTGTGCACACAGTGGGAAGTTTTTATTTTTAATAGAACATTGTTTATTGGCTTTATACGGTTACACAATATAGATAACGTTTTGCCATTATCAAAACAATGTTAAAATCGTTTTTTCTGTAACATTTAGTTAAACTCAAACTCTCTAAAAAAAAAATAGCATTTTGCCATTATCCAAACAAGGTTGAAAACGGTATTCCATCACAGTTCGTTACATTCAGATTAACTGTTTTACTTTACATAGTTTCTTCAATATCCGTGAATATTTTTAGCAGTAATTGTATCAATGCTACAGTCAGAGTTATATGGTTCCCACTAAACAGCTCAATCCACCATTCTTCCATCGTCCGGGAGCCATATTTGATAGTAAAGTGTTCCTCATAGCTGAACAATATAGCACAAGGTGCTTCAGTTTCATGAGTCCTCTTCCTTACACAGTCTGCAGGTGGTTACGCTTTCTTACTTCTTTCCTCTGCTTAGTATTTCTCTCGTCAGAAATAAATTCAGCCGAAATCTCAGGCACTGGTCCCTAAAATACCAGTTCGGAAATCGTACAAGATATTTCGGCAAGCTGTTCAGCTTTCTTGGTTCCTGAGTTGGCCTCCCGTATAGTTTGAGTTGTTGGCGTTTTTTTGGGGTATGATCCAGTCTTGAGTATACAGTTTTTGATGTATCCGGTCTGGATTCTCCAACAGGGTTAATTCAGATTCTCCTAGTTGTTGCATAATTTCCTGACACAAGACTCGCCATTCTGACAGCTTTTTTGATCATTGGCCACCAATGCTTTTCTTAAAGCTGCAAACCTACTTTTTTGTTGTCATCCATGCACTTGTTGTACAAACATAGAGATTTCCAGACACCTGTTGTCTTCATAGCTGTCAGACCTCACTCCATCAGAATTGCTTTTAGACAAGCAAAGCACGCTCTTCCAAAATAAATCTTTGATTTTCCCCCAATTTTCTTCACCAAATGTAAACGAAGCTTCCACCCCATATGTAGGTATTGGATGTGCCTTCATATGGTAGAAGGATATTAGTGGAAGGATAGAATAACCACAGAACTTCTTCAGCAATAGTCTTCCGTGGCTGGCCAGGTTGAATGCTTTTGCTCTTAGAAGTTTGACTCTTGGCAGATCCCTTTTATTTGTGTTCAAGCACATACCCAGATATGTTAGAGAGTTTACCTCTGGGATTTTTTTACCTTGGAGGAACCATGCATTATTGAGTATAAATATGATGATCTTAAGAAAATATTGAAGGAACATTTTGCGACACAAAGAAACGTTGATTCCACACCACGACTCAACTTCCAGGCGAAAGCATGGACAAACTTGTGACCCACCTCAAATCAAGGGGATTCTACCAGTCTGTTTCCGAGGTGGACCAGGTGAATGAAAGTATATGAGCCTACGTAGACACAGCAGGCCTGCAAGAAGACAAATACATATTTGGATTACACACTGTTACGGCTGGTCCCGAGGTACGTAACATCATTTTTAAGTTACCAGAAGATGTAGAGTATAAATATGATGATCTTAAGAAAATATTGAAGGAACATTTTGCGACACACAGAAACGTCGATTATGACAGGCACGTGATCCACACCACGACTCAACCTCCAGGGGCGAAAGCATGGCCAAAATTGTGACGCGCCTCAAATCCTGGGTAAAAGACTGCAAATTTCCCTTGCACAACAACAATGAGGCCCATTAAGTCCCAGGTCATAGCCGGTTGTGAGTCTTTGATACTAAAGAAGAAACTATTACAGACACCACACACGCTGGCTGAGATTCTCTAGAGGCAAGAACGTCGTCTGCATTGGACCTCCAAATATCCAAGACCCACATCTCCTCAACGCCAACCATCAAGGAAGATGAAATTTGCAAACTCATCTCACAACAACAGTCACTCAGCATGAGAAAAGACAGTGTTTTCGGTGTGGGTGCGATCTCCCCCATGATGGCTCATGCCCAGCAATCGGCCAAACATGCTCTGCATGTAGGGGTGAGGATAATTTGCGCACCATATCCTGCAATACGAAGGCGGCGAGAGCTGGCTCGACTGAAAGAAAATCTGACTGTCACAAATCACCGTCCCAACATCAAGATGAGAAAACAAGGATCCCAGAGAAATAGCACTACAAAGAAAGTCGCCACATGAGAGGAAAGACTGGCCTATCACCAGACAGTCGCTGCAAGGGTAGAAGGCGAATCCACCACCTCCGCATGAGACCACCATCCTCAAGCAAGTCTAATTCTCAATTCAGCACGGACAGGAAGAGAAGAAGATACCTATAAACGCTAGGTAATCCCACTGCATCAGAGCACAGTCCCACTCTACCATTATCCGTACAAGGACAAGACTTAGAATTCCTCGTCCACTCAGGAGCGACCATCAACGCGATGACGGAATCAGAGTACTGATACACATCCTCTATCAGATTATGGCAAACAAATGCATCTCGCCTGCAGCCAACATAACAGCACATTTTCCAAACCTCTTCAAAGGAATTGGGAAACCAAAAGGGTGGAAAAATCCGGCTGCACATTGACTCGCCTGTAAAACCTATTGCCCAACACTTTAGAGGGATTCCTTTCAACATTCAAAACCAGGTAGAAAAGGAACTCATTGCTCTGCTGGAGGCATCCATAATCAAACCGGCATCAGGTGAACACCATGGCCATAATCGAACCGGCATCAGGTCAATACCATGGGTTTCCCCAGTGGTACCAGTGCCCAAAAGGGGTCCAGAAGGAAAAATTAGACTCTGCGTGGACATGACGGCCCCAAACCAAGCCATCCTCAGGGAGCACCATCAGTCACCAAGAATCACCAATATGATGCACTTGCTAAATGGGGCCACAGTCTTCTCTCGCCTGGACTTGAAAAAGGGGTACCATCAGATTGAACTCAGAGAAGCGTCGAGATACATTACGACGTTCACCACCCACCCTGGGCTATTTCGCTACAAACGCCTGAGCTTTGGGATTTCATCTGCTGCAATGATCTTCCAGGAAGAAATACACAAAATCATCTGCCACATACCCCACTGTCTAAGCTACAGTGATCATATTCTAATATTGGGACAAACCCAGGAGGTTCCTGGTGCCACCCTAACGAACGTTTGCACAGCGATCAGTGATGCCAACCTGACACTCAATAAAAACAAATGTGATTTTAACAAGAGCACATTTAAATTCTTTGGTCACATTTTCTCAGTAAAAAGAATCCAACCTGATCCCCACTTTGAAAGTCCCGCCCACCTGGTGCCTTCCTGCTTGCCACTCTTTTTCCTACTTAAAGAGCCCTCCAGCCTCTTTTCCTTTGCAGCTGGGGAGCAGGTGCAAGTGGATCTAGGTCACCTGGCCTAAGCCCCGCCCACCTGGTGCCTTTCTGGTACCTTCCTGGTTGCTGCTCTTTTTCACCACTTAGCAAGCCCCGCTGAAATGTCATCAGGCCTAGTACAGTAGTTGCCTGTCTGTTTCCATCTCCTTCCCACTCTCCCCCTCCCTTCCTTGTCTATGTCTTAGCTCTTGCTCTATCTGAAATGTCGTCAGGCCGAGTACAATAGTTAATTTCACATCCTTACTGTTCATGGCCTGTAAGAATGTCACTGTATTTTCCCTTGTTCCCTTCCATTGCCTTGAAGCACTTTGAAACACATTGGCCCTCATTACGACCCAGGCGGTAAGGGGTTTACGCCAGCGTAAACATCGCCGACCCTTACCGCCTGAGTACGAGGTCCCTTTGCGCCATGGTGAGTTTAACGCCTGCTTTTTGCAGGCGTTAAAATCCATGGCGCTAAGGGACCTTGATGTTAATTACGCCACCGTAATTTACGGTGGCGTAATTAACGCCTTCCCCACTCCCATTATGCCCTATGGGGCAAAAATGGGAATGGGGAAGGGCAAAATGGGGATTGGGGACTTACCGCCCCGCCAAGGTCGGAATGGGGCGGTAAGTCCGCCAACCACCATGGCGGAATTGCACCCTTAGCGCCATGGACCATGGTGCTAATAGCACCATGGTCCTCCGCCAAGGTCGTAATGAGGGCCATTGTGTATAGGCGCTATATAAATAAACTATCTTATCATATCATATCCAGATAAGATCCGCGCCTTGACGGATGCCCAGCAAATGTCGCACAAGTGAGATCATGCTTAGGTTTGGCAAGCTACTGCACCAGGTACCTGTCGGACTTCGCCATGACGAGCGCCTCCCTCCGCCTGCTCACGAAACATGATGCACATTTCAAATCGGGCCCATCACAGTAAGAAGCTTTTGACAAAATGAGGAGAGACATTGATGCAGCGGTGTACATGTCGTACTTTGATCCCAACATGCATACCAAGGTTACAGTGGAGCCAAGTCTGGTGGGTCTTGGGGCAATCCTGACTCAACACTCTGGAAGTAATCACCCACAAGGAAAATTGTACCCTATGCCGGTAACAGCCGGTAAAAGCCTCACTGAAGTGGAACAAAGATACCTACAAGCGGAGAAGGAGGCCCTAGCAGTTGTGTGGGTGTGCAAACATTTCCATCTGTTCTTCTATGGAAAGCCCTTCATGATAATCACAGATCATCAGGCTCTTGTCACCATCTACGGGAAGCCAACCGCACAGATGTCAACCAGAATAGCACAATGGGGACTGCGCCTAGAGGAGCACAAATATGCAATTCTAAACAAGCCAGGCAAAGATGAAAACCCGGTGAACTTTCTCTGGAGACACCCGCTTGCAGGTTCACAGACATCAAGCAACCGGGTGGATGGCTACATAAATGACATCCTCCATCACACTGTGCCACCAGCCATCTTGATTGCGGAGATAACAAAACACACACAAGAGGACGCAGCGCTCTCGCTATTCACCTTGTGCATAAGAAATGGATGATGGACGTCAGCCCAAGCCTCCATTCGAGATAACCAGGCTTTTGACAGGCAATTGCTCAATATACACACCAAATCAAAATACGAGCTGTCTGTATCCCCCTCATCTCTGGTCAACAAGGGTGATCGAATAGTACTACCAGCAGCCCTCCACCAACCCGCAGTTGACATAGAGCTTGAACGACACAGGTGCATCGTGTCCACCAAACGCATGCTCAGGAGAAAAGTATGGTTCCCGGGAATGAACAAAATTATTGAATCAACACTATAATCATGTCACATATGTCTCAGTATGCAACCACCAGCATTCCCTGAACCTCTGCAAATGACACCGCTCCCCAAAGTGGTGTAGGAGGAGGTAGCAATCGACTTTTTCGGACCACTGACTTTGGGAGAGTACATACTAGTGATGCTGGAAGAGCACTCAGATACCCAGAAGCAGAATTAGTAACGTCCACTGCGGCCACTACCATCATTCCTGCGCTGGATCTGATTTACTCAGCATTCAGAGACCCCAAAGTGGTCAAATCAAACAATGGCCCCGGCTTCACCAGCAGAGATTTTCATGATTTTGACACATACATGAACTTCCATCAGTACAAAGTTACCCCACTGTGGCCTCAAGCAAACGGAGCAGTGGAGCGTCTCATGTCTAACATCAAGAGGGCTATCCGCATTGCCAATATCACCCACATGCCTGTGGAACAGGCATTATACTAGCTCTTGCGGGACTACTGCAACACACTGCATGACTCCACGGGGACCAGCCCAGCTGAACTGATGTTGGGCTTCCACTTAGAGCAAGACTGCCCCAGGAAAGTCAGACGGAGGAGGAGAATGCCAAAGAGCAGGAAGCAAGGAGACGAGACTGACATGCAAAGAAAAAATGAAGTTGTATGCGGACCAAAGGAACAGGGCACAAGCAGCAGACCTGGAAGCAGAACATGTCCTAGTACGACAGAAACAGTCCCACAAGAATTCATAGAATCCAGCGCACAAGTAGCGCACGCGGCTGGCGCACAGCGTGCGCCTGCGATAGTCTGCGCCAGGCACGTGCGCTAAAACAGATTTCCGCGCACAGCGTATTCATGGATTTCAAGCTCCCAAACCAGCCGTGGCGCAGAGAATCGCAGCGAGCCTGCAGCAGCGCCAGTAACGCCCCCAAGAACGCCCTCGCGCAAGGAAAAGCCATCAAAATCGCTAAATCATCGCTAAGGGCTGCGCTAACCCTGGACCACTTCACAGGGCAGGCAAACAAGGAAAGAAAAGCGGGCAATCATCAAATCAGGAGTACGCGGGAAGTACTACACGCGACTAGGCAGGGAACGTGAATTACAGGGGTACGCGGGAATCATCACACGCGAACAGCCAGGGTGCGTGTATTACAGGGGTAGCGGGAAGTTCAACACGCGATTGGCCAGGGTACGTGTATTACAGGGGTACGCGTGAAGTAGAACACGCGATAGGCCAGGGAACGTGTATTACAGGGGTACGCGGGAATTATCACACGCGAACAGCCAGGGTGCGTGTATTACAGGGGTAGCGGGAAGTTCAACACGCGATTGGCCAGGGAACGTGTATTACAGGGGGACGCGTGAAGTAGAACACGCGATAGGCCAGGGAACGTGTATTACAGGGGTACGCGGCAATTATCACACGCGAACAGCCAGGGTGCGTGTATTACAGGGGTAGCGGGAAGTACAACACGCGATTGGCCAGGGAACGTGTATTACAGGGGGACGCGTGAAGTAGAACACGCGATAGGCCAGGGAACGTGTATCACAGGGGTACGCGGCAATTATCACACGCGAACAGCCAGGGTGCGTGTATTACAGGGGTAGCGGGAAGTTCAACACGCGATTGGCCAGGGTACGTGTATCACAGGGGTGCGTGGGAATTATCACATGCGAATAGGCTGGGTGGGCCCTCACAGGTGTACCCTGTACACCCTCCACGGCCCCTGCAGGCAGCCCACAAAACAGTGGACTACCCTGCACACCTGATCATGTCCCCCTGCACCCCCATCCACCAGGGGCACCCTCCACCAGGCCCCCACCCATGTCTCCCACCACCCCCACCCCCCAGCAGTGCAGGGGCACCTGCCATCAGGCCCCCATCCATGTCTCCCACCACCCCCACCCCCCATCCACCAGGGGCACCCTCCACCAGGCCCCCACCCATGTCTCCCACCACCCCCACCCACCAGCACTGTGGGGCACGTGGCCAGCAGGCAGTCAGGCAGCAGCCGATGGCAGGTGGGAGCGTGCTCAGGGCTCTGGGGGACTTAAATTTGGCCTCCTGGCCAGGAGCGTGGTCTTTCGTGTTTGAACGCGTGGACAGCCTGATAGGGAGTGATTTTGCACGTGAAAACCCCACACTCAGCGAATCGCGCGAAAACCCGTCACCAGCATATGTGCGTCAATAGTTACCTGCACGTGCAGTGTCAAAGCGTGTGATTGGTGAACATGGATCTACACGCAGGAGTGACAAAGCGTGTGATTGGTGAAAAGTGAGCTACACGCAGGAGTGTCAAAGCGTGTGATTGGTGAAAAAGGATCCACACGCAGGAGTGACAAAGCGTGTGATTGGTGAAAAGTGAGCTACACGCAGGAGTGTCAAAGCGTGTGATTGGTGAACATGGGCCAAGCACGTACACGCCGTAAGTGACGCTGTACGTGTGGGCCTGTATAAAAGGTAGTGTTGAACACCATTTCCTTGTACGTGCTTTTCGTGGAGAGCGAGTGGGTGAATTCTGTACTTCTTGTCGTTTCACACGCGATTTACTTCACGGCGTTTCCAGTTCGTACTCCCTGTTACCTCTGACAGCTTTTTCTCTTTTTCCTCTTGTACTGGTTTACCTGGGCCTGTTCCCTCAAACAGTGTCCCCTTCTACTGTTGTCCTGTCTCCTCAGACAGCGTACACATCTTCTTTTGGCGGGGGTGTTGCCAACCAAAAGCGCTCATTTTTCACGCTCTTTTACCTGGCAGACGGTGAGTCACGCACGTATCTAACATCTGTGCTTGCCCCGTGTGTAGCCTACCCCTTCAGAGGTCAATCTAGGCTGCGTGTGACACGCATACGTTCATTGTGTTACTGGATGCCACAGCGTAGTGCAGGGTTTTCCATCAGCACACGTGGTCTAGGAGGGGTATTGTGCACGTTCCTTAACTTTTTTGGGGTGCCTGTGCGTTGCGTGACCCGTCATCTTTCCCCAGGGGTGTCATATAGCCTTGCCACTGCACTAGGGTACGAATACCATCTGGTACCCAACCCCTTTGACACCCAATTGCCCAGGACAATTGTGCACACCGACTCCCATACGCACAATACCATCAGTGCCATGGTTGGGAGGCGTGCAAGCCGTAAGGGTGGCAAAGGTGGCCGAGCCACACGTGGTGGCCGTGGAGGATCCACTAGGGGACGTGGTTGTGACTTGCAGGGTGCCCCTGTCCCCCCCAGTCTGGAGGAACAGTCAGGGACACCCATGCCCCCCCCCCCCAGTTGAGAGTCATGTGGCTGATACCAACCCTGATCAGCCCTTGTTGGACCAGGCCATTGTGGCACCAGACCTGTCTGAGGGTGATCCCATCGCTGACATCCAGGTCAGCAGGTCCACTGCACGTGCACCGGTGCACATTGGTGTCATCAGGGCACGCGCATCTATGCCAGATAGGTCATCTGCTGGCCCCCGTAGCCAGGGTGTGGCTCCATCCACCCCACCTCTCATACACCCTGCCAAGACTGTGTCGGTCCTAGTTCATGCACCTCAGATCAGGCCTGACCCCATCCCACTACCCCCAATGCCTGCACCTACTCCCATGCTGAGTGGGCAATCCCACACACCCAGTACTGAGTCCACCACGACTCCTGCCCCTAGTGTCCACAGCGGCGTAGGACACTCTGGATCCCCACCCCCTTCCAAGCGCAAGAGGAAGAGTGCACGTCCGGCACAGGCTGATGCCCCAGGCACGGCTGCACAGTCCGGCCCATCAAGGAAGCCAAGCTTCACAGACGCCGAACTGAATGCACTTGTTCAGTATGTGTCAGATCATGATAGGGAAATGGTCATCGTTGCAGGGTCCAAGACCACACATGCCAGACGCCAGGCACACTGGCAGACCATTGCTGACAGAATAAGTGCCCTTGGAGTAGTGAGGCGCACAGCTAGTGATTGCCAGAAGCGCTGGAATGACCTTAAGCGCAGGGCAAAGGATAAGCTGGCCTCAAGTCATGCCGCAACCTTGGTGACTGGAGGTGGGTCCCCAGCACAGGAAATAGAACTCACACCACACGAGTCCGTAGCTGGATCCTACGTCACCGAGGGACAACTCCAAGGTGTGGGAGACCTCCCTGATTACGAGGCATCATCCGGTGAGTGCACATGCATGTGTGTATCATCCATGTGCATGGTGTGTGTGTGAAGCATTCATGTTGGGTGCCTGTCAAGGGGGTGTGTGGCAGAGTTGATAGTGGCACCCATGTGCCTCATCCAGTATGTTCAGTGCAACACCATCTGGCCACAGCACTATCCCTACTGGCAACAGTGCACATATGGGCCGACACCATGGAAGTTGCCCTTGAATTGTCATTTTGTCACTACATTGTTGCTCATACTCCCCTGTCTATTCATCTGATGTCTTACATACCATTCCTATCCTTTCCCCCAGCCATTCAAGTTTCATCTTCACATGCCTGACATGCAATGATACCACATGCTAATGCGTCCTCTGTATATAAATGCCAACCAACATGCTGTCATACTGTGGATGTTGCCTTGACATCCACCTCCTACCTGTGGGCTTTGGTACCGTCTGGTTTCGAGCCCCATTCCCTCACACTCCATGCTGCTCTTCATGGTCTATCTTCCATGACTTCTACAGTTCAGACCATCGTGCCCTACTCACGACACCTGCTTGCCAAAAGTCAAATGAGGGCACCCTGCCCTCCAATGCGACCCACCCTATTGCTGACCAGTGCATCTGAGCCTACTCTAAGCTAACTCTCACTGACATCTGCTCATACATGTCTTTGCCTGTCCCATAGACCCTTCACATGGTCCCTGTCCTCTCTCCTTGCTCCTCTTCCACCATCATTGGTGGGACCCGTTGGGGTGTACTCCTGGCCTCCTTCCAATCCTCAGAGGCCACTATTGATGTGAATGGTAATGGGAGCGTCTCAGTCCAAGGCCCTTAGGCCAACCTCAATCTCCTTGAGAAATGCTACCCACATCTCATCAACTTCCTTACCTCTCCTGCTGTCCCCCCTCCTCTCTCCTCATCAATCCTGCACTGCCTCCCTGCACCCTCCCATGAACCTTCTCCGCCTCCCACTCCAACTCCTACACATGCTGCACCTCTGATCTCTAGCACTCCCCGTAAGTCCTACAAGGCTGTCAACCTCCTCCACAATTACACTCCTTTCACTGCGGCTGCATCAGGCATTCCTCCGATATCTGTCACTTACATGAGGTTATGCACCTTGACATCCTTGGTCTCATGGAAACATGTCTGATGGCCAGCTCTGTCTGCATCCTTGACCCTCTCCTTGGCCCGCCACTACTGTGCAGGGGGGGTGTGCCCTTGGCTTCCCTGAGGGTATTCCTGCCACTGTCACTCCTACTTAGACCTACTCCACTCTGGAATGGCTTGTGTGAGGTCTCTCTCCACCACACCTTGACATTCTCAAACAGTGCGTACTGTGTCTGGGAAAACTGGTCAAATGTACTACTTCCTTTCTGAGTGTCCTCACCTCTCCTCCTCACTCATGTCCCCAGACACAGAAATCCTCATCCTTGGTGCTGTACGCATCCACCTGCATGCTTGTTGACGCCCCCACGTGACCTTTCTGTGACCTCAGCAACTCCCTCTCACCCTCTAGACTCCCGTCTGTCCCTACTCATTCTGCAGGGCACACTCTTGATGCTCTGATCTCATCTGACTTTCCCCTCTCCGTCCATCTCTGCACTCCTCTCTCCTGGAGTGATCACATTCTCCTCTCCTCCCAGCTCACCCTCACCACCCCACAGGCAAAGCCACCCTCACCACTGTCACACACCTTCTTGGTATTCCGACCCATGAAGTGTGTGTCAGTCGAGGCTCATGCTGCCAAAATCTCCCCCCCATCCAGCTCCCCCTTAGGCTCACTCCCATCCTGACAGGGCCCACTCCATGCTCCACTCCATGTCAGGTACACTGGATGTCTTTGCCACGGTCATGACCACCTGTCTGAAGCCCCATGCCAATGCAGAGTCCTGGCATGACTCGGATCTTGTGAACCCAAACCACAGGTGCCGGGTGGCAGAGAGGGAATGTCCTGCATCATGGCCATCCTCTGGCAAACTGGCCTGCCACATGCTCCAAAGGCAATAGCGCCTCACCCTTTTCACCAAGATGAGATCCCCAATCCAAGGGCACATATCTGCGGCATGTGACAACTCTGCAGGACACATAGAAATCTGAAAGGACCTTGCCGAGCCAGAAGCAGTGTGTACCTCCCCTGTCCCCTCCGAGCCCACAGCACTGCATGAATGTCTCTGTACCCCTATAGGCCACCCCCCCAGCACTTGTCTGCGCCTAACACCATCTGCCCTTGACGTCAAGTCCTACTTACCTTGTACAGCACTTCCAGCCGCCACTTCCCCTTGCACTTCATTGTGCCACCCACCCCTGCACTTGCGTGACATGAATGACACCAGCACCAGTTGGATTGTTGACTGGCATCCCCTTCTGCCCCACCACCCCTCAGTGCTCCGCTGTACCTTCATACATTACTTGACCGGTGCTTCACGAATGCAATATGAATCCTTTACAGGTGATGGGGAGGTGGAATCACATTGTTTACTGCATTTTGTTGATGTAGACAAGGCACTGTGCATCGTTGCCAATTTGGACTAGCAGATCCATGTACAACATGTATACTTATTGATGTGACGATGCAATGTCAGGACCAGAGTGGTTGAAATCCAAAAAAGTAGCCCTCCTCTCCCTCTTCACTTGGTGGCTATGTCACATGCCATGTGTGTGATGGCATGTGCCTTTGACATGGCAATCAACGGCCAATGTGTGATGGCAGTGCTAGGCAGCAAGGTGAGCAGGCGTTGCTCTCCAATCTGTACATTGTATGCCCTGAGCCTCCCCTACAGACCCAGTGATGGTGAATGCATAGGAGGTCTCCCAGTCATGTTGGACATGTGTCGTAGAACTACTGCCTCTGTTGTTCATCAGCCCTTGTTGTATGCCATGGTGCTAATGCCTGTTTCCATTTTTCTCTTTCATGTCTTTGCAGGGGACGAAGCACTTGTTGATGCTGGGGATGTGGTGGTGGAGCCGTCCCAGGAGGGCAACCCGGGCCGACCTACCACAAGTGAGGGACGTGGTGTGTTTGTGGGTGAAAACCCACAAGTGCTGCAGGCCGTGCTGTCGAGGGGTGTCTCTGGGGGTTCCTCCCCCGAGCAGTATTCAGGTGTAGACTCGGAGGATGACACCTATGTGCAGTCGCAGGTGAGTGTTCTTGGGAGAGAATCTCCTCTGTCCGACCCACCTGCAGCCGGGCCATTGCCCTCAATGGGGATGTCAGTGTCGGCAGATCAGCCTCCGGTGGTTACGGATGCAGGGCCACACCACCCAATCTCTGATCCTGTTCCTGGGGCTGCAGATCAGAGAGGGAATGCAGTCCTGCAGCCTGAGGCCTTGCCGGCACAGCAAGGCGCAGTCCGCCTTGCCCCAGGCAGGTGTGGTGCCCGTCAACGTGGTGGCCGTATGCCACCTGGCAATACCGTTTGGGAGCAATCCATCTACGGTATGGCCACCCAACAGGCAGCATCATCCGAGATGATTGCACAGGCCATGGATAGGGTGGCCACTTCCATTGTCCCCCCAGAAAGGCTGATGGAGCGACTGGAGCAGGCTACAGAGTCCATCTGCCAGGCACACAGGGAGGATATGTTGGCGTCCAACATGGACAGGCGGGCGGCACTGGCGACTCTGCGGGAATCACTTTCCATGGAGTCCCAGCGCCACAGGGAAGGCCTGAGGGAAGAACTCCGTCACCTCAGGTCGACCCTGTTAGAGCTTGAGGCTTCATCCCATAGAAGGACAGAGGAGCAGCTGGAGCGTCTGACACGGACGCTCTCGGCCGAGATGCAGGCAACTCGTGCGGAGGTCAGGTCATCCCGGGAGTTACTGCATGGGGACCTCCGCATGATTATAACCCAGAACCAGAACTACCAGACCCGCCTGCTTGCAGCCATGGAGGAGCAAACTCGTGCTTTGCGTGGGCTGCCTCCCATTGTCACACCATCTTCTGAGGCAGCTCCCCCACCTCCAGAGTCAGCTGCAAGGTCTGGCCAGAGCCATAGCGACTCATCTCCCACAACAGAGTAGCCGTGTGGGCCACGAGCCTATGGGGTGTTTTCCTTTCCCATGATCCACACAGGTGGATTGTGGCGTGCATCCTGTCCTCGGACCTCATAGGTGGCCCCCCCCCCCCCGCCGGCCCTTTCATGGCCATTTTTTCTCATTTTTATTTTTATTTTGCAAGAGTGTTGCCTTGTGTGGGTACCTGGGCATACACTGTATTGTGGCTGGGCACATGCAGGCTTGTCCTGAGTTTGGTTTCGATGCTTGGGTAGCAGACATCCACACCCCTCCTGCTTCCGTTTCCATGGGCTTGCAAAGGGTGTGCCCAAGTGACAGCAAATTACACGGTGACATTGGACTCCCATGAGCTGTTGGCCAGTCCATAGTCAATACTGTGTAGACATTCATAGTGTTCATTGTTGTTGCACCTAACTATGCATGATGGTTTGATATGTGCCTCTACTTACATATGTTGCTCATGTTTTGCAGGTATTTCACACAGATCTTCACAAGGGCATACTCTCTGGAGTCAGACTACATGTCGGTAGATGTGCACTGACACTTTTGCATGGCGCCATCACTGTACATCTGGACGGTGAGGACATACCAGCAGAATCAGGTAATGACACTACCATTGATTACATGCAATGTGTCTTGTTTGGGTGGGCTTCAGGGTGGGTTGGTGTGTAATTTGATTGAAAATACTCTTACACAGGTGTGTAGTAGTGGCTCCAGGGCGGTTAGCTGCTCAAGTGCGGCTATGTTCCATTTGGGGCACTGCTATTTGTGACACTGGTGTCATGTTGTGATGGCCAGTTTGTTTGCTGTCACATACCATGACATGGTGTCCTCAGTGGCGGGACTGTGAAGGGAATGGGTGACATGGCAATGTTGTCATGTAGTGAATCGCCTGTGGCAATGCATATTAGATTGATGGAGTTGTGTCTTTGCGTTGTGATGCATTGCTGGTGTATGTGTAGCTAGGGGTGCACACATATTGACACTTCCATGTTAACAATCTCAGGCTGATGTGTATCTGACTGTTTATTGTCAAGTAATTTTCAGACATTGTCAGGTAGTGTCATCATTGATTGTCAGATGGTATGTGCCAGAGCAGTGTGCACTAGCCAGCACTGTGATTCCTAGGTGAAGAAGTTGGCCACCAGTTGCGTACGGGCTGCCTCCCCCCGTGCCCTTTCCCCTCCCATGCGCAGCGGGCGTGCATGTGGTTGTGGATGTGGGGGCACCACCATGTCCACGGGCAGGCCCCGGCGTGTTGCAACGTTGTGCCGGACACATGCTGCCACTATGATCCTGCACACTATTCGGGGAGCATATAACAGCTGCCCGCCAGAACGGTCAAGGGAGCGAAAGCGTGACTTGAGCACTCCGAATGTGCGCTCCACTATGCCCCGTGTTGCAATGTGGGCTGTGTTGTACCTTACCTGGGGTGGCGTGGTGGGGTTCCGGATTGGGGTCATCATGTGGGGGCTGATAGGGTAGGCACTGTCCCCTGCGGAGGTGGTGATGGGTATCATTAGTGGTGTTGTGTCATGACCCAGTATCTGACATGCATGCATGTGCAGTGGCATTCATGCTCACCAAGCAGCCATGTATCTCCATGCTGGCCAGCCTCTAGGTCCCGGCATAGGGTAGACATTCTGTAGATGAAGCTGTCGTGGGTGGACCCTGGATAGTTGGCATATACTGATGTGATTATTCCCTTGGCATTGCATGCAACTTGCACGTTGATGGAATGCCAGTGCTTGCGGTTTCTATAGATGTGCTCTGTTGCCCTGGGTGGACGTAGAGCCACATGTGTGCAGTCAATTGCACCAAGCACTTTGGGGAATTGAGCCACACCATAGAATTCCTGGATGCACGTCCGCCTTTCTGCATGAGTCCTGGGGAGATATATGTGCCTGCGGACTGATGGCCGTGCAGTGATGATGTTCAAGACCTGGTGTAGGCAGCGTGACTGCGTGGCCTGTGACACACCACCCACTATGGCACTTGTCCGCTGAAAGGATCCAGTGGCCAAGAAGTGCAGTACATTCAGGACCTTCTGCAGGGGGCTGAGTGCTTGGGAGCACAGGGTGGTTGATGTGAGGTCATCCTCCCACTCACTGACCAGGTCCAGTATGATGTGTGCTGGAAACCTGTACCTCCCATACACCTGGTCATCAGGCATCCCGAATAGGCTGGTTCTGGGTGTGAATATTCTGGCCCTGACTCTCCTCCTCCTCCTCCTTTGGTAGCCCACTGCCACTGCTGCTAGGAACGGTATGTTCATCCTGGCATCTGGCTTGTTTATTGAAAAGTGCGCAAATTAATGCCTTGCGCGTGTTGTAGGCGAGCGTGTGAGCCTCGCACCCCTGGAATCGAGTTCCCACTCCAATCGCGTGTGGAAATTCCCACGCAGCAGGCATACAGGTGCGCTGACGTACTTGCTTGTGTAAGTGGCCGCGCGCCCCTTAAATACACGTACTTAGGCCAATGGCGCGTACGCGCACTTTTGGCCAATTACACGCGATGAAATACACGTACATAGGCCAATGGCGTGTACGCGCACTTTTGGCCAATTACACGCGATGACACTCTGACGTGCTGTATTTCCACGTGTGCTCCGTCTTCACGTGCTGAGTGGGGAACGCCCGTGCGGATCACGTCAGACGCGCTTACGCGATGAGGGACTCTGGTCCAATAGAATCGCGTATGCGTGCTGACGCACTTACGCGCTAAGGGCCTTTCCTCAGATTTCACGCTGACGTGCAGGAATTTCACGTGCCAAATCACTCCGTATCAAGCTGGCCACCCGAAAACACACGGAACACCACGCTCCTGCCCCGAAGGCCGAGTTACTGCCCCCCCAGTGCCCTGAGCAGCCTCCCACGTGCTATCTGCTGCTGCCTGCCTGCCTGCCTGCCTGCTGCCACCGTGCCCTGCCATTTGGTGCCTGCACATCAGCCATCTGCAGGGGTCCACTTGCTGTGTCCACCCCTGCTGGAACTGAAGACTCCCAACTGGGATTACATCGCTCCACAGCCCAGCCCCAGGACCCAGTTGCCCACCCACACCTGCCTCTGGGGTTGCCATGTCGGGCACTTCTACATCTGGCACCAGTGGCAACCCCAGGCCAGAGGGGCAGAGGGGCACCAGCTTCACTGCCACCGAAGTTGGTGTCCTGGTGGAGCATGTCCTGGGGCAGTATGATGCCCTCTTTGGATCGTCCCGCGCCAGCAAGGAAGGACGGGAGAGGATCTGGGCCGACTGTGTGGTTGCCATCAACGCGGAGGGGGTGGCAACCCGCAACGTCTTGAAGATCAAGAAGCGCTGGGAGGACTTGAGGTCCAGGACCCTTGTGAAGGCCCGGCGCCTCGTGGAGGGGGGCCGGGGCCCCATGAGTTCCATCCAGAAGAGGGTCCTGGAACGCGTACGCCCAGCGCTCCACGCCCAGATCCTTGAGAGGGAGACCCGTCTGGAGTTGAGCGGTAAGTGTCCAAGCATCACTGTGTGAGACAGGGCATGTTGCGGTGTGCTGGTTCTATGATACTTGCCTGTATGTGTGCCATGGGCCATGTATGCATGTATGTGTGCTGGGACATCATGGTAATGCATGTGCGACCAGTGATGTGTGACCCACATGGTTGTTGCATGTGTTGAAATGCGGCATGGGGAGCACTACGCAGATTTGGGACATGAGAGCATGCCAGTCTCTGTACCTGGACATGGATGGGGGTGAAGGATGGGTGCTGATGCCAGGTACATATATGGTAGCCATGTCTGTGTGCCTGACCTGCATGTCTGTGACTTGTGCATGCCATGGATGCATGACTCATGTGTGTGACAATGCACAGATTCAGTGACGCACCCAACTTACCCTTGTTTTGCCTGTGTTCGGTGTGATTGTGGCCAGATGGATGTGACTGAGGTGAAGTGTGTGCATGTGATGTGCATGAGCCATGATGCATGTGAGTTACATATCATTGAATGTTTCAAGAGTCAATTGGACATGCATGGAAATGTGCATGGCATGCACCATGCCTGTTACTGTGTGTGTTTTGCCTGGACTGACCCATGTGTTGTGGAGGGACATGATGGAAGTGTACTTTGACAGGGGTGCTCATCTGCTATTGCTTCCTGTCTAGGGGACCATTGTACAGTAGCCTGATGCTTGTGTCCTTTGTCTCCCTCTACGCAGCGGCTAGTGAAGAAGAGGGCGGAGACGGCGCTGTGGAGCAAGGCGGCGGGGATGCCCCCACGGCTGCAGCGGAAGGGGTGGGTGAGCCCCCACAGGGGCCTGCTACGGCGGGAGACGGTGAGGAGCCATCCAGGTTGGTGGTTTGCACAGAGGAGGAGGAGGCCGACACTGGTGCACACATGGGGCCTGGTGGGAGCATCCCTGCTGGTGCAAGTGGTGCAGTCCAGGGCCAGGGGCAGGAGGCAGCACAGGTCACCGTGGAGGTGCCTGTGCATGTCGCTGTCCCTGACCCTGTGAGTGCACCACCATGCACCAGCAGGGATGCCCCGTCCCAGGCCCGTCCGCAGGTAGAGGGGATGTCCATGTCAACTGACTCCCCTCCACCTGCGGCCGTGGGAACCCCTGGCCGCGTGGAGCAGGTCCTGATTGGGGTCGCGATGCGCACGGCTGTGATTCGTGATGCCGTGCGTGCTTCCCGGGAGGAGCACGCACGTCATCACGAAGTGCACCGTGCCGACGTGGCCCAATTGGGATCGGCCATGTTTGGGAGGTTCCTGCATGTGTTGGCCAATCTGACGGCCCTCTCCTCCTCTGTGCAGGCTATCCACCGGTCGTTCTCCTTGCCGTCTTCCGGCCCAGATGCCACCATGGCCCCCTGTGGACCTGCCCCGACCAATGCAGCGAGCTCGGTGGGGATCCCATCCCTGCCGCAGTTGGGAGTCGGAGGTCCAGCAGGGGTGGACGACACAGCAAGTGGACCCCAGCAGATGGAAGATGTGCCGGCATCATCGGGCAGGGCACGTGCACGACGGCGTCGGTGGTTACCATCAGCCTGGATGCCGTCGTGCTGGCAGAGGCAGTGGCGTCGGAGGCAGCAGCGGGCTCGACGTGGGAGGCATCATGGCTCAGGGCCATCAAGATCGGAGGGGCAGGCATCGGCCGGAGGGCAGGGCAACCCTGGCATGGCAGTGTGTTCCGTGTGGGAGGAGTTTGGCCAGCGGATAGGTGCGGAGCGGCAGCGGGCGGAAGAGGAGCGGCTCGCCATGGCCAGGGCGGAGATCTCCATGCATCAGGCATTGAGGCGGGCTGAGTGCCTCGAGGAGGCTCGCAGGGAATTTGGTGAGCACATGGGGTTGTCCCTGCGAGACCTCGGGGCCAGGACTGAGTCCCGCCTCCAGGACATTGACATGGAGTTCGAGGATGCCCTGGCCAGCATCACCAAGTGAGCCGCAGGACTAGCCCGCTGCCTTTGTATATAGTTTTTTAGTTAGTTAGTGCTAGGTTTCCTTTATTTCTTTTTATTATTTTGGACCGCTTGGACAATGGCCACTTCTTTGTACATATTTTTTAAATTAGTTAGTATTAGGTTTCATTAGTGGTGTTGGGCTCATGGACCCTTGAACATTCCTGTATATATAGTTATTTTTTGGGAGGTACATTTTTTTACTTTCATATTGTTTACACCATGTCGTAATGGTTTTTCTTTCATTTCATACTACATGTGTTTACTTTAGACAAAATCTGTTGATTTTTCTATCCTTTGTTTTTTGGTTTCTCATTTTTGTTCCCGGACATGGACCTTTTATTTGCTTTGCCAGATAGTTGTATTAGTTTACTTGTTTTTTTTTAAAATAAATTTTTATATTATCTTACACTTGTGTCATTTTTTATTTGGTTTCTTACATGTCATGATATGGGTTTTGACATTCACTTGCACCCATTGTGTATGTGTGTGTGGCGGACATGTGTTCTTTTGCATACTTGCCTTTGGGGTTGTGTCATGTGATTGCATTCACTATGTGGGTGCATGCAATCCTTGCCTGGGTGTTTGTGCTGGGTATGCTGACCATTACTGCCATTATTGTGTATCGTCAGGACCAGGGGCCAGGGGGACATGGGTGGGGGCCTGGTGGAGGGTGTCCCTGGTGGATGGGGGGTGGGGGGTGGTGGGAGACATGGGTGGGGGCCTGGTGGAGGGTGCCCCTGGTGGATGGGGGGTTGGGGGTGGTGGGAGACATGGGTTGGACATGGGTGGGGGCCTGCTGGCAGGTTCCCCACAGTGCTGGGGGTGGGGGTGGTGGGAGACATGGGTGGGGGCCTGGTGGAGGGTGTCCCTGGTGGATGGGGGGTTGGGGGTGGTGGGAGACATGGGTTGGACATGGGTGGGGGCCTGCTGGCAGGTTCCCCACAGTGCTGGGGGTGGGGGTGGTGGGAGACATGGGTGGGGGCCTGGTGGAGGGTGTCCCTGGTGGATGGGGGTTGGGGGTGGTGGGAGACATGGGTTGGACATGGGTGGGGGCCTGGTGGAGGGTGTCCCTGGTGGATGGGGGTTGGGGGTGGTGGGAGACATGGGTTGGACATGGGTGGGGGCCTGGTGGAGGGTGTCCCTGGTGGATGGGGGTTGGGGGTGGTGGGAGACATGGGTTGGACATGGGTGGGGGCCTGGTGGAGGGTGTCCCTGGTGGATGGGGGGTGGGGGTGGTGGGAGACATGGGTTGGACATGGGTGGGGGCCTGGTGGAGGGTGTCCCTGGTGGATGGGGGGTGGGGGGTGGTGGGAGACATGGGTTGGACATGGGTGGGGGCCTGCTGGCAGGTTCCCCACAGTGCTGGGGGTGGGGGTGGTGGGAGACATGGGTGGGGGCCTGGTGGAGGGTGCCCCTGGTGGATGGGGGGTTGGGGGTGGTGGGAGACATGGGTTGGACATGGGTGGGGGCCTGCTGGCAGGTTCCCCACAGTGCTGGGGGTGGGGGTGGTGGGAGACATGGGTGGGGGCCTGGTGGAGGGTGTCCCTGGTGGATGGGGGGTTGGGGGTGGTGGGAGACATGGGTTGGACATGGGTGGGGGCCTGCTGGCAGGTTCCCCACAGTGCTGGGGGTGGGGGTGGTGGGAGACATGGGTGGGGGCCTGGTGGAGGGTGTCCCTGGTGGATGGGGGTTGGGGGTGGTGGGAGACATGGGTTGGACATGGGTGGGGGCCTGGTGGAGGGTGTCCCTGGTGGATGGGGGTTGGGGGTGGTGGGAGACATGGGTTGGACATGGGTGGGGGCCTGGTGGAGGGTGTCCCTGGTGGATGGGGGTTGGGGGTGGTGGGAGACATGGGTTGGACATGGGTGGGGGCCTGGTGGAGGGTGCCCCTGGTGGATGGGGGGTTGGGGGTGGTGGGAGACATGAGCAGGTGTGCAGGGTAGTTCCCTGTGGTGTGTGCTGCCTGCAGGGGCCGTGGAGGGTGTACAGGTAATGCCTGGGAGCACACAGCCAATTCGCGTGTGGAACTTCCCGCGCACTCCTGCAATCCACGTACCCGGCCATATCGCGTGTGGAACTTCCCGCGCACCCCTGCAATCCACGTACCCGGCCATATCGCGTGTGGAACTTCCCGTGCACCCCTGGAATCCACGTACCCGGCCATATCGCGTGTGGAACTTCCCACGCACCCCTGCAATCCACGTACCCGGCCATATCGCGTGTGGAACTTCCCGCGCACCCCTGGAATCCACGTAGCCGGCCATATCGCGTGTGGAACTTCCCGCGCACCCCTGGAATCCACGTACCCGGCCATATCGCGTGTGGAACTTCCCGCGCACCCCTGCAATCCACGTACCCGGCCATATCGCGTGTGGAACTTCCCGCGCACCCCTGCAATCCACGTAACCGGCCATATCGCGTGTGGAACTTCCCGCGCACCCCTGGAATCCACGTAGCCGGCCATATCGCGTGTGCAACTTCCCGCGCACCCCTGGAATCCACGTAGCCGGCCATTTCGCGTGTGGAACTTCCCGCGCACCCCTGATATCCACGTAGCCGGCCTTTTCGCGTGTGCAACTTCCCGCGCACACCTGAAATCCACGTACCCTGCCATATCGCGTGTGGAACTTCCCGCGCACCCCTGTAATCCACGTAGCCGGCCATATCGCGTGTGCAACTTCCCGCGCACCCCTGGAATCCACGTAGCCGGCCATTTCGCGTGTGGAACTTCCCGCGCACCCCTGATATCCACGTAGCCGGCCTTTTCGCGTGTGCAACTTCCCGCGCACCCCTGAAATCCACGTACCCTGCCATATCGCGTGTGGAACTTCCCGCGCACCCCTGAAATCCACGTAGCCGGCCTTTTCGCGTGTGCAACTTCCCGCGCACACCTGAAATCCACGTACCCTGCAATATCGCGTGTGGAACTTCCCGCGCACCCCTGGAATCCACGTAGCCGGCCATATCGCGTGTGCAACTTCCCGCGCTCCCCTGGAATCCACGTAGCCGGCCATTTCGCGTGTGGAACTTCCCGCGCACCCCTGATATCCACGTAGCCGGCCTTTTCGCGTGTGCAACTTCCCGCGCACCCCTGAAATCCACGTACCCTGCCATATCGCGTGTGGAACTTCCCGCGCACCCCTGAAATCCACGTAGCCGGCCTTTTCGCGTGTGCAACTTCCCGCGCACCCCTGAAATCCACGTACCCTGCCATATCGCGTGTGGAACTTCCCGCGCACCCCTGCAATCCACGTAGCCGGCCATTTCGCGTGTGGAACTTCCCGCGCACCCCTGTAATCCACGTACCCTGCCATATCGCGTGTGGAACTTCCCGCGCACCCCTGAAATCCACGTACCCGGCCATATCGCGTGTGCAACTTACCGCGCACCCCGGTATGCACGCACACGTTTATTTTTTCTCTCTGCGCGTGTCTGTGTTTGTGGGTACCCCTTTGTACGTCTTTTGTCCTGGAGGGCCACAGTATTGGACATTGATCATGTCTGTATATAGGTGCTATTTGTTGGCGCACCTTTTAGCGCACATTTCTTGCAGGCGCAGAGACGCTACCGCCTGCTTTCTTGTGGCGGTCGTGTTTGTGCCTGTTTGTGCCTGTGCGCTGCTTTGAGCGTGCGCTTTTTTGCCCTATTCTATTCCATGAATACGTGTTGTATGCGAGCGTGTGGGCGTTCCGCGCACTTGCCTCCTGAACTTTCCCCGTGCCGCCCACATTCTTCCCCATTCCGAGTGTTGTGCCCCATTTTATTCCCCATTCCGAGTATCCCGCCCTGTGTCCCGCCTACTTTAGAGCTGTGCGCTGCGCTCGGAGTGATGGCGCAGTGGCCGTGGCGCACGACGTTGGTTGACCTGTGCGCCGGCCTGCGCCGCGCCTTTTTTCCGCGCACGTCCTCTGCTTTTCTTGCGCAGGGACTTCCATGAATCGACGTGCGCTGGTTTCCCTGCGCTTTGCGCTGATTTTCGGCGCAGCGCACGTATTGGCCCCTCTGCGCCGGGATTTTCGGCGCACATTTATTCCATGAATCGGCCTGTGATCCGCGACCACTGACGGTGACTCATGTAAAATAATCCATAGTAACGGCAGAGAGAGAGGGGAACACAGTGACAAGAAACAGTTTGTTTTTCAGAAAAGCTTTGAAGAACAGTTCACAAGTGATTCAGACATGGAGTGAGGAGGAGGACAATGAACGGGTCAAGGCAGTATACCCAGGAGACGAAGAGGAATCTGACGAAGGAGAACAGAACGCAGCTGAAGAAAGTCGAGAGGGAAGCCATGCCATGCACCAGGACAGCAGCAACAGACCCTGTCATAGCATTAGAAAGCAAAGAAGATGGATGGGGAAATGGGGCAGGACAATGCTATTTTGGGCGGAGATGTAGCATCCCCGCTGTCACATGACTCGGCCACAATGATCCGTGAGGAATCGGTCAGCTGACCGAGGTTAACGTGATCGTGCTGAGCGCGCAAATAAAGTTCATAGATAAACCCCAACGTCGTGGTACCATTCTTTGGTGTTGCCTGTGATGTCATGAGTGCCCTGTCCCCCACAAGGTGGGACATAACAGGCAGAGTCACTTTTATGGTGTGCACTGAGGCCCAGCGCACTGGGCCCAACACTCTGTTTGTTTTTCATTGACCTGGCCTGCACAGATGAAGCAATATGCGACTTGGGTGTCGCATTCTTTAGCTTAGGAAGCCAGGCAGTACTACTTCTTTGCTAGTGCTCAGACGGGTCGGAGTGCTTTCTGGCAGAAGGGCCCCCTTGTGCAGGGGGAGGCAGCTGGCTGCCTACTGTCCGAGGCCAGGCCTTATTTTCTGCTGACATGGACGGCAGTCCCCATGGCTTCCCTCTCAGAACAACCTTTCCTTTTCACAGGCACCTGTTTTTATTTACAGCCATTCTATGAATTATGTTTCTGGATTTTAAATTATTGTGGACGGTTTTATAGAATATGTAATGAGGATTCTGTTTAATCAATTATGTTTTGTTGCATTGCTGTTATTGTGTAAATAAATGTATGATTTGTAAATAAACTAATGATGAAGTAGTACAGCCCATTGTTCACACCATTCACTCCCTTCCCAGAGGCGTGACATGTTAATTTAGCAATGTATCTCCGCCAAGGATCTGAGTCCCCCCCACTGGGTCACATCTTCCAAGCCCATTTAGTAAAATGACCAGTCAGGTACTTTTGAAAACTTTAAAAAGGTGTCCATGCTTACATTGCTTTGCCTATCACAGGAACCAGGACTTACATTACGCCACAGGCAATTCATTTGCCCTAGAACAGTATGATGTCAAATGTTTCCAAATGCAAATTACATTCACATATAGCGTATTACAATTTCATTTCTAAATATCAAAGTATGTTTCACTTTTCCTGGTTTACTGTGTCTTTCTTTTTTCCACTACATGTACACATATTGTATTTCTTTATCATAAAATATAATTTATCATGCCTTAGGCGCGAGGAACAAAGTGTTCCGCTACATTATTTATGGCAGCTTCACTCCCCCTACCCTAAAACATATCCTCAAGGGTACAGGGTTCCATTGTGTTAACTTTGTGAGGTGTGTCCCCCTTTTGGGGTTTGGCTGGGGGAATGACCAGGATGCATGAGGTAAATAAAGGAGACTGCTCTCACCAGGGCCGGCAGCAAGGTTCTTGGATATATTTATGGGAACGCATAAAGGTGACTAAACTGGCAGGTGCACCCCCATTTGCACTAACACTGCTTCCCGGAAGCTTCATAGCTTCATAACTTAGCTTGTTTATGGGCCTCACACTTCCCGATTCGTCTTCAGGCAAACAGGGTATCCAGGGTAGCAGCCGGTTCCAACCACACGTATAGAGGCTAGTCCGCTGCAGAGGTGTCGGGTAGGTTCACATGCCGGGTCTCATGTCCAAGTGACCAGGACTGGGTCTTCAAAGGGTACTTCTCTGGCCTATTTCATGATGCCTGTCTCTAAAGAACTGCATGGCATTCATGCCAGTCCACTGAAGGTGTAAAATCTACTGGTCCCGCATATCACTTATGTACTTGGTGTATTTGTGGGGAGCCCAAAGCATAGTTCGAATTATATCACAAACTACATGTTTAGTAACATACACATTTTTGTAACAAAACTATAACAATACATTAACTAAAGTGAGGGAAGAGTGAGGCAAAATGTCTGAAAAAGGGAGAAGAAAAGAAAGACCAAAAATTGGCTTGTTTTCGTTTGTGGGGCGTTTTGGAAAAGAGCAGAGCTACTGAGTCGATAGTGGATTTGAGGCAATTGTGGTAGAAGGTGGAGATGCTGTTGGGGTTGGTGTCTGTCATAGGGTATGTCTTGAGGGAGTTTACAAGAATATGTACACATTTTTCTGCTGTGAGATTGCAGGTGTTTCTAATAGATATAGGGCATGGGCTAGTTGGTGATAGAGCCAGAGCCTTTGTGGTCAGGATATCAAAACATATCAGGTGGCGATCCGTCCAAGTAACTTCAGAAATAGATTCTAGAGTTCTACTTAAATTTAATGTCAAGATCCAGTCTAAGATTGTTCCTTTGGAATGCGTGGGAGAATTGACGATTTGAGTGAAATGTATTTCGTGAAGGGCTGTGGAGAATGCGGTAGGTTTATGGTCCAGTTTATCATTGTATCCAATGTTAATACCTCCTAGGATGATGAATTTAGTGTTAGGTTTTAGGGGTTGGCGATGAGTAACGGAATGTCAGATTCGGGGTGGTTGGAGTTATTTGGTTGTCTATAGATGATGAGAAAGTTGATTGTAGTTTTAGGGTCAGTCGTAAGTTTTAGTAGAAGGAGTTTGTATCCAGTTAATGGATCTGTTAGCTCTTAGGGCCTCATTAAAGAACTGACTCACACCAGCTTCAAATTAACACATCTTCTTTATTTAGGTAGCAAGCGGAAAGTGCCTTCTCCTCCTCCCCCTCCCTATTCCTCCGTCACATCCACTCGTGACGTCACCTCAGACTGTGGTCCTTTAAAGGGGCGGTGCCCTGCAACAACACCCCTGGACAATTGTCCTTGCGCAGGCTTTAACTGTAACTATGCCAACCGTGGCTTAATATTCCTCCACTAACCTCGGAGGTCTCTTGATCACTCGTAGTGGTCTTTCACGTGGCTCTTGACTTGAGCCACTGTCAGTCTCTCGGGCAGGAACCAACTGACGTAGAACCGTCTGTTCGCGAGGTACCCACTCTTTGTCGTGCTCCCCCTAATGTTCAGGGTCCGGGTCAACTGTTGAAGGTCTTTCATCCTCTCCTCCCATCACATGTTTGAACAAGGAACTGTTTGCAGAACACACCTCTTCTCCAGTTGTTAGCCTTTAGGGCCTCATTAAAGAACTGACACACACCAGCTTCAAATTAATACGTCTTCTTTATTTAGCTAGCAAGCCAAAAGTGCCTTCTCCCCCTCCCGCCTCCCGATCCCTCCGTCACGTCCGCTTGGGACGTTGCCTCAGGCTGTGGTCCCTTAAAGGGGCAGTGCCCTGCAACAGGATCTAGAGGGCATGATCTGAACTGCAGTGTGGATTTGGTTATTAGGGCTATGCCACCTCCTAAGGTGTCCTGGCAGTCTGCCCTGAAGATTGTAAAGACTGGGGGGATGGCTAGAGCGAAGGAAGGGCCTGAGGCTAGTATAGCTAAGTTTCCGTTATAATGAGGAAGTCTAGATTATGGTAGAGAAGTAGGTTATGGATGTCAATAGCATGAGCTCCTAAAGAGTGAGCATTTATTAGTGTACCTTTGAGGCTGAAGTTGGAGGTTGTTGAACAGAATGTAGGATCAGTGGGAGGGGTAGAGGGGGCAATAGGGATGGGCTCCTTATGTGGTGTAGATTCCTGGTCTTGCTGTTGTGTAGAAAAAGTAATGTGTGGAGGGGGTAGTACTGGTGGTGGTTCAAGCACGTTTGTGATGATAATCTCACCTGTCTTGTGGTCCCTGAGATGGGACGAGTAGTGGGGGGTGGGTTAGGGAGAATTCTCAGAAATGTGCTAATTCCTCTCTACCTTAGAGACTCCCAGGAACTTTGCTGGATTTTTAACCTGGAGAGAGTGGGACCCTTTTTCCCATTCTCATGTATTTTAATGTGATTTTGAACTGTGTGTCTCTTTTGGTTGTGGAGTCTGACAAACTCCATGGGCATCATCTTTTACATTGTGTCAGACAGCACCTTCAGTGCAGCAGCACAGGGAAGTCTTTTAGATTATGGTTCAAATACCTTCTCTTGGATAAACTACTGTTTAAAGTGAAATTGACTTTACTTACATTTGTAGCTTTCTAGACCCAGCACACACTATCTTACAATAGGGTGCTGGCAGGGTTATTTAGTATCCCCTTTGTCTGGTTTCTCATGGTGTTCGCAGCTGTAGTAAAGCACCCAAGGGTGCCATTTTTGTCAAAATGGACCCGGTCTTCTTTTTTTGCCATTTCTTTATGGAAAGGTCCTTCTTGAGATTTACTCTGCGTCCCAAACCAGGTTTGGTCCCTTTGTTTGCTTTGCCTTTGGCGGGATTCACAAGTAAAGCCTGCCTCTTGCTCCAGGGTGTCTGGTGTAGGCAGGAAGTGAGGGAGGTGCCTGAAACTCCCTGTGCTTAGTCCCCTAGGAGAAACAAATGCACTCTGTGGTGATTGGCCAGCTGACTGTCCAGCAAGGACAGCCACCCTGCTGGGTGATTGACAGCTAGGCTGTCATGAATGGGAGAGAACTGAATAAAAGGCGAGGCCTTTGGCTTGGAAGGCAGAGTCGACCACTGGATAAAGAAATCAAAAAAGAACTTGAAAAGGACGCCTGCCGCAACTCCCGGACCATTGGTTTGCCTGGTGAATCCCTGCTGCTGTGCTGAAACTCCAAATTCGTATCGACAGAGAAGCCCATGCAAGGACGACTTCTCCCCTTGAGTTGGTGGGACCAATCAACTCCAAAGTAAGCCACCTGGACATCCTCTCAGTGCTGGTTGAATTTCCACAGAGTTGCTGCTGGAACTGAAACACCAGGGAGAGGAACACCAGATTGTGTATGTTGCTTTTAAGCTGGCCAAGAGCTCCAGGAAGATCCTCCGGACTCCCAGTAAGCAGGACTGACCGAGTCTGAGCCACCTCAACAGAGTGCTGGACCCCAGATGCAAGGAAAGTCCATCTCGACAGTCAAGAACCACAGTGGTGCTGTCAGCAGTAGATGCGAGGAGCTGAAACACTGAAGTACCACTTGTTTGAAGATTGCCGGTTGCGGTCAATGACCTTCCCATTGCAGTGCAGGAGTCCTCAGAAGTCCTCCTTCTTGTCCCCACAACTAAGGCACAGGAACACCAGGATCTGCAGAGCTGCACAGGAACCTTGTGTGTAAGAGTTTATGTGAATACCTGTCACTGTGAATCTCTGTGTAACTCCCCTACAGCTCACATTAACACCTCTTGAGATAAGCCTGGCTGCTCAAGCACGCTACCAACCTGTGTAGTACAGACTTATACCAAAGGTTGGGTTCCTATTGCTAAGAGGTCAGGGTTGTTGTAGTGCGACCAAAGAGTACTGCATACAATCTTGCCTAAATGGGTGCGATTGCTGCTGTTCGCGAGCTAAGGTGCTCACAGCGAGAAGTGCCTAGGCATGGGTGAGAGGGTTCAGTTTGGCCTAAAAATCAAGATGTTGTAGCATATAGTGTGGGGGGATATGGTATGGGTTTGGGGAGGAGAGGAGTGTGAGAGGGTGGTGGAGAGATATGTAGGTGTGGGGGCGCATGGGAATGGTGTTGGTGAAGTGTTGCAAGTAAGGCTGGAAGGGAGTTTGTAGGCTACTATGCCTTTGGGCTTGGTGGGTATTGTTACAGTGTCAGATAGCTGTGAGGTGGGTGGTGGGAAAGGAGATACTTTGGGTGGGAAGGGTGTAGGGCAAGGGTTGGTAGAGGTGATGGCGTGGACACCAGAGTCCAGTGAGGCCATTCCCGATCTGAGTAAACGCACCCGCCATGTCGCGCAATACACTCTTCATATATTGGATAGTGTTATGCCTATAATTGGTAAATTGTGCAATTGGTAAGCTGGTAAACTGCAGGGGGCTCGAGTAGGGGACATAGGCTTTTTCCTCCTGCTTGCACTTGGATGCTGCATCATGTAAAGAGAGGCAAGTGTTAAATATAAGCGGAGGCAATTTAGTGTCCTGGGGTATTCACGTTCATAGTTAGGAATATCATTAGCCAGAGTTATTGGCAGGAGGTTACAAGGGCTTGGCTACTGGCAATAGGGAGCAATGTTATTTACTACATAGGCACTCGTTTGAGGACACATTCTGGCATAACAGATGCTAAGGGCAAAAATAGTGACCAGCGTTAGTAGATAGTCACCTGTACACGTGGAGTGGCATAGGAGAACATTTTTGAAGCATATAAGGATGAGGAGCAGGGGTGCTACAAGTGAGTGAGTAGGATGATAAGACAGTATGGGATACTATGGTAGCACTCGCACAATGCAATTTCATCTACAAACAGTGAGAAGCATGAATACATTAGGAGCAGGTGCTTGATATTCGGCAGACACAAAAGTCATTGAGGGGGCGCAGAGCATCTGTATAGGACAAGAACTGTCTGATTAGGTCTGGAGCATGAGAAATGACTCCGGTGAAGAGGCCCATAGGTAGCAGCCAAGGAGGTCTGTTGCGGCGGTAATGCAAACTGAGTCAGAGTGGAGTCTCAGTAAGACAGAAGCTTCTAACTGTGAAGTTGAGCATACGGTGGGGAAAGGGTGTCGGCTCACAGCTCCACAGTCACAGACAGTCACAGACAGCGGCCTTTGAATCTAGGCTTTCGCAGATGGGGCCGGGTTACGTCTACCAATTGGCTACTTTAGCGAGGGTAAGCCAATCACCTGTAGGCAGTGGCAAGCATGGTAATGGCCATGAAGATCATGCAAAGCCATATGAGTCTGCCATTTTTGACGTGTTCCAGGCTGACTTGCCTCAAATGCAAAAGCTATCAGGCAAGAGGGATAGTAATCAGTAGCAACTATTCCGGTGTGCGAAACGAGTTGAAAGCAGCTATGAAAGTAGATATATCAACCAGTAGAATGTCTCCCATCTCCTGGTATAAATAGTTCCTTGGTATGATCAACACATCCTTTACATCAGATGCTGAAACTCCTGGCACAGTTTCCCTCAGTGTGTGTTGCACTTTACACCCTGAGTAATGGTCCAAATATCCTCTCTTAGGTTCTCTGGTGATTTAGCAATGATTGCCAACTTTGAACAGCATTTTTCTTGATGAGATTGGTATGAGAGTTTACTTTTGACCCACACTGCACCATGCTTTTCTTCAGTAGTTTCCTCACTGCTACTGTGCTGAGGGAGACCACCCTGATGTCAAGATGTGAGTTCTTTCCCAATGCACAGGTTATACAGTTTCTTTAACCAGTAGCCTTATCTCTGCCACTGGGCCAAGGGATAGGACTCTCAATGCACAGGTCACATTCTCTTTCACCAGTAGCCTTATCTCTGCCACTGGGCCAAGGGATAGGAGTCTCAATGCACAGGTCGCATTCTCTTTCACCAGTAGCCTTATCTCTGCCACTGGGCCAAGGGATAGGACTCTCAATGCACAGGTCACATTCTCTTTCACCAGTAGCCTTATCTCTGCCACTGGGCCAAGGGATAGGACTCTCAATGCACAGGTCACATTCTCTTTCACCAGTAGCCTTATCTCTGCCACTGGGCCAAGGGATAGGACTCTCAATGCACAGGTCACATTCTCTTTCACCAGTAGCCTTATCTCTGCCACTGGGCCAAGGGATAGGACTCTCAATGCACAGGTCACATTCTCTTTCACCAGTAGCCTTATCTCTGCCACTGGGCCGAGGGAGATTACTCCTGATGCAGAGGTTACAGTTTCCTTCCCCTGTAGCCTTATCTCTGCCATGTGATTCTGGGCTCAGGGGTGGTGTAAGGAAGATCCCCGGACTTAACCCACCATGACCCTTATAGATGGACGGGGATCACTACAGGGAGCACGTTCATGCCCCTCTTGCTTCACATGAAGTCACCACCCTGAATAGACCCTGTCAGAAGGCCTACACAGGATGCTCAGACGACTCCATCCAGATAGCCTTCTTCATAGTTGATTATTTCTATACAGTTCAAATGAAAGGGGGACACATAGACAAGGATCACATCTCTCACACTCTCTCACACTCCAAAGTGGTTTTACCCTATCTCCCCCTCCTCTCTTGTCACCAACTTTTCTGCTGTTATTTTGAGATCTCCCTCTTGTTACTGCTACCATATCTTCTTATATGACAGCCACCACCTGCTTGGACACTGCCACCACCTCCTCCTCTGATGTTACTGTCACAATCGCTGCTCTCTTCTCCCCCTTTCATCTTCAGTACCTCCTTATTTCCCCAGTTAACATATTCCAATACTGTCTTACCCCTCACAACAACCTTCTGCAACACCCTGCACTGTCTGACTCTGGCTGTGTGCTTTCATTATGGGCCTCATTACGTCCCAGGCGTTAAGGGTTAACGCCGTCGTTAACCCTTAACGCCTATTCTGATTTTAACGGCTGCTCTGAGCAGCCGTTAAAATCCATGGTGCTAACCTGCCATGATGCTAATTACGCCACCGTAATTTACGGTGGCGTAATTAGCGCCTTCCCCACTCCCATTATGCCCTATGGGGCAAAAATGGGAATGGGGAAGGGAAAATGGGAAATGGGGATTTACCGCCCCACTCACCTTGGAATGGGGCGGTAAATCCGCCATCCACCATGGTGTAAACGTAGTTTACACCATGGTGGTAAAGTCGGCGCAATTAGCGCCTGGGTCGTAATGACCCCCTATGTGTTCCTTCCTCCCGCTGGGTCCATCTTCAACTGTGAGTTTGCACCTCAGGCATATAAACTAGTGAGAGCTGTGACTATCCTTTTTCATCTGAGGATGCTCTGGGCTCACAGGCTTATGCGCCAAGTGTATAATTGGCCTGCCCACGATCTTGGGTTTGAATCCTTCTCCCCTGACCCTCCTGGGTGCTGCCTGTTTTATACTGAGCTCCCTGTTTTCAGAAGGTAATTTACTACCTGTCAACACACTGGGTAAGCTTGCATATTACTTTGTTTCACTGAGTTGGTGGGTGAACATTAGCATTGTACCCACAGTATGAACTCCTCTTGCCAGGGAACAATTATTTTACAGTTCTTTATCCAAAGCTTATGTTTTAGGATTTGGTAAGTCACAAACTGCTAACATTGTGTCCACGAAAATGCGAAGTGCTTCTTTGGTCACCCAAGCTTGCTGAGAAGAGGTCTTTGATGTGTCTAGTGAAGCAGCATCAGTAGTCAGACGTTTGAAACATTTGCTGGTTGCAGGGAAGCCATACCCACTAACGGGAAAGCATCACACACTACTTTGCATGTTTGGGTATGCTTATGAGAAGCTTCCAGCTACAGCATTATTTACTACTTTGCATGTTTGGGTCTGCTTATGAGAACCTTCCAGCTACCTCAACATTCAGGGTCTTAAAGCAGCATTACCCAGCAGGGTTGTATTAGGGACTTGGGAGAGGCCAGGTTTACATGACTGGCCTGCTCTACAAGTCAGTGATGGGGAAAACCCCAGTCCTCGGCCAAGTGCCACAGAGCAATATGGGATGACCAGGGGAACCTCTGCATGGCAACCCCAGACAAAACATCCACTGGCTCAGATCAACCACATACCCTTCAGTCACCACTTTGGTGAGGACAGCACCAAGCATGGGGCTTAAGCACAGCCCTCTAAAGCATCACTCTTTAAAAAGAAAATGTATTGATCACTTATTAGGCTCTTATACAATTAGCAAAACTGCTTCAAAGTGCTCACAGGGCAAACAGGGTGGGGACATGGGACAATGAATTACAGCAAGAATGAATAATTGCATTAATAGTACAAATAAAGGGAAGGGGGAACAAAGCCACTAGGCTTTGTGAGTGTTCAGAACGTGCAAGTGCAGAGGGGCCAGGGGGAAAGGATCAATGCTTTGATACTCATGGAGAAGGGCTCAGGGTAAGTGTTAAGTGGAGAAGGAGCACAAACTATGGTTCAAATGCATTCAGAAGGTCCCATAACACCTCCTGTGGGAAGTTCCTACAATCCTGTAGTAACTTCTGGTTTGATTACCACTGGGCCACTAGAAGGGAAAAGTCCCCAAACTCTGGATTACACGATAAGACAATGGTCGAAGCACTACAGTCAAGGCAATCACACACTCAATCATCACACACAAGCGGCCCCTCAATAAGACACCTTCATTAACCCGAACTACTTGTGTCACCCCAGCTGGACGTGAAGAATGTAGCTCTGTGGTTGCAGACTCACTTTGCACGTGCACAGAGCGGCATTCAAATCCTGCGTGCAGCCTCCATGAAGGCTCATACCGCAGCTCTGAGCAATTGGGGTGGAGCGGCAGGGACCATGGGAGAACTACCACCAGTTTGAAACACAGCCATCTATTCAAACCATGAGCATGCTCAACTGAATATAGTTAAGTAGGGGAGCTGCCTCATGGGGGACAGCATACAGAAGTTTGGAGGCAGAGGAAGAGCACCATTAGCGAGTTCTAAGCAGCAACAGCAGAAGGAAGCTGAGTTTGAGCAGGAGGAAGGAGGCTGGAGTGGGGAGGCCAGAGAGAAGATTGAGTAAAAGCATTAGGTGGAGAGTAAAGAGATGGTGAAAGCCAAGGAGAAGTAGGGAGGGCAAATGAAAAGACTCCAGAGGTCTTAAGGAAAGATAAAAGAAGAGAGGAAGGAAGCACACAACACATGTTGATGTCTTGGAATGTGTTTGATGGTAACAGCATTAAAGGAGAGAAGAGGTGGATTATGGAAGAGGGTGGAGAAAAACCAGATGAGGAGAAGTGGAGAATCATAAGGAGGAGGTTGGAAGAAACATAGCAGGGGGATAGATGGAGAGCCATAGGAAAGAGGTTGGGAGAATTCAGAGCATGACAGGTATAGAGTTGTAAGGAGAAGGGTGTCCATAATATTTGGAGGAGCGATGAAGAGGCTCAAATATGAGGTTCGGAGCGATATTATAACAATAGTGAGATACAGAACCAATTAATATGTTCCTACGGTTTTTATTTGTTAGCAAGTAAAGGTAGGGAACATGTCTTTGAGAGGTGGGATGCATAAGGAGGTGGTTTAAAGAAACATTAGGAGGGGGATAGATGGAGAGCCATAGGAAAGAGGTTGGGAGAAATCAGAGGATGAGAGGTGTAGAGTCATAAGGAGAATGGTGTCCGAAATATTTGGAGTAGATGTGAAAAAGCTTAAAGATGAGGATCTGAGAAACATTAAAACAATAGTGAGATACAGAACCACTGAATATATTTCTATGGTTTTTATTTGTTAGCGAGGAAAGGTAGGGAAAATGTCCTTCGGTCCCTAGGGGAAAACTGCCATCAATAACCTTACAACCAAAATGTTGTAGGGCTTGCATAACAAACATAGTGATCTCCTGGGACAGTTTTTCTGTTCGCTTCCTCGTGGTACAATTTCCCTATTGTTAATTATTTTTGTCTTCCTTGAGACACCCTACTCTACAATTAAAAGGTTCCATATGGTGGGTAACAAAAGAGTCACAAATGTATCTTCTATATGTTTCTATATGATTCCTCAGCCATATGTCTCCCTGCCATAAAACAAGGAATGGTCAAAACAAGTTAATAACTTCTCTACTCTTTATCAGCCCTTCTCTACAACATGTTCTTGTATGGTTTAATAAAAATCTCACTTTCACCTCATACAGTCTACTTTCAGACAGTGTCCCCCTATGTGTGAATGTGAAAACCAGGAGTGGAGTTGGAGGGGTGCTGAAAGGTTATGGCATGTGATGTCATTAGATGTGACATTGTGAAGGGGGCTGGAAAATGATGAGGGGTGGTGACAGATGACATCACAGAATAGGAGGGAAATGTTAAAGAATACATACAGATTCATATGAAAGGGCAGTGTTGGGAAAAGGTTTTCAAAGATCTTTGAAGAAGACCGGAATAAAATTCATTTTTGGACTTTGATTTGGGCTAAATTGGCTGGGTTCTTTGCCAGACAGAGCTGAAAACCTTTGAGCAGATTGGCTCTGCTGGCTCCGAATGAACTGAGTGAGAAATCTTGGGACACACTGGTTAAATTGTCACTACTTCTGAATATAAAACATTTGGTTTTTGCAATTCCGGTTCAAAATGGGAGAGTGCGAAAGGCCGCGGCCTTGGGCTGCTGGTGGTTGCAATTACCTACTATCATTTGGAACCTGTAGAGAGAAAGATGCAGGGAATTCTTGAAGGCTGTTTCCTGACAGAGCCAGGCCGAGACGTTCCTAACTGCAGAAAGAGAGGCAGAGTGTCTAGGGACCGCTCCAGGGGGCGAGCACAAATAGGTCAACAATCAATCAGGACCCCTTCCACAGGATATATTAATTGACAAGGTGTCACAGTGGACACAGAAGGCACAACTCCCTCCATCCTTGAGGTACCAAAGGATGAATGGAGGAGTCAGAATTCAAAGTGTTACATTGGGGTCTGTTCTCCTAAACAGAGGGAGTCATAATCTTATAATCTTACTACCAATCTAATGTTATACAAAGGTAGGTGTATAACCAAGGGTTGAAACTGGCATTATATTGTGTTGCCCTCATCACTAATGAATACCAGTTAGGGTTTCCCAGGTTAGAGCAAAGACTCATATATGTGCCTATTGTAAAATGCTTGTTGATGCTGAGTGTGTTTTCTTGTATTCTCATGTGCCCAATGTAAAATGCTTATTGATGTTGAGTGTGTTTTCTGGCTGATGAAACTGAGTACCCATATACAAGTGCCTAACTGTGAAAGCGTGCAGTGGTCATTATTGTTTTTAGTTCCTTTTGGTTTGCACCTAGAGGTAAGTATACATCTAGAATGAAATGTACGGTGCAATGTCTGTAGGTGCCTAGCTAAGATCCTGTGGTATAACACTATAGCAGATTTATCCTACAGGTTGTTCTTATCTCCCTTCTCAAGGCAAACGCTTTGGCTTGGTTTCACTTCTCCAACAGGAGGCCTTTTATTTCTCCATATGTCCTTAACGTCAGGATGGGGAGCCCTCTGGTGGGAGAATCTACGCAAATCCCTTTTTGTGGCCCTCTCATGCCATTCCCCAGCTACTACTGCCTCACATTCTCTTGTTAACTTGGGTTCTCTTTGAGCTGCCTTGGTACCTTGTAGCGCAAATGGGTATTCCTCCCCCCTTCTCTGGGTGCTTTTTGGGCAGTGAACATTCTTTCCTTTTGCCCTCATGCTACAGGCCTTCATGTCGCAGGCGCAGGTTTCGTATGGGGTACCTGCAGGTTCCAGAAGATTAGCCCTTTGCTTTTGCTTGTCTGGTCAGTGTCATGTTTCTCAACTCCTGCTACAACCAACCCTCCTGCCCATTTCACTCTCCCACAGCCTAGTAAAGGGCCACCTGGCTGCAGTTAACTGAATTTGTGTTGCGAGCTAGAAGGCACCTCTTGCATCAAGAGATCGGGACCTAAAAAAGTATCTTGTGAGGATCTCCACCCTGACTGTTTCTTCCCAATCTCTTTTATATTCCTCTGCTTAGGGATGTGTCCACTCTTCAGCCCCTATTGGTTCTCCTTGTTCCCAGTTTGAATTGGGAGGGCTGATTACGCATCGTTCCTGGGTCTCACTAGCAGGGTTTATTGAGGGTTTAAAGGGGAACAAGAGTGTCACTGCCATTTTGATTCAAATCTTGTAAGTGGAAATGCGCCTTAATGCAATTACACTTAGGCAAAATAGTGTTGAGACTCATTGCAGAGCTAGATGAGAACGGGATGTTAGGAATTGGACTCAGGACCCATGGACAACAAGGAGAAGGTAACCAACCTCATCTGGCAGATAAATGCAAGTGACTGATCTCATAATGGGAGCTGTGGGACTCCATTTTGTGCTACCTTTCCCTAGCCTCTACCACCACAGAGGCCTAATATGCAGGCACACATAGGGGTGAGACCCAGGCAAAGAGTTCTCAAAGAAGTACAGGACAAGAAGCATATGGGCTAAACTATTGGAACAAGGAACCAAGATAGAAGTGTGGGGACACTCAAACCCCCACACTTTCAGGCTAATTCATAGAATCCAGCGCACAAGTAGCGCACGCGGCTGGCGCACAGCGTGCGCCTGCGATAGTCTGCGCCAGGCACGTGCGCTAAAACAGATTTCCGCGCACAGCGTATTCATGGATTTCAAGCTCCCAAAACAGCCGTGGCGCAGAGAATCGCAGCGAGCCTGCAGCAGCGCCAGTAACGCCCCCAAGAACGCCCTCGCGCACGGAAAAGCCATCAAAAGCGCTAAATCATCGCTAAGGGCTGCGCTAACCCCGGACCACTTCACAGGGCAGGCAAACAAGGAAAGCAAAGCGGGCAATCTCCAAATCAGGAGTACGCGGGAAGTACTACACGCGACTAGGCAGGGAACGTGAATCACAGGGGTACGCGGGAATCATCACACGCGAACAGCCAGGGTGCGTGTATTACAGGGGTAGCGGGAAGTCCAACACGCGATGGGCCAGGGAACGTGTATTACAGGGGGACGCGTGAAGTAGAACACGCGATAGGCCAGGGAACGTGCATCACAGGGGTACGCGGGAATCATCACACGCGAACAGCCAGGATGCGTGTATTACAGGGGTAGCGGGAAGTTCAACACGCGATGGGCCAGGGAACGTGTATTACAGGGGGACGCGTGAAGTAGAACACGCGATAGGCCAGGGAACGTGTATTACAGGGGTACGCGGGAATCATCACACGCGAACAGGCAGGGTGCGTGTATTACAGGGGTAGCGGGAAGTTCAACACGCGATTGGCCAGGGTACGTGTATCACAGGGGTGCGTGGGAATTATCACATGCGAATAGGCTGGGTGGGCCCCCACAGGTGTACCCTGTACACCCTCCCCGGCCCCTGCAGGCAGCCCACAAAACAGTGGACTACCCTGCACACCTGATCATGTCCCCCTGCACCCCCATCCACCCGGGGCACCCTCCACCAGGCCCCCACCCATGTCTCCCACCACCCCCACCCCCCAGCAGTGCAGGGGCACCTGCCATCAGGCCCCCATCCATGTCTCCCACCACCCCAACCCCCATCCACCAGGGGCACCCTCCACCAGGCCCCCACCCATGTCTCCCACCACCCCCACCCACCAGCACTGTGGGGCACGTGGCCAGCAGGCAGTCAGGCAGCAGCCGATGGCAGGTGGGAGCGTGCTCAGGGTTCTTGGGGACTTAAATTCGGCCTCCTGGCCAGGAGCGTGGTCTTTCGTGTTAGAACGCGTGGACAGCCTGATAGGGAGTGATTTTGCACCAGAAAACCCCACACTCATCGCGCGAAAACCCGCATCGCGCGAAAACCCGTCACCAGCATATGTGCGTCAATAGTTACCTGCACGTGCAGTGTCAAAGCGTGTGATTGGTGAAAAGTGAGCGACACGCAGGAGTGTCGAAGCGCGTGATTGGTGAAAAAGGATCCACATGCAGGAGTGACAAAGCGTGTGATTGGTGAAAAGAGAGCTACACGCAGGAGTGTCGAAGCGCGTGATTGGTGAAAAAGGATCCACATGCAGGAGTGACAAAGCGTGTGATTGGTGAAAAGATACCTACACGCAGGAGTGCCAAAGCGTGTGATTGGTGAAAATGGGCCAAGCACGTACACGCCGTAAGTGACGATGTACGTGTGGGCCTGTATAAAAGGTAGTGTTGAACACAATTTCCTTGTACGTGCTTTTCGTGGCGAGCGAGTGGGTGAATTCGGTACTTCTTGTCGTTTCACACGCGATTTACTTCACGGCGTTTCCAGTTCGTACTCCCTGTTACCTCTGACAGCTCTTTTCTCTTTTTCCTCTTGTACTGGTTTTCCTGGGCCTGTTCCCTCAAACAGTGTCCCCTTCTACAGTTGTCCTGTCTCCTCAGACAGCGTACACCTCTTCTTTTGGCGGGGGTGTTGCCAACCAAAAGTGCTATTTTTTCACGCTCTTTTACCTGGCAGACGGTGAGTCACGCACGTATCTAACATCTGTGCTTGCCCCGTGTGTAGCCTACCCCTTCAGAGGTCAATCTAGGCCGCGTGTGACACGCATACGTTCATTGTGTTACTGGATGCCACAGCGTAGTGCAGGGTTTTCCATCAGCACACGTGGTCTAGGAGGGGTATTGTGCACGTTCCTTAACTTTTTTGGGGTGCCTGTGCGTTGCGTGACCCGTCATCTTTCCCCAGGGGTGTCATATAGCCTTGCCACTGCACTAGGGTACGAATACCATCTGGTACCCAACCCCTTTGACACCCAATTGCCCAGGACAATTGTGCACACCCACTCCCATACGCACAATACCATCAGTGCCATGGTTGGGAGGCGTGCAAGCCGTAAGGGTGGCAAAGGTGGCCGAGCCACACGTGGTGGCCGTGGAGGATCCAACAGGGGACGTGGTTGTGACTTGCAGGGCGCCCCTGTTCCCCCCAGTCTGGAGGAACAGTCAGGGACACCCATGCCCCCCCCCCCCCCCCCCCAGTTGAGAGTCATGTGGCTGATACCAACCCTGATCAGCCCATGTCGGACCAGGCCATTGTGGCACCAGACCTGTCCGAGGGTGATTCCATCGCTGACATCCAGGTCAGCAGGTCCACTGTACGTGCACCGGTGCACATTGGTGTCATCAGGGCACGCGCATCTATGCCAGATAGGTCATCTGCTGGCCCCCGTAGCCAGGGTGTGGCTCAATCCACCCCACCTCTCATACACCCTGCCAAGACTGTGTCGGTCCTAGTTCATGCACCTCAGATCAGGCCTGACCCCATCCCACTACCCCCAATGCCTGCACCTACTCCCATGCTGAGTGGGCAATCACACACACCCAGTACAGAGTCCACCACGGCTCCTGCCCCTAGTGTCCACAGCGGCGTAGGACACTCTGGATCCCCACCCCCTTCCAAGCGCAAGAGGAAGAGTGCACGTCCGGCACAGGCTGATGCCCCAGACACGGCTGCACAGTCCGGCCCATCAAGGAAGCCAAGCTTCACAGACGCCGAACTTAATGCACTTGTTCAGTATGTGTCAGATCATGATAGGGAAATGGTCATCGTTGCAGGGTCCAAGACCACACATGCCAGACGCCAGGCACACTGGCAGACCATTGCTGACAGAATAAGTGCCCTTGGAGTAGTGAGGCGCACAGCTAGTGATTGCCAGAAGCGCTGGAATGACCTTAAGCGCAGGGCAAAGGATAAGCTGGCCTCAAGTCATGCCGCAACCTTGGTGACTGGAGGTGGGTCCCCAGCACAGGAAATAGAACTCACACCACACGAGTCCGTAGCTGGATCCTACGTCACCGAGGGACAACTCCAAGGTGTGGGAGACCTCCCTGATTACGAGGCATCATCCGGTGAGTGCACATGCATGTGTGTATCATCCATGTGCATGGTGTGTGTGTGAAGCATTCATGTTGGGTGCCTGTCAAGGGGGTGTGTGGCAGAGTTGACAGTGGCACCCATGTGCCTCATCCAGTATGTTCAGTGCAACACCATCTGGCCACAGCACTATCCCTACTGGCAACAGTGCACATATGGGCCAACACCATGGAAGTTGCCCTTGATTAGTAATTTTGTCACTACATTGTTGCTCATACTCCCCTGTCTATTCATCTGATGTCTTACATACCATTCCTCTCCTTTCCCCCAGCCATTAAAGTTTCATCTTCACATGCCTGACATGCAATGATACCACATGCTAATGCGTCCTCTGTATATTAATGCCTACCAACATGCAGTCATAATGTGGATGTAGCCTTGACATCCACCTCCTTCCTGGGTCCTTTGGTACCGTCTGGTTTCGAGCCCCATTCCCTCACACTCCATGCTGCTCTTCATGGTCTATCTTCCATGACTTCTACAGTTCAGACCATCGTGCCCTACGCACGACACCTGCTTGCCAAAAGTCAAATGAGGGCAGCCTGCCCTCCAATGCGACCCACCCTATTGCTGACCAGTGCATCTGAGCCTACTCTAAGCTAACTCTCACTGACATCTGCTCATACATGCCTTTGCCTGTCCCATAGACCCTTCACATGGTCCCTGTCCTCTCTCCTTGCTCCTCTTCCACCATCATAGGTGGGACCCGTTGGGGTGTACTCCTGGCCTCCTTCCAATCCTCAGATACCACTAATGATGTGCATGGTAATGGGAGCGTCTCAGTCCAAGGCCCTTAGGCCAACCTCAATCTCCTTGAGAAATGCTACCCACATCTCATCAACTTCCTTACCTCTCCTGCTGTCCCCCCTCCTCTCTCCTCATCAATCCTGCACTGCCTCCCTGCACCCTCCCATGAACCTTCTCCGCCTCCCACTCCAACTCCTACACATGCGGCACCTCTGATCTCTAGCACTCCCCGTAAGTCCTACAAGGCTGTCAACCTCCTCCACAATTACACTCCTTTCACTGCGGCTGCATCAGGCATTCCTCCGATAACTGTCACTTACATGAGGTTATGCACCTTGACATCCTTGGTCTCATGGAAACATGTCTGACGGCCAGCTCTGTCTGCATCCTTGACCCTCTCCTTGGCCCGCCACTACTGTGCAGGGGGGGTGTGCCCTTGGCTTCCCTGAGGGTATTCCTGCCACTGTCACACCTACTTAGACCTACTCCACTCTGGAATGGCTTGTGTGAGGTTTCTGTCCACCACACCTTGACATTCCAAACAGTGCGTACTGTGTCTGGGAAAACTGGTCAAATGTACTACTTCCTTTCTGAGTGTCCTCACCTCTCCTCCTCACTCATGTCCCCAGACACAGAATTCCTCATCCTTGGTGCGGTACGCATCCACCTGCATGCCTGTTGACGCCCCCACGTGACCTTTCTGTGACCTCAGCAACTCCCTCTCACCCTCTAGACTCCCGTCTGTCCCTACTCATTCTGCAGGGCACACTCTTGATGCTCTGATCTCATCTGACTTTCCCCTCTCCGTCCATCTCTGCACTCCTCTCTCCTGGAGTGATCACATTCTCCTCTCCTCCCAGCTCACCCTCAACACCCCACAGGCAAAGCCACCCTCACCACTGTCACACACCTTCTTGGTATTCCGACCCATGAAGTGTGTGTCAGTCGAGGCTCATGCTGCCAAAATGTCCCCCCCATCCAGCTCCCCCTTAGGCTCACTCCCATCCTGACAGGGCCCACTCCATGCTCCACTCCATGTCAGGTACACTGGATGTCTTAGCCACGGTCATGACCACCTGTCTGAAGCCCCATGCCAATGCAGAGTCCTGGCATGACTCGGATCTTGGGAACCCAAACCACAGGTGCCGGGTGGCAGAGAGGGAATGTCCTGCATCATGGCCATCCTCTGGCAAACTGGCCTGCCACATGCTCCAAAGGCAATAGCGCCTCACCCTTCTCACCAAGATGAGATCCCCAATCCAAGGGCACATATCTGCGGCATGTGACAACTCTGCAGGACACATAGAAATCTGAAAGGACCTTGCCGAGCCAGAGGCAGTGTGTACCTCCCCTGTCCCCTCCGAGCCCACAGCACAGCATGATTGTCTCTGTACCCCTATAGGCCACCCCCCCAGCACTTGTCTGCGCCTAACACCATCTGCCCTTGACGTCAAGTCCTACTTACCTTGTACAGCACTTCCAGCCGCCACTCCCCCTTGCACTTCATTGTGCCACCCACCCCTGCACTTGCGTGACATGAATGACACCAGCACCAGTAGTATTGTTGACTGGCATCCCCTTCTGCCCCACCACCCCTCAGTGCTCCGCTGCACCTACAAACATTACTTGACCGGTGCTTCACGAATGCAAAATTATTCCGTTACAGGTGTTGGGGAGGTGGAATCACAAAGTTTACTGCATTATGTTGATCTAGACAAGGCACTGTGCATCGTTGCCAATTTGGACTAGCAGATCCATGTACAACATGTATACTAATTGATGTGACGATGCAATGTCAGGACCAGAGTGGTAGAAATCCAAAAAAGTAGCCCTCCTCTCCCTCTTCACTTGGTGGCTATGTCACATGCCATGTGTGTGATGGCATGTGCCTTTGACATGGCAATCACCGCCCAATGTGTGATGGCAGTGCTAGGCATCAAGGTGAGCAGGCGTTGCTCTCCAATCAGTACATAGTATGCCCTGAGCCTCCCCTACAGACCCAGTGATGGTGAATGCATAGGAGGACTCCCAGTCATGTAGGACATGTGTCGTAGGACTACTGCCTATGTTGTTCATCAGCCCTTGTTGCATGCCATGGTGCTAATGCCTGTTTCCATTTTTCTCTTTCATGTCTTTGCAGGGGACGAAGCACTTGTTGATGCTGGGGATGTGGTGGTGGAGCCGTCCCAGGAGGGCAACCCGGGCCGACCTACCACAAGTGAGGGACGTGGTGTGTTTGTGGGTGAAAACCCACAAGTGCTGCAGGCCGTGCTGTCGAGGGGTGTCTCTGGGGGTTCCTCCCCCGAGCAGTATTCAGGTGTAGACTCGGAGGATGACACCTATGTGCAGTCGCAGGTGAGTGTTCTTGGGAGAGAATCTCCTCTGTCCGACCCACCTGCAGCCAGGCCATTGGCCTCAATGGGGATGTCAGTGTCGGCAGATCAGCCTCAGGTGGTTACGGATGCAGGGCCACACCACCCAATCTCTGATCCTGTTCCTGGGGCTGCAGATCAGAGAGGGAATGCAGTCCTGCAGCCTGAGGCCTTGCCGGCACAGCAAGGCGCAGTCCGCCTTGCCCCAGGCAGGTGTGGTGCCCGTCAACGTGGTGGCCGTATGCCACCTGGCAATACCGTATGGGAGCAATCCATCTACGGTATGGCCACCCAACAGGCAGCATCATCCGAGATGATTGCACAGGCCATGGATAGGGTGGCCACTTCCATTGTCCCCCCAGAAAGGCTGATGGAGCGACTGGAGCAGGCTACAGAGTCCATCTGCCAGGCACACAGGGAGGATATGTTGGCGTCCAACATGGACAGGCGGGCGGCACTGGCGACTCTGGGGGAATCACTTTCCATGGAGTCCCAGCGCCACAGGGAAGCCCTGAGGGAAGAACTCCGTCACCTCAGGTCGACCCTGTTAGAGCTTGAGGCTTCATCCCATAGAAGGACAGAGGAGCAGCTGGAGCGTCTGACACGGACGCTCTCGGCCGAGATGCAGGCAACTCGTGCGGAGGTCAGGTCATCCCGGGAGTTACTGCATGGGGACCTCCGCATGATTATAACCCAGAACCAGAACTACCAGACCCGCCTGCTTGCAGCCATGGAGGAGCAAACTCGTGCTTTGCGTGGGCTGCCTCCCATTGTCACACCATCTTCTGAGGCAGCTCCCCCACCTCCAGAGTCAGCTGCAGGGTCTGGGCAGAGCCATAGCGACTCATCTCCCACAACAGAGTAGCCGTGTGGGCCACGAGCCTATGGGGTGTTTTCCTTTCCCATGATCCACACAGGTGGATTGTGGCGTGCATCCTGTCCTCGGACCTCATAGGTGCCCCCCCCCCCCGCCGGCCCTTTCATGGCCATTTTTTCTCTTTTTCATTTTTATTTTGCAAGAGTGTTGCCTTGTGTGGGTACCTGGGCATACACTGTATTGTGGCTGGGCACATGCAGGCTTGTCCTGAGTTTGGTTTCGATGCTTGGGTAGCAGACATCCACACCCCTCCTGCTTCCCTTTCCATGGGCTTGCAAAGGGTGTGCCCAAGTGACAGCAAATTACACGGTGACATTGGACTCCCATGAGCTGTTGGCCAGTCCATAGTCAATACTGTGTAGACATTCATAGTGTTCATTGTTGTTGCACCTAACTATGCATGATGGTATGATATGTGCCTCTACTTACATATGTTGCTCATGTTTTGCAGGTATTTCACACAGATCTTCACAAGGGCATACTCTCTGGAGTCACACTACATGTCGGTAGATGTGCACTGACACTTTTGCATGGCGCCATCACTGTACATCTGGACGGTGAGGACATACCAGCTGAATCAGGTAATGAGACTACCATTGATTACATGCAATGTGTCTTGTTTGGGTGGGCTTCAGGGTGGGTTGGTGTGTAATTTGATAGAAATTACTCTTACACAGGTGTGTAGTAGTGGCTCCAGGGCGGTTAGCTGCTCAAGTGCGGCTATGTTCCATTTGGGGCACTGCTATTTGTGACACTGGTGTCATGTTGTGATGGCCAGTTTGTTTGCTGTCACATACCATGACATGGTGTCCTCAGTGGCGGGACTGTGAAGGGAGTGGGTGACATGGCAATGTTGTCATGTAGTGAATCGCCTGTGGCAATGCATTTTAGAATGATGGAGTTGTGTCTTTGCGTTGTGATGCATAGCTGGTGTATGTGTAGCTAGGGGTGCACACATATTGACACTTCCATGTTAACAATCTCAGGCTGATGTGTATCTGACAGTTCATTGTCAAGTACTTTTCAGACATTGTCAGGTAGAGTCATCATTGATTGTCAGATGGTATGTGCCAGAGCAGTGTGCACTAGCCAGCACTGTGATTCCTAGGTGAAGAAGTTGGCCACCAGTTGCGTACGGGCTGCCTCCCCCCGTGCCCTTTCCCCTCCCATGCGCAGCGGGCGTGCATGTGGTTGTGGATGTGGGGGCACCACCATGTCCACGGGCAGGCCCCGGCGTGTTGCAACGTTGTGCAGGACACATGCTGCCACTATGATCCTGCACACTATTCGGGGAGCATATAACAGCTGCCCGCCAGAACGGTCAAGGGAGCGAAAGCGTGACTTGAGCACTCCGAATGTGCGCTCCACTATGCCCCGTGTAGCAATGTGGGCTGTGTTGTACCTTACCTTGGGTGGCGTGGTGGGGTTCCGGATTGGGGTCATCATGTGGGGGCTGATAGGGTAGGCACTGTCCCCTGCGGAGGTGGTGATGGGTATCATTAGTGGTGTTGTGTCATGACCCAGTATCTGACATGCATGCATGTGGAGTGGCATTCATGCTCACCAAGCAGCCATGTATCTCCATGCTGGCCAGCCTCTAGGTCCCGGCATAGGGTAGACATTCTGTAGATGAAGCTGTCGTGGGTGGACCCTGGATAGTTGGCATATACTGATGTGATGATTCCCTTGGCATTGCATACAACTTGGACGTTGATGGAATGCCAGTGCTTGCGGTTTCTATAGATGTGCTCTGTTGCCCTGGGTGGACGTAGAGCCACATGTGTGCAGTCAATTGCACCAAGCACTTTGGGGAATTGAGCCACACCATAGAATTCCTGGATGCACGTCCGCCTTTCTGCATGAGTCCTGGGGAGATATATGTGCCTGCGGACTGAAGGCCGTGCAGTGATGATGTTCAAGACCTGGTGTAGGCAGCGTGACTGCGTGGCCTGTGACACACCACCCACTATGGCACTTGTCCGCTGAAAGGATCCAGTGGCCAAGAAGTGCAGTACATTCAGGACCTTCTGCAGGGGGCTGAGTGCTTGGGAGCACAGGGTGGGTGATGTGAGGTCATCCTCCCACTCACTGACCAGGTCCAGTATGATGTGTGCTGGAAACCTGTACCTCCCATACACCTGGTCATCAGGCATCCCGAATAGGCTGGTTCTGGGTGTGAATATTCTGGCCCTGACTCTCCTCCTCATCCTCCTTTGGTAGCCCACTGCCACTGCTGCTAGGAACGGTATGTTCATCCTGGCATCTTGCTTGTTTATTGAAAAGTGCGCAAATTAATGCCTTGCGCGTGTAGTAGGCAGCGTGTGAGCCTCGCACCCCTGGAATCGGGTTCCCACTCCAATCGCGTGTGGAAATTCCCACGCTGCAGGCATACAGGTGCGCTGACGTACTTGGCTGTGTAAGTGGCCGCGCGCCCCTGAAATACACGTACATAGGCCAATGGCGTGTACGCGCACTTTTGGGCAATTACACGCGATGAAATACACGTACATAGGCCAATGGCGTGTACGCGCACTTTTGGCCAATTACACGCGATGACACTCTGACGTGCAGGATTTCCACGTGTGCTCGTCTTCACGTGCTGAGTGGGGAACGCCCGTGCGGATCACGTCAGACGCGCTTACGCGATGAGGGACTCTGGTCCAATAGAATCGCGTATGCGTGCTGACGCACTTACGCGCTAAGGGCCTTTCCTCGGATTTCACGCTGACGTGCAGGAATTTCACGTGCCAAATCACTCCGTATCAAGCTGGCCACCCGAAAACACACGGAACACCACGCTCCTGCCCCGAAGGCCGAGTTACTGCCCCCCAAGTGCCCTGAGCAGCCTCCCACGTGCTATCTGCTGCTGCCTGCCTGCCTGCCTGCCTGCTGCCACCGTGCCCTGCCATTTGGTGCCTGCACATCAGCCATCTGCAGGGGTCCAGTTGCTGTGTCCACCCCTGCTGGAACTGAAGACTCCCAACTGGGATTACATCGCTCCACAGCCCAGCCCCAGGACCCAGTTGCCCACCCACACCTGCCTCTGGGGTTGCCATGTCGGGCACTTCTACATCTGGCACCAGTGGCAACCCCAGGCCAGAGGGGCAGAGGGGCACCAGCTTCACTGCCACCGAAGTTGGTGTCCTGGTGGAGCATGTCCTGGGGCAGTATGATGCCCTCTTTGGATCGTCCCGCGCCAGCAAGGAAGGACGGGAGAGGATCTGGGCCGACTGTGTGGTTGCCATCAACGCGGAGGGGGTGGCAACCCGCAACGTCTTGAAGATCAAGAAGCGCTGGGAGGACTTGAGGTCCAGGACCCTTGTGAAGGCCCGGCGCCTCGTGGAGGGGGGCCGGGGCCACATGAGTTCCATCCAGAAGAGGGTCCTGGAACGCGTACGCCCAGCGCTCCACGCCCAGATCCTTGAGAGGGAGACCCGTCTGGAGTTGAGCGGTAAGTGTCCAAGCATCACTGTGTGAGACAGGGCATGTTGCGGTGTGCTGGTTCTATGATACTTGCCTGTATGTGTGCCATGTGCCATGTATGCATGTATGTGTGCTGGGACATCATGGTAATGCATGTGCGACCAGTGATGTGTGACCCACATGGTTGTTGCATGTGTAGAAATGCGGCATGGGGAGCACTATGCAGATTTGGGACATGAGAGCATGCCAGTCTCTGTACCTGGACATGGATGGGGGTGAGGATGGGTGCTGATGCCAGGTACATATATGGTAGCCATGTCTGTGTGCCTGACCTGCATGTCTGTGACTTGTGCATGCCATGGATGCATGACTCATGTGTGTGACAATGCACAGATTCAGTGACGCACCCACCTTACCCTTGTTTTGCCTGTGTTTGGTGTGATTGTGGCCAGATGGATGTGACTGAGGTGTAGTGTGTGCATGTGATGTGCATGAGCCATGATGCATGTGAGTTACATTTCATTGAATGTTTCAAGAGTCAATTGGACATGCATGGAAATGTGCATGGCATGCACCATGCCTGTTACTGTGTGTGTTTTGCCAGGACTGACCCATGTGTTGTGGAGGGACATGATGGAAGTGTACTTTGACAGGGGTGCTCATCTGCTATTGCTTCCTGTCTAGGGGACCATTGTACAGTAGCCTGATGCTTGTGTTCTTTGTCTCCCTCTACGCAGCGGCTAGTGAAGAAGAGGGCGGAGACGGCGCTGTGGAGCAAGGCGGCGGGGATGCCCCCACGGCTGCAGCGGAAGGGGTGGGTGAGCCCCCACAGGGGCCTGCTACGGCGGGAGACGGTGAGGAGCCATCCAGGTTGGTGGTTTGCACAGAGGAGGAGGAGGCCGACACTGGTGCACACATGGGCCCTGGTGGGAGCATCCCTGCTGGTGCAAGTGGTGCAGTCCAGGGCCAGGGGCAGGAGGCAGCACAGGTCACCGTGGAGGGGCCTGTGCATGTCGCTGTCCCTGACCCTGTGAGTGCACCACCATGCACCAGCAGGGATGCCCCGTCCCAGGCCCGTCCGCAGGTAGAGGGGATGTCCATGTCAACTGACTCCCCTCCACCTGCGGCCGTGGGAACCCCTGGCCGCGTGGAGCAGGTCCTGATTGGGGTCGCGATGCGCACGGCTGTGATTCGTGATGCCGTGCGTGCTTCCCGGGAGGAGCACGCACGTCATCACGAAGTGCACCGTGCCGACGTGGCCCAATTGGGATCGGCCATGTTCGGGGGGTTCCTGCATGTGTTGGCCAATCTGACGGCCCTCTCCTCCTCTGTGCAGGCTATCCACCAGTCGTTCTCCTTGCCGTCTTCCGGCCCAGATGCCACCATGGCCCCCTGTGGACCTGCCCCGACCAATGCAGCCAGCTCGGTGGGGATCCCATCCCTGCCACAGTTGGGAGTCGGAGGTCCAGCAGGGGTGGACGACACAGCAAGTGGACCCCAGCAGATGGAAGATGTGCCGGCATCATCGGGCAGGGCACGTGCACGACGGCGTCGGTGGTTACCATCAGCCTGGATGCCGTCGTGCTGGCAGAGGCAGTGGCGTCGCAGGCAGCAGCGGGCTCGACGTGGGAGGCATCATGGCTCAGGGCCATCAAGATCGGAGGGGCAGGCATCGGCCGGAGGGCAGGGCAACCCTGGCATGGCGGTGTGTTCCGTGTGGGAGGAGTTTGGCCAGCGGATAGGTGCGGAGCGGCAGCGGGCGGAAGAGGAGCGGCTCGCCATGGCCAGGGCGGAGATCTCCATGCATCAGGCATTGAGGCGGGCTGAGTGCCTCGAGGAGGCTCGCAGGGAATTTGGAGAGCACATGGGGTTGTCCCTGCGAGACCTCGGGGCCAGGACTGAGTCCCGCCTCCAGGACATTGACGTGGAGTTCGAGGATGCCCTGGCCAGCATCACCAAGTGAGCCGCAGGACTAGCCCGCTGCCTTTGTATATAGTTTTTTAGTTAGTTAGTGCTAGGTTTCCTTTATTTAATTTTTTTTTTTTGGACCGCTTGGACAATGGCCACTTCTTTGTACATATTTTTTTAAATAGTTAGTATTAGGTTTAATTTGTGGTGTTGGGCTCATGGACCCTTGAACAATCCTGTAAATATAGTTATTTTTTGTGAGAATAATTTTTTAACTTTCATATTGGTCACACCATGTCGTAATGGTTTATCTTTCATTTCATTCTACATGTGTTTACTTTGGACAAAATCTATTCATTTTTCTATCCTTTGTTTTTTTGTTTCTAATTTTTGTTCCCGGACATGGACCTTTTATTTGCTTTACCAGATAGTTGTCAGAGTTTACTTTATTTTTATTTTTAATACATTTTGATATTATCTTACACTTGTGTCATTTTTTCTTTGGTTTCTTACATGCCATGATATGGGTTTTGACATTGACTTGCACCCATTGTGTATGTGTGTGTGGCGGACATGTGTTCTTTTGCTTACTTGCCTTTGGGGTTGTGTCATGTGATTGCATTCACTATGTGGGTGCATGCAATCCTTGCCTGGGTGTTTGTGCTGGGTATGCTGGTCATTACTGCCATTATTGTGTATCGTCAGGACCAGGGGCCAGGGGGACATGGGTGGGGGCCTGGTGGAGGGTGCCCCAGGTGGATGGGGGGTTGGGGGTGGTGGGAGACATGGGTTGGCCATGGGTGGGGGCCTGCTGGCAGGTTGCCCACAGTGCTGGGGGTGGGGGTGGTGGGAGACATGGGTTGGCCATGGGTGGGGGCCTGCTGGCTGGTTGCCCACAGTGCTGGGGGTGGGGGTGGTGGGAGACATGGGTTGGCCATGGGTGGGGGCCTGCTGGCAGGTTCCCCACAGTGCTGGGGGTGGGGGTGGTGGGAGACATGGGTTGGCCATGGGTGGGGGCCTGCTGGCAGGTTCCCCACAGTGCTGGGGGTGGGGGTGGTGGGAGACATGGGTTGGCCATGGGTGGGGGCCTGCTGGCAGGTTGCCCACAGTGCTGGGGGTGGGGGTGGTGGGAGACATGGGTTGGCCATGGGTGGGGGCCTGCTGGCTGGTTGCCCACAGTGCTGGGGGTGGGGGTGGTGGGAGACATGGGTTGGCCATGGGTGGGGGCCTGCTGGCAGGTTCCCCACAGTGCTGGAGGTGGGGGTGGTGGGAGACATGGGTTGGCCATGGGTGGGGGCCTGCTGGCAGGTTCCCCACAGTGCTGGGGGTGGGGGTGGTGGGAGACATGGGTTGGCCATGGGTGGGGGCCTGCTGGCAGGTTGCCCACAGTGCTGGGGGTGGGGGTGGTGGGAGACATGAGCAGGTGTGCAGGGTAGTTCCCTGTGGTGTGTGCTGCCTGCAGGGGCCGTGGAGGGTGTACAGGTAATGCCTGGGAGCTCACAGCCAAATCGCGTGTGCAACTTCCCGCGCACCCCTCAAATCCACGTTCCCTGCCATATCGCGTGTGGAACTTCCCGCGCGCCCCAGTAATCCACGTACCCGGCCATTTCGCGTGTGGAACTTCCCGCGCACTCCTGCAATCCACGTACCCGGCCATATCGCGTGTGGAACTTCCTGCGCGCCCCTGATAACCACGTACCCGGCCATTTCGCGTGTGCAACTTCCCGCGCACCCCTCGAATCCACGTACCCGGCCATTTCGCGTGTGGAACTTCCCGCGCGCCCCTGAAAACCACGTACCCGGCCATATCGCGTGTGCAACTTCCCGCGCACTCCTGCAATCCACGTACCCGGCCATTTCGCGTGTGCAACTTCCCGCGCACCCCTCGAATCCACGTTCCCTGCCATATCGCGTGTGGGACTTCCCGCGCGCCCCTGAAAGCCACGTACCCGGCCATTTCGCGTGTGCAACTTCCCGCGCACCCCTCGAATCCACGTTCCCTGCCATATCGCGTGTGCAACTTCCCGCGCACTCCTGCAATCCACGTACCCGGCCATTTCGCGTGTGCAACTTCCCGCGCACCCCTCGAATCCACGTTCCCTGCCATATCGCGTGTGGAACTTCCCGCGCGCCCCAGAAATCCACGTACCCGGCCATGTCGCGTGTGGAACTTCCCGCGCGCCCCTGAAAACCACGTACCCGGCCATATCGCGTGTGCAACTTCCCGCGCACTCCTGCAATCCACGTACCCGGCCATTTCGCGTGTGCAACTTCCCGCGCACCCCTCGAATCCATGTTCCCTGCCATATCGCGTGTGGGACTTCCCGCGCGCCCCTGAAAGCCACGTACCCGGCCATTTCGCGTGTGCAACTTCCCGCGCACTCCTGCAATCCACGTACCCGGCCATTTCGCGTGTGCAACTTCCCGCGCACCCCTCGAATCCACGTTCCCTGCCATATCGCGTGTGGAACTTCCCGCGCGCCCCAGAAATCCACGTACCCGGCCATGTCGCGTGTGGAACTTCCCGCGCGCCCCTGAAAACCACGTACCCGGCCATATCGCGTGTGCAACTTCCCGCGCACTCCTGCAATCCACGTACCCGGCCATTTCGCGTGTGCAACTTCCCGCGCACCCCTCGAATCCACGTTCCCTGCCATATCGCGTGTGGGACTTCCCGCGCGCCCCTGAAAGCCATGTACCCGGCCATTTCGCGTGTGCAACTTCCCGCGCACCCCTCGAATCCACGTTCCCTGCCATATCGCGTGTGCAACTTCCCGCGCACTCCTGCAATCCACGTACCCGGCCATTTCGCGTGTGCAACTTCCCGCGCACCCCTCGAATCCACGTTCCCTGCCATATCGCGTGTGGAACTTCCCGCGCGCCCCAGAAATCCACGTACCCGGCCATGTCGCGTGTGGAACTTCCCGCGCGCCCCTGAAAACCACGTACCCGGCCATATCGCGTGTGCAACTTCCCGCGCACTCCTGCAATCCACGTACCCGGCCATTTCGCGTGTGCTACTTCCCGCGCACCCCTCGAATCCACGTTCCCTGCCATATCGCGTGTGGGACTTCCCGCGCGCCCCTGAAAGCCACGTACCCGGCCATTTCGCGTGTGCAACTTCCCGCGCACCCCTCGAATCCACGTTCCCTGCCATATCGCGTGTGCAACTTCCCGCGCACTCCTGCAATCCACGTACCCGCCCAGCCCATATCGCGTGTGGAACTTACCGCGCACCCCGGTATGCACGCACACGTTTATTTTTTCTCTCTGCGCGTGTCTGTGTTTGTGGGTACCCCTTTGTACGTCATTTGTCCAGGAGGGCAACAGTATTGTACATTGGTCATGTCTGTATATAGGTGCTATTTGTTGGCGCGCCTTTTAGCGCACATTTCTTGCAGGCGCAGACACGCTACCGCCTGCTTTCTTGTGGCGGTCGTGTTTGTGCCTGTTTGTGCCTGTGCGCTGCTTTGAGCGTGCGCTTTTTTGCCCTATTCTATTCCATGAATACGTGTTGTATGCGAGCGTGTGGGCGTTCCGCGCACTTGCCTCCTGAACTTTCCCCGTGCCGCCCACATTCTTCCCCATTCCGAGTGTTGTGCCCCATTTTATTCCCCATTCCGAGTGTCCCGCCCTGTGTTCCGCCTACTTTAGAGCTGTGCGCTGCGCTCGGAGTGATGGCGCAGTGGCCGTGGCGCACGACGTTGGTTGACCTGTGCGCCGGCCTGCGCCGCGCGCTTTTTCGGCGCACGTCCTCTGCTTTTCTTGCGCACGGACTTCCATGAATCGACGTGCGCTGGTTTCCCTGCGCTTTGCGCTGATTTTCGGCGCAGCGCACGTATTGGCCCCTCTGCGCCGGGATTTTCGGCGCACATTTATTCCATGAATCGGCCTGTTAATGTCAACGAAAAGTAGACTATGCTGAAAAGGTATCTCTGGCTTGAGGATTATGAAACCTAAAGTCTTGTTTGAACCCAAAGATTTGTTGTTATTGAAGTACAGGACAAGAAGCAGATGGGCTAAACTATTGGAACAAGGAACCAAGATATAAGTGTGGGGACACTCAAACGCCCACACTTTATGGCAACGAAAAGTAGACTATGCTGGAAAGGTATCTCTGGCTTGAGGATTATGAAACCTAAAGTCTTGTTTGAACCCAAAGATTTGTTGTTATTTTAATCCCAGAGCAAAGACACTGCTCTATTGAGTTTTATTTTCTTAGTTTGTTTTCGTAGTTCGCCCACTGAAATAGAAATCCCTTGAAAGATTATATGTTGTAAAACCAAACTCTTCTGTGTCTCCTATATATTAATCATGCTAGGCTTTGTTGTTGTCATGAACCTTGTCTTCTGCAAAGAGTTTCAAGACTTATCCTTGGCCTCAAGCCTAGGGACCATATCTCTCCAGCCCTGAAATCTCTTTCTGGCTCTGGGTGGCTGCAAGGATCAAGTTCAAGACCCTCTGCATTGTCCGCAAGGATTTCTGGGGCCGGGGCCTGCATTACATCCAACTCTCTCTTCGAAAATACCTTCTTTCCCGAGCCCTTCGCTCAGCTACCTCCAACTCTCTAAGTGTCTGATGTTTCTCCAGGCACAGTGTGGAGGGTAGATCTGGAAGCAGCTCAAGACCCTCCTTTGCCCTCTGCTTTCTCTCTCTCACACCCCTGCTGGCCTACACGATGCTGCGTTGACTTGTGGCAATCCTCAGAGCTTCAATGGGCACCAGGCTGCTCCATGATCAGTCTCCACTGCACTGCCTCATATCATGTAGAATTTGCAGTGTCATCATTTCTGACCTTCGTTTTCTTTTGGAAATTAAAGCCACTCTTTACAATAGAGTGTACACCACATTTGGAGTGGCTGACGTGGTCCTATTTCATAAGTAGAACCTGAAATATCCTGATGTGAATATAGCAAGAGTTAATTTGTTGACATTCCCCTATCATTCTTGAATGTTAAGAAAATGCCTGATTCATGGTTTTGTGCTAGTGTTATTATTGTTTTAAATTAGCCCCAAACGAAAAAACGTTCTTCCCTTTTTCAACGAGCTTCCATGTGCATTATTTGGTCATTAAGGCATTAGATAATTTCAGTAGCTGTGACTGAGAATATTAAATTGGGGGATCTAATACTGGCACTGTGTATTCTCTCTTCAAAGAGCATATATATATATTGCCATGGGGAAAAGACTGGCCATTGTCTGCCAAGTCTTCAAATTAGACTCTATAATCTGCATTATATTCAACACTTACCACTGAGGAAAGCTGTTCAAATTCAGTGCCATCAGGCTCTTCTAAAATTAGGAGGTGCCGCCTCCCCCTTTTCTTCACCCTTGCCCGTCCAGTTGGCTGCCATGGGGGTTTTGGTGTGGCTGATACAGGATCCATCCCAATTTTAAAGATGGCGCCTTCTGAAAAAAAAATAGATTATGTTAGTTTTTACCCACTAAACTGTCGCACTTCTCTTTCTGGTAAGTACACTCTTCAATTTGTATTTGCACCCCACTCCTCATCTTTGAAGCACTTGTTTTTGCTTCCTGCACCCCCAGTTGTTTATCATTTTCAATTGGTGCTACTGGTTGAAATAAATGTTTCCAGGGACTGTGTTTGTATAGCTTACCCAAACAAGGGTTTGTCCCCCTCACGTGACCTCTGCTCACAAGAGGTGGCTGTGGTTGAGCAGACAAATTAATACTCTTGGGAGTATATGTGAGCCATCATAAAATATAATAATATTTTATTACCTTGAATACATTAATCTCCAGACTTTGTTAACCATAACTAATACTATTTACCTTTTTGAGGTTGGGTACAAAAATATCTACAAGAGTGGTTGGGCAAATTATGTTGAATACTAAAAAGCTACATAGGGATTTTTTTTTACCAATACAATCTAACCTGCAATGCAGAGGCACACACAATTCCTAGGGATATATAGCCCCCTTGTTCAGACTTTGCATCAAAGCCGGCGAGTAGTCAGGTCAAAGCTAACACGTTGTCCAAAAAGCAACATTTTTTTCAAAGAAATGTGTCACTTGTTACTTGTTACCAAACGGTAGAACAACTGGTTGGTCTCTTCTTTAGTGACCTGGGTTTTCCCAAAAAGAAAATGGAGCAGCAGTCCTTTCTTCACCGAACTTTCTCACTGCAATGTGTGTGCTAAGTCAGAGATAGGAGATGGGCTAAAAGACATGTTTTAAATCATAATATGTCTCTTCTTTCCCTACTTCTACAATTATGGTTTCCCTACTCTTCAAAGAAAATAACAAACGGGTGCTCTTCAGGATGTCTTATGAAAACTCTGTCCTATGTCCATATCTACACTAACCTACAATCTGGCCCTAACTCTAATACAAAAATGAAACCAACTTAGCCCTGGAAAGAATGACTCCCCCTTTCAGTTGACTGGTGGTGGTTGGTTTTCTGAGCCCCACCCAAAGAGTTCTCAGTTCTCTTCTAGGCTGGAGACCTGCTGGTGGGGTTCAAATGGGACTCCCACCTGTAAAGACCTATTTGATATGTCTTGTGTCTAACTGGTTATGTAACAGCACCTTGATGCCCTTGGGTTTAGTGAGCTTAATACATGGGAAAATAAATAAAGTAAATGTCTTTAGTCTTCCTCGCCCTCTGCCTGGTGGTGCTCGGTGCAGGACCCAACCCATGTGTCTGTATCAGTTGCAACAGTTCAAGTTCGAAAATCTGTCTACGGTCTCTCTGTGGCTGCTCCTCATCAGAGATAACAAGAGTTATTACTCTGCTGTGGCCTGTCTTTGCATAAAGGACAATGTGCCTCATTAAAAGTATGGCGGTAAGGTAATAACTGTGCCGGTAGTGCTACTGGCACAGTTGCTACCGTACCGCCATATTATGAGCTGTGCTTGCGGGTGCCTGTCAGCCCGCCAGGTCTGACCTGGAGGGCAGAGTGGCACCCGCGAGCACAGCAAGTCAGATGCACCAGCACCATTATAAACAGTGCTGGTGCACCCGACGGTTCTGGCACCCACGAAAGGGCAATTATCGGTTCCAGCGGGGCCGGAATACCCCGGTAATTGCCCATTCGCGGGTGCCGAACGCGGTTGTGAGTTTGGAGGTAGCCTTGTCGGTTTTACCGGCAAGGCTACCTCCAAACTCGTAATGAGGCCCAGTGGTTTTTTTCCCTGGTTGGGTTGGGGGGTTCCTCAAACCTCGTGGGGTATCTTGGAGTTTAGCCCAGCTTAGGCTACTTGGCTCTTTTGGCGTTGTTGTCTTATCAGTGCTCTCATTGCCTCGTGGGTATCTTGGTTCTCAGCCTGGTATAGGTTATTTATTTTATTATTATTTATTTAATGTGATACAGTTTACGAGTAAACTTTACACATAAGAAATCAATGTTACACAATCATACACATAATACATGTTTGTATAATGTATTTATTTATTTGTATACAGGAGTAGCAATGCTCTTTTGATTAAAAAATAAAATATAATAGATAAGAAATCAGATGTGACGGGAAGCTGTGAGCTTCTTACAATAAGGTGAGTTTGAGGGACATTCTGGCCAGGTTGTGGAGGGGAGTGAATGGTCACCAGGAACAATACATAAGTGGACACGCATAGATTCAGGACAATGATTATTTAACATTTTTAAGTGCAGGTAGGTGGTACGGCCAGCTGTGCTCGGGATGTCACCATGATGGATGAAGTACTAGAGTGGAGGCAGAGGAAGTGAGGGACAGAGGCAGGTTAGAGGCGAGGAAATAATGTTAGCTAGCAGGCAGATGAGAGGTAGGTTAAGAGAGTAACTCAGAGGCGAGGAGGAATGCTTTTAGTATGATTTTGAACAAATCAGCGTGGTCTGTTTCTCAGATGTCCGGGGGAAGAGAATTCCATGTAAGTTGAGGAAGAAGTGAGAAGGAGTGGAAGTGGAAGGAAGCACAGGGAGGGTGAGGAGCCACAAAAGTAGTGGAAAAGGCAGAGCAGAGATTACGAGAAGGCTTGTAGAGTTGGATAAAGGTTGATAGATACAGTGGTGCCTTTCCATGAATAGATTTGTGATCCAGGAGTAGGCATTTAAATCTAGCCCTGGTTAGCATTGTCAGCCATCAGCCAGGTGATGGTACGGGGAAGTATGTGTGAAGTGAGGAAATTCAAAGAACGTTCTGCTAGCAAAGTTAATTACTGTGTCCAGAGGACAGAAAGCATAGTTGGGGAGCCCAAAGAGGATGCTTACAAAGTAGTCCAGTTTAGAGAAGCCAAAGGTGGTTAAGATATGCTTGGTGGTGTTTGTCAGGTTTCCCATGTTGCCATGCTTTCTTATGTTATGTTTTTATTACACTTTGGGCAGGTTCATCCTTAGCTTCCATTATATTAGAGGGAGAGTGTCCCAATCCAGCATGGTGGTAAGGAAGTAGGGCATTGATTGGTCATGAAGAAGTGGCAAGATAATTGGAGGACAATGGTACATGGGAATAGCTGCAGAGTTCTAAACTGCCTTTCATTGTCCTACCTTGAACAGGAAGGTACGGTTTCAAGAGTTTTCTGAGTTTAGGCCCCATTGTATTCCCTAGTGTTCCTGGCCAAGCTGATTAAGGAGCTGGTTTGAAGCAAGTACATGTGGGACAAGACAAGCAGACAATCTGGTGGGAGTGCAGCACTCTAGGCTACTTTGAGAGGAGTCTTCATAGCTTCATGTCAATTCAAGAAATAGTTCCAAGAACTAAGTTATGTTTAAATTTATCTTAGAAGATTTAGGTATTTAGTGAGTTAGGAGTTCATTAGATTCTGTGTAGTTCTGCAAAAAAAATATTGGAGGGAGAGTGTCCCAATCCAGCATGGTGGTGAGGAAGTAGGGCATTGATTGGTCATGAATAAGTGGCAAGATAATTGGAGGACAATGGTACATGGGAATAGCTGCAGAGTTCTAAACTGCCTTTCATTGTCCTACCTTGAACAGGAAGGTCCGGTTTCAAGAGTTTTCTGAGTTTAGGCCCCATTGTATTCCCTAGTGTTCCTGGCCAAGCTGATTAAGGAGCTGGTTTGAAGCAAGTACTTGTGGGACAAGACAAGCAGACGATCTGGTGGGAGCGCAGCACTCTAGGCTACTTTGAGAGGAGTCTTCATAGCTTCATGTCAATTCAAGAAATAGTTCCAAGAACTAAGTTATGTTTAAATTTATCTTAGAACGTTTAGGTATTTAGTGAGTTAGGAGTTCATTAGATTCTGTGTAGTTCTGCACCAGTCTGTAGCATTTTAGGGAAGAACAAGAAATTGATGTTCAGAAAGATTTGAAATCCAAGAAGATTTTGTTTCCTTGTCAAGCGCACAGTTGTTTCCCCTTTACGCGCTTCAGAAAGTATATATTCTGTAACTGTTAGGATCAAAAGAGAACAAGAAAAGGAGCAAACTAATCGTGCAAGTTCCACGACAAGTGAAATTTGAGTAATACGCTGTTTTTTGCTCGCTCATTACTCCTGAGCAGCGTGTCAAAACACTAATCACCTTCTTGTGCGCAGGGGAAGGTGATTAGTATTTCCCTTTTCTGGGAAAGAAACAAACTAGAGCACAGACTGCAGTAAAGATTCAAATTGAAATTCCAATCTATAAATAGTAGTTTCAAGTAAAAGGTCGAAGCAATATAATGGATACACTTCAATCCACTGAACTGAGAGAACAGGAGAATCACGTTCTTGAACATTAAGAATATTGGTTATTGTGAGAGAAGTAAAGTCACAGTAAATATCAGTGCATACCGTTCTTCAGGAAGTGAACATTTTAGGTGTTGAATTTTTGAACCTTCTAAACAGCTCTCCTAGTTTCCAGTTGTAGAGATACTTTTTATTAGAGACAACTAATTCAAATCAAGCCACTACAAGTCAAGTCTAACTCCAGAGGTTCAAGAACTCATATCAGTCAGGTGACAAGACACAGCCTCCTTGGTTGTTTCAAATCCACAATCTTTAACTTTAAGCAAGATGGAACAAGAGTTTGAATAGAAGAGAACTACTTATCACGCCTTCCAGCTCTCAGGGAGGCTAAAACAGGTATTTCACATTTCTAGGATGAACAAGGAGAGGGCAATGTTACAGACAGGAAATAATATTTTCATTTTCTTTCCCACTGTAGGCGCCCAGCTGGTTGGAGGGAGAGAGTGGCCTCTGTTCTGCTTTTTATTTTATCCACTTCCCCGTTTCCCTCTCGGGTGTTGAGACTTCTGCTGTCAGTCTTCAGTACTTGACTACACACCTAAGGGGGAATTGTGGGGCTCAGCAGCTCCTGTGGATCAAGAACCAGGACCGGACAGAGTTGAAAGGAAGGGGTGCCTGATTTCCTATTATATAGAAGGTTGAGGCGAGCTGCTGTTTCAGTTTTGGAGATAAATGTAGAGATGACGCTGAGATTTTCTAGCTGAAGAAGAATAGGGGAGAGTGTCAGGTGGGAACTGGATAGTAGAGGAAGAGATGGGAGAGAGCATTTTGCAGGGGAGAAGAGAACCTCGGTATTGGCAGTTTATTATTTAATGGCAGAGAGACGGTTGGAAATTGTGTTACAGAGATCAGGAAAAGAGAAAAAGATCTGGGTGTCATCCACAAAGAGTTGGTTCGAGAAACCCAAAGGAGGAGATTAGTGCCCCAAGAGCAGAGTGTAAAGAGTAGCGGACCACGGGACAAAGCCTTGTGGAAAACTAAGAGTTATGAAAGTGAGGTGAGAGGTGTTGTTGCTCCAGGAGACAGAGAATTGGTGAGGCACAAGGTAGGATTCAATCCAGGTAAGGGTTTGTTCACGAATCCCAAGGAGAAAAAAGAGTATTAAGGAGATCAGAGTGATCAACAGTGTCAAAGGCAAAAGACAGGTGCAGGAGAATTAGGATGGAGTAAAGCTTGGATCGATTTGCAGAGGTGATGAAGTTGGACACATACATGAGAGTAGTTTCCATAGAGTGACAGGCAGCCGGAAAGCTGCTTGTAGGGGGTCTCAAAGGTTGTGGGTGTCTAAGAAACTGGCAAGACGGTTGAACAAAATCCTTTCAAGCACTAAACTGTACTGTGGAAGGAGTGACACAGGGCAAAAGTTAGCCGCTAAGTTCAGATCAGTCCCTTGATTTTTTAGGAAGGATGACTGTGGCTGTTTTGAAAACAGAGGGAAAGCGATCGGAGTGGAAGGACAGGTTGAAGAGTTCAGTGAGGTGCATGAGAGGGATTCGACAATCCGCACAGGGAGTGTGCGTTCGCCTGGGCTTTTTTGATTTTTTAGGAAATGGAATGATGGGAGATCAACCTCAGACAATGTGTGGAGCTAATCTGCACACATTTCCTAATGCTTGCCGCACAACAAATACATAGTCCAGTCCACTGTGGGGGACACAGCCTACAGGTGCAGTCCTCCATGTCACATTTATTTGACAGGTGACAGCGAGAGGTGCACAAAAACATCCAGAGGAGAAGAGCAACATCTTCCTCCTGCCATGGCCAGCCTAATTAAATATCAAAGGCTTCATGGATCCGCCCTGTTTTATTGTCTAAGTTCTGTGTGGTGGTGGTGGCACATACTGACGAGAGTAAATTGAAGCAGGCCTGTGCGAAGGACCAGAGGGGGGTGTCTGTACTCCAGCTCTCTATGTGGCAGAGGAGAGGCACAATGGACCCCAGCCAAGATTCTCTATTATTGGTATTGTGGCGATCAATCAAGGCCTAGCTTCTCCAGAGGTGATGCGGCTGGTTCTTAAGCACAGTGTAGTCCCCAAGCACCCACAAAGGAATGTCCACACACTATGTTAGTTAAAACTCAGTCTTTATATAAATAAGGTTCACGTTATATACACAATCCCAATAACAAACTTTGTGCTCCGACAATTCTAAAATGGTACAAATATCCAGTTTTAGGTGGTACCACGATTACTGATTCCATTAAAATGCATCCACTGTACTCAGTTCAAATAGCATACAAATCAACACAGCAAAACAATATCAACCATAGACTTAGGAAGAAGACAAGTTGGTTAGACAATTGGCAGAATACGGAGCCCCTACCACTAAGCACAATTCTTAATGAGGATCCCCCACCTGGGCAACCTGTAAATGAAGATGCACTACAAGCCCAGTCCATATATTGTCTATTAGAGTCTTATCTTCTTCTATAGTTCTGCAATCCAAATGTACCTTGTGTTGTAGAGTTCTTTGTTGGAGAATCGACGGGCCCTTCTTGAGTGTGCTCCTTTTCGAGCAGGAGCTACTGGTCGTCGAACTTCCGAGATGAAGAAAAGGTAAACGTTGTCATTGAAGCAGCAGCTTCAGTCCTTGGGGTGCTCATTGACAATCGGTCAAAAACGTCCTGCAACAGGGGAGGCATGCGGTGCACCTCAATGACGATGATTCGTTGCCGCGAAGAATCAGTGGAGAACTTTGGTCCAGCAAGGGCATCGAATCATCGGCATCGGGCGTTTGTGAACGGGACGTGACCACAGCTGGCTTCAGTAGCTTCGTCTGTGTCTCTGAGGTTTTCGACGGCCTTAACTTTCTCCGGCAGGACGAAAGTTGTCGACGATGATGAACAAGGGAGTCCGTGGATCAAAATGTTCTTAGACAAATGGAGCGCGGTGGCTCCGGTCGGCGACTGCGGTCGTCGACGGTGGACGGCTCGTTGCTTCTCTTCATTCTCCTGGGCGGCCCCCTTCTCCAGTCGGCAGCCTTTCGTAGGTCTGTCTACCAGGGAGCTTTGGCAAAGATCAGCTGGTGCACTATGGTCCCTTATAGCTCGGGGAGAGGTCTCCTAGCCAGGTCCTGTCTTGGATCAGTTCTTGAAGGCCCTGCAACTTTCATATTGCATGGAAGGGAACAGCGGTTTACATTCTTCTTCCGGCTCAACTTTGAGAGTAAGCATCAAGTATCAACTTCAGCTTCTGAATGATTTCTAACAGAGGGAGGCCCCCAGATATACTGTTGATCTCCCATTCACTCTGCTGGGCACACTGAGGCAACCAATCACTAAGAAAGGCATTCAGACAGTCAGGCAGCCAATCAAGTGCACGGTACATTCAGGCCATTCTTCTCCATCCAGACACTCACAACAAAGTATGTGGATTCAGACAAGTACTCTGCCATTCAGCACTACACACTGCATTCATACCAGTTTCGGGCAGGGCAGTCTCAGTCATTGTGTCAAACACCAGATACTAGACACCCATAACACAGAATGTGTATTCGTCATGCACTTCATTCACCCAGGTCCCACCCCATGGGCGTACCCACAACATACAGTCATTGAGAAGGCCAGCTTGTTTCCTATCAGGAATCCACCAATTCCAATAACAGAGCCTGGGCACCCCAAAATGGAGGATGCACAGGGCACCTGTTAATTCAGCATGGAGCTGCGACCAGCCCATACCCAGCTCTGTGGGTCACACGCAGGTGCCCAAAAAACATACACTAGGTGTACAGGGTCATACTCCCACCCATCGTTGCCATAAGGGTATCTCAAGGGTCTGTTCACCAAACCAAAGACAGGAGGAGCTGCACTGCCAGGAGTCCCACATGAACTCCTGCACGGTAAACAAGTCAGAACATGCATGATAAGGCAATAAAGGGCAAGGATTCAGAGGCCCTGTCCCTCTGATGCATTTCCAGCATCACAGCCTGCAAATAGGTCTAGTCACAGAACTTAGCAATGGGCAGGAAAACTAACACCTCTTTGATATGCAATGTGTCACCGTGAAGTTAGCTCCCACCCCTCTGTACAAAGGTCAGTGAATATCATGTCTGGGACAACTGTTTACAGTAGACAAACTCCCTCTCAGAGGGAAGTATGTGCTTTGAGGGAGACAGAAGTCTGTTCTCACCACAAACTTCCAGGGAGACCTGCGCTTTGATCAAGAGCAACAGAGGGCACAGTTAACCTGAGAGACACTTTCATCTACAACGGACAGGAAGATGGGTGGGACCTAGGAGTACAAGTTGTCACCCCTTACCTTTCCAAAGCACTCTGTTCCTGACATCACACATAAAAAGGGATTGTTGGTGCAGACCTCAGATTGGTTCCTTAAGGTAGGCTTACCCTGCACCAATCACTGGGGCCCATTTGGCTTTAAAATATGACTGAGCCTCTCACTTAGTAAATCATCCGACGACTTTCAAAGGAGTAAAAAGAAGGAATCATTTGGACTCTTGCTGAAGGTAGAGACTGCCTCATAGCTTCCACCGGTGAAAGAAGGCCATGATTTCTAAGAACGAAGCAAGATCCCTCCCCTAAACAACTCCCAGGGAATAGAGGTAGGTACTGGACTCAGAGGACCCATCCAGCAGCTCCAAAACCAGCACCCAGAGAGCCTGCCCTGCTAGGGTCAGCCAGCAAGCTTCCTAGGTGGGAAGTGCCAGAGAGTCTCTGACCAAAGGACAAGGCCATTGCTCAGCTTTGGGCCTTCCGGCTTAAAAGACACAAGCCCTGCGAAGAATCTAGGAGGAGCGCCACAATAAGCATGAACCAGCCTCCATCTTTTAAGGAAACTTTTGAGGCAGTTGAGCCCTCCAAACGCAACCAGCTGCACTACCGACCGTTGTCATGTTGCAGTCATTAAAGCCGTCCAAGATGCCTCGACCAGCATTCCAGATCCACCAACCAGCACAGAGACAATGGGCCTCATTACGAGGCTGGCAGCCATGGAATGAACGGTGCTGGTAAGGTACCAAAACCGTTTATTCCGGGCCGCCACATTACAAGTTTGCCCGCGGGTGGCGGTATGCATGTCTGGGCCAGACCAGAGGTGCATACTGACACCTACGAACAGGCCAGGATGCTAACAACGGACCCGTCATTAATTTTTCCCGAATGGACCGAATTTTTCCCCTTTTCTTAAATGCAGTTAAAGTAGGGGATCTTTTCCAGATGCAATGAAGAGGAGACAGAATGTTTTAAACTTAAAAATTCGGCCCATTTGGGAAAAGGACCGAATATTTCAAGAACAATGTTTCAGCCAGGCACAGGCTAACCATACAAATTGCAGAGCGAAGAATAATAACATTTTCTCTTGTGGATGGAACGTATACAGTATCGATTTCACAAATGCTTGCAGGCATACATGCCTTTCAAATAATCAAACCAGAATATATAGCATAAAATTTTATCGGCCTGCAGAGTTTGCAGCTTTTCAGTCGGCATAATTATAGGACACAGGATGTCAAGATACAATCAAATATGTAACTATTTCAAATACTGTGAACAACAATATACCTTGTCGCAACAAGCTATAACCCCAGAAATCAAGATTTAGCGAGACAAGCAAAAGTGTCAGATGTGACTTATTTTTGGTCAATATGGCTAATAGGTTATTGGTTTCTGGAGGAAAGTGATTGAACTGTTTGCCCTGATGAAGGCCTTAATAGGCTGAAACACATGTTGGCAAATTTTCTTTGGCAAATGGTCGATATCTTTTTTGATGTTTTTTTTGACAACTACTCTTTGACAAATGGTTCATGTATCTTCTGACAAATGCCTATCTTTGCAAATGCTTTAATGAATGGTTACATTTGTGAAAATTACAAACTTTTTTTGAACTGTATTTGAAGCTTTTTCAGTCACAAATAATATTTGTATCATGAGTTAAATGCTCTATAGCAAATGGTATAAGGATTTTTAAGATAATGGTCATATGACACCTTGGTTTTTGAAGGACTACGTTTGTGAAAATAACAAACCATTTGAAATTGATTTTTATGTTTTTGTAGTTACAAGGACTACGTTTGTGAAAATAACAAACTATTTGAAAATTATTCTGATATTTTTGTAGCTACAAATGAAATCGAGTCTTGTTTCAATAAATATAGCCGCTCTGGCATATTATAAACCTGTTATCTGACGTGTCATATATATACACTATCATTTAACACTTTTAGAGCTGAGCGTAGACAGGATTAGTCAAAACATCATACCTTTCCAGAAGGTATGTTGATCGTCTGGATGAGAGCGTCAATCTCGTGGGAGATTAGACGCCCTACCTCAGTCTGGGGGGGCAACTGTGATGCTAGAAATGCATCGGAGGGACAGGGCCTCTGTATCCTTGTCCTTTATTGCCTTATCATGTATGTTCTGTCCTGTTTTCCACACAGGAGTTCATGTGTGATTCCTGGCGGTGCAGCTCTTCCTCTTTTTGGTTTGGTAAACAGACCCTTGGGATACCCTTATGGCACCCATGGGTGGGAGTGGGACCCTGTACTCCTAGTGTATGTTTTGGGCACCTGTGTGTGGCCCACAGAGCAGGGTGTGAGCTGGTGGCAGCTCTGTGCTGAATTGACAGGTGCCCTGTGCATTCTCCATTTTGGGATGACCATGCCCTGTTATTGGAATCAGTGGATTACTGATAGGAAACAAGATGGCCCCTGTGGCCTCTTACTTTCTATTGCCTGTTACCTTACTTTTCCCAAATTGCCGGGAAGCCATTGTACTAGTGAGGGACCACTGACCGACCCATAGAGTCAGAGCTTGCTCTTTAGTACTTTAAGACGAGATAGCTGCACCTTGAGGTGTATGGGGGTGTAGGATTTCTTACTCCACTACCAAAAACTCAATGGTTTGGCAAAGGGGAGTCTGGTTAATGAAAAGTACAAAAAACAGGGAAACATGGAAATCAACAGTGATGCGATAGCCCATCTCGCTTCAACTCCCAACGACTTCATGCAAACAGTAACAGTTATACCCAACATTTGTCATCATTGACGTGTAACACTCAAAAGTTTGTCATGCAATTCTATTGGTTGGAAAAAGTAACTTTAATATAGGTTCTATATCTGTATATGGTAACGGAGTGTGGGGATTGGATAAACACTATCAGGTGGGCATCTAAACCCTTCCTTCAAAAATAACGACGGTGGACGTTACTAAAAGTACAACGTCCTATTGGTTCTACTGTCTATAGGACCCTAGATTATTTGGTCCATTGTGATTGAGTTGGCTTCAACACAATGCATAAATCTACACTTTAATTAGCAGCACGCAGAATGGTCAACCAGGTGCAGGATGCCCCAAGATTCACCCGGCCTCCCTTCCATCAATCAGTACTTTAGTACTATGTGTCAATTAGTTGGCTGTGGTCGGCCTCGAAACTGTAGCTTCTTGTCAGAAAAAGTTATGGTATCTTCTGCTTGGGAGACAGCCAGGCGTAGGTGCCTCTTCTCGTTCGGCTGGTCACGTGCTAGCACACTGTGAATTTGCTTAGTTTTCCTTCTATTTGTGCATTTAATACTTATTTGGTTTGCCACCTGCCTGGGCCTCCTTATCTCGGCCTTCCTGGGGCACGCTGCTCTGTTCTTGAGTTTCGATTCTCCGAAGCTACTGTCCGCCTCCCTCTCTTGGTCTGATCTCGACTTCCCGGGCATGGGTTGCTCCTGCTGCATTTCGATTCAGTAGTTTCTTCTCGTTTTAGCTGGGGTACGGATCCTGTCCTGTTTGACCCCTAGTAACCTGAGTTAATTCTGCTTTTGTGTAAAGTGGAGTCGCACTCGTATAGTGTGCTTTGTTGCCGCTCTATTCTTCTACTAAGCATAGCAACCTGCACTGTTTTCTTAGCTTCTTTCGGTTCCAAGCATATGTACAAGCGTTAGCTGGTTGAATATCTTCATCTTGCTTTACAGTTTGAGTTTCTTTATATTTCAACATTGTCTCCCCTTCTACGTTCATGATGTCCTTATTCATGACGTTTCGTCTCTGTGTGTCATCTTTTGATTGTCGTTTCTTTCATTTGTGAGTCTGTCCGGGCCCTCGTGACATCACCATTCGTCTTCAATTAAGGCTTGTTGAGTTTCCTCTGGGACAGTGTTTAAGCAATCTTCATTTCGTGTCATTTGCTGGTAGGGTTTTCTCAATGGATACCTTACTGTCCATGGTTGTCTGGTTATAGGCACTTCAATAGGTATTGCTCTTCTGTTAGCACTGGGCAGAGCCCTAATGCGGCTCTCTGCTGGTTTATTTGCTCATTATACGTCACATATCTCAGTGTGAACGTTCTTGGTATTTCAAAATGGGTGACTGGAGTGCGGGCTATATTTGGGACCTCCTCTACACTCCCCCCTCTGGTCGGTTTATCGACCACTTCCTCTTCCTCTCCTCTTCCTCTTTTGGATTCATCTTACTTGGTTCTTGTGTGTCCATTTCTTCTTCATCTTCCGGGTTTGTACATGATGGTTCGAAGGAGTGTCTCTTTGAAGTCCATATTTTTATCACTCCTTATAGGCTTCCTGCTGTCTTTACATGTTCGTCTTTGTTCCATGTCATTAGCTGACATTGTCCATTTAGACTGCAATAGATCCATTTCCCTTCATAATTTCTGCGTTTTCTGGGATACAGAAACTTCGTACCTTCTGGCGCATGTTCGCTGGCCTTCACAAAGTCTCTTATTTCATCATCAGTTAGATCTCTGGGCTTCATCCTGGTTTGATATCAATCATGATCTTCATCCCTATGGCTTTCATCGCAGTTTTCTGGCATTGCGAGATTATTATCTTTATAACATAAAACCCTAGTAATATCATTACTAGCAGGGCTCCTAGGAACTTGAGTGCATCCGCCATCCATTGCGGAATCCATGAAAACAGCGATCCAAACCAGCTGTCATCATCAACTTCATCACTTTCATTGATCATCTGGTTCTGTAGGTTTGTCAGCATACCTATGGCCTTTGTTAAAGTTCCATTCTCTTCTTTGTGAGAAGGTATAAATGTGCAACATGATTCTCTAATTTTTGCACAAACTCCTCCATCCATAGTTGTGATCATGTCAAGCACATATCTGTTCTGGAGAGTCATCAGTCGGATGGCTCTTAACTCTTGCTTGATCGCATTGAATCCTTTTATTGTCGAGTTGATGGTTTGCAGTAACTCCAATCTGGTTATCTGCAACCATTTAGTATTTGCTCCAACTTGGAATCTTGGCACGAGAATTGTCACCAACAATGATGAGGTGAGGCTGAACAGCCTGTGTTCATATGGGATTGCGTGAAATGCTTCCTCTGATTAGGTAGAGAAATAATCTTCTCTTTTTGCTCGAGTTATCAGTTCCACAGATCTCTTTTTCCTCAGGTGAGCATCTGCTTTTGGGAAACTATCAATAGTCAGGTCACTTTTCGGGATCACTAGTGCTGGAACGTGGACATTCACTATTGTGCATAACCCTCCCCAATGTTTTGGTAGTCTGATGTATGCTTTGGATCCACATGCCCAATAATGATCCATGATTACTGCAGTCCCGTGAGTCATTACTGGAGCTTCAACAATTCGTCTGCAGTTCTGATTCTCTCCCATCTTCCTTGTACCATTGTTCCTGAAGCACAATTTCGGGCTTTCTAGTGACACTATCTGCCAGGGTCTTCCTCTGTCCTCGACCCATGTCAGTAATCTTGTAGGATTTGGCCATAGTGGTTTGTACAGTCTCTGTGAGTTTTCTATTGCTTCCTTGCAGGCTCCAAGGACCATCCATGCTCGGCAGATCACTACTCCTTCTTTCCATCTGTTTGGTGAAAGCACTGTTCCCCAAATTGGCATTTGGCCTCTGTTTTTCCAAATTTGAGCTTCTTCTGGAGTTTTCCCTTTGTCCTTCAGTCTCGTGTTTACATCCCATCTTATTCCTGCTCCCTTTACTTCAAGTTTCTCGTACCTGATCCTGTGATTCCTAGTATGGGCTCTATTTCTCGTCTTAATGTTCTGAACATAATCATCTTCATCTGGATAATCTGTGTCAGTTGCCCATACCAATGAGGCATCACTTCCCATGAACTGGCCTCTGGTGTTGCACATTGCTATGTGTGAGAGACAGTGTGCTGTCGGGACATCTATTTCTACAGCCACAAAGATCTTGGATTTTCCCATGCTATACGGTAGAAGTGCACAAACAAAGCATTCTCCTTCTGAATTTAATCTTCCAACTTCTCTCATGTGCTGGTACCAAATGTTGTTCCCTAGAAGTGCTGTACTGTCCAGGTAATCATTCAGTTCATTATTGTCTTCATGTAAGATTCTCTTGATTCTTAATGTTTTCCTGTAGTTTGCTATAACTACATCTCTGAATGCCTCTGTATGGCTTTTTCTTGCTGGGGAGGGGTGGAGGGGGGGGTTCTCAGGCATCCTGGTCCATGGTACAGGCTTCCTCATCTGCTCCTCCATTCGAGTGGACAAGAGTCTGGCAGCTCTTTACCTGGTCCTCATGAATCTTTTCTCTGCTGTGTGCAAGTGCCCATGCTAACCAGCCTAACACTGGTCCGGTATGTGGTTGTATTGCAGGCCTGGTAATTGTCTCTTGTGTTGGAGTCTGCATGCTGGGTAATACAATCTCTGTCGTTTCGTTCTTCAGTTCCTCTTGTCATTTTCTCGCTCTGGTTATGTGGGGAACAGAAAGTCTACTAACATTTGTGTCCTTGCGGAGAGTTTTTCTGAGGCTGCTTCTGTTTTCTTAAGGGCTTCTGTAGGTCTTTCTTTTAATTCTTCTCGTTTTCTTTCACTATTTCCTGTGACGGATTTTTTAGTAGGCAGTCTCATCTTCTCTGCTGCTTTCGTTTGAGGTTCTGTGGTCATTGACACGCGGCCTGGTTAGTGTGCATTTAGTGTGTGTATGCGTGTAGTCGTCAGTACTTTTTCTCTATTCTTTTCGTGCCGACCCCGTCTCCAGCTTTCCTGTACATTCGTTGCCATAACTGTTCCTGTACATTCGTTGCCATAACTGTGTGCATATGACTATTAATCACGTTCATTTCAAGTTCATTTACTGTACCATCAGATTTTCTAGCGACTGGAATGACTACATAAGGTCTGGGTGCTTTTGTGGGTTTCGTGCGTGTATCATCAGGTGGGTGCAATGAAATCGGAACGCTTCGAGCACCAATAGAAAATGCAGTTCTGATTGTTCATGACAGTAAAATAATGATAAATACAATGCATTAATACATTATAGTTCGATATGTAAGGCGACAACATTTTCTTACAGAGAAGCGGGGATGCCTCTCTGCTTGTGGGAGGATCAGGTTACTGTTCTGGGCCCCCATCTCGATCTTTCGCCAAATGTCAATGTTATCGTTTCCCCAAGTTCTGTGTCAAAAGTGTCAGGTGCTTCACAAGTGACCCCCCACTTGCGAGTGACGATTGTCTCTTATACAGTTCTTTTGCTAAACTATGGGAAAAATGGATTAAAATAACACTTTGATGAGTCACATTTACTGTGCATGTTCCAAGTACGTGAGTTCCCAGTCCACTCTTCGAATCTGCTTCAGTCCTGAGGACATGTTGGACACTGGTCAGTATGAAGAAATAGGGAAAAACGAAAACTAATATAACAAATAAGGTTCTTGACTCTGCTCCCTCGATCTGTCCCTCAGCGAAAGTCTCCTCAGGATCTCCTCAGGATTCGATGGAGATTGGAATTTTTAATTTGGGCTACAATGGCATGCAAGAGCATGTTTAGCTGAGTACACTTTACGGGATCTCTGAGAACATTGGTTGGTCTTCCCACTAGCTCTGAAAGTTCCCAATGAGGTGAAAGAAGACATGGTATGCATATCTGCTGTCTCCTGGCGATAGGGACATTTGTCCTGTCTTTGTTGAGATTCAGGATTATACGTTCTTTCCTTGATGTAAACAATGTCTGCACTGTCCGGTTGCGTGGAGTGCGACAAAAATAATTACTTTATTTAAAAGATGACTCAAATGTTCAGTGTTTGCTGGATCTTGAAGGAATGTTAATGTATCAGTTGCTTTCCTGACAATTATACGAAAGAAAAGTGTATTTATGAGTTGATCTATTTCCTCCTGTGGTGGTAGCATTTGTTTCCTTCTCATTGTACTCAGGGAGTACGATAAATTGTTCGGCAATGACAGTCAGCAGTTGTCTTATTATTTTTTCATTTTCAGGATCTTGGAGAAAGTCTGTGACATTGCTGAGCCTCCCTACCAGTGACGGGTATGATCTTAACACTAAGTTAAAATATATGACCACGTCCTTTGTGATGTCGCTACTGTGGGACACCATAAGTGCTTCCAAACAAAGTCTCGGTTTTTAATGAATAGGGATGCTGTATCTGTTTCCAATATAAATATCCTGGATCAAAGTTTGTCATAGTCTTTTTGAAAAAAAAAAATCTTTTCATAGCTTGAGAGTGCTTCAGTTCAAAAGTTCAAGTCAACAAAACATGTTGTGGCTTATACATGCAATTTTCTTCTTCACCCTGCAACTAGGATGCACAGAGTGCCCATTTTGTATGTCCTTATCGCCTTTTCTGCTTAGAGAAAGTGTCCAGGTTAATCCACAACTTGCAAAAGTTCTTTGGGCCTCATTACACGGTAGGCGGTAAGGGTTTACCGGTGCCGTTAAGGGCACCGGTACCGGTAAACCCTTACCGCCTTACTACGAGGTCCCTTTGCGGGACTGGACCGTAATGGCTGGTGTAGACCAGCCGTTAAAGTTGGGACCTGCAAAGGGACCTTGGTGCTAATTACAGTACCGCAATTTGCGGTACCGTAATTAGCTCCTTCCCCATTCCGATTGAGCCCTATGGGGCAAACATGGGAATGGGGAAGGGCCATGGAGAAAGGGGGAATTACCGGCCCGCCAACCTTGGAATGGGGTGGTAATTCCCCTTTTCTCCATGGTGGTACCGATATGGTACCGGCAGCAACCATGGTGCTAATAGCACCATGGTTTACCGCATAACGTGTAATGAGGCCCTTTGTCTTTACTTTGCTGGTCATGCGTCCTTCTTCCTCGTCATGGATCTCGTCTGCACGTGCTGTGGTTCTTCCCAGTTGTCTGTAGTTTCTTTGCGGCGGTGTGCAGGCAGGGGGGTTCATCCAATGTAGGGCTTGATATCACCCAGAAAGATCCAAGCTCTTCTTCCTTGCAGCTTGAATGCGGATGGAGTAACGTCTTCAACAAAGAATGGTCCATTGAACCTTGGCTCGTCCCACTTTTTCTTTGTGTGATTCCTCACCAAGACGGCGTCTCCGGGAAGACGAATGGAACACGTAGACCTTGAGCTGAGTCTGGTGTAGTGTCTCCTTCTGTATTCTGTGCTGCCCTGCACCCTTTTTCGTCATCGCTTCAGCTGGTCTGAAATTACAGTAAGGCAAGATGTCATGCAGTTCAGATAATTTTGCATTTCAGATCCAGGAACCGCTCCTATCGACTGAGCATCACATCTAGCTCTATCTCGGGGTGTGAGGGGAGTTCTCATTCTTCTTCCTGTGGCTATCTCATGTGGTGTAAGATGATCGTCGTAGCCAGGTTGGTTACGAAGAGCATACAGTGCCAGTGGAAGGCAGTGCAACCATCCCTTCTTTAGAGTAAGCTTCAACTTGGCTATCTTTTCCTTCGATAAGCCGTTGAACCTCTCATAGACCCATTACCTTCTGGACGATACGCCGACGAGAACTTGTGCTTTATACCAAGCAGCAAGCTAATCTGCTCAAAAACTGCATTTACAAAATGAGCTCCATTATCTGATCTCATCACTTCACACAACCCCCACCTGGGGAACACTTCCCTCACTAAAAATGTGGCCGCAAGGTAGAGTTTGGGTGTGTACCTGGACCTGCTTCTATCCATCTAGAGAATGGACACACCACAACAATTAAGTATCTGTACCCGTTGCATACTTGAATCATGTCAACGTAACGACATGCAAGTGCTGAAAAGGCCCATTTGGCCTGGGGATGACTCCTCTCATTACTTTTAATGTGTGCCCAGCGGTGAATTGCTGCCAGATTATGCAGTTCACCATAAAGAATGCAACATGCTCAACTAAATTCGATATGAACCAGTCTTCCGCGAGCGATGCTGCTAGATTCTCTTTTGACATGTGGGTTGGGTAATGTAACTGTTCCAGCGCTATTTTTAGTAGAGCTACAGGCATTACTGGTTTACCAGTGCTGTCTTGTCGCCACAACAATATTCTTTACCCTCTATAACGACATCCACCCTAGGTTCCCTATGAGGGTCTGGTGTCACTGATAGGATAGAGCACATCAGGGTTCCCAGTAAGCTGTCCTAGTTTATATATAACTTTGGCCCACTGTGCACTTGTGGATTTTCCCCATTTCTAGTGTTGCTTCCCCTTCCAGGGTTGCAGTGGTGCCTCTTGGGATTGTCCTTGTGGAAAATTCCAAATGTTTTGTGGTTGCGCCCCTAGTTGCGCTCCTTGCGCTTATTGCTGCACCGTGTGATTCTGTGCAACGCCCTGTTGTAAAACTGCATGTGGATTTGCCGTGCCTGCTCCCATTCCTTGGCCGTTTTGCATCATGCCTTGACTTCTAGGTGTGCGCGCCAAATGCCCTGTCATTCCACACAGCCAACATATTGGTGGTGGTCGGATTACTTGTCCATTTGACATATACTGGTTACCATTTTGCACATTTTGAAAGCCTCCTTGATTACTTTTGAAACATCCCTGATTGCTCTGCCATCCTCCACCTCTAAATCCTCTTCCCCGTTGGTAAAACCCTACGTTACCCAGGTTATTCTGCTGTGGATTAGCCACCTGCTGCATGCTTGATTCAGCTACGTTAGTTAGCATGGCTCCTTCAAGAGCATACTTTGATAACTTCTTTTGCACCAGCTTTGCTTCCTCACCCTTTCGAGTTGCCTCCTTTTTGTGATTCTTTTCTTGCAACAGTCTACAGTAATGTGTGCTAGTCAACTGTATTTCAGCCCAAGGCTTAGCCTCAACTCCTACCAATTTCTTGAGTTGTTTTTGCACCGGTTCTGGCAACCCTTGGCACAATACATGGTAAAACACAGGTATTGATTTCGCCCAAGATTCATGCGTTTCGAGCACCCACGCATCTTGGAACTTCTGTATATAAATTAACGGATCTTACGACTCCTTCATTTTCCGAGTCATTATAGCTCCCATATCGGAAGTGTCTGGGTAAAGCACTCATAGCACTTTCTATACTGCTGCTCCGCAATTGTTAAATGGTGCTCCGTCATGCGCAGTGTTAATTGTGGTTACACCAGGGTGGCCTGCCCGTGTCCACACATCGTCTGCTCTTTCAGCAAGTATGGCGATCAGGAGACCCTTAATATCCCCTATAGCTAGAGTGTTTCCTCCTGTCATTTTCTCTAACTCATGTATCCACTTTCCGGCTCCCGATGTCAGCATTGGAAGCTTGTTTTTCAAGTTTTCTTGATCCATGTGTGGCCATGGAATATATTGTGGTCTTGCTCACCCTTTTTCTAGTAGCAGAAATTGGAATGTGCAGCCCTCTTTCTCTTCTCTCATAGTTCTCCTGTCCATTGCAGGGGTAATGTTCCCGCATCGCCGTCTACCTGGCAATGTCCTCAGTCTGTCTACATAGGGCGGTGATGACACCCCCTCTGACCATGCCTTCATATCGGTCAGACTGTGTGGCTGACTCTGATGCCCTCGGTGCGGACTTGCTAGTGTCTGACCATCAGATCCCTCTTTCCCTTGGGAGTAGTCTTTTGCGCTGTCTCCCTTCCTCGTTTGCCGTTTGCCTCGTGCTCCTCCCCTTCGGAGTTGGCCATTGTTTGTTCCCAATTCACGCAACTTCTTGTATCCTCATCGTTTCTACTCATTTCTAATCGGTCCAGGGACAGTTTCCTATTCCCACTGCTTCGGGTGACATCCTCAGTGTCATACAGTTGAGTGCTTTCCAAGCGCTCGCTCTCCCCTTCTCCTTGGGATATTTGTTCTAGCCCCATTTCATCATATACTCTATCGATTGTTTCTCTGATGCTTCTGGTGTCGCAGTCATCTTCCATATTTGCCCAAGAAGTGCCTGGTACTGAATCGTACGCAGGAAAGAATTCTTCAATGTCTTCCCAGTCTACAACTGGATCGGGTTTTTTAACTTCCCTCTCCAATTACTGAAGATCGCGTGCTCTCTGTCTTCACTTACGTTCAATATCGTCATCAAATTCTTCGCGCTTCCTTGCCTCTTCTCTGACCTTATCTTCTTCCTTTTTCTTTTCATTTGTACATTCATCTGCCCTTCGCATTTCCTCATCTCTTCGTCTCCTTATTCTACTCTCAGTACCCTTTGCTCTTCTAACCTTTGCTGTTTCTGTCTGTCTTGATCATAGTCTGCTCTCGAGTTGCGATCAAGCTGTTTTTCTTGCTCATCGCGATATAGCTGTTCTCGCCTTAGTCTATCTTTCCTTCTTATCCTTTCATCTCTTAACTCCTTCTCTTTCTGCTTTCTCCGTGCCTCATCTAACCTCTCCTGTGGTATCATGTCATCACTGCCTTTCCCATCGAGTTTCAATAAGATTTGTCCTCCCATCCATTCATCCTATGTGAATGCTATCTCATCAGTTCTGTCTTCGCTCCCTTTCTATTTCTTCCCCTCTCTCTCCTTGTCGAGAGATGCACTTGTCTGTGCCTGATCCTTCCTTTCGTCATCGCGTCTCCCCTTTTCCCTTGGGACTGCGGAGGAAGTATTATTGTCCTTATCCTTCACCTGATTTTCGTCACTACTATAGGTGACTCACATGTGGGGTTGCTGTACCCCGTGGCTGCTTTAAGCTCTCTTAACGGGTATAATCCCTCATTCTTACTTCCTTCACTTGCCGTTTCAGGTGGGGCAGGTGGGGCAGGTGGTGCGGTAGGCGTCTCACACCCCTCTGTGCATGCATTTAGTATCCAATCTACTGGAGGCTCTACCTCCTTTGTCTGTTCATACATCTTCCAAAGTTCTAGAACAACGAGGCGTTTTTCTAACTTCTTGCCTGTATATGTGGCATGCAAATATGTCGTCATATGTTGTAAGACGGCTTTAAATAAAGACTCATTTTGCGGCCATGGCATAAACATCTTGTGGGCAGTATCTTTAACCCACTCGGTGCTATACTTCTTTAGCTTGGGTGCATGTTTTGGCAACTGCTTGCATAAGTGTGCTAATGGAGTTATGTCTTCCATGTTTAAATCTGTTCTCTTTCCTCTTATATACCACTTGTTAATGCTTTCATGCAACTTCAACACTTCCAAAAATATGAGCGAGCACCAAACACCGCAAGATCCAATCCAAATTTTCCACTAACATTTTTATATTACCAATTTGCTCCAAAAACATCAATTCATGTGCGATTCTGTTTCAGCTATCGAATCGCGCAAGATTTTTAATCAGTTCTCTTAACAAAAAATGTTCACGTATGATGTCACAACAAAACATGTAAGACAGACACTTAACAGACTAGATGGACAAAAGCTGGACACAGATATCTCTGCCTCTAATCATTACCCCTTCATAGAGTCTAAATGAAACCCTTTCACAACGTCTTTAAACGTTGTGGTAGTCTAATTGTTCTGGGTACACGTTTCGTCTGGCCGCTATATTAAAGCTCAGGAATAAGGTGAATCCTCTCACTTTTCAGGTGTCCGCCCTGGTAACCTCTCTCTTCTTGGGTGTCCACCCTGGTAACCTCTATTCATTTATTCTCGAGTCATTATCCCCATATATATATATATATATATATATATATATATATATATATATATACAGTCTTGTCTGCTTCTGACTATTTTATTTTTTTCTCCTCCCTCTGTTACCTTTTCCCTTTACTTGTTCTTAAGGTGTACACTGTTTGCCAAAGCACTCAATTTTTGCTTCACTCACCGTTCTCATGGTTCCTTTCTGGACCCTCGGGATCACTTTGTTACCACCTTCTTCAGATTTTCACCCGATCAGCTGCCCATCGGAATGGGAAGGGATGTGTTGGGAAAACGGGTCCCTTCAGGCCCCGACTGCAGTTTTGCTTTATACTACCATTGTCTACGGGGAGCTTCACGGTCTACTCAGCCGAGTGGCAAAGGACTCATGATGTTGCCGAAGACCTAGAGTTACTTTATGTCGATGGTCAATAGGTGTCTTATTTTAATCAATAATCGATGGTCACCAACCATCCTCTGCTACCAAGTGTACTAGCGAGGGACCCCTGGCCGGCCCATAGAGTCAGAGCTTGCTCTTTAGTACTTTAAGATGAGATAACTGCACCTTGAGGATGGGGGTGTAGGATTTCTTACTCCAACACCAATCAAAAAGGACAACTCAATGGTTTGGCAAAGGGGAGTCCATTTAATGACAAGTACAAAAAACGGGGAAACATGGAAATCAACAGTGATGCGATGGCCCGTCTCGCTTCAACTCCCAACGACTTCATGCAAACAGTAACAGTTATACCCAAAATTTGTCATCATTGACGTGTAACACTCAAAAGTTTGTCATGCAATTCTATTGGTTGGAAAAAGGTAACTTTAATATAGGTTCTATATCTGTATATGGTAACGGAGTGTGGGGATTGGCGTCTAAGCCCTTCCTTCAAAAATGACTATGGTGGACATCACTAAAAGTACAACGTCCTATTGGTTCTACTATCTATAGGACCCTAGATTAGATGGTCCATCGTGATTGGGTTGGCTTCAACCCCATGCATAAATCTCCACTTTAATTTTCAGCATGCAGAATGGTCAACCAGGTGCAGGATGCCAAGATTCACCCGGCCTCCCTTCCATCAATCAGTACTTTAGTACTATGTGTCATATAGTTGGCTGTGGACAGCCTCGAAACTGTAGCTTCTTGTCAGAGAAAGTTATGGTATCTTCTGCTTGGGAGACAGCCAGGCGTAGGTGCCTCTTCTCACTCGGCCGGTCATGTGCTAGCACACCGCAAATCTGCTTAGTTTTCCTTCTATTTGTGCATTTAATACTTATTTGGTTTGCTACTTCCCTGGGCCTCCTTATCTCGACCTTCCTGGGGCAGGCTGCTCTGTTCTTGAGTTTTGATTTTCAGAAGCTACTGTCCGCCTCCCTTCTCTTGTTCTGACCTCGAATTCCCAGGCACGGGTTGCTCCTGCTGAGTTTCGATTCATTCGTCGGTTCTCATTTTAGCTGGGGTACGGATCCTGTCCTGTTTGACCCCTAGTAACCTGAGTTAATTCTGATTTTGTGTAAAGTGGACTCGCACTCATATATAGTGTGCTTTATTGAGGTAGATATATAGGTGGCGCTTGCCGCTCTATTCTTCTACTAAACATAGCAAGCTGCACTGTTTTCTTAGCTTCAGGCTACCCTCGGCCTCCTCCTCTGCTTCCCTCATCTCTGACTGTCAGGAGTGGTATGCTGCCAACGACCTCTGCCCTAATGCCAGTAAGACTGAGATTGTACTCATCGGCACATCCACGCCCTCCTTCCCTGCAGCTCTCTGGCGGCCTCTCTTGGCACTCTTCCTACTCCATCCTGCAAGGCTAAAAACCTCGGGGTCATCTTCGACTCTGCTTCTCCCCTCACATCTCTGACATCTCTAAGAAGTCACACTACCAGCTGCACCTCCTTAGAGGTATTCTTCCTTTCCTCTCCTTCCCACAGAAGATCACTGTCTCCAGAGCTCTGGTCCTCTCTAGGCTGGACTATTGTAACGGCCTCTATCTAAATCTCCCTGCCTCTACTCTCCACCCTCTGCAACTTATCCAGAACAGGACTGCGAGATTTGTCCTTTGCCTCAAGCCAAGCGATCATATCTCTCCAGGACTGAAATCTCTGCACTGGCTCCCAGTGGCTGCGAGGATTAAGTTCAAAACCCTCTGCATTGTACACAAAGCCTTCTGGGGTCTGGGGCCGCAATACCTTCAACTCTCTCTTCCTAAATATCTTCCTTCTCAAGCTCTTCGCTCATCCGCCTCCAACTCCCTCAGTGTCAGTTGCTTCTCCAAGCAACGAGTTGGTGGCAGATCACGCTCTTCAGCAGGGGCCTCTCTCTGGAACAGCCTTCCTGCCTCCCTGAAACTCGAGAGAACCATTTCCGGTTCAGGAAGCACCTCAAAACCTTCCTCTTTGCCCCTGCTTTCTCTCCCCCTCAACTCTGCTGATTTCCTGACTGAAAATGCTCTGGTTACCTGGCCACCCTTTCTGATCTCTGGCCCAGGCCCCGTCAATTGCCCACTTGCACTGCCTCCCTGGCAACCCCTGCACATGGGCACCGTTGTTCTGTATCCGTACAGTCCCCCTACCAGCACTTTTGTCTGCACTTCCTTGCACTTGCCACCACCTGGACGTTTATTTATTTATCTTATTTATTCCACTTTTTCCCATGTACTGTACTTTCCCCTCTCCCTTCCCCCACGCACTTTTCCTTTTCCCCCCTTCCCATGCACTTGCGCGGTCTGAATGACACTTGGCCTAGTAGGATCGTTGTCTGTTCTCCCTTTGTTTCCCCCCCTTGCCTCATCGTGCCTTGAAACACTTGTGTATAGGCACATTATAAATGCCATATCATATCATATCATGTCATACAAGCATATGTACAAGTGTTAGCTGGTTGAATATCTTCATCTTGCTTTACAGTTTGAGTTTCTTTATATTTCAACATTGTCTCCCCTTCTACGTTCATGATGTCCTTATTCATGACGTTTCGTCTCTGTGTGTCATCTTTTGATTGTCATTTCTTTCATTTGTGAGTCTGTCCGAGCCCTCGTGACATCACCATTCGTCTTCAATTAAGGCCTGTTGAGTTTCTTCTGGGACAGTGTTTAAGCAATCTTCATTTCATGTCATTTGCTGATAGGGTTTTCTCAATGGGTACTTTACTGTCCATGGTTGTCTGGTTATAGGCACTTCAATAGGTATTGCTCTTCTGATAGGCACTGGGCAGAGTCCTAATGTGGCTCTCTGCTGGTTTATTTGCTCATCATTCATCACATATCTTGGTGTGAACGTTCCTGTTACTTCAAAATGGGCGACTGGAGTGCAGGCTATATTTGGGACCTCCTCTACACCCTGACTCTGTCCCTTCTCCCTGACTGATTGTTGGGTGGATGTTCCATATATGGTGTTGAGGGGAAGTCCAGGCCAGACTAGCTGGAGCCTTCCCAATGACTGTATGTTGTGGGTATGTCCGTGGGTAGGACCTGGGTGAATGGAGTTGGTAACGCATACGCATTTTGTGTTATCGGTGTCTAGTATCTGGTGTTTGACACAATGACTGAGACAGCCCTGCCCGAAACTGGTATGAATGTAGTGGGTAGTGCTGAATGGCTGGGTACTTGTCCGAATCCACATCCCGTGTTGTGAGTGTCTGGATGGAGAAGAATGGCCTGAATGCCCTTCTGAGTGATTGGTTGCCTGAGTGTGACCCAGCAGAGTGAATGGGAGATCAACAGTATATCTGGGGACCTCTCATTACTAGAAATCGGTCAGAGGCTGAAGTAGAAACTGACATTGAAACTGCTGCCAGTCAGAAGCTGAAGTTGAAACTGATGCTTAACTTTGAGGCCCACTCGAAGAAGAAGAACTGCTGCTGCTCTCCTTCGCTAATCTGAAAGCTGATGTGCCTTCAAGGAACTGATCCAAGAGAGGACCTGGCTGGAAGACTTATTCCCGAGCTACGAGGCACCATCGTGCACCAGCTGATCTTTGCCAAAGCTCACTGGTAGACAGACCTACGAAAGGCTGCCGACCGGAGAAGGCAACCGCTAAGGAGAACAAAGAGAAGCACCGGACAGCCATCCACTGTCGCCGACCACCATCGCCGACCACCGTCGCTGACCAGAGCCGTAGTTCTCCCATTGGCTAAGACATTTGATCCAAGGACTTCCTTGCTCATCCTCGTCGACTGCTTTCATCCTACCGGAGAAAGTCAAGGCCGCCGACGACAGAGGAGAATCAGCCAGTGGGTTTCCCGCCACCCGAAGACCTCAGAGACGCTGACGAAGCTACTGAAGCCAGCGTGATCCCGTCCCCTTCGCCGACGCCAGACGCCGACGACCCGACGCCCTCACTGGCCCAAAGTTCTTCATTGACTCTTTGTGGCAACGAACACTCGTCGTCGAGGTGCATCAATGCCTCCGTTTGCAGGACGTTTTCGACTGATCGTCAATGAGCACCTCAAGAACAGAAGAGGCTGCTGCAACAACAGTGTTCACCCTTTATCCTCGTGGGATCTCGACAATCCTTGGCTCCCTGCCTTAAAGGGAGCCGCTCAAGAAGGATACGTTGACTACCCGACGTCGAACTCTGCTATTCAAGGTACATTGGGGTTGTAGAACTATTTAGAAGGAAATAAGACTCTTGTGAACAATATAAGGACTGGGCTTGCACAAGATATCTTTATTTACAAGTTGCCCAGGTGAGTGGATCCTCATACAGAATTGTGCCTGGTGATAGGGGGTCAGTATTCTGACTATTTTTCTAACCAACTGCTTTCCTCCAATGTCTATGTTTGGTTCTCTCCATTACTTGATTTGTGTGGCATTTAAACTAAGTCCAGTTGATGCACTTTAATGAAATCTGATAGTAATTGTGGTACCACGATGAACTCTGTATATATTTGCCATTGTAAATTAACTGAGCACAAAGTGAATTACTGTGATTGTGTATATAACTTTGAACCTTAATTATATAAAGAACTGTGTTTTCACTAATACAGTGTGTGGACATTCTGTTGTGGGTGCTTGGGGACTACACTGTACTTAAGAACCAGCCCGCATCACCTCCTGAGAAGCTAGGCCTTGATTGCTCGCCACGTTTACCAACATAGAGAATCTTGGCTGGGGTCCTCTTTGCCTCTCTTCTGCCATATAGAGAGCAGGAATACAGACACCGCCCTGCAATCTTTACAGCAAGAGTGGCCAAAGGCTCCATGGATCCACCCTGTTCTATTGCCTAAGTTCTGTGTGGGCTGGCGCATACTGATGAGAGTTAATTGAAGCAGGCCTGCAAATCGGCCTAGTCACAGAACTTAACAATGGGCAGGAAAGCTAACACTTCTTTGATATGCAATGTATCACCTTGAAGCTATCTCCCACCCTTCTGTACGAAGGACAGTGAATCTCATGTATGAGACCACTGTTTACAGTAGGCAAACTCCCTTTCAGAGGGATGAAGTATGTGATTTGAGGGAGACAGAAGGTTGTTCTCACCACAAACATCAAAGGAAATCTGTGCTTTGATCAAGAGCCACAGACAACTCAGGTAAGCAGAGAGATGTTCTGATCTACAAAAAACAGGAAGATGGGAGTGTATAGGAGTACATTTTGTCACCCCTTACCTTTCCTGTTGCAAAGCACTCTGATCCTGACCTCACACATAACAGAAGATTGTTGGTGGGGACCCCGGATTGATTCTTTAAGGTAGGCACTTAGAGAGTGTCTAAACAAATGACAAGGCTGTTGCCTGCAAGCACTCTCCTCAGCATTGGGCTGTCTACCTTAAAGAATGACATGAGCCCTGTGAAGAAGCTAGGAGGAGTGCCACAACAAGGATCAACCAGCATCCATTTTTTAAGGACATTTTTGAGGCAGTCAAGCCCTCAAACCGTGACCCGTTGCCGTCACTAAAGCCACCAGAGACACCTCAACCAGCGTTCCAGTTCCGCCAACCAGCACACAGACAGCGATTATTGACCCTGAGCCGCCATGTAGGCCAGCCTGCAGCCAATCCGTCCAGCCTCGCTTGCCAAACTGCCTGCTGTCAGGTTTCCTATGTTTTGTATTGTATTTTGTAATTAATTCCAAAGTAATCCTTCTAAGTACCCTTTTAATCCTTAACTTTCATTATAACAGAGGGAGAGTATCCCAGTTCAACATGGTGGTAAGGAAGCAGGGGTTTGATTGGTCATTAATAAACACTAAGGTGATTGGAGAACAATGAGACAAGGGAGCATCAACAGGATTCTAAACTGCCTTTCATTGTCACACCTGAAGCAGGAAGGCCCTGTTTCTTATTTAGTCTAAGTTTTGGCCCAGTATAAGAAGATAAAATATCTTGGATATGAGTCAGCTTTCGAGTTTAACCTTCAGGGGACAAGACAAGCGGTCATTTTGGTGGGAGCGCTGCGCTCTAGAACTTTAGGAAAAAAGACTATTTGCAACTCATTTGTTTTCAAGTAGTTTCAAGAAGAAGTTGAACCAGAAGGTTAGTGAACAAGTTCTAAAATATAGTTTAGGTATTTAGCTAGGTTTAGGAATCAAATTCTTCAGAGACTGTTGTTATGTAGAGATTCTGCAGATTGGAAGTTAATGTGGTTTCTTTACAATTTTCTAAAGCGCTTTACATTTGCTTGCCGTTTTGTTTTGTTTAATATTGCAGTTTGGATATAATACACTATCTGCTTTAGGAATCAAATTCTTCAGAGACTGTTATGTAAAGATTCTGCATATTGGAAGTTAATGTGGATTCTTTACAATTTTCTGAAGCGCTTTACATTTGCTTGCCATTTTGTTCTGTTTAATATTGCAGTTTGGATATAATGCGCTATCTGCTTACTTGACTAGGTGTCTTGATCAAACACTTCTTTCATTATGCGCATAGGAGAGCCACTGTTCTTTATTTCCTTGTGCGTGTTAACTGCAAGGAAGAAGTGTTAAATATATTCATGTCTAATTTAGCAATGTAATTCAGGAACATGATGTTCTTTAGATATTAACACTATGAGCATAGTATTTTGAATTCTATGTAATATTGAAACTATTCTTTGAAAGAAAAGACATTTAAACATTTTCACTAAAGAAAAGAAAAGGTTCATTTGAAAAGAAGATTTAATCTAAAGATTTATCTATCAATTCAAAACAGCAATTTTAGAACTCTTATGAAAAAGAGACTTTATTAATGGTTCTCACAGGAATACAGTCACAGTTTACTTTTCTCAAAGGAAGAAAAGGACATACGTCATTTTGGAAGTGAACTATTAGGTGTCTGACAGTTTGAACTTGCAATCTGCTTTCCTAGCTTCCATGATTTAAGGTGAATATACATGTGGAACTATTTATTCTGGAAGGATTCAACACATAAAGCATATTCTACCAGTTAACTCAAAAAGACAATTAATTTAAAGAATTTGCAATAATTATTGTTTATGAGTTAAAGAAGTTTTTCTTTCATCGGTTCTAAAAGTTTAAGACCTATCAAGGAAACTTCTTAAATACAAGCCTTTCAGATATCAGGAAGGCTAAACAGGTATAAATCTTGTCTAGGGGAACTAGGTGGGAGAGAGATATTTAGAGAGAAAGTAACTCTATAATTTTCTCGGCCTCTGCAGGTGCTCAGCTGTTTCGAGAGAGAGAGAGCGACCTGTGTTCTGTTTTTATTTTCTCCCACTTCCCCTTTTCCCTCTGGGGTGTGGAGACTTCTGCTGTGACCTTCAGTAGTTGACTGCACATCTTTGGGGGACCTGTGGGGCCAGCAGCTTCTGTGGAGAAAAGAATCAGGACCTGACTGAATGAAAGGCCATTGTTGTTTCCACCTGAGCTGCTGAACCCATTAGGTGATCATGGCAGAGTTAGAGAATTTGATTAAGGAACTTAGAGATGAGTTACGTATTTCTCATAGAGAGAATGTTAACATCAGAAGGAGAGTAGAAGAATTGGGGGAAGTTGTATCTCAGATTCAGGGATCTCTCGGACAACGGGGTTTGGAGGCAGGGGATCCTAGAGAACAGCAACCTCCGGTTTTGATTAAAGAAAATGCAAGAAATAGTCAAGGTGCTATAGGAGGAATGGAGATTTTGGGGGTTCCCACTCCTTTGGCTCCGCCAGAGCGTTTTGGAGGAGATCAAAAGAGATTTCAAACCTTTGTTACACAATGTGAACTTCATTTTCTTTGCAGACCAGGAGGTTTCCCTACAGCTGAGTCTAGAGTAGTGTTTATGTTATCCTACTTTAGTGGGGAGGCTGCAGCATGGTCTGTGTTGCTTGTTAGTCAGAAAAGTCCAGTTTTAAAAGATTTTGAACAGTTTCAGAGAGAATTCAAAAAGATATTTGGAAAAATACAACTCTCGATAGAGGTAGAAGGGGAGTTGTTAGAGTTAAGACAGGGTAGTAGAGATTTAACTAGTTATATCACACAATTTAAGTCTTTGGTTATGGAATGTAGTTGGCCTGAGGACAAAAGGGCAACACTTTTTTATCAAGGTCTTCGAGAAGAATTAAAAGATGCTCTGGCTAATATAGTTGATAGACCCTCAACTTGTGAAGCTCTAATAGATTTAGTCATGCCAGTAGATTTTAGGCTTAATGAAAGACGTTGTGAGAGGAGGAAAGGTTTGGGTGAGGTCAGGTTTGTTCAGCGGGGTGAAAAGTCTAAAGATCCAACAAGTAAAGAGGAAAGGAACAAGGTTGTAGAATCTGGAGGAAGAAAGAGAGGTCCGTTGACTAAAGAAGAGAAGGAGAGGCGTAGGTCGGATAATTTATGTCTATATTGTGGAAGGAGTGGACATTTTCTGAGTAATTGCCCTCATACCCCAAAAAGACTCCAGACATTTGGATCCAGAACACAGGTTGCTGCTAACACTCTTCAGGCTGCTGTACCACATATTACCATCAATATATCCCTGAATTATGAAGGTATTTTGAAGGGGACAGGTCCAGCCATGATTGACTCTGGGGCAACTGGAAATGTTATTGATAAGAAACTAGCAGAGTCTTTACAAATCCCTTTGATGCGAAAAGTTGTTTGCGAACAAGTCAGGGCGGTGGATGGTTCTTATTTGACATCTGGTTTAATTACACATGAAACTGTTCCTTTACATTTGATAATAGGGAATGATCATGAGGAACACATTTCCTTTGAATTAATAGATGCCCCTCAGTTAAAGATAATCCTAGGGATGCCCTGGTTGACTTCACACAATCCTGTAATTGATTGGGTAAGAAGAGTAGTGAAGTTTAGTTCAGAGTTTTGTAAAGAGCATTGTTTTAATTTTAAAGATTCAGTAATAGTTGAAGGAGAGAACAGATTAGGCACACAATCTTTGGCCTGTAGTAGTGGAATAAGTCATTCTATTGGAGCAGCTATGGGAACTTTGCCTAATTGTTATTCAGATTTTGGAGATGGTTTTGATGAGATTGAGGCTGGGGAGTTGCCTCCACATAGATCCTACGATTGTAGGATAGATTTGGAGGATGGTGCATTGTTGCCTAATAGTCAAGTCTATTCACTAACTGAGAAGGAGAATGAATATTTAAAGGAATATTTGGAGGAAAATCTAGCTAGGGTTTCATTAGACACTATCAATCTCCAGCCGCTTCTCCCTTATTTTTTGTCCCTAAAAAAGATGGTAAATTACAAACTTGTATTGATTATCGCTCCTTAAATAAGGTAACTATTAAGAGCAAGTATCCTTTACCTTTAATTTCTGAAATGTTAGATCGCATTCAAGGAGCTGAGATATTTTCTAAATTAGATCTCAGAGGGGCCTATCATCTAGTCAGAGTCAGACAAGGAGATGAATGGAAAACAGCTTTCAAGACACGTTTTGGGTTGTATGAGTATCAGGTAATGCCCTTTGGATTATGTAATACTTGAGCAGCTTTTCAGTTTTTTATTGATGATATTCTTAGAGAGTTCTTGGATGTCTTTGTAGTTGTGTATATAGATGATATCTTGATTTTTTCCTCGGATGAGAAACAGCATCAGAAGCATGTTAGGTTGGCATTAAATAAGTTGAGAGAAAATCATCTTTTTGCAAAACTAGAGAAAAATCAATTTCATACAAAGATAGTTGAATTTCTCGGGTTTGTAGTCTCTCCTTCAGGTTTGGAAATGGATGACAAAAAAGTACAAGCAGTGAAAGATTGGCCAACTCCAACTCGTGTAAAGGAAGTACAAAGTTTCCTTGGATTCACCAATTTTTTCAGGAGATTTATTGAGGGTTTCTCTCAGATAATTCCACCAATTACCAAGTTGTTGAAGAAGGGGGTTAAATTCAGTTGGAGTAAGGAAGCTGAAGAAGCTTTTCAGGTTTTGAAAAACAAATGTATCTCTGGTCCAATTCTGATACATCCGGATCCATCAAAAGTATTCTTCGTAGAAGCTGATGCTTCAAATCAAGCCATGGGAGCTATTCTTTCACAGCGACATGAGCACACAGGACAATTACATCCGGTAGCCTATTTCTCCCAAAAAATTTCTGAAGCAGAATGTAATTATACCATTATGGATCGGGAATTGCTGACCATAAAGGTGGCTTTTATGGAATGGAGACATTATCTGATGGGAGCAAGACATACTGTCACTGTTCTAACGGATCATCTAAATCTTTTATTTTTGAAGTCAGCAAGAACTTTAACTCCCAGACAGTTGCACTGGTCATTGTTTTTTGCAGATTTTGATTTTATTGTAACCTTTATACCAGGGAAATTGAATGGAAAAGCAGATGCCCTGTCGAGACAATTTCCAGGTAGTGAACAAGAAATGGGAATTGTTCCAAGGTCTTTAATTCCTGCAGATCATTTTCTTTCGGCAAGTTTTTCTACCAGTAGAGAATTAAAACAAGAAATTCAAGACGTCCTAAATGAGCAAGATATGGAGAATTGGGCACGTCAAGATTCGACTAGATCAATCCATGAAGGCTTACCTTATGTAGGAGACAGATTATATTTACCCAATGAAGAATTGCGAGAAAGAATCTTGCACAAAGGTCATGATCAAGAACTTGCAGGACATTCAGGTTTTCGTAAGACACTAGATCTAGTACAAAGACATTTTTGGTGGAAGACCATGAGGGTCGATACATTACATTTTGTTAAAACTTGTGAGGTTTGTGCAAAGGCAAAATCTTCCTGCGGTAAGTCGGCCGGCTTATTGAATCCACTGAATATTCCTCCTCATCCATGGCATACTGTATCAGTGGACTTTATTGTTGACTTACCAATCGATCATGGTAGTTCTTTAATTTTGGTTGTAGTTGATTGTTTGACTAAAGAAGCTCATTTTATTCCTGTCAAGGGTCAGGCTACTGCTTCGGTTTTGGCTCAGAAATTTCTTCAAGAAATAGTTTGATTGCATGGATTGCCTAGTCAAGTGATTTCTGATCGAGGACCACAATTTGTGTCTAAATTTTGAAATGCTTTCTATAAACAATTAGCCATGGAATTTCAACTTCAGTGTACCATCCCGAATTCCATGATCAAGTTGAACGAATCAATCAGGAAGTGGAGAAGTATTTAAGATGTTTCTGGAATGAAAATTAAAGTTGGATAGATCTTCTTTGGATGGTAGAATTTGCTTATAATAACTCCAGTAAAGATTCGACGTCGATGTCTCCTTTCTTTTGCAGTAGGGGTTTTCATCCACCTTTCTTGCGTGATTTGGTGAAGGAAGAGTCATTAAGTCCGGCTGTGGAGGAGAGATTACAAACTATGCGAGAGGGGTTGGAAAAGGTAACTAGATCTTTACAGTTAAGTCAGAAAAATTATAAGAAATTTGTGGATAAAAAGAGAAATCCTTGTCCCAAGTATAAAATTGGAGATCTGGTCTGGTTATCTCCTAAATATCTGAGATTAAAGGAAAGTAAATTTAGTCCTCGATTTGTTGGTCCCTTTAAGGTTGAAATAATCATGAATCCACTGTCAGTTAGATTGAATTTACCTGCAGGACTGAAGGTACATCCGACGTTTCATGTTAGTTTACTGAAACCAGTTATAAAAGGGACAAGATTAAATCCTGTCCCTCAAATGATTGTGACAGAAGATGATTCTGAAGAATTCAAAATTAAGGCCATTTTGGATTCAAGAATGAGTAGAGGGAGATTACAATATCTGATTGATTGGAAAGGATTTGGCCCAGAAGAAAGATCTTGGGAGGTAGCAGAGCATGTTCATGCCCCTAATTTTGTCATGAAATTCCATCGCAAGTTTCCAAATAAGCCTAGCCCTGTGGACAGGGCTTGAGAAGGGTGTACTGTCAGGTTTCCTATGTTTTGTATTGTATTTTGTAATTAATTCCAAAGTAATCCTCCTAAGTACCCTTTTAATCCTTAACTTTCATTATAAGAGAGGGAGAGTATCCCAGTTCAACAGGGTGGTAAGGAAGCAGGGGTTTGATTGGTCATTAGTAAACAGTAAGGTGATTGGAGAACAATGAGACAAGGGAGCATCAGCAGGATTCTAAACTGCCTTTCATTGTCACACCTGAAGCAGAAAGGTCCTGTTTCTTATTTAGTCTATGTTTTGGCCCAGTATAAGCTTCCAGAAGATAAAATATCTTGGATATGAGTCAGCTTTCGAGTTTAATCTTCGTGGGACAAGACAAGCAGTCATTTTGGTGGGAGCGCTGCACTCTAGAACTTTAGGAAAAAAGACTATTTGCAACTCATATGTTTTCAAGTAGTTTCAAGAAGAAGTTGAACCAGAAGGTTAATGAACAAGTTCTAAAATATAGTTTAGGTATTTAGCTAGGTTTAGGAATCAAATTCTTCAGAGACTGTTGTTATGTAGAGATTCTGCAGATTGGAAGTTAATGTGGTTTCTTTACAATTTTCTGAAGCGCTTTACATTTGCTTGCCATTTTGTTCTGTTTAATATTGCAGTTTGGATATAATACGCTATCTGCTTTAGGAATCAAATTCTTCAGAGACTGTTGTTATGTAAAGATTCTGCAGATTGGAAGTTAATGTGGTTTCTTTACAATTTTCTGAAGCGCTTTACATTTGCTTGCCATTTTGTTCTGTTTAATATTGCAGTTTTGATATAATGCGCTATCTGCTTACTTGACTAGGTGTCTTGATCAAACACTTCTTTCATTATGCGCATAGGAGAGCCACTGTTCTTTATTTCCTTGTGCGTGTTAACTGCAAGTAAGAAGTGTTAAATATATTCATGTCTAATTTAACAATGTAATTCAGGAACATGATGTTCTTTAGATATGAACAACACTATGAAAAGAAAAGGTTCATTTGAAAAAAAGATTTAATCTAAAGATTTATCTATCAATTCAAACCAGCAATTTAAGAACTCTTATGAAAAAGAGACTTTATTAATGGTTCTCACAGGAATACAGTCACAGTTTACTTTTCTCAAAGGAAGAAAAGGACATACGTCATTTTGGAAGTGAACTATTAGGTGTCTGAGAGTTTGAACTTGCAATCTGCTTTCCTAGCTTCCATGATTTAAGGTGAATATACATGTGGAACTATTTATTCTGGAAGGATTCAACACATAAAGCATATTCTACCAGTTAACTCAAAAAGACAATTAATTTAAAGAATTTGCAATAATTATTGTTTATGAGTTAAAGAAGTTGTTCTTTAATCGGTTCTAAAAGTTTAAGACCTATCAAGGAAACTTCTTAAATACAAGCCTTTCAGATATCAGGAAGGCTAAACAGGTATAAATCTTGTCTAGGGGAACTAGGTGGGAGAGAGATATTTAGAGAGAAAGTAACTCTATAATTTTCTCGGCCTCTGCAGGTGCTCAGCTGTTTCGAGAGAGAGAGAGCGACCTGTGTTCTGTTTTTATTTTCTCCCACTTCCCCTTTTCCCTCTGGGGTGTGGAGACTTCTGCTGTGACCTCAGTAGTTGACTGCACATCTTTGGGGGACCTGTGGGGCCAGCAGCTTCTGTGGAGAAAAGAATCAGGACCTGACACCTGCCGCCTGATACCCGCAGCTGTCGCCCCTCTCAAACTCTGTTGCAGGAGTTGCAAAGCATCCTGGAACTGACTTGACATTGTTGAGCATCAAAAACATCTCAAGCACCAGGTACATTGTGGTTCTGTCTCCCTAGTCCTTCTCCGAAGGCCCCTAGTGACATTTATGACCCCTTTCTCCCTTGGTGCTGAAACCAAATAACCTTGAACTGTTAAGACTGATTGCTTTACCGACTACCCTCCTGTCAGTATCCAGAGTGCATCCCTTTCCTTCGTGAAACTGTTGGTCCACGGTGTTCCGTTCCAGTGTGGGTTTTATTTTGTAGTCTAGAACTGTCTGTTGTAATAATAATAGAGTAGATATTTGTAAACAACCTTGACTGGACAGTCCCTTTTATCATTGGGTAATAATTGTATTTTCGGTGTGTTGCAACTAACCAACGATCTACGACCTTGCAGAGATAAGTTCCATCCACGTTACCAAAATTGGACAAGGAGGTTTATAATTTACTTGTCTTGCAATCTTTTTGGATCACTTGTGGTGTACTAGAGGTGTGGGTGTTAGGACAGTTTTTCTGAAGTCCAACTAAGGGCTTAGTAAAACCATTCAACTGAGACAGACTCCACTTTTAGTATAAGGCTGTACCACCTGAGTATATGGTAGCGTAGACAGAGCAGCCAGGCTTATCTTAGGAGGGAGAGAGGGCTGTAGAATCAGTACAAGTGAAATTCTCATACAAATGATACAAAGAAACACTGAAACACTATGTATTGTGAAAAGAAAGGATTTATTTAAATACAGGTAGGCCCAGATAAATCCAGGGGTAAGTAAGCACTAAAACATTATATGTATTCACAGTATAAAAACACAACACTATACTTGAAAGTACACAGACCTAAGTATAGACCTCATTTGAAGTACCTAGCAGTAGTTCTAGGGGAGTCAAAACCTTTTTCTACACATTCAGTATAGGTCAAGCCTATTCTTGGGGAGTAAAAACCCATGCTTACTTTTTAATATTACATTCAGTAATGCAAGGTCAGTAGACCCTTCTAGTTGTATAGTGATTCTTAGCACAAATCACTTAATCAGTCAACTGGACAACATACTTTTGGGGTAATAGTGGAATACTTATTCTAGGTGCAGTAAAAACCTATAACTACTTTTGTCATAACACACAGTTGTACTTGGTAATTAAAACCTAAGGATGTAATATACAATTACAGATGCTTTTGAAATCAGGGAACCCCAGATTGAGGTGAGCAGTAACTCTTGTAACTTATTTTGGGTGCCACACAGCTAACACAAGGTAAGTAAAACCCACATGCTTTGGTTAACTTCACAATGAAGGGAAAGTAAAACCCAATGTCACACTTTACTGAGTGACTCAAAGTTATTCTAGGTAGGCAACAACCTAATGTAGACTTATTAAGGACAGACTAGCAGCAAGTCAGGGGAAGCAAGACCCAGTTGGGGGACACTCATACAATTATCCTCAAGGGACTATTCTGGTGATACCAACACTTTACTTTTGGGAAGAGGCACAACCTAATAACAGGAGAGTAAAATACCTTCACATCTACATTCTATTAGGTGGCAAAACAGTGGCTAAGAAAGATAAGATGTTAACCATTATTTTAAGAATAGTGCATCACACATTCAAGATAGGTAATAACTTTTGTAACTGTTCACTCTCAGAATTACAGTTACCAACCAACTCTTTCCAAGTAAGTAACTTTGAAGCGCGTATTTTCTTTTCTAGGCAGAAGTCCCCGTCCCTTGCACAAGTCCCAGTCCCTTGACAGTCTTTCCCTTATTCTTGGAGCATGAGTGTTCTCAGTGGCAGAAGGGGGGTCACTAGGACTAGTGACCAACAGGCAGTGTCAGAATAGGTTCTTTTGTAGCAAAAGTCAGAGTTCCTTAGGAAAACTGGGCTAACAGGTGAGTATTTCACTTTAGAGTTAGATGAGGGTCGAGGGGCTTTGCAGAAGACACCCCAGCAGGATTCTAGCAGTGAGGCTGGGTGTACTGGATGAGAGGGCTCCCCATCACAGAAAACACCACACAGCTACACAGAAATCCTAACAGGCTTATTGTAAGTATATACCCAAGCCAACACAGTACCTCAGCAAGATTTAGCAGCAGGAGAACTTCAGGGTCTGCAGCCAAATACCTGGTCAGTGGATTCCTTGTCGTGGAGACTGAAAACAAGACCTCAGAAGGGACTTTCAAGCAGGGATCGATGAAGAAGGCTATAAGCAAGGTTTTCCTCGTGGCTGAATGTGGTTTTGTGGATTTGGTGCCTCTGTAGGGAGCACAGAAGAAGACAGAAAATAGCTGTGGAATTCTCGTCGTTACAAAGGTACAGCACTCTGGTGAGGGGACTTTTTAGTCTTGATTCGTATCTATGGAGATCCACCAGGATGCCCACAAAGTTTCAGCAAGATTCAGAATTCGGTAGACTGTGGACCACACAGTGGCTGGAGGTCCCCGGGTATTAGGGTATTGCAACAACGCAAGGTTGCAGCAATGTGTGGGATGGCTCAAAATGCAGGTCTACTTGAGTCTAGTGGGTCTCACTAGTATGTGCGTTTGGGTCGTCATTTTCGGAGTCCGCAGGTCGATTGGAAGAAAGGCTGCAGCAGGCTCTGGTTACACAGCAGACTCTGTAGTCGTTAGAAGTAAGTAATTCCCACCGCTTTTCCTTCGTCATCCTCTTCAGTTGAAATTCCAGTGGTCGACATATCTTCAGCTTCCAAGTTTGCAGTATTTATCAGGAATTACAGCACAACCTCTGCACTCTCTACCTGCATTTTACAAAAAGGGGCAGTCTGGTTGTCCATTCAGGACAGCCAGCCCCCCACTGGGATTTGTCCCCATTCAAGCAAGGCATAAAACAAAGGGCTCAGGAGTTTTGGACTCTTCCCTCACTTTCTGCTCTCACGGACAGACTGGAGCCTGGGCGTGGAGTCCAGGGGACTCCCACCGAAGACAAAAATCACACAAAGGAATTTCCGCCCCTGGGTGGTCAGGGGATGGAACAAGAAATGGCAAGAAACACTAAAATGGCAAAAAAAGAAGACAGGGCCATTTTGGTGAAATGGACACCCTTCGGTCCCTTCACTGCAGCTGTGAACACAGCTCGCGGTAAAGGTGCACTAAATTAATAAAAGGTATCACTGCCACCAGCGATTGAAGGTACGCTTGTCACTGTAACAGAATTGTTACAGTATTAGTGTGAAAGGGGATACATTGTATCTCCCCAACACTCCACATAAGGTGGGGTGTGCTGGTTTCACCTAACAAAATGTAAAAGGGATCCAAAGATCCTTTCTACCCTTGGGAACTGTAGTTCACTCAAGGTTAGCACAATAAAGTTAAAAGGGGAGCCCCTAGGGCAACCCAGCAACAACAGGAACCTATTGTCAATAAGTTGTTAAAGATGATAACTTTAAAAAGACACTATGGAGAGTTTTAAAAATGACACCCAGAAAAACAGTTAAAGATTATGTGAGTGTGGAAAAAGGTTCCCACTCACTGAGGTATTAATGAAAAATATCGCACTAATAAAGCAAAATGTTCTGGGGTTTTGAACCAGGAAAGGAAGATTTACTAGTTCTGGGCAAATCTTACCTAACACTCGTCCCCCTAGACTTAGGAACAGGAGAAACTAATCCTCACAAGGATGGATCTCTTGTTTCAAGTCAATTAAACTGTTTGCTAAATCAACTTTGTAACCCTTTCTGTGTTACTTTTTAAATATTAGTTATCATTTGCAAACTATATGACCTACAAGTAGTGTTGGGTACTTTATTCTTGGCTAATGTATAGGGGATCTGATTTAACAGTCCCTCAGAAGTTGTGACAACTTGTGAACCTACAATAGGCTTTTTAAAAGGGTTCTTATAAAGAAATCCCTTAGACCTAGAGGGGTCTCCATAATTCCTCACCACCTCTCTCACAGGAGCAGGTTGGGTCTCAGGTATCCTAGTTGGAGGGGTTGTTTGTTTGCTTGTTTGTTTATTTGTAATACACGCCAGACCCGAAGGTATCAGGGTGCAAAGGTACAAGAAGGCTTATAGCTTAGTTACATACAAGGTGATGTACAGTGGGTTTTACAGCTTAGTTATATACAGGTAAGGTACGATGAGTAAAAATTACAGACATAGAATTGATACATAGAAGATAGGGTTAAATAAATTATGTAGCGATGAGATAGTAAGGCAGGTTTTAAATAATATAATACAATATAATACAAGTGTGCACATAGTATGTGTTTAATATATACATGGTGGTTCAAAGTTAGAGGGGCAGGAGGTGGGAAGGTTTGATGGTTGCGGTATTCATTATCCGGGAGCCAGTTACTAGTCGGAGTCTTTAAGCCACTTAGTGAGGTTCTGCCTAAATTTAATGTAGGTTTGGTCAGCTCGAAGAGGATAGGGTAGGGAGTTCCAAAGCAGCGCTGCCTTGTCTGAGAAGCTGCCGCCGCCGACTTTGGAGAGTTTGAATCTCGGCACAGAAAGGCAGTTAGTGTTCGGTGTTCTAGTAGGCCTGCTTGTGGCAAAGCATTTTACATCACTGTACTTCCTCTTAGATCTGTTTTTACCTTGGTTAGGATTTTCCCTTCTAACACTAGGATTTAGAAGGGGGTCTTCAGCAGAAGCGCCCACAATGTCAAGGGATTTAGCCTTTGACATATCTTTTCTGGATTTCCACCAGCTTTGAGGTTTACCAGTCCTCAAAGGCCTAGTTAAGTTTCCAACTTGTCTAGCCACCCCTTCCTCCGAAGCAGTGTGGGTCAAAGACTTTAGAATTGGAACTGAAATGGTAGAGCATGGTTTGGGCTCCCATTTCCCTAACAGTCTAGATGTTGATTTGCCTTTGTTAGACGTTTCCCTGCTAACATTAGGACTTTCAGTAGGATTCGCTATAGAGGATCCCACAGGTTTAGAGTGGTCTTTTGAAACATAGACCCTAGCCTTGTCAGAACACCTATCCATCTCTCCTGTCGGAGTAGTTGGAGTCACAGGCTTTTTATTAGAAGGCCTAGTAAGAAAGCTATTCTTAGGTTTCTTATAACTTTTTTTGGTTTTCAGTTTTTCAAGCCTAGAAGTTTCATTCTGCGCACTCTGAACTAAAGGAGAAAACACAATTCCTTCATTGGTGTCAAGGAAACTCAATGTCCTCTCAGGTTTGTTAAAAAAACATGACTTTTTTTACATCCATCTGGATCACCTCCACTGTAAGTGGGTTTTCAGGTGTATCCATGTTTAGAGTTTTAGGAAGCACTTTGTCATGATCTCTGCTTCCAAAAGGTCAGGGTTTTCCCAACTCCCTTGGAAGCAGATCCATAACCCAGGTTCCGAGTGCCAACCAGTCCCAATTGGGACCTTTTGGACCCAGTCCTGGCGCTAGTGGCACCAGGCTCATAAATATGCCCAGTCCCAGCGCTGGAAGCGCCGGGCTCATAATGCTTGGGTGGACTTACCTGCAGCAGACCATGCTGCTTACTTGCCTGCCAGTTGAGCCTCTGATCCTCTTCTGTTTGGAACTACTTTTCCTGTTGGGTGGGGCAGGAGCCACTCCCTAGATTCAGAACACTGGAACTCTTCTGGAAAGCAGGAACTCTTTTCTTACCTAGGCGTGGCTGTGGAAGGAGACACCTAAGCACTACAGGAGGCTATTTAAACCACACCCGATGGATGAATCTTGCTTTGCGTTATTCTGCATCCTCTGCAGCAGAACGCTCATCGTGTCTTCTGCATCTGATCCTGGGCCTAAGGAAAAAGGCTTACCATCCTGAATCCAGTCTTCAGCAACACCTATAAAGACAAGAAAATCCAGTCTTCAGCAACACCTATAAATACAAGAAAGAACAGGTTAGCATTACGGTCTTCAGTGACAGCTCTTCACTTACCTGGTCCATCGGCTGTCACCAACGCCTCGCGCTGCATTCCAGCATCTGAAAGACAAAGGCTTACCTACTCTTCGTGCGCTCCGGAGGTCTTCACACTGCATTCCGGCATCTGAAAGATAAAAGCTTACCAACTCTTCGCACGCTCCGGAGGCCTTCGGCGCTGCATCCCACATCTGAAAGACAAAACAAGGTGCGTTTAAAGACATTGGGGAACTTTAATACTCACGTGCCATTACTCCTTTCCACATCTAACCCAGTGGGTATTCCGGCACCCTGCAGCCGCTCCGAACTTGTACCTGCAAAATAAAAAGACAGTTAGAGCGCATCGTGAAGCGGACAACAAGCGCTTACTTACGTGCTTCCAGGCGCTTCTATTCATCACACGGGCTCCATCTTCAACACACTTCAGCCCGTCATCCGCCATCGCCGGAACCTTGCAAAACAAGAAACATCATTACTAAAGACTTTAAAGACATTAGAATTACTCGAAACTTACCGTTCGTGCAGTAAACGACGGACAGCAGTCCTCTGAAGTCAAGAGGCCTGCTCCCCTTATCCAGTGAAGAAACTGGTTACAGCACCCTGCCCCGAGGCAGATGGAGAGCACGGCGTTCACTTACCTAAGGTGAGAGCGTTAACCTTTGGGGTTCTACAGGAGAAGAGAAAGGGAAGAAGAGAGAGACATTCAATAACCCAGTTCCTTAATCCCATATTTTCTATCTGCAGACATCTTACCCTTTGAGTCAGACATACAGTGCACAGAGGTCCAGCCCAAAGAGCCAGCCGTGTGTTACACATCACCTTTGAAGATACGGTATACGCCCAGTCAAGACCGGCGCCTCTACGGGAATCAGGTGAGCGTTACAGAACGCAAAGCGTACCACAAAACTCCCGTCCAGGCGCTATGGAAACCTCGGATACCGACCAGCTAGCCCAGTTACTTGGGGAACTAAGGGCAGAAGTGCATGCAGCCCGTCAGGAAACGAACGCTCTAAGAAGGGAACTGATTATTTCCAAGGAGCGAACAGATGATCTCGCTAGACAATTGCTACAGTCACAAGCCGGACAGACCCCGTTACCCGCATCTGGGGGAAATCTTCCTTCTACATCCTCTATGAATCCAGTGCAGATCAACCTACCTGGGAATGCACCTCTGGCTCCACCCGAACGATTTTCTGGTGACCCAAAGAGGTTTGCAGTATTTATCAATCAGTGCCGGTTGCATTTCATATGCCGGCCAGCAGCCTTTCCAACTGATCAAGCTAAAGTAGCTTTCGTGCTTTCGTACCTTAGTGGCAATGCGGCAGACTGGTCGATCCCTCTAGTAAATCAAGATGATCCGGTCCTCCATGATTTTCAAGCTTTTCAGCTCAGTATGGAAAAACTGTTCGCAAGACATTCACAGGGGCAGGCCTTGGACAATGAGCTTCTTTCGTTGCGACAAGGTAATCAAGACCTTTTGGCTTATATTGCATCTTTCAACAGACTGATAGTGGAAACTCAATGGCCTGAGGACAAAAGGATTACGCTGTTTTATAGAGGTCTACGTGGAGAGCTCAAAGATGTGTTAGCCCAAGTAGTGAATCCCCCACAAGATTGTTCGGACTATATAGACTTAGTCGTTCAAATAGATCACAGACTGCAGAACAGGAAGGCCGATCGTTCCAAGTTTGATGCTCGAGTATTTTCCAAACCGCCAACTCCTTCCAAAGGAGTAGACTCCGGGGAACCCATGCAAATAGGGGGTCTGAAAGGTCCTCTAACACAAAAGGAGCGGGAAAGGAGAAAACAGTTGCAATTATGCCTCTATTGTGGAAACTCAGGGCACTTTCTTCGAGACTGTCCGGTGAAACCTGCCAAGAAGGCAGTAGAAGCTGCAGTTACCAAAGTTACAAACTCTGAGCAGGGAAACAACCTCGCCTGACAAGAATAGAGGTCCTCTTGCCGAGCGTGAAAACCAGTTCCGTGACCTCGCATTTCGTGATACCTATGGTCCTCATTAGCCCTGATAATCCGGATCGATTACATGCAATTGAAGCTTACGTCGACAGCGGTGCCATCGGCAATTATGTGGATCATGAAATGGTTTTGAGGATGAATCTAACTCTTTGTCCCAAGACTGTAAAGGACGTCATTACTACGGTGGATGGTACGGAGATAGCCTCCGGGCCAGTAACGCATACCACTCAAGAGGTGACGCTAGTAAGTCAAGATGGACACCATGAGAAGATCGTGTTCGATGTGATCAAGGCCCCTAAGTTTCAGATTATTCTAGGAATACCTTGGTTAGAGAAACACAATCCTCTGATCGATTGGCGAGCAAGAACGGTCCAGTTTCCAGAATGTGTCTCTACTTGTCACCCTCCACCTGGTGTTGCACTGGCAGCAATTTCTTCAGAGACTCCCCAGTTACCTCCCGAATACCTAGAATACCAAGATGTTTTTCGGAAGGATCAGGCTAACTCTCTACCTCCTCATAGGTCTTATGACTGCCAGATAGACCTGATACCTGGATCTACTCCTCCTTGTAGTAGAATTTATGCCCTCACCGAGCCTGAGAACCTTCACCTTCGACAATACCTGGATCAATACCTGGCAAATGGGTTTATTCGTCCTTCCAAGTCCCCTACTTCTTCAGCTTTGTTCTTCGTTCCAAAAAAGGAAGGAGACCTTAGAACTTGTATAGATTATCGCTCCCTGAACCAGATCACCGTTAAGAATAGATATCCGTTACCTTTGATCCCTGAACTCCTGGACCAAGTCAAAAAAGCATGCATATATACAAAGCTGGATCTTAGAGGAGCTTACCACTTGGTACGAGTAAAAGAGGGCGATGAATGGAAGACGGCCTTCCGCACCAAGTATGGGCTATTTGAATATCAGGTCATGCCCTTCGGACTTTGCAATGCCCCGGCCGCCTTTCAATATTTTATGAACGATGTCCTCAGAGAGCTCATAGATGTGTGTGTTGTTGTTTACATTGACGACATCCTCGTTTATTCTTCATTGGAATCTGAACATCGGAAACACGTGAAAATGGTCCTCGAAAGATTGCGTCAACACAAACTTTTCGCTAAGTTGGAAAAATGTGTTTTCAACGTGACTGAAGTTGAATTCTTGGGATTCATATTATCACCTGGCGGAGTGCGTATGGATTCAAAGAAGGTCGATGCAGTTCTCAAATGGCCATCACCATCCTCCGTAAAAGGTGTGCAAAGCATGTTAGGCTTCGCTAACTTTTACCGCAGGTTTATCCCCGAATTCTCTCGAATAGTCCAGCCCATCACTGCCTTGTTAAAGAAAAACAAACGTTTTGAATGGTCTACCGAGGCGGAACAAGCTTTCCAGGATTTGAAGACTAAATTTATCTCTGCACCAATCTTAAAACACCCTCGCCCCGAACTCCCCTACATCGTGGAAACTGATGCTTCAAGCCTTGCCATGGGGGCAGTTCTATCACAAAAGGACCCAGTAACCAATCAGTTGCATCCCGTGGCATTTTGGTCCCGCAAATTCTCGCCTCCTGAAATCAATTACACGATTACTGACAAGGAACTTCTGGCTATCAAGTCTGCCTTTAAGGCTTGGCGGCATTATCTGCTGGGGGCCCGACACATCGTTACTGTGATTACGGATCACCGAAACCTGCAATATTTGAAAACCGCAAAAGCCCAATTCTCTAGACAACTCCGTTGGGCATTATTCTTTGCCGAGTTTGACTTCATAATTACCTATCGACCTGGTACAAAGAACGGTAAAGCTGATGCCCTTTCTCGGATGGGAGTAGAAGAACACTTGATCAACCCTAAACCTGTACCAATCATTCCCGAACAAAGAATTCTGGGTGTAATCGCCACAGAATCCATAGAGGAAGTTAAGGATAAAGCCAGGCAACTTGTAACTCCAGCAGACATACAGAATTGGCATCTGCAGGGAAAGGACTTTGCAGTAAAGGACAACTTATTGTATTTCCAAGAACGATTATACCTACCCAGCACAGATTTACAGAAAAAAGTAATCTCTTGTTATCACGATTCTTTAATGGAAGGACATCCCGGTATGGCCAAGACCTCAGAAAAGATCAAGCGCTACTTCTGGTGGCCGTCTTGGAAAAAAGATATCAGAGACTTTATAATGTCCTGTGGAGTATGCGCCCAAAACAAGAGTCAAAAGGAAAGACCAGCAGGCCTCTTACGCCCTATTGACATCCCACCTCGCCCTTGGCATACGCTTTCTATGGACTTCATCACCGATCTACCTCCATGCTCCAGATACAATACGATTCTAGTAATCGTGGACTTATTCTCCAAGATGGCGCATTTCATTCCGCTCAAAGGCTTGCCAACAGCAGCAACTCTGGCCCGAGAATTTCTCGAAAACATCGTCCGACTGCACGGTTTTCCTTCGGTTCTAATTTCGCATCGAGGTAGTCAATTTATTTCTCATTTTTGGCGAAGTTGCTGTCGGTCGGCTCAAATTGATGTGAGACTATCGACCAGTCACCACCCTCAGACCGACGGACAAACCGAGAGGACCAATCAAACTCTGGAACAGTATTTACGCTGCATGCTGCAACAAACTGAAAAAACTTGGAAAGACATCCTTTGGATAGCCGAATATGCCTACAATAACTCTGTCCATTCGGGAACTGGGAAAACCCCGTTTTTTCTTTTGTACGGCAGTCACCCTCGAACCTCGGAGTTGGATCCCCTCCAAGATCTTGAAACACCAGCAGTAGACTACCTGCATTCTACAATCACCCAAGCCTTTAAGGAAGCTGTTTCTCACCTTCAAAGGGCTAAAGAACAATACAAGAAAGGAGCAGATCAACATCGGAAGGAAGCCCCTCAATATCAAGTAGGGGATCAAGTCTGGTTATCCACCAAATATCTACCTCTAAAAGGGCCACGCACATTCAACCCAAGATACCTTGGTCCCTATTCCATCACTACCATAGTAAACCCAGTAGCGGTCAAGTTGGACTTGCCCCCGCACATGAAGATACATCCGGTCTTCCACGTCTCTCTATTAAAACCCGTGCAACCTCAAACCCGACTAACTAAATCTCCAAAACCTATCCTAGTTGATGGAGAACTCGAGTTTGAAGTCAAAAGCATTCTGGACTCCAAGATCTCCAAATCTAAACTATTTTACCTAATTTACTGGAAAGGCTACGGCCCCCAAGAGAGATCCTGGGAACCTGCTGAATATGTCCACGCTCCTCGCCTAATCAAAAGATTTCACCGAACATTTCCTGACAAGCCAAAACCCCCGGAGAAGCCCAGTTTGGGAGGGGCCTTGAGGGGGGGTACTGTCATGATCTCTGCTTCCAAAAGGTCAGGGTTTTCCCAACTCCCTTGGAAGCAGATCCATAACCCAGGTTCTGAGTGCCAACCAGTCCCAATTGGGACCTTTTGGACCCAGTCCTGGCGCTAGTGGCACCAAGCTCATAAATATGCCCAGTCCCAGCGCTGGAAGCGCCGGGCTCATAATGCTTGGGTGGACTTACCTGCAGCAGACCATGCTGCTTACTTGCCTGCCAGTTGAGCCTCTGATCCTCTTCTGTTTGGAACTACTTTTCCTGTTGGGCGGGGCAGGAGCCACTCCCTAGATTCAGAACACTGGAACTCTTCTGGAAAGCAGGAACTCTTTTCTTACCTAGGCGTGGCTGTGGAAGGAGGCACCTAAGCACTACAGGAGGCTATTTAAACCACACCCGATGGATGAATCTTGCTTTGCGTTATTCTGCATCCTCTGCAGCAGAACGCTCATCGTGTCTTCTGCATCTGATCCTGGGCATAAGGAAAAAGGCTTACCATCCTGAATCCAGTCTTCAGCAACACCTATAAAGACAAGAAAATCCAGTCTTCAGCAACACTTATAAAGACAAGAAAGAACAGGTTAGCATTACGGTCTTCAGTGACAGCTCTTCACTTACCTGGTCCATCGGCTGTCACCAACGCCTCGCGCTGCATTCCAGCATCTGAAAGACAAAGGCTTACCTACACTTTGTGCGCTCCGGAGGTCTTCACACTGCATTCCGGCATCTGAAAGACAAAAGCTTACCAACTCTTCGCACGCTCCGGAGGCCTTCGGCGCTGCATCCCACATCTGAAAGACAAAACAAGGTGCGTTTAAAGACATTGGGGAACTTTAATACTCATGTGCCATTACTCCTTTCCACATCTAACCGAGTGGGTATTCCGGCACCCTGCAGCCGCTCCGAACTTGTACCTGCAAAATAAAAAGACAGTTAGAGCGCATCGTGAAGCGGGCAACAAGCGCTTACTTACGTGCTTCCAGGCGCTTCTATTCATCACACGGGCTCCATCTTCAACTCACTTCAGCCCGTCATCCGCCATCGCCGGAACCCTGCAAAACAAGAAACATCATTACTAAAGACTTTAAAGACATTAGAATTACTCGAAACTTACCGTTCGTGCAGTAAACGACGGACAGCAGTCCTCTGAAGTCAAGAGGCCTGCTCCCCTTATCCAGTGAAGAAACTGGTTACAGCACCCTGCCCCGAGGCAGATGGAGAGCACGGCGTTCACTTACCTAAGGTGAGAGCGTTAACCTTTGGGGTTCTACAGGAGAAGAGAAAGGGAAGAAGAGAGAGACATTCAATAACCCAGTTCCTTAAACCCATATTTTCTATCTGCAGACAACTTACCCTTTGAGTCAGACATACAGTGCACAGAGGTCCAGCCCAAAGAGCCAGCCGTGTGTTACACATCACCTTTGAAGATACGGTATACGCCCAGTCAAGACCGGCGCCTCTACGGGAATCAGGTGAGCGTTACACACTTTCACTGTAAGTGGGTTTTCAAATGGTACAGCCACTACAGGTTTAACTGAAGGGGGCTTTATTCTAAAGGACAAACACCACACAGGGTGTGTGACATGAACACTAAGGTTCTTGTCAGCCCTAGGAATTGCCTCTGCAGCAGTGGGTCGAGACTCTACCGTCTGTGAGGTTTCAGAGGGACTTTCTACCTTAGGCTCACCTGAAGGCAGAGTCACATCAGTGACTTCAACAAAATTGTTACACAGTGTTATAGTTTGGACAGGAATATTTAAGTTTATATGGACAGAGTGAACTACTTCCACTCCAGGTGGGTTTTCAAGAGGTTCTTTCACCTCAGTGTTAACTGAAGGTGGGGGTCACACCAGTGACCTGCTTAATGGTATTACACCATATTGGTACTAGGACAGACGTTTTTAAGTTTCTGGGAACTAGTTGAACCACTTCCACTACATGTGGTTTTTCAAGAGGCTCTATCACCATAGCAGCAGCTAAAGGTGGGGTCACAGGAGTGACCTCTAGCTTTGTGGGCCTAGGGGCTTTATCCCTGTTTGAAGTTATGGGTGCTACACACAAGTGCCCTTCAGAGTGGCAGTAAATGCCTTTTATCTCTAAGGTGGGGTATCCTAACGGGACCTCTCTCACTCCAAGGTTAAGAGCCTCAGCCTTTTTACAAGAGGGCTCAGCTGAGCCAAAGGCTACAGCTTTTCTGTTAGACTCAGTATTAACAGATTTCTTATGGGATGAGAAGATAGCACTTTTAGACCTACCTCTATTCTCAGAGTCCCTTAAGGGACATATAGAGATATGGAGAAGCTTTCTTCTTATATTTAACTATGAGAGCTTCTTTTACCCTATCCCAGTTACTTCTTTCTACCTCATGCAAATCCAAGTGCACTTGGTAGTCTCTCCTGGGAAGTATAAAAAGAACCCAGGGTATTCTATCACTCACACACAGACCAAACCTTTTACAAGTGAGGTCAAAGGGTTTCAGTCATACAACAATGTCATACTTCGTGTCATACTGACTCACCAATTCTGGGAACCTGGGAGCTGCAGACACTGAAGACCTGGAAAAAGAAGCGGGGTCCTGAAAACTGTCTTCTAAAGACATGTTAAGATTCTTTCCCATTTCCCAAATTTCCAATTTGTTTTTCCACAGGTATTGTCTTGTACCCAGTTCTTTGGATATCTCAGAGCACATGGTAGGCAGTAAGGTAGAGGCAGGAGAAGGAGAGGGGATGAACTAACCCTCATATTCATCAGAACCCTCATATTCCTCCTCTGAGGAGCTTGGACAGCTGTCTAAACCCTCATCATCCTCACTTTCAACAATATTGTTAGAAATGGACACAGGTCCACTGAAACCAAGCATATGGTCCCATAACCTTTGTAATAGGTGAAGCGTACTTCCTTTATAATTGAGGCCCTTCTCTTTACACATTGTGACCACACTTTTCATTGCAGCATAAGAGTGGTCCTCATGCCTAAAGCAGGCCATGGTGTTGGTTTTTGTGTTAAATACAATAAGTACACTTTACCCCTGCTAAACCAAACCTACTGGATGGTTTCCTTTGGACAAAGTATATAAATAATCAATGCAATGCAATCCACATTTATCCCACCACTGCCACCAGTGTTGGACAGTTTTTCTGAAGTCCAACTAAGGGCATAGTAAAACCATTCAACTGAGGCAGTACACGACTCCACTCTTAGTATAAGGCTGTACCACCTGAGTATATGGTAGCATAGACAGAGCAGCCAGGTTTATCTTAGGAGGGAGAGAGGGCTGTAGAATCAGTACAAGTGAAATTGTCCTACAAATGATCCAAAGAAACACTGAAACACTATGTATTGTAAAAATAAAGGATGTATTTAAATACAGGTAGGCCCAGATGGCCCAGATAAATCTAGGGGTAAGTAAGCACTAAAACATTGTATGAAATCACAGTATAAAAACACAACACTATCCTTGAAAGTACACAGACCCAAGTATAGACCTTATTTGATGTACCTAACAGTAGTTGTAGGGGGGTCAAACCCTTTTCATACACATTCAGTATAGGTCAAGCCTATTCTTGGGGAATACAAACCAATGGTTACTTTTACAATTACATTCAGTAATGCAAGAACAGTAGACCCTTCCAGTTGTATAATGATATGATATGATATGGCATTTATAACACGCTTATACACAAGTGTTTCAAGGCGCCATGAGACAAAGGAGGGGAACAAAGGGAGGACGGACAACCATCCTACTAGGCCAGGTTTCATTCAGATTGCGCAAGTGCATGGGGAGGGGGCAAGGACAGTGCAGTACATGGGAAAAGATAACAATAGTAAGTAACGGCCAACAAGTGGCAAGTGCAAGGGTAAGTGCATAAATCAGGTGTCAAGAGCTGGTAGGGGGACTGTAGGGAAACAGAAACAGTCCCCAAGTGTGGGGGTTGCAAGGTGGGCAGTGCAGGTGTGTGATGCAGGTGGGGGAGGGACCTGGGCCCGACATCAGAGGGTGTCTAGGTAGCCAGTGCAGTTCCGGTTACAGCCAGGAGAACAGCAGAGGAGAGGAGGAGAAAAGGCAGAAGCGAAGTGAAAGGTTTTGAGGTGCTTCTGGAACCGGAGATGGTTTTCCTCAAGTTTAAGGGAGGCAGGGAGGCTGTTCCAGAAGGAGGCACCAGCCGAAGAACGAGATCGACCACCAACTCGTTGCTTGGAGAAGCGACTAACCTTGAGGGAGTTGGAGGCGGATGAGCGAAGAGCTCGAGAAGGAAGATATTTAGGAAGAGAGAGTTGAATGTATTGAGGCTCCAGGCCCCAGTAGGCCTTGTGGACAATGCAGAGGGTTTTAAACTTAATCCTCGCAGCCACTGGGGGCCAGTGCAGAGATTTCAGTCCTGGAGAGATACGATCCCTGGGCTTGAGGCCAAGGACAAGTCTCGCAGTCCTGTTCTAGATAAGTTGCAGAGGGCGGAGAGTAGAAGCAAGCATATTTCGAAAGAGGCTCTTGCAATAGTCCATCCTAGAGAGAACCAGCGCTCTGGAGACAGTGAGCTTCTGGGGGAAGGAGAGGAAAGGAAGAATACCTCTGAGGAGGTGCAGTTGGTAGTGTGACTTCTTAGAGACTTCAGAGATGTGAGGAGAAAAGGAGAGTTTGGAGTCGAAGATGACCCTGAGGTTTTTAGCCTTGCAGGTGGGAGCAGGAAGAGGGCTAAGAGAGGCCGGCCAGAGAGCTACAGGGAAGAAGGGAGCAGGTGTGCTGATGAGGAGAATCTCAGTCTTACTGGCATTAAGGCAGAGGTCATTGGCGGCACACCACTCCTGGATAGCTGACACACAGTCAGATATGAGGGAAGGAGAGGAGGAGGCCGAGGGTAGCCTGAAAATGAGCTGGGTGTCATCCGCGTAGCACTGAAAGTTGGGGCATAGAGCGGCGATGCGGTGGGCAAGAAGTGCCATGTATTGGTTGAACAGCCAGGGAGAGAGGTTAGACCCCTGGGGGACACCACAGGTAGATAAAAAGATAGCGTAGAGGAAGGACCCAAGTTGGAGCTGGCAGGGTCGGTCAGAGAGGAAAGAAGGCAGCCACGCCAGAGCCTGACCAATGATACCCAGGTTATCACGGAGACAGTTGAGCAGGATGGCATGGTTGACAGTGTCAAGGGCAGAAGAGAGATCAAGCAGGATGAGGATGCAAGGGGTCTTAGAGTCACGGTTGGAGAGCAGGTCTTCACAGATGTTCAGGAGAGCAGTTTCCGTGCTTCTGGTAGTTCTGAAGCCAGACTGATGGTCATGAAGACAACCGATAGATTCAGTGTGGAGATTAAGCTGGGACATGGCCAGTTTCTCCAGGAGCTTGCCCAGGAAGGGAGTGATAGAGATGGGGCGATAGTTAGCCGGGCAGGAGGGGTCGGCGGAGGGTTTCTTAAGAAGAGGGTGCACAAAGAAGTGCTTCAGGGGGGATGGGAAGACTCCAGTGGCGAAGGAGTGATTGCAGAAGTCGGCCAGGGCATGAGCCAGGGAGTCGTTGTAGTCCTTGATAGTTTTGGAGGAACAGGGGTGAACCTGTTTCGACAAGACTTTCATAGATCGTACTTGTCTAGAAACTTTGTCTGCGGAGAACAGGGTAAAGGCAGAGAAGGAGGGAGGAGAGGTGGCTGCAGAAGGGCCAGAGGAAGAGCAGGCAGTAGGGGGGAGGGATAGAAGGAGAGTGAGGACAGGATGTCCTGAGTTTTAGAGATGAAGTGAGAAGCCAGTGCCGTGGAGAGAGCCTGGGAGGGGACAGGAGAGGTAGAGACTGCGACAGGATTGGCCAATTCCTTGCAGATTTTAAAGAGTTCAGCCAAGTTGTTAGATGCCGCATAGACACAGGCTTGGATATGAGCTCTCTTCTTGGTTAGGACAGAGAGCCAGTATTGACTTAGCAGCAGGTGGCAGGCCAGTTTCAGGGTGACAACGTCTGAGTCGTACCAGGAGTTGCACTTGGCTTTGGGCTTCAGGCGGATTCTCATGACAGGGGGCAAGGATATCAAGAGTATCAGATATAGCAGAGTGGAGCGTGGAGAGGGCTGTGTCAGGGTGAGAGTCAGCCAAAGGCGGGGGGGTCTGAAGGTGGCGGCGAAAGCCTCAGCTGACACACGCTTCATGGGTCGGATAATTGAGAAGGTGGGTGGCAGTGATGGAAGTGGCTTGGCCTGAGGGGTAGGGAGGGTGAGGTGAGAGGAGAGGAGAAAGTGATCACTCCAGAGAGAGGAGGGGTAGGAGGGATAGAAAGGGGAAGGTCTGAGAAGATCAGAACATCCAGAGTGTGCCCTGCAGAGTGAGTCGGGCCAAAGGGGAGAACAGTGAGTGAAAGAGAGTCACAGTGGTCGCGAGGGAGGACAGGAGGCATCCAGGTGGATGTTGAAGTCTCCAAGGAGGAGTTGAGTGGTTGAGGCCAAGAGTGAGGAGAAGAGGTCCACCCACTCAGAGAGGAAGGTGGAGATCTGACCAGGTGGTGAATAGATAGTAGCCACAGTAAGGGAATGACCAGCGGAGAGAGACAGCCTGCAGACGAGGCATTCAAAAGAGGAGTAGGCCTGCGTAGGAGTGACAGAGGCAGGAATCCACTCAGGGAAGATCAGGGCTACACCCTCACCAGAGCGGTTGGACCTGGGCGCAGAGAGGATCTTGTAGCCATCAGGTAGGAGTGTGTCAAAGCTAGTGACAGAGCTGGCCATGAACCATGTCTCAATGAGACCAAGGACATCCAGGTCAAGTTCTTCCAGAAGGCGGCAGATATCAGAGGAGTATCTGACAGTGGAGCGAGAGTTAAGAGTGGAAATATGGAGAAGGTTGTCATCCTTGAAGGACTTCCCGGGAGGGTTACAGATCAGAGGTATGCCCTGTGGAGGTGTAGAAGGAGCCCGAGAAGGGGCAGCGAGGGATGGGGAAGGCAAGGTTGCCAAGGAGGAGGAGGAAGGGGGAAGCGAGGTAGTCACGGAGAGGGGAGAGGGGACAGCAGGAGAAGAAAGGAAGTTAATGAGAAGCGGGAAGCGTCTATCAAAGAGGTGAAGGTTGGCCTGAGGGCATCGGACCAAGACGGTCCCATTAGACTAAAAATGAATGATGACCTTAGAGGAATGGAAGGAGGCCAGGCGGGCATCCCAACGGGTGCCAGCATTAATGGGAGAAGAGGAGAAAGGAGAGAGCACAGAGACCATATGAAGGGTCCAGAGGTCTGGCAAAGGCACGAGAAAGAGGATGTTGGTGAGAGGAGGCACTGGTGTAGGTGTCAGCAATAGGGAGGCCTGGGTTGGAGACCAAGATGTCCTTTTTAAACTTCTTCCTACCAGATTTAGTGAGGAGAGCAGGATAGTCGATAGAGAAGCAGCTAGAGAAGATAGGAGAGACGGAGAGCACCATAGAGTAGGTAGGAGAGGAGAGGGGGTGGAAGTGAGAGGGGGAGACACTAGCGAAGGACACTAGAGTATGCAGACAGGAGGCGAGAGGCAAGCAAATTGAGCAGTAGGGCAAGATGACAACACTCAGGATTAAAGAGCTCACAAAATGCACATTTTAAGACAGATGAGAAGACATTTTTAAATACTGATACAGTGCATATTATAACATCATGGGGAAAACACAACTAAGCTTGAGAATCCTGAATGGGGGAGAAAAGGTCTAGTTTTCACAATGCAATTTTTAAATACTGATACAGTGCATATTATATCATCACAGGGAAAGCACAACTAAGTTTGAGACTCCTGAATGGGGGAGAAAAGGCCTAGTTTTCACAATGCAATGTTTAAATACTGATACAGTGCATATTATAACATCAGGTGGAAAACACAACCAGGTCTAAGAGTACAAAGGTGGAGCGGGGGATAGGCAGGGAAGATGACAAAGGGAGGGAACATCCGATCATATTCATCAGTAGACAACTCAAGGGTAGAGAACTTAGGTTGGCTACCGTTGAAAAGGAATGTTTGAGTATAGTTTGGAGCCTTAGGCATTTTAGGCCCTACCTTACAAGGTCTACCTTGAAGGTCCAAACAGACCATAAGCACTTAAAGTGGCTTATGCAGATGAAGGGTGAAACCCCGAAACTGCTCAGGTGGTCCATTAGCCTGCAAGGGCTAGACTTCACCATACAGCATAGACTAGGGAAGAGTCATGATAATGCAGGTGGCCTTTCCAGAAGGTATGTTGACCGTCTGGATGAGTGTGTCAATCTCATGGGAGATTAGACACCTTAACCTTAGTTTTGGGGGGATGACTGTGATGCTGGAAATGCATTGGAGGGACAGGGCCTCCCTGTCCTTGTCCTGTAGTCCTTTTTCATATGTTTTTTGTATTGTTTTCTACCCAGGAGTCCATGTGGGACTCCTGGCAGTGCAGCTCTTCCTATTTTTGGTTTGGTGTACAGACCCTTGGGATACCCTTATGGCACCCATGTGTGGGGGTACAACCCTGTGCTCCTAGTGTATGTTTCTGGGCACCTGTGTGTGGCCCAGAGAGCAGGGTATGGGCTGGTGGCAGCCTCATGCTGAATTTGACAGGTGCTCCGAGTATCTTCCATTTTGAGGATATCCATACCCTGCCATTGGAATCAGTTGATTCCTGGTAGGAGACAAGATGGCCCCTGTGGCCTCTTGCTTTCTATTGCCTGTTACCTTGTTTCCCCAAAGTCCTGGGAAGCCCTGACTCTGTCCCTTCCCCCTGACTGGCTGTTGGGTGGAAGTTCCACATATGGCATAGCGGGAAAGCCCAGGCCAGACTGGCTGGAGTCTTCACAGTGACTGTATGTTGTAGGTACACCCTGTGGGTGGGACCTGGGTGAATGGAGCGTGTGACCAATATGCACTTCTTGTTATGGGTGTCTGGTTTCTGGTATGAAATACAATGAATGAGACAGACCTGCCCAAAACTGGTTTGAATGTAGTTTGAAGTGTTGAATGGCTGGGCACTGTGAGCCTGTTTGGCTTCCTGACTGCATAAATGCCCTTCAGAGTGATTGGTTGCCTGAGTGTAACCCAGCAGAATGGATGAAAGACAGAACAGTATATCTGGGGGCCTCTCACTGCTAGAATTCATTCAGAAGCTGAAGTTGATACTTGATGCTTATACTTAAAGCACAGCTGGAAGAAAAAGACTTGCTGCTGCATTTGCTTCGACCCAATTCGAAAGCTGTCGAGTTTATCGAGGACTGATCCGAGAAAGGACCTGGTTACGAGACCTCTTCCAGAGCTACAAGGGACCACTGAGCACCGCTAACCTTTGCCAAAGCTCCCTGGAAGTCAGACCCTCGACAGGCTGCTGACCGGATACGGGGACCGCTGAGGAGAACGAAGAGCAGCACCGGACATTCCGTCCACCGTCGTCAACCAGGGTTCACAGGTTTGCTATAACCGCTGTAGGCCTGTCAAAGCTGTGTTGCCCAGAAGCGGCCCAACGACCAGAGCCACAACGCTCCACCTGATTAAGACACTTACCTACCAGAAGTGCTTCATCTCATGTAGACTTTCGCCCTTTGACTTTGGCCTAACCTGTTATACTGAATGACTCTGCTTAGGGGATCCAAAAGTGTTAGCCTGCTTAAGAATATTTGTGATCTGTTGCTTGTTCTAATAACCTTTTCCTTTGACCAATTCCTAAGAATATTCTAAATGCAACAGTAAGATATTAATGTCCTCAGCACCCTAACTATTGAAGTCACCTGAGGGTGTAGGTTGTGACTGTGGGCCATCCCAAAAGGGTCTTTACTGATTCAGAACCTAAGAGTGTTTAGTTGTGGAGTGTATTTGTGTGTTGCTTCTATATTGCTCCCTTCTGAAGAAGGCTTATTCCAACTGACTGATAAATACATTAATAATTGTTTATTCAAGAAACCTTGTGTGTAAGTGTTTATTTGAATACTTGTCACTGTGAATCTCTGTGTAACTCTTCTACAGCTCACATTGATCTCTCTTGAGAAAAGCCTAACTGCTCAACATGCTAACAACAGAGGCATTGCTTGGCGGGGCTGAGGGGGCTATACCCTGGATATTTTGGTTGAAGCCCCGGATAGAAGCTCAGATGTGGTGGACTAAGTACTCGGCCTATGGTCTAGAATGGCCAAGTACATGGAACAGTCAACAAAGAAACTAAAGGCCAGTCAGGAGCTGATGAAGCACTGGAACAACCAGCAGGCCAAAGTGACAGTCTATTCTCCAGGCCAGTGGGTGTGGATAATGGAGCCTGTCAATCCAAGTGCCCTTCAGGACAAGTGTACTGGACCTTACTGCGTACTAGAAAAGGTCAGTGAAGTGAATGATCTCATTCACATGAAAGGACCTAAACAGATATGCAGTGTCTTTCAAGTCAACCACTAACACCCCATTATAGCCGGATGACTTGGTCATCGCATAAGTGACAGACTGAAAGACTGAGGAGACCAATCCCCTCCAAGACCTCTTGCACCTCTTGCACACTGAAGCCAAAGATGTGTCAGTTGAAGGTGTCAACCTTGTAACTGACCTGTCAGAACAGCAACCGACAGACTGTCGCCGGTTACAGGGACAGTTTGCCGGTCTGTATTCTCAGAGGCTGACCAGCCCCCGCAGGGGGCGCTAGAAGGACAGCCTACATAGCGGGCTGTCCCCTCTGGCCACCCCTTACCGGGGCTGGGGACAGCCTCTACTCTTCCTCCCCGGTTCAGGCGGAAGAGGCGTCCCCCTGGACTTGACTTCCGGTCCAGGTTCCCGGGGGACGCTTATAAGGCGGGAGCTGCGGACAAACAGTCTTTGTCCAGCAGCTCCTGCTGTGTTGTTTGCTTTTTCACGGTTTCACGGAAGGATTCTTCATTCCCTACGAGGGACCTCTGACTTGCCGGTTAGCGAAGAACTTACCTTCCGCTATGGATCTGCCAGGTGAGGTGGATAAAAAATGAACTGGAAATGGGCAGAATTTCCGGACCTTTTTCAGGCACCCCCCTTCCCAACTTCATTGTGTCACCACTAGGCATAGTTCCTAAGAAAGAACCCGGTAAGTTCAGGCTCATTCACCTTCTATCTTTCCCAAGAGGTGAGTCGGTGAACGACTGGTTGAGCCCTAAACAATGTTCGGTGCATTATGCATCCTTTGACCAGGCCATGGTGGTGGTGGCAAGCATGGGAAGGGGGCTTTGCTAGCAAAAGTTGGAATAGAGTCTGCATTCAGTTTACTACCGGTGAACCCGGCCAGCTTCCACTTGCTCGGTTTTCAATGGAATGGTGACTTTTATGTGGATAAATGTATGTCCATGGGTTGCTCGGTGTCTTGTTCTCTTTTTGAAACATTAAGGACTTTTTTGGAGTGGGCAGCGCACAGGGCAGAGCAACGAGGTGCCATTGTACATTACTTAGATCATTTTTTGTTTTCAGGCAGGGAGGGGTCGAGTGACTGCACGCTTGCCATGTCTTCTTTCCAGCGTTTAATGAGTGAAATGGGGGTCCCGTTAGCTCTAGGGAAGACGGAGGGGCCGTGTAGGGTCCTGACTTTCCTTGGAATTGAAATAGACACTGTTGAAGGGACGTACAGGTTACCAGAAGAGAAAGTCAAGGGTTTGATGGCAGAGATTGAGAATAATCTGGCAAAAGACAGAACCACCTTGGAAAAAATGCAGAAACTCCTTGGGAAACTTAATTTTGCAGCCAAAGTGATCTCAGCAGGCAGGGTTTTTGCGCCCAGGCTAGCTAGGGCAACTGCAGGTGTAGTACGGAAACAACATCACATTAGATTAAGCGCGGCCCTAAAGGCAGACTTAAGGATGTGGCGCAGATTTCTAGAAAGTTTCAATGGAGTACAGATTTGGCGGACTCCTTGGGAGACCAGTGTTGAGCTGCAGATTTTATCAGATGCTGCAGGTTCGAGGGTTTTGGAGTGATTTTAGGGCCAGAGTGGTGCGCCCAGCAATGGCCACAACAGTGGCACAAAAAAGGCAGGACTAAAAACATCATGGTCTTGGAAATGTTCCCCATCGTGGTCGCACTATTGTTGTGGCCGAAGGCGCTGGTGAACAAGAGAGTGCGCTTTTGGCCTGACAACAAGGCCGTGGTCCAGGCAATTCATTTACAGTCAGCATCTTGCCCGGCGATGATGAGCCTTCTCCAGAAATTTGTGGAGATCTATCTTTACAGTAATATTGAAGTTAGGGCTCGGAATGTGCCGGGCACTGCAAATATTGCTGCTGACGCTCTTTCTCGCTTTCAGTGGGCCAAGTTCCGGAAGGCCCACCCAGTGGCCAGGTTGGAAGGAGCGCAGTTCCGGAAGGAGGCAGTGGCAGCTGGTAGCGTGGACAGGGCGCTCTGCGAGTTAAGTGAGCGTTCGCTTACACCCGGCGTCCGATTTAGATATCAGCAGAATTATGGTAAGTTCAGGAATGTAACTGCTGCTTTGAATTGCAGCAAACACAATGCCGAGGAAAAGGTACGCGTGTTTGTGGTCTGGGCACACAAGGAAGGCAAATCAAAAAGCTGGGCAGCATAGCATCTAGCGGCAGTAGCTTTTCATTTTAAACTGGAGGGAAAAAGTGATCCCACGAAAGGTTTCTTGGTGCGCACCGCTCTAAAAGGCTGGGCCCGATTGGAGCTTAGGCACAAGGATGTGCGCAAGCCCATTGACTTCGAGTTACTAGTAAAGTTGTTATCGGCCTTGTCAAGTGTGTGCTTTAGTGAGTATAAAATATCCTTATTCAGGCTGGCATTCGCATGGGCTTTTTTTGGGGCTTTTAGGATTAGTGAGCTGGTTTCCGCATCCAAGAATGACATATCGGGGAGGGCCATTGCCTTGGGAGATGTCTCTTTGTTTTGCATGGGCAAGGGAGAAGGGGTCACAATCCAGTTGAGGAAAAGCAAAACAGACCAGCAAGGTAAAGGTTTTTGTATTTAATTGCATGAGTCTCCTCTCAAGGATTGTTGCCCGGTTCATCTCCTCAAGCTCTTCCTGGGGATCAGTTCATCGAGGGCTGGCCCCCTGTTAACCCACGCTGACGCATCCCCACTTTCTGTTTTTCAATTCCGGAAGGTTCTGGCTATGTCCCTGGGGGTCCTGGGTATCCAAGGGGAGGGCTGGTACACCCAGAGCTTTAAAATAGGGCCTGGGTTATGTGGGAAATTGCTGCTTGAACTCCCTACCTTCCCATTTCCATGCAGATGGTGTTCACCTATCAGACAAAGGCAATGACGTGTTCTTGACAGCAATACAAGTGGCACTAAGAAGGGCTGGTTGCAGATTATTGTTATGGTGAGTATTGTCCTAAGGTTTATGTTGTGATGGTGAGTAATGTCCTAAGGTATGGGGGCATTGGTGGCAGCGTAAGACACCACCAAAGCATGGCAGAGTATCGGGACGGTCCTAGCCAATGAGGGACTTTCACGCTGCAGCTTCGGCGGCAGTGGCTCAGGATTGGCCGGGCTCGAGCCAAATCCATCGACGGGCATTGACTTCCCTTTGAGGACTCGATGCCAACTCGATGCCAACAACTTCCTTGTCAGTGCCCCTAGTGTCCTACTGGTAGTAACCAGTGCTAGCCTGGTAGTAACCAGAAGCTTGTCAGTTTGTGCCGGTGGCAAATAGGGTAACACGGTTCACCCTTACCTGACTGTAATGATATATGTGGCTGGGACCGTCCCAAGTTTATTGTCTGCTCCAAATGAACTGTGACCTTGTACATTCCAAAAAACCTTAAAAAGTTGTCTGTGGTTATTTCATCTTATGTGTTTTACACTGGCCAAAGGAGGTGGGGGTGTCCAATGGTGATCTCCCCGCTATGACAACAGATTACACAGATTGGTGCACCCATGATGTGGACACTGGAGACAGTAAGCCGGTGAACAGTAGAATTCACCGGATATCCGATAAGGGCAGGGGCACCATCAAGGTGGATGTTTCCAAGATTCTGTACCTTGGAGTGATAGAGACATTCCGCAGGCCCTGGGCTAGCCCAGTTGTACTGGTAGCAAAAAAGACCAGTGGTGGGAAGCCTGAAGTTCACTTTTGTGAGGGCTACAAGGGGCTCAATTTTGTCACAAAGACAGACGCTCACCCCATTCCTTGGGCAGTTGAGCTCATTGACAAGCTCAGCACTGCCAATTACATGAGTACCTTTGACATCAAAGGAAAGTATTAGCAGGTTGGCTTGACAGTTGGAGCGAGAGAGAGGTCAGCATTATCAACCCCGGAAGGACATTATCAGTTCACAGTGATCCCCTCTGGATTGAAGAATGTCCCTGCTACTTTTCAGTGGATGGTTAACCAGGTTTTGCCTAGTCTGGAAAACTTCAGTTTAGATGACAATGCTGTGTTCAGCCACACCAGGGAGGATAATTTATCCCACCTGAAACAAGTGCTTCAGGCGCTGCAGACTGCAGGTCTGACTATCAAGGACACAAAGTGCCAGATAGCGCAGGGTACCATGACTTACCTAGGCCACCTGGTCGGTGGAGGTAAGAAAAAAACTCTTGAAGCAAAGGTACAGGCTGTGAAGGAGTGGGTCATCCCCACCAGTCAGATCCAGGTGAGAGCCTTTCTAGGTCGCACCGGGTACAACTGGTCGTTCATCAGAGAATATGGGACCATTGCCATGCCCCTGAATGATGCAAATTCCAAGAGGATGCCAAAGAAGGTAACTTGGACCCCCGCCTGTCAAAACTCCTTTCAGGATTTAAAGGATGGATTGTGCAGGGCCCCAGTTCTGAAAGTGCCAGACTATGATCAGGAGTTCATTATCCAGACAGAAGCCTGTGATTTTGGTATTGGAGCAGTGATGGCACAGCTGAACTCTGAGGGGGTAGAGCAACCTTTTGCCTATATTAGCAGGCGGTTGACAAACAGGGAAAGGAACTGGGCTGTTATAGAAAAAGAGGCATATGCGGTCGTGTGGGCCATAAAGAAGCTGAAACCCTACATCTTTGGATCTCACTTTACGATCCAGGTGGACCACAGTCCTCTGTCATGGTTAATGACCATGCAAGGGGGAGACCCCTAAGCTTTTGCGTTGGGCCATATCACTACAGGGATTAGATATGGACATCCAGCACAAGCCAGTCTCCCAGCATGGAAATTCAGATGGCCTCAGCTGGTACTTTGGCCTTGATGACGAACCAGTACGGTGATGGTTCACATGTTGGCGATGGGGGGCATATGAGGGATTCAACCATCTGCATGCTCTCATGGGCTTTTTTGATTTTTTAGGAAATTGAATTTTGGGAGATCAACCCGGCTAATCTGTCGGGCTAATCTGCACACATTTTCTACTGCTCGCCACACAACAAACACATAGTCCAGTATATTCTGGGGGACACAGTCTGCAGGTGTGGTCCTCCATGTCACATTTCTTTGACAGGTGACAGCAAGGGGTGCACAAAAACATCCAGAGGCGAAGAGTGTAATGCTTACTTTGGGACTCTGCAGGAGCGTAATGCCTTTTCAACTAGAGTACCGGTTATCTGGGCTCTAATTCTGTGGAAACAACAATTATAACAACAAGACTACTGTAATTCCCATTTGCAAACAAAAACTGTGGTGCAGTGAATAGACCCTCCCTTCTCATCTGTGCTTATGTTTTGTGGAGCTCTCCATCCTGTATTGTACAGGGGCGCGTTGGGCTGAATAACTTTAATATGAGGGGCTATGGTGTTGGCAGATTCTTAACTGACTGAAGTCCGATCCTCTTCTAGAGGTATCTTGGGTAAGTCGTTTGGTGAAAATAGGATTATGTACAGGTCATCAGATTTCTGAGTTGCCCCTATGTTGGACAGATCTCTCTTACTAAAATTCTCCTTTATTTTTGCAGGTTCTTGGTTTCTAGAAAAGGAGAGATGCTGCGGTATGGATGCAACTTTACTCGGTTTGAGGAAACTTTAAAAAACGTAAGTTCATCGAAACGGAGTAATAGCTGCCTTCAGAGACAAGCACGGTAATAATTAAGCGAAGAAAAGCCTTGCTGAGACTTCAGGTAAGCACATATGTAACTTCTTTCTTTTCTTTTATACAAGTTAATTCATTCAATAAATACCTTGGTTTTGCAGGTCTTTCGGAAAAACTGTTTAAGAAAATACCTTCAGGATGACGCAGAGACTGCTGAAGAAAACATTTGGATGAAGGCACTGCGACTGCGAAGGAAGGCTGCTGCGAGAAAGAAGGCTGTGGCTGCGACGGAACTTCTGACAGAAGATGCAGTGACTATGAAAATAACTGCAGACTAAGGAAAGCTTTGGAAACAACTTTGGTAAGTCTTTAAAATTATACTGGTATTCTGTTGTTTTGCTGTGGAAATTAATATCTTTTATCTCGTTTTTTCTACTGACAGGTTCTGTCAGGAGATCGCTGGTAGCGTCACCCGCTGTCAGTGGAGAAGACGTGAAGCCAGCGTTCCAGCGGAGGCGGGGTTTAAGTGGCTACCTCTGCAACAGGTGTAGCATGCACTGCGAGTTAACTATGGGATTAGCGGTATTCATGCTGAGTGTAGGGAAGAAAACAATGTAAGTGCAATGAGCCTATGGGTGCAAAGCTAAGAGTCAGGAAAAGGCCTTTTGTGCCAGGCTTGAAGCCACTGTTTCCCAACTGATAGATATGAAGTTCTTTGTCTCCCTAATGTTTCTGAAATGGATCTGTATTGCTTTGCTGGGATTATGACAGTTTTCCCCCTATTACCCCTCACAAGGGTGAACCCTCCGGTCCTGGCTTAGTCGGCTGATTTTGATTAAACCTTTGGAGTAGTCTGGGGGCATGAATGTTTGAAGTAGGTTCCCAAGTCCTATCCTGAGGACCAAACCCTTTCCAATCTACCAGGTAGAACAATTTCTTTTTAACAATCTTAGAATCTAAAATTTCCTTTACAATGAATTCTAGTTCACCTTTTATGATTTGGGGTTTTGGTGGTGGCTGTAATCTGGTCCCTGGACTCAGTGGTTTGATCAAAGAGACATGAAACATTGGATGGATTTGCATGTGAAGTGGTAACTTTAGCTTTACTGCTGCAGGATTGATAATAGTCTCCACCAGAAATGGGCCTCGGAATCTAGGTTGGAATTTTCGTGAGCCTTTGAGTACAATCTACTTGGAAGACAACCAAACCTTGTCTCCCACCTTATACTCTGGTGACGTTTGTCGAAGTCTATCTGCAAATTTCTTTTGATCCTTCTTTGCTGTAGCCAAATGTTGTAGAACTTCTTCCTGTACACTGGTGATGTTATCATCAAGACTCTGTACTACTGGCATCTCTAAAGACTCTGTGGGATCGAAAGGGGAGGTCCGAGGCTGTAAACTGTTCAGAGTGTAGAAAGGAGTATAGCCCGTGAAGTACGTTCTTAGTTATTATAATCATACTCTGTGATCCAAAAGACATCCACCCAAGAACAATCTATCTGGTGAATAAGACATCGAAGATATTGTTCAAGAGTCTGATTGGTTCTTTCTGTTTGACCGTCATTCTGTGGGTGGTGACTGGTAGATAGACGCACTTCAATCTTGGCCAATTCACAACATTTTCTCCAGAATTGGGATACAAATGTGCTCCCCCTAAGATCACAGTAGATGGAAATCCATGAAGACATACAATTTGTTCCAGGAATACCTGTCATGCACCACTCTCCGTGGTGCTTGTAGCCCAGAGCACGCCTCGGGAGCCATTGATCTTTCCACCACATTATGCTCGCAGCGCATGCTGCGGTCTAGTGTTTCCATTGTCTCTTTGGCTGAGTACTTAGGCCACGCCCACTCCCCCATCCGGCGCATTGCAACCTTTGCAGACGGTTCCCTGCTGCCTTTGGTTTCCAACGCCAGTGTTTTTCTCTGTACCTTGCTTGGTACTTTCCGTTGTCTTTTCCTTTGTGCTCTTCTTGACGCCCCGGCCTCCTTCGGAATGACTGCGCTCCTTCTCTCTGGCTCTACGTGGCTGTTCCACCTCTTTGCAGCAGTGGCTCTTCTATTCTCCTCGCTCTTCCTTTGTAGGCTCCCGGCTGATACCTACTTACCGGGTTCTGTTTCCTATTGTGCTCTGCAAGTACTGGTCTCTCTCGCTCTCTCCGCTTGTGGTGTCAGGCTCCTCTTACTTCTGTACCCACCTCTTTCTTCCCCCAGAGTTATCTTGGTTCCTCAGTGCTTCAAGAATCCCAGTCATAGGAGCCCATCTCCCATCGAACCCTCCGGCAAGCAAAGGTTGGAATTTCATTACAGATCATCTACTTCAACTGCTGTTTTTTTTTGTACCTGGTGAGGCTTTTTCCCCAGATATCCCTTCCGGGATTGGGACCCCGGGGAAGCTGAGTCTGAAGCTTCCACTCTGGCTGTTTTTCAGGAGAGGCACTTTCGGCCCCAAAAAAAGAAGAAGGATTACCACGCCCGAAGACCGCAGTTATCCATCAGCTCGGGTTCTAGCCTTTTAGGTGAGGAGGGGATGAAGAGTGGGGGTTCCAGGGAAGAGAAGTCAGCTGGGGCTGACAGTTTGCAAAACCAATATTCAGTAATCGCTACCGCAGAGCAGTTCCAAGAACTAGGAGCAGCCGTTCAGAACTTGTCCGTTGAAGTGCAGAATTTAAAGGCAGAAAACAATGTATTGCGCCAGATGGTGGCTACAAGAGACCCCAGACACGCTGATTTACCCCCCAGTACCGTTCCCTCCTGGCAAGTTCGACAGAACCCCAAAGAAGTTAAGGGAATTCTTGGATGCTTGCCACATACATTTTGCCTTCAGGGCTAATACCTATACCTCTGACCATGCCAGGGTGGGGTTTCTCATCTCAAACATGACGGGAAACGCCCTGATCTGGGCCACTCCACTGGTCACCAGTTCTAGCCCAGTGTTACAGGATTTTGGGGCCTTTACTACTCAGTTTAAGCAAGCCTTTGAAAGGCCTGAAATCACCTATACTGCCTGTGAAGACCTATTGGACGCCTGACAGGGGAAGCTGGATGTGCTCTCATACAGAACCACCTTCAAGAGACTTGCCACCGAAGCTGGGTTGCCGGAGCAATATTAATATGTCATATTCTGGCGTGAACTCAAGGAGGAGATCAAGGATGAGTTGCCTAGGGCCCCTCGCCCAGCTATGTTTCCCGCAGCAGCACTTCAGATAGAATTCCGACTCCAAGAAAGAAGATATGAAAGGTGTCGCTTGTGGAACCCTCCTCTGGGAACAGAAGCACCACCTCCTCTCACTGCATCCGCTTTGCGGACTGCCGATGCTATGCAGATCGGCACGACCTGCGTCCCCTTAACACCAGAAGAGCAGAAATGCAGAAGAGAGAAAGGCCTATGTGCCTATTGCGGATCCGGCACCCATTTGATCCGGGACTGTACAGAGATACCACCATGACACTCGGGAAACAAGCACCCCCGGTCCTAGGAGGGGCCGGGCACGGAGGGGTTCCTTCTAGTCCCTATGTTTCACTCTCTATCAGTCCTACAACATCCTAAGAGAACTCCAGACTAATGGTGATTGGGGTACAACTCACTTTAGAACATCGCAAATTAGAGGTCTTAGCCTCACTGGACTGCGGGGTAGCAGGCAACTTCATGGACACAGTATGGGCTGTCCAGGTGGGCCTTCGCAGAATGGACCGCAAGTAAGACCAAAACGTCGAAGGAGACGATGGCAGCCCTCTCAGTTCTGGTCCCATTACACAAACCACAGAAGATTTACAAATCACCATTCACCAACATGCAGAAGTAATTAGATTCAACATAATCTGTGCTGCCCATTTCCCCATGATCCTAGGGATCAGCTAGCTATGTAAGCATAATCCTTGGATCGACTGGTCCACAAACCAATTGGTGTTTGACTCTCAGTTCTGCAAGAAGAATTGCCTCCAGAAATAGCCTATCAAAAAGTTGACACTCTTCCCTCTATCACTGGTACTACAGTAGGAGTACACACCATTCCATTCGACCTGTCTAGCTATGAAGCAGTATTCACGGACAAGGCCCAGCTGGAGCTGCCTCCCATCAACCAGAAGATTGTTCCATCGACTTAGTACCAAACGCTTTGGTCCCCTTTGATTGGATGTTTTCATTATCACAGACTAAGAGGAAAACACTCCGATCCTATCTGGACGATAACCTGTGTAACAGACTTATTCGGCTCATGATCTCCGACCTTGTATTGACTTTGGAGGACTCAACAAGGTCACCTTCCGAGATCATTATCCCATGCCCCTCATTACGGATATTCTGGAGGCGGTACGGGGGCTAAAATCTTTTCCAAAGTGGACCTCCGCAGTGCATACCACCTATTGCAGATCCGCGCTGGGGATGAGTGGAAGATGGCATTCCGCGTGCTGTTCGGGTTATTTGAGTAATGTTTGATGCCGTTTGGCCTAGTAAATGCCACAGCTGTCTTCCAACGGTTTATGGACTGCATTTTTTCTGATCTTCTGATCATTTCGGTGATAATATACCTGGATGACCTTCTGGTCTTCTCCCGGAACTACCATGATCACAAAACTCATCTGTAGGAGGTCCTCAACCAATTAAAGAACCATTGTCTGTTGGCCAAAAGAGAAACATGCTTATTTGGAGTTGACACCATACTTTACCTTGGGTTCGTATTGTCCCAGAGTGACATACAGATGGAGAAGAAGAAGATTGAGGCTATACTGGACTGGACCACCCCCACTTGGGTCAAAGAAGTACAGAGGTTCCTGGGGCTAGCTAATTTTTATAGATGGTTTATCCCTAGTTTCTCTGAGGTGGTTCTGCCCATAACACAGCTACTAAAGAAATCATCGGCACCTTTCGTTTGGAGTCCCGAAGCAGACAAAAGTTTTCGCTCACTGAAGGATTTGTTCTGCAGCGCTCCCATCTTGCGTCACCCGGACCAAAGGAAGTCCTTCATTTTGGAGACCGATGCCACGGCAGTGGCCATAGGAGCAGTTGTGCTGCAAGAACAAGATGGTGAAGAACATCCAGTCGCATACCTTTTGCGTACCCTCACTGAAAGCCAACGAAACTACTCCATCTTGGAGAAAGAACTTTTGGCCATGAGGCTCGCCTGCGAGGAGTGGAGGCACCTTTTACTAGGGCGTGCTTACCCCGTCACAATAAGGACAGACAACAAAAACCTCCAGGTGCTTCAGTCGATGGACTGTGTAAACTCACGACAGGCCAGGTGGGCCCATTTCTTCGCACAGTAACGATTTTAAAATCACATACATTCCAGATAGTCAGAACACCATAGCAGACACCCTGTCACGCAAGATGGTTCTACAGTCATCTTCCGCCCTTCAGCCAGATTCGTCGTCCACATCACAACCTTCCTTCAGCAGGTCAAGGAAGCTGTGGTCAATGAGGGACCTCCAGAGACAGGAAGCACGTTGGGTTGGTCAAACAAGATGGCCTCTTATTCTACGGAAATCGATTGTACTTGGCTACCATGCCACTTTGAAAGAATGCCCTGGAATGGTGTCATAACGCCAAAGTTGCAGGGCATCGAGGACAAGCAAGTACTCTGGAGCTACTCAGGCGATCGTTTTAGTGGCCCAATTTAGCAGCTGATGTGATAAGATACATACAGTCCTGCACCGTGCGTGCAAGAAGTAAGCAGGTCATTTCCAGGCCCTTCAGCCTACTTGAGTCTGGTTCCTACCCATCCATGGAGCCACATCACGACAGATTTTATCGTTGACTTACCACCATCACAATCCTGCACTTGTATAATGGTAACTGTGGATACACTATCCAAGATGGCTCATTTTTCTCCCCTACGAGGGAAACCCACGGCAGCAGGTATGGCAGAGGTATTTCTCAAGGACATTTTTCGCCTTCATGGTCTTCCAGAAAAGATCACCTCTGACAGGGGCAGTCAATAAACCTCCAAATTTTGGAGATTGCTGTGTGTCAACTTGGGGATCGAACAGGCACTGTCATCAGGGTTTCATCACAGACTAACAGACAAACGGAAAGGCTGAACAGCACATTAGAACAGTATCAATTGGGTGGCTCAAGAGGGTGGCTCTATTACCAACAGCGAAGTTTGCTTATACTAATCCTTGTCATTCGGCTACAGGGTTCACCCTGTTCTACTGTACCTATGGACAGCATATCCTTACTGTGTTTCCCACATCTTCTATATAGTCCAATCTACCAGCTATCGAAAACACATTGTCCCGGCAGTCAGAAGCTCACAGGACTGCCAAGCTCAGCCTAGAAGATAGTCAGAAGACTTACAAAACCCAAGCCAATCGACATCGTTGAGAGGTGCCCGGATGGAAGGTGGGCTCCAGGGTATGGCTATCTACCAAGTATTTTCCACGTTGGGTAAGACCAAACAAAGTTTCCCCACAATACATTTGACCATATGCCATTGTGACCAAGCTCAATCCGGTTGCGTTTCGGCTCAAATCACCCCCAAGCCTACAATGCATTCACCCTGTATTACACTCTTCTCTGCTCAAGGAGGTGGCACCGAAATCCGCTCCACGTCCGTGTCCGTTAAGGTTGCCAGCCCTCCCAGACCTTGAGTACGAGGTTTCTCAAATTTGCGATTCACGTTACAAGCAGGGTCGTCTGGAGGGTATTACCCAAATTGTTCGTTTACAATTGTTCGAATGAACAATTGACCAAATTTAAAGGGTCACAATTGACCTTTTCACAATTGACCGTATATATATATATATATATATATATCTGTTTGGTAATATATATTTATTTATATATATAGGGGTTTTGGGGGGTTTGGCGTTAGGTGGGGGGTTGTGGGGGGTTTCCCCCCACATATATGTTACAATTGACCTTCACAATTCGGTCAATTGTGAAAAGGTCAATTGTAATTCGAACAGTTGTAAAACAAACAAATCGTATACAACCGTCTGGAGTACTTGGTACACTGGAAGGGGTACCCCAGGTCAGAGTATTCTTAGGAACTTGTGTCCCATATTTCGGCTCCTGATCTCATGAGGAAATACCATCGGGCCCATCCGGAGAAACTGTGTAGCTCCCATTTTGAGAGGGGGCATACTGTTATGTGCCGCTCTCCATGGCGCTTGTGGCCCAGAGCACGCCTCGGGAGCCATTGATCTTTCCATCACGTTATGTTCGCATTGCATGCTGCATTCAAGTGTTTCCATCATCACTTCGGACGAGTGCTTAGACCACGCCCACTCCCCCATCCGGCGCGTTACAACCTTTGCGGATGGTTCCCCGCTGCCTTTGGTTTCCAACGCTAGTGTCATTCTCTGTACCTTTTTTGGTACTTTCCGTTGCTTTTTCCTTGGTGCTCCTCTTGACCAGGGGTGGACTGGCCTATAGGAAACTCTGGAGATTTCCCGGTAGGCCTCTGTACACTGCGCCTCTTTTGTGTGGCATTTCTAAATTGTCTCATAGGCAAAGGTTCCATGGATCCGCCCCGTTCTATTGTCTAAGTTCTGTGTGGTGGTGGCACATACTGATGAGAGTTAATTGAAGCAGGCCTGAAAATAGGCCTTATCAATGGGCAGGTAAACTAACACCTCTTTGATATGCAATATGTCACCATGAAGCTAGCTCCCACCCCTCTGCACAAAGGGTAGCGAAGGCCATGTCTGGGACAACTGTTTACTGTAGACAAACTCCCTTTCAGAGGGACGAAGTATGTGATTTAAGTCTGTTCTCACCACAAACTTCAAGGGAGACCTGCGCTTTGATCAAGAGCCAGAGAGGGCTCAGTTAACCAGAGAGACACTTTGATCTACAACAGACAGGAAGATGGGTGGGACTTATGAGTACATGTTGTCACCCCTTACCTTTCCTGTTGCAAAGCACTCTGGTCCTGACCTCATGCATAACAGAAGATTGTTAGTGGGGACCTTGGAAGGCTATATTAAGGTAGCCTTAGCCTGCACCAATCACTGGGGCCCATTTGGCTTTAAAAGAGGGCTGAGCCCCTCACTTAGCTGATTATCTGATGACTTTGAAAGGAATAAGAAGGACTCATTTGGAACCTGGCTGAAGGTACAGTCTGCCTTATAGCTTCCACCAGTAAAGGAAGGCCATGGTTTCTAAGAGGGAAGCAAGATCCCTCCCTTATTCCTCTCCCAGGGAACAGAGGGAGACACCAAACTCAGAGGACCCGTCCAGCAGCTCCAGAACTTGTACCCAGCCAGCAAACAGCATGCCCTATAGGTTCTGCCAGCAAGCTTTCTAGGTGGGACGTGCCAGAGAGTCTCTGAACAAAGGACAAAGCCATTGCCTGCAAGCACTGTCCTCAGCTTTAGGCCATCCAGCTTAAAGGATGACACAAGCCCTGCAAAGAAGCTAGGAGGAGCGCCACAACAAGCCTCAACCAGCATCCATCTTTTAAGGACATTTTCGAGGCAGTCAAACCCTTTAATCCAAGACCGGCTGCAACACTGACTGTTGTCACGCTGCAGTCACTAAAGCCATCTGAGACACCTCGACCAGCGTTCCAGATCCGCCAACCAGCACAGAGACCAGGATTCTCGACCCTGAGCCCCTGTGTAGGCCAGCCTGCAGCCATCCATCCAGTCTTGCTTGCCGAACTGCCTGCTGCCTGATACCCACAGCTGTCTCCCATCTCTGTTGCAGGAGTTGCAAAGCATCCCCAAACCGACTTGACATAGTCGAGCATCAAGAACATATTAAGCACCGGGCACTTTGTGGTTCTGTCCCCCTGGTCGTTCTCCGAAGGCCCCTAGTCACATTTATGACCTCTTGCTCCCTTGGTACTGAAACCAACCAACCTTGAACAGTTAAGACTGATTGCTTTACCGACTACCCTCCTGTCAGTATCCCTAGTGCATCAATTTCCTTCATGAAACTGTCCATCCTCTGTGGCCCTTTACTTTGTGGGTTGTATTTTGAAGTGTGCTAGAACTGTCGGTTGTAAAAATAATAAAGTAGATATTTGTATACAACCTTGACTGGACAGTCCCTGGTTAATAATATGATGTTTGCTGTGTTGCAACTAACCAATGATCCACAACCCTACGGAGATAAGCCTGACGTTCTGTCCACATTACCAAAATTGGACAAAGAGGTTTATAATGTACTTGTGTTCCAATCTGTTCGGCTCCCTTGTGGTGTACTAGAGGTGTGGGGCTGATTGATCGTTTAGAAACTGATATTCAACCCGGGACCACTGGTGCCCAGGAAGCTGATTCGTCACATTGGTGGCAAGTGGTCAAATCAGTTGGAGCCTTGCATACAGCTTAGTCACCCAATGTTAAAAGTACTGTTGCAGGCATTGTTTAGTCACTGCTAGGTATTCGTAATAGTCATGGAGGATGACATGGAGACTTTAAAATGCATGACCAAGGATGTCCTGTGCGTCTCATGTCAAGAGAGGAAACTTCCTGTCAGGTTTCCTTCCCCTATTCAGGCTATTTTCCCTTATTCAAGTTTCTTTCCCATTATTTCTCTTTTATTATCCTTTTTAGATTAGCCTTGTGTGGGTGGGAAGTTTTCTATTGTAGTTGGTTTGGCCTTAACTTGCTGATTCAGAATCCTGGTTCTGACCCAAGGCAAAATGGAGTTTCACAGTGACAGCTCTGATTGGTTAGAAAACACTGCTGAACAACAATGAACATTCTAAACTGTCACTCTTTGCCTTTCATCATCTAAACCCCAGCTGAGAGGACGTGTTTAGTGGCTGCTCCTGCTTTAGACTTGGGCTTGGTGGATTTTATCCTTCAGGCATTAGCAGTTCAGCGGCTACTTTCTTGGGGGTTTCAGGAGAAGCTATCAGCTGTCAGGAATTCGTTTTGAAGACAGGAAACTCTGAAGATCTTTAAGAAATCGTTCTGGAGATAAGTGACTTTGTTTTAACTGCAGCTCTGTTTATCTAAATGACATTTAAGTGAGAACTCGTCAAAATGTTACCTTTGAATTTATATTTTTGAACTTTCTGAGTGCACTTGAACGCTATTTGTAAAACGCGTACTACGTGTAATCTGAAACTAACCGTTGAACCTTTGCGCGTGCGAGAGTATTCAACTGCGCATGTGTTTTCCAGCGCGTGTGCTTCCTGGCGCGTGAACCTGTTCGTCACGTGAGAATTCTATAGCGTGTGTGTTTTCCAGCGCGGGTGCTTCTTAGCGCGAGAATCGTTCGTCGCGTGAGAACTCTATAGCGTGTGTGTTTCCAGCGCGTGTGCTTCCTGGCGCGATAATCTGTTTGCCGCGTGAGAACTCTATTGCGCGTGTGTTTTCAAGCGCGTGTGCTTCAGGGCGAGAACTCAATAGCGCGTGTGGTTACCTGCGCGTGTGCTTTTTTAGCGCGTGTACTCGACCGCGTGTGAACTCTTTTGCGCGTGGGTTATAAGGCGCGTGTGAATAGGCGCGGAAATTCCTCAGCGCGGGAATTTACTAGCGCGTGTGTTATCTGCGCGTGATTCCGTTTGCGCGTGAATTCTGCTTTGCGTGTTTTTACAAGCGCGGGTGTTTTCTGCACGTGGACTTTTCTTACAGTGCGCGTGTTCTTCAACGCAGGAAGTTTTCAACGTGCAAATCTTCTGTATTGAGATTATCCGCGGCTGTGTTTAGCACGTGTTTCTTCAAGAATTCACAAACTTTATTGAATTGTAAAAAGTTTGAAAACAAAAGAAAAGTTTGAAAGAAAAAGAAAGAAAAAATAAAGACTATTTAAGTGGACAACTAGTGAATTTTGGAAAAAAGGCAAAGAACAAAACTTTCCAGGTTTGCCCAAATTAAGAAGTTGCTGTGAATTTCAAGAGTCTCAAGTAAGAGAGATTTTCAGCTTCTTTACAAGCTTCTCTAAGAAATTTCAAGAGAAGAACCAGGTATGATTCTTAATTATTAGTTAAGGATTTAAAGTCTTTCCCACTCTTAAGGTTAAGTAAGTAATAAAAGGATTTGTATCTGCTTTTCTTATATCCTCTGCAGGTTCAGCTTTGGTTAGCCTTGACGCAGTCAGCCTGGTGTTGTTTTGTTATCCACTTCCCCTTTTCCCTTTGGGGTGTAGTTTGCAGAGCTGAATTGAAATCTAGTTCTGGGAATTACATTTCAGGGGGATTGTCGGGGGTTCAGCAGCTTCCGCGGACACAGGACCTCTCTGCCTGACACTTCCCTACAGCTCCAAGTTTAATAAACCTGATTTGCTGGCCAGCCTCCAAGCTTGGGTGGAAGCGAGGGAAGTTGGGGAGATGACCCCAGGGGATGGGGTAGGCCATGTGTACCCAAACAGACAAGACTGTCGGGGGGAATGACAAGGACGACCGCATGAGCAGTGTTTCTTGCCAATAATGCTGCCAGGGGCAAGTGTGGTTTCTCAACACTCAAGAGTGTCAGTGAGGACAGGGGCAAGTGCAGCATTCCGCAGGTCCCAGGCATCAGCACAGTATCTAAGTGACCCAGTAATTGTTCCTACTGGTAATGAGGTAGCTGCTAGAAAGCTCCTGCTCAAGGAGTGGAGACTAGCCTAGCGCTAGAGGGGCAGAAACAGCGGGGCAAGGTCACCATAGAGCTGCACGAGCTGGCACTTCAAGAGAAGGAGGCCAACAGACCCACCTCTAGCGATAGCAATAATAGTGGCTCGAACCAGAGTGCCCGGGATAAACCCTGGCGACATATCCCCAAAGACTTAGTGCAGGCCTATGAAGTATCAATGGACACAAAACTCCTGCGTTCTGAGACACTGTGGCTAGCGTCACTGCAGTCACCCGGCAGTGGGTACAGCCAGGCTAGTATATTGATTGGACTGATTGTAGCGTAAGTGGGTTTGATGGAAAGAGTAAGTGACCCTTGGCGATAGTGGAGTTCAGCTGGTAAAATGAAACGATCCAGCACTGTCTTGCTGTGACAGACTCCATCCCTGTCCCATGTTTGTTGGATAATAATCTTCCTGATCCCGAGATAGTCATAGCGGTTACCCGATCAAGGGCCAAAGAGATCACCAGATTGAACACTCTCAGAGTGTTAGGGCCTGGAGTGTTTCCAGAAGGCTTGTGGAAAAAGCATGGCCGGTAGCCCCTAGTTGTCAGGTTCAGGTTCAAACTCCCCCTTCTCCTCACCTGAATCCTCAGAAGAGCGATCCTTAAGAACGGCTTCAGGCTTCTTATTGTCCTTCTTCCTTTCGTTGGGTTGGTTATCCTTTTGTTTCTGAACCTTTCTTTCGTGTAAATAAGGTCTGGCCCCTCCAGAGGCCACCGTGACAGAGATGAGAAACTGCCCAGGGAGGCCCCCAGGAGGGCCAGCCTCGCCCCAGGGAAAAAGCCGGAAGGCAGAAAAAACCCTGGTTCTGGAGTGTTTGCGGAGGTCAGGTAAGTTGTTTCCAAAGACCAATTTCCAGTAATGATTAGAGTACTGCAAGATGAGAAGGGCTCAATAGCACAGAAGGAAATGGAAAGAATATTATGAACAGAATTTCAGGGGAAAAGGCACTGGAGCTGACAGGAAATGTTATAAAATAAGCTGTGGTAAAGAAGCCCCTAATACCGAAAAAGTAGGAAGTAGAAGTCAAGTAAGAACGGCTAGGCGCCGGGTGCAAATAAGTACAAAAATGGAAGTCGCGAGAGCTGCTCGCGCACAGAAAAGAAATACTGCCGCTCGCGTGTAAATTAAGCGGCTGGGTTTGTATGGCAAGGCGCCGTACATGCAAGCAAGGAGGAAGAAAGGGTAGAATAGCGACAGAAAGAAAAAACAGAAACTAGGCAGCGGTTATACAGCAGGATTTCCGTACGAGAAAGAAGGAAAGAACTGAAAACACAGATACCAGAATGGATAGATCCCGGGGGATCCGGGATACAAAGAACGGGAGAAATCACAATGAAATATGCGTAAGTATAGCACAGGAGTGCGAGCGAAGTAGCTAGAGGAAAAACAGAAACTAGGCAGCGGTTATACAGCAGGATTTCCGTACGAGAAAGAAGGAAAGAACTGAAAACACAGATACCAGAATGGATAAATCCCGGAGGATCCGGGATACAAAGAACGGGAGAAATCACAATGAAATATGCGTAAGTATAGCACAGGAGTGCGAGCGAAGTAGCTAGAGGAAAAACAGATACAACGCACCGGCGGAAGGGGTGTAGCCGGAAGTTATAGCGCCGGCTGCCATGTTAGATGAGGACTAGAACGATACCCTGAATAGAATTAATGTCGCCAGCAATTCCATAATTTCCACCCGCCGGTCCTGACAGTATACCCCCTTCTCCTCGGGGGTCCCCCAGGTTTGCCCGGGTGGAAGTGGTGAAATCTCTTAATCAATCGGGGTGCATGAATATGGCTCACTGGTTCCCAGGACCTCTCATCCAACGGATAACCCTTCCAATGCACTAGGTATTGTAACCTACCCCGGCGGTACCGGGAATCAACCAAATAGGCCACTTCGTATTCTTCAGGTGCTGGGTTAACTTGAGCACGTACTCGGTGGATTGGTCTTTGGAAAGGATCTTCCTTGTATTCCTTGAGTAAGGAGACATGGAAGACCGGATGAACCTTCTTGAGGTAATCAGGGAGTCTGAGCTTAAACGCTACCGGATTGATCCGTTGCACAATGGGGAAAGGTCCGAGGAATCGGGGGGAAAACTTGCCAGAATGGACCCACCTGGGCAGAAAACGGGTAGACAACCAGACCAATTGTCCCACCTGCCACGTAGGGTTGGGGCTTCTTCTCTTGTCTGCCCATTTCTTTTGTGCCTGTTGACTGACCAGGTGAGCCTTTTGCGCAAGTTCATGTACCTCATGTAAGTCCTTCAGAACTCCGTCCACAGCAGGAATCTTGGTGGAAGGGGCACTGAGCCAGGGCAAATGTTGGGGATTATACCCATAGGTACAAAAGAAAGGACTCATTTGGATGGATGTATGAAGGGCATTGTTGTAGGCGAACTCTGCTTGCGGAAGGAAGCGATACCAGTTCTCCTGCTGAGGGCTACAAAAACACCTTAGATACTGTTCCAGACTGGCATTTAATCTCTCGGTTTGTTCATTACTCTGAGGATGGTAACCCGAAGAAAGAGCCCTGTGAATTCCCAGTGATTGGCAAAGAGAAGCCCAAAATTTCGAAGTAAATTGAGGTCCTCGATCTGAAACCACTGTCCGAGGCAAACCATGTAAGCGGACTATATCCCGGAGGAATACAGCCGCTGTCTCTGAGGCTGACGGAACATGCTTGAAAGCGGACAAGTGAGCTAACTTACTGAAATAATCGACGGTTACCATGATCACAGTCATGTCATCCGAAGGGGGGAGATCCACGATAAAATCAGTGGAAATATGTTCCCATGGGCGTTCAGGTAAGGTGTCTTGCTGTAATAGTCCTAGCGGTCTTCCCGTTCAATGTTTGTTGGAGGCACAAACCGAACAGGTAGAAACATACCGGCAAACATTGTTCCGAATGGTAGGCCACCAAAAGCCCCTGTGTAGCAGGTTGTAAGTCTTCCTGATTCCTGGGTGTCCTGTTAAAGGGGTGTCGTGGCACCAGGACAGTACTAGAGTCTGAAGTGATTTGGTGGGAATGAACAAAGCATCTCCATGATAATATAACCCATCCTTGCCTAGGATGATAGAGGAAGGGAGAGCAGAGCCTGTTTGATATTGAGGTATCAAATCTTGAAGAGAGGAGAGAGTGGATGCAACAATCCTGAGCCCTGGGAAGACCAATTTGTGTCCTGTGTAGGTTCCAGAGCTTTCCCCTAGACTGCGAGACAAGGCATCAGCCTTTATATTTTCTGTACCCGGAATGTAGGTGATGTTAAAGTCATACTGCAGGAAGAAATATGCCCACCTGGCGTGGCGTGCATTGGTGCATTCCATTTGTTGTAAGACCCGAAGGTTGCGATGGTCAGTTCTGATGTCAAAGCTGTGAGCGGCCCCTTGCAACAGATGACGCCACTCTTGACATGCTAACTTGATTGCCAAAAGTTCCCTTTCCAGTACTGAATAGTTGCGCTCACTAGTAGTAAGGATCTTGGAATAATAGGCCACAGGATGTTCCACCTCGTCCTCTGACTTCTGTAATAGGATAGCCCCGACTGCACCTAAGGAAGCATCCGTTTCCAAAATGTACGGTTTAGTCAGATCCGGCTGAACCAGTATAGGTGCCTTAGAAAAGCATTCCTTGAGTGTTATAAGGGCTCTTTTGAGTTCCTCATCAAAGACGACCCTTACGCCCTTCTTCAACAGGGAAGTAAGCGGAAGCACAGTATTAGAAAGATTGGGTATAAATCTTCGATAAAAGTTTGCTAAACCCAGGAAACTCTGTAGCTCCCTTATATTGGTAGGTTCTTTCCAGCTTCTGATAGCCTTGATCTTGATCGGATCCATCTCTATACCCTCCTTAGATAGGATGAAACCTAAGTAGGATACTGATGTAGCTTCAAATTGACACTTTTCCGGTTTGATAAGCAGCTGATGGAACTTAAGGCGCTGCAACACCTGCAAGACGAGTCTTCTGTGCTCTGAAAGTGTCTTGGAAAATATCAAGATATCATAAAGGTAAACCACCACCGTTATGAACAACATATCGGAAAACACCTTGTCCATGTATCTTTGGAATACTGCTGGAGTGTTTACAAGGCCAAATGGCATGACTCTATATTCATATAGACCAAATGGGGTGCGTTATGCCGTCTTCCACTCGTCTCCTTGTCTTATACGCAATAGGTGATATGCACCTCTTAGGTCGAGCTTTGTAAAATAGACAGCTCCTTGTACAGCTTCTAATATATCCCTTATAAGTGGCATGGGATATCTGTCATGGATGGTAACTTTATTCAAGCCTCGATAGTCTATACAAGGACGTAACTCTGCTGAATCCTTTTTTGGGATGCAAAATAACGAAGCTCCACAGGAAGACTTTGATTCTCTGATAAGACCATTTTGTAGATTTGCATTCAAGTACTCCGGAAGAGCATTCCGTTCCAGAAGCGATAACGGGTACATGCGTCCAAAGGGAACTACGGCTTCTGGTATCAAGTCGATGCCGCAGTCCTCTGCCCTATGCGGTGGCAGCATCTTGGGTATAGTATCCAGGAATACCTCGGAAAATGCCTGATATTGAAGAGGGACAGAAGAAATGATCATGGAATTGTGGGTTGATCTTCCTTCTTCCAATCTAGCATTGGTGGTTTGGGTAGTGGAGAGGTCCATGCAGTTGGTCTTACAAAACAGTGAATCGAAGCTCACTTTGTTGTCTGTCCAGTTAATGTGTGGGTTATGCTTTCTTAACCATGGGATCCCAATAACCACGGGAAAATGAGCTGCTCTTATCTGATCAAATACCATGATCTCTTCATGGTGGCCCATCTCCATCTTCAGCGGGAAAGTCTCTGAGGTGATGGGTCCAGATGATAAAGGTCTGCCGTCAACCCCTTCTACTGGAATAGGAGCTGACTTGAGTCTGGTAGCCACCTGGTGTTCCGTGGCCCATCTAAGGTCCATGAAATTGCCTGCTGCTCCGCAGTCCAACATGGCTAATACCTCAGTAGGAGCAGAATCAGACAGCCACAGTTTAACTTTGAACACCATCAGACTGTTTTCCTCCGTGTTGTCTAAGGTTCTTGAGTTGTTGCAAGGGTATTTGTCAAGTCCCCCGACACTTCCCTTGCAGTAGAGCGGGGGCTGAAGTTTTCCTTCCGCCGAGGGGGTACCTCCGGGCAGTCTCTCAGTAAGTGTTTGGAAGAACCACAGTACATACACAATCCTGTGTCCCGTCGTCTTCTTCGCTCTTCTGGAGTCAGGGGACCTCGAGTAGCTCCTATCTGCATGGGTTCTTCAGCCATGGCTGAGGTTCTTGCTTGAGGAGAAGGGGCGGGAGATTTATAGTCTGAGGAGTTCCTCTGGATCGTCTTCTTTCTTGTCGTCTTTCCTGTAGGCGGAATTCTATCTGGAGAGACAATGTTACCAAATCTCGGAATGACCTCGTCTGAAAATGGTCTGTTGGGCCGAATCTGGCCAGTCTGCCTTGGCTGCTAGTCTCTGGAAGCGGGAAACGTAGGTTTGAAGATCAGAGTTACCTTGACTGACATCCAGAATAGCCTCCAAGGAGGAGTAGAAAACCTCCGGTCTGTCAAACCTTTCCTGGAACAGCTCAACAAAACGGTCATAATCATTTAGAGACGGGTCATTATTAGTAACTAACGGTGTGACCCAGGACAATGCGTTTCCAGAAAGGTTTGCGATGATGAAACCGACCCTTGATCTGGCCGTATCATAAGCATGGGTCCTGAAGGCAAAGTGCATCTAGAAAGTCCTTAAGACCTCCAGGGTAGCCGTTGTACTTTCCGAAGGAGAGTGGCATAGTGGGCAAGTCGCCATGATCATCCCGACGTAGAACTACCCGTTGTCGGAGTGCAATATTCTCTGTTCTCAGGGCTTGAACCTCCACGGTTAAATTCTGCATAGCAGCAAACAGGTCTTGGTATTGCTCCAATGAAGCCATAGTGTGAGTTGGGCGTTGTATACTGTCAGGTTCAGTGCCGGTCCTGACACTAGTCCAGTTCCAGACTACTGAGTCACCTACTCCTCCAGGAGAAGGGCTAGTAGCCACTGAGGAACCTACTTTGGTAGCAGGGGACTCAGTGACTCCAGAGTTACCTAGCACAGAGCAGGAACCTGAGGTGGAGGACCAGGTGGGCGCAGGTCTGAAGACCTGCCCAAGATAGATGAGTTTGCATCAGCTGGGATCCCAGGTCAGACTGACTTCTTCACAGCTCAGAAAGAGTGTCCTACTCTGGCGTGTCTGTGGAAGCATGCAGAGGAGCAGGCTAAGGGTGAGGTCCCTGGACTGTTCCAAGTGTACTGGGAGGATAGACTCCTGTACAGTGAGACAAAAGAGTCTGAGGACGAGGGCACCATGAGGTTAGTGATTCCCCAAAGCCTTTTGGATTTGTCTCACCAAATTCCTTTAGCAGGTCACTTGGGAGTGACTAAGACATCGGACCGGTTGCCTGCACACATTTACTGGCCGCAGTTCAGCGTAAAAGTTAAGGAATTTGTGCAGTCCTGCCCAACTTGTCAAGCTTCTGGCAAGTCAGGTGGTGCCCCAAAGACCCCCTTAATTCCACTACCCGGGGTTGGGCGGCCTTTCGACAGAATAGGCATGGATATTGTGGGTTCTTTGGTGGCAGGCCAAGCCACAAGATAGACTGATGCTGTCCCTGCTCTGATTGGAATATTTCCCGTGTTGCATTCCCCAAGCAAGTCATTTCTGACAGGGGATCAAACTTCATATCAGCATATATGAAGGCCATGTGGGAAGATTGTCGAGTCGCCTATAGGTTCTCTACATCCTTCCATCCAGAAACAAATGGGTTTGTTGAGCGGTTCAACAAGGCCCTGAAAGGCATGGTAGGTGGATTGGAAGAGCACTTGCAGAGTACCACCAAGTACTGTCTGCTGAAATGCTGGGTCCCGCTGCCTCTGCCTCGCTGCCACGCGACATCTATAATCAACTACAGAGGATGTGCATTTTGGACTTTACTTTACTTGCTGGGCCACTACCCCAGTCACGCGACCACAAATAAATACAGACACCGCACGCACCAGCACGCACGCACCAAGCAGAGTACCAGAGAGTACTGTCTGCTAAACTGCTGGGTCCCGCTGCCTCTGCCTCGCTGCCACGCGACATCTACAATCAACTACAGAGGATCTGCAGATTGGACTTTACTTTACTTGCTGGGGTATAATACCTACACCCTACACTTCCCCAATATATTAGACTACTTACTACCCTATTTCACGTATTTACAACTGTTTTTTTTTAATATTTCTATAGCCACACCCCCACAGTCACGTGACCGCAAATAAATACGGACACTGTCTGTTGTCTGCTGTGCTGTGAGACGTGGGGCGGTGATCGGGTCACGGTTGGTGTACGCACGCACCAAGCAGAGTACCAGAGAGTACTGTCTGCTGAACTGCTGGGTCCCGCTGCCTCTGCCTCACTGCCACGTGACATCTACAATCAACTACAGAGGATCTGCATATTGGACTTTACTTTACTTGCTGGGGTATAATACCTACACCCTACACTTCCCCAATATATTAGACTACTTACTACCCTATTTCACCGATTTACAACTGTTTTTTTTAATATTCCTATTGCCACACCCCCACAGTCACGTGACCGCAAATAAATACGGACACTGTCTGTTGTCCGCTCTGCTGTGAGACGTGGGGCGGTGATCGGGTCATGGTTGGTGTACAATTAGGACAACGTACACATAACCCTGCCATGCCCCTTGTTTAATTACGGTCACCACTAGCTTTACTCATCATGGCAGCATATAGACTTACCAGTAATATGCCGATACCTTCACTGCCCTTGCCGCAACGCCCTCTGCCTTCCAAGCCCCTTACAACTGTTTTTTTTATATTCCTATAGCCACGCCCCCACAGTCACATGACAGCAAATAAATACGGACACCGCGCACACCAGCGCGCCCGCACCAAGCAGAATACCATAGAGTGCTGTCTGCTGTCCGCTGTGCTGTGAGACGTGGGGCAGTGATCGGGTCACGGTTGGTGTACAATTAGAACAATGTACACATAACCCTGTTGTGCCCTGGTTTAATTACGGTCACCACTAGCTCTACTCATCATATAGACTTACCCATAATATGCCGACACATTCACCGCGCTTGCCACAACGCGCTCTGCCTTCCAAGCACCCTCCACAACATGCGCTGTTTAGGCCATTCACGGCTCTGAACTTCGCAGCCTCAAACGCGGATATCAGAAAACAACTACCTGCAAGCAAAACTGTACCGCACGGCTCATCTGCTGCCTCCGCTGCATCTCCATCATGCCAATGGCCAAGGGTAGTGTCAGTTTCCCGGCCCAGACACGTACCACTGGAGGTTGAAAAATGCCCCCTACTATCTGATGCTACAATGTAAGTGTGTAGTCTGCCCTCCCCTGCTGAGGGGAATAGAGAAGAATGTTTTACCCCCACGTACAACAGGGTTTCATCACCCGCCACACAAGCAAGCCTAAATTTGCATGATATAGCTCTCTCACCAGTGCCTCCTCTCTACTCCCAGGTGACACAACAGGGGCTTGACCCACCGTTGCCTCTAGCTACACATAGAAAAAAGGTAACTGTCATAGAGTCATTTGCCCCCTCTGGTCTCTGTGGATACTGATACTGCACCGAGAGTACCACAACAATCCCCATGGCAACACCCATCCCCTGAGCACTTGACTCCCTCCAGACTTTCCACTTCCCCAGTGCTATTCTCAAACAATTATCGAGACACCAAAAATTGCAACCCCTCATTTGACTCGGAATCCTCACTGGTAGCCTCCTTTTCTAACCCAATCCCACGACCCTCATTTGGTTTTCCTTCAACATCGAACCCGGCCCTTGACGCAGCCTTGGTAGCAATAAACACCAGTATTTTTGCTCTTACTAAGCTATTAGAAGTTCTTGATCACAAGATGATCTCACAGTCACTAGGCATGGACATAGTGACAAAAAAACTAGACTGGTTAGTATGGAATCTACCGGTTCTCTTAAAACTCAATCCTATAACAGACTCAATTGAAATTTGCGATTCTGATGTGATTGGGGCTACCAAAGTGGTGGTGCCACTATACAAAAATGAAGATGACCCCCAAATAATTATGGTTACCCCAGAAATTTCAAATGATTCACCTGAACCAGAAATGACAAATTGCTCACCTGAACCAGTGCCCCGTTCTTCCCCAAAAAATCCAGTCTCTGAAACAGAGACTTCATCAACTAAGATACCATTACCTGAACGTCCGCAATATGATGTCTTTAAACAGAAAGTACAAGGTACCAAAAGACAGAGAAAAAGAAACAGACAACGAACATCGATGCTTACATCAGAATTGAAAACAAAAAAATCCAAAAATAAAAAAATAACAATAAACAACTGGTGGATATCCTGTTGGAACAGAAATAAGACAACAAATCTGCAAAAACATCTATTGCGATTGGTCCATTTTCTCCCACCAAACAGATCAGCCCTGGCATACTTCCGGCTGCGATCACTGCCGACTCGGTGGGTTCAGATCTAAATGTCCCAAGAAAGGGAGTCAACACTCATCTCCCTTCAAACTGGAATGTGGCACCATCAAAAGGTAAGCCCAATTTACCTGTATCTATACCACCTAAGGCATGTATGTCCAACAAAGATTCTGTAAATGCTTCGAAACCTGATAGTATCTCAAACGAAGAACTTATGAATCTATCTGACTATACCAACAATGACATATCAGTTATACAATCAGTCCATCAGAGCCTCCATGCAAATAATGACAAGACTAATGCTCTGCAAACTTTCTTTGTAAATTTGAATAGCGCACCAGCAGCATTCAAAACTTTAGATCAAAGACGTGAAATATCTCATCGAGACCCACAATGAACGAAGACCAGACCTTAAAAGTCTCAAACCCAAGTACTACTATTGAAACTCCGGAAATGTGGTAACTTCTCAATCTAATCTAAACATCCATAACCACCCACCATCTGCTCAGATCCCAGACTCTGCACTAACAATACATGAAAATATAAAAATCACCATGCTTGACCGTACCTACGATGACCCATACCCAAACAGGATGACCTTATTGAAGATCTTTAATTCGGTTTCATCTTAACAACATATAAGATTGACAGATATAGGATGGCTTTGTTACCCCAAACCAGCGATCCAAGACAAAGTTGAAATTAATATACCCTCTCGAATCATCAAAAACCTTTTATGGCAAGAAAGAGCAACTCTGCAAGCTAAAGGTCTGCTCTTAGAAACAGTCCTCTACTCAGATCAGCCCGACACGAAATGGTACCCTGCCCCACAAAATCAAATGAATGGCAATTCTAACACACAAACAAACCAAAGTGCTATTCCATGTTGTAATTGCAACCCAAATCAACAAATGAACCAAACTCGTCCAAAATCAAAGTGGTTATGGGTCACCGAAAGATGAGAAAACTATATCAACCCTGAAAATAAAAAGCATGAGACAAAGTGCATCTTGCACACCTGCACAATGGCCTCTTGGAATACTAGGGGGTTTTCACATCTACTAAAAAAGCTCCCACCATATTTAGAGGATTTTGATCTTATCATCTTACAAGAAACATAGATGACAACAGCCGCTGTATGCAGGGTCGGACTGGGACAAGAAATAGGCCCGGACACCCAAAAAAAAGTGGCCCACCCCTCGCCTCAAAAAAGTGGCCACCCCTCGCCTCAAAAAAGTGGCCCAACCCTTGCCTCCAAAAAAGTGGCCATCAAACCATAATTTGTGAATAACATCAATTCATGACTTTACAGAAAATGCTACTTATGGAGGGTTCATGTGTCTGTTAATTTACAACACATTACCACTGTAACACATTTTCATGCTGCCTGCCTCTTGTCCCACTTCTGCCCCACACATGTCACTCTTGGTGAAAGCTGCTATCCCTGCTCGAATTCCACCCCATGGCTGCCATTGTACTGCCCCATATGAAATTCGATCGCTGGGAGAATGTGATGAATTATTCAATTTGAGTGTAATAACATGTTGGCATACAATGACTTGGATTCGCCTAGTAATAGTGAATAACCATTGGCATGCAAATGCATGTCAAATGATGCTTCTTTAAAACGGATCACATGGCTAGAATTGGTGAATCGCTTAAATGGTGTGAACCTGGTTCCTCAGTGTCAGCAGGTTACAGAACTGCCAGTGCCACTGCCAGCTATGACTAGGCCGGATCCACACTGCGGATCCACACTGCGCACAGGAGGTATGTCCGGCACACAGTTGGGCAGGTGGGAATTCCACATGTTCCCAAAAGGGTGCAAGGTAGGATGCCATATGCACACGGATTGGAAAAGGGAGAGTTACATAAAATGGACGGGGCAATATGCACTGGCCGGACAGAGGGAACAGGTGCCATGTGCACACAGTGGGGACTGCGGAGTGTGCTATGTGCAGTGCCAGTGGGCGTGTGGGGAAAGAGTAGCACTCCACATGCACAAGAGGGCGCAGGGCATTATACCACGTGCACAAAGAGAGGGTGGGAGCTAGGTGAGAGTTCCACATGAAACCACTAGGGCCTTATATCATGTGCAAGGGGGGTCCTCAATCATCATTCGCCCAGAAGGGACAGGACAGTATGCCTTCTTTGCACAAAGAGGCGTGTACCGTGTGCACACAAATGGTGAGTGAGAGTTTGCCGTGCAGAAAGAAAGGGCAGTATACAGTACACTGTATACTGTCAGGGCATGTGTATATCCAGAAGGCACCGAGCAGCATCATGCTACATCGTGCACAGAGAGAGCACGGGTGCATGCGTCACCTACAGGCGCTGTGATGTGTGCTTGCTTGCTGAAATTGCCTACTAAATGCACACATTTCAGCCGGCAGGGCATGTTCATGCATTCAGTGAACACACCATATCTTTAATGGTTTGCTAAAAATGTGGCAGCTTCTCTAATGAGAACAAACTCGGCCAAAGAACCCATCCTCTGGGAATGCGCCCACTCAGGAGAGTTATAAGCACTTGAGCTTATTGTGCTGCTCACAGGCGAGAAATCAAACTTGAATATCAGTCTTGTCCTATGAAAAAGAGTACCACCAACAACCCCAGGTTACTCTAATGGTGTTTGCTAAAGATGCCGCAATGCTCCAATCACAAGGACGTCACAGAGCGCCACAGTGATGACCCCCAATGAGCGTGAACTTGCAGAGAGATTTACTGCGAGAAACGGATTTTCAGGCACTTGGTCCTCCCAAAAAGTTGAATCCCACCCTCTGATTTACATAACATTCATGCACTAATACACTCAGACACACAGAAAAGTTCACCAAAGGGACATGACAAACAATCTAAACAATATGTGAAAAACAGTGCTGACTTTTTTTTCTTTGGTTCTCTTAACGATCCATATTCAGTGTGTAGGTTTTTTCCCTGACTCTGGAACAGGCTAGTGAAACCAATTGCATTGCATGTACAGCTACAGATTCCAATAGCCACTACCAACAGGGATTCCCGCTTTAACAATTCTGAATCCCTAATGTTTGCAATGCCAGGGCCACCAGAGAGAGCAATGCAAACTGATCTCAGCCATGAACGCATTCTTGTGCTCTTCAGAGATCACTAATGAAAAACATGGCGACTACAATTGCACCTACTGATCCTGCCGATTAGCACAGCACCCACTAAAAAGCAAGCAAAGTCCAGAGACATTCCTGGCATCCCGTTTACATGAGTAAAACAAGCATTCCAGACACAGACGTAGTTGTATTAACTGCCCACACAAAACTGTTGACTTTGACAATGTTTGCTTGTTTTTAACAGGACGTCAGTGAAGGACACAGAGTGCTTATAAATCGAGTGGCTGAAGGGAGACCTGGTAAGACATTTCTATTACACCAGTAGTGGGTTTACAACTCCAAAGATATTACTCGTAAAAAACAGTGTAATAAAAAAGAAAAACTGGCATCTACTTTGAGTGAAAAGTTTGATGGTAAGGCTTGAATAAAGCGAGCTCAAAGAGTTCCCATCAGAAGGTGTTTTGGGTGGGGAGGGTGAAGAACTGGTTGGGAATGGCCATAGGGATTAGCATGGCTATGGGCAGTGAATAGGTGGGTACATAACCAGACAACACTTACAGGCTCTGTCTCCCCTCCCTCCTCATAAGACATTCTTGATTCCTCCCTAGCTGTACTCTAATGCATAGGTTTATAGGTGTCACAATTTAGCTTCTCCTAATAGGCCAAACTAATGATACTGCAAGGATGTATGCAGATTCCCCAAATGAAGCAGAAACTCACAGACATGATTTTCCATCAGATTCCTGCTCCATGCCGACAATCTCTAACAAAATAGAACATATTTCGGGAAAAACAGCGAAAGCATGTTTTCGCTTGTTTTTCACCTTGACCATACTCATCAAAAGCTGGATGTATCATGGCACATGCACAAAGAGAGGTGGGGGAGAGTTCAATATGCACCCAGCAGCAGGGGAAAGGCAGTGTTCCATGTGTGCACACAGAAGGGGGCAGGCAGGGGCAGTGCAGTGTGCTCCACACTCTACGCCGGGACAGTGGAGCATACCGTGTGCACGCAAAAGGGACAGGAGGAGAGAGATCCCCATACACGCCCCGGGGGAAACAGTATGCAAGCTGTGGGCGTACAATGTAGGCGAGAGGGAGTGTTGTACTAGCAAACAGAAATAACACGATAGAACAGACACTAGCCATGTGCACAACAGAGCAGAGTTGCCCCCAAAAGAAGCATGCTAGTACCATCTTTTGCAAGCTCAGGTGCCTCTTGCAGTGCTCACTTGAAGGTCTCCGTATAACGGTCCAGGAACTGGAGGTTCTTCTTGGCCTTCAAGCGTCTGTACAGCTGGTGCCTGGTGGCTCTCTGTCTCTCTGCCCCACTGCGATGTCACATCATGTGCTGCCTGCTGCTCTGTGTGGTGTGAGCGGCCGGCGTGCCCATAAATCATGCACAGGGTCAGGGTGGGTCAGAGGCCCAAGGCAATTAGCATGGCGGCACAGAGTCTATTGGGCGGGCGGGCAGGTGCAGCCTGCCCTCCTCCTGCAGCCGAATTTACATTGGCTTGTTCCGTGGCGGTCCCCCCAGGAGGCACAAGTTAACTTCAATTTTGCAAAGAAGTGCTAACAACTGTTGTTACTTCCTGCAAACTAATTGAAGCAACTGTGTGAAATGTTGCTGCCGGGACCCAGCTCAGCCCTGCAGGCACGCTGCCCCCAGGGTCAGGACTCGGAGGGAGGCAGGTGTTCACTTGCTTTAGTGTTTGCAATTGCTTCATCCTGCCTCCCTCCACAGATCAAAGTAACTTTACTCAGGCCGCCGCCGCCCGAGCAGAACGTGAGCCGAGCACACCACACGGCACCGGCCCCCTGCAGTGGCGGCACGGCCGCCGGTGACCCACCGCCGTGATGATGCACGTCCATCTGCATCTGCATGCATCATAAATTATGATGCATGCATGATGCAGATGCAATCTACAAAGCAAGGTAACAACATCTAGTGTTACCTTGCTATGATGAATTGTGTGCAGTCTGCAGACAGGGCCGCTGGCGCGCGCCTCTCTCCTGGCTCCTGCCCTGCCCAGCCCAGCGCAGCGGCCGAGCCCCCCCCCATTTTACTTCCCGGCCGCGGACGGCCTGCTGATGAGTGACTGACTGTGAGTGTGAGCCTAGCGAGCTGGAGCTGCTCGTGCGGGCCGCGGCGCCGCACACACACAGACAGTGACACTGTTACTGTGGTGAGCAGGCCGGGCCTGCCAATAAAAAAAAAAATGACATTGTAATTTTTTTTAAAAAACGTGACATTTTTTTTTTTTTTTTAAAAACGGCCCAGAGGTGGCTGCCGAAAAACCGGCCCCCTGGGACCTCAAAGTTGTTCGGCCACGGGCCGAAAGACCGAAAGGGCCAGTCCGACCCTGGCTGTATGGAGCAACCACCAAATTGTAGTATTACCGGCAAAGAAACCAGCAAAAGGACGTCCCACAGCTGGACTCCTTATAGCAATCCGGCTGGATTCAGAATTGACACTTAAAGCCTGGTTATGTCCAGATGCGGGCATACAAGCAGTAAAGGTCACAACCAATAACTCCAACCACGCGTTGTTTCCATTAGCCATAATAATAAACGTATACTGGAATCCCGCCTCACCAACTGAATCTCAATTTCTAGGAAAAATAGAAACCATCCTAGATTTGATACTCCCTGACAACTCTATACAAACCACTTTAATAGTGGGGGATTTCAATATGAACTGCATCGCAGCCGTAAATATGGAGGCTAAACCGTGAGCAGCAACATGGCTTGCCCTGATGAAACTCGAAAATTTAAAATGCTAAATGGTTCATCAGCAAAGGATTCCCCAGCTGCTCCAACATGGTCCCGAGATAAGATCTCCTCGGTGATTTCTTCATTTCGAATAATGCAAACAAATACATAGATCCCTTCAAAATATTACCTCCTACGGCCAGCGACCACAACATTCTTGCTAATTACTGGGGTCTGCATGACATCAAAGAGGGTGAATTCTATGATTTTCACTTTGACATTAACAATGCTAGAAATAGAATTCACTGGAATCCCAGACTCTCAAAACAACTTAAAACCAACTTCAGAGAAGCAAATAACCCGGAAACAATAACAGCTTCCAACAGCTACTCTGAGGTAATCCAGCTCATTAGTGAATCCTTCCAATCAAAATCCAACTCTAAATATAACCAATAAAATGAATGGCAGATCAAAGAACTAAAAACATCCTACCGCCGAGCAATGAGGCTCTTATCTCCAATCACACAAAAAACAGAATGAATTAAACTTAGAACCCGCCATAAAAACACCATTAAACAAATCAGAGCATTAAAGAAACCACAGGAGGGGGAGAAAATGCTCCAAGCCCTTATGATGAAATCGACAGGTGCAATATGGAGTATAATTAACGCATCACATGCAAATGCGAATAAATCGATTCTTCTCAACTCAATAACTGAAGAAGATTGGATATTACACGTTGGAACACTCCTAGTGAGCAATACACCGGAGGCAACTCCATTACTTCCTGTCAGCCCTGATCTGTCAAAATGTGTCTTTGATTCTCTAGATATTTTGATGATAATAAAAAAATTAAGCAGCTCGAGAGCACCGGGCCCCGATAATCTATCGAATTTATCATGAAAAAAAATCCAGAAGCATGGGCAGTAGCACTGGAACTAATTTTTAAAAAAGTTATTTCAACTGGGAAAATTCCCAATTACTGGAAAGAAGCCATTATTATTTCCGATTCGTAAGAAGGGCGACAGAAACCTAACAAAAAACTATAGACCAATTGCCCTACTAGATGTTCCGGGGAAGATATTTGCAAAACTGCTACTTAGAGACTTTTTAAAATGGCTTGCCCAAGAAAAACTTTTAGATGTTAATCAATCAGGATTTGTAGCAGGTATCTGAACAACATTAAATTTACACTAAAAAAACAGTCCTCTCAATGAAAAAAAAATCTTTCTATATCGCTATGTTTGACTTCAAACAAGCCTTCGATTCAATCCCACATGTAATTTCATGGGACAAACTTGCAAGAAATAGATGCCCAGCGTACATTCATTACTTAATACAACAATTCTATACTGAAACATCCATCAAAGTGAAACTGACTACAACAGGTATTTTATCAAATGCTGTTTTAACAAACACTGGATTGAAGCAGGGCTGCCCATTCACGTCCATTCTTTTTAACTTTTTTATCTCAGTCAGATCTTTCCCACCAAAATTAGGAAATACGGAAATTTCCTATCTACTATATGCAGGCGATCTGATTATAATGGACAGAACTTCCATTGTCTTGCAAAACAAATTGAGCGCCCTGAGCACGTATGCATCAGAAAATAATCTCACTATAAATATCCAAAAATCAAATATACTTATCTTCCAACATCAGGCTAAAAAAGCAGATTACGCCTTCAATTGGCAGCTTACAAAAACTGCGTTAACTCAAATTCACCAATACAAATATTTGGGGGTTATCACCAACTCCCCTCGCTCGGACCAACCATATAAAATAGGAATCGATGTAAGAATGAGACTCTTAGCAATTCAGGGGAATGCTTTACAAACGAAATTTGGGAGATTCACAATATCACCAGCTAGAATCTTTTACCTACAAAAAGTCGTCCCCATAATTACCTATGGCAGTCACACAAAAACGAATCCTGACAATTAATTGGGACTGAGTGGAAGGGATGTACTGGAAACACATACTACCTGTACCACAAAGTATACCAATAGCAATAATCAGATATGAGCTAGGCTTAATCTCACTATATACAACAATAATTTGGTCTATGCTATCGGTATACAGAAAGGCTATCCTTGCAACATGTGACTCCCAAAATCTTTTCCCAATTGTGAAAAACCTTATAGCAACACCAGGCGAGGGACCGCTACTGCACAGGAAAGATATCTGCATAAACAGAATGGTCATAGCTGATATTAATCATACCCTCTTAGTAGAAAATCCTGAAAAAGCGAAAAGTAAACTATGGATCTGGGATTGGATCACAACTAGAGAAAAGTGTAATGCCTATGAGGCCTTCAAGGTGGGCGCCTTCCCTGACAAAACATTGAACACAGTCCCTAGCTATCTAAATAAATTCCCTGACAGGACATATGCAGATAATTTTGTAAGACTTCATATGAATCTGATACAGGCTAAAGTAATCACTGCTCAATATAACAAGAACCCCATCACAGATTTATCTTGTAGATTCTGTAATGATATTAACCATAATGAAACAATGCAACATGTGATCACCGAGTGCCCTATGATAATTGAAATGAGAACTAGATATTAACATAAACATTTCCTAAACCAAGGGCTTTTCACGAATGAAGAGTTGTGGAATAAGATCTTTAATGCAACTAAAGTACCACTAATTATTGATATTGTACAATTCATCAAGAATCTGAAATTAGAACCTGATGTGAGTGTAATTAATAATGCAGAGTGATTCTTTATGTGTATAGATCTCAAAAGAACAAAATGTGCAATGTTTGCTAAATGTAAAAGAGCCAAAGGACTTACAATGTAGGATAACCATCAGAGCAGAAACTATACAAAGTCTGCCTTAAATTATGAATTGTTGTAGCATCATAGGGGCGAAATGTTTTATTTTCGTTTTCTCTGTTTTTTAGAAATATAATCAGTTGTTCTAAGGTATCACAAACAATTTATGGACACTATTTTAATGTACGGAAACATGCAAAAATGACTCCAACGAAGAACTACACGATTATGTATAACCTTATACTAAGAATGTTAAGGATCATGAGAATTATGCTGTGACTGTATCATATTGAAAAGGTTGGTTTATCAACCAAAACAATTTTCTAAATAAAAAATAAATAGAAATTAAATAAAAGAGCACCTGAGGAGAAAATGGGATATTCTCCTGCCACACCTTTTGTTCGCCTACTGGGAGGTGCCACAGAACGGAGTGGGGTTTCGATCCTTTGAGCTTCTGTTTGGACACCCTGTACGAGGTTACATCAGTCTAGTGAAAAAGGGATGGGAAAACAAACCCTCATCCCCTACATAAGATATGGTGGACTATGCCCTCAGCCTTTGGTCCAAAATGGCCAAGTAGATGGAACAGTCAACAAAGAACCTAAAGTCCAGTCGGGAGCTGATGGAGCAGTGTAACAACCAGAAGGACAAAGTGACAGTCTATTCTCCAGGCCAGTGGGTGTGGATTATGGAGCCTGTCAAACTCAGTGCCCTTCAGGAAAAGTGGACTGGACCTTACTGGGGATCTAGAAAAGATCAGTGAAGTGAAATTTCTCATTTACGTGAAAGGACCTAAACAGATGTGCAGGGTCTTTCACGTGAAAGAGCTAAAACCCCATAATACCTGGGATGACTTGGTCATGGCATTAGTGACAGACAGAGAGACTGAGGAGGAGACCGATCTCTTCCAAGACCTATTGCACACTGAAGCCATGGATGGGTCAGTTGAATGTGTTAACATTTCAACTGACCTGTCAGAACAGCAACTGACAGACTGTCACCGTTTACTGGGACAGTTTGCCGGTCTGTATTCTCTGACTCCAGGTTGTGCAGATTGGTGCACCCATGATGTGGACACTGGAGACAGTAAGCTGGTGAAGAAAAGGATTCAATGGACATTCGATAAGGTCAGGGACACCATGAAGGAGGAAGTTTCCAAAATGCCGTCCCTTGGAGCGATAGAACCATCCTGCAACTTCTGGGCTAGCCCAGAGGTACTGGTCCCTAAAAAGACCAGAGGTGGGAAGACTGAAGTTTGCTTTTGTGTGCACTACAGGGGGCTCAATTGTGTCACAAAGACAGGTGCTCATCCCATTCCGCGGGCAGATGAGCTCATTTACAAGCTCAGTACTGCCAAGTACATGAGTACCTTTGACCTCAAAGCAGGTATTGGCAGGTTGGCTTGACAGATGGAGCAACAGAGAGGTCAGCATTTTCAACCCCGAAAGGACATTATCAGTTCATGGTGATGCCCTTTGAATTGAAGAATGCTGCTGCCACTTTTCATCGGATAGTTAACCAGGTTTTGCCTGGTCTGGAAAACTTCAGTTTCGCCTATTTAGATGACACTGCTGTGTTTTTCAGCCACACCTGAGAGGATCATTTATCCTAATGGAAACAAGTGCTTCAGGCGATGCTGAATGCAGGTCTGACTGTCAAGGCCACAGAGTGCCGGACAGCGCAGGGTACCATGAATTACTTAGGCCACCTGGTCGGTGGAGGTAAGAAACAACCTCTCGAAGTGAAGGTACAGGCTGTGAAGGAGTAGGACATCCCCACCACTCAGCACCACTCAGATACAGGTTAGAGCCTTTCTAGGTCTCACTGGGTACTACCAGTCATTCATCAGAGGGTATGGGACCATTGACATGCCCCAGAATGATATAACTTTGGATCGGATGCCGAAGAAGGTAACCTGGACCTCCTCCTGTCAAACCTACTTTCTGGATTTAAAGGATGGATTGTGCAGGGCCCCAGTTCTGAAAGTGACAGACTATAGTCAGGAGTTCATTATCCAGACAGACGCCTGTGATTTTGGGATTGGAGCGTTGTTAGCACAGCTGAACTCTGAAGGGGTAGCGCAACCTTTCGCCTATATTAGTAGGCGGTTGCCAAAAAGGGAAAGGAACTGGGCTGTTGTAGAAAAAGAGGCATATGCGGTCGTGTGGGCCATAGAGAAGCTGAAACCCTACATCTTTGGGTCTCACTTTACGATCCAGACAGACCACAGTCCTCTGCAATGGCTAATGGCCATGCAAGGGTAGAACCCTATGCTTTTGCGTATGAGCATATCCCTACAGAGATTAGATATGCCATCCAGCACAAACCAGGCTCCCTGCATGGAAATGGAGATGGCCTCAGCTGGTACTTTCACCATGATGACGAACCAGACCCTCAGTAGGAAGGTGGTTCAGATGTGGAGGCTGGGTGGCATGTGAGGGATTTGACTATCCGCACAGGGACTGTGCGCTCGCCTGGGCTTTTTTGATTTTTTAGGAAATTGAATTTTGGGAGATCAACCTCCGAATGTGGGCTAATCTGCACACATTTTCTAATGTTTGCAGCACAACAAACACACAGTCCAGTGTATTCTTTCGGAGACAGCCTACAGGTGCAGTCCTCCCTGTCACATTTATTTGACAGGTGACAGCAAGAGTGCACGAAAATATCCAGAGAAGAGCTACACCTTCCTCCTCCCACAGCAAGCCTAATTAAATATCAAAGGCTTCATGGATCCACCCTATTTTATTGTCTAAGTTCTGTGTGGTGGCAGCATATACTGATGAGAGTTAATTGAAGCAGGCCTGCGAATAGGCCTGGTCAAAGAACTTAACAATGCGCAGGAAAACTAACACCTCTTTGATATGCAGTGTATCACCTTGTAGCTATCTCCCACTCCTCTGTATGAAGGGCAGTGAATCTCATGTCTGGGACAACTGTTTATAGTAGGTAGAATCCCTTTCAGAGGGACGAAGTATGTGATTTGAGGGAGACAGAAGGTTGTTCTCACCACAAACATCAAGGAAGATCTGCGTTTCTATCAAGAGCCACAGACAGCTCAGGTAACCAGAGAGACACTTTGATCTACAACACACAGGAAGATGGGTGGGACATAGGAGTGCATGCTGTCACCCCTTACTTTTCCTGTTGCAAAGCACTCTGGTCCTGACCTCACACATAACAGAAGATAGTTGGTGGGCACCCCGGATTGGTTCCTTAAGGTAGTCTTAGCCTGCACCAATCACTGGGGCCTGTTTGGCTTTGAAAGAGGGCTGAGCCCCTCACTTAGCAGATCATCCGACGAGTTTGAAAGCAGTAAAAAGATGGACTCATTTGGACCCTGGCTGAAGGTAAAGTCTGCCTCATAGCTCCTGCCAGTAAAGGAAGGCCAGGATTTCCAAGAGGGAAGCAAGACCCCCTCCCCTAAACATCTCCAAGGGAACAGAGGTGGATACCAAACTCAGAGGACCCATCCAGCAGCTCCAGAACAGGTACGCAGCCAGAACACAGCATGCCATGCTAGGTTCTGCAAGCAAGCCTCCTATGTGGGAAGTGCAGAGAGTGTCGAAACAAAGGACAAGCCAGTTGCCTGCAAGCACTCTCAATTGCTTTTGGCCATCCACCTTAAAGGATGACCCAAACCCTGCGTTGAAGCTAGAAGGTGTGCCACAACAAGCCTCAACCGGCATCCAGATTTTAAGGACATTTTCGAGTCCATCAAGCCCTCTAACCACGACCGGCTGCAACACTGACTGTTGTCATGCTGCAGTCACTAAAGCCATCCGAGAGACCTCGACCAGTGTTCCAGATCCGCCAACCAGCACAGAGATGATTCTTGACCCCGAGCCGCTGAACCGACTTGACGCTGTTGAGCATCAAAAACATCTCAAGCAACAGGTACATTGTGGTTCTGTCTCCCTTGTTCTTCTCCGAAAGCCCCTAGTGACATTTACAACCCCTTGCTCCCTTGGTGCTGAAACTAAATAATCTTGAACAGTTAAGACTGATTGCTTGACCCACTAACCTCCTGTCAGTATCCAGAGTGCATCCCTTTCCTTCGTGAAACGGTCTGTCCTCTGTGTTCCTTTACGGCGTCGGTTGTATTTTGTAGTGTGCTATAACTGTCTGTTGTGATAATAATGGAGTAGATATTTTTATACAACCTTGATTGGACAGTCCCTTTTATCATTGGGTAATAATTGTATTTTTGCTGTGATTAATACCTGGCCTCCTGGTTTAGCAACAGAAAGGATGGGGTCAGAGGTGCACACCTTATATCATTATGAGTTAAATCTAGTAAATAAGTCCAGGCACGCTGGCTTCAAATTCTAAAGGTGCTGGGGAGGAAAAAAAAGACCTTGGCACAAGGTCTCACAATCCACATGCACGAAAATAGAGGATCCACAATAGGAACCCTGCCGTCCCCTGCACACTATCTGAAATCCACCAAAGAGGTGTTTATTGTACTTAGATAGTATTGCATTCAAGTTAGATAACGGGATTCGCTAAGAGCAGTTCTTAGTTGGTTGATTCACAAAATAATATTCTAAAAACACAAACTGTGTTGGTAATAACAAGTATTTTAATCACAAGTTCAGTACAATGTGGCTTTATGCCTTTCAAGGAGATTCCTCTTCACCAGAAGCCTATATTGAACTGTTGGTGGTCGGTAATGGAAAGGAAAAAATGAAAACATAAATACGGTAACGGGATGTTAAAACAGTGAAACAAATGAAAAGACAGTTCTAACTTAACAGTTGAATTTTCTAATAATTCTCAACATTCTTGAGTGTTATGATATACTTTAACCTGTGAGGCTAGGACTGATAGAAATGTCTTCAAACTTTTAAAGTGAGAGTAACATGAGAGAGGTGGCTGCACTTCGTACTACACAGCAGTCCTGAATTCCTATTCCGGGGTTCACACTGTGGAAAAATGTAATCCATGTCAAAAAGCCACCATTATTTAATTAGGGGGCTGGAGAGCACCTTTGACTCATCCTCTGCCCCTAGACAATCCTTTTGATGCCAGGCACGGGTAGAACATACCATCCTTTCTACAATATCTATATATGGCCCATTTATTACATTTATAAAGCACACAAAACTCTCGGGCATCACAGCGCTGAATCCATCACCAAGGGTTTAAAAAGTGTAGATTTTCAAAGGTTCCATAAGGAGATGCACCCCTTGCCATACGAGCTAGATAAACATGTCTTCTTAACTTAGACATGGATTTAATTTAGAAGTGTGACAATGTCTTATCTTAAATTAGTCATAAAGTACTAATTAAAGATTTCAGAATGGTTTTAGGCAATCTCTGCTTAAGCATTCACAGCCTGAGAAATCCACTATTACCCGTAATGACAGAAAATATTAATGTTTCAGAAGACAAGTTCTCATCTACGCAAAAAGAAACATCTTTACTGTTTTATAAGTGATCTGTGATATATTTGATGTCTATGGGAAGGCTGCACGGGGCACCCTATAGGTGCAGTTTAGGAATATTTTAGGCATTTATGTATGACGAAAGGCCATATCCATGTGCTTTCTAAGTGAATGTATGATCTCCGCGAGGAAGCAAGAGTTTGGCAGTGATGGGCAAAACTTTTGAGGAGCCATGGCATGGCATCAATCTACGCCATTAAGACAAATTACAAGTATTGGAAAATGTTCTATCAAGGATAGCTTCATAAAGTTTCAGTATGATATTAAAAAAGGATAGATGTGGAACAGTTTTTGAATTGGTCATCGACTGTCAAAGGACCAATTATAAGCATTTAAATTATTGTTTTAAAAGTTCACCTACCTTTTTCTCTGCATTCTATTTCGTGCAGCACAAAATGTGTGCTTTGAAAAAAGGAGATCACCGGCGCCTTCTTCACCGCAATATTCCCCCCCCCCCCAGAGGGAGGGGGAATGTGGAATTGAGAAAGAGAGAGATAGACTCTCTCGCAGTGGCTAGCTTCCCTGGCTGAGAAAATATGAATACAATGCAAAGTACACTAGTCCTTCGCCCACACCAAACTAGCTGCACCTTTCTAACCTTCAGGGTAAGAAATGCTCAAATATGCTCCCCCCTGCAGTGAGGCCCCCTCCCTGTCATCACAATGCCAGCATTATGGCCTACAGCTGAGTGCTATGACAATGGCTGGAGGCCATAATGCTGCCATGACAACCAGGCCCAGAATTGATGCAGGCTTATAAGTATATGTTTGAAGCTGTTTGATAAGGGCTAATTGGAGATAAGCCAGGTCTCTAATGTTGAAAGAAGGTGTATCACAACATGCTTTAATACTAGTTTTCCCATTTCTAACTGTTTCTATATTAAGTTTTCCATCCATACCATCCTGGGTTTATGTGCAAAGGTAGCAATAACAGAGTATAATTCACAAGAATAAGCAAGTATAATTGAGAATCCCCTACAATTGTACTCATATGAACAGCTCTATAGCATTTGAAAATGAATATTGATTTGATCACATTTCAAAGCATTAATAAACCTGTGTTGCATTTCGTTTGGTTGATCGTTTGCATTCAAATACATGCAAGCTCTGCATTTGGGATTCACAATGGCTTAACTAAGGACTTCATGTGACAAATGTAAGAAAAAGGACTGGACTACCCTATTCTGAATGGAGTGGGCCATGTTAGCATGTATCTAGCCTAAGACTGTGTGTGCCCCGGTTGTACTTGTTTCTGCATAAACAGGATCAAGGGCAACTATCATTATGATAAAATTAGTAGAATGTTTAAAATTGCTTTCTTAATATGCTATCAAGGGATTTAGCAGAAATCTCTCAAGCTTTTATTTGAAAAACGATGAGAAATCGAGTGTTTTGTCTTTTGTGCTTGCTCTGTGTAACCTGTGATTCAACAATGTGTAAAACTGGATGGGATCCTGGACTTAGGGCACTCTACTGTGTACTCTTTTTGGGGCTGATGTGATGAGGAACTTGGAAAAGAAGAAGAGATGCTATGTCCCAAATGGAGGCAGTGTGTTAACAACGTGTCTGATGAGAAAGTGGTCGGAGGCAGGACACACTGATTGCTAGGCTCATTTGAGGGCAGCAGGGGGCAAAGTGGGTGAAGTACCTCTTTGAGCAAGGAAAGTGCCCTGTGAATAAAATTGCTTTGCGCAAAGGCCCTTGTTGTGTCTTGTGTTCCCTTGCCTTGGTCCTGCATGAATCCTTGCCTGAGAGAATGCCTGATGGAATGTTAGGTCTGTGGAATGTTGTGCTGTGAGTGCCCCTGTAAGCTCCATGAAGGTCAGTTGGAGTGAAGCAGCCTGTGAGAGAGGAGGCCAGGGGACTTATCCTGTGTTCCTTCCAACTTACTTACCCTTGGACTTACCTGATGTATATACCTTGTCAATGGAACTTAGTAAAGAAGTTTACTTCCCTTACCTGAGTATCAGACCTTTCATTTCACCCGGCTACATTGGCGACGAGGTGGCTTGAGGGAAGGGCAAGGAACCTACAGCTATCCAGAGTAAGCAGTGATTGAAGGAAGAAAGGAAGCAGTGAGACCAGGGCAGAGGACTTCCACAGGCCCCCCACCCCCAAAGGTGAGCACCCCTGATCCATAGCCCAACAGCAGTTGCATGGAAGGAAGGAGGCAGCTGGGGGCAGGAGGTAACTGTAGTAGCAGTTGGAGTTCCAGTGGGGCCACCTTAAAGTCCCGGGCCACTGAAGCAGCATTTACCAGCAGGGCCACCTTACATTTATCTGACCACTGAAGCAGCATTTCCCAGCAGTGCCATCTTACAGTTAATTGGCCTTTGGAGCAGCATTTCCCAGCAGGACCACCTTACATTTATCTGGCCACTGAAGCAGCATTTCCCAGCAGTGCCATCTTACAGTTAATTGGCCTTTGGAGCAGCATTTCCCAGCAGGGCCACCTTACAGTTAATTGGCCACTGGAGCAGCATTTCCCAGCGGGCCACCTCACAGATTCTGGCCACTTTAAGCATCTTGGCCACTGAAATAGTATTGAGCATCAGTGGGGCCACCTTTAAGTATTTTTGCCACTGGAAAAGGAGTTACAAAGATTTTCAGCAGTTCCCTGCGGATTGGTCACTGCTTTACAGTGGGGCCACCTTACAGATTTTGGCCACTGGAGCAGCATTTCCCAGCAGGGCCACCGTGCACTTCCTGGCCACTGGAGTTAACATATGGTAGCAGCTGTTGCAGCAGCATTTCCCAGTGGGACCACGTTGAAATTATTTTTGGCCACTTGAGCAACACACGTGATCATTGGCACAGATACAGCCAGGGAGAGATTAAGTAGTTAGAGGATCAGGAACCAGCGTGGGCACCTCACAGCACCATGGCCTTATCAAGTATGCAGTTCAGCAGGTGGGCACAGACAATGGTGAGACAGTGAGCACTCACAGTCATCAAAGGAAAAGATACTGTTGCAAGCATTTCGTTCTGTGCCCTGCATGCTGTTCGGCGCCAGAGGAGGCATCTGCTCGTTGGAGGGAGACTTGGGGATATTGCAGATGTGGTGGTGCTACACTTGAGGAGTCTGAGAGCACATATCTCATGGTTTTGGAAGAACTTGATCCTGATTTTTTGGCATTTTTCCAAGAGCTTTCAGTATATAACAGAGAATACTGTTGTGTGTGATGTGAGGCCTGTGATATGTTTTGCGTCCTGCCTGGTTATGTTTGGTTCAGTTCCCTTTGGTTTGGTTGTGGTTAAAGAGAATCTTGGTGCAGTTGAAAGGTTGACATGGCCTCTGTTTAGAACAGTTGAAATGCTTTGTAATCATTGGCTATGACAGCAATGCATTAGTGAAAAGTGATGTGTCTTGCACTAACAATTTTTCTTCCACAGGACCAACGTGTACTTTATGGACTGTTTCACAAAATGTTTAGAGTTTCAAGATTTGGATTGCAGTTTTCACCTTGTATGTGGTTGAGGGTGATGGACTTTGGGAGAATGGTGGAAGTTTTGCTTGGTAGCAATTGGCACATGTTTTATAGGGGTGTTCTGCCATCCATGCCATATATTTTGGGGTTTGGAACCTGCCACTAGTTTAATAGGGGTGTTCTGCCACCCGAGCCACAAATTTTGGGGTTTGGAACCCAGCACTAGTTTTATAGGGATGTTCTGCCACCCATGCCACAGAGTTTGGGGTTTGGAACCTGGTACTAGTTTTATAGGGGGGTTCTGCCACCCATGCCACAAATATTGGGGTGTTGGACACCGCACTTGAGGGGGTTTCCTGGCCGTGCCTTGGGGAGTTGGACGCCGGTACCTTAGGGGGTGGTCCTCTCTGCCTGCCTTGTACAGAGTGGGTGCCTGTGCTCTGTGCATTTTGAACTTGGATTATTTGTTCTGGTTTAGTATACTAGAAGTTGAAGGGTGTGCTGTGTTTCAGTACACCTTAGTTGCTGGCAGCAGGATGAATGAGGGCGTTGTTTTGGAATTGTGTGGCAATGTTGTTGTGTTGAGTGTTAAGGCTGGTTCCTTGGTCTGAATATCTGTGGTAGGCCTGCTACAGACTCTGAGTGTATTGCATAGTGGATTGGTCGCTTTGCAGGTCCTTGAAGGGACTATGTTGGTGGGAGCATGAGGCATATCTCCTTGTTCTTCCGAATGGAGTGAATGGGATTTGGATTTGAGTTTGGAGTGGAGGTGCCCAGAGTGTTGTTCTTTTCGTACCTTTATCTTGGTTCCTGTTGAGAAGGGAGATGTGTTGTGTCTTGTCTACCCTGCTTTGGTCCTGCACAAATACTTGCCTGAGAGAATGCCTGATGGAATGTTATGACTATGGAATTTTGTGGTGTGAGTGCCCCTATAAGCTCCATGAAGGTCAGTTGGAGTGAAGCAGCCTATGAGAGAGGAGGCCAGTGGACGTCTCCTGTGTGCCTTCCTATTTACTTACCCTTGGATTTACACTTGTCCTTGTCACTGGAACTTAGTAAAGAAGTTTACTTCCCTTACCTGAGAATCAGACCTTTCATTTCACCCCGCAATAGTCCTCCACCTGGAGTGGTTTGCAAGTCAAAACCTCAAGGACTACTTGTGAAAGTAAACACCAGACCTTGCAGTGCACACAATGCAAAAATAAACAATGGAAAAAAATCGCAGTTTCAACAAAATGAATGGTTACCCAGCACCAGGGATGTCAGTTAGGGGTCGCTCCTGTGACCCCTGAAGTCTCCTTTGCTACTTCTGTGCTCTCCCATGCTACCCCTAAAAAATGTAAAAACTAATATGTATATAGTTATAATATATATATAGTTTTTTTTAAAAAAAATTGAAACTCCTGGGCTGTGGCCAGTGCCATGTGGTTCTTTGTTTCTGGAGTGGGTGGCTTTCCTGTTCAGGCCTCTTACAAAACAGGGGGTTCCACAACTGTAACACTTTGAGCAGTGACACTAAATAAGAAAGTATATGAATAACACATGTCTTTGTGGAATGCTATACAATAAGTGCTAGACGCAACAAAGGTTCATTCAGGCACACTTCAGGGGGTAAGTCATTGATTTAGTCTGTTCTTAACACCTCAAATTCACAATGCAGACACCAACTTAAAAACGCAGTTAGAGTAGGACAAGCATCCATTTCAGACTTTGCATTTTGTTTTTCACAAGTTGCATTTATAGCATTTTATTCTGCTATTGTCTATGTTCTGATCATCACAAGAAATTCCATATCGGTGTCCTCGTTCACTTGACAAAATCTGTGTGCCTAAAAGCTTGTGTATAGTGTAGAAATGTTTGACCATAGCACATCAAGTGGCCATTGATTTCATTGGGCCACAATTAATGATTTGTTGTAATGTGCCCATCTTTCCCATCTCCATGGCATTCTGTTCAGGATGGTTGTTTGCATGTATGAGGTAACGAGTACCCAGAGTACAGGATGCTTTGTGAGTGCACTGCTTTCCCTGCACTATTCTAAATTATTTAATACACTTTTATGAACCCTCCCAATGATATTTATTTTGCCAACCTCTTAAGCCTGAAAAGTAGATCCACACAGGCTTGACATGTGGCCAACTTTGTACCAGACCTGCAGATGAACTGGTCTGCTGTTAAATCTCAGTTACCAGTTGAATGGTATGCACTACAGAGTGTAATTTGCTTTCTGACTTTGAGAACATTCAGACATTTAATTACTCATTTTATTATAGCCGGAAACATAGCAATAGCTGGTACAATAGCTATAGCCGGTTAGATGGCTCAGTGGGCTGAGCGCTTGCTGCTGTAATGTGTGTGTGTGATCTGCAGGTTCGAATCCCGGCAAGGCCAACTAAGCCTTGCATCCTTCTGAGGTTGATAAATAAGGACCTACACAGGTTGATTGATATTTTATATATATTTGTTCTATATAAAGCACTTAAGCATAAGTGCTATATAATCACAGATTATCATTTGGCCTTGGATGCCTTGGACGTCTGCTTGCATTCACAGTAATTTGGTAATATGGGCCGATACACACTGTTATTAACGATACATATGGTGATCCATTCTTGTATGAAATGTATATCACATTACAGTGATACCGTAACCATTTCGTAGTGTACTTAGGAACAATGCTATGTGATGCCACTTCCTGTTTTGTCAAGAGGTGAAAGGTAGTGTTTCATCGCTTCCTGTGATGTCATTCGGGGTGGGGTCAAATTACATCACTTCCTGTGATGTCATCAGAGGTCAAGGATCCTGTAATGTCACTTCCGCTACCCCAGGCATTTTGGTGAAATGACATCCCTGCCCAACACTACTTTAGCAATTGAAACAGTATATGTGTTTCAACCACAAATAGGGCAGCATGCAATGCATCTACCTGCACTCTCTTTTTTGGGCTAAACTGCACAAAATACCCATACTCACCATTAGTGGAAAAGGTTCCTTTAAGATGATAGGCCACAGCTTACAAACTATGCTCACCTAGCCCCTCGGCCTTACAGACTAAACAAAACATTGACCTTTAATAGTCATGAAGGGTTCCTCGACCATTGACTATTTTTGTATTTCTGTGGGACTATGGGAACAGGTTTTTAGTTTCGAGGTGCTCGCAGATGTGAACAGTGACCACCACCCCATCTGTTTGACACTGAAGGGGGTGCTAGGGGATGGGGGTTCATCTAATACTGTAATCTGCCCAGTGAAGGGGTGGCTTCACTGGGAAAAACTCATGCTGAACAGATAAGGTAATTACAGAAGTGTGGGAGCTGTGCGAAAGTGTGCGAAACTGTTCAGTCAGTGTATTCGAGGGAGTCCCAGTCCCTTATCAGCATATTTAATGTTACCAATTGAATATATTCTCGCAGCTCTCTGTTCTTTTTATCACAAATAATGTTGTACCATTTCATTTATTTCTGTAAAAAAAGGTTAAACTGTGTTTAAAGGAAATTTCTATAATACAAAAATATCTGAAAACAGATAGCTAGTGTGTATTATTTCTCTCTTTCATTTTGCATGGGAAAAGGTTTAAACGTGGGTAGATTTTTAAACAGTGCAATTGTCATTTTAAAATAGATGTGTGCATGATTATATTCAGTATGGACAGTTGTGAGTGACTGTTTGTAGCATAGCTTGTTGGAGGTACATGAGCCAACGGGAAGAGAGACTCTCTGGACATAGTTCCATACCGTATATAAGGTAATGGAAATTACCACAAAAATACCACAATAGCCCATGGTGGCACACAACACTAACACTGAAAATTTGGTATCCCTAAAATGTAGGCCTGAGGTCTCTCTAGTGATCAAGAACAATCTAGATAAAAAACAAGGGATGTTGGATATTGGGGCCACAAATAAACCAACCACTATACCAACCAACCATGCAAATTATCCCGCACATTATCTAAATAGGTCTGAATTCTGAAATAATGCAATGTATTGTTGTTATGTGTGATCCAATATGAATACAGAGAGTGATTATTGCTAAAGGTATTTTGGCGGTAAGAAAATACCGCAAAGCCCCAAATATCCACAAAATACCCAACATATTTATGGTGCATTGCAGGCCGGGAATGTGATCATAGAGTACCTACTGGGCGTGGCAAGCGTGTCTCACACTGCCATTTGCACATTAAAGGGAACCCATTTTACAATAGCAGTGTGCCACTAAAAACGAATTTCAGCATGTCATGTCACAAAGGGAAACCACATTTTCAGACCTAGTGCAATATTTAGAGGCAAAGTTGTTTGCACATGGGACGTTTGTCGTCGAACAGCACCTTAGAATGGCGTGACCGCATTCAGGGTGAGGTGCAGAAAGAACAACTAGACAATATTTTTACAGAAGGCAGCATAATTCAGGTCTGCCTTACAAGATTATTGAATGCAGCCGATAAAAGTGCAGAGAAAGACTGTTTAATACGGCTATGCGGCAAAATATGGTTTATTTTGAATAAGTCCCTGCGAATGCAGGAGAATGATACCCAGCTAATTAACAAGTTAAAGACTGAATTAGATGGGGCAAGTAAAAATCAGGAAATATTAAGAGCAGAATTGGATGTATGCCAAAAAGACATGCAATTAAAATGCAGAGACTTTGATGCTCAGTTATCCAAAAGCAAGAAACAATTTGAGGATAGTGAGCAAGAATTGGTACACTTAAAAGCCTTAGTGGACCACATTAGACAGGATAAAGATGAGGTTGTTACAGAAATGCAGACTTTACAAAAAGAACATTGTGAAAAAGAATGTGATCTCCAGAGTGCAGAACAAGAAATGATTAAAATGATTCAAGAAAGAGACAAGAGAAATAAAGAGTTCAATGAATGCCAAATGCAAATGTGCGACATGCAGGAGGTGATTAATAAGATGAGTGATGAAAACAACTATTTGCAAAATGAAGCAAACAGACTCCTTAAAAAGTGTAAGGACTTGGAACAGCAAATGTGCATTTCCAGGTCCCAGGAGAGGCGGCAGGGTACCACATTCAATGGAGTGGAGGTGAATTCTAGCTCTGCCCAAAGAGCTAGTGCTCCAGTGACTGGGCCGGTGACTGAACTTGGTTGCAGCGCCCTTGGGGGATTTGATACTCCCATTGGGGGCAGCCACCAATCTCATACACCTGAAAACAGGATTGAATCACAAAATAGTGCAATTCCATGCAATGCAACAAGTAGCCCCATAAAAATAATGAAATCCATTAAAGCCCTGATCAAACCATTTAAAAAGGGAGGTGAATGCTGCATTGAGGATCACTTAGAAGCGGTGCATGACATTTTTAAAGCACTCCAGATACCTAAGGAACAGTACAGACAATATTTTCATTTAACTTTAGATGCCCCGACGGCCAGCATCATAAGGGGATTAAATGAACAGCAGAATATGACCTGGTTGGAGTTTGAAAAAGAAATTAGGCATCATTTTTCTCCTTTTCAGTCATTGCAGGAGGCAAAGAAAGTCGCTTGCACAATTACTGCTGGACCTAATACATCCCCTCGCCAATTTTTACAAAACTTAAAAAGAGCATTTTCTCGCTTTGATGTATCTTTTGACCCAAATTCCAATGAGTTTAAAACTGCATACTTCTATGGGCTACAGAAAGACATCATATCCCAATTGGTCAGTGAATTTGACTGTGACAAGTCCCTTGAATGGATTGTACATCAAAGCACAAAACTATATGAGGTACTCTATTGTCGGGTAGAGAAAGTGATAAAATGAAAGATACTAGACCTAAATCTAAAGAACCCTCAGCCACAGTAATGGAAATCAGGTCAGCCAAAATGTCCCTTGAGTCTGCTCAAAGCCAAGGTAAAAATAATGTGACACCTGAACAAAGGGGTAATCAACAAAGATCGCCATTTCCTGTACCAATGTTCCAATCACATGATCCTAGTAATAGAGAGAGCTACATCAGCCCTAGGTATTTAGGGGACAGACCCCGGGTAGGATATCGGCCTGATATGGCAGGTATGAACAATAACCAGAGACAAAATCAAGATCAAAGAAATGATGGTCCCTACCAGTCATTGGGGACACAGAGCAGATTTGATCCCAACACCATGATATATGGTAATCAGGATAGACCCCGATCTGTGGATCGATTTACTGATAATGGAAATCAACATAGGGGCCAGTACCCACAATCTGAGAGACAGGACATGAGGCAAAACGTGAACTACAATCCACGTCAGTACAATGATTCCCCACCAGGGGACTATAACCAAAGGATGGGTGCAACCCGCTCCCCTCCACAAATGAATCAAGAGTTCAGAAACCATCCCAACCGACATCAATCACCTGAGAGGTATCAGAATAGATCCAATCAGGGGGAAAACAACCAATATCGACCTAGGCCACAGAAAGAGGATTCTAGAGAGATGGAAAGGTTCCAGTGCCTTGAGGCCCAAGTGAAAATGTTAGCTGAGCAAATAGGAAAGCTCTATACAGCGCAAAAAGAACCTTCCAAAGAGGGGGCTGATGGCCATAGCAATGACCGGGGGGCTTCCGAAAAGTGACTAAGTACTCATGATAACTGCAGTGCCAAAATGACAGATTGCTCTGATATAATTTTGCATAACGACTCTGAGATGCCTAATGGATTAAAAATGAAAGTGCCAGTAAATGAACTTGTGACAGAAAGTGCAAATACTTCTAAAAAAGAGGTACGGTTTAACCTAGAGCTAAATAAAACAATAAGGATTTGCACAAATGAAAAAGAAACATTAGGAATTCCAAAAGAGCAAAGGGACAGATTTAAGAAAAATGACTCATGCCTGGGGAATACCAGTGAACAGGGAGTAAGTGGGGATGCTATAGCTCCTTCCCTGGGCAAGCAAAACAATGACCAAACACAGACAGAAAAAGGAAATACTCAAAAGGAGGGTACAAGTCAATCACCTGAAGAATTCTTTGAGCCACATATTTTTGAAGAGGCTGAAAGGGCTGGTATCACACTAAATGATCACAAATGCACAGAATTAAAAAATGACAAATTGCTGAATGATGTTGTTACACATGTTCAGTTGGAAGGTTGTAATGTGGTCTCTGATGTTACCCAGATGGATGGGCGAACAGTGGCCACACTCCAAAAAACCTCTGATCATGGAGAAATTAATAAAGTCCCTCGCGCAGAAATGGGTAAAAAGGAGGGAAACATGTCTTTCCATTTACCAATGTGCTTAGCCAAAAGTGAAAAAGACCTCAGAAAGGTGAGCCCTGCAATCAGTAAGAATTCACACTTCTTATGTGTATTAGAGGAAGTTGAGGACAGATATTATGCACCCATCACTGTAGAAGAAAAATGCCACACCTTTGCTATGATTGACACTGCCCACAGGCCACAATTATGTCCAAGGAGCTGGTAAAGAGTATCAATGAAGGGAGACCCCCACAGAGTCAGATCACAGTGAAGGAAAATCAAGGTCCAGTGCATAACTTTAATGGGGAGGAGGTGCCCATCATAGGTATAACTGAGGTTGACATAAAAATAGGAAAGCACAGAATGAAACAAGAGGTATTGATCACATCTATTTGTGAAATTCCATTTCTGATGGGGACAGATTGCCTGAAAAGATTGTCTCCTCTCATAGATGGGGTGAATGGAGTGCTGTGGTCCTTAACCAAAAAACCATTGAGGCCTAAGAAACTAAAATCACAAAACAGCAATATAAATGAATGTCACACCGTTGCCAAAACAAATGATGCTGTGGAGGTATATCTCCAGAATAGCTGCATACCTAGTGTCACTGTTATATTAATGTGTCAAGACAAAATGCAGAGCGACAATGAAAAACTACCTGTACAAATATACTTGGACCCAAGGAAAAATTGGCAGACTGCCATAGATGAGCACACATTACGTTTTTATTTAAAAGAGAAAACATGCAAACAGAATATTGCTCCTAAAACAGATTCAGAAAAACACATTACCACTCTGGCAGAAATACACATGGAAGATGAGCAACCATGGGTTCATATTGGTATAAATGACTATTTTAAAACAATAAAAGCCACTTTAGCGCTTGGACATGAAAGGAGTTTCATTAATGAGAAATTGTTGCAAAAAATAATGGAGAGGGAAGAAATCCCGAAATTTAGGATTAAAAACCAATATGTTTCTGGGTTGGACAGTCCAGACTTTGAAAACCGAATTGCAGGCAGATGCATGCTTAAAATTAGCATTGGGCAGAAAACAATTTACCATAATGTATGGATAGTGAGTGGAGCACAAAATGAATTTTACATGGGCAATGACATCATGCACAGAATGTGTATGGTGTTAGATTTCCTTAATCAAAAAATATGGTCACGCCTAGGTGGTCCGGCACCTGAATTTGAAGACAAAAGAAGGGCTTATCATTGTGCACAACTGGTTCCTTATGCAATCGAATTACAAATGAGGAAAGATACTACTATTCCTGCATTTACAAAACAGTTTGCAATAACACTGAAATGCAAAAATGGACAGCAGATGAAAGGCTCTGATGCATTTATATGCCTGAATGAATCCATAAAACAGCAAGGCCTGTATTATGAATACATTCCATTGGTAGACATTGGTGAAGGATCTGTAAAAATTATGGTAAATAATAAAGGTTGTCAGGATATTCATTTAGAGGAAAACTCCCCATTAGGAATGGCCATACAAAAATCACATTATATGGCAGATTTAAATAACATGGTGATTGGAAATATCCCTGAAAAGTATGTAGATGCCAATGGTGAGTTGCCAGAACACCTGGACTCTCAGCCCAAAGGAATATTTAAAATTCATTCTGTGTATCCTTATGATTCAAATGAGACAGTGTGCTGCCATCAAGAGGATTGCATAATATTTAATTTAAATGAAAATGAAACAGAAAATCAGCCCATTGAAGTGGAAGCTGATATGCCAAAATATTTAAAAGTGGCAGCTTTACAAAAAGACACAGCCGCACAGTTAGAGGAAAGCACCGAGATTCCCTTACCAGAAGATTTTCCAGAATTTTCCAAAATGGTAGAAGAGCAGATCTCCTTAGCGGATGCGTGTGAAAGCAATGAGGATAGGGACAATCTGAGGGAGATATTTATGGAGTTTAAGGATGTATTTGCAAAAGATGCTTATGATTGTGGTTTAACTGATTTACATGTGGCCACACTACCAGAAGGGTGTAGCAGAAATCCAGTGTTTGTACGCCAGTATAGACTACCGCTGGCATGTTTAGAATCATTGGCAGAGATTATTAAAAATTTGGAATCGCGGGGAATCATCAGGCCCATTCAATGTTACATCCAATACACCTATTTTAGTTGTGTTAAAGCCAAATGGTCAATGGCGGCTATGTGCAGACTTGAGAGAGTTGAATAAAAGAGTACCAGTATCTAGATGGCCACTGCCATTCATTGATCAGGGCCTAGCTCAGGTACATGGTTCAAATGTATTTACCACATTAGATCTCACCTCTGGATATTGGTGCGTGCCATTGGCAGAGGAGATACAACATTTATTTTCCTTTACATTTGACAGGACTCAATACGCCTGGCTTAGAGCTCCGTTCGGGTACATCAATAGTGGGAGTGAATTTGGCATATTTTTGAGAAAGGCCATGCCGGATGCAGCGGAAAGAGGAACAATAGTTTACGTGGACGATGCCTTATAAAAAATGAAAGCCTGAAAAGCCATTTTGATGAAATAAGACATGTGCTTGGCCAATTGCAGAAAGCAGGCGCCAAAGTATCTTTGCAAAAGCACAATGGTGCAAGAAAAAAGTGAACTTTCTAGGACATGAAGTGACTGAACATGGGCTAAATCCACAAAAGAAGAAAATAGAGGCCATACAAAGATTAAAAGATCCTAAAAATGTGAAAGGAGTAAAAAGTTTATTAGGGATGACAGGCTATAACAGAAAGTTCATTGAAAATTATGCAGAAATCACTCAACCATTGACTAAACTGCTTAAACTGAATACTCCCTGGAAATGGGAAAAAGAGCAGTCTGATGCAGTGGCTAAATTAAAGGAATGTCTTGTAAAGACACCATGTTTAGCATAGCCCATAAAGGACAGGGATTTCTTTATAGAAATAGGTTTTTCTGAACATTGTATGTCAGCAGTGTTATCACAAAAACACGATTTGAATCACAAAACCATTGCCTATGCAAGTAAGGCATTTTCCCAAGTTGAAATGAAATTTAATGAAAGGCCCTATTAACCACTGTGTGGGCGCTACAACATTTCCGCCCCATTGTTCAGGGAGAAAAGGTGATTATTGAAACAAATCATCAACCTTTGCAATTTTTAGAGAGTAAAAGAATTAGATCAGGTAATCTAGCGCAGTCCAGAATCACTTCATGGACGCTGGCATTACAAGGTTTTCCCGTAGAAGTGAGATATGGACAAAATAAAAAGAACCCAATTGCTCAAGGGTTAGCTGACTTACATGACTGCGCAGCTGAACAAATACCAAATTAAATGGAAGTGGAAACTAGTTTGCAGGAATTTGAACAATCACCACACAAAGCTTTTGATGAAAAAACATGCAAGTATTTGCCAACTGTATATGTGGATGGTTGTGCTTTTCACATTGAAAATGACAGTAATAAACAATTAGTGGCAGGAATAGGAAATGTCTGGTTGAAATGTGAAGGCGTCCCCAGTATAGGGATGAGGATTGGAGATAGGAGCAGTCAGGTGGCGGAATTGGCAGCCATTTATAAAGCAATTGCTACTGAAGTTGATAAAAAGTTCAGTGAAATTGTCCTGGTGACTGATTCTGACTATGCACGGAATATCTTTGTGGAGTATTTGCCTGGTTGGAAAGCAAGAGGCATGGTTACATACAACAAAAAGCCACTTAAACATGGAAAAATGATACAAGCCATAGACAAATTGGTGTCAGAGAATAATTTAACAATATACTGGAGAAAAATTTGTGGGCATTTAAAAACACCAGGAGAGGATAAGGAGGGAAATGATAAGGCAGACCACCTGGCTAAGATTGGGACTGTGATGGGAGAATTGCTACCTATTGATTATTTAATGGGTGAAATACAAATTGATGCAGTAACACGTTCTAAAGCACCAAAGGAGGTAGATCAACCAGTGGTACAGTGGAGTCATGACACGCCAGATCAAGATTTGATTGAGGCACAAAAGAATGATCGAATTTTGGGAATCTGTTATAATCATTTGATAGATCCTGAACAAAACCCTTTAACAGAAAATGATTGTATGGGAAAAGAAGAGTTGAGGGTGCTATTGAAGAACAAAACACGAATTAGATTACAGGATGGACTCATGATTAGAGGGTCCATAACAGGACAAATACAGTGGGTGGTACCCCTTTCATTCAGAGGGCTAATGCTACACCATGCACATGATGCCATAACTGCAGGCCATAGAGGTTCACAAAAAACATTAGAAATACTAAAAGATTATGCTTACTGGCCACATATGTCCCAAGATGTGGAATTATATACTAGAGGATGTCTAGTATGCGCCCAATTTAAACCTGCTTCACCAATGCATAGAGCACCATTGAGGAAAAGAGGCCTAACTCTCCCATGGTCAGATTTGCAAATAGACTATGTAGGTCCTTTAAAAAGGTTGAGCAGGGGAAACCGTTATATTTTAAGTGTGGTATGTTTGATGTCGAAGTGGTTGAATGCATTCCTGCACCAGATTGTAGTGCGAAAACAGCAGCCACATTGCTGGTGAACCATGTGTTCTCAAGGTTTGGGTTGCCACAAAGAATTGAGTCAGACAGAGGAAGTCATTTCACAAGTACTCTAATGAGTAAGGTATGGCAAATACTAGGTGTGAAAAGGAAACTACATATCGCATATCGGGCAGCGTCTTCAGGTACAGTTGAAAGGAGCAATAGGTCTGTTGTGGATATTTTAAAGAAATTTGTGGCAGAAGCAGGTTCCAGCTGGGATTTAAGTTTACTGTTGGTTTTGATGGCAATCAGATCAACTCCTGCCAAAGCAACAGGTGTTAGCCCCCATGAGGTCTTGACAGGTAGGAAAATGGTGTTACCACAACACCTACTATACAGAACACATGAGCAAACACTTGTGAGTGCATCCAGAGTTCATGAATATATTGATGAACTGAGGAGGCATTTGCAACATGCATTTGCTTTTGTGCAGAGAAATCTGGAAAGAGCTGCTGACAGTGCAAAGTCTTATTATGACAAAAAGACATCAGTAAAGGAATACAGTGTAGGGGATCAGGTGTACAAGTTTCATTTTGGAAAAAATAAACAAAAAAATTCTAAATTTCTAGCAGCCTGGCAGGGGCCATTTCGAATTATAGATAAGGTCTCTCCTGTAGTTTATAAAATTTTGAAAAATTAAGGTGAAACGGCAATAGAGCAGTTCGTCCATGTAAATCAAATCAAACCATGCCATCCCAGACATGAGATCAGGCAGCTTGAGCATGTAGAAACAGATAAAGTCCCTTGAACACAAAAAGAGAAAATAAATGGGTACAATCAGGAGGCAGTGACAGAGAAGTTAAAAAGTTGATTGTTATAATGGCACATAAACACTGTAATATATGTAAAAATATATAATATAAAATAAATAAATAAATAAATATATATAATGGTAGCTCATGGTTGGTGTGCAGAGAGAAAATGTATTAAATATTGAATGCTTTTTTATATGTGCTTGTTTTCTTTTTAACTTGTGTTTAATTTCAGAAAAAAAAAAAAAAAAAACGAAATGTTTTTACCAAGCATGTTTTATGTTTCGCAAAAGGGTGAAGTTAGTTTTGTGCTATGTACTTAATTTGTTTCTTTTCTATTTGATTTAGAAAATTAACATTATTTGGTCGGAGGTTCCGGGATCAGAGGCCACGGGAGACGATGGAGTCCTGGAGTCCCCTGGATGAAGACCAAAAGATGCCTGCCTCCAGGTGGAGGTGAAGACAAGATAACCAGAATGCCAAAAAAGATGACTCCTATGGATCCAAGATTGCCAAGATGAAAGTGTACTCGAATGAACCAAATAACATCGCTGGTCGGGACATATCAGAGGCAGACAAGAGTCCTGACATATGGAGTTCCACGTATTTATTATTTTAATTATTTATTTTAATTTGTTATATTAATTATTTGTTTTAGTTAGTTGTTTTATTTTATTGTTTTTAATTGACTTGTAAAATCGAAACTTAGAGTAATGCCACTTCCACTGAGAAGGCACATGTAGAACATTTTGTAAACTAATGAACTCAGATGAATACTGTGTTGATTGCAACTTTTTCATTGATGCACATGAATATTCATTTTGTTGGATTGCTATATTGTGAAAAGAAGAAAAAGAACAAGTTGTTTTTAGGAATTGGCTTGGATCGTAGCCAAGTTCTAAAAACAAAAGGAGGGTATGTAAGGATATTTGGCGTGTTACAGCACAGAGTACAGCACTACTGCACAGGTAGCATTTTTTTTTGATGCAGCACCACCACATGGGTGTTGCCAGAGTAACATGGACATATAAGTAAAGACAGGCTATTCAGTCAAAAACGATTTTTACATATAAGATGCAAATCTATTTTTACAGTTAAAAGCACACATGTGCACATTCAAAAATGCACACTATTTTTCACCTGAAATGCCTATGTTGCAAGAGACACATTTGAAAATTAATAACTAACCTTATTAATAGCTAACCTGACTAATAAAACTTCATTTAACATAACCCACTAATAAAAATGTGTCTCCACTGCAGAATTAGGTCTACTCTGAAAGTGAACTTTTACACGCACATTCATTTTTTTTTCTCTGCTGCTCTGTCCACATAACTACAGGAAGCAAAGAGCTCGAAGGAACAGGAAATCAGTTTGTTACAATTTTTACTGTAGAAATGAGCCATTGTGTAGTGAGGGAGGAGATGACATGATTGATTCTGGTTGGAGCAGCGTCATAGCAAGTATCATGCTAGAGGCTGTGATTAGAGTTTTGCTGGGGAAGCTTGAGGAGAGGGGGAGGCAATCGAGATCTTGCAGAGCTGGGAGAAGGACCTGTTTCCTGGCTGAGGATTCCTGCTGCAAAAGCTGAGAATTCCAGGCAATAACCCCGGTTTGAGAACGGCAGACGCTTGTTTTCACTAGGGTTAATCTTCAAGGGAGCCAAATTCAGAAAGAGAATAGCCGGAGAAAACTCATGCTGAACAAATAAGGTAATTACAGAAGTGTGGGAGCTGTGCGAAAGTGTGCGAAACTGTTCAGTCAGTGTATTCGAGGGAGTCCCAGTCCCTTATCAGCATATTTAATGTTACCAATTGAATATATTCTCGCAGCTCTCTGTTCTTTTTATCACAAATAATGTTGTACCATTTCATTTATTTCTGTAAAAAAAGGTTAAACTGTGTTTAAAGGAAATTTCTATAATACAAAAATATCTGAAAACAGATAGCTAGTGTGTATTATTTCTCTCTTTCATTTTGCATGGGAAAAGGTTTAAACATGGGTAGATTTTTAAACAGTGCGATTGTCATTTTAAAACAGATGTGTGCATGATTATATTCAGTATGGACAGTTGTGAGTGACTGTTTGTAGCATAGCTTGTTGGAGGTACATGAGCCAACGGGAAGAGAGACTCTCTGGACATAGTTCCATACCGTATATAAGGTAGTGGAAATTACCACAAAAATACCACAATAGCCCATGGTGGCACACAACACTAACACTCAAAATGTGGTATCCCTAAAATGTAGGCCTGAGGTCTCTCTAGTGATCAAGAACAATCTAGATAAAAAACAAGGGATGTTGGATATTGGGGCCACAAATAAACCAACCACTATACCAACCAACCACGCAAATTATCGCGCACATTATCTAAATAGGTCTGAATTCTGAAATAATGCAATGTATTATTGTTATGTGTGATCCAATATGAATACAGAGAGTGATTATTGCTAAAGGTATTTTGGCGGTAAGAAAATACCGCAAAGCCCCAAATATCCACAAAATAGCCAACAGACCCCCAGCAGGGAGAGACCATGGCGCCCTCCAGGTCCCGTTTGGATGCCCCACGCATCAGTGATCCATGGCTCTCTAACAGGTGCAGCATTGGGAAGGATTTCGGTGGCCGGAGAGCTGCAGGGACGTTCCTCACACGAGCAACTAGGTGAGGATCGCCGGAGCCGAGAAAAGAAAGGGAGCAGTCCTTGCGCGAATTGCCAGCCGGGGGTGGAAGGACCTCCTGGCAGTCCGTGCCCTGCAAACGTAGGACGTGTGGATCCTTCCCCACACGAGCAACTCAGTGAGGATTGCCGGCGGCGAGAAAAGAAGAGGAGCAGTTCCTGTGCGAACTGCCGAGCGGGGGTGGAAGGACCTGCCGGTCCGTGCCATGCAAACGTGGGACGAGCGGACCAGGAAGCGAATCGAACAAAATAAAAACTGCGGTGGCTGAGCGTAAGCCTGTTTGCTGTGTCACGCTCTGCCGTGGAAGGAACCCGACGTCCCTCTCCGCATTGAAGCAGGACGCGTACGCGCTCTGCCCATGTGACACGTGCAGCCAATTGCCTTATTATCCGCAAGAGGAGGAAGTGAAAATCTGCGGGGGGTCACGTGTGTTGTCTCCAGGAAGGATTACGTCATTACGCCTGGTTTGCTCGGCCCTGGATTGAATGGATGGCTTGTCTGACCTGTTTATTCTGCCCAGGGCCCATCCGGGAAGGCGGACTGAAGTGCGTGTTCATTCTGGAGAGCAGCAACTGGGCTGCTGAGATGTGTTCTTTGGTGGGGCCGTAAGACATAATAATTTTGGGTTGCCCAAATAAGGAGGTACACGGTTCTGCGTTCTGAATGTAACAGTGGGCAGTACATTTTCCCGTTTGATACTCACGCATTTCAATATTTGCGATATTGTCAATCTTAAGTTTATTGTGTGCTGCCTAGTAGCCATGGCTCTGTCAGGTGTCCCAGGGCCACAGGTGTTCTTACCTACTCCAGGCCAGCCTAGAATTAAGTGGGGTCTATGGAAAAGGGGATTCTTACATTATGTCAAGGCAACTTGTGGCAATGGAATGTCTACAGAGAGAAAGGTGTCCATGTTAATGCACTTTTTGGGATATGAGGGCCAGAGGATTTATGAAACACTGCGTGATGTTGGGGAATTGGATGCGGAAGGGGGTGGAAATGACTCTGATGCGGCTTTGCTGAAATTGGATAAACATTTTGAGTCAAAACGTAGCACTGTTTTGGAGCGTTACCATTTTGGGATGAGGTTTCAGCATGATGGGGAGACTGTGGAGGACTACATCACAGCGCTGAGACATTTGTCATTAAACTGTAAATTTGGTGGGGGTTTGGATGAACACATAAGGGATCAATTTATGTTACATTGCTCAAATGACAAGATTCGGGAGGAGGTATGGCTAAAGGATGACCCTAACTTAGATGAGGTCATATCTATCGCTAAAAAGGTTGAGCATACCATGCAATGTGTGGCAAAGCTGGCTACCAGAGATACAAAGTACAAAGTCCTCGCAGGCCATTGAAGCGTTAAAGATTGGTGAAAGTAGAAAGGGGGGAGCTAAGGATAAAAAGAAGCCGAAAAACAGAAATGTGAGGGGAAATGATGTTGTCCAAGGGAAAAGTACTGGATGTCAGGGTCAGATGGGTGGTAAGAATGCCCAAAAAGAGGCTACCCAGAGAGGTCCAAGGAGAGATGATCGTTTGTGTTTTAGGTGTGGCAGCGCACGTCATTTGTCAACGTCCCCGATATGTCCTGGGACCTAAAACCTTTCTATACTAAATATGTGTCTCCCCTGACCCAATGTAAATGAGTATATGATGCTGTATGTAAAGAATATGTCACTCCAACCTGACAGTACCTGACAGTACCCCCCCCTCCTAACGCCCAGTCCCTGGGCCACTTTTCAATGGAAATTTTTCATGGAATCTTTCAACCAAACGAGGAGCATGCACATCACTTGCTTTCTCCCAAGTGGCTCATCAGGAGTATTCAAGTCTTTGTCAAAGAATGGATGAGTTAAATTTAAAGGTAACTCAAATACAAGAAAGAGAAGTTGAAGTTTCGGAAGGTGCAGGAAACCCACCTGAGTTGGTGAGAGTAGGAGAAGAACAAGAACCTAGGCTTCCCAGAGGGGCACAGGGAGGTTTAGGAACTTTAGTTATGCCTGTTCCTTTAGCCGGTCCCGAACGTTTCTTAGGAGATTCTAGAAAGTTTCAAATTTTTCAGACTCAGTGTGAATTGCATTTTTCAAGTCGTCCAGAGTTGTTTTCCACAGATGCTTCAAAGGTAACATTCATCTTATCATATTTATCTGGAGAAGCTTCTGCGTGGGAAAGTCTTTTGGTGAGTCAAAAGAATTTGGCTTTGAATAATTATTCCCTTTTCCAGACCGAATTTAAGAAAATGTTTGATAAGAGACAGTTATCTTTAGAGGTTGATGGAGAATTACTGGAACTGCGCCAGGGAGGAAAGGAGTTGATTTCTTATATCACTCAATTTAGAACTTTAATTTTAGAAAGTAAATGGCCAGAGGAGAAGAGGGCTTCCTTATTTTATAGGGGCTTAAAGGATGAGTTAAAAGATGCTCTTGCTGGAGTTTTGGAGCGACCAAATACTTTAGATGCCTTAATTGATTTGGTAGTTCAGTTGGATTTTCGTTTAACAGAAAGACGTTTAGAGCGTAGACGTACTGAGGGAGAGGTTAGGTTTCCAGGAAGAATGGAGAGGCCTAAAGTTGAGGTGGTGAACAGGGAAGTAAAGTCAAAGATTATTGACCAGCAGAGCCGGGTGAGAGGTCTGTTGTCCAAGGAAGAGAAGGCAAGAAGAAGGGAGAATAATTTGTGCTTATACTGTGGTAGGAGTGGTCATTTTCTTGAAACCTGTCCTTTTACCCCCAAGAAGATCTCCAAATCTTCAGGCAGAGTACAACAAGTGGCTAACACAATACAGACAGCGGTTCCTCACATAACTGTGAACGTATCCTTGATGTTTGAAAAGGTACTTTTAGGTTCTGGGCCAATTATTATTGATTCAGGAGCTACGGGTAATTTTATGGATAGACGATTGGCAAAAACTCTAGGTGTTCCTATAGTTGCTAAGAAAGAAATGGAGCAGGTCAGGGCAGTTGATGGGACATCTCTTTCTTCAGGTCCAATCACTCATAATACAGAGTTACTTGAGATGGAGATGACTGGAGGTCATAAAGAAAATATCTCTTTTGAGTTAATTGACGCGGCAATCTTGAAAATTATTTTGGGTATGCCCTGGCTTACACTTCATAATCCCAGAATTGATTGGAGTGCAAGAATTGTATCCTTAGAATCAACCTTTTGTCAGGAACATTGTCTTTCAGGAAAATCTTTTGAAGAGAAAGAAAAAGTTGTCAATTCCGTTTCATTCTCGCTTGCAGAAAGAGGGGCAATAGATTTTGACATTGGAGCAGTTGTGGGTGAACTTCCAACTTGTTATCAGGATTTTTGCGATGTTTTTGATGAAAAGGAAGCTGGAGAGTTGCCTCCTCATAGACCTTTTGACTGCAAGATAGAGTTGGAGCCTGGAGCTATTTTACCAAGCAGTAGGGTTTATGCCTTAACTGAAAAAGAGAATGATTATTTGAAAGAATATTTAAAGGAAAATTTGGCTAAGGGATTTATTCAGCACTCTCAATCGCCGGCAGCCTCACCATTGTTCTTTGTGCCTAAAGCTGATGGTTCTCTCAGAACTTATATAGATTACAGGGCGGTAAATAGAATGACAGTGAAAAATCGGTATCCTCTCCCTCTCATTTCAGAAATGTTAAATCAAATCCAAGGTGCTACCATATTTTCTAAGTTGAATTTACGTGGAGCTTATCATCTTGTAAGGGTCCAAGAGGGGGATGAGTGGAAGACGGCATTTAAAACCAGATTTGGCCTGTACGAGTACCAAGTGATGCCTTTCGGTCTTTGCAATGCCCCAGCGGCTTTTCCATTTTTTATCGATGAGGTTCTTCGGGAATTTCTTGATGTTTTTGTTATCGTCTATATTGACGACATTTTGATTTTTTCCCAGAATTTGGAGAAACACAAAATTCACGTTCTACAGGTCTTAAGGAAATTGAGAGAGAATAATCTTTATGCTAAATTGGAGAAGAATCAGTTCTATACGGATTCGGTAGAATTTTTAGGATTTGTGATCACTCCTTGTGGCCTTAAATGAATCCAAAAAAGGTGGAAGCGGTTCGTGATTGGCCTACTCCAACTAAGGTGAAGGAGATCCAGAGCTTTTTGGGATTTGCCAATTTTTACCGAAGATTCATTGAAGGCTTCTCCAGTTTAGTAGCTCCAATTACTCGACTTTTAAGAAAAGGAGTTCCATTTGTTTGGGAAGCTAAGGCTGATGAGGCTTTTCAAATTTTGAAGGAGAAATTCATTACCTCTCCTATCTTGATTCACCCTGATACTTCCAAACCATTTTTTGTAGAGGCTGATGCTTCCAATGTGGCAATGGGAGCAGTGTTGTCTCAGAGGCATAATGTTAAGGGACAATTGTATCCGGTGGCCTACTTTTCTAAGAGATTTTCACCTGCGGAGGAAAATTACACCATTTCAGACCGAGAGCTTCTTGCTATCAAAGCAGCATTTGAAGAATGGCGACATTTTTTAAAAGGAGCACGTCACACAGTGACAGTATTAACTGACCACCGAAATTTACTTTTTTTGAAGACAGCAAAAACTCTGACACCTCGACAATTTAGGTGGTCATTATCTTTTGCGGATTATGACTTTATAGTTACTTTTAAGCCAGGTAATCAAAATAAAAAGGCAGATGCTCTGTCACGGCAGTTTCCAGAAAGTGAGGTTAAGTCGGTCTGTGAGCCTCTTCCATTGATCGCTCCAGAACGTTTTGTTCTTGCTGGGATTGAAAAGGAGAACGAAATCTTCAAGAAAGTACGGGAATCCATTTCTGAGACACAACTTGAAGATTGGGTTCGTTTGGATCCAGCTCGCAAAATTAAAGATGGTTTACCTTATTTAGATGACAGACTCTATTTACCATCAATTGAACTTAGAGAAAAAATGTTGAAGGAGTGTCACGAATCAGTCTTGGCAGGACATCCAGGGTATCGGAAGACTCTTGAGTTGATCAGAAGAAATTTTTGGTGGGAAAAAATTTGACAAGATACCCTTAATTTTGTTAAGACCTGTGAAGTTTGTGCTAGATCTAAGAATCTCATCGGAAAGCCTTCTGGGTTATTGGAGCCGTTACCAGTTCCACCGCGGCCTTGGTACTCAGTGTCTTTAGATTTCATTACGGATCTTCTACAAGATAAAGGGTGTACTTCGGTATTGGTTGTAGTTGATTTACTCACTAAAGAAGCACATTTCATTCCAATGAAGGGAGAGGTTACAGCTGATAGTTTAGCTCACAGTTTCTTGCAAGAAGTGGTAAGATTACATGGAATTCCCAGTCAGGTCATCTCAGATAGAGGGTCTCAATTTATTTCTAAGTTTTGGAGAGCTTTTTGTAAGAGATTGGGAGTTGAGGTATGTTTATCATCAGGTTACCATCCCGAAACCAATGGGCAGGTAGAAAGGATAAATCAGGAGTTGGAAAAATATTTGAGGTGTTATCTGCAGACAGGTGAAGAATGGGTAGATTTGTTGTGGGTTGCAGAATTCGCATATAACAACTTTAGTAAGGATGCCACCTCTATGTCTTCGTTTTATTTGGGACGAGGTTTTCATCCTCGTTTTCTTAGTGTTGAGATTAATAATGATTCAGGAAACCCAGAAGTCGAAAGGAGACTAGAAGTCATGAAAATAAATTTGGAAAAGGCAAAAGGGGTGTTGGTGGAGAGTAAACAAAAATACAAAGGGTTTGCTGACCGTAAAAGAAAGATTAGTCCTCAATATAGTGAGGGAGATTTGGTGTGGTTATCAACCAAGTTTTTGAGAATTAAAGGAAGAAATAAGTTTTGTCCTCGTTTCGTAGGACCGTTTGTTGTTGAAAAGGTGATTAATCCAGTGGCTGTTCGTCTTAAATTACCCAGTCATATGAAAACTCATCCAACTTTCCATGTTAGTTTACTAAAACCTGTGGTTAAAGGAACTAGATTAACACCTACTCCTTCGGCAGTTGTGATTGAGGAAGATGCTTCCGAAGAATTTCTGGTTAAGAGAATTCTGGACTCTAGAAGAGTAAGAGGAAAGCTACAGTATCTCATTTATTGGGAGGGTTTTGGTCCTGAAGAGCGCATTGGGAGAAAGCAAGTGATGTGCATGCTCCTCGTTTGGTTGAAAGATTCCATGAAAAATTTCCATTGAAAAGTGGCCCAGGGACTGGGTGTTAGGAGGGGGGGTACTGTCAGGTACTGTCAGGTTTGAGTGACATATTCTTTACATACAGCATCATATACTCATTTACATTGGGTCAGGGGAGACACATATTTAGTATAGAAAGGTTTTAGGAAGTGATTATGGGTTATATTTTTAAACAGCCAATTTTGCTCTTAACCTTCATTGCAGTCTATGGAAAATGCCCCAAGCCAAGATGGAGGTTCTCAGTCTAAATTCTAATTGGCTGGAGATTGTTTATAGGGAGGACAATGAACATTCTAAACTGCCTTTCATCGTCCTTGCCCAGCTGAGAGGTCGTGTGCCTTGCAGCTCCTGCTTAACTTGGTCAAGGGTGACAAGTTTCTAGCAGTTGAGCAGAAAATCTGAAAGTATAACAGGAGTCGTGTATGGAGTTTGGTGAAGACACAGGACAGGAGTCAGAAACTTCCAATTTTCTGAGAAAAGAAGTTTTCAAGTCTCAATCACAAGATAAGTGACTTTCCATTTTTGTTGAACTTTGTAAAAAGGTTATATTTATTTTAAGGGATTGAAATCACAAATCTGTATCTAAAAAGATTGAAGCGCGTACGTTAGTTTTTTTATCTCTACGTGTCAATTCAAACTAGCGCATGAGTTTTTTCCCGTTACTTTGAGCCCGCGCGTGTGTCTTTGCGCGTGAGAGTGAAGCGGGAGCGTGAACTTTGGACTCACGTTTACTGTTCATTTACGCAAGGGTTTTTTTTCTACGTGGTAAAATAAAAGCGCGTGTGCTTTTTCCCGCGATTTGGTTTTTTGCGCGTATGCGTATTTATTCGTGGGTTGGACTTTAGCGCGTGTAATTTTTTATCGCGTCTTGGACTTTAGCGCGAGTGCGTTTTACCCGCGAATTGGATTGTCAGCGTGTGTGCGTATTTCCCGCGACTTGGAGAAAAGCGCGTGTGTTTATTCCCGCGGTTTGGATTTTCAGCGTGTTTGCGTTTTACCCGCGGTTTGGATTTTTAGCGCATGTGCTGGCTTTCCACGTGAAGATTTCATCGCAAGTTTAAAATTCGTTCCTGAGTAAAAGACACTATACAAAGAAAATATAAAAAAACAAATACAAGAACTTAAAAGAACTTCTTTAATCTTATTTGAAGAACTTTAGACCTTGTTCAAGAATCTTAGGGTTGAGCAGACAAACTACAAAGTTAAAAATTACATTCATGGACCTACTGAGAAGGCTGAATGATCTATAAGATTCTGGTCCACAAGTAAGGAAGTCTTGTCTGCATATCACTTCTCTGGGCATTCTGAAGAGAAGTACCAGGTATGGTTTTTTAACTATTTTGGTAAAGGATATAGAGTTTAAGGTTAGTATAGTAACCCATGAGTAATGAGGTGTATTGCATGTTTATGTTTTAACTACAGGTGAAGAACCAGCGAGTTGATAGCTTCCAGCCTGGTGTTTGTTTCTTTGTCCCTTCCCCCTTTCCCCTGAAAGTGAGGTAAACTGAGAGGTAATATATATGTCAGCTCAGAGTGCCACATTTTGGGTGGATTGTCGGGGGTTCAGCAGCTTCTGCAGACACCAGGTTCTCAGCATGACACGGGCGAAGTGCTGCTTATGTAAGAAATGGGGACATTTCGAAAATTGCTGCAAGAATTACCGGATAGGTGGAGGGAGAACCACCATGTTTGTTGAGGAATGCGATGTGGGATCATCTGGAGATGGTGAAGAATCTGAGTGTGAGGTTGTCACAGTAAATATGGTCAAATGTTTGGAGAGTGATGAGTGTGAGCACCCTGCTGCTTGGATCAAAGTGAATGGTCAACAAGTAAAAATGTTGGCTGACTCGTGCTCGAAGATAACTTTGATGCCCAAAGCTACCTATGAAAATGTGGTACAAGGGCGGTTGGAGGATTTAATTCCTTCTGATAAGGATCCAGGAGATTATAATGGGGGAAGAATAGAGGTGCTGGGATGTTGTATGGGCCATTTTTCCTTTAAGGGGAGGACGACCTATGGTAAGATATATGTCGCAAAGAAGGGAGAAACGTTACTTGGCTGGAGGGAACAAAGAAGTTTGGGCATCAGACTAGATCCGAATACTGAGGAACAAGTTCTAAATATTGGTAACGTGATGGAAAACGGTGAGGTGGGAGATGACATGAATGATTTGATAGTAAGATACCCAAAGGTTTTCAATAATGGTATAGGATGTCTCAGGGGCATGGTGCACAGGATTACGCTGAAGGATGGCAGTAGGCCAGTTTGCGCAAAGCTCAGACCTTTACCCATGAATATGCGTGATGCTGTGAAAGGGGAACTTAGGAAGCTAGAAAAAGCTGGTATTATTGAACCAGCCAAAGCTATAGAGTGGATATCCCCTGTGGTAGTAGTAAGAAAAACCAGTGGAGAACTAAGAGTTTGCATAGATTTGAGGGAACTCAATAAATGTGTCATAGCAGATCGCTACCCACTTCCGAACATGGGTGAGTTACTGAGTAGGATTGGTAATTCTAAGTTCTTTGCAAAATTGGACATGGCAAGTGCATACCATCAGATTCCTTTGGATGATGAATCACGCAAACTCACTGCTTTCATAACATACGAAGGAATCTATCAATTTCGCCGTATGCCCTTTGGGTTATTTCTGCTTCTTCAGTTTTTCAAAAAGTCATGGACAAGTTGTTGAGAGGGGTGAGTGATGTTTGGTGCTTCCAAGATGATGTGCTGGTGTGTGGGAAAAGTGAGGAAGCGTTGAAACAAAAGGTAGAGACTCTCATAAAGATATTCAAAGACCGAGGAATTACATTACGAGGAGAGAAATGTGTTTTCTGCACCCGCTCGGTGGAGTATTTAGGTCATGAAATATCAGAGGAGGGTCTTAAACCAAAGAGAGATTTGGTGGATGGCATTAAAAGGATGCAGGTTCCAAGGAACAAGGCTGAATTAAGGTCATTTTTAGGCACCATAGAATTCTATCATCGTTTTGTAGAGAACTATCCTAATAAAATAACATCTTTGAGAGCTTTGTTGAAGAAGGGTGTCGAATTTGACTGGGATAGTGAATGCCAGAAGGAATTTGATGAAATAAAATTGAGTATTGACATGGAGAAACCATTAGTTATGTATGATACCAAGAAAAGAACTATTTTTTCTGTGGATGCTAGTGAAAAGGGGATTGGCGTAGTAATGTCGCAAGTAGGTGGTGATTGCACGGAGGAAGTAGTGTTACATGCTTCACGGATTTTGAAAGGGGCTGAGTTGAACTATTCCGTTTTAGAGAAAGAGGCTTTAGCATGTCACTGGGGAATTGAGAAACTTAAGAATTTTGTGTGGGGTCAGGAATTTACTCTTAGAACTGATCACAAACCATTGAAGGCAATTTTTGAAAGCAAAGGACTGGACAAAGTTTCAAGAGGAGTTGCGTGCTGGGTAACTAGGTTACAATGCCTTAAATTCAATATTGAGGTAGTTCCTGGTAAAAATAACGTACAGGCGGATTATGCTTCAAGGTTAAGAGTTAAAAGTAACAATGGAGAAGATGACAAATATGTGGATAGTAGCAATATGGTATTTGCCACCACGGAAGGTGTAATACAGAAGGAGGAGTGGATTGAAGCTTTACAATTTGATGTGGGATGGAAGCGCATTACTGGTTTTGTCAAGGATGGATGGCCGGAGAAGAGATTATTATCGGGAGAGGAAAGACTGCTATGGGAGGTGAGATGGGAACTGTCAGTGAGAGATGGGTTGTTATATCGTTGGGACAAGTTGGTTGTTCCTAGTAGTTTGATGATGAGATTGCCCACAAGGGTCATGTGGGCGTTTCCAAAACCAAAGAAGTTATAAAGGCGGATTATTGGTGGCCAGCATGTGCTCGAGAAATTGAGAAAAGGGTTGGTGAATGTGCATCTCCGGATCCGGAAGCACCTCAAGACATTCCTCTTTGCTTTTACCTTCACTCCCCCTCTCCCCTGCTGATCTGTTCTCTCTTGGAATTGTGCACCTGGCCACCCTCCCGCACAGCCTTGGGGCCACCACTTACACTGGGGTCTGTATCTGTACCCATACAGCCCCCCTTTTTTCTTCCTGAACTTATCAGACCTACCCTGTCTGCTGCCTTAAACCCAGCACTGTGAAGTACGAAGATTTACTGTTACCTGTTGCTGGGTCCAGGTCATTCCTTCCACTGCTGCTGGACTTTTATGTGTTTTCCCATTGCAGCGAGATCGTATCAGGAGGATTGCTTTAAAAGCAACACCAAATTGCTGCAGCTCCTTTAAGAAGCTTGCTGGACTGGTGGCTCCGCCCCCTGAACTCTGTAGTGTTTGTTGCCTACAAATACCCACAACCAAGCGCACTTGCGCACGCACCATGAAGTACGAAGAAGTACTGTTTACTGGTGCTGGCTGCTGGTGATTCCTTCCACTGCTGCTGGACTTTTATGTGTTTTCCTATTGTAACGTGCGGCGAGATCATATCAGGAGGATTACTTTAAAAGCAACACCAAATTGCTGCAGCTCCTTTAAGAAATAAGAAGATCTTTGGGTGTGTATGTGTTTCGTTTCAAACAGCATAAGCCTTGCCCCTAAAACGTACTTTGCACTTTCAGGCTTGCTGGACTGGTGGCTCTGCCCCCTGAACTCTGTAGTGTTTGTTGACTACAAATACACACAACCCAGCGCACTCGCGCGCGCACCGTGAAGTACTGTTTACTGTTCACGGTGCGCGCGCGGGTGCGAGTGCTGGCTGGTTTAGTGAATTTAAGAGGTAAATGCCCACTCACATTGGCCTTGGTTGACGGTGAACTCGAGTCCAAGGGGTTCTGTTGAAGTCTTTGGATGGACTTGAATGACTATCTCATTTTGTTACATTCATTATTAATTTTGCTTTTTTCCTGCTTTTATTACTGGTTGAAACTATCAACTGACATATTATTGTACTAATTTTATTATATAACATTTCTGTGGATTTTGATATTGCTTTGCATACTTATTTATTTGATATTTGTATTCGTTTGCTTTTAAAAACTACACATGGCTGCCGGCTCCTATACTCTAAAAACAGGCATGCCGCTCAATGCGAATGCGGAGCAGGACGAATGATCTGTGGTCCTAGAGACCCGAAAACAAACGCACCAGCCCCCCAAATCTAAAATAGGAGGCTTACAAAAAAGAAAGGAATGTTCGGTTTCCCTAGCCTCCGATATACGCCAATTTTGTATTGGTGATCTATCAACACGTGAACAAAAAGCGCAAAACTTCACTATTTCGGGCCTAAGCTGTCATACAATCACAAAATCCCTGACTTTACTGCCATCTAACACGGCCAATAGTATTAGTAATATTACACTTAATCAGCAGTGCCAGGCTAACTCTGCCGATGTTCAGTCAGAATTAGGCTCAATCAATGTGGTTCCTCATTTCTTAACTGAAACTATTCTCAACACAGCTTCCGACATACCATGCTCGACTTTCATCACCACTAGCACTCAACTGCAAGTATCCTTAGGAGCCTTAGATGAACCTGCTCTAGGACTGGTTAAAGAAACTTCAGATCTAACCATACTTGCTGCATGTAATAGTGGTGAGTTGATTACAACACAGCAAATGGCCTTGGAAAAAGATTTTGATCCATCGAACGGGCCTGTACCACTCTGCACTGTTCTGGCTCAACAAAATCTATGTGCAGTGCATGAGGCCATGATTATTGCAGGCGAGATAGATGAGGACATGATTAGTTTCATGAACACATCTAATACCACCTGCGTAGATGCCAATGATGTTATGTATATCTGCTCCAACACACGTGACTTGACCCAGCTGAAACAAGATAGCATAGCTATATCTCAAAAAAGTGTGTCTTCTAAGCACACTATAGCTCTGAATCCTGAACCTGTGGCAACGGGGATAACAACTCTGTCTAACAAACTATCCAAATCTCCAACTATGTTTGACAAATCCTCAGCCTGCTCATCTAGCCACTCAGTATCTTTCATCGTGACCACCCCTCGGGGGACAAGGTTTGATGAGTGCCCCTCTGATCATCACTTCTTCATAAATGGCCTGTGAGCTGGTCGTCCCTCCTTTCCGAAAGCACCAGCTCTCAATAACACACTAAGTGCCATGAACACAGCTCTTATGACAATAGCAAGACTATATGAGGTTCTAGAAACCAAAATGAATAATCAGACGGAGATAATGCACGAGTTACTAGGAAAAGGGGCAAGAGCCCCTGATGCAGCTCCACCGACTGGAGTGGTGTCCCCTCCGCTGACGTCCAAAGCTCTTGTGGCTCACAACACACCCTCGCAAACTAATTGCTGCGATGATCAACTAAATACACTGCAAACCGGACAAATGTCACAGCAAACTCTAGGGTCAGTGGAACCACTGAGGATTGGAAAAAACCTCTCTAATGGCACAGTGGATACTCAAAATCCCGAACAAACGTACACAAATGAACTTCCAAAAAATACAATTCGCCCAGGCAAAATTCATGAGAATGATGAAATGCCTTAAACGAAAATATCAGCACTGACCACTAGTCTAATAAGTGTGAGAGAGATGGATAATGCCAATTCATTGATTGTTGCGGACCAACTGTGCCTCAAACAAGCCAAAACTTCAGAGCAACAACTCACCTTAAAATTGACCAATCCTTTCTCCCTAATGAGGAAGACCACGATGCATCAGCAATCGAAAAGGAAGAAAACCGTGCTGCCAGTCAAACGCAAACTTTTGAAGCATCCGCCAATGAAAAAGGCTTGCTTAAAAACTATTATTCCAGATAAGAGCAAAACACAGGGCCCAACTGCAATACAAATAAGTCAGTCTAATATAAATCAAAAACCAAACATGAGCTGCCCCCAACAGCATGAGCCCCTGAATACCTTGGTAGCTCTAATATCTAAACCTGACACACAGGACAGCGACATAGCTTTTCAAAAAGAGCACCAAAGTGCTACTTTGCATTCTGGTCCTTCATTAGAAGAGATACGTCAAGAAATTATGAAGACTATAGCCCTCCATCTTACCCAAACTTCTGCACCACTTGCTAAACCCAGCACTTTACAATTGATGGCTGCACTACCACTGTTTGTTGCCTTTATTATTTATTTATTTATTATTATTTATCTGTTTCCACTTCTCCCCCCTTCCATGCACTTTTCCCCTCCCCCTCTTCCATGCACTTGCGCGTTCTCAATGTCACTGGGCCTAGTAAGATCGTTGTTTCTTTCTCCCCTGTTCCCCTCCCTTGCATTGTCACCCTCTGAAACACTTATGTACGAGCGCAATAGAAATAAATTATCAATATCAATATCAAGTCCCCCTTTTTTTAACACCAACTTCACTGTCTCAAACATCCCCACAATTGAATCATTGTAAACCTACACCAGCACCCTTATGATGCACAACCCCCCTGGACCCTACGCCCTTAACCTCGATCAGCCCACTTCGTCTGACATCTCCGCCTTTCCTTGCTAATTCCCCCTTTCACCATCCTCCTCACCTCTTTTTGACCAATCCAACCCACATGCTCTCCTGCATAAACTCTTCGTCAGAGCTGTAATAGGCCCTTGTCAGAACCTTGCACCCTTTGGCCTAATATCTTTCTTTTTGTGCTGCACCCGCCTGTCCTTATTCCACATGTTCATGTGCTCCTGTTTCCCCGATACAGCCTGCTCACCAGCCCTTTGCTGACGCCAAACAAATGTGCCCACTGATGCTCCCCTTACTTATTTTCACCTAAAGAAACTAAGGACTGTGGTGTTAAGATGGATTTCTAAACTCTGACCTGGTAGGCAGAGGTTTAGTAGGCCACCCTAGTTTAGTGGAACAGGGGAACCTTCTGGACTAGCCAGACCAATCTAGGTAGCTTGGCAGGCAGTCAAGACTAAGTCTCAGGAGGGGTGAGAGCGATCGGAAGCCCACAATGAGCACATGCAGTAATTAACCACAAACTAATTACTCTTAGACAAGTGTATATGAAAAATATCCATATATTTTTTGTCAGCCTGAACAACATACACAAGGAAACTTTCATTATATGAAAACAGTTACCACACAAACTCTACTATATAACATATATTCAATACGTTTCCAAATACAGCAAAGGAGTAAAACACAGCCACAACCTGTAAAGAAAGGGGTGATTTAACACACTAGGAGCATTAGACAATTCTTCGGAGTTGTTCCCTAACTTTTGAGTCCAGCCCTTAGAAGTGGGGAGCCTTGTGCTCAACAGTACAGTTGTGCGTAAATTCGCATGATCACGCAGGCAAAGCAAAACGTTGTAGCAAGTCAGGAAGGGGCTTGAGGCGATGAAGAATTGGTTCCCACTATTTGAGTAGGATCTGCCTTTGGTGGCAGAGCAGTTTTCAAAAGGTGGGAATAGCTAGGGAGCGCAGGCTAAGCCAGCCAAGATTGAATACCTTTTGAGGGGTATTCGTGCATAAAAGGGATTGGTTGTGCCATGGGGCCACCGGTAAGTGATGCAAGCACTCACCAACCATCGGCACAGTCCGGACCAAACTTTGCCAGTTTAGTCGAGGTCACTAGTGGGTTTGAGTCCAGCAGTTTCGCTCCGCTGTGGCTCTCAGAGGCTGTAGGAAAACGATCGTCTGTGACGGGACAGTTGCCTTTCTCCGATTCCGAAGGAGGCATGAAGAAAATTCTGGTGCAGCAGGCTTCAGGGCACAGGAGAGCAAAACAGCAAGGCATGAACAGCAAGGCTTCTACAGCAACTCTACCAACAGGTAGTGACGTGGCAATCACAGATGTGGGCAGCATTACGCACTCTCCTATTTGGGGACCTAGAGGAGCTAGGCATGTGAAATTTGGTGGGAGAGGGCAAGGGACGACAAGCAAGCGATGTCCCAAGTCTCAGGTTTCAACTCGAGATGGTGGCGGTTCTGCTGGATACACTGAGGTACAGCTGAACAGTTCACTGGATGGCCCAGGAACTTTTCAGAAAGGGCTAGCTCGGTGGGTAAGCAGGGGGCTCTGTGAGTAGTTGTTCCCACTACTCCAAAGGGGTGAAGCGCCTTGGCAGGCCTTCTTGATCGATGAAGAAAATAGGGATCGGACGGGACAGCAGAGGGTGAAGGTTGCCAAAACCTTCCAAAGCGTCTCCGGCGGTTTTAGAAGTCTGTCTCTTCATGCAGGATACTTGGCTCCTCCTGTAGTTCGGGGCGAACTCAGGTGATCAACCTGGAAAGGATGCAGAGCTACTTCTCTTATCCACGATTAGCTTTGTGCCAAAATCGAGGACTTCAATCGAAGATCTGCTCTCATGCAGGCATCCCATTCGTGGATCAATCACAGTCCAGGGTGGTCCCAGTAATTCAGGCACTCCAGACATCCTGGCACCAGTAGTGTGGATTGGGACCAGACCCTGCTTCCTGGGCACACACACGTGACATGCAGAAGCCCACGAAAGAGATTGGTTTTCACGGAAGGCTGCATGCCCAAATAAGGAAAACCCGGGTTACTTGACCTCGGTGAAGGCAAGGGACAAAATGGCCATGAGACAGAACAAAAGACTTTGTGGCTCAGACATTTTCGGACCTGCCCACAATCTTGAAACAAATGCGGTAAACACAATATGATTCTGTAAAAAGAAGTAAAACACATAAAAAGTAACTGCTGCCACCAGTTTGTCCCAGGCACACTTATGCATTCACCCAAAAAATCCTTTGAGGGTGTCTAGGGCCATAAAACAATAAGGAACTCAGCGCTTGATACTGGGCGGTGCATTGTGCACTTTTAAAAAGTAAACCAAGAATTAGCAACTTAGTGAAAGACTAAGGGAAACGCAGTTTCCCAGTACTGACAGTCTGAAGGACATGTCAGTTTTCCCATAACAAGTGAGTAAAAGCACAGGGGAGCGCAGCTGAAGGCTGTGCGCCACTGCCAAAAGTCAGGATAGGATAGCCAAACAAAAGCAAAACGTTTGGGGGGGAGGGGTCCACAAATGCAGGGAAAATTACACATTGATGACATCTTTCCTAACACATGGAACATAATGTGGTATCAATGTATTAAGCACAATAAAATACATCAATCCCCCGGTCTATTCTACCAACAGTATGCACTCCCCTTAATGACCTACAAATGTTTCTGAAACAACCCTCTGTACTGTCCACTATTCATCACTCCAACCATAACCCTTCCTTTGCCTTCCTTTTACCTTTACTCCTCTTTTTTTTGTTGACGCCCGCATCTCCATCCCTGTGTAAAGAAATATTTAACCCCACGCATATCTGCGTCATCGACAACTGTGACTGCAGAGCCCCCCACCAAATTGTGCCCTTAATCCCTACGTCCTACCACACAGGACCCCAACATAGTGCTGCACCTCCCCACACCACCAGTGCACCAAGGGCCGTCCTATGTCCTCTGTCCATACACTTCCCCTCACACTCCCAGGTAACTTATTGTTACACAGCCATGCTGCCACAAACCTGCCCTATTATCCCTCCTTAGCTATCCTTCTGCACCCTTTTACACCCCACGTCCAACCCCCACGTACTGCCCCCTTCCTGTGTGTCATCCCTCACACTTTCCAACCCTTCCTTGCCACATGACCTCTTTGCCACATGCTAGAATAACCTCTTTCATATGGTGCCCTATTGAAAATGCTTTTAGGGCTTTGTTTTTTTTGTTTTTTAATGAAAACATTTGTTTATGTATTCCCGTTCTCCAACCATACTGAAAAAACTTCCATTCACAACTTGGACCCTTCAACCCGTTCCCTCTCATACCCTCATTGCAACACTGAGTGCTCTTCTGCACCCCTCATCCACAATATTCCCTCCCTTTGGTACTCCTCTACAAAGATCGTACCCTCAAATTCACCTTTCCTTCTCCCTATCAAACCTTTCCGAGTTAAATGACATTTGCTGCATCCCTGAACATCCAAATTCCCCATTAATCTAAACTTCTTTGTTGACCTGTATTCACCCATCCTAACTGTCACCCACCTTAAATGTCACCCACCCAAACGTTCAGTTAAGCCAAACAAAACTCCCAATCAATACGACAAAACACATTACTTTGTTTCCGTGCACCCAAACCCAACAACTTCTTGACCCTATATGTACCTATCCCCCAATATTCTTTCTTTGTTGGTGCCCCTTCCAACAGATCACCACTGCCCCTTCTGTTGCAACCCCTACCCCGAAGATTGCTGGCTGCCTCTGCCTCCTGTCCCCCACAGCCCTGTCTTGGGTGAGATGACCGTTAACTGGTTGGAAAAAGACACGAGCCGGGCCTGTAGTTTCAATGAGCTCCTAAACCACAACGCCTAGAGGGCCATCCAACCATAAAACTCCCATCCCGCTCCTTGCTCTTTGCCGGGTCTTGGCCCAATACCTCATGCCCCCAACACTAGAGCAGGCCATCCCCTATTTCACCTTAACTACTGCACACTTCTCTCACTTACCCACTCACCCGCACCTTAGCACCAAATCCCTGTCTTCACATTCAAATAGAACTCAAAACTATCCGCCTCCCCACCCCCACTGACCCCCAACTCTCACTCTTTTCTTCCTCATCATCCCTTTTATCTACCTTCTTATCCCTCAAGCTCCTCAATGCCATTTCTTTTTTATGATCATTATTACCAGTCCAATGCTGTTCCAATCTGGGTTACACTCTCTTCTTTTCTATATTTATTATTTGTTTTTCTTTATTCTTTTATTTATTTATTATATTTATTTATTCATTGCATCTTTTAACCACCAAGTACACCTCCAACATCACCTTCACACCACCTACCTTAACGTTCCGCTTCCCCAAATACCAATGCACCTTCAGTTCAAATCTTTGCTCACCTCCTCTCCCAATGGAGCCCCTTCCCACTGTTTCCTCTGCACCGTTCCTTGTCACCCTATCTTTTTCTGTCCCACTTCACTGCTGCCAAATAAAGGAAGAACCTTGTCTGCACACCGTCGTAGCGCTAAGTGCACACCCCATCGCCGCTGCACCAACGCTGGGGGGGAGCCGTCCAAACTCTCTCCCCACTCTCACCGGATCCCATCACTGATGCACCGCTGCTGGGAGTGAGCCGTCCAAAATCTCTCCCCACTCTCTGCAGGTGACAGCGTTCCAGCCATCTCTCTACACAGTGATATCCAACTCAGGGTTGTCCTGTTCCCCTTCTGCCCCTGCCGTAGGGAGGGCCGCCATAGCCCCTCCCCATGCTGCTGCTCACTGATATGATGGCGTTCCTCCAACTCCCCTAACCCCTTTGTACAAACTTGGGGCCATAATGAGCCCTCCGACAACACGCCCAACGGTGACCCTGTGGTCCTCCTTGGGTGGCGACCCCCAGCAAACACCACACTGCTCCCTATACCCATTCCCCCACACCTACTCTGGCACACCTCCCCGCCTCTGAGCTACCCGCTGGCTGCCAACCCTTCATATGCCCCTGTAGGAAGCCAACCAACTCTGGCGCCCCCACCCGCTGGCAATGTCAGTCTAACAACACCGCGCTGGCTGCCCTCCCCCATATGCCCCATTGATACCTGACAAAACTAGCACCCCCTCTCAAAACCCAAGGGGATTTGGGGGTGGCCCTGTCCCACCCTGGACAAACCGGGGAACTACCACTGCCTCAGGTGATGCTACACAGAACATGGTGCTACACACTTAAGGCATTGCCAGGTGAATTCTGGATGAAGCCTGCTCAGTTTCACAAATGTGAAAACTGACCCACGTGCCAATGAAGTGAAGCAAACACCACAGAACTGTGCTGATGGAGGGCAGAGCCATACAAGATGAGACCCCCAGACTCCAGGCTGTGACCTCAGCAGCTAAACCTTTAGGCCATATCTTCTCACCGATGTCACTAGTGAGATAACCTAGTGGGGAAAGCCCACACAGGTTTGTACTCAACCATTAATCCTTTGACCAGTTGGATAATAGTTGCACCTGTTATTATGTTGTGGGATGGAATTGGAACGCTCTATAATGTGGGTTTTATCTCAATAAATGTAACTAATTTCTTGCCTGGAAAGCACAGAAATGACACACTTGATTTTAAAACACAGACATGCAGCAACATGTGATTGCTGCATTCAATCTCAGACTTGTGGCGAGGGTTTACCCTCTTGACTGACCTTGACTTAACAAGCTGAATTGAACCACCTCCACTTTTTAGGACCCAGTTACTCTACTTTTTGTTTGTTGGGAACAGGGGGCGCATTTGCTCCATTCATCATTAAATAGTGCCCAGGCTCTTTTTACATTTTGTTTTATTGTTTTATTGTTTTATTGCACAAGGCATTCTGCCTTTTTTAATTTATTTTTTATTAGCTGTGTACCACGGCTCTATTAGTCTATAAAAAAACAGGGAAGGTTAAGGACAACCTGTTCCCCCTCAACCCCACACCGAAAACGTACAAAACAAACCTCTACACCACCCTGCCAGATCCCCTGCTCCCTGCCCTTGCCTCACTGGCCCCCCCACCAGCACCACCATCCCGGTCACGTGTGCCCCCTATGCCGCCACCAGTCTACCTCAGCAATGGGGCTGGCAAAGAACCAGCAACACACAGTATAACAAAAGGCTAGGGGCCTAGCTGAACGCTCCTCAGTGTATAAACCTGTGTGGGCATTAGTGAACAAATGGGTGGGCATTAGTGAACAAATGGATAACTTATGCTTGCAGAATTAACTAGTGGTGACATCAATAAATAACAAAAGGACCGCTATTCAGCAATATGTGCAATACAATATTAGATACAGAATAAATACTTGAGTGACACATTCAGTTTGGCATCCAGTCAGAATAGCACATGTGCAGTCTGTTTCTAGAGTTCACCTTCTGGAGTCTCTACCAATGACTCAGTCTCAGCCTGGGAATAGAGTTCAAACTTCAAATTGCACAGCCCATGTGTCCTTTAAATGGACAAGGAAGTTACCCTTGGTCACATTATTAAAACCCCTAATCCTAGAATCTATATCTACCTAAAAATAGGCTTCAGTCTGTCTAAAAATACAAAAATAAAAACCACTGAAACATTAGACTGCACCAAAAATTAGAAAGTAAAAGTAAAAGGAGGAGTATGTGTCCTGCTCAATACCTGCTGCACTAATATGGATTGGACATGACCGCTGGGCTGCTGCTGCAGTTGGGTGGTGAAAAATGTCAGCGGGGCAGGGGTAGTCCCACAGCTGATGGCTTCATCTTTCTATTTCTTAGAGCCAGAATATTAGCTCTCGGGCAGGCTAATGGGGTTGTATGTACCACTTCCTCTGATGAACTTACTTTCTGGTTAGTAGCTGCAGGCCTTGGTAGCTGTGTCAGACAAGAGATTAGGGTTTAGAAGAGCTTCCCATGAGAAATCTTCTTTCTTCCACCACAGCAAGACCAGAGCTCCAAGGGTCCAAAGGAGCTGTGGCTGTTTCCTTTTTTTTTTTTTTACATAGAATATTTCGGATTCCTGAAGGGCTGGGATAGAGACCTGCCATTACACGATGAACTTGATCAATTTCGATTTTTAAGATGAAGAAGTGCACATTAATCCATTCTTATTTCCTCTCTCCAGGGCCTGACTAAAGCCAGAGGGGCTGGGCCAGCTATCTGTCGTCATTAGCATTCCTTTGCTGAAGGTGACCGCCGTAATGGAGGAGTCCAACACAAGGTAAGTGTGAATGAATGGCATATATGCTTATTGTAACATCCAACCCCATGCAGGTCTGGCCGCATAGATGCCAGGGTTCAAAAGACAGAGTTGTAATATCCTTTTGTCCACTTAAAGAGAGGCGCATGCAATGTCATTCCTATATAGAACTTTGGGATGCCTAATACAATCTGTTTCCTCTTACACATATCAGGTGCCATTCTGCAAAGAGAAACAAGTACATATTCAGATAATATGAAGCAAACAGTGAAAAAATAAGTAACATGTGGGATACAAGAAAGTAAGCATTATCTGACATATGCTTATAATATGATGACTATAACAACTGGAGTATAATAGAACAGGCATTGCAGGACATGTAACATTACTAAGATATATAATCATTCCATTTCGATGGTTATCTCAGCCGACCTGTGGTGCAACCAGCACTCCTTCCCTTGTCCATACCATCATGTCCAGAACCTTTGTCTAGCTCTCCATGTGCCCCTTCCTGCCAGTCATCTCGATTACCACCTGAATCTCCAACACAGGATGAAGAAGGATATTCACCATCACGCTCCATACTGCAGTCATTGGGAAGCCCACCCTTCTTCCATTCATCTCCCTAATCCCGAAATGCATCCCCACGCCCCCTTCACTGGAAACACTGTGTTTTATATGAGGATAACTCATAATGGCAACTTGGTCCATACTCCACGCCTTCCATCACTTGTCACTATGTGTCTTTTACCCACGGGCACCCTATTGATGGGATCAAAATAATGGGAACAGCCTTTTAGTACACTAAAAGGCTTCTTTACATGCACCACATCACCCACACATACCATCATCCCTTCCGCAAGCTCTTCCTTGCTTTCAATGTGTTAATCCTCAACCAACCAATGTGGGAATAACTCTGAACGCATCTTCCTACCCCTCATCTTCTCAAAAGGTGTTACGCCCGTTAATACATGTGTTGTGTCCCCGAACGCTCTCATAATTTCTTGGACACTATTCTTCCAGTCAAGACCATTAGCAAATGCAAATTGAATTGTTTCTTTGATGATGGCAATGGTGCATTCCATGAGCTCATTGGCCTTGATTTTGTATAAAGTGGTGCAGTGATTCTCAATGCCATTACCATCTAGGTATTCACGCAACTCCTGCGACACCAACTGAACTCCATTATCAGAAATCATAACGTTGGGATAACCTTATCTGGAAAACAATCTTTCCATAAAATCAATCACACTTTTGGTAGAAATGCTTTCCACAAATTCCACCTCAAACCACCTTGATGCATAGTCCACTACCAAAATTGCAAATCTATGTTCCTGCCCCAACATACTCATGGGCCCCATAAAATCGATAGCCACTTTCTCCCATGAATGCTCTCGAACATCCACACTCCCGATCTCCATCTTCTGGGTCTTTAATGATTCATCACTAGCCTCACAAGGGACACAAAAACTCACCTTCATCCACCATATGATCCATACCGGGCCACCAAAACTTAGCCCTCAGTCTGCGCTTAGTTAAACTCTTCCCAAGATGGCCACTATCAGCACGCTTGACCAGTTCCCTCTGAAGCGATGTTTGAGGAACCAACCTTTCACCCCTGGCCAAGACCCACATCAAACTGCTCAATTTGTCCCATACCTTGTAGAACTGTGAACTAATCTCTTCACCGGAGCTCCATCCTCACTCAGTGCTGATCATAGCTTCTTTCAATTCCATATCACATTCAATGCCCTCCAAACAAATCTCTTTAGAAAATGCACTGTCCACGGTATTCACTACCTGTGCAATCCATTAAGTGCCCACCATCTCCACCTCCGCAGAACCCATTCCAAGAGATCTCGATAAGCAATCAGCGACACAAATACAACGCCCTGGTACATTTCACCACAAAGTGAAATCCATGCAACACAGACAACCATCTAGCTATCCTTGGTGTGGCCAAAACCGAACCTCTTGTAGTAAATAAATGGGTTAAGGGCTTATGATCATTTCTTATTACACAGGGAATTCCCCACACATATGTTTTGAACTAATTTGAAGCCCAATAGCATGTCAAGGTCTCATGCTCAATGGTAGAATACCTCGACTCTGTCACTGTGAGGGCACGTGACGCAAACACCACCGGCACCTCACACCTTTTCTCGACTGACTTGGTAGTGCGCATAAACTACGGGCACATGCATGCACTTTAATTATCGTCTCTGCCAAGGGATCAAAACTGTGTAACGTGGGTTCATTGGCCACTTCCTGCATCATCCTGCTGAATATCCCGTTTCCCTTCTCCCCCCACACAAACTCTACCTTCACTTTCAACAGATCTCTTATTGCAGCACACTTTTCTGAAAAGTTCTACACGAATTTGGCATTAAATTCCATCAAACCCAGGAATTACCTCAACTCATCGTTGTTTGACAGTGACCTGATTTCCAAAATTGCATCAGCCATCTCCAGGCGAGTTTCCAAACCTTTGCCAGACAATATGTGACCCAGGAATACTTTAAATTGGCGCTGCATCGAGTCGTCTCGGAACCTCATGAACTCACACATCATGTTCCAACTCAGACTTAGCTCCCATTAGAATATCATCCTTGAAGCATCTTACCCGAGGAACATCCCCAAATAAATCTTCCATGATCTTCTGCAAGACAGAGATGCTGACACCAAGCCAAAAGGCAATCTCTTAAACCGATATGCATCCATGAGCTTGATAAAAAGCAGTCACCGCTCTTGACATGTGATGCAAATCCACCTTGTAGCAAGCTGACAACAAGTCGAGCGTGGAATAGCACTCTGCCTCCTCCATAGTTGTAAAAATCTCATTAACTCTGGGTAAGGGATGTCTGTTATCCAATATATTGCGATTCAAATCCCTTAAATCGACACATAGGTTATGTTATGTTAATATAACTTATTAAGAGCAACGGTCTCCCAAGGGCATCTTGGCGGTAAGAAACCAAAAATAGCCAGCAGAGAATTTGATTTAGAAAAGAAGAGTCTTCAGGCATATCAGACATATCCTTATCCAACCATCTGGACACTGGGTCACAACAACAGGGAACAACAATTTACTAGACTCAATTGGGTTTGATGGTTCCCTTGCTCACACAGACCACACAACTTCATCCTAACCTTTTCCCTCACCCCCAAGGGAAGGTTCCTCACCTTATGAACACATGGCATAGCATTCTCCCCTAACTGAATTTTGTGGCAATAACCATGTGATCTACCTATCCCTTTACGGAACACGTTACTGAATTTCCTCCCAACCTCATCCGTGAATTGCTCTGCTTTGTCTTTACTAACAACCTTACTTGCACTTATTTTGCAGGATATAATTCCAAACCAAGTTTACCCTGGTTTTCCACCCCAGCAAACAATCTCCTTTGGCCACCACATACACTTTGGCTCGGATATGTTTGTTTCCATATGCAACGTTACACCAAACAAAACCCTGGATGGCGATATTACCTCCCCCATACTCCTTTGGCTGAATATGTAATGCATACAATGTGTGACTCTTGCTGCCCCAGATTTCCTTTTATTTGTTATCTGAAATGCTAGTGGAAGGTAACCCAGAATCTGCCAATGTCAGGGTTCTGGGGCATCTGACTCACATTTTACTTGAATGGGTTTATAGGTTGGGAAGATATGTGTTGGTCCTTAACCTTTCAAAGCAGACATTGACTGACAGCCCAAGCGAAGATGGAGGGAGTGGAACCTTGGGGAAGCAACTCTGACCCCAGAGACATTCTAAACTGCCTTTTCATCACTGAATCTGGAGAGGAAACATCTTCTGAAGAAGGCTAAGGCAAAGACTGTACATGAAGGGCTGAATTCACTTTGGGGCAGCAGTTCTGGAGAAGCAGAGTGCAACAGGAGAGCAGCAGGAGAAGAAGACGTCAGGAAGAAACTGTTGGGAGTGCAGCAGTTATTTACATTTCTAAAATGTTGACTAGAGTTTAATAAGATTCCTGAAGTAGAAGTTATAGATTCAACGTCTTGTATTGTGTGGCGCTAAAACATTGTGTTTGCCTGCATAAAAATAAACCAACAAAAATATTTAATGAAGAGGCAACAATCAGCGTAGTTGAGTAGCCAGAAATATTAGTTAAATAGATAAATACCTCCAAGGTTTTCCTTGAGCTCCATTGGGAACTTCTTAAAACAGCTTTTAGTCTTTAACTAGACTCAGCATAAAGACGCGTAAACTAGAAGTTTAGTTAACTCAGATAAGGATCAAGACAAACGCGCGTCCTAGTGAACTATGCTGCCTGACCATGAAATGAGCAGTCTAGGGACTCGCCAGGCAGCGAGCATGCGGGCGTCCACCATTTTGTAGCACTTACAGTGGGCATTGAAGCAGCATTTTGCTTCCAAGGAAACGCCAGCGCAGAAGATCTTAGCAATGGTTCTGGCAGGTGCGTGTAGGAATGGAGAATGCGGTGTGGCAACTTTTGTGAGGAGGTGGCGAGTGGCATAGCCAAGACCTGTGAAGGAGAGAAATGTAGCATTGTGACTATTACTAGACAGCTGGTGGATAGCGACATAGTGAGGAGGAAAGAGAAGAAGAGGGGTGTTTGAGGTGTGATCGTGATCGGGCTCCAGTGTAGTAGTACGCGCGTGGGAAAAGACAAACGCAGCATTTCACAAAAGTATAGGAAGTAGGAATTCTTGTAATAACCAAATAGGGTTAGTTGTAGAAATGAGTATGAGGCAATTTAAATATGTTAATACAAGGAACCCTGGTTAGGATTTACTAGCAGAATCAATTGCTACAAAGACTGGAGTTACAAGCAGTGAACAAAAACTTTAAAAGTGCAATATTTAGCATACAACAATTTGGCAATTTCAGCAACAACAAAAAAAAAGAATAATTTAAGTCTCCGAAATTAGATTTCATAAGAGAATTCAGAGACTTTGCTTAAGTCAATTGAAGAACCTTTACAAACTGTTCAGTTCCTCAAGGCAGTTGCTGAGGAAGCACAGGTATGAAGGGTACATGGAGGGAAAAGGTAAAGAATAATGAATGCAGATAAAGACACATAGAGCACTAACATTGTTAATATGGAATTAGCCTATTTGTTCAAAATGTTTTGATCGAAATAAACATTTGATCGTATTTCACATGCTTGATTTGACCTTGTGTGCACTTTGCCCACATACTTTTGAAAATACCGAACATGGAGAGCAAGGGTCTGCGGGGGTGTCCCCCGCACCTCATTCCCGGTATTTTTGGGTATCAGGAGTGCCTTCTGCTTTTTTAACATTGAAGGCGGCGGACCCCAAAAAAATAATGTGCGTTTAAAATGTGTGACTGAGCAGATAAATTGCAGTCAGTTTGCCGCAAACAAAAACAAAACAAACAAAGAACCCCAGTCCATTATTTTTCCATTTACAAGACAGCAGAAAACAAGAAAAGCTGGAGTCTGTGCCTTTGCTATTTTGTCAACTTCCCCTTTCCCTCTCAGGGTGATCAGTACTAGACATACCAAAAGTGTGTCTGAGACTGAAGAACACAAGAGGAATTGTGGGGTTCAGCAGCTTCCACGGACTGTTAAGTGCGGACCTGAATTTACTCCCAACCTCATCCGTGAATATCTCTGCTTTGTCTTTCCCAACAAACCTTACTTGCAATTATTTTCCAGCATATAATTCCAAACCAAGTTTACCCTGGTGTTTACACTCCACCAAACAATCTCCTTTGACCACCACATACACTTTGGGTTGGATATGTTTGTTTCCATATGCAACGTTACTCCAAACAAACCCTGGCTGTCAATCTTACCTCCCCCATACGCCTTGCGCAGAATATTGGATGCATGCAACGTGTGACTCTTGCCACCCCAGATTTCCTTATAGTTCTCCTCCGAAATGATAGTCTAAGGTAACCCAGAATTCGCCAATGCTTTGATGGCACAACCAGTCACCACAATGTCCACCTCAGGAAGAGTATATTCTTCCTCTTCATCATCTCACTCTTCCCCCACATTGTGGATGATCTAGTTAGACCATTCCTGTTTGTTTTCCACCACACACTTCACATTTGCCTCACTCTCTGGTACACTGTTGTTGGACTTACACATTCTGGCAAAATGTCCCATTCTACCACACTTCCTGCACTTCACTCTCATGGCAGGACACTCCTTGGGATTGAGTGCGTGCTTCTCAAGCCCAAATCTCAGGCAATGCCCCTTACGTATCACATGTTGAGGAGCTTACCTACTTCCCCCAGATCTATTCAACATTTTTACTGCACACACTTTTGCTGCCTCACCGACATTCTCCACTTCTCCCCAACTGTTCTTTACCACATTCACACTCTTCCCCACTTGCAGAATGCTCCTCCTTCAAACACCTGCTTGTCAGCTCCATACCCGTGGCTATAGTTAATGCCACCTGTAAGGGAGGGTTTGTCACCTACCATGCCCGTTCCTGAATCTTGGGATTGGGGGTGTGCATCAGTAGCTGGTCCTGAATGTAATCATCCTCCCTCCCCCTGAATTCACATGATGCCAACAACCCTCTTTGATTAGCCATGAGCAAATCCACTGATTCCCCAATCCACTGCTTCCTTGAAAAAAATGGTATACCTTTCCAATACAACATTTACTTGTTTGCCATATTGAGCCTCAAGCTTCCTCATTGCAATACCAAGGAGGAAGCTTGTCACCATCCCCACTCCCACCATCTTCCCCATCAACCCCCTGTACATCTGGCAATTTCTTTATTACCCTAACTGCCTCAGACCCCACCCAACAAATGACAGTTGAAAACATTCTTTCATCAGAAAATCTCTCAAATCCAGATGCCACAAAATAAAACCTTAAGAGGTCATTCACGTCCTCCATGGGACCGGCGGCTCACCAGGCATAGACACAATGTTGGTGGTGGATCCAGGTTTTGCATGGTGGTATAGGATAAATATAAAAAATAATGACAAATACCCAGACACACCCGTGGTAGGGTAATATAATTCCACCCCAAGTCTGTATAACACCCTCAATACCCCAGTACCCATCCTCCTGAGGCAAGATTAAGGCAGGAGAGTTCTTCCACTGAAAGTAAATATACATTGCCAACCAAATATAAGGATGAGCAAGATAGAACAATAAAACAAAGCTTATAAGCTAAATTACATGCATGTTTGTCAACAGCACCCTAATTGTCCCTGGCAGGACGATTTCCCACTGCTCATGTGTCCTTGGTAGGATACACTCCCACTGCCAACACAATTAAGAATAATTCAACTGGAATCTGTAGTACTGCAGTTTCAAATATGGAGCCTGAACCTAATATGGCATAACTTTGAAAACCATCTACTGGTCCTTCAACCCTTGCCTGTCAAAGTACACTAAATATTAAGTATGCCACCTGACAAGAAGATTGCACTTCACCCATCTAACACACAAGTGTCTGATGCCGCCAGTGTGACAATAGGAGGAGCTGTCTCTACAGTCGTAAGCACGGCCATTGCAAGATCCTCTGTGAATGCGGTGTACTCCCAAGCGCTGCGCCGCCACAAGGATGCACGCCTTCTCATTGGGACTCCTACTCCCTCCTGCCCTCTAACATTCTGGCTGCCCTCCTTGAGCCCTCTCCCCTCAGTCTCGAGTGAGGCTAAAAACTTGGGTGTCATATTCGACTCTGCTCTCTCCTTCTCAGCTCATATCGCAGACCTTGCCAAGAAGGCACACTATCAGATTCATCTCCTCAGAGGCATTCTCCCTTTTCTCACCTTCCCCCAGAAACTCAATATTTCCATAGCTTTGGTTCTCTCAAGGTTCGATTACTGCAACAACCTCTTCCTTAATCTGCCTCTTTCCTCACTCCGCCCTCTTCAACTATTTCAGAACAGGACTGCAAGACTTATCCTTTGCCTCAAGCCCAGGCACTGCATCTCTGCAGCCCTAAAATATCTCCACTGGCTCCTGGTGGCTGCAAGGATCAAATTCAAGACCATTTGCATCATCCACAAGGCTTTCTGAGACCTGGGTCCTCACTATGTTCGACTCTCTCTCCCTTAATACCATCCTGCGATAGTGCTTCAGTCCTCTAGCTCCAACTTTCTGCGGTTCAGACGTTTCTCCAAGCAGAGAGTGGGGGGTAGATCTCTCTCTTTGGCAGGAGCCTCCCTTTGGAATGCTCCGCCTGCCCTCTCTGACTTGAGCCATATCTTCTTAAGTTCTAGAAGCTTCAAAAGACCTTCCTTTTCTCCTCCTCCTTCCCTCTCCCCCTCCCCTGCTAGTCTCCTCTTGCTGCTGCAACTGGTTGCACGTGTTCCTTTATACATTTTTCTTGGGTCAGGCCCCCCTTTGACCAGTCTTCCCCCACATCTGTTCCTAACAGCACTTGCCCTTGGGCACCCTTCCCTGATTAGCCTTCTGAGTCTGGTCTACCCCCGTCCTCACACTTGACCACTTCCCCCCTTGGTGTCAAGGTACAGAGTGTAGAGACCACTAAAGAGGACCCATTAATGGGCCAAACCCAGGAGAATGCAAAGGTTATGTGGATAAACCACACAAAACATAGAATCCATCCTGATAGGAGACTTTTATGCCCTATTTGCAGGAAAAAGGCCTCAAGAACTACATTACCCAGACTTCTCTGGGCCCAGAACTACAGGGACAAGCCCAAAAGGGGCGGGACTTGCGCATGCGTGCGCACAAGACCAACCAAAGCACGGGGCTTGTGCTTAAGCTGCCGACCGGAGAATAGGTCTCCTGAAGAGCTCCGTGTGCAGGGATCAGCACGAGGGGCCACGCCCCAACCAACCCCAATCCAGGCCCCTCGCCTTGAGAAGCTAAGTACTGCAAGCATCAGACAGACTCCAGTTGCAAGGGGGAGGATGCGCAAGGCCGCAACGCCACTTCGTGGGGTTAGCACGACCAGTGAAGGTTGCCTGGGGCATGCACAGGGGGGCTCCGCCCACGATCCACTGTCCCCCTGATACAGGGCAGCTAAGTCTTTTCACTGGGCATCGGAGCGTAACCCTGAGCTAACGCGCGCATAACGCTTCGCCAGCTCACGAGCGCAGAGCAGTGCATGAGATTTGCATGACAATTAGCCATGAGGAGGAACCGCATAGAACAGTGCGGTTAGGCCGCCACGCGCCACGTGCGGTAGATCGCACATCCACAATTCGGATCACTCAAGGGTCCGCGACCCAGTGAATCCACCAGTACAGTGCGGGGCCACATGCGGCTTATTTCGCATGTGCCGATCATTAAGGGCGTTAACCCACGCACTAACTCATAGTGCTCCGCACTGCTAGCACACGCAACAGGGTGAAGCATTAACCAATTGCATGCTGGCAAAGTATTGTTTAAGGTGTGTACAGGAACACACCTTGTAGTAATTCCTTGCTCTCTTGCAGCAGTAATACGCTCCAGACAGATACCGGACCTGAGAGTACGCAGGCAGGAGGCCAGTGCTCAACCCAGAGATAAGTCTCTTTAAACTCACTATTGTGCATAGTGTAAAGTGTAATGTATGATTATTGTGTTCCCCTTTGTCCCCTTCCCTATCCACCACCCCTCTCCTAAACCTCTCACCGGTTACCCTGCTGCTGAACCTATCCAACCAACGTGTTCCTAACCCTCTTTCCCCGCTGGAGTCTCAGCACCTTGTGTAAGTTAAAACTTGCAGGCGTTCAGACTGCGGAGGGGATGGTTGGTTTGTGCCATTCCTGAGCCTGAAGACTGGAGCCTTGACAGAAGCACAAGCCCAAGTGTACCAGGCTCCTGGGTGGTACGAGCCAGCCAGGTTATGGAGGACCTTACAAAAGTCCTGCAAGACTTGCAGGCCGAGCTCGCTGCCACTAGGCAGGATTATGCGGTACTGGCCACTCAGGTGTGCAACTTAGCTGCACAGACCTCTCCCCTTCTAGGGGGCGCAGCCACTCCTAGCCACGTTCAGGTTCATGTGTCCCCAGAAACCGTAGTGCCCTTAGCCCCACCAGAAAGATACTCAGGGGACCCACAAAAGTATCAAACTTTCCTTACCCAGTGCAAACTCCATTTCTTAACCAAGCCCACTGTGTTTAGGTCTATCTAGGCTAGGACTGCCTTTGTTATATCTTATTTAACTGGTGATGCAGCGGCCTGGGCGACTCCTCTGGTGCAAAGGGACGATGGGGTTCTTTATGTTTGGGAAGAATTCCAAGCTGAGTTTGGCAAAATCTTTAACCGCAAGGCGGCGACCATATGCAAAGACCGTGAGCTATTGAGTTTGCGTCAAGGGAGTAAAGATTTGATCACTTACGTGACTCAGTTCAACCGTTTGGTAACGGAAGCAGAATGGCCACGGGAAAAACAGATGTCGCTGTTTTATCAGGGATTGAGGGATGAACTTAAAGACCTCATTGCTCAAGTGGATCCGCAGCCACAGGACTGTCCTGCGATGATAGACTTAGCCTTGCGTTTGGATCATCGCCAGACAGAGCGTCGAGGCGACAAAAGACGCGGAGAGTTACGGCCCATAGCTAGATTGGACCAATCCCGAGCCCCATGTCCAACCGGCTCTTCTGAAAAATCAGTAGATGAGCCAATGCAGATTGGTTCGGTCAAAGGCCCTCTTACCAAAGAGGAGAAGGAGCGTCGACGCAAAGAGGAGCTTTGTGTAACGCTCACCTGGTTCCCTCGGAGGCGCGGGTCTTGACTGGGCGGTGAACCGTCTTCAATGTTAGGCGTAGGATTCGTTTGGCTCCTGGATTTGGCCCCTTTCTCACCGAAAGTTTGACCTGAAGGGTGAGGTGTCTGCAAGTGGAAAATCAAGGTATTAGTGGCGGGAAGGTTGGGAGAAGTTCCAAGCCCCTCTCTCCCTCTCTCCCCGTGGTACTTGGTTGATTGTTGTGCTCACCTTAAATAGGTGAATTCTGGGCTCTCCATCCTGCGTCTTGTGCAGGGGCGCTGGGTCCAGTTACTTCACTGGATATGAGTTCAGCCTCTTTATTGCAGAGGGTAAGTTGAGAGCGATGCTGCCGTTTGCTGCACGAGCGTGACTTGTAAGTATTAAAGTTCCCTTTAGATTGCTCTCTTCAAATGTCTTATCTCCTTAAAGTCTATGTCTTTTCCTTTTCAGATGCTGTCGGTGCCGAAGATGATGCTCCCCCAGGTTCGTGGCAGAGAGCGTAACAAGAAGATGGAGAATACGAAGGCACGTAAGTAGAAAGGCTGCTCTAGGGCTGTACAATGCACCTTAATGTCTCTTTTGTCTTTGCAGGTGCCGGAATGCAGCGCGAGCAGAGTTGGAGCGAGCGTAACACAGGTAAGCAGTTTTGTAACTAAGCGTACTAACCAATGTTCTTTGTCTTTGCAGGCCCGATGCCGGACGAGAAATGCAGATAAAACGCCTTGGATGCTGCCGATGGATCGGGTAAGTTGAAGCGCTAACTTTGCCTTTGCCTAACCTGTGCCTTTTGTTTTGCAAGAGCTGCTGAAGACTGAAGATTGGTTCCCAGCAGGTAATTTTCGTATTCACAGGATCCGGAGCTGAAGATTCGCTGGAGCTGACACGGTGAGCGTCCTGCTGCAGATGCAGAATAACGCGAAGCACGTTGCACCAATCGGGTGTGGTTTAAATAGTCCATAGGAGTGCTTAGGTGTCTTCTTCCATGGCCTCGCCCAGGCAAAAAGAGTTCCTGCTTCCAGAAGGGTTCCAGCATCAATGATCCAGGGAGTGGTGCCTGCCCCACCCAGAAGGAAAAGTAGTCCCTGCCAGAAGAGAGTGAAACATCATCTTGCTGGTAAGTAAGCAGCATGGTCTGCTGCAGGTAGGTCCACCCAAGCACTTTCACACTTGTTATGAGCCCGGCGCTTCCTGTGCCGGGACGGGTCCATTCTATGAGCCTGGCACCACCGGTGCCAGGACAAGGTCCAAAAGGTCCCTATTGGGACTTGCTGGTGCCGATAGTATATGTTATGAGCCTGCTTCCAAGGGTGTTGGGTAGGTCCTGACTCTTTGGAAGCAGTGGTCATGACACTTTGCCTATATTGCGGCACCACAGGACACTTTGTAAAAGAATGTCCTAAAAAGCCTAAGTCGCAGGGAAATGCCTCGGCTCGGCGTTTGTAGGGGTAGAACAGTCGAGCCAGGTAGAGGAAGTTACCCCTGTGGTTGGGTTTGTTAACTTTGCCCCACATTTCACGTTGTCAGGAGTCTTGAGGTTTTGGGTTGGGAGGTCCCTGTAGCTCTCCTCTTGGACTCAGGAGCCACGGGTAACTTCATCGATATTACCTACGCTCGTAAGCTGGGTATATCGTTGTGTCCTAAAGATACCCCTGAGGTAGTGAGAGCGGTCGATGGGACCGCTTTGTGTTCCGGTCCAGTAACCGATAGTACACAAGTTCTGATGTTACATTGCCAACAGGACCACATAGAGAAAATTCAATTCGACCTGATAGCAGCCCCACAATTTGGTATAATTCTGGGTCTTCCTTGGCTTGGTAAACACAGCCCCCAAGTAGTTTGGTCTACTGGGCATGTCTCTTTCACGTCCCCAGACTGCATGATGCATTGTAACACTCCAGCGCATAATCTGAAGTCCGAAGGTGATTCCGGTCTTAGTATTGGTGCAACAGCTACAGACAGAGTGGATTTGAGAACCCTACCCACTGAGTATCAGGAGTATGCTGACGTGTTCAGTAAACGGGCTGCTGAAACTTTACCACCCCACAGATCATTAGATTGTCGAATTGATCTTGAACCCGGGGCAGTGCTGCCGTGTAGCCGTATTTATGCACTCACGGAAGCTGAGACAGTACACCTGAAGAATTACATAGACACCAATTTGCAAAACGGTTTTATTAGACCCTCGAATTCCCCAGTCTCGTCTCCTCTCTTCTTCATACCGAAAAAGACCGGAGATTTGAGAACATGCATAGATTATCGCGGGGTTAATCGTATCACAGTTAAGAACAGGTATCCCTTACCATTGATCCCGGTACTGTTAGATCAAGTTTGTAAGGCAACCATCTATACTAAGTTAGACCTACGTGGAGCCTATCACCTGGTACGAGTACGGGCCGGAGATGAATGGAAAACGGTTTTTAGAACCAAATTCGGCCTGTACGAGTATCAGGTGATGCCTTTCGGCCTATGTAACGCTCCGGCGGCCTTCCAGCACTTCCTCAATGAGGTATTGCATGGTTATCTAGATGTGTTTGCCATAGTATACATAGACGATATTTTAATCTATTCCCAGAATCAGCACAATCATGTGGGACATGTTAAGGCGGTTCTACACCGACTAAGGGAACATCGTCTATTCGCTAAAATAGAGAAATGTGAATTTCACTGTACTACGGTGGAGTTTCTGGGATACTTTTTGACTCCCTCAGTTGTGCAAATGGATCAGCGCAAGGTTCAAGCCGTGTTAGATTGGCCGGTGCCTACAACTGTCAAAGGGGTACAAGCCTTTCTAGGATTCGCTAACTTCTACAGGCGCTTCATTAAAGGCTTTTCAGAATTGGTGACGCCTATCACCAAACTACTACAAAAAGGGAGAGCCTACCAATGGGACAAGGCAGCGGAACAAGGTTTCCAGCGATTAAAACAGGCTTTTACCACGGCACCTGTTCTGCAACACCCCAATTTAGCACAGCCATTTATCGTAGAGACGGATGCCTCCAGTTATGCTCTCGGAGCCGTACTTTCACAACAAGATCCACAAACTGGATTAATGCATCCAGTGGCTTACTATTCTAGAAAGTTACTGCCCACGGAAACCCTCCAAAAAGAAGTGCTACAATGGTGTCATGATGCAGTGACGGCAGGCCACCCAGGTGTTGCCAAGACTCAACAAAACGTTGCACATCATTACTGGTGGCCCACTCTCCATCGTGATGTGCGGATTTATGTATCAGAATGTGACACGTGTGGGAGACAAAAAGCAAGTCATCAGAAGCCAGCAGGCTTGTTACAACCTTTACCCACTCCTCCCACTCCATGGCACACAGTCACCATGGATCTGATTGTGGATTTGTCGCCTATCCAAGGCTATACGTCCATACTAGTGGTCGTGGATTCACTGAGTAAAATGGGCCACTTCATTCCTTGTACGGGGGTCCCCACAGCAGGGGAGCTAGCAGAGTTGTTTCTGCAAAATATTGCACGACTGCATGGATTACCCACACGGGTCATTACAGTTCATGGTCCGCAGTTTACCTCTCGGTTCTGGCGGGCATTTTGCCAGTTAATAGGAATGGAGGTGAGTTTATCCTCTGGATATCACCCCGAGACAGATGGCCAGGCCGAGAAGGTAAATCAAGGATTGGAACAGTATCTGCGCTGTTACACTACAAGTGCAGAGGCTTCTTGGATCCACTATGTGTGGTTGGCAGAGATTGCCTATAACAACACAGTGCACACGTCTACTAAGTATACACCATTTTTTGGAGTATACAGTTACCATCCAAGGGTTTTGCCTACGGCCGTTAGCTCACCACAGGACAATCTGCCCACTTTAATTGGAAAACATGCCCATGCTCAACGGGTCTGGGTCAAAATACAACAGAATTTGGATCTAGCCAAGAGCACCTATAAGTCATACGCCGATAGGAAACGTAGAGAAGGTCCCCAGTACAAACAGGGTGATCAAGTTTGGCTCTCCATACGTAATATTCGGTTAGCGGGTCCTCGGAAACTGCAACCACGGTACTTAGGGCCATTTAGTATACCCGCAGTGATTAATCCAGTGGCAGTGAGGCTGAACCTACCCAGCCAAATGAGAATCCACCCCACATTCCATGTTTCTTTATTAAAGCCTGCAAAACCCTCCATTTGCACAAAACGCCCACCCCCTGTGTTGGTTGAAGAACACCCTGAATATGAGGTGGAAGCTATCTTAAATTCGCAACAACGACAGGATGGGTTGTACTATCTGGTTGACTGGGTGGGGTATGGTCCTGAGGATCAGTCTTGGGAGCCAGCACGTAACGTACATGCTACAAGATTGGTTAAAGCATTTCATCGAAATTACGCAAACAAACCCAAACCACGGTCCTTCTGTGCGGGGGGGAGTACTGTCAAGGTACAGAGTGTAGAGACCACTAAAGAGGACCCAGTAACGGGCCAAACCCAGGAGAACGCAAAGGTTATGTGGATAAACCACACAAAACATAGAATCCATCCTTATAGGAGACTCTTATGCCCTATTTACAGGAAAAAGGCCTCAAGAACTACATTACCCAGACTTCTCTGGGCCAAGAACTACAGGGACAAGCCCAAAAGGGGCGGGACTTGCGCGTGCATGCGCACAAGACCATCCAAAGCACGGGGCTTGTGCTTAAACTGCCGACCGGAGAAGACGTCTCCTGAAGAGCTCCGTGTGCAGGGATCAGCACGAGGGGCCACGCCCCAACCAACCCCAATCCAGGCCCCTCGCCTTAAGAAGCTAACTACCGCAAACGTTAGACATACTCCAGTTGCAAGGGGGTGCACGCGCAAGGCCGGGACGCCACTTCATCACAGGTTGCCTGGGTCACGCACAGGGGGGCTCCGCCCACGATCCACTGTCCCCCTGCTACAGGACAGCTAAGTCTTTTCACTGGGCATCGGAGCCTAACCCTGAGCTAACGCGCGCATAATGCTGCGCCAGCTCACGAGCGCAGAGCAGTGCATGAGATTTGCATGACAATTAGCCATGAGGAGGAACCGCGTAGATGCGGTTAGGCCGCCACACACCACGTGCTGCACATCGCACATCCACAATTCGGATCACTCAAGGGTCCTCGACCCAGTGAATCCACCAGTACAGTGCGGGGCCACATGCCGCTTATTTCGCATGTGCCGATCATTAAGGGTGTTAACCCGCGTACTAACTCATAGTGCTCCGCACTGCTAGCACACGAAACAGGGTGAAGAATTAACCAATTGCATGCTGGCAAAGTATTGTTTAAGGTGTGTGCAGGAACACGCCTTGTAGTAATTCCTTGCTCTCTTGCAGCGGTAATACGCTCCAGACAGATACCGGACCTGAGAGTACGCAGGCAGGAGGCCAGTGCTCAACCCAGTGATAAGTCTCTTTAAACTCACTATTGTGCATAGTGTAAAGTGTAATGTATGATTATTGTGTTCTCCTTTGTCCCCTTCCCTATCCACCACCCCCCTCCTAAACCTCTCACCGGTTACCCTGCTGCTGAACCTATCCAACCAACGTGTTCCTAACCCTCTTTCCCCGCTGGAGTCTCAGCGCCTTGTGTAAGTTAAAACTTGCTGTCGTTCAGACTGCGGAGGGGATGGTTGGTTTGTGCCACTCCTGAGCCTGAAGACTGGAGCCTTGACACTTGGCTCCCCTTTGCACTTCCCTCCTGGACACCCTTTAGCACTTACCCAGCCCTGTGCACCCTCCCTCCAACACTTCTACCTCATCAACCTCTCCCTTTGCCATTCAGTTGTCCTGAATGTCCCCCTCCCCTTGAACTTCTTGTTACTGCACTTGCGTGATCCAAATGTCACAAGTAACCACAAAGAGGAGTTATAGGGCGGTTCCCTCCTGTTTATGCCAATCGTTTATAACACTCAAAACAACAGAAGGTAAAGTTATTATAAGTTATTCCTGTAGCTAGATCCCTAGCCAACAACTAAATCTCCCTATCTGTGAATAATCTCTGGCCATTAAGTAGGGTCCCTAGTTAGTGCTGTTGGGCCGACTACAAAAGGTGTCGAGATCTTCTCCCTGTACTCTCTAAAAACACTTTCCTGGTGTCTGGTATGTGCACACAGGTTGGAGGTCGATTCTTGAATTTTAATATGTCGCCCCCAATTCGTGTGTCTTATCGTTAAAAAAACAAGTGCTAATCCCAGAGTATCTGGATGAATGGCCAGATAACAATGGGGAAAGAATTTTCGTTTAGAAGCTGTGTGGAAAGTGAAGATATTAATTCTTCATAACTCCCAAAGGTTTCAGATTTGAACCGCAAATTGTGTGGATAACAAATTAAGTTTCCTTGAGACAATCCCTTTGTTTTTCTTTGGAAAGGGAGTGTGGGTCTGGGTTACCCTCCAGGCCTCTTGTATGGTCAACCGGTTTCAGCGGGATTCTTGAGTTGCCGCTTTCTTCAGGACGAATACTTCAAGTTGAGGTATCCTGAACAGTGTCTTCAACACTGTTAGATGGTAGAGGGTGTCCAAGGTTTGATAGGGTAATTACTTCCTAGTCCTGTATGGACAACAAAACAAGAAAAAATGGGGACTATAATCAGTCTCATGTACCAACAGTTTCTACTTTAAAAACAGAGAATTCTAAGGTACTTATATCAGTACCACCTCTGTATGGGGAATCATACCTCTGTGTTGTAGTTCAAGGGTAGCGGCTTGATTTTTCGGTGGTGTCCAATTTATAGCCAAAATGCTAGCAAGGTTGGTCTTATTTCATCCTTTCTTCTGGATATTATCCCTATGATTTGAAAGAAAAAGGTGTTTGTAAGAGCCTGCTATCATCTATATTGCATCTATACAAATATTTTTCATGGGTACATCGCTTCTTAAGAGTGAGGTAGGCTTTTGTTTAAGTTGTTGTTCTCCTTAATTGTTTTAGTTATTTCCAAATTGGGTTTTAGCAATGGCCTCTACTCTTATGTCAGAGATTAGAGGTCCTGCAAGGATGCCGTTTCCCGAATCTGGCTTTTCTGCATTGGTGTTGGCGCATCTTACCTCCATTCATCGGTTTGTTCCTTCCCGGATCGAATCGTATCCACTACTGCGTTGCCCTGTGTCTGTTGTTCTTTTATGGTCATGTGCACGGTCACGTGGCCGAGATATCCGCTCACGTGATCGCGTGCACGTGAGATATCTGATCACGTGATCACGTGTACGCAATCGCGTCCAGTGCGCGTGATCGAATAGACATGCCCGATGCGAAGCCGTCACTCTTGGCGGGGACGTAATCACATCGGGAACACGGGATCGGTTCACCATCGTGTATGCTTTGACGCCGTATCTCCAAAATGGGGTCATATGGATCATGTCGTCCTCTGTTTCTCCTATAGAGAAGGAACATGACCATTGTGGATATCTATCACACTCTCTTTGTCTCTGAGTGCAACACCTATGAAAGTTTTTGCATTAAGGACAAAAGTTAGCACAAAAACATTGTGGGAACCTGTCAAAGACTGATTATTCGTAGTAGAGGCTTAGGTGCAAAAATGGGGGGGGAACCATAATCGCTAAAGGCGCAAATGTCACAAGGCCTAGTAGTGCCAATATTGTTGTTTTCTTCTCTGCCCCTTCCCCCCTCTTTTGTCTTCAGGTGCCTGGAAACACTGTTGCTGTATAGGCGCCACACAAATGTTCAATAAATAAGATAAAATCAATAAAATAAGCAGAAACAGACTGCAGTCCTGCTGCGATCGGCATGTGTGACAGGAGCAGTACTCCCCTAATGGGCCAACCATGAAGGTCACTAGCCCAAACACCAGCTCCCCGTGAGAGGAATAGTGGAACTCACCGACACAGCTCCGGTCCGGGTAAACATCTCAGTGGAACTGGTACTGTTGTGGAGTGTCACGACAGCTGCCATGGCCCTGAGCTATCTGCCTCGCCACATCCAATCTGACCCTCACCTCAGGGTTCATAGCAGCGCACACCGGAGGCAGCTCTACACAAGACAGTGCGGATAGTGTCCAGCTGAGGCTCCGACTGCAACACCAGACACTGCAGACGCCACCAACTGCCATCACTGACATCCAACCATCAGAGCTGAAATACTGTGCTCTGCGATGGGGTCTTCCTTCCTTCCTTCTCCTTCATTGCCATAAAATGCAGTAATGAAGGAGTCCAACACAAGATAAGTGTAAATGAATGCCATATAAGTTTATTGTAACATAAGACCCCATGCAGGTCCGATTGCATAGATGCCGGAGCTCAACTGGAAGAGTGTGAACAGCCAAATGTCAACTTAAAGAGAGGGCCCACACAATGGCATTCCAATATAGGACGTTCGGATGCCATTGTGTACGTGAGCTAATACAACAGTGAGGCTGAGGCTGTTATTGTTAGCATGGCCACACCCTGGAAGGTGTGGAGTACGTTAGCTTACTCTTTACTGTGAGGTTGAAAGGGGGTCTTGTGGGGCTGTGTTGTTTACCTGCCAACCTTGAGAGCTCAGGGGTGCTGTGGGTGCTCTTTTTCAATCTAGTTGAGTGACTTGCAGGAGAGTGCTCTCTGACTTTTTATTTTTTTCACTAGACTTGAGCACACAGGCTGCAGGAGACCCGGACAGCCTGACATTTCGATGACTCATTGTCTGTTCTAATTTGTTGCAGGGAAACTGCAGCTTTTGTTCCAATCTCAGCCTTAAACACTTCAAATACCAGGGCCATGTTGGCTAGTGGAAGATAGGCTTCTTCCATTCTGTCAGTCTTTGTTATTTATTAGGGCATATGCAGGGCAGGCCTTTGTCTTTGGTATTCTTTGTTCCTGCAAACAGAAACGGTTGTAGAAGCTGGGCAACCTTGGAGGACTGGACCCTCTCGCAGCTCCAGTGGCAACACAGGTAGCAAGCACTTATTTTAGGTAAAGCACACAGAGCGCTGAAACATACAGGATGGCACAAGCCACAGAGAGACAGATGCTTTCCTTTGACTCGAGCCTTGGTCTGAGATGTGATGGCTGTCTTTGGACTTCTTTTCTTTTTCCTTGAATCACTGTTCCTTGCTAAACTACGGAAGGCAGCAAGACCCCAATATATGCAAAACTCCCTTAATTTTGGGTGCCCCAAGGAACACCTTATGGGAAAAATGTTTTATCCCCCCTCCTGTTGAAATTAAAATGGTCACACAACTTTCTCATAAATAAAATAGGAATTAGTGCAGTTGAAATCAGAAGACACAATAAACCCCACAGTACACAACTTCTGAATGTCAACTCAGTAAGTGTAACCTTTATATACAAATGTGCATGAGCAGTTAGAAAGTAAATACATAAATACTGAAATACATAAATGAAGTCCAGGTGTGATGATAAATAGCACACAGGTTGAACAGATTGGCCCTATAAATAACTATTATACAGCATTAGTATGATCAGCGGAACAATTCATTACGCAACAGTATAACTATGACTGTCCAATGGACCTTAATTGCTCATTCATCCCATTCTGTGCATTGTCAAACTGGTATAAAACCTATTCCGGTGGAAGGGAGACAGGTTGAAGACTATGTGTTATTCCTTTCAGATCCTAAACAGAGTCTCAATGTCCTTTGTAACTACAACTAGTTAGCCTGGGTTGAATATCCTTTTCCTTTCAAGTGCTTCTTATGCAAGTGTTAATATTCACAACCTGTATAGCAATAAAAAAAAGGGTAGCTGCACTCTACCAACAGTGACAACTGTAGGCATTTGTAGGGAAATAAAATGCATTGGTTTCATGGGGGAAGTAATGGTTTAATGGGGGCAGTAAACTGGACTTTCAATGGAGGCAGTGAAATGAATCCAAAGACAGCAAATTAAAGTGTTGCACGTGTAAACATGTTCCATATTATAGTGAATTTGCCATCTGTATAGTTTGCATTGAATAAGCTAACCCTGAGTAATCAACTAACTATTTCCAATTAAATAACTTTTCTCCAGTAATTAATTAATGTACCCTTTAACATTGCAGTGCAAGGTGATTCAGATAGCAGATTCTGTTTGTTTTTCAGTGGAACTTTAAACGATCAAGAAAATGCATTGGCTGTCTTGTTCATTTTGAAAGCGCTAGTGTGCCTTGCAGGAAGCAGGACAATGCAAATGTGTTTCAAGGGCTGGGGTTTGGAGAGAGAAATGCCATGATTCTAGAAGGGAGCTGGTGTGACAGTTGATGTCAGGAAAAGAGGCAGGGTCAATAAGATTGACAATCGTATGGTATAAATCTAGCTAGAAGACAGGTGGAGATTCAGGCATCCTTTTGTAACGAAGAGATCAGTTGTGCAGCCGTCAGCTGGGCTGCGCATGGAGAGCAGAGCCAAGCTGTGCAGAGATGGCAAGATTCACGGCAGCAGTCTGAAGGGTCGAAGTGAGGTCGCTGGCTTTTCACTGGGCTCCCAACAGCTGAAAAATGTGCTGCTTGCAGATAAGATGCTTCAGAGAGGGGCTCTTTCCTGATAAACAACACAGAAATCCTACACATTAGAAGTGAGCATGCTGAAACTTTGGAGGAGCATGCAGATGATGGTGTGCATTTCCCAGCAGTCAGTCAGGGTTAAAGGTTTAGTTAGAACAAGGTTCTTATTTCCTTTCTTTCGCATGTGTAATGGGGAATCACTGAAGTATGAGGGTGGAATGTTGACATGATATTATGCTATGTGTTATGTCTCTTCTCTTAGACAGTACACGCTGTAACCGCACCGGGTTTCAAGGTCTTGGTAAGAAAAAAATGAATGTTTTCATTGTGAAAAAAGGTGGCTCATGTATCTATTGCTGAAATATTAACTTGTAATATTTGTATTGAAAAAAGCGATTTTACATCATAACACATATAAATAAAAGCACTGGTAAAAAAAAACGAATCAGTGGAAATGGAATTTTTGTGTGTATGTGGATTATTTTTCAAAGAGGGTAAATAACAAGTAAGCGTCTTGGTGTACCCAAAAGCGGTAACATATTTGCCACATGTGGTAAAGTGGGAGGTAAAGGTTGGGAATCAGCTAGAAAGCTAGAAAACCTATGATGCATGTGCGTGTGCGTATCAGCTGTGCATGCTGACAGCTGAGCAGATCCGTCAAAGATGGTACGCCAGTTTCGTAAATAAGTTACTGTTAAAGCTGCTGGTGCTGTTCTGTCCCTATAAGTGTGAAGTCCAATAGTCTGTACTTACAGTCAACTCTAAACAGAATACATATAAAAGGGAGGGTGAGGTTTGTCTCATTATGTAGGGCAATACCATAAATATATTGTGCTACCACTATTTTACCGCCATTTTACCACAAGTCTAAATTCCACCCAAATTATGTAATAGCCCTCAGACAAAACTCCTAACACAATCTATCTGCTTCTGACTGCTCAAAAAAGCCATCAATCCACAGTTGGGGCCCCGGAACATAAACATTTTATAAGCCAGCTTATGTGTCAAAGGGGATAACTCACTCCAGTGTGCAGGACTGTGGTAGAATCAGCTATGCAGGGTTGTTCTTTGTTTTGTCAGGTGGCATACCACAGGGACTTCATGCATGAAAGGTATGATTTTCCTGTCGCTGAATTATGGCGGCTCTGCTGTGCTTGTGGTGTTTCTGTCTTCAGATTTAAAAAGGTGGTTACCCTGCCAATGTGCCCATAGGGTGGATGAAGACAAACCTTCGATGTAGGGTTATGTATATAGGTGACCCCATAAAGGCAGTTCTGGGCCAGATGAGTAAGTGGCAGCTATGATCCCTGCTTGGTTTTGATGCAGGAATCCTATACCTGGAGGTACAGCTTGATTCTCCCAGGCGGGCAAGGCTGCACCTCAGTTAACAATCCCAGTGTGAATGGGCCCTGAGCAGGTTAATACTGGACACAGTTTATTGGTTTAGCAGCAGGCTTACGAGGCTGTGACAAAGAGAAATCTTATGGCAGGGAGGATATTTACTTTAATACACCAGTGTCTGGAAAGGGAGGATATGCCCCTTCTCTTTCTGTGTCAAATGTTACTATATTACATAATGCTTTCTAACTCTTTACTTAATAACAACACCAACACGTGAACTATAAATGACTTCTAATCATTCTTTACTGTCAGTTCATCTAAAAACAACGTCCCCTCTGGGATCATTTGCCATAAATATGTTACTGAGCACAAACCAAGTAAATATTACCACTGGCCTGCCCCACATTATATAAAAGTACACTGAAGTAAAAAATTGCGATCCCAGAGCTCACACTATGACACCTAATCAAAAACATGCTCCAGATTTACTCCACATGAGCGCAGAGAGGCTTTAGAGCTTCTTTATTTTAGTTTTTCTTCTATTCGGTTGTTTAACGTCTGGCCTGACGCTTTGAAGTACTGACACATCAGCCTCGGCACAACTGATAAGCAGGGCACTCGCGCATGGGCAGATTGACACATCAGCCTCGGCACAACGGATAAGCAGGGCACTCCCGCATGAGCAGATTGACACATCAGCCTCGGCACAACTGATAAGCAGGGCACTCGTGCATGGGCAGATTTGTTGTTCCAAAGAAAGGAAGAGACAGTTAACGTGACTCCCTGTCAGAACCGCGGTGTATGTACACTTTTCCCTCTGAGGTACTTTGTACTGCACAGCTGCTTGTGCTCAAAATGGAGCACTTATCTAATACTCTGGACATGCTTGAGGAATGTATACAGGCGCAGAACTGCTACTCTTATTTTTTCTTTAACAAGTCACCCTGATACCATATGAGCCCATGCAGACTAATCGTTCATGACAAGTTACTCTGATTAATGGGCCTGATTAATGGGCCTGTCGCATCCAGAGGAGGAGTGCACTGACTGCCTCTAAGACTAACTGAAATAAGGCAGTGCGGGTCCGGGCGAAGTTATTTCCTTCCTTCTTTCCTTTTGTAATTCAGCAACAATAATCATAATGCAGAAACCTCCTCAGCATAGCTACAGGGTGGTCTTCAGATACCTGGACAGGGCTGCTAATTAAGCCACCTGATTTATCGTCACATCCTCTGCGGTAAGTCACTCTTCCTTCTCTGCACTCCTCTGGGTGGGGGAGACGTAAAATCAACAGGAATGAAAGGCCCCCCATTCTCCTGTCGGCCTGCACCAGCTGACAGGCTCCCATGAGAAGGACGGAGATCCTTCCCTTTCACCAGTCCCCTCAAAGCTCTCCCTGCGAGACAAATGCGGGCTTTCTTCTCCTACCAGGACCATACCACTAAGTGACCCAGACAGGGGATGACTGCTGTCAAAGTTACTTACTTAAACAGCATTTTTTTTCGGTTGTTGAACCATAAAAGTACATTAATTTAAAAAGAAATAAACATTACAATCATAACATTCATAAAAAGACTGAGGATATATGAAGTGGTCGAGGGAAGCAAGGAGACAGCTGGGGTAAGATACATTTATATTTATTTGACCGGCAGGTTTAGTATAAGCGGACAGGCCCCACCAGCTGAGGCAGTAACGGAAACTCACAGTTTGAAGCTCGCATTCTCCGCATGTCGTCATTGCATTCCATTCACCCTTTCATCACGAGAGGCTCGCGCAGAGTCTTGTGATGAAAGGATGACATGATGCTACACATCTCCCCTCCTTAACCTCTTGTCACTTAAAACAGTCTGATGAGAATTCTTCTGTATCTTCCGTATCCTTAAATAAAGTCTTCCAAGTGATCCGGTCTGCAGATTATCCTTCCTGTTCTTGACACTCGTGAAAGATCTGATTTTATTCTTGGCAAGGAAAATTTCGACATTGCATTCCTATTCGATGTAGTCCTTACACGTTCCCCAATGCAATCCGACATAGATCTCACATGCCTATCATTCTCTTCCACATTCTCATTCCCACTACAACTTGCTTGTCCTCCGTGTATCGGCTCATTAGTTATCACATTTTTGCATGGTTTCATCACACATACCCTCTCCATATTCCAGACTCTTCCATCTTGTACTCTGACTGCATGCTTGTAAACTTCAATCACACTCACTGGCTTGGACCATTTGCAAGGTCCATCTCTCATCACTGGGGGTAGTTTAATTCTCACCAGACTTCCTACTTTAGGACCTTCATTATCTTTATCCTTTTTCACATGACTGTCATGAGCTGTTTTGTTCCTTATCTGTCTGTTCCTAATGTTCTCCACTACCTCTCCAAAGTCTTTCCTAACAACAGTCTCCCTCCCCAACCAGGATGGAGTCAATTTGGTGTTTGCTCTACGTCCTCTACTCAACTCAAAAGGTGATAAACCAGTAGTACTATGAGGCGTGAAGCGATGAGCAATTATTTTTCTTTTTACCGCTTCTTCCCAGTTAAGATTATTAGCCCAGGCCCAACGAATGGCGTCCTTGAGTATTTTGTTGAATCTCTCAACTACTCCATTCGTTTGCGGGTGGTATATTGCACTCCTTTTATGCACAATAGAATTTTCAGTACAGAACTTTTCCATTTCTTTTGATCTAAATTGGACACCATTGTCCGTTAATATGCTTCTCGGGAAACCTTCTCTAGCACATATTTCTGACATGAAATCTATAATCATCCTTGCATTCATGTTAGGTTTAATTGAAACTTCTACCCATCTGGTCAACAGATCAATGACCACTAAACAAAATTGCTGCTTACCATCACAATAAATAGGCCCAAGTATATCCATGCCTACTTCATCCCAGACTTTTCCTGGAATGCTCGTTATCACCATTGGGTATTTTGCACCCACACACACTCTGTCACTCTCATTGCAAAGGATACATTCTCTGATGGTTCTCTCGATCTGCAAATCGCATCCTGGCCACCAATAATCATCACGTATTCTCTGTTTGGTCTTCACTATTCCTTGATGTCCTTCGTGACCCAATTCAATGATCTTTTGTCGTAGATTCACAGGTGGAATTATTCGATCTCCTCTCATAACTCTGTCATTCATCACATTGAGTTCATCTGCAACTCTCCAATATTCCATGAGATTACATTCTTCAAACTTAGTCTTCATAAGGTTCTCACTGCTTTGAATAATTTGTCTCAATCGACCCATATCTTCATCTTGATTCTCTGCTTCTTCCCATTCTGTTTTTGATATGGATAGCGTTTCTATATTCAAGATAACTTCTGAATTCACTTCACTTTCATCGTCTGTCTCAGAGTGGTTAGTGAGACGTGACAGACAGTCAGCAGCACGATTTTTCACTCCTGGTATATATCGTACATTACAGTTATATTCTTGTAAAAGTATGACCCATCTCTTGATTCTGTTTGACACATTATCCAATCCTTTATTCATAATAACATGTATTAACGGTTTATGGTCAGTGCGAATTTCCACCTCCACTCCCCAGATAAAATTCCTGAATTTCTCTGTTGCCCACTTGATTGCCAAAATTTCCTTCTCTATTGCAGCGTATGACTTTTCTGCACCTTTTAACAGCCTTGATGCAAAAGCAATTAAGACTTCTTTCCCATCAACTTCCTGGGTGACGACAGCGCCTAAGCCCAAGTTGCTAGCATCTGTTGTAATTATAGTCTTATTACCACTCTTGAAATTCTTTAACGATGGTGCCTTGTTCAATTCCGACTTGATATTTTCAAATTCTTCTTTACATTCTACATCCCATTCAAATGTTTTCTTTTTTAACAGTTCACAGAGTGGAACTGTATGCAAAGCAAAACCCTTTATAAATTTCGAATAGTACTCTGCCATCCCAATGAATGTACGTACTTCTTCCTTTGTTTTGGGTCTCGGCATGTTCACTATGGCATCAGCTGGTTGTTTCTTTGGTCTTATGCTTCCAGCAGAAATGGTATGTCCTAGATACTCAATCTCACTGCGATTGATGTTACATTTGTCTCTACTGAGAGTCATTCCTGCTTCATATAATTTCCTATAAACACGGTGTAACCTTTCATTATGTACTTTTTGATCAATGGCATGCACTAAGATGTCATCTTGGAAACAAATAATTCCTTCATCATCTTCAAACAGATTGTGCATAATCCTTTGAAATACTGAAGCAGCTGACACCAGCCCAAAAGGCATTCTTCTGTATTGGTATAACCCATCTGGTGTCATGAATGCTGTCATCTTTTTAGATTCTTTATGCAATTTAACTTGATGGTAAGCCGATGTTAGATCAAGGGTAGAAAAATATTTCGAAGGCCCGATGGTGGACACGATCTCTTGTATATTAGGGAGTGGATGTCTGTCTGGAATTACACTTTTATTTAATTCTCTCATGTCCAAACATATTCTCAGTTTTCCAGATTTTTTTCTTAACACTACCAAAGGTGAAACCCATTCACTGGCGTCTATTCTTTCAATGATCTTCTGATCCTCCAATAATTTGATCTCCTTTCTTACCTCTTCTCTCATAGAAAGTGGAATGTTGCGCAACTTCTCCGCCACAGGAGTATGTCCTGGCTTCATATTGATCTTATGGACAAATCTACGCAGGCATCCAATCTCTTTCCTGAAAACTTCCTTTATCATGTCAACATTACTAGTGGTCTCTTTGATTTCTTGGATTCTCCCAAAACCACTTTCAACTGAGTATACTGACTCATCAGATGCAGCATCTAATTTCACCTTGAGTTTGCTCTGGTGAGTCCAGCTCAACAAAGGTGTTCCTCCCCCTTTGGTTATGTATATTTTTCCATTGGCCTTCCTTTCCTTGAATTTGAGTGCTCCCCAGAACCATCCAATGACATCTATCTTAACTCCTCCATATGCTCTGGGTTTTATGTCTGGTTCATGCAAGTATTTGTGTTTCTTCTTGTCCCACAGACTCTGTGGTATTAGGGTATACCTGGCCCCTGAATCAATCATCATTTGCATGTCGGTTCCATCAACACACACTGTAGCTCTGGGGCTTTCCATTTCTTGCTCATTTTCTTCATCTGTTATAACAAACACGCATTCTTCTCCATCTTCATCACTACACCCATCATCTCCTATCCAATTAGTAGAGGTGTTCTGCATCCTGCAACATCTGGCATAATGTCCCTTACCCTTACATTTTCCACATATGATCTTCAGAGCAGGACATTCTGGGTTGTCCGCCCAATGGTCTGTGCTATCACATCTGAAGCATCTCCCGGTATTCTTCCTTCTAGAGTCATCTCCTCGTCTGCGTGGACTCTTCCTTTTTACATCACCATTATTGACTCTAAGGCTTGATTTTTTTCTTTTATCATCATTGTAAGGTAATCTGCTATCTCTTTCTGACTTGTATCTTCTATTGACATTTTCTGTCACCTGAGCTATACACTCATTATTCTTGGATGTAGTGGGCATATTGACTTTATCTCTCGAAGTTTCATGTTTAATTTCAGTAGTTTGCATCCTGCTCTCTAATTCCTTGACACATTTCTCAGTGTGCTCTACTTCCTTGGCTACACGCAAAACTGTGCCTAAATTGGGATTATCTTCAGCCCATAACCTCTCTCTTACTTTACTACTCCTACATTCCAACATGAATTGGTCTCTTAATCTCTCATCCAGTTGGGTATTGAAATTGCATGTTTTAGCTAATTTCCTCAAATTTGTAATATATTGTTCTACACTTTCACTTTCTCCTTGAACACTTTTGCCAAACTTTTAACGTTCCAAAATGGTACTCAATTTTTTTTCATAGTGTTTTCCCATTTTCTTCACTGAACGTTCATACCCATTGAGGTCAATATCTTCATCAGAAGGCAGATCTTGCAGATCTTCAAATTTCTCCTGCCCTGCTGGGCCCAGACAGTGCATCAACAGAGATTTCCTTTTTTCCACGCTACAATTTTGACAACATACAACACTGGCATAATGTTCGAATGATTTTATCCACCTTTTCCATGGAATGACCGGGTCACCAACATCTGACAAAAAAAACATCGGTGGTGGCACACTGTTGAAGGACATGGTGAATGTGGAGATATGCTAATAAGGTGTAGATGATGACTGAAATTGAGAGTAGGACTTTCCCTCTTATTTTTCACACAATATTATTGTCCATATATCACAGGGCATCAAAATATGTCCAACCTAGTGTGTTGTACTGCCCCAATATTATTTTTTTTTTATTTTACTTAATGCAGTGCAAGTATGATTATTGTACTTTCTGCTTGCTCCTTTGTCTGTATAATACTGTGTATATTACTGCACTTGTACACCATGTAATACGGTAAAATCAGATGCAGGAAATGGGCGTATCCATAGGGTTTCCACACGGAAAGAAAACAACACGCAACATGCGCAGGGGACACAGACAGAGGCTGCACGGCACTCACTTGAGAATTAACGCTCCGGCGCTGGAGAATGCAGAGGCAGGAATCAGTTGGAGCGGAGCGGCCACAGCTTATGATACAGCTGCACCATCTGCTACACGCTCATGTAAGCAGCTGATCGTTGGAGCGGAGCGGCCCAGCCACAGCCTCTGATGCGGCTGCGAGGCCTGCTCCACGCTCGTAGAGATACGTTGGAGTCCCGTGGGGATCGCAGATTATGCAGCTAGCAGCAGCGCTGGCGTGAAATGGGGCGCTGGGGCCTGAACTGATCCTCGTCGCCACTTGAAGTGGTCGAGGTAAGCAAGGAGACAGCTGGGGTAAGATAAATTTATATTTATTTGACCGGCAGGTTTAGTATAAGCGGACAGGCCCCACCAGCTGAGGCAGTAACGGAAACTCTCCGTTTGAAGCTCGCATTCTCCACATGCCGTCATTGCATTCCATTCACCCTTTCATCACGAGAGGCTCGCGCGGAGTCTCGTGATGAAAGGATGACATGATGCTACAATATACAATTTAGGTTTAGACTGAGAACAAAGGCAATCCATTCATGGTCAGGCAGGGAGAAAAAAGGTCAAAACAGATAATATTATAAAATTGCCCAGTGCAATAAGATAAATAGAAGAATAAAATGAATAGTTACAAAATACAAGTGAATTGGCTTGACATTAGAGATTAAAGTCAAAGTTCGAACACCTGCTAGGGTATTGTGAGGAGAGAAAAACTTCACGCAGCCTCACCAAATTTCCAATGGTCGCAATTGGCACAAGACTACTTCACCAAGAATTGCACTCTAAGCAGCCATGCTCTGTGGATGTAATGGGCAGTTTGCATGAACAGCATGAGAATCTGCACATTGGCTCAAGAACCCCACAGCCATACATGATTGGCAGATCTTAGACTCTTTCAAAATTGATTTTAGATACATTTTTCTTAGGTGGATGGTCTTGTCATAGAACAGTAAAAATGCATAACAGTCTCGCTACCCACCTTACATAGTGGACACAAACTGGTGTGAGCAGGCCGCCAATTACAGATGAAAGAGGTCACTGGGAGGATACCCAGTTTTTGGGAAGGGGGCAGCCCCGTTCCACCCCCCTAAGCACTTCAGAGGGAGGTGAGATGCATTTGAAGCACTATAATGGGCCAAGGGGGAGGGTGGACAGTGGAAGGAACACCTCCCAACATAAAGGACCTCATTTCAATATAATCAAATATAATTCACCCACATAGTGTGGTGCAGGGCGCGAGCAACATTGCTATTTAGCGTAGATATTACTAATCATGGGAAGAAGGTAAGGCTTGCGTGGTGAATGCAGCATTGCATGCATTGGGCCCAAATTGCGAGACAATGGAAAATTCCAGCCATGCCCTTAGCTCCCATGAGGACAGCCCACACCCTCAACCGCCACACCACTTATTCATTGTTCTAAGAGTGTTGCAAAGAGGTGTTTTTTTTTACTCAAGAGGAATGTGCACTACAAGGCTGTGATCACAGACAGGCGCCTGGTGTGCATGTTATCTCACACTGGCCACAGCATGACCTGGCCCATCCTCAGGCGACCATGAGTTATAGCCCATATAACTGACTAAACCTTAAGATCCTGAAATGTTCGAAGAGAACCCGCATCGTTGAGCGACGATCATATGATTTGTATTGCTAGGTGCTGGGAGGGATAAATTATAGTTCAAAATGAAGGTGGAGACCTTGAAGCCAGATGGCACGGTATTGAGTGAGTGAAATGTGTATGTCAAGGTTACAGTGCCCCATAACCTCCATTGTGCCCATTTTAAGGCCTGTCATGTGCACAGTATAGTGATAAAGTAGCATTAGGTTAGGAGTGTAGTTAATTTGTTCATTGTCCTTCGATGTTAGAAGAAGATAATCATCACAGCACCCACAAGATGGAAGATGGACGGACTGGGCTGGAACCCATGACCTGGCATCACTTATGGAGCAGGCAGATCATGTATAGGTGCACACCAACCAGCCGTGCAGGTTTTTACTGTATGTATTGCGTCATCTACGACAATGTTTTCCTTCATAAGATTTTGCTTGTACTACTTTTCAGCAGAACGTTCTTAGCAGCAGAGTTCTTTGCTCTTGCTCTCATCTGCGTGTGAGATTAAAACGTGTTATCCTTACAAGATCGACTTGGGCCTTTCTTCCCTAGTGGGTTGTATTCTCTCTGGTATGAGCGTTCAGGGACTTGCCTTCAATTGGTGACCCTGACGTGATCCCAGGATCCCCCGTATTTGCGGTGGCTTCCAGGCCGCTTCCCCACAAACTGTGAATATAGGGCAACTGAAATTACCCTTGAACATCCTGACTGAAGTCCTTGTGAACAAATTGATGTTTCATCTGTTCGCGCAGCGGCAATGACATAAGCAATGCAGAAATTTCAACTCTCTTCGAGTTGCCGCATTCACTGCATACAGCTTCACGTGATATTTGGAACATTTCAATTGGAGTGCTCGAGAAACAAATTGATGTTTCACATATACACACGGCGCAATGACATAAGTAACGTGAGAAACTTCAACTCACCTTGAGTTGCTGTGATTCATTGCACTTAGCCTAACGGGAAATCTTGCTATACCTGAATGACATCCATGTATTGCGCCAAAGACAACAGTGTCATCTGTTAAGGATTGCCAACAACAATCCAGTTAAGGATTACCAACAAAGATCCAGTACTTACAGCAGCTGTTTTCAGCACAAATTAGCCATGTTCACCACTTTCCATCCACTTTGTCCTGATGAGGCTGGTCCACAAATCATCTTGAGGACCCTTGGTAAAGCCGAAACTCGAGTCGACAAAGACCCTGGATACATATATATATCTAAAATGTAGAGATTTTGTATCAATATAAGTTCTAGTTATATAACCTGTACACAGTAACACCAAAACAGTGACAAATTTGGACATTTGTAGACAAATTAGTTTTTTGGTTATATGTATCCAGTCTGTTTAGTTACTTAAACTTTACATGAGTTTAATGTGTTTTGTCTTTTGATTATGATTGGTTATGTATGTATGTGGTTGCATGAGTGGTGTGTAAGTAATAGGTGTGTTTGAAAAATTGGTCATGATTGGTGAGAGGGCATTGTAACTCTTGTGTGTACGCTTCTCCAGAGGAGCTGTGCCCTCCTACAGTGACCTGTCCCAAAAAAACACATGCTCCGAATGGCTTACCAGGAGCCATTTTAAGAGAAGTCCTCTCTGCTCTTTGAAGTGGGACGCAGCACTGAGGAGAGTGCAGGCTGGTGTTGGAACCCCGTGAGGAAGGAGTTTGGGTGAGCACGCACATGTGAGTAGACTCTTGTAAATGATAACAAGTAGGGGACAGAAGTATGGAGAAGTGTGAGAGGTGTGAGCACGTGGAGAGTGAGGTTGTTGATGTGACTTTGGTGTAGTTTGGGTTTTTTTATTTTGGTGTTTGCGCTGTTAAGATATTATATTGTAAGACAAAGGTAAGGCAAAGGTAAGGCAAAGGTAAGGCATGAAGCCCCTACTCAGGAGGGGCGGGAAGGTGGTACAACAATAAAATATATTATTTAAAGGAGGAGTACAGCAATAAAAGTAATGGTCTCATATAGGGAGTAGACCTGGAACAAGTAATGGTTGTTATTTTAGCTTGTGATTTTAGTGTATTGTATTTGTGTTCTATTGGATAAAGAACAGGCCCTAGTGGAGCGATAATTATGTGTGTCGTGGTGTGATGTGGCATTGAATGGTTTTGTGAAGTGTGGTGTGTGCACAAGGAAGGGGGCCAGAAAAGGGTCAGGATCCATTTCATTTTTTTGAAACGAGCAAGGGGCAGTATGTGCGGCGCATTAGCGGGACTTTGCGGGGTCAATAAGAGATAGGCATCAATAGCATGGGGGGAGGAACACCAAGAGAGTATATGTATAAGGAACTGTCACTGTATCGTGACATGGTGGAGAAATACCATAAGAAGTGGACCGCAGAGACAGGAGGAGGGATGCCCTGCCCGTGGCCAGAACAGGGCTTACACAATAAGAGTGTCTTGGAACACACATCTACATTTATGGTAGCTAGTATAAGTGGAAGCAGCTCCAGAAGAGAAAATAAATCTTAGACCTCTGGTGCATGACTGAAGATGCAGAAGATGAAGGGGCTGGAGTAGGGGCACAGAGACAGAAAGGTGGAAAGTGCAGGAAGGGAGCAGGAGAGGGCGTGGTGCCATCGGAGCATGGGGGATTATATCCCATGACAGCGTGTCCCGCAGAAGGGTACATATATCTAACCTATATACCTGCTGTAATCGGGACCCCTTCAGCGCCAGTAACACCAAAGGCCACCACTCCACCACCCCATACGCAAACCCGTCTGAAGTATCGACATCCACGAGTGTCAGGTCAAGAGAGTTCGAAGACAGGTTGTCAGAGTTGTTAGCAGAACTGAACAGGATACAAGCATCCTCAAGAGAGGTGCAGGGTGTAGGATCGGGAAAAATTAGATCAGGAGATTTCTTGCTTAGAATGGATAGGAGAGGAATAAGAAATGTATGTGTCTAAATGGAAGGAGGCAGGGTAAGTGGGCACTCCTTGGGCAAGATACTATAGTGGGAAATATTGAGCGGGAGGATGATAGTGACTCATTTGCTGAGAAACAGGCTGAAGAAGAAGGAAGGGGTGAAGAGGCAGCTGAGGGTACTCTCCAAGCAGCAGGCACGTGGGGGCGGGGCAGGTTGAGGAGTATGACTAGCCGGATGGCTTTAGTAAGAAAAAGGGGAACTGTGAATAAGGGTATGGGAAGTGGGTATAGATGCAGATGCCCCTGATACATAAGGGGGAGGGAGAACACAGTATGTGCCCTGGCCCGAGATGGATAAGAAAAATTGTATTAAGGCCCTGCCAGAGATTGCAGCAGGGGTGAGCAATTGGATATATGACTTTGAAAAGCAAACAGCAGGGGTGACCCTGGCAATAGGGAATGTCAAGAGCTTGATGGTTGCTAAATCAGGGATCAGGCTGGGGAAGTTGGGTATCCGGGAATAACAGTGAGGGACGATGAACATTATAGAGCATTGTTTAACAGAATCAGACCACAAGTGTGGGATGCGTTGCTGAGGGCTTTCCCAGTTAACCTGATGGGTGATGATGAGGATCCAGCTAAATTCATTCTCAAATAGCATGAAATTTGGAGAGTTGAACTGGGAGGACCATGGGATCGTTCAATATTATTCTTTTATTTTATTGCAAAGAGCAGCTTGCCAAATTAAGTGCAAGAAGCTTTAGACAAGAGTGTAGGTATTGAAGCAGAGGGTGGCCAGAGACACAGAGTATAATAGTGCATCACTGCAAAAGGATCAAGGTGCGGTAGAGGGAAACAGTGCAAAGGCATCAGGTGGAGGAAACAAAGTTGGTAGAAAAGAGATTGGTAAAGGGTGTTGGTCAGACAGCTGTGTTGACACCCTTACAGGTGGAGGGGACAGAGAGCAACCAACATGTCATTAACACCACTATTTCTGTTCTCTGGGATGAAGGAGGACAAAGACAGTGGGGCAGGTGGGCAACAGTATCCCGGCCTACAGAGGCAACAAGGAGGACTGCAGCGAGAAAGAGGGGGATTCTGAGGAGCAGGAGGGGGAGGTTTTGGAACCAGAGGGGGTGGGTTTGGACCTTAACAATGTTGGAATTGTTTAATGTGGGGGCATTTTGCAAGGGAATTCAGGAGAAGGAGAGCAATGGGGTATATTTATGAGTCACAACAGCACGGCCACGGTCCCCAAGGGACCTTAGGTCTAGGGTATCTGCAACTGGGTCAAGGATATCAGAACCAAAGGTATCCACAGGGGCAACACCAAACATATAATCACCAAACTTAAGCAGCTGACATGGAAGTGCAGCATCAGCCACAGCAGCAGCGGGGAAGTGCTGCCCCAGAGAGCAGGGTATTGAGTGGGGCTACCGCTGCCTTTGGAGGAGGAGCAGTGATGGAGGCAACCCCTTCTCTTTCCCTGGAACAAACACATATCCTACTTAGGACAGCCCACAGAGAGCACTTGCGTGTCCAGTCTTGTCAATGGCCATCCACCCTGAAGAGGAACCTTTGGTTAGGGCGGAGATAGGAAACAAACAGTTCATATTTATGGTGGACGCAGGTGCAACTAAATCATGTATTATGGAGGCATATTTTCCATTATCAGGAAAATGTCTTGATGCGCAGGGATTCTCTGGGGATATTCCCAAGGTTCCATACACTGAGGAGCTGGATGTAAAGGTGGGAGGAAAGGTAGTACGGGCACCCATACTATATTCTAAACGTTTCCCTTTTAATTTACTGGGCAGGGACCTACTCAACAAATTAAACATGACAATATAATTAACAGATCGCAGTATAGTTTGCTCCACACCTGTGATGTGCACTATAAGAGCGATGTTGACAATACGCACAATGACAAGGGGGGTGGTGGTCTGTGGGACTCCCATGGACCCTGACATGTTCATTTATGGTATCACTGTGCTCGTGGAGGTAGTTCCTCTGATAGCTTAACAGTGTTGGTGAGTGCCCATAGATTTTGTCTTTCGTCCAGCTGTGTATGCTGAGGTGGTAGTGGGAACGATATTGTCGCTGGATTTACAGGGATTGTTGGTCTCTGGCAAGAGGGTTGTCATGTTAGGAATTGACAGGGACAGTTGTGAGTGGCACACAGTACTCTATATAGATCCAACAGTGCAGTTAAAGGAAGTGACGGATAACGAGTTGTTTGAGACAATGACAAAGATGAGGAGATAATATTAGAGATTTATATCCTGTGACATAATGATACAGTACCGAAGGGTGTAGCGCCCCCCTGATGGAAGTACTAACCCCACCTTTATTCTTTGACGAAGACTTACAACACCTACCTTCACAGTTGTGGACTACAAAGCCACATGATGTAGGACTACTGAAAGATATGACCCTTGTGCATATAACACTGTAGCCAGGTGCAGTGCTGCCCAGGGCAAAACAATATTCATTATCAAGCGACCCGAGGAGGGTATTAGAAAGACAATATAGGCCTTCCTGGACAAGGAGATCGTTGTGCTGTTGATGTCTCTCTGTAACACAGCAATATACCCTGTCTAGAAATCAACAGGGGGCAATTGGAGAATTATCCAGGACTTACGCCCTTTCAATGATGTGTGCAAAAATAAAAATGTCCAGTCGCCCTAAATCCTGTGACAATTTTATGCAGCATCCCCAAAGAGCCCACATGCTTTACTGTAGTGGCCTTGAAAATGCATTCTTCTCAATTCCACTCCATCCTTATTCGAGGTACCTCATGGCATTTACACAGGGCCAGATGCGGTTCGAACATACTAGGTTACCTCAGGGGTACTGTGAGAGTCGGATCATTTTTAACATAATATTGCATGCTGATTTGAGAACATTCAGGTGCCCAGCATGATTATCCAGTATGTGGATGATTTGTTAGTGTAGCAACATTGAGCAACACTGCTGCAAGGATTGCATTATACTCTTACAATTGCTGGCCTACAAAGGGTACAAGGTTGATGAGGCCATGTTAAAATTCTGCCAACAGGAGGTGCTCTATCTTGGTCACTTCATATTAGTGAATGGTAAAAGGATATTACCAGATAGTGCAGCGTCAGAACGCGCCACCACCCGACCCGCCTCAAATAAAGAAATGCAGACGTTTATGGGGCTGTGCAATTACTGAAGGGCATGGATTTTAGATGACACTTTTGCAGGTCCACAGGGAAGCACAACAATCAAAGGACCATTAGACAGTTTGACAATTTAAAAGATGTAATTAGTTCAGCACCTGTGGTGTCCAACCCAGACTACACGCAGGAATTGTACTTATTCTCACATTCAGATGTCCAGCTCACGACAGTGATACTGACACAGAAGAGCACTATGGGCCATAAGCCATTGGCCTATTATAGCAGCACTGTGGATGCAGTAATTAATGCAAGGACAGTTCAGGTTAGCAGCTTCTTCTTTTGCAATACAGAAAAGTTCTACAATTGTAATGGGATGCTCAGTTAAGTTGTATGTGAAACACTCTTTGGGACAAATTCCAAGTGTGGCGGTCCAGAAAAAACGGTGCTGGAAAGCTTACTGGCACCCCATGCTATGGGTATGGCAGCAGGGGCAGCTGCAGTCAGCAGGGTCAGACCTGCTGGGTGCAACGACCCCTGCAGGCAGACTTTTCACTGAAGCACCAGCACTGTTAGCAACGGTTCAAGTGCTTCCGTCTCCACACTCGCATGGATTCCTATGGGACTCCACGAGAATGGGGAGTTTCCAAACCCGCCGCCTGACTTCCCGCACCGCCGGGACTTGTAATGTCCCGTGGCACTTGGAAGTCAGGCAGTGGATTCAGTGTTTCCGGGTTGGTGGCAACCCACCGGTGGCAATGGTGGGTTATCGCTGACCTCAGAATGAGGGCTTTTGTTTGCTTTTTTAGAAAGGTCAAAAGGACTACACAGAGATCTTCGGCATACAAGATTAATATTTCAAAGCCCCACATTCATGTGGTTAGATGTAAAACAGTGAATCTGGCTACCTTTTTAACAGTTATGCTCACTGCCAAAGATCTGACAATGCATTACTGCACCATATACGAGGAGGAGGAGGATGATATCCCCAAAGCAAAGGATTGCGCATTGATGTAGGGTAAGGTACTCTTCATTGACGGGTCATCCAAAATTGATCAGGAGGATGAGCAAAGACATAAAGGGGCGGCGGTGGTGCAACTTGAGGAAGAGGAGTATGAGACAGTGATCTTGAAAAGATTGCCCATGCACTATTCTGCACAGGCAGTGGAACCTGCAGCACTTATCGAAGCATTGAGATCATCTAAAGGGTGCCATGTCACAATACATTCAGACTCAGCGTACGTCACAACATCTGTGCACACTGGTTTATCCCGCTGGAAGTGGAGGGTGTTTCGGAGGGCGGATGGATCTCCAGTGCTGCAGGCAGCGCTGCTAGAAATACTAATAGAAGCATTATCCAAGCCATCTGTTGTGGCGGTAGTCAAGTGTGCTGCCTACACTAATGGGACAGACACAATTTTGATGGGGAACGCAGTTTCTGATGCGGCAGCCAAAATGGCAGGGTATCTGCCAAACAAAATACGTACTGAGTATTTTGTAACTGCTCCACCAGCAGGCGAACATGCAGCACCTTACACAGCATTACCAATCTCCCAGATTATTCAGTTACAAGGAAGGGCACCTGAAAGGAAGAAAAAGTTGTGGTTACAGAGAGGTTGCAAGCAATCCCCAACAGATGTGTTATGGGGGCAAGAGAGCTCTGGGAAGAGAGTAATGCCCTGGGAGCTCCTCACAGTAGCTTTTGAACAGTTATATTAGTCATCCCACAGTTTGAAGCCGAACATAGCAGCAGATAGACAGGAAGATTGGTGTATACTACATATTTAGAGAGTATCACAGAAATGGTTGTACATTGCACCACATGTAAAGTTTTTCTACAGGGATGACACTACGAATGTTACAGGGTACCTTGCCCCACCCCACTCTGCCGTTCTGTGAACTACACATAGATTAGACTCACATGGGTGATTGCTGCAATGGCTCCAGGTACCTCATAGTAGTGGTTTGCCCTTTTTCAAAGTGGGTGGAAGCAGGGCCCTGTGCATATCTGGATGCCAAGTGTGCTGCTAGAGTTTTGGTACGCAAGGTTTTCCCTCAACGGAGTGTGTGCGAGGTCTTAAGGTCAGACAATGGCACACATTTTTTCAATGCATTGTTTCAGCACGTTACAGCACTACTTGCCATCAAACACCAGATGTGTTTGATTAACCACCCACAGGCCAACTGCATTGTAGAGAGAATAAGCAGGATCCTCAAAAGTAAATTATCGAAACTGAGTACCACATTGAAGAAGAACTGGGTGCACTGTTTGCCCCTGGCCTTCTTCAATTTACATAAGCAGCCAATCAAAGACCACCATCTGTCACCTCACAAAGTGGTCACTGATCAGCATATGCACTGCCCCATATCCCCTGTAAGAAGAGCTACAGATGCACATAGATAGCAGCAGTGTTAGGTGATAAGTTCAAAGATTATTTGATCACACTAACTAGGGCAATTAAATGTGTCTCCCGACAGATTGCGCCTCCCAGGATTGAGATGACAAAGCCAACGGATGTAGCAACTCCGACGGCGACAGAACCCAAGCACATGACCACACAAAACACTGCTGCCTGATGATTTTGTATATGTTTGTAATTTTGTGTGCAGGTGAAACAACCCTCAGTTCCACAGACCCCACAAGGTAGTGTTTTGCACTCCCCTTGCAGTGAAAGTAAAGGGTTTGGGTCCACCTCTCAGGCGTCCGTAGGGCACCTCCAGATAGTACATTAGCACACTATCTTAAAAAAGAGGGGTAGCAATACCTGTGCCCCATCTACCTCACCTGCCTATCCAGACGCGATACGTGTGCGGTGGCACACTCCATTGGCGGGCTGAAGCTCAGCTGCTAGCTCCATATCTTTCTCTTTTCAGGAGCTCTTTCTTTCTCTCTCTCTCTTTCTCAGTGTAAAACGTACATCTTGTACATCTCTCCTTTTTGTTGTCTTGTGTATTTGTGTTCTCATTTCAGGAGAGAGGAAGATGGATGCGACCAATGTAAATAGTTTGTTAAGTAGGGCCCCAAAGTGTAGATGCACAAATGAGAAAATACGAACCTATGTTTATTATTGTGGGTTGACCATTGTTGCAGGTCTCTGTGTGATATTGATGGTACTATTGGGACTGTTTTGGGGAGGCTGTTGTAGGGGGAGGTCCTATAAAGGGGGGAATGGGACTGTCTAATATCCAAATGGGCAGCACATATAAATGTTGATAATATTAGCAGAGTTACATATACATTAATACTAGTCTGAATGCTAAGAATAATATTGGGAATGAATATAGTAGTGGCAATAGTGCCCATACAAGTGTTAGTGTTGATGTTATTAAACTTGAACATTAACTGTTTTTGTTGCATCTAGTGCTTTCCTGAAAAGTTGAATTTAAAAGTGCCTATAAACCTGCACATTGATTGTTTTTGCTGCATTTTAGTGCTCTCCTGAATAGTTGAATTTAGAAATGCCTTTAAAAACCTGTGCATTGACTGTGTTTACTGTATTTTAGCACTCACCCAGTCTGGGTGCTTCAATTCTGCTTCCCTGCGCTTATCCTGTTTAAAGCATCTCCTTCATCTGTTCCTGCTTAACTGCTAGGCCACCTGTGAGTTTACATGTGCACTGTGCAGCTTCCCTGTCTGTCCCTGCCCTCATGCTACAGCTATATGGCTCTCTGTATCTCTGCTATACATTCTAACTGCTATTGTATAACCTATCATATCTCTCTCATGAAGTCTCGCAGAACAAAGCTCGAAAAGCTCTCCTGGCCTCTAATCTGGGCCTACCTATTGCTGATACCTATCCCAGCTACTTCCAGGCAGACTATTACTGACACCCTCTTCTATGTCCCCTCCCCAGACCTATGGACTCCCCATTTGGTCTCCGCTATCTCCCCTTTCTTTTCCTCACCCATCAATGGTGGCACTAGATGGGAAGTACTCTTGGCATACTTCTCATTCTCTAGTTGCACCATTAACATCTTTCACAATGGCACTATCATGGCCCAAGTTTCTCAACCTAGTCTTCTCCTCTTTGACTGTTGCCTGCCTCTCTCATTAACTTCCTTCCTTCTCTTTCTACTTTCCTCCCCTCCTCTATCCCCCCCACCACCACCGACGGGAGTACCACGCCCTTGTACCCCTCCTCTGATAATCTTCAAAGGTGGTATCAGCTTCACTTAGCTACTCTGAAAGCTCGCTCTGCTGTCAAACACTCCTCTGACATCTGTCTCCTTCTCAAAGACTTTGATCTCGATGTACTACCGAGACATGGTTCAATATCGGTTCTGTCACTGCTAATGGCACTCTCCTTCCTGAGGGCTACAAAATCCTCTCCGAACAAAGGCCCAGGTGGAGTGGCCCTGATTTTCCCTGAGTGGGTCGCTGCTTCCAACATACCTACCCAATCCTACCCTTCTTTTGAATGCCTCGTCTGCAGGTTTGCGTCTCTCCTACTCTCTCAATCACCCTTGTTACCTTCTACAGCCCCCATCTCTCTCTTCATCTCTGAATGGGCTGGCCTCACCTCCTCCCTCCTGACCTCTTCTTCCAAACGCCTCCTTCTTGGTGACTTCAACATCTACCTTGACTCTCCTGAATCAGCCACCTCACTGTTCCGTGACCTCTATGACACACTCTCACTCACTATTCTTCCTTCCGGTCTGACCCACTCAGCCAGACACACTCTGGATGCTCTCATCTATGGAGACATCCCTATCTCTAACCCACACTTTCCTCTCCTGCCCATCCCACCTGATGAGGTCTCTAAAGTTGTCTACCCTATGAAGGTCTCATCCAAACAGGTGCTCCCCTGCTCGTCTAAACCCATCAAGGACAACATCTCCTTTCTCGCCCGGGCTCTTGATGATTTCTGTAACCACTCCTTTGTCACTGGCCATTTCGCTCTAGACCTCAAGCTCTCCCTTATGCACCCTCTCCTATAAAAGCTGTGTATTCTTCCTGCCTGGCCAACTATCAACCTATTTCTACCATCCCCTTCCTGGGTAATGTGAGAAACCAGAAGATGTATCACCCACTGGTGCCAGAGGATCTGTCATCCAGGTGGCCAGAAGACAGCCATCGCTTTTGGATCCAGTTTCTGAGGGTAGACTAGTGCAGGAGGGTCTCATGGGTGAGGGGTCTTTGGGGAGTGGGACGCCAGATTGTGAGACGCAGTATCCCCTTCCCTGTAACACCTTTACCCCATCCTACCAGGTAGGATACCTAGAACCCCACCACACTTTCACATGGACAGCTCGTGTTGATAAAAAACAGACTAATACCCAAGCAGTATGCCTGACGTGTCCCAATGCAATGGTCCAGTGAGGTCAGGCAATTACTGACTATCACACACACCTGACTCCCATTAAGCTTCCCCACATGGATAAAAGGCGGAGAAGGAGGGCACACGCTGAGTGAGGCAAAGCACACAAGGAAACAGCAGTTTCTAGACGGCAGCTGAACCAGAGCAGAAAGATGGCAAAACTGAAGGAGATCGCAAGGAGGGACATTCCCTTGACCTTTCCAACAAGGTACCGTTACTTTCAAGATACCTCGAGATTAGAAAGCGTAAGACCAGGAAACCAGGCTGAAGAATGCTGCATTGTGTGTCCGAGATACCCGGGGCCCTCCTGCATCAAAAATCAAGATGGGGAGTAGAAGCAGCTGCACGGTACCATCCTTGGCTTCAAGATCAAAGCTGCGTCAGTGAAATCAATACAGCCAAGCAGCAACATTTTATGGCGAGCGCTGGAACGAACATTGTTAAAAAACGTGTGATAAATGACACAATTAAATTTGAACTGCTGATGAGTGGTTAAACTTTGAAACCAAGATACAATACCTTTGACAGAGTGGTCCAGCACCAAGTGTGTGCTCAATCGACACTGAAAGGTATACAGCTGAGAAGTGGCAAAAGTAAAAATTAAGGAGTTGTAAAGAATTGTGAATCAAAGTGGTCTTGCGACTGGTCAAGCAAAATCCCACGCAGTCGAAAGTCTTCAAGGTCGATACAGTAAAGAAAGTTTGTGTTAAAGTAGATAAATTGGTCCAAGCCCGGCAGAGGGAGATTGAAGATTTTGGGTTAAAGTGGATCTGAGCCCGGTGGAGGGGGACCTGAGGTGAACAATGAGTCACCTACCAAATTGTGTACATGTGAAACCCTAAAAGAAAGGAACTTTAATGTTTTTTGTCGGATCACGTCCACTGAAATAAGAGACTTTGAATGGCAAAGAGACTTTGGCTCAGAAAGCCCTGATGCTGAGGTTTTGAACTTCATCCTCATGCTAGCGGAGCCAGAGAGTGTGTTAAGATCGAGTGTGCCGCCTTGTCCTGTGCTGAAAACGTAAGGAAGGGGAGACAATGGCTCAGATGTCCTGACATATAATTTCTTGAACACTTTTCTTTTGCATAAAATTGTTTCCCACACTATTTGTATTTATATGGGTTGGCAATTGGTGTGTTTGTCACAAGTCTCTCCCCTTCTCACCTGCTTTTGCTGTTTGCTTGCGACCTTCTGCGATGTCTTCTTTCTGACGGTCCGGGATTTGTACAAACCCAAACGCTGGTCCTCGGATTCCAGCGTGAGGTTCACTATCCATCTTCTGGGAGCATTCAGAAGTCCATGGTGGATACCAGGAAGGAATGAAGTTTGCACTTGCAGGCACGGAACGCTGTGACCCGAGCGCAGAAGAAAATCCAGGAAGATCAGAGGTAAGGTAGAGGAATGGAGGAAGGACGGGGTATTCAAGGAACTGGGAACCAGGAATCAAAAGAGAGCCCCGAGTGAACTCCGGCAACACACGTCTGACTACAGCAAGCGGTAGCGTTGAGACGCGCAGAGCTGTGGGGGCATGTCTGTTTTGTAGGGCGTCCAGCATGGAGCGTAAAGACTGGCCAGGAGCACTCCGTTTCGAGTGGCCATGTTGGAAGGATCATTGTATTCAATCCCCTATAGGTCAGGGACCAGCAGTCCAGAAGGGACTCAGACGACGGTTCCGGACAGTATGCCTCCTCTGAAACCCAACTCCTCAGTGCTTGCCCGGATGGATAAGATAGACTCTTCGAACCAGCCTGGGGGCATTAATGTTTGACATGGGTTCCCAGGTGCGCTCACTGGGAGGGTATCCCTTCCATTCGCCCAAATATTGTAGTTGACCACGTCGGTACCTAGAGTCACAGATTATAGAAACCTCGTATTTGAGTTGGTCATTTACAATCACTGGGGTAGATTTTGGAGCTGTTCGAGATGACTGAAGATATGGTTTTAACAGTGAGGTGTGGAAGACTGGATGGATCCTTTTCCAGGATTCTGGTAGTCGGAGTCAAAAGGCCACTGAATTGACGATTTCTTGTATAGAAAAGGGTCCGTAATACCTGGGAGTCAATTTATTCGGGTGCAGATCTCGAGGAAGGAGCTTCGAGGATAACCAGACTTCATCGCCTACTGAGTAGGAAGGTCCAGGTCTTCTTTTGGAGTCAGCATTATGTTTAACGTTTCTTCGGGCTTTTTCTAAGTGTTCCTTTGCTTCTTTGTGTATGGTAATAAGGGTTTCAATACAGGAATCTACCGCAGGAACTGGGGTAGGGATGAGATCCTTGACTACAGAAGAAGGGACTGGTTTTGATAGCTGAATGATCCGAATTGTTATAAGCGAATTGGGCCACAGGTATTAAGAGTGACCAATCATCTTGGACCTTGGTAGCGAAGCAACAAAGGTATTGTTCCAGAGTTTGGTTTACACTTTCAGTGGTTCCATTGGTCTGTGGGTGATAGCCTGAAGACAAGCCACGTTGGATTCCCAGTATACAACATAATTGCTTCCAGAACTGAGATATGTACTGGGGTCCTGGGCCATAAATGATCTTGGAGGGTAGTCCATGAAGCCGGAATATGTGTTCTAGGAAGATTCCGGCAAGGTCAGATGAGGATGGCAGTTTGTATAAAGGTCTAAAATGAGCCATATGAGAAAACAAATCAATAGTAACCCTGATAGTTGTGTAGCCCCTGGAGGATGGTAGTTCCACAATAAAATCTGTGGTGATGATTTCACAGGGCCTTGTTGGTATTGCTGGTTGGAGCAGGAGGCCTGCCGGTTTCTTATTATCATGTTTGTTCTGATTTCAGACTGCACATGTCTGGATATGGATCCTGATATCATCCTTCATCTTCGGCCACCAAAACTGTCTTTGTATTAGATGGAGGGTGTTGGTGATGCCACGGTGTCCTGAATGAAAGCTATCATGACATAGGCTTCTGATCTTTTGTCTCAGTCCAGGAGTGGGAATGACCAACCGATTGTCCTTGAATAGATACCCATACTTTGTTTTGAGATTCCATCTATTGTTTCTCTTAAACTCCTTCCAGGTTTCAGAGGATTGAGTTTGAATTCGAATATTCTCCAGGAGGGTGAGTGCTTGAGCAACAAATATTGTGTGGGGAAACATCTTTGGGAAGGTCCGATCTTCAAGGATTTCGTAATCAGGACGTCTGGATAGGGCATCGGCTAAATTGTTATGTGTTCCCAGAGACATGATGGATTTGAAACTGGTATTGAGCAAAAAAGAAGGCACAACGGGCTTGACGACTGTTTCTACATTCTAGAGATTGTAGGACTTGAAGATTCCAATGGTCCGTGCAAACTTGTACTGGGTATTTAGCTCCCAGGAGGAGATGACGCCAGTCAGTGAAAGCTTGATGGATGGCTAGTAATTCCTTTTCCAAAACGGAATAATGGGTTTCACTGGGAGTCAAGGTGCGAGAAAGCTAGGCGATGGGGTGTTCTAACTTGTCATCCAACTCTTGCTTTAGGACTGCCCCAATGGTGTAGTTGGAAGCATCAGTTTCAACAAGAAAGGGTCGATCAATGTCAGGTTGAGCTAGGATGGGGGCTTGTGTGAACTCTGACTTCAACTGTTGGAACGCCGTATCTTGGGCTGAGGTCCACAGGAAGGGGGTGTCCTTCTTTAACAATGTAACAATAGGATGCACAATCTCTGAAAAGGTTGGTATAAATTTCCGATAGAAGTTAGCAAGCCCTGGGAAGGATTACATTTGTTTCACAGTAGTTGGAACAGGCCAGGACAAAATGGAGTCTACCTTGAGGAGTCCATTCCAATTCCCTTTGGGCTGAGAACGAATCCAAGGTAGTGAACAGTTGATACATGGAAAAGGCATTTCTCGGGTTTGGCCAGGAGCTTATGTTCACGTAGACGTTGTAAGACTGCCTTCACATGCTCTTCATGTTTTAGATGGTCCTTGGAGTATATCAATATATCATCCAGATATACAATGACGAAGGTGAACAGCATATCAGAGAACACTCAGTCCATAAAACGTTGGAATACCGCGGGGGCATTAGCAAGTCCAAAGGGCATAACCAGGTATTCAAAATGGCCAAAGGGGGTTCAAAAGGCTGTTTTCCATTCGTCACCTTCCTTTATATGAATAAGATGATAGGCACCCCTTAGGTCTAGTTTTGCGAAGATCACTGCACCTCTGACTGCTTCCAGGCTATCCGAGATGAGAGGCAATGGGTAGCGGTCCTTGAGAGTGCACTGGTTAAAGCCACGGTAGTCTCGACATGGTCTGAGCTCCTTGGTGTCTTTCTTGGGAACAAAGAACAATGAAGCACCCGCTGGGGATTTAGATGGTTTTATGGTGCCGTTTTCCAGGTTAGTATCCAGGTATTCCCGGAGGGCCCTTTTTTTTCAGGTTCTGATAAAATAAACATCCTGCCGAAAGGAATCACTGCTGAAGGTACAGTATCAATGGTGCAATCCTCTGGTCTGTGAGGAGGGAGAGCTTGAACTATAGCGGTTGAAAATACATCAGAAAAGGCTTGGTAGGCCCTGGGAATCCGGATGATGTTAGAGACGGTGACTGGATTTTGCTGACTCTCTTGCGAGTCTTCAGAAGACTTTGGGAAGGAATCTAGGGATAAGCAGTGAGACAATCATGATCTAGGAATACACCCATGGCTCCGCAATCTACTAATGTGTTAAGTTGTGTGTCACGTAACTTGGACGTACCTCTGATTCCAGACGACATCCGTGTTGGGGAAGCCAGACTGCAGTTCAGGGAAACCAGTAGAGATGATGGCACAAGGAAGTAGCCTCAATCCAGTCCTGAGGGCACAGGAATGGACGGGGACCACCCCCGATGCACGGACCTTGTCCCTGTAGTAGATCGATGTCCGGAAGAACAAACACAGGCAGGACTGGCTCAAGATGGTCTAGAAGTCCAAAGAGATGTGAAGCTCTGGTAGTGGACCCCAGGAGGAGCGCTCAGAATATCGCAGTGAAGGACTTGACACACACAGTTCAAAAGGATTCCAAGGGACAGTCAAAAATGCTGGCTGAAGAATGCTGGATTGCCAAGGAAACGGAAGAGTCCAGGCCAAGGCGAGTCCAAGTGAAGCTGAGACTCCGTAGGGGCAAGCAAGCAGACTGGTACCACAGCAAGGCAGCTTAGACAGGGATTCCAAGAAGGAGAACCCAAGGACCCTCAGGGAACCCAGGAGGAGGAAAATCCAGGGAGAAGGGGAAACAGGCAGGTAAGCAGGGAGGCCAAGCAGGCAAGCAGGGAGACCAGGCAGGGAAGCTCCCCACTAGAGACTGGAACCAGGCGGGGGGAAAAACAGGAAACCCAGACCCAGCAACTAGGAGGCAAAATTAGAGCGGGAACAGGATCCAACTGGAGCCAGAAAAAGGGTGGAGAAACAACTGTGGGTCAGGAACAAACCGCGTTAAGACGTGATTCGTTCCCGCACCTGACCGCTATTTACAGCCGCGGCATGAAGCTGAGGCTTGGAGCGTGGACGGTTCCACACATGCGCAGCGGTCCTGTCGGGGCGGGAACGAGGCTTGGAACACAAGCCATCAGTCGCCTTGGTCCACGGCACACGCGTGCGCCCGTAGACGGAACCAGGCAGCAGGCTCGGACGTCGGGGAATCCCCCTCTCGACGATCCGATACCTGGAATAGAGCTGCCAAGGGAAGTGGCGACCCACAGCCTTCCAGGTACGTGTCCTAACATAATGCCAGGATGGGGTAGGATTCATTCTTGGAAGGCGATAGAAAGGCCTGTAGAACCACAAGATTATTTTGTGCAGGAGAGTTCAGGGATGGAATTGATGTGGAACAAAACATCTCTCTCCCGAAACTGTGCCCCTTCTAGGATTGGGAGTTGGTGTTTCCCGAACGCCGTGGAGGAGCAATAGGGCATTCTCTCACGAGGTGTTTATTGGAGGCGCAATACATGCACAGACCAGTGTGAATCCGTCGCATCCTCTCTTGCGGGGTAATGGGTCCACGGAAGGCCCCCAGTTGCATGGGTTCTGGGTCTGTGTTTGGAGAAACTGTGGGCTCAAATCTAGACAAGTGTTTTGTGGTGGCCTTTTGGCAAGTCGATTTAGACTTCTTTTTCTCCGCTTTTCTTTCTTGGATTCGGAAGTCTATTTGCAAGGAAAGGTCCAAGAGAGCCTGGAAGGAGCTTGGGTGAGCTACCCTAGATAAGAGAGTGAAGCTGGCTTCTTGAGACCAATCTGTTTCCTTCACGAGTTGTTTAAAATGGGTCACATAAGTGAGCATATCCTGGGATCCTTGTTGAAATTCGAGCAGTCTTTCTTAGGCACTGTATACCTGTTCTGGGTAATCAAACATGGCCTTTAGAGCATCCACAAACCCATCATAATAATCCAGGGGGGCGTCGCCCGAATTGACTAGGGGGGTTGCCCAGATCAAGGCATTTCCAGTGAGGTGTGAGACCATAAAGCCCACCTTTGCTCTAGGAGTGGAGAAGTAGCAGGGCTTGAAGGTGAAGTGCACTAAACATGAATGAAGGAAAGCACGGAGAGTCTTGGAAGAACCATCATACTTGTCCACTCCTCCTTCCAATTACACGCTTTCTTTAGTTGCAGAGTCACGTGGCAAAACTAGCTGTTTTAATGCAGCATTCTCAGCCTTAAGGTTCTGCACCTCCGTGGTTAGTTCCTGCATGCCTCGCATGAGGTCTTGAACAGCGGTTTCCATCTCTGTATCTATATCGTGTTTTAGATGTCTCAATCTGTCACAAGTCTCTCCCCTTCTCACCTGCTTTTGTTGTATGCTTGTGACCTTCTGTGATGTCTTCTTTCTCACGGTCCGGGATTTGTACAAACCCAAACGCTGGTCCTCGGATTCCAGCGTGAGGTTCGCTATCCAACTTCCGGGAGCGTTCAGAAGTCCAGGGTGGATACCAGGAAGGAATGAAGTTTGCACTCGGAGGCACGGAACGCCGTGACCCGTACGTGGAAGAAGATCCATGAAGATCAGAGGTAAGGTAGAGGAATGGGAGGAAGGACGGGGGATTCAAGGAACTGGGAACCAGGAATCAAAAGAGAGCCCCGAGCGAACTCCGGCAACACACGTCCGACTACAGCAAGTGGTAGCGTTGAGACGCGCAGATCGGTTGGGGCGTGTCTGTTTTGTAGAGCATGCAGCGTGGAGTGTAAAGACTGGCCACAAGCATTCCGTTTCGAGTGACCATTTTGGAAAGATCACTGTAATTAATCCCCTATGGGGCAGGGACCAGGAAGTCCAGAAGTGACGCAGACGACGGTTCATGACAGTCTTAGCATAGGTCCTTTTATTTTGACAAGACTCTACTAGGACTGTGTTATTATTATTTGATGGTCATAGCTTGCTCCCATCTTTAGATTTAGGATTAGATAGGCGTTTTTCAAACCCAGTTGAAGTTCAATAAACACCCTTGAAGTGTGATCACTTGTGTCTGTCATACTGTTTGATACATGCCTTCCTTACAGTAAGCACCTGGAGACGTTGGTCCTCCTCCAACTGATTCTTGTTAGTGAACTCACTGGTTGCCTACATGAATATCAATCTGGATTCCCGGTATCCAGAGGCACAGAAACTGCTCTCCTGCAAATCCATGAGGACATGCTTACAAGCCTTGACTCTAACTCTCCTGCTGTTCTCATCCTCCTCGATCTCTCCTCTTTGAGCAGGTCAACCACTCTATCCTCATAAAACATCTTTGTGATACCCTTAGCATCACGGAACAGGCACTGGACTGGCTGACCTCTTTCAACACTAACCGCCCCTCCCAGTTGCAGCTGGGCCCATTCTCCTCCACCACCTCACCCTCTACCTGTGGCATCCCCCAGGGCAGTATCCTATAGCCATGGCTCTTCAATATCTATATTTACCCTCTTGCTCACCTTATCTCCTCATTCTCTCCCCATTTCCATTGTTACACTTATGACACACAGATTTCCTTCAAACTACCCTCCACTACCTCCTCTTCATCCTCTCTCATCCCTGATTGTCTGACCGCTTTCCAGGCATGGTGTACAGCTAACAACCGCTGTATTAATGCCAGTAAGACAGAGATCCTTCTTATTGGGACGCCTGCACCCTGTTTCACTCCTACCCACTGGCTGCCTTCCTTGGGCTCTCTACCTTCACCTTCCCTTGATGCCAAAAACCTCAGGGTCATCTTCGACTCTCCCCTCTCCTTCACCCCTCACAACTTGGACCTTGCCAAGAAGGCCAATTTCCAGCTTCACCTCCTCAGAGGCATGCTCCCTTTCCTCACCTTTCCCCAAAAGCTCAGTGTCTCTAGAGCTCTGGTACTTTATATGCTGGACTACTGCAAAAAACCTCTTCCTCAATCTCCCCCTTTCCTCCCTACGCCCCCTTCAGCTAAACCAGAATAGGCTGCAAGAATTATCCTTGACCTCAAGCCCAGGGACCATTTCTCTCCAACCCTAAATTCTCTCCACTGGCTCCCGATGGCCACAAGGATCAAATTCAAGACCCTCTGCAACATCCACAAGGCTTTCAGGGGTCTGGGACCATGCTAGCTCGAATTTTCTCTCCCTAAATACTTCCCTGCTAGAGCCCTCTGCTCTTCTAACTCCAACTTGCTGCTTGTCAAACGCTTCTCAAAGCAAACAGTTGGGGGCTGGTCTCTCTCTTTGGCTGGTGTCTCTGTTTGGAATTGTCTCCCTGCCCCTCTCAGACTTGAACCGGACCTCCTTAGGTTCTGGAACATTTTCAAAACTCTGCTTTTCTCTACCTCTTCCTCTTTTTTCCCTCCCTGCGAATCACATCACTGGTGCTGAGACTGGCGGCTTGGGTCTTCATGTATCTCACACTCACAGGTACCAGGCCCCTGCCAAATCAACACCAATACTGCCCCCTCAATACTGCCCTTGCTGGCCCCCTACCGGATGGCGGTTCATCCCATCTGTGGGATTCCCCCGCTCTAGCACTTAGCCAGTGATTCCTCCCCTGGCACCCTCACACTTCCCCCTGGAGTCTCACCAGCACTTGTCCATACCTTGCTCCCCCCCACCCCCTCTCCTGCACTTCTCTTCACAGCACTTGCATGCCTGAATGTCACATGGCCTAGCAGGACCACGATTGTATATTTTCTGTCCTTTGATATTATTATTTTCCTCCCCTTGGTCCCTCCTCACTTTTCCTTGTGGCACCTTAAAACTCTATTTTGTTTTACAGGCACCTAACAAATGCTCAATAAATAAATAAATAGATATATCTGCAGCCGGCAGAAGAGGGAAAGGATGAGGAAGAAGATAAAGATGAAGGGGACAATATTACTGAGGTGTCAAGTGCAGCAAATGTGAACTGCAATCGCAAGGCTGCATGTTTGCCAGCTGCAGTAGCACAAGCTCAGCCACAAGGACCCCAGCAAGAACAGCCTCAAGTCCAACTACCTAAAGTGATCAGCATGAATCAAAAACACATGGTTCAACTGAGTAAACATCTGGCACATCTACATCCACCAATATAAACTCATCCCGTATATGTGCCATTTTCGGTGCAGCGAACAAGCAATTACAAGCCCAACTTACAGTTACTAGGAGTTGGTACTGATTGCGCTGGGCACCTTGGACTTGAGGAATTTGCCTCAGGAAATTCCAAATATTAGGAAAGAGCCAGAGTAATTTACTGAGGAGTTCAAGACACTAATACAGTGTTACAATTACTCATAGGCTTACATGAATAAGGTCATGAGGGTAATAATGCCCACCGTGGTGTGTCATCATTTGACTCAAGATACTGACCGGCCCACTGAGGATATGGAAACCGAAGTAGAGTTGGCACAAGCCCAAGATACTTTGATACAGAAAACTGCAAATGTGTGTCAATGTAATCATTTAAAGGTGGTGTAATGTGGTGACAAGGAATGGAGAGACTGACCAAATGGTGCCATGGTGGTTTTTTTGATTCAATCATTTCTTAATTTGCAAGTTTGATATTTGTTTATGTTTTTTCATTACGTATTTGAATACAAATCATATACAATACAATACAAATCATATTTCTTCGGTGTTGGTGTTGTGTACTCTCATTGGTTTTGTGCATGTCTCAATGAGCATTGCCTCAGTCATGTGTTGCCACTGTGTGGCTCTGTTGTACATTTATGCATGGCCATGGTGGTTCTTTTGAGGCTCTAATGGCATGGGTAATTTGGGAGTGGGGGCAGTGGATGCTTGCATGCTTGTACTGGGGAGCAGGGGGGATTTGTGTAGGCATTAGGCCCATGGGTCTCTTTTGTTAGAACATGGTGTTTGGTGGGCCACGTATCGGGTCCTGCTGGCAGGTGCCCGTCAATGGTGGGTGGGTGGGGGACATGAGTCTGGGCATGCTGGCAGGTGCCCATCAATGGTGGGTGGGTGAGTGGGGGACATGAGTCGGGGCCTGCTGGCAGGTGCCCGTCAATGGTGGGTGGGTGGGGGACATGAGTCGGGGCCTGCTGGCAGGTGCCCATCTAGGGGGGCATGAGTCGGGGCCTGCTGGCAAGTGCCCGTCAATGGTGGGTGGGTGGCTGGGTGGGGGACATGAGTCGGGGCCTGCTGGCAGGTGCCCGTCAATTGTGGGTGGGTGGGGGACATGAGTCAGGGCCTGCTGGCAGGTGCCCATCAATGCTGGGTGGGTGGGGGACATGAGCCGGGGCCTGCTGGCAGGTGCCCATCAATGGTGTTTGGGTGGGGGACATGAGTCGGGGCCTGCTGGCAGGTGCCTGTCAATGGTGGGTGGGTGGATGGGTGGGAGACATGAGCCGGGGCCTGCTGGCAGGTGCCCGTCAATGGTGGGTGGGTGGGGGACATGAGTTGGGGCCTGCTGGCAGGTAAACGTTAATGGTTCGGGGGACATGAGCCGGGGCCTGCTTGCAGGTGCCCGTCATTGGTGGGTGGGGGACATGAGTCAGGGCTCACAAGTGCATGGTGCCATGTGGGCTGCCTACAGGGCATGGTCAGGGGTGTAGGGTAGTCCCCTGTGGTGTGGGTTGCCTACAGGGCATAGTCTGGGATGTAGGGTAGTCCCCTGTGGTGTGGGCTGCCTGCAGGGCATAAAAGGGGGAAGGGCACACCCAGGATGGCCCGCAATGCCAAATCACGTGTAAAACTCCCTGTGCACCACCGGCATACGGGCAGGCAGCCCATCCACCCTGCCCATGCCCCGCAGGCAGCCCATTCACCCTCCCCATGCCCCGCAGGCAGCCCATCCACCCTGGGCATGCCCCACCGGCAGCCCACACCACAGGGGGGACTTTTTTCACACAATTTACTTGGTGCGAGCAGGGTACGTGTATTCTGAGGGGTGCGCGGGGAGTTTTACATGCGATTTCGCTGGCGTGAGCAGGGTACGTGTATTCCGAGGGGTGCGCAGGAGTTTTACACGCATTTTCGCTGCCGCAAGCGGGGTACGGGTATGCCGAGGGGTGCACGGGGTGTTTTACATGCATTTGCACTGGTGCAAGCGGGGTACGTATATTCCGAGGGGTGCGCAGGGAGTTTTACACATGATAGGCCTGGCACGAGGGGGGTACGTGTATTCTGGGGAGTGTGCGGGGAGTTTTACACGTGTTTTCGTGGTTGGGGGCTGTATGCTGGTCCACTGGCCTTTGCGCCATGTATTGGATTTGTGCAATGTTTTTGGCACACGGGGCGGGGTTGGTGGCGTAACTGGCGCTGCTGCAGGGTCGCTGCACCACTCTGCTCCATGGCTGCTTATGGATGTATTAATCCATGAATACGCTGTGCGTCTAAATGGGTTTGGCACACGCGGCTGGCGCAGACTGCCGCACGCACACTGTGTGCGCCAGCCTCGTGTGCCAATTGTGCACCAAATTCTATGAATTATTCCCTATATTTTGGAGCACTGCCCGTGAAAGAGTTTAAAATGCACTCCAAATATTGAACTGAAATCGTTCAAAAGTGAAATATTTAGAAAGCAAGGCTTAAAGATATGTTTTAAAAGTTAAAGTTTAAATTAAAATGTCAAGAAAATAACATAAACCTTATTCTGAAAATACATTTATCAGGTACAAAAGAATTACTATGATACCCAATTACGAGTTTGTACAAAAATGAATTGAATAAGATATAACTGTGGGGTCGTACAATAATAAACACATGTTCAGAGAATTACTCTGTTGCTCAAATTCAGGTTGCTTGATATCCAATATTTCATCTGAAAAATTGCCTGCCACCCTTGTTTCAACCAGCAATCTTCCTCAAGGCATATATTAAGGCATAGAGTCACATCTAATATTAAACTAAAAGTATGGCTGTATTGTGATTGATCCCAATTGTCTTCTTAAATGCTGAAATTCACAGAAAATAAATATATGTTTTATTTTGACTGTGGGAGTCAAAAAGTAAAAGTGCTATGTATAGTGATATGAACAAAATATTGGATAGATCATTCTTACCTATGTAAGAAAACGATGAAAAGGTCATGTTTGATTTTTGTAATTGATAATGGTTGAGCATCAAATGGTTTAAAGCCTGAAATCGCTATATAATCTCAAAAGGAAAACTAAATCCTGAGATTATGTGTTCATAGGAATTTGTTTCTAGTGAGAGGGAAAGAGAGCAGAGCATTTCAGAGGATTGGATGGATGCTTTACAGCCAGGCTGTATTCAGCCGTTCGTGACGGGCGTCATTTTGATTTTTGGTTTAGGTTTGTGTGATGTAACATAGATGTGTGTTGTCATACGTTGGATGGTGAATAGTACCATGAAAGTGAGGGAAAAGAACAAGTTACTTACCCCTGGTAATGTTCTTTCGACTGGATGTTATCAATTGTATCATTGCCCATAGACCTGTGCCCTGTTACTTGCAAAATTAGTATTATTATAGTACGATTAACCAAATATTTGGTTCCAAAATATACTGATTCAATAATACAAAATGTGTGTTCTCACTATGCATTCATAATGTGATGAGCAAAGCGCATCAGGGTAAAGTTTCTTTAAACTCTTTTTATGTGGGGCAGAGTGTTCATTCAGTGCCTAAAAGCTATGTGGAATGCTTGTATGCCTTGATTTACATATCGGCCCTGTTTTCGAGCAGTGAGGAGGTAGAGAAGGGACACAGAGTGGCGATAAGATCTCTGTACTGCATTCCCCCTTGTCTAGTAAGTGCATTTAGTTGTACACCTGCATTAGATTTTCATTCAGACATACAACAAATGGATTCCCATATAATCTGCCTCGTATCAACACCAGGCGAATTTCATAGGAATCAATCAGAAAACACCAGCTGCAAAGCATATTTGCATGCAGTGTTTACTTTTCCATGAGACTGTCAGGCTCTTACCCGCCTCTCACATATCACAACTGTATGTGCACATTCAGAGAGACTGTTAACATTATTACCATGTTAATATCTAGAAACTTCCTCTGCATTCATGTACCTGTTCTTCTGCTGCAGTTTTGGATCAAACTAATTTCATGTTCCATTCTGGGTTGTGGATGAAACCAGGCGATGCATTCTGGTGGATGTGTGCTTTCCGAGAGGCTATGAGCTGGCCGAGGAACATTAATTACATTCACTTGCAGCAGGGTGCAGTAACTGAAGGAGGGACCTTGATTACAATCAGCTGCTACCGGCCACCAAAACCTGGAGTGGGCTTGATTGTGCACAGCTGCTTCAGACTGCAATCAGCTCCACCATGTGGGGCTGTGGGAAGGAACAGCTCACATAATCCTACACTCAGAGTTTCTGCTTTGGGCCTTTGTGACCATACTTTGATCCTTTCCTTGATGTCCTGCCTTTTCTACTAAATACGATCTATTGAAACTGTTTTTTTTGTTGTGCCCTTTTTCAGTCTGCTGTTACAGGCTGTCAGTTCTTAACCCTTTACTTCAGATCTTGGTTTGGGCTACTAAATCCTGTCTGCAGTAGCTGCTTTATTGTCTTTTAAAGGCATCCACTTCTTTGCCAGCATTTTTACTGACTGTCTTTCTTCAGTTGCCCTGTTTTACTGTGAGTTTTCCTCCATCACAAACTCCTCTTGTTTCTGCACATGCTGTTTCACCTCTTTCTCCCTGCAGTTTATTTCTTGCTTTACTATAATTTTCCACTGTTCTCCAATTCCAACTATTTCCTGAATTTGCAGCAACCTGATATATTAACATTTGCTGTTTGTTTAGTCCTAGGCTTCAGTTCATAGTACCTGTTGTTTAGTGCATAGTGTTTCCTGAATCCACGTTTTTACTCACTTTGCAGCAAATTCTCTTGACAGTGTACTGAGTTTCCTAATCCACGTATTTTCTGAGTTGGCTGCAACCTACTGTCTTGTCTGTGACTAGTCCTTTGTGTTTCATGATATTCCACAAATGCTAGGATTTTGATTTTCTGTGTGGCAGCTTTCCTTAACTGCTTCTCTGATAGTCCCTAATTGTTCTGATACTTTGCCCATGATTTCCTCTGTATCATCATTCCTGTGTGCTTTCTGATTTAGTGCCTGTACAGTTTTCGTCTACAGCCTCTGTCTGCATTCTCTGCTCTTTGCTTCTTTTCTTTGCCTGCACTGTACCTGTTTATTTCTATAAATTCTTGTTGCTGTCTTGATTGCAAATCTGTCCACTGTTGTTCCTCAACACGGTATCTATTTGCAGGGTGGCCCACGGGTTAATGTCTGTTAAGATAAGGTATGGCAAAGACTTCTGTTCATTTCATCTAATCCGTTGGAGTATTTCCTCTGTCCAGTTTTACACTTACACTGAGAACAAGTCTTTTTAGCACGCCCAAGCCATGGTGCCTCTGTATGACAGTTGTTAAGCGTAATCTACTTGTACTGATCCAGAGGGCTCTCCCAATCCCTGGAGACCCTGCAGCAATCCCAGAGGTTAGGATGTATTCTAAATCTACCAGCCATCACCTCTTGTATTTTGCTACAGTCACCCTGAGTGGGATGGGTATGCCCAGATGTGGGTCCCGTACTGCTGGGCCTAGAGACCCAAGCTACTCCTCATCCTCACTGATGAGGCCTAAAAAGGCTGAATCATATCTGGGGAGGCTTATGGTGTCGTACAGAAGGGATGTGAACTAGCAGTTCGGTCTGGACAGCCACTTTGGGGGTGGGACACAGCCGGATTTGCATATGGTCTTTCCGCTTCTGCAGTGGCCTGGCAGGCAAAGAACAATGGTTTGGAGGGTTTCTCTGATCAATGCCAGAGGTTAAGATTTATTCTAAACCTTCCAAATTGTGATTTCATTGCTCCCCTTAAACACTGGAATAGCTCTAAGAATAAAATAAATAACCAATTGTACAACGATGCACTACAATCCCTTTGGAAAATGCACTGAAGGAAAGAAAAGAAAAAGTTATAAACCAGGGACAATACTGATTACTTGGAAGCCAAATTGGCACTGAAAACTTATAAAAATATATAATTTCAGCTAAATTAACTCTGATACAGTATTTTCCTCCTCAATTACAAGGGGAGCCTGTTGAAGGTTGCAGTGCATATGAAAGTTAGTCCTGATCATATGTATTTTTTTTCCAAAAAATAGGTATTAAATTAAAAAGCCAATATGGGTGACATGGGTAATCTGGAGATAGTGCATGTTTGGCCAGTGAACTTGTGAATGGTAGTAAACAATGCTTTAGATTGATTTTCATTTTACTTAATCTGCTTTTGTAGACCCCATTCCTGTATCAGAGTCAACTTAGCTGAAAGTATTTCATTTCTATAAGTTTTCAGTGCCAAACTGGCTTCCAAGTAATCAATATTGTCCCTGGTTTTTAACTGTTTCTTTCTTTCCTTATGTACATTTTCCGAAGGGATTTTACTGCATTGTTGTACCATTGGCTATTTTATTTTTATTCTTACAGCTTATCTGGTGTTTAAGGAAAGCAATTAAATCACAATTTGGAAGGTTTTGAATAAATCTTACCCTCTGGCCTATAGCCCAAAAAAGCAGATTAAGTTATCTGAAAATCAATCATAAGCATTGTTTACTACCATCCACAATTTCACTTGCCCGACATGTACTACCTCCAGATTATCCATGTCACCCATATTGGCTGATCAATTCAATACCTACTTTTTGGAAAGAATACATATGATCAGGACTAACATTGATATGCACCCCAACCTTCAACAGGTTCCCCCTGCCCACTTAGCTTTGCATTTGCTATGGTTGACTCGGATACTATTGAAAACCTTATTTACGAACGTAAACCAACTAATTTTACCTATGACCCCATTCAAGCACATTTGGCTAAACAGCATGCATCAGCTTTGAAAGAGATTATTTGATCTTTTGTTAATGCTTCACTGACTCAAGGCTCTGTACCACCTGACTTTAAAAAAAAACAATCTTACTCCACTTCTAAAAAACCTTCTCTGGACTGTAAATCTCTGTCAAATGGCTTCCAAACATTCTGGAGAGAATTGTAACTATACAGCTCCAGAGTTTTCTGGAAGAACATCATATCCTGGATATTGTTCAGTGAGGATTTAGACCGGGCCACAGTACCGAGAGAGCATAGGTGTCCATTTGAGACAACCTACTGGGGGCTGCCGATGAAAGTGATGTCTGCATGTTAGTCATGCTGGACCTATTGGCAATCTTCAACATGGTTGATTATGATATTCTTTTTTTTTTTAATTTTATTGACTTTAGTTTGGAAAAATAAACAAACTTTTTTCGTCACAGTTTTCATCACTACATTCCAATTTCCTAAAGGGGAGCAAGAAATGGGACAACCAGCGATGGGATGGAAAAACAACAAGGCAACAGCATGGCCATCAATTCTCCTCCTGTTTGCCTTTCCACCACAGTTTATGTCTTCCAGTCGTCAAAGTCCCACTCAACTCATCATTATGAGTTTTCAAATTCTCTATTCAGTTTTCTTCATCAGCTCCCCCTGCTTGAATTTGATACTTCACGTCTCACTATCACTCAGCTTTCTTTGCCATGGGAGTACCATATCAACAAAATTAATGAGTGAGCATGTCAAATTGGTGTTAATCCCTGATATTACATAACTCCACCATTCAGCCATGTTTGCATTCTTTGGCACAAAGCACGACAAGTGTTGTGAATGCTGGTTGGCAATCTTTGGGCATTCAATTATTAGATGTTTCAATGATTCGATCTCTGTCAAACAATAGCGACAGATGTCACTTGTTGTCGCCGGATCTTTCCTTTTCATCAAGATCTCGCGAGTGTGGTAAAGATTGAGTCGCAGTCTTAAGAATTGGTTTCTATGGTATTGTGATGGAAATCTGGTAAGATACTTAGGTAGGTCTCCTACTTTTGTTGAAGACATACCTGGATCAATATTCATAGGCAATGCAACTCTCATATTGGTATTTATGATCCAGTTCCATTGGTTGAACTTGACTTTTGCCAATTGCAGAGTATTCATTACCATTGGCATATTTATGTCTGCCGCTTCTAGAGTAGACAACAATTTCTCTTCCCAGCTGTTTAGCAATTCTGCAGACGGATCTTGACTCTTGTTATTTAGAATCAAATATGGTTTTGCTCCTGGTGTTATCTTCATTTTACGGAGCAAACATATTGACTTCCATAGAACTACCGAGTACAAAGAGTTAAGCCCAAGCTCATTGCGGATTCCCACCATTGGGGTACATTGTGGTAGTTTGAGAGCTTTGCGCCAGAATTTGCCTTCCACTTGGGACCAAAAGTTTGCGTTAATATTCCAACTTGTTTCGCTGCCAAAACATAATATTGGAGCCACTTTTTGGGAGTAGAAGGGGATTAGTGGTAGTAATGAAAATATCCCATCGGTAGCGTATTGCTCCTTGTAGGGCTAGGATTTTCATTAGCGAAGTTACTTCGTTTGTCCAGCTCTACTCTCTTATCGAGATATTGAACACAACTCCCAGATATCTAGTTGTATCTGCTTTACACAGGGCTTCATTGTTTATTTTCCACGTAAATGTTTTACCCTTGATGTTTGTTTTTGGACCCAGTGCAATGACTTGCGACTTCTTTACATTTGTTGTCATGTGATTTGCTGATAGATATGCTTGTAAAGACGACAGCAGTCTTTGGAGTCCAATTTCCGTGCTGTCTAGTAATACTATGTCATCAGCATATACTATATGGCTTATCTGGTTTCCATTTACTTTTGGCAGAAAACACCTTGTTTGTCTTAGTACAGCTGGGAGATCGGCAATAAACAGTTTAAATAATAGAGCCGCTAAGGGACAGCCTTGTTTCACGCCCTTTGTAGTTAATATTTCATCTGTTTGATCACCTTCCCTGTTTAAACGTACACGAATGCTAGCATTTGCATGAAGTGCCATTAGTGGGGCCAGTAGTTGATTTGGAAAGCTCCAGTTTTTCAGTTTGTTCCAGAGGAGTTGGCGGTTGATACTGTCAAACGCTTGTTTTAAATCGACGAATGCCAAAAATAGCCTCTGTTGTTTTAACGCATTCAGTTTGGCTATATTCAATATCACTAGATTCAATTCCACTCCAACGCCTTTTGTAAAGCCTGTTTGTCTGTTATCTGATATTAATGCGTCTTCCGCCCATTGAGCAATTTTTTTTTGGAGGAATGTGGCAAAGATTTTACCCAGCAGCGCAATGGGGCGGTAGTTCTCTGGATCGCCACGATTTCCGTTTTTAAAAATTGGAACTACCACCGCGCTTGTCCAAGATGCAGGTATCTTTTTTGTCATTGCAATATGCTCAAATAGTGTTTTAATGAATTTCGCCCAATTTTCTTTATGTGCTTTGAGCATTAAATTTGAAATGCCATTTGGTCCGGCTGCTCGCGAGGATGTCAATTTCTGAATTGCTAATTCAATGTCTTCTATGGTTTGAATGACATTCCATCTTTCTGCTTCGACGCATGGATCAATGAACCTCCCACTTTCCTGGTCATTGAATACTGTTGTAAAGTGATTTACCCAACTGGTTGCATTCACTACATTCGCTTGTGCGTCTGACTTCTTCAATTTGCCAGCATTTATAATTTGTGAGATGTTACGGCTATCTTTTTGTATAAATAGACGGAACATCAGTTCGGCTTGTTCTTGAGTTCGTATGTGATTGAATGACTTTAGCCAATTACGATAACGTTGGCGTCTTCTCTTCATCAACGACTCTTTTTTTAGTCCACCTTTTTTCCTTATCTGCTTCAGATCTTTTTGCAGCTGTTTCTTTGCCTCATCTAAGGCTGGGCTGAATTGATGCGTATTTGAGATACTTCCTACTTTTGGTTTGTTTGTGTGGGAAAACTTTTTTAGTTATGATATATATTCCACTTGATTCTGTGATTTCTGTGTTTGAATATATCCTGTTGTTAATTTGTCAATGTGCTTACTGTTAATTCGTATTCGATTTTGGGCATTATTTATGTCTAGTGGAATTATATATCTTTGCAGCTGCTTTTTGTACGGGTTCTCCCACGACAGTACTAGCGGATCATGGTCACTTTTTACACTCTTCTTTATCACAAGGTTTGTAATATGCGAATGAAGATTTTCGGAGGCCCAAATATAATCAAGGGTTTTTGACATGTCCCCTCGTTGCCACGTATCGCTGCGGGGATGTCTTCCTTGATTACACCGTTCAGCATTGCACATTGTCGCAGCATCAACTGGAATTCCCATTTTGTACAGCGATCGTCTGACTCTGATGGACTTTTTAGTACTTCGCATGGCTTGCGCATTTTAACCTTATCAAACCATGTGTAGTTTAAATCGCCACATGCTATTACAAACGGATCAGAGAAAGATGCATAGCATTTATCTATTTCCGTTGTAACCGCATCTAGAAATTCTTTTTCGGCAATCATCACAGGATTCCAATATAAGTTCAATAGCAGTAGTTGTTGATTTGAAGATTTCCCATCCTGGGTTTCAACTACTGTTTGCAATGTTAAAGCTTGAACGAACAAATTTGGATTATGGGTGTATAACACTTCCCATCCTGCCGAGTTCTTTACCATGGTTAGAAGGCCAGAAAAGGTACGTCCAAATATATTTTTTCCTGCTGTGTTTAGAAATATTGTATATCCGTCACTTGATGGAGGCTCTCGCAGCCACGTTTCTTGCAGACAAATAAAGGTACTTTTTAGATCTTATATATCGCCATCCTTGAATAAATGATCAAAACCATGGGTGTTCCAAGATGTTAAAAGTTGGGTCACACCTCTTGACCCTACGTGATCGTAAGCATGGATCTTGTCGTCATGCATTCTAGTTGCGTTAGATGATTGCTGTTTCATTTGTTTCCATAAGTCGTTTCTTTTGTTGTTATTTGAGGATCTATTCTGCTTCTGCTCATTTGCTTCGTCCATTGGTGGCTGTTGGACATCAAAAACTGTCAGATCAAACCCAAAAAACAGAAGATCTTCTTTTGCTTCCAAAAGTGGTTTAGCTAAGTTCTTAAATTTCATATGGAGCACCACCCAATCTGATCTTCTTTCTGATTTGTATTCGACAATGGCAATGTCGTCCGATCTTATATTATGTAGTGCTGGTACATAATGTAATAACTTCATTACATTAGCTCTGTTTAAATTTAGGTCACTGTTATCATCCAATATATTTTCCAATTCCAGTTTCCACCAACTGTTTTTTCCATGTGAATACGCAGTCGCCTTTTCACTCTGCGTTTTTTGCTTTTGTTTTTGAGCTTGAGCAGTGGTGTATTTGGGATTACACTTTGAAGGCGCATTTTGTAATGCATCTTGCAACTTATTACTTGTTTTTTCTCGGGCGTCCGAAATGACTGGGTATCTCTTGTTACTGTTTTGTGGCTGTTCCTTTGGGTGCAACTGCACATACCGGCTGCGCCACATAATTTTTCTTTTGAGATCTTTGCTGATCTCTTCCTCTGTCAGTGTTTTGTGATCTTCGTTCGTCTTTATCATATTTTCTGAGTCAGCTTCATCATCAATTGTATAAGTCGACAGATCACATAGGTCTATTGAATTATTATCAACCCCCTCCTCTGCAGACATTGTCTCATCACGAGAACGTTTTGTAGCCAGTTGTTGGATTTTCACTGTTTCCTTGGGTAACATTAAGAGAGGATTCGACTCTTTGACTGGATTCTCGATTTGCACAGTGGTTTTACTGCTTTTCTCACTTTCTAGTCGAGGGGGAGTTGTCAGATTTCGTATGAACTTTTTTGCCTCATTTGTACGGGGACGTTTGCAGGCAGGCCCCTTGCCTTTTGTTTGTGTAGTTTTTACTGTTTTACTTTTTTGCGATGCTGACTTGGTGGCTACTACTTTAATTACTACTTTAATTGATTCCGCAGTACCAGCACTCTTATGATTTGATTGTGGTATAATTACCACTTCAGTAGATGTACTGCCCACTTGTGTTTCGATTACCATATTCTTACTTGCCTCATGTGTGCCTGGCAATTTAGAGTTCTCTACTTCTGCAACCGCACTTTCTTTGGTTTTTGAGGTCTCAGCCTTACGGCCATCCTTTTCAGCTGTTGTTGTTAAACTGCTAGACTCCTTGTCTCTCGACTTCTCTTTTAGCGCAACTGCTTCTTTTGGTGAAACGTCCCTTCTAGATTGTGACATTGTGTTGCTTGTCTGGGTAAGAAGCCCCAAGTTGTTGCAGTGTTGCTGGCTACTACGTCTGCTTCTCTCGCAACAGCCTAGCGGCTGTACCGCTACATTGTGTCTGATCCACTTTGTACATTCTACAATGGCTTCCGTTAAATCAAGTTTTTCATGGGCTTCACGCTTCGTTATTTCGTTGAGTCGCGAATGCCATTGTCGCGAAGTTGCTGCTTCCGAGTCCAGCCGTGAAATTAAATGCTCATTCAATTTCTCCATTGCCGAGATTTTGTTGTTTAAGGTTCCTAGAACAGAGTTCTGATCTCACAGTGCATCGTTTAATGATTCATATAATTTCATTAACGGCATCATCGAGATGGATGTGGCAGCCAAAACATTATTATGGATCTGTATCCCTGCGGCTATAGAAATGTTCCCCTTGGAGGTTGTTGGATTTTCATGATGGTGATTGGCTGCTTGCTGAGCTTCATTTGAGCATTGCTTTTTCGTTTTTCCTCCTGACACTGGCTCTTCATCCTCCTGGTCCAAGGTCATTACAAGGTTACTGCCGCTTGTTTCTTGGCCCTCATCTGTGATGTCGAGGTTGATGGGGCATAATGTTATCAACGGATTTTGTAATAAGGTTTCTTTACCGTTTCTGTGCGTAGATTCCTTTGTCAGAGTGCTCACGTTTCATTTGATCCAAAGATTCTGATCTTTTTTCTTAGGAAAACTATCGTTGAGGTGCTCTCTCATTTGGATGAAGTCTGCTTTTAACCGTTCGGTAAGGCGCGCTTCTCATGCCGCCACATCAAAGTTCGTTGTGGTGTTTACCACTAGTCTCGGATTGGGCCTTTGTGTCGGGGTATTTGCAGGTTCTACCTGATCTGTTTTATTATTTTCTTTTTCTGTTGCAGATTCGATATCTCCGCTGGATGCATTTACTGCAGCCAAATGCTCCTTGGTTTTAGGGTACATGTTTTCCTCCAAATTGATGAATACGTCTTGTTTCAACTGCTTTTTTGTAATCACCACTTCTGGGGAGGTGGCAGCCTCTGGTGTTTTACAGTTTCTCTCCGATTCTGTACAATGCTCGTTTTGTTGATGAAAGGAGCTTTCCTTTGGAAATAATCTCTGGGGTACATCCTCTGCAGGTGATTTTATCGCTAAGATATCAGCGTCTGTTATGTCAAAAGGGAAAGTTGTCTCTAAAGCATCATGGTATACTGTAGCTGGTGGAGGAGTATTCATTTCTGAAATTGTTACTTGCTTGTCTAGCAATGCTACACTCCCACCTTGGCTTATACCCTGCTTCGATGAGTCACCATCTTGCTTAGATACAGTATTCAACGTCAATAGTTCAGGACCTGGCTGGGTAAGAGCTCATGTTTTTTCTAATACTGCATCTCTTTCGTTCGTGCTCTTTATATAATTACCCCTTTCACTTTCAGCGTCTACAGTAGATTGCAACATCACTTCTTCTGATGTGTCTCTGCTGCTTTCAGTCAAAGTGTTGATGGCGGTAGTGACGGTGATTGCGGTAGAAGAACTCATTTGTGCCACAGGGGGCTGATGTACTGCAGCTACCACCATCGCTGCTGCAGGAGTACACACAGAGGTGCTTCCTGCTTTAGGCAAAGAGTCACGCATTAGTCCCATCTCCCGTAGTTTAGAGCTGCCCGGGGGGGGGACCAGACGAATCACACACCTCGCTTACCTTTGTTTTACAGGTTTCTTTGGTTTGCAGCCGCCGCAGCTGTAGTAGACGGTTTCGCGTGTGAAGACCAACTCCTGATAATGACACTTCCTGATCGTTGTAAACATTGGAAGTAGGATCCATGATGTCTCCCGCGTCGGACAGAGGCGGACTGGGCTGACTGGAACTCAGTCCCGAACTCTGCGCCGCGCTCCGTGCCGGAAGTTCGTTTATAAAGGAAACTTTTAGAATTAAAGGTGCAGTGTCTCTCGAACGTCGCTGCAGCTCCTCTCTGAAAACAGGGAAAGCAGGGTCCGCACTGACTGGGCTGACTGGAACTCAGCGCCGAACTCCGCCACACTTCTGCACATGTGCTGTCGTCTCGGGAGTTGGACTACCTTTGAGAATCCAAAAATAACTGAACATGTTACTAAAACGAGTTGCTGAACGGTACACGGTAACTGCGTGGATTTCTCCTAGGCTCTGGAGCTCGAAGCTGTTTTGGTATTCTTATTTCACGATTATCATCAGTGGCACACGTGTTTAATAAGGCCTTGAAATGGTCTCTCTCCTTTTTAACCAATCGTTCTCAGCAGGTCAAGTTTGGCTCGTATATGTCTGATCCACCACCAATCATCTGTAGAGTCCCCCAGGGCTCCACCCTGTCTCCACTCCTGTTTAATATGTATGACTGCCCGCTTCTAAAAATCTTCGATCAATTTGACCTGCAATACCACTATGCCGATAACACAGCGATCTATGTTTGGCTAAACGAACCGGCGGAAGCACTGGATCGAGTGTTATTTTGTGCAGGCAGAATCCAGAATTGGATGTTGGAGAACAAATTGCAACTGAATCCCTCTAAAACTGAGGTGCTTGTTTTGGGGTCAAAGAAAGAACTTTCACAATTGGTGCAGGCTTTTTCATGCCCTACTCTTTTTGGGGTACCCATAAAGTTTGCACCAAAAGTGATAAACCTAGGTTGTATTTGGCAATCAGATTTGAACTGCAATCTACATGTTAATCAGGTCGTCAAATCAATAGATGGCCATCTTAAGTTGTTGAAGACCCTTCTCCCTTTGATTGCGGAAAACAACTGTCGAACGGTTGTGGGAGTGCTGGCTAATTCAAGACTAGACTGTTGCAATGCACTTTGCATTCACTACATTCGCTTGTGCGTCTGACTTCTTCAATTTGCCAGCATTTATAATTTGTGAGATGTTACGGCTATCTTTTTGTATAAATAGACGGAACATCAGTTCGGCTTGTTCTTGAGTTCGTATGTGATTGAATGACTTTAGCCAATTACGATAACGTTGGCGTCTTCTCTTCATCAACGACTCTTTTTTTAGTCCACCTTTTTTCCTTATCTGCTTCAGATCTTTTTGCAGCTGTTTCTTTGCCTCATCTAAGGCTGGGCTGAATTGATGCGTATTTGAGATACTTCCTACTTTTGGTTTGTTTGTGTGGGAAAACTTTTTTAGTTATGATATATATTCCACTTGATTCTGTGATTTCTGTGTTTGAATATATCCTGTTGTTAATTTGTCAATGTGCTTACTGTTAATTCGTATTCGATTTTGGGCATTATTTATGTCTAGTGGAATTATATTTCTTTGCAGCTGCTTTTTGTACGGGTTCTCCCACGACAGTACTAGCGGATCATGGTCACTTTTTACACTCTTCTTTATCACAAGGTTTGTAATATGCGAATGAAGATTTTCGGAGGCCCAAATATAATCAAGGGTTTTTGACATGTCCCCTCGTTGCCACGTATCGCTGCGGGGATGTCTTCCTTGATTACACCGTTCAGCATTGCACATTGTCGCAGCATCAACTGGAATTCCCATTTTGAACAGCGATCGTCTGACTCTGATGGACTTTTTAGTACTTCGCATGGCTTGCGCATTTTAACCTTATCAAACCATGTGTAGTTTGAATCGCCACATGCTATTACAAACGGATCAGAGAAAGATGCATAGCATTTATCTATTTCCGTTGTAACCGCATCTAGAAATTCTTTTTCGGCAATCATCACAGGATTCCAATATAAGTTCAATAGCAGTAGTTGTTGATTTGAAGATTTCCCATCCTGGGTTTCAACTACTGTTTGCAATGTTAAAGCTTGAACGAACAAATTTGGATTATGGGTGTATAACACTTCCCATCCTGCCGAGTTCTTTACCATGGTTAGAAGGCCAGAAAAGGTACGTCCAAATATATTTTTTCCTGCTGTGTTTAGAAATATTGTATATCCGTCACTTGATGGAGGCTCTCGCAGCCACGTTTCTTGCAGACAAATAAAGGTACTTTTTAGATCTTATATATCGCCATCCTTGAATAAATGATCAAAACCATGGGTGTTCCAAGATGTTAAAAGTTGGGTCACACCTCTTGACCCTACGTGATCGTAAGCATGGATCTTGTCGTCATGCATTCTAGTTGCGTTAGATGATTGCTGTTTCATTTGTTTCCATAAGTCGTTTCTTTTGTTGTTATTTGAGGATCTATTCTGCTTCTGCTCATTTGCTTCGTCCATTGGTGGCTGTTGGACATCAAAAACTGTCAGATCAAACCCAAAAAACAGAAGATCTTCTTTTGCTTCCAAAAGTGGTTTAGCTAAGTTCTTAAATTTCATATGGAGCACCACCCAATCTGATCTTCTTTCTGATTTGTATTCGACAATGGCAATGTCGTCCGATCTTATATTATGTAGTGCTGGTACATAATGTAATAACTTCATTACATTAGCTCTGTTTAAATTTAGGTCACTGTTATCATCCAATATATTTTCCAATTCCAGTTTCCACCAACTGTTTTTTCCATGTGAATACGCAGTCGCCTTTTCACTCTGCGTTTTTTGCTTTTGTTTTTGAGCTTGAGCAGTGGTGTATTTGGGATTACACTTTGAAGGCGCATTTTGTAATGCATCTTGCAACTTATTACTTGTTTTTTCTCGGGCGTCCGAAATGACTGGGTATCTCTTGTTACTGTTTTGTGGCTGTTCCTTTGGGTGCAACTGCACATACCGGCTGCGCCACATAATTTTTCTTTTGAGATCTTTGCTGATCTCTTCCTCTGTCAGTGTTTTGTGATCTTCGTTCGTCTTTATCATATTTTCTGAGTCAGCTTCATCATCAATTGTATAAGTCGATAGATCACATAGGTCTATTGAATTATTATCAACCCCCTCCTCTGCAGACATTGTCTCATCACGAGAACGTTTTGTAGCCAGTTGTTGGATTTTCACTGTTTCCTTGGGTAACATTAAGAGAGGATTCGACTCTTTGACTGGATTCTCGATTTGCACAGTGGTTTTACTGCTTTTCTCACTTTCTAGTCGAGGGGGAGTTGTCAGATTTCGTATGAACTTTTTTGCCTCATTTGTACGGGGACGTTTGCAGGCAGGCCCCTTGCCTTTTGTTTGTGTAGTTTTTACTGTTTTACTTTTTTGCGATGCTGACTTGGTGGCTACTACTTTAATTACTACTTTAATTGATTCCGCAGTACCAGCACTCTTATGATTTGATTGTGGTATAATTACCACTTCAGTAGATGTACTGCCCACTTGTGTTTCGATTACCATATTCTTACTTGCCTCATGTGTGCCTGGCAATTTAGAGTTCTCTACTTCTGCAACCGCACTTTCTTTGGTTTTTGAGGTCTCAGCCTTACGGCCATTCTTTTCAGCTGTTGTTGTTAAACTGCTAGACTCCTTGTCTCTCGACTTCTCTTTTAGCGCAACTGCTTCTTTTGGTGAAACGTCCCTTCTAGATTGTGACATTGTGTTGCTTGTCTGGGTAAGAAGCCCCAAGTTGTTGCAGTGTTGCTGGCTACTACGTCTGCTTCTCTCGCAACAGCCTAGCGGCTGTACCGCTACATTGTGTCTGATCCACTTTGTACATTCTACAATGGCTTCCGTTAAATCAAGTTTTTCATGGGCTTCACGCTTCGTTATTTCGTTGAGTCGCGAATGCCATTGTCGCGAAGTTGCTGCTTCCGAGTCCAGCCGTGAAATTAAATGCTCATTCAATTTCTCCATTGCCGAGATTTTGTTGTTTAAGGTTCCTAGAACAGAGTTCTGATCTCACAGTGCATCGTTTAATGATTCATATAATTTCATTAACGGCATCATCGAGATGGATGTGGCAGCCAAAACATTATTATGGATCTGTATCCCTGCGGCTATAGAAATGTTCCCCTTGGAGGTTGTTGGATTTTCATGATGGTGATTGGCTGCTTGCTGAGCTTCATTTGAGCATTGCTTTTTCGTTTTTCCTCCTGACACTGGCTCTTCATCCTCCTGGTCCAAGGTCATTACAAGGTTACTGCCGCTTGTTTCTTGGCCCTCATCTGTGATGTCGAGGTTGATGGGGCATAATGTTATCAACGGATTTTGTAATAAGGTTTCTTTACCATTTCTGTGCGTAGATTCCTTTGTCAGAGTGCTCACGTTTCATTTGATCCAAAGATTCTGATCTTTTTTCTTAGGAAAACTATCGTTGAGGTGCTCTCTCATTTGGATGAAGTCTGCTTTTAACCGTTCGGTAAGGCGCGCTTCTCATGCCGCCACATCAAAGTTCGTTGTGGTGTTTACCACTAGTCTCGGATTGGGCCTTTGTGTCGGGGTATTTGCAGGTTCTACCTGATCTGTTTTATTATTTTCTTTTTCTGTTGCAGATTCGATATCTCCGCTGGATGCATTTACTGCAGCCAAATGCTCCTTGGTTTTAGGGTACATGTTTTCCTCCAAATTGATGAATACGTCTTGTTTCAACTGCTTTTTTGTAATCACCACTTCTGGGGAGGTGGCAGCCTCTGGTGTTTTACAGTTTCTCTCCGATTCTGTACAATGCTCGTTTTGTTGATGAAAGGAGCTTTCCTTTGGAAATAATCTCTGGGGTACATCCTCTGCAGGTGATTTTATCGCTAAGATATCAGCGTCTGTTATGTCAAAAGGGAAAGTTGTCTCTAAAGCATCATGGTATACTGTAGCTGGTGGAGGAGTATTCATTTCTGAAATTGTTACTTGCTTGTCTAGCAATGCTACACTCCCACCTTGGCTTATACCCTGCTTCGATGAGTCACCATCTTGCTTAGATACAGTATTCAACGTCAATAGTTCAGGACCTGGCTGGGTAAGAGCTCATGTTTTTTCTAATACTGCATCTCTTTCGTTCGTGCTCTTTATATAATTACCCCTTTCACTTTCAGCGTCTACAGTAGATTGCAACATCACTTCTTCTGATGTGTCTCTGCCGCTTTCAGTCAAAGTGTTGATGGCGGTAGTGACGGTGATTGCGGTAGAAGAACTCATTTGTGCCACAGGGGGCTGATGTACCGCAGCTACCACCATCGCTGCTGCAGGAGTACACACAGAGGTGCTTCCTGCTTTAGGCAAAGAGTCACGCATTAGTCCCATCTCCCGTAGTTTAGAGCTGCCCGGGGGGGGGACCAGACGAATCACACACCTCGCTTACCTTTGTTTTACAGGTTTCTTTGGTTTGCAGCCGCCGCAGCTGTAGTAGACGGTTTCGCGTGTGAAGACCAACTCCTGATAATGACACTTCCTGATCGTTGTAAACATTGGAAGTAGGATCAATGATGTCTCCCGCGTCGGACAGAGGCGGACTGGGCTGACTGGAACTCAGTCCCGAACTCTGCGCCGCGCTCCGTGCCGGAAGTTCGTTTATAAAGGAAACTTTTAGAATTAAAGGTGCAGTGTCTCTCGAACGTCGCTGCAGCTCCTCTCTGAAAACAGGGAATGCAGGGTCCGCACTGACTGGGCTGACTGGAACTCAGCGCCGAACTCTGCGCCGCGCTCCGCGCCGGAAGTTAGTTTATAAAGGAAAGTTTTAGGATTAAAGGTGCAGTGTCTCTCGAACGTCACTGCAGCTCCACTCTGAAAACAGGGAAAGCAGGGTCCGCACTGACTGGGCTGACTGGAATTCAGCACCGAACTCCGCGCCGGAAGTTCGTTTATAAAGGAAAGTTTTAGAATTAAAGGTGCAGTGTCTCTCGAACGTCGCTGCAGCTCCTCTCTGAAAACAGGGAAAGCAGGGTCCGCACTGACCGGGCTGACTGGAACTCAGCGCCGAACTCCGCGCCGTGCTCCGCGTCAGAAGTTCGTTTATAAAGGAGAGTTTTAGAATTAAAGGTGCAATGTCTCTCGAACGTCGCTGCAGCTCCTCTCTGAAAACAGGGAAAGCAGGGTCCGCACTGACTGGAACTCAGCGCCGAACTCCGCCACACTTCTGCACATGTGCTGTCGTCTCGGGAGTTGGACTACCTTTGAGAATCCAAAAATAACTGAACATGTTACTAAAACGAGTTGCTGAACGGTACACGGTAACTGCGTGGATTTCTCCTAGGCTCTGGAGCTCGAAGCTGTTTGGTATTCTTATTTCACGATTATCATCAGTGGCACACGTGTTTAATAAGGCCTTGAAATGGTCTCTCTCCTTTTTAACCAATCGTTCTCAGCAGGTCAAGTTTGGCTCGTATATGTCTGATCCACCACCAATCATCTGTAGAGTCCCCCAGGGCTCCACCCTGTCTCCACTCCTGTTTAATATGTATGACTGCCCGCTTCTAAAAATCTTCGATCAATTTGACCTGCAATACCACTATGCCGATAACACAGCGATCTATGTTTGGCTAAACGAACCGGCGGAAGCACTGGATCGAGTGTTATTTTGTGCAGGCAGAATCCAGAATTGGATGTTGGAGAACAAATTGCAACTGAATCCCTCTAAAACTGAGGTGCTTGTTTTGGGGTCAAAGAAAGAACTTTCACAATTGGTGCAGGCTTTTTCATGCCCTACTCTTTTTGGGGTACCCATAAAGTTTGCACCAAAAGTGATAAACCTAGGTTGTATTTGGCAATCAGATTTGAACTGCAATCTACATGTTAATCAGGTCGTCAAATCAATAGATGGCCATCTTAAGTTGTTGAAGACCCTTCTCCCTTTGATTGCGGAAAACAACTGTCGAACGGTTGTGGGAGTGCTGGCTAATTCAAGACTAGACTGTTGCAATGCACTTTGTATGGGCATCCAAAGTATCAACTACAGAGACTCCAGGTTGACCAGAACTCTGCTGTCAGGTTGATCTTTTCACTATCTAGGAAATCCCCCATTTCACAATTCCAAAGTGATCTCCAATGGCTTCCAGTGAACAGAGGGTTAGTATTAAGACCCTCTGTTTGGTTTTTAAGTGTGTCCATGGTTTGGCACCTTCCTATTTATCCTCAGAAATTGTGACTTACTTCCCTAACTGATCCCCTTGATCATCTGGCAAACATCTGTTGGCGGTCCCTGCATCCATTTCAGTTATCTGGGGCGACAGACGGTTCTCCAGCTTTGGGCCACGTATCTGGAATTCAATGCCACCTGACTTGCACAGCATTGATGCTTTACCTGTTTTGAGAAAAGAAATGAAAACATACCTCTTTGTCTAAAAAAAACAACATTCTCTATTCTTTTTTCACGTACGCCGAGATGCAGACTGTTAAGTATTTTAATCAGGCGATGTACCCTGGTCTCAGCCTAGTATGCTGCTTATTTTATTATGTCTATAGGTTCAATATTCTGATTGATATACCACTCATATCACACCGCTTCTCAAAATACCCCAGGTCACAATGGACCAGGAATCAGGCTGGTTGCTAAAGGTAATATTTATTTATTTATTTTAAATCCAAATCAAACATATACTTTGTAATAGGGAGCAGCAATCACCAACGTAGTGACAATAACAGATAAGAAGGTGTGTAAGGCGGTTAAATTCACTTTCAGTGACACAAAATATAAAACATCAGAGAAAAGAACACTTTTGGCTTGTTTGAAAAGATAGCACTTCAGTTAGGAATTCCCCCTGCAATAGTCCTCAACCCACAAATAAATAATTATAAACAGATGTAAGGAAGCAGCAGGTAATCAGGAATAAAGTGCAGTAAACAGAATTTGAATGCCACCTTCCCTCCCCAAACTAGAGAGAAAAACAGGTTTGAAATCTTACACTTTAACATGACATTTGAAAATGGCTTAGAAAAACAATGAAAAGTGTGCAAAAATACTTAATTCAGTATACATTTCAATGGGAGCAACATTGGAAGGATGCTAACAATCTGGAGCTATAGTTTGAGCAAAAGTAAACACTTTGAATGTTAATGGAAGTTCAAAAAATAATTGAAAACAAAAATCACACATGTAAAACTTTGCAGAAATGCGGATTCCCACCTAAATTAACCAAACGGTTTTTAAGAAAAATGGGTGAAATATACTTATTTTGTGCGGTTTCTAGGATGGGATGTAGCTATGGGTCTCAGGTATAATCCAGAGTTGAAATGAAGTCTCTAGCTATTAAATTGAGTGAGTTATGCAATCTTGAATGAGAGGTGTTTTATGAATAATAATGGCCTGAAAAAGAAAACAGAAATCAATGTTTACAAAGACAGTTATCTCTACACTAGGGCATTCAGGCTAGGTTACCAGATTGAAACACAGTAAACTCTAGAGATGATCTGCGGAACCAACACCAGCACCTCTGTGCCCACCCTGACGGACCCAATCTGATTACCCGAAGGAGGATTAAGGGTTTGGGATTTCACAAGACAAAATAGTTAAAGAAGTTATAACTAGTGTAAAGAATCAAAGGCAAGGTTTCAAGAATGGTTGTGACAATATTACAAGTTCTTAAGGTAAGGATACAATGACTTAGGGACTGGGATAGAACAAAACAAGACAAGGTATGCTATGATTTTCTATGCTTCCTATTATTACTTACAGTCCACTTAAATTTAGGATTTTGGACCGTCTAGGGTTCTGGTCATCACACGGATCAAATCTAACCAAGGCCAGCAGGGCACATCTGGTGGTACAGGATCAGTTGGGCGGCTCTGGTCACTGGACTGGACTGCCTGGACTGGCCCTTCTGCTTACTGGAGACTGGAGATCAGTGGGATGGTGGGTTTGCAGGCATGCATCTGGCAGTTGCAAGCCAGACTGGATCAGAACGCTTCCCTTAGGTTTTGGGATTTGTTTCAGAATTTTGAGGCCTAGCTGGAAAGGATTTCAGCAATGCCGAGGCCTTAGCTTTGTAAGGAAAATCAGGAATCAGGAACAAGAATGGAGAATTCAGGAACAGGGTGCCACACACAAAATCAGGAAGAAGTCAGGAATCAGTCTGTGTGTGTGCTGTGAGGTCCCTTATTTATCATGCCAAATGACATCACTAAAGTATATGGCCGGGGCAGGCTTAATGTCCACGCCCCCTAATGCTAGGATTGGGCAAAAGCACACTCTCCACCCTACTTTTCACAGATTGGATCACAAAAAGGATGTCATGTTTTATGATGTTACTTTTACAATGTCTAGAAACTTCCCATAGCTATTAGGTCCAAAATCTAACTTTCCCACAAATACATATTTATGTAGTTATGACCTCTAAGAAAATCAGGTGTACAAGTTACATATTTTGTGGGTCACATTTCAATCCAAATCCCAAGTCTGTGGGACCTGGCTTAGTCATTCTGCTACATTTTAGCAATTTTAACCATGACAGATTTGGCCTAACATTTCCCATTTTTGTACATAGCTGCACATTTACCCCTAGAATATGTGTATATATGTTATATTCACTGCATTAATACTTTTCGCGCAATCGGTCATTCTTTATAACTTCTGTTCCTTATGCAGTAGTAAGTCCTACCAAGTCTTCAAATGAATAGCATAAAATTAGATTTAGAATTAAGCACTTTTCACATGTTTTCTCATTCTTGCTGCCAAGTTAAATGTTTTGAAAATTCAGTTGCAAAATAGGCATTTTAAACCAAATGTTTTTCTTTTTCCCAAGTGTAAGCAAATGCCAAATCCTTAGAAGTGGAATGAGGGGCCTCTCCCTGGTGAGCAAAGCTTTCTGCCCCTCCCACTGGAAGGGTGATTGTTTTAGCCTGCTATTGTCTTAGCCTGGGGCAAAGACAAATGTCTAATGTGACTGGGTCCCATTGCCCTCGGGATTCAAAGCCTCCAATCTAGCAATTAGCCCTTTCCTGTTCCAGCAGTTGAGGTGTCACCCTTTCTCTGGGCTAGCGACTGGCAGAGCAGGTTTTTTTTATACAGTTTACCAACTTATCCTGGGTTTAGCTTTGATTTTCACATTTTAAATCTTTACTTTAAACCCATGGAATTAAACAGTTTATAGGTGGATTTTTTTAACAGTAGCAAATCCTTTTACATTCTTAAATAATCAAGCCTTTACACAATAATATACTTTAAAAATAGGTGATTTTGCTCTTCATTCTGGAAAAAGCACATTAAACTTATTTCTTTAAATTTGGTTTTCATGTGCAGCAAATACACATTTTAGACAGCTCTAGTCCTTCCTTTGAGTGCTGGAATCGTTTGTAGCATGGATAAATGTATCACGCATATGTTTAGAGTCTTCCTCTGGACAGCTGATTCTTTAGATACTGTTGCAAAGAAATAGCCACGTTTCTTATGGAAAATGAAAAACAAAGTCCCTGGGTTGCTTTTTCAAAGATACTTTTGGTATGAGCTGTCATTCAAATGAGGCCCGGTTCCTCTGAGACTCAAGAATGATCCTGGGCACTACAGAGCCCCTTAAGTGGTTCATAAGAAATGAATGGATTTAGTGCCAAAACAGCACTTTTTAAGGTTAAAAAGATGACATTTTGAAGAGGCATTTTGGGTTTAAAGCAAAATGATGCTGCTTCTTTCCTTTGCTCCATGTAAAATGTTGCAGAGCACACTGGCATACTCCTGCAATGAGTACTCTGTTGCACCCCACCTGAAATGTGTGTTGGCAAGGCGGTGCAGCCATTTTCTGGTTATTGCAAAGCGCAGTTTAGGGATCTTGGCGCGCACAGGGGTCAGCGCATCCATTTTGTGCTGTTTATGGAAAATTGGTGTAGCATAGCACAGCTGAGTGGGTCGAAATATCCCACAAGACTCTGCTTGGATCCATGAGATATGAACTGTATAAATGCACTCAATCAAAATCAAATCAGCCATCACCTCTTGTGTTTTGCCCATTATCATATTGCAGTACACCATTTATTCTGATCAATCATGATACCCACTGTATTTGCTTACCTTTTCTTTCTCTCTGTATCTCTTTGCCTATAGCCATCTCACGCCCCGGCAGTTCCTGTGAATGTCCCCAAAAACATAGGTCTGAAATGTACCCTGTTTCTGTTGTGTGCTAAGTGCTACCTTTGGAATCTCTCCTGATCTACATTGTGTACTTTGACATATATCTATTGCCTTGCGCTATCTTGTCAGACTCTTGTCAGAGACAGAGCAGTAAAAAGAAGAGTAACAGCACGTATGCCTCGCTTTTACTCTGTCCTTGTCCACTCTACCTTGCAGACCGTACAAATGTCAGGCATGGGGACCACACAGCACACAATTGCTAAAGTTGGGGCTCCCCTGCATGCAATTTCGATTTTTTATAGAATGACCGTGAATATATTCTGGACTTCAGGATTGAAATTTGAAGTGCCTTTTAAATAGGAAACTGCATTTAATTGATCTACCATTATTTCCTAATGCTTTGATACCCTGTTGGAACTATGGCTTTAAGTACAACTTTTGACATAAAGGAAGAACTATACGTATTACAAGTAACTTTTCATTATGAGAGAAATGTCTTTCACCACATGAAGTCATCTCTGTAGCACAATGTATGTACTGTGTCATATCACTAAGATTGTAAAATGTACTGATTTTTATAAGTGAATAATATTGGTTGAAGTAATCGTAATTACTCTCCTCACATTTTCACTCTGTTGGTTGAGGTGTAGCAGAAAGAATCTTGAGAATTCTTTACATCGTCGAAGAATGCATGTTACGTATTTCAGTTAATTGTACAGAAATCGTGCTAGTTGATGCCAGTAGTGATGATGAAAATGAATTAACACGAGATGTATTGCAAACAATTATGTCGATGGAGTATCAGTAATGACAAAATGTAATGCATACATTTTCACAAAAAAACACTGTAATGATGCACTAAACATAAATAACACCATTAAAATAACAAAATAAAAGTAAAATGGCCATAAAAAGAAATTGTCAAATAAAATATTTTGGTAGATTGTGCTGAGAGCATAAAATGGGGGAAGGCTGTCAAAGCTGATATTATTCTATGTCTGATAGGACCCTGGGTGTACATAAGCCATGAGCACAGCAAATCCACAGCCACGCTTGGGGAGGTAAAGTGATGAAGAGTCAGACTGGTTTGTAGCCCCTGTTTTATTTTTCCCTGACCCTGGGGTACCAAACCACGGGCCAGCGATGGGCCACACTGGCACCACCCCACCATCCCAGACCAGCTGTTCTGCTGATTTGCTGAGCAATCTGCAAATAAAATGGTTAATACTGTCACAACCCTCAGCCCTGATCCCCACTGGCAAGCCCATTGGCCAGGTGGAATCAGGGCTCGGATCACTAATAAGGCCTGGCATCCACTTCTCAGGCCCTCTTGGGGCTAGTCCTGGCGTCTTTGGCGCCAGGCTCATCATTAAGGAAGGACATCTGCTTGAGGAACTACTTTATTTAGGCTTTCAGCCAACATGGAGGCATCCACATAGCTTGATTCCTCGAACCAAGCTATGCGGTCTAGTGTTTTGGGTGTGGTGGCCTAGGGACAACTTTACCTGGACCACTTTACAGTGGCTATTTAAACCACACCCGAACAAGACAACATGCTTTGTGTTACTTTGCTTCTAGAAAGGTGACGCTCACCGTGTCCAGCTTTCTCACGAGCCTGGTGAATTCCGGACCTGCAGAAAAACCAAGAACATTGTTAGCAGCAGAATCTTACCTGCATTCATCATCCTTCACTGCTCGCAGCTCCTGAGCAGCTCTGTTGGTAGAGTTCACCGCCCGGATCGGAGGATCTGAGAAAAGGAGGAAGACACCATTAAAGGAGGTAGTGAAGACATTACAACCACAAAGCGCTTAAAGACTTACCTGGTTGGTTGCTTTTCGGCCAGCATAGCTCCGGAACTCCATCTGCGCTGGGAACTCACCGCAACCTACAAAAGACAACGCGCCCCTGCCCAGAAAGCAGGACGGAGAGCCCACCGATTCCGACAACCAGGTGAGAAGAGAACCTGGAGGGGCTGGAAACACAAGAGAGGTGGGGGAAAACTTACCTTGATCGCCCAGTCCTAATATAGTCTTCATTTCCATGCGGAATCCCATCGACACCGAGACCACACCAGGGAATCATTGGGAAGGGCACCAACGACCAACTGGCTGGGTGGCGTCCCCGTGGATACCAGGTGAGCCTAACAAATACAGGAGATGTGCTACACCCTGAGTTCTTAGAGGGCTAATGGACAGACACACCATAGTGAATTTTTATATTGTATTCTATTTATTGATTTATAAAGCGCCTTACGCCAAAGCGCTGTTAGGGATCCTAACCAGGACCCCTCTTTATTGAAACACCCTTAATCTTTAAAACCTATACCCTAGGGGACCCATCCATGTAGGGACCGGCTATGTCAGCTCACCCCTCCTTGGAGGAGTATCAGGGACCATTAGGATGAGCCTGTCACAACTGATCCCCTTCCTAGCCTCAGGTACCACCCACATGGAGTGTGAGGCCAGAGGATAGCCTCTGTGGGTGATCCTATCTTGCTAGGTGGCCTCAGGCATGCAGCTAACCTATCCCGCTACCTCACACCAGAGTACCTCCCCTATGCCCCTTATTTATTATAATGACCATCTAAATGATCTACCTTACTTAACTTTTACTGTACTTAACATACCCCCTACTAATTACTCCAACCCCATAACTCACCCTACTTAACATTTAACTTGCAGAACAATGCTTAAATAAATACATATACAAATATAACTCTATGTACATATATACATAAACTCACAACATATACACAACATAAAGACTACATCACAATGGGTGACTGCTGAAGACAGCCACCCCTTCACAGTACCTTGGGGTCTGTCCTTATGTTGCTGGCTCTGGGCTTGGGTGCAGGGCTGAAATGTGCTAGTTGCAGGTTGGGGGCTGGTCCAGTCGCCTCCCGGTGGTGGGGAACCGTTCACTGTCTTGTCTGAGGCCTGGCCTCTCTTCTGTCTTGAGGGTGGCCCCGTCCACCACATGCACCACATGTACTCACCAGCAGCCCAAGCTCTTTCTGGCTTCTAGTGTGGCCCCCTGCATGAGTGGGGACCTCTCCACACTTCACTGCCGAACCTGTGGTATTCTTAATATGCGGGTGGCCGCGGGCCCATTGGCTTAGGGGCCCACACGGCATCAGTGCTGCACCCAGCAGAACTTATAATATCCAGGGTGGCCCACCCGACATTACCACAGTGACCTGGGCACCATTTTCAATTCAATTCAGTCCCCTTTGCTGTGGTGATGCTGCCATGCTCACTGTCGCGGCCTTGATTGCCAGGCCCACCCCCTCTGCAATGCATCAAGAGACGCATGGGACAGGCCATTCACCATCACCAGGGCCACTACACTGGACAGCTCGGGGCTTTCTTCACCCGGGCCGCTCAACGGAGCGACCCAGGACTTCACTACCTGCTCTTTGCACGGGTTGGCCAATGAGGCCAACCTGGGACTTATATCTTTGCCGCTCCACTCTCCGGTGGGAGTAGACTAGGCTTCTGCTGCAACGCTCTGCTTCACCGCCCAGACTGCACCTGACATACGAAGATCATGAGAACTTTATAGATGATGGGCTCGCCTCGTGGGCTACGAGGTGGGCCTTTGGGGGCACACCCAACCAGCCCGGTCTCAGCTGCCCCCAACACGTGGTCCTCGCCAGGCTATTCTCTGTGAGCCCAGTTGGCACTTGCCATACTGCCTGGGCCGAGAATGTCTCTGGGGCCCATCCGGTCTGTCTCACACAGCAGGCTGATAGGCATCATGGCCCAAGGGTGGCCGAGCTACCCCTGATTTAAGGAGCTTGGCTCCCCTGCTAACAGTTTTGGGGGGCTCCCCCATGCACTGCTCAGCGCTGCTGGATGGAAAGTCCCTGGGAGGGCTGATCGAGGCAGAGACCGCACAGGTAAAACTCTTTTTGTTTAATCCTTCGAGATTCTACTCTCCTACGCCCAGCCCATTCGAGGGCAGGGGAGTACTTTTCTTTTGTTCCTTTCTTTTTTCTTTTCTCTCTTAACATAACACACACTCACAAGAAGCATAATAATAAACACACTATACTTTCAAATAAAGCTGTATTACCCCTGGTGCCTGTGTGCTTCTTTTCTGTGTGTGTTCCCTCAGAGGGCAAGCATGAAGCTCCACTAGCCGGACCCCATGAGGCCATGGGCTGCAGTTTGGCAAGCACATTAAATCCTATGAGGCTGTGCGGCCATGATATTAGCATCTGCTTGCGGTATTCCCAGTGACGCATGAAATGTTACCAATTAAATCATTCTTTACCGCCAGAGAAATGAAACAGTGATCACCTAGGCACTAGATTTTGGATCAGGTTATATTAAGTATAATGGAAAAATCTGAGGGAGGCGGTGATCTGCATCACTTGGCTAGGCCAACAGCCAAATTATACAGGTCTTTCATGGTGCTCTAAAATCATGCCCCTAGATGTTTTGTTAGGTCATTGTTAATGTAACAGACTACATGTATGTATGTTGCTGCCTTTTCTGTTTGAGGCCCCTGGTGTTGGCACATAATGCCAGCGGGCTCCATAGGGATCTCCAGCATTTGCCCCATTATGAAAATGCATGACCGTGTAAATAATGAGGCATTTGTATGGCGAGAGGAAGGGACGCGAATGAAGCACAATTCGCATTCTGCCCCACCTCTCTCCATTATACAAATGGACAAAAATGGTCCGTAATGCGAATGGAAAGTGTAAGACTTTTACACCTTCCATTAACATTACTCTGCTCAGGACAATGAGCTCCATTAACTTTAACAGTTTTCAGAGGGATGTAAAATGAGATGGCTGCATGTGTGTGTGGTTTGATTTTGACTGTTCCTGTGCTCAGAAGAACAGTGGCCCTTTAGAAGAGGGAAAGACGCCCCACCACTTAGGTAAAGTAGCTGCCAGTAGAGGGACAATTACTCATATATGTACTGAGAAGTTCACTAACAGACATGCGCCTAAGAGTTGGGACAGAGTCTCATCCATGGCATGTGAGTCACTATTCCCGAGCCGCAGCCTTAGCAGGCTTTCAGAAGCACAGCCTAGCGGAAAACTACTCTTTTGTGGGTCAGAATTTTGTGTAATTTAAAACACATATTTCTGTCCCGCCATATACCCGTGTTTGGACCTTTCCATTTTAGCAAGTATGATTCAATGTTATATTGCTTTCATGTGAGCAGTTCACATACATAAGAACATTTGAATTTCAGTTAACGTGAGATTTGTCTTGTGAAGCAGGTATTTATGTTCTAAAATTAAAGCCATACAATGAGTTGTGCTCAAGCACAGGGCGTAACATATCCAGGTGAACATGAAACATAGTGTTGGCAACCCTAATTGCACCACTGCCCTCATCAAACAACCATATCTGGGCCATCGCCATGTAGGGCAGCAATGGCTGCTTTAGAAGCCATGAGCAAAACTAAAGGGTGGTTCCTGGAAGATTTTAAATGAATCATAACCACAGCCATTGCTCGAGGAAACCCTCAAGGCCATCGTTTTTCAGCCTGCCCTGCCATTACAGAAGGAAATGACCACATGAAGTCAGGCTTGATCTCACTCCAAAAGAGGCAGTCCAGCGTGGACTGGAATACAAAGTCACATCCCTTTTGGACAGGACTACAAGCAAACTGAGACGTGATTCATGCTCATTGACCATTGTCACTGAGGAGTAGCTTGGTGTAGCTTAGCCCAGTAGCCCTTACCCCTCATTGTGAGTGAGGCCTGCAGACATGGCCTTGGGTTACTTAAGGCCAGTGCATATCCATCAGCCATGTCACTGGTCACAGCAAAACACTAAATTCATTGCAAGTCAGTAGGCCCTTGGCAATGTTCTGCATCTACAGCTAGTGCCCACTTTGACTGGGGCATGGTTGAAGTCACCCAAGGTGGCCTTTGGACCTGGATTGAGGCCAGGTCCTGTGCTCAGTTCACTTCAATTGCTGACCCTTCAGTCACTGGCCCTGAGCATTACCTACTCTGCCTGAGAACCGGCATTCTGCCATGACTGAGCCTGCCAAGACCTCCAAAGTATTATTTGGTATTAGCATATGGCCCGTCAAAGTGTCTACTTTTTCCTCATTGAGGGTCTGTCGACCATTGGTCACTTCCCCAGGATATGACCTTCAATCATGCCATAAGCCCCATCAAGCCACTCAAAATAGCCAATGGCCTTGTCTGTGGGCAGGATCTGTGGCCACTTTACCACACTGCAGGTTCCTGGAGCAAATGGCCATGAGTTATGACTATGGCCACTGGTCACTTTTCTGAGACATGGGGGTTGACCTTGCCCCAGCCCCTCCCCGCCACTGAAAGAAGACAATGGGCAAGGCCTGCAACCCTGTGGCTAATCTACCCCCATCACAGGTCTGTGGGTCACTGGCCATGTGTCATTCTCACCACTAAATTGCTCAAAATGTCAAAGAACCACAATGGGTGTAAAGGGCCACTGTGACAAGCAGGAGTGGGAAGTCTTGGCACAGCCTGGGGCATAGTAGAAAGCCATGCTACAGGCAAAGTGACAACTCACTAGCCATGACCAAAGGTAGGCAGGTAGGGAAGGCTAGCTTTGTCCAATCACCTGGGGACTTTTTCCTTCAAAAGAAGGGGTCTCTCATCCCTTCTTCAGATCCTCTCAAGACAACCTAAAAAATTGATATTAAGCACTAGCGAAGAACTCAATGTACCTCCTTTGGGAAAGTTGCACTTTCCAAAGCACTCAGCCTGAGGTGACCAATGTCGACATTGACACAAACTGCTAGAGCGCCACGCATAGACCCCTCACAGCGGCTAGAAGCCCCGACTCGGTCTGACCCAACTCCAAAGAGATGCTGGGACAACCCGACCTGCAAAGTTGAGAGACCCCCTTCGACCACACAGAGCAACCACTTTTGCCCCTACTCAACACTCGCTTGCTGCTTGAACCTACATGATACAACTTGCCCGAACTGAGCTTGATCAGATCGTATCAATGTTCGACACCGGATTCGACATCCGTCAACTCACCAAGAACCGAATATACACCTGTTGACCATGAACTGCCCCCTCAGTCAACTGGGACCCTAGACACTGGCACCTTCTTTTATCTGAGACATAGGGCCTCATTACACGGATGGCGGGGGACCAAGGTGCTGTTAGCACCTTGGTCCATGCCGGTAAAATACCGGCACCGCCTTGGTGGAAAGGGGAATTACCGCCCTATTCCAAGGTTGGTGGGGCAGTAATTTCCCCTTCCCCATTCCCATTTTTGCCCCATAGGGCATATGGGAATGGGGAAGGTGCTAATTACGGCACCTCAAATTGCGGTACCGTAATTAGCTCCCTGGTCCCTTTGCGGGTTGGTTTTTAACGCCTGCAAAAAGCAGGCGTTATATTCCCCAACCCGCAAAGAGACCTCGTAGTAAGGCGGTAAGGGTTTACCGGTACCGGTAAAATACCGGTAAACCCTTACCGCCTTCCGTGTAATGAGGCCCATAGACTTTCATGGTGACAAACCATACTCCAGTGCGATGTGATTATGGCCCGATTGCAAGAGTCAAGCGCCCCATAATAAGTTGGGCGCTATCCAAGCTGGGTTACCACCCAACTTTATTTGCGTTAGTGCCCACCCATCCGGCGGCATTACCGCCAGATCATGGTTGGGCGCTAACTGTTACTCCCCATTCCCCATTGGATCCAATGGGGAATTTCAGGCGCAATTACCATGTGGTAATACCTCTGGCGGTAATTGCACTGAAAATTTGCATTTTTCCAGCGTGTTTATTCGGGCTTGGTCGGACCATTAAATGCGGTGTCGTCACTGTTACATTCACATTTATGGGCTGCCACGCAACTTGTGATCAGGCCCAAAGACTGTTATACCAGAAGAAGAGTGTTAAGATGGATTTCTAAACTCTGACCTGGCGGGCAGAGGTTTGGGAGGCCACCCTCGGTTTAGTGAAACAGGGGAACCTTCTGGACAAGCCAGACCAATCTAGGTAGCTTGGCAGGCGGTCAAGACTAAGTCTTGGTAGGGGTGAGAGTGATCGGAAGCCCAGAAAGAGCACACACAGCAACGAATCACAAATTACTCTTAGACAAGTGTATGTGAAAAATGTCTATACATTTATTGTCGGCCGGACCAAATAGACACAAGTAACTTTAGAAATGAGAAAACAGTTCTCACACAAACCCTTAAACTATCCAATATATATATACCATACGACTTCCTAACACAATTTAGTGATAAGATACCAACACAACCTGTAAAGATAGGGTGAAGTTAGCATGCAGATGGCATTAGGCAATTGTTCAGAGTTTGTTCCCTAACTTTCGAGTTCAACCCTAAGAAGAGTGAAGTCTTGTGCTCAACAGTACAGTTGTGCATAAAAACGCACAATCGAGCAGGAGAGACAAAAAGCGGGTCTTCTTGAAAGGGCTGTAGCAAGTCAGGAAGGGGCTTGAGGTGATGAAGAATTGGTTCCCACTAATCGAGTAGACCCTGGCCTTGGCGGCAAAACAGTGTTCAAATGGCAAGAATAGCCAGGGAGCACAGGCTAACCCAGCCAAGTTCGAATACCTTTTATGGGGTATTCATGCGTAAAAGGAATCGGTTGTGCCTGGGGGCTTCTGGTAAGTGATGCAAGTACTCAGAGAAAATTCTGCTGCAGATGGCTTCAGGGCACAGGAGAGCAGAACAGCAGGGGATCTATAGTAACTGTCACCACCAGATAGTGACGCGAGAATCGTAGATGCGGGCAGTGTTATGCACTCTTCTAATTCCAGACCCAGAGGAGAGGGGCCTGTGAAATTTGAGATGAGAATGCACAGGACCGCAAGCAAGCAATGTCCGGTTTGCACTCGAGACGGCGGTGGTGCTGCACGTTATCCCGAGGTAGAGCTGGACCCAGGAAAAATTCAGAAGGGGCTCTTTCAGTGGGTAATGTGAGAAACCTTAAGGTGTCTCCCTAGCTAGTCCCCAGGGATCTGTCATTCTGGTGGCCAGGAAACAGCATTGCTATCGGATCCAGTTCCTGGGGGTGGACCATTGAGGGATCTGTCATTCAGGTGGCCAGGAAACGGCATTGCTGTCGGATACAGTTCCTGGGGGTGGACCATTAAGGGAGGATTACCTGGATGGTGGGTCCTTGGGGAGTGGGAGCGGGACACTGACGGTTGAGACGCGGTATCCCCCTTCTTTCAACACCTTTCCCTATCCTACCACATAGGATATTCTAAAACACTGCCCCCTCTTTTCCACACAATCACTATCGCACAACACGAAAGACAACAAACTAACACCAGAGACGTTTACCTGATGTATCCCAATACCAGCATCAGGCAAAGTCAGGCAATTGACCAGAATCACACACACCTGACGGCCCTTTCCCTTCCCCACAGGGATAAAAGGTGGAGCACAGGAGCACAGGACATCTAAAGCAGACTGTACGATGTAAGAGCTAACTCAGCACATCTGTCCAAGAGGAGGAGAAAGATGGCGCAGACCAAGAGGGTGACAAGGAGAGAGTCGACCTTGCCCTTTTCGAGCAAGGCCTGTGGAACCTCTGATGAGGGAATGATAAGTCAGCGAACAACAGCCAACGCGTGTTGCAACAGATGTCAATGATACATGAGACCCTCCTCCGGAGACTACCAAGCTAGGTCGAGACGCTTGTCTCTGTGATACCAACCTTGACTCCAAGGAGAAAGAAAGCTAAGCAGTCCATTACAGCCGGTGAGTCGAGCGGAGTGTCGATAAGAAACCGAGCGGTGTTGAACGAAAAGTAATTGAAGGCTAAGTTGAACTTTGAGAAGCTAAAGATATTATTAACGAAGGAGGGGGAAAACCAGCAACCAAGGAGTCTGGCACCACGTGCGTGCTCACGCAGGAAACTCTGGGCGATTACCCAACGGTAAAGACTACCTTATCCAGAAGGCTTTGGGAAGAAGCAAAGAAAAGTCAAAGTGGTCATACAGGGGTCTTGTAAAATTATCTGTACCGTCGAAAGTCTTTGACTGGCAGATGATTGTGAAAGCTAAGGGGAGTGAATCCCACATGGTGAAGATTAGTACACGAACAGTGTGTTACGAAAGTCGGCGACAGTGAATTGGGCAGAGGGACACCGGCAACCAGGGGCAAAGCCTGAAAAACTGTTTTAAAAAACATTAAGATTTGTGACAGCAAGAAGTATTGCAAGACAAGGGAAAGGTAATTGTCCCACTTGTCTTCTGGGGTCCGAGACCGACCAAGGGAGGTCCAGGGGTGGAAAGTTATCACCCAACGTTCACAGAGAATGGAGCTGTCTTGTTGATGTGTTGAATACAACTTCTGAGAGGTCTGGGCCCAGAAGAGGAGGGGGTCCCAGGGGAGAAGCCATCACCCAAAGTTTTTGTAGATCAGAACCTTGTGTTTGTTTGTTGAGAGCATCAGGCCTCGAAGGCGAGAGAGACTTTTATTTAAAAGAGACCTAACCATCAAAGAACCTGATAGCTGATACGGAACTGTTAGAACATGCTGGGAAGGCTCGATCGTGTGCTGTGCTCCAAAGTCCCACCTTGTCCAGTGCTAAAAACGTGGGCACGGGAGACCTCAAAGAAATCACATCATGACTTATTATTTGTGAACACCTTTCCCTTTGTTTCAATACCCTATACCACACTCTTTCTGTAATTAGTTGTAAGGAATTGGCAATAGTTTTTTTTAGTATAGGCTTTTTAGTTTGACAAGACGCCACCAGTACTGCTTTAATTTTCATTTGATGGTCGACGCTTGCCCCCATCTTAGAGTTATGTTTAGGTTAGGTGTTTTTCCACCCTGCATTTACAGTTTAATAAACCTTGAACTGTGATCAATTTTGTTTGTCTTTACTGTTGTCACCATGAGTTCCTTACAGTGAGCAGGGTGCGCTGAGAGTAGTTGTTCCCACTACTCCAAAGGGACGAAGCGCCTTGGCTGGCCTTCTTGATCGAAGAAGAAAGCAGGGGTCCGATGGGACAGTAGAGTTTGAAGGGTGCCAAAACCTTCCAAAGCATCTCTGGTGGTTTCACAAGTCCGCGTCTTCCTGTAGGAGACTTGGCGCTTCTGTAGTTCGATCAGAACAAAGGTGATCGACCCTGCATGGCTGCAGAGCGCCTTCTCTTATCCAAGATTAGCTTTGTGCCCAAATCGTGGACTTCCAATAGAGAATCTGCTCTCTTGCAGGCATCCCAGATGTGGACCAATCAGTTTGGATCTATTTGACCTAAAACATTTGACCTAATCACATTTTATTGAATTTATTTAACCTTTTTTTCAGTCTAAAATGTGGGGGGAGACCCCCGCAACTCCCCCCACTTCCCCTCAACCTAATCTGTACCCTTACCCACCCCCATATATATAAATATATATATATATATTTAATTAAATTTGACTGAAAAAAGGTCAACACAACAAAATTCAATCAAATGTTTTCGTTCAAATGTTTTAGGTCAATCATGCTAATACTGGCCAATCACAGTCCACCGTGATCTGAATCATTCAGGCACTCCAGACATCCTGGCACCATTGGAGTGAATTGGGATGAGACAGTCCTAGCCCACTTCCTGGGCATACATACGTGACAGAAAGAAGTCCACGAAAGAGATGAGTCTTCCCGGGAGGCTGCATGTCCAAATAAGGAAAACCTGGGTTACTCGACCTCGGTGAAGGCAATGAACAAAATGGCCATGGGACAGAGCAAAAGACTTTGTGGCTCAGCCATTTTCGGACCAGGCCACAGTCTTGAGCCAAACACAGTAAATGCGGTTTAACTCAGTAAAAAGAAGTACAACATTATGAAAAGTAACTGTTGCCACCAGTTTGTCCCAGGCACACTCGTACAGTCACCAAAAAATCCTTCGAGGGTGTCTATGGACATAAAACAAAAAGGGACCCCAGCACACGGTACTGGAAGGCACATTGTGCACTGTTAAAAAGTTACCAAGAAATGGCAAAATAATCAAAGACTAAGGGAAACATAGTTTCCCAGTACTGACAGTCTGAAGGAGGTGTCAGTTTCCCCATAACAAATTAGCAAAAGCCCAGGGGAGTTCAGATGAAGACTGGGCTCCACTGGAAAAAGTCAGGTTCGGATAGCCAAACAAAAGCAGAAAGTTTCGAGGGTCCATAAATGGAGGGAAAATTGCACATAAAAGAAATCTTTCCTAACAATGAGGAAGACTAAAAAGACATTCTTACTTCAACTTTGTACGGTACAACCAGACACGTGGCCTGGAAACATACAGAGAGGCATTTGGGTCGAGGTCAGAAGCCAGCCAGCATTTCAGACATTGTGAAGGAGACTCTTAAGAGACCTGTTCTGGTTGAATTTATGTTAATCCTATTAATTCGAGATACTGTCAGAACTTAGGTTAGATTAGGCTTTCAGATGGAGGACATGATTAGGTTTGCAATACTTATTGACACGCATCATTAATTCTTTTCTTTTAGATACAGCCAAGATCCACATTAAACATTGGGGAACAATAGGCCTTCTTCTCTTTGTTTTAATAAAACAAAATTTGATGCATGACCTCTTGTTCGCCTCCTGAGTCTGACTTACCACACTGTCCACATGACATACATCTCTGTTTTCCAAGCACAGTGCTTCAGAGGCTGGAATATACTTAAAGGTTTTACCTCTAGACATTAGCTTGACAATACAAATCTTCCACATGTCCTGCTAATAGATAAACTAACAAAAGGAGCTTCTGTCAGCTACCCAATAAGTCATTTACTGAAGGTTACACAAAAGGGTCTCTGAGATCTGTTCACATGACTCAGTATGCTAGCACTAGGTTTCACATTCAGAATTCAAGAAACAAATCTTATCATGTAATAGGACTAAGAAAGGCATTTAAACACAATTTTCAACATAAATTTGCAACAATATGTTATTAATAATTCAGTCATATTTAATCGCACCCATTCATCTCTCATGTCCATGAAATGGTGAAGGTCATGGGAATCATGTTTCATCAACCTACATTGTTACTGCAATGAGATATGGAATACAGTATGATTGTCAGTCCAAAGTATACACCCCCAACCTGGCACGTGTCCAGATATATGATCAACCTATTCAAATTAAGGGGTGTAGTAACTGGAAGTGGCAGCCTGTTAAGCAATCATATGGAAAGACTCTATGAATTTAAAAGTATGATGTCTCTGTGACATAGTGTATGAATATTATGAATATTATGAATATTACCCATTACATAGGCATAAACACAGGGAATAGGATGAGTTCTGAGATTTATGAAGATTGCAGGAAAGGGAAGACCTATACCAAATGGATGAGACCCGTGCTTGGATATTATTGGAGGAATGGGCCTTGTCCATGCCATGAGGAAGCTTGAAAAAGATTTTACCTGAGACAGATCGGATTTTCTAGAGGGAGAAAAAGGGACCATAGGGGGACTACCTGACTGGGAGATTATTTGAAAACACCAAGGGTACATTTTTGCTCTGTGATTTAAAAGAATTATCCAAAATTGATTATGAAAATTCCCCAATATAATTAGATATAGTGAGTCGAGAACTATTTCTCTGCTAGGTACCAGGAGTGGCGTTCTGGGTGGGAATGCCATTCAGCGAGAGGGGGGGGATTTGATATAAAGTACCTTAACATTTAGTGTGAAATGCAAAATTGCTTTCTCGCTATATTTAAAGCCAAGTGCAATCTGATTTGCTGTTCCTTGTATGACACATAGCATTTTTTGTGTGCATAGCATGCACTGGCTGATAATTAATCAACAGCAGGATGGTAAATTGTAGCTTGTTACTGTGAATTATATACTGATTTCTCTGTATTCAAAGCTGAGTGAGATTGCATTTAAAGAAGAACAAATTGCATTGTTCTGCATATCTGTGCGCTGTGGGTGTAGTCTGACACTGGATTAATTAAAATGTGCTCAACTTCCGTGACTGGTAATTTGAGACTAGTGAAAACCATAGATATTTTAAAAGGCAGAGTGGGTTGAAGGAGAGTTTAGCATTTTGATTTCTGTAGAAAAAATACAATTTCAAATGGACAGTAAGATTTCACTAATGACACTGTGTTGAAGTGAGATCAACTCAAATCGGAGGCACTCTACTCATTCAAGGGACTTGGGGGTATAGTTGTACTTGCAGGGATAGATAGTGTAGATAACTCAAGATTCTGTGCATTATAAATTGATAGCACAGCTTACTAGAGCTGGTATTTCATTTTATGCATATGCTAGACAACAATCACTCAGCACTGCACATGGAAACCTACCGCCTAGGTGAAATATCTAGCCCATGTGTTTTTCTGTGTAACATTTCTTTGATAGCACGACTTTTTGATATTGGTGAAAATAAATGCAAATTGACTTAAGCTGCACATGTGTAATGAAAGCATAACCTATATTAGCGGCGAAGCGGCGTGTAAGGAAATGTGAATTGCATTTTGCTATTTAGAAATAGATGTTTAGATATATTCAGAATATACTTCTATGTCTGTACTGAGTGTGTGTGTATTGGACCTTAGTGAGAATTTCATCAGCAGGTTTTTTTCTGTAGGCAAGCTGCCTATGTCTCTATATATATTCACTGAAGAAACCTTACTTTAGGTGCAGTTAAATTGTGCAGATTTAATGCAACAAAACCCTTGAAATTCAGTGGATGTGGTAAGTCATGATCAGCTTAACTTTGCGTGTTCCCATTGATGTCTCCCATAATGCCAGTTTGTATGTCATTGTGAATCACTTATCTTTTAATAGGTCTTTGCAAAGGGAACGCACAGCGTTAAGCTGGTGATGACTTCCCACATCAGTGGAATTTCAAGGGATTTTTTGTGTTTAATCTGTGCAAATTAACTGCACTGGAACTAAGGTTTTTTCAAGGAATTTCAAGGGTTTTGTCATACCATAGTTTTTTTTATGGGCCACTAGCCAGGGCCGAAGGCCAGTGAGCATGGCCTTTGGCCCTACCCACTTTATATTTTAAAACACTACCGGGATACAGCCTTCAACCGTGTACACTGTACACGTTCCCCCAATATATTTCTTTTGGACCCACTAGGTGGCCACGGCCACTGTATATTTTAAAACACAACAGGGCCACTAGCCATGGCCTTCGGCTGTGTCCACTGTACATGTTCCCACAATATGTTTCTTTTGGACCAACTCGGTAAGGCTGTGGCCACTATACATATCTTACATGCCCACATGCCAGGGCCTTTATCACTGGCCAGTGAGCACAGCCTTTGTTCGTGCCCATTTTATATTTCACAAAACTACTGGCCCACTAGCCATGACCTTTGTCCATATCCACTGTACATGTTCCGCCACTATGTTTCTTTTAGACCCACTAGCTGGCCATGATCTATTGTATATTTTAAAAGACTACTGGCCATGGTCTTCAGCTTTGTCCACTACACATGTCTTTCAGGCCCATTAATCAGGGCCTTCAGCATTGGCCATTGAGCACGGCCTGCGGCTGATCCCACTGTTTGTTTTATTTGGCCGTGCGCACTGACACCATTCATGTCCATCCTCAACCAGGTAAGTCCGGGTATCCAGTGAGCCCCTGCCTCGTGATACCCTACCGGCGGCCTGCCAGTATGCAAAAGGAAAGGTACAAAACGGCAAACAGAGCAACCAGGGGCATCATTGAGTGGTCCATAGGCCTCCTGAAATCATGATTCAGATGCCTAGATCAATTGGAGGTGTTCTCCTGTACAGGCCACGCGTTTTGTGTGACATCATACATGTCTGTTGCATCCTGCATAACATTGCAGTGCACAAAGTTGTATATGCAGACCTAGTACCTGACCTTAGGCTTGAGCCACACGCCATGCCACTGAACCAGGGGGAGGCCAGTGCGAAAGTAGTATGAGTGAGAGAATGGTTGTCAACAGCTTCTTTACATGAGTAGGCATGCTGGCAGAAAGGAACAGTGACCGCAAATGAGATGTGTCTATGATGAAAGGATGACAAGTGCCAGGCATGGCCTGCACACACTCGCCCACTTCAGACACCCCTGGAAACAGACATCTGCCATGACACGCACAGTAAACATGAACACCTCCACAAAGAAAGGCACGCAGTGCGTAAAAAAAGAATGAACAGATACATACAACCATTCCGGCATGCCAGGACTGCACATCCCAAAACCCATATGGTATGATAATAGAGTAAGAGGGGATCAACAGCAACTTCATTGAACACAGAAGCACTCAAACCACCATGTACCCCTCAACACAACCAGATCCATCATCAGTGTCAACACGTACACCCTCACCACCACACACTCAGCCTACATTACATGTCACACATGACCAAATTTCTGCATGCCGTGTCCACAACAATGCCCAATAGCGCATGGCACATCATGACACAACTACAGTCCAGTCAAATAGAGTGCAGACACTGCCGAGCGCTGTTACTAAAATGACACACTGCAAAACCAACATGAACATAGTGTCTGACTTGGCCTGCCATGTGTAAAGTGGAGAATACGCCAACGCCCGGCAGAATATCCTCCACCCATCCATCGTCCAGAAGTAAACAACGGCAAGAAAGCCCTACAAAATACTCACTCACAAGGCACTTGTGCAGAAGGGGCAGAGGTACACAGGGCACATCAGAGAGCACACATGGGGAAAAACGCTTCACCATATTGCATGAATGTTCTGCCATTATGCATGGCTTGAACCTCACCCATAATGACATCACATGCATGCATGGACAACTATTGTTGGACAGGCCACCACGTTCAATCTGACCAGGAGTCTCAAAATGCCCCCATGGAGTGAGCAAAGCAAACAGCCCATTGCACAAAGAACAACTGGAAAACTGTGTGACTGCACCTTGGGATGCACAGATGAGGGACCACAGCCTGGTGAAATGACAACAAGCACCCACGGAGATGCGCTGATCCCACCAAGTACAAAGTTAGAAGGCAGACACAACATCATCAAAGCAATGGGGGTAGGTGGACATCGGTGAGCCCAGTGTGGATTCCAAAGGTGGCATTACCAAGGAACAGCCAGAGGATGCACTGATGACAGAAGGGCCTGTAACCGCAAGCTACAACAAGCTGAATGTCACTAAGTATCAACATATTCACCCACAGAGAACACACAACTCATGATGGCACTACATTGCTGGCATCGAGGACACTGATAGTGAGGGTTGGTGGTGAACTTCAAATATTAGTGCACACTGCATACCTACACCGCCTGGAATGAGAGATCAGAGGTAGCGGGCGCTATTTGGGACAAAGTTGACACACCAGAAAGATCCACCCACACTATGGCAACTACTCTACTTCACCCGCAATGATGTACAGCACCGCATACACCCACTGCGGACAATCCCTCTCCTCATATGTGAGCCTCCAACATCCCTCCACCAAACTTAACAGCCCATGACCAACATAGCACACGTTTCAACATCAGTGCACCTTGCTTACCTGGCATAGGACACTGTCTCAGACGGCGTATCATAAAGCACCACAACACACTAACCAGTAGATTGCAACAGGACAGCTGCATGAACCCGATAGAATAGCACCTCTCCCCACAATGCCACTTGCACCCACCAGCCCTGCATAGCCAGACAGCATGCATGTGAGAGAATTTGCAAGTAGGTACGCTTGTAATTAGTCAAGAGCACCGGCATGAGCAGCAACCACTATGTACGACACACAAACATGTTCATGGTGGTAGGGGTGACTGAACACTTCTTTTGCAAATCACACAGATCACATCACAGAGGCAGGAGGAGTGTTTCGATCACCATGCATAGCACTGAATGTAGGCAAATAAGTCCATACATGTCACTGTACATTATCAACAATGAACTGCAAAACAGCAGGTAAATGGCTGTCAATTCTCGGAAACATTCTGGGACAAATATTCTGCAACAGCCACAGACGGCAACAATGACAAGCAGATTGAATGCACAGTTAGAAGCCAAAGTGGGATGCAAGACCCCATCTCGTCCCACAGTTTGCAGCAAGACACAAGCATGGAGCCATGCTAGTAAAGATGTGTACTTACATCAGATGTTGAGGTCCCGAAGGATAGACTCATGTGCAGAGATATCTTTATGGGAGGGCAAAAGGGGCACTTTCCCTGAACCCCGGCTTGGAGGGGGGCCCAACAAGGCTGCCTGAGCTAAAGAAGGCAGTTGCCGTTGTTCACCAAACTTAAATAGCACATGTCAGACTATTTTATGGTATGCTGCTAAAGGCTCTAAACCTATTTATTGCCTGCCTTTTGTTGACAAGTACATTGTGCTCTTATCACTTCATCCTGTAATGCTTCTGTGTTTGATCTGGTAAACATAGCTTGTTGGTGCACGACGGCTTAACTCCTGTAGCATTCTCATCTCTCTGTGGGGATTATATTGATCATGTGCAATAGGCAAAGTTGAAAATCTTATTGATACATGTGAGTGCTGCAATGGTTCAGAAAATAGCTTGGTGTGTTACGCATGCTTTGCAGAGATCTGTAGTTACATGCAAGACTACAATACCAAATTCCAGCAAGGCTGCCTCTGCCTTTCCTATGTCTGAAGCTGGTAAACTTTCATGTATATGTACTTCATTTTGTAGCACAACATGTGCTATTTTCAGCAGTGTACCTGCCCCAGACAGCGGTTGCTAGAAAAACCAAACATAGCATCAGTGTGTTGAAGGTCTAGAGATTGGTTTGTTCAGATGGGGAATTGTAAAACCTAGACAGCCACGTCCAAACATAAGCATAAAGTGTTAGTTTGGAGAGGGGATTAGGTATCCAAATTCAAGACGGAGGAACCAATGCGTTCCTGTTTGTATCCTGGCTTTGCCGGCATACGATACAGTGATTCTGGCCTAATCATCATATCACTAACATTACTTTGCTGTCTTCTGTGAGAGGTTTTGCCTTCCACACAAGCTGTTGGCATTGGTCAGCCCATCACCTGATCTTTCTTTTTATGTAGGCCATTTGAGTCTAAGGGGTTCTAGAGAGAAGAAAGAGGATTAGATATCACAGTCCTCTGGCAAACATGTTAAGTTCTACTCAGTTGACACAAAACACGGTTTGCCTTTTTGTACAATTCAGAGGTATTTCTGAATGTATATAAAAAAAACAGTTTCACAAGCCTGTGTTTTGGGCATATTTATAGCTTTAAAATATAATAGAGAAACCCAGATAAAATCTTTTAAGATCACATCAGTTAGTATGCTGCAACTTGTTTATTTCCCTTGATGATGCAGACAATGAAGCTAGAATAATTCCCATTTTCAATAATATGTTTCTATAACATTTTGTTTTTTAAAATGGGCATGTTAGAGGTATGTGATTTGTGTACTTTCCTATAAAATGGGATTATTTAAATTAATAGTAAGAACTGGAAAAGAAAGCAGTAAAGTGCAGAAAATGCAGAGTGGGTGCAAATCCCAGCATAAACTCCTAATCAAGGTGTGATCCTGGCCATCTCATTTAATCTTGTATTGCCAAAATTATCAAAAGTTCCAGGCCCTAAACCTTTCAAAATGGTCACCCTTCAGAGTGATTCCGTTCTCAGGTTGTGATCTTCAAAAAACTTGACTCATGGTTTCACTGCTTCCTCTATAATAATAGTGTGTTCATATATATATATATATATATATATATATATATATATATATATATATATATATATATATATATATATATACTTATTTAGCACAGCAAAGCCACTTGTTCCTTTACCTGCAACACTACTTGAAAACAATGCCCCTTATCTAATCTCAGTCTGTCTGGATACAAACACCATACGGGTAGCTTCTAATCTTCATCCACTATCTATGCTATGGTATGTGTAGCTTTCTCCTTGCTTCCAATTGGTCTCCTGTATCCATGCTTGGACACTATTGCATTCTGAGAGGCAGCTAATCTGAGTCATTTGTCTATTCTGGATCATGCCCATTTTTCTCATGTGATCTGTGTCATGGTCTTTGCAACGGGAACGCGCAGAGTTAAACTGGTCATGACTTCTCACATCAGCTGAATTTCAAGGGATTTTTTGTGTTTAATCTGCGCAAATTAACTGTACCTGAACTAAGGTTTTTTAAATTTATTTCAAGGGTTTTGTCATACCATAGTTTTTTATGGGCCACTTGCCAGGGCCAAAGGCCAATGAGCATGGCCTGCGGTGGGGGCCCCAGGCATCCTCTTGAGACACTGGAGATCACGGCGCCAGATCACCAGCTGTTTGTCTCCAATAAATCCAGGAAACAATACCAAGGAGCACAATTTGTAGAACAACAGCTCTTTAATGCATGTCATTAACAGCAGGGAGGTCAGTCAGTCTCAAGTGATTAAAAAGCTGAGAACTCTTGACCCGCCCAGATTGAGCTACAGAACGTATAGACAAAACCCACAAAATTACAATATATTTCAGACATTAAGTAAATGCAAATCCCTATTCTCCTTCTGCTTCTTGCCAGTTACAAACCTAAAGAACAACATACAGTACCCTACTCTATTATTAGTACATTACACATGATATTCCAAATCCACCCCCCTGCAGATGACCTAATTTGGCAATTAATACATAAATGAAATCCTCACCTCTTGGCAGAAATATTAGATACACTAATACCCTTTCCCATGACATGAGACATCTTGGCACCCTAGACCGTTCCCCGACTTTGCCGTTTCCGCACTGTGAAACATATCTTTGCACCTAACACATTGGTACATGTTGCTATCCTCATTACTCATCCCTCTAGCCAACGGCAGAAATGGTTAATTTGCAGGACGTTCATCTTGCTTGGTAAAGAAAGATCCTCATAGAAAAACTAGTAACAGAGACCCCACTTTTGAGAAGTAATTTCTTGTATTATTTGTGCTACCAAACCACACTGCCACAAACTCAGCAGTCCTAAGACTTCATTAGAGGGCAATATATACAAAGCCTGATTCAGTATTTTGGAAGTGCCTAGTTCACATCAGAACACGTCTTTTGCAACTATTCTATTTCCATTTGACTCAAACTAAAGACATACATCGTTATTATTCCATGTGCTCAGATTCCCTGGGAAAAGCTTCATGAGAAAGGAAAACAGGACCTTATCTTTGAAACGATAATTAATATGATTAATATTTGCACTTCCTTACTATCCAGCCATTTACTCAGCAACTTAAAATGTTATCTTAGATGAGGCAGAAATTAGGCCTATTCCAAAATGGCAGAGACATTAAAACAAAATTGGACCCTCACGTGTTGAGTATTCTCGCAGCCTGTATTTCCATTTCCATTTAGTACATTGCATTGGCAAAGTAACACTGCCTCAAACCACTTTCATGCTGGCTCAACCACTTTTCGAGTCACCTTGAGCCATTGGAAGATCCATGGAGTTGCTTGTGTCATTCCTCACTTTTTGACCCACTTCAAACTGCTTTTGAGCCACTGACTCAAACACTGCCTGCCTGTTCTCCTGCTACCTCGAGCTGACCACTGCTGCAGAAATGTATTGCATCACTACATCCCCTCAAACCATTTTCACACTAACCAATCCTTGTGGAAGTGTCCCAACCCAACTATCTCAATGCCAACTTGACCCAATGTGAAGCACCCAACTCGACCATCCCAATGACGCCTCGACCCTCGAGAAAGTACCATGAGCCCTGTTCAATGCTGTCAGCACAGAAGAACAACACTGAAAGGTATGTGTACTAGTACTGTGCCCCTGGCCTGTTTTTAAGGACCCTAGTGACAAGAAAAATCCTGCTGTTTACATTTTTAAAGACACATCCATTGAACTTGAACTGTGCTGCAAAGATCATTGCCTGCATACCCCTGTCTTCATATCCAGAATGTCCCCTTTCATCCAAACAACTGTGTTTTCTGTGTGTTACTTTATAGGTGTCAGATTTTAAAATGTTTTAATCGGTTGACAACTGGTTTTGGGGGGTCTTCCACCCACCCCAAATCAGGCACACAATTTTGTTTTGATTGAATAATGTTCTTTTTATGAACCTGGTACACCCAATTTAACAATATTGATTCCCTACAGACTCTTTCCTCTTTTGGGACAAGATACACACAGGGTTGCACAGAAGATTTATTTATTAATTAAATAGAAATAATGGCATCAATGTAAATATAACAAAACTATACATTGTGACACGTCTGGGCTGTTCGTCCCTTCTCCCCAGAGCGGAGCCTTCCCCTTTGAGGATAGGCAGGTGAGCCAGCTGAGAAAGACTCTCCCTAGGGTTATGGGCAAGTGGGACCTTACTGGGAGTGACTCCCCTCTTGGGGACAAGGACTCCCATTCCAATAAGGAACTCCCAGTCCAGAAAACATTATATGCCTACATGGGAATTGGAAAGACTGTTGTTACTTCTGTTTTGAATACTTTTGTTTTGAAACCACCAAACAGTGACAGTTCCTCTATCACGTCGGTTTCAGGTAATGCTGAATCTCACCTGAACTCCACAGACAAAGAGGATCAATAAAAACCCTCTTATTTTTTTACATCACTTAGGATTCACCAAATAGTGACGTTTCCTCAAACTCTTCAGCCTCTGATAATGCTGGGTTTTGTCTGATCACCACAGCTAGGGAAGATGGATACACAGGGTTGCACAGAAGGTCTATTTAGTAATGAAATATAAATAATTGAATCAATGTAAATATAACAAAACTATACATTGTGACAAATCTGGACTATTCGTCCCTTCTCCCCCAAGAGGTCCCTCACCCCTTTCAGGCTAGGCAGGTTAGCAGCTAAGAAAGACCCTCCCTAGGGGTATGGGCAAGTGGGGCCTCACTGGGAGTGACTCCCCTCATGGGTAGAGGGAACTCCCAGTTCAGAGAACATTATCTGTCTACACAGGAATTGAAAAGACTGTGTTACTTCTGTTTTGAATACTTCTGTATTGTAACCACCAAACAGTGACAGTTCCTCTATCACTTTGGATTCAGGTAATGCTGGATCTCCCCTGAACTCCACAGACAAAGAAGATCACCAAACCCTCAAGCACCACAGTTAAGGGAGAAGGACACACAATCTTTGATTGTTATGACATATTTAAACACCAGAGGAACTGTGAATGGAGGGGGATTTCCTATTCAGGGAGGAGAGTGAGTCCTACACAGAGGCCAACCTCTGTGGAGGAGATGTCCTTCAGAGGCAGAGCCACGCTAGACCGCAGAGCTGGCAGTAGTGTGTAGAGTGAGCCTAATGCTATTCGGATGCTGGAAGGCTGGCATTCCATCTGACTGAAAAGCCAGGGTCAGAAGGAGAGGTGGAGATGAAGAAGCACCTGTTTCCTCTGGTGGCATGACCACAAGGAAGCTTTGGTATGCCTGGGGCCTAGCAACCGATGCCAGACCAGATCGAAAGAGAGAGCCTGAATCCCTCAGCTCCATGCCAGAAGGACATTAGATGTCGAGAGGAACAGCACCAGGGAAGCGAATGCTCCCATGGAGAGACTAACCCTGAGAGGTATAGAGACTGTGAATCAAGCCTGAGGAAGTCAATGAGGTTTTGGGAACCTGAGAAACCCGAGAGGGAAAGTGGCCTGTGTGAATCAGACTGACAGAAGTACACATGTTTTACCACAAGGCTGGTAGAGCCTACAAGGTTTCAGGAACCTGAGAAACCTGAGGGGGCAAGTAGCCCATGTGACTCAGAAAGAGAGAAGTACGATGCTTTGAGTCCTGCTGGGGGACCTTACAAGTTGCAGGAACCTGAGAAACCCAAGAGGGCAAGCGCCCTGTGTGAACCAGAGCAAGAGAGATACAAATGTTTTGTATCAAGGCTGGAAGAGCCTATGAGGCTCTGGGACCCTGAGAAACCCGTACAGGCAAGCACCCTTGTGAATCTAATCAATAGAGATACAATCTCTTTGCAGCGAAGCTGGTAAAGCTGATGTGACTGGACCCTAAGAAACCCAGACACACAAGCGCCCTTTGTCAATCTAGTCAACCAAAATACAAACACTTTGCATCCAAGTTGACAAATCTGGCGAGGTTACGGGAACCTGAGAAACTCGAGTGGGCACGCGCCCTATATAAGGTGCATGAGCTGAGAGTGAGCACATTTTCTAGAGAGGCAAATGATTTCAGGGAGTCCACGAGCCACAGACTTCTTTTTGAGAGACTTTTTTTAAGAGAAACATATTGAATACCTGTTCATTCCTTTTGAATATCGACATCTACCAGAAAGACTTGGGCTGTTGTAGACTTGTGGTAAGAGGAAACGTACTGAGGATCTTTTCTTTTGAACAATGTCTGCAAGAAAGATTTTAACTGTTGTAAGCCATTGAAGAACTTTTGAGCTATCAACAGTATCTAAATTTTATGCCAGGCAGAAGTCCAAGACAGAGGCCTTATTTTGGTGGCCTTCTTCTTTTTTTTTAAAGCCAGTCAGTTGGTTAGGATTCAGGCTGAGATCTTTTGTTTTTGGATGTTGATGAGCACCCTTTGTTTTTGGTTTCTATAAATAGGGAACTTCCCTCATAGAAATAGGGCAAGTTATGATTTGTATTTTTATTTAAATAAAACGTTTTTTAAAAGTTATCAGTAAGTCGTCCAAATCCTTCTCCTGGTTCGCCACAAAAGCTATGATATTCCAATGTCAATAAAGACTTCAATGAAGTATTATCAATACACTGCTCACATCACTTTCCAATGTTCGATTTATAAAAATAAAGACTTTGGTAACACACACACACACATGACCTTTTATACATTTTGTTTACCCTGGGAGCTCATGGATTGAAAAATGCAAGAGGGTCCAGGATAAATCTTTCATTTGTTAAAAACAACAAAATAAATCAGACCATCCCTGCCTATTTAAGTCTCTCAACTTCTTTTGAATAAACGTAATCACCTCCGCTCTACACAACATGCAAACATCTGAAACAAAATTCCAGAAAATCCATTTAAGAGGCAGGTTACTTAACACTCCTGCATGTCAAGTACTTGCAAAAAGGAAAATGTATGTTTAATGTGTATGTTTGCTAGATTCCCTTCAATGGTGTTTCTACTGCATGAATTTGTAAAAGTGTACCGTTGTCATTTTCAATGGACAACTTAAAGGTGGGAAATTGGGGCAGTTAATAAACCTTTCCCCATTGTCTTAAGTGGTTCAGCACCAGTATCAGAACTCTGTTTGGTGATGTAACCAGGAACTGACTTCAATTACCTTATTTTTCTAGGTATCTACACAGGGAGATATCCTTTTGACTCCCAGAATACTTCATTATGCAGAGAAGGAGGCAGGAGATGTGCCAATATACACACCATAGGCCCTATTCTACCCAATCCATAATTGCCAAAGCACATACACTTCTGAAATATTTATTAATTTCTCAGGCTGTCTACTCAATTTACATACCCCGCCCCTCAGTAGTTCACTAATAAAAAAGAGCTGCAATTTAATCTATTCCCTTCTAGAGTTCCCCTCCCCTCAGAATTATTTCTCCTTAATATTATACCTACACAATCATTTCTTTTGGCTGTCTACCAGACGAAGTGGGCTCTTTCTTACAGACTTGTTCAAGCCCCCCTATTGGGACAAGTAGGCATCAGTCAACAGTTTGTGTACTGCCTTTTCCACTTAAGAAGGCCTGGCACTTTCACTCCAGGCAGGTCTCTCTTGCAGTGGAGTTCTGGTAATCCAAAAATGAGTCCAAAAGGAAAACCATCTCTTTATTTCTGTTCTGTTGTCAATTCTCCTTCTTCAGTCTGTCAGTCAGCCCAAACCAGTCAATGGGTGAGCCAGTGAGCGCCCCGACCCAGAATCGATCTACTTGAACATGTATAGATAAGACCCCACTCCCTTTAGAGATGTTTATTATTTTCTAATCTAATTGGTCAGTGTTCCATCACACTAAACCATCCCCTCTGTACTCATTGGGCATGGTAATGAAGAGGACAGTGTAATGGGAGTGACTTCTAAATCCAATTTCACTCCCATTTAATGTGATGTTATCTTGGAGATGTCTACATTAAACAAGTGTAACTTTCTAACATATCATATTCCTCACATGATCATGTTACTAATCAGTTCATCCGATTGCTCTCATTCAGGCAAATCAAGTGATGCTAGTATGATCTTGGCACTCCATGTGATGTATGTGTTACACAATTGCGCATTTTACGCACTGGTACGTTTATACAAAAATTAGAATAAGAGGCTTGCCGGCACAGTGTAATGTTTTTAACTAAAACATAGCACATATGTGTACTTTTCACTAAAATATAGCGCTTGTGTGCTGTGAACTCAGATCTATAATGGACATTTGCTTCAGGCCTCAGTGAAATCTGCACATTTTCTTTAGGCCTCAGTGGAAGCTGCACTTGATGCAAACTCGTTTCATTTTATTCCATTAGTAAACATGTTTCCAGTGCTATCTATTGCTTATGTTATATTGCAATGCTTCAAGGACATGTCGGAAAGAAGATACACGCATAGGCTGAGCCGGTGCCGGCTGGTACCTTATAATGTTGTTATGGAATGTAGTTGTTTTTGCTCTGCTTTCATGAGAAAGGGAAAAGCTTTGCCTTTTTGGGTTGCTATGGGTCACTCTGGCCGGGGGCTCATCGGACCTTTTGAATCGGCAGAAACTTGGAAAAAGCCGTAGTTTTGGAAAATGCCATCATGCATTTGCAATGGCCTAAAAAGGGGGGTACCCGAGCAGCCAGACAGAGAAAGCTTTGCTGTTAGATGGACACTACGTGGCAGGCACGCTGATATCAAGATATTTCTGCGTGCCTGTGGGGGAGCTTTCCAGTGCAGTTTTTCTGGTGAGATGAAGGCATTCTTTAACGCTTTATCAACGGTGATGTATTTTACTTAGACTTCTTTTTATGTATTAATTTATTAGTCTTGTTGCATTTATTCATTTTTGTATGTTTTTTGGTGAATTAATGGGACCCATAAGAGCTATTCTATAAACTAACTAAGCATGTATATGTGGATGATTGTCTCCTTGCGTCCAAGGTTGTTTTTTCATTTAGTGTATTTGGGAGAAAATAACAAATATATACGTGCACTCTTTTGAAAAGCAAAACATTTTGGTGTCACGGACAGGAAGTCTTGTGATGATTAATTCCAGGCTTCAAAGGATCTGTGTTTGAAGGCTGGTAGGCAATTACAATTGCTATGAGTTTTTTTTTCTCTTTTCTTTCCTTTGCAGTGGGAGTTAGGCTGTGTTAATTAGTGTTTTGTGTGTGCGCTTTGTGTGGCTGCATTCAAGCTGCGGTGAATAAGTTGTGCATAGATCATTGTAAATTATTGTAAATATGAACAGAGATAAGGCATCTTCCGCAGGCGGAGATTGCCTTAGTGTTGTTATTCCTGGCTCAGCAAAGGGCCCATTGATAAGTTGGCAAAGCAATGGGCATGCAGTGCTGGGCTCTGCGAGCCATGGGAGGAAGGTTTGGGAATGGCTGGGCCTGCTGAGGTACTGTCTTGTTTACAGCAGGTCCATGTGGAAAAAAAGGAAAATAATGTGTTGCTCTTGGGAGATGTGGTTGGATTCTTTTATATGCATATAGAAAAATGCACCAAAGGAATGTTGAATAAAGCGAAGATGTTTTGCGCTTGGAAAAGGAGTCAGTTGCTGGGAAGCATATTTCACTGATGCAGCAATTATTATTGAAAATCTGGCATGATAAAGCACAGAAATATCAGCAAGTTGCTGAAAGGGCAGCTGTTAGAGTTGCTCAATATAAATATAAGAAATGCTGTGGCAGTGTCAACAAAATGAAAGTTGCTGCTGTGATTGCAACTGCAGAGGCAGACTGGGATCCTGATAAATGGGATGGTGATATTTGAAATTCAACTGATTTAGAGTGTACCCTAGAGGTGAGAGCAGAATCTGAATTAAAACAGGATGAAAAGGCTGTATCTTCTAAGCCAATAACTAGGCACAAGAGTGCCCCTTTCCACATGATCCGGGCGGAGGTGTTGTGAATTTGACTACTCTGGAAGATTACACACAACATGAGTTTGGTGAGCTTATTACAATACTGAGGCAGAAATCAGGACAGCCTTTACTCACCTAGATGGAGCAAATGTATGATAGGGTGCTGGGGGCATGTTAGTTGATTCCACAGATTCTCCATGCTTTCTGCCTATGTCCAGTGACACCAATATACAAGTAGCATTGCAGGCTGGGCCTCCTCCAGATGTGAATGGCCAAGCTTCGCATGTATCTCTATTGCACCTAGCGGCCCAAGGGTGTAACGCAAATATCTGATCACCACTGATTGGCCCACTGAGGAAAAGAAGTGGTATACATCGGATGAAAATCAGAAAATCAGAGAACATGCTATGAAGGAAGCAGTTTATGTAGATGAACCAGAACATAATGGGGGTGGTGCTTTTGTTAGTGTCAACCAGTAATATGGTCATAAGAACTGCCCCACCAACATATAAGAGTGTCATTATGACTTTCTAAGTGAGCATGAATGGAAAGCTAACTGATGAAATAGTGAATGCTATTCGGAAATTGTCAGATCTGGGAGAATGGGACAAAGGTGAGGACAGACCACGAGAGAGGTGCACAGTGAGAGAAGAACAGAAGGCAGGAGACAAGATAGTAGAGACTCCAGAGTGTCAAAAAAGGACATGTTTTTGGCATTGCTGAAAGATGGTGTTCCACGGGAAGAAATGTATTGTATTGAAACCAGGGAAATTTAAGAATTGTACAAAAAGAGAGGCTTTGCTGGGAAGGAGAGCTATAAACAAGTTATGGGACAGGTGGTGTCCAAGCAGAAAAGGGACACTTCACCTTCAGCTCCTCCTGAGGAGGAGCCGGGAGAAGGATCTATGGGGATCTTTCCCAGTAGCAGCCAAAATAATCTGATTTGTGAAAAGTGGCAAATGCAATGTTAGAGTCTGAGTCCGGATACACTTATTCCAAATTTGACTAGGATAGTGGCCAAACCCCGGCAGCATCTGCTCATCTAAAAGTTGACAGAAAAGCTCATGTTACTGTTAAGATATTTTGGAAACCTGGATACACACAATCAGGCTGAGGTTTGATACACACTGGGCGAGGCCTCATTGATTCATGGAAATCCTTCAAGATTTAAAGGTCGACACTTTAACATTACTGGGCTGGGGTGAAAGGAAAGACCTGCAGTACAGACAAGAGTGGAAATGAAGATAGGTGCTTTTTCAAAGTAGAAATACCAAGTGTTGATTGTCCCAATACCTGGATATATAATTGGTTTTGAAATTTTGGAGGGGTTGACATTGGGAGTAGGAGGTAAAACATATCAATTTGGAGTAAATGCATTGACTTGTACACCAGTTATTGTAGGCAAATTGAAAATCCCTCTGGTGCACGTGCCTTTGGCCACAAAGCGTGTATCTATGAAGCAATACCTCATTCCTGGGGGACATAAGGACATTTCAGACACCATTAAGGGATATGTAGAAGCAGGAGTGTTCATCCTGTTACTACTGCTTGGATTATCTGATCTGGCATCTGAAAAGAGTTGATGGGAGCTGGAGGATGACGGTGGATTGTAGACAATTGAACAAACACACTCCTCCTTTGGTCCCTGCAGTCCCAGATGCTATCACTTTAATTCAGACCGTACACATGTTTGAGCGAACCTGGTATGCAGTGGTAGATTATGCCAATGCATTTTTCTCTGTACCAATTGCTAAGCACTGTCAAGAGCAGTTTTAATTTTCTTGAAATGAGTGTCAGTACACCTTCACGAGGTTCCCTCTGGGGTATTTGTACAGCCCAACTATTTGCCACCGGCTGGCGGCAGAACATTTGGACAAAATACCATGCAAACCTGATGTACAGATTTCACATTAAATTCATGACATTTTGATTCAGGGCAAAGATGAGCAAAGTGTGCGAAATGAGATGGAAGTAATCATTGAAGGCTTGAAGAAAGAAGGGTGGGAAATGAACCCTAACAAAATGCAAGGGCCAGCTGAGACCGTGGTATTTCCGGGAATTTTGTGGCATAATGGGCATTGAGAGATGGTGCTGAAAGCCCGACAAAAGATACTTGAATTTATCACTCCAGTGAACAAGAAAAAAGCTCAGCCGTTCATCTGACTGTTTGGGTTTTGGAGACAGCATATGTCACATTTACAGCAAATATTGCCTCCACTTTACAAAGTGACACAAAAGATGTATGAATTTGATTGGGGAGAGGAGCAACAGAGAGCGTTTGATTTGGCAAAAGACACAGTGCAGCTTCTGCTTGATTTATGGCCTTTGACGTCAGGAGAAGTGGAATTGAATGTTTCAGTAAAAGAAAATTATGCTAACTGGAGCCTGTGGCAAAAACAAGATAGGAAATGGGTTCCTTTAGGATTTTGGAGTCGTCAATTACCTGAGGCTGGTGATTGATAGACTCTATCTAGCATGCTATTGGGCTCCAGTTGATACTGAGCAAATGACAGTGGGCCATGATGTATTGATCAGACCCGAAATCCTGATTATGCAATGGGTGTTGAGCTCTACCAAAAACACACAGGATAGAACAGGCTCAGGAAGCCAGTTTAATCAAATGGAAATGGTATATCCGGGACAGAGCTAAATCAGGAAAGGTTGGAGTTGCAAAACTACATGAGCAAGTGGCTAGTGTGCCATCTGCAAACTATATACTGAAGGAAGTGACAGATGTGTGTGAGTCTCCAGTAAATTGGGGGTACCTTATGGGGATTTGACAGTGGAACAGACAGAACATGCCTGGTTCACGAATGGCTCAGCCCGCTATGTAGAAACTGAGTGTTATTGGAAAGTGGTCCCAAGACAAATAATATCCTTACCATGTCAGATAGAGGAAAGAGCAGCCAGTTTGCAGAACTTTATTCTGTGTATCAAGCTTTGAAACAAGAAATACCCGGTCAATGTCACTTGAACACAGATTCATGGTCAGTGGCTAATAGGCTAGCTAAATGACTGCCGCCATGGCAGAAGAATGCGTAGAATATTCATTTCAAAGAGTTGTGGGGAAAGGAAAGGAACTGTGGCAAGATATCTGGGAAATGCTATTACAAAGTGAGGTAACAATGTATCATGTGGATGTACATTGTACTACTGACTCATTAGAACACTGGTACAATTCGGTTGCAGACGAACCCACGAAGATTTCTTCTGTGGACACGGAGGCTCAGGAGGGCGATTGTGAGGGTTTGTCCAAGTGGGCTCATCAAAAAAGTGGACACATGGGAGAGAAGGCTACTTGCAGGTGGGCACACGCTCAAGGGATTAGCATCCCTTTAGAGGTAGTGAAAACAGTGATTTTGCAAGGTCCTGTGAGTCAACATCAGCAGCAGAGACCTATCCCTCATACTGTCAAGGACTCTTTGAGAAGAGGCAAGCTGCCAGGGCAGATCTGGCAGATTGATTATATCGGTCCTATGCCAATTGGTAAAGGTTGCCAGTATGCATGCACAATTGTAGACACATATCTTGGATATTTAATGGTACTGCCTTGCAAGAGAGCCACACAACTGAACACTATTAAATTGTTAGACCAGATTACATTGTATTACGGCGTGCCCTTGCAAATTCAGAGGGACAATGGCTCACACTTAAAAGGCAAGTTAATTCAAGAATATTGTCAGGAAAAGAACATTGAGTGACTCTATCATGTACCATGTCATCCCAAACCATCAGGTTTGATTGAGGGAATGAATGGTTTGCTGAAAGAACAGGCAATGGCAGTCTGACAGGCTGGCGTGATTGTGTGTTTGATGCTGTACACATTCTCAATAACAGACCATTGACTGAAAATGAAACACTCTTAATGTGAATGGTAACACCTGCAGTGCACATGCAACCTAATTCAGCTGAAGAGACTATGGTTTACGGGGAGGTTACGCCAGGTGCTTTATCTCCATACCGTGCAACCCCAGAATCTGCAGGAGTAGACTTGCATGTTCACCAAGAAATTAGATTAGAACCCATTGAAACTGGGATTGGAGTACAGATTCCACCAGAACACATGGGATTGATGTCCCCTACATCTGGACTGGATTAGCATTAAAGGGCATCCAAAAACCCAAGTTGCCCACCGTTATTTGCAGATGTCATAGCCTCAGGCAAGGACCAGGTAGTTTTGGTGATGGGGCCACGCCAAAAGAAATGGAACTACATACCAGCAGACAAATGCTATTTAAGAGAGTGATTATCAACACTGATATGCCTTTTATGGGTTTGCTTTGTAGAATCTGTGCCTGGCTGGTGTGGATGGACTCCGTTCGGGAGGGTTAAGCGGCACACTACAGCAAGATGTCTAATCTGTGCAGCCGACCAATGTAAGTCGGATGATGATGATGATTATGAGGATAAATAACGTCCAAAGGGTGCCCGATGCTGCCGACAGCTAACCAGTCCGAGCAGGCACAAAGAATCGGATTCATAAAGAGTTAAGAATATTCGAGAAAAGAGCTCAAGAAACTCTGACGCCGGCTAGACAAGAGACAGCACGGCAAAGCTATTCACCAATAATTGCCCAAACCGAGAACATGTGGGCATATCTCACACAAAGTGTTTAACATCTCAAATGTTTGTTTGACTGACATGCACAATGTAGGAGACTTGCTGACCACATGTTTAGTAATGGTGCCAACACCTGCTTCCATGCTGAGACATAGCTTTGAGTTTTAAACAGCGATTCTTTAGTCGAGGATTCTGATTTGCGACAATCATTTTCCGTCTATGACTATTGCAAGTTCTGCCAAGAAACACAAACAAAATTGAGACACCTGATGCAGATAGTGACTTACAATATTACCCAATGTGATATCTTCTATAAAATGACCTGAGACCCAAAGAAGGTTGGCAAATGTCAACAGCTGAACATTACCAAACAGGACAACTGAACTGTATTTCAAAGGCAGCTCGTGTTCACGTACTTCAAGCCCACGCGCCGTTAACAATACCATGTTATGTTATCATACAGTTGTAGCTGCTAGTCATTGAAATCATGTGAAACATCTAGTAGGATGGCTTTTTACGTGTGGAAATGCAACATATACTTATATTCCACCTAACATCTCTGGAGGACCATGTGATTTAACAACACTTGCCCTAATGATGTTTCCTTTGCAGCCAGAACTACATATAATCAAAAGATCCGTTTTTGAATCTGTAGGGCTATCCCCAGACTATGATTTAAATGTGTACCTGTTATCTGAAGCTGAAGTATTAGCTGTTGCATATTCCTTGGTGGGAGTTTGGGGATTAGCTGCTCGGGGCTATACATCACTAATTAAACCGGCATGTTTAGTGATAAAAGGACTTAACCATACCTCTTAATCTTTATAGGAACTGCTTCTAGATAATTAACTTTTCAGAAAAGCAACCTTGCAAAACTGAGCGGTTATTGATTATTTGTTGATGAAATATACCCTGGGTTGTAACTCATTTGAAGGCATGTGTTGTTGTAACCTAAGTGACCATTCCCGATCTGTTGAAAATCACATTCAAAGTTTGAAGGACTTAATGGAACAGGTAACCCAATGTCATACTGGTAATTGGTGGGATTGTTTTTTTTCTTGCATTCCTGATGTTGGAGGAACTCTGCATTCCGCTTGTATTTATGTGATTGTTATGATAAACAGATTGTAATACTTTTAACTGCAACATAGCGCCTATGTGCGCTTTTTGCTAAAACATAGCGCCCAGTGCTTTTTACTAAAATATAGTGCCTCTGTGCAGTGCACTCAGAGCTATTATGGACATTTGCTTCAGGCCTCAGTGGAAGCTGCACTTGATGGAAACTCTTTTCATTATATTCCATTGGCAAACAGGTTTCCAGTGCTATCAATTGCTTATGTCATTTTGCAATGCTTCGAGGACATGCTGGAGAGAATATGCACTAATAGGCTGAGCCGGTGCCGGCTGGTAATTGATAGCATTGTCATGAAATATAGTTGTTTTTGCTCTGCTTTAATGAGAAAGGGAAAAGCTTTGCCTTTTTGGGTTGCTTTTTTGGGTTGCTTTGGGTTACTCCGGCCGGGGGCTCATGGGAACTTTGAAATCGGCAGAGACTTGGAAAAAGCCAGAACGTTTTGGAAAATGCCATCATACATTTGCAATGGCTTAAAAAGGGGGCACCCAAACAGTCAGGCAGAGAAAGCTTCACTGATAGATGGATGCATCGTGCCAGGCACGTTGATATCAAGATCTCTTTGCCTGCCTGTGGGGGAGCTTTCCAGTGCAGTTTTTCTGGCGAGATGAAGGCATTCTTTAGCACTTTATCAACAATGATGTATTTTACTTAGACTTCTTTTGATGTATTCATTTATTATTCTTATTGCATTTATTCATTTTTGTATGTTTTTCGATGAATAAATGGGCCATAGTTTAGTTTAGTTTATTTTTTTTCTATAGCGCACTTAACCCTCAGGTATCATGGTTACAGAGGTTACAGAGTTACAGATACAAGTCAGTTTGCAAGTATTTGAGTTACAGATACATACAAAAATGTACAATAGAGCCAATACAGATACAAGTCATCTCACAATAGAGTACAAACAAGATTTACAGTTACAGCAGGTAATATAGCAACTGGTTTGTGTTACACTGCAAGTCTGGGGATCAGTTGGTGAGCATAGGTACAGTGAAACCAGTCACAGAATATAGTTTCAGTACTGGGCAAATACTGGGAAAACAGCCATGTTTTCACTCTAGATCTGAAGGTTCAGAAGAAGGGTTCGGCTCTGATGGCGGTGGGGAGGGAGTTGCAGCACTTAGCTGCTAATACTGGGAAGCTTGAGGCGTCTGCCGTTTTTAGATTATATATGGGCATATTGACGCAGTGTAGGTAGGATGATCTAATGGGCCTGGTAGAGGAGTATCTTGAGAATTTGTCAGTGAAGTAATGGAGGGCTGTATTGGCCAAGCATTTGTGAGTGATGACAAGTGTACAAAGTTTAATTCTGTCCCATGCTGGTAGCCAGAGAGAGTCACGTCTGAAGGAGGTGATGTGACTGGAGCGTGGTATGTTCAGGGCACAGCGAAGGGCATTGTTCTGGAGAACTTGTAATCAATTCAGGTTATGCTCAGTTGAGCCTAGGAATAGGGTATTACAGTAATCCAATTTGGACAAGATCAAAGCCCTGGTGGATAAAAAAGGTTTGCAAACAATGATTAATTTGTTAGTATATGCTGTTGTCAAGGCTGAGGAATGTACTTGTTTTTATTTATTTTTATTTTTATTGTGCATATTAGTCAACATTTTCGACTTTTTACACAAACATAAAAGAATCATCATACAAAATATTTCAATAAAAACAACTAAAACAAAAAACACAGCACAAGAAATTAAAAAAAAGGAAAAGAGGAGAAAAACACAATCAAACAAGCAATCAACAGAAGATAAGACAGGACAACCAAAATATTTCGTCAACCAGATTGTCAAGATCCGAGTCTACCTCCCCTTTCTCCTCACCTGACTCCCCTGAGGTAGATCGTTGAAGGTCAGTCTCGGTCTTCTGGGGTCTCCTCTTCGTCCTTGAACCCTTGACTCTAGGTGCTCGAACCTTCTTTTCGTGTAGGTAAGGTCTGGCCCCTCTGGAGGCCACCCTGGAAGAGGTTAAGACCTGCCCTAGGGGAACCCCAGGGGGCCAGCCTCAGTTCTAGGGAAAAAGCTCTAAGGCAGAAAAAACCCTAGTCCATAGATGGGTTCAGATGATGAGTTCAAGAGATGGCACAGATCTTCAGGTACAATGTCCGGGATACCAGTAATCGTGGAATACACAATCCGAAGTAGAACTGAAGAGAGGATACTAATAATAATGAGTACTGAGAAAGCAGGGAAGAACAACAACAAAATAAGGAAGAAGGAATAACAAAGAAGGATGTGGAATACAAAGAATGAAGAAAGTAGCAGGGAGCAGAAAACAAGGAGGAAGTAAGTTAACGGTAATACACACAAGAGGAGAAGCAAAAGAAAGGCTACACCTTATTAAGCTCCGCTAAACGTGGCGCAGAGAAGCGACACCGAGGCCGCCAGCAAGAAGGAAGCAGAAAGCCGAGCGGACAGGGAGGTAAGCAAGGAGTACGGAAGGGTTCCGTGAAAGAGGAGCCGACGCCGACTACACAGAGCGGTAGGCGAGCTCGCTTAACCAGAAGGAAAGGAGGAAAACCAACAGCCGGAAAATTAAGGAAGGCGGAGTAATAGAAATATGGAAATAAGGAGGATAGATAGAAAGAGAAGGATAATAACGTAGTACAGGCTACTACAGGGGGGCTATAGAGGAATCAACAGCACGGGAAGGAAGACCGAGTACACAGGTCTCGGAGCGTTGAATGAAAACAATCACAGATACAACGCGCTGAGTAGTGGGCGGGGCCTAGATTTATAGGCACCGGCGCCATGTTGGGTGAGGACTAGAAAGTTAATCGAAGTCGGAACTTCCAGCGACTCCAGCATTTCCAATCCTGGTTCCTGACATTATGCCCCCTTCCTCTGGGGGGGCCCCCAGGCTTGCCCGGGTGGAGACGATGAAACTTTCTCAGAAGTCTGGGGGCATGAATGTGGCTTACCCGTTCCCAGGACCTTTCTTCCACTAGATAGCCTTTCCATTGAACCAGGTATTGGAGTCGACCCTTGCGGTATCTGGAACCAGGTATGCTACTTCATATTCTTCTGGAATCAGTTTTACCTGGGCACGACCCTTGTGAATGGGTCTAAGGAACGGATCTTCCTTATATTCCTTGAGCAAGGAGACATGAAAAACCAGATGAACTCTCTTGAGATAGTCCGGAAGTTTGAGCTTATAAGCAACAGGGTTTATTTGTTGTAGAATAGGAAATGGTCCAAGAAACCGGGGGGAAAACTTTCCAGCATGAACCCATCTAGGTAGAAATCTGGTAGATAACCAGACTAATTGTCCTAATCCCCAGTTGGGATTAGATCCCCTGTTCTTATCTGCCCATCTCTTCTGAGTTTGTTGACTGACCTGGTGTGCCTTCTTGGCGAGTTCATGAACTCCATGTATTTCCTGCAAGATACCATCCAAGGCAGGGATCTTCGTGGTTGGAGAGCTGAGCCCAGGCAAGTGTTGGGGATGAAACCCATAGGTGCACAAAAAAGGACTAATTTGGATTGAGGTATGCAGTGAATTATTGTAATCAAACTCTGCTTGCGAAAGGAAATGGTGCCACTTCTCTTGTTGTGGACTGCAGAAACACCTCAAGTATTGCTCCAGGCTGGCATTTAACCTTTCCGTCTGCCCATTACTCTGAGGGTGGTAACCCGAGGAAAGGGCTCAGTGAATACCCAAAGTCTGACAAAGCGAAGCCCAGAATTTAGACGTGAACTGAGGTCCCCGATCGGATACTATAGTCCGGGGCAACCCATGCAGACGGACTATGTCTCGGAGAAAGACATCTGCGGTCTCTGAAGCGGAAGGTATTTGTTTGAAGGCAGAAAAGTGGGCCAGTTTAGTGAAAGAATCTATTGTGACCATGATTACCATCATGCCGTCAGAAGGTGGGAGATCGACAATGAAGTCCGTAGAAATATGTTCCCATGGTCGTGACGGTAAGGAATGTTGCTGCAAGAGACTGAGCGGCTTACCCGTTCGGTATTTATTAGAGGCACAAATCGAGCATGAAGTAACATACTGGTACACATCCGTTCTTAAATTTGGCCACCAGAAACCTCTTTGTAGTAGTTGTCATGCCGCGGCAGGGTTGGCGGAAGTGGAATCCCTGGCGGTTCTGTCCGCCGTAGCATTCCGCTCCTCGTCTTCCGTTTACCGCTCTAGTCGTTGTACGCGTCCGTGACCCGGAAGTATAAATATCCTCACTTCCGGGTCGCATACGCGTTGCAACGTTTCCGGGTTTCCTCCTGTGTTGCTGCCGCTCCATCTCCCGGTGATATTCTTGACTTTCTGCATTTAGTTTCGCTGTTTCCCACTCAGCTGTTTTCCACCCTGCCCAGTGCGTGGTCTCGTCCTTGTCTAGCCTTTTTTCTCCTTATTTTCCTTTTCCTTCCTTTTCTCCTTGCTAATTTTTCCCCTTTTCTCAAATTCAACTCACCTGTTGCCAGACCTTTTGCCTGCCTACCGGACTGCCTGTGATTATCCTTAGTATCCCATTGAACTCACCTGTTGCCAGACCTTTTGCCTGTCTACCGAACTGCATGTGATTATCCTTAGTATCCCATTGAACTCACCTGTTGCCAGACCTTTTGCCTGCCTACTGGACTGCCTGTGATTATCCCCTGAGTCCGTTGGATCTACCTCATTCCAGATTCGGTGCCTGCTCATCGGATTGCACTCTCTTCAGCTAACTCATCTTCTGGGATCCTCCACTTGCAATACTACGTTCAGGGGTTTTTTGTGCCTTCCGGCTTTTTTCCCCCTGTGAGGCGTTCTCGGTAGGATAACCCCCGTTGCCCCTATTTTAGTGGCACGGTGGCATCCTATCGAGGGCGTCCTTATCTTCACAAGAAAAAAGAGAAGCCTCCACAACATAAGGACGGAAGGATTAAGCAGAAAGAGGAAGGTGAGGAGTTGGGGGAAGGGGGAGAACTTGTCATCTCATCAGAAGAAGAAGACATAACCGACAATCGTGACAGTTTGCAACGCCTACAAGAAACCGAGATGGCTACCCCCCAACAAGTTCAGGAACTAGTAGCCGCAGTCCAAAACCTTAATATGGAGGTCCAGAATCTTAAGACAACCAACGCAGCATTACAACTAAGAATGAATGAACGGGAGCGACCCTCTGCAGACCTCCCTTCATACCCTTTGGTTTCAGGCAAGTTTGATGGATCACCGAAACGAGTCAAGGAGTTCTTAGATGCCTGCAATCTTCACTTTTCCTTCCGTCCGCAGACCTTCACATCAGATCATACCAAAGTAGGATTCATGATTACCCATATGACGGGTAATGCCCTGGCGTGGGCCACCCCTTTGGTTAATCAGTCAGATCCTGTGCTACAGAACTACAATGATTTCAAGACCCTGCTACAGCAAACATTTCTACGCACAGAAAGTGCTTTTATGGCCTCGGAGGACCTCTTGGATATCCGCCAGGGAAACACAGATCTTCTCTCCTACATCACTACGTTCAAACAGATAGCCGCCGAAGCTGGCTGGCAGGAACAAGCCCAATATACCATCTTCCGTCGAGGGTTGAGAGAGGAACTCAAGGACGAACTAGCTCGTATCGACCGTCCATCCTCCTTTTCAGATCTCATCACGGCCGCTCTTCGGGTCGATTTCCGACTCTCGGAACGACGGTCAGAAAGAAAGAAGAACAAACTCTACAGTCTCCCTCCCTTAGAAGCCCAGATACCATCTTCTCAACCACCTTCACGCCAAGGCAAAGAAGAACCGATGCAGATCGGTACTGCTCGTGCACCACTCACCCCGGAAAAACGGAAGAGACGACGGGATGGCAACATGTGCATGTATTGTGGAGCCTCTGACCATCTGTTACGGAACTGTCCTAACGTTCCTCCGAGGCGTTCGGGAAACGAGCGCCCTCGGTGAGTATGGGGACGCACTCCCGAGGGGCCATTCCTAGTCCTTATGCAACTTTGTCAATAGCCTCTTCTGGTTTACTAGAGGATTCAAGGTTGATGGTTCTGTCAGTCACCCTTACTGTAGGCAGGACCGAAGTCCCAACTCAGGCTTTACTAGACTGTGGTGCTGCCAGCAACTTCATAGATACCTTATGGGCTAAGCAAAAAGGTATAACTCGTCTGGCCAAACAGGAGGATCGGAAAGTCGAAGGAGTGGATGGGGAACCTTTGATTTCCGGCATGATCACGCATACCACTGAGGAATTACACCTATGTATCCAGCAACATACCGAAAGGATCTCGTTTGACATAATCCGAGCAGCCCACTTTCCTATCATACTAGGGATAAGCTGGCTACGAAAGCACAACCCTCACATTGATTGGGCAAAGAACGTACTCTGTTTTCAGTCCACCTTTTGTAGATCTGAATGTCTGCCTGAACCAAAGATTGAGACAGTACAAACTACCAATGTTTACGACTCCAGACTCATCCATTGTCTTCCACGCCATCTACAAGATTATACAGAGGTAGTAACAGAAAAGACGCCTAGTGATCTTCCTCCACACAGACCAGAAGACTGTTGTCTGGATCTTGTTCCTGATGCACTGGTACCGTTTGGTAGGATGTTCCCTTTATCCCTCAGAGAAAAACACTTCCTCCGGGTATATTTGGATAACAACCTGGCCAACGGACTTATAAGACCTTCAAAGTCACCAGCTGGAGCATCACTGTTTTTCATCCCGAAGAAGGACACACAAGAACTGAGACCCTGTATTGACCACAGGGGTCTAAACAAGGTGACCATAAAGGACAGATATCCCATGCCTCTTATCACCAAAATTATTCAAGCTGTTCATGGCGCCACAATCTTCACAAAATTGGACCTTCGGAATGCATACCATCTCCTCCGGATCCACCAAGGGGATGAATGGAAAACCGTGTTTAGGACCCCTTATGGGTTGTACGAATACCAAGTGATGCCCTTTGGGCTTGTGAATGCCCCATCTGTGTTCCAGCGCTTTATGGACCGGCTTTTTTCGGACCTGCTGTGTCAGACCACGATTGTCTATCTCGATGACATACTGGTTTATTCAAGAACTCCGGAGGAACATGTTGTCCATGTCAAAGAGGTCTTCCAGAGACTAAGAGAAAATCACCTCTCAGTCAAGATAGACAAGTGTGTTTTTTCTGCAACATCTATCCCATATTTGGGTTTCATATTATCAAGTCAGGGTGTCGCCATGGATCCCCGCAAAGTTTCTGCCATTTTGGAATGGCCTACACCTAAATCCATCAAGGAGGTACAAAGGATTTTAGGTCTGGCAAACTTTTACCGGAAATTTATATCCAACTTTTCCCACCGGATGGTACCCATCACCACGCTACTTAAGAAGAGCTCCAAACCATTCTTTTGGTCCAGCGAAGCTGAGGATTGCTTCCACAGTCTCAAGGAAGCCTTCTGTACCGCCCCCATTCTTCAGCAGCCAGATCGAGACCGGCCTTTCATCGTCGAGACAGATGCATCTTCATCAGCTATGGGGGCAGTCCTTTTGCAGGAACACCTAGGTGAGGAACATCCAGTCTCCTATTTTTCCAAGACACTAAATGACAGCCAAAGGAACTACTCAGTCATTGAGCGTGAATTATTGGCCATGAAGTCAGCCTGTTTAGAGTGGCGTCATCTCCTACAAGGAGGTAAACACCCATTCTCCATCAGAACAGATCACAGAAATCTACAAGTTCTGCGACAGTTCGAGTGCTACAACACAAGACAGGCCCGCTGGGCTCACTTCTTTGCCCAGTTCGATTTCAACATTACCTACATCCCAGGGCCACAGAATATAGTCGCGGATGCTTTGTCTCGCAGAGGAGACTATGTGACCGAATCCGACAGGACGCCGGATCTTATGTTCCCCTTGACGAGGAGAATAGGTGTTCTGTCTGCTTTCTTGAGACAAGTGAAAGAAGCTTCAAAGGGGGGTTTTGAGTCGGAGTGTCACCCACAAGACCCCGTCTATGAAGTCAAGGAAGGACTCTACTTTGTGAAAGGAAAATTGTATTTACCCACTTCAGAATTTCGGAGATTGGCGTTAAAATGGTGTCACGACTCCAAGTTGGCGGGTCATCGAGGTGTTAAGGGCACATTGGAATTTCTACAGAGGCACTTTTATTGGCCAGTGATGCGCCATGACGTGGCCAGTTACGTACAATCCTGTGTGACCTGTCTTCGCAGCAAGAGTTCTCGTCTAAGACCTTTGGGCCTTTTGAGGCCTAATCCTGTTCCCGACGGTCCTTGGGAAGTGGTATCTACTGATTTCATCGTGGACTTACCTCCTTCTGAAGGGAGCACATGCATCATGGTGGTGATCGATTACTTCACAAAGATGGCTCACTTCTCCCCATTACCATGGGTACCAACAGCAGCAGCCATGGCCGAGACACTCATCAAAGATGTCTTTCGTCTCCATGGAATACCAAAGAAGATCATCTCAGATCGAGGTAGCCAGTACACTTCTCGTTTCTGGAAACATCTCTGCAACCGTTTGAGTATAGAGAGAGCTCTAACATCAGGTTACCACCCTCAGTCAAACGGACAGATGGAACGTTTAAATGCCACACTAGAACAGTACCTACGATGTTATGTGAACCTTCAACAGGACAACTGGGTTTCTCTACTACCCCTGGCAGAGTTCTCCTACAATAACTCTTTCCAATCTACTCTCGGTTTCACCCCTTTTTTCTGTAACTATGGCTACCATCCCCGGGCTATACTACCGGTCTCTAATGTCTCTACCTCTTTACCCACAGTTGACTCCACTCTCGCCTTGTTGAGAGACGTCCACCTACAGGCTAAACACAATCTTAGCAAGGCTCAAACGAGATACAAGGACCAGGCCGACAAACATCGAAAAGCGGTGCCTGACTGGGGGGTAGGATCTCAGGTCATGTTGTCCACAAGGTATCTACCACGATGGGCGCACCCTTCCAAACTCTCCCCTAAATTTCTGGGCCCATACGAAGTCACACAAGTCATCAACCCGGCGGCCTTTCGGCTAAAATTACCCAAAAGCCTTCAAAGAGTCCACCCGGTGTTTCATGCCTCACAACTCAAACCTTTTCTTGCAGACATCTGGTCTCGCAAAAAGAAGAAGACCCCCTTGCCTGCTACTTCGACCCAGGAGGAATTTGAGGTAGCCCAAAATCTGTGACTCCCGGTATCGCCGGGGAAGGTTGGAATTCCTTATACGGTGGAAGGGGTATCACTGGTCGGAAAACTCTTGGGAACCAGCCTCTCAGGTACATGCCCCACTGTTGGTCCGCAAGTTCTTTCGCTCTCATCCGGGGAAACCGGGGGGAGGTCTCCATAGGAGGGGGCATACTGTCATGCCGCGGCAGGGTTGGCGGAAGTGGAATCGCTGGCGGTTCTGTCCGCCGTAGCATTCCGCTCCTCGTCTTCCGTTTACCGCTCTAGTCGTTGTACGCGTCCGTGACCCGGAAGTATAAATATCCTCACTTCCGGGTCGCATACGCGTTGCAACGTTTCCGGGTTTCCTCCTGTGTTGCTGCCGCTCCATCTCCCGGTGATATTCTTGACTTTCTGCATTTAGTTTCGCTGTTTCCCACTCAGCTGTTTTCCACCCTGCCCAGTGCGTGGTCTCGTCCTTGTCTAGCCTTTTTTCTCCTTATTTTCCTTTTCCTTCCTTTTCTCCTTGCTAATTTTTCCCCTTTTCTCAAATTGAACTCACCTGTTGCCAGACCTTTTGCCTGCCTACCGGACTGCCTGTGATTATCCTTAGTATCCCATTGAACTCACCTGTTGCCAGACCTTTTGCCTGCCTACCGAACTGCATGTGATTATCCTTAGTATCCCATTGAACTCACCTGTTGCCAGACCTTTTTCCTGCCTACTGGACTGCCTGTGATTATCCCCTGAGTCCGTTGGATCTACCTCATTCCAGATTCAGTGCCTGCTCATCGGATTGCACTCTCTTCAGCTAACTCATCTTCTGGGATCCTCCACTTGCAATACTACGTTCAGGGGTTTTTTGTGCCTTCCGGCTTTTTTCCCCCTGTGAGGCGTTCTCGGTAGGATAACCCCCGTTGCCCCTATTTTAGTGGCACGGTGGCATCCTATCGAGGGCGTCCTTGTCTTCACAAGAAAAAAGAGAAGCCTCCACGACATAAGGACGGAAGGATTAAGCAGAAAGAGGAAGGTGAGGAGTTGGGAGAAGGGGGAGAACTTGTCATCTCATCAGAAGAAGAAGACATAACCGACAATCGTGACAGTAGTTCATAGGTCTTTCTAATGCCAGGATGTCCCGTCAAGTGAGAATCATGACACCAGGATAGGATGAGTTTCTGGAGACTCTTGGTAGGAATGAAAAGGGCTTCCTCATGGTAATATAATCCATCACTACCTTGGCTGACCCTAGAAGGGAGCTCTGTGCAAGTCTGATATTGAGGTATCAGATCTTGGAGGAAGGAAACAGTGGATGCTAAAACCTTGAGATTGGGCAAAATACGGTCATGTCCTTCGGAATTCCCTAAGCTGTTCCCAATGCTTTGTGACAAGGCATCCGCCTTCTTATTTTCAGAGCCAGGAATGTATGTTAGTACAAAATCGAACTGCAGAAAAAAATAAGCCCACCGAGCATGACGGGCATTGGTACATTCCATCTGTTGGAGAACCCGGAGGTTACAATGGTCAGTTCTGATCACAACACAATGGGTTGCGCCCTGTAGGAGATGTCGCCACTCTTGGCAAGCTAATTTGATGGCCAAAAGCTCTCTTTCCAGGACTGAGTAATTGCGTTCGCTACTGGTAAGGGTCTTTGAGAAATATGCCACCGGGTCTTCGTAGTTATCAGCCGCCTTCTGCAAGAGGATGGCACCTATTGCTCCTATTGACACATCAGTTTCTAAAATGTAAGGTTTAGTCTGATCCGGCTGTACCAAAATGGGAGCAGAGGAGAAACACTCCTTAAGGGTTTGAATAGCCCTCTGTTGTTCCTCTCCAAAGATGAACTTGACACCCTTTTTTAGCAGGGAAGTAAGAGGAAGCACCACGTTGGAGAAATTGGGAATGAATCTCCTATAAAAGTTGGCTAATCCTAAGAAGCTTTGTAGCTCCTTGACTGTGCTGGGTTCTCTCCATTCCCTGATAGCCTTAACCTTTATGGGATCCATCTCTATGCCCTTACCGGACAGAATGAATCCTAGGTAGGATACCGAAGTGACTTTGAATTGGCATTTCTCGGGTTTAACCAAAAGCTTGTGATCCTGAAGTCGCTGTAGTACCCTCTCAACCAGTAACCTATGCTCAGGTAACGTCTGGGAGAATATCAGGATATCATCCAGATACACCACAACCGATACGAACAACATATCGGCAAATACCTTGTCCATGTACCTCTGAAAAATGGCTGGGGCGTTGACAGGGCCAAATGGCATCACCCTGTATTCGAATAGTCCAAAAGGGGTGCAGAATGCCGTCTTCCATTCATCCCCTTGTCTTATTCTTAAGAGGTGGTACGCGCCCCTTAAGTCCAGCTTGGTGAAGTAAACTGCCCCCTGTACCGCCTCCAGGATGTCTCGGATCAATGGCATGGGATACCTGTCCCTAATCGTCACCTTATTTAGCCCTCTATAGTCTATGCACGGGTGTAATTCAGCACTATCCTTCTTCGGAATGAAGAACAATGAGGCTCCACAAGCGGATCTTGACTCCTGGATGAGCCCATTCTGTAGATTGGAGTCCAGGTAGTTTTGTAGGACCTTCCTTTCAGAGAGAGACAAAGGGTACATCCGCCCGAATGGAACCACAGCGTCAGGAACAAGGTCAATACCACAGTCTTCTGCTCTGTGGGGAGGTAATTCTTGGGGTTGAATGTCTAAAAACACCTCGGAAAACTCCTGATACTGTGTTGGAATCGAGGCGATTAGAGCCGGACCTAGGGCTGGACCCGACGTCACTTCTTGGTATGTGGAGAATACAGACTGGTTCATACAGGTCGACTTCCAAAAGAGTGAATTAAAACTCACTTTATTGGCCTTCCAGTCTATGTGAGGATTGTGTTTTCTTAACCAAGGGATTCCAATGACCACAGGAAAGTGTGCAGCTCTGATCTGATCGAATACCAAATATTCTGAATGATGACTCAGCTCCATCCTTAAGGGTATCGTTTCTCTGGTAATTGGTCCGGAGGACAAAGGCCTGCCATCCACACCTTCCACCGGAATGGGAGTAACCTTAGGCTTAGTGGATACTTGATGTTCCCGTGCCCAGTTGGAGTCCATAAAGTTCCCGGCTGCTCCGCAGTCTAACATGGCAAGCACCTCGTTGGGACCGGAGTCGGATAGCCACAATATGACTCGGAACACCATCAGACTGTTCTCCTCAGGGTTGTTCATGGTTCTTGAGTGGTTGCAAGGGTACTTGGCACTTCCCCCGAAACTTCCCTTGCAGTAGATCGGGGACTGAAGTTTTTCTTCCGCCTAGGAGGCACTTCCGGACAGTTTCTTAATAAGTGTTTAGAGGCACCGCAATACATAAATAATCCGGCTTCCCTTCTACGTTTGCGTTCCTCAGGAGTGAGAGGCCCTCGGGTGGCCCCTATTTGCATGGGTTCTTCAGGATTGAAATGTGTCCTGGTTGTGGGAGAATGGTTAGGTAGGCTGACAGATTGAGGGGTACCTCTGATTCGTCTTCTTTCTTGCTGCCGTTCCGTCAAACGAATTCTATCTGTAGAGACAAGGTCATGAATTCTTGGCAGGATACTGGTCGGGCCACACGAGCCAACTCATCTTTGATTTCATCGCGAAGTCCTCTTCTGAATATGGTTTGTTGGGCAGAGTCTGGCCAGTCTGCCTTAGCCGCCAATCTCTGGAAGCGGGATATGTACTTTTGGACGTCTGTATTCCCTTGTATGACATCCAAAATGGCTTCTAGAGAAGAGTAGAATACCTCGGGTCTGCCAAATTTTTCCTTGAAGTTTACTACAAAATGATCATAGTCATTCAATGAGAGGTCGTTTCTGGTGACCAGGGGGTGGCCCAGGCTAGTGCGTTACCTGTGAGATTGGCTATTATAAATCCGACTCTAGATTTCGCTGATTCAAAAGCATGGGTTAGAAAGGCAAAATAAACATTACAGGCATCCAGGAAGTCCTTCAATCCTCCCGGATGACCATCATACTTGCCGAAAGAAAGGGGCATAGCTGTTAGATCGCCGTGGTCATCTCTATGCAAGACCACCTGCTGTTGGAGAGCGATATTCTCTGTTCTTAGCGCCTGGACTTCGGCCGTAAGGTTCTGCATAGCTGCCACTAATTCTTGGTATTGTTCCAATGAGGCCATGGTAGGTGTTGGGCGTTGTATGCTGTCAAGGTCCTAGTCTACCTCTCCTTTCTCCTCACCTGACTCTCCTGAGGTAGATCCTTGAAGGTCAGTCTCGGTCTTCTGGGGTCTCCTCTTTGTCCTTGAACCCTTGGCTCTAGGTGCTCGAACCTTCTTTTCATGTAGGTAAGGTCTGGCCCCTCTGGAGGCCACCCTGGCAGAGGTTAAGACCTGCCCTAGGGGAACCCCAGGGGGCCAGCCTCAGTTCTAGGGAAAAAGCTCAAAGGCAGAAAAAACCCTAGTCCATAGATGGGTTCAGATGATGAGTTCAAGAGATGGCACAGATCTTCAGGTACAATGTCCGGGATACCAGTAATCGTGGAATACACAATCCGAAGTAGAACTGAAGAGAGGATACTAATAATAATGGGTACTGAGAAAGCAGGGAAGAACAACAACAAAATAAGGAAGAAGGAATAACAAAGAAGGATGTGGAATACAAAGAATGAAGAAAGTAGCGGAGAGCAGAAAACAAGGAGGATGTAAGTTAACGGTAATACACACAAGAGGAGAAGCAAAAGAAAGGCAACACCTTATTAAGCTCCGCTGAACGCGGCGCAGAGAAGCGACACCGAGGCCGCCAGCAAGAAGGAGGCAGAAAGCTGAGCGGACAGGGAGGTAAGCAAGAAGTACGGAAGGGTTCCGTGAAAGAGGAGCCGACGCCGACTACACAGAGCGGTAGGCGAGCTCGCTTAGCCAGAAGGAAAGGAGGAAAACCAACAGCTGGAAAATTAAGGAAGGCGGAGTAATAGAAATACAGAAAATAGGAGGATAGATAGAAAGAGAAGGATAATAATGCAGTACAGGCTACTACAGGGGGGCTATAGAGGAATCAACAGCACGGGAAGGAAGTACGAGTACACAGGTCTCGGAGCGTTGAATGAAAGCAATCACAGATACAACGTGCCGAGTAGTGGGCGGGGCCTAGATTTATAGGCACTGGCGCCATGTTGGGTGAGGACTAGAAAATTCATCGAAGTCGGAACTTTCAGCGACTCCAGCATTTCCAATCCTGGTTCCTGACACAGATCATCAAAATTATTAGCCAAATACTCAAGTTTTCCCACAATCAGTTACCCAATAGCTTTAAGTCTGTTAGCACCGCTACCACTTCTGCTGTGAGGAAGGATTCCTGCCCCTGACATAGCCTTTGCCAAAACAATTTTGAGTTTAGCATTTGGGGGTCATGAACAAATCTCTTCAACCTTTTCTGTCTAATCACCCAAGTCCCTGGGCAATTTGATAATAAATGAGCCACAGTTTGGTTGACCCCCTCTTCACATAGATCACATATATTATTTGGAAAAGCAATAGGGTCTCTGATATGCATAATTTCCCTTGTTCTAACCAGGTTCAACCGATATCTCAGGAACTCCGATCTAATCCTTGGGTTAATACATTTTTGTAGATCAGCTGGAATATTTTCTCTCGGCTTATCCAGCTCCGACCAGGAAGAGGATAATTTTAACTCTATCATCTTAGATAACGTCTTGATCCAATCCATTCTTTATATGAGATCTTTAGCTTTAACCAGATTTTGGATCAGAGTCTCCAAAGGGCAATCAGCTTGCTCCAATATTTTCCTACAGTTATCAGAGAGAGTTGTCAAAAACAGATTATTATTCAATTTCATTTGCACAGATACCTCTTCATAGAGTGCCTTATTGGGAGGCTCCAAAATAAGCTAAATTGACTTGATTTACTTGTTTTTTGAGTGAGAGAGTAGAGTCTAGATAGACGTCAAGGCCATATAAGAGCCATTTTATAATCTAGCTAAGTGTGTATATGTGCATGATTGTCTCCCAGCATCCAAGATTGTTTTTTCATTCAGTGTACTGGGGAGAAAATAAGAAATATATTGGTGCACTCTTCTGAAAAGCAAAACACACAGACACTATATGAATCTTTGACATGCGTTTTTTCTGTGCGAAAATATCCACATTTGACTAATTAGCATAAATAACATAATGTCCAAAAATATAGTTTTACACTTGACTGATAGAGCTTTTTTCCCTGAACAATTTAAAGGAATATGTAACTTCCTATAACTTTCCCTTCCTAAGTTACAAACGAAAATGTGATTCTATTTGTCAAATTCATGACACAGGTTTTTTTGAAGTTTAACAAAATATTTTTCATATTTTTATTTTTGTGTATTTAGCCAATTAACAGACTTTTGACACATACATTGAACAACATTTCATGTACACATTTCTACTACATAGAAAAAAAGGAATGTACGTACATTACAAAATATTCCTTATTTACATATATAGATAAAAACATCAATCATTAAATAAGATTTTGTTGTAGTGTAATCATACCTAATTCATTTGATATTTTAATAATTTTAATTGATAAAGTTCATTCATGTCCTGCTATCATACATTCCCAGAAACTTTTGAATCAGCCATGCAGTATAGTTCGTGAATTTCCTGAGCCTTACTTTACGTAGAGCCTTTGTGCCTTTGCATGATATAAGGACATGATATATTGATTGTATCTCACAGTTGTCACATAGGTTGCACTTTGCTAGAGTTGGCAACCCCTCTCAAGCAGACTGGACCACACCAGTGTTAATAAGATTCAGTCTCATTCTTAAAAATGACCACATGAATTTAGGGTCAGGGAATCGAGACAGATAATTTGGTAGGTGATACTTCGGTTTATCAAAGACTGAGAGTGATTTGTGTATTTTGTAACTTCTCATTTGTGTGATAGTCTTGATCCAATCTGCTCATGATACAGCTGACTCAGCTTCCTCTGGATTATCTACCAAGTCAGTTATGCTATGTTCACAATCAATCAATAAACATAACATGTTTGTTTCATTGTATCAAGTAGCTATTTTGGCCATTAGTAAGTTTGCATAGAACATTCTTGTATAAAGACTCTTCAGATGAGATTTGCATGAATCTAAATAGCTATTTTCCGATCAAGGCACATTCTTAATGATGCCAGCCCTAATTAATATCTAAGGCTGCTTATGGGATAGCTCACAGGGATATGTAAGACTTGCTTCCACATGTTACCTTCGACTCGGTCCCAATTTATCATTTGTGAGTCTGCGATCTTTACAAAACCATATAGCAGTGATGGAACAACCTTTGCTTTGTAGTAGTTTAGCAAAGGGATTATTGAAAATTTGCAGTAGGTCGAAATCATTTTTTTCACCTGTTCTATTACTAAAATGTGCTTTGTTCTATATCTTCCTCACGACTGAGCTGATTTTATTTTGATTCCTAAGTATCTCAGGTCTTTTACTTGTGGTATTCTTTGGTTTTGCAACTGCCATTTGTAGTTGTAATTACGGGTGCCATAATTTCTGTTTATCAGTATTTGAGATTTAGAAGGGTTTATCAATAAATAATTTTTTCCTGCATACATTTCAAATGCATTCAATAGTTGTTGCTGACATTTTGGCATATAGTCTAATAGGACAATGTCATCTCTGTATGCAATCTACTGTAGCGATTGGGAACCCACTTTAGGACTTCCTAAAGAGTGATGTGCTAAGATATCATTAAGATCTGCCAGATAGAGGTTAAAGAGGCAGGAAGCTCATATACTTCCCTGCCTCACACCTCTATCTGTAGCTATCTCGTCAGATAGATCTCCTGTAGCATTTGATCTAATTCGTATGGTGGTGTCTTGATATAAGCTCATTAGGATTGCCAGAAGACTTTTAGGATTTCCCAAGTTATCTAACTTTGCAAGTAGTAGATTTCTGTTTATAATGTCAAAAGCTCTTGATAGATGTAATCATCCTCCATATAATGGAGGTCCTTGTTTTTTATATGATTTACTAGAGATTACTGGCATTATTGTTCCATTGAGGGAGGTAGATAGTCCCTTATAAAACCCAGTTTGCAATGTACTTAATATCTTTGTGTGATCAATCCATTCTTCTAAGTTTCTCAGAGCCACAGAGGCACATATCTTTCCATCCACATCTATCGGGCGATAATTTGCTGAATTCTCCCAGTCACCCTTTCTGTGTATCGGAATAATAACTGCACTCATCTAGGATTCCGGGAGTGTCTGAGTTCACAAGGATTCCTTGAAAATGGCAGTTAAATTGGTTGACCGTAACTTGACGTTTGATTTGAGAATTGAATTTGTTAAGCCATTGGTGCCAGGAGCTCTAGAGGTAGAAGATGTCACAATCAATTCTTCAATTAGATCTTTATCAAAGAATAGGTACCATTCTTCTTTGGGTTTTTTAAATATGGATTTTACAGTGTGTTGCTTTAGGATCCCTCTAAAGTAAATGCACCAGCTGTCGTTGGTAATAACGTTTCCTTGAATTTGAGATTGGGTTTGTTGGATGTTATTTATAATTTTCCAAAAACTGCTTGTGTTTTTGCTGATTCTGGTGTTTAACATTATTTCACCATCTCTTTGGAGGTGCAGATGTCTATGACCTCTTGACCAATTTCTGTAGTTTTTTCTATGGGCCTTTTCTTCTTTCTATTTAAATAGGGTGTTTCAGTGTATTTTAAATTATGAATGGCTTTTCTCAGGTCTTTCTTCTTTTGCCATAATATTTTGATATTTCATCAAAACATGGATGTGTGTTTTAGGGCAACCTGACTCGATAGAGTTAGGCTAATCTGTTTCCCAGAGAAAAAGTATGAAAATGTTTGGGTTGCTGATTTCATTTACAAATGTCTTGGCGTTTTGCATTACATCTTTTTCTAGTTTGGTACTTAGAATTTTTCCACTATATTTGAATTTCTTGATTCTGTTTTTTGTTATTGCTTATTAATAAGTTTGTCTTATTTTTCTTGTTGTTCAATTTCATCATTAAATTTAAAGTTGCGGAAAGTTGTTTATGATGACTAGAGCCACAACTTAGAATATCAAAGTGTGTGCAGCAATTAAACAAGTTGACTGAAAGGAATAGATAGTCCAAAATGGAGTTACTCTTCCCACGTGAACATGTGAGAATGCTGGCACATCACATTTGATATTGCCATTAACCATTTTCAGATCCCAGTCCTGAAAGAACTTTAACCATGTTTCCCCTTTTGTCAAGGGTTCTTTGTAGGCAATAGATTTGTCATTTCCGTTTAGAGTTGTACATTGAGTATTTAGATCACCCAATAATAAAATGCCTGCTCCCACATATTGTTCCTTTACCTTCAAAAGTAAGGCAGCCAAAGAGTACAGGAAGTTAATTAGATTAGAATTTGCAGGGTTCCAGTTCGTGTTTATGACAATAATGTCAGCGAAATAATCTTCAGAGGTAAAAAGAGACCTTTACTGCAAATATACCAGGTGCCCGGTTGGAATCGTTTTAATCTTGGTTGTGCTTGCAGATATCATTAGACCACCAGCAGGTCGGCCCAGGTTTCCTCTTATGGCTAATTCTTCTGTGGTACTGAAACCATCTATCTCTAAGCGTTCAACTAGCCAAGTTTCTTGAAAGATTATTAGGTCATAATGACCAAATATTTCATCTTTCGCAGATTTCAGCCTGAAGGAACCAGAACTCTGCATATTTCAACCAAAGATCCTTAGCTCATTCACTCCTAAAGTAATTCTTTATTTTCCTTAATTTTCTCATAAACAAAACTCATTCTTTCTGGTACCATTTCCCACATCCCTACTTTTGAGTCAAGGAAATTCTCAATTGTATCTATACGTAAAGGGCTCAATTTCCGTTCTTGTCCCAGGGGGATGTTATTTTTAGGTAATGCAATTAGCCTTTCTCTCTTTCTTTCTGTTAATTTGGTCTGGGGATTTTCCAGATTAAATTATATCTCCAGTTCACCTTCCTGGTAACAGAACATCTGGTATCATACATTATTGGTTCCTCTGAAGCTGAGAGATGGTAATTTGTGACTGCTGAAAATGGCGCTTGTCATGGTGCAAGTTCTTTGAGGTTTGGTTTCTCATAGCCACATGCTTATATTCCTCTGCCCCCCTTAGTGATTAAAGACACTTTCTATCACTTTAGTCAGACTCCAAGTCTTCAAATGTGTGAGGAAATGATTCCTTCTGGAAAGACCTGGCTGATTAAAATATCAGATTATTTGGAGAACAGACTACTGCAGGTCACTTCCCAGAGCATATTGTTTGAGTTTTTAAGGGTGTTTAGCCTAGGCTCAGAGACAGATGGAAGTTATATATAGGGAGCAAGATTGTATAACCAGTTTCTAAGCCGGTGTTCACGCCTTTCTCATAGGAAAGCAAGCAATCCACAGTTTCTTGCTGTGCTGCTAGGATTGGTGAGAAGAAGTGTCATTTGACTGTCGAAGTCATGTTGCCGGCTTTATTCACAAATAGAGCTTTTAAAAGCCATTTTATTCCACATTGCACTTGTCAGTTCAAATTGGGCAACATTATAACATTTTAATTGCAATCAAAGTCCTATCATAGACATATGTTTTTAAGTATCTGTAGGTTTTGTAATACTGACTCTTAATCCTATGAGGATAGAAAACAAACACCAGCAGGCCTCAATTTGATTTTCACTCTCCTATGAAATGCTTTGCTTTTTATCTAACATTGAAATGTTTTACATTTAACAAAATGTTGCTGGATCCTTTCTGGTAATTGGAAATATGTATCTTGCGCCTTGTCAGCTAGATTGGACATACATTTGGATGTCAGATGGGATGCTGACATTGCACATTTCATCACACGTGGCTTTTTCATATGCTGTGTACAAGCTGCAGCTCACGTTCTTACATTTTGAGTTTTTCTCTACATCCTTCTCTTCGGTATAGATTTCCCGACAGTTGCAAGTGTTTCCAATAGTGTGTATGTTTAGTTTGATTAAAGACTCCTATTTTTTATACAACGTTGATTGGACATTTCTGTTTTTCGGTACCACAATACTGTGGTTGCTTTGGATGCTTCCTTGCAGATGTCTCCCTTCTCTTGAAGAGTACATCCTTCCCTTGGCCTGCACTATCCTGAGAGGTGGAGGTGGTGTACCATTCATGCTGTACCTGTTTCATCTTTATGATTGTGATCAATGCTCATTTATTAGTAGTGTGGGGCTGAGTAGGAGTTCAGAAACCATTACTGTCTCTGAAAATGGACGAGGGACTCGAATTGAGGATGTGGAAAGTGCAGCACTACATAGTAAACACATTAATAAACGCAACACATTACTCAAGAAATCCAAAGTGGTATTACCCCTTCCCTTTCTCAACAACTTTTATAGGTTTTCAGTATACTAACTACAATAAAACAAGTGGAAGATTCTATGACTTCACTAAGTTGGATTTCAGTCCGCCAAATTAGCACAAGGGTCTTCAATGTGAAGACAGGCAAACCTAGGCTCCCAAGGCCACTTATCCAGACTTCAAGAGATAACCAACACAGACATGCACCCTTAATACAATTAAGATTGGCACTCTTTACCATAATTCGGCTGAAGTGGCTTCCGTTTGTGAAACATGTAGACCTTTGGCGGTGTAAGCATCTTTCTAAAAAACTTCCTACGGCACCAGAAAACAAGATATGGCAGTAAGTACAGCATTAGTTTCCAGGTTTCATCTGTCCAGCCTGACAGCAAGCACAGAATTCATAATGGAGACTTTCCCTAAGCTACTTGAGGTCTCATACTGACTATAGAGTGCTAGTCTTTCCCATATCAGCATACTTCAACTTACATTTAGAGCTAATTTGTGTTTGTATTTGTATTTCTTTATTTGTATAGCGCGCCTGGCCCAAAGTCATCTGGGCGCATATCTAGAGTTACAGAGACAAATATTACATAGTACATACTATCACATAATGCAAGGGCAATGTACAGAGAACAAAATATATGTACAGTACAAGGTATATAAAATCTGGGTGTGGACATATATACAGTCATAGTTACAGAACAGGTAAATACAGCTAATATGTACATAAATAATTACAATCTAGTAGAAAGCTGGACAGAGACACCAAGAAGGTGCGAGGTTGTTACATAGGAGGGTTGTCTAGAGCAGATAGCCACAGTTTGGCTTTACTCTTGAATGAGTGGAAGGAAGGTTCTGATCTGAGTGGGGCCGGCAGAGTGCTCCACAGTTTGGTAGCTAATAACGGAAACTACTTCTGGCCGCTTTCTGGAGTTTGAATCTGGGAAGAGAGAGGCAGTGGGCTTGGCCGGTTCTCTGAAGTTGGGTAGATGTGAGGGGTGTATATCGGCAAGCCAAATAAATGGAAGCCTGGTTAGCAAGACACTTATGAGTGAGAGCGAGCGTTTTCAAGGAGATTCTCTGAGCTACCGAGAGCCAGCGTAAATTGCATCTGGTGTCAGAGAAGTGCTGATTTCTTCCACTATTTAGGGCTGGCCTGATAGCGTTATTCTGTGTGACCTGGAGTTTATTTAGGTTACATTGGCTCGTCCCTAAATAGAGAGCGTTGCAATAATCAATCTTAGACATGATGAGTGTTCTGACTAGGATAGTGTAATTAGCAGTAGAGAGAAAGGGTCGGCATGCCGTAATAAGTTTGCACGTGGAGGCGGAGGCTTCTGTTACAGAATTGGTTTGTCTAGATAGTGACAGGGTGGAGTCGAGGTAGATGCCTAGCATTTTAGTATTGTTAGAAACCTTGATGGTATTGCCATTGATGGTGAATGTCTTGAACGCAGGATCTAGTTTATTAAGCCGAGACAATTACAATTACATTTCCCAACCGACTTCCTAGAGGCATTAATTTGCAACTATCTGCTTGTTTGCATGCTCTGCATCCATGTACTCCTGCAGACCAGCCATTTGTTTTTCACAGTATAATTGTATTATTGTCTTCAAATTACATGGATGGCTACAAATACCAGAATCGTAGGGAACGTAAGGCTAAAGAATGTCCTCTGGGCTTTGAAAAGGTCCTTTCCAGACCAAAAGACACACAGCAACGCCACCTACATGTTTTGCAATATGCCAAACATAGCAATTCTATTACAATGTTTAAAAGTGGAAGATGTTCTCGAGCTGGCTCAATCGTGCGGGGCCTCACATCTTCACTTCAACACCAGAGCAGTGATGAAAAATGTCTTTTTAGAAAGGTTGCCGAACACTGCTTTCCTGGCAAATTCAACAGGGCCTCCCACTTCAGTCTCAAAAATACTTAACACCAGGGGAGTTGCTAGGTCTGGAAAAGACCCAGGGCTAAGCTGATGTCGGAACTGTTTGGACTGGGGGCTAGCTAGTCTTTTGGCTGTAGCGTCTGAGATTCTATCCGGGGCTACAACCAAAGGATCAGGGGGTATAGCCCCCTTACCCCCCCCCCTAGCAACGCCCCTGCTTAACACTCCCTTTACTAGAGGGGGCTCATGTTTAGCATGCCGCGGCTGGAGGACTGTTTCAAACTGCGAGGACTTGGATGGAAAATCTGTGTCGCCCCTTAGGAGGAGGAGTTTGAAGCGTGGTATAGATAGAAGCTGCCAAATGGGACATTGAGAATGCAAATGGTGGAGTCTTGCTGTCGTTTTTTTTTTTTAAAGGTAGGGACCAGCTTCTAAGTACCTTAAAGGCCATGCAGTCCTAGCCTTCCACGTTCCAGTTTAAGTTTCCTACCCGCTCACTCACCCTGTGTTAATTCAGCAAGAAATTAAACCGGAAGCGGTGTGGGTAGGGGAGGTTCTGATACATCAAATGGTATTGACCAAGAAACAAAAACAACAAACATAAAACAGGGACTAAGGTAGAGTCTGGTCTCTTTCTTCCAAGGTAGTTGAAAAGGGGATTTGGTAGAGTATGCCTCAAGGAGCCTCCCCCTCACATAGTAAGGACTGTGACAAGGAAGAGGGATGATAGGGGTAAAATGAGATGAGATTTACTGCCATGGCTTGAGGTCTTTGGGGTTTATCCACCAGGCAAGAGGGGAGGCGTGATTGCAGGGTGTTGGCGTTACCCAGCCATGAGCAAACTGCTGCAAACGCGACCAGCACTGATTATCGTCGCACCACAGGCAAAATGACGGACGAGCAGAGGTTTTTCTGAATACCCAACTCAGGAGTTGCACTGGCCCTGGGAAGGGAAAGTGAGGTGTTTGTGTATACTCTACCACAATCAAAGAATGGAGACCCCAAAGAGAAATGCTTGCTCAACATGTTCTAAACACTTACCAGGAAGAGGGAATGTTTCAGTGACAAGGCGTTATTCTACAAGCAGTTCATTTATTCTCTAAGCATTGCGTTAACCCCTTCGGAAATGTTCATTGTTTATTTGGCTAGTTTCGTTTTTTTCTTGCCCTGTACGTGCAGCCTTAGAAGCAGCCCGTTGGCTCAGCCAATGCTTAAGGAATGTGTTTCATCTTAACCCGCTTCCCGGTCCTTTCTTCCTCTCGCGTGCACGGTCACACTTTTATGCCTGCAGCCGTTTCTGTTGGGCGTTGATCTTTTTGCGCGAGCGCAAATCAGTGCACCTCAACTGATTACGTGCTTGAGAAATTTGCAAACCTGTGGTCCTTGTCCCACATATAAGGTTTCCTCCTGCAGGGGGCACATAAGGCAAACACGAATATCATCAGCAGTGGATCTTGCTCCCAGACTTAACACCATGGCGCATCACTTTCAACTCCTGTTGCTTCTCACGATACCATGTACGTAAGCAAGAGCTGGTATTGCAGTTCTGTAAATAATATGCTGTTTCTTTGTGTAGATTATTCAGGGTCATATTTTTATCCTTGACAGGCGTCCAATCACAGGTAATTCTGACACAGTCGGGGTCAGAGGTGAAGAAGCCGGGGGAGACTCTGCAGCTGAGGTGCGCAGCGAGCGGGTTCAACATTAACGGCTACTGGATGAACTGGTTAAGGCAAGCTCCAGGGAAGGGATTGGAATGGCTGGCAAGAGTGGGAAGCACGACTGATACCAAATATTACGCCTCGTCTATCAGGGACAGATTCACGGCTTCCAAAGACAGCTCTAATTTCTATCTGCAAATGAACAAATTACAGACTGGAGACTCCGGCGTGTATTACTGCGCCAGACAGCACAGCGAGGCAAACCCTATCTGCTGCCGTACAAAATCTGCACACTGCCTAAAAGAGGAAGCGCATTAACACCAGAGGGCGCTCAAAGACTGAAATCAGCAGCGATTACTGATTTTCCGAAGCAGGACATTCAGCCGTCGTTGTTTCGATGCCGGCTGTTTTGGCTCAGCAGTATGGGCACAGGTCCCTTTTAGGCAAGCCCTTTTAGCCGCAGCCAACAGGGTGCAGGGACCTAGCCGCAGCAGAATATATAATTTCCCTAAATATACTATCACCCAAAGCACTAATAAATGCAATGTTTTGAGTAACAGTGTATTTAAGGAAAACACTTAAGGCCCGGTTCACAGAATTATGTGCTTGCTTTGCTGCGACCTGTACTAACCTCACATCACCTCGAGAAGATGCCCTGTTTGATTCATAGCACAAGTAATTTGTCAACACTACACTCTACGCACCATCCACCCTCCCCCTAATTTTCAGGGTAGATAGTTTATATAAGTAGAGGTTGAAGAGGCTCGAGTGCTCAAAGCTAAGGCACAACTGATCATGCGTATGCAGGTATTTGGAGGGGCTTTAAGTATTGGGTGATCACTCATGACCCCCCTCACGCAGTGCTTTTTAAATGTGTCGCCAGCATCCCCACCCAGCCCTTGAAAACCTTGAGTCTGGCTCCACCCCTTCTTTTAAATCACGGCCCAGTCCCATTTCCAAACCAACAGTGTAAACCGAAAGCTCCTCTTATTTAAGTATTTTAGTATTTAACACCTTTTTATAATGTGCCCCCTCTCGGACCTCTTCGGAGCACTGGGGCGGGAGTAAGGCAGGTCAGTGTGGAGACAAGAAATTATAATGGGGGCGGTGGTATAGGGATAAAAGAGATGAGATGCCCATTCGTGCAAGCCAAATTCGCATCCTGGAACAAAGTCCATAACACGGGCATTTTTTAAGTCTTTTTTTGGCAACAGCTGCATCAACAGAGCAAAAATAACAAGGTGTATTCAGGCCAGGCTGCCTGGTCGCCGTCCACCAGTCGGAGCAGCAAATGTTCCAGTTAATGTCTGAGATCCGTGGGAAGCCTGTGCCACCATTTTGGAGATGCAGTGGATAGGAGTTTTCAGCCCTGCTGCCTCTTTTTACATTTGCCAACACGCAGCAACCCTTTCGAAACTGTGTGAAGGTTCGTCCTGGGGTTGTTGAGATTGGAGTCAAGAAGATGCCCTGCAGATGTAGAAAGCCCCCTGATGTCCCTCCTCTGTCAAAGCATGGGTGGGTTCTAAACACAGAGCCTACAGACCCCAAGGAGGGAATAGGATTAGGGTGTAGCTGGGTCAATGGTACAGGGAGTTTGCTGCAGTAGAAATTGGGTTCGTCGTTTTAGCTACAAGGTAGCAATGTAAAGCTTCAGCCCATCAATGATCAGGACCGGTCCACTCTTCTCTCCCTGTGACAGTAAACAGTGTTTTGGCTGCCAGTCCAAAGGGGAGGGCCCACATCCATTCACACACTCTGCTGCCTGAACACCGTCACGCCATGCCCTCTGACTAACATCTCATATGAACCTGGTGGTTGCTTCACTGCAATATTGTGTAGTACAAATCACCCTGTTACATGGCAATGGCTTAACACTCTAGCACTGTGCCTGCAAATATCCCACGCTAGCATCATGAATACAATTCCATCACTATGCACATAACAAACATTATCACAAATAATGTGTTGTTGTGGATTTTCAATGTTACTATTGATTTTATTTTATTTCATTTCAAAATGGCTGACATAAAAATTTCGAAATTGAGAAAATGCTGCCAGCGCTTTCATATGTTCTAGAAATTAATTCCCTTCTGGCAGACTTTGTCTTTGGGAAATTGGAAGGGAGAATGTGGTGAAAGGCTTTGCACCCTCCACTTTGTGTACCGATTGTGTTCATGAGGTAATAGGATTATTATCGATGCACGCAGTAGTCATTTGGAAAACTGTCTGTCTTTACAGGAATAGCCTCATGGGGAAAGAAAATACACTATATCAGGTGCTAGGCTCACAGATTAGCACATTTGACTCTGGCTGCTTGAGTGATTTGAAAGATAACGTTGGCATGCTGAATGTAGGCAGTGAACATTTGATCATAAACCAGAAGCGATCAAAAGAGACTCTATGAAGACGATTGGATTCAAACCTGTGATTCCGGAAGTGCGTATAATTTGTTTTTTGACTTAGACTCTAGAGAATAAGCAGTTGGATTCGATTCCACCGAACATAAGCAATTGCCCTGATGGTCGATATATGGGACCCTTTTTAAGATTGAGATTTGACTTACTGCATACGAGAGAAATATTGTTTATAAAACAACTCAATGTTGACAGTATTTGCAGACTTTGCTCTAAATAGGTCGGATCCCTGAAGCACATCTCCCGCCTGCAGGACTCGGGATGGGGCGGTCCGGAATTAACAGTGACAGCGGGTTTACCGCCACTGTTATTTCCGGACAGCCCAACCTGTAATGAGGCCCTTTGTCTTAGCTGATTTGCATTTTAAACATTCTTTCTTTTAAGACAATGTATTCAGTCTCAATGTCGATGTAAAATATTTTTTCATTATGATCACCCTTGTGAATTACACATTCCTGACCGTTTTTTATAATACTGAATGTTATGATGTTCCCTGGGGTGTTGAGCTCCCTTTTGGGATGAGGAACTGATTTTGCATGATGAATTTGTAATTGTAACAGCTTTTATTATTTGCTTCTGATATTTAACAAGTATGTTAACTTTCTTTTTGTATAAGATTTTTGAGACACCAATACAATCACAAAAATTGAGAAAATATTTCGAAATCAAATTATTTGCATGTGTAGAATGGAAGTCACAAAATGTGGCTGTTTGCAGAGAGATGAGACAAAGTGACATGACTAATGCAGATCCTAAGGATGTTTGGGGCACGAGTATGCTGCTTAACAATTGTCTTGTGAACATTTTTGAATCATCAGATCGCAGAAAACGGCTTAATTTAGCTTGCAGCAAATGTCGGGATGGAAATGAGCATATCCCAACCCCCTAGGTGCTTTCAGGGGAGGCGAACCCCACATGAAGTAATGTAGTGTATAAGGGGGAGAACACTGCACAATTAAACACAATATAAAAGCAATATAGCTCCAACAGTAGATGCGCGGCACTAGAAAACACATAGAACGAAACTCCATTTTGCTGTAAGCTGTGAAGCACACGCTTTTATGATCGCGTTGACCCGCCAAACTCCATGAAACCAGGTCACTAGCCTTAACCTCATTAGCGCAGAATGAATCTGCACAGCCAGTTCTCATGGAAGTTCACTTCCCCTTTTCCCTCCACTGTTGCAAACATGCAGTATCTTCCAGAGCAATGCACCCTGTAAGAGCGTGAGACAACACCAGGCTCCGCAAAGCATCCATTAATCTACACTAAACTGCCAATAGGCCCCTAACCCCACCTGGTGAGCCTAAAGCTAGGCTCCCACCACTGACTCGACCCCCATACCTCTGCATTCCTGATAAGCAAGCGACCCTCCTGTCCTAATGCAAATCAAGTGTCCATAAAAGATCTAAACATGCGTGACTGTATCTCTTTCAGCATAAAACACAGCCTTTGCAACACGTGGTAACGGGAGGGATACATTAAAGATCAAACCCAGGGTGGAGACGTTGAGCGCATGAAACTGCAGTATCAACGAACCCCTGAATGTGTGGTCAGCATGACTGTATTTTATCCTCCCTTCCCCCTGGCACCATTCTCTGTGCCGCCAGGTGCATGCCACAATGATGGAAAAGGGAGCTTAGAGTGTTAGTTTAGATGTAAAATTGTCTTATACGAGCAACCTGACCTTCACCCAAGACTGAGATGAGCCCAGCTGACCCACGTGGATCCTGATCGATGGCAACAGAACTAACCAATTGTAGCCTGGCATCCCCTATGGAGTAGGCCCATCCTTATGGTCCTACCAATCATTAGCACAAGTTATTACTGTATATGATGACACCACAAGGATTTTTAAGCTTCTGCTTGTCCTTATATTAACAAGAGTGCTCTTGTACCGCAGTCCTTTGCTGATATTTGTATTCTGTAAGATTAAACCTTTGTTATCTTTGCAAAGCTATCTCCTGGCCTATTTCCCTAGAGGGTTGTCTTTATTCTGGAGTGTATGTATAAAGGGACTTGCCATCACAAAGCTGCATTTTATCTTAGATAGGTTTATTAAGGATTGAAAGTTAGGATTATATGGTTGCAAACAAGGATGGTGCATTACAAATGTTGATAGACCAAGAGAAGGCACAAGGTGAGGGTGAAAGAATAGCAGGACATTCTGAGCTACTTGAAGAAAGAATGTGCACATATTGTGACAGAATTAAATGCTCTAAGTGAGAGCATGCAGAATGCTCCCCACAACAACATGAACTCCGGAGAACAGTGGATCAATGGTGATCTGAAATAGAATCCTTTTTACACCAGATCGTTAAATAAAAAACCAAGGTGATTTATTTATACCTTAGAGGAAGCGAGTTTCAAACAGACAAAAATTATTGGTCACAGAAATACCAAGAGGTATTGAGTAATCGGGTACAGTTTGAGACCAGGTGCACTCAAATATCGTTGGAGGCTTCACAGCAACAGACATGCATTGATCAACTGAATTGCAATGTTGGATAAGTTAAAAAGGAAGATAATCACATTGGAAAAGAGTTTGAGATATTGAAAGTGGAATATAATTTTCTTCAGGCACATTATATAGAAACAATACACAAAAAACAACTAAACTTACAAGCAATGCATGATAAAATGGAGAAGATTCCTATTTTATAACAAGTTTTACAAAGGTAGCGGGCGCCCCTCTCTCGCAAGAACAGACATGATAACCTGTTCAGTGGTTATTAACCACTTGAGAGTTCGCAGCCACTGCTTTTACTCACTGTGCCTTTCACAGATGGGAAATATCCATTTGCATATCAGTCTTTGTCCTGCCCAGGGGCAGTCCAGCACCGAAATACAATGGCAATTCCAATCTGAACGAGAGTACCACCAGCAACCCCATACACGTGTTTCACCCTTGTTGGGGATCATCAGTGAGGTGAAGCTGATGCCTCTCTAAGCACAGTGAGAGGGAGACCACGTCTGGTTGCCCCCAGGAGACCTAGGGTTACCAATCCCAGGTTCTTTAAAAAATAGTTTTACAAAGGTAGCGGGCGCCCCTCTCTCGCAAGAACAGACACGATAACCTGTTCAGTGGTTATTAACCACTTGAGAGTTCGCAGCCACTGCTTTTACTCACTGTGCCTTTCACAGATGGGAACTATCCATTTGCATATCAGTCTTTGTCCTGCCCAGGGGCAGTCCAGCACCGAAATACAATGGCAATTCCAATCTGAACGAGAGTACCACCAGCAACCCCATACACGTGTTTCACCCTTGTTGGGGATCATCAGTGAGGTGAAGCTGATGCCTCTCTAAGCACAGTGAGAGGGAGACCACGTCTGGTTGCCCCCAGGAGACCTAGGGTTACCAATCCCAGGTTCTTTAAAAAATAGTTTTACAAAGGTAGCGGGCGCCGCTCTCTCGCAAGAACAGACATGATAACCTGTTCAGTGGTTATTAACCACTTGAGAGTTCGCAGCCACTGCTTTTACTCACTGTGCCTTTCACAGATGGGAAATATCCATTTGCATATCAGTCTTTGTCCTGCCCTGGGGCAGTCCAGCACCGAAATACAATGGCAATTCCAATCTGAACGAGAGTACCACCAGCAACCCCATACACATGTTTCACCCTTGTTGGGGATCATCAGTGAGGTGAAGCTGATGCCTCTCTAAGCACAGTGAGAGGGAGACCACGTCTGGTTGCCCCCAGGAGACCTAGGGTTACCAATCCCAGGTTCTTTAAAAAATAGTTTTACAAAGGTAGCGGGCGCCCCTCTCTCGCAAGAACAGACATGATAACCTGTTCAGTGGTTATTAACCACTTGAGAGTTCGCAGCCACTGCTTTTACTCACTGTGCCTTTCACAGATGGGAAATATCCATTTGCATATCAGTCTTTGTCCTGCCCAGGGGCAGTCCAGCACCGAAATACAATGGCAATTCCAATCTGAACGAGAGTACCACCAGCAACCCCATACACGTGTTTCACCCTTGTTGGGGATCATCAGTGAGGTGAAGCTGATGCCTCTCTAAGCACAGTGAGAGGGAGACCACGTCTGGTTGCCCCCAGGAGACCTAGGGTTACCAATCCCAGGTTCTTTAAAAAATAGTTTTACAAAGGTAGCGGGCGCCCCTCTCTCGCAAGAACAGACATGATAACCTGTTCAGTGGTTATTAACCACTTGAGAGTTCGCAGCCACTGCTTTTACTCACTGTGCCTTTCACAGATGGGAAATATCCATTTGCATATCAGTCTTTGTCCTGCCCAGGGGCAGTCCAGCACCGAAATACAATGGCAATTCCAATCTGAACGAGAGTACCACCAGCAACCCCATACACGTGTTTCACCCTTGTTGGGGATCATCAGTGAGGTGAAGCTGATGCCTCTCTAAGCACAGTGAGAGGGAGACCACGTCTGGTTGCCCCCAGGAGACCTAGGGTTACCAATCCCAGGTTCTTTAAAAAATAGTTTTACAAAGGTAGCGGGCGCCCCTCTCTCGCAAGAACAGACATGATAACCTGTTCAGTGGTTATTAACCACTTGAGAGTTCGCAGCCACTGCTTTTACTCACTGTGCCTTTCACAGATGGGAAATATCCATTTGCATATCAGTCTTTGTCCTGCCCAGGGGCAGTCCAGCACCGAAATACAATGGCAATTCCAATCTGAACGAGAGTACCACCAGCAACCCCATACACGTGTTTCACCCTTGTTGGGGATCATCAGTGAGGTGAAGCTGATGCCTCTCTAAGCACAGTGAGAGGGAGACCACGTCTGGTTGCCCCCAGGAGACCTAGGGTTACCAATCCCAGGTTCTTTAAAAAATAGTTTTACAAAGGTAGCGGGCGCCCCTCTCTCGCAAGAACAGACATGATAACCTGTTCAGTGGTTATTAACCACTTGAGAGTTCGCAGCCACTGCTTTTACTCACCGTGCCTTTCACAGATGGCAAATATCCATTTGCATATCAGTCTTTGTCCTGCCCAGGGGCAGTCCAGCACCGAAATACAATGGCAATTCCAATCTGAACGAGAGTACCACCAGCAACCCCATACACGTGTTTCACCCTTGTTGGGGATCATCAGTGAGGTGAAGCTGATGCCTCTCTAAGCACAGTGAGAGGGAGACCACGTCTGGTTGCCCCCAGGAGACCTAGGGTTACCAATCCCAGGTTCTTTAAAAAATAGTTTTACAAAGGTAGCGGGCGCCCCTCTCTCGCAAGAACAGACATGATAACCTGTTCAGTGGTTATTAACCACTTGAGAGTTCGCAGCCACTGCTTTTACTCACCGTGCCTTTCACAGATGGCAAATATCCATTTGCATATCAGTCTTTGTCCTGCCCAGGGGCAGTCCAGCACCGAAATACAATGGCAATTCCAATCTGAACGAGAGTACCACCAGCAACCCCATACACGTGTTTCGCCCTTGTTGGGGATCATCAGTGAGGTGAAGCTGATGCCTCTCTAAGCACAGTGAGAGGGAGACCACGTCTGGTTGCCCCCAGGAGACCTAGGGTTACCAATCCCAGGTTCTTTAAAAAATAGTTTTACAAAGGTAGCGGGCGCCCCTCTCTCGCAAGAACAGACATGATAACCTGTTCAGTGGTTATTAACCACTTGAGAGTTCGCAGCCACTGCTTTTACTCACTGTGCCTTTCACAGATGGGAAATATCCATTTGCATATCAGTCTTTGTCCTGCCCAGGGGCAGTCCAGCACCGAAATACAATGGCAATTCCAATCTGAACGAGAGTACCACCAGCAACCCCATACACGTGTTTCACCCTTGTTGGGGATCATCAGTGAGGTGAAGCTGATGCCTCTCTAAGCACAGTGAGAGGGAGACCACGTCTGGTTGCCCCCAGGAGACCTAGGGTTACCAATCCCAGGTTCTTTAAAAAATAGTTTTACAAAGGTAGCGGGCGCCCCTCTCTCGCAAGAACAGACATGATAACCTGTTCAGTGGTTATTAACCACTTGAGAGTTCGCAGCCACTGCTTTTACTCACTGTGCCTTTCACAGATGGGAAATATCCATTTGCATATCAGTCTTTGTCCTGCCCAGGGGCAGTCCAGCACCGAAATACAATGGCAATTCCAATCTGAACGAGAGTACCACCAGCAACCCCATACACGTGTTTCACCCTTGTTGGGGATCATCAGTGAGGTGAAGCTGATGCCTCTCTAAGCACAGTGAGAGGGAGACCACGTCTGGTTGCCCCCAGGAGACCTAGGGTTACCAATCCCAGGTTCTTTAAAAAATAGTTTTACAAAGGTAGCGGGCGCCCCTCTCTTGCAAGAACAGACATGATAACCTGTTCAGTGGTTATTAACCACTTGAGAGTTCGCAGCCACTGCTTTTACTCACTGTGCCTTTCACAGATGGGAAATATCCATTTGCATATCAGTCTTTGTCCTGCCCAGGGGCAGTCCAGCACCGAAATACAATGGCAATTCCAATCTGAACGAGAGTACCACCAGCAACCCCATACACGTGTTTCACCCTTGTTGGGGATCATCAGTGAGGTGAAGCTGATGCCTCTCTAAGCACAGTGAGAGGGAGACCACGTCTGGTTGCCCCCAGGAGACCTAGGGTTCCCAATCCCAGGTTCTTTAAAAAATAGTTTTACAAAGGTAGCGGGCGCCCCTCTCTCGCAAGGACAGACATGATAACCTGTTCAGTGGTTATTAACCACTTGAGAGTTCGCAGCCACTGCTTTTACTCACCGTGCCTTTCACAGATGGCAAATATCCATTTGCATATCAGTCTTTGTCCTGCCCAGGGGCAGTCCAGCACCGAAATACAATGGCAATTCCAATCTGAACGAGAGTACCACCAGCAACCCCATACACGTGTTTCACCCTTGTTGGGGATCATCAGTGAGGTGAAGCTGATGCCTCTCTAAGCACAGTGAGAGGGAGACCACGTCTGGTTGCCCCCAGGAGACCTAGGGTTACCAATCCCAGGTTCTTTAAAAAATAGTTTTACAAAGGTAGCGGGCGCCCCTCTCTCGCAAGAACAGACATGATAACCTGTTCAGTGGTTATTAACCACTTGAGAGTTCGCAGCCACTGCTTTTACTCACTGTGCCTTTCACAGATGGGAAATATCCATTTGCATATCAGTCTTTGTCCTGCCCAGGGGCAGTCCAGCACCGAAATACAATGGCAATTCCAATCTGAACGAGAGTACCACCAGCAACCCCATACACGTGTTTCACCCTTGTTGGGGATCATCAGTGAGGTGAAGCTGATGCCTCTCTAAGCACAGTGAGAGGGAGACCACGTCTGGTTGCCCCCAGGAGACCTAGGGTTACCAATCCCAGGTTCTTTAAAAAATAGTTTTACAAAGGTAGCGGGCGCCCCTCTCTCGCAAGAACAGACATGATAACCTGTTCAGTGGTTATTAACCACTTGAGAGTTCGCAGCCACTGCTTTTACTCACTGTGCCTTTCACAGATGGGAAATATCCATTTGCATATCAGTCTTTGTCCTGCCCAGGGGCAGTCCAGCACCGAAATACAATGGCAATTCCAATCTGAACGAGAGTACCACCAGCAACCCCATACACGTGTTTCACCGTTGTTGGGGATCATCAGTGAGGTGAAGCTGATGCCTCTCTAAGCACAGTGAGAGGGAGACCACGTCTGGTTGCCCCCAGGAGACCTAGGCTTACCAATCCCAGGTTCTTTAAAAAATAGTTTTACAAAGGTAGCGGGCGCCCCTCTCTCGCAAGAACAGACATGATAACCTGTTCAGTGGTTATTAACCACTTGAGAGTTCGCAGCCACTGCTTTTACTCACTGTGCCTTTCACAGATGGGAAATATCCATTTGCATATCAGTCTTTGTCCTGCCCAGGGGCAGTCCAGCACCGAAATACAATGGCAATTCCAATCTGAATGAGAGTACCACCAGCAACCCCATACACGTGTTTCACCCTTGTTGGGGATCATCAGTGAGGTGAAGCTGATGCCTCTCTAAGCACAGTGAGAGGGAGACCACGTCTGGTTGCCCCCAGGAGACCTAGGGCAGTGGCTGCGAACTCTCAAGTGGTTAATAACCACTGAACAGGTTATCATGTCTGTTCTTGCGAGAGAGGGGCGCCCGCTACCTTTGTAAAACTATTTTATAACAACAATGCCCAAAAGACAGGGTAGTTTCTCTTGTTACTCATGGGGGACAGGGAGCCACTATAACTAGTGAAAATCATCTTCTGATGATGTGAATTTACTTCTTGAAAGACAGAGAGAGGGGATAGATTGGGTAACTGAGAAAAATCCACTGGTTCGGCATCAAAAAACAAATGTGCTTGAGGTCCCACTTACAGGAACACAGTATCACGTTGTGGAAAAAAGTTGAATGGCAACTGGCACGTTTTCAAAGTGCATTGACGAAGAAGGAGAAAGACCTGATGCTGTTCACACAAGACCAGAGGTAAGCCCGCGGGGCATAAAGGGTGAAGGAGTTGTAGCCCACAGGAGTAGTGGCATGTTTCCACAGCGTGTTGCCGTACCTAATCCCCACCCACCATCTGTATTGAAACGTTGGTCTTCCCCTGCGAGGGCTGAAGCCTGCGGGGGATCAAGGGCATGGCAGTTGTAGCCCATGGGAGCTGTTGTCACGACCCTCGCCCAAAACACCCTCTGGCAAACCCATTGGCCAGGTGGAGTCAGGACTCGGGCTTCAAGAGCCTGGCATCCTCTTCAAAAGCCCTCATGGGGCCAGTCCTGGCGCCTACGGTGCCAGGCTCATACACCATGAAAAACAATGTGCTTGGGAACTACTTTATTATATTGTCAGCCAACATGGAGGCATTCACATAGCTTTGTTCCTAACAACCAAGCTATGCAGTCTAGTGTTTTGGGTGTGGCAGCCTAGGGACTACTTTACCTGGACTATTTTGTTGGGGCTATTTAAACTACACCCAAGCAAGACAACACGCTTCGCGTTACTTTGCAGCTTGCAACGTGACACTCACCCTGTCCAGCTATTCCCTCGAACCTCAGAGAATCAGAACCTGCAAGGAGACAAAAGGAACATCATTAGCAGCAGCATCTTACCTGCAGTCTTCATCTTTAAACACTTGCAGCTACTGAGAACAGCTTCCTCGAATCTGCACGCCTCCTGGACAGAACGACCTGAAAGAGGAAGATAGAGGCAACATTAAAGAAAGCAGTAGAGACATTTACAAATTACAAACTGCTCAAAAGGCTTACCTGGCTGGTCGCCTCTCGGCTGGCACCACTCCGGACATTCCACTCGCGCTGAAGAACACCACGACCTACAAGGAAGGAAAACACAGGTTCGCAAAGGCAAGACTTCGCAGCATAGCGCTCTTAATGTGCCATCATTTACCAGCGGGGCTCAACCAAGCCAGTTCGCCGCGCTGAAGCTCTGCATACCTAAGGGAGAAAAAAGAGAAATTTTAAATAAAGGCATGCAGGATAGCAGCAAAACTAAAGAACAGCAATAAGACCTACCTGAACAATCTCAAACGGGCCGGCGTCAGTGAAGTAACTGGACCACACTCGCCCATGAAAGACAACGCGCCCCTGCAAAGAAGGCAGGACGGAGAGCACGCCTAATTCTACCACAAGACAGAACCTTCCCTGCAGACCACATCAGGGCAAAGCTGAGTAGCATACCAGCGAGTAACCGGGCTTTGTGGCGTCCCTGTGGATACCAGGTGAACCTAACAGCTGTGGCATGATTCCACAGTGAGTTGCCGTACCTAATCCCTGCACACCATCTACATTAAAACTTTGGTCTTCTCCCGCGAGGGCTAAAGCCCGTGGGGGATCAAGGGCACAGGAGTTGTAGCCAGCAGGAGCAGCGGCATGTCCACAGTGATTTGCCATTCCTAGGCCCGCCCACCACCTTCATTCAAACTTTGGTCTTCCCCCGCAGGGGGTGAAGCCTGCAGGGGATCAAGGCCGTGGGAGTTGTAGCCCGCAGGAGCAGCGGCTTGTGTCCACAGCAAGTTGCCGTACTGAACCGAGCCCCTGAACGCTCACACCAGAGATAATACAAACCGCTAGGGAAAAAAAAGCCCAAGTCAATCTTGTAAGGATAACAAGTTTAATCTCTTGCGCAGATGAGACCAAAAGCTCTCATCCCTCACAAATAACTCTGCTGCCAAGAACGTTCTGCCAAAGAGAGGTACAAGCAGAAACGTTTTAAATCAAATCATCATCATAAATGACGCAATACATACAGTGAAAACCTGCGCGGCTGGTTGGATGGACCCTATACAGGTGCTGCCCTTATCCATATGGTATGGCAGTTTATTGGTCCCAGCCCAGTCCATCTGTCTTCCATCATGTGGGTGCTGTGGGGCTCATCTTCTTTTCACTTCGAAGGTCAGAAAACAAATGAATTATACTCCTAATATGCAGCTTGTTTATCACCCATACTGTGCACTTGGCAGGCCTCAAGACGGACACACAGGAGGTTCCAGGGCACTCTAACCTTCACGCACACTTTTCACTCACTCCCTCTGCACCATCCGGCCCAAGGTCTCTGCCCTCTTTTTGAACTATAATGTATCCCTCCCAGCACCTCGTAATACAAACCACACAATTGTCGATTCAACAAAAAACCCTGTCCATCCTATTTGAACATTTCAGACTTGTTACTTAGGGATTGGTGGTGAAAGGGCAACTGGTGTCATGGAATTCGAGGATCTTTGGGTTCAGTCAGTTAGATGGGCTATAACTTGTGGTAACTCAGGAATGGGCCGGGTCATACTTTGGCTAAAGTGAGATAACATGCACACCATCAACAAAAAGTACCTCACCCTCTGTCAATGCACAATCCCTTGCTTTGGGAGTGTCATCCTGCTCCCCCTCTTATGTGGCACAGTTGTGTGCTGTCAAGTCCTCCGTCGTGGGCATATCTGTTAAAAAGGTAGCAGGATTCACTGTCTTACACCTAACCAAATGAATATGGGGTTTAAATATGATAATCTCACATGCCAATGACCTTTGCGTAGGGTGGATTTCGACCTCTCTAAAATAGCAAATCAAGAATGTTCCATATACAACATTGCTCAACACCCCATTCCAATTGTAGAACTTTTCTCTATAGCAAAAGCAGCCATTGCTAATGCTTGTTCGCATGCAAACTGCTCTTGCATTGCTGCATCCAGAGTGCCACTATAATAGGCCAATGGCCTGGAGCCCATAGTGCTTTTTTGCATCAACACCGCTGTCATAAGCTGGCCATCAGAATGTGAAAATGAATAGAATTCCTGTGTCTAGTCCGCAGTAGCTAGTGCGGGTGTTGTACTGGCTTCTTTTAAAACGTCAGACTGTCTGATCATTTCTGCCGTCCACAGTAATTTGTGGTCCTTTGTTTTCTGTGCTCAGGGCCTGCAAAAGTGGCCTAGTGTATGCAGCGTAATCTAGATTTCAGGCCCTGCAGTAGTTACACAGGCTCAGAAACTTCTGCATCTCCTAAACTGAGGCGAGTCTGGGGGTGGCGCGTACTGATGCTGCCCTATCGGATAGTATCCTTTTCCCATTCACCGATAAGAACTGACCCAAATATATTACTCCCTGTTGGAAATATCTTAATTTAGCCTTGTCAACCATGGCCAGTAATTGTAGGAGTGCAATGTAGTCCTTGTGGCACTGTTGTTCACTGTCACTTCATACTAGCAGATCGTCCACGTACTGGATAATCATGCTAGGCACCTAAATGTTTCCAAGATCAGCATACAGTATTCTGTTAAATATACTCAGGCTTTCGCAGTACCCCTGAGGTAACCCAGTATGTTCAAACTGCATCTGGCCCTGTGTGAATGTTGTGAGGTACCTCGACTCAGGATGGAGTGGAATCGAAAAGAATGCATTTTTCAGATCCACTACAGTGAAATATGTAGCATCTTTGGGGATGCTAAACAAAATTGTTGCAGGATTCGGAACTACTGGAAACTCTTTCTGTACCACATCATTTAGGGGACGCAAGTCTTGGATCATTCTTCAATTTCCCCGTTGACTTTTTAACCAGATATATTGCCATCTTACATGGGGACGTAGATGGCACAATAATCCCCTGGTCCATTACGGTCAGAATTGTTTTTCTAATGCCTTCCTCCACCTCTCATGACAGTGGATATTGTCTTAGCCTGGGCAGCACTGCACCTGGCTTCAGAGTTATACGCACAGGTGTTACATCTTTTAATACCATACATCATGTGGATTAGTAGTCCATAACCTCGAGGGCCCATGCTGTAAATCTTCATCAAAAAATGGGGATGGAGTTACTACTGCCATTAAAGGACACTGCATTCTTCGATACTTTATCATTATGTCACAAGGGATGCAAAGCTTGAGTACTATTTCCCCATCTTTGTTATTCTCAAACAGTTTGTCATCCGATACCTCCTTTAGCTGCACTATTGTGTCTACACAGAGCAAAGTGTGCCACTCACACCCGTCCCTATCCATTCTTAATAAGACAATCCTTCTGTCAGACACTAACAACCCCTGCAGGTCCAGCGATAGTATTGTTCCTGCTACCACCTCGGTTGACAAAGCTGGGCGTAAAATGAAATCAGTCGGCACTCGCCAGCATTGCTTGTTAATCTGGTGCACCGTCTTCACAAGTACCCATATACCATAGATAAACATGTCCAGGTCTACAGGAATCCCGCGGATGCCACTTGTCATTGCGTGGATAATAAACATCGCCCTTACAGCACACACCCCAGGCGTGGAACACACTACGCCATGACCTGTGAAGGATATGGTCATGTTTAACTTACTGAGCAGGTCCCTACCCAGTAGAGTGATAGGGGAACTCTCAGAATATAGTTGTGGCGCTCGTACTATCTTCCCTCCCACCTTTACATCCAGCTCCTCAGTGTATGGAACCTTGGAAATATTTCCAGAGATTCCCTGATAGTGGAAAGTTTCCTTCGATGATACATGATTTAGTTGCACCAGAGTCCACCATAAATATGAATTGCTTGTTTCCTATCTCGGCCCCCACCAACGGTTCCTCTTCAGGGAGGATAGTTGTCAACAGGAACGGACATGCAAGTGCTCCCTCTGGGCTGTCCTAGTCAGGATAGGTGCTCGTTCCAGGAAACCAGAAGGGGCTACCTCCTACTACTGCTGACCCCCAAAGGGAGCGGTCACCCCACCTGGTGCCCTGATTACCAGGGCAAGACTGCCCTGCTGTTGCTGCTGCAGGTGCCACGCTTGTGTGTCTGGTGCATGGGGTTGCTGATTATAAGTTTGGTATTGCCCCCAAGGATACTCCTAGTTCTGATACCCTTGACCCTGTTGCTGATATCCTAATCCTTGAGGTCCTTGTGGCCCTTGGCCCTGCTGCGGCCCATAATTATACCCCACCATGGATCTGCTCTGGCACTCCGTTCCGAAATGCCACCACCTTAAATAATTCCAGCATTGAAACTGTCTGAACCCCCATCCCCTAGGTCCAAACCCTCCTCCCCTCGCGCCTCGAAATCCCCCTCTTCCTTTGCTGGGGCCCTCCTTGCTGCCACTGTGGGCCGGGGTAGGTGTTGTCCCCCGCCCCACTGTCCTTGTCCACGTTCCGCCCTCAGGGCCACAATAATGGCAGTCAGAACCTGCTGCATGCTCTCTGTTCCCTCCACCTGTATTGGCGTTGGCACGGGCACCTGAACTAACACTTTTGCCAATTCTTTCTCTAACAACTTTGCCTCATCTCACTGATGCCTTTGCGCTGTTTCCCCCTCCCACTCATTAATCCTTTTACAATGGTGCACTATTATGCTCTGTATTTCCACTCTCCCGATCCCTGTCTTAGTGCACTTGCATCCCTTCCTGTTCCTGGGGATGTCTGTAACCTTTCAAGTTCCGCTAGTAAACCTGTCAACCTATCCTCAAACTCCCTAGACCTGTACTCCGCTGATGCCGGTACTCCGGGTGGATGGGTATACATGGGTGGGGGAGTGGTAGCCTGTGGTACTACTGACACTGTGGGGGACCCTACCACAGCAGAAAGGGTCTCTACCACAGTGGGTACATAACTTGGATGAGTGTATCCTTCTGTAGGATATGATGTTAACGGATATAATCCTCTACCCCCCACTGGCGCCCCACATTCGCGTTCTCCCTTTCCGCATTTCCCCTCCCTCTGTCTCTGCGCCTCCACCCCATTCCCTTGATCCTCTGCATCTTCAAAACATACGTCAAAGATCGAGAATCGCTTTTCTCTTCTGTAGCTGTTTCCCCTTATACTTTGCTATTAAAAATGTGGACATGTGTTCCAAAATACTCTTGGTTTGCAAGCCCTGGCCTGGCCATGGGCAGGGCATCCGCCTCCTCCTGTCTCCACAATTCACTGCTTATGATATTTCTCCACCCTGTCATGATACAGTGGCAGGGTCTTATACATGTGCTCTATTGGTGATCCTCCCCCCACGGTAGGGATGTCGATCTCTTACTACCCCTGCAAAGACCCTCTAATGTGCCGCACATGCTGCCTCTTGCCTTTAACAAAAAAACAGGAGAATCAACCCCCGACCTTCTATCTCACCCTTAGATATGCACATACGCCGCTCAAAGAGATTGGGCAGCACCACACCACACCACGACTCACGTGATTACCGCCGCTTCTAGGGCCTGCTTTTTCACCCAAGAAATACAACTGCCATATGTTAAATCAACACACTACACTAACAACCACTACTTATTCCAGGCCTACTACTTATTTGAGACCACTACTTCTTATTTTCATATACCTCCTTTAAATATTATTCTGCCTCGTGGTACCACATTCCCTCCCCTTCCGAGGAGGGGATCCCTGCCTTACCTTTGCCTTACCTTATACTGCCTTACCTTATACTACTTTGCCAAACCAATCAACCAGTAATGCTAATTTTTACCAACAATAACCCTAACCTCATCCACGGTACATCAATGACCTTGCTATCCACGTTCACACACCTTCCACACTTCCCCATACATCTGTCCCCTACTTGTTATCTCTAACAAGAGTATACCCACATATGCGTGCTCACCCGAACTCCTCCATCACAGGGTTACAACGTCGGCCTGCACTCTCCTCAGAGCCGCACCCCCTTTCAAAGAGCAGAGAGGACTTTTCTTAAAATGGCTCTTACTAGACCACTCGGAACACTTGTTTTTTCGGGGCCGGTTGCTGTAGGTGAGCGTGGCTCCTTCTGGAGAAGCCGCCTGGAAGCCTCCACAGGTACGGGAGGCACTGGGATCATTTTGGGGTCACCAATTGAAAGTAAACCCCTGAATGCTCACACCAGAGATAATGCAACCCGCGAGGGAAAAAAAGGCCCAAGTCGATCTTGTAAGGATAACAAGTTTAATCTCATGCGCAGATGAGAGCAACAGCAAACATCTCTGCTGCAAAGAACATTCTGCCGAAGAGAGGTACAAGCAGAACCTTTTTAAAGCAAAACATCCTCATAAGTGATGCAATACATACAGTGAAAACCTGCGCGGTCGATTGGATGGACCCTATACAGGTGCAGCCCTTATTCATATGGGAAGGCAGTTTATTGGTCCCGGCCCAGTCCGTCCATCTCCATCATGTGGGTGCTGCGGGGCTCATCAATTTCTTGTGTCAAAGGTCAGAAAGTACATTAATTATACTCCTGCTATACAGCTTGTTTATCACTCATACTGTGCACTTGGCAGGCCTCAAGACAGACACACAGGAGTTTCCAGGGCTCTCTAACCTTCACACACACATTTAACCCACTCCCTCTGCGCCATCTGGCCCTAAGGTCCCTGCCCTCGTTTTGAACTATATTTTATCCCTCCCAGAGACCTCCCAATATAAATCACACAATTGTCTCTTCAACAATACACCCTGTCCATCCTCTTTGAACATTTGAGGACTTGTTACTCTGGGGTTGGTGATCAAAGGGCACCTTGTGTCATGGAATTCGAGGATCTTAGGGTATATGGGCTATAACTCGTGGTCTTTTGGGAATGGGTCGGGTCATACTTTGGCCAAAGTGAGATAACATGCACACCAGGTGCTGGCCTCTTATTGCGGATTTGTAAGGCATATTCCTCTTGGGTGAAAGACACATCTTTGCAACACTTTCAGGAACAATGAACAAACAGTGTGGTGGCTGGTGTTAAGATGGATTTCTGAACTCTGTCCTGGGGGGCAGAGGTTCAGAAGGCCAGCCTAGTTTCTTGGAACAGGGTAACCTCTGGACAAGCCAGACCAATCAAGGTAGTGATCGCGGCGGTCAAGACAAGGTCTCAAGAGGGGTGAGGGTGACTGAAATCCCGCAATAAGCACACAAAGCAAGGGAACCTACAAATTACTTCAAGCGGGTGTTATATTAAAAATATAGACACATTTATTACAAGGCCTTTGTAACATTGACCGTAGCAAGAAATCGCGATAAAACTCAAGTAAACCAATACATCACAATCAAATACAATATATATATATATACAATTACCGAAGGGTCTAACGAGTTAGACGCATGAAATATGCAGACCACCTAGATGGGGAGGAAAACCGGCAGTGCAAGTAATCATTTAGACCCAGTTCGCCTTCAGAGGCCACCTAACTAGAAGGAAGTCTGAGCCCTACGAAGAGTGGAGCCTTGTGCTCAAAAGTACCTGCACACACTGGTGCCAGTGGGCCAAGGGGAGTCTCTTCAAGGAAGTCAGGCAGTTCAGAGCGGTGAACAAAGGAGGGCGAACAGATCTCCGCTACTCAAGCGCGGCCTCCACTTGCGGGCAGAAGCAGAGCTCGAGTGCGAAAAAGGTGTGCTGTTTAACACAGCGAGGAAAAGCTACAGGCTACTGCAGGAGGGCAACCAGTTCCTAGCGTTGCTACTCACCGGTCCCCGATGCAGGCAGACCCAGGCTTCTCCACGTCAGTTTCAGTGCTGGCAGGTTCAGATACGAGCAGGGGACGTCTCAGCGTCGTGTAGATCCCACGGCAGAGTTGAGGATGTCCCAAACGCAGTGAACCCGCACAGTTTGTTACCACAGCAGGGCAACGGAGCGGCCGTGTGTATTTCAGCCCAATGTACACTTCTCACTTCAGACCTGGGAATGCCAAGTGTACGAATCGTGTGAGAGTGCTAAGGACGCGGAATACAACACAACCTGACGGCGGTAACAGAGCAAGACTCCTGGGAAAGCTGGTCAGTCCACTGGATGGCCCAGAGATGCTTCCGAAGGTTTACGTGCAGGAGATGATGAAGATGCCGAGAATAGTTGTTCCCACTATTCCAAATGGTTTGAAGTACCAGTACAGGCCTTCTCGTTCGATCAGAGGCAGAATGGTTTTGCAGAGCGACAGCAGTGCAGAGGAGCAGTCCTTCAGCGGGTCACCAGCGATTCCTCGGTTCAGCCTCGTAGTTGCAGGATACTTGGCTCCTGTATGGTAGTGGTGTTTCCAGCCTCCTCTTATCCATGGTTCCCTTTGCGCCAAAACGGAGGGGACACAATAGGAGATCTGCTCACAAAACACTCACACCAAACGTGGACCTATCACGGACCACGGTGGTCCCAGGCATTCACGACACACTAGACTCTCTGGCACCCAGGATGTGTATTGGGACCAGACATCCAAGCCCACATCCTGGAGGCATTCACAAGGCCTGTAGAAGCCCGCGAAAGCATCTGTGTTTCGCAGGAAAGTACATGCCCAAATAAGGAAGGCCCCGGGTCGGCTCGACCTGGGGAAGGTGGAGGGGGCAAGACGGTCAGCGGGCAGGACAAAGAGCCTCGTGGTCTGCCCATTTTGGGAGCCAGGCCACCATTTTGGGCTAAGCGCGAGAAACGACTTAAACAGCCAAAAGGAGCTCAAAACACAAAGAAACTGTCATGATGCCTACCTCCAAGGAGACAGGTCCGACCCAGCAACCCCAGAGGCAGGCATCATTTCCCCCAGGGAAGTGCCAGCGGGCCCAAGCTGGGGCCCTTTGGACACAGTCCTGGCGCCTTAGGCGCCAGGCTCATGTTGGACCCCTGTCCTGGCGCCTTAGGCGCCAGGCTCATAAAGCTAGACATGTGTTCAAGTGTTTTAAGGTGCACTTACCTGATGCCGACCATACTGCTACATCCAGGCCCTCTTGAGTCCTGAATGGAACTACTTTACCTGTGGACCTACTTTCCCCTGTGTGTGGTCGGGGAAGGATACATACCTGATCGGTGGAAGGATACATACCTGGAACTTATACCAAAGCTATTTAAACCACGCCCGATCAGCAACTCACGCTTCGCGTTGTTCTGCTCCTCGCAGCTGGACGCTCACCGTGTCAGCTCCTGCATCTGGACTTCAGCCACGCCTGTCAGCATCCTGGGTCACCTGCTAAGAGAGAATTGTAGAGAAAGAAGACCTTACCTGCTAAAGCTGCATCACGGAGACTTCACACCGACGATCCTGAAAGGGAAGACATCATTTTAAAAGCATTTCGCTTCGATCGCTGCAGCGCTGCATTTCACTCACCTTTCCTGGGCACCTCCATCTTCAGCAGTGATCATCCGGATCCTCAGCCACTTCCCGGAGCCAAGAGAGAAAAAGACAAGAAAACAAGGTGCGAAATGGAAGGGAATAGGAAAAGCTCAGTTTCCTTCTAAGACTTACCTGTTGGGTCATTCCCATTTCATTTCGGGTCCTGCCGCTTCCTAGCATTCCGGACCCCGGCCCCTATGGGGAAAAAAGACAAAGACATTGAATGAGCGAATGCAAAGACATTACCCGAACGCTCATCCAGAACTTACCTGTCATTTACTGGAACTGCACGTTTCACTTCGGGTCGGCGCAATATCTCCGGCATTCCGAACCCCGGCCCCTAAGGGGAAAAAGACATAAGCGTTAGCGCTTGCTGCAATAAGACAATGAACATTATTATTAAGCTTGAACTTTTGAACTTGCTACAGAACTCTTACAGCGCCTTACCTGAATAGTCAAGCTTATTTGAACTCCTATCAAACCTCAATCCAGTGAATTAACTGGGTTTCAATGCGCCCCTGCATCAGAAGCAGGATGGAGAACTCATCCTTCCAGACCCTAAGGTGAGACTTCACGGGGAATCGAGGAAGGGTATCGTGGAGGGTTGGAAGGGAGTGGGAGGCTTGAGCATTATTCCGTCAGTAGGTAATACTCCCTTTTCACGCACAGGGGAATATTCCTGCGAGCCAGTGAGTCCATCTTCAGAGTCCTGCGCTTCACCATAGAAGAAGCATCAGCACTCGAAGCCAGACCTGCGCCTCCGTGGGAATCAGGTGAGCGTGACAGAACGCGAAGCCTACCCACAATTTCCCACCCGGGCGCTATGGAGACTTCCGAGACAGATCAGCTGGCCCAGCTTTTGGGGGAATTACGGGCAGAAGTGCACTCAGCCCGCCAGGAGACTAACGCTCTCAAAAGAGAACTGATCCTATCCAAGGAAAGAACAGATGACCTGGCCAAAAGGTTATTGCAGGCCCAGGCAGGGCACACTCCTTTACCTAATTCCGGAGATACTTCCACATCAATGGGTTTGAATAACCCGATACAAATCAATCTACCTGGACACATGCCTTTGGCCCCGCCTGAACGTTTTGCGGGGGATCCCAAGAAATATGCCGTTTTTATGAACCAATGTCGTTTACACTTTCTATGCAGACCCGGGGCCTTCCTTAACGACCAGACCAAGGTAGCCTTTATACTATCTTACCTCAGTGGCAGTGCTGCCGATTGGTCTATTCCATTGGTAAATCAGGATGATCCCATTCTCCAGAATTTTCAGGGTTTCCAGGCCAGCATGGAAAGATTGTTTGCTCGACACTCTCAAGGACAGGCCCTTGATAACGAACTGCTATCCTTACGACAAGGTAATCAGGATCTTCTGTCCTACGTTGCCACCTTTAATAGACTGGTTGTGGAAACTGGATGGCCAGAAAACAAAAGGATCACATTGTTTAATCGAGGCCTGCGCGGAGAGCTTAAGGATGTTCTAGCTCAGATAGTAAATCCACCCCTGTACAGCTACCGTCAGAATACCAAGAATTCCAAGACGTTTTTCAGAAGGAACAGGCTAACACGTTACCTCCCCATCGGTCTTATGATTGCCAAATCGATCTGGTACCCAATGCTCAACTACCTTGTAGTAGGATTTATGCTCTTACGGAACCTGAGAACCTACATTTGCGTCAGTATTTAGATCAGTACCTAGCCAATGGTTTTATTCGCCCGTCCAAGTCTCCTGTCTCCTCAGCTCTGTTCTTCGTGCCGAAAAAAGAGGGCGACCTTAGCACATGTATAGACTATCGCGCCCTAAATCAAATAACGATTAAGAATCGTTATCCTCTGCCCCTGATCCCTGAGCTTATCGACCAGGTGAAAGACGCTTGTGTGTACACCAAGTTAGATCTCCGAGGAGCTTATCACCTGGTGCGTATAAAAGAAGGCGACGAATGGAAGACTGCATTCCGCACCAAATTTGGGCTCTTCGATTATCAGGTGATGCCCTTCGGTTTGTGCAATGCACCTGCCGCCTTTCAGTACTTTATGAATGATGTTCTTCGGGAACTTATCAACGTATGTGTCATTGTTTATATTGACGACATCCTGGTGTACTCCTCTTCAGAATCCGATCACAGAAAACATGTTAGGGCAGTTCTTGAGAAATTGCGCCAGCACAGACTATTTGCAAAGCTCGAAAAATGCGTTTTTCATACCACAGAAGTGGAGTTTCTCGGATTCATCCTGACACCTCAAGGAGTCCGAATGGACTCGCGAAAGGTGGACGCCATCTTCAAATGGCCATCTCCTAGCTCGGTGAAGGGAGTTCAGAGCATGCTTGGCTTCGCCAATTTCTATCGAAGATTCATCCCGGAATTTTCCCGAACAGTCCAACCCATCACAGCTCTCCTAAAGAAAAACAAATGCTTTGAATGGACTCTTGAGGCCGAACAAGCCTTTCAGGACCTGAAAACCAAATTCACCTCTGCACCTATATTGAAGCACCCGCACCCAGATCTCCCTTACATTGTGGAAACCGACGCATCCAGTTCGGCCATGGGAGCTGTCCTGTCGCAAAGAGACCCAGAAACTAACCAACTACACCCTGTGGCCTTTTGGTCCAGGAAATGTTCTCCTCCTGAAATCAACTACGCAATTACCGACAAAGAGTTACTGGCTATTAAATCTGCTTTCAAGGCTTGGCGTCACTACCTTCTCGGGGCAAGACACACCATCACCGTAATTACGGACCACAGAAATTTACAGTATTTAAAGACGGCCAAGGCTCAATCTTCACGACAACTCCGATGGGCTCTATTCTTTGCGGAATTTGATTTTGTAATTACCTATCGCCCTGGCTGCAAGAATGGTAAAGCGGATGCCTTATCCCGGATTGGCATGGAAGAACCCAATTCGAGTTTAGAACCTGTGCCAATCATACCAGAACAAAGAATCTTAGGCCTAACTTCATTGCAAACTATTGAGGACATCCAAACGCAAGTAAAACAACTTCTAGACTCTTCAGCCTTACTGGAATGGAGTCAAAAGGGTCCTCATTACACCGTTAAGGATGACTTACCCTACTTCCAGGAGCGGTTGTTTCTGCCTAGTAAAGAATTGCAAGAACTTGTTATTGCCCATCATTATGAATCATTAATGGAAGGACACCCTCGTATCGCTAAAACGGAGGAAAAAATCAAACGCCACTTCTGGTGGCCTTCTTGGAGAAAAGACATAAAGTCTTTTGTATTGTCTTGCGGAATTTGCGCCCAAAACAAGGGTCAAAAGAAAAGGCCAGCCGGCCTACTTCAACCCTTGGATATTCCACCGGCACCATGGCACACCTTGTCAATGGACTTTATAACTGACCTGCCTCCTTGTGCTGGTTACAACACTATCCTTGTAATTGTGGATCTATTCTCCAAAATGGCCCACTTTATCCCTTTAAAAGGTTAGCCTTCAGCTTCCACCTTGGCCAAGGAATTTCTGGAGAATATAGTTCGCATACATGGTTTCCCTTCCATATTAGTCTCGGATCGTGGAAGTCAATTTATCTCCCATTTTTGGAAGAAGTGTTGCCAACTAGCACAAATAGATGTGCGGCTATCCACCAGCCACCACCCCCAGACCGACGGACAAACCGAGAGAACCAATCAGACTCTCGAGCAATATCTTCGGTGCATGTTACACCAATCCAAGTTAAATTGGAAAGACATCCTTTGGATCGCAGAATATGCATACAACAATTCAGTGCATTCTGGAACCGGACAAACTCCTTTTTATACTTTGTATGGTCACCATCCTCGGACCTCTGATCTAGATCCACCTCTGACCCTGGAAATGCCCGCAGTAAATCATCTGCATTCCACAATAACCCAAGCCTTCAAAGAAGCTGCAACTCATTTACAGCAAGCCAAGAAAAAGTATAAAGAAAACGCTGATTTGCACCGAAGTAAAACTCCTCCTTACCAAGTAGGAGATCAGGTATGGCTAGCAACAAAACATTTACCCCTCAAGGGCCCGCAAACCTTCAATCCCAGATTCATAGGACCTTATCCCATCAAGGCTATAATCAATCCCGTGGCCTTTAAACTGGATTTACCGTCTAACATGCGTATTCATCCAGTTTTTCATGCATCACTTTTGAAGCCAGTACAACCAGGGACCCGACTGTCCAAGCCTCCAGACCCAGTTCAAATTGAAGGGGAATTAGAATTCGAAGTTAAAGACATTTTAGATTCCAAGGTGTTGAAATCTAAACTCTTCTATCTTGTTGACTGGAAGGGATATGGACCTCAGGAGAGATCGTGGGAGCCTAGTAACCATGTTCACGCACCTCGATTAATACAAAGGTTCCACCGGAGATTTCCGAACAAGCCAAAACCCCCAGAGGGAACAACCTTGGGAGGGGCCTTGAGGGGGGGTCAAACGTGCTGGGGTACTTGGAGGCACCCAATGTTACGCTCACCTGATTCCCACGGGGGCGTCGATCTGGACTGGCCCGCTGTTGCTTCCACCAGAGTAACACGTAGAGCCGAGATGACAGACTGGACAGACCCACTTAGCTTTGTTTGTTGGACTTGTACGAATATCTTTCTGCAATGGAGAAAGGGAATTAACCTCCCGTAATCTGAGCATTAACCCGCCTTCCCACTCCCCTTGTCTGCCCACAGAACACTCCTGAAGTTCCCTTTTAATCTCACCTGAAAATTTGGAAAGATGAGCTCTCCATCCTTCGTCGAGCGCAGGGGCGCGTAGACGACCAGTTACTTCACTGGCGTGGAGGAATTGGTGAGTTCCAGTATTGACTCTAAGTCCAATTGTTCGTAAGAGTTCAAAAGTCTGATCTTCACTCTGCCAGATTCCTTGCAGGTTGCGGATTTAAACCACCAGAAGAGTTCCAAGTGGCAATTGGTAAGATCCTGGTAAGTCTATTGTGGTTCTCCCCTTTGGGGCCGGGGTACAGCGATGATGCAGAATTAACTGCGCCGACCCGAAATGAGGTGAGTACCCCCCTGTGGTAAATCAGGTAAGTCTTTGGGGTTAGGTTGTATTGTCCTTGTTTTTTCCCCTTAGGGGCCGGGGTGCGGCAGTGATGCAGATTTGACTATGCCGACCCGAGATGAGGTGAGTACCCCCCTATGGTAAATCAGGTAAGTCTTTGGGGGTGGTTTGTATTGCCCTTGCTCACCTATCTGTTCTTGTCTCCCCCAGGTATTGAAGAATGGCCTGGAGATGCTGGATTCGCGATGAAGTAAAGGAATGCAGCCTCGGTTGGTGAGTTCAGCGCGGCTCTGCGAGGTGCGTGGCAATGCACCTGAGAAGGCCTCTCTCTTCCAGATCGACGATGTGCTGGATCAAGGATTCAGGTAAGGGTTTTGTTCTGACCTCTTCTCTTGTTTCAGGTGTTCCAGGGCTGAAGCGGGCGTGGCTGAAGACTGGAGCTGCTGAAGACACGGTGAGCGTTACTCTGCAGCAAGCAGAATAACGCGAAGCACGTGTGGCTGTCCGGGTGTGGCTTAAATAGCCTTGGAAGAAGTCCCAGGTAAGAATTCTTCCACAGCCCCACCCGAGAGGAAAGGAGTCCCTAGTACCTGGGGTTAAAGGTCTGTGTTCCCTTGAGTGGTAAGTACTTGGTGGCTAACCATACTTGGTCCCCTACTTGGTATTGCGGTGCTTCACTCCTGTGTTGATCAGCATCCTTCTTGTATTTATCCTTAGCCTTTTGTAAATGTGCAGTCGCTTCTTTAAAGGCTTGTGTGATAACAGCGTGGAGATGGTCCACCGCAGGCATCTCTAAATGCTAGGGAGAATCTAAGTCTGAGGTTCGAGGATGGTGACCATATATGGTAAAAAAAGGGCTTTGTTTAGTTCCTGAGTGTACAGAATTATTGTATGCATACTCGGCGATCCAAAGAATGTCTTTCCAATCCTCCTCAGATTGATGTAGCATACAACGTAGGTATTGCTCAAGAGTCTGGGTGGTTCTCTCAGTTTGACCGTCGGTCTGGGGATGGTGGCTGGTTGAAAGCCTAACATCAATTTGTGCCAGCTGGAAGCACTTCCTCCAAAAATGTGAAATAAATTGACTTCCCCGGTCTGAAATGAACACGGAAGGAAAACCATGTAGACGAACAACATTTTCAAGGAACTCCTTGGCCAGGATTGAAGCTGAAGGTATTCCTTTTAAAGAAATTAAATGGGCCATTTTAGAAAAAAGATCTACAATAACTAGAATGGTGTTATAACCTTTGCACGGGGGTGAATCCGTGATAAAGTCTAATGACAAGGTATGCCAAGGAGTAGGTGGTATGTCTAACGGTTGAAATAATCCAGCAGGTTTTTTCTTTTCCCCTTCATTTTGAGCGCAAATGCCACAAGACATGACAAACAACTTGACATTTTTTCGCCAGGTGGGCCACCAAAACTGTTTCTTGATTTTGGCTTCAGTTTTAGCAATGCCAGGATGTCCTTCCATCAAGGTGACGTGGTAATGAGAAATGACAAGTTTCTGTAGTTCCTCTAGTGGCAAAAATAGCCGGCCTTGGTAATAAGGTAGATTGTTGGTGACAGAATACTCTGGGCCTTTCCTTGCCCAGCCCTGTAAGGCATCGGAATCAAAGAGTTGATGGACCTTTTCTTGAATGTCCTCCAGAGAGTGTATGGATGTCAGACCAAGGATCCTCTGTTCAGGAATTATGGGTACAGGTTCTAAAGCTCTTTCTGTTTCTCCCATTCCTATTTGGGACAGGGCGTCAGCTTTTCCATTTTTACAACCTGGTCGATAGGTTATTACAAAATCAAACTCGACGAAGAACAATGCCCAACGGAGTTGGCGTGAAGATTGGGCCTTGGCTACCTTTAGGTATTGTAAGTTGCGGTGATCAGTGATGACCGTAATGGTATGCCTGGCGCCCAGCAGATAGTGCTGCCAAGCCTTGAAGGCGGACTTGATGGCCAACAGTTCCTTGTCGGTTATAGCATAATTTAATTCGGGAGCCGAAAACTTTCTTGACCAAAACGCCACTGGGTGCAGCTGGTTAGTTTCGGGATCCTTTTGAGAGAGCACTGCTCCCATAGCTGAACTGGATGCATCTGTTTCCACTATGTAGGGAAGCTCTGGGCGCGGGTGTCGTAATACAGGAGCGGACGTGAATTTCTTTTTTAACTCTTGGAAGGCGTTCTCAGCTTCTTCTGTCCATGTAAAGCGTTTATTCTTTTGCAATGGTGTTGTAATGGGATGTACAATGTGTGAGAAGTCCGGGATAAACCTACGGTAGAAATTGGCAAAGCCGAGCATGCTTTGCACTCCTTTGACTGAGCTTGGTGAAGGCCAATTAAGAATTGCGTCCACCTTCCGTGTATCCATCCGGATTCCTTTCGGGGTCAGAATAAATCCAAGAAACTCTACTTCCGTAGTGTGAAAGATGCACTTTTCCAGTTTAGCGTATAACTTATACTGGCGTAACTTTTCTAGGACTGCTCGGACGTGCTTTACATGATCGGATTCTGATAGGGAGTATACTAAGATATCGTCGATGTAAACGACTACACAAACATCGATGAGCTCTCGGAAGACATCGTTCATGAAGAACTGGAAGGCTGCTGGTGCGTTACACAGTCCGAAAGGCATCACCCGGTACTCAAATAATCTGTACTTGGTGCGAAAAGCAGTCTTCCATTCGTCACCCTCTTTGACGCGTACCAGATGATATGCCCCCCGAAGGTCTAGTTTTGTGTATATACAAGCGTTCTTTACCTGGTCTAGTAGTTCAGGGATCAAAGGCAATGGGTACCGATTCTTGATAGTTATCTGATTCAGCGCGCGGTAGTCAATGCATGTTCTAAGGTCGCCTTCCTTTTTTGGCACGAAGAACAAAGCGGAAGATGCAGGGGACTTGGACGGGTGGATGAAGCCATTAGCAAGATACTGGTCTAGGTAATGGCGCAAGTGGAGATTTTCAGGTTCCGTGAGGGCATAGATTCTGCTGCAAGGTGGTTGTGCTCCTGGTATGAGATCTATTTGACAATCATAAAGATCTGTGCGGCGGTAAGGTGTTTGCCTGCTCCTTTTGAAAGACATCCTGAATGTCTTGGTATTCAGCAGGTAATTGTATGGCAGCTGGGATTATTGGGGCCAGTACTGAATTTAGAGTTCTCTTTGGGTAACAGGTGTTAGCACATTCTGGGAAGGTTAGTCTCTTCTCTCGCCAATCAATACAGGGATTGTGTTTTTCCAACCAAGGGATTCCCAGTATCAGTTGAAACTGTGGAGCCTTGAATAAATCAAACACCATAACCTCTCGGTGTCCATCCTGACCCAGCAAAGTCATCTCTGCCGTGGAATGAGTTACGGGCCCAGAGGCAATTTCAGTTCCATCAACAGTGGTGACGACATCGGTAGTGGTCTTTTGGGTGAGAGGTAGATTCATCCTGGAAGCCAATCCGTAGTCCAAATAGTTTCCTATGGCTCCACTATCTACGTACGCCTTTACCGCGTGCATGCGTGATGGCTGCTCTGGATCTATAAGGACCATGGGTATGGTGAAATGCGAGGTCAGAGTGTCCTTCTTTAAGCTCGGCAAGCTGACCTCTACGCTTGCCGGGCGTGATCGTTTGCCGAGTCAGGTTTCAAGTGGTTTTCGTCTGCTGCTCCTATAGTTTTCTTTGGTGGTTTTACAGGGCAGTTCCGAAGGAAATGACCAGTAGCTCCGCAATATAAACATAATTGCTGTTGCCGTCTTCTTTCCCTTTCCTTCTGGGTTAAGGGTCCTCTAACCCCCCCGATTTGCATGGGTTCTGAGGTATCTACCCCCTTCGAGGGTACGTAGGTTTTAACCAAGACCTCGTTTTCAAACTTGGTTCAATCAGCCTTTCTGGTTTGAAGTCTGTGATCTAACTGGACCACAAAATCTATATAGTCAGCACAGTCTAAAGGCGGGTTCACGACTTGGGCTAAAACATCCTTGAGTTCTCCCCGAAGCCCTCGATGGAATAATGTAATTCGCTTGGCTTCAGGCCATTCGGTTTCCACAACTAATCTATTGAAAGTTGCAATGTAAGATAAAAGATCCTGATTACATTGCCGTAAGGATAAAAGTTTGTTATCCAAAGCCTGTCCTTGGGAATGTCGGACGAACAGTCTTTCCATGCTAGTTCGAAAACCTTGGAAATCTCGAAGAATCGGGTCATCCTGATTTACTAGCGGAATGGACCAGTCCGCTGCACTGCCGCTGAGATATGACAGTACAAAAGCTACCTTGGCTTGATCGTTTGGGAAAGCTCCAGGTCTACATAAAAAGTGTAAGCGACATTGATTCATGAATGTAGCAAACCTTTTAGGGTCTCCGGCAAAGCGTTCAGGCGGAGCCAAGGGAACGGCTCCAGGAAGGTTTATCTGCACAGGGTTACTCGGTGACACCGGAGCTGGGCTGGCCCCGAGTCCAGGTAGAGGTGTTTGTCCAGCCTGGTTTTGTAATAGCTGTCTGGCCAAATCATCTGTTCGTTCTTTTGACACTATCAATTCCCTCCTGAGGGCATTGGTTTCCTGGCGGGCGGAATGCACTTTGGCCCTTAGTTCCCCTAATAATTGGGCCAACTCATCGATTTCCGAGGTCTCCATGACGCCCAGGTGGGTATTTGTGGGTAGGCTTTGCGTTCTGTTACGCTCACCTGATTCCCACGGGGGCGTCGATCTGGACTGGTCCGCTGTTGCTTCCACCAGAGTAACACGTAGAGCCGAGATGACAGACTGGACAGACCCACTTAGCTTCATTTGTTGGACTCGTACAAATATCTTTCTGCAATGGAGAAAGGGAATTAACCTCCCGTAATCTGAGCATTAACCCGCCTTCCCACTCCCCTTGTCTGCCCACAGAACACTCCTGAAGTTCCCTCTTAATCTCACTTGAAAATTTGGAAAGATTAGCTCTCCATCCTGCGTCGAGCGCAGGGGCGCGTAGACGACCAGTTACTTCACTGGCGTGGAGGAATTGGTGAGTTCAAGTATTGACTCTAAGTCCAATTGTTCGTAAGAGTTCAAAAGTCTGATCTTCACTCTGCCAGATTCCTTGCAGGTTGCGGATTTAAACCACCAGAAGAGTTCCAAGTGGCAATTGGTAAGATCCTGGTAAGTCTATTGTGGTTCTCCCCTTTGGGGCCGGGGTACAGCGATGATGCAGAATTAACTGCGCCGACTCAAAATGAGGTGAGTACCCCCCTGTGGTAAATCAGGTAAGTATTTGGGGTTAGGTTGTATTGTCCTTGTTTTTTCCCCTTAGGGGCCGGGGTGCGGCAGTGATGCAGAATTGACTACGCCGACCCGAGATGAGGTGAGTACCCCCCATGGTAAATCAGTTAAGTCTTTGGGGGTGGTTTGCATTGCCCTTGCTCACCTATCTGTTCTTGTCTCCCCCAGGTGTTGAAGAATGGCCTGGAGATGCTGGATTCGCGATGAAGTAAAGGAATGCAGCCTCGGTTGGTGAGTTCAGCGCGGCTCTGCGAGGTGCGTGGCAATGCACCTGAGAAGGCCTCTCTCTTCCAGATCGACGATGTGCTGGATCAAGGATTCAGGTAAGGGTTTTGTTCTGACCTCTTCTCTTGTTTCAGGTGTTCCAGGGCTGAAGCGGGCGTCGCTGAAGACTGGAGCTGCTGAAGACACGGTGAGCGTTACGCTGCAGCAAGCAGAATAACGCGAAGCACGTGTGGCTGTCCGGGTGTGGCTTAAATAGCCTTGGAAGAAGTCCCAGGTAAGTATTCTTCCACAGCCCCACCCGAGAGGAAAGGAGTCCCTGAGGTAAAGTAGTCCCTTTAAGCCTCATTTGGCTTGTGGCTTCGTGCAGCATGGTCTGCATCAGGTAGGTATGCAGCATGGTCTGCAACAGGTAAGATTTCTGTAACGAGCCTGGCGCTCATGGCGCCAGGACTGACTTTATTCTTATGAGCCTGGCGCCATAGGCGCTTGGACTGTAGCCAAAGAGCCCCTAACTAGGGTTTTTGGGCATGCTTCAAGTGGCATGATGCCTGCTTCCGGGGTTGCTGGGCCTGGTCTGGCTTTCCGGGGGCAGGCATCGTGACACCCAAGGTATCCACCAGCTCATCTGTTCGAGGCAAGGGGTGTGCATCTGTCTTGGTGACAGCATTCAGAGCCCTGTAATCCACGCAGAACCTCAATTCAGAAGTGCCTGCCTTTGGAACCAAAACCACAGGGCTGGATCAAGGACTAGTAGAGGGTTCAATCACCCCAAGGTCTAACATCTTGTTGACCTCGGTCTTAATGTAAGACCGTACTTTGTCTGACATCCTGTATCCCCTACTTTTGGTAGGTACACTGTCTCCTGTGTCTATGTTATGTTTGCACCAAGGTGTCAAACCAGGCGACTGTGAAAACAGGGGAGAAAACTGCCTAAGCAAACTTTTCACCTCAGCCTGCTGATCAGAAGTCAGGTGAGGGGCCACTCGGACACCCTCAAAGGAGCTATCTGAAGGACCGCTTTGGAACAGGTTGGGGAGAGGTTCTTCCTCAACATCTGAAGCCAGTAGCAGTGCTGCGATTTCGACTCTTGGGACGAAAGCCTTCAGCCTATTTACGTGGAACACTTTTGGAGCCTGTCCAGGCCTTCCAAGCTCCACTAAATAGTTAACCTCACCCAGAGGCTCCACCACTGTGTAAGGGCCTGACCATTTGTCCTGTAAAGCTTGAGGCCTTATGGGATTCATGATCAGGACTTGCTGACCAGGTGTAAAGTTGATGAGGGAAGCTTTCTGGTCGTACCAATGTTTCACCAGCGCTTGTCCTGCCTTCAATTTATCACTAGCCAAGCCCATCAGAAGTACCATCCGATTTCTGAGCCCCAGCACATAATCTACTACATTAGTAGTAACAAGGGGAGTGGGCATCTCCCATCCCTGTTTGACTATGGCTAAGGGTCCCCGCACAGGATGACCAAACAGAAGTTCGATGGGGCTGAAGCCAACACCCTCCTGTGGTACCTCTCGGTAGGCAAACACTAAGCATGGTAAAAGAAGATCCCATTTTCTTCTCTGAGGTTCTTCCAGAGCCCCAATCATGCTCTTTAACGTTCTGTTAAAACGTTCCACCAGGACATTGGTCTGGGGGTGGTAGGCAGAGTAGAACTTGTAGGTGACCCCACATTCCTTCCACATAGCCTGCATATACTTTGACATAAAGTTGCTGCCTCTGTCAGACACAACTTCTTTAGGGAAGCCGACCCTAGTAAAGATGCCAAGTAATGCTTTTGCAACTGACTTGGCAGTTACAGTTTTCAATGGGATGGCCTCAGGATATCTGGTAGCATAGTCGACTAGCACCAAGATAAACCTATTGCCTGAGTTTGTCTGCGGGTCAAGGGGACCAACGATGTCGATCCCTACCCTTTCGAATGGTAGTCCCACAACTGGGAGTGGTACCAATGGAGCTTGGATTGTTGAGCCACTCTTACCAGATAACTGGCAGGAGGCAAAACTCCTGCAGTGACTTTCTACTTGTAACCCCATCTTGGGCCAGTAGAAGTGCATGGATAACCTTTGCTTGGTCCTCTTAATACCAAGGTGACCAGCAAGGGGCACTTCATGCGCCAGCTGCAGGAGGAAGGGTCTTACAGCAAGGGGAACCACCAACCTCCTATGGTCTCCTTCTGTAGACTATGTGGGCTCACTATACAGGAGTCCACCTTCCCAATAAATCTGATGCGTCCCAGGAGGTTCACCCTCAAGCTGGGAGCAGGCCTGTCTCCTTAGGTCTTCCAGAGATGGGCACTCACGTTGGCCTTTACTGAATTCTTCCCTGTCAGGACCACCTTCTACTAACAAGTCTTTTAGTTCAGGATGGTCGTTGGGGTCAAATACTTCAGGCATCGCCACCTCCTCGTCAGGCCCGGGCGATTGACCAACTTCCTGCACCGCAGTGGTAGGCGAGTTCGGGGGAATATTCTCTTTCCCTCGTCTTGACTTTCTTACTCCTTTCGCCTTGGGTTTCCCCTTTGGCTGGGGCGGCGTATTGGTCTTGGCCAATGCTGCCCGTATTTGAGACCGTGTGCCGGGTCTGTCGGCAGTGTCTCCTACGAGCCCTAAAGCTCTGAGATCGTTGCCCAACAAGACCTTTCCTGGGACTTTTCTCTGAAGACTCACTGGAATCCTGACTGCTGTACCATTCAAAGTAAGATTTACAGGTATTACTGGAAACATGCGAGGTGGGCCGTCAGCCAACTTAGTGGGCATCAGAGTAGCTCTGGCAACTTCCTCTGAGTCTACCAAGGTAGAATCCACTACAGTTCGACTGCACCCACTATCCCTAAGAGCTGGAGTATCTACTCCATTGATCAGCACACTGTCTTTAAAGTAGTGCTTGGTATTATCTGGAATCCTAGCATGAGCCTCTGCGACTTTAGGCTCCCAGGAACCCAGGGAAACTAAAACTACCTCAGATTCTATCCCGCCAGGGGAAGGAGTCTGTGGAGAAGGATGCTCCTGTAAACTCTTCTTCCTCGTAGGAGGAGAAGGCCAGATTAGCGGAGTGGACCCCCAAAGGTTTAACCTTACACCGGGGATCCCCCTTCACGTGGTCAGTTGCTCCACAAGCGAAACAAGATCCATTGGGTCTTTTACATAGGGAGGCTTATAGTAAAAAGAGTTCTGTTTCGGAGGCTGACCTCCACTACCCTGTGAGTTCTCTTGTGTCTTAGCCTTATTTTTCTTTTTGTGGCCCTTTTGAGAAGAAAATGTATCAGTTTCCCCACCCTCCTTATCTTTGGACTTTTTCCCTTCCTCCTGCTTACCAGGTTGAGTTTTGTCCTTATGGGACACTCGATGTGACACCCATAAATCTGCTGCAATGGCAAGCTTCTTAGGATCTATCTCCTTCGAATCTGCCAAATGCTGCTTAAGAAACCTTATAACCTTCGACCCAGCCAGTCAAGTTTTTTTAAGGATTCGATTACATAAGATACCCAAGTACCACCTTCTTTTTTCTTATACTCTCGGAATCGTTTTAAATATTGGGAAGGAGTCTTTCCAAACTTTAAAATGAGAGTTTGCTTTAACATTGCAAAATCTGCTCGCTCAGCCTTCGACATTTCCATAATGGCACTACAGCCAGAATGGGGCAGTCTGCTGAGTAACCGGGCAATCTTATCAGCATTGTCAACTTGTTGAACTTCACATGCATACTCAAACGTATTCAGCCAGTCCATAATGTCATTCTTTTCCTCATACACACTGAGCAGATCTTTTGGAAACCGTGGATGAGAGGAGGCCCAAGACCCATGTGCAGGACCCTTGGATCCATTTGCAACCTGAAGCTTGGCTAGTTCCAACTGGTGATCCCTGTCTTTGTTTTTCGGCCTGTTCGATTTTTAGTTTGGCCATTTTGAAATCAAGCTCCTTCTGCCTAAAGAGCAGCTCTTGCTTCTTGAATTCAAGCATGGCCTCCCCATCAACACTGGCAGAGGAAACATTAGACATCTCATCCTCCCTGTCCTCGTGGTCGCGGTGGACCAGTGCAGTGGCAGAACCGTCGGTTCTACCAGTGAGAGCAGCCCCACCTCCTTCCGCACTGTCCTCAAGTTATAGCGTCAAGCTGCGCTTCTTGCCACGCCACGATTCTTTGGATCATATCCAATTTGGTGCCTTGAGAGGAGACACCTCTCTCCGCACACATCTTTTTCAATGTTTCGGATTTAGAAGCATTTAAAATTAACAAGGTATTTGTTTCCATATTGTTAGATAGGACTATGGCCTTTTAAAAGTTATACTACGACAATTCAATACGTGTCCTGGTAGGAATAACTTCAAATGCCTTCGCTCGTGCGCAACACTGGATACCTTCAGTCGTGTTCCCTCGCTGCCACCAATTTGTTAAGATTGGTTTCTGAACTCTGTCCTGGGGGGCAGAGGTTCAGAAGTCCAGCCTACTTTCTTGGAACAGGGTAACCTCTGGACAAGCCAGACCAATCAAGGTAGCGATCGCGGCGTTCAAGACTAGGTCTCAAGAGGGGTGAGGGTGACTGAAAGCCCGCAATGAGCACACAAAGCAAGGGCACTTGCAAATTACTCCAAGCAGGTGTTATATTAAAAATATAGACACATTTATTACAAGGCCTTTGTAACATTGACCGTAGCAAGAAATCACGATAAAACTCAAGTAAACCAACACATCACAATCAAATACAATATATATACAATTACCGAAGGGTCTAACAAGTTAGACGCACGAAATATGCAGACCACCTAGATGGGGAGGAAAACAGGCAGTGCAAGTAATCGCTTAGACCCAGTTCGCCTTCAGAGGCTACCTAACTAGAAGGAAGTCCGAGCCCTACGAAGAGTGGAGCCTTGTGTTCAAAAGTACCTGCACAGGCTGGTGCCAGTGGGCCAAGGGGAGTCTCTTTAAGGAAGTCAGGCAGTTCAGAGCGGTGAACAAAGGAGGGCGAACAGATCTCCACTACTCAAGCGCGGCATCCACTTGCGGGCAGAAGCAGAGCGCGAGTGCGAAAAAGGTGTGCTGTTTAACACAGCGAGGAAAAGCTACGGGCTACTGCAGGAGGGTGACCAGTTCCAAGCGTTGCTACTCACCGGTCCCCGATGCAGGCAGACCCAGGCTTCTCCGCGTCGGTTTCAGTGCTGGCAGGTTCAGATACGAGCAGGGGACGTCTCGGCATCGTGTAGATTCCGCGGCAGCAGAAGTTAGAGTTGAGGATGTCCCAAAAGCAGTGAACCCGCACAGTTTGTTACCACAGCAGGGCAACGGAGCGGCCGTGTGTATTTCAGCCCAATGTACACTTCTCACTTCAGACCTGGGAATGCCAAGTGTACGAATCGTGTGAGAGTGCTAACAACGCAGAATACAACACAACCTGACGGCGGTAACAGAGCAAGACTCCTGGGTAAGCTGGTCAGTCCACTGGATGGGCCAGAGACGCTTCCGAAGGCTTACGTGCAGGAGATGATGAAGATGCCGAGAATAGTTGTTCCCACTATTCCAAAGGGTCGAAGTACCAGTACAGGCCTTCTCGTTCGATCAGAGGCAGAATGGTTTCACAGAGCGACAGCAGTGCAGAGGAGCAGTCCTTCAGCGGGTCACCAGCAATTCCTCGGTTCAGCCTCGTAGTTGCAGGATACGTGGCTCCTGTATTCCTTCGTCCGTGAGAACTCAGGAGATCGACATGCTAGTGGTGTTTCCAGCCTTCTCTTATCCACGGTTCCCTTCACGCCAAAACCAAGGGGACCCAATAGGAGATCTGCTCACAAAACACTCACACCATACGTGGACCTATCGTGGACCACGGTTATCCCAGGCATTCACGACACACTAGATTCTCTGGCACCAGGATGTGTATTGGGACCAGACATCCCAGCCCACATCCTGGAGGCACACACAATGCCTGCAGAAGCCCGCAAAAGCATCTGTGTTTCGCAGGAAAGTACATGCCCATATAAGGAAGGCACCGGGTCGGCTCGACCTGGGGAAGGTGAAGGGGGCAAGACAGTCAGCGGGCACGACAAAGAGACTCGTGGTCTGGCCATTTTGGGAGCCAGGCCACCATGTTGGGCTAAGTGCGAGAAACGCGCTTAAACAACCAAAAGGAGCTCAAAACACAAAGAAACGATTGCTGCCACCAGTCCCGTCCGTGATTCACTTGCACCGTTCGTTAACAATCCAAAGAGAGTGTCTAGGGCCTATAGAAGACTAAAGACCCAAGAGAGCAGTAACTTAGCTTACAGTGCCTTCTTGTGTCATGTTGCGCGAAAGCTGCAACATGATAAAAAAACTACGGAAAACAACGTTTCCCGGTACTGACTGTTTTAAGGGCATGTCAGTTTCCCCGTAAGAATGGAGCGAAAGCCCAGAGGAGTGCGGCAGAAGGCTGCACTTCTCTGGCAAAGTCTAGATCATGGTGAAAACAACAGAAAAAAGTTTAGGGGTTGCCACATGGAAGGAAAATTACCCACAATTAAGAAATCTTTCCTAACAGCTGGGGGTGCAAACTGTCCTCATGGGAGCTTGGGCATGACTGGAGATTTCTGTGGCCTCGTGGATTTGGGCCTAGTGCATGTAACCGCCTTTACCACGCTTACTGCACAAGCCTTCTCTCCAACCTTGGAATATTCATATCTACGTAAATTAGCGATGCCACCCTCACCTTGGGCCACACCATAGAAATACACTATAACTGATTATATTAGAATAGGATCAAGCTGAACGGGAAGGCATCCCTTTCACTGTCCGCCCCCCCCCCAACACATAACAGTGCCTCATATGCATTTTGCCTTACTTTAAAGCACCTAGGGGGGGACGGGGCTTCCGACTTCCCAAAACTACCTAAGCCCCAGCCACCATCTGCATTAATACGTTGGTCTTCCCTGTGAGTGGTGAAGATCGTGGGGGATTAAGGGCGCAGGAGTTGTAGCCTGCAGGAACAGCTGCATGTGTCCACAGTGAGTTGCTGTACCTAAGCCCTGCCCACCATCTGCATTAAAACTTTGATCTTCCCACTGTTACCCTCTCAGAAGGGCCAGTAAGGAGGACGCGCACACGGAGTGGATGTAACAACCTCTTTATTCATCTAATCTCTAACAGGAACTGGCGCCCTCGCGCCTTACCCAGAACTCCCCGTTTCTCCTTCCCGCTCCCCAATACAATAACTCCGCCTCCCCAACGGCGGGGGCTGCACTCATTAACTCTCGAGTGCCTGGCAACACCACCCCCGAACAATATGTCCAAACATCAGAGTCAACACTCTTCAACTAGTCTCACCGGCTTCTTGACGACTCTCCGAGGCCTCTCGTCAAGGGCGCTTGGTCCCGGGGTTTCCGGGGCACCTTCTTCCTGACTCGGCTCGTCCGGGTCTCTTCCCGGGGGAATCCACGGGTCATCCCGCGGCTCTCGAGGTTCTGGAGAGACAGACCTTTGGGGCCCTCCTGATCCCTCTCGTCTGTTGTAGTGTTTGAAGTGTTGACAGTTCCTGGTGACAGCTCGATGTTGGTCCTCCGCTGTCACCATAGTGCCGTTGACTGCGGTTACCCTCATGGGGCTTGGGGCAAACCGCGGATCTGTCTTCCTGAGGGTTGGTTGTTGTACGAGCACTTCGTCCCCTACGTGGAAGTCTGGCTGCGTCGCATGGCGGCGTGAGTCAGTGTCCCATCTCGCTTTTTCTTTTAACTCTGCATCCTTTTGGAGCACCTCTATGTCAGGCGGTTCTTCCGGTGACAAGTTGTGAGGTATGCGGGTTCTCACCTTGTATCGAAGCATTAGTTCAGCAGGCGTCTTGTTCGTGGCTTGGTGTGGGGTGTTTCTATAATCCCTTAAAAGTCGGCACAACGCCTGGTGAGGGTCGACTGCCTCCAGCATGGCTCTTTGTCGTGTTTTTTTGATGGACGCCATGAAGCGTTCGGCCATGCCATTCGCTTGTGGGTGGCGAGGGGTCACCTTCATGTGTTTAAACCCTAGGTGTTCTGCTAGTGTCCTGAATTCGTAGCCACAGAATGGCGGTCCATTGTCAGATTTGACCATCTTCGGGATCCCCCACTCGCTGAATGCCTCTTCTATCACCGCCGCTACCTGTGGGAATGCAGTGGTGGTGACGGATTTGACTATCGGGAACCTTGAGTGCTCGTCTATGAGAAGCAGGAGGTAATCGCCAGCTTCTGTCGGCCCGTAAAAATCCATTGCTACGCGCTCCCACGGGCGTTCTGTAATCTGTGTATATTGTAGCGGGGGAGGGTGTTCTGGAGGGGCAGTGCACTGACATGCATGGCAGTTTCTCACCCATTCTTCTACTGCCGTGTCCAGGAAGGGGAACCAGACATGGCACCTCAGCTGTTTCTTTGTGTTGTCCGCGCCCCTGTGGCCCTCATGTGCTATGTGCACGACCTCGTTCCGTAGCGTGGTGGGGATGACGATCTTGCACCCTCTGAGGAGGATGTCGTTGTCCTTCACAGCCAGCTCCCTGTGTATCCTGGCCAGCCGCTCAATTTCCTGTTTGCATGCCCCCGGGTGCGCCAGCGTCGCTCTGCGGTGGTCGTGCCACTTGTTGGCGGAGGTGAGGCTGATGGCGAGGGCCATGGTCGGGTCGGCCGCCGATGCGGCTGCAACTCTCTCGAGGGACATCGCGGGTGGCAGTGAGTTGGTGGAGATGAACTGTACGTAGGCGACGTCACCCTCCCGGGTCACTGGCGCCCCGACGGGGTGTCGTGACAAGTAGTCAGCGGGGTTGAGGTCACCCCCGGGGCGGTGTACTATGTCATAGTTGTATTCTTGCAGGCGGATGCCCCACCTCTCGATCCTAGGGGGCATCTTGGTGTGAGGGTTCCCAAACAGGGACAACAGGGCCTGGTGATCAGTGATGAGCGTAAACTTTTTGCCAATGACGAAATTGTGGAAGTGTTCGCAGGCCCATACAGCTGCCAAACTCTCCTTTTCCGCCTGGGAATAGGCAAGCTCCGGGGCGGACAGCGCCCTGCTCGCATATGCGATCACATGTCGTGGGTGAATGTCCTCCCCGCTGGTCTGGGCCAAGATGGCGCCGAGGCCCACCGGGCTAGCGTCCACGACGATTTCGGTGTGCCATGACGGGTTGAAGTACGCCAATCGGTGTGCCTCCGCCAGGGCACGCTTGATGTCAGAGAATGCCGCACGACACGCGGGGGTCCACTCGAAGGCTGCTTCCTTTTGCAGGAGTTTACGTAGTGGATCCGTGAGGGACGCGTAGTGGGGTATGTATCTGGCACAATACCCCGCCATGCCGAGGAACGAACGGACTTCGGCCACTTGCCGCGGCTCGCTCAGGTTGGTAATGGTGTCGACCTTGTCAGGGTCCGGGAGCATCCCTTCACGGGAGAAGATGTGACCGAAGAATTTCAGCTTCGATTTACTGAATCTGCATTTGGAGATGTTGAGGGTGAGACCCGCGTCTTGGAGTGCCGTGCACGTGGCAAGGAGGGCTCGGTCGTGGGCCTCTTTCGTCGATCCGAACACGAGGATATCGTCGCTGTAATTTAGGGTGCCTTTGATGGGTCTGATTACCTGCCGGATGGCCTCCTGAAAAATTTCAGCGGCGGACGAGATCCCAAAGTTCAGCCGCCGGTATCTGTAGAGGCCATCGTGGGTGGCGAATGTGGTGATGGGTCTGGACTCCGGATGCAGCTCCAACTGATGGTAACCTTGATTGAGGTCGAGCTTGGAGAACATCTGGGCGTTGTTCAGTTGGACGATCATGTCCTCGATGCACGGTCCTGGATGTCTCTCCCGTTGGATGGCGGTGTTTGCCACCCTCATGTCAACGCACAGACGTATCTTGCCCCCTTCCTTGGGCACGATCACAAGTGGTGACACCCACGGCGTCGGCCCGGTGGCTGGTTCGATAATACCGTCGGAGAGCAGTTGGTGAAGTGCCTCCGACACTGCCGTCTGTAGGTGAAATCCAACTCTCCGAGGGTGTTGCGGGACGGAGGTCACCGAAGGGTCGATGTGTAGCCGGATGGGGGGGGCCTTGAGCTTGCCCAGGCCTTTGCACAGCTTCGGGAAACCATTCGCAACGTCGGCCTGTGTGATCACATTTTGCGGTTGATGGCACGTGACAGTGCCGACTGAGTCTCTCGAGCTCAGGCTGTCCGAGGTTGCGGCAATGACGTCTCCCGCTCTCACATGGATTTCGATTAGTCCCAGACGAGATGCCGTGTGGTAACTGAGGAGGCATCGGCTTTTGGTGAGCGACCGGATGACGTGGATAGTCGTGTCGATCTGCCGGCCGTTCAGGAGGAAGCGTTGAGTGAAACATCCCACAGCCTGTAGGGGCGTTGCGGCACCCCACTGGAAAATTCTGGAACGGGGGGCCTCCAGTGCTGGTGGGTTCAGAATTTTGGCGTAGTCCTGTTCACCCATGATGTTGACGGTGGCGCCTGAGTCGATCATGAAAAGGAACTGTTGATTGCCCATCTTGACAGGGATTTTGGGGGCCTCTCTGGCTTCTTCGGTGTCCTGTATCAGGTTGACGAATTCGTCCTGGTCATACATGTCGTATGGCGGATCGTATGCCGCATCTTGCACGTCATGGTAGGCAGACCCATATCTGAAGTCTATCGGGGGGTGGTCATATTCGTCGGTGAGAGCTTGTGGCTGATCCGGTTGTTCAGGTTGCATCGGGTAACCTTGGGTTTGATACTCATCGATGGCTCTGATGTACCGCCTCTGTCCCCCTCCTGGTTGGCCGAATCTGGGCTGGTGGTATTGTGGGGACGGCGGACGGAAAGGCATCCTGGCCTGTGTGAGGGGTCTCACCGGCGGGAATGGTATGCCCTCCCGGCATACGGACTGGAAGTGGCCCTCTCTCCCGCAATTCGAGCATCGTTGTGATAGCGCTGGACACGCTCCGGCATGGGGGAACGACATCCCACATCGATAACACTGCCGCTGTAGACGAGGAGCTTGCGTGGGCTGCGTCCTGTACGGGTATGGGCCTCTATCTCCCGGGCGGGATGGCTGCAGCGCCGCGACGGTTTCAGCAGTGTCCAATTTGGAGTGGGCCGGATTGCACATGGATGTGGCCTGGGCGTCCACCCTCTCGTGAATGCGGGCTAGTTCACTCACCTCTTGGATAGTGAGAGGTTTCTTCAGGAGCTGTTTCTTGAGGGCCGGAGACAGGCACCCTTCGATGACCCTCAGTCTAATGGCTTCTTCCAGTGAATACGCGTCAAATTGACAGTTCGCTCCTTTTACCCGAAGGCGGGTGATGAACTCATCTACCGTCTCTTGTGGCATTTGGGTGCACTTGTTGAATAAGTAGCGTTCATAGTCACGGTTGACTTCAATTATGAGGAGCTTGTCTAGCGCCTTGATCAAGTTCTTGAAGGTGTTTTGTTCTGCAGCGGGAATCGTTTTCACCACGGTTTTGATCTCTCCCCCCACCAGGTTGAGGAAAATGTCCCTGATGTTGGGCGATTCGCCATCGCCGGACCCCCGTACGTAGTGTTGAAAATCTTCCATCCAGTCAGTCCATCGCGGCCCTTTTGTGGACTGTGGGGTCATGGTGAAAGGTGGGGGTAGGCGTAGTTGAATCGGTTGCGTCGCACGGGGCAGCTGAGGTGAGCTGGGCCCGGACCCTGAGGTGGAGCCCCTTCTGCTCATGGCGACGTGCGACGGTAGCTCGTCGGGAGGAGATGAGTCAGGCCGTGGCGTACTTCAGTTGCCGGAGTGCACGTGGTAAAAATCCCCGATGTAGCGGAAAGAGGAAGGTGGTGGCACGTGTGCGGCCACTGAAGGAGCAGGAGGAGGTGCATGCGGCGGAGGAGCCGGTAGGCCTGCCGAGCACGAGCGTGGCGGATTGCCAAGGAGGAGGAGGACTCCGCGGTGCGCACTGGAAGACCTCGTCGCCAGTGTTACCCTCTCAGAAGGGCCAGTAAGGAGGACGCGCACACGGAGTGGATGTAACAACCTCTTTATTCATCTAATCTCTAACAGGAACTGGCGCCCTCGCGCCTTACCCAGAACTCCCCGTTTCTCCTTCCCGCTCCCCAATACAATAACTCCGCCTCCCCAACGGCGGGGGCTGCACTCATTAACTCTCGAGTGCCTGGCAACACCCACGTGAGAGCTGAAGCCTGTGGGGGATGAAAGGCATGGAAGTTGTTGCCCGCAGGGAGTTTGAGCACGCTGGTGAGTGCTCCTGACGCTTGGAAACACCTCCCCAATCAATCGAACTCGGCGCATGGCATGGGAAGTAATCCAAGCTGACCGTGCTCCCTGTTTCACCCACCTGGATACATTGGAGACCTCTAGATAAGAGGACAAGATTACACACCGACAAGAGGTAACCTCCGGGAAAATTATTAACAATACTTCCCTTGCTGAAAAGGGAGGCCTTATCACTGCATGGAAATTCTTTTGCTAGTTAGTGAATAGAGGAAATAGTTTGAGTGCCTCAGGCATACGGAGGGGGTAGCCTCGGGCTAAGTGCATTCCCTGAGCCGTTGGGCGTGCCTCCATTGCCTCTGAAGATGCATACAGACCCCAAAAGGACTGGCAGTGTTTTTCTTGTTGGGAGTTTGAAATGGCTATTTTAGACAATATAACCAGCATAATTAACTTCCACTGCGAGAACACTAACTTAAATCAGGGAAAGCGCACATTGAACTGATGCTGGGAAGCGGGAAATGGCACAACACGAGAGGGCAAAACGTGTGTAGAGTGTTATGTCCTGGTCTGGGGGCACCCAGACCGGGCGAACCAAGGATGGGGGCACCCAGCCGACACGCTGGAATCACCCAGAGGACCATAAGCTGGAGTCACACAGCAGCACTTCAGGCAGGGATCACCCTGCAGATGTCGGGAGCACCCAACATGACATCCAGGCTGGGGGACACCCAGCAGACACCTCGGGACTGGGGGCACCCAGTCAGCCCGTGAGCAAACAGGCTCATGCATGGCTTTGGGGCACTCGGGCCTCTTCACGTTGACAACGCCGGCGTTGCCCAGCAGGGGCACTGGCTTCCCAGGATGGAGTTACCCAGCAGGGGCTCCATGGATATGGCTGTCAGCCATGAGGGACAGTGTTGCCCATGGAGGGCCCTGCAGTGTAGGCCCTCTGCTAGCTACGCAGCACCAGCCTGGTGCTGGGTAATGAAGATACAACACACTGTGGTTTCATACTCCAAGACTGAATGCGTGGGAGACCGGCCATTCTTTTTATTCAGTTTCGTGACGTGGCTACTGCCACAAGCTCCTGGGAGATACCATGCTCCCAGGAGGGGGGTGACACATTACACTCCTCCTTATTCATGGGGAACAAACAAACGACAGACTTCACTGGACATCTCAACACATCACAAACATCAATACTTGGGGCAGTAAGTGAGAACACAAAACATATACAACATGAGATCACAATCAGCGCATGCCCCAGTTGTGGTTGGTGGCACATTGAAGGTTCCATTACATTCTCACAGGACCCTTTGTTAACCTGGGTGAGGGAGGTCTAATGTCATTGAACAGCACCAATGAAAGCTCCTGGCACTGTATAGAGCATTCCACACATCCGGATGTTCACATATTTACATTGCCCACTGACTAGGCCATTTTAAGCAAATCCAGGTTTGCAGGTTCCCAGGCTTCATGGGGATGTCTATAGTGTCCATCATACGCACTTGCGGAGTTGCAGGAGACCAGTTCGTGCTTTTCACCAATACCCGTTCCAGACAGTCACACCACAGTTCAAAGGCCGGCAAAGCCGCACCTGGCATGCCCAGGGGCCACATCGGCCTAGTCAATACACATTTGGGGGCAACCCATGACAGGGTACTGGTGATGGACGACAGGCCACTCCTCACTCTACCTCTTTCACATCGAGGCTGCTGGCAAGGTGTCTAGCCACTCATTTCTCCTGCAGCTCTTCTTGGCAGGGGTATTGTTGGTATAGGAGGGCTCACAAGTACTCAAAAGAGCTGCAACTCCCCCCTTTGTTGTTCCCCTTTTTTTTCCATTCTGTGGCAAGAAAACAGAGTTGTTAATCATAGAAGTCCCCCAGCTGCCCAAATTGCATATCTCTAATAGAATATAGTGACATGTTGCCAGACAACATAGCACCAGTCTTAAAACCCCCACCCCATATAAACACATTGGGACGTTTTGGTAAGCAAAAAGACTTTATGGATGCATATGAGATAGAGCAATTTGAAGGTCAGGAGGCAGGGCGAAATGATGTACTCCCAATCTTGGTAGGTGGTGACACGGGGGTCCAGGTCATCGAACTACACTCAAACGACGATTTAGTAACTCTAACCAGCCCAATCAGGGTACCAGAACATGTAAGTAATCAAGCCCAGAACAAGGCGATGGGGGAGAGTGACTGAACTCTAATGTTGAAGAGGGGGAGGGCAAAATAGAAATGCTGGTTCCCACATCTAATGGGTACCAGGTTTTGGAAGATGAGTTGCCCCAAGCTACCAATGTTAACGTGCAAAAAGAGAGCAATGTAACTGTAGGAATTATTGAAGGTATAACAGGAGCACCACAAGGAGCAACCATTCACAAGGATAGTAGCAGGGGTAACAGCATATGTACCCAAACAAACGATGCTAGTGAGCCTAGTACTATGGAGCTGGGACAGGGGAACAGTCTACTAGCAATATTACGTGACAACATACAACTGATGAAAAGCATGTGTGGGATATTGGAAAAGATTGTCAACGAGCAGTTTAAACACTTTGGTAACAACCTGGCATGTATTAAGGAGAGGTTGCTAAGGGTAACCCCATATAAGGACGCTTATAGCTTGACAGGTGATAGGACCAATAGTAATTCACTGATTGTATTAATACCTAAATTTGTTCCAGCCAAATCATGCACGCCTGACTATGGGCCACTTTTGGGATAACAAATAAACAAAGGGTGTAATGTAACCAATCAGGTGGTCAGGGCACAAATAAAAGAGCAGAGAAACCCCCCCTCATCCTCAGGATGGAAATAGGCAAGCATTCAGCCATGTGGATAGAGGGCGTATGGGGGAAATATGCAAATTCAACATCTGAACACACCCAGACATATGCCACCATGGATAACGCCACCCGATTCAATCTGTCTGGGGAATAGGATAATGGGAGGGCCCATTTTTGATCTTGCCGGGATTCTTATACACATCTAAAACCATCCCATACTGTGAGGGCATGGTAGACCTATCCATCTGTCACATCACATAACGTGGGAAAAGCTGCAAGTGGGCCTTATGAAAAACAAGGGTCTCTTGTAAATTAGTGCATCCATTATTTTAGACATATAAGAGGGTGCACTAATATCATCAGAAGTGACATAGTAAAATGTGTTAGATAGAGCATGCCTAACAGTGATGAGGATATGATCTTGTTCCACACAAAAAGTGACTGGTTTATGTAAGGCTTATTGTCCATAGAATTACGAACATACCCTCCCCTGGTGTCAAGAATCTCAATTAGGTCAACAGCCAATGTCCACCACACGAACGCCCAAATTGCCAGTCATGATGGTCGTGGAAATGGTTCTGAGGCAAGGGGCCTAAATAGGCAAGAGACTGTCAGTGGCCAGATGTATACTGACCTGGATGCGGTAAATTGACAAATCCCAATGCTCGAAATGTAGCAACAGCAGAAGGAGAGAGGAGCCAGATTAATTTCCTGGAATATAGCAGACCTCAGGAAACACATGATAGATGCAGACTATTGTAGCTTCATTGGGGGATATGAAGTGATATGCCTCCAGGAAACATGGGAATTGGGTCTGCTTACATTTCAAGGTTATAAGGGTTACCAGGTGCCAACCTCAAAGGGGCTCAAGGGTAGGCCTTTTGGAGGGCTGGCAATATGGATCAGCACTGCCCTTAACTGGTAAATCTCTAACATTGATTCTGGCTCTACTGATTTGCAGTACTTGGTTCTTAGCTCACTGGATGCTCAACCAATTTCCATTCTTAATGTATATAATCAGGTCACAAACAAAACCATGAACCATGCAATAGAACTGGCAAGAAACCATGTCGAATTAAAAGTCACATGAGGGCTTGGTACATTGAATTATATTACCTGGTGACCTGAACCCGAAAATCGAGCACCATTCGGATTTAGATGGGACTTGGGACGATCACAATGAGGTATCGGATATACCCCCCTTGACTCATTGATGCCGGACAAGGTTCACCCACAGGCCCTTGGCTGTGCTGCTACTTTCTTTGGTATGAGCCTAAATGCTTGCAACAGCCACTTTGGGAAGGATCAACTGGCAAAACCCACTTACCAAGGAAATGACAGCACTTCACGTATAGATTATATTCACTGATCAATGAAATGTGGGCTAATGGAAAGGACCTTGAGGTTTGGTAAATACAGGGAAGTGATCATAAGCCACTGTCCCTAAAGTTGATCAACTTGGGTAAATACGAGATTAATCACCGAAGTAATTCTAGCTATCCCGTCCAAATCGAAGGGCAATATACACAGAGAATGAAATGGCTCGATCTCAACCTAGACATATTGAAACCAGAAATCTATTAGTCAGTTCTGCCTGATTTGGAGCAACTCTTACTAATGGACCCTTGTAATGGAGATATGCATTCTGCATATAATAATCTGATCCGGTCCATATAACCCTTTGTGACTAAGCCAAGTAATAAAATAAAGAAGCGTGCCATAAAACATAACACCTGGTTCAATGAAGATTGCAAGTTAGCAAAACTTGACATCTTGAATTGCCTAAAAAAACATCAAGGCCCAGATAGAATAGAATTGAGGTGCCTGAGGGCAAAGTATAAATCCTTCATAAAAAAACAAAAAAGAAAATTATGTCCGACGAGTACGGGACAAAGTGCAGGAAGCCTCACAGTCTGGGGATATTCCCACATTTTGGAAAATAGTCAGTGGAAACAAAGAAGGGTGTGGTAATGAGGTAGCTATTAATATAAGCCCTAGTACCTGGACACAACACTTCCAGAATCTCTATGGACATGAGGTTTGATCAGGTATCCAGGGTCCTGCAATGCAGGACTGGAATAGAGTAATTCCCCTGTTCCAATCCAACACAGGACTACCAGCTGTTATTCTTATATTGGGATCATAAACTGCAATCCAGAACCGGGCCTGGTGTGCACTAGGGCAAATTTCTCAACCTTAGTGGTATTTCATTGGTGGTATCTCATTGGTGGTCTGGTGTAGAGAGCCAGAATAGACTTACCAGTTCACCTGAAAGCTGCAATATAGGAATCAGCTCCTTATGATTTTACTCGGTACACAGTGTTTTGGTACACCTTACTTTTTATTTCAGGTGGTAATAGAAATACTTCCTTAGCTTTGTACCTCTCTATGCGTTATCATGAGTAATTTGTGTGCACAACAATAGACCAAAAACTGATCTAGTTCTTTCATGTACTTTATAATCAATTGAGGTTCATGACCGACACAACACGAATTATGCAATGCAATGAGTTCAGCATGACATTTTCTGTAATACAAGAATGAAAGCGCAAATCGCTGCAAGCCCTCTGCATAATAACTGCTTCCCCACTATATAGTCCTTTCTTTCTATCACAATAAACTTCAATTAAACTTCTAGCATTGGCTGGCCAAAACACTGCTATCTTTGGCCTTGAAATGTATAATTCATATTAGCTGCACTTTAAGTTTCCCGTTTATATATGTGAAATATGCTTAACGGATGGTCCAGAAACATATGAAAATAGCTATCTACACTTGTAAGTATAAAAGGTTTGCCAGCCTGTATTTGCGAACAATATGCAATCACACACACAACCTCACTTGGTACTTTCATCTCAGCTAAAGAATTCTTGAAATATTCTCACAGGAGCATCGGGGAAGCAAAGGTTCTGTGTGCCCTCGGTCTGCTGGGCTCAGATTACACCTCCTTCCTTTGCTAATGAGAATGCCTTTCACCAGAGGCCGCCTAGTCAGTGCTCGCACACAGAATAACCCTTCCCATGTGCTTCTCTCCCTTTCAGCAGGAAAAGCCCAGCAAATGCACTGTGGTCTCTGAGAGCCACTCCTTTCTTTTTTTTCTCTCTACATTTCCCTTTTTAAGGTCTCTCACTTCTCCTAAATAAAGTGTAAGAACTCCCTGCCCTGCCCCCTTTGTGAAGTCACATGCCAATCAGACACCACCTCCCAAAATGGCCAAGCCTCTAGAATCTTCCAGAGAACACGTGCTTATTTCCTTTCACCTTTGACGAGAGTTTCAGGGCAGTAAACAGATGCCAATGAGTTACATTTCTCTATGCTGGCTTCCTGGAGCAGAACACAGACAATGGAGCTACTTTGAGCAGCGTGACTTTTTACATTTATCAGCTCACAACTTCATTGCAAAAGCATTGTTATTGCTCACAATTTTCAAGCAACACTCTTGCAACCTCATGAAGTGGCCCAATTTGTACCAATGATCTGCACCAATGATGTGCACCACTGATCTATGGACTGAGCTGCCTTCAATATTACTAATGGATTAAAGATGAGTATGTTAGGGTGTTAATGGTAAGTAATTGTTAGTCTTATGCTTCATTGCAATTCAGTCCATACCATACAATGGTATGATGTGCCATGCTATAGTATAGCAACCATGCAAAGATGGCTTCCCACCTTTTTCTTGCTTTATATAAATACACAGTACTGACTCACACCAGATTCACACCAATCTCCCACCAGCGTCTCACACCAGAGTCTCACACTTCTAGCAGTCTGAGTCTGAGATTTTGATAACATTCTGCCACAGCCGAAATTTGGAGCCTCATTATCCCTACATACTCACCCCTTTGTTTCTTTTGAGACCTGTCCTATCTAAGGGCTCCTATAGAAACACAACTCTAAACAAATCCTGGCTACCTCATTTTATCAAATTGTGTGATCTTGGGCGCATTGAAAAAGTAAGGATTTCCCATTTCTGAACTCAAAAATCACCAGCGATGTTTTCTTTTTTGTGCATATCTTTTGATAATCTCTTTGATCTTTTCATTAGTCTTTTTTCTTTTTTTTAACCACAATTCTTTTTTTTTTTTTAAGTTTCACATTATTTGTAACTGCTCTCTATTCAGTAACTGGATGGCTGTAGTCATTCAAATCTAGAAATTAATACGTTGAAATCAATCTCTTTGTTAAAAATGACTGTCAAAACCAATGTTCAATGTCTTGAAGAGTGACAATGTAATAAAGAGGGAAAGCAGCCCTGGAGAAAGCTGTCAACTGGAATAGATAAAGATAAATAGGTTGTCTGTAAGAGCCAACTCTCTAAGATTGGTGGTGGCACGGCCATCACGAGGCCTAAACAATGCACATGTCCCTGCCACAAATTTCCTTGAAGCGAAACCAAGTCAACAGCATGTGGGGTTTCCTTCACATCTTTTCCCCCTTCTTCGTTCCAAGGAGTTTTGGTCCCGGCATCTACCGTGGGCCAGCTCACGAATCACTACAGAAGTAAGGTCTCAATTTCTAAAGCAAAAGAGAAAAGGATCGATTAAGATTTAAATACACCAAACCCATTCATTTTTCCCTTTCCTGTGACATTTACCTGAAATAAATCTGTGGATTAAGCAATATAAAATATACAATATATACAATGATGGTGTTTGAATTAAGGACACTTACTTCACAACCTCTGTAAATAACACATGGATTAAGCATAAAAATAGAACATGGCATTTATTTAATCATTGGCTGGAAATAAGCATGTAGGGTAAACATAATCGAATTCAAAACGGCATTTTCAATCAAGAAACAATAGAAAAAAGTAATCATTGACTATAAAGGTTTAACATCAATTCAAAACACCTGTTATTCTAATCACACATCAACCTGGAATACTTACCAATCTAAACAAATGCCAAACTGGAACACCTAATAGTCTAGTCTCATTCCTACCCCTTTTTGTTCTTGCTTTAAATACCTTGCATTCATATTTCCACTTATGTACTCACCTGTTTCATTCCCCCCTTTTTACATAAATCTTATAAATGTACTTGCAGTTACTTACCTGAGGTACCCTTCTTTTTACCTGCTTTTTCCAATTAAATTAATAGCTTTATTCATACCTGCTTACCTGCTATGGTGAATCTCTTCAATGTAACAGTGCTTCCTTTGCTGAATACAACTACACCTTTTACTCCCTATTTGTTTCTCCAAATCGTTCAAGCCTTCTCACCTCATGCTTCGGGGGAAATGGATTGATTTGGATAACATGGACAAATTGTTCCACCGTCAACTCTCCTTCCTTTACAGTACTCCGGTAGACCACAGGTGAAATTTTATCCACAATTTTAAATGTCCCGAGAATTTGGCATTTTTATGTTTACCTTTCTCAAAGACAATCTTATAGACTTGGTCACCTATTTTCACAATCTGCCACAGATGTTTTCCTGTCATAGTATGACTTTGCACTGTCAGCAGCTTTTTCCAAATTCTGCTGCGCAAATGCAAAGGCATGTTGAAAGTGCTGTCTCGGCTCTTCCACATATTCGTGAATTGTGGCTGCATTTACCAGGACCTGTTCATTGGTCCGGTAAAGCAAATGTTTTGGCAAACCGATCTTCCTACAAGTTAAAACCTCATGTGGGTTGAGGTTTGTTGATCTGGGCGGTGCTGACCTAATAGCTATTAGCACCAGAGAGAGTTGTAAATCCCAAGTAGACCCTGCTTCAGCTACAAACTTTTTCAAAATATCAACAATTGACTTATTGGAATGTTCCACACCCCCAGAAGAAGAGGGCCAGTATGAAATGTGTAGTTTCCTTTTTACACCCAAAATTTGCCACAGTTTTGTCATTACTGCACTACTAAAATGACTTCCACGGTCTGATTCTATTCTTTGAGGTATACCAAATCTAGAGAAAATATGATTGACTAGCATGGTGGCTGCGGTTTGCGCACTGCAATCAGGTGCTGGATTGCATTCCAGCCAGTTGGACATTAAACAAGTGTCCGTCAACACATATCTGTTTCCCCGTGGTGGCCTTTCCCCAGGACCTACAAAATCAATTTGTAAATCTGACCATTGAAGTGTCAGACCTCTTTTCATTAATGGTGCCCTATGTGTTGGGGAAGTAGGTTGAAATTGTTAACACACCAAACATCTTCTTCTATATTTCTTTATATATTGGGACATGTGTGGCCAATAGGCATAATCTTTTACAATTTCCAAAGTACTCTGGCAACCTCTGTGGCCTGCAGTTATGGTATCATTGCATGATGTAGCATCAAACCCCGAAATGACAGAGGTACCACCCTTTGAATTTGGCCTGACACAGATTCACAAATCATCAGTCCATCCTGCAACCAAATTCTCTTTTTGTTCTTTAGCAACACCCTTGGTTCTTTTCTCGCTTTACAGTCTTCTCCAGTCAGCGGATTTTTCTCTGCATCAAGCAAATGATTATACAATAGGCCTAATGTAGGGTCTTCTTTTTGTGCCTTGACCAAAGAAGGTTTCTTGTTATATGTGATCATTCCTCTCAATTTCCCCCGGTAAATATTCTACAAAACTATCTCGGGCATAGTCAGAATCAGTGACCAATATAATTCCTTTGAATTCTTCTTCTAACGCTGTGGATATTGCTTTATAAATGGCAGCCAGTTCTGCAGCTTGACTGCTTTTGGGGCCCAGTCTCATGCTTACTCTTAGAATGCCTTTACACTTGACCCACACATTTCCTATTCCCGCCACTCATTCTTTTTCAGAATCATCTCCTGCGTGGTGTGCACATCCATCTACATACACAGTTTGGAGATCCCTGCATGTTTCTTCATTGAATGTCTTGTGTGGGGATTGTTCAAATTCAGTTAAATTTGTTTCCAGATCTGTGTTTTCAGCTGCACAGACTGCGCCACAATCATATAAGTCTGCCAGTCCCTGGGAAACGGGGCTCTTTTTATTCTGTCCATATCTCACTTCCAGTGGGAATCCCTGCAACACCAATGTCCATGATGTGATTTTTGACTGAGACAAATTCCCCGATCTGATCCTTTTTATTTGTAAACATTGTAAAGGCTGATGACTTGTTTCAACAATCACCTGTTCCCCACGAATAATGGGTCAGAAATGTTGTAATTCCCATATAGTGGTTAAAAGTGCTTTTTCACATTTGCTGAATTTAGTTTCTACATGTGACAATGCCTAACTGGCATATGAAATGGTTTTGTTATTAACATCATGTTTTTGGTAAAGGACCGCTGACAGGCATTGATCTGTGAAACTAATCTCAATGAAGAAATCCTGGTTCTTTATTGAATAAGCTAAACATGGGGCTTTCATCAAACAGCCCTCTGACTTGGTTACTACGTCACTTTGTCCCAGTTCCAAGGTACCCATTCCTTCTGTAATTTAGTCAACGGCTGTGTGATTTCTGCATAATCTTCAATGAATGTCCTGTTGTAACTTGTCGTTCGTAACAAACTCTTCAGGCCCTTTAGGTTGGTGGGATCTTTTAGTTTCTGAAATAGTCCCTTTTTCTTCACCACTGTGCTTTCTGTAAAGATACTTTTGCTCCAGCCTTTTGAAACTGACCAAGTACATGTCTAAATTTATTGAAGTTACTTTTTTAAATCTTCATTTTTGATTAGTACATCATCTACATACATCACAGTTCCTCTCTCAGGTGCATATGGGAGTGCTTTCCTTAGGAATATCCCAAACTCACTTCCACTATTGAAATCGCTAAAGGGGGTCTGGGACTGTGCATACTATAATCGATTAACCCCTTAAGTGCCAAGGACGAGATAGCTCGTCCTTTTTGGCACCTTGCTTTGTGTGATTCCTGCAAAGCAGGGATCACACAAAACTGTAATCCAACCCCCGGGCTATGTGAGGGTCCCCCCTCACTGCCAGGGGGCTGGCTTACCTTCAGTTTCACGTCGGCGTGCATAAAGCACGCCGACATGAAAGTAATTTTCACCGCAGCAGCCATTTCGGGCTGCTGAGGTGAAAACACAAGATGAGCCTCCACCTTTCTCCCCCTCGATCTCCGGCTGCATTTGTTTGTTTGTTTCATTATTTGTAATGCGCAATAGTTTAGCCGCTTCAACAGGGAAGCTATTGCCACCAATCGCTGGTAGTTTTAATTTGGGGACGGACAGGCAGGGATCTAGTTGGTCTTGAGGATGTCCGTTTGTAGAATCTCTCAGAGAGGTAGATGGGTGCGGCGTTGTTAAGAGATTTGTGAGTTAGCAACGCAGTTTTTAATAGGATTTTGTCATTTGTCCAGAGCCAGTTGTTTTGTCGTCTACTCTCGGAGCTCTCTTCTGGAGATACCCAAGGCTGCTCTAAGGTCATTGTTTTGCAAGGTTTGGATTCTGGTAATGATGGATTTGTTGGAGCCTGTATATGGGGTGCTACAATAGTCCAGGAGGGACAGGATGAGGGCTCTGGCCAGGATGGTACAGCTATTATTTGAGAGAAATGGCTTGCCGGTTCTAATGAGTTTGCACGTGTACACCGTGGATGACGCTAGTGTGTTGACCTGTTCAGAGAAGGATAAAGTGGAGTCGAGGTAAAAGCCTAATGTTTTTACCTCTTGTGCTACCTTAATGAGGTTGCCGTCAATTGGGAAGGAGGTGTAGTCGGGTCTTAATTTTTATAGGTTAATGGGCGTTCCTAAAATTATGAGTTCAGTTTTATCATCGTTCAGGCATAGACCATGCATGGTGTACACGTTATTTACCAAGGCCAAATCCTTGTCATAATCCCCTATAAGTGGGAGGATGATCTGGGTATCATCTGCATAGTTAGTGTAGGTGATACCAAGATGGTCCAGATCATTGAAAAGGGGCTTAGTAAAGATATTGTACAGTGTGGGCGAGACGCAGGACCCATGTGGCACCCCGCAGGTGAAAAGCATTGTATCAGCCGCTACTGAGGGCGAGAAGACCCTCATTGTTCTGCCACTTAGGAAAGATCTAATCCAGGTTATGGCATCTTTGAAGAAGTGTGCTGCTGTGTCGAGATGGTTGAATAGGATTTTATGGTCTACCAAATCGAAGGCAGCTGAGAGGTCCAGGAGTAACAGTAGAGCTGATTTGCCGCTGTCTCCAAGCTCGTCGACTTGGTTTTTTAGATCGATGAGGGCTGTCTCAGTTCCAAGTTGTGGGCAGAAGGCTGATTGTCTGGCTCCTAGCAGGTGGTGTAGTTCCAAGTATTTTTGAATTTGCATGTAGGACACTTTATCTAGTATCTTTAGAAGGAACGGGACTGTTGTGATTGGCCTATAGTTGGTTGGGGTTAAGGGATCAAGAGTGGGTTTTTTTTGTAGTGGGAGTACCCATGATTCTTTGAGGTTAGTAGGGATGGTGCCGGTGGCAAAGGACGCATTGACAAGCTTGGATATGAAAGGAGAATGGTCTCGAGCCGCGTCCTTGATGAGTTGTGCTGGGCTGAGATCATCCTGGCAGTTGGTTCGTTTGAGGGATAGAATAATTCTTTCCACCTCGATGATGGATACTTTAGAGAAATTAAATCGTTTGGGAAGGTTTTCAGTGGTGTTGACGGATAATTTAGATGTGGGTGGAACATTTCAGGATGCTTTTTTGGTATATTTTATTTTGTAGTGTGGATACTTTATTAGCTAGTGCGTGTTGGATATCTGAGCACCATGTTTTATCTTTGGTGCAAGTGTCTGGTATTGCAATGGGAGACTCTAGTTATTTAAGAATGGTAAATAATTCTTTCATATTGGAGTTAGCTTGGGAGATACGGGTCTCGTAGGATTCCCATTTAGCTAAACAAATTTCTTTTTTGTAGAGTGATGAGAGTTTTATAAGCTTTAATTTGTGGCTTCCGATGGTAGTCATTTCCATGCAGCCTCGCAATTTCTTTTTTGTTGGCTTAAATTTTTTAGGAATGGTGTAAACCATTTGTTTAAGTGGTTTTTTGGCTTACTTGGTCTCAGTTTTAGAGGGGCAATCTGATCTAAGGAGGAAGCCATAATTCTGTTGTATTCATTGACCATTCTTTCCAGGTCAGTGCTGTTAGGAAGTGAGTTGAGGGTGGGGAGAATAGCAGGGATGAGCCTATCCACTGTGATGCTCTTTTTATTTCTAGTTAAGGTGGATGGAGCCCTCGGGGCAGGTATGGGGGGTCCTGTTGTGGATAGCGCAAATGAGAATTAGTAGTGGTCAGTCCATGGCAGAGGTGAAGTGGAGAGGATTTTTGCATGGCAGTTGTAGTCTGCTACCCAATCTATTATTCTCCCTTTGTTGTGGGTGGGGGTTATACTTCTTTGGGTAAGGCCTTATTCTGATAGGATGTTTGCCGTTGCTAAGGCAGACTGATCCAAAGGGTCATAGAATCCCAAGTTGAGGTCCCCAAGTAGTAGTACTTGCTTGGAGCCTTTGAGGTTACTGGAGAGTATAGTGTGGATGTCTTCCTCAAAAGTACCGGTTGGGCCTGGGTGGAGGTAGAATAAATGGATATTGAGGGTTCTGGGAGTTGATCAGTGGTAGTTTGACAGAAATAACTTTGCATGAGTGGATGCCGTAGGGGGTGCTAATCTCATGGAGAAGGTGAATTTGCAGATAATGGCAATGCCTCCAACTTTGGTTCCTTGTCTATCTTGTCTTAAGATTGTATAGCCCTTAGGAACTGCTAGCATGAGCATAGGGCCTGCTGCAGCGTGCAACCATGTCTCAGTGATTGCCAGGAAGTCTAAGATATCGCTCAGGATCAGATCAGCAATCTCAGTGGAGTGTGCTACAAGAGATCTGGAGTTTATTAGAGCTCCTTTAATAAGTGGGTTCGTGAGGGTTGTGGTTGTTGGATGGTCTTTGCGTTTGGAATGCTGGGGTGTGCATTTTTTTGTCCTGGGATTGCCATTTTGTGCTGACTTTGTATTTGTGAGGGTTAGTTCAGGCAGGGTTTTTGGGGTCCTTTTTCCTGTGAGGGTGGGTAGCGAGCTGATAGGAGGCTAGTGTATTTTGGCTAATCTTGCTCTGAGGCGCGAGTTCCTTGCTTCCGTAGTGCAAGGATTGTTTGGGATTAGGCATTGAAGGACATTCATAGCTAGTGGGCATTTAATTATAGTGTTGTTGGTTGAGGCAGGGGATGGCAAACTTGTTAGGTCCCCAATGGATAGTGTATGGGGTTTTGTAAAGCAGAGCAAAAAACTCAATGTGGGAAGAGAGATACAGGCAATCTGGTAAGTGGCTGTAGTGACCATGCTAGGATTTAGCTAAGTGCTCAATGCAATAGTCCAATGGTAGGGCACAATAGACTAGATGCATGGGTCCAATGGAAGGCGCAATAGACTAGATGAATGGGTCCAATGGTAAGGCACAATAGACTAGATGCATAGGTCAAATGGTAAGGCACAATAGACTAGATACATAGGTCAAATGGTAAGGCACAATAGACTAGATGCATGGGTCCAATGGTAAGGCACAATAGACTAGATGCATAGGCCAAATGGTAAGGCACAATAGACTAGATGCATAGGTCAAATGGCAAGACACAATAGGCTACATGCAGAGGTCAAGTGGTAAGGCACAATAGACTAAATGCATGAGTCCAATGATAAGGCACAATAGACTAGATGCATGGGTCCAATGGTAAGGCACAATAGGATAGATGCATGGGTCAAATGGTAAGGCACAATAGACTAGATGCATGGGTCCAGTAGTAAGACACAATAGACTAGATGCATAGGTCAAATGGTAAGGCACAATAGACTAGATGCATAGGTCAGATGGTAAGGCACAATAGATTAGATGCATGTGTCCAGTAGTAAGGCACAATAGACTAGATGCATAGGTCAAATGGTAAGGCACAATAGACTAGATGCATAGGTCAGATGGTAAGGCACAATAGACTAGATGCATAGGTCAAATGGTAAGGCACAATAGACTAGATGCATAGGTCAAATGGCAAGGCACAATAGACTAGATGCATAAGTCAAATGGTAAGGCACAATAGACTAGATGCATAGGTCCAATGGTAAGGCACAATAGACTAGATGCATAGGTCCAGTGGTGAGTTTAGAGCGGAGATGAGTGTAGGTCGAAAATCGGGATTACAATGCAACAAATGACAACAGTGGTATTACAATGCCATGGGCATTGGGTTCTATAGATAAGTGGTGTAGCATGAGACAGTGGGGCCTCATATACAGTTATACTGTGGTGCAGCACAGGATTGCAAGGCAAATAGGTTACAGCGAGGTATACATAATGCACTGATAGATAGTATGGCATGGAGCAACCTGCAGTAGGTAGGAAATACAGTTGAAGAACAAAAATGCGCTGTGTGCTATGATAATAAGGCAAGTGATGTGTAGCAGCAGACGACAAGCGGGCAGTGCAGTAATCATGCCGTAGAGGGCATAACTGCAGAGTAATATCATTAGCAGATGATCAGTGGCCCGTGGGGTGCCCAAACCTTACTGCGCCACGATTTCTGGGGGCCCTCTCCCCCTCACCCAAATAGGTGGCAGGGGTACCACATGTAGGCCCCCCTGGAGGCAGATATCTGCCCGTAGGAAGGGGTTTTCAGTGGGGGGTGAGGTTCAGTAGACCACCAGGGATGGCTTGCAAGGGGTGGGGCATGCTTGAAAATGATTTGTTTTTGCTGGTGTGACCGTAGGTAACACATGTTTTTTGTTTTGTTTACAGATTTTTCTACGCGAGCAGCTGCAATGTTATGTGAGTACTGTTTTTTATTATTCTATGGTTAGGGCCCACTGTCAGTGGGGGGGGGGTGAGACTGTGGATGGATTGTTGTTGGTGGTGTGGGTGGGAATGGGCCGTCTGGGCAGATATGTTGGTGGTCTGGGACACAATTGCCGGGGCAGGCCACAAATTGCCCGCATGCCAGCAGAACATTGGTGTTTCCCTGGGAGCTGATCCCTCCCATGTGGGTTGTCCGTCTGCAAGCCCAGGCTTCACCTCTGGCTGTGCTACATTACCGATGTCACCTCCGGGGAGGAATGGGGATCCTGCCGGGGGTCCCTGGAGCTGCTGCTGTGCTTAGGGGACGGTGAACCAACATGGTACATGGATGTCCAAAGCTAGGGACATCACCTCCAACCGTCCTGGAGTTGCGGCTCACTGCAGGTATTGGCACACTGCCGGGACTCCCTGGTGGGGAGAAGCTGTAACGCAGGACAGCCAGGGCTCCAGCAAAGTTGCAGTAATATCCCTGGCTGGGGTTTCTGGGTAATACATTCTGGGCCGACTTGCGCAAGTCAGACCTCTGTGGATTCCCACTGATGTCCTCTTTTCGGAAATGCATGGGGTTTCCCATTTTCCTTGGTGGCTTGGACACCCTATGCCCAAATCTGTAGGTTGTCTCCCCAAACCCTTTGGGGGTTACAAGTGGTTTAGCCTTTTTCCTTTTGTGCACCGGTAGGTGTACCCACACATGTGAGGTACCGTTTTCATTGGGACACCTGTGGAAATGCGGGAAGGTATGACATCTGTTGTTGGCGGCGTGTTTCGGTGGGTGAGCAGAGTGAAATGTTTGAAAATTCTGTTTTTTACCCTCAAGTTTGGACTTTGCAGGGGGTTCTGGGTAGTAGATTGTGGGCCGATTTGCGCAAGTCAGACATCTGTGGATTCCCACGCATGTCCTCTTTTTGGAAATGCATGGGGTTCCCTGTTTTCCTAGGTGGCTTGGACACTCTAGACCCAAATCTGTAGGGTGTGCGCATGAGCAGAATTCCTGAAATGATACTGTGCCGAAAGACTTGGGGTTACCCGTGTTTTAGGCTTTCCCCTTGGCCCCCAGGTAGGTGCACCCACACATGCGAGGTACTGTTTTCATCTGGACACCTGTGGGAACGAGGGACGGTAGGCCATTTGTTGTTGGCGGCGTATTTCGGTGGGTGAGCCGAGTGAAATGTGCAGCAAATGCATTTTATTTTGCCACATTTCGGACTTTGCTGGGGTTTCTGGGTAATACATTCTGGGCCGATTTGTGCAAGTCAGACCTCTGCGGATTCCCACCGGTGTCCTCTTTTCGGAAATGCAAGTGGTTCCCGGTTTTCCTTGGTGGCTTGGACACCCAAGGCCCATAAGTGTATCGTGTGCCCGTCTGGAAAAATCGTGAAATTTAGATGTCGGTAAAGACTTGGGGTTAGGGGTGTGTTCAGCTTTCCCCTTGGCACCCAGGTAGATGCACGCACACATATGAGGTACTGTTTTTATCGGGACACGTGTGGGAACACGAGAAGGTATGACATTTGTTGTGTTTGTGTGGTTTTCATAACGTTTTGACCACCCATTTGCTGGTGCCCTTTGTCACACAACCCTTTCATTTCCCAAATGTGCCCTACATTTAGTCGCTACTTTAGGCACCATACACTTTTGTAACCTGCACAAGTCACCTACCTTTGAAAAGGTCTGCCTGTGCTCTTTCAAAAAATGTATGTTTGCCGTTCCTCACCATATTGGTTTTCCTGTTTTACACATGTTAAGTACATCTGTTCAGGGCGTAAACATAAAACTCCTGTGTACCATGGCTCAGTGTTTGGCTTGTGGTATTGCTTGTTTTGTGAAACACTACAAAAAATGTGTGTTTTCCTAACTGCAAGAGTCAGGGGAATGTAGCGGAGCATTGTTTTTCTCAAAATTCATAGAAGCCATTGCGGTACCAAGCCAACCATGTCCATCACATACCTTTTTTTCGGTTCTTTTCCTGCTTTTTCCCCAATCTATGGCATTTTCCCCTAACTAGTTGTTGCCCGACCTGCACAAATCACCCCTTCTTAAACTTGGAATTTGGTCTACTTTTCAGAAATGTATGCCTTTCTGTCCTCCAATTCGGCTTGCTTACCCTTTTATTCCATTCCGTCCATGGGTGTCCAATTGGCAAACATGGGCAAAATCGCCTACCTCTCACAAAACAGTTGATAACCACATCAAAATATATTTTTTTTCATTTCCACTCAACCTGTTCTTGAAAGCCAGGAAATTGGGGAATTCAGTACAGCAAACCATTTGTTCGTAGCTCTTACAAGGAAAAAAACACAGGCTTCTTTGTACATTGTTTTATTGGCATTATTGGAAAAAAAAACATTTTCACACTTTTTGGTTATTTTCTCTCACCCCTCTATGGCAACCTAGGATTCCTGGGTGGTGTTATGACTGCCTACATGTTGTTAAAAAAGGGACCAAATTTGGCCAAGATATCTAATGTAACAAAAAAGTTACAAGGCATTGAATGGTGACATGCAGAAATCACCAAAGAAGGCGTTGGCACTGGCACTTAAGGGTTAAAGGAGAGGGCAAATTGATTTTGCATATATTTAGTTAATAGCACACACACCAGTAAGATCGAGAGTGGTAAATATCTTTGACTCCTGAACTTGTGCAAGAACCTAATCAATAAATGGGAGGGGCCACCTTGAAACGGGTACCCTCTTGTTTAGTTCTCTCAAGTCTGCACACAAGCACCATTGGCCATTGGGCTTAATCACACCTAATATGGGAGTATTTGAAGTACTGTGGATAGGCCCAATGATGCTTCTGGATTCCAGATGTTTAATTATTTCCACCAGGTACTCCAGGCAGGCCAGGGTTAACATGTATTGTTGCACAAATACTGGCTTCCTACTATACCATTAAGGTAGTGTAGCAACAGGTAAATAAGTCAGCCCACAGTCATAGGCATCTTTGGGAAAAACCATTTGAACTCTATAAATATCTTCCTCAACTGACCTCTCTTCTTTATTTGTGCAAGCATCTGCAGCTTGGATTTGTTCCTCTACCATTTTAGGCAATTTTGGAAAACCCTTCAAGGGAGGAACATGTGCATTTCTCTACTAGATTGTGTGGCTGTGTCACTTTGGAGGCCCGCCACCGTCAGATATTTTGGAACAGTGACTCCCATTTAAATTTGCTGGGTTTCACCTCGCTGCTTTTCTTTCAGATTCACCTACTTCAAAGAGGATACAGTTATCCTGATAACAGCATATCGCTCCTTCTGGTTCATAAGGGCAAACAGACTGGATCCCGAAAAACTCCTTTGGTTTGGAATACAGTGACTCAGGCAATTCACCCTGCAAACTTATATAGCCTTTAGGGATGTTCCCAATCACTGTATTGTCTAAATAAGCAGTGTAGTGAGATTCCTGTATTGCCATCCTTAATGCTGTATTTCATTCCAAATGAATGTACTGGCAACCCTTGTTATTCACTAGTATTTGAATGGGGCCATCCACAATCTCTACAAATGGTGTATATTTCATTCTAGCCCTTGCTGTCTGATTCATTTTGGCACACAAATGCATCAGGCCATTCAATCTGTTGTCCCTTTCTGTACTTTAATGCTATTACAAATTGTCTGGTGAAAGCAGAAATAGTGGCATCCTTCGTTATCTGAAGCCCAACTGCATATTGCATCATTTGGGCACAATGGTAAGCTTGACATTTGTTCGCAAATTCAGGTGCTGCTCCACCCAGCCTAGATCCAACCTTTTGGTTCAAGAAATCTAACATCATACACATTCTGTGCATGATGTAATGTCCCAAGTATAACGTATTCTTGGTCCCACTTACAATCCAAACATTGTGATGAATGTTTTTGGAACCAATTGTATTTTTCAACATGCATCATCCAACAACTTCACCCAGGATTCTGCAGAAATCACACAACCTTAGACTAAATCTCCTCCCCTCAGGGGAAATTCAACATGCCCACTCACAAAAGGAAGGCAATTTGAATAATGTTTTTACTGACTGTAATCACCCAGGAAAGCCAGAAACCTTGCAGCATGTATTGGTGCAATGCCCTTAACTGGCGGTTTTAAGAACAAACCACTTGGGCTGCTTCTTCACTAATCACAATGAATATGTGTTCTTAGATGATATGTGGAACTGGATGTCTGCAGGAACGGAATTATTATTAACTTTTACCATCATCAAAATGCTGGATGGATGAGGTTTGATAGAGCAAGCTGATGATTTTTAATCAAATTGTAGCTGACATTAGGAATGACTGCTCTAAGTTTTTTTAGCGTCAAGATTTTCCTTGTCTTATATTTTATAAAGCATTGTTTGTTTTTTCTTATATAGCTAAAGAAGGTTCACTCTTGTCCTTTTTTCTTTTTTGTGTATTTTTTTTGTAATGCGTGAAAGATCAAATGTTTGATCAAACACAATAAAAAAAGAAATCTTCCAACAATTCTTTGCCAACTCAGGGACATCGAGCCTAAAGATGTGTTTATTTTTTATTTTAAAACTTGGTATTTCCTCTCTGTCAAGTAGTTGTTTAAACGCACTTTCATTAATTAAACTCTTTTCCTGCTCTAAGGTCACCACTACCTCAATAATTTCTGGATGCTCATTCACCTGTTCAGGAATCCAGGCCTGCTCTTCTTTCATGTGTATCTCTGCAATTGTTGAAATGTAGTTTTCCTGATCTGACTCTGCAGCAACGTTTGGTTTACAATTTTCTTCATTTAGATAAAAATGCAACGCGTTTTTTAATCAATCTGTCTGCCAATTTTTCTTGGGGCCCAGAAAAATCTCTACATATTGCTTTTGCTTTTCTCCTTGCACAGTCACACTAGGCAGACAACCATTTTGGAGGTACGCTTCCACCACACTTTCTGATCTAGCAATGGTGTGACATTCTGCACTGTTGCTCTGGCTCATTATCTTTTTAGGTTTCAGGTTTTTTTTTTTCTCCAAAGACCACAATGCTACATTTACCCCATCAATAAGAGATGACAGTCTCCTAAGGCAATATGTTCCTACAAGGAATGGTATCTCATCTATGGGTGTGACCACAACTTGCTGTCTCATTCTATGTCTCCCTATCTTGATGTCCACTTCAGTGACGTCCACGACTGGTATTTCTTCCCCATTGAAATTATGCACAGGGCCTTCACTCCACCTCAATATTCTGATCTCCTGTGGGGATGTTCCCTCATTTATGCTTTGCATTAATTTCTGGGACATCACAGTTTCCTGGGCACCTGTATCAATCATTGCCAATGCATTTCACCTCTCTTCGATAATGGGGGCAAAATATCTGTCCTCGCATTCTTCTAGTATACATAGGAAATGCGAATTGTTACTGATTTCAGGGTTTACTTTCCTTAGGCCTGCCTGACTTCTTGCTAGGCAAAGGGGCATATGAAATGACACTATATCCACCTTTTTGTCCATTTCTCTTCATTTATCTTGTCTGACTCAGAACCTGTTTGCAGCACAGCCACTGACTGCCCCCTGTCTCGGGACCACCTGTGTTCATCCCCCTTTCCTCTATTGCTTTCTCCTCATTGCCTGGGTCCTTTCCACTTACCTTAATTCTGGAACATAGTGAATCTATATTTTCACAAGTGTCATGTGGAAGCATGTCAGTTTCTAGTGTGTTATATTGGAGAAGGGTGGACCAGTGGAACAGGATGACACATAGATTCTTCACTCAAATACACATTTTTAATCAATACACATTTCACATTATGTATGGTATAAAAACATTAAAAAAACACACAATGAATTCATTCATATCTTACACATTAATTCAAAATCCCATACTGCCACATTCCAACAGTCATAAATAAAACCAATTTGGCTTGTCAAGACAGTATCTACTACTGATATTAACACAGTATGCTTTGGTTTTTTCATATATTAGTGACCCGGTCCATAATATCAGGTGTCAGATATTGCCTGGTTTTTTATTAGTCCAGATTGCACACAGCAAATCGTCGGCACATGTTTCGGTCACACAAGACCTTCTTCTGAAGGACCAGGGACTAAAATTGCTGGTTTATCCATTTCTTTATAATTAGTTTCTAGTGTGTGACACCTACATTTTTATGGTACCTGTCATTTCCACCTCCTGAAAAATCTTTGGCTGAAAATATTCTTCAAGTGGCTGAGAGCCATAACATTAATGGAAGGCGTAAACGGCTTGTGTAAGACTTGAATGCCTTCAATTCACACCATGGGCCTCATTACAAGTATGCCGGTTCAAAAATAGTGTTTCTGTTATTTCTGTACCAGCACCTTTTCCGGACCGTTGTAGTCCGAGTCACGATGCCGGAGTTACCGGCATAGCCAGGGACCCGCCATGCCCGGCCATACCGTTGGAGGTGTCAGCATTGACACGCGGCAGCCAAGCCAGTGATACCGGCTTGCCATAAGTAAGTCGACATTAAGAGGTGCATAGACCCGCAACCACCTGCATGTACATGCCCGCAATAACAGGTAAAATGAAGTTGGAAAACACTGGCATCGCAGACCAGGCGTTAAGAGGATTCTGGTGTGTAGAAACCCGCCACATATGCTCACAATCAGCACAGGTGGAGGCAATGGCCTATGGCACAGCACAAAAGTACCACTCCCACATCCCACACTCCTTCCAAATCCACAATGCTACCATTAGGACTAGCAGTACTGGAGCTGGAAGACATGCCTCCACAGCTAATCATTGAGGAGGCAGTGAGGTAGAGGATGCAGTGGAGGCGCATGAGGAGAAGGACCATGGTGGGCCAGCAGATACCCAATGTGCAGCCGGTTGTACCGCACAGGCAGCAACCAATCCCTCGCCTATGAGCCACCCCATTCAATCTCATCCCTGCTCAGATCCACACCCTGTACCGGCTGAACAGGGACACCATTACCACTATGGTGGACTTGATACATGATGACCTGGTTCGCCTATAAAATATCCGGACAGCCATTCCCCCCTTGCTGAAGGTAGTGTCTGTGCAACACTTCCTTGCCACAGGCACTTATCAGCACACAGTGGGTCAGCTGCATGGAATCTCCCAATCCTGTTTCTCCTGTGTACTCTTCCAGGTGCTAGATGCACTCCGGTCCCACGCACACCACCGCATCTGCTTGCCATGGACTGCGCAGGAGGTGAATGCAACAAATATAGCATTCCATGCACTTGCAGGCATGCCTAATGTAATAGGTGTTGTCGACTACACACATGTGGAGCTGGTTGTCTGGCATACTATGGAGGTAATGTACCATAACAGGAAGCTGTACCATTCCCTTAACGTACAGATGGTGTGCGATTCCTGCAAAATAATCACACATTACTGCGCAAGATACCCTGGCTCCACACATGACTCCATGGTGCTGCTCAACTCCACGCTGCCCCGCTACATGGCACGACACACTGAACATCGTAACTCGCTGCTGGGTGAGTCTAACCACAAGGCCATGAGGAGTGTTGAATTAGGAGGGAGGCAGTACTCAGCATATGCAACCTGGCTTCTGTATGAGTCTAACTACAAGGCCATGAGGAGTGTTGAATTGGGCAGGGGCAGTAAACAGCATATGCAACCTGGCTGCTGGGTGCGTCTAACCACAAAGCCATAAGGAGTGTTGAATTGGGTTGAGGGGGATCAGTAAACGGCATAGGCAACATGGCTGCTGGGTGAGTCTAGCCACAAGGCGTGTTGAAACATAGCACAACATGAAATGCATAAAGAGCGGATGTGCACATTGCATGCATTAATCCAGCATCACTCCGTCTGCAATATCCTGTAACCATTACAACGCATCTATTGAAGTGCACAGAGGCTGGATAGGCCAAGAAAAAGCAAAGGTAGATGAGTAATAAGACCAATGAACCTTATCATCCGCAACCTGCACAATAACAAACCTCACACATAGAAGGGAACATGACCATACACAGCGTTCTGAGAGTATTGAACTTTCTAGTGTGTAGATGTTGTGCTACACAGTAATAGCATGCCGAATCACAAGGCCTTCCCAGCCGTGTCTCCATGCATGTCATACACACAGTGCACACATTAGTACATGTATCTTGGCCTTTACAAAACACAAGAATGTACCACATATTAGTGACAATGAATGACACTAAAAAACACAGTAATGTGAATTCACAAGTCATGATGGTCAGCCAGAGATAAAACTATGTGCCACACTGAAATTAATTGTGACTGGACTCACATTCCACAGGTACACCGCTGGTCAGTACTCTTGTCATGTCTCCTTAAGGGACACCTTCAAGTAGAATGCGTTAAGTCCAAAATAGCAAAATCCAACAATTCTTGACTACTACCAATGCATGATTGAGACCTGCCGGCCTCACCCAATTAAGCACCAATTATCCATGCAAACACCCAGCTGTAATGTTGTTACGTAACCCTTTACCCCTCACACATACTACCAATCGATATGTGACCTCATCATATGTGCTACGATGTAGATGGATGTGTACATGAAGTCCTATAGATGTAGACTGCATACCGTGAATACCACTAAACAACAAATGTTAATGAGGTGGATGTCTAAAGTCCCACTGTATAGGCACACTTTCATTGGTAACACATTAATGACATTTAAATCCATTGGTGTCAGCTGTATGGGATTTGTCAGAGGGCAGGTTGACAGTGAATGGCCCATGTGACAGCGACTGCACAACCACCCCCCACCACCACATGCATCTGCCCTAGGTTCACCTACGGGATAAATCGGAAACAACCTATGCCATGTAAAGTAGTAATTCCCTGTACATGGTAGTCTTCTCAAACGAACACTGTACAGCCGGTCCAAACATGGAATGACCACAAATATCACATTTACCCTTTCTCTTGCTCCCATGCAGGTGATGCCGGGTATCCACTGATGGCATGGCTCATGCCTCCATCAGGCAACCCCACAACAGGCACGAAGAGGCGTACAAATGTGCACATACGCACTCGCTGCACCATCGAGCAGACGTTTGGCTTGTTGAAGGCCAGAATACGCTGCCTCAGCAGATCTGGGGGAGCCCTCCTTTACGGCCCAGAGAAGGTGGGCAAAATTGTGCTGGTATGTGCCATGCTGCACAACATGTTCATCCATTGCAACATCCCTCTGGCCCCTGACATGGACATGCTGCCACCAAAGGCTGAGGACGAGGATGAAGAAGATGGTGAAAATGCACTGCCCCCACGATGGCAATGACGGTGGGGCTGCTTGGCAGCAAGTGGCTTCTGCTGGCGGGGCAGCTTGGCAGCAGGTGTTTCCTGCTGGTACGGCTGCTTGCCAGCCGGTGTTTCCTGCTGGCAGGGGGGCTGGGCCAAAGGTGTTATTGCATGCTCCGGTCTGGTGGCCCATGTGCTGGGATCCTGGCTCGAGGTGGTGGTTTCCCTGTGGCGGCCCGTGCCCTGGTGCCCCTGGATGTGGTCGCATGCTCCCCTTCATTGTCAGATGATGTTCCTGTAGGGGACAGTGAGGCAGGGCATCAGTGATGGGTGTGGATCCATCAGACAGACATCAGTGCTAGTACTTTCTGAATCATGTGCATTGTCATCGATATGGTGGAGGGCATGGCATGGTGCACACATGCATGTGTGGGGAATGCAGTGTGGGTGCATGTTTGTTGTGTGGCCATGGAGTGCGCAGTGTCTGTTGTCTGGGTTACTGTTTTTTACCGGTTTGGGTGTTATGGGTATGCCGCACAAGCTGTTTAACATGTTGAGTATAATTGTGAAAGGGATGTGTTTCACTTGGGTCTGCTGCCTACGTCTGTTGATGCTGATTCAGCGTGAAGGGACATGGTGGGTGTGACAAGTGTGCGACATGTGTCATTGATGTGTGCATCTTGTCATGATGTGCGTTTGGGCATGAGGTGGCACAGTGGTGACGACAGCAATTGGGCATTGTCTGGGTGATGTGTGTCTGTGTGCATGTGGATTCCACTTGCGTGGCCAATACAGCAGACATGTGGGGTGTGTCAGTGGTGTTTGTTTTCAGGTTGCATGCAAGTGCATTGTGCATGTGTGAAACAAGGTTGTCGGTGGGTGGAATGGCAGCAGGGATCAGGTTCCACAAACTTGACATATTGACCTAGCCATTTGCATTGGGGCTTCAAGGTGTGTCATGTGACTTTAGGCTTACGGAGACTCACCAGCATCATTGGATGTCACATCTCCAGCCTCTGCATCTCCAACTCCCTGTTTGGCCTCCATGTGCAGGACAGTGCTGTATGTCTCCTCCCACGGCTGCAGTTTGATAGGGGATGTTGCTCCCCCTCCTGTGGCCAGGCCCTGGCTGTGCTGTGCAGCAAGGAGGTTGCGGACAAGGAGACGTAGGTTGTCACACCTCTTCTTGCAGTCTTGCACAGTCTGGGGTGTTGTCCCCACCGCCAAAACTTCATGGGCAATCTCCTACCATATGGCCTTCTTACGTATCTGCGCTTGGCGCCCGCAGATCTGTGCAAAAGACTTAATCTGAGTGCTCAACAAGGGTGTCAGCAAGCATGTTCAGTTCAGGTTCACTGAACCTCGGCTTGCAGCGACATACTGCAAGCCAGTGGTGCTAGCTGCTCAAATTTTGACTCACACTTCTGTGCACTGAGGATTGCAATGGATTGTGTTTTTGTAATGGCCGCCGGTACATTTCCTGTGCTAGCATGATGACGTTATTTCCGACGGTCTCCTCGGAGCCGGAGTAGGTGTCAGTGTCAGCGAGGATGCCGGCATAGGAGGTTTTGGGGCCATTACAGCCATGCCAGTGCTACCGTTTCCGGCATGCCAGAATGCGTGTGCACACTGAATTGGAATCTACCATAGATACTGGCAGCAGTGCTACACGGACACTGTAGCACCGGCATGCCAGTATTTTTACTTTCATACCGGCAAACTCCTAATGAAGTCCCATGTGTCATTTCATTTTCAATCATTTCCGCCGCTCCCTTCCTCTCCACCATACAAATGATCCAGCATTTATGCCAGCATGGATTTTCACAATGCTGGGGATCCCTATGGGGTACACCAGCTTTATGCAGCAGCATAAAGCAGGCAGACCCAACACAGGTCCATTTTAAATGCTGTCCGCCATGCGTACATGGCAGAAAGAATTTGCCATTACAAATAAACACTGACCGACATGCTAGCATGTCAGACAGTATTTAGTATTCATTGGGCCTCATTACGACCCTGGCGGAAATCGAAAAACGATGGCGGAAATGCAATACCGCCATCGAATAGCGCTCGGTGCGATCATGACCCGTCACCGCAAAGTACGATGCCATTAGCGACACCGTAGTGTCTGCACCAAGTACACGCGCGCGCGCCATGCCAAACCGTAATTACCACCATGGCGCAACGGTAAGCGAATTCTGACCCTAGCGGACATGCACCTAACGCCATCAAGCACGGCGGAAAGTACCATTCCGCCATGGTGAGAAGTACGGCATCGCGAACCAACCGTAAACGGCCCTACTGAGTGCCTGTACACCGCTCCCTGGCCACATTGTACAACTCCCCGTAGGTGCAATGAAGTCACACAATGCAACCAGTGAAATGTACTAGTCATCCATGCCTGCCAACGAACAAATGAATCTCAAGAGGGGCCAATGGGAGCTGCAGGGCACAGATGGCACGAATACAGAAGCTATACAAATGGACATGACCTCAGTCTCCCACCAAGAAACGCACGCAAACACAGGCACCTGTGACCAGCAATATTCCGATAATCACATCATTCCACCAATCCAACTGGCTGACCGGCATCTATTACACAAAAGCTAATCCCCCGCCCCTGAGCATGACATCATCAAAACAGTCATATTGGCAGCCCTTATCCCTGACCTCACTGGGCTTCGTAGGCAAACGCGCCCAGCACAGTACCACGCAACTATACTCCGAAGCTGGAACCCAATGCAGATCTCCTCACAATACATCGCTCCCCAAATAGGAATATGCCACATCACTTGCAAAGAAGAACGCTACACGGTTCATATCAGAGTAGAAATTTAATGCACAACAAATTCACCAAGCCCATACAGCCATTAGGCCATGAACTCCAAAACACATTTCACCATTGTGGGCTGCATCCGCAATAAATGACCAGCTACTTCTTGTGTGACGCCCTGTTCCTTCATGGTACACAGGGGCTACATTCTCGTACGAAAAGGCAACATGGAAGCGCCTAGAACCGCAGGACCGTCCCAATAGGGAGGCACTAGTCCAGCTGAAAGGCCGAAATGTTGCTCCTAGCCACTAGTACTGCGTAAGGGCATGTGGCCCATTGGCGATCGTCCCATAAGATCGTAATACTGCTCCACTGATTAACACGAAGCAGCAGGTGTCGGGAGTAAAATCCATCTGCAGGAGTGGCATACAGATGGCAGTGGCAAAAGGGGAGGAGATACCTGTCAACCAAATGAAATGAAAAAGAATAGTATGGCCATCAGAACTACATTTGAATTACTCACTTCAATGATCACACCAAATCCACAGCCATATGCATGCTAGCCCACTCCAAAGGATCATCACCACCCAAAAACCACTTGCGAATCATAACTATCTATATCGAGGTGAAAACACTATCACAAACGAGTGTACCTGTGCATGCGTCTGTTAAAACAGAATCCATCAGATGGGATTGGTAACGTGCATAGACACAAGTGTCTGAAGGCGCGTCGAGACAGGGAGGGCTCAACAAGGCCAGATAGACGATGGTCCCACTATGGCAGCCCTGCATCACATAGCGCAGGGGAGGCGGATAGATTCCAAGAAGCCCTGTACATGGCAAACTCTGTATCAAATCATCTGTCCATGCATCCATACATCATTCCCTCATCCCGTAATGAAAACGCCTGTTTCCATACTCACATAACATGTGAAATTTCCATTGAGTCTGTGCGTTATGCAGCCTGCAAAATCCACTGTGCCCCAGCCCGTAATTCCAGTGTTGTGAAGTAACATGTATTTGGGAACGTCCGGCCTCATCGCCCACTTCGCTATTGCGCATCCCAAACTATTCATATCAATCATTGCATCCTCGCCATGGCCCCTGTCCCAAGGACATTGAACAATAGAACGTTATATTTGCAGTCAGACCTGTGGGCATCTCCTCGCCGCTAGCTGAAAACCGAAAGCGCCGCCCTTCGAATTCCTCATTTACAACATCACGTCGAAAAGGCATCTGTGGCCGCTTGAAATCACAAATTAATCCATCTAGTGCGGCTGTGTGTGAAAATGGCAACTGCCTTCTCTCACAAATGGGACGCCCCACCCGTCGGTGAACCTCGGTACAGTGTTGCATGAGGGTCCACCGTTACTCGAGTACTACGTTCCACTGACCCTTCACAAGTCTGTTCGCGACTGCAAAGATAGTATGTGAAACAATGGGACCATAGCCGAATGAACATATCAACCAATGTTACACTGCCATCGGGTACAAATACATGATTGTAATAGCAAGATGCCATTCGTCGAATTGCAGCGTTGTGTGCGGGACGTGCTCGCCCAAAGGGGAGAGCAGCTTGCACAGGTGGAATGAATCACCACAGGTGGAGGCCATACAGCCTGAAAACACATAAATTGCACACCCAGTCTCCTCCCACAACCACACCCACTCCGAAATGCTACCGGCAGGACTAGCTATGTTGGCCCTGGGGAACCTGATAGCACTGCAAGTACTCCAACTTCAAGAAGAAGACGAACACCAACTACAACCGGCCGCACGGAGGAGACGCAGGAGGAGGAGGAGGGCAAGGCAGGGCCAGCAAGGGCCGCCAGCACAGCCACTACCACCACGCAGGCAGCCCGCAATCCCACGCCTCTGAGCACATCCGTTCAACCTCACTGATGAGCAGATCCACACCCTCTACCGTTTGGACCGGGACACCATAACCGCCATTGTGGACATGACACAGGCTGACCTTGTCAGCATGATAGATAGCCCAACCGCCATCCCACCCCTACTGAAGGTGGTGTCTGTACTCCACTTCCTGGCCACAGGCACCTACCAGCACACAGTCGGACAGTTGCATGGCATATCACAGCCACTGTTCTCACGGACACTATTGCAAGTGCTCGATGCCCTCCTGCAGCACGCAGACGACTACATCTCTCTACCACGCTCGGAGCAGGAAATTACCAACACAAAAGTGGGATTCCATGCACTTGCCGGCATACCGGGTTGCATTGGTGCCATCGACTGCACCCATGTGGAATTGGTCGTCCCACATGCCGTGGAGGCCCAGTACCGCAACCGAAAACAATTTCATTCTCTGAATGTACAAATGGTGTGTGACTCCAACAGGATCATTACACATTGTTGTGCCCGATTCCCTGGATCAACCCATGATTCTATGGTCTTGAGGAACTCTACAATACCACGCTACATGGAGCGACACGCAGGGAACAGATCCTGGCTACTCGGTGAGTCTCATTTCATGCATGATGATGTGGGGTATGTTATGCGGCAATGACCTGGCAGGAAGGGGGGGGGTGCGTACGTAGCAATGGCATTCCTCAAAATTCGTTTATTGTCCACATACAGGTGATGCCGGGTATCCACTGAAGAGATGGCTCCTCACACCAGTCCGGAACCCACGGGACCAGCATGAGGAGGACTACAACCATGCCCACTCACGTACCCGTGTAGTCATAGAACAGGCATTCGGCCTACTGAAGACTCGTTTCCGCTGCCTCAGCAGGTCTGGCGGGGCACTCCTGTACCGCCATGTGAAGGTTGCAAAGATGGTGATGGCATGTGTCATGCTACACAACATGTGCGTACGTAGAAATGTGCCCATGCCCCCTGACGCAGAACTGCAAGCACCTGAAGATGGTCATGATGAGGGTGGGGATGTGGCAGCACCTCAAGGAGTCTGCGAGGCACAGGAGGGCCGTGACATTCGTCAGCATCTCATAGATGCATGCTTCTAGCACTCACGCCTGGTGGCTGATACATGGACACGGGACTCGTGGCACTGTGTGTGTCTGGAACATGCACAATATGGACTGTACGCCTATAATGGCCTCGTACACAAAGATCAATGTCCACACATCTCATTGGATGATCGTGCATTGTTTATGGCATATGTGATATCATGTTAAACACCCTATCGACCCGCCACCCAAGTGAGCCCAACACACCCCCTCCACCCTCCTACCTCCCCCCCGAACACCAGTGTCCAAAGATGCTCATTGTCAGTGGGCAGTCACTATTGCAAGCCCCCTCTGCGGGTATCAGGGGCACCCCTGCCTCTGGAGCGCAGGTTCCTCCCAGAACTACGTTGGGGGCTGCCCTGGACGGAACTTGCAACGGATGATGTCTCTGCCTGCTCACGTCCATGCATGTCCCTAAGGGTTTGTGAGAGCTCAGTGAGCACACGGCGCACTGCGGCAAGTTCGGCACATACGTCTTTGGACGTCGCATGCAGTTCCCCCCTCAGGCTCTCGGTGCTTCTCTCCATTTGTACTCTCAGGCTCTCGGTGCTACTCTCCATTTGTGCCCTTACTGTCTCTGTACTTCTCTCCATTTCTGCCCTAAGTGTCTCAGTTGATGTTTCTATGTCTGCCTTAGTGCCCCCACATTCATCGGCATGGTCCTTGAGGAGCGTGGCCAGTTGCTGCTGTTGCACGATTACCTGGTCGAGGGACTGTTGCCTCTGCTGGGCCATGGCCATTTGCGGTGGTGTCACAGAGTGGCTGATCACCTCATGTTGCCTTGCCACAGGGCTTGTGGGGGATGGCCAGTCGTCGTCTTGTGGGTGCCCCTGCGTGGTATCCTCATGGTGTACGGGATGGAACAGACAGGGGGATTGAGACAGGTCATGGATGGATCTAACTTCGACATCCCCGTTTTCTGTGTCGGAGCATGCTGCCATTAATGCAGTGTCACCTATGGTGCTGCTGCCACCAGAAGCAGTGCCTACTGTGGCATCCATTGGGGGGACCTGTGGTGGTGTTGTTGTGGGCATGCTGGCTGCTGGGGTGCCTGTTGGAGTTCCCTCCTCTGTGCTGCCACTTGATTTGTGCTGCTTCCGTGTCTTGATGCGTGCAGCTGAGGTGGAGGGTCTTTGGCCGTTGGTCTTGGCCCTCTTTGCAGGTGTGCTGGTAGGGGTGTCCTGGAGCTCGTCGTTTGGATCGGACCCTGTGGTGGAGTAAAGGAGGGCGAGCGTTATTAATGGGTCTGTGGGAATTGGAATGGCAATGTATCACATGCATTGGGGTGGTACCTGAGGGTGATTTGGGTCGGGGCCTTGGAGGTGGTTTCATTTGTGTGTGGAGTGAGGGTGCAGTTGTTTGGCAGCCTGCAGTTAGGGTGTGCCTGCTGCACGTGTAGAGGGTGTTTTTAGGATTTTTAATTATTTATGTATTTGATGTGAGTTTTGAAGTGTGCTATCAGGCCTATGTATGTGGACGTTCTCCTGGACATGTGTTACTGTTGCACTATGTGGGCACGTGGTACTTCACATGATTGGACATTGTGGTTTTGGCATTGTTTTATTTGGGACACCTACCTGATTCTTCGGATGTCTGCACTCCTTTCTCCATCCCTCCGACTCCCTCTATGCTCTCCATTCCAATGGTGGAGGCACAGATTTCTTCCCAGGGGGTCAACTTGATGGGTGATTCCGATCCTCCCCCTGTAGCTGTGGCAATGTTGCGGTTGGCAGAAAGTATGCTACGGACGCGTATCCGCAGGTCGTCCCATCGCTTTCTGCATTGCTGTGGGTTGCGGGGTGCGGTCCCCACCGCACTTACCCGCTGTGCCACCAGGGCCCATATGGCCTTCTTGTTCGCAAGTTCCGTCCTGGTCATTTGCGTGGAGAAGACGGCGGCAGCATTCTCCTGGAGGGTCTCTGTGAGCACGGTGAGTTCCTCACGGGAGAAGTGGACCTGCCGCTTGCGGTCGCACGCTTTCTTCGCTACTTTTCCCATATTTCTTGGTTTCACTAGGGTGGATGACGGGTTGGGATGTGTCTCAGGGTAGTATTTTTAATGGTTGTGTGGAATTTGTGGTTTTATAGGTGTACGGCGTGATGTTTCCCGTTCCGGGACCATGCTTTTACTTCCGTTTCCGTATATTTACGGTCACCGTACTTTCCGGTTGGCGCTCACTGCGTTGTCCGCTAATATGGGTGGCGGTATTGCACCTAGGGCGCCGTACGGCGGCGGTGTGGGCCGTTTTGGGGTCATTTCCGCCATCGCGGACTTTGCACTTCCGCCATGGCGTGGTGCTCGTGCCCGATGGGTCGGAATGAGCCGCACTTTGCTCCATCATGCAATGGCGGAAACGCTATTTACGCTATGGCGGTCCGGTCGGTTGATTTCCGCCAGGGTCGTAATGAGGCCCATTGTATTTAGTATTCATTGTGAACGCTGCTTACCATGCACGCATGGTAAGCAGCGTTCACAAATAAAAATTAAATGCTCTCCAACATGTTCACATGTTTGAGAGTGTGTAATTGTAATTGGGTGCCCCGCTTGTCATTCGAGCATGGTAAATGGTGCTCACAATCAAAAGTAAATGCTGCCTGGCATTCCAGCATGCCTGGCAGCGTTTACTCTGTTGGCACTGTGGAGTGCAGATGTGAAGGGCAAAAGGTGGTATGAACACTTGTGCGACGCCTTTTGCCCTTTACATTTGCACCCTAAAGTACAAATTAACAATATTTGGTGGCGGGGACTTGCATATGTTATAGTGCAAACGTATACGGTCCCTGCCACCAAATTACAGTGAACTCAAAAATTAGCCCCATTATGGGGCTTATTTTCATCACAGCTGTAACGTTAATGAAAGGAGCCCAATCCTTGCGTAAGTATTTTACTCCTTCCGTTAATGTCACAGTTAATGTTCAAGCATTTACATGGCGGAAAGGAGGAGTGGAACGAAACTTGCCTTTTCAGCCGCCTCCCTTCCTCTCACTATATAAATGCTCCTACATTGGCAAGCAGTGTTCACAATTGAAATGACACCCTTTCTGAAGACAGAACCAAATTGCTTGAGGAAACTAGAGAGATTTTGGACAGACTGAAAGGAAGAGTTTGCCTGGATGATTTGCCTAGAGCTGTTGATATCCCTATATGTCCTGGGCATGTAAAAGATACAATAACTCTAGATCATTTATATAAGTACCCCACGAATTAACGAAATCCCAGATTCCAGTTGAAATTATTTCACGGGCACCTTCTTTTACAAGGTAGGTCTGTAAATTAAACTTTGTAGCAGTGTTTTCAAAATAGAATGTCCTAGATTCCTAAATTCTGTAGGGCATATTTATGTCAGACAATTAATGAAGTATTGATTAATTCCCTAGAGTTTTTACAGGAGCAAATTAAATCTTGGTTTCCAAATGTACTGTACAACATCCCTCACAGATTTACAGGGATTGCATAACCTCTTGACCTGTGTCAAACATAGTTGACATAAAACAGTCATCTGAGTTCTTTGACTCATTAAGTGGAGCAGGAAGAAGGTTATTTTCTCCCCCTGATTCCCAAGAATGTATTGCCACTTTAAATAACCAGTGCCATCTTTCTAATTAGCCTTGCACAGAAATAGAAGGATGTTGTCTTTAGTGGACTCATAATGGCAATACAAATGAATTTGTTAATTCCTCTTCCATTTCTATTTCATAATCTAATACCTGTGTGACAGTATAATACATCAAGGCACTTTTTTCTCCAAAATAATAACTTCTACCTGGTTTTGATTTTCAGATATTCCAACAGGGAAACCTAAGATATTTATAAAAGCCTTGTCCATGGTGTTGATGTTAAAAGTATTTGCTTAGATCACACTTGCAACACAACTTGTAGTTTTTAATTAGAATTATTCAGAAATTATTGAGTGACTTATCTGGGACTTATTTCTTATGTATTGATACTGCAGTATAATTTGATAAGTGCACAATATAATTATTTCTCACATATTATTGAACTGCTTATTTTGTGTTATGTCTTATTTCAAGTAGAGAATGAAATATATATACAGCTAAACAAGTCATCATTATAGTGTACCCAGTATAAAATGTGATCATCAAGAATGCAATGTCAATACCTAAAATAATTGAGTCATGACCCTGTCAGAGGGTAGGGGGGCAGGGGCCATCTTCATCCCAGTGCAAGAGTGCTCACTAACACCAAAGCTAGAATCAGCCCTGTCTGAGACATGGTAAATGGGACTTGGTGAGTGTGGGGGGGTCCTGAGTGCCATAAGATCAGACATGTTGAAAATGTTAAATCTGATACCATTTGTTATCTCACAATACCTCCCAATGTAGATTCTGGCGTCTGTTCCCTCTTTTGTATTTCAGAACCACGACTCTCAGAAACAGCCGAGAAGACCCCAACCAAAGTCGACCTAAGGGAGAACCAACAGAACGACTGCCCAGACCAACTGCAAGCCTTTACCACATGCCAACAGCAATCTCCAAACCAGAAAACCTAACCCAGCTGTAGAAAAATGACCTTTTAAACTCACAGCATGGTAGCAAAACACCAGAAACTGTCTCTAAAACAGTGCTAGAAAAGCAAAAGGGAATTAAAGGTTCTTTAAAGCCTCTCTCCTGGGAGAAAAACAGGCACTGATTGGTGCAAGAGATCAGGTGAGCATTGCAGCCAATGGGAAGGGAAGAGAGGCACATAACCACTGCCCTAAAGTATAAAAACAGGTAGTCGGGGAAATAGAGTGTGGTTTGTAAAGATGAGATCACAAGAGTAGTTAAAGATGGCGCAAGAGTCCAGGCAGAGGAAGGACGCCGGAGCAGTGTTGACGAGTTGGTGGCAGAGTTTAGCAAAAATTAGGTATTTGAGAGTGGGTGGTATCAGTAGTGTGTAGTAAAGTGGGAGGGTATTGTATAGTAGGCGTGTGAGAGAGATAGTGACAGTGTGGAAGATAAAAGTGGGGGAGTGTGGTAGCAGTATTTAGAGTGTGAGTGTTAGGAGAAAGTGAGGCTAGCAGAAAGGGGTGTACAAGTTGGGTGCGAGGAGAGGGGTGTAGGAGAGAAGTAGGGAGTGGGTGAGAGTAGTGGGAATGAGTTTAGTGGAAGGTTGAGTAGGGCACCCTATCCCTGAGTTTGGTGGAAAGGGAGAGCAGTAGTAATGTGGATGGAGTGGTAGTAGTATGGCGGACAGACTAGTCATATCAAAGGGTGGAGTCAAGGACTAATAGCGTCGGAGTGGACGGAGGAAAATGAGGAGAAGTCAGAGTAGTGATGATAGCAGTAGTAGTGAGAGGAGCAGTGGCAGTGGTAAGGAGAGGAGCAGTGGCAGTCATAGTGGGAGGACAGTTGTAGTAGTGGTGAGAGGAGCAGTGGTAGTAGTAGTGAAAGGAGCAGTGGTAGATGTGGTGAGAGGAGAAGTGGTAGTTGTAGTGAAAATATTGACAGTGGTAGTGTACGAACATTAGTAGTAGTAGTACAGAAGAGGGAGAATAGTAGAAGTGTGGAGAAGGTAAAGCAGAAGTAGAGCGGTAGAAAGGATGGTAATAACACAGGAGAGACAGAGCAGTAGGATGGAGCAGGAGAGTAGTGAGAGGGAAGAGTAACAAGGAGATTGATGGATGGGAAGATCCAACAGCGCATACATATACCACCCTACTAGAATTGACCAATAACAGTATAGGTAGGGCTAGACTGGGAACCAAAAATGGCCCTTGATTTGTTTTTAAAGTGGCCCCATATTTTGCCTAACAAGCGAGCCTAGGGTATGAGCCCAAGGCTTCTATGAGGGGATTGGGAGTATCCCCCAAGAAAATGCCAGCCTTGTCTCGCTGGTAGGGCAGCACTGCCAGCACATGCACATACAACATACCTGTGGTACTGGAAGTCTGGAACAGAACACTGCTTACCCTGCTGTGTACAGCCAGTGCCAAATGGCTGATGCAGGTGTCTGCTCACCTTGTCGTCGCTGGAGGAGCACTGCACTAGTAGTGGCAGCCAGGAGGTCAGTTTGAGTGGCCCGAGCCGCACCTGTGCATACCGAGCACACTAGTGCACATGCGGTTTCATGCCCCAAAATGTGCAGGCGGGCCCATCCGCCATGGCACGGGCAGAATAATCATCATGTGCACAAATATATGTATCCTTCCTCCTGTAAGTGATTTCCAACCCGGCACTCCACCTAAGTCAATGCCTAGCGTGTGATGCACAGCTGGAGCCCTTAATTATGTATTTGTGTCTATAAGTTATTTTATTTCTGAATAATGTACCCTTATATCACGCCCCTCTCTTTGAATCCCCCCCTCACCCCACCTCCGGTCTCACTGTACCAGGAAGCAGGCTGTTTTGCAAAGTTAAAAGATTTATTTTATGGATTTGAACAATGTATATGTCACTCTATTAATATTTATACAATGATCACCATTGGGGTGATGTCACAACAATCAACAATCTCTTTAATCAGAAGGAGTATGGATAGGATGAATAATGCAGCATAGAATAAAACTTTGTGTGGGTTCAGTCAAATGCAATGGCACTCTTTCCCCCTGCACACTACTCAATCCCCCCAATATGCATTGTAAAGAGATGGAAGAAGAGAACACAGGTTTCAGGAATATAACCCAACAAATACAATTTCAATCCCAATTTTCCCCGGCAAACTCAGAGAGAAACAGGAATGCTTGCAAATGGGTCAAATGCTTTTGAATGTGGCTTTGAATGAATGGTTAAAAACACCGAAAAATTGATTTAATTCACTAAATTGGATTCAAAACTAGTGGGAGCCGCTTTGTATGGTTTCAGATAAACACTAGCAATGATGACTGAATAACTAGCAGATTGAAAACTGAATTCTGAGGTCGGATGCAAAGAATGGCTGTTTTACACGTGATGAAATTGAGCCAAACGAAAGATTCATTGCAAACTTTTCTACGCTCGAGAAACACGATTGCGGGAAAACTAGAAGAAGTTGGAATGCATTTTTAGATTTGTTGGAAAGCTGAGGATGTTTGCTTCAATGTGACACTTAAATTGCGTTTCCAGCATGCACAGTACGGAAGTCACAGAGGTTTTAGTAGAGGTCGGTTTTTCTCAGTCAAGATTTCAAATGAAAGATGCACTTTTGAATTAAAAACAGGAATTTTCTTTACAATAAGGAGTCTATGAAGCCACAAGCTACACAACAGCACAGCCACCTATCCAGTGACGTCTCCGGATGGTTTCTATCTGCCGAGACGCTTGTCTTTCTTCAGCAACTATATTAGCGCAAAGATGATATCATCACTACAATTATCAAAGGACTATATGGATGAGGGAAAGATTCAGGAAAACAAAAGAGATTTTCTATAATGCAGTTCTGTATATGATAGAATGGGTTTGTATAGGATTACCTAAGGATAGGATACTGGCTATGGACAATTCTATGCTATAGATACTCACAAGTACTGTTGGGAATAGGCCCGTCAAGGATCTGGTCAAAGGATTTCAGAACTGGAATTCTGCTAGCCCACCGGACAGGATTCAGGGCGCTCGGTTCTGCACTCAGCACGGCACTCTGGACACTGCACGGCCTCTGGACTGGATCTGACTAATTGGTTCTGCGTTGCAGCTATCGGGTTACAGCTCTGCTCTATTGGTTTGGATCTCTGGATTCTAACAAGAGTTCTTGGCGAGAAAGCAGAAACAGCACAGCCAAGCTGCTCTCTTTTTGGTGTGCCACTTGGAAGTCTGGGGGTAAAATCAGGTTTCAAGATTTTAAAGGCCAAGCTGAGAAGGGTTCAGCTTTGGAATGGGCCTTCTGCTTTCAGAGTTCTGGAGTCTTGGATATGGGTTTCTCCTGCAAAGTGCTTCGCCAGTAAATCAGTTGATGGATGAATCTGTGTGTGTCTCTATGTCCGAAGCTGTCCCTATTTATGTATTTCCCAAAGGGGTGGGTAGGCTACATTATACTACGCACACCCTTTAGGAATCCTATTGGTTAGGGTCTGTCCTCTCTCCTGATTTGAGAAGGAACACTGATGCCATGATGATGCTGTGTTTTACAATCCAGGGGGTACCTCCCCCTTGTTTCTGTATAGTAAATCTATTTTTCATATTAATCATATTTACAATACCATCAACTTGCTAGCAATACATATTTACATCACAGATTTAGTAGAGCAAGTATCCGCCTGAGTTCCATCTCGGTGAGAGCTTGAGTTCAGATTTGGCAGTTTTTCACACTTTTGGTTGGGTACCCAATGTCAGATTTGTCCAAATATTTCTAGCATCATCACAATTGCTACAAAATTTCAATTTCAGTAGTCCTGTCTCTGAACATAGCACAGAGTTCAGAGTAGTTTCAAACTGTGAGCAGAATTTTCATGTTAACAACCTATATTTGACAGATTTTTATATATTTTGCACAGTTCTCTGTGAGTCTTTTTCAAAAAGATATTTTCTTGGGGGTTAACATTCACAAATCTGTCTAGTCCTTCCCCCATGGTTGGGCTGGGCTAAGAGCAAACAAGGCCTCTCTTCCTGCTGGCAGTTAGTTTCTGTTGACACTTGAATTTGCATTCCTTTTCAGTCCAGGAAGCCTATTGTCTCTCCCCAGAGAGCAAAGAAAAATCTCCTCCTCCTTTCATTCGCATCTAACTGAGAGTTCCTGGGCAGAGAGCAAAAGGAAGGCACCTTTGTTTGGGGCAAACTGTGGAATGTGCTTTGAAGTCCTCTGGCTGGTATCAGTTCACTTTAAAACACTTTGTTTAAAACTGTCTTTGCTAAAATACTTTACATTTTCAAAAAATATACACAAAGATCTCTAATTCCAGTCTTTTTAAAATATAGAGATTGAATAGTAGCAACCTATATTGCTTTTGATGGCAAGTTACTTCTTTTCCACAATTTGATCTTAATGTACAAGTTTAAACTAACAGTGTAGTAAATGACAGCTTTGATACAGGCAGTCGGTGGTACTGCGCCCATATTCTGACAGATTTTTCCAGGCAAGCACCTTTTTTTAATATGGATATTTTTGTGATGAAATCTTCTTCTCCTGACATTGTGCTTACTGGGATTCCTTAGATGAGGTGATGGTTAACACCCAACAAGAATGTTGGTTCTTTTCTGATGTTTGGGAACCATTATTTTGCAATTTCAACAGCCAAGGAATAAACAGATTTTAGAGCACTTCTGGGTGTTCCTGGCAATGCAGCACTGCCTTTTCAGGTAGTTCCATTTCACTCTGTGGGCAGCCCAATGACAGGTTTTGGCAGTGTGGTCTCCTGTTCTACCACTGACACAGGCAAAATAGATTGGGAGCCTATTTTTTTGGTTTCCCTGCGCACTTCTCAGAGGTTTTTAGCACGCATAGGGCTTTTTGGCGGCCATTCTGTTGTTTCTGGTGAAAGCAGCACACAGTGATGTCGCAGGACAGAGACTAGTGGGTCAGAACATCCCATAAGCCTCCCCTCGCGATTTGGCATTGAACGTCCATCAATGGGAAGTCGCGAGACTGGGATGACCAATTTCTTTTCTTTCTGGTTCCAATGGGAACATTCATCAGCTTCTCCCATCAGGGGTGGAACGACCAGGTCTCGCCCAGCCCTGATGTGAGTATGTAGCAATACCCCAGGCCCCTTGGATCTTTCCTTCCAGTCCCTGGGTGGTCCTCCTTGGTTTTAGTCTCCATTGTTTCCAATTCTAGGATGACAAAGCAAAAACGTATTTGTAGACATTTCCCCACCACTATTGATGCAGTGGGGCGGACACATATATTTTGACAAATCGGGACACATTTTTCTATTTGTAATTTATTGACTATATAGATGGAATATTTTTATAGTGGGAATTCTAGGGAGCTGGAGTGACCCCCTCTGGGGTTCCAGAAGACTCCTCCAGTTGCTGCAGAGTGTGGCTAGGATGGCAACACTTCAGTTGGTTAATATGGACCCACTTATCTCCCCCCTCTGCCAAACTGCCTTTGGGGATGCATATTTTGTAGGCGACTGGTGAGATTTTGTCTACAATTTCAAAAGGGCCCCTCCAGCTAGGCAAAAATGTGCGCTGTTTGGCCTGGTTCCTTTGGAAATTTTATAAGTAGACCCGGTCTCCTCCATGGTATTCTTTTCTAGTAGTCTTTAAGACATCGTGGGTCTTCATGCTGTCTGCAGATCTCTCTAGATTTCGCTGAGCATAGGCAAAAGCATGTTGAAGGTGTTTTCCACATACTCATGAGTTGTGGAGGCATTGATCAATGTCTGCTCTTGGGTCCTGTAGAGCAGATGCTGGGGAAGCACCATCCTGCGTCCAGTCACCAGCCCAAACAGTGACATTTTAGTTGCAGATTAAGGGGTAGATCTGATGGCCACCAGGACAAGGGGTCATCAAATATCCCAACTTGGCCCAGAATCTGCCACACACTTTTTTAATATGCTCACAATTGTCTTGTATCTCTCTACTGCACCACTAGAGGCAGCCAGTAGGCAATGTGTCATTTCCTTTTGACCCCGAGTATCTCCCACATCTTTATTATTACTTCGCTAGTGAAGTTGTGAAATCAAAAAAGAAGATATCGAGGCTGAGTACCCCAAAAGGAAATACACCAAATGCGGGTTACAAAGAAAGATACAAAGATCTTTATTCTATAATGAACAGTTTCAAAGGACAAAGCAACAGATAGCTATCGGCCCTCAGTAGACACAGCAAACTCCAGCCCTGTTTGGTGTGCTCAGTGAGTGGGACTGTACATTACAATAGTCTCACCTTTCATATAGTCCAAGACATGATGTCCAGCCGACCTACAAGTTAATACATCACGGATCTAGGTTTCATGCCGAGTTCATGCATCTATACATTTAGAGTTTACCATTAATACATTTACCAACAAGTTACAATGGCAACAGTATGTCTTTGGATTTCTCGTTGAGCCTTCTCATACATTTCTATACAGTGCAGTCAAACAAGTGTTCACATTTCAGTATTTGACTACATTATGTTTAACGTGCTCACGGATTAGCTTCGTTGGCGCAGATAATCCTCTATACACAGGTCAACGAAGGACAAGGTCTCAGTTCATGACCCCAACATGTGGCCTGCAGGCAAATTACATATTAGCTTGTACACAGAGGTCAAGACGGCCATGTTACATTCGGAATGACACTGTCCACCATTTTAGACCACAGGGTGACTTTAGAGGGAGAATCTAAAATGGCGGATGATTCTTAAAATGGTGGCTATTACTGATCTAAGGTAAGGACCTTGCAACGCGGATTCGCAGCGCGACTTGGCTTAGGCCAATATACATATATTCATACAGTATAGGAGGCACGATGTGATTTCCCATTTGACAAACCCTCCTTTTGGCCTATGCCAAGCGCTAACTACTTCTAATCACTTCTACGAGCAATTCCACATCTCAATGTCTTCACACCCTGAATCACAATCTGAGATATCAATCGCCATTAAATCAGTTATCAGAATTTCTTTCAGAACATATTCATTGGAGTTTATGTCCGGGGCGTATACCTTGCGTCCCATCGTACCCATCACCTGTGTGCAACATCCCCCTAGCATCGAGCATATACAGGTAGACACTCTATACAGCAACAAAGGAACAACAGAATTCCCAAAATGATCAGCAAGACCGAAAGTACCTTCCAACCCCAAGATCGCAAGAAGTCCCAGAACCAAGCGCTAAGATTCCAGTTTCCCTCAGGAACGTGCATTTCTGAACTAAGGACGTGCAGATTTTGTATTGCTCTAAAGATAGTTGGGGAGGAATCTGGCACGAAAACACAGCAAGCGGACCCCACTAATTTACACACTCCACCACGTTCAGCCAGAATAACATCTAATGCCATCCGGTTCTGAAGTGCTACTAATCTTATTGCTTTCAGTTCTAACGTCATATTATAGAGTATGTCAGTGGTCCTGTTGATGGTTCTCTCCAGTACTCTCGCTAGTCTCCTGATATCTTCAGAGTTCCTTATTTGTCCCCAAAATGGCACAAAGGATTTCGCTACATCCCCCAGAACTTGTGCTGGAGTGTCACCATTCTCGGCCCAGCAGTGGACGAGACTTTGAAACCTCCACAGTACTGGCTATGAATACCCCTGGTAACAGGATCCCTAAATAACAAGTTCCCTGCCAATCCCTGGGTAAACATGGAAATGCTACATTACCGCAAACAAAGTAGACAGGTTCGCCTGCATACAAAGGTCTGTCTTCCCCAGTCAAATTCGCAACATTGGCGCAACCTTTAAAATCACCCATTGACTGAGTACCATTCCTCTGTATGCAGAAAGAAACTGAATTGGGACTATGGTTAACAGCGTAAGAAGGAGGCGTGGCATCCTTATTGCCTATAGGAGCCATCTTGACAGAAATCAAAGATTGAAAAGAACGAGACAGTCTATCAGAAGGCCTAATAGAAGCAACATTAAGCTTGCTCCTATTTGCAAAAAGTGAGCATCTCAGGGGCGTAAGAACACGCTTCTCGAAATTATTCAAATTAGTACCGTCAAAATTCCCCGAGATGCTATTGTTCCATCGGCCAAAGAATAGTGCTCTAAGGGAGCCATAACAAGCAGTTGTCAAAGGTAAAGGATGAATATACCAACCAAGCACCTTATCCCCGTGTTGCGGTAAATGTGAATAGACCCAACAGTTGGACTTATTAAAGATAGCATGCATAGCATTCATGATGAGTAATAATGTATTATTGTGGTATCTCTGGCTGTGCTGAGAATCTCTAGGAGATAGAGCGTGCAGGTGCACGAAAGGAATAGGAACAGTGGGTACATTTTCAGTCGGTAACACATTTTCAAATGGATGTACTTCTTCGAGATACCAGAAGCCTAAAACAATGACTATCATAAAACCAATTAACATTATAAAAGAACAGCAGTACGTTTTCGGGGCCCAAACAGTTTGTCCATTTTCACAGCTGGTCACACGTCCATTTATCAGTCCTGTATGAGCGGTAGCGGTTGCAGGCATTGTAACCTTCAAACGAACACGCCAATGTTATTTTGCTGGCGACCTCCAGCCCGAGCGACTTCTTTGTCCTTCCACAAACCCTAGCCAACAGAATCCCCTTTTCAAACAATTACTTGGGCCAAAAGCAAGCTCTTGATGATTTTTCTTTTCTTGTTTGAGTGCACAGCCGAACCGTGCCGTAAGTCTATTTCCTTGGACACAAATGATACCTCATTGTCCCTGGTACTGATTGATCCGAGAACAACGTGTCATCACTTCCCGTTGGAAGCGACGTATCAAGAGCAAGTGAAGATGCAAGATCCGGAACAACAGTTTCCAGAAACAAAACTTTTGGAGAGTGTGGAGACAAAATGGCTGCTTCCCCATGCCTCACAGGCTCAGAGAGAGACTCTGATGCACTCTCAATGCTGTTTACTGCTTCAGGATCGTTGGTTGCAGTACTGGGAAGGGGTTCTGTTTCTTCTGTATCGTATGTCACCGGTTGTGGAATCCTCTTGACATGCATCGCATGGATCCTGTTTTTTCGGCCTGCAACCCGCTCCGCAGTCTGTGCGACCAGAGACCTGGAAAGGGCCTTGCCACTGAGGTGCAAGGCAAGAAGATCGCTCAAATGCCTTTGTCAAAACCCAGTCACCGGGCCGAATGCTATGACCTGGGCCCTCGTATCGTACAGGTAAAGCCTCTCGCACCTGGTGATAAATCAAATATAAGTTTTTAGTCAACTGGCCACAGTAATCTGAAAGAAGTACATTTTCAACATTTCTCAAAGAACAACATTTTGGAAGGTTCCAGATATTAGCAGGTCTCCCCATTACCACCTCAAAGGGAGAGAGCCCAGTCTTAGTTTGAGGGGTTGTCCTCATAGATAACAACACGATCGGTAAGGCGTCCGGCCATTTTAGTTTGGTGCCGGCACACGTCTTAGAGAGCTTGTTTTTGCTAATGCCGTTGTGTCTTTCTACTAGTCCGGCACTCTGAGTGTGTCTGGCCGAATGGAACCGTTTGTCGATTTGTAATCCCACGCATATCTGCAGAATTACAGCAGCGACAAAATGTGGATCATTGTCCGACTAGATGACTCTTGGTAGCCCGAACCTAGGAAAATATTCTTTTAACATCGTTTTTGCAGTAGTCATGGCTGTAGCATCTCTAACAGGAAAAGCCTCAACCCATTTACTAAAAGCACAGATGACAACTAACACATATTTCAAATTATTACACCATTCCATTTCGATAAAATCAAAGTGTATGACCTTGAAGGGGACAGAAGGTGGACCAAAACGTCCCCTAGGGGTTGATGTTCCCTATCCCACATTATGCTATAAACAGATCATGTAGTTCTGAACATAGCGCTCAGCTATTTTAGATATTTTGTCATTTACCCATACATTTTCCAGCATTTTTGTAATCTTGCGGGCACAAATATGTGTAGGGCCATGAGCCATGACGACCATCATCATGATGTATGCATCAGGAAGTAATCATTTCCCTTCAACTATGTCCACCCAACACCCATCATCATCGAATTTCTCCAAGCCCTCAGCCCATTTCTTGGACTCTTCAAATGTGGCATCAGCTTGGATATCCCTTACAGAGTCAACACCCTCATCCATTGCATAGGAATTTGTGGTCTCCCTTGAAGTGTATATGTCTGTAGAGAGATTGATGGCAGTCTGTTTAGCTATCTGATCAGCAAAAGCATTCCCTTTTCCTATATCATCTATAATCTTTTGATGCACTGCACATTTTATGACAGCTAACTGAGTAGGGAGTGCAAGCGCTGAGAGCAGTTGTACTATTAGGGAGCCATGCTGGATCTTTGTACCATGTGAAGTTAAGAACCCTCTTTCTGACCAAAGTCTCCCAAAGTTGTGGACCACCCCAAAGGCATACTGGCTGTCAGTGTATATATTCACAGTAAGCCCTTTGGAAAGTTCACAAGCTCGGGTCAATGCTATAATCTCTGCGGCCTGCGCAGAGTTATGCATGATTCACTTGGTTTCCACGACCGTGCTCAATGTAGCGATTGCATAAGCAGCTGTGGATGTACCATCTGGAAGTTTGAAGCAGGAGCCATCGCAAAACAGCTCCCCTTGTGGATTGCTCAAAAGAGTATATTTTAGTTCGATTCTACCCTTTGTCTCTTGTTCGGTAGTATAAAGGCCATCATGTGACTCTTCATCACTGCAAGCAGTATCTTGCGGGAAAGGTAAGAGTTCAGCCGGATTAAGAACACAACACCTCTTAATTTGTATGTGAGGAGCTAACAAGATCAATTCATATCTCGTCAACCGTGCGGAAGTGAGGTATTGCGTTTGAGTTCTGTTCAGTAGAACATCCACAGAGTGAGGTACCATCAGGGTTAGAGGATGGCCTAGGACCATTCCCTCACTCTGTTTTACAGACGCAGCAGCAGCAGCGACAGCTCGCAAACATCTTGGCAAAGCGCATGCTACAGGATCAAAGGTGGAAGAAAAGTAACCGCATGGCCTATTCTTCGCTCCATGTTCCTGCGTTAACACAGCCAAAGCACATCCATCACATTCATGCACAAACAACACAAAGACCTTTTCATAGTTTGGTGTGCCCAAAACCGGTGCCGAGCACAACGCAGTCTTGAGCAGATCAAATGCTTGCTGGTGTACCAAGTCCCATGGCAATGGCGAAGAAATGCCCTTCTTCGTCAAGGCCAACATTGGTTTAATCACTAGTGAGAAATTGGGGATCCACTGCCTACAGTAAGAAGCCATACCTGTCAAGGCTCTAACTTCCTTCTGTGTATTTCGGACAGACATGCCAGAAATGAGTTTTATCCGTTCAGGTGTCAATCTTCTTCCCTCCTTTGACAGGAGATAGCCTAAATAGGCGACCTACTGGCAACAATATTGAAACTTTTTAAGCAAAGCTTTGTGACCATGTTTATCCAGATGAATAAGCAACAACAAAGTGCTTTCCTTACAAACGCTCTCTGAGTAAGCAGCTAAAAGCAAGTCATCAACATATTGAAGCAGTGTACAAGTGGAGGGCATTTCAAGAGTATCAAGCTGTTCTTTCAAAGCCCTACTATAGATGCTAGGACTTTCCGTGTAACCTTGCGGTGCACAGGTAAAGGTGAACGAGTGTCCCCCTAAGGTAAAAGCGAACAGATATCTATTGTCCTTGTGTATAGGAATGCTAAAGAAAGCATTCTTCAGATCCACAACACTAAAGTGAGTAGCTGAAGCCGGGATCATAGTCAATATTGTCGTCACATCAGGCATAATTGGAAATTGCGGAGTGACGATCTTATTGATGGCACGTAAATCAATTATGAAACGAAAAGGAAGTGCATTATCGCCTTTCTTGTACACGGGCAAAATAGGACTATTGCACAAACTACCTGCAATCTCCTCAATCACCCCTCGATGCACAAAATCGGAGACGATGCATTTCAAAGCTTGCTCACCCTCAACTGAAATCTTATATTGTGGAATACGTGGCAGCTTTACTCCATGTTTCAAGACTATTTTAACAGACTCGATCTGTAAAACGCCAACATCATTGTCGTCAATTGCCAATAAACACTCAGGAACATCACTAAATTCCGGTGGGAAAGGTCTAGTCAAGAATTGGGAGACAGAAGGTTGCTGTGGTGAAATCGTCAAACGCACTCCATCCGAAGAACAATGAATTACCGCATTTAATTCCTTCAACAGATTCAACCCCAGCAAATTCTCTCCACAATTCGAAGTCAAGAGGAATGGACAATGGTCTGTAAAGGGACCCAAAGAAATAGGTACCGGCGAAGAAACCGGACATACAACTGGTGTGCCAGAAAACCCTACAGAAACCTTGGTTTGCCCTGACAGTGGAATGTTTGGAACCCGGGAATGATCAATGGATCACTTCAGTTCCCCTGTATCTATTAATACTGTCACACTCACGGACGTGCATCGTTTTTATTTTTCACATAGGCCTTCTACCGCACCGCAGAAACGCAAGACGCCTGAAGAGATCAAGTATAAGCTTGCTGATGCTTCCTCGCCACCTATCTCTATGAGACGCTATCATGTATATCTAGTATTACATATGATGATGTGTCATTTCGTGACTACCATACTATGGTGTATGTACTGTTACCCTGAACTAGGCCTGAGTAGGCCGCGAGCAAGAGTCCCCAGGTCAGAGCCTCGCAAACGAAAACCCCTTCCAGGACGAAATGCAAGTGCTGAACAAGCAGAAAAAACCCACAGTGAGGACCCGCAGCCAAGGCCGCGATGTTGCAACTCGCATACCGAAAAGCCCACTGCCAAGGTTACACCTGCAAATGCTAAGCCTTTGGACACAGAATACTAAAATCAAATGCTCATAATTCTGCTCCAGCCATGGTCTCTCCACACGTGACCGAGCCGAACTGACAGAGTGCCAAAGCCTACGAGACAAAGAAGCAGCCAGAGTCTCGTCAGTTGCAACAACGAAGCGGCAAGATGGACACCTGCAAGGGTGGGAACGACCCGCCTAGGAGCTTATGAGCAGACCTGCCCGTTGTTTGCACATAACACATACTTGCACATTGTTGCTAATGACAGGTACACCGTGAGCTGGGAACGACGATGGTCCCAGGCTTGGGGACTCATGGGAGAACCAATCAGAACCCAGGGTGATTCGCTACTGACGCCAATCACTCACAACTTATCATCGAGGGTCCCCTTGTTGCAATTTCGAAGTAGCAATGTTAGGGACGGCTCAAGCGTACCACCTGATTTTGTTCCTTCCAATAAAAAGCTTCCATATACCTTACATATACTAACCCTACTACTCAGATAGCCAATCCTGGATGGCAATAGATTTTTACGCTAACTTCCTGAGGTGACGCAGGTAGCTCGTCATACTGTAGTAAAAAGGCCTGCGAGCCACGAAGAGAGCGCATTTTGCCAGGCATTTGGCCACCTTTCTCGCATGCATACGAGAAACCGTTCCTGCTGTTGAAATAAAATGCAGTCCCAGCCTTGCTCCTTGCGTGTGCTAATACTCATTTTGGGGAACACGGGAGGAGTTGGGGCCTCCCAGCCCGGAGCTCCACGGATGGCTCTGCCGACTCTGGGATAATCACCCCGAAAGTTGGAGGCACTGCTGAGATTTTTAATGTCTACCCCCTCATCTTTTGTTATCCCAAGGCCTCTCGTTGCGATGCGGACCGGCAGTGCGGCCCCCTCTGCCGCTACCCCCTTTTGAGGACTACAGGACACTCGCGGAATTGCGAGAAGACCGGACGGCACAATCCGGGTATTGGCCCTCGGGAGCCGATTGAGAAGTATCCCGCCCGCGGTTGGCGAGTGTCCGGACGAGTCTAGAAGAGGGGAGGTAGCGAGCCGCTTGGAGGGGTGCACGCGGTCAGACAGCCCCGCATCAAGGGAACTTGATGAGTATAGCACACCCAACAAGCAACGTAATAATATGTAAGAGGAGGAGGGAAGATTTATGAAAAGGGTGGCGGGAGGTGTGCACTGTGTGTGCTAAGGATTTGAATAACAGGTGACGGTAGGTGGGCGAGTGGCGGTGAAGACAGGCACGAGGGCCGTCACCTGCCGCATCGCAAAGGAAGGTAGGTGTAGCCAACGGCACCACACGGGATCACTAAAAGGCCCTGATTTGTTTGGATCGAGCGCGCATGTACGGGGAGGAAAGGTGGATTTCCTATGAATTGGCGTTTTAGGTCAATGAATAGATGTAGATACCTACTAATTGAGTGTTGAAACTCGTTAGGTAGATGACGTTTCCCCGTAGGAGGTAGCTAGAGAGTTGCCGAGTGCGGAAGATAATTGACTGGTTAAACTCCCCAGGTGAGGGAAGTATCACACGCGAGGCGACGCCGCGGGTGCAGATCAATTATATGAGTTGTATTGGTGGTTTCCTTGTTCCCGGTGAGAAAAGAAGACAGATGTGGGGTTGATGGGATTACTAATTAAAGTACATTATGTGATTTTAATGTGAACGTTCTTACCGGTATTAGATTAACAGGGTTGGTGACATCCGCGGCTGCCTGGTGTTTCGCTCGGGTTACCCGAGGAGGTGGCCAAGAGTTAAACGACAGGGAGAGGGGCGGAATAGAAGGAGCAGAGAGGACGGTTGCACTGAACGCAGTGGTTGAAAGGTGGAAAGTAAAGGGGAGGCGGCTGTACAAGCACGCCACCCAGGGCACGCAGTCGCAGTGGACTTCGTCTACTCTGGCCAAAGGGGGCTGTACAAGTGATGTCAAGAGAAAAAGGAAATCGTACGTTTGTGAACTTGATTGCTTTTTAGCGGACGATCGGAAGTCCCCACATTACGGGGCCAGGTAAAGAAGGTTGCAACCATAAGTGTCAATATAAAGTACAATTATGCCTTACAAGTCAGGACCTACGGGGTGGGGGAACACCTTAACAACTCCCCTCCACTATATCTGCAAAACGTTATCGCCTCACAAGGAAAAACTTATTAAGTATAGTATGGCATGGACACAAGGAACAGATAATAAAATGACGATACAGTGGCCGCCTAATGGCAGTTTTGACCCATATGTTCAGCACATGCTGTTAACACACATACACAACACCTACAAAGGGAAGACATTAGCTAGTCATGTGGAAATGTTTAACCTGTGGAGGATGTTCCAGGGGTCCAGACCAGGACCAACAGGTATGTTTACCGTAGGAGGGACCGAAGAGGAGAAGGGGAGCAAGGAAACAGGGGAGAGTAAGGGCATTAAGAAGGAGGAAAGGAGTGTGGATGTGGCGGCTAGCAGTACTGAGGACAGTGAGAAGAACAAGGGTGGGAACGAAGGTTACAGCACCGCACATGGCGCAGAGGTGAAGGAGGAGAAGATAGAAGAAATGCCTTTAGCGAAGGTGGTAAAGAAGGAGAAAGGCGGGTTATATCCAGTGACAGAGTTATGAGAAGCAGCGAGACAGCAGCTAACGGCAGCCGAAGGTTACACAAACCCAACCTACAGCCCTCCACCGTATACTGCCGCAGGTAGTAACCAGAGGGGGGAGGTAATGAGCATGATGGGTTCGTGTTCCATCGGATCGGACGGGAAAGGAGAAGGGAAAAGTGAAAAGCACATTGTAAACATAGGATAAGACGAATGGGTAGCAGTGCACGTGATTTAGAAGTTGCGGGGATCCCTCACGGGAGAAGAGGCGAGCGCAGTGAGAAGAACGTACAAAGATGATGAGGGAGACGCACAGGAAGTAGACGAGGTAAGCGAGGAGAAGGACAGGGAGCTGTCGCAAGAGGAGGAGGAGGAGGAAATGTCGGAGGACCGATTGGCAGAACTGAGAAATGTGCAGAGGGCACTGATTAGGCAGTTCGAGCAAGAGACACGAGGGAGGAGAAAAGAGAAGAAGGAAGTTAGGGACGAGCGGGAGAGGATAAAAGAACTCGCGGAGGAGATGAAGAGGGAAGTAGAGAGTATAAAGGCAGCGGCGGAAAGGACGTCCCACGCGGAACAGCGAGATATGAGAAGAAGAGAGGAAGAGAGTGCAAAGGAAATGGAGAGGTGGAAGAAGAAGATGCTATCCAAAAGCACAAGGAGATACGAAGAGGGTAAGGTGATAGAGAGTATATATCGACAGGGACGGGAAAAACGGGAAACAAAGGAAGAGGAGGAGCGGATATTAGCAAGGGTAAGTAGCCAGGTAATGGAAGAACTAAAGAAGAAGGGAGAGGAAATTGGGGGAGACATAGCGAAGAGGGAGGATGAGGAGAGTATGGTTAAGAGGGTGGAGAACGGAGTGACAAAATATATCCGTCAGGACTCGGAGGTGCCCACGACATCAACGAAGGGAGAAGAGAGAGAAACAGATCTAATAGACTTGAAAACGGTGACAGTAGGAGGGAAGAGAACAGAGTGGGGATTGTCACTATTGGACGGGTTCTGTAGTGAAGAAGATGAAGATATCGAGGAAGAGGGAGCAGCGGTAGTAGAGAGAGTTTAGACAAACTGTATCTCACACGCGCAAACGGCGAATCGCCATGGATGTGCGGGAAAAGAGAAGAAGGAAAGATAGGTGACGAACAGGTAAGAGAGAGAACAGGAAGAGCAGCATCCGCGGGAACACCTGCGCCAACACGCCCGCCAAGCCCACTCAAACCTACGCCCGAACAATCACCATACATTGGCAGACTTAGGGATCTCCCTCGACGCAGGAAGGAGGAGCGACAGCATACACCCGCAGTACAATATGACAGCAATAGGAAGGGGAGGAAGGGTGATGAAGAGGACGCGACAAGCGTTCGCAAAATAGATATAACAGAGTTTCCAGACTCAGAGAATGAAGACGAGTATACTGCTGTTGCCTCACAACCCCGGGAGGGGCAAAGGGAGTAAAATGTAATGCCTCTTTTAGAACGGGGAGGCGTCAGGCCACAATATGTGCCCTGGAAGCATACGGATAAGGTAAACATAAAGTGTAGACTCCTGTCATTAAGCGGGGGAGCAGGGAAGTGGATATATGAAATGGAAAAACATACCATGGGGCAAAAGCTAGTGGTGGGTGATGTGAAGGGACTCTTAATATCAATACTAGGGGATGCAGCAGATGACATCTGGAAAAGGGCGGGCTTCCCCGGAGTGACTACCACCGACACGTAGCATGACGGGGCGACATTTTCCAACTGCAGACATGCGCTGTGGCAGGCCCTAAGGGTTCAGTACCCAGACACGTCTGACATAGGAGCCATTACATCGCACTAGATGCGCGAGACTGAAGATCCTGTTGATTATATCCAGGAGATTCAGGAGAAGTGGCGCTTGGAAACTCGGGAGCAGTGGGATAAAACACCAGCCATCTTTTACCACATACTCGTACAGAGGCTCCCGGAGGCAGTACAAAGGCAATTGAAGAAAGTGGTGGGGATAGAAGTGAAGCCATGACCGGAAATACCGTTGACGATAATACATCACTGTAGGACATGGGAAGGCAGAGGAAGCAAAATTAGTGCAGAAGAAACTGACAAAATACTTAATGGAAGGAGCCTTAATTACAACTCCAGCTACAGTCACTCAGACACCTGCGCCGGTAGTAGCAGCACCAGGCGCAGGACAGCAACAAATGGCCCAGATACCACAACAAGTGCAGGTTATGCCTCAGCCAGTGTCACAGCCCCCATTATACGCAGCCGTAGCTGAGGGAGGATACAGGCAGCAAGGAAGTGGTTACTACAACGCATTTCGAGGAAGAGGTGGAATGATGAGAGGAAGGGGGTATGCCCAGTTCGCGCAGCAACAGGTAGGAGGGCTCCGAGGCCATTTCCCCATTGCGCAACCTGTGTACCAAGATAACACTGGCAATTTTCCATGGCAGACTAGGGAACCCCCGGTATGTTGGGTTTGCGGAACGGTAGGACACATGTCACATACATGCAAAATGAGGCCCACGTTAGTGATTAAACAAAGGCAGCAAGGAAATGTGGGAGAACAGCAGGTGTACCAGCAACAAGACACGCAACAGAATCCCACACAGCAACAACAACAAGTGCAGTATATTTCATCGCAACCACAGACACAGGGTCACAGAGTACCGCAGCAACAGATGGTTGTAGCACAGCAACCACAAGTGCAACCAGCACCGCAACAAACTCTGATACAGGATATTAAAGTATCGAAAACGGATACCGCCCTACCACAAACACAGCTGGGGAAGGTGACAATACTAGGACATAACCCCTACACAGGGGGTGGTATGTCATTGTATCCACAATAGGACGGCCCACAGATGTCCTCGATGTGTCCCATCCTATCGGTAACACCCAATAGTGCAGAGGAACCACGCACACAGGTAACGATAGGTGACAAAATGTTTTCCTTTCTTGTTGACACTGGGGCAACCAGATCATGCATAAGGGAAGGCAAATTTAAGATGTCAGGTGAAGCCATGCACACTCAAGGATTCTCTGGGGCTCGAGGATTGGTTCCCTTTACTGATAACATCTCTTTATCAATAGGAGATAACAAAATGTCTGTCCTGCTCCTATATTCGAGGGAGTCGCCAGTAAACATACTTAGGAGGGATATCATGAGCAGATTGAATATGACCATATCCTTCACGGAGGATGGCATAATTTTCTCCACGCCAGGAATAAACATGCTTACAGCACGACAAATATTGCAAGCATACTGTGGTAAAACAGTAGCTCGAGCAGAGCCAGTTGATGGAGAGATATTCCAATACGGTACAGATATGGCCTTTGCATGGATGCCTGGGATTGAGGGCAAGGTTTGGAGGAGACCAGCAGCATACCTATTCAGACCAGAGACACCAGCGGATGAACCCGAGGGGAAGGTGATTTCTGTGGGCATCGAAAGCATAATAGCAACCCCAGATTACATCGCAGTTCATGCCCAAGACGAGGAAGGTAGGGTGTGGAGAACAGTGATTGCACTAGCTGATGGATGTAGACTTACACAGGTTTCTGATGAAGAGCTTTTTTTCGGACGACAGGGGAGAGGGGGTGATGGTGTTTATGATGAGTGTTGAGGTTTGGCTAAGGGTGACATATAAGAGAGTGGCGCAAAAAATGGCTATGGCACTTGAAGCGCCTGCATCAACACAGTACCATTCTATGAGGAAGATATGGCGAAGGTCCCAGCTTCTTTGTGGATCACTAGTCCATATGATATGGGTTGTATTAAGAGCATTGGGGGAGTAAAAATAAAGTTGAAGAAGGGAGCAATCTTGCCCAGAGTGAAACAATACCCATTGTCAAAGGAGGCAGATGAGGGCATATATGAGACGATATCAGCTCTGATAAACAACGGCATATTAGTACCATCAGAGTCAACATGCAATACGGCTGTGTACCCAGTGCGCAAGGCAAAGGGAGGATCGTGGCGTTTCATCCAGGACCTTAGGCCCTTGAACAACATAGTAGAGGCAGAGTACCCCATAGCAGCGAATCCAGCCACGATATTATGTGGAATACCACCAGAGGCATCACGGTTTACCATCATTGACCTCAAAAACGCCTTCTTCTCTATACCCTTGCACCCAGATTCACAGGATCTCACGAGTTTCACTTATAGGAACACAAAATGGAAACATACAAGATTGCCCCAAGGGTACTGTGAATCACCCTCAATATTTAATAGGGTAATACAGATGGACTTGGGGAATATTGAACTAGAAAGTACAGTATTGCAGTATGTAGATGACATAATGATTTGCAGCACAACTGAGGAGAGTTGAAGGGAAGATTCAATAAAAATGCTAACGATATTAGAGGAAAAGGGGTACAAGGTGGACAAGGGGAAGTTACAGTACTGTCAGGAACAAGTATATATATCGGCCAACTAATATCTCAGCATGGAAGGCACATAGCACCACAGAGGGTGCAGGCGATAAAGAACACACCGCAGCTCCAAACAATGCGAGAATTGCAACAGTTCTTAGGTTTGTGTAATTATTGCAGAGCATGGGTTTTCGACTACAGTTCATACATAGGACCTTTACTTGAAGCATTGAGGGAAGCACAGCTGGGGGATGGGAAATTGAAGTGGACAAGAGAAACGGTGGAAGCTTTGGAATTAGTTGAAAAACGCCATATCATATGCACCAGTGCTAGCAACCCCAAACCATGAACACCAGTTTTTTTATTTTCTCGCACTGTGTTTCAGCAGTTATGAATGGGGAACAAGCCAATTGCATTTTACAGTGGTAATTTGGACCCAGTAATGTTAGGTAATTTCCCGTGCGAACAAGGTCTCACAGCAGCCGCGTTTGCGGTCGAAAAATCTTCATCAATAACAATGGGGTGCCCTACTACATTGTTTGTTGAGCATGCACTGTTTGAGATTTTGAATAAGCCCAAATCTACATCGACCACCCAAAGGGCCTCAGGGTATGAGATCATTTTATCTAGACCAGAATTGACAATTGTTAGATGCAGCACGGTTCCTAGCCGAAGTAATTGAAGAAGGGGATTATGCTCATGACTGCACACAAACAAATGCAATTTATTTGTGCGTGAGAAAGGTTGAAGAGGATGCGCTGATGGGGGGGTGATATAATGTTCATAGACGGCTCCTCAACTATTGACCAAACAGATGGGGTGAGGAGAACCGGAGCAGCAGTAGTAAAAATGACAGAGGACTTGTTGTATGTCCCGATAAAATGCGTCCAACTACCACAGCATTATTCGGCCCAAGCAGCAGAATTAGTGGCGCTGATTTTGGCACTAAAAGAAAGCTTTGATAAAAAGGTTACCATATACTCCGATAGTGCATACGTTACATCAACAGTACACTCGGGGGTTGATTAAATGGCAGAGAAGAGGATTTAGGAGAGCATATCTTCATTAATATTTGCCAGCACTGAGAGACAGATCCCTAAAATTACTGTGGGAACAGATTTTCGCCTGGGCTATGATAGACCACCTGATAGGGAGTGCTTAACTAACACTATTGACCATTTTTAACGCATATTTTCAGAATTTTCAGGTGGGCAACTTTAGCTTCGCAAGAATAGGCTGCAGGACCGCAGCAGAGGTAAGAGTTGAAATGCCGGTGACATTAGTAATTGTAATAAGATTGGTAGGAATGTTGATAGTTACCGGTATGTTGGCTGCCTTTGTCTGGCAAAACATCTATGCTTCGAGTGTTGTGGCTACACCTAGAACTAACTTATCCCCTCCCACGGCTGCAACAGGTACAACTTCAGGTGGTATAAGTAAAAATGGAGTTAAGGGTAGTAGAGTTAAACGCAACACATATGCAGAGGAGAAGGAAATTAACACATATCTTACAGATTCAGCACACGTCACAAACAACATGTGGTACCGACACATGACCAAAATTGGTAAGCAGGCAACGGAGGGCAGCTGCTACGTTTGCTCATTGATACCTTACGCCATGAGTGCATCAGGAACATTCGTTGCTACAGAAGTACAGCTAATACAGTATCATGTTTCATATATTTGGCGCTGTTCCAGACGAGAGGGCGATTCCAAGGAACAGTAGTGTGAATTGAATGGAAAACAAGGGACACATACCCCTATGAGAATAACTTCCTCAAAACATACTTGGCATACCACAAGAGGAGCCTACATACTGAGGCATTCAGATACATTACTGATGGCCCTGATAAAGGAGAAACTAAGAAGGTTACATTGGACTACCTACCCTGCGATTGGTATGCAACTGAAATACCAGGAGAGCAAGGATGTTGGGAAAGACCACTTATTGTGATAACCGGGAAGGTATATATGAACGATGAATGGCAGATAGGAGTAGTAGGCAGTAACATGGTAACAAGGGAAAACACTACCACAATGACAAATGTTGGACAATATGGGGTATGTATGTACCAATGTTAACATGGATGGAAAAGGATGAAGACCCAGTAAGAATACTTCCGCTACCTGCACCTACGTTATGCTACCAGCACAGGGGTGATGTGGATGTAGGATACAACACAAACTGTAAAGACGTAGTGGAACTGCCTAACTGCCTGAGGGGGGTGCCGGGACAGCGGTAATAATGGATCACTATTGGGCCTGTGGTGACAAGGCATACCACACCCTACCTCCATCTTGGAATGGAATATGCACCATGGTACACATTAATGTTCCATCACTGGTTGTGCCACAAGAACACGTTAACTTAGCAAAATTCCCTAAGATGGACGAAGGAAATAAGAGGAGAAAGAGAGCATTAAAGACCGTAGAAGGTGACGAGAACAACAGTAATAATGTCTTGTCCAGAGCAAAAAGACAAGGGGAAGCGCTTATAGGGAATTATCTGTGGGGACGCTCAGAAACAGCATTATCTTCCATTCCACCAGAGCACAGATTATTTAGCAGAGCAGCGATGTTCTTCTCATCAATAATACATCCTGGATTGCAAGCATATGCAAATGCGAAGTGGCTTCAGATAACTAGGTGGGAGTTAATGATGATGATAAACTCGACTCAACGGATTCAACGCAATAAGGGAAGAACTACGAGCAGCGAGGATGGTGGCGCTGCAGAATAGATACGTCCTGGACCTCCTCACAGCGATGGAAGGAGGGGTTTGCGCAAAAATAGGGCAATCATGCTGCACATTCATTACAGCTAATGATGCAGACAATGGAACACTAACTGAAGCAGTATCTCAGCTAGCCCTCATGCACTCGAGAATGGAAGACGAAAGTAGAGCGGTAAAGAAGGATGACAGCTGGTTTTCTTTCCTCTGGTCATGGATGCCCTCATGGTTGTCAGAAGGACTAAAGTTACTGGCGGGAGTAATAATATTAGGAACAGCTTCATTACTAATGATACGGTTTTGGAAAGCAAGAAAAGTGCACTCAATGGACGAGATGATAGAGATGGCCAGTATGCATGCGCTACTACCAGCTGACGATGCACTGCACACAGACATCATAATACAAGAAAGAGAGAGACTCCGCAGACAGATTCTTGACAACCACAAGGATCCGTCATCAATTAAAGTAGAGAACCCAAGGAACCTGAGGAGCTCTATAGGGAGATGGGTGTACTGCAAACCTAACGGGACATGTGTGTACATGTACTGGTCTTTCGAAGATCATGTTAACCATTACGGTCACTTGGCTGGAATTACCAAAGTATGGAGAGTGAGAGGAGATAAGGATAAGGATGAGTTTGTGGTCGACAAGTCGACCAGAGGGGGGGACTGATGAGGGAGAGCTGGAAGACACCCTCCCCCCAACCTCATCTAGACCATGGCCTAGAGGATCACGACCCAGACACCCTCAACGAGATGAGTTCACCTACTTACCTGATGGCAGAATACCCTGGTTCAAGAACATACACCTGAGAGGAATATGCCCACCGGTACGATCAACACCAGTCCCCGTGGCCTGCGATGATATTTGCGGCATGGATGAACTTGACTTAAAGCCACGGTTACAGTCTCCACATCATTAGAGATGCCATGACGACATAGCCAACGGACGATAATGCCTGGTCACTCACACACCAATCCACACGAAGAACATACTCAGTGCTATGATGTAGCAGACTGTCACACTCACGGACATGCATCGTTTTTATTTTTCACATAGGCCTTCTACCGCACCGCAGAAACGCAAGACGCCTGAAGAGATCGAGTATAAGCTTGCTGATGCTTCCTCGCCACCTATCTCTATTAGACGCTATCATGTATATCTAGTATTACATATGATGATGTGTCATTTTGCGACTACCATACTATGGCGTATGTACTTATACCCCTGAACTAGGCCTGAGTAGGCCACGAGCAAGAGTCCCCAGGTCGGAGCCTCACAAATGAAAACCCCTTCCAGGACGAAATGCAAGTGCTGAACAAGCAGAACAAACCCACAGTGAGGACACGCAGCCAAGGCCGTGATGTTGCAACTCGCATACCGAAAAGCCCACTGCCAAGTTTACACCTGCAAATGCTAAGCCTTTGGACACAGAATGCTAAAATCAAATGCTCATAATTCTGCTCCAGCCATGGTCTCTCCACACGTGACCGAGCCGAACTGACAGAGTGCCAAAGCCTACGAGACAAAGAAGCAGCCAGAGTCTTGTCAGTTGCAACAACGAAGCGGCAAGATGGACACCTGCAAGGGTGGGAACGACCCGCCTAGCAGCTTATGAGCAGACCTGCCCATTGTTTGCACATAATACATAGTTGCACATTGTTGCTAATGACAGGTACACCGTGAGCTGGGAACGACGATGGTCCCAGGCTTGGGGGCTCATGGGAGAACCAATCAGAACCCAGGGGGATTCGCTACTGACGCCAATCCCTCACAACCAATCATCGAGGGTCCCCTTGTTGCAATTTCGAAGTAGCAATGTTAGGGACGGCCCAAGCGTACCACCTGATTTTGTTCCTTCCAATAGAAAGCTTCCATATACCTTACATATACTAACCCTACTACTCAGATAGCCAATCCTGGATGACAATAGGTTTTTACACTAACTTCCTGAGGTGATGCGGGTGGCGCGTCATACTGTAGTAGAAAGGCCTGCGAGCCACAAAGAGAGGGCATTTTGCCAGGCATTTTGCCACCTTTCTCGCATGCATACGAGAAACCGTTCCTGTTGTTGATATAAACTGCAGTCCTAGCCTTGCTCCTTGCGTGTGCTAATACTCATTTTTGGGAACACGGGAGGAGTTGGGGCCTCCCAGCCTGGAGCTCCGCGGATGGCTGTGCTGACTCCGGGATAATCACCCCGACACAGGAATAGACGTAGGTTCCAAACACTGCTTTGGGCAATCCTAGCGAAACAAAATGTCGTTAAAAGGAAGTTCTTCAGAGAGGTAAGCGGCAGAAGGATGATCGAATATGTTTCTAGTATCCACAATAGGTAACTGATTATCCTGCGAAAAAGGTTGCTTTGGATCCTGTGCAAACTGACCTCTACCAGGGCCCCCTACACCCGGGCAACCTCTGGATCATCTACCCATATTCCCAAATGTGTTATTTGACCTCTGTCGGAGAACCGGGCATTGTGCACGCCAATGACCCTGTTGCCTACAATAGGCACACTGGTAAATGTTTACAGGGCCCAAGGGCACATTTCCTTGTGGAACATACTTACCTCTAATTTGCGAATTACCCCCTCTAGGGCCTCTAACAATTTGCTGTAATAATACTTTAGTCTTCAAATCACCTTTTCTCTTTTCGACACTTTCCTTTTCATTATTGACACGATTCTCATAGTACTGAGCCATGTGCAGTACTTCTGATTGAGACTTTGCTTGCCAATCGCTCTCAGAAGCCATCATTTGCGACTGGATGTCAGGCAACAATCCATGCACAAATTTGTCTATGAATAGCCTTTTCCCAGACTCTGTGCCTAAGTCTTGTCCACTGAAATTTGAGAATACCTGTTCGAACCGATTAAAGAACTCGGTAGCACCCTCAGACTTCCCTTGGACACAGGCCGTAAGCTTGTCCCAAATTATTATTTTTTCTGAAATTATAGTTTTCAACTTCGCAACGATTCTGTCAGGCAAACTTAATATCACCTGAGGCGGTCTCTCACCAGCTGGTCTTTCTCCATCGAGTCTAATTATGTTGGCCCATGTATCTCCTAACCCCACTGCATCATCTACAGTCCTAACCTGTTTCCACAAATCCAAAGGCAGGAGTACCGGAAATAACAAATCAATATCACTTAAAGCGAATACTGAGGATTGCAAAACACTCTATTTCTTTATCGAACCCTGTCAGATTGTTCCTAATGTCAGGAATAGATTGTCTAATAGTGTTCACCTCCGGTCTCGAAAACTGCACCCGTTGCAAGATTAGCCGTAATCTCAACTTTTGGGACAAATGTCCGAGGAACCTCTCTCATAGGCAACTGAGAAGTAGGCAACTCCGAACGCTTACTAAGCAACGGAGCCAAATCGAGCGCCAAAGCAGCCGAAGAAGTGTCAAGTGAAAAAGCTCTCTTATAAATCACTGCCTTTCGCAAGGCCATCAAGACTAGTCTCTTCAAATAATGTGCCTGTTCTTTGTTTCGCTACCCTGGACCTATGTATCTGTAACTCTGTATGTATAAGAACTCCTCTGGGGTGGCTTTTTTGTAACCCTTAATCAAGCCTTCTTATGTACCACTTATCAGCGCCTCTATGCCTTAGGGCTGCAGTGCGCTTTACAAATGTAAAAAATAAAATAAATAAAATAAATAAATATAAACACCTAATAAATCTGTGGGAAAACTAATCTTTCTTTTTACACATTCATCCTGTAGGTACTCTACCATTACCTGTATCACTTTCCTCTGCATTTCTGGTGTATACTGACTATATGTGTCATATACTTCAACTGGAGTTATCGACATGTCTGAGATCCATCTAATCGCGTCCTTTGTGCAAATTCGTATTTCCTCAGATATCGATTTAAGACAAGGGAGGAATCGCTTCTGTACATTTATAATGTCTAACCTATCTTCATCTTCGTCCTCATTCTGTAACCTTTCCAACTCCTTTCTATACTCAAATACCCTCTCAGCATGCTTTGTACTTTTTCCACAGTGTCTCTAGAAAATGCTAAGGTGTTCAAATCCCTTCTCCCTTGTGGGAGATCTGTATTGTTTGATCTGTCCTACAATGCACATAAGTGAATCCCTAATCCTTCAATAAAAACATTTTTCTCAGGAAAATTATCCATATTAGAAAGTGTGGCAAAAACATTAGCTCGATCATCTCTCTCCCTACAATGTTTAGCCCACGCAATCAAGTCACATTTCTTCTCTGGAGGTACAGTATTTCGAGTGACAACCCTCGATCCCGCTCCCTGATCAAGACCACTTGAAAGAGGGAGAGCAGGCAAGTTCAACGTAGGTACTATCACTGGTGCAATAAGAAAAGGTGGAGGAGCAGGTGGAGGAGCAGCAACAAAAGGAGGAACAACGACTGGAGGAAGAGGAACAAAAGGAGGAGCAGGGATAACAGCAGGAAGAGGCAAACCAGCAGGAGGAGGAACATACGGAGTTGGTGCAGTGGCACCAGGCCTTCGTTCATTCAACAATTTATCGATAAGTTCATCAGAAACATGAAAGTCTTTAGAGGGATAGATTTTCTAAATGCCAAGTGAGAAAGCCCTATCCATATTCCTAGCTGACTCAGACTGTTTAACTTGGTCATGTAACAACGCTTTTTCAGCGTTCGTCTTATGACGGCGTGCATGTTTTTCCCTACTCTTAAGCTGCTGTAAAGCTTATTTTTTTCCAATTCTGTAATACCTCCAATGCTGCAGGTCTAGCCTTTATTTTAAAATAAAATTGACTTTAAATACTCAATACGAGGGATTTCAAAACTACCATTGATCGGCCACTGAAGTTCGGAAGCATGTCCAGTTTGTCTGTGCCAAATATCATTAAACTCTATACTACCAATGCCATGCTTACAGTACATAGTACAAGCCGGTGACCCTTCCTGTGGTGCCGGACGGCTAAATTCCAAAGATTGCCTATCACTGTGGAATAACGCCCTGAAGCAGGTAGACAATTTCCCATGCATATCCAAATAATGGTGTTACCTGGTCAATAATTGTATTTGCAGATACAATGCTACAAAACAAATTATCAGGATGCTTAAGAATCGGGTCACGACTCACCTGATCAATCCTAAGGAGGTCCGATCGGATTACAAAGTTCTTCTAACAAATTTTACCTTGTGTTTGGTGACTCCGGCAAATCTGCCCGCCTCGATATGTGGACCCTCGTCAAGATGCCGACTCAGACCGCGAGCTCACCACCCAGGGATGGGGCCGCGCAGTGCAGTTGAGGTGTCACGTCTCATTCAGAAAGGGGCCCCTTTTTGTTTACACCGTCCGATCCCGGTCTGATAGCTTGCATCAACCTTGAACGAGCTGGCATCAAACTTGAGGGTCCCTATTCGGGCGCCATCTGTGAAATCAAAAAAGAAGATATCGAGGCTGAGTACCCCAAAAGGAAATACACCAAACGTGGGTTACAAAGAAAGATACAAAGATCTTTATTCTAGACCGAACAGTTTCAAAGGACAAAGCAACAGATAGCTATCGGCCCTCAGTAAAACACAGCGAACTCTAGCCCTGTTCGGTGTGCTCAGTGAGTGGGACTGTACATTAGAATAGTCGCACCTTTTATACAGTCCAAGACATGATGTCCAGCCCACCTACAAGTTAATACATCACAGATCTAGGGTTCATGCCAAGTTCATGCATCTATATATTTAGAGTTTACCATTAATACATTTACCAACAAGTTACAATGGCAACAGTATGTCTTTGGATTTCTCGTTGAGCCTTCTCATACATTTCTATACAATGCAGTGAAACAAGTTTTCACATTTCAGTATTTGACTATATTATGTTTAACATGTGCTCACGGATTAGCTTCGTTGGCGCAGGTAATCCTCTATACACAGGTCAACGAAGGACAAGGTCTCAGTTCATGACCCCAACATGTGGCCTGCAGGCAAGTTCCATATTAGCTTGTACACAGAGGTCAAGACGGCCATGTTACATTCGGAATGACACTGTCCACCATTTTGGACACAGGGTGACTTTAGAGAGAAATCTAAAATGACGTATGATTCTTAAAATGGTGGTTATTACTGCTCTAAGGTCAGAACCTTGCAAGGCGGATTCACAGCACGACTTGGCTGGGACCAATATACATATATTCATTCAGTATAGGAGGTACAATGTGATTTCACGTTCGACAAAGTGGCTGCCTCGGTCTGACTCGATCCTTTGGGGTATTCCAACACGCAAGAAGATGTGGTTGATTATCAGGGCAGCTGCTGTTTCTGCCTTGCAATTTGGGGCCGGGAAACATTCCACCCACTTAGTAAACCAGCATGTCACAGTCAACATGTACTTATTCCCGCTAGAGGAGTGAATCACAGGCCCGATAAAGTCGACTTGCAAATCTGACCATGGCAGTCTCATCCCCTTCTTTTGGAGAGGCGCACGGTGTGTGAGGGATGTTGGCTGAAATTGTGCACGTAGGAGACATCCCTTCAAGTATTGGTCGAGGTCCTGCCCCATGTTTGGCCAGTATGCAACCTCTCTTAAGATTTCAAGTGTTGTATGAAACCCCTATGACCGGCTGTGGCCGCATCATGGGCATGACTTAACATCAGGTTTCCGATATGAGGTAGGGACCACCCACTGATCATGGCCAGCTCGGGATCTCCCTACCAGCAAACCGTATTGGATTCGGAACATTTTTGGACATTTGATCAACACTCTGAGGTCCTCTTTCCCTATGTAATCGGTATCCATCAACGGAAAGTTCTCCGGGTCCTCAACATGTTGATAAAACGTACCAATTATTGGATCCCCTTTTTGAGCCGTAATCAAATCAGCATCTGGGGTCTCCTTACTCCATTGTGCAGTTGAGAGCTCATTGTGAGCATTTGTCTGGGACCTAGTGATAGCAGTGACCTGGATTTCCCCCAACAGGGACTCTATCTCAATTAGATCCCCATACATAATCCGAATCTGTGATTATGACCAGTTTGTGGAGTTGATGTTGGACAGCAGTGAGGATGGCTTGATGCACAACCATCACCTCTGCCATTTGACTACTTCGGGGACCAATCTTGTACCCAGCGGAGGATTCTGGGTCTCACTCACCCATGCATTCCCTACGCCGGCCACAAGTTCTTTTTCCCCGTTGTTGTCAACATCGTAGGAGCATCCATCACATAGACAGTGGGCATTCCCTCACACTTGCCTTCTTCAAAGACTTTGTGTGGGGAATTGAGGTATGCCTCCATGTTGTCCTTGATTTTAAGATTTTCGTCCTCGAGACAGTTTTCTCCGGCACAATCATGCAAGTCAGCCAGACCTTGCGCGAGGGGACTTTTCTTGTTTTGCCCATATTTGACCTCCACAGGAAAGCCTTGCATTTACAGAATCCAGGAAGTAATTTGGGAATTACTCACATTTCCCGCCTGGATTCGTTCACTTTGAAGATATTGCAGAGGCTGGTGTGGAGTCTCCACTATGATGTGTTCCCCCTGGATGAACGGGTGGTAATTCTTCAATGCCCACACCGTTGCCAGGAGTGCCTTCTCACAATCATTGAATTTTTCCTCCACAGAGGATAAAGTTTTACTCGCATAGGAGATTACTTTATTTACCTTGTCGTGCTTTTGGTATAATACTGCAGTCAAGCATGTATTAGAGAACCCTGTCTCCAAAAAGAACTCCTTGTTTTTGACAGGGTAAGCTAGGCAAGGTGCTTGTGAGAGGCTTCTTTTGAGTTGTCTTACTGCCTCGGCTTGTTCCGGACCCCACTCACACTTGACCCACCCTTCAAAAGATGAATCAGGGGTCTTGTGATCTCTGTGTAGTCCTCAATGAACTTTCTGCTGTAATGAGTTAGTTCAAGGAGGCTCCTTAGTTCCTGCAGAGTTGTGGGGTCTTTCACTTTTTGGAGTGCTTCCACTTTCTTTTCCTGGGTACAGAGACCCTGAGGAGTAATCTCATGCCCCAAGAAATTGACACGGGTTCTACACCACTGTGCCTTTTGAAAGGAGAGTTTTGCTCCGGTTGCCCTCAACTGCGTCAGAACATAACGGATCGCCACTATGTGTTCCTCCACAGTTGAGCTTTTGACTAGAACATCATCTACATAGGCTAGGTTACCCCTTTCACCCAGGTCGGGCATGGCCTTATGTAGAAAGATGTTGAATTCATTGCCGGAGTTGATGTATCCGAATGGAGTCCGTGTCCATGTGTACTGCTGCCCCCGAAGGTAAAGACCAGCTTGTATTGGTCCTCCCTTCTGACAGGTACAGTCCAGTACCCGTTTGTCAGGTCTATTGCAGTGAATACCTGTGACCCCTGGATCTGGGCCAGCCCTCGTTCAATGTAGGAAAGAGGCCATCAGGAAGTATGAACCCGTTTGTTGAGCTCCCTAAGGTCGGCGCAGAGTCTCCACTGGCAGTTTGGTTTCAAATTCCCCAGCACCGGATTATTGAAGGTGCTGTGGACTGGACGGATTATCCCATGGGACTCAAGGTTCTTAATTATTTCAGTAAGGGACTCCATTGATGCGAGAGGCAAGCGATATAGCTTCACAAACACTGGAGTCATGCCAGGGTGCATGGGAGTTGTTGTGTGGATGACGGGGCGACCACAGTCACATGAGTCCACCGCAAAGAGATCTTGAAAATCCAAGAAAACTTGTTTCAATTTTTGCTTCTGCTCCAGAGTCTCACAGGCATCAGCTAGGTTGACTCTCTCTTCAACCATCTGCATGAAGCCTGGAAATACTTCTGGTTTTGGTATCTCAGCGGCCTCCTCCAGCTGGGTGGAGAAGTCCCTGGTCAGAGTGCTGATTTGGACTGGTGGCTTCAGGTGGGGAAGGCAGTCCTTGCGGACTTGGAAAATTACCTCATCCCTCCTGAAGTCACAGATCACATCTTCCTTACCATAAGGGCAGGAAGTTCCCCCAGTGCCGGGTAAAGATGCTTTATGCTGTTGTGTTGTCATCACTATAACTGTCAAAACAGTCCTTGGGGATTGGTCCTAACAGTTCATTAACTAAATCTATGGAAAAATGTTGGTCATCAACCGCCATTCCAATAATGGTGCCTGCGGCTAGAGTGATACTCTTTAAGTCGCTCTTATCCACCTCTATTGGAATAGTGTCATGTTCTATGTTGACTAGTGATGTTGGGTTTACCCCCAACCCTTGCTGTTGGAAGTATGCATTTAGATGAACATAGGCGTCAGGGTTTTTCAATTTCTGTCCTCTTTTAACTTTCACTTCCAGGGAAAATTGTCAGGTCCTTTCTTGATGGTGACTTCCTCTCCAATCTGATTTTCAACTGCATAAGGCAGCAGTTGAGCTGACCTAAATGCTTTCTCTGGGTAATCAAAGCCCATTGGATTATCCGCTAATCGGGACCAAGCTTTGCAGTTTATTAGGTCCAAACTAATGGCAAAGCGATTGAGAATGTCGCTGCCTAAGTAAAAGGCAGCAGTGACGTCTCGCACAACCCAACAATTATGGACTATTCTCTTGTTGCCTATGGAGATTTTGAGCATACACCTGCTTGGCAGGAGATGTTTAGAAGTGGGTGTTTCCAGATATATTTCCCATTTGTCTATCAGTTTAAATGTGGGAATGGCCGGATCTTTTGGGAGTTGGCGTTACATGGCGTCGCTGATGAAGCTCTTACCGTTGTTCACACACACTCGGGCGAGAACAGAGTCTTCCCTTCATTTAACTGAATAGGGATGAACAACTGCTCTCCAATTTGCTGAATATCAGCCAGGCTTTGAGCTGATTTCTCATCTTTCTGGACTATAGGAGTGGGAATGTCTGATTGTGAATTTGTAAAGAATTTCAGAGTGTTTCCTTCCAGTGTGCAATGCCACCTTAGACTGGAAGGAAGGTTGATTTTCAGAAATAGAGAGGACCCCCCCCCCCATCATCAGTTTGTTGTCCTACTGCTATTACTGTTACGTCTGGGATTTGGTTGTTCTGGAAGTGAAATTCTACTTCTACATGTGGCATGTGCCGTTTAAACTAACATGGTTGACACTCTGTTTTAATTTTATTGGTCAGCTAGTCTGGTTCCAGAGGACCTTGTTTACACAATCTATTAGGGGTGACAACCTTCGCAGGAGGTCATTCCCTAGTAAACAAGGGGTGCCCTCTGGAGTTACAACTATGACAGGGTGCTTCACCTTGTGTCGCCCAATTTTAATGTCCAAATCAGCAGTCCCCTCGACGGGAATATCCTTCCCGTCGAAGTTCTGAATTTGTCCAGGAAGAGGGGTGAGAGGAATTTGGTAATTCTCCCCCTTTCCGAATTTAGTTTATCAAAGGCCTTTTTGGACAGAAGGGTAGCTTGGGATCCAGTGTCCACCAGTGCCAAAATTGTACGCTGCCCCTGTATCTGGACTGGGGCATAGAATCTTCCCTCCTTCGCCTCAAGGGCGCACAGATAATGTACATTTTTGGACAACTGGTGGGTTAGTTTCCTAGTTTTGGACACTGATAGAGAAGGGATTCGGGCAGAATTCTGTGGGGAGTCTTGGGAATCTGAAAAGAAAAGGTGGCAACCAGATATGGGAGAAGTTTTGGGTTCCCCTGGTTCTGATTCCGGGCCGCCTCCCCCTTTTTGGAGGCAGTCAGCAGGATGGGTTTGACCCAGGGGATTTTCGTGTTGTTGGTTCTGGGGTTGGATGATCGGCGGAGCTAGCTCAGTCCCCACATCTACCCAGTCTGGATTTTGATCTTTTGGGACCCATTTTTCTTTGGGAGGAGTTCCCCCATCTCTGAAGGAGAAGATCATTTTCCCAGGATCCTATGAGGATCCCTCTCCTTCAAATTGGAAGATTTGTACCTCCTCCTCAAAATGGGTCTGTTTGGGTCTTTGTTTCTCCTACCCCCTCTCTGCTCCTTGGGTGGCAGATTTTCAGGGGCAGGAGATTTCGGTTCCGGTTCCTGGGTTTCCAGGTGCTTTTGACAAGTGGAGAAGGAAGCTTCCTCAAAGGCTTTACACCCCCCTTCCCCTTGTGCCTCCTCCCTGGGAACCAGTGGTTTGTCAAGGTTCTTCCCCCGTCATTGCTCGGGAGCACCAAGCTGGAGTTTGAAGCATTCTGGGCCGGCATGCTCATCTGAGGGTTTTGTTGAGCCCTCAGCATGCGACCCAGATCCTGTGCCATGTTTTGGACCTGGCACTCTAGTTGTGACACCCGCTGAGGCTGATACAGGGTTCTCATTTCTCCCCTGGGCTGATCCCGGGAAGGGTACCTATCCCTTCTCTGAAAATACCCCGGGTTTGAAAGATTTGGGTACACCTCCACCCTTGGCCTCCCCTCTCCCGGATTAGGTTGTCTGGGCTCAGGAAATTGGGGAAAGAAGGATGGATGGTTTTGGGGTTGAAAGTTTTGCGGGTACCTGGGGCAGACGTTCTGTCTAGGATTTGGGGAATTTCTGCCCTACTGGGGAAGTGAGGAGGGAAGTTCCCTGTGTTAGCTGTTGTTTGGTTGGATCCCTCCCTTGAACTGGAGGAGTCCACGCATAACCCAGGATGGGTCTGTTCCCCTTGTAGCAGGGGCTTATGTCGTCAGGGGAGTGAGGGGTCCCATTTGTGGGGCTACCTCCTTGGCTCCTTGTTTGTGACTGGCCTGAGGGCTTTCTGGAATTGGGATTATTCTGATTCTGTGCAGGCAGGTTTTTAGGCCACCCCATCTCTAAATCTAAAATGGGGACAACCTTCACCTCTGCCACCTTAGCAGCAGCAGGGGTGTTGGTTGGTTTGGGGCCTTTTGAATTATATTTGGTTTCAATGGGCTTTTCCACATCATAAATTTGTGTGGCCTGTTCAATGACCCAGTCTAGTGATCTTTTCTTGTGAAAATCTCTCACCAGCTGGGTCATGATGTACTTGGGGAGAGCGTGGAAAAAAGTATTTACAAATTCTTTGCTGTCCGTGCGCAGCCTTCTGGTGGTCTGCGCAAAGGCACGCTTTAATTATTGCACAAATTCTTGTGGAGCCTGATCTTCCCCACATTGCAAGTTGTAGGCTGCCTTGCGAGCCTCCTTGGATTTCGTTGCACAGAAAAATGCTTCAAGATGGCTTTTTTAGGGAGAATTCTCTCTTTAGGCTGAATTTCCTTACCTAGTGAGTCCCCCAGCAGCTTTGCTGGATTTCTGGAGTTTGTTTTTTTCCGCCTGCCAAGAGTGAGACTCTTTTCCTCCCACTCTTGGACATGATTCATGGTATTCCTTTGATTGGTAATGTGTTTTATGGGCTATGGGGTCCTTTACTCCATAGGGTCTCATGTGTTTTTCCTCTGTGTGTTACACAGCACCCTCCGTGCAGTAACACAGGGGTGTCATAGGGACACCCCACCATAGACTCCATACCCTGGAACTGACTACAGTCTCCCAGGGCATGTAAAGTCACCATTGGCTTTACTAGTCCCAAATTATTAACAGAAACCAGTACAAACCATCATATTGTGGACGTACTGGTCGGGGCAATTCGATTGCCCCGGGGTCTGTTAGTCGAGGGGGCACGTCTCCGTCCCCCCTGATCGAGTTTTGGCTGGTGGCAGTGGAAACTACTTTTTATATTCGACCGCGAATATTTTCCTATGGGATTTTCCCATTGTTCGAGGCTACCAACTTTAATTATTTAATTCTCATAGCCTCGAAATACCGCCGGTTTATTTAATTGATATTAATTCTCCGGTTGGTATTTTTTGCCAAGACTTGATTCTAAAATGGCGTTTGTGTTCTCTTCTGTGACTCCAACCCAAGTCGAGCCCTTTGTTCCACTTTTTGGCGGGCTTCTCCACAGAAGCCTCCAAAAGTGGTGCCACTCTGTCTGGGTACCACAGGGGGTATGGGAGGGGGTTTAGGCACCCTGGACGGAGTTACCTTGGTAACTCAGGTCGTACTCTTGTGTGATTGGCCCAAGCATGTTTGGGTGACAGCTAGGCTGAGTGAATGGGGGTTTTCTGCATAAAAGCAGGGCTTTGGGGACTGGAATTTCAGAAGTCGCCACAGGAACTGAGAATCCAATGAGGGAGAAGCTGAGCCGACCTACCATGACGACACCACCGGTGGAGCCCTGCAGAATCGACTCACCACTTCCCGACGACAGAGAAGATCTCTCGGTTGGAGAGGCTTCTTCCCCTGACTGGTGGGCACAACCAGTTTTCCTTTCTTTCTTCACACCCCAGCCCGGTTTGTGGGCGAACTGCCCGTGCCAAGCACACCGGCGACCGGATAGCCACTCACCACTGAACCGCGAATCACTGGACCGCTCCTTGTACCTGAGAAACTCTGCGCTGGTTTCTTCCCTGGCAGTGCAACGGACTCCTGTCTTCCTCCACGACGAGATCCTCTCTTCCCCCGGACGAAGCACCGACTTGCATCCGCTGCCAGGAACAACTGCCCCCGCTGGATCGTTCTCACCACTTTAAGGTACTGTGTCCGCCAGGCCTCCCTTTCTAAAGATTGCTACAAGGTAATAATAACTCCTTAACCTTCTGGACTGGGCTGGCTGCCTTGACCCTCTAACTGGTCCCTTTTCTGTGATCCAACTCCTTTTTTTGAACCTTTACAAGACCTTTGTGCACTGCAACCGTGTGACCTTGGACACATTTCGTTTGGCTCCTCTGAAGGTGGATCCAGCCTCTTGAACTCTAACTTCACGGTTTTACTTTGCCTTCCTCCCTTGTTGTGTTCTTGAAAAAGTGTTGGGATCTGTTCCAATTTGTTCTCTGCTTTTCTCTCCCTTTTTAAAACGAACAGTGCCATCTACGTTAAGCGCTCACCGCTGTCTGAAAATAAGTGGGGCTTTACTTAAGACTTGTCTAATAGTCTTCTAAGGGAGTGTATATCTTTTAGTGACCGTGTTTTTGAATTGCTTATTATTAGTGCCTGTGTGTTTTTCTAGATGTGGTTTTAAATAAATAATTATATCTCTTTTACACCAAGCCCTGGTCAGTGTTTACTTGTTCTATTGTGTGCTCTTGACCTATTGTGAATACTCTGTATACTGCCTAACTCTTCTTGAGGGAAGTCTGACTGCTCAGCCATAGCTACCAAGTGTATCTGTGTAGTACAGACTGCTACCAAGTGGGTTTACTGCCAAACACCTGTAGTCCTAAATCTTTTGCAGTGGTCCCAGAGGGAACTGCACAGGTTTCTGCCTAACAGGCCTCCCTATAGGTGGACCATCTAGAATGATTTTGGTCCTCCAGCCCCGCAAAGAAGCTGGAGTATTCTGGTGAGAAGGTCCATTTCACATATTGAATACAGCTTTGGATGTCCTTCAAATGGAAAGTTTCCATCATCTGTTCAAAGAGCTCTAAGTGCTCCCAAACAGAATATTTAGCATTCTTATGATAGGGCGTGATGACGCTCATTATCGCTTTGATTTGTTTTAGGGGGTCCTTGAGCAAGGCCCTTATTGCCTTATTGGCCTTTTTGGTTCGGGTAACCCGGGTCCACTCCTCCTCTGACTCAGAGGCACTGCTCCCAGAGGTGCCCGTCTGGTCTTCTAGGCTCTCCCGGATTCTGCGAGCCTGGGAATGGCTGGCAGAATGTGGGGACCTAGTCTCCTGTGTCCTGGGGCGCTCAGAGGAGTCTTCTGATTCCTCCTTGCTCCCAGGATTTGATGAGTAACCCCCCCCCCCACTGTCCTAGCTTGGCAGAGGTTTTCAGGATGCCCTTAATGGGCCTACTCTCATGGAGTTCCCCACTAAATTTTACAGTACTTGGGAACCCATACCCACATGCCCGCCCATCCATTCCTGGGAAGTGCATGTCTATGAGCCCCATATTTCCGATTGGATTGAAATCTGCCATCCCCGTGGCCCTTGGCTCATGTGCGCCAGTGGACATGGGGGTAGCAGAGTCCAGGCATTGGAAGAGATGAAGGCCTCTGGTACTAGGGTTCCTGAGGTTATGCTCAGGTGTTTCCCTTTCCCAGGGAACCTCATCTCTCTCAGCCCCTGATCCCTATTGCCATGCAAGAATCTGAGCTTTCTGTTCCTCTATCAAGGCCTTGCTAGTTTCTATCAATCTCTCTTGCATGGCTACCAGTCTGTGGAGCCTGTCATTGTTCTGACAGAGAGCCTCATTTTCTCTCTGTGATTCCTGTGTTGTTTAGGAGTACTGGGCCAGTCTTTTCTGCAGGAGGGTTACCTCCTGAGTCCTGTCCATACCGGCCTGGTCCTTCCTTGCTAGAGCATCTTGGACCCTCCTGGTCTGCTCTAACAATTTCACATGCTCTTTTTGGAGGTCACCCAGCCCCTGAAGGGCCAGGTGATTTTCATGTATTTTCTCTTTTAAATGACAGACTTCCTGGCCTAAGGTGTTCCTTTCCTGAGCAAGAGCATGCCTGTGTGCAGCCAGGTCGTCGCTCTGTCTTTGGAGCACACCAGCTTTCTGGCGCTCTTCATCGAATTCTGCCCGGGTATCCAGGACTTTCAGGATTACCTTATTACTCTCTTCTTTCTCTCTGTCTAGGTTGCTTTGCAGGGTGACTACCTGCTCTGCACATGTCATGTTGAAATATATTTGCTTTTCCTGCTTTTTCTGGCTCTGCAGTAGAGAGTCCAAACTTTCTTGGAACTCCTTCTGTAGGGCCAGCATTCTGGTATCCTGTTCTGACTTTTCCTGCAGCAGGATACCCATGTCCTCTTTTATTTTGATTAGGTACTGCCTACTTTCATTTTCTGATTCCTGGCCCCTCTGCAGCCTCTGCTCAGAAGAGTCCAGATCAGTTTGGGACCTTTCTAATGCCTGCAGTTGCTTGTTTGCCAAATCTTGGCCCTCAGCATATTTGTCCTGTATTGCTCCAATATGTAGGTATAGATATGCCACTATTTTGGCAATCTTGCTTTGCTCTTCCTTTGCCTTAGGGGCCAAATATAGTTCACTCAGGGCCCTATGTAATGGACCCTGGTCTTGCCATCTGTCTAACCCTGTTGCAGTGATCTGTTCTGTGATTGCCTGCAACCACACATTCTGATTAGTTAGCACACTGTATTAGACTGTCACAAGTGGTATATCTAATTCAGAAATCGCACAACGAGCCCCCAATCTTGGAAGTGATTTCAACCCGGCGCTCCACCTAAGTCAATCCCTAGCGTGTGATGCACAGCTGGAACCCTTAATTATATATTTGTGCCTATAAGTTCTTTTATTTCTGAATGATGTACCTTTATATCACGCCCCTCTCTTTGAATCCTCCCCGGTCTCACTGTACCAGGAAGCAGGTGGTTTTGCAAAGTTAAAAGATTTATTTTATGGATTTGAACAATATATATATCACACTATTAATATTTATACAATGATCACCATTGGGGTGATGTCACAACAATCAACAATCTCTTTAATTCGAAAGAGTATGGATAGGAAGAATAATGCAGCATAGAATAAAACTTTGTGTGGGTTCAGTCAAATGCAATGTCACTCTTTCCCCCTGCACACTACTCAATCCCCCCCAATATGCAGTGTAAAGAGATGGAAGGGGAGAACACAGGTTTCAGAAATACAACTCAACAAATACAGTTTCAATCCCAATTTCCCCCAGCAAACTCAGAGAGAAACAGGAATGATTGCAAACAGGTCAAATGCTTTTCAATGTGGTTTTGAATGAATGGTTAAAACACAGAAAAATTGATTTAATTCACTAAATTGGATTCAAAACCAGTGGGAGCCACTTTCTATGGTTTCAGATAAACACTAGCAATTATGATTGAATAACTAGCAGATTGAAAACTGAATTCTGAGGTGGGATGCAAAGAATAGCTGTTTTACACATGATGACATTGAGCCAAACGAAAGAATCACAGCAAACTTTTCCGCACGCGAGAAACGCGATTGCGGGACAACTAGAAGGAGGTGGAAAGCTGAGGATGTTAGCTTCAATTTGACACTTAAATTCTGTTTCTAGCATGCACGGTACGGAAGTTACAGAGGTTTTAGTAGAGGTCGGTTTTTCTCAGAAATAGTCAAGATTTCAAATGTAAGATGCGCTTTTGAATTACAAATAGGAATTTTCTTTACACTAAGGAGTCTATGAAGCCACAAGCTACACGACAGCACAGCCACCTATCCAGTGACGTCTCCGGATGGTTTCTATCTGCTTGTCTTTCTTCAGCAACTATATTAGCGCAAAGATGATATTATCACTACAATTATCAAAGAACTATATGGATGAGGGAAAGATTCAGGAAAACAAAAGAGATTTTCTATAATGCAGTTCTGGATATGATAGAATGGGTTTGTATAGGATTAGTTAATGATAGGATACTGGCTATGGACAATTCTATGCTATAGATGTTCACAACTATTGTTGGGAACAGGCCCGTCAAGGATCTGGTCAAAGGATTTCTGGACTGGAATTCTGCTAGCCCACCGAACAGGATTTAGGGCGCTCGGTCCTGCACTCAGCACAGCACTCTGGACACTGCACGGCCTCTGGACTGGATCTGACGGGTTGGTTTCCGTGTTGCAGCTATCAGGATACAGCTCTGGTCTACTGGTTTGGATCTCTGGATTCTAGCAAGAGTTCTTGGCGAGAAAGCAGAAACGGCACAGCCAGGCTGCTCTCTTTTTGGTGTGCCCCTTGAAGTCTGGGGTTAAAATCAGGTTTCAAAATTTTAAAGGCCAAGATGAGAAGGGTTCAGCTTTGGAATGGGCCTTATGCTTTCAGAGGATGTTGGATCTTTTCTGATGTTTGGGAACCATTATTTTGCAGTTTCAACAGCCAGGGAAAAAACGTATTTTAGAGCACTTCTGGGTGTTCCTGGCAATGCAGCGCTGCCTTTTCAGGTAGTTCCATTTCACTCTGTGGGCAGCCCAATGACAGGTTTTGGCAGTGTGGTCTCCTGTTCTACCACTGACACAGGCAAAGTAGATAGGCAGCCTATTTTTCCGGTTTCCCTGCACACTTCTCAGAGGTTTTTAGCGCACATAGGGCTTTTTGGCAGCCATTCTGTTGTTTCTGGTTAAAGCAGCACACAGTGATGTCGCAGGGCAGGGACTAGTGGGTTAGAACATCCCACACTCCCCCAAGTAAAGAGGCCCTATGTCTCGAGGACTACTGAACTATTGCATTAGAATACAGATAGGGAGAAATGGTATATTAGGAGGGACACAAAGCTTTTAAGTGTTTGGTTATCTTCCCATCCATTGACTGCCCATGGTCATGCTAATCCCTATGGCCATTCACACCCAGTTCCTGCCTCTCCCCGACCAAAACACCTCCTCATGTGAACTCTTTGAGCTGACTTTATTAAAGCCTTACCATCAAACTGTGGACTCAATGCAGCTGCCAGTGTTTTGTCAAAGCAGTCTTCTGTGAGTTAATGAGTTAATTGGCGTGGGAAACGTGCTACTGGTATCATAAACATTTCTTAACCAGGTCTGCCTTCAGCTTCAGCTACTCGATATATAAGCACTATGTGTGTCCTTCATTGAAGACCTGTGAAACACAAGCATTGGCAAAACCAACCGTTTTGGCTTATGTATGCAAAGTAGGCATTTGAAAGGCACTGCTACTAGATGCCCATGTATGTGCACCATTTTGCACCAGCTACCATCAATAGCCAGTTGATACCACTACGGTAGTGTGTGGCAAGTGCCTCTCCTATGCCTACACAAAGGTCCCAACTGTTGGCATTGCGAATGCTTGCTTTCTTTGCCTTCTGTGCCTTAAAGTGCTAGTTGTATTATCGGAAATCCAGGACAACAAGGGCAATAACACAGAGAAAAAAATGCACTCCACCACAATGCGTGCACGGCTTTACATACACATTAGCTGGAAGGAGAGCACAGATCTGACAGGGAATCAAGTCTGTACTGGGGAGAGAACACAGCTTCAGCACAACCAACCCAGCTGCCAGACCCATCTGTCCATTATTTACAATCACATAAGCAATGCAGGAGTTAATGAACTGCATGCATATTTGATGCACAAGACAATGGTTATTCACATCTGCCAGTGCCTGCAGAAAACAAACATCCCTAGAAACACTGAAAGCAGAGCAACAACCAGCAGAGCTGCTGAAGCCTGGAACTGCAGCTTCTATTTTTGGTCCTGTTCTGCTGGAACCAAAGGAGGAAAAGCTTCCTAATTTAATATGTGATTCAGCAACATACCAAAGGAAGAAAAAAAACATGCTACTCCAGAGCAAAGATAAAACACTCCACCAAAGAAGCAGAAAAGTGTAAGCATATACTTTTCTTTAAAGGCGCATTTGAATTTTAACAAAAACAACTGCCACCGCCATCATTAGAGCGCTGAACAATTAAAAAAGAATGCTTCTTTCCAGGCACGACTCGCCGTCCAACAGAATCCTGTGACTGTGCAATTGGGGGTTTTCCCAGTATGCAGTTAATAGGTTTTTGTGTTATTGTCAAGTCTTCGGAAAGTGTGAAACTCCGTTCCCTGAGCACTGCATGGATTCCCCACCAGTGTCTCCAGGAACCCACCTCCTCCCGAGAGCATCCTGTAATGGGGAGGGTGGGAAGTTTGATTCCTACAGCCACTGTGTTCCCCACCGCTGGGTGTTCAGAGGGACTGATAGTCCATCCGATCAGTGAGGCTGTAATGCAGCCAGGAAGTGAGCACGAGCGGCCGGGCGGTGACTGCCAAGCACACTAAGGCACGTGCGAAACCATTCGGGAACGGTTTCTTTTTTAAATAAAAGTATAGGAACAGTTAAACGTAATTAAAATAAGTATAGGAGCACCGCTGCATAAAACCATCTTCCTGTTTTGTGTTGAACAATCTACCGACAAGAAACAGTAAATACCCTAATTTGCCTTGAAACTTGGGAAATAAAAACCCTTTAACTTCAGTGGGACTCTGTAAGTTATTCAGGCGATCTGTGACTCCACAGATTCACAATACATGTTTCAATAATCACATTGTAGTCACATAAGCACTGTGTTAAGACTGCGTCCTAATTTAGCCATGCTCTATATAATTTGGTTTCACCAGCATATGCCACACAGATATTATCCATTGACCTGCATACCATCATTGCATGAATAATTTAGCATATTCCATCTATATATATACAAGTGAAAATGTGTGGATGTGTGGCTTTGCGTATGTTCCTTATACAATTCCACAATGTTTTAACAATCTGTACCAAATTATGCACAGTCACCTGTTAGGACCCTCTGGACATTACTGGCTACATGACATCTGGAAACCACACCCATTTCCCCGGATTTCAGCAAAAGTGCAAATTTGAGTGTGGGTTTGTGGCTTCGCGTATGTTCCCTATACAATTCCACACGGTTTCACCAATATGCATCACATTTTGCACAGACACCTGTTAGGACCCTCTGGACATTACTGGGTACATGACATCTGGATACCCCACCCCTTTGCCCAGATTTCAGCAAAAGTGAACATTTGGCCGTGGTTTTGTTGGTTTGTGGTTTTGCGTATGTTCCTTATACAATCCCACACTGTTGAACCAATCTGCACCATATTTTGCAGAATCATCTGTTAGGACACTGCGGACATTACTGGCTACATGACATGTGGACACCCTACCACTTTTCCCAGATTTCAGCAAATATCTCTGGGTTTGTAACTTTGCGTATGTTCATGATAAAATTCCACACTGTTTCACCAATCTGCACCAAATTGTGCACAGTCACCTGTTAGTACCCTCCAGACATTACTGGCTACATGACATCTGGACACCCCACCTCTTTCCCCAGATTTCAGTAAAAGTGAAAATGTGGGTGTGGGTTTGAGGCTTCACGTATGTTCCCTATACAATTCTACCCAGTTTCACCAATCTGCACCAAATTTAGCACAGTTACCTGTTAGAACCTTCCGGACACTTGCCCCAGATTTCTGTAAAAGTCAACATTTGTTTGTGGGTTTGTGGCTTGGCTTCCTTACACAATTCCACACTGATTCACCAATCTGCACCAAATTTTGCACAGTTACCTGTATCTATGAGGGAATGAAAGCATGGGCAACGCCCGGTATATCAGCTAGTACTCTGTAAATATGGGCTTTAAGTACAAGGATTAATAGGTAGAATAAAGGGAGAAGAGTAACAAAAAATACTGAAGCGTTTCTCTCATGTCAGTCCAAGCAGGACAACGATCCGTAGGTATCACACGCCAGGAGTTCAACAGTAGAGCAATGAGGTGTACCTAGGTGGGCTTAGTGCATCAATGTATTGCTTGTACTTTGGCGCAAACTTATTTTCACAATAAGTATGAGCCCGGGAAGAATGTTCACTGCTAACTGGCATGCGTTTGTCAACTGATTTTCATACAAGCTTTTTAATATTGGTTTGGTCCTGATATTAATAGCTGATGTATTTGGCCGTGCATAGGATCACCATAAAGAGCCTTCCTGTGCCAAAACATCCAAGAGTGGTCCCTTATATTTACCAAGGTCTGTAGAGGGCCACAAGCAAATGCAAAACATTAAAGCTTGTAATTCAGTGTTGTCTGATATACTGTTCGATTTGTTTTCAATGTGCAGAGGTACGTTTGGAGTACTCTTGGGTCGTCGCAGTACTCTTTTTTTAGAATGTATTTTCTGTAATCCGGCAGTTAGTTATATTAGTATAACCCCACATTACTAACTCAGACGAGGGTTGAGTCCATGCCTGTTTTTTTTTAAAAATATATGTCAAGAGTTGGCAAGTGTGCTTGTTTCCATACAGTTGAGTACATCTAGCAATTGCATAGCTAGTTGTCTCTAATGTTCAATTCACTTTCTCCATTTGATTGTCTCATTTACAATTACTTGTAAATCTTATGCCCAGGTAATCATCATGTTAACGTGCTCTACCTCAATTCCATCACCGCCAGTTTCAAGCTAGGATCCTTTTTCCAAGGTGGGTGAAATGAAATTGCTTACATCGTTAAAAGATTAATGTCCAATCCACTTTTTTATATCTTTCAAGGAAAACCTTCAAGTTGATGTTTTTTAGGCCACTCCAGTTGTTTTTTAGGCCACTCCAGTTAGGGGAATATGTATGGGAAATTGTAATATCAGAAACCTATCACTGTCTAACTGTAGTGCATCTGTCTCTAGTTGCAACACACTGTCATTTATGCCATTGGTGCATATGCAGAAATGTGTAGGCTCCAAGATGCAGCCCTGATTGATACCTTTCTGTACTTCAAAAGAAGAGGTTATATCACCTACTGGACTCCATCGAAGAACCACATCTTTATTAGTGCACAAAATTAAGACAGCCTTTTGAAGATAATCTGATGTAGCTAAGTTTCTAAGGGTAACCTATAGCTTTCCCCGCTGAACTCTGTCAAATACCACCTTCAGGTCAATAAAAGTTACATATATATTCACTGTGTAAGTTCAACATATTTGTGTTGTAGCTAGAATAATCTAAAGTTCTGGTCAACAGTGCTCAGACTGTTAGGACAGTTTTTCTGAAGTCCAACTAAGTGCTTAGTAAAATCATTCAACTCAGGCAGTACAGACTCCACTCTTAGTATAAGGCTGTACCACCTGAGTTCATGGTAGCATAGACAGAGCAGCCAGGCTTATCTTAGGAGGGAGAGAGGGCTTTAGAATCAGTACAAAGACATGTTTTATACATATGGTCCAAAGAAACACTGGCACATCATGTATTGTGAAAATGAAGAGTTTATTTTCTATACAAGCAGACCAAAAGATTCCTGGGCAAGTAAGTACTAATATAAAGCATGTAAACACATTATAAAAACACAACACTATGCTTTAAAGGCACAATTCAAAGCACATACCTTATTTAGAACACTTAACAGTATTTCTAGGGGGTGGGGGGTTCGACCTTTGTATACACATTCAGTATAGGGCACACTTATTATTGGGGAGTAAAACTTAAGTTACTTTCAGATTACTTGACAGTAATACAAGAGTAGTAGACCCTGGCAGTTATGCAGTGACACTCAACAAGGAAATCACATAGTCAACCAACTTGCAAATATACTTTTCTGAATAGTGGAACACAGATTCATGGAACAGTATATTCCTCTAGTATTTTTGTGATAACACACAGTTATACCAGGTGAATAAGACCTTTTTGGTGTAATGTAAAATTACATGTGCTTTTCAGCTCAGTGGAACACAAGCTAAGATAAGCAAGAACTCTTTACACTAATTGTGTATGCATCAGGCAGACCAAGGTCAGCTACACCTAAAGGAACACTTTTCAGGAATGACATACAGCTATTCTAGGCAGGTAAGACCTAGAGTTGTAATATTCCATTACAGTTGCTTTTTAAAATCAGTGGAGCACAGATTGAGATAAGCAATAGCTCTTAGCTAGTAAAACCTATATACTGTTTTAAAGGGGCTATCAGCAACTTAAAGGTGAGTATATCCTTTGGCAGACTTATTCTGGACAGGATAACAGCAAGCCAGGGGAAGCAAGACCCAATTGGGGACACTCATACATTCATCTGAACAGTTATAGTAAAGTGAAACCAACAGCATTACTCTTGGGGAAGAGGCACAACCAATTCACAGGCGAGTAACTTAACCTTATACGTACTTTTCAGAATTGTGAAACACACATTCAAGGTAAGTACAAACTTTTGTAACTGTGCACTCAGAGTTACATTTACCAACCAACTTCTTTTACAAGTAAGTCACTTTTGCACACTTATTATTCTTTTCAAGGCAGAACCCTTTTCTTATCTAGTCCTTCCCTTAGTCTATAGCATGCATGCAAACAGATGCAGTAGAGGGACCCTAGTTGTCTAGGTGCCAGCTGTAGGCAGGGTAAGATAGGGTTCAGTTGCAGGCAAAGTCAGAGTTCCAGAGGAAGACTGCTCAAACAAGTAAGAATTTCACTTTAAAGTTAGTTGAGGGTCCAGGGACTGTAGAGAAGACACCATAGGAGGAGTCTGCAGTGGGCCTGGCTGAACTGGATGAGTGGCCTACCAATCACAGAAAACACCCCAAAGCTATACAGGCAAAATACCCCAGTCAACACAGTACCTCAGCACAGAAGAAGAGTTGGAGTAGGAAGACTACAGGATCTGAAGCCAAACACTGGTCGATGGTTTCCTTTTTCAAGAAGATCTAAGATAGGACTTTGGAAGGACGTTTGCAGCAGGGATCAGAGGAGAAAGCTCCAGACAAGAGTTTCCTTGTGGCTGGATTTGGTGCCTTTTCAGGAGCACAGGAGAAGACAGAATATCGCCAGTCAGATTCTCATCGTTTGCAAGGTCCAGCACTCCGAGGAGGGGACTTTTTGGAATCATGCCTCTGGAGATCTGGCAGGATGCCCACAAAGTTTCAGGGACATTCAGAAAACTGTGCACTGCCATGGCTCTTGGTGCCAGAGTATAGCAGCCCCTCAAGGTCACAGCACAACGTGGGATGGCTCAAAATGCAGGTCTTCTTCAATATAGTGGGCCTCACTAGGCTTTGGGTCGGGGTCATCGTTTTCAAAGTCCCCCAGGTTGATTGGAAGGAAGGGCTACGGCAGACTCCAGTTACACAACAAGCTCTCCGGTCACTGGAAATCTTCGGGTTTTAGTTCCAGTGGTGGACTACCTCTTCAGCTTCCAGGATCTGACTTTTATGCAGGAACCCAGCCAATCAAACAGCATTGCAGCATTCAAACTTGGGGGTCGGAAGTCCTTTCAGGACAGCCAGCATTCCAGTTTGAACTGGATTCTCACAGGCAGACTGGAAGACAAAGGGCTGCAGAGTTTTGGACTCCTCCCTCGCTTCCTGCCTTCACAGTCACTCTGGAGCCTGTGCTGGGAATACACAGGTTTCCTGCCGAAGATAAAGTTAACATAAAGGGATTTCCCACCCTGGATGTCAGGGGAAGGAACAAGAAAGGACAAAAAATGCTTAAATGGCGAACAAAGAAGACAGGGGCCATTTTGGTAAAATGGGCACCCAGGGGTGCCTTTACCGGGACTGTGCAAACAACCCGCGGTAAAGGTGCACTGAATCAATAAAAAGGTTCATTCCCACCAGCCATTAAAGGTAAGTTGGTCCTTGTAAGATAAATGTTACATTTAAAATGAGAATGGGGATACTCATTATCTCCTGAGCATTCCACATACAGTGGGGAGTGCTGGTCTCACCTAAACAAACGTAAAAGGGATCCAAAGATCCTTTCTACCCTTGGGAATTGTAGTTCTCATAAGGTTAGCTAGAGAAAGTTAAAAGGGGAGCCCCTAGGGCAACTCAGCAACAATAGGCACTCATTGCCAAAAACTTGTCAAAGAACAGAACCTTTAAAAGACACTATTGAGAGTCTTAAAACTGACACCCATAAAAACAGTAAAAGACTCTGAGTGTGGAAAAACGTTCCCACTCTCTGAGGTATAGGGAAAAAGAATCTACCAGTCCAGAAAAAAAGTTCTGGGGTTCACACAGGTCAGGAAGAAATATCATTAATATGAAATTCTTACCTAACACAGACCATGTTTGAAATCTAGCTAGAGAAAGCGTATAGCGTTATTTTCCTCCACCCAGAAGGTCAAGCGGTTAAGCAGAACCCTTGAATACATTTTACCAGCGGCTTCAAGAACTAATATTGGCTAGTAGTTTCCATAGCCACATTTCCCACTTTTATATTGGAGTACAGTCATCACTTTTGTCCAGGACTTTTGGGTTACTGATGAAACTAGTACTGCATTAAAAAGGAAGAAGAGAATAGGATTCCAGATATCCTTTTTTGCTTTAAATATATCTGCTCAGATATTATCATGTCCCAGAGCTCTGCCCCTATTTCGGCTTTGACAGGTAAAACCTCCTCTTGGGAACGCTAATTACTAATTGCAGCACAAGGGAGACAGAATCTCCTGCAGCCACTCCCTACATTAAAAGCAAGGGAAATGATTTCAGAATAAACCCCCAGCAAACAGGAGTAATGCTCAATACTTACCCTGAGCTGTTTGGCATGAGAGGTCGCTAAAATGAAATTCAGCGAAGGGATCCTCTCCAGCCTGAGACGGGGAGCACACCAGCAGCTCCTTTCCAGCCAAAAACCAACACAGAGTAAAGTGGGATCCAAGATGGACACTTCTCTATTTAAAGACCTCCCCCTTGAATGAATTCAGGAATACAAAGCACCCCTGCCATGGAGATGCCCAGAGAGGTCATGTGACCACTCTCGCCAATCAGTGGGAAGCTAATCAGTCCAAGCACTAAATAAGGGCCAACTCTCATGACAAAAGTGGAAGGGAGTTCTGTGGTACAGAGGAGGCGAGTTGTGGTGGTAAACAGGAGGACGATTGCTGGAGCAGAGAGAAAGATTTCTTAGCTGTCTGTAAGACCTTGAGTGAAAATGCAGGTGCAAGATCCAGAGAATAAAGAAAGACTATAGGACAGATGTTAAGACCTGGAGAGAAGAAGCAGAAGGTAAGACTCTGAGAAGATTGGCTGTAAAAACTGGAGGGGAAAAACAGATTGTAAGACCCAGAGATATCGGGAGGATTTATGGGCACATTATAAGTCCTAGATTAGAGTGGTGAAGAGAGGCTGGTTGTAAGACCTGGATAGGACTCCATTGATGTAAAACCTGGCGACCAGAAGAGACTGAAAGCCTAAAACCATAAATACAGAAAATGAAGTAGATTGAAGCAGTGACAAAAAAGGCAGGTTCATGGAGACTTGGTCACAGCCTTAGGTAAGTACAGTTTAGAGAAAGCAAAGACAGGGGCCCTGACGAGAGAAAGAAAGCATGGATGCCCTGAACATACAGAAGGTGGATATGCCCCAGAGGCAGCAGAGAATGAATGGATAGAGACCCTGCTCTAGGAGACAGAGATTATAATGAGAAGTAGGAGATGAAGCAAGTAAAGGTCCCCTGGGGACTAAACAAGGGAAAAAGAACATGCCGTGTTCTTGTAAATTGGTGGGGAACAATATAATAAACCCGAACAATCCTATAAAAGGCATAAAACTGAATACACACAAATTGGATTTTATATCAAACCCCAACAATCCTATAAAAGGCATAAAACTGAATACACACAAATTGGATTTTATATCACACTACTTGCCAGAGTCCAACCTCCAACTGCTGGATCAGGTCGGCAGCCCATGATGTTCAGTGCTGTCTTGCTCCCAAGACAATTACGTTGAACCTGAGCTATCATCCTAGCGCATATACTCATTGCATAATTTTATGACACAGTAAAGAAATGTCTCAGGTGGTCGAGATTGATTCCGAAATATCTTTGCTGTCTAGATACATTCTACATGGGAAATGAGTGACACAGGAGCTTGAGTATTTTTTGTTTTTATTTATTTATTGTTCGCGTGTTAGGTGCTCAAACAGGAAGCAAATACTGTTTCAAAGCACCCACAGGGCAACAGGGAGGGGACAGGGCATGATAGACAATAATATTTAATTACAAAAAATATAAGAGGAGACAATGGGGAGGAGACGACAAACCTACCATGTCTTGGGAGAGTTCTGAAGGTGCAAGTGCAGAAGGGAGAGGGTGTGGGATAGGTGCTGTGATGCTCGTGGTAGAGCAGCAGGTGAAGTGCTATGAAAGGTATGCGAAAGCCTCCAAGGGTGGTGGGTGAGCTGAGGCAAGTGCAGAGGATAGACAGCAGCTAGGATGATACGATGTGGGAGGTCAGGGCACCGAGGGTACATCTGGGCCCTGTACAACAATGCAGCTACTGTGCGATTAGCAGGGGAGAGAGGGAGGGAAGGAAGAGGTAAAGAGTAAGGTGTTGAGGCTCTTCCAAAATTTAAGAAGGTCCTGCTCAAGACAAAGAGTGAGGGCTCAGCTGTTCCAAAGAAGGGAACAGCTGAGGAAAGCGATCAACCACCTGCCCTCTGTTTAGCGAACCGCTTTAGACACAAGGAATTGGTGTCAGAGAAGTGCAGGGGTATTGAGGCAGAATATTTAGTCAGAAAGAGTTGTAGATAATGTGGTCCCCAGACAGCCATGTGGATGATACAAAGGGATTTGAATTTAATCTGCGCTGTGACCGGGAGCCAGTGAAGGCTTTGTAGGGAAGGAGAAATGCGGTTCCTGGGCTTGAGGCCAAGGATAAGTCTTGCTGCCCTATTCTGGACTAGCTGGAGGGGTTGCAGATTGGATGAAGGTAGATTCAGGAGGAGGCTATTGCAATAGTCAAGCCTAGAGAGAACCAGAGCCCAGGTAACATTGAGCCTCTGGGGGAAGGTGAGGAAAGTTAGAATTCCTTTGAGAAGGAAGAATTGAAAGTGGGACTTCTTGGCAATGTCCTGGGTGGGGGGGGGGAAGAAGAAAGAGGAGTCGAAGAGGACTCAGAGGTTTCTGGCTTCCGAAGAGGGAACCGGGGGAGAGCCTATGGAAGAAGGCCAGAGTGAAGGGAAGAAATCTGTTGCAGGGGTCCCAATAGGAAGGATCTCTGTTTTGCTGGAATTGAGGCAGAGATCATTGGAAGTACAGCAGGCCTGGATGGCAGAGAGGCAGTCAGGGATGATGGAGTGTGCAAGTGCATCTGCAGGAAGTTTGAAGAAGAGTTGTGTGTTCTCAGTATAGCACTGGAAGTTGGGTGAGAAGGAGGAGATGAGGCATGCCAGCAGATTAAGGTAGATGTTAAAGAGCCAAGGTGAGAGAATAGAGCCCTGGGGGACACCACAGGTGGAGAAGGAAGTATGCGAAAAGAAGATGCCCAGTATAACTTTGGACGAGCGGTCAGTTGGGAAGGAGATCAGCCAGTCCAGTGCACGCTCCTAGATACCAAGGGTGTCATGGAGCCTTTTTGTGAGGATGGAGTGGTTGACTGTGTCAAATGATATGATATGATATGTCATTTATAACGCACCTGTACACAAGTGTTTCTAGGCGCAACAAGACAAGGGAGGGAAAACCGAGGGAAGACAAGACAAACGTTCTTACTAAGCCTTGTGTCATTCAGATTGTGCAAGGGCTGTAACGTAAAGTGCTAGTGAAAGGGAGGAGGGGGAGTGCCAGGGAGAGGAAATGGGGGAAGTGCCATCAGGGCAACAATTCTCTGAGTAAGTGCAGCCAGGGCAGTGCAGTTCTTGGTAAGTGCAAGGAGGCAGGGGACTGTGGGTAGCAGTTACATCCCCTAAGTGAGCAATAGGCCCGGAGGTAGTGCAAGGGAGACTGATCATGGAAGAGCCTGGTATCCAGAAGACACTGAGGGTAGCCAAGCAAAAAGCTGGCGCACGTGGCATGTAGGTCAGCAGGGGAGAGAGAAAGAGAGAAAGCAAAGGAGAAAAGGAAGGTCTTGACCTACTTCGGGAACTTCAGGTGGTCTGACTCAAGTTTAAGAGGGCCAGGGAGGCCATTCCAGAGGAAGGCACCTGCAGAGGAGAGAGATCTACCCACCACTCTCTGCCTGGAGAAGCGCCTGACCCTCAGAACATTTGAGATAGTTCAGCGAAGGGCTCAAGAAAGAAGCTATTTTGGAAGAGAAAGCAGGATGTAGTACGGCCCTGGCAAATGCAAATGCAAAAGAGAGATCAAGAAGGATGAGGACAGCAGGGGAGTTGGAATCAAGGGAAGCAAGCAGTTTTTCACAGATGTCCAGAAGAGCAGTTTCCATGCCTCTGGAATGCTCAGAATCCAGATTGATGGTTGTGGAGACCACCATCAAGTTCAGTGTGCGAGTTAAGTTGGGGCAGGTCCAACTTCGGAAGCAGTTTCCAAAGGAAGGGTGTGATGGAAATGGGGCAATAGCTGGCTGGACAGGAAGGGTCTGCTGACTTTTTTTAAGGAGTAGGCACACAAGGGAGTACTTGAGGGAGGATGGAAAAGAACCAGTAGCAAAGGAGTGGTTACAGAGATCAGCGAGAGCAGGGGCGAGAGAGCAAATGTTGTCCTCGATGGTTCTGGATGAGCAAGGTGCAACCTGTTTGGAATAGAGCTTCATGGAGTTGACAACTCTGGTGACTTCTTCCGGTGAAACAAGGGTAAAGAATGAATAGGTGGAAGGAGGAGGGTGAGTGGCCAAGGGAGGCAAAGGGGTGAGGGGTGGGTTGGAAGAGTGTGTGACAAGGCTGCTCAGGATTTCCTGAGTTTTGGTGTTGAAGTGAGTGGCAAGTGCATTGCAGAGGGCCTGAGAAGGAGTAGGGGCGGAGGATACTGGGGACGGGTTGGCAAGTTCCCTGCAGATTTTGAAAAGTTCAGCCATGTTGTTGAATGCACCAGATACCCTTGCCTGAATGTAGGCCCTTTTTTGGCATGGAAAGAGAATCTTTAACGCCTTTGTAGCAGGCGGCAGGCCAGTTTGTCATAGGATGAATCTGAGTTTTGCCAAATCTGTTCTGCAGCCCTGCACTTACATTTCAGGTCTGCAAGTTCAGAGTTGTACCAAGTGTTACGCTTGGAGGCGGCTTTCAGGCAGGTCCTCATGACTAGCACAAGAATGTCAAGGGTGTTGGTGATGGACATGTGCACGTTGCTGAGAACAGAGTCAGTGGTAGAGTGAGTTGTGCAGGCAAGGGGGGATGAAGGGGGATGTGAAGGCAGCAGCTGACACTTGTTTCATTAGACGGATGTCTGTGAATGAGGATTGCAGGGCTGTTGGAAGAGTTGTCATAAGGCCATAGGGACGCAGGTGGGAAGAGAGAAGAGAGTGGTCATACCAGGAGAAAGGGGTTACCAGAGGAGATGAGCGAGTGAGTTCTGAGTGGGTGAGGGCATCCAGAGTGTGTCGGACAGAGTGGGTTGGACGAGAAGGGAGAATGGAGAGTGATAGAGAGGTGCAGAGGTCAATGAAGAGAGTGGATGCTGTGCTCGGGGAGTCCAAGTGGATGTTAAAGTCACCATGGAGTAGCATGTTGGAAGTGGTTGAGATTAAGGAGAAACAGAAATCAGCCCATTCAGAGAGGAACAGAGAGGTAGCACTTGTAGGCCGGTAAATGGCAGCTATGGTCAGGATGGAGGAGGGAGAGATAAACAATTTGCATATTAGGCTCTCAAAGGATGAATTGAGTGGGTAAGATTGAAGAAGGAACCCACTCAGTTAGATTAAGGCAGCCCCACCATCAGCACTGGGAGGTTGAGGCTTGGAGGTGATCTTAAAGCGTCCAGGTAAGAGAGAGTCAAAATCAGTGACTGAGCTGGCATTAAACCAAGTCTCAGTGAGTGCAAGAATGTCAAGGCCATCAACTTCAAGAAGGAGGCAGATGTCAGCGGAGTGTTTGTTGGCTGAGCGTGCGTTAAGGGCACCATGTGGAGATGATCACTGCCTTTGAAAGTTTTCTGAGGTGGAGTACAGGGGCGCGGTACTTCTGTCAGAGGTGGTGGAGCAGGGAGGGAAGTAGTGAGAGAGGCAGGAGAAGGAAGGAAGTTGATGAGAGACGGCAGGGTCCAGTCAAAGAGAAGGATGTTGGCCTGAGGGCCCTGAACCAGGATGGTGCCAGTGAGGTAGAAATTAATGCAGCAGTGAGATGAGAAGAAGCACGCCAAGAGGAATTTCCACTTGTTGCCACCATTAATGGGAGAGGATGAGAAAGGGGAGAGAGTAGTGATGGGATGAGAAGTCCATAGGCCTGAAGATGGGACAGAGAAAAGGATGTCAGTGAGGATTTCCCTGGAGGATGCACTGACATAGGTGTCTGCGATTGGGAGGCCAGGGTTTGCACCCAGAATGTCTTTTTTGTGCTTTTTCCATCCATATTCTGAGAGAGAGGGTGGATAGGTGATAGTGTAGCAGTTACAGAAGATTGGAGGGATGGAGAGTGCCATCTCAGAGCCAGAGGATAGATGAGAGAAAGGCAGAGAAAGAAAAAGGGGTGTTGAGGAGGACTGCAATGCACAGTCCTGACCCTAACTCACAGGCGGCCTAGTGGTTTTAAAGGAGGGCAAAATATAATGCAAAGCAGAAGGAGGGATGCCGGGATCAGACCTTATTTAAAACAGGAGATAAAGCACTACAGCAAAGTGGATGCAAGATGTGAGCACACCCACCTAAATTCGATGTTTACAAAAAAAACAATGCAATGTAAGATTGAGCACACCTACATTCGATTTTTAAGAAACAATAACAATGCAATGTAAGATGTGAGCACACCTAGATTCAATTTTTAAAAAAGAGTAACAATGCAATGTAAGATGTGAGCACACCTAGATTTGATTTTTAAGAAAACAGGAATTAAAGCACTGCAGAATAAAGTGGATGCAAGAAGTGCTACTCAGTGTTCAAAAGGATGTGAGAGCTAAGGAAGTGAAGACAATGACAGAAGTGTTGACCATCTAGCACAGAGGGAGCAGTGTCAAAGAGAGATAGTTTAAGGAGAGGTAGTCAGGAGTGGCACATATAAGGTTCAGGGATAGTTGAGGTAGGCAAACTACGTGATCAGCCATCACTCACATTATTGCAGAAGGAAGGAGGCCATAGTCCAAGTTCAAGTAGTGGACATATCCAGCAGCTTGCCGCATTGAATGTGGGCCTGCAGTACAAAGGCCCGGACAGGAAAAGGCAGGGCCTTAGAAAGTGGGCCTTTAGACGGGGGCTGGCTTCAATGCCTGCCGGCACCTGATTGGGCAGAGAAGTAGGCACACAGACAATCATTTACGAGGCATTTTGGTCACCAAGGAAACTCTTGGAGGCACTCTGTTGCCATGACGCTCTGCTGTTGTTTCTGCTCTGCGCTGCCAGACGCCTCCTCTGAAAAATGCTTTATCAAAATTCAGTGTGTGCAGTGGCCCAAGAAACGGGCCCGTAGTTGCCTGTTATAATCACATAAGCATCAAGCATGCAGATGATAAACCAACATGATGGAAAGAGTGGAAAAGATAATGGTTCATATTTTGGAAGAACAGAGCACATTGGAACAATTATTACATGCGTTGTATCAGACTTCCACTAGGAAAGAAGAGAGAAATAAGCTTAACAAATCCTATCATTGGTTAAATACCTGAACATTGTCACAAGACCACTGGTGGTATCAGATCAGAGACTCTCTATACTCAGCAAGGGGGACCTTTTATGGTGTACTCTCTGTGCCCTTATGGAGTGGAAGCTTATACTTGTGATACTCTGGAAGAAATAGTGTTCCAAGTTACTAGTAACTATTTTGATATTAGAGCTTAACCATCCAGGTTGATGCCATGAATAGATATCTATCCACCCAACTTGAAGATACTTAAGACATTTTCACTGCAGATATATTTCCAGGTTTCTGTCAGATGGCTGAAGAACATATCAATCTGACCGCCATAAGTCAACACATTTTCAATACAATTTCTTGCGCTTACTTTCTTGTTTGGAATGTCTTGATTTGCATTGTATACAAAAGGGAATTCCTATGATTTAGTTTCACATACTGTGTGCCTTTTGGGTAATTTTGTGAGACTTTGCCTTCCCTTGCTTATCATTTTTTGATCCAACTCTTTTTTGGTTTTGGCCATTAAAAAATGGTCATCAAACTGGTCCTCTACTGTAACTTAATCAATTTACATTCCCAATTTACATATGATTGTGGCTGATACACTCAGCTACTCTGAAGAAGATTAAAAAGTCATTAGTTGTCCGTCTTTATTGCCAGCATTCCAGATACTTCTGCTGCAGAGCCCAAAGTTACTAATGGTTACTTATTCAAACTTAAAAAGAAAAAGTTGAAAACAGATCTCCATGATCCATTATTGAAATAATACCTTTAAGGTAATATTTGGGGCTCCAGTTCCAAATATCACACATTTTGCTCTTTGATGGTCCTGAATACAAACATAGGTTCAATCAAATATCTATACAATGTAGCAGGGAACTTATGTTGCATTCAATTAACACAGTTATACATATAACCTCCAGAATCACTGAGAAACTTGAAAACACAAAATAATGATTCTTGGAAAATCTTTTGATCACAGTGGCAGCTGCTAAATTACAAGTGATGAACAATGAAGTTGAGTTTTTTTTTTATTCTATTAAAAAAATCAGACAAACTCTGGAAATAAATTTCAGTGTTTTCTAAAGAAAAGGTCTATCCATAGCAGACATCTGATTACATTTCAAATGTTTGAGAAGACCCAGGTAGAGCGTTTGGAACAAACCATGGTAAAAAAGAAAGTTTGTTGACTTTTTATGAATCTAGCAGTTCCAGCAACAATACAGAGGACTCAACTCTGACCAACATAGCCACAGATAGCCAGAGGCTCTACAGAATAGGCCAACCTCATGGTTGATGTCACTGCAACCAAAATCAACATTCAAACCAAGTGTCACAAGGAATATTTAGGACCAGAAGACAAGCATACCATAGATCATTTCTCCTACCTTTTAACCTGTCTTCCAAATGTTTGTATCAAAGTCATTTCTCATTCTTAGTTAGTTAGTTACTCGGCCTGAAACTGAAATTGAAATTCACACCTTTTTATGCAAAGTCATGCTCCATTTTTTTCTCAAATACTCTTATTCGACCAGGTTTGTATGTAAGCAGGTTTTGGGACACATTTACATTCATACCCAGTTACCAAGATATTCCACCTGAAATTATAGAAATTGAAAATGGTATGCTTCGGGTTCTCCCTAGCATCTTTGAACAAAATATATTCACACTGAGCTATCTGTCAAAACAGAACATACAAGACTTATCCTCAGTACAACACAACAAGCAAATTGTGATCACACCGGACAGCAAAGGTTGTGGATATTACTTCTTGACATTCCCCTTTATGAAAACATGGATGGCCTACTATTCAATACTTTACATTATGTCTGACTGCAGACATTTCCTGCAAGTGCTTCGCTGCAATGGTATCGAACAAGGTTTTCTGAGCACACGAAAAGCTTGGTTCCTCATGTCTATGCACGTCAGAAGTCCTACAATGTTGGTGTTACCTGAAATATTAATAATCCTCAAGGCAGACCCATTGTTTCCTTGTGTGGCTCCATTATGGAACCTATAAGTCAATAAACAAATGTTTTTCCCATAGCCACTAATCTTTTCCAGTAAGATGTTCTTTAAGCACACTCACAATTCCATCATGGCATTTGAAAATCATCAATTTGATCCATCAACCACTGAAGTAGTCACTGTGGAAATTAAATTTCTTTATATCAACATGCCCCAAGAATAAGTTCTAGAAGTGGCCCAACATATGTTGGGCCAACATCATTCTTCACACCAAGTTCTGATGCTATTGTTATACAAACTCATCAAATTATCTCTATTTAATTTGTGTTCACTTTTGATAGCAAGCACTACTGCCAGATGAAAGGCATTGCTGTGGGTGCGGCTTTTGCGCCAAGCATAGGCAACCTTTTCATGGCCAGTTTTGAGAACAAACTCATTTTTCACAATCATCCATTTACTTGCCACATTAACTGCTGAAAGCACTATATTGATGATAATTGTGTTACCCGGAATTAATGTATGGAGCTCCTACATTAATCCGTGACTTGGCTTAACAGCCTTGATCCAAATGTAAAATGTACCATGTACATCAGTGCAGTGGAGATCCCCTTTCTGGAACCCATAGTAAAACATTCTATAAATGGACTTAATACACATTTATTTAAGAAGCCTAATGATAGGAACACTTTGCTACAGTATTCCAGTCAACAACCGAAAAGTCTCTGACAATTTGTCGTACAATACATTTCTCAGGCTACGCTGTAATTGCACCTCAAAATCTGACTATACAGACAATGCTAGCACGATGATTTCCACATTCCTCAAAAATTATTATTCATGATGCCTTCTTAAAGAAACAGCTAAGAGACCTTTGTATATAGAAATAAACTCTTTATTAACCTTTAAGAAATCTAGCTCAAATGAAGTCATCAGTGCCTGTGTCATGACCTACTCAAATATACTCTGAAATTCAAGAAACATATTTGTCACCATTGGAGCACATTATCACTATTATGTATCACAAGCCAAATTTGGTTTTTGCCCTGGAAAGAGGTTGTAATGTTAAAGATAAGCTAGTACATGTGACCCACACAGACCTTCTCCTCCTTACAAGACTGAACATTCACTGGGTCTCAAACTAGCCCCACCACTTGGGCATCATGTCTGCTGTCATTGCACAGCCTGCAGGCCTACTGTTAGGTTAACAGAATTCTCCTTTGGTAATTTTGCCTGACACCTTAACATTTTTTACCAACTGCCAAACCAGAAATACTATTTATGCTATAATATGTCCTTGTCAACTATAATATAAAATGACATCCAACATTCATTTGCATATTGGTACATAAATCAAGGATTAGCAATTCCTATCTGCAAGCACCATTAGTGGAATACTTCACAGATTGCCCCAACACTGAAGGTGTTTTTTAATGTTTAATATTGAACATTTACATCAAGATATCACCAATATTTAGGTGATTAACCAATTATACAAACTGGAACAACTTTGGATCCACCGACATTGGAACCACATTGGAACCACATTGGAATCAAAGTCACGGACAGCACATTTGTCTCCAATGGGCTGTTTTACACCCACACATTAATTGTGGCTACTTCTGCATGAGGCATACTCAGGCTTTTTTTGCCTTTTTGTCTATTTATTTCCACAGTCCCTGTTACAATTGAACAATAACAGACTGTTATCTTTTTGTACTAGTTTTATATTTTCTTCTGGATAATATTGTGTGCTCATATTTTTTCACACATGTGTCCATCATACATCATGAAAGATTAAACCAACCTTGCTATCATGACATAGACCATTTATGGCACCAATTTCTGCAAGGGATACTGGGATGCTGGACATTTATAGAGGGACAGGGCCTCCTAATCCTTGTCCTACCACTTCTCTGTATATGTGTTCTCTATGTTTTCTGCCACCGAGGTCCAGCCTGGACCTCTGGCAGTGCACCTCTTCATGTTTTCATTTTGGTGAACATGTCCATGGGATACCCTTATGGCACACATGAGTTGGGTTACACCCTTGTACCCCGTATGTGTGTTTGTGGGCACCTGTGTGTTGCCCTTAGAGTAGGGTATGGGCTGGTGGCAGCTACATGCTGACTTGGCTGTGTCTCTGAGTGTCCTCAATGTTTGGGACACCCAGGACTAGCCATAGAAATCAATGGATTCTTGAAGAAAGGTAAGATGCCACTGTGGCCTCTTGCTTTCAATTGCCTTTTACCATATTTCCCAAAGTCCTGGGAATTGGGATGCCCTGACTCTGTCGCTCCCTCCCAATTGGCTGTTTGGTGGTAATACCATATATTGCTCTGGGGCTGCCTCCTGTCAGACTGACTGCAGCCTTTCCAGGGGCTGCGTGTTGTGGGTACACCCTTGGGGCGGGACATGTGTGAATGGAGTCTGAAGTGGGTGTCTGGTTTCTGTGTGTGACACAATGCCTGCGTCAGCCCTGACTGAAACTGGAGTGAATGCAGTGTAGTGTGCTGAAAGGCTGGGTACTTACCCAATCCACATTCATTCTTATGGCCTGAATGCCTGTGAGCCTTATTGCCTGACTGCGTGAATGCCCTGCTGCGTTATTGGTGTATTGAGCCTGGCCAGCCTGAGTTAATGGGGACCAAATGTGTATAACACGGAAACTCTCACTCAACCATTTGTTCAGAAGCTGAAGTCAAAGCTGAAGCAAAAAGACGCTGTTCCTTGAAGCCCAGCTGGAAGAGAAATCTGCTGCTGCAATTGCTTGATGTTATCCGAAAGCTTCTGTGTTCTTCCAAGAACTCATCTAGAGAGGACCTGCAAATTAAGCCCCTCCCAGAGCAACGAGGTACCATTGTGCAACCTGCTGCTCTTCATACAAAGTTCCCAGAAGGCCAGTCCTGTGTGCCTGCCATCCGGAGAACAGGTCTTTGTAAGTCCTGAAGAGAAGTGCCTGGACATCTCAAGTCAAAGAAGTCTGTTGGTGTCACCCAGGGACTGGAGGAGCATTCATGACCGCAGGAAGCCCATTGCTGTCTACACCCCAGAATAGGGGGTACCCTGGTATAGTGCTGCTTGATGCCTGGAGCTATGAAAGTTCCAAACTGCTGAAGAATACTTCAAGGGGCATCCTTGCCAACATCATTGATTACTTTTTCCCCGCAGGAGAAGGTCCAGGGTCGCAGAGTGCAGAGGAAGGTATGCCAGTGGGCTTTCTGCCACCAGAATCCAATAAAGACATCTTGAGGGTCCAGACTTGGTGAGGGTCTGTGGTCCACTTCAGTGGTCGAGTCCAGGTCACCAGAAGCTATCCAGAGTTCCATGCTGTGGATGCAGCACTAAAGAACCTAAAGTCAGAAAACCACGTAATCCCAAAACCCGACACCAAATGTGACCTATGCACCCGTCGCCTCCAGAAGTCATTAAAGGTCCTCAGGGGTTATTTTCACCTGCCAAGCCTTTAAGGAGCCCACAGTAAGTTTCTCCTTCGCAGGACTTCTACAGTCAAATAAATCATCGACCAAAGCAGAGCACCGCGATGAGCCAAACTGCAGCACTTCTGAAAGACTTTGATTCCATATTTCCTCTTGTACTTCTGAAAGACTTTGGTTCAACTTTTCCTCTTGTACTCAGCTTCCCAGTGGCCCTTCTTCCAAGGGGGGTCCATCCTCAAAGAGAAGCATCGAGTGAAACCGATAAACTCTACCACTTGGCCTGCCAACGCACTAAAGGTGCTGTGACAAGGAAGAGCATCGTCTAACCTAAGGAGTCGTCCAAGTACCCAGATTCACCTTGGATCCTGTTCTCCTGTGGCCTCTAAGGGTCAGTGGGGTCATAGAACCTCTAAGAAGAAAGTAGAGGGTTATTGAACATTTTTGGACAGGGCTGTAAATTGAAAGATAAGTTACTCCCAACTTTTCCATTACAGGTTGCCCAGTGGGGGATCCTCAGACAGAATTATTTATCTAGTCTAAAGAAAGCATTCTGCCACTGTTCATAACTAACCTGCCTTTCTTTCCTCCTCTATGCTGTGACACACCACTTAAGAATTCACATGCCTATTTATAACTGTCTGCAGATGGTGCATCGATTTCTGAATTTAAGTATTGTGTGGTACCACGTAGAGTGTATATGTTTGCCTTTCTTTGACTAGAACTGCCTAAGTAAAAATGGTATTATTTATGTGTATCTGTTGGTAGCAACCTTAATTTACATAAATAAGCTGTGTTATCACCTAACTGAGTGTGTGGACATTCCTTTGTGGGGGCTTGGGGTTTCACTGTACTTAAGAACCTCCATGCATCACCTCCTGAAAGCTTGAGGTGTCGATTCATGGAATTAATGTGCGCCGAAAATTCCCGCGCAGAGGTGCCAAAACGTGCGAATCGCAGTAAAACTGTGAAAATCGCAGTGCAAGTGCGAAAATCGCAGGGAAACCAGCGCACATCGATTCATGGAAGGCCGTGCGTGAGAAAAATATCGGATGTGCGCTGAAAAACTACGCGACGCATGCCGGCGCACAGGATATCTAACGGCGTTCGCCACGGCCACAGCAAAAACTCACATAGCGCGGCGCACACAACAAAAGTAGGCGGAACACGGGGCGTAACACTCGGAATGGGGAACAACTCGTCAAAATGTGGGCGTCACAGGGGAAGTACAGGAGGCAAGTGCGCGGAATGCCTACACGCTCGCCTACAACACGTATTCATGGAATCCAATAGGGCAAACCAGTGCACGGTCAAACCAGCGCACAAGCCCAAACACGTCCGTGACAAGAAAGCAGGCGGTAGTGTCCCTGCCCCTGAAAAAAATGTGCGCCAAAATGTGCGCCAACAAAAAGCACCTATATACAGCTATGATGAATGTCACATACTGTGGCCCTCTAAGACAAATGACGTGCAAAGGGGTACGTGACAAAAACGGACACCCGCTGTGTGAAAATTAGCATGTGCGTGTATTCTGTGCTGCGCGAAAAGTCTCACACGCGATTTGCCTGGGTACATGTATTCTGGGGTGTGCGGAAAGTCCCACACGTGATTTGCCTGGGTACGTGTATTCCGGGGTGCGCGGGAAGTCCCACACGCGATTGGCTGGGTACGTGTATTCTGGGGTGCGCGGGAAATTCCACGCGCGAATTGCCTGTGTCCGTGTATTCCAGGGTGCGGGGGAAGTCCCACACGCGATTGGCCTGGGTACGTGTATTCCGGGCTGCGTGGGAAGTTCCACACGCAAATTGCCTGGGTCCGTGTATTCTGGGGTGCGCGGGAAGTCCCACACGTGATTGGCCTGGGTACGTGTATTCCGGGGTGCGCGGGAAGTTCCACACGCGATTTCAGCAGGGTACGTGGATTCCGGGGTGCGCGTGAAGTTCCACACGCTAATTCTGCAGGGTACGTGTATTCTGGGGTGCGCGGGAAGTTTCACACGCGATTGGCCTGGGTACGTGTATTCCGGTCTGCACGGGAAGTTCCACATGCGAATTGCCTGGGTCCATGTATTCCGGGGTGCGCGGGAAGTCCCACACGCGAATTGCCTGGGTCCGTGTATTCCGGGGTGCGCAGGAAGTCCCACATGCGATTGGCCTGGGTACGTGTATTCCGGGGTGCGTGGGAAGTTCCACACGCGATTTCAGCCGAGTACATGGATTCCAGGGTGCGCATGAAGTTCCACACACTAATTCTGCAGGGTACGTGTAATCCGGGGTGCGCAGGAAGTTCCACACGCGATTTCAGCAGGGTACGTGGATTCCGGGGTGCGCGGGAAGTTCCACATGCGATTGGCCTGGGTACGTGTATTCCGGGCTGCGCGGGAAGTTCCACACGCAAATTGCCTGGGTCCGTGTATTCCGGGGTGCGCGGGAAGTCCCACACGCGAATTGCCTGGGTCCGTGTATTCCGTGGTGAGCGGGAAGTCCCACACGCGATTGGCCTGGGTACGTGTATTCCGGGGTGCATGGGAAGTTCCACACGCGATTTCAGCCGAGTACGTGGATTCCGGGGTGCGCGTGAAGTTCCACACGCTAATTCTACAGGGTACGTGTATTCCGGGGTGCGCGGGAAGTTCCACATGCGATTTCAGCAGGGTATGTGTATTTCGGGGGTGCCGGGTAGTACTACACGTGAATTGACCGTGTGGGTTCTCCCAGGTGTTCCCTCTACACCCTCCACGGCCCCTGCAGGCAGCCCACACCACAGGGGACTACCCTGCACCCCTGCTCATGTCCCGCAGGCAGCCCATCCACCATGGCCATGCCCCCCCAGCCAACCCACATGTCACCTTGCACTACTGATCACCAACGCATGTCTCCCAGCAGCCCCACCCACCAGCATCCAGGGGCACCCTCCACCAGGCCCCCACACATGTCTCCCACCACCCCCACCCCCCAGCAGTCAGGGGCACCTGCCAGCAGGCCCACACACATGTCCCCCTGCAACCCCACACCCCAGAAGTCAGGGGCACCCTCCACCAGGCCCCCACTCATGTCCCCCTGCACCCCCACCCACCAGCAGCCAGGGGCACCCTCCACCAGGCCCCGACTCATGTCCCCCTGCACCCCCACCCCCCAGCAGTCAGGGGCACCCTCCACCAGGCCCCCACACATGTCTCCCAACACCCCCACCCCCCAGCAGTCAGGGGCACCTGCCAGCAGGCCCACACACATGTCTCCCACCACCCCCACCCCCCAGCAGTCAGGGGCACCCTCCACCAGGCCCCCACTAATGTCCCCCTGCACCCCCACCCCCCCAGCAGCCAGGGGCACCCTCCACCAGGCCCCCACTCATGTCCCCCTGCACCCCCACCCACCAGCATCCAGGGGCACCCTCCACCAGGCCCCCACACATGTCTCCCAGCACCCCCACCCCCCAGCAGTCAGGGGCACCCTCCACCAGGCCCCCACTCATGTCCCCCTGCACCCCCAACCCTCAGCAGCCAGGGGCACCCTCCACCAGGCCCCCACTCATGTCCCCCTGCACCCCCACCCACCAGCATCCAGGGGCACCCTCCACCAGCCCCCCACACATGTCTCCCACCACCCCGTACCCCAGCTGCCAGGGGCACCTGCCAGCAGGCCCACACACATGTCTCCCACCACCCCCACCCCCAGCAGTCAGGGGCACCTGCCAGCAGGCCCACACACGTGTCTCCCACCACCCCCACCCCCAGCAGTCAGGGGCAGCCTCCACCAGGCCCCCACTCATGTCCCCCTGCACCCCCACCCCCCAGCAGTCAGGGGCACCCTCCACCAGGCCCCCACTCATGTCCCCCTGCACCGCAACCCCCCAGCAGTCAGGGGCACCCTCCACCAGGCCCCCACTCATGTCCCCCTGCACTCCCACCCACCAGCATCCAGGGGCACCCTCCACCAGGCCCCCACACATGTCTCCCACCACCCCCACACCCCAGCAGTCAGGGGCACCTGCCAGCAGGCACACACACATGTCTCCCACCACCCCCACCCCCCAGCAGTCAGGGGCACCTGCCAGCAGGCCCACACACATGTCTCCCACCACCCCACCCCCCAGCAGTCAGGGGCAGCCTCCACCAGGCCCCCACTCCTGTCCCCCTGCACCCCCACCCCCCAGCATTCAGGGGCACCCTCCACCAGGCCCCCACTCATGTCCCCCTGCACCCCCACCCACCAGCAGCCAGGGCCACCCTCCACCAGGCCACCACTCATGTCCCCCTGCACCCTCACCCCCCAGCAGTCAGGGGCACCCTCCACCAGGCCCCCACACATGTCTCCCACCACCCCCACCCCCCAGCAGTCAGGGGCAACTGCCAGCAGGCCCACACACATTTCTCCCACCACCCCCACCCCCCAGCAGTCAGGGGCACCCTCCACCAGGCCCCCACTAATGTCCCCCTGCACCCCCACCCCCCCAGCAGCCAGGGGCACCCTCCACCAGGCACCCACCCATGTCCCCCTGCACCCCCACCCACCAGCATCCAGGGGCACCCTCCACCAGGCCCCCACACATGTCTCCCACCACCCCCACCCCCCAGCAGTCAGGGGCATCCTCCACCAGACCCCCACACATGTCTCCCACCACCCCACTCCCCCAGCAGTCAGGGGCACCCTCCACCAGGCCCCCACTCATGTCGCCCTGCACCCCCACCCCCCAGCAGTCAGGGGCACCCTCCACCAGGCCCCCACTCATGTCCCCCTGCACCCCCACCCACCAGCATCCAGGGGCACCCTCCACCAGGCCCCCACACATGTCTCCCACCACCCCCACACCCCAGCAGTCAGGTGCACCTGCCAGCAGGCCCACACACATGTCTCTCACCACCCCCACCCCCCAGCAGTCAGGGTGCAGCCTCCACCAAGCCCCCGCTCATGTCCAACTCATGTCCCCCTGTACCCCCACCTCCCAGCAGTCAGGGGCACCCTCCAAACAGGCCACCACTCATGTCCCCCTGCACCCCCACCCACCAGCATCCAGGGGCACCCTCACCAGGCCCCCACACATGTCCCCCTGCAACCCCACCCCACCCCACAGCAGTGTGGGGCACCTGCCAGCAGGCCCCCACACATGTCCCCCAGCCAACACGTCATCACAATCCAGATCCCAGGCTCCTATGCCCACCCAAATCCCACCCCACGCCACCCCAGTCCAAACACCCAACCAAGCTTCACATCCATTCAAAATGAAAATGCCCATTACATGATAGATAACAAATAAGCAGTATGCGCATGAGTACAAGTCCGTCAGACCCACACAATGGCAACACATGACTGTGAAAACCCACATTCTGACAGGCATGAAACCAATGAGAGAAGTCCACACATTGAAGTAAGAAACAAAAATGTATTACAGTGTAAATGAAGTGAATGAAATCTAAACAAACAATAATGGCAACAAATATCAAAATGCAGCATGTCCACAAAAATAATAAATAACGAAAATGGGACTCCAAAATAACCGTAAAGAAATTGTGTCCAAAGTCACTGTCCAACAAAGCAAATCCAAAGGGAAAGTAAAGTGAAAATCCATTGCTCCATGGTGAAAAAAATAATAAAAGATGAAGGCCACAAATCCACTGTCAAACTATGTACAAAGAGCAAATCTATGGTCCATGATCCCAACGATGTAAATGAAACCTACAATAAAACCTACCTAACTAATAACTATATACAAAAAAGTGGGGCATAGTCCAAGCTCCCGAAATTAAAAAAAAGAAATAAAACCTAACACTAATTAACTATATACAAAGGCGGTGGGCTAGTCCAGCGGCTCACTCCGTGGTGTCGCAGGCCAGGGCATCATCGAACTCCTGTTCGATGTCCCGGAGGTGGTCCTGTTCCATGGCCCCGAGGGTCCGCAGGGACGCCGACATTTCCTCCTCCAACTCCCTGCGGATTCCCTCGAGGCACTCGGCCCGCCTCAGGGCCCTCCGCATGGAGTTCTCCGCCCTGACCATCGTGAGCTGTGCCTCTTCCGCCCGCCGCAGCTCCGCACCTATCTGCTGGCCCAACCGCTGCCACACGGAAGACACTTCCCGTCCTGGGTCCTCCTGCCCTCCAGCCAATGCCTGCCCCTCCGATGTAGATTGCCCCGAGCCATGATGCCTCCCACGTTGACTCTGCTGCTGCCTCCGACGCAACTGCCTCTGCCAGCACGACGGCATCCAGGCTGATGGAATCCACCGACGCCGTCGTGCACGTGCCCTGCCCAATGATTCCGGCACATCCTCCATCTGCTGGGGTCCAGTTGCTGTGGTGTCCACCCCTGCTGGACCTCCAACTCCCGACTGTGGCAGGGATGGGATCCCCACCAAGCTGGCTGCGTTGGTCTGGGCAAGTCCACAGGGGTCCCTGGTGGCATCCGGGCCGGAAGACGGCATGGAGAACGACTGGCGTATAGTCTCCACGGAGGAGGAGAGGGCCACCAGATTGGTCGACACATGTATGAAACCCCCGACCACGGCCGATCCCAACTGGGCCATGTTGGCACGGTGCTCTTCGTGATGACGTGCAAGCTCCTCCCGGGAAGCATGCACGTCATCACGAATGACAACCGTGCGCAAGGCGACACCAATCAGGACCTTCTCCATACAGCCACGGGTCCCCTCATCTGCAGGTGGAGGGGAGTCAGATGACATGGACATCCCCCCCTACCTGCGGACGGGCCTGGGATGGGGCATCCCTGCTGGTGCATGGTGGTGCAGTCACAGTGTCAGGGACAGTGACATGCACAGGCCCCTCCACTGCGACCTGTGCTGCCTCCTGCCCCTGCCCCTCGACTGCACCACTTGCACCAGCAGGGATGCCCCCACCAGGCCCCATGTACGCCTCGGTAGCGGCCTCCTCCTCCTCTGTGGAAACCACCAACCTGGATGACTCCACACCGTCTTCCGCCATTGCAAGCCCCTGTGGGGGCCTACCCACCCCTTCCGCTGCAGCCGTGGGGGCATCCCCGCCGCTTTGCTCCACAGGGCCGTCTCCGCCCTCTTCTTCACTTGCCGCTGTGTAGAGGGAGACATAGAACACAAGCATCAGGGTACTGTACAATGGTCCCCTAGGCAGGAAGCAATAGTAGATGAGTGGCACTGTCAAATATCACTTCCATCATGTCCCTCCACAACACATGGGTCAGTGCAGGCAAAACACAAGCAGTAAAAGGCATGGCACATGCTATGGATATTTGCATACATGTCCAGGGGACTCTCCAAACATACAATGTTTTTATGGAACTCACATGCATCATGGGTCATGCCTATCACATGCACACACATCAACGTATTTTCATCCATCTGGCCTTGTACACCCCAGACACAGTGGATACAAGGATAACTAGGCTGCATCTGTGAATCTGTACATTGTCACAGACATGTGTCATGCATCCATGGCATTCACAAGTCACAGACACGCAGGTCAGACACACAGACATGGATACCATACATGTACATGGCATCAGCACCCATCCCTCACCCCCATCCATGTCCAGGAACAGAGACTGGCATGCTCTCATGTGTCCAATCCGCATAGGGCTCCCCATGTTGCATTTAAACACATGCACCAACCGTGTGGTTCACACATTACTGGTCTCACATGCATGACCATGATGTCCCTGCACACATACATGCGTACATGGCCTATGTCACACATACAGGCAAGCATCAGACAACCAGCACACTGCAACATGCCCTGTCTCACACAGCAATGCTTGCCCACTTACCGCTCAACTCCAGACGGGTCTGCCTCGCAAGGATCTGGGCGTGGAGCGCTGGGTCTACACGTTCCAGGACCCTCAGCTGGATGGTACTCATGCGGCCCCGGCCCCCCTCCATGAGGCGCTGGGCCTTCAAGAGGGTCCTGGACCTCAAGTCCTCCCAGCGCTTCTTGACTTTCTGGATGTTGCGGGTTGCCACCCCCTACGCGTTGATGGCAACCACCAAGTCGTCCCAGATCCTGTCCCATCCTTCCTTGTTGGCGCGTGACGATCCGAAGAGGGCATCATACTGCCCCAGGACTTGCTCCACCAGGACACCAACTTCGGTGGCACTGAAGCTGGTGCCCCTCTGCCTCTCTGGCCGGGGGTTGCCACTGGTGCCAGATGTTGCAGTGCCCGACATGGCAACCCCAGAGGCAGGAGTGGGTGGGCAACTGGGTCCTGGGGCTGGGCTGTGGAGCGATGGTATACCAGTCGGGAGTCTTCTGTTCCAGCAGGGGTGGACCCAGCAACTGGACCCCTGCAGATGGCAGATGTGCAGGCACAAAATGGCAGGGCACGGTGGCAGCAGGCAGGCAGGCAGCAGCAGATGGCTCGTGGGAGGCTGCTCGGGGCTCTGGGGGGCAGTAATTCGGCCTTCTGGGCAGGAGCGTGGTCTTCCGTGTGCTTACGCGTGGCCAGCTTGATACAGAGTGAATTGGCACGTGAAAATCCTGCACGTCAACGTGAAATTCGAGGAAAGGGCCTTAGCGCGTAAGCACGTCAGCACGCATATGCGATTCCATTGGACCAAAGGCCCTCAGCGCGTAAGCGCGTCTGTGACGTGACGCGCGCAGGTGTTTCCCTCATAGCACCTGATGACAGAGCACACGTGGAAACACTGCATGTCAGAGTATCATTGTGTGTAATTGGATGAAAGTGCGCGTACACGCAATTGGCCTGGGTTCATGTATTGCAGGGGTTTGCGGGATTTCTCACACACGATTTGCTTGGGTACGTGTATTACAGAGGTGCGCGGGAATTCTCACACGCGATTTGCTTGGGTACGTGTATTACAGGGGTGATCGGGAAGTTTTACACGCTCGCCAACAACACGTATCCATGGAATTGAACAGGGCTAAGACATGCGCACAAAAAATCGTGCTAATCCGGAAACACGTACGCCAGCAGGAAGCAGGCGTACGTCGACCCGCGCAGAATAAAAGTGCGCACAAACAACAAACAAGCTCAGAGGCCAGGATGAATATACCATTCCTAGCAGCAGTGGCCGTGGGTTACAAAAGGAGGAGGAGGAGGAGGATAGTGAGGGCCAAATTTTCAGACCCAGAACCAGCCTTTTTGGGATGCCTGATGACCAGGTGTATGGGAGGTACAGGTTTCCACCTCACATAATACTGGACCTGGTGAGTGAGTGGGAGGATGACCTCACATCACCCACCCAGCACTCAGCCCGCTGGAGAAGGTCCTTAATGTACTGCACTTCTTGGCCACTGGATCATTTCAGCGGACAAGCGCCATAGTGGGTGGGATGTCACAGGCCACGCAGTCACGCTGCCTTCACCAGGTCTTGAACATCATCACTGCACGCCCATCAGTCCGCAGGCACATATACCTGCCCAGGACACCTGCAGAAAGGCAGGCTGCCGCCCTGGATTTCTACGGTGTGGCACAATTCCCCAAAGTGCTAGATGCCATTGACTGCACCCATGTGGCACTACGTCCCCCCAGGGCATCTGAGCACATCTATAGGAACCGCAAGCACTGGCATTCCATCAATGTGCAGGTAGTATGTAATGCCAAGGGAATCATCACCTCAGTATATGCCAACTATCCAGGGTCCACCCACGACAGCTTCATTTACCGAATGTCTACCCTAAGCCGGGACCTAGAAGCTGGGCGGCATGGCGATACATGGCTGATTGGTGAGTATGAATGCCACTGCACATGCATGCATGTCGGGTGCAGAGTTATGTCACTACCCCACTAATGATACCCATCACCTCCTCACCAGGGGACAGTGCCTACCCTCTGAGCACCCACATGATGACGCCAATTCGGAACCCCATCACGCCTCCCGAGGTAAGATACAACACAGCCTATATTGCAACCCGGGGCATAGTGGAGCGCACATTCGGAGTGCTCAAGTCACGCTTTCGCTCCCTTGATCGTTCTGGCGGGCAGCTGTTATATGCGCCCCCAGTAGTGTGCAGGATCATAGTGGCAGCATGTGTCCTGCACAATGTTGCAACACGCCGGGGCCTGGCTGTGGACATGGTGGTGCCCCCACATCCTCAACCACATGCACGCCCGCTGCGCATGGGAGGGGAAAGGGCACAGGGTGAGGCAGCCCGTACGCAGCTGATGGCTAATTACTTCACATAGAAATCACACCCCTGTGGAGTGCACACAGCCCTGGCACATACCATCTGATAAGCAATGATGACTCGACCTGACAATTATGACGAACAAAGGGACAGCCAACTGTCAGAACCATAGCAGCCTGAGATTGTTCATGTGGAAGTGTCACAATGTGTGCATCCCTACCTACACAAACACCACCAATGCAGTGTCATCAAAAGACACACTTCCATGCAGCAGAAATGAATACCCACTTGCAAAATACTACATGAGAAAAGTGCCATGTCACCCAACCCCTCCCCGGCACAGCCACATAACACACCATGGCATGTTATGCAATGTGAGAGCAAACAAATTAATCCCCACAACATGCCCCAAGTGTCACCAACTACAATGTCCCTAATGGAAACTGGGCACACATGAAATGTTCACAGTAATGCAAGACCAACAACACACATTACCAAATACTTACCAAGAATACCAATCACCTACACAACCTCCAACCTACCATAAACATGACAGTGCAGACTTAAAAAATTGGTAGCCTCACTACCTGATAATGCCAACACTTCGAACACTTCCAAGTATACAGTGTTAGCGCCACGCAAGAGTGTAGGTGCACTGCTTACAACATGGACTACAGTTCCAAAGTAGACCGACTTGTGAAGACATGAGAAATAGACCTGCAAATTAGGAGGATGAGATAGATGCAGAGGCACATATCAATACACCATGCAGTGTACAATACAACAACAATATGCACTAGGAATGTATACACAGTATTGACTACAGACTGCCCACACATCAAATGGGAGTCCAACGTCACCGTGTACGTCAATGTCACTTGGGCACACCCTTTGCAAGCCCATGGAAACGGGAAGCAGGAGGGGTGTGTGTCACACAAACCCAAGCATCTGACCCGAATTCAGGACAAGGCTGCATGTGCCCAGCTACAATACAGAGTATGCCCACGGGAGCCAAACAAGGCAACACACTGTCCAAAAAATCAAAAAAAAAATTTAAAAATATTATTAAAAAAAAAGTCAAAAATGGCCATTAATGGGCCCGGGGGGGGTTGGGGGAGGCCACCCAGGAGGTCCGAGGACAGGGTGCACACCAAAACCCACCTGTGTGGATCTTGCAAAAAAAAAAACACCTCCATGGGCTCCTGGCCTGCACGGCTACCCTATTGTGAGAGAATCACTGCTGTCGCTCTCCCCAGACTCTGCAGCTGCCTCAGGAGGTGGTGGCACTATGGGAGGCAGCCCACTCAAACCCTAGTCTGGTTCTCCATGGCAGCAAGCATGCAGGTCTGGAAGGTCTGGTTCTGGAGGATAATCGTGCGGAGGTCCCCATGCAATAACTCACGGGATGACCGGACCTCCTCACGAGTTGCCTGCATCTCAGCTGAGAGCGTACGTTTGAGACGCTCCAGCTGCTGTTCTGTCCTTGTGTTTGTTGAAGCCTCAAGCTCAACAAGAGTCGTCCTGAGGTGACGGAGTTCCACCCTCAGGGCTTCCCTATGGCCCTGGGACTCTATGGAAATGGCTTCCCGCAGAGTCGCCAGTGCCGCCCGCCTGTCCCTGTCGGATGCCAACTTGTCCTCCCTGTGTGACTGGCAGATGGAGTCTGTTGCCTGCTGTAGTCGCTCCATCAGCCTTTCTGGAGGGACAATGGAAGTGGCCACCCTATCCATGGCCTGAGTCATCATCTCTGATGATGCTGCCTGTTGGGTTGCCATACCGTATATGGATTGCTCCCATGCGGTATTGCCAGGTGGCATACAGCCACTACGTCGGCGGGCACCAAACCTGTCTGGGGCAAGGCGAACTGCGCCTTGCTGTGCCGGCACTGCCTGAGGCTGCAGGACTGCATTCCCCCTCTGATCTGCTGGCCCAGGAACAGGATCAGATGTTGCGGCGTGTGACGCTGCATCCGTAACCACCAAAGGCGTACCTGCCAACACTGACATCCCCATTGAGGGTTCTACCCTTGGTGCAGGTGGGTCAGACAGAACAGAATCCCTCCCAGGAACACTCACCTGCGACGCCACATAGGTTTCATCATCCGAATCGACACCTGAATACAGCTCGGGGGAGGTGCACCCAGAGACACCCCTTGAGAGCATGACCTGCAGCAGTTGTGGGTTCTCACCCACCACCACACCACATCCCTCACTGGTGGTCGGTCGGCCCTGAGACCCCTCCTGGGTCTGCACCATCTCCACAACCCCAGCAGTATCAAGTGCGTCATCCCCTGAAAAAACATAAAAGAAAAGAAATGGAAACAGGCATTAGCACTATGGCACACAATTAGGGCTGAGAAGCTACAGAACCAGTACTTGATTGACACATGTCCCACATGACTAAAACCCTCCCATGCATGCACCGTCACTGCGTATGAAGGGGAGGCAAATGGCACACATTGATGACACCAAGATGGAAGATCAACACATTTGCTGCATGCTGCCTAGCAGTGGCATCACACATTGGCCTGTGATTGGCAGGTCAAATACACATGCCATCACACAGATGGCATGTACCCTAGCCATAAAGTGAAGAGGGAGAGGAGGGCACCAATTGTTCATTCAGTCTAGTTTGCTCATGAAATTGCTTTTTTAATTGAAATAGTTCAAATGTTTAACCTGGAGCTGCCAGTCCAAAATGGTTCTATAGCACAGGGACATGTCTAAACAAATGATATCCAGGAAACAAAGTCAGTCCACTGTACCATAGCCATGTCAGACATGTGACAATAGGACTGAGAAATGCCTAGTAAAAGTGGTGGAATGCAAACAATCTGCCTGAATAAACAGAGAAAAATAGCAACAATGTTGTGGCAAGATGACACTTCAAGGGCAACTGGCGTGGTGTTGGGCTAGATGTCTACTGTTGGCAGAAGGGATACTGCTATACCCAAATGCTGGTACGCAGAATGTATTGGATGAGGCACATGGGTGACCCAAACCACTCAGGCACACACATCCTCAAATGGCACCCAAACAGAAGCCCTCACACACACACACCATGCACATGGATGACACACACATGCATGTGCACTCATCGGACAATGCCTCGTAATCTGCCAGTTCTCCCACGCCTTGGATCTGTTCCTCCGTGACGTAGGTCCCAGCAACATGCTCATGTGGAGTGAGTTCTATGTCCTCTGCTGGAGACCCACCTCCAGTCACTAGAGTAGCGGCATCACTTGAGGCCAGCGTATTCTTTGCCCTGCGCTTCAGGTCATTCCAGCGCTTGTAGCATTCAGTAGCTGTGCGCCTCACGATTCCAAGGGCACTTATGATGTCCGCGATGGTCTGCCAGTGTGCCAGACGTTGTGCAGGTGTGGTCTTGGATCCTGCAACAATCACCATTTCGCGGTCATGTGCGGACACATACTCTAAGAGTGCATTCAGTTCGGCCTCATTGAAGCTGGGCTTCCTTGATGGGCCAGACTGTGTAGCCGTGTCTGGGGCATCAGCCTCTACTGGACGAGCACTCTTCCTCTTCCGCTTGGAAGGTGGTGGGGATCCTGAGTGTCCTACACCGCTCTGGACACTAGGGGCAGGAGCCCCGGTGGACTCTGTACTAGGAGTGTGGGATCGCACACTCAGCATGGGAGTTGGTGCAGGCATTAGCTCAAGTGTGATGGTGTCAGGGGGAATGTCAGCAGGATGGACTTGGACCGACACTGTCCTGGCTGGGTGTGTGTGAGGTGGGGTGGATGGAGCCGCAGCTGCCCCTGCAGCCTCCCCACCCTGCCTACTCTGGGCAGCAGATGACCTAGCTGCCCCTGATCCACGTGGCCTGATGACACCAACGTGCACCGGCGCACGTGGCCTAGACCTGCTGACCTGGAAGTCAGCCATGGAGTCACCCTGTGCCAGGTCTGGTGCCACAGTGGGCTGGTCCAACAAGGGGTGAGCATGGATGGTGTCAGCCATGTTACCCTCAATCAGGGGGGGGGGAACATGGGTGTCCCTGACTGGTCCTCCACACATGGGGGGCTAGGGGCACCCTGTAAGTCACGGCCACGTCCCCTAGCGGATCCACCACGGCCACCACTTGGGGCTCGGCCACCTTTGCCACCCTTACGGCTTGTTCGCCTCCCAGCCATGGCACTGATGTTATTGTGCGTATGGGAGTCGCTGTGAACTATTGTCTTGGGCAATTGGGGGTCAAAGGGGTTGGGTACCAGATGGTAATCGTACCCTAGTGCTCTAGCAAGGCTGTATGTCACCCCTGGGGAAAGATGACGGGTCATGCAACGCTTAGGCACCCCAAAAAAGGGAAGTAAGGTGCATGCAACCCCTCCTAGACCACGTGTGTGGAAAAATGAACCTGCACTACGCTGTGGCACCCAGAAACACAAGAATGAATGTATGCGTGTCACACGCAGCCTAGAATGACCTCTGAAGGGGTACGCGACACACGGGGCAAGCACAGATGTTAAATATGTGCGTGACTCACCGTCTGCCAGGAAAAAAAGCGTGAAAAAGACACGCATGTGCACCCCCGCCAAAAGAAGAATTGTACGCTGTCTGAGGGGACAGGACAACAGTAGAAAGGAACGCTGTTTGAGGAAACAGGCTCAGGAAAAAGAGGAAAAGAGAAAAAGCTGTCAGAGGTAACAGGGAGTACGAACTTGAAACGCTGTGAAGTAAATTGCGTGTGAACCGACAAGAAGTACAGATTTCACCCACTCGCTCTCCACGAAAAGCACGTACAAGGAAAGGGTGTTCTACACATACCTTTTATACACACATCACAGACGCGCATATGCGCTGAGGCCATTTCCACCAATTACACGCTTTGACACTCGGACGTGTATTTTTTTTTTACACGCACCATTCTCAACGGCCATGCGTGTGACGTCATAGATGCGCCTGGGGGCCTTTGGGCTAATGAATTAACGTACGTGTGCTGACGCGCTTACGCGCTAAGGGCCTTTGCTCGAATTACACGCAAACGTGCTGGATTTTCACGTGCCAAATCACTCCGTATCAAGCTGGCCACGCGTAAGCACACGGAAGACCACGCTCCTGCCCAGAAGGCCGAATTACTGCCCCCCAGAGCCCCGAGCACGCTCCCACCTGCCATTTGCTGCTGCCTGACTGCCTGCTGCCCACGTGTCCTGCCATTTGCTGCCTGCACATCAGCCAGGGGTGCTGTTGCTGTGACCACCCCTGCTGGAACCGAAGACTCCCGACTGGGATACCATCGCTCCACAGCCCAGCCCCAGGACCCAGTTGCCCACCCACTCCTGCCTCTGGGGTTGCCATGTCGGGCACTGCAACATCTGGCACCAGTGGCAACCCCCGGCCAGAGAAGCAGAGGGGCACCAGCTTCACTGCCACCGAAGTTGGTGTCCTGGTGGAGCATGTCCTGGGGCAGTATGATGCCCTCTTTGGAAGGTTGCACGCCAACAAGGAAGGACGGACTCGGATCTGGACGGACATCGTGACTGCCATCAACGCGGAGGGGGTGGCAGTCCGACTATTCCATCATGTGAAGAAGCTCTGGGAGGACTTCAGATCCAGGACCCTCAAGAAGGCCCAGCGCCTCCTGAAGGCAGCGGATGCTAAGGGGCACCGGGGCCACTTGTCGGAAGATCAGATGAGGGTCCTGGAACGCATATCCCCAGCGCTCCACGTCCAGGTCCTTGAGAGGCAGACCCGTCTGGAGTCGAGCAGTAAGTGTACATGCATACTGATCGTAAGCTGCGCGTGTGGTGGTGTGGCAGGAGTGTGCAGGTTGCACATGTGGTTTTATGTGGCCAAGTATGGGGGGGTACAGGGCCATGAGGCTGACACATGCGAGGGCTCTCATGTGTGACACATGGATGGTGTTTGTGTGTGTAGGCTTGCATGGCAAAGGATGTGGAAGAATGATTGGCAGGTGTGATATGGATGCCGATCTGAACACTGCGACAGTTGGCGGAGGTGTACACATGCATGCAAGTGTGGTGGTGTGTGTGCATGTGTAGTGCACTCCCTGTGTCGCATGTGATGTCTGGCTCACCTTTGCCTGCTCATGCTGTTGTATGTGTATGGATGGTGCTGGCTGTTGCGATATAGCTGTGGTATAGCTCATGTGTGCAAGTTGAAATGACATGTGTGTTGGGGATTGTGATGGCATGTCTGAGGTTTGCCAATGCCACTCATGTACAACTGTCATGTGTTTATGAGTCCATTATACAGTGCCCTGATGCCTGTGTTTTATGTCTCCCTGTCTGCAGTGTCAACTGATGAAGAGGGCGGAGAAGGTGCTGTGGAGCACAGCGGCAGGGGTCTCACCACCAGCCGGAGACGCAAGGCCCGGCTCCCCTCCCAGGTTGTGATCTCGTCGGGGAGTGAGGAGTCCGGTGCCGCGTCCGAGGCCGCAGCTGCCGAGGGGAAGTCCAGGAGGCGGAGGTTGGAGTTGGACGTCTCAGCAGCAGAAGGGGCAGCTGGGACCCCACAGGGCCCAACGGAGGAAGATGGCACGGAGTCATCCAGGTTGGTGGGGGGTTTGGTGGAGGAGGAGGCCGTGCAAGCAACAGAGGCGGGGTCTGGTGGTGGGGATTCCACTGGTGCTAGTGGTGCAGTGCAGGACCAGGGACAGGTGGCAGCACAGGCCGCCTCGGAGGTGCCTGTGTGCAATCCTGTCCCTGCTCCTGTCACTGCATCATCTTGCACCAGCAGGGATGCCTACCTCCAGACCCGTTCTCAGGGAGGGGATTGGCTTACACCAACTGGCCTTCCTCTCCCTGCGGATGTGGCTATCCTGCAACAGGTTGAGCCTGTCCAGGGTGGGGTGGCGTTGCGCCAACGGGCCATGCGAGCTGACCTGCAGTCTTTCCATGATGAGACTGCACGTCTTCTCGCATGGCTCATTGACCGCGTTGACCCACTGGGACAGCTCACCATGGCCGGATTCCTCAGTTTCCTGGACCTTGTTCTGACCCCCTCCTCAACGGAACCCCCTATGCCCCAGTCGTACTCCATGCCATCTTCCCACACATGTATCAGCTGGGTGCCCTGTGGAGCTGCCTCTGACCGTGCGGCCAGGCTGGTGGACAACAGATCCCTGCCACAATCGGGAGTCGGACGTCCAGCAGGGGTGGCCACATCAACAACTGCAGGCGCCATCGGACAGGGCACATGGACAGCAGCAGCAGCAGCAGGAGGCTGTAGGTGGGAGCCACTATGGCTTGGGGCCTTCGACATCGGAGGGGCAGGCATCGGCCGGAGGGCAGGAGGACCCAGGACGGGAAGTGTCTTCCGTGTGGCAGCGGTTGGGCCACGCCATAGATGCGGAGTGACAGCAGGCAGAAGAGGCACGGCTCACGATGGTCAGGGCGGAGAACTCCATGCGGAGGGCCCCGAGGCGGGCCGAGTGCCTCGAGGCAATCCGCAGGGAGTTGGAGGAGAACATGTCGTCGTCCCTGCGGACCCTCGGGGCCATGGAACAGGACCGCCTCGGGGACATTGAGCAGGAGTTCGATGATGCCCTGGCCCGCAACATCCAGAAGTGAGCCGTTGGACTAGCCCGCTGCCATTGTATATAGTTAATTAGTGTTAGGTTTTTTTTTTTTTTTAAATTTGGGGCGCTTGGACTATGCCCCACTTTTTTGTATATAGTTGTTAGTTAGGTGGGTTTTATTGTAGGTTTCATTTACATCGTTGGGATCATGGACCCTGGATTTGCTCTTTGTACATAATTTGACAGTGGATTTGTGGCCTTCATTTTTTATTATTTTTTCACCATGGAGCAATGGATTTTCACTTTACTTTCCCTTTGGATTTGCTTTGTTGGACGGTGACTTTGGACACAATTTCATTACAGTTATTTTGGATTCCCATTTTCATTATTTATTATTTTTGTGGACATGCTGCATTTTGATATTTGTTGCCATTATTGTTTCTTTTGATTTCATTCACTTCATTTACACTGTAATACATTTTTGTTTCTTACTTCAATGTGTGGACTTCTCTCATTGGTTTCATGCCTGCCACAATGTGGGTTTTCGCAGTCATGTGTTGCCATTGTGTGGGTCTGACGGACTTGTACTCATGTGCATACTGCTTATTTGTTATCTATCATGTAATGGGTATTTCAATTTTGAATGGATGTAAAGCTTGGTTGGCTGTTTGGACTGAGGTGGCGTGGGGTGTGATTTGGGTGGGCATAGGAGCCTGGGATCTGGATTGTGATTACGTGTTGGCTGGGGGACATGTGTGGGGGCCTGCTGGCAGGTGCCCCGCACTGCTGGGGGGTGGGGGTGCTGGGAGACATGAGTTGGACATGAGTGGGGGCCTGGTGGAGAGTGCCCCTGGCTGCTGGGGGGTGGGGGTGCTGGGAGACATGAGTTGGACATGAGTGGGGGCCTGGTGGAGGGTGACCCTGGCTGCATGGGGGGTGGGGGTGCTGGGAGACATGAGTTGGACATAAGTGGGGGTCTGGTGGAGGGTGCCCCTGTCTGCTGGTGGGTGGGGGTGCAGGGGGACATGAGTGGGGGCCTAGTGGAGGGTGCCCTGCACTGCTGGGGGGTGGGGGTGCTAGGAGACATGAGTTGGACATGAGTGGGGGCCTGGTGGAGGGGTGCCCCTGGATGCTGGTGGGTGGGGGTGCAGGGGGGCATGAGTGGGGGCCTGGTGGAGGGTGCCCTTGGCTGCTGGGGGGTGGGGGTGCAGGGGGACATGAGTGGGGGCCTGGTGGAGGGTGCATCTGGCTGCTGGTGGGTGGGGGTGCAGGGGGACATGAGTGGGGGCCTGGTGGAGGGTGACCCTGGCTGCATGGGGGGTGGGGGTGCTGGGAGACATGAGTTGGACATAAGTGGGGGTCTGGTGGAGGGTGCCCCTGTCTGCTGGTGGGTGGGGGTGCAGGGGGACATGAGTGGGGGCCTAGTGGAGGGTGCCCTGCACTGCTGGGGGGTGGGGGTGCTAGGAGACATGAGTTGGACATGAGTGGGGGCCTGGTGGAGGGGTGCCCCTGGATGCTGGTGGGTGGGGGTGCAGGGGGGCATGAGTGGGGGCCTGGTGGAGGGTGCCCTTGGCTGCTGGGGGGTGGGGGTGCAGGGGGACATGAGTGGGGGCCTGGTGGAGGGTGCATCTGGCTGCTGGTGGGTGGGGGTGCAGGGGGACATGAGTGGGGGCCTGGTGGAGGGTGCCCTGCACTGCTGGGGGGTGGGGGTGCTGGGGGACATGAGTGGGGGCCTGGTGGTGGGTGCCCTGCACTGCTGGGTGGTGGGGGTGCTGGGAGACATGAGTTGGACATGAGTGGGGGCCTGGTGGAGGGTGCCCCTGGCTGCTGGTGGGTGGGGGTACAGGGGGACATGAGTGGGGGCCTGGTGGAGGGTGCCCTAGACTGCTGGGGGTGGGGGCACTGGGAGACATGAGTTGGACATGAGTGGGGGCCTTGAGGAGGGTGCCCCTGGATGCTGGGGGGTGGGGGTGCAGGGGGACTTGAGTGGGTGCCTGGTGGAGGGTGCCCCTGGCTGCTGGTGGGTGGGGGTGCAGGGGGACATGAGTGGGGGCCTGGTGGAGGGTGCCCTGCACTGCTGGGGGGTGGGGGTGCTGGGAGACATGAGTTGGACATGAGTGCGGGCCTGGTGGAGGGTGCCCCTGGCTGCTGGGGGGTCGGGGTGCTGGGAGACATGAGTTGGACATGAGTGGGGGCCTGGTGGAGGGTGCCCCTGGCTGCTGGTGGGTGGGGGTACAGGGGGACATGAGTGGGGGCCTGATGGAGGGTGCCCTGCACTGCTGGGGGGTGGGGGTGCTGGGAGACATGAGTTGGACATGAGTGGGGGCCTGGTGGAGGGTGCCCCTGGATGCTGGGGGGTGGGGGTGCGGGGGAACATGAGTGGGGGCCTGGTGGAGGGTGGCCCTGGATGTTGTGGGGTGGGGTTGCAGGGGGACATGAGTGGGGGCCAGGTGGAGGGTGCCCCCGGCTGCTGGGGGGTGGGGGTGCAGGGGGACATGAATGGGGGCCTGGTGGAGAGTGCCCTGCACTGCTGGGGGGTGGGGGTGCTGGGAGACATGAGTTGGACATGAGTGGGGGCCTGGTGGAGGGTGCCCCTGGCTGCTGGGGGGTGGGGTGCTGGGAGACATGAGTTGGACATGAGTGGGGGCCTGGTGGAGGGTGCCCCTGGCTGCTGGTGGGTGGGGGTGCAGGGGGACATGAGTGGGGGCCTGGTGGAGGGTGCCCTGCACTGCTGGGGGGTGGGGGTGCTGGGAGACATGAGTTGGACATGAGTGGGGGCCTGGTGTAGGGTGCCCCTGACTGCTGGAGGGTAGCGGTGGTGGGAGACATGTGTGTGGGCCTGCTGGCAGGTGGCCCTGACTGCTGGGGTGTGGGGGTGGTGGGAGACATGTGTGGGGGCCTGGTGGAGTGTGCCCCTGGATGCTGGGGGGTGGGGGTGCAGGGGGACATGAGTGGGGGCCTGGTGGAGGGTGCCCCAGGCTGCTGGGGGGTGGGGGTGCAGGGGGACAAGAGGGGGCCTGGTGGTGGGTGCCCTGCACTGCTGGGGGGTGGGTGTGCTGGGAGACATGAGTTGGACATGAGTGGGTGCCTGGTGGAGGGTGCCCCTGGCTGCTGGTGGGTGGGGGTACAGGGGGACATGAGTGGGGGCCTGGTGGAGGGTGCCCTTGGCTGCTGGGGGTGGGGGTGCAGGGGGACATGAGTGGGGGCCTGGTGGAGGGTGCCTCTGGCTGCTGGTGGGTGGGGGTGCAGGGGGACATGAGTGGGGGCCTGGTGGAGGGTTCCCCTTGCTGCTGGGGGGTGGGGGTGCTGGGACACATGAATTGGACATGAGTGGGGGCCTGGTGGAGGGTGCCCCTGGCTGCTGGTGGGTGGGGGTGCAGGGGGACATGAGTGGGGGCCTGGTGGAGGGTGCCCTGCACTGCTGGGGGGTGGGGGTGCTGGGAGACATGAGTTGGACATGAGTGGTGGCCTGGTGGAGGGTGTCTTGGATGCTGGGGGGTGGGGGTGCAGGGGGACATGAGTGGGGGCCTGATGGAGGGTGCCCCTGGATGCTGTGCGGTGGGGGTGCAGGGGGACATGAGTGGGGGCCTGGTGGAGGGTGCCCCTGGCTGCTGGGGTGTGGGGGTGCAGGGGGACATGAATGGGGGCCTGGTGGAGGGTGCCCTGCACTGCTGGGGGGTGCTGGGAGACATGAGTTGGACATGAGTGGGGGCCTGGTGGAGGGTGCCCCTGGCTGCTGGGGGGTGGGGTGCTGGGAGACATGAGTTGGACATGAGTGGGGGCCTGGTGGAGTGTGCCCCTGGCTGCTGGTGGGTGGGGGTGCAGGGGGACATGACTGGGGGCCTGGTGGAGGGTGCCCTGCACTGCTGGGGGGTGGGGGTGCTGGGAGACATGTGCTGGACATGAGTGGGGGCCTGGTGGAGGGTGCCCCTGACTGCTGGAGGGTGGGGGTGGTGGGAGACATGTGTGTGGGCCTGCTGGCAGGTGCCCCTGACTGCTGGGGTGTGGGGTGGTGGGAGACATGTGTGGGGGCCTGGTGGAGGGTGCCCCTGGATGCTGGTGGGTGGGCGTGCAGGGTGACATGCCTGGGGGCCTGGTGGAGGGTGCCCCTGGCTGCTGGGGGGTGGGGTGCAGGGGGACATGTGTGGGGTCCTGGTGGGGGGTGCCCCTGACTGCTGGGGGGTGGGGGTGCAGGGGGACATGAGTGGGGGCCTGGTGGAGGGTGCCCCTGGCTGCTGGTGGGTGGGAGTCCAGGGGGTCATGAGTGGGGGCCTGGTGGAGGGTGCCCTGCACTGCTGGGGGGTGGGGGTGCTGGGAGACATGAGTTGGACATGAGTGGGGGCCTGGTAGAGGGTGTCCCTGGATGCTGGGGGGTGGGGGCGCAGGGGGACATGAGTGGGGGCCTGATGGAGGGTGCCCCTGGCTGCTGGGGGGTGGGGGTGCAGGGGGACATGAGTGGGGGCCTGGTGGTGGGTGCCCTGCACTGCTGGGGGGTGGGGGTGCTGGGAGACATGAGTTGGACATGGGTGGGGGCCTGGTGGAGTGTGCCCCTGGCTGCTGGAGGTGGGGGTGCTGGGAGAAATGAGTTGGACATGAGTGGGGGCCTGGTGGAGGGTGCCCCTGGATGCTTGGGGGTGGGGGCGCAGGGGGACATGAGTAGGGGCCTGGTGGAGGGTGCCCTGCACTGCTGGGGGGTGGGGGTGCTGGAGACATGAGTTGGACATGAGTGGGGGCCTGGTGGAGGGTGCCCCTGGATGCTGGGGGGTGGGGGTGCAGGGGGACATGAGTGGGGACCTGGTGGAGGGTGCCCCTGGCTGCTGGTGGGTGGGGGTGCAGGGGGACATGAGTGTGGGCCTGGTGGAGGGTGCCCTGCACTTCTGGGGGTGAGGGTGCTGGGAGACATGAGTTGGACATGAGTGGGGGCCTGGTGGAGGGTGCCCCTGGCTGCTGGGGGGTGGGGGTGCTGGGAGACATGAGTTGGACATGAGTGGGGGCCTGGCGGAGGGTGCCCCTGGCTGCTGGGGGGTGGGGGTGCTGGGAGACATGAGTTGGACATGAGTGGGGGCCTGGTGGAGGGTGCCCCTGGCTGCTGGGGTGTGGGGGCGCAGGGGGACATGAGTGGGGGCCTGGTGGAGGGTGCCCTGCACTGCTGGGGGGTGGGGGTGCTGGGAGACATGAGTTGGACATGAGTGGGGGCCTGGTGGAGGGTTCCCTGGATGCTTGGGGGTGGGGGTGCAGGGGGACATGAGTGGGGGCCTGGTGGAGGGTGCCCCTGGATGCTGGGGGGTGGGGGTGCAGGGTGACACGAGTGAGGGCCTGGTGGAGGGTGCCCTGCACTGCTGGGGGGTGGGGGTGCTGGGAGACATGAGTTGGACATGGGTGGGGGCCTGGTGGAGGGTGCCCCTGGATGCTGGGGGGTGGGGGTGCAGGGGGACATGAGTGGGGACCTGGTGGAGGGTGCCCCTGGCTGCTGGTGGGTGGGGGTGCAGGGGGACATGAGTGGGGGCCTGGTGGAGGGTGCCCTGCACTGCTGGGGGGTGGGGGTGCTGGGAGACATGAGTTGGACATGAGTGGGGGCCTGGTGGAGGGTGCCCCTGGATGCTGGTGGGTGGGGGTGCAGGGGGGCATGAGTGGGGGCCTGGTGGAGGGTGCCCTTGGCTGCTGGGGGGTGGGGGTGCAGGGGGACATGAGTGGGGGCCTGGTGGAGGGTGCCTCTGGCTGCTGGTGGGTGGGGGTGCAGGGGGACATGAGTGGGGGCCTGGTGGAGGGTGCCCTGCACTGCTGGGGGGTGGGGGTGCTGGGGGACATGAGTGGGGGCCTGGTGGTGGGTGCCCTGCACTGCTGGGTGGTGGGGGTGCTGGGAGACATGAGTTGGACATGAGTGGGGGCCTGGTGGAGGGTGCCCCTGGCTGCTGGTGGGTGGGGGTACAGGGGGACATGAGTGGGGGCCTGGTGGAGGGTGCCCTAGACTGCTGGGGGGTGGGGGCACTGGGAGACATGAGTTGGACATGAGTGGGGGCCTTGAGGAGGGTGCCCCTGGATGCTGGGGGGTGGGGGTGCAGGGGGACTTGAGTGGGGGCCTGGTGGAGGGTGCCCCTGGCTGCTGGTGGGTGGGGGTGCAGGGGGACATGAGTGGGGGCCTGGTGGAGGGTTCCCTGCACTGCTGGGGGGTGGGGGTGCTGGGAGACATGAGTTGGGCATGAGTGGGGGCCTGGTGGAGGGTGCCCCTGGCTGCTGGGGGGTCGGGGTGCTGGGAGACATGAGTTGGACATGAGTGGGGGCCTGGTGGAGGGTGCCCCTGGCTGCAGGTGGGTGGGGGTACAGGGGGACATGAGTGGGGGCCTGATGGAGGGTGCCCTGCACTGCTGGGGGGTGGGGGTGCTGGGAGACATGAGTTGGACATGAGTGGGGGCCTGGTGGAGGGTGCCCCTGGATGCTGGGGGGTGGGGGTGTGGGGGGACATGAGTGGGGGCCTGGTGGAGGGTGGCCCTGGATGTTGTGGGGTGGGGTTGCAGGGGGACATGAGTGGGGGCCAGGTGGAGGGTGCCCCCGGCTGCTGGGGGGTGGGGGTGCAGGGGGACATGAAAGGGGGCCTGGTGGAGAGTGCCCTGCACTGCTGGGGGGTGGGGGTGCTGGGAGACATGAGTTGGACATGAGTGGGGGCCTGGTGGAGGGTGCCCCTGGCTGCTGGGGGGTGGGGTGCTGGGAGACATGAGTTGGACATGAGTGGGGGCCTGGTGGAGGGTGCCCCTGGCTGCTGGTGGGTGGGGGTGCAGGGGGACATGAGTGGGGGCCTGGTGGAGGGTGCCCTGCACTGCTGGGGGGTGGGGGTGCTGGGAGACATGAGTTGGACATGAGTGGGGGCCTGGTGGAGGGTGCCCCTGACTGCTGGAGGGTAGCGGTGGTGGGAGACATGTGTGTGGGCCTGCTGGCAGGTGGTCCTGACTGCTGGGGTGTGGGGGTGGTGGGAGACATGTGTGGGGGCCTGGTGGAGTGTGCCCCTGGATGCTGGGGGGTGGGAGTGCAGGGGGACAAGAGGGGGCCTGGTGGTGGGTGCCCTGCACTGCTGGGGGGTGGGTGTGCTGGGAGACATGAGTTGGACATGAGTGGGTGCCTGGTGGAGGGTGCCCCTGGCTGCTGGTGGGTGGGGGTACAGGGGGACATAAGTGGGGGCCTGGTGGAGGGTGCCCTGCACTGCTGGGGGGTGGGGGTGCTGGGAGTCATGAGTTGGACATGAGTGGGGGCTTTGTGGAGGGTGCCCCTGGATGCTGGTGGGTGGGCGTGCAGGGGGGCATGAGTGGGGGCCTAGTGGAGGGTGCCCTTGGCTGCTGGGGGGTGGGGGTGCAGGGGGACATGAGTGGGGGCCTGGTGGAGGGTGCCTCTGGCTGCTGGTGGGTGGGGGTGCAGGGGGACATGAGTGGGGGCCTGGTGGAGGGTGCCCTGCACTGCTGGGGGGTGGGGGTGCTGGGAGACATGAGTTGGACATGAGTGGGGGCCTGGTGGAGGGTTCCCCTTGCTGCTGGGGGGTGGGGGTGCTGGGAGACATGAATTGGACATGAGTGGGGGCCCGGTGGAGGGTGCCCCTGGCTGCTGGTGGGTGGGGGTGCAGGGGGACATAAGTGGGGGCATGGTGGAGGGTGCCCTGCACTGCTGGGGGGTGGGGATGCTGGGAGACATGAGTTGGACATGAGTGGGGGCCTGGTGGAGGGTGTCTTGGATGCTGGGGGGTGGGGGTGCAGGGGGACATGAGTGGGGGCCTGATGGAGGGTGCCCCTGGATGCTGTGCGGTGGGGGTGCAGGGGGACATGAGTGGGGGCCTGGTGGAGGGTGCCCCTGGCTGCTGGGGGGTGGGGGTGCAGGGGGACATGAATGGGGGCCTGGTGGAGGGTGCCCTGCACTGCTGGGGGGTGCTGGGAGACATGAGTTGGACATGAGTGGGGGCCTGGTGGAGGGTGCCCCTGGCTGCTGGGGGGTGGGGTGCTGGGAGACATGAGTTGGACATGAGTAGGGGCCTGGTGGAGGGTGCCCTGCACTGCTGGGGGGTGGGGGTGCTGGAGACATGAGTTGGACATGAGTGGGGGCCTGGTGGAGGGTGCCCCTGGATGCTGGGGGGTGGGGGTGCAGGGGGACATGAGTGGGGACCTGGTGGAGGGTGCCCCTGGCTGCTGGTGGGTGGGGGTGCAGGGGGACATGAGTGGGGGCCTGGTGGAGGGTGCCCTGCACTTCTGGGGGGTGAGGGTGCTGGGAGACATGAGTTGGACATGAGTGGGGGCCTGGTGGAGGGTGCCCCTGGCTGCTGGGGGCTGGGGTGCTGGAAGACATGAGTTGGACATGAGTGGGGGCCTGGCGGAGGGTGCCCCTGGCTGCTGGGGGGTGGGGGTGCTGGGAGACATGAGTTGGACATGAGTGGGGGCCTGGTGGAGGGTGCCCCTGGATGCTGGGGGGTGGGGGTGCAGGGGGACATGAGTGGGGACCTGGTGGAGGGTGCCCCTGGCTGCTGGTGGGTGGGGGTGCAGGGGGACATGAGTGGGGGCCTGGTGGAGGGTGCCCTGCACTTCTGGGGGGTGAGGGTGCTGGGAGACATGAGTTGGACATGAGTGGGGGCCTGGTGGAGGGTGCCCCTGGCTGCTGGGGGGTGGGGGTGCTGGGAGACATGAGTTGGACATGAGTGGGGGCCTGGCGGAGGGTGCCCCTGGCTGCTGGGGGGTGGGGGTGCTGGGAGACATGAGTTGGACATGAGTGGGGGCCTGGTGGAGGGTGCCCCTGGCTGCTGGGGTGTGGGGGCGCAGGGGGACATGAGTGGGGGCCTGGTGGAGGGTGCCCTGCACTGCTGGGGGGTGGGGGTGCTGGGGACATGAGTTGGACATGAGTGGGGGCCTGGTGGAGGGTTCCCTGGATGCTGGGGGGTGGGGGTGCAGGGGGACATGAGTGGGGGCCTGGTGGAGGGTGCCCCTGGCTGCTGGGGGGTGGGGGTGCAGGGTGACACGAGTGGGGGCCTGGTGGAGGGTGCCCTGCACTGCTGGGGGGTGGGGGTGCTGGGAGAAATGAGTTGGACATGAGTGGGGGCCTGGTGGAGGGTGCCCCTGGATGCTGGGGAGTGGGGGTGCGGGGGGACATGAGTGGGGGCCTGGTGGAGGGTGGCCCTGGATGTTGTGGGGTGGGGTTGCAGGGGGACATGAGTGGGGGCCAGGTGGAGGGTGCCCCCGGCTGCTGGGGGGTGGGGGTGCAGGGGGACATGAAAGGGGGCCTGTTGGAGAGTGCCCTGCACTGCTGGGGGGTGGGGGTGCTGGGAGACATGAGTTGGACATGAGTGGGGGCCTGGTGGAGGGTGCCCCTGGCTGCTGGGGGGTGGGGTGCTGTGAGACATGAGTTGGACATGAGTGGGGGCCTGGTGGAGGGTGCCCCTGGCTGCTGGTGGGTGGGGGTGCAGGGGGACATGAGTGGGGGCCTGGTGGAGGGTGCCCTGCACTGCTGGGGGGTGGGGGTGCTGGGAGACATGAGTTGGACATGAGTGGGGGCCTGGTGGAGGGTGCCCCTGACTGCTGGAGGGTAGCGGTGGTGGGAGACATGTGTGTGGGCCTGCTGGCAGGTGGCCCTGACTGCTGGGGTGTGGGGGTGGTGGGAGACATGTGTGGGGGCCTGGTGGAGTGTGCCCCTGGATGCTGGGGGGTGGGGGTGCAGGGGGACATGAGTGGGGGCCTGGTGGAGGGTGCCCCAGGCTGCTGGGGGGTGGGAGTGCAGGGGGACAAGAGGGGGCCTGGTGGTGGGTGCCCTGCACTGCTGGGGGGTGGGTGTGCTGGGAGACATGAGTTGGACATGAGTGGGTGCCTGGTGGAGGGTGCCCCTGGCTGCTGGTGGGTGGGGGTACAGGGGGACATAAGTGGGGGCCTGGTGGAGGGTGCCCTGCACTGCTGGGGGGTGGGGGTGCTGGGAGTCATGAGTTGGACATGAGTGGGGGCTTTGTGGAGGGTGCCCCTGGATGCTGGTGGGTGGGCGTGCAGGGGGGCATGAGTGGGGGCCTAGTGGAGGGTGCCCTTGGCTGCTGGCGGGTGGGGGTGCAGGGGGACATGAGTGGGGGCCTGGTGGAGGGTGCATCTTGCTGCTGGTGGGTGGGGGTGCAGGGGGACATGAGTGGGGGCCTGGTGGAGGGTGCCCTGCACTGCTGGGGGGTATGGGTGCTGGGAGACATGAGTTGGACATGAGTGGGGGCCTGGTGGAGGGTTCCCCTTGCTGCTGGGGGGTGGGGGTGCTGGGAGACATGAATTGGACATGAGTGGGGGCCTGGTGGAGGGTGCCCCTAGCTGCTGGTGGGTGGGGGTGCAGGGGGACATAAGTGGGGGCATGGTGGAGGGTGCCCTGCACTGCTGGGGGGTGGGGATGCTGGGAGACATGAGTTGGACATGAGTGGGGGCCTGGTGGAGGGTGTCTTGGATGCTGGGGGGGTGGGGGTGCAGGGGGACATGAGTGGGGGCCTGATGGAGGGTGCCCCTGGATGCTGTGCGGTGGGGGTGCAGGGGGACATGAGTGGGGGCCTGGTGGAGGGTGCCCCTGGCTGCTGGGGGGTGGGGGTGCAGGGGGACATGAATGGGGGCCTGGTGGAGGGTGCCCTGCACTGCTGGGGGGTGCTGGGAGACATGAGTTGGACATGAGTGGGGGCCTGGTGGAGGGTGCCCCTGGCTGCTGGGGGGTGGGGTGCTGGGAGACATGAGTTGGACATGAGTAGGGGCCTGGTGGAGGGTGCCCTGCACTGCTGGGGGGTGGGGGTGCTGGAGACATGAGTTGGACATGAGTGGGGGCCTGGTGGAGGGTGCCCCTGGATGCTGGGGGGTGGGGGTGCAGTGGGACATGAGTGGGGACCTGGTGGAGGGTGCCCCTGGCTGCTGGTGGGTGGGGGTGCAGGGGGACATGAGTGGGGGCCTGGTGGAGGGTGCCCTGCACTTCTGGGGGGTGAGGGTGCTGGGAGACATGAGTTGGACATGAGTGGGGGCCTGGTGGAGGGTGCCCCTGGCTGCTGGGGGGTGGGGGTGCTGGGAGACATGAGTTGGACATGAGTGGGGGCCTGGCGGAGGGTGCCCCTGGCTGCTGGGGGGTGGGGGTGCTGGGAGACATGAGTTGGACATGAGTGGGGGCCTGGTGGAGGGTGCCCCTGGATGCTGGGGGGTGGGGGTGCAGGGGGACATGAGTGGGGACCTGGTGGAGGGTGCCCCTGGCTGCTGGTGGGTGGGGGTGCAGGGGGACATGAGTGGGGGCCCGGTGGAGGGTGCCCTGCACTTCTGGGGGGTGAGGGTGCTGGGAGACATGAGTTGGACATGAGTGGGGGCCTGGTGGAGGGTGCCCCTGGCTGCTGGGGGGTGGGGGTGCTGGGAGACATGAGTTGGACATGAGTGGGAGCCTGGCGGAGGGTGCCCCTGGCTGCTGGGGGGTGGGGGTGCTGGGAGACATGAGTTGGACATGAGTGGGGGCCTGGTGGAGGGTGCCCCTGGCTGCTGGGGTGTGGGGGCGCAGGGGGACATGAGTGGGGGCCTGGTGGAGGGTGCCCTGCACTGCTGGGGGGTGGGGGTGCTGGGAGACATGAGTTGGACATGAGTGGGGGCCTGGTGGAGGGTTCCCTGGATGCTGGGGGGTGGGGGTGCAGGGGGACATGAGTGGGGGCCTGGTGGAGGGTGCCCCTGGCTGCTGTGGGCTGGGGGTGCAGGGTGGCACGAGTGGGGGCCTGGTGGAGGGTGCCCTGCACTGCTGGGGGGTGGGGGTGCTGGGAGACATGAGTTGGACATGGGTGGGGGCCTGGTGGAGGGTGCCCCTGGATGCTGGGGGGTGCAGGGGGACATGAGTGGGGACCTGGTGGAGGGTGCCCCTGGCTGCTGGTGGGTGGGGGTGCAGGGGGACATGAGTGGGGGCCTGGTGGAGGGTGCCCTGCACTGCTGGGGGGTGGGGGTGCTGGGAGACATGAGTTGGACATGAGTGGGGGCCTGGTGGAGGGTGCCCCTGGATGCTGGTGGGTGGGGGTGCAGGGGGGCATGAGTGGGGGCCTGGTGGAGGGTGCCCTTGGCTGCTGGGGGGTGGGGGTGCAGGGGGACATGAGTGGGGGCCTGGTGGAGGGTGCCCTGCACTGCTGGGGGGTGGGGGTGCTGGGGGACATGAGTGGGGGCCTGGTGGTGGGTGCCCTGCACTGCTTCGTGGTGGGGGTGCTGGGAGACATGAGTTGGACATGAGTGGGGGCCTTGAGGAGGGTGCCCCTGGATGCTGGGGGGTGGGGGTGCATGGGGACTTGAGTGGGGGCCTGGTGGAGGGTGCCCCTGGCTGCTGGTGGGTGGGGGTGAAGGGGGACATGAGTGGGGGCCTGGTGGAGGGTTCCCTGCACTGCTGGGGGGTGGGGGTGCTGGGAGACATGAGTTGGGCATGAGTGGGGGCCTGGTGGAGGGTGCCCCTGGCTGCTGGGGGGTCGGGGTGCTGGGAGACATGAGTTGGACATGAGTGGGGGCCTGGTGGAGGGTGCCCCTGGCTGCTGGTGGGTGGGGGTACAGGGGGACATGAGTGGGGGCCTGATGGAGGGTGCCCTGCACTGCTGGGGGGTGGGGGTGCTGGGAGACATGAGTTGGACATGAGTGGGGGCCTGGTGGAGGGTGCCCCTGGATGCTGGGGGGTGGGGGTGCGGGGGGACATGAGTGGGGGCCTGGTGGAGGGTGGCCCTGGATGTTGTGGGGTGGGGTTGCAGGGGGACATGAGTGGGGGCCAGGTGGAGGGTGCCCCCGGCTGCTGGGGGGTGGGGGTGCAGGGGGACATGAAAGGGGGCCTGGTGGAGAGTGCCCTGCACTGCTGGGGGGTGGGGGTGCTGGGAGACATGAGTTGGACATGAGTGGGGGCCTGGTGGAGGGTGCCCCTGGCTGCTGGGGGGTGGGGTGCTGGGAGACATGAGTTGGACATGAGTGGGGGCCTGGTGGAGGGTGCCCCTGGCTGCAGGTGGGTGGGGGTGCAGGGGGACATGAGTGGGGGCCTGGTGGAGGGTGCCCTGCACTGCTGGGGGGTGGGGGTGCTGGGAGACATGAGTTGGACATGAGTGGGGGCCTGGTGGAGGGTGCCCCTGACTGCTGGAGGGTAGCGGTGGTGGGAGACATGTGTGTGGGCCTGCTGGCAGGTGGCCCTGACTGCTGGGGTGTGGGGGTGGTGGGAGACATGTGTGGGGGCCTGGTGGAGTGTGCCCCTGGATGCTGGTGGGTGCGGGTGCAGGGGGACATGAGTGGGGGCCTGGTGGAGGGTGCCCCAGGCTGCTGGGGGGTGGGAGTGCAGGGGGACAAGAGGGGGCCTGGTGGTGGGTGCCCTGCACTGCTGGGGGGTGGGTGTGCTGGGAGACATGAGTTGGACATGAGTGGGTGCCTGGTGGAGGGTGCCCCTGGCTGCTGGTGGGTGGGGGTACAGGGGGACATAAGTGGGGGCCTGGTGGAGGGTGCCCTGCACTGCTGGGGGGTGGGGGTGCTGGGAGTCATGAGTTGGACATGGATGGGGGCTTTGTGGAGGGTGCCCCTGGATGCTGGTGGGTGGGCGTGCAGGGGGGCATGAGTGGGGGCCTAGTGGAGGGTGCCCTTGGCTGCTGGGGGGTGGGGGTGCAGGGGGACATGAGTGGGGGCCTGGTGGAGGGTGCCTCTGGCTGCTGGTGGGTGGGGGTGCAGGGGGACATGAGTGGGGGCCAGGTGGAGGGTGCCCCCGGCTGCTGGGGGGTGGGGGTGCAGGGGGACATGAAAGGGGGCCTGGTGGAGAGTGCCCTGCACTGCTGGGGGGTGGGGGTGCTGGGAGACATGAGTTGGACATGAGTGGGGGCCTGGTGGAGGGTGCCCCTGGCTGCTGGGGGGTGGGGTGCTGGGAGACATGAGTTGGACATGAGTGGGGGCCTGGTGGAGGGTGCCCCTGGCTGCAGGTGGGTGGGGGTGCAGGGGGACATGAGTGGGGGCCTGGTGGAGGGTGCCCTGCACTGCTGGGGGGTGGGGGTGCTGGGAGACATGAGTTGGACATGAGTGGGGGCCTGGTGGAGGGTGCCCCTGACTGCTGGAGGGTAGCGGTGGTGGGAGACATGTGTGTGGGCCTGCTGGCAGGTGGCCCTGACTGCTGGGGTGTGGGGGTGGTGGGAGACATGTGTGGGGGCCTGGTGGAGTGTGCCCCTGGATGCTGGTGGGTGCGGGTGCAGGGGGACATGAGTGGGGGCCTGGTGGAGGGTGCCCCAGGCTGCTGGGGGGTGGGAGTGCAGGGGGACAAGAGGGGGCCTGGTGGTGGGTGCCCTGCACTGCTGGGGGGTGGGTGTGCTGGGAGACATGAGTTGGACATGAGTGGGTGCCTGGTGGAGGGTGCCCCTGGCTGCTGGTGGGTGGGGGTACAGGGGGACATAAGTGGGGGCCTGGTGGAGGGTGCCCTGCACTGCTGGGGGGTGGGGGTGCTGGGAGTCATGAGTTGGACATGAGTGGGGGCTTTGTGGAGGGTGCCCCTGGATGCTGGTGGGTGGGCGTGCAGGGGGGCATGAGTGGGGGCCTAGTGGAGGGTGCCCTTGGCTGCTGGGGGGTGGGGGTGCAGGGGGACATGAGTGGGGGCCTGGTGGAGGGTGCCTCTGGCTGCTGGTGGGTGGGGGTGCAGGGGGACATGAGTGGGGGCCTGGTGGAGGGTGCCCTGCACTGCTGGGGGGTGGGGGTGCTGGGAGACATGAGTTGGACATGAGTGGGGGCCTGGTGGAGGGTTCCCCTTGCTGCTGGGGGGTGGGGGTGCTGGGAGACATGAATTGGACATGAGTGGGGGCCTGGTGGAGGGTGCCCCTGGCTGCTGGTGGGTGGGGGTGCAGGGGGACATGAGTGGGGGCATGGTGGAGGGTGCCCTGCACTGCTGGGGGGTGGGGATGCTGGGAGACATGAGTTGGACATGAGTGGGGGCCTGGTGGAGGGTGTCTTGGATGCTGGGGGGTGGGGGTGCAGGGGGACATGAGTGGGGGCCTGATGGAGGGTGCCCCTGGATGCTGTGCGGTGGGGGTGCAGGGGGACATGAGTGGGGGCCTGGTGGAGGGTGCCCCTGGCTGCTGGGGGGTGGGGGTGCAGGGGGACATGAATGGGGGCCTGGTGGAGGGTGCCCTGCACTGCTGGGGGGTGCTGGGAGACATGAGTTGGACATGAGTGAGGGCCTGGTGGAGGGTGCCCCTGGCTGCTGGGGGGTGGGGTGCTGGGAGACATGAGTTGGACATGAGTAGGGGCCTGGTGGAGGGTGCCCTGCACTGCTGGGGGGTGGGGGTGCTGGAGACATGAGTTGGACATGAGTGGGGGCCTGGTGGAGGGTGCCCCTGGATGCTGGGGGGTGGGGGTGCAGGGGGACATGAGTGGGGACCTGGTGGAGGGTGCCCCTGGCTGCTGGTGGGTGGGGGTGCAGGGGGACATGAGTGGGGGCCTGGTGGAGGGTGCCCTGCACTTCTGGGGGGTGAGGGTGCTGGGAGACATGAGTTGGACATGAGTGGGGGCCTGGTGGAGGGTGCCCCTGGCTGCTGGGGGGTGGGGGTGCTGGGAGACATGAGTTGGACATGAGTGGGGGCCTGGCGGAGGGTGCCCCTGGCTGCTGGGGGGTGGGGGTGCTGGGAGACATGAGTTGGACATGAGTGGGGGCCTGGTGGAGGGTGCCCCTGGCTGCTGGGGTGTGGGGGCGCAGGGGGACATGAGTGGGGGCCTGGTGGAGGGTGCCCTGCACTGCTGGGGGGTGGGGGTGCTGGGAGACATGAGTTGGACATGAGTGGGGGCCTGGTGGAGGGTTCCCTGGATGCTGGGGGGTGGGGGTGCAGGGGGACATGAGTGGGGGCCTGGTGGAGGGTGCCCCTGGCTGCTGGGGGGTGGGGGTGCAGGGTGACACGAGTGGGGGCCTGGTGGAGGGTGCCCTGCACTGCTGGGGGGTGGGGGTGCTGGGAGACATGAGTTGGACATGGGTGGGGGCCTGGTGGAGGGTGCCCCTGGATGCTGGGGGGTGGGGGTGCAGGGGGACATGAGTGGGGACCTGGTGGAGGGTGCCCCTGGCTGCTGGTGGGTGGGGGTGCAGGGGGACATGAGTGGGGGCCTGGTGGAGGGTGCCCTGCACTGCTGGGGGGTGGGGGGTGCTGGGAGACATGAGTTGGACATGAGTGGGGGCCTGGTGGAGGGTGCCCCTGGATGCTGGTGGGTGGGGGTGCAGGGGGGCATGAGTGGGGGCCTGGTGGAGGGTGCCCTTGGCTGCTGGGGGGTGGGGGTGCAGGGGGACATGAGTGGGGGCCTGGTGGAGGGTGCCTCTGGCTGCTGGTGGGTGGGGGTGCAGGGGGACATGAGTGGGGGCCTGGTGGAGGGTGCCCTGCACTTCTGGGGGGTGAGGGTGCTGGGAGACATGAGTTGGACATGAGTGGGGGCCTGGTGGAGGGTGCCCCTGGCTGCTGGGGGGTGGGGGTGCTGGGAGACATGAGTTGGACATGAGTGGGGGCCTGGCGGAGGGTGCCCCTGGCTGCTGGGGGGTGGGGGTGCTGGGAGACATGAGTTGGACATGAGTGGGGGCCTGGTGGAGGGTGCCCCTGGATGCTGGGGGGTGGGGGTGCAGGGGGACATGAGTGGGGACCTGGTGGAGGGTGCCCCTGGCTGCTGGTGGGTGGGGGTGCAGGGGGACATGAGTGGGGGCCCGGTGGAGGGTGCCCTGCACTTCTGGGGGGTGAGGGTGCTGGGAGACATGAGTTGGACATGAGTGGGGGCCTGGTGGAGGGTGCCCCTGGCTGCTGGGGGGTGGGGGTGCTGGGAGACATGAGTTGGACATGAGTGGGAGCCTGGCGGAGGGTGCCCCTGGCTGCTGGGGGGTGGGGGTGCTGGGAGACATGAGTTGGACATGAGTGGGGGCCTGGTGGAGGGTGCCCCTGGCTGCTGGGGTGTGGGGGCGCAGGGGGACATGAGTGGGGGCCTGGTGGAGGGTGCCCTGCACTGCTGGGGGGTGGGGGTGCTGGGAGACATGAGTTGGACATGAGTGGGGGCCTGGTGGAGGGTTCCCTGGATGCTGGGGGGTGGGGGTGCAGGGGGACATGAGTGGGGGCCTGGTGGAGGGTGCCCCTGGCTGCTGGGGGCTGGAGGTGCAGGGTGGCAAGAGTGGGGGCCTGGTGGAGGGTGCCCTGCACTGCTGGGGGGTGGGGGTGCTGGGAGACATGAGTTGGACATGGGTGGGGGCCTGGTGGAGGGTGCCCCTGGATGCTGGGGGGTGCAGGGGGACATGAGTGGGGACCTGGTGGAGGGTGCCCCTGGCTGCTGGTGGGTGGGGGTGCAGGGGGACATGAGTGGGGGCCTGGTGGAGGGTGCCCTGCACTGCTTGGGGGTGGGGGTGCTGGGAGACATGAGTTGGACATGAGTGGGGGCCTGGTGGAGGGTGCCCCTGGATGCTGGTGGGTGGGGGTGCAGGGGGGCATGAGTGGGGGCCTGGTGGAGGGTGCCCTTGGCTGCTGGGGGGTGGGGGTGCAGGGGGACATGAGTGGGGGCCTGGTGGAGGGTGCCCTGCACTGCTGGGGGGTGGGGGTGCTGGGGGACATGAGTGGGGGCCTGGTGGTGGGTGCCCTGCACTGCTTCGTGGTGGGGGTGCTGGGAGACATGAGTTGGACATGAGTGGGGGCCTTGAGGAGGGTGCCCCTGGATGCTGGGGGGTGGGGGTGCATGGGGACTTGAGTGGGGGCCTGGTGGAGGGTGCCCCTGGCTGCTGGTGGGTGGGGGTGAAGGGGGACATGAGTGGGGGCCTGGTGGAGGGTTCCCTGCACTGCTGGGGGGTGGGGGTGCTGGGAGACATGAGTTGGGCATGAGTGGGGGCCTGGTGGAGGGTGCCCCTGGCTGCTGGGGGGTCGGGGTGCTGGGAGACATGAGTTGGACATGAGTGGGGGCCTGGTGGAGGGTGCCCCTGGCTGCTGGTGGGTGGGGGTACAGGGGGACATGAGTGGGGGCCTGATGGAGGGTGCCCTGCACTGCTGGGGGGTGGGGGTGCTGGGAGACATGAGTTGGACATGAGTGGGGGCCTGGTGGAGGGTGCCCCTGGATGCTGGGGGGTGGGGGTGCGGGGGGACATGAGTGGGGGCCTGGTGGAGGGTGGCCCTGGATGTTGTGGGGTGGGGTTGCAGGGGGACATGAGTGGGGGCCAGGTGGAGGGTGCCCCCGGCTGCTGGGGGGTGGGGGTGCAGGGGGACATGAAAGGGGGCCTGGTGGAGAGTGCCCTGCACTGCTGGGGGGTGGGGGTGCTGGGAGACATGAGTTGGACATGAGTGGGGGCCTGGTGGAGGGTGCCCCTGGCTGCTGGGGGGTGGGGTGCTGGGAGACATGAGTTGGACATGAGTGGGGGCCTGGTGGAGGGTGCCCCTGGCTGCAGGTGGGTGGGGGTGCAGGGGGACATGAGTGGGGGCCTGGTGGAGGGTGCCCTGCACTGCTGGGGGGTGGGGGTGCTGGGAGACATGAGTTGGACATGAGTGGGGGCCTGGTGGAGGGTGCCCCTGACTGCTGGAGGGTAGCGGTGGTGGGAGACATGTGTGTGGGCCTGCTGGCAGGTGGCCCTGACTGCTGGGGTGTGGGGGTGGTGGGAGACATGTGTGGGGGCCTGGTGGAGTGTGCCCCTGGATGCTGGTGGGTGCGGGTGCAGGGGGACATGAGTGGGGGCCTGGTGGAGGGTGCCCCAGGCTGCTGGGGGGTGGGAGTGCAGGGGGACAAGAGGGGGCCTGGTGGAGGGTGCCCCTGGCTGCTGGGGGGTGGGGGTGCAGGGTGACACGAGTGGGGGCCTGGTGGAGGGTGCCCTGCACTGCTGGGGGGTGGGGGTGCTGGGAGACATGAGTTGGACATGGGTGGGGGCCTGGTGGAGGGTGCCCCTGGATGCTGGGGGGTGGGGGTGCAGGGGGACATGAGTGGGGACCTGGTGGAGGGTGCCCCTGGCTGCTGGTGGGTGGGGGTGCAGGGTGACACGAGTGGGGGCCTGGTGGAGGGTGCCCTGCACTGCTGGGGGGTGGGGGTGCTGGGAGACATGAGTTGGACATGGGTGGGGGCCTGGTGGAGGGTGCCCCTGGATGCTGGGGGGTGGGGGTGCAGGGGGACATGAGTGGGGGCCTGGTGGAGGGTTCCCTGGATGCTGGGGGGTGGGGGTGCAGGGGGACATGAGTGGGGGCCTGGTGGAGGGTGCCCCTGGCTGCTGGGGGGTGGGGGTGCAGGGTGACACGAGTGGGGGCCTGGTGGAGGGTGCCCTGCACTGCTGGGGGGTGGGGGTGCTGGGAGACATGAGTTGGACATGGGTGGGGGCCTGGTGGAGGGTGCCCCTGGATGCTGGGGGGTGGGGGTGCAGGGGGACATGAGTGGGGACCTGGTGGAGGGTGCCCCTGGCTGCTGGTGGGTGGGGGTGCAGGGGGACATGAGTGGGGGCCTGGTGGAGGGTGCCCTGCACTGCTGGGGGGTGGGGGGTGCTGGGAGACATGAGTTGGACATGAGTGGGGGCCTGGTGGAGGGTGCCCCTGGATGCTGGTGGGTGGGGGTGCAGGGGGGCATGAGTGGGGGCCTGGTGGAGGGTGCCCTTGGCTGCTGGGGGGTGGGGGTGCAGGGGGACATGAGTGGGGGCCTGGTGGAGGGTGCCTCTGGCTGCTGGTGGGTGGGGGTGCAGGGGGACATGAGTGGGGGCCTGGTGGAGGGTGCCCTGCACTTCTGGGGGGTGAGGGTGCTGGGAGACATGAGTTGGACATGAGTGGGGGCCTGGTGGAGGGTGCCCCTGGCTGCTGGGGGGTGGGGGTGCTGGGAGACATGAGTTGGACATGAGTGGGGGCCTGGCGGAGGGTGCCCCTGGCTGCTGGGGGGTGGGGGTGCTGGGAGACATGAGTTGGACATGAGTGGGGGCCTGGTGGAGGGTGCCCCTGGATGCTGGGGGGTGGGGGTGCAGGGGGACATGAGTGGGGACCTGGTGGAGGGTGCCCCTGGCTGCTGGTGGGTGGGGGTGCAGGGGGACATGAGTGGGGGCCCGGTGGAGGGTGCCCTGCACTTCTGGGGGGTGAGGGTGCTGGGAGACATGAGTTGGACATGAGTGGGGGCCTGGTGGAGGGTGCCCCTGGCTGCTGGGGGGTGGGGGTGCTGGGAGACATGAGTTGGACATGAGTGGGAGCCTGGCGGAGGGTGCCCCTGGCTGCTGGGGGGTGGGGGTGCTGGGAGACATGAGTTGGACATGAGTGGGGGCCTGGTGGAGGGTGCCCCTGGCTGCTGGGGTGTGGGGGCGCAGGGGGACATGAGTGGGGGCCTGGTGGAGGGTGCCCTGCACTGCTGGGGGGTGGGGGTGCTGGGAGACATGAGTTGGACATGAGTGGGGGCCTGGTGGAGGGTTCCCTGGATGCTGGGGGGTGGGGGTGCAGGGGGACATGAGTGGGGGCCTGGTGGAGGGTGCCCCTGGCTGCTGGGGGCTGGGGGTGCAGGGTGGCAAGAGTGGGGGCCTGGTGGAGGGTGCCCTGCACTGCTGGGGGGTGGGGGTGCTGGGAGACATGAGTTGGACATGGGTGGGGGCCTGGTGGAGGGTGCCCCTGGATGCTGGGGGGTGCAGGGGGACATGAGTGGGGACCTGGTGGAGGGTGCCCCTGGCTGCTGGTGGGTGGGGGTGCAGGGGGACATGAGTGGGGGCCTGGTGGAGGGTGCCCTGCACTGCTTGGGGGTGGGGGTGCTGGGAGACATGAGTTGGACATGAGTGGGGGCCTGGTGGAGGGTGCCCCTGGATGCTGGTGGGTGGGGGTGCAGGGGGGCATGAGTGGGGGCCTGGTGGAGGGTGCCCTTGGCTGCTGGGGGGTGGGGGTGCAGGGGGACATGAGTGGGGGCCTGGTGGAGGGTGCCCTGCACTGCTGGGGGGTGGGGGTGCTGGGGGACATGAGTGGGGGCCTGGTGGTGGGTGCCCTGCACTGCTTCGTGGTGGGGGTGCTGGGAGACATGAGTTGGACATGAGTGGGGGCCTTGAGGAGGGTGCCCCTGGATGCTGGGGGGTGGGGGTGCATGGGGACTTGAGTGGGGGCCTGGTGGAGGGTGCCCCTGGCTGCTGGTGGGTGGGGGTGAAGGGGGACATGAGTGGGGGCCTGGTGGAGGGTTCCCTGCACTGCTGGGGGGTGGGGGTGCTGGGAGACATGAGTTGGGCATGAGTGGGGGCCTGGTGGAGGGTGCCCCTGGCTGCTGGGGGGTCGGGGTGCTGGGAGACATGAGTTGGACATGAGTGGGGGCCTGGTGGAGGGTGCCCCTGGCTGCTGGTGGGTGGGGGTACAGGGGGACATGAGTGGGGGCCTGATGGAGGGTGCCCTGCACTGCTGGGGGGTGGGGGTGCTGGGAGACATGAGTTGGACATGAGTGGGGGCCTGGTGGAGGGTGCCCCTGGATGCTGGGGGGTGGGGGTGCGGGGGGACATGAGTGGGGGCCTGGTGGAGGGTGGCCCTGGATGTTGTGGGGTGGGGTTGCAGGGGGACATGAGTGGGGGCCAGGTGGAGGGTGCCCCCGGCTGCTGGGGGGTGGGGGTGCAGGGGGACATGAAAGGGGGCCTGGTGGAGAGTGCCCTGCACTGCTGGGGGGTGGGGGTGCTGGGAGACATGAGTTGGACATGAGTGGGGGCCTGGTGGAGGGTGCCCCTGGCTGCTGGGGGGTGGGGTGCTGGGAGACATGAGTTGGACATGAGTGGGGGCCTGGTGGAGGGTGCCCCTGGCTGCAGGTGGGTGGGGGTGCAGGGGGACATGAGTGGGGGCCTGGTGGAGGGTGCCCTGCACTGCTGGGGGGTGGGGGTGCTGGGAGACATGAGTTGGACATGAGTGGGGGCCTGGTGGAGGGTGCCCCTGACTGCTGGAGGGTAGCGGTGGTGGGAGACATGTGTGTGGGCCTGCTGGCAGGTGGCCCTGACTGCTGGGGTGTGGGGGTGGTGGGAGACATGTGTGGGGGCCTGGTGGAGTGTGCCCCTGGATGCTGGTGGGTGCGGGTGCAGGGGGACATGAGTGGGGGCCTGGTGGAGGGTGCCCCAGGCTGCTGGGGGGTGGGAGTGCAGGGGGACAAGAGGGGGCCTGGTGGAGGGTGCCCCTGGCTGCTGGGGGGTGGGGGTGCAGGGTGACACGAGTGGGGGCCTGGTGGAGGGTGCCCTGCACTGCTGGGGGGTGGGGGTGCTGGGAGACATGAGTTGGACATGGGTGGGGGCCTGGTGGAGGGTGCCCCTGGATGCTGGGGGGTGGGGGTGCAGGGGGACATGAGTGGGGACCTGGTGGAGGGTGCCCCTGGCTGCTGGTGGGTGGGGGTGCAGGGTGACACGAGTGGGGGCCTGGTGGAGGGTGCCCTGCACTGCTGGGGGGTGGGGGTGCTGGGAGACATGAGTTGGACATGGGTGGGGGCCTGGTGGAGGGTGCCCCTGGATGCTGGGGGGTGGGGGTGCAGGGGGACATGAGTGGGGGCCTGGTGGAGGGTTCCCTGGATGCTGGGGGGTGGGGGTGCAGGGGGACATGAGTGGGGGCCTGGTGGAGGGTGCCCCTGGCTGCTGGGGGGTGGGGGTGCAGGGTGACACGAGTGGGGGCCTGGTGGAGGGTGCCCTGCACTGCTGGGGGGTGGGGGTGCTGGGAGACATGAGTTGGACATGGGTGGGGGCCTGGTGGAGGGTGCCCCTGGATGCTGGGGGGTGGGGGTGCAGGGGGACATGAGTGGGGACCTGGTGGAGGGTGCCCCTGGCTGCTGGTGGGTGGGGGTGCAGGGGGACATGAGTGGGGGCCTGGTGGAGGGTGCCCTGCACTGCTGGGGGGTGGGGGGTGCTGGGAGACATGAGTTGGACATGAGTGGGGGCCTGGTGGAGGGTGCCCCTGGATGCTGGTGGGTGGGGGTGCAGGGGGGCATGAGTGGGGGCCTGGTGGAGGGTGCCCTTGGCTGCTGGGGGGTGGGGGTGCAGGGGGACATGAGTGGGGGCCTGGTGGAGGGTGCCTCTGGCTGCTGGTGGGTGGGGGTGCAGGGGGACATGAGTGGGGGCCTGGTGGAGGGTGCCCTGCACTTCTGGGGGGTGAGGGTGCTGGGAGACATGAGTTGGACATGAGTGGGGGCCTGGTGGAGGGTGCCCCTGGCTGCTGGGGGGTGGGGGTGCTGGGAGACATGAGTTGGACATGAGTGGGGGCCTGGCGGAGGGTGCCCCTGGCTGCTGGGGGGTGGGGGTGCTGGGAGACATGAGTTGGACATGAGTGGGGGCCTGGTGGAGGGTGCCCCTGGATGCTGGGGGGTGGGGGTGCAGGGGGACATGAGTGGGGACCTGGTGGAGGGTGCCCCTGGCTGCTGGTGGGTGGGGGTGCAGGGGGACATGAGTGGGGGCCCGGTGGAGGGTGCCCTGCACTTCTGGGGGGTGAGGGTGCTGGGAGACATGAGTTGGACATGAGTGGGGGCCTGGTGGAGGGTGCCCCTGGCTGCTGGGGGGTGGGGGTGCTGGGAGACATGAGTTGGACATGAGTGGGAGCCTGGCGGAGGGTGCCCCTGGCTGCTGGGGGGTGGGGGTGCTGGGAGACATGAGTTGGACATGAGTGGGGGCCTGGTGGAGGGTGCCACTGGCTGCTGGGGTGTGGGGGCGCAGGGGGACATGAGTGGGGGCCTGGTGGAGGGTGCCCTGCACTGCTGGGGGGTGGGGGTGCTGGGAGACATGAGTTGGACATGAGTGGGGGCCTGGTGGAGGGTTCCCTGGATGCTGGGGGGTGGGGGTGCAGGGGGACATGAGTGGGGGCCTGGTGGAGGGTGCCCCTGGCTGCTGGGGGCTGGGGGTGCAGGGTGGCAAGAGTGGGGGCCTGGTGGAGGGTGCCCTGCACTGCTGGGGGGTGGGGGTGCTGGGAGACATGAGTTGGACATGGGTGGGGGCCTGGTGGAGGGTGCCCCTGGATGCTGGGGGGTGCAGGGGGACATGAGTGGGGACCTGGTGGAGGGTGCCCCTGGCTGCTGGTGGGTGGGGGTGCAGGGGGACATGAGTGGGGGCCTGGTGGAGGGTGCCCTGCACTGCTGGGGGGTGGGGGTGCTGGGAGACATGAGTTGGACATGAGTGGGGGCCTGGTGGAGGGTGCCCCTGGATGCTGGTGGGTGGGGGTGCAGGGGGGCATGAGTGGGGGCCTGGTGGAGGGTGCCCTTGGCTGCTGGGGGGTGGGGGTGCAGGGGGACATGAGTGGGGGCCTGGTGGAGGGTGCCCTGCACTGCTGGGGGGTGGGGGTGCTGGGGGACATGAGTGGGGGCCTGGTGGTGGGTGCCCTGCACTGCTTCGTGGTGGGGGTGCTGGGAGACATGAGTTGGACATGAGTGGGGGCCTTGAGGAGGGTGCCCCTGGATGCTGGGGGGTGGGGGTGCATGGGGACTTGAGTGGGGGCCTGGTGGAGGGTGCCCCTGGCTGCTGGTGGGTGGGGGTGAAGGGGGACATGAGTGGGGGCCTGGTGGAGGGTTCCCTGCACTGCTGGGGGGTGGGGGTGCTGGGAGACATGAGTTGGGCATGAGTGGGGGCCTGGTGGAGGGTGCCCCTGGCTGCTGGGGGGTCGGGGTGCTGGGAGACATGAGTTGGACATGAGTGGGGGCCTGGTGGAGGGTGCCCCTGGCTGCTGGTGGGTGGGGGTACAGGGGGACATGAGTGGGGGCCTGATGGAGGGTGCCCTGCACTGCTGGGGGGTGGGGGTGCTGGGAGACATGAGTTGGACATGAGTGGGGGCCTGGTGGAGGGTGCCCCTGGATGCTGGGGGGTGGGGGTGCGGGGGGACATGAGTGGGGGCCTGGTGGAGGGTGGCCCTGGATGTTGTGGGGTGGGGTTGCAGGGGGACATGAGTGGGGGCCAGGTGGAGGGTGCCCCCGGCTGCTGGGGGGTGGGGGTGCAGGGGGACATGAAAGGGGGCCTGGTGGAGAGTGCCCTGCACTGCTGGGGGGTGGGGGTGCTGGGAGACATGAGTTGGACATGAGTGGGGGCCTGGTGGAGGGTGCCCCTGGCTGCTGGGGGGTGGGGTGCTGGGAGACATGAGTTGGACATGAGTGGGGGCCTGGTGGAGGGTGCCCCTGGCTGCAGGTGGGTGGGGGTGCAGGGGGACATGAGTGGGGGCCTGGTGGAGGGTGCCCTGCACTGCTGGGGGGTGGGGGTGCTGGGAGACATGAGTTGGACATGAGTGGGGGCCTGGTGGAGGGTGCCCCTGACTGCTGGAGGGTAGCGGTGGTGGGAGACATGTGTGTGGGCCTGCTGGCAGGTGGCCCTGACTGCTGGGGTGTGGGGGTGGTGGGAGACATGTGTGGGGGCCTGGTGGAGTGTGCCCCTGGATGCTGGTGGGTGCGGGTGCAGGGGGACATGAGTGGGGGCCTGGTGGAGGGTGCCCCAGGCTGCTGGGGGGTGGGAGTGCAGGGGGACAAGAGGGGGCCTGGTGGTGGGTGCCCTGCACTGCTGGGGGGTGGGTGTGCTGGGAGACATGAGTTGGACATGAGTGGGTGCCTGGTGGAGGGTGCCCCTGGCTGCTGGTGGGTGGGGGTACAGGGGGACATAAGTGGGGGCCTGGTGGAGGGTGCCCTGCACTGCTGGGGGGTGGGGGTGCTGGGAGTCATGAGTTGGACATGGATGGGGGCTTTGTGGAGGGTGCCCCTGGATGCTGGTGGGTGGGCGTGCAGGGGGGCATGAGTGGGGGCCTAGTGGAGGGTGCCCTTGGCTGCTGGGGGGTGGGGGTGCAGGGGGACATGAGTGGGGGCCTGGTGGAGGGTGCCTCTGGCTGCTGGTGGGTGGGGGTGCAGGGGGACATGAGTGGGGGCCAGGTGGAGGGTGCCCCCGGCTGCTGGGGGGTGGGGGTGCAGGGGGACATGAAAGGGGGCCTGGTGGAGAGTGCCCTGCACTGCTGGGGGGTGGGGGTGCTGGGAGACATGAGTTGGACATGAGTGGGGGCCTGGTGGAGGGTGCCCCTGGCTGCTGGGGGGTGGGGTGCTGGGAGACATGAGTTGGACATAAGTGGGGGCCTGGTGGAGGGTGCCCCTGGCTGCAGGTGGGTGGGGGTGCAGGGGGACATGAGTGGGGGCCTGGTGGAGGGTGCCCTGCACTGCTGGGGGGTGGGGGTGCTGGGAGACATGAGTTGGACATGAGTGGGGGCCTGGTGGAGGGTGCCCCTGACTGCTGGAGGGTAGCGGTGGAGGGAGACATGTGTGTGGGCCTGCTGGCAGGTGGCCCTGACTGCTGGGGTGTGGGGGTGGTGGGAGACATGTGTGGGGGCCTGGTGGAGTGTGCCCCTGGATGCTGGTGGGTGCGGTTGCAGGGGGACATGAGTGGGGGCCTGGTGGAGGGTGCCCCAGGCTGCTGGGGGGTGGGAGTGCAGGGGGACAAGAGGGGGCCTGGTGGTGGGTGCCCTGCACTGCTGGGGGGTGGGTGTGCTGGGAGACATGAGTTGGACATGAGTGGGTGCCTGGTGGAGGGTGCCCCTGGCTGCTGGTGGGTGGGGGTACAGGGGGACATAAGTGGGGGCCTGGTGGAGGGTGCCCTGCACTGCTGGGGGGTGGGGGTGCTGGGAGTCATGAGTTGGACATGAGTGGGGGCTTTGTGGAGGGTGCCCCTGGATGCTGGTGGGTGGGCGTGCAGGGGGGCATGAGTGGGGGCCTAGTGGAGGGTGCCCTTGGCTGCTGGGGGGTGGGGGTGCAGGGGGACATGAGTGGGGGCCTGGTGGAGGGTGCCTCTGGCTGCTGGTGGGTGGGGGTGCAGGGGGACATGAGTGGGGGCCTGGTGGAGGGTGCCCTGCACTGCTGGGGGGTGGGGGTGCTGGGAGACATGAGTTGGACATGAGTGGGGGCCTGGTGGAGGGTTCCCCTTGCTGCTGGGGGGTGGGGGTGCTGGGAGACATGAATTGGACATGAGTGGGGGCCTGGTGGAGGGTGCCCCTGGCTGCTGGTGGGTGGGGGTGCAGGGGGACATGAGTGGGGGCATGGTGGAGGGTGCCCTGCACTGCTGGGGGGTGGGGATGCTGGGAGACATGAGTTGGACATGAGTGGGGGCCTGGTGGAGGGTGTCTTGGATGCTGGGGGGTGGGGGTGCAGGGGGACATGAGTGGGGGCCTGATGGAGGGTGCCCCTGGATGCTGTGCGGTGGGGGTGCAGGGGGACATGAGTGGGGGCCTGGTGGAGGGTGCCCCTGGCTGCTGGGGGGTGGGGGTGCAGGGGGACATGAATGGGGGCCTGGTGGAGGGTGCCCTGCACTGCTGGGGGGTGCTGGGAGACATGAGTTGGACATGAGTGAGGGCCTGGTGGAGGGTGCCCCTGGCTGCTGGGGGGTGGGGTGCTGGGAGACATGAGTGGGGACCTGGTGGAGGGTGCCCCTGGATGCTGGGGGGTGGGGGTGCAGGGGGACATGAGTGGGGACCTGGTGGAGGGTGCCCCTGGCTGCTGGTGGGTGGGGGTGCAGGGGGACATGAGTGGGGGCCTGGTGGAGGGTGCCCTGCACTTCTGGGGGGTGAGGGTGCTGGGAGACATGAGTTGGACATGAGTGGGGGCCTGGTGGAGGGTGCCCCTGGCTGCTGGGGGGTGGGGGTGCTGGGAGACATGAGTTGGACATGAGTGGGGGCCTGGCGGAGGGTGCCCCTGGCTGCTGGGGGGTGGGGGTGCTGGGAGACATGAGTTGGACATGAGTGGGGGCCTGGTGGAGGGTGCCCCTGGCTGCTGGGGTGTGGGGGCGCAGGGGGACATGAGTGGGGGCCTGGTGGAGGGTGCCCTGCACTGCTGGGGGGTGGGGGTGCTGGGAGACATGAGTTGGACATGAGTGGGGGCCTGGTGGAGGGTTCCCTGGATGCTGGGGGGTGGGGGTGCAGGGGGACATGAGTGGGGGCCTGGTGGAGGGTGCCCCTGGCTGCTGGGGGGTGGGGGTGCAGGGTGACACGAGTGGGGGCCTGGTGGAGGGTGCCCTGCACTGCTGGGGGGTGGGGGTGCTGGGAGACATGAGTTGGACATGGGTGGGGGCCTGGTGGAGGGTGCCCCTGGATGCTGGGGGGTGGGGGTGCAGGGGGACATGAGTGGGGACCTGGTGGAGGGTGCCCCTGGCTGCTGGTGGGTGGGGGTGCAGGGGGACATGAGTGGGGGCCTGGTGGAGGGTGCCCTGCACTGCTGGGGGGTGGGGGGTGCTGGGAGACATGAGTTGGACATGAGTGGGGGCCTGGTGGAGGGTGCCCCTGGATGCTGGTGGGTGGGGGTGCAGGGGGGCATGAGTGGGGGCCTGGTGGAGGGTGCCCTTGGCTGCTGGGGGGTGGGGGTGCAGGGGGACATGAGTGGGGGCCTGGTGGAGGGTGCCTCTGGCTGCTGGTGGGTGGGGGTGCAGGGGGACATGAGTGGGGGCCTGGTGGAGGGTGCCCTGCACTGCTGGGGGGTGGGGGTGCTGGGGGACATGAGTGGGGGCCTGGTGGTGGGTGCCCTGCACTGCTGGGTGGTGGGGGTGCTGGGAGACATGAGTTGGACATGAGTGGGGGCCTGGTGGAGGGTTCCCCTTGCTGCTGGGGGGTGGGGGTGCTGGGAGACATGAATTGGACATGAGTGGGGGCCTGGTGGAGGGTGCCCCTGGCTGCTGGTGGGTGGGGGTGCAGGGGGACATGAGTGGGGGCCTGGTGGAGGGTGCCCTGCACTTCTGGGGGGTGAGGGTGCTGGGAGACATGAGTTGGACATGAGTGGGGGCCTGGTGGAGGGTGCCCCTGGCTGCTGGGGGGTGGGGGTGCTGGGAGACATGAGTTGGACATGAGTGGGGGCCTGGCGGAGGGTGCCCCTGGCTGCTGGGGGGTGGGGGTGCTGGGAGACATGAGTTGGACATGAGTGGGGGCCTGGTGGAGGGTGCCCCTGGATGCTGGGGGGTGGGGGTGCAGGGGGACATGAGTGGGGACCTGGTGGAGGGTGCCCCTGGCTGCTGGTGGGTGGGGGTGCAGGGGGACATGAGTGGGGGCCTGGTGGAGGGTGCCCTGCACTTCTGGGGGGTGAGGGTGCTGGGAGACATGAGTTGGACATGAGTGGGGGCCTGGTGGAGGGTGCCCCTGGCTGCTGGGGGGTGGGGGTGCTGGGAGACATGAGTTGGACATGAGTGGGGGCCTGGCGGAGGGTGCCCCTGGCTGCTGGGGGGTGGGGGTGCTGGGAGACATGAGTTGGACATGAGTGGGGGCCTGGTGGAGGGTGCCCCTGGCTGCTGGGGTGTGGGGGCGCAGGGGGACATGAGTGGGGGCCTGGTGGAGGGTGCCCTGCACTGCTGGGGGGTGGGGGTGCTGGGAGACATGAGTTGGACATGAGTGGGGGCCTGGTGGAGGGTTCCCTGGATGCTGGGGGGTGGGGGTGCAGGGGGACATGAGTGGGGGCCTGGTGGAGGGTGCCCCTGGCTGCTGGGGGGTGGGGGTGCAGGGTGACACGAGTGGGGGCCTGGTGGAGGGTGCCCTGCACTGCTGGGGGGTGGGGGTGCTGGGAGACATGAGTTGGACATGAGTGGGGGCCTGGTGGAGGGTGCCCCTGGATGCTGGGGAGTGGGGGTGCGGGGGGACATGAGTGGGGGCCTGGTGGAGGATGGCCCTGGATGTTGTGGGGTGGGGTTGCAGGGGGACATGAGTGGGGGCCAGGTGGAGGGTGCCCCCGGCTGCTGGGGGGTGGGGGTGCAGGGGGACATGAAAGGGGGCCTGATGGAGAGTGCCCTGCACTGCTGGGGGGTGGGGGTGCTGGGAGACATGAGTTGGACATGAGTGGGGGCCTGGTGGAGGGTGCCCCTGGCTGCTGGGGGGTGGGGTGCTGTGAGACATGAGTTGGACATGAGTGGGGGGCCTGGTGGAGGGTGCCCCTGGCTGCTGGTGGGTGGGGGTGCAGGGGGACATGAGTGGGGGCCTGGTGGAGGGTGCCCTGCACTGCTGGGGGGTGGGGGTGCTGGGAGACATGAGTTGGACATGAGTGGGGGCCTGGTGGAGGGTGCCCCTGACTGCTGGAGGGTAGCGGTGGTGGGAGACATGTGTGTGGGCCTGCTGGCAGGTGGCCCTGACTGCTGGGGTGTGGGGGTGGTGGGAGACATGTGTGGGGGCCTGGTGGAGTGTGCCCCTGGATGCTGGGGGGTGGGGGTGCAGGGGGACATGAGTGGGGGCCTGGTGGAGGGTGCCCCAGGCTGCTGGGGGGTGGGAGTGCAGGGGGACAAGAGGGGGCCTGGTGGTGGGTGCCCTGCACTGCTGGGGGGTGGGTGTGCTGGGAGACATGAGTTGGACATGAGTGGGTGCCTGGTGGAGGGTGCCCCTGGCTGCTGGTGGGTGGGGGTACAGGGGGACATAAGTGGGGGCCTGGTGGAGGGTGCCCTGCACTGCTGGGGGGTGGGGGTGCTGGGAGTCATGAGTTGGACATGAGTGGGGGCTTTGTGGAGGGTGCCCCTGGATGCTGGTGGGTGGGCGTGCAGGGGGGCATGAGTGGGGGCCTAGTGGAGGGTGCCCTTGGCTGCTGGCGGGTGGGGGTGCAGGGGGACATGAGTGGGGGCCTGGTGGAGGGTGCCTCTGGCTGCTGGTGGGTGGGGGTGCAGGGGGACATGAGTGGGGGCCTGGTGGAGGGTGCCCTGCACTGCTGGGGGGTGTGGGTGCTGGGAGACATGAGTTGGACATGAGTGGGGGCCTGGTGGAGGGTTCCCCTTGCTGCTGGGGGGTGGGGGTGCTGGGAGACATGAATTGGACATGAGTGGGGGCCTGGTGGAGGGTGCTCCTAGCTGCTGGTGGGTGGGGGTGCAGGGGGACATAAGTGGGGGCATGGTGGAGGGTGCCCTGCACTGCTGGGGGGTGGGGATGCTGGGAGACATGAGTTGGACATGAGTGGGGGCCTGGTGGAGGGTGTCTTGGATGCTGGGGGGGTGGGGGTGCAGGGGGACATGAGTGGGGGCCTGATGGAGGGTGCCCCTGGATGCTGTGCGGTGGGGGTGCAGGGGGACATGAGTGGGGGCCTGGTGGAGGGTGCCCCTGGCTGCTGGGGGGTGGGGGTGCAGGGGGACATGAATGGGGGCCTGGTGGAGGGTGCCCTGCACTGCTGGGGGGTGCTGGGAGACATGAGTTGGACATGAGTGGGGGCCTGGTGGAGGGTGCCCCTGGCTGCTGGGGGGTGGGGTGCTGGGAGACATGAGTTGGACATGAGTAGGGGCCTGGTGGAGGGTGCCCTGCACTGCTGGGGGGTGGGGGTGCTGGAGACATGAGTTGGACATGAGTGGGGGCCTGGTGGAGGGTGCCCCTGGATGCTGGGGGGTGGGGGTGCAGTGGGACATGAGTGGGGACCTGGTGGAGGGTGCCCCTGGCTGCTGGTGGGTGGGGGTGCAGGGGGACATGAGTGGTGGCCTGGTGGAGGGTGCCCTGCACTTCTGGGGGGTGAGGGTGCTGGGAGACATGAGTTGGACATGAGTGGGGGCCTGGTGGAGGGTGCCCCTGGCTGCTGGGGGGTGGGGGTGCTGGGAGACATGAGTTGGACATGAGTGGGGGCCTGGCGGAGGGTGCCCCTGGCTGCTGGGGGGTGGGGGTGCTGGGAGACATGAGTTGGACATGAGTGGGGGCCTGGTGGAGGGTGCCCCTGGATGCTGGGGGGTGGGGGTGCAGGGGGACATGAGTGGGGACCTGGTGGAGGGTGCCCTTGGCTGCTGGTGGGTGGGGGTGCAGGGGGACATGAGTGGGGGCCCGGTGGAGGGTGCCCTGCACTTCTGGGGGGTGAGGGTGCTGGGAGACATGAGTTGGACATGAGTGGGGGCCTGGTGGAGGGTGCCCCTGGCTGCTGGGGGGTGGGGGTGCTGGGAGACATGAGTTGGACATGAGTGGGAGCCTGGCGGAGGGTGCCCCTGGCTGCTGGGGGGTGGGGCTGCTGGGAGACATGAGTTGGACATGAGTGGGGGCCTGGTGGAGGGTTCCCCTTGCTGCTGGGGGGTGGGGGTGCTGGGAGACATGAATTGGACATGAGTGGGGGCCTGGTGGAGGGTGCCCCTGGCTGCTGGTGGGTGGGGGTGCAGGGGGACATGAGTGGGGGCATGGTGGAGGGTGCCCTGCACTGCTGGGGGGTGGGGATGCTGGGAGACATGAGTTGGACATGAGTGGGGGCCTGGTGGAGGGTGTCTTGGATGCTGGGGGGTGGGGGTGCAGGGGGACATGAGTGGGGGCCTGATGGAGGGTGCCCCTGGATGCTGTGCGGTGGGGGTGCAGGGGGACATGAGTGGGGGCCTGGTGGAGGGTGCCCCTGGCTGCTGGGGGGTGGGGGTGCAGGGGGACATGAATGGGGGCCTGGTGGAGGGTGCCCTGCACTGCTGGGGGGTGCTGGGAGACATGAGTTGGACATGAGTGAGGGCCTGGTGGAGGGTGCCCCTGGCTGCTGGGGGGTGGGGTGCTGGGAGACATGAGTTGGACATGAGTAGGGGCCTGGTGGAGGGTGCCCTGCACTGCTGGGGGGTGGGGGTGCTGGAGACATGAGTTGGACATGAGTGGGGGCCTGGTGGAGGGTGCCCCTGGATGCTGGGGGGTGGGGGTGCAGGGGGACATGAGTGGGGACCTGGTGGAGGGTGCCCCTGGCTGCTGGTGGGTGGAGGTGCAGGGGGACATGAGTGGGGGCCTGGTGGAGGGTGCCCTGCACTTCTGGGGGGTGAGGGTGCTGGGAGACATGAGTTGGACATGAGTGGGGGCCTGGTGGAGGGTGCCCCTGGCTGCTGGGGGGTGGGGGTGCTGGGAGACATGAGTTGGACATGAGTGGGGGCCTGGCGGAGGGTGCCCCTGGCTGCTGGGGGGTGGGGGTGCTGGGAGACATGAGTTGGACATGAGTGGGGGCCTGGTGGAGGGTGCCCCTGGCTGCTGGGGTGTGGGGGCGCAGGGGGACATGAGTGGGGGCCTGGTGGAGGGTGCCCTGCACTGCTGGGGGGTGGGGGTGCTGGGAGACATGAGTTGGACATGAGTGGGGGCCTGGTGGAGGGTTCCCTGGATGCTGGGGGGTGGGGGTGCAGGGGGACATGAGTGGGGGCCTGGTGGAGGGTGCCCCTGGCTGCTGGGGGGTGGGGGTGCAGGGTGACATGAGTGGGGGCCTGGTGGAGGGTGCCCTGCACTGCTGGGGGGTGGGGGTGCTGGGAGACATGAGTTGGACATGGGTGGGGGCCTGGTGGAGGGTGCCCCTGGATGCTGGGGGGTGGGGGTGCAGGGGGACATGAGTGGGGACCTGGTGGAGGGTGCCCCTGGCTGCTGGTGGGTGGGGGTGCAGGGGGACATGAGTGGGGGCCTGGTGGAGGGTGCCCTGCACTGCTGGGGGGTGGGGGGTGCTGGGAGACATGAGTTGGACATGAGTGGGGGCCTGGTGGAGGGTGCCCCTGGATGCTGGTGGGTGGGGGTGCAGGGGGGCATGAGTGGGGGCCTGGTGGAGGGTGCCCTTGGCTGCTGGGGGGTGGGGGTGCAGGGGGACATGAGTGGGGGCCTGGTGGAGGGTGCCTCTGTCTGCTGGTGGGTGGGGGTGCAGGGGGACATGAGTGGGGGCCTGGTGGAGGGTGCCCTGCACTGCTGGGGGGTGGGGGTGCTGGGGGACATGAGTGGGGGCCTGGTGGTGGGTGCCCTGCACTGCTGGGTGGTGGGGGTGCTGGGAGACATGAGTTGGACATGAGTGGGGGCCTGGTGGAGGGTTCCCCTTGCTGCTGGGGGGTGGGGGTGCTGGGAGACATGAATTGGACATGAGTGGGGGCCTGGTGGAGGGTGCCCCTGGCTGCTGGTGGGTGGGGGTGCTGGGAGACATGAGTTGGACATGAGTGGGGGCCTGGTGGAGGGTTCCCCTTGCTGCTGGGGGGTGGGGGTGCTGGGAGACATGAATTGGACATGAGTGGGGGCCTGGTGGAGGGTGCCCCTGGCTGCTGGTGGGTGGGGGTGCAGGGGGACATGAGTGGGGGCATGGTGGAGGGTGCCCTGCACTGCTGGGGGGTGGGGATGCTGGGAGACATGAGTTGGACATGAGTGGGGGCCTGGTGGAGGGTGTCTTGGATGCTGGGGGGTGGGGGTGCAGGGGGACATGAGTGGGGGCCTGATGGAGGGTGCCCCTGGATGCTGTGCGGTGGGGGTGCAGGGGGACATGAGTGGGGGCCTGGTGGAGGGTGCCCCTGGCTGCTGGGGGGTGGGGGTGCAGGGGGACATGAATGGGGGCCTGGTGGAGGGTGCCCTGCACTGCTGGGGGGTGCTGGGAGACATGAGTTGGACATGAGTGAGGGCCTGGTGGAGGGTGCCCCTGGCTGCTGGGGGGTGGGGTGCTGGGAGACATGAGTTGGACATGAGTAGGGGCCTGGTGGAGGGTGCCCTGCACTGCTGGGGGGTGGGGGTGCTGGAGACATGAGTTGGACATGAGTGGGGGCCTGGTGGAGGGTGCCCCTGGATGCTGGGGGGTGGGGGTGCAGGGGGACATGAGTGGGGACCTGGTGGAGGGTGCCCCTGGCTGCTGGTGGGTGGGGGTGCAGGGGGACATGAGTGGGGGCCTGGTGGAGGGTGCCCTGCACTTCTGGGGGGTGAGGGTGCTGGGAGACATGAGTTGGACATGAGTGGGGGCCTGGTGGAGGGTGCCCCTGGCTGCTGGGGGGTGGGGGTGCTGGGAGACATGAGTTGGACATGAGTGGGGGCCTGGCGGAGGGTGCCCCTGGCTGCTGGGGGGTGGGGGTGCTGGGAGACATGAGTTGGACATGAGTGGGGGCCTGGTGGAGGGTGCCCCTGGCTGCTGGGGTGTGGGGGTGCAGGGGGACATGAGTGGGGGCCTGGTGGAGGGTGCCCTGCACTGCTGGGGGGTGGGGGTGCTGGGAGACATGAGTTGGACATGAGTGGGGGCCTGGTGGAGGGTTCCCTGGATGCTGGGGGGTGGGGGTGCAGGGGGACATGAGTGGGGGCCTGGTGGAGGGTGCCCCTGGCTGCTGGGGGGGTGGGGGTGCAGGGTGACACGAGTGGGGGCCTGGTGGAGGGTGCCCTGCACTGCTGGGGGGTGGGGGTGCTGGGAGACATGAGTTGGACATGGGTGGGGGCCTGGTGGAGGGTGCCCCTGGATGCTGGGGGGTGGGGGTGCAGGGGGACATGAGTGGGGACCTGGTGGAGGGTGCCCCTGGCTGCTGGTGGGTGTGGGTGCAGGGGGACATGAGTGGGGGCCTGGTGGAGGGTGCCCTGCACTGCTGGGGGGTGGGGGGTGCTGGGAGACATGAGTTGGACATGAGTGGGGGCCTGGTGGAGGGTGCCCCTGGATGCTGGTGGGTGGGGGTGCAGGGGGGAATGAGTGGGGGCCTGGTGGAGGGTGCCCTTGGCTGCTGGGGGGTGGGGGTGCAGGGGGACATGAGTGGGGGCCTGGTGGAGGGTGCCTCTGGCTGCTGGTGGGTGGGGGTGCAGGGGGACATGAGTGGGGGCCTGGTGGAGGGTGCCCTGCACTGCTGGGGGGTGGGGGTGCTGGGGGACATGAGTGGGGGCCTGGTGGTGGGTGCCCTGCACTGCTGGGTGGTGGGGGTGCTGGGAGACATGAGTTGGACATGAGTGGGGGCCTGGTGGAGGGTGCCCCTGGCTGCTGGTGGGTGGGGGTACAGGGGGACATGAGTGGGGGCCTGGTGGAGGGTGCCCTAGACTGCTGGGGGGTGGGGGCACTGGGAGACATGAGTTGGACATGAGTGGGGGCCTTGAGGAGGGTGCCCCTGGATGCTGGGGGGTGGGGGTGCAGGGGGACTTGAGTGGGGGCCTGGTGGAGGGTGCCCCTGGCTGCTGGTGGGTGGGGGTGCAGGGGGACATGAGTGGGGGCCTGGTGGAGGGTTCCCTGCACTGCTGGGGGGTGGGGGTGCTGGGAGACATGAGTTGGGCATGAGTGGGGGCCTGGTGGAGGGTGCCCCTGGCTGCTGGGGGGTCGGGGTGCTGGGAGACATGAGTTGGACATGAGTGGGGGCCTGGTGGAGGGTGCCCCTGGCTGCTGGTGGGTGGGGGTACAGGGGGACATGAGTGGGGGCCTGATGGAGGGTGCCCTGCACTGCTGGGGGGTGGGGGTGCTGGGAGACATGAGTTGGACATGAGTGGGGGCCTGGTGGAGGGTGCCCCTGGATGCTGGGGGGTGGGGGTGCGGGGGGACATGAGTGGGGGCCTGGTGGAGGGTGGCCCTGGATGTTGTGGGGTGGGGTTGCAGGGGGACATGAGTGGGGGCCAGGTGGAGGGTGCCCCTGGCTGCTGGTGGGTGGGGGTGCAGGGGGACATGAGTGGGGGCCTGGTGGAGGGTGCCCTGCACTGCTGGGGGGTGGGGGGTGCTGGGAGACATGAGTTGGACATGAGTGGGGGCCTGGTGGAGGGTGCCCCTGGATGCTGGTGGGTGGGGGTGCAGGGGGGCATGAGTGGGGGCCTGGTGGAGGGTGCCCTTGGCTGCTGGGGGGTGGGGGTGCAGGGGGACATGAGTGGGGGCCTGGTGGAGGGTGCCTCTGGCTGCTGGTGGGTGGGGGTGCAGGGGGACATGAGTGGGGGCCTGGTGGAGGGTGCCCTGCACTGCTGGTGGGTGGGGGTGCTGGGGGACATGAGTGGGGGCCTGGTGGTGGGTGCCCTGCACTGCTGGGTGGTGGGGGTGCTGGGAGACATGAGTTGGACATGAGTGGGGGCCTGGTGGAGGGTGCCCCTGGCTGCTGGTGGGTGGGGGTACAGGGGGACATGAGTGGGGGCCTGGTGGAGGGTGCCCTAGACTGCTGGGGGGTGGGGGCACTGGGAGACATGAGTTGGACATGAGTGGGGGCCTTGAGGAGGGTGCCCCTGGATGCTGGGGGGTGGGGGTGCAGGGGGACTTGAGTGGGGGCCTGGTGGAGGGTGCCCCTGGCTGCTGGTGGGTGGGGGTGCAGGGGGACATGAGTGGGGGCCTGGTGGAGGGTTCCCTGCACTGCTGGGGGGTGGGGGTGCTGGGAGACATGAGTTGGGCATGAGTGGGGGCCTGGTGGAGGGTGCCCCTGGCTGCTGGGGGGTCGGGGTGCTGGGAGACATGAGTTGGACATGAGTGGGGGCCTGGTGGAGGGTGCCCCTGGCTGCTGGTGGGTGGGGGTACAGGGGGACATGAGTGGGGGCCTGATGGAGGGTGCCTTGCACTGCTGGGGGGTGGGGGTGCTGGGAGACATGAGTTGGACATGAGTGGGGGCCTGGTGGAGGGTGCCCCTGGATGCTGGGGGGTGGGGGTGCGGGGGGACATGAGTGGGGGCCTGGTGGAGGGTGGCCCTGGATGTTGTGGGGTGGGGTTGCAGGGGGACATGAGTGGGGGCCAGGTGGAGGGTGCCCCCGGCTGCTGGGGGGTGGGGGTGCAGGGGGACATGAAAGGGGGCCTGGTGGGGAGTGCCCTGCACTGCTGGGGGGTGGGGGTGCTGGGAGACATGAGTTGGACATGAGTGGGGGCCTGGTGGAGGGTGCCCCTGGCTGCTGGGGGGTGGGGTGCTGGGAGACATGAGTTGGACATGATTGGGGGCCTGGTGGAGGGTGCCCCTGGCTGCTGGTGGGTGGGGGTGCAGGGGGACATGAGTGGGGGCCTGGTGGAGGGTGCCCTGCACTGCTGGGGGGTGGGGGTGCTGGGAGACATGAGTTGGACATGAGTGGGGGCCTGGTGGAGGGTGCCCCTGACTGCTGGAGGGTAGCGGTGGTGGGAGACATGTGTGTGGGCCTGCTGGCAGGTGGCCCTGACTGCTGGGGTGTGGGGGTGGTGGGAGACATGTGTGGGGGCCTGGTGGAGTGTGCCCCTGGATGCTGGGGGGTGGGGGTGCAGGGGGACATGAGTGGGGGCCTGGTGGAGGGTGCCCCAGGCTGCTGGGGGGTGGGAGTGCAGGGGGACAAGAGGGGGCCTGGTGGTGGGTGCCCTGCACTGCTGGGGGGTGGGTGTGCTGGGAGACATGAGTTGGACATGAGTGGGTGCCTGGTGGAGGGTGCCCCTGGCTGCTGGTGGGTGGGGGTACAGGGGGACATAAGTGGGGGCCTGGTGGAGGGTGCCCTGCACTGCTGGGGGGTGGGGGTGCTGGGAGTCATGAGTTGGACATGAGTGGGGGCTTTGTGGAGGGTGCCCCTGGATGCTGGTGGGTGGGCGTGCAGGGGGGCATGAGTGGGGGCCTAGTGGAGGGTGCCCTTGGCTGCTGGGGGGTGGGGGTGCAGGGGGACATGAGTGGGGGCCTGGTGGAGGGTGCCTCTGGCTGCTGGTGGGTGGGGGTGCAGGGGGACATGAGTGGGGGCCTGGTGGAGGGTGCCCTGCACTGCTGGGGGGTGGGGGTGCTGGGAGACATGAGTTGGACATGAGTGGGGGCCTGGTGGAGGGTTCCCCTTGCTGCTGGGGGTGCTGGGAGACATGAATTGGACATGAGTGGGGGCCTGGTGGAGGGTGCCCCTGGCTGCTGGTGGGTGGGGGTGCAGGGGGACATGAGTGGGGGCATGGTGGAGGGTGCCCTGCACTGCTGGGGGGTGGGGATGCTGGGAGACATGAGTTGGACATGAGTGGGGGCCTGGTGGAGGGTGTCTTGGATGCTGGGGGGTGGGGGTGCAGGGGGACATGAGTGGGGGCCTGATGGAGGGTGCCCCTGGATGCTGTGCGGTGGGGGTGCAGGGGGACATGAGTGGGGGCCTGGTGGAGGGTGCCCTGCACTGCTGGGGGGTGCTGGGAGACATGAGTTGGACATGAGTGGGGGCCTGGTGGAGGGTGCCCCTGGCTGCTGGGGGGTGGGGTGCTGGGAGACATGAGTTGGACATGAGTGGGGGCTTGGTGGAGTGTGCCCCTGGCTGCTGGTGGGTGGGGGTGCAGGGGGACATGACTGGGGGCCTGGTGGAGGGTGCCCTGCACTGCTGGGGGGTGGGGGTGCTGGGAGACATGTGCTGGACATGAGTGGGGGCCTGGTGGAGGGTGCCCCTGACTGCTGGAGGGTGGGGGTGGTGGGAGACATGTGTGTGGGCCTGCTGGCAGGTGCCCCTGACTGCTGGGGTGTGGGGTGGTGGGAGACATGTGTGGGGGCCTGGTGGAGGGTGCCCCTGGATGCTGGTGGGTGGGGGTGCAGGGGGACATGAGTGGGGGCCTGGTGGAGGGTGCCCCTGGCTGCTGGGGGGTGGGGTGCAGGGGGACATGTGTGGGGGCCTGGTGGGGGGTGCCCCTGACTGCTGGGGGGTGGGGGTGCAGGGGGACATGAGTGTGGGCCTGGTGGAGGGTGCCCCTGGCTGCTGGTGGGTGGGAGTCCAGGGGGTCATGAATGGGGGCCTGGTGGAGGGTGCCCTGCACTGCTGGGGGGTGGGGGTGCTGGGAGACATGAGTGGGGGCCTGGTGGTGGGTGCCCTGCACTGCTGGGGGGTGGGGGTGCTGGGAGACATGAGTTGGACATGGGTGGGGGCCTGGTGGAGTGTGCCCCTGGCTGCTGGGGGTGGGGGTGCTGGGAGAAATGAGTTGGACATGAGTGGGGGCCTGGTGGAGGGTGCCCCTGGATGCTTGGGGGTGGGGGCGCAGGGGGACATGAGTAGGGGCCTGGTGGAGGGTGCCCTGCACTGCTGGGGGGTGGGGGTGCTGGAGACATGAGTTGGACATGAGTGGGGGCCTGGTGGAGGGTGCCCCTGGATGCTGGGGGGTGGGGGTGCAGGGGGACATGAGTGGGGACCTGGTGGAGGGTGCCCCTGGCTGCTGGTGTGTGGGGGTGCAGGGGGACATGAGTGGGGGCCTGGTGGAGGGTGCCCTGCACTTCTGGGGGGTGAGGGTGCTGGGAGACATGAGTTGGACATGAGTGGGGGCCTGGTGGAGGGTGCCCCTGGCTGCTGGGGGGTGGGGGTGCTGGGAGACATGAGTTGGACATGAGTGGGGGCCTGGTGGAGGGTGCCCCTGGCTGCTGGTGGGTGGGGGTGCAGGGGGACATGAGTGGGGGCCTGGTGGAGGATGCCCTGCACTGCTGGGGGGTGGGGGTGCTGAAAGACATGAGTTGGACATGAGTGGGGGCCTGGTGGAGGGTGCCCTGCACTGCTGGGGGGTAGGGGTGCTGGGAGACATGAGTTGGACATGAGTGGGGGCCTGGTGGAGGGTGCCCCTGGCTGCTGGGGGGTGGGGGTGCTGGGAGACATGAGTTGGACATGAGTGGGGGCCTGGTGGAGGGTGCCCCTGGCTGCTGGGGGGTGGGGGCGCAGGGGGACATGAGTGGGGGCCTGGTGGAGGGTGCCCTGCACTGCTGGGAGGTGGGGGTGCTGGGAGACATGAGTTGGACATGAGTGGGGGCCTGGTGGAGGGTTCCCTGGATGCTGGGGGGTGGGGGTGCAGGGGGACATGAGTGGGGGCCTGGTGGAGGGTGCCCCTGGCTGCTGGGGGGTGGGGGTGCAGGGTGACACGAGTGGGGGCCTGGTGGAGGGTGCCCTGCACTGCTGGGGGGTGGGGGTGCTGAGAGACATGAGTTGGACATGAGTGGGGGCCTGGTGGAGGGTGCCCCTGGATGCTGGGGGGTGGGGGTGCAGGGGGACATGAGTGGGGACCTGGTGGAGGGTGCCCCTGGCTGCTGGTGGGTGGGGGTGCAGGGGGACATGAGTGGGGACCTGGTGGAGGGTGCCCTGCACTGCTGGGGGGTGGGGGTGCTGGGAGACATGAGTTGGACATGAGTGGGGGCCTGGTGGAGGGTGCCCCTGGCTGTCGGGGGTGGGGATGCTGGGAGACATGAGTTGGGCATGAGTGGAGGGTGCCCCTGGCTGTTGGTGGGTGGGGGTGCAGGGGGACATGAGTGGGGGCCTGGTGGAGGATGCCATGCACTGCTGGGGGGTGGGGGTGCTGGAAGACATGAGTTGGACATAAGTGGGGGCCTGGTGGAGGGTGCCCTGCACTGCTGGGGGGTGGGGGTGCTGGGAGACATGAGTTGGACATGAGTGGGGGCCTGGTGGAGGGTGCCCCTGGATGCTGGGGGGTAGGGATGCAGGGGGACATGCGTTGGTGGGCAGTAGTGCAAGGTGACATGTGGGTTGGCTGGGGGGCATGGGCATGGTGGATGGGCTGCCTGCGGGACATGTGCAGGGTAGTCCCTTGTGGTGTTGGCTGCCTGCAGGGGCCGTGGAGGGTGTAGAGGGAACACCTGGGAGGACCCACAAGGGCAATTCACGTGCAGTGCTCCCCGCGCACCCCTGGAATACACGTACCCTGATGGAATCGCGTGTGATACTTCCTGCGCACCCCTGAAATACACGTACCCTGCTGCTTTTGCGTGTGATGCTTCCCGCACACCCCTGGAATACACGTACTCTGCTGCTTTTGCATGTGATACTTCCCGCGCACCCCTTGAATACATGTACCCTGCTGCTTTTGCGTGTGATACTTCCCGCGCACCCCTGGAATACACGTACCCTGATGGAATTAAGTGTGAAACTTCCCGCGCATCCCCGAAATGCACGTACCCTGCTGTTTTTGCGTGTGATACTTCCCGCGCACCCCTGGAATACATGTGCCCTGATGGAATCGCGTGTGTTACTTCCCACGCACGCCTGATGTACATGTACCCAGGACAATCGTGTGTGAAACTTCCCGAGAACCACTGAAATACCCGTTCCCCGCTTGGTGTTTGCTGTTTGGCAGCCCTGTGATCTGGTCCAGGGTTAGCGCAGCCCTTTGCGATGATTAGGGAATTTTGAAGGCTTTTCCTTGCGCGAGGGCGTTCTTGGGGGCGTAACTGGCGCTGCTGCAGGGTCGCTGCGTCACTCTGCGTCACGGCTGGTTTTGGAGGCTAAAATCCATGAATACGCTGTGCGATGAAAAGGATTTTATCGCACGCGGCTGGCGCAGTGTATCGCACCGGGACACTGTGCGCCAGCCGCGTGCGCCACTTTTGTGCGAATTTCTATGAATTATCTGTATGTCTTGCTGCTCCTGCAATGGTAAAAAAGTGAGAGCCTTGGCTGGTGTGCTCTGTGCCTTTCTCCCACCCATACAGAGGACAGAAGAACAGATACTCTCCCTCCAGTGTTTACATATACTTTGCCAATCATTTTAATTTTCATTAATTTCATTCTATGTACATTTGTGCTTCAAGTATAATGGGACAGCTTACGATTTACAACATGTAGTCCAAAACCTGCCATGAAACTTTCAACGTTGCTTTAAGTTCCAGCAATTTTACTTAATAGCCATATGCCATTGTCCTGGTGCAGATGCAACAGTCAAAGCATGAGCATAGGTACATCCTGCGGAATGCCTTTTGGCAAGGGCGGTCTAGTTTTTGGTGACGACATGGAGGTCACATGGTATACTAGCTTGGCTTGGGCAATGCCTGTTTGTACAGGCACAAGATAAACACCTCAGTGTCAGGTAGAGTACAGCTGTTCTTTTATCCTTTGGGCTTTTTGAGTGGTAAGGTTTGCAGGTGTAAGGAAAGGACACATTTTGTCCTCTTAATTGCTTATATCATGGACGCGCAGGGGTATGTGCATGGTGCTTTCCCAACCATATAGAGGACAGAAGTACAGATACCCCCTCCAGTCTTTACACATACTTTGCCAATCATTTTCATTTTCATTAATTTCATTCTATGTACATTTTTCCTTCAATTATAATGGGATTGCTTACTATTTACAACATGTAATCCAAAACCTGCTATGAAACTTTCAACGTTGCTTTAGGTTCCAGGACTTTTACTTAATAGCCATATGCCGTTGTCCTGGTGCAGATGCAACAGTCAAAGCATTAGCGTGTGTACCTTCTGTGGAATGCCTTTTGGCAAGGGCGGTCTGGTTTTTGCTGACGACATAGAGGTCATATGGTATACTATCTTGGCTTATGGCAATGCTTGTTTGTACAGGGACAAAAGAAACACATTAGTGTCAGGTAGAGTACAGCTGTTTTTGTATCCTTTCGGCTTTTTGAGTGACAAGGTGTTATAAAAGGACACATTGTCCTCTTATTTGCTTATATCGCGGATGCGCAGGGGTATGGACATGGTGCCGTAATGTCGCACCACTTTCAATTTTAGAACTCAGTATGAAGGAACACATCATTTTCTATTAGCATCCATACGTGGAGCAATCATTCTATTTGAGCACCAGTGCATGCATGAATTTGTTGAAGCACAATTTTGAGGGGGGAACACCTGTCCGTGTCTTTTCCTGTGGGGATTTTGTAATAGTATAATTAGTTCTAGACATAGGTTGGCATAAACGCATAGATCAAGGTTTTTGTAGGGTATGGTATAACCTTTAGAAGCGGGACTAGCAGAAGCAAAAGCACTGTCATCTTTTCCAGGAGGCCCATCTCCAGATTAGTACAGTTCACAGAATTCAGGGATATGGGCTGAAGGTGTTGGGGTGTTGGGCTGAATTTCCTGTGTCTCATTATTATTGGCAAGGGAACATGAAGAATGAAACAACTGATGACTGCAGGGTTTATTTGAAAGGAGTGTGTTGTTCAGAAATCTGTGGCCTGATCCCATGGAATAGGTGCTTGGTTCTGAGATCTCTTTCTATGGGGTCACCTGAACAGGAGGTTACATGGATTTGAGGTAGTTGTTATTCACTCTAAATAACACCTTGTCCTTTCTGATGTCACAGGCCACCTCTTCCATCCCATAAGGGCAGGAAGAGTACACCAAGAAATTCCCCCCATGGCCGATAAAATCTTTTCTGGAGGAATACTGTCGCTGGTCTCGAAACAGTTGTTTGGAATTCGTCCGATGATTTAATTACCTAAATCAATAAAATAATGTTGGGTATCAACCGACCATTCCAATTAAGGTGTCTGCACCCAAAGTGATATTTTGAGGTTTGCTGTTATCCACCAATATTCAAATGGGGTCATATTCTAAATATACTAGATGTGTTGGATTTAAATACAAACCTTGTTGTTGGAAATTGATATTCAGGTTTATATAGGCGTCCTGATGTTTGAGGTTGTTCTTCGTTTTATTTTTAGGGAAATAGTGAATTGTTGCACTTGTCCTTGGTTTGGTAACCTCCTCTCACACTTGAACTTCAATTACACAGCTGAGCTGCCCGGAATACTTTTTTGGTGTTGTCAAACCCCATGGAGTTACTGTGCAGCCGGGCCAGACTTTATTCTTAACTGGACCCAAATTGATTGCAAATCGGTTGGGAATGTCACTACCCAAGTAGAAGGAGCAAGGGACATCTCTCACGACCCAACAATTATGTTCTATGCTTTAGTTGCCAATGGACATTTTTAGCATACACCTGCTAGGCAGGAAATGTTTAGAATTTGGGGTTTCCAGACCCACTTCCCAATTATCAATCAATGTAAAGGTGGAAATGGTCTGATCTTTTGGGAGTTTCCTGAATAATCCTTCGCTGATTAAGCTTTTTCCATTATTCAGGCATACTCTGGTGAGCACAGGCTCCTCCCCCTCATTTATGTGAATGTGGAAAAACAACCGTTTGCCCTTTTTCTGGATGTCCATCAGGCTTTGAGCTGGTTCTTAATCATTTTTTCTTTTTCATGGGGATCAGTGTTTCTTCTGACCTTGGACTAGTGCACAATTTCAGGGTGTTACCTTCCAGTGTCGAATGCCAATTAAAGAATAGAGAAGCATTCCCATCACTGTATTCTCCTACAGAGAGGACAGTGATGTCTGGGACCTGATTATTCTGGAAATGTAATTCCACTTTCTTGGACCGTCGTTCGATTAAATGGCAGGTACCATTCAAACTTACATAATTGGTACTCATTTCTTGTTTTATAGGCCGGTTAGTCTGGGTCCAGAGGTCGATCAGAGGTGATAACCTCTGAAAAAGATTGTTTGCCAGTAAACAAGGCGTGCCCTCTCGAGTTACGACTATCACAGGATGTTTTAACCAATGTCGCCCAATTTTGATTAATTATAAGCAGAGGTAGATAGAACCTATCAGCAATTAGGCAACAAAATGTGTCTCATGTACAAAATCACAATTTTATTATACACTCAATAAAAACATATAAATGTAAACAAATACAATACATACATAAAAAGACTTGTAACTAGTCTTTGTGACAAAAAACCTCCTCAAGGCTTCATACACAATAAATTCAATTTATCTAGAGAACATCTTCTAAATGTTGATATTCTAGTATTCAATATGAATTTTAATCCTTTTCTAAAACAGACTGTAATTACTAGGCTCTTAAACTCAACATGTTTCATTCCTCAACTATTACTCAGGGACTTTCTTCAGGAGTAATGTCACGTTCCATTTTTAAAAAAATCTCATAAAAGATTAAATCGATCTCCGTAATTGAAGTTGTTATCTTGTTCAGATTGGCGTAACTGCTGATAGAAGAAAATTTAAAAAGATCAGGAAAAAGTACTTTATACTAAAATTCCTATACCTTTAAATTTAGGTATGCTCAGAAACAGGCAACCAATTACCTTTTCCAACTTGTGGGTTAAGTCCTTCTAGGGTTACCAATGCGTCCTCAATAAATCAGGAGGTGGCCCATATCAATATGGTTTTTGCGTGCATCTGTCAATAAATATATCAGTTATACTCCAGGACTTGCTGTTGTGACTCACACTATCAACGCGTACATTCTATTATTTTACCCTCCCAGTTATTACCTCAGATGGTGCTTTCCTAACAAGGGCTTCTTGTTAAGTCTCGTCCAGCTGGAGACTCCGCCGTCAGGTAATGTGGCGTTGTAAAAAAGTAATACCCGTGCATGAAACGACATGAAATTTCAAGTTGGTTTTACTTTCCTATGATGGATATCACATCGCTATTTATCGTTCATAACTAGCCAGTGTAGAAAAATGCCATAACGTTCTTTCTACTTACCGCTCTGTGGGCTTCAAAAACAAACTCCACATCCGAGGTAGTGAGTTCCAAAATTATCTAGCTTCCTCCTCATGGGGGGCTTTTCTGTCTCTCATTTGTTTGGTCCTAGCTCCGCTAAACGAATGGACTCCAACTGTGGCAAGAAATATATATATTTTCTTGCCTAAACCTGCTTGTCAAAAGAATTGGGCAAAAAGAACGCTCATCTTATGCCATTCAGTGGCTTCGTTTAAACCCTTTTTGTCACTCTGTGTGAGGAAAAATTTCTGTTCTTGTGCAAATAGGACTCTATTTTTCACATTATGATTAGGGCCTCGCACAGTCATAAGGATAGTCCTTTTGAAGTCTTTGCTTCCATGGTTATTATCTAGAAAATGCTTTACCAACGGAGCAACCAACATTTTATTTTTTATGCAGCTTTTGTACTCAATGATTCTTGTTTTGATCTTCCTGTTAGTCTTGCCTATACAGATTAATGAGCAAGGACTAGGGATCATGTATACACAATATTCAGAATTACAGTTTGAAAACTGCCTTTGTTGCCAATTTCTATTCGTACCAATATTAACATTGTGTGATTTAGATGTAATTTTTACAGATTACAGATTGTCCACAGGGGTGGTGGCCTGTTACTGGTTCTAAGCCCCCCGTGGTAGTAAAGTTGGTTGTCTTGACTGGTTTTACTGTTAGTCTAATTTTTCTACACTGGCTAGTTATGAACGATAAATAGCGATGTGCCATCCATGATAGGAAAGTAAAAACAACTTGAAATGTCGTGTTGTTTCATGCACAGGTATTACTTTTTTACAACGCTGCATTACCTGACGGCAGAGTCTCTAGCTGGATGAGACTAAACAAGAAACCCTCGTTAGCAAACCACCAAGTAAGGTAGTAACTGGGAGGGTAAGATAATATACTGTAACCGTTGATAGTGTGAGTCACAACAGCGAGTCCTGGAGTATAATTGATATATTTATTGACAGGTGCATGCGAAAACCATATTAATATGGGCCAACTCCTGATTTATTGAGGACGCATTGGTAACCCTAGTAGGACTTAACCCACAAGCTGGAAAAGGTAATTGGTTACCTGTTTCTAAGCATATCTAAATGTAAAGGAATAGGAACTTTAGTATAAAGTACTTTTTCCTGATCTTTTTAAATTTTCTTCTATCAGCAGTTACGCCAATCTGAACAAGATAACAACTTCAATTACGGAGATTGATTTAATCTTTTATGAGATTTTTTTAAACAAGGAACTTGACATTACTCCTGAAGAAAGTCCCCGAGTAATAGTTGAGTACTGCAACATGTCAAGTTTAAGAGTCTAGTAATTACACACTATTTTAGGAAAGGATTCAAATTCATATTGAATACTAAAATATCAACATTTAGAAGATGTTCTCTAGATAAATTGAATTTATTGTGTATGAAACCTGTAAAAGGTTTTTTTGTCACGAAGACTAGTTACAAGTCTTTTTATGTATGTATTGTATCTTTTTACATCTATATGTTTTTATTGAGTGTATAATAAAATAGTGATTTTTGTACTTGGGACACCTTTTGTGGCCTAATTGCTGATAGGTTTTTTCTACCTCTTCTTGTAATTAATGTAAGTACTTCCCACCAAAAGATAGAGTTATCACGTTTGAGTGACTAGGGTGGGTTTCCCTAGTTTATTGAGTGCCCAACTTTGATTTCCAGATCTGCAGTCCCTTTAACAGGAATGTCATTCCCATTGAAATTGTGGAGTTGCACAGGAAGAGCTATGAGGGGAAACTGGTGACACTCTCCCTTCTTGAATTTAATTTGTCAAATGCCTTTTTAGACAGGAGGGTGGCATGGGATCCAGTATTCACCAGAGTTGATAATTGACACTGACCCTGCACGTTGACCCGGGCAAACAATCTGCCCTCTTCCTCCTCAAGGCTGCAAAGAAAGTGTGAGTACATTGGCCAGTTCAGTGGTCATTTTCTTGTTATTGAACTTGACACTGAGTGATCTTGGGTGATTATCTGTGTCGGAGATCAGGAATCTGTAAGAACAATTTAACATTTAGCAATTTTTGTCATTGGGGATCCTTTCTTTTCCACCAGTTGTTTGCTATCCCCTTTACCTGGAGACAGTTCTAAGAACCTGTTTGGTGGAAGGATATCTCTTAATTCTTAGTATTATTTGGCTCACATTGTTGGGGTCTAAGAATTTCTTGATTTGGGACAGTCTCCATAACCTGTCCAACTCAGGGTCTTTCGGGACCCATTTATCTTTGGGATGGATACCTTCGTTCCTGAATGGGAAGCATTGCTTACCTGAATTCTCCAGGGATTCTTCTCTTTCAAAGGGGATTATCTTGTGTTCCTCCACAAAGTGAGTTCTTCTTTGGCCTCTCTGACATACCCCTTGCTCTTTGGGTTCTAACTTCCCGGGGGTAGAAGAGTCACTTTCAGGCTGAGAGGTGTCCATGGTTTCTGTCCTGGTGAGAAAGGAAGTTTCCTCTAGGGGTTGGCATCCCCCCTCCACTCGGGCCACATCCCCAGGAACCTGTGGCTTGTTAGGAATTTCCTCCCATCAGCCCCACCTGGCCATTAGACCCAGATATTAGGGAATTATGTGCCCCAGGTCCTTGGTCAGTTACTGGACTTGTCGCTCCAGCTATGAGACTTGTTCTGGTTTGTATGGAGGTCTCTGTTCATACCTCTGCTGCTCCTGAAAAGGGTAACTGTCACTTCTCCCGCAGTAGCTCATGTATGGGAAATTTCAACCATACTTTTCCATCCTGATTCTCCCTTCTACCTGGTTAAGTGATCTATTGTCCTGGAACTGGTGAGAAAGAGGGGGATTGTTCAGGAAGTTCTGATTCTGAGGGTACCGGTTGAAGAAGTTCAGGTTGGGAGGCGGAGTGGTACTTCTCTCCTGAGGGAAGGTTGGAGATAAGCTTCGTGGGGAAGTACTTACCTGGTTGGGCCCACACCTTTTGTGCCGGGGAAGTGTACGCATACTCCAGGATTGGTTTTGTACCATTAAACCTAGAACTTACATAGGTGGCAGAGTCAGAGGGGTCATTGTTCTGGACTCCTGCCTCTCTACCATTTGATTGGGCTGGGGCAGGGGGTCCTTTCTACCTTTCATTCTGCTTATTGGCAGGAGAAGTATTTCTAGCCCCCCCCATCTCCAGGTCCAAGGGAGGGGTAGTTTTCACCTCTGCCACCTTTGCAGCGGCAGGTGTGGTAGATGGTTTTGTGGTTTGTGTGGTATTTTTTGTTTCAGTGGGCTTCTGGACCTCATATGTTCTGATGGCCTGCTCTATTACCCAATCCAGGGTCCTGTACTTGGGAAAATCATTCACTAATTGAGCAATTATGTATTTGGGGAGCGCATGAAAAAAGGTGGTCAGAATCTCCCTACTATTTATGTTCATCCTCCTGGAACTCTGCGCAAATGGCACGTTTTTATTCTTGCACAAACTCCCTAGGTGCCTGATCTTCCCCACATTGCAAATTATATGCAGCCTTAAGGGCCTCTTGTTGGTTCCTATGTGTGGAAAAATGTTTCAAATTGTCTGCTTTATAGATGGACTATTTATAATTAGCCTGGTCCTCCAGTCCTGCAAAGCAACTGCATATGCTTTCAATTTACATAATTTATGATCCCAAATGATGAAATATTTTGCTCATAAAGTTCCAAATGCTCCCACACTGAATACATGGCAGTCTTATGGTATGGGATCAGGAAGCTCTTTATGGCGTTGATCTGTTTGATCGGGTCTTTAACAAAAATCTTTCTCTGTTTCACTCTTTCTATTTCTCTGCACCTGATTCCCTTCACTTTCTGACTCAGAGATGCTCGTTGGACTCCATTCCTCATTGTCTAGGCGCTCCCTATCTCTGTAAGATTGGGAATACCTCCCAGACTCATAGGATCTGAACTCCTCTCACCTGGGCCTCCCTGAGCTCTCCGGGTCACTTTCCCTGTTGTCACTTTTAGGCCCAGGATAAAACATAGTCTCTTCATCCTTCCAACCAGGTAATTTGGAGAAGTTCCCCCATTCCCCTGAATGTATGGAGATTTTTAGTATGCAACTTCCTAGGCTGAAGCTCTGTCTTTTCTCCTTCAGCGAGGTGGGCTATATGGTCTCTTTGTAATATCATCTTCTGCAAATGTAACTCCCTGATTTTCTCATCATAGGAGTTTTCAGGGTCAGAAGTACTCACAGGGTTCTATTTGGACTCCCAGCACACACTGGTCCCACCACCTTCCCTTCTGTGTGGCAGAGAAGAATTCTCATCAATGTCCACAAGGACTGGCCTTCTGGATCAGTTTGGTTTGGGCTGGGTATGTCCAGCTGCCTCATGTTTCCCTGTTCTCTATAGGTGGTATGAATGAGGTCAATACCCATTTGTACATGGGGAGTTGTGAATAACTGGCATGCGGCCCCTGATGGGAGGGGCATTGGTCCTTTATCAGAGAACCCCACCTAATACCTTGATTGGTCCGAGTGCATCAAAGCCTGTTTATATGTCTCAATTTAATTTGTTTAACTGTCACACCTGCTTCTCTCAGTCCTTATTTCTTGTTGGTGTTCAGAGAGCTGAATTTTTAACTCTGACACAAAGGCCTGACTGTTACGCTCACCTGGCTCCCACAGGGGCGTCGATCGGACCCGGACAGCTGCGGTCTCCTCCAACGTGAAGCGTAGTGCAGAGATGACAGACTGGACTGGCCCGCCTAATCTCATCTGCTTGACCTGTAGAAGTATTCTCTTGCAAGTGGAGAAAGGGATTTAGCCACCCGTGGATTCTAGTAATGGCATCCCACTGTTCTCCCCACTAATCACCTCCGATATTCCCTTTCGGTAATCTCACCTTATGTTTTTGAATGATGAGCTCTCCATCCTGCGTGGAATGCAGGGGCGCGTAGATACCAGTTACTTCATTGTTTCGAAGGCATTGGAAGAGTTCCGGATGAATATTGACTCCGAGGTTCCTGGCGGGAACCCGTAAGTATAAAGTCCCAAGAGTTCAATATGTCCGATGTTCACTTTTGTCCCATTCCCTTCTTGTGTTGCAGCTGGGTCCAAGAGAAGGTTGTCTTGTGGCAGCTGATGACGTTCAGGTAAGAGTCTGTATTACCTAACACTGTCCGGTAAAAGATGTGTGTATTTAACTTGTTGTTTTCTCTCTCCTTACAGGTGCAGCGTAAGAAGTTGCGGGCTGTTAAAGAATAATGCCTCAGGTGGTAAATCAGGTAAGTCTATGGTGGTAAAAAGAGATTGTATTTGTTGGCTCTCTCTCGGCTCACCTTATATTTCCTTTGTCTCCTAGATGCTGGAGTTCGGCGAAGAAAATGATGGAGGCAGTGCTGAATCAAAAAATGCTGTGAGGACTGGTGAGTATGGCGCGGCACTGCAGCTGGCGATGCGACGCGTGCAGAAATAATGTCCTTTCCAAGTTCGAAGACGTGATGGATCCGGAATCAGGTAAGGAATTACAATAATGTCTGTGATCTAACCTTTCCTTCTTCTTTCCTCTTGTTCTAGGAGCTCTGGATTCGAGGGGGGTGTGGCAGAAGACTGGATGCTGACTGCAGGCACGGTGAGCGTTACGCTGCTGGATGCAGAATAACGCGAAGCATGTGCTGCTGTTCGGGCGTGGTTTAAATAGCCTTCAAAGTAGTCCCAGGTAAGAAGTTCCCCCAGAACCACACCCGAGTAAAAAATAGTCCCTGATGTAAAGTAGTCCCATTCAGGCCTCACGTTGGCTTGACTTCATTGCAGCATGGTCTGCACGAGGTAAGTAATGTACATGAGCCTGGTGCCTATGGCGCCAGGACTGATTTCCTCTATAAGCCTGGTGCCAATGGCGCCAGGACTATACCCAGACAGCCCCTAGCCGGGGCTGCTGGGCTTTTAGTAAGCACCTGGATGCCTGCTCCCGGGGCTGATGGGCTTGGTTCGGATGCCCGGGGGTAGGCATCATGACAGCACCCCCCCCCCCAAAGCCCCTCCTAAAGGTGTTCTTCCCCTTGGTCCTGGTTTGTCTGGGAAGTTCCGATGGAATCTTTTCACAAACCGAGGTGCATGAACGTTGTCACTAGGCTCCCATGACCTTTCTTGTGGTCCGTATCCAGTCGATTAAATAAAAAAGTCTTGATTTAACCATTTTAGAGTCCAGGATATTTTTAACTTTGAATTCGGGTTCCCCATCTATTAGGATGGGGTTGGGTGGTTTGGCTAGTCTTGTCCCGGGTTGAACTGGTTTCAGGAGTGAAACATGGAAGACAGGATGAATCTGCTTATTAGAGGGTAATTCCAATTTGACGGCCACCGGGTTGATAATGGCCTTAATAATAGTGTAAGGTCCCAAATATCTAGGAAGCAAAAGTCTGAGTCCCTTTTAGAGGTATGTGTTTTGTAGCCAGCCAAACTTGATCCCCAATCTGGTATTGTGGAGCATCACTTCTCTGTTGATCAGCATTTTTCTTGTATTTCTCTTTCGCTTGTTTCAAATGTTCTGTTGCTTCCTTAAAGGCTTGTGTAATAGTAGAGTGCAGATGATTCACTGCGGGCATTTCTAAGTGTTGAGGCGAATCGAGTTCTGCGGTTCGAGGATGATGTCCATATATGGTATAAAAAGGGCTTTGTCCGGTTCCTGAATGTACAGAGTTATTGTATGCGTATTCGGAAATCCATAAAATATCCTTCCAATTGCTTTCGGTTTGGTGTAGCATGCAACATAGGTAACGTTCAAGAGTGTGGTTGGTCCTCTCCATCTGACCATCGGTCTGGGGATGGTGACTGGTTGATAACCTCACGTCGATTTGCGCTAATTGACAACATCTCTTCCAAAATTGCGAAATGAATTGACTACCTCGGTCAGAGACCAATAGAGAAGGAAATCCATGTATTCGAACAATGTTTTCGAGAAATCCCTTGGCCAAAATTGAAGCGGAAGGTAATCCCTTTAAAGGAATAAAGTGGGCCATCTTGGAAAAAAGATCCACAATAACTAGAATGGTGTTAAATCCATTAGAAGGAGGTAGATCAGTAATAAAGTCTAAAGACAACATGGTGTAGGTGGAATATCCAAATGTTGTAAAAGACCAGCTGGTTTTTTCTTCTGACTTTTGTTTTGGGTGCGGATACCACAACATAGCACAAATGACTTTACGTTTTTGCGCCAGGTGGGCCACCAGAATTGTCTTTTAATTTTAGCTTCAGTTTTAGCGATACCTGGGTGTCCTTCCATCAGAGCATCATGATAATTGGAGATAACTACTTCTTTTAGTTCCTTGTGTGGTAGAAATAGACACCCCTGATAGTAAGGTAGGTCATTGTTGACTAAATAATGTTTGCCTTTCTTTACCCAGTCCTGTAGGTCTGCAGGTTCGAAAAGTTGTTGGATTTTTAAATGAATATCTTCTAAAGTCTGTAGAGTAGTTATGCCAAGAATTATTTGTTCTGAAATTATAGGCACCGGTTCCGGATTCGAACATGCTTCTCCCATCCCTATTCGGGATAAGGCATCTGCCTTGCCGTTTTTACAACCTGGTCGATAAGTGATCACGAAATCGAATTCGGCAAAGAATAATGCCCATCGAAGTTGACGCGAGTATTGGGCCTTGGCTGTTTTCAAATACTGCAAATTCCTGTGATCGGTGATTACAGTGATGGTATGCCTGGCACCGAGAAGATAATGCCGCCAAGCCTTGAAGGCAGATTTGATGGCTAATAACTCTTTATCAGTAACCGCATAGTTTAACTCGGGTGCCGAGAACTTTCTTGACCAGAATGCTACTGGATGAAGTTGACCGGTTTCAGGATCCTTCTGGGACAGGACAGCTCCCATGGCTAAACTGGATGCATCGGTTTCAACTATGTATGGAAGCTCAGGGCGTGGATGCTTTAAGACAGGTGCAGACGTGAATTAAAATTTTAGTTCTTGGAAGGCTCTTTCAGCCTCTTCAGTCCACAAGAAGCGTTTGTTTTTTCGCAAAAGTGCTGTGATGGTGTGTCCAATATGTGAGAATTTAGGAATAAATCTGCGATAGAAGTTAGCAAATCCAATCATGCTTTGTACCCCTTTAACTGAACTGGGTGATGGCCACTTGAGGATTGCATCCGCCTTTCGAGAGCCATTCAAACTCCTTTTGGAGTCAGGATAAATCCAAGGAATTCAACTTCTGTAGAATGAAAAACACATTTCTCCAATTTTGCGTCTAACTTGTGCTGGCGTAGTTTCTCAAGGACTGCACAAACGTGCTTAACATGGTCTGATTCTGAGGAGGAGTATACTAGAATATCGTCTATGTATACGACAACACAGACGTCAATGAGTTCACGAAGGACATTGTTCATAAAATACTGGAAGGCTGCTGGTGCATTGGACAACCCGAAGGGCATCACCTGGTATTCGAATAACCCATACTTGGTGCGAAAAGCAGTCTTCCTTCATCGCCTTTCTTTACACGTACCAGATGATATGCCCCTCGGAGATCTAACTTAGTGTAGATACAAGCATCCTTTACTTGGTCTAGTAATTTGGGGATCAGAGGGAATGGGTATCGTTTTTTTTACCGTAATCTGATTTAATGCACAGTAGTCTATGTACGTTCTAAGGTCACCTTCCTTTTTAGGCACGAAGAATACAGCTGAGGATGCAGGGGACTTGGATGGACGAATGAAGCCATTAGCAAGGTATTGGTCCAAGTATTGTCGTAAGTGAAGATTTTCGGGTTCCGTAAGGGCGTAGATCCTACTGCATGGAGGTTGTGCACCGGGTACGAGGTCGATTTGATGATCGTATGATCTGTGAGGTGGTAAGGTGTTTGCCTGTTCTTTTTGAAAAACATCCTGAAATTCTTGATATTCCTGAGGTAACTGCACGACTGGATTAGTGACTGTGGCCAGGCCTTTGTTCAAGGTTTTTTCCGGGTAACAGGTGCGTGCACAATCCGGGAAGGTCACTCTCTTCTCTCGCCATTCAATACAAGGATTATGTGTTTACAACCATGGCATTCCCAGAATTATTTAGAATTGCAGGGCCTTGATTAAATCAAACACAATAGTTTCTCGATGCCCATCTTGACCCAACAGTGTCATCTCAGTAGTGGAATGAGTTACGGGCCCAGAGGCAATTTCAGTTACATCGACTGTGGTGATGACATCCGAAGCAGTCTTTTTGCAAAGGGGTAGATTCATCCTTGAGGCCAATTAATGGTCCATGTAGTTTCCTACGGCCCCACTATCAATGTATGCCCTTACTGCGTGCATACGTGATGGCTGTCTTGGATAAATAAGGACCATTGGTATGATTAGGTGCAAGGTCTGAGTGTCCTTCTTTAAGCTCGGCAAGCGGACCTCTACGCTTGTCGGGCATGGTCGTTTCCTGAATCAGGCTCTGTTTGGCTTTTGTCAGCAACTCCTACTAATTTCTTGGGTGGTTTTATAGGACAATCCCGTAGAAAATGTCCTGCGGTTCCACAGTACAGGCACAATTGCATCTGCCGTCTCTTTTCTCTTTCCTTTTGAGTTAAGGGTCCTTTAACCCCCCCGATCTGCATAGGTTCTGATGCATCTGTTCCTTTGGGGGTAACGTTGGGTTTAACCCATACCCGATTCTCAACCTTAGCTCGATCAGCCTTTCTATTCTGAAGTCGGTGGTCTAACTGGACCACTAAGTCTATATATTCTGCGCAATCCTGAGGTGGATTCACAACTTGAGCCAAAACATCTTTGAGTTCTCCCCGAAGTCCACAATGAAATAATGTAATTCGTTTCTCCTCAGGCCATAAGGTTTCCACCACTAACCTATTGCAGGTTGCAATATAGGTTAGTAGATCCTGGTTACCCTGTCGTAGGGATAAAAGTTTGTTATCCAGGGCCTATCCCTGTGAATGTCTGGCGAATAGTCTTTCCATGCTCCTTTGAAAACCCTGAAAATCCTGAAGAAGAGGGTCATCCTGGTTGTTTAGTGGAATTGACCAATCAGCTGTGCTGCCACTAAGATATGATAGTACAAAGGCTACTTTGGCTTGGTCATTTGGAAAAGCTCCAGGTCTGCATAAAAAGTGCAAGCGGCAATGGTTCATAAACACTGCGAACCTTTTTGGGTCCCCAGCAAAGCGTTCGGGTGGAGCTAAAGGAATAGTCTCTGGTAGAATTACTTGCACAGGATTGCTCGATGAAACAGGAGTTGCGTTCCCCCCCGAGTCCAGGTAGCGGTGTTTGCCCAGCTTGGTTTTGCAGCAGTTGTCTAGCAAGATCATCAGTGCGTTCCTTTGACACAATCAGTTCTCTCCTGAGGGCATTAGTTTCTTGGCGCGCGGAGTGTACCTCCGCCCTAAGTTCCCCTAATAATTTGGCTAGTTGGTCGGTTTCTGAGGTTTCCATAACGCCAGGGTGGGGATTTGTAGATAGGCTTTGCGTTCTGTTACGCTCACCTGGCTCCCACAGGGGCGTCGATCGGACCCAGACAGCTGCGGTCTCCTCCAACATGAAGCGTAGTGCAGAGATGACAGACTGGATTAGCCCACCTAATCTCGTCTGCTTGACCCGTAGAAGTATTCTCCTGCAAGTGGAGAAGGGGATTTAGCCACCCGTGGATTCTAGTAATGGCACCCCACTGTTCTCCCCACTAATCACCTCCGATATTCCCTTTTGGTAATCTCACCTTATGTTTTTGAATGATGAGCTCTCCATCCTGCGTGGAATGCAGGGGCGCATAGATACCAGTTGCTTCACTGGTTCGAAGGCGTTGGAAGAGTTCCGGATGAATATTGACTCCGAGGTTCCTGGCGAGAACCCGTAAGTATAAAGTCCCAAGAGTTCAATATGTCCGATGTTCACTCTTGTCCCATTCCCTTCCTGTGTTGCAGCTGGGTCCAAGAGAAGATTGTCTTGTGGCAGCTGATGGCGGTCAGGTAAGAGTATGTATTACCTAACACTGTCCGGTAAAAGATGCGTGTATTTAACTTGTTGTTTTCTCTCTCCTTACAGGTGCGGCGTAAGAAGTTTCGGGATGTTAAAGAATAATGCCTCCCGTGGTAAATCAGGTAAGTCTAAGGTGGTAAAAAGAGATTGTATTTGTTGGCTCTCTCTCGGCTCACCTTATATTTCTTTTGTCTCCTAGATGCTGGAGTTCAGCAAAGAAAATGTTGGAGGCAGCGCCGATTCGAAAAATGCTGTGAGGACTGGTGAGTATGGCGCGGCGCTGCAGCTGGCGATGCGACGCGTGCAGAAATAATGTCCTTTCCAAGTTCGAATGGATCCGGAATCAGGTAAGGAATTAAAATAATGTCCGTGATGTAACCTTTCCTTCTTCTTTCCTCTTGTTCTAGGAGCTCTGGATTCGAGGCGGGCGTGGCAGAAGACTGGATGCCGACTGCAGGCACGGTGAGTGTTACACTGCTGGATGCAGAATAACGCGAAGCATGTGCTGCTGTTCGGGCGTGGTTTAAATAGCCTTCAGAGTAGACCCAGGTAAGAAGTTCCCCCAGAACCACACCCGAGTAAAAAATAGTCGCTGATGTAAAGTAGTCCCATTCAGGCCTCACGTTGGCTTGACTTCATTGCAGCATTGTCTGCACGAGGTAAGTAATGTACATGAGCCTGGTGCCTATGGCGCCAGGACTGATTTCCTCTATAAGCCTGGCGCCAACGGTGCCAGGACGGTACCCAGACAGCCCCTAGCCGGGGCTGCTGGGCTTTTAGTAAGCACCTGGATGCCTGCTGCCGGTGCTGATGGGCTTGGTCCGGATGCCCGGGGGTAGGCATCATGACACTGACTGGCCTATAGCACCCTACTCTGAGCCACTAATTGATCCTTTATTGTCCGTACCTCATCTTGAATCACTTAATTTTCTCTCTGGGAGTCTTGTATTATGCGTGCATATTCAAGGTGCTTTTCTTTCAAGAGACCAATCTTTTTCTCTTGCGCATCCCTACAATGAGCTGCCTGCGATAGGTCAGCTTCTGCTTGTTTCACCTGCTCCACAAGCTGTATATTTTCTTCCCTAATTCTGGTCAGTTCCTGAGAAGCTTACTGATCCTTTACTGCATCCATTTTCAACCTCAATGCCTCTTGGTCTTTGATCAGTTGTAATTTCTGTGCTTCAGTACATTTAAATCCTGCCACATGTTATCAAACTCCTGGTCAATCTCTTTTATTGTGAGTTGACTGATTTCACATTTCAACAAATGTATGGTCTATTTGAAGGCCATAATGTTGTCCAAAAACTCTCTATTGTAAATGTTTGGATTTTTCGACTTGCCTTGAAGGTGGCTCATAGTTTCAGCATTATGTGTGTATCAAACAGTGCAGCAAGCTCTCTCTCTCTCGCTCTCCCTCTGCACTGGTCTGAAGGTGGGATCCCACCTCATTTTGCTGTGCTTTATCTTCTGTGTGAATGCTTTCTGTGCCTCTTTCAGGATCTCGGTCTGTTTCAGCATGCAAGCCTCTTTATTTTGCAATCACTCTTCCACTAATTGAAAATGGAAACATAAATGCGCTGTGAGCTGAGCCATTTGAATGTGTACTTCACTAATAGTTTCGGTCATGAAAAATTACTCTTAAGCTTTGTGTAACAAGCCACATGTCAGTGCTTACTGAGGTAACTTCCTGCATCATTATAGGTGGCCAGCTCCCAACTTGACACTCAAGCCATTCTCCTTGAATAAATAACTAAGCTAGAAGATGCTTCCTGGCCTTCTATGGTAGTCATTTTAAAAATGGCTTTTTGCACCTTTCTACACTTTCTCTGCACAATGGTAAAAATCACCCTATTCCTGCTTGATTCCACACTCAATGCCAAATCAAAAGTGAATTCAAATCAGATTGCTTCTACATTGGTACTCTGCACAATCCGATTTCTCTATAAACCTCTCTGGATTTCAGTGGTCAACTCACAGTGGTACTTCAACAAAGCACAAACAACCTTCTATCCACTTCAATTCAGTTACACCAGAAAGAATAGCCTGTCACCAATACATTTGTCATGAGTCAAAAATAGCAAGCTAGATCCCGTCAAGCCCACAATTTGTAACGATATATTGGGAAATCACCCTTAACCTGGTGAGTTCCTTCCCCCAATGAAGATGCCACGCAATAAATAATGTATCTAATTCAAACTAGCCTTATTTTTGATTCATATAGATCAATATAGATCCCTCAACCTGTGCCAACAATGAGCCCAGAACCAGGCTGGGGTACAAAAAGAATATTATTTATTTAAATTCTAGGCTCAAGGAACATTGCACCAAAGGATTACATATGCCACCTTCTCTGTGGCACAAAACAAAGCTTCAATACAAAATGCATGTTTTCCCTTTTTATCTCAGGTACATGGGACACAGGCTAAACAACAGTTCAATCCTCTTGTCCCATGAATTCCTGTTTTGTCAAAATTAAATAACACCATAGCACATTACTAGAGAATGAGCATCTGCATTTCGTGATACGGGGTTAGTTGTAAACTTCAACTTATTCTGTGTTCAAAAGCAAATTCAGACATGCTGCGCTTTATATATTTAGTTTCCCTGTGCACTGAAAACTGCAAGCAGTTTTGAAATCACACAGACCTAAGAGGATACAGAGGATTGATAGACCCCTCCTGCGTAATTCACACCAAAGCAATACAAAATATTTCTTCTCTCAGGGTCACTTACTCTAAGTCGTGAGTGTGCATTTGTAAATGAGGAATTATTCTTTGTTTCACTTGGCAAAGCACTTCTCTACCCAGCACCAAAATCCCAGGCTTCAGTTATATTCAGCACCCCTCTGTTTGAAGGCCAGGGGCCTCATTACGAGAATGGAGGTAGCCATGGAGCGTTCCGGGCTCCATTACTGGGTTCCTGCAATGGGGACTTACCGGGTTACTCCGACATTGGAGGACCTGGTAATTCCACCTTGCAGGAACCCATCCCCATTCCCACTTTAGCCCCCATAGGGCTTAATGGGAATGGGGAGGGAGGTAATAACGGGCAGATTACATCTGGCCCGTTATTGCCTCCCTCTTCCCCTCGCGGGACCCGGAAAGCACACCTGGTTTTACCAGGCATGCAATCCGGGTCCTGCGATGAGAAGCTCGTAATCGGTGCTCCCGGAATGAAGGGGGCCGATCCCGTACTGGCCCCCTTCATTACGGGAGTGCCAGCCTTATAATGAGGCCCAGGTCTATGGATATACTTAATTTCCTGCTAGGAAAGAGGGCAAATGTTTTGAAGTCTCCCAAGCTCCCTCTGCGCCCATCTATATGGGAGTTAATTACATCATTATTTAGTAAAATAGGCTAAGGATCTACACATTTTGCCCCACCCACTATTAAGGGAAAATATGAAGACAGGCAGATTCCCCCCACACTTGGTTTCATTGGACAATTGGCTTACATTGGAAATCTCTGTTTTTCTGTTTTTGGTTTTCAGGAAAGTCAGCAAGGCTCCTCTTTAGGCAGGACGGGGCATCAAAATCCACCATCTCTCAGGTATATTTTCCATGCTCAGTCATTCTATTCAGCCTCTGTCCTCTCTACTGGTGTGGGTCCCAGCCAGCTTCAGTATTTCCCAACAGCTGCTAAGTGTTAACCCCGAAGAACCCCCTGAAATATTGAGACCAGGATGTGTTGACTTATTTGCCTTGAATTTTCATTGCTTCAACCCCTCTCTGCCGATAGGCCTTTGGAGTTCTATGATTGAAGTTATGCAAAAGATGGATACATCCACCGGCATGACATTTTTTCACACATGTACATTTGTCAATGAAAAAGTCCTAAGTGACAACTTTCTTGATTTTATACATAAACATTATAACACGATATTGCACCTGCAAACTTTGGTTATTTTACATATACGCAACAATTATAATAGTTAGGAATGTGACATTTTCTATTCCGATATCTAATTTAATAATCCACCAGCTCTCCAACTTTCAGATTCAGAACATTTTTGGGGAAGATAGAAACACATTTTAGGTTGTTACAGGATAGTCAAAAATCATATTCAGACACAATTGATATCAAAATAACAGGCACGTAACAAGCTTTAAAATGACACTGGAATGGCCCTGGTGTGACTCGCCGCTGCTGAGAAAATCACTAAAGTATGATTATGCATACACTCATATTGACATCTCCTAATTATATTCATATTTCTCAGTTCGTTGGTCCTCTCTCGGTTTCGTTTCTCTTAAAACTTGTGACCAGGCCTCTCTGCCCTCTCAATGTTGACTTTGCCTGCAACTATCCCATTAGCCTTTCATCTCTTTAGGGCTAATATTCTTTAATTGCCTATCCCAGAGACCATGCCTGCATAAAGTTCTTTGATCCCTACTTGAGTATTCTACCCAGCAACAAACTCCTCATGAAATCGAAACCTACTGTCATACATTTCCTGGGCTCATAAAACCTTTACATGTTGCATCTGAAAGAACATAGCTTTTTCAAACGGTGGCATGTATTTTTTCATGTGAAGCCTTTTATTTTTTTTATTAAGTGCATCTCTTCATCCCTGTTCATGCCCTTCTCAAATGTTCATTTTGGCAAGTGAACATTTTTCTCCATGTCTTTATTTCCCACTGTGAAATGCATATGCAAGGCCCTTTGGAATAAGTTTCTCTTGCACACAGCACTCTTTTCTTTCAATGGGGCAACTGAAAGTGAAACACTGCTGTTCATTTTGTCATTCACAACGTCTATTTTCAATTTCTTTCTGCAGTCTAGATTTATGCTTCACATACTCATTTCTTGTGCAGAAAATCACACACTATGTGTTCACCAGACACCGTGAATGTGTTACAGTTTGAGGCTGGCTTTTCATTTTGCCAGTGTTCCTTTTCTATGAGAAGAACTCATTTTGCATTAGAGGCCTAACCTGGCCTTTCTGTACATTTTCCAGGGCTGAAACTATTCCACACCTTGGAAGACTGTTTATCACAAATATGGTTGGCTCTTAATCAGCATGGCAGCTGTCAAAATCCCAATCATAAAGCATCAGAAAAATACTGAAGTCCTACTTACAATTCGGGATCAGAATTCTTCGATCTGTGGCCTTTAATACATGAAAAGAAACAGTTTGACGGTTGAAGTGAAAGTGCATGTTAATTAACAAGATACGTACCATAGTGGATTACTAGGACAATGCAGCTACATAATACATGGGAGTTGCTTTTTCATACCAAAAAAAATCTAAATCACTTGAGCACAATATAAAAATAGTTTGTAAAATAATTATGTACGTTTTTGCTAAACAAATCTGTTTTAAATTTTTTTAATGGGATACTTTTTCCCAAAAACACATATTTCACTGTTCTTGAACTCCAGGATTCTAGGTATGTATATTTTTGCTAGGAAATGTAAAGGTGTCATTTACATAAAGGGGTGGCATTTTGCAAGTTATGTCTTTGCACTGCATTTACAAAGTTGCATAATTTCCATGCATGAATAGCAGTATAGTTTTGTATACTGTCACATACCTTGCAGGATTATCTTTAGATGCTGATGAATTGAGTTGCATGAACACTGCATTTGATAGGTAAATACAATGAGGACTCTTTGAAATCAACCTAATGTAAGTAGGTACAAAGATTTTGAGAGAAAGAGGACAAGGGAAAGCGTTTGTGTCATGAGTATGTCTTCGGATCATGTGGTCCATGACAGCATGAAACCACCCTCCATTTTTTTCTAGCCTTAAACACAATAGAGTGACTGTGAAAGCCGGTGGGGTCCATGGACAGGCTTATGGACCCAGTATCAAAGTGAGCGGTCTAGCTGCTTTCAGCAACTCTGCAGCTATCGTGTAAGTACTAGCCAATGAAGTGTCATTCTTAAAAAAGTGTTGCAATGGACTGAAGTCATACAACTCGCCTACTGGCACATTCATTTGCCTGCACCTCTGAGCATATGGAAGGCAACAGGGGCAGGTATCTGAATTGTTGGTGATTTGTGCATGCCTGTGTTAAAGGTGTATAGATGTACGATAAGCATTTTGGCATTTTACAGAACTCTGGCTTTCAAAATTAGGAAGTGCCATGGGAAGGAATTTGTGCCATGATAAGAAGCCCAGTGATACCAATCTTCTAGGCTATTGTGGATTGTAAGCCAACACATTTGAACATTAATCATTGTGCAGTCAATAGTGTAAGCTATTTCACTGGGCCAACTATGAAATGTAAGGTTAAAGAGATATTTTGAAGTCATAATGACATTATTCTTGCATTGCACAACTGGGGAAAAGGTCTTAAGAATTCTGTCCGAAAATAAAAACGCCATGCACAGTGTGAGGAATGGAGTCCTGGCATTCCTCTGTCACAGCTAAACAATACCAATTGCCAATTGTAACAATGAACTATTAGAAATTAGACAGTAGCTATGCTGTTCTCGTATGCAGGAAGTATTTGCCCCCCTTTTTTGTGAGAGGAAAGACGCAAAGGGCTCGTTTAAGAGCCAACTTTAATGGTTAATAAGACTTTAGAGAAGAGCCACATTTTTGACATAACATATGTTTGTAAATTTGTGAACATTTGCATTCGGGTATTTTTAGTTTCTGGCTTGATTTTTAACTGGAAAACCAGCAGATAGAGACTTGTTGTTGGTCTTCACCAAAATATATGGCTTTTAGGAGTATGGCTGTTTTCCATCCCCACTCTGCCCTTTTGCCGCCATCTGGCCAGCATACCCTTTGGCTGTGTGCCATCTCGGGAGGATAGCTCAGGTGCAACGTGCTCATCTTGGAAGCAACACGACAAGGAGCAACACAGGTTCGATCCCCGGGTCCGTGCTTAGAATCCTCTGGGTATTAAGAGCGTTATAAATAACCAGTTGTATCATAATATAATATGAGGCAACATGATATCGTCTAAAGTTAAGGTATCTCAGAAAACAATAACTTATATTTTGCTTTGGCAATCATTGCAAACACAAAAAAGAGTGCAAATTTGACCAAACAGTGGGTCTGTACCAAATAGCATATTTAGCACTTGCCAGAATCCAAAATAGTTCATCAAGTATTGGGGCCCAATATAAAGTCAAATACATCTTTCATTTAATAAATCATGTTGTAAATATGTAAAAATCCACATATTTAAAATAAAAAAAGAAAGCACTATTTTAAATGTATGTTCTCATGTTTCAGTTATTTGTCTTTATTTTAATCAACATATCATCCTTGTTTAATTTACACAATCCATAGAGTACCAAAAAATCAGGGACCATATGTGTGGAAGGTTGTTACACATAAAAACCCAGTGCCACTCAAAGAGGGAGGCTTCACAAGTGCAAAGTGGTAGGTTGCAATGAAGACTGCCATTGCAAATCACACACATTGCACTCTCTTGGGCATTGCAAGGTATCTTACATGCAGGGTGAATTTCGAAAATTCCTTCCAATCGCTGCATGTTTGTTTGTTTGTTTATTTATAGCACGTGCCAGACCAAAAGGTATCAGGGCGCGAAATCAAGAATACTTTAAGCTTATATGGTTACAGGGTTACATAGTAACATAGACACAGGCCAATACAACAATGCAGCGTGTAATACATATGCATTTACAAGTATGGATCCACAGCTGAAGAGCAGGGTCCAGTTCGGGTTACAAAGTCAAGTACTGGGAGGAGCAGGTAATGCTGGAGCTAGAGATAGTTTTCTTTAAGCCACTTGATGATGTTTAATCTAAAGTGTGAGTAGGATTGGAAAGTCCTTAAGGTGGGCGGGAGGGAGTTCCACAGTTGGCATGTCATATCACTATCCTATCACTACATGTCATCTCGCATACTTTTGCTGTTGGGACAGACTGGCCTATAAAATTATTTAAAAAGTTTCAAAATATACGTGTTATCCCAAGAAGACAGTCTGGGTTAGAAAATCGTGTAATTGACTTGGCCAAGCCCTTTTTGACATAGAAGAAGCAGCCTACCTCTATGGAAGTCTTCTGATTTCCAAATACCCTCCCCAATTACCAATTTGACTAACAGAGCATGGCTCTTTGACTATGTCCCATACAGAATCTTCACACCTACTTGTCTCCATTCCTGTTATAAACCCACATTTCTGCATAGACTTGTCTGATAGGAACAACCACACTCTCTGCTCACTCATCCACACCCTTGCGCACCAGTACACACGCATATGTACCTTAATAGTATATTTAATCAGGGCAACTTTAATACATTGTTTAAATCCATTCCCTTTTGAAATCTGCACACCATATTTGACACCCTATGGCATTACACTGTATTAAAATGAGAAGACTAATTATCCACCTGGAGCCAAATAGCAAAACAATATTTGTCTGTAGCCAAATAGCACTTTTTCTACTGGAATGTGGCGTAATACTTACTCAAAACCAAAGTTCTGTATACCCCTACTTTAAAGATATTGAGCCTCATCACAAGGTGGGCAGTATCCCAGCATTAAATCTGCCGGGATACCGCCCAAAGCAATTACCATTACTGCAACTTGGTCCAACGCTATTAGGCCCAGGTCCCAAGTTGCGGTGGTTGCGTAAGTCCCCATTTTGTGCCAAAAATGGATGGTAAGTCGGCGCATTCACTTCCAGGTCATTGCTGGAGGCGAATCCTGTGAGTTTTCCCCAAACTTGGGATTTGTCGCGCTCTGAAACGCTTGTGTACGAGCGCGATAGAAATAAAATATCAATCAATCAATGCGGCAGTAAAAGTTTTACTACCGCATTTTTACTGCACCGCCCAACCCCTCATGAGGCCCATACTATCTCAACCACAACAGTCAATATTATCCAGATTTGTTGATATAAGGATAAAGAAAGCTTATATAAAAAAAAAAAAAACAAGCAGAAAGCTTCCGAGCATTACAGTTACCAACCCCAAATAAATATAGATATAATATCACGGTCAGGTGAGAACACGATAAAAAATGCCCATAATGAAGATTCGTGGGCTCATTTAAGAGTTGCAATTGATCACACTAGTCCTATGCTATCTTTAGTGCTATGTGCATATACAGCTTAGTCAGGTGTATTCTGAGAGATCTAGTGAATGAATGAATCCATACACAAATGCAACCCATTGACATTGTTTCCAATGGACATTAGATAGCAGATAACGAAGTATAAGCCTAGTTAGTACCACTCTGTTGCTATACCAACTCATGACCCCTTAACAGAAGTGAAGCCAGATGCAAATTAGGAAGCAGAACTTAAGTTTGTGTTCCAAGATTAAAAAAAAGCTATGTTGTCCCTTAACTTGGAACTCCCAGTAAGGATTTCAAAAACCAGGCTTACATTCGACCTCATATACCTTTAGGGCAGGGAGAACCAAATTCCCCTGAAAGAATTAAAGACATTTAACATTTTAATATTTGCCTTTAGCAGCGAGGCCACCTGCTTCTATTAGTGTTTCTACAACGGATCAACTGAAAATGGTACCCTTAAAAAAGGACAAAGAAATGAACCCCTGTTATCAAGAGTAAAATGTGGAACTCTCTTTTTACCCCATGATAGGCATGACATGTCATTTCATAATCGTAATATCAATCGTCATAAAATGGGAATCCATAAAATCGATCTATACATCTATTAATGTTTGCAAGGGTAATGGTGTACTGCCAATCAGAACAACATTGTCCACATAGGTACACCAGGGAATTTGCATACGATGAACACAATGAACATTAGCGATTAACAGTAGCAGATGAGATTCTAATTCATTCACATGGAAATAGAATCCCATGCCTGCAAGCTGCTTGAGCCTGCAAGCCACCAAGAGCTCACCAGCATCAGCCGTGCTAGCAGCACAAAGAAGAAAGAAGCCTTTGTCAAAAAGCTGCCAGAGCTCGCCTGTCTAGATGAGCTCACAAGCATCAGCAGTGCCAGTAGCACTAAGAAGGAAGAATCCCTTGCCAGGAAGCTGCCTGAGACTGCCAGCCACTAAGAGCTCAGAAGCAACATCAATGCCAGCACCACAAAGGAAGAACTGCTTGCCAGGAAGCTGCCTGAGGCTGCCAGTCACTAACAGCTCACTAGCATCAGCAGTGACAGCAGCACAAAGAAGAAAGAAACCTTTGTCAAAAAACTGCAGAGCTCGCCTGTCTTGATGAGCTCACAAGCATCAGCAGTGCCAGTAGCACTAAGAAGGAAGAATCCCTTGCCAGGAAGCTGCCTGAGGCTGCCAGCCACTAAGAGCTCAGAAGCATCATCAGTTCCAGCACCACAAAGAAAAAATAATCCGTTGCCAGGAAGCTGCCTTAGACTACCAGACATTAGAGCAGACCAGCTTCAGAAGAACCAGCAACAAAAAGAAAAAAGAATCCCACACCCGGAAGGTGCCTGAGTCCTGCCAGCTACTAGGAGCTCACCAGCGGCAGCAGTGCCAGCAACACAAAGAAAAAAGAATCCCATGCCAGGAAGGTGCCTGACTCCTGCCAGCCACTAGGAGCTCACCAGCATCAGCAGTGCCAGCAGCACGGAGAAGAACGTATCTCTTGCAAGATTGGTGCTTGAGTCCTGCCAGCCACCAAGAGCTCAAAAATATCAGCAGTGCCAGCACAAAGAAAAAGAAAGAAACCTTTGTCAAAAAGCTACAAGAGCTTGCCTGTCTTGATGAGCTCACAAACATCAGCAGTGCCAGTAGCACAAAGAAAAAAGAATCCCCTGCCAGAAGCTGCCTGAGCACCCAGCATCAGCAGTGCCAGTGTTAAGATTCAAAAACAAGGGAGAGAGCATCAACACTCTCCCCCGAACCACAGAAGCCGAATCAATTCGACCCTCCCACTGTGGTTGGCAGGGGCGTCTGATGTTAGAATAAACAAGAAGCCACATGGCAGCCAATGGGTGTAAGAGGGATTAGGGAGAGGCTTTAGATAGAGGGGGGGAGATTAGGGAAACCCTGGAAAGAGGGTTAGGGTAAAACCTAGTTAGATAGGTATGGGGAAGCCATAGGGAAAAAGCATACATGACAAAATCGGTATTCCTCCTAGTTCCTAACCTGCCTGCCTCCTAACTCCTAACTGAATACTTGACACCTCCTAAATCATTGCTGTACCCCTATTATCATGACACAAGGTGCTATGCACCAACAACATGATGGACACGTAAAGCACATATACACATTGAGCATAAGCAAAATGGAACAAACATAGGGTTAACCCTGTGTGAAGAACATAGACTCATGGTCCTTTTGGGCCAGCAAAGCAACACATAGCAGTTCTGTAAATGTTTAAACATAAATGGAACCAGACCCTGGTAGACCTTTACCTCAGTGCTCAAATGATACAAGTTGTTCGGCATGCTTCTGCCAACCCTAACCGTTCGTAGGAACAAACTAAATAAGAGTGTCTGTCTCTGCGTGTCACCGTCATCCTTGGTTCTCAGGATGACTAGCTTAAATAAGATTCAAGCTGTACAACATATGTAGCTGCTGCGACAGCGCCTCTTCCAGTACCCCTATTTGTTATTCAATTGAAATGCATACATGAACGTAGATTCCACAATCACTAGATTACTTATCTTCTTGTCCGGGACCCCTGCGGGACCGCCCGGACCTGATGAGTTGATGCAGAACCGCCCTGCAGCATGATCTTCACTGCCGCGACCGGGCCCTCTGTGGAGCTGCTCGCTTCAGTGACTCGAGCCTCGTGTTGCGCCCCAGCCCGAAAAGCATACGAGCTCCAAAAATCACCACTGCGGCCCAGGAAACATACGTCAGCAGTCCTTTGGCATCTCACACTCAACGAGATTTCTTTAGCAACATCACTGAGCCCGCCCATCCCTGAATGCTCCAATAATCTGCACCTGGGCACGGGCAACTGGCGCCTAAGTAGTCCCCAGTAATTACTCGGGCGTGCGTAGACCCACAAACTACGCTTTTACTCAAGGTTGCTGGGAATTGTAGCTTGTGATCCCTTCTGTCAGTTCTACCATTTCCCAACCCCATACGCCTCCTCCCGGCCCAAACCTTGAAACTGACAGTACCTCTTCTCTCAGCGCCCTTCACAGGGCCTGCCTTTTCCAGATGGTGCAAATTAAAGTGTCTCACCAATCTTGGAGCATGCACTGCACTTGCAGGCTCCCATGTACAATCCTCTGGACCATAGCCCAACCACTGAACCAAATACCATCATTTACGTTGCTTCCTTGTATTTTTTTTACTTTATATTCCTCCTGGCCTTCCTTCAGGATTGCTGGTGGTCATTGCATGATCATCCCCGAAGCTGCAGGTTTAAGCAAAGACACATGGAATACTGGATGTATCTTTAAGTACTTCCGTAATTGCAATTTCATAGCCACAGATGACACACACTGTATAATCTCGTAGGGACCAATAAGTCAGGGTGCAAATTTACGCGGTCCAACCAATGAAAGGTTGCGACAGCCAACCTCTATCTCCCACCTTATATTTGGGAACCTCTTGTCTGTTTATGTCAGCCTGTGCCTTGTAGGCCATCTTAGCCTGTTCCGAATTTGCACATGCCTTTCACCTGATGTGCAGAAGCAACTGCTTCCTTTCCTGTAACAAAGGAATTTGTTTCACTTCGGGCAAAACCTGTGGTAACATGTTTTGTTCATGCCTGTACAAACACTCATTTGGTGCCATACCCAGAGAAGCATGTTCAGTGTTATTGTACATGAATTCAGCCAACCACAAGGCTCTCACCCATGAATCCATAACATACCCCAGGTAACATTGTAAGTATTGCTCCCATGTTTGATTAACCCTCTCAGTCTGACCATCTGTCTGGGGGTGATAACTTCTGGAAAGAGCAGAATCATTTCCCAACATCTGGCAAAAGGCATGCCAAAATCTGGAAGTAAATTGAGGACCTCTATCAGAAACAATACTCTGAGGTAGTCCATGCAATCTCACAAAATTCTGCAAAAACAACTCTGCCAGCTGCCCGGCCCAAGGAATTCCAATACATGGAAAAAAAAGTGTGCTTGCTTAGATACATAATCAACCACTACCCAAATGGTGTCATACTGATTATCTGGGGGAAGATCTGTTATAAAGTCCATGGAAATATGCGTCCATGCCCTATCAGGTGTTCATAACGGATGTAACAACCCCACCTTTTAGAATGATCTGTCTTATTGCACACGCACTTCTCACACCTTTGAATGTACCCCACAATATATTTCTTAAATCCAGCCACCAGAAGTACTTCTCCAACATGCTTTGAGTCTTTTGCCTTCCAGAATGCCCCACTAATGGTGACTTATAGCACCAACTGAAGGCTTTATCTTGTAAGTCACGTGTGGGTAAAAACAACCTCCCCGCATAGTAAGGAAGCCCATCCCTAATGCTCTTTAATGGATCTCCCCTCCCCCACTCATGTACTTCCTGTTGACTCAGGCCTTCTCGCACTTGTCCTAACAGTTTTTCAGTAACTGCCCCCAACACCTTCTGCGGGGGAATAATAGCCATAACTTCTGTCACCACATTCTCCAAATTCTGTTGTCTAGACAAGGAATATACCTTTGCATTTTCTCTCCCTGGCCAAAAGGTCACCAAGAAATCAAACTCATTAAAGTTTTGAGACCAACGCAGCTGTCTTGGATTCAGGGTCTGTGCTGTCTTGAAGTATTGTACATTTTTGTGATCTGTCACCACTACCACTCGGTGCTTGGCCCCCAGTTAATAGTGCCGCCATTCCAAGAATGCTGCATGAATGGCCAGCAACTCTTTGTCAGTAATTGAATAATTTTGTTCAGAACTGGTGAGTTTACGCGAGTAGAATGCCACCGGATGCCAAATTCCTTCCTCATCTTTTTGAGACAATACTGCCCAATAGCCACATTAGATGCATCCATCTCTACTTGAAAAGGTTTCTCGGGGTCTGGATGGCGTAACACGGGTGCTTGAGTAAAAGCTCCCTTTAATTCCTGAAAAGTCTCTTCAGCTTCCGTACTACAAATAAACTGAGCTGCCTTCCTTAACAACTTAGTTATGGGGGTCACTACTTGAGAAAAGTTTTCAATAAATCACCAATAGAAATTGGCAAACCCCAAAAAGGACTGGATGTCTTTTACAAATTGAGGAGACGTCCAAACCATCACTGCATGCACTTTCTTTATGTCCATCACAATACCAGTCGCGGTCAAAATGAACCTCAAAAATTTCACCTGGGTCATATGAAATGTGCACTTCTCAAGTTTTACATGCAGCTGGTATTCCTGCAGCCGCCCTAGCACTGCCTTTACATGTGCTATATGTTGTTCCTGGGATGTAGAATAATCATCAATATACACAATCACAAACACATCAATGAATTCCCTCAAAACCTCTTGCATAAAGTATTGAAAAGCCGCCGGGGCATTGCACAGGCCAAAGGGCATAACCAAATACTCAAACAACCCAAACTTGGTTCTAAAAGAGGTCTTCCACTCATCCACTCTTCACCCCTATCAAATGATAGGCTCCCCTTAAATCCCGTTTCGTGTAGACTACTGCACATTTCACTTGATCTAACAATGCAGCAATTAAAGGCAACAGGAACCTATTCTTTATTGCCACCTTGTTCAACGCAAGATAGTTTATGCAAGTTCTGAGTGTTCCTTCCTTCTTTGGCACGAAAAACAAGGGTGAAGATACAAGCGAAGTAGAATGCCAGATGAACCCCTTTTTCAACATTTCATCTAAATACTCTCTCAAATGTACATTCTCGGTTTTAGTTAATGCATATATTCTGCTGCAAGGCAATTTTGACCCTGGTTCCAAATCAAATACACATTCATAAGGCCGATGAGGCGACAATTTCTCAGCCCCACCTTTGTCAAACACCCCTGCAAACTAGTTGTATTGTGGAGGAATACCCTACTCAATGGCACCCACAACCTGAGGTGCCGGCTGTGTCCGTCCTGCCAACAAGATGGCAGTCCCAATCTCCCCTTGCATGTGTGCCTGAGTCTCAAAAAACACTTCCTGAGCTGCCCAATCAATCCTGGGATTATGCTGCACCAGCCACAGCGTCCCTAGAATGAGGCCAAATTGTGGAGCAGCAATTAGATCAAAGGTAATTTCCTCTACATGACCTGACGCACACACCATCCTAAATGGTTGAGTCTGCTGTCTAATGGGCCCTGACGTCAATGGTGACCCATCCACTGACTGTACCCCCGTCCACCTTTGTTTTATCTTGCAGTGATAATCCCAACTCTTCTGCCAGCTGGATGGCAATAAAATTACCTATAGCCCCAGAGTCCACCATGGCCAACACCATCTGTTTAGTTAAGGCAAAACATAAGGTCACCAATATATATAATTGAGAGGTCTTACTTCCTGCAATATTTGCTACCCAACTGGGGAACCTTGATTCATTCAGGCCTGTCACCTGAGTTCCCCCTAAAGCCGGGCTACACCTTTTCCCACCTCTCCCTTACTCCGATCTCTGCCTACCCCTCTTTTAGGAGTGTTGGGACAAGTGCAAATATAATGCCAGCTTGTCCACAATATGAACATAAATTGTTAGTCTTGCACTGTGCTTTCTCCGCTGATGATAATGGCCCTCTTACACTTCCTATTTTCATAGGTTCTCCTTCTCCACCCCTTCCTCCTCGATCTTTATCTAATCTTGCAAAGGGTTCAACCTCAACCTTCTTCTTATCATTTATCCGATGGTCCAACCATCAAGCTAGATCAATCATGGCTGTGCACGTAGTGGGTTGAGGTTCTACTTGTGCAATAGCATCCTTCAATTCCTCCCTCAAGCCTTGATAGAACAATAGAATCTGCTTGGTTTCAGGCCAATCTGTTTCAGTTACCAACCGATTGAACTGTGTAATATAGGACACTAAATCTCGTGCCTCCTGACGTAAAGCCAGAAGTTCCTTATCCTGAGCCAGCAACACCTCCCGCCGGTCAAACAATCGCCCAAATACAGTCAAAAACCCATCCCAATTATACAGCAAACGGTCATCCTTCTGAACTAATGGCATAACCTATGCTGCCGTATCTCTAGTCAAATATGAGATCACAAACGCTGTCCTTGCTTGAGTGGTTTCAAAGGCTGCAAATTTACATAATAAATGTAACCGGCATTGTGTTGGAAACATCATATACTTCCTAGGGTCTCCAGGAAATATTTCTGTTGCCGCCAATGGAAAGCTGCTAGGTGGCTGCACAACCACTGTAGGCGATCTGCCCATCCCTGCCCTTCCTGATGGTCCTGCCGTTACCCCCTCTAGCGGGGTACCTTGTGCCAGTAATCCCTGTACCTGAGCCTTCGAAGCAACGGATTCCTGCCTACCATGTGTTAATTCAATCTGAATCACTTGCAATGCCTTTAGCACATTCATTGGCTAAAGGGGGAGATATAATCTCCATTTGGCTTGGGTGGTAATTATAACCCGACTCGGCGGCGGATTATTATGTCAAGATTCAAAAACAAGGGAGAGAGCATCGACACTCTCCCCCGAACCACAGAAGCTGAATAGATTCAACCCTTCCACTTTGGGTGGCACAGGCCCCTGATGTTAGAATAAACAGGAAGCCACGTGGCAGCCAATGGGGGGAAGAAGGATTAGGGAGAGGTTGTGGATAGGGAGGGGGAGATTAGGGAAACCAGAAAGAGGGTTAGGGTAAAACCTAGTTGGATAGGTATGGGGAAGCCATAGGGAAAAACATGCATTGACAAAATCAGTATTCCTCCTAGTTCCTAACCTGCCTGCCTCCTAACTCCTAACTGAATACCTGACACCTCCTAAATCATTGCTGAACCCCTATTAACATGACACATGGTGCTATGCACCAACAACATGATGGACATGTAAAGCACACGAACACATTGAGCATAAGCAAAATGGAACAAACATAGGGTTAACCCTGTGTGAAGAACATAGACTCATGGCCCTTTTGGGCAAGCAAAGCAACACATAGCAGTTCTGTAAATGTTTAAACATAAATGGAACCAGACCTGGTAGACCTTAACTTCAGTGCTTCAAATTATACAAGTTGTTTGGCATGCTTCTGCCAACCCTAACCGTTCGTAGGAACGAAAAAAATAAGAGTTTCTGTCTCTGCGTGTGACTGCCGTCGTTGGTTCTAAGGATGGCTAGCTTAAATAAGATTCGAGCTGTACAACATATGTAGCTGCTGTGACAGCACCTCTTCCAGTGCCCCTATTTGTTATTCAATTGACATGCATACAAGAACGTAGATTCCACAATCATTAGATTACTTATCTTGTTGTCCGTGTGCCCCACGGGCCCACCCGGACCTCATCAGATGACGCGGAACCACTCTGCAGCATGATCTTCACTGCCGCGACCGGGCCCTCTGTGGAGCTGCTCGCTTTGATGACTCGAGCCTTGATCTGCGCCCCAGCCCGAAAAGCATACGGACTCCAAAATTCACCACCGTGGCCCGTGAAACATATGCCAGCAGTCCTTCGGATTCTTGCACTCAACAAGATTTCTTCAGCAACATCACTGCGCCCGCTCGTGCCTGAACGCTCCAATTATCTGCACCTGGTCACAGGCGGCCGGCGCCTAAGTAATCCCCAGTAATTAATCAGCTGGGTCAGCGCACGTGAACCCAAGAACACGCTTTCACTCCAGGTTGCTGGAAATTGTAGTTCATGATCCCATATGCCAGTTCTACCATTTCCCCAACCTCACGCGCCTGCTCCTGGCCCAAACGTTGAACCTGACAGCTAGCACCACAAAGAAAAAAGAATCCCATGCCAGGGAGGTGCCTTAGTCTTGCCAGCCACTAAGAGCACAGAAGCATCATCAGTGCCAGTACCACAAAGTAGAAGGAACCGCTTACCAGGAAGCTGCTTGAGGTTGCCAGTCACTAAGAACTCACCCGCATCAGCATGCCAGCACCACAAAGAAAAAAGGATCCCATGCTAGGAAGGTTTCTGAGTCCTACCAGCCACTAGGAGCACACCAACATCAGCAGTGCCAGCACCACAAAGAAAAAAGAATCTCTTGCCAGATTGGTCCCTGAGTCCTGCCAGCCACCATGAGCTCCCAGCATCAGCAGTGCCAGCAGCACAGAGAAGAAAGAATCTCTTGCAGGATTGGTCCCTGAGTCCTGCCAGCCACCATGAGCTCACAAGCATCAGCAGTGTCAGTAGCACTAAGAAGGAAGAATCCCTTCCCAGGAAGCTGCCTGAGGCTGCCAGCCACTAAGAGCTCAGAAGAATCATCAATGCGACGACCACAAAGAAAAAAGATTCTCTTGCCAGGAAGATGCCTGAGGCTGCCAGACACTAATAGCACACAAGCATCATCAGTGCCAGTACCACAAAGAAGAAGGAACCGCTTGCCAGGAAGCTGCTTGAGGCTGCCAGTCACTAAGAGCTCACCAGCATCAGCAGTGCCAGCACCACAAAGAAAAAAGAATCCCATGCCACGAAGGTGCCTGAGTCCTGCCAGCCACTAGGAGCTCACCAGCATCAGCAGTGCCAGCAGCACGGATAAGAAAGTATCTCTTGCCAGAATGGTGCTTGAGTCCTGCCAGCCACTAAGATCTCACCAGTATCAGCCATGCTAGCAGCACAAAGAAGAAAGAAACCTTTGTCAAAAAGCTAGCAGACATCACCTGTCTTGATGAGCTCACAAGCATCAGCCGTGCCAGTAGCACTAAGAAGGAAGAATCTCTTGCCAGGAAGCTGCCTGAGGCTGCCAGCCACTAAGAGCTCAGAAGCAACATCAATGCCAGCACCATAAAGAAAACAGAATCCGTTGCCAGTAAGCTGCTTGAGGCTGCCAGTCACTAAGAGCTCACCAGCATCAGCAGTGCCAGCACCACAAAGAAAAAAGAATCCCATGCCAGGAAGGTGCCTGAGTCCTGCCAGCCACTAGGAGCTCACCAGCATCAGCAGTGCCAGCAGCACGGATAAGAAAGTATCTCTTGCCAGAATGGTGCTTGAGTCCTGCCAGCCACTAAGATCTCACCAGTATCAGCCATGCTAGCAGCACAAAGAAGAAAGAAACCTTTGTCAAAAAGCTAGCAGACATCACCTGTCTTGATGAGCTCACAAGCATCAGCCGTGCCAGTAGCACTAAGAAGGAAGAATCTCTTGCCAGGAAGCTGCCTGAGGCTGCCAGCCACTAAGAGCTCAGAAGCAACATCAATGCCAGCACCATAAAGAAAACAGAATCCGTTGCCAGGAAGCTGCCTGAGGCTGCCAGCCACTAAGAGCTCACCAGCATCAGCAGTGCCAGCACCACAAAGAAAAAAGAATCCCATGCCAGGATGGTGCCTGAGTCATGCCAGCCACTAAGAGCTCACCAGCATCATCAGTGCCAATGCCACAAAGAAGGAGTAACCACTTGCCAGGAAGCTGCTTGAGGCTGCAAGTTACTAGGAGTTCACCAGCATCAACAGTGCCAGCAGCACGGAGAAGAAAGTATCTCTTGCCAGGAAGCTGCCTGAGGCTGCCAGCCACTAAGAGCTCAGAAGCAACATCAATGCCAGCACCATAAAGAAAACAGAATCCGTTGCCAGGAAGCTGCCTGAGGCTGCCAGCCACTAAGAGCTCACCAGCATCAGCAGTGCCAGCACCACAAAGAAAAAAGAATCCCATGCCAGGATGGTGCCTGAGTCATGCCAGCCACTAAGAGCTCACCAGCATCATCAGTGCCAATGCCACAAAGAAGGAGTAACCACTTGCCAGGAAGCTGCTTGAGGCTGCAAGTTACTAGGAGTTCACCAGCATCAACAGTGCCAGCAGCACGGAGAAGAAAGTATCTCTTGCCAGAATCGTGCCTGAGCCCTGCCAGCCACTAAGAGCTCACCAGCATCAGCATTGCCAGCAGCATGGGAAAGAAAGAATCCCTCTTCTGAAAGCTGCTCCAGCATCACCGCTTTCACTGCTGCCAGCCTCTGGCAGCATCCACTAGGCCTTGCATTCCCGAATCCAGATCAGCAGGACTTTCATACGAGGCAATGTAATCGAACATAGTCCCTCCAGAACTATTTCTCTGCTAAGTCCCATGAGTGGGTGGGCCGGAGGGTAACTTCCACTATGGGGGCTCATTCCAAACAGAATGCTGAGCATATAAAGTGAGAACTGCAGTTTCCTTTATCACTGTGCTCAAAACCAGGACAGATTTTTTTCACATGGGAAAAGATAGAATTTCAGCACAGGTAAAGTGCAGCTCTTTGTGAATCCAAAGCCCACCAAATAAAACTCTGCAAATGTTCACAGGTGGAGGCTGACACCAGATGGTTGTGGAAGGGTGTACATTTCCACATCTCCTGGATTGACAGATAATTTGGGACCTGTGAACACCATTTATTTAGGTGAGGGTGCTGCACATTCTCTGAAGAGTTCACCCTCCTGCTTCCATCTGTTCTGCTCCTTGTTTCATCATGAGAAATCCCCTTCATGGTTGCAGCCTCACCCTTAGAAGGCCTGGTGTCTCATCTCATCTAAAACTAGTGAGTTGTGGCTGTTGGTGGCCTGGGAAAGGAGTATTTTGTTTTGGAATGCGTGAAAAGCGTCATTTTGGACTTGTGAAAGAAAGTAAGGTAGAGCTCTGGGAAAAATCATTCCAGCCGTTGCCCCAGACAACTGCCTGACGGGCGCCTGACAGATCCCTTGCCCTGCCTTGGTGAGCACTACCCTCCATGGACAAAAGTCCCAGCAGGCTACTGTGCACAGCACATGAACATGTTAGAGTGTGGTTTGAGGCATCTCTCCGGTTTTTAACCTATATACTAAGAAAGGTTCAATAGGTGACTGCAGTCCTCACATTTTAGGCTGCCTCTCCTATATTCGTGACTTCCACAACCCCTAGCAGATTATGGTACTGCCTGAGTTTCTAAAATTCCACTTTCCTTCCTCTACTAACTTGCAGATGTTGGTTTTGTTCCTTATGGGGTACAATGTAATTATTTGAGACAGAGAGAGGTGGCATTAGGACCTAGAGAAATGGGACCTCTCTCCAAATGGCTAGAGGTCGGAGTAGAAGGTTGAAGATTGCTTTGTCTTGTAAGGCCTACTGTTGCCTTCCCCCGACTCACCGACTCCCCTCTAAGATTGCTTACCACCTTACATTCCACATACAATCCCTACACAGACCCCCACCACAGGCCTAGCCGTAAGCACATCAACACTAACCGAGCCACGACTAAGCTCTCCTTCTTAGCAATTGGCACTCTCCCACATCAGCGCCTAACCAGACCCAAAGTGTAGTGGTCAATCAGATCTGTAGGTCTTCCCTATGAATAAAATACTCCTAAGTTTCTTCCACCAAAACCATAGAAAGGAGATGGGCACTCTAGAACTAGGTCCTTCCGGCCTGCACAACTTGTTTCACATCTTCCTTTCCCACTGTCTCACTAATGAACCCCTTTTGTCTTATAGAGCCACGCATTGCTAGGCCACAATTTGTGGCAGATTGGCGCTTTACAAGACCACTTACATTACATAGATATTTAAAAAGACAGATGGGGATGAACGTTAGTTTAGCTGTCTCATCTACATTTCAATAGAAAACATTCACTTCCAAATGAAAAGTAACAGTCAAATTGTGAGGATATAAAGTGCAGGTAATTTAACAATATGTGCATTTCTGTGCATTCTAAATTGATAGCATAGTACATCAGAACTAGTGTTCGTTTTTCCACGCATAGGCTAGCAACCAACCACTCCAAATTGCACACTGAACATATTGCAGTTTAATATATATGCACATAGCCATGCATATTTCTGCATCAAATTGCTCTGATACCAATATTTGATCAGAGAATATAGAATGGAATGTTGCTGTTAAGCGGAGTGTAAAGAAATGTAAATCATATTATTTTGCTTAAAAATGAGATTGTCATATTGGGCTCTAAACAGAAATGTAAGTAGATTTATGGTCTGACTAAATGTGTGTATTATATTTAGTGAGATTCGAACAGGAAGTTCAATGGTTGGTTCTGTAAACCAGTTACAAGTGTATTGATAGTTAATTCTGGTGACTTTCCAGCATAAGGTTAATTGACCACCTTTCAAGTGATTTGATATTAATAAAAAAAGAAATGATGATTCCTAAAACAGCCTGTATCTTGGTCAATGTTGTGGGGTGGGACTGTACATTAGGGGGTGTAAAATTAGGGATACACACTTAGTGATATTTATAATTGAATCACAAAAATATCTTGACACTGGGCATATTACGTCCATTCAACGTTTGACAAATGACTATGCGCAAGCCAAAATGGATGGCTTTGTCAATGCTTGTTTTTAACATGAAAAGCAAACACCATATTTTTTTAATTCATTTTTGCACCATATCAATGTTCACGCTTGTGCTAATACTGTTCCGTATTAACACTGGTGCAAACATTGCACAGGTGAAAAACACGTTTTGTCCTAGTATTAATAATATACAAAATTGCAATTGTACCATAGCAAGGTTCCTGCAACAGAGCCCCTGTTGTAACAACAAGACATGCCCTTTGGAGCCATAACAGAGACAATGGCACTCTCAATTAAGTGAGCACATGACCCCAATGCTACATGCAGCAGACTGTTCTATCCTAGAAAATAATATTTTTTGCAAATGTCTTTTTTTCCTCACTAATGGTAGCTTGCTAATGAAGATGTGAGGGAGTGTTTAAATTTGAATTTGTTTGCTAAAGTACTGGAATAATAGGCTCATATTCAGAGCTCTAGAGGTGCAGTGTGTCTGCTCTACTCTAAGGATTGCTTCAAGAATATCTAACATCTGCCCCGGATTCCTACTAATGTCACTGATAAAGCTTTGATTAACCTCTCTGGGATCATTTAGCTGCAGAAGCAGGAGAGGGAGATCACGTTTTACTTATCACAAAACCATGAGGGGATTGTGGGTATGGTATTTAATACAGAAGCCAATTCCCTGCTCCTGTCACTGAATGCATGAAAAACTCTGAAGTCTGGCTCACAGCCCACCTTTGGGCGGTGTAGGCAGAAATCGAGCATGATCAAGCTAAGCTAAACAGGTAAAATAGTGCTTCGGACAGAGTGGCAGAACTTCCCGTGTGTTCTTAGAGAGCACAATCATATTTGCTTTGCTTTGACGGAAGCATCATGGATATGTGTGTGAGTGAGTACTCAGGCTTATCTCTGCCATTACCCTAACTGGCTCGCTCCAACGCATCCATTATTTCAATCGATAGACATCATTGCTTATATCAGTGGTCTTTAATCTGGGGGGCCTGAAGGATGGCTGGCAGGGGCCCAGACATTTTAAAAGGGATTAAGAGGACGGTTTTTAATATAAAGAATAGGGTTAAGGTGACTGCTTTTAATAGAAAATATAAGTAGTGGAATATCTGATTATATTTTACAGAGTCTGCCACCCACCTGTACATTCTTTTTTTTCTAATTAGCATTTCTGCTTTTACATTTGAAAACCTTAAGCTTTTACCAAAATACTATTAATTTGTTAAAAAAGAAAACAGAAAACGAGATCAACATTCATTTAGGAAGCAAGAAAAGCAGTGTCAAAGAAATATAATACAGCATTAGGGGAGGGAAATATTAACTTCTCCACCAGTTACAGCCATATCTTCTGTCTGCATAAGTACTTCTTTCAAATATTCAAGAACGGCTATAATCAGAGAGTTGCTCTCCCCATGAAGAATGGCTGCCCACCACTGTACTGCAGTTCTAGTTGTGTGTTGCTGAGTATATTTGCCAAACCATCTATTTCTCTGAGTGTTTAAAGTGGTGCAGGATATGATTAAATGCTGCAAGGTTTCCTTGTGTCCTTTGCACCACCTGCATACATAGTCTCTCAAGTCTTTAGCTTTTCATGTTTCCAGTACCTCTTTGTGGGTACCAAGTTCATCCGCAGTCTCAAGAACTCATTTCTGTGCATGCAATAAGGGCATTTTGTCAGATACTCCTGAGGGTTTCCTCTTACCCTATGGTTTGAAACCTTCTGGCCATATAGTTTTAAAGATTTAACATTCTCTCTTGTGTAAATCCAAACTAGATCCAGAAGTTTACTTTTAACTTTAGCAGGGTTAATCAGTTGGCTTTCCTTCGAGGTGCTCAATTCAGCCAGAATGCCCAGGCAGTGAGTTTTCCAAGTTTTTAACTTCTGGTCCAAATTTTCTCGGAGTGCATGATTCAGCACTTCAAGGCCACCCTCCCCGTTGTTCAATAAGCATTTACGGAAAAAAGACAGTGTTTTCCATTGCACAATGGCACAGAGTGAATTCAGCCCCAGTTCCTCTCGTATTAAATCGATGGGGATGAAAGAGGGAAGAGCCAGCACCTTTCTCCAGTATATGCCTTCCAATTTTGGCCAAAGATCCTTAGGAAGTAATGTTGTAGCGTCTAAACCATATGTTATAATGGGTACGACCTTCATGTTGTAAAATTGAATAACTGGCTGTAGTGTAAGCTTACAGAATCTCCAGGCAATTCTTCTTGCCTGCGAGGTGAGATTTGTCATCTTTGTTCTTAATCTAGTCTCCTGGGGTGCTTCTACCATGCTGTTATTGATACAAACCGCTCTATACACGAGGCTTGTAACTTCTGTGATTATTTTCCCCTTTGAGAAACCATGCTTGTTTCCCAGATGGGTTATGGGCATTTTCCCAGAAAATGTCAGGATTTTTGATTTTGCTACGTTAACTTTAAAGCTGTTTTCATCAAGGTAGTTTACTAAATCGTCCAGCTGTCTTTGTAAACCTACTTGAGTTTGGTCAAATTAAGATTAGGTTGTCTGCGTATAGCAGACGACCCACAGCAATTCCTGCTATTCTTGGAGGAAACATTCTGGTTTTATCAAACGCTAGATGTAAGTCTGAGATGAATTGGTTAAACAGTTTCGGAGCTAATCTACAGCCCTGTTTTAATCCCAGTGTTGTTACGATTGGGTCAGTGAGATTACCCCTTTTGTCCAATCTCACACGCATGGTTGTATTCATGTGTAGAACCATTAATGCTTCTCTTGGGTCTTCAGGACAGTTCAATTTTTTTAACTTCTCCCATAGTTTGGGTCTCTCCATCACATCAAATGCTTGGACAAGGTCTATTGATGCCTGTGTGGACTTTCCCTTTTGGTTGCACTTTTACAATTGCCTTGATGTGATTTATCAAAAAGAGGTTAAGGGCAATTCCTATTCCAATTTCAAATCCTGCTTGCCATTTATCAAAAAGCCTGGTACTCATCCTCCAAGTATTGAATGCTCTAAGAATCAAGGCTCCAAAGATCTTTCCCATAACATCAAGAAGGGCGATAGGTCTTTAATTAGATGGTTCTGACCTATCGCCCTTCTTGAATATGGGCACAACAATTGAGGTATTCCATGAAATCGGGATCGTCTTTGTTCTTTTTATTTCTGAAAACAGAGTATACATGATCTCTGACCATCCATCGGGTTCTTCCTTTAGTTTGCAATTCGACAGGACGTTGGGCCTTGGGGCCCTAGAGTTGCTTACTGATGTGATCAAGGCCTTAATATCAGATTTTTCTGTTGAAAATGACCAAGCAGTATGGGATAAATAAGGATGTGCCCCTATATCATTATCAGATTTAAACAGAGTCTCAAAATGCTTCTTCCAATCCGCTTCTGATACCACGTGCAGCATTATAGAGCTTTGAGGTGCATTCAGTTTGTTTAATATCTTCCATATTTCCGTGGTGTTCTTGGTGGAAATTAAGCTTAGCATCTTCACGGCGCCTCTTTGGTGTAGGAGCCATTTATGATTATTTAACCAGTTTTATACTGTTGCGTCAGTTTCTTAGATGTTATCAGATCCCAACATTGTTTCTTGGCTCTAGTCAGTTCAATGTTTAAAGCTTTCTTTTTCTGCATGACAACAATGTCAAATACATGCTACTTTTTTAAGCCTAGTTTGGTGGCATCCCTGGACTCCTCTTTGTAAACTTCCATTCTGCATGTCCCTTGATCCTTAATCTCAGTTTTATCTTCAATTGCAAGTCTGTTACGTCCAGATTGTACATATAAATTCAACTTTATTTTATTCTGCTTCGTATATGGCCAGTTACCAATACAGACGGTCAATATCTTGTGATCACTCTTATCCAAAGACTTGATCCTAAAGTTTGTCAGGTTCCCAAAGAGATTCTCCGAAGCAAAGAGATAGTCGAGGGTTTGTTGTTCTACACCTCTTTTCCAGGTGGGTTTAGCTGGAATGTCCCCTTGTATATGGCCGTTTGCCATATGAATATTTCTTTCTTCCATCTCGTCTCTCCAGATAAATCCTCTGAGTACAGGAGGTGAAGAGGTTATAGATCCACTAGATATAATTTTGGCTTTCTCGTCAAAACAATGAATGTTTTGATCGCCACAAATAAAGGTTTTGAAGTTAAATGTGAAGTCCCTTACATTGTCGATGATGTCCAGTACTGTTTTGACGTAGTCTTCATCTTTATTCCCCACCGGGTTCCAGTAAAGATTATTCAGTAATACATTCCTCAACTGATTAAGGCCTTTTAGGCCTGTTGTAATAAAAAGAGCCTGGATCCAGGGTGAGGGGTCAAATACTTTGATCACATTTTATGATGTTTTTTAGGGCAATTAACAGGCCAGCTATAGGGTGTCCCTTTTTCCCTTTTAGTACAGGGTTGATGTACACCTCATAACTATCAAGCAATGGAACCTCAGACAACCATGTCTATTGAAGACAAATTATTTTGTAACGGTCAAAGTGCAGGTCACCCGCACAAAACAGGTGGCAAAACCTTGTGTCTTCCATGAGGCAAGTGTAAAATGTTTTTCCCCACCCGTCCCCTGGATTTCTGCTCTAGCTGCAGCATGCTATGAGCTCGAATTACCACCAGCCAGTGCCCTCTCCAACCATGACCAATTTTCACCTACTTCTAAATTGAGTCCCTCTTGGCAGCTCTTCTCTTTTACCACGTAGTTCTGTTTTCTATTTGCCACTATTGTTTTTAGATTTCATTTAGGGGAGGAATACCCTATATCTTCTACCTCTCTCACCTCCTGGCAAGGATTGGTATCTAATGAGTGTTGCCTATCGCTTTTAGAGGCGTTCGCCATCAAACGTTGTCTCTCATTGGGTCTTCCTCTTTGTATTTCATCTTTGCAATATTCAAGCTACTCAAATCCCATGGATACTAATTTCCCAGCGACTTCCATAATTCTTTTAAATTTCTTTTCATTGGAGGCGACATAGATGATAGCCTTACCCAGTATCTCCTCCTCTGGGAATTCAATTAAATTGAGGTTGCCTGAGTCAAGGAATCTCAATTTCGGGAAGCAATGGAACAGGCGTAATATGTTAGCACGGTTTAACACTAGCTTGTCATTTCTTTTGTATACATATTCTAACAGTAGACGGCAAATGCTGTTATCTTTCAGTTTTACGCCGGTAGATTTTTGTTGAGGCGTACTTACGTTTCTGTTTGAGGATTTCTCCTCCATTATACTTCTCATATGACGTTTATCCATGTTTTCTCTTTTCTCGGCCATTGTTAGCAACATAGCCGCTTTTCTTTTTGAGTTTGCTTTTGGTTTGAGAGGCACACATTTTGATGGTAGTTCTTCCTCTTCTGTGTTGAACTCATTATTCTCCTGTTTTTTCTTTTTAATCTTTTTCCGCGATTCGCTTGTTGTTAAGGGTACACATTTAATGGGACTTTCATCATCTTCTGAGTCTGACTCATGAGCTCCTGGATTCCTTGATATGGCCAATAGCTGAATTTTACGAAGCACCCCATGTGTTGTGATGGTTACCTCCCTTTCGGCAGCATACAATACAGAGGAGGCCTCATGGCTTGATTCATCATCACAGTCTAAAGTAACCTGTATACGAATGCTCTTTTCCTGCTGACAGTCTGTCACATCCTCATCAATGTCTGAATCCTCACCTTCTGTTATTGAATAGGTTGAAAGATCCAGAAGAGTCTCTGTGTAATCGTCCTCATTAGTCTCCTGCTGTACTTCCTTCTGTTTATGGAGGCCTGTACCCAGGTCTCCCAGTTGCAACTTCTTACTAGTAGACAAGTCCTTCAAGGAGGAGCCACTATCAGCGATGCTTGTCACTGCCCTTCTGGTCTCTTGTCCTGTAGCTTTGACGTAGTGTAAGTGTTTCTCATTACTTTGATTCTGTTCAATGAATCAACAATGGTAGACTATAATTGGTATTGTTTTATTTTTGTTTTGTCAATGTAGTTTTTAAAAGCTGTCTTTTAGAGTTAGGGGATTTTAATTTTTGCTCTACTTCATTCAATTTTGAAAAGATGTCATATTTCCTTTTCTTAGAGGGACCATGGTCAAGATCCTCAATATCCCTAACTGGTGAGTTTGAAATCCTTTTATTACTATGAGTCTGCAATGAGCACACCTCTTCTACATCTTCAACATCTTCATCAGAGCAAAAGAGTGTTGTTATGCATCGTGATTTAGCGCTGAGGGGGGATTTACTACTCCTGTTATTACCCGTAAAGGGTCAGGTCGAACTTCCTCATTTGTTATTCCTCGCACCCTTTCTTGATGTTTCTTTTTTTAATCTCCTTTCTCTTTCAGAGGAAGTTCGGGTTTACTTGTGTTCTTGGCTTCTAGGTTTGCCGGACCCCACTGCTCAGTCGTCTCAGTTGCTACGTCCTTCACCCCTCTGGACACTTTGTCTAGTTCCTGAGATATTTGATCCGTTTTCTCAATTTCAGTTTTTCTTTTATTTTTGTCCTGGATAACAGAATCAATAATGCTGTGTAGAATATTAGATATTCGTTCCTCGTTTTTATCCAAATTAGATTGAAGAGCAGTTACAAATCCTTCAATGAATATGAGCTTTGAATGTAGCATCACTATTAGGGTTGATTGATCCCTTACTTGATCATTAACTGATTCATGAAGTTTCATATAGGGTGTTAAGGTCAAGGTGAGTGCAGCAATTAATTCTGTACAGAGGTCTTTTTGTTAAATAAATGCTCCAAGCTAGTAGACTCCATAGCTGCCAGTAGGTCTTCATCTGCTAAAGATGTTTTGTCAGTGTTTTTTCTGTTAGAATCATTCTCTGTTGATCCTTGTAGAGTTTGTGATCGAACAGTATTACTATACAGGATGTGATGCTGATTAAACAGTGGAGTCTGCATATTTATCGTCAGGTTGCTCCCCGGTTCCATTCCATCACGGGGACTCTATGCTCCAATTGGTGTTCTAAAGGTTGCTGTACTTTAGTGTTTCCAAATTAACACGACCTGGTAAGGCCTTAAGAGACCCGGGCTGAGCACTCTCCATTTTGTTGTTGTGTTCATGATCCTGTTTTTCAAAAAAGAACCTTTGTTTGGCCAGCAACATATTTGATGTTATCGATACCGGTTTCCATTGGGACGGGTTTACTTTTTTAACCGGAGGTCGAGAGCTAGAGTGATTTCTCCCAAAACTATATATATTGGAAGCAGGGGTTTCTGAAAAGGATAAGCATAGCTCATCCGAAGGGCAGCCCTGGCCTGTATCCCTCGAATCCGCTCCAGTGCTATTAAGGGATGTTAAAGTTGTTGGTGCAAGAGAGATCTCAACTGTAGCATTTTTTGCTGATGTAATATTGGGTGTGTTAGGGTTCTTGTCCGGGGTAGCCAGGTCACTATTGTTAACCTGATTAGGAATTAAATCCTTTTGAAGTGTATTTTCAGGCGACCTCGTAGAGGCACCTATTTCCACCCTAATGTCGATCGGACAAAAGGCAAGACCCACACCCACACCTTGACATTTGGTCCCCAGTAAGTCATCCGAGTACATATCATCCCTAGACTCAGGCTCAAAGTTTCTCAGTGCTCTCAGTAAAGTCTTTTGCGCCTTGTTTTTCTCTGTTCAATTGTTGAACGATTTGGGGGTCCGGATGCTCCAGCGATTGTTCTGACATTTATTTTTCTTTTTTCACCTGTTGAAACAGCAGGTAGAATATGTCCCCATGGGGCCTCGTGTAGCTCAGGGTTATAAAGTCCTCGACAAGTGCTCTACGAGACTCTGGTATACAGGTGGGACAAGTGAGGTTTTACAGCAAGTTATAGAAACATAATGCAATGGAGCCACGAGGCAGTATTCCTTCTGTAGGTGGCCAAGGATCAAAGGGGCAAGCCCCGGCAGTCTCCCGATCACAGAGGTCAACAGAAGTCAACAGAAGTCTACAATCAAGTAAAGTATGCCTCTTACCCGCTTCAAAATCCACGGAAGTTGTAGCTCCCTCTTGTTTTCCCTCTTCCGTAAACTGTCTCACGAACTGTCTTACACACGTTCAAAATAACGAATGAGTGAAAAGAAAAGAGACAAAGCATCTACCCGAACCGGGCCCCATAATCTCACTTACACAATCCGCCATACAGATAGGGGGGATAGAGAGCAGGGAACTGGGAACTGATATGTAAGCTGGTGCCTGCTGGTACCCACAACTCACATTCCTCACTGCTGACTGCTGAGGAAGCGAGGTACTGATGCCCCAGTAAAAAAATTTTTGCTGTAAAAAACTAAAAAAGTAATCGATTTTGCCACCGCGTACAAAAATGTTCGAAGCAGAGCTAAATGCTCAGTCGATTTTAAGGGAGCCCAAACAATAATACAAGCTTGGGAAAGCAGAGCAAAGGAACGCCGAGAGACCCTGGGGGGTGTCCTTACCACAGGCAGACTAGCCCTTCTCCTTGGCTTTATCTGTGGCCGTATCCGCACCGTATCTGCACCGCTCCGATCAGGACAGGTCGGGTAAGGTCCAGCGGTCCAGTGGTCCAGCGGACCATGCGGTGCAGCGGTCAGCGGCTCCCGGCCCCCAGACTCCCGGGCTGAATCTAGCCCATCACAAGGCTCGGCTAGAGGAAAGAACCTCTACTCTCCTGGTCACTGGATGCATTGAATCAAGCCACACCGCTCACACAACCGGAGCAGGATGAGCCCACTTTCGAGTCAGTTTTTGGTCCCACTGGGGGACTGGCAACCCCTAAGTGGAGGAGCCCAGACACAATATTTTTACTCAAAGGGGTGGTGTGCGGGCATTGGTATGAAAACATTTGAAGACCACTGGTTTGAATTGTCATGCAATATGAGGTCCACTAGCTTCTCCAGGGTTATCGCTTCTGTTAGATGAAAATGCACCTAACCTTTAGTTCTGCTGGCTAACTGTTCGATTCTACATGGCTTTGAGATCTTCAAGTCCACTTTCATATAGACTGGCTTCAATTCCCATTTAGCAGTATGGGCACAGGACATGGTAAAAGCACATACATGCATGTTTTCTGTCCTTATCTGTGTGTTCTTTTTCTAAATAACATAAAAAAGGAATAGCATAAATTGGGGTAAGAGTATAGTCTGACTACAACATCGCCCATGGTCAGATTCCAGACAAAATAATGTGCTATGTATTTCCCATGTACACTTTTTTAAGGAAGTACCATTTCTCGCTGTCAATGTATTGCTGTCTGTTTCATTGTTGTGCTATCTTTAATGAGTTGAATATTGGTTGTGCTCCTCTTTTAGTTTTGGCTATCAGGTGTCACATGTGACACCTATGAAGCCAAATTATTGCATACAAGTACACATTCGTACAGATAGGGGAGAATGGGACATATGACGCGGGACACACAGGAATGACATATGAGGAAGGACACACAGTGTGTTGGTGTTGTTTGGTTATGAGACCACCCATCCCCTGGCCATGGCCATGCTAATCCCTATGGCAATTCCCACCCATTACTGCCTCCCCTCAATGCTAACTCTTTGATTGGTAATCTGGTGGCGCAACTGGCCATTTTTGAATGAAAACATGTATCTTTCATTTCAATCTTTATCGGACATTGCAAGAAAAAAAAGGACGTTTTGCTATAAATAGAAAGGATGTTTTTTTAATACGTATTCTGTTTTTACTAAACAAATGAAGAGGAGTCTTTTTTTAAAGCTGATAATTTGGTTTAACTTTAACAAAATTGATTTAAAATAATGCAAAATTTCAAAATATATGCCTGTTTCAAAAAGTGAATTAATGTATTGTGTTGCTCTTTTAAATTGTTTATATTTAGTCCGTTTTACAATACAGAAGTATATCTTCAAGATAGCCTTTCTGTTTGCTTCTTCTACTGCATTGGAACGCAGAGCTGACAATTACTGTTGGAAATGACATCTGGATTCCGGAAGACTCTTCCAACTGGAGGAGGAGTTGTCATTATCGAGGCGTCAGTAGATTTTGTGAAGCTCCAGGGCTATTAAGAACACTTAGAAACCCGGGTCTATGGGGAGAGAAGACCAGGGGATGGGCGTGGAAGTGCAAAGGTGAGGCGTTTGGTGACCAGTGGAGAACTGTGAGTCTATAGTCAGAAAGTTTGAGAGTGGGTGGTGTCAGTCTACAACAGCAAATGTGAACACACAGCCTTCTGTGTATGCACATTGTGGCTGGGTGCTTTCAAACAGGACATGGCTTTATAATTAAATTGATGTCATCAATGTGCACAGCCAATGTCTGCCTATCGCTTTGTTTTGGCAGAAGTACACTCTCTGTATTGAGAATGCTTGAGCTGCCAAGCAATGCAATGAGTTTCAGAATGTGATCAATGCAAAGAGATAACGTGCACTGTGGCGTCCCATGCAACACTGTCTTGCCACTATGTCTTCTCGATAGTAGCCTATATCATTTACCTTGTTTGATTTCAGATTTGAAGAAGTAAGGGAAAGTTTTGATAGAACAATTTGAATGCACGCTCAAAACATGTCCTGAATTGAACGGTGTGCAAATGACTCGTAATATAGTAAGTTTGTAGGTAGTACCTGCCTCCCTGCTGTCATCAGTTGCTGCAACATTGGAGATTTTGGACATTGTGCGTCAGTCGATGCATTTCAACATCACTGAAAACTAAAGGAACAGTGTTGTTTCTTAGTTTGGGCTATTAGATGGCGCTGTAAGCCAAAACTATATAGTAGTAAGCAGAAACTATTTCATTAGACTTGGAGGAAAGGTAGGAGGGAGAAAACATATGAGTAGGGACACACATCTTGCCGGTGTTGTGCTATTTACCAAGCTGTTGACTATCCCTTGCCATGCTAATCCGTATAGGCATTCCCGCCCACTGCCTGTTCCTTCTCATCCAAAACACATCCTCATGGGATATTTTTGAGGTCGCTCAATCAAGCACAAAATCAAGATTTGGCCTGGCAGCCTTATTTCTAAACAGTCTGCTGAGAGTTAATGGCTTAGTTGCCGCTGTAAATGGCTAATGGTCTAATAAAAAATGTCTTAACCTAGTGCGCCTTCTGCCACTTGATTTATATGTCTTCCTCTCACTGAAGCCCTGTAAAAGACAAGCACAGGCAAAGCAAGCAGTTTTGGTTGGAAGTATTAAAGGGCATTTGCCAGGTACTGCTTTGATATGCCCAGGTAGTCCCTTATTTCTCCAACTGTTGCAATCCAACACGTTAGCAATCTAGGCATTCACTTTGATTCCTCCCTCTCCTTTTCCCACCATATTTTTCTTACCTCTCGCGCCTGTCGGCACCACCTTTACAACATTCGCAAAATCCGCTCCTCTCTCACCTTCCATGCCACTAAACTTTTAATCTCCTCCGTTATCTTCTCTCGCCTCTTCTACTCTCCTCTATACTCTTTGGACTACCTGCATCTCATCTCGTCCCCCTCAAATCCCTCTACCAATCAGCTGTCCATACCCTCTGCCTCCTTGCACCTCATGACTTGATTTCCTCCTCGCTTTCTTACCTTGGTTGGCTTCCCTTCCACTCTCAACTTAAATTTAATTTTCTCTGCCTTGTTTTTAAATCTCTCCATGATCTTGCTCCCCCTTACCTCTCTTCTCTCCTCTCTTTCTACACCCCTTCCTGTTCCCTTTGTTCTGCTGATCTCTTCCTCCTCACTGTTCCCCCTTCCCCATGTGCCTCCTCCCGTTTCCGGTCCTTTCAGCTCCTCGCTCCCCTGCACTGGAACTCCCTACCTCTCTCTATCTGCTCCATATCTACCTTTTCCTCCTTCCGTACTTCCCTGAAATCACTCCTTCTCCATCCCCCACCCTGATACCTTCTCCCATTACTATCTCATTTCCCTCACATCTCCCCTATGCACCTCACCCTAACCCTCCCCTTTTCCCTTACCCTCCTTGTTTCTTCAACCTCATGCCCTTTCTTTTCCCTCCTCCTTTCCCATTCTCGCCCCTCCTTCCCTCTTACCCTCACAGATTAATTGCTCTTCACACTGTTTTATTGGTTTGATTCATGTTTTGTAAATGACTTCTACTGTTAAAAAATGTTTTATGTACCTTGTTGTAATAATGTACAGCGCTTTGCATTAAAGTGTTATATAAACACAATAAATACAAATACAAATACAATTGTATGGCCAGGTAGTACTTGATATCATTGCCTAGTAAATGCCGTTCCCATACCTACATGTACGCCCAAACTGTTGGCTTATGGAGTCTAGTTGTTGCCTAGATACAAGATGGTAAACCACAGATTGTCTGTTGTGCTTACAGCAGTGACCGGTAGCATGCACAACAGATTGATGTTGAGGTTTACAAGCGCTTGCTGCGTGTGGCAAGAGGGCATGCAGCATCTTGGTTGCATTAGTAAAATGTGATAAGCAGATGTTATGGCCAGCGGCGAGATATCATTTTCAAATTAATATAACTCAATTACAATGAATAGCAAACACAATAATAGAACACCATTCCCTCAAAGCATGCTCTAATGAACAAAGCTTGTAGCAGCCGTTTATGTGAAACAGTTTAGAAGATCCTCTTCTGCAAAATACTCAAACCACTCACCAGACTATTCAAACCTCTGCTGCACGTAACAGTGTCGGTCAGACCCTCCACAAATAACATGGCCTGCTCTTGCTGGGCCTTTGTGTTCACTGATGAGTGATAGTCATCCTGTTAAGGATGTACTTGTAAGTCCGATAGAACAGAACTGGAAGTAACAGCACACTGCGAAGTTGTCACCCAAAAAGCAATTGCAGACTCAACAAGACACATGGATGACCATTGATGCTGATGCTGGACCTTTTGGTTCACTGAGCACCAGTCATGTAATCTCGAATGTACTCATAAATCCAACAGAAAGAAATTAATGTAACGGCACAAGAAGATGAGAAGATGTTATCCAATAAAACATTTCAGACCCAACGAGTCACAGGGTCGTCCATAGGCCTGCAATCGCTTAGCTCAGTAAAAATGTTGAATCGAAACACTCAACACTGTTGACAATGCCAAGTAGGAAAAGACACACTCAACCCTGGTAATCAGAACTATCTCCACACTAGACCTAGAATGTCGATCAGAGAAATAAGGCTCGGAACCCCTAAAATGGATACGGTCACCTGGAAGGTAATCATGAACAAGGGTCTCCATGCATTCCGCACAGACACTCACACATGCCAATATGCTCACTCTCTTCTCTACACCAACAAACCTTAGAATGCAGGTATACCCAGCCCTACAAATAATGTGTGTATTGGCCACTTTTACTCCCACGAAATAGGCAAATACTCCCCAAAAATAAAAACAGGGAGTAAAAATACTGCCAACAAAAAATGGGAATGACCATGTGCCCCTGCTTTCACTCACACAGCTCCATGAATATGTTTGGACCAGCAGTGCACGTAGTACCACCGGAAGAAATTGCTATTAATGCTGCCTGACCGGAAGAAGTAAACATGTACCTTTTAATTTGTATGAGTAACTAGTTGCCAAGAAACAATTATTACAAAAACAGTTCCGTTTCCAAGTTAAACATTTTTTGTGCTTGCTTATAAAATACTCCGATTGGAAAATGGAGTTACATTTTTGATCCCTAAAAAATCATATTACTCCAACTTAAAAAAATAGGGAGTAAAAGACTCCCACATCAGAATCCTATCTGGGGCACTGGCTATACCCCTCGATTAATTTGACTTAGCTGCACACATACCTTTACACCCCCATGACCACCGCAACAGTCTTTGGAACGCAGCTATAGCCCTTGAAAAATCGGCCCAGCTGGACACATTGGGCCTGATTTATAGAGCGTTTTCCAGTGGGATTGCGCCATTGTAAAACATGTCTGTGAATCAGGCCCATTATCTCATACACAAGCTCCACCACCACCAGAATGCTGCTACCAAGGTAATTCGGCCTTGCTGCACACATTCTACCGATCTCACACAACCACTGCACCACATCTAACATTAGAATGCAGCTACACACCACGTAAACCACATGGCTGCACAGATACTGAGTGCACCCAAGCACTTTTTACTACCCTACTCTCTCCACGGACCTGGAGAACGGTCTCCAAGGGCATTCAACCCACATTGCTTTGAGATCATACCAATGGTATCCAAAGGAGCTATACAAATGCCCAATAACACAACAAAATAATTGCTTTGGTGAAAACTGAGATATCATTCATAGTTGTTTTCTTTTTTTTTACTTTGCAGGTGTTTTATCCAAAATAAAATATACAACTATAAAGTGGTCATGCTAATTCTAAAGACATTTCTGGTATGTGTTCTGCAATCTGCTGAAAGCAGGATGCTATGAGAATCTCAGCAGCGGTTCCATCGCTACCTAAGGCTTCCATCGAATGCCTTAGAGGCGGCGCCTAGATGTTATACAGGCTGTTCAATGCTGAGACACCGGAGCAGGACACAACCAAGTTATTAGTTTGGGCTGTTAGGTTACTCTTATAAATGAGGAATTGCCTTAAACTCTAAAACCTGATCAGTATTTGGTTATATTTAATATTCTATTGAGACACTTACCATTATTACTGTTAAACAGCACTCATGTGCTTTGTGTAATGACTGTTTTTAATGTTTATCTTTGTTTAATTCGTGCGAAAAGTTACTTTAACTGAAACACACTAATTTAAATAAAAAAATATATATAAGACAAAACTATTGCATAAGATTACATACAGGGGTAAATGGCATATGAGATGGGATACAAAACTTGAAGGTGTTGTTTGGTTAGTTGCCCACCCATAGACTGCTCATGGCTATGCTACACCCTATAGCCATTCCCACTGAGTTCCTGCTCCTCCCACCAAAAGCACCTCCTCCTGGGAACAGTAATAAAGATGACTTAGCTAGGTTTGCCTTCAGCCAGTCGCTTTATAAGCACTATGCCTGTCCTTCACTAAAGTCCTGTTAAATCCAAGAATTGGCAAAGCCAGCGGTTTGGCTTGTTTAAAAGTAATGTGCATTTGCCAGGCACTGCTATTAGATTCCTAGGTACTCACACAATTTTGCACTGGCTACCATCAATGGCCAGTTGATAGGACTATGGCAGTGCCTAGCAAGTGTCTTTCCCATGCCCTCACAAAAGCCCAAACTGTTGGCATTGCCAATGCTTGCATTATCTTCAGCTGCATTTTTGCTCTGCAGCTTTTTGAATGACTTGGCTCCACCCTTTGACCCCACTCTTCTTCAATCTCCCCCTTCTGTTTTGTATGGCCCACGAGATCCTTCGCTCACTCTTCCTGCACTCTCCCTTTCCCCCTCTTCTTCATGAGGTGTCCCCCATACTGCCCTCTACACCCTCCCGTTCACCCCACTCACCTGGTTGCCATATCTACTCGGATGGAAGCCCACTCTCATCCATCATCCTTCCTTCTGTCTCCCAGATGCTACTCTACACAGAGTGGTGCACTGTCGCGAACATGGCAATCCATGGTCCAGTTAGATTTCCTACTTCTACGTTGTGTCATATTTTCCCAAGTATGCCACGACTACCAGGTCTTGAGAAGGGAACGTGTCCGATGAGAAAGTGAAGTCATTCACCCTATTTCACATTCAAATTGTAGGACGATGAACTAGATGTCCTTTGAAAGGGTGGCCAATATATTTTTGATAATGAAGGCAATCATTGTTTGTGCGAGTGTGTGTGGCATTGAAGGTACAAAATAGATCATGAGATTGACATTAAGATGAGTGAGGAGCATTCCTCCTATCATTAGATAACTGACTTGCCATAAATGTATCAAATCAATTGTGCAGATCCATCTCAATCACTTTGTTTTATCATCAGGTGTCTCTCAATTGCGTGTCTCACTAAGCACAGTCTATGGTGACTTGAGGTGAATGTGGTATAGCCCAAGAAAAGGAATGGGAGAGGAATGGGAGAATTGGGAACTCAGTTCTATCTTGCCCTATTTGCATACCTAACTAGCATCTAGACATTGGTGTTTGCTCCCCTTACCACCAACCCAATGGATTGATTCACCAGCTTGAAAGTATCAGTATAGGACTAAGAGAAGGAGCAGATACCCCACTGCTACCCTCATTATTGTGTCAGAACCATAGGGTACGTTGATCTAAATGCCATCCACCATCAGCATGTACAGGCTTAAAAACAAGAGTAAGTTTTTTCCACAATGCTCTCTTTATCTTAGGGGCATGCAAACTGTAAGATAAACATGCAGTGAACATGCCTTACAAAGGGACTATATTCTGTGCCTCTCTATTAAACAGGACAAGTTATTTAGAGTGATCTCAGCATGCTACTCAATCCTGCTGATTCACAAGTACTGTATTATGTGTTATTTATTGATGCTATAAAGGAGTTAAACCACTTCTGAGTGCTTAGTGTGGGGTGAAGGATAGGCAAAGGGAAGTAGAAAAAAGGGCAGTAATGAGTGGACAGCCATGCTATATGCCCCAATGAGGAATGGAACAGGTAGGTCTTCAGGGATCTTTTGAGCTTCAGTCAGAGAGGAGGATAAGCAGAGTTCCAGAGGGACAGACCTTAATAGTGATTAGTTGGCTATCAGATTTTGATCAGCCATCAATAGGAGTCCAGTCGACTAGTCAGTATTTTGTGATGCACTATGTCAACCATGTACCCAAGCCATTTCAATTCCCTGCTGGCTAATAGGAGGGATTCGCATTGGGTGTCAATAAAGCATCAGCTAAGTCTGAAAGATACTCAGTGAAAAGCATGGGGCCAAAGCACACCCATGCTTTAAGGCATGGTACATCCAGATGTGGTGACTAAGTGTACCTTTCTTATCAAGCCTGACAGCAAAGGTGGTGTGGTTGTACATTCTGATTAGCACTTTTTATATTCCTGACTGTATTCCCCACTTATAAAATGTATTCCAAAGCAGACTTACTGATGAGAAATAATGAATTTTGCAGATATTGGTGGTTGGTTGGACACTTTTTTGCCAGTTCTGCAATTAAGATGAGTGTCATAACCTTATCATGCATTGAGTATCCACTTTTTTTTAAATCAAGTTTTATTAAGTTTCGTACATGTGATACAACAGTACATAACACGTATGAGCATAGATGAACAAAAAACCAATCGTAACACATCACCCCTCCCCCCACTTCTCTCCCCCCACCCCTCTACAGTTCAAATTTACAGTAGTTACTTGTTGCTTGTTTGACAGGCTCTTAGGAAACATTACGATGTCATCACAAAGTGTGTTTGGTACTCCGAAGTCATGAGTCAAACTGGGAGAAATTCAAGATCAAGTCAATGGGCAATGGGCTAGTGCCCCTGGGAGAAGACCCCCGGCCTAGGCGTAAGACATTAAACTGGCCAGCCATATTTGTCAAAAAAGGGGAGCCAGATTTCCTCGATATTGGACTTGGACTCATCGAGGAGGTGTGTGAGAAACTCCATGTCATAAATGGCCCGCAGCTTGGTCACCCATGCTTTTTCCCCCGGCATTCCAGGGTTCTTCCATTTTTGCGCCAGGCAGCATCTGGCTGCCACCAGCATGATCTGGAGCACATGGTCCTGAGCACCCTCTTGTACATCCCTGATGTCGATTCCAAAAAGGAGGAGCCAAGGGCAGGAAGACCGTTCAACCCCGTCCACCCCCTTGATCCAGGCCAGTACCCTTTCCCAATAATTCTGGACCACTGGGCATCCCCACCACATGTGGATATAATCCCCCCTCTGAGTCCTGCATTTCCAGCAGTGTGGGTCGTATCCTGGTTTCATCCTAGCAATCTTCTGCGGGGGGTAGTGCCATCGGTGTAATACCTTAAGGGCTTGATGGCGATACTGGAGAGAGGCCGTGGAGCGATTAGCCCTCCTGCACATTTCCGCCCACCTTTTGTCATCAATTACTTCTCCTAGGTCCTTACCCCATTGTGTGCGTGCTGGTGGAGGATCTCTGGGGACAGAGAACAGGAAGAGCTTGTAAAGGTGAGATATTATCCCCTTAGAGCCCCTTGCATCATCATTAGATAACTGACTTGCCATAAATGTATCAAATCAATTGTGCAGATCCATCTCAATCACTTTGCTTTGTTTTATCATCAGGTGTCTCTCGATCGCGTGTCTCACTAAGCACAGTCTATGGTGACTTGAGGTGAATGTGGTATAGCCCAAGAAAAGGAATGGGAGAGGAATGGGAGAATTGGGAACTCAGTTCTATCTTGCCCTATTTGCATACCTAACTGGCATCTAGACATTGGTGTTTGCTCCCTCTACCACCAACCCGGAACATATTGCTTGTGAGGGACCTCTTATTTTGAGAGTTAAGGCCCTTGACATTGAGCGTGCCTATTCTGCCCTCAATCATCATCGCCTTTTAGTTTGCACACTTTGAGCACCTCATATCGTCCATTTTTCAGAGCCCGTTGCCAAACAAGTGTCTGTGTTTTGAACTGGTTTTCCCCCACCCTTTTACACCTATAAGAAACTCCATCCCCCCTCCCGTCCACCCCTCCTCCCATCCCCTTACCCATTGTGTAGGGCGTTTGCTGCCGAATCCCCTAACGGGGTTGTAAGTGGCTACGAACAACCAGGGTTGCTGCCCCTGCCCCGGGAAAAAGGAGAATCTCAGTATAGCGCTTTTATTCATGCCTTTCTCTAATTGATAGGGGCCCTTCATGGTTGCTGGCAGAAAGCCAGTGGTGGTAGCCCCCTGTCAATGCACCCCCAAACCTTTGCACATGGTCGACACCTAACGGCCACCCCTCGGGGGACACCGTCAGGGAGTTATGAAGAAACACTTATGTGGAACGAAAAGAAACAGGCTTGTTGAAAACAACATTTCAACTCTGACTTAAGCCAGTTGAACAGTGAACTCCCTATAAGGTATGGGAAAAACATGGGACCTTCTGCGAGGTCCGTCCGGACGCTGCAGGCTCAAACGGGGGCTTGAATTGGACCCTGCCCCAAAAAGTAAGCCTTGATTGCCATTTGTGTGATCATGTGGGGTCCCCCCGATCTATGGAGGGGTGTCTAGTTTTCCAGAATTTGCGTGAGCCTTTGACCTTTAACTTCCCCTGGGAGAGGCCAGGGCCCCAAGGGATGCGACCGCGGTCTCCGCTAGCTGCAGCCCGATCTCCCGATGGTCCCGCAATGTCGCCCGCAAGGTCTTCCGTGACTCTGCGAATGTCAGCCTCTGTGACCAGCTGGTATCTCTGACTCTGCCATTCGAACGCCAGGTGAAATGGGTGCCCCCAGCGGTAACGTATCCCTTTCTCCTGCAGCCATCTGGTGATGGCACCGCACTTTTTCCTCATCTGAAGTGTGAAGGCTGAGAGGTCCTGGTATATCGTCACCCTGGAGTTGCTGTGTTGAATGTCACGCAGGGTCCTCTCCCTCTTCAGCACCCTGGCCTTGTCTTTATAATAATGGAACCTCGCCAGGACCGAGCGCGGGCCCCTGCCCGCCCCTCCGGCCCGGTGGACCCTGTCGAGCAGGAGGGCTTCGCCCGAGTCAGACCCCAAAACAATTCTGATGTTTTCTTGGACTTTACTTTCCAGTCCCACCGGGGTCTCTCCTTCTGTCTCCTCAAGGCCGAGGATTCGCAAGTTATTCCTCCTCTCCCAATTTTCCATGTCATCAACCTTTAAGCGGAGATCTTCCTTGCGGCGGTGAAGTTCCCGGAATTTGATGTCCATTTGCGTTTCGAGGAGGTCTGTCGACGCCTGGTTGCATTCAACCCCTTCAATTCTGTCTTCTAGCGTAGAGACCTTCGCCGTGAGGTCGGCCAGTTTAGCCCCCATGTCAGTCCTCATGCCTCTGATCTCCTCTAGAATCATTTGGACGTTACACTGCATGGCGTTCATGTCTGGGGGTGGTGTGGCGGTGGGGCCGGTTTCCATTGTGTGGTGTCTTGGGGTGAACTGGTACTTCGCGAGAGTTTCCCTCCAGCTCATAGGGTGCCCCAACCTCTTGGGGTATTTTCAGGAAGGGTCCCAGTGCCCTGACTTGCACGCCCCATCGTATTGGCTCAGGTCCTCGTGATTGTCTTCAGATGGTGGTGCTATATGCCAGTGTCAGAGCCCCGGTATGTGGAGTGCAACTCTCGTTTAGCCTGGGGTGCGGCCACCTTTGGCTTGGGCCCAGGCTGCTGGGGTTCCCGGGCCCACTATGGTATCCCTTCCGGGAGGTTCGGGCAGGTCGTGGCAGTCGGCTGGAGGCTTTGTGTTGAGGGATCCCCTACCAGGGGGGCATGTCTGGCCTGGAATGCTGCCCTGTGTCCCCTCGATGCAGCAGGCCACCTATGCCAGTGTATCGGTTGCAGGGGAGTGCTGGTGATGGCGCGGGCTCTAAGGGGTTGCCCTGGATGGAGGACGGCGCTGTTTCTCACCTGGGACGGCTCCCGCGTGGCAGTCAAGAGGGAGAGCACCACAGCGTGGGATAAGATGGAACTGGTGAGCAGGGGGCCCAGTACGGCTCTGCAGCATAGTATGGAGGTGGGGCCAGTGGGCCCGGGGGCCGGACTCCTACGGGTGAAGCCTGCATTGGACGGCAGGCAGGCTGTGATGCTGGGGGCCCAGGCGCGCTCCCGTGACGGCCTGAGCCCGCCCCGGTGTTTTCGAGGGCACCTCTGCTTGTTGTCGATGCCCACTGGGCGGCGATGCAGGCAGTGGCACTGGTCAGGGGTGTGGAGCACCGAGGCGGGCCCCCGCTGCCCTTATGGCGGTGGTGGATTGCGGGCAGAAAAGTCCCTGAAGTGAGGCCCAGGCGCACTCCCGCGTCAGCCCCGGGCCAAGGTATGATTATGGCTGTGGAGTCGATGGAGGGACGTGGCTCTCTAAGTGTTCCGTGAAGCGAAATGCCTCCTGCAGCGCTTCCACTGATCCTCCGCAGCTGGCGGCCGTGCGCTGTGTATCTCCTGGGGTGTGGGGGCGGGCTGCCGGCGACCGGCGAGGATCCTCTGAGGGCCCGCCCAGCCCCGTAACGTTGTGCCGGGGTGGACTCGCTCCGCCGGGCGAGCACAAGCAGGGGGCTCGGTTCCTCCTTCCTCAGCGCGGGCGGCAGCCGCTCGATTCCCGCCGCAGAGGCTTCACAGGAGCGCCTGGAGGAGCGGGAGGGCCGCGCTCCACAAGTGGCCAGCCGGGGATCGTAGGCACCCCAGAGACCGCGGTAACTTCCACGAGTTCCGCTTGGATTCCCCTTCTTAAATTGTGTCGGCAGTTGAGGCTCAAGTAATTTAAGGCATGGCTTTTAGCATGTTTCCCGGGGCCATGTGGGGAGCTCGTAGTTCCGGCAGCCATCTTGCCTGCGCCCCCTGGTGGCCAGCTACCCGAGTATCCACTTTTAATGCAGTTTTGTTGACTGGTAAAATTGGATATTCTTCGGCTCAAGCAGTAAGTTCTCCCAATAATACTTTTGCAAATATTTTTGCTAGTACGTCTAACATGGCGAGCAGTCTATAATTGGATCTTTTTTTTTCACAAGCACCTCTTACGCAGAGGTACTAACATGCTATGATTCCAAGTCAGGGGGATACAGCTGCAAGGACTGACTGCCAGAAAGAGGTTATGCAATATTGAACTCCAGTATCTAGAAGTATGTTTAATTGAAACATTGCATTGGGTTCTTCTCCGGAGAGAAAGAATTCTAGACATTTATAATTATATCAAGCAATAAGATACCACTTTATGACCAATTTCCATCTTGTATCCAGTTGTAAACTGTTTCCAAATAGTTTTTGCAACTGCAGACACTACCAAGATAGCTTTGCCATTAGTCAGAGCTCACACAACTACTCAGTGTTTCTTGGGTATTGGTCATAATTTGTGTTCATGTAGAATTTCCTCCTGCTATCTGTACTTTGTGGGATTTATAACATCCCTTGCCAAGGTCAAGTGAATTTTTGCATGTTATAAAATGTAATTCAGCAATTATATCTGTTTTTAAGCTTCTTTCCTGCTGCGAGTTGTGCTTTTCATATATTCTAATATTCAGGATTATGTGCAATCTCTAAATAACGCTCTCCCTCTTCCTACTATACAGTCGTAGCAATATTTCTGACGCTGATCTGTCTCTACTTGTTGCCTTATCTCCTTGCTATAAATGCCCACTCTTGTCAACGAGTCAACAAATACTTCATATTCATGAATTACATTTATGCCATCCAACTATTAGAAGATATTGTAATTTTCAATCCAGTTTGGTTTGATGGCATTTAATCAATTCACTACCCTCATTAGATGACCATTTAATTTGATTACTTCCTGCATTCATTTGCACATCTCCAAAGTTATCCTGAATAGACACTTCTCTTTTTAATGCAGACTATATTAATTTTAGTGAATAATGATTGCTTTTTAAGGGTGAGTTAATACAAAATGTATGTATTGAACTAAAGTTATCAAAAGTCACAATTATGTAATCTATTGCTGCTGTTGTTGCTGTTACTGGTGGAGCCCTGATGTATGCCATGGACAATATTGGGAAAATAGTCCTGGTATGTGCAATGCTCCATAATATTTGTTTGAGGAGGAATGTGCCACTACCCCCGACATGGACAGGCCACACCCAGAGGAAGAAGCAGAGGAACAGCATGAGGCAGGAGCCAGAGCGGACACTCACAGGGATGACATGAGGGAAGGGAGACAGGCCCTAATAGACAATTTGTTCTAGAACAATATTCGCCCTAGTCCACTACCAACACTGTGAATTAACTGCACATGAGCACAATCACGAATGTCCATGCATTTTTGTCATTCAACTAACTTTTATGTAACATTTGACTTAAAAGTGACCCCCCACCCCCTGCCCACCACCAACATCCCAGCAGACAATTCCACCTCCTCCACCCACCACCAATCTCCCAGCACACAATCCCCCCTCCCCCTGTCCACCAGCAACACCCCAGCACACAATTCCCCCTCCCACCACTCCCCAAAGTGCCCATGCCATGGCCACCCAGGCCAACAGTTGGCAAGTCAATCATTGCAGCCGTGCCCTTGTTGCCTGACTCCCAACAGCCAGTGATCTTGTGCGCTGCTGGCACAGGGACTGGCACCCAGGAGTGCTTTCCTGGGACTCCTCGGTTGGGTTTGTTAACTGGGAAGGGATTGAGCCTGCCGCCTGCAGCCGTTGTCAATGGAGCTCATTGCCCTGACAGATCAGCTGAGCAATGTTCGAGACACCCTCTGTCATCTCACGCACCCTTTGCCCAAACACCATCAGTGCTACAGGGCATTCCGTAACGACCCTCCGGGTCCTTGCATTGTCCCACGCAATCATTCCTGTTTCACTCTGGATTCCATCCCGGATTGGCTGCATATAGTCCGAATGGGTGTGGCCGATGCCCTCCATCTCCCTTTGCCTCATTTCCATTTCACCCAGACTCTGCATTACCATGCCTATGCTAATAGCCCCGGCGCTGATTGTGTGGCCAGAGGACAGTAGCGTTAATTGCGCTGCATTTTTCGGTGGAAGTGGTCTTTAAGCGCTGTTTCCCCTCGGCGAAATTGCGTTACCGCCGGGCCCTGATGCTGTGCTTGCGTGCTTGTGATACAGTGCTATTTGCTCCACAGGTCCCGGTGGTAATGCTATTTTGCTCATAGCGACCGCTTAACGCCCAACTCGTGATGAGGCCCCTTGTGTTTCTTTCAAACTGGTTACATCTAAGTTTGCTTGCATGTGAGTGAAAGTTGCTCCCACTATGTCCACATAGTCTACATGAAATGTTGTACCTAGCGAGGGAAGAGGTTTTGGGCATGCATTGTCTTTGCTAGTTGTAGAGTAAATTGTGTGGGAGCATCTCATGGCAGTTTCTGTTGTGAGTTCTTTTTTCATAGCCATTCGTTTTTTCTCCTTGGTGAGTGTTTGTGTCAATTTCATTCATGATCTGTTATGTGTTGTCAATGGATCAAGTGGATAGAAGTTTCAGGGTAGGGTCAGAGTTCTTAACATTTGACCTCACGAGTCGTCCATCTTCACTCAGAGAACATCTACACATTTAGAGATGGCTGCCAGCAGAGACCCAATGCCAGAATCACAGGATCTCCCTGCTGGTGGTAGAATCCTATTATGCATCTTGGGATTCGCATACACAAAATACAGAATTTTGGTTGGGATAAATTGATTATTTATGCAACATATGCCCTTCCACTGGGGCTTCTCTGCAATTGGACGGCTCCTCGCTTGTATCCTTTGTCTGGGGTCTCTCTTATGGAGCGATACCTCACACTCTGTGCTAGCAGGAGGCCAACCACTGGATCTTACTTCCAAGTGCCCATTATCAGAGTGGCTCCAGCTTTAGCATCAGGTTTTATCAGTGTGTTGTTATTGAGTTTGTGATCTCAAGTAGCCTGCTGTGCTTTTTTGGAGACATTGTGCAGGGAACATATATTCATGTGCCAATTCATGTTAGTTAAATATTACTCCTCTTGAAAGCGGTTGAGTCTATAGTTATGGAATTAGTTAGTAGATAACAAAGTGGAGAGACGGTGTCGGGTAGTTATGTCTCCACGAGTTTCAATGCCAGAGTTAACGCCTAAATGTAGAAAAATGCATATTTCTCATTAAGTGGGAATGGTAAACGCAAGTTCGAAACAAATCATGTGCATTTGGTGGGGAAACATTGTCCTGTTTGGAATGCCATGGTATTTATGTTCAAAATGAGGTGTTTTGTTGAATAAGTACTTAAAAGGTCTGCCGGATGTTCCTGTTCTGCTGAAAGTGAATCATGGTGCACTTGTCTGCAGGTAGAAGAGCCTCTACTGCAGCACCCACTTAGAAGAGATGCCAGACTTGGGTTGTCCTCTTAGAAGTGTACAGATGTTTCATCCCCTCTACTCCAGGATTTCTTTTTTTTATTGTGATGGCTTATAGCTAGTACCACTTGAGAGGTTCGAATCATTGGGTTAAGGCCTTCTGTGATTGGTTCGTCTCTGCAATTTCCCTCCTATTTGGCCAGTCTCCCACGCCCCTTTACCTGTGCAGTGGGTTTCCGCAATGTAAAGATATATTCTCTGAATTGTGAAGTTATTGTAATTGATATATTTCTTCTATTTATTCAATGTCCTATTCAAGTTAAAATCTTTAAAGGCTTTGAGGGACATAGTGAGTTATTTTAAAAGCTTAGAGTATGGATCAAGGACTGTTTTACTTTTTGAAGATGTCTTTTTTCCAACAGTTGCTTTAATTGTACCTCTGAAACCTGTGTAGGTGTATTGAATAGGCTGGTTAGCACATCACAGAGGCATTCATTAGCAACACACCTCATTACAATATTGTCCTCTGTGGTCTTTCCAGGCTGTTGGGATGTCTCTCCTCACACCATGCCCAACATCATCAGAACATTCCTGCCTCTGTGCCTCTGAATCACCTATTGGTCCTGCTCCACTCTCATGGTGGTTAGGTGAGGCTTTCGGGGAAGGGGGGTGGGCGGTTGTAAATGCTGTCAAGCTGGGGACAGAAGGTAGGAAGGAGAGTTTCTTTCTAATATTGACATCACCAAAATTGCCAGGATGTTCCTCCCTCTTCATTGCCCTTCTCCACATAGCTCCTTCTATTGTGTCCTTTGTTCTGACAGTGTGACTCACTCAACCTGTGTAGCAATTCAATGTTCAAATATTACCCAATGTTTATGTGTTGTGGACATATGACTAAACACTTTTTCATATCTCAGGCCTCTGACTAACTCTAGGCTTCCAATGTTTATAATTGTCTGGGTCTTAATTCAGGGTACACTTGTAAGTAGAATCCTATAGTTAAATACTGCTGCCAATGTTCTTTCCATTTTCTTTGATATGATATGTCTTTTATAATGCGCCTGTACACACGTGTTTCTTGGACATTGCACGTTTAGATCATTCCACCACTACTCAAGGTCATTTTGCCTGTGATGATGCAAAAATACTGAATTGACTTGGTTGTTTTTGACATCCTATATCCTGCCCCTGATGAACACTGTCAACAGCTACCTGTTTGAGTGTGCCACCTCCTTCACAATGTCATCCATGTCATCCAGTGTCTCGGGAGGATAGCTCAGGGGCAACATGCTCTCCTTGGAAGCAAGATGACACGGAGCAACACAGGTTCGATCCCCGAGTCGCGCGTAGAAACCTCTGGGTATTAAAAGCGTTATAAATAACCTATCATATCATGTCATGTCCAGTAGGACAGTCAGTGGAAGGGTGGAGGAGACCGCTCCTGGAGTACAACAAATGTAATTGGGGCACGATGCAGGATTAGGGAGTCAGCAGTGGTAGATTAAATAGAGGGGTCAGAATGGCATGCCATTGTGACAGAAGGTTATAAGCTGCAGGTAAAGAGGCCACTCTTGAGGATAAGGAAACTATCCTTAGGGGAAGTCCAGCGTTCTTAATAAAGCAGGATTCATGCAGATTCAGACAGTCTCCTGAAATAAAGGTTACTGCAGGGGTTCAGCATGTGGAGATGGAGCGGAATTGGACTCAGTGATAGAGGCACCCCAATACATATTTGGCCTATGTTTCAAGGGAAAGCAGTATCTTTGTGGTCCATGGTCACTGAATGGTTCTCTCTAAGGAGGTGCAAACAGTCAGGGCTCTGTCATAGACGGCATCAATAATTCAACAAAGCACTTACATAAATTCAAGAATGTATTGTCAATTTGTAGTACCTATTCAAAGCTTGATTGCAGATGGGTCGAACTACGGGCATTCCCTATTCTAATCCTCATCCTCCTGGGTGCTCCCTTCACCTGCCCAGATGCTCCTATTCCCCAGATGGCTGAACCCCAGGACTAGAACATGTATGTTATGATGTAGCAATGTTATGATGTAAATAGTTCCATTCCCTAGGTCACGCATTCGTGTGTGGTTCTGGAACCCTGATTCCAGAACCATACACGAAGATGTTTGGCTGTTGAAGCTTAGCCCTGGGGACTTCTTCAACAATAACCTCATTATGAATTATATCTCAAGTACAATATTATTTCTTACAATTGGCGACGAGGAGTCAATTCAGAAGGAAGTCCCAAGCCGCGACCGCACCTCCTGTTTTCCTGGTCGTGACTACCGATAAGGTAGCGTTGAACATTGTGATTTGAACTCCAAGTGTATTATACAGGAATGATGCAAGATGTACAAGTGTGGCGCGGATTGATTTAGGAAGACTAAACGGTAAAGCGATCTTCCTTTTCGGTGTAAATATTTGGAGTTGCATCTTACGGACGGTGCGCGAGACGAAAGTGTCAACGGTAAGAAGGTTGGAGTAAAGGACCTAAAGTGTAAGTTGCGTGCGGCCAACGCAAGACATTAAAAGCATGGTGAGCAAATGTTAAAGTAAAGTACCTTTTGACATGCATTACGCGCCACCATTTTCTGGATGTCGGATGTTGCCATGGTTACCATATGAACAAATCACGCTGTATAACGAACTGTTGTATGCAAGCGCAGCGGAAGAGTAAACAAGTTGGATTTAAGTGCCGGACACTCAATAAAGATACGGTGCACTAAGGAATTACAAGTCAAATGCAGAATTACATGGGCATCAGAAGGAGGAATAAAGTATTTATATGAAATTAAGTATTTAGGTGCCAAACATTCAAGTGAAGACACGGTGTACTAAAGTAATGCAAGCCAAGTATGAAATTACATTGGCATCAGGAAAGGGAATACAGTAGCCGCATATTGGTAGACATGATTCAACTTTGTGCACCTCAGCAAACTTCAGTTGAACAGCACCCATGAGAATGTTTATGCGGCAATAATAACATTATTCAGCTTCAGAAGATAAGTTATTTGGGGTGAATATTGATAAGAAACACATCATCAACCTGCAGAACATTGCAGCACCCTGGAAATCCTATTTGTACATGGGAACAATGGCAGGACAGCTTTCAGGTGTATTTAAGAGCAATTGGAGGGGCTAAGTATAATGATGATTTGAAAGAAGCCAAATTGCTTAATTGTGTGGGTGCAGAAGCGTTGAGGATTTTTAGGACATTGCCTGAATTAAGGGATGCCGTGGAAGGCTCTGGAGACTCTGCAAGTAGTGTTAGAAAATATGAAACTGCAATGGCAGAATTAAGCAAACACTTTGGGAATAAAACTAACATTGTTCTGGAACGATACAAGTTTTTCTCTAGGAAACAAAATAAGGGTGAAAGTGTTGACGCCTATATAGCTGCATTAAGGGACCTTATCTCAACGTGCAATTTCACGGCAGTGGCAGATGAATATTTGAGGGATCAACTTGTTTTACATGTGGCAGATCTCCGGATTCAACAACGCTTATGGCAGGCAAAAGATCCAACGCTAGAATAAGCAGTTGAAATAGCCAGGTCAATGGAACTGGGTGAGAAATGTATGAGAGAAATTCAGAAAAAGCCAGAATGTGTTGAGGTAAAGTCTGTCCAAGATATTACTGATGGGGACATAATAAGGATGAGGAGGCTTTAGTTGCCATTGTGAAGAAAATCAAATATGATTTTGGCATGGGTCCCAGACAAGATAGAGAAACCACAAACAGATTACAAGGCAGATGCTAAGTGTGGTTGGTGTAGACATGCAAATACAGAAAAGGATTGTCCAGCACTCTCAACTGAATGCTACAGATGCGGCCAAGTTGGTCATTTTGGCAAAGTTTGTCGGAACAGTAGGGGAAGAGGCAGATTTAATTCACGTTATATGAATAATGTACAGAGAAATGTTGTTTGCTATGGATGGGATGTTATGACAAGCATAAACTAAACCAATGGGGTCCATTCTGCTGTAAATTCAATTAACGTTTTGTTCAAATAGTGAGTTATTTGTAATGAGTGTACCGCAAGGGTATCACTAAACCAATTGTAGGCTGTTACAGACTCAGAAAGCAATCAGGGTAGTCTCATGTTAAAAAACAATAAAAATATTTATGTGACAACACATATATTTACCGAGGGGATCGCATAATTCCTCCAGTGGTGTTGAGAGAGAGAATTGGCCCAACATGTGGGGTGAGTTAGAAGACTTAGTCAAAGAATGCGCTGCGTGTGCAGTAAGTGATAAAGGAAAATTGGCCCGGATCACGCCATTGCAACCTGTGGGAGTACCTAATTCAGTGTGGACAAAGTTGGCTATTGATATAACTGGCCTGTATGAGATTATTGAACCACAAAAAGTTTATTTCATTGTGTTGGTAGACTATACATCTAAATGAGTAGAGTGTGGAGATATTGAAGGATCTGTCTCAGCTATGAAAGTCATAACATTTTTAGAAGAAATATTCAGCAGAGAAGGTGACCCACAAGAACTGATATCTGATAATGGAGTCCAATTTGTGTCACTGGAAGTTCAAAGTTTTTTGAAGCAGCGAGCTGTCAAACAAAGTAGAACAGCATTATACCATCCTATGGGGAATTGCTTAGTAGAAAGAATGAATCGATTTATAAAGGGAATCATTCAATTAACTATTTTTAATAATTTGCCATGGAAGGAGACACTCAAGGAAGCACTCAATACATACAGAGTCACTCCACACTCTGTGACTGAGGAGGAACCGTTCACCCTTATGAGAGGAAGAATTGCCACCAATAGACTCAGACCTGCTTGGATGATAAAAAAATTTTAAAAAAGAAATCAATTTGGAAGAAATTGTGATAAAGTAAAGAAAAGACAAAGTGAATATAAAAACTATTATGACAAACAGAAACATGTGCTGGAAAGCAGAATTGAGAAGAGTGATTGGATTAGGGTTAAAGAACCCAGGAAAGTAATGAAAGGAGAGTCAAAATATCGGGCTCCTCAAAGAGTGTTGGATTGTTCTAAGAAGTCAGTAACTTTAGAGCATGGGAAGAAGTGGTCTTGCGATGATATTATACTTGCAAGAAAAGAAGAAATATTGAGAAATGAAACAAATCAAAGTCCACCTAGGGAAATATTGAAAGACAATTAAATGTTTTCAACAGATGCCAGAGAGGATATTATACCTGCGAGTGGTAGCGATGCAGCGGAGAAAATAACAACTCAAAAAACTTCTGGAGAAATTATATGTCTACAAGATCCAGGAGAAGTGTACGAAATTACAAGCAGGATTTTATCTATTGCTAAACATTAGTGACACAATTGTGGCACATATACATTGATGGAGTCGTTCTGAATCAATCACTCTTAAAAGAGTGTACCTCAGCTGTTTGTATCCTTTTAAAGTTTTGTGGTGACAACCTCCTGTTGTCATTTAGTGTTATAAAGTTACCATTATCAGATGTTCTCTTTAAATGTAATTATACTATCTTATGCATGGTTATATTCTTTTTGGTTGTTGATTATAAAATGAATGTGGAGGATGAGATGTTATGATGTAGCAATGTTATGATGTAAATAGTTCCATTCCCTAGGTCACGCATTCAAGTGTGGTTCTGGAACCCTGATTCCGGAACCATACACAAAGATGTTTGGCTGTTGAAGGTTGGCCCTGGGGACTTCTTCAACAATAAACTCATTATGAATTATATCTCACGAAGTATGATATTATTTCTTACAATGTACCTCTACTGTCTATTGGTAATCTGGTCTGTTAATGAGGACCTAAAGGCCACAGTTTTCTCTGTCGCTCTCTATCCAGGAATTTCATATTGAAACCTACTCTGGTGTTCCCAAAAGATAATGATGTTCATGATATGCCTTCTTCACTCTTTCCTTTTGACACTCTACTTCAATCTCTCGCTCTCTCTCTCTCTTCCTAATTTTTCTCTCTCCTACTCTTTCACCTACTCTCCCCTTGTCCTTTCTCCCCTCTTCATCTGTCCCCTCTTCTCTCTCTCTCATCCTTACCACTTTCATCTCTCTCACCATCTACTACTTTCTCCAGATCTGTCCTTCTCCTCTCTCCCCTCTATTTCTACTCTCACCCCTCTTCATCTCTCGCCTCTCACTCTCTCCTTTCTCTTCTATCCCCCACCTACTCCCCCCTGATCTTCCTTTCTCTCTTTCCTGTCTTTCCAATCTGTCTTCCTAATCCTTCTCTCTACTGTTTCTCTTTCTCTTACCGACCAATATTTCTCACTCTCCTACTTTTGCCCCCTCTATCTCCACCGACTACTCCCTCCTACTCTACAACCTCTCCTCCTATTCATCTATCTCATTGCTCTTTCACTCTTACTTCCACTGTCTTTCACTCACTCTCACTCTCTCTTTATCACTCATTCTAGCTTTCACTCTCACAAGAGTCACTCTACACTCTCATTTGGTACCACTCTCTCTCACACTCTGTACCTCGCCTGCACTCTATTCCACAGTTTCCAACACGTCCTCAGCACTTTGGTCTCTCTTTTGTCCTCCACCTGGACTTTCAGCCTGCCACGTCTCCTCGTTACCTCACCCAAACACACTTCATCGATCTCTTGTTGGGCTGGGCTTTTATAACTGGGCCTTTTTTACTACTTTGTCCCCTTTCCATTGGCCCATGTCTGCACCTGACCTCTTGGGCTAATCTCTTGCTCCCTTTCCCTCCCAGGTTGGGTCATTGTGTCCCGTGTTTTTAAAAACCCTCTTAAACCATTGCCCCTTTTTCCCTCGTAGACCTTTGGGGGGTTACTGTGACAATGTCCCTTTGTTGCCTGCCACTTGTTTACTCTTCCTGCTGTCCAGTGGAGTCTGTCTTCTGGACGGTAAAGCCAGAGATCATCAAAGGAGCGAAACTTACATTTGGCATGGATCATTCTGTTAACAGAGTTGCCTGCTGGGGAGGAACTGCATTCTGGAGACGTAAGAAGCAAACGGGAACTGCTACCAGATACGAAGCTGTAAGGCCTGGTTATGAGAGACAGTGGTACCAAGGTTACATGTATGCATGGCCCTGGTAGGCTGTCTACCCCAGGTCGGGAGGGATCCCTGTCCCCAAATGCCTGACCCTGTCACATCTCTTTATAGCTAATGTCTGAACGGTGTGTGCGTGTGTGTGTATTTGTATGGACAGTATGTCTTAATGCACACAGCACATTTCCACTTTAAATGTGCTTATGTGCAAAACTCCACTGTCATATATGCTTACCATAAAAAAATGACATTCACGTGGTAACCCTTCGCAGAACACAGAAATAAAGCATCTAGCAATTTGCTTTTTATTCTATTTCTGGGCTAGTAGTGGAAAGATCATGTTGAGGGTGGAAGATATAACATAGGGATTGTTTCAGCACGTTGAAACAGCAAACTTGTCTGGCAAGGTGATGGGGATCATCAACGACACATACATTCTATATACATGGGGAGGGGTCAATGGGAGTACATTTCACAGAGATGAAGAATAAATGAAGAAACTGTAGATCTTTATGTGAACACTTGTAGGGCCTAATTCACAGAACGTTTTCCGAAGGGGGTTTGCCATTAGAAAAAAGCTTCTGTGAATTAGGCCCATCGTCTTTAAAATCTGTTCTGTGGTGTTCAGGGGGGAATCTGTTCATGTAGCTTCATTGCTGCAGGGGAGCATCATTTCTACACCATACGCCAATTGATGAGCAGTGTTTTTACTCATCTTAAGGCCAGGCATATCTCCACATTTTTTAGCAATCAACTTCCAGAGGGAACTTGCAGACAGTTGATTTCCAGTTGCTTTCAGCTACCAAACTTCTTCTTGAGGGCCCCAGGGAAAGAAGACTTCTGAGTTAAAATCTATAGACAAAAACAATCATCTTTTTAATCTATTCATTACTAGCACCTGTGCAAGGGAGGTGGCAGAGGGGGGGTTCAGGGGACCTCCCAGTCAATAAGTAAGCTTGGAACAGGGGCAATACCTCATGCTAAAGCCCTCATTCCATGTCTCCCAAGAAGTGGGAGGCCATCTTCCTTCCTGCTGGATCAGCAGGTACATGCTCTCCTACGCTCCCCCATGCCCTCTTCTCATCCCCCAATTTCCACATCCCTCACTAACCCCCAGGGATGTTGCTAGGTCTGGAAAAGATCTGGGGCTTTGCTAATGTTGGCCCTGCTAGCCTTTTGGTTGTAGTTCCTGAGGTTCTATCCTGGGCTACAACCAAAAGACCGGGGGCTATAGCGCCCTCAGCCCCCCAGCAAGGCCTCAGCTAACCCCAACCCACTTACCTGGAACTTCCTTGTCCCTTGCCAGTGCTGGGAATACTAGTTATTCACAGCGCATCCCAGTCACAGTAATGGCCACCATGGAAAGGGATAAGGGACTGGGTGTAGTTCCTTCTTTCTGTCTGTAGCGGCCACCTTCTTTTGTATTTTATTTTATTTGAGAAACACCAAACACGCTGTTTCTCAACTTAAAGGAAAACCTATTAGCATCCCGGAAAAACATGCCGGGATGCTAATTGCAATAAACCCTTCTGGGATGGGTCATTACCGATTCTGGTAATGTACTGGGCTAAGGTTAATGCCTGAGCGACCTGACCCTGTAATGCCCCCACCCGGCAGGCTTAAATATTATTGTTAATTGCATAATATCTCAGAATAAACATTGGGTAAAGAAAGAGAATGTAAACTGGTTACAGTAAAAATAGCCAACCTAAACTTTTTAAATATAAATACTATGGGCCTCATGAGTTTGGTGGCAATCCGGCAAGACATCTGCCAAATTACTGTTAAACCTGATTACCATTACCGCCATTTAGTATCACAGATTTACAGTGGGATAACAAGTATTGGTAGGGCAGTGTTAATATCCATTTTCAGAGTCCAAAGGACTCTATGTGAATTTCAGCTTAATAGCCGTCTGAATGGTAATTCCATCAGCGTTAATTCTGATAATTCTACCAATTTTGTTACGGTAAGCTAGAGGTTTAACCTCCAACATTTTGGTAAAGGTAAATCCTCCACCTTACCACCAAACTTGTAGTATGGTGATTAATTCATGCAGTGTTATTGCAGCAGTAACATAATTACTTCTGCATTACTGCCGTTTTTATCCGCACCTGAGGCCCCATGTAATCAATGGACTCATGCAAGATATCTGATGATACATAATTGTCATCTTTATTTATTTATTTATTGTGCATTTTTAAGGTGCATATGCATCAAGTAAATCGTGTTTCAAAGCACTCACAGGGCACCATGGAGGGAACATGTGAATAAAAGGCAAATATAATAACAATGAAGAGGAAGAAAGAGGCGGTCCTACTAGGCTTTGTGAACATTCAGAACATGCAAGTGCAAAGAGAGAAGGGATGAGGGAGGGGGTGATTGCATGAAGTTCAACTGAGGGAAGTGCTGAAGGGTACATTGTAAGCAGCTGTTAAGTGCCTGGCAGAGATCACTTAGTGAGAGTGGTCTATTGCCAAAAAAGTGCAGGCTTGTGAGCACAGGCCAGTGAGAGCCCAAAAGGCAAGTGCTGGGAGTGGGCAGGGGCTGAAGGCAAATGGCAGGGGGTGGCGGAGGCCAGGACCCAGAAGGGCTCATAATGGCCCTGGTTATCATTAACCGCAGCTGTGGGGTTTAGCAAAGGAGGGAGAGAGGGAAGGAGGAGGTGAAAAGGAATGTCTTGAGGAGCTTCCCAAATTTAAGGAGATCCGGCTCAAGACAGAGAGGAAGAGGGAGGCTGTTCCAGAGGAGAGATCCAGCTAAGGAGAGAGATCGGCCACCAGTTCGCTATTTAGAGAAGCTCTTGACATGCAGTGAGTTGGTGCCAGAGGAGCGAAAAGATCTGGAGGGAGAGTATTTGATGAGAGCCAGTTGTAGATAGCGAGGTCCCCGTCCCCAGAAAGCCTTCTGGATGATGCAGAGGGATTTGAATTTGATCCTTGTAGCAACCGGGAGCCAGTGGAGAGATTTTATGGATGAAGAGATAAAGTCCCTGGGCCAGGATATATCTTGCAGCCCTATTCTGGATCAGCTGGAGGGGATGTAGAGAGGAGGAGGGTAGATTAAGGAACATGCTATTGCAGTAGTGCAGCCTGGAGAGTACCAATGCTCTGGAGACCTTGATCTTCTGGGGAAAGTGAGGAAAGGAGGGATTCCTTTGAGGAGATTGAGTTGAAAGTGGGCCTTCGTGACAAGGTCCTGGATGTGAGGGATGAAGGAAAGAGAGGAGTCGAAGATGACTCCAAGGTTTCTGGCTGTGGATGAAGGAGAAGGGGGAGGGCCCATAGAGGGTGGCCAGAGTGAAGGGAAGAAAGAGGGTGCAGGAGTCCCAGTGGGAAGGATCGCAGCCTTGCTGGTGTTGAGGCAGAGATCATTGGAGGCACACCAGGAATGGATGGCAGGTAGGCAGTCGGAAATGATGGAGGAAGTAAGGAGAGGATGAGAGGGAAGTTTGAAGAAGTATTGTGTGTCATCTGCATAACACTGGAAGTGAGGGTAGAAGGTGGAAATGTGGTGTGCAAGTGGAGAACGCCGCCGGTGGAGATGGAGGTGGGGGAGGAGAATGTGCCCAGGATAATGTGGGAGGGACGGTCAGCCAGGAAGGAGGTCAGCCAGTCCAGTGCCCACTCAGAGATACCATATGACATATATCTTAATGCTTCCTTTACCATTCAAATTGGTCACACATCAACGCCATCTTCCTCTTTCACAAAGATGTTTACATGTCATAAGTAAGGTAGGTTCAGCAGTCTACAGATACATTTTATTCTCTTAGGAAATTACGTTTCTCCACCCTTTATTTTTGTTGACCCACTAAATGCATATGCATAGCTCCCCATATGTCCCTTAATTACATGTCCAAGACTTTCCCATTCCATCCAAAGTTTACAAGTCAATAAGAATTGATAATAGAGTTGAACTGTCTCATAATAGCATTCAATTATATTGAGTGTCAAATCCTAGATTATTCTGCTAGATAAATGTCCCTTAGAATGTTTGTAAGGAACCTATGGGTGAACTATTAATGATCTTCTCAAAAATAGGTTAATGTGTCCCCCGAAACTAACAGATTTTCAAAACTTTGCGTGCAAAAAAAATCACCTCTAGATAATGAGACAGATTCAAGGTGATTGAAGGTACAGAAAGGGATGTTTGAAGCACTTTGCAGGTCCTACAACCACTGTAAGATAGCCCAATATGTTGCAGGCCTGCTGGCTGCCTTTGTGTGAACATCATTGATCACTGATGATCCCTATATATTACATTGCTTCTTGGTGCAATATTAGGAGTTATTTCAGAAATGAGTGATCCTCCATTTATACATTCAAGTGCATTTTACATTGCAGAGCTTCTGTAATCTGGCCCATGGTTTACAAAGTTTCTCTGATTGCCCATGCTATACACCTGTCAAGATTTTAACTTACGCTCTGCACAAGAAATAGTGTACATTTCAAGGCTTAATACAAATAGGTGTTCTTTTTACTTCTTGGTCTATCCAAAGATAATCATTAACCTGTCCGTTTTGATAGCCTGCTGCAGTGTCAATACACTACAGTATGTGTGTATATATTTACTCTGCAGCTGTTTATTTTGTCTCATGCTCTTCACTTCCTCGTTAACATCATAATGTAATAAAGCTTAATGTGGTTTGACATTTTGTGGCATAACTGTTCCAAATAATATTTAAAGCATTTTTTTTAAACTATCAATATTGAAAATTCATACATTTTAATAAAATTGTTTTGATCATGTGTCCAGTGAGATCTCATTTAAAAAAATGTTCAGATGCATTGCCTTTGCTGATCAAATACTAAACAGAATAGCATTGTTTCTTGTTGGTTAGAATATCTTTCTTGAGCAACATTACATAGGATGCCCTTATTTCAGGTTTTATTATCTTTGGAAATTCAATCTTGTTAGAAAAATTTAGCTTCAGATTATTTAAAATATTCTGAAATTAACATTTTGTTTAGAAGCTTAATTTCCTTTTGAATGCAATGTTGCATAGTGAAATATTAGCCTCAACAAGTATTTCACTGCTGCCTCAGGCTTCTCCAGAAATAATTTCTGAATCTAAAATGTAAAAAAGCACTTGGATGAGATAAATGTTTGAATCATTAGTCTTAGCTTGATATAGTATAAGGTGGAAAGGAATGGGTGAAGATTGGTTGTAAGTGAGGACCCTTGGATGGACACTATTATTTGTTTCTGCTGGCATATTGAACTTCTTTTCCCATATTTACTAACAAACAGACATGATTTTGGATTATGGAGACGTTCCAATTTTAGATGTTTTCATATTTAAAGAGTGCACTGGCCTCTGCTTTTGTTGCTGATTTAGGCAAATCAAGATTTGCATCCCGATAAATCATGGCAGGATAAAATGAAATGATAAATGAATAATTACTTTTAATACCAAAGTGCCAAAACATAGATCATGATGAACTTTTTAGTTATCACTGTTTTCCACTGTATAAAGAGCACCATTCATTTATATTATACAATACATTTTTCCTATTTTCTAGAAGGTTTGAATTTGATTATTTAAACCAGAAAATAAAGATGAGCAAGAAAAAGGAAAGAACTAACATAATCCATTGTCAGGCATCCTTTTATAGCTCGGCTTCACTTTGATGAATGTTGTGGAATCAAAACATATGTGTATGCCATGTTTATGTTGCATCTAGTGTGCTCGTATAGATGTTCGTATGCAGTCTTCTATATAGCAATCATCATATTTCCTAACAATTCCTCTATATAATTCTCAGAATGTATTCAGATTGCTCAGACCTTTCTATTTTTTTCTTGTTCACATGGGGTGTAAATTATAGCCTTGAGGACCAAATTGGTAGAACTCCTTAATTGTTTTTTTAAGTGAAATCCTTCAGCAGAATGTTTTAGGTATCTTAGATTTATAAACCAAATATGTCAACGTTAGTTTTCTTATTGTTGATATTTAATGTGTTTTATTTTTTACATTCTGCTTTGTGCCCATGCAACAACTACGTCAGTGGCCACATGGCACACAGTCAGCACCTCAGCTGTCCATGCCATACCGAAAAGATACTGTAATTACCACAGCCCCAATAATGACCACCCCCTTCCCAAAGGAACTCGTCCCTATAACCTTAGCTCTCAACTGGCCTTTAGCAGCTACCAGTGCACTAAACAAAGCCATTCTCACAAAGGATTTATATCTACATTCACACCTACCTCCATGTGGGGATCTGAGACCACTACTACTTCAGTATCACCATTCACACACAGCACCGGTCCACCTACCCCCACCACTTCCACCTCCCATCAACAAAGTAGCCAATTTGCCCAGTCTAGGATCCTCCTGCCTACCCAGGTTCCGATCCAGATTACCCCCTCAAGTGACTAATACCCCTAAGGCTACAATCCCCTCATTTGAGGAATCAAGATACGCTAGACTCAGTTCACGAGCCAGCACTCCTAGTCTACCACCTAGCAGTGATGTGCACCAGGCACCCTCTGACACCGTACTCCAGCAAAATTTTCAGGGGCTCTAAAATGTCCACTAATAAATGTATGTTCACTTGGAGCTCATGCAATTGATGTCCATGATCTCCTATTGGACCACCACTTTGACATTCTAGCCACCACAGAATCCTGGCTCCACAATGCCTCAGGCCCACTTCTCTCCCTAGCTATCCCTCCTAGCTATACCATTTTTAGGGCTTACCGCCTTAACAATTTAGGAGGCGGAGTAGCCCTCAGAGCCAAATCCTCCCTACATATCAGATCCTCACCCATACCCAGTAACCCAGGGTTTAAAATGCTGCAACGGAAGCTTTCTACTAATCTCCAAACCACATACAACCTCCTACTAGTCTACTGTCAGTGCAATGGACCCAACTGCTTTGACCTTGGCATCCCCCTACTGGTCATGGCTCTCATGAAATCTACAACCAAATTAATTATCCTGGGTGACTTTAATCTCGAATTCAATGATGCTTCAGACCCCAAAGCCCACACACTTGCCCTAGCACTAGAAGACATGAATTTCACCCAATTGATAGACTCGCCCACCCACACCAAAGGGCGGATCCTAGATTGGATACTTATGGCCAATACTACCATTGATATCACTTCCATTAACGTAAATCCATGGTCAGACCACTGCCTCATCCACTTTAAACTCGCCCTCACCACTGTCCACAAAGGCTGCTCACCGTTGTTGAGCCTGTTTGTATTTGTATTTGTATTTGTTTTATTTGTATAGCGCAAACCAGGCCCTGAGGCTGCCGGGCGCATATCTTAGCAACAGTGGTTACATCATATTACGACATTTCAGGTTACATTTAAATTGACATAGTAATCAAACACATTGGTAGTTTGTACAGAGATACATATGTAATCAAGTATTCAAAGTGCAGCTTGGTCAACAGATGTGACTAGCCAATGTTTGGCTTTGTGTTTGAATAGATTCAGAGAAGGAAGGTTTCTGATGGTAGGGGGGGACAGAGTTCACAATTTGGCTGCCAAACCTGGGAAGCTGGATCCACCGGCTGTTTGGAGCTTGTATCTAGGTATCATTAGGCTCTGGTTAAGGGTAGATCTTAGAGATCGAGATGGGGTATACTGCGTGAACCGTGAGGAGAGGTAGCTGGGGGCCAGGTTATTCATGCATTTGTAGGTCAGGGCAAGCGATTTTAGAGAGATCCTTTGGGTGACTGACAGCCAGTGAAGGTTCTTCCTGGTTTCCGAGATGTGGGCTGATCTCGGGATATTGAGGGCTGCTCTGATGGTGTTGTTTTGTATGACCTGAAGTTTGTCTAAGTTGCCTTGATTAGTGCCTTGGTACAGTGCATTACAGTAGTCCAGTTTGGACATGACCAAAGTCCTGGCAAGGAGAGTACAGTTATGAGTGGAAAGAAAAGGGCGGCATGCTGTGATCAGCTTGCAGGTGTAACCAGCAGCGGCCGCAACTGCATTTGTTTGTCTGTGGAGGGAGAGAGTGGAATCGAGGTAGATTCCGAGCATTTTAGTGTCTTTGGAAACTTTTATGGAGTTTCCGTCGATATTAAAGGAGTTGAACAATGGGTTCAGCGTGTTAAGTCTTTGCTGTGTGCCTAGGATGAGGAGCTCTGTCTTGTCGTCATTGAGACAAAGCTCATCTTGAGCCATCCAGGTTTGGATGACGCAGTATATGTCATTTAAGGATTTTGAGTCTACCGTGTAATCGCCTGTGATGCGGATGAGTATCTGGGTGTCATCAGCATAGTTGGTGAAAGTGACACCCAGATAGTCAAGCACATCAAACAGGGGTTTAGTGAAAACATTGTAGAGGGTAGGGGATACGCACGATCCTTGGGGGACCCCGCAAGGGACTGGCGCAGGGTCAGCAGAGGCGGTAGGGGAGAATACCCTCATTTGCCTGTTATCCAGGAAGGATTGAATCCAGTTAGTGGCCTTGTCAGAGAAGTGGGCGGTCGTTTTCAAATGGTGACAGAGGATTTGGTGGTTGACCAAGTAGAAGGCTGCAGATAGGTCTAATAGTAATAGCAAGGCTAGTTTGCCTTTGTCTTTAAAGTCCTCAATTTGGGTTTTGAGATCTAGGAGGACTGTCTCCGTACCGTGCTTAGGTCTGAAGCCGGATTGTCTCGTGCCTAGTAGATTGTTCATTTCCAGGTAGTTCTGTATCTGAAGATACGCTGCTCTATCTAAGATTCTTAGCAGAAAAGGGACCGTCGTGATGGGCCTGTAATTGGTTGGGACCTCCGGATCTAAGGTAGGTTTTTTTAGGAGGGGGATGACCCATGCATCCTTCAAGTTGTTAGGGACCACTCCCGATTCAAAGGAGGCATTGATAAACGTGGTAATAAAAGGTGCGAGGTCATGAGCCGATTCCTTGAAGATCTGGGCTGGACATGCGTCCCCTTGGCAATTGGATGGTTTTAAGTTGCTGATGATTTTTTCAACCTCCAGAGCGGTGAGCAGAGTAAAGCTGAATGGCACCAGGGAGTCTGGGGTGGTTATTTTAGGTGGCAGGGTATTGCTGGAAATAGGAGTGTGGAGGGAGTTTTGTTTGGCGTTGATTTTGGCTTGCAATGTGGTTATTTTATTGAGAAGTGCGTTTTGTATATTATTGCACCACGTGCTGTCTTTGGTGCACACGTCAGGGGCAGGTGAGGGGGCTTCTAATTCTTTGAGAATTTAAATAATTCTCTTGTGTTAGATTCTGCTTGGGATATGCGTGAATTATAGGTCTCTTTTTTGGCTTGAAGGATGGCTTCCTTATAGTTGAGAGAGGTGATCAGTAAGGAGGCTTTATTAGCTGAGCTGGGATGACTTTTCCAGAGGGCTTCAGCCTTGCACTTTTCTTTGCGCACAGCGTTAAGCTGCGGAGTGAACCAGGAGTTTAGGTGGGACTGTTGTTTGGCTTTGCGAATTTTTAGTGGGGCTATGCTCTCAATGGCTTTGATCATCAGGCTGTTGAAGGCGTCTACTAAAACAGTGGGGTCCTTATCCTTATGCTGCGAAGCGAAAGTGTTCAAGCAAGGGAGGATGAGAGGAAGCAGTTTCTCCCTGGTGATATCCTTTTTATTTCTGGTGGGCATAGCGGGGGCTATGGTAGGTGTGGGCTGGGGGTTGGTGGTGGTGTTCTAGTACGGAATACCCCCAAACTCTCACATGAATTACTGAAACCCACACTCCAAACATTACTCAAGTCCTGCTCCCTGTCCTCTAACAAGGACTTGCCAATAACGTCCATGCCTGCCTCCTCCACATCATGGATTTGCATGCCCCAATCAAAGTCAAAATTCCCAAACCACAGAAACCCAACAACACTTGCTTCTCTGAGGATCTTGTCACACTACGCAGTAACAAAAGAGCCCTTAAACATCTCGTTAGAAAGCACCCCTCCACAAGCAACTGCAATGCGCTCGCAACCACCCTCCATACGAAAGCTGTAGTCACCTTCAAAGCTGATTCTTACAATGAGAGAATCTCAAATGCAGGCTCTGATTCTAATGAGCTAATCTCTATCCTGAGAGAACTTGAGACCCCTATACCTATTAACTCTACAACCCGCAATGATAAAGCTTGATGTACTACCATCCAAAAAAATGAATGGAAAAAAGCCATGCTTACAGCCAAAGCAACTGTGCACAACATACTCAATCACACCAAAGAGGCCCACTCAGCCCCTCCCCATCCATTCAACTTCATCTACGTCACACAAGAGCAGGTCCTATCTACCATTCTCTTACTAAAATCTTCAAACTGCAAAGGAGACACATGCCCAGCTCTCATAGTTAAGCTCTGCACTCCTACTTTGGCTCCCATCATCGCCGACTTTGCCAATGCATTCTTCTTGGCTTGCGATGTATCCTCGAATATCAAAGCAGCCTGGATCACATTACTCCTTACAAAATCCTCTCTAGATCCCTCCTTCCACACTAACTATAGCCCCATTACCACAGTCCCTTTTATGCTCCAAATACTTGACTGCTTAGCCTGCTTTGCCTACTCATAAATCCAACAACGCCCTGAGCATACACACCTACTTGGGATAAAATAATCTGGATTCCACCCAAAACATAGAACAGAAACTGCCCTCCTTGATCTTAAAATCCAAATGTGCAATATCTGTGACTCGCGAAATCTAGCTATCCTCCTCCTCCTAGATCTGTCTGCAGCATTTCATCTTGTTGATCATAACACCCTCTGCTGCCACATCTCTCATCACTTCCACTTCTGACATTAAGTCACATCATGGATCAAATCATTCCTCAGCAAATGCACCACCAGAGTATTCATTGGAGAAGCTAAGGCTGACCCTAACCCTGCCCCACTAGGTGTCTCTCTAGGCTTCTGCCTATCACCCACACTTTAAAACACATACACCAAGCCGCTGTTTGGCCTCCTGGATTCACTGGGGTCATCTACGTCAACTTTGCAGATGATACCCAAACACTCATCCCCATCACAGGTGATTACTCCTGGGACATTGCCACAGTTAATAGAGTTTACAGCACTATACAAAACTGCATGCACACCCACAACATACATGCCAACATTCTGTGACCAAAAATCTGTAGGAATCTTAAAGTTTCAAAAATAGTCCAGCGAGGAGGTAATGATAGGGATAGGGCACGTCAGCAGCCCAATGTCATTGAATGAGCCCGCCGCCGCGGGTGCATTGAATGACAATGAGGCGCTTGCCATGCCTTCTGCCACCACGCCAGCTCGGGGGAGCCCTTGAAAGACTCCCCCGAGCTGGCGTGGTGGGGGGCTAATGGCACCTTTTGTCAAAGGCACCCGCGGAGGAGGGGCGCCTTTTACATCAAAAGCCTGCATGCCGCGCCTTCTCCCACGACGCCAGCTCGAGGGAGCCCTTGAAAGGACCCCCACTGAGCTGGCGTGGTGGGGGCTTATGGCGCCCTGCGGGTGGGGCGCCCCGGCCCGTCGCCCGGCTCGCCCCCCCTAAGGCCGGCTCTGCACCAGAGAAAGCTGATCATGCTGTGCCGGGCCTCAGGCAGCCAGGTGAAGAAAAAAAAGGAGCTACTGTATAAATGTGCAGGGAAGTATGGATGTTGGATGGAGAAAAGGAAAAAGAAATAAGGATAGGATAGTAAAAGCAAGCTTGGTTAAGTGAGGGATGGGGTGCAGGGTGGGAGATGGAAAAGAGGGAGTGGTGGAGGGATTTGATGGGCAGAAGGGAGTAGGTTGTTTCTCTGATAGTGGGAGGTGAAAGTGGTGTAGAGAAGTGACAAAGAGGACGATGTGGAGTAGTGGTTAGGAGAGTAAGAGTACAGCACTAGAGTAGCCAATTGGAAGCAGCATACTCATTAGCTAAGCTTATTAGAGGGTGTGCAGGAGCAATGATAAAAGCAATAACATGACGAAAAAGGTAGAGATTGCAAGTGATCACTGGATGGGTGTGAAGGTGAGAGAATGAAATAAACTGGAAGAAGGAAGAAAATATGAATGGTAAACGGTGTATTTATTTTTTTGAAAAGAAGGACTCGAAGAGCAATTTCACTCATTATGAATCACTATATGGCAAATCTGGAACTTCCCTACATTTATTTTCATTTCTCAAAGTAATATACATAAATTCAGCTGCATTCATTAAAACGAGGATTCAGTAAGCACAATGCAATTAGAAAAGCATATTTGACAGCAGCCTAATAATACCTGCAATTCCTGTGTCTTCTCAAAAGCGGGGAAACGTCTCTAATGACCACCCACACAAACACAAACCTCTTTTTCAGCAAACTCGGAAAACACATGTCCCACGGGACTTATATTTATTCCAATGTAAAAACGCAATCAGTCGTTGAATGTATGCAGACTTCAGTGCCTGGATTCTGCATTTACTTGGATATTACACTATTGGATTGGAACGTAAAGGACTATCTAAATACGTGAAAGAAAATCAAATAATGCTTTGGGTAATTTGGAAAGCTGTCGCTCCGTTATGTAAAAATGACCTACAAATTTAACACCGATTCACATTTAGAACTGCACCTTTGCGTAAAGTATGTACACAGCTGCATTATAGCACAAATAGGATGTCCTCTTCTGATCGGAGAGCCAGGTGAAAAAAAAAGTGTATGCCTCTTTTTCTGCCAGGGGAATCCCTCCTCCTTCAACCCCAACTTTGTTTTTTTAAAGTTCGAATTTAGCTTCTTTCTCCCTCTAGTAGCCAATGCGATGTGTTTTAAACATTGGGAATCCTTTGTCTTAGTAAGTCTTTCTTGCACAGGGACATCATTTGGAAGTCGCCATGGGTCGCAATTGCGACCCCCTGAGGTCTCCCTTGCTACCCTTTTGGTCTCCCTTGCTACCTCTAAAACAAAAACAAAAAAACAAATAAAATATATATATACATATTCTTTTTAATGGAAGCTCCTCGGCTGTGGCCAGCGCCATGTGGCTCCTTGTTTCTGGAGTGGCTGGCATTCTTGTTCAGGCCTCTTACAAAAATAGGGGGTTCCACAAGTGTAACACTTTGAGCAGTGACCCCAAATAAGAAAGAATAGGAAAAACAAATAATTTGACTTTCTGGAATTCTATACAATAATTGCTAGACTCATTAAAGATTTATTTCAGACACACTTCAGGTGGTGAGTCACTGATTTAGTCTGTCTTAAACACTTCACATTCACAATGCAGACACAAACTTCCAAAAAGCATTTAGAGTAGTTTAAGCATCCATTTTGGACTATGGGCCTCATTACGAGTCTGGTGGTAACCTGCCGGTTTTTCCGGCTCGGTTACCGCCGGACTTGTCTTACCATTCCGCCTCCATGATTCCCGGAATTACCGGGGCATTACAATCCCGGTGACCCGGGAGTTTCGAAAGGCGGAATGGTGTAAATCCCCATTCCCATTGAGTCCGGTAGGACTCAATGGGAATGGGGACCATGAAAACACTGGCACCATCTTGTGATGGTGCCGGTGTTTCCTCGTCCGCCTGCAGGCGGGCGGTGTAAAACCTGCCAGGTCAGACCTGGCGGGAATGACACCTCCGCCTTCAGGACTCGTGATCACCCGGTATGGAAACAACGGTGGCGGTGGGTTTACCGCCACCGTTGTTTCCATACCGGGTGAGTTGTAATGAGGCCCTATGTATTTTGCTTTTCGCAAGTTGCAGTAATAGCATGTTTTTTCTACCGTTGTCTCTGTTAAGATCATCATCTGTGTCCTCGGTCACTTGACAAAATCCTTGTGCCTAAAAGCTTGTTTACAGTGTAGAAATATTTGACCATAACACATCAAGTGACCCTTGATTCCATTGTGCCACAATGAATGCGTTGTTGTAATGTGTCTATCTTTCCAATCTCCTTGGCATGCTGTTCAGGATGTTTGTTTGCATGTACGAGGTAATGAGTGCCCTGAGTATGGGATGTCATGTGAGTGTGCTGCTTTCCCTATTTTGCCAACCTCTGAAGCCTGAAAACAGGTGTGTTGCCAGGTCTGGAAAAGACCCGGGGCTACGCTAATGTTGGAACAGTCAGGACTGGGGGCTAGCTAGCCTTTTGGCTGTAGCTCCTGAGAATCTATCCGGGGCTACAACCAAAAGACCAGGGGCTATGGCCCCCTTAGCCCCCCCTAGCGACGCCTCTGCCTGAAAAGTAAATCCACGCAGGCTTGACATGTGGGCAACTTTGCACCAGACCTGAAGATGAACTGGCCTGCTGTTAAATCTCAGTTACCAGTTTAATGGTCTCCACTACAGAGTGTAATTTTTTTTATTTTTTTTTTTTGATTTAATTGTATAACAATTTTTACAAAAATGACAGTACAGTACATTTGTAGACTCCTGTCTACAAACTTCCTTAAAACGTCCTTGATTTACTTTGATTTAGTTTATTTCGGACTTTTGTTTATAGCATATTGATCCTCCAGTTCAGCTTGTGTCACGGGAAGAGCCTTCCGGTAGTTAGATAGTTATTAGTTTCCAGGTCGTTGTCAAGGAATGGGTTTCTTCTACTGTAGATTCAAAGATTTGAGGAACAGTGTAACTCCTAAGACGCATCGCTTGTTGTTTCCATTAGTCAGTAATGCCCACAGGTTTACCGCATCTAAGGTTGAGTAGTGCTTCAGCGGGTCCATGAGAAATCGAGATCTTTCCGTTGCTTGGCTTGGGCAGTCCATTATCAAGTGCTTTGTAGTTTCTATGTTTTCCTCTATGTTGCAGAAACGACAGATGTTCGATCGCACTTGGTTACGAATTAGTAAGATCTCATTGGTTTTTATTTGGTTTAGTTTGAATCTCAGAAACATCCGGCTGAGGCTCTTGTTTGGAAATCTGTGGAGATAACTTCGCACTGCGTTGAGCTTCATCGGGACAGATGACAGGTTAGTTGTCAGGGAGTATGTATATGCAACTTCTTGCGTATGGATCCAATCTGCTTCGTACAGTTTTTTCGATACTCTGTTAGGGTTTTGGAGTAGAGTCTCGACCGTCAGGTCCAGTTCTTTCAGGATCGTTAGGTTTGTTAGTTCCCATTTTGCAAGCATCCGATTGTTTTTGTTGACGATTTCTTTTTGTATGAGGTCCAACACTCGTGCTTCAGGATTGTTGATGACTTTACGATATAACATCAGACTGGCTCTCATTTTTGTTGCCAGCAATGATGATAAGCAGAGTTCTCTCCTTATTAACGCAATTGGAGTGGATGCCGCAAGGCCTAGGACACTTCGCCAGAAGAAACTTTCAAATTTCTCCCATATGGTGTTCGGAGTCAATGGCATTGCGTCCATGCCATATATCAAGGCAGGAAACACTTTTAACTTGAAGAATCTCAAGACGGGAATGATCGAGAAATGTCCGTATTTCTTGTCCACAGCTTTTGCTTGAGCGGTGAGATTTTTTAATTTTAGCCACAGGGTTTCTTGCATGGTTTTTTCGTCCCTGTCGTTGCTGATGGTGATTCCAAGGTATTTGAAGGCCTGGACTATTTCTAAGGTCTTACCATCGCTATGCCAAGAGGGTTTTTGTTTCTTGTTAGAGAGTTTGCCCAGGATTAGCACTTTTGTCTTTTCTTTATTGAGTCGAAGGTTGTTTTCTGACAAGTAAGAGACCAGGTTATCCAGTTGGCGTTGGAGGCCTATGGGTGTCAAATCCATCAGGATGATGTCATCGGCGTACAGTAGGCGATCAATCTTCTCTCCGCCCAGCGAAGGTGGAAAGTGCCTGATCGTGTGCGTTGATTCCTCATAATCTGCAATATAGGAGTTATATAAAGAAGGCGCTAAAGGGCAGCCTTGCTTGACTCCTCTTGCTGTGCCTATCTCTTCAGACAAGCGGCCATCCGCACTAAGGCGGACTCTGATGGAGGTCTCTTCGTGTAAGGCCTTTATTGGGTTTAGGATTGAGTCCGGACATCCTTTAGCTTCCAATTTTGCCCAGAGGCGCTGCCTATTGACCTGGTCGAAGGCTTGTACCAGGTCAATAAAAGCAACGTAGATCGTTTGGCCGCCTTGTAGAACTTTTGCTTTCAAGGCACTCATGAGCAAGATGTTGGTGGTTGTTCCTGAGTTTCTGATGAAGCCGTTCTGAAAAGGGTCCATTGTGTTTGCTGTACGTGACCAGTTTTGAAAGGCGTCCAATGCAAGAGACGCAAAAACTTTCCCCATGACATCTAGAAGGGCAATGGGCCTATACTGGTTTGGGTCGTCGGTTGCACCTCTTTTAAAAATAGGCACAATGTTTCCTTTTTTCCAGGTAGGTGGGATTTCTTTGGTCTGATTGCAATTTGAAAAAAGCTTACTCATGATGTTGGCCCATAGCTCAGGATGTTCTTTGAGTTCCAGGTTGCTGATACCATCGGGACCCGGGGCCCTTGAGTTGTTCAGTTTCTTGAGTTTGTTTAAAATAGACTCTTTGTCGTTGGGGATGTTCCACGGAGTGTCGGATTTGTGACATTCTTTACTTTGAGGTTTATCTGTTTTTTCATCCATGATTGGAGCAAATAAGTTTGAGAAGTGGTTAATCCATCGGGCGTCACCCACGTTGTTTTGGATCTTGTCGTTGATGTTGCTTTGTGCTCCCTTGATCAGGTTCCAGAATTCCTTTGGCTTGTTTCCACAGATAGCGGACAGCATGTGTTGTGAGTCGTTCAGGTACAGTTTATGGCGGTAGTGTAGCAACCAGCTTCTATAGTCGCCCACTGCCTTTGTCCAAATTGCCAAGTTTTCAGAGGATGGTACTTTTTGGTATAGTCTTTTTAACCTTCTGTGCTCCTTCCTTTTCTCCACCAGATCTTTGCTGTAGGAATGTGGGTGGTCTTTCTTTTGGGTGGGTGTTTTAGCCGTTGCCATAAGGTATCTGGTTAGTAGAGGTGTATAATCCAGATCGATCCCGCTCTTTTTTGCATTTGTCGTGCTCTTGTGTCTTAAACGTGTATATTGAGCTTCTAATTCTAACAATCCTTTTTCGGAGATCTTTACTCGCTTTCCTTTCTCCGCTGTCTCGAGTGGAAGTGGACACGCAGTCGTTTGCGTTCCAGATGCCCATCCTTCTACAATTAAGAGATTATGGTCACTGAAGGTTGTCGGTCTAATAGCGAAGGAGTGGATCTCTGGCAGAATGTCTCTAGAAACGAATATGTGGTCTATCGTCCCATTTTGGTCGCATCTTTGCTATGACGGGATCGACAGGTTTGCTTCTAAACGCTGCCAGTGCAGATTGTACATGTCCCTGTCAGACATTATCTTGTCCAGGAGTTTCCCCCTCTCCCGTGCTGGAGATTTTTGATTAGCACGGTTTCCGATCCCATCACATATGGCGTTGAAGTCACCATTTATGATTGTGCTGTGGTCGATTCTAGCTTTCTGGGCTTTTTCCATGGCCTTCTGGAGTTCGATCGTGAAGTCTTCATTCGTTATTGTCTCAGGATTCCAGTACACGTTTATTAGGAGTACTGGACTATTTTTTAAATCTCTAGGACAGTGTTTTCTTTTGAGTAGCACGGCCTGGATCCAGTACGGTTTCGGGAAGACTTCAGTTATCTCCATGCCCGCTCCTGCTCTAATCTCAGTTATCAGTCCGGCTGAAGGTCGTCCAGTTTCCCCTTTCTTCGCGCTAGTGAAAATTATTTCATACCCGTCCAGCTGGGGTTTGTTGGTCAGCCAGGTTTCCTGTAAGCACAGAACGTCAAATTTGCCCAGGTTGACGTCAGTTTTCTTTGTGAGGTGTGTAAAGCCCCTCGTATTCCAGCAGCCTAGTTTTAGTAGGTTCAGCTCGGATGTTGACTTCGGATTTTCCTTATCCTGACAGATCTGAGGGTGGGTCTTCTTTTCTGGAGGTCGTTGCTAATGCTTATGCCTGGCATTGGAATCAGCTTTATGCCACGTCCACAGTTTAGTTATGTTTGTTCCTGGTGTTCCGTGGTTGCTTGAAATTCGATCGTTTTGAAAGGTTTGCTGTAACCTTTTGTTCCGGACAGAGTTCTGCTCTCGATTACGGTCAGACAAGGGAGTTTTCTCAGGTCTTTCTCGTTCCCCCTGATTCGGGTTAGAGGTTCCTGATCTGTTTGTTAATTTTGTGGTCTTCAAAGGACCAGCATGGGGCATCCTGCTGATATAACGAGTGTGGTTGTTCTTTGTCGTCTTTGGAGTATCCATTTGGTTACTTGGGCCTCTTTCAGTTCTTTTTGTTGCATCCTCTTGCTTGCTCGGTCGCCTAATTTCTGCTAGTTCAAAGGCCGCTAACGCCAGGTTACCGGATTCTCTCATTAGATGCAGCTTGATGGCTTCGGAATTGAGGTGTATATAGGAGTAGTCTGTTCTGCCAGACGTACTTGGTTCCACCATCCAAAGGTCTTTATTTCCAAAGTGTTTCAGGCTTGGAATTTGGGTTAGAATTTTGATGATGGTGGTTCTGTTCATCGTCAAGTCGTTCTTCTTTGAATTGATGTTTTTCAATCTTAGCGTGTGAGCACTCACGATTGGCTTTGATTCTTTTTTCCGATCGCGATCTTGTTCCGATCTGGTCTCTTCTTGTCTCTTCTTGTTCACCTCGAAGATGTATTCTAAATATGAATCCGTGGGTTTTTTCCCTGTTTCGTTACGCGACTTTGGAGTAATTTTCTGATTTTCTTTTCCTCCCTGAGTCCGAGAGAGGGCAGGTGAGTGCACGTGGGCATTCCTCTTCCATATATTTGAGCTTACTCTACGCTCTAGCTCTGGTCTCTTTTCCTCGGGAGCTCGTGGTTTTGGGTTTACGGTGTCCACATAGTCCACTTTTTGACGTCTTTGTGTTGTCTCAAGGGATTTTGTCGGCGAAACAGAGAGTTCATGTATTTGAACTTTGTATGGCGGTTCATTTTTGGGGGAATCTAGGATCCCTTTAGTTGCTTTTCTCTTTGATTGTTTCTTTGGGTTTTTTTCATACCCGGTCTCGTCCACTGTCAGTATGCTCCAGTCTGATTGCTCCTCTACGACAAGGAGAGGAGCGTTATCTTTTGAGCTGTGGTTTCGTTTATCTCTCACTTGTTTTTGATGTGGGCTTGCTGTCTCCGTAGGTTTTGTAAGTGGCCCATTTTTCCTGACAGCAACCTTCGTCTGCCTCGGCTGGGCTTGAGGGCCCGATGTTTCTTGTGGGTTGTTCTCATTCCACTTGGTGTTTCGCTTAAGAATCGATTTTTGTTGGGTAAATATGCCATATGTAAAATTCTTAGGATTTGCAGCTAGGCCTTTTTTTGGTCTTTGTGCTTCTTTAGCGTTCTTTATGTAAGAGAAGGGGTTAGTTACTTGTTTCTTCGCCCCTTCTCTGGTCTCGAGATCAGTTGACTGTGGGTGATCTTCTTCCTCCTCCAGTATAGCAATAATGGCATCTAGGGGTTCAGTCCCTTGGTTGCTAATATGGATGTCAAGGTTTTCGTCCTGTTGCAGTGACAGTTTAGCATCCTCCTGAATGGTGTCAGGTAGGGCGGTCAGTGCAACGTTGTTTTGTTGCGACCGTCGGGTTAAACGCTCATCGTTTGGTGATCGTGATTCTGTCTGTTGGTCACTGGGGCTAGGTTCACCCGACCTTATCCTGCTCTTTTTTCCGTTGATATCTGGTCCTTGCGCCCCCATAATGTAACCTTCCAAGTAATGTAATTTTGCTTGCATTAGGGCCAGCATTGACACCTGGTCACGCAGCGTGTCGTTGATGTTTTCATACAACTTGGTAAATGGGGCCATTGCAATCGATACTGTGGACGTTATAGTTGTTAGTTCCAGCTTGTGCTGAGCAGGATTTAGCGGAGAAAGCTGTTGGGGTCCGCTAAGTTTCCGCAATGGGATCGGAGTGTGGATCAGCGGTAAAGTTTTTGGTGATTTGTTTCCAGTGTCTTTCTGAGAAGTAATTTGGCCAGAATCGTTAAGTTGCGCGATGTTTCGTGTCGTTGACGATCGCACCAAGAGTTCTCCCCCCTTCTCAGTTCTTCGTTTCGAGATTCTAAAGCACGAATGCATGGTTCGGAAATAATTTCATGCGGACGGGAACTGGGCTTTTGTTTCAAGTCCCCAGCTGCAATGTGGTCAGTTTTGGTTCTTGGTTCGACAAGGGATAGTTCTTGATTGTTCTTTTCACTTGTCTCTTCCTGAGGTTGGACGTTTTCGATTGTCGGAGTAGGTTTGTTTGAATAGTGCCATTTGAGTGGCGGTGCAACGATTGCCTTTGTCGTGAGTGCGGTGGTCTTTGAGGGTTCCGAAGATGTATTAGGTTTGACTGCGAGACAACCCAAGGATGATAGCTTTGCCTCTGTCTCACCCAGACTCTCCAAAATTTCGCCGTCCGACAGCTCCTTCTGGAAACTTGAAAAACTCTCCGTCTTTTTCCTAAAGAAATCGTTCAGGGCTGCCACTGTGACGGGCTTGGGGGGACCAGTTTTAGGGCCCATTTTCTTTTTTGGGGGGACCCTATGTCTAGAGGTCCGTCTTCTTCTCACCTTGTTATGGTTGTGTCGAAGAGTTTTTGTGGTCAACGTTGGGAGTGAGTTGTAATGATCCTCATGTTGCTTTCCTTGGTTTTTTTTAGGTGACTTTGCCGTATGCGTACCAGCGACTTTGGAGGCGGTTAGGTTTTCTCTAGAGGTACCGGGTTCGACCGCAGATTCGATGTTGTCTTTGTGTTTGCAGAGGACTGAATCGTATACAGCTGGGTTACGGCAGAGCCTTCTGCGTTTCTTTTGCTCTCCGTTGATTCCATTTGAGGCAATTGGTGTTATAGGAACCTTCTCTGTGATGCTCCCCCTGTCCTCTGACAATAGCACATAGTGTACTTGAGCCGCACAGGTGGTTTTTGTTTGATCCTTCGTGGCGAGTGTCGGTTCATCTTGAGCATCTTTAATGGAACGTGTGTGGTGAAGTGCCACACCTTCAGTAATTATGGTCATCTGTATATCCCTTACTGAAGAGTTTTCGACCTGCTCGGTAGATCCAGGCTGTTTCTCTGAGGTTAACACACATCCGGCTGCGTTTTCGTGGTCGGGCCGCTCAGGTGTGGACTGTGGTCCCTCCCCAGTGAGGTCGCTGCTCACAGACTGGGGAATCGAATCAGCCGCCTCAGAAAGAGATGTGGACCTGGTCTCTGTTTGGCGAGGCTCACTCAGTGGCCCCGATTAGCGGTACTGCCGCAGGGTCCGTTTCAGCCTCAGAGATGGATACATTATGGATGATCGTTGAGAGCCTCGCGGTTTTCGGGTGAAAGTCCGTTGCGAGCTCAGGCTGGTCTGAAGAAATAGTCCGTTTCGGCACCCGCTTGGGCGCCTGTGGCTTTTCGCCCCGTCTCCTGGTGATCGTTTTTCCTGCCGGAGTTTCCTTTGGCGGTCGAAGTACCCGTCGAGGGACTTCAGCCTCTGAGCCAACAAGCGGGCAGGTGGGATGGGAAGGAGGGGACGGAAAGGAAGGGAGAGGAAGGATTGGGTAAGAAGAAGGCAAAAGAGAAAGGGAAGGGGGTAGAAGGAAAGCAGGCCCGCGGAAACATTTTGCATCGTCTATGGCTTCCACTGAGGGGAAGGAAAGGGGCGTCGTACCTGTATCCTCTTGCAGCCCACTTCGTGGGGGTGATGGCAGCGATGTTGGCTGCAAGTTCGTTCCTGCTCCTTCCTTTACTGTTTGTGTTTCTTCTTTCGAATGTTCTGATGTGAAGACCATACCATCGGTTTCGCGATACTGTGAGTCCATGATGACAGTTCTTTTGTTGGCGACCGCGGTCGTACCACGGTCTGCCACAGTCTGCAACCTCACTCTGCAGCTCACTTCGCGGCCGCTCCGTGGCTGGAGTGAGTATTTGAAGGCTCAGGTAAAGTTCAGGAAAGCTGGGAAAAAGATAGTCACTGCAGAAAGACTCAGGGTCAGGGTCTGCCACAGTCTGCAACCTCACTCTGCAGCTCACTCCGCGGCCGCTCCGCGGCTGGAGTGAGTATTTGAAGGCTCAGGTAAAGTTCAGGAAAGCTGGGAAAAAGATAGTTACTGCAGAAAGACTCAGGGTCAGGGTCTGCCACAGTCTGCAACCTCACTCTGCAGCTCACTACGCGGCCGCTCTGCGGCTGGAGTGAGTATTTGAAGGCTCAGGTAAAGTTCAGGAAAGCTGGGAAAAAGATAGTCACTGCAGAAAGACTCAGGGTCAGGGTCTGCCACAGTCTGCAACCTCACTCTGCAGCTCACTCCGCGGCCGCTCCGCGGCTGGAGTGAGTATTTGAAGGCTCAGGTAAAGTTCAGGAAAGCTTATATAGATTTCATGATCATGCTAGGAATGAATCCCTTGAAAAGATTTACTCGGCAGTTGCCTGAAAATGTAATTTGCTTTCTGACTTTGAGAACATTCAGACATGTAATTGCTCATTTTACTATAGCTGGTAAGATAGCTCAGTGGGTTGAGCACTCTCTGCTGCAATGTGTTCGTGTGATCTGTAGGCTGCAGGTTCGAATCCCGGCAAGGCCAACTCAGCCTTCCATCTTTCGAGGTCAATAAATGAGTACCAACACAGGTTGGGTGATATTGTATGTATATTTGTTCTACATAAAGAGCTTAAGTGGAAGTGCTATATAATAACATATCATTTGGACGATTGCTTGCATTCACAGTATTTTGGTAATATGGGCCTATACACACTGATATTAACGATACATATTGCGGGCAATTCTTGTTTGAAATGTACATCACATTAGCGATATTGTAACCATATTTTTCGTAGTGTACTTAGGAACAATGCTAGGTGATGCCAGTTCAGGTTTTTTCAAGGAGTGGACGGTTGTGTTTCATCGCTTTCCGTGATGTCACTTTGGGTGGGGTCAAATGACATTGCTTCCTGTGATGTCATCAGAGGTCAAGGGCTATGTGATGACACTTCCGCTACCCCTGGCATTTTGGTGAAATGACGTCCCTGTACTTGCAGTTGTTGCAATGAACATTTCTATCCCTTTTCTGGACAAGTACAGCAGCAGTTACACATTCAGAACCAGAAATATAATGTGAAAAATCTACATTTCATTATACATAGCTAAAAAAATTATAGCACGAAACCAACAGGGTAATTCATAGAATTTCGCAGAAAAGTGTCGCAAGCGGCTGGCGCAGAGTGTCCGCGTGCGATTGTCTGCGCCAGGCACGTGCGCTAAAACCGATTTCCGCGTACAGCGTATTCATGGATTTTAGGCTCCCAAACCAGCCGTGGCGCAGAGTATCGCAGCGACCCTGCAGCAGCGCCAGTAACGCCCCCAAGAACGCCCTCGCGCAAGGAAAAGCCATCAAAATCGCTAAATCATCGCAAAGGGCTGCGCTAACCATGGACCAGTTTACAGGGCTGCCAAACAAGGAACGCAAAGCGGGTAACGTGCATATCAGGGGTACGCGTGAAGTTATACACGCGATTAGCCAGGGTGCCAGGGTACGTGTATTTCAGGGGTGCGCGGGAAGTTCAACACGCGATAGTCCAGGGAACGTGTATTACAGGGGTACGCGGGAAGTTCAACACGCGATAGTCCAGGGAACGTGTATTACAGGGGTACGCGGGAAGTTCAACACGCGATAGTCCAGGGAACGTGAATTACACGGGTACGTGGGAAGTTCAACACGCGATTGTCCAGGGAACGTGTATTACAGGGGTACGCGGGAAGTTCAACACGCGATTGTCCAGGGAACGTGTATTACAGGGGTACGCGGGAAGTCTTACATGCGATTAGCCAGGGCATGTGTAATACAGGGGTACGCGGGAATTATCACACGCGATTTGGCAGGGTGCGTGAATTACAGGGGTGCGTGGGAATTATCACACGCCAATTTGCTGGGTACGTGTATTACAGGGGTGCGTGGGAATTATCACACGCGATTAGGCTGGGTGGGTCCTCACAGGTGTTCCCTGTACACCCTCCACGGCCCCTGCAGGCAGCCCACAAAACAGGGGACTACCCTGCACACCTGCTCATGTCCCCCTGCACCCCCACCCCCCAGCCACCAGGGGCACCCACCACCAGGCCCCCACCCATGTCTCCTACCACCCCCACCCCCCAGCAGTGCAGGGGCAGCCTCCACCAGGCCCCCACTCATGCCCGACTCATGTCTCCCACCACCCCCACCCCCCAGCACTGTGGGGCACCTGCCAGCAGGCCCCAACCCATGTCACCCACCACCCCCACCCCCCAGCAGTGCAGGGGCATCCTCCACCAGGCCCACACTCATGTCCCCTATCACCCCCACCCCCCCGCCACCAGGGGCACCCTCCACCAGGCCCCCACTCATGTCTCCCAGCGTGCTACGTGTATTTCAGGGGTGCGCGGGAAGTCCCACTCGCGAATAGCCTGGGCGCGTGTATTTCAGGGGTGCGCGGGAAGTTCCACTCGCGAATAGCCTGGGCGCGTGTATTTCAGGGGTGCGCGGGAAGTTCCACACGCGAATAGCCTGGGCGCATGCATTTTAGGGGTGCGCGGGAAGTTTTACACGCGACTTCAGCAGGGTACGTGTATTTCAGGGGTGCGCGGGAATTCTCACACGCGATTTGGCTTGGTACGTGTATTACAGGGGTGCGTGGGAAGTTACACACGCGATTAGGCTGGGTGGGTCCTCACAGGTGTTCCCTGTACACCCTCCACGGCCCCTGCAGGCAGCCCACAAAACAGGGGACTACCCTGCACACCTGCTCATGTCACCCACCAGCCCCACCCCCCACCATCCAGGGGCACCCTCCACCAGGCCCCCACCCATGTCTCCCACCACCCCCACCCCCCCAGTCACCAGGGGCAGCCTCCACCAGGCCCCCACTCATGTCTCCCACCCCCCAACCCCCCAGCAGTGCAGGGGCAGCCTCCACCAGGCCCCCACTCATGTCCCCTATCACCCCCACCCCCCCGCCACCAGGGGCACCCTCCACCAGGCCCCCACTCATGTCTCCCAGCGTGCTACGTGTATTTCAGGGGTGCGCGGGAAGTCCCACTCGCGAATAGCCTGGGCGCGTGTATTTCAGGGGTGCGCGGGAAGTTCCACTCGCGAATAGCCTGGGCGCGTGTATTTCAGGGGTGCGCGGGAAGTTCCACACGCGAATAGCCTGGGCGCATGCATTTTAGGGGTGCGCGGGAAGTTTTACACGCGACTTCAGCAGGGTACGTGTATTTCAGGGGTGCGCGGGAATTCTCACACGCGATTTGGCTTGGTACGTGTATTACAGGGGTGCGTGGGAAGTTACACACGCGATTAGGCTGGGTGGGTCCTCACAGGTGTTCCCTGTACACCCTCCACGGCCCCTGCAGGCAGCCCACAAAACAGGGGACTACCCTGCACACCTGCTCATGTCACCCACCAGCCCCACCCCCCACCATCCAGGGGCACCCTCCACCAGGCCCCCACCCATGTCTCCCACCACCCCCACCCCCCCAGTCACCAGGGGCAGCCTCCACCAGGCCCCCACTCATGTCTCCCACCCCCCCACCCCCCAGCAGTGCAGGGGCAGCCTCCACCAGGCCCCCACTCATGTCTCCCACCCCCCCACCCCCCAGCAGTGCAGGGGCAGCCTCCACCAGGCCCCCACTCATGTCCCCTATCACCCCCACCCCCCCAGTCACCAGGGGCAGCCCCCACCAGGCCCCCACTCATGTCCCCTATCACCCCCACCCCCCCAGTCACCAGGGGCAGCCCCCACCAGGCCCCCACTCATGTCTCCCACCACCCCCACCCCCCAGCCACCAGGGGCACCCACCACCAGGCCCGCACCCATGTCTCCCACCACCCCACCCCCCAGCAGTGCAGGGGCAGCCTCCACCAGGCCCCCACCCATGTCTCCCACCACCCCCACCCCCCAGCAGTGCAGGGGCAGCCCCCACCAGGCCCCCACTCATGTCCCCTATCACCCCCACCCCCCAGTCACCAGGGGCAGCCCCCACCAGGCCCCCACTCATGTCCCCTATCACCCCCACCCCCCAGTCACCAGGGGCAGCCCCCACCAGGCCCCCACTCATTTCTCCCACCACCCCCACCCCCCAGCCACCAGGGGCACCCACCACCAGGCCCGCACCCATGTCTCCCACCACCCCACCCCCCAGCAGTGCAGGGGCAGCCTCCACCAGGCCCCCACCCATGTCTCCCACCACCCCCACCCCCCAGCAGTGCAGGGGCACCCACCACCAGGCCCCCACTCATGTCCCCTATCACCCCCACCCCCCAGCAGTGCAGGGGCAGCCTCCACCAGGCCCCCACTCATGTCCCCTATCACCCCCACCCCCCCAGTCACCAGGGGCAGCCCCCACCAGGCCCCCACTCATGTCCCCTATCACCCCCACCCCCCCAGTCACCAGGGGCAGCCCCCACCAGGCCCCCACTCATGTCCCCTATCACCCCCACACCCCCAGTCACCAGGGGCAGCCCCCACCAGGCCCCCACTCATGTCCCCTATCACCCCCACCCCCCCAGTCACCAGGGGCAGCCCCCACCAGGCCCCCACTCATGTCCCCTATCACCCCCACCCCCCCAGTCACCAGGGGCAGCCCCCACCAGGCCCCTACTCATGTCCCCTATCACCCCCACCCCCACAGTCACCAGGGGCAGCCCCCACCAGGCCCCCACTCATTTCTCCCACCACCCCCACCCCCCAGCCACCAGGGGCACCCACCACCAGGCCCGCACCCATTTCTCCCACCACCCCACCCCCCAGCAGTGCAGGGGCAGCCTCCACCAGGCCCCCACCCATGTCTCCCACCACCCCCACCCCCCAGCAGTGCAGGGGCACCCACCACCAGGCCCCCACTCATGTCCCCTATCATCCCCACCCCCCAGCAGTGCAGGGGCAGCCCCCACCAGGCCCCCACTCATGTCCCCTATCACCCCCACCCCCCAGTCACCAGGGGCAGCCCCCACCAGGCCCCCACTCATGTCCCCTATCACCCCCACCCCCCCAGTCACCAGGGGCAGCCCCCACCAGGCCCCCACTCATTTCTCCCACCACCCCCACCCCCCAGCCACCAGGGGCACCCTCCACCAGGCCCCCACCCATGTCTCCCACCACTCCCACCCCCCAGCAGTGCAGGGGCACCCACCACCAGGCCCGCACCCATGTCTCCCACCACCCCACCCCCCAGCAGTGCAGGGGCAGCCTCCACCAGGCCCGCACCCATGTCTCCCACCACCCCCACCCCCCAGCAGTGCAGGGGCACCCACCACCATACACCCCACCAACCTGGATGACTCCGTGCCATCTTCCCTCGTTGGGCCCTGTGGGGTCCCAGCTGCCTCTTCTGCTGCTGAGGAGTCCAACCCCGACCTCCGCCTCTTGGACCTCCCCTTGCCAGCTGCGGCCTGGGACGCGGCACCAGACTCCTCACTCCCCGACGAGATCACAACTTAGGAGGGGATCTGGCCCTTGCGTCTCCGGCTGGTGGTGCGACCCCTGCCGCTGTGCTCCACAGCACCTGCTCCGTCCTCTTCATCAGTTGACGGTGCAGACAGGGAGAAAGAAAACACAGGCATCAGGGCACTGTAAAATGGACTCATACACACATGACAGTTATACATGAGTGGCATAGGTAAACCTCAGACATGGCATCACAATCCCCAACACACATGTCATTTCAACTTGCACACATGAGCCATACCACAGCCATGATGCAACAGCCAGCACCATCCATTCACATAGAACAGCATGTGCAGCCAAAGGTCATCCACACATCACATGCAACATAGGGAGTACACTACACATGCACACACAACACCAAACCTGCATGCATGTGTACACCTCCGCCAACTGTCGCAGTGTCTCCATCGACATCCATGTCACACCTGACAATCATTCCTCCACATCCTGTGCCATGCAAGCCCACACACACAAGCACCATCCATGTGTCACACATGAGACCCCTCGCATGTGTCACCCTCACAGCCCTGTACACCCCCCCTACTTGGCCACATAAAAATACATGTTCAACCTGCACACTCCTGGCACACCACCACACGCACAACTTACTATCAGTATGCATGTACACTTACCACTCGACTCCAGACGGGTCTGCTTCTCAAGGACATGGATGTGGAGCACAGGGGATATGCGTTCCAGGACCCTCATCTGATCTTCCGACAAGTGGCCCCGCCCGCCCCTTAGCATCTGCTGCCATCATGAGGCGCCGGGCCTTGTTGAGGGTGCTGGACCTGAAGTCCTCCCAGCGCTTCCTGACACATTAGTAGTCGCGGACTGCCACCTCCTCCGCGTTGATGGCAGTCACGACGTCCATCGGCGCGCAACCTTCCGAAGAGGGCATCATACTGCCCCACGACATGCTCCACCAGGACAACAACTTCCCTGGCACTGAAGCTGGTGCCCCTCTGCCTCCTTGGCCGGGGGTTGCCACTGGTGCCAGATGTCGTAGTGCCCGACATGGCAACCCCAGAGGCAGGAGTGGGTGGGCAACTGGGTCCTGGTGCTGGCCTGTGGGGTGACAGTCGGGAGCCTTTGGTTCCAGCAGGGGTGGTCACAGCAACAGCACCCCTGGCTGATGTGCAGGCAGCAAATGGCAGGGCACGTGGCCAGCAGGCAGTCAGGCAGCAGCAGATGGCAGGTGGGAGCGTGCTCAGGGCTCTGGGGGGACGTAGAGCCACATGGGTGCAGTCGATGGCACCTAGCACTTTGGGGAATCGTGCCACACCGTAAAAATCCTGGCCCGCAGCATGCCTTTCTGCAGGTGTTCTGGGCAGGTATATGTGCCTGCGGACTGATGGGCGTGCAGTGATGATGTCCAAGACCTGGTGTAGGCAGCGTGACTGGGTGGCCTGTGACACCCCACCCACTATGGCACTTGTCCGCTGAAATGATCCAGTGGCTAAGAAGTGCAGTACATTGAGGACCTTCTCCAGGGGGCTGAGTGCTTGGGAGCACAGGGTGGGTGATGTGAGGTCATCCTCCCACTCACTCACCAGGTCCAGTATAATGTGTGGTGGAAACCTGTACCTTCCATACACCTGGTCATCAGGCATCCCGAACAGGCTGGTTCTGGGTGTGAATATTCTGGCCCTGACTCTCCTCCTCCTCCTCCTTTGGTAGCCCACTGCCACTGCTGCTAGGAACGGTATGTTCATCCTGGCATCTGGCTTGTCATTTGATAAGTGCGCAAATTAATGCTTTGCGCGTGACCCGCGCACCCCTGGAATCTCGTTCCCAGTCCAATAGCGTGTGGAAATTCACACGCACCACGGGATACAGGTGCGCTGACGTACTTGCGTGTGTAAGTGCCCGCGCACCCCTGAAATACACGTACATAGGCCAATCGCGTGTAAGCGCACTTTTGTCCAATTACACGCGATGACACTCGGACGTGCAGTATTTTCACGTGTGCTCCGTCATCACGTGCTGAGTGGGGAACACCCGTGCGGGTCACGTCACAGACGCGCTTACGCGCTGAGGGACTCTGGTCCAATAGAATCGCGTATGCGTGCTGACGCGCTTACGCGCTAAGGGCCTTTCCTCGGATTTCACGCTGACGTGCAGGATTTTCACGTGCCAAATCACTCCGTATCAAGCTGGCCACCCGAAAACACACGGAAGACCACGCTCCTGCCCAGAAGGCCGAGTTACTGCCCCCCAGTGCCCCGAGCAGCCTCCCACGTGCCATCTGCTGCTGCCTGCCTGCCTGCCTGCCTGCTGCCACCGTGCCCTGCCATTTGGTGCCTGCACATCAGCCATCTGCAGGGGTCCAGTTGCTGTGTCCACCCCTGCTGGAACTGAAGACTCCCAACTGGGATTACATCGCTCCACAGCCCAGCCCCAGGACCCAGTTGCCCACCCACACCTGCCTCTGGGGTTGCCATGTCGGGCACTTCCACATCTGGCACCAGTGGCAACCCCAGGCCAGAGGGACAGAGGGGCACCAGCTTCACTGCCACCGAAGTTGGTGTCCTGGTGGAGCATGTCCTGGGGCAGTATGATGCCCTCTTTGGATCGTCCCGCGCCAGCAAGGAAGGACGGGAGAGGATCTGGGCCGACTGTGTGGTTGCCATCAACGCGGAGGGGGTGGCAACCCGCAACGTCCAGAAGATCAAGAAGCGCTGGGAGGACTTGAGGTCCAGGACCCTTGTGAAGGCCCGGCGCCTCGTGGAGGGGGGCCACATGAGTTCCATCCAGAAGAGGGTCCTGGAACGCGTACGCCCAGCGCTCCACGCCCAGATCCTTGAGAGGGAGGCCCGTCTGGAGTTGAGCGGTAAGTGTCCAAGCATTACTGTGTGAGACAGGGCATGTTGCGGTGTGCTGGTTCTATGATACTTGCCTGTATGTGTGCCATAGGCCATGTATGCATGTATGTGTGCAGGGACATCATGGTAATGCATGTGCGACCAGTGATGGGTGACCCACGTGGTTGTTGCATGTGTCCAAATGCGGCATGGGGAGCCCTATGCAGATTTTGAACATGAGAGCATGCCAGTCTCTGTACCTGGACATGGGTGGGGGTGAGGGATGGGTGCTGATGCCAGGTACATATATGGTAGCCATGTCTGTGTGCCTGACCTGCGTGTCTGTGACTTGTGCATGCCATGGATGCATGACACATGTGTGTGACAATGCACAGATTCAGTGAAGCAGCCAATTTACCCTTGTTTTGGCTGTGTTTGGTGTGTTTGGGGCCAGATGGATGTGACTGAGGTGAAGTGTGTGCATGTGATATGCATGAGCCATGATGCATGTGAGTTGCATATCATTGAATGTTTCAAGAGTCCATTGGACATGCATGGAAATATCCATGGCATGCAGCATGCCTGTTACTGTGTGTGTTTTGCCTGGACTGACCCATGTGTTGTGGAGGGACATGATGGAAGTGTACTTTGACAGTGGTGCTCATCTGCTATTGCTTCCTGTCTAGGGGACCATTGTGCAGTACCCTGATGCTTGTGTTCTTTGTCTCCCTCTACGCAGCGGCTAGTGAAGAAGAGGGCGGAGACGGCGCTGTGGAGCAAGGCGGCGGGGATGCACCCACGGCTGGAGCAGAAGGGGTGGGTGAGCCCCCACAGGGGCCTGCTACGGCGGGAGACGGTGAGGAGCCATCCAGGTTGGTGGTTTGCACAGAGGAGGAGGAGGAGGCCGCCACTGGGGCACACATGGGGCCTGGTGGGGGCATCCCTGCTGGTGCAAGTGGTGCAGTCCAGGGCCAGGGGCAGGAGGCAACACAGGTCACCGTGGAGGGGCCTGTGCATGTCGCTGTCCCTGACCCTGTGAGTGCACCACCATGCACCAGCAGGGATGCCCCGTCCCAGGCCCGTCCGCAGGTAGTGGGGATGTCCATGTCACCTGACTCCCCTCCACCTGCGGACGTGGGAACCCCTGGCCGTGTGGAGAAGGTCCTGATTGGGGTCGCGATGCGCACGGCTGTGATTCGTGATGCCGTGCGTGCTTCCCGGGAGGAGCACGCACGTCATCACGAAGTGCACCGTGCCGACGTGGCCCAATTGGGATCGGCCATGTTCGGGGGTTTCCTGCATGTGTTGGCCAATCTGACGGCCCTCTCCTCCTCTGTGCAGGCTATCCACCGGTCGTTCTCCTTGCCGTCTTCCGGCCCAGATGCCACCAGGGCCCCCTGTGGACCTGCCCCGACCAATGCAGCCAGCTCGGTGGGGATCCCATCCCTGCCACAGTTGGGAGTCGGAGGTCCAGCAGGGGTGGACAACACAGCAAGTGGACCCCAGCAGATGGAAGATGTGACGGCATCATCGGGCAGGGCACGTGCACGACGGCGTCGGTGGTTTCCATCAGCCTGAATGCCGTCATGCTGGCAGAGGCAGTGGCGTCGGAGGCAGCAGCGGGCTCGACGTGGGAGGCATCATGGCTCGGGGCCATCAAGATCAGAGGGGCAGGCATCGGCCGGAGGGCAGGGCAACCCTGGGATGGTGGTGTGTTCCGTGTGGGAGGAGTTTGGCCAGCGGATAGGTGCGGAGCGGCAGCGGGCGGAAGAGGAGCGGCTCGCCATGGTCAGGGCGGAGTTCTCCATGCGTCGGGCATTGAGGCGGGCTGAGTGCCTCGAGGAAGCTCGCAGGGAGTTTGAGGTGGACATGGGGTTGTCCCTGCGAGACCTCGGGGCCAGGACAGAGTCCCGCCTCCAGGACATCGACATGGAGTTCGATGATGCCCTGGCCAGCAACATCACCAAGTGAGCCGCAGGACTTGCCCGCTGCCTTTGTATATAGTTATTTAGTTAGTTAGTGCTAGGTTTCCTTTATTTATTTTTATTATTTTGGACCGCTCGGACAATGGCCACTTTTTTGTACATATATTTTTCATTAGTTAGTGGTAGGTTTCATTTTTGGTGTTGGGCTCATGGACCCTGGAACATTCCTGTATATAGTTTGTTTTTTTGGGAGATACAATTTTTTAATTTCTTATTGTTTTCACCATGACGTAATGGTTTTTCATTAATTTCCTATGACATGATATTGCTTTGGACAAATTCTTTTTAATTTTTTATTCCTTTGTTTTTTTGTTTATCACTTTTGTTCTCGGACATGGACCATTTATTTACTTAGCCACATCGTTGTATGTTTGAAAAGTTCACTTATTTTTGGTATTTAATACATTTTTTATATTTTCTTACACTTGTGTTATTTTCTCATTGGTTTGTTACATGTCATGATATGGGTTTTGACATTCACTTGCACCCATTGTGTATGTGTGTGTGACGGACATGTGTTCTTTTGCATACTTGGCATTGGGGTTGTGTCATGTGATTGCATTCACTATGTGGGTGGATGCAATCCTTGCCTGGGTGTTTGTGCTGGGTATGCTGGCCATTACTGCCATGATTGTGTATCGTCAGGACCTGGGGCCAGGGGGACATGTGTGGGGGCCTGCTGGCAGGTTCACCACAGTGCTGGGGGGTGGGGGTGGTGGGTGACATGAGTGGGGGCCTGGTGGAGGCTGCCCCTGGTGACTGGGGGGGTGGGGGTGGTGGGTGACATGAGTGGGGGCCTGGTGGAGGGTGCCCCTGGTGACTGGGGGGGTGGGGGTGGTGGGTGACATGAGTGGGGTCCTGGTGGAGGCTGCCCCTGCACTGCTGGGGGGTGGGGGTGGTGGGAGACATGAGTGGGGGCCTGGTGGAGGGTGCCCCTGGTGACTGGGGGGGTGGGGGTGGTGGGTGACATGAGTGGGGGCCTGGTGGAGGCTGCCCCTGATGGCGGGGGGTGGGGGTGGTGGGTGACATGAGTGGGGGCCTGGTGGAGGGTGCCCCTGGATGGTGGGGGGTGGGGGTGGTGGGTGACATGGGTGGGGGCCTGGTGGAGGGTGCCCCTGATGGCGGGGGGTGGGGGTGGTGGGTGACATGAGTGGGGGCCTGGTGGAGGGTCCCCCTGGATGGTGGGGGGTGGGGGTGGTGGGAGACATGGTTGGGTGCCTGGTGGAGGGTGCCCCTGGTGACTGGGGGGGTGGGGGTGGTGGGTGACATGAGTGGGGGCCTGGTGGAGGATGCCCCTGATGGCGGGGGGGTGGGGGTGGTGGGTGACATGAGTGGGGGCCTGGTGGAGGCTGCCCCTGGTGACTGGGGGGGTGGGGGTGGTGGGTGACATGAGTGGGGGCCTGGTGGAGGGTGCCCCTGGTGGCGGGGGGGTGGGGGTGGTGGGAGGCATGGGTGGGGGCCTGGTGGAGGCTGCCCCTGCACTGCTGGGGGGTGGGGGTGGTGGGTGACATGAGTGGGGGCCTGGTGGAGGGTGCCCCTGATGGCGGGGGGGTGGGGGTGGTGGGTGACATGAGTGGGGGCCTGGTGGAGGGTGCCCCTGGATGGTGGGGGGTGGGGGTGGTGGGAGACATGAGTGGGGGCCTGGTGGAGGCTGCCCCTGGTGACTGGGGGGGTGGGGGTGGTGGGTGACATGAGTGGGGTCCTGGTGGAGGCTGCCCCTGCACTGCTGGGGGGTGGGGGTGGTGGGAGACATGAGTGGGGGCCTGGTGGAGGGTGCCCCTGGTGACTGGGGCCATGGGGGTGGTGGGTGACATGAGTGGGGGCCTGGTGGAGGCTGCCCCTGATGGCGGGGGGGTGGGGGTGGTGGGTGACATGAGTGGGGGCCTGGTGGAGGGTGCCCCTGGATGGTGGGGGGTGGGGGTGGTGGGTGACATGAGTGGGGGCCTGGTGGAGGGTGCCCCTGATGGCGGGGGGGTGGGGGTGGTGGGTGACATGAGTGGGGGCCTGGTGGAGGGTGCCCCTGGATGGTGGGGGGTGGGGGTGGTGGGAGACATGGTTGGGGGCCTGGTGGAGGGTGCCCCTGGTGACTGGGGAGGTGGGGGTGGTGGGTGACATGAGTGGGGGCCTGGTGGAGGGTGCCCCTGATGGCGGGGGGGTGGGGGTGGTGGGTGACATGAGTGGGGGCCTGGTGGAGGCTGCCCCTGGTGACTGGGGGGGTGGGGGTGGTGGGTGACATGAGTGGGGGCCTGGTGGAGGGTGCCCCTGGTGGCGGGGGGGTGGGGGTGGTGGGAGGCATGGGTGGGGGCCTGGTGGAGGCTGCCCCTGCACTGCTGGGGGGTGGGGGTGGTGGGTGACATGAGTGGGGGCCTGGTGGAGGGTGCCCCTGATGGCGGGGGGGTGGGGGTGGTGGGTGACATGAGTGGGGGCCTGGTGGAGGGTGCCCCTGATGGCGGGGGGGTGGGGGTGGTGGGTGACATGAGTGGGGGCCTGGTGGAGGGTGCCCCTGGTGGCGGGGGGGTGGGGGTGGGGGTGGTGGGTGACATGAGTGGGGGCCTGGTGGAGGGTGCCCCTGGTGGCGGGGGGGTGGGGGTGGTGGGAGGCATGGGTGGGGGCCTGGTGGAGGCTGCCCCTGCACTGCTGGGGGGTGGGGGTGGTGGGTGACATGAGTGGGGGCCTGGTGGAGGGTGCCCCTGATGGCGGGGGGTGGGGGTGGTGGGTGACATGAGTGGGGGCCTGGTGGAGGGTGCCCCTGGATGGTGGGGGGTGGGGGTGGTGGGAGACATGAGTGGGGGCCTGGTGGAGGGTGCCCCTGGATGGTGGGGGGTGGGGGTGGTGGGAGACATGGTTGGGGGCCTGGTGGAGGGTGCCCCTGGATGGTGGGGGGTGGGGGTGGTGGGAGACATGGTTGGGGGCCTGGTGGAGGGTGCCCCTGGTGACTGGGGGGGTGGGGGTGGTGGGAGACATGAGTGGGGGCCTGGTGGAGGGTACCCCTGGTGACTGGGGGGGGTGGGGGTGGTGGGAGACATGAGCAGGTGTGCAGGGTAGTCCCCTGTTTTGTGGGCTGCCTGCAGGGGCCGTCGAGGGTGACAGGACCCAACCAGCCTAATCGCGTGTGTAACTTCGCACGCACCCCTGTAATACACGTACCAAGCCAAATCGCGTGTGATAATTCCCGCGCACCCCTGAAATACACGCGCACAGGCTATTCGCGTGTGGAAATTCCCGCGCACCCCTGAAATACACGTACCCTGCTGTAATCGCGTGTGGGACTTCCCGCGCACCCCTGTAATACACGCGCCCAGACTATTCGCGTGTGGAAATTCCCGCGCACCCCTGAAATACACGCGCCCAGGCTATTCGCGTGTGGAACTTCCCGCGCACCCCTGAAATAAACGCGCCCGGCCTATTCGCGTGTGGAACTTCCCGCGCACCCCTGAAATACACGCGGCCAGGCTATTCGCGTTTGGAACTTCCCGCGCACCCCTGAAATACACGTACCCTGCTGTAATCGCGTGTGGGACTTCCCGCGCACCCCGGGAAGTTCAACACGCGATTGTCCAGGGAACGTGTATTACAGGGGTACGCTGGAAGTCTTACATGCGATTAGCCAGGGCACGTGTAATACAGGGGTACGCGGGAATTATCACACGCGATTTGGCAGGGTGCGTGAATTACAGGGGTGCGTGGGAATTATCACACGCCAATTTGCTGGGTACGTGTATTACAGGGGTGCGTGGGAATTATCACACGCGATTAGGCTGGGTGGGTCCTCACAGGTGTTCCCTGTACACCCTCCACGGCCCCTGCAGGCAGCCCACAAAACAGGAGACTACCCTGCACACCTGCTCATGTCCCCCTGCACCCCCACCCCCCAGCCACCAGGGGCACCCACCACCAGGCCCCCACCCATGTCTCCTACCACCCCCACCCCCCAGCAGTGCAGGGGCAGCCTCCACCAGGCCCCCACTCATGCCCGACTCATGTCTCCCACCACCCCCACCCCCCAGCACTGTGGGGCACCTGCCAGCAGGCCCCAACCCATGTCACCCACCACCCCCACCCCCCAGCAGTGCAGGGGCATCCTCCACCAGGCCCACACTCATGTCCCCTATCACCCCCACCGCCCCGCCACCAGGGGCACCCTCCACCAGGCCCCCACTCATGTCTCCCAGCGTGCTACGTGTATTTCAGGGGTGCGCGGGAAGTCCCACTCGCAAATAGCCTGGGCGCGTGTATTTCAGGGGTGCGCGGGAAGTTCCACTCGCGAATAGCCTGGGCGCGTGTATTTCAGGGGTGCGTGGGAAGTTCCACACGCGAATAGCCTGGGCGCATGCATTTTAGGGGTGCGCGGGAAGTTTTACACGCGACTTCAGCAGGGTACGTGTATTTCAGGGGTGCGCGGGAATTCTCACACGCGATTTGGCTTGGTACGTGTATTACAGGGGTGCGTGGGAAGTTACACACGCGATTAGGCTGGGTGGGTCCTCACAGGTGTTCCCTGTACACCCTCCACGGCCCCTGCAGGCAGCCCACAAAACAGGGGACTACCCTGCACACCTGCTCATGTCACCCACCAGCCCCACCCCCCACCATCCAGGGGCACCCTCCACCAGGCCCCCACCCATGTCTCCCACAACCCCCACCCCCCCAGTCACCAGGGGCAGCCTCCACCAGGCCCCCACTCATGTCTCCCACCACCCCCACCCCCCCAGTCACCAGGGGCAGCCTCCACCAGGCCCCCACTCATGTCTCCCACCCCCCCACCCCCCAGCAGTGCAGGGGCAGCCTCCACCAGGCCCCCACTCATGTCCCCTATCACCCCCACCCCCCCAGTCACCAGGGGCAGCCCCCACCAGGCCCCCACTCATGTCCCCTATCACCCCCACCCCCCCAGTCACCAGGGGCAGCCCCCACCAGGCCCCCACTCATGTCTCCCACCACCCCCACCCCCCAGCCACCAGGGGCACCCACCACCAGGCCCGCACCCATGTCTCCCACCACCCCACCCCCCAGCAGTGCAGGGGCAGCCTCCACCAGGCCCCCACCCATGTCTCCCACCACCCCCACCCCCCAGCAGTGCAGGGGCAGCCCCCACCAGGCCCCCACTCATGTCCCCTATCACCCCCACCCCCCAGTCACCAGGGGCAGCCCCCACCAGGCCCCCACTCATGTCCCCTATCACCCCCACCCCCCAGTCACCAGGGGCAGCCCCCACCAGGCCCCCACTCATTTCTCCCACCACCCCCACCCCCCAGCCACCAGGGGCACCCACCACCAGGCCCGCACCCATGTCTCCCACCACCCCACCCCCCAGCAGTGCAGGGGCAGCCTCCACCAGGCCCCCACCCATGTCTCCCACCACCCCCACCCCCCAGCAGTGCAGGGGCACCCACCACCAGGCCCCCACTCATGTCCCCTATCACCCCCACCCCCCAGCAGTGCAGGGGCAGCCTCCACCAGGCCCCCACTCATGTCCCCTATCACCCCCACCCCCCCAGTCACCAGGGGCAGCCCCCACCAGGCCCCCACTCATGTCCTCTATCACCCCCACCCCCCCAGTCACCAGGGGCAGCCCCCACCAGGCCCCCACTCATGTCCCCTATCACCCCCACACCCCCAGTCACCAGGGGCAGCCCCCACCAGGCCCCCACTCATGTCCCCTATCACCCCCACCCCCCCAGTCACCAGGGGCAGCCCCCACCAGGCCCCCACTCATGTCCCCTATCACCCCCACCCCCCCAGTCACCAGGGGCAGCCCCCACCAGGCCCCTACTCATGTCCCCTATCACCCCCACCCCCACAGTCACCAGGGGCAGCCCCCACCAGGCCCCCACTCATTTCTCCCACCACCCCCACCCCCCAGCCACCAGGGGCACCCACCACCAGGCCCGCACCCATTTCTCCCACCACCCCACCCCCCAGCAGTGCAGGGGCAGCCTCCACCAGGCCCCCACCCATGTCTCCCACCACCCCCACCCCCCAGCAGTGCAGGGGCACCCACCACCAGGCCCCCACTCATGTCCCCTATCACCCCCACCCCCCAGCAGTGCAGGGGCAGCCCCCACCAGGCCCCCACTCATGTCCCCTATCACCCCCACCCCCCAGTCACCAGGGGCAGCCCCCACCAGGCCCCCACTCATGTCCCCTATCACCCCCACCCCCCCAGTCACCAGGGGCAGCCCCCACCAGGCCCCCACTCATGTCTCCCACCACCCCCACCCCCCAGCCACCAGGGGCACCCTCCACCAGGCCCCCACCCATGTCTCCCACCACCCCCACCCCCCAGCAGTGCAGGGGCACCCACCACCAGGCCCGCACCCATGTCTCCCACCACCCCACCCCCCAGCAGTGCAGGGGCAGCCTCCACCAGGCCCGCACCCATGTCTCCCACCACCCCCACCCCCCAGCAGTGCAGGGGCACCCACCACCATACACCCCACCAACCTGGATGACTCCGTGCCATCTTCCCTCGTTGGGCCCTGTGGGGTCCCAGCTGCCTCTTCTGCTGCTGAGGAGTCCAACTCCGACCTCCGCCTCTTGGACCTCCCCTTGCCAGCTGCGGCCTGGGACGCGGCACCAGACTCCTCACTCCCCGACGAGATCACAACTTAGGAGGGGATCTGGCCCTTGCGTCTCCGGCTGGTGGTGCGACCCCTGCCGCTGTGCTCCACAGCACCTGCTCCGTCCTCTTCATCAGTTGACGGTGCAGACAGGGAGAAAGAAAACACAGGCATCAGGGCACTGTAAAATGGACTCATACACACATGACAGTTATACATGAGTGGCATAGGTAAACCTCAGACATGGCATCACAATCCCCAACACACATGTCATTTCAACTTGCACACATGAGCCATACCACAGCCATGATGCAACAGCCAGCACCATCCATTCACATAGAACAGCATGTGCAGCCAAAGGTCATCCACACATCACATGCAACATAGGGAGTACACTACACATGCACACACAACACCAAACCTGCATGCATGTGTACACCTCCGCCAACTGTCGCAGTGTCTCCATCGACATCCATGTCACACCTGACAATCATTCCTCCACATCCTGTGCCATGCAAGCCCACACACACAAGCACCATCCATGTGTCACACATGAGACCCCTCGCATGTGTCACCCTCACAGCCCTGTACACCCCCCCTACTTGGCCACATAAAAATACATGTTCAACCTGCACACTCCTGGCACACCACCACACGCACAACTTACTATCAGTATGCATGTACACTTACCACTCGACTCCAGACGGGTCTGCTTCTCAAGGACATGGATGTGGAGCACAGGGGATATGCGTTCCAGGACCCTCATCTGATCTTCCGACAAGTGGCCCCGCCCGCCCCTTAGCATCTGCTGCCATCATGAGGCGCCGGGCCTTGTTGAGGGTGCTGGACCTGAAGTCCTCCCAGCGCTTCCTGACACATTAGTAGTCGCGGACTGCCACCTCCTCCGCGTTGATGGCAGTCACGACGTCCATCGGCGCGCAACCTTCCGAAGAGGGCATCATACTGCCCCACGACATGCTCCACCAGGACAACAACTTCCCTGGCACTGAAGCTGGTGCCCCTCTGCCTCCTTGGCCGGGGGTTGCCACTGGTGCCAGATGTCGTAGTGCCCGACATGGCAACCCCAGAGGCAGGAGTGGGTGGGCAACTGGGTCCTGGTGCTGGCCTGTGGGGTGACAGTCGGGAGCCTTTGGTTCCAGCAGGGGTGGTCACAGCAACAGCACCCCTGGCTGATGTGCAGGCAGCAAATGGCAGGGCACGTGGCCAGCAGGCAGTCAGGCAGCAGCAGATGGCAGGTGGGAGCGTGCTCAGGGCTCTGGGGGGACGTAGAGCCACATGGGTGCAGTCGATGGAACCTAGCACTTTGGGGAATCGTGCCACACCGTAAAAATCCTGGCCCGCAGCATGCCTTTCTGCAGGTGTTCTGGGCAGGTATATGTGCCTGCGGACTGATGGGCGTGCAGTGATGATGTCCAAGACCTGGTGTAGGCAGCGTGACTGGGTGGCCTGTGACACCCCACCCACTATGGCACTTGTCCGCTGAAATGATCCAGTGGCTAAGAAGTGCAGTACATTGAGGACCTTCTCCAGGGGGCTGAGTGCTTGGGAGCACAGGGTGGGTGATGTGAGGTCATCCTCCCACTCACTCACCAGGTCCAGTATAATGTGTGGTGGAAACCTGTACCTTCCATACACCTGGTCATCAGGCATCCCGAACAGGCTGGTTCTGGGTGTGAATATTCTGGCCCTGACTCTCCTCCTCCTCCTCCTTTGGTAGCCCACTGCCACTGCTGCTAGGAACGGTATGTTCATCCTGGCATCTGGCTTGTCATTTGATAAGTGCGCAAATTAATGCTTTGCGCGTGACCCGCGCACCCCTGGAATCTCGTTCCCAGTCCAATAGCGTGTGGAAATTCACACGCACCACGGGATACAGGTGCGCTGACGTACTTGCGTGTGTAAGTGCCCGCGCACCCCTGAAATACACGTACATAGGCCAATCGCGTGTAAGCGCACTTTTGTCCAATTACACGCGATGACACTCGGACGTGCAGTATTTTCACGTGTGCTCCGTCATCACGTGCTGAGTGGGGAACACCCGTGCGGGTCACGTCACAGACGCGCTTACGCGCTGAGGGACTCTGGTCCAATAGAATCGCGTATGCGTGCTGACGCGCTTACGCGCTAAGGGCCTTTCCTCGGATTTCACGCTGACGTGCAGGATTTTCACGTGCCAAATCACTCCGTATCAAGCTGGCCACCCGAAAACACACGGAAGACCACGCTCCTGCCCAGAAGGCCGAGTTACTGCCCCCCAGTGCCCCGAGCAGCCTCCCACGTGCCATCTGCTGCTGCCTGCCTGCCTGCCTGCCTGCTGCCACCGTGCCCTGCCATTTGGTGCCTGCACATCAGCCATCTGCAGGGGTCCAGTTGCTGTGTCCACCCCTGCTGGAACTGAAGACTCCCAACTGGGATTACATCGCTCCACAGCCCAGCCCCAGGACCCAGTTGCCCACCCACACCTGTCTCTGGGGTTGCCATGTCGGGCACTTCCACATCTGGCACCAGTGGCAACCCCAGGCCAGAGGGACAGAGGGGCACCAGCTTCACTGCCACCGAAGTTGGTGTCCTGGTGGAGCATGTCCTGGGGCAGTATGATGCCCTCTTTGGATCGTCCCGCGCCAGCAAGGAAGGACGGGAGAGGATCTGGGCCGACTGTGTGGTTGCCATCAACGCGGAGGGGGTGGCAACCCGCAACGTCCAGAAGATCAAGAGGCGCTGGGAGGACTTGAGGTCCAGGACCCTTGTGAAGGCCCGGCGCCTCGTGGAGGGGGGCCACATGAGTTCCATCCAGAAGAGGGTCCTGGAACGCGTACGCCCAGCGCTCCACGCCCAGATCCTTGAGAGGGAGGCCCGTCTGGAGTTGAGCGGTAAGTGTCCAAGCATTACTGTGTGAGACAGGGCATGTTGCGGTGTGCTGGTTCTATGATACTTGCCTGTATGTGTGCCATAGGCCATGTATGCATGTATGTGTGCAGGGACATCATGGTAATGCATGTGCGACCAGTGATGGGTGACCCACGTGGTTGTTGCATGTGTCCAAATGCGGCATGGGGAGCCCTATGCAGATTTTGAACATGAGAGCATGCCAGTCTCTGTACCTGGACATGGGTGGGGGTGAGGGATGGGTGCTGATGCCAGGTACATATATGGTAGCCATGTCTGTGTGCCTGACCTGCGTGTCTGTGACTTGTGCATGCCATGGATGCATGACACATGTGTGTGTCAATGCACAGATTCAGTGAAGCAGCCAATTTACCCTTGTTTTGGCTGTGTTTGGTGTGTTTGGGGCCAGATGGATGTGACTGAGGTGAAGTGTGTGCATGTGATATGCATGAGCCATGATGCATGTGAGTTGCATATCATTGAATGTTTCAAGAGTCCATTGGACATGCATGGAAATATCCATGGCATGCAGCATGCCTGTTACTGTGTGTGTTTTGCCTGGACTGACCCATGTGTTGTGGAGGGACATGATGGAAGTGTACTTTGACAGTGGTGCTCATCTGCTATTGCTTCCTGTCTAGGGGACCATTGTGCAGTACCCTGATGCTTGTGTTCTTTGTCTCCCTCTACGCAGCGGCTAGTGAAGAAGAGGGCGGAGACGGCGCTGTGGAGCAAGGCGGCGGGGATGCACCCACGGCTGCAGCAGAAGGGGTGGGTGAGCCCCCACAGGGGCCTGCTACGGCGGGAGACGGTGAGGAGCCATCCAGGTTGGTGGTTTGCACAGAGGAGGAGGAGGAGGCCGCCACTGGGGCACACATGGGGCCTGGTGGGGGCATCCCTGCTGGTGCAAGTGGTGCAGTCCAGGGCCAGGGGCAGGAGGCAACACAGGTCACCGTGGAGGGGCCTGTGCATGTCGCTGTCCCTGACCCTGTGAGTGCACCACCATGCACCAGCAGGGATGCCCCGTCCCAGGCCCGTCCGCAGGTAGTGGGGATGTCCATGTCACCTGACTCCCCTCCACCTGCGGACGTGGGAACCCCTGGCCGTGTGGAGAAGGTCCTGATTGGGGTCGCGATGCGCACGGCTGTGATTCGTGATGCCGTGCGTGCTTCCCGGGAGGAGCACGCACGTCATCACGAAGTGCACCGTGCCGACGTGGCCCAATTGGGATCGGCCATGTTCGGGGGTTTCCTGCATGTGTTGGCCAATCTGACGGCCCTCTCCTCCTCTGTGCAGGCTATCCACCGGTCGTTCTCCTTGCCGTCTTCCGGCCCAGATGCCACCAGGGCCCCCTGTGGACCTGCCCCGACCAATGCAGCCAGCTCGGTGGGGATCCCATCCCTGCCACAGTTGGGAGTCGGAGGTCCAGCAGGGGTGGACAACACAGCAAGTGGACCCCAGCAGATGGAAGATGTGACGGCATTATCGGGCAGGGCACGTGCACGACGGCGTCGGTGGTTTCCATCAGCCTGGATGCCGTCGTGCTGGCAGAGGCAGTGGAGTCGGAGGCAGCAGCGGGCTCGACGTGGGAGGCATCATGGCTCGGGGCCATCAAGATCAGAGGGGCAGGCATCGGCCGGAGGGCAGGGCAACCCTGGGATGGTGGTGTGTTCCGTGTGGGAGGAGTTTGGCCAGCGGATAGGTGCGGAGCGGCAGCGGGCGGAAGAGGAGCGGCTCGCCATGGTCAGGGCGGAGTTCTCCATGCGTCGGGCATTGAGGCGGGCTGAGTGCCTCGAGGAAGCTCGCAGGGAGTTTGAGGTGGACATGGGGTTGTCCCTGCGAGACCTCGGGGCCAGGACAGAGTCCCGCCTCCAGGACATCGACATGGAGTTCGATGATGCCCTGGCCAGCAACATCACCAAGTGAGCCGCAGGACTTGCCCGCTGCCTTTGTATATAGTTATTTAGTTAGTTAGTGCTAGGTTTCCTTTATTTATTTTTATTATTTTGGACCGCTCGGACAATGGCCACTTTTTTGTACATATATTTTTCATTAGTTAGTGGTAGGTTTCATTTTTGGTGTTGGGCTCATGGACCCTGGAACATTCCTGTATATAGTTTGTTTTTTTGGGAGATACAATTTTTTAATTTCTTATTGTTTTCACCATGACGTAATGGTTTTTCATTAATTTCCTATGACATGATATTGCTTTGGACAAATTCTTTTTAATTTTTTATTCCTTTGTTTTTTTGTTTATCACTTTTGTTCTCGGACATGGACCATTTATTTACTTAGCCACATCGTTGTATGTTTGAAAAGTTCACTTATTTTTGGTATTTAATACATTTTTTATATTTTCTTACACTTGTGTTATTTTCTCATTGGTTTGTTACATGTCATGATATGGGTTTTGACATTCACTTGCACCCATTGTGTATGTGTGTGTGACGGACATGTGTTCTTTTGCATACTTGGCATTGGGGTTGTGTCATGTGATTGCATTCACTATGTGGGTGGATGCAATCCTTGCCTGGGTGTTTGTGCTGGGTATGCTGGCCATTACTGCCATGATTGTGTATCGTCAGGACCTGGGGCCAGGGGGACATGTGTGGGGGCCTGCTGGCAGGTTCACCACAGTGCTGGGGGGTGGGGGTGGTGGGAGACATGAGTGGGGGCCTGGTGGAGGCTGCCCCTGCACTGCTGGGGGGTGGGGGTGGTGGGAGACATGAGTGGGGGCCTGGTGGAGGGTGCCCCTGGTGACTGGGGGGTGGGGGTGGTGGGTGACATGAGTGGGGGCCTGGTGGAGGCTGCCCCTGGTGACTGGGGGGGTGGGGGTGGTGGGTGACATGAGTGGGGGCCTGGTGGAGGGTGCCCCTGGTGACTGGGGGGGTGGGGGTGGTGGGTGACATGAGTGGGGTCCTGGTGGAGGCTGCCCCTGCACTGCTGGGGGGTGGGGGTGGTGGGAGACATGAGTGGGGGCCTGGTGGAGGGTGCCCCTGGTGACTGGGGGGGTGGGGGTGGTGGGTGACATGAGTGGGGGCCTGGTGGAGGCTGCCCCTGATGGCGGGGGGGTGGGGGTGGTGGGTGACATGAGTGGGGGCCTGGTGGAGGGTGCCCCTGGATGGTGGGGGGTGGGGGTGGTGGGTGACATGAGTGGGGGCCTGGTGGAGGGTGCCCCTGATGGCGGGGGGGTGGGGGTGGTGGGTGACATGAGTGGGGGCCTGGTGGAGGGTGCCCCTGGATGGTGGGGGGTAGGGGTGGTGGGAGACATGGTTGGGGGCCTGGTGGAGGGTGCCCCTGGTGACTGGGGGGGTGGGGGTGGTGGGTGACATGAGTGGGGGCCTGGTGGAGGATGCCCCTGATGGCGGGGGGGTGGGGGTGGTGGGTGACATGAGTGGGGGCCTGGTGGAGGCTGCCCCTGGTGACTGGGGGGGTGGGGGTGGTGGGTGACATGAGTGGGGGCCTGGTGGAGGGTGCCCCTGGTGGCGGGGGGGTGGGGGTGGTGGGAGGCATGGGTGGGGGCCTGGTGGAGGCTGCCCCTGCACTGCTGGGGGGTGGGGGTGGTGGGTGACATGAGTGGGGGCCTGGTGGAGGGTGCCCCTGATGGCGGGGGGGTGGGGGTGGTGGGTGACATGAGTGGGGGCCTGGTGGAGGGTGCCCCTGGATGGTGGGGGGTGGGGGTGGTGGGAGACATGAGTGGGGGCCTGGTGGAGGCTGCCCCTGGTGACTGGGGGGGTGGGGGTGGTGGGTGACATGAGTGGGGTCCTGGTGGAGGCTGCCCCTGCACTTCTGGGGGGTGGGGGTGGTGGGAGACATGAGTGGGGGCCTGGTGGAGGGTGCCCCTGGTGACTGGGGCCATGGGGGTGGTGGGTGACATGAGTGGGGGCCTGGTGGAGGCTGCCCCTGATGGCGGGGGGGTGGGGGTGGTGGGTGACATGAGTGGGGGCCTGGTGGAGGGTGCCCCTGGATGGTGGGGGGTGGGGGTGGTGGGTGACATGAGTGGGGGCCTGGTGGAGGGTGCCCCTGATGGCGGGGGGGTGGGGGTGGTGGGTGACATGAGTGGGGGCCTGGTGGAGGGTGCCCCTGGATGGTGGGGGGTGGGGGTGGTGGGAGACATGGTTGGGGGCCTGGTGGAGGGTGCCCCTGGTGACTGGGGGGGTGGGGGTGGTGGGTGACATGAGTGGGGGCCTGGTGGAGGGTGCCCCTGATGGCGGGGGGGTGGGGGTGGTGGGTGACATGAGTGGGGGCCTGGTGGAGGCTGCCCCTGGTGACTGGGGGGGTGGGGGTGGTGGGTGACATGAGTGGGGGCCTGGTGGAGGGTGCCCCTGGTGGCGGGGGGTGGGGGTGGTGGGAGGCATGGGTGGGGGCCTGGTGGAGGCTGCCCCTGCACTGCTGGGGGGTGGGGGTGGTGGGTGACATGAGTGGGGGCCTGGTGGAGGGTGCCCCTGATGGCGGGGGGGTGGGGGTGGTGGGTGACATGAGTGGGGGCCTGGTGGAGGGTGCCCCTGATGGCGGGGGGGGTGGGGGTGGTGGGTGACATGAGTGGGGGCCTGGTGGAGGGTGCCCCTGGTGGCGGGGGGGTGGGGGTGGGGGTGGTGGGTGACATGAGTGGGGGCCTGGTGGAGGGTGCCCCTGGTGGCGGGGGGGTGGGGGTGGTGGGAGGCATGGGTGGGGGCCTGGTGGAGGCTGCCCCTGCACTGCTGGGGGGTGGGGGTGGTGGGTGACATGAGTGGGGGCCTGGTGGAGGGTGCCCCTGATGGCGGGGGGTGGGGGTGGTGGGTGACATGAGTGGGGGCCTGGTGGAGGGTGCCCCTGGATGGTGGGGGGTGGGGGTGGTGGGAGACATGAGTGGGGGCCTGGTGGAGGGTGCCCCTGGATGGTGGGGGGTGGGGGTGGTGGGAGACATGGTTGGGGGCCTGGTGGAGGGTGCCCCTGGATGGTGGGGGGTGGGGGTGGTGGGAGACATGGTTGGGGGCCTGGTGGAGGGTGCCCCTGGTGACTGAGGGGGTGGGGGTGGTGGGAGACATGAGTGGGGGCCTGGTGGAGGGTACCCCTGGTGACTGGGGGGGTGGGGGTGGTGGGAGACATGAGCAGGTGTGCAGGGTAGTCCCCTGTTTTGTGGGCTGCCTGCAGGGGCCGTCGAGGGTGACAGGACCCAACCAGCCTAATCGCGTGTGTAACTTCGCACGCACCCCTGTAATACACGTACCAAGCCAAATTGCGTGTGATAATTCCCGCGCACCCCTGAAATACACGCGCACAGGCTATTCGCGTGTGGAAATTCCCGCGCACCCCTGAAATACACGTACCCTGCTGTAATCGCGTGTGGGACTTCCCGCGCACCCCTGTAATACACGCGCCCAGACTATTCACGTGTGGAAATTCCCGCGCACCCCTGAAATACACGCGCCCAGGCTATTCGCGTGTGGAACTTCCCGCGCACCCCTGAAATACACGCGCCCAGCCTATTCGCGTGTGGAACTTCCCGCGCACCCCTGAAATACACGCGGCCAGGCTATTCGCGTGTGGAACTTCCCGCGCACCCCTGAAATACACGTACCCTGCTGTAATCGCGTGTGGGACTTCCCGCGCACCCCTGAAATACACGCGGCCAGGCTATTCGCGTGTGGAACTTCGCGCGCACCCCTGTAATACACGTACCAAGCCAAATCGCGTGTGATAATTCCCGCGCACCCCTGAAATACACGCGCCCAGGCTATTCGCGTGTGGAAATTCCCGCGCACCCCTGAAATACACGTACCCTGCTGTAATCGCGTGTGGGACTTCCCGCGCACCCCTGTAATACACGCGCCCAGCCTATTCGCGTGTGGAAATTCCCGTGCACCCCTGAAATACACGCGTCCAGGCTATTCGCGTGTGGAACTTCCCGCGCACCCCTGAAATACACGCGGCCAGGCTATTCGCGTGTGGAACTTCCCGCGCACCCCTGAAATACACGTACCCTGCTGTAATCGCGTGTGGGACTTCCCGCGCACCCCTGAAATACACGCGGCCAGGCTATTCGCGTGTGGAACTTTCCGCGCACCCCTGAAATACACGTACCCTGCTGTAATCGCGTGTGGGACTTCCCGCGCACCCCTGAAATACACGCGGCCAGGCTATTCGCGTGTGGAAATTCCCACGCACCCCTGAAATGCACGTACCCTGCTGTAATCGCGTGTGGACCTTCCCGCGCACCCCTGAAATCCACGTACACGGCCAAATCGCGTGTGAGACTTCCCGCGCACACGTATTTTTTTTCAGTGTGTCCGTGTTTGTGGGTACCCCTTTGCACGTCATTTGTCCTGGAGGGCCACAGTATAGGACATTCATCATGGCAGTATATGGGTGCTATTTGTTGGCGCACCTTTTGGCGCACATTTCTTACAGCCGCTGAGACGCTACCGCCTGCTTTCTTGTGGCGGTCGTGTTTGTGCCTGTGCGCTGGTTTGAGCGTGCGCTTTTTTGACCTATTCTATTCCATGAATACGTGTTGTAGGCGAGCATGTGGGCGTTCTGCGCACTTTTACCCTGTGCTTCCCCGTGACGCCCACATTTTGGCAAGTTGTTCCCCATTCCGAGTGTTACGCCCCGTGTTCCGCCTACTTTTGTTGCGTGCGCCGCGCTATGTGCGATTTTCGCTGTGGACTGTGCGATTTTCGCTGTGACCTGGCGCATGCCGTTAGATGGCCTGTGCGCCAACGTGCGCCACGCACTTTCTTATCGCACGTCCAATGGTTTTCTCGCGCACGGCCTTCCATGAATCGATGTGCGCTGCTTTTCGTGCGATTTTCGCTATTCCACTGCGATTTTCGCTATTCCACTGCGAATCGCACGTTTTTGACCACTTGCGCCGCGCTAATTATTCCATGAATCGGCCTGCAAGTTGGTAAAATATTATAAATTATTGATTTTGTTGAGCAACACTAGACGAATGAAAATAATGCCACATTTACATGATTTAAAACACATCGCATTGGCTTCTAGAAGGAGAAAGAAGCTAAATTCGAACTTTAAAAAAACAAACATGGGGTTGAAGGAGGAGGGATTCCCCTGGCAGAAAAAGAGGCATACACTTTCATTACATGTTCGTCACCGTTGAAAATTCCCCAACCTTCAACTAACATTTTGTTTTAATTTTGAAAAAGAAATCCTCCAATTAAATTCGAAAATTGAAGGGTGCAGCGTGAACTTTTTCTTTAGATTTTGAACAATGCCTTCAGCATGAGCGTTGGTGCGTTTAGGAATTACAGGAGAACGTTTGGTAGCTTCATGGCGCATGGGCTTTGGCTAAGCCATTTTTAGATCTAGCAGGCAAGGGGTATTTCATTTCCCCCTTGTCTTTAGTAGATCAGCAGAGATGTGTGGCATCAGGGCAGAGTTTGGTGCAAGTCTGCTTGTCAACTCTACCGATTTAGGCGGTAGGATACCGCTTTTTAAGCAGCCCTACCGCCTACCGATTTAGTGGCAACAAATACCGATATTTGAAAAGAAAAAAAAAAAGTTTTCTTTCAAAAATCGGTATTTGTTGCCACTAAATCGGTAGGCGGTAGGACTGCTTAAAAAGCGGTATCCTACCGCCTAAATCGGTAGGGTTGGCAAGTATGCCACAAACTCTGCCTTAATGATGATAAGATGGAGCTACTCATAGTTGGCTCTCAGAACTAGCTAAAAAACCTTGACTCTTCCTTCACCACACTCAGCACTGATGTCTCTATCATCCCTGTCCTGGAACAGGTCAAAACATTGGGCGCCTACCTTGAAGGATAGTTAACCATGACCAAGCACAATAAAATGCACCAGCTTCAGCCACATCCTACACATCCAGGCTCATCTCCCTAAGCAGGCAATTCATCTCCCTGAGTAACTGCTTTACTATAGCACAAGCTCTTATACTCTTTAAACTGGACTACTGTAACGTTCTTCTTATGAGCACCTCAACATCCAATGTGGCTAAACTTCAACTTCTGCAGAACAAAGCTCTTCACACTGCCCTCGCCTTACAAAGATCTGACCACATCTCTGCAACCAGACAAAAAGTCCAATGGCTACCAATCAAAGCATGCCTTGATATTAAAATCCTGGCTATTGACCATCAGTGCATTTACAAAGAGGCACCCTGTTACCGCAACAACTAGATCACCCAGAAACTCCCAGCGTGCTTTCTAAGATCCAGTTTCAGCACCTAACTGCACACTCCTCGTTTTAAGAAGCATGTGTCACGCTCCTACGCTACGGAACTGTCTTCTGGCCACCATAAGAAATGAATAATCATAGCCTGCATTAAAAAACGTGTAAAAACTGAAAGGCCAATAGGTGTGAGGTCAACCAAAACAAGATAATTGGCAATCATCAAGACAAGATTGGCTTACACGAGATGAAAAGGAATAAGTCAGTGCAAAATGGGTGGTAAAATCAGCTTCAAAGAGACTAAAGCCTGCAAGGGTCAGTGTGCTGCGTGCATTACTGGAAAACAGTTAGAGTTATGCTAACCATACACATGTTATCTAACTTAGATCAAAGGTTCTCTTCATAACAGTGTTAAGACTTTTAGTAAGTCAGAAGAAACCCCCATCTAATCAGTTTTCAAAAAGCAAGCCCTTATCCGCCAAATTTAATTCAGCATGAAATACTACAAATCAGGTATTTCGGCCAAAAGCAGCCTGTTCAGAGGGTGGCCACAAAAGATATTATAGGATAAGAGACTGGTCCACTGTGGAGACTTGGGTTCGAAATCCAGCATGTATGTCAGACAGTGACTTTACTCACCCAGATGTAAAGATACAACAAAACAAAATAGAAGAAATCAGTTTAGTTGCAGTAATTGTAATCAATGGCCCTCATTACAACCCAGGCGTTAAGGGTTTAACGGCGCCGTCGGCGCCGTTAACCCTTAAGGCCTGATTACCATTTTAACGCCTGCTTTTAGCAGGCGTTAAAATGCAAGGCGCTAACCCGCCTTGGTGCTAATTACGGCACCGTAATTTACGGTGCCGTAATTAGCGCCTTCCCCACTCCCATTATGCCCTATGGGGCAAAAATGGGAATGGGGAAGGGTAAATGGGGAATGGGGATTTACCTCCCCTCTCACCTTGGAATGGGGCGGTAAATCCGCCATCCACCATGGTGTAAATGGAGTTTACACCATTGTCGTAAAGTAGGGAACTTACCACCTGGGTTGTAATGAGGGCCAATGTCAACCTTTTTTGTGGACTTGTGCAACATAACCACTTCTTTAATTGTCTGGAATGAGATCTGTTCACAAAATACCATTAGAAATTGAGAACCAAACGCACCATGCACAATATCAACAGGGACAAAGAATATCTAATTAGATTTGAGGTAAATAAACCCTCAGCACACACAGACGCAGCTACTATTTTATTTTTATGGGTTCACCCTGAACAACATTGTTGGCAACCTAGGCTTTCAGATATTGTTTGGAAAACAAATAAATGGAGACATTTTCAACTATCATAACAAAATATTTTTTTTTAAACTCTACTTTAAAACATTTCAAAAGTCAAGCATGCAAGTGACAAATCATATGAGCATTATTAGATTAAAAAACATCAAGCAGCCGGTCACCACCAAAAAACCTGGAATTGAGTGTTAGTGTTTAACAATAATTTCCTGAATCTGCTGGAACTTGGTGTTTTGCTTTTTCTTGGCCACGTGTAGGGACCTCAGAATTACACCCAACACACCAACAAAACAAGTTATTGGACTCAGATAGGCAAGAAATCACACATAAACCACTGGTTATATAAAAACAAAATGATTCATTATAGGCCCTTTATTCACCCTTTATACATACACACATAACATATAGACAATTATACATAAACATAGAAAAAGAGCTTCACCGTTAATATGGTTGCAGAAGACACCTTCATCTCGGCCACCACAACACTGCTTAGTCCCAGAGCAGGTAGGCAGAGAGATCACTCATACTAACGGGGTCTGGAGCTGAGCCTCCTCCCTCTCAGCGAGACTGCATCACCCGAGTGTCCAGTTCTATCTGTCTTTTCAAGAGGAATACCTCTTCTCTTTAAGGGGAATCCCCACCCCTCATAGGTTACCAGACTGCCCTCAGCCTAACAGCAGACAGTAAGCATGAGGAGCCAAGAGTGGAAAATTCCAGCTAGAAGTGGAAAAATCCAGCTTCTCCTCCTTGCCTTCTTTCCCAATACCCCTTATCACTGCACCTGCAGAATGCTCCTACTCCCTTTCTGGCTCGTCCTTCGGCAGACAATACAACTATTCTCCACTTAGTTCATCTGACATCATTATGTGACTTTTCCTCTGCTGCAGAAATGCACGTCTACTTACTGAGCCCACGAAATGTAGGCTTTCATTGCAGCAATGGAAGTGAATGTCCAAAATGTCCACGCCATGTACTTTTAGCTCATTTTCCGCACACACACTACAATTGGGTTAAACAATACATTATAAAGATAACAGATTTCTTGGTGCTCAGTCCCGTCCTAATTGTAATCCTATAAACTAATACCTCACCAACATCCATCAGGCTGGATAACACTTAGATTGGGTATTTGTATCACAAGCAGCAAAGGGAAGCAAGAATTACCCTCAAGGAAGGGTTACAATCCCTCCATATTACTGCAAGGTAGTAGGAAGAGACATGCATGTGGCTGTCATGTAGGCTCCTTGAGTTTCCTCGTTACATGCTACCCACAAGGCCGGAGCAGTCCATGCCACATATTGTAATTTTCCCCTCCTTCTTTCCCAATACCCCTTATCACTGCACCTGCAGAATGCTCCTACTCCCTTTCTGGCTCGTCCTTCAGCAGACAACACAACTATTCTACAGTTAGTTCAGCTGACATCATTATGTGACTTTGCCTCTGCTGCAGAAATGCACGTCTACTTACTGAGCCCACGAAATGTAGGCTTTCATTGCGGTAATGGAAGTGAATGTCCAAAATGGCCACGCCATGTACTTTTAGCTCATTTTCCGCACACACACTACAATTGGGTTAAACAATACTTTATAAAGATAACAGATTTCTTGGTGCTCAGTCCCGTCCTAATTGTAATCCTATAAAGTAAGCTCTCACCAACATCCATCCGGCTGGATAACACTTAGATTGGGTATTTGTATCACAAGCAGCAAAGGGACGCAAGAATTACCCTCAAGAAAGGGTTACAATCCCTCCATATTACTGCAAGGTAGTAGGAAGAGACATGCATGTGGCTGGCATGTAGGCTCCTTGAGTTTCCTCGTTACATGCTACCCACATGGCCAGAGCAGTCCATGCCACATATTGTAATTTTCCCCTCCTTACCTTGGAAATTACCACGAACAACATGCTCAGTGCTCTGTTGCTTCCTGCCTAGGTTTGACCTATATAAAACCCGAAATGCAAATACAAAAATACAAATACTGGCTGTAAACAGTTCTCTACATTTTACCTATCCCATATCAATGTAAACTTGTATTAACTGAGCTCATTAAAGGTTATTAAATGAATGATTTAGGATCAGGAAAATAATAACTTAAAGGAATTATGCTTTAGCAAACAAGTTAGTTGAGGTACCCACAGTGGAGGCTTGTAAATGATGGTGTCTGGGGCGGAGCCCCTCCTTCCCTTCCCTGCTCTCTCTGTGTGATTCATATGCTAATTCAATGCCATTGCCAAAGTTAAGAGGCTCTGCCAGGCTGCAAAGCGGACTGGCAGAGCCTCACTCATTTCACTGAGTGTCTCTGCATGTGGGGTTGGAAGGGTGCTTTTCTGTACAGCCCCTCCTTCCCACATGCATCAATGAGGTGGCTATGATATGATGGGTTATTTATAACGCGCTTAAAACCCAAAGGTTTTTAAGCGCACACCCAGGGATCAAACCTGTGTTGCTCCATGTCATCTTACTACCAAGGCCAGCACGTTGCCCCTGAGCTATCCTCCCGAGACAGACCGTGTGCGACCGTGCAAAAGTACGTGTTAACAAGGCGATTCAAGGCCTCACTCGCCCCATGTTGATGGAGGAGACATTAACCCCACCCTCTGCCCTTGCCTATCATTAGTTGGGGTGGGGTCAGGAGCGCTGATCCCACAGAGCGTCATTAAAATAGAATTTTGCAGTGAACATTCATAATGGCCATGATTTCACATTGCATGGCAATTAGGAATACTCTGGTCCCAAGTTTATTAATATATAATTGCTCTGAGTATTCATAATTTACATGATTTTTGTTTTAAGCTTCCTGGGCCCACCGCAACCGGGTCTGCCATCACTCCACTAGTTTCTTTTTCGTAGCTCCCGGGAACGAAAACGAAACGAATGAAAATGCTGATGTACACTCTTTTAACCAGCCAGAAGCATGAAATTCTATAGATTTTTGCATACATTCAACTAAAAAAGTGAAATGACAATTCAAATGTCATCTGAGCGTACTTTTCGGACACATAACAAAATAAACTGTGCTTGTAGGGCACCTGCTTGTAGGCATTGTTTGTCAAAGGCATGCAGCTTGTGTTTGTGTGCTTGTTAATTGTGCTGTGTGTGATATGGCAACAAAGTGCCACAAAAAGCCAACTCTTCACCCCCGGTTTAATTTCATGTATTGGATAATTCGATTTGTAACTGTGGATATAGGGGGCATTTCAACACAGGTGTGTGTGCCAGTTGTAGTGTGAGTCACTTAAACATTCACCCTCACAGGGAAGACTTGTCGTCTAGAGTTGTCATCCCAATGATCCGTTCTCTTGTCTTTGTTGTGTCTCTTCAGAAGACTGAGGCCCCCATGAGCACTGGCTGTTATTAAGCAAGTATGCAGGATGGTAGGATTGTGGGGTGGGGGGAGGGTGGCTGTGGGAGAAAATATGTAAAATCCACTGTTTAAAATAGGAATCTGGGTCGCAAATTCCTATTGACTTCGAAGCCCTAACAACACGACTCCAGTGAAAAGGCTGACACTGTGAACCCCAGCAACGGTACAGCTGTTTAAATTATGCATGCTAACATTATCCACCTAAAATATATATATACTAACAGGATGCATAGAGATTTCTGAAGATCTACATATTTGCGAATCCACTTAATTAAAAAAGTAACTGTTGATTATGTTGTTTCTAAAGCCTCTTGAAGCTAATGATGAACACAAAACAATGTCCACTTGTTGCATCTAACATCACCAATGCATGCACAGCTCCCACATTATGATTTTTAGGTCCTGGCGTTTGCACAACTCGCTATTGTGCATTCCTATGAATATTGCAAGTGCAGCAGAATGCAATTTGTTGTGAGCCTAAGAGTCAGGACTGGTTTATTACTTGAAACCTGACAAGGCACAGCTTGCGAGGTCAGCAAACAATCTTATGGGTTATACTAATTTCAGACTTAAATGTGCCCCAGAAGAGCCTGTGTGATAATCACCAACTTGTAGTCATTGTTTGTCATTTGTAAGTATTTGGGTACTGTGCTTAATGTGCATAACATTTGAAAGCCACAAATAAGAAAGGTTCAAACCATTTCAAGTGATGCCCAGTTATAACTTCCTCCTCTGTCTGGTCTGGGACTATTAATTAAGCAATATGACCCAAGCAGCGGGGGCATTACCGACTCAGGTAATGCCCCGGGGCCCATAGTTATAGGCCCGAGTGAAGCAAGGGTCCTATTGCTTTTAGTACCCCGGCCGCATTATATGCGTGACCGGGGCACTAAAAGCATTTTTTTCAGTCCCGAAAAGCCGCAGCGTTTCGGGACAGAAAAAAAAAAAAAGACCAAGAAAATGGCCGCCGGGAAAGGGAAAACGGGAGTCCGTTTTCTCTTTCCATGGCGGCCTTCGGGAGCGGACTCGCTGGGAACACAAGTGTTCCCAGCGCGTCCGCTCCCAAAAAAGATAGAAGCAGAAGGTAAGTGGGGTTGGGAGTGGGATGGCGCTTCTTCGAGCCTCCTCATAGGCTGAGGGGGCTGACACTCCCCCATGCCGAGTACATGGCAGCTGGAGTCCCAGCCGACAATCGAAGGATTCTCGGCCGGGTAAGGACCCGGCAAGAGCCAATCAGAATGCGTGTTGCATTCTGCTTGACTCTCGCCGGGTACTAATAGTTATTATCTGTGTGTGTTCTTAGCCTTAGGGTCAGCTTCAGAGTTTTTCTTTGTGACAAAGTTCTCTATGTGTGAGAACGCTTTTGATGTAGATGTGCATTTCCTCTTTGCACTTATACATTGTAGAATGAACAGCTATCATGCTGCAGTCAGTGAATCTAACCATTCAAATGCCACAAGAGGGATTAACTTCAGAGACTGTCGAGAGGGGGCAAATATACTTGTGTGGGGGCATCTAACTTCTTTACACATTCTCATGAGACCATTCTGGTGCAACTTCAGTGTTACAAGCGGTTTCACTCTCTCCTTGAGGTCTGAAACCAGACACTTAAGGACTACTGTGAGAATGAGCTGTACCACCTACACTTCCAAGCACCCCACCGACATGCACGTGCTGACACCTCATTACGATTTCCATTGCCTAAAAATGTATACAAACGCAGGTGTCAGCAATAAACTGCTTTACATTAGTAATGCCTATACGATGGCATGTTCTAATTTGCATTTTATATTTGAATTGTCAGTGTGTTTTCTTTTGGGCTGCAGCTTCTGGCATTCAGACAGCAGTGTCAACTGCGGTGGGGAAGCAACCCTGTTGCTGGTACATTAGTCATGTACACACATTGCAATTGTCTCTGCAGTGTCCGTCCTATTCTCTGCATCCGTTGATGCAGAAAAGAGGCAGATCTACTTTGCAGGTAAGAAAAACAATTTGGTTGTGGTTCTTTGTGTGACATAAAGACATGCTTGTGATCGCTTGTAACATTTTACAAAGTAAGTCATTTTGTTTGGTTGTGAAAATTGTGTGAATTGTACCAGAACCTGGAGTATTGGAATACTTAACTCTACTTCTTAAGAACTGTCTGTAAAACCATTAAAATGTTAGTCTCTTTTTTGAAAACGATACTGTAAACTGCATACTTTTAACACTTGTTTTCAAACTTTTCTTGGGGGGAGGACCTCTGCAAACCCTGCAGTGTGCTTTAAGCTCGCTCGCTATGCTCGTTTGCATGTGCTTACTCATGCCATGCTTATCACTCCACCATTTCAAACTGGGGACACAGTTGTGCCCTCTGGTGATTATGGTCACCATCCATATACGCCATAATATTAAAATGTACAACAAATGTTCCACACTTATATGTGGGGATCATATAATCAACAAGTGTGGTGTGCTTGAAAATAAAGCTTGAGGAATGGGTTGGATAGGAATTTAGAAAACAACGATTTGCAATTTTCATTTTGTTCCAAGCATGGCTGTGCATCTCAAAACTAAACTCATCCATAACACAAGGCGAGGTTTATCATAAAACATGGTTGGAATTGTTTGTTTAGCCCTGTACCTATAACATTTACGTTTAAGACCTGCCAAAAAGTAGAAAAAATAAAGGACCTAAAACAATCAAAACTAATTGTCAATCAGACGTCCAATGGGTGCTAGTGGCAGCTAAACCTATAGAGTGCATTGCCAAGCTACATGACACCACGATAGAAGACCTGAGGTACTGACCTTTCGGGGTTGGGTCTAATCCAGCTACGAATTTATATATAATACCTTATATCACAATGGCTGAACAGAAGCCCTAAAGCGATCAAAGATGGAAAAAGGAATGCCAGGCAAGCCTTCACCACCACCCAGCTAGAGACACCTGCTATGCCTAGATCAGACGCTTCCCTCTGCTTCCCTGCAATTTCCATGCCCTCAACAAATAAATAAGTCTTTTCTCTACAAATATTCATTTCTGCCGAGACACTTTGAGCATTTAAGCATCAAGGTTATGTCTTCTTTATCCATGGTGGATCAGATGTCAGCCACTTGTCAAAAGGGTCATTTCAAGCTGCGGACAATACAGAAGGTTTTGTCTTTTATTCATGTTAAATTTCTGGCCCCTGTAGTCTCCTCTCTGTTAATCAGTGGAATTGATTATTGTAATGCACTTTATTTGGCTGCAGCGCACTATTTGCTCCACCGTCTCCAGGTGCTGCAAAACATGGCTGCTAGAACAGTCCTCCACCCCCCGCATGGTGCCCATATGACTCCCATTCTTCGGCAGCTCCACTGGTTCCCAGTTGAGCAGCGTGTGAGGTTTAAGTCTCTGTGCTTGGTACACAGAGCTTTTTACAAAGAAGGGGCTGCTAGGCCATAAAGACAGCATATGGAAACTAAGGCACAATAATCATATACACTAGTGACACGACAGACACGAGGTTCAATTTCCAAAGAAGTCTGGTTTATTTCAAAGTATCTCAGTCGGCCGACTGGGTCTCTATGTCTCGCAACGTGTGTTCCCAAACCTCATGAGATGCAAGAGAGTGAGCAACCCTCAAGCAACAATATATATACATAACATGCAATCTTTTTTAAGGCAATTCAATCCGCCCATAAATGTATCGTTCAGGCTAGGGTTCAGTGATTGACAATCATGACAATTATGACATGTTATGACAAATCTCTATTCAGTCTAAATATAGTTATTCTAGAAATAGTAGCAGAGACAGCTTTCTGTTATGGGGAACATAGAGCTCTTAGTTCTGCAAGGATATCATGTTCGTAGGAGAGAAACATTCCTTAGCACGTTATCTATGTGTTTCGATTCATGAACTAAGGGTCAGACAGTTCTGAAGCAGAAAATACCAGTCTCTGTGAAGGAGTACCGCCAAAAGAATATAATTCATGCTTTAACTGCCTTTTACTACAGCGTTTGCAAGACAGGCCGGCACCTGGACTACTGATTAGATGCAGCTTCTGCATGCCTTCAAGGACTTTGTGAGGCAGAAAAACAATGTATCTCTGTATCGTGCATCGTGTGTGAGTTCGAAGCATAGAATACATTTTGCAAAGCGTTTTGATAGAAAGGAAAAAAGTAAATGGCTGACATTTCCCAAAATGGATGCCCTCTGGTTACATTGACGATTCTGCGATTGTGATGTTTGTCACATGATGCGATTGGTTTCTGGTCAACATAATATACATACTATACGGTTGTTTCTGGTCTAACAGGGCAGAATATCTTCAGGTGAAGTTTTGCCCTAATGTTCCCATGAGTGCACGCGCTCCAGTCTTCTTTGACTATATCAGTTTCTCGGTGTAGGCTCTCTCGGGTTAGAGGCCGTGCTCTCTCAGTGGCTGCGGCACAGGCTTGGAATTCTCTTCCTCTTCATCTGCATGCTATTGAGGCCTATTTTTCTTTCCAGCGGGCCTTGAAAACATGTCTTTTTTTGTTTCTTGTGGGTACTCAGCCAGTGCGTACATTGTTTAGGGTATGATGCCTTTGGGCGACCGGTGCGCTTTACAAGTGTCCATAACAAATACTTTTTTTCATGTCTTTTTGAATTAATAGATACTAATTTAAAGTATATAAAAAATGTATGTGTTTAAATGATGCGCAGAAATGTGTATGAGCAGGAAATAGAAAAGAGACACATGTTATATACTGCAAAGACATAGAGGCTCTTGCACAGTAGCTAGGATTGCCTGTAAAGGTGCACATTTTGCAATGGTTTGAGTTAAGGAGTTTACTGTAGTTCTGACGATTTACAATGTAACATGTACTGTGATAAAGGTTTTTACATTCTAATACAAATATTGTGTGATTGATTTCAATAACAACATCCAACATCATTTGTACATATAAGTTTAATGTCAGCAATTAGAACCTTTCCAAAGCTTATTTCTATTGGCTTTGTAACCATTTATATGGAAACAGAAACAGAGAGATTGATGAGCGTTGGATGCTGTGGTCTGGTACTTTGAAGCAGGGGGGAGTTGGGAGAAATGGGGCTGGGGTAATGCTCTTCTATGCTTTTCCAGGCTTCATCTTTACGATGTGGACAGTAGGGCTGTGACAGCATTCACCTCCGGTGGCAGGAAGCCAGCAGACTGGGTTTGACTCTCACCATTGCCAAACCCCTTTCAAAGTGGTCTTTTTAAATAAAACAAATAATAAAAAAGACAATACTTAAAAAAGACAATACAAATACCGGTCAAAGCTTACAGTACTGTATTTACACTTAGTACCCTGAGAGAGTGCAATCAGAATGAAAGAAGCATTCTAATTGGCTCTCGCTGGGGCTTTACCCGGCTGAGAATCCTGCGATTCTCGGCCGGGATTCCAGCTGCATTTTCCCAGGTGGGGGGCGTGGCAGCTCCTCAGCCAATGAGGAGGCTCAAAGCGGGGCCATCCCTGCTCCGAGCCTCCCCATGGCTGCGAAGCTGCCTACGCCCCCCGCCAGGGACTCAGGTATGTGTTTCTTTTTTTTATTCCTCCCACCTCCCCACCCTCGACACCCCAGCCACCCCACTTACCTAATGCCTGCTTTGTCCCCGGCGTGGGACGATGGCAACCTCCAACCGTGTGGACACTCGAAGCAGGCTGTCCCCGCTCCGAGCCTCCACACGGCTGGAAGCTTCCATCGTCACCCGCCGTGGACCCAGGTACGCTTTATTTTTCCCCTCCCTTCCTCCTCCCTCCCAACCACAACCCCACTTACCTTCTTGTCTTTTTTTTTCAGGAGCGGACGCGCTGGGAACAGAAGTGTTTCCAGTGCGTCCACTCCCAATGGCCGCCATGGAAAGGGAAAATGGACTCTGTTTTCCCTTTCCAGGCAGCAATTTTCTTGGTCGTATTTTTTTTAATGTCCCGAAACATTTCAGGACAGAAAAAAATGCTTTTAGTGCCCTGGTCTCGCATATCTTGCGGACCGGGGTACTAAAAGCTTCACTCTGGCCTATAACTATGGGCACCGGGGCTTTACCTGAGTCGGTAATGCCCCCACCGCTCAGGTCATATTGCTTAATTATGTGGACCTGGAAGAGCATTTAACACTGCAGCTTCGCTGGCCGATGGGTTTCGTGCACAGACTTTCTAACTAGAGATAGTCTTGCCATGAATCAGGTACAGTTTGCAATAATCCCTCCAGCTATCAAATAGCCAATATTTGGAACTGCTTGACAACCAATGCTGTTTTAGGCTTTTCGATTAAATAATAATCACAAAATTGTCTCTTTATTGTGAACTCTTTATTGAAATGTGCGCTATGTTTTGGGGTGGGGCAGAGGGCACCCCTCATACCGATATGTTAACCAACTGCAGAGTGTTTGATATCTCATCCGGCAAATTACAAGGTTCATTTTCACATGGGTTCTCATTGCTGCCAGTTGTAATTGGCTGTGGGAGAGCAGGTGATTGAAGAGAAGGCAGCTGGAGCTTGAGATGAATACTGTGTCTGAATATGGGGGTGGTTCATTAAGAAGTATTTGGTATATTGTGTATGTTTATGTTGTACTGTATGTGTTACATACCGTTAGAGCATGCCCTATGCATTTAATATTTACTGTACAAACAGGCAGAGATAAATAATAAGAATATATAATAAGCAAGTAACACTGAACTCAATCGCCGGTGCATATTTCTGGGGATTGTTTCTGGCACTCCGAAAAATTAGGGTGTATAAAAAAACATGAAAAACGAGTGAGTGAACAAAAAGCTAAATGAATGCATTAAAAGTACCAATGGTGGGGCTACTTAAATCGTCGAACCCACTTCATTAGGAGTCACCCACTTCATGAGGTGCTCACTCAGATTTTGAGACTCAACCCAGATTTTAATCCCGGTCCCCAATATTTCATGGTTGCACCAGTAAGGCTTTGAACCCTGTTTCAACTGCTGGTACAAGGTGTGACCACTTTAAATGAGATCAACGTCGCACTTTCCTCCCACTAGCATTTAGCCCATGCATGGGGGCCAGGGCAAGGAGATTCAGCTGCCTCCACCCCTGCTGAATGGCAAGGAGCCATCTTGTGTTGAAATCATAAATAGCATCATACATACTTGTGCGGCTGTATTAAAAATCTGGGAGCCCCCATTTGAATTCAGCATCTGAGCAGAGCAAATTATTGGTGACCAGATCATTGTTCATTGTCATAACAAATAAGGTGATGGAGGGAGGTCATACATATAGCAGTCTGCTGCTGCTAGACCAGACTATTAAAATTGCTAAGGGTCATGGACATTCAGCCAGGCCAATTAAGGGATGCCTAAAGCATCTTGTGAATTGGACAGGCAAAAGGAACCACAGAGAGATACTGACAGAGCGGCAAGTGGACCAGGTTAGTTCCTGCTTTTCAATGACTGGTCTGTGGTTCATTGGCATCTGCTGGGTGAACGCAGCTTCTAGAGGAGGCTCTTCAAGCTGAGCGAGAATTGAAGCGGGGTGATTCCTGCTTTTCAATGATTCACTTGTGATCCATTGGTCTGTCGGTAGTGCACGTAGCTTCTAGAGGCAGCTTCAAGTGGAGTGGGAAATGGAGCGTGCAGTTCCCTGCTGTTCCTGTCCTAACCCAGGGCTGCTGTGTTGTTTTTGATGTCCACAGATGTATGCGGCCTCCAGGGCTGCTCTGTTGCTTTTGTTTTCCATTGTTGTCTGTGGGCTGTGACTTGGTGGTGGAGGGTTTCAGCTTCCATATGAGCTAGTGTACAGTGTTTGTGACACCATCCGCAATTTGGTTGGCGTTCCGGAGAGATTAGGCTATCGCTGTCAACATCGGATCGAGTGCCTTTTGCTAGAGATAGTTCAGTTCAAGTTAAAATTTGAAATGAATTAGACACAAAACCGGCACCGCCATCATGCTCTGACTAGTCAATGAGTTGACGCAGCTGAGTAGGAGGTGAAGTTTGATGACTTCAACTAGAATGGTGCTTAATTAATCATAGTGTTTGTATGATATTCATTCTGATCTTTAAGAGCTTGCCTGCCTGAGTTTCATTACCACTCAATTTTCATTCACGATTTTGATTTAAGATACTAAGCTCTTACACTACTAAGGTGGGAAGGGACCTGTTTCCCTGCCACTGCTGAGTGAATCTGGAACTTTATTATGTATAGACTTGTCAATCTGTTTAATATTTATGTTTTATCCTAAATGAGTTTGTAAAACAACATTATTCTTCATCATTAATTCATTATTTAATTAATTACTTGGCGACTGTGTTGAAGATCCTTGTCTGGCAGCATTGCCATCCATTTATTTTAATTTTGGTTGCACTTTCAACTACATAGACCAGTTGTAGCCCTAGGATGTTCCATGATTTATCTGTCTGAATCTGTCTTATTGTATTCCTGGTGTATTGGTCCTTAAAATATACCATTCATCTGAAGGGTGAACGCTACATCTAGTTTCAAGTATAATCTCCCTGACTGTTCAGAGGTTGTACCAACTGTCCAAACGTCTTCCAATCCAACCTCAGGACATTGCAATCCTTCTCTAGATGCTCATCTACCACATAAATCACAGTGAATGATATCAATGAATGACATCAAGTGCTTATTCTTTCGAATCTAATATTGAGTTATAATTTATATTCATTGTATTATTCAAGAGGCGGACCTAGCTCAAGAGAAGCAGAGTGCTGTACAAAGTTTGGGTAGCCAGCGTTTGTAATGACATCTTTTAACAGTAGCACAGTAGTGTGAGCTGTGTTCTGTGAGTCCATTGTGATTAGTCAATCTCATCATGTCTCCCTCTCTCCCCCTGTACTCTTTCCCCATGTCTGCCTGACGCTTCCATCTATACACATCCAACTCTTGGTGCTGACGCTCCTCGCAGCTTGCTTGGCAAACCCAGTTATTGCCCTATAACAAGGATGGTTTCCTACAAACTAATCTGCGAAAAGTATCCACATCAATGGGGCCTGTTTGAGTACCTCCCAAGTCCACCAGTAAACCACGCTCCTAGTACATCTAGTACCTCGCGCCAGCAGGTCTAGATATTGCCTACACAGTAAACCTAGCTGTATATTACTGAACATTTCTTTCATGCTGACTGATAACTAATCACAATAAAGAAAAAACAGGCATTCATGCTACCACAATCACTATCCCTTCCCCTCATCCCAACTGTTTTTCCCCCACTCAATTGGCATGCCTGCTGTTTAATCCTGTTTTCCCTTTTACTTCACAAACCACCCTTTTCTTTCCTATCTGCAGATCAGTGTCTGGCGATACCTTTGTGGGGTCGCAATAAGCACATAACATAACATTAAACCTGGGTAATAATCCCTGTGTCTGGTATTTTTTATCATAGAATATCTGAGGTCATAACTCTAAAATAATACATGATGATTGGTGTAAATATATAAGTTCTTATGATATTATCTTTCATCAGTAGACCTGGTGATTAGGTCCTGTTTTCATTCCAGGCTATATATGTTTATGTACCCCAGCAATTCCATTGTAACAAGGGAAAACTAGAGCAGTACTGATGACTTGATTCTCTGTAGGCTTACCATTCACCCATTTTATTTAGTCTGCCCATCCTGTAAACAAATTCTCTTTTTGCTCCTTAGCAACCCCCTCAATTCGTCTTTCCCTTTGCAGTCCTCCTCAGTCAGCGAATTTTGTTCTGCATCAAGCAAATTGTTATATAATTAGCCTACAATTGGGTCTTCTTTTTGTGCCTTGACCAAATCCTGATCAGGGGTATCAAAACTCCACTGTTCCACCGACTGATCAACTGTTCTCTGAGTTATGGAGCGTGTTATTTTATCTACCTGGATTTTACCAAGTAGGTGTACAATAGGAAACAACTCCCCCATGACAGCCCTACTCTTGGCTCACTGATCTGCCTTGTCATTCCCTTCCTTTTCTTCCCTGGTGACTTCACATAGCCTTGTATCTTGCTCCAGTGAATGATCATGTCATTTTCTGAAACAAGTCTATCTATGGCATGGATTGGTTTGCTATGTTTAAGTGCTGGCTTGTTATATGTGACCATTCCTCCCCATTTCCACCCAGGTAAATATTCCACAAAACAATTTCGGGCATAATCAGAATCAGTGACTAAAACTCATTATTTTAATTTATTTTCTGCCGCTGTGGATATTGCTTTATAAATGGCAGCCAGTTCAGCAACTTGACTGCTCTTGGGGCCCAAACTCATGCTTACCCTTGGAATGCCACTACACCTGACCCACACATTTCCTATTCCTGCCACCAACTCATTTTCAGAATCATCTCCCACGTGGTATGCACATCCATCTACATACACAGTTGGGAGATCTGTGCATGTTTCTTCATTGTATGCCTTGTGTGGGGATTGCTCAAATTTGGTTACATTTGTTTCTAGTCCTGTGTCATCAGAGGCACAGGCCACTCCACAGTCATGTTACTCTGCCAGTCCCGGAGCAACTGGGCTCTTTTTGTTCTGTCCAAACGGTTCACATTAGCCATAATAACATAAGACACTTACTCTAACAGCACCCCTCTCTCTTTTCTTGGTTTAACCACACCCTGCATTGAAACAACAACAGGGAGACAACACCAATATGAAAATGAAGTTTTCTCTAGCCCACATGGAGGAATGCGAACTGGGACATGAGGTAAAGATGTGAAATCACTTAATTGGCACTAACCCAAAATGTGTTCTCAGTAAGGGACAAGAGGTGGTAACTTGCGCCATGTGGGAGATAGATGTGCCAATGTGTGGGGGGGGGGGTTCCCCAAGTAATAAACAGGTTCTTACTAGACCTGCATGGTCTCTAACAGTGAATTTGGCAATGGCCTGCAATTGAAAATGATGCTCAGCATACCCAGGTAAAAAGACATTGTGTAACTCTTACCCACGTCGGGAATGGATGGACCCAGCTTATCTAAAGGACAACGCGATTGATAACATGCAGTAAAATTACAGGTACTGAAAAAGATTACTACACCGACTAGTTCATCGAAACCGGTCAACCCCCCTACGGTATGATATCCCTTAGGGGAGTTGGGTATACGGTATATGTGCACTAAAATGTCTGTCGGGAATACGGTTATTTAACTGGAGATCTTTTCCAGATTTATCTGGTTAGAATACATTGAATGCACAACCTATGGATTACTGGCACAATACAAATAACCAGTTCCAAAAAAACTGATTTGTCTGGACAGTTTTAGAAATAATCTCATTTCTTATTTTTTTTTTAGCTTTGTTGAACCATACTATACCAACTGATCTATACTGTATTTACAAACTTCTTCAGGGGTGAATACAAGGAAAAAGCATTAAGCCGTAAGGAAATGCTTCCTCCTTTAAATGTCCACACAAACAATAGATCTTGTTCAACAATTCTTGTTTTTAACTTTGTTGAAATACTATACATTGTGGAGGCAGGGATATATCCTCTCTGCTCTTTCCTATTAGATAGGTGGCGCACCAGCTCTGACCTAGGGACAGCACCACCTTAGAGGGATAGAGTGTGCGTCCTCCTACGGACAGTGCTAGTGTACACATCAAATGTTTACTGTTGAATTACTCACAGTATAAATAAAACAGATGCTCTACGATTGTTCTTGTGTGAAAAAAGTACCTAATACTTAACAGTAGGGCTAGTACCCCTTTAAGGTGTTTTCTTTGCCTTAAATAAGTTCCCTGATTTTTGTTGGATCCCCTGTTATTCACCAATACTCGTATGGGGCCTTCCACAATCTATGCTAATGGTGTATATTCACATTCTCACCCTTGCTGTCTCATGGATTCATTGAGACACCGAAATGCATCAGGCCCTTTCATCTGTTTTCCTTTTCTGTACATTAATGTTATTGCCAATTGTGTGGTGGAAGCAGAAATAGTGACCTCCTTTACCTGAAGTTCAACTGCATAAGGCATCATTTGGGTACAATGATAAGCTTGTCTTTTGTTTACAAATGTAGGTGCCGCTCCACCAAGTCTGGACCAGACATCTTGATTCAAGAAATCTAAAACCATACACATTCTGTGCATGATGTAATTTCACAAAGAGAATTTATTTATGGTTCCACTTACAATCCAAACATGCTGGTGAATGCTTCTGGGGCCAATTGTGATCCTCAACATGATCCTTCCCACAGTTCTTTGCTTCAATTCCGGATCATACAGACCAGAAATGTGTTGATTTTATATTTTAAAACTGTTTATTTCTTCATTGTTAAGCATCTGTCTAAACATCCTTTCATTAATGATACCCTTTTCCTGCTCTAGGGCCAGCACTGCTTCAGTCATTTCTGGATGCCCATTCACATGCACCAGGATCCAGGCCTGCCCTTCTTCCATGTGTACCTCTGCAAATGTTGAAATATGTGTTTCCTGAGTTGACTCTGTAGCAACATTTGGTTTGCAATTTTCCTCATTTAGATAAAAACACAATGTGTTTTCATCTATCTGTGTCTGCCAATTTTTTTTGGGGTCCAGAAACATCTATAAAGATTGCTTTTCCTTTGCTCCTTGCATTTCACTGTAGCACATGAAGATGACAGTAACACTAGGCACACAGCCATTTTGAAGATACACTTCCACTGCACTTTCTGATTCGGCAATGGTGCGACATTCTTTTGCACTGTTGTTCTGGCTCTTTACCTTTTTAGGTTTCAGGTTTGTTTTGGCCAAAGACAACAATACTCCATTTACCCATCAATAAAACTTGAGAGTCTTCTCAAGGAATTGATTCCTATAAGGAATGGTATCTCATCAACTGGGGTGACCACCACTTTCTTTCTCATTCTATGTCTCCCTATCTTGATGACAACTTCAGCGACACCGTCCATTGGTATTTCTTCCCCATTGAAATTCTGCACAGTGCCCTCACTCTGCCTCAATATCAGCATGTCCTTTGGGGATATTCCCGCATTTATGCTTTGCAATAATGTTGTTGACATTATGGTTGCCAGTGCACCTGTGTCAATCATTGCAAACGTGTTACACCTCTCTTCAATAGTAATGGGGGCATGATATATATATCCTTGCATTCTTCTAGTATACATAGGAAATGTGAATTGTTACTGATTTCAGGGCTTACTTTCCTTAGGCCGGCCTTTCTTCTTGCTAGGCAAAGGCGCATATGAAATGACATTTTACCTCCCTTTTTGCCCATCTCTCTTTGTATCTCTTTCTTTCTTTTTTTGACTCATTTGGAGCATAGCCACTGACTGCCCCTCACAGTGCCTTAAGTGGCACCACAAAATGAGCCGGGGCTCATCAAGGGGGCGTGGCCTAATGGCGGGGGTCCCGCTGGCCAGTTAGGCCACGCCCCCTGACGAGCCTCGGCTCAATAGCTACTGGCACCCCTGCCAGGCAGCCTTTTGTAGAGCAGCACCCTCTCCCCTTTGGGGAGAGGGTGCTGATCTCTACATTTATTTTCTATAGGCTAACCTGGCAGGGGATAGCGTCTCGCCTATTCAACCTTAATGGCGGCACTGCCCCTCGCCAGCTGGGGAGGGGCAACGTCACCATTAATGCTGATAGGGTGAGGCCGCTGGAAGCAGAGGCCTTTTCCTAAAGAATGAAACTCCCGCGAATCTGCGGGAGCTTCAGTATTTAGAAAGCAAGGCCTCTGCTTCCAGCGGCCTCACGTTGTCTCCATAATGGTGGCGCCGGCCCACGGGCTTCCCTTGCTTAAAGGGATGCCTCGTAAGTGCGGCGCCACCATTATGGCGGAAAGGCATTTTTTTCTGAAGCCTGAAGCTCTCGCACACGAGCGAGAGTTGCAGGCTGTAGAAAAAAATGCCTTTTTCGTGTAGTGGCCGGGGCTGCCAGGGGAGAATAGTGGGCCCCGGCAGGGCCCTGCCTCAAAACGAAATTTCGGAGCCTGCCAGGGCCCAGCCCCGGCAGGCCCCGGCCCACTTAAAGCCCTGGCCCCTCAGACTCAGGACTGCCAGTGTTCAACCCCTATACCTCTACTGCTTTTCCCCCATTGCCTGGGTCTTTTCCACTTACCTCTATTCTCAAACCTAGTGGCTCTTTATTTTCACAACTGTCATGTGGCAGCATGTCAGTTTCAGGTGTGTGACACTTATCTACATTTTGTATGGCACCTGTAATTTCTATCTCCTCAAACATCTCTGGCTCACTCAAAATATTCTTCAGGTGACTGAACTGCACCTGTCTCTTGGGACATTTTCATTTCTGTAGAGGTATGGACAGTATTTTGGTCAACAAACAAGGATAAATTGTCACTTGTTTTTTTCTTTTAATTTCCTATTATTGAGACATTCTGTGTATCATTAGCCCTGCAATGATCCACATTCTCACACATCATCATTTGTTTGATGGAGTGTATCTCATCATTTTCATGTTGCACATTTCCTTTAGATTTTTTCTTGTTCATTTTTCCTTTCCTGTTCCTCATTTTCCACACTTGAAGTCCAGGTTAAACCACGCACCCTTTTTGTGTGTGTTACAGTTCCCTACCTGACTTTCATTTGTTTTTTTTCTTGGTTTCAAATCTCTAAGCAAATCAAAGGTAAATCATGATCATCTGTGTTCCTATCATGGCAAATGTGACTAACTAGTCACTTATTGTCACTCCTTGCAACATCACTTCTGTGACATTATGCACCTTTATCTGACTGTTGTTTCTGTACTGCACACAATTTCCCTATTTGCTCAGATAACATTTTAACCTGGGCCTCTAAGCATTGGAATCTGTCCATGCCCTTAAACTCATCCCTCTGCGCACTAGGCCAGTAGTTGTTAAATATTCCACGATCTGGCCTGTTCTGGTACCTTTCAGGAGACTGATTTCTGTTTGTGTTTCCCCTGTATTCAGTGACACAGGAGGTGGGGAACATGGGGTGACCTTCCTTTGACCATGGTTCACCTGTGGTGGGGTCTGACTATATTGGCGAGGTGCATGATTCACATTCTGTCTTTCATGTGTCTGGAATTGTGTCCCTCTGTTGACTTCCATGTTCAATTAATCTATCTACATCTCTTGATCTCGCTTGATTGCCATATACGATTGTGGCAGGGTCAAACCTACTCTGGGCCCCAATGCCTGAAATGGCCCATTATACATATGATTCTGGGCGTTATTTAGCCCTGGTATATCATAGCAAAATCCCGCCTTTGGAGAAATACCAAGATACCAAGGACTAATGTATGTATTTCTGTCATTGGGATGTATGGATTGGAATACAGGGGATTGGAGTGGTACCCTTTGGGCGGCTCTGCCCCTCTGGTTGTGTGGTGTGTCAGTTTTTTTTTTGGTTTGAGTTTGAGCTGTCTCTAATGGCATATGTCCAGATTTTACCTCTAGGATTGCAGGGGTAGATTCTTTGGGTTTTTGCCTGGATTCCTTTCCCTTAGTCTCTTCCTTCTCATGGGAGATTATTTCATAAATGTTAGTGGATTGTTCAATGATCCATTCTAGGGATTTATACCGGTTAAATTCTCAGACCAACTGAGACACAATGTTTCACTGCAGCCCATAAAAATAAGCAGTCTTAAATTCTGTTGAGTTAGGGTCATAGGCCACATCAAAGTGTGAGAATGCCCTCTATAAATTTTGTAGGAACTGGCAAGGAGACAAGCTGAAAGCAGCCTACTTTGCCTCTTGAATAGAATGATATTGTGAAAACTGCTCTCTAATGTCTTTCTCAAAATCTCCCCAAGAAATATTTGGTTGCTCATTTAGGCCTCGAAAAACACTGGCAGGCAGGATCCAGGGTAAGATGGAAGTAATGGCCATATTGTGCCCTAGGAATTTCAAGAATGTGATACATTTCAGTTACAACCTCAATGTGGTCTTCGATACAACTATCTGACCCTTTTTTGAATGGTTTAACTAAAGCCTTGGTAGACATCATTACCTTCAATGCACTGTGAGCTGTACTGCCCAGTGTAGTGCTTTGTCCCCCCCTTACTCAATGCTGGTACAACAAACTCAGCCTCCAGTGTTGGAGAGTAGTCAGTTCCTGCTGGCTGAATAACAGCTGGCCATTTGCCATTCAGTCTCAGCAAAAATAATGCCTTCAGAAATTCGGTAACAGCTCCGTACTCTTATCACCCCTAACACTGAATTCTCTTCTTACCACCCTACACTGGGCTTGGAGATCCTGAGTTTGAATGTAAAGGGGAGAATTTTCTATTTGCAATTGAACAACTTATCCCTGCATTTCAGAAACCTGAGTTTTGTAATGATCAACTGCCTGGATTTTCCTGTCATTCTCATCCATTAGTGTAAGAATGTAATCTTCTAATGCTTCAATTCCTTCGCTTTTTCACTACCACCCTTTCTGAGTGTCTGAATTTCTGCAATTACTACGTCTGTATCTTTCCAGACACCATCGAAAATGTTTTTTAAATGCAGTAATTCTTCCTCACTCTCTGAAACCTGTTTGTCTTGCTGAATCAATTATGCACTGACATCATCATATGTGGCTCGTATCTGCGTATCGGGTTTTCTCTGTTTCAACTCTGCTTCCATTTGTAACTCATTCATGCTCTGCAGCCAAATCACACTGTAATCAAGCAATCACATCAGAATCTTCTTCTCACAAGTTAACACATTTGTGTAATGAAAACCAAATCTTGCCACACAAAGGGATAAGACAATCGACGTCTTGTTTCCTGTCACCTGCTTGGAATAGCCGGGCTAGACACGTCGGTAAAACACTCCCCTCAGCCAACATTTTGCTAAATTCTTCATTCTCATTTTCAGCATTACTTCCTTCCCGCCAATTTGATATGGTGTCAGATGACCAGGTTGCTAAGGTGAATAATTTTGATTGTGCATAATTATGCAGATCAGTAAAGTCTACTTCAACCACTATCATATTTCAACCCTGTGCTAGCAAGGCAGCACTTGCAGGGGAAGAACAAAGTGAACAAAATTCAAAGTGCACCTAGCCCAAAACAATATGACTATGCTATGCTATGCAAAGCCACTCCCGGCAATTGCTTTACAGCCTTCCCGGACAATGTACCATACAGTTGTTGGTATTTTGTGAGGTTTCCTAGCTTGTCACAAAACATGGGACTAGACATTCATTGGGATCATTTGCTGAAACCCAAAGTACGACTTTGGGCTGCACCAGGCACACAATATCTCTCTATTACTTACATTGGTGGTATTGTGGTTAGCATAGCTAGATAATTACCCTGCACAATATTACCAAGTCACCTGTAAAATTATATATTCATAAAATGGGGAAAACAGTTTGCAATGATTTGACTCAGATCACAGTGCTTTGGTGCACTTTACATTTTACCGCAAGCAGTAAGGAAAAATACCCCCTTAGCTTAGCATCTCTCTATGCATTATCCCGGATAACTAGAGCACACAAGAAATAGACCAGCACTGCTCCAATTCGTTCACATATTTTTATAAGAAATTGAGATTCTCAGCTCAACACACAACGTTCATGAAAAACAAAAGAACACGTGTAATGTAAAAAACTCAGCATAATATTTTCAATGATGCAAGAATGAAAGTGCAAGTCGCAAACTCTAATTTTTCACTGGAGTGATGCAAAAATACTTCATAGCCATTGCCCTTCCCGCGATAATGTCCTTTGCCCTGTAACAGACTTCACTTATACTTTACCGTTTGGCTGACAATGCATGCTCCCTGTAACCTTGGACATTGTTAGCTACTTTGGCAGGATTGTACGTTTTCAGTTTGCATGTGAAATTGGCCTCTTGGACAGGGGAGGAAAACACACCAAATGGCTATCCATGCTGGTATTATATGTTTATCTATTTAGCCTCTATCTGGATCCTTACTAATACGTTGCTTTGCACATTATTATCTTTACCCAAAAGTCATGCTCACCTCATCCACAAAGGAAAGTCAGCTTGCATGGAAGTTGCTGTGCTGCACTATCTTGCCACAGGCACATTCCATAACTCGGTTGCTGAGCTGCATGGCATCTCGCAGCCAGAATTTTCAACTGTGCTGGTGCAGGTCCTGGATGCCCTCCTGGACTATGTGTCCCTGATCATCACCCTACTCTACCAACCACACAGGCAGAGGTCAACGCCACAAAGGTCCGCTTCCATGCACTTGCGTGCATGCCCAATGTATTTAGAGCAGTGGACTGCACACCTATAGAGCTTGTTGCTGTCCATGGCACATAGAAGGTGTATAGAAAGCAAAATCGGTACCACGCATTGAATGTGCAGGACATCTGTGATGCAGACCGAACAATCACCCACTGCTGCATCCGCTTCCCAGAATAAACCTGTGACTCCATGATCCTGTGGAATAGCACCCTGCCTGCATACCTGGTACATTATGGTGGACAGCAGACCTGGCCATTGGGTGAGTGAAAGCATCAACACACACACCTCTTTGCATGTGCACCAGTGCATGGCCCAGAGCCACCATGCCAATGAAGGGACACAATCAGCACGCAAGAGTGGGTGGCCATGACTGGTGTCTACCACATGTGTCAACGGATGGGCACACAATCACAATCTGGGCACGGCTGGACAGGCACGTGCAATGCACTACAGGTACCAGAATGCATTACTTCCATGTCGCAATACACAGCATATCTTGACTCAGCCCCACCCACCACCACCACCAACCTATCCTTGGAAGTCCGACCCTACACATGGCCTGACCAGCATTTCCTGTCACAGGGTGCATCAAGGTGAATGAGTGCCTGCATGTGCACAGACCCAGATGCATATGTCACTCACTCACATCCCTATATGTATGCACTGTCCAGTCACTTCAATCCAATGGCCCTCCATGCATCCCATTTCATGCTAGTATTTCCAGTTTTCCTTTACTACCATGGCTGATAACCTCAGTGACAGATTCCCAGATTTACCAGGAAATAGCATACAATCGCTCTCAAATTCAAACACGGATGACAATCAAGCAGACCTTTGGACTCTTGACGGCATGTTTTTGGTGCCTTCACCACTCCAGTGGGGCACTAATGTGCAGGCCAATGAAGGTGGGGAAGATAGTCATAGCCTGTGCTATGTTGCACAATGTGTGAATCAGGTGGAACAGACCCCTGCCCCGGACATGGACATGCCTCCAGCGGACGCTGATGACGCTGGTGACAGGGATGCAGCTGTAAACATGCAACAACACCAAGGCAGGGATGTCAGGATGGGCGTGCAGCCCTTCAGGCACTCATTGAGAACTACTTTTGAGCACCCATCTACTGCACACAACCCATGGCACCCCCTTCCCAGTTAACCCTCCCCACCACACCCTTCCCAACTAGCCCTCCCCACCACCTCCTCCCCAACTAACCCTCCCCACCACCCCCTTCCCAACTTCCAAGGCCTCTTTTCCCCAGACCTGCCCTTTTTCAGTGACCCTGACGAGCACAGGTAGTGGCGCCTTGAGCTGCTCTGTTGGGAGCTGGCATGCGTGGTGATGGTCGGAGGGTCAGAACCAGCCGTGTCCCTGCACTCTAGCACCACCTGCAGGGAAAGGGTGAGGGATTCAGCCAGTGCCAAGATAGCCTAATTTCCCTCCCGGACCTTCTGTGCAAGCAGGACCATTGCACATGAGGAGCGGCCCAGAGCATGGGCACAGTGCAGGTCAGTGGCTTACATAATCTCCCGCATCATTCTGGTTTCCTCGAGCTGCTGCTGCACAAGTCCAGCCACCTCCTCGTGCTGTGCCTCAATTCGCTAGATGCGAGCATCCATTTCACGGATACTGGGGATTGGTGTTGAAGGTAGGCTGTGGAGGTCCAATGGGCTGAAGGTGTAACAGTGGTAGGAGGTGTGGTCTGGCGACCTCTCGGTATTGTTCCCGCCCCCCTTGCTGGCATTGTTGTCTGTTGACATGGCAAGATATATGGGAGGCTGGTGGGGGGGGCGTCTTGGTGTCCCACTCTGATGTTTGTCGGAGGCAGCTGGCTGTGCCTCCATGGGCATTGGTGGTGCTTCTGCAGGGGCAGCTGGCTGTGCCTCTGAGGGCAATGGTGGGGCAGCCAGCATGCTTCAGGGCCTGTAATTTGCGTGGGCTGGTCTGGTGTGGCTTTCGTAATGGTGGCACGGGGTGTTTCTCTCCTCCTCTGTCGCGATGGCTGGGATGTGCTTGGTCTACCATGCTCACTGTCAGATGAGGTTCCTGTGGGGGTGAGTTGGTCATGCCGTTATTCACCTCTGTGGCATCCTATGGCCTTGCAACATGCAGTTTATACATTGTGTGACATGATGCCTGTGCATAGAGTTATAATGTCAAGACAGCTTTGATTTGTGCATGCATGTGTGTGGGTTACGGGGGCATATTGCTCGTGGTGCATGCATTTCACCTTGGTCTGGTGTGAGCCACATGTTTGTGTGGCTTCTCATGTTGTCATTTTGTGCAAATGACCAGTACTCATGTGGCCATATATGTGTTTGGATTTTGGGGGGGCAATGCGTGGGTACCCCTGCACAACGGCCATGGTTTATTGATCACACTATTGGTTAGATGTGGTTTGGTGGCATGGAGGTGAACATGTCTCCATGTCTCCTCGCTCTTTGATGCCTGCGGACTTTAGCGATATACACATTTGTAAGTAAGTAAGTGACTAAGTAGTGTGCATTGCATTTGCCTGTCCAAGGTTTATAGTTGTTTTGGTGTGTCTTCATGTGTCCCTACACCGGCCTCTGCTGCTCTCACTCCCTCGATCCTTTAGAGGTGCAGCACACTGCTGCATTTCTCCTCCATTGGCATGAGCTTTATTTGGGAGGTCGTCCCACCTCCAGTGGCCAGGCATTCCTTCCTTTGGGCCGACAGCAGGTTGCGGACTCTCAGGCGGAGGTCATCCCACACCTTATGGCAGTCTCTTTGGGTGCGTGGGACGGGACCCATGGCCAACACCTTCTGTGCCACCTCCTCCCAGATGGCATTTTTGCAGAGTTGGCTACTCCGCCTGTGGTCGGTGTCAAACAGTTTCCCAGCATGTTGCACTATGGTGTTCGTCAGCACAGTAAGTTCTTGCTCCATGAAGAATTGCTTCTGCTGCCACACAGCAGGGACTCTAGATTTCACGACTGCTGTCAGGATGCCGGTATCAATGTGTCCAGATGGCAACAGGAAGTAGGTGGTTTTATGTGGATTGTGTTTTTCAAAATGGCCGCTGGCAAGCTTCCAGTTCCTGCGATTACATTGTTTCCAGTCACTGTGTTTCCGGTCCCCGTGTTTCCATCTGGTACATGCCGGTAATGGTGCCACTAGCATTTTTGATGACGGTGCCACCGATTTTAGTGGACAGTGACAGTGTTTCCCATGATGCTGGTCGCACCGCTACAGGGTTGTGATTTGCCGGTGATTCCATGGTTACGGTTGCCAGAAAGTGTGCCACTGTTTCCACTGAATCACTGGCACATTAATGAGGGCCATTATTGTGTCCAACTGGGTCAGGATCCAGGACAGTCAATGGTTGAATGTGTAGCTAGTCAGTAGGGCGAGTGCATGCAGTCATGATGAAAAGTTGGCCTGGCAGCCAGGTGATCGGATGAGCCACCCTTGGGGGCAATCACCACACTAAATGATTAGGACCCTTCAAGTCAGAACTACTCAGCAAGTTATTTCCATGCTTGCCCTGCACCGGGAGGTGCTGGGTTGATTGATGATCAATACTTCAACTTTGCTGGAACTGGTGGACTTCTAGTTTAGTGTACCTCATGTACTGAGTTTGATTTGGCAATTACACAAGCAGCACAGAAGTTCAGCCTACACACCAAATTCAAAATGTTTGCGCTGCTCAGATAATGAATCCTTTATTGTGCTCTTCCATCATTTTACTTTATTTGGTAAAGTGGGAGGCGGGTGGTGACATGCTTGTCCAATTGAGCGTGCATGATGCGCATGGATCTTGGGTGACCGATGAGTCATGTGAATGTGCAGCTGAATGGACTTGGAATACGGGGGGAATGTATATTGGAAGTGTCAGAGAGTGACAGTTAGCAGTGGTTACAGAAGTAGCAGTGCTGGGTGGTGCTACTTCAATTTATACTAATTAATTTGAAGTTCAGACATACATTCAGATCCCCCACCTCATCATTACAGCGATTCCTGTTGGGTTTGGTATGGTATTGACTGTGATTCTGCATCAGCATCATCAGGTGGTGCCCAGCACCCCACACAGCTATCCCTGATCCAGTGGATTCAAGCTGGAATTCCACTCCTGAGTGCTTACAGTGGAAGTCACTGTTGATTGGAGAGTGAGTGTTGCGGTTGCTGGACACTGTCACAGATTGCGGAAGAAGACTTTGCCTCTACTGCCATTGTTGAGAGGAACGGTACCATTCTTGTCCATGAGACAACACAGAGATAATACAGAGCCAGACGATTCAGCCATATGGAAATCTGCAACTCTAGACCACTCACTTTCTTTGATGGCCCAGTGAGGTTGCCAATTAGGATTGTGTGGCTGTAGCTTTATATCTGGATACAAACAAGCACATGACGTCTCTTGTTGGTAAACATTGATGAGGCACTCTGAGAGTTTGTATCCCTATTGGTATATCTCACTGAGGCTCGTCTGTGGTTCTAGTGGAACACTCTCCCGCATTGGTTTTGGTGTGCACTTGCATGAGGAGACATTAAATCAGCACCAAAGGGGGTTGCCATGAAAATCACAACTCAAAGGAGACCCATAACAAGTTGGCCCATCTAAACTGATGGCGGGAGAGCATCCAGCTGAGCCATTTCACTACCCTGATGGAAACATCGAGCCACGTGAAATGTCAGTCAGGTTTATTTTTTATTTCTTGTTATTTGATTACATGTATACATATATGCAGCAGACTGTCAGCATTTCTGTCATCCTGGTACTTGCAACAGCAAAATGGAGACCATTACTGTCATGCACAGGCACAAAACTTCAGAGTCACAAATAGAATGACATGCTAAATTCAATGTCCCCATTTTTATTTCTTTCTGAAAGAGGGGACTTCAGCAGAAGCACATACAACATTTAGGAAGAATATTCCGTACTCAGGTGGATTGAACTGAAAAACATTGACCGCCAAAATGAGAATAGTAGAAAGAGGGAACCACAAGTAGATCAGCAGAAGAAGGTGATACTGAGTTTCACAGTCTGAAATATTTTGAATACAAGGCAGAGATCCCTGAATTGTATTTGTTAAGCTACAAGGAGCCAATTTAGGGCACACAAAAAACAGAAACACATGATCAAAATGACAGAAACCAATTAAAAGTCTTCTAGCAGGGGTTTGTATAGCTTGAATCAAAGTGATAGAGTAGTAACACTGAGGAGGATAGCGTTACAAAAGTCAAACCTGTTGGAAACAAAAATGTTGACAAGACTTTTTTAGAAAAGAAGATTTTCATACCTTTATAAAAGCCAATTTATAGTTATGTAATGCAGAAAGGGAGATACGTTCCCGATAAGCAAAGTCGGGGGTGATGGTCTGTTGAAAGGGAAGGCACATAGTCAAATTCAGGGCCATGCATTGTAAGAGCAGTGTGATCCATAGGGTCGATAATTTCGACTACTTAGGGGCCAGATTATCCTCTAGCTTCTGTGCCACCGCCCACATAACAAAACAGGCTGTGTTGTTTAAGCAGGCTGTGGTTGGGGTTACCAGCGCCATATCCATGTTTAAAGACAGACCAATTGACCTACTGCTCAATTTGTATAAAGGGCAATGCGGCCTCAGTTGCCAGATTTGGAATGGGGTTGAGGGGTTACTCTAATGTTAATACTGTCCAGATAGTGGAGAATCATTTCTTCAAGAAGGTGTTGAGCCTCCCACCGTCGGACCCAAATCTATGAATATATATGGAAGTGGGCTATAGGCCCATCGGGGATGTGGTCTCTCTGAAGCCTGCCCAGCATTGGCTCAGGCTTTGGATCAATGAAAGAGCTATTCCTATGCATGAATTGATTACATCTATGATTATCAAAGATCCTGGTGGCAAGGTCCCATGGCTGCACCACGTTATGAAGCAATTGAGGGCAATTAACATCACACTTGTTCCTGGCCCGCAATGTGCTCTCCCAAGGGGAGATAAAATTGTGGAATGCCCGCTTTTATGAGCATGTCAGCACTAACAGAGAAAGTGTGGAGCTGTTGAAACCCAAGAACAGAGGGTTAATGACCATCATGTCCTTTGGCATTCAGAAATATTTGCTGTGGGCAGAATTCCCGACAGATTGTGTACTCTTAACTAGGGCACAGTTTGATTGTGTCCCATTGCAGGTGGTGGAGGCTGCTTGGTCTGGGGGCATGCCAATTGGTCTTGCCTTCTGTGTGATGCCCCATATGAGGATCTTACACACTTGGTATTTTATTGTCCTGCATATGTGAAAGTGAGAGGTTCTGTTCTACGGCCCTTATTGTGTGAAATGGGTTTTGTGCAATATCGGCCTGCTTTAATATACTTGTGGTCTGACTCACCTTGCACGGGTTGGTCCCTGATTACATACTTAAGATCAGCACTTTTTCTGAGAAAAAACACATGCTTAGAAGTGTGACATGAAATGGGATGTTGTATGCTCATTAATTTACCAAGACCTGAATTCTTTAATGGGCTATTTGACATTTATGTTGTATCTAGTATTGTTTTTATTGACTGTAATGCACATTTCTGAAACAAACATGCTGATGATGGCAATTCACTAGATATGCTCCACAGACCTTCAGAGAATCATGTATTGTATTTCCTAGGAATGGAAGAAGGTGTGATCTATCTGTCTGAGACAAGTTTATTATTGCTCCCCCAAGTTTGTCATTAAAATCAGAAAATTCGTCTTCTGTGGCAGATCCAATGGGCAGATGTTGGTGGTCGACCAGTTTGGGGGAAAGAGGCTGAGGGGTGACTTTCTTCCTGGGATGAGACAAAATATTTGCATTAGGAGGAGATGTTATGAAAGAAAGTTGGAAGGTTTGATGAATCAGATAGGATCAACATTGCAGAGACACCAATCAAGGATCTTTATGGGATTTTGTATTCAGGATATTCATTATATAGTGTTCTGGCAGTGATCGTAAAGTGTTCAAAACCCCTTCCCTGGCCCTTTTGCCACTAGAATACATTCTAAAGGTGTGTGATTCCTTGGTCTTAATACATTCTTAGGTTTTCTGATTTAGGATTGCTTCTCCTGGCTGAAGCCCTGCAAGTCTCCAGGTATTATATGTTTTCATCCAGGTAAACGTTGCAGTAGGTGTTGTCAATTTCAAAGATACAACTCAATAGGTAAGTGTTCCTTTTCTCTCTGGGCTAATGCCTAGTATCTGTGGGCTTGTAATTTGAATCCTAAAAACACTCTGGTCCTAACACAAAACATATTTTTAAAAGTCTTTCAGTGCCCCAAAACGGGTATTTAGGTTTCTTTGGATTGGCTCTTCTGCTTCTCGTTTTAGTTTAACAGATTCTCCGAGAAACCTCTGCCTGAGTCTCAGGGTCTGAGTGTTTGTACTGCAGGCCTACACAAAAGGGAGGGTTCAGTGCCACTTATGTAAGCATTAGATCAACTACCATCCAGGTCAGGCCACTTAGGCTGAGTTGCAGGCTGGGTTTATATTGGACCTCTTCTCCCTAACTGGGGACATGGTTCTGTTCCCCAACATCCTGCCTTCCGCTTCCTCATCGACAAGCCGCGATAATGTCACCCCTAAGGAACTATTCCCTATGTCTCCTCTTCTCTCCTCTACATTGTTCTGCAATCTCGATTTCTTTACCCCTCCTCAATTCTCTGTCGTGTGCTTGCACCTCCATCATTCCTCAATTGCCTTCTCTCAGGCTTATAGCATGCCAGCTCCTTCTCCTTATCTACCCTAGTCTCTCCTGAGCATTATTTTTCCATCTCTTCCCTTTGAGGTAGTTCCCAACCTTCTCCATTGCCCTCTGTCTATTTTCCACCTCTTGTCTATCCTACTCTGGGTCTTTCTTAACCTTCTTTTCTCTGATTTTGAACCTTCTCTTGGATGCTCCCACTTCTTTACTCACTTTCTCCTCATTAGTGTCACTTTCTCTTTTCTTTTATGATGGATATCCCAACAATCATATCTGATGTGAAGACACTGTGTAGTGACCTAGGTGCCATCATATCCTTTCTCGGAGATGCCAATGCAAGTATTTCTCAACTCGAGGAATTGGCAGCATTTCTGGAAAATGGCCCACAATGCTAAAAAAACATGTGAACCCCTGGAACCTTCACTGATTGCCTGCGAGTCAAAAGAGCAGAGAAACAACGTATACATTTTGAGAGTGCCGATAGGGGACCAAGTGGCAGATAACAATCCTTTTTTGAGGAAACTCCTCACTGAGACTGCAGTTCAACATTAGTGAACATACCAAAATAGTTTTTGCTCAGAAACCCACATGAACCCAGAAAAAAACCAAGAACACTCATAGTGCACTTTCCAAGGAATACCATCAAAGAAAAAGTTAAGCTCCGTATTAAGAACAACATCTTTTTTTACCAAGACGTTGCCCACAGGATAGAATCAAAGATGTGCCTAAGTGAAGAAAAAAATGATTGATCACAAAATGCAATACTTGTAAAGCTTCCCTCCAGTTTCTTTGTGCTTTCATTGTTGCAACAAAAACTTGACAGGCATTACCCTCAGAAAAAATCTCCATTGTGTTGTGCAGTAGAGGTGGAAGTAGGCCACACTCAGCAGACACAGTTTCGGGTTACACTGACAATTCATTGAAGATCCTGGACATTTTAGCTAAGGAAAAAGACAAGTAAGCAGCCCAGTCATATATAAAGCCTGAGATGACCGATTCCAACCTTAACTAGAAGAAATGGATAAGCACACAATAACTAGACAAAATATATCAGCTTTCCAATACCCCTATTGGAGCATGAACAGAACAAACAACCTGATCAAGCGGTCAGAAATAATAACTCATCTGGCTGCTAGGAAAAATAATGGGGTGGTCATACTGGTTCACAGAGACCAGGAAGGCTGACGGGTGGCAGTTATTGGCAACTTCTCAAATCACAGCCTGATTATGTTGTTGGCCTTTAGCCCGAACAGAGATGACCAGTACTTCTTTCATGAGCTGCTTTATCAATAAGGGGTTTTGCAAGCCCACAGAGTGGAACATTATGTCCCTTTCTGCTTATTATACCACATAGCTGAGAGCCACCCAAGATAAAAACAGCCCTATCCAAGAACAATTATGACTCTTTGAATATTTCAAAATAGGGCACAATAGTTTTGTTGTTAGATCATGCTACCCAGTATTCAAAACAAAGTCTACATTCACTAGCAAAACATTCATACATAAATTACATTTGCATAGAAACATATAGCAAAACAAGATTTACAGATTCTTTTTTAGTTTGATAATATTTTTTCTTTTAATGGAGTTTATATTCCCTTCTATTTATTTTGACAAATGATTTTTAGCTAGAATTCAAAATGTTCTCTGTTCTTATGACCATGACCGTGAATGCAGCGAATGTTTGTAAAGGAGGTGATTGGAATGAGGTACTGGATCCTGCTATGGACAGAATGGGATTTCTAATGCAGCCCATGACCCTGACCATAAATTCATGTCAACAATAGCTGAGTAACCATTCTTCACTGGATGCTGAAATGCTCTATATCTCAAAATGAGTGATTTCACATTCCAGTCGCAGTAACACCTGATCTTCTGGTACATTTACAACATTCTCCTCCATAACGTACACGAACAAGACCTTCTGGAAGTGCAAACCTTGGTGGGGTCATAGCTGATAATTCATTTTGTTTCTATGTGGCTGTTTCTAGAATAATGAGGAGGGTGACATCCTGCAACTATGCTTTAAAGAATATAAGACTATTCATAACACTAATTAAGTTAGCCAGCTAACATTCTGCGAAGTGAGCACCTCAACATGAGGGGAATGGGCATTGAGACAGGTTCTTAAAAAAAGAAACAAGAAATGGGAATGCTGAGGGCCTGGAATAGTCAGTCAAGTTGATTGTTTTCTGACAGAAAACTACTAGAGAAATGTTCTCATTCTTGAATTCAGCCCATGAGTGAGATCTGCTCAGCTGCAGTCCCTTTTCAGCATAAGAAGGCTTATTGTACTTTCTACAAACAAGGCAAAATGCATGGAATAGTTCTGGCACCCCTTCTAAATATAAGACAGGCAGCTAGGGGTGATCAAGCTGGAAGGTGGTCAGAAGACTATCGCACAAGGAAAAATGAACAACTGTTGCAAATCCTTCTACTGACACCTGTTATCGCCTGAATGTAAGGAGTGGATACTATTCAGTGTGCCTACCCCTTGGTTTTCAGTACTTGTGATCATGTATGGTCAGATGGTCTCGCCTGGGAGCAGAACGTGGGTTTGTTGGGTTGCTTGCAGCCGACTCTTCGGTTAAAGTAGTAAGTCCCACAAGTGAAATTTAAAAGTATAATTTTATTGGTTCTGAACCAAAGTGAGTTTACAATTATTTACAAAGTGCCAACATACTCCATTTTGATGCACGTGCAATTGTTTCGCACTTCCCTGGGCTTTCTCAAGACACAGTTACAGTAATGATGTAAATAGTATAATATCATGAGTGTAATTCAATTAGTACAATCCTTAATTGCAACACAAAACTCTTTCTCAAAGGTTCATCTCATGTTATTCATGCATTCAGGTTAACATACATATTTGTACATTCCGATTGGAGCAACTAGGGTTCAATGTCTCAGAACAGTATTTATACAGGATTCAGATGGAAGACTGTCTTCTTGCCACTCTTTGGTTTCTAAAATTTGATTCCAAGGATTAGTATCCCTTAGTTCCTTATAGTGCTGGTTAATGGAGTTTCCACAGAGTCCCAGTATTGAGGGTTTAACATTGATTTCTTCAATTATTAGTAGGTTTGTGCTGGGGTCTCCCTTTTGTACTTCATTTCTTAGTGTCCCTCTTAAAGGGTGGGTCTTGTAAATGGTGCTTTGTCGTTTATCGGGCTGGTATTCTTTCAGGATGGGACTTACTACTTTAACCAACGAGCCAGGCGCAAGCAACCCAACAAACCCACGTTGTGTACTCGATTGAGTTCCCAGCCGATATGATAGAATTTTCCAGCATGTTCTCCTCTCTAAATAATCCCTGGTGGAAGGTTTGGACTCATCACAAACTAGGGAATGGTAAATGTGATTAAGTCATTGAGGAATGGAAAGCCTCCAGCCGTTGTTGGCTTTGCTGCATAATTCTAGCTATAATTTAAAAATACTTTCTCACCATATCTTTCAAAGCTGTACAATGCAGTTTTAGATGCAGGAAGAATCCTTGACTTGATGACTGAGGCAAGGATCCCGATCAACCCCAAATCTTGTTAAGACTAGACAGAATGTGGGGGCTACCACGAATACTGATAATATAGTGGATTGTGCACCCGCTGAGGGGTTAACAAAGGCAGATGGCGTGGAAGGAGTTGTTACACAGGGGGCCCCCGGGCTAAAGCCATGACAGCGGAACTCGTTCCGAACATCCGGAAGGCAGAGGCAGGTGTGCCGGTGAGCTGTGGTCCCCGGAGATAAGACCTGAGAGTGCTAGCCTCAACACGTATGCAGGCCGGGACTGGAATCAAGCGAGGCGGTCTGTAGACCATAGGGCCTGGTGCTTGCAACACCCCAGTGATGGGATGGGGGGGGGAGCATGCCCTGTGGAGTGGTGTGTTGAGAGTCGGACACGCTGCCTCTCCAATCATGGGAGAACGGCATGGGCGAAGCCGGTATTGCGCGCATGATCTACTATTGAGGCTCCCGGGAGGGCAGCACAGTACTCTTCGAAGGGACTGGCCGACTCTGATGCAGTTTTTCAGGCTGCCATTTTGAGGGAACGCTCGCTTCCGGCAGGAGCTGCTGCCAACTCCACGGGCACTTGATCTCCTGTCTGCAGCTCTGGAAACATAAAGGCGGGGTGTGAGGACTACATACGAAGGTTGGCTGGTGTGACCCTGAGGGGCGTGGGGCATAGCTAGTAATGTAAGGGAATCCGAATGGGCCTCTGTGACCGGTGCACAATGAGGAAGCAAGGCTGGAACTACAGAGTCGTGTGGGGGCGCAGGTGGACACTGACGGTGGCGTGTTGGTGTGGAGCCCATCAGTAATCATCACAGAGCCAGAGGTCAGAGCGCATGTCGTATCCCTAGTTGCGATGATGAAAGGGTCGGGTTCCGAGAAAGGTGGCACCATGTACCGCTTTAAAAAGCCTACCACAAAAACTCCATTAAACCCTGGCGACAATCCGACTGCTGCAGACTCTGCTGTGGTTCCTAAGGCAGCAGTCCAGCCACCACCAGATGCTGGAAGCTATGCAGCAGGGATGTGCTTCTGTGAATAATAAGTTGAACAGCATTACATTAAATTTTTGACTATCCGCGCACAACTGGAGAAAGAAACGGAACACATAACTGAAACTGAACACTGTATCAGCAGCACGGAGGGCAATGTGACAACACTACGATCAGCCGTCTCTGCACTTACTCAAGACATGCGACAGGTGAAAGCAAAGTGCCACAGGATTAATGTCCGTAAAATTGGGGTTCCAGAAGATGCACTGAGAGACAACATGGAGTTAGTGGTGGAGAAGTTGCTGCATGACTTGTTGGATGATCCTGGATGGTCTCCATATTTTACTGTGGAAGGAGCTCACAGGGCATTGACTGCAAGGCCAAAACCTGGAGACTACCCTTGACCAATAATTGCTTGCATAATTAATTACTGGGACTGAGACTCCAACACAATGCATATATATATATATATATCCCGACTATACAGTGGTGGTGCAACAAGAACAGCACATTTACATGGGTGTGAAGAAGTTACTCACACTGCACAATGTGGTCTATGCTATGCTGTTTCCAGCCCAGCTGTGGATCAATCACAACAACAAATCATACTTTTTTACGCTGTCTGAACAAGCTGCCTTGTTCATTGGAGCTCAGATCCTGCGACCATCCAAGAGGGCAGTGGATTCTACATAAATGGATGATTAGATACCAGCTGAGATAAGTAGATCCTGAAGGAATGTGTTACTAGTATCTATGATCTTTGTGCGTCGGATTTAATTCACTTGCATACTTGCGTTTGGGTTTCTGAGTGCACAAAGATATTCCCGCTTTGCAAAGTAACAGTCGCCCCACTATGCAAGCGCGTTGGTATTGTTTGCAGTTGGTATTGTGGCAAGGTGGGGAACACAAAGCAGAAGTTCGGGGAGCTATGAGGGTGGGGATGGGGGTTAAAGTTCAGATGTTTGGGGAAGGGGTAATAAAATGCACTTGGTGATGGTTTGGGTGATTGTGGATAGGCGGAGCGACTGGTCTTCAGCTCATGTTGACATAATGAAGATCGGATGGTACAAATGGCAGGGACGGGCAAAGTAATCAGTTTACTCAGTTGGAATGTTAGAGGGTTTGGCCTGCAAGATAATAACCTATGGCAATAGACTGATGGTGAACGTTCTCTTTCTACAATGCTGGGGACAAAAGCAGAACGTATGGCCTCAGGATGGGGAACTAATATGTTTTACATGGCTTATGCATCCCAGGTTAGAAGGGCTTTGATTTTGACACACCGCTCTGTCCCGTTTGTACTTTAAATTCCGCAGGGGATGAGAATGGCAGATATGTGATGGTGCATGGCATTTTGAGTGGCCAGGAGGTTCTTTTGCTTAATGTTTATGGTCCCAATATAGATGACCCTGATTTTTATGTGGATCTTTTCTGACACTATGCCCACTGGCCTTTGTGATCTGTGGCGGGGGTTTTAACGCCACTCTTAACATGGGGCTGGACCGCACAACAATGACATCAAGGGCCCTCTCTATTGCTGCCCATATAATACTCCCTCATATGGAGGATCTAGATATATATGTTGTTTGGTGTATGTTAGGCAAGATTGTATGTAGTAATCCTGTGGGATACTACACCAGCCTCTTGGCAATATGCAACCCAACCTTTGGTATAAATCTGTAATACACAAGTTGGTAGAGTGACTGAGCAGGCAGGCTTATCTCAAGAGGGGTCAATGTGAGCTGTAGGGCTGCAACATAGAGTTTCACAGTGACAAGTCTCTAAATAACACTTGATTAAATCATTATTTATTAATTTAAACAGTCAGAAGGGAGCAATTGGCAACAATAAAAATACACTTCTAAATACACTCCTTCAGTTCAGTAAAGTAAGTAGATACCCTTTAGAGATGGCACACAGATTTTACGACACCCTGTGGGGACTTCAATAATTAGGACACCATGGACATTAATATATCCTTTTTCACACTTAAATAGTAATACTGAAGTTGTGGCAAAAAGGAAAAGGTTAGGGAAGGAAACAATGGTTAACACATTGCTCAAACAGGTAAGCACTTTTGAACACCCCAATGTAATGTAGATTAACCCTTTCCCAGCTATACAAGTAAGGTATGTATTACTTTTTGGAGGGATAGTTAAAGCACAAAGTCAGAGGCTAGAATAGTCTTGAGGGAGCCAGGACAGCCAATGCCACTTGAGTAAAGTCTAGGGTAGCTGAGGAACTTCTTGAAGGTAAGTAAAAAGTATTGCACAATGTTTTAGAGAGTTTTTTTGAAAATTAAATCACTGTTGGTCCACAAGATGGGAGGCTTTGATGGGCAAAGCTGCAGCCAACACTGCAAAGGGCAGCCAATACAAGTCTGAACTGAGAGCAAGCATGCTACACAACAAGAGGTAAGTACCCCTTAGTTCATAGTACCTTAGGTCTGAAGAAATGGTCCAGCTGGCTTCTATTCCTGTTGTAGTCTGGTAGATCCTGTTCTTCATGGGCCTCAGTCATGAGGACAAGAGGGAGGACATCTGGGGACTTCTGCACTACGATTCGAATGTCGGTGGCAGTAATGGGTAAAGTTCAGATCAGCGACACTTCACGGTTTCAGCTTCTCGCGAATAGCACCACTGTGGTTCTTGGACACCTTGTAGGCTTTCCTTGCTTCTGGGGACCAGCACTCTGATGAGGTGGCTCAGGATTGTTCAGCCCTGCTTCGAGGGAGTATGGAGGATCTTCCTGGAGCTCAGGTCCGGCTTAAAAATGATGCACTCGATTCTGGTGGTCCTGTCCCCTGGAACTCGGTTCCTGCAGCAGCAATGGTAGTACAGCCAGCCGAGAGAGGGTTTCCAGTCGAGTTCGTCTTAGGGATGATTGGTCCCACAACTCAAGAGGAGAAGTCGTCCTTTGCAGGGCTTCTCTATTCGAGGCAATTTTGGAGCTTCGGCACTGCAGCATGGCTTCACCGGAAAAACCAACGATCCAAAGTTGCAGCAAGATTCTCTTCCAAGTTCTTCTTCGGATTCCTTCCTCCAGTGCTCGACTCTGAATTCCTTGCAAAAGACCATGGCATTTTATGCAAGTCTCTCCCATTCATTCGCAGCCTAGCTGTCACTGACACTGCAGGTTAGCTGTCCTCCAAGGACTGCCAGCTGGCCAATCACATTTGGGTGCATTCCTGAAACCAAGGAGACTAAGCACAGAGAGTTTCAGGCACCTCCCTGCTTCCTTCCCTGCCAGACAAGCTGGAGCCAGAGGCGAGCTTCACCAGTGAATCCCGCCAAAGACAAAATAAACAAAGGGACCAAACCTGGTTTGGCATGCAGAGTAAATATCACGAAGGACCTTTACAACAAGAAATGGTGAAAAAAAAGTCTTGTCCATTTTGACAACATGGGCACCCATGGGTGCTATGCTGCAGCTGCAAACACACAATGGTAGGAAAAAGTAAACCACTGCCACCAGCCATTAGTTGTAGAAATACGTAACATAAAAATGTTACATGAGAAAGTAGACAAAGGGGATACTAGGTAACCCCCTCCAGCACTCAATGTAAGATAGTATGAGATGGGTCTACAAAGGTACACAATGGTAAGTATAGTCAATTTCACTTTTCTGCTCTTGGAAACATTAGTTTACCAAGAAAAGGTATTTAAACCTTTGGGGAATCTAAAGGACTTCCCTGTGCCACTGCACTGAAGGTGTTGTGTGTCACAATGTAAAATGATGATGCCTGTGGAGTTAGTCAGACTCCAAAACCAAATGAAACAGAGTGTTCAAATTTAATAAGTCGTAGAGTCCAGCAAAAGAGCTGGGGGTCTCTAAGGTAGAAGGGAATTAGCACATTTCTGAGAATTCTCCCTAACAGTGTACGCTGAATGATACTCACAGGGAATATACATATTACTCAACAGTGCATGATATGCACTCACGTATAATTTTGTGGCTGGTCACCGGGACGTTGCTTAAAAGAGTTGTGGGATGTTCAATACTTTCTGCACTTTTTGGGACCACTCCCCTGTTATGATGAAATTGGAGTTATCGGAAGATAGCAGAGGGAGTCCAAATTGGCAGTTCAAACCTGCGGCGATGCACGATCTTGCCTATATGATTAACTTGCAGAAACACGTGATGCTATATTTTGAATCAAATGTCAGCTCAGTATCCTTCCCTGCAATTTTATGGCAAGCGTTTAAGACATATGTGCGAGGGATAGCTATTTTGACTGAGATTGGAGGCTTGAATTGTATAAGGAGGGACATGGGACGCCACGAAACCGCTCTACTATGATTGCAGCAAAAATACGCTTCTGCTCTCTCACTGGGAATAAGGCGGGATATTAAGAAGGAACTGGATGATTTAGAGAGGCAGCCAGCAGAGAACTGCAATATTTTGATAAACCGGCGGCAGCCGATGGTATGGGGAAGCTGCCAGACCGGCCAGATTGTTGGTCCACGCTATAGGTACTGAGAGGGGGACTACTCACATTCCATGCATTGTGCGACAAGATGGCACTACAGCACATACACAAGAGGGCCTCTCTTGGCCCTCTTCCTGCTCCTACCTGCAAGGCAAAAAACCTCGGGGTCATCTTCGACTCCACACTCTCCTTCTCTCCTCACATATCTGACGTCTCTAAGAAGTCACACTACCAGCTGCACCTCCTCAGAGGTATTCTTCCTTTCCTCTCCTTCCCCCAGAAGCTCACTGTCTCCCGAGCCCTGGTTCTTTCGAATCTGGACTACTGTAACAGCCTCTGTCTTAATCGGCCTGTCTCTACTCTCCGCCCTCTGCAACTTATCCAGAACAGGACTGTGAGACTTATCCTTGGCCTCAAGCCCAGGGACCGTATCTCTCCAGGACTGAAATCTCTACACTGGCTCCCAGTGGCTGCGAGGATTAAGTTCAAAACCCTCTGCATTGTCCACAAGGCCTTCTGGGGCCTGGGGCCTAAATACCTTCAACTCTCTCTTCCTAAATATCTTCCTTCTCAAGCTCTTTGCTCATCCATCTCCAACTCCCTCAGGGTCAGCCGCTTCTCCAAGCAACGAGTTGGGGGTAGATCTCTCTCCGCGGCAGTGGCCTCCATCTGGAACAGCCTTCCTGCCTCCCTGAAACTTGAGGCGAACCATCTCCGGTTCCAGAAGCACCTCAAAACCTTCCTCTTTGCTTCTGCTTTCTCTCCCCCTCTCCCCTGCTAAATTCCTGACTGAAACTGCACTGAATCTGCAACTGAGCCACTCTCACTGATCTCTCTCCTTGGCCCAGCCATTCTCCACTTGCACTGCTTCCCTGGCAACCCCTGCACTGCAGGACTGTCTCTGTATCCCTACAGCCCCCCTTCCCAGCACTTGTCTGCACTTACCTTGCACTTGCCACCAGCTGGCCCAAGTATTTATTTGTTGTTATACTTACCCTGTACTGCACTTTCCCCCCTCCCTTTCCCCTTGCACTTTTCCCTTTCCCTCCACCCATGCACTTGCGCGATCTGAATGACACCTGGCCTAGTAGGATCGTTGTCTGTCTTCCCCTTGTTCCACCCACCCTGCCTCTTCGCGCCTTGAAACACTTGTGTATAGGCGTGTTACAAATGCCATATCATACCATATAATATCAAACAGACATTAATGATGTCTTTTTTCTATTTCTACTTGGCGCTATATGCTCCAAAAGGGGTGGCCACTGACCTTGAAATTGATGATTATTTGAATGGGATCCCAACGACCCTGTTGTCTGATGAGGCTTGATCAGTGCTTGACATACCTGCTGTTAGTTTAGATAAAATAATTGACGCTATCAAGGGCCTACCAAATGCGAAAGCGCTGGGATTGCCTGACTTTTGCTCTGAATTTTAAACTAAGTTTCACAGGGTGCTGGCTCCCCACCTGTTGCGAGTGTGAGAAGAAGCGCTTTCAACAGGAATACTACCTGATACTTTTCTTGAGGCCATAATTATTCTCCTTCTTAATTTTGATAAGGTCGGTAATGAATGTGGATGGATCACTTAGGCTGCTGTCATTAATAAACATTGACGTCAAGATGAACTCTCTTAATGCCATACATGGTCCATCAGGACCAAGCAGGGTTTATACCCAGGAGAAAAGGCATTTGATGCGGTCTCCTGGCCATTTTTATTTAGGGTCATGACCAACTATGGATTTGGACCCAAGTTTAATTTGTGGGTAATGCTCCTATACTCGCAGCCAAATGCGCAATTTTACACAAACGGGATGTTATCCCCATCTTAAAGCTAAAATGGTGTACAAGGCAGGGGTGCCCCCTTTGCCCCCTATTGTTCGCATTGGTAATAGAACCCTTGCTAATTTAATCCATAGTAGACACTGGTGCACTGGGCTTCCATTAGGATGGAAGGCAGAGATACTTTCTCTATATGCAGATGATATTTTGCTGTACATGCGTGACCCAGAGACACACCTGCGATGCGTACTATAAGCAGTGGTTGATTTTATCCCAACAGTAATACATCTGAAATATTCCCTTTGACTCTGGCCACGTGCAAAGCCTCGGACATGCTTGGTCTACAGTGGCGGTTGAGGACTTCAGATATCTAGGGATAAGAGTGGCACAAGCTCGCTCCTTGACATTTGAACTGAATTAAGAAGCATACTTGATAAAGTTGAGGGTATTACCCATACAACTTTATTCTTCTCACAACAGGATGGCGTTTTTTCAGAGAAAACAGGGCTCTGTTTCTCGTTCCTTTGCAACGGGCAGATCAGGATGAAGTGGCAACATCTTACAAAACCCTTTGACAGGGGTGGACTGGTGGCCCTCCGATTTCAAATTATATTATTTCGCTGCACAAATACACTATGCTGTTTACTGGTTCACCGGGAACCTTTCTTTACCACATGCACGATTGGAAAGACTGCAAAGGGGTCCCGAACCCATGATACTATTCTTAGCTGGGAATAGCTACTGTTGCACGCATTGCTTGGACCCTGTGGGGGTACCTGTGAGGCATGGGATAGAATGAACAACCAAGCGGGCAAAGTAGCGCCTTATGATGGAAATCCGCTGCTGTGAGGGATGTCAGCAGTGAAACCCACAAAGAACAAGGGTGTGGAGAGTAAGTTGCTGGTATCAAATGGATAGGTGATTTATAGGTGTCTGGTACGTTTGTGATGTGGGACGTGCTGAAGGCACACATAGGGGACACAATGCTGCAAAGGTTTAATTATCATCGCTTTAAGGCACCAATCACAGCAAGAGGCCCATCGTTTCCAAAAAGAGCCGGCCTCACATTCGGGTTTAACCTACATACTGTCTCATGGATTGGGTGAGAGGAGCTTGATATCTCCCATATATAAGCTGGCTCAGGCACTCTGCGCCACACAAGACGTAAAAAACCAAATTGAAGTGGGAAGGAGACCTGGGGAGGGGGCTATCAGATGCACAATGGGTGAAAATCTGTAGGCTCACTAAAACTGTATTCATTAATCCAAGAAACCGCCTGATACACTTCCAGGTGTTAAATAGACTATATTGCACACCTGCAAGGCTTATGAAATTCTGACCAGACATAATTGCCCCAGATGTGGGGGAACAGATGCTCATTTATCGCATATGCTGTGGAGCTGTCCGGGCTGGCTCATTATTGGGAAAGTGTTTGTCAGTTGTTGACTGGTATGCTGGGGCGGCAGTTGGATCTCACAGTGGTCGATTGTATGATGGGGTTTAAGTGGAAGATGGCCGGGACTCACAGCCAACTATTGAACCTGGGCCTGTTAATGGGCAAAAGGGCCATTTTGATGCGCTAGACATGGAAAAGCCCACCTTGCCTGTCGGACTGGTTGCATGATATGGTATGGGCTAATGACACTGAGGAACTATATGTGGGAATGTCGACGTTGATGAATCGCCCCAGAGATATATGGCAGGAATTCCGTCAGTATCTCCATGTACTGTCCACTTGAATCTTGGTTTACTGATTGTGGTCTACACAAAGGCCTACCTCACTGATGTGCCCAGTTAGAAATGATCTGTATTGTGCCGAACTCCTATGAATATACTGAACCTTGATGTAACCGTTCAAGTGATGATGAATAAAGTTGTTTTAAAAAAAAAAAGGAATACCTACATATCATAAAGCATGTTACTACCCATGCAGATTGTAGTTGTAGTTGTAATTGTTTATATAGCGCTTATACACAGGTGGATTGCTTCAAAGCGTTTAAAGGCGGGAAGGGAACAAGCAAATACAGTAATCATTCTTAGGCCTTGAAGCTTCAGAATGATCTAAACAGAAAAACTAGCCTACTAGGCCTGACAGCATTTCTCCTAGTTCAAGTGCATGAAGTGTTAAAGTTTCGACCAAGCTAGGCAGGGGGACAGAAAAAGGTGGGAGGTGTGGACAGGACAGACAAACATACTATTCCTAGTACATTTAGTTAATGCATGCGTACAGAAGGAGGTGCGAGGAAGAGGGGGAGGGGGGAACAAATGCGTCCAGTCCATCAGGGCCCTTGGTTATGTGCAGAGAGGCTGCCTCGCTCATAGAGCGTAAGCAGAAGATGCAGTAGTGCTGAACATGCAGTGGCCCAGAAGCAGGTGAAGGTGAACCAGGCAACCAGTCAGCAAAAACTGAGCAGAGTTAGGGGGTATAATGAAGAAGGAGTGATGGGGAAAAAAGAATGGAGGTTAGCAGGGTAGAGGGAGAGGGAAGGAGGATGAGAAGAGGAAGGTCTTGAGGAGTTTCCAGAAGTAAAGGTGCTCTGGTTTAAGATGGAGAGAGACAGAGAGGCTGTTCCAGAGGGAAGCACCTGCAGAGGATAACGATCTACCCCCAAATCTCTGTTTGTGAAAGTGGCTCACCCGCAGAGAGTTGGAGGAGGATGAGCAAACGCCTTTAGAGGGAGAGTATTTAGGAGAAGAGCATTGTAGATAGTGCCAGTGGAGGACTTCAGCACCGGAGAGATGCGGTTCCTGAACTTGAGGCCAAGGATAAGTCTTGTAGTTCTGTTCTGGATGGGCTGTAGAGGACGGAGAGTAGAAGCAGGAAGGTTGAGAAAGAGGCTGCTGCAATAGTCCAGCCTAGGGAGAACCAGGGCTCTTGAAGTAGTGAGCCTATGGGGGAAAGTGAGAAAGGATAGACTACCTTTGAGGAGGTGCAGTTGGTAGTGAGACTTTTTGGAGATGTCTGAGATGTGCGAAGAGAAGGAGAGAGTGGAGTCGAAGATGACTCCAAGATTTTTTGCCACATTTTTAGGAGAGGGCACACGGCTAAGGGAGGCTGGCAAGTGTGAAAGTGGGAAAGAGGGAACAGGGGTCCCAATTAGGACAATCTCTGTCTTACTGGCATTCCGGCAGAGATCAGGACTGAAATGCAGATAGACAGTCAGGGATGAGGTAGCCTGAAAGAGAGCTGCATGCCATCTGCATAACGCTGAAAGTTAGAAGTAAAGGTAGAGATCATGTGGGCCAAGGGGGCCGTTTAGATATTGAAGAACCAGGGGGACATAACATCATGATTTCCCTTGCAAACTCTAAAACTGATCTTCTCAGCATCCTGTCTGGATAGACCAGAGGCAACTCTGCGTACAACATCAAGTGCAGGAAAATGGAGATTCTCTGGCTGACAGACACACGTCTGTATATTGATCATACCAATCTGGCACAAAATACTCACCCTTAAGCTAAGTTATCTTGGCTTGAATAATTTTGCAGAAATTCCTTACTTATGACAAATGATGGTGAATTACAGGGGGAAGTTGGAAGGGGCATCCAGCTCAGGAAGAATCTTCCAGCAGGATTGGACTGGGCCATAGGGTAACAACCAAGGTGCATGCCCATCATGCTAGTGTGGGCCAGTTGTTTGGGCAAAGTTGCCCAGTTTAATGAGTTTTTTCATTGGCAAAATAGTAGTTTGACCAGTGTGACTAAACACATATCCTTTAAAATGCTCAATTTGCAACAGATTTTACTGAAATACCCCCCTCCCCCATGTAATTTGCGACTGTCTGCCACTTTTTAATTGATGCCTAAGTCAATTTTATACCCCAGTATGACCCTGCCTTCAATTGTGATCAATTACAAGAATGTCACCCTTCAAGATGGCTTCTCTACCTCAGCTGATCTACATCTTCTGTAGGCGGTATCAGGTAATAAAATGGTGGCAAAAATGTTGCTGGTAAAAAGAATTGCGGCAAATATGCTGTGGTTTGACCCAGTAAAGGTGTATCCCATTATACCATTTAAGGGGAGCAGGGGTTGTGGGGGTGTCCCCTGCTCCCCTTAAATGGTATAATGGGTCTGGGGGTTTCAGGGGTGTCCCCCACATCCTTTACATGATTGTGGCGCAAAAAACCACAGCAATATTTTGTATTCATGGCCATTTTTACCGCAATTTTAAGACATGGAATCCTGTAGGCATTGTTTACCAATCCCAGCCTCTTGATCTGCACTGCTCTGGTGGGACTGAAAGGTGAAGATCACACTTCATACACTCTACAAAAATAGACAGAGATGCAGGTTTCATGTGCCAAATGGGAATGTTATCTATGGGTTAGCGGATTAGGGCGGTTGGTTTGAACATTCGTACAAGATTACAAAATACTGCTATTGTGGAACTACAAAGATTTACTAATTAAGCAATTCTCTTGATTTTACTACTTGCTTACTTTTACTACTCAGGCACTTCCCTTGCTATTGTTGAACTACAAAGATGTACTACTTAAGCAAACCCCTGTCGGGCTACACCCTTGGAACTACCAATGGACTGAACAACACGCTTCACATTGACCAGCATCTGGTCTTCTGGAAATTGTGAGATCAGGAGCTCAGATACTGTAAAAAAAAAGCATCAACAAAACACATTTACATTACTTTGCCAACCTCTCAAAGAGAGACTTTTGGTAATACTTGCAGCTATGCCATTGCATACAACCTTTGCTTGCTAGAGAGGGGCACTCTATGCCACATCCCTTTCCCTATGAAAAGGACTTGAAATCATTCGGCAATAAGAGACTGTCAATTTCACAGGCATAACACAGAGGGATGGATTCTTGTGCCCCTCCATTCGGAAGGCATGAGAGGAAAATCTGGGCTCAAGCTCTGACATGACAATTGAGATCGCATTTTTTTAAGGGGGTGGGCCTCAGGCTCTAGAGATGCCCCTACCCAACTTATTTATTACAAAGCTCTTAATGGTACCTGGTGCACTTTAGCAAGATACACAGAGGGGACGCACTAGGTGCTGATTTAGGATTCCACATCTACCTGGAATGGGAGTGACCCTCCCCCTCCATTTAAGAGATTCCGGACTTAAGCCCTTAAAACCACATATGATGAGACCCTGGTTACCTCACTCGGCATATAATCCTGCATGGTGATTCCTGGTCACTCACTAATTCAATATGAACTGACCAACCTTTGTGTAGAAGTTTATCCCTGACAAATGTGAGAAGGGGTATAATGAGACCCTTCAGGATAGCTATGTACAAACCTGTTATTGCATCCACTGATCCGGAATTCTCTCTCAGAGAATCCTGCTCAAGGGAACAACAGGAGAGGACAAGGAAAGATCTATTTAGACGACAGTCCTGTCTGATATTCCAATATCTAATTTTACATGCACTGTTTGTTTCTGGGGCTCATGTAATTGAGGGTGCGGAAGGGACATTTGTTTAAGACAAAGCCTTTGTTTTCTTTTTCTTCTTTTCAGGATTTATAATGATCGCAAAATGCTAACAAAACATTATAAATAAGGAGATTGGTGGTGCTGTTAATACTGCACGAGTCGATTATGTTTTGACGGGAAGATTTTCTGAATAGTTGAAATCTCAGAAATACTGCGGATTACTTGGCACATAGAATTATATTGAAAGAAAATGACTTCCAAGGAGGAACTAGGCCTGTGAAATCATAGACTATTCATTATCACAGAAAACGTTTTTTTCAAAATAAAAAAAAAACATGTTTGGATCTTTACATCACATGTTAGTTATACTTGTTTGTTTCATATCTAGGTTCAGATTTGACAGTTTACTTATTCATGTGCCTGATTTAATGAACTTGCAGACAGTTCAAGTGTCATTGTTAGATCTTTTAAACTTTGAAACAGAAGGAGATGCCTTTCAGTTTGGGTTATTTATTTATTTACTGGTTATTTATAATGTGCACTATACAGCAAAAATGAGGTTAGAATCTGTATGATAAATGTACAAATCAAAATAATGATGGTCTGAGCGAACATGCACTTTGGGCCTTTCATCGCACATTTAAGGGCTCTATTTTTCAATTATGTTTTCTTTTTAATATAAAAGCCCCAAGACTTAAATGTAAAGTGACTGCTAGTCTTCATTCTTTAATTTCTTTGTTTTCTGATCTTTTTTGGTGAGGTCATTTGTCTGAATACTGATGAGTTCTAATTTGGCAGGATGATAAATAGCGTCCTAGCAAACACAGAACTCCCTGATCTTCAGTTATGGTGCTGATTCTTGTTAAGATGCAATTTAGCATCTCACAGATCTAACACGTCACCAAATACAGAATGGCAGGACTCAGCATTTCCTGTATATTTAGCTTCACCAAATCAAGGACCGGTGCAAGTACTCATACATCATGGATTTTGTACACATATTAGAAAATAAGAATTGTATTTGTAGACTCTGTTTTATTTATTTATTTAGTTATTTTAATTCTTATAACGCGCTGCATGACCGTGGGCCTCAGGTTGCACAAAAAACAAAGACAAACAACAAAAGAAAGCCAGTAGGAGCAGTAGGAGAGGTCAATACAAGATTACTCCAGGTTAAAAAGGTGAGTTTTTATGGCTTTTTTTAAAATGGGAGATAATTTTGAATCTGTCGTAACCCAGCCGGCAGGGCATTCCAGAGTAGGGGGCCCTGAACGTCAAGAGTGGTGCTACCAAATTTAGCTGTCTTAAATCTGGGGGGAACAAGGACTGTGGCAGAGGAGGAGCGAAGATCTCTTCCATTGCTCTTGATGTTAATGCATTCAGACAAGAAGATGGGACTGCTGAGAGAAAGGCATTTATGTGTCGTTGTAAGCATGTTGGGCCTCATTACGACCCAGGCGTTAAGGGTTAACGCCGTCGTTAACCCTTAACGCCTATTCCGATTTTAACGGCTGCTTTTAGCAGCCATTAAAATCCATGGCGCTAACCTGCCATGATGCTAATTACGCCACCGTAATGTACGGTGGCGTAATTAGCGCCTTCCCCACTCCCATTATGCCCTATGGGGCAAAAATGGGAATGGGCAAGGGAAAATGGGAAATGGGGATTTACCGCCCCACTCACCTTGGAATGGGGCGGTAAATCCGCCATCCACCATGGTGTAAACGTAGTTTACACCATGGTGGTAAAGTTGGCGCAATTAGCACCTGGGTTGTAATGACCCCCTTTTGTGTGTTATGCAATGTTTTACAGGGAGCCAGTGAAGCTTCTTCCTAAAGATGGAGATATGGGAGCGGCGAGATTGATTGAAGATGGTCCGCACAGCACTGTTCTGGGACACTTGTAAGGATTGAATATTCGCGGCAGTAGTGCCGGACAGTAGGCTGTTGCAGTAGTCTAGTTTGGAGTTTGTCAGCACCGTAGACAGAAGTGCACTGTTTTCGGCTTTTATAAATGGGCGGATGTAATTGATTCGCTTGTTGATCAGTCCGCAACTAGACCTGATGTTGGAGACATGCAGCTTCATGGATAACTCGTCGTCAAAGACAACTCCCAGAGTTTTTACTTTCCTTTGGACAGTAATGATATTGTCTGCAATAGTGAAATTGGCGAAGTCAGTATCTAGTTTGCGCCGTGTATTCTTGGAGGATACTATCATAAGTTCGGTTTTGTTGTTGTTTAGAGCTAGAGAGTTACAAGCAATCCAATCCTGGATGGCTTTGTAGATGTTATTGATGGCATCAACTTTATTTCTGTACTGACTGCTTAGCTGGATGACGAGGTGTCGTCTGCGTAGTTTGTATACAGAACTCCTAGCTTGTTTAAGCGGTCAAGAAGAGGTTGGATGCACAAATTAAAAGGTAATGGCGACAGGCAGGAACCTTGTGGGACACCACAGGTTTGAGAGATAGGAGTGGAGTGATGACTACCTACGCTAACTCTTACCACGCGAGGGCCCAAGAAGGAGGCGATCCATTTAGTTGCCATCATGGAACAATTTGTGACCTCTCTGAGCCTTGTCACTAGTAAACTGTGATCAACCAGATCAAAAGCTGCGGAGAGGTCGAGTAGCATCAGTAGTGTGGCTTGATTCTTGTCAGCAATGCCCGCCAGGGTGGACTTAAGGTCGAGCATGGCTGTTTCAGTTCCATGACGTGCCCTATATCCTGACTGTCGAGTGCCAAGGATCTTGTGTTCTTCAACATGTGCCTGGAGTTGCTTATATGCTAGTTTGTCCAATATCTTCAGTATAAAGGGCACGTTGGTTATTGGCCTGTAATTATCTTTGTTGGTAGGGTCTAGATTTTCTTTTTTGAGCAAGGGTGTTATCCAGGAGGATTTGAGCGCATCTGGTACCACGCCTTCATCAAAAAATACGTTTATGAGCTTTGGATTGTGGACAACATTGAAGCTTAGAGAATTATTATGTAAATATATGTTCACAGAAAATAAGAGTCTTGAAAAGCTCATGAAAGGGCACACCACATATTTTGGCTCACACAATCCTTAGCTTTGTGCTAACATTTATTATTACAACATTACAACCCAAATTAGAAAGTCATCTTGAGCTGTTTGGATGATAAAATGTTCTAACGGAATAGCCACTAATATATGTATGGAATTGAATGAAACAAGGTGCGTGCAATAATTGACTGCTACCTCTGCACTCAAATGTAAAACAATCAAGGGCACTGTAACTACTCTATTATGTAAGGTTCAATTTTAAAAAACAAACGTTTCCCTATTAATGAATAGCACATGAATAAATAACATCTTCCTTTGCTGACATTTTATTTAATTTCATTGAAGTCATGGTTCTCTCAATAGCTTTTGTGTTTGTTGTGATATTTTCTAAAGCACTCTTAAAATAGTTTTGTCTGTCTCGATCAAACCTAAGTCCTTCTTGAAGGTGGGAGTCTCTTACTTCCACAAATGTGTGCAACATTCAAATATCCATAGTGTGCTGTACATGTTAACTATTTATGGTTTGGCAAAGCCAAATGTGTGTAACTATTAACTGTACTGATTCATTCATGATTTTAATATGGTCAATCTTTTAGGCATTCTGTTGAGTAGATGTGGACATGAGGAACCAAACCAGGGTGACGGAATTCGTTCTTGTGGGATTCAGTGGCGGTCCAGGGCTGAAGATTCCAATATTCCTTATTCTTCTGCTGATCTACGTAGTCACGTTGGCTGGAAATGTTACTATGATAATCATAATATACAAGGATCATCGTCTGCACACACCTATGTACTTTTTTCTCTGGAACGTATCTCTAGTGGAAACCTTGAACATCTCCAATACTGTTCCCTTAATGTTGGTGCAAATTATTTCACAGCACAAATCAATATCATTTGCCCATTGCTGTACACAGTCCTTCTTCTATGTTTACTTTGCCACTGTTGTTTTTTACCTCCTGGCAATCATGTCCTATGACCGGTATGTGGCCATATGCAACCCACTGCGCTACACTGTCATCGTGAACGGTAGGCTCTGTGCTCAGTTTATTATTCTTTCCTGGGTGGGGTCCCTGGTTTGTATTTTAGGACCAGTAATTCTAATTTCCAGGCTCCCATTCTGTGGCCTCAATATAATTAATCACTTTTTTTGTGACAGTTTGGCTCTCATGAACCTGGCCTGCACTGACACTAGATTCATAGGCTATGTTATTACAGCCTCAGCTCTCCTTTTCCTGCTGAGCACTCTGGGTTGGATTGTTGTTTCTTACGTCTTCATTGCTCTGACTGTTCTGCGAATCCCAACGACCAATGGAAGACAGAAGGCTTTGTCTACCTGCGGCTCTCACTTGACTATGGTGACAATAGGCTACGGGAGCGCATTCTTCACTGAAATGAGCCCAGCATTAAATCCATCCATAGAAGTCTACAAAGCAGTGCACATGTTCAGTAGCATCATTTCTCCGTTGATGAATCCTTTTGTTTACACTTTCAGAAACAAGAAATTCATGCAGGTCTTAAAACAGCTGATATACAGAGAAATACCTTAAAATGAAGGTACACATTCAATTAGAAATGAATTAATGTTGAACTCCAAAATCGGTCAGACCCACCCCACTTTTCTTTTTCTGGTTAACCTGCTCACTCTGTAAAGCATTCATTTAATCAAGCAGCCCTTGAGGCTAGGCCTCTAAGTGGGTATTTGAGAATCCATCGTTGCAATGCTGTGAATTGAAGGACTTGTTTGTCTCAATTGTACAGATACTCTTGGCTCACCACTGATAATAAATGTTTACCAGTACTTTAGTTTTCTTAATAAATAATTTTCGGATGTTTCATTTACCTAGGTCCATAAAAATGGATTGTTGGTACTGACTGATGTTTTTTAATGATCATTTTCAGATTCCCTTTTTGCAAAGAACCCAAAGGGGTGGCTCAACGTGCCTCATTGCACAAATACTACAGCCGGTGGCAAACATATTGCACAGTCACCCAACCTGTTTGCCGCAGATTGAGCAGGTTTTGTCCATGAACTGGGAAAAACTGACACAAAGGAAGAAGATCCCCCTTAAAACCGAAATATGCATTTTAGAAATGAAAATAGAATCAGAGAGAAAACACAGGTGGGGGATAAGGTTAGGTACGGATGTGGGGGAAACAAAGTTAAAGTTCGATGATCGAATCTCCATGAAAGTAAAGCGAAGGGGCACATTTAGACTGCGAATTTGATTTGAAATGTTTGGCCCGTGTGCATTTGGGAACTGGAGCCAAACAGTCGGATCTCACTATAAAAAATGCTGAAACAGTAAATAGGCAGTATTTCTGACTACCACCTGCTTTACAGGTATGCGTTATTATGGATTTAGTAACCCAAAAATAATTCTACAACAATACTCTAATGAAAACGGTGGAAACAGACGGGCACAATTACCACATGTGGAAAGTCCGTCTATCCCCAATTGAGTCTTATGGGACTCCAAAATGAGGAATAAAAGAAACCCTAAAGTGGGTGTAACCTCACCATTGCCAGTTCTGGTTATGATAATTCAGTTTTGCGGTATACCAGACTTAGAATGAAGGACATAGATAAGATTAAACATCTTAAATTTGGTGTCCAAGTATATTGTCAGCATTATTAAATAATACTGCATTATGACTAGTGGAAATGTTAACACCAGAAAAAATTCCACTGTAATTGAGAGGAAAATCGGATTAATGTTTCATCTGGTCTAGTTGTATTTGGACCTTCTGGGGTTGAGGGTGATCTGCCACCAGCAACATCTGCCACTTAGCAGTGTCCCAAGCGTTACCAGTGTTTCTGGAACAAGGTCAAATATTCGATCACTAACATAGCTGGTGCAGAATGGCGTCATCGTCCATTTTGCAGGCTAAGACCCGAGCTTGTGTCATTTAATGTGCAAATCATACCTGGCCAGAGGTGGGCTCTCACCTAGTGATGCCTAGACTTGTCAAAGTCCCTGCTAAAGAGACAGATTGACATTTATATCCAAACACTGATTGTACTGTAAGAATTACATGATTCGAGGCTAAGCAATTCCCAAACATTTCTGTTGGTTAAGGGCAAAGCTGGCAGCGTCCTGTCTCTGCCTCTCTGCTTCTGGGTACTGCTGTCTTGCAGACCCAGGGGATGTTGTCAATCATCACCATAGAGGACCCTAAATCATTATTTAATCTTTCCTTGCACAGATCTGTATTTCCAGAAACATGGGCCCTCATTACGACCCTGGCGTTGGACCATGGTGCTAATAGCTAAAAGCACCATGGTCCATGCCGGTAACTTACCGACTCCGCCATGGCGGAATGGGGAATTACCGCCCCATTCCGAGGTTGGCGGGGCGGTAATTCCCCATGCCGCCATGGCCCTTCCCCATTCCCATTTTTGCCCCATAGGGCTCAATGGGAATGGGGAAGGCACTAAGTACGGTGCCGCATATTGCGGCACCGTACTTAGCACCAATAAGGTCCCTTTGCGGGTTGGTTTTTAACGCCTGCAAAAAGCAAGCGTTAAAATCTCCAACCCGCAAAGGGACCTCGTAATCAGGCGTTAAGGGGTTAACGGTGCTGCCACCTTTTACGGCGCCGTTAACCCCTTAACGCCTGGGTTGTAATGAGGGCCATGGACTACCATTCCCTTAACACACCTGCAATATTTCTAGAAAACCTGGCAGCTCAATCCAGAAACTCTTTTGGATTCTGAGTTGCATGCACACTGGTTTCACTGCGATGGGAAGGAGATAGGTACATTTCATTGAACTGTGACACTCAAAACACCATGGCTTTTACTGCCCTTTTCTTTCTATAGAAAAATGTTTGGCAGCTCCTCTCCCAAAGTCCATGTAAAGAATTTCCATAAGCCATTAGTGTGTTTCCAGTGTTCTATTCTGCTTTTGTGTGTGTATTTCTATTTATTGTTTTATATAGCGCCTTAATCCAAGGCACTTTACAGTTGACAACAAGAATACATAAACATGGAACAGTAGAAGCAATAACAGTAAACCTTAATCAAACCAGAAAATTGGCATGTAGAACAATTTGCATGAGAAAAGGGGAAAGGAGAGGAAGGGGGTGTGGAAGGAGGGAAGAGGGAGAGAAAGTAGTGAGTAGAGTGAGTAGTCAGAGGAAGGAGAATTTAGAAGGGAAGGGGAAAGATAAAGAGAACAAAGGTAAGGGTACTAGAGGGAAGGAGAGAAGGATGAGAGGGGGAAGGAAGTCAGGGAGGTGAATGAAGGAGTGATATCAAAGAGGAGTGGAAGGAGGAATAGTTGACGGAGGAGCAGATAGTAAAAGGTAAGGAGTTGCAGTGTAAGGGGGCAAGGAGCTGAAAAGAGCAGAAACGAGAGGAGGCACAAGGGGGTGGGGGGACCGAGAGTAAGAAAAGATCAGCAGAACTAAGAGAGCGAGAGGGGGTGTAGAATGAGAGACAAGAGGAGAGGCAAGGAGGAGCAAGGTTGTGAAAGGAAGTGAAATTTAAGCTGGGAGTGGAAAGGAAGCCAACCTAAGTGAGAAAGGGAATTGGAAATAGAGTTGTGAGGGAAGAGAAGTCAGAGGATGTGGATGGCGGAGTGGTAGAGGGATTTGAGTTACCGTTTATCAGTACCCTACTCAGTTGCCTTGTATCTGTTCCTTGCTTCAGTTACCAGTGTACCAGTTCTGTGCTAAAGGTTTTTTCATTTTTGATTCCTGCTTGCCTGTTATGAATTCTTGTTTACCTTTTGTGGCTCTTAACCTCTGGTGTTTTCATGGTGTCCGCAACTGTGCCTCTGTGTATTCCTTTGGACAGAGATTGCCTCCAATACCCTATCTGCCCTTTCCTTTGTCTCATCCTACCACTAGCCTATTGTGTATTTCATGTAACGGTGTGTTGCTGGCTGTTCCACTGAGGGCATCCACTGTATGTTTCCGGCTGAATCCACACAGGCTTGTCCCATGAAAGTAAACTCTCTGTTTGTGCCTTAGATCCCAGATGTAGAAGCCACTCTTGCTGTCCCCTTGCATGGGCTTTCAGGGTGTGGTGCATGTAAGAGTCACTTGCACAGACGCATCCAGCTTCCCTTTTTTCGGTGGGCAGTCTCCAGTACAACTTGTGTACACCCATAGAGGTATTTCTCATTGTTTGTCGAGAAGATGGTTCTCATCCCTTCTTGCATACCATTGTGGTGTGCCTTTTCTTCCTGTTTCATTGTTCTTATTTAACTCTATTCTTCCTTCTTCTTTATCCTCCTGCTTTCTAAGCTTACCTATCCCTTTAAATCAGCATAGCAGCCCCAAACCTACCTAGGGGGCCATGTGCATCTCCCAACACAAATGCATCATGGTCTGGTTTACCAAGCTGTGCAGGATGTGCTAAAATATTACAATCACCAGACAAAGATTAAAGAAATAAGAAGGCAGAGCTCATGTAAGTCAAGTTAAGGAATCAATCTCCATTGGCAAGGCTTTAAAGAAGTACTTACATTTTATTCTGTTCGAAATTTTTGTCGGGTGCTTTCTGGCCATTCAAGTGGCACAATCTCAGTTCCTTTCTGGTTATCTGCAGTTACATTCTGGACAACAAAGTTTGTGAATTTACAAATCACGGTCAACCTGGAGTTCATTGGAGGAGTCTGGCAAATTCTGACCACTGACTTGAATGCAAAACTTTAAATCATGCCATATTAACAGACAACTGTCACATTATCTGACAGCCCCATCAAACAGTTAATGGGCCTCATTATTATACTGGTGGTAGCTGTGCCGGTAGAACCGGCACGGCTGCCGCCGGCATCACTTTTTTTCCTGCGCCCGCGAATGGGCAATTGCTGGGTCATTATGGCCTTGCCGGACCTGGTATTTGCCCATTCGCGGGCACCGGAAAATATTCTTCCCCATTCCCATTTGAGCCCATAGTGCTCAATGGGAATGGGAAGGTCGGGTGCACCGCCACCATTTAGAATGGTGTTGGTGCATCCGACATGCTCTGCTCGCGGGTGCCGGTATGGCTGCCAGGACAGACCTGGCGGCCGTAATGGCACCCGTGAGCAGAACTCGTAGTTTGTCGGTCTGGGAACTACGGTACGGGCAAGCTTACCGGTACCGTTGTGCCCGGACTGGCAAACTTATAATGACCCCCCAATGACTTGTACCTAGGTTCCTGGTCATTCTTCAGCTGTTGGATTTGACCCAACTCTGTCAAAACCAAAAACCTTTCCTGCATTCTCCTTCTCTACATCTATGCACGGCAATGGGCCTCATTACACATATGGCAGTGTGCTAAAAACAGTAGCAAAGTGGCAATATAACAATGGGAGCAAATGATCTACAGAATGAAGAGAAGAATGATGATGAAGTGAAGTTCCTCAGATGTCTAATGGCCACAAAGAATCATGGGTGCGACGGTTCTTTACCACAGTCGGAAACATGGTAAAAGCTCAGACTGCCAGACAGTGCTGCACTTAGTGTGAAGTCACACTCAGTCACAAAGAGTGAGGGCAGAACTCTTTTGGCACAACATCCAGGTGCTCCTGCACCCCTACCTTTCATGCAGTCACCTTACAAAAGGCTGTTTCTTTGAAGGGATGTGCAATAACCTCTTCATCGTCATCTTCCACCACTGACCACACTAGAAACACCTTAGTTGGGCAGAGGAGTCCTCCTGCCACTTCACAGAATATACAGAAGGCAGTTGATCCCTTCCCCAACAGACTACTATCATACATATATACTGTGAGGTGCTCATGTTCTGCAGGGGGAAAACCTGCATGTCTATGAGGCCTTAGTGAAGGCACATGCAACGGACATTTCCCTCCCATACATTTGCCATATCATGTGCTTTGATTATCCCCTCTTACTCCTGTCCTTATCGTTGCTCTATGGTGGTTGGTGTGTTCTCCCTCAAAACAGAAAATACAGAACAAAAAAACAAAAAAGGTTCTTCTTAGAACCAACATTTTCTAGCCAAAAAGCAGAATAATTCACTGAATCTACCTCTCTGTGTGCTCCTCTTAGGGATGTCCACGGAGTAGAAGATAAAAATGTAGGGATGGAATTACTACTAATATAAATATAAAACTTGTTTAACACTTAATGATGGTGGCTCTTAAATTAGCCTTTTGGATATTTTTGGGATCTTTTCTCATAAAAATGAATGCATAGCACTCTGAATATTACAGAAAAAGAGCTAATTTCCATGGTTTGTAAGATGTATTCCATCTTATTCATGGAATCATGTCGAATGTTGGCATTTTTAAAAGATGGCATACCAAAATTTCAAACTTAGACAAAGTACGCCTTGCTTTTTCAAGGTGCAGTCAGAATTCTTTAGATTTTTTCCACACGTGTGTTAGTGTAAGATTCATTTTTTTGTAGCATTTTTTTTTTTACTATAATGGGTTTTAAGGTGTAAATAAACAGGGGCTAGGGGATTTTTTTCAATGGTTTTGCATTCCATGTTTTGCTTTCAATGCAATCACTAGGAACCGCTTTGCATACATCTCTAACCAATAAACTCATGAATCTCCAATGACCTAAGCAGTCGTCTTGTTGCGCTCCATGCTTTCAGAAATGCACAAAAAGAAATTAAACGCTTGTTGCCTTTTCCTATCAAGTTTAACTCTCCCTCCACAAGCTTAAGGCCTGATTGGCTGTTTCTCCCGATGTCCACGCAGAGCCATGAGTGTGCACGAGGGCAGCAGTCCTCTTTCCCTGCAGGGTGTGAAAAGGGCATAGCAGTGTACCCTGATGGTACGAATACCCGTGTGTATCCGTAGACATCGCGAAGGGTCAGAAAGCATCCATATCTCTGCAACACACTCTGATTGGCTGCATTCAAGTGGCCATATAGCCATTCACCAATCACATCCATAAACCCTCCGTTTAGCCTTCACACCTCCGATCACCAGTTCAGATGTATCTTTCAACTCTGACAGTGCATTTGTGTTATGAATTAGAGCCTACACTATTACAAAATACCTTTCCAAACATTTACAGATTTAACCTTCCAGGATCTACCTCCATAAACACCTAAGAAGACATATTAGAGGTGTGTTATTATAAACTATTTTCAAAAGTGTTCAAGAATGTTAAAACAATGTACTAGATACATGTAAAATGTACTATATAGCAGCACTGTATATTTACACTAGATGCATAGTTAAGCTCTTCCAAATGTAATACTGTCATCCCAAAACAACACTGTCTTCAAATGACAGATAAAAGTAAATTAGGAAATTACTAATACCTGCTAGTTGCTGCCATTATTTGCATACATTTGAACTAAATCACCACAATTCTGAATGCTGATTTGTGCTACCAGATATGGAGTGCATCATTTCCAGTTTGCAATCTAAAGTGCAAAAAATAAATCTATCTTTTGACATGTGCATTGCACGGTCAGAACTCTAAAAAAAATGTGTAAACCATCGGCCACTCTAAAACAATGTTCTTCATTTGTAAACTATACAAAAAAAACATTTAGCATAAATTGACATTATTTAAACTACAAACTAATAAATTTAATATTTGTAAATCATAACACGACAAATCCAAAGAAATTCATACTTTCCAAGTTCAAATGCATCTATTTTCATCATGAGAAAAAAATGTAACTTATGCACTAGACAAATTGCATCTAATTTGTACATTTGACAAGTCTATTTCCATGTGCAGAAATGTCTCCAAAAATTATGAAGAAAGAATATTTTAAACAAGTCATATAAAAGTAAATGTATTTACATTTGTCACAATTTAAAATGTTCACAGGAGCCAGAATTACAAAGTCTTCTTTAAAAGCAACTTTTCCTGAATTTCACAGAGAGTAAGTATATCTGTGTTGCATGTATTCCTGTACAATCTTCGTAACAAATCTTGACTTTCTCTTACAAAGCCACAACTCAAATAACTGCAGCCCTACTTTTCCCACTCCTGATTACACACACACATGTTCTCATTACACAGCTCCCCTCACGAAGCACACAGTTTCCCTTCTACTTACAATGGTCCTCATATTTCAAGCTGTCCCTCCACTGAACTTGCATTTCCTTCTACTTTCACCCATAGCATAGTTATCGTAATATCTGAGTTCCCACAGTGCCCCTTTCCTTCATTTGCCCACTCACTGATGCTTGTTTTGTTCCTCATGGGGTACAATTTGTGTTTGGGGCAGAGATAGAGCGAGAGAGAAAGGGGGAGAGAGAGAGAGAGAGAGAGAGAGAGAGAGAGAGAGGGAGGTGGCATTGGGAGCTAGAAAAATGGGCCTTGTTTGAAAATGATATGGGGTCTGAGTGCAGAATGGCAGGTTGTTGCACCTTATATGGTATTCCCCGCCTTCCCCGACTAACTGACTCCCCTCTAACATCTCCAGTCACCATACATTACACACACAGACCCCTCACAGAAGACCACCATAGGCCTGACCTTTAGCACATCAACACTAACCGAGCCACAACTAAGCTCTCCTATTTGGCTCTATCGCACTCTCCCACAACAGTGGCTAAACAGACCCATAGCAAAATAGTCTTTCAGATCTTGGGTTGTTCCCTTTGGATATGAGTGGAAGAGCAGCTGAGTTGCGTAGCTCTCCCTGAGACCTATGTGTGTTGCATCAGAGCCCAGCAGCACTGGCATTGCTCAAAATGTCAGAGAAAGTGGGTTTCTACCTGTAGGAGCTCAACGAAACAGTGTGTGAGGTGTTCAAGTGCTACAGCAGCCTCAACCCGGTGGGCTGTGATGCATTAGGCTTTGTTTAGCACAGACATCAGCTTCCGTGATAGCAGTGGAGTTGCTTGATCAGTGGGACAGAAGGACTTCTATGTCTCTGAGTTTTGGGTACCCAGCGAAGGTAGATGCATACAGGAGCTTGTAGCAGAAAGACCTCTCGGGAGGTGTGCTAAAACAACTCTGTTGGGTCAAGCTAAGAGAGATCTGCTCAATATCTATTGGACATGACTACATATCATTCACTGTGCATGTCCGCTGAATGTAACACTGCATCTTATCACATACACAGTACAATTAAAAACTCAGTCCAACTATCACATAATCTCTACCGTATACATGTACATTGCATGTAAAGTACGGCAGCACCCCCAACAGTACAGAGTTGCCCTAGGGCAGTGATCACCAACGTGTAGCTCGGGAGCAACATGTTGCTTGTGGCACCCTAAATTGTTGATCGCCAGTTGCTCTGGGCCATGGTGTGGAGGCCTAGAAGGAGGTGCTGAATGGATGAGACCTCAGTAGAATAGCCAGGACTGAGCAAGAATTTTGGCAAATGAGCCTGCTTTGGTTCCAGTTGGCTTATTTTTGTAGATGTAAGATTTGCATTTGTTGGCATGATGCAATTTATTTTTCATTAAATGCCCTTACTTATTATATCAGTGTTATTGTTAGGGACTGACAAGGGCAGTCAGCAGTACCAGCACGCTGTGCTGGAGTTCGAGTATTTTTTCCAGCTTCATCAGTGGAGGCGTGTGCTCAGAGGCGTGTCCCGAGCCCTCCATTCTACATACCCTCAGTCTTCCGCGAAGCGTACCGCGAAGGGACTGACAAGGGCAGTCAGCAGTACCAGCACGCTGTGCTGGAGTTCGAGTATTTTTTCCAGCTTCATCAGTGGAGGCGTGTGCTCAGAGGCGTGTCCCGAGCCCTCCATTCTACATACCCTCAGTCTTCCGCGAAGCGGACCGCGAAGGGACTGACAAGGGCAGTCAGCAGTACCAGCACGCTGTGCTGGAGTTCGAGTATTTTTTCCAGCTTCATCAGTGGAGGCGTGTGCTCAGAGGCGTGTCCCGAGCCCTCCATTCTACATACCCTCAGTCTTCCGCGAAGCGGACCGCGAAGGGACTGACAAGGGCAGTCAGCAGTCCGCGGGCCCGCGTGACCGCGTGCTGATCCAACTCTGATCCAACTCTGAGACTTCTTTCATAAAGAGCCACTGCTCCTCAGGCCCAGCGGATGGCTGCTCTGGACGATTCCGTAAAACGGAAACCTGGGTTGGAAGACCTGGACAAGCGCTTGCTAAGAAACGGCAAACCTCGCCTGCCGCCGACCCATAACAAGGACCATGTAACCTCGCCGGAAAGCGTGGAGCAGTTGGCCACTCAGAGGCTTCAACGGATTTCCCGCATTAAACACGCGAGCAAAATGATTCAGGCAAATACAAATCGCCCAGCGGAGCTTAATGAAGTAAGTGACTTCATGTTTCCCCCGATTGAATCCTTGGGCTTGGAGGGCACACCATCTCGGATAGTGCCGACTACAGAACACGATCAAACTATCCCTCAAGAGGCCATCTTAATAACGACGAGCCCCGCGTCTACCTACACACTCCCCTCCCCTTTACCCAACACGGAGGCCCAAGGTCCAGAAACAGGGAGGGGAAGCCCGTCAAACCCAGAGTTGTTCCCACTGTTTGGGGAGGGAGCGCAAGAGGCCACGCCCGAGCAGCCCACGACCCCTATACGGAACGTGGAGGGGGGGGGGAGCCAGTCTCCGTCCTGCTTTTTGGACTCCCTCACGGAGCAAGCAACGCACAAGGGCGGCAGGAAAATATCCCGGACAGACCCAATCCCGCCCTCACTCCCGGGGGAGTCAGTAGTGATCATGATACACAACACAGAGGGAGCGGCGGCAGTGGAGGATTTAAGAACACCTCCGGGACTAGTCGCCCCATCTTCCTCCCCCCAATTGCTGTTCGAACTTGCTGGTGAGGAGGGAAGGGATGAACATCGGGGGTTGGAGATTGTGGGGACTGCCCTGGAAGAGGGGGGTACCCAAACCCCAGCTCCCCGCTCTCAGTCGGGAATTCCGAAGCCCAGCTCCTGCCCAGCGAAAAAACATCTATTTCTACCCAGTACATCCCCCCCACCCTTACTCGGTGTGGTTGATGCAACAGCAAATGCCAATGAGATTCCGGGCAACTTGCCGAAACTTTCGGGAGGCTCTCAAAAGATGTCCTCTCGTAGAACGGTGAGGGCCAAACCCCCGTATAAAAGAGGACAGGGGAGGGGTAAAAAACATCTTATCCCTCATTGCATGTCAACGCTGAAAGAGTTTTTTGGGAAAAAGATACGAACGGAGGGTGAAGGATACCAAGATGTATCAGATGCAGAGCTTTTGGCCATAGTTGAAGATAGAGCCATACTCCCCTCAACCCTGAACTTCCCTGTTAAGATGACCGCATCCTTAGAGAAAGCGGCTAATAGTGCTTCACACTTAACCGCTCAAGCGAGTCGGAGTCCAAATTTAATACACACGGGATCAGAAGCTGTAACGGGGAGGGACATACCACAACCGGTTAATGGTGCTGGAACTTGTGATCTGTTGGACAAGACGACTGTTTCAACTCAGCCGCATACCGAGTTAGACGCTGGAAGGGGGACCTTGGGAAGTGCCACTTTGGTTACTGGCACCCAGCGCTCCATTAACAAACAAGCAGAGGGATTGGGGCTGTCAGGAACCCTAGCGGGAGAGCCACACCCACCCCTGGCTCCGGTTAATGGCCCCCCTGCGCTGCCCAAAAGGTCCGTCCCCTTTTTTCCCCGATCTTTGGAGTGCAGCTTGGAACCGCACATTAGAGGGGTGGGCCCTCTGTACGAGGTAAATCCGAGCCACCCCAAAGAACGGGGCTCTCCGACGCCCCTCAGTTGTCAAGGCGAACCTCCTCCTAGCCAAGTGTCTGAAACTCCCTCGCAAAAAGAGGATCTTATGTCTATTCTAGCTACAGTCACTATCGCGCTGGCACCATTTGGGAAATTATATGAAGCCATCAGCGATACTTTAAAAGATCAAACCACTCTGATCGCACATATGCACACCAAACTGAATTTCCTAGAGGGGTTCATTACAGCCTTTCAACAGCACAAAGGCGACGACATGGAAAGTTCGAGTGGGGGGAGCAAATCCCTGGTAGAGGACCAGCTACCAGCCACCACTCGTGCTCTGGAAACAGGACAGAAAACACGCAGGGGACACAACTGATCGATCGGCCTTGCTCGAGAGAATCCCCCGAGACGAATCAAGGTCTCGAGCCCGGCCGGGAGATAGAGGTGGGCACTTGGCCCACTGACAGACCACTACCTTTGGCGAAAAGTGCAACACAGACGGAACTCCGCTCAAAGGGGGGCCAGTCTTTGAATGAATCGACTGGTAAACCAGGAAGGAAAAATGGATCAGTTGCATTTGCCCTCCCAGAAAGTGCAGCGATCCAATCAGTCGCGAAACCAATAGACTTCTCCAAAATGAAAATCCCGTCTACCTTTGAAATATTCCAACACAAAGGCCAAAGTGAACCGGTCTGTAAGGGCAAGAAGGCTTCGAAACATAAGCCCCCTCAACAGCCCGCACAAAAAGACAAAACAGAGAGCAGAGGTCAAAGTAACCAAGAGAAACCTACCCCACCAATACAAAATCGCCAAGTCTTCAAACTAAAACCCTCGGATAAGACGCAGAAGGCCTTACGGAGTCCAGAGAGGTCGCAAGATGATTCTTGGAATTCACTTGACCTAATGAACATGAGTACCTACACGGTCGAGGACTCAGAATCAGAAATTCCGCAAGCGCTGAATCAAAAAAGAAAAAAAACGGAAAGTCGCGAAAACAGAGAAGCAGAGGAACCGAAATCAAAGGCTCTGCTTCTTGATTCTCCCTCGACCTCGCCGCGAGCGTTGGAAAAAACTACTTTGCCACAAAATAGAGCAAGTAGGAATTTGGGACAATTGCGGGGTAAGGGGCTTCAGGGGAGAAATCAAGGCGAAGTCCACCCCCGAGACCCTCACCTAAGATCGCGCTCTCCAGGGGAGAAGAACCCTTGGGTCCAACATGAAAGAAAAAAGGATAGGAGCCCATCAATTGACAAACCCAAACGCCAGTACAGAACCAGGGCTCATGCTCCGTCGGGATCACCAGGCCGGCGGGTTGACGTAGCCACCCGTTCTAACCACTCTCCTCCGCCTAGACAAAGGAATACGACTACAAGAACTTTTAATTTGCAAAGAATACATGATAGACAGGATAGTTGGACACTGAACCGCAAAGCTCTATTCAAACTGTTTCAGGAGAGCCGGTTGTCTCATATCGATGTTACAAAAGACATAAAAATCCTGGAACCGAATCCTAACGGAAGAAAAGATAGTTCGTTCCTACACATAGGATCGAATCATATTCAAGAACAAATCTGGAAAGCAAGAGACAAATTGTACAATCTTGGCTTCGATCTGTCAAATGCGAGGGAGGGCAAAACACCGTCTGCGCCCCCGCAGGAGTGGTCTTATCATCGATCTAGACAGCAGGAACCTGATCGAGGCTCTCTGCTGCACAAGATTCCTACCGGGGAACAAGCTCCCAGTAAATATGTCGAAAACCGGATCCGGCGCAAATCTAATATTCTGAACACTCGACGGGATGCGAATAGGAGAGTGAGTTCGGAGAGGGATCTCTCACCGGCATCACACCCGACATGTAATGTAACTCATAGAATCTTCCAACGCATTGATAAAACAGATGAGACAACGAAGCACGGCAGAAGCTTATCGGGAAAAATTGACCCAGTTGCAGAGGGAACAATTTATAGCAGGCACTCCCAGAAATCCCAAATCAGAAGGCAGTAGCCACCAGAGGGGCCTTCCGGCGATTCCTTCAGGAAGGCACGGGCTTCTATGGAACTCCCAGAAGCATCGTTGAAACTAGGATTGTGGAATACCAGAGACTTTGCTCACTTAACTATCACATCAGACGTTAACTTTGGGAGTTTCGACGCCTTATGTCTGCAGGAAACATGGCTAATTGAGCCACCCACTTTAGACGGTTTCCAAATGGCACATTCACCGGCGCAAAGGAGCGAGAGGGGCAGACCGAGATCTGGCCTTATTACTGCCATAAGAGTGGGCTCTGGCTTATCATTGTCAAAGATACTTTTGGCCTCAGAATTCATTCTGGCGACGCTCTTGGAGTGGGAAAAGAAGGAAGGTTCTTCGGAGCCGAATCAAAGTGCAGAGATTCTTTTGATCAACGTCTACTGGAACCCAAAGCGAGTGACCAACGACTATTTCCTCGCTCAAATCGAGACTCTAATAGACGACTTTCTGATAACATCTACTTCCAGCGACGTGATCATCACCGGAGACCTGAATACTGATCTAACCTTCCACTCCAAAGTGCTCCAAAGTAGAAATAACATGTGGCACAACCTTCTAAATGCAAGAGAGATGTACATCCTCAAGCAAAAGGATGCGAAGAAGCTTAAAGCCATCCCAACTTGGGAGAGAGAGGATCAAGCGGCAATTATAGACTACATACAGGTTTCGAGAAGCCTATTGCCATTGCTCATAACCTTTACAATTACCAGGACGCAACATAGCGACCATAACTTGCTCACCTTCTCGTGGTATTCACGGAGAAGAGAGGCGGTTTACGACGCTCAGAACCTGGAAGTAAATCAGAGCGGGATAAAGCTGAGACTGTCAGAAGTAGCCATTGCCAACATAACCACCCAATATAAGGCACGATCGCTGGTTGCCCATTTATGCCCGGAAAGACGGATCGAATACTCGCCCCTTCTGACAGTGTACCATCGGAAAAAAGGAGCGTTGAAGCAAGAAAACAAGGTCCCACTCCATACTTACAATGAATAGCTAGTTGCACGAAGAAAGGGGGTCAGAAAATTGCAACGGGAGGCCGCAAAAACAATGTCCTTAAGTAAGAAGGTTGAAGCTATTAAGGCAGCAAAAACCTATAAAAACTGGTTGAAGTTAACAAAAGCAAATAGGTTCCAAGCTGACGCGGAGAATATGCTGCGCGCTATCAGTGGCCATAAGGCACGGGACTTCTGGTCACTGATTAAGGGTAATTCTAAAGTAGTGAACCAGGCACTGCAAAATTCAATTGGTGAAAAAACATGGCTATCCCACTTTGAAAAACTGTATGGAGTCAAAGAGAAAAAAAAAGAGAGCAAGGCCCCCAGCTCTGGGGACCGGTGGGAAATCCCTCTGGACCTGAATACAATCAAAGGGAAAATAATACATCTCAATGGATCCAGAGCGGCAGGCCCCGACGGAATAACCAATTTTGATATAAAAAACAAATTGGAATTCTGGGCACTCTTCATCAAGGAGGTCTTCTCAAATTGCGTCAGACTCTCGACCATTCCATCGTCATGGAAAAAAGCGATTCTGGTCCCCATCTTCAAAAAGGGAGCTAAAGATAACCCTTCACATTACCGCCCTATCGCTCTACTTGATTCCATAGGAAAGCTCTTTGGTGCCCTAATCCTGGATAATTTTAGTAATTGGATCTCCGTGAATGGCCTGTCGGACCCTTTCCAGGCGGGTTTCGTGAAAAATGTCGGAACTACGGTTAACATCTTGGCCGTGAGCACACTTAAAGCTAAAGTGTTCGAGGGCAGCCCGAAGATCTACATGGCATTCATTGATCTGGTGCAGGCCTTTGATCGGGTAGACAGGCAACGTCTCTGGGCAAAATTACAACTTCACGCCTGTCCCCCAAGGATACTGGAGCCCATAAAGGCCTTGTACACGGAAACAACAATATGTGTTCGGTTAAACAACCAAGGCCTGCTATCTTCCTGGATGAAGACGGAAAGAGGGGTAAAGCAGGGATGTCCCTTAGCCCCCGCCCTGTACAACGCATACACGGCCGATTTTAAAGAGCACGAAACAAGAGTCCGGATGTTCCCTCCAACACTGGGATCCAGCAAAATCTCACGCCTATTATATGCGGACGATATAATCCTCTTCGATGTTACTCCGATCGGCCTCCAGAGGCAGATAAACAACCTCGACTCCTATCTGAAGGAAAACAACCTCTTGATGAACTTGGAAAAGACTAAGATCATGACTCTGGGCGGAAACGAAAGGAAGTTGGAGAAATTCACATGGGCGGTAAATAACACCAAACTTGAACTGGTGGATAGCTTCAAATACCTGGGCGTTATTATCAACAAGAACAGTAAGGAAACAATGATGCAGGAGAGCATCATGTCCAAAGCGAGACTACTCATTTCACAATCCCGAGCAGTATTGAAAAAATATGGAAAATTCACGATGGCGCCAGTGGTGACGTTCTATAAGTCTAAAGTGATCCCAACACTCATCTACGGGGCAGAAGCTCTACCAAACCTTCCAACATCCTTTTGGTTAAAACTGGAAGGATTCTATTGGAGAAAGGTCCTTAATCTCCCTGACTCGCTACCAATGGTGTTAATAAGAAGGGAACTTTCTCTACAATCGCTGACCTCCATTGTGACCCGTAACGAAGCCATGCTATTCCGAAAGTCTTTACTCCCAAGCCCTCCTTTGATTATGCAAGAAATCCATCAAGAAATTCAGTCGGGATCATGCAAAATGCTAACAAAATGGGCTGCAAAGATCGACGCAATTCTGAAGGGTGTTGGAAGTTCTAAAGACAAATTAATTTACAACCCTTCTAAGGTCAAACTGCGTCTACTACACCAAGATTGGATTGATACACTGGAAAAAGCAGCCGCTTCGAATTTGTTCACTGATCTGCCTCTACAACTGACTAAAGTGAACGAACTTAAGTCTTACTTGGTGAAAGTGCCAGATTCGAATCTTAGGGCGAACTTCTTAAGAATCCGCCTGAACATTCTTCACACAAGAGAAGTTCTATTCCGAAGAAAACTGGCTTCGGTTGAAACCTGCAGATTCTGTAGAAAGTTAGAGATGGCAGAAACCATAAAACACCTACTGCTAAACTGCTTAGGAGTCACGGGCCCCCGCCAGAGACATCTGGGACACTTGTTCAAAAATCTATATATCTATGATGAAGATGAATGGTGGTCTCGGCTTCTAGGTGGGGAAAAGACTACTTGGGTGATTGCGGTGTTGGGCTTCTTCCGAGAGTTAAAACTGCTCACCTGATGGCAGTTAAGAGGGGGCTGGTTTGCCAGCCGGGCGTCCCTATTTCATCTCCTCCTGGGGGGAAGCTGAATTTGACCCTGACTCCGAACCTGAACTCGAATTGAAAAAGAATTGATCTGACGGAGCCTCGCGGGCGAGATGCTTGGGGCGCAGGACAAAGAATGACGGTGGGGAACCTGGAACAGTTAACGTGGAAACTTCTCTTTTCTTCTTTTTACACCTCTTCAATTTTGTAAAAATTGTTCTATACAATTAAATCAAATCAAAAAAAAAACCCTGTCATCTACAGATAGGTTGATCAGCTGACAAATGTGTTAATGACCAAGCTAATTGAACCATGTTCCCATGTTTGTATCTGAAAAACATTGTCATATTCTGTTCCTTTAGCTAATAGGAGAATAATGGACCAATCAGAGGCATGGATACCCAACCTTCCTTTCTTAAATAATTTGCATGGACTGCTTTTTAATAAAAAATAATTTGCATTTATATAGTGCTATGAACCCTCAGGTATCTGAGCGCTGCTTGTTACCCACGGTGTGTGGTGCTCATTTATCGACCTCATAAGGATGAAAGGCTGAGGTTGGCCCTGCCGGGATTTAAACCTGTATTGGCAGGCTCTGTACATTGTCAAAGCAAGCACTCTACTCACCTTGCTATCTCACCGGCATTTCTATAAGTGAGGTTTGTGTTAGATATCACCATGCATTATATTTATCAGAAATATTACCATTAGTGTCACCTATATTTATTATTACAAAGTGCACTAGTGTAAACATTGTAATTGTTTGATGCTCTGCTCATCTGGCACGTGGATGCTGGGAAGATAAGACAAATGCATGCCACAATTTTCATAATTAATTTGCCCTATCTATATTCAAAATCCAATTAAGTCATTGTTAATAGGTTTAATGAACAAGCCGAGTAATGAATCAAAATACCTAGTTAACACCACCACACCACTCTATGAAGTGGTTGTCAAACGCTCAAAGTTTTGACCAATGTTTGCCACTAAGTTCTGTGTAAAATCCCCTTTGGGCAAAGAAAAGAGGATCCAAATCATTCCAAAAAATATAATTTCTATTCCTAACCCCTTTTTCACCAATTTAAAAGTCTCCATGTGCTTTAAAATGCATTATTTGCCATTACATGCCGAAGGGATTCTTCGAAGGAAACCTCTAAATCCCCAGTGAAGAGATATGTAAAGCCAGCCAGCTAATGACCAGTTTTAGTTAATCAATATGTATTTAATCATATTTCTCCATTAAGGTAGCAAGATTTAAAAACATGTATCATACATCTTAAAATCCAAATAGAACAAGCCCAAAATATAAAAGCAGCTTTAACATACTCAAACAAGCTATAAATATATAAAAACCTGATAATTACAATTAATTATATAAAACATAGATTCCATGCATGTCCACGCTTACACAAAACAGAAAAATAATGACAAATTAACAGAACATGAACCAAATCTCCATCGACTCCCATTTTGCAGGTACACTTTGTGCTTCCTCCTGCACACTTTCAATTATTGAGTGGTGGGTAAATGTAAACATACCATTAGCATCAGGCTCCTGCATTCTGGAGATCTTATTTCACAAATTTCTCCTTGCCGTCTTATATGTGCACATAAGTCTGCATATAATGCTAAGAGGCACCTTAAGTATATTTTGGACATCTGCTCTCTCGTCATCGGACAAGCTCTTGCTTTAAGAGCTTTTTTGAGTTCATTTAATTTGCCAAATTTAGTTATATCCCACCCCCTATCCAAATGGACAGTGACTTACAATGCCCTGCCCCCTCTACCACAAGTATTATTCTTTACCAGTGGAGGCTGCAATCGTGCTTGCACTAAATTTCACTCTATGATTAGCAGAAAATCACAGATGTGCTTTTAAAAAATAAGTAAAAAATCTCAACGGGTCAACACCTTCAAATTGAACACCACCAATTCAGCTCATGAGGCGCTGCCAGCTGTAGCTAGAGGGAGACCTGCTATTTGGCACAGGAATTTATTTTGCAACACCTCCAGGACATGACAGTTTGAAACAACCCCAGACTTTGCTACCATAAAAAATCATGCATTAGACCTTTGCTTTATATACCTCCAGTCACGTGTCCGATCTGAATGTCCCAAACTTAAAATAAAATATTAAAAATCCCCTTAATTCTTCATGCTGCCCTTCAGCTGTCTTCCTAAAATGAATGAGCCTTGCACCGCTCTTTAAGAAGAGTAGGCGCAAATGAAAATCAGACTACCTCCTCATTGCTACATTCATTTTAAAACCAACTACAAGGTTTCACCCTTTACACGAACACCATCATATTTAATTTCAAACTAAAGGACCCAAAATAGTCATTTGTGTATAGCAGGCCCTGTTGGAGACCTGCCGAAATTAAGCTCAAAATAGCTGTGTCAGCATGCTATAAAATGTACTCTTCAAAGAGGGTTGATTACCTTTCCTAAGAGAAGTACTTGAGTCAAAGTCTGAAAGGAATACATTGAGACCAACTGACAACCCTGCTTTTCACATTGGTGGGGAAAAACAATGTATAATTCCCCAATATTGTCTATCAGACAGACATTGAGATGTCTACATATCACAGTTGGATAAGATTTAATAAACCATTAGGTACCCCAATAAAATTAAAATTATGCCACACAAGGTGTTTCTCTCAATCAAATCAAATGCGTTCTTCAAATCTGAAAAAAGCCACAAATAATCTAGCCTCCACCCCCAGCCTTACCATATTTGTCCATGATGGTACTCAGAGTGAAGCAGTGGTCCACTGTACTAAGCCCTCTGCTGAAACCCCCTTTGGAGGGCCTCAAGATATGGTTACTTTGAGTTCACTTCTCCAGTCTGAGCAACAAACATTTGGAGAATATCTTACTGGAAATGTCCAGTAAGGAAGTTGGACTATAACTGTGGGGCTGGTGCTCCAAGGACTACTTATCCAAGGAGATGGCATAAAACCTCTTTCAACAATTGCATTAAACATAAAACTGTTTGGTGTCATTTGAAAACTGGGCCCTCTAAAAGCTCCCATTGTTTCTCAATAAATTCATTTTTTGGTCTTTTGGCAATTTCGATATGCCCTTTTGAAACTATAAATCTGTCCAATTGTGTGGACACCACACATTAAATCATGGTTCAATTTTCTTTTTGAGATTCTACATTTTGCCTCAAACCATGAGACATCTCTTTGTGTAACCTGGACCCCTCTGAATTGGTGGATGCCTTTTGCTATTAGCTCTGTCCCAAATAGCTCCAACCAAAGACTCAAACAAACTGACACATTCCTAAACTGTTTACCAATTTTAGGAGAATATCTTAATTTCTTTTGAATTAGTAATTCTTTCCAATGTCTTCTTGTCAACCTTAGGCATCACCATCCAGTCCCTCTGGCTGCCGGGTATCTTCTTCGTAGTGCCTACTCCTGGCCATTGAACAATTAACTCAGGAGAATAGTGATCACTCTCTGTTCAATCAGAAATGCATAATGTCATAACATTTCCGGAAAAAGAAACAGTCCACAATAAAGTAATCAATGACTGCAGAACAGTATTACTGGTCTTACATGCTTAGTAATGCACCCGGACAGAACCCCAAAATGCATCTGGAAATCAGTGCTCCATTTGTGGTCACTTTGATTGTCCAAACATTTGCACTACATTTCTTGAAAATATTTTGCTTGAGAACCTAAAGCCCCTGGGTTGATTTAGTTCAACTCTATTTTTGAACAACTTGACTGGTCCTATCTGTCTAAAAATGTCTACTGACCACTCAATTTCCCCAACATTTCCTGTAAATAACCAATTAATGTCAAATGAAGTTAAAGGCCTTGCAAATGTCCTCTACTAAAATTGCACGTGGTCTAGGTAACTGTTAATGACTGCCAATTAAAATGTTCTAGTAGCAGTCTTAAGTTTATTACATTTTTTTAATCTCATTATTTAGTATTATTCAATAAACATTACAATCAGTACATAAAATGTGAAGTTAATCTGTCCAAAATAAAATATCAAATCACAAACATATTTCATACCCACCCTTAAGACTGAGTAAATAGGACAAAACATAAAACTACATAAATTACAAATCAGACATAAACCCTCACCGCTCCCCTCAACATATAACCTTTAACTTAACAATCATAAACATTTTAATAACCAACCTACAATTGCCCATACAAATCATTAAAGTGTCCCCATCTTTCCATGTATTCCTCCTCTTGATCAAGTCTGGTTCACCGAGATTTCTCAAAAAGTGAAAGTACTTGCATGTCTAACAACCAATTCTCAAATCGTGGCTTTTTTCTAGTTGGTCACACTTGCTTAATTGCCACTAATAAATCTCTGTCAGTTTAATATGAAGAGTTACAAGCATCTTCACATCTGCCCTCACTTGAAAGTAAAAGAACCGCCATAACAGTCAGTGGAAATGCAATTTTTCCCACAACATCAATTCTGTCTAATATATCCTTCCAAAAATCCACCATCATCCTACAATCCCAAAGTATGTGCAATAAGGATCCCTTTGTAAACTGACAACCCCAACAAAGATCACTATCCAACAAGACCATTGCACACATCTTCTCTGGTGTCCAATAAATACAACCCAAACATGCTGATGACTATACCGCAATTTTAGATCCATCTTAGCATTTGGTTCTACCTTCCATGCCCTTTCCCAATCAGTTACTGACAGATCTTTCCCCATTTCCAGTGACCATGTAGGCGCAACTTCTCCCAGGAGTCCTCCATGCATTTCTCATTTGGCATTCATTTAATATAAGTCGATACCATACGAGGTGGAGCATCAAACAATTCACATACCCTAGGTTTTCTATACATTTAATATCTGTTGCCTATCTGCCATTAATTGTGCTAAAGATTCACATCGTCTTAATTCCCTGTTTCCCACGCCAAATTGTTCCACTAACTCTACAAAAGGAACCATTTTTCATCCTTGCATATATCCTCAATTTGTACAATATCCCTGGTAGCCCAGTTTCTCAAATTTAACTTTTTGTTATCAATTTGCAATCCTGGTTTAAGCCATATGGACGCTCCTTCATACAAAAATAAATCCTGTCCACATCCCAGAATCCAATCTATCAAAGCTGTTCTTGTTACAGCCACTGATTCCATTTTTAATCTTGAATTTGGCAACTTCCCAAAAGAAAATAAACTATCCATACAGAAGGGTTTAAGTGTCTCCCTTTCCATAGTAAGCCAAAAGGCTTCTAATCTCTTCTTCTCCATAAAATAATAAGAGGCCTTTTTAAGTATAAATCCTCTGTGATATTTTTCCAACACTGGATACCCAAAACCCCCATCTCTAACTTGCCGAATCATGATAAAACAGGGATTCTTTTGTCTTTTTCCTACACCCCACCAAAAGTCCATAAATATTTTGCCAATGTGTTTAAGCCCTTTTTTTGTGAATTGCATAGAGAGTGGTTGTATATAATATAAAACTTTAGGTAAGAGCATCATCTTTATAACATTTACCTTTGCCCAAAGGTTCAGAATCTGATGATCCCATTTTCGTATATCCCTTTGCAAAATCTCAATCAGCTTGTCAATATTAAAATCCACCATCCTCTTTGTGTCCCGCACAAGATAAATCCCTAAGTATTTCACATGAGAGATCGCCCATTGACAGTTCCAATCTAATAAAACCCTATTTGAAGGGCTAACTTTAAGAGTGAAAACCACAGTTTTCCCCCAATCAACTTTATAGCCAGACAATGAACCCACCTCCTCTAACATATGTTGCAAGAGATAACCCCCTTTTTCTGGGTTTGTTAACACCACAATCAAATCATCTGCATACGCTAAGACTTTAACCACCCTTTCTCCCACCCTCCAACCATGCAAGCCCAATTCCTGTCATATGAATGCTAACAATGCCTCTAGTGGCAAATTAAACAAAAAAGGTGAAAGTGGGCAACCTTGCCTGGTTCCCCTAAACAACTGAAATGCTAGCGATAATTAATCATTAACCCATAATGTGGCTGAAATTCCATATTGCAAGGCTGCTATGGCATTTAAGAACTGAGGACCGAACACCATTTGAATTAGGGTATAGTTCAAGAACGCCCAATTAACACAATCCAAGGCCTTCTCAGCATCTAAAAAAATGAGAAATATCACTTCGACTTTGGAGTCAGATAATCCCATTATATTTAATAAGGTCCTGATCTTATCATAACCATACCTATCTCCCATGAATCCCACTTGTGAATAGTCAATCAGATCTCCTATATATTTAAGTAGGCGAGTTGCCAAAATCTTTGTAAAAATGTTAACATCAACACTAAGCAAAGAAATAGGCCTGTAGTTGTTGCATTTAGTGGCATCTCTTCCTGGTTTTCAGAACAAAAGTGATTAGGGCTTCTGCATGGACGGACAAAGCATCGCTCCTGAAATAAACTGATTATATAGATTACATAGTTCAGGTACTAAAGCAGTACTAAAGGGTTTAAAGAACTCCACCGGTAATCCATCCATACCTAGAGATTTGCCCAAATTCAGTTGATTAATAGCGTTACCCAACTCTAATGCAGTAATCGTTGCATCCAGTGCCTCTCTCCCTTCCTCCGATAGACTTGGAATTTCTATTTTGGCATAAAATGTTGTTAGCTCACTTTCCTGAGTAATCAGTTCTTCTGAATAAAGAGTAGCATAAAATGTCCTAAAACACTCACATATGTATTTTCTTCTAAACAGTATTTCACCCTCCTCAATCTTCTGAATGTATGACCTTTCGGATAAATTCTTTCATTTATTTGCCAATAGGCATCCTCCTTTTTTCCCCTTCTTCCCAAAATCTCTGTTTCATGAAATATATACCTTTTTCAGCTTGTCTCTGTATTTCATCATTAAGCTTCTCTCTAGTTCGGTCCACACTTATTTTTATCTTTCTTAGTCTTAGATAAAGCATATTTCCTTTGTACAACCCCCAGCTCTGTTTCTAGATCTTTAACTTTCTCCTCTCCTCATTTTCTTTCAGTGGATGTCCAATTAATTAACTCCCCTTGTACAGATGTTTAAAAGCATCCCTCTGGGGTACATTGACCCACTCAGCAGAATCCCCATCTATGATCAAGCTGAACTTCAGCAGTTAACAGCAAAATGGCTGCGCTGGCTCCTTGGAGCACCATTGCCCCGCATCAAAACCGCGTTTTGCGGCTACAAAATGATGGCTGGACCATCTTGCCAAACACCTGTTGGGCAAGTTGGAACAGAGAGCACACTGAGAAAGGCTGCCAGTATGTGTTCTTGTGTGCACCAAAAGAAGCGAATTGAAAAGCAGCGCTGCTCTGCAGCTTGCAAAAAGTTCCCATTGAAAAGGGAATATTTTACATTGAAAAAGATGCTGCCCTGACGCTATTTTCATTTGTTCAACATCACACTGATTTTATAAATGAGGCCCTGCCACGCTCATCCATATCCAGATTGTGCTCTAGCAGAAGAAAACATTATCCCTGCATGACAGGCTGTGTCAGGCCAGAACTGGGAAATTAACAGAAACTTTACTTTCAGCCGCACGGGAAAACGCTTGTCTTTTGGGTTACAAAATGTCAAAAATCAATGCTTCAAAGAAACCCTAGCTCTATGGGCATATGTCAATTTCAGTTAACTATGTCTTGAACACATTGCTGTATAAAAGAAACTGGCTGAGGGTGCAGAACAATATTGGGAAGTCAGATGGAAGAGAAAACCTTTTAAACAGAGAAAACCCAGCAGCATTTACCATGTGTCAAATTGGGCTTTTGCAAACCAAAATAAAATGCCTGTTTTAAAAGTGCAATGTTGAATAAAAACTTGTCATTGCCTGGCAATGTAAAGGGGATTTTGCTGGGAAACATATATGGGATGTTTTATTTTAGCAGGCTTGCTTCTGATTCAAAACAAAATAAAATAAAGAAATAATGGCAGTGGCTACACTGGGGAAATCAGCCCAAACAGGTTTTCTGCCATGGCTCAAGGGACATTTGGCTGACAACAGGAGTGGCCTAACTCCCGAAAGAGGGAGCTACATGCTAATTGCTACCTTTGAAATCTTTGAATGGACCAAAAGCCCTAAACATCCCATGCCCATCAGACTTTTGTCTGGGCAAAGGCCTCTTACAATACAGATTCTGGGACACATGGGTGTGAAATAGGAAATCACACGTCCTCGCAACTTTTACTGGGAGCTACAAAGCCAACTCAAGATCAGCCTTGTAAGCTATGCCCTTATTTGGGAGACAATGCTAATCATTTGTCTCAAAATACTATTTTAGTAATAAACATTAAAGACTTTTATCTCTGCAACAGGACTTTGCAAGAATGTAAAAAGTTAACACTTTAAATGTAATTTTTTGGGCTTTTAAACAAGATGTGGAAGACTTCACTGCCATATTCGGAACAGAAACGGCAGAGAATTGGATATTCTGAGGAAAGTATACATGATACCACTTTGAAATTCAATACTTACATGCCATATGATAATCTATACCCTTGTATAAAGTTATAGAATTTTAGGTCAAATATTTATCACTGAAAATGGCGAAAAACTATTAGACGGATGAAAAAAAGTCTTACAAACTAGAGAGTTGGACTGTCATGCTCTGAGTGAAATATGTAAACTGCCTAGATAATTTGTAAAAATGCCACAATTGCATAAATGTTTCATTTATGTGAAGAATGATTTTAGCTAATGTAACTGTGGGATGATCCTTTGCATTGTAAAGCCACATCATAAAGCTGATGTCATGTCCCTAAATATCCAACCAGCTGACAGCAAGGCGGTAACAATCACCCCTGACCAATCCAGTTGTTTAGAGGCGTGCCCAGCTAAGCCTGCCCCACCATATAAACCTATGATGTCACCATGCCTTATATATATAAGGGAGGCTGACAGGACTCTGGACACAGACTCTCTCCTGAATTTCCAGCGCCTGCATTTCCTGATATTCCACATTCAGCTTGCCAGATTCCAGATTCTACTGCCAGGCCAAAGCATAGCTGACCCTATCCCAGTGAGGCCTTTATCCAGGAATCCCACTAAAACCCCAGTAACCAAAGGGGAAATCTGTGGTACCCTTTTGGGGAGCATCCTGTGACCAGACCGGCTTTTTGCCCACTAATTGCATGCCCTCTGTACCCCTGCCATCCAGCTGTACTTGCTATCCAGTGACCAGGCAGGCCCAGCTGTTGTTCTGCCAGGAGAGTGCGCCGCTATCTGGTGACCCGAGCCTTGGAGTCCAGAACCCGTTTGACTGTTCCTAATCCCAAATTCAAGAGCTGATTGTGAGTTTTCCCCATCCCATAACACATAGCCTTCCCCATCTCAACCTTTTGTCTTTGTTCTACTCTCTAAGTAATCCTATCCATACCCTGGTAACTTGTCCAAAACTTTTCGAATGTTCTGTGCACACCATCCTTAATTCCTAGCATTAGAGCCATTCTTTCATTCACCCCCTCTTGTAACTCCTTAGTAATATTTTTAATATTGGAAGTAATTTCCACATAAAGAGAAAAGCGGCGTGGAGCAGGTTAATCCGGCCGCTTAACCTGTTTCATGGGCAGCGCTATCTTCTTGACAATCTAGTATAAGTTAACTTTGTCTTTTTCCTTTCCAAACTTCACTCTTCAACGGCTTAATTTTTCTTTTTTCCAAAACCGAACCTACTTTTATCTTGCAAATCTCATCCAATTCTTCAGCTATAGCCATCATTTCACTTCTATATTGTCCCTGTAATGGGCATCTATTCCCCAGCCCAAAAACCACATTCCAATTTTGAGTATTTCACTCGTTTTTCATAGAAATCGTTTTTGACATTCAAAACTGCAATTAATAAACATGCAACTTTCCAACTTGTTATTTGGCTGCATCGTGTTCTTACTTTCAGCTTGCTTTTGAACTGTATGCCTTTTGTTGATACCTTGCCTTGTGGTTGCTAGTGTTTATACATTCCTGCTATTCTGAGAAATCGTATTTGCCTCATTGATTTAACCGCACATTAATTAATTATTTATCGAATTTCGAGTGTCATTTTATGCCATTGCAAAGGGCTTTAAAGTCCATTTTGCCTGTAATTTTGTGACGGAAGGTTGGATTTTTATTCTCTTTGCTATCTCATATCCTTGACTCCCTGCTGCTTCTTTCTATCCACTTCAAATTCGATTAATTGGGGTTTGGGAGAGCATCACAGGGGGGAATCTTAACTCAGGTGCTATCTACCGTATTTCAAAATTGCTCCTATTCATTTGTGCTTTGGATATATTCTTGTAGAAGGTTAACCAAGTGTATTTCAGTGATTCTCATTGTAATTATCACCCCATTGGTGATGGCTGCCTAATATAAAAATGTGTGTGATTTCTTTGAATTCTAAAATAAATAAATATTGCATTCCCACCAACCGGCCTGGTTCATGGTCCATTGTGACGCGGGGTATTTTTAAAAGGGGGTGTGAGACAGCTTGTGTGCCATCTCAAATTGAATTTGCAGAAAATAAACAAAAAGTATTCTAATTGAGCGCTACATCCTAGGCTAAGGGCAAGAGTCCTGATACAGTGTGTGATGCCCGGTTGAAATCCTTAACAAAATTGGGGGCTTGTAGCCGGGGTTTGGGTTTGTGTTGCCACCCATGGCAGTTTAACAAAGCAGACTAACCTTCAAGGTAGTGATACTTTGTGTGGTTGGAAAACTGGGTTACACTGTAGAAGCGCCTTCCCAAAATAAATATTACAAGTACCAGGCCCGTGTATAAAATTAAAACAAAATCAACCCCAAAAATAGACAAAAAGCAACAGAATACAGATTACCCTTTCATAAATAAATTAATAAAGAAAGAACACTTTCCAAAATGACCACGATAGGGATAAATATGGCCAGGGAGCACCTTCTGCACAAGTTATTTGTCAGAAAAGAATGGGCAGAGCAAGATGAAAAAGTCTGGCTAGAAGAAATTATGCAACAGGTCACCGCCATGAACATGGATATGTGGCAGGACGGTGGCCTATTTCACCAAGCTTTGAGTGAGTCGTACATGACTCTGAAAATTAAAGAGGAGCAGATTAAAATTGTCAGAATTACGGCCTACATGTATCTCCATATGGGAGTAATGTGGGAAAAGCATGAGGAAAATACAACTCTTTTGCGAAAAATCAATCTGAACTCTTAACTAAAATCCAGACTGAACTAACATTAGCAGAACAAAAATTGCAAAAGAGCCAAGAATCTGAGGCAGAATCTGAAAATTAAATTAAATAATGTAAAGAGGACTTGGCTCTCCAACAGCAAAATAATGTAGACAAAGAGGCCCAATTAGATGCATTAAAAGTAGAGTGTCAGGAAAGGGCAGATATTGCTTCATGTTCCAAGTGCACCATTTGGTAGCTCTGGCCATGATAGGCTTGATTATGTTAATTCCCATTTGTATAGCACCCATCAGCCACTAGTGTGGTCTTCTAGTGCTGCCAACATATCCAGGAACATTATAGGCCAGAGAGTGATTGCACAGGTGCAAAGGTCTACGGTTTGGAGTGTGTTCTATGTTATCATTTAGATGTCATACATAAGGTCTAAAGCTGACCTCCACTCTTGGTGATGCATTTAAGTTGTGAATACATGTCTTCAGAATGCATGTGTAGTGGTCAAAAGCATATGAAGAGTCCATAGATATTGTGCTATCATGGCAAAATGTGCCTGAGAAAGGGAGGAGAGTAATAGAAAGGTTAAGGGTCAAAGGGAAATAGAAGGGAGAGAGAAAGAGAAAAGTAGAGGAAGGGATGCAGTGCAAAGGTGCAAAGAAAATGGGAGAAATACAGAGAGAAGAGAGCTTAAAACGGAACAAAAGTCAAAGAGATAGGCAGTGTAAAGAAAATGATGTTATGTTTTGTTATTTTATGATATCTTGAATAAAGGGTTCCTGGTAAACCTTGATCGTCCAGGTATAATAAAGGCAAACAAAACAGAAATGTGCCAATGCTATTGTGTCACAATCCCCTTCTTTTTACACTAATACCATAACACTTTTTAATTTCTCATAAAAACAATCGTTTTTTTATTTTTTACCAGAGTAAAACAAATGTATTTTCTTTGCAACCAAACTCATATACACTTTTACACTTTCATTGACCCAATATACCAGGCCTTCATACAATGTTTTATACAACAACGACAACAACAACATATATCTATTACAGACATAAAATCAAAAACATTGGTGTATTTCAATGTTCTTTTTTAGATTCCCATTGTTTTCTTTTTGTGTAAAACCTGCCCTAACTTAAACATTGATGATGGTAGCTGTATGTAAAAGTTGGCATGGTGTGTTTTGGCTGTCTCTTCACCCACTGGGGTGTCACAGTATGCAACCTGCATCAGGACGAAATATAGTTTCTAACGTACACAGCCAAATGTGTATTGTGTCTACAAGGGGAACAGAACAAAAGGGAGGAGTGAACAAAGTCTAACAACATAAGCTTAGTGAAACCGCACATGGTATGGCTACCTTCCTAATTCCGTAGTAGCTCATTGATCATCAAATGAAGGTAACCCCCATATGTGGGGTACTCCACAGCAACTTCCTAAAATGGAATTACATAACTTTGAATTAACCCTACTATTCTCCTGCTCATGTTCATATAAGGAGAAAGAGGAGAGAATTACTAGATGACACGAGTCCAATTCCTAACTTGTAGGGTGTACCTCGTCACAAGGTTATAGATAGCAGGTTCTACAGAATATTACATTTCAAAGCGCCACGATGCCCCAGGGCTGCCTGTGTGCTTTATAAATGTAAAAAATATAAATACATAAATAAATAAAGTTGTCCTCAATGTATATCAATAGAGGAGTGCTGTAGTGCTGTAGCCTAAGTGCAAACAAAGCCGGAGGAGCGACATGTCACAATAGTAAATATCTGAAGCCCCCTACCAAGAAATTACTATTAATTACTCTGTTCAATTCCTTGATTAATTGCATCATGGAGGAACACCACAAATGGCGCCCCCACCGTAAAACAAGACACAAGATTTCCGTGTACATTTTACTTATTTGGTGCCCAATATTGTTGCTGATGTCGGCAGGTCATAATATGATTTAGACATACCTACATGTGTCTGTACTTACATGCATACATTGCATACATTACCCAAACCGCCTCTGTTGGCGGTCAGAATGCTGTCAAAAAAGCAAGCCGCTGCTCGCGTTTCATTTTGTGTGTGCATAAATACAACTAGCAGCCTGTAAGTGCCGCTAAATTAATACAGTGAATCAGATGTGCCGAGGAGAGTGACAATATCCACTGATAAATATGTCACGAGCAACAATCTACTTACAGTGAGTTCTGCATGGAGTAGTGGCTACGGAGCAGGTTGCCAAGCAACCGCTCATAAACAACCCAGGATATTTGTATGCGCACAATCGCGCGGCGGTCATCTTAGAAATGTACCATGGCCCATAAATGTAAACCTGAAGGTCGGAAGGGGTAAGGTCTGGCTCCTGATTCTCGGGAGAGTGCACATATTTATAATGGGCCCTCTCACCCCACAGGCCAAGCGCAACATTTCCTCAGTCCGGATCCTTAATCTGGGAGGAGCTGTGTGTCATAAATGCGAATACGCCATTTTTGCAAATTGCTGAAACGTGAGCAAAACAACCTTATTTTCCTATTTCTTTGGTTTCCTCTTTTATGTTGAGATATCACAATGAATTTACACTTGATAAAACCCTAGGCGTGTGCTTTTTTTCAAAGATCTTAGGGACGCAGAAATATCTTTGACACAGCAGTGGTCTGACCATTGAGCCATCCTCAGTGTCATGGTGAGCCCTGGCATTTTGAAACCATGCCCAAGAAAGCACAGAGGGCAAAGCCCTACAGCTTACTCCCCTAGGCATTGTAAAGAAAGTGAGTTACACAAACGGAGAGTAGAGAGAATTGCGCTGTAAACAGTTGGGGCCACATGGTGTGAGACTTGCAGAATAGGGTGTGTGTATGCATGCAAACGCCTGTTTCTGTGTTGATTGATTGACATTTTATTTCTATCGCACTCGTACACACGTGTTTCAGAGCACGACAAGGCAAGGGAGGGGAACAGGGGAGAACAAAACAGCGATCTTACTAGGCCCAGTGACATTGAGAATGCGCAAGTGCATGGGAGAGGGGGAGGGGAAAAGTGCATGGAAGGAGGGAGAAGTGGAAAGTGCGAAGCAGAGGAGAAGCAGATAAATAACAATAAATAAATAATAAAGGCAACTAATAGTGGTAATGCAGCCAGCAATTTCAAAGTGCTAGGTTTAAGGCAGCAGACAGGGTAGGTCTGATAAGTGCAGGAAGAAAAAGGGGGGGCTGTATGGGTACAGATACAGACCCCAGTGCAAGGGGTGGCCCGGAGGCAGTGCGGGAGGGTGGCAGGGTGAGCAGGTACCTGGGTCCGAAGGGCATAGGATGGCCAGGTGCACAGTGCCAAGAGAGAACAGATCAGGAGGGGAGAAGGGGAGCAAAGGCAGAAGAAAAGAGGAAGGTCTTGAGGTGCTTCCAGAACCAGAGATGGTTCTCCTCAAGTTTTAGAGTGGCAGGGAGGCTGTTCCAGAACAACTGTGTGTGTTCACTTTTCTATGCATGTCTTTTTTTCTAATTGATGGTAAATACCAAGCAATGCTCAGTGTGTGTTACCAAACCCCATATTTATTAGAAACTCAAACTTTATTTTCATTGGATGTAGCTTACTACAACAGGATGTATCCGAGGGTTAACAATGTATTTTATCCTTATTCTCATATTTCATCAAAGAAGACACACATGCTAATTAGTAACTCCAAATTGATCAATGCTTTGTCACTAGTTCTCTAAATTGAAAGTAGGTCTATTAAAAGAAAACAAATCTCAAACTGCGTAATGACCATTGTCCTGATTGTCAATAATATGACTGACCAAATCTCAGATATTGTCATATAATTTTTGATGTCAACATCTTCCTGATTAGATTTTGGAAGGCCTGCCTGATTTCTTTATTTCTCAGAGTATATATAATAGGATTGAATAGTGGAGTGGCTACAGTGTAAAGCAGAGACAGAGCTTTGTTCAGATTCACAGACTGTGCCTTTGATGGGGCCACATAGAGAGCTATCAATGTCCCAAAGTACATGATGACCACGGCGAGATGGGAGCTGCAGGTGGAGAAGGCCCTCTGCCTCCCTGTAGATGAAGGTATCCTCAGGATGGCTGAGATGATGTACACATAGGAGACAATGATCAACATGAATGGAACTGAGGACACAACGAAAGAGAACACAAAAGTAGTCGTTTCAGCCAGGGATGTGTCTGAGCAAGCAGCCTTTACAATCGGTTCGAAGTCACAGAAAAAGTGATCAATCTCATTGTGATCGGAGAACTCCAAGGTGCCTACTAAGTAATTAGTGATGCTGGCAATAACAAAACCAGTTACCCACGCACTTGACACCAGCTGAATGCAACGTGGCGCGTCCATCAGAGTGGAGTAGTGTAAGGGGTAACAAATAGCTGTGTATCGATCACAGGACATCGCTGTTAGAAGTAGGCACTCAGTGGTTGCAAAGAAGGCCAAGAAATAGAACTGCGTGAGACACGCAGCATGACTAACAGTGCATCCGTCGCTTAATAAGCCGCTCAGCATGGTGGGGACTGTACTGGTCATGTACCAGATCTCCAGAAATGACAAATGTCCAAGGAAAAAGTACATAGGTGAGTGGAGGCGATTATCATGTGACACTGTAACCCCAATCAGGATGTTCCCAAGAACGGTGACCATGTAAATGACTAAGAACACTAGGAAGAGGAAAGGCTTCAGCTCAGGAAGCACCTGGAATCCCCGGAGAAGGAATTCCGGGACTCTTGATGTGTTGTTCTGACATTCATCGTTCATTTTATGCATCATCCTAGTAAATCAGAGAGTTCAAGTTAAAGTGCAGATCCAACTCAATATAGGGCAAAGTGCAATTTATGTCATGTTTTATGTTCTGGTTTCTTGAGACTTCTTTAGAAAACATAACTCATGTTTTAGAAAGAATAAACATTTTTGTAAATAAATCACTTTATCTTAATGGTGTATCGGTTTTACTCATTTCGACTCATATTCATGTCTTTCTTAATGAACATGAGAAACTCTGGTTTATGGGAGAGATTACCAGTACCAGGAGAGACATTTTCAGGAAGTAGACCACAAAGAGATGGGAGCTCTAACTTATCTAGCACATTCAGGAAATATGTAATTTAAGATAATAATATAGACAACCACCCATGCCCTAGCTATAGCCACTGATATCTGACACATTGAAAAAATCATTTAAGTCTCACAACTGTATGATATTTCTGCTGTTATTATGCTGAGCTTGTGTATCTGTTTCCCTATACCTTTCCCTTCCCCTCTCTTACCTCTCAACTTCTTGCTCCATTTTATCCCACCCCTTTTATCTAGCCTTTCTCCCTATAGGCCTAGGATGAGTTGCCTAACAGATGTTTACTTGTGTCTCCTAATCACTTAGGGCTTCATCATGAGATGGGCAGTATCCAGAATGGGATGCTGCCCAACTTTATATGTGTTAGCGCCCACCTGTCTGGCAGTATTACCGCCGGACAACGGGTTGGGCGCTAAATGTTCCATAAGACCCAATGGGGAATTTCTGTAATTGCGCCGAAAATTGCCATTTTCCTGGCGTATTTACCCCCAGCTCTGACCTTGGGATAAACACGCTGGACTCGAGATTGGGCAGAGTGGTAAATGCAGCGGTAACCCCATTACCACCGCATTTAAGGGCTACCAACCAACTCGCGATGAGGCCTGTTCTACAGGACTCATAATTTTTCCTATTTATTTTAATAACTTACTTTTCGAAAGTAGTATATTTTTATATGTGTAATGTAGTTAAAAAGTAGCTATGTATTGTGTCTTTTTAAAATCAGTGTTAGACTATATGTTCCCATAATATTATTATTATTATTATTATTATTATTATTATTATTAATGTGTATGCTAATATATCTGTGATGGTTTTTCTTACAAAGGCACTCAATTCTATCACAGCAGTTAAAGTTCACATTAAATGACCCAGCTACACGTTTACATAAATGTCATCACTGTACGTCATTTGTTACTTTGTTTACCTTTGTATGCAGCCAAATAAGTCGTTTTACACATTTCCGTGTTTACAGTTTATCATGGACACAACCAGACTTTTATTTAAAGCTATGTCCTCTATACACAGGTTAGAATATGACAAGCTCCACGGATTTGGACTGGAATCTTATTTGAGGGTCCTTCTGGTCTTTTGGTTACTTTATCTCCAGGTGTAATTTCAGACAAAATAGTGCGTGGAAATGAGTAAAAATCAGGTCTGAGGTGCAATAAAAATTCATATATTTTGCTATGATTAGCAATGTTGATATGTTGTACATACCCACTGCAGATTGATTAAAACAAAACCCTAGGACTTTTTTTCATATGTCGCAACTAATGTCATTTAATGATCTGTTGGGTATCTAAGAACAATACATTATCTTCTTCTATTCAGGGAAAGATATGAAAACACATTTTTTAATGAAACATAACTGCTTCTAGGACAGAATTTTTGTTGAAGGTTTAGGTCTTGCACATACGGTGCCACCTTTTGGCTAGACCAATACTACAGAGAGGAGAGAGAACGAAAAAGGTGCTGGGAAGCAGAATATCTGGTTGGCAACAGCTAACTAGAGCTTTGAAGTCCTCTTTTTAGGGGCTGTGTGGGTGAGGAACAATATATGTAGATTTCCCCCTTTTTCAAAAAGGCGGACGCAGTTGCGTTGCCTTAAGACAGGCACCTGCAGTATAGGTGCGGCCTGTTTCCACGTCATGGCGGTCACGCTATTTAGTACCGCATGACAGACAGTCAGCGCATCACGTGACCTTTCCAGTCCGGTGACACGCTGCGATCAGAAGCAACACTGCGGGCCAAGTTGATAGCTGCTACAAGGTAATACACAGACAGACAGTATACTTTGGCCGTTGGATATTTAGAGCATAATGTCCTTACACAATCTTATGGTTGTGATTTCAGGCAATGAGGGGATTAGGTCCCTTAAAGATAGACGCCACTTTGACGTTTTGAAGCCAAAATGTGGATACGTGTACTGCACACCGCGCCATACAGAAACAGTCCCCGAAAGAGCAACCACATTAGGTGAGCACTGTTTGGTCAATCAATCATGGCTTTTGAGCGGGGGATAACAACTGTATGTTTACAATAAGATAACTAGCGGTCCTATCTCCCCAGTATCTGCAAACGAGGTGACAGAATATATCCAACCAGCCTGAATTGTCACACGTAAAGAAAGCAAACATCGGGCCATGGTGGCACTGAAAAGGGTAAGGATCCATGAGAGTATCTGCCAAAGCGTGGATGGTATCGGAACACTTTGAGTTGTTAGGAGGGGCATATGAAAGAAATGTAAATGCATCCCTTAAATACGGAAAAAAATGTGTTGGAATTGAGTAAACTAAAGGAAATGGTTCCTTACAAGTATTAATGACAGGAAATGAAACGATTCCTTCTGTGTACAATTATTTAAAGCTGAAGATGTGAAAGATGCCTAAAGAGTTTTCTTGAGACATGTCAGAAATCAAAGCAACCATGGTATTAAGTTTTGTTTTATGTTTGTCTTTGTAGAAATGTGGGAAAGATGACAAAATCTTACGATGAATGTGAACCCAAGAAAATCAGAATAAGTGCCCTGAGGGCAGCACCAATAAGGAATGCAATCATAATTAATTAGTGTGCATTTTTCAAAAACGAGTATTGGTTCTAGAAACACATTGTTTAAAGTGTAGGCACATTGTTTTTGCCCTCTCATTTCTAGGGGGTTCCCTTAGGTAGGATCCCAGTAGAGCCATTAAATAGCTCACGGCTAAAATACAAAAAGTTCAATCAGAGGTCCCTTTTTTTGCCATATGAGTTACACATGTGTTATATGTATAATTGTGTTTGTTCATGCGAAAATGAATTATTACTATGTCATTGTCTTTTTGAATAGATGTATTGTTGATTTGTGTAATTTTGATAAATATTAAAATATGATTATATTTTGTGATAATCCATGGTCACTTGCCCTTATTTATGATGAAAGGGTGTGACATGAATACCTCAATAGGCATTTGAGAACTCACCAATAACAGAAAGGAAGGAAGCTTGTCTGTGGGATTTGGTGTTTTTTTGCATATATTGCTCCTCACCCACACAGCCCCTAAAAAAGAGGACTTCATAGCTCTAGCTAGCTGTTGATTTAGGACAACCCGTTGGTTGGTAGAGCGGAAAATTTGGTTTAGAACATGGAGAATGTGAATATAGTTTCGTTTACGGACGAACAATTTAAGAAATTCTTTGAGCTGCTGTCAATTCTGCGACAACCAACACGGGCAACATCAAGTACCACACCACCCATCACTAGTGATTTAGACTTTCTTACCCAAAATGTAAAGAAATTGATTCGCACAGAATCTCATGGTCAGTTAATGGTAGAATATTTAAAGGCAGGAGTCATACCCGAGGGGTTACAAGTAAAGAACATACCCATAGTCTTTCTAGACATTCCGAAATGTATGGCTAATTTTAGTGGTGTGGGAAATACATTTTCCCGTGATTGGGTGATCTTGGTCATATCGACGGCAGAAGAAGAGGCAAAAAAACAAAAAATAGACTTAGCAGATCTTGAAAAAAAGATTCAAGATGAGTCAGTGACACCAAACGTTAAGACACTTTTGGAAAAGATTGAGGAAGATATGGGCAAATTTAAGACCTTCACCATGGATAAAAAATTGTGCAAACTAAAGAAAGATATTCAGAATTATAAGGAGGAAGTGACATACCCTTATCTGGTGCCTGGTTTTTTCACGCAGAGTAATATGGGCCAAAATCAGAACATAGGCTCTACCAACAGACGACCATTCAAGAAATATGTCAGTTCTCAAATTCATCGAATAGCAGCGATGGGGACTCCAGTACGGGCTGTGCCAACACAGGCAATCCACAGAGGGGCCATTTTCAGAACAGGGGCAGACGAGGCAAGACCCGCCAACCGGGCTACCATGGTATGCGCACACGCCAGTGGCAACCATCACCACAAACATGGTGATGCCCATATTTAACTTGAGCACACACATTTTGACAGCCTCAAAAATCCAAGTCTTAAGTAGGGGGCTTACTTTTGTCCCAGCCAACAAAGCAGATCTTTTGACCACAGAAGTGGAAATGCGGAATTTCTTTCGAACCATCCGGTTGAAATATTTCTTTAAGGACTATGACGAGCAACAGTCACAAGATAAAAGCGCGTCAGGCCTTAAATTGCCCTCAACCTTCACCCCCTTATCGTCCATGGTCTCATCCGAGATCATTAGTTTTGAAAACAAGATCATAAGGGAAATGAAGATGTTGGTTAAGACTAAAAACCGATATAAAGACAATCTATCTGGGGAAGAATGAAAAGCCATCAAAGAGCTGGTAGACAATACAACATTTGTTATTAAACCAGCAGACAAGGGGGGATGGGTAGCTCTGTGGGGCACTGATCAATATCATGGCGAGATCAAAAAACAACTTGAGAAAGTTATTTTTTATAAACCCTTACCTTGTAATCCTACAGCCAGAATACAAGAGGAGATTGAAAGCCTAATGACTCACGCAGAAAACGAGGGATGGATAGATACTGAAGAGAAAGCATTCCTCACACAACAACATCCGGTGACACCGGATTTTTATTGTCTACCCAAGATACATAAAGATCCAAACAATCCACCGGGCAGACCTATTGTGGCAGCTATTGGATCTATTTTAGAACCTTTGTCGATATATACTGACTTCTTTTTGAGACCTTTTGTAAAAACTATGCGTTCATATATTCAGAACACTACCCAGATGATCAAGGTGCTGGACACCATAGAAGTGAGAGCCGACGACATACTCATGACACTTGACGTTGAGGCGTTATATACCAGCATCCCTCAAATGAAATGTGTCAAGATGATGGAGAAATTCTTAGAGAAAAGGGATGACAAAACTGTGCCATCAGCATTCATTTTAGAATGCATCAGACTTGCCCTTACTAACAATTTCTTTATAGAACGGGACACCTATTATCTACAACAGCATGGCACAAGTATGGGCTCCACTTTCGCCCCAGATCTGGTGAATCTTTTTATGGATGATCTGGAGGTACATTCATTCTATGCAGATCATAATCCTTTTAAACACCTGATGAAAACCTGGGTAAGATACATCGAAGATGTGTTCATGTTATGGAGAGGGAGTCCACCTGAGTTGGAATCCTTTCTCATCTGGTTAAACAATCAAGATCCTTGTATTAATTTCACAATGAGCTCGAGTGTTGACAGAATTTCATTCTTGGATCTCGAGATCTATAAAGGTGACAACAATAAGTTTGGCACCACGCTTTTTTGAAAAGGGACAGATAAAAACACCTTATTACTTTTTGGCAGTTTCCATCCGCAAAGCTTAAGACAAAATTTACCTTTTGGACAGTTCTTACGTATACGTAGGAACGGTAGCCAAAAAGAGGACTTTGACACAAACAGCAAAGACCTGTCAGCCAGATTAAAAGCTAAAGGCTACCCCTCGCACATTGTCCATAGATCAATGAAAAGGGCAAGAAATACCAACAGACAGGACTGTTTGGTCACACGACGAGTGAAGGAAGATAAGATAATGTGTGTTTCCACTTTCTCTCCCATTAGCAATGACCTGCGCAGGAGCATATTAAAACACTGGAGTATGATTAATACCGAGGAGTTTGCTATTAATAAACCACGCTTTGCTTTTAGGCGCATACCCAATTTGAGAGACAAATTGGTTCATACGTATAGATCATCCAAAGATGGGAGTAATAACACTCAACAAACACTCTGGAATCTACCACCTGTGGTAGGCCATTTTAAGTGTGGTAAATGTTCAGTATGCCATCTTACCACAAATTCGAAGAGTGTCGATTTGAAAGGAAGAATCTAGAACCTTAAATCTTTCATCAATTGTAATTCAAAGTGGGTGGTGTATGCCATAAAATGTCCATGCAGACTGCTTTACATTGGAAAGACCAAGAGGCCCATACGGCAGAGAATCTGTGAACACAGGTCTTGTGTCAAAAATGTGGTAACAGATAAAGCTTTAGTATCACACTTTAAATCTGCCCATCATGGCCCAGATGACATTCACTGGTTCATTATTGAAACTATTCTTCCTCAACCTCGAGGTGCTAATAGTGAGTGAGGCAGACGGAACAAAAATGGATCTATTTGTAAAATTCTGTGAAAGAAGATATAAATATCTCAATTGAGTCGTCATTGTTCATCCACTGTAAATGAGTATGTAATCATAGGACAGAGCTGTCGAAATTGGGGCTTAAGATCTCAGATGCAATAGATTTGGGTCATCCATTCCTTTTCAAGGTGGTGGGCCCTTTTGTAGTGCAGGTACATTTTTTCTACAAGATATGCGACATGTTTCATGCACATTCCACATAAAATGTATAATTTTGAAATACAATTGAGTATTTCCACGGTTCGGTATACCAATTGTATAGGATAAGCGAAATATTTGGGAATACGTAGATTTCCCCCTTTTTCAAAATGGCGGACGCAGTTGCGTTGCCGTAAGACAGGCACCCGCAGTATAGGCGCGGCCTGTTTCCACATCATGGCGGTCATGCTATTTAGTACCGCATGACAGACAGTCAGTGCATCACGTGACCTTTCCAGTCAGGTGACACTCTGTGATCAGAAGCAATACTGCGGGCCAAGTTGATAGCCGCTACAAGGTAAGACACAGGCAGTATACTTTGGCCGTTGGATATTTAGAGCATAATGTCCTTACACAATCTTATGGTTGTGATTTCAGGCCTTGAGGGGATTAGGTCCCTTACAGATAGACGCCACTTTGACGTTTTGAAGCCAAAACGTGGATACGTGTACTGCACGCCACGCCATACAGAAACAGTCCCCGAAAGAGCCACCACATTAGGTGAGCACTGTTTGGTCAATCAATCATGGCTTTTGAGCAGGGGGCAACAACTGTATGTTTAACATAAGATAACTAGCGGTCCTATCTCCCCAGTATCTGCAAACGAGGTGACAGAATATATCCAACCAGCCTGAATTGTCACACGTAAAGAAAGCAAACATCAGGCCATGATGGGACTGAAAAGGGTAAGGATCCATGAGAGTATCTGCCAACGCGGGGGTGGTATTGGAACACTTTGGGCCTCATAACAACCCTGGGGGTACGGGTTAAACAGTGCCCTAAAAGGTGCCGGTGCCTTTTACCCCGTACCGCACCATTACGAGGTCCCCTCGCGGGACCCAGGAAGCAACACCTGGTCAAACCAGGCGTGCTTACCGGGTCCTGTGAGGGGAAGAGGGAGCAAACAATGGGCCATCTCGTAATTGCCCGTTGTTTGCTCCCTCTCCCATTCCCATTCAGCCCTAAGGGGGCTGAAATGGGAATGGGGAAGGCCCGGGTCCGGGTCCTTGGAGGGAGGAATTACCGGGCCTTCCGAACTCGGAATGGCCCGGTAATTCCTCATTCTGAGGACCCGGACGCGATTTCAGCGGCAGCCATGCCGCCAACAGCGGCATGGCTAGCGCCGAGGTCGTAATGAGGCCCTTTGAGTCGTTAGGAGGAGCATATGAAAGAAATGTAAATGCGTCCCTTAAATACGGAAACATTTTTGTTGAAATTGAGTAAACTAAAGGAAATGGTTCCTTACAAGTATTAATGACAAGAAATGAAACGATTCCTTCTGTGTATAATTATTTAAAGGTGAAGATGTGAAAGATGCCTAAAGAGATTTCTTGTGACATGTCAGAAATCAAAGCAACCATGGTTTTTAGTTTTGTTTTATGTTTGTCTTTGTAGAAATGTGGGAAAGATGACAAAATCTTACGTTGAATGTAAACCCAAGAAAATCACAATAAGTGCCCTGAGGACAGCACCAATAAGGAATGCAATCATAATTAATTAGTGTGCATTTTTCAAAAACGAGTATTGGTTCTAGAAACGCATTGTTTAAAGTGTAGGCACATTGTTTTTGCCCTTTCATTTCTAGGGGGTTCCCTTAGGTAGGATCCCCACTAGTGCCATTAAATAGCTCACGGCTAAAATACAAAAAGTTCAATCAGAGGTCCCTTTTTTGCCATATGAGTTACACATGTGTTATATGTATAAATGTGTTTGTTCATGCGAAAATGAATTATTACTATGTCATTGTCTTTTTGAATAGATGTATTGTTGATTTGTGTAATTTTGATCAATATTAAACTATGATTATATTTTGTGATAATCCATGGTTACTTGCCCTTATTTATGATGAAAGGGTGTGACATGACTACCTCAATAGGCATTTGAGAACTCACCAATAACAGAAAGGAAGGAAGCTGGTCTGTGGGATTTGGTTGGCAAGACAACTGGCATGCATTTGCTACATCACTGATTATTGTTGTCTGTGCCCTGTTACTCATTATGATTTCATCTGCAGCAAGAAACATTGTGCAGATACATCCTCTCATGCTTCCAAGGAATCAGCAAAGGTTCCTCTGTCACTGAGTCAGTGCTCAGATGAAATGTATAAGTGGCTGCTTGTTGGAGTGTGACTTGTGATACACACTTCCTCCTCTTCCTGTCCTCCCATAAACACCTTCTTCTGCGGTAAGGCGGCTGCACCGGGTGTGAGAGTGACATTCCAGCTCCTGCCCGTTCCAGCACTTCAGTGCTTCTTGTTCTGTAACCTTGCCTGCATCATGTTCAGGAGAAGAGGAGTCCTGAAGGGAGGTGTCATCTCCGGGGTAGCTACAGGAGGGATCAGTAACAGTAGAACAAAGTAACAGCGTTTGACAATACACACTTTTGGCTGTCTCTAGAGGAGCAACTTTTAACAGACCTTTAGAATCCCATTTTGCTGAAGCAGGCAAAGCAGATGCAATAGAAATCACAAGCAGAACAAGAGGATTGAGCGAAAGCCGCAAAATAGTCAACTCTGGGAAAGGGGAATGTAATGTTTCAAAAGATGAAATTCTGCATGTGAATGTTGAGATTACTGCACATCATTATATTATTGAGAGGTGTGATGGAGTGGATAGTGAGGGTGAAGGAATAAGATAACTGGATACATTTATCCGGGATGCCTGTTTCCCCAAAGGATAATGAAGACTCATGTAGACTTCTTAATGTGATGGCCCCCACCTGTAGAAACCTACTGGCTGTCTCAATGGATCTGGGCTTCCAAAAGTAGAAGCCTTGGTATATTTACTTTACTGAGCATCCTTTTGATTAAGGACTCACCTTAATACCTGATCAAAGCTGCAGAGACAACAATCAAGCTTGATTTGTCATCACCTTCTCCCAAGCAACCTTGATAGAATCAGGAAGATGTTAAATAAAAATGTGTACTTAAGCATGCAAACTACTTCTTCTGTGAGGGATGATCCCTTAAAGATGCCTTTGGGAAAAAGTGAACTGCGGATGAAATCTCTACTGAAGTTGCTCCCAACGAACAGACCAACACACACATCACGAATTATTGAGCCAGAATCCATAGAGTCAGAGGGAACATATAGGCTCCCTAAAAGGCTCACAAACAACACCTGCCAAAGATAGTGGTAGGCAAGCTATTGAGGCAGGCAGTCAAATTGGGCCTCTTTTCACCGTACAAGACCAAGGAATGATAAGTGAAAATCTGGTAGAACAAGGAAGAATATTTGTGAAAGAATATCATCTGGTTAGAGAAAGCTGGCCTGTACTGTTTTGATTTTTAAACAATAAAATGTGGCACGTAGTTCTGATCTAAAAAAAAAGGCCTTTTCAAAATGGTCCTTGCCAAAAGCATAATGCAACCATGTACCTTTCTGGGACAGCCTACTGATATTGCCAATGTCTACTCTGCAGTGGAGGTTCGACAGACTCAAAAGTCACATCTGCATTCCTGGACATCTGTTTGAACACAAAATTTGACAAAACCCAGAAGTTGCAGGTACACAACTTCTTTAACCAAAACACCCCAGGCCTTGCCTTTTTTTTAGATACAAAAGAGAAATTCGAATCATAGGAGCCTGCAGGGTACATAGAATTTTTATTGACCTGTCTTCATTAGGTTCCTATTCATCAAAGTATAAAAAAAGTGACTCACTCTTTAAAACCCCATTTCACACAAAAGACAAATGTAACATGTAACGTCTAAATCAGGACATATACTTATATACATACAATTTTAAAGAATGTATCACAGCATAGGTTGCATAAAGTGCCACTTGAAACACATATTTTTCCTTTTCAATCACTCATAGTTCTGACAGCTTTCAGAATTAGTGTTTTTTTTAAAGGTTTTCTCTTAACCTATCTCCTCTCAGGGGTACTATTGGGCAGTGGATGAATCTGCTAGATAATCGTGTCAACGCAGTGCATCTCGTCCCCTATGGCATAAGATAGACCGCATCCATCCGTGGTCTTCTCCTTTAGGGGTGCTGGGCCTTCATCAGGACGGGGAGTTAATTGTCTAAACGGCTTCTGTAGTCTTTAGCCCGTGTGATACTTCTCTTCTTTCTAAAGTTAAAATAAATAAAAGCCATTTAGAACTAGGCCCAACGTTTATGGTTTTTGCAAAATGCTCATTCAAGTAGAGCATATCCGACATTAGGTTTCAAAAAGCACACATCACTCACCTTTTATGTTGAGCGACGAAGGGACAGAGGGGGAGTCACTTTTTGATTATAGTTGACTGTAGTGGCCTGTGTGGTATAATAAACACAGGTCATATCTTTAGCCTCAAAATGCTAAAGGAGTATCTAATAGCTTTAGCATACATTGGCAACACTCAATTATGAACATGTTGGAAATACCTCTTTTTGAAGGCTGGAAGGTTTTATTTTTACTGTGTAGTGGGCTGGTGTAATCAGCCTGAGGTATTTGCCAAGTCTCCTTACTTGAGGGGGCTCCTTATCCAACTTGTAGGGAAACAAGGTAGGGGAGAATGTTAGGACCACTCAGTCCGGTCTTATTTTCTATTTGCATTAAGTATGGGGAGAGGGCGGGGGTGGCCCCAACATGATTTATTGTAGTGACTCGTGGGTGGCAACGTTCTGTTGTTCCCAATCCTCTCAACTGCTTAACTGCTCTCTCGGTCCTACTCAGTCCTTGTCTGCGCAAGCTCCGAAAAACACCAGTCGTCTAAGGCCAGGTTTTTTATCTTTTCCATGCAGAGCGTGCACGTGACCTACGGTCATGTGATGCTGGAGGGGAGTGTCTCCCCGTGAGCATCTTGGGAAATGAAGTTTGACCGGCCGATCTCCACATTCAGTTTCTCATTCAAAGTAAAGGGAGAGGGATATTCATGACCAAACTTTTCTTCCTTCTTTGATTACACCAACTCCTTATTCCGATTACACCTAGTGCAGGAAAACATGAAGCTCCTATGTCATAGTCAAAATAGCACAACTGGCGCCCTCATTTGTTTGTTGATTAAGCTATTTGATTCACAACGGACGTAAAGCCTGCTCAGAATGATTACGGGGGCATTATTTGACAGAGCCAGACACATAGTACAGCTTAGTATATTCATCAATGTATAGCACATAACATATGGCTGAAAAAACAAACAAAACATTTGAATAACATTTACACAAACCATTTGAATATTCGGTTTGTGATGGGGCACCGTGCCATTGTCACTGCAGCCTGTATTTAATAATCTGCTGTTCGGTCTAGACACAGGGCATACTAGAGGGCGGTACCCATCTCATGGAAGGTGAACGCGGCCCCAACAAAAGTCTGCTAGTATGTATTGACCAGTTCCTCGCCGTCATCTGGTTATCAGTACCGCCTGTGTGTAATGAGAATAGCCAGGGACACCCCAGGCCCGACCTGACCTGTGTTTTTGTTTCTTTATAAGTGCCGCTATTGATATCATGCATCTCTGTTTCTAGATTTGTCTCCCTTTGATACACACTGTGTGTTAAGGCACAATAAAAATTAGACTATAGCCTTCAATTGCATCGTGATCAATGAACAGATGCTTTTGACAATGCACTGTATCTGGATGTTGAATTTCCCAGAGTTCTTAAGTCTCAATGTGTCATATTTCTTCAACCACCGGTCTCTTTTAAAGGGCATAACTGCCTTCCCAAGTTCATGTATTCGGGTGGATGCTTCTTATCGAATTTCAGATGAAGAGGTTCCATTCAATACTAATGTACAAACCATTTTTCACGGTATCTAACTTCTGTACAAGACGTCTCAGGGCTAGGTCTCAGTCTCTGTAACGCTCACCTGACTCCCACGGAGGCGTTGGTCTAGTCTGGGTTGCTGTGGCCTCTTCGAGCGTGATGCGCAGAACTCGGAACACCGACTGAACAGGACCCTCAAATCTTGCTTGTCTGGCCCGTAGGAATATCCTTCTGCAGATGAGAAAGGGGATTAACAGTCTGCAGAATAGTGTGCTTGCTCCCCCCTTCCCCTCTTCGTTCTTCTCGAACTTCCTCCGAAATCCCCGGTTGAAGCTCACCTTATGGTTTGAAAGGATGAACTCTCCATCCTGCTTCTGGTGCAGGGGCGCGTGTTAGTCCAGTTACTTCACTGGTTTTCAGAATGGCACTGGCAAAATCCACTTGACTTTTCCGAGCGGAACGCCGTAAGTATGAAGATTACAAAAGTTCAAGTGTTGAGCCTCCTTTTCTGTTGCCTTCCTAACCTGTGATCTGTCCTTTATTTCAGGTGCAGAATGAAGGCGATGCGTTGAGGGATTGAATTGCCGATGGTGAACTCGGGTGAGTTAGCGATGGAGGCGATCCCTCTTAATGTCTTTATGTTCCTCCAGTAATGTCTTTTGTCCTTTCCCCATAGGGGCCGGGGTGCGGTACCTGCCAACGAAGCGGCGCCGACCCGAAATGAGGAATGGTCCACCAACAGAAGACCAGTAAGTGTTATGGCGGAAAATTAGGCTTTCCTCATATGTTCCTTCTGCTCACCTTTTGTCTCTTCTTCTCTCCCCTAGGCACAGAGATGTGGCGACCGGTGCAGACAGTCGTGGTGGAGCCAGAAGAACTCCCGAGGACAGGTGAGTGAAGCGCGGCGCTGCAGCGAGCAACGCGGTGCTTTTAAATGAAAGTCTTTTCTCAGGAACAGGAACGCTGGCGTGAAGGTTCCGGATGCAGGTAAGAAGTTTGATAAAATTCTTGGTTTTCACCTTTCTCTTCTCTTCTTTCCTTACAGGTGTTCCAGGATCAAGGCGGGCGTGGCTGGAGACCAGATGCAGGAGCAGACACGGTGAGCGTTCAGCTGCTTGGATGCAGAACAACGCGAAGCGTGAGCTACTGTCTGGGCGTGGCTTAAATAGCCCCCAAAGTAGTTCCAGGTAAGTATCCTTCCCTGGCCACGCCCGAGTGGCAAAATAGTCCCAATGAAAAAATAGTCCCTTTCAGGTCTGAGGGAGGCCTGAATCTTGCAGCATGGTCTGCATCAGGTAAGTGCACAAAACACCTTCCTTTATGAGCCTGGCGCCTATGGTGCCAGGACTGATGTCCAACATGAGCCTGGCGTCAACGGCGCCAGGACAGAGTGCAAAGAGCCCCTATAAGGGGCCGCTGGGCTTTTACCCGGGGGCATGATGCCTGCTCCCGGGGGTGCTGGGCCTGGCTTGGTGCTCCAGGGGTAGGCATCATGACAGTCTCCTCCCCGTTTCTTCATGGGTACTTTTTGTATAATGAACCATCTGATGTCCAAATGTGCATGCTGTTTCTTCTTGAAATGCTTCTTGAAATGTTCTACCAAGGGTTTGTCGGTTATCTGATTGTTGACGAATGAGCGATGCTCGCATATGCGTTGTTTAACCGGTCTCTTGGTTTTTCCTATGTATAACAGGTTGCACGGGCAACGTATCCCATAAATCGCCCATGATATGTTACAGTTGGTAAATTCTGTACAGGTCCAGTTGATATTTTTTAGAGGGATAGTTTTCAAATTATCTGTGAGGGGGCAGACTGAACAGTGTTTGCATTTAAAATGCCCCCTGACTCAGGGCAAACCCCAGTGGTTTAATTGGTCATCTTTGTTGTCCTGTTCTTCAAAGGTATTGACTAGCATTTGTTTTAGGTTCCTGTTTTGTTTAAAAGCAAACCTCGGTTTGTCCAAATTGAAGTCAGGCGTCGTGATTAAGGACCAGTGTCTTAAAATCGTATTCTGCATGAAATTACTTAGGGGACTATAAGTTGTGACACAAGTGATTTTGTCTTCTTTCTTCTTGGTGTTTTTGGTCAGACACGTTTCTCTTGGTGTATATTTCACCCTTTTCATCGCATTTTCTATCACCTTTCGGGGATACCCCTGTTGTTTTAGCCTCCCAGATCATTCACATGTTGCTCAATTTATTGGTTAAAGCTGCAATTTCTCGTAATATGGAGAAATTGTCCGTAAGGTAAATTCATTTTCAAAATTGATGTGGTGGTAGCTGTCGTAATGTAATAGGGTATTCTTATCCGTGGGTTTATGGTATAATGTTGTGACTAAATTACCATCTCCGTCCTTTTGGATCATCAGGTGCAGGAAAGCTATTTCCTTGGTGTCAGAGGATATCGTAAACCTTAGGAAAGCATCTTGTGTGTTTAACCATATTTTGAAAGAGTCCAGTTGTGTTGGTGTACCCTTCCAAATTATAAAAATGTCATCAATATACTGATGCCAGTTACTGATATTGGATCTGAAGGGGTTGGACTCATTGTAGATGTATTTTGTTTAAAAAAAGTCCATATACAAATTGGCGAAATTAGGCACAAAGTTCGCGCCCATGCTTGTCCCATGTATTTGCTGAAAGAAAGTTAATTCAAAAATGAAAAAATTCTCAGTGAGAGCGAGCCTTATGCACTCTAAGATGAATGCAGTGGGGACCATGTTGGTGTCATGGCCATAGGGCATGGGCCCCGGCCTCTATCACCCACAAGGGCCACTTGGACCCAGTCCTGGCCTTTGGCGCCAGGCTCATGAAAATATGTGCTTGGAACACTCTGTGCCTAAGGGCAAGGCGAGGTTGAGCCACAGGGCGTGGCTAAAGGGAGGGGCCGGAGCCAGCCTATATAAGGCCAGCTCAATCTCAGGCCCTCACTTCGCGATACTCTGCTTTGCAGCGTGACGCTTACCGCTGAAACTCTCCTGATTCCGGCACTCCAGTTCCGAAGTCCTCTACACTTACCTGATTCCAGCCGCTCCATCGCTGAAGGCGCTTACCTGATTTTTGGCCTCTCCATCGCTGAAGACGCCTGCTTGATTCCAGCTGCTCCATCGCTGAAGGCGCTTACCTGATTTTCAGCCTCTCCATCGCTGAAAGCGCTTACCTGATTTCAGCTGCTCCATCGCTGAAGGCCCTTACCTGACTCCAGCCTCTCCACCTCTGTGAGTACATCACACTTGCATCATCAGAGTCGGGCTCTCCTCTCTTCCGATTCGGACTATCAGCAACTCTGGAGCATCTCACTTCTCCTCCTCTTCTCCGCGGAATCATCCTCCGGAGCCATCAAACCATCTCCCAGCTTCCGGATTCTGCTCCACGCCATCAGACCACACCTGCAAAGGGAAAGAATACAACAGGTTAGACACCTCACTATCACTAACTTTGGGCTGCATCTTACCTGAGTCGGGACTTCCATCAGACCGATCAGTGTACCTGTTGTCCTTGAGAGCCCATCTTCTCAGGAGTACCCTAGGAGCCGTTCTACGCTCTTGACCATCATATTCACACCTATTTGGGGCGAGTAGCATCATACCAGGAAATCATTACTGCTCATCATTCCTTCAATACTCACCGCTAAAGACATTATTAGAAAACCAAAGACTTACCTTCAAGTGGATCGGTCACATCTGGCCTGGATCGCCACGTCGCGGGCCAGTGAAGCAACTAGGCCCTCTCTACGCACCCATGCTGAAGAAAGCAGGATGGAGAGCCCAACATCTCAAAAGAACAAGTGAGCGTGCATGGGAAGACTCTTGCGCACATTGTTCTGGTACGAAAGGGGCGAGGGGATTCAGGATACCCCCACACTCTCCTCATTACCTATCTTCTTCTCCCAGGAACAACACCAGTATCCAGAACCCGTTCCTTCGAGGCAGCTGGGGGAGACAGCTGACACCAGGGAGCCAAGTCGAGGGAGGGCTCCAACCATGCCCCAATGCCCCCGCGGAGACTAAATGAGCGTAACAGTTGGTGGTATGAGGTCTTGTGTCCAAGTATATTTTCATTACTTCAATGCTGGCTGTTTGATGAATGCTGGTGTAAAGAGCTTCTACGTCAAAACATACCAGGAGATCTTGTTGTTCAATCTTCAAGTTACTGAGGAGGTTGATCATCTCAGTTGTGTCTCGTATATAGGATTTCCTCTTGAGCACAAAAGGCCTCAGGAGAAAATCTGCATACTGTGATAAAGGTTCTAACATGCAACCTGTCGCTGATACTATTGGGCGGCCTGGGGGCATTTGACTGTTTTTATGCACCTTTGGTAGTATGTAAAAAGCTGCCGTAGTTCGCTGTGATTTATTCAAAAATTGCTTCTCGTTTTCATCGATCCATCCCTCTGTTGCAGCATACATCGTTAGACTCTCAATCTCTTCTTGCAATCTTTTTGTTGGATCTACGGGGAGTGGTTTGTAATGCTCCCTATTGTGCAAGAGTTTCAAGGCTTCAGTTTGGTATTCCTTCCTCCCCCAGATCACGATCCCGCCTCCTTTGTCTGGCGGTTTAATAATAAACGACAGATTTTTGTCGAGGTTCTTGATCGCTTGGCGTTCTTGCAGGGCCATGTTGTCTCATGTATAGTTCTTGGTCTTACTCTGCCCTTTGATAGCTTTCAATACCTTATTTTCAAAGGCGCGTATTTCCGACTAATGGAGGCTCCTGAGGGGGTGAAGGTTGATGGAGGCTTAAATCCTGTGATACTCTCATTGCTCTGTGATCTTTGGTCTTTTTCCTAATGGTTTCTGAAAAAATATTTTAATCTCACAGTTCTGAAAACACTTCTTAGTTCTTTTTCTGTTTTGAAATCATCTGCTACTTGCATAGGGATGAAACTCAGGCCTTTCACGGGGACCTGTTCTTCAGAAGGTGTTAAAATATATGAGGTCAAGTTAAAGATCGGGATTGCCAAGTCTCTTCTTGGCAGTTGCTCCATTGGCGGGTTTGTATGCCATATTCCATTTGTTGTCTCGGTCGGCAGGTTCTTACTAATCTCCCCTCCCGTCCTCGAAAAAACCATTGGGGTGAACCATTCAGTGTGCCCACTCCAGGGTCTCCTCCTTGTTCTGATTCACTACCACTGGAGGTATTCGATGTGTCAGAAAATGTCACAAAAGGCTTCTTTTGGCCGCCCGTTCTAGGACCAGGAACCTAAAACAAATGCTAAGCCATACCTTTGAAGAACAAAACAACAAAGATGACCAATTAAACCTCTGGGGTTTGCCCCGTGTCAGAGGGCATTTCAAATGCGGACGCTGCTCAGTCTGCCCCCTCACAGATAATTTGAAAACTATCCCTCTAAAAAATATCAACTGGACATGTGCAGAATTTACCAACTGTAACACATCATGGGCGATTTATGGGATATGTTGCCTGTGCAACCTGTTATACATAGGAGAAACCAAGAGACCGGTTAAACAGCGCATATGCGAGCACTGCTCATGAGTCAAGAATCAGATAACCGACAAACCCTTGGTAGAACATTTCAAGAAGAAACAGCATACACATTTGGACATCAGATGGTTCATTATACAAACAGTGCCCATGAAGAAACGGGGAGGAGATCGAGACCTAGCCCTGAGACGTCTTGAACAACGATGGGTTCAGAAGTTAGATACTGTGAAAAAGGGTTTGAATATTAGTATTGAATGGAACCTCTTCATCTGAAATTCGATAAGAAGCATCCACCCGAATACATGAACTTGGGAAGGCAGGTATGCCTTTTAAAACAGATCGGTGGTTGAAGAAATATGACACATTGAGACTTAAGAACTCTGGGAAATTCAACATCCAGATACAGTGCATTGTCAAAAGCATCTGTTCATTGATCACAATGCAATTGAAGGCTATAGTCTAATTCTTATTATGCCTTAACACACTGTGTGTATCAAAGGGAGACAAATCTAGAAACAGAGATGCATGATATCAATAGCAGCACTTATGAAGAAACAACAACACAGGTCAGGTCGGGCCTGGGGTGTCCCTGGCTATTCTCATTACACAAAGGCGATACTGATAAAAAGATGATGGTGAGGTATTAGTCGATATATACTAGCAGACTTTATTGGGACCGCATTCACCTTCCATGAGATGGGTACCGGCCCCCAGTACACCCTGTGTCTAGACCGAACAACAGATTATTGAATACAGGCTGCAGTAACAATGGCACGGTGCCCCCTTACAAACTGAATATTCAAATGGTTCATGTAAATGTTATTCAAATGTTTTGTTTGTTTTTTCAGCCATATGTTATGTGCTATACATTGATTATGTTTGATACTCCCAATGTGATATGCCAAATAAATTGTCAGACCAAGGAGTTTACTGCATTCCTTGGTGACGAATGCACTAAGCTGTATTATGTGTCTGGCTCTGTCAAATAATGCCCCCGTAATCATTCAGAACAGGCTTTTCGTACGTTGTGAAGCAAATAGCTTAATCAACAAACAAATGAGGGCACGAGTTGTACTATTTTGACTATGACATAGGAGCTGCATGTTTCCCTGCACTAGGTGTAATCGGAATAAGGAGTTGGTGTAATCAAAGAAGGAAGAAAATTGTGGCCATGAATATCCCTCTCCCTTTACTTTGAATGAGAAACTGAATGTAGAGATTGGCCGGGAAAATTTCATTTCCCAAGATGTTCACGGAGAGACACTCCCCTCCAGCATCACATGACCGTAGGTCACGTGCACGCTCTGCACTGAAAAGATAAAAAACCTGGCCTTAGGCGACTTGTGTTTTTCAGAGCTTGCACAGACAAAGGCTACAAAGAGTACGACCGAGAGAGCAGTTAAACAGTTGAGAGGATTGGGAACAACGAAACGTTGCCACCCACAAGTAAGTGCAATAAATCATGTTGGGGCCGCCTCCCGCCCTCTCCCCATACTTAATGCGAATACAAAATAATACCGAACTGAGTGGTCCTAACATGCTCCCCTACCTTGTTTCCCTACAGGTTGGAGAAGGAGCTCCCTCAAGTAAGGAGACTTGGCAAATACCTCAGGCTGATATTCCACCAGCCCACTACACAGCAAAAATAAAACCATCCAGCCTTCCAAAAGAGGTATTTCCAACATGTTCATAATTGAGTGTTGCCAATGTATGCTAAAGCTATTAGCTACTCCTTTAGCATTTTGAGGCTAAAGGTTTGCCCTGTGTTTATTGTACCACCCATGCCACTACAGTAAACTATAATCAGCAAGTGACTCCCCTCTTTCCCTTCGTCGCTCACCATAAAAGGTGAGTGATGTGTGCATTTTGAAACCTAATGTCAGATATGCTCTACTTGAATGAGCATTTTGTAAAAACCATAAACGTTGGGCATAGTTCTAAATGGCTTTTATTTATTTTAACTTTAGAAAGAAGAGAAGTATCACACGGGCTAAAGACTACAGAAGCCCTTTAGACAATTAACTCCCTGATGAAGGCCCGGCACCACTAAAGGAGAAGACCACGGATGGCTGCGGTCTATCTTATGCCATAGGGAGGCTAAACGCACTGCGTTGACACGATTATCTAGCAGCTTCATCCACTGCCCATTAGTAACCCTGAGAGGAGATAGGTTAAGAGAAAACCTTAAAAAAAACACAAATTCTGAAAGCTGTCAGAACTTTGAGTGATTGAAAAGGAAAAATATGTGTTTAAAGTGGCACTTTACCCAACCTATGTTGTGATACATTTTTAAAAATTGTATGTATAAGAGTGAGTCACTTTTTTATACTTTGATGAATAGGAACCTAATGAAGACAGGTCAATAACAATTCTATGTATCCTGCAGGCTCCTATGATTCGCATAAGGCTTTTCTCTTTTTCATCTAAAAAAAAGGCCCGGGGTGTTTTGGTTAAAGAAGTTGTTTGTGTACCCGTAACTTCTGGGTTTTTCCAGAGATGGTCTCTAGAGACTGAGTGATGGATGTCTGTTTGCACACACTGCAGGAATAGGAAGCAGTTTGTGTTCTCTTTGTCCCCCACAGTCACATTAACCCAATTGCAACACAAACCCCTCGTGAAAAATAAAGTTTGGGTTCATCTGTTGTATAAACACAAAATTCGACAGACAGAGGTGGCCTTTTAATCGTCTCTACCTCTGGATATAAAAATAATAAATTTGTACTACTAGACAGCATGGTGGCACTTTAATATATCTAAATATAAGCCATTTTTCATCATGACTGGTAGCTAGTGGGATGGCACAATGAAAATGCCACACGCATTTGTTTTAGCCGTCTGCCACACCAACCAAGAAGCCTCTCTTTTGATCTCCCTGAGGAAGGTTGAACCTTTACCCCAGTCCCCCTGGACTCAGGAACCATGCCCAGAATGTCCCCTTTGAACCGGTCTTGGCTCATGCCAGGGAGCAGATTAAAGTAGGCAGACAGAGGAAGGAGACAAAGATAAAGTAGCCTAGAGGAGAGGTTTAGTGAAGAGAGGTGTTTCACAATGTTGCATTATTCTGGGGCTCCCCAAACCTCTTGCCCCTTCTCCTTCCTGCAGACGAGGCATTCTGGATATGGCTCATAAAACAAATTACACTGTTACACCAGACTGAATTTAACCCCTGATAACAGGCTTGTTCACTGTAACATTCTGCCTTTATAAGGTAGGGGGAACCTGCCTTATTTGATTAATCTTTGGACTTTAAGACAAGAAGGATTCACTTGGAAATCTATTGCAAAGTCCACTGCTACAGTGGAGACGACTGCAGTGGACATTTGGGATGAAACTACAGTGTTCTAGGGCATTTCGGATGCCTATACACTGTAGCCATGAACCTACTCATTGGAGGTGATGGATCCAAGCAGGTGTCAGGGAAGATTCCTTACGTGGGAGTGCAGAACTAAGGACTCACCTTGGTCCTGAAGACTCTGGATTGGTCCTCTCAGCAACTCAGAAGCCCAAAAGCAGCTCAGAACCCTGCTTATTGCATCAAGACCTCTTTGAACCAGCTTGACTGCGCTCGAATCCGTAATGCGTTTGTTTTAGTTGTTCCTTTATGCGTGTGCACTTAATTTGTGCACTTTTCCTCGATATTTTTTTCACCAATTTTTAAATAAAATATACATTATGCTTGTGTGGGAATAGGGGATAAGACTGTTGGGGGTAAGGGATGGGAGGGTGGGGTTGGGTGCATAGGGGGTTTAGGAGAGAGGCTGCATTTAAAAAGAAATCAGTGAAAAACATATTGAGGAAAAGTGCACATACAAAGTACACACAAATAAAAGAGCATCGAAAAATAAACATAGAACCCTCCCATGACCTGAAACGGCTTACAGGAGCTGTGGTGAAGCTTTTGGCACTCTAAGAACTTTGAACCTCTTATCTGATTCTTCAAGCTGTCTTGATGCAAAGTCGACCAAATGAAGCACATCACTGTCTCGTCTCAAGTGTCAGGTCACCACTGTGAAGGCAACTGAGTTGCCATTTCCTGAGCGCTGAATCGATCCACTGGAAGCCATTGACTTGCCCATCTTGAGCGCCGAATCAACCACGTGGAATCATTGTCTTGACCCTACTTGGCCATCAGCTCGACCTATAGGAGCCATCTATTCGAGCTATCTTGAATGCTGACTCAATCCAAAGAGAGCCCCCTCTCAAAGCACCTCAATGCCAAATCACCAATAGAACAGTGCGACTCGACCAGCTGAATACTTGCTCAAATGCAGAAAAGTGTCAAGCAGTCTGGCTTGCTGCTGCTGAGTCACAAAGACAATAAGGGATCCTGTGCCTCTGTCTGCCTTAAAGCCCCCCTAGTAACTTGGAAGACCCCTCGTTGTGCCATTTCAAGACTCTTTGAAGTACGTTTGAAATTTGCTGCTCAGATCAATTACCTAAACCTCTGTCTTCGCCCTAAAGTGCCTCCTTTCTTCTCGAAGTCTGCATTCTCTGTGTTTCTTTTATAGAGGTGGGTCTTCAGTGTTTTAATTATTTCTGTCCATTGTTTGTTTCAGTAATGTTCATTTTTATAGAACCTAGGTTGGGCATTCTTTTATTTTCAGTGCCACCTACTGGTGTTCTTTATGTTGAATCTGTACCAGTTCACACCCCTCGTGAACAGTGTAGCCTCCCCTCATCCCACATTAACAAAAGAGAAAGGGGAACAACTTTCAGGCTTTGCCTGTTTCACCTTCATTATTGGGATCACTGTTGGTTTGGTAGAAGTGTGGGGCTGATTTATTTATTTAATATATTTGTAAAGCGATGAGACAAAAAGCCCTAAGGCAAGGGAGCGCTGAGAATGATGAACAACAATCGGCATGGAAAAAAACGGAGAAATCTTAAGGGAGAAAACACAAGAGTGTCAGGTTTATTAAAAAATCACAGTTTTCAAACAACACTTGAAATTGACCAGGCTAGAGCATAGTTGCAAATCATTTGGTAAGGTATTCCAAAGGCGTGGAGTTGAAAAGGGAAACACCCCCTTTGCACAACGGAAAGTTTGGCTTTTGGTGATTCCAGCAGACCAGTGTGGTTAGACATGAGGCTGCATCTGTCTGGTAGCCATTTTAGTTGAGTTGTCAGATAGATCAGACCTTTTCCATGGAGACAGGAGTGCGCAATACACAGGGTACGAAACATAACCCACTTGGCTATGGGAAGCCAATGAAGCGATCTCCTTGCTGCCGGTACATTTTCAGTTTTTCTCAGACCTGCTACTACTCTGACTGCATTGTTCTGAACAACTTGTAGATGATTGATCTCCTCCTTGCCCACACCCAGTAGAAAACTTTCACAGAAGTCCAGACGACTGCCTATGATTGCTATAGCCAGGGTAGCCCAGCTGGACATTTCAAGAAAAGGTCTGAGTTGAGCCAGGAGCTTGATAAAGTAGGAGGAGTTAGACACCAAGCATCCGATGTGAGCCCTCATAGAGAGTACTTGATCAATGGCGACTCCCAGTCTTTATCTTCTTGAGAGTTGACAGCAGACCGTCTGCGATTTGGATAGAGGAATATGCTTGATCTAACTGACGCGGGAGTGCCTAAGATTATAAGCTCCGTTTTTGGAATTGTTCAGGGCAAGACCATGTACAACATGCAACAATGAATGCTGTTGTAGGTGGTATTGATGACATGAGTGTCCTTAATGTAGTTACCAGTAAGTGGGAAGAGACACTGAGCGTCATCTGCATAGTTGGTGCAACAGGTGGTATTGGTCATTTTGACCGAATCTAATGGTTTGCATGAACCATTGTGTCTAAAAATGTTACCACCAAATGTTTGAACACCAAAAGTTCAATCTTTTGGTGGTAGCATTGTAAAAAAAACGGGGGCTGCTGGGGTGTCCCCTGCATCTCCCCGCTCACTATACTTTATAGTATGTGTGCGGGGGTTGTGGGGGACACCCCTGCAGCCTTCCGTTAAAAAATAAATAAAAGAAAAGGGCCCTGCGGCGCCGGTTCACGATCCCGGAAGTGAAAGGGAACTGGTGCCGCAGGGACCCAGTGTGAAGAAGAAGGTAAGTGGGCTTTGTTTATGTTGGGGGTGTGTGTGGGGGTGGGTTGAGGGTGTGGGTGAGGGGGTGTTATGGGTGTGTTGTGGGTGTGTTGTGTGTGTGGGTGTGAGTATGTATGTGTGTTCACATGAGAAGGGTGCAACCTTTTGGTAGTTCACACCTTTCTCATGCAAACGTTCCGGTCACAGCAAATTCAGCCGCGGTCAGATCACTTAGAACCCAACAGGTATCTTTCGCATTCAATTGATCAAACAGTGTTGGCATAAATAAGTTAAAGAGAGTGGATGACAAGCACGAGCCCTGCGACACTCCACACTCCAAAACATAACCCCCAGACATGGCCTCCTCATGGAACAACGTAGCTGTATGATCAGACAGAAAGGAGGGAACCCTACTAGCTGTTTCACGGGAGCAAAACGCCCTTTCACATAGCCTACTGGCTAGAATGGAATGATCAACCAGATCGAAGGCAGCAGTTCGGTCCAAAAGCATCAACACTGAAGCTTTGCCTTTATCCATTTGTCGTAAAATGCTGCTCTAAAGATCCAGTAGTGCGGATTCAGTACTATGTTGGCTCCGAAAGCCTGATTGCTTGGAGCCAAGTATGGAATATGTGCTCAGAAACTCCTGGATCTGTTCATGTGCCATCTTGTCTAGGATCTTCAAAAGAAAAGGAGAGTTTGTGATAGGACGATAGTGATTAGCCATGCCCGGATCCAAGGAAGGCTTCTTTAGAAGTGGGGTTATCCAGGCTTAATCTCCCCTGGAACTAACTTTTCATCAAAAGAAGCATTGACAAACTTAGCAATGAGGGAATCAAGGGGTAGGGCACAGGCATTATCTATATTTTCCTGGACAGATTTCACCCTTACAGCTCATGGGTTTTATCCTATTCATAAGTCCCAGAACCTCTGCTTCAGTAAACGGCATAGGTGGAGGAGACTGGTGATTAGCCATAACCTTAGGAGGTAGAGAATTTAAATTGGCTAAACGAGATTCAATATCATCTTTGATTAAAGAGATCTTACTGGACATGACTTTTTCTATTTGAATACACCTGTCAGCGTCTTTTACAATTGACTTGTCAATTGGGCAGGGATCTTCAGCCTCTTTTAAAATTTTAAAACTTTATCCTACTCTCATACAAGCACTTTTTTTGCAGTACAAGTTGCCTTTTTGTGCTCTTTGGCTGCCTGGGAATAGCTGGATTTATCCTCAGAGGTCAATGTCTTTTGCCATTTCTTGAAAGTCTTGTTTTTCTTAAGTTTTAGGTGGTGAATTTCAGGTGAATACCAATTCTTTGATCATGTGGTACTATCTTGCCTAAGCTCCAGGGGAGCCAGGCTCTCCACAGCAGTTGTCATCATCTCATTATAGCCTAGTAACAGGTCGCCAACTGAATTATACTGATCAAGATTGTTCAAATAAGGGGCAAAGAACAGAATTAAGGCCCATACTGAGAGTTTTCATCGGTTACGACAACACACTTTCTCTTGAATTTGTTTAGTTCTCTTAATAGTAGTAGTCAAGGGATTTCAAATTTGACAAATTTGACAAAACAGTGATCTGACCAGGGGCAGGGTAACACCTCTATTTTGTCAAGGTCAATCTCATGAGATACCACCCAGTCAAGAGTTCTGCCACATACATGTGTAAGATGCAGGATATGTTAGGTAAAGCCCAGATTTTCCAAAGCGATCACGGTTGCTGAAGCCAAAGAATCAAGGGCGTCCTGTTGTTTGAGCATGGAAGAAATTGCACCACATAAATTTGCCACAAAGTCTGCCATCAAAGAGGGCAGGCGATAAAGAATATACAGATTTAACGTAGCATTAGGATATAGATTCAATTTGACTAGAATGATTTCACAATAAGGAATTTCCACCATGTTTGCTTTACGTATGGGTAGAATGTTCCGAGAAATATGTGCCACCCCGCCACCTTTGGCAGTTTGGTGATCTTCCCTGAGGATACTGTACCCCTCTAGGACTGCTAATAGAAGTGCAGGACCAGCTGCAGAGTGAAGCCATGTTTCAGTTAAGGCGCATATATCAATGTGTTCATCTCTGATATAGTCTGCTACTTCTATAGAGTGATTTACTAATGACCTGGTATTGAGAACCAGAGATTTCAGTGGCTTCATTGTATTCATGTATCTTAGGGGTGTATACAGCGGCATAGGGAGACTGAGGAACTGCCCACAAGGGATGCTATCCGAGCAAATGTACTGTTTAGCTCTTTCCCAGAGCTCTAAGTTGGTTTCAAACAGGGAGCCTAGAAAAAAAAAGAAAAAATTTGCCACTTTAGCTATTACCCAATCCTGTAGTCCTGCGGAGCAGTAATTGTTTTGACACAGTGTTGCCTCCCATTTTATGTAGAATTAGCATAAGTAGTGTTAGGCAGAATTGTATGCAGTACCCTTTGGGGACACCACCCACAATTAAGACTCCAAGTGACAGTACAAATTCACCCTTGGTACAAGCCTGTACTAAACAGTAAAAGTGGTAGCGATGGCTGAGCAGCCAGACTTATCTCATGAGCAACTGAGCGGTAGCAATAGTTACACAAAGGACAGCAATTAATATGATTCAAACAAACACTGACTCAATGTTTCTGAGTAAAAGAATATACATTTATTTACACATCAGTTATATAGCATTTCACTAAAGTAAAGCAGTTAAAAAATCACACTCTTAATACACCACACCACTCCTAATAGTTTGCAGACAAGTTAAGCTCACAAAATGAAGTGGGAACAAAATGGCACTCTAGTAAGTTAAAGGGAGTGAAAGACAAAGTAAGGCAGAAATTGAGCAGCACCAACAGGTAAGTAAGCAAGGCAATCTAGAAAGAGGAACTACAGTGATGGAATCAAATCAAAAATGCTTAGGGCCAAAGTCAATAGGACAAAAGTCTTTTGCTCAAGATCACACAGTTCAGGGTAGTTTGCGGTTAAGTCTTTGCCAAGAGTTCCGGGCGAGGTTGGTTGGCAGAAAAGTTAGTTCAAAGAGTAGAGGAGGACAAGCCCTTGGATTGGAGAAAGATTTCACACACTTTCACCGCGGCTGAACGAAACGAACAACCGGATTTGCACAGTATCTTTAAATGGAAAAGAAGCTGTAGCTGAGGCGGCCGTTCCTGGCAGTTCCTGCAGGCTCACTGTTCCTGAAGCGACTGTCAGACTGACATAAAGTAGGAAGGCTGGAGGGTCCTGCACTGCCCAGGGAAGAAACCAGCAGCAGAGCAAAGCAACAAAAAAAAGTTGCGCTCCTTAAAACCCAAGCAGGGTCCGAACTTGCTGGCTATCCGGCCCACTGTACCTCTGTACAGCGAATTCGACCAGAGGAGGGAGTCATGGCTTGTAGTTAGGTCGAACTGGTTGGTCCCACCAGCTCAGGGGAAGAAGATTCCTGGAGGATCTCCTCTGTCGTTGGAGTTTGAAGATTCGAACCAGCAGCTGGGCTTCACCGGGCAGTTCAGTTGTGGTAGGGGTCCTCTTCCGTCAGCTCCTCGTCGGTTCTTTCGTTCCAGTGGTGACTCTGCCTTTCCAGACCTAGAGACCTGCTTTTTATGCAGTTTTCCCCCATTCACACAGGCTGGCTGTCAATCACACAGCAGAGTGGCTGTCCTGGCAGGACGGTCACCTAGCCAATCAAACAGGAGTGTGACTTGGGTTACCAAGGCAACCCATGGCAGGGGTCCTAAAACCCTTCCCTCACATACTGCCTACCCAGACTTTTAGGCACCTGAGGAGGGCTTCTGTGTAGAAGCCCGCAAAGAGACAGTGAACAAAAGAACCAAATCTGGTTTGGCGCGCAGAGGAAAACACAAGAAAGACATTTTCAAAAAGAAATGGCGAATAAACCCAGCCAGAACCATATGAAAACGTATATGGTCTAGCGGGTTTAATTTCGAGGCTACCAAGATAGCCTAAAACAATACGAAGGTTATTTAAGATAACCGCAGTAGGAAAAATAGGGTAGTTACCACTGCCACCAGCCAATTCTTGATGAAAAGGGAGCAAAACAATGCTCCAAGAGAAACAGACAACAAGGGATAAGTATTAACCCTTTCCAGTACTCCATGTAAAATGGTTTGTACTGGGTCTGTGGATTTAAAAAGACTAATAAAGTCAATGGCAACTTTACATGTTCTGGGAGACAGTAGTTAGTCCCAGAAAATGGAGTCTGAGTTGGGAAGTATAAAAGACAACCCCGTGTCACTGCACTGAAGGTGCTGTGTAACACACAGTAAAAAGATGGTGCCTGTGGAGTAGGTGAGGCTCCACAGTCTATGAACACAAAAAATGTTAAACAAACACAGCAAAACACATGTAAGAGTGGGGAAAAAAGGACTCACACTCTTACCAGGTGAAAAAATAAATCCTAGAAATCCAGCAAAGCTGCTGAGGGACTCAGTAGGTAAGGGAAATTGGCCATTCTGGAGAATTCTCCCTAACACCCCCCCCCCCAGACTAAGGGACAGGAGGATTCAATCCACTCCTGGATGAATCTCTACCTCTAGTCAGTTCAAAACATCCTAGAGAGACCATCAGCATTTTGGTGGTGACATCCTGCTCTGTGCTCAATGGTGAAATCAAACCCTTGCAGGCAGATTGACCATCTCAGAAGTTTTGAGTTGTCCCCTTTCATTTGCATTAACCATCTCAAGGGTTGGTGGTCTGTCTGAATCACAAAAGTAGATCCATACAAGTATGGTCTAAAGTTCTTCAAGGACCGCACAATGGCAAAACATTCACGCTCTATGGTTGCCCACCTTGTTTCTGGTTCCTTCAGTTTCCTATTGAAGAAGCAAATGGGGTGATCCCTACCTTTCTCATCCAGTTGACTAAGGACTGCGCCTATACCTGTATTGGAGGCATCTGTCTGCACAATGAAGGGTTGGTGATAATCAGGAGCTCTTAGGACTGGAGCTTGAGAGAGGGCTTTCTTCAGGTTTTCAAAGGCTTGAGTTCACTCCTCATTCCATCAAAACTTTTAAGGGAATTTTGGAAAGGAGATCACATTCAAAGGAGAAGCTATGGTCCCATAGTTTTCTATGAAATTCCTTTAGTACCCAGTGAGACCTAGAAAAGCTCTCACTTGGGTTTGAGTAGTAGGGTTGGCCCCGTTTTGTACAGCTTGTACTTTGCTAGACAATGGCCTTATTTTACCTCCTCCTACCTCATAACCAAGGTAGACACATTTTGCTCTGACCAATTATACATTTGCTCACCTTTATGGTCAGATGGCCCTGCTCAAGAGCCTGCAAAACATATCCTGAGTGATCAATATGTTCTTTCCTTGTAGGGCTGAACACTGCAATGTCATCCAAGTATGCCATGCAGAAGTCCTCCATCCCATTCAGAACTTGATTGACAATCCTCTGGAATGTAGCAGGTGCATTCTTTAATCCAAAAGGCAAAACTTAAACTGGGAGAGGCCTGCTGGGGTTGAGAATGCTGTTTTCTCCTTGGCATGGTCTGTCAAGGCTATTTGCCAATAGCCTGACGGCAGATCAAATGTACTGAGGTACTTGGCTGAACCAAGTCTATCCACCAGTTCATCTGTCCTTGGCAAAGGATGGGCATCAGTCTTAGTGACTGCATTTAGAGCTCTATAGTCCACACGGAATCTCAACTTCTTGGATCCTGCATTTGGTACTAGAACAACTGGACTAGACCATGGACTTGTAGAGGGCTCTATAACCCTGAGATCAAGCATCTTGTTGACCTCTCCTTTGATGTGGGATCTCACATGTTCTGACATTCTGTAACCTCTGCTTTTCATAGGTAAACAGTCACCAGTGAGGATATCATGCTGGCCCCAAGGGGTCAAGCCTGGTGAAAGTGAAAACAGGGAGGCAAACTGATTTAACATAATTTTGCACTCCTCCTGTTGTTCAGATGTCAGTTGAGAAGAGAGATTGACTTCTTCTATTTTCTCATCCAAAGGTTGGCCTCTGAGGAGGTCAGGTAGAGGTTCACTCTCCTCCTCCTCTTGAGCTGAAGCTAGAAGCAAAGCTCCCACTTCTGGTCTCGAGACATACACCTTCACACTGTTGGTGTGAAAGACTCTGGGAGCCTCCTTAGGTTTGGCTAAGTCCACCAAAGAGTTCACCTCTCCAAGTTTGCCAACAACCTTGAAGGGTCCTATCCATTTGTCCTGCAAGGCCCTCTTCCTTGTTGGCACCATAACTTATACAAGCTGGTATTGAGTAAACTCAACCATGCTGGCCTTCTGGCAATGCCAATATTTGACCAGAGCCTGACCTGTTTTTAAGTTATAACTAGCTTCTGCCATCATGTGTGACATTCTCCTCCAGAGACCTATCACATAGTCAGTCACTCTGACTGGCTTGGGGGAAGGAGCACTCTCCAACCCCTCCTTAATCAGGGCCAATGGACCTCTGTCTGGATGGCCATAGAGAAGTTCGAAGGGACTGTAACCAACTCCTTCCTGAGGGACTTCCCTATAAGCAAAGAGAAGGCAAGGCAGTAGAAGGTCCCATTTCCTTTTAAGGGGTTCCTCTAGAGCACCTATCATGCTCTTCATAGTATGATTAAACTTCTCTACCAGTCAATTTGTCTGTGGATGGTAGGCTGTAGAGAGTACTTGTAAGTGAGACCACAGGTTTTTACATATGGCTTGCATGTAGTGGGACATAAAATTGGATCCCCTGTCGGATATCACTTCCTTAGGAAACCCTACTTTGGTAAAAATACCAAGTAGAGCCTTAGCCACAGCCTGAGCCCTAACAATGCTCATAGGTATGGCTTCTGGGTATCTTGTAGCATGGTCTACTACAACCAGGATAAACCTGTTCCCTGAAGATGTGGGAGGATCAAGGGGACCATAAATGTCAATGCCCACCCTCTCAAAAGGAACTTCCACCACTGGGAGAGGCACCAGGGGTGCCACGTTCTTGGCTCCACTCTTGCCAGAGGTTTGGCAAGTGTGACAGCTCCTACAGAAGTTATCAACATCTGAACCCATCCTAGGCCAGTAGAAGCATAAGGAGAGTCTTTCCTTGGTCTTTATGAAACTCAAATGACCAGCCAAAGGTATCTCATGGGCCAACTGTAGGAACTGGAGTCTGTTGGCAAGGGGCACTCTAATTCTTTTGCAGTCCCCAGGGATAGACTCAGTTGGTTCACTGTAGAAGAAGCCATCTTCCCAGCTTAACCTATGCTTTCCAACTGCTTGCCCATCAAGTTGTTTAGCAGCCTGTTGTCGAAGACCCTCGAGAGTAGGACACTCTCTTTGTCCTCTGCTGAAGTCTGCCCTGTTTGGTTCACCTTCTGCCACACTGGCTGTGCCCATCAAGAAGTTACTGAAGCCCCTGCAGTGGTGAGTGCTGTTGCATTCCGAAAGTAAGGGGGTTTCTAGAACATGTTGTCCACTCCCTCATACATGGCAACCCTCATGATTTAGGTAGGAGACTCTCAATTGCCCTGTAAGAAATGTTGCTATTTTAGGGGGGGGGTTAGGGTGGATGTGGGTTCTTTGTGTTACTGAGCAGATCGTCTCTGAAGCTTTTCGTGAAGGGTGGGGTACAGGGGGGCTGCAGAGTGGGAATGCAGTTTTGTGAATGTCTTATTTAAATGTAGAACAATCTACTGTCTTCTGCCTAAAATATTCCCAATGCAGTTCAATGGGGAAATGTCATGCTCCCTATTTTTGTGATAAAATCTCCCACCCAGGCGATCCAAAATGTTGGCATGTTTGCTCCCTGATAACATGTAAATATATTTTGAGGCCCACATGTGAAAATGGGGGATTTGGCAAGGGTCCATGAGGGTTGTTGGTGGCGCACGCCAAGAGTAGCCTTTGCGCTTCAGTCGAGCTGTTTGGCTGGAAAGCATACATTCTGGGTACATGAAGACCCAAAGGAAGCAAGAATGACATTTGATCTCACGTTCGTGGGTTGAGGCATACATATGTAATGGACACTGTTCCGATAATGGAAACATGATCTTTATTCAGGCCATGCTGGTCGTGGTACATGGAAAACAATGTTTCATGAGCATAAGTGCAATGATCGTGATGCAAAATAAATGGAATAGGTGCACATTTATCAGTTAAGGAAAATATAGATTTTCAATACTAACGTAATAAAAAGTCAAGATTCAAAAAAGACACAGAGGCAAAGGATTATGCAAATCTCAACATGTTACTTCTCGAACAGCCAATAAAAAACATACCACAACCATAAACAAACATTCATAAGACTAAAATTCCCATGAATTAAGCGAATTATGCAGTTTGTTGATAATTAATTCATGATTCCACCTGACTTTACATATCCAATCACAGCCCATAGTACATTACAATATCCCTTGACTTCCTTCTTTCATCCTCTTTCTTTAGCTGATCCATAACTGAAACTTGCATCCCAACCGGTTAATGCCTGACTTTCCCCAAAAAATATCTACTAGTTTTCACAATCCTGATGCCCTGGGCTCTGCATCTGCCAAGACATTGTACTATTGAAACCCGCCACTGACAGGGTGGGCAATACCATAAATACAAATCAGACCTGTAAGCGATGCTTCAACATAATCTGACTTCTTCATTCAAGCCCAGACATTCTCTTTGCAATTGATAGGGTGGGATAATCCTTCACCTATGTGTCATTAATAGAATCTTGACTTTCCATTACGCTAGTATTGAAAATCTATATTCTATGTCAAGACCCGGACCAGATTGGCTGAAAATAAAAATCCTAAAAGTTGACTCTTTCGACCATTTAGCTGCCTTCAAAATATCTTCCAGGCGTGCCCCCATTCTGAATGCCATGCAGGACATGGCACCTCTAATCGAGTGTGCTCCATATTGTTGTACATCGATGCCAGCTTGACTCATACACCATTTTACCCATCTTGCCAGGGTAGCAGTAGACACCACTGTAAAAGTTTTCCTCACAGCTATTAGTAACTGGGATTCCCCTGTGGGTCTGAATTGTGCTGGCATATTCTCATATGCCTGCAGACATCTGATCAGACATAGTTTAGGTTGATCTGTAAATGCTGCGTAATCAACTGACTTGATCCCTGTCTTAGTCTTCTTGTTATAAAAAAGGTTACGCATGTTGACGAAAAGGACTTTCTGTCCACCTCCAGAGCTCTGACATCCATCGCCCTCTTGCATGAAATTGAGCAGAGTAAGGTGGTCAGTTTTGCCCAAAGAGCCTTCCTGGAGAGGTTTTCATTGTCTGGCCATACCTCAAACAACATCAGCACCTCGCTAGCATCCCACAGACATGAATATTTCGGAGCTGGTGGCTTCATGCTTTTTATCCCTTTGATTAACCTACATACAAGAGGGTGTGCCCATATAGGGTTACCCTCAAACCTTTCATGTCCAGCAGAAATCGCAGAATGATATGTGTTGATCGTTCGGTATGCTCTACCTTGAGCAGCCTGCTTGGCCAAAAAATTCACAACATGTACTACATCTGTTCGAATGGAATGGACACCCCTCTCCATGCACCAATTGTGCCATTTAGACCATGTGCCTTTCATAGTCTTGCTTGATTTTGGAGGCCCAGGATTCACAGATGAACCTCTGAGCCTCTCCCGAAAGTCCTGGCTTGGTCCAGGATTCCCTGAAATCTCCCACACTACTAGATTCAGACTGTCTATCCGAACCAGAGGGTGGTATTCTCCTGTTGGTCCCCAAACAATATACTCTATCTGGGGCAGTAAGATTGGTATGTCGTATGAGATCTCTAACTGGTCCAGGAACCAAACTTGACCTTTCCAATCGGGAGTCACTATTATAACTCTTGCTTTCTGCCTTCTTACTTGTGCCAGCGTTCGCGTAATCATGGCAAACAGAGGAAAAGCGTATTCTGTTGCTGGGCCCCAGACCCGGAGAAAGGCATCCGACATGAGCCCCACCGACTCATGATCTCCTGGAATACTGCCTCGTCCATCTGCCAATCGCTGGAGTCCATTGGGTGTCTCGAGTTCCAGTCTGCTCCCTGGTTCTGGACACCCAGCAGGTGCTCTGCCGTAATGCTGATCCTCCTCTTAAGGCATAAATGCCAGAAATCTTTGCTCTGCCAGTATCTTGGACCCCCAGGCGATTGATACCGCGGAAACATTGTCCATCTTGAGGAGAATGTCCAGCATTGCACCTTGAATGAACCTGCTAGCAATTCGAGGCAGTTTATGTGTAGGGTTAGCTGCCCTTCTGACCATCTCCCTTCTTTCATCAAATCCGGGTGGCGTCTGACTCTATAATAAGATCTGGGGTCGATCCAAATATTGCCCTCCCATTCCACGCCTCCATGTGGTGATGCCACCACTCTAATTCAGTCCTCGCCTCTTGCGAAATGGGCACTCTGTTTGTAAGCTAGCCCCTGCTTGAGGTGTTGTATTTTCAAGCGTTGCAATGCTCAATAATAGACTGGGCCCCGAAAGAAATGGCTTAGAGTGATGATGGTAGGTGGCCTACTAGCCTTGCTAGTCCCCTCAGGGATATCGACTCCTTCACCATCATGGCCTTTATCTTCTTCTTGATGGAGTTCACCTTCTCTAGGGCTACTCTGAGAGTTACCTGTCCTGTGTCTACAATTAATCCCAAAAATTCCATTGACTGGGCCGAAATTAGCTCTGACTTTTCCCAGTTGATCAGAAACCTCAACTGTTGCAACAAGTCGGTCGTGGTCCTCACCTGCTCCACGAGCATTTCATTGTCATGGCACATTAGACATATGTCATCCAGGTATATAATCAATATGATGCCTTGTTCCCTGACCCGTCCGGCCACTGGCTTCATCAGCTTGGTAACGCACCAAGGCGCTGATGCTAGCCTAAATGGGAGGCTCATAAACTCCCATCTCTGTCCTCTCCATAGAAATTGGAGTAGATGATGCTGATTCTGAATTACGGGAACCATCAGATAAGTGTCTCTGAGGTCTACTTGTGCAAGCCAGTCCCCTTTCTGTAGTATGTCCCTCAGCAGATGGATTCCCGCCATCTTTAAATGTCTGTATATCAGAAAGGCATTCAGCGCCCTGAGGTTTATTACTGGTCTAACCTTGCGCCTGTCTCTTACTAAAAACATGTCGCTTAGTAAACCTCCTTGCACCAGCGCTGCTGGTGCAATGGAATTCTTTTGCTGCAGATTTTTCTATCTTGCTGTCTAATAGAATTTCTTCTTCCCTGGTAAGGTTGATCGGTCTCTGCGGATATACGTGTACCGGTTCCTGCAAGAAATCTAACCGAGAAACCCTGTATGGTTCCCAAAACCCATGAGTTTCCAGATACCTCTCTCCATCTGAGTAAACACTGTGCAACTCTCCCACACACAGGCAGGATGTTCGCGCTTAACATGCATTATCGCAATATGGGCACAGCTCTTACCTGTGTTATTGTGATGTTGCTTGCCATTGGACATTCAGCCTCTGCCTCTACCCCTTCCTCTCGATGGAAAGAAGGGGTTGACTCAGCGGTCCTCTTGCTTTCTCCATTGCGCTCTGTTTCCAAAGAGCCTGTATGACACATATCAGCTGGCTGAGCGGCCCCAGCCTCTGCCAGCCTTATCAAAAACGCTCCTGACAAAGATCTTTTTCAAGAAGGCTGTGCCTTGTCTAGAGTAGCATAGGTATTTGCAGATGTGTCCATGTGTTAGTCTCTTCAAATAACTTTCCTTTGGCTGCTGCCGCTGCTTCGCAGGGGGTCAGGTCACTTAGCTTGGAATCAATGTTCACTAGGCTAGACCGTCTTCTCTCGGTCGCTATGGCGCTATTGGCATTACCCGATAAACATGCCGCTCTCTGCGCCCAGCCTGCCACCACTTCCGGGTCTTTGACTCCTTCTTTTGCTTGGCATCCTCTGCGAGCTGCCATATATTTGTGATTGGTCCAACCCCATCCAGTAGCTTGTCCTGGCATGGTCTGCATGACCTTTCTATGCCTCTTTTAACATTCTTGGTGCTGCGATTTAGAAAGCAATTCAATGAAGTATTGACGCTTAGAAGAATTTGAGTCCATTTCAATGCGGAGTTACTATGAAAATGCTATTCAAATGTTAATGAAGTGCAGTGGTGATATGCAGGGAAACACAAATGCAATCATTGGTAAAAAAAAACTAGTAATGAAATGTGTGCTAAAATGCTATAATGATATTTACGTTGCATTGCTGAGGAAAATGTCATGCATTTTATAACTGAGTTCAAAAATGATGTTGTCATTTATTATAGTGGAAAATACAGGTGCACAATTTAGGAAAATGCTTTATTTCAAAATGGAATGTTCATCATCCTATGTTTGGTTCATGGATAGAGCAATGCTTTATTACCACCACTCTGCCCATTGTTACTTATCGTCCCTCAGTCAGCAATGTAAACAAGTATAAGGTGAAAGCGAGGCAGTGTGTGTGCAGTGTGTTAAGTTCACTACATTACCTACACAGCGTTTTGCAGCTGCTTTGCTACGAGAGGAGTCTTGCAGTATGTTTTTCCTCTTCACTTCGGAGGCTTACCTAACCTACAAAACCTCCACACTGGCGCTGAGCGCTCGCGGTGTGTGCGCAGTGTGTTATGTTCACTACATTACAGAATTTTTTCCCCTGTTGACTTTGGAGGCGGACCTAACCTACAAAACCTCCACAATGGCACAGAGCGTGTACAGGGTGTGCGCAGTGTGTTAAGTTCACTACATTACATACACAGCGTTTTGGAGCTGCTTTGCTATGAGAGTAGTCTTGCATTATTTTTTCCCCTGTTGACTTTGGAGGGGGACATAACATACAAAAACTGTGTGCAGTGTGTTAGGTGTTCGGGAGGCAGGCTCAGGCTGCCGGCTGAAGACCCCATTCTGCAATCCAGCCTGATACCAGGGGGTTGCCACGACAACACCGCTGACAGTGAGTCTTATTATTGGGAAACCGAAAAAAGAGAAAGTTATGAAGTACGATCTGAGGAGTGGGAGCTTGCCATCTATTCCTCCCACGACCCCGATCACCGGCACAGAAATGTTGGCAGCCCTAACTCTTCCTCTTCCACTGTCGCCCACTGAGACTATGGAGACGGTTCCCAAGCTTGTGTCACCCCGACTGAAATAAAGTAGAAAGAGCAAAAAACAATGCCCAAACTTGATCACTTCTTTCTTTTTGCCTTCAGATGAGTCTGCTTTGCTCAAGCGGTCGACAAATAAAACCAGGAAGTCACCTTTGGATATTTACCCAGATACCGAAGTCGCAAGGGGTGACTTTGGTGCTTCCGGTTGAGCCTGTAAATCCTTCATAACGGAAGCCTCAGTGCGAAACAGCTTACGATCCGATGCCTCCATGATGGGTACTCCGCCAGACATCGCCGACTGCTCTGAGTTCCAGCACGACAACAGCCAATCTTCAGGTACTAATTTTTTTGCATCGTCCTCAGCCCGCTCCACCACACCATTGCCTCCACGGCGACTATCTGCGGTAATGAAAAAAATGGAGGTGGGCAAAGGTGACGACAAGGCTGTTCTATTTACAGAAATTAACAAGTTATTATGTATACTGGTCTCCTTATACGAGGGTATCCAGAGAAAGACTAAAATTAACACTGCACTTTTTGAATGTATGTTGTTTAAATTCAATATCAAGATCCATGCCGCTGCATGTGAGTTGCTCTTTACACATAAATATGGCTCATCCAACCCTTCAGTAGCGACATTACGGCCAGTACAGCCGCCATCAGGCCCTTGAGTCCCAATCGAGCAAGTAGTGCATTACCCAAAGAATCAGGTCGCAAAGCAAAGCAAGGCCTGCTCCTGCCTCACAAATTAATCAACAGCCTCCTCTGAGGAAGCCCTCCACAGAGGAGCAGCCGTCTGGACTAGTTCCAAATCTTGACCTCCCGGCGAGGGCATTCCCTGAGCGGAGAGCGACTGAAATTCATCTGTACCGCATTTAGAAACGGTGGAAGCCACTGTTCAGGAAGTCTTGTCAGATGAAACCATAGAGGAGATTCTGGCCATGGCCCTGATGACGAAATTGGGACCGTCAGGGTCATTGTGTCCATCCAAAAAGATACCCAGGGGTGTTATGCAGAAGAAGACTAAAAATGTGCCAACAAAAAACCTGAGAAGATTAGGAGTAAGAAGCTTTATAAATACCTTCTACGCACAATCTGTGGTCAAGACTGCCCTAACACATCTGAAGTCGAATAGTGGCCCTCGAGGGGCTACCTGCCAATTGGTTAGAAACCTGGACGTGACCGCAGGGACACCACCCCAGGATAAGCATCAAGCTGGGGCAGCTGCCAGAACTCCAGCTCAGGGTGGATCGCCGGCACCTATTTGTTTGTTTGTTTCTTTATTTGATAATGCGCACCCAAACCTTAGGTATATCACAGGCATATGCAAACAGATACATGCATACATACATGCAATACAGAGAATATCATTTGTGTGTCAAGGAACACGTACATATGTGTTCCTACATACAATACAGTGTAAGTCAATGCAGAATGTTATGTCTGGTTATGAATCATTAGTGCACAGCCATTTGAGTACCTTGTGTCTAAATTTGGGGTATGGTTGTTCAAGTCTGAGGTCAGGTGGAAGCATATTCCATGTATCCGACAGTCCCTTCCACCAGTTTTCCACCGACATCTCTTGACAATTGTCTCCGAAAAGGCCTCCCAATCTCCTTTAGGCCTCCTCAAAGTCCTTCTCAAGGGGCAGCACCAGTGACTGTAACTGCCCCACAGTCTACTCAAAGGGGCCCTGATATCTTCTCTTAATACAATCAATATCCTCTTGATCCAGGTGGTTCCCGTACAGTGCAGCTGGGTAAACATCAGAAATGACAGGAAGACCAGCTAACGATTGTGGAAAGAGTGATTCCAGAAACCCGCTCTGTAATCCTGAAATGATCTAATTTCCTGTCACTGCTAAAAGAAATTCCTTAATTGGGTGGAATTAAGTCGAATGATGTGGCCAGAATTCATCTTGATCGAGCCAGATTGGATCAAGTGGTGATCTACTTCAAATCTAAACTGGTCATGGATAGGGTCTCGAAGGAACGGGACAACGTGAGACGCCAGGGCTATGACTTGGTGCCTCTGGAGACTAACCAGAGGAAGGAGGCTGGCCCATTTGGGAGGCAGCAATCTTTATTCACAAGCTACTCACAGTACCATCCAGGGTCTCAAGCCACAGTGGAGGACCCAGTTTATTCTCTCAGAAGGAAAGCCATGGCATCAGCAGAAAGCAGGGACACATTTTGAACAATCCCTCACTGTCCACTGTACTCAGGAAATTTATGGCGACCAATCTGCAGGAAACATGGTGGAAGGCACTCCCAGTCTTTGACAGATATATGGCCATACATCGAGCAGCACAAAAGGGCGATAATGGCAGTCCTTTTCGGGGGTCTTTTGACCCTGGTCAAGCTTTCTGCCTCTCTTGAAGTAAATATATCACATGAGCTTCTGTTTGGAATACTAGTGACTCAGATTAGAATCCTCAGTGACCCATCATCAGACATTCTGCTCATTAACATTTACTGGCATTGGGGAATGGGTACATTGGAACAGGTCGTTGAAACTTTAATACAATGTGTGGCTGACTGGTTATACGTAACACCACTGGGTCATGTCATGGTGGTGGGAGATTTAATTCAGAATGTCTTAGCGCACTTACATTGTACATTGTATGTTGAATTAATGAAGACCTAAAGATCAAGAATGGGAGAGTATGGGCTGACTGGTTCACGGGTTTGGGTCTGTAACCCGTTAATGGGTACATTTATTGGGCTATCCCCCCGTGGCAACCTGGTCTAATGGGAGGAGTTCCACAATAATCAATTACATCTTTGTGGATCCCTGGCTGATAGGACACTGTTCCCACATTGAGGTTATGAGCCTGGCCTTTAGCAATCATTCTCTCTTGGTACCCTACCATGACTGTTTGAAGACAACTTGTGTGCCCTCAGCTCAGATCCAGGGATAAGGGCAGTGCTACCTAACACTCACGGTACCCGGCTACACTGGACACCACACTTGCTGGCTAAAGCCAGCCGAAGTCTGTTGGAGAGGACCACAACAATGTCAATGCTTGCTAAGCAGTCATTCAGTAGAACATTTTGAGTGTTTTGAGTGTTTTGTATTAAGCGTAATTGATCCACATGTTACTAGGCCCAGAACCAAAACGTCTTGCACCTCCGCATATCCACACATGTATGACAGCAATGTGGTGGACAAAAGAAGAGAAGTGAGACAGTTAATAAGACACACAAGAACTGATTCTAGAATCTTTGTCCAGATCAGGCACGTAAAGACGTAACAAATACAGCATGCCTATTAGAATTGTCTCTGCTCGACTAAAGCCTCTCGTCTCCAATGGGGGGCAGAAACTACGTTGTTGGTTTTGGACCAGAGGGACTCCAGATGCCTTTGTTCTTTATATAATTTAAAGAGCAACTCGCCCGTGGGTAGGCTGGTCAATGCGGTCGCCAAAGATGTCTGGGTTCAGCATTTCGAAACTCTTTATGCAAAACCATCTGAACCGGATAATTTCAACTGGGTTTGTCATTCCTCTGAGGGGCCCCGGTTCAACATGGCATTTTCCCAGTCGAAACCCATCGAAATCATTGGCCGTTGCAGTAATTCTAATGCTCCTGTCCCAAATGGGCTCTCTAATCGTCTTTTTGAATCTAATCCACCTCTCTGGGCGTTAATCTTATTCTATCTATTTACGGACATTTTAAATACATGCAATTTCCTCCACCTGGGACAGAGCCCACATTATACCGATTTATAAAAGGGGAGAAAGAGAGAACCCTGGCAACAACCGCCCACTCGCAATTCTAGATGCTGACTCTAAAATCTTCTCCTGTCTCCTTCTAGAACATCTGGAAGCTTGGGCGTGTAGCCAAAATGTAATATGTAATTGCAAGCAGGGTTCAGGAAGGGGATGGGTACACAATTGAATGGCATGCTAGTTAAATGTATTCAATGCAAGGTCTGGTCAAAGGGGAGTTGTCTGGCCTTTTTGGCATCAATTGATTTGTCTGCAGCATTTGGCGAAGTGGACAGGGTGCTGCTCTGGCGTAAGCTACTCAAATGGGGCATTCCAACAAGTCTTTACACAAAGAGTCCTCTATACAAGTATTTCTGAACCAGCAAGGCATGTTGTCACGCCCGATAAGAACTTATAGAAGCGTAAGGCAGGGGTGTGTCTTGGCCTCCTGCCTTTATAACCTGTACATGGCAGACATAGATCAACATCTGCAGTCAGCAGCCTTGGCATCCCCAAAAATGTCCAGCCTTAAGCCCTTATGGACTGGATATGCGGACGACTATCTGGTTTTTGGCAGCACACCTATCGGCCTCCAACGCATTTTGAAACTCCTTTTCTGCCTTTGTGAGTGAGAACTCATTACACGTGAACCCCGCTAAGACAAAGGTTCTGCAATTTTCATTCAATCATAAGCGTGTCCCTTTCAAGTGGCAGATTCAATCAGACCCGGTGGAGAGGATCGACTCATTTGTATATTTGGGCTTCATGATTAATTCTAAACCATCCCTCAAGCCTTTGCAAGTATGGTTCCACAGCAAAGCAGTTAAACTTGCAACCCAACTTCAAAGGGTGGACTCAAAATTTGGTAAATGTTCTCTAGTGCCCTGTTTACGTTAGTACGTGGCAAGATCGTCCCAAAGTTTCTTAATAGGATGAAGATGTATAATCCAGCACTTATAGATTATCTATCAAGCTTTGAAGCCCCTCAGCAACCTTCCTGAGAATTCACCTTAATTTGATAAAAACAAAAGATACACTGTTAAGAAATGGCCTACTCACGGAGGCTGCAGCTGTTTGCCAATTTTGTAAGAACGAGTATGTGAGAGAAACTGTAAAGCATGTACTGTTAGACTGTGCTGACTTGAAACAGCTATATGACAAAGTGCTGCACAAATTTAGAATCAGGGCTGCCATGGACACTGAAGCAATGTGGAATCACTGCTTATCAGTAACCACCATTTCTACTGTAAATGCAGTAGTAGCTGTTCTGGATACTGTAATGATTGATCATGTATGCTGGTCCATTTTTTTAGTGGACACTTAGACCCTGATTTGGGAGTTTTTTTTTCCTTTTTCATTTGTCTTCTTTTTCTATGCTTTTTCTTTTGAAAAGACTATTTCTTGGAAATTAAATCTTATTGTGTATTGTTTACTTGTGCTATTTCTTTATTACTGTACTATGTAAAGTACTCAAGTATACAATTGACTTGATGAACTGTAAATTGTTAAAGGTTGAGTTAATGTTTAACAAATGAAACAAAATAAATAAATAAATAAAAAATAAAAATGAGGTGAATAATGAATGCACAGTATTAGGGCAAGTTGTGTATATTGGGGCTGACACGCTGGCCAGGTGTGTTGTCACATTTTAATGAGACGTGATACATGAAGAAGTAACACATTAAGTAATAATAGATGGAATGCGTCCAGGATTAAAATGAGGCATATTTGATTGAGAATATATTCATTATGGGATAGTGACATATTAATAATCCAGCATTACCGTATAAAGGTGGAATGTGTTCTTGGAGATAAACCTGGGGATATAGGGAGAGTATGTTCACTTTCTGCTGTGCCCTTGACATATTAACACGTAAGATGAGGTATGACAAAATCATAAGATTCACGTGATGAAATAAATATTAGCATCCGGCATGCAAGCAAATTGGTGATGATCCATTTGAAGATGCCCATTCGAGGAGTAGCCAACCCTGATTGTGCGCTAGTTTAAAACTGCATTACACCTGATTAATTCAATGGTGGTATGAGAGTGTGTGGAAATAGAATGGAACTTCTGACACTTATGTGCAGAGGTCAGTTTGTGAGGTAAGGTTATGGCACCTAAGGTGTGGAATAGTGGTTGGTATTAAGGAACTTTATATATTGTGGTTTTGCACATTTTACATACAGTTGAGAATTACCAATACATGAAGGCGTTAATTTGTACTTTCAGTACAAAAAAGGTTATATTGTGCACAACACACATTCGTTTTATTTCACCTGACACACTAGCGTGGAGTTCCTACGGTCTTCCATTGTTGGTGTGTCACTCTGTGCTGCTTCTTTGCATGCACACGTGTTGAATGAGTTTCTTTGTCTGGTGAGTGATCTTTCCTATCTTTTCTTTCCTTTTTTGTGTGCTATAAGGAGCATGGTGTGTGAGTGTCTTCTTGGTTGTTGTTCATGCTAATTGAGTTGTAACATGTTCACGTGTGCAGTGACTATTTTTTGAGAATGTTAGTAATGTCAAGTACAACGGGCCCAGGAGTAAAGTTTGTGCTTGGGAGATGCAGTCCTATTACTTGGAGGTGGCAGCTCCAGGTAAAGGAGATTCAGCATATGTTATGGTTTAGAATGTTGTAAAGACTGCTTGCTAGCGGGTCTGTGTGTGAGTGTGGCAGACTCATGGTCCACAGTGTGGCAGAATGGGCGGGAAGGTGCTTTGTTATGTTGATGATTAATTAGTTGGTAGGAAAGAGCTCTGAGTCATTTGAGGTGAGTTTTAGAGTAAGCCGTGAATGGATGAATTTGTGTTGATGCATGTTTCTGTTGTGACTGATTATGAGTGTTTGTCAGCAGTGTCGTTTTTGGCAATTTCAAAGGAAGGGAGATGTGTAGTGTGCACATCATTTATTTCATTGACTGGCCCCAACAATGGAATGTGTACATCTAATGGAACCTGGGATACAGGGCGGTTCTATGGGGAGGCAGATGAAGGGGACTTAACGTTAACATGAGAGAGCCAACCTGGATAGATGCAGGCATGCTGCTCTCTTATTTCGTACCTATTCCTAACCTGTAACTAAATAAAATAAGTTTCCTTTTATACTTCACGCCTCCTGCCTCATCCTTATCTACAGCGTTGGCTTACCAGATATATGAGGACACTTCACATGTGTGGTTGGTTGCAAGATGAAGACTGACATCACCAAAAAGAATAAGGGGGACATCAGGAAGAAAAATAGATGACAGTAGACAGTCAAGACAATCAAACACAGAGTTCAGAGAAGCAGACGAATGATAGATAATGACAAAAGACAAAGGGCCTCATTACGACCCGGGCGGTAAGGTATTACCGGTACCGGTAAGGGCACCGTTACCAGTAATACCTTACCGCCCAATTCCGAGGACCCTTTGCGGGTCCTCCCTTAATGGCTGGTTTTACCAGCCGTTAAGGACGGGACCCGCAGAGGGACTTTGGAGGTAATAACGGTACCGCAATTTGCAGTACCGTAATTACCGCCTTCCCCGTTCCCATTGAGCCCTAGGGGGGCTCAAATGGGAATGGGGAAGGGCCATGGTGAATGGGGAATTACCACCCCCGCAAACCTTTGGAAGGGGACGGTAATTCCACCATTCACCATGGCGGAATCGGTAGTTTACCGGTGGCCACCATGGCGCAAATAGCGCAATGGGTACCTCCAGGGTCGTAATAAGGCCCAAAGAAATGCTTGCAAAAAAAATGAGTAAAAAAATGAGTAGTGATGTTCAAAAGAAGAGAATACAGGTAAGTTGACTGCAGAGGGCATAAGTAGCCAAGAAAAGTGATAAAGGATGACATCTCTTCCGTCCCTACCTGATGCTGCTTTTCCTAGAGTGCCCACTCTATACATGTCTCTGGCCACCGTTCACCATTGAATGACCAGACACTTACCGGAAAACAGAGTCTGAACCGCCAATGAAGATTGTGCAGGCTTACAGCACAGGCCAGTCTTGATTCTATTAAAGACAAGGAGGCGAGCATTATGCCTTTCCTCTTTATTACTGCTCCAGCAGCAATTCAAAATGTAAACATTTTTTAAAAATGTCTTTTTGTATCTTAAAAACTTGGTAACACATTTTTGTTTCCTCCAAGTCCCTCTGGAGGTGAAATACAAACAGGGGTAGCATAGTTTTAAAATGGAAAGAAAATGACTCCATAAACTACTAGCCACTATAATCCTCTTTGTTTGGGTAGTCCTGACCTGTCCACTTACCCAATCAGGTTCTGTCCCTCCTTATAAGAGAGACCCCTTACAAGTCTAACTCCTCTTTCTTTGGCAGCTGAAACCAATGTAAGTGAAAATCCCAACAGCCAACTTGAACCAACTGAAGAACTTGTATAATCATCGCGCCGGCACCATGGCTTTGCGACGACGAGAAGATCTTCTCAAAATGAACCCTTCCTTAATCCTCATGTCTACTTAGGTCACTTTCTATTCCTCTCCTGAAATAAAAGGAGGCATTGGGCCTCATTACAAGTATGGAGGTAGCCATGCCACTTTTAGCGGCATGGCGACCCCCATACGGGCCATTCCGACCTTGGAGGGCCTTGTATTTCCCCATTCAAGGAACCCGGACCCGGTACATCCCCATTCCCATTTGAGCCCCCATAGGGGCCGTTAATGACGGGCCCGTTGTTAGAATCCTGGTCTGCTCGCGGGACCCCCTAAGGACGCCTGGTTTCACCAGGCGTCCTTAACGGGACCCACGAGCAGACCTCGTAATGAGGCGGTCAGGAGTTAACGGCGCTAGCAGCTCTACCGGCACCGTTAACACCCTACCGCCTGGGTCGTAATGAGGCCCACTGTCATAAGGGTGGGTCTTCTATTAACATACTTATCAAACAGTAAATCGTATGTTCATATTCCATCTGGGTGGGATATATTGCTCGCCTCCTTGTCTTTAATAGAATCTAGACTGGCCTGCGCTGTAAACCTGGACAATCTTCATTCTATGTCGAGACAGGAGGCGAGCATTAGGCTTGTTCAAAGCTATCAATTACTCTATTAGCTATCTGCGAAACAGGCTTAAAATAGAAAGTCTTAAATGTGGACTCAGACAGTGAGCTGATTTCATAATATCCTGCAAAGGTACGAATGCTGCAAATGCCCTAGAGGCCATCGCGCCCCTCGCTGAGTGCGTGCCAAACTGCAACAAATCGATACCTGCCCAGTGCATTACTTCTCTAACCCATCTCACAATGGTGGCTGTCTCGACTGCATGGAAAGGCCTCCTGCGCACAATTAATAGTTGGGTGACCCCTCTCGGTCTCACTTCTGCTGTGAAACTTGCATAGTCTTTAATACATTGCGCTACACACAGTTTAGGATTATTCGGGAAATATGGATAAGAAATAATCGCTGATGTGGATTTAGTTCTGTTCGCTACTTTGAAGGCTACTCCTTCTGGATAGAAGACCTGCCTATCTATTTCTAGTGCTTTCACATCTGACACTCTCCTACATGCTATCAGGCATAAAAGCATGGCTAGTTTTCCTGACAATTGAGACAGTGACAGGTCTTTGCTGTCGGCCCATGCTAAAATAGTTGAAATACAACTCGCACGTCCCAGTGTACCGAAAATTTTGGCTCAGGGGCTTTACGCACCTTCACCCCTTTCAGTAGAAGTAACACTGCTGGGTGTTCCCCTACCGGCTTTCCTGCTGACTTGTCAAGGCCGGTAGATATTGCAGATCTGTATAGGCCTATTGCCCTGTCGGTGCAGCCCACGCTAAACATCTAGGCTAAAGAAAATGGTATGTATACTAAAGGGGCCGAAACGGGATTAACACCGAAGTCTGCGCTCCAAGCGGCGCCATAGCTCCTGATGGTGGAAGGCACCCAGGAGTCCCAAATACAGTCGGCAACAAGCTGCAAAATGCCTGGCAGTTGCCATTGTTGCCTGAAGCCCTGCAGGCCATCAGGCATAGGGTACCCTCCGTTACTAGAAAGTGGAACTGACCATTCAAATTATGAAGAATGTTCACCCTGTGAGGGAGCACTCTTGGGAAATCCATAGAAAGTTTCATCACTACTGGAAACCACGTCCGAGACTTCCACATCGGAACTATGAGCACTAGTTCTGCTTGTTCTCTCCTCACCTTTGCTAACACTCTCATCAACATGACAAATGGCAGGAACGCGTAGTGGAGTGCCCCTGTCCACTCTTGCAGGAATGCATCCGTCCCTCCTGATTCCGGGTCTATCCTCCAACAGAAGAACCTGGAGGTCTGGCTGTTGAGCTGGGAAGCAATAGGTCGGTATCCATGACTCCCCAAACTTGTTGAATCTGAGCAAAGATGCTCGGGAGTAGCTTCCAGTCACTGGAGTCTACCAATTATCGCAAATTCCAGTCCGCCACTAAGTTTGGAGCACCTGGTAAATACTCCTCTGACACTGATATCTACTGCTGCAGACAATGAGGCTAAAAATATATTGCTAATTCGCCAGCATACTGGAATATGTGCCTCCTAGTTTGTTTATACACGGGACGGCTGAGATGTTGTCCATCTTGAGAAGGATGCAACAGTTGGCGCGGTCTCTGGTGAATGCTCAGACTGCGAAAGAGTGAGCCAGGAGTTCTAAACAGTTTATGTACAGCTGTACCTCCTCTTCGGACCACTTTCTTGTTTCTATGCTTCCACACCAAGCTCCCCTGCCTGCTCTGCTGGCGTTGGACTCTATCACTAAATCAGGGGTGTCCCCAAATATCGCCCTGCCGTTCCAGGCTTCCATATTGTGCAGCCACCACTGCAACTCTGTAACAGCCTCCTGATCCAGCGTAATGAACTGGTGATAGTCTAGTCCTCCCCTGAGATGTCTGATCTTCAGTCTGTGAAGAGCTCTGTAGTGTAATGTCCCCGGAGAAATTGCTTGTATCGAAGGCCCACTATCCGGGTTAGATTGCGAAGCGAAATAACCTTCTTCACTATCACAGCTCCGAGCTCCTTCTTTATTGATCTCACTGGTCGGGTTCGAGGTCTGACTTTTCTGCGTTTACGACGAAGCCAAGAGAGGATACTAGGTTGCCTACCCATAGGGCTGGACTATTTAGCTGATCTGCGTTCTGACCTAAGATGAGAATATCGTCTAGATAAATTATCATCCTTATCCCTCTCTCGCAAATGGCTGCTGCAGCTGGGCGCATCATTTTGGTGAAGGCCCACGGCGTGGACGCTAGGCCAAAAGGAAGACATGTGAACTTCCAGACTTCCTTGCCCCACATGAAACATAGATACTTTTGATGCTCTGTTGCTCTTGGGATAATCAATTATGCGTCTTTGAGATCCAGTCGAAGAGCCAATCCTCTGTCCTGAGTAGGTCTCGAAGAAGGTGGATGCCCCCCATTTTGAAGTGCATGTATACTATCCGTTCCTTCAGGCGCTTCAGATTTATCACTGGATGAACTTTCTTCCCTCTGTGGACCAAGAACATGTTGCTGATGAAACCTGGACTGTTTTGATATTCTCGCTCTATTGCCCCATTGGCTGCTAGACTGTGCAATTCGCTGAAGAGTATCGCCTGTTCGCTTTGTCGCATGAATATCAGGGCTGGTACCTGCGCTTGAGAGGGGGTAGCTATAAATTCTAGCTGCATGCCTGCTACTGCCTGTAACACCCATGCATCGCTGGATAATTCACTCCAAGCTTGCAAACACTTGCAAGTTCTGCCCCCTACCCTTGAGGGTAACTGTACTGTATTAACTCCCTGGCCCGTTCTGCTGCCTGTAGGCACCGCTCCCTCTCCTGTTTCTGGGGAAACGGGCTCTCGCTGGGAAGAAGTTATTTTGCTGGCGGTTCTCCCAGTACTGCGCTCTCTGCCCTTGGGGTCTTCTGAGTGTATTAAAACCACTGGATGCCTGACGCCTCTGTCGTCCGGCCCCGGCGAAAACCTGGCTGGGGAATATTCTCCTTATTGAACTTTGAGACAAATAGGATGAGGATTCAACATTGGAACCCTCCCAACCCCTGCACACTTTCAGGTGTTTGGACAAAGTCCACTACTGTATTTTGGTGCTAATAAAAATAAAATGTAAACCAGGAAACCCAGTTGTGTGATTTTCGAGTAAAATTTATATCTTGAATATCAAATGCATATTATTTCAAAAGAAGAAACATTACAGATTCAAGAAGCAAACAGTGCAAAAATAGGTCACAACAAATTTGAGGAGATAGTGGAATCCAATTCATGTGGCGACGCTTTTCGAGGATACTTTCCTCTTCTTCATATGCCAAAATTGAATTCTTAATGCAAAAAAGAGAAAAAGAGGAGAACATTTGTACAGGTTTTTTACGTTAGAATAGTTCATATTATTCATACTACACATTTCGATGTCATCAGTTAACAAAATCAGTGTCATTGTTTGAATATAAACATACTGAAGTAAAGGCAATCAACCCTGTATCCCCAGGGCACATTCATTCATGTTTCAATTCTGGGTGATGGGGGAAGGTTTCAAACCGACGATTCGATAACAGTGTGGGAAGGCTAGTAACTCAAAGTGTTTAAAACGAAGAAAGTTTGGTATAAGAAGCCATACGAGGAACAATATAGAAGAATAAATCTGAGTAAAGTAAATTACCAGAGAGCAGTGTGTTCAAGAACACCGGGTACAAATAGGATCGTGGATAATGAATCAGGCAATGTGTAGACCCACCGCACGTCCGAGAATCTGCGTTGTCAGCCCGTTGTGCATGACAGTCTGCGCATTGTAACTTCAATGCAAAAACTTTAAGGTATTTCACTGGCCAGCTATTATCCTATATCCGGATAGTATTGATTAAGTACATGCCGTTCATTTATATCTTCGATGTCTGTTATTATATTTTCTAGAGTTTTGTGCCTATCTATGTAGATCGCTGATCAGAATTGCATAGTTTCACGCGTGAATGATCCCGAGACCATCTGACTCTCACGTTCTTTGAATATTGGGTTCTTCCCATTTGCTACCTTTTTCCTGCGCACTTCACAGGTATAATATTCTAAAAAGTGCTAATTGTTGAATGCTCATTTAATTCCGTTTTCTTTATACTTACATGTTTTTTTTACATTTCTGCCTGTGTCTCCTTTGACTGTAGTGATTTAACTTACCCGCGGAGGGTCTACACATTGCCTGATTCATTATCCACGATCCTATTTGTACCCGGTGTTCTTGAACACACTGCTCTCTGGTAATTTACTTTACTCAGATTTATTCTTCTATATTGTTCCTTGTATGGCTTCTTATACCAAACTTTCTTCTTTTTAAACACTTTGAGTTACTAGCCTTCCCACACTGTTATCGAATCGTCGGTTTGAAACCTTCCCCCATCACCCAGAATTGAAACATGAATGAATGTGCCCTGGGGATACAGGGTTGATTGCATTTACTTCAGTATGTTTATATTCAAACAATGACACTGATTTTGTTAACAGATGACATCGAAATGTGTAGTATGAATAATATGAACTATTCTAAGGTAAAAAACCTGTACAAATGTTCTCCTCTTTTTCTCTTTTTTGTATTAAGAATTCAATTTTGGCCATATGAAGAAGAGGAAAGTATCCTCCAAACGCGTTGCCACATGAATTGGATTCCACTATCTCCTCAAATTTGTTGTGACCTATTTTTGCACTGTTTGCTTCTTGAATCTGTAATGTTTCTTCTTTTGAAATAATATGCATTTGATATTCAAGATATAAATTTTACTCGAAAATCACACAACTGGGTTTCCTGGTTTACATTTTCTTTGTATTAGCACCAAAATACAGTAGTGGACTTTGTCCAAACACCTGAAAGTGTGCAGGGGACGGTAGGGTTCCAATGTTGAATCCTCATCCTATTTGTCTCTTATCTGTTGGGGTCTTGTGCCATGGCCCCAGTTCCTCCCCCGCACCTAAAATCAACTTCTAACATTTTTTGAATGAGTTTATAATTACCATTGATTTTGAGGTGTGCATCAATAATCAACCTTTTTGCCTTATTGAACTTTGCGCTTTCTCGAGGGCGGTATATGTGCCGACAAATTGGTTCATTTCTTTGGCAAAAGCATCGCCAAACAACAAGCCGCTTCGTAAGATGAGAGGTCACTCAGCTTGCTGTCAATCTTTAACAGCACACCTCTCCTCCTCTCCGAATAGAGAGCGCAATTTGCGTTCCCTAACAAACAGACTCCCTCGACATGCCCGGATCACCCCTTTTCCACACATCCTTGGATGATTTTGTGACAAAAGTCACAATTTTCGTGTCGAGGTCCCCTGTGTCGTACATTTTGCCTGGGAGCTCCGGTATGGGACACTCTGCTCTCATTTTTGACCTTATCTCTCTGCCGAGAGGCTTCGTTATGTGTTGTGTCATGTATTCTGCCACTCTGGCCGAAAGCATCCAGTCTGTGGATATAGGATGCCATATTGCTTCCGGATCAAACATATTTCCTAGACCCTCCTCATCTGGAGGGTGTTCTTGTACCTCGGGTTGCTGATGGGTTTCCTCCTCCTCCCCGCTTTCGTCGTCCAGAGTATATCCGGTATTCTCTTCATCCCCTCTATTGAACACCCTGGGGCAAGGGGTTGAGCGCCTGGCACTGTCACCCTATTCAAAAAGGCTTCTTTCAGCCTGCTCACTGGGTCTACTGGCTCTTGGGGTCTCAGGCCTACCCCTTCTGGATGGCTCATGGGCCTCACAGAGTTCTTAATCTTCCGAGCCTTCTTTCTACCCTGCTGTTCAACCCCTGCATCGGGGTGTCGATCTGAGGTTCCCTCGCCGTGGCAGAGCTCCCTCCTCTTCCTGGACCTTTCTTGTCAGCCTTCTGCTTGTTCAGCATGGCTTCTAATTGGTCTAGTGTCTGTGCCAGGGGTATAACTCCCTCAGTGACTACCTGTGATAGTGAGTCTCCTAGTACTCTCTTACAACTGAGTGAGAGGTCCTGATCCTCTCCTGTGGGCTCCTCTGCCCACTCCTCTGAGCTCCAATCAGGGGATGTGTTCCTTGACTCTCTGGGCTGTGTATAATGTGCCATAATAGTAGATGCTGGAACCTCAGATGTTATATGCCCCTCAGAGTCTGGGTAGTGGATTTGTTGATCTTTACACTATCTCTATTTTATATATATATAATTTCGTTCCGGTTTTCTCTTCTTTTTTAAATAAAATTAACACAATAAGGGCTTCTTCTGCACAACGCTGCTGCGCGTTAGATCTCTGAGAGAAATGGATTGAAAGGCCGCAGTGGCTGCTGGGGCAAGCCTCTTTGCTGTGCTGCGTCCGCAGAGTCCTAACGAAGGGGCTTCTCGCTGAAGGAGGCGGGGCCGGCCGCCTAACGCGCGCGCGTTAGTCTGTGGCTCCAGCCCCGCTCCTGTGAACTATATTGACACAGACCGCGGGGAAAATTAAAGAATCACGTGAGCTGTGAGTGCTGCACTAGCAGCGGGATGCTGCTGTTGCGAGCGTGATCGCCGTCCGCCTAACGTCTGAGGTAAAGTACTTTACTTTGCTAACGGGCTGTCACCCGCGACGACTGTAAATATATATGCGCTTCAAACTCCTCACAATCTATGAGTAAATACGCTTGCTTACATGCGTTTATATCATTGTATCTCGCCACATAGGTATTACAGTAATCAACATGCGTAACGTTATAAAAAGGTTTTAGACTCGTAAGGGGTCTCTCTTATAAGGAGGGACAGAACCTGATTGGGTAAAGTGGACAGGTTAGGACTACCCAAACACAGTGGATTATGGAGACTCGTAGTTTATGGAGACATTTTCTTTCAGTTTTCAAACGATGCTACCCCTGTTTGTTTTTTACCTCCAGAGGTCCTGGGAGGAAACAAAAATATGTTACCAAGTTTTAAAGATTAAAAAGAAAATGTTTACATTTTGAATTGCTGTTGGAGCAGTAATAAAGAAGTAAAGCATAATGCTTGCCTCCTGTCTCGACATAGGATCATACCTTAGCTAGTATGTAGGATTCAGAGATTGGGACTACCTAGATATATGTAATGCAAGTGTATGTGGAGAGCTCTTCCATGTACTGTAGCTTTGTCCGACTCCTGCTTGGCTAATGTGTCTGTTTCTAGCAGTGACGATCATCCACTCAGGCCGCTGCACTGGACATTCCCCGGAAACCATGGAGCTTGCACCGCCATCTAATCACAAGAGATGGTCTACAGGTACAGTGCTCTAGTTTCTCTGCGAGACGGATAAATATAAGCAGAAGAGCCTGGAAGTCTGATGCAAGTGTGCAATGGAGGCAGTACAGTAAGTGCATTGTTGCTATGAAACTTCCTGGGAGTTTGTAATGATGTGTCTGACTGTTGCATTTGCTTTTTATAGCGATGACTATTACTATTCATGGGTAGGCCCTTCAGTCTTACAGTTTTTCATTGCATTCTGGGACTTTTATTATTTTGTATTTAAGGAAGGGTGGGTGCAGGTACTGTAGGTGCTTTGTGGTCCCTTGACATACTCTGTTGCAAGTGTTTTTGAGGGTAAACTCCATCTCCCTACAAGAACATCATGTTTACTTTAGCTCTGCCTGACTTTACCTAACTGTCAAAATGCCTACGCTGGACTGACTCCCTGCCTGTTGTCCATTGTGGCTGTGCACCCAGATGTTTACACCAAACGCTTAGCCCCCCCCACCACCCCACCGACTGACAACATGCATATTCTGAAGGTACACTAGTGTCGTTTTTCTTAGTGGGAGGTAGGTGCTTGGCCACAAAACCTGTAGCACTAGAATGCTTCTAATGCGGGCGTGGGGGCTGGGGGCGTGGGGGCCTCCGTATTCTGTAGCTGTCCAGAGAGTGGGGAAGTGAAGAGGTGGATGCAGGAACTGTAGTTTTATGGGCTTATGTGGCAAATCTGCTTATTTAGGAAGGGCGTCTTAGTAAAGTATTTTGCTTTTTGAGCTTTTTTACTTTCTGGCAGCTCATTAAATAATTCCTTGTTTTAATACAACTCAAATACTTTTCCTCAAATGTCCTCTTCCTAAATTCCTTCATGCAGTAGGTATTCCAAAATGTTGACATGTTTGTGGAGTACTTTAGGGTAGTGAGGACAACTCTCTGTGGGAGCCCCCGACATGCAGTTTGGCCAGAAAATATTATTAATTTGTTTGCTTCTATAATGGGCCTGTTTATTGCCTTGCACTCACTCTGTAGCATTGATGACAGAAACATTGCCTGGATACAAGGGAAATAGCCACTTCAAACTAAGAAAATAGAGAAAGGGTCAGGCTTTAATTGGGCATGCTTCCTTATTGAGAGTTTGTTGTGAGGTTGCTTCAAAGAGGCTGGTATCCGGACAGGGAGAGGAACCTAATCAATTGCTTCCATAACCCTTTCAGGTTAAGAGCCCCTTTACAATAAGGCATCGCGAGCAAGCCCTGACTCTATGTTTTTCATGGCATTCCAGAGAGGGGGCCCTGAACTCTATTTTTCCCCCATGTTTTTTTTTTCTAAATGTGTTTGATATGATACATTTAAAGTTACCAGCAGATTTGAGATTTCTCATTGAAAGGAGTGTCAAATTAAATTATGGTGATATTTCAGGCCCTTTTAGTCATAGGTCTTGACCACAGTATATAAGGTTTAAAATTGAACCGTTTGCTCTACCGGCAGCTATTGAAGTTATTTTATGCTTTCTTATGTGGTTGAAGACTTTGATTATCCAAATCGCATGTATAACAAAGAAAAGAACTTTCATTTGTTATATACATATGAATCACGTAGTACCCAGACAGTAGAAAAGGTGGGTTTTGTCTTCAAACATCAACTGTTTCTGGGTATAGACCAATTTGTAATAACCTTTGATTATCTAAACCCATTGCAAAGTCTAACAGATATCAATTGTTGGCTAGTGTATTTTAATATATCTGATATTGCTATTTTGATTCTTCCCCTTCCTTTTGCTGTGCCATGGTCCACCTAACAGGACTGACATGCACCCATGCTGTAACAAAGCATTCTTCCCCCACTGCTTTACTGCCTCCCTTTGTTTGTGGCATCAATTTGCCACTTTTCCATCCTCTTATCTTCTCCTTGCTTTTTTTCTTGAATCCAGTAGAGTAAGCTCTCAATACCCTGGCACAATACAGTACGCTAATCCACGGACACGCCTAGGCATGCTGAAACTATTATGGTGCTAATTTGGCACAGTATATAAGATGTCTAACATGGCATGTTATATTACATTTCATCACGTCCATTCCATTCTATTCCTCGAAAGTGTCCCCAGAGCCACCTTTTTTAGCCAGTCCATGAATAAGATATTTAAGAGAACTAGACCTTCCCATGGTCTCTCTCAGGGTCCTAGGAGTTTAGCGCAGTTCATGCATTGCACTTATGTCTCTTTTGTTTGAACCAGCTTTCAGAATCATGTCCTTTTTAGTTTATTCATTTTTTTAAAGACATTCTTTCCTAGGCTTTGCAACACGTTACAGCATCTCAATGCTATAGGAAGCAAATATAAAGCAGCATGTTAGCACGATATAAAACACACAGCAATCCAATAAATACATATTATGGAAGCCGCATTTCTTTCAACTGATTAGACATCCAACAAGGGCCCACATATTCTCCCCTGTATTTAGGAGATAGCCCTTCTTAGCAAAGGAAAATAGCAATTCACCTGAGGGTGAAATCAACGCAAGGTGTAAAAAGGGAAGTCCTCCTGATATTTGACTTTCATTTCAATGCCTTGCCCTGCTCTTCAGATCTTCATCTCATTCTGCCCACTAACCCCATGGGAGCAGACCTCAAATATAGAAGCAGTGGGTCTGGAATAATGTGTGTGTGTATGTGTGTGTGTGTGTGTGTGTGTGTGTGTGAGCGCACCGACCCTAATATCATACTCGGGGTATGCTACCTTTCAAGTGATGTTAGGATGGGTAGAGCAAAACAACTAAACAGTCCAGCCCAAACTGCTCGGTCACATCCCTTCTGCATGAGAACACAAACAACACCCAAAATGTTTCGGCCCATTTGGGCATCATCATTGAGGCATAGCTTGGGTCTCTAGGTCCAGCAGGCATGGGTCCCACATCTAGGCCTACCGGTTCTACTCAGGATGACTAAAGCAAAACAACAGCGGTGATGGCTTTAAAGTTTATTATTAATCTTAAGCTCTGGCATCGTTCTTTGCACTGCATTGCTTGTGGTGAGAGGAGGTGATTTGCATGTGGCCTTTCCCCTTCTGTAATGGTTTGACAGGCTGAAGAACGATCGTCTGGATGGCTGCCCAGAGCTGTGGCAGTGGTTATGATTGATTCAAAACCTTCCATTCATCACCTTTTGGTTTTGCTTAAGTCACCCCCGAATAGGATGGATATGCCCAGGTGTGGGACCTGAACCTCCTGGGCCTATAGACCCAAGCTACTCCTCACTGATGACACTCAATGAGGCCTAATCATAATAACAATATTGCATTTATATAGCGCTACAAACACTCAGGCATCTGAGCACTGCTTTTTATTACCCACGGTGTGTGGTGCTCATTTATCGATCTCAGAAGGATGAAAGGCTGAGTTTGGCCCTGCCGGCATTCAGACCTGTATCAGCAGGCTATGCACGGATGTCAAAGGTAGCGCTCTACTCGCTGTGCTATCGCTGTGCTATCGCTGTGCTATCTGACCTAAACACATAAACATGTTTGGGGATGCTTGTGATCTTGTGAAGAACGGATGGGACCTAGAGTTTCCAGCTGGACTTCCCCTTTTCGGGTTGGACCAAGCCTGATTTGCGCATGGTCTTTCTCTAATGGGTTGGCAGGCTGAAAAACGCTGGTCTAGAGGGCTGCCCAGAGATGTGCCAGTGGTTATGATCGATTCAAAACTTTCCCGGCATCACATTTTGGTTTTGCTGATGTTAGTCTGGGTTACATTATTATGGGCCTCATCAAGAGTTTGGCGATAACCCTTAAATCCGGCGGTAGCGCTGTTACCGCTGGATTTAAGGGTCCGCCAAATCAGGGCTTTGGCGGTTTCATCCCTTCTCACTTGGCTGGTCACGTGATTCTGACACCGTGAAATTGTCTTATTCTTCATGCAATTTGAGTATTTGATTTAATTTTGCCAGTCATCTGCCTTGTGTGGCTTATCTTGACCTTTCTGAACAGGATACTCTGTTCTTCTTTTCATAAATTGTTTCCACTGTTGGTCTATTTCAGCCGATATGACCTTGGCTTCTGGGCATGATTTGCCCTCATCTGAGTTTCTCTCTGTCTTTAATTCTCGAGTTGTTCACTGCGGAGCTCTCCTGTTGGGACCTTTAGTAACCTTTGTGCATAGTGGAAGTATACTTATATAAAGTGCTCCTTTTGAGGTAGATATGTATAGGTGGCGCTTGCCGCAATCTATCTTACTACTAAGCATAAGCAAGCCTCACAAATTCTTGCTTCTTGCGGTTCCTTGCATATGTACACGTTTAAACTAACTGAATATCTTCATTGCGCATGTCGCATGACTTCTGACATCGATTATTTCACTTCAGGTTCAAGATGTCACTTGTCCATGGGGTTTCGTCTCTTTTCATCCTTGACAGGTCATCATATCTTCTATATGTGCGTTAGTCCAGGTTTGTGTGACGTCACCATGCGTCTTCCTTCAGTATCTTTTGAGCTTCTTCAGGGATTGCGTTCTGACAATCGTCATTCTGTCTAATTTGTCTATATGGTTTTCTCAATGGGTACCTTACTGTCCAAGTTTTTTTAGGTGTCGGTACCTCAACAGGTTCAGTTCTTCTGATAGGTACTAGACAGAGCCCCACTGAGGCTCTCTGCTGGATTATTTGCTCATCATACGTTATGCATTTCGGCGTGAACGTTCCTGGTACTTCAAAATGGACGGTTGGAGTGCGAGTCGTGCTTGGGACCTCCTCTACACACCAGCACCATTCACGAATGGTACCAGTGCATCCGACCTCCCCATTTCCATTGAGCCCTATGGGATTCAAATGGGAATGGAGAGCATTTTATCCCGGTGACCGCGAATCGGCAATTACCGGGTCCGGTGGGCCGTAATGACCCGGTAATTGCGCATTCGCGTGCGCCGGCCAAAAAATGATACCGGCAAGGCTACCACCAGTCTCATAATGAGGCCCGATGTATTTTTTGTTGCAGTACATGATGTTTTCTTGTTTGGTCAGTTTATGTTATGTCCTATTTCTTTACGATATTTCCCATTAATGTCCAATGTCAAGCACTTTAGAGCAGCCATCATGTGAGGATAGAAACCTACATAACACCCAAATAAATAAATAATACATGAGGGGAGTAAATTTCAAGAAAAGTGTTACAAAGCCGACAGGACACCTTTTAATGTAAAGTGGTAAGATGCTTCTATGCCCCTTTTGGGAGAAAGAGACACTTGTTGCCCTTTATTAACAGAACACAGTAACTGAAGCCTAGGTTAAGAGAGAAGGCTGGATAATGCCTATTTCATCCCACCCAACTATAACCATCCTCATGAAGTTCCTATCAGGCCTCAGGAACTCCAAGGAAGCTTGGTCATGGGCTTTTCTCCCAGAGAATCAAAGGTTCCAAACCCACCATCTTTTAAAGTGCCTGTAGTTCCTCCAAGCTACATGTATTTTCTATAGAACATGGCTTTTTCCCATCAAGAGAATAAGTAGAAGGGTGTGTGCTATGCTTTATCTTTGTGAATAGCTTCAACACATCCATGCTCATACTTACACCCTGACAGTTGTGGAAGGCTCATAAGCCTGACCACCCTTGAGACAAAGACATACAACACCAAATAACACATAATGGCAAAAAAGCCCTCTTTACCTGCACAGGCATTGCCGATGCCGGTAATGACGGCAAATCCTCTTTAGAGTCCTACGGGACTCCATGAATGGGGATTTACACCGTCACTTTGGCACCCATAGTCCGGCGGCAATGCTGCCGGAATGGTTGCTGGAAACGTTATCTACATCTACGGGTATCCTGGCGTCTCTACCGCCATGATACCGGCAAACTCAAAATGAGGCCCAATGTTCAAATAGGTTTAAAGACCTCAGTGGAATGGATAGAATTGACTGAATTCAGCAACAAAGTGGAACATTGGAAGCAGATGGTCCCAACAGGGATAGCCTAATACCTCCCAGGATTGGAAGCTGGAATATAGCGTGTCTTTTCTCAAAAATGGATGATGAAGACGTCCTAATGTTCATAACCACTTTGGATGTTGTCCTCCTCCAAGAAACATGGCTGAAATGCACCAAAGTTAGATGGCTTTACGTGTGTATGTTCAAGCCTAAAATGAGGGGAAGAAACGGGGGTCTTATTATCTGGATCTCAGTGAATCTGGACATTGGGGGTCATTATAAGTTTGCTGGTCAGGAAAAAAAGTGCTAGTATTTCAGTATACCAACACTTTTCTGGACCGGCAAACTACAAGATTGCCGGTGGGAGTTACTTGATTTACCTCTAGCCTAGAGCTGGAGGTAAACCAGGGCCCCACTGTCAAAAATAGCCAGTAATACCGGCACCGGTATTACTGGTGCTGTTAATACTGGCTATCCCCTCCATGGGGTCCTATGGCACTCCCTGGAATGGGGATTTACCAGTATTCCCGCCACATGTAATATCCTGGTAATTCCAGGATATCAGGTGGCGGGAAGGGAAACACTGTTTGCTGGTATCACGATGGAATTACTAACGGGATACCGGTAAACTTAGAATGACCCCCATTCCCCACATTGAGATACTGCTAGACTCAGGGCCCGATTCTCATGTAGCCATAGTAAGCATGGTAAAGAGCACGCTTCACTATGCCTTTTCCTGATGCCTTGGTACCATGCTTATTCTGAAGTTGTCCTGCACGTCAGTTCAAAGTACGACATAGAAGGGGCGTAAAATGTGTGCACTCAATCAGTTTTCACAGTTTACAGGTGGTTTTGAAGTTCTCTGTAGCAGTTCCATTAAATAGCATGAAACTTGCAATTTAATGAAAGTGCTGCTGAGAACACCCTCATGGCACCGGTACTCTCCCCGGAAGAGCATATGCAGAGAGCTGAGGTTGGATGGATGCAGTCGAATGGTGTAAAGGCCCTTTGATGGTCGCAGAACAGTTTAAAAACAGATAGAATCATTAAGGAGTGCAAAAGGTAGAACCTTTGCAGAATGATTTAAAAAAGGAAAGGGGGAAAGTGGACAGAGATTGCAGTCAGAGTAATAATTGCAGGTTGTGAAGATTGGAAAGGTTGAAGGTGAAAAGTAGTGATACAACAGTAAAAGGACAGAGATAGATTGGAGGAGAAAGAAAAATAAAGGAGTCAAATTGAAAGCAATAAAGTTGGCAGAAGGATTGAAAGGAAAATACAGGTCCAGTGTGATGGAGGCCCATGACTAGGAGGTCGAAGGTGGAGGCAGAAATGAAAAGCCAAGTTCAGCGACTTGCCTTGGGCATCCTTGTGTATGAGGTTATAGCTCAGGAGGAAGTCTTATTTGGTGTAAAGGATCATCAGACCACTCTCTCCACTAAAAAAGACATATGGGACTACATTTCCAAGACAGTGAATGCTCTATCAAACACCCTGCGTACAGTGAAACACAGGAAGAAACATTAGTATGATGTGAGACACAAGAGTTAGAGAGAAATTCCTCCAGAGTAAGGAACACAGCAAGGGCACAAGTGGTGGATCACCATATGATCCCAATTACTGATCAAAAGAGTTGAAAGTCCTGGCTATAATGGACTCTGCGTGCCTTGAGGGTCTTGGAGGTGTGGTTAAGCAGCATGACGTTGTTTTGCTATCTTTTAAACCCTCTCTGTCCCCAAAGTGGTCCTTTCACAGTGTCCTAGGTGATGACAAGTGTTTTCCATGTGCAGGGTTGTAAGTGGTGCGCAGAGACTGACTTGGCCATCTCTTTCTTTCCAGGTGCATCAATGTCAGGAGATGCGTGTGTGGGAGCTGGCTCTGGACAGTGAGAAAACCATCCCCCAACATAAAGGTAGTGTGAACTCCACAGACGTAAATCATGAGGATACAGAGATAGTGTTGTACGCGTATGTGGAAGATGTGAACACCTCCTTTATCATGAAGATGTACAGGGAGCAACCACCCACAGGCAAGTCAAGAAAAGAACAGTTTCTCTGCATCCAACAACCGCTGGTGCTGAAGGTACTACCAGACCTGTGCAGGCAAGTGATGATGGCGGTCCTCTTATTGCTAGTAGCGAAAAACAAAGAAGTTTCAATGTTCCTTTAATGTCCCTGGTCTGCCACGCCTTCACACAACACAGCAGGATGGTAGGGGAAACGAAGACACAACACCAAATGAAGGACACTGGGCTTCCCCACACCCATCAACCAGCCACTCTCGCTGCTAACCACAACGGTCACTCACAGAACCCCAGGGCCACATCATTCCACACGAGCTATGACATCACCACACTCCACACCAGGCTCATTACAAAACTTCTGCCTCTCTCGAAATGACACAACAACAACAAGGACGTAGTGGGAACAGTGACCAGCACAATTAACACTTGTGTCAAGCACACAGACATGCACAATTAACACTCCGTCACGCACACAGACACGCACCAAACCTTCTATACAAAGCAGCCAACAATGTACAAGAAAACCTGGCACAGTAAGAACAAAAAGGGAAAACCCAGACCAACCGGACCAATAAAATGCCAGGAACCCTTGGAATCCCTCACACTCTACACACAAACTACACACTCACCAACAGAGGCACTGCCCACCGACGTGGAAAAAGGACAGCCCCTCTAATGAACTCACCTTTTGACAGAAAACCACTGAGAACTAAAAACCAAAAAACTGCACCATCACCTGTTCCGAGCTGCCCCTCAGGACCTCCGGCCTGACACACCAAAACGTACCAGTGTTCAGAGAACAACCACTAATCTAACAGGCCAAACCAACAATGCACCAACACTGTCCACCATGGGCTGCCCCCTGAGCCATATACCTGCCACATCCGAGCACAAACAGCTCAACTGCGAGCAAATTACACTGTACAAATCACACCATTGAAGGATCAATAAACAACATCCTAACATCACATCATTAACTGTCACAATCCCTTATATTCACTGGCATCTTGCACCCACTGATCAAAATAATAATCCCAAACACATCACCCACCTTACGTTCCTTTGAAAGTAGGTAACTGGGAAAACAAAATACTAGGGCACAAAACCCTGAAACACTTGAGTACAACACCTCGACAGGGCACCACGATGTGGATTGTCCTAACACAATCAGACACCCATTCCCAAAAGACAACATCTTAAAATGTACGCCACCAGAACGCTGGGGCACCCTGCCTTGGAACAAATTGATGAACGAAAACCATACTCAACACCTCAACACCTACTCCTACAACCGTGGGGTATAATTCTCCTAACACTGGAACAAAGTGATACACTATACCTTGCTCAGCACATCTCAGAACAAGCTGACATGATACCCTGCTCAGCACACCTAAACACCAACCCCTTCACCCACAGGGTACAATTTACCTAACATTGGAACAAGATGAACACAATGCCTTGCTCACACAACTCAGAACAAGGTGACAACGATACCTTGCTGCAAACACCACAACACCTACCCCTCCAAACACTCCACTGGTTTGATACTTTTAAGGTGTACCTGAGGGCGGCAGGGGGTGTTAAGTACTCTGATGATGAAAAGGAGGCAGCACTGTTAAATTGCTTGGTGACAGAAGGTCTATGCGTATTTAGGCACGTGCCATGAAAGGAAGTGCATGTTTGTGGTGCCGGCGACGGAGAAAGTGTGGCAAGCGATATGAGACAGCACTCAGGAATATCGGAAGGCGTTTTGGAAAAAGGCCAATTGTGGTATTAGAAAGGTACCATTTCTTCTCAAGGGCTCAACGAGTGGGTGAAGGGATAGACGATTACATCACCACCTTGCGTACAGGTAAACTAGCACTCCCACCAAGGCCTATAAACATTACAGTCCCAAAGTACATACAACCCATATGATACTAGCCTGTGAAACCTAAAAGGATAACAGAGGGCACAACAAAACACACCACAAGATACGAACAATGGCCTTGGCACAATCTACCTCTACACCACCCCGGGAAAGTCAACCTACACCCCTGAACATGGGTCACAACATAAACACAACAATTATAAATAACACAGGCCCAGACACACCTACCGCTCACTGGACCCTAACCAGGATCACGTTCGGATGGGTCCTGGAAATTCGCCAGCACATGGTCCAGGAATCCAAAAATACTGGGGACACCTTGCCCCTCTGGGGTTTGCCCTCGCCGGCAGGGCACACAAAGCTACACCCAGGGTACCCTGCCCTAATTGCCAGGTTCTCCAAATGCACGTCTCCACACCCTGTAGCACTGCAACGATTGTACTCTCCAACATTGCACGTCTCAAAGTCACTCCTCATCCAGGAAACCGCCTTTCCAGCTATTCTGGAACACTTCTTGGGAAGCGTGTAACGCTCACCTGATTCCCACGGAGGCGCGGGTCTTGGCAGGAAGCTGTCTGTGACTCGAAAAATGATGTGCAGGACTCGATTGGCTTCTAGGGTCGAACCTCTTCGCACTGTGTGTCGGACTCGAAGAGTGAGGTTTCTGCAGGTGAAAGAATATGGGGGTTAATGGTCTGGGTAGTTGAATATCCCTCTCTCCCTCTCTCTTCCCAGCTTTTTCGTAGAGCCCCCAGGTCAACGTGTTCACCTTATATAGGTGAATGCTGGGCTCTCCATCTGCGTCTGGTGCAGGGTGCCGTTGCCAGTTCCTTCAATGGGGAAACATAGGCCTCTTGAATTCAGAGGATGGTTACCGTCGTTGTCTGCATGAGCGGTGAGTTTCTGGACACCTTTTGTCTTTATAGTCTTTAAATGCGTGGCACGTTTATATGCAGACTCTATATAATGCTTTTCCCTTATGTATTGCAGGGCTCTTGAGATGGAAGATGAAGTAAAGCGCCTGGAAGTTTGTAAGTATGGCAAGCGCTCTAATTGTCTCTTTCCTTGCAGCTTAGTTCATGTTAAAGAGACGCCGGAGTATTTGCAGGCGTTTTATTGCGACGAGCGGGATGGACGTAAGTAAATACCTGCTTAATGTCTTTTCTTTTGCCTTTCAGATGTTGGTTTGCAGCGCCGGAGTCCGCGGAATGCCAGTAAGTTGTTAACGATGCTTTGTCTTTACAGGCGGCGATGTAGAACGAAGAAATCCGGAATCCACAGCGTGCCGGTAAGTAAGGCAATGCTTTTGCCTTTGCAGGTGGAGATGCGGCGTGACGAAGCGGCCGCAGCCGATGGATCAGGTGAGTAAGTACTGCGTGTAAAGTTCGCCTTGCTAACCTGTTGTTTCTGTTCTTTGCAGGTGCTGATGATGTCTGGATACTGAAATGGTAAGTAGGATTCTTGCAGGTCCAGGATCAGAAGAAGAAAAGCCGGAGCAGACTTGGTGAGCGTTCTGCTGCAGATGCAGAATAACGCGAAGCACGCTTCATCTATCGGGTGTGGTTTAAATAGCCTTGGAGTGATGAGGCGTCTTCTTCCACGGCCCCGCCTAGGTAAGAAAAGAGTTCCAGTTTCCAGAAGAGTTCCAGTGCTGTATCCAGGGAGTGGAGCTGCCCCACCCAGGTAAGAAAGTAGTTCCTGTTCTTAGATAGCTTCTAAGTGGCTGGTAAGTAAGCAGCATGGTCTGCTGCAGGTAAGTCCACCCAAGCATCCTCACACCTATTATGAGCCCGGCGCTTCCAGTGCCGGGACCAATGGTTTTGATGAGCCTGGTGCCACCGGCGCCAGGACAAGGTCCAAAAGGTCCCAGTGGGGACTGGCTGGTGCCTAGGATTAGGGTTAGGGGCCTGCTTCCAAGGACGTTGGGCTGGTCCTGGCTCCTTGGAAGCAGTGATCATGACAGTACCCCCCCTCAAGGCCCCTCCTAAGCGTGTCTTCTCCGGGGGTTTCGGCTTGTCGGGGTGATTCAGATGGAATTTTTTGACCAGACGAGGTGCGTGGACGTATTCTGAAGGTTCCCAAGACCTTTCCTGGGGGCCGTAACCTTTCCAATCAACCAGATAATATAACTTAGATTTGGAGATTTTGGAGTCTAGGATGTTCTTTACTTCGAATTCAAGTTCTCCATCTACTAAAACCGGGTCTGGGAGTTCAGTCAATCGGGTTTCTGGTTGCACAGGTTTTAATAAGGAGACATGGAATACTGGGTGTATTTTCATATGCGTAGGTAACTCCAATTTGACAGCCACCAGATTAATTATGGCAGATATGAGATAGGGTCCAAGGTATCTCGGGATGAAGGTGCGGGGTCCCTTTAGAGGCAGGTGCTTAGTGGATAGCCAGACTTGATCTCCTACAGCGTAATGAGGAGCCTCTTTACGGTGTCGATCTGCTCCTCTTTTGAATTGAGCTTTAGCTCTTTGCAGATGGGCCGAGGCTTCCTTAAAAGCACGGGTGATCTCCGAGTGCAAGTGATCCACAGCAGGTGCTTCGAATTCTTGGGGAGGATCCAGGTTAGAGGTTCTAGGATGGTGTCCGTATAGTAAGAAGAAGGGAGTCTTCCCTGTTCCAGAATGAATCGAATTATTGTAAGCGTATTCAGCGATCCAAAGAATATCCTTCCAGGGGTTTTCAGTTTGTTGGAGCATGCAACGTAGATATTGCTCTAGAGTTTGATTTGTCCTTTCGGTTTGTCCGTCAGTTTGGGGATGGTGACTAGTTGAAAGTCTTACATCAATTTGGGCTAGACGACAGCAACTGCGCCAGAAGTGAGAGATGAATTGACTTCCCCTATCGGAGACTAAAACCGAGGGAAAACCATGTAGCCGAACGATGTTTTCTAAGAATTCTCGGGCCAATACTGAGGCTGATGGTAGACCCTTTAGGGGAATGAAGTGAGCCATCTTGGAGAATAGATCCACGACTACTAAAATGGTAGTATACCCCGAGCATGGAGGTAAGTCCGTGATGAAATCCATGGACAGGGTATGCCATGGACAGGGAGGGATGTCTAGTGGCTGTAGTAGGCCGGCTGGTTTTTCCTTCTGACTTTTATTCTGGGCACACACACCGCAGGAGATTACAAAGTCTCTAATATCCTTTTTCCATGACGGCCACCAGAAATGTCTTTTAATCTTTTCCATGGTTTTGGTAATGCCAGGGTGACCCTCCATTAGAGAGTCGTGATAACAGGAGATTACTTGTTTTTGTATTTTCTCACAGGGTAAATGCAATGGTCCTCGGAAATATGGTAGGTCTTGATCCACTGAAAATTCTTTCCCCTTTAATTGCCAATCTTGTAAATCGCCCGGAGTTAGGAGTGATTTAACCATGGTCTTGATGTCTTCAAAAGATTGAGCGATGACCAAACCCAAAATTCTTTGTTCTGGAATTATGGGTATTGGTTCTGGATTGGTCAAATGTTCATCTACCCCCATCCGGGAGAGGGCATCTGCTTTTCCGTTCTTACTGCCTGGTCGATAAGTAATTATAAAGTCAAATTCGGCTAGAAACAGAGCCCAGCGAAGCTGTCTGGAAGATTGAGCTTTGGCTGTCTTTAGATATTGTAAATTGCGGTGGTCAGTCATTACGGTGACTGTGTGTCTGGCTCCTAGAAGATAATGCCGCCAGGCTTTAAAGGCCGATCTGATGGCCAAAAGTTCCTTGTCTGTAATTGAATAGTTGATCTCGGGAGGCGAAAACTTGCGGGACCAAAAGGCAACAGGATGTAGTTGGTGTGTGACCGGATCTCTTTGTGATAACACTGCCCCCATAGCAAGACTAGAAGCATCCGTTTCCACGATGTAAGGAAGTTCTGGGCGAGGATGTTTTAAAACAGGTGCAGAAATGAATTTAGCTTTTAAGTCCTGAAAAGCTTGTTCTGCTTCAGAAGACCACTCAAAACGTTTGTTCTTTTTCAACAGAGCGGTGATGGGCTGGACTATCCGAGAAAATTCAGGAATGAATCTGCGGTAAAAGTTAGCGAATCCTAACATGCTTTGAACTCCTTTTACAGAGGTTGGTGATGGCCACTTGATAATTGCATCAACTTTCTTTGAATCCATATGGACTCCGTTAGGCGACAATATGAATCCCAGGAACTCGACTTCCGTTACGTTGAAAACGCATTTCTCAAGCTTAGCAAAAAGATTATGTTGACGCAATCTCTCGAGAACCTTTTTAACGTGTCTCTGATGTTCTTCTTCAGATGATGAATAGACGAGGATGTCGTCAATGTAGACAACAACACACACGTCTATGAGTTCTCTAAGGACATCGTTCATAAAATATTGGAAAGCAGCAGGAGCATTACACAGTCCAAAGGGCATCACTTGATATTCGAATAGCCCGTACTTGGTGCGGAAGGCCGTTTTCCATTCATCGCCCTCTTTTATCCGTACCAAGTGGTAGGCTCCTCTGAGATCCAGCTTTGTGTATATACATGCATCTTTGACTTGGTCCAGGAGTTCAGGGATCAAAGGTAACGGGTATCTGTTTTTAACGGTGATCTGATTCAGGGCGCGGTAATCTATGCAAGTCCTAAGGTCTCCTTCCTTTTTCGGAACGAAGAACAAAGCCGATGAAGCTGGAGATTTTGAAGGACGGATAAACCCGTTAGCTAGGTATTGGTCCAGGTACTGTCTGAGGTGAAGGTTCTCTGGCTCGGTGAGGGCATAAATCCTGTTGCAAGGAGGAGTTGTTCCAGGTATCAGATCTATTTGACAGTCGTAAGACCTATGAGGAGGCAGGGTGTTAGCTTGATCCTTCCGGAAGACGTCTTGGAATTCCTGGTATTCGGGAGGTAATTTGGGAACCTCCTCAGAAGAGATTGCCGCCAGTGAAACATCAGACCGAGGATAACAAGTGGTAAAACACTCTGGAAACTGAACCGTCTTTGCTCGCCAATCGATCTGAGGATTGTGCTTCTCTAACCAAGGGATTCCCAGAATGATCTGGAACTGAGAGGCCTTGATTACATCGAACACGATTCTCTCCCGGTGTCCATCTTGACTCACTAGCGTCACTTCTTGGGTGGCATGCGTTACTGGTCCGGAGGCTATCTCCGTGCCATCCACAGAAGTGATGACGTCTTTTACTGCCTTAGGGACAAGGGGTAGATTCATCCTTGATACCATTTCACGGTCCACATAGTTACCGATTGCTCCGCTGTCAATGTAAGCTTCAATTGCATGCAAACGATCCGGACGTTCAGGACTAATGAGGACCATGGGTATCATGAAATGCGAGGTCACGGGACAGATCTTAACGCTCGGCAAGAGGACCTCTACTCTTGTCGGGCGAGGGCGTTTCCCTGCTCTGACTTTGTGGTACAGGTATCCGCGGCTCCTACAGTCTTCTTAGCTGGTTTCACTGGACAGTCCCGAAGAAAGTGTCCTGAGTTTCCGCAATAGAGGCATAATTGCAGCTGCCTTCTTCTTTCCCGCTCTTTCTGGGTTAAAGGTCCTTTCATGCCCCCTATTTGCATGGGTTCCACGGTGTCAGCTCCCTTATTCGAGGTCTGTGGTTTAGAAAACACTCGGGTATCAAATCTGGAACGATATGCCTTCCTGTTCTGTATTCTATGGTCCAATTGGACAACTAAGTCAATATAATCAGAACATTCTTGCGGAGGATTCACAACTTGCGCTAACACATCGTTGAGCTCTCCACGCAGGACTCTGTAGAAAAGCGTTATTCTCTTGTCCTCGGGCCATTGTGTTTCCACTATGAGTCTATTGAAGGAGGCTATATAAGTCAAGAGGTCTTGATTACCCTGTCGTAATGAGAGAAGTTCATTGTCCAAGGCCTGCCCTTGTGCATGTCTTGCGAACAGTTTCTCCATGCTGGACTGGAAGGCCTGAAAATCATGTAAAACCGGATCATCTTGGGTGACTAACTGGATCGACCAATCTGCAGCGCTGCCACTGAGATAAGAAAGCACGAAAGCCCCCTTGGTCTGGTCTGTTGGGAATGCAGCTGGTCGACATAAGAAGTGTAGGTGGCACTGGTTGATGAACACTGCGAATTTCTTTGGATCACCAGAAAAGCGTTCGGGCGGAGCCAAGGGCACATTACCGGGCAGATTGATTTGCACTGGATTTGAAGCTGATGCAGAAGGATAACTCCCTCCTGGAACGGGCAAAGGTATCTGTCCTGCCTGCGTTTGTAACAACTGCCTAGCAGGGTCCTCTGTTCGCTCCTTGGAAATTATCAGTTCTCTTCTTAGAGAGTTCGTTTCCTGACGAGCTCCATGTACTTCTGCTCTTAATTCCCCGAGCAACTGGGCTAGTCGATCAGTGTCTGAGGTTTCCATTGCGCCTGGGTAGGAGTTTTGTGGTGGGCTTCGCGTTCTGTAACGCTCACCTGATTCCCACGGAGGCGCGGGTCTTGGCAGGAAGCTGTCTGTGACTCGAAAAGTGATGTGCAGGACTCGATTGGCTTCTGGGGTCGAACCTCTTCGCACTGTGTGTCGGACTCGAAGAGTGAGGTTTCTGCAGGTGAAAGAATATGGGGGTTAATGGTCTGGGTAGTTGAATGTCCCTCTCTCCCTCTCTCTTCCCAGCTTTTTCGTAGAGCCCCCAGGTCAACGTGCTCACCTTATATAGGTGAATGCTGGGCTCTCCATCTGCGTCTGGTGCAGGGTGCCGTTGCCAGTTCCTTCACTGGTGAAACATAGGCCTCTTGAATTCAGAGGATGGTTACCGTCGTCTGCACGAGCGGTGAGTTTCTGGACACCATTTGTCTTTATAGTCTTTAAATGCGTGGCACGTTTATATGCAGACTCTATATAATGCTTTTCCCTTATGTATTGCAGGGCTCTTGAGATGGAAGATGAAGTAAAGCGCCTGGAAGTTTGTAAGTATGGCAAGCGCTCTAATTGTCTCTTTCCTTGCAGCTTAGTTCGTGTTAAAGAGACGCCGGAGTATTTGCAGGCGTTTTATTGCGACGGGCAGGATGGACATAAGTAAATACCTGCTTAATGTCTTTTCTTTTGCCTTTCAGATGTTGGTTTGCAGCGCCGGAGTCCGCGGAATGCCAGTAAGTTGTTAACGATGCTTTGTCTTTACAGGCGGCGATGCAGAACGAAGAAATCCGGAATCCACAGCGTGCCGGTAAGTATGACAATGCTTTTGCCTTTGCAGGTGGAGATGCGGCGTGACGAAGCGGCCGCAGCCGATGGATCAGGTGAGTAAGTACTGCGTGTAAAGTTCGCCTTGCTAACCTGTTGTTTCTGTTCTTTGCAGGTGCTGATGATGTCTGGATACTGAAATGGTAAGTAGGATTCTTGCAGGTCCAGGATCAGAAGAAGAAAAGCCGGAGCAGACTCGGTGAGCGTTCTGCTGCAGATGCAGAATAACGCGAAGCACGCTTCATCTATCGGGTGTGGTTTAAATAGCCTTGGAGTGATGAGGCGTCTTCTTCCACGGCCCCGCCTAGGTAAGGAAAGAGTTCCAGTTTCCAGAAGAGTTCCAGTGCTTTATCCAGGGAGTGGAGCTGCCCCACCCAGGTAAGAAAGTAGTTCCTGTTCTTAGATAGCTTCTAAGTGGCTGGTAAGTAAGCAGCATGGTCTGCTGCAGGTAAGTCCACCCAAGCATCCTCACACCTATTATGAGCCCGGCGCGGGACCAATGGTTTTGATGAGCCTGGTGCCACCGGCGCCAGGACAAGGTCCAAAAGGTCAGAGTGGGGACCGGCTGGTGCCTAGGATTAGGGTTAGGGGCCTGCTTCCAAGGACGTTGGGCTGGTCCTGGCTCCTTGGAAGCAGTGATCATGACAAGCGTCACCTCCAGGATGCTGTGAGTGGGGCATGACCCACAGGCGTACCAACAGCTGTTCACGTGACTAGGCCAGGATGCCTCATTCGCTTGTAACATCACCACAAGCTCTGGCAACACAGGGACGGAAACTTCTCCTCGCTCCATTATCACGGAAAGGTCCGCAACAATCTGCCCACTTTTGCCTCTGCAGGACACTCACCCTGGCTCACGCTCGCTTCCCTCTGGGCTGCCCAGCCCCCAGGGGAAGAACGAGGCAGCCATAAACAGCGACTCACACTCCTTACTCTACTTGGTTCAGGGACTCGGCTGATCGGAGAGAGGGATGTCCCCTCTCAATTCCCCTGACTGGGAAACATTGCACTCCTCCATCTCCGCCTAGTGCGTGGGCCAGGACGCCCTTAAAGGCACGCTGCACTCCGGCACCACAGAAGGAGTTGGAAAACTGGAGCAGTGGGAAGCCTCTTGACTCCTACCTTTACATGCTGCGCTAGCCACAAACACAGCCCACCAATGACTGGCCTCAGCATCGACCGTGGGCCTCACCGGGCTGTGGTGCCCTCCTGGGGGTCGGTACATTTGGCCAGGGACAGTGTCCTCAACTTGCTGCACCCCCCAGCAGTGCTGGTTGAGAAATGCCAAAATCCACCTACCATCCTCGTCACCAGTGTAAGAAAGAACGTCTCCTGCAAGGTAAGTTTCAATGTTCCTTTAATGTCCTTGGTCTGCCACGCCTTCAGGATACACAACACAACAGGATGGTAGGGGAAACGAAGACACAACACCAAATGAGGGACACTGGGCTTCCCCACACCCATCAACCAACCACTCTCACTGCTAACCACAACGGTCACTCACAGAACCACAGGGCCACCACATTCCACACGAGCTATGACATCACCACACTCCACACCAAGCTCATTACAACAGGGTCATCTGAAAGCCAAGTGGCTGTTGTGAAGAAGGGGAACTCATTGGCACATGCTGACATGATGAGTGTAGCGGGGGCATGAGTGACATAGAGCGAGATGTGGGCAGACTTTGCTTGTCAGATGATCACCATAGCAGTTGTCAAGAGCACAGTATTACAATTAAAAATTTGTCAGGAAATGTAAGTTTTTGTCAGAGATTAAAGAGGTGGCTATAGAAATTGGCTCTGCTGCTGTAATGTCCAATCCCTTGTGCCTGAAAGCACTTACCAATGTTCTGCGAGTTCAGGAAACTGTACACATTGCTTGCAGCCAGCATGGCTGTGACTGCTGAAGTGGTTACCCATGAAGAAAGTTCTACAGTACTTTCCAGCATTACTGCAAGTACCTCTGTAGACGATGCCCCAGTGAAGTAACAGCAACGAGGAGACCTCAGCGAGGCTGTAGGAAACTACAGGACAAAAAGGGCAATTACTAAGCCCACAGTGTGCAAGAGAAGAATGCTAGTTATGTTTTCTTAACAGCGTGTTGATTAAATGTGGCGTGGATCCTGGGCCAGATACTCTTTACCTTTTGTTTCGGGGAGGTTGGGGAGTGCCAACAATGTTTTGGGTAAATATTATGAGAACAGCCCATATGTTTGATTTTGGGCGTAAAAGTCTCTCCAGTACACACACATACTTTGCTAAGTTCTACCAAGTTCACGTTTCTTATTGTCAAATTATTGCATACAACCTATGTGACATTTTAAGTATTAACAGCTGAGTATAGAAATATGTCTTCTGTGTGAAAAAAGTCATGTACACAAATGACAATTAGACTCCTTTTATTACTGAAGCAATTCATTCTAAATGGGGTCATCCACTTCCTCCTCAAATAATCCGTCCTTGGGTTCAGGTAGTTTCGAACGAATGGCTAAATTGTGTAGCATACAGCACAACACTATAATATTGCATACTTTGTCTGGAGCATACATAAGGCAGCGAAAGCGTCTTTTCAGAAGTTCGAAAGTGCGTTCTATTGTGTTTCTTGTCTTGACACTACCACATTATATTTCAGCTCTGCTACAATGCATGGATTTTAGAATGGTGTAAGAAACCACGGTTTAAGTGGGTATGCCCCATCCCCAAGCAGCCAACTTCTGTCTTGTACCATGCTACCCATCAACATTGCTAGGTTGCTACTGCTAAGGATGTATGCATCGTGTGCAGAACCAGGGAAATCGGCATAGCAATGTGTAATTTGCAAATCTGCACTGCACAGCATCTGGATGCTAAGGGACTACTGTTTTTTAACTATTTCTAAACATTTGCTCGGGGTGGTATGAGGCGGACAAAGGGTGCAGTCAGTGGCCCCTACATTTGGGAAACTGGCCAATCCAAAGAACCGAGGCTTCACAGAAGCCAAATGCCCGGTACTATGTGGCAAAATTATGAATTTGGTAATGTGTTTCAGTATAGTAGGAAGCATCACTTTCAGTATCTTTGAAAATGCTGGCTGCGATAGGCCTGCTGCCATGGCTATGGTTCCCTGGTACCATTCAAAGGCGGAATGGCTGTCAACTTCCTAGTACCAGGTTCCAAGTACTCTTTGATCAGCTCTTCCAAGTGTAGAATGGTATCAGCATCTAGCCGGTAGAGGTGAATAATGTGCTCTGGCAACATGTTGAACACATTCTCCCCACTACAGTAAATGTGTTCTTTGATTGTACGTCTTTTTCCATGTGTGGCCTTTAGCTCTTGATCTGGTGCATTGTTTACAGGCGGGTGAGGATGACGTTGTCCTTCGTTGTTGCCTTGCTTACGCTGACTCAAGAAATATGCTGCAACTACAGATGGCATCACTGCCGCGCAGGTATGCCTTATTTATAGCTGAAGTAAGTGTACACAATGACCAGTATCTCAACACTTCCTGAGGGGGTGTTTCTTCCATCTACAAACCAGAGAGTGAGAGGTAAGTGAAATGAGTAGCCATCCAGATCGCTATGACTGAAGGGTCAACAGAACCACATGGCAGCGGCTTTACAGTTAATCACCCATACATAAAGACATTAATGAATTTGATGTGCCATGCAAGGCAGCAACATAACTGCTTGAGAAGAAGCACAGAAGAAAATATGGAGAGGGAATCAGGAGCCACTGTTCTTTTGTGCTGCCCCCAGTGTAGCACGGAACAACTCAGGGCAAAACGAATGGCACGCTCTACTTCCAAGGCAGATGCAAGCCATGCTGTTCACAGAGCACCAAGGATAACATTTTGGGGTGGAGGGGCTAACCCTTCAAATGTTGGGAGAGGTACTAGCTTAAGAGACTGTGGGGATAAAACGTACTTTATGGGGGCTTCTAACGTCTTCATGGATTGTAATACGACTATTGTAGTGAAGCTTCATGTTACTAGCAGTTAACTTTCTCCTTTACGTCTGGAAACACACAGTTAAGGACAGCTGTGGGAATCAGCTGTCTCCTGTTCCCCCTACCCTTACAAGCACTACTGTGGCATTCAAGTACCAAACCCACATCCCAATTTCAAATGCCTTAATATATATATGCATTTGAATGCAGGTGATAACAATTAAATGCTTTATGTTAGCAATTGCAGGGCCTTTGTTAACGGTGAAGTCCGGACACGTTTAACATGTATTCTGTTCTGTCCAGCCATGGCTCTGTAGGTCAGCCAGGTCAAGTCAACATAACCCTAAATTTCGGAGAGTGGCGGGGGGGCGCTAGAGCCAGATCTGTTCAATGGCGATGCACCACTGGCTGTTCATGCCATAGGTGTTGTCCGAGCTGAGTGCAGGGTGAGATGGGTTTCATTTTCACCTCCAAAAATGCTCTTTTCAATTACCTTTCTTAATATGTCATTTATTGCATAACCCGATAACAGGTACAGTAGTACTAAAGCATTTCTACTTCAGGTTAGAAACATGTATGACGGTAGCGGCAATTCAGGGGAACCATGAAAATAAGGCAGTGTGCTGCGTAGCACACACATAGCATCACACCCAGAACCCAGCCGCAGTGGCTTTGGACCCGATGAGCCAGGAAGAGACCTGCAGAGGAGGGTGGCTACAAGCATCTCCACTGATTCATAGATGTTTCAGTGCCGAAATGAATTTACATAAAATGCATACCTGGGGAGGGCGTGTAAGGTCACACTTTCTAATCTCTCAGCCAAATAGTGTGTTTGTTGTCACCCACATTTACAGAGGGTTCGGGGGACAGATAAGAGTTCAAAGTTGGTGGAAATTCCTTGACAAGTACTCCACCACATCACTATTGTTATCATAATATGTCGATGTAGACTAGTACACGAAAAGCCAAGGTTAAAGTGCAACTTTCTCACTACAGAGGGTGCAGAAGGTCATGCTGTAAATGTTTGCTTCCACTTTGGGGTTTTATGTCCAACACGTCATATACACCTACCTGATTTGTAATGTTTTATGCAGGGTTCTCATGATTTGTATGGCACGTTTTTGGGTAAATATCTGACCGCCAAGGGGTAAGGTGCACATGAAGCTGCAGCTATTTGTACTGTGTTGTTCACTGGGTTAGTGCCATTTGGCATCACCAGCTCTTTATTTTGGATGTGAGATGAGGGAGTACGGTGCCCTTACCTGTTGTCCCTCCTCCACAATAGCGTAACTGCAGTGAGTGGACCGCCACCAAAGGAGGTGCAGTATATATATGACAATTTTACACTGTTGCTAATATGGAGGAGTGACGCCAGCCTAAACATGCAAACTAATGGTTTCCTAAATTGATGGTTGCCAGACAACGGTGGCTTACCATTTCCACCACCCGATATCCTCGTAATTGCAGGATATTACGGAGGAATGGTAAGTTCCCAGTAGTTCACTACCCCTACCGGCAGATTCAGAGTGAGCCGGTCTGTTAAAGGGGCCAGTAACCATTGTAACCGGCACTTATTTCCAGACCGGGTCAATCATAATGAGGGCCTCTGTTTAAGTTTACATTGGCCTTTCGTGTATACTTTTGTCAGGGTTCTGGGACACATAGTGCACAGACACTTTGCATAGAGATGCTATGGACATTTATAAGTGAAATTCTGGTTGGGTTTCGCGGTCACCTACGTCAACATGGGCTCCAAAAATATAATTCTATTTCCCCCATACTTCGCATTCTTCACTTGCTTTTCAAATTATGCTCCTGGGATCAGGCATAAACCATTGCCCCCCCCCCCATCACACGACCCCATGCTGCTTACAGGGAATAGTTTTAAATTGAATTAAATTGGTTTCTTATATTGTGCAATACTTACAAAACTGGCTACCAAACCCGTGCTGATAGGCTAGACTTGTTTACAAAACCAGAGCGTTGCCCCTGAGCTATGTGTTTCTATTTCGACTATATCCTACTCCCAAACACAACAAATTATCCTGTACTAAAACCCCTGGACCTCAACACACATCATGATGAAAATGCCTGCTCCCAAAGCTTATGTAAAAGGTCACTGGTTCGACCCTTCCCCAAAATATCTCATGCTTTGTTCAATAGCTTCATGCATGTGCGTTTGCCAACAGATCCCCGCTCTGTGCAGTGCTCTACTGGCTCTTGCCGCTAAGGCTCTGCTTAGAAAATAACTTCCACAAAATAAATCCATATTGGGAAATCCAAACATTTCAGCTTTTCTATAGGCAGTCAAGGTCCTCCTCTTGAGATATTTTTAACATCTTAATTTGAATACATTTCAGTTTTATTAATACTTCTATTGTTTATATTCTTAATACAAATGAAAGAAAGGAGACAAGATAAGTAGGTTAATTCAGTGCTGTGTTGGGATGCTTTATTGCTTGGAAATGAAGTGGCCGAAGGCCCACTGGTTAATGCATTTTACTACACCAAAAGCTGGCACCTACATTTAAACTATTACTCTTTAGAGAGTTTCTTCTGCTGGCAGCAAAGGCTGCTTTAAATCAGTTAAATGTGACATGAATCTAGATAAGGATCAGCTAAATGATCACAAATTACCCATTACTGTTCCGAGAACCTTTTTCACAGATAGAAATAACTGTAATTCCATGGCAGGGCAATATTAAAAATAATGAAGCTAGCAGAGTCAGGTTAGTAGTGCCCAATTACAGCAAATTAATATAATGTGAAAAGTGATTGATTTAGGATCGATTGGATAAATAACTAACGCATTGTATCACTCCACAAACGCCATCAAATGGGGCCACCTTTCTATGAAGTATTGTACACCATTCGTTTTGCCTCATAGGGCGCTGCTAAAAGGGCATCCAGAGTAAAAACTAAAATGGGCAATGGCCACTGGAACAGTACCAGGTAATGGAGCCTATTCCTGACAATCGCATTAAGTTAGGGTGTGAAAGCGCAGTCTCTGGCAAACAGTACAGCAAGTCTCTCTATAAGGCCTTGAAATACATGAATGCAGAACAGAACAGTGTTACCATTCACATGTAGTACATTCTCAAAATATATATAATGTAGGTATGTGATATTAATATGAGCACCGATTGAAAGACACACTCCGAGTGCGGTGACATGGCTGTGATTCTGTGATTCAGGAAGACCTGTGTTTGAAAAGTATGAGTTTAAAAGTTGATCAAATTAATTAAGGATTAGGTGCCTGTCCTGCATTAGTCTTAACATTCAATGACAGAGAATGGAGGCGCCAAACGCTGCATTGACATTTGATCCATTTTGTGTTAAGGCTTCTTTTGTGTACACTGTGCAATCAATAAAAAATGGTGAGGAACTTTGTCTAGTAATTTTCTGATACACAAAAAGAATGTTTTCAGAAAATAAACTAAGCAGCCGTAAAGGAGAAACGGAGGTGAGCAGGTTTAACAGTTGAATTGAAACCTCACCAAACATCAAAACTTGCATGAAAGTCAAAGGAAATCTACAGAATATATATACACCAAGGACCTAACAAGGAGTTATGTATAGAATTACTTTATAAGACAGACATGTAGGCAACACAACTGCAAGGCCCAGCAAACATACAAAGTAAAGTAACAAGCCATAAGCATCGATTACCTTTCTCAGCTTCCCCCCTTAAATAGAGGAATTGATGGAGTGGAGTTCACAGGGCCCACATTGGAAAGGGCGTGAAAGGATAGAGAGTTGGGGATGTGGGAGTGCTGGGGAACAGGGAGGAGGACAAGGAGAAGAAGAGTGAAATTAATGTTTGAACAAATCTCCCCTATGCACAACCAAAACCCTCAGATCAACAAGCTACCACATTTGCCAGTAACTTTCAGGATAATCTTAAAAAATATCAAACTACCATTGTATACAAGAAATGATTGAATAGGTCAACCGCTCCAAACCCTGGCCGCCCACATAACTTTCTAGGAGGGAACTCTATTACAACTGGGGATCTGGTCAAAGTCACTAAGAAGCTCACTGCTTCTGTGGAATAATGTAAACACTTGCCCATACATGTTGCTCAAGGAGCACATATTGAATCTTGTTTAGTTTAGTTTATGTATTTGTATAGCGCAGCCAAGCCCAAGGGCATCAGGGCACTTTTCATACAAGTTACAGAAATACAACCAGTAATACAGAAGGGAATACAAATAGGAACGTTTACAAGTATAGATAAGTCAGTAGTAGGGTGCAACAGACATTGATGTCTAACTATTAATTACATTACAGTACATATATACAATGTTCAGAGGATACTCCAGGAAGTGATGGCCAGAGTTGGCCTATCGTATTATGTGAACTTGTAGGAGCACTGTATATGTTCTGTAACACATTATAAACATCAGGTAGCATGACTACATCCTAACACTCATAATAAGATTAGTGTTCATCTGAAGGAACCTGAGAATTATTGACTAATCTTTAATATAACATTCATTGTGAAAGTACTGGTAAGATAAGCACCAAACAACTGGTGCAGCTCAGTGAGGAGCCATTCCTACTTCATGAAAACCAGACTGGTTTTTACCCAAACAGGAGTAGGGCGGCAAGGCTACTATTTAACAAACTAACAGCTCTTGGACCCCTCGGCCTGTCGGCTGCTTGTGATACAGGCATCCACAAAATGTTAATCCAAATATTTAAAATACAGAAATACAGATGGGAAGAGATGGTAAAGCTTATACAGGATCACCAGCTATCTAGACAAAATCACTCTGAGTGTCAAAGTGTGGGATTTCAACTCTATCAATTTCCGTTTGTAGTAATGTATGCACCCAGTCTCTATTATGCCCATGTGGCTATTTAATGTATATAACAGCCTCCCCACCCCCTGAATAGAGATCATTGACCCTTCCTCAAAATTCAGTTTGCAGGTACTACTGAACCTGGAACCTGATAACAACAACCTTCTTTTTATGGAACTCCCACAGAAAATCCAGGATAGGTCCACAGATCTTAATCTCCACCTTAAAATTCCCAAAACACAGATTACCTTTGTTGGGATGCCACCCCACAATGTTATCTTACAAATGCCCCCACCCCTCTCCCCCCACTCCCTTATGGCTCCTGTACTTACCTTGTTGGACAAGGCAAAACAAAATATGAATAATATTTTTATACCAAACTCTCACTGCAACCTGAAATAGAATAATTGGCTCAATGTCAACTCGATCACACTAACTAAATTGTACCCTACTTGGGAATACCGGAATAATTTGAGGTCACCAGAGGGCTTGTCCTCTCATGTCTGGTCTATTGAAATCGCCCCTATCACGGGCTAAACAGAAATCATCTAGGGCGGGTGAACTAATCCCAATTAAGACCCTGGGACCTTATCCCACCAGCACTCAAAGCCCAGAATTTGCTCTCCAGTATGAAAAGAACCACGCACAAAGTCTAATGCATTAGACAACGGACCAAAATGCTTACACTTTTGCAGAAACAAATATGTGCCATGAAGGTTGCTGGGTCTCATCACAGATGCCAGCTTCAAAAGACTCAAGCAAAGGGAGAGGGTCACTATCAGAGTTATGCCCTAAACGCTAAAGCAATCTCCCATCGCCCCTAAAAACAGAACATAACCTAAAGAGATTCAGAAGAAATGTGAAACACTGTCTTTCTTTTAAACATAGTATCAGATGCAGGAATCTCCACATACTTTGTCCCAACCAGCCATTCTTGTCCCCTTCCCTGAATCCTACCCAGCACTTCACAGAACCTACCCAAATGTCTTGAATTCTGGTCCAATGGCCAAACGTAGCACCCACCTGTTAACCTCGAATCTGCCTGCGTTGGCCCATCGAAAGGTTGCCTGACCTGTATCCAGGTCCGTCAAGCCTTAACCCACTGTCAAATCGAGCCTACCAATACAGATGCATTTACAAAGACTACTTCGGCTTGTAACCCAATCCTGTGCTGTCCCTCTTGCTTTTATTTTTATTTTTTATTTATTTTCTTATTTTGGAACGCACAAATTTGCGTGTCATCCTTGCGCAGGGGCCATGCTAATCTTCTCTGTATCGTTCCAATTTCAGTATATGTGCTGCCAAAGCGAGCACACTGTCCCTCATTCTGCACATTATGTTCATACCTCTTTATCGTTCTTTATGGTTTGCAATGTTCTCCACAACACTTTGAAGCAGCACTGCTGCTGTTTTGCACCTTACAGAACGCAAAATAACATATTACAAATTTAAATAGCAATAAGGGGTTGTATAAAATGAGTTTTACAATTCGAAATATAGACACATGAATATATAAACAGCAATGTGTGCAGCCCAGCAGACACACAACCCACAGTACAATGCATACGTCGTGCATTACCTTACCTTCACACCTTAAGCACAGGCAAGAAATCGAGGACTGCCCTGCCTGAAACAAGCAAATAACCCCTTCTTTATGTCTTTGCAGAAAAATAACAAATAATATTAAGCAGAGCCCAGTCTAAAATAATGCAAATCGGTGAGAGCAAGCTTGAAGCAGCTCTGGCATTGCGCCCTCTTTATACCGACACATCAGTGATGCCGGCATGTGCTGCACTGGTGAATGTCTGAATATTTACTAACGCGGGGCTTTTATAGCATCTGGGGAAAGGTTTACAATTCCCGAGTGCCTTCACAGCCTCTATCTCACTGTGTATGCTTATATTTAGACATGCTAATAAGCACCACAGGAGGCTTTCCAGCGATGGTAGACATTTGGTGTTGAAAGTCAATCAACCTGCTGCAGTATTCTCACAGGGGTGTGCTGGCTATGCATTCACCTCACAATTATAACAGTGCTGGGTTTTTGAGATTGCAACCCTAACCAAATCCCTAGAACTAGGTGGCAGAATAGTCTTTGCTCTTAAAAAGCGCTTCATGACAGATTCCTCACACTTGTAGGCACTGTAGTGACAGGTGATACTATTACCAAATTTAGTGATACTTAATTTATCAACCTCTCATGAGTGATGGGGTGAGGTGGCCCAACTGCAGTTTTTGTGGTGTGCAAGCTACCCCTATGTCTGAGACAAATGTTTTACTCTTGGGCTATCCACCCGTGCATATAATGGGCAGAGAATGAAATCAACCACTTTATAAAGTCAGATTTCTTTCACATAATAGGTCTATTTGTATTTTAATATCTAACCTATCAAATATCCCAAAAATATCTCAAGCCTCAACCAATTAACCACTATCAGTATAGGTGCCAACCCAATGTAGCATTGAGACAGCCACCTTCTAGTTGGATGACGCTGTCCTCAAAATCATGGATAAGAGGGACTTATGTCTCCTCGTCCTCCTTGTCCTCTCATCTGCATTTGACATCGTAGCCCATTGCGTCCTCCCCTCCCCCTCACTGACAGGATGGCATTCACTGGCACTGTCCTACATTTTTAGGAGAAGCTGGGTGAAAGGACCCACTTATGAGGTGTCCTCTTACAGACCAATCAGTCTGATTAATATAGACTCATAGATGGTCTCCTATATACCTTTGCAAGAACTATAAAAATTGCTGGTAGTAATGAACATCAATGACCCATCTGGAGGACCGTCAGGGGGCCAGAGCGCGTTGAACCAGATTGATCTGACATGCCCCAGTAATTGTGTTTCCTTTCAAGAGGATGAAATTGTGGCAGATATTACAGCTGATTTGTAGGGAGGGGGCCAACAACAATATGGGAGGACTGCATTAAAGAATAGAGTTGAGAAAGCAGCTAAGGATAACATGTTGCCCCCAAATTGCCACAAATCTTTAAGAAGAAATCTGGGACCCTCCATAAAGGGCAGTTAAATAAGTTACTCTAAAATCAGTTTCAAGCACAAAGGCAAGACTTGCATCGTGATCAGTAGCTACAGTAAAAGTGGACTACTCCCATGTAAACGATTTCAGCTTAATTGAATTTGCAGATTCAATGGAACTAGACAATGCACCAGTCCTTCCTCAACAGAGCGTGATACAGTATTCCTGTGATGCGTTAGTCTTTGGCTCCCAGACGGACTTGGTAAACTTGTAAGACATGCCCAGTGAGGGCCAGCATTCATTTGTGTTGATAAACAACTACTCAAATGCAGACTGCTTGGGGTTACATCATACACAGTTGGAAGCTGATTACTGAATACCTTTTATGTCCCCAACGGTCTCAGGTTTAAACATGGTGTTGAGTTCATTTGTCGCATTATACAATAATGTTTATGAGGAAGTGAAGGGGCACTCAAACTATTTAGATGCCATTGCGCAAAAATTGGATATGCTGCGGGAAACATTTTGTCCTGTGCCAATAGCCAGGTCATTGGCACATAGAGCATCCAGCCAAAAAATGTAGGCCCAATCACCAGAGGATCATCTGATGAAGGAGAGATCATACCTCTCAAAGTCAGGCTGCCTCAGGGAGGAATAGGGGAAATGTTGCACCTCGACCCACAAACCCGGTTGGAAGAAGTGTTGGATAAAGGCTTAGGGGCTTCACAACAAAAGGACCATAGTTTACCTGGCATCAGGAAAAAGAAGCCGAAGAAACAAAAATATCTAAAAATGAATAAGGCATCTTCAAGGAAATACTTACATAATCTGCCTATTACAGAGCTGATTTTGTGGGCAGAGAACTAAAATGTTCTGAATCCATTAAGTGGAGGGTCAGTGGACGGTGACCTAGATTTGAGAGTGCCAGCCCCTACAAAGGACCCTTCCCAGATAATGGGATTGCATCAGAAAAGTTCTGGGAGGGATGTGGGACTACAGTTTGATATACCTGTCTACTTAAGTACACAAAGCAACACAATTGCAGTCTATAATCAAAGAGCAATTGAAGGGTGATCAAGTCGTGTCCCCAGAGGCAGCAATAACATTAGGAGACGATGTGTCAGACACTAGGGACGGAAGCATCGGTTATGAAGCTGGAGCAAGAGGGGTATTGGGAAAACAACCCGGTGAGCATATGGCATAACAGGGCAACCTTAGGGCAGCCCCACTGGGAAACATGGAATTGTACAACTAACCCTCAAATGGAGGGTAGGAGGGAAGAAACTCAGCTGAATGTCAAGTCAGTAAGGCAAATGGAGATCTTGACTGTTTATTTAAGAAATTGTATTGGCCGGGATCAAGAAGTGGGGTAGGGAGGAACACACAGAGGGAGGACAGACCATTGAATGAAGATATGGAATGGGGAAGAGAGAATGATGTATTAATTTGACACCGAACTGGCCCACAGCAAATAACTTTGGGCCAACAAGAAAACCCCTGCGGGCCACAATTTCCAATAAGTGGCGTAAAAGGAACAGGTTGCGAACACAGCAACTGTAGGAACTATTCTGTAATCCCAAAGCAAGTGAACTTTCCGGAAGGCAGACAATACGAGGCCGCCGTCATGAATCCCAATTTGGATGAAACAAAATTGCTCATGTCATGTACTTTGAATAGTGGGGTGGATATATGCTTAAATAGATACAATGTGTTGACTATCTTTGCTGAAATTCCAACATTTAGACCAATTTTCTCTCAAGATATAGAGAGGATTTACTTCCCAACACAGTCTAAGGCAAATGAGCGTTTAATCTACTTTCATTCCCGTTTGGTTACGGGGGTGGTGTTAACAAAAGTTGTTAAACTGAACGCATGGTTGGGGAAGAGGAAGGAGTGTAAGAAGGTGAAAAATGTTACTTGGGTTTCAAAGGAGTGGCAGAATGTGGGGAAAAGGTACAGCTCTGAAGAACTGATTGCTCAGGTGCGGAGTGCTCGTTAGCAAGTCGATGGCAGAGCCATAACATACGCACAAGGCTATAGGGGAAATAAATGACCAAAGTAATGGTGAAGGAGTATCAGAAAGGGGACTGAAATTGGTCTGCTGGAATTCCTGGGGATATCTACATTTACAGGGTAACAAAGATGCTTGGGTCATTCTGACAGCGAGTGGTTGTATGTTCTTACAGGAAACCTGGTTACTCACCTGCCCAGTGTTAAATGACTATGATGTTTGCATTCAGGAAGTCAAGATAGGGGACGTAGGAAGGCCCTCAGGGGGATTGTTGGTAGCAATTCGCACAGGTTATGGACTGTTGGTGAGGTCCATTCCGAATTTACAATTTGGGATTTTGGCCCTAGGCCTGGATAACAGGGATATGGCAGTGACGTGTTTACTGCTAAATATCTATTGGTATCGGGGGTGGCGGATTTGGATACTTTTTTGGGACAAATTCATGACTGTGTGGCAGCTTGGAGGGAGGTGAACGAGAGCGGCTTTGTTTTTATTGGTGGGAGATTTGAATGCAGATCGTCCAGAGCAATGTTCACTCTAATTATTTTTCCCTAAGCGCGGAAATGGTTAGCTTTGGCGTGCACATTCATTTCCATGTGCGCATCTGAGAAGCGAGGTAAACCACCTTGTGAGCATGAGTAGTTAGTGAGCTAAAATCTCCAAAGAGTTCGAAAGGGAATTTCCCCTTCCCAACCACTGCAATTCTTTATAAATCTGTGTAAAAGGTGCATTTTACAGCAATTTTACCAAACATATAGGCTAAAAAAACTAATATTGTATATATGATTATAGGAAGACCTCATCATCCAGTTCTTCAAGATATGCCATAGTATCTACAAAAAGTACTCCTGTTCAGAGAAAAAAACATGGATGCACAAAAAAAGCTCAGGATAAACAATAGTTTTAGTTCCGGTTATTCATTTGTCAACACTTTTCAGAGACCTTGCAGAAAGTGTCTAATGCCGCCGAAAAAGAACACTCAAGCTAATCACTAATGTGGCTGTCAAAAAGATGTAGACAGGATACAATTTCTGCAAATGAAATAATTGCATTTAAAAGGAATGTGTCAGAAAACAATAGGAGTTCATGTGCCACTTTTATGAAGTAGTTGAAGGGCCACAAGAACATGCCTCTCATAATGGGCCTCATTAGGACCCTGGAGCTAAGTGTTTAACGACGCCGTAAAAGGCTGCGGTGCCGTTAAACACTTAGCGCCTTACTACGAGGTTCCTTTGCGGGACCCGACCTGAACGGCTGGTCTAGACCAGCCGTTAAAGTAGGGACCCGCAAAGGGACCTTGATGCTAAGTACGGTACCGTAATTTGCGGTACCGTACTTAGCGCCTTCCCCACTCCCATTGAACCCTATGGGGCAAAAATGGGAATGGGGAAGGCCCAATGTTCAATGGGGAATTACCGCCCCGCCAACCTTGGCATGGGGTGGTAATTCCCCATTGAACATTGGCAGTTTCGTTACGATACCGGCACCAACCATGTTGCTAATAGCGCCATGGTTTAGCGCTCGTATCGTAATGAGGGCCAATTTGCATCATAATAATTGCACCACAGAATATGATGATCAGAATTCCTGGGCCTCTGCTTACTATCCACATTACGCTGTTCTGTGATTTCTGAAAACATTTGCTCAAAACCAGCCTTACAGCTAAAAGGCATATACACCATCATTTTTACTCCCTAAAAATTGGAAAATGTGCCCAACAAAAACAGGAAACCATGACCATAAAAGAGCTTACGCTCTGCTTCTAAGCACGCAGTTCCATTGATATTTTCTCTATTCGGTGACGAGTAGAGGCATTGGTAGGAATTTGTAAAATATTACTGTCCGATCTCGAGGGGAATTTTAAGGGGAAAGAACATATTTGAATAAGCATGAAATATCCCTACTGTCAAAACGAATTACTTTCTTACTCCCTTAAAAACCATTTGATTCCAAGTAGAGAACAAAATCGTATCAGAGCCAGGTTTGCAACCCTGACATCTGAAGTGAAATGACAGGGCACATAATACAGTTTATAGTTGTGCACACCCTTCCTCACCAGAGCCTAGACAAAATTCAAGAAGAGCCTTCCTGAGGTTTATTCAGGAGCCCTGTTGAAGACAATCACATATATTTGGCTTTTAAGTCAATAGAAGCAATGCTCAGAGGTACAACAGATTGAGGGCCTTCTTCTTTACCTAGGGACAACTCTTCTGAAATTCACTGCTATTAGTTGAATGAGATGCATAGGGTTGCTAGAGGCATTAAATGCAAAAAGATGATTATATTGAAAAGCCCTCAAAAGTTGAGCATATTAAGAAACAGAAGGTGCAGTTTCCTAGACTGTTACTAGAGTGTCACATCCTTTAGCAGAAAAACAACACATTTCCTTCACTGTACTGTTCTGCCAAAACCTATGATTTGGTTTCCGAAAGTTGCTGATTTGAAATTCACCCTGAAGGGTTGCTCCCCTGTGTCTTTTCACCATTACCCCTCCATGGCTCGTGTGCTAGCCTGCAATACTAGTTGACATGGCTTTGTAAAAAGGGAGGGATTGTTGCAGTAAAACATTAACTGGGATATTTGCATACTCACAATACTTTGCAAGCAAAACCTATGTAAAGCCTCACCATGATATTATAGGCAGTTTAAGAAAAGACATGAATCTATATGTGCACAGTTACTATTAAGTGCATACAAGATTGTCAGCAACATACCCAATCTTTAAATGGTTGGGTAGGATTATGCAAGTGCTCAGTGAAAGCGTTTTTGTATAGCAGCAAGTTACCATACAGTTTGTTAAGGTCCCCCCATGGAACTCTGAAAACCTGGATAGACTGCAGGTTGTGTGAAAAGCATTCTAGTTATCCATTGATGTAATAGTGCATATGAATAATGGCAGGCATAGTCCATAACGTTTATCGCTTGCAGGCCAAGTAAATGATGTTGCAATGTTGCTCTCTACTTATAAGGTAATGTTAGCAATGCTAAAGTAGAGACGCTAAGCATGATATTTGCCTACTCCAAATCCTTGCAGCGCAAATTAATATTTGAGTTTTTAAATGCGTTAAGGGGGCTGCTTCTAAGTGCTTGTGCGACATATGTATAAAAAATAGGAAGCATGCAATGAGGTTACACATCCAAGTAGCCTGCTTACTTACAGTCATTTGGCCTCATTCCAAGGTTGGTGCTGTGTCTGCCCTCGTTCAATGGGGACCTACCGGTCTAGTCTGACCTTTGCGGGATCAGTAAATCCCCATTGAAAATATAATTCCCCATTCCCGTTTGAGCCCCCATAGGGCTCAATGGGGAGGGTGCTAATAATCGTACCGCAATTTGCGGTACCGTTATTAGCTCTGAAGTCCCTTTGCGGGTCCCGTCCATAACGCCTGGTCAGACCAGGCGTTAAGGACGGGGCTGCAAAGGGACCTCGGAATAGGGCGCAAAGGGATTACCGGCACCGGGGTCCTTACCGGTGCCGGTAATCCCTTTGCGCCCACCTCGGAATGAGGCCCAGTATCTTATATTTGAGAATACAGTTGGGTTACATGGGGCCTCATTCCGAGGTTGGTGCTAGTCATGGTGCTATTAGCGCCATGACTAGCACCAATACCGGTACCGTGTCCGCCCTCGTTGAATGGGGACTTACCGGTCTAGTCTGACCTTTGCGGGACCGGTAAATCCCCGTTGAAAATACCATTCCCATTGAGCCCCCATAGGGCTCAATGGGAATGGGAAGGTGCAAATAACGGTACCGCAATTTGCGGTACCGTTATTTGCTCCCTGGACCCTTTGCGGGTCCTGCTAAGGCCGCCTGGCACCAGGCGGCCTTAGCGGGACCCGCAAAGGGACCTCATAGTGGGGCGCAAGGGGATTACGGGCACCGATGTCCTTAACGGTGCCCGGTATCCCTTTGCGCCCTACTCGGAATGAGGCCCATAGTCTGTGTGAAGCTTTTGCTAAGAGAGTAACATAAATTCATGTGCTTGAATGACATTCATATTATAACAAACAGAAAACAAGTGGATATATGTCAAAGTCAGGTAGCCTTTTATAGAGCCATGGTAGACAGAGTCAAGGTTGTCTGTTAATATCTGAATGTGGCCTGGGGCAGAAGTTCGAGTCATAAGGTATACACGTGTTAGAGTCAAGTATAGGAGCCATGGGTGGGGAGGGAAGATAATTTGGTCAATGTGTGCAGGCATATTTTATCTCTACCTTCTGTTCATGGAGCCACTTTTTCATATTTGTTTTTAACCTCTTGTCGGTGTATTCTAGTTTATGGGTGTTTAAGTTCAAGCTTGAATAGTAGGGCAAAGTAAATAGGTTAGACCAGAATATCAAGGCTAGTTAGTATAATTTAACTTTTTTTGAGATAAAATAAATATTAGGTACCCACTGTTGCTTGTCCCTAATTACATCTTTTTGAATATCTGGGAATTGTCTGCCTGTGCTGCTACAATTATTTGAGCAGCACCCAGAAGGAAGCTGGGCAAGAGCACAGGCGCACAGCTTAGAGGGAACATTGGTCCAGAGGTCCTTCCAGGGGAAGAAATACTGGATATAACATGGGATCCCATAGCTCAAACCTCCAAAGCTTTGGCAGGTTTAAAATGGATAGCAATGATGACATAATTAGGTCTGAACATGATTGTACGACCTAAAGGATACTCAGGCAAAAGGGAACATACCTGCCAAAGCGGAGACAGCAAATCAGTGCTGGACTATGTTTTTGTGGACTATGTGCTATACAGGGCTTGTTCAGATTTAGTGGTAGTAGATAATAATTGGAGTGATCATAGTATGATCTGTGTGACCTTTGATATATGTTATGTAAGAGCAGGGCACAGTGAAATAAAGGACTTTGTCTTGGCTAATGGGGGGAAAAGATTGAAATGGACGAAAAGGAATGTGTCCAATTTAAATCAAAGTTTACAGATGATGGTTCAATCAACACGATACAAAAGGAGAATTATCTGTTTTGGAGTCCAAAATTACTCTGAAACTTTGGCAAGATGTAAATACAAGATATCGTGTGATGAGCTAATTAAAGATTGGGCAGGGAAAACCATGCATATAAATATAATTAGACTTTTTGGTCCTTAGTTAATTCAATGAATAAAGCTCAGGTATTTGGGCAAGTGAGCGTAGTATCAGAAGTTGCGTGGGTGAAACATTTTTGGGACTTGCATTCCAGGAAGTCTACACAACCACAGAGTGAACGTTTAGATGAGGTTGTAGTAGAATCATTCAACTATCCACTCGAATTGAGTCCAGGCACAATTAATCAGTCGATCAAAAGGTCAAAATCTTCTGGGGAACCGGGACCGAATGGGATCACAAATGATATTTTAAAGAATGACCCAGACACCTGGTCAATTATTCTATCATTTCTGTTTACAAGTATAATGGACAGCGGGTTGTTTCCCGAGACATGGAGGTCCGCCTACGTGGTCCTGATTTATAAGAGGTGGGATAAATGGTACCCGAGGAATTATAGGCCAATCTCTCTGTTGGGTGTAGAAAGTAAAATATTTGCCGGGTTACTGTTAAGACACATGGAGGATTGGGCTCATTCAATGCTGGGAGATTGGACCAATTCCAAACAGGTTTTCGTCTGGGCCACTCAACTAACATCAGCAGGACCATACTTAGGAAGTTACAGGAAAAGACAAGGGGGACGAACAATCTTAGCATGTATGTGGCCTCGATAGATCTATCTGCGGTGTTCAACTGTGTCCATTACAGCAGTGGGGTATGCCACAAGAGCTCCTTAGGTTGATTGTGGCATTACATGAAAGTACAGGGATATATGTTTGTTTGAACCAAGATGGGGATCTTTCCAGCAGAATAAATACAGGAGTGGGTTTGAGGCAGGGATGCGCCTTGGTTTCCTGCCTCTTCAACTTATATGTCTTAAACATAGGGGAGTGCCTTGGCCCAGCGGCTATGATACCCCCATCCCTCCATTGGGAGCAGTAAGGATTCCTTGGGTGTCATATGTGGACAACTTCCTGCTATTCGATAGCTTTAGGATAGGGGTGAGTAGGCTTTTGGGTGATTTCCCAAAATATGCGGAACAGAACGGTCTTACAAAGAATCCAACTAACACCAAAATCCTTGAGCTATCGAGGGGCAGGAAACAGGGTGCAAAGACATTAAGGTTTGAGGACTACATGGGAGGGGTGTTGCAGCTATAACATTTCTTGGCTTTTTATTTCCCCCAAAAGCCCTCCTGAGGGATATACATGTCTTGCTGACCTTCAAAGCACAGAATCTGATAAATCAGTTGGTTTAGGTTGACAAGAGATATGGAAGATTTTCAGTGAAGGCTGGAATTCAATTTTACGAAGTGAAGGTTTTTCAAGGGCTTCTATATGGTATGGAATTGTGGCCTGACAAGACCTATGACTGGGTGGATAGGGTAGAAGGCAAAATATGGAGACAAGTACTTGGGGTCCCTAGTGGACTTCCGATTGCAGCCATAAAATATGAGCTGGACCCTCTCTCCTTAAGGGCACAGGTTAATTGGCAGGGTCTGTCTTTGTACTATAAAATAATATCATCCAACTCCAAGAACCTGTATATGACAGCCAATTTGGTATTAAAAAAGGAGAGGGAATGTATTGCTCAATTCAAATACGTACTTGGGAGAATTAAGATCAAATTTTGAACATTTGTTAGAGGAATTGGGATTGGATGCAGAAATGTTGGCAACAAATCCTGAAAAAGTAAAAAAGGCCTTGTATGATCACGATTGGGTGAATATTGTAGAGCGGTTTCCTGGTTATTCTTTCCTAAGCCACCTCTCCCATGAGCACCAATTAAGGGGTACGATAGAGCCGTATTTAATACTCTTTCCAAATAGGACCTATCGTAACCTCATTATGCGGTTGAGGTGGCATTTGCTACCCACGAAAGAAGTACAGATTAGGTGAGAGCACATGGAATCATCTGACATGACATGCAGGCACTACATGGGCAAAGAGTCAGTAAAATCTGTAAGGCACTTGTTTCTGGAATGCCCAGCTCTGAATTTGGAAAGATAGGCTTATTTTGGAAATGATAGAGGGAATAGAACCTTGGACTTGAGTATTTGGCGGTGGCGTCATTTGTAAAATCATGCACATTCTTATAGATTGAAATATCAAAATCATAAGAAGGGAAGAATGTTTATTGGTACTATGTAAGTCTGTACTTTTGTTTCTTTTTTTTTAGGAGGAGGCAATAGTTTTACTATTAAGGTGTGTTTTAACTGGGGGTTTCTTGTTTTTTTTCTATTTTGTATTGCTTTTTGTTTTTTATTTTTACATTGTGATTTTAATTGTGAATTGTAAAGGTTTGTAAAAAAACGAATACAAAAAAAGAAACACGCTGAAGAGTATACAAAAAAACTCAAGGAAGAATCATACCTTGGAAATTGTAAATTGTTGTCGAGAAAGAAAGGAACCTGGCAGGGGAGTACACATGTTAAACGGTGGATCTGGAATCTGAAACTTAAGTATGAATACAAAAAAAGGAGATTGGGTTATTAGAAGTTAAACATTTTCACACTGCGAACAGGAATCTGCTGAAGGGAATCAATCCCTGGAACTATGAACATTGTCTGCTTGGAACATTTTGGTTGGAGTAATACTTTTGTGTTGGATTGGAACATTTGTGCATTTTAAAGAACAGAGGCACTTTGCAAGTTCGCTTTTGAAGTTGCTGTTACTGCTGGGAGCAACTGCACAACGCCTGTCAACGTGCTGTTTTTCCCGTGCCCGTACGTGGCTCAACTCACAAGTGAGAAAGCTCTGGACTCTATCAATTGATTTTTTCACCTGAACCTTGGTTCATAGATTCTTAAGCAAATGCTTAATAGCACATAAGTGAAGTTACAATCTTATATTCTTTTCTTCACAGTTGCGGATTATGTTGGGCGTTGAAGCCTGCCTCCATTACCCAGCAACCTATATACTGAACATGCACGCGCTTTGCGCGCACGCTTTGCAAGTTCGTTTTTGATGTTGCTGTTACTGCTGTTAGCGCTGTGACAGCGTGGAAGCTTGGGTGCACATTCACCTTCTTATAAGAACCTACATAAGTTAGTAAGTACAAGTGTGTGTCCTCTTTTGGTCCAAATATTGTGTGTATAACCTTTTTGGTTAAGTAATAAGCAAGGAACATTATTTTTGTGTACAAGACTTCCATGAGGAGAAGCACGGCATGAAAGGCATAGCGTATGTGCTGAAATCGAACATGCCAGCTAACATAGTGGTCACAAGAGCCTCAGTGCTATTGAAGGCGGTTCCTCACAAACCTTCTGTGATTGCACAACCTGCTGGCACGCCGGAACGACATAGCTCTGCGGATGATATTCAAGGCTTCTGTATGCCAAGATGTGAATCTGATATGTTGCCCACCTCACATGCTCAAAACAATACAGACCTGATTGATAATTTTGAGACTGTGAATTTAGATCTCCCCCTAGAAGGGGAAGCTTCACACGTGTGCATTTCCGATACAGTACTTATAAACTATGTGTGCTACGCAGTCATACCTGGAGACGGGTCTTCTTGTGGATCTAACCACACAACCTGCCAACTCTATAACTACCTTACACCCTAGACCTTCTAATCAGCATGTAGAAATTGTGAGCCCAATTGCTGATGGAGTTATAGTTCCGACAGCGATAGTACACATGAATATTGATAATGTAAATGATATTGATGCATGTGTATCTGAAAATGGCTCACCTCCATATGAGTCACCCATATTAAATGATAGAGCCAATCATAATGCTGGAAGTCTGTAAGGATCCCCCAGTCTCTTTGACCAACACACACAGAGATCCGACGGACTAGCGTTGTCCTTTGTATATCCTACGCCGCATGCTCCACATAAGAAATTCTATGTGGAACCGGAAGAGGTGGCAAAAATTACCAATACATTAAATCAACATAATCCTTTAAGAGAAATAACTTTGAATGCGATAAACACCTCAGTAATGTCTCTTTTTAATCTTTTTTAATCATTAGATGTAAAAATCAGCTTGCAAAATAGGCAGCTAGACCATATAATGAAAACTTAGAAAAACTTAATAGAGACGTTAAAGAGCAACAACTAATGAGGCACGCAGGTGCAAATGCTGCCTTGACTGGAACCTGAACATGTCAAATACAGCTTGAAACACACCTCAAACAACAACAGTTCGAGAAAGTCCCAGAGTCAGTGTTACCAACTTTTGACACAGTTATTTGCCCAGATATATCGACCTTGGCAGACAAATCTTGTGTAATAACTAGCTCAAATCACATTGTACCTGCAATTACAGCCCGTGAGCGTAATGACAATACAAATCAGATACCAATTCAGAAACACAACTGCGGAGCTGCTGTATACAATATGTTCCAAGTGCAGACTCACGTTAAAAAGAATGACCTCCCGAATGATACAAACAAAATACTAAGAGCCAGAAAGAATTGCTGTGTTCAGTGCAATTACTCACTAAACAATTCATCAGACGCATCCAAGATGTGGCTAAATAAAGCTTAGTAAAATGTGGAAATATTTGTGCCAAATATAACAATTTGAGACGACACAGATGGCCGATGTCTAGTGAGATAGTGCAGGCTGTTCCATCTTTCGACCATCCACTCTTAAAAGAATTAGTAGCCCTGCTTGGTGAGAATAGCGGAACTAAACAAGCCCAGAACTTGAATACCATTCCAATTGCTGCAGACGGCAAGAATGAGCATGTGACACCTGGCACAATACCGATGCTTCCCTTGCCTTCTAATACTGTAGATATGTCCAACTCAACCAATACCAAAATAAATCATGTACCTGTGGACATTTTGACAGATATAAGAGCTACTATTCAAAATTTGGTTGACGAATATTTGAAAATGAAGCAAGGCTGGGACATCGTAACCAACGACAGGCTAGACAAATCGGTGACCTCTGCCGTTCCACCTAAATTCCTTCTGAATCCTAACCTTGTGAGTACTTGTAATGTAATTGCTCCTGAGGAAAATCATGCATCAGTTGACATTCTAAAAGATATTAGAGCTATGATCCAAACATCAGTAGACGAATATCTAAAAATGAAACAAGGACATGACACACTAACAAAAATGCTGTTGGAAACCAAAGTAATGACATCTCTTTTTAAAATTTTAACAATCCACGATAGACAGTGATTTAACGGTGATGATAGAACTAAGTACAAACAACAAGGTGATGTGGATCAACTGAAGGAGAGTCGCCTGCAAACCTCAAAACACTCGTTAGATCCAAACAATTACCATAGATTCATACTAAAATGTCTACCTCAATCCCACACAGCGCATGATTTAAATAGAACAAGTGTGATGGTGATTTTTGGAGATGTCGAGAAATTAAGAGGCAGTGGGCCTCATTACCGCCGGACTCATATTACCATTCCACCTCCGTGATTCCCGGAATCACCGGGGCGTTACAACCCCGGTGACCTGGTAATTCCGGAGGCGGAATTTGGTAAATCCCCATTCCCATTGAGTCCCATTGGACTCAATGGGAATGGGGAAGTGGAAATACCGGCACCATCTACTGATGGTGCCGGTGTTTCCACGTCTGCCTGCAGGCGGGTGGTGTTAAACCCGCCATGTCAGACATGGCGGGAATGACACCTCCCGCCTGCAGGACTCGAGATCACCCGGTATGGAAACAACGGTGGCTGCGGGTTTACCGCCACCGTTATTTCCATACCGGGTGACGTATGGAGGCCCATTGCCCCAACAGATATTATTCAGGTGGAATTTCTAAATAATGAAAACTTAGAGATGGTACGGTTGTGGATCTCGTCGAACCTGGTCAGGAACACGATTGGGCAAGGATGGTTCTCTTTTCTATGGGGTTTCTTCTTGCTGTAGATCTGACGGTACTGTCCACGCCCAACGGTACTGGACACTATGATGACAGAAACAAAGGCCCTATGATGAGACAAATGCAAACATACCTAAATCAGAGCTCAAACAATCAACTAACACTGAGTAGGGGGGGGCACACACTGAGAACTTGGAGCCATTTGTGAATGACTCATAACAATCTGAACTCCATCAAGAGTCATTAAGCTTAGTAAGTTGTAACACGTGTGATCATGCCCATTTGTCTGTTGAAGGTGATAACAACATAGAGGAATTTTGCATTATTGCACTACAAGAATTGTGGTTACTGTAGTGCCCGGTTTGGAATGGACATGAGATCGTCTTTCAGGCAGCAAAAGCACATTAAAGGGCCGTCCTTCCTCTGGTCTGTTGATTGCGATAAAAAGAAGGAAAGGTTTAGCAATTTCACCGTGGGTTGTAGCTAATATCTTTATGCAACTCACTAATATTTTGTACCCTGGAAGCTATTTAGCAATAATCAACATTTATTGCAATCCGTTAGCCAATACAGACCAAGTGTTCATGCATGAACTTGAGACTCTTTTTAATATAATCATGCTGGACAAAGATATAACAAACACCATCCTTGTCAGTGACTTAAACTTACAATACTTGAATCTCGGCAAAGCCACCAAAAAAACCCCAATTTATGAGTTGTGGAACACGTTTATGTCTAGCCACAACATGATGATGTTAAATGGATCAATCACAGGTGATGTTCCACCAAGAGAAACCTGGCTTCGAGGAACAAGTATGTCAATTATTGACTACATATATACTGATGAAACAATGTTCCAAAAGGTGACTACGTTCAAAATTGTCGCGCAGAATTCCAGTGATCATCAGATGCTGGCCATGAAGTGGAATTGGTATCAGGTATTTATATCGCCACATATATGGTCGCCGTAAATAATATTGCCGGGAAAATGTCGTGGCGATATTATTTGGGTGACCATATATGTGGCGATAGGGGCAAAAAAAAAAAAAATGTGGGGGTTGCGGGGGTGTCCTCCGCATGTTCCATGCAATAATGTCACCACAAAAAAACGACCATTTTTCGGCGATATTTTTGTATGGCGATATTTTTGTGGCAACATTATTACATGGAACCGTGGAATTTTGGTGGATTTGCTCAGGACGCCAAACAGAACAGACTTAATGGCTGCCTGACAGTTAACAACTCAAGAATCCGATTTAAGTGGTCTGATAGGACACTTAGTGCCTTTAATGCAAAGCTGCTTGAGAGACAATCATATGTCCAGTGGGCCGAGAAACCCTATAATGTCACGCTTCAAATGTTTAGATTACATTCTACCACAAGGACCACCATGCACTTTACACCTAGACATAGTTATGACCAACAAATACAACAGAGAAAGACCCTGTTGAGACATGAAAAAAGGAGAGCTCAGTATCTACCAATAGAGTTTAGGAACAAAAAAGTGTGTGAACTGCAGCGTGTACACAGCGTGTGTGAGATCCCGAAGATATAGCCTGGATCAAACTGATGGTGAAATGATGCTCAAAGTGATCCTCTCCAAAAATATGGTGAATATTTGGGCTTTACTTAATGCAGCAAACCATCTAAAACAAGCCCCAGTTCAAATAAATGGAGTAACGGAAATCAGATGGATAGAGTACTATACAAAACTATATACTCCTTTGCATACATATCAAAGTACCTTTGAACCAACAGAGAGAAATAGCTACTCACTTCAGATATGCGATGAAGAGGTCCAGTACATTTGTAAATCATCTAATTCAAGAGCCCCTGGCCTTGATGGGCTCACCAACTTAAAGATTAAACAACATCCTCAGCAATGGGCTCGGATCTTATTCAACATCTTTTCCCATGTGATTGACACAGACTGCATCCAACCATCTTGGTAATCATCTGTAGTCGTCCCAATCTTCAAAAGAGGTGACCGGGCCTGCCTGGCCAATTATAGACCAACTGCTCTGTGGGGAAAATCTTTCGTAGGTTCATTTTACGAGATAATACCAAATGGGCAATAACTAACAAAAAGAAAGATCCATACCAAACCGGATTTATCCCGGCTATGGGGTGTCAATGTTTTATCATTAACAGCAGTAATACAACATTACACGCTTCTGAAACAACGTCTATACTTTGCCTTTGTCGACTTTAGAGTCGCTTTTGACTCTGTAGTACGACCATTATTGATAGGCAAATTGGTGCGTGAAGGCTGCCCTGAATATCTGATCATACTCATACATGTGTTGCACTCTGATACGAACTTGAGAGTTAAACCATCTATAAGGCCTTCTAACTGGTAACATCAAGACCTTTAGAGGACTTAGACAAGAGTGTATACTCGTATCCATGCTATTTAATTTTTTCATATCAGATATTGGTTAGTAGAGCCTTTGAAGATATTATAGCTGATCCCCCGAAACTGGCGGGGAAACCATTGATGGCCCCATTATACGCAGACGACCTTGTGTTAATATCTAAAACCCTGCGTGGCCTTCAAAACCTACTCAATGGTCTTGCAGAATATATATATATATATATAAGAACATGCTACATACTTAGGGGTCATCATTGATGGGTCAAACAACAACTTCTATTTACAACATCTCAACTATAAGGTAAAGATGATGACAGCTCAGGCTTCTATCATTCAGGCAAATTATGGCAAATTCTCAATTACACCTGCCCTGTCTTACTTTAAACAGAAAGTTACCTCAGTATTATTATATGGGTCAGAGACTAAACCATACATAACAGAGAATATATGGTTATATGGTTACGTCTCGACAGTAAATACTGGAAGCGTACTTTGGGTTGCCGCAATCAGTACCAATAGCCTGGGTTAGATTTGAAGTAGGTCCAATGTCTTTATATGCTTGTTACACATGGCAGATAATAGCGTTATTCAAAAAATACATTCTAACACTGAAAACAAATCAGTTGATTAGTATACTAGCAGAATATGTCTTTTCCATGGAGGACAAATGTTTGGTTAAGTGGCGTAGTGTTGTCATCGAGGTTCTTGCTGATGCCGATATTTCTCTGGATGAATTGCTTGGGAATCCAACCAGAGCCAAAACAAAAATATTTCTTTGTGATTGGAATCATACAAGAGAAAAATGTCTGATGTATTCTGATTTTCGTAAGAACTCCTTTTAGCATAAAAAATGCAGTAGTGTTGAACTATACTTATTGAAATCCCCTTCACATAGACATAGAGTGCAATTCCTTAGAGTGAGACTAAGGGGGTAATTCATAGAATTTAGCGCACAAGTGGCGCACACGGCTGGCGCACAATGTGCGCATGCGAATCCCTGCACCAGCCGCGTGCGCTAAAATCCATTTCCGCGCACAGTGTATTCATGGATTCCAGCTACCAAAACCAGCCGTGGCGCACAGTGGCGACCCTGCAGCAGCGCCAGTTACGCCCCCAAGAACGCCTCTCGCGCAGGGAAAAGCCATCAAAATCCCCAATCCAGCGCAAAGGGCTGCGCTAACCCTGTACCAGCACGGCAAGCGGGCTACGTGTATCACTGGGGTGCACGGGAAGTACCTCACGTCATTTCAGCTGGGTACGTGTATTTCAGGTGTGCGCTGGAAGTTCCACACGCGATTCCATCAGGGTACGTGTACATCGGGGTGCGCGGGAAGTTTCACACGCGATATCAGCAGGGTACGTGTATTCCAGGGGTGCGCTGGAAGTTCCACACACGAATGTCCTGGCTACGTGTATCTTGGGGTGCGCGGGAAGTTTCACACGCGATATCAGCAGGGTACGTGTATATCAGGGGTGCGCGGGAAGTTCCACACGCGAATGTCCTGGCTACGTGTATTTCGGGGTGCGCGGGAAGTTTCACACGCGATATCAGCAGGGTACGTGTATTCCAGGGGTGCGCTGGAAGTTCCACACGCGAATGTCCTGGCTACGTGTATCTTGGGGTGCGCGGGAAGTTTCACGCGCAATATCAGCAGGGTACGTGTATATCAGGGGTGCGCAGGAAGTTCCAAACGCGAATGTCCTGGCTACGTATATTTCGGGGTGCGCGGGAAGTTTCACACGGGACATCAGCAGGGTACGTGTATTCCAGGGGTGCGCGGGAAGTATCACACGCAAAAACAGCAGGGTACGTGTTTTCCAGGGGTGCACGGGAAGTATCACACGCAAAATCAGCAGGGTACGTGTATTTCAGGGGTGCGCGGGAAGTATCACACGCGATTCCATCAGGGTACGTGTATTACAGGGGTGCGCGGGGAGCACCACACGTGAATTGCATGTGTGGGTCCTCCCAGGTGTTCCCTCTACACCCTCCACGGCCCCTGCAGGTAGCCCACACCACAGGGGCCTACCCTGCACATGTCCTGCAGGCACCCCATCCACCATGGCCATGCCCCCCAGCCAACCCACATGTCACCTTGCACTACTGCCCACCAACACATGTCCCCCTGCACCCCCAGCCACCAGGGGCAGCTTCCACCAGGCCCCCACCCATGTCTCCCATCACCCCCACCCCCCGGCCACCAGGGGCAGCCTCCACCAGGCCCCCACTCATGTCCCCTATCACCCCCACCCCCCAGCAGTGCAGGGGCAGCCTCCACCAGGCCCCCACCCATGTCTACCACCACCCCCACCCCCCAGCAGTGCAGGGGCAGCCTCCACCAGGCCCCCACTCATGTCTCCCATCACCCCCACCCCCCCAGCCACCAGGGGCAGCCTCCACCAGGCCCCCACTCATGTCCCCTATCACCCCTACCCCCCAGCAGTGCAGGGGCAGCCTCCACCAGGCCCCCACCCATGTCTACCACCACCCCCACCCCCCAGCAGTGCAGGGGCAGCCTCCACCAGGCCCCCACTCATGTCTCCCATCACCCCCACCCCCAGCCACCAGGGGCAGCCTCCACCAGGCCCCCACTCATGTCCCCTATCACCCCCACCCCCCAGCAGTGCAGGGGCAGCCTCCACCAGGCCCCCACCCATGTCTACCACCACCCCCACCCCCCAGCAGTGCAGGGGCAGCCTCTACCAGGCCCCCACTCATGTCTCCCATCACCCCCACCCCTCAGCCACCAGGGGCAGCCTCCACCAGGCCCCCACTCATGTCCCCTATCACCCCCACCCCCCAGCAGTGCAGGGGCAGCCTCCACCAGGCCCCCACCCATGTCTACCACCACCCCCACCCCCCAGCAGTGCAGGGGCAGCCTCCAGCAGGCCCCCACACATGTCTCCCATCACCCCCACCCCCCAGCCACCAGGGGCAGCCTCCACCAGGCCCCCACTCATGTCCCCTATCACCCGCACCCCCCAGCAGTGCAGGGGCAGCCTCCACCAGGCCCCCACCCATGTCTACCACCACCCCCACCCCCCAGCAGTGCAGGGGCAGCCTCCACCAGGCCCCCACTCATGTCTCCCATCACCCCCACCCCCAGCCACCAGGGGCAGCCTCCACCAGGCCCCCACTCATGTCCCCTATCACCCCCACCCCCCAGCAGTGCAGGGGCAGAATCCACCAGGCCCCCACCCATGTCTACCACCACCCCACCCCCCAGCAGTGCAGGGGCAGCCTCCACCAGGCCCCCACTCATGTCTCCCATCACCCCCACCCCCCAGCCACCAGGGGCAGCCTCCACCAGGCCCCCACTCATGTCCCCTATCACCCCCACCCCCCAGCAGTGCAGGGGCAGCCTCCACCAGGCCCCCACCCATGTCTACCACCACCCCCACCCCGCAGCAGTGCAGGGGCAGCCTCCACCAGGCCCCACTCATGTCTCCCATCACCCCCACCCCCCAGCCACCAGGGGCAGCCTCCACCAGGCCCCACTCATGTCCCCTATCACCCCCGCCCCCCAGCAGTGCAGGGGCAGCCTCCACCAGGCCCCCACTCATGTCTCCCATCACCCCCACCCCCAGCCACCAGGGGCAGCCTCCACCAGGCCCCCACTCATGTCCCCTATCACCCCCACCCCCCAGCAGTGCAGGGGCAGAATCCACCAGGCCCCCACCCATGTCTACCACCACCCCACCCCCCAGCAGTGCAGGGGCAGCCTCCACCAGGCCCCCACTCATGTCTCCCATCACCCCCACCCCCCAGCCACCAGGGGCAGCCTCCACCAGGCCCCCACTCATGTCCCCTATCACCCCCACCCCCCAGCAGTGCAGGGGCAGCCTCCACCAGGCCCCCACCCATGTCTACCACCACCCCCACCCCGCAGCAGTGCAGGGGCAGCCTCCACCAGGCCCCACTCATGTCTCCCATCACCCCCACCCCCCAGCCACCAGGGGCAGCCTCCACCAGGCCCCACTCATGTCCCCTATCACCCCCGCCCCCCAGCAGTGCAGGGGCAGCCTCCACCAGGCCCCCACCCATGTGTACCACCACCCCCACCCCCCAGCAGTGCAGGGGCAGCCTCCACCAGGCCCCCACCCATGTCTCCCATCACCCCCACCCCCCAGCCACCAGGGACAGCCTCCACCAGGCCCCCACTCATGTCCCCTATCACCCCGACCCCCCAGCAGTGCAGGGGCAGCCTCCACCAGGCCCCCACCCATGTCTACAACCACCCCCACCCCCGAGCAGTGCAGGGGCAGCCTCCACCAGGCCCCCACTCATGTCTCCCATCACCCCCGCCCCCCAGCCACCAGGGGCAGCCTCCACCAGGCCCCCACTCATGTCCCCTATCACCCCCACCCCCCAGGAGTGCAGGGGCAGCCTCCACCAGGCCCCCACCCATGTCTACCACCACCCCCACCCCCCAGCAGTGCAGGGGCAGCCTCCACCAGGCCCCCACCCATGTCTACCACCACCCCCACCCCCCAGCAGTGCAGGGGCAGCCTCCACCAGGCCCCCACTCATGTCTGCTATCACCCCCACCCCCCAGCAGTGCAGGGGCAGCCTCTACCAGGCCCCACCCATGTTTACCACCACCACCCCCCAGCACTGTGGGGCACCTGCCAGCAGGCCCCCACTCATGTCCAACACATGTTCCCCTGCACCCCCACCCCCCAGCACTGTGGTGCACCCTCCACCAGGCCCCCACCCATGTCTCCCATCACCCCCACCCCCCAGCCAGCAGGGGCAGCCTCCACCAGGCCCCCACTCATGTCCCCTATCACCCCCACCCCCCAGCAGTGCAGGGGCAGCCTCCACTAGGCCCCCACCGATTTCTACCACCACCCCCACCCCCCAGCAATGCAGGGGCAGCCTCCACCAGGCCCCCACTCATGTCTCCCATCGCCCCCACCCCCAGCAGTGCAGGGGCAGCCTCCACCAGGCCCCCACCCATGTCTACCACCACCCCCACCCCCCAGCAGTGCAGGGGCAGCCTCCACCAGGCCCCCACTCATGTCCAACTCATGTTCCCCTGCACCCCCACCCCCCAGCACTGTGGTGCACCCTCCACCAGGCCCCCACCCATGTCTCCCATCACCCCCACCCCCCAGCCACCAGGGGCAGCCTCTACCAGGCCCCCACTCATGTCTCCCATCACCCCTACCCCCAGCAGTGCAGGGGCAGCCTCCACCAGGCCCCCACCCATGTCTACCACCACCCCCACCCCCCAGCACTGTGGGGCACCTGCCAGCAGGCCCCAACTCATGTCCAACTCATGTTCCCCTGCACCCCCACCCCCCAGCACTGTGGGGCACCTGCCAGCAGGCCCCCACTCATGTCCAACTCATGTTCCCCTGCACCCCCACCCCCCAGCACTGTGGTGCACCCTCCACCAGGCCCCAACTCATGTTCCGCTGCACCACCACCCCCCAGCACTGTGGGGCACCTGCCAGCAGGCCCCCACTCATGTCCAACTCATGTTCCCCTGCACCCCCACCCCCCAGCACTGTGGAGCACCTGCCAGCAGGCCCCCACTCATGTCCAACTCATGTTCCCCTGCACCCCCCCCCCCAGCACTGTGGTGCACCCTCCACCAGGCCCCAACTCATGTTCCCCAGCCAACATGTCATCACAATCTAGATCCCTGGTCCCTATGGTCAGCCTCCAAATGAAAAACACCCACCCGAGTATTGCATCCACCCACTTAGAAATGGCAATAACATGATAGAACACCAATTGCAAGTTTGGAAACAAACACATGTCCCTCACATACCAATGGGTGCCAGTGAATCTCAAAACCCATATCATGATATGCATGAAACCAATGAGATGATACTACACATTGAAGTTTGATCAAAAAATATGTATTAAAGGAAACATAAATTGAATCAAAAATAAACAAACAGAAATGGGAATGTAAAAAAATGAAAAGAAGCATGTCTGTGAAAAAATGCAAAACCAAAAATCATAATCCAAAGGAATGGTGTCCAAAGTCACAGTCCACAAAAGAAAATCCAATGGAAAATTATAATTGAAAGCCATTGCTCCATGGGTAAGTTGTAAAATAAAAAGAAAATCCAACAGTGAACTATGTACAGATGAACAAGCCAGGGTCCATTATCCCAACAAAAGAAATGAAACCTATCTAACAACACTAACTAATAAAAGAAAACGATATACAAAAATGTGGCCCATTGTCCAAAAGGTCCAAAAAAATGCAAAAACAAAGGAAACCTAACACTAACTACAGAACTATGTACAAGGGCAGCGGGCTAGTCCGACAGCTCACTTTTGGATGTCCCGGGCCAGGGCATCATCGAACTCCTGCTCAATGTCCCGGAGGCGGTCCTCCTCCATGGCCCCGAGGGTCCGCATGGCCGTCGACGTGTCTACCTCCAACCCCCTGCGGATTGCCTCGAGGCACTCGGCCCGCCTCAGGGCCCTCCGCATGGAGTTCTCTTCCCTGACCATCGTGAGCCGTGCCTCTTCCGCCCGCTGCCGCTCCGCATCTATGGCGTGGCCCAACCGCTGCCACACGGAAGACACTTTCTGTCCTGGGTCCTCCTGCCCTCCGGCCGATGCCTGCCCCTCCGATGTCGAAGGCCCCGAGCCTTCATGGCTCCCACCACGTTGCTGCTGCTGCTTTGCCTCTGCCCATGCACTGCCTCCTGCTGCCTGCACATCCTCCGCTGGCTGGGGTGCAGTCGTTGATGTGGCCACCCCTGCTGGACGTCCGACTCCCAACTGTGGCAGGGATGCCTCCTCCACCAGCCTGGCCGCACCGTCAGAGGCAGCTCCACAGGGCACCCAGGTGAATGATGGGTGGGAAGATGGCACGGAGGACGACTGGCGCATAGGGGGTTCACTTGAGGAGGGGGTCGCAGCAAGCCCCATCAAACGGAGGAATCCAGCCTGGGTGACCTGTCCCAGTAGGCCGACGCGTTCAACGAGCCATTCGAGATGACGTGCAGTCTCCTCATGAAAAGACTGCAGGTCACCTCGCATGGCCCATTGACGCAACGCCACACCAGTCAGGACAGGTTCAACCCGGACCCGGATAGCCACGTCCGCAGGCAGTGGAAGGCCAGTTGTCGTGAGCTCATCCCCTGCCTGAAAACAGGTCTGGACGTAGGCATCCCTGCTGGTGCAAGATGATGCAGGGACAGGATCAGGGACAGGATTGCACACAGGCACCTCCGCGGCGGCCTGTACTGCCTCCTGTCCCTGGTCCTGCACTGCACCACTAGCACCAGTGGAATCCCCACCTCCAGACCCCGTCTCTGTTGCTTGCACGGCCTCCTCCTCCACCAAACCCCGCACCAACCTGGATGACTCCGTGCCATCTTCCCCTGTTGGGCCCTGTGGGGTCCCAGCTGCCCCTTCTGCTGCTGAGGGGTCCAACTCCAACCTCCGCCTCTTGGACCTCCCCCCGGCAGCTGCGGTGTGGGACGCGGCACCGGACTCCTCACTCCCCGACGAGATCACAACATGGGAGCGGAGCCGGGCCTTGCGTCTCCGGCTGGCGCTGGGATCCCCGCCACTGTGCTCCAAAGCACCTTCTCCACCCTCTTCATCAGTTGCTGCTGCAGACAGGGAGAAATAAAACACAGGCATCAGGGCACTGTACAATGGACACATACACACATGACAGTTGTACATGAGTGGCATTGGCAAACCTCAGACATGCCATCACAATCCCCAACACACATGTCATTTCAACTCGCACACATGAGCCATACCACAGCCATATCGCAACTGCCAGTACCATCCATACACATACAACAGCATGAGCAGGCAAAGCTGAGCCAGACATCACATGCAACACAGGAAGTGCATTACACATGTACACACACCACCACACTTGCATGCATGTGTACACCTCTGCCAAGTGTCGCAGTGTTCAGATGGGCATCCATGTCCCATCTGCCAATCAGGCTTCCACATCCTGCTGTCACATGCATCCATGTTGCACCACTGTTGCACCCTTGTCAAATACACACAAATGCACATGTACACAGTGCTGATACATGCAGCTGAAAACAAAATTCATGTGTGACATCAAGAACATGTCTACTTGCATACACATTCATCCAAACATGTGTGCCCACACAACTGCATTTGGCATGCAAGCCTACACACACAAGCACCATCCATGTCTCACACATTACAGCCCTCGCATGTGTTAGCCTCACGGCCCTGTACACCCCCACCCATACTCGACCCCATACAAACAGATGTGCAACCTGCACACTACTGAAACATCACCACACGCACAGCTCACAATCAGGATGCATGTACACTTACCGCTCGACTCCAGACGGGTCTGCCTCTCAAGGACCTGGACGTGGAGCGCTTGGATATGCGTTCCAGGACCCTCATCTGATCTTCCGACAAGTGGCCCCGGCGCCCCTTAGCATCCGCTGCCTTCAAGAGGCGCCGGGCCTTCTTCAGGGTCCTGGACCTGAAGTCCTCCCAGCGCTTCTTGACATGTTGTAAGTCGTGGACTGCCACCCCCTGTGCATTGATGGCAGTCACGATGTCAGTCCAGATCCGAGTCCGTCCTTCCTTGTCGGCGCGGGAACTTCCGAAGAGGGCATCATACTGCCCCAGGACTTTCTCCACCAGGACACCAACTTCCCTGGCACTGAAGCTGGTGCCCCTCTGCCTCTCTGACCGGGGGTTGTCAGTGGTGCCAGATGTTGCAGTGCCCGACATGACAACCCCAGAGGCAGGAGTGGGTGGGCAACTGGGTCCTGGGGCTGGGCTGTGGAGCGATAGAATCCCAGTCGGGAGTCTTCGGTTCCAGCAGGGGTGGTCACAGCAACAGCACCCCTGGCTGATGTGCAGGCAGCAAATGGCAGGGCACGTGGGCAGCAGGCAGTCAGGCAGCAGCAGATGGCAGGTGGGAGCGTGCTCGGGGCTCTGGGGGCAGTAATTCGGCCTTCTGGGCAGGAGCGTGGTCTTCCGTGTGCTTACGCGTGGCCAGCTTGATACGGAGTGATTTAGCACGTGAAAATTCTGCACGTCAGCGTGTAATTCGAGGAAAGGCCCTTAGCGCGTAAGCACGTCTGCACGCATACGCAATTTCATTGGACAGAAGGCCCCTCAAGCGCAAGCGCCCCTGTGACGTGACGCGCACTGGCGTGCATGGGCATTTCAGCGCGTGTGAAAAACTGCACGTCCACGTGTAATCCGAGGAAAGGGCCCATGCGCATAAGTGATGTGATGCGCGCGGGCGTTTCCCTCAGCACGGGTTAAAGGTGAGTGGGCCCAGCAGTTCGCTGTACGTGCCTTTCGTGGAGACCGACGTGTGTTGCTGCTTCCTGTTGTTTCGCGCGCCATCACAACTTCATAGCTATCAAGGACGTATCTCTTCTTTTGGCAGGGGTATTGGCTATGCGTGTTTTTCTGCATCGCGCTAGTCAGACGGTGAGTCGCACACGCTCTTTTTCCCACTGCGGGTGCCCCTGTGTATCGCACCCATTTTCGATGTCATAGTAGCCTGCGTGTCCCACGCGTACACGTTATTCGTGTTACTGGGTGCCACCGCGTACTGCGGGAGGTTGAATCCACGCACGTAGGCTGCAGGGTTGCGTGCACGGTTTTACTGCAGTTTTGGGGTGCCTGAGCGTTGCGTGACCCGTCACTACATCACCGGGGTCACATACATCCTTGCAGGTGCAGGGGGGCTGTTAACATCTTGCTTCCCACACCCTTCACCCCAATTGCCCAGGTCAATTGTGGTGTACACCTCCCATTGGCACCACTCCATCTGTGCCGGCACTACTACATCTGTGCCATGGTTGGGAGGCCACCAAAGGTGAGGGGCGCCTCAGCTGGGCGTCCTCGTCGTGGCGGGCGTACCAGGGAGTAAGGGGACTCCATGGTGTCCAGGGCAGACACAGAGGGGGAAGAGGCAGGGGTGCGCCACTTGAGCACAATGTTGTGCCATGTGTCGGTGCAGTCATGCCACCACCCCCTGTGGTTCCGGGGGATGCAGCTTCTGCATCTGGCACTGGCGCCCGTGTGACCCGGCAGTCCGTTCCATCGACTGCCACGGGCCCAAGGGTAGTGGTAGCTGCAGGTGCAGCTGTGGACACCGCCACCCAGGCTCAGGGTCTGCCATCGCAGGCTGCGTTGGCACTTGAGGAGCCCTTGGTAGATCTCCAACAGGCCAGGAGGGAAACCATAGGGGCAGGCCGGGCTGCTCAGACCAAGACACGTGTCCCTGGGGCATCTTGTCATCTGCTGCCCCGAACAGCCGGGTGTTGGCAAGTGCAGGGGCAGATGCACCCAACAACACCCCGGTTGTGAGTCTGCCAACCAGGACCATTGCGGTCAATGACCCTGCCACAGCTGATGTTGCTGCCCAGGGTCCATTAGTGGGCACCCAGCTGCCACTGACAGAAGTCAGTCCTTTGGTCGTCCCTCCACCTTCCACTCCCTTGGCTCAATCCACCGAACCCACTGGCCATACTGGTCAGGGCGGCATTAGCCAGCCAGGGTCTGCGCCACAGTCCAAGAAGCGGAAGTTTGCACCTGCAGCACAGGCTGCGACCCCACACACAGCCACGACCTCCTGCACGTCGAGGAAGAAGCCTTTCTGCAAGCAGGACCTGGACTTCCTCGTGGACTACGTGCGGGGCCACAGCCGTGACATGCTAGTGGGTGCCAATAGTCAGACTACGGCTGCCCAACGTGACACCCACTGGAAGCATGTTCCGGAACATGTCAGTTCATTCAGCCATGAGGTACGCACGGCGCAAGAGTGCAAAAAGCGTTGGAATGACATCAAACGCAGCACTAAGGCTAAGCGTGCCTCTAATTACAACTTGACTCTGGTGACTGGCGGTGGGCCTGCACCAGAGGGGGAAGAGCTCACTCCGCATGAGGGACTCGTTGCGGAGTTCATACCACCTGAATTGGTCGAAGGAGTGGGAGAGATGCTGGACTTTGATGCCCAGTCCAGTGAGTGTTGATGCGTGTTTGTTGAGGACGTGTGTGTTTCACTTGTGGGATGTGTTGTGCATGATTGCCACTACATGTGACGTGTACATGGTTCTGATGTGTAAGTAATGCAATGCTTCCATCATGCATGTCTCCTCTGCCTGCATGCGGGGACTCCCTTGCCCCTCCTCCGCCACTCTGCACCCCAGTTCCACCTTTGCACTGGTGTTCTTCAATCTTGCCAATGTGTACTTTCTTGTTCATGCGTCCTGTGTAGATGCTAACTTCCAGCGTAGAATCTGCCGTGTGGTACAGCCTTAGTACTTGATGCAGGGTATCTCACTTGTACTGTGCATAGGCCAGATGTCCCGCAGGGACATGAGTGCCCATTCATGCTCCATGTGCATTGCACGCATGCCCCTATGTGTCCTTGACTGAATGATCACTGTGATACAAGTCCTTGGTTACATACATTGCCTGCCATCTCATCAGCCTTCCCATGTCAACTGTGGCTCAGTCCTGCGTTGCACACATGTTTAGGGTCTGACAATCTGTGTGGTTCACAGGCCTCAGCCTGTTCAATGGCCAATGACTCTGTCCAACTGTTGTTGTGTCTTCTTCACACATGGGCGGAATCCAGAGTTTTCATCATGTGTCCTGCTTACTGTCCCAGCATCATTTGCAGTGTTGTCACTTGAATCACATTAAACTGTTGATGCCAGTCAACACTGCCTATCAATACACAGGTGTATGGTCAGCCTTTTGATACCATGCTAGGCATCCCTGCTTTGGTACTGGGGTGGAGGGGTGCTTGGCTTCTAGATATGGTACACATTGAATGCACAATGCACGTGATGTCTGAATTTGACATTGCACTGCCTTCACATTTCCTGGCACACACCATGGAGTCCTTGTACATGTAGGTAGTGAGTGGCGTACACATTTTCTGCACTGCATAGCCCCACTTCCATGGAAACTGCCACCTTTCAACAGGTCTGATCACAGAAGCAATTCAAAGTTGACCCAGCATGCATGCCAGGTTATATGGTGTGTGTCACATGTCTGCCTGATGCGTTTGCTGTCGGTGTGTGTGTGTGTTGTGTGCTTCTGACATGTGTAGTGACCTTTTTTCTCTCTATTTTTCAGGTGATGACGCAATGGAGGCGGAGGATGGTGTTGTCATGCCAGACACAGGGTTGTTACCACTACATCAACCCGGCACTAGTGGGGGTCGTGGGGTGGTAGGCCACGAAAACCCCCAAGTGCTACAGTCCATCTTGTCTCTGGCTACCTATGAGTCCAGCCTTGATGATGACTCTGACGTCCATGTTGAGTTGGATGAGCATCAAGTCCATGTGTCAGGGGTGAGTGATTCTGATGTGGACACTCCTCTGTCTGCAACACCTGCACTGAGGGATCAGACAGTCTTGGTTCCTCCGCCCGTGGTGGATCGGGACGCAGGGTCACCCTCCACACCAGTCACTGATGTGCCTGGGACATCACGTCGACGGGGGCATGTAGTCGTGCAGCCGCGGGTGGTGCCAACACAGCGAGGACCCCCGGTCCTTGGGTCCCGCAGGGGTCAAGCCCGGCAACGCGGTCGCCGCGCGCAACCGCAGTATACTGAGTGGGAGCAAGACATGACTGCCAATTCAGAACGGCAGGGGGCAGCAATGGAGAACATCGCTGAGAGCATGGAGCGTGTGGCCCGATCTGTGCTCCCCCTGCTAGGCAGGTGCTTCTCCAGCAGCAGGCGGCACGGTCCATGGCCCGCTCGCTCAGGCTGGGCATGGCGGCCTCAGACAGGGCACGCCAGGCTGAAATGTCGTCTCTGCATCAAGCAATTGCTGCTCACGCAGAGGCGCACATGGATGCCCTGAGGGAGGAGTATGCTTCCCTCAAATCCACTCTGGGTGTCCTTATGATGTCCCAGAGGCAGCGGGCAGAGGAGAGGTTTGCACAGCTTGAGCGTACCATCTTAGCTGAGCTACAGGCTTGGCAGGAGGTGCAGCGGTTGTCCAGCTAGGCCTTGCAGGAGGAACTCCGTGTTACACGTGCTACCTTGCAAGAGGAAGCACGTGTATCACGTGAGGTTGTGCATGCAGACCTACGTCACATCGCCACACAGAACCAGGCTCACCCGTCCGGCAGACTTGCTGCCGACGAGGGGCAAGCTGCGGCTAGGCGTGGCCAGGCTACTGTGCCACGTCCTCCTTTACAGGATGAGCCAGACTCGGTCGACCATCTACCTCCCACATAGGCCGGGCTGTGCAGGCGTTGAGCCCATGGAGGTTTTTTTTTTGGGTCAGCATCATCGCATGTGGATGTTGAGCAGCACCCTGTACCTCCCCCCTCCTGGGTGCCTCCCCTCCCCCCGGGTCGTATGTGGCCATTTTTGATTTTTCTTTTAGTTTAGTTAGTTAAGTTTCTGTTTGATAGTTAGTTTAATTAGGTAATGTAGGTTTTCCATAGTTAGTTAATATAGTTTAAAATTGCTTGTCTATTGTGCTTTCATGTGACGGTGCGGTGCTTTGTGGCTTTTGAAGGCATCCACTGTCTGTTCCAGCTGGGCCCTTGTCTTGTGTATGTGTTTGCTGCTTGGGGTCCTTGACTCACATATGCCACTCCTGCCGCCCTTATCCATGGGCTCGCAAAGATGATTCGGTGTCACAACCTTTTACACAAGGGCTTTGGACTGTCATATCTGTGGCATATCTGGTGCTATGTGACTTGTGTTTGCACCCCTAGTGGGGATGATTTTGGTGTTATTGTCCACTGTTCAGCTTTTGCTAGATGGGGTGTTACATGATTAATGTGTACATTCATTGTTATGCATTGTGTAGTATGTTTCTTATCTTTACTGTACACGTGCTTGTTGCAATTCATGCTGTAGATAGTGTTCCACCCTTTGGATGTGAAAGACGGACTGATGGTGTGATTTATGATGTGACTCTCTGACATGGACAAGTAATGAGATGCCTGAAGAGACACACACAGATGACTTTGCAGCATTAATCATGTGTTTCATGCCCTTTCTGCAGGGGGATGAGCCTCCAGAGCACCTTTGCCAGCAGACATGGCCCATTGGACGACAGAATTCTGGACACGTTTATTGGTGCCCACATGCACATGTGTGCACAAGCAGAGGCACAGGGATTGCAGACCTACATCCTAGAACTGCTGACGTGTTCCAAGGAACTCCAGGCAAGGTGAGCAGCACAGGGGGGCCGCAACACAGCAAAGCTTGCACCAGGCGAGTTGCACATGCAGGCTTAGTCCCAGCACTGAAGGTGAGCTTGGATGAATATTGGTGTTGAAGCACACAATGCAGCTCAGATGTGTTGGTGGACTGATGGCTGTTGATTGTAAGGTTGTCTGGGACACCTGCAGGGGCAGTGGCACATACCTTCCGGTACACCAAGGTCCATCGAGGCACTTGTATCAACCATGTAGCCTTCTGAGACATGGAAAGGGGCAGCTCACAGGGACATACAGCAAGGGACACACTCGGGTGCAGTGCATTTCATTTCCATGTACATTATCATAAATGCACTGCCAACTTTGTTTCGGTCATGGTGGTACACAACTTGCTCTGAAGTCATGGCTTGCTATATGGGTATGTCTGCTTACCTAGGTAACATTGCATGTTGTGTGAATTGTGACACATTGGTGTTCCATTTGCCACGCACCCACCGGCGGCTGACTTAATGCATTGACTGTGTATGACCCATCACAGGGGTAATGTTATATATGGGTACGAAGCATCTACACCAGATTGTCTGTTTGTAGAGTAGTTTGTTGCTTTGGGGCATGTTTGGTGAAGTGTTTTTGTGTAATTGGCACGTACAGGTTGTTGACTGTGGCTCTCCGGACCTGAGAGTGCGCAGGCAGGAGGCAGCACTCAAAACCAGAGCTAAGTGTCTTGTTGTTTTTCTTTCAAACTGCTCTGCATAGGCTTGCTGGGGGGTGCACTAATGCATGGATGAATGTGTAATTCAATTTGGTATGTTTTTTTCCCCCTAATCACCCGGAATCCTATGCAATTTTGAACCCTGTACCCTCTACCCGGTGTTCCTGCTTCCCGTACCTATCCAAGCAACGTTCCCTAACCCTCTTTCCCCGCTGGGGTTGCGGATGCCTGTGTAAGCCCCAAACTTGCAGGCGCCAAAACCCTAGAGGGGGTGGTTGGTTCGTGCCACTCCTAAGCCTGGACTACAGAAGGCCATGACAATGAAGTCCAAGTTTGTTTGGATTGTGTATGTGTTCATGCAGGTAGTACATTTTCGTGCATTCCCTACTTTCATGTGTCATTCCTCCTCCCCTCTCCTGCCACTCATTCCAGTTATCCAGTGTGCCAACACCTGTCCCGACTGCATATCCCTGAACCTCCTTCCCCACCAGGGTCTCAGGGGCCTGTGTGAGTTTGACCTTGCAGGCACCCGGGACACGGTGGGGGTGGTTGTTTCGTGACACTCGCGCGCCTGTACACGGGACCTGTGACAGTACACATCCGTTCATGGTGCATCATTCTATGTTATGTACCACACATGGTTCACATCCTGTTGTGACATTGTTTTACTGTGCTACCTTGGTTGTTGCATCATTGTGGTAGTACTTGGCCTTTGTGAGGTACTGCTACGTCAAGTCATCTACTGGAGGATGCTCTGGTTTGTTTTTATGCCTTGGATTTTGTGATTTTGGAAATGAGTGTGGATTCTGAGGGTGCAGGCACCTTTTTACACACAAGGTGGCAGATGGTGACGAAGGGTAAAGGTGATCCTGTGGCCAGGTGGAATTGAGGGTTGAAGGCTCCATGACCCAGGTGCAGTTGTTCAGTGGGTCATGGTCATTTGTGAGGGAGGGGGGGGGGGTTGTTGTTGATAGTTGCCTTGCCCTGCAGTGTGATGGGAACCCTGACATTGTAATGGTGGTATCCTATGTACATGTTGCGTTCTGCTAATCAATGCCTGTTCATGTGTTGTGTTTACCTTTCAGGTGCGAGGGGATAGTTGTGGTTTGACATGCTGGGGTGTACACATGGTGAATGTTCACATGTGATGTGTAGAGAACACTGATGGTCACTTGATTGCACATGCATATGTTGAGTGCATGTCCTTGCTGACCCACACACTTGCACTCTGATGCACTACATGTACTACCACCCTTGCATATCCACGTGTACGCTGTTTGCCTTCTGGTGCCCACTGTGTCCCTGCAGCACATGTTCTGTGACCAATTATGGATCCTGTACATGCCTAATTTGCTTTTTGATGTGGTCTGTCGCTTAGATGTGATGCTCAGGGTGTGCATCACACACAATGGCAGTTCACTGTGCTGTGCGCTGAGCAGTGTGTTGTAGGAGTAGGACACAGCACACAGAAGCTGCAGTGTTGATTTTGCAATGCACATTGTGCATGTAGACAGGCATTAATTGTTATGTTACTTCTACAACTCTTGTAATGCATTTGGAAATGACTTATTTTGGGTGGGAGGTTGTTGGTCAGTCATTTCATCTGATTCCACGTCAGGCATCATTGTCTGATGCCACTGTACATTTTGGACATGGCAATGTGTACCTTATTGTTACTGCGTTGGTGTATGGGTATTGCTTGCCAAGTCATGTGGTTTGGGAGGGTTTGAGTGACATAACAGTGATGGCCATGGCCTGTTTTGCAGGTGTGTGTGATTCACACCTTGCATGTCAGGGTCATCCGCTTCTCAAAGCAACTAGCTGAGGGTAGATCTCTCTCCGCGGCAGGGCCCTCCCTCTGGAACAGCCTTCCTGCCTCACTGGAACTTGAGGAGAACCATCTCCGGTTTGGGAAGCACCTCAAGACCTTCCTCTTTGCTTCTGCTTTCTCTCTGCCTCTCCCTTGCAAAATTCTTCACTGGAACTGCACTGGATCTGCAACTGGGCCACTCTCACCGACCTCGGTCCCTGGCCCAGCCACTCTCCACTTGCACTGCCTCCCTGGCAACCCCTGCACTGCGGTACTGTCTCTCTATCCCTAGAGCCCCCCCTTCCCAGCACTTGTCTGCACTTACCTTTGCAGTTGCCACCAGCTAGCCTATGTATTTGTTTTTTGGTCTACTTACCCTGTACTGCACTCCCCCCCTCCCCTTCCCCTTGCACTTTTCCCTTCCCCCTACACCTGCACTTGCACAATCTAAATGACACCTGGCCTAGTAGTACCGTTGTCTGTCTTCCCTTGTTCCCCCCTCCCTGCCTCATCGCACCTTGAAATACTTGTGTACAGGCCAAATCATGTCATGTCATATGTGTGCCTTTTGGTCACACAGGATAGCTTATGTTTAAGTAGCTAGGGATTCAGACAATGTGGCACTTCCATGGCAACTATCTCAGGGTGGTAGGGTTGTGACAGTTGACTGTCTCTTTGTCATCATCGATTGTCACCTGGTATGTGCCAGGCCTGTGTGCACTCTGCAGGGGTGGGAGTTTAGGTGAAAAATGTGGCCACAAGCTGGGTCCGGGCTTCCTCGCCACGTGCCCTGTCCCCTCCCATGGGCAGCGCCTGTGCCTGTGGTTGGGGATGTGGGGGCACCACCATGTCCACCGGGACGCCCTGCCGTGTTGCAACATTGTGCAGGACACATGCTGCCACAATGATCCTCCACACTACTGGTGGTGCATAGAGCAGCTGCCCGCCAGAGCGGTCAAGGGAGCGGAAACATGACTTGAGCACTCCGAATATGCGCTCCACTATGGCCCTGGTTGCAATATGGGCGGCGTTGTATCTTACCTGGGGTGGTGTGGTGGGGTTCCGGATTGGCGTCATCATGTGGTTGCTCAGAGGGTAGGCACTGTCCGCTGGGGAGGTGTAAATGGTTGTGATTATTGGGGTTTGTTTATTTGTGTGTATGTGTGTGACATGCATGCATGTGCAAGGGCATTTGTACTCACCTAGGAGCCATGTGTCGCCATGCTGCCCAGCTTCCAGGGCCCGGCTCAGGGCGGACATTCTGTATATGAAACTGTCATGGGTGGAGCCAGGGTAGTTTGCATAGACAGAGGTGATGATTCCCTTTGCATCGCATACCACCTGTACATTGATGGAATGCCAGTGCTTGCGGTTTCGGTAGATGTGCTCAGTGGCCCAAGGTGGACGTAGGGCCACATGGGTGCAATCTATGTCACCGAGCACTTTGGGGAAGTGTGCCACCCTGAAAAAATCCAGGACAACGGCCTGCCTTTCTGCGGGTGTTCTGGGCATGTATATGTGCCTGCGGACTGAGGGGCGCGCTGTCATGATTGCCAATACCTGTTGTAGGCAGCGTGACTGCGTGGCCTGTGAGAACCCCCCACTATGGCAGTAGTCCGCTGCAATGACCCAGTGGCCACAAAATGCAGGACATTGAGCAGCTTCTCCAAGGGGCTCAATGCTTGGGAGCAAAGGGTGGGGGATGTAAGGTCATCTTCCCACTCCCTGACCAGGTCTAGGATGATGTGGGGTGGAAACCTATACCTGCCATAGACCTGGTCGTCAAGCATCCCAAAAAGGCTTGTCCGTGGTGCAAAAATGCGTGCCCTAGCTATTCTCCTCCTCCTGCGGTGTCCCACGATCAGTGCTGCGACAAATGGGGCATTCATCGTAGCTGTATATACGTGTTTGTTGTTTGCGCAGACTTTTATACTGTGCGCGGGGACGCTTCCGCCTGCCTTCGTGTGGCGGACGCGTTGACACCTGTGTGTGTCTTTTGCCGTGCGCGGGTTTCCCGTATTCAAATCCATGAATACAGGTTGTTCGCGTGCGTGTGGGTGTTCCGTGTATTTCCCTGCAGTACTTTCCCGGTTACGCCTGCTTTTTCACGCGTTATTCCCCATTCCGCGTGTTACGCCCACTGTTCCGCCCACTTTGGTTGTGTGTGCCGCGAAATGTGTGCTTTTGCTGTGCGCGTAGTGCACGCCTTGTATGCCTGCGTGCGGCATGGCTGGATTGGGCGCACGGACAGCGGGAAACACACGCAGCGTCTTCCTTGAATCGCACACATGCGCGTGCGCTGCGTTTCTCGCGCTTGTGCTACCTTGCGCCTGCTTACGCTGGGATTTTCGGCGCACGTTTGCTCCATGAATCGACCCCTAAATCTCTGGAATCAAAAGAGCTGAAAGCCAGACGTAAACTTATCCCAATACAACATAATGTATGCCGCTTCTGTAAGAGTGTAAATCAATCTGAAACATTGAGACACTTACTCACTGAATGTAACATGCTGAAGTCAAAACATAAACAATACTTTAAATGAATTTTGGAGAAATTCAGGCTACTGACAGCTGACACTATGTGGTGGATGATATACTGTGGCCGTATAACCTCCCTAAGAATTGCAACTATTGCCTTTTTAAATGAGATAAACTGGGATGAAGATGTTGTTGATGCATAAGTAAAACGAAGGTGTCTGCAATCGGAAGACCAACAAACATCAAACTGCGGAAATGTGCCTCATGATCTGATGTAACACCAAATGTAACGTCTGATAGGGTAATAGGATAACCCCATAGAGACTAGAGATGTAATAGTTGTTCCTTGCAGGGAAGTGTAATGCAGAGGAAAGCCTAGTTTCACATTGTGTGTTTTAACATGACTAAGTTTATAATCTTTTATTTTTTTTTCTATGCTGAAGATTGTGATCATGACATAAGGTGAAGTACAAATGATTTTATGAATTCACTGTATAGATGATGATAGTTCTCTGATGACACTGAATTCAGAGCAATGTGTATTGCTGAAACATGTTTTCTTTTTCTTTTTAGAAATGAGCGTGTTCTTTTAGAAGGTGTTAAAAAAATGTTTTTATGTTTAATGGAAGAATATTGTAAAACTGATTAAGTTTGGTTATATCAATAAAAAAAGAACACAGACACTGTCTTTTGCACCTTAGAATCAGTTATAGAATGTGAGGGCTAGAATAGGATTACAGACACAGGACATATACTTATTTTTGGACATCTTGACAAAGTAGTTAGGCCAACTAGAGGTCATCAGTGTTCACACACTTAGGAGTTTAGTGCAAAGGGAGGGGTAACCAGTTTCCTATATTTTTTTATATGTTCAGTCCTCTTCCCATTGGGAAACTGGTCTAAAATTAACAAATATCATTGGGAAGTATCCATTGTCAGATATATATGTGAACAACTCATCTGTTGGTGGGTTCCATTGTTGAGTTAACATAACATGGAAAATGTGAACACTGTCTGATAGAACACTTTCAGAAATTGCTGGGCCTTCCTTCTATTCTCTCCTCTTCCACTGCTGGTTCGGTGCCTAGTATCCAAACTAATAATTTAGAATTACTCACACAGAAAAAGAAAAAACTGATGATGGGATACCATGGGCAACTAATGTTGGAATACCTAAAAGCAGGGGTCATACCAGAAGGTTTACTAGAATAAGTAGAAGCAGGGGTCATACCAGAAGGTTTACAAGTTCAGAATATCCCCAAAGTCTTTATTGATAAACCAAAGTTCAAATGTAACTTCAGTGGCTAGGGACTGGGTTATTCCTATCACTGAGACAGCGGAGGAAGAGGCCAAGAAGCAAAGGGAGGAACTAGACATCTTGGAAAGTAAAATCCATAATGATTGTGTGATAGCAGACCTTAAAGAAAAAATTTGCAAAAATGAATGAAGAAATTGACAAGTTTAAACAACTTACATTAGACAAAAAAAATTGGAAAGTAAAGAAGGATATCGACAGTTAAAAGGAAGAGATAACAGACCTTTATTTGGTTTTGAACTATTACGAATAACAAAACAAGACCTGATTTAGAAACAGATAATATGAGACAAGGATTTGTCACTTTCTCTAACACATCTAACAGCTTGAGTGGTTGCGAAATTGATAGCACAAATGCATCCACAACCACTACAGGCACTGCTCTCCGCAAGCTCCAGCATCACAGTTTTTTCAGGGATGAGGGTGTTGAGGGAGAATCTGACAGTACGGGGTCCTCGGATGCGCACCCGACAATGGAATCCAACACCACCACAGAGCTGGTGATACCTATTTTTAATTTTACTGCCCACATTTTAACACCACAGGAAATCAATCCATTTAGTAGAGGTTTGGGTTTTGTGCTGACCTCACGAGCTGGCCCTTTTCAGACAAAATGAACTGAGGAGGTGTTTTAGATCTATACAGTTGAAATACTTCTTCCAGTCTATAGATACCCCTATGACACAGAATGACAACACAACAGATCTCAAACCACAATCATCCTTCTTACCCTTGGCCACCATGGTTAGTCGGGCCATTCTGGCTTTTGAGGACAAGATTCTCTCTGAAGCTAAGCAACTCATAGACTGACATAACCATAATCGAGATAATCTAACGAAAGAAGAGAGATTGGCTCTGAGAGAATTACAGAACAATCTGAGTTTTCTTATAAACCTGCAGATAAGGGTGGCAGCATTGTACTGTGGTCCTGGTCAGCATATATAACTGAGGCTTATGTGAGTGATACCAAGTTTTATAGACATTGGCATTGGACCCTACACCTCGATTAAAAGATTAAATCAAGAGTTTCTTTCCCATGCCTTCCTACAAGGATGGATTGATAGCGATGAGCAATCTTTTCTCACCCAAACAAATTTCATCATTCCTGCGTTTTACCTGTTGCCAAGGTCCACAGAAACTGCACTACCCCTCCAGGTCGACCAATCGTCTCAGCGATAGGATCAATTCTGGAACAATCTATCTATGTAGACCTATTTTTAAGACTTTTCATTGGGCAGATATGCTAATTTGTAAAAGACACCACAGCAATGCTGTTATGCGCGCAAATTCCCGGAATGGGATACGTACTGTTCGTTTCATCAGTAAAAACACGGGACTCAACCGAGTTTTGCGCTGTGGTTCACAGAAAGGAATATCCCGAACTACGGGCCTCCGAGGTGGCTGGAGGTTGCCATGGAAGCTTAGCACTGTGTTGCTAAGGAGAGGCAACGTGCGTGTCGGTTCACGGCGGTGATCATGTGACATTGGATATTTAACCCCGCCCCCCTGCTTGCTCAGTGCTTCTGATAAAGCATTTTTGGCGCTACTTGTTTACTGTCTTGCATCTCGTTCACCTGGTATCCTGAACCCTTGCTTCCATAACCGACCTTGCTTTTGGATAATCCTAGTCTGTTTAGGTATTTCAGTGATCTACTGGTTTTTCGACCCTTGCCTTCTGCCCTCGGATTTTGATTATCCTCTTTTCCTCTAGTTTACATTTGCTCGTATGGATTTGACCCGGATTGTTTAAAGGACTTCTCTTGAATATATATATAGACTACTCCGCGGGACAGCCTCCGCTGCAACGTGGGACAGCATCGGCTACTCCGAGGGACAGCCTCCGCTGCAACGTGGGACAGCATCAGCGGCGCCGCGGGACAGCCTCCGCGGCTACGTGGGACAACGTTTGTTGCATCACGGGAGTTGCACATTAGGAAAAAACACCTTGACTTTCCGTATTCCTCCCAATTCATCTTTCTCTTGCATCACGAATATTTACCATGCATAGTTAAACCCTGGATTCCCTCTGGTAAGAATCTCTGTGCTTTTCTTCTTATTAGTACTGTAGTGTAAAAGGGAATAGTAACCAGAGAGGTCGTTTGTTTTGCAGAGAATTCCTATTGTTTCCGGTTCCTGCTAGATCGAGGTTAATCAACTTATGATCTGTTCTATCTCTAAGCAGGTTAATGTGGGAGGAGTGTTAGTACTTAGAGAAGACACACGGTATACTTGGATACTAATTATGCTTCTTTCCTTCTACAGCTACGGTGGTCTCTGAGGGTAATCCAAACATCATTGAAAACATCTTTCAATTAATTGATCCCTCTGTATGTGAATTATTACCATTCAGAGGGGTACATTGGTGGGAAGAATTCTTCTTCTACACTACGGGGTCAACCAGTGAAGAGGAATTCTGACATAATCAGAAGCCTTAAACATGGACCCCAATGAGACCCTAGCTAACCTCATCCAGTTAGTGGCGGATTTGAGAACGGATATGGCTACCGCTCATGCTGCCACTCAGCAACAAATTCTAGAGCTCCAGACAGCCATACAACCCTTGCCTCGTGCAGCACCAGCTTTACCAACCCCCCCGGTCGTTGAACCTGCACAGGCGGGGGCCGGTCCTGTGTATGTTACTTCCCAGTTTCCGTTGGCTCCACCAGAAAGATTCCATGGGGACCCAAAACATTTCAGGACGTTTCTAAATCAATGGCGTTTACATTTTTTATGTCGACCAGGCTCTTTTCCTGATTCTGATACTAAGGCAGCCTTCTTGTTGTCCCATCTGGGGGGTACAGCCACTGCTTGGGCTTATCCTCTTTTGGAGGAGGGTAGTCCGTTATTGTTCGATTGTGATGTATTGATTGAAGCCATGGGGAAGGTGTTTGATACTCGATACAAAGCCCAAGTCATGGAGTTGGAGTTATTAAGCCTGCAACAAGGGGATATGACGCTGTTGGCCTACGTAGCCAAATTCAATCAGTTAGCTGCTGAGACGGCTTGGCCTGATGATAAGAAGGCCTCCTTGTTCTATAAAGGTTTGTCTGAACCCTTAAAGGATACCCTTGCTATAGTACCTGTAGTTCCAACAGCCTTTCCAGAACTACTGGAACTAGTTCTTCAGATAGACGCTCGGAAAGCTGCTAGAAAAGGGGAGAAACGTGGTCTGATTCCTGAAGTCCAAGTCAACCCTTTGTCTTCCCCTAGTACATCTGAACCAATGCAAATTGGGGCAGCTATACGAGGTCCTCTTTCACAAGAAGAAAGAGAGCATCGAAAGAAGAACAACCTATGTTTCTATTGTGGTTCTGCGGAACACTTATTGAAAGTTTGTACCAAGAAACCCTCCAAGAAACAGGGAAACGCGAAAGCTCGGCAATGAAAGGAGTCCGGTTGCCGAGCAATTACGTATCCAAGGATTCCATATCTGTCCAACCAATTGAAGTAGCGGTAATTTTCACGTTACCGCACGATAAGATAGTTCAAGCCACAGCAATCATAGATTCTGGCGCCACAGGAAACTACATTGATTCTTTCTACGCCAAGGATCTGGGTCTTCCTACCATTGATAAAGCAAATCCTGTTTTGGTAAACGCTGTGGATGGTTCTTCCTTGGTTTCCGGAATGGTCATCCAGCAGACAGAGGATTTGAAAATGGAAACCTTAATGGGGCATCCTGAAATGATCTTCTTTGATCTTATATCTGCACCTCAGTTTAGGCTCATTTTGGGTCTTCCCTGGTTACGGTTGCATAACCCTATCATTGATTGGCACTCGGGCAGTATAGAACTTATGTCAGAGTTCTGCGAGAACCGATGTTGGAAGGACAAACTCCCAGTGAGCAGTCCTTGTCTTCCTCTTTTGGATATCGCCCCTTTTGTTGGAGCAGTTATCACCAGTGTATTGCCTAATGAATATTCGGAATTCAAAGATGTGTTTGATGAAGGAGGTGGTTTGGTTTTGCCTCCACACAGACCCTACGACTGTCCTATTGATTTGATTCCAGGGGGTAAACTACCCTCCGGTAGAATTTATTCATTGACCCACAAGGAAGACCTTATTCTAAAGGAATACATTGATCAGTCATTGAAAACTGGGTTCATTCGCCCTTCTCGTTCACCTGCGGCCTCTCCTTTATTCTTTGTACCTAAAAAAGAGGGGGACCTCCGCCCGTGTATTGATTATAGGGCTCTCAATTCCATTACTGTTCGGAATCAATATCCTATTCCTCTCAACTCAGTACTTCTGGATCAGCTGGGTTCCTCCGTTATATTCACCAAATTAGACCTACGTGGTGCTTACAACTTGGTAAGGATCCGTAGTGGAGATGAGTGGAAAACAGCCTTTAAAACCAGGTATGGCTTGTTTGAATACAGAGTCATGCCGTTTGGGCTCTGTAACGCTCCCGCCACATTTCAATATTTCATTAATGATGTGTTTCATGACATGATGGACCAGTTTCTTATAGTCTATTTGGACGACATATTGATATACTCAGCATCCTATGACTTACATGTTACACACGTTTCCCGTGTGTTACAAAGATTATGCAAGAATAATTTGTTTGCTAAGCTAGAAAAATGTATTTTCCATGCTTCGGAAGTGGAATTTTTGGGATATGAGATAACCAGTGAAGGGATCCAAATGAGCCAGTCTAAGGTCAAGGTGGTTTTGGAATGGCCTCCGCCCAACTCTTTGAAAGCCTTGCAATCTTTCTTGGGTTTTGCAAACTTTTACAGGCGGTTTATTAAGGATTTTTCCACTTTGGTCGCTCCCTTGACCTCTTTGACGAGCAGTAAAACGTGGACGATGCGTGTGAACAGGCTTTCCAGACTCTCAAGACAGCTTTCACCAGCGCTCCGGTGCTTCAACACCCTAATCCGAATCTGCCATTTGTTGTAGAGGCCGACGCTTCAGACATTGCTCTTGGTGCCATATTGTCTCAGGAGTGTCCTAAAACCAAGGGGTTGCATCCGGTGGCATTTCATTCAATGAAACTAACTTCCTATGAACGGAACTATACCATAACTGAAAGAGAGTTATTAGCGGTACGGGATTCCTTTTTGACCTGGCGTCATCACTTATTGGGTACAGCGTTCCCTGTTCAGGTTTTTACCGACCATAAGAATTTAGTGGCCTTACAGTCCGTTAAGTGTTCCACTGCTCGGCATGCTAGGTGGCATGAATTCTTTTCTATGTTTGATTTCATCATTACATACCGGCCCGGTTCTTTAAACACGAAGGCCGATGCACTTTCACGCATTCATGGCGAGTCGTCTTATCCAAGTACGGATGGTCGTCCGCTATTACCACACCAAGTGATTTGCGCATGTACTTTACAACCCACCTTGCGGGATGGATTACAGGATTGGGCGAGAGACAATCCTGGGGAGATCGCTAGACTTAACATTGAAGTCATACAAGGGTTACCTCATATCAAGGGTCTGCTGTTTCTTCCGGATGAGGATACGCGTATAAAGGCCATCAAGTGGTGTCATGATTCAATGCTAGCAGCACACCCGGGTATAAAGAAAACCATTGATCTCTTACAACGGTGGTGCTGGTGGCCTTCTATGGCTAAAGATGTTACTAAACACATTGCTTGTTGTTACGTTTGTGCCCAATGTAAAAGTTCTCGTTCCAAACCGGTCGGCTTGCTTCAATCTATGCCTGTTCCTGATTATCCATGGTATATGATTTCCATGGACTTTGCAGTGGATTTGCCCCCGGTTTCGGGCTTCAATACCATTTGGGTGGTCATTGATTACTTTACTAAACTGGCATTGTTCGTACCTTGCCAAGGACTCCCTACTGCTCCTATATTGGCGGATCTGTTTCTTAAACATGTTTTTCGTTTCTTTGGTCTTCCTTTCATTATCATTACTGATAGGGGCTCACAATTCACTTCTCGTTTCTGGAAATCTCTTACCGCTTCTTTTGGTGTTGATGATCGGTACTCCAGCTCGTACCATCCTCAAACGGATGGACAGACCGAACGTCTCAATTCAACCATGGAACAGTTTCTTAGATGTCTTACTCATCAGTATCAGGACACCTGGTTGTCCATGCTTCCTATGGCAGAGTTTGCTTATAATAATTCTCTCCATACCTCTACACGTTCTTCGCCGTTTTTTGCTTTATATGGCAGACATCCTAGGTCGATGCCCCTTTCTCCGGTCTTGCCCACTCACCACCCTGCAGCCTCCTCTTGCATCCAGCAACTTGTTTCGATACAGTCACAGGTTAAATTACACCTGGACAGTGCTCAGTCTACTGCCAAACGATTCGCTGACGCCCATCGCTCTACGTCTCCTAAGTATGTTGTTGGGGGTAAGGTTTGGCTCTCCACAAAGAATTTGCGTATCCCTGGTAGACGAGCTCTTCTCCCACGTTACGTCGGTCCGTTTGCTATCACGGCGGTAATAAACCCTGTCGTTGTACGACTATCTCTTCCTGCCAAATGGAAGGTACACCCTGTTTTTCATGTGTCCCTTCTCAAGGCCTTTTATCCTGATACCTCTCTCCCTTCCCGTCCGCCTCCCCTGTCTGTGCAGGGTGAGGAGGAGTATGAAGTCCACAAGATCCTAGATACCAAGGTTTCCAGGGGTGTCAGGATGTATTATGTAGATTGGAAGGGTTATGGTCCGGAAGAAAGAACATGGGAGCCTGTTGGTCATATTCACGCTCCTCGTTTGTTATCTGAGTTTTGGGCCTCGAGAAGACGGGGCCCATCTTTGGGAGAGGGTACTGTTATGCGCGCAAATTCCCGGAATGGGATACGTACTGTTCGTTTCATCAGTAAAAACACGGGACTCAACCGAGTTTTGCGCTGTGGTTCACAGAAAGGAATATCCCGAACTACGGGCCTCCGAGGTGGCTGGAGGTTGCCATGGAAGCTTAGCACTGCGTTGCTAAGGAGAGGCAACGTGCGTGTCGGTTCACGGCGGTGATCATGTGACATTGGATATTTAACCCCGCCCCCCTGCTTGCTCAGTGCTTCTGATAAAGCATTTTTGGCGCTACTTGTTTACTGTCTTGCATCTCGTTCACCTGGTATCCTGAACCCTTGCTTCCATAACCGACCTTGCTTTTGGATAATCCTAGTCTGTTTAGGTATTTCAGTGATCTACTGGTTTTTCGACCCTTGCCTTCTGCCCTCGGATTTTGATTATCGTCTTTTCCTCTAGTTTACATTTGCTCGTATGGATTTGACCCGGGTTGTTTAAAGGACTTCTCTTGAATATATATATAGACTACTCCGCGGGACAGCCTCCGCTGCAACGTGGGACAGCATCGGCTACTCCGCGGGACAGCCTCCGCTGCAACGTGGGACAGCATCAGCTGCGCCGCGGGACAGCCTCCGCTGCTACGTGGGACAACGTTTGTTGCATCACGGGAGTTGCACATTAGGAAAAAACACCTTGACTTTCCGTATTCCTCCCAATTCATCTTTCTCTTGCATCACAAATATTTACCATGCATAGTTAAACCCTGGATTCCCTCTGGTAAGAATCTCTGTGCTTTTCTTCTTATTAGTACTGTAGTGTAAAAGGGAATAGTAACCAGAGAGGTCGTTTGTTTTGCAGAGAATTCCTATTGTTTCCGGTTCCTGCTAGATCGAGGTTAATCAACTTATGATCTGTTCTATCTCTAAGCAGGTTAGTGTGGGAGGAGTGTTAGTACTTAGAGAAGACACACGGTATACTTGGATACTAATTATGCTTCTTTCCTTCTACAGCTACGGTGGTCTCTGAGGGTAATCCAAACATCATTGAAAACATCTTTCAATTAATTGATCCCTCTGTATGTGAATTATTACCATTCAGAGGGGTACATTGGTGGGAAGAATTCTTCTTCTACACTACGGGGTCAACCAGTGAAGAGGAATTCTGACAAATGCTGAAGTTTGTGTCAACGATGAATATTGAACAACAGGATATCCCAGTGTCTCTTGATGTTGAGGCACTGAACATGAGCATCCTGGCAAATGGAGAGAATTACGATTATTCAAGAGTACCTGGACCATTGTGCAGAGTGTAGCACTACAGCATCAACAGAGTTCATACTTCAGTGCAAAAGAATAGCACTTTTGGAGAACTACTTTTTGTTTGAAGAGGATTACTTCAATTCAAAACATGGGACGAGCATGGGAGCGACTTTCGCTCCAGACATTGCAAACATTTTCATGGATGATTTTGAATCTCACTCTGTCTATCATGAAGATTACCCCTTCAGTTTGTACATCATCAGTTGGCATTGTTATATAAATGATGTATTTATGGTCTGGAGAGGTGATGAGACTAACCTTGTATCTTTTTTAGCATGGCTAAACTCGAGAAACCAATATATCACATTTACTATGGCCTATGGCTACAACAAAATGGCCTTTGTGGATCTGGGGATCAGTAAGACGATAGACGGCAGACTTGAAACTTCCCTATTCAGAAAACCGACTGATAAAAATACACTACTGAGATATAACAACTTTCACCCACTGAGCTTACGGAAAAACCTACCAGTAGGGCAATTTTTATGAGTCATCAGGAACTGCAGTACCGACATGGACTACATCATATTAAGGACTTGAGTTATTGTCTAATGCAGAGGTATTAACCCCTTCCTGTAATCCGAGAATGCACAGAAACAGGCACAACACACCTCTTTTGAGGCATGCATGACCCTACGAGAGAGGACTGATTTAGAAAAAATTACATGTATCACTACGTTCAGTCCTGTGAGCCAACAATTGAGAAGATCAATTCTCAAAAATTGGCAGATGATACAGAGTCTAGATCTATTAAATCAAGATTCAGATATAAGAGACAAAGGAATCTGAAAGATATGCTGGTACACACCTATTATTATTCGGTGCAGACTTGTGATAAACAGTGCGCACTTTGGGAACTCTGCGCAGTAACAGGGCATTACAGATGTGGTAGCTGTTTAGTGTGGTGTTTGACGCAAAATATGAAAGAACTGTACCTCTATAGGCTGAAATGGCACCTTAATTCTTTTACCAACTGCAGATCCCAATGGTTGATACATAGGATCAAATGTCTCTGCGGTCTCATCTAAGTAGGGAAGACGAAGTGGGAGATTCGACAGAGAATCTGCAAACACTGCTCCTGCCTCAAGAATAAGGTAGTGGACAAACCTTTGGTGTCTCACTTCATTCAGCTGAAGCACAAACCCACAGACATACTATTGTTTGTTATCCAACCCGTTGCCTTTACCCCCAGAGGAGGATATCATGACCTTAAATTGAGGAAACTGGAACAAAAATGGATCTTCAAACTGGACTGTGTGAAAAATGGACTGAATACCAGCATCAAATGGGGCCTGGTCATACACCAGTAAATCAGTACAGCATTATGTGGCACTGCAATAAACATCGACCAGGAACGGGGCTATTCCATGCAACAGTGTATCAGTGCAGCAGCATGTGGCACTGTAATCAACATTGACCCAGTACAGGGGCCACGTGTGGGCAGTTAGCTGTTCATTTTCTGCTTCTGTGTTATCTTCCCTCAAGGTGGCTGGGGTATATCTAACGTGAATGGGGGCTGATATTAACAAGGCCATTTACAGAGCATGATGTGATGTCGGTGCATGTTTACGATCTTGTGCAGCCATCTGCGGGTGTTCTTGGCACGCAATATAATGAAGTTGTACATGTGGCCAGTTTTTGTACCAACTTAGACTGGTGCGTCCTTGCACACTGTGTGCACGACCTAGAGTGTGCCCGACTTTTCGATATTTGCTATCGAGTTTAGTTCTCCCATGTCGAAGAGATAACAAGGCGTGGTTCATGGCTGGCAGGGCTCCAAGCCTTGTTTGCAGAATGAGGCTGCTACACGGAAATAGGCATCACAAACCTCTGGGGATGATCTAGCGATTCATGATCAAAGCCACGAGAATAGCATCTGAGAAGTTTAATTCCATTTTGGGACATTCGCTGTAACACGGTAAATTAGCACGTTGGACAACCAGGTCCTATGGCCTGCCATCACCAGATAAGAGACACTGGGCAGGGCCATGTATCACCTCTCTCTAGCCCACAGAAAGTAAGTACGCTGGATACATGTATCCAAGCAGGTGATGTCACAAGAATCAGCCTGTAAATAATGGGTAACACTTAGGTGTGTACCCAGACAGGAAATCGTTAATAAGTGAGGTTGAGATTTTCCAAGGTACTCCTGTGACCTGTGGAGCAGTGTGTTCTTGTAGTACTTTTCCCCCTTTTCTCCCCATTTCTTTCCCCTATAGATCAAGTCACTGCTACAGAGTAGAGAAGTGATTATATTATTTACCACTTTTCGAAAAGAGAGAGAGTTAAACATGTATGCCTTGTGCAGACTAGTGTGTTTTTAAGTTGGGTCAGTTTGTTTGATTTGAAATGAAATGTGATGCGATAGAATCCAACAAGGCATAGGGTAATGGAACAGATAAACTAATAGAGATTGTTCCATTGGATATACGTGGTTTGACCATGGCAGAATTGTTCGCAGCAGAATTGACAGTGGTCAATTTCACTGCGAATACAATTTTGCCATGGCCAAATACAGCAAAACCTTCACCCCTCAACCCCAATTCATCCCCCACCAACCCCCACTTACCTTTTATTTCTTCGCTTCCCTATGACCACTTTTCTCTTTTTTTTTGTCCCCCGCCTCCAGTCCACAAGAAGCGGGAGACAACCCCAACATCGCTCAAGGCAATCAGTACCAAACTTGGATTGCGGGGGACACACCCGTAACCCCCGCTCCCCATGTTCGGTATTGATTACCCAATTTGTTCGAATTTAATCGAACAAATGGTACTGGCCGAATTTGGCCAAATCTACCATGCTTTCAATAGAATTCGAATAAATTCGGCAATAACGTCCCATTGCCTTTGTAGAGGGAAGGTGTGTCAGCACTCCTCTAAAATGATGTCCTTGATATTTGGTATTAAGACATCCCTGCACGTGCTATATTGAAAATCCAGGTCAGCACACCTTTCACCTATGTTTAACAATGCTCACATGATGAGATTGGGGCATGCTCAAGAGTGACCTTTTATTTATTTTTTATTTTTTTAAATGTATTAAAATATATGTTCTATTTGGCAGGCAACTTTCCAAATCATTACAACTATTCATATTCTACAGTTTCAATAAAAAAAACTGTTTCCATGTATCTTATAAACCAATCTCTAATAGACACTAGACACATTAAAAGGTATTCAGCTGTTAGTAAATTATGTATATCAACTCCACAGAAAGCAAAACAAGTACTTTCCCTAAATGTTTATAATCAATAATAATCTTTGCTGGATTGTAATTGTGATCATTTAATCATTTAATCAGATTCTCTCTTGACGTTGTTCCTGATTGTTTTCATGCTAGAAAATTCTCAGCAGATTGGGTTGTTTTTTCAAGGTTTACATTTTACGTTTTAGGTTTTGAACTTGGACTCCCATCTCAAATGTTCTTTTGGATCCTATATTCAAGTCCATTAAGAATCCTACTGTTGACAGATTTATTGATATTTTAGAAGTATTAAGAATTAGCGCCCACAATTGCTTTTGATCCACTGTACTGTACTACGCACAATTCTTTTTAGAATTCAGTCTTTTCAAAGTAATTGTAAATTTGTACATTGGGATAATACATGTTCTAGAGTGTCCACCACTTCTGGCAGTTTACAAAATCTACATCTATTGCTCCGAAGGCCTTTCAATCTCATAGCTAAAATTGCATTTGTGGGCCATAGGGCCTCATTACGACCCTGGCGGTAAGGGGTTTACGCCAGCGTTAGCTGCGCCGACCCCTTACCGCCAATTACGAGGTCCCTTAGCGCCATGGCGCTTTTAACACCTGCTTTTAGCAGGTGTTAAAATCCATGGCGCTAAGGGACCATGGAGTTAATTACGCCACCGTAATTTACGGTGGCGTAATTAACGCCTTCCCCACTCCCATTATGCCCTATGGGGCAAAAATGGGAATGGGGAAGGGTAAATGGGGATTGGGGACTTACCGCCCCGCCGACCTCGGAATGGGGCGGTAAGTCCGCCAACCACCATGGCGTAAACGTAGTTTACGCCATGGTGGTAAAGTCACGGCCCAGGCGGTAACTTACCGCCTGGGTCGTAATGAGGCCCATAGACTGAATCTTAGCCTCATTAACTTATCTCGATATTCTTTGCTCTGGAATTTCTTTAGATATTCTGGAAAGGTGTTCATTCTTTTCATCTGAAAGTTTCTGTGGAAATGCTTTTATATTTTTTACATTCCTCCCAGTTATTGATCCAAGATATCTACCAGCGCTTTACTTTTTCCCTTGGGGAATTACACCATAATAGGTTTAGATTAATATCATAATTAACACAGTTTTGGTCCCAGGTTGTTAGTGGGGTTTGTGTCTTTAATTGCAAAAGTTTCTCTAGGACCGGTATCATAGTGTCTTCATTTGCTTCTTTGTTAATGCATTTGGCATACAATGCTATGCTATTCCATATTACGTTTGTCTCAATTGCTGTAAGCACTATTTCATAGCGTAGAATAGCAATAAGAACATTTTTTGGTACTGGGAGAAGTGTTTTCCAAAATCTTAATTTGATTACATCCCATTTCGGCTGATCTTGCGGTGCTTTAGTACGTGCTCCGTAATTTAATGTGGCAACCACTTTTTCTTTATAATATTTTATGAGTGGGAGGTATGTATATTTGCCATATTTATTTTGGATCGTTTTTGCTTGTGATATTAGTGATTCCATTCTTTCCTCTACTTCCATTTTGAAGGGTTATTCAGTTTTATGATTATTTATATTAATACCCAAATATGTGTATTCTTTCATTATTTGTACAACTTCTCCTTGAATACGCAATTCAAACTTCTATGACTTCTTTGTTGATGCAACTGATTGAATCTGCATGATGTTTGATTTTTCTATATTGATATCCAGATGGTTTCTCTCCGCAAATTGATATAGAGCAGTTAGTTGTCTTTGCACATCTATCGGGGTTGTATCAAACAGCACAAAGTTGTCTGCATATAATAAATGAAATATTGTTTGGCGATTAAGTTTTGGTGGAAAAGTTCTTGTTGAATAAATTGAGATGTTCAATTTTCTGACTTAATAATTAAAAATGGTTACAGCCAGTAAGCAGCCTTGCTTTAATCCATGTGTTGTCACTATGGGTTTAGTTAACAGACTGTCTTCCGTTAGTATCACCTGCAAAGTCGTTTCTGTGTAAAGTGGTATATGGTTGCCAAGATGTGCTTTGGGCCATCATCTTCCTTTAATTTTTCCCAGAGTAGTTCTCTTGCTATGGAGTCGAAAGGTAGACGAAAGTCTATTAACACTATATATAACGTCTCTTTAGTGATCACAGTTTGCTTTTTTAATGCTGTCAGCACTAATAGATGAATTGCAGTGCCAAGACCTACTAACTAATCTACTAACTTCTTTTCTTTTCTGTCAACCATGTTTTCAGATCTTTCAATATTATACGCACACAGATTCTTCCTATGGAGTCTAATAGAGCTATTGGCCTGTAATTACTTGGGAGATTTCTGTTTCCTTTTTGAAACAATGGGATTATGACTGAGTGTTTCCAGCTAATTTGGATTTTTCCCGTTGTTTTTATTCCCATGAATATCTCATGTATTATTTTGGCCCATTTTCTGGATGTTTTTTCAGAGTTAGATTACTCAGTCCGTCAGGGCCTGGAGCTCTAGAGTTGCTTAGTTTTTTTTTTATCAAGATCAAGATGTCAAGAACTCAAGTGAGTCAAATTTTAAATTGTCAAAGATAATAATATCGTCCAAGTCTAATTTGAGAACAGTTACAGATTTTTTAAGTTGCAAGTTTGTTATGTATTCTTCCCACACTGATTCCGAAATGGGGTTTAACAATACTGTTGCCGTTCCTATGTCTCTGGCCTGATTTAACAATTTCCATATTTATTGACTCGATTTGGAAAATAAAGCTTGTAACATTTGCTCATTATTTGATTGTTCTTTTGTTGCTTTATGGTGTTTTATATAATTTGTATATATAATTTGAATATTTGTAATTTGTTTCTTTGTATCCAGATGTTTGTGTTTTTTTTACCTTCCTTATTTCATGCTTCATCTTATTCTTAGCAGCTTTGATTACTGAATCGAAAGGCTTCAAATTCTCAAATATTGGTTTGCCATATAAATTGATTTTCCTTGAAGATCATAATCGCACAGGTGTAATCTTCACCCTATTTGTTTGTTTGGTTTACATTTTCTAAGAGTTTATTTAATTTATAATCTGACCATTTAAGTCTATTTCATTGCTAGGTGAGTGTACAGTACAAAATGTTAAATTGATTCTTTGTTTGCTTAGTGTATCATCGTCATTATATGATGATCACTTAGATCCGTATGAATTATAGTAAAATCTTTCACTTGAGTTATGTCATGGACTGATATAAAAGCGTAATCAATAATTAAAGTTGTTTTGCCTCTTTTCCATGTCAGTCTCGGATGATTGTTTGTTTCATAGGATCCATTCAGCATTGTTAAAGTTCTTTGCTTCATTAATTTGAGACATTTTTTTGATTTTGGTTGTATCTGTTTACCTTTTACTTTAAAGCATGATACATTTAGATCTCTGGTTATTAATATTGTATAAACATTGGCTTGATTTATTATTAAATCCACATTTCTGTGATATATTTAAAAAATATGTCGTCAGTAAATAAACTTGTATTCCAGTACGTACTGATTATGGCCATATTCGATGTTTGGTTGAAGTCATTGCTCATTAATTCCAACTTTACTAGTTGGATGCATGGGTGAGGATTTGCCCTTGCAGTCAAGTTGGCTTTAAGATCTAATTTTGCCACAATTAACAATCCGGCAATTGGACAGCCTTTCTTTTGTTTAATTGCTGGTATAATTATGGTTTGGAAGGTTGGCCATCTAGGCATCTGCGTTAACCAGGTTTCTTGGTTACCAATCATATATCATCAAATGTTTACTCAGAATTGGGTCAACTAGATATGCACAACCTCTAGTATTCCATATGTCTATTTTTAATGATTGCTGGCTTGTATTCTTCTGGCTCTACTGTTTTCCATTAGATCTCGGAATCATAGCATGTTTTAGCCAGCTCCGGGATGGCTTACTGTTTGAAGTATTTTGCTTATCAATGTACACATTTCTTGTTGTTCTGTCAACAACTGCAACACAGTTTACAATCAATGGTTCTGAAGGATTTTTCGCTGTAGATGTTTTCGTATCTGCAGATCTTTGTGGGTTTATACTTGTTGGTTCGGCCCTTTACCATTGATGTTCGTTCCTTCAATATTCTGCTATAGATAATGATAAAGATAGTCCAAATAGTGCGAAGGTTGGTTTTTTAGTCCAGATTATGTCCTTTATCATTTGTGATTTAATCAGTAGATCCGCTTCGTTCATTTTCCTCGAGCGATACATGAGAACTCCCTATATGTCGCTTGATTGTATTCTCTCTAGGTTCGGGATTTGTTCAATAATGGCTAGTAGGGTTTTCCTATTCGGATATGGATCCTTTCTTGTTCTTTATTCCATTCACGTTTTTATTATATCCGCATAATTTGAGCTGAGTCCCGTTGCTTAAGTTTCCATCATTTCTATTTCTCTCAATATTGTGTCTCCCTTTTTGATCTTGTTCTCTATAGATATTATTTCCAGCATCTTGTTGGGTTGGACTTTGCTCTATCTTTCCTTTTCTATTTTTATTTGATTCCCAAACTGTTGTTTTATTTTCAGTGGATCGTTTTAAATTTGTCTCTGGGATGATTTTTTTGTTGAATTGTTCTATATGGTATAGTTTCATTTGCTTCACACTGTAGATGAATTGCAAAGGCTATTGCTTCTTCTAGCAGTTCCTCGTTCTCATTTTATGATTTATTTCCTTCAGTTATGGTAATTGAATATGTTGCGAGGTCTAGGAGCTGATCATCTTCTTCCTCTTGTTCCTCTCTTGTTTCTGGAACATTATTTGTCGGTTTCTTGTTCTGCTGCAGTTTGTGTTTGTTAATTTGCCTCTATTTGTAATTGAGACTCTTTCTGAGATTTCTGTATTTTTTTGTTTCCGTTGTATTTTTGTGTGGCATTGATATTGCATTAATTAATTGCATTACCTTGCTCTTATTTTGTTGTTTTTTTAGGACTTGATTTTTTGTTTTATTTTAATGCAAGCAGTTCTTGCCTTTTTTAGTTTTCCTTTTTTTGTCTTTTTTGTTTTAAGAACTTCAAAAACTGATAATTCTTTGCTTTCAGATATTGCTGTTTGGTCGTCCTGATCCATTGCCATTATCTGGATTTCGTGTTCAACTCTCTGTTCAATTTCTGTGTCTGAATTCATAATACATTCAATTTCACTTTGAGGCATATTCACTTTTTTATGACTCCATTTCACTCATTGCTTGTTTTTTCAGTTATATTTCGTGTTTGTATTATATTTGCACTGTCTATAGTTGTACTTGCTGTTATATTTAATAAGGTGTCAACTAAGAAATCGGTTTTCGTCACTAGGGAGTTGAGAATTAATTCATTCTGTTCTATTTTCTTCCTCAATATTTCATAGACTTTTGTTAAGGCAAATAGGCCATTGTTAATTGCCATTAATGTTGAATCCAGAAACATTGGGGGTTGTTGCAGAAACACAAATTATGGTCACAGGACTGGTTTAGTGTAAGAGATCGGCGAAGTGGGTGATTTGATAGATGATGTATTTGGGGAATCCGGACATAAATTTTCCATTTTGCCAGAGTTTGGGCTAGTTAGATCCTCAAATTGGGTCTCTACTACTATTATTTGAGAAGAGGACATTAATGACGATTTGTTAAACAGAGGGCTTTGCCTTGTATCAGCTTTTAAGCTTTCAATTGTATTTTGCTTGCTTAATTTCGGTTTTCCACTTTTTCCTTGTTCGCCATTGACGCTTTCTTCAAGGCTTGCCAGTATAATAATGGCCTCATTTCAGTGTCAGCATTATTTATTTGAACTTGCAATATTTGTTTGTGCTGCTCTAATACACGAATTGCTAAAGATGGCTCGCTAGTTGCATTTTCCAGTGTTGTATTCTTTTCCATTTGTGTCCGGTATTCGCACATAGCAGTGTCTGAAATATCATTATTTATTGCTTCGTTAGTATCTTGATTTTTCCTTGTTTTTGCATTTTGAGGTTCACGATCTCGGTTCAGATGAGCTTTTGAAAGATTGAATTGTTTTCAGGACTAATGGTTTCATCAATAATCACTTTTTGTTTGCAACATGTTCTTATATCTCGTGATAGTGATTTTGCACACTTTCCATAGTTTTATGATAATTTGCTTAGTTTTTGTATAGACCGTTTTGTTTCCTCCCTTGTTTGATCCTCAATATGGTATTCCGTTGTCTCAACCATCAAACTTGCAGTATTATCCGGCATCGCCGTTTTCAGCGAATAGGCCGCCATTGATTTAGCACTGTTTTCACTGTTTTGTCTAACGTTAGTTTACTCGCATCATTTGAAATGTTTCGTTTGAGGAGGTGATGGTGAGAGAACATGTGAGTGCAGTGGAGCTGCCGCAGGGCTGCCGGCTGCCCATCTGCTCAGCTGAACAGCAGAACAGCACTCCACGTGCACTCCCACGTTGCGCGCTGCGATTGCGTGCGGGTCTGTTATTTTATCCCGTTCAGCAAGGAAGGGGAGTGGCTTCAATTACCACTACGGAAAAGATGAAATATAGTTGTATATTCTTGTATCTAGATGTTGTTAGTATGTAGCACAGAGGTAGTGAAGCTTATAAAGTCTTTCCCTACCAGTATGCAGAGTTTGAAAGGATCAACACAGCGTGTTATAATGATGACAGCAGCAGAGATGAAGCAAACCAAAGGTTCCAGCACATACAGCACTCCACATGCACTCCATGGTTGCATGCACGCGATTGCCCGCAGGTCTGTTATTTTATCCCGTTCAGCAAGGAAGGGGCGTGGCTTCAATTACCACAGTATGCAGAGTTTGAAAGGATTAACACAGCGTGTTACAATGATGATACAGCAGCAGTAGTTCAAGCAAACCAAGGGTTCCAGCACTTACAGCACTCCACGTGCACTCCCATGTTGCACGTTGGCTTGTTTTTATCGCATTCGAACTCTAAATTGGATTTTCCGCTGACAAATTAAGTCTACGTCTTAATGATGCCCGATTAACAACCAACGCAAGAGTTAAATGACAAAGCATGTCACGCTCCCAGGGCCGAAACACTTGTTGACTATCCCAAGATTGTATTTAACGTCTTTGTTTTTTTCCCACCTTCAAGTTTTGAAGGTTGACCTTCATCATAAAAGCTCCCGAAATGTGTTTATTGTATTAAAAAACCTAAACATCAGGGTTGTGATGACATTGTATGTCACAGATTTGATGAGGAAGTCACCCACTACTAAGCCCCAGTCACATTGTTGAACAAATTTGTAGAGTATATAGCTTGTTTTATTTGATCCGATATTCGTTTTTTTATCGTAATTGTTTGTCTATATGTCAAATTGGAATAAATAGTTGTTTACATATTTATTTTCTCACTGTATGTTCTTTTGATGTTGACCAAGCAGTTAGGCCAACTAGAGGTCATCGGTGTTCACATACCTAGGTGTTTATTGCAAAGGGAGGGGTAAGCAGCAGTTTCCTATATTTTTTTTGATATCTTGACAAAGGACAGATCATTCATTTTTGTTGAGGTAGGGAAAGCCCATCCTAGATTAGGGACAGTGAGACATTTTCCCATCCTCTTTTATTTTCAATAAAAGCTTATAGCCAACACATGAGTCCTCTGTGTGCGCGCCTCATTCCTGCTCCTCACAGTTCACACACGTCTGCTTCATGCTGACCCTCTCAAGGCATCATTGTTGTGAGTTTTCATGTGTTTTTGTTCTTTTTCTTAAGGAAATCTGGGCTTACTTACACTTTTTCACAGAAACATTAGCAAGAAGCCCAAAACATGTGAAAACAACAGCAACTCTAGGACTCATTACAAGTTTGGCAGTATTCCAGCTGATTTACCACCGTAATACAACCAAATTGACTTATTGTTGCTGCCACTTGGTCTGAAAGAATGACTACCGGGTTACAAGTGGTGGTAAAGAGTTGTTAATCCCCATTTATGGAGTCCATAGGACTCCATTAGATTACGGTGGAATTACCACAGATAGTAATTCCACCGGCGGTAATTCCAACAAAAGGGCCGCATTTTGGCAGTAAGGTGGTCCATTTACCTCCAGCATTTTTCTAGAGGGTTTCCCTGCACCCCACCGCCAAAGCATAGTTGGGGCTGTGGTAATGCAACAGTAATGCGGCGGTAAATCCATTGCCACCACATTACCACTGTTTTTACTGCACTGCCCAATTTATAATGAGTCTGTATGTAGCCTGATTTTGAGTCAAATTCTTCTGTAGTTTCAAGGATCTTTGACAGTGATTTTTCCAGTTGTCTTACGAATAGGAGCCTGTCACAAGGTTACAGTAATGGCTTATTTAAATATGTCTTCACTGGTATACCATGTTAGTTATCAATTGACATCAGGAGTGAGGCAAGTATTTCTAAGTCGATAGCCTTGTGCATAGAGAAAGTTGGTAAATTAGCTGCTTTTTCACAATATGTGAATGGATAGTGAAGCTTCAAGCATCATATGATCTATATCTTAATGCCCCCAAGACATTTATGTGAGAGTAGTGAATGTCACATTTTTCTTGATTGAAAATAAAGATTCCTTTGAGCTGGGAATACATACATTTTATAAATTCTATTTACCATGCATATGTGTGTCTTTTACAAATGTGCTGAAAATGTAATTCACTAAACATACAATTGTCACTGATGGCGCAAGGAATATGCCAAGTCAAGTCTCAGAGACAGTTCAAGATCTTTAGTTGAATGGTTTAAGGCCGCCTTTCCCTCTTTTGTCGTAAAAAGCATCAATCTGCATTGGCAAGGCAGGGACGTCGATTCACCAAAATGCCAGGAGTAGCAGAAATGACATTGCACACCTGATGGCATGACAGGAAGTGATGTCACATGCACTTTGACCCAGAAGGCATCAGTAGCTCTTTAACTCTGGTACCATCACCGGACGTGGCTTGCAGGTGTAAAATAAGGACATAAACGTACAATTATTTAAATACCAAATAGGTATTAATCCAGACAAGAATATATTAGATACCAGCCACATTTTAACAAGGGTGCTGCGTTCATATGCCATGGATGGGGTCATGATATGATTAGACCCAATAGAATCAACATAGGCTGAAGCAGTGCCATAGATATGTCAGCATTGTATGGCCAGTTACTTCCATATTATGCCAATTATAGCTGTGTTCAGTTTTTGTCATTATATGATAAGTAGAGGCTATGCATTACCAGATGTAATGATAATACAGCATCCAAAAATCCAATCGATTCAAGTCACCAACAGTCCACAGGATCATAAATGCTTTAATTAATGATAATGATTTCTGTATATAGCGCCTTTGCAAAAGAGCTGTAAATAACATATATTTACATACAATTATCATCCCAAATAAAGTTGGTACTCATTTATCAACCCCAGAAGAATGATAAGCTGGGTTGGCCTTCTTGCCTGACCCCTCCAATGTTTCTTCGCCCTACTCCCCATAATTGTTGCCTCCTCCTCCTCGCCATTACCCACTCGTCCCCACTACTTCTCCATACCTTCTTGTGCAGTCATACTCCTTTCACTCTCGCAAACACTTCAGATTCACTCCCTACACACCCACAATACTTCTCACTCATTAGTCTCACTCTCAACTCCATACCACCTGCACTCAACAATCAATTCCTCACCTGCTCTACAATTTGCCTCCACACTTTTGTCTACCATCTGGTTTGTACTTCTTCTGTTTGGATCTCACTCCGGCTTCCATGTTGGCTTCAGGGCAGAACAGAATAGAAAAAAGGAAGTTGGTGATCATGACAGGAGGTAATGGGTGATGACAAAGCAAAAACAAAGAGGTGATGGCTGGAAGGTTTAGACTGAATCTTAACCACTGGCATCGCTCGGGGCAACCCTCCAGACCATCGTTCATCGCCTGCCAAGCCATTACAGAAGGGGAAAGACAATATGCAAATCAGGCTTGGCCCCACCCCAAAAGGGGAAGTCCAGTCCGAACTGCTAGGTCACATCCCTTCTGCACGAGACCACAAGCATCCCCAAACATGGGTGATGCACATGAGTACTGTCCGAGCATAAGGAGGAACGTAGAGAGGGGACGGGAGTTGGGGATGTCTCAACTACCCCTCTCCCCCTCTTGGGTAGGGCTGGCTCTGGATTCCCCCTCATAGGCCTCTCACTCCAAGCTGAGAGTAGGTCCCATCCCCTCTTTGCAAGATCAGGTTACTGGTCTTGCCATACAATGAGCTACCGGACACTTTCGCTTGCATATTGTGACAAGGCTGGTAACTTGACCTTGTCAAAGTAGGATACAAATTCCTTTCAGCCTGGGTTCCTGCGTTGGGATGCCTACCAGTGGATGCCAGAGCCAGTCCTACCCAAGATGTGGACTTTGATAGTTGGTAGGGCCCCAATTCGTTTCCACTCCCCATGTGCAGAATTAGCCAATGTGGTAGAAACGTATTGATCGAATGATTCATTTGATCATTTTAAGAGGTACAAATTGACTTTCTGTTCATTTTCTCGATTTACAGTAGCTCGACCTTAAATTACTTTTTCATTATGTTTACGGGGGTTGCGGGGATGTCCCCTGCTCTCCTTGTATGGTATAATGTGTTTGGGGGTTGCGGTGTGCCCCCCGCTTCCATTAGAACAGTTTCAGGGGAATAGATGTTTAGGGAATCATTAAAATAAGTTGAGGCATAGCAGCGAACATTCCTCTCTGTGGCAAAGGGGAAATACATTATAAATAGGGCAAGGACACCCTGGTGTGCAATTTGTCGTTTCGACAGGCTCAATGATTTGCTGTTTTAGCATCTACGTTCAAACAGTAACTTCGAGCAATTAGATATCGGTCAGACCACCATGAACAAATAGTACACGAACAAACAACCCAAATCCTCATCTGCAAATTTGTTAATGTGCAGTACCAATGTGCATCACCCAATGACTATGAATCCAAATGCAGAACAAGTTTTCTTTTCATTCTACCGAAACCACAGATCAGGGAGAAGTGCACCCACCAGACAGACAACTATGAGCGCTCCAAGCAAAACCTTCTGAACACTGCATCAGGGACTGAGAGCTAACGGGAAGAGTATGGAGATCGAGCTTCTCTGTCAGAATTCCTATGCAAACATCGTGCAGACTGTGCCACATGAGGGAAAGCAACAAAGGCAGGAGCCAGAGTTCTTATGTAGTGGTTATCGAAACTGCACACTGCCTACAAGCCTAAGCCCGTCCAATAAGGAGACCAGGGACACACAATAAACCCCTCCCAACCAAAGACTGGACTTACCTTAGGGGCAGCCAGGCCAGAACACCCAACACGAACATGGACACTGTACAATGTCCATTGTTGTTCCTCCGTGGCCCTGAGTGGAGAAAGGGGGTGGGGGAGCTTAAGGTACTATATAAAGACATTGTTGTATGCGGCACCTCTCTGTTGGAGAAGACAGGGCCAGATTAGCCAGGGACTGCAGACAAACCAGCGGATAGTGTAAGCGATATTCAATCAACACTACAGCTAAGTCAATGCCTAGTCTGGGATGCTGAGGAAAACCCTTATTGATGTATTTTTATGTCCAGTTCAGTACTCTGGATGACAGCCCTTGTATAACACCCCCCTCTTAGAATCCCCCTGACCCCACTGAGCCAAGAAGTAGGTTTGTTTTGCAAATTAAAAGGTTTATTTGAAAAATTAAACAATATATATATATATATATCACACTTTTATAACAAATTAATATCTGATAGTACACTTAGACATATGATGTTGATCAACAATGGGTAATCTGGCACTAGCACACTTCTTTACAATCAATGAGGAGTTCGTATAGGATGGATAAAGTAGCAAAACTACTTTTATGGTTTCAAGGGAAAAGCAATGAGGAATAAAATGCAGTACAGAAATACTTGATATGATTTTAGCAAAAGATAAGATAACCACTTTTTCTCTGGCAATTCACCCCCCTCCCCTATGCAATGTAAGAAATGGAAGGAGATGGAAAGAGGAGCACACAGTTCTCAGGAATACAATCAAATACAATAAGAAATTCAGTTCCCCCCCAGCAAGCTTAGAGGAAACAGGTAGGAGTTTGAAACACAGGCCCAAAATGCTTTTTAAATGTGATGGCAATGGATGGGAAAATGTGCCAACTGATTTTAATTCCCTCTAGAGATTCAGGGTGAGTGGGAGATGCGTGTTGGTATTAGTTCAGGCTCACTTTAGCAATGCTCTATGAGTTATTACCAAGTTGCAAACGGATTTTAACAAAAGAAAGAATGGAGCTGCTATTTTGACAAGTGGAGAAATTGAGCCAAAATCACAAACCGCAGTAAATTTCGCAAGTGTTTGCGGAAAGAGTATATGGAAGCCTAGAATCACAGCTTTAAAATGAAAGTTAAACCACGTTCCTAGCCCAAACGGTTCCAGAGATACGGACGATTTAATAAAGATAGATTTTCGGATTTAAAGTAAAACTCAAAATGACAGGTGACAGCTTGCTGCTGCAGAATTGACAGGTGACAATTGTGCAGCTTTAAAAATTTCAGATGACACGATTTCTAGGAGGCAGTCCTACTTAGGTTAAAATAGTTTGGATTAGATTATTTTAACTAAGAGATTGGTTCTGCACAGTTCTGCTAGGTACTCACAATATCAATTTGAAATAGGCCTTGTCACGGATCTGGTCAACACATCAGGCTGCGGTTCTGTCTGCTCGGTGGGTCAATCAGGCACCGGTTCTGCTCACAGCGATCTGGGTCAGCTCTGCTCTGCTGGTCTAGCCTCTCTGGATTCTGGATGTAACACTGCTTTCTGGGTATTGCTACAGGTTCTTGCAAAAATTCTCGGCAAAAATTCAAACAGCTCGCCCAGCTGTTGAATAGTTTGGTTGGTTTTGAGGCCTGCTGAAGAGGATTCAGCTGGTGGATTCAGGCCTCTCTGCTACAAATTCTGGAGTTAATTTCTGCTACAGGTTCTGGAGATTGATGGATTTGAAGTCTGGATCTCTGGATGTGAAGTCGTCGGTCAGCATGCTCCGCAGCAAATGCAATTGAATGTCTCTACCTGTCCCAGCAGTCTCTTTTTATGTGTTTTGGAAGTGGGTGTGTGCGTGGCATAACTGAGCCTGCCCCTCTCTTGATTTGATAGGTCAATAGATTCTTTGGTCCCTGATTTGGGAAGGGATAGTGTGTCAGAGTGATGTCATTTTTATGACCTGCAGAAATGACACTCCCCTGGTCAAGGTGCACACAAATCTATTCCTGATCCAAATACATATTTCCCAGGTGCACAGTTGTTTGACATCACATACACACATCATATATTACTAAAGATAGTCCCTGTCCCGACTCTGGCGTTTCTAGGAGCTTGCATTCAAAAATGGCAACTTATTTTTGATTTTAGTGGGTTTTGCACCATTGGTTTTTCATCAAAAATTATACAAAGGTACATTTCCCTTCCACATATATCCCAGTAACTTTCCATGTCTCTAGATCAAACACATTGTCTACAATAATCATAATTAGCGGGGTTTTGCCCCGAACATGGTACAAATTGGAGTTTGGACTCAAATCGTGAGGGCATTTTTCAAACTAAGACTCTCAAAGTTGTACATTCCTGTCATTTGGTTACAATAAATTATCACTGTTTCTATAAAATATATATTTGTTGCAATTCAACTCCCCAGAGTGTTTGGGTCCGCCTCCAGGAGTCTGGGTGGGTCAGTGATCACATGTCTCTCCTTGCTGGCAGAGGGCTGTTGACAGGAAACACTCAAATTAACATACCCCATTCAACAGAAAGAGCCTTTTGTGTGGGCTCCAGCAGGCTGCCTGGAAGTCTCTCCTCAATCAATCAACAGGGTCATGTGATATCCTGCCTCCTGGGGTGGGAATCTCTGAGGTGTTAAGGTTTCCCAGCCTCTTGGCCTCTGGGAACAGCAGGTGGCTGAGGTTTCCAATTAACCAACAAGCTTTGAAGTCCCTGCCCCTCTTGCAACTCCTAAATACAGTTTCCATGTCAGAGTTTAGACCGCTAGCGCCACCTTGGGGAATTTGTCGGTACTGCATCCATTTTTGAGTTGTCTTGAATTACTGCATTTTAATAGAGTGGTCTTTTGCTTGATAGTATAGGACCCTTGCTTAACATTGTTTTGATGGCATTCTTACAGTAGAGTGGTGATGTGGAACCCCCCACAAGAAGGTTGTATCTTTGGAGTGGTCTCGTGCCAACTGCGCAGTTCTCCTATTCTGGCATGAATGTGGGCGGCGATAGCTCATCCCCACATCCACCCAGTCTATTGATTCAACATGGGTCAAAACCCTTGACAATAGGGAGGGGATTAAAAGTAACCCCAGCAGGCAGCAGAAAATGGTGAGTTTGTCAAGTGAGATCAGAGGAGGAGGAGTTGGCGGACCAAGAGACCAGCAGGAGGAAGGACGGTGGAGTGGTGTGTAGAGGTAGTTTCTTGAGCAGGTGAGGCATTGGTTAGGAAATGCAAGTTGTACTGCCCACTGAATGTGCATGAAAGAGTGGCAAATGTGTTTAGGAGAGGGAGTGTAGGGAGTGAATGTGAAGTGAATGAGTGAGTGAAGGTGGGGTATTGCAGTAGTGTGAAGGAGGGATTAGTAGTGTGGAGGAGGGAGTAGTAGTGTGTAGTTGGAATAAGGAGGTGGGAGTAGTAGTGTGGAGTAGGGAGTCGAAGTGTGCCAGAGGGAGTGGAAGTGTTGTGGAGGAAGTAGTAACATCAACATGTCGAGGCATGGTTTAGAATGAGTGAGAGACATCGGCAGGACTGAGGAAGGTGTAAGGAGTAAAAGTGGAGGCGGGTGGCGTTGGAGAAAGAAGAGTAGTAGGAGGGAAGCATCAGAAAGTGAGAGGGGTAGGAGTAAGTGGGCATATTATAAAGAAGATGGATTGGGGTAGTGTCTAAAAGGCACAACCCACAATCCCCTTTTAGACAACTAACCAATGAAAAGTGTGGTGCTAGTCTAGAACATTGCTGAGGGAGATTCGACAGAAAAGGCCTTTCCCTTTGTGTAATCCTCTTGAGCATAGTCAGAATTCAGACAGTGGCGTCAATGTTCTGTAAATACTAACCTTGGGAATAGGGGTGCCTGGGCTGTGGTGAGTTGGTTCTCTCTAGATAAAAGAGAGGCGGACAGCCCTATGGCCCTAAAAAAATGAATGAAACCCTGTGAACCTTCTCTGAGACTCTGAGAATTCCTTAAACCATCTTTGACAATATATGTAAAAGTGTCCACTGCATCCTAAAGATCATACACTCTTCCTGCATGTGAATGGATTCAAATGCATTGTATATATTTGATAATTCATTCATTCATGAGACAGCATCATGCAGCAAGGTACTCATACCATGAGCAAGCTTCTGTCATGTGCCCAATTACTACCATCACATGCCAGGTATTGTCATATGCTCTTGTGTTTACATATGATCTCCATCATTAACCAGGTATTGTCATTTCCTGTGAACTGAGAGGTACTGCCATAGTGATGCCAATCGTTCATGCCATTTACTGGCTATTTCCAGCCGAGGCCCAGCATTAGTTGCTCTATGTCTCTCACAATCGCCCAGCTATTGTAAAGATGTCCACAGCTACTACCATTTATCAGGCACTTATTTACCATTTATTTATATGCCAATGTACTCACAACATCTGAGTGGTGTTCCTTTCCCACGCCCAGGTATGCAATTGAACAGCTTCAGTGTTTTCACCATTTGTTAAGGTCCTCATACTGTTTGAAAAAAATACTGTTGTATTATCCCAAGTCCACTATTTTGCATCCACAGCCCTAATATGTTTTATTATGTTAATGGACATTTTTATAGTGCACACCTTAATTGCTAGCGTGGCCTTTTAGTACTGCCAGCTTGTCTAGGAATATTATAGGCCAGGGCATGATTGCAAAGGTGCAAGAGTGTATGGTTTGAGTGTTGGTAATTTAGCTACTTACATAAGGTCTGATGTGGCAGGATTGTTCTGGTCCTGCTACTATAACATGCTGATATGCTCACCCATGCTTTACCCCCTAGATCTGCCATCTTATCTGAGACTAAGGACTCCTGCTCCACCCTGCTCTCCAAACATGCCCACGCCCCACCTTGACTCGGCGGCCGGCCATGACACAATGCTGCCCACTGGGACACATAAGACGCCAGCTGCCAGTGCCTTGCTATAGCTATGTACTTAGCTTATAAGGAATATAAGAGTTGTTTTGTTTACCCCAAAGCTGCTTACTGATATTAGCACACAACGTCCCCTGCATGTAACCGCATGGCTTTGTTACAACAAGCTGCTTTCTGTTATTTCAAGATGTCTAGAAAACGTCATGAAAAATAACAGCGGCCATTATGAAACTGCAAGAACATATTAGTGATAATGCTTACGCCATGCTTTATACGATAAACTCTGAGCCAACGTCGGCAGAGCGCTTCAATTGACAACTGATTGTCACTTGTCATTCTGTAATTTGCCAAAACTCTATTTACTGTATTGTCCTCTCCACTAGGAAAACATGGTTTGTCTATTAGCGTGGCGTCCAGACTCTTCTTTGCTGTGCTGCAGGGTTCCTTCAGAAACGACCCCCCCCTTGGGGGTCCACTTGCGTACTCCCTTATCAGATGGTGCCGCCGACTCTTTCCATCCTGCTTGCCTCCGGGATTCCTGCAACTGGGAGTGGCGGTACGGATGAGAACCACTGTATTCCACATACCTGCTGATGGGTAAACCACACTGATTTTATTTCTATCTCTCCATGCCATTTTTATTTCTACATTTGCAGTATTTACATGCCATTGTTTTTCTTAATGTCTGTCTGGACCACTTGCCGTCCCTCCCACCATGTATTTTGTATTGTGATGCATGACCCTGTCTAAGACTTAATATTGTCTATTAAGTTGGTTTCATATTTTTGCTTAAATGTCGGTAGCTGCAGCCATCACCTTCATACTCTATTTTTCTTCTGATGATAATTCTTATTTGCTGGGTTTCCTGGATACAGTGCAGAGAGTGCGCTCAGGGAAGCGGCCCACATCTATATTAATTTTCACAGGCTTATGCTGTAGGCAGACAGTTAAATAGTGCCCCATTCAATAGACCACTATGGTGCGGGGTAAACGCTGAATTGTCAACAGGTAATGTTGCATATAACCAGGCACAGCATTTTGTAAGTAAATACCCACAGGACAGAGCACCTAGAGGTGCCTCACACAGTCCTTATCAGTGTTTTCAAACTGCGCCACAACTACTTCCCTTTTCCCCTCTGTTAGGCCCTTCTGAGCATGGCGTTGGCTAGTTCCTCTTTTTCGTGCTGCAGCTCAACTACGAACTGTAGCTGTCAGCACCTGTCCAACTTCCCCCTTTCTTACACCGCGTCTATTATATTTTGTATTTCTTATCTGTGTGTGCAGTGCTGCATCTGCTTGTGTGCTTGTGTGCATTGTAGCCAGTGGCCAGTCTTGGTGATGCATTCTAGTTGCCACTGCATGTGTTCAGAATTCCTGGGAAGTGGTACTGAACAGTACGTAGACCCTATTGTAAAGTGTCTCTGGCCCTATTTCGTAACCGAATCACGGGTATGGTCTGCTTCTATATAAATTAGCAACCTGTTGATGAACAAGAGAATGCGCCATGCGTGTGTTTTATGAATCCTGAACAGGTAAATATATATACCTCAGCCTGAGCCACTTGGGATGAGCTAGTCCCTCCCCAGAGAGAGAGAGAGTATGTGACCAGCTTCCAGGTCCCGTTTTGTAACCTGTAACAACTGAACAAAAACAATTGGTACCTGCCACCTCAACTAGTATCCCAACACAGCAAGCAAGGCAGCTATTATAAGTAAAATATTTATTATATAAATACAGCAGACACAGAGTTAAATACAACTCCCTAGTCGACCCTCCTCTAGGTCAAAAATGTCACATTGATAAATTGTTCAATAATAGCACTTTGTATACATTGACAGAATGGCCCTGGTAATAGATGCCTTATGGATTGAAAGTAGAATATTAGTGCTCTGCATACATTAATATCACGGCCCAAATATCACGGTAACAGATGCCTTATGAATAAAGGAAGAATATTAGTGCTCTGCATGCATTAATAGCACGGCCCTGGTAACAGATGCCTTATGAATAAAGGAAGGATATTAGTGCTCTGCATGCATTAACAGCACGGCCCTGGTAACAGATGCCTTATGAACAAAGGAAGAATATTAGGGCTCTGCATGCATTAACAGCACGGCCCTGGTAAGAGATGCCTTATGAACAAAGGAAGAATATTAGGGATCTGCATGCATTAACAGCACGGCCCTGGTAACAGATGCCTTAAGAACAAAGGAGGAATATTAGGGCTCTGCATGCATTAACAGCACGGCCCTGGTAACAGATGCCTTAAGAACAAAGGAAGAATATTAGGGCTCTGCATGCATTAACAACACGGCCCTGGTAACAGATGCCTTAAGAACAAAGGAGGAATATTAGGGCTCTGCATGCATTAACAGCACGGCCCTGGTAACAGATGCCTTAAGAACAAAGGAAGAATATTAGGGCTCTGCATGCATTAACAGCACGGCCCTGGTAACAGATGCCTTAAGAACAAAGAAAGAATATTAGGGCTCTGCATGCATTAACAGCACGGCCCTGGTAACAGATGCCTTATGAACAAAGGAAGAATATTAGGGCTCTGCATGCATTAACAGCACGGCCCTAGTAACAGATGCCTTATGAACAAAGGAAGAATATTAGGGCTCTGCATGCATTAACAGCACAGCCCTGGTAACGGCCCTGGTAACAGATGCCTTATGAACAAAGGAAGAATATAGGAAGAATATTAGTGCTCTGTATGCATTAATAGCACGGCCCTGGTAACAGATGCCTTATGAACAAAGGAAGAATATTAGTGCTCTGCATGCATTAATAGCACGGCCCTGGTAACAGATGCCTTATGAACAAAGGAAGAATATTAGTGCTCTGCATAGATTAATAGCACGGCCCTGGTAACAGATGCCTTATGAACAAAGGAAGAATATTAGTGCTCTGCATGCATTAATAGCACGGCCCTGGTAACAGAGGCTTTATGAATAAAGGAAGAATATTAGTGCTCTGCATGCATTAACAGCACAGCCCTGGTAACGGCCCTGGTAACAGATGCCTTATGAACAAAGGAAGAATATAGGAAGAATATTAGTGCTCTGTATGCATTAATAGCACGGCCCTGGTAACAGATGCCTTATGAACAAAGGAAGAATATTAGTGCTCTGCATGCATTAATAGCACGGCCCTGGTAACAGATGCCTTATGAACAAAGGAAGAATATTAGTGCTCTGCATAGATTAATAGCACGGCCCTGGTAACAGATGCCTTATGAACAAAGGAAGAATATTAGTGCTCTGCATGCATTAACAGCTTAAAATGCATTGGCTTCTCACTTAAAGTTAGTAGAAGAAAAAGTGTAGAGCATCCACAAAACAGAATTATAACTCGTGTATTCCAAAGACAAATAGCTTAAACCGTCTCTGGGATATAACTAGTTTCACAACCTTAAGTAACTTGGAACAGTTCAACGGTTTGTTAAATAGTGTAAGGCTTAAACACTCGTTTACAGCATTGAAACTCTTGGCCTCAAATGAAAAATGCATTAAACACAGTCCTGCATAAAATGCGAATGACACCACCTTAATCCCAGTCAAGATGTTCCAAGTGTACATCCCACGCACCTAATGGTAGCTGCAGTCTGCCATACACACAAATAATAGACCCCAGAGACAGACAGCAAAACGTAGCCCCAGTGAGAATTAACAAGAAGGGCAAGTGACACATAGCTACACACCCCCTTACAAAGTTAAGTAGACTCCAGGAGCACTTCCCTCTCTCCAATAACGAGGGCCAAGTGTATATGCCCTGTAGGTGATAGCACAGAGAAAGAAAGTGATGACCTAAATACCTACTTTGCCCAGAGGCTGCTTTGTTGAATAACGGGAAGAGCTAGTTTGAAAGTTTGCCGGTTAATTTACCAAACGCTTCCAGAAATGCCACTGAAACGCATAACAGGCCCAGGCCCTCAGGATGATACGGCAAATCACAAGGTACACACTTAAAGGTGGTATGAGTAGATAGAAAGTTCTATGTTCCGCGTGGCCAGTCCCATGAAAATCTCACTGTTACCTGAGAAACCAAATCCACAATTGAAGGTGAAATAAACTGAAACCTGATTTTTCCCTTTGTGGCAAGTACGGGAAAAAAAAAGAAATGCGTAGACAATAGGAACAAGGTATCTAAAAGGAAGAGGAACAGAGGTTTCACTTGCTGGCACCCAACGTGCTGGAAAATCTAAATAGTAAATGGGTGCTGTGTGGCCTCCCTTGGCGATGCCGGCTAAATGCCTTTCTAGTAAAATGTTTATGAGGAGAGGGAAAACTTGCAGCCAAAATGGTAAACCCCATCCCACATAGAGATTGGCTGTAGAACCTGATCAAAAAGGAGGTTAATCACTGAATACCCGCTGTACCTTGGGAACACACTTCCTTTGTGGTGTGTGCACAGAGGAAACTGACATGAGAGAAAGTAGAAAATCCTTTTGTTCCAGGATACAAGATCATCTCTTACCTTCACCTGGGGAGTGCGAATGATCACCCAGGGCTTACCACCAGTTTAGGTTGTCCTCCACTTTCAGTCAGCGCCGGGATGTGCTGACAGCTTGTCACCTCCTTACCTGTGGGGCTCTACCAGTCCTTCCTACCCCCACACTTTTCAGCAGGTGTTAATTTTACCCGGGTCTACTCATATGACAGGAAATCTTGTCACAGGAGCACTCGCATGTCTCTAATCTTTCCCTCACTACTATCCGAAGCTGTTCTTCCTTCAGGTTTTCCAGACTCAAAAAAACATCACATCACATCCCTACGATCAAGTCTACGACACGCCATGAGAGGGAAAAAAAAAAGAAACCTTTGAGAGGCGTTCTACCAGCCGACCTCTGATTAACCATGGTCAGTTAACAACTCCCTCTTTAGGAGGGAGAAAACACCAAACAACGATAAAATGAAACAGGCCGGGATTACTGCACAGGCACACTTCACCTCGTATTTCCCCTCTGCCACGCCCCTAACAGGAAAACGCATGCTCTCTTCCTCCCCTGGACTTTACAACTCCTTCTCCCGATAGGGAAACTATAAAAATGGAAGGCGAAATCACCTCAGGGACAAACCTTCTCCCCTCTGCAGGCGGGAGAAACCAACACCCTCCATATTCTGACTGCAAAATACCAGAGCCCTTGAATGACACAAAATGGATGACGGGCAATTTATTAAGAAAATGCATGGAATTCCCATTCATGGCAGACAAAACAAAACAAATGCATAAGACCAGTACAAAGGGGGCATAGTAATAGCGCTTAGCACGCACACCAAACCACACATTACAAATGCAGGCATCTTATTCTTTTTTCCAATACATAGCATAAAATTGGAACAACAGTTTTCATTTTTTTCATTGTTTTTTTTTTATAAACACATAACATTAAACAGCCTTTGCTAACCCCAGAACTATATGATGGGTTACAATTTGCTACCATAGCAAATTGTGTCTTAGAGTGGGGGCGAGAGAGAGAAATCTCAGGGTCAAACTGAGACAGAAGAGAGAGTGAAATAGGAAAGAAAAGGAAGGGATATTTGTTTTGGTAACTGAGATCCAAAAGTCATACTTTGGCGCAGACCCAGTGATACTTATTGAATGTTAATTTACACACTTCGTAAGTGTTTGTAACAATTGTTGGTTTATTGATAGTAACGTGTTTCAAACCGTGATTGTCACTCTTGTGACATACATTCTAGTCGGTCAGGTCTACCATAGAGTTCAAAGAAAGCAATTACTTAGATTTCCCTGGTGCTGACACGTGTTGCAACCTTAAGTTTTTTCTCAAGGCAAAAGTGTTGGATGCGTGGTCCCGGATGGTGATAGAAAAGGTCACTGAGATCAAGTGTACTGGATAGTACCTGTTCCCGGATGGTGTAGAGTTAAAGAAGGTTTTGCGGTGATCTGCTGTGTGAAGCGATGAAGGAAGGGAGACAGTACAAACGTGTGATGAAAATGGGAGGAAAACTAAAATAAGAAAGAAGAGCTTACGAGGGAGGACAAGTGGTAGAGATAGGCAGTGCAGAGAAAGTGATTTATAGACACTGAAAGAGAGTATAGAGAATTCTATGTCAAGAATCAGAAGCACTGATTTTGCTCAACTCTACTCTTTACTTCTCGAGCAGCCAACAATTATTCTCACTTAACAACAAACTGACAAATGAACTACAATATCCATGAAACATATGAGAATTTGAAGTTTGTGTTCCATAGGTTTAACAATCCACGTGATCCCCACAGTCCAATAAAATTGCAAAATCCACAATAAAGCATACCTAACTTCTTTCCTTCCTCCATTTTCTTTGCTGCTCAAGCAGCTGAGGTAAGTAAACTTTTATAATACACTTTTGTTTGGTTAATGAATGTGATGATATGATGTGTTTATAAGACAGGCGCGTGGCCGCGAGCGCATAGCACAGATAGATCTGGTGGAGCATATCGGCAGATAGGGACGCGACGGGGTGAAAAGTCTGGCGTCTAGACCCTTGGTAGAAGTCAACGCCACATGGAGGTTCGTGCTGAGTGCGACGGACCCACCAAAGGTTCCAGTGCCACAGCGAAACGTCTGTGTGGACAGAGAGCAAGTAAGAGAGGATTAGTAGTGGGGTGTACCGCAAGAGCAGGCTTGAGGATTAATGACAGAGCAAGACTCCGACTGATAACGGGAGAACAAGAAGCAGACTCGAACAGCGTTACTGAACGGAAACGCACCGCAGGCAAAGGGAAGTGACTCCTAAGAGCAGGAGGTGCGCAGATGGGCAAAAAAAAACTGCAAAAATTGCCAAGGAAACTGCCTGAAATCATACAAGAGGCCCAAGAGAGGAGGAGAGGCTCCTTATTTTCGACGGGCACAGTCCCAGGTAATACTGTTGACTCTGAAATAGACCTGCCTAACTACAAATGAAAATTACGGGGGCATCCCAGGCAAACTGCACAGAGATAAAGTACCAAGCACAGGCAATAACATGAGTAGATACTCTGAGGAGGACTGTGAAGGCCCACATGTGAGTGGCATCAGAATAAGCCAGGCAGTACAAAAAGTCCTGAGTGCCGGCAGGGACCCCAAACGTGAAGAGAGGGGCATTATGAAAGACCTCATAGCTTTCTTTCAGGCCATGGCAGAATTGAGGAGAGAAGCTCGCGCAGGCAAAGGGGGAAGAAGAAAAAAGACCTGCAGATAACATAGCACACAGACCCCTCTGGGTTCGCCACATAAGAGCAAAGGTGGCAAACGAAAGGCAAGGACAATAACCAGATATGGCCAAGATAGCTCAGAGAATACCTCTGAGAATGACTGCATGAGTAGCGAGGAATTAGACAATAGGAGTTCACAGGAGTCGGAGACCTCCTCATCGATTGATGGAAGAGGGCCCAATGGCAAGAAGGGCAAACCTAATGCTGAAGAGCATTAGGGCGACGAATTCGACCCAGATGCCTTAGTGCACCCAAGATCACCAGAGTGGGACCCTCTTGAGAACAATACGGCCTACCTAAAAAGAAGGCCTATAGCCCCTGGGTAAAGAAGCCAGGAGTAAGATGAGGACAGAATGCCCCAGGCCCAGAGTTCCGGATGGGGTAGCCGAGACACCCGAAATTGATGACCGCATGCTGACCTTCATGGGAAGGTATGGCAAGGACATCAAGAAAGGCATTGACCGCTCATGGAGGTCATGCCAAGACAACCTACTAGATGTGGTTGGCCCGTTCAAAAAATATATGGCAACTGGCAGAGGAGGCTAAACAAAAAAGAAGCTATCGATCCGGAGGTCCTCTCGGGCTGGGCTCAAAGGGCAATATGCCTCTAAGGCAATGCAAATAGCTCCATCGCAGCAGAGAGAAGAAGGTCTATTCTCGTGAAGATAGACTGTAAGTTGGGAGAACTAGCGCCATCAGAAACAGTGGCAGCAGACACAGCGGCAGCAGACAAGGGCAAACAATTTGGTTAGACGCTCATCAAGGACATGGTTAAGTTTGCCAGCACATAAACCATTCTGGACAAAGCACAGGCCTCCCTGAAGAAGATCGTTGGGATACAGTTTTTCGACAAGACTGGCAGAGGCAGGGGCCACTCTGACAGCTGGTAACCCTAGTACAGGCCCTCCGGTCATAGAGCGCACTGGGGGGAGCAGGAAGACTGACAAACCAACCCCTTCTTCTCATCCAGGGGAAGAGGCAGGAGCAGAGGCTGGAGAGGAAATAGCTGGCACCAGCAGCAAACCGGTGCAGGTGAGACAAAAGGGAGCACTGGCAGGTGCAATGAAAGCAGGGATTCCTCCGGTGGGAGGGAAAACAGTACTGCATATGCAAAGATGGTTAGAGCTATCCTCAGGCTACTTGGTTCTACAGACAGTTCAGGGTTTTCTCTTAGAATTCTGGCAGGAACTAGTACAAGAGTTCCCGCCCAGGCTGATAAAGTTCAACTGAGAGGACGAAGCACTACTAGACAGCGAGGTAGAACAGGTGAGACTAAAAAAGGACATCAGCCCAGCTGTCAGGAATCAAGGGGGATTCTTAAGCAACTTTTCCTAGTGAAGGGCAGGTGCAAGGTCAGGCCAGCAATCAACCTCAGAGCACTGAATTCATTCTTGGTGTACAGGCACTTCAAGATGGAGGGAATTCATCTACTGAGGGACATACTCCAGAAGGGGGACTAGCTGCTCTTATAGATCTCAGGGATGCTTACCTGACGGTCATCATTCACCAAAGCCAGCAGCTATTACAGTTCCTCTGGAAGGGGCAGAGATGGTAGTTCGCAAGTTTACCATTCGGACCGGCCTCGGCCCTCTGGTGCTTTACCAAGCTGATGAAACCAGTCGTGGGGCACCTTAGGGAACAAGGTATCAGATTATCTACCTGGACGATATATGCATAATGTGCCAAGACAGGGAAATGATCTCAGACCATGTCAAGATGACGACAGACTTGTTACAGCAACCAGGGTTCTTGATTAACTGGGAGAAATCAGAGTTAATACCATCCCATTGGATGGAATTTTTGGGGGTTCATTTTGGAAATAGTGCAAGGCATGCTCCGCTTACCGTTAGAGAAGGTGAACTCTATCAAAAGGGAGACAAAGAACATGATGGCGAAGGAAGTGATTTCCTTAAGGGAGATTGCCAGACTGGTAGGCCGTCTGTCATCCTCGATTCAAGACATTTTCCTATGCCCCCTTCACTACTGTGCATTGCAGCATTTAAAGATAGAGCATATCGGACAGGGACTACCATACGAACAGAAGGTCCCTATGTCACAGGAAGCGAAGACAGAACTAGAGTGGTGGTATCACCACATGGAAGCTTGGAACCGCAGAGCGATATTCGGCTCCTCCCCAGACCTCGTGATAGAGTTGGACGCCCGCCGCTGGGGCTGGGGAGCCATCTGCGGCAATCATTCGACCGGGGGGAGGTGGTCATAGGAGGAATTAGCCATCCACATCAATTGCCTCAAACTTCTATCAGGATCCTTCGCAGTTTGTTGCTGGACTCGGAAAGGGGCGCAATGCACCATCCTGCTCAGGATGGACAATGTCTCTGCAGTCAGGTACATCAATCGACTAGGGGGAACAAGATCCAGCATGCTGGCAGTGATAGCCAAGGATTGTTGCCACTTATGCCTCCAGAGAGGAGTCAGTATAACGGCAGAGTATCTGCCGGGAGAACAGAACGAGATAGCGGACTGGAACTCGTGGCACTTGAGGCACTCCAGCGATTGGCAGCAGGAGGAGTCAGTTTTCCAGAAGATCATGGGACGTAGAGGTCCATGTCAGACGGACCTATTTGCTTCGAGACTCAACAAGAACCTGTCCATGTATTTCAGCTGGAGACCAGACCCAGAAGCGGTAGCAACGGACGTTTTTCTCCAGGTCTGGGGACCAGCGACGGAGTACGCATTCCCGCCATTCGCCATGATAGCACGAATGCTAGCGCAAGTCAGAAGACAGGAAGCAAGAGCGATTCTAATGACCCCCAATTGGAGAGATCAGGCTTGGTTTCCAGACCTGCTGGAAATGACTTACGACACTACAATTTTGCTTGTGCACAGACAAGACATTGTGAGGGGCCTGACAGGGGAGCGGCACCCGCTGGTGCAAACAGGGAATCTGAGCCTGATAGCCTGGGCGATTTCAGGAGCAGCTCAGGAATTCATCTGAGAATCCAGGACCCCGTGGACCGGGAAAGATTACCGAGTCGCATGGCTTAAGTGGAGTAATTGGTGAATGAGGTGGGAATTACATCCCATTCGAACAGATGTAATTCACGTGGTGAATTTTTTAGCCAGTCAAGCGGCTCAGGCCAACGCTTAAAGAACAATTAACACCTACCGATCGCTGATCTCGGCTGGCTATGACTATGTTGAGGGGAAACCCGTGGGGGAACATCTCTTGATTTATAGGTTACTGAAAGGAGCTAGATGTATGAGACCTCCAACTCTGAAATATTCTCGCTCTCTGGGATGTGAGTGTGGTATTGAGAATATTCGAGTCATGGCCTGTCAACAAAGAACTATCTAGAAAATCTCTTCGGGTGAAACAAACTACTTTGTTGTGTTTAATTTCCTGTAAGAGGGTTTCAGAAGTCATGGCTTTGGAGCTAGACAGAAACTCATTTTCACCACAAAGAGGACTAAAACGGATATTAGGACGGTAGATTATGCAGCTTTTCTGGACCGACCGAGGGTGTGTCTGGTCAGAGGCTTGAAGGTGTACAAGACCATGGCAGAACACTTCAGGCCCATAGGAGAATCTCAACTGTTGTTAACGGTGAAGAAGCCATTTAAGGCGGTGGCGTCAGCCACGTTAGCGAGATGGGTAAAACGGTGCATCAGCCAGGTTGACATTGATGTGGATCAGTTTGGCACTCACTCGCCTAGAGGATCCATGGCATCCACGGCCTTCAAAATCGGAGCACGCCTGGAGGACATTTTGAAGGCGGTAGACTGGTCAAATGAAACGACTTTTAAATGTGTGTTTTTTAGACCAGTAGATCAGATGTCGTCGTTGGCGGTACGTTAGCTTTAAACGAGCATAATCAGAGCCTCCGAGTCTTGACATAGAATATAGATTTTCAACACATTTGTTATAGAAAGTCATGATTCTATTAAAGACTCAGAGGCAAAGTATTATTCCACCCGTTCAATTGCTACACAGTGCTATGACTGATAACATGAGGTTTATTGAAGTATTGTTTATGCTAATGAAGATGCCTCTTATATCTGCGATTGCCCACTCGTCCTGGAAGAGTTGTTTCATTACTGTTATATACGTTTTCGACAGGTGCAGAGTCTAAGCCCTTAGCTTCATGAGGAGTGATCGGTAGTGACAGGAGAGTTCAGGCGTTTACCGGTTGGGACTCAAGTTTCAGCTGTCAACCAGCTTCAGAAAGAGGAGGAAAGAAAGAAGTGAGATGTTTTATTGTGGACTTTGGGTCATGATTAGACTGTGGGGATCACGTGGATTGTTAAACCTATGGCACACAAACTAGAAATTCTCAAAGGTTCAATGGATATTGTAGTTCATTTATCAGTTTGTGTTAAGTGGGAATAATTGTTGGCTGCACGAGAAGTAAAGAGTAGCCATACCCTAGATTGGATAATGGATCATAACTGTCCATCCACTATTACCACAAACACTGCCTACCCATGGACAGACCACACTTGCATTGAGTTCACCATCCCTACTACTCCTGGCTCCAAAACCCTCACACACGCTCCACCAGCCAAAACAAGAAGTTCAAAAAACTCAACTCCGACAACCTCCGACCATAGCTTGACAATCCAAGTCTAGCCCCCCTCCCATTTTCTCAGGATCCTAACGTACTAGCAGACATTTTTAAAGACACACTTACTAATGCTATAAACTCAATAGCTCCACTAGAAAGCAAGAAAGAAAAGAAATCCTTTCACTGCAACTCTTGGTTTTCGGATGAGCTCCAAACCCTTTGTGCACAAAAGCGGCAGGCCCAAAAAAACTGGCAAGCCAATCCTAATGACTCAAACAAGAACAAATTCAAACAAATAGCTTGCCAATACAAAGAAGCTATTATCACAGCAAAAGCTAACTCCTTCAACGACAGGATTTCAAATGCCAATTCTCAAACTAAAGAGATCTTCACAATCTTCAACAAGATCGTCACAACCCCCAATAACACAGATGAGATCATTAAAGACAAAACTTGGTGCGCAAGCATTCAGTCTGCAATGCTCAACAAAATAGATCTCCTCCAAAAAATGGCAAGATCACTACAAAGCCCTCCCAAATCAAAAGATAAACTCTGGTACACAAACTAAGCACAATGACATCCCCCAATCCCAATTCTTCTTTAAAAACATCACTGAATCGGAGGTCATTGATCTCATTAAATATCTCAAACCTTCTCTCTGCAAATGTGACATATGCCCACCCAAAATCATTAAGGAATGTGCCACAGACCTCGCCCCCTCATAACTGTCTTCATTAATGCCTCATTCAGAACAAGTACTGTGCCTGACAGTCTCAAAGAAGCATGGGTACGCCCTCTTCTAAAAAAGCCTACACTAGACCCGGCCCACCCCAACAACTATAGGCCTATAACAACGGCCCCGTTCCTCCTTAAAATCTTGGACAAGGCAGCCCATAGCCAGACTCAACTATACATAGAATCCAACGCCATACTGGGCAAAAGACAATCTGGATTTCGTAAAGGTCATGGAATGGAAACTGCCTAAAAAACCAAATCACCCAGATCATGGACAAAGGTAAGCCTGCCCTCCTCCTCCTTCTCGATCTTTCGGTGGCCTTTGATCTGGTAGATCACAAGACCCTTACCACCCATCTTACCTAGGCAGCTAATTTTTCCAAACAAGCAGCCTCTTGGATTACCTCCTTTCTGGAAGGCAGAGCCATGAAAGTATTCTCCAACATAGCAAACGCTGACCCCACTACCATACACTGGGGGGAACCCCAAGGTTCCTGTACAGCCCCTACTCTGTACAACCTCTTCACAAAACCTCTCTTCGACTTACTCGACTCTCTGGGTATAGCATACACAAATTATGCTGACGATACCCAAGTATTCCTGCCACTATCTGGATCCTATCGCCAAGATGCCACAGCATTACACAAAATATACGCAACAATCCAAGCCTGGATGGCTGCCAATGGCCTATACCTCAACAGGGATAAGACTGAAATTCTTATCCTTGGTCAGAAAGCCACATTAGCCAAGCTTAACCCACAATACTCTAACTTCAACATAGAAAATTCCGTTATCAAGGTCTCATCTTCTGTTAAGACATTGGGGGCCTCATTACGAGTTTTGGAGGCAGCCATGCCCTTAATAAAGGCATGGCTGCCTCCAAACTCGGGTCCGGGTCTGTGGTCCCTGAATGGGGAAATACCGGGCCATTGGGACTTTGGAGGTCCCGTTATTTCCCCATTCAGGGAAACCGGATCCGGTCCATCCCCATTCCCATTCGAGCCCCCATAGGACTCAATAGGAATGGGGAGGGAGCTAACAACGGGCCCGTCAATAACGGGTTTGTTGTTAGCTCCCTGGTTCCCTCGCGGGACCCGCTAAGGACGTCTGGTAAAACCAGACGTCCAGAGCGGGTCCCGCAAGGGGACCTCGTAATAGGGAGGTATGGGTTTAATGGCGCCAGCACTTTTACCGGTGCTGTTAAACACATACCGCCCGGGTCGTAATGAGGCCCTGGGTGCGTATATTGATGCCAACCTATGAACAAACAAGTTAGCACCATTGCCTCTGCATCAGCATACAGCACCAAACTCATCAATGCCATAAAACCCTACCTCTCTAAACCCAACTGCCTCGCAATAGCCAGAGCAACTATAGTCTCTAAACTCGACTATTGCAATGCTCTCCTAGCAGGCACCTCAACCAAAAACGTACACAGACTTCAAACTAGCCAAAACAATGCCATTAGAGCCGCCTTGAGCATCCCTAGAAGAGACCATATCTCACAGTCTAGAAACTCAGCTAAATGAATCCAAGTGAAAGACCGCATTACTCTCAAAATTCTTATTATCACGCACAGATGCTTCAATCACACTGTGCCCACATACCTAACTGAGGCTATTTCCAGAACCACCTCTGCACGCCCTACCAGCATACAGTACACCAACCAACTACACATACCTGGCATTCACAGAGTCAAAGCAGGAGGGATAGGGTTCTCATACTTAGCACCTAAACTATGGAACTCACTCCCCGCCACCTTAAGAGCTGAAACCTCCATCCATGCCTTTAGCAAGAACCTCAAAAGCATCTACCTAAATTAACTCCCCTCCAACCCCTCCTATCTCCTTCTACCCGAACACTATGTATATTGTAATGTAATTATGCTTAACAATTCTAATAATTATTACATATATGTCATTAACTGTAAATGATAACTGTACAACTCTGTAACAAAGTATGTCCTGTCTATGTAACAAGTGCCACAATGCCTCAGGGCTGCTGCATGCTATACAAATACGAATAAATAATAGAGTTGAGCATAATCCTTTGCCTCCAAGTCTTTAATAGAATCATGACTTTCTATAAGGAGTGTGTTTGAAATCTGTATTGTCCTATAACAGGTTACGGGGGCATATTGTAAGACAAATAGGGTGGGTGTGTGTGAGTGTGTATGTTTGGATTGGAATGCATGCAGTTGTTTGCACTTGATGTTAAATAATAATGAATGCTTCCTGTTTGTTCTCCAACCTTTTCATATTAGAAACTCAAAACTACATTTTCATTGGACATTACTGATTACAGAAAAATGTATCCAATGGAAATAAATGAATTTTTAACCCTATTCTCATATTTAATCAAAAAGGCAAAATGCCATTTAGTGGCTCCAAATTGATCAATGTTTTGTTACTTCCACCTTAGATTGAAATTAAGGGTATCAAAGGAAAACATCTCAAACTGGTGTAATGACCATTGTCCTGATTGTCCATAATACGTCTCACCCAAGTCTCCGAAATGTTCACCTTCTTTTATTGTTAACATCTTCCTGATTAGGTTTTATTGGGCATAGTTTATTACAAAAAACGTATCTGAATGTTGGAAATGTATTGTTCTTCTCATTCTCGTTTTTGAGCAATGAAGGCACAAAGGCTTGGAAACAGCAACTCTGTCAGCAACTCAAAGTTCATCCTTTATTTTCACCTGCGCTCTTAACTGAAATTAAAGATATTGCATGAAAGAAAAAAGAACTGTCATGATGACTACTTGCCTGATTGCCTATAAACTATCTGAACAAATCTCAGATATTTTCAGACCACTTTTAATGTCAACATCTTCCTGATTAGATTTTGGAAGGACTGCCTGATTTCTTTATTTCTCAGAGTATATATAATAGGGTTGAAGAGTGGAGTGGCCACTGTGTAAAGGAGAGACAGAGCTTTGTTCAGATTCACAGACTGTGCTTTTGATGGGGCCACATACAGAGCTATCAATGTCCCAAAGTACATGATGACCACGGCGAGGTGGGAGCTGCAGGTGGAGAAGGTCTTCTGCCGCCCTGTGGTTGAAGGTATCCTCAGGATGGCTGAGATGATGTACACATAGGAGACAATGATCAACATGAACGGAAATAAGGATACTACGAAGGAGAACACAAAAACAGTCATTACAGCCAAGGACGTGTCCGAGCAAGCAGCTTTCACTAGGGGTGCAAAGTCACAGAAAAAGTGATCAATCTCATTGTAATCTGAGAACTTGAAGGTGCCTGCTAAGTAAATAGTGATGCAGGCAATGACAAAACTAATTACCCAGGTGCTGGAGACCAGCTGCATGCAACGTGATTGATCCATTAGAGTGGTGTAGTGTAAGGGATAACATATAGCTGTGTATCTATCATAGGACATCACTGTTAAAAGTAGACACTCAGTGGTGGCAAAGAAGGCCCAAAAATAGAACTGGGTGAGACATGCAGCAAGAGTAACAGTGCAGCCCTCTCTTAATAAGCCACTCAGCATGGTGAGAACTGTACTGGTCATATACCAGATCTCTGAAAAGGACAAATTGCCAAGAAAAATGTACATGGGTGCTTGAAGGCGATTATCAACTGATACCATGACCACGATGAGGATGTTCCCAAAAACAGTGATTATGTAAATGGCTAAGAACACCACAAAGAAGAACATTTTCAGCTCGGGAAGGACCTGGAACCCACGCAGAAAGAATTCTGGGACAGTGGTCATGTTGCCCTGGCATTCGTAGTTCACGTTACGCATCATTCTATGGAGTAAAACAGAGATCAAGTTAAAGAGCAACCCCAAATTACAATAGGACAAAATGTACATTTTTATCAATGTATCTTTTTGCTACTGTATGGAAATTTGTTGAGAGCCACATCAGTTGAATGAGACTGCTTTGGAAAACATGTCATGTTTCAGACAGAATTCACATGGTAGTATATACATCAATTTATCAATGTAGCACCAATTGTACTGGGTTCAACCCATATGTATGTCACTACGAACTGTTATGACAAACTGTGGATTATGCAAGCCATTACTGCTTCCAGGTAGAGAAATTCTGCGGAAGTAGGTGGCAAGGACACTTTTCTTGGAAGTTATCACTTTTCTAGCAAGCCTAGAAAATATGCACTTTAAAAGTGAGGATAACGTAGATAAATATAACCACATATTTTATTTACTTTTTCTTAATATATGATCTTGCATGCACTTTTCCAAAATATATTTATACTGTTGATCTTAGATTTTGCTTCTTGATTTTATTCATCATTATGTTGACATTTATTTCCCTAATTCACATTTGCTTGTACCCTAACATGTTTTTCTCCACTTGCCATGGCTTCATCAGCAGGATTTACAATGCTTAGTGATCTAAAATGTCAATACAGATATAAAAAGACCATATTGTACACTTTATACAACTACACCAGGCTACCATTCCATTCTCCAAATTAAGCTACTTGGTCTTTTTTTAAATCCAGATCCAGTTCACTATATCAACACAATAAAATTATACTAAATATCTAAATATGCTAACGTTTACGCTTGTTGAACAAAAGGAAAACTAGAGACCATGGGTAGGAGTCGAGTGTCACAAAAAACCTCTCCTAGATATATGATACATCACACCTTTATTATATTGTAAGAGTAAAAAATCACAAATACAATTAAGGAAAGACAAATAATGCCAAATTGGCTCAAGCAATGTGCCCTAAAACAAATCATGAAAAACAGGGGGACAGTGCATCATACAATTCAATGATGAGGACCATACGTGTGGTGCTAAAATGTGTAACATGTTGAAGACACATTACAAAACTCACTGATACAAGACCAACAAAAATATGAATCAAGAAAGTATGCAAATCAAGTATGCAATTATATAAAGATAGTGTAAATGACGGTTAAAAAAAATTACTAGCACTTCAAAATAAACCATATTAAATGTATCCATTCTGCGGCTGACCTTACATATTTCCATCTTGTTGGTATGAATGCTAGACATTCCTCATGCGTATAGGCACACACAATACAATATTTACATTAAATATATTCTCAGAATGAATGGTCATTAAGGACAAATGAATAATCCCCAGATATGGGCAAAGTGTTATAACTTAATGTAGATCATTTATTTTACTTCAACGCTTGACTGATTTCCTGTAGTATAGTATGGAAAGGAAATAAGTCCTAATCTATGCCTCAATGTTGGAATGGGACATCCCTAAGGCAGAGATAGGACCTTTCTCCAGATTAGCGCTTCAACTCTATCCCAATTTGATGGCAATAAGCCTGATTCCACCCCATAAAGCAGGTGTGGGTACATTTCTTGATAGTAATATTTAATAAAAGGAACCCTCGAAACACGACTAAATTTCGTGTTGAACTGTTGTAGTATGATAGCACTTGCTAAGGCATGCTTGCTCTTGCTCTGCAAGTCTTTTTCTTTGGTATGCTTTACCTAGATGACCACCCCCAAATATTTAAACAATGATACTATCTCTAAACGAGAGCGATTTACCAAGCAACTACACTATAATTTCCTATGCTTGGTGTTAACCATAAGAATTTGAGATTTTGGAATACTTAGCTTCAAATCCAAGTTAGGGAAATAAAAGTGTATTGCCATTAGAGAACATTGGAGGCCTATTGGAGTCAAATCAAAAAGAACAATATCATCTGCAAAAAAAATATATAGCCATGGTCGCTAATATAAAAATTAAAAAGAAAAGTTTCCAATACGCAGCCTTGGCGAAGACCTTGATTGGGAGGATCCACTTGGTAGCGTGGCCTGCTTGATCCAAACATATCTTTATTTTTGTCTCAGAGTGCAAGGCTATTAACATACTAAGAATGCCCTTTGGACAACCCAACTTATCCAATTCCATAAAACAGCCCTATTTACGCAGCCAAATGCCTGAGTTATATATCTAAAAAGGCACAATAACAGGACTTATTTCTGACTTTGACTGCAATTCTAAAAGAGGTATTAAAAAGCAATTTAAAGGCGTACCCGTACCCATCTTAAAACCTGATTGGTTTATGTCAAAACTCCCTGTTGAGACAGCCCAAGCCTGTAATTCTTGGAGAATATAACTACCAAAATTGTTGATAAGTCGAGAAGAGATATTGGGCTATAACTTTTCAGCAACATCGTGTCGTCGCTCTTGTATATCAAGACAATTAAATCTTCCTTCCACGAACAAGGACTCACATTTAACAACAACATATTTTTAAAGAGACCCCATAAAATTGCTGTCCACAAAAGAATGTCTGATTTCAAGGTAGCATTAGCGAGTCCGCCTGGACGCGTTGCAGTCGTTTTTTCTTTACCTGACGATAAGTGATTAAACCACTTCAAAATCCATATGTACAAAGTAAGACCATTTTCCATAAAAAATGAACAAAGGGGTCTTCTTCCCCACCAATGCATATAAATTGGTGAAGTGGGCTCCCCAAACTGCTGCTGCAATCGGTTGAGATTGGAGAGACCTTTGTGGTTCTGGAGCCTTTAACAAATGTCAAAAAGTTGCTGTATCTTTCTTCACTACAGCTGCCAACATTGCTTCAGCATCAGCTGCACACATAATAGCACAATGCCTCTTTATACAATTTCTATAGCCCTATTTTAGCGTATAGATATCCACGCTAAAATGTGGTTCTTTTTTATCTAAATTCTTAAGTGACCTGTGCAAAAGTCGCTTTTTTCGCTCAGTACAGTATCAAACGCATTATTGTGCGCCTTCCTATGTACAAGGAATGGCCATGCTTTTTTGGATAAATAGATTTTGCAGCAGTTTCTGTCGAGCTATATCAAAGGATTAGGGGTAAAGCAGCAGGCCATTGGAGTTACAATCACAAGATAAAAATCACATTATTCAAAACATCAGGCAATCCCGGCTTCCATATCAAGGAATGTTACCTTGGACGAACCTCCACAATTAAATATGTACCTACATTTTGTACCTGTACAAAATCCAGATCCACAGAAATGGAAAGAAGACAATAATCCCATCTCTCTAACCAAGAACGCTGAACATCGAAACATAATATTGTGCGAAAGAAACATATAATCAAGAGTATATTTAGACAGCTTATTCGCTCAAGTAAATTTGGAGGCATACCACACATTATATTACCATTTACCACTGATAGGCCCCAAATATGCATTTCTTCTCTAATTAGCAACCTCCTTTCTCTTGAGAGTACAGAGGGGCGACCCTGCTGCACAGTGTTCTGGTAAAAACATGGGTCAAGGCATTCCCTAATAAAATCTCCAAGAACAATAGCACTGCTAACATTGTGAAAGACCATACAATTGCTAGCAAGTTCCGATAAGACTTCTAAAAATGACATCAAATTCGATGATTTAGAGTTAAAATAAACATTAAAAATACAGCATTCCTTCCTTAATTTCAGATCAAACCAAGTTTGCTTGACTAATTAGATATCATCTCTACTGGATTGGGACTGCGTAATCTTCATATCCACATCATTTCTTAAGGCACAAATTAAACCCCCAAACGGACGTCCTTGAGGCCCCTGTTTCACCATTACATAACAAATAGTGTACCCATCAACCAAAGAAAGGTCCACAAAACAGTGTTCTTGCATACAAATCAAAACAACATTTCTAATGGAATCTAAATGAGAGGTCAGAAAGGAAGAGCCTATGCAGTTCCAGGATGCCATTTGGAGCAAATGACCTCACGAAAATACATCACTCTTGGCGTGATCCCCATGTAGGGAACCTATGAGTGAACTCCAATCATAGGTTGGACATGCACATTGAATTTCGTAATCTACAACCCGCCTGAAAGAGGGCTATCAGACATTATAATAATTGTCATATTTGAGTGTTTTTCCAGCTCCAATGTAGAAATTACCTGCGATGTATCTTCCAGAGGCATTTGACTTGACCTTTCACTTAGATCAATCTGTTGCATTATATCATAGCCCAAGGATACCAATGTCTCTGTTTCCAGCAAGACCATATTTTGAATGAGTCAATAGTGAATGAGAGTTTTACTAGATTAAACATTTTATTCACAAATTTCAGCTGGACTATGTCCTTGGAATTTATGAGACGGAGAGTTGGAATCTCCACAAACAGCTCTAGTATATGAGAGCGATTTAACGGGACATTTGCAGAGCCCACAAATATCTGTTCAATAAATAACATGTGATCTCCCCCCAACCCACAAAATATCTCCTTTTTGAACAGGCCTATTAGAAAATGGAATCACTTCTTTTTCCACGTTCCTATGTCAGGAGTTTACATATATTTTCCTTTCCCTCTGAACTACTGAAAGTTAAGCTTACTTTGGGTGGCTTTATGCAAGTCAAAGACTTTTTTCCCATTACTATTCCAAGTCTCCTCCTTCTATCCTCAAGGGTCACAAAACGGGCTAATGTATTTTTCTGAGGGTTTAACACACTCTTAGGATCAGTAGCAACACATGCCACTAAATGTATCGGTCCGTCCTTCATCAAAACCTGCAGCAAAAGCGAAATCGCCAAGAGCCCTCCCCAACAACCTCAAGTACATAACTGTTCCCAAACTCTCATGAAAGCATAGTACTTAACAGTGGTTTAGTTTTGACTGGGGGTGGAAGCCTGGAACTAGGGAGATAAATTGGGGCCAAAGGCTTCCAGGCTGACTGCTTTTGTGGGGCCCCCAAATTTCAGTTTTGCCTAACACTACAAGACGGAACAGGCAGCAGTGCAATGGGCACCACTGCACATTTTTTTGCAAGGAATCAGGAGCCTGTACTATCGAGAGCACTGGAATAACTTCAGTTTGGATGATTAAAATGTGTTTCCGCTACCTGTTGGTCTATTTCTATATCTGAATACAATGAGAAATTGCTTAAATGGAAATCTTCCACAGGTTCTCAGATTAGAATCAGAAAAGGTATTATAGATCCCTTTTCTACGAAATCTGGCACTTTATTTAAGAGTTTCTTTTTACATTTGGCCTTTTTCAGGGAAAGAGAAACATGCTTAACAGATTCCACATCCTCAGCCAACGTGGGGAGAGTTGGCAAAATGCAACCTGTTTCCACTGATGAGAGGGAAGATTCCCTATAACATGTTGATATGTTCCTAAGGAACTTACGCAACCCTCCTTTATTTTTGTTTAGGTGGAATTTTAGGTTTCTTAGAAGTGAAGTAAAGTACTGCATTCATATTTGTGCTTTTGTCACAACCCTGAAGACCATCCACCACCACCACATGTGTAAAAGAACCTACAGAAATAGATATTCCATCTTGAGTAAGAAATAGCGATACATTTAAAACAGAGTTTGCCAATAGTGGCATAGCTTGTTTTTTCATTTCTTTGCTACTCAGCATCTTTCTTGGTGAGCAGGCATGAGAGACAAAATGCCTGGCGTGGTTTCCTGGGGGGGGGGTATGCCTTAAGGGATAAAGGCTTTGCTTCTTTTGCTTTAACACTACTGTATATAAAGCCCCCCAAAAAAACTAGCTTCGAGGCCATAGCAGTCAAAGTCACTCATAGCTCATAACATTATTTTGCTAATTTCTAATATGTTTTTGCAAGTTGGTACAAAGTAAAATTTCAAGCATGCAGTGCTGATCCTGTGAACATACACATGCACATAGCCATTCCACATTAAAGGAAAGAGTCTGCAAAGTAGAACTCAATTGCAGGTCCATGAATGAGAAACTGGTGGACAGTATAAATAGGTAATGGAGAAATAAAATGAGGCTGCGGTCGAGTCCTTAGGGAAGTATCTTATTTATTTATTTATTTAGTGTATACAAGTAAAATACTGTTTGCACTTTTTAGATATAAAAACACATTAAAAAACAGAAGATATATTACTCTAAAACCTTCTGTAAAAATGTCATAATCGCTAAATCCATATTATAGTCTTGAATATTTAAAATCCTAAACCAAAAAAGATCAATGCACAAAAAGATTTCATACAAAACAAACTTAGCAAAGAAGTCCAAACGAAGGGGGTGTAAAATATAACAATCAATTACCAAATGTTTTATAGTTTCTACTTTCAGACCACAAAATCAACATATCTTTTGAAGTTGTGGCTGATTTAATCTTGCAACCAATACTTCTCGAGTTGTCAATAAGTTCACTTTAAATCTCAACATTGAGTCTCTAGGAGTTTTTGAAAAATATCTTTGCAAATAGGCTGGAAGGACATTAAAAGATGTAACTTTATATTTAAAATAATAAAACAGATGATAGTTCATAGCCAGATTTCGATTCTCTATCCAGTCGTCCTCTAACACTTTCTTTTTGATCTTATTTGGATTTGCAATAAGCGCCTGAACTGAATCGTTCTTTATGGAGAGAGTACACTAAAGCCATTCCTTCCATGCCCGTACAGCTTTACTGTTATTTCTGTTCAATTCATCATTTAACTCACAAAACAAAGTGTGATGTGGAGGATCTAATTCTTTCCTGAACATTTGTGGTGAACTCCATGGAGCACAAGCATGTGAGGAAATAAGACCCAATGTATGCCTCAATGTCGGAATAGGAAATCCCTGAGGCAGAGATAGGACCTTTCTCCATATTAGGGCTTCAACTCTGTCTCAATTTGACAGCAGTAAGCCTGATTCCACCCCACAAAGTAGGTGTCGGTCCTTTTATTTATGGTAATATTTAATAATCGAAACCCCTGAAACGCGACCAAATTTTGTGTCAAACTGTCCTCGTTCGATAGCACTTGCTAAGGGATGCTTTTTCACGCTTTGCAGGTCTTTTTCTTTGGTACTCTTGGCATAGATGACCACCCCCAAATATTTAAATGATGATACTATCTCTAAACGAGAGCGATTTACCTTCCAACTACACTTTAATTTCCCATGCTTGGTGTTATAAATCATAAGAATTTGAGATTTTGGAATACTTTGCTTCCAATCCAAGTTAGCAAAATAAAAGTTTATTGCCGTTAGAGAACATTGGAGGCCTATTGGAGTCAAATCCCAAAGAACAATATCATCTGCATAAGACAAATAATTTAAACAAATGTTGGCAAGCCTCAGAGAATAATTTAAAACATTTTTAAAAATATAGCCTTAGTCGCTGATATAAAAATTTAAAAGAAAAGGTTCCAATATGTAGCCTTAGCGTGGACCTTGATTGGTAGGATCCACTTGGTAGCGTGGCCCACTTGAGTCAGACATATCTTTATTTTTGTATCCGAGTGCAAGGCTATTAACATACTGAGAACATCCTGTGGACAACCCAACGTATCCAATTCCATAAATAGCCCTAGTTACGCAGACAAATGCCACAGTTATATCTAAAAAGGCACAATAACAATGACGTTTTTCTGACTTTGACTGCAATTGTAAAAGATGTATTAAAAAGCAATTAAAAGACATACCCGTGCCCATCTTAAACCTGATTGGTCAGAATATAACTACACAAAATCTTGCTTGATTAGTCGAGAAGAGATATTGGGCGATAATTTTTCCCAACATCCTGTCATCGCTCTTGTATATCAAGACAATTAAAGCTTCCTTCCACGGACAAGGAATCACATTTAACAGCAACATATTTTTAGAGACCTCATAAATTTGCTATCCACAAAAGAATGTCTAATTCCAAGGTAGCATTAGCGAGTCCGCCGGGACCCGGTGCTGTCATTTTTTGTGACCTGACGATAAGTGATTTAACCACTTCAGAATCCATATATACAAAGTCAAACCATTTTCCATAAAAAATGGATAGAGGGGTCTTCTTCCCCACCAATGCATATACATTTGTAAAGTGGCTTTCCCAAGCTGCCGCTGCAATCGGTTGAGATTGGAGAGACCTTTGTGTTTCTGGAGCCTTTAGCAAGTTGCTGCATCTTTCTTCAGTACAGTTGCCAACATTGCTTCAGCATCAGCTGCATACAAAATAGCACAATGCCTCTTTATCCATTTCTATAGTCATTTTTTAGCGTATGGATTTCTTTTCTAAAATGTGGGTCTTTTTTATCTAACTTCTTAAGTGACCTGTGGAAAAAAAGCTTTTTTTCGCTCACCACAGTATCAAACGCATAATTCTTGCGCCATCCCATGTACAATGAATGGCTGTGCTTTATTTTTTCATAAATAGATTTTGCAGCAGTTTCTGGAGAGCTATATCAAAGGATAAGAGGTCAAGCAGCAGGTCCTTGGAGTTACAATCACAAGATAAAATCACATTATTAAAAACATCTGCCAATCCCTTCTTCCACATCAAGGAATGATCCCTTGGACGAACCTCCCCAATTAAATTTGTACCTACATTTTGTACCTGTACAAAGTCCATACCACCGAAAGCGAACAAATACAATGATCCCATCTCTCTCACCAAGAACGCTGAACATCGAAACATTCTCCTGTTCCTTGGTCGTGATGACGAAAGGACGGACTCTCGAAGGGATGTCGCAGCAGCAGTCGAGAGGAAGGACTCACAGCAAAAGATTCTTCAAGCTCCAACGTCGGTCTGCAGTGTGAGAAACCTGAATGTGTCTCATCTGCTAGTCCCCAGAGATCTTTCGTCCAGATGGCCAGGACACGGCCATCGCTATTGGATCCAGTTCCTGGGGGTGGACCAGTGGGAGAGGATCACCTGGGTGAGGATTCTTCGGGGAGTGTAAATGGGACACTGAGGGTTGAGACGCGGTATCCCTTTCCTTGTAACAACTTTCCTACCCTGTAGGATATTTAGAAGCACTACCCCCTTTTCCAACACAAACACTTCCTTACATTGTAACAGACAATGGACTAACACCAGAGCCATTTACCTGACATGTCCCAACACACGAGTCAGGCATTTGACAATAACCAGGCACACCTGACGGCCCTTTGCCTTCCCCACAGGAATAAAAGGCGCAGCACGAAAGCACACTTCGAGCAAGGCCGAACGCACAAGGAGACAGCTACACCAAACTGGCAGTTCAAGCGGAGGAGAAAGGCGGCAAGATCTGGAAGGACGATGAAGGGGGAACTGCCCTTGCCCTTTTCCCACTCAGAACCGCAAAGCCTCAGAAAGGGAAATCATAAGACCTTGAGTTACGCTGGCGTGCGGAGCAGCAGATGTCAACGGTGCACAGGGGCCTCTCGCATTGAAAAAGGAGGCAGGGAGGCAGGCTGGCTACCGTGACACTATCGTTGACTCCAGAGATCACAGAATCCAAAAGGTTCTGCACAGCCGGTGAGTCGGAGGAAGCTGATAGCTAACCAAACTGTTTTGAGACCAAGGTTGCGAGTAGCAACATTTTTTAATGCAAGAAGAAAGATCTTGTGTGTATGTTTGAACTGGCAAGAAAGCCCAGACACGGGCCCGCTGCAGAGTGGTCAGGCACCATAGGAGTGCTCATTCGAAGGACTCTCGCTGGTCCCTTTTCTTTTGTTTGTTGAAACTGCAAAGACCAGAAGGCCGCAGGAAACGGCAGCATGAAGCAGCAGAGTGGTCCTACAAGGTCACGTCAAACCCCTTGTGCAAGCGAAAGTCTCTGACCCATTGCAAGGAGAAAGCTTGGGACAGGGAATCCTCTTCCTGACCAAGTTGTGAAAGGTGAAGAAAGGCAAGTGTGAACCCGAGAGAAGGATGCCAAAAAAAAGGTAGGAGAAGGAAAACCCTGCTTTCTGATGAACTGAGCAATACATGAACTGTGTTAGAAATACATGAACTGTGTTAAAGAAAGGCCATAGTGAACCCGATAGAGAGAACGCCTGAGTGGTAAGGAGGACCTGAGCACGGCAGAGGGAGATCCTAGGGGCGAAGAGCGACTGCCCAAAGTGCAAGGCTACGAAAGAAGAATCTGTGTTGGTTTGTTTTGTTACTTTGAATCATCAGGCCTTCCATGGCAAGAGATGTTTGCAGGAAAGAGATTTAGCCTTTGAAGGCTTTGAAATCATTGAATTGGAGCTCTAACCCTCGTGCTGACAAGGCCCAGGAATGTGCTGTGCTCAGAAGTCCTGCCTTGTCCCATGCTCAAAACATAGCGGAGGGAGACTCAGTCAAACCATCCTGATTTATCATTTTGTCCTGCACACCGGTGAGGGGACATTGAGGAGGGGATTCTTGTTTCTGGAGGCCCTGAAGGAGTTCACCAAGGTTTCTGGAGAGTTTGTTCACGGGAAGAAGGCGCGCCGCAAAGTGGTCCCAGTCCTCTGTGTATTGGCGTTTTGCAGCCCAAGAGGTCGCATCACATCATGAAATGGCTCAATTTGCAGGACATCTTAGGACTGATTATGGCCACCAGTCCAAGGGAGATAGTTGTTCTCTTCAGAGCTTCCCTGTCAACTCGAAAACAGGGGTAGGACAGTAGTGGTACTTCAACAGGCTGCACCGGTCACTGGAAAGTGCTGCAGGCATCTCTGGTAATCTTCTTCTCTGTTTCTTATGTTCCAGTGGCTGACTTGTCCTTTGCCTCAGGATCATCACGTTTTATTCCGTAATCCAACCAATCAACAGTTGTTCAACATTCAAACTTGGGGGTGAGGCTGTACTTCAAAGACAGCCAACCTCCCAGTTAGAACTGGTTCCAGGCTGGTATTCCACAAGACAAAGAACAGCAGAGTTTCAAAGTCCTCCCCTGATCCGTGTCCTCGCAGACACACTGGAGCCTCGACGGGCTACACAAAAGGTATCTCCCAAAGACAAAAGTCAAACCAGGACCTCCCTGACTCAGGATGGCAGAAGAAGGAACAAAAAAGGATATGAAAAATGGCAATAAAAGGACAAAGCCACGATTTCGGGTCAATGGTGACCTTCTGAGTGTAACCACAGCTGCGGAGACAGCCTGCAAGCATACATCACACAAAAGTCAGTACAACGCATCCACTGTTACCAGCCATAATTGTATACTTACCACTGTAACAGAAATGTTACAGGACCAGTGAGAAAGGGGATACCAGGTGACCCCCCAGACTTCACAGAGGCGGGGGAGGGGGATGTGCTGATTTCACAAAAGGAAAAGATAAGAAGAATACAAAGTATCCCTCTAACCTTGGGAACAGTGGTTCCTAAGGAAAATAAAAGAATATACAAAGGAAAGCCCAAAGGGCTCCCAGAAACATTGCACAACGGCTGCTTTGTGCTGCAAAGGTGAAACACAGGTCCCTTAAAAAGTATGGCGGAAAGACTGCATGAAATAAAATGAATGCAGGATGAACAAGGATTCCCAGAGTCAGAGCAAAAACAATGAATGAGGGGAGAAAGCCTCCCCTCATTCACAAGAATAGGAAAGAAGCCCAGGAGTCCAGCAAAAATTGCTGGGGGGCTCACAGATAGAGAGGATTTTGCATAACAATGAAAAATCTCCCTAACATTCCCACATCAATTCTTTGCATCACCCCAAGTTAAAAAGGCTGGAGTGGTTATCCTAATTGACAAAACAGTGAATTTTAAGAAAATAGCAAAGTCAAAGATAACCAAGGGCGATTTATATGAATTAACATGCACTGTGGGGGTACATTTTTTGATTTATGGGCCCAACCAGCAACATGAGGTCTTTTATGCCAGACTGTTCCTGCATATTACCCAATTCCAAGTGGGAGAGTTAAAAATAGGGGGGATCTAAACTTAGTGCTAAATGTCACTCTAAACAGGTACAGACCTGGAAACCCACATGCATCGTATAAACCACTATTCCATCCCGTAGCAATGATTTAGACTTGGTATAGCTCTTTAACCCTCACACAGGAGATCATACATATTTCTCATATGTTCGCCACAGTTACTTCCAGCCAGACTTCTTCATGATCTCCCAACCATTGCTGTCCTCAATTGTTGCCCCCTCAATCAACTCACTATAGTCTTGGACCACTCCACCATCACGATACAGATGGAAATCAATAACCAACAAAAAGATTTTTTGCAGAGGGAGAAGTTAGAAGGGGATATAACAAAAGAAGAGATCCTAAAAGCCATTGATTCCCTCAAAGCATGCAAAGCCCCCGGGGTATTAGATGGGATCACACTAGAATTTTATAAGACCTATTGCGGCACGCTTCTACTACCCCTACATGCACTATTCAATACAATCTGGAGGGAGGGCCACGTCCCGAGCTCAATGGAGGTGGCAGGGGTCACAGTGATTCTTAAGGAGGCATCCCACTGCCCTATAGCGGTACTGACTATTGCCAGAAAACTCTATGCCAAGATCCTTGCAACCAGGTTTGACCCGGTCCTACCCTGCTTGATGATGAGGGATCAGTCAGGGTTTGTAGCAGGGAGTCAATCAGCGGATAACATACGGGTCATACATCTCATCTGTATTGCACATAAGAAGAAGATCCTGGCGGTGATAGTTGCCTTACACCCCGAAAAGACATTCAACTGGGTGTAATGGGGTAATCTTGCAACATGAGTTCAGACTTTCGCATTTCATGTACCATGACTTATCCATTTGTAAGTGCATGCCTTGATGTAGCCGCCTTGCAACATGAGGTCACGCTGTCCCATTTCATATACCTGGACTTCACCATTTGTAACTGCATGCCTTGATGTAGCCGCCTTGCAACAGAGGTCAGGCATTCCCATTTCTTGTACCTGGACTCTAACATTTGTAACTGCATGCCTTGATGTAGCCACCTTGCAGCGTGAGGTCAGGCTTTACCTATGCGTGTTCTTGGACATTACTGCACTTTGTAATTGTTGTAACCACATTCTTAAGCTTAAAGCGCCCAGATGCCTCAGGGTTTCGGAGCGCTATATAAATGTCAAAATAAATAAATAAATAAATAAGCACACAGATTTGCGTTGTGAAAAGTGATCGACTCCTCATTATAGATACGATCTACCAATCTTCAATCCGCAATCTCTAAGAAACGTCCTCAATATGTTTAATACAATACTAATGCTGAAACCTTGATGGTAACAGTCTGGAAGGCCTTTAAGCCTAAAATTAACAGCCCGGCCTCAGCGAGGAAAAAAACACTGACAGCACAAAGAACAGAGGTTGGGAAAAAGATGCAAACATTAGAATCCCAATACAAGGTAGTGGGCTCACGTAGACTTTACAGACAATTGCACACTGGTAGGGCAGAGATTAATGCAGCATGGGCTTCGGACAAATCCCATAAACGGTTGCAAACTAAGCAATACTATTTCAGTACCTCTAATAAGGCCTTGCGTCAAGTAGCACATAGACTCAAAACCCAACGTACTAGGAACACAATAGTGGGGCTGCAAGACAAATGGGGCTCAGGTGCAGGAGACTGAATAGACTAAGCTGGAAATCCTTAGGCAGTACTACTCCAAGATGTTAACGGATAAACAACTGGATGCAACCAGACAGCAGGCATTTATTCCAGCAGAAAACCTCCCAAACATTTCATGCATGATAAGGAAACTTTAGAAGCCCCGATCTCTGCAGAGGAGACTATCCAGGATATAAGGGCACGCCCCAATGACAAGGTGTTGGCCCTAAATGGGGTTTCCTCCCTTTTTATAAAGAATTCTCTGCAACATTGGTGATTCATAGCTTTGTGACAACAGGAGCCAAAAATGGGAGAATCAACATTAATGCTACTGGTGAAGCAGGCGAAAGACTTGACAAAAAGTGAATCATACAGGCCAATCGCAGTGCATAACTACGATGCCATATCTACTCTAAAGACCTGGCCAACCTATTAGCGGTTGTCCAACTAGACATCCTTCATATTGACCAAACAGGGATTATTCCCCGTGGGCAAGCACAAGACAATATCAGAAGAGTGATAAACATTATTGAATGGGCAAGACTTTCCAAAGAAAACTAAACTGGATCTACAGACACATGTTTTTAAATGCATATGGGCTAAAGGGTTTCTAGAGTCTCCCGTCACACAATGATGGCTACCAGGGAAAATGGAGCACTTGGCGGTACCATATTTGGATAGCTATTTATATGCAACACAAATGGCCCCTATTCTCGAAAGCAAAACGACCCATCCAGATATTAAACAGTGGGCATTAATAGAGCAAATGGGGATGGGGTTATAATGAATTCATTAATGATGATGGCGCTCTCTGAAGACCCAGCTATCCATTGGTCGGATTCATGCCTATCTCATACTAAAGAATCATTAACAAATGCAAGTAAACAAATGCTGACTGTACTTATTAATATTGTCATTACGCCCTGAAGACGGCCTAGTCAGGTTGAAACACGTGTAGGCGTGACACAGTTCTATATATGAAGGCGTGACATAGCTCCTCATTTGAAACCAAACACAACTGGTCATTTTTTGCCTTGACATGCACCTTAATGCATGTAGACAACTTTGTATGAAGTTAATACGATTGTCTATTTCATCTGTACGATAATACAGAAATGTAACTTTTAACTTTTTTTTACCTATGTATGGTCTCTGATCTTTATTCATTTTTTCGATTTTAAAAATAAAACAACCTGGAATGATATTAATATACCTATGAGCGCAGTCTGTGAGGTTAGCACCACTCTAGATATATTGTTTTAGTATCACTTTATTACCAGCGCGCCTGGAGACTTTTCTGTTTACTGACAACACCAAGAACATTGTTTATTTGAAGTAAAGACATTCCTTGCACAGTTATAGTAGTATATTAATGTTATGTTAGGGGCAGAAGTAGGTTTTCTTTGGACACAAACTGACTCTTGTAGATTTTGGATTTCCTGACATTTTCATTAGTTTCTTTAAAGACAGGGCACCCCTCTTAGTTTAGGGACAGAGAGGTATTTTCCAACCCTTTTTCTTTTAATAAAAGTATTTTTCCCAAAATCATGCCATCCTCGTGCCCTACTCTGACTACTGCATCTTTACAAAGGGGAAATTGCTCTTCTGCAATGATTAGTGCGAGGCGACGCTCTCTCTGAATGGGAAAGAGAGTGACAGAAACTGACAATTTGTTGGAGCAGGGCCGTGTGTGAAGGAATATATACAGTGAAGCCACACTAAACACCTGGGAGCGAAGGAAGCCTGTTGAGGCAGAACTGAGCTCTCAGGCACAAGAGGAAGGCGGTGAGGGGCGAGAGGATTTGCATTGAATTATAGGTGCCTCATTGGGCGGCTAGGAGGGTGACACTCCTCATTGTCCATAAATCTCTCTAAAGAAATGCAGAAGAGACAGTCACCATTAGCCCTACCAAATCACGGGGAAATAAGTCTACCTCCACCATTAAAGACATGCTAGAATCAGTAAAACAGCCCATTCTGACTCCTCAACATTGGCAATAGCACCATCCTCTGAACAGAAGGCCGTCTCTCAACTGTCAACTAAGGGGGACATAGCCAGGCGGTTAAAATCTCTACAGAAAGACATGGCGGCAACAATGCAAGAATCGAAAGGTTCTTTCTGGGAACTTAATCAAAATGTTCAGGTGGCAGAGCAATAAAGGGAGGAACTCAAAACGTAACAGCCTTCAGTAAACATGCAAATAACCATTCTACATTAGAAGAGCATGTGAGTTAGAATATCATTGCAGGTTCATGTACAAGAAACTGGAGGACAGTGTGAATAGGTAATTGAGAAAAAACATCAGGCTCCAGTGGAGTCCCTAAGGAAGTATCTAACCATGAGCTCGAAGAAAACGTGGGAAGCTTGTTTGCAGAAATCCTGGGGACACCGCTGGGTTCGACCTAACTCTGGACCGCACACATAGGGTATTCAAGAATGTTCAACAGTGGAAACATCTCTTGCTAGACGTGCTCACTTGGGTACACATTTTCAAATCCAAGGAGCTGAGATACTTCAAAAAGCAAGATTGCAGAATGGAATCTCCTTTAGGGGCAAAACCATTAGCCGCTTTTCAAGACTTGGGCCCAGTGACGATTCAGAAGTGCTGGCAAATGAAACCATGTACACAGTGGTGGCACCAGAAAGCGATTACTTAAATGGCGGGGATAAGCTTTCAAACAAATGTTCACCTATGAGGGAGTGCAGCACCAATGTATCACTCTTGAAGCAGCCATAGACGTCCTCAAAATCCCTCATACAGAAATCCAGATACCAGAACTAGAAAATCCCTTCATAATCTGACTGGGCCCGCGCTGGCTCCAGAGTCCCTGCCTCTTGTAGAAGTCTGTACTACTCAAAGGTTTTAATACGGCAGAGCAGCCAGGAGTATCTTAGGAGAGAGATGTGAGTTGTAGGTAAGTACAATGAAATCATTAAATACATAGGCCCAAATAAACACTTACAGACTTTAAGTTATAGTAAAATAGTTAATTATTTTATCTACAGAAGGATAAAGTTATATTCAGCTAAGTAAGTACTATTTCAAACTATTAAACACAATAGAAAACCAATGCAATACTTCATGTTAGAAAACCATAAGTTCAAATTTGTACAGTTAATGAACACAGTTAAAGGTAAGTAAAATCATTTGTTATAGCAACTCAGAAAATGTTCTGTTGTAGGAATCAAAAGGGTTATTCAACATCAACAATAGCATTTGACTACTTTAAAAGACGTGTACTACTTTTCAGAGGTCTTAAGGCTTTAGCAGTCCATCCCTATCTAGGTATGAGTTCGTCAAAGTCAAATTGGAGGTAATGCAGATAAGTCACAGATGCGGAAAAGGCAACATTCCAAGGGGATTCTTCTTTTATAAGTAATTAAAATGCTTTTGTGGGTTAAAAAGGTTTCTGGGACCTGCGGAAAGGCTCCCTAAGGGTGAACAAGTATTAGGCCTGAGCGAACGGTATGGGTGGTATGGTATGGTATGGTAATGTTTATTTATAAAGCGCCTATACAAAAGCAGTGTTTCAAAGCGCTCAAGGAGGGCGGGAACACAGGGAAAAAACAACCGTTTCTCAGTGCCCTTGAAATTCTAAGATGATAATGGTCTGCACAGGCAGAGTAAGTGAAAAAAAAAACATTTAACAGTTGCAATACAGCAAATAGGTCTGACAGCGATTCTGCGTTTTTTATCAAGTGCGCATTAAGGGGTGAAGACAAGGGAGAACAGACAGGCGATCTTCAGGCAGAGATGCATTCAGATTGTGCATGTGCAAGATGGTCAAGGGAGCAGGGGAGTCCAAGTCCACCCTGTCCGTAGAGGCTGGGATAAGTCCGGAGAGAGAAGCTCTCTTGGATTTATTCAGAAGTACAGTTAGGGGTGTGGGGTGCAGGGCCCTGAGTCCAAAGAGGACTGGCGGCGGTGCCAGGGACCTGTGAGACTCTGAGGTAAACCAGGCGGCCAGTCAGCAAAGCTGTATGGAAGAGGAGGGAGAGATGGAGAGAGCAGAGAGCTAAGTTAGCAGGGTATGGGGAGAGAGAAGGAGGAGGAGAAGAGGAAGGTCTTGAGGCGTGTTAGGGAGAATTCTCCTTCTAGGGCTAATTTCCCTCACCTAGTGAGTCCCCCAGCAGCTTTGCTGGATTTCTGGAGTTTATTTTTTCCACCTGGTAAGAGTGTACATCCTTTTTCCACTCGTACACGTGTTTTGGCCAATGCGTTTTACTCATTGTGTGATCTTGGGCACTGGAGCACACAACTCCAGGTGCCCCTGTTCTTGTATGGGTTACACAGCACCTTCAGTGTAGGAACCCAGGGTTGTCTTTCAGACTTCCCTCCGACTCCATTTCGCTGGGGCTGACTACTGTCCCCCAGAGAAAGGTAAAGTTGCCATTTACTTTACATAGTCAATTTTACCACAGACCCAGTACACCCCATCCTACATGGAGTACTGGAAAGGGCTATCTGTACCCCTGTTCTGTCTGTTCCTCCCTGAGCATTGTTTCGCTCTTTTAACATTTAGACTTGGCTGGTGGCAGTGGTATCTACCCTAACTTTTCTACCGCGATTATATTAGATAAACGTGGTACTGTTCTTGGCTATTATATTAGCCTCGAACATAAACCCGCTTGACCAAATCGTCTTTCTTTTGGCTCCGGTTGGGTTTATTTGCCATTACTTTTTGTTAAAGTCCTTCTTGTGTTTTACTTTGCGCTGCAAACTAGGTTCGCCTTCTTTGTTCACCGTCTTTAAGCGGGCTTCTGCAGAGAAGCCCTCCTCTTGGCGATGGGTGTCTAGGTAGACTGAATGTGCGGAACGGGTGTAGTCACCTCCTGCACAGGGTATCCTAGGAAACCCAAGTCGCACTTTGCCATGATTGGCTGAGGTGGTTGTCCCGGCTGGACAACTCCCCTGCTGCGTGATTGACAGCCAGGCTGTGTGAATGGGGGTTTTGCGCATAAACGGCAGGTCTCTTGGGCTAGAAGTCAGAGTCACCACTGAAACTACAAGATACCGAAGAGAAGCGGAGAGAACAACGGCTGCTGCAACTACCCCGTCCCGGTGAAGCCCTGCTGCAGTCCTGAGCTATCTACCCTTCAACGACTAAGAGAAGATCCAGTCCGGAGTCTTCTTCCAGTGAGCCTGGTGGGGACAACCAGCTCATCTTCTTCAGCCAGAGGTCTCCTTCGTGGTCGAAATCGCTGCACACTGCTGTTATGGTCCGGATGGTCACCTGACGAGCCTCTCCTGTTGTTAAGGAGCGCACCTTTTATTCGTTGTTGCTGCTGCCGGCTAAATCCCTGTGTGGTGCAGACCCCCTTCAGACGTCCTCCTTCACAACAAAGCTCCAGGAATCGTGGGTCTGCGGGAAACCAACAGGAACAACTGCCAGGGCACCAGCTGCACCATAGGAATAAGGTACTGTGTTCTGCTTGGGGAAACTGGGTGAATACCTTTTTCTTCATCTTCAAGGCTTGCCCTTGTCTTCACTCCTTCTTATAACTTTTGCTTCCGAACATTGGCAATATCAAAGTACTCTTGGCTACACTGAATCCTGAACTGTCTGACTGTGTGATCTTCGGCAACAGGCCCTGGTGTCTTTCGATCCTGGCTCGGGCCCTTTGACTTTTGAACTCCTGTCTCAGAGTGTTTCTAGATTCTGTTTGCCTAACCAAAATATACCCTGTGATTTTTGCCTCCAACTCCCACTGGGTATCTCAGGTGCTAAGTGTGTTTTTGCCCCGGTAGCATTTCATGTCATGGATACGCGTTTATTTAGTAGACCGAACTATCAAAAAGTGATCGCAACCGTATCCGCGGTATCGTGTTTTGTTCATAACACCGGTTCATTCAAACACAGGGTACTTACCTTGAGAAATGCTGTACAAAGTGAATTGGTTAGTTGTAGTATATTTAACGTGTGGTTTTGTTTAAAGTTTCATAGAAGTGTTGTGTTTATAACTGATGGTTTAAAAATAAATGTACTTATATTTTTCTACCTGAAACCTTGAGTCAGTGTTTGTTTAAGTCACAGTAATTGTGGTCCCTTTGTGTAATCTCTGCTACTGCTCATATACTCTTGAGATAAGCCTGGCTGCTCCGCCACTGCTACCACTCTGACATAGCGGTACAGGCTTGTACCAAAGGTAAAACCTGTATTGCCACCTGTAGTCTTAATTGTGTGTATTAAGTGGTCCCTAAGGGAACTGCACAGGATTCTGCCTAACAAGGAGTTTCCAGAATTTAAGAAGATCAGGCTGAAGATGGGGGTGTCAGGGAGGTTATTCAAGAGGGAGGTGCCTGCGTAGGATAAGGATCTCCCTCCAAATCTCTGCTTGGAGAACCGGCTCACTCGCAGAAGGTTGGAGGTGGATGAGCGGAGGACTCGAGAGGGACAGTATTTAGGTAGGAAACGTTGCAGGTAAGTAGGTCCCAGGCCCCAGAAAGCCTTGTGGGCAATGCAGAAGGTCTTGAATTTGATCCTTGCAGCCACGGGGTGCCAGTTAAGGGATTTCAGTGCTGGAGAGATGCAGTCACTGGGCTTGAGGTCAGGGATAACTCTTGCGTTTCTGTTCTGGATGAGTTGCAGAGGGTGCAGGGCAGACGCAGGGAGGTTGAGGAAGAGGCTGTTGCAGTAGTCCAGCCTAGAGAGAACTAGGGCTCTTGAGACAGTGAGATGCTGGGGGAAAGGGAGAAAGGGTAGAGTTCCTCTGAGGAGGTGTAGTTGATAGACTTTTTTGAGATGTCAGAAATGTAAGAGGAGGAGAGAGTGGAGTCAAAGATGACCCCAAGGTTTTTGGCCTCGCAGGTGGGAGTGGGCACAGGACCAAGGGAGGACAGCCAGAGTGAAAGAGGGAAAGTGGGAGAAGGGGTCCCAATGCGAACGATCTCAGTTTTACTGGCATTGAGACAGAGATCGTTTGCAGCACACCATGACTGAATAGCGGACAGACAGTCAGATATGAGCGAGGAGGAGGAAACGGCTGAGGGTAGCCTGAAAGATAGTTGCGTGTCATCTGCATAACACTGGAGATTAGAGGTGAAAGTGGCGATCACACGTGCCAAGGTAGCCATATAGACGTTGAAGAACCATGGGGGTTAGGTTTGATCCCTGGGGAACGGCGCCGGTTGAGAGAGTGATAGTCGAGGGAAAGGCTCCAAGTTCCACCTAGGATGGGAGGTCGGAAAGAAGACAAGTTAACCACACCAGAGCCTGACCTGTGTACGATCAGGATGTTGTCATTAACCGTGTCAAAGGCGGAGGAGAGATCAAGGAGAATGAGGATAGACAGAGAGTTAGTGTCAAGATTTGAGAGCAGGTCTTCATGGGTGTTCAGAAGAGCAGTTTCCATGCCTCTGGAAACTCTAAAGCCAGACTATTGGTCATGGAAGCAACCAATTGATTCAGTGTGGAGGTTCAGCTGAGAGATAGCCAACTTCTCAAGGAGTTTTCCCAGGAAAGGAGTGATAGAGATTGGACGATAGCTTGCCGGAATGGAGGGGTCAGCAGAGGGTTTCTTGAGCAAGAGCAGTTGGGAAAACCCCAGTGGAAAAGGAGAGATTGCAAAGGTCAGCCAAGGCTGGGGCCTGGGAGTCAATGTTGTCCTTAATGGTTTTGGAGGGGCAAGGGTCCACTTGTTTGGATGAGGTCTTCACAGACTGGACTTGTCTGGCGACGACCTCATCAGGTGTGATGGGTGAGAGAGAGGTGAAGAAGAGGTGGGGGCAAGGGAGGCACCGGTTTTGGTGTGTGCTGTGATGTGGTGGGAAGGGAGGAAAGGATGCCATGGGTTTTGGTGGTGAAGTGTGCTGCCAGGGCTTAATAGAGGTCCTGGGAGGGTGTAACAGAAGAAGAGTCTGCTGCAGGATTGGCCAGTTCCTTGCAGACTTTGAAGAGTTTGACCGTGTTGTTTGATGCCGGTGAGATGCAGGCTTGAATAAAGACTCTTTTCTTGGAGCAGAGTCGTTATTGCCTTTGAAGGAGGCGGCAGGCCAGTTTGTCAGATGGTCCACCCAACGAGTTCCATTTCCGCTCTGCTGCCCTACACTTGCGTTTAAGGGCAGCCAGATCAGAGTCATGCCAAGAGTTGCACTTTTTGGAAGGCTTCAGTTGGACCCTCATGACAGGGGCAAGAGCATCAAGAGTGTTGGAGATAGAGAGATTAAGGTTAGTGAGGGCTGTGTCAGGGTGGGAGTCAGCCGCATGAATGGGAAGAGGAGAGTAGGTGGAGGCAAAGGCAGCCACTGTCACATTTTTGATGGGTCTGGTGACTTTGAAGGCATGTGGCTGTGCCGGGTGTGTTGCTGCAAGAGGAGAGGCGAGCTTCAGGTGTGTTGATAGAAGAGAGTGCTCGGTCCCAAGAAAGAGAGTGGGATGGTAGTGCAGATGAGAGCATCCAATGTGTGGCCCGCGGTGTGAGTGGAGCCAGAAGGTAGGATAGAGAGTGAGAGAGAGCTACATAGGTTGCAAAAAGGTCGCGAGGAGTCCGTAGAGTCCAGATGGATGTTGAGATCATCCAGCAGGAGGAGTTGAGAGGAGGAGGAAAGTAGGGAGGTCAGGTCAGCTCATTCTGAAAGGAAGAGAGTGGGGTGTCCTGGAGGCCGATAGAAAGTAGCCATAAGGAGAGAAGATTTAGGAGAGAGTGAGAGCCTGCAGACTAGGCACTGGAAGAAGTACTAGGTCTGAGTAGGGATAATGGGCACAGGTATCCATTCTGGGAAGATCAGGCTACTCCACCGCCTGCCTTCTTTGGCCTGGGGGCAGACAGGATGTTGTAGCCTTCAGGGAGGAGAGTGTCAAAGCTTGTGATACAGCTATCCTTGAACCATGTCTCAGTGATGATGAGCACATCAAGATCCATGAGTTCCAGAAGGTTGCGGATGTCAGAGGAGTGTTTTGTGTTTTACAACAGAGCGAGTGCTAAGGGTGGCAATGTGGATCTCCATCCTTAAACGTCTTCCGCGGGGGGCACATGGGACAGTGAGGGTGGCAAGAGGGTCAGAGGGATAGTAGATGATGGCAGAGGAGCGACGGCCGACAAGGGAGCCGGGTCAGTAGGGCAGGGCACAGGTACCTGTGCAGTGGAGGAGGGAGGCACAGTGGGCAAGGGAGTCTGTGCAGAGGAGGAGGAGGAAGGCACAGTGGGCAAGGGAGCATGTGCAGAGGAGGAGGAAGGCACAGTGGCAAAGGGAGCCTGGGTGGAGGGGCAGGTGAGGTTAGAGAGGCGAGGGAGGAGCCTGTCAAAGAGGAGAAGAAGGTTGGGTCGAGGACCCTGAACCATGATGGTTCCATTGAAGTAAACATTTATGATGACTCTGGAAATGGCGAAGAGGTCCAGGAGAACCTCCCAGCGAGTGCCACCATTAATGGGAGAAGAGGCGAAAGAATGAAAACGCAACGCAGCCACTGACACAGCAAAGATCGCTTATCAGCAGAACAGGTACAAAATGTTGTCGCTTTCTAACAGAAAAGGGGACACACTAATTATGACTAATTACGATTTTCAGGCAAGCAGGCACTTTCAAACAGCAAGGGGGGCAGAACTTATTTTGATTTTCAGGCACGCAGGTGTTAGGGAGAATTCTCATAAATGTGCTAATTCCTCTGTACCTAGAGACCCCCAGCTCTTTTGCTGAACTTTGGGACTTTGTACTTTTAAATCAATGTGTTTTCTGTGTTTGTTTCTTTTTGAATTATGGAGTTTAAATAACTCCATAGGCATCATCTTTTTATTTGTGTCACACAGCACCCTCAGTGCAGTGGCACAGGGAAACCGTTGCAGCCTTACCCAATGTTTAAATACCTTCTCTAGGATAAGCTACTGTTTCCCAGAGTAAGTAAAGTGAAATTGACTTTACTAGTCTTTTTAAATTCCTAGACCCAGCACACCCTATCTTACAATAGAGTGCTGGAGGGGTTACTTAGTAACCCCTGTGTCTAGATACTCACATAGCATGTCATATGCTACCCTTTCCTCTCAAAATGGCTGTTGGCAGTGGTTTTACAACGAACTACCATGACTTTTCCCGACCCCGAACACCGGTAGCGTTAAATCGCAGGAGCCATGTTTTTCAAGATGGCATCTGAGGCCCCTCTGTAAAAAAAGGTCCTGGTCTTCTTTTTTCGCCATTTCTTTGTGGAGAGGTCCTTTTTGAGTTTTGCTCTGCGCGCCAAACCAGGTTTGGTTCCTTTGTTCATTCGCCTTTGGCGGCATCAGGAGTGAAGACCGCCTCTGGCGCCTGATTGTCTGGGGTGGGCAGGAAGTGAGGGAGGTGCCCGAAACTCCCTGTGCTTAGTCTCCTAGAAGACCCGCATGCACTCTGTGGTGATTGGCTGGCTGACTGTCCAGCAAGGGCAGCAACCCTGCTGGGTGAGTGACAGCTAGGCTGGAATGAATGGGAGAGAACTGAATAAAAGGCGAATCTCTTGGCTTGGAAGGCAGAGTTGACCACTGGAACGAAAGAACCGAAGACGAGCTTGAAGAGGACGGCTGATGCAACTCCTGGACCGTTGGTTTGCCTAGTGAAGCCCTGCTGCAGGTCCGAATCGCTAAGTTCATCTCAACAGAGAAGCCCTGCAAGGACGACTTCTCCCTTTGAGTTGGTGAGACCAATCAACTCGACACCAAGCCACCTGGATACCCTTCTCAGAGCTGGTTGTATTTTCCTCAGAGTGCTGCAGGAAACCGAATAACCAGGGAGAAGGATACCAGTTTGTGTGCTGACTACAGCTACCGGAATTGAAGATTTGCCAGTTGCCAGCTTTTTGACCAGTCCCAGTGCAGGAGTCCCCCGACGTCCTCCCTCTTGTCCCCACGACTGAGGCCCAGGAACGGTGAGATCTGTAGGAACTGCCAGGAACAGAGGTCGCCAGCTGCATCTTTTTCTTCATTTGTAAAGGTACTGTAAAACCAGACTGAGAGTACTTGCCTCTCGCAGTGAAAGTGATTGAAACTTTTCCAACTCACAGGCCTAATCAGGTTGTGACCCAACATATGATTCTTCTTTTTACAAACTATTCCTGAGAACTCTGGCAGAGACTTTTCCGTTTATCTACCAGAACTGCTTTTTCCTATCCAAGACTTTAGCCCCATGACTTTGGCCTAGCCTATTGAATTGAATTGACTCTTCTGTTGAACTCAAAATATCTGCACCGCCTAAGAAATAATTGTATTCTTTCTATGTTCTGATAACCTATGCCTTTTTGCTCCTCCTTCAAAGTATTCTGAATGCCTCAGAAACTTAGAGTGTACAGTACTGAAGTATATTTGTTTGTGATTATAGTGCCTCCTTCTTATGACTGTTTTATAACTGACAGTTAAATAACAAAGAAACCTTGAGTGTAAGAGTTTGTTTGAACACCTGTGATTGTAGACCTCTGTGTAACATCCTTACAGCTCACATTCCCTGAGATGAGCCTGGCTAATCAGCTCCGCTACCAAAAACTTGTGTAGTACAGACTTATACCTGTAGTCATAGTTGTGTGTAGCGGTCCCAAACGGTATTGCATACAAACTTTACCTAAAAGCAGGCACTTTCAAACAGCAAGGGGGGGCAGAACTAATGTTGATTTTCAGGCAAGCAGGCACTTAAAAACAGCAAAGGGGGCAGAACTAATTATGATTTTCAGGGAAGCAGGCACTTTCTAACAGCAGGGGGGCACAGCTAATTGCGATGTACAGGCAAGCAGGCACTTTCTAGCAGCAAAGGGGGCACAGCCAATTCTGATTTTCAGGCAGGCAGGGACTTTCAACAACAAAGGGGGCAAAGCTAATTAAGATTTTCAGGCAAGCAGGCACTTTCTAGCAGCAGAAGGGAACAGCTAATTGTGATTTTCAGGCAAGCAGGCACTTTCTAACAGTAAGGGGGCATAGCTAATTACGATTTTCAGGCAAGTAGGCACTTTCTAGGAGCACAGGGGGCACAGCTAATTACAATTTTCAGGCATGCAGGCACTTTCAAGCAGCAGAGGGGGCAGAACTAATTATGATTTTCAGGCAAGCAGGCAATTTCAAACAGCAAGGGGGGCACAGCTAATTATGATTTTCAGGCAAGCAGGCACTTTCTAGCACCAGAGGGGGAACAGCTAATGACGATTTTGCAGGCAAGCAGGCACTTTCTAGCACAAAAGGGAGAACAGTTAATTGCGATTTTCAGGCAAACAGGCACTTACTAGCAACAGAGGGGGAACAGATAATTACAGTTTTTCAGGCAAGCATGCACTCTGTTACAGCAAGGGGGCACAGCTAATTATGATTTTCAGGCAGGCAGGCACTTTCTAGCAGCAGAGGGGGAAGACCTAATTACCATCTTTCAGGCAAGCAGGCACTTTCTAACAGCAAAGGGGGGCACAGCTAATTCCAATTTTCAGGTATGCAGGCACTTTCTAGCAGCAACAGGGAAAGAGCTAATTACGATTTTCAGGCAAGCAGGAAATTTCTAGCAGCAAAGGGGGCACAGCCAATTCTGATTTTCAGGCAAGCAGGTACTTTCAACAGCAAAGGGGGCAGAACTCATTATGATTTTCAGGCAAGCAGGCACTTTCTAACAGCAAGGGGGCAAAGCTAATTAAGATTTTCAGGCAGGCAGGCACTTTCTAGCAGCAGAAGGGAACAGCTAATTGTGATTCTCAGGCAAGCAGGCACTTTCTAACAGTAAGGGGGCATAGCTAATTACGATGTTCAGGCAAGTAGGCACTTTCTAGGAGCACAGGGGGCACAGCTAATTGCAATTCTCAGGCATGCAGGCACTTTCAAGCAGCAGAGGGGGCAGAACTAATTGTGATTTTCAGGCAAGCAGGCAATTTCTAACAGCAAGGGGGGCACAGCTAATTATGATTTTCAGGTAAGCAGGCACTTTCTAGCACCAGAGGGGAAACAGGTAATTACGATATTCAGGCAAGCAAGCAGTTTTTCAGGCAAGCAGGCATTATCTAGCAGCAGAGAGGAAACAGCTAATTACGATTTTGCAGGCAAGCAGGAACTTTCTAACTGCAGGAGGGGCACAACTAATTCTGATTTTCCGGCAAGCAGGCACTTTCTAACAGCAAAGGGGGAACAGCTAATTACGATTTTCAGGCAAGCATGCACTTTCTAGCAGCAAAGGGGGAACTTTTAATTGCGATTTTCAGGCAAGCAGGCACTTACTAGCAACAGAGGGGGAACAGCTAAGTACAGTTTTTCAGGCAAGCATGCATTCTGTTACAGCAAGGGGGCACAGCTAATTATGATTTTCAGGCGGGCAGGCACTTTCTAGCAGCAGAGGGGGAACAGCTAATTACGATCTTTCAGGCAAGCAGGCACTTTCTAGCAGCAAAGGGGGAACAGCTAATTATGGTTTTCAGGCAAACAGGCACTTTCAAAAGCAAAGGGGGCACAGCTAATTCCAATTTTCAGGCATGCAGGCACTTTCTAGCAGCAAAGGGGGAACAGCTAATTACGATTTTCAGGCAAGCAGGCACTTTCTAGCAGCAAAGGGGGAACAGCTAATTATGGTTTTCAGGCAAGCAGGCACTTTCTAACAGCAAAGGGGCACAGCTAATTACGATTTTCAGGCAAGCAGGCACTTACTAGCTACAGAGGGGGAACAGCTAATTATAGTTTTTCAGGCAAACAGGCACTCTGTTACAGCAAGGGGGCCCAGCTAATTATGATTTTCAGGCAGGCAGGCACTTTCTAGCAGCAGAGGGGGAACAATTAACTATGATCTTTCAGGCAAGCAGGCACTTTCTAACAGCAAAGGGGGGGCACAGCTAATTCCGATTATGAGGCAAGCAGGCACTTTCTAGCAGCAAAGGGGGAACAGCTAATTACGATTTTCAGGCAAGCAGGCACTTTCTAGCAGCAAAGGGGGAACAGCTAATTCCGATTTTCAGGCAAGCAGGCACTTTCTAGCAGCAAAGGGGGAACAGCTAACTATAGTTTTCAGGCAAGCAGGCACTTTCAAATGCAAAGGGGGACAGCTAATTACGATTTTCAGGCAAGATTTTTAGGCAAGCATGCACTTTCAAAAGCAAAGCAGGCACAGCTAATTACGATTTTCAGGCAAGCAGGCACTTTCTAGCAGCAGAGGGGGCAGAACTAATTAGGATTATCAAGCAAGCAGGCACTTTCTAACGGCAAGCAGACACTTTCTAGCAGCAAGGGAGGCACAGCTAATTACGATTTTTAGGCAAGCAGGCACTTTATAGCAGCAGAGGGGAACAGCTAATTACAATTTTTTAGGCAAGCAGGAACTTTCTGACAGTAAGGGGGGCACAGATAATTACAATTTTCAGGCAAGCAGGCACTTTCTAGCAGCAAAGGGGGTACAGCTAAATCTGATTTTCAGGCAAGCAGGCACTTTATAGCAGCAGAGGGGGAACATCTTATTACGATTTTCAGGCAAGCAAGCACTTTCAAAAGCAAAGGGGGCACAGCTAATTACGATTTTCAGGCAAGCAGGCACTTTCTAGCAGCAAAGGGGGAACAGCTTATTACGATTTTCAGACAAGCAGGGTGGACACCCACACACCAAAATCAGCACTCCAGCAGCAAAGGAGCGACTGACTGACTAGAGGTATTTACTACCACAAGTCCCACAGTACCTAAGGAGTTTTGAAGAAGATGCAGCTAATTACACTTTTTCAAGCAAGCAAGCACTTTGTAACAGCAAGGGGGGACAGCTAATTACGATTTTCAGGCAAGCAGGCACTTTCTAGCAGCAGAGGGGTAACAGCTAATACTGATTTTCAGCCAAACAGGTACTTCCAAGCAGCAGAGAGGGCAGCAGAACTCATTATGATTTTCAGGCAGGCACTTTCTAACAGCAATGGGGGCCCAGCTAATTACGATTTTCAGGCATGCAGGCACTTTCTAGCAGCAGAGGGGGAATAGCTAATTATGATTTTCAGGGAAGCAGGCACTTTCTAGCAGCAGAGGGGGAAATTACGATTTTTCTGGCAAGCAGGCACTGTCTGACAGCAAGGGGGGGCTCAGCTAATTACGATTTTCAGGCAAGCAGGCTCTTTGTAGCAGCAGAGGGGGAACAACTAATTACGATTTTCAGGCAAGCAGTCACTTTCAAAAGCAAAGGGGGCACAGCTAATTACAATTTTCAGGCAAGCCGGCACTTTCTAGCAGCAATGGGGGAACAGCTAAGTACGATTTTCAGACAAGCAGGGTGGACACGCACACACCAAAATCAGCACTCCAGCAGCAAAGGAACAACACACTGACTAGAGGTATTTACTACCACAAGTCCCACAGTACCTGAGGAGTTGTGAAGAAGATGCAGCTGGATTCTTTCATGGTGGAACAGCAGTGGACCCAGTCTCCTGTTCCTTGGTCGCACTGACGAAAGGAGGGACTCTGGAAGGGAGGTCGCGGCAGCTGTCGGGAGAAAGGACTCACAGCAAAGGATTCTTTGTGCTCCAACATCAGTCTGCAGTTTTGGAGCCTTTTCACAGGCTCCATGGGAGAATGGTTCTCGTCCAAACGATTCTCCTCGCTTAATTGGTCCTGCACTCCGGGAGGGGACTTTAAGCAGGGGATTCTTGTTTCTGTAGGTGCTGAAGGAGTCCACTGAAATTTTGGGAGAGTATGTTCACGGGAAGATGGTGCACTGCAAAGTCATCCCAGGTCTCAGGTTATTGGCGGTTTGCTGCCCAGGAAGGTCAGTCCAAGGGACATAGTTGTCCTCTTCCGAGCATCCATGTCGATTCGAAAACAGTGTCATGTTACAAGAGCAGCAGTACTTCAACGGGCTTCACCGGTCACTGGAAGGTGCTGCAGGCATCTCTGTTTGTCTTCTTCTTCAGTCCTTTTGTTCCAGTGGTAGACTTGTCTTTTGCCTCAGGATCCTTGCCTTTTATCCAGGATCCCAGCCAATCCACACTCATGCAACATTCAAACTTGGGGGTGTGGCTGTCCTTCAAAGACAGCCACCCTCCCAGTTGGAACTGGTTCCTATCAGATATCCCACAAGACAAAAAACAGCAGAGTTTCATATGCCTCCCTTACTTCCTGCCCTCGTAGACACACTGGAGCTTCAGCAGGCTAGGCTCCACAACAGGTACCCATCCAAGACAAAAGACAAACCAGGACTCCCGCCCCCAGGATGGCAGAAGAAGGAACAAAAAAGGACAAGCATACAACAAAATGGCAATAAATGAACAAAGCCAACATGTAGGGTCAATGGTGACCCTCCTGTGTGTAACAGCAGCTGTAGAGAGAGAGCCTGCACGTACAAATCACAAAAAAGTCAGTAGTACATGTGCATGGCCACCAGTCAATATTGACAGAATGTTTCCAGGAGCAGTGAGAAAGGGGATATCAGGTAACCCCTCAGGACTCCACATAGGGAGGTGTGTGCTGATCTCACAAAAGCAAAAGAGAAGAAGGATAAAAAGTATCCTTCTTACCTTGATTACAGTCGTTCTTAAGGAAAATAAAAGAATATAAAAAGAAAAGCCCAACGGGCTCACAGCAACACTGCACAAAGGGTGCTGGGTATTGCAAAGATGAAACACATATGCCTTAAAAAGTATGAAGGAAAGCAAGACTCCATAAAAGAAAGTTAAAGCAGTATGAACAAGTGTTTCCGGAGTCAGAGCAAAAAGAATGAATGAGGGGAAAAGGCTCCCCTTATTCAGGAATATTAGGAAAAAGTCCAAGAGCCCAGCAAAAAGTGCTGGGGGGCTCACAGGTAGAGAGGATTTCGCATAACGATTTAAAATATCCCTAACATTCCCACATCAGTTCTTTGCATCATCCCAAGTTAAATAGGCTGGACTGGCGATCCTATTTGACAAAACAATGAATTTGAAGAAAATAGCAGAAGTCAAAGAAAACCAAGGGAGATTCATATGAATTAACATGCACTGTGTGGTTGTGGACCTAAACATTTTTTCAATTTACGGCCCCAATCATTAACTTGGGGACTTTTAAGCCAAACTGTTCCTGCGTATTGCCCAATTCTAAGTTGGAGTATTAAAAATACGGGGGTTTCTAAACGTGGTGCTAAATGTCGCTCTTGACAGGTACAGACCTGGGAACCCACAACAATTACATAAACCACTATCCCTTCACCAAGCAATAGCTGATTTAGGCCCTGATACATGGAAAAGTGTGCATAGATTCCGCAAAGCCTGCGCACCAAGAACGACTCTGCGCGAGCCAGCACACATAAGATCTTCAGCGTGCTCCGCGTATTCATGGATTCCAAAACGCATTACAACCCGACTTGCAAAGAAAACTGAGCTGTGCGAGGAACGCCCACAACATGCCCCCACGCAAACCAAAAACCAAGCCATATCCCAACCTTATCCCAAACCTCTGCGTCCACCCCTTGACCCACCAAATAACACCCCTGCGAAAACATGCAAACTCCCTCGTAAGTCAAGGCTGCACCTCTGCGAAAATGCAGCAGCTCCCTCATAAGTCAAGGCTGCACCTCTGCGAAAAACCACACAAGCTCCCTCGTAGGTCAAGGCTGCACCCCCTGTGAAAATACAAGGTCTCCCTTGTAAGTCAAGGCTGCACCCTCTGCGAAAACGCAGGAGCTCCCTCATAAGTCAAGGCTCCACCCCTGCGAAAACACAGCAGCTTCCTTGTAACTCAAAGCTGCACCCCTGCGAAAACATGGGAACTCCCTCGTAAGTTAAGTCTGCACCACTTGTGAAAACGTGATATCTCCCTCGTAAGTCAAGGCTGCACCCCATGTGAAAACGCATAAGCTCTCTTGTAAGTCAAGGCTGCACCACTGCAAAACTGTGAGTCCTCGCCCCTACTCCAAAGGCACCCAAACTGCCGGCATATACCCCTACTGCACATCAACCGCTCAAGTCCAGACACCAGACAGTACACCCCCTCCACACACCGTCCTCAAGTCAAGACACCACACATAAGCCCCCCCTCACCTATGACACTACCCAGGCAGCCCCCTCAAGTCCAGTCACCACCCACCAGCCACCCTAACCTCCAACACTACCCCAGGTCGCCCCCTCAAGTTTGGACACCACCCACAATCCACCCTCACCCCCACCACTACCCCAGGCAGCATCCCCAAGTCAAGACACCCTCCCCACACCACCGTCCCATCCAACACTACCTCAGGAAGCCCCTCAAGTCCAGACACCACTCACCAGCCCCTCTCACACCTGACACTACGCCAGGCAGCCCCCTCAAGTCCAGACACCACCCACCAGCCCCCTGACAGTACTTCCCCTCCACACCCCCCCTCACCTCCACCACTACCCCAGACAGACCCCTGAAGTCAAGACACCACACATAAGCCCCCCCTCACCTCTGACACTAACCAGGCAGTCCCCTCAAGTCCAGTCACCAGCCTCCCTAACCTCCAACACTACCCCAGGCAGCCCCCTCAAGTCCAGACACCACCCACAAGCCCCCTCACCTCCAACACTACCCCAGGTAGCCCCCTCAAGTCAAGACACCACCCACCAGCCCTTCCTGACAGTACATGCCCCTCCCCACACCACCATCACCTCAGACACTACCCCAGGAAGCACCCTCAAGTACAGACACCACTCTCCTGCCCCTCTCACCCCTGACACTATGCCAGGCAGCCCCCTCAAGTCGAGACAATACTCACCTGCCCCCCTCACCTCCATCACTACCCCAGGCAGCCCCCTCAAGTCCAGACATCACTCAGCAGCCCCCCTCATCCCTGACACTACCCCAGGCAGCCCCCTCAAGTCTAGACACCACCCACCAGCCCCTCCTCACCTCCAACACTACCCCAGGCAGCCCCCTCAATAACAAGGTGTCAGACCCAGATGGGCTATCCTCCCTTTTTTAGAAACAATTCTCTGCAACATTGGTGCCACAGCTGGTCACTCTGTTTAATAGCTTAGTGACAAGAGGAGCAACCTCCCGTCACAATGGAGAATCAACATTAATGCTACTGAGGAAGCAGGGGAAAGACGTGACGAAATTTTAATCACAGACACCAATCGGAGTGCATAACTACGATATCCAGATATACTCTAAAATAATGGCCAACCCATTAGTGGATTTCCAACCAGGCATCATTCATATTGATCAAACAGGGATTATTCCCAGTAGGCAAGACAAAATCAGAAGAGTATTAGACATTATTGAATGGGCAAGACATTCCAAAGAAAACTAAACTGGTTATGTTTTTAAATTCATATGGGCTAAAAGGTTTTCTAGAGTCTCCCGTCACACAGTGGTGGCTACCAGGAAAAATGTATGACTTGGCTTTGCCGGATCTGGAGAGCTATTTATATGTAGCACAAATAGCCCCTGTTCCTGAAAGCAAAACAACCCATCTAGATATTAAACAGTGGGCATTTAGAGCAAATGGGGATGGGTTTCCTATAAATGAATGAATGAATGATGATGGGGTTCTCCAAAGACCCAGCAAAATCCTACCAACATACTTCCAACTATGAGGGTGTCGACTAGCTATTGGGACAGGGCGGTATGCTACTGGGCACCTCCAACACCAACCTAGCCAAAATGCAACTTTTGCAAAACAAAGTCCTGAGGGCAGCGCTAGGCATAAAAAATCAGACCATATATCCAAGACCAGGAAAGTTGCCCACTGGCTCCCCATCAAAGCCCGCATAATTTTCAAAACATTATGCATCACCCACAAATGCATTACAAAAGAAGGACCTATCTACCTCAATAACACTCTGCATCCTAAAACTAACATAAGATTACTGAGATCCAACGACAAACTCCTCCTGGACCCCCCCCGATTCAAAACCACAAGAGCAGGGGGCAGCAGCTTCACCACTTTAGCCCCCAAACACTGAAACACCCTACCCATCATCATCAAAAAAGCATCCTCCTTCACGATCTTTAAGAAACAGCTAAAAACCTGGTTATTCAACCAATATTAGCACCCAAAGATAGGACCCCTTCCATCGGATACTGTTGTGAATACTTAGGCCACTGTATATTGTTGTGAATATGTTGTAACCTATATCATGTAATGCAACTAATGTAATGTTTGAATGTGACTAATTTCTAAACTGTCTTATAACCTAGCCGTGACACCCGAGGGTCTGGGCGTGTAACAAATAAAAAAGAAAATAAATAAATAAATAAAAATAAATGTTAATGTTAAAGGATATTTGTACCGCGCACTATCACCTCCAGAGTGGTCCCCTGGCACTCTGGCGGATCTGAAAAGGAAAGGGGGCGTGAGTTAGTGGGAATGAGCCGGATAAGTGCAAGAGAGCAGTGATGTGCTGTTGGCAGCTTCAGTTCGGGTAACAGTGTTTGTTGAGCTTGGGTGCTCTGTCCGGTCGGTAGCCGTTGTTAATATATAATAATTACATTCCCATCACTTATCATGGCACTTTTGAGAATCCCAGGATTGTTTCGTTGTCACAACTGCTCTCTCCCACTCCCACAATATGCTGCCTCCAGGATTACAGCAAACTCTCCGTCATGTCCCTTCTCCCACCTGCAGCACTCCTTTCTCCCCAGCCTGCAGCCTCACAACTCAAACCAGCCAGCCAGAGACAGATCCAACCTCCTTAATTTTAATTTTTCGTCTTTTCCTCCTCTCTCTGTCCTTGCTCTTTGCATGTCCAACCCATCTCCCTCCTTTTCTCACTTTTTAATCTTTTAACCACCCTTTCGTTCACCTCCCATCTGCTTATATTTTCATATAGATTCTTTATTGTTTCTCCACCCATTCTTGAATACCATTGTGATGTCATGGATGATGCCTCTGGTCAAATGCCACCCCCCTTTTAACCAACATCCCCAGTAACTTTTACAGCCTTTTTTGGCTTTTTCTACGATGACCTTTAGACAGCAATTTTGAACAACACGCCTCAGAGCCTGGTTGAATTGTGAAACAAAGCGTACTTGATTCCTGACTTACACCAGCCTGAAAAATGAAATTGTTCTTTCCAGAGTTCATTCTCACTGGCAGGGGCTGATGATTAGTTTCAACAATCACCCTTTTCCCCTTAATAATGGTACAGAAATGCTAGAATGCCCACACAGTGATCAACAATGCTTTTTTAAATTCCTTACATTTTGTTTCTACCTGTGACAATGCCTTACTAGCATATGCAATGGTTTTATTATTTGAATCATGCTTTTGGTACAAAACCGCTGACATACACCCAATCTCCAGAAAGAAATCTTGACGCTTCTATGGATAAGCCAAACATGGGGCCTTTATCAGACAATCTTTCAATTTGCCTATTGCTTCACATTGTTTCTGACCCTATTTCCAGGGCACACTTTGCTTCAGCAATTTAGTCAATAGTTGTGTAATTTCTGCATGTTCTTCAATGCATTTCCTATTTAACTTGTCATCCCTAACAAACTCTTCAAGCCCTTCAGATTTGTGGGATTTTTTTTAATTTATTTTTTATTTGGATTAGCTGATAAAATCAACCTTTCAAATATAAACACAATCAAATCAACATTATTATACATTTAAAAGAGAAAATAAGCATTTAAATCAACATACATTTCATTTCTTGCATTCATTATTTACATCTTTCATTAAATTAAATTAATCCAAAAATAAATCAATTCATCCATGAAAATAATTACTTCCCCAGCACAACAACTTTGTAGATCACAGATTCAATCATTTTTCATGTATTACTTTGGCATAAAAGGAAAAAGAGACTCTAAAAATTGCACTTTGGCAATACGGACAACTCATTTCGTATTAGTGAACAAGCAATTCCAAATTTCTTCTGAATCTCTGATACACTTAGAAATAATCAGATTCTCAAAATAGCTTTCTCTCTTTACCTTTAACGCAGGGCATGCCACAATGCAATGTTGGAGTGTTTCTCAGATCTGTTTTTGCAAAAACAACAAAAATTTTGTTACGGGGAGATCATTTTTCTGCAGCGAAGAAATTGATTTTGTATTTGAGGGGAGGGGCATTTGGTCAAATAATCAGCCATAACACAAAGGCCCTCATTACGACCCTGGCGGAAATCGAAAAACGATGGCGGAAATGCAATACCGCCATCGAATAGCGCTCGGTGCGATTATGACCCGTCACCGTAAAGTACGATGCCATTAGCGACACCGTAGTGAACGCCAACGCTAACTGCACCAAGTACGCGCACGCGCGCCATGCCAAACCGTAATTACCACCATGGCGCAATGGTACGCGAATTCTGACCCTAGCGGACATGTACCTAACGCCATCAAGCATGGCGGAAAGTACCATTCCGCCATGGTGAGAAGTACGACATCGCGAATCAACCGTAAACGGCCCTACTGAGTGCCTGTACACCACTCCCTGGCCACATTGCACAACTCCTCGTAGGTGCAATGAAGTCACACAATGCAACCAGTGAAATGTACAAGTCACCCATGCATGCCAACGAACAAATGAATCTAGGGGCTCCAAGTGCCTTGTGAGTGGCCATCCATATTTGCCATGGCACCATTGCCGCACTGATGCAGCACAGGCATGTGAAGGTTCAAGTACAGCAACATGAGCAGAAAAATGAGACAAACAAAAACAGGCCCCCCCATCGACTGACACCAGTGTAAGGCAACATTCAAAGCAGTATCCTGAGTGAGACTGCACCAGCCCTGTACTCCTGCCAGTAAACAAACCAACCATCAGCATAAGCATGTACCACACAAGTTGGCAGAGTGACTGAGCAGCCAGGCACATCTCAAGAGGGGCCAATGGGAGCTGCAGGGCACAGATGGCACGAATACAGAAGCTATTCCAATGGACATGACCTCAGTCTCCCTCCAAGAAACGCACGCAAACACAGGCACCTGTGACCAGCCATATTCTGATAATCACATCATTCCACCAATCCACCTGGCTGACCGGCATCTGTTACACAAAAACTAATCCCCCGCCCCTGAGCATGACATCATCAAAACAGTCATAATGGTAGCCCCTATCCCTGACCACACTGGGCTTCGTAGGCAAACGCGGCCAGTACAGTACCACGCAACTATACTCAGAAGCCGGAACCCAATGCAGATCTTCTCACAATACATCGCTCCACAAATAGGAATATGCTACATTACTTGCAAAGAATAACGCTACACGGTTAATATCAGAATAGAAATTTAATGCACCACAAAATCACCAAGCCCATACAGCCATTAGGTCATGAACCCCAAAATATATTTCATTATTGTGGGCTGCATCCGCAATAAATGACCAGCTTCTTCTTGTGTGACGCCCTGTTCCTTCATGGTACACAGGGGCTACATTCACGTTCAAAAAGGCAACATGGAAGCGCCTAGAACCGCAGGGCCGTCCCATTAGGTAGGCACTAGTCCAGCTGAAAGGTCGAAATGTTGCTCCTAGCCACTAGTACTGCGTAAGGGCATGTGGCCCATTGGCGATCGTCCCATAAGATCGTAATGGTGCTCCACTGATTAACTCGAAGCAGCAGGTGTCGGGAGTAAAAGCCATCTGCAGGAGTGGCATACAGATGGCAGCGGCAAAAGGGGAGGAGATACCTGTCACCCAAATGAAATGAAAAAGAATAGTATGGCCATCAGAACTTGATTTGTATTACTCACTTCAATGATCACACTAAATCTACAGCCATATGCATGCTAGCCCACTCCAAAGGATTATTCCCACCCAAAAATCACTTGCGAATCATAACTATAAAAATCGAGGTGAAAACACTATTACAAACGAGTGTTTGTGTGCATGCGTCTGTCAAAACAGAATCCATTCGATGGGATTAGTAACGTGCATAGACACAAGTGTTTGAAGGCGCATCGAGACAGGGAGGGTTCAACAAGGGCAGATAGACGATGGTCCCACTATGGCAGCTCTGCATCACATAGCGCAGGGGAGGTGGATAGATTCCAAAAAGCCCTGTACATGGCAAACTCTCCATCAAATCATCTGTCCATGCATCCATATATCATTCCCTCATCCCGGTATGAAAACGCCTGATTATGTACTCACATAACATGTGAAATTTCCATTGAGTCTGTGCGTAATGCAGTCTGCAAAATCCACTGTGCTCCAGGCCGGAATTCCAGTGTTGTGAAGTAACATGTATTTGGGAACGTCCTGCCTTATCGTCCACCACGCTATTGCGCATCCCATACTATTCATATTAATCATTGCATTCTTGCCATGGCCCCTGTCCCAAGGACATTAAACAATAGAACGTTATATTTGCAGTCAGACCTGTGGGCGTCTCCTCGCCGCTAGCTGAAGACCGAAAGCGCCGTCCTTCGAATTCCTCATTTGCAACATCACGTCGAAAAGGCATCTGTGACCGCTTGAAATCACAAATCCATCCATGTAGTGCGGCAATGTGTGAAAATGCAAAGTGGCTTCACTCACAAATGGGACGCCCCGCCCGTCGGTGAACCGCGGTACAGTGCTGCATGAGGGTCCACTGTTAATCGAGTACTACATTCCACTGACCCTTCACAAGTTTGTTCGCGACTGCAAAGATAGTATGTGAAACAATGGGACCATAGCAGAATGAACATATGAACCAATATTTCACTGCCATCGGGATCAAATACATGATTGTAATAGCAAGATGCCATGCGTCGAATTGCAGCGTTGTGTGCGGGACGTGCTCGCCCAAAGGGGATTGCAGCTTGCACAGGTGGAATGAATCACCACAGGTGGAGGCAATACAGCTTGAAAACACATAAATTGCACACCCAACCCCCTCACACAACCACACCCACTCCAAAATGCTACCGGCAGGACTAGCGATGTTGGCCCTGGGGGACCTGATAGCACTGCAAGTACTCCAACTTCAAGAAGAAGACGAACACCAACTACTACAACAACCGGCCGCACAGAGGAGACGCAGGAGGAGGAGGAGGGCAAGGCAGGGCCAGCAAGGCCCGCCAGCACAGCCACTACCACCACGCAGGCAGCCCGCAATCCCACGCCTCCGAGCACATCCGTTCAACCTCACGGATGAGCAGATCCACACCCTCTACCGTTTGGACCGGGACACCATAACCGCCATTGTGGACATGACACAGGCTGACCTTGTCAGCATGATAGATAGCCCAACCGCCATCCCACCCCTACTGAAGGTGGTGTCTGTACTCCACTTCCTGGCCACAGGCACCTACCAGCACACAGTCGGACAGTTGCATGGCATTTCACAGCCAGTGTTCTCACGGACACTATTGCAAGTGCTCGATGCCCTCCTGAAGCACGCAGACGACTACATCTCTCTACCACGCTCGGAGCAGGAAATTACGAACACAAAAGTGGGATTCCATCGACTTGGCGGCATACCGGGTTGCATTGGTGCCATCGACTGCACCCATGTGGAATTGGTCGTCCCACATGCCATGGAGGCTCAGTACCGCAACCGAAAACAATTTCATTCTCTTAATGTACAAATGGTGTCTGACTCCAACAGGATCATTACACATTGTTGTGCACGCTTTCCTGGATCAACCCATGATTCTATGGTCTTGAGGAACTCTACAATACCACGCTACATGGAGCGACACGCAGGGAACAGATCCTGGCTACTCGGTGAGTCTCATTTCATGCATGATAATGTGGGGTATGTGATGCGGCAATGACCTGGCAGGAAGGGGGGGGGGGCGTACGTAGCAATGTCATTCCACAAACATCCTTTATTGTCCACATACAGGTGATGCCGGGTATCCACTGAAGAGATGGCTCCTTACACCACTCCGGAACCCACAGAACCAGCATGAGGAGGACTACAACCATGCCCACTCACGTACCCGTGTAGTCATAGAACAGGCATTCGGCCTACTGAAGACTCGTTTCCGCTGCCTCAGCAGGTCTGGCGGGGCACTCCTGTACCGCCATGAGAAGGTTGCAAAGATGGTCATGGCATGTGTCATGCTACACAACATGTGCGTACATAGAAATGTGCCCATGCCCCCTGACGCAGAACTGCAAGCACCTGAAGATGGTCATGATGAGGGTGGGGATGTGGCAGCACCTCAAGGAGTCTGCGAGGCACAGGAGGGCCGTGACATTCGTCAGATTCTCATTGATTCATGCTTCTAGCACTCACGCCTGGTGGCTGATACATGGACACGGGACTTGTGGCACTGTGTGTGTCTGGAACATGCACAATATGGACTGTACGCCTATAAAGGCCTCGTACACAAAGATCAATGTCCACACATCTCATTGGATGATCGTGCATTGTTTATAGCATATGTGAAATTATGTTACACACCCCATCGACCCGCCACCCAAGTGAGCCCAACACACCCCTTCCACCCTCCTACCTCCCCCCTGAACACCAGTGTCCGAAGATGCTCATTGTCAGTGGGCAGACGCTATTGCAAGCCCCCTCTCCGGGTATCAGGGGCACCCCTGCCTGTGGAGCGCAGGTTCCTCCCAGATCTACGTTGGGGGCTGCCCTGGACGGAACTTGCAACGGATGATGTCTCTGCCTGCTCACGTCCATGCATGTCCCTAAGGGTTTGTGAGAGCTCAGTGAGCACACGGCGCACAGCGGCAAGTTCAGCACATACGTCTTTGGACGTCGCATGCAGTTCCCCCCTCAGGCTCTCGGTGCTTCTCTCCATTTGTACTCTCAGGCTCTCGGTGCTTCTCTCCATTTGTGCCCTTAGTGTCTCTGTACTTCTCTCCATTTCTGCCCTAAGTGTCTCAGTTGATGTTTCTATGGCTGCCTTAGTACCCCCACATTCATCAGCATGGTCCTTGAGGAGCATGGCCAGTTGCTGCTGTTGCACGATCACCTGGTCGAGGGACTGTTGCCTCTGCTGTGCCATGGCCATTTGCGGTGGTGTCACAGAGGGGCTGGTCACCTCATGTTGCCTTGCCACAGGGCTTGTGGGGGATGGCCAGTCGTCGTCTTGTGGGTGCCCCTGCGTGGTATCCTCATGGTGTACGGGATGGAACAAACAGGGGGATTGAGACAGGTCATGGATGGATCTTACTTCGACATCCCCGTTTTCTGTGTCGGAGCATGCTGCCATTAATGCAGTGTCACCTATGGTGCTGCTGCCACCAGAAGCAGTGCCTTCTGTGGCATCCATTGGGGGGACCTGTGGTGGTGCTGTTGTGGGCATGCTGGCTGCTGGGGTGCCTGTTGAAGTTCCCTCCTGTGTGCTGCCACTTGATTTGTGCTGCTGCCGTGTCTTGATGCGTGCAGCTGAGGTGGAGGGTCTTTGGCCGTTGGTCTTGGCCCTCTTTGCAGGTGTGCTGGTAGGGGTGTCCTGGAGCTCGTCGTTTGAATCGGACCCTGTGGTGGAGTAAAGGAGGGCGAGCGTTATTAATGGGTCTGTTGAAATTGGAATGGCAATGTATCACATGCATTGGGGTGGTACCTGAGGGTGATTTGGGTCGGGGCCTTGGAGGTGGTTTCATTTTTGTGTGGATTGAGGATGCAGTTGTTTTGCAGCCTGCAGTTAGGGTGTGCCTGCTGCACGTGTAGAGGGTGTTTTTAGGATTTTTAATTATTTATGTATTTAATGTGAGTTTTAAAGTGCGCTATCAGGCCAATGTATGTGTACGTTCTCCTGGACATGTGTTACTGTTGCACTATGTGGACACATGGTACTTCACATGATTGGACATTGTGGATTTAGCATTGTTTTATTTGGCCCACCTACCTGATTCTTCGGATGTCTGCACTCCTTTCTCCATCCCTCCGACTCCCTCTATACTCTCCATTCCAATGGTGGAGGCACAGATTTCTTCCCAGGGGGTCAACTTGATGGGTGATTCCGATCCTCCCCCGGTAGCTGTGGCAATGTTACGGTTGGCGGATAGTATGCTCCGTACGCGTATCCGCAGGTCGTCCCATCGCTTTCTGCATTGCTGTGGGTTGCGGGGTGCGGTCCCCACCGCACTTACCCGCTGTGCCACCAGGGCCCATATGGCCTTCTTGTTCGCAAGTGCCGTCCTGGTCATTTGCGTCGAGAAGACGACGGCAGCATTCTCCTGGAGGGTCTCTGTGAGCACGGTGAGTTCCTCACGGGAGAAGTGGACCTGCCGCTTGCGGTCGCACGCTTTTTTCGCTACTTTTCCCATTTTTATTGCTTTCACTGGGGTGGATGACGGGTTGGGATGTGTCTCAGGGTAGTATTTTTTATGGTTGTGTGGGAATTCAGATTTTATAGGTGTACGGCGTGCTGTTTCCCGTTCCGGGACCATTTTTTAACTTCCGTTTCCGTATATTTACGGTCACCGTACTTTCCGATTGCCGCTCATTACGGTGACCGCTCAGATGGGTGGCGGAATTGCACCTAGGGCGCCGTACGACGGCGGTGAGGGGCGTTTTGGGGACATTTCCGCCATCGCGGACTTTGCACTTCCGCCATGGAGTAGTGCTCGTGCCCGATGGGTCGGAATTAGCCGCACTTTGCTCTGTCGTGCAATGGCGGAAACGCTATTTACGCTATGGCGGTCAGGTCAGTCACTTTCCGCCAGGGTCGTAATGAGGGCCAAAATCTTTTATGACCAAACAATGAAGTATTAAAGTCCTTATAAGACAAATATCTCATTCGATTCACAATCCAGTCATGTTGATACATTTTTTATTTAGCACGGTCAGGATTGTAGATTAGCATTTCTAAATCTACAGAAGCATCTGCCAAGGCATTTAGAATATATCTTAGCCAAGCTTTTGGAAACATATGCTGCGATGATAATAGATATTGGGCTATGACACCCAATGTATTCTGCGTATTAAGATTAAACAGGGACTGCCTTAGGAAAGCTGACATTTTCCAATATACATAGGCATGTAAGGCTATCAAGCCAACTTCAAATCGAATCATTGGAAGTGGCGTGCAATTTGGTAGGCATAAAATTTGCTTCCAAAATCGAGACACGATTTTATCCCACCATTGTTGGTCTTTGGGGATATTTTAGCTTTTGGATGGCTTGAACCTTTTTCTTTTGTGGGTTTAACCCTTGCTCTGTCACCTCATGTCCCAAGAAATGTACCCTTTTCCTACACCATTAGACCTTCAGCAATGACACTTTTGCCCCAGCCTTTTGTCACTGGCTAATTTCATTGAAATGGCTTTTTATGTCTTCTTTTTTGATCAAGACATCGTACACATAGAGCACAATGCCCCTCTCGGCTGCATCAGGGAGTACTCTATTCAGAAAGATCCCAAACTCACTTCCACTATTGATAATGCCAAACAGGGTAAGATTCCATGCATATTGGTGTGAGGAAAAAGGGGCTGTTTCCTTTGAAGAAATGTTGTTAATAGGGATTTGTGCAAAAGGGGTTTGGGTAACTACAATTCCCAAGGTCCTTTGCATGGCAGTTGGCTGGGAAGGCAGGTGCAGCCAACTGCTATTTAAGGAATTCCCCGGCCCGTGCTGCCTGCTGGTTATTGATGGCATGACACGGTCCAGAGGAAGCAGAGTGCACAGTCGGAGCACATAGAGACTTCTGATATGCGGAGCGGGGGCCGGCAGTGATTCTTTCAGTCGCAGGCATGGCGGTGAAACTGGTGTACAACGCAAGATATTCCATGCCTGGAGTGGAGCCGGTGAGCCCCCCCAGGCCTCAGATAGGTGCTCACTTGAATGTCATTGCGCTGGTGACGACGCGTTCCATAAGGAGTTAGATTTGGAACGCTCTTTGAAAGTTTGCTATGAACTATGCAGAACAGTGCAGTGCAGTTAGGAAACGCACATTATTACTTGTTCTGTGATTACATATACGTGTGTTAAATACAGGTGTTTCCTGGACTGAGAAAGACACTCTGTAGGGTGAAAGAAAGGGGAAAGGCATATCATGAAGTAACGCTATGTTTGTTCGTGGGTGCATTTTGTCTCATTTCATGTTGTATCATTTATCATGTTCCTAGTCCTGTTCCATGTTATCAGGGGGTTCAGGTGCCAGTAGGAGCGCTGAGGCATGCATTTGAGGGACATTTCTAATTTAGAAGTACGTACCTGCATGATTCAAGAGTATACAAGTGTTCAGTGTTATGTTCCATCCATGCTTCATGTACTTATGTTTGTGGCAATCGCTAGGAAATTCGCAAATACAGTGTGGTGAGTTAGTATTCTAATTAAGAAGGATACTGACAGTAGGTATACTGAGGCAAGCCTAGTATGGTTTTGTTCTTGTTTGTATGCTCTCCACTTCCCCTTTTCCAGTTACCCTAAACACCCCCTCTCTATCCACAACCATTCCCTAACCCTCTTCCCTCCTTTGGCTGCCTCAGGGTACCAGTGTTTCTACAATCAGGAGCCCATGTTAACCAAGGTGAGAGGGATCACTATATTCGGCTTCCGTGGCTAGGAAGGAATAGTGTATACTCCAGGGTGTGACATAATCACTAGCCCCAAATTGGGATAAATCAGGCACCTGAGCCAAATGGAGTCTCCTCCCCCTCTATCGGAGGTCTTAAAGGCCTTTCAGGATATTCAGACACCATTGATACAGTCCTGAAAGGAGACTGCCACGTTGAAAATGCATGTTAGTGGTTTGGTTGCTCAGGGAACACCTTTGCATAGGGAGGCGGCGGCACAGTCTTCCGCGGGTTCATCTAGCTGGGCCAGTACCGTGGTGTTGCAAAAACAGTTGGGAGTACCCTTGGCCTGGCCACGCCAGAGAGATTTTCAGGGGATGCTAGGAAGTTTTCTACATTTCTAACCCAGTGCAAGTTACACTTTCTATGCAAGCCTACGGCTTTTGAGTCTGCTCAAGCTCGGACCGCTCTTGTCATTTCGTATTTAACGGGGGATGCAGCAGCCTGGGCAATTCCACTGGTACAGAAGGATGAGCCAATCTTGTATGTTTGGGCAGGGTTTTCAGTAGAGTTTGTACGATTATTTTACTGAAGAAATGTGTTATTGGCTAAGGATAATGAACTACTGGCCTTAAGACAAGGTACAAAAGACTTGGTAACATATGTGACAAAAATGAATCGCTTGGTTGTATAAACAGCATGGCCGGATCCAAAGCAAGCAGTGGTTTTTTACCAAGGGTTAAAAGATGAACTTAAGTATGCAATCGCTCTTGTAGAACCTTGGCTGAAGACATGTAGTGCCCTAATTGATTCAGCTCTAAAGTTGGACCAACGGCTGGGAGAGCGCACGGGTGAGAAAAGGAGAACAGAGGGAGTGCCTTTTGTGCGCCTAGATAGGACCAGACAAGGAGGAGGCAGGTGGGGGGGATCTGGAGGAACCCATGCAGATTGGGAGTGTCCGGGGTCCCTTAACAGCGGAAGAAAAAGAGAAGAAGAAGTCCAACAATGTATGTTTGTATTGTGGGCAATCAGGGCATTTTATCCGGAACTGTGCCTACACTCCCTCACAAAGTGGGGGAAAAAAGAAGGTGGAGGCAGGAAAAGACGGGGCTCAGTAAGTGGGGGAACGACTATACTGAGCCTGTAGGAGACTGAGTTTGCGTCAGTGGTGGCTAACACTATGCAGATCAAGGCCCCTCATATATTTAACAGTGTCTTTGATTTTTTGCAAACAGTATGCAGATGGTGTCTGCGATGGTGGATTCTGGGCCCACAGGAAATTTCATAGACATGAACTTGGCTACGAAGTTAGGAAACCCCACCAGGATCAAGAAGGAGAAGGGATTGGTGCAGGCAGTAGACGGGTCTTGTTTAACATCCGGTCCTATCACCACCCAGACACAGGAGGTGTTGATGTGGTGTGGTGAGATTGGCTTGAAAGAAACTTACCCTTTAAGAAAGAACAGTGTGCATCCCATTTGATGGGTACAGGGGTCCAACTGCTTTTTTGGTGGAAGTAGTTAACCAGCAGGTCCAGGTGAGGGCGGTGGTTTCGTCTTTGCCAGAAAGATACCATGAGTTTGCTGAGGTTTTTAAGAATGGAGGGGCTTCTCAGCTACCACCCCATAGGCCTCTTGACTGTGTAATTAAGTTGGAGCCAAAGGTGAGGTTACACTGCAGTCGGGTGTATGCCTTATCAGAAAAGGAGACCCAACATCTAAGAACATACTTAGACGAGATGTTAGCCTGTGGGTTTATTAGGTCATCTAAGTCACCTGTCTCATCTCCCTTGTTTTTCGTGCCGAAGAAGGAGGGCACGTTAAGGACCTGCATCAACTATAGGGCATTGAACAGTGTAACCATTAAAAACTGGTTCCCGTTGCCCTTAATTTCTGTATTGCTGGATCAGGTCAAGCTGGCAACCATTAATACTAAGTTGGATTTGAGGGGCGCTTACCATCTCATTAGGGTGAAGGAGGGTGATGAGTGGAAGACAGCGTTCAGGACAAAATTTGGTTTATTTGAGAACTTGGTGATTCCTTTTGAGTTATGCAACGCTCCTGCTGCTTTCCAACATTCATGCAGGAGGTATTGAGAGACTATTTGGATTTATTTGTACTGGTGTACATAGATGACATTTTGATTTTTGGTTAGATGGAATAACACAAACATTACACAATCTTAAAGCCTTATCTCCCTGATGACGCCTTGACAATACTTCTCCACTATGCACTAGATTTAGCCTGACCCTGAGGAAGTCATTTATTACTGCCCTATTAGGGAACTTCAAAAGATAGCGGGAAAGGCAGCCAAGTTTTTTATCTGCCAAAGGAACGGGTTTGCACGGGGTGTCTCTCTTACCTTTGCGATGGTTTCTACCCAATCGCTTAATTTAAGCTTACGTTTTACCTTTAGTGGGTTTGAGATAAGGGTGTCAACCTCTACTTTCTCCAGCAATACATTCACTCTTTTTTCCAGATCAGACAACATTGGCACCCTCTTATTAAGTTCTCTCAAGTCTGCGCACAAACGCCATTGATCATTGGGCTTCAGCACACCTATTATGGGCTTGTTTGAAGTACTGTGAACGGGTCTAATGATTCATCTGGACTCTAAATGTTTTATTATTTCTCCTAAGGACTCTAAACAAGCCAACAGTGGCCTATATTGTCAAACAAAGCATATCCCTCTGGCAGTGGTATCAGGTAATACAATCGCGGCAAAAATGTTGCAGGTAAAAAAGAATTGCGGCAAAAATACTGTAGTTTGACCCGGTAAAGGTGTACCCCATTATACCATTTAAGGTGAGCAGGGGTTGCGGGGGTGTCCCCCGCTCCCCTTAAATGGTATAATGGGACCAGTGGTTGCAGGGGTGTCCCCTGCATCCTTTACATGGTTGTGGTGCAAAAAACCACAGCATTTTTGCCACTATATTTTTTATTCACGGCCATTTTTGCCGTGATTTTAAGACATGGAACCCTGGCAGTGTAGTAACATGCAAATCAGTACACCCACAGTCAAAGGAGTCTTTGGCAAATATCTCATTGAATTTAATTACTATTTTTCTCAATTGGTCTTTCTCTTCCTCAGTGGTACAGACATCAGCTGCTTGGATTTGCTCCTCCAACATTTTAGAAAATTCTGGAATATCTTCCAAAGGAGGAATCTCTGTGCTTTCTTCTTTGGAGAGATGCCACCCTCAAGTACTTTGACATTTCACCCTACACCTCAATTTGCTGTTTTTCAAGATACAATCGTACTTGTGACAACAAATTACAGCCTCTGGTTCATAAGGGTATACTGACTGAATTCTGAATGTCCCTTTTGGTTCAGAATCTAAAGACTCAGGCACTTCACCCTATGAGGTGACATAACTTTCAGAAATATTCCCAATGGCTAGGTTGTTTAAATCTGCAGTATAATGTGAACCTTGTATTGCCATCCCCAATCCCTAATGGTGTACCTTCTTCCAAATAAAGGTCCTGACATTAAGGAGGACCTAGGGCCTGAACCCCTTCTCAGACAGCAGGTAAGCATGCACCGACATGTGTTTACCCCCTCTGTCCCCACAGGCCATGCCCGCCCCCTCTGGCCCCCCTGTGATGTTCCTTTGTGCCCCACCCTTCTGACACACAGGTGTTGCCTGTTTTGCATGATTGTTCAACCCTGCTCCCCCTCCCCCCTCACCTCCCTTCCAGTCTACCTCTGATACATTCTGATTTCACCATCACCGTCTTGTGGCCAATGATGGATTTGACTTTTATGGACATCATTGATTAACGGTGCATCACCTTTCTCAACTCTCATGCTGGACTTCCTTTGCATCTTGTACTCATACTGGCCCTGAATCATGCTGTTCCCATCTTCATCTTGTATCCTGGCTTGCAACATTATGTGTTACTACTGACTTCTACAATTGTATTTACTCTCCCCTCTTGCTTCTCCACTCTTTTTAACTGCTTACTCTCTGTTCTCTCCTCCTCTCCCTTTCTCCCTTTTCCTATATCCTCCCCTTACTTTCTTTTATGCACTTACTCTATCAGAATTATCCCTGGACCTAGTATGATAGCAACCTCGTCTGTCTCCTCCCCCCTCCCCTTACTTGTTCCCCCCGCCCCGTCCAGCACTATCTGAAATGTGGTCAGGCCTAGTACGATAGTTGCTTGTTTTGTTCCTACCCTCCCTTTCTGCACCCCTCTCCCCACCTTTTGTTTTTCTCCAACTCTTCCAGAAATGTTGTCAGGCCTAGTACAACAGTCGCCTGTCTGTTTCCATTTCCTTCCCACTCTCCCCCACCCTTCCTTATCTATGTCTTAGCTATTGCACTATCTGAAAAGTCACCAGGCCAGATATGATAGTATATTTCACATCCTTACTGTTCATGGCCTGTAAGAATGTCATTGTATGTTCCCTTGTACCCTCCCTTATTTCCTATTTCTTTTCCAATTTCTCCGTTTATTTTTCTGTCCTGAGGATTCATTCTGAACTTTGCCACTGATTGGTCCCCTTGTATAGTGGCCACCTGTGTTCTCACCTCATTCCTTTTCTGCTTTTACCATATTATTTTGATCTTCTTCACTTACCCCCAACTCTGGCGCACAACTGTTTTGTGTTTTCATTAGGATCGTGTGGCAGAACATCAGCGTTTTGTGTTCGAAACTTCCCTGGTTCTTGTACCATACCTGTCAGCTCTTCCTCTTGGAACATCTGTGGCTCAGAATTCCCCTCAGGTGACTCACCAGCACATGTGCTTTGGGAGGTCTTCATTTCTGTGGAGATATGAGCACTATTAGAATTGCCAGGCAATGAAACCTTATTATTTGTTTTTCTGTTTTCACCTATCATTTCATTCATTTTTGTTTCACATATTGCTGAGGCATTCAGTGCACCATTAATCCTGTAATGTTGCATTTGGTCGCTGGGTATCATTTGTTATGCCTCATTATGTGCCTCATCATTTTCATGATGCATGTTCTGTTTAGATCGTCTTTTGCTCTATGGGTTCCTCCTGCACATTTCTCTTTTGTGGGCAACTTCCCTTTCACATTCCCCACTTGACTCTTTTTGACAATCTCCAATTTTAAAGAATCACATTTGACTTGCAATTGTGCATTGAGCTCTCCTTTTTCTGAACTCTCTTCTAACTGTAACAATACTTCATGCATAGTTGCCAACTCACATTGCAGGCCTGCAATGACCTCACCATCCTTTATTCTCAGTTCAATGAGCCTTTGTAAAATGAGACAGGTCTTCGCACCAAAGTGAATCAAACAGCCTTTTTGTGACTTGCGGTCCTCAAAGTGAAAGAGTCTAAGTAAGCATGCATGCATAACAGTCCACTCTGCAAACAACTGCTCAGGGAATTCTTGATCAAGTTCTGAGATGATTCACTCTCGCCAGCCTGAGATAGTTTCTGACGTCCAAGTTGCTAAAGCAAAATACTTAGGGCCTCATTACACGGAAGGCGGTAATGGTTAACGGCCACCGTTAATGGTAACAGTGACCGTTAACCATTACCGCCTTACTACGAGGTCCCTTAGCGGGTTGGTGCTTTAACGCCTGCTTTTTGCAGGCGTTAAAAACCAACCCGCTAAGGGACCTCGGAGCTAATTACGGCACCGCAAAATTGCGGTGCCGTAATTAGCGCCTTCCCCATTCCCATAGAGCCCTATGGGGCAGAAATGGGAATGGGGAAGGGCAATGGCGGAAGGGGGATTTACCGCCCCACCAACCTTGGAATGGGGCGGTAAATCCCCTTTCCGCCAAGGCGGTGCCGGTAATTTACCGGCATGGTCCAGGGTGCTAATAGCACCCTGGATCACCGCCTTCCATGTAATGAGGCCCTTAGTTTTTGTGTATGTGCAGTGATCAGCAACTTCAATTTCTGACATGTCTGCAGCATTCAAATGTTACTTGACACACAGCACCACAAATATAATTCAAAAAGACGATTCAAAGTGTGCCCAGCACAGTATGACCACTCTAAAAAGTGCCATGCCTAACAAATGCATTTAGCCAAACATGCCATCATTCTCCATCAACATGTAAGAAATTGTTTGTTTGCCAAAATATAGGTGATTAGTTTATAACCACTTCTCTGTTGCTATGCATTTTATAATTTATACCACACAATGCACACTAGATTTATGTTGGAAACTGAATAAACCATGTAATAACAGACCAATACACAGGCTTTAACAATCAAGCCCTCAGGCACTTTGATGTCTCATTGCTGCATATTTTTACTCTGGTTCTCCAAATTAATATAAGAGTTACATTCTCACTGAACACATGCGCGAAACAGAAAGAAAAAATATATAACACAGCTTTGCAAAAACACAGCTTTCATAATTCATCAGTACATTTATATTGACAGTTATACTGGCATACTTTTAAAAACCCTTGATAACCTCCACCTAAGACAGTTATTTCTCTTTCCCTTAAGCGAAACTACCTACTTATTAGCAAACTTGGCAGAAGACCTGCATTCTTTATGCGCAACTTTAGAAGCATAATTGACACATTTTAGCACTCCTGCAACAATCCCCCTTTCTCAAAAAGTTATCATTTGTGCACGGGCAAACACATTTGTGCTATGGTACCTCAAGAACAAATGTGTCCTTACCCTTCTATATCTAATTTGATACTTCACTAACTAGACTATGGGGTGCCCTAATTAATTATTTCTTTCTTTTGTTATCACCGATACTCACCAAATGTTTGGTGTCTGACAATTCTGACTGAACTGGCGAAAGCTTTTTTTTTTCACAGCTGCTCTCTCGCACCCCCAGGATCTGCTGCCTCCAGGATTACAGCGAGCTATCAGCCATCTTCCATCTCCCGCCTACAGCACTTCTTTCTCTCCAGCCTGCAGCCTTACAGCTCAAACCAGCCAGCCAGCAGACAATCCAACATCCTTAATTTACATTTTTATCATTTTCCTCCTCTCTCTGTCGTTGCTCTTTGCATGTCCAGCCCATCTCTGTCCTTTCCTCGCCTTTAAGCACCCTTTTGTTCACCTCCCGTCTGCACATATTTTTGTATAGATTCTTTATTGTTTCTCCACCCATTCTTGGGTGCCATTGCAATGTCATAGATAGATTGATTGATTGATTGATTGATTGATATTTTATTTCTATCGCGCTCGTACACAAGTGTTTCAGAGCATGACAAGGCAAGGGAGGGGAACAGGGGAGAACAAAACAGCGATCTTACTAGGCCCAGTGACATTGAGAACGCGCAAGTGCATGGGAGAGGGTGGAGGGGAAAAGTGCATGGAAGGGGGGAGAAATGGAAAGTGCGAAGCAGAGGAGAAACAGATAAATATCAATAAATAAATAATAAAGGCAACAAACAGTGGTAATGCAGCCAGCAATTTGCAAGTGCTAAGTTTAAGGCAGCAGACAGGGTAGGTCTGATAAGTGCAAGAAGAAAAAAACAGGGGCTGTATGGATACAGATACAGAGCCCAGTGCGGGAGGGTGGCAGGGTGAGCAGGTACCTGGGCCCGAAGGACAGAGGGTGGCCAGGTGCACGGTGCCATGAGAGAACAGATCAGCACGGGAGAGGGGGAGCGAAGGCAGAAGAAAAGAGGAAGGTCTTGAGGTGCTTCCGGAACCGGAGATGGTTCTGCTCAAGTTTTAAAGTGGCAGGGATGCTGGTCCAGAGGGAGGCCCCAGCCGAAGACAGAGATCTACCCCCAGCTTGTTTCTTTGAAAAACGACTGACCCTGAGGGAGTTGGAGGTAGAGGAGTGAAGAGCTTGAGAGGGGGGGTATTTGCGGAGGGATAGCTGAAGGTATTTTGGACCATATCCCAGAAAGCCTTTCGGACAATACAGAGGGTTTTGAATTTAATCCTTGCATCCACTGGGAGCCAGTGGAGAGATTTCAGAGCTGGAGAGATACGATCCCAGGGCTTGAGGCCAAGGATAAGTCTCATAGTCCTGTTCTGGATTAGATGCAGAGGGCGGAGAGTAGAGGCAGGTAGATTTAGAAAGAGGCTGTTGGAACATTCCAAGCTAGAGAGAACCAGAGCTTGGGATACCATGAGCTTCTGGGGGAAGGAGAGGAAAGGCAGAGTACCTCTGAGGAGGTGCAGTCAGAAATTTGACTTTTTAGAGACCTCGAAGATGTGGGCGGAGAAGGAAAGGGTGGAGTCAAAGATGACCCAGAGGTTCTTAGCCTCGCAGGTAGGGGTAGGAGGAGGGCTAAGGGAGGCCGGCCAGAGAGTGAGGGAAAAGGATGGTGAAGGTGTGCCAATGAGGATCTCTGTCTTGCTGGCATTCAGACAAAAATCATTGGCGGCACACCAATCTTGAATGGCAGTTAGGCAATCAGAGATGAGAGAGGGAGAGGAGGTGGCAGAGGGCAGCCTGAAAATGAGTTGAGTGTCGTCAGCCTAGCACTGGAAATTTGAGCAGAAAGTGGCAATGCAGTTGGCGAGAGTTGCCAGATATTCGTTGAAAAGCCAGGGTGAGAGGTTAGACACCTGGGGAACACCACAGGTAGAGAGGAAGATAGATGAAAGGAAGGACCCAAGTTAGACCTGGGAGGGTTGATCTGAAAGGACAGAGGTCAGCCAGGCCAGAGCCTGATCAGTGATACCCAGGTTTTCACAGAGACGGTTGAGCAGGATGGTATGGTTGACTGTGTCGATGGCAGAAGAGAGATCGAGGAGGATGAGGACAGAGGGAATGTTAGAGTCAAGGTTGGAGAGCAGATCTTCACGGATGTTCAGGAGAGCAGTTTCCGTGCTTCTGGCAGCTCTGAAGCCAGACTGGTGTTCATGGAGACAGCCAACAGAATTGGAATGAAGGTTAAGCTGAGAGATGGCCAACTTTTCCAGGAGTTTGCCAAGAAAGGGAGTAATGGAAATTGGGCGATAGTTAGCTGGACAAGAAGGATCAGCTGTGGGTTTCTTGAGATGAGGATGCACAAAGGAGTGCTTTAGATGGGAGGGGAAGAATCCAGAGGCAAAGGAGTGGTTTCAAAAATCAGCAAGGGCCGGAGCGAGGGTGTCAATGTGGTCCTTGATGGTTTTAGAGGAACAGGGATGAACCTGTTTTGAAGAGGCTTTCATAGATCGGACTTGTCTAGCGACCTTGTCTAAAGGAGGGTCAGCAAGCACAGATGGAGAGGGAAGAGGAGGGGTGTGGGTGGAGAGGGTGGACAGGATGTCCTAGGTTTTTTAAATGAAGTGAGAGGCAAGGGCATTGCAAAGAGCCTGGGAGGCAACAGGAGAGGTAGAGACTGCAGCAGGGTTGGCCAGCTCCTTGCAGATTTTAAAGAGTTCAGCCAAGTTGTTAGATGCCGCAAAGACACAAGCTTGAATGTGGACTCTCTTCTAGGTGAGGACAGAGAGTCGGTATTGCCTTTGTAGCAGGCGACAGGCCAGTTTTTCAGAGGATGAACAGGAAGTCCTCCATTTCCTCTCAGCTGCCCTACACTTACATTTAAGTGTATCTAGGTCAGAGTCCTACCAGAAATTGCACTTGGCTTTGGACTTCAAGCGGATCCTCATGACGGGCAAGAGCATCAAGCGTATCAGAAATTGAAGAGTAGAGCAGAGACAGGGCTGTGTCAGGATGTGAGACAGCCAAAGGTGGAGGGGGGGGGGGAAGTGGCGGCAAAAGCCTCAACTGACACACGCTTCCTGGGCCGGATGTCTGAGAAGGTAGGTGGCAGTGTTGGGGTAGGCTTGGCTTGGAGGGAAGAGAGGGAGAGATGAGATGAGAGGAGGGAGTGATCGCTCCAGGAGAGAGGAGTGGTTAGAGGAATGGAGAGGGGGAGGTCAGAGGAGATCAAGACATCGAGTGTGTGCCCTGAAGAGTGAGTCGGGCCAGAGGGGAGGATGGAGAGGGAGTCGCAGAGGTCACGGAAGAGTACAGAGGAGGAGCAAGGAGACTCTAAATGTATATTTAGGTCACGGAGAAGGAGGAGTTGAGTGGTAGAGGCCAGGAGGGAGGAGGAGAGGTCTGCCCACTCAGAGAGAAATGAGGTGATTTGACCAGGAGGCCAGTAGATGGTAACCACAGTAAGAGAATGGGTAGGCGAGAGAGAAATCCTACAGACAAGGCATTCAAAAAAGGAGTAGGTCTGAGTGGGAATGATAGAAGCAGGAATCCACTCAGGAAAGATCAGGGCTACTCCCCACCGGACCGGGAGGATCTGGGTGCTGAGAGGATATTGTAGCCATCAGGGAGGAGAGTGTCAAATTGTCACGCCCCTGCGGAGACCATGGTCACTGTGGCATAGATGGTCTCTTAGACGGATTGCGGCCATCTTTACTCCCAAGATGGCCGCCACTACAGATGTGTGGGTCTAGACATACACCAAGGCAGCGTGGTGGAAGGACCCCTGCTCCGGAGCCGGTTCATCTGTTCCTGCGGACAACGCGCGGATGCGTTGCTACTCTTCCACAACAGCGCTTCGTGAGTTCGATACTAGGATCTATTGCCTACTAGTTTGTTGGTCATTCCTTCTGTGTAATTCTACCCTTTCATTCACCTGTTTCAGACTTGACTCCTTCTCCCAACTCTTGCACGGCAGCGGAGACTCGAGTGTACTCTCTCAGCCACACTCGTTACGAGCTGAACCTCACTGATCGGTTCGCTAGTGAGAATTTCTCCCTGGCGTGCGGTACATGAGAATTGATAGTCAGTCCCTAGTATATCGGGGGTTAGAAGAAGAACCAGAATTGACACCTGATATTATTTCACCTATTCAGAAGCAGGGATATGCGGGGTCCGATCCGCAGCATTGAGATTTGAGAATCATTCTATTCCTGGGACGTCCTCGAGGTTACTCCTATCCGCGTCTCATCGGAAGACCTACAATATAGCCCGATAAGTCGTATCCCCCTTTCAATCAGGTACTCCTCGTCTTCTCTACCCATATTCTGCCTTCTACTTACCCTTCTTAAACGTACCACTTTCCTCTGTCTTTATCCAGACGGCTCCCCTCCAGCGGATAGTCCAGATACCAAATACCTCTCCAGACAGACGACATCTATCCAGTGGCCGTCGACACAGGGTTTTCTTCCCCAGAGGGTTTCCCTGGGTTCCTTCCCCTCCTTAATCCTTGTATTGAAGGCGGAGGAAGGGTCTCAGGGAGGCACTCATTCTCTACCCCTGTCGGAACCATTTCTGAAGAAGGAAGCATAGGAGGGAGAACGACTGGTGTTTCTCTAAGGTAACCTTTCGGTGTATTCAAATTCCTCGTAATTTGTCTAATTATTACACAAATCTTGTGACAGAGATGGCCGTGAACCATGTCTCAGTAAGACCAAGGACATCAAGGTCAAGTTCTTCAAGGAGGTGGCAGATGTCAGAGGAGTGTTTGACAGCAGAGCGAGAGTTGAGAGTGGCAATATGAAAAAGGTTGCCAGCCTTAAAGACCTTCAGGGGAGGGGTACAGATCAGAGGTACGCCCTGCGGAGGAGAAAGAGCCCTAGGAGGGGCAGAGGAGGACAGAGAGGGCAAGGTAGCCAAGGGGGGAGAGGAGGGGACAGCAGGAGATGAGAGGAAATTGATGAGGCGAGGGAAGCGCCTATCAAAGAGGAGGAGATTAGCCAGAGGGCCTTGGACCATGACAGTGCCATTTAGGTAGACATTAATGATGACTTTAGAGGAGTCGAAGGAAGCTATGAGAACTTCCCAGCGAGTGCAAACATTAATGGGAGAGGAGGAGATAGGGCAGAGACCATATGAGGAGTCCATAGATCTGGCGAAGGAACGACAAAGAGGATGTCGGAAAGGGTCTGTCTGGTGGAAGCATTGGAGTAGGTGTCGGCGACAGTAAGACCAGGGTTAGAGGCCAAGATATCCTTTTTGAACTTCTTCCTACCAGGCTTAGTGAGAAGGGAAGGATAGTCAATGGAGAAGCAGTTGGAGAAGATAGAAGAAACAGAAAGCGCCATTGGGGTGGAAGTGAGGAGAGGATGGAGATACTGGGGGGGCTAAGGCAGGTAGGTGTGGGACAAAAGAGAGTGGTGAGGTCACTGGGCTGGCAGGTTACATAGAAAAAACAGTATACAAGCAAAATACAGAGAATTTCGCAATGGGCAGCAAGATTTGACTTTTAGAGCAAAGCAAAAACAGCAAGATTTGACTTTTTAGACCAAAGCAAAAACAGCAAGATTTGTCTTGGATGATGCCTTTGGTCAATTGCCCCCCCTTTTAGCCAACACCCCATTAACTTTCCAGCTTTTCCTGATTTTTATATGATGACCTTTACACAGCAATTTTGCCCAACATGCCACTGAGCCCAGATGAATTGTGAAACAAAACTTCATTTCTGTTTCCTGGCTTACACCAGCCTGAACAATGAAATTGTTCTTTCCAGAGTTCATTCTGCTGTCTCACTGTGCTTCGAATCCAGCATCCACAAAGCACACTGCTGTTCAGATTTCAGTTTTCATATTTATTTCCTAAAATAACATTTCAGCATGGATGTTTGTGCACATACATCCTGCAACACAGCCTATGGCCGAATCAAACCCACTCTGGCCCCAGTCTAATGGCTAATGTCAGTAGTGTTACAATTAGTTAGTATTGTTAGCAGTGTTAGTAGTTATTCTTGCTAAGGTTGTTCACACGCTGCACTATGCTAGCCTATGCTATGCATCTGCTACATTTCTCTGCTAGGCCTCCCTAAATAATCCTACAAGACCCACTCATTTTATTGCTGGGCAATGAAGAGCCAGAGGGCCACAATACATTGACTACAAAGAATTCACAATGACTTACACATTTGCTGGTGGCTGCCAGGGTCGCAATAGCCCAGAATTGGAAAACGAATAGAACGCCAGACATTCTAGAATGGTGGTCGAGAATGCGGTTTGGAGCAACCTTGGAAAAACTGGGGCCTCCTTTCAGGGTGAGATGACAAAACATTTGGAGACATGGAGACCATTGATTAATTGTGTCTAACAGTATGATTTTCCGAATATACACCAGAGACATCAATATTTCCAAGCCTTTACTCTAATATAGATCAGACTGTTAAGAGGGTCAAAGTTTGAGTTGTGGGAGCCTTACAGATATGTGAATTGGTTAGAATTGAAAAGGAATTGGTTTCATTGTGCCTGTGCCCTCTGAGTCACGTAGGCCTTGGACTTTCTTTTGATTGTTGCATTTGATATTTTTACTTGAGTTATTCAGTTTTCTGTACAATATTATTGAATCTTAGAACAGCGTGAAATGATATCGGAAATGTGCATAGTTTGTGCATCAAGAAAACAATAACATCTGAATGATAAAAATAAATCTTAAGTTCACATATGTTGAGAAATATCCACCTCAATGTCATAAAATATGTAGGATCACCTGTATGTCAAATGTTTGCTGATTAAAATCTTTAGCCTGTTTCGTCAGCCTACATGTGAATTTTACAAATACCTCTTATGTTAGCTCTTGGTTTCCCATCTTAAATAATACAACTTTTAAACAACTGATGAACTCCATTGACAAGAAGCTTTATTCAATCTGGGGTTATCCATTGTTGAACTTTTATGAAGTGCAAAGACCCTGGAGAATTAAGGGAGGTCTGGAATAAATGGCATTAAAAAATGTAGACTAATATAATTGTATATTGATTAATATGGATTATCCATTACATGTCCCCCTAGAATGAGCATGAAATGTCTATATGAGAAATGTGATATATGCATGGGAAAGTTATACATCATACAATTGTAGGACATTGTTTAAATTCCAATAAAAAAAAGAAAAATATTTCTGAAGGGCACATGTCATTTTCATTTAAATACCTACAGGGCACAAGACAGTCATGGTTTGTTTGAATAAATGGTCCTGGGAGCGACATCGCGAAAAGCCACTGATGTAATTGCGCAAAGTGAGGCATGACAATCCACAGACAAACCCAAGGCAAAGGCAGCATTTAAGAGGCATACATTCCGAGTAAAAGGGAGAAGGCTACCCTCATTAATACGAAAAGGCAGGCATATCCTTACATTGACGATCGAATCAGGGAAGTGACAAAAGGGCCGAGCTGCCTTAAGAAATGACCATGCCCATTGCACACAAGTAATAACTGTAGAAGACTATTCAGGGCAGTTGAGTAGGCACTGTGATGCAGTACACCACAGAAGCAACGCCCCAATCCTCTGTCTCTAGTCAAGGTATACACATATCATAGTGACGCATGCACAGATTCCATCTGCACATTCCAAAAGTGCAACCCATCTAAACCCTGCCTTAGCCTAAAACAAAGGTCCCCACAAAACCAAAAAATATAAAAATGCTCGCTAATGTACATAGCTTCCATTATTAAATACATACAAAACACTGGAGTGGGAAATGGGGATACAAGGATGAAAGGGGGGCGGGGTCTCTCACCCTCGAAGAGCTCCCACAGTACCACAGGAATGTTGGAGTGGGGAGGAGGATGGCACACATCAGGAGTCTCAGCACACCAGCTGATTGGCCAGTGCCACAAATACATAGTGCTGAGGAGGAGCTACGCTGTTTGAGTCCCAGTTTCCACTTCTGGGAATCCTAATCAGATGGTGCAGTTAGCAGATGCTCCAACTAATAAGGAGATTAAAGCAGCGATGGAGTAGCTGATAAGAACGGGGTAAGCAACCTGGCACAGTAAAATGGTCATGAAGAGAAGGGGCAAGAGGGATTTTACCAGAGAGTAGGCCCGACAAGAAGGCGGCCTCAGAAGGGGTGTCATCTGAATTATTGTCCTACTCCCCAGCAAGAGAAGAAGTGGGAATTCAGGCGAGGGAGCCCAGAGAGAAGCTGAGAAGCTGGGGGGAAACTGAGGAAGACAAATGTAGAAAAAGTGGAGGAAACTCCAGTAATTAGGGCCCAACCCTAGGTCCAGATCCAAGGTAAGGGGAAGGGAGGGTCAGTTGCATTTGGAGAGAGGGTGTTGTAGGGCCAGAGGTAATAAGTATTTTGAAGGAACTAAAATGGTGTAAGGCAAACGGGGCAAATAAGTTCTCAATAGGGGCAGGCTCCTCAGGGGTCGAGGAGGGGCCATGTAGGACAGCGACTGCGGTAGGAAAGCATGTTTCAAATTAACTTGGGGAAATAGAGGAAATAGGGGATTTCTATGAGGAAAGGGATGGGACACTCACTAACCAATATCAAAGAAGTTGCTCTGAAGAGGCACAGTCAGGGGGCAAAGGGAAGGACGAACAGGGGACAGAACAAGAAGTGCCTGTCCCCAGGGTTGGGGAAGAAGGTGTATGAGAATTTGTGTGTCATCGGCGTAGTTAGTGTATAAAATACCAAAGTTCTCAAGTTTGTCAAAAAGAGGTTTTGTAAATATGTTGTATAGTGTGCGGGAGATACAGGAGCCTTGAGGGACCCCACACGTGACTGTCTCTGGTGGTGCAGATACCGAGGGTGCAAACACTCTGGTTGTTCTGTTGTTCAGAAATGACTGGATCCAGGAGGTGGCATCATTTGAAAAGTCGGCTGCTGAGGTGAGGTGGTTACATAGGGTTTTGGGGTTGACCAAGTGAAATGCTGCTGATAAATCTAGTAGGAGACAAATTGCAAAGTTTCCTGAGTCCTTGATATTCTCAATTTAGGTTACTAGATCTATCAGGGCTGTTTCGGTGCCGTGTATGGGTCGGAATCCGGATTGGCATAGTCCTAGGAGGTTCTTGCTTTCCAGGTGGTGCTGGATCTGCAGGTAGGCTGCTCTATCGATGATCTTCTGGAGCAAAGGTACGGTGGTGATGGGTCTGTAGTTGGTAGGGTTGTTAGGATCAAGGGGTGATTGATGGACCTTGATTTTTGGCAGTTCTACATGAGGAGCAAAACTTCTGTCGTAGCAGAACACTAATGTAGCAGGTGTGTAAGGCCGGTCTGTGTGGTGGCTCGTGTATGTGTTGTGGCCTTTGTGGATTACGTTTGGATGTCAGTGTTTTGGGATGGTACGGGTGCGTGGTGTGTTTGTTTACATTGTGGCCTTTTTATTCTTTAAATTGTTTCACAGTCTTGTTAACCTGTTTTTCTTGCATGTGTGGTTTGGACTGGTGGGTGTGGGGGTCAATTCCACTAATCATTTTTCCGGGGTGCATTATATATGTAACTGGAACTGTGGGCGGTTGGATACCTGGAACTTGTGAGTGGTACCAGAACTTGTGGGTGGTATGTCATCACATTGTTAATTGTATATGGTGCCATAGTTTGCGATGTTACCTCACTGTTGATTGTATATTTTGCAACGTATACAGCACTGCTGTTAGCATTTTAATGCAATTTCTTCTTTGTTGTGTCTTCAGTGTTTGGGTGCTTGGGTGTTGTTGTTACAGCTGTGGCAGCTGTGTGTGGGGGGATGTTGAGTTACTGAATTCTGAGTGAGTGGTGATATTTCTTGTGGGGCGTTGGGTTCTTTGAAATTTGGGTGGCTCTTTGTAGGTGTGTGACTGCGTATGCAGCCTGGAGCTTGGGGCATGCTGAGAGCCGTGCGGGTTCATGGTGCGCCTTTGGTCGGCAGTTGTGGCCAGTTCTGAACATAAGAGTGTTCATCTGCGTTTTGTTTGCCCTTCGGGGGTTTTGTGGTGTTGGGATTGGTAGGTAAGTGGTGTGAATTGAGGTTACCATCGGTTATGTTTTGCTTACCCTGCTTTGGGATACCGGGCGGGTCCTGTGGTGGCAGTGTTTGCGGATTGGTTGTAAGTGGTGTTTACTGCGGTGGCAGTGTGGCTGGGACTTGGGGTCTCATTGTGATGGTGTATACTGCAGTGGCAGTTTGGCTGGGACTAGGGGTCTTGTGGTGCTGACGGTGAGAACTGCACTGGCAGTAGTGGCTGGGACTAGGGGTTCCTGGGGGCCTCGTTGTGTTGGACGTGTGTACTGCAGTTCGCAGTTTGGCTGGGACTAGGGATCTCGTGGTGTGAGGTTCTAGGTGAATTATTAGGGTGCCGTTGGGTATTGATTGGGTTTTGGTTGTGTTGTGTACTCTCTGTGAGTTAGTAGTTATGAACTGATGTCAGGGTGTTGTGCTTGTTGATCCATGTGAGTTGGGTAGTGCCCGTGCGTGGCAGGCCTGGTGCCCAGAGGTGCAGAGCACAGTGGAAGAATGTTGGTGCATGGAGGAGTGCGTTGGTTATTTGGTCACATGCGGAACGCTGGGGCGTGGCAGGCTCTAGGTTTCGAGGGGCAGCTCGAAACACCCAAAGTGCATATTTTGTTAGTTTTTAGTTCTCGGGTGTTTTCCAGTTCTGGTTGAGGAAGAGGTTGTTAGCCCTTATTCCAATTCGGTGGGTTCCTCTTTTGGTTGTTGTTCTGTATTGGGAACGGAGTGGAGTTGAGTGTGTGTTTAACGCTAGCACAGTCATGGTGCAGGTTCAAGGGGTGCCGAGTAAGGTTTATCAGAGCACAGTCATACTGTTTCATTGGTGTTTATTGGAATTCTGTGTTAGGTGGAAATTGGTACATATTTGAGGTTGTGTGCGAGGTTCATGTTTTGGGGTTGTGTGCGAGGGCTCCAGGTGAACATCTCCTCTAGGTACTTGAGTGTGTGTTAATTTGGATGTCTAAGGACGGAGAAGTGTTGTAATGTCCTTCATGGTTTTGAAGGATGTAAGGAGGGAGAAGTGTTGTAATGTCCTTCTTGGAAGGTGATGTCACTGGCAGTGGAGTTATGATGTCAGGGTGGAGTGTTGGGGTTTGTTGTTATCTGAAGCCAGGTGTTCTAAGGGAGACAGTTGGAGTATGGAAGCTGGCTCTAAGGGACGTGCTGGTGCTTTACTGACGATCTTATTAACTATGGTTCTTTACCATGTACCAGACACAGAATACACCTTACAGTAACTTACCTGCAGGCTCAGGTCGGTGATTACTACACAACAACGTTACTTCACACTTCATTCACCGTGATGTCTGTGTATTCATCCGTCCACTCCCAAGTTTAATCCTGGTCGAGAAGGTCTAACAATACTGTACATACACTTTCCTTTTTATAGTTTACTTCTTTGTATGTACATGGCCATGGTACACACAGTCTATTTAAGCATTCATTTTTACTGTCTTAGTTATTTATGCATTGGAGTTTTATAAGGTGCAAACCATGCGACCAGTCACTTCATTGACCTTCGAAAGCAAAGTGAAGAGGAAGTGTGTGAACTGATCTTTTATAGACTTGTAAGAGTGAGTTTGGGGTATTCAGGGAAAATCTTACTGCTACTGGGTTTTTAATCAATGAATCTATCTAATTTATGAACTGTGTCGCATGGGAAGTGTCGTAGGTGTGAGCCCCCTACTCCATACATAGCTAAAGATGCAAGTGACACTTCTGAGAATGCGCCATTCTGTATTCACTGAGCTAAACTCACCTCGGGGATTCTTTACATGGATCCAACCGCTAGGAGAATTTAGCTCCACAAATACAGAATAACCAAGGGATTAACCCGGAATTGAAGTACTGCAGTAAATTACCTTACCCAATTGCAGGAAGCAAGCGTACATATTCTTGGGCTCATGTCCGGTTTTGAAAAAGGCCCCAAGGCTGAAACACGTGTAAACCGCAGGGCATAATCAGCAATAAAAAATGAATGGCACATTCGGAGAAGTGTCACTTGCATCTTGATCTTTCATAGGCTTTGAAAACATTTGGATCAGTTAAGTGCAATGGAAACGGGATTGGTACCTGAAAACTAGACCACCCTTATAAAACCTATCCATTTTAATGTGCTGTCCAAGGGTTGAGTTCTTTGGGTCAAGGGATATTTCTTGATTTGCTGCTTTAAAATAAAAAGTATGTGAGACTCCAGGATGTGGGTATGTTATTGTCTCACGACCTCATTTGATATGATGGCGTAGAGTTTCGAAAACTTGCAAATAAAAATGTGCACAGGTTCTGTTGTTTTTAATAGCAGCAGTTAGAGAAATGCGCAGGTTACGCTATTCTTTAAGGTGACATGGCATTTCATGGGGGCTGCGCGGCAGTGCAAAATATGTTCTGGGCAGCACCGTTGCATAAGTTAGTGTTGGGAGCGTCCTTCAGATGCTAACCAATCAACAGGCTCCCAGCAGCGATGCGATGCTGGGAGGGCATGTCTATTCTTCTTCAATGGAAGGAAATGCAAACAGCTGCAATGTAATGGCTGTTGATGTGGCACCAGCTTGACTTAATAGAGGATGGTAACTGGAAAAAAACAACGAATAGGACCGTAGACAGAATTTCAAGGCTAACTGGCCCTCAACCCTTTGTAAATTTGTGTCACTATTCCTGTCATCATCGACTGACAACCCATACTCAATTTTATAGTATTGAAATCAATGTTCTCCTGTCTAAATGGAGTGAGGATCAAACAGCAAATCCCATTTTTTTTTATTTCTGTGCTTCTTCAGCGGAATCCTTAATGCATAAGTCCTTTTTTGGTCCTATATACAAAGCAATCAAGAAAGAGATTTGTGTCCATTTCTTCAGGGTCGACCTGAGCCATACAATTGTCTCAGGCACCAATGAAAACGTGTCCCACAGCTGCAAAAGGCTATTCTTTCCTTTTGTGACACTGTTTGAAAAGTAACCACGGGGGAGTTTTTTTTATAAAGCGTCATGCAAATTGTGCATTTGAAAGACTATTAATTCAGCAACACTGATGCAAACTACTACCTGCCGAGTGAATTAACTCATCAAACTGGCTCAAATTGGCCAAAAAAAGTGTCCCACTTTGACCCAAAAAACGGGTCCACACCAGCATTTTATATTCTTTTTGGTTCGGCCATGGACCTATTGCCCTACAGGCCAGCCCGAGCCTGCATGGATAGGAGGGAGGATAGCTCAATGGCAATGTGCTTGCTTTGGAAGCAAGACGACACAGAGCAACATGGGTTCGATCCCCGGTCCGGCACGTTATAAATAACCTATCATATCTTTTTTTTTTTTTTTTTTTTCCTTTTATTTTGGTTGGTTAAAATTAGATAACCTTTCAAAACAGACATTTACATAAACAGATCAATAAATGTACAACTATATAATTTCTTTCTCATTATACATTGGTTTGATTAATCAAAGACAGCAAAGAGTGAGACAAATTTACGAAATTCTCCACAGGAAGGGATATACTTGCATAGATGTAAGTCAATATTACCTGCAGTAAAATTCAATCGATTAATTAATTTGCAAAATCTCGAAAAGCCATAAGATAAAGCAATCCACAATAGGTAGCTGTTAGTTCTCATTATTATAATGAATCATCATACAAGAACGGTCAGCTGATTGCATTACCGATTCCAAGAACTGCATCGTGGCTATTCTTATTGAGATTTTAGTTGTTGCAAATAATTCACACCACAATCCATTATCAGAGCGAGCTATGTAATGCAAGTGTGTTAATTTTTGTAAGATTGTTTCTCTTTGTTTATTTAATGAGCCACAAACAATCAATAGATGTTTAAGAGTCTCTTCCATTCCGACAATTTTGCAGAATCGACAATACGCGACTTCTGATTTTATTATACCTCTCCTTAGTAAAATCTGATTCGTTGGCCAGAGATTCATACGAAATCTTAGAATTTGAGTTCGAAGTTTAGATGAAGGACATTTCAAAAGATAATCGGCTGTCTGTCGAAGTTTTTTATGACCAAATAGAGTTCTGTCGAAATCTTTTAATCCCAGGCATTTTTGTTGTGTATATTGCCAATCATATTGATGCAGTTTTAGTTTGGCTCTGTTCGGATTATTTAGCAATAAGTCTATTGAGATGTTTGCCATATTCAGATCATCAAAAACTGCGGTTCTCCATTTTTTCGGAAACAGATGTTCAGAGCGAAGTAAATAATCCGCCAATGTCGCCAGCACATTTTTTGCCGACAGACCTAAAAGACATTTCCGAAGGAGACTGCACCTTTTCCATACTACTTGTATGTGTAGCGAAAGATTACCTAATTCAAACCGTAACAGGGCATTAGGAGTAGAATTAGGAAGATTAAGTACTTTCTTCCAGAATTGAGCTTCAATTCTGTCCCAGTATGATCGGTTTTGGGGAATCCAAGTTTCAGCCCCATAGGCAATTACAGGAATTACCTTCTGTAAATAAAATGTTATAACATGGCTACACGAGAATTTGCCAAACTTGGCTAAGAGTATTTTAGCCTGTGAGGTCAGCGATAAAAGCTTTCCAGATATACTGTTTTGCTGAGGCTCATTCAGGACTGAATTGCTAAACATAATGCCAAGATATTTATATTCATTTATTAGAGTTAGTTTCTGCTCTTGTAATAGCCATTCATTATGTTTCCAATGTTTCAAGTTGGTATTTTTCAATTCCATTACTTGGGTTTTTTCCAGATTAAGTATTAGGTTGTTTTTGGTAACATAAGATCCCAGCTGATTGAGCAACAACTGCAATCCGATTGGCGTTTGCGAAATTAAGACCAAATCGTCGGCATACAAGAGCCAGGCAACAGCCTGATTACCAAGCTTTGGTGCATCATTAATTACTTTTAAAAATTCGACACCCAAATCAAAAATAAATAAATTGAATAGTGTTGACGCAAGAATGCAGCCTTGTTTAAGGCCGCGTCTTGTATGAATAGTTTCTGATAATAGTCCATTTAAGTTAAGTTTGACCTGCATTGAGGTATTAGTGTGTAGTAGCCCTATTAGCGAGATGAGAGAAGGCGGACAGCCATAATTCGTTAGTTTATTGAGTAATAATTGTCGATCAACAGAGTCAAATGCGACTCGGAAATCAACAAAAGCAAGGTAAAGAGGTTGTTGTTTGACTGCATAAGCTGTTTTAATAGCATTAAGTATAGTTATGTTAATAGCAGTACCTAAGCCCGCAACAAATCCTGTCTGAAAGGGATCACGACAATTTTCTTGAGAGGACCAAATATTTAGGTCTCTCAAAATAATTCTAGCAAAGATTTTCCCAGGAGCATCAAGAAGCGCTATAGGTCGATAGCTCGCTGGGTCCGTACGGTTCCCCTTTTTATAAATAGGGACTACCACAGCTCTACACCAAGAAGAAGGAATACATTGCTTTGCTTGGATAAAGGAAAACAAAGAGTATAGAATGCTGGCCCACAGTTCCGGATTTAATTTCAAAGTATAATTCGACAGGCTATCTGGCCCTGGGGCTCTAGATGAACTTGTTCTATTGATATAGAGCAATATATCATCTCGGTCGAATTTAAGAGAAAACCTAAGGTTAGCCGATCTCAATATTGTATCATGACAGTTATTTGGTGGTAGAGCATACATATTTGAGAAATATTCGACCCAACACTTTTCAGGTACATCATTACTTTGAGATGAAAGTTGGGATGACACTGTACCTGCATTTATTAACTTCCAGATCTGAGAGGTATTTTTCATTTGTACTACCTGAAGCCATTGCTCACCATCTTTTTGATACATCTTAGCTTTATACGCCCGAATCCAATTTTTATAGTCAGTCTTCATCTTTCTTAAAGCTAAGTCACGATATTCCGCCAACAGAAGTAATGACTGTCTTTTCTGTTTCCTAAATAGGGACTTTCTATTTCTGACCATTTGATCGAATACATGAGTAGGGCGCATATTACTAGATAGTTTATGACAAGATGTATTAACAGTGGTAAACATATGTATTTTATCGTGATATTCTAATAAATCATGTGCTGCATCTGAGCGTCTCATAGCAGGTTTAACTGTCGTTTGCTGTAAGGTTAGGGCCACCAAACAGTCCTTAATCGAGGATAGAATATCAGTTTGGATATTTGTCTGTACTACCGGTATAACTGGTGTGACAGGCATGCTTTTAGTAATTTTCGCATATACTTCATCTTGAGACACCAGACTGATTGGATCCGTAATAAGATCAGCACTTTTAATCAAAGTTTTGGGCATAACGGAGGACAGCGGATGAGATATAACTGGATTTGATTGAAATTGACTCATATAGTCTTCTACTGCTTTCTTAATTTCTGCGTGGTTAGATGGATGAGCAGATTGATCACAGTTATTTCCAGAAACCAGCTTGGATGGTGCTGTTACCCGCACTTCGACAGGCGAAGTCTCGCCCTCACTTTCGCAAGTCTCTACCACCTGCAGTAACTCATCTAATGGTGAGTGGTTTAAATTTATCTGCGGGTGGGTCATCCCATCTTTTATATTTTTTTTCTTTTCTTGTACTAGATTGGTATATTTTTTGGTTATAGCATTAGATACCAATCTCAGACCACTAACTGGTTTTGGGAGCGATTTTATAAATTGTTTAGTGTGAGCAGTAGATGGAGCTCTCTTATTTTTTTGATTTTTTGTTTTCTTAATAGATCTAATAGATTCAGATCTGTGTTTCTTATTATTTTTATCAAAAATCATATATGCTTCTTTCTGTACCGGCGCATTTCCTACTATACAAGATGTTTTTAACGGAGAAACCGTGGGTAGTTCAACTAATGGTTCCAATGGTGATGAGGGTACTGTGATAGGAATTTCATCAGAAATTTCACGAATTATTCCCTCTATAAAAACCTATCATATCATGTCTTCAAGATTTCAGTTGCAGGAATTGCAAGCCGGCTCTGCTGTTTTTCTGATCTGTATGTTTTCCTGACTCCACATGGCCCTGTTATCCTTTTTAAGATATGATCTTTCCCATTGGTCTAGATCAGTAGGCGTCCTTTGCAGCAATTGTACTTATATGAATGTAATCAAAGGTTTTTATTTCTTTTGCCGCCCCCTTTTGCACTCTGCTATGCAAATCAAGTAAACACTGCCTGCCTTGTGCTCATGGCAGGAGGCGCTTACAACGGATCCATATGTAGTCCACCTGCTTTTTGCTGGTGCAAAAAGCCGGCAACTCTGTAGGGATACCCAGGATTTGTGCCATCATGAAAATGCATGCCAGCGCCAAAGCTGGAGTTTTTGTATGGCAGAGAGGAAGGGAGCGTCGGAAACGCAAGTTGCGTTCTACCCCTCATCCCCACCATACAAATGAATGAAAATGAACCGTGACATTAAAGGCATGTATAAAAGACTTACACAAAGCTTTTACACCGTCCATTAACCCTTTAAGTGCCAAGGACGAGTATACTCGTTCTTTTTACATAGACTTCAATAATAGCCTGGCACATTACTGCTCATGCACAATGAGGCACAATGGAGCTCATGTTGGACTGAGCTGTAATGTGAATGCATGGTGTAAAAGCCTTTAGTAAGGCTTTAACGCCTTACGCTCATGCCACAACTCATTTCCAAGCATGTGTTTGGCGTTCCCTTCCTCTCTGCCGTACAAATGCTTGAAATGGATCTTCACGCCATTGCAAATGCTGGAGATCCCTATGAAGCAGGTGGACCCCATAGGGATGCACTGTACACCCCCCTGGCAGAGAGCATGTACAATTACTGTAAATGCTTGCATGTCAGGAAAGGTTTCATTGTCATTGTGGGCCCCGCTTGCCATGCGTGCTCACAATGATAAGTAAATGCTGGCATGCCAGGCTATGCAAATGTAATGGCTCCCCGCCGCCAAATTACACGTTTTTTTAAAATGAGCTCCAATGTATTTATTCTCCCATACAAGCGTGGTAAGGGATGTGTAAAAAGCGATCTATGCAAATGAATTAAAACAAACAATTATTTCAATTACTTCAGGGGGTCATGGATCGCTTTATTTCATGGATATGGATCCGGCTTTCCTGTAGAGCTTTTTCCTGGATTCCTCCCCCTTCTAAGTGATCCAAGAATTGCTGTCATTATTAAACGAAGTAATCATACTTAATTTATCAATTTCTCAAGGATGAGGGACTGAGTCATCTCCTTCCAACCTGTAACTTTAGGTTGCCCGTAAATGTTTGCGCCGACCGCTTAACCCGACGAGCTTGCTTAATATCGAGCACTTAACTTACTTCAGTTGGGCCCGAGAGTCTGCAGGAAGTCCCCAGATCACATTTTTGTGGCAAAATAAATTGGTAAACAGAAGACAATAAAAATTGACACAGTGAAACATTGGTGGTAAAACATGTATAACGGACTGGAGGATGCCTTATGAAAGGTCAGGAGGTTATTAGGCAAGCAGCGCTCCATGTGGTGGTGGGGCGATGATACTGGAAGCATTTACTGGTGATAGCAAAAAGAAGCACATATTTGACTAACAGTAGATACACAATGGGCAGATGCTCATTGGTAGAATATACATTAGGCAAAAGGCACGAGACCGGTAAAGGGGGAACGGCTTAAGGGGTATTAATGATGTGCTTTGTAAGGGCAGCGGACACTTTTAGGGAGAGGAGGTGGAGTAAAAGGGTATCATTGAATGCTGGAAAAGCAAGTATTTATTTGATGTAAATAGGGGTGGCATTCAATTGGGGGGGACGAGAAGTGAGAATGAGGTGAAATGGTAGAAGGCGCATGGAGTCAAGTGGAGTAGGGGGGCTAGAGTGAAGGGTCTGAAGTGACGAGTAGTGGGTGAAGGAGCTCGCCAGGAAGGAGGAATAGACCATGAATACATTTGGCAACTAGAATTAATTTGAATTGGGATCACAGTTGCAAAGTGAGCCAGCCAATATGGCGGCAGCAAGAAGAGGTAGAGGCTGAACAGGAGTGCTTGTAAAAAGCTCAGGTTGCAAAGGTGAGCATTTCGTTAAGGGGGAAAATGAGTGAACATGGCGGCAAAGAGGAGGCTAAAGCAAACACCACGACAACTGAACACAGGGGTGGAGATGTGCGTTTTGGTGGAGTGGCAGGTGAGAGGGGATGGAATGTCCTCATACTAAACACGTTGAGCACTAAATCAAACACTTCTGGTTCCCCTACCCCCACACTATACAGAGAAAGCAACAACCATAAATGATTTCTTTTCAGAAAAAGTGAACAACATACACCAATACAAAACTTGCCCGGGACCACATAGAATCCCCCCAGCATGTGGTTCTCACAGATATCATCTGTTTACTAAAAGGTTTTTCAAACTATGATGATAACATTCCATTGTCAGTCCTCTAAAGCCATCTGCTTCTCCCTAATTTTCCACTTTACTAAGGTCTCCCGCACCCAATTTAGCTTTAATTAGTTTTACAAAGGTAGCGGGCGCCCCTCTCTCGCAAGAACAGACATGATAACCTGTTCAGTGGTTATTAACCACTTGAGAGTTCGCAGCCACTGCTTTTACTCACTGTGCCTTTCACAGATGGGAAATATCCATTTGCATATCAGTCTTTGTCCTGCCCAGGGGCAGTCCAGCACCGAAATACAATGGCAATTCCAATCTGAACGAGAGTACCACCAGCAACCCCATACACGTGTTTCACCCTTGTTGGGGATCATCAGTGAGGTGAAGCTGATGCCTCTCTAAGCACAGTGAGAGGGAGACCACGTCTGGTTGCCCCCAGGAGACCTAGGGTTACCAATCCCAGGTTCCTTAACAAATAGTTTTACAAAGGTAGCGGGCGCCCCTCTCTCGCAAGAACAGACATGATAACCTGTTCAGTGGTTATTAACCACTTGAGAGTTCGCAGCCACTGCTTTTACTCACTGTGCCTTTCACAGATGGGAAATATCCATTTGCATATCAGTCTTTGTCCTGCCCAGGGGCAGTCCAGCACCGAAATACAATGGCAATTCCAATCTGAACGAGAGTACCACCAGCAACCCCATACACGTGTTTCACCCTTGTTGGGGATCATCAGTGAGGTGAAGCTGATGCCTCTCTAAGCACAGTGAGAGGGAGACCACGTCTGGTTGCCCCCAGGAGACCTAGGGTTACCAATCCCAGGTTCCTTAACAAATAGTTTTACAAAGGTAGCGGGCGCCCCTCTCTCGCAAGAACAGACATGATAACCTGTTCAGTGGTTATTAACCACTTGAGAGTTCGCAGCCACTGCTTTTACTCACTGTGCCTTTCACAGATGGGAAATATCCATTTGCATATCAGTCTTTGTCCTGCCCAGGGGCAGTCCAGCACCGAAATACAATGGCAATTCCAATCTGAACGAGAGTACCACCAGCAACCCCATACACGTGTTTCACCCTTGTTGGGGATCATCAGTGAGGTGAAGCTGATGCCTCTCTAAGCACAGTGAGAGGGAGACCACGTCTGGTTGCCCCCAGGAGACCTAGGGTTACCAATCCCAGGTTCCTTAACAAATAGTTTTACAAAGGTAGCGGGCGCCCCTCTCTCGCAAGAACAGACATGATAACCTGTTCAGTGGTTATTAACCACTTGAGAGTTCGCAGCCACTGCTTTTACTCACTGTGCCTTTCACAGATGGGAAATATCCATTTGCATATCAGTCTTTGTCCTGCCCAGGGGCAGTCCAGCACCGAAATACAATGGCAATTCCAATCTGAACGAGAGTACCACCAGCAACCCCATACACGTGTTTCACCCTTGTTGGGGATCATCAGTGAGGTGAAGCTGATGCCTCTCTAAGCACAGTGAGAGGGAGACCACGTCTGGTTGCCCCCAGGAGACCTAGGGTTACCAATCCCAGGTTCCTTAACAAATAGTTTTACAAAGGTAGCGGGCGCCCCTCTCTCGCAAGAACAGACATGATAACCTGTTCAGTGGTTATTAACCACTTGAGAGTTCGCAGCCACTGCTTTTACTCACTGTGCCTTTCACAGATGGGAAATATCCATTTGCATATCAGTCTTTGTCCTGCCCAGGGGCAGTCCAGCACCGAAATACAATGGCAATTCCAATCTGAACGAGAGTACCACCAGCAACCCCATACACGTGTTTCACCCTTGTTGGGGATCATCAGTGAGGTGAAGCTGATGCCTCTCTAAGCACAGTGAGAGGGAGACCACGTCTGGTTGCCCCCAGGAGACCTAGGGTTACCAATCCCAGGTTCCTTAACAAATAGTTTTACAAAGGTAGCGGGCGCCCCTCTCTCGCAAGAACAGACATGATAACCTGTTCAGTGGTTATTAACCACTTGAGAGTTCGCAGCCACTGCTTTTACTCACTGTGCCTTTCACAGATGGGAAATATCCATTTGCATATCAGTCTTTGTCCTGCCCAGGGGCAGTCCAGCACCGAAATACAATGGCAATTCCAATCTGAACGAGAGTACCACCAGCAACCCCATACACGTGTTTCACCCTTGTTGGGGATCATCAGTGAGGTGAAGCTGATGCCTCTCTAAGCACAGTGAGAGGGAGACCACGTCTGGTTGCCCCCAGGAGACCTAGGGTTACCAATCCCAGGTTCCTTAACAAATAGTTTTACAAAGGTAGCGGGCGCCCCTCTCTCGCAAGAACAGACATGATAACCTGTTCAGTGGTTATTAACCACTTGAGAGTTCGCAGCCACTGCTTTTACTCACTGTGCCTTTCACAGATGGGAAATATCCATTTGCATATCAGTCTTTGTCCTGCCCAGGGGCAGTCCAGCACCGAAATACAATGGCAATTCCAATCTGAACGAGAGTACCACCAGCAACCCCATACACGTGTTTCACCCTTGTTGGGGATCATCAGTGAGGTGAAGCTGATGCCTCTCTAAGCACAGTGAGAGGGAGACCACGTCTGGTTGCCCCCAGGAGACCTAGGGTTACCAATCCCAGGTTCCTTAACAAATAGTTTTACAAAGGTAGCGGGCGCCCCTCTCTCGCAAGAACAGACATGATAACCTGTTCAGTGGTTATTAACCACTTGAGAGTTCGCAGCCACTGCTTTTACTCACTGTGCCTTTCACAGATGGGAAATATCCATTTGCATATCAGTCTTTGTCCTGCCCAGGGGCAGTCCAGCACCGAAATACAATGGCAATTCCAATCTGAACGAGAGTACCACCAGCAACCCCATACACGTGTTTCACCCTTGTTGGGGATCATCAGTGAGGTGAAGCTGGGATTGGTAACCCTAGGTCTCCTGGGGGCAACCAGACGTGGTCTCCCTCTCACTGTGCTTAGAGAGGCATCAGCTTCACCTCACTGATGATCCCCAACAAGGGTGAAACACGTGTATGGGGTTGCTGGTGGTACTCTCATTCAGGTTGGAATTGCCATTGCATTTCGGTGCTGGACTGCCCCTGGGCAGGACAAAGACTGATATGCAAATGGATATTTTCCATCTGTGAAAGGCACAGTGAGTAAAAGCAGTGGCTGCGAACTCTCAAGTGGTTAATAACCACTGAACAGGTTATCAGGCCTTGTTCTGTCGAGAGAGGGGCGCCCGCTACCTTTGTAAACTAAATTTCAAGGAACCTGGGATTGGTAACCCTAGGTCTCCTGGGGGCAACCAGACGTGGTCTCCCTCTCACTGTGCTTAGAGAGGCATCAGCTTCACCTCACTGATGATCCCCAACAAGGGTGAAACACGTGTATGGGGTTGCTGGTGGTACTCTCGTTCAGGTTGGAATTGCCATTGCATTTCGGTGCTGGACTGCCCCTGGGCAGGACAAAGACTGATATGCAAATGGATATTTTCCATCTGTGAAAGGCACAGTGAGTAAAAGCAGTGGCTGCGAACTCTCAAGTGGTTAATAACCACTGAACAGGTTATCAGGCCTTGTTCTGTCGAGAGAGGGGCGCCCGCTACCTTTGTAAACTAAATTTCAAGGAACCTGGGATTGGTAACCCTAGGTCTCCTGGGGGCAACCAGACGTGGTCTCCCTCTCACTGTGCTTAGAGAGGCATCAGCTTCACCTCACTGATGATCCCCAACAAGGGTGAAACACGTGTATGGGGTTGCTGGTGGTACTCTCGTTCAGGTTGGAATTGCCATTGCATTTCGGTGCTGGACTGCCCCTGGGCAGGACAAAGACTGATATGCAAATGGATATTTTCCATCTGTGAAAGGCACAGTGAGTAAAAGCAGTGGCTGCGAACTCTCAAGTGGTTAATAACCACTGAACAGGTTATCAGGCCTTGTTCTGTCGAGAGAGGGGCGCCCGCTACCTTTGTAAACTAAATTTCAAGGAACCTGGGATTGGTAACCCTAGGTCTCCTGGGGGCAACCAGACGTGGTCTCCCTCTCACTGTGCTTAGAGAGGCATCAGCTTCACCTCACTGATGATCCCCAACAAGGGTGAAACACGTGTATGGGGTTGCTGGTGGTACTCTCGTTCAGGTTGGAATTGCCATTGCATTTCGGTGCTGGACTGCCCCTGGGCAGGACAAAGACTGATATGCAAATGGATATTTTCCATCTGTGAAAGGCACAGTGAGTAAAAGCAGTGGCTGCGAACTCTCAAGTGGTTAATAACCACTGAACAGGTTATCAGGCCTTGTTCTGTCGAGAGAGGGGCGCCCGCTACCTTTGTAAACTAAATTTCAAGGAACCTGGGATTGGTAACCCTAGGTCTCCTGGGGGCAACCAGACGTGGTCTCCCTCTCACTGTGCTTAGAGAGGCATCAGCTTCACCTCACTGATGATCCCCAACAAGGGTGAAACACGTGTATGGGGTTGCTGGTGGTACTCTCGTTCAGGTTGGAATTGCCATTGCATTTCGGTGCTGGACTGCCCCTGGGCAGGACAAAGACTGATATGCAAATGGATATTTTCCATCTGTGAAAGGCACAGTGAGTAAAAGCAGTGGCTGCGAACTCTCAAGTGGTTAATAACCACTGAACAGGTTATCAGGCCTTGTTCTGTCGAGAGAGGGGCGCCCGCTACCTTTGTAAACTAAATTTCAAGGAACCTGGGATTGGTAACCCTAGGTCTCCTGGGGGCAACCAGACGTGGTCTCCCTCTCACTGTGCTTAGAGAGGCATCAGCTTCACCTCACTGATGATCCCCAACAAGGGTGAAACACGTGTATGGGGTTGCTGGTGGTACTCTCGTTCAGGTTGGAATTGCCATTGCATTTCGGTGCTGGACTGCCCCTGGGCAGGACAAAGACTGATATGCAAATGGATATTTTCCATCTGTGAAAGGCACAGTGAGTAAAAGCAGTGGCTGCGAACTCTCAAGTGGTTAATAACCACTGAACAGGTTATCAGGCCTTGTTCTGTCGAGAGAGGGGCGCCCGCTACCTTTGTAAACTAAATTTCAAGGAACCTGGGATTGGTAACCCTAGGTCTCCTGGGGGCAACCAGACGTGGTCTCCCTCTCACTGTGCTTAGAGAGGCATCAGCTTCACCTCACTGATGATCCCCAACAAGGGTGAAACACGTGTATGGGGTTGCTGGTGGTACTCTCGTTCAGGTTGGAATTGCCATTGCATTTCGGTGCTGGACTGCCCCTGGGCAGGACAAAGACTGATATGCAAATGGATATTTTCCATCTGTGAAAGGCACAGTGAGTAAAAGCAGTGGCTGCGAACTCTCAAGTGGTTAATAACCACTGAACAGGTTATCAGGCCTTGTTCTGTCGAGAGAGGGGCGCCCGCTACCTTTGTAAACTCAATTTAGCTTTAACCCTTAAAATTAGCAAGATCGGTTCTACCCCAGAATATCCAACTTGGATGCCACTGAATTCAATAACTATAGTTTGTGATGGCTGAGAAATCCACTGATGAATGGATACCAGATGTAACTCCTTTTGGTGCCTTTATACTTCTTAACGCAATGGTTAAGGGTCAGGTCAAGACCTAAAAAGTGGTTCCTTGAAAGTGACCGAAACTAGATATTGCAAACACAGTGACTGAGTTGTGGGTCAAAATAACAAGTGATGTGGCATCTACTTGGCTTTCTGCTTTGCTGTCCTGATTATTTCCTTATTTGTCTTTAACCAGGGTCATTGCCATGAGTACATCAAACAGTGACTCACAGTTTCGGGATTCCATAGTGCTCCTGTTAATTCTCTCTTGGTACTGATTTTTCTTGGGTGGCACAGCCCATTCTTTCTCCTGGACTTTCTGCTGCCTGGAACCACCACCCTGCATCCTTGGGTCCTCTAATGGGGCAGGCATTATACCCTTCAGCAACAATTAAACTCCTGACTAGTTCTCCATTCCTCTCCAAATAAGGCATTAGGCTGCCCAGCTGGTCTTGAGGCTAGCATTTAGTTAGATACTCTCTTTATGTCACTTGTTTCTGGACCTTTGGATGTAACATGCTCCTCCAGAGCACATTTCTCTCCCAGTTCAAGACGTTATCATTTGCCTTCCTTTGGTGGTCACTTCCCTCCTCTCCTCCCTCCTGTACTTCCTGACTCCTTCCATTATACTCTGTCTTTTTCCACTCTTACCTTTCCTGCCTCTAACTCTCTCTCTCCTGATGGCTCTCCTCTTATTTCACCTGTTATAAACCCTCTGGTTTAATTCATTAAGAGTAGCTAATGAAAGAGCTGATTTGCAGACTCAAACTTCCCCTAAGAATCATTGCTTCCATCCGCTAAAAGATTTGCTTTGAAAAACCCATGATATGAAAACCATATAATTTAACTGTGCTGGATTTTGCATAGTGTATGCAGAGAAGAATATCTATTGGTTGCCTACCTGCAGGACTGTGACGAGGATGGTGCCAGCAGAATAGCTGGCAAGGGTACCGGCCCCCTCCTTATAGATGGCACCTCACACTCCTTTACCACCAGCATTCTTTCCAAGGAGTTGGTGGAGAGGTTGAAAAGGATGGGAGCCAAAACACTTGCCTGCCTAACTCCTGTTGTCACTTTAAAATCCTTTATTCATTCCCTGTTAGAGACCGAATCTGACACATGTCCTTCTGAAAGCATCCTGGCAGTGTACAACCCTTAAGGGAGGCTCGAAATCTGTGAGGTTCCCAGGATCCCCATAGCTTCGTCCTTATCATGTCAAAAGCTGCTGAGAGATCCATGAAGGTCATGTAGGTTGCTTCGTGGTAAAGATGATAACATTTAGTCATCAACAAGCAGAGGTTTAGTTTGTCACAACCATTCCTTGGAGCCGCCCATTTGCCCAAATCCTCCCTTCCTGTACCCAGGCATGAAGTCTCATATACACAAGTCTGCCAAACATATTTCAAGATGCATCGAAGAGTGAGGAAGACCTTTAAGACTTTGGGGTATTATCTCCCACAGATAGCCACAATGAGTGCCCATTGCCAACTAGATAGATTATAGACTGAAAGTATTATTAAGTCTTTCAGTTAGTCGGCAATGCTTTATTTCGGCAGGTAGCCATAAAAGCAAAATACATATGACAAAGCATGCAATTAAAATACAATTTAAATAAGATTGTTATACAAGTTCATCTCGATTTGAAGAAAGGGCATCACAGTGCAGGTCAAAAGTGATATTAGTCAGTATTGGTGCCCAAAACTCCTTGCTAATCTTAACAACGTCCAGTGTAACAGCATTTAAGTCTGTACTGAGTTCCTGCACACTCCTCCCTGCCATGGATTTTAAAAGATATGCCTCGTTATCTGTAGACATTGTACTGGCACTGTTAGAATTGTAAATCTCAGGGGGAAAAATGCGCCCAATCCTGTGGCAAAATATGCACTTGTTGTGGCTGTATCCATGATTGTTGGTAGTCATTAGCCATAAGCTCCCACAACATGTTGATACCTTTAGAATTGTTGCCCTTTTCAATGAATTCCAGATTCTACCAACCCACTTAATTTTAGCCTCACCTCACGCTTGCATAAAATATAGGTGCTTGTGTGCAATCAGTGAAGTATGTTTCACATCAGATTTCAAAGTTCAGAGCATCCTGCTACTAGAGCTCGGCCTGAGACCACGTCTCCCCGGCCCTTAAGATGCTGCACTGGCTTCCAGTAGCCCGAAGGGTGACCTTCAAAACCTTATGCATCTCCCATAGAGCATTGCATAAAACCGGACCTCAATATCTTCAAGACAAACTAAAACCCTACAACCCCCCACGAACCCTAAGATAGAGCGCAGCCGGCCTCCTAGTCATACCGAAGACAAACTCTGTCAGATTAGGCGGATCATCATTCTCAGCCTTGGCCCCCACGCTATGGAATTCACTCCCACCCCACATTCGCCTAACTGAGGACCTAACGTCTTTCCACAAACTGCTGAAAACCTGGCTCTTCCCATAAAACCAACCGTACCATACTAACCAAACAGTCTAACAACAACTCAATGACACCAATCCAACAAACTACCTGATCCGAAAAATTGACAGCTAATAACCCCTAATATAAACTAGAAGGACAAACAGAACTAAACGAATAAAGTAGATCAAAGCAGTAAAAGGGCCAATAAGAATTAAACGAATAAAGTAGATCAAAGCAGTAAAAGGGCCAATAACAATAACTCATACGGAAACAGTAAAGAGAGTTAAACTGCTGAAATGGACGGAATGCATAAGGAGCGAACGAAATGAATGGCACAGATGAGATAATTAGAATTGATGAAGCAGGTGGAACTGACGAACGCGCTGAGTGGAAGAATGCATGAATGGAAGAACAGATAACTACATAGCTCAAATGAGTGTGGAAATCGAATGAATAAGTAAATTGGATAAGTGTATAGAATGGATGAGCATCTCGAAAGGATGAGTGTGTAGAGCAGATGGGTGTGTAGAGCGGACGAGCGTGTAGCGCAGATGAGTGCGTAAATACAGTGAAGCGAGTAGAACTCAGGAATGCGTAAAACAGATGAATGTGCAGAATGGATGAGCGTAATCCGAAAGAGTGTGTAGAACAGATGAATATGTGGAGCGGATGAGTATGTAGAGCATGTGACAGCTCCAGGCCGTATCTGCAGCTATCCGCAAGAGAAGCAAGTAATGCGCATGAGTGTGGATAGCGGATTAATTCGGATGTGCAGAGAGTATGTAGATCGCTGGAGAAGATGAATGTATAGGACGGATGAATGTATAGAGCGGATGTGTGTATAGAGCGGACGAGTGCATAGAGCGGACGAGTGCATAGAGCGGACGAGTGCATAGAGTGGACGAGTGCGTAGAGTGGACAAGTGCGTAGAGCGGGGTGAGTGCGGAGAGGGGGTGAGTGCGGAGAGGGGGTGAGTGCGGAGAGGGGGTGAGTGCGTAGAGGGGGAGAGTGCCTAGAGGGCGTGAGTGCCTAGAGGAAGTGAGTGGGTAGAGGGGGTGAGTGCGGAGAGGGGGTGAGTGCGGAGAGGGGGTGAGTGCGTAGAGGGGGAGAGTGCCTAGAGGAAGTGAGTGCCTAGAGGAAGTGAGTGGGTAGAGGGGGTGAGTGCGTAGAGGGGGGTTAGTGCGTTGAGGGGGCGAGTACGTAGAAGGGGTGAGTGCATAATACGTATGAGGGCATAAAGCGGATTAGTGCCTGGAGCAAACGAGCGCATAGAATTGCGTATATAGACATATATAGTATGGTTTGGAATGCAGAGAACGTTCAAAAAAGCATATTACTCATCAGATCTCACCACCACGCTTACTTTCTCCTTTACATCACCACTCAACTAGAACACAGAGATACTATGACACCATTCGGTATAACTGTTCTCATACCAACATCCGCCGCTCACTCCACATCATTCTAGGTAAACACTGCTGGTTACACACCCCCAGCCAGGCATTCTTCTCAGGCCTAACGCAGCCACATCCGGTCTGGATAAACCCTGCCGGAGCGAACACATACTCCTGATCTGTCAACCACCTCACCTACAGCTAAGAAGCAGCTATCACACGAATACTGCACAAGCTGCACACAGACCCACTGCGCACGCGCACCTTTTGACTCCCTCTACTCTCTCTACTGATCTGAACTTTCGGTTCCCAAGGGGTATTCAACCTACCAGCGCCTTCAGACCATACCAATGGTACATAAGGCGCTATATAAATGCAAAATAACATAACATAACAAAAGAGGTTAAAACAATTTTTCAAACCATCGATTGGCTTATCAAGGGACAGCTTACATGTGGCATTATATAAATTAATCAGCAACCCTAAACAATCCAAACTACATCATAACAGGAACATCTGGATATGTGCCGATTCAAGAGGCATAGCCTCTATTGCAACCTTGTGGAAAAGACCATTAGAGTTTCTAACCCACTTATGATGACAAGTAAACCCAGTTAAATGTGGTGGTGACAACGCCCATATTTCCGGAAAACAATGACATCATGCCCCATTATTAAGAGTTTGGCAGTGCAGTAAAAAAAGTAGGGTAATGAGAGTACTGCCACTTTTACTCCTGAAACTCAGGACCACCACCTAGTTATGTACAGAGGAAATTTCCTCCACATAAAACTATTACTGCAGGTAGAGGATACCACATGCACTAATTACCACGTGCAGTAATTTGGTGATCCACATAGAGTCCAATGTGACTACAAAATAGGGATTAACTGAAGGATCTGTATGACTCAAAATCATGCAGACGTGTGCAGTTACCACATACATATTGCATACCATAATGGTAATTCTGTTCAGGCGTATTACCTCAGATAATACCACCAAATTCTTAATGAGGGCTTTTCTTGCTCCAGTTTGCCACCAGTTCTGCTGTGTTCCAGGAAAGAAAGCTACACAAGCCTTTTAGCTCAGAGGTTCTGATTGATTGAAGTGTTTACCCCAATATCGATGTCACAGGTTCCCCTTTATGATGATGTAAAGCTCCCTGTAATTCTCCATGCGTTTCAGCCCTCAAAGCTATTAGAGCTTGCAATTGCAAGCATTGCCATCCCAGATGCGAACTATGCCGGTCTGTTGTTTGGTGGGTCCCTACTGATTTCTCGGCTGCATAGATTTGCTGCACACAAGTTGATTTGTGATCTTTCTTTGAATCTCTTAATCAGTAACTATTTTCAAGGGGAGCAACTAAGCTTGTGATGTATCGAATGTGCCCACATGCTGTATGTGTATTCCTGGCAAAAACTGATAACTGAAGATCAACATTGAGTTCACAACCTGTTTGGCTATAGTTCTATGTGATATTTCCGCCCTTTGGAAGGCTGCACGCCAAAAAGACTGATTTATTTTGGATGATTATGTCCTTCTGAAGAGGGAAAATTGAGATAAAACTCCTGCCCCCCTCACCCCAGGCACATCAACTGAAAGAACAGCAGGAAGAATAATGAGCACAGTCATCATTTTGCACCAGGCCCCAGTGCGCCCATTGATGACAAATATGCTGAAAGACACCCACTTCACCAACACCGCAACCTACATGCTACATTAGCCTCAAATGCACCAGTACCGCCATGCAGAATTTACAAAACACAAGAATTCATGTTTAAAGGCTTGCAGATGATCACATGAATTAACCTAGCAGCACTATAACTCATCAATCCATGCATTATCAAATGGCACAGTGTAAAGCCATGCTTCAGGAAAATTACAGCCAAGTACACTTGTTTCACTGAACAATAGCCACAGTGGGGATTCGTGCTGGCTTCAGGAATGCGTCTCGCAAACCCAGGAGCAGCTCAATGCCTTGCAGTAAGATAAGATTCCTTTCTTTGAATGACAGTGAACTCTGGCAGACAAGCATTTTTAATTCTTCATAAATATAAGTAGTTCAGAGCAGAACACCCAGGGCCCAATGTTTTTTATCTGGGAACGAAAGACATTTTCGCAAGATCCAGACATCATCTGAAACATAATTGTAACAAGAATGGCTCAGCTCTGACCAATGAACGTTGAGGGCCCAGGGGCGAAAAGCCTGCTCAGCTAAAACTTATGGGAACAAATTCACAACGCAACAATTTTAGAATTAGGTAATGGTGGAGGGCAGCCAAGCCAGCCCTCTGGCATGAAGGTCCAAAGGTCCAATGATGAGGCTTCCCATAAGGGCACTATAGGTCACCTACCACTCAGCAGCCAATCTGAGGATGAGGTTTCTGGGAGCTGGTCCAATTTTGTGATGTCAGCCTGCAGTGTGCTACAAAGCTGTCTTGCAAGACAGTCTCTCTGAGACGGTGCCTGGATTTCCTCTTTGCACGAAGCCCTGTGTGTTTTTTTTGCTGCCCAGAAATAAAACACAGTTTGGAACATGATGCTTGCTTGGAACTCTGCTGCATTTCTTTGGGCAAAATGGAAGGCGTTGGGGCCTCTCATACCCCGGGAGCCCCAGAAGCCTGGTGGGGGGGTCCAACTTCTCCCCAACACATCAAAAGTAGAAGTATCACACTTCTGGAGTTGTTTCACCCTCCGGACCCTCAATGGCCCATTCAAGCCATTCCACTTCCGCCCCCTCTCTCTGACACTCTTGGGGGTTTTCTTGCAAATTGGGGGGTTTACCCCCAATCCTCCTTTCCTCCCTGACCGCCTCTTTCTCCCCAAAACCATTCCCCATCAACCTCCACACAGTCACACTGATTCAGACACGCAAACATGCAACACACTCATGTTTACAATTTTACCCCCTCTTGCGCCACCTAACCCTCCCTTCCTCCACAACAGGCACAGACACACACAATAATTCCAAACCCACGTACCCGAGACACCCAGTCCTTCTGTTTCCTGGCCTGGCGGCCCTATCGGGCCCTGCACGCACTCATGTGTGTCTAGGTGCATGATAATTCAATTTTGGAGTGGTCGTCGAGCAAAATGTCTAAATCAATCTGTTTTCTATTCGGTTTAGATACAGACACTTTCAGTTTTGACTGCGTAGATAGTCATTTTGCTATCTGTGCAGTGCGAAAACATACCACAATCACATTGACTTCAAGTGCTGTAAGTTCGGCTCCACCCATCAAAATCTGTGTATCAAAATGCCTACCTTTCTCAAATGACCAAACGTAATGTGTTTACTCAACCAAGGTGTAATTGTTCTAATGACAGAAAGGTTGTCGCCATAATGATTAGAAGCAAGTATCAGAACATTGACCAAAAAAGCTCCATTGACTCTACCTCCAGGGGTAAATGCAAGTTAATTCCTTTTCCACTATGCTTCCCATTCTGTTGAAAGCCTCCTCTTCCCCCATTACGAACAGCTTGCTGTCACACCCTACTGTTATTCATTTCACCCTGGATATCAGTTATAAAAGTGGAAGATGTTGGTTGTGGGATAGAATCTTACACTGATCAGTTGCCAGGTGACGAAGTCCAATTGGTGGTCACTTGTTGTACTAAAGATGCAGTACACGCTTTACAATTAACACTAAGCATTGATACCTTAGTAATCATACCATCCTGAATGTGGTAAAACTGGCTTAGTTTTTCATGAAAAATAGTATTGTTGTTTCCCTTAGAGCTAACTAATGTATCAATGTCTTGTTCCAATGAAAATACCTTCTCTGCCAAATTGAACTAAGTACTCTCAAAAAGTAGAGAATAACAACGCAAATATTTTAGGGTATTGGAGATCTGACCCCCACATATGCTTGTGTTAGCAACGGATTTCAGCAAGATGGGCTGGTGGGCAACTCTAGGACATCAAGCAGTGCAGGGAAAATGGTCTCTCTTGGAACCTCAGAAGTGATGGAATTAGAGAGAGCCGTCAATCATATTTCTAGCTCTTTAGAATTTTGTAATGGACACGGATAACAAACCCTTTATTGTGTGGACCGACAATATTGTGGCCTTGTAGTATGTCAAACAGAAAGGAGGGACTCTATGTAGTACCTAGGCATCTCTGGCATGCAAACTTTGCACTTCGGCTGTCACATCTGTGCAACCTGAGCACAACTTACCATGCAGGCGAGGAGAATGTCAAAACAGGTTCTTCAAGCAGGGAATTCCCTCCATCCATTGTTCTGTCTCTGGTCAGGACATCTTCACAGGCATATGCTCCAGGCTGCGCCATCTATCTCGGGATTTGATGGCTACAGCGGATGATTCCCATCTTCCTGTGTATTGCTCCATTACTAAGGACAATGAGGTGTGGGGTATTGACACCTTGTCTCGGCACCTTCTGCAGCGTCTTCTCCACATCTTTCCTCCAAGAGAATTCATTCCAAAAGCTTACATGCCAGCAACCCTCACGATTTAGGCAGGAGACTCACAATTGTTCAGTGTAAAATATCGGTATTTGTCACGTTCTCCTGTCTAAAATAATTCTAGCCCCAATGCATTCCTATGGGAAAATGTATGTCTCCCAATTTCTCCGATTAAATCTCCCTCCCAGGTGCGTCGGAATGTTGGCATGTATGCAAAAGTGCTTGCAGAAATTCAATGGGAGAAGCCTTTGGTGATATTAGTTGTACCATATTGGGAAAGAAAAAAAATGTTTCCGGCCTGCAGCAGATGGCAGCCCAGGAGGCTTGGATTCTTCCGACATCGCTGTGTCCTCTCAGGGGGCCGTCTTTGAGTGCAGTGGCACTTCAGAACCTCAGACTGTCATTACGGCTTTGTTACGGGAAGGATTAACCAGGATGGGCATGTCTGCAGAGACATAGCTCTCAACCTTTCATGGCACTTGGGCGGGTGAAAACACCCGATTTAGTATTTGGCGGTTGAAAGCCCATTGATTCCTATGGGCGTGTAGGGAGTTTTGCGGGTGAGAGAGCTGCCTAAGTGGCGGGTGACACCCGCCAAAGGCGTGTGAGTTGAGAGGTATGCCAAAGATTGTCCTAGTTATGCTGCAATCGAAACGTCCTTCCACCCTCAACAGTTACAACATGTATTGGGGTTCATTCTCTTCTTGGTGCACAAAATATGGGATCCTCTGCTATCATGTCACCCCCTTTATGATTTAAGATCTCGTCAGGATGGATTTTCCACCTAACGGCACAACTGGCTCCAATAAGAGCTTTTAGAGTGCTCACGGCAAACATTGCAATGGTTGAGGCGTATGCCTCGACTGTTACTGTTTTTTCTTGTTTCTCCTCCAAGGGTGGTTCTTCCCTCCTGGGAACGTGCTTAATCGTGCTATACAACTCACTGCATCCACATAGTCTGAGACTTGCCAACATTCTGTGACCAAAAAGATGTAGGGTTTTTGAAGTTTCAAAAATTAATAATACCCATAACAATGACATCCACGGGAAAATACATAACATACATTGTTGGCACCATTGAAGTATTCTAAAATACACAGCCCATCAAACAGCACAATATGGATAGATGTTCAAATGTTACACATGTATAATTCTGAATGGTAACAACACCAAATTCAATTACCTAACTTCACAGAAGGTAATTACACATAGCTGGTGGGCAACGTTTGCCACTGCTCTGTAGCAGCAGCCCAGGCAGTACATATTAATTGCAAGTTGAACACTGAATGACATGGTGACTGATACCCCCCTTAGTCTGATAGGCAGATGTTGTGTGAAGGTGTTACACTCTGCCACTTGCCTTCACTGGTGGTTCACCTAAGGGTTGTCCCGGCCAGAGTGCAGGACAGTAACGTAGCTGTCAGGTCAGTTGATTGGTCTGAGCCCAATCAAAGTAATCACCTACCAGTTCACTGTACAGACTAATTAATGTATTGCATGCTTTGTCCTGGAGCTTGCCTTATAGTCATATAAATTACTTGCCACTATAAAAAGCAGTAGGATCTGTCACTGAAATCTGTAGGCGGTAGGACTGCTTACAGTAGCCTACTGCCTAAATCTGTAGGGTTGGCAAGTATGTAGTCTAAAATTCAATTACATTTCGAAAGAAGTAGCCTAGGCTTCCTGTCACACTGGATACCAGGTAGGGTGATCTCTCGGTTAGGGCGGAAAGCGACAGAGATTCATGGCGTGGGATAGATGGGAAGCGGAAGTTGGGCAAGGAGGAGGTCTAGGGTTACAGCAGTAATATTAAAGTTTAAGAATGAGCAAATCTTACAAATGCATGAAGTAAGCATATTTCGTATAGAATGAGTTTAGCTGCTTGAATGTTGAGCAAAAATATAAACGACAGCTTGTGCAACCGAACAGACATGCAATTATTTACTGTGCATTGCATACGCAGTGCATTACTTCGCTCACCTTCACACCTGAAACACCGGCACTAAGTCAAGGAATTTCCAGCCTGAAACATGCACATGATGACTTCTGTGATAATATTGAACAGATCCCAGTCTAAAATAATGCAAATCGGTGAGAGCAAGCTTGAAGCAGCTCTGGCATTGCACCCTCTTTATACCGACATATCAATGATACCGGCATGTGCTGCACTGGTGAATGTGTGAATATTTACTACCATGGGGATTTTATAGCATCTGGGATAAGGTTCCTCACCCCTGACTGACTTGCTTCTGCCGCCATCCCACTGGGTTCGGTTATTTTTAGAAATACTAACAAGCACCTTGCGGAGGCTTTCAGTGGTAGATATTTGGTGCTGAGAGTCAATCAACATGCTGCACCATTCATAGGACGGTGTGTGCTGTTTATGCATTCCTCTCACAATTAAAACAGTGCTACATTTGAGATTGTGTTTGGAAAACTTTCAAATCATAAGAGAATATCACCAACCAGATCACAGATTATAATGTGTATTCTTTGCCGTGCTTAATGCCAGATACCCCATGCTTGAGGGTGCTGCAATAACAGGTTTTACAATTCATTGGGACTCAATTTATCAACCTCGTAAAAATGAAGAGATAAATTGTCTCAGCGGCGAGATCTGTGAAGTGCATAGTAGCAGGGTGGGATAGCTTTCATCAAGCGTTTCAGGTGGCAGGTGGCCCCGTCCCTTTAGCACGCTCCTGAAGCCCTATACATTTGATTGAACCCCTATACATTGAACACATGCTAGGGGCTAGCCAGCATGGTGTCAAAACTAATTATGAACAGTTACGACGAGGAGAAAACAGCCCACGACAGCACCAGCGATACCGATGATGGTTATATACCTTATTGCCTTAAGAGAAGATACAATCGCCTTGATGCAATGGATGACTCACAGGCTTTGATAGCATACCATGAAGATCAGGAGTTCAGTGAGGACCCTACACTTTCTGTAGACAGTCAGTAGCCCTTTATCGCCAATATCATGGGGCGGTCATGTTGGAGATGTAATTCAAATCATTCAGGATATTGCAGCCAAAGATATGGCGAATATGGAAATGGCTGCCAGTGGTTCTTGAGCAGCCCATGGGTGTAGAATCTGGGCTATCATGTTTAGATATGCAACATGGTGAATGGAGTCTGAAGGCAATGTATACGAGTCCATGATCATGCAGAATGATGGGGTTGAGGTGGGGGATAATGACCGCGACCCCCTGTACATTTGGGGAATATAGAAGGACATGGAGCATTGTGCACTGTGTGGGCCGGTGGGTATATTTTTAAAGCAAACGTGTGTACCTTTTAGGGGTCTGACACCTAACCAAGAATTAAAACCATGCATTTCTGTTTTTGTCTACAGCTTATACCTTATACAAAGGACAGCATTAAGGAGAGCCATACTGTAGCAGACACTGTCAATATTTATTGTGTTTCCTGCTCAAATCAATTTGAAAACCCTGGAAATCTCAATAACAGACTGTGTAAGCAATGTATCTCGATAATGGAGACCGATAGTGTTAAAGACGATGCAGCCACAAACATTGTGACCTTGGCTGATATCCCAGCCATTCAGGGATTCACAGCCATAGTGGTGAAAATGTTTTTAAAACAACACTTTCACAAATGGTGCGCCAGGCATAAAATTGATGATCCGCAGCAAGAGGCTCTTGAACATTTGGAAATATCCTATGCAGATAAATCATTATGTAAAATATGCTACATGTTGAGCCGAAAACGTCTTGTAAAAATGATGTGTCTAATAAAGAAGTGAACCCAGCTAAGAGTTGGGAAAGGGGCAGAACAATGCATGTCTAAAAAGTTGTAGGCTACATAAGTGGCTATATAAGTGGCGTATAAGCCCCTCATGAAAATGAAGCATTTTAAATGTGGGTGTCTGCTGTGTGTTAGAAGTATAATTGAGAAAACGGTTCGCAAGTGGGGAGATACAGTATATTTAAGCCATTACAACAGAGAAATATGCATGGTGATACCTATGAAGATTTAAAATGTAGATAATTTACATGGATTTACCCTTATTTGCAGGAAATGAAAAATGAACACCTGTTGGAAGCTGCCAATGTAATGTGAAACCCGCCAGGGGATGTGTGCAGTAATTCATTTTGGCTTTTCTTTTTTTTTTTAAAGAGGATCTAGGCAGTATATCTACAAGGATGTTGTGTTAACTGTAACTTTAAGTAATGGTGATCTGAGACTAGCAATTAAAGCTGATCGTGATCATAGAAACTTATTCCAGGTACACTTTCTATAAGAGATATGTAACCATGTACATATCTAAATGTATAAGGGTTGAAGAAAAGAAAAGAAAATGTCTACCATCTAAGTTATGTTTCTTTTTGTTAAGGAAAATCCAGGAAGATATTGAAGACATTGATAATTTATAATGTGTACTAAATTAATCTCCTACAGACAACTTTATTAGTACAGCCCCTGATGAATGTCCGACACGCGTGGTCTAAATAGGACAGAATCATGTGCATGTAGGGCTTGGAAAAAGCATACTTAGCTAACCTAGATCAACAGTATTAGCTTCTATATGTTTTTTTTTACTTTACATTTTTTTATAATTATATTTTGTAATTTATATGTTAATGCATTAATGTTGGAGTTTTAAATCATTTTAAGATTTTGTATGATGAACTCTTAATAAAATAATCATTTGAATCTATTTATTACAGGCTAGGTCCATTTTTCAGGATGTTTTTGCCTAATTTGTCTGCCTGTAAAACTTAATTTTGTTTTTAAGTAACCTTCCTTTTTGCTAATAATATGTTACATATCCCACTGAGGAGGAATACACAGATCTGGTATTTCTTCAAAGCTCAAAATAGCCTTAGATATGTGGCTGTGTTACCCCCATTTCTAAATGTGTATAACAACAGACATCATAGATCTAATGAAACTACCCTGTGGCTGCTATACCCCAGAATGCCTTGGAGGTTTGGAGGTTTGGAAAAACCTGTATGCCAATAGACTTTTTGAACAGGAAACACAAACTCCCCTTAAAAGGGTGATCATGTGCAGACAGCGAAACTCAATGCCTTCTTTACAAAGGGGTATGAGCAGAACTACATCAATGAGATCCTTATCATAGATCGAGAAGCTCTCCAGGAAGATCTTTCTATATAGAGACTAATTGATTATTTATGGCAAGCTTTTCAAGGTGGTATTTTATAGGGATGAGATCTAAAAAGTCAGCAAAGACCAACACACAGTTTATAGAATTAAAAAAGACATAACTAGCAAAGGACGAGGCGCTAGGAAGTAGTATCTTGTGAAATGGCAGGAGTGGCCTGTGAAATTCAACAGTTGGGTGGGCGCCAGCTCTCTAGATGCCAATGATGTGTAGCTGGAAAGTCATGCTGCCTGACACCTTTTGACATTATGCCAGCAATGCTCTGCAGATACATTAGCAGAGAACAAAATATCGAACTTCACTGTGAAGCTGGCAAATCCATACATTTGGAAGGACGTAGTAGTTCAATATGTCAGTTTGTGTGATTATTTAGGCAGCGGGAATGCCACATTTATCATAAAATGAACAAACCCTCCAGGGCTTTTATCGGGACAGTTCGCTGAGGGGTACTACCCAAATATACTGGATCTTGTCAAAGTCATCAACAAAAGCATATCAACCATACCCGAGTATGGTGACACAGTGTTACATCTAGACCCACACCAGAGGAACACTTTTCTCCAGGGCGGATGTATCTTGTCAGGTTTCCAAAAACAGGGGGAATGCATAACACACGCTGGAAACCATGCAGCACGTTCCAAGTAGAGAAACACGAGACAATAGCCGAGCTGATATTAGTGGGGAGGTTTACAGTTTACTGATTTACAGCAAAATAGTGCTGTATCAAAGGGTGGGGGATAACTATGCACCATTACTTAGAACCATGGAGATCACAGATACCATCAATGATATTATGAACATTCAATACAGCAAATCCGATTACGTCCCAGTGTGTAAACCCATTTGGACACTATCAACATTCAGATAAGAGACGATCAAGGGCAGTTTGTATCATTTAAATATGGAAAGATCTGGCTGTGGTTACACTTCCGACAGCTGCGGCTCAAAGAAATAAAATAGTGTTACAATGGCCGTGGCAAAGAACTATGGGGACCCTTGGGCCTACATGGAATATTACAGAACCGAGGCTGGCAACAGCGATCAGCCATACTGTAGCGGGAGCCCTGTAATGTATGGATTGGGATTCCGGGGGTACATTTAGAAGTCTCTTTAGATGCACAACGCCGTTCCCACTCCACGGCTTCAAATTAGCTAAACAACACATGAAAATGGCTGCCACCAGTAGTGCAAAAGAATTTATGGGGAGTGTGACAACAAGAGTTTCAAATTGTCTCGCCAAACAGTAAAAGGACATGCATTCCTCAGTGTATCCCCAGTACAAACAAGCTGTTTCATCATCTATGAACACACAGTTGCTCACGTCGTAAGAATTATTGAATAAATAAGCAATGACTCTTGCCACAGCTGGACGGTCTGACCAGCATACACATAAACAGATATTGGAGTCTGGTATCCATAACACATGGTAATCAATAGCTGTAGGGATGTATCAAGTCTCATGGTGCTAACATCCTTTAATCAAATTTGACACTTAGATTCTTCTGTAGAGTACTTATGCTGTTTTCCCATTGCTTTTTTCATGCCCGATACACAGCTGTCTAACGGTAATAGCCCTAGAGTTGTTATGCGCACATCCCTGTGTATCTGACTGTACAATATCTTTCAAACTGTCAAAATTGATCTCAGCTGTATTGTTAACATTCAGCGTTATACCTTTCACTTTTATACTGACAGTCCCTAGAGATGTGCAATAAGCATTTGTTTTAGGCCCTGCAAATACAAACTCCACAACAGACTCTCTGGGGACTAGCTCTGAAGTTAGATCACCTAGGTAATCACAGGTGGCTGGATTAACATCCGCAGGGGCACGGTCAAAGATAACACTATAGGTATCATGATACCGAAGATATCTTGCAATTGCTCCATCACACCATACAGCTTCAAGTGCGTGCAAGCTTTTGTGAATGCAGCTATGAATATAATGGTATTGTCAGAAGTTGCTGGGCATTCCTCGCCATATTGCCAGCACAAACAAGCTGCTTCATCATCTATGCACACACAGCTGCTCGCGTTGTAAGAATTGCCGAACAAATAAGCATGAAACTCATCGGGGTGTGTGATGATGTCAGTGTTTGACAAATTAACTCTTTGTGCAAATGCCCCATCACAAATGAAGACATTGGGCCTCATTACGAGTCACCCGGTTTGGAAATAACGGTGGCGGTAAACCCGCCGCCACCGTTGTTTCCATACTGGGTGATCTTGAGTCCTGCAGGCGGAGGTGTCATTCCTGCCAGGTCTGACCTGGTGGGTTTAACACCACCCGACTGCAGGCGGATGTGGAAACACTGGCACCATCACGCGATGGTGCCAGTGTTTCCACTTCCCCATTCCCATTGAGTCCTATGGGAATCAATGGGAATGGGTTTTTACCGAATTCCCCTTGTGGAATTCCCAGGTCACCAGGGTCGTAATGCCCCAGTAATTCCGGGAATCACGGAGGCAGAATGGTAATACGAGTCTGGCGGTAACCTGCTGGAATTTCAGGCACGGTTACCGCCGGACTGGTAATGAGGCCCATTGTTTTGCTAACAGCCGCCGATTGGGGTTGTCCTTGATGTGTTCATATGCAAACATATACCCTGATGGTTTTAATAATCTTCCAGGTAAGCATGTTTACTGGCATCGTCAACACACCATGATGGAAAGCCAAAGGCACCTTGTTTCTTGTGTAGGAAAATGTGAGTGTATTCAAAGAAGAGTGATAGGGTGATTGTTTTAAAATGGTCTATCACGTGAATGCGCCCCAGGCCATGTTTAAAAGCAGCCTGTAACTTGATCGTACACCAAGTGCCTGTCAGCACCTGCTCTTCATCTGTGTGTTTACACGCAGCCTGTTTTATCGCAGGGCATGTATGACAAAGCTGGAACATTAGCTGGACACAACATTTATACTGCAACACAGGTAAGTAAAGGCCTCGGGTGGATAAACCTCACACCTGATAACACCAAACTACTGGTCTATAGCTCCAAAATTGTCACAGATGATCTCTAGGTGTACTAGAGGATATGTGTTTTCATTGTTCACAGCCAGATATAGACTTGCTAAATCTAAATAGTGTTTTTGCTCTCCCTCTGAGATGCAATGGTGTAACCTTTAAGCTTTTGTATGACCTCCGTACAGTGCATCTCAGGGTTCTGTGGGATCAGGCAGTTTTTTCTCTTTAAGAAAACTGCCCCTTTTGGGTTGCATTGTAAACTGCCCCTTTTGGGTTGTGTTGTACCATTACTCGCCATTCATGTTCCCAGAGGCTTACCACGCGAACTCCCTGACTGGTTGGGAACATTTGTTTCAGCTGGGTACATCTATACAACTGATCATAAGCAGTACCTGTCAGAATATTGAACCCTCTGACAGGATAACATTCAGTGCAAACGCAATAAAAACAACCATTGGAATCATATGCTGTTTCCACACCCTGAACCATAGCATATCCGTCCAGCCAGTATTTACCACAGTGTGTGTTGTATCCCGATGCTTTCAGTCTCTGCTTAGTATAAGAGCCATTAAACAGCCACTGTGGAATAACTTTTTTGACACCAGTGGTTTGAATCCTGGGGCAACAGCATGATCGTTTCAGGCTTTAGGTACCATTGTCTATATATCTGCATACAGCAACCAGCCAGCATGACACTTTTAAAAGGATCAACGTATGACATGGGTTAACGCCCCTTGTATAGCTGTTTCCTGATGGGTCATTTGAATGATCCCATTACTGAACAAATTACATGCCTGTCTGAAAATGTTGAAATCTTCTTTACAGTAAGTACTTAATTCCTGGCGAAAGTCAAATACGCTGTGCTCATTTGCCTTATACAACGTCATGAATTGGTCGTTCTAGCTAGGCATCATATACTAAATGCCCTATTGATTGGGGACCGGGATCAGACCTACATAGTTTTGATTAGCTGCTGTGTTCAAAAGATGTGGAAGGAAGCCCTTTGTACTGAGAAAACTAAAAGCCTTCGGGAGTTTACAGAGTTTCATGGGTGGGAAGTTCAAGGAGTCGATCAACCGTATTCTCAACATTACCACAATTATTGACATGAGTTTAGCACCCTGTGTGATATGTTACACAATAATTTGCTCCTTCACCAATTGTGTGAGTTTAAAGTTGCCGTCATACCCTTTGGCATTATGAGCTAAAAACGTGTAGCCTGTGAATTTAGTTGTCACAAAGGTCCTAACAAAATCACTCACACACGAATCACCCTCTCTCTCCCAACAACTACCACCTGGAACATGTCTGGCATAAATGTAATTTGGCTGGTGAGTTATATCTTCCTGCCTGGCTTCCATGTCATACACAATATAATCCTTGCTTAACTTTTGAGGTCTACCAGGTCTCATATAACACAGGTGCTCAGCCATTTTAACAACAGACACAAGTGACAATGATACTGACAGCTATGTTTATTTTTGTTGTTGAAAATGTAGATTTGTTATACCATATGAATGGTCATCATGATGTAAAACATACAGCGTGTTTTTGCTGTTGTAACCATTAGCTGGAAGAATCGCCATACACCTCTGTTGAAGTACCGTATATTGATGGCTCTTGCGAAAGTACCGCTCAAAGAGAACCAACTGTCCAAAAAGTACAGGTGTGCCCATTGGAATACGCAGCTCTTCATGGACTTTCAATGCTTTGTCATGTATATATGCATCTGTACATCTCTGCAGTTCTTTTAAACCTATACACTAGACTCCAGACACAGATTGAATGCCCATGATTAAAATGTAATAGCCATCTGCTTTCAGATTTTACAGTATGACTGTGAATGAGTTTGTTCAAAGGTTTATAAATACCTCCGGAGCAAGGCCTGACAACTACTACAACGATTAACCTCAGATTTTCCAGAAATTGTAAAACACAGAAGACATTGCGCATGGATCACCTTGTAAATAAGGGTCTGGTTAAACCATCAGCATCCATGTGTATCTGTATGACATCATTGGGTCCAACAGTTTCTAATATACACCTGACCAGTTTTTCTATAGCTTCTGTTATAACAGCTAACCCATGTCCCAAGGACCGTAACTGATCCAAGTTACAAATCAGAATCCCTCATTATGCTTAACAGCTGCAAATGTTTTGTACACCCGTTGATATGTCGGCACCCTTTCTAAGTACACAGGATCATCAGGCTGTGGAGATTGGGGTTGTAACACATTAGGACAATCACATCTGGATATAAACAAGCTTGCCTTTCTAAAGATTTGAAATAAGGAAGTCGCTGGGATCTGGATCTAAACCATTTTAAGGATTGTTCACTGTCTTTATAGTGTAAGAGGATTCAATTCAGCACTACAGCCAAGTTAACGCCTAGTCTAGAATACTGAATGAAAACCCTTATTGATATATCTTTAGGTCCAGTTCATGCATTCTGGATGACTACCCTTGTATAACACCCCTCTCTTGGAATCCCCCTGACCCCACTGAGCCAAGAAGTAATTCTGTTTTGCAAGTTTAAAAGGTTTATTTGATGAATTAAAATATATATCACACTTTTTAATAAATTAATAATTGAATATCACACTTAATCTGATATGGTAAATATTAACAACGGAGAATCTGGCACTAGCACACTTCTTTAATCACTAATGAGTTGACATGAAATGGATAAGGTAGCACACTGGTAAATAGGAACAAAAGTATAATGTGGTAGAGGATGCTTTATGTAGGCTCAGGTGGATGCAATATTCAATGAATGCAGTACAGAAAATACGCAATATGATTTCAACCAAACAATGTAATCACTTTTCTCTGGCTACTCCCCTCCCCCCCTTGATGCAAGGCAAGGAAATGGAAGGAAAACACACAGTTCTCAGAAATGCAATCAACTGTAATTCAGTTCAATCCAGCAAGATTAGACAACAGAAAACAGGTAGGAGTTTTGAAATCACCGGCCCAAATTGCTTTGATATGTGCTGGCAATGAATGAGAAATATGCTGGAAACGCTTTTAATTCCCTTTTAGAGGTTCAGGGTGAGTGGTATCTAGTTAATATTAGTCCAGGCTCACACTAGCAATGATGCAGGGATAGTTAGCAGGTTAAACGAATTTCTGGCAAATGAAATCAGGCAGCAGCAGTTTTTTTACATGTGAAGAAATTGCAAATCGCGGCAAAATTCGCGGATGCGCCGAGCGCTATTACAAAGGAACCGCAAGGACTATCTCTACCGTTTTGGGGTCCTAGGAAAGCCTGGGATCTCAGCTTCCAAATGAAAGTTATTGCAAGTCTCTAGCCCAAACGGTTGCGGAGATATGAGTAATTTAGTAAAGGTCGTTTTTGGTTTTGTAAATTTTAAACGCACACTTTTTCAAAATGACAAATTTTACTAGAAATGACAGGTGACAGATAGGAGGCAGTTCTACTTAGGTTAAATAGATTGAATTAGATGAATTTAAACTAAGAGATGTGTTCTGAGTTTTGCTAAGTACTCACAAGAGATTTTGAACAGGAAAGCGACTTGGTCACGATCTTCAGTCTGGTCAGGTCTTTCCGGATTCTGCTCACAGCGCCTGGTCTGGTCTCGGCTAGGCACAGCACTGCTTTCTCTCTGGTCTGGTCTCTGCTAGGCACAGCACTGCTTTCTCTCTGGTCTGGTCTCTGCTAGACACAGCACTGCTTTCTCTCTGGTCTGGTCTCTGCTCTGGATAGATTGAAGTCTCTAGTTTGGCTTTCTGGAGTTTGATGGAGGTAAGTATGGATTTTTCCGGCAGGGCTTCCAGCGGCAGATGAAATTGAATGTCTCTATGTGTCCTGACTCTCTACTTTTATCTGTTTCTTGAGAATGGGTGTGTGTGTTGCATCACTAGACTTGCCCCTCTCATTCGTCATTGGTCAGACTTCCATTCCTCCGCTTGATTGGCAAACTGAACTGTGAGTCAGATTGATGTCATTTTACAGCCTGCAGAAAGTCCACTCCTCCTGTCAACTTACACACAAATCTAGATTTGAAACAAATACATATTTGCAGAGGTACATATTTTTTTAAAATCATATGCACCCATCATGCATTACAGGAGGTATCCCCTGTTCAAACTCTGCTCTTCCTGGGAGCTTGCATTCAGAACTGGCACATATTTCACTTTTTAACTGATTTTGCAATTTCCGACATGGACCCAACTTTACATACATGTGTGCAGGGGGTAGGGACATTAACTGATGAAGTTTCAGATTTTTAACATGCACACATTTAGAGTAATATCCACTTTTCCGCTAAAACCCCCCTGAACATACCACCGGTTCCTACCACGTCTTAAACTGTGGGCAGAAAAATCACAAGAATTATGGTATCATTTATAAAATTTTCACATGTCCGCACTATGAATTATCCCCCTTTTTATAAAACCATATCCTTGCTGCAGGGGTGTGTCTTTTCAGGTCACATGGTACAGAAACCAGTCTTTCCAGTTTCTGCCAAGCCAGCTTGCTTCTCACAGGCAGTGCCCCTCCCAGCTTCTCCAGGAGGAAGCCACTTTTTACGACGTCTGTAATAAAAACCTTTGCCTGAGTGGAGAGGGCTTTGTTCACTCTCTGGCAGAGCACAGGAAATTCAATTATCAGATAGATGGCATATCCTTAGTATGGGCAGCAAAAGGAACATTGGCCTGGGAACATAGTTGTGACTCAAGTTTCACTCCTGATGGGATCCGTTGCTAGGCAAAATCAAGTTCCTTAAGCCAGACCTTCAGCTAACTTTTTGTTGCTTTTAAAATAACTTGTAATTTTACACATGCAGCTAGAATGCTGATTCTAAGCGCAAAACTATGACATTTCAACAGTTACAAAGGCATGTGACACCAAACATAGGTCACTCATTTAATTTAACATTTTCGATTTTGGTGGTTTTAAATCCAGTTGCAGTTAGGCTTAAGCTGCTGACTCCATAGCATTTTTGTTATAAGCATTGTTTTTGGGCTCTTCATTTCCCAGATTTTGTAGGCACACAAAACTCCATTCTGCCAAATGTCTGCTGGTGTTCAGTGAATATTTTGCACATGTTGCAAGGTTTGAAATAGGCATTTTGCTTGCCTTCAGAAAAACACACAGTGGGTTTTAAAACGCCGGCTTTTGGATAGTGGTGAGTACTGGTACTGCACCCATTTTTGGGATTTTCTTGGATTAATGCATTCTAAACAGGAATGGTTCTTACATGGTAGTAAATCCTTGCTTAACATTGTTTTGATGGGGCTCCTTACAGTAAGATGGTTATGTGGAACCCCACAAAAAGGGTTGAATCTTTAAAGTGAGTCACGATTTCAGCAACTTTTTGACATCAGTAAAAGTGGATTTTGTTAACAAAGACCTTTCTTTACCCTGGTGGGTGGCAAGTTAGGTAACCATTTTGGTGTGCGCACAACTGCGCGGCTTTCCTGGATTTCGGCGCACATGTGGGTTTTCCGCCATCTTGAATTTCCTAAGCCCACAGCACCAAATGTTGTAGCAGGGTAGCTTAAACGTGGGTCAGGACACCCTACAAGCCCCCCCACGTGACTGCACTTTGAGTTTGGGTCGATGGGGAGTCGCATGCCCAAGGGTTTTGACCCACGCACCGGTCTGTCCGCATAATCTTCTTCCTCTTCTGTAGATGGCACAGTTCAGCATCTTCTTCTCCATCCGGTCAGATCGATCAGTTCTCCTCGCCGGTCCTGATGGGAAGATTGGGCGGTACCCCGGGCCCGTTGTGTCTTTGCTCCCGGTCTCCGGATCGTCCTTCTTGGTCATCCTTCATGGTTTCATCTCTCCTAGGATGATAAAGGAAGAGCGGCAATATCTACTCATAGACGATTTTTTTTTTTCCACCACTGTTGAGATAGTGGGGCAGCATATGCATTTCATCGTAACGAAATATTACATTCTTATTTTGAAAAAAAAAAAACAGCATCACTAGAGACAGTTTCATGTAAATCACAATATTTTAGAGACTAGATGTGGTAGGTTTTATGATTGGAACTGAATTAGTCTGATACAGTACCCGCTAGGATTCCAGAGGATTCCTCCAGTTGTTGCAGAGTGTGCCTGGGATGGCAACATTTCAACTGGTTTATGTGGACCCACTTGTCTTCCCCCTCTGCCGAACCACCTTTGGGGATGCGGATCTTGTAGGCCACAGGGGAGATCTTATCGACGATCTCAAAGGGTCCCTTCCATGTAGGCAAAAATTTGCGCTGCTTGGCCTGGTTCCTTTGGAAGTTGTATAGATAGACCCGGTCTCCCACCTGATATTCCTTCCTGGAAGTTTTCAGGTCATAATGGGTCTTCATGCTATCAGTCGATCTTTCTAGATTCCGCTGAGCATAAGCAAAAGCATGTTGGAGGTGTTTCCTTAAATTCTCTACATACTCATGAGTAGTGGAGGCATTTATCAGTGTCTGCTCTTGGGTCCTGTAGAGCAAATGCTGCGGAAGCACCATCTTGCGCCCAGCCATCAACTCAAATGGTGACATTTTGGTTGCAGATGAAGGGGTAGATCTGATGGCCATTAGGACCAGAGGTAATCGGATATCCCAACTTGGCCCAGAATCTGCCACAAACTTCTTTAATATGCTCACAATTGTCCGGTTATATCTCTCTACTGCCCCAGAAGAAGCTGGTCTATAAGCAATATGCAGCTTTCTCTTGACCCCCAGTATCTCCCACATCTTTGTCATTACTTCACTGGTGAAGTGGCTACCTCTGTCTGACTCAATCCTTTGAGGTAGACCAAAACGGGAAAAGATGTGGTTAATCATCAAGGCCGCTGCAGTTTCTGCCTTGCAATTTGGGGCTGGGAGACATTCCACCCACTTGGTAAACAAGCATGTCACGGTCAACATGTACTTATTCCCCCTAGCCGAGCGAATCACAGGGCCTACAAAGTCGATTTGTAAATCTGACCATGGCAGTGTCATTCCCCTCTTTTGTAAAGGCGCCCGGTGTGTGAGGGATGATGGCTGAAATTGTGCACACACAAGGCAACCCTTCAGGTACTGGTCGAGGTCCTGCCCCATGTGTGGCCAGTATGCAACCTCTCTTAAGATTTCCAATGTTGTGTGAAACCCCCTATGACCGGCAGTGGCCGCATCATGGGCGTGACTTAACATCAGGCTTCGGAATGAGGTAGGAACCACCCACTGATCGTGGCCAGCTTTGGATTTCCTTACCAACAAACCGTCTTGGATCCGGAACATTTTGGGACATTTCATCAACACTCTTAGGTCCTCTTTCCCAATGTAATCGGTATCCGTCAGGGGAAAGTTCTCAGGGTCCTCAAGGTGCTGGTAAAATTTACCAATTATTGGATCCCCCTTCTGAGCAGTAATCAAATCAGCATCAGGGGTCTCCTTACTCCATTGTGCCATTGAGAGGTCGTTGTGAGCATTTGTCTGGGACCTAGTGATGGCAGTGACCTGGATTTCCCCCAACAGGGACTCAATCTCAATTAGATCCCCTTGGATGGCCCCGGTTTTGGCCAGCTGATCAGCTAAGTCATTTCCAGTTTTGTCTGGTCCCTCTACTTTGGAATGACCCTTGATCTTCTTCCAATAGATGGTCATCCCATTCGAGGTGACCAGATCATCAATGTTTTGGATCAACTTCCCATGTTTCAAGGGTTTGTTGTTAGCACATACCATGCCTCTGGTCTTCCAATTAACCAGGTGCTCCACGAACCCGTTCCGTACATAATCCGAATCTGTGATTATGACCAGTTCGTGGAGTTGATGCTGGACAGCAGTGAGGATGGCCTGATGCACAGCCATCAATTCTGCCACCTGACTACTTCGGGGACCAATTTTGTATCCAGCGGAGGGTTCTGGGGACTCATTCACCCATGCATTCCCTACGCCGGCCACCAGTTCTTTCTCCCCGTTGTTGTCGACATGGTAAGAGCATCCATCCACATACACAGTGGGCATTCCCTCACACTTGTCTTCTTCAAAGACTTTGTGTGGGGAATTAAGGTATGCCTCCATGTTGTCCTTTATTTTTAGACTTTCGTCCTCGAGACAGTTTTCTCTGGCACAATCATGCAAGTCAGCCAGACCTTGCGCGAGGGGACTCTTCTTGTTTTGGCCATATCTGACCTCCACAGGAAAGCCTTGCATTGACAGAATCCAGGAAGTAATTCGGGAATTACTCACATTTCCGGCCCGGATTCTGTCACTTTGGAGATATTGCAGAGGCTGGTGTGGAGTCTCCACTATGATGTGTTCCCCCTGGATAAACGGGCGGTAATTCTTCAATGCCCACACCGTTGCCAGGAGTGCCTTCTCACAATCGTTGAATTTTTCCTCCACAGAGGATAAAGTTTTGCTCGCATAGGAGATTACTTTATTGACCTTGTCATGCTTTTGATATAATACTGCCGTCAAGCACGTATTAGAGAACCCCGTCTCCAGGAAGAACTCCTTGTTTCTGACAGGGTAAGCTAGGCAAGGCGCTTGTGAGAGGCTTCTTTTGAGTTGTTTTACTGCCTCGGCTTGTTCTGGACCCCATTCCCACTTGACCCCCCCCTTCAGGAGATGAATCAGGGGTCTGGTGATCTCTGCGTAGCCCTCAATGAACTTTCTGCTGTAATTAGTCAGTCCAAGGAGGCTCCTTAGTTCCCGCAGAGTTGTGGGGTCTTTCAGTTTCTGAACTGCTTCCACTTTCTTTTCCTGGGGACAGAGACCCTGAGGAGTAATCTCATGCCCCAAGAAATTAACACGGGTTCTACACCACTGTGCTTTCTGAAAGGAAAGTTTTGCTCCGGCGGCCCTCAACTGTGTCAGAACATAACGGATCTCCGCTATGTGTTCCTCAACAGTTGAGCTTTTGATGAGGACATCATCTACATAAGCCAGGTTACCCCTTGCACCCAAGTCAGGCATGGCCTTGTGTAGAAAAATGTTGAATTCATTGCCGGAGTTGAGGTATCCGAAGGGAGTCCGGGTCCAGGTGTACTGCTGGCCCCCAAAGGTAAAAGCCAGCTTGTATTGGTCCTCCCTACTGACAGGCACAGTCCAGTATCCATTGGTCAGGTCTATTGCAGTGAATACCTGTGACCCCTGGATCTGGGCCAGCCCTTGGTCAATGTAGGGCAGAGGCCATCGGGAAGTATGGACCCGTTTGTTGAGCTCCCTAAGGTCGGCGCAGAGTCTCCACTGGCCGTTTGGCTTCAATATCCCCAGCACCGGATTATTGAAGGTGCTGTGGACTGGACGGATTATTCCCCGGCACTCAAGGTTCTTAATTATTTCAGTAAGGGACTCCATTGATGCGAGAGGCAAGCGATATTGCTTCACAAACACAGGAGTCATGCCAGGGTCCGTGGGGATTGTTGTTGTGTGGATGTCAGTGCGACCACAGTCATACGAGTCTACCGCAAAGAGATCTTGGAAATCCAAGAAAACTTGTTTCAACTTTTGCTTTTGTTCCAGAGTCACACAGGCATCAGCTAGGTTGACTCTCTCTTCCACCATCTGCCTGAAGCCTGGAAAGACTTCTGGTTTGGCTATCTCCGCGGCCTCCTCCAGCTGGGTGGAGAAGTCCCTGGTCAGAGTGCTGATTTGGACCGGAGGCTTCAGGTGGGAAAGGCAGCCCTCATGGACCTGGAAAATCACCTCATCCCTCCTGAAGTCACAGGTCACATCTTCCTTACCATAGGGGCAGGAAGTGTACACCAGGAAGTTCCCCCCATGCCGGGTAAAAATCCTGTCTGGTGTTGCGTTGTCATCACTGTCACTGTCAAAACAGCCCTTGGGGATTGGTCCTAACAGTTCATTTACTAAGTCGATGGAAAAATGTCGGTCATCAACCGCCATTCCAATAATGGTGCCTGCGGCTAGAGTAATACTCTTTAAGTCGCTGTTATCCACCTCTATTGGAATGGTGTCATGTTCTATGTTGACTAATGGAGTCGGGTTTACCCCCAACCCTTGCTGTTGGAGAGAAGCATTTAGATGTATGTAAGCATCAGGGTTTTTCAACTCTTGTCCCCTTTTAACTTTCACTTCCAGGGAGAATTGTCGGGTCCTTTCTGGGATGGTGACTTCCTCTTTAACCTGAATTTCAACTGCATAAGGTAGCAATTGAGCTGACCTAAATGCTTTTTCTGGATCATCAAAGCCCATGGGATTATCCGCTAATCGGGACCAAGCTTTGAAGTTTATTAGGTCCAAACTAATGGCAAAGCGATTGAGAATGTCACTGCCTAAGTAAAAGGCGGCAGTGACGTCTCGCACGACCCAACAATTATGGACTATGCTCTTGTTGCCAATGGAGATTTTGAGCATACACCTGCTTGGCAGGAGATGTTTGGAATTAGGTGCTTCCAGGTCCATTTCCCATTTGTCTATCAGTTTGAAGGTGGGAATGGCTGGATCTTTTGGAAGTTGGCGAAACATGGCTTCGCTGATTAAGCTCTTACCGTTGTTCACACACACTCGAGCGAGAACAGAGTCCTTCCCATCATTTAACTGAACAGGGATGAACAACTGCTCTCCAATTTGCTGAATATCAGCCAGGCTTTGAGCTGATTTCACATCTTTCTGGACTATAGGAGTGGGAGTTTCAGATTGTGGATTGGTATAGAATTTCAAAGTGTTTCCTTCCAGCGTGGAATACCACTTTAGACTGGAAGGAAGGTTGATTTTCAGAAATAGAGAGGACCCCCCATCACCAGTCTGTTGTCCTACTGCTATTACCGTCACGTCTGGAATTTGGTTGTTCTGGAAGTGAAATTCCACTTGGTCAGATTTTTGTTCAACCATGTGGCATGTGCCGTTTAAACTAACATGGTTGACACTCTGTTTTAATTTTATGGGTCGGCTAGTCTGAGTCCAGAGGACCTTGTTTACGCAATCTATTAGGGGTGACAACCTTCTCAGGAGGTCATTCCCTAGTAAACAAGGGGTGCCCTCTGGGGTCACAACTATGACCGGGTGTTTCAACTTATGTCGCCCGATCTTAATGTCCAAGTCTGCCGTCCCCTCGACGGGAATTTCCTTCCCGTCAAAGTTCTGCAGTTGTCCAGGAAGAGAGGTGAGAGGAATTTGGTAATCCTCTCCCCTTCCTGCATTCAGTTCATCAAAGGCCCTTCTGGACAGAAGGGTAGCTTGAGATCCAGTGTCCACCAGTGCCGAGATTGTACCCTGCCCCTGTACTTGTACCGGGGCATAATATCTTCCCTCCTTCTCCTCAAGGGGGCACAGATAATGTACATTTTTGGACAACTGGTGGGCTAACTTTCTGGTTTTGGACATCGCGAGAGAAGAAATTTGGGCAGAATTCTGTGGAGAGTCTTGGGAATCTGAAAGAAAAAATTTGCAACTGGAGATCAGAGCCATTGTGGGTTCCCCTGGCTCCGTTTCTGGGCCGCCCCCCCCTTTTTGGAGGCAGTCGCCAGGATGGGTTTGAACCAGGGGATTTTCTTGCTGTTGGTTCTGGGATGAGATGGTGGGCGGCGGTAGCTCAGTCTCCACATCTCCCCAGTCTGGATTTGCATCCCTAGGGACCCATTTTTCTTTGGGAGGAGTTCCCCCCTCTCTGAAGGAGAAGATCCTTTTCCCAGGATCCTCTGAGGATCCCTCTCCCTCAAATTGGAAGATCTGTACCTCCTCCTCAAACTGAGTCTGTTTGGGTCTTTCGTTTCTCCTACCCCCCCTCTGCTCCTTAGGAGGCAGACATTCAGGGGCAAGAGATTTTGTTTCCGGTTCCTGGGTTTCCAGGGGCTGTTTACAAGTGAGGAAGGAAGCTTCCTCCAAGGCTTTACACCCCCCTTCCCTTTGTGCCTCCTCCCTGGGAACCGGTGATTTATCGGGGTGCTGCCCCCGTCATTGTTCTGGAGCACCAGGTCCAGAGTTGGGTGCGTTCTGCGCCGGCATGCTGATCTGAGGGTTCTGCTGTGCCCTCAGTATATGACCCATATCCCGCGCCATGTTTTGAACCTGGCGCTCTAACTGGGAAACCCGCTCAGGCTGATACGGGGCCCTGTTTTCTCCCCTGGGCTGATCCCGGGAAGGGTAGCTGTCCCTCCTCTGGTAGTACCCCTGGTTGGGAAGATTTTGGTACCCCTCCACCCTTGGCCTCCCCTCTCCCGGATTCAGTGGTCTGGGCTCAGGGAATTGAGGAAAGAAGGATGGATGATTTTGGGGTTGGAAGTCGGGTGGATATCTGGGGAAAAAGTTCTGCCCAGGGTTTGGTAAATTTCTGCCCTCCTGTGGGAAGTTTGGAGGGAAGTTCCCTGGGTTAGGTGCTTGGCTGGATCCCCCCCCTTGGGCTGGAGGAGTCCACACATAACCCAGGATGGGTCTGTTACCTTTGTAGCGAGGACTTACATAGTCAGGAGAGCGAGGGACCCCATTTGTGGGGCTGCCTCCCTGGCTCCCTGTCTGCGACTGGCCCGAGGACCTTCTGGGCCTAGCATTATTAGGTGCAGGTAGGTTTTTAGGCCCCCCCCATCTCCAAATCCAAAACGGGGGTGACCTTTACCTCTGCCACCTTGGCAGCAGCAGGGGTGCTGTTGGCTTTGGGGTTTTTCTGGGCATTGCTTTTATTTTCTATGGGCTTCTGCACCTCATAGATGCGGGTAGCCTGTTCAATGACCCAGTCTAAAGATCTTTTCTCGTGAAAATCCCTCACGAGCTGGGTCATGATATATTTGGGCAAGGCATGGAAAAACGTGTTTATAAATTCACGGCTATCCGTGCGCACCCTTCTTGTGGTCTGTGCAAAAGCCCGCTTTAACTCCTGCACAAATTCTTGTGGGGCCTGATCCTCCCCACATTGCAAATTGTAGGCTGCCTTGCGAGCCTCTTGAGGATTTCTGTGAACAGAAAAATGTTTCAGGATGGCCGCCTTATAGGTGGACCATCTTAAATGATTTTGGTCCTCCAGCCCCGCAAAGAAACTGGAGTATCCCGGGGAGAAGGTCCACTTTACATATTGAATGCAGCTTTGGCTGTCCTTCAAATGGAAAGTCTCCATCATTTGTTCAAACAACTCTAAGTGCTCCCAAACAGAATACTTAGCGTTCTTATGGTAAGGCGTGATGACGCTCCTGATCGCCTTAATCTGCTTTAAGGGGTCCTTGAGCAAGGCCCTTTTTGCCTTATTGGCCTTTTTGGTTCGGGTAACCCTTGTCCATTCTTCGTCGGACTCAGAGGCACTGCTCCCAGAGGTTCCCGTCTGTTCTTCCAGGTTTTCCCGGATTCTGCGAGCCTGGGAATGGCTGGCAGAATGTGGGGACCTGGTCTCCTGTGTCCTGCGCAGTTCAGAGGAGTCTTCAGATTCCTCCTTGCTGTCAGGATTTGATGGGTACCCCCTCCACTGACCTAACTGGGCAGAGGTTTTCAGGATGCCCTTAATGGGCCTACTCTCCTGGGGTTCCCCACTGAACTGTATTGTACTTGGGTGCCCATACCCGGATGCCCACCCCTCCATTCCTGGATGGTACTGGCCTATGAGCCCCATGCTTCTGGCTGGATAGTAATCTGCCATCCCTGTGGCCCTGTGCTCATGTGCGCCAGGGGACATGGGGGTGGCAGAGTCCAGGGACTGAGAGGTATGAGGGCCTCTGGTACTAGGGCTCCTGAGGTTATGCTCCGGAGTTTCCATTTCCCAGCGAACCTCATCTCTATCCGCCCCTGCTCCCTGTTGCAATCCAAGAGCCTGCATTTGTGCCTTCAGTTCCTCAGTTAAGGCCTTACTCGACTCTATCAGTCTCTCCTGCATCGCTACCTGCTGTTGGAGCCTATCATTGTGTTGACAGAGGGCCTCATTTTCCCTCTGTGCTTCCTGGTTGGTCCTGGAGAACTGGGCCAGTCTTTGCTGCAGGAGGGTTACCTCCTGAGCTGTGTCCCTATTGGCCTGCTCCTTTCTTGCTAGAGCATCCTCCACCCTCCTGGTGTGCTCTAGCAAGTTCTGGTTTTCTTTTTGGAGGTCACCCAGTCCCTGGTGGGCCAGGTGATTTTCTTCCATTTTCCTTTTTAAATGGCAGACTTCCTGGCCTAAGGCGTCTCTTTCCTGACTAAGAGCCTGCATTTGTGCCGCCAGGTCGTCCCTTTGCCTTTGGAAGGCACCAGCTTTCTGGCGCTCCTGATCAAACTCTGCCTGGGTATCCAGGTCTTTCAGGATCAGTTTATTGCTCTCCTCTTTCTCTCTGTCTAGTTGGATTTGCAGGGTGGCTACCTGCTCTGTGCATGCCCTGTTGAAATTGATCTGTTGCTCCAGCTTTTTCTGGCTCTGCAGTAAGGAGTCCAAACTGTCTTGGTGCTCCTTCTGCAGGGCCAGAAATCTAGTATCCTGTTCTGACTTTTCCATTTGCAGCACATCCATATCCTCCTTTATTTTAGTAATGTACAGTCTGCTGTCATTTTCTGACTCCTGGCTCCTCTGCAGCCTCTGCTCAGAAGAGTCCAGATCAGATTGGACCTTCTGTAATGCCATCTGTTGCCTATTTGCCAGATTTTGGCTTTCAGCACATCTATCCTGCATGTCTCCCATATATAGGTACAGGTATGCTGCTATCCTGGCGATCTTATTGTGTTCCTCTTTGGCTTTAGGAGCCATATATAGTTCACTCAGGGCCACATGTAAGGGACCCTGATCTCTATATATATCTGACCCTGTTTCAGTGACCTGTTGTGTGATGGCCTGCAACCACACATCCTGGCCCTGTTCGGTCCATTCACCTCTCACAAATAGCTTATGCAAGAGGTGCTCTCTGGCTATTTTCATGTCTACTAAGGTCGTCATTCTAGAGATTGGTCTCTGTCCTGACTTACAGAAGTTAGTATTTTATTTTTGCAGAACAGAACTTTTCTTGGAGTGTCCCTTTTGAGGAATGCTTCACAGCGTAATGCAGCGTGGTGATCCGACCGGGTGTATGTATCCCGTCAGTTAGCACACTGTATTAAGCTGCACAACTGGTAAATCTAACCCAACGTCTCGGCTCGAGCCCCCACTTTGTAAGAGGATTCAATTCAGCACTACAGCCAAGTTAACGCCTAGTCTAGAATACTGAATGAAAACCCTTATTGATATATCTTTAGGTCCAGTTCATGCGTTCTGGATGACTACCCTTGTATAACACCCCTCTCTTGGAATCCCCCTGACCCCACTGAGCCAAGAAGTAATTCTGTTTTGCAAGTTTAAAAGGTTTATTTGATGAATTAAAATATATATCACACTTTTCAATAAATTAATAATTGAATATCACACTTAATCTGATATGGTAAATATTAACAACGGAGAATCTGGCACTAGCACACTTCTTTAATCACTAATGAGTTGACATGAAATGGATAAGGTAGCACACTGGTAAATAGGAACAAAAGTATAATGTGGTAGAGGATGCTTTATGTAGGCTCAGGTGGATGCAATATTCAATGAATGCAGTACAGAAAATACGCAATATGATTTCAACCAAACAATGTAATCACTTTTCTCTGGCTACTCCCCTCCCCCCCTTGATGCAAGGCAAGGAAATGGAAGGAAAACACACAGTTCTCAGAAATGCAATCAACTGTAATTCAGTTCAATCCAGCAAGATTAGACAACAGAAAACAGGTAGGAGTTTTGAAATCACCGGCCCAAATTGCTTTGATATGTGCTGGGGTCCTAGGAAAGCCTGGGATCTCAGCTTCCAAATGAAAGTTATTGCAAGTCTCTAGCCCAAACGGTTGCGGAGATATGAGTAATTTAGTAAAGGTCGTTTTTGGTTTTGTAAATTTTAAACGCACACTTTTTCAAAATGACAAATTTTACTAGAAATGACAGGTGACAGATAGGAGGCAGTTCTACTTAGGTTAAATAGATTGAATTAGATGAATTTAAACTAAGAGATGTGTTCTGAGTTTTGCTAAGTACTCACAAGAGATTTTGAACAGGAAAGCGACTTGGTCACGATCTTCAGTCTGGTCAGGTCTTTCCGGATTCTGCTCACAGCGCCTGGTCTGGTCTCGGCTAGGCACAGCACTGCTTTCTCTCTGGTCTGGTCTCTGCTAGGCACAGCACTGCTTTCTCTCTGGTCTGGTCTCTGCTAGACACAGCACTGCTTTCTCTCTGGTCTGGTCTCTGCTCTGGATAGATTGAAGTCTCTAGTTTGGCTTTCTGGAGTTTGATGGAGGTAAGTATGGATTTTTCCGGCAGGGCTTCCAGCGGCAGATGAAATTGAATGTCTCTATGTGTCCTGACTCTCTGCTTTTATCTGTTTCTTGAGAATGGGTGTGTGTGTTGCATCACTAGACTTGCCCCTCTCATTCGTCATTGGTCAGACTTCCATTCCTCCGCTTGATTGGCAAACTGAACTGTGAGTCAGATTGATGTCATTTTACAGCCTGCAGAAAGTCCACTCCTCCTGTCAACTTACACACAAATCTAGATTTGAAACAAATACATATTTGCAGAGGTACATATTGTTTTAAAATCATATGCACCCATCATGCATTACAGGAGGTATCCCCTGTTCAAACTCTGCTCTTCCTGGGAGCTTGCATTCAGAACTGGCACATATTTCACTTTTTAACTGATTTTGCAATTTCCGACATGGACCCAACTTTACATACATGTGTGCAGGGGGTAGGGACATTAACTGATGAAGTTTCAGATTTTTAACATGCACACATTTAGAGTAATATCCACTTTTCCGCTAAAACCCCCCTGAACATACCACCGGTTCCTACCACGTCTTAAACTGTGGGCAGAAAAATCACAAGAATTATGGTATCATTTATAAAATTTTCACATGTCCGCACTATGAATTATCCCCCTTTTTATAAAACCATATTCTTGCTGCAGGGGTGTGTCTTTTCAGGTCACATGGTACAGAAACCAGTCTTTCCAGTTTCTGCCAAGCCAGCTTGCTTCTCACAGGCAGTGCCCCTCCCAGCTTCTCCAGGAGGAAGCCACTTTTTACGACGTCTGTAATAAAAACCTTTGCCTGAGTGGAGAGGGCTTTGTTCACTCTCTGGCAGAGCACAGGAAATTCAATTATCAGATAGATGGCATATCCTTAGTATGGGCAGCAAAAGGAACATTGGCCTGGGAACATAGTTGTGACTCAAGTTTCACTCCTGATGGGATCCGTTGCTAGGCAAAATCAAGTTCCTTAAGCCAGACCTTCAGCTAACTTTTTGTTGCTTTTAAAATAACTTGTAATTTTACACATGCAGCTAGAATGCTGATTCTAAGCGCAAAACTATGACATTTCAACAGTTACAAAGGCATGTGACACCAAACATAGGTCACTCATTTAATTTAACATTTTCGATTTTGGTGGTTTTAAATCCAGTTGCAGTTAGGCTTAAGCTGCTGACTCCATAGCATTTTTGTTATAAGCATTGTTTTTGGGCTCTTCATTTCCCAGATTTTGTAGGCACACAAAACTCCATTCTGCCAAATGTCTGCTGGTGTTCAGTGAATATTTTGCACATGTTGCAAGGTTTGAAATAGGCATTTTGCTTGCCTTCAGAAAAACACACAGTGGGTTTTAAAACGCCGGCTTTTGGATAGTGGTGAGTACTGGTACTGCACCCATTTTTGGGATTTTCTTGGATTAATGCATTCTAAACAGGAATGGTTCTTACATGGTAGTAAATCCTTGCTTAACATTGTTTTGATGGGGCTCCTTACAGTAAGATGGTTATGTGGAACCCCACAAAAAGGGTTGAATCTTTAAAGTGAGTCACGATTTCAGCAACTTTTTGACATCAGTAAAAGTGGATTTTGTTAACAAAGACCTTTCTTTACCCTGGTGGGTGGCAAGTTAGGTAACCATTTTGGTGTGCGCACAACTGCGCAGCTTTCCTGGATTTCGGCGCACATGTGGGTTTTCCGCCATCTTGAATTTCCTAAGCCCACAGCACCAAATGTTGTAGCAGGGTAGCTTAAACGTGGGTCAGGACACCCTACAATAGTCCCTCTGAACTGGGTGTCCACACCCACTCTGTAGAGGCGTACTAGCTGTAACGGTGCTTTACACCTTGGATCACTCCTGTTAGATCAGGCGCTGGTTAAATGCGAGCATGCTCTAGCAGTTTACTACCTGTTTAAAAGATGTGCCTGTTTCAAGTGTGAGCTATTTACCTGTCACAAGTGTTTGCTGTCGTTAGATCCTGTTACATCTGATGATTGCGATGCTCTTTCAGCGGGTATTGGTGGAGTAGCCACTGTACTAGGCTAGGTATCACTACACCATCATTCTCAGTGGGTATCATTGGAGTAGAAGATGTGTTAAGGTTCTCAAACTGACTGGGCCCCTCTGCCACCAGTCTAGTATGTTCCACATTTTAAGCATTGCATGTTGCGCCTTAGGACAGTTGAGCTGGCTTACCTGGGATGCCCCACAACACCCCACTGCTAAGGCTGTAGTGCGATCATCCAGACGTTTTATTAATGTAGAAATTACCTGCTCCACATTCTGAAAAGAACCCCTGACATCAGGTTTCCCCAATTTACTTCTGAAATAGGGCTTCAGCGTTTTCATGCAGCCAGCACTTTTGTATAGCTGTGGTGGTTTCTACATGTTTTTTCTTTTCTTTTTTGCTGGAATTGGAGGACGGGGGGTGTTTGCATTCTCCTGGGGCCCGCACATGTGCTGAATGTATTTCTGCATACATCAGCTGTGTCATCTATAGTGATGATACTAGCGTTAAGGCCATTTTCAATGTTAGCAGAGTCCACCTGGAAGATTATCATACACCCTCCCGCAAAATTAACATTAACACTGCTCATCTGAGTTTCAACATCATGATGAATGCACGCATTTGTGTCATTTATAATGGTGACACTGACTGCCCCACCATCCTGAATGTCAGTGGGGGCAGCATGGGTGTTCTCACACACATAATCTGCATCACTGAAATAGTTCTTCTCAGTTTGAACACCGTGATCATTATGCATGTCTGTGTGTTTAGTGTTTGTACTCAGGTCATCACAAATGTTCCAGGGGTCGTTTGGAAGAGATTGTAAGCCATTTCACAAACCTTCTGAGTGGACATATTAATACAGGGTTGTAGCCCATCAGCCACCAGAAAACCCAGCACTGCATCTATACAATCAAACTGTACCCCCTCATTAACAGGCCTATCACAAGCCCCATCAAATAGACCCTCATCCTTCCACAGGAAAATGTTTTGATATGGAGGGAGATCAGGCACATACTGGTAACTAGATCCTATATGTGCTGTTGAATGATCGCCCTGGGGTCTGGTGGTGTTATTGGATGGGTTAATTGGGGCATTGACAACAGTGTTTGGAATAATTTGATCTTTACAGTTACCTATATTATTTTCTAATTCACAATCAATGCCTGTTACACTTTGCCAAATAGTTAACAGCATAGACTGCGTTTTAGAAATGAGGGTGTTACATGCTATCACAGTGTCATCATTGATGATTACCACAGCTTGGACTGTGTCATCGCTCTGTTTTACATGCATGTGTGCCACCCATTTACAGCAGTTGTCTGTTGTTGTAATAGCCTTCAGACCAAGTGCTTCGGCATAGGGCATAGCAATGCTGTTTGCCAGTGTTACACCCCCTGTCCCACTGTTAGGCGCGTGTTTATTTCTTATATGGCTCAAGCGTGTCCTTTAGACCTTGCCCCTACTTCAACAACATGTTAATGTGAAACATTGTTCTGTACTGGGGGTTGAAGCTTTTGTGGGAAAGGGCAGTTAAAACAGTTTTGTACCTACACACCCCTGCTTGTTCTTCAGCTCCAGTCTTACCTGTGGTCGCTGAATTCTCTGGAAGTGTTGTTTTAAGCCTAAACGATCCACCGTTCTGCATGATGGCACAGGCATTGTAAGCTGTCCCAACCCCATTACCACACATCCAGTAGCGGGTTGCACGTGTAAAAGAACTGTCAGTCTACAACGATTCAGTGTTTTGATCTTAGAACACCAATCAGTACTTGCCGTAAACACATGCTTTGGAATTGTAAGGGACCAGTTCCAATGCCCATTGTTGAAGCAAGGCAGTGACCTGCAGAAGCCCCATGATGCAAATCAGTCTCCATTGAAAAGGCCCTCCGATCCATTGTAGGGGGCCCAGTTCCAAGGCCATTTGATGAATCAAAAAAGCAATTCTGATCCGCTGAAGCATTCTCTTCACTGCAGGTGTAACTAAGAGGCGTCAAAGGTATACCATGACTTCTTTTATCAGATCTAGGATTGCTGTTGGTGGGTAGGCTTTGTTTCATGTTAGCCCCACTTCATGGATCCACAACTGGTGGCTGTGCAGTCCCACAAAGTGAATCCATTGTACCTTTAAAGAGAGTACAAGAGAATTTGGATTTTTAAACATGCACTCAACATGTCAATAAAACAGTTGTCTTTAAAAGTTTAAAATAGTGAGGCTCTTCAAACAGAGTGCTTTCAATAGAAAATACAAGCAGATATGGCAGTAAAAGCATAAAAAGGTTTGAGTACCCCTGCTATAGAGTAAGAACACAAGTCATGACTTCTGGCTATATTTGCATGACCAAGCAACCCTGAGTATCAAATCCATTGTAAGTTTAAAGAGAGTACAAGAGAGTTTGGATTTAAAACATGCTCTGAACATGTCTATAAAACTGCTGCCTTTAATTATTTAGAATAGCTATAGACTACAGACTAATAACATACGGCATTGCATATGGCTGTTTAAGGCACATTCTCTTACCCGTGATTACAATAGGGCTGTCCAGTAGCGATGTAGTGCTTGTGTCTTACAGCTATGTCCAGCGAAGTGGTGGCGCTATCACTTCTTTACTGCACAAAGCTGTGTTGTGCACAGCGGTCAAAGGCTCAGAAGGCTTGTTATCTATTCATGGATCCAAGCCAGCTGCTATCTCTATATGGCAATAGCAATTCCTAAAGAGACAAAGAAATTTGGGATTTTAAAAAATATATGCACAAAATGTCAATAAAAGAGTTGTCTTTAAAAGTTTAATATATCTATAGATTAATAACACACAACTGAGTCTCTGGCTATTTTAAGGATTATTGTTTTACATATTCTCAATGGAGAGTTTAATCCTGGGCAGTCTCTGGTCAAATCGTGCAGCACTGTCCTGTAGAGTGGCTGTTTTATCTCCACACGGGCTCCAGCAGAGGGTCATGTCTTGCGCAGGATAAGGTGTTGCTCTTCAAAAGCCCCAACTCATTGTTATCACCATGGTACAGCTCAACTGCTGTCTCAGTGTGCCACCCCACGACCCAAAGTCATCTTTTAAAGGCTATGTTAACGCCCTGGTAAGGCTTATCAGATTGTGCCCACATGGCTTAACAAGGGGGTCGAAATTGTGCGATCTCATGCCAACCTCCGCTGACCCACTTCCATAGCTTGAGCTGGTTTTTTAAATGCCCCACCATGTACAACTTAAAGATTGCATCCTCTGTTGATTACAGTAACATCTAAAATACACTTATTACACAAGCTTACAACCAATTTCATTATACTGTAAATAATGTTAGCCTCACACATTTATTAACAGTTATCTTCTATAACAACCTGTGTAAAAGATAGGTATCACTATAAAAAGAGGATTGATCTGTTGTGAAATACATAAATACATAATACATAAATACAGCTGTGCCCAAATATGTGTAACACCCTGAACGTGGTGGCCAGGGATGAAATAGCTAAATATTGCTGTGAAATGTGTCAGATGATGGCAATAGTATTTATTACATGTGGGCCATTTAATTTTATAGTTCATTATCAAAATGATAGGGTCACTCTCAAAATTGTATTTGTATATCAAATTCATTGGGGTTCTCATTAAATGTATATTACATTTATATAAACATTTTTGGGGGACATTACATTTATTGGTGTTCAATTAAATTTTCATTGAATGCACATAAAAATGTTATGGGGTCTTCCAATTTATCGGGGTTCAATCAAATTTATATGGAATTCATATAAAAAATATTGACTTTATATCAAAAAATGTGGGTATCATCACATTTATTGGGGATCAGTCAATTTATATCGAATTTGTGTATACATTTTAGGTGGTCATCAAATGTAATCAATCTATATCGAATGTATATAAACATTGTTGGGGAGTCATTACATTTATTGGGGTTCAATCAAATTCATATCGAGTTTACTTAAACATTTTTTGGGGTCATCAAATGTATTGGGGTTCAATGAAATATAGTTCAAATGCATATAAAAAAGTGGGCTGTCATCAAATTCATTGGGCTTCATTACGAGAATGGAGGTAATCAAAAAAAGGAAGGCAGAATGGTAATAGCGGCATCGTTAACGGGTCCGGGGCATTCCGACCCGAAAACCCGCCAATACCGGCACCGCCCGTACCGTGCCCCCTCATACCGGCATGGGCGCATACACGCGCCACTTCGGGGAGTAAATACTGGCATGCCGGTAATAGGAGGTCATCACAACCCACGCGGGCATGCAAATACCGGCATCCCAAAGCCAGTAATCAGGACCTGCATGATGGCAGCCAAACAGGCATCGTGGTCCACCCGTAAACAGCAATCAGCAATCAAGCCAACTGCCACAGGTGCACACAGTCACCACAGGTGGACTCAATGGAGTCTGGCCAAGTATAAAAGGAGTACACCCACACACCACACCCCTTCCTACACCAAAATGCTACCACTAGCTGTTGCAATCATGGCACTGGAGGACATGCCTATACTGCTACAACTACAGCAACAACAGCAACTGCAACAACAACTACAGCAGCAACAACAGGCAGCACAGAGGAGACGCAGGAGGAGAAGGAGGGTGAGACAGGCCCAGCAATTACCAACAGTGCAGCCAGTAGTACCTCGTAGGCAGCCACCAATCCCTCGCATCAGACCCAGACCCTTCAATCTAACCCCTGACTAGATCCACAACCTGTACCGGTTGGACCGGGACACCATCACCACCATAGTGGACATGATAGGCAACGACATTGCAAGCCTCATAGAAATACGCACTGCCATCCCCCGCTACTAAAGGTGGTGTCTGTGCTCCACTTCCTGGCCACAACCACCTACCAGCACACAGTGGGCCAGCTGCATGGCATTTCACAACCACTATTTTCACGCATGCTGACCAAAGTGCTAGATGCCCTCCTGAAGCACGCTAGCACCCACATATCCCTACCACGGACTGCCCAGGAGATAGCCGACACCAAAGTAGGCTTAAATGCATTGGGAGGCATGCCCAATTGTGTTGGTGCCCTGGACTGCACCCATGTAGAATTGGTAGTCTCCCATGCCATAGAGGTGGTGTACCACAATCGCAAGCAATACCACTCCATCAATGTGCAGATGGTATGTGACTCCAGCAAGATCATCACACATTGCTGCGTCCGATTTCCCGGATCAACACATGATGTCATGGTGCTGCGTAACTCCACGCTACCCCATCACATGGAGCGACATGCTGGACCACGTGCCTGGCTGCTTGGTGAGTTGCCTGAATGGCCCATGGCAGTGCATCGGGTTAGTGATGTGTTGGCATGCATACTCCACCTGGGTGGGAATGGGGGGCATGCATACTCCACCCTGGTGGGAATGGGGGGGATGCAACCTCCACCTGGGTGGGAATGGGGGGGGATGCATACTCCACCTGTGTGGGAATGGGGGGGATGCATACTCCACCTGGGTGGGAATCGGGGGGGATGCATACTCCACCTGGGTGGGAATGGACGGTGAGTGGAGAATGCACGCAGAGCTAATGACTCCTGACCTGAACCCCCCCAACCCCAACATGACACATCATTGGCACACATCTGACCATTAACATATATAAATGACCACATGTAAGACGCACAACCTGGCCACCATGTGTATGTCAAGCAATGCATGACTAAACAGGATTGCAACTGTGCCAATGTGGCTAGTGTGACCATGCACAGTGTAGTATACACAGCAAAAATGGGAGGTGAAACATTGTTGTACAACCACAGTACATCCGCCAAAGCATGCATTATTTCACCCTGCATCATCTATTCAACGCCATCCAGACTACCACACCTCATAGCAGTAAAGAATGCATCTAGATAATATTTGTGCATACGTACAGGGACATGTGCATGTCCACACCAAATAGCTGCGGGCATGACTGTGAATCCTGAAGGTGGCAGCTCAGAGTGACACACACCTATTTGTATTTGCCTGCAGGTGATAGAGGATATCCCTTGAAGCCGTGGCTACTTACCCCTGTGCGGAACCCGCGGAACAGCCATGAAGAGGGGTACAATCGAGTTCACACCCGTACCCGTGTTGTGATTGAGCAGACCTTTGGCCTGTTGAAGACGCGGTTCCGCTGCCTAAGCAGGTCTGGTGGAGCACTCCTTTATAGGCCTGAGAAGGTGACAAAGATCACCACCATGGCCTGTGTCATGCTGCACAACATGTGCGTCCGGAGAAATGTACCACTTCCACCTGACATTGATATGCATGCACTGGGTGAGGAAGATGAGGATGGAGACGGGGGTGAAGCAGCACCCCTGCCAGTACGTGATGCACAAGATGGCCATGCAGTACGCTAATCACTGATTCACGAATACTTCTAAACCACAGGGACTTTGATAGATATGTGTCAGTGACATACTGGGTCCATGTGGACATGCACATAGGGAATGTTGGGAGTTGGGCACCGAACACCGTCATACATTAAACGAATATGCATGAAATTAACAAAGTCCAGGCATTGAATGTTTTTTCACACAACGGGTGTATTGATTCAAACTGCAAAAATGTGCCAACCCCCCCCCAAACCCCCAGTGAACTCCCAAACCCCCCCGTAAACTCCCAACCCCCCGCAGTGAACTCCCAAACCCCCCAGTAAACTCCCAACCCCCCCACAGTGAACTCCCCCTAATGCTCCATTTCGCCCCCAACACCATCTGAGTCACTCCCATAGTTCTCCCACACTATTTGCGGGACTTCTTGCTGTCCGGGGGCAGCATTGCAGTGTGCCTCGCACTACTTCTCGTAGGACGCATGGGGTTGGGGGGTCCAGAGGAAGTGGGGACAGTGGAAGCAGGTGTGGTGGCTGGTGAGGAGTCGTCGGGGATGTCCACGCCTGCTGCAAGTCAGGGCCGCTGCATGTGCAGCAGGATGGATGTCAGGACCTGTGTGATGGCCCCCTACAGTCTCTCATCAACACTGCCAAGGCATTGACTGCGGCTGTGTTGGCCATTATGGCGGCTGTGGTCCCTGCTATGGCTGTGGCTTTCTCCCACCTGGTGTCCTCGCCACACGTGATGTATTGGCGCAGCAGGTCCAACATCGACTCCTGTCTGGCCTCCACCCTCGCCAGCCGTACCTCAAGGCTGTTGGTGGGTGCAGCAGTGGTCGAGGGTGCTGTCACGGGGCCTGCATTATAAGTGCTGTCCTCGTGGATGGGGCTCAGGTTGGAATTGTGCAGGCAGGGATCGGCACTGCTGTAGGTGGGTGAGGACTGAGTTTGGGGTGGGGGGTGTAAACGGGGCTTGGGGAGTATAGACATCCCACATGCGTGACTCCTTCCTGGTCCACATACTTCTTCACGTCATCTTCGGTGGTGGCCAGTGGTTGTAGGGCCTTGCCTTCCACTGATGTAGGTGTGGGCAGCGGGGTGTCCACAGTGTCAGGCGCACTGGGTGTAGGTGTGGCCAGGTGGGTGTCCACAGTGTCAGGCGCACTGGGTGTAGCTATGGGCTGCGAGGCTGCCCCTGAGGTGGTGGTGTCGGTTGCCCTTTTGTGTGGCCGGGACATGGATGCCCTTGTGGTGGTATGCTGGCTGGCATCTTCTCCATCGGTGCCTGGGGGGGGGGTAGAAGAGATGCAGGGCATCAGTGATGTTGTTACATGCCAGATGCATTCTATGGTGCTGTGGAGTATCTCATTAATCATGCATTCATGTCTTACAGGTGTGTCACACAGGGTAGTATGAGGGGGCATTTTGTCATTTGCTGCATGGCAGGTGGCATGCTGTTGTGTTGGGGTTTGTGTGATGTATTACATGGGCAAGGTCCGTGTGTGTTGGCTGTGTGTTGGTAATGGGATTAGCACTCAGCATGCATTTCAGTGTGGCAGGGTTTGCCCCTCCATCTGGACAAGAATATGTTCATGTGTGTGTCGGGACATGCATTACCTTGCCTAGACTCTCTTCCACATAACTTGTGCTACGTCATAGTTTCCCCTACAGGGATCTGCAGGGTCACTCACCTCCATCTGCTGATGTTGCCGCACCCGTCTCCATCTATCCAAATCCCTCGATGGACTCCAGATTGATGAAGGTGCCTGCCGTCTCCTCCCAGGTGGTCAGTTTGGCAGGAGAGTGGGGACCCCCGCCTGTAGCCATGGCCTCCCTCCTGTTGCTTGCAAGGATATTGCAAACCCTGAGGCGGAGGTCATCCCACCTCTTCTTGCAATCTCTCATTGTCCGTGGGGTGGTTCCAACAGCGGAGACCTTGCAGGCTACCTCCTGCCAGATCTCCGTCTTGCGCTGCTGCACCTCACGCTTCAGGTTCTGGTCTTTTATCACATCAGCATGTGCAGCAAGGGTGTCCGCAAGCATGTCCAATTCTGCATCAGAAAAGCATTTTTTTCCGCAGGCGGGGGGTAGTCTTCCAGGTTGCCTTCGACATGGTGTATGTATTGCCACTGGTCTCTCCTGTAAACAACTGTTGGTTTGGGAGGATTGCAATGGATTGTGTTTTTAAAGATGGCCACTGGCGCATTTCCCGTTCCGACGCGATGATGTTACTTCCGGGTCCGGTATTACGAGCCCGGTATTAGCATGTTGTTATTACCGGGTCGGTATTAAGGGGTTCCTCCTAGGCAGAGGCGGTATCGGCGGGTCCCGTGATGGCGCTATCGGGGGGTTGCAGGGCCTTTAGCGGCATGCCGGTATGGCCATTACCGGCATGGGGGTTCACGCATGCTCACGCACTCATAATAACCCACTATTAGCGGCATCATACGAGCACGGATCCGCTCTTACCTTCATGCCGGTAATGACCCCGTTTTTACCGCGCTACTCGTAATGAGGCCCATAGAGTCTCAATCAATTTATATTGAATTTATATTAAATCATTTGGGGGGACATTACATTTATTGGGGTTTAATCAAATGTACATTGAATTTATATACAATTGTTGGGGGTCATTAAATGTACTGCGGTTCAATTACATTTATAGGGGTTAGGGTAAATCTATATCCAGTTTTCACATCAAATTCATTGGAATACTTATCAATTAGGTAAAATTAATATAAAATGTATATAACATGTTTGGGTGGGTCATCACATTTATTGGGGTTCAATTAAATGTATAGGGTTTCAGATATATCTCTATCAAATGTTGTATACACTACAGCAGAGTTCTTATTGAGTTTTTACAAAATGTATGTACAATTTTTGGTGGGCATCAAATTTATAGGGTTCATTGAAATATATACGGATTCAGTGGCGTGCTAAAGGGGCGGTTCACCTCTCACTTGAAATGTTTGATGAAAACTATCCCACCCTACTACACATAATTTCGGAAGCAACTGGTTTATTGGAGTTGTAATATCGAATCTATCAAATATCCCTAAGGTCCCTCAAGCTTTAACCAATTAACTAACACCGGGGAGCTATCAGATATCATGACACAACGTTAAAATTAAAAACAAAACAAATAATTCACATCATGGCAATCCTGCAATGACAGTGACAACATCTGTCGTATGTCAATAGGACTAGAATTATTCTTGGAATATTTGTTCAAGTTTTTCAATAAATTATGTCAGGAAAACTAGACAGCCAGCACATTAGTTTTCTCTCACAATATGTCCCTTCACATCTGCCCTGACATATATTCTTTTGTCACCCTTTTACCTGTCAGGATTCCCACAGGAAGGGCCTCTGAGTAAAGACTTGGGTCACATATCTTCAGCTTTTAATTCGTGGTGTCTATTTTTGAGTACAAATGCACAGTGACCGGTGCAAGTCGCAGACTCACTGGATATTTCTGTGGCATCAGAGTAAGAATTTCAGTTTCTGATTTGTTGCCAAGATTGGTATCTATGAGGAAGGCTTGTAACAGAGTCACAACCTTTACAAGCCTTCCTCATACATACCCGTGGACACCAGTCAATGGCTAGCACTGAGTTTGGAACAAGTGCCTTTGACTGTGTATCTTAAATGTCCAGGGTTACAGGCTCTGCCACATAGGGGCCACTGGTGTGACTGTATAGTGATTGCTAAGCTCTCTATGAGATCAACTTGTATGAGATGTCGTTGTGTATTTTAAGCCAATGTACGGTCTCACAATGCAGTCCCACAATTCGAATTCACCTGTCTCTAATTCTGAAGTCCTAAAAATCATCATCAGTCTTAAACCCTCAAGGTGGCAAGCGGACCCATGCCCTCGGCGGTCATAAATGACTGCGCTTCTGAGATTTCCCCCTTCATCACAAGTCTCATAAATGTCTCGTTTGAAAATGGTACTGTCCCAACTAATCTAAAAAATGCCTGGATACTGCCTTTATTAAACAAAATACTCTCTCAACCCCCAACATACCAAACTACTGACTGATGACAACAGTGCCATTCCTACTCAAGATCCTGGATAAAGTTGGGGGGTGCTGTTGAGCAGCCCAAAGATGGCTGCCTAGCCCTACAGCTCAGTGCTGAGCCAACAAAAATCCTCCTGAAATGGCGGTTTCTCTTATCCCTTCGCCTTGAGGTGACAGCACTGGGCAGCTACGGACCGAAATTCATACAAAACGGCTGCACCTATGCAAAGATTGGACCCATTACGCTGCAGACAATGAGACACGACCCATGGCTGCCACTGCCCTGCGTACTACTGTGCGCACCTTCCCACACGGCCTCCACGTTACCCTCAAATGGGACCGAAGCAGCACTAGGAGAGGAGACCTGCGCCCTCATCTATACCGCCAGACGTGACGAGCCGGCTGCACACCAGCATTGGGCCCACACAGTTGAGCTTTATCCTCCACTCCTGAGGCCGGGACCTGCAGGTGATCTGGAGGCCCGGGGTGTCCCTGCCTGGGCGAAAAGGGTGACCATCTTCAACTGAGGCCAGGTCAACGGGTGTGCGCGACCAACCACCCGGACTTCTGGTGTCGCTGGAGGACCCCAGGACCGGCCCGGTGTGCCCCGGGGCAAGAGACCTTATAGCAGCAGATGGGCCTCCCATCAGACATGGTGTGCGGCACTTTGAGACGTCCACGTGCCCGCACCACAACACGTCACTGGGCCGTCCGCCCCCCGATGCTCGGAGACCGCTGTGTGAGATGGTGAGTGCGACCCATCCCAGCCACCACACGGCACGTTTCGCAGAGGGGTGAGAGGAGAGCCTGCGCGGTGCACGCTCTTTATCAACATCCAAATGGGCCTGCAGATTGCACGCTTGGGGGATGCTGAGGACCCCATACCCACTGGAAGTAAGTGTATCTATGCTGTTGGCCCACGTCCGGTCCCCTGGCGAACTACCGGACGGGCCGGGCTGCTGAGTGCTGGGCTCACGCATTTATGAAACACAGCGGCTGATGCTCCTCAGCTCGCCCATCAAAGTTCCCACTGGCCAATGCGTGCTACGCCGCGGCCCTGGGCCCCTTCCTCTTGCCACGCCAGAACTAGAATCTTGACCATGGTGGGTGCACTGCCCAAGCAGATTTGACTGGAGCGTCCTCTCTCCGGCCGCACTAGCACATCCTTCCACCCTGAACTGTACTAGGCGTACCCTGCAATTCAACAGCTGGAGCTGGTGGGGGGCTACACCTGATTGCTGCACTGTGCCCTGAACTCCAGGTCCATGCCTTGTGCTGCTCACTCTGCTTTCCCCTGGCCTTGCAGTGCCTGCAGGCTCCCACCTGGGTTCTAGGGAGATACACCGCTGGGAATGCCGCAGGCAGGTTGATCCCTCGGAGCCCTGAGTTTCTCATTTCACCCATAGAATCTGCTGCTACATGGTATATAATTTGGGCCCACACAACACTTGCATACAGGTCAATGTGAGAAGGCCGGTTTATTACCAAACTGAGGCCCCAGAGCGACATTCTACCAGCCCACGCCCTGCTGCCCCTCTTGCAGACTTGGGAGCGAGGTGGACGGGATGGCTGCATAGAGCAAGACACACGGCCTGACATTCTACGCTGCATCCCTAGACCAGGATCCTAAATCTGCCTACTTCTGGCCTGCACTAATCCATCCTGAGATATCCATTGCATATCCCCTTACTGCTTTGAGTGGAGTGTGCTGGGCCTAGACCCGGTCTGGAGTGCTCCCTTGAACTGCGGTGGGGCTTCGTTGTGCTACTGCTGTACTGGTTACCACCTCCACGGTCCATGAAATACACTAATGCCGTGCCCTTATTGGACATCGGCGACCTGACAGCCGCAGTTGCCCTTTGGGAGCCACTACCTACCCGCACTATGTCTAATAGATCTTGGGGCGCAAACAAGGTCGGAGCCATGGACAAATTCGTTAAATCGACACCCAGGCCCGAACAGGGGACGTCTGCTCCCAGCCAGGAGGACATGGACATCCCAATGGACGCCCCTGTTCCTGACCTCACCAGCATGATGGAATCCATGGCCAAAAATGTTGCATCCTTCCACGAAAAACTAGACGACATAAATGCTAATGTGGCATCACTCAAATCTAAACTGGGTCAACAAGTACGAGGATCACAGAGGCAGAATCCAGGATTGGTGCAAATAAGGACAGAATTAATGTGCTGCAGGACACAGTGGGCCTCATTACACGGTATGCGGTAAAGGTTTACCGGTACCGGAAAGGGCACCGGTACCGGTAAACCCTTACCGCCTTACTACGAGGTCCCTTTGCCAGACCCGACCTCAACGGCTGGTTTTAACAGCCGTTAAGGAACGGGCCCGCAAAGGGACCTTGGTGCTAATTACGGTACCGCAATTTGCGGTACCGTAATTACCTCCTTCCCCATTCCCATTGAGCCCTATGGGGGCAAAAATGGGAATGGGGAAGTGCCTTGGTGAATGGGAAATTACCGGCCCGCTCACCTTGGAGTAGGCCGGTAACTCCGCCATCCATCAAGGCGGACTTGGTAAAATACCGGCGGCAATCATGGCGCTAATAGCGCCATGGTTACAGCATACCGTATAATGAGGCCCAGTGTCCTCCTTAGTCTGGGATATGAAAACAGTCAAAGCCAAATGCGATGACTTGGAGTCTAGATCATGTAGAAACAATATACACATCCTTTGAGTCCCAGAGAATGCACTCAAGGGCCGCTTGGAACTGGCAACTGAAAATCTGCTCAAAGATTTGCTGGGCGACCCCGCCCTGCCCACCTTTTTTGCCGTTGAGTGAGCCCACCATGCACTGGTCCCGCGCCCAAAACCTGGCAACTTCCCGAGGCCAATTATTGCAAAAATCCTAAGCTATAGAGACAGAGACCACATACTCCGGCTGGCATGGGAAAAAAGGGATCTGCAACTCTCACCTTGTTGGTCCACGGGGGCGCCTCTCGAACAGCTGGAATGCTCTCAGGAACCCTTCGCCTGTCCTGGGACCTGGATAATCAAGGGACAATTCTGGAAGACAGGAGGGGGAGATGAGCTTTGGTCCTTTCCTTGCAACCCACCTCCCGGGATCCCCTCGCAGTTCCCCAGAGAATGTCTCTCACCTTGTTCTCTATAAAGGTGCACTCTCCATCCTGCCGCGCTGGGCAGGGGCGCGTCGAAAGGTGGCACCGTTCCGCCGAATTTCTTCACTGGCGAGGGCCGTAGTTCAGACTGGCTGCAACTCCTTCTTTCAGGTAAGTCTTTCAGGCGAAAGCAATGCCTTTTAGATGCAAGCAAGTCCTTAGTTGAATTTGCAATATTGTCTTTCTCTCTTCTTGTTACAGGTGGCGAGCGCTGCGGTAGAAGTCGAAGCCCGGTTAAGGCAGGTAAGAAGAATGCCAAGCGGCACTGGGAGCATCCTAGCAAGTGGCTAACCTGTGATTTTGGTTTTGTTCTGTAGGTCACGAGAACCTGGAGGAGGATGTTTCCAAAGAGTCTGCAGGATGAAGATGTCTTCAAGATTTTAGCCTTCCTGGCGACCAGTGGAGCTGGTAAGGATGGCGATGAATCTTGCCTCGGATGATGTTGAACCCGATGAGTGCTGCTGAGCAGGTAAGGATGGCGATGGTTCTGCCTTGGAAGAGTTTGAAACCGATGGATACTGCAGAGCAGGTAAGGATGGCAATGGTTCTTGCCCTGGATAAGTTCAGAGCCGATGGATGCTGCAGAGCAGCTAAGGATGGTGATGGTTCTTGCCTTGGATAAGTTCAGAGCCAATGGATGCTGCAGAGCAGGTAACGCTGGCGATGGTTCTTGCCTTGGATAAGTTCAGAGCCGATGGATGCTGCAGAGCAGGATCAGATGAGCGTCACGCTGCAAGGCAGAATAAAGCGAAGCGCGTGCCCTTGGTCATGCGTGGTTTAAATAGCAAGGCGGTATCCCAGGTGACTTTGGGGCGGGCCCCACCCTGAAGGCTAGACTGCAGAATGCAGTTCTCCAGTATTCCGCATGGGGGTGGCCATGCTTTTCCTCTGTTCATAGAAACCCCATCCCAGCAAACGTCTCCTATGCCAACAGCGCCAGGACTGGCTCCAAGGCATCCGAGGGGATCCGAATAAGGTCCTTAGGGCCCCGTGAGCCCTTGGTGGGGATAAAGTCGTGACAGCACTCGCCCCTAAGGCCCCCTTCAAGGTGGTTCTCCGGCCGGGTCCTGGCTTGGAGGGAAACGTCCGATGGAAACGCTGGAGCAAGCGAGGGGCATGAACATACTCACTAGGTTCCCACGTCCTATCCTGAGGTCCATATCCCTTCCAATCTACTAGGTAGTAGAGTCTCGATCTCACCCACTTGGAGTCCAGAATGTCCTTTACCTCGTACTCCGGTTCTCCCCGAATGACAACTGGTTTAGGGGTAGCAGTTACACGGGTCCCGGTCCTAAATGGTTTCAGGAGAGATACATGGAACACTGGATGTATCCTCATGTGGTCTGGTAGAGTTAGTTTCACAGCTGCTGGATTAATGATGGCCTCCACCGGGTATGGTCCCAAGAACCGGGGACGAAATGTTTGTGTTCCTTTGATTGGTACATGCTTGGAAGCAAGCCACACTAAATCTCCCACCTGATAAGTAGGGTCTTCGGAGCGACGTTGATCCACACATCTTCTCTGGCGTGCTTTAGCATGTCGTAGGTGCTCCTGAGCTTTCGCAAAGGCTTGAGTGATGGTGGTGTGTAGAGTCTTGACTGCAGGCATTTCCAGGGTTGTAGGGATGTCGAGTTCGGAAGTGCGCAGATGCCGTCCATAGATCGTGAAGAATGGTGTTTGCCCTGTGCTGCTATGTAGAGAATTATTATACGTGTACTCAGCGATCCATAGAAGTTCCTTCCAGTCCCCTTCACCCTGGTGCAGCATGCAGTATAATTATTGTTCGAAAGTTTGATTTGTTCTCTCCGTTTGGCCGTCGGTCTGTGGGTGGTGGCTAGTCGACAGCCGGATGTCTATCTGGGCCAAACAGCAGCATTTCCTCCAGAAGCTAGACATGAACTGGGACTCCCGATCAGATATAAGGACTGACGAGAATCCATGTAGGTGTACTGTGTGTTCCAGGAAGACTTTGGTGAGGCCGGAAGCAGTCGGAAGACCCTTGAAGGGGAAGAAATGGGCCATCTTAGAAAATAAGTCCACAATCACCAGGATGGTATTGAAGCCCTGACATGGAGGGAGGTCGATGATAAAATCGAGTGACAACGTGTGCCATGGGGCTGGGGGAATGTCCAACGGCTGGAGGAGCCCAGCAGGGCTCTGCTTGCTAGACGTGTTTTGGGCACAGACACCACATGAAGATACAAACTCGGTTACATCCTTGCGCCAAGTTGGCCACCAGTAGTTCCGTTGTATCTTTGCTAAGGTTTTGGCAATTCCTGGATTACCCTCCATGAGGGAGTTATGGTGCTCGGAGATGACCTGTCCTTGTAATTCCTTCACGGGAACGAATAGCCAATTTCGGTAGTAGGGCAGTTGATTCTTGACACTATACTGCTCTCCCCTGGAGGCCCACTCTTGTAGCTGCTCCTGGGTGAAGGCCTGTTGAATTTCGTATAGTAGTTCACTCTGGGTCATGGGGGTAGTAATACCTAGTACTCTATTCTCTGGTATGATGGCCACCGGGTCCGGCGGTGTGTGTGCCATGTCATCTGTACCCATGTGGGAGAGAGCGTCAGCCTTGCCGTTTTTGACCCCGGGTCGGTACGTGATCACAAAGTCATATTCTGCGAAGAAAAGTTCCCAGCGTAGCTGCTGAGAAGATTGAGCCTTCGCTCCTTTCAGGTACTGGAGGTTCCTGTGGTCTTTTATTACAGTGACGGTGTGCCTGGCCCCCAGCAGATAGTGTCGCCATGCTTTAAAGGCTGCTTTAATGGCCAATAACTCCTTATCGATGATGGCGTAGTTGAGCTCCGCAGGCATGAACTTCCGTGACCAAAAGGCCACCGGGAGCAATTGGCCTGTGAAAGGGTCTTTTTGGGACAAAACCGCTCCCATGGCCAGGCTGGATGCATCAGTTTCCACAATGTAGGGAAGGTCTGGACACGGATGTCGCAAAATGGGACAGAGGTGAACCTGGTCTTGAGTTCTTGAAAGGCTTTTTCCGCTTCTTTGGTCCAATTAAAGGTCTTGTTGCATTTTCTGAGCAACGAAGTAATTGGGTGCACAATTTGGGAGAAACACGGAATGAAGCAGCGGTAGAAATTCGCAAACCCCAACATGCTTTGGACACCCTTAATCGAAGTGGGGACTGGCCAATTGAGGACTACGTCCACCTTATGAGCGTCCATTCGTATGCCTTGGGGGGGAAAGGACAAAACCCAGGAATTCCACCTCTTTAACATGGAACGAGCATTTCTCGAGTTTTGCATACAGATGGTGTTCGCGAAGTTTAGCCAGGACCGCCCGCACGTGCTTAATGTGTTCTTGTTCAGACGTTGAGTACACCAGAATGTCGTCGATGTATATAAGAGCACATATGTCGATAAGTTCTCGGAGGACGTCATTCATAAAGTACTGGAACGCAGAAGGGGCGTTGCATAGGGCGAACGGCATTACTTGATACTCAAACAGGCCGTATTTGGTACGGAAGGCCGCCTTCCACTCGTCCCCTTCTTTGATGCGCACCTGGTGGTACGCCCCTCTCAGGTCCAGTTTGGTGTAGATTTTGGCCTCCTTGACCTGGTCCAGTAACTCCGGAATCAAGGGTAGTGGATAGCGGTTTTTGATGGTCACCTGGTTTAAAGCATGATAGTCTATGCACGTTCTTAAATTACCTTCTTTTTTTGGAATGAAGAATAACGGCACCGCGGCCGATGACTTGGACGGACGGATGAACCCATTGGCCAGGTACTGCTTCAGGTATGCCTTCAGGTGCTCATTTCCAGGCTCTGTGAGCGTGTAAATGCGTCCACATGGAATCTGGGCTCCAGGTAGCTGGTCGATTTGACAGTCGTAAGGTCTGTGGGGGGGCGCAACGTGTTTGCCTGCTCCTTCTGGAAAACATCTTGGAAATCTTGGTAGTGAACTGGCAGGGTTGCTACCCCTCCGAGGGCATGGGCCAATCCCTCCCGCAACGGGGAACTTGCAAGCTTTGTTTTCCACCCTTTCGGGTAACAAGCATGCGTGCAGCTGTGGGCAAAAACCAGTTTGCGCGTTCGCCAGTTGATTCGAGGGTTAGGGGCAACCAGCCATGGCATTCCCAGGATCAGCCAGAGCTGGGGAGCTTTGATCAGGTCAAATACTATAGTTTTGCAATGCCCATCTTCGCACAGGAGGGTAGGTTCAGTGGTGCACTCTGACACAGGACCCGAAGCGATATCGGTACCATCAACGGTGGTTACGGTTTCTGCAGTTGGCTTGGAGCACAGACTAGGCCCATCTTTGCTGCAAGATCTCAATCGATATAGTTCCCCACCACTCCGCTGTCGAGGTAGGCTTCAAACGAATGCATATTCGACGACTGTTGGTGTGGAATTAAAATCACCAGTAGCGCAAAATGGGAGGTCTGAAGCTGGATTTCTTCGCTCGACAATTGGACCCCTACAATTGCCGGGCTGTGTCATTTCCCGATTCCTCTTCGGGGTTTTCCTTGTCCGTGGCTCTAACGGTTCGTCTGGGGGGCTTGACCGGGCATTCCTTTAAGAAATGGCCTGCTTTCCCACAATAGAGGCACAATTGCATCTCTCTCCTTTTGTCCCGTTCGGCATTGGTTAACGGGGGCCTGACCCCTCCCATCTGCATGGGTTCACTGGTTCCGTCGGAGCCCCGCAGAGCGTGATCCTTGGGGCGTACGAATAGGGGGCACGAGTATGATTTCCCCCGGTCACTCTTCCTATCTTGTAGTTGATGATCCAACTGGACTACAAAACCAATGAACTTGGCACAAACCCGTGGTGCGTCCACCACTTGGGCTAAGACGTCCTTTAACTCCCCACAAAGACCCCGGTGGAATAACGTAGTCCATTTATCCTCAGGCCAATCTGCCTCAACCACCAGTCGATTGAACATCGCTATGTAGGTCAGCAGATCCTGGTTCCCTTGACGAAGAGACAGGAGTTTGTTATCTAGGGCCTGCACATGGTGGCGTCGGGCAAAACGTTTTTCCAGCTCCCACTGAAATCCATCAAAGTCTTGAGGCAGAGGGTCATTTCGGCTAATAAATGGGACTGACCAGTCAGCTGCACTCCCGCTAAGGTAGGATAACACAAAAGCCACACGTGCCTAATCCGTAGGGAATGCCCCAGGCCTTCACAGAAAGTGGAGGTGACATTGGTTCATGAAGGTGGCGTATCGCCGGGGATCTCCCGCAAACCGTTCCGGAGGAGCCACTGGCACAGCCCCAGGGAGGTTAATCTGAACCAGGTTGCTTGCGGTAGCCTGGGTGGACTGGCCAACTCCAGGCAACAGGGCTTGTCCTGCTTGTGACTGAAGAAGTTGCCTCCCGAGATCCCCCGTCCTCTCCTTGGCAACAATCAACTCCCTTCGTAACGCGTTGTTTTCCTGCCACGCAGAATGAACCTCTGCGCGCAACTGCCCCAACAACTGGGCTAACTGGTCTCTTTCCGAAGTTTCCATGGTAGACGCCCAGGTGGATGATTTAGTTAGGGCTTCGCGTTCTGTAACGCTTACCTTGTTGGTCCACGGGGGCGCCTCTCGAATAGCTGGAATGCTCTCGGACACCCTTCGCCTGTCCTGGGACCTGGATAATCAAGGGACGATTCTGGAAGACAGGAGGGGGAGATAAGCTTTGGGTCCTTTCCCTGCAACCCTCCTCCTGGGATCCCCTTGCAGTTTCCCAGAGAATGTCTCTCACCTTGTTCTCTATAAAGGTGCGCTCTCCGTCCTGCCGCGCTGGGCAGGGGCGTGTCGAAAGGTGGCACCGTTCCGCCAAGTTTCTTCACTGACGAGGGCCAGAGTTCAGACTGGCTGCAACTCCTTCTTTCTGGTAAGTCTTTCAGGCGAAAGCAATGTCTTTTAGATGCAAGCAAGTCCGTAGTTGAATTTGCAATATTGTCTTTCTGGCTTCTTGTTGCAGGTGGCGAGCGCTGCGGTAGAGGTCGAAGCCCGGTTAAGACAGGTAAGAAGACTGCCAAGCGGCGCTGGGAGCGTCCTAGCAAGTGGATAACCTGTGATTTTGGTTTTGTTCTGTAGGTTGCGAGACCCAAGAGTCCGACGAGATGAACATGTCTTGAAGATGTTAGCCTTCCGGCGACCAGTAGAGCTGGTAAGGATGGCTATGAATCTTGCCTCGGATGATGTTGAACCCGATGAGTGCTGCTGAGCAGGTAAGGATGGTGATGGTTCTGCCTTGGAAGAGTTTGAAACCGATGGATACTGCAGAGCAGGTAAGGATGGCGATGGTTCTTGCCTTGGATAAGTTCAGAGCCAATGGATGCTGCAGAGCAGATAAGGATGGCGATGGTTCTTGCCTTGGATAAGTTCAGAGCCGATGGATGCTGCAGAGCAGGATCAGATGAGCATCACGCTGCAAGGCAGAATAACGCGAAGCGCGTGCCCTTGGTCGTGCGTGGTTTAAATAGCAAGGCGGTATCCCAGGTGTCTTTGGGGCGGGCCCCACCCGGGCCCCACCCTGAAGGCTAGACCGCAGAATGCAGTTCTCCAGTATTCCGCATGGGGGCGGCCATGCTTGTCCTGTGTTCATAGAAACCCCATCCCAGAAAGCGTCTCCTATGCCAACAGCGCCAGGACTGGCTCCAAGGCATCCGAGGGGATCCGAATAAGGTCCTTAGGGCCCCATGAGCCCTTGGTGGGGATAAGGTTGTGACAGAACTCAGACTAGATGCGCAGGTCATCAGGATCTTTCTGGATTTCTCCAGGGGAGTTCAGCAGGAGCGACGTCAAGTCACTGGGGTCAAAAAACTGCTCAGGGAAAGAAATATAGCCTATGCCATGCTGTTTCCGGCACGTATGAAGTTTACCTTCAGGAACAAGCTATACTTTTTCACAGTCCCGGATGAAGCGATGACATTTATTGAAGCACACATCCCCCTACATGAACCCACTGACAAACTAATGGAGAATGACTGAGATGTGTGGCTGCTCTCTCTATGCTTTTGCCCTCACTTGCAGGTTCGCTCATCCTTTGTCCCATGAGCAGTTAGTACCCTTGGCAGTAATGCCCTACCTGTTTGGTTGTTCATGGTATGATTGGACTGACTAGTTACCCTTGCTGCAGCGTCTCATGGCTGACTCATATAATCTAGTTACCCAATACTCTGTATTGGGTGGTTGTTTGTCATTTTTATCCCACACGTGCCGAGTCAGTCCTAATGCGCCATTTGAAGAATCCCTCAGCCCAACGCTTGCGAGTTCAGGATTTAGTCACCTGCTATCCAAATTGTGTAATGTGGGGGAGATGACTGATCGCCAGACCACACAATAAGAAAATGTAGTGGTATCCACAATGTCTCCTCACAAGTTGGTTACACGGCAGCGGCGCACCCCACTGCGGCTGCAATGATTGTTATGTTACTGCTATATGCGAGGCCCCTTTGGGCTTGTGGGATGGGTGGGTTGAGTTTGGGATGGCTCACCAGCTGTAAGATTTGGGGTGGTGGACACACTGCTGGTTGGGGTTGGGCAGTGAGGGTGAGGGGAGGGGTGGTTAAGATCTTTAAAACAGCCAGTGGTGATGTGGCAGTGCACGTACTGAGACAGCGACATGATACTACTGTTAATGATTCTCTGTATGCACGCTGACGTGTCAACTGGGATGTTCCCTGAAATGATGACATGGCCATCCAGATAATGTTGTGGAACGTCCGTGGGATTGGCAACTTCACTAAAGCTCGCATTATCACTGCCTATGCACTGAGACATGGAGTGAAGATACCCTTGCTACAGGAGACCCATGCCCTTGGCCGTCTAGCTTCATGTCTGGCACCAGCCTGAGGACCAAATAGGTTCTACACTACATACTCCACACAGTCCAGAGGACTGTTGACGCTCATCCATAAATCCGTCAAGTTTGTATTGAAAAAAGTCTCATAGACCCTGAGGGGAGGTACGTCATCCTACATTGTGTGATAGCAAATCCAGAGTACTTGGTGGTGAACACATATGGTCTGAATGTTGACACACCTTAATTCTTTGACAATGTGGCCTCCCTACTTATGGGATACACTGGTGTCCCGATAATCTGGGGTGGGGATATGAACCTTATACTTAATAACGATCTAGATAGAACAGGAACAGCGCCTAGGGTCCAGTCTCATGCATCCAGGAGATTACAGGCACACATGACATTGCTCGGAATACCGGATGTCTCGAGGACACTTCACCCCCATGTGCGTGAATCCACCTTCTATTCTTCAGTACACGATAGCTCGTCTAGAAAAGACCTGTTCTTGGCAACTGGCGGACTTATCGGTAGATTTGCGGATACCCAGATACCTGCCCGCACTTTATCAGCCGACACCCCAGTGACGATGTTGGTGGATTTAGGGACCATCCCGCCCCCCTAAAATACCTGGCGCTTCAAATCCGAAGCATTGAAGGATATCATGTTCAGAGCTGAAATTCTGTCAAACATAAAAACCTTTTTCGAATGTAACACGCAACAAGACACAACCTATGGGGTTCGGTGGGAGGCATTCAAGGTCTACAGTAGAGGTATGTCTATTTCACGGGAAGCAGGGATTTTGAAAGCCATCAGGAATGACCTACGCTGTTCCGAGACTAAACTCAAAGACTTGGGGCTTCATTATAACATTTGCGGTAAGGTTTGACGGGCTCTGTTAATGGAGGCGGGCCCGTTAAAACCGTGCCGTGAAATTACGAGGTCCCCTCGCGGGACCCGGTAAGGACACCTGGTAAAACCAGGCGTCGTTACCGGGTCCCGAGAGGTGAAGAGGAAGCTAACAACGGACCGGTCGTAATCGGCCTGTTGTTAGCTCCCTCTCCCATTCCCATTGAGCCCTATGAGGGCTCAGATGGGAATGGGGAAGGTCCGGGCCCGGGTTCCCAGAGGGAGGAATTACCGAGCCCTCAGACTCAGAATGGCCCGGTAATTCCCCATTCAGGGAACCCGGTAAAGGAGCCCAGTTTGGCAGCAGCCATGGAGCTACTAGCTCCATGGCTGCTGCCAAACTCGTAATGAGGCCCTTGGAGTGTGAATGTGCGACACCTGCGGTGCCCGCCAAGCTGTCCCAAATTAGGAAGGAACTGGAGACGTTCGAGTCTCATTCTTTGCAGGAGATAAAATACTTTGCTCGCCCAATCGCAGCTAGGAAATACAGGGAAGGCGATAGGCCAGGGAGAAGACTAGCCTGACTAGTCCAAGCAGAAGGTGGAAAAGCCCAGATTGAGTGGAGCCCAGCAATGATCAGATCAACAAATACTCTCAATATTTGCACAATTCTATACCAACCTATATACACCACTGCATGAACATAATGAACAAGACATTCAGGACCTCCTCGACCAAATCCCCATGACCTACATATCACAGGCCACCAAGGAACAGGTAGATGCCCCAATCACATTCGATGAAATAGTTAAAGCCATTTCTGATCTCCCCAAGGGGAAGGCCCCAGGTCCCGACGGTCTCACCCCGGAATTTTATCAGGAGCATGTCGCACTTCTAGCACCCAGATTGCTGGAGGTTTGGTCCGAATCACTCCGAGAATCAACCTTACCCCCCTCAATGCACGAGGCAAACCCGTAGAAGAATGTGGATCAAATAGGTCCCTCTCACTCATGAACATAGACCCTAAGATACTAGCCAAGACGATAGCTAACAGATTCCTCCCAATCATGCCATACTTCGACCTTTGTGCTGGGATGTTTGACATCACTTAACATGAGAAGGCTCTTTAACGTCCTCTCCTGAATAGACCAGGAGGCGGGGGCAGTTGCGGTTACGCTAGACGCCCAAAAGGCCTTTGATATGGTCTCATGGCGGTACATGTGGATAGTTCTGGAAAAAATGGGGTTGGACCTGTGCATGATCCGATATATCAAGTTACTTACATGTCCCACCTCTAGAGTCCTGGTCAACTCCTTAACCTCACTGCCCTTCATACTACGCAGGGGCACCCGTCAAGGCTACCCATTCTCCCCCATCATTTTTTCATTTGTCATTGAACCAATGGCAGATTACTTCAGGGCGCGACACTCTCACAGAGGCATACGCCTCACGGAGGCCCCCAAAATAATATTGTTGTATGCAGACGATATTCTGCTATATGTAAGGAACCCATCTACTCACCTAGACCCCATCCTATGTGACATAATAAAGATAGGTACCTTCTCTGGCTTCACCATAAACTACATGAAATCCAAGATATTCCCCCTTACCAATACGACTCAGCAGCCATCCTGCGAATATACTCTCCGCTGGTCTCCTGATGGTATCAGATATTTGGGGGTTCAAGTAGCACTGTCCAAATCTGCCTTGATGGCAGATAACTACACCTAGGCGGAAAAATACTTCGAATCAAAGGTGACAAGATGGCGCTCCCTACCACTCTCCTTGGCTGGTAAATTATCACTAATCAAAATGATCTTAGTCCCTAAATTTTTGTTTATCATCGTGAATGTGCCGATCTGGCCCGGGAAAAAATATTTTGAGGATTTACATGTATTAGGCGCCCAGTTCCTATGGCACACCAGCGCGGTTCGCAAAAAATGGGAACACATGGCGTTACCCTATGAGAAAGGAGGGTTCACAGCTCCCGGCTTGACCCTTTACTGGGTAACGGTGCAAGCCCAGTTTGCTACATACTGGTACAAACATCCTTTCGCCCCACCCCATGTCAAATTGGAAAAACTGGCGACAACTGAGATCAACATTATGTCCATGGTCCTCCAACGCAACTACGAAACCGACGCGGCGGCAGACCCATTATGGCATGGCGTCGCCTTCTTGACCCGATATCTGTTCCCCACCCCTGGGCCCGAACCCACACATGACAAAACACTCTCCCAACACTGGCTAAATCTGGGGTACCATGCACTGACCGACCTATTCCCGGAAGGGAAGTTTATCACCCCACAGACACGGCGCCCTGGCCACACAGACTCGGCACTGGAATTGCTGCAGTATTATAGACTCCGGGCAGCAGTCTGAGCTAAGTGGCCATCATACCCGGCTGAACCCCCTGACACACCTGAGTTACACAACATATCGAACGCCAGTAATAGCCAGAAAACAGTCTTATATCTATATAAATTATTACTGGCAAAATTTCCAGACCAACCAACCAAATCCCGCCTCGCGTGGGCTCAGGAACTTGGCTCGAGATCACAGATGATGTGTGGCGAAGGATGTGCTCCCACACCTCTAAAGTCTCCCTTAGCTTTAGATTCCGCTGCATGCAGTACAAGCTCTTGAACAGAGTGTATTACACTCCACACAAACTGACTACGTTCAGCCAGAACCACACACACGCTTGTCCCAGATGCCAGGCTGAAAATGCGGACCACACGCACATGTTTTGGTCATGTACCGCACTCACTACATTTTGGAGGGATGTCATCTGTGCTCTCTCTGAGATTGTGGGTACTGAAATCAACCCTGACCCTATGGCTTTGTTGTTTGGAATTTGGAGTGGAGGCGAGGTCAAGAGATTTGCTACATTTTTAAATGTGAGTTGTATGGTGGTTAAGAAGTTTATGTTACAGTGTTGGAAACGCCCCTATAACCCTACCTTCAAGATGTGGCTTGCGGCTCTCACCTAGACACAAACATGTGAAGGGACATACACTGCCTCTCTCCCACGCAATCTCGTCCCAAAAATGTGTGGTCTGCCTTCTGCAGTTATCTCAATAGAGAGTCTGAGGAGGTTCTTACCCCACCCAGGTCACCCATCTCATAAAATGGATGCCAACTGCTGCTGCATGTACCTGTCCCATATGTGGTAAATGTGATGATCATTACTGCTATGAAGGTATTCATGTAACAGTTCTCAATATGGCCAATATGTGTATCTGTACTGCACCTCCGCCTAAAAAAAAGTACAAAAAAAATAAAGATCATTTTCAAAAACCCTCACCTTGACACTTAAATGCCTACACAAATCAGCTCCTACGTACCTTACAGACAAAATTTCTAGATCCCATTCCAACAGACCTAAGCTTTCAGCTTGCTTGAACCTGCTCTCCACTTAGAGATTCAAATTACAGAAAGCGGGAGGTAGCAGTTTCCCAACTAAAGCTGCTGAATGTTGGAACACGCTACCAGCCAAACCAAGGTCAAGAGACTCATTCTGGGCCTTACGAAAACAATTGAAAAAGTAGCTATTTACTCAGAAGACGAACAACTAAGTCCAGACTTCAAGTAGCAAACTAGCTGCATAATAACAAGTCTAGTAAAATGTCAATATAGCCAACTCGACTCACTATGACTGTTTTATGTATGTGTAACTAGGTAACCTTGTACTGTTGTGTCCACTTCTGTAAGAACAGCACCTAGATGCCCTCGGACTGGGTGCACTATATAAATTGCAAAATAAATAAATACATACATGTACACTAATGTGTCAGACCATGCACGTGAAACGAATGTATGCGTTTGGAGCAGCACCATGTTTGAGTCTACACTCACCAATGAGTTGGAGTCCTATAAAGGTCTTTCTGATAGTTGTAACCTGTGACCACTAGTCTGTGTGTAAACCCTGAATACGTTACTGCTCCTATAAGCTTAGAGGGATTTGGTTCACTTACCTGATCACTTGTGACTCTGTGTCCACTGCTGCTGGGTTGTATTCTCTACTGAAGACCTGAAAAAGGCTTTCATTGAAAGTTGGAATTTAAATCCCACTGGCTTAGTGGACTGCAAGAAATTGCTCGAGCTAGACCTCAGTGTTGTTTTCTAGAAGGTTGTAGTCTCTTGAAGGAAGGCTTGCTTACACACTTGGCTCTATTTCATTGACTGTGGGACTAGCTGCACCTACAAGCTATATTAATATATATGTAGCATGTAGTCCTCTAGCCAGAGCACGTAGTTGCATTGTAGTGTCCACCTAGAGGAGCTAATAGTCACCTGACTGCATTTTTTACATGATTGATGACTGGCAGAAGTCCTAGGTCTGCATAACTCTAGAACATGGAAATATACTGGTCACGACTGGGAGCACTTCATTCCTTTGAATTGTTTGAGGTTTAAATACCAATGTTAAAGATACCAGACATTAGGTAGATAAACCTCACCCTTACCAAGCATTCTGGTGTGGCCTGAGGAACACCCATGAAGCACAAAAGTAATGAAACTATAGGATTCCACAGGATTTACACTGGTGCCAGTATTGCAAAGCATTGATCCACCTTGCCCGAAAGTGCCTAACCCCTTGAAACTATTTTTAGACAGTACATCTTTGCCAGAAGCCCCCCACCCATCTCCTTCGTCAGATCATCCAGAACCCTGTCTACCTCTGCGGATACAGTTTCTCTTAGACATAGATTAATTCAGTCTATGTTCCTCAATCAAAGTACTGCTGGAGGATACACAGGACTGAGTAAAACACCCTTTGGATAGTGACAAAATTACAATGCTAACCCCAAACCAAAACTGTTTCCACCCCAACACTCTGCCTCATTGGACTCATTTTTGGCAGTACCCTCTTTAAAAAGACATATGTTAGACTTGGAAACGTCTTCACCCAAAAATCTCACCTAGACTTACATTGGTGCTTATATTGGGACATACTGGGCCAGCTACTGTAGTGATGTCATTTTGTCTGATGCCTGATGTTAGTCTAAAGACCCATATTTTCCACTCCTCGTGTCAATCTAACTTTAAAAGCTATTTCTAGGTGAAGGATACAATTTAACGAAAACTGTTTATTAAACTCTCCAGTTCTAAAAGATTAATATGGCATTTGCTCATGTCTCTTCTCTTCTGTAGGTGTTCTCAGTGTAACAAGGATTGTGTGCCAGATTCCTGTTCTGCACGTTGATGAGAAAGTGGGGTGTCTTGCATTGCCCTTAACTGTGAGTGCTTGGCACTTGTCACCTTCAGATTTTCCTTTGGTAGCAATGGGGTATTATCTGTTTTTTCTTCAGGTTTCCTTCTAGGGCACCAGTTACGTGCTGAATAGATGATAGACAGGCACATTGATTGACCTCATTAATGACTGTCTACTGCAGGGATCTGCAACCTTTGTCTGTCTTCATGTTTTGGACTACCAATTCCAAAAGCCCTAACCAGCATTGTCAATGGTGAGGGATCATGAGAATCGTAGTCCAAAACATCTGGAGACACGAAGGTTGCAGATCCCTAGACGCTGAGAGTTCTACTGACCTAGTTTAATGAGGAAGTCATGCAAAGACTACAAAGACTCATAAATACAGGTGCTGGGGACAAATGTAGGGTTTCATTATGTTCAGCTAAACTATGAAAATAATTTTTGTGACCAAAAATGTATCTCCTTTCTTCAAAGTGTTACCTCAGAATTTAGGCTGTATTCACAGGTATAAGCCCATGTTCACAGCTTCCCAAGTTCTTGCGCGCCCCTTGCCCTGTGCCTCACTTTCTCTGTGTTTTCCCCTTTCCGCCTACCCAATTTTTAGCATCCACAAATGAGCACCACAGGTGGTAAAGTATGGAAGACATTTTAAAAAACAAAACGAAAACGTACATTTTCATCCTGTGTCTTCCTTCAGTGACACTGTAATGAACACTGAAAAATACCTCCCTTTCCATGAAGTGGCATCACGAATCAAAGCTAAGTTTAATTTGTCATCGTTTTTAAAATGTCTTCTACCCTTTAGCACCAATACTGTAGATTCCCAGTTGCTAATGGCAATATTCATCTTGACAGTAACAGCACCACCACCCACATTAAGGGATCCGTGCGTCACACTTGGCCTCATTACAAGGTATGCGGTAGAAGGATAACGGGGCCGGCCCCGTTATCCCTCTACCGCCCCATTATGAGTCTCCTCGCGGGACATGCTAAGGACGTCTGGTAAAACCAGGCATCCTTGCCGGGTCCCACGAGCAGACCAGGATGCAAACAACGGGCCCTTCATTAACGGGCCCTTGTTTGCATCCTCCCCATTCCCATTGAGCCCTATGGGGGCTCAAATGGGAATGGGCATGTACTGGGTCCGGGTTCCCGGGAAGGGGATTTACCGGGCCCTCCAAGGTCGGAATGGCCCCGTAAATCCCCATTCGGGGAACCCGGACCTGGTACCCGGTATGGGGGTAGCCATGCCGCTAATAGGGGCATGGCTACCTCCATACTTGTAATAAGGCCCACTGTCCCAATTTGGGTAGCAGGCAATCTGTGGTAGGGTCGGCCTGCCACCTCGGTTAATATCACCTCCTTTATTCATATCTGGTTACCAAAAAATTGTGTGAGTAAAACTCTCAACTTGGCCGTCTTGACTGAAACAAATCAGGGGACATGTGGAATAGTATCAGACAGGCTGAAAAGGACAACACGTTGAAGCCTCTCTAGAAACATAAAGTGCATCCACAAACGTTTCACAGTAAATTAACACTTCTTAATGTCTCTGCCACCAATGGAATGGGGCAGTTGAAATACTTCTACTGCAGAGGGCTGAGGTAATAATCTTAGCACTTAACCAAAGGATCACCAAAGGGCGAGTCAGTAAGAGCAGTACCCGATATTACAATGGGGGAGGGGAGGCTTGGCTTGCTGTCTGGCTACAGTGATCTTGCAGAAGCTGTTTCTTTGGGCCAAACATTGGTAACTTGAAAAGAAATTCAGGTTTTAGAGACTTTGTGCATTAGGTGAGACAATAACACATGGGAATGCTTCGTTTCATGGGAACTATGCCATCAAGGGAAAGCAAATGTTCTGGATCCTCCGGTAAAGAAGATTCGTGAATTTCAGAAAAAGCAATGCGTGTGCTGTTTCTCGGACTTCACTAACCAATGAGGCAGCAATTCTTCTGTTACTTTTAGTCAAAGGTGTTTCTTTCTGTGGGATGACTACTGCTTCTAGGGATCCTAAGAAGAGATTTATCCATCTCATGTCTGTATTCTGTGTGAGTCAATTACTCTTACAGGTATGATATTGAACCACTCAGGTTAAAAAGTGAAGTGCAGCATTTACTATTGTTAGAGGTTAGTGTTGCTCTCACTCTGATGCCACAGCCCAGGGTGGAATATGAGTATTGTCATGGTAGAGTGATCAACAGACAACTTGAAACCAATATATAAGGTGAAGTAGTTTATTAGAATCAACAGAAAACAAGGGATTATATTTAACTCAGTGCACAAAATAGGATTCTTCAAGTAAGTACAGCATATGCCTTCATTAGAACTGTGTTCCTCAGTACTTCCCTGGCTCCTCAAACAGTTTTTGACTCCTTGGCAGGAAAACAGGCAGGCATAGTCTCTAGGGGGTATAGTTCCCAAACGTCTTTCTTATCTTTCTATTTAGTATTTATTTGGCTGTTGTTGGATTTATCTGGGTGCCCCAGTGCTTCTCCTGGACTTAGCTGGTACCACCATCTGTGGTGTCAAACTTTTTTTAAATCATTGGACCCCAGATTTGGGTAGTTCTTCTGAATGATGGCATAGACATGCTGGGGGTCACAAGCGTTGTATCCACTATTCTTGTATTCTCCTTCAAATCAATGATTTGGGTACTACGTCTTGCCCTCTGTCTGTTCTCCTTTCTTTGTTTTGCCTCATGCCCTCTCAAATTTCTATTCTTCTTTTCCCTCTCCCTGTTCATTTCTCTCCCTTTCCCTCCTTGTTTCTCTCTCATGCTTTTGCCTTTTGCAATATCTGACATGCCCTCTTGTCTTTGTGTACCCTTCTTCCTCTTTCTACCACATCCATTATTCTGTGTGTTCATCCTACCTCCTCCAACACTTTCTTGCCCTAACCTTTTTCTCCATCTCTTTCTCAACTCCTCTTACGCTATATATCTCTTCTCCCTTCCTTGTGTCTTCTCCTTTTTCAACCTTCTCCTCACTCTTTCTCTTGCTCCTTCACCACAGGTCTTCTCTCTTTTCCATCTCCAATCTTCCCTCTCACATCTCGGCCTCGGCCCTTCTTTATCCTTCACCTCCATTCTTCTCTCACCCTCCTATGTCTCTCCTGCACAATCTCTTCTTGCTTTTTCCTTGCCACACAGCCGATGGTTAGATAAAGTGAGCAATCATTAATATTTTATTTCAACTCAAATACAATGTTCAAATGATCAGCTTTTGAAAATCAAATCCAATAGTTTTGTGCTTTAATGAAATACTAAGTAGAATATGTGAGTATTCTTCTTGCAACATCGTTTATTTTAAACTGTGCATGATTGGACTTCTGAGAATATATTTCCTACTTCCGGTAATCCTTATTAGCTCAGATATGGCCTTGTCTTGAAGCTAACTTTTATATGCACATTTTGAAAAATGGAAGTCGCCCAGCTCATCCGAAGGTCATGGATCAAACTAAAAACCATATTGCATAGTTCCCCTGTATAAGGAAGTCTACAGAATCTTAGTTGGTGGCAGTAGATGATGTGGTAGGCTTCTGTTGGATCATTATTATCCTGTATGCAAGGCAGCTGCCTCTTCTCAAGGGCTTCTTTTTAATTGAAACCTCAGGCTTGGAGAATTGCCTCAGGACCCTGTTCCAGAAGGTGGCTCAAGACACAGTGCGCCATGTTCTGACTATTTTGGTATTTTGTATTTGGTGGGGAAGGAGGGGGGGGGGGGTTATGCAAGTATTCAAGGCCACTGACTCTCCTCAAGGCCTTCATTTTAATTGAAACCTCAGTGGTCTCAGAATGGTGTTCCAGAGAGTTGCCCACAGGCATCTTTGTGCTATTACAGAGGGAGAGAAGTGACAAGCAGACAGCGGCTACAGATCTTTCAAGAGTGCAGTCTTTAAGTGCAACCTAAAACTCAGATGCTTAAGACTCATCTCACATGAATGTCAGGGTAGTGTCCAATTTTTTTGCGGCCAACACGGCAAAGGATTTTCCACCTATTCTTAATCTTTTGAACGTAGGGACATTCGGAGAGCATCCTGGAAAAAACCTAAGAAATCTTTTGGAAGGTTTAGTACTATATATAGCTTTATGTCCAAACATATCCATTTAACGTTCTTGAACCCAAACCCAATACAAGGAAATCAGTCAAGTAGAGACGTGAACAAATATTCACATCTTTAACAGAAGACGAGATGCTGCATTATATTTTCTTTGCAGACTAGCAACAGTTTGGCCTGCAGATGAAGATAAATACTGTTACCCAACACTAGCCTAGCAGAAATAAAAACATGAACTGCCATGACTTGAGGTGGAAGAGAGAAAACGTACTACACATTTTAGTGATTTCAATTGATACCATTTTTTTTTCAAACTGTCTCGGCCTGGTGGACAAGAGTTAATTCAGAGCCCACCAAGAGCCCTACATTTCCACACCCCTAACTCCCTCAGCTTAGGGAAATGATAATTGTGGAGAATGTCCCCACCCATTACTGGAAGAGTAGAGGCAGGTGACACTTGCTGGTATACCCCAAAATACACCTTTCATTCGGAAAGCCTCCTGTCCATTGCAGTAGATCCAAACCACTGACATCCCCTGACATACAAAGGATTTGGCCCAGCTGCCCTTCTGCTTGAAAAGAGTGCAGAGGAGACATGGCATTTATAAATGTAAATTGATGCACTACCTATTGATTGATCTGAGATGAGATAATGTTATGTTATGTTAAATGTACTTATATAGCGCACCGTCACCAATGGAATTGGTCCTCAGGCGCTCTGGCAGGTCTGTAAACATGAAGGAGGGCGGCTAGGTTTAGTCGGGTAGAGGGGGAGTAGGAGAGTGGGAGAAGTGATGTGCTGTTGGTGGTTTCAGCTCAGTGTACACCATATGCTGAGCTTTGGTGCAAGTATCGGATCGGGCGAGACCTTGTGTGCTGTAGGTGCTGTTTATGTGTTGTTGATGCGGTGTGGTAAAGTGCGTGCGGATTTCTGGGAGAGAGATAGTTGTTTGAGCTTTAGGTGGGTTGAGTATGCAGAGATTTGAAAGTTACGTTAGTGGGGTTTGTAGCCTGGTTCTGGTAATGAGCAGGGCTATAATAATCCAAATATATCAAAAGGGTAGGACGTTTTCTCCCCCATCGTATCACCCAATAACGCTACTTAAAATGAGATCTAAAATCTTTGGACATCTGCTTCACTTCCACTTGGCTAACGGGTCTTCATTGAAAATGGTATGGCCGACATTAGGTTAAGGAAAGGATGTGGGATGATAAATCAAGCCCTCAGAATCTACAAGGAACTTGCCAATCCAGTCTCCTCCTCTCTCGTTCCTTTGCAGGCTCTCTGCACTGCTTTGGCCTCCCACTTCACATCTATAACTCAGGACATCTTGTCCTCCCTCTAATCCACCCCCATATCTGTGCCCACTCTTGCTCACCTGCCTTCTTTGGCTCCCTGCCTTCTACCCCCTACAATCTCCATAGCTCAAGATGAAATCTCTAAAGTTGTCCGCTCTAGGAAGGTCTCCACCAAACAGGTGCTCCCCTGTTCTTCCAGAACCATCAAGGACAACATCTCCTCTCCCACCTGGCTCTCGCTGACTTCTGCAACCACTCCTTCACCACTGGTTCATTCCCTCTATCCCTCAAGCACTCTCTTGATCACCCTCTCTTAAAAAAGCCATCTGCTGATCCATCCTGCACGGCTAATTATTGCCCTATCTCCACTACCCCTTCCTGGGTAAACTATTGGAGAAACTGGTCCCCCCCTCCATGACATCAATCTGGATTCAGGATATTCAGAGGCACGGAAACTGCTTTTCTGAACACCTGTGAAGTCATGCTCGCAAACCTTGACTCTAACTCTCCTAGTGTTCTCATTCACCTTGACCTCTCCTCTCGCTTTGACATGGTGAACTATTCCATCCTCATAAAATGACTCTGTGAAACCGTCATCATCTCTGACCAGGCATTGGATTGGATGACCTCTTTCCTCACTAATCGCCCTTCTCAGCTGAAACTGGGCCCTTTCTCCTACACCACCATACTTTCTACCTGATGCATCCCCCAGGGCTCTATCCTATAGGCATGCCTCTTCAATATCTATTTCGCCCCTCTGGCTCACCGGTTTTCCTCCTTCTCTCTTCATTTTCAGTGCTATGCTGATGACACACAACTTTCCTTCAAATGTCCCTCTACTACCTCCTGTTCCTCCTCTCTCCTCCCCGATTGTCTGTCCACCATTCAGGCATGGTGTGCAGCTAACAATCTCTGTCTTAATGACAGTAAGATGGAGATCCTTCTCATGAGAACACCTGTGCCCTCCCTTCCTCCTACCCTCTGGCCACCCTTTCTGGGCCCTCTATCCCCACCATCCTGTGAGGCCAAAAACCTTAGGGTCATCTTCAACTCCGCTCTCTCCTTCACCCCTCACATCATGGACCTCACAAAGAAGGCCCACTTCCAGCTCCACCTCCTCAGAGGCATTCTGCCTTTCCTCACCTTCCCCCGGAAGCTCAATGCCTCTAGAGCTCTGGTCATTTCCAGGTTGGACTACTGCAACAGCCTCTTTCCCAATCTCCCTCTTTCTTCCCTATGCTCCCTCCAGCTAATCTCGAATAGGGCTGCAAGACTTGTCCTTGGCCTCAAGCCCAGGAACCGTATCCCTCCGGCCCTAAAATCTCTCCACTGGCCCCCATGGCTGCAAGGATCAAATAATTCAAGACCCTCTTCATCATCCATAAGGTTTTCTGGGGCCTGGGACTACGCTATCTCCAACTTTTCCTCCCTAAATACTCCCCTGCTAGCTCTTTCATTGACAAATGCTTCTCCAAGCAGAGAGTGGTGGGGGGACAGGTGTCTCTCCTCGGCTGGTGCCTCCATTCCCTACCCCTCTCAGACTCGAGTCGGAGCTCCTTAAATTCTGGAAACTGCTCAAAACTCTGCCTTTCTCCACCTCTTTCCCTTTGTGATTACCCTACTGCCACTGAGACCGGTGGCCTGGTCCTTATGAATCTCACAGGATACAAGGCCCTTCTACCCAGTCGATACCAGCACCTCCCCTCCCCTGCACTGACAGAGCAGGCCCCTGCTTGACAGCTCTCCATCCCACCCTTGGGAGTCTCCCTTTCTAATACTTAGTCTAAGGCCTCCTCCTTGGCTCCCCTTGGCACTTCCCTCCTTGGCCCCCCACCAGCACTTGCCCATTCCCTGATCGCCCCACCCGTCCCTATCTCCTGCACTTCTCTTTACTGCACTTGCATGTTTGAATACCACATTTACTGATTTGCCAATTTTTTTCTCTCCCCTGTTCCCTTCCCATTCCCTAACAAATGCTCAATAAAATAAAAAATGAATGCCCTGAAAAACACCATTTCTATATACAAGACCATAAGAAAGACCTGTATATTTACACATGATTTTATCAATTTGTTAAACTTTTTACATTTTAGACAAACGCTCTGCTGGGAGCACACATATAGATTGGTCATTTATTAGATGTAGTGCTTGATTCAACTTTCAGAACTGGCTATTCCACAGGTAATTTGGTCATATCACGCTTTGGTCTCGTTTTCTTGTTTTACAGTGAGAAAACGTATGCCTCCAGTAATAGAAGAAACATTTAAATGGTCTTTGCGTAAGCTTCATGTCATTCCTGCCGACAAACTACAAACTCTATATTCTACTTACCCCAGATGCGATTTAACCCAAGTACCTGATTACCTTTTTCCCCATTTTTATGACAAAGTTACTTGGTGTTTAGATTATGCAATTGTTAGTTCTCTATAAAGCAAAGGCATTGAGAATTGCATAATACAGATCTGAAACATGGGGGCATGAACCCTCAGTTTTGCTTTCGACATTCAAGAATAGGTTCTGTTGTAGCCTTCTTGCATTATCTTCTAGTGAACCAACATTTGTGGTCCACCTCAAGATGGGAGCTCACGCTCAAGCTGGGGGGCAGGGGGGTGGGTAGTCTTTGCACGCACACCATTATAGATGGACACTTGGGTGAATTTATGACATGCTCGCCTATGTACATACATACCTATTGTCTATTAATTCTGTTGGGTTGTTCGATAACCCTGAATTAATTGATGAATATACTAGCACCATAATTAATGAAGCAATGGTGAAAAAGTAAAATGAGGCTAGTGAGTGAACCAAGCTCTGTAAGCCTAGTAATCAGCCGTATAGAAAAGGGGTGTATCAGCCACTTTAACTACACAAAAATAAGCAAAATCTCCCCAAAAAGAAAAGTAGTGAGTACAAATACTCCTAACAAAAAATAGGAAACAGACATAGGAGGCAGCCCCCCTGCTTTTCCCCACATTGCTCCTTGATATGTTCGGACCAGTAGCACACATAGAGGAAGAAACCTCTACTATTATTACTGCCTGATTGGGAGATATACAAATGTATCTTAATGTCCATGAATAACTAGGAAAAAAGAGGCTACCTAGCAACAACCCTGACCTAACCGGGATCCAGCAGACAATACAAAATACACAAATGGTCATGGTCTCTTTGGATAGACAAAATATTATTATCAGACTAAGTTCAATGTTCACACTAATTTTTTATTAAAAAATATCATGTCATATGGAATTAGGGATGAGGGGAAAAGGGGACGAGGGAATAAATAGGGATGCAGAGACTTTTTTTTATATGCTTTCTCTCACTATAATGTTTTGGGTTTCCGATCTTTCCTCTCCGACCGACCCTCTCAGGTCCATCTTGGGCCCTTCCTCTCTGCTATCTTTTTCTCTACCTGTGGTGTCCCCCAGGGGTCTAACCTCTCTCCCTGGCTGTTCAACCAATACCTGGCACTCCTGGACCACCGCATCGCTGCTCTCTGCCCCAACTTTCAGTATTATGCGGATGACACCCAGCTCATCTTCAGGCTACCCTCGGCCTCCTCCTCTACTTCCCTCATCTCCGACTGTCTGTCTACTATCCAGGAGTGGTGTGCCGCCAATGACCTCTGCCTTAATGCCAGTAAGACTGAGATTCTCCTAATCGGCACACCCGCTCCCTCCTTTTCTGAAGCTCTCTGGCCGTCCTCTCTTGGCTCTCTTCATGTTCCCACCTGCAAGGCTAAAAACCTCGGGGTCATCTTCGACTCTAGACTCTCCTTCTCTCCTCACATCTCTGACATCTCTAAGAAGTCACACTACCAGCTGCACCTCCTCATGGCTATTCTTCCTTTCCTCTCCTTCCCCCAGAAGCTCACTGTGTCCAGAGCCCTGGTTCTCTCTAGGCTGGACTATTGCAACAGCCTCTTTGTCATGATGCCTACCCCCGGGCATCAGGACCAAGGCCCTCAGGTCCGGGAGCAGGCATCCAGCCATTTGTTTAAACCTCAGCAGCCCCGGCTAGGGGCTGTCTGGGTTCAGTCCTGGCGCCTTAGGCGCCAGGCTCATCATAGAAATCAGTCCTGGCGCCATAGGCGCCAGGCTCATCGACTTTACTTACCAGATGCAGACCATGCTGCAAAAGAGTCCAACCCTACACAGGGTCTGGATGGGACTATTTTGTTACAGGGACTATTTTTTACTCGGGCGTGGCTCTGGGGAACTTCTTACCTGGAACTACTTTGGAGGCTATTTAAACCACACCGAACATCAGCACATGCTTCGCGTTATTCTGCATCCAGCAGCGTGACGCTCACCGTGCCTGCAGCCAGCATCCAGTCTTCTGCCACACCCGCGTGCCTGCAGCCAGCATCCAGTCTTCTGCCACGCCCGCCTCGAATCCGGAGCTCCTAGAATAAAGAAGAGGAAAAGGACAAGGTTAGAAAAAAACTTATTTAAAATTCCTCACCTAATTCTGGAACCATTTCATCTCCGGACCTGGAAAGTACATCAGTCCTGCACGCGTCGCTTTGCCAGCTCCAGCATGGCGCCATACTCACCAGTTCTCACTGCATCTTTTGATCCGGCACTGTCTCCATCATTTCTTCGCCATAATCCGGCACCTAGGGGACACGAGAAAAAACAAGGTGAGCCAAGGGAATCAACAAATACAACCTCTTACCACCATAGACTTACCTGATTTACCACTGGCGGTATTATTCCATAACTCTCCACATTTTCATATGCCGCATCTGTAAAGAGGGAGAAAAACAACACGTTAACGCATGCAATAGTTACCGGACAGCGTTGGGTAACACAGACCCTTACCTGAACGCCAGCAGCAGCTACGAGACCTTCTTCTCACAAACTCAGTTGCAACTTAAGGAAGGAAGGGGACAAGAGTGAACATCGGGCACATTGAACTCTTTGAACTTGATACTTACCAATCCCGCCAGGGTCTTCAGAGTCAATACTTACCGGAACTCTCAAAACGCCTTCAAACCAGTGAAGTAACTGGTATCTACGCGCCCCTGCAAGACTGGGCAAATGCCCCTACCTGGATATGGGGGAAACCCAACCCCCGTTTCATCAAGCAATCCTGTGCAAGTGGTTTTACCAGGAAATATTCCGTTAGCTCCACCCGAACGCTTTGCTGTGGACCCCAAAAGGTTTCCAAATGACCAAGCCAAAGTAGCCTTTGTATTGTCATATCTTAGTGGCAGCGCAGCGGATTGGTCCATTCCATTAGTCAACCAGGATGATCCTCTTCTCTGGGATTTTCAGGGTTTTCAAAGGAGCATGGAAAGACTATTCACCAGACACTCACAGGGTCAAGCCCTGGACAACGAACTTTTATCCTTACGACAAGGTAACCAGGATCTGCTAACCTATATTGCAACCTTCAATAGGTTGGTGGTGGAAACCTGGTGGCCGGAGGAAAAATCGAATTACATTGTTTCATTGTGGACTTCGGGGAGAACTCAAAGATGTCTTGGCTCAAGTTGTGAAACCCACCTCAGGATTGCACAGAATTTATAGACTTATTGGTCCAGCTAGACCACCGACTTCAGAACCGAAAGACAGATCGAGCTAAGTTCGAGAACCGGGTATTGGTTAAACCCAACCTTGCCCCCAAAGGAACAGATGCATCTGAACCTATGCAGATCGGGGGGGGGTTAAAGGACCCTTAACTCAAAAGGAAAGAGAAAGAAGATGACAGATGCAGTTGTGTCTGTACTGTGGAACCTCAGGACATTTTCTACGGGATTGCCCTACAAAACCACCCAAGAAGGTGGTAGGAGTTGCTGATAAAAGCCACATAGAGCCTGATTCGGGAAACGACCACGCCCGACAAGGTAGAGGTCCGCTTGCCGAGCTTAAAGAAGGACACTCAGACCTTGCATCTGATCATCCCAATTGTCCTACTTGATCCCAGGCAGCCGTCACGTATGCACGCAGTAAGGGCATACATAGATAGCGGGGCCGTAGGAAACTATATGGACCACAAATTGGTGTCAAGGATGAATCTACCTCTTTGCAAAAAGACCACTTCGGATGTCATCACCACAGTTGATGGAACTGAGATTGCCTCAGGGCCTGTAACTCATTCCACTACAGAGATCACACTGTTGAGTCAAGATGGGCATCGAGAGACTATTGTGTTTGATCTAATCAAAGCCCCACAGTTCCAGATAATACTGGGGATGCCATGGTTGGAAACACATAATCCTTGTATAGATTGGCGAGAGAAGAGAATAACCTTCCCGGATTGTGCACACACCAGTTATCCGGAGAAAACTTTGAACAAAGTCCTGGCTACAGCCGTTACCCCAATTGTGCAGTTACCTCAGGAATGCCAAGAATTTCAGGATGTTTTTCAAAAAGAACAGGCCAATAAATTACCTCCTCACAGATCATACGATTGTCAAATCGACCTCCTACCCGGTGTACAACCCCCATGCGATAGAATCTACGCCCTCACGGAACCTGAAAATCGTCACCTACGGCAATACTTGGACCAATACCTTGCTAATGGCTTTATTCGTCCTTCCAAGTCTCCTGCATCCTCAGCTTTATTCTTCGTGCCAAAAAAGGAAGGTGATCTTAGAACGTGCATAGATTACCGCGCATTAAATCAGATTACAGTAAAAAAACGATACCCATTGCCTCTGATCCCCGAATTACTAGACCAAGTAAAGGATGCTTGTATCTACACTAAGTTAGATCTCCGAGGGGCATATGATCTGGTACGTGTCAAGAAAGGCAACGAATGGAAGACTGCCTTTCGCACCAAGTATGGATTATTCGAATATCAGGTGATGCCCTTCAGGTTGTGCAATGCACCAGCAGCCTTCCAGTATTTTATGAACGATGTCCTTCGTGAACTCATTGACGTCTGTGTCGTCGTATACATAGATGATATTCTAGTATACTCCTCCTCAGAATCAGACCATGTTAAGCACGTGCGTGCAGTCCTTGAGAAACTACGCCAGCACAAGTTATATGCAAAATTGGAAAAATGTGTTTTTCATGCTACGGAAGTTGAATTTCATGGATTTATCCTGACTCCAAAAGGAGTCCGAATGGACTCTCGAAAGGTGGACGCAATTCTCAAGTGGCCATCACCCAGTTCAGTCAAAGGGGTACAAAGCATGCTCGGATTTGCTAATTTCTACCGCAGATTCATTCCGGACTTCTCCCATGTTGTACACCCCATCACAGCACTTTTGCGAAAAAACAAACGCTTCTTGTGGACCGAAGAGGCGGAAAGGGCCTACCAAGAACTGAAAGCGAAATTCACATCCGCACCTGTCTTAAAGCATCCACGCCCTGAGCTTCCATACATAGTAGAAACTGATGCATCCAGTTTAGCCATGGGAGCTGTCCTGTCCCAGAAGGATCCTGAAACCGGTCAACTTCACCCAGTACCATTTTGGTCCAGAAAGTTCTCAGCACCTGAGTTAAACTATGCGATTACCGATAAAGAGCTATTAGCCTTCAAATCCGCCTTTAAGGCTTGGCGGCACTATCTTCTTGGTGCCAGGCATACTATTACCGTAATCACCGATCACCGGAACCTGCAGTATTTTAAAACAGCCAAAGCCCAATCATCGCAACAACTTCGATGGGCATTGTTCTTTGCCGAATTCGATTTCGTGATCACTTATCGACCAGGCTGCAAAAATGGCAAAGCAGATGCCTTATCCCGAATAGGGATGGGAGAAGCATATGCAAACCCGGAACGAGTGCCAATAATTCCCGAGCAAAGAATTCTTGGCATAACTACTCTACAGACACTAGAAGATATTCATTCAAAAATCCAACAACTCTTCGATCCAGCAACCCTGCAGGACTGGCTAAAGAAAGGGCCGGACTACTCAGTCGTCAATGACCTACCTTACTGTCAAGGACGACTATTTCTACCACACAAGGAAATACAAGAACTAGTCATCTCCAATTACCATGACACCCTGATGGAAGGGCACCCAGGTATCGCAAAACTGAAGCGAAAATTAAGAGACAGTTCTGGTGGCCCACTTGGCGAAAAGATGTAAAGTCATTTGTGATGTCTTGTGGCATTTGCGCCCAAAACAAAAGCCAGAAGACAAAATCAGCTGGCCTTTTACAACCTTTGGATATTCCACCTACACCATGGCACACCTTGTCTTTAGACTTTATTACAGATCTACCTCCATGTAATGGATTTAACACCATCCTAGTTATTGTGGATCTTTTTTCCAAGATGGCCCACTTTATTCCTTTAAAGGGGTTACCTTCTGCTTCGATTCTGGCCAAGGAGTTCCTCGAAAACATTGTTCGATTACACAGATTCCTTTCTGTATTGGTTTCTGACCGAGGTAGTCAATTTATCTCGCATTTTTGGAAGAAATGTTGTCAACTGGCACAAATCGACGTGAGGCTATCAACAGGTCACCATCCCCAGACCGATGGTCAGACAGAAAGGACCAACCAGACCCTTGAACAGTACCTACGCTGCATGCTACACCAGACCGAAAGCAATTGGAAAGATATTTTATGGATTTCCGAGTACGCATACAATAACAGGAACCGGACAAAGCCCTTTTTATACCATATATGGACATCACCCTCGAACCTCAGAACTCGATTCGCCTCAGCACTTAGAAATGCCCTCAGTTAGTCATTTGCACTCTACTATTACACAAGCCTTTAAGGAAGCCACAGAACATTTGAAACAAGCAAAAGAGAAATACAAGAAAAATGCTGATCAACATAGAAGTGAAACTCCACAATACCAGATTGGGATCAAGTTTGGCTGGCTACAAAACATATACCTCTGAAGGGAACTCAGACTTTTAATCCTAGATATTTGGGACCTTACACCATTAAGGCCATTATCAACCCGGTGGCCGTCAAAGTGGAATTACCCTCTAATATGCGAATTCATCCTGTCTTTCATGTTTCACTTCTAAAACCAGTTCAACCAGGGACAAGATTAACCAAACCACCTGACCCCATCTTGATAGATGGAGAACCTGAATTCGAGGTAAAAAATATCCTGGACTCCAAGATGATTAAATCAAAACTTTTTTATTTGATCGATTGGAAGGGCTACGGACCACAAGAAAGATCATGGGAGCCTAGCGACCACGTTCATGCACCTCGGTTGGTGAAAAGATTCCATCGGAACTTCCCAGACAAACCGGGTCCAGGGGGAAGAACAACTTTAGGAGGGGCCTTGGGGGGGAGTGCTGTCATGATGCCTACCCCCGGCCATCAGGAACGAGGCCCTCAGCTCCAGGAGCAGGCATCCAGACATTTGTTTAAACCTCAGCAGCCCCGGCTAGGGGCTGTCTGGGTTCAGTCCTGGCGCCTTAGGCGCCAGTCTCATCATAGAAATCAGTCATGGCTCATAGACTTTACTTACCAGATGCAGACCATGCTGCAAAAGAGTCCAAGCCTACATGAGGCCTGGATGGGACTATTTTGTTACAGGGACTATTTTTTACTCGGGCGTGGCTCTAGGGAACTTCTTACCTGGAACTACTTTGGAGGCTATTTAAACCACACCCGAACAGCAGCACATGCTTCGCGTTATTCTGCATCCAGCAGCGTGACGCTCACCGTGCCTGCAGCCAGCACCCAGTCTTCTGCCACACCGCGTGCCTGCAGCCAGCATCCAGTCTTCTGACACGCCCGCCTCAAATCCGGAGCTCCTAGAATAAAGAAGAGGAAAAGGACAAGGTTAGAAAACAAACTTATTTCAAATTTCTCAGCTAATTCCGGAACCATTTCATCTCCGGACCTGGAAAGTACATCAGTCCTGCACGCGTCACTTCGCCAGCTCCAGCACGGCGCCATACTCACCAGTTCTCACTGCATCTTTCGATCTGGCACTGTCTCCATCATTTCTTCGCCGTAATCCGGCACCTAGGGGACACAAGAAAAAACAAGGTGAGCCAAGGGAATCAACAAATACAACCTCTTACCACCATAGACTTACCTGATTTACCACCGGCGGTATTATTCCATAACTCTCCACATTTTCATATGCCGCATCTGTAAAGAGGGAGAAAAACAACACGTTAACGCATGCAATAGTTACCAGACAGCGTTGGGTAACACAGACCCTTACCTGAACGCCAGCAGCAGCTACGAGACCTTCTTCTCATAAACTCAGTTGCAATTTAAGGAAGAAAGGGGACAAGAGTGAACATCAGGCACATTGAACTCTTTGAACTTGATACTCATCAGTCCCGCCAGGGACTTCAGAGTCAATACTTACCGGAACTCTCCCAACGCCTTCAAACCAGTGAAGTAACTGGTATCTACCCGCCCCTGCAAGACACGCAGGATGGAGAGCTCATCTTTTACGAACATAAGGTGAGTTTACTAAGGGGATATCGGAGGTGATTAGTGGGGGAGAGCGAGAACAGTTGGGAGGCCATCACTAAAACCCACAGGTGGTTAATCCCTGTCTCCACTTGCAGGAAAATACTTCTTCGGGTCCAGCAGACAAGACTAGGCGGGCCAGTCCAGACAGTCATCTCTGCACTACGCATCACGTTGAAGGAGACCGCAGCTGTCCGGGTCCGATCGACACCCCTGTGGGGTCCAGGTGAGCGTAACACTCTTTCTAAATCTGCCTGCCTCTACCCTCTGCCCCCTGCAACTTCTCCAGAACAGGACTACGAGATTTGTCCTTGGCCTCAAGCCCAGAGATGATATCTCTACAGGACTGCAATCTCTGCACTGCCTCCCAGTGGCTGTGAGGATTAAGTTCAAAACCCTGTGCATCGTTAACAAGGCCTTCTGGGGCCAGGGGCCTCAATACCTTCAACTCTCTCTTCCTAAATACCTTCCTTCTCGAGCTCTTCGCTCATCTGCCCCAAAATCCCTCAGGGTCAGTCGCTTCTACAAGCAACGAGTTGATGGTAGATCTCTTTCTTCTCCTGGGGCCTCTGGAACAGCCTCCCTGCCACCCTGAAACTTGAGGAGAATCATTTTCGGTTCCGGAAGCACCTCAAAACCTTTCTATTTACTTCTGCTTTTTCTCCTCCTCTCCCTTGCTGACTTCCTGGCTGACACTGAAACTGCACATGTCACCTGGCCACTCTCTGATCTCGGACCCATGTCCCCTCCCCGCCAGTCGCACTTGTGCGCTGCCTTCCTGGCAACCCCCACACTTGTGGACTGCTTTCTGTATCCCTACAGTCCCACTTCCAGCACTTGACACCTGATGTCTGCACTTACCCTGCACTTGCCACCGGCTGGCCGTACTTTTACTAATTGTTTATTTATTTTCTTACCCCATGTACTGCACTGTCCTCTCCCCTTCCCCCACACACTTCTCCTCCCTCCCCTTCTCATGCACTTGCACGATCTGAATGACACCTGGCCTAGTAGGATCGTTGTCTGTCTTCCCTCTGTTACCCCTCCCTTGCCTCGTCGCGCTTTGAAACACTTGTGTATAGGCGCGTTATAAATGCCATATCGTATTGTATCATATCATATCATAACACTATCTGCAATAATGTGGATGGCCTTGACTGATGGTCTTGGGTGTGGTATCCATCCTATTTTGTTTTTTGTTTGCTTTTTTAAAAAAAATGTATTGATAATAATGTAATGGCATTGGAGATGTGTGCCTTATGTGTGGGTGGCTGGGGAGTTTGCTTTGCGTAGGTTGTACATACACTTGTATGAAAATACTGCCTTAACTTGAGTTTTGAAACTTAGTTTTACTTTGGCAGGCTCTCTCTCTCTCCTAGCCATTCCCTTATCGTGGCGACAATCTATCGGCCACCTGATCAGATCTCCTCCTTCCTCTCTGAGTGGGCAGATCTCTCCTCCTCACTCCTGGTGTCGACCACTCAAATCCTCCTTCTTGGAGACTGCAACAGCCACCTGGATACCTCCTGTCCTCTGGACTCTTTTGCGACCTCTGTGACTCCCTCTCTCTCTCTTTCTATTCTCCCCACTTCCCCAACTCACTCTGCAGGGCACATTCTGGATGTTCTAATCTTCTCAGACCTTACCCTTTCTGTCCCTCTCACCACTCCTCTCTCCTGGAGTGATCATTTTCTCCTCTCCTCCAAGCTCACCCTCTCTACCCCTCAGGCCAAAGCCAACCGCATCACTGCTATCCACCTTCTCGGTCATCTGACCCATGAAGCGTGTGTCAGTTGAGACTTTCGCCACCCCTCCCCCTTTGGCTGAATCTCATCCTGACACAGCCCTTTCCATGCTCCACTCTGCTATATCTGATACTCTTGATATTCTTGACCCTGTCATGAGGATACGCCTGAAGCCCAAAGCCAAGTGCAACTCCAGGTACGACTCAGATCCCATCACCCTTAAACGAAATTGCAGGGTGGCTGAGAGGAAATGGCGTGCTTCATGTACATCCTCTGACAAACTGGCCTGCCACCTTCTCCAAAGGCAATACCGGCTCTCTGTCTTCACCAAGAAGAGAGCTAACATCCAAGCCTGCGTCTCTGCGGCATCTAACAACTCTGCTGAACTCTTTCAAATCTGCAAGGAACTGGCCAATGCTGCTGTAGTCTCTACCTCTCCTGTCCCTTTCCAGGCCCTCTGCACGACACTGGCTTATCATTTCATCTCTAAAACTCAGGACATCCTGTCCTCTCTCTCCTCCTCTCCCCTTCCTCTCTCTACTTCCTGCTCTTCCTCTGGCCCTTCTGCAGCCACCTCTCCTCCCTCCTTTGCTGCCTTTCCCCTGTTCTCCCCTGCTGAGGTTTCTAGACAAGTCTGATCTATGAAAGTCTCATCAAAATAGGTTCACCCCTGTTCCTCCAAAACCATTAAGGAGCACATTGACTCCCTGGTTCCTGCCCTGGCCGACTTCTGCAACAACTCCTTCGCTACTGGAGTCTTCCCGTCCCCCTGAAGCACTCCCTAGTATACCCCCTTCTTAAGAAACCCTCTGCCTGCCCTTCCTGCCCGGGTAACTATCGGCCAATCTCCATCACTCCCTTCCTTGGCAAACATTTGGGAAAGCTGGCCATCTCCCAGCTCAACCTTCACTCTGAATCTATTGGTTGTCTCCATGACCATCAGTCTGGCTTCAGAGGCGCCAGAAGCACAGAAATTGCTCTCCTGAACATCCGTGAAGGCTGGCTCTCCAACCTTGACTCCAACATCGCCTGTGTCCTCATCTTACTTGATCTCTCCTCTGCCTTTGACATGGTTAACCATGCCAACCTGCTGAACTGTCTCTGTGACAATCTGGGGATCACTGGTCAGGCCCTGGCATGGCTGACTTCTTTCCTTTTTTGACCGACCCTCCCAGGGTCAACTTGGGTCCTTCCTCTCCTCTATCTTTATCTCTACATGTGGTGTTCCACAGGGGTCTAACTTCTCTCCATGGCTCTTCAACCAATACCTGGCACTTTTTGCCAACCGCATTGCTACACTCTGCCGCAACTTCCAGTGCTATGCGGATGACACTCAGCTCATTTTCAGGATACCCTCAGCCACCTCTTCTCACTCTCTCATCTGTGACTGTCTGTCTGCCATCCAGGAGTGGTGTGCCGCCAATGATCTCTGCCTTAATGCCAGTAAGACCAAGATTCTCCTCATCAGCACACCCGCTCCCTCCTTTCCTGTCACCTTCTGGCTTGCCTCTCTTGGCCCCCTTCCTTTCCCCCACCTGTGAGGCCAAAAACCTCACGGTCATCTTCGACTCCACATTCTCCATCTCTCCTCACATGTCTGACATCTCTAAGAAGTCACACTACCAGCTGCACCTCCTCAGAGGTTTTCTTCCTTTCCTCTCCTTCCCCCAGATGTTCACTGTCTCCAGAGCTCTGCTTCTCTCTACATTGGACTATTGCCACAGCCCCTTTCTAAATCTGCCTACCTCTAGTCTCCACCCTCTGAAACTCATCCAGAACAGGATTGCAAGACTTGTCCTTAGCCTCAAGCCCAGGGATCGTATTTCTTCAGGACTGAAATCCCTGCACTGGTCCCCAGTGGTGGTGAGTATTAAGTTCAAAACCCTCTGCATTGTCCACAAGGTCTTTTGGGGCCTGGTGCCTCAATACCTTCAACTCTCTCTTCCTAAATATCTTCCTTCTCAAGCTCTTTGCTCATCCACCTCCAACTCCCTCAGGGTCAGTCACTTCTCTAAGCAGCAAGCTGGTGGTAGATATCTTTCTTATGCTGGGGCCTCCCTCTGGAACAGCCTCATTGCGTCTCTGAAACTTGAGAAGAACCATCTCTAGTTCCGGAAGCACCCCAAGACCTTCCTCTTTGCTTCTGCTTTCTCTCCTCCTCTCCCCTACTGAATTCCTGGCTGATAATGAAACTGCATTGGTTACCTGGCTACCCTCTGATCTTAGGCCCAGGTCCCCTCCCTGCCAGTTGCACACCTGCACTGCCCCCCTGGCAACACTTGCACTCAGGGACTGTTTCTGTATCCATACAGCCCTTACTAGAACTTGACACCTCGATTTCTGCCCTTGCACTTGCCACCAGCTGGTCGCACTTTTTATTTATGATCTTTATTTATTTTACTGTTATCCTATGTAATGCACTGCCCCCTCCCCCCTTTTCCCCTGACATTTTCCCCCTTCCTCCCTCCCTTGTACTCCCTGTGATTTCAAAGTCACCTGGCCTAGTAAGATCGTTGTCTCTGTCTTCCCTCTGTCCCCCTTCCCTTGCCTCGTCGCGCCTTGAAACATTTCTGTATAGGCGCGTTAAAAATGTCATATCATATCATATCAAGAAAATGACCCTCCTTGGTTCTAGGAAAACAGATGCCAGTACCAGGGTGAGTAGCGTCCAAGCTACACATACAGCAACATTTATCAGACTTATCAACACCTAGAAGAGCTAGTTACGACTCTATGAAGGAAGAGAGATAGGACCAAAGAAAGCTGCAGTGGGGAGGTGGAGAAACATGTTCATAATTTGACAGAGAGCATTGGACAAATCATGAGATCTCAACAGGGAATAATTCTTACGGACGCATTGACCAGAATGAGTCGACAGGTCAAGGTGATCAAGGAGAAGAGGAAATTATTCCAATTCAAAATACACAAGAAGAAGAAAGCGGGGTTGCAGCAGACAATATATGTCAATCCTTAAACTAAGCTTTATTTATCTCATGTGAAAAAGCCCCTGAGTCTGCTGAAATATTGGCAGAGACTAAGGTTGGACCTTCGTTATTCCGTGAGATAAATGCCAAAAGTGGAGTTAAAATCCAGAGTTTCCTCTTTCCCAGATGTAGGGCGTCCTCCAAAAGAACAGCAACTCCAAGCTAAGGGAAATACGACAAAGAACCTGAAAGAAAAGAAAGACGTTAGCCAATAAACCCAGCTAAGCATAAGGCACAAGAAGAATCAAATTCAATAATTTCAACAGAGATGATAGAACAAAATAATTTTCCATCCTCTCCAGATTTTCTAGGTATCTCAATCCAAGCAGCAGTGGTGACCTTTAACCCACAGAAGGAGAGGAAGTCCCTTTCCCATTTTCGATATCCATGTGTATTTTCATTCCTAAGGAGTTCTTGACCAGCAACGTGAACTTGATCTTGCGGATAATGCCCACGAGGGACTGCCCAAGGTCAAACTCATGAAATCTCAAATATTAACACAATGCAATCAGAATTATGCACTAATTCACACTTTCTCTGTAAATTGGAGATGAAAGAAGACAGATTGTTACATGACCACAAGAAATACTTGATACTCTGAACCAAGGAACCAAGGAAAAGGAGAAAATCCCTATATTACTCACAAACGCCCCCTTGGGGAATTACATAATTTTGATGGTAAGGAGATCCCAGTAGATGGGGTTACTGAAGCTGACTTTGCATCATCTATCCAGTGATAGTCGGGGCTTCTCAGAGCACCCATATTTTACTGGGAAATGATTTACTTCAAAGGCTTGCACTTTTAATAGATTGCGTGAACCAGGTCCTCTAGACCCAAAGGTGCCGCCCCATCAAGTTAAAAAGGAGTGCCAACTATGTCAGGTTCAATGGCACCTGTAATTTGATTGAAAAACATCCAGATGAGGTAAGATTAATTTCCATAACATCAAGTTCCAGACATGACGATCATATCAGTGAAGGAACAGGATGATAGTGAAGGGGCTTGCACAGAATCTTCCTACACTGAAATTTTATCTGTGGCAGACCACCAGTAAGGATCAAGGTCAACCAGTGGGGTGATGAAGACTGGCTCCACCGGGTCGTGTCTTGTGTAATGTGCGTGATGACTTGTACGTAGGCGCTATGGATTATGGAGATGGTAGTCCCAGCGCCTGCCGTTATGCGCATGGAGCACAGCCAAATGCTGGTAATTGGGGAGCGGAACAATCCTGCTGCACCAATAACCATATAAGACACAAGGTCCTCCAACAGGCCAGGACGAATTTCTGACAAAGGGAACTGAATAAGATAGTATGCATGTCAAGTGGTCTTCTCCCTGATATCGATCAGGGACTTGTGCTGAGCCAGGGTTTCAACGCATATTCTGGCCCCAATTCTAACTTATAGATATTGGATATTGGAATTAGTACTTCATGAACACCAATATAAACTTGTCTTTACGTTTGGAGGACAGCAATATGCATCGACTCCTACACTGGGTACATTAACAGCCGAAATGAGTTGAACATGTTCTTACATAATGCCATGCCTGATATAGTAGAACAAGTGGATTTGCCCTATCTAGATGATCTATTAATCAAAAGTAAAACTGTGAAAGAGTACTTGGTGGAGATCCACCAGAAGTTGACTCAACTAAGCAACGGACGTGTGAAATTATCTCTTTTAGAAGCACAGTGGTGCAAAACTAATGTCAACTTTTGTAGGCCATAAAATCACAGCCCATGGTTGTACTCCTCTGAAAAAGGTGGAGGTTCTGCTGAAATTGAAGAATCCCACAAATGTACAGGAATTATGAGGTCTCACATGATTGACTAACTATAGTCATAAATTCTTAGAGAATTATGCAGCAAACCCTCAGCCCTTGCCCCATCTACTGAATGCATGGGTGAAGTGGGAGTTGCGGGACTCTCAAATAGAGGCTGTGAAACAAATGAAAAGACATTTGTACCAAACTCCTTGCCTAGCTAAGTCTATGAAAAATAAAGATTTTTTCCTGGAAAAATGTTCCCACACCAGTTGAACTGTGGTCTTATATCAAAAGCATTTTATTTATTTGCATTTTTAAAGCGATCACACAGCCTGGGGGGCATTGAGGCACTGTTACAGATTTTTTTGTTTTTGTGTTAGCTGCATATTTATAATGTGCTTAAATACCCAGAGGTTTCTAAGCGCAGACATGGGATCGAACCTGTGTTGTTTTGTGTCGTCTTGCCTCCAAGGCGAGCATGTTGCCACTGAGCTATCCTCCCAGGACAGGGGACCATGACCATGTTAATAATGTTAGCTCAAATGCGAGCAAAACATTATCGTTGTTTGAGATGAAATTCAATGATTTCAAGAAATCACTCCAGGCAATGATATGGGCATTGAAAAACGACTGTCCATTGGTCCGTGGAGAGCATATAATAGTAGAGACCTCCCATTAGCTTGTGCAATATTTTCAGAGTGACAGAATATTTGCTGGAAATGTCTCTTTTTGAAGGACACTATTCTCAAAACGGCTTGATCCACAGTGGTGGGTTCACAACTTCTTAATCCATGGAGAAGTACTTATATTATACAAAAAGAAGTTTAACAATAACATACCATATTATTTCATTAACATATACTTACATTTTATTACTCACATGTAGGGAAAATTCTCAATAAAAACAATCATAAAAAATGATCATATCACATAAAACAATTACAAAAGTACCTATTGAATACATCAAAGAATATGAAACAGCCAGATTCTTCTGTGGCTTAAGGATCTGAGTGTGAATTGTTGACACTGTTATTGACCTTAGAAAAATCGTACCATTAGGACCCACTTATACAGAGATACTTGTGTTGTTTTTTTACTTTTGTAATTGTTTTATATGATATGATCATTTTTTATGATTGTTTTTATTGAGAATTTTCACTAGGTGTGAGTAATAAAATGTAAGTATATGTTAATGAAATAATATGGTATGTTATTGTTTGCTAGTTAGGATATCCTTTCAGATAGGCACTTTCGAATTGTTAAACTTCTTATTGAAGGACTACTTCCTTGATTCTTTCATTGCCGTGTTGCCCTATAAAAATCAGATACCATCAACATAAAATTATGATAGCACAGGGATTAGCTGCTCTACATTACTGTGTTCAAGATAACTGTCTAGAAGAGGAAGAATTAAAAACAAGCAATATATAGAGGCCTTTCTTGCTTCTCCTCATAAAGTGCATGGTGAAAGCACCTATCATTGAATCCCCATATTTTATGTGGATGGATGTACTGTTATACCATATCAAATACCATGATGAGAGAGAATTACAGGGTAATTCATTGAAATTCGCACAAAAGTGGCGCACGCGGCTGGCGCACAGCGTGCCCGTGCGAATGTCTGAGCCAGCCGCGTGCGCCAAAATTGATTTCCGCGCACAGCGTATTAATGGATTTTCGCATCCAAAACCAGCCGTGGCGCAGCGTGGCGCAGCGACCCTGCAGCAGCGCCAGTTACGCCCCCAAGAACGCCCTTGCGCAAGGAAAAGCCTTCAAAATCCCCAAATAATTGCAAAGGGCTGCGCCAACCCTGGACCAGTTCACAGGGCTGGCAAACAGCAAACGCCAAGCGGGGAACGTGTATTTCAGTGGTTCGCGGGAAGTTCCACACGCGATTGTCCTGTGTACGTGTGCATCAGGGGTGCGTGGGAAGTAACACACGCAAAAGCAGCAGGGTATGTGTATTCCAGGGGTGCGCGGGAAGTATCACATGCGATTCCAGCAGGGTACGTGTATCTCAGGTGTGCGCGGGAAGTATCACACGCGATTCCATCAGGGTACGTGTATTCCAGGGGTGCGCAGGAAGCATCACACGCAAAAACAGCAGGGTACGTGTATTTCAGGGGTGCGCAGGAAGTATCACACGCAAAAACAGCAGGGTACGTGGGTGCGCGTGAAGTATCACACGCAATCCCATCAGGGTACGTGTATTCCAGTGGTGCGTGGGAAGTATCACACGCGATTCCATCAGGGTACGTGTATTACAGGGGTGCGCGGGGAGCACGACACGTGAATTGCTCGTGTGGGTCCTCCCAGGTGTTCCCTCTACACCCTCCACGGCCCCTGTAGGTGGCCCACACCACAGGGGCCTACCCTGCACATGTCCTGCAGGCACCCCATCCACCATGGCCATGCCCCCCAGCCAACCCATATGTCACCTTGCACTACTGCCCACCAATGCATGTCCCCCTGCACCCCCAGCCACCAGGGGCAGCCTCCACCAGGCCCCCACCCATGTCTACCACCACCGCCACCCCCCAGCAGTGCAGGGGCAGCCTCCATCAGGCCCCCACTCATGTCCCCGTGCACCCACACCTCCCAGCCACCAGGGGCAGCCTCCACCAGGCCCCCACTCATGTCCCCTATTACCCCCAGCCCCCAGCAGTGCAGGGGCAGCCTCCACCAGGCCCCCACCCTTGTCTACCACCACCGCCACCCCCCAGCAGTGCAGGGGCAGCCTCCACCAGGCCCCCACTCATTTCTCCCATCACCCCACCCCCAGCCACCAGGGGCAGCCTCCACCAGGCCCCCACCCATGTCTACCACCACAGCCACCCCCCAGCAGTGCAGGGGCAGCCTCCACCAGGCCCCCACTCATGTCCCCCTCCACCCACACCTCCCAGCCACCAGGGGCAGCCTCCACCAGGCCCCCACTCATGTCCCCTATTACTCCCAGCCCCCAGCAGTGCAGGGGCAGCCTCCACCAGGCCCCCACCCTTGTCTACCACCACCACCACCCCCCAGCAGTGCAGGGGCAGCCTCCACCAGGCCCCCACTCATTTCTCCCATCACCCCACCCCCAGCAGTGCAGGGGCAGCCTCCACCAGGCCCTCACCCGTGTCTACCACCACCGCCACCCCCCAGCAGTGCAGGGGCAGCCTCCACCAGGCCCCCACTCATGTCTCCCATCACCCCCACCCCCCAGCCACCAGGGGCAGCCTTCACCAGGCCCCCACTCATGTCCCCTATTACCCCCACCCCCCAGCAGTGCAGGGGCAGCCTCCACCAGGCCCCCACTCATGCCCCCCTGCACCCCCAACCCCAGCCACCAGGGGCAGCCTCCACCAGGCCCCCACCCATGTCTACCACCACCCCCACCCCCCAGCCACCAGGGGCAGCCTCCACCAGGCCCCCACTCATGTCTCCCATCACCCCCACCCCCCAGCAGTGCAGGGGCAGCCTCCACCAGGCCCCCACTCATGTCTCCCATCACCCCCACCCCCAGCAGTGCAGGGGCAGCCTTCACCAGCCCCCCACCCATGTCCACCACCACCGCCACCCCCCAGCAGTGCAGGGGCAGCCTCCACCAGGCCCCCACTCATGTCTCCCATCACCCCCACCCCCCAGCCACCAGGGGCAGCCTCCACCAGGCCCCCACTCATGTCCCCTATTACCCCCACCCCCCAGCAGTGCAGGGGCAGCCTCCACCAGGCCCCCACTCATGTCCCCCTGCACCCCCAACCCCAGCCACCAGGGGCAGCCTCCACCAGGCCCCCCACCCATGTCTACCACCACCCCCACCCCCCAGCCACCAGGGGCAGCCTCCACCAGGCACCCACTCATGTCTCCCATCACCTCCACCCGCCAGCAGTGCAGGGGCAGCCTCCACCAGGCCCCCACTCATGTCTCCCATCACCCCCACCCCCAGCAGTGCAGGGGCAGCCTCCACCAGGCCCCCACCCATGTCTACCACCACCGCCACCCCCCAGCAGTGCAGGGGCAGCCTCCACCAGGCCCCCACTCATATCTCCCATCACCCCCACCCCCAGCCACCAGGGGCAGCCTCCACCAGGCCCCCATTCATGTCCCCTATTACCCCCACACCCCAGCAGTGCAGGGGCAGCCTCCACCAGGACCCCACTCATGTCCCCCTGCACCCCCAACCCCCAGCCACCAGGGGCAGCCTCCACCAGGCCCCCACCCATGTCTACCACCACCCCCACCCCCCAGCCACTAGGGGCAGCCTCCACCAGGCCCCCACTCATGTCTCCCACCACCCCCACCCCCCAGCAGTGCAGGGGCAGCCTCCACCAGGCCCCCACTCATGTCTCCCATCACCCCCACCCCCAGCAGTGCAGGGGCAGCCTCCACCAGGCCCCCATCCATGTCCCCTATTACCCCCACCCCCCAGCAGTGCAGGGGCAGCCTCCACCAGGCCCTCACTTATGTCCCCCTGCACCTCCACCCCCCAGCCACCAGGGGCAGCCTCCACCAGGCCCCCACTCATGTCCCCTATTGCCCCCACCCCCAGCAGTGCAGGGGCAGCCTCCACAAGGCCCCCACTCATGTCTACCACCACCGCCACCCCCCAGCAGTGCAGGGGCAGCCTCCACCGGGCCCCCACTGATATCCCCTTGCACCCCCACCCCCCAGCCACCAGGGGCAGCCTACACCAGGCCCCCACTCATGTCTCCCATCACCCCCATCCCCCAGCAGTGCAGGGGCAGCCTCCACCAGGCCCCCACTCATGTCTCCCATCACCCCCACCCCACAGCCACCAGGGGCAGCCTCCACCAGGCCCCCACTCATGTCTCCCATCACCCCCACCCCCCAGCAGTGCAGGGGCAGCCTCCACCAGGCCCCCACCCATGTCTACCACCACCACCAACCCCCAGCAGTGCAGGGGCAGCCTCCACCAGGCCCCCACTCATGTCTCCCTGCACCCCCACGCCCCAGCAGTGCAGGGGCAGCCTCCACCAGGCCCCCACTCATGTCTCCCATCACCCCCACCCACAGCAGTGCAGGGGCAGCCTTCACCAGGCCCCCATCCATGTCCCCTATTACCCCCACCCCCCAGCAGTGCAGGGGCAGCCTCCACCAGGCCCTCACTTATGTCCCCCTGCACCTCCACCGCCTAGCCACCAGGGGCAGCCTCCACCAGGCCCTCACTCATGTCCCCTATTACCCGCACACACCAGCAGTGCAGGGGCAGCCTCCACCAGGACCCCACTCATGTCCCCCTGCACCCCCAACCCCCAGCCACCAGGGGCAGCCTCCACCAGGCCCCCACCCATGTCTACCACCACCCCCACCCCCAGCCACCAGGGGCAGCCTCCACCAGGCCCCCACTCATGTCTCCCACCACCCCCACCCCCCAGCAGTGCAGGGGCAGCCTCCACCAGGCCCCCACTCATGTCTCCCATCACCCCCACCCCCAGCAGTGCAGGGGCAGCCTCCACCAGGCCCCCATCCATGTCCCCTATTACCCCCACCCCCCAGCAGTGCAGGGGCAGCCTCCACCAGGCCCTCACTTATGTCCCCCTGCACCTCCACCCCCCAGCCACCAGGGGCAGCCTCCACCAGGCCCCCACTCATGTCCCCTATTGCCCCCACCCCCAGCAGTGCAGGGGCAGCCTCCACAAGGCCCCCACTCATGTCTACCACCACCGCCACCCCCCAGCAGTGCAGGGGCAGCCTCCACCGGGCCCCCACTGATATCCCCTTGCACCCCCACCCCCCAGCCACCAGGGGCAGCCTACACCAGGCCCCCACTCATGTCTCCCATCACCCCCATCCCCCAGCAGTGCAGGGGCAGCCTCCACCAGGCCCCCACTCATGTCTCCCATCACCCCCACCCCACAGCCACCAGGGGCAGCCTCCACCAGGCCCCCACTCATGTCTCCCATCACCCCCACCCCCCAGCAGTGCAGGGGCAGCCTCCACCAGGCCCCCACCCATGTCTACCACCACCGCCAACCCCCAGCAGTGCAGGGGCAGCCTCCACCAGGCCCCCACTCATGTCTCCCTGCACCCCCACGCCCCAGCAGTGCAGGGGCAGCCTCCACCAGGCCCCCACTCATGTCTCCCATCACCCCCACCCACAGCAGTGCAGGGGCAGCCTTCACCAGGCCCCCATCCATGTCCCCTATTACCCCCACCCCCCAGCAGTGCAGGGGCAGCCTCCACCAGGCCCCCACTCATGTCTCCCTGCACCCCCACGCCCCAGCAGTGCAGGGGCAGCCTCCACCAGGCCCCCACTCATGTCTCCCATCACCCCCACCCCCAGCAGTGCAGGGGCAGCCTCCACCAGGCCCCCATCCATGTCCCCTATTACCCCCACCCCCCAGCAGTGCAGGGGCAGCCTCCACCAGGCCCTCACTTATGTCCCCCTGCACCTCCACCCCCCAGCCACCAGGGGCAGCCTCCACCAGGCCCCCACTCATGTCCCCTATTGCCCCCACCCCCAGCAGTGCAGGGGCAGCCTCCACAAGGCCCCCACTCATGTCTACCACCACCGCCACCCCCCAGCAGTGCAGGGGCAGCCTCCACCGGGCCCCCACTGATATCCCCTTGCACCCCCACCCCCCAGCCACCAGGGGCAGCCTACACCAGGCCCCCACTCATGTCTCCCATCACCCCCATCCCCCAGCAGTGCAGGGGCAGCCTCCACCAGGCCCCCACTCATGTCTCCCATCACCCCCACCCCACAGCCACCAGGGGCAGCCTCCACCAGGCCCCCACTCATGTCTCCCATCACCCCCACCCCCCAGCAGTGCAGGGGCAGCCTCCACCAGGCCCCCACCCATGTCTACCACCACCGCCAACCCCCAGCAGTGCAGGGGCAGCCTCCACCAGGCCCCCACTCATGTCTCCCTGCACCCCCACGCCCCAGCAGTGCAGGGGCAGCCTCCACCAGGCCCCCACTCATGTCTCCCATCACCCCCACCCACAGCAGTGCAGGGGCAGCCTTCACCAGGCCCCCATCCATGTCCCCTATTACCCCCACCCCCCAGCAGTGCAGGGGCAGCCTCCACCAGGCCCTCACTTATGTCCCCCTGCACCTCCACCGCCTAGCCACCAGGGGCAGCCTCCACCAGGCCCTCACTCATGTCCCCTATTACCCGCACACCCCAGCAGTGCAGGGGCAGCCTCCACCAGGACCCCACTCATGTCCCCCTGCACCCCCAACCCCCAGCCACCAGGGGCAGCCTCCACCAGGTCCCCACCCATGTCTACCACCACCCCCACCCCCAGCCACCAGGGGCAGCCTCCACCAGGCCCCCACTCATGTCTCCCACCACCCCCACCCCCCAGCAGTGCAGGGGCAGCCTCCACCAGGCCCCCACTCATGTCTCCCATCACCCCCACCCCCAGCAGTGTAGGGGCAGCCTCCACCAGGCCCCCATCCATGTCCCCTATTACCCCCACCCCCCAGCAGTGCAGGGGCAGCCTCCACCAGGCCCTCACTTATGTCCCCCTGCACCTCCACCCCCCAGCCACCAGGGGCAGCCTCCACCAGGCCCCCACTCATGTCCCCTATTGCCCCCACCCCCCAGCAGTGCAGGGACAGCCTCCACAAGGCCCCAACTCATGTCTACCACCACCGCCACCCCCCAGCAGTGCAGGGGCAGCCTCCACCAGGCCCCCACTGATATCCCCTTGCACCCCCACCCCCCAGCCACCAGGGGCAGCCTACACCAGGCCCCCACTCATGTCTCCCATCACCCCCACCCCCAGCAGTGCAGGGGCAGCCTCCACCAGGCCCCCACTCATGCCTCCCATCACCCCCAGCCCCAGCCACCAGGGGCAGCCTCCACCAGGCCCCCACTCATGACTCCCATCACCCCCACCCCCCAGCAGTGCAGGGGCAGCCTCCACCAGGCCCCCACCCATGTCTACCACCACCACCAACCCCCAGCAGTGCAGGGGCAGCCTCCACCAGGCCCCCACTCATGTCTCCCTGCACCCCCACGCCCCAGCAGTGCAGGGGCAGCCTCCACCAGGCCCCCGGTCATATCCAACTCATGTCTACCACCACCGCCACCCCCCAGCAGTGCAGGGGCAGCCTCCACCAGGCCCCCACCCATGTCTACCACCACCACCACCCCCCAGCAGTGCAGGGGCAGCCCTCACCAGGCCCCCACTCATGTCCCCCTGCACCCCCACCCCCCAGCCACCAGGGGCAGCCTCCACCAGGCCCCCACCCATGTCTACCACCACCCCCACCCCCCAGCCACCAGGGGCAGCCTCCACCAGGCCCCCACTCATGTCTCCCATCACCCCCACCCCCAGCAGTGCAGGGGCAGCCTCCACCAGGCCCCCACCCATGTCTACCACCACCGCCACCCCCCAGCAGTGCAGGGGCAGCCTCCACCAGGCCCCCACTCATGTCTCCCATCAACCCCACCCCCCAGCCACCAGGGCCAGCCTCCACCAGGCCCCCACTCATATCCCCTATTACCCCCACCCCCCAGCAGTGCAGGGGCAGCCTCCACCAGGCCCCCACTCATGTCCCCCTGCACCACCACCCCCCAGCCACCAGGGGCAGCCTCCACCAGGCCCCCACCCATGTCTACCACCACCCCCACCCCCCAGCCACCAGGGGCAGCCTCCACCAGGCCCCCAAACATGTCTCCCATCACCACACACCCCAGCAGTGCAGGGGAAGCCTCCACAAGGCCCCAACTCATGTCTACCACCACCGCCACCCCCCAGCAGTGCAGGGGCAGCCTCCACCAGGCCCCCACTGATATCCCCTTGCACCCCCACCCCCCAGCCACCAGGGGCAGCCTACACCAGGCCCCCACTCATGTCTCCCATCACCCCCACCCCCAGCAGTGCAGGGGCAGCCTCCACCAGGCCCCCACTCATGTCTCCCATCACCCCCAGCCCCCAGCCACCAGGGGCAGCCTCCACCAGGCCCCCACTCATGTCTCCCATCACCCCCACCCCCCAGCAGTGCAGGGGCAGCCTCCACCAGGCCCCCACCCATGTCTACCACCACCGCCAACCCCCAGCAGTGCAGGGGCAGCCTCCACCAGGCCCCCACTCATGTCTCCCTGCACCCCCACGCCCCAGCAGTGCAGGGGCAGCCTCCACCAGGTCCCCGGTCATGTCCAACTCATGTCTACCACCACCGCCACCCCCCAGCAGTGCAGGGGCAGCCTCCACCAGGCCCCCACCCATGTCTACCACCACCACCACCCCCCAGCAGTGCAGGGGCAGCCCCCACCAGGCCCGCACTCATGTCCCCCTACACCCCCACCCCCCAGCCACCAGGGGCTGCCTCCACCAGGCCCCCACCCATGTCTACCACCACCCCCACCCCCCAGCCACCAGGGGCAGCCTCCACCAGGCCCCCACTCATGTCTCCCATCACCCCCACCCCCAGCAGTGCAGGGGCAGCCTCCACCAGGCCCCCACCCATGTCTACCACCACCGCCACCCCCCAGCAGTGCAGGGGCAGCCTCCACCAGGCCCCCACTCATGTCTCCCATCAACCCCACCCCCCAGCCACCAGGGGCAGCCTCCACCAGGCCCCCACTCATATCCCCTATTACCCCCACCCCCCAGCAGTGCAGGGGCAGCCTCCACCAGGCCCCCACTCATGTCCCCCTGCACCACCACCCCCCAGCCACCAGGGGCAGCCTCCACCAGGCCCCCACCCATGTCTACCACCACCCCCACCCCCCAGCCACCAGGGGCAGCCTCCACCAGGCCCCCACTCATGTCTCCCATCACCCCACCCCCCAGCAGTGCAGGGGCAGCCTCCACCAGGCCCCCACTCATGTTTCCCATTACCCCCACCCCCCAGCCACCAGGGGCAGCCTCCACCAGGCCCCCACACATGTCTCCCATCACCCCCACCCCCCAGCAATGCAGGGGCAGCCTCCACCAGGCCCCCACCCATGTCTACCACCACCGTCACCCCCCAGCAGTGCAGGGGCAGCCTCCACCAGGCCCCCACTCATGTCTCCCTGAACCCCCACCCCCCAGCAGTGCAGGGGCAGCCTCCACCAGGCCCCCACCCATGTCTACCACCACCGCCACCCCCAGCAGTGCAGGGGCAGCCTCCACCAGGCTCCCACTCATGTCTCCCTGCACCCCGACCCCCCAGCAGTGCAGGGGCAGCCTCCACCAGGCCCCCACCCATGTCAACAACCACCGCCACCCCCCAGCAGTGCAGGGGCAGCCTCCACCAGGCCCCCACTCATGTCCCCCTGCACCCCCACCCCAGGGGCAGCCTCCACCAGGCCCCCACTCATGTCTCCCTGCACCCCCACCCCCCCGCAGTGCAGGGGAAGCCTCCACCAGGCCCCCACTCATGTCTACCACCACCGCCACCCCCCAGCAGTGCAGGGGTAGCCTCCACCAGGCCCCCACTCACGTCTCCCAGCCAACATGTCACCCCAATGTAGATCCCTGGCCCTTATGGTCAGCCTCCAAATGGCAAACACCCAACCGAGTATTGCATCCACCTACTTAGAAATTGCAAAAACATGACAGAAGCCCAATTGCAAGTTTTGAAATGAACACATGTCCCTCACATACACCCATTGGGTGTCAGTGAATGTCAAAACGCATATCATGATATGCATGAAACCAATGAAATGATACTACACATTGAACTTTGAAGAAAAAATATGTATTATAAGCAACATAAATTGAATCAAAAATAAACAAACAATAATAGAATTTCTTTTTTTTTTTAAAAAAAGCAGGTCCGTGAAAAAATGCTAAACCACAAATCATAATGCAAAGGAAAGGTGTCCAAAGTCACAAATTAAAATCGAAAACCATTGCTCCATGGCGAAATCATAATAAAAATTGAAATTCCAAAAGTCAACTATGTACAGATAACTATTCAGGGTGCATGATCCCAAACGAAGAAATGAAACCTATCTAATAACACTACCTAAAAAAAATAACTATATACAAAAATGTGGCCCATTGTCCAAAAGGTTCAAAAATAAAGCCAAACCAAAGGAAACCTAACACTAACTATATAACTATTTACAAGGGCAGCGGGCTAGTCCGACGGCTCACTTCGGGATGTTCCGGGCCAGGGCATCATCGAACTCCTGCTCAATGTCCCAGAGGCGCTCCTCCTCCATTGCCCCGAGGGTCCACAGGGCCGTCCACATGTTCCCCCCAAACTCCCTGCGGATTGCCTCGAGGCACTCGGCACGCCTCAGGGCCCTATGCATGGCGTTCTCCGCCCTGACCATCGTGAGCCGTGCCTCTTCCGCCCGCTGCCGCTCCGCATCTATGGCGTCGCCCAACCGCTGCCACACAGAAGACACTTCCCGTCCTGGGTCCTCCTGCCCTCCGGCCGATGCCTACCCCTCCGATGTGGAAGGCCCCAAGCCATCATGGCTCCCACCACGTTGCTGCTGCTGCTGCTGCGCCTCTGCCCGTGCACTGCCTCCTGCTGCCTGCACATCCTCCGCTGGCTGGGGTGCAGTCGTTGATGTGGCCACCCCTGCTGGACGTACGACTCCCGACTGTGGCAGGGATGCCTCCTCCACCAGCCTGGCCGCACCGTCAGAGGCAGCTCCAGAGGGCACCAAGGTGACTGATGGGTGGGAAGATGGCACGGAGGATGACTGGCGCATAGGGGGTTCAGTTGAGGAGGGGGTCTGAGCAAGCCCCATCAAACGGAGGAATCCGGCCTGGGTGACCTGTCCCAGTAGGCCGATGCGGTCAACGAGCCATTCGAGATGACATGCAGTCTCCTCATGAAAAGACTGCAGGTCACCTTGCATGGCCCGTGGACGCAACGCCACACCAGTCAGGACAGGCTCAACCCGGACCCGGATAGCCACGTCCGCAGGCAGAGGAAGGCCAGTTGTCGTTAGCTCATGCCCTGCCTGAAAACGGGTCTGGACGTAGGCATCCCTGCTGGTGCAAGATGATGCAGTGACAGGATCAGGGACAGGATTGCACAAAGGCACCTCTGCGGCGACCCGTGCTGCTTCCTGTCCCTGGTCCTGCACTGCACCACTAGCACCAGTGGAATCACCACCTCCAGACCCCGTCTCTGTTGCTTGCACGGCCTCCTCCTCCACCAAACCCCCCACCAACCTGGATGACTCCGTGCCATCTTCCCCCGTTGGGCCCTGTGGGGTCCCAGCTGCCCCTTTGCTGCCGAGAAGTCCAACTCCAACCTCCGCCTCTTGGACCTCCCCCTGGCAGCTGTGGCCTGGGACGCGGCACCGGACTCCTCACTCCCCGACGAGATCACAACATGGGAGGGGAGCCGGGCCTTGCATCTCCGGCTGGCGGTGCGATCCCCACCGCTGTGCTCCACAGCACCTTCTCCGCCCTCTTCATCAGTTGACGCTGCAGACAGGGAGAAATTAAACACAGGCATCAGGGCACTGTACAATGGACACATACGCACATGACAGTTGCACATGAGTGGCATTGTCAAACCTCAGACATGGCATCACAATCAGCAACACACATATCATTTCAACTTGCACACATGAGCCATACCACAGCCACATCCCAACTGCCAGCACCATCCATACACATACAACAGCATGAGCAGGCAAAGGTGAGCCAGACATCACATGCAACACAGGGAGTGCACTACACATGCACGCACACCACCACACTTGCATGCATGTGTACACCTCAGCCAACTGTCGCAGTGTTCCGATGGGCATCCATGTCACATCTGCCAATCAGGCTTCCACATCCCGCTGTCACATGCATCCATGTTGCATCACTGTTGCACCCTTGTCAAATACACACACATGCACATGTACACAGTGCTGATACATGCAGCTGAAAACAACATACATGCGTGACATCACAAACATGCCCACTTACATACACATTCATCCAAACATGTGTGCCCACACAACTGCATTTGGCATGGAAGCCTACACACACAAGCACCATCCATGTCTCACACATGACAGCCCTCGCATGTGTTAGCCTCACAGCCCTGTACACCCCCACCCATACTCGGCCCCATACAAACAGATGTGCAACCGGCACACTACTGGCACATCACCACACGCACAGCTTACAATCATGATGCATGTACACTTACCGCTCGACTCCAGACGGGTCTGCCTCTCAAGGACCCGGATGTGGAGTGCTGGGGATATGCGTTCCAGGACCCTCATCTGATCTTCCGACAAGTGGCCCCGGCGCCCCTTAGCATCCACTGCCTTCAAGAGGCACCGGGCCTTGTTCAGGGTCCTGGACCTGAAGTCCTCCCAGCGCTTCTTGACATGTTGGAAGTCGCGGATTGCCGCCCCCTCCGCGTTGATGGCAGTCACGATGTCCGTCCAGATCCGAGTCCGTCCTTCCTTGTCGGCGCGCACACTTCCGTAGAAGGCATCATACTGCCCCAGGACTTGCTCCACCAGGACACCAACTTCCCTGGCACTGAAGCTGGTGCCCCTCTGCCTCTCTGGCCGGGAGTTGTCAGTGGTGCCAGATGTTGCAGTGCCCGACAATGCAACCCCAGAGGCAGGAGTGGGTGGGCAACTGGGTCCTGGGGCTGGGCTGTGGAGCGATGGAATCCCAGTCGGGAGGCTTCGTTCCAGCAGGGGTGGTCACAGCAACAGCATCCCTGGCTGATGTGCAGGCAGCAAATGGCAGGGCACGTGGGCAGCAGGCAGTCAGGCAGCAGCAGATGGCAGGTGGGAGCGTGCTCGGGGCTCTGGGGGGCAGTAATTCGGCCTTCTGGGCAGGAGCGTGGTCTTCCATGTGCTTACGCGTGGCAAGCTTGATACGAAGTGATTTGGCACGTGAAAATCCTGCACATCTGCGTGTGAATCGAGGAAAGGGCCTTAGCGCGTATGCACGTCAGCACGCATATACAATTTCATTGGACCAAAGGCCCTTAGCGCGTAAGCGCGTCTGTGACGTGACGCGTGCGGGTGTTTCCCTCATTACACGTGATGACAGAGCACACGTGGATTTCCACCAATCGCGTGTGGAACTTCCTGCGCACCCCAGAAATACACGTACCCAGGCCAATCGCGTGTACGCTCACTTCCCTCCGATTACACGTGATGACACTAGGACGTGCAGTTTTACCACGTGTGCTCGCATATGCGATTTCATTGGCCCAAAGGCCACCATGCGCAGCTGTGACGTCACGCGCATGTCCGTAGAGAATGGCGCGTGTAAAAATGAAGAGATACACGTCCGAGTGTCAAAGCGCGTAATTGGTGGAAATGGCCTCATCGCGTATGCGCGTCTGTGACGTGTGTATAAAAGGTACTTGTAGAACGCCATTTCCTTGTATGTGCTTTTCGTGGAGAGCGAGTGGGTGAAATCTGTACTTCTTGTCGGTTCACACGTGATTTACTTCACAGCGTTTCCAGTTCGTACTCCCTGTTACCTCTGACAGCTTTTTCTCTTTTCCTCTTTTTCCTGGGCCTGTTTCCTCAAACAGCATTCCCTTCTACTGTTATCCTGTCTCCTCAGGCAGCGTACAAGTTTTCTTTTGGCGGGGGTGTTGCCAACGTGCACACGTGCATATTTTTCACGCTTTTGTTCCTGGCAGACGGTGAGTCACGCACGTATTTAACATCTGTGCTTGCCCCGTGTGTCGCGTACCCCTTCAGAGGTCATTCTAGGCTGTGTGTGACACGCATACATTAATTCTTGTGTTCCTGGGTGCCACAGCGTAGTGCAGGTTTATTTTTCCATGCACGTGGTCTAGGAGGGGTTGCGTGCACCTTACCTGGCTTTTTTGGGGTGCCTGTGCGTTGCGTGACCCGTCATCTTTCCCCAGGGGTGACATACAGCCTTGCTAGAGCACTAGGGTACGATTACCATCTGGTACCCAACCCCTTTGACCCCCAATTGCCCAGGACAATAGTTCACATCGACTCCCATACGCACAATAACATCAGTGCCATGGCTGGGAGGCGACCAAGCCGTAAGGGTGGCAAAGGTGGCTGAGCCCCAAGTGGTGGCCGTGGTGGATCCAGTAGGGGACGTGGCCGTGACTTGCAGGGTGCCCCTAGCCCCCCATGTGTGGAGGAGCAGTCAGGGACCCCATGCCCCCCCCCCCTGGTTGAGGTTACCGTGTCTGACACCATCCATGCTCAGCCCTTGTTGGACCAGCCCACTGCGGAACCAGACCTGTCACAGGGTGACTCCATGGCTGACTTCCAGGTCAGCAGGTCTAGGCCACGTGTGCCGGTGAACGTTGGTGTCATCAGGCCACGTGGATCAGGGGCAGCTAGGTCATCTGCTGCCCCACGTAGGCAGGCTGGGGAGGCTGCAGGGGCAGCTGCGGCTCCATCCACCCCAGCTCTCACACACCCAGCCAGGACAGTGTCGGTCCAAGTCCATCATGCTGACATTCCCCCTGACACCATCACACTTGAGGTAATGCCTGCACCAACTCCCATGCTTAGTGTGCAATCCCACGCTCCTGCCCCTAGTGTCCAGAGCGGCGTAAAACACTCAGGATCAAATCCACCTTACAAGCGGAAGAGGAAGAGTGCTCGTCCAGTAGAGGCTGATGCCCCAGACACGGCTACACAGTTCGGCCCGTCAAGGAAGCCCAGCTTCAATGAGGCCGAACTGAATGCACTTGTAGAGTATGTGTCCGCACATGACCGCGAAATGGTGATTGTTGCAGGATTCAAGACCACACCTGCACAACGTCAGGCACACTGGCAGACCATTGCGGACATCATAAGTGCCCTTGGAATCGTGAGGTGCACAGCTAATGAATGCTACAAGCGCTGGAATGACCTGAAGCGCAGGGCAAAGAATAAGCTGGCCTCAAGTCATGCCGCAACTCTAGTGACTGGAGGTGGGTCTCCAGCAGACGACATAGAACTCACTCCACATGAGCAGGTTGCTGGGACCTATGTCACGGAGGAACAGATCCAAGGCGTGGGAGAACTGGCAGATTACGAGGCATTGTCCGGTGAGTGCACATGCATGTGTGTGTCATCCATGTGCATGGTGTGTGTGGGAGGGCTTCTGTTTGGGTGCCAGGGGAGGGTGTGTGTGCCTGAGTGGTTTGGGTCACCCATGTGCCTCTTCCTATACATTCTTGGCACCAGCATTTGGGTATAGCAGCATCCCTTCGGCCAACATTAGACATCCAGCCCAACACCACGCCAGTTGCCCTTGGAGTGTCATCTTGCCACCACACTGTTGCTTATTTCCCTCTGTTTATTCAGGCAGATTGTTTGCAGACCACCACTTTTACTCGGGATTTCTCAGTCCTATTGTCACATGTCTGACATGGCTATGGTACAGTGGACTGGCTCAGTTTCGTGGACATGATTAGTTTGGACATGTCCCTGTGCTATAGGACCATTTTTGACTGGCAGCTGCAGGTTAAACATTTGAACCATTACAATGAAAATAATCAATTATATGAGCAAACTGGACTGAATGAACAATTGGTGACCTCCTCTCCCTCTTCACTTCATGGCTAGGGTACATGCCATCTGTGTGATGGCATGTGTATTTGACCTGCCAATCACTGGCCAATGTGTGATGCCACTGCTAGGCAGCATGCAGCAAATGTGTTCATCTTCCATCTTGGTGTCATCAATGTGTGCCATCTGCCTCCCCATCACACGCAGTGACGGTGCATGCATGGGAGTGTTTTAGACATGTGGGACATGTGTCAATCAAGTACTGTTTCTGTAGCCTCTCAGCCCTAATTGTGTGCCATAGTGCTTATGTCTTTGCAGGGGAAGACGCACTTGATACTGCTGGGGTTGTGGAGATGGTGCAGACCCAGGAGGGGTCTGAGGGCCGACCGACCACCAGTGAGGGACATGGTGTGGTGGTGGGTGAGAACCCACAACTGCTGCAGGTCGTGCTCTCAAGGGGTCTCTCTGGCTGCACCTCCCCCAAACTGTATTCAGGTGTCGATTTGGATGATGAGACCTACGTGCCGTCGCAGGTGAGTGTTCCTGGGAGGGATTCTGTTCTGTCCGACCCATCTGCACCAGGGTTAGAACCCTCAATGGGGATGTCAGTGTTGGCAGGTACGCCTTTGGTGGTTATGGATGCAGGGTCACACTCCGCGACATCTGATCCTGTTCCTGGGCCAGCAGATCAGCAGATCAGAGGGGGAATGCAGTCCTGTAGCCTCAGGCAGTGCCGGCACAGCAAGGCACAGTTCGCCTTGCCCCAGACAGGTGTGGTGCCCGCCGACGTGGTGGCCGTACGCCACCTGGCAATACCGCATGGGAGCAATCCATTTACGGTATGGCAACCCAACAGGCAACATCATCAGAGATGATGGCTCAGGCCATGGATAGGGTGGCCACTTCCATTGTCCCCCCTGAAAGGCTGATGGAGCGACTAGAGCAGGCAACCGACTCCATCTGCCAGTCACACAGGGAGGACATGTTGGCGTCCGACAGGGACAGGCGCGCGGCACTGGCGACTCTGCGGGAAGCCATCTCCATGGAGTCCCAGGGCCACAGGGAAGCCCTGAGGCTGGAACTCCTTCACCTCAGGACGACTCTTGTTGAGCTTGAGGCTTCAACAAACCGAAGGACAGAACAGCAGCTGGAGCGTCTCACCCGTACTCTCTCAGCTGAGATGCAGGCAACTAGGGCGGAGGTCCGGGCATCCCGTGAGTTGTTGCATGGGGACCTCCGCACACTTATCCTCCAGAACGAGACCTAACACACCCGCATGCTTGCGGCCATGGAGGAACAGACTAGGGCTTTGCGTGGGCTGCCTCCCATAGTGCCACCACCTCCTGCCTTCTGATGCAGCTGCAGAGGGTGAGGATAGCGACAGCAGTGTACTCCCACAATAGGGTAGCCGTGTAGGCCATGAGCCCATGGAGGTGTTTTTTTTTCGCAAGATCCACACAGGTGGGTTTTGGGTGCACCCTGTCCTCCGACCTCCTGGGTGGCCTCCCCCACCCCCCCCCACCCCGGGCCCATTAATGGCCATTTTTGATTTTTTTTTTTTTTTTGGGACAGTGTGTTGCCTTGTGTGGCTCCCGTGGGCATACGCTGCATTGTGGCTGGGCACATGCAGGCTTGTCATGGATTTGGTTCAGATGCTTGGGTTTTTGTCACAAACACCCCTCCTGCTTCCCGTTTCCATGGGCTTGCAAAGGGTGTGCCCAAGTGACATTGACGTACATGGTGACATTGGACTCCCATGAGCTGTGTGGGCAGTCTGTAGTCAATACTGTGTATACATTCATAGTGCATATTGTTGTTGTATTGTACACTGCATGGTGTATTGATATGTCCCTCTGCATCCATCTCATCCTCCATATTTGCAGGTCCATTCCTCATGTCTTCACAATGCGGTCCACCTTGGAACTGGAGTCCATGTTGTAAGCAGTGCACCTACACTCTTGCGTGGCGCAAACACTGTATACTTGGAAGTGTTCGGAGGGCTGTCATCATCAGGTGGTGAGGCTAGCTAATTTTTAAGTCTGTAATGTCATGTTTAAGGTAGGTTGGAGGTTGTGTAGGTGATTGGTATTCTTGGTAAGGATTTGGTAATGTGGGTTGTAGGTCCTGCATTACTGTGAGCATTTCATGTGTGGACATGTTTCCATTAGGGACACTGTAGCTGCTGACACTTGGGACATGGTGTGGGGATTAATTTCTTTCCTCTCACATTGCATGACATGCCATGGTGTGTTGTGTGGCCGTGCCGGGGAGGGGGTGGGTGACATGGCACTGTTTTCATGTAGTATTTTGCGAGTGGGTATTCATTTCTGCAGCATGGAGGTGTCTTTTCATGACACTGCATTGGTGGTGTTTGTGTAGGTAGGGATGCACACATTGCGACACTTCCACATGAACAATCTCAGGCTGCTATGGTTCTGACAGTTGACAGTCCCTTTGTTCGTCTTAATTGTCAGGTCGAGTCATCATTGCTTATCAGATGGTATGTGCCAGGCCTGTGTGCACTCCACTCGGGTGTGATTTCTATGTGAAGTAATTAGCCATCAGCTGCGTACGGGCTGCCTCACCCCGTGCCCTCTCCCCTCCCATGCGCAGTGGTCGTGCATGTGGTTGGGGATGTGGGGGCACCACCATGTCCAAAGCCAGGCCCCGGCATGTTGCAACATTGTGCAGGAAACATGCTGCCACTATGATCCTGCACACTACTGGGGGCGCATATAACAGCTGCCCGCCAGAACGGTCAAGGGAGCGAAAGCGTGACTTGAGCACTCTGAATGTGCGCTCCACTATGCCCCGGGTTGCAATATGGGCTGTGTTGTATCTTACCTCTGGAGGCGTGATGGGGTTCCGAATTGGCGTCATCATGTGGGTGCTCAGAGGGTAGGCACTGTCCCCTGGTGAGGAGGTGATGGGTATCATTAGTGGGGTAGTGACATAACTCTGCATCTGACATGCATGCATGTGCAGTGGCATTCATACTCACCAAGCAGCCATGTATCGCCATGCCGCCCAGCTTCTAGGTCCCGGCTTAGGGTAGACATTCAGTAAATGAAGCTGTCGTGGGTGGACCCTGGATAGTTGGCATATACTGAGGTGATGATTCCCTTAGCATTACATACTACCTGCACGTTGATGGAATGCCAGTGCTTGCGGTTCCTATAGATGTGCTCATATGCCCTGGGGGGACGTAGTGCCTCATGGGTGCAGTCAATGGCACCTGGCACTTTTGGGAATTGTGCCACACCGTAGAAACCGAGGGTGGCAGCCTGCCTTTCTGCAGGTGTCCTGGGCAGGTATATGTGCCTACGGACTGATGGGCGTGCAGTGATGATGTTCAAGACCTGGTGTAGGCAGCGTGACTGTGTGGCCTGTGACACCCCACCCACTATGGCACTTGTCTGCTGAAATGATCCTGTGGCAAAGAAGTGCAGTACATTGAGGACCTTCTCCAGGGGGCTGAGTGCTTAGGAGCACAGGGTGGGTGATGTGAGGTCATCCTCCCACTCACTGACCAGGTCCAGTATTATGTGTGGGGGAAACCTGTACCTCCCATACACCTGGTCATCAGGCATCCCAAAAAGGCTGGTTCTGGGAGTGAAAATTTGGGCCCTCACTATCCTCCTCCTCCTCCTTTGGTAACCCACGGCCACTGCTGCTAGGAATGGTATATTCATCCTGGCGTATGAGCTTGTTTGTTGTTTGCGCACAATTTTATGCTGCGCGGGTCGACGTACGCCTGCTTCATGCTGGCGTACGTGTCTCAGGATTGGACCATTTATTTTTTGGCACGTCGTAGGCGAACGTGTGGATCTTCCCGCCCACCCCAGGAATACACGTAGCACGCTCTCCCAGGCCCAGTCGCGGGTAAATATTCCCGCCCACCCCTGGAATACATGTACCCCACTCTCACAGGCCCAGTCGCGTGTGGAAGTTCACGCGCACCCCGTAGTACACGTACCCAGGCCAATCGCGTGTGGAACATGCCGCGCACCCCGAAGTACACGTACCCAGGCCAATCGCGTGTGGAACTTCCCGCGCACCCCGTAGTACACATACCCAGGCTAATCGCGTGTGGGACTTCCCGCGCACCCCGAAGTACACGTACCCAGGCCAATCGCGTGTGGTACTTCCCGCGCACCCCGAAGTACACGTACCCAGGCCAATCGCGTGTGGAACTTCCCGCGCACCCCGAAGTACACGTACCCAGGCCAATCGCGTGTGGAACTTCCCGCGCACCCCGAAGTACACGTACCCAGGCAAATCGCATGGCTGGGGGGTGGGGGTGCAGGGGCACATGAGTGGGGGCCTGGTGGAGGCTGCCCCTGCACTGCTGGGGGGTGGGGGTGGTGGTAGACATGGGTGGGGGCCTGGTGGAGGCTGCCCCTGCACTGCTGGGGGGTGGGGGTGGTGGTAGACATGGGTGGGGGCCTGGTGGAGGCTGCCCCTGCACTGCTGGGGGGTGAGGGTGCAAGGAGACATGAGTGGGGGCCTGGTGGAGGCTGCCCCTGGTGGCTGGGGGGTGGGGGTGGTGGGAGACATGAGTGGGGGCCTGGTGGAGGCTGCCCCTGCACTGCTGGGGGGTGGGGGTGGTGGTAGACATGGGTGGGGGCCTGATGGAGGCTGCCCATGGTGGCTGGGGGGTGGGGGTGGTGGGAGACATGAGTGGGGGCCTGGTGGAGGCTGCCCCTGCACTGCTGGGGGGTGGGGGTGATGGGAGACATGAGTTGGACATGAGTGGGGGCCTGGTGGAGGCTGCCCCTGCACTGCCGGGGGGTGGAGGTGGTGGTAGACATGGGTGGGGGCCTGGTGGAGGCTTCCCCTGGTGGCTGGGGGGTGGGGGTGGTGGGAGACATGAGTGGGGTCCTGGTGGAGGCTGCCCCTGGTGGCTGGGGGGGTGGGGGTGATGGGAGACATGAGTGGGGGCCTGGTGGAGGCTGCCCCTGCACTGCTGGTGGTGGGGGTGATGGGAGACATGAGTTGGACATGAGTGGGGGCCTGGTGGAGGCTGCCCCTGCACTGCTGGGGGGTGGGGGTGCAGGGAGACATGAGTGGGGGCCTGGTGGTGGCTCCCCTGGTGGCTGGGGGGGTGGGGGTGGTGGGAGACATGGGTGGGGGCCTGGTGGAGGCTGCCCCTGCACTGCTGGGGGGTGGGGGTAATGGGAGACATGAGTGGGGGCCTGGTGGAGGCTGCCCCTGGTGGCTGGGGGTGGTGGGAGACATGTGTTGGTGATCAGTAGTGCAAGGTGACATGTGGGTTGGCTGGTGGGCATGGCCATGGTGGATGGGTTGCCTTTGGGACATGAGCAAGGGTGCAGGGTAGTACCCTGTGGTGCGGGCCGCCTGCAGGGGCCGTGGAGGGTGTAGAGGGAACACCTGGGAGGACCCACATGGCCAAATCACGTGTAGCATTCCCCGGCACCACCGAAATACTCGTACCCTGCAGAAATGGCGTGTGAATCTTCCGCGCACCTCGGAATACACGTACCCAGGCCAATCGCGTGTGGAACTTCCCGCGCACCCCCACCTACCCAGGCCAATCGCACGTGGAACTTCCCGCGCACCCCGTAGTACACGTACCCATGCCAATCGCGTGTGGAACTTCCCGCCCACCCGAAGTACACGTACCCAGGCCAATCGCGTGTGGAACTTCCCGCGCACCCCCACCTACCCAGGCCAATCGCGTGTGGAACTTCCCGCGCACCCCGAAGTACACCTACCCAGGCCAATCGTGTGTGGAACTTCCCGCGCACCCCGTAGTACACGTACCCAGGCTAATCGCGTGTGGAACTTCCCGCGCACCCCGAAGTACACGTACCCAGGCTAATCGCGTGTGGAACTTCCCGCGCACCCAGGAACACGCGCACACGCTATTTTTCACACAGCGGGTGTCCGTGTTTGTCGGTGCCCCTTTGCACCTCATTTGTCCTAGAGGGCCACTGTATGGCCCATTCATCATGGCTGTATATGGGTGCTTTTTGTTAGCGCACATTTTGGCGCACATTTTTTTCAGTCGCAGGGGCGCTACCGCCTGCTTTCTTGTGGCGTACTTGTTTGGCCCTGTGCGCGTCTTTGACCGTGCGCTGGTTAGCCCTATTCGATTCCATGAATACGGGTTGTAGACGAGCGTGTGGGCGTTCCGCGCACTTGCCTCCTGTACTTCCCCCGTGACGCCCATATTTTCACGCGTTGTTCCCCATTCCGAGTGTTACGCCCCGTGTTCCGCCTACTTTTGTGATGTGCGCCGCGCTATGTGCGATTTCGCAGTGGCTGCGGCGCACGCTGTTGGATGACCTGTGCACCGGCGTGCGCGGCGCACATTTTTAGCGCACATCCAATGTTTTACTCACGCACGGACTTCCATGAATCGCTGTGCGCTGGTTTTCCTGCGATTTTCGCACTTGCACTGCGATTTTCGCACTTTTCCTGCGATTCGCACGTTTTGGGGCCTCTGCGCGGGAATTTTCGGCGCACATTATTTCCATGAATCGACCCCTTAGTATCTACTACCTGGAACCATCAGGCAGCTATGAAATTTGTCCCCGGAGTCACTTGGTGATAGAAATGATGTGCATATATAAAGCTGTCCTTACTCCTGTAAATAGTCAACCAAAGGATCTAGTAATAATAAATGATTCAGATTATATCAGAAATTGATATGTTGAACACATGGCAAATTGGAAAGCCAGCGATATGCTGCGTGCAAATAACAAACCCATAAATTACGGGAAGGTCATCTAAACAATAGATTATTTAGTGATGTTGTCAATATAACATTATTCTGGAAAAATAAAATAAGGGGCACTCAAAAGTTCAGGATCCCAATGAGACTGGGTATGATTTAGCAAATCAATTAGCCAAAACTGGAGCAGTCCAAGGAAAATGTATTGATATGTAACTTCTCCTTGGATAAATACAAATAACAGCAGTAATTCAATTACAAATTCATGCTGTAAGTGAGCTCTCAACTCTTCAATGTAGTAGATATGCTCCAGATCAAAATTGAATTATTGTTCAGAAGGAAGACCCAATTATTGGAAAATGTTATCAATATCTAGAAGGTCCCGATTCCTCCCTTATCTGAACAAGATTGCCAGGGAGAAGAATATCTTTGAGTTCTAATGAATGCTCTTCCACTATCCTTCCTCCAGCTTTTCTCTTGGTTCCCCTTCCAGCTCCACCTGCGACCTCACCCATACAACATACACTCTGCCTCTTCTGCTGCCTGCTTTTGTACTGTGAAGCTGGTGCTTTAGTGCCTTCCTCCCTTCCCCAATTAGATGCAGAGCTCACATGACTCCTTGCACCAATCATTGCCTGTATTCCCCCAGAAGGTGGCTACACAGCTGGAAAAGCTAAAAACCCTTCCAAGCCCCTTTCCCTTTCCCAACAGTCTCTGGGGTTTCTCTGTAGTGCTGCATGCCTGGAAATGTGTTTTTCTGTTGTCATGGTGAGTTTGCCGCTTCCCTGCAGCGCTGGATGATGTTGGGCTGTGGTGCCGGTTCAGCTTCTGCATGTATGGCTGTATTTCATGATTTGCGGTTGTTTGGCTCCAGTCCTGGTTTACCTGGCTGCCCATTAAGTGATTCTGGGAGTCATGGTACTGAAACAAAAAAGAAAGATTGGTCTACAGCAACTGTTGCGGGAGGCATTGAGACACAAAGAGTGGTATCGGTTTGATGTTTGCAGCACATAGGGTAGAATGTTCAGGGACTAGGGATGCCCCAATGTCCACTTCACCTCTCTGGAGCAGGGCCAGTTGTGACTTTTGCTTTAATAAGCTTCCTGTCCCAGGCTGAAAGGTCCCCGCCCCCCCATTTGACAGGGTGATGATCTTGACGCAGTTCATATGTGCAGGCATACCATTGACCAGCTTTTGTATTTTCAGCATGCCCCAAGGAACACACATTGTTTAGTAGATATTGCTATCATAGTCCAAGTCCGACGTTTTGGTGACTATGGCCATGATAAGGTATATATTATTAATTTCAATGTGTACAGCGCACATCTGCCACCAGTGTGGCTGTTTAATGCTGTCAGTTGGCGCAGGCGTTTTATAGGCCAGGGGTTGTTTTGGAAATGCCGGAGTGTATGGAGTGTGTCCTGTCTTGGTTGTTTAGATGTCATACATAAGGAGCAAATATGTGCTCCAGTCTCGTTGATACAATCTATTTGCCAATGTATCAGTGTGCTTGTGCGCCTGTGTGTGTGGATATGATTTGTTGTCTTTCGTTGCATTTTCACGCACATTTGTTTTTGTAATTGATTTTATTTAAGAAGTACTGTTTGTTTCCCAACCTGTTGTTATTTGCCATTTTAAAAGAATTGGAAAACCCCACCCCAGCCATAAACCCAACCATCCCCAGCAAGGAATGGTGCACCACTATTCAAGACCTCTAACAGCCAAAATTGAACTACTCCAATTAAAAATTCACATCTAAAAAACAATCACTAGCCGATAAACCTGCCCTCCTTAATCTAAATCGACCACACCAGGAATTCACCAGCTCCCCATTCCAGTTCACACCAGTATCCCAAAACGTAGTGTTTGACACCATCGCCAAACTCAAAGCCTCCAATTGCAGAGGCGATTCTGTCCCCGCATCAGTAGTCAAATCCTGTGCCCACACCCTCACCCCTATTATCACCAACTTCGTGAACGCTTCCTTCAATGCCAACCTAGTACCAGCTAGCATCAAAGAAGCCTGGGTCACCCCTCTCCTGAAAAAACCTACCCTAGACCCTACGGTGCCCACTAATTACAGGCCAATAACAACTGTCCCATTTCTCCTCAAAATATTGGACAAACTAGCATACAACCAAGTCCAAACTCACCTCGAACAAAACCACCTCCTTGGCACGAGGCAATCAGGTTTCCGCCCCAACCATAGCACAGAAACGGCGCTCCTTGACTTAAAAATCCAGATGGATACCATCAGAGACTCAGGAAAACTCTGCATCCTCCTCCTACTCGATCTCTCCGCAGCGTTTGACTTAGTAGACCATGATAAACTGTGTGCCACACTAGCGAAAGACTTTAACTTCTCCACCGAAGCTACTACCTGGATCAAATCTTTTCTTGCTGACCGCACCTCCAGGGTCGCCATAGGTAAAGAAGCCGCCAACCCAATCATAGTACCCATTGGTGTCCCCCAAAGGTCCTGTCTCTCACCAACATTATACAATGCATACACTAAACTCCTCTTCTCAGCGCTAGACGACATGGGTGTCATCTACACCAACTTTGCAGATGACACCCAGATCCTCATCCCTTTATCGGGAGATTACACTGAAGACACCGACACTATCAATAAAATATATGCCATAATCCAAAATTGGATGGCACTAAACAGCCTCTGCCTCAATGATGAGAAGACTGAGGTTCTCATTGTGGGCTCCCAATCCAAAATAGAAGCCTTACACCCTGATTACTCATCCATCAACATTGATGGCACAAACATATCAGTACTCAAACAAGTCAAAACACTAGGTGTCTACCTTGATGCCAACCTCACCATGACCAAGCACATTAACGCCCTTTCCTCCTCTACTTCCTACACCGCTAAACTTATTGCTCTCAGTCGCCAATTCTTGACACCCACTAACTGTATCACGCTGGCAAGAGCTTTAATCTTATCCAGACTCGACTACTGCAACGTACTCTACCTGGGCACCTCAAAAGCCAATCTAAACAAACTACAGCTTATTCAGAATAAAGCCCTTCGGGCGGCCCTTGGAATAAGGAAGTCAGATCATATCTCAAATATTAGAAGAAACCATCACTGGCTCCCCATCAAAGCCAGGGTCACATTCAAAGCCCTGTGCGTCACATACAAATGCATCCACTCATGTGTCCCCATCTACCTCAACCACGCCATCACCAAAAAAGTATCAAAGAGAACCCTCAGATCTAACAGTCAACTACTCCTAGCCATCCCCCGATACAAGACTACCAAGGCAGGAGGCAGTAGTTTCCAATATCTCGCACCCACATATTGGAACACTCTTCCCCTCCCCATCAAAAATGAGCAAACGTTCGCAGGCTTCAAGAAATCTCTGAAAACGTGGCTATTTAACCAAGACTAAAAGCCTCTTCCATGCTTCAGGAAATATCACTGTATTTAAGCCCTGCATTTAAAGTTTTCATGTATGATTATTTTGTATTCACATGCACTGCGCCCGACTGGCAATTTCCAAGAAATGTTTTAACTAAGCTGTCTGTAACATCGCCGTGGTACCTAAGGGTTTGGGCGAGTAACAAATGCAATAAATAAATAAATAAATAAAATTCTTATGAAAAACTCAAAACTATATTGGTATTGGTCATGGTTTATTACAACAAAATGTATCTGAATGTTAGAAATACATTGTTAGTCCCATTCTCATATTTGAGCAAAGAAGGCACAAATTCTTGGAAACCGCGTCTCAGTCAGCAACTCAAAATTGATCAATTATTTTTCACCTGTGTTCTAGATTAAAATGAAAGTTATTGCATGAATGAAAAAAAACTGGCATGATGACGATTGCCAATAAAATCTCTGAATAAATCTAAGATATTTTCAGACCATTTTTAATGTCAACATCTTCCTGATTAGGTTTTGGAAGGCCTGCCTGATTTCTTTATTTCTCAGAGTATATATAATAGGATTGAAGAGTGGAGTGGCCACTGTGTAAAGGAGAGACAGAGCTTTGTTCAGATTCACAGACTGTGCTTTTGATGGGGCCACATAGAGAGCTATCAATGTCCCAAAGTACATGATGACCACAGCTAGGTGGGAGCTGCAGGTGGAGAAGGCCCTCTGCCTCCCTGTGTTTGAAGGTATCCTCAGGATGGCTGAGATGATGTACACATAAGAGACAATGATCAACATGAATGGAACTGAGGATACAATGGAGGAGAACACAAACGTAGTCATTACAGCCAAGGATGTGTCCGAGCAAGCAGCTTTCACTAGGGGTGCAAAGTCACAGAAAAAGTGATCAATCTCATTGTGATCGGAGAACTCCAAATTACCTACTAAAGAATTAGTGATGCTGGCAATAACAAAACCAGTAACCCAGGCACTAGAGACCAGCTGAATGCAATGGGACTGGTCCATTAATGTGCTGTAGTGTAAGGGATAACATATAGCTGTGTATCTGTCGTAGGACATCACTGTTAAAAGAAGACACTCTGTGGTTGCAAAGAAGACCCAGCAATAGAACTGGGTGAGACACGCGGCAAGAGTAACAGTGCAGCCCTCTCTTAATAAGCTGGTCAGCATGGTGAGGATTGTACTGGTCATGTACCAGATCTCTGAAAAGGACAAATTACCAAGGAAAAAGTACATTGGTGCATGAAGACGATTATCTGCTAATACCATGACCACGATCAGGATGTTTCCAAAAACCGTGAACATGTAAATGGCTAGGAAAACCATGAAGAAGAAATGCTTCAGTTCAGGAAGGACCTGGAATCCACGCAAAAAGAATTCTGGGACAGTGGTCATGTTGCCTTGACATCCATTGTTCACTTTACTCATCATCCTATACAGTGGAACAGACAAAGGTCAAGTTAAAGAAAAAAATCAGTTTACAGTACGATAAAAGAGACAATTTGATAAGTTATATAATAGGCTAGCAATTTGGTTTATGCCAAATCGCTGTCACATGACTACTTTGGAAAACAAATCTCATGTTTCAGACAGAGAATAAAAAGGATAGTACATATATCAATGAATCTTGATGTAGCACAGTTATACAGGATGTTACCCATATGAATGTCTCTCTAAACTATTATTGAAAACCCTGGATTACATGAGCCATTACTGGTGCCTGGAAGAGAAATCCTCAGAAAGCAGGGGTCAATGAGAGACACGCTCTTAATGGAACACATCACTTTCAATCAAGCCTAATGTGAGCATAGTTTAGACAAATATAACCTTATATTGTATGTCTTTACTTAGCATTTTTAAAGCGCATCGTTAACCTTGGAAGAGCTTGGTGCTGAGAAAAAAGCAAGATGTTAGGTGAAGGAAAATAGTTGTTGGGTGGGAAGATCCAAGTTTGTAGGGCCTTCCTGAAGGCCCTAAGGTGAATGTCCAACTCCCAAACGGTTGATTTATGGGAGGGGCCCTGTACTAAGGTTTCTCAACTACCATGTCTTGTAAGACAGGTTTTGGGTACTATCCAAAGTCTTTTGTTGCTGGATCGCAAAGTTCTATTATGCAAATGTTTTTGGAATGTATTATGAAGCTTGTGGGTGTGCCATTGTTTGCTCATTGGACAATGAATAAGCCATTGAATGTAAGTCTCTGTGGGATGGGGAGCCTTTGGAGGGATCTGATTTCTGCCAAGATGTGATCCTTGCATCGTAGTTTGTAGATGAGGTGATGGGATGCATTTGCATATGCCCTAGCGTTTTACATTTCTGCTGTGTCCAACCTTTTAGACAGTCAGAGGAGTTGTTATCAGGGGATTATGGCAGGCTCTCAAGTTTTGGCCTGAGGAAAGAAAGAGGGCAATATACATGCAAAGGCTCATCATCCCAAGTAATAATAATCCCTTCCAAGCTGTATATGTCTATGAGGCTATTAGCACAGACTAATATTAAGAATAAAGGTTTCAAAGTTTTGGTGTTGATGCAAAACATGTTAGCTTACTAATGGGTAAAGTACGCAAACCGTGTTAGTAAATTACATGCAATTTCATTTTGTAATATTTAAATATTTAGGATGACTTCATAAGGTAAGCATGTTTAATTGTAAACTTGGTTAAACTGGAACAGTTTTAGAATGAGCTTGCTGTAGGCACAATCTATAAGTGAATGTTTTTTCTTTTGACAAGTGAAAGCATTGGTACATGCAGTTTCATTAATGCAGAGAAATGCTTTCCTTTGCCTTGCTACCTCTAAAGCCAAAAGTTACTAAACATGTATCTCGCTATGACGCGGTGATTAGAAGCACTACATTTGGAACAACAAAGATTGAAGTTAGTACACAGAAGCCAGATTACACAAATGTACATGGCAGTATTAGAAACTTAATATAGAAGAGAATGTGAATACCCTGGCTAGAAAGGTGCACTCTATGTGGGCTACTCATAATTCTAAGGAGGCAAGTTGCCCCAATTGGGATAAATACTGAAATGAATATAAGAGCTTGGGGCAGTGGTCAACTTGGTGATTTAATTTAGTGTGGAGGAGTTAGAATGTCTAACTGAAACCCTGATGAAGACGAGGGAGGGGTATGATGCATGTTCAATTGATATGCAGTTGGATTATAAGTGGCAGTGATTGAAGCAGTGGCTCGAGAATGTGCATATTTCCTGGACGTCAGAACACGTGTCAGTGTAAGGTAGATGTCTACTTTTAACAGGGTGTTGAAATAGGATGTAAGATGATGATTTACTTCCACACATCAAGTCCTGTCTAATGTTATTTTGATGTTTTAGCGATCAGGCAATGATCAGTTTATGTCAGCACTAATTGGGCACTTTGTACTAATTACGTTTTTCACAGTAATTGTTGTAATCATAATAAATGCAAAACTGTGACATATGTATTCAGTGTTATTAGGCAATATTTAAAAGTAATGTCTGCCAATTTCTGTATGTCATCATGCATTTAGAAATATTGTATATATGGAATTACAGTTTTCTTTGTGGAATGCAATCAATGCCAATTACTGCATTCCATACATTCGGATTGGCTTAGGTGAGGTCAATAATGACTTCCATGTGCTGATTGGAATTAACATCTAAGAATTCCATTGCAGCATTATAACGTTTACATAGTTATTATTTTGCACTCTAATGTATCCCTCTCTTTTCTCTTACAGCCCACTCTATTACTTCACCCCTTTTTCGTGCCTCTTCCCATAGGCCTATTATAGTAGATATTCATACATATTTATTAAGCATAAGCTCTACAGAACTCATGCTTTTTAAATGTAATGTAATCATATTTTTTCTAGACTGAGCATTATTTTAGGTAATGTAGATAAAACACTAGCTATGTATTTATTGTACATTTTTTAAATCATTGTTAGTTTGTATGTCTTAAGCCTATGCATTATTAATACTTTTATTATTACTTGCGGAGCATATAAAAATCACAATAAATAAATTAATACATACAGTGCTGTTATTGATACTCTTGTTATATTATTACATTTTAAAAATAATTGACACAATGGACCTCATTACGACCCTGGCGGTAAGGAGTGAACGGCGCCGTAAAAGGTGCCGGTGCCGTTCACTCCGTACCGCCGCATTACGAGTTCCCCTGGAAAAACCAGGCGTGCTTACTGGGTCCCGCAAGGGGAAGAGGGAGCAAACAACGGGCCATCTCGTAATGGCCCGTTGTTTGCTCCCTCTCACATTCCCATTCAGCCCTATGGGGGCTAAAATGGGAATGGGGAAGGACCGTGTCCGGGTCCTCGGAGGGAGGAATTACCAGGCCTTCCGAACTCGGAATGGCCCGGTAAATCCTCATTCCGAGGACCCGGACCGCGATGCGATTTCGGTGGCAGCCATGCCGCCAATAGCGGCATGGTTACCGCCGAACTCGTAATGAGGGCCAATGACTTTACGGATTTATCTTGCCAAGACACTAAACTTTATCAAAATCTAAAGTCCCTATTATGTTGAATAAAAACATTTTCCACCACTGTATCTGTAAAGATATAGGATTGCCTGTATGTGAAATGTTGTCGCTTTTTTAACCTTTAAACTGTGTAGTCAGCCTGCATGTGCATGTCACAAATTGTTCTAATGTTACCTCTTGGTTCCCACACTGTCCATCCATTAAAGGTGATGCTGATATTGTTAAGGGCATCTTGAGAAAGGATCTGCTCCTTCACACTCTTCTCTCTTTACACTGTAGCGGGGAAATTGCTAGGGACTTGAGTCTAAATAAACATGCTTTGTTTACAGGTTAAGACATGACAAGCTCCCATCTACTTGGATCAAAAGCTGCTTTTTTGGCTGATCATTGTCTTGCATCAAGATTGTTGACTTTTGAGTCAGAAGATGTGGGTGTACTTTTGCTTTCCCACTTGACAATGATATGAGAACCTGGCCACTTTATTTCATCTTCATGTGCTATTTCAGAATGGATTGTGAATGCTTAGAAATCAGGTACGAAGAACTATACGCATAACTAGACATTCAGATATCTTGCTGTGATCATCAATGTCGGTTTGTTCTCCATAACTTTAGATTATTTAAAATGAAGCCTAGGGCACTTTGATCATCCATCTGGAACTAATGATACGATATTGAGCATTAACATCTATAAATTATGAAATAAGAAACCTATTACAAATTTGTTTTAAGCCAACTGCAAGATATTGTGCCTAATCCTCGCATTTACTGTGGATGGAGAAGTATGTGGAGGACTCACTATTCATCGAAAAACAACCCTTTCTTTTTTGAAAGGATAATTATCCACGTTTCAGGCCCATACCAGTCCATTTCACAAAGGCAGGATGAACATATGGGGCAAGGGAACTTCATGAATGAACACACCAGCTAAGAAAGAATCTGCAAAAGGAATAATAGCAACATTTATTTAAAAAAGAATAATCAAAGTATTCTTCAAGGAAACCTGTGGCTACATTAAGATCAGTTGCACGCAAGACATTGAAGTATGGCTTGTTAAATTAATAGGACGAATATCCTGCAGGAACAGAAAGCATCTGGCGTTATTAAACTGATTTGCAAAGGGGAAAGAGAGAAAAGTGGGGACCCGCCTACACAGTACACACAGGAAACCTCGCCTCTGTCACTATTCTAGGGATGGAAAATATGCAAGCTGGGATGTGAGTTTGAGTAGTGGCTCCGACTCTGATGAGGGAAGTTTGTCCCAAGTAAACTGATATAGGAAAAGGAAACTAGAATCACATCAACAGATTAAGACCTAAAAAAAAGCGTTATAACCCCTTATCATACAAAATGTTCTATTTGAGAATTACAATTGTAAAAACAGATGATGACATCATTTGGATTGAAGAATTACTAACACAACATTGAACACTTCACATCTTTGATGACCTCCAAAACATCACTGACAAAAACATGCAGCGATATTGTACTTCTCAGCCTTAGACACTATTGACACCATTCTCAATGATGAAACTTGCAGGCACCATTCTCAACTGCTTCACCCCCTTCCTCACTGACAGAACACACTCTCTCTCCATTCCGCCTTATTGATCCGATCCAATCATACTCTGCTCAAGTATGGTGTCCCACAAGGTTTCTCCTTGTCAACATTCCTCTTTGACCTATTTGTAGAATCCTTGACAGAAGCTTAGCAAACACAATGTCCATTTCCACCAATACACAGATGACACACAATGATTCTTCCAAGACTCACCCCCTCCACAACTCTGCACCATCAAAAGCTGTCTCTCCAACGTCACCTCTTGGGTGGCCAGCCGCTTCCTCAAACTCAGTCCTTCCTAAAAGAAATACCTCTTCATCTGCAATGCAAGGCGCAAAACCGACCTCGTCTTTTGGCTTAAAGACCATCCACACATATCCCTTTCCACACAGGTCAAATCCCTTGGCTTCCCCATCGACCCCAACATTCTCTTCACACATGCAATATACAATTACACCTCATATGCAAGTTAAGCCACATACTTGCACCTGACAACTTCTGCACTGCAGTCCAAGCCCTGGAATGTGCAAGCTGGACTACAGTAATATTGCCCTCGCTAGACTCCCCAACAGCACCTTTGCCTCTGTTCAAGCCAAACAAAGCACACCAATAAGACTCATCCTCTCCCACCCAAAAACACCCATCATACCAACTCTCACCCATCTCCACTTCCTCACGGTACCATAAAGGACTCTGTAATGTATTCAAAGCTATCTACCTCAAAACCGTATCCTCCCTTCATGACAAGTGGAAACCCATGTACCACACAAACACCAGACAGGCTAGCCAGCATCTTCTACACATTTCATTCACTCTGCAGTTAATATGCACACAAAAACAAGCATTTACCTAATGGGGACCCAGAGCATGGAACACCCTACCACTTCATATCTGCACTTCAGGCTGCATCACTACTTTCCGAAAATCAACCCCTCCACCTTTCCTGCTACCGCCTACCTATCCTATGCTTCCTATCCTAACTTCTGTTTCACCTCACACCTTTTGACTTTGGAAGGCACTCCAAGACCCTCTGGGTAGGGGCATCCCTCAACAAAAATTCAAATGAAATAATAAATAATAATAACTTCCATCCTCCTCCTGGGTTCCATGTTCCAGGATTATAGATCCCAGTATCAGCTTGAGCAGCGAATGACCAATACATACAAAACAGTTATAAGAATCACCAGAACTACTCAGCAAGAAGAGAAAACTACCCTTCTAGGGAGAAATAGAGATATGATCAAAGACCACCCGCACTCAAGAGGCTGGAGAAAAGATTTCACACAAGCGGCAAGTCAAAAATGTACTAAAATAATTGGTCAAATCATGACAGGTAAATCCTGATTCTAATGCTCACAGAAACCCTGCCCAAAATAGGTTGACAGGTAAGGGTGGAAAATGACAGCAGGGATTTGTTACAATTTAAAATGCACAAGTAGAAGAGGAAAGCTGGAATGCAGTAGAAAAGATATACCAAGCATTAGAAAAAGCTTTTTTGCATCCTTTGAAACAACCCTTGATTTAGCTGGAAAATTGAGATAAAAATAAGAAAAAGAAGGTTAAAAATAAAAATTTACATTTGAGAAATTAGAGAACTCTGAGGAGATATAACCCAGCGTTTTCTCTTTCAAATATGTATAACCCCCTCCAAAAGAGAATCATGATTAAAAGAAGGATAACATAGGATTTAAAAGAATGAGATTAACCAATAAAGTCCCTGTTGCAATTTGTATTTCTAGTTGCATTTTAATTCCTACAGAGTCCTTTACAGGTCAAGCTCATGAAACCCCAAACATTATGAAGATACAATCAGAATTATCTACTAAATCACTCTGTAAAATGAATATAAAGATGAGAGGTTTTTTGCACATATCCACGTTCATATCCTATCTTCCTCTATCCAACTATACAAGCCTGCTCGTAATCTCAGCTCTGCCTCCACAATTACCCTTGTGACTCCTCGTCCTCCTTTGTGCTTCCCATTGCCTCTGCTCCTTCTCTCTTCTTGCTCCACTTGCATGGAATTATGTTCCCCTGGACATCCAAGAAACAGTTCACATGGATTTGTTCAAAACCAAACTATAAGCCTAGCTCCTCATCTCCGAGTTACCCTCTTAACCTACCTCTCATCTGCCTGCTAGCTAACATTTTCCCCTCGTCTCTAACCTGCCTCTGCTGCTCGCTACCTCTGACTCGACTCTAGCACTTCACCCATCATGGTCACATCCCGAGCACAGCTGGCCATACCACAGCATAGCTGTTCATTGTCATTAATCTATGTATGTCCACTTATGTATTGTCCCTGGTGACTGTTCCATTTACTCCCCTCTACAACTTGTTCAGAATGTTCCTCAAACTCACCCCATTATAAGAAGCTCACTGCTTCCAATGAAATCTGATTTCTTATCTATTGTACTTTCTTTTGTGATAAAAAGAGCATTGTTCCCGCTGTATATAACTTCTGTATATGAATAAATCAATAAGCCAATAAATCAATATATACATCAGGGACAATGCGACATAGGGGTGGTCCAACTCCGGGCCTCGATGGCCAGATCCATTTGAGTTTTCAGGATACCTCTCATTACTATTCATGAGATAAGTTTGCATATACTGATTCTAAATCTATGCACATTATTCCTCATGAATATTAATGAGGGATGTCCTGAAAACACGTCAGAATCCCGGCCCTCTAGTATTAGATTTGGGTAACCTATATGGTCTCAGGCGACCTTGATATCTTAAGAAGTACTCTGAACCAGGTGAGAGGGGAATATAACTGTATAATTTGAATGGAAAAGAGATCCCTTTAGATGGGGTTGCTAAAATAGAAATAAAAACGGGCTACATCGACTCACCCACCCGTTGATAGCCGTGGCTTCTCAGAATACACCTGTTTTACTGAGAAAAAATGTACTTCGGAGGCTTTCGCCTATGATTAATTGCATAAATCATGTTCTCTGGACCAACACATCCCGACTCAATCAAATTACAAAAAGTGCAACAACTGTATCAGTTTGTACAGTACCAGTCACTTAATTGAAATGATCCAGACTGAGTGCATGTTAGACAGAATTACATGCAGTACCCTTAGGGAACACTACGCACAATTAAGACTACAGGTATAAGCACATTCTCACCTTCGGTATAAGTCTGTACTACACAGTTTTGTGGTAGCAGGGCTGAGCAGCCAGGCTTATCTCAAGAGGGATGTGAGTAGTACAAGGGGTTACATAAAGGACTTGCAATCACAGTGGTTCAAACACTTACACAAGGTTTCTTGGTAAAGCACTATTAATTTATTTACACAGTCAGTTAGAAAACATTCCACTAGCAATAAGCAGCTAGATATCACACTATAATACACTCCAGTACCAAACCAATAAGTTTCTGAATAAGTTAGGATCCCCTGCAGTGGGAGCAAAATGGCACTTCAGTAACTTTAAAAAGGGGTAAAAAGACACAGGTTATAAGAATTAAACACCAATACTTTCTCAGGTAGGGCAGATAGTTTCAGTTCACTACAAGAGGCAATTCAATTCAATAGGCCTGGGCCAAAGTCAATGGATCAGTGTCTTGGATAGGATGGTACAGTTCTGGTAGTAAACGGTTAAGTCTTTGCCAATGTTCATAGAAGTAGTTTGCACGAAAAAGAGTTATATGTCGGATTAGAAGCGAACAAGACTCACTGCGGCAGAGAGGATTTCTCAACCGCGTTTGCACAGTACCTTTGTAATGAACAAAATCTGTAGCTGAGGCAATTGTTCCTGGCAGTTCCTGGAGAGCTTGCTGTTCCTGGGCCTCAGTCATGGGGACAAGAGGGAGGACGTCGGGAGGTTCCGGCACTGCACGGGGAATGATCCACAAGCTTGGAAAAACGTCAGTTCAAGATGTGAGTGCCTTAAAGTCCACAAACTGGTATCCTTCTCACTGGCTATCCGGTTTTCACAGCACTCTGAAGAAAATTCGACCAGTATGGAGATGGCTTTCAGGTGGCTTGCGAGTTGGTTGTTCCCACCAGCTCAAGGGAAGAAGTGGTCCTTGAAGGGGCTTCTCTGTCGAGGGAGTTTAAGGCTATTCAGACCTGCAGCAGGGCTTCACTGGGCAAACCAACGGTCCAGGAGTTGCAGCAGTCATCTTCGTTCAGCTTGTCTTCGTTTCTTTCATTCCAGTGGTCGACTTTGCCTTCCAAGCCCCAGAGACCTGCTTTGTAAACAGTTTGCTCCCATGCAGTCAAGCCTGGCTGCCTCTCACCCAGCAGGAGGCTGTCCTTGCCAGACCGCCAGCCAGCCAATCACACCAGACTGCATTCAGGTCTCCTAGGAGAGTAAGCACAGGGAGTTTCAGGCACCTCCCTCACATCCTGTCCACCCCAGTCACTCAGGCGCCAGAGGGGGGCTTTTAGCTACCGGAGCATTTAAACAGGTCGCAGTCGGGAAAATCATGTTAATACCTCTGCCACCAGCCATTCTGAGAGAAAAGGGTAGCTTTTGAGGGCTACATGAGTTTTCTAGGCATAGAGAATACTAGGTATTCCCTCCAGCACTCTGCTGTAAGGCGGTGGGTGCTGGGTCTAGCAATTTAAAAAGACTAGCAAAGTCAATTTAACTTTACATTCACTGGGAGACAGTAGGCAAACCCAGAGAAGGTACTTTAACCTTGCGAAGTCTGAAAGGCATCCCTGTGCCACTGCACTGAGGGTGCTGTGTGACACATAAGAAAACGATGATGCCTATGGAGTTGTCTAAAACTTCATATCCAAAGAACACAAAAGTAAAACACACATCAAAATGCATGAAAGAGTGGGAAAAAAGGCTCACACTCTTTCCAGGTAAAAATGAAAGTCCTATAAATCCAGCAAAGTTGCTAGGGGTCTCAAAAGGTAAGGGAAATAAGCACATTTATGTGAATTCTCCCTAACACTGGAGATTCATTTTCAAAAGACTCATGTCCCAGACATCACTATGATATCTGTGAAGGAAGAAGATGATAGCAAAGGGACTTCCACTAAACCGTTAAAAATAAATCTTTCTCGAAATAATGAGTGGTTCTCGACCAGGTAAATATGTTGATATTCTGTACCCGGTTCTCCACCACCACCAGTGAGGATAAATGTCAACAAGTAGATAACTAAGGAGATAAAATAAGTAGTTTAGCTACTATGCAAATGCAAGGAAAACCCATATTCTTACCCTTTCAACTCAATGAAGGTAAGTGTTCAATTTCTCCTATGTCTGCATACTTCAAGAAAGAAACTTCATCAGTGAAAGATTGCTCAGATAATTACAGAAGGATAAGACAATTCCCATATTTACTCTAGTGGATAGATGGGATTCTGGTCTGGACGCGATGTAGTCAAAGCACCTAGTAACCAGCAGGTAAATTATAACAATCGCCATTGGAACCAAATCAATACATTATAATTGCTGGGTTTTAAGAGATGTCATTTATGATTTTTATATCCATAATACCATATTTTATGGATACACAATTCATTTGGATCTTATTAATAACTAAGTAAGTCTTGTCCAGAATTGTGCGATACCTGATGGGCTTTAATGATCTTGAAAAAACATTTTAAATCAAAGAAGAAGGTATGATTCCTCTAAATACTTGCCAAGAAAGGACAGAGCTTGTAAAATGGCAAAACTTGTATTGATTTAAATAACATTCTTCAGCTACAAAGACTGTCTTTACACCCAACTACATTAGTAAATCTCAAAGACGATGTAATTTGAATATAAGCATACTTGTATCCCAAGATACCATCTTTGGAATGGTTGTTTAGTATATGAACTTTTCCGTGGACTTAACCATCCCCATTTTTGCCCCATACCTAAAGACTGTTATACCGACACCGAAGGCAGCAAAGCAGAAACTCTTTACTTTGGCAGTGGGGGAATTTAGGGTGTACTACCTGTGCCCTTATCGGGTGGTGGGTTTTACCTGTGACAAGTTGGAAAATTAAATAGTACTCTAATTCATTAGTAACTAGTGCAGCAGAGGAAAAAACAGGGTGCCTACTCATGTTTAACTGGTGAACAGTGTGAGCAGTGAAATCAATGACAGCTCTGTTTTTTCTCCCCCCATAAAACCTGCAGTCAGGAACAGAGTGCTCAGAGCGGAGTGCAGGAAGTAGAGCACAGCGCAGTCTGTGCAGTCCGGGCGAGGTCGGCATACGCCTACACCATTCACATGTACTGATCAGCAAGGCGAATTTACAACTTACGCCAGTGGCCCAAGCCTTTTTTTTACAGAATGCAGAAAAGCATTGATGGACCTAGCACAAGATTTATCCCTGCCGGACAGGGACGTAATTTAGGGGTCGCCAGAAGTCACGATTGCAACCTCCGAGGTCTCCCTTGAGACCTCTGTGGTCTCCCTTGTGACCTATCAGAAAACAAATACCTTTTTCTTTTCTTTTTTTGTTTGTAATGCAAGCTCCTGGGCTGTGGACAGAACCATGTGGCTCTTTACTTCTGGAGTGGCTGGCTTTCTTGTTCAGTCTAACACTTTCAGAACTGACCCTAAATAAGAAAGAATAGGAATACCAAATAATGTGTCCTTCAGGAATTCTATAAAATAATTGCTAGACTCATTAAAGGTTTATTTCAGGCACACTTCAGGGGGTGAGTCACTGATGTAGTCTGTTCTTAAATGTCTCAACTCAGTCTTTCATCCTTCTGAGATCGATAAATGAGTACCAACACAGGTTGGGTGATATTGGGTTTATATTTTTTCTATATAAATCGCTTAAACGTAAGTGCTATATAATAACACATCATTAACATTTGGTCATGGACGTTTACTTGCATTCACAGTAATTTGGTAATATGGGCCTATACACACTGATCTTAACGATACATCTGGCGATACATTCTTGTATGAAATACACTTCACATTATAGTGATATCCCAACCATATTTTTCGGAGTGCACAATGCTATGTAATGCCACTTCCTGTTTTGTTAATGGGTGAAAGGTCATGTTCCATTGCTTCCCGTGATTTCACTTCGGGGTGGAGTCAAATGACATCACTTTCTGTGATGTCATCAGGGGGGTCAAGGGTTGTGTGATGTCACTTCCGCTACCCCAGGCATTTTGGTGAAATGACGTCCCTGCTGCCGATGTTTCCGGGTGGGTACAGGAATGATCAACCAGTTATCCCAGCAAAAAAGGAACTCCGGGATCAAGGTAGGTACGCACCAAAAACCACAAACTTTTTTTCTCCTGGGAAAGAGGGTGGGGGGAGTGCAAATGCCTTGGCTACTGAGAAAGGGAGCACAGATGTGATTTTTGCAGCGCAGGAGCCCATCATTCCATTAAATTCAGTTAATTATACTGTGCAAATTCACAATGTTCCAGTAGGTCTTTCAGAGTCCTGCTTACATATGCCCCCTATGTTTGAAGACCAAGAGACTGTAAGTAATAATGTAAGGCAGGGGCAGGGTGAATGTTCGTCCATATTAAGGCAGCACACTGCGGACAAAGAGGACAATAGTACTTTGTTTGTAAAGTTCTATGAAAATATAAAGATTGAAATGACAAAACATACAACGTTGCTGATTATGATTGTAGAAAATATGGACATTTTAATAAAAAGACCCACCAGAAAGACACCAGGCAAAGGGAAGAATCAACTGATGTGATATTTCTAGATACTCAGTCAGCAGACCCAATGCCTGTTATCACCGCCCCTGGTGATATACAAGAGGTGGATGTGTTACTGCTTTGTATGATGAAATTGTTGTGAGTGGCAGAGCATTAAAGCTTTCTGGGCATAAGGAGCCAATGTGTTTATCTGACAAAATACAGATCCCTGGTAATGGTCGTATCGTTAATAGGGAAAAGGTACAAACAAAAACATTTAAAATCAGAACAGTCAAAAGAAGCAGGGGAATTCTACCTGTGAATTCCACAGGAACCTGAAGGTTGTTGAGGTTAAATCAGAGAAAGGTTTTCAGTATGCCTCAATTTTTTGCAAGAAGGAAAGTGGCAACAGTAAAAAGGAATTACTTATGACACAAGATGAGGAGGGGTCTGCAGTTGAAGTTCAATGTATCTTTGATGTCTTACCATGTAGCAAGACAATAGTGGCCTCATTCGGGGAGAATTCCTCATGCCCAGTAGATGGCATTTCTTCAACCACTCCAGTGACTTTGGGGTGGCCTACTTTTAATAACAAACATGCTGCAAGGACTGCAGCATTTACACCTATGAGTATGATGCCCCCACATCCCCCAGATGAGGGGAGTCCCTTTTTCTCAAGTTTGAACTCTGCCATTCAGCGGAAGGGTTTGCCCTCCATTCTAAGCAGCCCAGTTATGGAAAGATCAAGTGCTGGGATTTGGCTTGAAGTGGGTCAAAAACAACCTTTTAGTGTTTTGAGAGGAACTGGGCATGTCCTGGAAAGTGGAGATCATGTAGTACAGGAGTGCTCTCTAAAGTCACTGTTAAATAGATCTATGTCAGAAGCAGGTAAAGTTGGGAATGTGAGGAGTTCCTGAACTTTTTCCGATAGATCCTTTAAGATAATTAGACTGGACCAATTATTCTATGATGAAGACATAGTAGTGTTAAATAGATCTAATGTCATGCTATTATTCTCTGAAGTATCTATTTGTTGTCCATTTTAAGTAGGGACTTAGCATTGGTGGAATTCTGTGATGCTGAAGTGTACAGTCAGGGTCTCTTTATCTATCCACTCCAGATTGGTCTATGAGGCTATTCTGAATGGACCAGATCATTGGAGCTAATAGGCTATGATATTAAACCAGATAATGCCAAAATTATAACGCCTACTGCCTCTCAGTACAAATCCATTTTGGGGAAAGGTATGACTGGTATGCACATTCGAGTAGAGGGTCGAGAGGGGGGTTAAGCACCAAGTCCTGTTTAGTAATTGTAGCACATCACTTGGTACCACTGATTGGTCATGGGTTGTGGGTGCATTAAAAAGGCTAAAGAAAAGGGCTACAGGGGTTGCTGGCCCTAAATTGGATGCATCTATCTTGAAAGGTGTTTGTTGGAATTCCAATGGTTTTGATCATCTTTGTGGAAATCCCAAAATTGGCTGTCAGTTGAGAAAACATGACATCATACTAATTCAGGAGTCCTGGCTATTGAAATCGCCTGTAATGAATTGCTATGTTGTTTTTAGCCAAAAAGCAGAAAAGGGAGAGTTTGCGAAGCCCTTTTTGGGAGGTTATTAACAGAAGTAAAAGATATTATTGCCCTTAAAGTTGAAAGGGTTGAGGTGAACATCAGGGTTGCCTTACGTGTTTCTATCGACTCCCAATCTGGCGCATCGATTGATAGGATCGCAATCATCAATATTTATTGTCATAAGCGGATTTCTCCTCTAGACTTGTTTTGGAAAGCTGCCCTTGGATTTGGTGACAATGTCAAGGCCAGGGACCTGAATTCCTATTGTAACTGTTACTACTTCCCAATTCATCGATTATAGTATTCTATCCTTTAACTTTGAAGCCTGCCTTAAACCCATAATAAGGGGTCGGTTTACGGGTATACTAACCAATACATCCAGATCACGAGTAAGACTGACTGATGGTAATATGCAAAAGTTAACTTACAATTTGCGGACTGATCATGATTTCGCACCTGAACTGTGGAAGTAGAACATTTTCAACCTAGAATACTTCCACAGTTACATTCATGAAATCATTGAACATATTTTACCTTTGAATAGAAGATTCAGCTAAGGTAATAAGACAAAAATGTATCATATTTATGTTTATAATAGCCTAGTCTGTGATAAAAAGCAAACTCTTCGTATGGAAATTAGAGAGTTAAAAAAACGTGATGATGGGTTGAATGACACCCAGGTTTTAATAAAAAAGGCTAAGCAAGCCAGCGAAATAGGATTAGACATTATAGATATTCTCTATTCCAATGGGATGGAGAAATCATGCTTGAGGTAAGTACAAAAAAGTCAGACATATACTTTTGGGAACTGATTCATAGAATGGAAGTGAGCCAGATTGATAAACAAATAAATACCCAAAGAAGTTTGGGCATCTTACTTCAGTGATATGCAGAGTCCATAGATAGTCCTGAGGTTTCAATATTTGTTTGGGAGCTGAATGGCAAGTAGAGTTTGGCAAGAAAGATATAGCAGTAGCTATCCGAAAGGCTAGTACCTCTCGCAGCTGTTTCTAATCAGCTTTCAAATATGTTATTTAAGGTAAACGTCGATCTATGGGCTTCTGTTTTATATTATCTGTTCAAACAGATATTAGGTGAGCAACAGTTACGGGAGAGCTGGGAAACAGCATATATACCTCTTTCTAAGTGGGGTAGTTGCTTAGAGCCTAGGAACTATCGCCCCATATGCATTTTAGATGCTGATGGCAAAACATGTTCTGCCTTAGCTTTAAAGGATTTGTCAAGGTGAGTGGAAGTATCCAGCAGGTTAGTAGAGAATCAGATGGGTTTTCAGGGATCTGTTGGTAGCAACTTAAATGGCTTTTTGATTTGTTGCCTACAGGATACAGCTTGGGCGTCGAATGCATATGGAAACATCTATGTTGCCATCATTGACTTAACTCCGGCTTTCGATTTGATTGACAGAAACGGGCATATATTTGCTATATGGGTTACACCCAAGCCTGTTGAATGTCATCAATGGCTTACATCATCGTTCTAATATACATTACGTTTGGTTCATCAAGGTGCATTTTGAAAGTCAATGTAGACTCTGGGCCTCATCACGACTTTGGCGGTAACCCTTAAATGCGGCAGTAGTGCTATTACCGCCGCATTTAAGGGTCTGCCAAATCATGGCCTTGGCTGATTTGAGCTGGGGAGGTGATCTGCCTAAAACTTGCTGATTTTCGGCGCTATTACTGCCGGCGGGAAATCCGCCGGCAGTAATAGCGTGAAAATTCCCCATTGGGCCCAATGGGGAATGAGAAATTCCCAGGCCACAGATGGGTCAAAATCTAAACCTCTATTTTTAAGGGTTTCCAGTGTGTGCCTAGTTTCAACTTGGCTATGCAACACACTGGCCTCCGAAAGAGAGAAAGGACATTCTGACCTTCAGATCAACTTTATGTGTCCAGTAATTCATTCTGTGTGTGGCAAAGAATATATGTTGACTATCACATTCCTATTCACTAAATAGATTGATTGTCTCAGAGTCCTCCATATTAAAGCAGAGATTGCTGTTACATTATAAGACAACAATATCTTTTCTCATTTCGGCTTTCCTCAAAAGTCCAACCCAGGTGTTCATGTTACCAGTGAGGTTTTGACTAAGATGTGGAAAATTGTGAAAATAAACACAAAATTACATATTGCCTAACACTCGACATCCAGCAATGAGTTAGGGTAATATACTAAAACAATGTTGGGAATTTTAAAGACGTTCATGGTGGATTCTGGCTCACTCATCTAATCCTACTTTTGCTACTAAGATGAGTCCTTCTGAACTCATGACTGGTAGAAAAATGGTATTGTGCCCACATCTGTTACACTGAACACAGTAACAGACGTGATCAATGCCTCTACCACTCATGAATATATAGAAAGTCTTCACGAATTCCTTCAAAATGCATTTGCTTATGCCAAAAAAACTTGGAAATATCTGTGATAAGTACAAAGACGTACTACAGTCTCCAAATATCCAAAAAGGAATAAGGGTGCATTACTGGGTTGTTCTCAGAGGAATCATTCTATGGAGAGGATTGTTCTGCCTGTCTGGAGAGGCATTTTCAAAATGATAGAAAACATATTTCACTGTTGTGTAATGAAGGTGCGGATTCAGCCACAGACATTGTTGGAATAAGGGGGCATGGGTAGGGAAACCCCCTAGGGGGAAACAAGGTTGTCTTTGGAAGCTGTTGCCAGCCCCAGGGACCAGGCATGTAGGGGAACAAGGTGGGAAACTCTGTATATAACACAGTATGGACACAAGGAACCTGCCATATAAAGACGAGGGAGGCAAAAGTGCAGGTAAGCACACTCCATGAGGCACCACATGTGGGCCTCACCCCGTGGTCCAGCTTTCAACACACAGCCCATGCGCTACAGCTGAGGGAGGCTGAATTCAGGCTGCTCATCTCCAGAAGACCGCAGTCACTAGGAACATCACCGGGTGATGTAATGAAGGTCAGCGAGCCAGTCCCACGGCTACCCGTGGGAGCTGGGGAAATCGACTTAATCCAGAGGGACACTCCCATGACACCAAGGTGGTTTAAAAACGCCCCTTGGCCAGTGGGTATGGGAAAAAGGATGTGGAATGGAGGGGTGCTCCAAGAAGAGCCAATCAGATGGTACATTTTGTATTCCCTGGAAAGTAACAAGCCCACAAAGTGTCCACGATAGTGTTTGTGAAGGTTAACATCCGGCAGGTGCAATGTGAATCACTCCCTTCCCACTTGTTCAGGGTGTCTTGTGTTTCTTGCTTTCTGGTGCTGACCAATGGCAGATGAATAAAGACCTGGAGGTCTGGCAATTATGTTATTACTAATTGCAAACTGTTTGCGTGGTGAGCAGGAAGCAATGTGGCACCACACAGGAAGCGGATGAGCATGGAGAGGACAGGTCGGTTTGCTCCAATTAGGTCCTACTAATGTATGTCTAACAAAAGAGGTAGGATGTAGCTTAACCAGTCAGCTTCATGAGAACTGAAAAGACGTGACGTTCAAAGTGAAACTGTTTCTAACTGTAATCACATTATATTAGCAATATAAAAGTTTTGTCTGCTGCGAGCCAGTTTGTAAGCTCTCATCAAACAGTTCTGTTCCACTGTGCTTTTGATTTGTGTTCGCCCAGCTGTAATATACAGCGTTACTTCTTGCCTGGTGTGCGCACCTTTTTGGACTACTACTGGTAACTTATCTATTATGAGGCCAAGTGGACCCCTGACCCTGATACATTTTTGGAGGCCCAAGCCAGATCCTCAGTTCTCTCGGTTAACTGAGGGTATTCTGGCTGCCCCCTCTCTGGGGGCGTGGGTCCGGCAACCGCAGACCTGTTCTACGTGCAAAACCAAGGAGGCACTGCAGATTCAGAGTTCACAAAGGCCTGCTTGGTCCCGAGCGCCACCCACACTCAGGGAGAGGAGTGAGACAACATGGGAGGCTCGGTGCCAGAGGGCTCGAGGATCTCTAGGACACCTGAGTGTAACCGTGTAAGAAAGATCTGTCTCATGGTTGCATGCCCATGGAAGGGGGAGGGACTGTATTTTATGGTGTTTAGGATGTATCCTCAAGGTGAGAGGATGATCGGCAGTAGTAGTGGTAGATTTTAGTACACATCGTCCCATAGGGAGTGGACGTGTGTGTATTGGCACCACTACGTTAGAGGAGAGGTCATAGTGAGAGGTGGACCCTTGTAGATCGGAGTTGCACAAAGCACCAGCAATTGTATAGTTGTGTCATTTAGGAGGGTTGAGTGTCATTATATTGTGAAGTTGTTGAACCAGTGCTTTGAAGGAAGAGAGACAGACGCACGCATGTTAGTAAGTGTTGTTCGTATTGCTTTTGTGGTGTTGACCAAGATGGAAGGGCCATCACTGACACGTACCTTGTGTATAATGGCCCGCTTGGCGTATTAGCGATGAGCGTACGCGAGAGGTGTGGAGGTGACTCAGTGCCTACCTGTACTAACATAGGGGAAGGTGAGCCAATGGAAAGGGACATTACCTACTAACACCTGAGTGTTCGGACGGGCCTGAGGTGAAGGCCAGTGTGTTGTCCCCCTTATCCAAGTTAAGTTCTCCCCCTTGTCCTATGGTGCCTATCCGGCATGACGGCCCTTGACAGGGTATATAAACCTGCAGCGGGAAAGCCCAGAGGGGAAGAAACAGATGGCACACAAAAGCAGTGATAGGAAATACTTAGCAGACATTGAGAAGAACATGCGACAACAGGTGGATGCATTGTTCATATTATTTTATAAAGCAGAGAGGGTGATAGAAGAGGTACAGGGAAAAAATATAGAGAGAGGGGAAAAGGGGAATGGTTTTCGGGGAGGATAGAATTTAGAATGACGATGCGGAACAAGAAGAGGAAGAGGCAGAAGGAGGGGACGAGGATAGAGCAGGGGGGATTTCAGCAATGGAGAGTACAAGTGGACCCCCGACAAAGACAGGAGAAGGGCGGAAAGCAAAGAAGGTGATAAGACAGAGAGGAGCCCAGGAGGGATTTTTCAACCTCCCTTCATAGCCGGTAGGAGAAGGTAAAAGTAGGGATGGCCAAGGCAACAAAAGGGGGAGATGGAACAGGACCCAGGGCAAAGCAGATGCTGCTGTTACAAAAGGGGAAACAGCATACACATTATGTACTTTGGCAGACAATGGACTGGGACAACCTAATATCCAATATGCACTCCTTCGTGGCATGGGCCAGCAAATGTATACAGGCGCTCGAGAAAAAGACAGCTGGGGTGACGCCGGCAATAGAGGATATGAAAGGTTTATTCAGAACTATAATAGGCGAACACGGGGACAAAATATGGGACCAGGAGGAGTACAAGGGTGTGAAACTAAGCACTAAAACACACAATGGGGCACCGTTCAACAACTGCTGAACACATGCATGGAAGGTCCTGAGAAGCATGTACCCAGATAGTTACGACTTAGGGACAGTAATGGCACACAAGATGAAGCCTGTTGAAGACACCACAGAATATACAAAACAGGTCCAAGATCTCTGGACGCAGGAAACACTGAGGTGTTGGGATGAGTGCATTCCCTTATTTTACCACATACTGGTCAAGGGATTGTTGACGGACATCCAGGCATCATTAGATAAGATTGTGGGAATGGAAGCGAAGGGATAGCCAGAGATAAAGGCAACAATAGTACACTACCGTAAAAGGAAGCAGGTGAGCGACAGCCAGGTAGCAGAAATTGCTGAAAAGGCAGAAAACAAACTGGTGCAAAAGAAACTGGCACAGTATACAATGGAAGGGGCAATGCTTGTACCTGACACTGCCACCATGGCACCTGCCCAACAATGAGGGTTTCCCATGGGAATGCACTGCAGCAGGGGGGGTATGTGTTGCTACAGTATATGATACAGTGGGGAGCCCCACAGCTAGGGAATTGCATGCAGGGGGGTTCTTTCCAATGGGTAGAGGGTAACTGCAATGGGGAGGAGGATACAGGGGATCAGGAGACAGGGCTTTTGGTTTATGCTTTATGTGTGGGAATATGAGACATTTCGCACACACACAGCCTTTTGAGCAACAAGCTCAGGCACAGGCAATCCAAATGGCACAACACCAAGGCCATTCTTTACAAACAGTGATGGGGACATTGCCATGACCGAAAGGGCTCTTCCGGCACTTGCATATCAACTATATTGGCATGCAAGACAGATGGAGATGTAGGTACATGCTTGTTGTCGCCTGTTCATTTGCATTGAGGCGGTGCCCTCTGCTAAGAATAACACAAAGTCGGCTGCAAAGTTCCTAATACGAGAGGTATTCTCATGGTGGGGGGTATGCAATGAGATAAGGTCTGATAATGGGCAACATTTTACCAATTACCATTTTAAGGAAATAACACACCTCCTGGGAATAGAACACAGGCTATGCACAGTGTACCCGCTGCAAATGACCAGAGTTGTTGAGAGATTAAATGGCTCACTTAAAGAACAAAGAAGAAGACTTCCCACAAGCACAGCTCCTCTATCCGGGGGATACAGTACTCGTCTGTAACATCGTATGGACGTGGCAGGAACCGAGGTCCAAAGGCCCTTACAAAGTTGTATATGGGACATCCACAGCTGTGAACATAAAAGAAAGGAAGGCATGGACTCACGTTTCCGACCTCCACAAGCTCAACAGCAGCCCTACAGAATGAGAAGAGAGAAATGCAACTTGATGGGAAGTATTACCCAATTATCACATTTTTTACAGCCATAAGACTTTACAGATATACCACAAATGAAGAGGGAGGTGGGCAGGACATGAGTGGGGGGAATAGAAGAAAGTATAAACATGATGTGAAAACTATAAGGAAGGGATTGTTTTGGCTCTTTCTTGATTCTCTTTTCTTCTTCTTCTGGTTTCTATTGAATAAAGAAAATAGGGTTGTGCCCACCGACAATAGAAAGGAGGCATGCACTAAAAGAAGCATATTAAGCACTGAGAAGTTCTATGAGTCCATTGGGGACAGGGGAGAAATGGCATCTGGAAACACAACGTGATGAAAAGGATGGGGCAAGAGAGCACTAATGGCAGTTGCTATGCGTGCTCGCTAATCATGCACGTTATAGGGACACCAAAAGTATTCTTGCTACAAGAAGTATCAGCAGAGAAGGGGGGATGCCTGGTGCACTTGTCCTTATGCAGAACCCTCGGCCTGTTTCAGGGCACCAATAGTGCAATGGATAGATCAAGGGGAGGAAGTCTATGCAGATAATTTTATATGGCTTTAAATGCAGCAGTAATGCTATTACCACCAAGTGGGGAACAGTTGGCTACCACCCACAGGAGAATATATTGCAAAGCCTCAACAGGGCATGATATTTCATGGTGCCACGTCAGACCCCTGATGCAAATAAGGGATTCAGTGTTTCACGATGGGAGTTGGCTATGGGGGATGGTGCAGTGCTGCAAAGAAGGGCTGGTGGGATATGAGGAAGGGGTGGTAAAGAAAATAAACCACGAATTCAGTGAAATATGGAATATGAATATACATGCCTTGACATGGATAGATGAGAAACGCTGTCCAGTGTACATAAAGCCATCCACCAAGCATTGTTCAGCCTCATCATGAGTTGGCCGGTAGCCCTTAAATGCAGCAGTAATGCTATTACCACCACATTTAAGGCCTGGCCCAATCTTGAGTAGGGCGGTATGTTGGAGTTTTACCTCAAGGAAAAGGCTGGAGGTAACCATTTCCACTTACTGCCCGTTTTCAGCCATTTTTGGCGTCATTGCCACCAGCGCTATTATCGCCAGTGGTAATAACGCCCCCAACCCGATTGGGTCCACCCAACCGCTACTCATGATCTGGCACTAATAAGTGGGAGTATACTGGTGAAATTACCGCTGGGATACCGCCAGACTCCTGATGAGGCCCTTTGTGTTTCAGAGCAACAGGGATGACCGTAATGTGGATGAACACTGGCTGTGAGAGGACAATAGTCATCCCGGCTATGCAGAAAGGGATGGCAGTGGTGATGGATTACTGGTGGGCATGCAGATCCAAAGCTTATGCCCAGCTGCCACCAGACTGCGCAGGGGTATGTGCACTTGTGACCCATCACAACCCTGCATTGGTCGTGACCCGGGCGGACTTGCTACCGTTCAACAAACTCTCTACATCATGGCAGGGGAAAAAGATAAAAGAGCTGAAAGAGGTGAGAGAGGGACAAAGGCAAATAACAAGAAAGAAAAGGAGCAGCAATTACATAGCTGCTGTGCACCCTTATTTCCAGACCGGCAAACTCCTAATGAGGCCCAATGTCTTTTGTTGAGGGTTTTTTGAGATGGGTCTTGTGCAAAGGTGAAGTCAATTTAGAATTGGACACCAAGGCCTCCAAACAGGTGGGTTTGTGTTCCGACACCCCTAATGCGAATGCACATAGGTCCCCCTCCTTTGTGCCAACCTGGATGGGGGACGTCTTCTTTTGATAACATCACACAGTCGAATTCTCTGTCTCCCTTGGTGGCTTGTATATTACAAGTGCCATAACACCCCCGAATACCAATGCACATAAATCTCTGATAGTCTAATGGGGAGTACATTTGGTTGATGAAGAAGTTCTATCTCCCCGGTTATTGAGGTTCCTCTTTCTCCACCGTACACCAAACACATGAACGGGAAGAAAAGGAGAACATTCAATAAGGGTAAAAAGGAAAAATCAGGCAGCTCCAACATCTAAACCTAGAAATGCTTCTAAAATACATGAGGGACAACTATCTGCAGCTGATACTATTATTGACCTAAATACTCAATTCAATGATTCATCGACTACTTCACCTGCCAATTCCTACACACCTAAAACACAGGAGGGGGTGCATGTGAAACAGAAAAAAAGCAAAAAGTTGGTTTGATTCCCCCATTGTCTCTGGTAGTAGACTGCTCCACCAGTACTATCGCACGGTCGAGCAAAATAGGTCTATATTTCCATACTTATGAATCATGCCATAGGAATTCCTCACCATCGTCCAATTCTGCTAATGCTATTTGTCCTTCTGCCAATGCACCTTTGAAATAGATTGAAGCACTTATTAGAGGTCATCAGTCTAAAATCTCTTCATTTTGGCATTGCAATTCTTCACCTAATAGTGCTATTTATTCTTCTGTGTCTAAACTGCCCCAGAGGGTCATCTCTATTCTGGCCTCTGACAACCCGTTGGCACAAGTTGACCTTTTGTCTACTATGCAGAAGGGTCCTGCGGCCATGATTCCTGATACATCCCGGGACTAACAAGCATGTGTTCCCAATATCAGCTCTCCTAGCTTGACGTCTTCTCTTACATCAATTAAACAGAAGGACAACATTACTGATCAGCTAGTACCAATTGATCCTACAGCCACTTGCTCCTCCAAAATCATGAGCTGGGAGGTAAACACCATGAAGCATGGTTCAATACGATTGAAAAGATCAAATGTGTTGGACATATTCACTCTGAACACCCCTTTAATATCTTTACAAGCTGGGGATGTTGAGTTTATCTCTTTGCCTTTGGTGAATAACAATAGGGCTATTTTCCATTGTTTGGGCTATGATCTGTGTGAACTCGATTCTACTGATGCAGCAAAGTCATTTTAAACTCCTCCTCCGACGTTGGCATTGAAATCAAAGATAGCACAAGACAGTCTGGTGTCGCCTCCATTACCCTCTTTTCTTTCAGAGACCTCTCTCATTTCTAAGATCAAAGAGGTTCAGGATGGGTCATGGGTGTAGTCTGCTTTCAAAGTCTTTGTGTCTCTAACCCAACCCTTAAATCAGTGCTAGCCTACACGATCTCAAGTTTCTATCATGGAATGCGTGTGGTTTACACATTTCTGGCAGGTTTGGAATGCATCCCCTCATTTGCCAAAGTGCAATATCTTGTTTATACAGGAAACAATGTCCTTGGAGTCCCTCAGCTTGAGGGGGCATTCTACTTTTTCCTGTCTAGCTACACGTCTGACCAAGTGGCGTCCCAGTGGTGGGTTGAACATTGCCATTGACACTAGTTTAAAACTTGATTCTACCATGTGTGTCGTAAGTGATGGTATCTTAACCGTTCATGTTGTTTTGCCTGAATGATCAGGGAAGTTTTACTAGTCAAACTATACTGGAACCCAGCTAAGCATTCGATTGAGGATTTCCATGTATCCCTATCATCTATCTTTGAATCTTGGCTGTTGGAAGGTCACCCTCATGCGATCATTGTGGGGGAAGACTTCAACACCAATTGTGAATGTGGTTGTGGCTACAATCTGCTTTCATGCATGTCTCATTTCCCCAACTTGAGTATTATGCAGGGATTTGCATGGGACTTCTTTATAACTAGTTGGGACTTGCACCAACTGGATGCTATTAAACCCTCCATGACAACTATCTTCAGTTGGCACCAAGACCTCTACTCATCATGGATTGATTACTTCTGTGACTCAAAGTGTAGCAAACTGACTTTTGTTGACCCACTGTCAGGTGACCACCTCATAGTTCAAATTATCTTGAAAGCGGAAACCATGAAGCATGAGGTACGGCCTCTATTGGTCCCAGTCATACCAGACAGGAGTGGTCAAGGATGTTGCTGGGAAGGAAGCCTGTATAACAAATTAACTAAGCTTCTGTTTAGGGATGTCATGCGGTCTCAGATGCAGAGGATGCCTAATGGAGGGGAATTTGGTACAACTGGGCAATACACCTTTAGATGTGTGTATCATTGAAAGCATCCAGGTGGTATCCCTGGACACCGAAGTACGATCACTTAAAAAATGTCATCCGCATTACTTTGATCAGAGGATCAAACTTTCCAATGGGCAGAGACAATGGGACATCAAGTCCCTGAGGGGTCTGGACCTCTCCAAAGTGGTTTATTTAAAGCAAAAAAGGCTTGCCTGTCAGCACCACAGAAACTATGTTAAAACTTTAAAATATGATCTCTATTTGAGAGATAACCAGTGCCTTTTGAGGACTCTGTTGAATTCCAACTCTAGACAATTATGGGCCTGTATTAACAACAAATCAGGTGTAAGAAATTCTTCACCTGGGGATTCCATGCAAGAACATACCTGGGTGCTATTCTTTTCTAAGAAATGTAGCACACCAGCTAGATTCACTAATTGTCCTGATCCCCTTGGTGGCTCGGTCAGTCATTGGGAAATAGATGATATAGTGTGGGTAATCAATAGACTCAAACCATCAAGGGTGACTGGACTGGACGGTCTCTCACTATTTGTACTGAAAAAGGATCCCTTGGTTTGGGCCTTTTTCCTCAAGTCCCATTTCGACTCCATCTATGAAACACATATTCTTCCCTCTTCCTAGTCCCAGTCTATTACTGTTCCCATCTATAAGAACGGAGATCCTGGTGATCCAGGCAACTATAGGCCAATAGCCCTGATCGACGCAGTGAGCAAATTTTTTGCTATCCTGCTGTTAAGAGACCGAAATGGCTTCCTAAATCAGTCCGACTCCTTATCTCACTTTCAGGTGGGTTTTCGAGAAAACATGGGCATGTCTCTGAATGCTACTGTAGTTAAACATCTACTGCATAATGTAAAAACCAATCAGGGTGGTAACATCTATATGGTCTCGCAGGACTTGTCTTTGGCATTTCATTGTGTTGTGTGCGAGCAGCTATGGGATAAGCTCCTAGCGTCCAACGTTCCATTGAAGCTGGTCCAGCAGATTACCCTCCTGCACCATAACGCCACTGTGACAATCTTATTAAATAAGGAAGGAGTCGTTTCTGGGCCGGTTCTGGTTTATCTTGGTCTTAGACAAGGTTGCCTTTTGGCACCCACTCTTTTTAACTTCTACCTTCGTGACATAGATGATCTATGGTGTACCCTGGACTTGATACCTGTAAAGCTGGGCCACCTAAAGATTCATTGCGTGTCCTCCAGCAAAAAACAAATATCTTCTACTCTTATTCATTAAGGAATAACATGGTGGCCAATGGAGCGAAATCTAAGGTGGTTGTCATTTCAAATCAAAAGAACCCAAAACTATGTGGTGGTCTATGGGCTCCAAAACTTGTGGCATCTTTACGCTATCTAGGATATAATCTAACACACATTTACTCTCTATCCATGCTGAAGGCAATCGTGAAAGACAAGCTCTCTCCTCTGTTAGATCATTTGAAGCAGATTTATGGGCAATTCTGTAGATTGTCTATACTTCCTTTTATGAAATGTTATTTGGGAAAGATCGGGCCAGTCTTACTATATATGGGTTGGACTTGGTGAGAGTAAATTTGGGCCCTTACCTTACCTTGCCTCATCTGGAAGAAGGTTTTGAGGCTTTCTATTTCTATTTCAATACCAAATGCTATTATACGCCATAAACTGAATTTAATATCTTTACAGGCGCAGTATCATTGGCGGCAGTTATCAATCTATTCTCAGGAGGATAGCTCAGCGCAACGTGTTCGCCTTGGAAGCAAGACAACATGGAGCAACACTGGTTCCATCCCTGGGTCCGCGCTTAGAAACCTCTGGGTATTAAGTGTGTTATAAATAACATTTCATATCATTCCAGGTTTTTGTCTCTCTTTGCAGACTTGCATCAGATCCTGCTAGACTGTTCTGTTACCTAAGTCACTAATTTCAGGAATCCTATGCAACATGTGTTGCAGCATATTGGCTCTTCAGAGTTGAAGCTTATGTCCAATCCTGTTGCAACTAAATCCAAACTCTTTAGAGAGGACTGGCAACTCACCGTCGAAGCCCTGTCCGCTTATCATTCATATTGTGAGTACGGTAGTTTTCGCCGTAGGAATGGCCTTCCACCAGTCTACCTAAGATGCTTTCCCTGTTACAAGAATCGTCATACATACTTGCGCTTCAAATTTAATCAGTTGGATACCAAAGAGAGGACCCATCATTGGTCTGGGGGCTCAGTTGTGACCTCTCCTGTTCACCCCATGTTGTTTTGTCGATATTATAATTCTAAGTCTACTTCAAAAACACTAAGACACTGGGTTTTCGACGGTTGTGCTTTGGCACTGGAACAATCTCCTTTCTGAGGGAATTGGACAGCTTCACTAGCGAATACTCAAAGAAACTACTGTGGTCTAGCCTCATGTGGGCCGACAACATGTCCTTAATTATTGCACTAGTTCGTTTTTTGCATGAAATTGAATCAATGATGTCTGTTTTATGAATTTCGTTTTCCCATTTTTGTATATGTATTTTTAAGATAACGTTTTGATTTTTGTGCACTGATGCGTTTCTTTTTTTTTTTAAATGTAATGTTTTTGTGAACCAATTCACAAATAAAAAAAAAATTCAAATGGCTTTCAGTTTGCTGTGGCGCAGAGAGGATGCTAATTGTTACACTTAAGTCATGTTTATTTCAGCAATGCCATTAAACAAGTACTTTGCATTTTATGACACATAGTTAAATCAAATCACTCAAATCACAGCATGCACAATTTTCAAGTGTTATTTAAGACCATTAACCGATTTCAAAAGTGTTTGTGCAAATGCATACCTTGCATACAATAATATCCTTGCATTGCCATGACCATACCTATCACACTTAATCACAATTTGCATTAATCCTACTTAAAATACAGGCTTTAAATTAAATGTTTTCACAGTTTATGAGACATATTTAGACCCGCGCGATGAAAACACATAACACAACATGTTCCCATATTCAATAGGACACATTAGATAATATCATAAAGTGCATAGTGCAAATATATACGTTCGATACAATATTCTGCTCTGAGTATTTCGACCAATTTTGTTACCAACGGAGGCACATTTCAGTAGCCTGACTCAGTCTAAACTAGATTCAATGGAAAGAAAAGAAAAGAAAATGTATGTAAATATGCGTAACCATATTAAGAACTATATTGTATTATAACAGGATGTCCTAGCTACTTAAATTAGTACCACTATATAAGGTTTGCCGGAGAAATTCCTACTAATGTCATAGCTTCATAAAATATGGCCACGCTAACGCAGCAGCGCAGACACACATTTTATTCTTTTTTTCCAGGCTGTTTCAAGGAACCGAGCCACACTCTTTACATAGGTGTAATCTTTTGTGTTCTTACAAAAGGATATAGCATTGTTATAGCATAAGACACTTTCATGGGAGATTGTCATGACATGTAAAAGAACATTAGCTTTTATTTTATTTTAATTTTCATTAATTCATGTATTGATTGGTTGACTCATTCGTTCATCATTAATTCCTCCGCTCATTCATGTTCTCCATTAATCCAGAACACACCATCCCTAAGGGCCTTTTGTCACGTGTTTACATTACGTGCACTGTAACGCTTTTTTTGTTTGATGATCTTTCTAAATGTTGCCTTTCACATTATTCTGAATTTTCTGAACAATTTAAGTTTTTACTTTTTCATTGGTCTCTCTTTCGAGCACAGGAAACTTTCCTCGGACAGTTTCTTGATGGGGGACTTACTTTAGCATGATTTTCTGTGTGTGGACCTACCTATTGCTGCGGTTGTAATGATAAAATAACAATCAGCAGATACGTGTGCTAAGAGCGGAACTATCAGATATGTTCGTTGTGTTGCGTAGACACTTATTGTTGCCCTAATCTGACCAGTTGGACAGTGGTATGAACAGTAAACTCTGTATTGTTGTGTTATTATAGTTTCCATTCAGCTCTAGGCCTCTCACCTCATCACGTGATCGGCTGTAAGACGTTTCTAAACTACATAGGGAAAACTACACAAGCAACATACTTAGCAGTGCGAGGAGATGAGAAAACATATGGGCCAAACTGAAGTGCACATAGTGGAACCATGTTAGAGAATAAGGACCTGATTCACAGAAGTGTTTTATAATGGCGAAATCCCATTGAAAACACTTTGTTAATCAGGCACTACATGTTTATGGTGACAGCGTTGCTCGCAATCACCACTTGCACGCCTTTCTTAACATTGGCAGTTTTCAAACAGCAGATTTTAACTTTCAGGATTTACTGCCCTAATTTCCCAATGCTGCCAAGAAATGAATCCTTTGGTTTTGATTGTGAACCCATTTTAAATAATCTTTAAACTGTGCCCATACCATCCAACAGGGGGTCCAAATGTGGGTTATCTAACCTGGTGCGCGTCCAGTTCAGCCCTCGGTGTTAAATGAAGGCTGCTGATAATTAAGGAGTTGGTCTGTTCTCCACCACGAGCCAATTGCATGTGTGTCTTGTGGATACTTAAATTATTGAATCAACAGCAATCTGGCTATTGATTTCTTAACGCAGTCTGTATCCATTGTGAAATCTAATTTAAATATTTGACTGATGCCTCCATATCAAATGCTTTGTTATTTGTGGGTTTTGACCAGATATACGTGCCATTTCCTCCCATACTGCACTTTGTTGAAGTGTGACAGGGCTATATATGTGTCAGTGGTACACAGCAAGTACTGGAAATCCTTACCCCTGTGGATGCAGAGATCTTTGTGGTCTAAATCCTTTGTCTTTTTGAACTTTATATTCTTTGACAAAAACAAACTAGGAATGTCCACTGTGGCAGTCTGCGTAAGTGTTCCAAGTGACACAATGTGTGTGCCCTCCTCTGTGTGCCCTCCACCACAGTCTCTATCATTATCTATCTATCTATCTATCTATCTATCTATCTATCTATCTATCTATCTGTGTCTGTCTGTCTCTCTCTCTCTCTGTCTGTCTGTCTGTCTGTCTGTCTGTCTGTCTATCTGTCTGTCTGTCTGTCTGTCTCTCTCTCTCTCTATCTGTCTGTCTGTCTGTCTATCTATCTATCTATCTATCTATCTATCTATCTATCTATCTATCTATCTATCTATATGTAGTTTTCTGTTTTTGTGTGTGTTTCTATATGCCTTGTGTGCCTCTGTGTCCTTTCTGTCTATGCGTGTGTTCTCTTTCTCTCTCTCTCTCCCTCTCTCTCTCTCTCTCTCTCTCTCTCTCTTTCTCTCTCTCTCTCTCACACACACACACACACACACACTCCCCCCCCTTTCTCCAAGTGTGGTTTTGTGTATTTCTATCTCTTGCTGGTGCGTTTGCTTTTCTATGTCTTTCCTGCTCCGCCCTCTCTGTTTCGACTGACAATATAACTACCGGTGCTATGCATCCCCTCTCCACATCCAATCCACCTTCCCTGCCCAGGCCAGTCATTGAATACTGTGCAGAATGTACTTTGCTGCTTGCGATTTCCATCAAAGAGCCTGCCAGTCTTGACAAATAACTGACCTGGGGAATGTAGGCCTGTGCTTGCTGAACTGCAGTGCTGGGAGCTGTGACATGGCATTCTTATCATGTAGAAGTGCATCAATTTCCTCACACTGGACCTGTAAAAATAAATCCAAAAGCAAAAAGGGTGGTCAGTATAGTATAGCCATAAAGGTCCTCTGATTATAAATGAGTGCAATTTGCTCTTTAGAAGCGGTCCGTGTGTGATGGGGTGTCCATTTAGTTGTGTACTTTGTGATGCAAACATGTTTTACAGTGCTATAGATGGGTGTCTAAAAGTGCAAATACAGATGGTCTAAAAGCTGGCAGTCACAACGTTTTTATACCTCAATTTTCTTTATGTATGTATGTATGTATGTATGTATGTATGTATGTATGTATTTATTTATTTATTTATTTATGTATGTATTTGTACATTTAGAGAGTGCACTTAGCCCATAGGCATCTAGGAGCTGGAACTTAAGATATTGGTTACAGGTTTATTTACTTAGTCAATACAATTACAGTTGTGATAATACATATTGGTTACAGATTTGTATACTTCATGAAGACAGTTGCAGTTACGATAATACATGAATTCACTCCGTGCATAGAGACAGATACACGCGCCAGGTGCGATGTACAAAGTATTGATGGTCAGAGCATGCAATCCTATCAGTCATAGCTGACAAAACAAACCTGTAACCAATATCTTAAGTTCCAGCTCCTAGATGCCTATGGGCTAAGTGCACTCTATAAATGAACAAATAAATAAATAAATAAATAAATAAATACATACTTACATACATACATACATACATACATACATACATAAATAAAATTGATACTGGTGGAGGGGCCCCAGGGTTGGACGGGTTGAGAGGTGCCAGGCAGCAGCCGCCAAAGACTGGCTGGGGGCAGCATGAAGGCTTCTCCAGCACAACAATGCATTCACAGCGGGTGGTCTGGTGGGGGTGGCCCAGCTCCCCATCATACTGGGTGGCCTGTGGGTTCATCGGCAGGTACATGTCAGTCTGCTGCTCAAGGACCAGGGCTGTGGTATTTTTCCCTCCAATGAGGGCCGTTGTACCTGAGGACCAGAGCTGGGTTAGGGGTGAGCTGCCGCCCTGCATCGTAGGATGGTGCCCACAGGGCTGGGTTCTTGTGGGGTGGAGACCGGGGACATCACTGCCTGCCTTTGGAGCCCTGTCCAGGACCCAGGTGCCACCGTGTCTGCCTTCACCACACCTGTGCAGCCAGCTGCTGGGCTTCATTGGGGTACACATTCCACTCTGGTCCTTTGGTACCATCGGATGGATGCCTGGTACTCAGGGCTGACAAACCAGTGAGTCCCGGTCCACCTCACAGAGCCCTGCCAGAGTACAGGTCACACATGGTCCACAGCTTCTGGCCTCACTTCGGCCTCGCTCTGGGCTCAGGGTCATTGGACGACGCCTGCACTGGGGGCACCCAGGCCACCTCGTTGGTGGATGGCTTGCTGCCTTCCTGGTGCACATGTACAGGCGTGGGGGGGCGTCCAACATTGGCACGATGCAGGCGCTACCTTATGTGGACACTTCACATCCACCGTTATGCCCTCACAGAGTGGGGGCCAAAGGTCACAGGCCAGAGACAAATGTATGTGTCAGCGACATGTCCTGTGTTTCAATTTGAGGGGGATGCGTGGGTGCAGAGTCAAGAGGTTTTGGGGTGCTCCTTGGGGCGCTTGTACTTTGTGGGGGATGTGTGGGTGCGGTGCTATGTGTGTGGGGTTTACAGGGAGCAGGAATAGTGGGCGTAGGTGCAATTTGCATTGGGGGGGTGAGATTGGTAGCTGTACAGGAAGTAAGAATAGTGGGCGTAGGTGCAATTTGCATTTGGGGGTGCAGATTGGTAGCTGTACAGGAAGTAAGAATAGTGGGCGTAGGTGCAATTTGCATTTGGGGGTGCAGATTGGTGGCTGTACAGGGAGTAGGAATAGTGGGCGTAGGTGCAATTTGCATTTGGGGGTGCAGATTGGTGGCTGTACAGGGAGTAGGAATAGTGGGCGTAGGTGCAATTTGCATTTGGGGGTGCAGATTGGTGGCTGTACAGGGAGTAGGAACAGTGGGCGGAGGTGCAATTGGCATTTGGCGGGGCGCAGATTTGTAACACTACTGGGACTGTGAATGGTTGGAATAAGTTCAAGTAATGGTGATTATGTGTGGGTAATCATCCTGCAACATTGGATTATTTTTGCTGCATCTATTCACACATTGTGCGCAAACCGGTCTATTTCAGTAGGTCCTTAGTTTGCAATAGGGGCGTGTTGAGGGCGTTTCTGATGCAAACCTATTTTCTTTGTACTGTAGGGTCCTGCTTGCATCTATTTCTGTAAATCGCCTCCTTGCGTGTTGCATTTGTGCCACGCAATCTTAGCGCACAAACACTTTTGCGTGAACTTAGCACTTTTCTATGTAAATCAGACCCCTAATGTGAAAGATGGCTTGATAAAAAACGCTTTTGAGAAAAACAAATGCATTTGCACAAGCAGCAGGACATCACTTTGTGTATTCATTCCCTTTTAAGGGTGGGGGTGCCTCAGGTCTGTTTTGCCTGGCATACATCTTTCGTGAGCCTTCAAAAATCATAATAAGTCCACAACTGATCAAGTGACCATGGACTAGCACAGATGATTAGGTACATACGCCCTCAAAATCATCAACAAATGGTCATCTGACCATTTGCCACCCATTTGGGACCTCTCAAATCACACCACTGGCCTCTGCCCCATTCTGCCCTCCCTAGCTACCATCTAACCTGGGTCATACAACATGGTTATTGATCCAGATGGTCATGTGTATGTACCCGTCCCCTTTCAGTCCCCTTTATGTTGAGACATCCTAGGGCATGCAGCCCATGTACTCTTTCTGTTGGCCAACAATGATTGGGTGATTGCTGTGGTGGCACTTGTTTAAACCTGTTAGGACGAAGAAAGGCAAGTGCCAGAGCCCAATAAAACATCATGTGTATGATTGCACACCATATACCCCAACCCAGACCTCCACCACATAACAACCATAAGCACCCTAACCTTCACTGTACACGGTTCATCAAAACAATCCCATTCCCATTCCCACACAACCTCCTAACCCAACACACACAACACAGCCCTGCACTAGTGCTTATCAATGCCAGAACAGCAATCCAGCATGCTGCACAGATCACTGACCATACCACATACCTCACCATTGACGTGTCCTTAATTAGAGTGGTCTGGTTACTGACCTCATCCAACACCAGGCTAGATAAACTCATCCCAGATGTCACACTAAAGTAATTTTGACAGAGCAGGTGGAAATATTATTATAACACACAGATCCTCCTGGCCCTGTAGCCATGACCAAGTGATACCAATCTCTCTGGCATATTTCCCCGCTCCTCCAACAAAACAAAAACCACAGAGATGTTAATTGACCCTGCCGCAACTTCAACAAGGATGTTTACAACACAATTACTGAATTCATGTTATCTCCCCAGTATCAATTGCACATGCGCTGTCTTTCTAGAATTCCAAGCTAAGAGCCCCATGACAGTCCTAGAAAGGGTATGCCTTATGGAAGAGGCAGAGGAGTTTAAGGACAGCCTTAAAAGCTGTGGATGGATTTATATATTTGATGTCAGGAGGAATGTCTTTCATGGGTGGGATGCTAGAAATGAGAAGTGGAAACAGGAGACAGTGTCTAGGGGCCTAGGAATGAGAAGTGAAGTAGGGTGCTATAGTGAGGAGTGAGAAGATGTGAGGAGTAGTGAGTGTAGTGGGTGGGGCAGTTTATCAGTGATGGGGGTTCACCAGGAATAGATTTAAAGGAGAAAATCATTCATTTGAATTGGGATCAATGTCTCATTTTGAGCCAGCCAGCACAGAGGCAGTAAGCAGGTGCAGAAGATGAGCAGGGGAGGTTGTAAATGGTATAGGATACAAAAGTGAGAATATTGATAAGGGGCAAATGAATGAAGATGGAGAGCCAGAAGGAGATTGAAGCGAAAGTACAGGCAGCTGATTACAAGAGTAGAGATAACTGTTTGGTGGAGTGGTTGGTAGGAAGGGAACAGGATTTTCCAGGCCCTTAGTAGGTTAAGCACTGAATCAAACAGGTATTACTCCCCGGTACTCACATTATAGAGAGAAACCAGCAGCCATAAACAATTTCTATGAACAATAAAAATCTGCATCAACTTAGACCAATCCAAGCCCCTGTCTCACCAGTCTGGGCCATCTACCATCCCACAAAACCTTGGTTGTCACTGTAAGAGGATTCAATTCAACACTACAACTAAGTCAATGCCTAGTCTGGGATACTGAATGGAAACCCTTATTGATATATCTTTATGTCCAGTTCATGAGTTCTGGATGACTACCCCTATATAACACCCCTCTCTTAGAATCCCCCTGACTCCACTGAGCCAAGAAGTAGTTCTGTTTTGCAAGTTTAAAAGGTTTATTTGAGAATTTAAACAATATATATATATCACACTTTATAATAAATTAATATCTGATAGTACACTTAGACATATGATGTTGATCAACAATGGGTAATCTGGCACTAGCACACTTCTTTACAATCAATGAGGAGTTAGTATAGGATGGATAAAGTAGCAAAAATACTTTTATGGTTTCAAGGGAAAAGCAATGAGGAACAAAATGCAGTACAGAAATACTTGATATGATTTTAGCAAAAGATAAGATAATCACTTTTTCTCTGGCAATTCACCCCCCTCCCTATGCAATGTAAGAAATGGAAGGAGATGGAAGTAACACACACAGTTCTCTGGAATGCAATCAAATACAATACGAAATTCAGTTCCCCACCCCAGCAAGCTTAGAGGAAACAGGTAGGAGTTTGAAACACAGGCCCAAAATGCTTTTTTTAAATGTGATGGCAATGGATGGGAAAATGTGCCAATGATTTTAATTCCCTCTAGAGATTCAGGGTGAGTGGGAGATGCGTGTTGGTATTAGTTCAGGCTCACTTTAGCAATGCTCTATGAGTTATTACCAAGTTGCAACGGATTTTAACAAAAGAAAGAATGGAGCTGCTATTTTGACAAGTGGAGAAATTGAGCCAAAATCGCATATCGCGGTAAATTTCGCGAGTGTGTGAATCGTGATTGCGGTTGAAAGTTAAATTTCGTTCCTAGCCCAAACGGTTCCAGAGATACGGACGATTAAATAAAGGTAGTTTTTCGGATTTAAAGTAAACTCAAAATGACAGGTGACAGCTTGCAGCTTCAGAATTGACAGGTGACAGTTGTGCAGCTTTACAAATGACAGATGACACGATTTCTAGGAGGCAGTTCTACTTAGGTTAAAATAGTTTGGATTAGATTATTTTAACTAAGAGATTGGTTCTGCACAGTTCTGCTAGGTACTCACAATATAAATTTGAAATAGGCCTCGCCACGGATCTGGTCAGGTTTTGGACTGGACTCCGGTTCTGGTCTCGGCACTTCACAGTGATCTGGGTCAGCTCTCTGGTTCTGCTCACAGCGGTCTGGGTCACTCTGGATCTCTGGTCTCTGGCAATTGTTCTTGGCAAAAGAATTCAAACAGCTCGGAATATTTTGCAAATGATTTTAAGGTTGCTGAGGCCTGCTGAGAAGAGTTCTCAGTTTGTGGGTTTAGGCCCTTGCTTTAAGTTCTGAAGTAAAGTTCTGGTCTTTGGAGATTGATGGATTTGAAGTCTGGATCTCTGGATGTGAAGTCGTCGGTCAGCATGCTCCGCAGCAAATGGAATTGAATCTCTCTACCTGTCCCAGCAGTCTCTTTTTATGTGTTTTGAAAATGGGTGTGTGCTTGGGCCTCGCTAAGCCTGCCCCTCTCTACTTGTCATTGGCCCAATTCTCCCCTCTCCCATGATTGGGGGAAGGAAATGGATTGTCAGCATGATGAAGTATGTTTATGGGTCAGAGGATCCTCCCCTGGTCAGTTTGCCCACAAATCTATATTTGATCAAATACATCCTTCCCAGATATACAATTTGTTGAAATTACATGTGCACATTATATATTCCTTATGGTCCATGCTTGTCCGCCTCTGATCTTCCTGGGGGCTTGCATTCAAAAATGACAACATTTTGCGCTTTTTAACTCGTTTTGCAATATCGGACATTTACCCAAAATTACACACATGTGCGCAAGGAGTATGGACATTAATTGATGAAGTGTCAGATTTTTAACATGCAGACATTTGGAGTGAGACCCTATTTTCCGCTAGCAACCCCCCAGAACACACCACAGGGTCCTAACGCCTCTCAAAATGTTCACAGAAAAATCACAAAAACAATGATATTACTTATATAATTCTGACAAGTCCGCACTATGAGTTATCTCTCTTTTTAAAATTATGCCCTGGTCAAAAAGGGGTTTGGCTTCCCACATCACAGGGTGGAATAACTGGTTTATCCACTTCCCCCAAGCTCAGCTGCTAGCAGAGGCACTGCCCCTCCCAGTTTCCCCTAAGAGGAAGCCACTTTACGGCCCCCCAATATAACATTTGCCTGAGTCCAGGACAGGCCTTTGCTCAACTCCCTGTAGTCCCCAGCTGCTCCACCACTAATCTAATCAGAGAGGTGACAACTCCTTTTGGCCAGGGGCAGCAGGATGCAGCTAGGCCTAGGAAGAGCGGCTGAACAGGTTTCTCCTGTCGGGGGTAGTTGTCAGGCAGAATCCAGTTTCATTAAGCCAGGTTTCAGCTAAATGTCACTTTTTGTTCCCAGTTTTCTACATTCAAATCAAACTGACAATTTTTACATATACATTAAATAATTACTTCCTTCAAGTCATTTCAGAATATAGTTTTACATTGTATCCACCTCTTAGCAAGTCTTTCCTTGGTCTGGTTTTACACAAAAGTCTGGTGGTTTTAAAACGCCGGCTTTCTGATAGTGGTGAGTACTGGTAATGCAACCATTTTTGGGATTAAGAAAATGAATTCCGTACAGTTCTGAGTTGCTTTTTTGGCAATCAGCATTGCCATTCCCAATGGTTTCAGGCTACTGTGTGTGTAGCCCACTGATGGTTTTAGGCAGTGCCCTCCTGTGCTCACAACATATGCAAAAATGGGTGGCAGCCTATTCTTCATGTTTTCCCTGTGCACTCTCTGGGGAGTTCTGGCCATCATGATGTTTTCCATGCCAGTACTGCCCAGTTTTATTGTAGGGCTTGGATGCATGGGTAAAAACATCCCACATCACCAATATCATCTCTTATTAAAAGCTTTTTGAAACTATAGATGACATCTTCAATTGTTGGTCATCCAAAACCACCTGTTTCTGCCCTCCAACTTTTCACATCACCAACACCTCTCTCACTCAGGGAACCTTCCCTTTCACTCTGAATAAAGCAATCTCTGTCATTGTATGTCACTGACCTTAATAGCTGGAGTCTATGATGGCTGTGGAATCAACAGGTGGCTTCAAATATGCTTTTTGTTGCTTTGAATCTTCTTATCATAAGTGTTAAAGGTCAGTGCTAAGACCTAACAAGGGGTTCCACGTGGGCAAATTAAACAGAGCACTGCAAACACAACTGTGATTCTGCATTACGCCACAATAAATAAGAAGTGATGGGATTCCTATCCAGCATTATGCTTCTCTTAGACTCACAGTCTTATATTGTTCCTTCTTATTCTTGGATCAGAACCACCATCCTCTATAGTTTAAACAACCACTCATATTCTATGGAATTTAACAAGGCTCCTGCTCACATCTCCCTGTGTCCTTGTCTAGCTTGTGTGGCAAAGGTCTTGCCAGGGCTTCCCACTGGTCCATCTGGACTTTCTTCTGCCAGGCACCACCACCCCAGCACCCGTGTGATGTCTTATGGTGTCAGCCATTGGACCCTTCAGCAATATTTGGATTCCATGATAGTAAGGGTTCATGCATCCAAGCTAGTCGCTGTGCTTCAATAGTGTTGCCTGTTGCTGTGATCTTTATATCACTTGTTTTGCCCCTTGTGTCTGCAACTTGTTGGGCCAGCTACATAGCACTGGTTTGGCCCATTTCAGGAGTTAAACACCTTCTTTCCTTCTGGTTGTGTCTACTAACCATTTCTCCACTGTCTTTTCCTTTCCCCACTCCAGATTGTGCCTCTACTCTCCTTTCTCTTGTGATGTCTCTTCTCATCCTGTTCTCTCTCTCCTTTTTGGTGTTTCTCCTCTCCTTTTCTCCCTCTTTCTCACTCTCTCTCTCTCTCCCTCTCCATCTGTGTTTCTTCTCTTCTTCCTCCTCCTGTCTCTCTCCATCTCCGCCTCCTCTCCTTCACTTTATGGATGCTTCTCTTCCTGTTCATCTCCTCCCACTCATCTTCGGTGTCTCCCCTCCTCCCTCTCTTTATCCAGCTTGCCTCTCTGGATGTTTCATCTCCTCTTTCTCTCTATCACCCTTTCATGATCTGTTTTCCCGACCTCACTTTTCTTTTATCGCACACCACTCCAATGTATCCCTTCTCCTTAGTTATTCTCTCTCTTATCGCCTCACTCTGTGGCACACGCCCTTGTTTACCTGTACCCTTTCCTGACTATCAATCTTTCCTTGGCCATCAACTGAGGTGACACAAATGGGGGTGGAGGGGTGGTGGTGGTATTCAGAGGTTCCGTTATGTGTGGTTAAAATCAATTTCACACCAATGATTGCTAGAAATTGTACACCAAGGGTACTCAAACGAGTTTGGGAATTTCTTGCTGGGCATAGCACAAAGAATAACTCCTGCACCCAGGAGCAATTAGAAAACTACTGCCTTGTCTGAGGGGCCCAGAAGCTTTTGAAGGAAAGAGCCACTCCCTATGCGTTCCCCCAGAAAACAAATGACAGGGTATTATTCCACCCTCTTCCTGAAGAGGAAAACCGCAGAAGTGTGCCCAATTTCTGTAACTTGATGACTTCTGAGTCCATGCATATAAACTTCTCCACTATCGGTTTAGTGCCATTTTTGACAGGGATGTCATTTCACCAAAATGGTAGGGGTAGCAGAAGTGACATCACATGACCCTTGACCTCTGAGGCCATCACAGGAAGTGATGTCATTGTACCCCGCCCGAAGTGACATCACAGAAAGTGATGAAACATAACCTTTCACCCCTTGACAAAACAGGAAGTCGCATCACATAGCATTGTCACTAAGTACACTACGAAAAATATGATGCCGTTATCACTAATGTGATATACATTCCATGCATGAATGAATAACCATATGTATCATTAATATCAGTGTGTATATGCCCATATTACCAAATTACTGTGAATGCAAGCAGATGTCCAAGGCTAAATGATAATGATGTGTTATTATATAGCACTTAAGCTTATCCACTTTATATAGAAAACATATACATACAATATCACCCAACCTGTGTTGGTACTCCTTCATCGACCTCATAAGGATGAAAGGTTGAGTTGGCCTTGCCAGGATTTGGACCTGAAACCTGCAGATCACACACACATTGCAGCAGCAGGCTCTCAACCCACTGAGCTATTTTACCGGCTTTAGCTATCTTAGCGGCTATAGTTAAATAAGCAATTACATGTCTGAATGTTCTCAAAGTCAGAAAGCAAATTACACTCTGTAGTGGATACCATTAAACAGGTAACTGAGATTTAACAGCAGGCCAGTTCATCTGCAGGTCTGGTGCAAAGTTGGCCACATGTAAAGCCTACTTTTCAGGCTTCAGAGGTTGACAAAATAGGGAAAGCAGCACACTCACAAGACGTCCCATACTCTGTGCACTCGTTACCTCATACATGCAAACAAACATCCTGAACAACATGCCACGGAGATGGGAAAGATAGACACATTACAAAAAAGCATTAATTGTGGCACAATTAAATCAAGGGCCACTTGATGTGCCATGGTCAAACATTTCTACACTGTACACAAGGTTTTAGGCACAAGGATTGGAAGTTTTCGTCTGCATTGTGAATTTGAGGTGTTTAAGAACGGACTAAATCAGTGACTCACCCCCTGAAGTGTGCCTGAAATAAACCTTTAATGAGTCGAGCAATTATTGTATAGAATTCAAGAAAGACAAATTATGTGTTACTCCTATTCTTTCTTATTTGAGGACACTGCACAATGGAACCCCCTGTTTTTTAAGAGGCCTGAACTTGAATACCAGCCACTCCAAAAACAAACAGCCATATGGCGCTGGCCACAGCTCAGGAGCTTCCATAAAAAAAATATATATTTTTTTTAGGGGTAGCAACGGGCTCCTTAGGGGTCACAGTTGTGACCCCTGTTGACCGTCAAATTACGGCCCTGATTTTTGATCTCTATCGATTAGATAGAAAGGTATTTCCGTGTTCGAGTCCATAGGTTAGACCAACAGTAACTGGGGTTTGTGATAGAAAATCATGAGCTCCAGATTCTTTAATTTGGCCTCAAGCCCACCTCCACAGTCTTCACAAAAGTTCGGTCACTTCTAGTAATGATTCTTCCTGGGGAGGGTGTCAACATTCAACCTTCATTTCTACCTCGTTGACTGCCTGGCCTCTGCTGCATCAATCAAGATCGGCCTAGCCCACACAGGAAACGTTTGTTTACTGCTTGAAATTCATAGGTGTACCTAATTTAGACAAATATCATTTTAACCAAATGTGGGAACTGGAATGTATTGTTGTGGAGTACAATATGACCTGGAACAGGGTGTTTCTGCCAGAACGGCAATCCCAGAGGAGGAAATCCTGGATTGTTCTTGTGAATCTGAGTTTTCCAACAGCCTGTCAAGGACTGCAGGTTCAAGGGGGATGGCCTTTCGTGTCTCATATGTGTTATGGGCCCAGCTCCATTTAAAGCTGGTACTGAGACCTTTCCTTCACCACAGCAAGCAAGACTTATGAGATACCGGTACCCATGATGCAAGCGATTGCCCTACCATTCCATTGGTAGAAGGTGGATTTCAACATTTACTGGGACTGCATAGTTGAATATCAATGTCGTTTGTGTTAACACTAGATGCCAGGAAGATGAGTTTGGAATGAGCTGGGGAAACCTGATGTCTCTTGAAATTCCAGAAGTAATCAAATTGGACAGGGTCTTCCATATTTCTAGTGCAACCGTTTTTTTCTAGTAAGTTGGAGCAAAAATCAGCTCTTGTGCAGGCTGTCAATATAGTGGCCAAGTGAGTACTACATCAACCTGCAGGGAGGGATACTATCCAGCACCTTTGCAGATCTGCACACAAACTTTCTATTTGGGCAAAGTCCTATCCCTGCAACATGGACACAATTCATCTACCAGAAAAGGAATTCCCTCCATCCCAGAATTCGTCTCTCAACAGGTCATCTTCAGAGAGATACCTATGCTCAAGGATGGAGATCCTCTGTCAGGACTTGATGGCATCAGCAGTCAACTCCCGGCGTTTACATTATTTCTCCATCACCTAAAGACCTAGGGGAGGGGATGCCTTCTGTTTGGAGTGGCCACTCAGTCTTCTTTTCTCTAACAGCACTAATACCAAATGTGCTGGAAAAGATTTGATGGGAAAGGTTTCTAATGATCCTAGTCATATTCTACTGGAAAAGGAAACATGGGTTTCCGGTTCTGTTGCAGATGGCAGCCGAGAAGGTTTGGCCCTCTTTTATGCAGCTGCAGTTTGGAGGCTGAGACTGTCGGCATGGCTGTTGACCGTGAAGGATAAATTGGGATGGGCATGTCTGCAGAGGTGGCACCAGCTTGCCAGAAATCAAGACTTCCTTCCACACTCAAATTGTTTTAGGGGCAATGGGTGTCATCCCCTCCTTGGTGAACAAAATATGGGTTTCTTGCTTTATCCTGTGACCCCCTTGAAGATATTGGAATCTTCAGAATTGATTTTACGTGGGCCGGGCATTTTGACTGTAAGGGGACAACTGGTAACTATAAGAGCTTTTAGCCAACATTAAGATGATTTAGCCTTAAGCCGCTAGGCTGTGAACGCTTTTATTTCACCTTACCCTCCTTCAAGGCTGGTTCTTTCATCTTGGGATCTACCTTTAGTCATGGAAGGCTTTCATCAGCCCCATTGAAGATACCATTCTGACAGGGAGTTAAGGCCCTTCTCTATGTTTCCCCGGACCTACTATTTTTTAAGGAGGGCCGCTTATGTTTAACTCCTCATAAATGCCTATGGTTGCAAAATCTTTTCATACAGCACATGAGATTATGCTACCATCTTTTTTCTTTTGGTATAACTCTATCCATACCTTAGATGCGCGTACAGCAATGAGAGCAAATATCTCTCGCAGGTTAGGCTTTTCAAAGAGGTACTCATTACTTGTATCGTTCAGTCCGCGCCATCAGGGTCTTAAACCCTCTATATCTACCATCAGCAGATGGATTAAGTAGGTGATAACAGTGGAATACAAACTTACGAATTGCCTACTCCAGCGAATGTGGAGGAAAGGTCAATCCGAGGCTTCTTGAGTGGGACTGAAGGGCGTGCCAATGTCAGAAATGTGTCAGGCAGCCACATGGATTTCTTTGTCAACATATATTCTGCTTTACAAGCTTCAGGTGGAAAGAGATCCAGCTGGCTCTTTCTGTACCGCCAAGTCAAGTGATGTGGTTTGTGGTACAAAGTCTACTGCTTGACATATCCTCAGATTGTTAGGACTGAGACGAGGAAGACTGGACGATGAGGTAATGCCCTGATTACTTACCACAATTCCTTTTTACTCTGGGTATGTATCTTCCTTGTCATCAGTCTTCTTTCCTCTCTTCTTTCCTTAGCCTTGCTGCTAACTTCGAAGAGATGGGGACGGAGGAGCCAACTAGGAGCCAACTTTATTTTTAATTTTTTATTTTATGACTGCTTTCCAGCATAGGTCTGTCTAGGGAGCCTGATACCTCATGTTGTTAGGACTGTGACGGGGCAGTTGCAGACTTAGAGTTATGAGAATGAGAATTACTTGTAAGTAATTAGGGTATTACATTTCAGATAGTAGTTTTCCAGGCGAAAATTTTTATATCACGCAAGTCAGTCAAAAAATCTAACAATGGAGATAAGAGTGCTGGCTTAGAAATGGCCATTTACAACAAAATAATATAATGTGAAAAGTGAGTGACATAATATTGGCTGAATAAACATGACCAAAGACCTGTAACCGTCTTGAAATGCCAAACGAGTGCCAATCTAGTATACAGTAGACAAAGGGCCTCTTTATAAATTGGCTGGTGCAGCTAAAATCGGCAGTAATGCGGCCCTAACAGAGTTACGGCCACATTACCACCGCAATACTGCACTGCCCAACTATGGCTTTGGCAGTGGGGTGGAGGAAAAACCTCCAGCAAAATGCTGGAGGCTATTCCGAAAGCTTACTGCAAAAATGCAGACATTTTAGCAGTCTTACCGCTGGCGATAATTCCACAGAGAAATCCCCATAGAGTCCTATGGACTCCATAAATGGGGGCTAACACCGCCATACCGCCACTTGTAATCCAGCAGCAATTCCACCAGCCCAAATGGTGGTAACAGCAAAACCGTTTGTTGGTGTTTCGCTATATTAACTGCCGAAATACCACCAAACATGTAATGAGGCCCAATACCCTTAGTTATATCTCATCGAGGTAAGTGACAACTATGAGCCAAAACTAAAAATTAACATACAGTGTCAGGTCATTTCGAGGTTACACTCTCTAATCAACAGGAAATTAGTAAGGACAAACCGGGCGCTTTCCAAAATAAAAGGATCACGCAGGTAGGAATGAGAGGAGAGTGCACAACAGTTGACGGTCAGCATCGCCAAAACATCAGAACTTGCTAGAAAGAAGGTGAAAGGTAAAGAACAGAATGCACAGTAGGCAATTGCCGTAACATGTGACTATATGTATAAAAATGACTTTGCCAGAAAGAAATGTAGGCAAAAGAAAATCAAAACTACATTGCGTGTAGCCACGTAGACATATAAGGTACGGTAAAATGCCACACGCATCGCGTTCCCCTTCCTTCTTCACAGCCTAGGGAAACGGAAGGTGGGAAGGGAGGAGGAGTAGAGCACTGCTTTTAAGAGCAAACCTTACTTATGTATAACATATATATCTATAAAATGGGTTTGGAAGGCTGGCATCTAGGCAAAACAGAAGCAGCAATGTGTGTAAAATGCCATTTGTAGCTCACCGTCACAACTTAAACACAGGCAAGAGATCCAGGAACGTCTTGCCTGTCGCAAGAAAATTACCCTTCTGAGTAACTCTGCTGAAAAATGACCGCATCGAAGAGAACCCAAACGCAAAGCCGAGAGAGCAAGCTTGACGCAGCTCTGGCTCTGGACCGACACAAAAGAGCCCCATAGATCTATGACACAGGCGTGTGCTACACTGGTGAGTGAATTCCCATCTATTAAAATGACGCTTTTATAGCATCTGGGGAAAGGTTCGTCAGCCCTGACTGGATTAAAATGGCCGCCACCCCACAGGGCATAGCTTTATTTGGACGCGTTAACAAGCACCTCAAGAGGCTTTCCTGCAATGGTAGATATTTGGTGGTGAAAGCGAATCAACATGCTGCACTATTCCTACAGGGGTGTATGCTGTTAATACATTTGAGATTTTTTGTTTGAACAGTTTTTCAACCCTAGGCAAATCCCAGCAACCAGATGTCAGAAAAACAATGTGTGTTCTTATACATCACTTCATGACAGATTCCTTACACTTTTAGACACTGTAATAACAGTTATTCTATTGCTCAATTTAATAGTACTTATTTATCCACCTCAGAGGGATGAGTTGGCTCAGACGTAGGATTCGTGAAGACAAAGCGTCTCCATGTCTGAGCTCTTAACTCATTAGTTATCCTTCGTGGGCTTATAATGGGCAGGACATAGAATCAAAATGTTTGTGTATTTACCATTTTGTAAAATACGATATTTTTAAAGCCACAGATTACACTGACTAGGCGCTTGTGCACAGTGCAATGAATGTACGTATGAGGAGCAGCTATATCATTGAGTCTATACTGAACAATAAATGGGAATCCCATTAAAGAGTTCCTAATCCACATATCCCGTGACCATCTTGCCTGCGCGTACACCCTGAATATGTTACTGCTCTTTTCAGTTTAGAGAATATTTTGTTATCCTTCCTGATTTTAATTCCTGATCACTTGTGACACTGTGTCCACTGCGAGTCAGTTGGATTCTCTACTGGGTACCTGAAACGTTTTCTCTGTGGAAAATGGGACTGGAATCCTCCTGGCCCAGTTGACTACAATGGTCCTTAGTGTTGTTTTCTAGAAGACTGGAGTCTCTTGAAGGGAGACCTGGTTACAATATTGGCTCTATCACATTGAGTTCAATATTTGATATACCTACAGTCTTTTTCAAACACATGAAGAATGGAGCCTTCTGGCCTAGACAAGATTCTCCTGTCTTGAAGTGTAGAACTGTTTGACCAACTAGAGCACGTAGAAGTCACCTGTATGCGTGTTTACCTGACTGATGATAACCCCTGCAACATGAAGATGAACATGGCAGTACTGCATGGAAGGAAACTGGTCCTGACTGCGACAACTCCCTTCCTTTGACTGGTCTGATGTTTTAACCCAAAGGGTTAATGATACCAAGCAGTGTGTAGACAAACATCACCCCTACCAAGCATTCTGGGGATGTTTTAGGGATACCCAATGCATGGGAAGGTCACCAGTCATGAAACTATAGGGCTTCACTGGAAATCCAACATTGTTGTTGTTGCAACTTAATGTTCCCATAAGGTATTGTTCCACCTTGTTCCCTTTTGCTTATTTTTTGATTTTATTTTCTATTTAACATGTTTATTGAATTATATACATAACAAATAGTGAACCATACAACCATAATCAACATAGGAAAAACACAAGCTTAAAACTAAGTTCATCAAGAAAAGGGTGCTCAATATATTACATATAATAGAAGTTACAAATACATTCAGGAAACAATCAGATATAAGCAAATTATATTAGATTTACAGGTCTAAAAATCTCCCCCAGATCTGTTCAAATAACTTTATTTTATTTTCTCTGTGAAGAATTATCCTCTCCATTCTTGACACTTGTTTTAGATCATCCGAGCATTCTGAAACAAATGGTCTTTCCTCACTTTTCCACTTCCTGAGTTCGCTGCCCTGAAGAACCAGAATCGTTGCGGGAAAGAGAGATCATCCACCAAGTCATCTTCTCCCAGAATTATAGTTGCATAGTCATGGTCTTCATTCAACAAAATAACCTTATTCGAAGTGACCCCCCCTCCAGAAGGATCTTAATTCGTAGCAAACCCAAATCATGTGTTCAAAGGTTCCCCTGACATGCTTACACTTCCAACAGGTCTCAGAATCAAGTAAACCCCTTGCATGTACATTTTGTGGCAGCCAAAATACTCTGTTTAAAAATTTGATTTGAGGACTCCTTTCACCCAGATTCAAAGACGTTAGGGCCACAATTCTGCACAAATTCCTCCATCTCTTCTCATTCATCTCTGAACTAATTGTTTGTGTCCATTTGGTCAACAAGTCTTTATTTGTCTCTCTGTACTGCTCCAAATTCTTGTACACCTTAGAAGCCAGGTGACCTTTCAGATTTATATTCTCTTAACCAGAAATGCCACCCCTTGCAATCCTCTGGAACTTTGTTCAGCAAAGCCTTCTTCAGCTTTCGATACTCCCCTAATGTGCAATCTTTGAGATATTTTTCAACAGATAATTGCCTAAAGCTGATCCATTTTTTTCCATCAATAAGATCTTCTAGCCACTGAATACCTCCCAGCAGCCAGTTGCTTATTTTCTTTAAAATTACTTTAGACACTCAAGCATATCGAGAGACCCTTAAGTGGCTTGTGCAACCAATCATCTTCTCTTCCTCGCAGCAGGAAGCCCACCCACTGCTGTGGAAACACTTTCTGTTTTGAACATCCCAATAGTCTACATGTTTAAAACTAACTACTGATAGAGGATACTCAGAACTTAGAAAAGCATCCTTGAACTATGACACAACTACAATGCTACCCAAATCCCAAACAGCCCCACTCCACCATTCCACTTCATTGAAGTGGCATTTGACTTTACCTTTGTTAAAAATGTCCTTTGTTCAATTTGTAAATGTATTCACCCAAAACATTTCACATACACTAACATTGGCGCGCTGAATCCATTTAGGCATTTTGGCAATGCAACTTTCTTCTCTGGCCCATGTTAGCCTATGCATACATATTGTCCTGTGATCTTGTAAAAATAACTCTACCTGCAATTTCCATGTAAAGTTTGACATTAATAGTTGAAGTCCTGTGAAAGTCAGAGAAACTTTCCTATGGTTTTGTAAAAATACTGAATAGATGATCGATGGGCACCATAGACCAACCAACATGATCATCAGCCATCTCCTGTAGTGGACGCACAGAGATTTTCTGATTTAGCTTGATGAAAAGGCCTTAGAAAGACACCAACTTCTCATAAATACAAGTGTTATGAACAAATGCAGGATTAGATTATATTCATCTGAACTACTAACGATCAATAAAAAGTGATCCGCTTTCTTCGAAGCTCTACCTAACAGCATGTGATGAGAAGAGTGGTGATATAGAGGATTAAGTTGGTAAAAATCAAAAAGGGGACATTCCTCACTGGTCACTTATCCAATAGTAAGTCAATTGTTAAAAAATCGTCATCTAATTTCTCTTCAGGAAACATGGATGACGTCATGCCCCACATTGTTTTTTATATTATTTTTTTTAATTTATGTGCATATGGTCAAATACAAACCTTTTGCACAATTAAATTCAACTATTACAACAAATATCAGTTGGTCTGCCTATGAATAACATGTCAAATAATATATTAAAAATAACATGCTAAAACAAGAGCCCATACAAAATCTGTACATATAGTTACAATTGCAAAATACAATACAGATTGCCCATGCGATAAGCGCAGGAAGTCTTGATTCTATTAAAGACACAGAGGCAAGCATTATGCTTTTACTTCTTTAATAACTGCTCAACAGCAATTCAAAACTTACTTTTCAAACTGTTTTTTTTTTAATTTTCTTTTTGAGAACATGTGCCCAACTGGCTTAAAAAAACAAACCTAAACAAAAGCATAAACAAATGCATGAGGACAAGAACTATCCTTCCCAAGAATCCTAGAGGCTCTGTACTCCTAGCCTCCTTTCTGTCCACCACCGGTAGTCCTTTGTCTGGTATAAACTCCTCTGACTCTAGGTCCCTTCCTCTTCTTTTTTCATCCTGTCTCGCTGTCTAGTCTTGCAACTGCTAAACAGATCCAAATGTAACCATTGTAATCACTCTGCTGCACTTCGCAGTGTAGATCTCTTTCTTTCCATCAGTCCCTGTTATTTTTCTGCTCGTCCCCTAAAACAAAGATAAGGGCATCATCACCAGGGCCGGGAAATCTTTTATACAGTTTAAATACAATGCAGTAGAACATTATTTGAACCTTAGATGGGCGGGATAATGATTGCCTCCGTGTCTTTAATAGAACCAAGACTTCCTGCGCTTATCATATGGGCAATCTGTATTCTATTACAAGACCGGAGGCGAGCATTATGCTTGTTCAAAGCTTTGTATCACTGCCGCTGTAATATTAGTGACTGGCTTAAAGTAGAACATCCTAAATACTGAATCACTGGCCCAGTCTGCGGCTTTTATGATCTCCTGCAGTGGAACTCCGGCTGCAAAAGCTCCTGAAGCCATGGCTCCCCTAGCTGAGTGAGCCCCGAAACTCGATATGTCTATTCCTGCTAATTGCATGACTTCTTTCACCCATCTCGCTATGGTCGCTACTACTACTGCTTTAAATGGCTTCCTACACGCAATAAGGAGCTGAGTCACTACTGCAGGTCTCACAACGGCTGTCACTGTCTCATATCTCTTTAAGCATTGTGCTACGCAGAGCTTAGTATTGCCCGGAAAATATGGATAATTAATTATCTTGGAATTAGTCTTGGTACGCTGCGCTATGTTGAACGCTACTCCTTCCGGATAGAAAATCTTCCGGTCAATCTCGAGAGCCTTAACATCAGAAATGCGCCTGCATGACACTAAACATAATAACATAGCTAGCTTTCCCGACAACTGCTTTTCTGACAGCAGCTCGTTTCTTGGCCATTGCTCTAGCATGCTCAGTACCTTTGTAACGTCCCATAATGCTGAATTTCTAGGCTTCGGAGGCTTGCTCACCTTAATGCCCTTGAGGAGTCTTATCACAGCTGGATGTTCTCCCGCGGGTACTCCTTTCACTAGATCATGGCCCGCCGAAATGGCCGACCTGTACACTCCTATCATCCTGAAAGCTTTCCCCTCCGCGCTTAGTGCTGCTAGAAAATGTATAACTTGAGTTATAGGAGCTGAAATGGGAGGAATACTCCTCTCCCTGCACCATAATTCCCAGGCCTGCCAAGCGGAATTATAGCTCCTAACTGTCGAGGGGGCCCATGATGCATCGATGAGCTCTGCAGCTTCCTCTGAAAGCCCCGGCAAGCGCCATCCCCTCCTGAAATTCTGCAAGCCAACAGCTTCAAGGCCTGATCCTTGACCAAAGGGTGAGGCGCCCCTGCTGGATCTAGTAGGAGATCCTCTCGGTGTGAGATCCTCTGAAGGAAATCCATGGAAAGTTCCATCAGAATCGGAAACCAGGCTTGAGAACTCCATTCCGGAGTTACTATCACCAGATCAGCCTTGTCTCTGCGCACCTTCGCTAGTGCTCTGGCTATCATCACGAATGGGGGAAACGCGTAATGGACGTTCTGTCCCCAACACTGAAGCAAAGCATCTGTCCCCAACGCTTCGGGGTCTAGCCTCCAGCTGAAGTAATTCTGCAGGTGCGTGTTTAGTCTGGAGGCGAACAGATCCGTATGCAGCGGCCCCCATTTGCGTTACAATTTGTTGAACACTGATTCGTGTAGCCTCCAGTCGCTGGAGTCCACTAGATAGCGAGAATTCCAATCGGCAACAAAATTCTTTGCTCCCGGAAGATATTCCGCTTTGATCGCTATATTCCTGCTCAGGCAGAAGTGCCAGAAGTCCTTGGCTATCTCCACTAGCATCTTGGACTTCGCCCCCCCGAGCTTGTTGATAAATCTCACTGCTGAGATATTGTCCATGCGTAGCAGAATGCAGCATTGAGCTTTGTCTCTGGAGACTACAAACGACTTGTAGTACCCCAAGAAAACAAACCACAGTTCTTGCAGTTAGCCCACGAGATTCCTTTGGCTGGTCACTTGAGTTTCAAGAAGACTAAGGAAAGGCTCTCTCTCTACTTCGATTGGCCAAAGATGGGGGCCGAAGTGGAAAAACACTGCAGGAGCTGCCACACCTGCCAGACCTCTGGTAAGGTTGGCTCCAAGAATGTGGCACCTTTAGTGCCTCTTCCAGTTGTGGGAGTCCCATTTGAGAGAGTAGGGATTGACATTGTTGGTCCCCTTGATCCTCCAACCTCCTCAGGCAACAGGTTTATACTTGTTGTAGTAGACCATGCTACTAGGTATCCTGAGGCAATTCCTATGAGGACTGTTACAGCTCCGGCTGTGGCTAAGGCCCTCCTTGGTATTTTTACTAGGGTCGGGCTTCCTGAGGAAGTAATCTCTGACAGGGGGTCAAACTTTATGTCCAACTACATGAAAGCCATGTGGAAAACCTGTGGAGTTACTTACAAGTTCTCAACAGCTTACCACCCACAAACCAATGGGTTGGTAGAACGGTTCAACCGAACCATGAAGAGCATGATAGGTGCTTTAGAAGAACCCCTTAAGCGTAAGTGGGACCTTCTACTGCCATCCCTTCTCTTTGCTTATAGAGAAGTCCCTCAGGAGGGAGTAGGTTACTCTCCCTTCGAACTACTCTATGGTCATCCCGTCAGAGGTCCATTGGCCCTGATTAAGGAGGGGTTGGAGAGTGCTCCTTCCCCCAAGCCAGTCAGAGTGACTGACTACGTGATAGGTCTCCAGAGGAGAATGTCGCACATGATGACGGAAGCAAGCGATAACTTGAAAGCTGGACAAGCATTGGTCAAGCACTGGCACGATCAAAAGGCTAACATGGTTGAGTTCGCTCAAGACCAGCTCGTTCTCGTTATGATCCCAACAAGGCAGAGGGCCTTGCAAGACAAGTGGATGGGACCCTTCAGAGTTGTGGGTAAACTCGGAGAGGTCAACTATCTGGTGGACTTGGGCAATCCCAAGGAGGCTCCGACAGTCTTTCACACCAACCGACTCAAAGTGTATGTCTCAAGACCCGATGTAGGAGCGTTGCTTCTAGCATCATCCGAGGAAGAAGAAGAGAGTGAAGCTCTTCCGGATCTCCTCAAAGGCTTACCTTTAGATGAAAAAATTGAAGGAGTAAATCTCTCCTCCAATCTGACACCGGAGCAACAAGAAGAGTGCAAATCTATGTTGAATCAGTTTGCCTCTCTGTTCTCGCTCTCACCAAGCTTGACCCCTTGGGGCCAGCACGACATACTCACTGGTGACTGTCTGCCGGTCAAAAGCAGAGGATACAGAATGTCAGAGAACGTACAAACCCACATCAAAGGTTAGGTCAGCAAGATGCTCCATCTCGGGGTAATAGAGCCCTCTACTAGTCCATGATCTAGCCCAGTTGTGTTAGTACCAAAGGCCGGATCTAAAGAACTTAGACTCTGCATGGATTATAGAGCTCTTAATGCAGTCACCAAGACTGATGCCCACCCTTTGCCAAGAACAGATGAGTTGGTGGATAAACTTGGCGCCGCCAAGTTCCTCAGCACATTTGACTTCATGTCAGGCTATTGGCAAATAGACCTGACAGACCATGCCAAGAAGAAAACTGCATTTTCTACCCCCGTTGGCTTATACCAGTTTAAGGTAATGCCTTTCGGATTGAAGAATGCACCTGCTACGTTTCAACGGATGGTAAACCAGGTTCTGAATGGGATGGAGGACTTCTGCATGGCATACTTGGATGACATCGCAGTGTTCAGCAATTCCTGGGAAGAACATGTAACCCACCTGAGAGATGTTTTGCAGGCTCTTGGACAAGCCAATCTGACCATAAAGGCGGCGAGTAAATGCCAAATTGGACAGAGTAAGGTAGTCTATCTTGGACATGAGGTAGGAGGTGGAGAAATAAGGCCTTTGCTCAGTAAGATTGAAGCTGTGCAAAATTGGACAACACCTACTACTCAAACCCAAGTGAGAGCCTTCCTAGGCCTCACTGGGTATTACAGGAATTTCATAGAGAACTATGGGACCATAGCTTCTCCACTGAATGTCATCTCCTCGCCCAAATTTCCTAAAAAGGTTAGATGGAACGAGGAGTGCAATCAGGCTTTTGAAAACCTGAAAAAGGCTCTTTGCCAAGCCCCATTACTCAGAGCTCCTGATTACCGCCAACACTTCATTGTGCAGACAGATGCTTCAAATGTAGGAATAGGTGCCGTACTCAGTCAACTGGATGGGAAAGGTAGGGCGCACCCCATTTGCTTCATCAGCCGCAAGCTGAAGGATCCTGAAACAAGGTGGGCAACAATCGAAAGAGAGTGCTTTGCTATCGTGTGGGCTCTGAAGAAGTTTAGGCCGTACTTGTATGGTTCTACTTTCGTCATTCAGAATGACCACCAACCCTTGAGATGGTTAAATGCAAATGAAAGGGGAAAACCCAAAACTATTGAGATGGTCGATCTGCCTGCACTGGTTTGATTTCACCATTGAGCACAGGTCAGGGTGTCACCACCAAAATGCTGATGGTCTCTCTAGGATGTATGTCATCGACTAGAGGTATGAGATTCATCCAGGAGTGGATTAAATCCTCCTGTCCCTTAGCCTGGGGGGGGGGGGGGGCGAGTGTTAGGGAGAATTCTCTGTTTAGGCTGAATTTCCTAACCTAGTGAGTCCCCCAGCAGCTTTGCTGGATTTCTGGAGTTTGTTTTTTTCCATCTTGCCAAGAGTGAGACTCTTTTTCTCCCACTCTTGGACATGAATGTGTGTAATTCCTGTGAATGTCAATGTGTTCCATGGGCTATGGGGTCTTTTACTCCATAGGGTCTCATATGTTTTTCTATGTGTGGTACACCGCACCCTCCGTGCCGTAACACTGGGGCGTCCTAGCGGACCTCCATCTTAGACTCCATACCCGGGGACTGACTACTGTCTCCCCGGGCATGTAAAGTCACCATTGGCTTTACTAGACCTAAATTTACTAACAGAACTAGTACAAACCATCTTATTGTGGACGTACTATTAGGGGTAATTCGATTACTCCTGGATCTGTTATTCGAGGGGGCACTGTCCCGTCCCCCCTCGTCGAGTTTTGGCTGGTGGCAGTGGAAACTACTTGTTATGTTCGACCCCGAACATAACCCTATGGGATTTGTCCCATTGTTAGAGATTGATACTGTTTCTCGTTAATCTCTAACGTACCACCGATCTACTTATCTTAAATAAGTTTATCGGATGGTATTTTCTGCCAGAACCCGGTTTGAAAAATGGCGTCTGTGTTCGTCTCTGTGACTCCTAAACCAAAGGTTGAGCCCTTTGTTCCACTTTTGGCGGGCTCTGTACAGAGACCCTCCAAAGTGGTGCCATTCTGTCTGGGTTACCACAGGGGTGTGGGAGGGGGTTTAGGCACCCTGGACCGAGTTGCCTTGTCAACTCCGGTCACACTCTGGTGTGATTGGCCCAAGTGGTGAGCCTCCCCGCTCACCACTTAGCATGTGTTGATTGACAGCTAGGCTGAATGAATGGGGGTTTTCTGCATAAAAGCAGGGCTTTTGGGACTGGATCTTCAGAAGTCGCCACAGGACCTAAGAATCTGAAGAGGGTAAAGCTGAGCTGACCTGCACGACGACACCTCCGGTGGAGCCCTGCTGAACCGACTCACCACTTCCCGACGACAGAGGAGATCTCCCTGCCGGAGAGTCTCTTCCCCTGACTGGTGGGAACAACAAGTGCCTTTTGCTTTTTCTTCGCCTCAGGACGCAGTGGTCGAATTGCCCGTGCAGAGCACCTCGGCAACCGGATAGGCACTACCCCTGTACCGCGACCAAAAGGTGGTGCCTTGTGACGGAGCACTCCGCGGCTGGTCTCTTCCCTGGTGGTGCACCGGACTTCACTTTTCTTCGACGACGGGATCATCTCTACTCTTGGCAAAGACCCGACATGCATCCACCACCAGGAACAACTGCCACCCCCGGAGCTGTCTCTCCACAAACAAGGTACCGTGTCCGCCTGGCTTCCCTTTCGATCGGTTCAAGTGAGGTGTCTTAATCCTCTTCTTTCCGTTGGGTCGCCTCCAAGCTTTCTCACGTATTGTTCTGAACTAGTTCAATCTGCCGATAACAATTTGCTACAAAGACTCGAACGCATCTCCACTAGATACTTTTTGGGACATATCGCCTTGCCTCTCTCCGAGTGGGCCTGGCCTCTGAACTTTATGATCAATTGTGGTTTTTGCCTTCTTGCCTTGTATTTTTTTCCCGTGAAGTATTGAACTGTGTTGATTTCTTAACCTACTGATTTTTCTCTCCCGTCCTAACTAATATTAGAGTGCCATCTAGGTTGAGGCATACACCTCTGTCTGCAAATAAGTTGTGCCGGTAGAACCTAGACTTGTTGAAATATTGTTAGGGGGATTGATCGTTTCTTCTTCGTAGAGAGATTGTATTTGATTTGTTTGCCGTGATAGTGCCATAGAGTTTTTGATAGATGTTTCGTTAGAAATAAATACCTTAATATCTTTACACTGAAGCCTTGTTGCGTGTTTGCTTGTCTTACTGTGAAGGATTGCCCTATCTTGTATACTCCACATACTGCTTAACTCTTCTTGAGGGATTTTGTCAATTCGAGAAGGGAAGTTGTGAGTAGATTCGATGGATAAGCCCATATCAGAGACATACAGGTTACTTCCAGTCAGCACCATTCATGGAGAACTTATAATTACGCAGCCAATTCTTGTACTTAGTTGGGAGATGGGCTAGCAAGGCCCTTTTCTCACGTGCAGTATATATGTTAGCTCTCTGAATAGCAACACACCGCCCAATTTTGCCTAGACAGCCATTCAAGCAGAGAGTTACTATTAAGATGCACAAATCCGCTAACTCTAGGCAGGTTTTTGCCGCTCCACACAATACGGTCTCCTTGTATATTAACAGTAGTCCATATATTCCTGTATAGAGAGTGTCTAAGAGTAATCAGCTTTAGAGACCAACGTAAAATAGCATGATCATTAAGAAGATTAAAAGTTGCAGAGAGGTAACTACTTCGTTCCCAGGTAGCCCCGTCCACAGAAAATATAGTCAATACATGAAAAGCTAGTGCCGTTGTTCCAAGTATGCATAGGCGCTGCTTTGTCAACAGGTTTAATATTTAAACAAGTCAAGTCATGGGCTTCAAACAGCTAAAACCAATTAGACCGAGCAAAAGATGCGAGATACTAATTTCCCTTGCCACATTTTCTCTCGATTTCATCCACAGAAGATGGTGTGGTTGATAAAAGTTTAGGAGCATTAAAGTCCCCTGCAATGACTGTTTTACCATTGGGATAAAAATCATACAATTTCTCGAGAGTTTGCTCAATTTTAAGAATAATCGTTGCTGCCTCTATTCCACTAGGAGGGTTATAAATGTTAATAATCAAGGCCTTTTTACTACCATCATGGAGAATTGCTGCCATAACAAATGGTGAGGATATTTTAGAGCTAAATGGTGTAAGGGAGTATTTAACCTGTGCACCAATGGCTAATCCACCAAGTGGGCCACCTTTCTCTCCTCTAATTGAATAAGAATACAAAATGTTATAGCCATCAATTTTAAAGGCCTCAATAGACCAAGGTCTTGCAGCAGAAAGCTGTCACTGAATTTGATATGATGTAGCCCCAAAGGGTCTGCTAGAAACGATCTAAAGCCTCAAGTATTACAGCACATCCAGCCAGAGGGAGTCAAAATTGCGAGATGGTCAATTATAGTTCATAATTTGATGAATGTTTGCAAACCCAACCCTAATGCCAACACATGGATAGACTTGGTTATAATCAAACCCCGTCTCTCCTGTCCTGGATTGTAGGTAGCCTGCCGGCTGTGCCCATACATAGTATGGGATGCAGTAATCTACGCTTTACTCCACTACTGGAAGTAAGGAGTCGAAAGCCCATAGACTTCAGAAGACCTGCACATGTACATAGCAGTGCCACTGCTGCTAGAGAGGCAAACTCTATTAGTGCCCTATTGGCAACAGAATCCAATTTAGGAAGTTCTATTCGACGTAGGTCATTACTACTTATAGAGGAAAGGCGCGGAATGACCTTCCACAAAGACATGAGAGACGGGAGGTTTAGGAAAGGACTGTCACTCCTAGGATGGATTTCTTCCAATTTCACCAGAGTACCCATCGGGGGTGGGGGGCATATTAATCTCACCTTGCACAATACAGGGAGCATTAGGATGGCGCAAAGGGAGAAGAGGACAAATATCAGTAGAAGATGAGATGATGTTTAATGCACCAGAGGAAGCAGCAATGGTAATTTGAGAGATACCCGTAATATTAGTGGGCACATTAGTCATGTTTGTAGTGGTAAGAGCGGGCACAGGGTGTGAAGGTGGCAAGGAAACTGGTTTATCTTTTAACGAGCGAGCCCATTTATCCATTGGGCTCTGTAAAAACACCTGTCTTGTAGTGCTATCATCCTGATTTTTAGTCACAAGAGAATGCTGTGAGGAAGGTGAAGATACCTTCTGTATAACATAATTTGAGGCAGGATCAGTGGCTAGGCTGTTAGAAATAGCCGCTCGCTTTGCACTGGCACTCGCCCTATAGGTGGTGGGATGCTTGCGTTGTCTTTCACTATGTGCAATCGGAGGACTGCCAATCATAGATCGCTCATTGAATAATGCCTCAATGGCATCTTCTTCCGTGGCCGCAACAACATTCCGAGAGCCTTCCAACAAATTGCAGTTCAGCATATTATCTGTATCCATATTATCAGCCTGGAGTTGAACAGTGAGGTCAATTGTGTTTGTAATGACTTCCCCCCTGGAGGCATTCGGTGCATTGCAGTGCTGGCTACAGTCTAAAATGACATTGACGATCATTGCTAAAATAGTTTCTGCTCACGTTGCTCGGCCGCGATATTGGCGCATAACGTAAGCAAAGCCTCAATTTTTTCAAGAGTAATATCTGCAGATGATGAGGCACGCTCTGTTCCAATAACATTGTTTTCAACCGAAGCCAGAGCTGCCTCTTTGCCAGTATCCTCAAATGAGCACTCAGAAGCAGATACTAGTGCTTCAAGATTAGGGCGTGCTGAAAGATTGGCGCAATTTGTTTGCTCCCCAAGTCTGGTCCCAGAGAATGTCTTTTTAAGTTCTTGCATAAACTGAGTAGTGAGCCGTTATTGTCCATCGAAGTAGAGCAGTGCAAAAAACTATTATCAAAGTTGCCTAGGGAATCCTAGTATAGTGTTCAGAAAAAATTACAGCAACGTGAATGGGAATGCAATGACAGGGGGAGCCTGCATTATAGGTTGTTTAACTACTTAAACCAAGTCTCAAAAACCAGTGATTTTCGTTTGTTGTGTTGTGGATGCCATGCCAATTTTGTCTAGTTTACCTGTTTTAGAGCGAGGCATGCGGGTGGACTTATCATGTGCTTTAGCAGGACTCTGTGTGTGTTTCCCAGTTTTTTCATTTCACAACGAAGGATGTTTTTTTTCCTCTATGCCATGGTAGTACAAAGCAAAGTACAGTAGGTTCTCAGTGTCTTCGCTATGCACCATGTTTAATATATGTGGGCGGAAGCCGCAGGCAGAGCAAGGGAGAGATTGCTGTCACTCACTGGGCAGTCGCAGTGCAGCAGCCAAGCCTTTGCACTCCTGAGCACCACAGCACAATGCTCAAACTTGTGATAAGTCCCCACAGAAGTCGTGAAGAAAGGTACAAGGTGATAGCACGACTCGCTACCACAGAAAATGAGCCATGGATCAAGATAATACTCGCAACAGTCTTCAGTACGTAAAGACAATCAAAGAGCGGTGTCTTACCCCTAGCAGGCAGAAGAATGAGGAAGCGATTGTGCAGGGAGTGGGGGGGGTCATATCCCACAGGCACACAGGTCCCAGTCGCAAACTTTGCAGCAGGCTGCGGGCACCCCATCAAACAGCAGCCAAACACTTGAAACACTTTTACTCCGCTTTCGCCAGATGAAGTCCATATGAGGCCTCACAGGGCAATGCAGGGAAATGGTGTTAAAGGGCCAGGCACCACCTTCACCACCAAACACTTGCAACACTTTCGCCCCGCATTTAATGCCTATACGTAGTCGTTCCAATCTGCCGAAATGGGTCAGTTAGGCCACCCTTCTGGAGGTCTGCTTACCTTGGTTCGTTCATGTCGCTATGCATTCGGTGTTTTGGGAACACAGGCCAGGCTATTACTAGTTTCCCCCATTGACATTTTGATTTTTAACATTTACTGCCCTACTGGCATCGGTCAACTCAAGATATTTCTTGAAATAATTATGGCCCGTGTCAACGAATGGCAAGTGACCAATCCGAATGGTCAGATTATCATATTGGGGGACTTAAATGCGTGCTATCTTTCCATTCAATCGATTACGCACCTACCATCTTTAGGCTCTGAGAAAAAACATCATGGCCAGTTTTGGATGAATATTCTGGAAGGTCTGGGTTTGACTATGCTGAATGGCTCTATCAGTAGAGACGCTCCTAGCAATTATACCTAGATGACAAACTTGGCTTGTTAAACTTTAGATTATATGTTTACCAGTTTGGGCCTGTACGATAGATGTATTCATCTTTTTATTGTCCCAAACGATTATAGTGGCCATAGCTACTTATCAACGTTTTTTAAATTGAATCAGTTTCAGCGAGAGCAGTCATCATCTTTTTCCCTCAATTTAAGATTAATTTCAGCAGGTAATCGAGTCAGTAGGAATAGGGGCACTATATGCAAGGTAAATGAGACTGCCTCAGCCTGTCTGATTGCCTCCTCACTGGATTGGCAGTATTCCACCTTTATAGTCGATAATTATAGTGACTTCCTTCTACAGAGCGTGCGTGAGTTTCAAGGGAATGTAGGTTCTCCCATGTCTTTCTTCTTCATGCATTTGGTCCGAATGTGGCTAATCAGAAAAAGACCATGCTTTTACAGCTCACATTCATAAGATCACATGTGCCCCTAGGTCCACCTTCTAAGATTTTGCAAACTAAAAGAGTAAAACAATTGTATAAAAACTGGGTGAAAAATAACCACGCTTTAAGGGATCAGTGAGATGCTGAAAAAGTCCTATTGGTGGTGAGGAATAAAGATGTGGGATCATTTTGGTATATGACGAATTACCTTTCCCGTTCTCAGCCTGAGCATAGAGTTTCCTCTGTCTCAGAAATTCAATGGGTCACTCATTTTGGTCAAATATTTAGTACACAGACAGAAACAGTTGTAAATATGCTGCATTAACCACAATTTCATCATGTGCTTGGACAATGGTTATCATCAAGGATCAAAGCTTTGAAATCATGCACAAACTAAGCGCCTTGTGGGCCTCGGGCTCCAACAACCTTTCCAACGTATTACTTATGTCTGCAGGAGTCTGTCCTGATACATTCTGGTTTCACCATCACCATCTTGTGGCCAATACTGGATTTGACTTTTATGGACTTCATTCATTCACAGTGCATCACTCTTTCTCAACTCTCATGCTGGACTTCCTTTGCATCTTGTACTCATGGTGGCCCTGATTCATGCTGCTCCCATCTTCATCTTGTATCCTGGCTTGCAACACTATGTGTTACTAGTGACTTCTGCAATTGTATTCACTCTCCACTCTTGCTTCTCCAGTCTTTTTGACTGCTTACTCTCTGTTTTCTCCTCCTTTCCCTTCTCCTTTTTCCTATCTCCTCCCCTTACTTTCTTCTATGCACTTACTCTATCAGAATTGTCCCTGGACTTAGCATGATAGCAACCTCTTCTGCTTCCTCCACCCTTCCATTACTGTTTTTTTCCTCCCCGCCCCCCTGCAGCACTATCTGAAATGTCATCAGGCCTAGTATGATAGTCGCTTGTTTTGTTCCTCCGCTCCCTTTCTGCACCCCTCTCCCTCACCTTTTGTTTTTCTCCGGCTCTACCAGAAATGTCGTCAGGCCTAGTATGGTAGTCACTTGTCTGTTTCCATTTCCTTCCCACTCTCCCCCTCCCTTCGTAATCTATGTCTTAGCTCTTGCACTATCCTAAATGTCGTCAGGCCGAGTACAATAGTTAATTTGACATCCTTACTGTTCATGGCCTGTAAGAATGTCATTGTATTTTCCCTTTTTCCCTTCCTTGCCTGAAGCGCTTTGAAACACATTGTGTATAGGCGCTATATAAATAAACTATCATATCATATCATCATATCATAATCCTGCCACTTGGTCAATCATTTTGCATGTTCTCTTTAACAATATCATGGCCACTTGCACTTTTCCCAAATCCTGGCTCAGAGCATACATTTTACCAATCTTTAAAAGGGGTTTACATTCCGATCCATTAAATATTTGTCCAATTGCAAATTTGTATGTGAATAGTACGATTTTTGCCACTTTGCTTCTTCAACACCTTGAAACTTGGCAAATTCTATTAATAGAATCCTGCAAAGGCAGACTGGTTTGCGGAAATATCATGGGACTTCATTGAATGGGTTTTTATTGAAAGCTATTATTAGTCAAGTGCAGCAGTATAAAAATGAATCGGTTTACATGGCAACAATTGACCTCTCCGCTGCATTTGACGCAGTCTATCGGGGTCTCTTGTGGACCAAGCTGCAGAAGTAGGAATCCCGCAGGGACTCTCAAGGCTCATCATTGGCCTTCATTCTAATTCAAATGTATAGGTTTTATTAGATCACAGCGGTGCATTGTCACGTAGTATTCCTACATCTAGAGGGGTCAGGCAGGGCTGCATACTCGCGCCTTGTCTATTTAACTTGTATTTGAGTGACATAAGTGAGTACCTAAACTCTGCAGCCCTCACCGCCCGAAGATCAAAAATATAAAACCAATCTGGCTTGTACATGCCAATGACTTTTTAAATTTCGATTTTACCCTGATTGGCCGACAACATCTTCTGTCTGCTATTTCCAGATTTGCTGAGTTTAATAAATTAAAGATTAATTTGAAAAAATGAAAATAATTCAATGCACCATTAAACAAATTGTTAAATCTTTTACTTGGCAAATTGATCATGTTTCTTTGGAATACATGCAGGTTTTTATATATTTGGGATTTTCCCATTTTTGCTAAACAGAATACATCTCTTGTAAGAGAATGGTTGTTTTCAAGTGTATCAGCCTATCCAATCAATTGGTAAAGGTGGATCCTAGGTACGGCAAGTATTCCCTTCTCCCCTGTTTGAAATTTTATGAAGGGAAAATAGTCCCCAAAATGTTATACAGCATTGAGCTTCTGCCTTTTTGGGCTCTGAGCCTGCTTCCTAGTATAGAGAGTAGGTTTTGGAGGAGGGTGCTTCAAGTCTCACATGGCACACCTCTCCCTGCTATCCGGTTGAACTTGGTCATTTATCACTTAAAAGTAGGGCCCTGTGGAAGTATCTACTACATACGGAACTCAACATGGTGTTGATTGAAAGAAATTATGTTGTTGTGCGTGAAATTGCAGATTTTTGTAACTGAGTACTTGCTGACTTGGGTCTTCTTCCGGTTGATCACATAGTCAATCCAATGAGGGTTAAAAGATTACTCTATAGGCAAGATTGGGCTGACACAACTGATTTGCTTAATTCTTATGATTACCTTAAACATTTGAGACTAGATTTTAAATCTGTCGGGCATGTCGCTCCTGATCCCGCTGTGTAACTCCAAAGATCCGTGAGATAACTGTTTATTAGGTTCCATTGGAATCAAGTACTCACCAGGGAGACATTGATTTGTTTTAATATGATGTCGGTTGAACAGGGTTAATGCAGGTTTTGTGGATCTGGCAATTGTGTGGAACCCCTGGAACATTTAATAACATCATGTCTTAACATTCGGAGCCTCAGAGAAGCATATTTTAGGCGATTTTTACCAATGATAGCCACAATGTCATATGACTCTTTCATGCAATTTTGTTTAGCGGGTCAAACCACTTTGTTGGTTATGGCAGTTACACGTTTTTTAAAACCTATGAAATTGCAGTGATTTGTATACATCATGAATTGGTTTTGTTTTAATTGTCCCATTAATGACGACTGAAATAATGTCGTCAGTATAAGGACTCACATTTTAATAATCTTTAGCAGTTCATTTGGTATGTTCCCTGGTTACTTCTACTTGCTGAAGTTTCTTATAGGTGATATCGTTTGTCTTCTGATTATATATTGTATGATGTCTTGACAAAGTTTTTGAATCACTATAGTGATCTGTTTGAATTGTTTTAATGTATTTGCTCTAGGTAACATCATAACTCAAAGCTTCTTCTGTGTATAGTTTTTTCCTATGAAAGGTTTTTATTATGGAAACCTTTACATGTACTCCAACATTTAAAGTGATTCAATTGGTGAACTTATTTTTAAACTGCATAACAATAAAATAAAAATAATAAGCAAATCAAATATAACAACAGGACATATTTTCATTTTGCCAAAAAAGTGAAATGTTAAATGTGTTTGCCTTAGCAAGTCCAGGCAGAAGGTAGTGAAAACAAGGAGCGAAAAAAGATTAAGATGCAATCAGCTATTTTTAGTTAACAAAAAAAAAACATTTAAACAACATGTTAATGTATGAAGGAATAGGTTTACAGACTCTAAACCAAACTCCCTTGACTGAAATAAATCAGGAAGGTACAATAGAAATGGACTGGTAGAAGAGACCAACACGTTGAAATCCCTTTGCAACCAACAAGTGGATACAGGATTGTTTCAAAGGAATTTAACACATATTTGCATCCCTGACACCATTGGGGTAGTTGGAATTCTCCCACTGCAAAGGACTGAGGGGTTAATCCCAGGCATTATTCTCTGCCTATAATCAAAGGATCATCCTAGGCTGATGTACTAATGACAGGAATTGTCTTCAGACCTACTTTTCAAGGGGTGCTACACTGGGCTTGCTTGTGGGCTGAAGTGGTTTTACTAAGAGTCAGGTTTCTCTTACCTAGCTTGTAGCATTCCTATGAGTAGTTGTACCCATTCCATGAAAAAGCATCGATTTTGTTTATTATGTGTGGTTCAATTACCAAAATGACATGCAGGTGTAATAAGGAAGCCCTTAGTTTCAGGGGAAAAATACACCATTTAGAGGTTGTCAGAGATAAGGCAATAAAGACTACAATGTTCTTGGAAAGGATATGTTCTCGAAGTGCAAAAGGGTTACATTTGCCCAGCCAGTCAGTAGGAGCACAATAATAGACCAATGTGCAGTGATCAGGCAGTAATACTTTTTCATTGTCTTGGCAGTTGGGCAACAGTGAATCAGGCTTCTCTGCGCTGTTCAGTGGTTCGATTCCGTTAAAAATGCATCAGTCGCTGTAATTCAGCAGCAAGGAGATGTCAAGGAGAGGTTGAACTGATGAAGCCTGTGGTTCAAATCGATGCTCGAGTGATTTGAATCGTGGATGTCAACAGGTTTGGTTCAACGGTTGAGGTTCAATGGCGAATCGGCTTATGATGGGTTGTGCAGGTGAGCCAGTTTGATGCTTGCTCGAGGGTTGCTGTTCGCAGAGAACACCAGGGTTGGTTTGATCGTTGACTGCATTGGCGATGGAGAGGCTGGCTGTTTGAGTAGTAGTTGAAACTTTGCTGGTGCAGCAAGGCTTCTTTCCTTGAGCTGAGGCAACCACATGCTTCAGCTGGCACTGTGCAGTGGCAAACCTGTTTGAAATTGCAGTACTGCATTTTGAAGCTTGTTGAGGGCCAAAGGCAGCTCCAGAGGGTCCTGTTGCTTTGAACAGTGTTGAACATGCTCAAATCACAGATTTCAGCAATTTGAAAGTGAAAGTACAGTAATCCTGGCTGTCTTGACTCTCAGGAGCTGTGAGTCCCACTCCAGGGTCTCAAAGACAAGGGCAATCCTTTCCTCGGGATGCCAAACACTGTGAAGGCTGGCACACAGCTTCAGGGTACCATCAGCATGTTTTCGCCCTGGGCAGCAGTGTGTCTGGCAGAGGTGCTGGTCCTGCTTAGCAGCATTTCCACCCGAATGTGTTCTGTGGATGGGTAGGGAACAGAGCTTGCCTCTGCCTTGGAGTAATTTTCTTCACCTCACAACTGGAGAGCTTTGCAAAGGACTGCTCTCCTAACTTGGTCTAAATGACATCTTCTTCAAAGGTTGAAGTCCAGAGAAGATTTAAAGAAGAAGTGGTAGAACCCTTCTTTTAAAGGAAAACTTTACAGGTGATTGGAGAAAAGCAAGCCTGGTTTAAGGATTGAATCCCTGTTTTTGGAACTAGTGGATTTAGCCTTCTGACAGCACACACAAAGTGCTTTGTGTTAAAGGAAGTGGAGGGGACAGAAAGGAAGCGGGGGAAAATAGAGAAAACATGATGGTGGAACCTTCCTCCAGCTGGTCTGAGCTCCCCCTATCAACACTAACCCAGTCCCCTTCACTTGTCAAAAGCATCAAAGGCCCTTTTGCCATGCAGCACCTTGGTGCGATGCTCCTCCTTTTGTGAAGGCTGTGCACTTTGATTCCTGTTCCCAGCTCAGTTTCCTGCAGAGTGTCTGTCTCACCAGGGAAAGTATTACTGTTCCTCACAAAGGATCGAAGAGAGGCCACCCCAAAGCCTACATTATTTCTGAGAGCAGCAGAGACAGCGTGGCTGGGGAGAATAGAGATGACCTTTCCACAACTGAGTTTAGCTAACAGGGCTGACATATAGGTGATATCAAATTAATGTGGCTAAGATATTTAGGAGAGATGCTAGCCACTGTAACCCAAACTCAGGTATGCTTATATGGACATTTTAACGTTTCCAGCCAGGATAGCAGTCTCATAGTTATGTAGTTTCTGGAACAGAGGTGCATATTTTAAATGCATTCCCTGCACTGTAGTGATTTTGCTGTCACTGCAGCTGTCAAGGGGGCACCTGTGACCTGAACCTGCTCTGTGCAACTGGGGAGCAGGCACTTCAATCAGGCTACTAATTCAGCAGGACACAGGTGTACACTATGCTTTTGACATAGAGCTTATGAAAGGGGGGCCTGGTTAGCAAGTCCCCCTTTCTGACATGAAATTACCCACATGATTTATATTCATTAATGAAGTGTGTGAAGCAGCGTGGAAAGCAGTCTGCTGTGGGAATGCCTTTCTGTTACCTGAGAAGGAGTGAGTCTGTTTACTGTTCCCATTGAAAAGAGAGGTAGAGCCCTACAGTAGAGCAGAAGAACAGTGAATTATTTAAAACACTCCAATACGTGCATAGTGCCGCCTGAGTGAAGCAGTGCGGAAGGCGGTCTGCAGCGGTCCGCGGCGAGATGGCGATTAGCGGCAGGTAAGCCCCCAATGAACCTAGACAATGCCTGGTAAAGTATCTCGCAAATATAAACATTATAATTTAAGCAAAGCTAAACCTTATGGGCAAACCAATGGCTATAGGCGCGTTAGAAAGAGGAAAGTAGGCAAGGAACTAAGGAACACTCAGCCCTGCCACAAGAACCCTCTACCCCTATTACTAAAGAAACAACACATGAAATTCATGTAGCTGGTCATATCACCGCCTGCTTCAAACCTGGCAGAAAAACAGCTGCAGGAAAAGATTTCATTATCAGCAAACTATCTGAAGTTCCTCCTTTGGGAGAAAACAACATCAGTATCAGCAGCTTATACCTCCAAGCTGATCATAGCTGGCAGAACCTTCCTATCTGTAGACAACTGCATCACCCTGGCCAGAGAACTTGCCCTATCGAGAGTTGAAAGAAATATCAGCAAATTGCAGGTGGTGCAGAACAACACCATTAGAGCAGCTCTCAATTTACCTAAACATGACCACATCTCCTCAGCAAGACGCAATATCCACTGGCTACCGGTACACGATTGGATCAAATTCAAGACCCTCTCACTAACACACAAATGCCTTTCCAATAGCACCACGGCCAACTTGACTTGCCAAGTCTCGAAAACACAATCTAACAGACCCACCCGATCCACCTACACGGGCCACGTCGCCATCCCCAGATTACGGTGACAGAAAACAAGTGGCTCTAGCTTCCCGGTGTTTGCTGCCAAACACTGGAACACTATGCCTTCAGCCTTGAAAACTGACCCATCATATTGGTCCTTCCAAAAAAGCTTAAAACTTGGATATTTACCCAAGACCTTATTTGACGTAAGGCTAAGAAAAACGGTCAAGCAAGGCCACTGAGAATTCCAGCGCTATTGCCGTGAATTTCAGATTTGTGTGCGGCAGCGGTAAACTGTTCAGTTGTGAGTGCCTTGACCAACACCCCACAGAGAACTTTATAGAACAATATAAACAGTTAAACTGCGTCACATCAAAGAAATCCAAGAAGTACAGTTGTACTGTATTTTAATTGTATTCTAGACAGCCTGACACGTGTTTCGAGCATAGCTCTTCCTCTGAGGCTGTGCAGATATAATCGGTTTGGTTTGTCAGATACATTGATATATACATTGCCATTTAAAGTAAATAGTACAGACCAAAGGGTCATTAGAGGTTATAACTTAAATGGGGAGGAAACCCGGTATACGTTTAACTAAGATAGGTTAGCAACGTATACTCTGTCTAAGTCCGGGAGGACAAAGATCCGTGTTTAAAGAGGAGACAGAGCTATAGTGTAGATGCCACACATATAAAGAGCTCCCCTTGGGAGAGCCACAAAAGGACCAGTCGTGGTTAAAATGATAAACATCAGATTTAATAGAATTATGACCTAAAAAGTGATTAAATAGTGTGGTCCACAGTACATACAATTCATAAACATTTTAACATATATCAAACAGTCGTTACGTGATAAGCTAGAATTAGCTAATTGACAGTGTATCAAAAACAGGGATACACTCAACATCAAGAGGTACGCTTTACAGAAAGTGCAACGTACTCTACAGTAATTAGAATCAGTATGTCAAAAAACTTAATAACTCTGGTGCCAGTACAGAGTATTAGCTCGACATGTTTCAGTTCCTACAGTTATTATGGAACATTCATCAGGAGATATACAGGTGACCACGTAACCAAGACAACATTTAAAAACGAAATGATGACATTTGAAGTATTCGTAGCATCTGCAAAGTAAAGAACAAAAAAAGCGCAAAGCATGAGCTTCAAATTAGCCATTATTGTTGCATGTTCAAAATACATGAACCAAGGCATCTAAATAGAGGGAGATAAATACCTCCACTGATGCCTGTGGGTGCTCTCTACTCGAAAGGTAGTAGGCGGTGTAGAACTGAGGGTCGTCTCTACCTAGGATATAGAAAAAATATCCAAATGAGCGCTGAGTAGTAGCTCACTAAAAAAGCAGGATATGTGCTTAGGCTTAGCAAATAGCGAAACTAGTATCGCATAAAAAACATATGAAAAGGTGTCCGGGTGAGAGAAACCCAGTGCTGAGAGACAAAACGAATTATCCACAGTGTGCCCCATATAATTCCAGAAGTTGAGAAGAAGTCGGTGACTAGAACCTAAAGAGGTAGTTCAAGGTATAGTCTCTAATCTCGTGTGTTTATAGGAGACAGAAGGCGGCTAGTAACACTCAAAAGTAAACAACTACCCCACAGGCAATACCTTCAAGTTGGCAGTAAGAGTGTCAGTCGTGACCAAATCCGACAGCCCCAGGATATAATCCTGCCGCCAGCGCTAGTGCTGTGTGGATAGTACGTAGAGTGCCGTCTGTTATGCGGGCAGCAGTGCAGCAGGACTGGGCGACCGATGTGCGAGTGGTAATCAGGGAAATACAGTAGTCCTACAACTATGTTGGAAGAGAAAAGAGATGTAGAGCAATGTGGTTAGTCATGGCAGCCATCATGGAATGGCTCAGACCGGACAAGGAATTAGTACACTAGGTAGCACACAGTCTACAAAAAACGATGGTAAGGGATCAAGTGAGTGTAAACGATTATATGTTGTACCATTCAATAGATTCGTTAAGACCCCTGATGTCACTCTGCAGAGTATATATCATCTTTTGTTCCATATAAAGCAATTTTTTCTCCCGGGTGGCATAGTTAGATCCTTTAAGTGATAACAATATTGTCCATTTGAAATCCTCGTGATGATGCTTCAGAAGATTGAGTTTCACATATTTTTATGAATTAGTCTGCGGAATACAGAGATGCTGTTTTCTTTTGACTAACACAGATGATGTATACTAAACTAGTTTTATAATCAGAACATAATGCAATTTCCTAACATGGAGTTACTCAGGGGTAACACTGAGTGACATAGGCTGATACTCTTGTCAATGTGCAATGTATTATTAACCTACAGCTGCAACTTGCAATGTTATTTAAACTCACTCACCCTTGGACTGTGTTTTGCCAGTGACATACCGGAATTGTGTAGTGCTATTCCCCTGTAGTGTGTTTGAGATATGATTTAAAAGTGTATTCGGTTGTAAGTGGATAGACAATCATGGCCATGTCTGGTATGCAATATATAATCGACCCTATCCTTATTCATTAATTAATAACACTGTCAATGAGCCATTGCGGTTCACAATACCCGCTGTGGTGGGAGGCTTTAGTTACCAACCTATTTTTGACTTTAGAATATAAACTTTAATTTTATTGTAGCGCGCCATATATCTGGCATTAGTGTTATTCCTTATTGGCCCATAAGGTTATGTGCAATTTACACGGCCAATTTCCCGATTTAGCTCAGGTATTCAATCATGTATACTGACGCTATCATTGTGTGAGGTTGTTTTCCTCACACAAGATGGCGGCCTCAGAGTGACCGCGGAGTCCTTTGCAGCTCGCAATACAGCGTTGGATTATAATCACTGTTCATGCCCTCACGCGCCCTCCCTTGATTCATTCCAATGCCGGAAGGCAGGTAAGAGAGACGGCTTGGACACTTTCATACGGTCCCTGCCACACGTAATGAGCGGCAATCTGATTAATGGAGACCGCCGGCTAATTCAAGCCTGTATGTTATTTTCCCCTTTCAATTCCCAATTGGACCTGACGTATTGGTTAACACAACTTCGCGGAATCCCCATTGGAAATGCTGACTTCTATTTTCTTCCAATTACGGCGGCAATGTGAACACATTGAAGTTCTTATTATTGTGCAAGTGAAATCGCAGCCGTAAATTTAGGTAAAATAAGTACAACTTTCCAGCTTTATACACATGACACATTTTCTTTATAATTAGCATCAACGGATGAGTTACACAATCACTTTTTCTTATTTCATGATCTAGATTTCAGACTTTGAGCCATATATTGGTCAATTCTTCTAATTGGTAAGTTCACACGACCAACAATGCAACTGATAGTGAGATTGGCAACTTAGTTGTCAGTTTTCTGGTCAGTGTTAAATCACTACTCACATTGTCTGTAATCATTCATTATGCAGATGCTCAGATTGGACAGCAATTTTGGTAACTATGGTTTTCCATTGTGTTTCTTCAATATAATGTCGTGCATTTCGGTAATGTTACTGATCTGTCCACGGTTGTCTATCCACCTCGTTAGCTAACTAGTTGTCCTTGTTTCTTTGTCATTTTTGTTCCTATTTTCCTGATTCTGGGATTGCTTTGATGCCACTACTGGAATAGTAACTGTTTAATTGCAACTTTTATAATTACTGATTCATATTATTTATTATGCTACCATGCATTGTTATTGATTTTACCTAATATTGTGACCAATGCATGACCTTGGTGTTTAATCTATTGCATATATGTGACATAACCTCTAATGACCCCTTGGTCTGGACTATTTACTTTAAATGGCAATGTATATATCAATGTATCTGACAAACCAAACCGATTATATCGGCACAGCCTCAGAGGAAGAGCTATGCTCGAAACACGTGTCAGGCTGTCTAGAATACAATTAAAATACAGTACAACTTTACTTCTTGGATTTCTTGATTTGGCGCAGTTTAACTGTTTATATTGTTCTATAACTTATTTCACGTAAGACCTATGACCTCTCTGGCAGCCAGCAGTGGATGCCACTGCTTCCTTATCTGCTCACTAGGAACCCCTCCACTTACCTCCTTGACTATGCTATTGCCTGTAACTTATGGAAACAAAACATCCCTCAGGTGATCAGTATCCTAGCTAGCACTTCGAGTAAGAAAGCGATGCAATCTTCTCTCTGATACGGCTGCAACCCAATGTATGCTTCATCAATGACACCAATGTAATGGCTCCATTGTCACAAAACAATATTGTGAATCCACAATGTTGTAACACTACATCCATCATCTGTGCCTTTTACATGCAATTTCTGTAACCTGGCAATTCATGTAACCAATGTAACCAAATTCTTAAGAAAAAGCGCCAAGATGACCCTAGGTTATGTGCACTATACAAATGTAAAAATAAATAAATAAATAAATAAATCCTGGTTTCCAGTCTACAACGGGAAGTGCTTTGCTTGTTCAGTGTTCATTGCTCTGTCTCTCGCCTGTGGTTTCGAGACTCCTTCCTTCCCTGCAAGGACTTCTTGGATACGTAGTTCTGAAATAGAAATGGCGATATAAGTAATATAACAAATATTTTATAGTCAACTGCAAAAATAAATCTGAGTTTAGTGTTCTCTTACACCTATATTGGACAAGGAAATATAGTACGGGCCGATAAAGTTTTCTGGAGGAGGTTGATCATTTCTACACCACAAATCTTTTTATGAAGATCGCGATTGGGGATCCTGCTGCTGTATTTACGGCTGTAAAACAGCTACATGGGAAAAGGTAGGTGTTAGAAACATATTAGAAACATATATTGCAAGTTCTGCCCAAATGTTAAAGGAGATTTGGCACATTTCCTTTTTTTTGCCAGAGATACACCTCCTCGAGGAGACTTTTACTCATTCCACTTTTTTTCGCAGCTGGAAAACCGGAACAAAGATGCAATCAATATATGCTGCAGGATTTCTTCGTCTGCAACAGCTTGAAATGTTATTCTGTATGTACTTAGGGCATGGTTTATAAGAGCAAAACAGGGAAGTGGCTCATCCTTTAATTGTCTAAACAAAGATCCCCCGACTCGATAATGTGTATGCTCTGTAGTTACAACTGGGGATATGGGTTTTTATGGATGTATATAATTTTCTTTGCAATCATTTATTTGGTTTTATGATGTTTTTAACATGGTTATGTATAGTTATTCACACTTTATGTAAATAGTAGGGCAGGCATTTCTGAACCTATTTGGATATATATTTTGTTAGTCTTCCTTATTTTACACATATTTTTGTTATCTTTTATGTGGTGTGCTTTTATGGCTGAATCTGAAACAAAGCTGTGATCTTTAAATTTGACTTTGTGTAGTTCTGAAATGGAAAATAGAAAACACTGACCAGCATAGGGTACAGTTGGTACAGGTTGATTATAAGTTGCACTCCTCAACTGTATCCAGATACAGGTAGATGGGACAGAGACTGTGGCCCTCCCAACTCCCTCACCTCACCACTGGTTCAGGACTTGCTCTGGCAAATACCCTGGTAAGCCTGTTGCCCCAGGTTGAGAGGAGTCCCCATTCCCCCTTGACAAGTTCAGGTCCCTTACCCTATCACATATAAAATTAATTAATCTTAGCATCTTGGACACTGTTGATTTAGAGCTGGGACACAAATGCAAGAATTTCTTGTAGGGTTCATTTGGTTACATTTAATTTGAAGGATTTTATTTTGGAGAGATAAATAAGGTGATATATCACAGGGACGCACACGTATTAGATTACACCAACTGAAATAGAAATGGAATCAGCAAGTAACTACTTATTTTGAAAATGACGTTGTTCGTTTAAATGGATATTTTGGTCTTGGCAATGAAGAGGAGGAACTAATCTACTTGCCATTTCTCTTTGAACGACACACTCTATTCCGGATGTTTCTTTCATGTAAACTATGTTTTTCAAAGGTCAAGATGTTTATCGATTCCCGAAAATCTGTGAGTCAAGTGATGCAGCATGCTCACAAACCCAGATATAGATTGCTCCTGTTATAATTGGCTACTGTCAGTGACAATTGAGCCCTGCACAATTTTATATTTTTGGAAAATCTGTTTTTAAATATACTTCAACAAAGCTTAGAGTTTGATGAAAACACCTATTGGGCAAAATAGCTTAGTTGCTATTATGAAATATGTATGGGCTTAATGGGTGTCTCAGGTGACATTTTTAAATTTAATTGAATGCATTTTTTTAATGGTTTTGAGTTAATGTTAATCTTTGTAGTTGTATTTATGTATTAATGGAAATCTGTATGTTTTACTGTTGTAAGTAACATGTTATGCTATATGCTGAAATAAAATTAATTAATGAATAAAATATACTTCAACAAAGATTGCTAGACATGGCCAGTCCCCATTAAGTGGCATAGCTTGCAAACAGAGTCCCCTCAAAATGCTTTAGATTTCAATTTGGCATTTAATGGCTTCTTGGCACATGTATTTAAATGCACTTCAGGTATTTTACACACTTTTTGTTTGTCCTTTACACGCACAGGACAAGTGTGGACAACAGCGGTTCAAGGCAACTCTGCCAGGTAAGCTCTTCCTTTCATTCCGTCCCTGCATCCAAATCTCTCTCAGGAAATCTGTTTCTGTTTTGGAAAAGGCTTCTATATTCAGCTCCCTCTGGAAAAGGTATTGTTAGGGAGAATAAGCATGAGCTATATCCAGGTTGTACCCCAATCTGCTATTCCTCTGTCTGACAGTCTCTCTTACTCTGCTGCTTTCCCAAAACATTCACCACTTCCTATGTATTTAACTTTAAATACCCAACAAAATACTCATGCAGCATCATTCAACACAGCAATTCTAGATTAGACGGAACCTGTGATAGGTTCTCTTTGTGTACGTACACCAACTAGAATCTTCTTCTTTGCTTTGATCTGCCCAATGTATTTTACCTTATCACAAGGCAATGCATTTAACTGTGGGTAAGCTCTCGCCTCGCGTATTACGATCAAATTGGACTGTGTGGAAAATCAGAATCAGGAGATGGAATAGGTGGATTTTGGGGTAAGTGATTTTATTTTTAACAACCTAAACCTAATTTGTCCCTAGGCTTCTCAACCCTACTCTAATGGAAAGGAAAAGGAGTGTAAAGGAGTGCTCATCAGGTTGCACTAAAGTAACCAAAGTCTGCCACCAAGAAACGTAGTCTAATCTGATTTATGTTCCTACCACTATAATCAACAAAAAAGGCTAACTTTAACAAAGGTACAATAAGTGCATAGATAACACAAGTGTAGGTCCTGAATTAACAACAGTCAATGGTACCAGAAACTTCCCTTGAAGGAAGCACACAAATCTAAAGATCAAAAGAAGTATGAAGAATTACACAAACAACACAATACATTATTTTGATGACTCACTCCACATCACTCATAACATGTGGCACAATAGAATGAGAAAGGTGAGAAGAGAGAAGAATAATGAGAGATGCATTGTCTGGTCTCTCATTACATACGCTGTGAGTGCCACCAGAGGGTTCATAGCGACAGAGGTACCTACAAATAGAGCACATTGCTTGACACATCTAGCATTAAGCACAACAAGAAGACAGTTTCAGGGCAGATGGGCCACTATATGGTGGGTGACAAAAGCAGATTCACTTTGTGAAGATACTTTCATCAAGCAAGCACTCCTGATGATCAATGTTATAACACAGCATAAGGTAATGAAATATGTACTGTCAGGGCCAAATAGAGAAGACGTGAGGATAGAAGATCATAAAGTATTGCAGTGTACTGATGCTAAAGGGAAATAAATACCTTGCTGCCTGAACAGACCCCAGTTACATATAATAGGCGATGTATTCACTTCTGCAGGATGGTTTCATGGAATGATGGGCTGCAAGGCACAAGCCCTCATAATGGCACCAAAGGAGGTTTTAGAGAATGTAAACAAGTTGTGCTATAAAGAGTCGGCTGCAGATTTGAAATGACTTACCTCGGTAGAAGATGAAGCAGGACCAGTACGCATAATACCACTAAGAAATGCAGCCTTTTGTTTTAGAGACAAAGGGACTCATTACAAGTCTGTCGGTCTGGAAACAAGTGTGCCGGTAGCAACATACAGGCACCCTTTTCAGACCGGCAAACTACAACTCTGTCTGCCGAGAAGATGCGCCAGGCAGGTCTGACCTTGCACAGTTATCACGGAAGCACCGGCACCATTACTAACAGTGCTGGTGCATACAAGTCACCATTCCGCGGAGTCCTAGGGGACTCCATGGGAATGGGACAAACATTTTCCACCTCCAGATATCCTGGGCCGCCATGACTTGGAATGTCCCGATGGCACCGGGATATCAGGTGGCGGAAACTGTGTTAAAGTCCAGCGTCAAGTTGACAGTAGCACCGTCAGCTTCCCGCTGGATTTGGTATGAGGCCCAATTGTACCATAAAAGTAAATGTTAATGGAGGTTGCAGATGCATTTTTGACATACCAGGCATGTAGGTGTGTTAGTCCAGAAACGACCCTACCCCTGTATAGTATGTATAATATATTGGCCGGAAACCAATCGCATCATATGACCAACATCGCAAACACAGAATCGTCAGTATAACCACGGGGCGTCTATCTTGTGTAACATCCGCCATTTTTTGCTTTTTTTTCTTTTCTGTCAAATGCTTTGCAAAATGTATTCTATTCTGAAAGCTCATACACAGTGCAAGGCCACAGCTTGCATGTTGAAAGATCAACCCAGACAGGAATGCCAAACAGTACAGAAATACATTGTTTTCCTCCCTCACAAAGTCCTTGGAGGCAAGCAGAAACGGCATTTAATCAGCGGGCCAGGTCCCGGCCTGTCTCACTAAAGATGTAGCAATAGGCAGTTAAAGCATGAATTATACACTTCTAGCGATCCTCCTTCGCGGATCTTCCTTAGAACAGGCTGACCCCTAGTTCACAAATAGAAACTGGTAGATAACGTGCTTTGGAATGTGTCTCTCTCGCAAACACGATAACCTTGCTGAACAAGTGCTTTATGTTCTCTTTAACAAAGAACTGCGTCTGCAACTGTTGCTAAAATAAGTATAATTAGATTGAATAAAAAACTTGTCATAATGTGTCATATTTGTCATAATTGTCAATCACCGAACCCTAGCTCTAGAAGATACATTATGGGCGGTTTTGATGCGCCTTCAAAGATTGCATGTTTGTATATATGTTATGTTGTTCTCTCTCTTGCGTCTCACGAGGTCTAGGTGACACACGTTGCGAGACATTAGACCCAGTCGGCCGACTGAGCATACTTTGCAATAAACCATAGTACTTGGAAAATCGAACCTCGTGTCTGTTGTATCACTAGTATATGATGATTGTGCCTTAGTTTCCATATGCAGAGGGTCTTCAGGGCCTAGCAAGAAATGGCGCCCGAATAGGGACCCTCCCCGTTTTGCTCCATTGTATACGTTAAGTTTGAAGAAGGCAAAACCGAATCGAGGACAAAGCTGTCGAGCCGGGATCGAAAGGTGTTCGGGGCGCCCCTGTAAAAGTGATGAGAGACTCCTTTGCAGATCTGTATGCAGCCGGTCCCTAATCGACGAGCAGCGTCCAGAGAGCATCGAAGCGAGGGTCCCAAAATGAGGCAGATTGATCCAGATTAGCAGTCACAACGATTCTTGGTTGCATCTGTATACGGACGAATTGCGTCTTGAGTGATGGACTGATTGATTAGTTGAGTCGTGCCCCGATTCTTAATCGCCCTGATATTGGTTAAGTGTTGCTCTTGCAAGAACAAACACCCAGGGTACGAAACAAGTAAGGATCAATTATGCCTCGGAGATTGTCTTCCTACCTAGTGGTATTTTTCCACTGCGGTAGACAATCTTTGGAAAGGCAAGGTCGAACCACCCGCAGGGTTGCCAGCATTTGAAATGTATGTGAAGTATGGAGTAGGGGCAATAATGTTTAACACAATTTGGCATAAGCAGACCAGACATGTATCAGACTTGCAGTGGCCTAATGATGGGACATTTGAATTGGCATGTATATAACACTTAGAATCAGTATTGCTACGCAAGAAAGCACGCCCAGCGGCATTCGATGTCGTGAGAGACTGGAGGAAAGAACTCGGTCTGAGAAGTAGGGAGAAACATGCGCGCAGACACAAATCAAATGGAGAGAAAGCGCTAGAACTTGATGAGCATAAAGTGACAGAGGATCTTAGAAGAATGGACAGGGCTTTTCATTTATGCATAAAAAAAATATATCCACAACAATATTTGCATACATCAGATGAGCTAATAAACAAAATTCTGAATGAACGAAGAAATGAACGTCCTCAAAGTAGTATTGACCCTATTGCACCTCTACCCATTGCTCCTCCATCTCAGTTGCCACCCCCCACTCCTGTTGTTCAACTGCACCATCTCCCCCTGTGCACGTGACACCATTTCCTCCACTGCTGACAGAGCGTGAATTAGCAGCCGCTGCAGGAGGCAGTTCTACAGAGGTGGGGTCTATGCCAAAAGGAAGCACTAGAGTAACTCGTCGTACGGTTAGTAAAGAGAGGAAAGAACATCTGAGAGAATGGGCAGAAACATTTATCGAAGGCAACGATGAGGGAGCCGTGCAGAGTTCCATGTATGACTATAAGAGGCTTGGCGAACAGCAGGTATTGTTGGAATACATGGGGGAGTATCTTGTGGAGAAATGGAAAAAAATGACCGGTACATTGGCACTGCAGGAGTTGCATGATCTAAATGTTTTTTCTCGTATGCCTGCTAGTGCGTCGGAAGTACAAGAACATGTAGGCCGGCTATTTGTGTTTAAAATCTAGCTTGATCATTTAAATGAAGAGATGAAAAGAGGGAAACAGCAGGTAGTGCCATATGTACAGCAGCGATTTTTGCCGCCGTTAAAACCTATTAGTGAAGAGATGAAAATGTGTATGCGAGAGGCACTTAGATGGATTACGGATGTCCCATTTCCCCAATAGAAGTGCATGATTTGTTTAGTCAGTATACACTAGAGATGCAGAGAAAGGTATTGCAGGTAATGGTTGAGTATTTGCAAGATGAGTGTTTGAGAAAAAAAAATCTGTTTTCCCCCTGATTTAATGACAATATACAAAAGAGCATTTTCGTCGGAAACTGGAATGGCTGCCTTTTCTCTCAATTTAGCTTTATTGCTTAGCAAACGAACAGATGAAGAAACACCTAGTTTACAATTGTCTATGAGAGAAGTGCCTCCTACGTTTGTCCCGAAAGTAGAGATTGCTGCCACTTCAACGACTGACGCGCACATGATAGAAGCCCATTATACAGCGCAATTTGTGCATGTCCCTTTCTCTAGACAGGAGGTAAATAATATTAAGCAGACGATCCCTGATCTTAGAAAAAATCCCACGGGATTCTATAAGGAAATTGAGTCTGTTTTGAATTCCTCTGTTTTTGCAATGAGTGATATTGATCTATTATTCCCCGTGATTCTTCCTGTAGACATATACAAACAGATTAGGAATATAGATGACAGAGATATTTTGGGTAATACATGGCAAAATTTGATTAGAATTGATGCAGACAGAAAAGCTGGTGAAAAACCACCGCCGGTCATGTTTGCCTTACCAGCACGAATAGTACAGAAATTGAAGATTTTAATACCTGAGAAAAAGAATTGTTTGGAATAAATTAACGGCTTGCGTACAGGGCAAAGATGAAGCTGTGACAGATTATTTTAATCGATTTGAAGAAGTATTTGCAGATTTCAGTGGCCAAGACTTGAGTACTGAACCCGGGAAAGGGTTGTTTGTTGATAAGTTTGTGTGAGGGTTGTTACCGAAAATTCAAAATTTAATAATGACATCTGAAAGTGCATGGCTAACAAAATCACAGAGTGAAGTATTACACATGGCCCAATATTATGAGAATAGAGTAAATGCAGAGAAGGAGAAAAAATTAAGGGACAAAGGGAATTTAAAAACAAGGCTATTGATGCAGCAAGTAGCAAACAATAACGCGGGAACGCACAAACCAGAGCTAATTTTTCCAACATGCACAGTGGTCCAATTGGGCTTAATCAATGTGCCTATTGTAGACAAGAAGGCCATTGGCGAGCACAGTGCCCGCAGATACAGAATCGGAATGGGAATTTCCTGAGAAGACAGAATAGAGGTCGCCCGGGAACATAAGGACAGAATAGAAACCCAAGAGCTCCACAGGTTCAAAACAACCAGGGAAATCACAACCAGAATCAGAACCAAAACCAACAACAGCAGAATAGTACGGGGATGGAAATGTTTTCGATAATCAGTCCAATGCATATTACTCTGGCGACTTTACATCTGATGATGTATTGTTTTACTAGGACAGCCCAAGACAGGGGTTGGAACCAGTATCTATTCCCGTAGACCAGAAAGGGCCCTATGTAGAAATGAAGGTTGGGAATAGGGAGCACACTTTTCTAGTGGACACAGGTGCACAGAAATGTACAATTGACCATCACCAGGTTCCAGATACACCACTGTCAGGGCAAAATAATGTCTCAGTAGGGTTCGCAGGTACACCAGTAATTAGTCCAGTGTCACAGTCAGTACCTATAACACTAAGTCCATTCACAGAGTCTTGCCCATTTCTTTTGCCACAAAATTGCGGCGAAAATTTGTTGGGTTTAAATTTGTTGAAGAAATTGAATGTGGTTATTCATTTTTCTCCTGATGGAGTGTATTTGTGAATATCACCACAATATCACCACAACAAGCTCCTGTATTGCAATTTTTATCTAAACCATTACCATTACCGACCGAATTGAGTAGAGTACCAACTTGTAAATGGGCAATGAATTATAACGATGTTGGTCGTTTAAAAGTAGAGTCAGTAAAAATTGTCTTGAAGAAGGAATTACGTTGCCGCGTATTCTGCAATACAAAATCTCGGCAGAAGGAGAGAAAGCATTGAAATGCATTGTTTCTGATTTGATTAAAAGAAACGTAATTGAAGAGATTTCAGGTAGCATTTGCAATAGTCCAATTCTTCCGGTTTACAAGAAAGGAGGTAATGACATACCATACCGTTTCATAATTGATTTGTGCGGATTGAATAAAGTTGTTAATCCACAATTTTTACTATGATTCCAGCATCTGCATCGTATTTTAGTGTAGTGGTGTGTCTAGGAGGATGTTCATTTACTTTCACAGGAATTCCGCAGGGTTACACTGAAAGCCCAAAAGCCTGAGTATCTATAGTCGAGCCTTGAAGGAACAACTAGACATGTTAGAGTTACCAACAGGTTGCGTATTGTTGCAGTACATTGATAACTTACTGATTGCAGCAGACACAGAAGACATTTGCAAATAGAGTACAGTTATATTATTGACACATTTAGCAGCACATGGACACAAAGCTTCATTGAAGAAATTCCAGTATTGTCGAAAGGAAGTGGCCTATTTGGGCTACCTCCTTTTGAATGAGGGAAGAAGACTGACATCAGAAATGATATAAAGCATCTCTGGTATGCCTATTCCAAAAACGCAGAAGGAAGTCAGGGCTATAATTGGCATGGCTTCATATTGTAGGCAGTGGATCGCGAACTTCGCCATGATTGTGAAACCAATGGTGGCATTGACAAGGAAGGATGTTGCTCAGCCTTTGCCATGGAGCATGGAATGCCAAGAAGCATTTGATCTGCTCAAATCTGCATTGTGTTCAGCTCCAGATTTGGGCACACCAAATTATGACAAGAGTTTTAAGTTATTTGTGCATGAAAACAATGGTTGTGCTTTGGCTGTCTTGACTCAGGAACAAGGAGGGAGAAATAGACCGTGCAGATATTTTTCTTCTGTGCTGGATCCTGTTGCATGCGCTTTGCCGCACTGTTTGCAAGCTGTTGCTGCGGCTGCCGCGTCACTAAAACAAACCGAGAGGATGGTTTTGGGTCACGCTTTAACTGTCATGGTGCCTCACGCAGTAGACGTTCTTTTAAATAGAAGGCAGACGCAGCACCTTACATCAGCCAGGCTGACAAGGTATGAAATAGTTCTATTTGCACTGCATATACAAATTATGAGGTGTTGCGCTTTGAATCTGGCTGAGGTAATGCCTCCACCCAATGAAAGAATGGCTGAAAAAGAATTCCCCATGATTGTTTAATGGTTACTGAGCAGGAAACGAAAGGAAGGATTGATCTAACAGATACCCCACAGAAAGAGCCAGATGGAGGACTGTTTTGAGACGGTTCTTGTTTTAAATTACCCGATGGTACATCAACTGCTGCATATGCCATCACGACACTGAAGAGTATTGTAGAGAGCAAAAGAATACCATACAATTCAGCACAGGCTGCAGAGATAATAGCGTTAAACAGAGCATGTGAAATTTCTGAAAACCTAAATGTAAACATATATACTGACAGTCAGTACGCATTTGGGGTGGTACACAATTTTGGTCAACTATGGGCTGAAAGGGGTTTTCTGACATCACACGGAACCAAGATCCAACATGGTACTTTGATAATAAGATTGTTGTCCGCCCTTCCGCTCCTTAAACGATTAGCAATAATGAAATGCGAAGCTCATAAAAAGGTAACATGTTACGTCGGGAAGGGAAACACATTTGCGGACAAAATTGCGAAACAGACTGCCACTGATTTGCATGCAAAAATGTATGTTGAGAAGTCAAAAGAGGTACCCTGCATGGTAGAAAATGGAATTGCCACAGTTAAAGAGATGCAGACAGAAGCAACTGCATACGAAATAAAAGCCCAGTCTGAAGGTATTGTAGAATTAGACATAGAAGGTTGCTGGGTGGACAAAAAAAATAAAAAGTGGATGTTGCCAAATGCCTGTGTAACAGCGATGGTCACTATGGCCCATAGCCCAACACACATATGTGCTAAGAAAATGATTCAGCATCTAGACACTGTATGACAGAATCCGCATATTAGAAAGACTGCCGGCAGGCTAGTTCAAAACTGCATGACTTGTTTACAACATAACATTGGAAAAGGAACAGCGACTCCAGTGGGTAGTTTTGCCCCCCTTCTATGCCATTTGAAGTGACCCATTTTGATTTTATAGAAATGGAGAGGTATGAGAATTATAAATACGTCCTTGTAGTGGTCTGTGCAATCAGCAAATGGGTGGAGGCCTATCCCTTGAAAGACTGTACCGCAATGAGCACAGAGAAGTCATGTTAAAAGTGTATTTTTCCCGTTTTGGCTTGCCACGTGACATATGGTCAGATAATGGCCCACATTTTATTTCAGCCATGATACTACACATTTGTGCAGGCCTCCAGATTAATAAGAGATTCCACTCGGCCAGACACCCGATGAGTGCCGGTCTTGTGGAGCGCCAAAATGGTATTTTGAAGAATAAACTCAGTAACATATGCACAGGAAGTTAGTTGAAGTGGCCAGATGCGTTGCCATTAGCTTTATTTTGTATGAGAACGTCTGTGCAAGCAAAGACTGTACCCTCCCCATACGAGATTGTGATAAAGAGACCAGCAAATGTTTGGAGTGCCCCACATCCTAAGCGTCTGAGAGAGATCGAAAACCCCTTGCTCATCACTTACTGTAAACTGTTAACTCAAAACTTGCGTTTAATTCATCAGCAGGTGCAGGAGGCTCTTCCTTCCAGATATACCGGCCCAGGGCATTGTCTGCAGCAAGGAGATTGGGTCCTAACCAAATAGAGTACACTTACATTATTGACACATTTAGCAGCACATGGACACAAAGCTTCATTAAAGAAATTCCAGTATTGTCGAAAGGAAGTGGCCTACTTGGGCTACTTCCTTTAGAATGAGGGAAGAAGACTGACACCAGAAAGGATAGAAAGCATCTCTGGTATGCCTATTCCAAAAACGCAGAAGGAAGTAAGGGCTATAATTGGCATGGCTTCATATTGTAGGCAGTGGATCGCGATTGAACTTCACCATGATTGTGAAACCAATGGTGGCATTGACAAGGAAGGATGTTGCTCAGCCTTTGGCATGGAGCATGGAATGCCAAGAAGCTTTTGATCTGCTCAAAGCTGCATTGTGTTCAGCTCCAGTTTTGGGCACACCAAATTATGACAAGAGTTCTAAGTTATTTGTGCATGAAAACAATGGTTGTGCTTTGGCTGTCTTGACTCAGGAATAAGGAGGGAGAAATAGACCATGCAGATATTTTTCTTCCGCGCTGGATCCTGTTGAATGCCCTTTGCCGCGCTGTTTGCAAGCTGTTGCTGCGGCTGCCGCGTCAGTAAAACAAACCGAGAGGATGGTTTTGGGTCATGCTTTAACTGTCATGGTTCCTCACGCATTAGAAGTTCTTTTAAATAGAAGGCAGACGCAGCACCTTACATAATCCCGGCTGACGAGGTATGAAATAGTTCTATTTGCAATGCATATACAAATTATGAGGTGTTGTGCTTTGAATCCGGCTGAGGTAATGCCTCCTCCCAATGAAAGAATGGGTGAAAAAGAATTCCCTCATGATTGTTTAATGGTTACTGAGCAAGAAACAAAAGGAAGAATTGATCTAACAGATACACCACAGAAAGAGCTAGATGGAGAACTGTTTTGTGACGGTTCTTGTTTTAAATTACCCGATGGTACATCAACTGCTGCATATGCCATCACGACACTGAAGAGTATTGTAGAGAGCAAAAGAATCCCGTACAATTCAGCACAGGCTGCAGAGATAATAGCGTTAACCAGAGCATGTGAAATTTCTGAAAACCTAAATGTAACATATATACTGACAGTCAGTACGCATTTGGGGTGGTACACAATTTTGGTCGACTATGAGCTGAAAGGGGTTTTCTGACATCACACGGAACCAAGATCCAACATGGCACTTTGATAGTAAGATTGTTGTCCGCCCTTCCGCTCCCTAAATGATTAGCAATAATGAAATGCGAAGCTCATAAAAAGGGAACATGCTACGTTGGGAAGGGAAACACATTTGCGGACAAAATTGAGAAACAAACTGCCACTGATTTGCACGCAAAAATGTATGTTGAGAAGTCAAAAGAAGTACCCTGCATGGTAGAAAATGGAATTGCCACACTTAAAGAGATGCAAACAGAAGCAACTTCATACGAAATAAAAGCCTAGTGTGAAGGTACTGCAGAATTAGACATAGAAGGTTGCTCGGTGGATAAACAAAATAAAAAGTGGATGTTGACAAATGCCTATGTAACAGCGATGGTTACTATGGCCCATAGCCGAACACACATATGTGCTAAGAAAATGATTCAGCATCTAGACACTGTATGGCAGAATCCACATATTAGAAAGACTGCTGACAGGCTAGTTCAAAACTGCATGACTTGTTTACAACATAACATTGGAAAAGGAACAACGACTCCAGTGGGTAGTTTTGCCCCCCCTCTATGCCATTTGAAATGACCCATTTTGATTTTACAGAAATGGAGAGGTGTGAGAATTATAAATATGTCCTTGTAGTGGTCTGTGCAGTCAGCAAATGGGTGGAGGCCTATCCCTTGGAAGACTGTACCGCAATGAGCACAGCGAAAGTCATGTTAAAAGAGTATTTTTCCTGTTTTGGCTTGCCACGTGACATATGGTCAGATAATGGCCCACATTTTATTGCAGCCATGATATTACAGATTTGTGCAGGCCTCCAGATTGATAAGAGATTCCACTCGGCCAGACACCCGATGAGTGCCGGTCTTGTGGTGCGCCAAAACGGTATTTTGAAGAATAAACTCAGTAAGATATGCACAGGAAGTCAGTTGAAGTGGCCTGATGCGTTGCCATTAGCTTTATTATGTATGAGAATGTCTGTGCAAGCAAAGACTGGACCCTCCCCATACGAGATTGTGATAGAGAGACCAGCAAATGTTTGGATGCCCAAACATCCTAAGCGTCTGAGAGAGATCGAAAACCCCTTGCTCTTCACTTACTGTAAACTGTTAACTCAAAACTTGCGTTTAATTCATCAGCAGGTGCAGGAGGCTCTTCCTGTCAGATATACCGGCCCAGGGCATTGTCTGCAGCCAGGAGATTGGGTCCTAACCAAAAATCTTGAGCAGAAATCTTCACTTGCACCGAGGTGGAAGGGGCCTTACCAGGTCCTCCTGGCAACACAGACTGCAGTCCGAGTGGATGGTCGCAAGTCATGGATCCATGCTACGCACACAAAAAGAATTCCATTCCCTTTGAAAGAGCTGGCTGATCTGAATGCTGAAAGAGAAACAGCTGCACTCGATCATAAAGACACCATTGCCAGTCCTCTGCCAGAAGTGCCCGAGAAAGGGCCTGGGGATATTGCAGAAAAGCTCGAAAGGCCAAAGGTGCTTCAGCATTGTCCGACTACTGCCGAAGCATCACTCATTGCATCGCAGGCTGGCACTGATCGTGCATCTGGAAATGAGAGTGCATTGTTCATGGATTATACAGTACCTGGAGCGATAAGGTACAACCTACGTTCTCAAAATCAGAAGTGATCCGATCTGCGTGTTTGCCTTGCCTCTGTTCCCAACACAGATGAAGTGGGAATCGGAGGCCTAGGGAAATAGAGCGTATGAGCTGCATCAATCTGCATCGGTTTCCCGGTGCTACCTTTGAAAAGTGAAGGACCAGTGTGATCACCCCGTGGGAACAAACGGGGCGCATATGGTACCAACACAATTGATGCTTGCTCTGACCTTTTGGAGCACTGTACAGAATTACATAAGCTTGCCACATTTGATAAGCAGGCTAACCTGAACTGGCCTGACCGCTTTCTTGAACGCTTTGCTGTTTTTCACGTGTGCTGCGGTGGAGAACTTATTTCCGCGACCAACATTGAGACTTTCCATTAGAAAATGCCTGCATACACTTCTGCCCCCTCCTGCACCAACGCTGATGATATTATAGAGATAGAGACTAAACGAGTACCCAGAAGAATTTGTTGTGGGAAACTTATGCTAATAATTATGACACCACTTTGCATCTTGATTACACTGGTCCCAATATTTTGGTATTTGGAAACTATGGATCCTTTAAGCTCGCTTTTGCCTGCTACCAATGCTCCTGCCACAAGCAGTCCAGTACGTGTGCTCTCTTATACTCTCCCCTCATTATAAGTGAGACACCGAAGAGGGTACGATAATAATACATTGCTTTTGATTATGAATATGACTCATACTATCCTGAATAGGACGAATTGTTGGGTCTGATCCCATTTACCCCAGCATGGCAGAAAAGGAATGGGTTGGTACGTGCAGCCATTACCGCTCAATACGGCATGTTATGCATCATTGAGTGCACTATTTTATGGGAAATGGAATAAGAGTGATACTGGTCAACTGGATGGAACAAACATAGATGAGTTCGAAAGAGTGGTAATGGAACCAGTGGGTTGTTCCATATTTAACAGAGCGAGAATAATAAAACCAATGGCAAAACAAGTAGATAGGCTCTTTGTGCCTTACAAATAGTCTGTAATCACTTTTCACATGACCCCAGTAGAGAATAAGGATGTTGTGCCTCCCTCCTATACCATCAATTACAGGCCATGTACTGTCCCATTTTGCTTACGGAAAAAGGGATCCTATTCGGTACGCACATTTACTAGATGTATGAATACTGCAGTGCTTGAGAAAGAAGAAGAACCAATATATGTAGGTGATCCCGTTTATTTTATATGCGGGGAACAGGCTTATCCCTGGTTACATAGAAATTGGGGAGGGACATGTTACTTAGGAATTCTTTTCCCTGGTGTATTCCTTTCCAAAACTTCAGACATATCCAAACTATCCAGATCCAGGCCATGGCGGGAGGATACAGGACTGATTGCAGAAGACATAGCAAAGTAATTTATACAATTTCGGTGGCAAGCAATAAATTCATGGAATATAAGGAAACTGACTAGGGTGTTAGAAAGAACGATAAATGGAACTACCAATATACTCTATAACATGACACTAGAAGAGAAAGCAGTTAGATTAATGACACTTCAGAATAGAATGGCTCTTGATATAATTTTGGCTGATCGTGGGGGTGTGTGCTGTGTATTTGTAAGTGACTCGTCCCCTACGATTTTTGAAGCGATCAAGAAATTGCATATCCTGAGTTCTGACATTCATGTCCCGACAGGTGGTTGGAATCTGAACATAAGCACATGGTTTTGGGAACTACTGCGTTCATGGGGATGGAAACTAATTACAAACTTAGTCACAATACTTGAGATCCTCATGTTTTGCTGTTGTTGCATACACTGCCTGCCAATATTTTGTTCTGAAATTACAAATGAATGTGTACACGTGATGAAGGAAAAACACACTCCCGTATTGAATAAGGGTGCAAATCACAAAATTGAAACATTCAAGGAATTCATGTCAATTAATGTTGAAGATGACGATTATAGTAGCATGCATAGTTTAGAATTAGATACATGGTCAGATGAATCAGACGGATGATGCTCTTGGCTTACGGCCAAGAGGAGGGTTTGTTTGTCCAGAAATGACCCTACCCCTGTATAGTATGTATAATATGTTGGCCGGAAACCAATCGCATCATATGACCAACTTCGAAAACACAGAATCGTCAGTATAACTACAGGGCGACCATCTTGTGCAACAACTGCCCTTTTTTGCTTTTTTTTTTTCTGTCAAATGCTTTGCAAAATGTTTATTATATTCTGAAAGCTCATACACGGTGCAAGGCCACAGCCTGCATGTTGATAGTTCAACCCAGACAGGAATGCCAAACAGTACAGAAATATATTGTTTTCCTCCCTCATAAAGTCCTTGGAGGCAAGCGGAAACAGCATTTAATCAGCGGCCCAGGTGCCGGCCTGTCTCATTATAGCTGTAGCAATAGGCAGTTAAAGCATGAATTATACTCTTCCAGCGGTCCTCCTTCACGGATCTTCCTTAGAACAGGCTGACCCCTAGTTCACGAATAGAAACTGGTAGATAAAGTGCTGGAATGTGTCTCTCTCGCGAACACAATATTCTTGCTGATCAAGTGCTTTATGTTCTCTATAACAAAGAACTGTGTCTGCAACTGTTGCTAAAATAAGTATAATTAGATTAAATAAGAAACTTGTCATAATGTGTCATATTTGTCATAATTGTCAATCACAGAACCCTAGCTCTAGAAGATACATTATGGGAAGCTTTGATGTGCCTTAAAAGATTGCTGCTTGAATGATGTTCGCTCTCTTGCGTCTCACGAGGTCTGGGTGACACACGTTGCGAGACATTAGACCCAGTCGGCCGACTGAGCATACTTTGCAATAAACCATAGTACTTGAAAAATCGAACCTTGTGTCTGTCGTATCACTAGTATATGGTGATTGTGCCTTAGTTTCCATATGTGGAGGGTCCTCAGGGCCTAGCAGGTGGACACGGCTGTATTAATGGATCACTATGGGGATTGTTGTTCAAAGGCCGATCTGCAGATCCCTCCCAATTGGGGAGGCCTATGCTCCATAGTGGTAATAAGTGCACCGGCTTTGGTGGTACCACAGAGTGAGGTGCAGATTGGTGATTTTTCCCTGATGAACACACACAATAGAAATAACCTAAAATATACCCGAATTAAGAATTACTGTTCAGCAAAATCAATTGAGGCCTATGATGAAATACCAGAGGAACATACATTGTTCAGCAGGACTGCAATGTTCGTCACCTCCTATCTGGCCCCTCGCTTCCAAGCAGTAACAAATGCCAAGTGATTACAAATAACCAGGTGGGAGATTTTGCTAGCAATAAATGCCACTTTGAAGGGGTTTATTGCAATGAAGGAGGAGTTGAGAGCAGTAAGATTAATGACTTTCCAAAATGGGTACGTTCTTGCTCTCGTCACAGCAATGGAGGAGGACGTTTCCATCAAAACAGGCTTTTATTTACATGCAAGCAAATGAAGAGCAGAGTGAGTCCATTACAGAAGCCATAAAACGTTACAGAACCTGCACACCAAAATGGCGTCAGAAGTGGAGGACATTAAAAATGATGACTGATTTAATTACCTGTTTTCATGGATGCCCACCTGGTTGGCAAACACATTCAAAATATTACTGGCCATACTGGTACTGACAGCTATTTGTGTCCTGAAAATAGCACTGAACCAATGTAAAGAGGCAGGCAAGAAAGCACTGGAAATGACACTAATAGTAAATGTAGGTGATGAAGCGCACAGATATATACAAACAGATGAATCACCTCATATTTACCCAATTGAACATACTATTGGACCCCCAGGGACAATGTTCACATGTCCTGTTGACCTCCACAATTACACTGAACGTTGGGTGGATTGTGAAGGTGATGGAGATCGCTGTTTCTTGACATGCGCTCCAGAAGAGTAGGTAGCACAAGGAGGCAGCCTGAGTGGGGTCATGGAAATATGGCTACCAAAGGATGGCTATAATGAGACAGGGAGTAGTGGATGGGTGGTCGATGATTCGAGCTGAAGTGGAAGTGTAATGGGGCAGATGAATATGCAGTTAACACCTAATGGCACTACTCAGATGAGTATGCAAGTAACTCTTCCTTCCCCTGCACCTACCCCTACCACTGCCCCTCACCAATACCATAAAGGTACATTTATACCAGCAGAGACAGCCTACGGCCCGAAGAGCCTAGTGGTGAAAGACGAGATGAACTAAGATAGATTCCAAGAAACAATGCCTTAAAAAAATCACTGTAGAAGCTTCTGCCATAAAGAATAAGTTTAGGTTGTGCGACTCTAAGTAGGGATCCCAGTTAAATAGCAAACATCACTGAAGGGAAGAGGGCAGATAGGGCACATGGCCATGGAACATTGGGAGTGCTCTTAATTGGAATGATTGCAGACCACTGACGTCCCACCTCATGCCATATGTCTCTGTTATATCTAAACATCTTGTCAGAGTGTCCGAGGTTGGTGAGTCAATGGCCAACAAATAAAAATATCTCTTGTCACACCTCTTATAATGAACAGAGTCAACAAATCAGGAATAGTTGTAGTGATGCAATTAAAGTAGTATCTGTAAGCCCAGGTGGAGACATTAGATATGTTTTACTCAATCATAGAATTAACACCATGTATAACTTATGTAGCTTGGGGTATTAACCAATCCGAGATGTTCATAAGTTGTATAATCGATATCGTAGTGTGATGCCATTGATGGCATATTTTAGATGTAAAAGCCGCTCACACTCATTGTAAGACTGATAGCTACTTGTATGCTGTCCCGGCTACTATTCTGAGTTTTGAATGAATCTGGGTTTTACTATGCATTTTGAGTACTCCATTATTGAGTATTGCTTTTTATGCTATTGCTGTAAATTGGGCCCTCTTCAACAAGAGTACTTGCTAGAGCCTATCCTCGCTAAGACATGGCGCGAGGAAGCTGGTTGGGCCCCTGTCTCTGTCCCATCCACATGTGCCTGCTTGCATGTATCAACTACCAGTTCTGCTTGCCCCATACTTACTATACGAAAGGCTGGCCACTATTCTTCTTTTTACCCCATGGGACTGCAGCATATTTAAGTCCTTGTGTCGGTGACGCTGCTCCATACCTCACCGGAGAAAGCGGCAGCAGCAAATAGAGATGCAGTACAGCGCAGCCACAGTCAAATGGACAAACCAGATGCTCCATTCCACATAGACACACACTTGGAAATTGACTGTGATTGTTGCAAGCTTCCATTGCCTAAAGCCGGTCGGACCAGGATTTTATAAAGTGTGCAAGGCTTAAGGCCCGTTTCATGTTTTCTAAGACCTGTAAAAAAGCCAATGTAGAAAATGAAGGAATTAGCCCGGAGAACAGCGGGCAAATGAAGGGGGAAAGGGTAAGATAAAAGGAGCAGAAAGACATCACAGTGTGGGTTGTTTGTGTGTAATCAGGGGAGGCGAAGACAGATCAAGACACTAGGCTGAGCAAGGTGAGCGGAGCATAGAGGACAATTATAGGAGGCGTGTGCAAGGTGCGGTATGGGTTGGTGAGAGAAAGTGGTACTTGGGTGTGAGAGTGCATGCAAGGTGATTGAGTGAGACTAAGAGAGATAGGGGGTCATTACGAGTCGGGTGGTAAGGGTTAACGGTCACCGGTAATGATGCCAGTGCCGGTAAACCCTTACCGCCCTATTCCCAGGTCCCTTAGCGGGACCCGCAAAAGACGTATGGTCAGACCACATGTCCTTAGCGGGTCCCGCTAAGGGACCAGGGTGCTAATAACGGGCCCGCTATTTGAGGGCCCGTAATTAGCGCCTTCCCCATTCCCATGGAGCCCTATTGGGGCTCAAATGGTAATGGGGAATGGTTTACTGAATGGGGATTTACCGGGTCCTCCAAGGTCAGAATGACCCGGTAAGGCCCCATTCAGCCAGACCTGACCCGGGTTTGGAGGCAGCCATGGTGCTAACAGCACCATGGCTACCTCCAACCTCGGAATGACCCCCATAGTAGGTGTGGGAGAGAGTAGTTGGATAAGGTAAATGAGAGGGTGAAAGGAGGGTAACTGGGGAGAAGGAGTGAGAGGAGATTTTAGTGTAGCAGAAGGATAGTGTATTGTAGTGGGAGTGGACTGTTATGCAATAGGAGGTATAATGTAGCTGGGGAGGGAAATTAGTAGTGAGAGGGGAGAGAAGAGTAGAGCGGTAGTGGAGATTAGTAAAATCAGAGAGTCCTGAGAGGGGTAGTGGGGAGTACTAGTGAGCTAGTATGATGGGAGCATACGGGGAGGTGAGAGTGGTAGGCGGGTGAGTAGTAAAAGGTGTTGGGGTGGTCAATAAAGGTCCCAATGAGAAAGAAAGGTTCACATTGTGCGCGCCATATTGGTGACTGGGGGAACGGCGATGTTGACACAATGTAAAAATGTACATGTATCCCATAGTGAGAGGAAACAAGGGAAGCAAATCCCAAGAGGGGCAAAATCTAAAGTCCCAAGAAACAGTGTGTTGACAATCATGAACCTGGCTGAGGGATGTTCGCTGGAAGTGTTTAAAAAGATATTAAGATTTGTGGAATATGATACATGAAGGGTAAGGGTCCAGAAGAGGGGAACACAGGAGTGTATCCATCACCCTATGTGAAACTGTGGTAAACAATTGAGAATGGTCAGCACCCAGGCGAGGGGAACCCAGGGGTGAAGCCATCACCCTATGCGAAACTGTGGTAAACAATTGAGAAGGGACAGCACCCAGAAGAGGGGGACCAGGGGTGAAGTCATCACCCTATGTAAAACTGTGGTAAACAATTGAGAAGGGTCAGCACCCATAATAGGAGGACCCAGGGGTGAACCCATCACCCAGCGAACATTGGAAATGAACTTTCATTTGTTGAAGTAACTTTTGTTTTGCATGTTGAACACATCAGGCCCTCGAAGGCAATAGAATTTGAAAGGAAACGAGACTTGGTCATCAATGGTCCTGAAAACTGCCATTAAAACTGTCATCTCATGCTGAAGAAGCCTAAGATTGTACGGTGCTCTAAAATCCCACCTCACCCCATGCTCAAAACGTGCGGGAGACCCAGGCTACCACAGCCTGACATGTTATTTGAGAACACTTCTTTCTTTTCTTGAGAACTATCCCACACCTTTTTTTGTATTAGTTTTAAGGTTTGGCAATAGGTTTCTTAGTAAATGCCCTTTTATTTGACACAACGCCACTAGGACTGCCTTATTTTTCATTTGATCGTAGGCGTTTGCTCCCATCTTAGGTTTAAGTTTAGAATAGGCGTTTTTCCAACCTGCACACAGAATAAATTGTTCAATAAATACCCTTGAACTGCAATCACTTGTGCCAGTCTTACTTGTTGCCACCATGAGTTCCTCACATATGCCACTTAGCGCCTTAATGTTGAGCATGCGAGGAGCATCATATGCGTAAGGGAAAATAAGATTTGCAATGGGGAAATGATGGTGAAGAGGACGCAGTAGTCTCGAACATACATGCACAGACATACATACATGGGGGTTTTAGGAATATGTGTTTGAGACAGTTGGCGGTACATGGTGAACATACAAATCTGTATGCCACAGATCCTCTCATAGCTAAGTATTGTGCAGGACCAGGAGCCTGAGTTGGTGAGATGAATTCTTTGTGACTGGGAAAACTGCTTCAGCAAGGTTGAAGGCCGGACAAGGGCAGCGGGCAGCTGCAATAATATCAAATATTCAGTTACAGCCAGGCTTAGGTTTTTACAACCTGCCAATATTGTGGAATGGAGATGCAATACTTTTAAGTGCATGGGAGCCTGTTATTCATTGTGCAGGAAAGTCTGGCCATCTGTTTGTGACCAAGTAATAAACCCTCTTCAAGGGCCGCTTGAGGGCAGAGCTGACAAATGGTTTATGAGTTTTGATCGGTTTCTCAGGATATACCCAGAGGCCATGCGGGTTGAACTGGTAGTTGTGTAGATTAGAGTGGAACAAGGATGCCTGTAATTCTGGGTGGCTGAGATATTTATCACCAGTTCAAAGGGAACTTGTTTATTTCTCCCTCTCCTCATTTTGTTAAAAGTGCCCTTGCAAACTATGTGCATCAGATCCTGGTTTAGAGCTCCCAGGCCCCTGGAACTTGTAATGAATTATGTGTGTGTGTAAATGTGTAACTATGGGACGGTATCAAGACCAACAATGGAATTATACCAAAAAAGCGGTGTGCTATAAATATGAGCTGATGCAAAGATATATTGAAGGGGATGGTAGCTAAATAAATGTGTCTGATGAGTATTTGGGAATTAAAAGAAATTGTATTTCTTTGTATAAGCTTGACCAATCATGTGTGTGGGGATGATTTGTAATAAAATATGTGCAAGTATTTTAACTGTTACAAAATGAATAAAATGTGTAAACATGTGTGGTTCGAAGAGACTCAGGTTAGATTGACTCTACTGCGTCATCTAGTTCCTCCGGGTCGTTTGTACAATAAACGTGATTTACCGACAAACGTGCACTTGCTTTTTAAGAGATGGGCTTACCTTGGGTTAAGGTGATCAGAGGTCCACCTGTACAAAGGAGGAACTTTGGCAATTGAAAGGCACTTATACTAGTGGTTGAGACCATTACTATTCTGTGGGACCTCTGGATGGGATTAATTTAGAAGACCACAGAGAGATTCAGATAAATAAGGTGTTTGCCTTTAAGTCATCATAACTAGCCAGTCAGCTATTAGATAGTAGGGGTTACTGCTCTCTAGTGACCATCTTGGGATTTAGGGACGTCTGGACTAGGGAGGAAAAAGCCTGGGAGACAAGAGAGAGATAGCAATGGATGGTCCTTAGTGAGCTCCTTCTCAATAATTTCAATAAAAACACTTGAATTGTCTTGAGACCATTTGTGACAGTACCTCTGAAGTGGGAGTGTTGAAAAGACTGTTATGGCAAACCCATAGGCAAATAGTCATCCAGACAAAATATTGTATACCAACATCTTTGGAAAATGTCAGCGACAGACAGAAGGATAAGGCAGAGGATAGAAAATCAGCAGATCTGTGTTTTGGGGTGGCACATCCAAACCCAAAGGTCCCGCACATATAAGTTGAACTATAGCCTAGGAGGTGAGTGAATTTTGCTTTCTGGTTTCCATCTGATTTTGGCCCAGCTAATTTCTAGACAGCGAGAAGTAGACAAAGCTAATGGAGTCACACTAGGCTAGTCTGCTTTTCTACAAAAGTATTTCTGAAAGTAAGTAAAGCTGGTATTTCCCAGTCTATTTAAATGTACACCCATGTGGAATTTAAATATCTTGCAAGGGGCATTAACCTTTTTTAATTGAATACTTTAAACCACTTGGTTATTACAGAAGCACATGTCTGACTGAAATTGCAAAATGTGTCTGCAGCTAATCTCACAGATTACTGATGGGATTGTTTTTCCCTGTGAAGTCCTAAGAACCATTACATTTACCTGAAGTGTATCTCTCGCCTTAGTGCACAAAGAGCTGGGGAGGACCTTGTTCAAAGTTAATAGGGTTGTAGAAACCAGTGATTTGAATCAGGGTCCCTTTATCACTTGTTTTTGTCAAATTAATTGTCATTTTATATTCAATCACGTATTTGTTCCAACCTGGTCTGGACCAAAAAGACTTCTCCAATTTCAGGCCTATCTCTAAGGTCCCTTTCCTACTGAAGATTCTGGACAAGGTGGCTACCTCTCAACTACTTCAAGAATTTTTAGAGACCTCTGGAGCTCTTCATCACAGACAATCAGGCTTTCAAGCTAACTATAGCACTCAGAGTGCCTTGTTGAACATGAAGTCGGAGATGCTCCAGATCATGGATAAAGGCAAGGACAGGCTGCTAATGTTGTTGGACCTATCAGCAGACTTTGACCTTCTCAACCATGACAAACTGCTATGGTTGACGAACACAGGGGGCCTTTCAGGCAACGCTCTGGCTTGGATTAAGTAATTTCCGACAGGTCGTATGCCCAAGATAGTATGGGGCAATGCATGCTCACTCGAGGAACCTTTGAAATGGGGTGTACCTCAGGGTGCCTGCATGTCTCCCTCCCGCTTTAATGTATACAGCCGCCCTCTCTATGATCTCCTAGATGGGATGGGTCTTCATTTCACTAACAAGCTGGGTGCCATCGTCTTCGAACTGAGCGGCAAGTACACAGACGATATGGATCTAATTAATAAAGTGTATGCCACCATCCAGTTAACAATGCAATGTGCTTAAATGCAAATAAAAATGGGATTATGATTTTCGGGTGATCACAGGTAAGATCCAAATTGGATCCACAATACACTGGTTTTTGTATCCAAAGTCATGTTATTGAAACTGTGGACAAGGTTAGGACCTTGGGAGTGACCTTTGAATCTTCATTGAACATCTACACCAACACGGAGAGCAGCGAAAATAAGGCACAGTTTGTATTACGACTCATAAGGCTAGTTAAGCCTTACGTTTCAGAGGCAAATCGCGCTACCTTGATTCATGCCCTTATAACACCAAGGATAGACTAGTCGAACTCCTTACTGCTGGGGGTCAGTAAGAACAGCATCAGATGCCTCCAGGTTTTGCAAAACGATGCTGTGAGGATTGTTAAGAAGATACCCAGACATGAACCAATCTCTTCCCACAGGAGGAGCCTCCATTGGCTCCCCATAGAAGCTCGTATCCACTTCAAGGCATTGACAATAGTGCACAAATGCCTCTATGGTCATGCCCCATGTTACCTTAAAGAATGTGTTAAAATCCACAATCTGACCAGATTTAATAGATCAAGTGATGCGGTCTGTCTTTCAGTTGCGAGGAGCAAGCGGGTCAGAGGGATGGGCAGATCCTTTACCTCACAGGCTGGCACTTTATGGAACAAACTCCCCAAATTCCTATACGCCGAAACAAACCTGAAGTTTAGGAAGGAGGTGGAAACAATTGTCCTTGGATAAATCTCCCCGCTACCATTAGCAATGCTTCATTCTTTCTTTGATTCCTGTGGGCTCCGGCGCATTATAAGTGCGCAAATAAATAAATAAAACTTTAAAGCATTACAGACGAAGGGGTGGGATTATTGTATAATGAGATTATTGAACTAGTGTTAATCCTGGCAGTGAATGAATCTAAACTAAAAAGTTGATAACATTTTGTTTTGGGGTGGGTTAGTAAATTGCCATGAATTAAGGTTACACAATTACAATATCAGTACAGACCATTGCTGTGCTTTCTCCACTGTAAGAATAATCTGCTTCTACATAACTTGTAGCGCCTTGCAAAAAATGTAATGATGACAGGAAGTTCACATTGGTGTGTACTATTCCGTGATTTGGGTTGTTTGAACGTGGTAGAATGGTTTGCAGCGCAATTGACCGTACATCCCCCAACAGCCCTACTTACCTTTTCTCCCGCCGCTTCTCTTGACCCTGCAGCATCAGTTATGTCCCTCTAACGTGGGTCGGATCTGACGCCACAGGGGCCCCTGTTATTTTTCTTTTTTTCTTCCCCTGCCTCCAATGGTCAGGAAGCAGGGGACACCACTGCAACACTCCAAGGCCTAAAATATAGAACATGGGGAGCGGGGGACACCCTTGCAGCCCCTGCTCCACATGTTCTGTATTTATTTTATAATCAATAGAATGGTACTGGCCGAATTCGGTCAAATGTACCATTTAATCGATTATATTCAATCAAGTTGGCTAATTCCCCATACCCACATATATGCGCATTGCTTCTACTCTCTGCCACACAATCACACAATCGTGAACGTGAAACATGCATAGCCCAAAACCTATATGCCTCTTTTGGTAGAGCAGGCCGAGGACAGGCTATATCATCAGGAGGGGTGTGAGCTGATAACCGTAGGCAACCGTAGCAAGCAACACGATTTAAGCGCAATGGTTAAAAAATATATATGAATGTCCATTCAAGGCTCTATAAAAATATAGGTACTTTAATCAAACAATGAAATCCCAACAACTAATTAGAAAACACAAGAAAAACTCACCCCTGTAGAAGAAAGACAGAGAATTTAGACTTTTGTCAAAGTACCATGAACAGGGGTGTTTAGGCAACCGAATAGCAACAGTTTAAAGGACATGTCTTTGCAGAACAATGTTTAAATAGAGGGCTTAAAAGTGGCCATGTTCCCAAAAAGTGAAACAGGTGGATAGAGCCCATTAGCTATATCTTAAATCCTGTCATGGGGATCAGTAGAATTATGTCAGGCTTTTCGACCTTGGACTGGCATCGGCTCATGGTGCGAAAGTGCGGCATCCAACAATGGAGTGCTGTTCAGTAGTGGTGATGGCCTGAAGATGTAGACCAGAAGCACTGGAAGACTCAGTGGACACAAGTGCACAGAAGCAGAGAGAGGTAAAAGGACTTTGAGATAGGCTGTACCCCAACAAAGATACAGTGAATTCTTCTTCACTCTTGAAAGTCCCGAGATGAATCAAAGAAGGAGAGGATTTCCTCTTCTTGTAAAGGCAATATGTCACAAGGAAATGGTTAAAAACAAACCTGCTCTAAGAGTTTGGATCCAAGCTACTGTAGCATGTGCCCTTTGATCTATGATATCACACCCAGAGTGCCTTGCTTACAAGAAATGGGGGGCAGGAAGAGTTAGAGAGCCCCACCAGAAGCCAAGATGTCAGATTCACTCTCTCAGCACACATTTCCATCCTGGATCTTCTAACTCTGACCCTTTCTAATGCTGCTCACTTCAAAGGAACTACAGACGTCAGCACCATGGTGTGAGAGTGGATTTTTTATTCCAGTGCTTTCTTTGGAAGACCTGTTCCAACGAGATCTCTGGGGTGGGGGAGGTGAGTGGATCCTCTCACCTGAGAGGAAGGCTCAGGAGGATCAAAAGGCTGCCGTTGTTATACATTCATTCCCAATAATCAAATATAGGTTTCTGATACTTACGATGGACAAGTTATTCAAATACAACAGTAAATGAGGTATGTATAAGGGAAAGGAGACAGGAACTCCAGGAAAACCCTCTAATGGGAAGAAAACCCAGTCATGTGATTGTAGATGGACTTTCTCCTTGAATGCAGTCTGCAGAGGATTTCTGCCTTTAGATCAACGCCGTCTATGATGGTTTCTATTTCCTTGCTGGAGCGGGGCTCACATATGGTGCGCTGCACTACCAGAGAGCTGGAAGAGGAGGCAGACTGTTAAAGAGAGCCGGCGGCAAATGTTTACACATTTGCCGTGGGAAACGAGTACAGAGAGGCGTTACCATGGTCTCGGCACTGCAGGCAGGGAGAGTGGGACTGTGGCAGTCTTGCAAAAGGCAAGTAGGAGCAAGTTCTAAGAAACATGAAAGAAAGATTAGTAGTAGGGGATAGGAAGATCATAAACGGAGACAAAGAGGGAATTAGAGTAACAAAACTGGAATCAAACTCAAGAGCGTCTTGCTGTGCGATTGTTCCGGCTTCAGTTGTACAAGTAAATTTGGTTCTCCACACTGTGATGTCATGAAAGCGATGACTTCCCACTGGCACGCCCCACAGGAGGAACTAGAACGGTGCATGGTGCTTTGGCAACTATTTTGGAGAGACACACCGTTGAGTATAAGGAGGGTATTATCACCCTCCATCTGGACCAGAGTAAGTACTGGCAAAAACGAGAAGTAAGAGCTGCCTATGTGTTAACTGTTTAGACAGTCATATTAGACACTAGTATACATCAGTCTTTTCAAAGCGAGGCGCTCGCCACAAATGTAACACTAGAGTAATATAAAATTGTTATGGCTGTAGAATTGTTTGCTCTTAGCAGTTACCATGAGGCCCAGGCATGGCTTAAATTTAAAGATGTAAGTGCCACCAGTCTGATGAACACATACAATAATTAGAATTAAGAACAGGGTTGCAGATAGTTAAAAAGTCAACTCTTCCGGTAGGAGCATAGTGTTCCAGCAGCTGTCAGAAGTGAACTTCAAGCCTATTCTGCTCCACTACAAAGCTTGGGTTTAGGGTGTATTTAGTCTATCTCAGCCAAGGCAAATGTTTTCACTATAATTTTGGCATGGAGTATTTATGAATGGGGCACTGATTATTAGTCTGCTGGGCACACAACATTGCCCCATTCCTTACTGGAGAGGCTGAACAGGCTTTTCGAGCCCTGAATTCCAAAGGGAGCACCCCTTATGAAGATATGAAGTAGGGGGTTCGGGACTGATTCTGGTGTGCTTGGTGTGTGTATATGAGCATTATAGCATGTGGCTCAGAGAGCTGAGATTATGTTCAGAAGAAACACTGAGACGCCCACCCTACTAGATGAGAGACCTCCTAAGGAGATGCTGGGAGACCAAGATGGGTAAGGAGGTAAAAGGGTAAAAGAAATAATAGTCCTCATACAGTTTAAGGAGCCCCTTCCACCATACCTTCATATGGTGGTTCGCTAGATTCATGAGCCCACCATGGAAGAAGTGGTCCAAGCAGCAAATGTTTATCAAAGAGTCGACTCATTGCGGAAGTTCAACATCAGTGTAGAAAGCCATAGGAGAAGACCCTGCTACAACCTCGCGAAAAAATTGATTTGATTTGATTTTGTGCCGATCCGAGGATACCTACAAGGGGCAAACAGAGGCAATATCTAGGAGAAATAGCTCAAGACCCTCCACTCCCTGCAGTGTATCCCAACTAGTGCTGGTTATTAGATTTCAGGCATGCAGCAAAACTAGCCATATTGCTCATTCCGGTCCTTAATAGAGAAAGGAGGAGCCTGTGGAGTTCAGTTTGCTCCAGTGGATGATAGAACTGGAACAGAATATAGGAAGATAAATCCTCTTCATGAATAAGGACTATGAGAGTGATAGTGACCAGACGCATTCCTAGAAAAAGTCAAAGATGTTAAGACATGGGAAATGTGTGCAATTTGGGAGGAATATAGACAAAATGGTTCAGCGGAGGCAAAACCATTGAAATAACTACAAATACCACAATGCGCCAACAGACAAGGGCCACCCTGGAACAGGAGAAACGGCCTAGTTACTCTAAGGGAATGGACTAGGCTTCCCCATTCAGAAGCCAAATAGGATACCAGACTGTGACTAAAGACCACCCAGGGCTGCTTGGGGGGAGGCAATAAGCAGCAACAGCTGAGCTGGAGCCCACGGAAAATGACAAGGCTATGGAGAAGACCAGGGAGCTCTCTCCAAAGCCTTGGTGTATATTGACTTACTTGGGACATGAGAGAACCAGGGAACAAACAAGCAGAGTGGCTGGAGGGAAATGGAGACTAGAAAGGGGGCAGGATTAAGGACCCTTAGGAAGACCTCCTGCGGAAATTCCAGCACATGGGAGAAGTATATGGGAGAAACTGGGAGTAGCTTATAGAGAGATATTGGCCCTGAAAGTAGCTGGCTCGCATGCCCAATGGGAGCACGTGGAACCCTCTATGAAGGAAGGGCTATAAAAGCCGACAGAGCCACTCTGCAATGAGAGGTGTTTAGGTGTGGTTGGAGGATGACCAAGAGACCAGAGAGGAGTGTGGAGAATATGGGTAAGGACTTGGAAGATACTTTTGGCATGTTTGGAGAGAGAGAGTATTTTGGGCCTCATTATAAGTTTGCCGGTCCGGACCGGCAAACTACAAGTCTGCCTGCCGGAGCCGCTGTGTCCGACACGTCTGACCTGCCAGGCGCAGCAGCCAAGGTAGGCAGACTTGTCATGGGAGCATTGGCACCTTTGTCAATGGTGCCGGTTCTCCCGTGTCCACATTCCCATAGAGTCCAATAGGACTCTATGGGAATGGGGATTAACAAAATTGCTGGCGCCTGACTTCCTGGCCGCCGGACTTGGAATAGCCCAGTGGCACCGGGAAGTCAGGCGCCAGACATTTGTACAAGTCCGGCAGCAGCCCGTAGATATCACCGGCAGGGTTACCGCCAGACCAATAATTAGGCCCAATGTGTTGGAATTGAGAAAGTGGTGCCGATTTTTGTTGTATGCTTGGGGTGAGTGACAGAGAAATTAAGTATACATTAGGAAGGCAATTACGGGAGAGAAAAGGGGAAGTTGAGAGTGGTTGATAGAGAAACAGAAATAAGAGGGTGAAGGAGAGCAGTAGTAGGAGTTGAGAGAGTAGGTGTAAAATCAGCAGATAGGAGGAGACCGGAGAGATGAGAGAAGCAATAAGACCAGGAGAAGGAGGATAGTGTGACAAATCTGTGGATGTCGTCTCTTCTCCCCTAGTGGGAGACCTTCGCCATGGGGCCAGGGTGGTGCATCCACAGTACAATAGTCCCCGTGAGGGTGGTGCGCAGGGGGAGGATCACATGGGAGAGGAAACCCCTTATGGGATTAGGGATGACCATCCCATGAGAACATATTATACCTCTGCTTTGTTACACCCTTACTCTTTTCCAAAGCCTATATATCCTTCACTCTCCCCAAATAGTGGCAATATACTTTATTGTAAAGTCAGCCAACCTAGTATGTTAGACCTGACTAAGGCACCAGAAAACATAATTTGCTTTCCATATAGTTCCAATGCAAGTACTTTGACGAAGAAGATGACTTGGAGTATGAAGATCACTCCAGTGAACAGGAGTGAACCGTTTCTTCTCTCATGGCAAATGATTGGTCCAAGGCAATACAAATAAGCAACGTGGAGAGAGCCATCCTCCGAGGAGGAAACCCGGGAGACGCTGATCTGGCGAGCAGGGAAGCGCACCAAGAGACGCCATGCAGAGGTGAATGGGAGCACGAAGGTAGTCCAGGATGAAGGAGATACTTTGACCACTCTCCAAGAAACCCTCTGAGCGTCCCAAAGTACAGGGTGTTGCTGGAGACTAAAACCGCAGACTGAGAAGGAATCAGTAACTGGCAGAGCAACCACCGATGAGAACAGACACCCGAATATTTCTGAAGGTGTAAAGCACAGCCCGAGAAACAAGGAGTGACCGGTGGAGCCACCGCTGACCCGAGGCAGCACTCAATGCTACTCCAGTCCCACAGCGGAACACTGCCACTCAGAAGACACGAAAAACACAAACTGGTATGCAGGCAACTGAGAGGTGCTAGAGGTCCAGGAGGAATCAGTGAACAACACCAGAGTACGAGGTAAGAGGGACTGGGTCAGTGAGAATAACAGAGAGAGAAAGAAACTATTGAATGCTTGGCAGGAGAGAAAACCAAGCAGGCAAGGAACATTATTGTGAGTCTGTGACCTGCACCCATATGAAAGCTAGAGAATAAGAGGGTCTGAGACCTTTAGAGAAACGTAGACAGTCCATAAGGAAATAGATTTGTGGCAGGAGAGTAAACCAAGCTATTATGACACTGAATTGTGAGTCTTTAACCCGCACCCATATAATAGCCAGAGAATAAGAGGATCTGGGACCTGAAAACAAAGGAGACAGACCAGAACAGACCATATGCTTGGCAAGAGAGTACACCAAGCTGGTTTAATACATCTTTGCGAGGTGAAGCTCATTCAAGAAGTACAGGGTCTGGGACCCAAGGAAATTAAAAGAGGAGATTAACAGTGACTATCCCTTATAATTTCCTGGGGTGTGTATGCCAGGAAAGTGAAACAGACATAAACCCTCTGTGAAAGACATTCACGAAAAGCTGGGCACATTTGTTGTGCATTTTTGGGAAAGCTTAGAAAATCCAGGTAAATGCAGACAAGTTCCCTGATTGAGAGAATAAAGTGCTTTTGTGTTGTTGTCATTTGTGTAAAGTAAAGGAAATCACATAAGTAGGAGACACACTCTTAACTTGTCAATTTGTGGTGTTTGGGGGATTAGAAAGAATAGGGCAGAAATTATTGTAAGACAAAGGTGCATGTGTAGGTTACTTCAGTGCTGCTGATTTCAATTAATTAAGTGCTGTGCTTGTGGGGAATGTATTTGTAATGTGGTGCAATGTCTTTAAGAATAGGGAAAGTGTCACCTAGTGGTAATGCAGTGGCGGATTGTTGTTGTAGTATTGTTTGGTGTATTGTAGTATAGGTTGGAAAAGAAGAGTACTTTATATGAAGGGGAGGTGTTGTATATAGATATTTTGGCAGTATACACATATGTGTGAGCAGATGGAGAATGGTGGTAGTGTAAGGGATGTAATGAGTGAGGTTGGAAAGTGTGATATTTATATTGAATGAACAATTGAAAATGCAGAGCTTTTACAGACGTTTCTTTGTAGGAGCATTTTCATGAACGTTAACAAATGCATATGTGCATTTATAGGAGCACTGTGTGCAACTGTTTTGTAAAAGAAAAGAAAAGCAGATAGAAGATGTGCAGCTCCTGGTGTGTGCAAGTTTAATTGTTGGCAGTACATGCATACCTGCCAACATAATCCATTCCATTGTGTAGCTGGATATGTAGCCCTAGTTATTTTCTTTGCTTGTGGGACTTGCAGTTCCACCTTTCCCATTATAAAAATTGTACAGAAAAAAACAGGACTGGATAAGCACCTGCATATTGGAATGGGTTATGTTAGCAGGTATGCATGTACTGCCAACATATTATACTGCCACATACCAAGTGCCAGTTAAAAATGTTGTAAACATGTTTTTGCATAGGAAACAGTTACACACAGTACTGCTATAAATGCACATCTGCATTTTTTCATGCTCCTAAAAAGAAAGTTTTTTAAATGCACCAATTTTTATGTTTTGTATTCAATATAAATGTCACACTTTCGGATATTCCATTCCAGTCCTGTTTTTCTGTTTGCATTGTGGGATTTGTGATCTGAGTATTATAATGGGAGAAGTGAATGCAAAGAAAAAAATGAAGCACCTACAGATTGGAATGGGTTCAGTTGGCAGGTATGCATGTACAGCCAACATATTATACTTGCAGGGACCTAGTGGCACTTAAATATTTTCTGCAAATGTTTTGCATCTGCTTTTTCTTTCAGTTAGAAAAAGGTTACACACAGTGCTGCTTTAAATGGACATAGGATATTTTTTTAACTTTCACGAATTTGCTCCTAAAAAGAAACATTTTTAAATGCACAGCATTGTAAGCATTTGCTGCTTCATGGAAGCAGGTGCTGAATATTGCAATGCATGGATTTTACTGGAGTGGTTAAAAAAGAGATTATGCTTATTGAAAAGCTTGTTACAAGGTAAGTAGCAGGAACCCTCTCTCTCTCTCTATATATATATATATATATATATATTTGTAAAAGAGTTGCAGAAAATACTTAAAAAAATATAAGCATACCTGTACTATGTATTGTTAGATTCAGACGTTGAATCTGGAAATAAAAATGGAGAGTTTCACAGTAGTTTGTGATGAAGATGGCTGTGATTAACCGGAGATATTTACTCTCTGTGGGATGTATCAACCCACTCATCCAAGCCCTGCAACATCACTGTGCATTGCTGGCAGCAGAAACATCATAATGGCCACTGGAAAGCATGCTGCTCGCTAGAAATCACCAGAAATTGCACAGTGAAAACCTGAAAAATAGACCACCATCCACTTTTGCCTATCTTAGTGAGCACAAGAGATCACTGCCAAAAACCACCATTGGGCTACCCACAAAGTCGCCTGAAACTACTTTGAAATAGCAATGCTGATTGAAAAAGAAACACAGAGCTGCTTGAAAATCCGTTTTCTTGGTTGTCGAAAATTTCTAAAATCATGGCTCACAAAGCACCTAAAAGATCCAACCTCTTTGTTGGGTGTTCCACATCATTACTGCAAGAATCCACATGAATACAATGTCAGTAAAAATCATATGTTCTCAGAACAAAATCCTCTTTTAAAGATCCTTGATGGAAAGACAGCTGTCCAAAATGGGTGTAATACCGTTGCTCACCTCTACCAGAAAGCCGGAGTTTTAAAAACATTTTTGTAAAGTTGACCAATTGAACCCCAAACTATGCCCAAGTAAGACTTGCTATCAGAAGCCTAAGAGGTGGATAAAATTTAAAACTATATTCTGAAAAGGCTTGAAGGAATAAATTGTTTAATGTATGTGTTAAACATGTGGGTTATATTATAAGAAAAGACAATTTGTAGACATTGAGTTTAAGAATTAAGAGTTTCCCACACGGTGCTTCAAATGAATTTCACCTTTTCCCTGGACAAATGAAGGTTCCCCTGCCCGTGGCCAAGCGATTGATAGGCTGGTGTGAACAGGAACTAACAGAGGCACCCTGGCCTGTTGCTCTCAGTCAAAACAATAGATTCTTTGGGATGAATAGGAATATGCTAAATTTGGGTGTAACTGACAACAAACTAATTGAAGGAAACAAGACATGTGACCTTCTGAGTCAGCCCAGCTCTAGGAGGCGGACCAGACTGAGATGCGAATTGAATTGAAAGCAAATATATGTTTTAGAAAAATGCTTATAACAAAGTGTACTGAACTGACAAAAATGAAAAACTTTGAGATTGTGAAAATGAAAAATTCACTCACAGTTTAAGACGAAGCTGGATTTATTCATATTGTAGATACTATGTTTATGCTAGAAACATAAAAACCTACAGTAATATGCTCAGAGAGGATATGCATTCATGTATCAAATTTGGTGCAGAATGAATATTGAGAAACCCTCCAAAAGCGCGAAAATGTTGTCATTTTTTAACCCAAGTTCGTAGAAACATGGGATTTGAACAGAAATGCACCTCAAGCAATCTGTCATGTAATTATGTATTCTCAACAACTTGTGTATCTGGGAAATATGTTTTTTGGGAAAATAGATTTTCTATGTAAAAGCAAAAGGGAGGGATTTCTTTTGGACCATAAACACAGCATCACTCTGACTCATTCTGACACGCTGGTCCTTTCTCCAATCAGGGGATAGGAAATCTTCTAACCTATCAGATCCTTAGAGGGTTGGGCATTGTAGAATCAGCCTCCCCACCCACTTTGGAAATACATAAATAGGGACTGTGAGGACAGATAGGACAGACACACTTTTCCACTACTCAACTATTCTTGGCGAAGCACCCTGCAGGAAGACTCCAGACTCCAGATCTAGAACCAACTCCAGAGCCAAACTCTAGAACCCTGAAGCAGAGGCCTAACCCAAAACTGAACTCTTTGCAGCAGGCCTTCAGAACCTAGCAACCTGATTCTAACCCCTAAACTTCCACGGGGCCTAACTAAACCATTCAACAGCCTGGCTGTGCTGTTTTGCTTCTAGCTAAGAACCCTGTGCTAGAACCAAGGTCCAGACCCAGAAAGCAGTACTGTATCCAGAACCCGTCGGATCCAGTTCATGAGCCGACCCAGACTGCAGTGCAGTGCTGAGAGCAGAACCCAGAGTGCCTGAAACCTGTCCGGTGGCTAGAGTGAAGCCAAACCCTTGACCAGATCTTTGACGAGGCCCATTCCAGTCCAAAGCCTAGGAGTGAGTATTTAGTCTAGAACTGTCCATAACCAATCTCTTAGTTTACAGTAATCCTCTTCCATCCATTTCAACCTGTCCAGAACTGCATTATAGAATCTTGTGTCCATCCTGTTCATTCCAAATCTGTAAAGCGCAATCTGTCATTTTGAAATCTTGACTTTATTTCTTCACAAAAACCTCCGTAACTTTTGAACCGCACGCCCTAGAACCGAAATCTAACTGTCATTCTGAATCTAAGATCCTACCCTTTCCAACAAACCTAAAACATTTCATTTCCTGTAATCGTGTTTCACGCATGCGGAAATATTGCTGCGAATTGCAATTTAGCTCCATTTCACCACTTGTCAAAATAGCTGTTTCTTGTTTTCAACTGCTGAAATTCGTTTCCAATCTAATAATCCTTCATGAATCATTGCTAGTGTTGACCTGTACCAATCCAAAGTAACTCTCACTTGTCCGAATCTCCTTTAGTGAATTAAAATCATTTTAGCAGATTTTCCCATTCATTGCTATCCCATTCAAAAGTATTTTTGCCTGTTTTAAAATCATACCTGTTTTCTCTAAGCTTGCTGGGGGAACTGGAATTGAACTGCATTATTGATTGTATTCTTGAAACCTGTTTGCTCTCATTTCCATCTCTTCATATTGCATTGTGGGGGGAGGGAGTAGTCACATGGGAAAAAGTGACCACATTGTTTTGATTGCAACCATATCAAGTTTATTTCTGTGTTGCATTATTTCCCATCATTGCATTTCCTTGAATCCATATAAAGTATTCTCTGCTACCTTATCCTTCCTGTTCCTACTCCTAAGTGATTAAAGAGTTGTTGATATTGTAATATTACCCAGTACTGATCACTGTTCATATTCATAAGTGTGCTATTCAGATATTATTCTATTCATAAATGTGTGATGTATATATTGTTCAATTCTTCAAATAAATCTTTTAATTTGCAAAACAAACCTTCTTGGCTTAGTGAGGTCGGGGAGATTCAAAGAAAGGGGCGTTATATAAGGGTTCATCATCCAGATTTAAAGAACTTTGACATAAAAATATATAAATAAGGGCTTCCATTGGGCATCCCAGACTTAGCATTGATTTAGTTGGTGTGTTGGATTGAAGTCACTTACATCTCAGAGTTCAAGTGTACATCTGAAGTGTTGAACTGAGATGACAGTGTTGGGTGTACAGTTTTTTGATGTGATTGGTGGATGGATGTATGACTCTTTGAAAGCAGCCAATGAGAGAGTGCTGAGAACATGAACGTGGAAAAGGTAGAAGGGCTGCCCCTGTGTTACAGGGTCCGCACACACTGCAGTAGTCCGCGGACAGCACGTGCCACATCCGGGTCTTTTTAAGGATAGCCTGGCTTGGAAAGGGAACAGTGTGGATTAGCCAATGAGGTGTTCTGGTTGTAGTCTACAGCAAGAGAGGATAGTTGGGGTTTTGATTGTTGAGTGCTGTGAAGATGGCTACGGTAATGACTTTGAGGAAGAAAAGTGTGTGGATTTTTGGAGATTCTTCAATTTAATCATTGATGGTGTATGCTGAAAATCATGTCATCTTTGAAAGTATTTGATTGGCAGAAGTGGATGTTTTGTGGCATGCAGTTTGTGGCTTAAACTGAGAAAGCGTGTTCTCATTTTGTCAGAGTATGGCTGACTTTAAATGTCCATACATTGTAATTGTGCATTGTGGAGCTCACTTTAAATGTCCAGACATTGTAATTGTGCATTGTGGAGGGGACAGTTTGGGTATGTTACTCCAATGTATTTGCAGGATGCCCTGAATGAATTCTTGAAAAGCCTAATGGAAGTGTTTCCTACTGCAAAGATTTTTTTTCAGAAATGAATCAGAGGCAAACATGGATATGTCCAAACATTTTCAGCCAAGAAATGAAAGAATCAAGGCAGCTTGTAAATAAAGCTGTGTCTGCTTTGTTATAATGTGCAGGAATGTCATCTTTTGAGAATGACAATGTAAGGTCTGATGATGTCCATTTTTTGTGAAGATGGAGTTAATTTTACTGATGTCGGAAATGCAATTTTTCTTTACAATGTTAGGAATGCCCTGAAAAGGTTATTGTAATAAAATTGTAAGGGAAGATGTACAGTACATAAAAGCCAAAAAAAGTAAAAAGGTGTTTGTTAACAAACCCCCAAAAAACAAAAAATTAAAAGGTTCTTTTCAGAGCCAACACTAATGAATAAATAACTGAAATTGAGTTTAAATCCCCCCCCCACTCCTTTGAAATGGCTGCGAAGTCCATGGACACCGTAGTAATCTGCGGACTGCACATGCACATCCGGGTCTTTTAAGGATGCCTGTCATGGAAAGGGGACTATGGGGATTAACCACTCAGGTTTACTGGGTGTGGTGTACAGGATGAGAGGGTAGCAGGAGATTTGCTTGCATGAGTTCTGAGAGCAATGAAAATAGCTATGGCTATGTCTTTGCAATGAAGAAGAGATTTGGAAAGTTGATGAAAAATGTTTCCAAATTCTAAAATTATTTTTTCTCGGATTGCTCAGAGACAAATGTGGATGCATTCAAATTAATTTTGTCTGGAAATGGAAAAAGAAAGGCACAATGTGGATAAAGCTGTTTGTGCAAGATGTTGGCATGAGATCTTTTCATAATGAGAACATTAAGTTTGATATTGTGAAAATTTTTTTGGAGAGATGGAGTGCATCTAACTGATGTAGGCAACCACATTTTTCTGAAAAACATACAAAATGCATTGAAGCAATTTTTATGAACACATAATAATTATGTTGTGTAGAATCTTTGTTATTTTAGTATATAAAACAAAATAATCAAAACAATATTTAAAATCAAAAAGACAAAAAAGGTTCTTTTAAGAACCACTATTTTTTGCGTGAAAAACAATGAAAAAAATGTTCATGCCCCCACCCCATGCCTGGAATTAATTATGTGTCCGCGGACCACCACTCTGTCCGCCGACAATGCAGGCTGCAAAGGGGCCTGTGACCTTTTTCTCACTACTATTTTTTAACTCAGAAAGGTGGCTCCTATTATAACTGTTTGTGTTTTTTTTTTAGGTTTTTAATTTTTGTGTTGCTTTTTTGTGTTTTTTTCCAGGAGAGGTAAGGTAAGGTGGGTGAGGGAAGAGGCACCAACTATAGACATTAAGGTGCAGGAGGAAAGAGGAATATGTTGGGTGGGCCTTAATCAAGGTCGATGGCAGTGTTTCTCATGTTCCTTGACTGCAGCCTCGAAAGCACTCAGGAACTGCTCCCCCCTACACATCGGTGCTTCACAGTACAAACATAGGACTGTGACCCTCGAAAGTTAAGAGTCAACAGCATTCTGTATGGCCTGTGAAGCCACCACAGGTATCCTCTGCCCCAAAGGAGTATCATTTGTGGTAGCAGGAGGAGATGAAGATGATGGGGTGGAGGATGTTAACCTAGTTTTACCTGAGAAAGTTATTGCCTTCCTCAGAGCATTTGGGGTGGTTAGATTTGGTGTGGCGCCTCATGGAAGTTGTCCCATAGGAATACAAGCCAGGTTTCCCGTGACTGAGTACAACTTTGCACTCACCTTGCGTGCACAAACCGTTCAGGACATTTCCAATGGTTGTAAAATATGGCCAATCCAGGACTCACTCCGAGTACTGGAGATAGGCACTTCCTCCACCTCTTCTTCTTCTTGATCCTCTTCTTCTGTATCTTCATGCCTGTTACCCTGTCCAGGCCCTCCAGGCTGTTGAGGTGGCGGTGGTGGGGGTGGTTGGGAATCAGAGATGGCCATAGTAGATGCCCTTGCAGCAGGTGTTTCCCAAATGCTCCCTCTTGGACAGCCAGATTGAGAATGAGGAAAACTAATGGGTGAGTTCCAGAGCAACGGTCCGTGGACAGTCGTGCTGTCTGTGGACTACATAGTCAAAAATAGGCCTTGAAAAGTTTGAAAAAGCTGCCAGATCAATGAAGAATGGATCTGGGAGTTGTGGAAGGGTAAAGATTCAGCTTAAAACACTCTAGATTGGCGGAAAATACACTTTTTAACTGTCCGCAGACATCTCCATGGACATCTCCGTAATGCTGCACCAGCGAGGTCACATGATGATGTCCGGGGACGTCTGTAGTCCTAACAGGCGTCCGTGACACCCATTGGGCGGGAATCACAGTGCGCATGTACGTGGCTGTCCATAGAACAGGCACAGTGTCCGCGGACTAATTAAAAGTGTTTTCATGTAAAACTGGACATGTCCGGACATCGTGCCTGTCTGGGAGCACCTCCATTTCGAGTGCGAACACCCCGGACAGTCGTATTGTCCACTGTCTCATAATTGTGCTTCATACAATATTGAACACATTTATAGTATAAAAAATATGTTTATTTATGAAAGGGCCGGGGTATCGGAATGGGAAACATGAATGGGAGAATTAGGAATTTCTGTACAATAATGATCACAGCGAGAAGGGAGTGAGTTTTCATCAAAGCGTCTTTGATTTAAATTTTCAGAATTGGATGTGGATGATTGCTGGGGACAAGTGGGACAGTGTGCAAGAAGGACAGTGATAGGGAACTTTTTTAATGGCATGATTTTTCATATATTGTAAAAGTGCTTTAAAATTATTACTTAGTATAACCAATTTTGCAGACAAGTTCATGATTTGATTATTCACAGTTGGGAATATAGCTTCTCTTTGTGATTCTTGGGAGTGTATATAATTAAACTGGTGCATGGTTTCTTCATGAAAACAATGTACAGTAAGAAAAAAAGAAATTTTTAATTTAGTGATGCCTGTACAAATTATAATATTTGTTTATATTAAAAGATGTATTGTATACCATAAGAGATGTTATCGTCACTCATTTCTTCTTTTGGGAAGTTCGCCTCTAACCACTCAGGTGTGTTTGCCATTTCTGTCAAAATGAAAGAATTGTGCCTTTTTTGTATAATACATGTTTACACAATACATGCTAATAATAAAGAAATAAATACATTGTACTTACTGTTTGGTGAGATATTGATTTAGAATAAGTGCTTGGTGCATTCCATTATATTGGGCCTCATTACGACCCAGGCGGTAAGTTACCGCCTGGGTCGTACCTTTTCCACCATGGCGTAAACTACGTTTACGCCATGGTGGTTGGCGGACTTACCGCCCCATTCCGAGGTGAGTGGGGCGGTAAGTCCCCATTAACCCATTTACCCTTCCCCATTCCCATTTTTGCCCCATAGGGAATAATGGGAGTAGGGAAGGCGTTAATTACGCCACCGTAAATGACGGTGGCGTAATTAACAACAAGGTCCCTTAGCGTCATGGATTTTAACACCTGCTAAAAGCAGTTGTTAAAACCTCCATGGCGCTAATGGACCTCGGAATCAGGCGGTAAGGGTCGGCGCTGTTTACGCCGCCGTAAACCCCTTACCGCCTGGGTCCTAATGAGGCCCATTGTGTGTTATAAATAAAAAATTTAAAAATAATTTGTAAATTTTCAAGTAATCATTTGTTCAAAAAGGTATATTTGGGTGCAGTAAATATAAGTAACGTTGCTTTATGTATGTGTTTGTTGGTTGATGGGTAGAACATTTTCTGTTCTCCCCTGTGGTACTGGGCTTTGTGAATGCTACCCCCTGTCTGCGGACCTTCGTACTGTCCTTGGACTCTACAGCTGCTACATTGGGGGTGAGTATAATGTAAGGACATATAGCAGATTAAGGGCGCACTAGTAAAAACCTATGAAATTTAGTAAAAAGAACTTTGTTACAGGGACGGTATGGATAAGTTGCACTAATACAAAACGTATGTACTTCAATAATTAATGTTGTTAAGGGGATGTTATATATATTTTAATGTATGTTTATATTTATAACATGCACAAGCAGCGTGAAGGCATTGCAGCGCTGTTACAGTGATTTGTTGAGTACATTTATACATGGTAGAGAAAAAACGTACATATACCACTAGCTACCCACCTCTAGCACACCAAAGGAAGGCTACTTGTCAGAAATTAACCTCACAGTAGGAATTTCATAAGATTATATCTCCCATCAGAGACAGCATGATGTATTTAGCATATTTTAATCATTATATCAAACACAACATAATAAAATGACATAAAAAACCTATTTCCAGCGTTCGTCATTTGTAGAAACAAAAATGAGCGAGAAAAGCAAACACCAAGACATTTGCAGTATACAATTTGCGTGATGTTAGTAATGGTATGTTTTGATCGCATTTCAATTATACAACAACATGGTATAATAGCGTCAACACTTAAATATGTTTCTGGGGAGAAGGACAACACTGTTGCAGTTTAAAGCTCATCAGTCAAGTCCCAAGCCCCGTCTTCAGGACACGATAGGTTAAAGAAACAAGTTACACTGGCAACATGGCACCTATGTGTCAGTGTAAAGACCTTAAAATGATTTCTTGTGGTGTGATGGGCAGAACAATTGCGTGAATCTATTTAGTTGAGGCGGAAAACCAGTCCGTCTTAAGAATTCAGGTTTGCCATGATGATCCCAAAGGCTGTCTTGTATTAATGTATATTGGATTAGTTATTTGGAAACGCTTGCGTGTGCCACGTGTCAGTGAATAGCTCTGTCGTATGCACGCTCACCTTCACAGAATTGCTTTACACCGTGGTTTCAATAGTGAAATGCCGGTATTAGCGACTTGATATTTGTTTCAAGTCCTGCAGAGGAATATCAGTAGTGAACCGAATTTCTATGGTATTCAGGGCACTACATGTCCCATATTTGTGGCTGCTTTTCAGGGCACCAGTAGAGGACACATGTGGGTTCACAGCGTAACATTTTTTTCTGAGGGCGGACGCAATCCCTTGTTTTTTTTTTAAGTTGGCAAGCTTGCTCAAGTATTTGGCTACCAGGATTTTACTCAGGTTGTCATGTTCCCAGTGCAGACGTTTACTCACAAGACCACAAGCACTTGTTTCGTATTCGTATTTAGTTTTCCAGGGAACATTTGATGACAGATTGCTGTGTTTAAAATGTGAGCACCTTTTATACTTGCCAGCATATGTTTTGGAACATTTCCTCTCTCAGGTTATTTTCTGGTGTTCATTACTTTTTTTAAAAGTCCAATGTTATTTTGTCTTGCGCAGTTTCGTCTAAAGAGTTGGTCTATTGAACCACATTTGTATATTTCACTTTAAGATATATGTTCACTTACTGTGCATATATTCATGGGTGGCAGCTTTTGATTTTTGCAATGGTGGCAAAAGTACCTGGGCATTTGATATTTTTGAAGATGGTCATTTTTTTCCCCTTTTACATGTTGCTTAAATGCAGTTATTTGGGGCTTTGTGATGTATGGCAACAGTCACCAGGAGACCAGTCATAAAACAAAAGGGCGTGAAGCACGCTGCTTAACCAAAGTGTGTGATCCAGGTGGCCAGGACAAGGTCATTACTTTTATTTACCATTCCTGTGGGTGGACCAGTCCAGAAGGATCACCTGGATGGGGTTCTTTGGGGAGTGGAAGTGAGACACCAGAGGGTGAGACACGGTAATCCCTTCCCTATAAGAACTTTTCCTCATCCTACCAGGTAGGATACCTAGGAACCCAAACCCTTCACCCCCTTTCCCAACACAAACACTTTCTCAGGGACAGCCCACCATGCGCGACATTAGACTAACACTAGGAGAAAGACGGCGAGACCAGATAGGGTCAGAAGGAGGGAAGTACCCCTGACCTCTAAAGACCTTTACTTTCGTGAGCCTTGGAAAGTAAGAAAACCGAAGACCAGGAATGAAGGCTGATCAAACCTGCACAGTGTGTCGGAGGTACCCGGGGCTCTCCCGCATCGATAACCCAGGCAGGGAGCACTGTGTGCCGCTGTGTTACTGTCCTTGACTTCTGCAACAAAGCAGCATCAGAAAATATAGCACGGCTAGTAAGTCGTAGAGACTGATACCGAACCCACTTGTGTTATGAACCAAGGTTGCAAGCAGCAACTTTGTATAAAGAGAACAGTGTGTGAGGCGTTGGCGATGAGCAACGCAAATATAATTGAAAGCCAACAGGAGTAATTGAACTTTGGGAGGCCAATCAAAGGTACCATACACAGAGTGGTCAGCCGCCAAGTGGGCGCTCATTTGAAAGTCTCTGTTAGGTATCCAACTGATGCTGAGTGTGAGAAAAGGGAATATTGAGATCGAAGTGGTCATGCAACGGGTCAAGCAAAACTCTGTGGACATTTGAAAGTCTTCGATAGTTTAATGTACATCGCAATTGGTCAGAGCCTGGCTGAGGGAGACTAATTGAGTGAGATCTGAGCCTGACTGAGGGGGATCCAGGTTGAACCATGAGTCACCCGAGAAAGAATTCTCTGACATTGGTGTGAGAGGGATCGGATCCGGAAGAGCGGATACAACCTGGAACTTTTGAGTTAAAAGGATCTAAGCCCAGCTGAGGGGGATCCTAGGTGAAATCCCTACTTGAACACAGGTGAAAGGAAAATAATGTTTACTTATTGTTTTTGTACAGCAGGCCCTCTGAGTCAACAGACTTTCAAGAAGTAAAGAGACTTGGACACATAAGAACCTGAACTGTGGAAATTGAACTGTACGCTTGTGCCGTAGAAGGCAGAGTGTGTGCTTTGCTCAAGTGACCTGCCTTGCCCCATGCTGAAAACATGGGGAAGGGAGGCCAACGGCCCAAGCATCCTGACATATCATTTTTTTTTTTTTTTTTTTTTTTTATATTTATTTTGGTTGGTCAAATTAATTTAACCTTTCAAAACAAAACTTTTCTAGAAAATTAATACATTAAAATACATTGTTTTCATTTACAATGAACATAATATACATTCTCATCACAAATTCTCAAAATACATAGATGAGCAATAATTTCAATTTAGTAAAAATAAGAGTCCTAAAGATTCTAAAGTATACTCATCAAATAGTCATATTTACAGTAGTAATAATTAATCAATTCATCAGAAGCCACACACCGTAGAGTTCAATTTTAGCTGAATTTGCATTACTATAACATGATGTTTTAGCATTAGAACATAATTGTAGATTCAGCTGGGTGCAGTATTGCTTTTAGAAACTGCATTGTAGCTATTCTTATTGAGATTTTTGATGTGGCAAACAATTCATACCATAACTCATCATTAGAACGAGATAAATAATGTGATTGGGTGAGTTTATGGATAATCGTTTCTCTTTGTGTTTTTAAACCAGAACATACAATCAATAGGTGTTTAAGAGTCTCTTCCATCTCAACAAGTTTACAAAATCGGCAATGTGCAACTTCTGCTTTGATTAGACCTCTTCTCAACAGAATTTGATTTGTAGGCCACAGATTTAATCGAAATCTTAAAATCTGATTTCTCAGTGTTACTGAGGGGCATTTCAATAGGTAATCGGCCGCCTTTCGAAATTTCTTATGACCGAATAGTGCTCTGTCAAAGTCCTTTAATGCTAAACATTTTTGTTGTGTGTTTTGCCACTCAAATGTGTACAATTTCAATTTGGCCCTGTTCGGAATCTGCAGTAACAGTTCTAGTGATATATTCGCTTCACTCAAATCATTAAACACTGAGGTTCTCCAATTCCTTGGAAATGGATGTTGAGAGCATAGCAAATAGTCTGCCAGTGCTGTTAACACATTGTTCGTAGTTATTCCTAAGACACATTTCCGTAAAAGATTACATCTTTTCCAGACTGCTTGAATGTGCATCGAGAGAGTGCCCAATTCAAATCGCAGAAGAGCATTTGGTGTCGAGCTCGGCAAATTAAGGGTTTTTTTCCAAAATTGAGCTTCAATTCTGTCCCAATATTCTCGTTTTTGAGGTGTCCACGTTTCAGCCCCATAAGTCATAATAGGAATTACTTTTTGTAGGTAAAATATGAGAACATGAGAGCAAGAGAATTTGCCAAATTTGGCTAAAAGTATTTTGGCCTGCGAAATCAAAGATGACAATTTTCTACTCAAACTACTTTGTTCTGGTTTGTTTGCAATGGAGTTACTAAACATTACACCGAGATATTTGTATTCATCAACTATCAATAGTTTTTTTTAAACAAGAACAAATTATTATGTTTCCGAGGTTTCAGTTGATTATTTCTTAATTCCATAACTTGGGTTTTTTCCAAATTAATTGTCAGGTTATTCTTAACAACAAAGCATTCTAGCTGGTTAAGAAGTGATTGAAGTCCACTCGGTGTTTGTGAGATAAGGACCAAATCATCCGCATAGAGAAGCCATGTGATGGTTTGCTTGCCAAGTTTAGGTGCATCATTAATTACCTTCAAGAGATCTACGCCTATGTCAAAAATGAACATATTAAACAATGTAGAGGCAGGAATACAGCCTTGTTTTAGGCCGCGTTTAGTGTAAATGGTTTTAGATAACAACCCGTCAAGGTTCAATTTCACTTGCATAGTTGTATCAGAATGTAACAGTTTTATTAATGAAATAAGTGTTGACGGGCAGCCAAAATTCGACATTTTATCAAATAATAATTGTCGATCAACTGAATCGAAAGCGACTCGAAAGTCGACAAATGCCAAGTACAGAGCTTGTTTTTTCATTGCATGGGCTGCTTTAATGGCATTGAGTATGGTCATGTTGATAGCAGTGCCTAGCCCCGCAACAAAACCCGTCTGAAAGGGGTCACGTCTGTTTTCATTGTTTAACCAGAAATTAAGATCCCGCAGAATAATTATGGAAAAAATTTTCCCAGGTGCGTCCAGCAATGCTATTGGACGATAGCTTGCTGGGTTTGTGCGATCACCTTTTTTATAAATGGGGACTATCACAGCTTTGCACCAAGATGGAGGAATGCTTTGTTTCACCAGAATGGAAAGAAAAATTGCATATAAAGCTTTAGCCCATAGAATCGGGTTCTGTTTTAGAGTGTTATTCGACAAACTGTCAGGACCCGGGGCTCTAGATGAACTTGCCTTATTAATATAGAATAGAATGTCGTCTATGTCAAACTGTAAAGAGAAAGGGGAACCTTCAAATCTCAATAGCTCTTGTTTGCTGTTGTTTGATGGTATATCATACATGTTCGTGAAATATTCAACCCAGCATTCCTCTGATACTCCATTAATTTGAGATGAAAGTTGTGAACATGTCGTGCCAGAGTTAATTAATCTCCAAATTTGCGAAGTATTTTTTTTCTCAGCTACTCGAAGCCATTGTTCACCATCCTTTTGAAACATACTTGCTTTATATGCTCTTATCCAATTTTTATAATCAGTTTTTATTTTACGTAGAGCTAAACCGCGATATTTCTGCGGTAGAAGCAAGGATAGTCTTTTTTGTTTTCGAAATAAAGATTTTCTATTTTTAATTGATTGATCATATACATGGGTAGAGCAAGTGTTATTGTTCATTTTATGCGCAATTGTGCTAGAAGAAGCAAAGAGGTGCATTTTGTCGTAATATTCTAATGGAGTAGATGTTTTCTCTGATAGGAGATGATAATCATTAATCAGATCTTCGCCCAACGCTTCTAAGTCAGGATTCGTCCAGTATAGCCTATTTAGCTGTGTGTTGATCTTCAAATTTTTTAGTTGTCGTTGATGGATCTGCAAATTACTCTAAGTATGGACAGAGAATTCAATCGTCAGCATCATATGATCACTATCCACGGAGGGTAGAACAAGAAATTTAGATATCTGGTTAAATAATACTCTGTCTACATAGACATAATCGATAGTTGCTTTGTGTTGTCCGCTAGACCAAGTGTAAGAAGGTGGAATATCAGTTTAAGAAGCACCATTCAGCAATAACAAATCCCAAGTTTCTATAAACGAAAGCCACTGAGAGACCCGTTCCGAATTTCCTTTTTTGGATGTCATAAAAAGGTGAATATTCAGATCTCCAGCCAAAAGTATGTGCATAATATTGGGAGTAGCAGCAATGCTTTCCATGATGGCATTGAGATCTTTTAGAAACTTAGATGTTAGAATAGCTACAGGATTCCAATACAAGTTAATGATTGCAAATTGTATATCTTGAATTAGAATTACAGACCATTGCATATAGGAATTCGGAGAGGGACAATCAGTTACATTAGTTACAGTTGAGATATCAGAAATTATTGTTACACCAGACATTGGTCTACCTTTCAGTCCTTTAATTGCAGGAGTCAGATGTATGTGATGATTATCCCATGATGGGGAAATCGTAAGCCAGGTCTCTTGCAGCAACACTATATCAAAGTTTGATAATATGGATTTTGGGTTGTTAAATAAGTGCTTATGTCCTCTGGTGTTCCAACTCAAAATTCTAATTGTGTGTGTGAGAGGGCATGACTCATCAAAATCTAGTTATGCATTTTTACAACAACTATTCGCTTGAATTGCAGAGGATGTACTTTCATTTGACAGAGTTGCAGGATTAGGTCCCGCAGTTCTTACTCTTTCTATAAGTTGCATGTCTTCAGTTGAGTGATTTTCACCATTGGTAGGGATTAATTTGAATCCTAATTCAAAGAGCGCCAACCTCGCAGACCATATGATGTTAAAAATGGCCCGAGATCTAATCCACAGATACGAAACAGTCAAATCATTTTCATCAGGGAATTCAATCCTATCAATGTCTCCAGAGGCAAGACTCTCCAGCATTGGGATATCAGAGAATATGTCCATGATGCTACCTCTGTTCATAGTGTATTTCGGAAAGGAACCACCCCGACAGCTAAGAAAAATTGAATATAGGTGAGGAGATTTTTTATTTCCATTACCCGAAGTCATTCCGACCATTTTCTTTGTGCGAGGGGTTTCTTGCATAGAGTTTGTTTTCTCAATTGCTGCTGGTAGTTGAAATGAAACATTTCTGACATTGACTTTCTGATCTGTAGTTAATGAAAGATCAGAATTATAATCACAGGTTGACACTTTCATAGCAGATTTAAGAGTCTTTTGTTCAATGGTTAGGGCCACTAAGCAATCCCTAATCGAAGATAGAATCTCAGTTTGCACATTTGCCTGTGGTGCCAGATCTGCTGTCATGTTGGAGGGAACCTTTGTACCTATTCCAACTATATCATCACAGAGTGGCAAGGCAAGTGAGCAACCAGCAGTTTCAGAGCACAGAATTGGACTATTATTCAGGACAGGGTTAGATTTCAACAACGGGTGTAACAGAGTCGTACTTGGTCGATGTTGAGACATGTAATCATCCACAGCTTTCCTGATTTCCGCACCAGTGAATAAAGATTCTTGGTGATCAGAGTTGTTTTCTGTATCAGGCTTATTTGATTTTATTAGATGTCCCTCAGCAGGTAAATCTGCACACTCACTGTCACAACCTTCCACCACCTTAACCAATTCGTCTAATGGTGAGTGATTTAGATCTATCTGGGAGTCCCTCCTTTTGTCGTTAATAGATCTATTTTTCTCCTGTGCTAGACTAATGTATTTTTTAGATATAGCATTAGAGGCCAATCTTAAACCACTCGCTGATTTAGAGAGAGACTTAATTAACTGTTTAGTCTGACCGTTTGATGATATCTTTTTAGACTTTTGGTTTTTTGTTTTCTTCACATTTACAATAGGTTCAGATTTTTGTTTCTTTACATTTTTGTCAAAAATCGTATAGGTTTCTTTTTGTACTTGTACATTTCCAACAGTGGGGATTATCTTTGTAGAAGATGGTATACATGATTCCTCAATAGATGATACTATAGGAAGTACATTAGGAGAGGGCGTCAGAGGTAATTCTTCGTAGGATTTCGTAAACCTCGAGGGCACTTCAGCCGGACCCCTCAGTGGGATCTCTAGAATGATGCCCTCTACAAAAGGTACAGCAGTTTTTAGAGTTGGTGCAGGTTTGTCAGTTAGACATTGACTGTTTGGAGGACCAAATTGATCGGTAACTCTTTTGAGTGAGGATATAAGCTCAGGTATTTGATTAAGTGCTAACAAAGCAGCTTTTTCCTCAAGCATTTGCCTCAGGGTCAAGGAGTCAGCACTCGATCGTTGCCAAATAGCATTGTTTTTAAAGTTTTCCAGAATCAAGTTTACTTTCGTGTCAAGAACTTCGAATAGTTTTGCAAGAGATGTTATAGCAATATTCATCATTTCTAAAGTTATTACTGGAGATTTATTCGAGAACAACTCTCTGATCTTAGCAGACTTGGCTTGATACGGACCTTCTTGGGGTCGGAGGTATAAATGAGATGGAAGTTTCAGTTTCAGAAGTACTTTGGTTCTGAAATAAGGCAGGAGATTTGGAAAGATCATGGCTGTCTTCCTTGGCCGAGAAGCATGAGTGCGACGAAAAAAGATCAATTACAGCATCATCCACTTCATTGATGTTGCTTTTTGATTTGTCCAGTATATTTGGGGCAGTGCCTGTGCGGGCATTTTGCAATATCATAGTATCTGATAAGGAAATATTGCATGGTTGCTCACAGCCTTTGTTACTAACATTAGCGTCTAAAGCTGTAGGAGAGCTCATTAGAGGTTGTTTATTAGCTAAGCATTCATGATTAGTAAGTAGAGGTTGGGCCTCAACATTTTGTGAACAGTCTTTCTTTTTCATGAACATTACCCCAACATTATTTGTAAATTAGTGGTAAAGTTTGGCAATAGTTTTATTTAGTATAGGCCCTTTTTATTTGACAAAACTTCACTACAACTGCATTATTATTATTTGATGGTCGTAGCTTGCTTATCATACCCTTGCGAAAGTTCAATAAACAACCTTGAACTGTGGTCACTTGTGTCTGTACTACTATTGCCACCATGTGTTCCTTACACATCGTAACCAGCAATAGTTATTTTTTCTGTCAACCATGTTTCTTGCATGGAGAATATTTCCGTATGCAGCAGCTGCTTTAGACCATTTTCATCCAGCAAAAATGAGTTATAACCCTGGTATTGCAGGACAGCAATTGCAAATATATAGATCTTGCTAATTCAAATTCCTCAAAATCCTCTTCCCATTGATTTCCAAATTCATCGTGATTAGGATTGTAATTGGCTTCATTTATGACCCCAGCCACCCTTCTGGCAATTCCTTCTACATCCAACTCTGTAAGGATTGTTCCTTTCCAATTTATTTATTTCTCTGCCATTTCTTTCTGGGGGCCAGGGGTTCCTCAAATTTCTTAAACTCATAGCTAAGCTCTAAAAACTATGTTGCATAATGGATGATCAGTTCATAGATAATCGATGAAGCTATATGGATCCATGGCCAATTCGCTTCACCTGCCATCAAAGGAATTTCTACCAGCACCAAATCACTTGAGCAAACTGCTCTGACTTAAGATACGCGAAGTGTACGTTCTAGCAGGTTTGCCGAGTTCAAAAGAGGGCTATTGCTTGTCACGTATAGATCCACAATTTTGATATTCCTACCCTTACCTTTCTCAATTTCTTTGCACTCTAAAAACTCATCTGTGCTAGGTTTTGTAATCTTAGGCATCCATTGCTCCCTACAATTTAGGTTATTTAGTGGCAAAATATGGTTACTATCTTGCTTGGTAGTCTCTTCACTTATGCCAATAGTTCTTATATCAGTCTTAACATGCTCTTCAGGAGGTAACTCAATGGCACATTGATTCTCAATCTGCTCATCAATTGGCCCCTTTGGGTTCTGAGTACCCATATCCTTCCAGGAGACCCTTTGCTGCCATGCTGAGACTAATTCAAAGCTGTATTCTGTCTCGTCACATCCCAGATTTTCTGGAAATTTGTAACACTAATGCCTGTGATACAATATGTTTTTTTCTTTTTATTCAATCTCTTCAATTCACCTTTTTTTAATTCAACATCTTTCCTGTTGTTTTTTTAATGTTTGCTTCCTTTTGGTTTTGGGTACCTATTTCAAGGATTGTTTTTTGTTCATATCTTCAGCAACTTCTTCAATAAACTTATTGTGGACGATGAGAGCGTTGGTTTCATCCTATGTTGACCCAGACCACCTTGACTTTCTGTGTCAGCTGCAAGGGCTAACAAGACTTCTACAAGTATGAGCAAACATTCCTTTATTATTTGTTGTTCTCTCACATATTTTGCACAGATTGTATGTAAGGCTTTCAATATGGTAGTGTGTTCCAATTCTCTTCTGTCCTCCTCCTCCGAAGAATCCAAATATGAAAAAGATTCATTAGGACTAGGTCGCGTAGGGCCATATGCATCTGTCGCTATGCACTCCAAAGATGGTGTTGATGATAGGTTGTTAGAGGAGCACGGTACATTGTCTGCTGGTGCCACTAGCACTGGGTTAGACTCATTACCCGGGGCTTTCTCCAAGGGAACAGATGCCTCTCCTTGGAGACCGAGCACCAAATTTAACAGTGAATTGTTGTCGAATGGCAGGAAACCAGACGAATTTGCAATGTCCTGTGTCCGCGAGTCCTCCATTAGGGGAAGTACAGATCCAGTTGCTGTAGCACAATTAAGAATTGGTTTGAGGTATTTAATCATTTTACCCTGCATTGTATTAAGCTTGTCTTGTTCTTTAGTAATAGTCTCAATCAGCCCAACGATTCCCACACCTCTGCCTGAGTTTTTTTGTGATCTTTTTATTTGGCTTGATGGTCTCTACTTGACATTTAATAGATGCACGTTCCCCACTACACAGATGGTATCTTTTTGAGCACATTGGTATGTCAATAATCTCAAGCCCGAGATGCTTTAGTGTGCACTTACTCGTGTGGCGGTTTCCTCATTCACTCCTCGTGCCCACCATCCGCAAAGCACTGCAAACCACTTTTTCTACCACTTCTCCTCCGGCCACTCTCCATGCCTAAATTGGGATTTTAAATGCTTGCACACCCAAGACAAGGGTTAGCTCCACCTTTCAAATAGGCAGTCAAAAAATACTATGGAACCACTGAAAACCACTTTTCCACCACTTCTATGCGCCACGCACTGCACGTAAATGTAGATTCTAAAATGGAGATTCAAAATTCTTGCACACCAAAGCCAAGGACAAGCTCTTCCTTTCCAATAGGCAGTGAAAAAATACTTTGGATCCACCACAATCCACTTTTTCCACCGCTTCTCTGCACTGCGATCTGGGCATAAGTGGGGAGTTGAAATGCTTTCACACAAAAGCCAACGGCTAGCTCCTCCTTTCCAATAAGTAGTGAAAACATACTCTGGAACCACTGCAAAACACTTTTTCCACCACTTCTCCTCCGCGCCTCCACTAGGATGGTTTGCGTTCAGGGATTTCTCAATTGCAGATCAACTTTTGTAAAATATTTATGATTATATGTGTCTGCGACAAATTTTACATCAGGAGCATGAAAAGAGAACTCTGCTTGAGGATCCAGGAACACCTCTGTGCAATCCGAAGGGGGAATTTTCAGTACCCGCTAGCATCACATTGGCAATCTGAGCATCAAAATTAGGACATCAATAAAATAAGATTCTATGGCCTCAAGAGGTTTATACGCAGATTAAGACTGGACGACAAACAAGCACGAATGAGAAAAAAGATGCCAGACTCATTTTTTAACTCAGAGCTATCAAGGATGACCTTAACAAAGACAGTTAACTACACATCCTTATTTAACTGCAACCTGATAATCAATGTTTCATAATTAAACTGTGACCCTAGTCTAATTCTCAATAAAATGCGAACATACAATATTCTTAACCCCAAATCAGAGTAGCCAATATTGTGTTTGACAGTGTACATATGCACTCTTTCCCATTAGCAATGCATTGGCATTTCAATATTTGGTACTGTGGCAAATTTTTCTTTTTGGAACCCATGAACTCAAGGCATGTAAAAACATAACTGACAACTATAGAAGTGGAACTGACACTTTGGAAACATAAATTGACTATTATGTGGTGGTCACTGGAACTTTCATGGTAGGCGCTTTTAGAAAACCAAGCAACCTTTGCAAGTTTACATTAAAGCATAGGTTCCTAACTTCAGAGTATTGGATACTATTAAACAACAAAGGAGACTATGATTTCATTTTAATTGAGAGAAAGGACAGAAATTCCCAATATTATTAGGTCTTCCAGATGTCAACTCTGCTACTAGAAATACATTCAGTTTAAATTTAAGAGATAGGCATCTTTTCTTTACTAGGAAAATCTCATCTAAATTAAGTACAGCCCGGAAGGCTATCTTAGGAACTAGATAAACAGGAAATCTAGTTTGGTTCCTATTTTCTTTTTCAGGTGCAGAAACAGTCACCATGAATGCATTGAAAAGGGCTAAAAATAACCACAGAGATGCGCTCCTTGAGTACAAAGACCACAAAGAGGCAAAAGACAAGTCAGACAGAATTGTGTTTGTAAACACATTCAGCCATATGTCAAATGACATAAGGAACATCATTGGAAAAAACTGGAACATCTTAGAAAAAGGTGCTCAACCAATATCTAAACCAATGATAGCCTTCAAAAGAAGTCGCAACATCAAAGACTATGTGCCTCATTACACGTAAGGCGTTAAACCATGGTGCTATCAGCACCATGGTTGTCGCCGGTACCATACCGGCACCACCATGGAGGAAAGGGGAATTACCACCCCATTCCATGGTTCGCGGGGCGGTAATTCCCCCTTCCTCCATGGCCCTTCCCCATTCCCATTTTTGCCCCATAGGGCATAATGGGAATGGGGAAAGAGCTAATTACGGTACCGCAAATTGCGGTATCGTAATTAGCACCAAGGTCCCTTTGCGGGTCCCAACTTTCTACACCAGCCATTAAGGTCGGGTCCCGCAAAGGGAGCTCGTAGTAAGGCGGTAAGGATTTACTGGTATCGGTGCCCTTACCGGTACTGGTAAATCCTTACCGCCTACCGTGTAATGAGGCCCTATGTCACACGCAATGACATCAGCATGAGACCTGCAAAACCGATAACACTGCATCAGCAATGGGGTATGCCAGAAGTTGTTGGCCATTACCCCTGTGGTCACTGTACCTATTGGCCATTTACATCAAAAAGCACTGAAATCAATTTGGACTTAAAACATCATGGAAAGCAGAACAAGCATACAACTGTAATTCATCATTGGTCATTTATGTAATCCGGTGCTCTTGCGACAAATTTTACATTGGGAAGCAGATAGAAAAATCAAGTTGAGGATAGGAGAGCATAGAAGCTGCATTAAAAATCGCACCCATAATGCTCCGCTTGTAGCTCATTGGATCGAGTATATTCATTTTGTGGAGGATCTTAGATGGTCGATACTTTATGAATTGAAACCAGGTCAAGATACTAACCGGGAACATAAACTACTCCTGAAAAAAAGAACAACAGCTAATTATTTTGACTAATAGTATGGTAACAGGTCTCAATGAAAAAAAATCGACTGGATGGTGTAGGTTAAAAATCTTAGTAGTAAGTAATTTAAGAACCACTCTAGTAATCATCTCGATCCTGTCCTCCTTTACCATGTAAAAAGTATTAAAACCTTAACAAACCAATGACACAAAGAGAGAAAACGTGGGAAAATAAGTAAGGCAGGAGCTCCAGGGCAGATGGGGTAAACAGGTAGGCAGACAGCATAGAGACAGACGATTCTAAAAAGAACCTGGGATAAAACAGATGTAGACAATGGGGTGCTTAACGCACACAACACATACAGCAGTGCGTTGAAAATGTCCTGGAGTAGATCGGGGCGCCTATAACAGGGTGTTTAAAGCACACTTCATTTACTGCAGTGTTTTCAACAGTCCCTGAGACCACAACAGAGATAGTAGAAATAGAAAGAAAACTGCATCAATCTTAGATAGTCTCCAGATGCAACGGAGACTAGAGAGATAGAAAGAGGACTGCAACAACTGTTGACACCCCAGGGCGGAGACCAAAGGATACCCAATGAGGATCAAGCACATTGAGACCTCAAATTTATAACTGGCACAGTATGAGATGTCCTTTACCCACGTCCTGAGCAGGCGTGGTCCGAGAGAATTGCTGACAGGACTCGTGCTTAAGAAAACCGCAAGTAAGTATTTATGGTGGCCAGAAAACGCATTGATTGCACGTCATGCAGTTTATAATTGCAGTTTTTTCTGAACTTAAACTAAAAACCCTTCTCTCCTACCCTTTTTAGAAATCTGTAGATAGAAGACAAGCATATCTCAGTGTTAGGGATAATTCTCCAGAATGGTTAACTTCCCTTACCTATTGAGTCCCTCAACAGCTTTGCTGTATTTCTAGGAATTATTTTTTTCACCTGATAAGAGTGTGACCCTTTTTATCCCACTCTTACATGTGTGTTGCTGTGTGTGTTTAACATTTTCTTGTGTTCAGAGACTGTGGAGACTCACCTACTCCACAGGCATAATTTTTTTACTGTGTGTTACACAGCACCTTCAGTGCAGTGACACAGGGTTGTCTTTTAGACTTCCCCACTCAGACTCAATTTTCTAGGACTGACTACTGTTGCCCAGAACATGTAGAGTTGCCGTTAACTGTATTAGTCTCTTTTTAAACCTCAGATCCAGTACAAACTACCTTACATAGAGTACTGGAAAGGGTTAATATTTATCCCTTTTTGTCTGTTTCTCTTGGAGCATTGTTTCGCTCCCTTTTCATCAAGACTTGGCTGGTGGCAGTGGTAACTACTCTATTTTTCCTACCGCGGTTATCTTAAATAACCTTGGTATAATTTTAGGCTATCTTGGTAGCCTCGAACCTAAACCCGCTAGACCATATACGTTTTTATACGGTTCCGGCTGGGTTTATTCGCCATTTCTTTTTTAAAATGTCTTTCTCGTGTTTTACTCACTGCGTGCCAAACCAGGTTTGGTTCCTTTGTTCACAGTCCTTTCACAAGTTTCTGCACAGAATCACTCCTTAGGCGCCTGAAAGTCTGGGTAGGTAGGAAGTGAGGGAGGGGTATTAGGACCCCTGCCATGGGTTCCCTTGGTAACCCAAGTCGCACTCCTGTTTGATTGGCTAGGTGACCGTCCCGGCGGGACAGCCACCCTGCTGTGTGATTGATAGCCAGGCTGTGTGAATGGGGAAAACTGCATAAAAAGCAGGTCTCTGGGGCTGGAAAGGCAGAGTCGCCACTCGAACGAAAGAACCAAACAGGAGCTGACAGAAGAGGACCTCTACAACGAGTGAACCGCCCGGTGAAGCCCTGCTGCAGGTCCAAATCTTCAGACTCCAACGACAGAGAAGACCTTCCAGGAATCTTCTTCCACGGAGCTGGTGGGACCAACCAGTTCGCCCAAACTGCAAGCGTAGGAATCCCTCCTCTGGTCGAATTTGCTGTACAGAGCTACAGTGAACCGGATAGCCAGGAAGGTCTGACCCTGCTTGGGTTTTAAGGAGCGCACCTTTTATTTGTTGCTTTGCTCTGCTGCTGGTTTCTTCCCTGGGCAGTGCCGGACCCTCCTGTCTTCCTACTTCATTTCAGTCCGACAGTCGCTTCAGGAACCGTGAGCCTGCAGGACCTGTCAGGAACGTCCGCCTCAGCTACAGCTTCTTCTCCAAATCCGGTTGTTCGTTTCGTCCAGCCGCGATGAAGTTGTGTGAAACCTTTCGCCGAAACAAGGGCTTCTCCTTCTCTTCTCTTTAAACTAACTTTTCTGCCGACCCACTTCGTCCAGAACTCTTGGCAAAGACTTAACCGCGAACTACCCTGAACTGTGTGATCTTGAGCAAAAGACTTTTGTCCTATTGACTTTGGCCACAAGCCTTTTTGATTTGATTCTATCACTGTAGTTCCTCTTTCTAGATTGCCCTGCTTACTTACCTGTTGGTGCTGCTCAATTTTGATCTAACTTTGGCCATCATTCTGTGTTTGGAGGTAAGTAACGGTCCTTACCGGCATGGCCTAAATAGCGTGTCCGGGCAGTCACCAGTCCACTAATAGAGGACTATTACGATTTTGCAGGCACAAGCTTTATGTCATGCCGGTAAGGTCATTACCGGCATGCCGTTAAAGGCACCTTAAATGCCCTTAGCGGCATCAAGCCTAGCGCAGATAGCACTACTGACAAGGTCCAATGCAGCATTAGCGGTGACCGTAATTAGCGATGACCGCTAATAACGGTCACCGCTACTAACGGTCACCGCTAATAAGCGGAACCGATCGGAAGCAGCGGCATCGCACAGGAACGGGAAGGAGCAGGGCGGCCATCTTTAAAAACACAATCCATTTCCACCCTCACCACACAGGACCCGTTGGACTCTGCTCCTACTACACCACTATGCCCAAGGCCCTGAAGAAGGGAGCTGCCTGCGAGCGGAAAGAAAGATTTAATGAGGATGAGCTGTAGATGCTGGTTGACACACTCCAGGAGCATGCTGGGATAGTATTCTCCAATAACATGAAGAGGAAGGCAAAAAAGGAGACCTGGGCAATTGTTGCTCAGAAGGTCAGTGCTGTTGGGAACACCCCACGCACCATCAAAGACTGTCGCAAGCGCTGGGACGACCTGCGACTTAGAATCCGAAATATTCTCTCAGTGAACCGGAGCCAGGCAATGGGAACTGGAGGAGGTCCCAGCTCACCAATCAGCCTCACCCCATGGGAGGACATCTGCACCAGCATGATAGGAATGGAGGGGATAGAAGGTGTTGGCGAGATGGAGTGTTGTGCCACAACATCGGGCGATGGAGGTGAGTGTCCTAAGAAAACATTGCAATGCCAAGTCTGATGAAAGTCAACCAATATGCATGTCAGATGGCAATGCTCTTGTCCAACATGAGTGATGCCAAAGTATGCCTGCATAACCCACCCATGTATCAAACAACGTGCTCATTCAAACACAAATGCCTATTTCCCCCAATTGTGTGGATGATCAATTGTCCTAATGTATGTTTGATGCCTAGCAAAAAATCACTCATGCCGGCCCTCTCTTCGACCCCCACAGGCTCTGACCATGACAGCAATGGGCCGGACACAACCCCTGCACAGACCACACCCTGAAGAGGTCCCGGGTTGACGCCAACCGCCCTTCGAACTCGAGGGGACAACCCAGCGGCTGCCGTGCACCAATAGGCAAGACACCACAGGTAGCCATTACACCGGTGCCACCAAGGCCCGTAGAGGGTGAAGCACCACCACCACCACCCATTGGCCATCCTGAGGATTCAGGCAAGCCACCACATTCTGAGGAGTCCAGTTTGGCTGGGGAGGTGGCAGCCACAGCACTCCTGGCTGTGGAGACCCACTGGATGACATATGGGTGCCCGTTGAGGACGATGTATCGGAAGTGGTCCGTACGCCAAGTCCACGGGCATCCCCCAAATATCGGCCCTCGATACAGAGCACGCCACCACCCCAGAGCAGTCTGGTCAGGAGCAGATGGAAGGGCACTTCAGTCCCATTTTGACGAATAGGGAGGCTGAGCAGGCTGAGCAGGACAGCCAGGACCAACAGCCTCCACAGAGGAACCCGCAGGGCCGCAGCGGTCTGAACAGCTTACTGCCCTTGTGCGGCAGTTTGTCGAGGACAACAGACTGGCCAGACAGGAGTGGTGTGAGAACTTTGCCTCTCTAGGCAGGTCCATCACAGACAACACTGCCTCCATGGCCAAATCCTTTGCAGACAACACCAGCCGCCTCTGCGAGGAGGTCTCGGCCCTCTGCCAGGTTTTAGGCTACATAGCGGATGCCATGGAGGCAGGGCATCCCGCTACACAATCCCAGCAGGCGGCGGCCACACCGTCTTCATCCAGTTCGACCCAGACAAGCCCGCTCCACAGGTCGGCACGTACCCTGTGCCAGCAAGACATGCCGCCACCTGGACCAGGGAGTGCCAATTGATCGTCAGGGCAGCCTCATGTAGGCATTAGGGACTTGATGGGACATGTGTGGGGGAGTTGTGGGGCGAGGGGGAGGGGGCTGAGTGTAACGCTCACCTGAATCCCTCGGAGGCGCAGGTCCGGGGTTGGAGATTTCAGTGTCTTCTAGGGTCACGCGCAGGCCTCTGGTAACACCCTGGATAGACCCTCTCCTCACCGTAATTTTGACCTGGAGGGTGAGGTGTCTGCAAGTAGGAGAACAAGGGGTTAATGACTGTCTGGTTGGCCAATCTGACCTTCCCCTTTTCTGGACTCCCCACGTTATTCGTAGGCTGAATGTGCTCACCTTATATAGGTGAAAGCGGAGCTCTCCATCCTGCGTCTGTGCCGGGGTGCTGATGCCAGTTGCTTCACTGGTTAATTGCCCAGCCTCTTGATTGCAGAGGATGAAGTCAGGGAGCAAGGCCGTCGTTAGCTGCACGAACGGTGATTGCTTGAATATGGAGTTTTATTCATATGACCCCTTAAATGTCTCTCGCCATTGCAGGTCCGGTATGTAGATAAGGTAAGCGAGAAGAATGCCGGAGTTCGTGAAGGCACGTAAGTAAAAGAATGTTATTCGAAGTTAAATGCACTTCTTAATGTCTCTTTTCCCTTTCGAAGTTAAATGCACTTCTTAATGTCTCTTTTCCCTTTTTCAGGTAGCCGTAGCTGTCGGCGTGGAGATGGACGCCGAGGTACGTGCCGGAGAATGGGCAAGCCGATGACAGCTAGAAGGCACGTGAGTAGGGATGGCGTACTGTGCCCCTAATGATGTCCTTCTTGTTTTAGCAGGTGCGGACAAACAGCGCCTGACGAAGATCGAGGCGTACGTGGCACAGGTAAGCAGAATAATCACGGAGGTTCACTAACCAATGTCCTTTGTTTCCGCAGGATTGCCGGAGTATGAAGAGTGCGGCACACGGCCTCGGGATGCTCCGATGGACGAGGTAAGTGCTGCGCTGGTTTTGTATTGTCCTAACCTGGTGTCCTTGTTCTCTTTCAGACGCTGCTGAAGACTGAAGACTGATCTGCCGGGAGGTAAGACTGAAGATTTCTTGTTCACAGATGCAGAAGCTGAAGATTCTCTGGAGCTGACACGGTGAGCGTCCTGCTGCTAGTGCAGAATAACGCGAAGCACGTTGCACTGATCGGGTGTGGTTTAAATAGGCCACTGGAGTGCTTAGGTGTCTCCTTCCACAGCCTCGCCCAGACAAGAAAGAAGTTCCAGCTTCCAGCACAGTTCCAGTATCCAGTCCCAGGGAGTGGTGCTGGCCACACCCAGAAGGTAAAGTAGTTCCAGCCAGGAATGGATGAGGATATCATCCTACAGGTAAGTGAGCAGCATGGTCTGCAGCAGGTAGGTCCACCCAAGCACCATTCCTCTCAATATGAGCCCGGCGCTTCCTGTGCCGGGACTGGGTTCCCTTATGAGCCTGGCGCCACTGGCGCCAGGACAAGGTCCAAAAGGCCCCTGTGGGGACCGGCTGGTGCCTGGAATGGAAGTTGTGACCCTGCTTCCAAGGATGTTGGGCTGGGTCTGACTCCTTGGAGGCAGCGGTCATGACAGCACCCCCCTTCAAGGCCCCTCCCAAGCTTGTCTTCTCCGGAGGCTTTGGCTTGTTGGGAAAAGTCCGATGAAACTTCCTGACTAGACGAGGTGCATGGACATATTCTGAAGGCTCCCAAGATCTCTCCTGGGGGCCAAATCCCTTCCAATCAATCAGGTAGTACAGTTTCGATTTGGAAATTTTGGAATCCAAGATGTTTCGAATTTCAAATTCGAGTTCTCCATCCACCTGGATTGGCTCTGGAGGATTAGTCAAACGGGTTCCGGGTTGCATAGGTTTAAGGAGAGAAACATGGAAAACGGGATGTATCTTCATCCGAGTAGGTAGCTCCAATTTCACAGCCACCGGATTTATCACAGCCGTGATCGTGTAGGGTCCTAAATACCTTGGGTTGAAGGTGCGTGGTCCTTTTAGGGATAAATGCTTCGTGGACAGCCAGACTTGATCTCCTACTTGGTATTGAGGGGCCTCTTTTCGATGTTGATCCGCTCCTTTCTTATACCTTTCCTTGGCTCGTTGAAGGTGAGCTGTGGCTTCCTTGAATGCTTGAGTTATCGTCCCATGCAGATGGTCTACAGCGGGCGTTCCGAGAGCTTGAGGTGGATCCAAATTAGAGGTTCGAGGATGACTTCCATACAGCAGAAAGAAAGGGGTTTTTCCAGTTCCTGAATGGATTGAATTGTTGTAGGCGTATTCAGCAATCCAAAGGACATCCTTCCAAGTGCCCTCCGATTGTTGCAACATACAGCGTAGATATTGTTCCAGAGTTTGGTTAGTCCTCTCAGTCTGCCCGTCAGTTTGGGGGTGATGGCTGGTGGAAAGTCGTACATCAATTTGCGCTAAACGACAACAACTTCGCCAAAAATGGGAAATAAATTGGCTCCCTCGATCGGAGATTAACACTGAAGGGAAACCGTGCAACCGGACGATGTTTTCAAGGAATTCTCGGGCCAAAATGGGAGCTGTGGGTAAACCTTTCAGTGGAATAAAATGAGCCATTTTTGAAAAAAGGTCCACGATTACTAGAATTGTGTTGTATCCGGAGCAGGAGGGTAAATCCGTGATAAAATCCATTGAGAGAGTATGCCAAGGGCATGGTGGAATGTCTATTGGATGTAGCAGACCTGCTGGTCTTTCCTTTTGACTCTTGTTTTGTGCGCAGATGCCACAAGAAGCCACAAAATCTTTAATGTCTTTTCTCCAAGTCGGCCACCAAAAATGTCTTTTGATTTTCTCTAGGGTTTTGCCCACCCCAGGATGTCCTTCTATTAGAGAATCATGGTAGCAGGTGATGACCTGCTTCTGTAAGTCAACACATGGCAAATATAGTCTTCCTTGGAAATACAATAGATTCTGATCTATCGTAAAATCTTTCCCTTTCAGTTGCCAATTCAATGAATCTTCAGGAGTTATTAGTTGACTGACTTTTGCTTCGATATCTTCAAGGGATAGCGTGTTGATCACTCCCAGCATCTTTTGTTCGGGGATTATTGGTACCGGCTCTGAATTAGCTGTGTGTTCGTCTACCCCTATTCGGGAAAGGGCATCTGCTTTTCCGTTCTTATTGCCTGGCCGATACGTGATCACAAAATCAAATTCCGCGAAGAATAATGCCCAGCGGAGTTGTCTCGAAGATTGGGCCTTGGCTGACTTCAGATACTGGAGGTTGCGATGATCAGTGATTACAGTAACAGTGTGCCGGGCTCCCAGGAGATAATGCCGCCAGGCCTTAAAGGCGGACTTAATTGCCAGAAGTTCTTTGTCCGTAATTGTATAGTTGATTTCGGGGGCCGAAAATTTGCGGGACCAAAATGCCACAGGGTGTAATTGGTGTGTTTCGGGATCTCGTTGTGATAGCACAGCCCCCATTGCGAGGCTGGATGCGTCTGCCTCGACGATATACGGAAGTTCTGGACGAGGATGCTTTAAGACTGGAGCGGAGACAAATTTAGCTTTCAATTCTTGGAAGGCTTGTTCGGCCTCTGGAGTCCACTCGAATTTTTTATTCTTTTTCAGAAGGGCCGTGATGGGTTGAACTACTCGAGAAAATTCTGGAATGAATCTCCGGTAAAAATTAGCGAAGCCCAACATGCTCTGTACTCCTTTCACGGAGGTTGGGGACGGCCATTTGGTGATAGCGTCCACCTTTCTTGAGTCCATGTGAACTCCATTGGGTGACAAGATGAACCCCAAGAATTCAACTTGCTTTACATGAAAAGTACTCTTCTCCAATTTAGCAAACAAACGGTGTTGGCGAAGTCTCTGTAGAACCGCTGTGACATGTCTTCGGTGCTCAGCTTCTGAGGATGAGTATACCAGGATATCATCGATATAAACAATTACGCATACATCAATAAGTTCTCGGAAAACGTCATTCATAAAGAACTGAAAGGCGGCCGGTGCGTTACATAGTCCAAAGGGCATTACTTGATACTCAAACAATCCGTATTTAGTGCGAAAGACCGTCTTCCATTCGTCACCCTCCTTAATGCGTACCAAGTGGTAAGCTCCTCTGAGATCTAGCTTTGTGTATATGCAGGCTCCTTTAACTTGGTCCAATAATTCGGGAATCAGAGGCAAAGGATATCTATTTTTGACTGTAATCTGGTTCAGGGCGCGATAATCGATACATGTTCTCAGGTCACCTTCTTTTTTCGGAACGAAGAACAAAGCTGAAGAAACTGGAGATTTCGAGGGACGAATGAATCCGTTAGCCAGGTACTGGTCCAGGTATTGCCTGAGATGGAGATTTTCTGGCTCAGTGAGAGCATATATTCTACTGCACGGAGGGGTAGATCCGGGTATTAGGTCTATCTGGCAGTCGTATGACCGATGCGGGGGCAAGGTATTGGCCTGATCTTTCTGGAAGACGTCGCGGAACTCTTGGTATTCTGGAGGCAATTGGGGGCTCTCAGAAGCGATGGCTGCTAGCCTGATATCGGGTCGAGGGTAGCAAGTTGGGGCGCATTCTGGAAACCGGATTACCTTGGCTCGCCAGTCTATCTGAGGATTGTGCTTTTCCAACCAAGGAATTCCCAGGATTATTTGAAACTGCGGGGCCTTGATTACATCAAACACGATCTTCTCCCGATGTCCATCTTGGCATAGCAACATCACTTCCATGGTGGTGTGAGAAACCGGTCCGGAAGCTATTTCTGTACCATCCACTGTAGTGATTATGTCTTTAACCATCTTCGAACATAGAGGAAGATTCATCCTGGTTGCCATATCTTGATCTACATAGTTACCGATCGCTCCGCTATCAATGTATGCTTTAATTGCATGCATGCGATCTGGTCGATCTGGATTTATGAGGACCATAGGCATTACCAAATGCGAGGTCAAGGAACTGGTTTTAACGCTCGGCAAGCGGACCTCTACACTTGTCGGGCGAGGTTGTTTCCTGATTCTGGTTTTTCAGCATTCTTATCGGAAGCTCCTACAGCCTTCTTGACCGGTTTCACAGAACAATCACGAAGGAAATGTCCTGAATTCCCACAGTAGAGGCACAGCTGTAATTGTCTTCTCCTTTCCCGTTCCTTTTGGGTTAATGGTCCTTTAACAACCCCTATCTGCATGGGCTCCACGGAATCAGTTCCTTTAGCGGAGCTCTGAGGTCTTGAAAATTTTTGGGCTTCAAATCTGGAACGATCGGTCTTCCTGTTCTGTAGCCGGTGATCTAATTGGACTACTAGGTCGATATAATCGGAACAATCTTGCGGGGGATTCACCACCTGTGCTAAGACATCTTTAAGTTCTCCACGCAGCCCTCTGTAGAAAAGCATGATTCTCTTATCCTCAGGCCACCTAGTCTCAACCACCAGTCTGTTAAAAGATGCTATGTATGCTAGGAGATCCTGATTCCCTTGTCTTATTGATAGGAGTTCATTGTCCAAGGCCTGCCCCTGTGAGTGTCTTGCGAACAACTTTTCCATACTGGTCTGGAAATCTTGAAAGTTATGGAGGATCGGATCATCTTGTGTCACAAGAGGAACGGACCAATCTGCAGCACTACCGCTAAGATAGGAAAGTACGAACGCTACTTTGGTTTGGTCAGTTGGGAATGCGGCGGGTCTACACAGAAAGTGCAAGCGGCATTGATTGATGAATACTGCAAACCGTTTTGGATCACCTGAAAAACGTTCGGGCGGGGCCAAAGGCGCATTCCCTGGCAGATTAATTTGCACCGGATTATTTGAGGTTATAGGAGTGTAGCTCCCTCCCGAGGCAGGCAGAGGCGTCTGTCCCGCTTGTGTGTGTAACAACTGTCTAGCCAAATCATCCGTTCGTTCTTTTGAAACGATCAACTCCCTTCGTAAAGCATTTGTCTCTTGGCAGGATGCCTGTACTTCAGCTCTCAGTGCCCCAAGCAATTGGGCCAACTGATCTGTGTCCGAGGTTTCCATTGCGCCTGGGTGGGAATTTTGCGGTGGGCTTCGCGTTCTGTAACGCTCACCTGAATCCCTCGGAGGCGCAGGTCCGGGGTTGGAGATTTCAGTGTCTTCTAGGGTCATGCGCAGGCCTCTGGCAACACCCTGGATAGACCCTCTCCTCACCGTAATTTTGACCTGGAGGGTGAGGTGTCTGCAAGTAGGAGAACAAGGGGTTAATGACTGTCTGGTTGGCCAATCTGACCTTCCCCTTTTCTGGACTCCCCACGTAATTCGTAGGCAGAATGTGCTCACCTTATATAGGTGAAAGCGGAGCTCTCCATCCTGCGTCTGTGCAGGGGTGCTGATGCCAGTTGCTTCACTGGTTAATTGCCCAGCCTCTTGATTGCAGAGGATGAAGTCAGGGAGCAAGGCCGTCGTTAGCTGCACAAACGGTGATTGCTTGAATATGGAGTTTTATTTATATGACCCCTTAAATGTCTCTCGCCATTGCAGGTCCGGTATGTAGATAAGGTAAGCGAGAAGAATGCCGGAGTTCGTGAAGGCACGTAAGAAAAAGAATGTTATTCGAAGTTAAATGCACTTCTTAATGTCTCTTTTCCCTTTCGAAGTTAAATGCACTTCTTAATGTCTCTTTTCCCTTTTTCAGGTAGCCGTAGCTTTCGGCGTGGAGATGGACGCCGAGGTACGTGCCGGAGAATGGGCAAGCCGATGACAGCTAGAAGGCACGTGAGTAGGGATGGCGTACAGTGCCCCTAATGATGTCCTTCTTGTTTTAGCAGGTGCGGACAAACAGCGCCTGACGAAGATCGAGGCGTACGTGGCAAAGGTAAGCAGAATAATCACAGAGGTTCACTAACCAATGTCCTTTGTTTCCGCAGGATTGCCGGAGTATGAAGAGTGCGGCACGCGGCCTCGGGATGCTCCGATGGACGAGGTAAGTGCTGCGCTGGTTTTGTATTGTCCTAACCTGGTGTCCTTGTTCTCTTTCAGACGCTGCTGAAGACTGAAGACTGATCTTCCGGGAGGTAAGACTGAAGATTTCTTGTTCACAGATGCAGAAGCTGAAGATTCTCTGGAGCTGACACGGTGAGCGTCCTGCTGCTAGTGCAGAATAACGCGAAGCACGTTGCACTGATCGGGTGTGGTTTAAATAGGCCACTGGAGTGCTTAGGTGTCTCCTTCCACAGCCTCGCCCAGACAAGAAAGAAGTTCCAGCTTCCAGCACAGTTCCAGTATCCAGTCCCAGGGAGTGGTGCTGGCTACACCCAGAAGGTAAAGTAGTTCCAGCCAGGAATGGATGAGGATATCATCCTACAGGTAAGTGAGCAGCATGGTCTGCAGCAGGTAGGTCCACCCAAGCACCATTCCTCTCAATATGAGCCCGGCGCTTCCTGTGCCGGGACTGGGTTCCCTTATGAGCCTGGCGCCACTGGCGCCAGGACAAGGTCCAAAAGGCCCCTGTGGGGACCGGCTGGTGCCTGGAATGGAAGTTGTGACCCTGCTTCCAAGGATGTTGGGCTGGGTCTGACTCCTTGGAGGCAGCGGTCATGACAGTGAGGGTGTGTGGGGAGTTGTCGGGGGAGGGGGATGAGGGTGTGTGGGGGTTTTGTGGGGGAAGGTGGAGGGGGATGAGGGTGTGTGGGGGAGTTGTGGGGGAGGGGTAAGGGGATGAGGGTGTGTGGGGGAGTTGTGTGAGGAGGGGGAGGGGGTGAGGGTGGTAGAGGGTTTTTGCACTTTCATTTACATTGTAATATTTATTACACCTGTTGTGTGAAAAGCAAGACCTGAGTGGACATTCATCATTGCGCATGTGTCATTTATTCATTTACAGTGCATAGTGTACATGTAACCCCACACCCAGTGCCCTCTGTCCAATCATCATGTCACCCTCTGCTGCCATGTATCTCAGAAATATTGTGCAATCACTGACTGGCGCACAGCACGTCCCTCCTGTGCATCGGCACCGTGATGATGTCCAGCCACATCTTTTTCTTCCCCTTCATCATCACAAGGTGGTAGCAATTCAATGTCAGGGGGCGGGGGCACGTTCCCGTGGATACACATATTGTGCAGCATGACACATGCCATGATGATCTTGGCCACCTTCTCATGCCTGTAGAGGAGTGCCCCACCCGACCGGCTGAGGCAGCTAAATCATACCTTCAACAGGCCAAAGGTCTGCTCGATGACCACACCGGTACGGGTATGGGAACGATTGTAGTGCTCCTGGTGCCTGTTCTGTGGGTTTCGGACAGGGGTGAGGAGCCACGGCTTCAAGGGATAGCCACTATCACCTGCATGAGAGGCAATAAAAGGTAAATGTTTGTCGATTCATGATGGACAGCTGTACTAGTCACACATGCCTGCAGTTTATTGTTGCCCACATACACATGTTCCTGGGTGTATTTACGCCATCTTCAGTCCCTCAATGTGTCCTGTGCATGGACTAATGGTGTGGGTTGCATCTTCAAGATGATACATGGTGTGCACTGATGTCTTGTTGCACATGCATCGTGTACGCCTACAGCTGTGTTCGTGTCAAATTTGTGATGTGTTGTGTTCTGTGAGATTTACTTACAGGGAGTGTTGGCAGTAGTCTGTGTAATATTGTGCAATCAGCGCTGATCATTCCCATGGTGACATGCAGCACTCCTGTGGGTGTGGCGGTCCTGTGACAGACTGTGGATTCCCTAGTTGGTTCAGTTTAATGCATTCCCAGGGATGCTTGTCCAGTGTGGTGATATGCTGGAGACAGCAACATAGTGCATATGCACTGCATGGTGCAGGATGGTGTTACGGAGGGTGAGGGCCGCTGATGAGTGGTGCACGTGTTGTGGGATATGGTGTGGTTTCCTGTTAGTCATGTAGTGATAGGTGTCGACCATACTTCATTCCTATGGGATCTGGGTGTCATGTACCGTTTGTGATGCTTTGGGGCACAGTGTTCGTGATGTGCACATCGTGCAGTCACATCAACATTGGCAGCATGGTGGTGTGTGCATCTCTCCCCCCATTTCAATGCTATGTGCCAGTCATGCAATTTACCAAGCAACCAGGCACGTCATACAGCATGTCGCTCCATGAAGCGTGGTAGCATGGAGTTCCGCAAGACCAGAGTTATGAGCTGATCCGGGATATATGGCACAACAATGTTTGATGATCTTGCTGGTGTCACATAACATCTGCACATTGATGGAGTGGTATTGCTTGTGGTTGCGGTACATCACCTCCATGGAATGCAGGACAACCAACTCCATGTGGGTGCAGTCGAGGGCACCTACACAATTTCGCATGCCTGCCAGTGCACAGAAGCCAACTTTTGTATCAAATATCTCCTGGGGAGTCCGTGGTAGAGATATGTAGTCCCTTGTGTGCTTGAGGAGGGCATCCAGCACTTGGTTCAGAATACGAGAAAATAAGGGTTGTGATATGCCATGCATGTGCCCCACTGTGTGCTGGTAGGTGCCTGTGGCAAGGAAGTGGAGCACAGACACTACCTTCAGTAGAGTAGGGATGGCGATGCATATTTCAATAAGTCTGACAATATCATTGTGTATCAGGTCCACAATGGTGGTGATGGTGTTCCAGTCCAGATGGTACAGGGTGTGGATCTGCTCAGGGATTAGGTTGAGAGGGCTGGATCTGATGCGAGGGATTGGGGGATGCCTGCGTGGTAACGGTGGCTGCACTGGTGGGGTATGCTGGGCCTGTCTCACCCTCCTTCTCCTCCTGCGTCTCCTCCGTGGTGCCGGCCGTTGTTGTTGCTGCTGTTGTGGCAATGCAAGCATGTCCTCCAGCTCCAGTAATGCTACTACTATTGGAATCATCTTGGTGTGCGAGGGGGTGTGGTGTGTGGGTGTGCTTCTTTTGTAGTGGGCCAGACTCCATTGCCTCCACCTGTGCTGATTGTGTGCACCTGTGGCAGCTGGGATCACTGCACATGGCATTTTACGGTTGGTCTGCGATGCCGGTATTTACGGCATGCCGGTAACCACTTTTAACGCCTTCATGAAGCCGTTATTTGCGTATCCCCTTGACTTGTGTTCTCCTCCAGTTTACGGCATGCCGCTAATGCCGGTATAGTGTCCCACGTGCCCGTGCACATGCCGCTATTAGAGATGCTGTAAATTACGATGCCGCTAATAGCGGTCAGGCTGGTCAGAATAGCCCGTAGCAGTAATCGATGCCGGTAATCCTTTACCAGCATCATTTGTCCCTTAGCACCAACCTCAGAATGACCACCTTTGTCTTTCCCTCCCTTTTTAAATTATTTGAGTGCCATTTTGCTCACACTTAATTTTGAGCTTAACTTGTCCAGAATATATTGGGAGTGGTGTGGTGTATTAAGAGTGTGATTTTTCAACTGCTTTACTTTAGTGAAATGTTTTACAACTGATGTGTATATAAATGTGTATTCTTTTACTCAGAAACCTTAAGTCAGTGTTTGTTTGAATCATAGTAATTGCTGTCCTTTGTGTTACTATTGATACTGCTCACTTGCTCTTGAGCTAAGTCTGGCTGCGCAGCCATCGCTACCACTTTACTGTGTAGTACAGGCTTGTACCAAAGGTGAATTTGTACTGTCACCTGTAGTCTTAATTGTGTGTGGTGTTCCCAAAGGGTACTGCATATAATTCTGCCTAACACTGGTGTACAGAGGTGAGGATCATGCATAGTAATTACACTTAGAGTGCTGCTATTACCTTGGATCAACTAACCACAAGGCTAAACATCACTAAAAAGCAATATTAATCATGTCTGATATGGAAAGCTACAGTCAGGAGACCCTCCTTAGTTGCACTGTGGATTATCTGAAAAATCTTTGTAGAGAAAGGAATCTTTCTGTTAAAGGCAAAAAGTCTGAATTGATTGAAAGATTGTTAGAGAAACAAAGTCTGGAGGGTGGGTCTGAAATACCTAACCCCTCAGCAAATGTGGAAAATAATGAGGATGATAATGTGTCTATTATTGATGAGTTAGAGGACGTAGATGTGTTTCATAATGTAAGCCCCACTGCTCCCTTACCTGCTCAACAACCTCACACTTTGTCGACTGGGACCCCACCAGGTCCTACACTCAGTGCTGAATTCATTGCTCTAGAAACGATGAGGCTTGAATTGGAATTCAAAAGCTTAAATGCTCACACTGAACAAAAGCATCAAGAACATAAGCTCAGAGAAATGGAGTTGAATCATGAACTGGAAATTAAAAGATTGTCTCTTGAAAATGCTTCTCTTCCAGAGTCTTCTAGGTCTTCCAGCCCTAAGAGACCCTGTATGCCTAAAGAAATTGTGGGTATGTATGAGGTTAAGCTTGATATTTTGGATTGGTTGGCAATGTTTGAATATAACCAAGGGATTCAAGGTCTTACATGGAATCAGTTGCTTGCCTGGCTCTTCTCTAGCCTACCCACTGTTGCATCTGATGTTGTGATGGAGTCGGGAGAGGTGGATAGGGTGGATTATGAGTGTGTGAAGCTTTAATTGCTATATTTGGGAAGACCCCTTCCCAGTACCTTCAGAGGTTTAGGACCCTCAAAAAGCATGATGGTGCCCCTTGGGTTACCTGGGTATGTGAATGTTTGAAAAACTTAGATGGTTGGGTTAAGCGTTACAGAGTAAACACTTATGAACGTATATGAGGAATCTTGTTACGTTGGAGTCAATTTATGATGCCTGCTCTCCTGAGCTCAGACAGCACTTGGATATAGTATCTATTCTTCGAGCAGGTGGACAGTCTGTATTGCCTTTGGAGCAGGTTGCAGGTCAGATTGTCAGAGGATATGCTGGAAGCCCGCCACTTCCACTCAGCTGCTCTGCACTTGCATTCCAGAAGGCCAGGTCAGAGTCATACCAGGAGTTGCACTTGGCAAGTTTAATGCTGATCCTCATGACAAGGGCAAGGATGTTGAAGATGGACAGTTGAAGGTTAGTAAGGGCTGTGTCAGAGTGAGAGTCAATGGCAGGAGTAGGTGGCGTTAAAAACCGCAACTGACACTTGATTCATGGGTCGAATAACGGAGAAGGAGACTGACAGTACATGCAGGGGCTTAGCTGGGGACCAGGGCGGTCCAAGTTAGAGGAGAGGAGAGAATGATCTGACCAGGAGAGAGGAGTAATGGGACAGTTGGAGATGGGGATGTTTGCAGAGATAAGAGTATCCAAAGTGTGTCCGGCTGAGTGCGTCGGAACAGAGGATGTGTAGCGGGAGAATGTGTAGTGGGCCCCCCGACCTAACATGGCATGAACAAGGGGTAGACACAAAAAATGACCAAGCAGGGGCAGACCTTACTTGGCAGCACTCAGCAACCTCTGGCTTTTGTATGCTGGCTTTGGCCCTCGATCCGAAGTATCCTTTCTGTGAAATTAATTCCCCAGGTTTGGAGAAGGTTTAAAGTGCAGGTCCATGAAGGTCTGTCTTCTCAGTGTCATAGAGTGTACACAAGACAAGACCTGTTTGGATTTCGGCACACACTTGATTTTTTTATTAACCAAATAAGGCTTTGATTCAGGTAACTGGGGAGGGAGAACATAAATGAAAGTGCTAAGAGTCGGAGGGATAACAGTTCAGCAGGGTCAATGTGCTATCAAGTTTTCCACTCTTCACACCCTGCCAGGGAAAATAAACTAATCCTAGAGTGGGCAGTTCACAATGTGTGACAAAGAAAAGTCTCACATAATAGTTCCAAGGCCTGTGCTGGGTATTGTAATTGTAATTTTTCATTTGTAAAGCGCATATACACAGGTGATGTGCTTCAAAGCACTTTAAGGCGGGAAGGGAACAAGGGAATATAGTCGTCATTCTTAGGCCTTAAAGATTCCAAATGATCTAACAACAACAACTAGCATACCAGTCCAGAGGCATTTCTACTGGTATAAGTGTGTGACAAGGAGTGTGGAGAGAAAGGAGGGGGAGGTGGAGCCAGAAGGACATACAGAAACAAAAAGGTTGATCATCAATGCACCTATGCATGAGTATTTCGGGCACAACCTAGCTAGGGAGGGGAGACAGTAGGAGGACAGGACAGAAAAAAACTGGTAGGCCAGTACATTCAAGGTCATGCAAGTGCGCAGACAGGAAGTACGGAGGATGGTGAGGGGGACAAGTGCACCCAGTCCAGCAGGGGCCTGGGTTAAGTGCAAAGTGGTAGCCACTCTCATGGAACATATTCCGAGTGCAGTATTATAAAGTAGAGTGCAGAGGCCCAGAGGCAAGTGCAGGACTGGCGGGGGAGCCTGGGACCTGTGGGGCCCTGCAGGTGTAAGAGGTGACCAGTCAGCAAATTGAGCAGGTTGGGAGAGAGAAAGAAGGAGGGGAAGCAGGAGAGAAGAGAAAGGAGGTTAGCAGGGGAGAGCGAGAGAGAAAGAGGAAGAGAAGAGGGTGGTCTTGAGGAGTTTCTGGAATTTAAGGAGGTTTGGCTCAAGATGGAGAGAGACAGGGAGGCTGTTCCAGAGCGAGGCATCTGCAGAGATAAGCATCTATCCCCAAATCTCTGTTTGGAAAAATGGCTCACCCGCAGAGAGTTGGAGGAGGCTAAGTGGAGGGCTCTGGACAGAGAGAATTTAGGAAGAGAGCGTTGCAGAGAGTAAGTGCCCCGGCTCCAGAGCGCCTTGTAAATTATGCAGAGGGCCTTGAAGTTGATCCTTGCAGCCACGGGCAACCAGTGGAGGGATTTCAACACCAGAGAGATGCGCTCCCTGGGCTTGAGGCCAAGGATATGATATAATATGATAGGTTATTTATAACGCGCTTAATACCCAGACGTTTCTATGCGCGGACCCGGGGATCGGACCTGTGTTGCTCTGTGTCGTCTTGCTTCCAAGGCGAGCACGTTGCAGCTGAGCTATCCTCCTGAGACGTTAAGTTTCACGGTTCTGTTCTGAATAAGTTTAAGAGGTCGGAGAGTAGAAGTAGAAAGATTGAGAAAGTGACTGTTCCCGTATTCCTGTCTGGATGGAACCAGGGCTCTGGAGACTGTGAGCCTCTGGGGGAAGGTGAGAAAATGTATGGGGAAATGTGTGTGCAAAGTAATACAAAAGTTCTAATTGCAAACTCAAAGGTCTTGACAAAACCAAAGAGTCATGGACAAAGTTATTGGCTTGGGATCTACTTGTTCGCAATCCAATATTCAGTGAAGTACACTTTGGGTACTTTCCAGAACCCTCTTCTGTGGAGTCTGTAGCTGGGTCGTCATAAAGCCAAAATGTAACAGGCTTGGCAATGTATTACATTCTCCTCTCTTAGAGAGCAGTGGATCTTATTCAGCAGAGGTTGCTCTCTCATGGTTAAAGGAATATCCCTGAGTGGGGATATTCGTGTGCACCGGAGGCCAGGATACAATGTAAAATATTTTACATGTAAAACATATGCTTGTGATTTAAAAAGCCATTTCTTTCAGATTGTGCATGTGGTCTCATTTTGCAGCATCCCCCACTCAACTGCTGCACTGTGTATCTGAATAACTGACCCTAGAGGGCTTTGGTCAGTGTGTGACAGTAGTGCAGCCCTGGTGGGTTCCAAGGCTGGCTAAAATGCAAGAAAATACATTTGCAAGATCAAATCCATGGGAGAGGTCAGATAAGGGAATACTGGCATGACCTTTCAGACTACTTTTACAATCCCAATAAACAGGTCACCAGCTTCAAACAGGCCTAATCGACTAAATTGCTGAGCTGGAATAACATGGAGCCAATCAGATATCCAGGTCATGTGACTTTGGAGAAATGAAACTGACTGGGTTTTCTGAAACGTGAAACTATATACTTCTATATAAATATATTGCTAAGGAATAACATGTGACTTAATTTTCTTGATAAAAAGAGAATTGTGCATCCCAGTAAGCTCATCCAGGACTTATATTACAGAACACAAAAAGCCTGTAAATTCTATGTCAATCATGCAATGGGCCTCATTACGACCCAGGCGGTAAATTACCGCCTGGGTCGTACCTTTACCACCATGGCGTAAACTACGTTTACGCCATGGTGGTTGGCGGATTTACCGCCCCATTCCGAGGTTGGCGGGGCGGTAAGTCCCCATTAACCCATTTACCCTTCCCCATTCCCATTTTTGCCCCATAGGGCATAATGGGAGTGGGGAAGGCGTTAATTCCGCCACCGTAAATTACGGTGGCGTAATTAACAACAAGGTCCCTTAGCGCCATGGATTTTAACACCTGCTAAAAGCAGGTGTTAAATCCTCCATGGCGCTAAGGGACCTCGGAATCAGGCGGTAAGGGTCGGCGCTGTTTACGCCGCTGTAAACCCCTTACCGCCTGGGTCCTAATGAGGCCCAATGTGTGTTATTTGAGATAGAGATACAAATGGGATTGTGACTCTCCTATAAATGACAGAAATCCAAAACTTTGTGAGCTGATAGAAAGTAGGATTAATATGCATTTTGTGAAGTTTGATGTTCATAACTATTTGGGTCTATAAATAAACTGTAAACGATGATAGCTCACTCCAGGAAGGTCATGTCACGGTCAAAGCAGTGTCCCTAGACCCGGCATAAATCGCTGAATCGGAAAATATATAGTTTATGGTGGCTATTTGTAAATTGAAATAAGTTGTCATGTTGTGACTTTTAGAGAGTCAAAAATACAACTTTGAATGTCATTTTAAAAATATGTATTTCTCTCCTGTGCTCATTATCCATAATCCAGACCTCCTAAAACCCTTTCCCTATCGGTTGACAGAGGGTGGACTAGAGAGGTCGGGGAGAAAATCAATGTCCACTCCAATGCGTGGGAATATTCATAGTGTGGATGTGTCATAAGTACTATATAATAGCATCACCCTATGAGAAAAGGGACTGAGAGACAAAACAGACAGAGAGAAAAAAAGAGGAGGGGGGAGAGAGACAGAAGGAGGCAACACAGAGAGAAATAAGGGGACAAGAAAAGAGACTTGTGCTTGGAAAACTGGGAGCCCTATCTGAGGGAGACAGCCGCCAAACCTGACTAGCCCCTGCTGAAGAATAGCTGAGCTGTCCATGCCTGTGGTGTGAGCTGAGTCCTACCTGTCCCCAAGAGAAGGTCCTAAAATCTGTCTGGCATCCTGCGCTAATAACAGAGATCTCCCATGTAAGTAGATATATCCCAAAGCTATCAAATGTGCAAATGTGTGGGGAAACTACCTGCCTTAATCCTTTCCCTTAAATTGTGGGCAAGGGGGCAAAACTGCATAGACCATTAGCCCATTTGATTGGAAATAATTAATTCCCCTGTAGAAAAGATCATCGGATGATTCTTCTTAAAATTCAAAATGAGCAAATCTCATTCTCAGTGTGTTATAGTCACTATAGCTGAAAAAGTAATTGGGTGACTCTATTTTCCTCTAACCCCTAACTTCCTTACGGAAACGGGTGTCCCTGGTCCCAAAATAGGAATCCAAAAAAACCCTGCCTTTCATTCGAATGTGTGTGTTCCCAAACAAATGATCCCATTCATTCCAAACCCCCAAACCCTGCCTTTTATTTGAATGTGCTGTGTTTCCAACTCAATTTTACCATTGATTTAATTTCCAAAACCCTGCCTTTGAAATTAAAAAGATGTCCCTCCGATCCATCGCTACTATTCAGAAGGATACCTTAACCATAACAGCGGCAACACAAGAGGAGGACATCATCAAGGCGGAGTGCCTTGAGATGTCTCTCCAAGGCTGCCGACCCAGGCCAACCCAGGCAGCCAAAGAGCTATGGGAAAAGGCTGGCGAAAGGAAAAAACTTAAGTAAACCAAGGAGGTTGAAGTTCACAATAAGATGAAAGGCACTGTCAAGCCCAGACGATTTGCCTCTCCAACTCCAATTACCATTTCAAAAGTTCTGGGAAATGGGACCACAAGGCAGGTTGAACTTAGGGGGCCCATTGACAAATGGATAAAGAGCAATGCTAAGGCTGCAAGCGGGCACCAAGCAGTCCAGATGCAAAGAATTGGGTGATCTGGTAATAAAGTAAAGACCAGCACTATGAATGACACGCAAAGAGTTTTCAATTCACCTCTAATTGTCTGCTTGGCCCATTACCAATGAAATATATTGTAATGGACTCCTTTAAAGAATACCCAAGCAATTGCCCAAAGCCCTTGGAAGATCTGAGATCATTAATAACCCTTGAACAATTTGTCAGATTGGTTTGTCTCCAGCGGATGCCAGCCCCTTGCTAAACCGATCCAGATTATTGGCAATCTGGAAGGATATCCCGTGGCTCTCATCAATTAAAAGTAGGGATCTACTAGGTGTGAATTACCAAAGTGGAATAGCCCCACAAACTGGGCACTAATCAGACTGACTTCATCTGCCATTGCATCTTTATTCTGTTCTTGTTCACCCGCACTTACTGAGCTGGGATTCAAACTGATGGTATGTTATGATGATAATGAGAGGGGGAGTAAGTTTGAAGTGGTGGAAGAACTCTGGGGCTATGCTGCAAGAAACCTGGAACAGGCTGCCTGACCGAGCCGGCAAGTTGGTGCTGAAGTGATTAAACACACAATGAAGATTATCTCCTGGAATAAAGCAGTATTCAATAGAGTTATATATGACCCAGAATGGTGTAACTTTTCCAGAAAATATAAGGTGCTGCTGTTTCAGGAGACTTGGTCACTAAACCCTGTGAATTTCCAAGGTTGCGTGAACTATACCATCCCAGCGACTGGGGGCAGGGGGGGCAGGCCATCGGGGGGCCTGAAGATTTGGATTGATATAAACCTGGAGTGGAAGAAGACCAATGTGGGAACCCACTCAACGGATCTGCAGGACCTCTCTGTGGCAACAAAATAGGTGGATCAATTCCTGCTTGTTAACTTCTATAACCAGCCCAAGTTTGAATTTGACAGGGGAGCTATGTCGAAACTTCAAGAGCTGACCGAATTAAGCATCCCCTTTACACTCGAGGGAGAATTCAGTATAGTTGCCAGCGATATGAACTTCCAGATTGAAGTTCTGAAAGAAACACTAGAGCTTTGGGACGACCAAGATGTAGCTTGGATTATTCCAGTTCTCAAGACTGCGCCGCTAGGGATGTGCCCTGGTGCCCCTTCTCTTCTTACTTTATATACATGGCCTAATAAGTGCACTAGAAATGATCTAGATGCCCCAAGAACTGTGAACAGGAAATGGCCTACACTCTTCTATTCTGATGATGCAGTCATTCTGCCCACATCGACGGGAGTCTTGAGACATCATTGGCTATTTTTAAGAGTAAGTGCAGCAAGCTTGGCCTGGAATTGAATGCTGCCAAAAGTAAAGTTGTAGTCTTTAAGCCTCCCTATATGAAGAATATTCCTCTGAGAATAATGGCAAATGGCATAATGCTGGAACAAGTCACATTTGTTGACTACCTGGGAATTCGGGTTCCATGAGTCAGGGGGCTGGTGCAACCAACTAAGGCTAGCCTGGGAAGTATAGCGGTGGAATATACTCTTTTTCTTTCCAGTCATGGTAGAGGGGCAATCTCCCCAGCACTGGATTTATTTGACAAGCAGGCCTTACCAGTGGCACCTTATGGGGCAGAGCTGTCAGGGTCATTCTAAAATCGGTCCCATTGTCAAGTATTGAGAATAAGATTTTGAAAAAGTTAATCTTGTTACCTACAAGTGCTTTTTCTATAGCCTACCAGATTGCTCTCAAGCCGGTACTCTATTGGGTCAGACTATGGTCTGCCCTGGGCCTGTAAACATACCGGGAGGCTTTGAAGAATGTTTTACTTTTGGAAGGGGCAAAGAGTTGTGGTTGGTTGGCCCATATAAAGCATCTATTATATATGTGGAATGAGGGAGCTCTCTGGAATAAGACATCCATTTGTAATAATTCTGTCAACACAGAGCTAAAAGCAAAGCCAAGGAGGAAAGCTATGAAAAGGCTGGAAGGGCAATGGGCCTCCTTGAAGAATGCTCCAGAGTTTCCACGCAGTAAAACGATGGGAAACTCACTGAGCCTCTTGGATGAAATCAATCCCCCTTATGAGCGTTCTTTGTACGTACAAATGAGACTGGGGACATTGCATACAGCATGGTATACCCGCTCATGGTCAACCTCGAGATCTGGGCTATGCCCACTGAGTGCTTCTACTAATGAAACATTAACACATTGGGCCTCATTACACAGATTGCGCTAAGGGATTACCGGCACCGGTAAGGGCACCGGTGCCGGTAATCCCTTAGCGCCATACTACAAGCTCCCTCAGCGGGTCCCGTCCTTAACGTGTGGCCAGACCACATGTTAAGGAAGGGACCCGCTGAGGGACTTCATGGCAAATAACGGTACTGCTAATATCGGTACCATTATTTGCTCCTTCCCCATTCCCATTGAGCCCTATGTGGTCTCAAATGGGAATGGGGAAGGGCCTTGGTGAATGGGGAATTACCGCCCCGCCGACCTTGGAATAGGGTGGTAATTACCCCATTCACCAAGGCGGAATCGGTAAAATACCAGCGGCAACCATGGCGCTAAAAGCGCCATGGTTACCGGCGTCCCTGTAATGAGGCCCATTATATGCAAATTTTCCCTGTCACTATGGATTTAAGGAGAGTGTGTTTGGAACCATTATTTGCTGTGTTAGGAGTGTGTGGCACAAACGCAGCTATGCAACTTCTAATGTGTTCAGTCAATAGGATTTTTTTTTCATCTGCACGTTATGTACATCGAGACTATCTATTAAGGCAGAGGAATATGGGAAGTGTTTTTAATAAAGAGGCTGCGAGCGTGCTGTCCTCATAAAGGTGATATTGGATGAAGATGTAATACTATTTACACTAATAAAAAATAAAAAAAATAGTCTGCGAGAACGAACACTGCTAAATGACATGTTCTTTGGGAAGGTACCCACTCGAAAGTCCACAGCCACACTTTAGCTCACTGTACCTTTCACAGAAGGTATCAAAAAGTGTTTGAGCAAGGAGATTCCTCTTTTTTAGGGGGCTATCGTGATTGAGGAATAAACATAAACAGCAAAGCAACAATATCACCACCAGCTACCCCCCTTAACCACACATCTGGTGTAGCCAGACTACTCGACAGGTGATATTAATTCTCACCTAATTATGTGTCTTATCAAAGGCATAGTATCAAAAAACATATTTTAATCAATATATAACAATGTACGTAAATAGTATAAAAACACAGATTCATAAAACACTTATGATTACAAGCGTTTGTTGAAGAGAGACACAAGGAAACAAATAAAAAATCACTTTCAGCTGCTTATAAATCCAGTATCAAATGAACAAAAAAACAGGTATGGCTTATGTGCATTTGCAGTTACGCAATGTTAGTAACATAGGTAAGTGACTTTGGCTATGTAAACATTTCTACACAACATGGACTATCATCGTCGACACATAATTGTGTTTCGGGGAGCGGTAAAGCAGTTGAATAAACTGAGTCTTGATAGTGATATGCCAGCACCCGTCTTCAGGCTGCAGGTAATTAGTAAATGGAAGGTCAACTAAGCTCAATGTACGTGACACAGTTAGACGCTTCTCAGCTACAATTTGATTTAAATGAGTATTTAATTACAGTATTTACTCTGTCTCTCTCCGTCTCTATAGGAGAGACTGATGCATCATGGTCCACGTAGTTACATCAACGTCCCCTACGAATCACCAATATAAGGGATATCGCCTCATGTAAATGTGATGAATTATCTACCTACTAGAGACGGTAACTTTTAAATGATTATATCAAAGATAAATCTAATTATTGGACACATGGAAGTATAATTATCCAACATCCATGTGTACCCCTCTTTCTCTCTTTATCCACAGTAATGGATTCACTTTGATGCCGCCCTAATATGATAGTGCCCATTAACCTTAAAATTGTTTCTCCCTCCACACTCTGAAGACATTGAAAACAGGTTAGTAGGACCCCCTACTCTTCTCTCCTTTCACAGAAGGGAAATGTCTATTTGCATGTCAGTCTTTGTCCTGCCCATATGGGCAGCCCTGCACGAAACGCTAGGCAATTTTCTTCTGAACAAGATTACCAACAGCAGCCCCAGAGACGGGTTTCAGCCTTGTTGGGCCTCATCAGTGAAGTGGAGCTGTGCCTCTCTGAGCACAGTGAGCAAGGGGTTCACATCTGGATGACCCTAGGAAACTTAGGGTGACTAAACCTAAGTCCCTAAACAATCAACAAATAGTCGGTACTCTTGTTCAGAAGAGAATTGACATAGCTTTTCGGTGCTGGACTGCCCATTTGGGTGGGGCAAAGACTGGTATGCAAATGGGAATTACCCGTCTGTGAAAGGTACAGTGAGCTGAAGTGTGGCTGTGGACTCTTGAGTGAGTACCTTCCCAAAGAACAGGTCATATAGTAGCCGTGTTCGTTCTCGCAGAGGGGCGCCTATGATTATTTTCTGATTGTTTAAGGGACTTAGGTTTAGTCACTCTAGGTTTCCTAGGGTCATCCAGACACCTTGATCAGGGAGGGAAGGAACTCCCTAAATTGAGAGTGGCCGTTCAATAAATCATTACTGGATGCTCTCCTTCCCTACCCTTTGGCAGTCTTCTGGCATTACCTGCTTTGAACTGTGCCTCTCTATTTACTCAAGGTGTAAATGAGAAGTCAGGGAAACCTTTGGTAAGCAAGGGAAGCAGGTTGCTGTTAATAGAATTGTTTCATTGCTATGAACTGCCAACATTTCAATCTCAGAGATGCGTGGTAGAACAATGTTTGTTTGCTCCCTCACACAAGTTACACGGACATATACTTTTCATTCAATAACCTTATTAAGCGCAACTTTGTATCTGTGCTGGTTTGATGCCTTTGTTGAATTCTTGTATCGAAGAACTCACTGAGGAATTCAAAATGCTCCAACTCCTTTCTTTGAATGGGGTAGAGATGAATTCCTAACTTCAGTGTTTGAGTCTGGTTAGGGGTTTGCAGTGTATCTCTGCAAGTTCCTTTATTAGGGATAGGGCTGTCGGCCCAAGGGTTTTTGGCTATGCCCTTTACCATTGAATGTGTTAGTTGGTGTCTAACGACTCATGTGACTGCCCCTGTCTTAGTGTGCAGAGCCAATGGGGGTGGTATGGGGATTACCTCTATACCTCAGGTCCACCTTTCACTAGCTTGTGGCGGCCTCTGACTCCTTTGACCTCCCCACTGAGAGTACCCATGGTAAGGCAGAGGAATTAGTCACACCAGTTTAACCCTGAGTATAGCAGCGCTGCAAGCTGCTTCAACTCCTCGACTGCAAAGCTGCTTATCAGTTGTGGGTTTGCATGCTTCTTTACTGCAGTGACCGTGTGTGGCAGTCAAGCTTTCCTATCTGAGGAGGGGTACATATGAGTGCTGGTGGTAATTGCCCTTGGCGGAAGGGAGCTGCATAGAGGAGCGACATGTAACTGTCCTCTGCCTCCAAAACTCCAAAACCAGTCAGGGTACCTGGCTACAGTGACAGATACAGTTTAAATTCAGAATTATGCTAAAAAGACATTGGGTCTCATTACGAGGTGGGCAGTAAGGGATTACCTGCACCGGTAAGGGCACCGGTGCTGGTAATCACTTACCGCCCTACTACGAGTTCCCTTTGCGGGTCCTTTCTTAACGCCTATTTTTTTCAGGCGTTAAGGACGGGACCCGCAAAGGGACTCTAGAGCTAATAACGGTACCACAATTTGCGGTACCGTTATTAGCGCCTTCCCCATTCCCATTGAGCCCTATGGGGGCTCAAATGGGAATGGGGAATGGCCCTGGTAAATGCGGAATTACCGGTCCCGCCAACCTTGCAATGGACCGGTAATTGCTCCATTCACCAGGGCGGAGTCGGAACGAGTTTGGAGGCAGCCATGGCGCTAATAGCGCCATGGCTACCTCCAACCTCGTAATGAGGCCCATTTTCTCTTATAATGTTCTTCATTCTATTTAGGTCTCATGGCAAAAGGCGCATTAGATAGGGCGTAACAGTGCCACTGTAAACCTAGTCATTGTTTTGTAAATTAAATAGTATTATTTTTCAAAGTTTGGCACTGAAATATTTTGCAAAGTACTTTATTCAGGGCTTCTATGACATCATTGTTTCTGAGACTATATATGAGGGGGTTAAGGGCCGGAGTTAAAACTGTGTACACCAGAACAACCAGCCTGTTCCAGTCTGTGGAAATTCCAGAATTGGGCCTCATGTACATATAGCTCACAGTCCCATAAAATAAACCAACAACGGTGAGGTGGGAGGAGCATGTAGAAAAGGCCTTTTGCTTGGCATTCATGGATGGGATCTTCCATATGGTTGTTACAATATTTAAATAGGACCACAGGATGAACAACAGTGGGATGACTACTAAAAGCCCACCTGCTACCCTAAGAATAACCTCATTTAGCCTGGTGTCTGTGCAGGCTATCTTGAGCAATGGTGGAACATCGCAGAATAAATTGTTGATTTGAAATGGTCCACAAAAAGGCAACATGGAGGTCAATAGCGTCAGAGTCAATGAGTCAAGAAATCCACTAGTCCAGCAAAGAGAAGCCAACTGGATGCACACTCTCCTGTTCATCATCATGCCATAATGCAGAGGTTTGCAGATTGCAGTATACCGGTCGTAGGCCATCAGTGCCAGAAGGAAGCACTCCGTGCAACCGAAAAAATGAAGAAAATATATTTGGGTCAAACATGCAACCAAAGAGATGTGCTTTGTCTTTTCGAGGAAGACTCCCAGGATTGTTGGGACAGTGACTGATGTATAGCACATTTCAAGGAAGGACAAGTTCCCGAGGAAGAAATACATGGGGGTTTGAAGATGAGCCTCGAGACATATGAGTGTGATAATGAGCATATTTCCAATAAGGCACAAACTGTACACAAACAGAGTCACTGCAAAGAGAAAGCCATGGTATTGTAGCAAATGTGCTGGCCACCAGAGGATGAATTCAGATTGAATGGTGACATTTGATAGCTCCATTGAGTCAGTCTGTAGAAATCTGCAGGTACACAAATGATTATATTCATATTACCTCACAGTTAATAAATACAACATATATAAACATACATTTGGAAAATGTAAGTAGATTGCAAGGAAAAGTGAGAACAAAGAATGGATACATCTTGGTAAGGTGATGAAGGTATGATAGATGATAATGGAAGGTAATGCACAGAAGACTCTAGGCCAGTCTATCATATGGTGAGGCTTAAAGGCACATTTCAAAACATATCATCAAAGTTCAACAAATGTCGGAGGAAAAAATAAAAGGCAGAAAGATTAAGCCAATCAAAATTCCCTGGTCACTTTTCCCACTCCTGAAAACTCTTGACCATAAAGCACTGTGCAGTAATTGTCAGTTGAACATCAATGTCTTCCCCTTTGTGGATTGTCATTAAAATACTCTACTGGGGGCCACTAGGGGGTGCAGAGATGTAAGTTGCTCTCTGGATCTCTGCAGCAAAGGGCCGAATTCGGGACCAGAGCCCCCCAGGAGAGCCCTGGTGTGAGATGCTGTCCCCCCCGCCCCTGATTCGCTAAACAGTGGGGTCTGTCCGCAATCTCTGACCTCTGGAGACCCACGGAGAGAGAAGATCTGTCAGTGAGCATTGACAGAGCACGGTGACCTCGCCTTCAAAACCACCACCGAGGAGAGAGCATCTCCCTGCCAGTGCTCTGCAGAGTCAGCCGACGGAGCGGGGGGCCTGGTGAGGCGAGCGGATGCCCCTCAGTGTGTGCCTCCATTTGGCCTCCCAATCCAAGGCCAGAATCACCACCCCCCCTACTGCCACAGTGAGATGGCGCTTCCACTGTCTGGTGAGCCCAGCACAGACAGAGCCTGGAGAGATCACCGCCTCCGAGAGCCGAAGCAATGCGACAGCAACACCCGCTGAAGAGAGAAGGAGGGGTGGACTAATCCCCAGCAGGTAAGACCACCCAGTCACCCCCAAGGACAACAGCACGTGCACTTAAGGAGCCAGGAGGCTTACCAATAGCTCACTGGAAGCACGCATCCGGTCCCTGCAGAGCCACTGAGGTGGCCCGACCCAGGGAGCTACACAAGTGGGGGCCGGTCTGCCGAATTAGCCTGCAGTCCACAGCTGGTCTGCCCCCCCACACAATCCAGTGGTAGCCAAAGAATTTTGGGCCATCAATCGATTGGGCGCTTAGGCGGGGTCCCTTGAGGTGCAGTCCTGACCTGGCAAGTGGCTTTAAAGTAACACTTCCCTAAAAAATAACTTCCATCTGGGCCTGGTAATAAAGAGGCAAGCAGGCCCCGGGGGACAATTTGCATTAACCAAAAATTAGAGGCGTGCTAGGGGGAGTGGGGTGCCCAAGCTCCTCGCTTTCGCACAAGTGAACCTCACGACCCGCTCCAGGGAGTTGTAGGACTCTGGACCTCCACCCCATGACTGGCCATGTACACTCTTCGGGACAGCCTCCCCCACTGAAGTTTAAGAAGCCCCAAGGCAAAATCCCTGTGGCGCAGGTGACCTATTGCCCCAGGACCACAAATGAAATGGGGAGCTGCTCTAAAGAAGTACCAGTTCGATCAGCCACCTCAGTGCATTCAGGACACCATGCCCAACACTGCACCAACAGCCCAGGAGGTGTCGAACCCGGTGAGCAAAGGCATGACGGCGCTCCTAGAGGAAATAAGGGGCTTCAGGGCAGATATTTTACGAAAAGACTGGATGGCCTCGACAAGAAAGTGGACAGCAAGGAGAACTGCATACAGGGTCTGGAAGCAAACCAATAATCAGTGGACATTCTAGATTCACAGATTGACATGCGCTTGTCCGAGCTGGAAAGGAGGGAAGCGAAGTGTGCACTGAAGATGGACGACTTCGAAAACCACAAGCGCAGGAAAAATCTAACATTTTTTGGTTTTCCGGAACGTGAAGGTGAAATGCAGTCTGCCATTGTGAAAGCCATCAACTAAGTCGTCAGGAAGCTTTTTAATAAAGGAAACACCTGTGAACCCACCATTGGCAGGGCTCATTGAGCGGGTGGGGGCTCCCACGGTCCAAGTTGGGTCTTAGCCAAGTTGCACTATTACACAGAAAAAAAACAAAAGCTTGGACGTGGCAAGAAAGAAGGGCCTGATAGATTGGGAGGCTTTGAAAATCACTGTATTCCAAGACCTCTCAGGCTTCACCCTATCCAGAAGAAGACTCTGCGCTCAGCTCACGAAATGGCTGAGCTCCGTTACAGATGGGGATTCCCGTTCTCCCTCTCTTTTGAACTGGATGGCTACAAATATCACCTGGAGTGTGAGGACGACATAAACAGTGTAACACAGGAACTTCTCAGAGAATTAGTCCCAAAATACTGAACCCTGAGTCCCTGACGCAGTCGTGAGGGGTAGCCCCCTCCATTCGCTGGCTTGAAAGGGGAGTCATGAAGTTTCTAGTATTGTTCCAGGAGTGACGCTGTGGTCCCACTCCCCACACCGAAGTGGAGAGCAGAAGAGGAGCTTAAAACACTGGGGGGAGTTGGGAGGCCTGGGTCAAAACACCCACGAGAATTTCACTTACAGTACTTGAGTTTAGATGTCGATGTGTTATTAATGTGGTTTAATGTTGGGGGGCACGGGTAGAGCTTGCAAAGAAAGGGGCTTGATGGGGGCTCAGAAGTGCTAATCTAAGATTGGTAGCCCGAGGTTGGTTGAGTAGATGGTGGTCTGGCCCAGCAATGTTGTTGATGCCGCATGGAGCCCATGCGCCGGGTTGGGAGGGGGAGAGAGTTGGGGGGTTTGTTTTGTTCAAACGGGTCATATGGGTTCACAAGTTAAAAACATTTCGGGCCACTCACCCGGAAGCAGTAATGGAAGTGTGGGCCAGTAAGAGGCTGATAGAACGCACTCTTAGACACAGCAGATTTAATATGCAGTGTTTATCGGAAAACTCATCTTGTCCAAATGGTTAGAACAATAGGCAACATGAACCCAAGAGGCCTGAACTCACCCCATAAAAGGTTGCTGGCCATCCATCAATTCAATCGCCTGAAACTTGATCTGATGCTCCCTCAAGTAACCCACTGGCAGAAGGGGGGAGCCTTCTCTGAAGGCAAAATCCATAGGGGAGGTGTCCCACGCATCTTCGCTTCTAAAAAGGAGAGGGGTAGCAGTGTTAGTCGCAAATAAACTTAATTTTATCCCGAACGCACATTTGAAAGACCCCAATGGTCGCTTTGTGATGGTAAAAGTGGAGGTGAGGGGGCATTTTCTAACTGTGGTCTCCATTTACTGATGAACGAAGACCAGGAACAGTATTGGGAATCAATTAGAGGCAGGATCCAGGGGTTTGTGGAGGGTGCCTTGATAATAGTGAATGATTTCAACATGGGCCTGGATCCTGACCTGGATAGAAAAAAGCAACCCAACACACAGCATCCCCCGCCCCACAGTTTAGGAGAGTTGCCTGCTTTCAGCAAGTCAACTCTGACCTGGGGGTGGTGTATTCTTACATTTGGGTAGGTGGCAGGGACCCCCTTTTCACCTATTAGTCAAGGGTGCACGACTCTTTTTCACGAACCGATTATATCCTTGTATATACCTCCCAGCAGCGTGGGGTCCAAGAGTCCACAAAAGAATTGATCCCGTGGTCAGACCACAACCTAGAGAAGGTTAGAATAGAGGAATTCCCTACACATAAGCTAGAATCCAGGTGGTCTTGCAACGACATGTTACTTACTGAAACAATGAGTAAGCTCTGGTGGTAATAAAGGAGATTAGAGACTACTTCGATCTAAACGATAATGGACAGGTGAAGGTCCAGGGATTGTGGGAGGCCTTTAAGGCCACTGTGATAGGAGTTCTGATAGGAATGGGGGCCATAAGAAAAAGAGAAAAAGTAGCAGAAGCGAATTCCCTGAGGGGGAAAATTGAAGCCCTACAGCCAGGTGGCAAGTTGGAATCCCAAATGCTCCCAGGGGATCAAGGAAAAAAAACAGGAATGTAACGCCAAATTAAAGGCCCTACTAGTTAGCCAAACGGAACAGAAGCTGGTCTTCCTTAAACAGAAGTACATGGAAAGAAGGAAGAAAACGGATAAAATATTGGCATGGCGACTTCGGAGCAGAGAAATAATAGAAGAGGAGCGATGATTCACCTTGTGGGAGGAGTTTGGCTCCTGAAGGAGGCCCATATCGCGAAGGTGTTCAGACAGTACTATGAAACCCTCAACAACTCGGAGTACAAGGGAGACGGAACACACATATACCGGTTCCTAGACACCCTGCCGAACCCCAGCCTATCCACAGACAAAGCAGCGACATTGGAAGCGCCTATTTCAGAGCAAGAGATCATAGACACGATTGCTAGTATGAAGGGGGTACGACCCCGGTGAAGACAGCTTCACGGTTTATTTTTATATACGATTTCGATCTACATTAGCCCTGTTTATGGCCAGACTATTTAACGAGGCAATGGTATCGGGCTCCCTCCCAAGGTCAATGGAATCACCCATAATCGTAGTCATCCCAAAAGAAGGGAAGGATCTGTCTCAGTGCCAATCCTACCACCCTATTTCCCAACTTAATACAGACATCACAATCATGGCAAAGGTATTGGCTAATAGACTGAGTCACCTCATGACCACTCTAGTTCAGGGAGACCAGGTGGGTTTCATCTCGTGGCGTCAAAGCGCGGACAACATGCTGAAGACGATTGATTTGATGCACGAGGCGGTACGCCATCAAACAAGGGCTCACCTGGTCTCCATAGACTCAGAAAAAGCCTTTGATGGGTCAAGTGGGGCTAAATGGGAAAAGTCCTGGAAAAAAACGGGTTTGGAGGGAACTTTAGGTGTTAGATAGCTGCCCTGTACAACTCCCCCACAGCTAGAGTACATTGAACGGTATGCTCTACTCTCCCCTCCACCTCTTCAGAGGAACAAGGCAGTGATTTCCTATCTCTCTGCTACTCTACGCCCTGACCAAGGAGCCCCTGGCCATTGCAATCAGGGAGAATGCGGGGATCACGGGAATACGATGTGGGGCCACTGACTTTAAGCTCTCTATGTTTGGCAACAATATTCTGTTACCTACCAATGTTGAAGCAGCCCCTCCAGAACTCCTCAACCAGATAAACAGATTATGTGGCTTCTCAGGACTTAAAATAAACATCTCTAAATCCAATGGTATGCCCATAGGAGAGGACGATCTTGCCACCAGAGGTAGGAGGACATTCTGTGGCATGAGTGGAAAACTATGCCACACCTTACCTGGGAATTAAGTTGTCCAGAGACCTGTCAAAGCTGAGGCAGGTGAACTTTCCCCACTAATTGAAAAAATAAAGAAGGACCTGGCATGGTGGACTCATCTTACGTTTTCATGGTTTGGACGCAGGGTGAAGGTGAAGATGGACGTCCTCCCCTGCCTGCTTTACATGTTTACGGTGCTCCCAGTGTCCCTCCCACAGTCCTTCTTTGATAAATGAAAATCCATGATCAATATATTTGTATGCAAGGGTAAAAGACCAAAAATCAGATTCACAACCTTAACTCTCCCTAGAGACCAGGGTGGGTTTGGCTTCCCAGATTTCTGGCGTTATTACAAGTCGGGAAAGCTGAGTGTCCTTCTGGAGCATTTGAGAGATGACCAAAGTACTTATTGGACCTACCTGGAAGATGTACAGAGCCACCCAAAAAAGGTCATTGATCTACTGTGGTCCCAGAAGAAGGTGATTCGTGACCAAATGAAGACACACCCAAGCCTTGCAGTGCTCTGGCACCTATGTAAAAAAATAAGACAAACCTACTCCTTTCCACTTGGCCTTCCCCGTTGAGTTCAATATGCGGCGACTCCTTTGACTTGGGACGCGGGGGCTTCCGCTCCTAGCAAATGTGGTCGGACAGGGGTCTAGAGAGAGTAGGCCCGCTTTTTCTGGGAGGAACCTTAATAGAATATGGCCCTTTGAGGGAAATCCTGGGGAAAGACTCCTTGACTGTGTTTGAATATTTGTGCCTCTTGTCCGATCCCAAATGGCTCCCGGAGATTTCTCGACCACTCACACCCTTCGAGAAAACACTTAGCGAAGCCCCTGGGAGGAATAGTATTCTATCCAGATTATACAACTTGCTGGTAACCCCAGAACTAGATGGCAGGCAGAGTTTTAAACAATTTTGGGCGGAAAAAGTGGGGAGGGAAATCCCAGACACCACCGGGAAAAGTGATTTGCAAACTGATGTTCTTGGGTAACATTTACACCTCGGCAATGGAGCACAACTTTAAACTGCTCCACTGATGGAACCTCCCCCACTTGTGATTGTAAAAGATGTTAGCGGGATCCTCACCGCTTTGTCCAAGGGACTGTGGACTGGTGGGATCGTGATACCATATTTGGTGGGAATGTCCAAAGGTGAGAATATATTGGGATGATGTACCTAGTAAGATGAAAGACACAGTGGGATCCGCCTCGAGATTGGTTCCTCTCCAGGTGCTGCTGGGTGCTCCAGACATTGAAAACGGTGAGTTTACACCCCTGAAACTAGTAAAGTCAATGTTGAAAGTGGGGGGGAGAGTAATCCTGGCCCAAAACTGGAAGGACAAAATCCCACCATCAACTAATCAACTGATGACGAAACTATGGGACATTTATACATATGAAAAACTGGCGGCGATGGTCAATGACAGCGTGGAGTCATTCTCCCTTGAGTGGAGTTCCTTTATGTTGAAATGGGTGTGTGGAAGTACAGGCCTGTGACAGGGCCCTGGGTGTAAAAAGGAGTATTCACGCTCAAGCTCTCCACCAGGGGACTTACGGTTGAATGTAGGAGTCAAAGTATAGAACCCTTGCCTAGTCCATGAGTGCCAACTGTGCCTAACTGCGTACTTATTTTCGCCTGTCACCTGAAGTGGTCTCCATGTCATTTTATTTCTTCTAATTATGTGAGGGGGATGGGTAACGGGGTGGGGGGGTGGGGAAAGTTGTGGTTTTCTTTCTTGTTGACCTACGGTGCTTGTGTATCTTTTCAAAAATGCTAATAAACACCAACATTTAAAAAAAAAAAGATCCTACCAATGGCACGACTACTCTCCAGTAGTCCACACCATGGCTTAAACACAGGGAACACCTCTTGGTCCCGGACACCCTAGAGAGTCTCTGAGTCAGCAGTGAATAGTTCCAGACTGCTGGGCAAGTTTGTTTAGTATCATTGTCAGATTTATCAATCGCACCATGTCCGGTTTGAGAGCTACTGGCAAGTTGCACTCTCAGTTTGGCCTTTCTTTCACTCCTTCTCGGGACTAGGGCGGTCTCTTTATGTAATTTGTTGGTTTTACTTCTTTCACAGGATCTGGTAATCTTTTGGCCGCTGGCTAGCCTCACTCAGGGTTTTGTTCAGGAATATCTAAGCTGAAGTCCTACCGGCTCTTGAACCCAAACTAAACACGCCTCCAACAATCTGTGACAGGTATCCGTAGTCTTCTGCCATTGCTTGCCTCACTGATTCCTCCTACCAACCCCGATTATCTCTATGACATACTGGCTCTGTTCTCTAAGCCAACCTTAGCACCATTACTTGATTTCCATTCATTAGTTTCCTCCATCCAGAAATTCCTCCCTTTACTTCCTCCTCCTCTCCTCTTTCTCCAGGTGTCCTCTTCACAGTCCCCTTCTGCTCTATCCTTTTCTCCTCAGCACCTTTTTCCCTTCCTTGCTATATTGCTTGCTTCCTCTTTCCACCCCTCCCGTCCCTCCTTCCTTTTGCCCTAACCCTCCTTTCCTTCGTGCATCTCCCCTCTTTCTGGTCCTCTCTTGTTCTCCTCCCACCCTCACTGTATGTCTACAACATTCAACACTTCTTCTCACCTATATCTGCCATGCGTACCCCTCCCTGATCGGTAATCAGGGTCTTGAGCATCAAAAGGACTTGTGTGGAGATATTTATAAAGCCCTCTGTTTTGCTGGATCACAATCAGACTACTGTTCTCCCATGTGTAAACACTGTATTTGGAAAGGCCTTGGCGCCACAATCTGAGGATGCCACCAGGGGTTTCAGGTCTTCTGTCATGCTCTGGCAGCGCATGTGTATGTGAACCCCAGAAGTCTGGGGTATCTCTTCAGGCTTATGACATTCTGTATCTACCATACACTGAGGCCTTAAGAAGAGGGAAGGGACTTTGGGGGATCCTCCACATACCATCTCTGGGTTGATATCACTGAGCAAGGCGCTTTGCCTGGCCCCATGATCTCTTGCACCCCTCTTCCCAGGTCAACACTGGGGAGCCAATCACACTGTTTAGGACTCTGAATTCCCAAAAAGTTAACATCAGCACATTACAGCAAATATCTGGGGGACACTCTACGAACCCTGGGTAAACAGTCCCCCTCAAAAATCAACAACAAAAGAAGGGTTATCCATAAAAGAAAATGCAAAGTAAAGCTGAGAAATGGGACAGGCTCCTCTTTACCCTCCCACATTTCCATTGGTAAAAGTTAAGAAAAATGGAATATAAAACGCGAACAAAAACACCCCAGAGTCCAACATCAAATGCCTGCAAAATTGAACTGCGACCACCTCTGAAATTGTTCGCTCTGCTGCCGTCACCATGCCGTAGCACAACATCCAACCACAATATGCCGAGTGCAAGGTCTCATGCTCCTTCTGAAACCCACCAACAACATCCTGATTATGCCGGCACCTATTCAGGGTAAGAAGCTCACCACCAGCATACAACCCCAACCGTTATTGCAAACGTATTGCACTGTTAGTGTATGGCTGTGTGGCCTGAGTATACTCGCCACTTTTAAACTGTGTTGTGCCTTATGGTCGCTTTTAGACCACCTTATACTGTGTTGTGCCCTATGGTCGCTTTTAGCCCACTCTAAACTGTGTTGTGCCTTATGGTCGCTTTTAGACCACCTTATACTGTGTTGTGCCCTATGGTCGCTTTCAGCCCACTTCAAACTGTGTTGTGCCTTATGGTCGCTTTTAGACCACCTTATACTGTGTTGTGCCCTATGGTCGCTTTCAGCCCACTTTAAACTGTGTTGTGCCCTATGGTCGCTTTCAGCCCACTTTAAACTGTGTTGTGCCTTATTGTCGCTTTCAGACCACCCTTAAATTGTGTTGTGCCTTATGCCTTTGTCAATACCTAAGTGCCATGCCCCACTATATTGGCATTACTAGCTACGATTAGGACTTCCCAAGCCTGAACCCTTGCTGTAGCATACCCGCCTTACAGATACTAACAGGATCTTCCAACCTAGACTGATAGTACATTTGCACCCCAATCCCCTCCGAACTCACCAAATACAAGCATTATCTTGCCACTCCCACAATATGTACACTACTACCTGCTTCTCACACTCACGTGGGACCATAGCCTGGACTCTCCTAACCACCACCATAATAATGGCCCTCACCAACTCTACACCCTGCAACTTGCAAGAGAGAAACCTGTGACTTAGAGCTAGGCTCCCACGACTTTACGACATCAAAAATAAGAGAACCAACCCACCAGTACCCACGCGCACCTCCACTACCATTCATCCTAACCTCCTAGACCCTGCGACGATAAATCGTCCTCAACCACTTGATTACCCATACTACAAACAGAGGAGACCCAACCACCCCATTCCCAGAACTGCCAAAGATAACACGATAAACCCAACACTATCAGGAGCCCTTATTAATGCTAGGTCCCTTATAGCACACAATACCGAAATAGCAGATATACTGTCTTTGGACAATCTAGATATCCTTGCTGTCACTGAAACCTGGCTCCAAGATGCAGCTGGCCCTGCCCTCTCGACTGCCATACCAGATAACTTCAATATCCTTAGAGTCGACCGACCCAACACTAGAGGAGGTGGCCTGGCCATCATAACCAAAACACATCTAGCTGCCAGACTCACCCCACACCCAGCTCTCACATCGTGCGAACTTCTCTCATCTAAAATACCTATCTCAAACAACAGCACACTAACAATACTTCTTGTGTACAGACCACCAGGCCCACTAGGCAACTTTGAGGAAGACCTATCTAGCCTCCTCACTGACAGCATTAAAGACTCCACTCAGCTCCTCCTACTAGGCGACTTTAACCTAGGCTTTAATGACGCTGAAGACAAACAAGCACAAGCAATCCAATCTATTCTAGCCAATCACGACATCACCCAAAATGTCCTAGCTCCTACACATACAAAAGGCTGCACGCTAGACTGGATAGCCAACCACAACTGCAACATCACCATCTCCAGTATCCTACCTCAAATATGGACTGACCATCATCTTATATGCTTCACAGCCAACATCGAACCTCCCAAACCCAATAAGAATAAAATAGCACCCCCCATGCCAACAAGAAGTAAAAAAGAAATCACAGCTGAAAAACTACTTCCACTTCTCCTACCAACTCTCATAGCTAGTCCTAATGATTCCAACCCTAGTGAGTTAGTTGAATCATTTAACAACGCCATGACCAAAGCTCTAGACTTGATTGCCCCTACCAAACTTCATAAAAGTAAACGTGAAACTCACCTCAACTCTTGGTTCACCCCCCATCTCAAAGAAATGCGTATCCAAAAACGCAAACTCCAAGCTATTTGGAGGCATACTCCCTCTGCCGACAATAAAACCACACTTGCCAACTTTGCCAAAAAATACAAAAAGGAAATTATTCAAACGAAAAAAGACTCATTCAATCATAGAATCAGTAAAGCCAATTCTAATTCCAAAGAGCTCTTCACCATTCTTCGTGAATTGGAAAACCCTATTGCCCCCACAGACAATGTCCCCAAGGACAAATCCTGGTGCACTAGCATCCAAAATGCTCTAGCAAATAAAATCACAACCCTTCAATCTAAAATTGCTGAGAAAAAAGCCTCCTTGCGCCCTCATGGTACTCACACCACCCCACTGAAGGAGTTACCCAGCATACCCCCCCAAAACAACGGTAAACCCTTCAGGTTCACCAATATCTCTATATTGGAAACTGAAAAGGTCATTCTGTCCCTTAAACCGTCAAATTGCCAAGGCGACAGTTGCCCTGCGCAAATCATTAAGGATGCAGCTAGAGATCTAGCACCCTTCATCTCGAAACTTATCAATGCCTCCTTCAACACGAGCACTGTACCTACCAACCTTAAAGGATCCTGGGTTCTCCCCCTTCTCAAAAAACAGACACTTGACCCAGCTATCCCCACTAACTACAGGCCTATTACTACGGTCCCATTTCTCCTTAAAATCATTGATAGAGTAGCCTACCTCCAAATCCAAAACCATTTGGAGACGCACCAACTGTTAGGTACACGGCAATCTGGCTTCAGACCACTGCACAGTACCGAAACAGCCCTCATTGACCTCAAGACACAAATCGACGAGCTGAAGGATAAAGGTAACACAGCTATGCTCCTCCTCCTTGACCTGTCAGCGGCCTTTGACCTTGTGGATCACGCAGTATTATGCAACCATCTAGCGACTGCCGCTCACTTCTCAAGTGAAGCTATAGCATGGGTACAATCCTTCCTAGCCAACCGTTCGATGAGAGTGTTCTCCCCTGTAGCAGCAGCGGACCCAATCCAGATCACTTGTGGTGTCCCACAAGGCTCATGTGTCTCCCCGACTATGTACAATATCTTTACTAAGCCTCTCTTCGACAAACTTGACAAATTAGGGGTAACCTACACGAATTATGCGGACGATACACAGATTCTCATACCTCTATCAGGCAACTTTGTCGAAGATACGGCTCTAGTAAACAAAATCTACCTCCTCATTCAGGCATGGATGGCCTCCCACGGCCTCTGCCTAAATGACGACAAAACTGAGATATTAATACTGGGCTCCGACTCTAACCTAAAAAAACTGAGCCCCAACTATCGTAATTTCAACATAGATGGCAACACAATCAAGGTGGCCACCGAGGTAAAAACCCTGGGCTTTTACCTCGATTCCACTCTATCCCTCAAAAAACAAGTTAACACCCTGGCATCCTCTACAGCGTACACCTGCAAATTAATCAGGACCTGTAGACCTTACCTCTCTAAAACCAACTGCATCATGCTTGCCAATGCATTAGTCATGTCCAAACTGGACTATTGCAATGCCCTCTATGCAGGTGCCAACAAATCCATCATAAATAAAATGCAAATCCTTCAAAACAACGCTCTTAGAGCAGCCCTTGACATACCCCGCAAAGCACATATCTCAACCGTTAGGAAAGACCACCACTGGCTCAAAATCAGCGACAGAGTCCTGCTCAAGACACTATCGCTTACCCATAAAGGGCTCAACAACACTGCTCCCCCCTACATCTCAGCCAGACTGACTAGAAAATCATCCAGGCACCATACTAGGGCTACTAACCACTACCTGCTTGAAACCCCTAGATTCAGACGCTCCAAAGCGGGCGGAGCAAGCTTCCCTGTCAAAGCTACCCAGGCCTGGAACGCACTGCCCATTGCACTGAGAGCCAACTTACCCTACTCCAATTTTAGATGCAAGGTAAAAAACTGGCTCTGGACAAACGACAACTAACTCTCGTGGCACCCAATGACCATGATCCCGTTGTCCAAAACGATTCTGTTCTCATACCTATACCTGTACACTCCCTCAAAACTACAATATGCTAGTTTTTTTTCCTTCCACACGGCGTGTATTGATATGTTCTTACTGTACTGTTATGTTGTTTCTCGCCTATACTCTGTATGTAACCCAAGCTTAAGTAACCTTGTACCTGCTGCGCCCGGCTACCCCTGGGTTTTGTGCGCATTATCAAATAAACAATACAATACAATACAATACAATACCCTGGAAACGTTTTTAAAAAACGATCCAAAAATTAAAGAAAGCCAAAAAGATTTAAGTATAATGGCGTTATTACACCTAAACAATGTGGATCTCCCAAAGAAACAAAGAATATTAGTTTGCTACAAGAAGAGAAAAACGGGTTTAAAATCAAAGAACCGATTAATAGCTGGTTTAAAGTTGTGTTAATATTTATAAACCGTTCACCGGGAACACTGCAAGTCAAACAGATTGTCCTAACGTCGATCACAAAATGGAGTAGTGTCCTGAAACCTAAAAAGTGCGTACTGTGAGCAAAACAGTGCAATGAAGGATCGAGCATACAAAAATAACTTTAAAAAACACATATAAAGGGCATTTCAAAACATCCACACAGCTTAACAATGATTTACTTTACAAAAAAATGAATTGTGCATATTTTTGTTCTCTCTAACAATTTTGCGGGGAGGCAGATTTCAAAGCTGGTCTATTATAATTGGTTTCCATTGGTTTCATTGAAAGGCATGCGAAAGGAAAGATATTAACGTTAAAACAGTCCCTACTTTCATAAAATGTTAATTAAGCATGAAAATAATTACTCACACTTGGTTATACATTAAAATAAGTTATTGAGTTAAAATACATGTTTCACCTTTTCTTTTTTTTTTTTTTTTTTTTTAGAAACTCTACTTACGAGATGCTACTGGACTCAATGAATGCAATCCTTGGGTAATTATTCCGAAAGAACAGCTGCAACAAGCAAGTAAAGTCGAAGTTTGCTCTGACGTGAACTTCCTTTATTCACACCCTAATACTAACTGCCGTTTCCCTCTCCAGCCTCCTCCCTTTCCGCTTTCCTCCCGCTCTTTCTCTGTTGGTGCTCTTAAAGGGGCAGTGTCTCTTTGTTCATGTACAACACCTCCCCCGTACTTAACATGATAGTCCAGTTTCATCTGTTCGATGAGCCTCACTGGCTTCTTTATTGTCCTAGGGGGTCTCCCTGGTGATTCTCGGCTTTCACCGGTCGATTCCACTGGGGGATCTGTTTCTTCTTCCTCGCTGAGGTTATCATCGGGTGTCTCTTGTGTTTCGGGTTCTTCCAGATATAACTTCTTGAAGAATGAGGAGTTGCGGGTAATGTCTCCCAGTTCTCCAGTCGCCGTGATCATGGGCCCCTTGATGGCTGTAATGATTTGTGGCTCTGGGTTGTATCGAGTGTCCGTTTTCTTGCGTTGTGTTTTTCGCACCAGGACGGTTTGCCCGATCTCTAGTTGTTGTTCTTTCGCTCTTCTTTTTGCGTCAGCCCATTGCTTGGCCTTCCTCTTCTTTTCAGCGTCTCGTTCTCTGATGGCTAGGTCTTCTTCAGGTGTGTAGTCCTCCCATCGGGGAATGCGTGTTCTGGGTTGATACCTCACCATGAGTTCAGCTGGTGGCTTTCCCTTTGCGTCGTGTTGGGTATTTCTGTAGCTTCGGAGCATGCTGGAGATGGCTTTCGGGTGGTGCGTCTGCTCTGATACTGCTTTTTGTCTGGTCAGTTTGATGGTGGCCATAAACCGTTCCACCATCCCGTTGGCTTGGGGCCAGAGTGGTGTAATCTTTTGGTGGTGGAATCCTAGGTGGCTTGCAAAGTTTGTGAATTCCCGTCCTTGAAAGGGAGATCCATTGTCGGTCTTGACGACATTGGGGATGCCCCATTCGCTGAATAGTTCTTCCACTATGGGTGCGTTCTCCACAAATGACGTTGAAGGTGTTTGTTTAACAAAGGGGAATCTTGAATATTCATCTATTATTACTAATAGATAACCTCCTTCTTCTAGAGGTCCATAGAAGTCCATTGCAACTTTTTGCCAGGGTCTTGTCGGGAGTGTGGTTAGTTGCAGAGGGTTTGGGTTCGGTCCTTTCGCTGCCAGTTGGCAGGGTCTGCAGTGTCTCGCATGTCCTCTACTATCGCGTCCATGTAAGGGAACCAGACATAGTTCCTGAGAAATCGTTTTGTGTTGTCGATTCCCCTGTGGCCTTCATGTGCCAGCGTTGCTAGGGTCTTCCTTAGGTCCCTCGGTGCCACTAACCTCTTCCCACGTAGCAAGAGTCCTTGGTCAGTGGCTATGAGTTTGTCGTGTATCTTGGCTAGCCGGTCAAGTTCCTTCTGGTCTGTGATCTCCTCGTCAGTTCCTTTTGTGTGGCGTTCCCTCCATTTGTTGGAGCGGGTGAGAGAGACAGCGGCTCTGATTGTTGGGTCCGCTTTGCTCCTTTCTTCGAACGTTGCGGTTGAGATGGTGGGTGGCATGGCATTTGATGACAGGTACGAGATGTATTCAGTGGCCTCATGGGCCAGGGTGTTATCTTTGTCCAGTAGGGGGTGTCTGGATAGATAGTCCGCTGGGTTTGCGTCTCCCCCTGGCTTGTGGACAATAGTATAATCGTACTCTTGCAGTCGTATTCCCCATCGCTCTATGCGGGGTGGCATTTTCGTTTTGGGGTTCCCAAAGATTGACATGAGGGCCTGGTGGTCTGTTACCAGGGTGAATCTCCGGCCGATGATAAAGTGGTGGTATTTCTCGCATGCCCATACTGCAGCTAGGCTTTCCCTCTCTGCTTGAGAGTAGGCCTTTTCCGTGTGTGACAGGGCTCGGCTGGCGTATGCAACTATTGCGTGATGGGCGCTGTCTGCAGAGTCGGTCTGGGCAAGAATGGCTCCTAGCCCTACTGGACTTGCATCGACCGTAATGATGGTGTGCCAATCCGGACGAAAATATGCTAGTTGTCGGTTGCTGGTAAGGCCTTCTTTTATTGTCCTGAAGGCTTCCTGGCAGGGTGCATCCCATATGAATGGTTGATTCTTCTTTAGGAGGTTGCGGAGCGGGTCAGTTGTTGTGGCGTAGTTCGGGAGGTAAAGCGCACAGTATCCCGCCATGCCTAACAGGGAGCGCAGTTCTGCAGTGGTCATAGGCGCTTGGAGATCGGTGATGGCCTTGATCTTGTCCGGGTCAGCTGTTATACCTTTGTTCGAGAATATGTGGCCGAAGAATTTGAGGCTTGCCTTGTTGATGTCACACTTGGACTCATTGAGAGTCAGTCCCGCATCTTGTAGGATGGAGCAGATGGTCCTTAGGGCTCTGTCATGTTGCTCTTGATCCCTTCCAAATATTAAGATGTCGTCACTATAGTTTAGTGCGTTCATCTCCGATGCTATGAGGCGTCTGATGGTCTCTTGGAAGATCTCTGCAGCAGACGATATGCCGAAATTTAGCCTTTTATATCGAAATAGGCCGTCGTGCGTTGCAAATGTAGTGATGGGTCGTGATTCTGGGTCCAGGACGAGCTGAGGGTAGCCCTGGTTGAGGTCAAGCTTTGAGAAGAACCTCGCTTGGTTTAGCCTGATCAGCATGTCCTCCAAGCTTGGGCCTGGGTGCCTTTCCCTCTGGATGGCGGTGTTCGGGATGCGCATGTCCACGCATATGCGGAGGCGACAGTTGTCCTTGGGAACGATCACTATTGGCGATACCCATGGTGTTGGCCCTTCTGCTTTCTCTATGATGTCGTTGAGAAGAAGTTGGATTTCTTTTGATACCTGTTCCTGAAGGTGGAAGCCCACTTTGCGTGGATGCTGTGGTACTGGCCTGATGGTATTGTCGATGTGTAATTTGATGCATGAGCCTTTTAGCATGCCCACTCCTTCAAATAACCTGGGGAATTGGCTCTTGAGGTCTTCTTTCGCCAGGGGCCTGTCTATCATTGCCCTGATGGATTCGTGGGGCAATGGTAGTCCTTCTATTACTTCCGACTGGTCGTAGTGTAAGTCAATCAGGGCGAGGGTGTTGGCTGTCCGGTAGCTGAGGAGACAGCGGCCGATGGATGGGCTCCTTATAACATGTATCGTGGCAGTTACTGTGATGTTCCTGTGCCTTAGATCACATTGAAATTTTCCTTTGGAAGTCATAGGTTGAGCCGCTCCCCATTGAAAGATGTGTGTCTTGGATTCTTGCAAGGGGTATGAGGAGGCTATTTCACGGTAGATATCTTCGTTCATGACGTTTACCGTCACTCCCGTGTCGACGATGAATCTGTTTCTGGTGTTTCCCAACTGGATTGTGACTCTGGGAGCTGAGGTGTCTTCATCTTCAACACTGAGGAGGCATACATACTCTCTGTCGTAGCCATCTTGTAGGTATTGAGCATGTTCATTCCCTCCTAGCTGATATTGTGGTGGGGAGTTGAGGTATGGTTCTCTGTCTTGCCCCAGGAGGTTTGGAGTTTCCGCTTTGTAGGTCTCTTCGTGTTCCAGGTTCTGCATGAAGTTACTCTGGTGGATGTCATATAGTTCGTGGTCTTTCCTATCTGGCTCGATCTGAAGTCCCTCAAGGGCTCTTACGGTGTTTGGGCGTTGATAAGTATTTGTGGGGGATGACGCGTTCCTGTCTGTCTGGCGATGTTGTTCCGTGTGTGTCTCCATCATGCGAGTGGCAGGCCGTGGGCGTGTTGATCCTCCTTCCGGTAGTAGTTCCATGCACATCACTTGGAAGTGGTTTTCCATTCCGCATCTCATGCAGCGTTGGCCGATGGCAGGGCTTGGACCTCTGTGTGGATACTCGAATCCACAGCGATAGCATTGGCGGTCGCTTTGTGTCCGTTGTGTTGGGTACCTCGGATTTATCCTTGTCTGTGGAGCTGGGTGTTGGGTGTAGGGGTGTATTGCTGCTATTACTTCTCCTTTCTTGGGGTTCTCAATGGCTGCTGCCTGAATGTCCACTCTCTCGTAAACTCTAGGTACAGTACCTCTTTTAGGGATAGGGGTTTCTTTAGGAGGTGTTTCCGGAACATCGAAGATACGCAACCTTCTATTATGCGTAACCTGATGGCTTCTTTGTCATTAAAGTTGGCGAAATCGCACTTCGATATTTTTCTTTGAAGGCGAATGACAAATTCCCCTATTGATTCGTGTGGTAATTGACCCCATTGGTTGAACGTGTATCTCTCATAGTCACGATTGGGTGAGATGACAATTTTTTCATTTATGGCTTGCAGGAGTTTTGCATATGTAGTGCGGTCCTGTAGTGGAATCGTGCGTATGATGTTTTTAATTTCCCTCCCTGCGACGTTTGCGAAGATGCTTAGTATGTTGGCAGGTTCTTGTGTGCCGATGGCACCCACAAAGTCCTCGAATTCCTCCATCCACTCTTCCCATCGTTGGCCCTGGTCATGGTGTGGGTTTAATGTGAATGGGGCGGGTCTCCTCATTAGGCTTGCGTGAGGGCAGGGTGCCCCTGGTGACGGTGGTTGGGCATTGGGATCCGCTGCATCCGGGGCCGACATGATGTTGCCGTTTGGTTTGCTTTGGTTGGGTAGGTGGCACGTGGGCGTTGGTCACAGTCACTCTTGGTGCTATGGCTTCCTGTGCAGATCTCACATGTGAGGCACAGGCTTTCTTTCTTGTGTTGTGGGCTGATTTGGCTCTATGTCCCTTTAAATTGCACGTGTGGGGGGGACACAGGGTTTCCCTTCTGCCGCGGCGTTCTCGGCGTATTATCCCTTTGAGTGTCACATGGGGAGACACGGGGATTCCCTTTTGTCATGGCCTTCTTGGCTAAATATCCCCTGGGATGTCACATGGGGAGACACAGGGATTCCCCTTTTCCGTATTGTAATCCTCCCGTAATATTCTAAATGTCACGTGCGGGAGACACGAGTGTCCCTTTCTCCGACACCTTACTTGTTGTGGTTGCCGCGGTCCAGCGGGTCTTTCCACGTCGCGGTGTCGGCTCTTCTCTCCTGGGCACACAGGCCCCTCGATCCTCCGGCGCTCTCAGGCCTGCTGCGTAGTGCTTGAGTGTCGCAGGCGCGTTCTCCTGCTCTCCGGTCTTGCTGCGTGGTGCCGGAGTGTAGCGGTCGCACTCTCCTGCTCTCCGGTCGGGCTGGTCCGCCGCTGGTGGGCCTTCTCTGCTGGGAGGCGCACGGGCCTCTCGGTCAGCGTTGGGTCCTCGGGCTCACGAGGTCGCTTTCTGCTGGTCGTTGGTGTCTTCGGGTTGCCAGGTTGCTGCGGGCTTCCCGATCCTTCCAACTGCCGGGCTCACGGGCCCTCTGGCAGGACACACAGGCCACTGCCCGGTGTCAGGGCTCACGGGCCTCCACTCCCTCCACGGGCACACGGCTGCTCACTCACTTTGCTGGGCACATGGCCCTTTGGCAGGGCGCACGGGCCGCTGCATGCTGCTAAGGCACACGGGCCTTTCCAAACTGCCGGGCGCGCAGGCCCACCAACAGGGCACACGGGCCGCTGCTCTACTCCGGAGCACCTCGCTCCTCACACCTGCTGGGCTTTAGCCCTCCACTGCTGCCGACACGCAAGAGTTCGTCGGCCTCGTCGCCAGTGTTAGGCTCTCACTCTCTCTCACTCATACGTGTGCAATGAAGAGACGGAGCCTGCTCTGCCGTGAACTTCCTTTATTCACACCCTAACACTAACTACCGTTTCCCTCTCCAGCCCCCTCCCTTTCCGCTTTCCTCCCGCTCTTTCTCTGTTGGTGCTCTTAAAGGGGCAGTGTCTCTTTGTTCATGTACAACAACATCCAACCACAATACCCTGGAAACGTTTTTAAAAAACGATCCAAAAATTAAAGAAAGCCAAAAAGATTTAAGTATAATGGCGTTATTACACCTAAACAATGTGGATCTCCTAAAGAAACAAAGAATATTAGTTTGCTACAAGAAGAGAAAAACGGGTTTAAAATCAAAGAACCGATTAATAGCTGGTTTAAAGTTGTGTTAATATTTATAAACCGTTCACCGGGAACACTGCAAGTCAAACAGATTGTCCTAACGTCGATCACAAAATGGAGTAGTGTCCTGAAACCTAAAAAGTGCGTACTGTGAGCAAAACAGTGCAATGAAGGATCGAGCATACAAAAATAACTTTAAAAAACACATATAAAGGGCATTTCAAAACATCCACACAGCTTAACAATGATTTACTTTACAAAAAAATGAATTGTAGCAAATTTTTGTTCTCTCTAACAATTTTGCGGGGAGGCAGATTTCAAAGCTGGTCTATTATAATTGGTTTCCATTGGTTTCATTGAAAGGCATGCGAAAGGAAAGATATTAACGTTAAAACAGTCCCTACTTTCATAAAATGTTAATCAAGCATGAACATAATTACTCACACTTGGTTATACAAATACATGTTTCACCTTTTCTTTTCTTTTTTTTTAGAAGCTCTGTACTTACGAAATGCTACTGGACTCAATGAATGCAATCCTTGGGTAATTATTCCGAAAGAACAGCTGCAGCAAGCAAGTAAAGTCGAAGTTGCAGAGAAGATGAGGTAAGTAAACGTATTACATATGCCTCATTTACTGCTTTTTTTGGACTTACTGGCAGTGAGAGTTATAAAGAGTGAGAGAGGGAGGCAAAGGAAGAACACCAGATAGTGGCAAGACAGGAAGCCACCAGAGAGCTCCCTCACCAAGGTGAGGGCTAGTGACAAGGAGAGATGAGGAGAAGGTTTCCAGTGGAGTGGTTCTTTCGCCACATGTTGGGAAGACAGAGAACTGGGGAGAATGCTGCAGGAAGGAGAAGAGGTGTTTGATACGAAACCCTAAGTGACAAGACTGACACGAAGCTCCAGAGTAAGGAGTGCAGTGAGCCCTCAGACAAAGTCATTGGGGCGAGAAGTGTTCAATTCTTGAACTTGCAGGAAATGTTCCTAGTGCTATTTAAGAAGGAGCCTGCCCTGAGAAGTGATGAATCCCGCAACAGGGAGGCTAAAATCCAAGCACCCGCTGAGAAGGTGCTTATTGTGTGAAGTGCTAAATCTAAGTGCTTAGAGGAAAAGTTCAAAGCACCAGTTGAGAAAAGGATCGAGGTGAGAAGCTCCAAACTCTGGAACGTGGGGACAAATTTATTAGCACAATTTAGGGAAGTGATTGATGTGATAATTACTAAATCCTGGAACTTGGGGGCAATGTTCCTAGAGCCATTTGGTTGAGAAATCTACCCAAGAAGCACTGAGTCCTGGAACCTAGAGGCAATGTTCCTAGTGTCATTTGGTTGAGAGACTGACCCAAGAAGCACTGCATCCTGGAATTCACAGGAAATGTTCCTAGTCACATTTGGTTGAGAGACCTACCCAAGTAGCATTGAATCCTGGAACTTGCAGGCAATATTCCTAGTCCCATTTGGTTGAGAGACTTACTCAAGAAGCACTGAATCCTGGAACTTGCAGGCAATGTTCCTAGTCACATTTTGTTGAGAGACTTACTCAAGAAGTACTGAATCCTGGAACTTGCAGGCAATGTTCCTAGTCCCATTAGGTTGAGAGACTTACCCAAGAAGCACTGCATCCTGGAACTTGCAGGCAATGTCCCTAGTGTCATTTGGTTGAGAGAATTACCCAAAAAGCCCTGAATCCTGGAACTTGGAGGCAATGTTCCTGGTATCATTTCATTGAGAGACATACTGAAGAAGCACTGAATCCTGGAACTTGCCGGCAATGTTCCTAGTGACATTTGGCTGAGAGAATTCCACAAGAAGCACTGAATCCTGGAACTTGCAGGCAATATTCCTAGTCCCATTTGGGTGAGAGACTTACCCAAGAAGCACTGAATCCTGGAACTTGGAGGCAATGTTCCTAGTATCATTTCATTGAGAGACATACTGAAGAAGCACTGAATCCTGGAACTTGCCGGCAATGTTCCTAGTATCATTTCATTGAGAGACATACTGAAGAAGCACTGAATCCTGGAACTTGCCGGCAATGTTCCTAGTGACATTTGGTTGAGAGATTTACAGAAGAAGCACTGAATCCTGGAACTTGAAGGGAAAGTTTCTGACACTCATTTGAGAAAGACAGAGGTACATTAAATCCTGGAGCTGGAAGGTGAAGTTCGTAGAGTTATTTCAGAAAGAGACTGCCTTGACAAGTGCTGAATCCTGGAACTTCGAGACACAGTTCTTAGTGCCACTTGTGAAAAAAAATGAATGTGGAAGCATTGAATCATGGAACTTGGAGATACAGTTCCTAAAAAATCTGAGATACGCTGAACTGAGACTGAAATAGCTCACAGGGACAATCAATCAATACCCCCAATCAATGGCAGCAGCTTCATTTCCGAATGCACCACAATAAGGCAAAATAAATACATTACAGCTTCATTTCAGAATGCACCACAATAAGGAAACATAAATACATCCAAATAGATGCATTTAAACCTGCGTACTCTTAAACATTCTTCAGCAAAACACGTTCCATGGTTATTCACTCCGACAAGGTGATTGGTATTATCAATATAAGTTCAAAGTATGTGTTGGCTTTCCGATTAACAATATATCAGATGTGATAAAGAAATACTTAACAAATTAAACATGCCTGATTGCGTTACTCGTATACAGTGGTTAATGCCTTGATCTATGCATGCCTAGGAGTGCTATTACATAGACAGGAGCGAAGGCAGTTTTGGGGAGTCTCCTGTTTAGGGTAATCTGCGTCTTGTTTATCCCTTAATGTGTGCCGTTGGCCAGGCTGTGTGCAGTGTCAATGATGTGGCTATGTTGTTGATTAGTAGGCGGTACTCGAAAGCAGGTCTGCATTGTGTGAAAACTCTGGCTTTTGGGATTGAAATAGGTGTCCTCCTTCTCGCATCTTGATACCTGGTGCAGAGCAGCATAAACCTTCATGCTTGCTCCTATTGGGTCTGGACATTTCAGACACCAATAAGCTGCATTGCCCTTGGCTGGCCACCGTTATGATATGATATGATATGATATGGCATTTGTAACGCGCCTATACACAAGTGTTTCAAGGCGCGACCAGGCAGGGAGGGGGGAACAAGGGGAGACAGACAAACGATCCTACTAGGCCAGGTGTCATTCAGATCGCGCAAGTGCATGGGTAGAGGGGACGGTAAAAGTGCAAGGGGGAAAGGGAGAGGGCAAAGTGCAGTACAAAGTGATTAGTAAAATACAAGATAAATAATAAGGGCCAGCTGGTGGCAAGTGCAGTATAAGTTCAGACAAGTGCTGGGAAGGGGGGCTGTAGGGATACAGAGACAGTCCCGCAGTGCAGGGGTTGCCAGGGAGGCAGTGCAGGGGAGAGTGGCTGGGCCAAGGACCGAGATTGGTGAGTGGCCCAGTTGCTGATTCAGTACAGTTTCAGTGATTTAGCAGGGGAGAGGGGGAGAGAAAGCAGAAGCAAAGCGGAAGGTTTTGAGGTGCTTACGGAACCGGAGATGGTTCTCCTCAAGTTTCAGGGATGCAGGAAGGCTGTTCCAGAGGGAGGCCCCTGCTGCGGAGAGAGATCTCCCCCCCAACTCGTTGCTTGGAGAAGCGGCTGACCCTGAGGGAGTTGGAGGCGGATGAGCGAAGAGCTCGAGAAGGAAGATATTTAGGAAGAGAGAGTTGAAGGTATTTTGTCCCAAGGCCTCAGAAGGCCTTGTGGACAATGCAGAGGGTTTTGAACTTAATCCTCGCAGCCACAGGGAGCCAGTGTAGTGATTTCAGTCCTGGAGAGATACGGTCCCTGCGCTTGAGGCCAAGGACAAGTCTCGCAGTCCTGTTCTGGATGAGTTGCAGCGGGCTGAGGGTAGATTCAGGCAGATTTAGATAGAGGCTGTTACAGTAGTCCAGCTTCGAGAGAACCAGGGCTCTGGAGACAGTGAGCTTCTGGGGGAAGGAGAGGAAAGGAAGGATACCTCTGAGGAGGTGCAGCTGGTAGTGTGACTTCTTAGAAACGTCAGAAATGTGAGGAGAGAAGGAGAGTGTGGAGTCGAAGATGACCCTGAGGTTTTTTGCCTTGCAGGTAGGAGCAGGAAGAGGGCCAAGAGAGGCCGGCCAGAGAGCTGCAGGGAAGGAGGGAGTGGGTGTGCCGATGAGTAGAATCTCAGTCTTACTGGCATTAAGGCAGAGGTTGTTGGCGGCACACCATTCCTGGATAGCAGAAAGACAGTCAGAGATGAGGGAAGGAGAAGAGGAGGCCGAGGGTAGCCTGAAAATGAGCTGGGTATCATCCGCATAGCACTGAAAGTTGGGGCAGAGAGCAGAGATGCGGATTGCAACTAGTGCCAGATACTGATTGAACAGCCAGGGAGAGAGGTTAGAACCTTGGGGGACACCACAGGTAGAGAAAAAGATGCCAGAGAGGAAAGACCCCAGTTGTACCTGCGAGGGTCGATATGAGAGAAAAGAGCTCAGCCAAGCCAGAGCCTGACCAGTGATACCCAGGTTATCACAGAGATGGTTGAGCAGGATGGTATGGTTGACAGTATCAAAGGCAGAAGAGAGATCAAGCAAAATAAGAACACATGGAATGTTAGAGTCAAGGTTCGAGAGTAGATCCTCACGGATGTTCAGGAGAGCAGTTTCCGTGCTTCTGGCGGCTCTGAAGCCAGACTGATGGTCATGAAGGCTACCAACAGATTCAGCATGGAGATTAAGCTGGGAGATGGCTAGTTTCTCCAGGAGCTTGCCCAGGAAGGAAGTGATAGAGATTGGGCGATAGTTAGCTGGGCAGGAAGGGTCGGAAGAGGGTTTCTTAAGAAGGGGGTGCACAAGGGAGTGCTTGAGAGGGGATGGGAAGACTCCAGAGGCGAAGGAGTGGTTGCAGAAGTCAGCAAGGGCAGGAGCTAAGGAGTCGATGTGGTCCTTGATAGTTTTGAAGGAACAGGGGTGGACCTGTTTTGACGAGACTTTCATAGATCGGACTTGTCTCGAAACCTCGTCAGCAGAAAAAAGGGGAAAGGCAGCGAAGGGGAGAGGAGAGGTGGCTGCAGAAGGGCCAGAGGACGGGCAGGGAATAGAGGGGGGGAGGTGATAGGAGGAGAGTGAGGACAGGATGTCCTGAGTTTTTGAAATGAAGTGGGAAGCCAGTGCCGTACAGAGGGCCTGGGAGGGGACAGGAGAGGTAGATACTGCAGCAGGGTTGGCTATCTCCTTGCAGATTTTAAAGAGTTCGGCTGAATTGTTAGATGCCGCAGTGATGCGGGCTTGGATAAGGGCTCTCTTCTTGGTGAGAACGGAGAGCCGGTATTGCCTTTGGAGCAGGCGACAGGCCAGTTTGTCAGAGGATGAACATGAAGCACGCCATTTCCTCTCTGTCACCCTGCACTTGCGTTTAAGGGTGACGAGATCCGAGTCATACCAGGAGTTGCATTTGGCTTTGGGCTTCAGGCGGATTCTCATGACAGGGGCAAGGATATCAAGAGTATCAGATATAGCAGAGTGGAGAGAGGAGAGGGCTGTGTCAGGATGGGAGTCAGCCGAGGGGGGAAGAGGGGGCGAGAAGGTGGCAGCGAAAGCCTCAACTGACACACGCTTCATGGGTCGGATGACCGAGAAGGAAGGTGGCAGTGATGAGGGTGGCTTTGCCTGTGGGGTAGGGAGGGTGAGGTGGGAGGAAAGGAGAAAGTGATCACTCCAGGAGAGAGGAGTGGAGAGAGGGACAGAGAGGGGAAGGTCAGAAGAGATCAGGGCATCTAGAGTGTGCCCTGCAGAATGGGTCGGCCTAGACGGGAGAATAGAGAGTGAGAGAGAGTCGTGAAAGAGTCCAGAGGGGGGACAGGAGAAATCCAGGTGGATGTTGAAGTCTCCAAGAATGAGGAGTTGAGTGGTTGAGGACAGGAGTGAGGAGAAGAAGTCTGCCCACTCGGAGAGGAAGGAGGAAATTTGACCAGGTGGCCGATAGATAGTAGCCATGGTAAGGGAATGGCTAGGAGAGAGAGAGAGTCGGCAGACAAGACATTCAAAAGAGGAGTAGGTCTGCGTGGGAATAGCAGTGGCAGGAATCCACTCAGGGAAGATAAGGGCCACACCCCCCTAGCACGGCTGGGCCTGGGCACAGAGAGGATCTTGTAGCCGTCAGGTAGGAGTGTGTCAAAGCTGGTGACAGAGCTGGCCGTGAACCATGTCTCAGTGAGACCGAGTACGTCAAGGTCCAGTTCCTCAAGAAGGAGGCAGATATCAGAGGAATGTTTGACGGTAGAGCGAGAGTTAAGAGTGGCAATGTGGAGAAGGTTGCCATGTTTAAAGAACTTCCGGGGAGGGGTACAGATCAGAGGTACGCCCTGCGGAGGTGAAGAAGGATCAAGGGAGGGGGCAGGGAGGGAGGGTAGAGGCAAGGTAGCCGAGGACAGAGGAGGGGGGACAGCAGGAGAGGAAAGGAAGTTGATGAGGTGCGGGAAGCGTCTATCAAAGAGGTGAAGGTTGGCCTGAGGGCCTTGGACCAAGACGGTCCCATTAGCGTAGACATTAATGATGGCCTTAGAGGAGTGGAAGGAGGCCAAGAGGACATCCCAACGGGTGCCGCCATTAATGGGAGAAGAGGAGAAAGGAGAGAGCACAGAGACCATATGAAGGGTCCATAGGTCTGGCGAAGGCACGAAACAGAGGATGTCAGTGAGAGTTTCCTTAGATGAGGCATTGGTGTAGGTGTCAGCAATAGGGAGGCCTGGGTTGGAGACCAGGATGTCCTTTTTAAACTTTTTCCTACCAGATTTAGTGAGGAGAGCAGGATAGTCAATTGAGAAGCAGTTAGAAAAGATGGGAGAGATAAAGAGCACCATGGGATAGGAGGGAAGGGGGTGGAGGACAGAACAAGCGCAAGCAGACAGGAAGAGAGCGACAAGCCCTAGTTTACCACAAATGCAGAACACAGTGAACACAGTAATGCATAACAGGTACCCAGTGGAGAGGCCACCTAAATTTGAAAATCCTGCGAGGGGAGAGTAGTCCCTAGTTTACCACAAATTCAAAAGTGCTACAGTAAGAAGCACATTAAATCTGAGAAGACTATTCTCAGCCTGTTGCATATGATGGACCAAATTAAATAGGTTTCAAAGGTTTCTATTGAAGTTATCATTGCTTGAACTATATTTTTATTTCGTGCTCAGCTCTATCTCCCGTCCATTTCCCAAATAATGCTGCACTAATGCATTTTTAACTGCCTCTATTGGCTCTTTGGTGATTGATTTTGGCTTATCAAATCTATTATCTGCATTGATACTGCAAACTATACGATTTAGATACAGAACCATGGAGCCTTTCCAATTGACCCGAACTTCTGGGTCTTCAAGTAGAAGCCTTCAATGTTCTTAATTGGGAGCACCTTTCTGACCATCTGACAATCATTCGGAAAATGGAAATCATCTTCATTTTGATAATTTGCCACACAACTAAGTTAGACAGGTAGTACGCCAGGTGCACCTTATATCTTTTAACCAGGCTTCAGCCACTCACAATAAGCAATGGAAGAGAGGGACATGATTTTGATTGGTTGGACAGAATGCTTGAAATGCTGGGGGTCGCCAATCGCAGGTAAGACCTAATGATAAATATAGGGTCAATGTTTTTGATTGGAGTGATGTGTCCTATTTGTTCCTTTCTGGAGGGCAAATGAACCATAGGAACCTTGCAGTCAGGTATCTTTGGCAACTTCCGACCACGGGCAGAAAATGCTCAGATCCTCGCAAGGTGACAGGTCAAGTGTGGCGATTCTTGTGTTCTGTTGGATCAGTGGCACTTCCATCTTTAAGATCTTTAAGCACAAGGGACAGCTGTGGAGCCACTAGTGATGCTTGTGTCTCAAGACGAAGAAAAATGGCTGACTCTGGTACTGATGCTGGAAGAGATGGCAGCTTAAGTCCATAGGTGCTCCCTGGAAACTCAGCAGCAGTCTTTAATTAATCTTCCTCCATGTCTTTGGCACAAAGCACCAAGAGAAATCCATTTCACCCCTTAACATACCAAAGACAACAGGAAATCAAGTAAAGGAGTAACAGTTACCTCATTGGACATGCAGACACCTCTCACATCTGTAGACCTCGCCAGGAACCAGCAACACAGCTCGTGCGGGACCAGAGAGTTAAAATGTTCCAGGTGGGCGTTTTGAATCAAAATTAATCATAATAGAAACCAGTGGTAGAGCTGGGGTAAAGATTGTCCCACTGTGAAAATGCCTTAATGAAATCTACCAGCTCAACCACAATGGCACATCATGGCTGAGATGAAAATATTTTGCTTCAGTGTAAACTGAGGTGAAACACAATATGAGGCTGAGAGTTGTTTGTATAAATCTAGAAAAACTATTTTACAACAGCATCCTTAAGGATCACAAACCTAAAACGACATCTCTGGGGAATTCAGTAAATGCCATCTACAGAGTTAGATAGCTGAAAGAGGGGTCCAGCGTCCCAGGGCAGCTACAACACATTCCTAAAATATCCACCCAGCATCGGGAGGCACAGTAAGTAGTTCAATCAAAAACTGTTTCAATGCCATTGCGCCCAAATCACTGTCTACCAGGATGTCCCAAAGGAGGTAATCAACAAAAGAAAACATTACAGGGAAGTGAGTAAAATCATCATAGAAATGTAAATGAAAACAATGTTTTCCTGCAGACCTGAAAATCCATCACATATCTTGCAAACCGCACTATACAGCGGCCCAGTGGATGTCTCAAGGGTACTCAATGACCTAAAACATGCAAAAGGCACAATCAATAGACTTTGTTAAGGGCAGTGTCCTATAGAGAGCTCTATGTGGATACAGAGTATATACTGCATGTGCATTAACGGTAGGTAGAAAATCAGAACCTGACGTAGATAGGTGCAGAAATAGGTTTATGCATATTCTTTGAAATAGTAACATGGGTTCTCAGCCACAGGTGAATAAGCACATAACAGGCCTACGTTCAAAATAATAAAAGTTGTTAAGGCATAGTTTGACAGCACATGAAAAGAATCAGGCATTTTGGAATTGTTACTGTAAAGAGAACGCTTTTGATGGGCATTTCTGCACAAGAGACTGCTGCTTTGATTTGAATTAAATGTTCAGGATTAGCAGAGTAAAAAAAAGCATAATGTATCTAGGCCTTTGGTATGTGAAGGTCAGAAGACGTGGGTTGCTGTCTGTGGTATTTGGTTGAAGGAGAGGACAGGTCCTGAGGGAGAAGGAACATTATAAATGTGTCAGGCGGTGATGGGGCAGATGATGAAAGCCTTATGAGCAAAAGGGGTGAGATTCATTATTTGGAAATATGTTTTGGGGTTTAAGGACGGGACCAGCTGAGGGACCTCGTAATAGGGCACTAAGGGATTACCGCCACCGGTGACCTTACCGGTACCGGTAATCCCATAGCGCCTACTATGTAATGAGGCCCTATGTCTACAGTTTTTGTGCTGTTCTTTTAAAAAGTCCTGTGGCAACACACACGCACATGGTTTGGCACTTTTGCAGATGTACCTTTAAACTTTAGTATTTCTTTTTTGTATGTGTGTAAAGTTTTTGGTATTCTGTTCTAAAGCAATTGTATTTTGTAAGTGGCTTTCACCTGCAAAATATTTTCTCTGGATATGCTCTATTTCTTCGAGTACTTGTTTGGCTGTACCATGTAGAAGATTGTTATTTAAATTGACTAGTGCTAAAGCAGGACTTTTAGCATAGTAGATTTCATGGACCAGATATTTATAGTTGAATGATGTGTTGATATCATTTTGATATGATGGAAGGTGCTTTTGCAAATAAGTCCTGAAATGCAGGCTTATTAATGTCCTTGTAGTCCTGTATATTTGCGCAGTGGACAGGCATCCACATTTTGTAGAAGTTTATTTAGATTTTGTCTTAGCTTTTTACATATTGATTGAGGAAGTGGTGTAAAGATTTGAAATATTTTTTGGCAATGTTACTCATTGATGTGCACGGCCATTTGTAGACTGACATTTTGGTTTATTAGAATGGAAAGGTGATACTGAGTTTTCTGGGGATATTTTTGGGAGCAGAGTTTCTTGTTTCATAATGGTGTTATTAAGTTGTTCATACCCTCGTCCACTGCTATGTATGGCAAATGGGTTTGTTTGCTTTTGTTTATATGCTTCTTCATTAAAATATGGTTCTGTGCTCGTGGTGTGACTCCATTCATCTCCACAGAAGTTTAAGGAGGTATTTTTGTTGATATTCAGTTTATTGAAAAGTGTTTTTTGTAATTTAGTAGTTAGTTTTGTTAGTGGTTTAATTCTGTTTAAAAATAAAATAAATAGCTTCTTTTTGAGAAGGATTGCAGTGTTTATGAGAGCTTTTAGGATTACTTTTCTACGGTAGGTTTTAAGGGTTGTCCATGATTTCTTTCCTGTTTTTATAAGGTTCTGAATGACTCTGTTGCAGAATATTTTTAGTAAAATATTTTCTTTGGTATGGTTAGTTGCTATTATATCAAGATTTATAGGTGAAGTGTTAGCAGTAGTGGTAGCTGAAGTCTTGTTAATCACTTTTTGTTTCGTTTTACATTTTGATAGTGGAGGTAAAGTTTCTGTATTGGAAGCTTGTTTTGTTTCGCGTAATGACTGTATTAGCTGTTTTGTTTGAACTTACTGTACACAATCTGGTAGAGAAGGATGACTATTTTGGACACTTTTATATTGATTTGCTACACTTCTGCGTTACTTTCTATGGAGTTGCTTTTTGGTAGGCATTCTTTGGGGTTTGTTGGAGAAAAAAAGAAAGCGTGGGTTGGGTTGTTTTGCACTGTATGCGTGCTTTGTGCATGAGTGTCTGAGTATAATGGTAAGGATGATTGTGGAGGTGTGTGATTGTGCAGTGGGCAGCTATATCAAGTTGGGAATGTTATTCTTGTATTTGTGTGTTACTATATTGGGCTTGAGATGACAATATAAAGTATGCAACTGGTAAGGGGAAGCGCTAATAATACATCTAATGGGAAAGGGTTAATACACTTCTTTGTTCTACAACAGTAAAATGCTAGTGTGTTTGAGTAACAGTTAGAACATTGTGTTAGTATTGTACTTACTTTTTTGTATGGAAAGAGTAGGTTTCTTTGAAGTTGTTGTTCGTACGTCAGACACTGCTGTTTTTTAGGAGAGTGGTCTTCACTTCAATTGTTTTGAGATATCATCCGCGGCCGATGTATTACAGCAGGGAATCCATTCGGTCATCTAGGGCATCACAGGCGTACTCAGGTCAGTGACGACATCCTGGTACATGTCAACAGCAGAGAAGAACACCTACGCTGATTGGAAGTGGTCCTCGACAGGCGAGAGTATGCCGGGCTAAGAATGCACAAGGAGAAATGTGGATTCCTGAAATAAGAGCTAACAGTTTTTGGATACGTCTTCAATAGCAAAGGAGTGTCGGCTGACCCCTCAAAGTCACAAACATTAAAGGAGCGACTCACCCAATATGCCCAGAGAGGTGCAAAGCTTCAAAGGCATGGCCACATATTCTGGCAGGTTTATACCTAACCTAGCAACTATATCAGAACCCCTGCTAGAGCTGGCAAAATCCAGCACCAAATGGGACTGGAGCACTCGTTGTCAAGAGGCATTTGAGTAGATCAACTATGACTTACTATGATGCCACCCTACAGACAGAACTCTATGTGGACGCACGCCCAGTCGGGTTGGGAGCGATCCTGGTACAACCATCCCCAAGGGGTGACACCTCATGCACCCTAAAACCCATGAAGCAACAATATTCGCACATAGAAAAATAGACCATTGTAGTCCTTTGCGGTTGCTGACTTTTCCACCTCTGCCTTTATGGTCAGAGGTTCAAGGCATAAACGGATCACAACCCCTAATACTAATATTCACAGGATCAGCCCCACATCCTCCAGCGAGGATTGGAAAATAGCTATTGCACCTCCAGTAGTATGACTTTGACCTACTGTACCAAATGGGAGCAGACAGCCCTACAGATTTCCTGACTAGGCACCCGCGAGCAGCAACAGCAGTAGAAGTATGTGAGTCCAAAGAGACAGAAGAGCACATCTGCCAGATTGTGAACACAATGAAGCTCTGAGCCATCAGTATCGCAGACATCCTGGAAGCAATGAAAACCTAACCGTGCTGCGACATAGTGAAAAATGCAATACACACAGGCGAGTGGAAATCATTTGTCCGTAACATCCACAATCATACAGCGACTGCTAGAGATTTTCTGACAGGGGAATATATGGTCCACCAGGAGCTGTCTATCACAAGTGATGGGATGATATTCAGAGGAATATGCATCCTCATTCCCACCAGCTGACACAACAGGATCATCACCCTAGCACACGAGGGACACCAAGGGATGGTTAGAACTAAGGCCCGGATACGACACAGACTGTGGTTCTCTCAGATAGATGTGAAAGTCGAGAGCGTGATTTCGTCATGTTACCCATGCTAAGTGACCAGCACACCTCCAGAGCCACAACTAATATGATCTGCCGCACGGGGCACAGCACGTTGGGAGGCCATTAATGTTGAATACTGCTCAGTACAGGAGGGGAAATACTATTTAGTCGCCATAGATGATTACTCACACTACCCCGAGGTACAGATCATACCATCAACAGAGGCAGAGGCAGTGATTCCGGTCCTGTAAAAAATATTCACAACACACCGGTTGCAGGAGTACATTAAACGCTACAATGGGCCCCCTTTCAAGGGAAGGAACTGGCCAACTACTTAGATGATTTACACAGCCGCCACCACCACATCACCCCAAGATGGCCACAAGCCAATGGTGATGCTAAACTATTTATGGGGATAATAAACAAGGTACTACGCATAGCGAAGACCCAGAACAGCCCATGGAAAGTAGACCTGTACCAATTCACACAGCTCGACAGACACATTTTGGTGGACCTGATGTATGGGATAATCCTAAACTCATCAATATCTCATCACCCCAGCAGACGGGTGAACAACCAGGACAAGGGACGTACTCATTTCAGAAGAGTGGCAGCCAACTAGCATATGAGCATCAAAAGGTGAGCTGGAGAAATGTGGCACCAGGTAGCAATCATGTGCTGGTATTTTGAAACGCTTCTAAGTCGACTAGCGACCCAATATGACCTCACCCCTTTGAGGGTGACCAGGAGGAAAGGGACAATGATAACAGCCAGTGAAGGCCATGAAACAATCACAAGGAATGCATCCTGGTTAAATCGGGTCCCCGACACTCTGTGAAAGGAAGGCCAGGACCAACCACACGCAGAGGACGACGAAGAGTCTACCACCCTGATACAACACCCCCTGGACCTGGGCCCGACTTCGGGGACCAAGCAGAGACAGGAGATGTTCAAACCAGTCCCATTGCTAACAACAAAGATGAGGAGGGCACAGGCAACAGACTTCTCCAGTGACACGGCCGATACAATCTGAATGTGGACCCAAGGCCACTGGGTAAGCTGAAAGACTACAGGGCTCATTACAGTCCTCATTACAGGCCTAGCGGTAACCCTGCTGGAAAAAACAGTGGGTTGCCGCTGGACCCGAAAAGAATTACTGGTGTCTGACTTCCCGTTGCCACCAGGCTATTTCAAATCCGGTGGCTGGAAAGTCAGGCACCAGTAATTTTCTTAGTCCCCATTCCCATGGAGTCCCATAAGACTCCATGGGAATGGGGACACAAGAGCACCGGACTGTTAACAATGGTGCCGGTGCTTTCATGAGAACTGTGCGAGCAGGTGATGTCCAGACCGGTAGGTCTGACCCTGGTGGGTGGGATGGCACCCGCCAGGAGAGTTGTACTGTGCTGGTCCAGAAACAAAGGTGCTGGTAGGTTTACCGGCACTGTTGTTTCCGGACCGGCAAAGTTGTAATGAGGCCCTATGTATGTGAGTGAGGACTGAAGTTAGCAAGTAACGGACTATGATAAAGTTGCATTGTTAGTGTATGTTTTGGGGAAAGAAGAGGACTGTTATGTATGTGCCACATCACCACGTAATGCAGTGATGTGGCAGATTAATAAAGCCGGGGGCTGGATTTTCCCAGATATTCTGCACCAACCATCAAAGCAGGCTGACGCGTCCTTTATCTTATCATTGCCCCTGCCGAGCCGTTCACTGTGCAGCGAGGTCTCACTCACGGGGAGACCATAAGCCACAACAGTAGCCAAGCAAGATGGTTCAAGACCTGCTACGTGCTCTGCTTCTGTGATTAGTGGACTGCAGTAATGGGAGCTCCCTGACACACGTGGACACCTCATCGTACTTGAAGCACAAAGTATTCAATTTATAGCACAGGAGTTAAACCTTAGTAGATTTTCTCAGTACTTTTATGCCTGTCAAAATCTCCAACCAAAGCCCTTATTAGTGTAGCTTGGAACAGTTTATTTTCATACAGTGCCATCCAAGTCTTCTTTTCTGACTTATTTTCCCCAAATACCATCATGATGTTTTGTTGACTTTATCAAGTGCCTGCCTCTTATTATCTCTACTGCTCACTGGATTCTCTGTCCATGATGTGCCAGTGAACCGAGTAAATCTGTGTTATAGTTAATATGAATTTAAGAGAAATATTTGATCAAAATAAATGATCAAATTCACATTTTGGCACAATATGAAATGTTCCCATGTGACTCTTAAAAGACTCTCTGGGCCACAAGATCAGCAGTGTGGTAAAAAAATGGTGGTAGCTCTATTACCACTACTGTTTTTGGCAGTAATGGAATTACAGCCAGTTTTACCACACTGCCGAATTCGAAGATTGACCTTCAAGTGGAGGATTTACCTCCAGCTGGAGATAAATACTCTACTTTGAGGCCTGGTCTCTATTTTCCTTCTAAAACTATAATTCTCATAGTCTTTCTCTCGTCCGGGAGATTGTCATCTTTCTTTCTTCCTCCGTCTAATTTTCTCTCAGGGTCTTATTCCCCAGTATGGGGCTTTGCTCCTTTTCACTCTAGCCACTCAGGTAGCTTGTTTCTTTCTCCCCCTCCACTCTGGTATTTTCACTGTTACCTCCCCACTCTGGGGCAGCCCCTTTCTCTCCCCCCACTCTGGGGCTTCTTGGAACTCTTCTCACTCTGGGGTCATTCTTTTCCTCTCTTCCGACTCTGGGGCTTTTCAGTGCTCTGACGACTCCAGGGACGGTCTCTTTCTTTCTCCCCACTTTGGGGTTGGCTTTCCTCTTTGGGGCTACTTCTTTCTTTCCCCTCAGAGACTTGCCTGTTCATTCCCCACTCCGGGGTCCTCCTTCCTCTTTCTTGTGCCGCTGCTGCTCCTGATCCCATAGTGCCACTGCATACCTGCTTCTGATGAGCGGGGCTCTTCGAGTGGGACATGGAGTATGTCTGCCGTGGAGCTGTTTACACGACTCATCAACTGACTTCTGAATTGGCCACTGGGGACTCTCATTTCCCATTCGCTTTGTGCGTGGATGCATCTGCAACTTCTCCTCATGCCTCTGACCTGGAACTCTGAGGTTCCTCTCATTTGGTTACTTGTCCAGTATGCCTTACTGCCCTCCCACAGTGCAGAACGGCAGCAAATCCTCTGAGCCTTCTGGCTCAATTGACCTCAGCAGGCTTTGCTGAGCCTCTTTCATGATTGGCTCTCTGCATGGCACTCCTCCAGGGGGTGGCCTGCAGTAGTCACGTTAGATAACCAGTGGATCAGGTAGGCCACAGAGACCATGACACATGAGTTTCAGGTGAAGTCTGGAAACCTGGACAGCATAGAGCACTCCTTGATATGGCTACTATTAGTAGGTGCGGTGCCCGCACACTTGACTTTCTGGTAACTTGTTACACCCCCCCACCCCCCTCCACCCCCTCTTTGTCCAGCAACCTGGCTCATCTGCTTGTGGTGAAAGATATCATCCACATTGAGGAGAGACAGCACAGAAGCTTGTGGGAGGGAGATAGGGTTGAGTGGTATGTTGGCATGAGTGTTCAGTGCGAGGGGTTAAGGGGTCTAGGTATAGGTTGGGAAGCGTGCAGTAGAAGAGTGTAGAGGAGTATGTTGCGGTGTAAGCTGTGGGAGTGTACAGTGGGGTATGTGTATAGGGGTTGTGGAGTCTAGAGGTAGTTTGGAAAGCATGCAGATCAAGAAGTAGAGGAGTAGCATTGGTGGGGTATGCTGGGATGTGTGTAGTGGGAGGAGGTGACAATTAATGTTTTGTTTTTGTGCTTGTAGCGGAAGGGATAGGGGTGGTGGGTTATACTAGGTTGTGCAGTAGGAGGGGGTGTGAGCAGAGGGGCATGTTAGGGTGTATATTTAGTGGCAGGGGTGAGGAATGGAACATTATTTTTGGCCAACAGTAGTGTTATAAAACAAGTCCGTAAATAAAAATGGATGATAAGACGTTTGACTCAGGACTGTCATTTGACATGTGCAATTAAGTAAGTGTCCATTGCAAGGGTAATGGAGAGGAGCATGCAACTGTCCTGGCCTTGGGATCAACAGATGACTTGAGACTGATTAAAAGTTCACAGTTAGCTTTATTTTGTTCAAGAATGGACATGGGTTGACTGAGTCCATGGGCCTGGGGCATGGTGGCACAAAAAGTTCATTGTTCTTCAGTCCTTCCCTCTCTCTCCTGTAGCTTGAAACCCCCTCCAGTGTGTGTCCCAAACGGTCACTCACAGTTTCTGTTCACAGTAAATCTTTCAGACAGAAGTTTTCACTCTTAGCACAGGCCAATTTCCCACCAGATAGGAAGATTGGGAGATTTGCCAAGAAGGGGGACATGCAGTACTTGGCCAACCACATTGTCCCAAAGGCCAGGTTGCCCGGCAGCGATTTGAGGAGCAGATATTCTGATTTCTGCCTGGAAGGCAAATGATGTTCAGAGTAGTCGAGAAGTGTGCTGTGTCGTGGTGAAAGCTCGATAGATAGATGGTGTCTGGGGTGCAATATGGTAATAAGCATGTTCTAAGTTCACATATGAGACCCGGATAGACACAAATGAGAATGTGGGTAGCGTTACCTTGTCGAACATGTTGACTGAGTGCTGGTATATGCCAGCGGTCCAGGAACGTACGTGAGATACTGCCTTAAGTAGATGTGGTATGGCAGTCTGATTATGTTGGTTTCCCTCTATCAGCTGCACAATATACTAGATGCTGTTTCTGACAAGGCAATACAGGGTGATCAGTTGGTGGTCCATGCCACAAATGGCAAAAGAAATACTCCAGTCTCCGAAAAGGTTAAAGGGTTTTTATCAGAGTTTTCTGGGCCCTAGTGCAGTCTAAAATGTTTTGAGGAGAGATGGATGGAAAGTTAAAGTGAAGCTTTAATCAGACAAACCCCAACGCCCTGCAGCATTCAACCCCGACCAGCAATTGCCTAGAACATGGAACCTTGGACATGTGTAAACAGTCCAAGGTTCCATTTATAGGTTCCATTACAACACTTCCTCATCCCATAAGGGACACAAAAAACAACAAAGTACAAACACAAGTAAACCTATCTACAACTAATTAAAAGAACAAAGCATAAACAGAACTGCTGTGCATCAAGGACATACAGAAACCATACCACAACCACACCTGAACACGCACACACACACACACACATCCACCCACACACCATTCAAACCTCACACCACACACATACACACACACACACACAAACCAACTTCACTGGGCTGAACAACCCGTCAACCAACCGCAAGTCCACTCTTAGAACACCACATAACATAATCTTTGAGTTTACGGGGGAAGCCTAATTCTTGCAGGGTGAATGCGAGTGGCTTCTGCCCCCTTGACATCATGCTCTCCGTCATCACCCCGTAGTCCTTCTCTGCTCACGGAAGGGACATGACCCCCTCTCTCTAAAACCACAGGGCTCCCCTCAGCCCAACTTTCTAGATCACCTTGTACAGTTGGAATGGACTCCAAACTCTGCGCACAGGGAATAGAATCCCTAACTGTACACTCTAACCCTCCTATGTCACCACCTAGGTCACCAACATGCGACCTTCCTACACCAGCACAAACCCCTTTTTCCAACACCGCCACTCTCCTGTTGCTCCACCTGGAACCATCATCCAAAACAACATACCCAGCACCCACCTTAACCACGACATGGGGATCCATGTACACACTTGCCCCCTTCGGCACACACTGGGGGTTTCTCACGTGCACATAATCACCCACAGAAACCATCAGGGGTTCCTACCCAGCTGCCTTTCACGTGCCCTCTCCTGCCGCAAACACACCCTTCTCAAAACTTCCCCCATGCCCGCCTCAATACGAACACCACCTCGTAAAGCAGCAACCCTTAGCTTGGAACCGGGTTTCCTGCCCCTCATGAGTTCAAAAGGAGAGCAAACCGAGGGTGTGTGCCTGTAAGCTGACACTGCCTCAGACAAAACTTCGGTCCAACTCAAACCATTAGACAATTCCAATTGTACCGCACCTTTGATAAAACGATTAATTCTTACTACCAATCCGTTGGCAGAGGGATTGCATAGCACGGTCTTGTGATATTATATTCTCAACTCCCACACTAAATCCTGCATGCAACCTTGCCACGAATTGTGCCCCGTTATCTGTCACAATACTGGCCAGTACCCCTTCCCTTTCAAACACCTTGTTCAGGAAGGATACAACTTCCAATGCTGTGGCCTCCACCCAACGCAAGGTGTAACCCACAACAATGAACCTCAAACCACCACCCAGAACATCCATGGGACACATGATGTCCACTGCCACCTTTGGACCATACATCCTCAGGAATCTCCCACAGGTACGCATGTGGTGCTCTGGGAACTTTACTCTTGTCACGGCACATGCAGTGCAATCCCTTACCACCATTTCAACCTCTTCGTCCATCCCTGGCCACCAGTTGGAATCCCTTAATCTCCTCTTCGTCAATAACCTTCCCAAATGCCCCTCATGGGGAAAATCAACTAATCTGGACCTCAAACTGCAAGGGGGAATTAACCTCTCACCTCTAGCAACACCCCACAGGCTTTCCAATAACTCATGCCTTACATGCTAGTAACCTTTTCCACACACCTTGTCATCAAACTCAGATGCTCCACCCTTGAGAGTCCCTCTGATTTTTGTTAAAACTGGATCAATAGCACATTCCCTGTCCCACCTGTGCACCTTCTTCTCAAATTTCTTGGGCATCCTCACTCTCACTGAGCGAACTAGGCAAACACGACAAACAATCTGCTACCGTGTTTTTGGCACCTGGAATGCATTCCACTCTGAAATGGAAAACCTGTAAATCAGCCATCCATCTGGCAATCCTAGGCGAAACAGAAGACATCCTCTTCTTAGTCAACACATACATGAGCGGCTTATGGTCAGTGCAGATCACATAAGGAATACCCCAAAGGAACATCCTGAAATGTTTGGACGCCCATACAGTGGCCAAAGCCTCTCTTTCTATGACATCATACCACTTCTCAGCCTCCCTCAGCACCCTGGAAGCAAATGCTATGGGGCGGAACTTCCAATTTGCCCACTGTTCTAATACAGCATCCCCACATCACTGGCGTCAACAGTTAATAGATTCTTGTTACCAGGATTGAATGACCCCAAGGACGGGGCGCGATCTATATCATCCTTCAAATCCACAAACTCCTTCTGGCAACTCTCAGTCCAAACAAAACAGGCACTTTTCTTCAACAATGCCCTCATGCACACAGTTTTTTTCAGCATACGATGGAATGAATCTTACATAATATTCAGTAATTCACTGGAATGACCAAAGCTGCTCTTTGTTCACAGGAGAAGGTGCCTCTCTCTTCACGTTAACCAACTCTTCCTTGGGACGTATACCCTTCTCATCCAGCATGTGGCCCAGGTATGTCACGCCCGTAGACCACTTCACTTTTAATCCACCATTTTACAACACTTGCATCACCTCAATCACCCTTTTGTCGTGTTCCTCGCAATCCCTTCCCCATACCGACATATTGTCTTGAAAATACTCAACACCGGGCACACCGCCAAACAAGGTTTGCATAAGTCTTTGAAACACAGCGGATGCCGATGCCAGCCCAAAGGGCATATGAGAAAAACGATACGACCGAAAAGCGTGACAAAAGATGTCACAGCCCGTGACTCTTCATGTAGGTCTATCTGATGGTAAGCAGAAGATAGATCAAATGTGGAAAAACATGTCGCTCTCCCCACCAATGTCAACAACTCATTAATGTTGGGAGGGGATGACGGTCAACCCATATATTAGCATTGAGTTCCCTCAAGTCTGCAAACAATCTCAAGCTCACTCTTCAACCCATCCCTGCAAATTATAGGTACCCTCCTCACTTTGTGATCCTTGGGTACAGCACCCCTCTTTAGGGCTATTTTGTGCAAAAATCCCTTGAGCCTTCCCAGTTTTTCTGAAAATATGGTAGGAAAAGCCTCCTTGAAATATTCAGCCGTTATGACCCTTTGAGTGTGCGTTCCTTCCCCGCCCTCTACACACAATACAGGTACCGGTTTCCTAGGGTGTATCTCCATCTCTAAGGCTGCTTGTTCATCCTAACCCAGGACAGTGGGCCTCATTACGACCCTGGGAGTAACCATGACGCTTTTTGCGGTATGGCTACCCCCATTCTGGGTACTGTGTCCGGGTTCCCTGAATGGGGAAATACCGGGCCATTCCAACCTTTGAGGGCCCGGTATTTCCCCATTCAGGGAACCCGGTACAACCCCCATAGAGTTCAATGGGAATGGGGATGATGCTAACAACGGGCCTGTTAATGACGGCCCCGTTGTTACATCCTGGCCTGCTCGCGGGACCCGCTAAGGATGCCTGGTAATGAGGCAGTAGTGGGTTGACGGGGCCAGCAGCTCTACCGGCCCCATTAACCCCATACCACCTTCCTCGTAATGAGGCCCAGTATCTCCCTTGTAAGCAACACACAACTTGCCCTGCATGGTGCGCCCCTTGAACTCCATCTTGGCCCATTCGTACCCCAACACCTTTATCCGTACACAACCATATACATAGGGATTTATAGCAGACGGAATAAGAGAGGATATGTCCCTACCATAATTTTTGACATATGGCTCTCGAGACATTATAGTATAAGGAGGCCCTGAGTCTACAAGCATTTGTAGTAGCACGCCATTAATTTTCAGCACAGCCCAAGGACCCTTCCTCTGTGCACTACCCACGCTCAATAATGCAACTTATCATTCACTCTGGCGTGCATCCCATCACTGACATAACCAACCACACCATCAGAACTCCTATCAGAATCCAACATTCTCACAGTTTGTCTGTACTCAGTCAAGGTCCTGCACATGCAAGCAAAATGTCCTCTTCCTTTGCATCTCCTGCACTCCACGTTACATGCTGGGAAATCCTTGGCACCTGTGGCATGACCCCTCCAACCGCATCTCTTGCACAGCTCCCTCGTGGAAGATGTCCCTTTGTTGTCCCTGTCAGACAGGTTTTCCCCTCTGCCATTTTCTCCTTTTCCTGGTCTTCCCTTCCCTTCACCAACACCCTTCTTGGCTACCACTGAGTGCACAACGGTAACATTGTTCTCTCTATCGTTCCTTTCAGTTACTTCTTGGATGCTTATTCGCAATTCCTTGATGGCTCTCGCTATTTCAATTACCTTCTCAAGTGGGGGATCCTTTTCAATCCACAATCTCTCTCTCACCTTGGCGTTACTGGTCTTGATCATTACCTGGTCCCTTATGTACTCCTCTGCTATGCCTGTAAACTTGGAGGTGGAAATGCGCCCACGCAGAGCCTTCACATATATGTCTATGCCTTCAGCCACGCTTTGGGCCCTAGAGAAGAAATGGTACCTTTCTAGTACTACATTTGGTCTTTTGCCAAAACATTCTTTGAGTTTCTTGAGTGCAGTCTTGTATGCACTCAACGCTCCTTCTCCGTCGCCAGCACCAGCTACACGTATGTCCTCACCTGGCAGGTGTCTAAATATTCATAAGCCCTCTGTTACCAAACAGTTCAGCAGTGCCACCTCTTTTTCAACATCATCGTGCCTTGCTCATTCCACCGCCCTGAGGTACATCTTGAAAGTTTATATCCATAGGTCCCAGGGTATGGGAGGGTCCCCCGGGTTAAGCAAAAATGCGGGAGGGGGACCAGCATTGCTTTGCTGCATTCTTGACCATAAAGGCTCTCTTTACTGCTTTGTGTGGCTTGGAGGATCTGCTATAGTGCTGGCTGCGGTGGATGTGCCAAGTGCTTCACTTATTATCTCAATGTACTGTGCCCTGCACTCCGAGAACTGTCCAATAGGCACACCCCACGACAGTCCTTCAATACGTGCAAATGGCAGGTTAGTGACTTTCCTGTGGTTCTAACAACTAGCACAATTGCTGACAGCTCTTCTGGTTGTACTCCCCTATGCAGCTTGCAATATACGGCAGATTTCTGAGGTTGTCGCTGAAGACATGCATCCCTCTGACTTGCTACGTAACACTAAAATGACAGCTGATTGGCCGGGCACAGCATTGCAATGTACTGGCTGCCTAGCAATGCTGTGCACACACATGCACATGAGGCCTTCCAGGGGTGTGGCAATGGCACATGAAAGGAGGCTGTGCAGGGCTCCCCAGGCACTCCACAATGGCGGAAGGTGCTATTCCCCCTTCACCGCCCGGCCATGCATCACGGTGCCTGAAGGAGTTCTTCGCCATACTCACCCACCTTTATGAGCGTGGCAGGGTTCCATCGCCTGCTCCCGCTTCCGCTTCCTTCCTAATCGCGTCTTCCTGGACCCGAACGCCGAGCACATGATCTCCCCAATGCTTTCAGGGACACTCGCTGAGCCGCTACAGGCTGTCACTCTCCCAGCAAGGAGGCGCCGCGTGTGTTGACTTCACTTCCTCTGCAGTGGGGTTTGCCACTACCGTCCTCATTACCAGTGAAATGACTAAGGTGAGACGGGTGGAAAGTTAAACTGAAACTTTAATCGGACGAACCCCAACGCCCTGCAGCGTTCAACCCCAACCAGCAACTGCCTAGAACATGGAACCTTGGACATGTGTAAACAGTCCAAGGTTCCATTACAACACAGTCCCTCTCACTCTTGTTTAAAAGCACCTCCTCCCTAACCCAGGTGTACTCAGCCCTCCAATAGATTCCATCTGTTTCACCTGTACATTAAAAGACTAGATAACTACCATGTTAACCGAAAGGCACATGGCCTTCTCTTTCCAAACTCCCTCAGCGACCTCCTAGGTTGCCATGCTCTATCAATGGGTTTGTTTTCTAAAGGGAAATGGGATTTTTCCTTCCAGACCTGTGGACTGATTCTGTTTTCTTGCTTTTATGTTCATGTCTTCCACTCCCTAATTGTCTGATGGTCCTCTGTTACACCTAAGGGGTTGCTTGCTCCTCACGCCGGTAGGCGTGTGTTTCCTTTGGCCCGTTGCTTGGCTGCTCTTGTTTGGCAACGGTGGAAGTTGCCTTGGAGACGTACAACAACACCGGTTTCTATGGAGAAGACACGTAGGCCACATGACGTGACACGTCAGCTGTCCGCGCACTCCACGCAGCATCACATGCTCCACCTTCATTCTTCTCTTTAAAAGTTGAGTTCCGCAGTATTGCTACTCTTCTATTTGTAGCATTACTCTAACTTTTTGAACTCTGATTCTGATTCCTGACTACGGCTACGTTTAATCAGACTTCCTTTTGCCTAGTCCCTTGTACTTCAATACCGACCGGTTGTTGACAACCTGAAACGCCACACAGACTTCTTCTGTTCTACGTCCTGTTTCATACTAGACCGCCGCTGCCACATCTCATCTGTATCCTGGATTCCTTCCTTCATTACACCCTCTGCTGGTATCCCGCTACTCACAGATACGCTTGGTAAGACTTGTTATGCTTTTCTGTCTGTTTAGGTGAGACAGTGCAATACGCTAGACAGGCTCCAATCACCTTATAACTCGAATTACCGCTCAGGGGTTCATATACTCTTGTCTACATACATACGTACTTGTTAGCATTCTGAGCCACCATTGTTCCTTATCTCTATACAACAACTGCACAAAGAGACTCTCTGAATAAGTTCTTCAGGACTCCATCACATGCTCTCACGAACGCTTTGCTGATTAATGCACCATCCCATATATAGCGCAACCATCGTGCCGCCCGGTTGAAAATCCTGTACTAACATTCCTTTTTGTTGTTTTGTCCTGTCGTTGGTTCTTGAACTATTGACATCTTTCATTGTCAGTTAATCGTCCTCTGTGGTAAGTCAGTTTGTTTAATCACTATATTCTTCTAGCTCCCAGGTTTAAGTGGGTTAATAGTACCTCTTAGTTTTCTCATAGGTTCAGACCCCATACGAAGTAGACGCCAACAGTTCTAGGTACTACAGGATATATTTGGAGTACTGTCTGTATTTATCCTACTCTAATTTGGTATTAACCGGTTTTCTGTACTTTCTTAAAGCATTTGGTTTGGCGGTGCGTGTGTTTCCCGCTTTGTTATGTGATCAACAACTCTGTCTGTCTAACACTAAAACAGCAGAAGGGTGCATCATAAAGAAGAGTTCCCTCAAGTTGAGGAGGCCCGGGTTCTGGGTGAATCCCAGCTGATGAGTGGTGATCCAGGTAGTTTCATCTCACTGTTCCATTCGGTTGATTCAAGGTTTTCTAACCAACGCCCCAGACAGCACGGTGGTAAGTAACATCGTCTCACTATTCTCCTCCTACCACCTCCTCTGCCCTTCTTATTCCATCTTCTACTACTTTCTCCTCTGTCACTTCGTTCTCACACTCTCGCCTCTACCGTTAAATGTTACCACACTACTGTTCCCTCCTTTTCACTACTGCTCCTTCCTCTGCACTGATACTCCCTCCTCCACACAACTACTTCACTTCTTTATACAATACTACTGCCCCTGCCCACTACTACTCCACCCTTTATACTAATATTCCAAAGTACTGGCCTTGTCACAGACCTCCATCCTTTGCTCAAACTCCTCCTCTCTCTGTCCACTGGCTGACTTACCCCCTCACCTTTGTGAAGAATGTTGGCACTGTCACAAGATATTATGCAGCCCAAGCAAGTCAGGGACCTTCTACCCTGCAATGATGGTGGCGCACAATAAAACTCTTGTTATTATACTGAATTCTTTTGAGGAGGCCTCCACCCGTCTCGCACCCAACCTCCACCAGCACCCCTTTTCTCAATAGACCAGGAACCAGGCTGGTGTGTTGTCAATGAATGATGTATTATTTTAATATTCAATCAGAACAAAAAATATGACAGCAGCAACCGATGTTGCAGCAACACTATGCACAGGCTTCTAGAACATAATCAGGTTAAAAGATACTTCAATACCACACCAGTTTTGAGTTGTGAAAATCAAAGCCACATCATTTCCCTCAACTGATTGCAGAAAGGTTTAGGGCTCCCACCTGTGACAATGGAAAAAATGGGTTTTCAATGATCTGATACTACTGCTATGGACAGCACACAAGGGTACTTCGGGCTGCTTACAGATAGAGAACAAATAGGGTTTCAACACGGACTAGCTAGCACACATGGGCAATCCAATTTTAACACAGGCAGCACATGAGAAATAAAAGTCAAAATAAAAGGGAATCAAATTCGAATCCGTGATCAGGGTATGATATAAGAAAGAGGATAGAGTAGGAAAAACGATTTTTCAAAGGTGAAAAGAAAGATTTAGAAAAACGAAATTGCATATCTCACTAAATTTTACTGGAGCTGGAAATCACAGGCAAGCCAAAACCATGTAAAACGAAGGAAAGGAAATAACAAATCCGAGCTCAGAGCATGATATAGGAAGGGAAATGCTCTAGTAAAATCCATTTTTAAAGGAGGAAAATAATGTTTTGGAAAAACAAAATTGTGAATCACACTGAATTTGGCTGGAGCTGAAAATGACAGACAAGCTCACAACCATGAAAAACGAAAGAAGGGCAATGCCAAAACCCGAGCTCAGAGCATGATAGAGGGAGGGAAATACTCTTAAGAAAATCCCCTTTTAAAGGAGGAAAAGAACATTAATCACACTAATTAGGCTGTGGCTGAAAATAACATCCACACTTTCAACAAGGAGAAATGCACATATGAACTACAGTGTTCAGTAAAAATGACATGCGCAAATGGATTCTCACAGTGGGAACAACGGTTTGGGTTTAATATGACAAATGCAAATGGGGATTAGTTTTTAAAAACACAATTTACGGACAAATTCGGTTTATCTCATAATGAGAATAATTCTTTTGAAGCAACACTTTAATGACTATGGGCCTCATTACGACTTTGGAGGTAGCCATGGAGATATTGGCGCCTTGGCTGCCTCCAACATCGGGTCCGGGTTCCCTGAATGGGGAATTACCGGGACATTCCGAGTTTGGAGGGCCCGGTAATTCCTCCTTCAGGGAACCCGGGCCCAGAACTTCCTCATTCCAATTTGAGCCCCGATAGGGCACAAATGGGAATGAGGTCCCCTCCCTGGTAGCTCCCAGGTCCCCTCGCGGGACCCGCTCTGGGCGTCTGGTAAAACCAGAAGTCCACATCGGGTCCTGCGAGGGAACCTTGTAATATTGTGGAATGGGTTTAACGGCGACGCCAACATTAGCGTTAACCCATTCCACAATAGTCGTAATGAGGCCCTTAGGGCCTGCATGACGGCGGCAATACAGGCATCGCGGACCACCCGCAAATAATAACCTGCAGTGCAGGCAACTGCCACAGGTGCACACAATCACCACAGGTGGAGTCAATGGAGCCTGTCCCAGTACAAAAGGAGTACACCCACACACCACACCCCTTCCTACACCAAAATGATCCCACTAGCTGTTGTAATCATGGGGCTGGAGGACATGCCTGTACTGCTACAACAACAGCAACAACAGCAACAACAACAACTACAGCTACAACAACAGGCAGCACAGAGTAGACGCGGGAGGAGAAGGAGGGTGAGACAGGCCCAGCAAGTACCACCAGTGCAGCCAGTGGTACCACGTAGGCAGCCAGCAATCCCTCGCATTAGACCCAGTCCATTCAATCTAACCCGTGAGCAGATCCACACCCTATACCGGTTGGACCGGGACACCATCACCACCATAGTGGACATGATACATGACAACGTTGTCAGCCTGATAGAAATCTGCACTGCCATCCCCCCTCTACTAAAGGTGGTGTCTGTGCTCCACTTCCTGGCCACAGGCACCTACGAGCACACAGTGGGGCAGCTGCATGGCATATCACAACCACTCTTGTCCTGCATGCTGACCCAAGTGCTTGATGCCCTCCTGAAGCATGCAAGTATCCACATTTCCCTACCGCGGACTGGCCAGGAGCTCACTGACACCAAAGTAGGCTTCCATGCGCTGGCAGGCATGCCCAATTGCGTTGGTGCCCTCGACTGCACCCATGTAGAATTGGTGGCCCCTCATGCAAATGAGGTGGTGTACCGCAATCGCAAGCAATACCGCTCCATCAATGTGCAGATGGTATGTGACTCCAGCAAGACCATCACACTTTGTTGCGCCCGATATCCCGGATCTACACATGATGCCATGGTGCTGCATAACTCCATGCTACCCCGCTACATGGAGCAACATGCTGGACGACGTGCCTGGCTGCTCTGTACATTTCCTGACTGGTCCATGGCAGTGCATTGGTGATGTGAGGTGGGGGATGCATACTCCGCCTGGGTGGGATTGGGGGGATGCATACTCCACCTGAGTGGGATTGGGGGGGTGCGTACTCCACCTGGGTGGGATGCATACTCCACCTGGGTGGGAATGGGCGGTGAGTGCACAATGCACTCAGAGCTAAACACTGTTGTCCTGAACATCCCAACCTGAACATGACACATCAATGCGATACATAAGACCAATGCCGTACATGAATGACAACATGCAAGACGCACAAGCAGGCCACCATGGGTATGTCAAGCATGCATGACTAAACATGATTACAACTGTGCCAATGCCGCTAGTGTGATTGGGTACAGAGTAGCATACACTGCAATTATGGGTGGAAAGACATCGTTCCCTATCCATAGTACATCCGCATCAGCATGCAAGTCAACACCCTGCATCATCTGAACAACGCAATCCACACTAGCCTACCATAGTGCAGTACACAATGCATCAAATGAACCTGTGTGCATACATACAGGGACATGTGCATGTCGACACCAAATAGCTGCAGCCATGGTGGTTAATCCTAAAGGTGCCCGCTCAGATTGACTCACACAAACCTCTTTGTGCTCCCATGCAGGTGATGGAGGCTATCCCTTGAAGCCGTGGCTAATTACCCATGTGTGGAACCCACGTAAAAGGCACGAAGAGGAGTACAATCGGGTTCATACCGTACCCGTGTTGTGATTGAGCAGACCTTTGGCCTGTTGAAGGCACGGTTCCACTGCCTAAGCAGGTCTGGTGGAGCACTCCTTTATGGCCCTGAGAAGGTGGCAAAGATCACCATGGTCTGTGTCATGCTGCACAACATGTGCATCCGGAGAAATGTACCACTGCCACCTGACATTGACATTCATGCACCGGGTGAGGATGATGAGGATGATGATGGAGGAGAAGCAGCACCTCTGCCAGTATGTGATGCACGGTTTATAGTCATAAAACCGAAAAATAAAATCCTGAAAAAAAAAAATCTCGAAATGAAAAGGTCGAAAAAAAAAAAGTCGAATTTTTTTTTAATGACGTTTTTTGTTCGAAATGGGGGGGTTCCCCCCCAACCCCCCTTTTTTCATTTTTTTTTTATTTTACCCCTTTTTTTTACTTACCTGACCCCAAAAAAGCATATAATTAAATAAATAAAAAATTCGACTTTTTTTTTCGATATTTTTTTTTCGAGATTATTGTATTTCGAGATTTTTTTTTCGGTCTTTTGACTGACCACCGTGATGCACACAATGGCCATGCTGTATGCCAATCACTGATTGATGATTACTTCTGAACCACAGGGACATTGATGGTTATGTGTCAGTGCTACACTGAGCACTGGGACCGCGTGGACATGGACACAGGGTTTGTGGGTAGTTGGGCAATGTGCGCTGTCATGAATAGAATGAACACACACAAAATGAACAATGTCCAGACATTAACTGATTTTGAACACAACAGATGTATTAAGAAAAATTACAACTTAGTGCTTCCTCCCTCCACCACTCACACACCCTCCACCAAAACACCCAAACACCCCATATCCCCCAATAAACACCCCCTTAATCCCCTTAACACCACCAACACTACCTCCCCCCTCACCCATTATCATCCCCCACAATTTCCGGACTTTTCTTGTGTCGGGGGGCAGCATTTCTATCTGCCTTGCACTGCGCCTCGTCATCCGCACAGGGCTTGAGGGAGCGGAGCTTGCAGGTGTGGATGATGGGGTGGATTCGGATGGGATTTGCACCGCCGGTGCAGGTTGTTGGCGCTGCATGTGTTTCAGCATGCTGTTGAGGACCTGTGTGACGGCCCCCATACTGTCACGTATCATAATGGCACTTGAATTGATGGCCGCAATGGTTCCAGCATTGGCCTCCCGGATCTCCTCGCCCTCGGCCACATACTGGCGCACCAGCTTGATCATTGAGTCCTGACGGGCCTCTACCCTTGACAGGGTGACTCCATGTCACTCAGGGCTGTGCAGGTAGAGGGTGCTCTGGATGGGTGGGCCATTGCAGGGCTGGCCTCTGGGGTGCTCGTAAGATGTGGACTGTGCAGTTGAACCACTGAATCCTGCATGCGGCTGGACGGTGTGCCTTGAGTGGTGTGTTGAGGGGTGGAGAGGGGGCTTGGGGTGTGGGGACATTCAACATGGATTGTGCTGTCATTGTCCTCATACTCCTCCGCTTCCACATCTACATTGCTGAGTGAGGCTGTGGCTTATGCCTCACCCAATGAACTGGTGGCAGCAGACTGCGTGCCATCAGCCTCGCCTTCAGCTGTTGTTGGCAGCTCAGTATTTTCAGTCTCATCCACTGCTGGTGTCTCCTCATCAGCCTGCCTGGCCGGTACACGTGCCCTGGGTTGCACTGTGGGCCGCGGTGCTGCCCCGGAGGTGGAATGCCCAGTGCCCTGTGGTCTGGCCCTGGATATAGATGCCCTTGGGGCAGGGTCCTGACTTTCACCTTCTGCATCAGTGCCTGTGCGGGAACATGAGATGCAGGGCATCAGTGATGGTATTACATGCAAGATGCATGATTTGGTGCTGTACAGTATTTAATTTCTCATGCATTGCAATCTCATAGGTGTGTCACACCGGGTACTTTCCAGGGGGGGGTGGATATTGGCATAAGCCGTGGCGTCTCCATTCGGCACCAATGCGTACCAGGTAGCACGACATTGTATTGTGGTTTGTGTGATGTATGACATTCAAATGGTCCCTGTGTGTTGGGTGTCTGTTGGTAATGAGATTGGCATGCAGCATGCATTTCATTGTGCCAGAGTTTGGGCCTCCATCTGGACATGGATCTGTATATGTGTGTATGATGGGCCATGCATTGGCTTGGCTCACTTTCACATCAGTTGTACTATGTCATAGTTTGGCCTACTGGGGTTTTCAGGGTCACTCACCTCCATCTCCCAATGCCGCAGCACCCGTCTCCATTTCACCAAAGTCCTCTATGGACTCCATTTGTATGGTCGTACTGCAGGTCTCTTCCCAGCGCATCAGTTTCACTGGTGAGTGGGCAGCCCCGCCTGTGACCATGGCCTTCCTGTGATTGGAGGACAGGATGTTACTGACCCTGAGACGGAGGTCGTCCCATCGTTTTTTACAGTCTTTGACTTTGCGGGGGGTGGTGCCAACCGCTGACACCTTGCGCGCAACCTCCTCCCAGATTTATTTCTTTCTTAGCTGCACTTACCTTTTGAGGTTGTTAGCAAAAACCTCATCTGCATGGGCTGCAAGGGTATCAGCCAGCATGTTTAGCTCCTCATCAAAGAAGCACTTCCTGCGCAGGCGGGGGTTGTCTTGCGGGTAGCCTTGGACATGCTGGATGGTATGGCCCTGCTCTCTCCTCTGTACCACTGCTGGATTGAGAGGATTGCAATGGATTGTGTTTTTAAAGATGGCCGCTGGCGTGTTTCCCGTTCCAATGTGATGACGTTACTTCCAGGTCCGGTATTACGAACCCGTTATTAGCATGATGTTATCACTGGGTCGTTATTAAGGGGTTGCTCCTTGATGGAGTCGTAATCGGCGAGTCCTGTGATGGCGCTATCGGGGGGTTGGAGGGCTTTTTGCGGGATGGCGGTGCAGCCATTACCAGCATGGGGGTTTGCGTGTGCTCGTGCACTCGTAATCAGCCGTTATTAGCGGCATCAAGGGAGCACGGACGCGCTATTACCTTCATGCCGGTAATGACTCCGTTTTTAGCAGGATTCTCATAATGAGGCCCTAGGAGTTCTGAATTGCGAAGTGGCAAAAATACGCATACAGGCAAAGGATTCTTCCACAGGAAAATAACTTAACTATGCAAACAAAGAAAGGACTTTTCAGTGGAAATAGAACTATAATCAACAGGTCAACAAGGGAGGATTTTTGTTCCATAGGAAAAATGACTTAAATGCATCGATGAACACAGTACTTGTCAATGGGAGAGTTACCACAATGCACAGACAAATAAAATACTTTTCAATGGAAAAATGACTACATTTCACAAAAAGATAGAATAGAGGATTATTCCTTATGGGGACAGTGTAGGGTAGTGCTTAAATAGATAGTACTTGTTTAATCTATGCTTTGGTGTCTATACTTACAGAAAAAATGCACTTTATGGTCACCCAGGGCACGAGGGCCTCACTGCATAGACCATCAAAGGGGTCAGTCAAGGCCTCACTCTGTCCTTCCAATCAGCTACTACAACTCCCTGCTTCACTTCCAAGACTAGGCCCAATTTTTGCAAGGATACCTCCGGATTTTCAGTCAGCTGCACACCTCATATTCTGAAGAGAGAATCCTCAGTTGAGGAGGAGTAACGTATTTATAAGCCAAATGACATTACTGCTGTGTCATCCTCCTCGCACAACTGATTGGGCAGTGGTTAAGAGTTCCCTCCCCCTCTATAAGCCGGTAGGCTCAGATTATGTAGGAGTGATTGGAGCAGTCAGGGGAGGATACCCCATCAATCATATGACACAGGCAGGGGGTTGGATCTGGCTTTTGTACCTGGAAATCTCACATTTTAATAAATACCTTTTCTCATCATGTTATGTCACCTATGGCAGCATTTCTAAATACTATATTTTTCAGGCAGTCACCTCAACCTTGTTTGATGACCGTCGGACCTATTGGTGCAAAGCTTCAGTTTTCCCTTGTTTCTGCCCAAACTATGTAACTGAAAAATCATGCATTCGATGGGCAGAATACCTATCACCTGTTACACATTCTCTCACATTTTTATGATTGTCATATTTACACAGAAATCACAATCCATTTTTTCCTTATAACTTTTTTTAAGTTGGGGTCACCAAAATAATTTTTGCTTGACCATATGCAGCTTCCAGACAGCTTTCCAGAAATCCACACATGAATATTCTGGCATGGATATTGTGGATATTACTCGAAGAAAAGCATATCTCCCCATTGTGTGCAATGGGACATCAACCCCCGCAATAATCCTGCCCCCACCCTCACCCCCTGGGGCTGTCATGTCATGATGGTTGCTGTTCCTGCTTCAAAGGGCTAATTGCAAGCTACAACAGATGTTATGATGGGCTTAAGTGCTTTTGGCCATAAAACTGGGAAAGCAGAGAATTCCTCAAGCCACCCCCTTGGCAACCAGGCTTGGATACAGCCAGTATCACACCTAAGGAGCCCACAGCAGAAATTAAAGTGAAACTCTGGTATTTCCCCCTGCAAGCATTTTCTTAATAAACTATTGGGATGGCACAATTTCAATATGTAAAAACCCTCGCTCGGTGGTTGCCTACAATCACTGATTATAGAAAGGCAGCACTATGTATTTTACAAGACTTTAGCGGAACATGTGGGCACTTCAAGTGTTGGCGCTTGAAAGCACAATTACAATTTTGCTGCAGAAAGTTCCAGCTGTGACCTTTCATTCTGTGGCAGTTTCACATTACTCCACGTGGATTCTGCAAATTATGTCTTTTCATGATGGGCTCATGGTGCACCCACACAAAGTTCCTTGATTATACTTTTGTCGCCATTTTCAGGAGCATCTCTTGAATACATAGGAAGGGACTTTAAAGATATTACTTTTGGTCATATGGAAAAACTCCATTCTGTGGTGCAAGTTTGCACACAAATTTACATGCTGGATGCTGCCAATTTTTCCAAGATGGTCTCAGCTTTTCTAGATCTTTCTCAAAGGTGTCATGAGGTCTTCCCCTCATGTGTGGCAAGAAACACGTTCAGGCCTCACAAGGCTTAAATACCTAAATGTGCTTCTACGTGTTTGGGCACAGGCCTCATTTTGAACGTACTCATGCACAGGCCTTTTGCTGAGGGGCATATCTCCCCCACTGACTCTGGTCAGTAGTTCTGTCATTTTAGGGCTATTTCACCTCACAAATCCCCCCCTCCTAGCTCTGAAGTAACTTTATTGAGAGAGAAGAGCTAGGAGAGCTAGTGGGGTATTCATTCTGTGATGGCCTGGGTTTGACCCAGGGGTCTTCTTTGGAGCGCGCCTGCTCCTGGGTTCATTCAAGGACTCTCACTCAGAGTGCATCTGCTCTATTCCTGGTCCTGATGGAGTGGTGCACTGGTTCACACCCACTCTCTTCGGATTTGGATTTTTCCATTAGGTTGGGATTCATGGGCCTCTTCCCGTCTGGCGGCTCTCCTCTGTCCTGTAGAGGCAAGGAGTTAATAGATCTGCCAAGAAGAACAGAGAGATTAAGTATTTTACAGAATAGCATTTTCCCAGGTAAGAACATGAAAATAGATAACAAAACAGCAGAAGAGATACATACAATGTACACATAGCAAGCATACATATTCCTTATATATACCTTACAAATCCGCATTTTGTATTGTACATCCTTATTGCAAATACCTATCCCAAAAGAAGAAGAGTTGTTATACTCCCTGTTAATGTATGATTTTCTTCATCACGGTTCCAATTCCTCACCTTTACTCCTTGGAGGATTCCTGGGCTCTACCCTCACTGGGTTCTTCAATCATTCATAAGTTCTGCCTGGGATACCAGCACTACAACTGATTGATGTGCACCCATTTCTCTTCTGTTTGTTCTCCCTTAGGAATTTGGATCTTATAGGCGACAGGTGAGATTTTGTCTACAATTTCAAATGGACCATGAGAGGAGGGAAGGCATTTCTGCTACTTGGTCTGGTTCCTCTGCAAATTGTACAAGTAGACCCTGTCTCCTACTTGATATACTTTTTTAGTGGCCTTTAAATCATAGTGGGTTTTCATCCCCTCTGCCGATTTTTCCAGATTCTGTTGAGCATACGCAAAAGCATGCTGAAGGTGTTTTCTCATATTCTCAATATAATCATGTGTCATTGACACATTGATCAGGGTCTACTCTTGCGTTCTGTAGAACAGATGCTGTGGCAACACCATTTTTTCACCCAGTCATTAGCTCAAAGGGAGACATTTCTGTTGCAGAAGATGGTGTAGACCTTATGGCCATCAGGACAAGCGGTAGTCGGATATCCCAACTAGGCCCAGAGTCCACCACAAACTTCTTTAGGATGACCACAATCATTTTATTGTACCTCTCAACTCTCCCACTAGAGGCTGGTGGTAGGCAATATGGAGGTTTCTCTTTACGCTGAGTATCTCCCACAAGTTTGTCATCACCTCGCTGGTGAAGTGACTTCCTCGGTCCGACTCAATCCTTTGGGGAAGGCTGAAATGTGAGAATATGTGGTTAATCATTAGAGCAGCAGCTGTTGCTGTCTTGCAATTTGGGGCCCTGAGACATTCCACCCAAATGGTAACCAAGAATGTTACCGTTAAAATGTACTTGTTTCCCCTAGAGGAGCGAATCACAGGCCCGATGAAATCTACTTGTAAATATGACCAAGGTAGTGTCATCCCCTTTTCTGGATGGGAGCTGTGTGTGTGAGTGAACTTGGCAGAAATTGCGCACACACAAGAAACCCCTTCAAGTATTGGTCGAGGTCCTGACCCATGTGTGGCCATTATGCGACCTCTCACAAGATATCCAAAGTAGTATGAAACCGCTGATGACCGACTGTGGGCACGTCATGTGACTTAGCATCAGGCTTCGAAATGAGGTAGGTACCACCCACTGGTCACATCCAGAGATGGATCTGCGTACCAACAAACCGTCTTGGCTTCGGAACATTTTTGGAAACTTCATCAACACCATGAGATCCTCTTTCCCGACATAATCGGCTTTGGTCAGAGGAAATTTCATGGGGTCTTCAATGTGTTGATAACATTTCCCAGTTATCGGATCCCCTTTATGTGCTGTGATCAAATCAGAATCTGGGGTCTCCAAACTCCACTGGGCAGTAGAGAGTTCATTTTGGGCAAGTGTTTGGGACCTGGTGACAGCAGCGACCTGGATTTCCCCCAACAGGGACTTGATCTCAATGAGATCCCCATGGATGGCTCTGCTTTTGGCCAACTGGTCTGCCAGGTCATTTCCCGTTTTGTCTGGCCTCTCTATTCTGGAATGACCCTTGATCTTCTTCTAATAGATGGTCATGACATTAGAGGTGACCAGATTATCAATGGATTGTTATAATTTGCCATGCTTGAGTGGTTTATTGTTTGCACACAGCATGCCTCTGGTGTTTCAATGTATCAGGTGCTCCACGAACCCACTCCAGACATAATCTGAATCAGGGAATATGACCAGTTTGTGGAATCAGTGTTGCACGGCATTGAGGATGGCCTGATGAACCGCTATCAACTCCGCTCCCTGATTACTTCAACGACCGATCTTGTACCCGACGCAGGGCTCCAGGGGATTATTCAGCCAGATCTTCCCAACGCCAGCCACCAGTTCCTTTTCCCCGTGTTATCAACATGGTAGGAGTACCCGTCCACATAAACTGTGGGCATCCCCTGGCATGTGTCTTCCTCATAGACTTTGTGCAGGGAATTAAGGTATGCCTCCATGTTGTCTTGCGTTTTTAGACTTTCGTCCTCGAAACAGTTCTCTCAAGCACAATCTTGCAAGTCAGCCAAACCTTGCACGAGGGGAGTCTTCCTGTTTTGGCCATATCTGACCTCCACAGGAAAGCCTTGCATGGACAGAATCCAGGAAGTAATTCTGGAATTTCTCACATTCCCCACCCAGATTCTGTCACTTAGGAGATATTGCAAAGGCTGGTGAGGAGTCTCTACGATGATGTGCTTCCCCTGGATGAACGGGCAGTCATTTTTCCATGCCCACACCATTGCCAGGTGTGCCTTCTCACAATAGTTGAATTTTTCCTCCCCAGTGGATAAAGTCTAGCTCGCATAGGAGATTACTTTATTTACCTTGTCATGCTTCTGGTATAATACTGCTGTTAAGCACCTATTCGACAACCCTATCTCCAAGAAGAACTCCTTGTTTTTGACATGGTAAGCTAAACAAGGCGCTTGTGAGAGGCTTCTCTTCAGTTGTTTCACTGCGTCAGCTTGTTCTGGACCCCACTCCCACTTGACCCCGGTCTTTAGTAAATGGAGCAAGGGTCTTGTGACCTCTGCGTAGTCTTCTGTGAACTTTCTACTGTAATTAGACAGTGCAAGAAGGCTTCTTAGTTCACACAAAGTTGTGGGGTTTTTCACTTTTAGTAATGCTTCCATCTTTTTCACCTGGGGACAGAGACCCTCAGGGGTGATTTCATGCCCTAGGGAGTTGCCGCGGTTCTTACACCACTGAGCCTTCTGGAAGGACAGTTTCGCTCTGGCTTCCTTCAACTGGGTCAGAACATACAGATTTCTGCGATATGTTTCTCCATGGTTGAGCTTTTAATAAGGACATCATCTGCATAGGCCAGATTCCCCCTTTCACCCAAGTCGGGCATGGCCTTGTGCAGAAAGATGTTAAATTCATTGCCAAATTTTATATATCCAAAGGGAGTTCGGGTCCATGTGTACTGCTGCCCCCCGAAATAAAGGCCAGCTTGTGCTGGTCTTCCCTACTCACGTGTACTGTCCAGTAACCACTGGTCAGGTCAATGGGGGTATACACCTTTGACCCTTGGATCTGGGCCAGTCCCTGGCCAAAGTAGGAAAGAGGCCATCAGGACATGTGGACCCGTTTGTTCAACTCCCTAAGGTATGTGCATAATCTCCATTAGCCATTAGGTTTTAGTATCCCCAGTACCGGATTATTAAAGGTACTGTGGACTGGGCGAATTATCCCATGGAACTCTAAGTTCTTTATGATCTCTGTGAGAGACTCCATAGATGCAAAAGGCAACCAATATTGCTTCACGAACACAGGAGTCATCCCAGGGTCCATGGGGATTGATGTAGATTTTATCTTGGTGCGACCACAGTCATACGAGTCCACAGCAAATATTTCTTGAAAATCCAGAAACACCTGCTTCAGCTTTTGCTTTTGCTCCTTTGCCTCATATACATCAGCAGGGTTGATCCGTTCCTCAACCATCTGCCTGAAGCCTGGAAATACCTCAGGTTTTGAGATCTCCGGGGTATCCTCAAGCTGTGTGGAGAGATCTCTGGTTATGGTTCCCCCCTCATTGGAACGTGCGGTTGTGGGAGTGTGTGCAGGACTGTGGTTACACCAAGGTATATCAGATGGTGATCCACAGCCTGCCATAGCCCGCTATTGAAATACATTGTGGAGGGCTTTGTTAATCTTGGATCACCAAGACACTGTGTATGGCCAGATCGTGAGCAGTATTGATTATACCATTGTCCCCTCAAAAAGCACACCTGGCTAAGTTTGGGTGGCATAAACTCTGGACTGATTAGCTCTTGCCAGGACCATTTCTGGGGCTTTTATATCTTATACCAAGTGGGCGAGTGTAACAATAACAATGCCAGGTAAATCATTCACTAAGCCCAGGACCTAGAAACCCAGAAACATCAAACCCTACGTTAACCAACCATGAGGCGCTCTACTGCTGCTGAGAAGGGTGCATCATAGAATGATCATGCAGCCACAGGAAGAATTACCACCTACTTTCAAGTGGTTGCCACACAGGACAAATCAGAGGGTCCACAGCAGGTTGTTAACCCTAGAATTGTTCCCCTGGAATACAAAAACAAGGACTATGGGAACATAGACAACAATTCACTCCTAGCATTGTGCTACCAATTAACCGGTACAGTGGCCATATGTGTAACACCTATTGCTGCTACCAACGGATTGCTACCACCTGTTGATTCAAATGGGGTAACCAAATCATTAGTAAATACAAATGCCTCAGACTCAGCACCCACTCTGAAAGGCCCTGTGAACGAGTTAGGTTGGGTCTCTGAGGTTACACCAACCAGCCTCCTCCCAACCCTGCAGTCTAATTTGCAGCGGTTGTCAATGTGGGCGAATCTCTTTCCGGAAACCAACAGGGACATCAGTGATGAAGTGGCAGTTGCAACAAATGAAGCATGCCACAGTAATAACAACAATGCTGCAGACAGTGTGCTACACTTTGCAGTTATGATCCTGCTCAAATTGTGTGGGGTTATCCTGGAGGAAGTCAAAAAACAGCTAGAGGTTCTGTGTCAATTGAATGATGGGCATTTAAGCAAGTGCAGGTGCACACATGGTATTGACCAGATTGAAACAGCTACATTAACTGTGCCTGGATAGGCGAATGTTGAACTCCCTGCACTTGCGCAATCTTAATGATGTAACCTCAGTTTCTACAAAGTGAACTCTTACAAAATTACCTGGGGAATTGTGTCCAAAGCCAAGGGAGGTACTCAGGGTTTTTAAATAAATCCTATACCTGAGTGTGAATTAATAGAATATATCAAATCTAACTTTGTTACAGTAGCAGACAGTTGGAACAAAATAAGACAGGGGGGTAGTTGGCAATTTAACCTAAATGTTGATAACATCTATATTGCTATAATAAAACTAAAGGGATCTAGAGCCCCTGCCATCACATGCTGTCTAACGCTGTTCTGAAAGCTGATCCAAGTTCTTGGGCACAGGTGTTCAGTATCCTATATGAAAAGGTGCACAAAGAAAAAACTGTCCCTGTTATTTGGTTATGTGCTAGCCCACTGACAATTTACAAAAAGATTCTGCCTGGAGAACTATAGACTATTATCACTACTTGACGTTAACTGTTCTGTACTTGCATACTGCACTCCTTGCAGAGCTGGGTGGACGAGAATGACATATTGGATTTCACATAAACTGTTTTCCGCCCACGTTCCACGACAAGACACACTGTTAGGCTTCTTGATACTCTTATAGGTGAAGCAGCAATCAAGGGAAACCCTGCACTTTACCTGATATGGGTGGACTTTAGCTCTGCTATCAACACAGTGAACAGAGCTCGGCTATTGCACACGCTGCGTATATGGGGCTGCCCTGAATGATTACTGGAGGAATTGAGTCAACTGCATACAGGTAATAGTGTTCACGTGCGTTTGGATAATCTGGGATCCAAAACGACCTCCATTTTGGTTCATAGGGTGGCCAGACAAGGGTGTGTATTGGCCCCACTGTTATTTTGTCTCTACCTGGCTGACTTGCTGTTAATGTTAATGGTGGGTGACAGTTCCCAGTTAAGATAGGCTCCCATCACATTGCCAGCTAATTGTATGCATATGATCTCGTTTTGCTTGATCGCACAATAAGGGGTGTAAAAGACAAATTTAAAATACTGACAGTATATGCCAAGTTTAACAATTTAGTTATAAATATAAGTCAAATCAAAATTATGGCTGTATCTGGCAGTAAGATAGTCAGGGTTTGTCTGTGGATGGACTCACAGAATGCTGAGTATGTTGATAGAGACCAATACCTGGGAGTAGAGTTGAGAGCAGATGGTGACTACGGAGCCATCGTGGACTACAAAAAAAGAAAGGCCAAACAAGTGACCTGTCACATTAATAGATTTGCAAAACAAACAGCTGGATACTCTTTGGAAGGTATTCTAAAGTTGTACAAACAGAGCTTTTCTCCAGCTACTCTGTAAGGGCTTGAAGCACTTGCGATGAGTTATCTGACATGGATGAATGTGGTGGGGGGGGCAATTTTGGAAGAAGTTGCTAAATTTGCCACCCACCACGCCAATGGCATATTTACGAAGAATTGGCTCTGGTCTCCTTTTTGAGCCAAGAGCACATCCAAAGGGGGACGCTCTATATTAAATCCACAGGCTCGCCAACCTGCCAATTGCTGCAGCTCATTGGTTTGACGTACTTAACTGGTAGCCATAAGAAATATGTCAAATTGAATGAGAAATGCTTTTCAAACATTCAGTGGATCCCCTTCTTTGAATGTGGCACAACGTTTGAGGTGTTGAGTGCCATATATAAAAAAACAAGGTGGAACAGTGGAATTGGGTAAACAACTTCATACACCTGCATTACCTACACAATTCAAATTCGTCTGGGGCATCGGCTACTGTTATCTTAAAACTCAGCAGTACCTACCGAAATGCCCCAGTCTTGCTGTTCGCAACTTTATGTTAAAGCAGCACAAATCAGCTGCCACTGCTTGCACTACAAGGGGCTCACACAAAGCTCCCAGCTGACCAGAGAATATGTCCGATTTGTAAGACAAAAGATAACATTGAATCACCCAGACATGCCTTATCTTATGTCCTAGAATGGGATCTACTTATATGACAAAGCTCGGGCAGTTTGTGGGAAGCTACGATTCAACCAAGAGTGTTGAATTCTGGGGTTTCTGCTTAAACGCCTAAGAAATGAATAAAGAAATGAGGCTAGGAGACACATGTTCAACAATCGGAAAATGGCTTAGGAGACATAGGAATCTGTTGATTTTAGAAAAAGAAATATATATATTAGGTATTTATTGTGGGTCCTGAAATGTAGTGTTAGACTTGGATTGGATTAAACACAATAGGTACTTACGAAAGTGATTCTTGGGAGGGATAAAAAAAAAACATGATTTCAAAATCCTAGATTTTATAGTGTATTTTAGAATGTTAGTATAGTTGAGTGTATTTTTCTATGTATTTTTAGAGAAATGCAGGAATACCAGTGAAAATGATAATGACAATGACATTGATTGCAATCAGGAAATGGTTTTATGTGTAAACGTAAGTGTGTCTTGTACTTGCATTTTAGTGTATTTGAGTGTATTTCTGTATGTATTTTTAGAGCAATGCATGAATACTAGTGAGTTTGCTAATGACAATTAACTTGATTGAAATCACGAATGGTCTCGGGACGATAGCTCAGCAGCAACGTGCTATCCTTGGAAGCAGGATGACATGGAAGCAACACAGGTTCGATCCCAGGGTCCGTGTTCAGAAACCTCTGGGTGTTAAACGCTCTATAAATAACCTGTCATATCATATTTTATGTGTGTAAGTGTGCCTTATATTTATATATTGTGATGATGATATGCGTACGTTTTGTAAATGTTACTCTGTGAATCAATACACATAAAATAAAATGAATAAAAAACAAATTAGTCTATATGGCTCATGTTTACAAGCATTGTAATGTTAGGGTCAGAGTTGTGGAAAATGAAACCAAGCCCAGTGTGCATTTGTGCATTATGTACTTAGTAATTCAGACATGCAACCATTTTTCACAGACACATTTGTCAAATATAAATTTCAGCGGTTGTTCTTATATTCCCAAAAAGCTCTTTGATTTCATGCAAAGCAGCTAAGAAAGCTCATGTGTGCTATTTGTCCCCTTCTCCTTTTTCATAGGAGTATTTCGAAAAGTACAATCGGAGTGTACCAGGCCGACCATCTTGGAATCATAACTTAATAATAACAAATGTACATCTCATAACCCCACTCCTGCCCGCAGAGAGAGACATAGACGTAGAGAGAGGGATGGAGAGAAAGAGAGAGCGAGAGAGTGAGTAGCATAGAGCGCTGGATGGCATATTATAATATAACAGCTAGTTATATTATAATAGTCTTGCTCTGATGTCACTGAACACTTGTCTAAAGGTAGCAGCTGCAGCCATTGGTGTCCCATCCGTAACACTGAGGAAAAGGCTAGCATGAGCATTAACTTCCAGACAGCTGCACTTTGCATGAAAAGCACAGCCTTCCCCTGCACTGCAGCTTGCAGATTGTTCCCAAACCAGGGCTGCCATTGACTACTTCAAACGAGAACACCCATTTAATCCTGGCATTGCATATGTTCCACATATAAGTCCATTCTGTAATAAACCTGGGAGCCCCAAGTCCGTGTAAAGCATGCGAATGACTTAGAATACCCGAAAAATGGACAGCTGGGTTCCCATTATTCTGAATGCATGTCAACCTTTCCCTAACAAAGAGAAGAAGCGCATTTGCAATCGAGCAATTAGTAAGAGTGGCAAGTTGGGTTTGGCAGAAGGTGCCCTCTGATGATTCTACAAGCCCAGGGCCATTTTTGTAATATTGGACCTGCACGTCCAGCAGGTTCCTACGTTGCGCACAATGCATTTCTCAAGATACTTACAATCAGAATGTACCTTTAAATGCAGCTGCACTGTACTGTCTGGAACGCGTGGCACCATGCCATTGTAAAGCTGAATTTATACAGGAGTTCCGGCCACGAATGATGATGACGTCACTAGGTTCCTATTGGGTCAGTGGTCTTGCCAGTAATAATAGTACCTGAAGCTTTTGCACTGCACAGTCAATATTTTGAGAGTGGGAGGCACCACCGTCTGACAGAGCGAAACCTCAGCACGAGATGGAGCTACAGCGGCGCACTTTTATATGTGCATTCGCAGCTAGGGTATGTAAAGCGTTCTGATAATTGGGCCGTCGTCACAGCAGAATAATTGCATTTGTGTAACACTTTGGAGACAGCACATAAGTGAACCACACCGTCCACCTAGAGTAATTAGTGATTCTCTTGCAGCATTGGGGCTGCATCATCACAAAGGTCTCCGCCTTTGGGGGATAACCTTTTTTGCAGCAGTTCCAGGAACTGTATGGGATAGCTCGGTAAGGAACACTGGTGATTATCTATTATCAACTCTATTTTCGGCTTTTAGATTAAAAGAGGGTTGCAGTGGTGGGTTAGTGTGGACAAATGGAAGAATCACTCTTAAGTTTTCTCTAATCAGTGTTGAATAAAGGGCTCTTGCTCTTGTAGTTCAGCAATACATATGAAAGTTGTCAAACAACACTGTGGAAACTCAGACAGTAAAGACTTAGGAGTTGGGATGGCTGAAGCTAGGACATGTTGAAGCCACCTAGTGGTATATCTATAGACAGCTCCATGTGCGTCTGTACTGGCTGCAACTCAGGGAGCCTTTGGGCCAAAATAGTGGCCATGTGTCCCAATGAAATGGACACGCTATCTGTCAAAGGATTATAACCCATGACTGTGTTGATTGCTGTTAACTATTAAAATGATGCACGTAATTCCATCTCAGATAGGGTGACCTACTAACCAGGTCCCCCTTTCAGAAACTCCATGCCAAAAGCAAAGTGTACACATGTGCCCTGCTGGATCAGTACCCTGATGTGCAGTACCTGCTTTCCAGTGGCACAGAGCAGGTTCAGAGGTAACAGTGCCCCTTTGACAATTGCAGTGACAGCCAAGTTACTACAGACCAGGGGCTGCATTTAGGACATGCTCCTCTATTCCATATACTACATAACTGTGATAGTTGCTATCTTGGTGGCATGTTAAGCTGTAAAAATAAGTGATACATGAGTTGAAGGTATTGTGGCTAGTATCTCTCTTAATTATCCAAGCCACATAAAATGGATATCACACGTGACAGCCCTTTAAACCCAGCTCAGCTGTGAAAGGGTTATTTGTATTCCCCCAGCCAGGTTCTCTGCTGCTCGCAGCGAGAATGTAGACCTGGGGGCTGCCTCTCTGTGATCCTTTTTGAGGGCAAGTAACACCCACCAGTGAGATAGTTGTTCCACAGGAAGCTGTCCTGGGAAAAGGAATAAAAGGACCCACCCTTCACAAAAGGACTATCCTCACACCAGGGTGCTGCATAACTAGAGGACTTATGTTTTTGGTTATAGACTTTTATTAAATAATAATGGGGTTGGAAAATGCTTCACTATTCCTAATCTAGGAGGTATTTCCCTACCTCAACCAAAACAAAGGGTCTGTCCTGTGTCAAGATGTCTAAAGCAAAAATGTCCAATGTACGAAATCCTATCCTAGCCCTTACATTCTAAAAGTAACTCTAAGGTGTAAAGGATATTGTCTTTGGCCTTGAAAGTGTGCAAAATATTCAAATCCAACAAAAAAGATATAAATCCAACAAAAGTCTTCACTGGTTAATTCTCACTGTTCCAGGGAATTACTCCCTTCCACAGGTTTCGCACCACCAAAACAAAACTTCAAAAAACAATAATCAAATTCTTGGTAGAACAAGAGGATTGCTCCCTCCTCTTGGTGTCACAATACACTCCCGGGGAAATTACTCACTTCCCCAGATTTCTTTCCACCTTCAATGTAATTCACAATCCTAAGAGCATGTATCTTCCTTGGGATTCTCTCTTGACAATACCACAACTTGGGTGCGGGTCCCAGACTTGCATAGCACCTGTTATACTCCCCTGCCAGGTTCTCTTTCACATTTGACGTATTTCACAAATGAGTCTTCCTTAGGAGGACTTTTTATGCTATTCCCTTCACACACTTGTCTTTGCCTGATATACTCTCCTGCCAAGACTTTCTCATGCAGTTTACTTCATACACTTTGCTTTGCATGGTATACTCTCCTGCCAGGACATTCTTATGCAGTTCACTTCAAATACTTGGCTTTGCCTAGTATACTCTCCAGGCCAGACCGACTTTCTGACAGGTAGTTTTAACTTGTTCATTCACTTTGATACACAAAATACCGGGTATAATCTCCTGCTAGGTCTTAATATACAATGTCCCTCAGGTTTTCCGTTCTTGATCTTCCCCAAGTTCTGTGGGTGGGTCCTAGACTCCAGTCCTACTGTCTAGGGCTTCTGTTACTTTGCCCAACAGTGCTCCGTGTCCCAACCCTTTCCCATAGCTCACCATTAATTTTCCTGCTGTTTCTCTGCATTCCTGACTCCGAATCGGGTTCTTCACCAACTCTCGTGGCTCTCTCTGACCCTGCAGGCACCTCCGGCAGACATTCGGTCCTCGGTCAGCGTCTCAGCTCCCTCGGCTGTCAGGAAGCATGGCTTGCTTCTTCCTACTTTGCTGCTGCCTACGTGGAGCTTCCCTGAGCGTGTCGCTCACCGGGCTGCCTTCACGCTCAATCTTGCCACCCCATCTTCTGCACTGTTGCTGGTCACATACTGCCACATTTTCTGCTTGCCTGTCAACGTGACAACTTGGGTTCGCAGCCAACACCTAGCCGGTCAGATCTCCTGTTCTCGCGGCATCCTCGAGCTGCACCAGGATGAAGAGGAAGACAAACTCCATACAGTCTCTTCCTGCTACTAGACTGCTGTTGTTGGTTCTCATTGGGAGTAATAATCAATGCTCCTTGTCTCAGTTTTTGTCACTTTGTTCGTCATCTGATATTGAAGAGTACTGTCAGTAAACTTGGCAAGTTGTCAAATGTGATTATGGCCATATGCCATCAAGCAATGAAGAATGTAGGGAATATCCCTATAAGGGAAATGGGATACCATGTCTCACCTGATGCTGTCATGTCATCCCCTGGAGGGTCGCCTCCCACCATGTGATCCTCCCTCAAATAGCTGCCCCCAGGGTTGGATGAGGTAGCGACTGCCATCCACTGGCCACATGAGGCGAGGCTACCTCCGGGAAAGGAGTGATGACATCATCAGATTCATCACAAAATGTACTTACTTAGGTTTTAGGTTGAGATCTAATCCTGCAAAACAAGCTTTGATGACAGAGCTGGTAGAAACAGCAAACGGATTTGCTCTTCAAATGAAATATATAAATCATTGGTATGGTTTTATAATTCAATCCCTGATTCATTTTTATAAGGGCAAAGTGGTTCCTGCCCTCCTGTATGGAATTACAATAAATGTTCAGTCGGAAAGAGTAGATTTCAACAAAATAGAAGGTTTGATGTTGCAAACAGGCTTTGACTCTGGCTAATTGCATACCAACAATAGTCCTGAGACACGAGCTGGGGTTAACATCACTTAGGGGCTGGTATAAATGGAAAATATTACAGCTTTATGCCAAATGTGTTGTTCCTCAAAGAAATTCTTTGTTTAAAAATGTTAACCTAAAACACAGCATAAAAAGCGCCAATCGCCAATGTGTGATTTGATAACAATGGTGGAGTCTATATTAACTGAGACTGGGTCATCTAGCCTGGCCTTAATCGACAATCCAAATGGTGTTAAACAAGAGTCTTTTTTAAATATGGTTTGACCTAGGAACTTTACGAAATACTTGACAATAATTCCAAATTCCCATTGGTGCACACAATTCCTAAAATGTATTATCACTATGTTGCCCACTGGCGAAATTAATCATATTAGACGGCAAAGTGCAACACTATGGTAGCTTAGGCACTTGTGAATCACTCGTCCATTTGCTTATAGCATGCTCGTCATTCCAACCACTAAGAATACAATATTTTGGGTAGTTTGAAGACGATGCCAGTCGTGTGAACAAAGAAGCGTTTTGGCAATACTTAGTGGCAGGAAACAAACATCAATTATCATTGGCTCTGTTGCTCTTTTTATCTAGTATCAATTTGAATATTTTGAAGTAATGAAGTCATTATACTTGAAATAAGTGATTATAGAGTATACATATGAAATGCTACAAGTTACTCATTTTTAAGATGTGTAGCATCTTTGTTTACTTGTTTTGTCTATTTTAACGATGCCATTTCATTATTATCTTATTTCTTTTGTACTCTGTAAAGGGTTCTATGATAAACTATGACACACTTATAAAATATACACAATTAACTGCTTTCACTTTCCCTGCACATTTATCCACCCCTTTTTCACTAAATCCATAACTTCATTGCACTCTTCATCATCTGCTACGAACTCTCTACTCCTCGTGAAATTATTCCTCCACGTACTCGGAAAGCCTGTTCCCCGACACATCAGTGATGATATTTTCTCTATGTGAGATAAATCTAAATAAATCTGTGACTCGAAGCACGCATCTGTGGAACTGTCAAATTATATGAAAAATAATTGTACTAAGTCTATAGTGAAGAAGGGAAAAGATGTGACTCTCTATCAGCGATACAGGAAGTGTTTGAAAATTATGCAGAGGCCCTGGCCTCTTTTAAATCAAAAAAGGGAACTGGAAAATGTCTACTCAATGGTTTTCACCTCCATTACACTCCCTGAAGCTGACTTATTTAAATGCGAACACATGTCTCACACCAACTCTTTGGATGTAGATAAAAACATAATGCAAAGACATTGTAATTATTATTATTATTTTTGTGCCACCTATCATAAGGCTTTTAAAGATACAAAAACATAATACTCAGCTCAAGACCTTCCTTTTCACTTCTGCGTTCTCTCTCTCTTTCTCTCTCTCTCTCTCTCTCTCTCTCTCTCTCTTCTGCTCACCTACCTGTTGCTGTGCTGACTAGTTGCTGGCTACCCTCAGAATCTCAAGTCCACCAGGCTCCTCCATGTCCAGTAGCCCCTGCACTGCCTCCAGGCTTACCACACACTTGGGGCTGTATCTGGAACCATACAGTGCCCTGCCTCCTTGCACTTACCCAGAGCTGCGCTACCCCCCTTCGCTCCCCCTGGTACTTCCCCTCTCCCTCTCTCCCTGAACTTGCACAATCTGAATGACACAAGGCCCAGTAAGATCGTTTGTTTGTCTTCCCTCAGTCTTCCCTACATTGTCTTGTCACATCTAGAAACAATTGTGCGTTATAAATGACTCCTCATATCATATCTTATCATATTTCTTAAATAGAATACAATATGCGTTAAGCACTCCTAAAGAGTTATTGCAGTAGCCAAGGAGCTTTACTCGCAAGTGCTATATGCCAGCTCAATTACTGCTACCCAGGACCTTTGTGACTCCCCATCGAGTTCTTTCCTTCAGAAAATTGTTAATATCTGTGACATAATCACAGAATCTCTCTCTTCCTCCAGTAAGTAGTTCAATAAATGACTTCGCAACATTTCAGACCACAACTACGACTCAAGTTCTGTATATTATTTCCCAGGTTCATTCTACTTCACCTCTCAACCCTATTCCTCTAAGAATTCTGAAGGATATCCAATCTGAGCTAGCAACTATAATTTCTTAAGCACAGGCTTTAATCCACCATCCTTGAAGCATGCACTGGTTACACCGCTTCTAAAAAAGCCACTTCTGGATCCATCCATTCCTGCCAATTTTCTACCAATATTTTTACTTTTGTTCCTTATGAGGGTATTGGAGGGAATTGTCACCCTGCAGGTTAGAAACTATCTGGAAAGTGAATGTATACCGGATGATCATCAATCTGCCTTCCAGTGGAGCATGTGTACTAAATCAGTCCTGGTGGCAACGGTTGATGACTTGACCAGATTAGCGGACATGTCTCAGGCAGTGCTTTTGATACTCTTAGACTTGTCTGCAGTGTTTGAAACCAGCGATCATGATCTTTTGTGTCAACGCCTGCAAGACGGTGGGTTTTCTGGCCCAGCTTTGAAATGGTTAAAATAATTTCTTTCCAGCCGGTCCCAGATGATTTCCCTGCCTCCTTATAAGGCAAAAGAGATTTCCTTAGGATGGGTAGTTCCTCAGGGTTCGGTCCTGTCACCCATCCTATTCAACATATATCTGAAACCATTGATGGCCATTATCCAGTCATTTGGTTGTCTATGTTACTTATATGCAGATGACACAAAGCTGGTTTTTCACATTGAGCAGGACTTCAGGATGTCTGCTCTATGTGTTAGTAACTATCCACTGTCAGTCAATGGAAGAACCAGAACTGGCTTAAGCCAAACAGGGACAAGACTGAAGTAATGATTGTCTGCCCGCCCTGTTAGGCAGAATTGCATGCAGTACCCTCTGGGACCACCACATACAATTAGGACTACATGCGCAAGTCAAAACAACCTTTGGTATAAGTCTGTACCACACAGTTTTTGGTAGCGAGCTGAGCAGCCAGGCTTATCTCAAGAGTGAATGTGAGCAGTACATGAGGTTACACAGAGGTCTCTCAATCACAGTGGTTCAAGTATACACTTATACTCAAGGTTTCTCGGTAAAACACTTATTAATTTATTACACAATCATTTAGGAAACATTTCACTAGAAGGAGGCAACTTAATATTAAAGAGCAATACACTTCAATACAAAACTCTAAGATTTTGAGAGTTTGAGCTCCCCTGAAGTAGGAGAAAAATAGCAGTTTAGTTACTCAGAAGTGAGCAAAAAGGACAAGGTAAGTAGAATAGATCACATATACTTGTTAGACAGTGCAAATAGTTTCAGTTCACCAGAAGAGTTCAATTCAAGTCAATAGGCCTAGGCCAAACTCAATGGACTTATGCTCTGGATAGGAAAGAGAAGTTCTGGTATCAAACAGTAAAGTCTTTGAAAAAGTTCTCAGAAGTAGGTTAGGTGAAAAAGAATCATATGTTGGGTCACAAGGTGATTAGGCCTGCAAGTTGGGAAAGTTACACAAACCTTGACAGCGAGAGTGGCGTTCTCTCAATCGGGTTGGCACAGTACCTTAGTATGAAGAAACAAATGCTGCTGAAGTCATTGGTTCCTGGCAGTTCCTGCAGATCTCACTGTTCCTGAGCCTCAGTCATGGGGACAAGAGGGAGGATGTCAAGGGACTCCTGCACTGCACGGGATCGTCGAAGAAAGCAAACAAGATGGAGTCTCTTCAGTTCCAGTAGCTGTAGCTTCAAGTACACAAGCTGGTGTCCCTCTCCCTGGTTAATCCTAACCAGCCTTGAGAATGGTATCCAGGTGTTTTATGAGTTGATTGGTCCCACCAACTCAAAGGAAGAAGCCGTCCTTGAAGGAGCTTCTCTGTCGAAAGGAGTTTGGCAATTCAGACCTGCAGCAGGGCTTCACCTGGCAAACCAACAGTCCAGGAGTTGCAGCAGCTGTCCTCTTCCAGCTCTTCTTCGGTTCTTTCGTTCCAGTGGTCGACTCTGCTTTCCAGTCCAAGAGACTCGCCTTTTAAAGAGTTCACTCCCTTTCATTCCAGCCTAGCTGCCACTCACCCAGCAGGGTGGCTGTCCTTGCCGGACAGTCAGCCAGCCAGCCAATCACACCAGAGTGCATTTGCGTCTCCTAGGAGACTAAGCCCCGGGGTTGTTTCGGGCACCTCCCTCACTTCCTGCCCACCCCAGACACTCAGACATCAGAGGCGGTCTTCACTCCTGAAGCCCACCAAAGGCACACAAACAAAGGGACCAAACCTGGTTTGCCGCGCAGAGACAAACACTAGAAGGACCTTTCCAAAAAGAAACAGCGATAAAAGAAGACCAGGACCTGTTTAAACAAAGGGGCTTAAGGGGCTTAAGGCGCCATCTTGAAAAACATGGCTCCCGTGAATTTTAGCTACCGGTGTTCACGGTCGGGAAGAAACATGGTAGTTCATTGTAAAACCACTCCCACCAGCCTTTTCAACAGGAAAGGGTAGCATTTGACTGCTACATGAGTATTTAGACACCTGGGATACTATGTAACCCCTCCAGCACTCCATTGTAGGATGGTGTGTGCTGGGTCTATGAATTTGGAAAGACTAGTAAAGCCAATTTCACTTTGCATTCTCTGGGAAACAGTAGTTTACCCCAGAGAAGGTATTTCAACCTTTGGGAAGTCTAAAAGACATCCCTGTGTCACTGAACTGAAGGTGCTGTGTAACCCTCATGAAAAGGTGATGCCTATGGAGCTATCTAAAACCACATATACAAAGAACACAAATCTAAAACACAAATCAAAACACATGAAAGAGTGGGAAAACACTCTTTCCAGGTAACAAATCAAGTCCTCCAAATCCAGCAAAGTTGCTGGGGGACTCTAGGGTGAAGGGAATTAGCACATTTATGAGATTTCTCCCAAACACCCCCATCTGCAAAAAACAAATGATCTACAGACTTTTGGACACCAGAACTCGGCCCCCTGCCTGCACCGGTGAAATCAGTAAAAACGTTGGTATAAAAATCTAGGAGACCTTGTCCCCAACAGAACAGGTGTGAAAATGAAAATTTTGCAAATCCTTGCCTTACGAAGTGCACACCCCCTTGATCTCGGCACCTATCTCTGGTGTTATCAGTTACTGCAGTGCTACCCTGCTACCATGCTGACATAACCCAAATATCACATGAGCCGGTTTCAAGTCCTACAGAACTCAGCAATGTTGGCAACTGGTTCATCTAAGTGTGTATCTGCCTCGCATTTCTTAGTAAGTTGCATTGTTTGCAATGAGACCCCGGGCCGCATTACGAGTGTGGCGGTCCAGAAACCGTGAGCTTACCAGCACGCTTGTTTCCAGGCCACCACACTCCAAGTCTGCCTGCAGGGGCCCTTGTGCCTGGCAGGTTTGACCCTGCCAGGCGCAACGGCACTGGCCGGCAGAGTTGTCAGACCCTGTCTTTGGCATTTTCTGGTTTTCTCTTCTATACCACTATTTTTCATTGCCTTTTCCCTTGCTGAGTGCCAGGATACTATTTTGGTGTAACACGACATAGCAAATGTACTCGCATAGTGAAAGACTCCACATGCAAGTAGTATCATGGTCAATCACGTTGTGTGACAATACTTGTAAAATGCATGCACAGACTATCTGTCAACATGCTATTGTAAAAGGCAACACATTCACAATGCCCTGTGACTGACACCTATGAACTTTGCCCTTGCAGGTGACTCTGGATTCCCCCATCTACCATGGCTGATTACAGTGGTGTACAATGAGACACACGTCTGGACCAGGCTCTGCATCGAGCAGACTTTCAGCCTGTTGAAGGCTCGTTTCCAGTACCTACAACGTGTGGAGGGGCCTTAATCTACAAGCCAGAGAAGGCCCAAGATGAGGACATGCCACCCCTAGAAAAGGAGCGCACACTACCTTTGGGTGATGTGCTGCCACGCAGTGATCGGTAAGAGGGTAGGGGTGGATGTCTGGCATGGCAGGAACTGATGGACAATCTATTTTTAGCACATTTGATATGCACTTGCTCTGTATATGTATCTTTTAATTAAACCCATGCACACAATAACGAATGTCCTTGCATTGGATCAAGTGAACAACTATGTTATTAACTATTTAATACCAAAACAGCCTCCCCAAGACACCAGCCCCAAAACACAATCGCTACAACACCTCTCCCTCCCCAAAGCATCCTCTCCAATACACCAACCCCAAGACACCATACCCAAAACCCCATCCGTACAACTCCCCCCTCCCAAAAACAGCCCCCCAAGACAACATGGATGAAATTGGACAACAAGTGTGTCTTACAATCACTTTCAGTGCATCTTTGCCTTGGTAGCCTGCTCCATCACCTTAAGTCAGGAGGTGCTGGGAGCAGCGTCTTAGGGTGCTTGGCTGTGATTCCTCAGTGGGGGTGACTGAGGTGGAGTGCTCAGACCCCCGGCCCCAGGTATGTTGCACAGTCATCGAAATACAGGAATTGAAGGACTACACAAAGGCTGACATTCCATCTGTATGTTCCATCATCCTCTGCCCGACTGTGGTGATGGCAGCAGTGCCATGGCAGAGGGAACAGGAAATCCTGTGGCACGCTCCCTTCAGGCAGTCCCTCATGGGACACAGCTGCTCCATGGCATCCAGCTGTGCTCAAACGGCTGCCGTGTTGGGTTGAGTCACAGGTGGTGGGCTATGGAGAGGGATGGGGCTGAAGTACGGCGAACAGAAGCCTGTGTCTTCCTCGTCCTCATCGTTGGTGCTGTTGCTGCCTCTGCCACAATGGTGTTAGGGCTGGTGACACACTTCCCTACACTCTGAAGGGGGTGTGCTAGTGTCCTGATGTCCGGGTGCCTGAGCAGGGAATGCAGCCTTGTGGAATGCCACAGGGGCTGGCTGTGGAGTGGCTGTTGCAGCTTCAGCATTAGCCGTGTCACATGTATGGCTGGTCGAGGGGCCACAGGGCACCGATGCGGGCATGGTGCTTTCCTTCATCCCTGCCAGAGGTCCCTCAGCGGTGGTGTCCTGTGGCCTTGCTGCCTTTCTCCTGCTCTTACTTATGCTGCATACGGGTCTGGTCTGTGGAGGGGTGGAGGTGTCCAGGGACAGTGGATGGCCAGGCCTCTTCACCATCCATAGACTGTGAATAATTACATGCTGTCATTCATCTTGCATACATGACAGTGGGCTTGCAAGACACTCATGCAACATTTGTTTTGTTCTGCATAGACACATTTCGTATGATTGGCATGGGTGGTTTTAGGTCAATGTGTGCAGCTACTGCTAGGTGGAGGTAGTGCCTACTAAGAGTATCCATGGTGCATTGCCATAAATGACAATGAGTCGTGACATACATTAATGCATCAAAGCCCTATGCAAAACTTTAATGCCATTTGTGATGCTATGGTTTAATTGAAATGAGCTCCTTCATGTGTTGGCATGTGTATTTCAAGTACAGTACATGTGCATTGCTACATTTTCCCACCTCCCCAGGCACATGTGTGTACTCACTGTGCATTTGAACTGATTGCCATGTGTTTTCCATCCCCTTGCCCATTGTGGCTATTTGTGCTCGGGGATCCATGCTTTTGCCCAGTGTATTCACATGTCAGTGGGGTCTGATCGACTTACCACCATTGCTGTGGCTTCCTGTTCCAGCATCTGCGCTCCCAATCCCCCATATCCCCTCCGTGTGGAGGATGGATCTGGCCTTCTCCTCCCATGCTGTTAGTGTAGGGTTTGCATGGTGCCACCTCTTGTGGCTGCACTCTCCCTCCGGTGGTGGGAAATGAGGCTACGGACCCTGGCCTTCTGATCATTCCATCGTTTTCGGCAATCCTTAGAGTCTTGTGGAATGATGCCCACAGTTACCACCTTGTCCCTGATGGAGGACCATATGACAGCCGTCATCTGGGCAGTGGTCTTGCGATTCCTGCTGCCATATAGTTCCTCATCAGGGTTCACCACTTTCTCCACCAGTACATTGAGTTCTGACTCATTGAACCTTTGCTTCTGCAGCCTCATTTTGGGTACCCAAGCCTTTCCCTTCTACTGTAACATTTTGCCTGACTATAGAGTCTGGATGTCAGCAGGAAATGGGAGATTGAGAGTTGATACAGTTTTCAAAGATGGCCAGCACGTTCTTTCCATTCAGGCGATGATGTTATTTTTACCGCTGCTAATACTGCTGTCTGTGGTGATGGTAAAAGTAATACTTTCGTATCTGGGCGGTATTACTTCCAGATATCAATTTCAGCAGGTATACGCCCGGATGGTATTACTGCTACCACCAGTGGAGTGCGCACGCTCCCGTCAAGTCATTATACAGCAGTAATTCTGTCGGACATCACGGCGGCAACGGTAATACCAGCAAGGCGGATTTACCCACCGTATTAGCGTACAACTCGTGATGAGCCGAATTTTTTGATTCAGATGGTGAAATTATGGAATGATTTTTGGATTTTTTGATTGACTTAGAAATGTAGGAAAGTTCAGAGCAACTTATTTTGAAGTACAGTAACTCTTGAGCAGGAGCAAAAAAGATGCATCAGAAGATATAAAGCAAGCTAAACATTAATGTAAACAGATGGTATTGAAAAAGAAATGCGATTTTCCATTTGCAAAATGGATGCATCTTCAATTGTATGTTGATAATAGTGATGTAAAAGGGTTTGTACAGTTTATCATCCATGAATTTGAAGTCATTGGTTATGTTCCAACAATTAACAACAGCACAGAGTGGCGCATTTAGTTTGATCATGTTTCCAAGTTATAGTCTAATTCCTATAGTGAATAGTGCATTGCATTGTCTGAGACACTACAGATCAGAGTTTCTGCAGGCCTAATTGCTCTCAAAATAATGTTAAATAAATTAGAGGATGAAATACTATCACAAATATTTAGTAAAGTGCCTGGACCTTACAGTATCCCTGTGGGCTTGTTAAAAAGTGACCTAAAAGTCTGGGTTCCACTTGTGAACAAGATATTTGAAACAATTTTGCATTACGGTCAGATTCCCAATTCCTGGTGAATAACCTTGGCTATCCCAATACACAGGAAAGAGGACAGGTAAAACCCAGGAGATTATCAGCCCTACTCTCTGTTGGAAATCCTAGGAGGTATGTTTGGCAAATTTGTATTCAACAAACTGGAACTTGCCTGCATGATGCCCAGGCAGGATTTAGAAGGGGAAAGAACTCTACTGATCAGTGTTTCTGTCAATGTCTCACTACCCAGAAATATGTGGTGCTGGAGAAAGGCCTTATGCATTTGTTGTTTGTGGACCTAAAGGTGGCATGTGTCTCCATAAATGGGGAGATACGTTGGGCTATTATGAGGGAGAAGGGTGCTGCTGCACAATATCTGATCAGAGGAATTCAACTATTGTATCATGCTGAAAGTGGCTGATTTTTCCGGCGAAACAACTAGTGAATGGGGGAGTAGGACAGGGCTGTGTCCCAGCCATAGGGCCTGCCTTCTTTAGTCTCTTCATTGTTGTAATAGTTGAAGCCTTGGTTGCAGCTGGAGCGGATGTCCCAATGCTGCAGAAATACTTTTGGTCCATACTCCTCTATGCCGATGATTCAGTGCTTATGACTAGGACTGAGATATCTATGAGTTAGTACTTCAGCACCTTTGAAGCGTTCTGATCAAAGTTTGATCTGACTGCGAAGAATTGCAAGAACAAAAGTGCTACAAGTGGGTGCTAGACAGCAAGGGAAAACCACGTTTGAGATGGGCCTGCAGAAGATGTCGTTGTTTGGGGCATGTGGCCGTAGACCTCCATGTTTTAGTGGCAATCTAAACAAAACGTATATTAGTTGACAACACAGCTGTATCACATTGTATCACTGCAGAGAAATGCAATGCTTATTGACATGGCTGTAAGTGAAAATGTTTCATTTGTATATTTATTGCTGCATATTGTTTGTGCTCATTAAGGCAGAAGGACCCATGGGACTGCTCTTAGTTGAATAAAACATTGGTAATTGGCCTGCCAGTGAACTCAACACAAAAGAAATACCAGGCACCCATTACAGTCAGACCTGTAAGATAGATTGAGCAGTTGTGTTTAATAATGTGAGGTGTATGCTTCTAAAAGGTTAAACAACACATTGAAAAACAAGTATTATGGGTTAAAAAAAACTATCAATTGATGGTCTTGCATATTTAGTTTGAACTCAAGACCACCATCATTTTGACTAATGGCAAGTTCTCTGCCAAGGTAAGTGATGTTTCATTACGAAATGGCGAGAAAGAGCCATCAACCATTAACTTAAAAAGATACATTCTGCACATTATGCATACAAGTATTCCTTAACCAACTAGTCAACAGATGCAATTATTTATCAGTCATCTGTCAAATTAAAGGAACTTTCAGGGACAGATGGTTGGTTTTACATACGAAGACAACATTTTAGAAGTTGCAGAAACCCATTTTGAAAATGTGCATGGAGATTATCCATTTGAATTACGTAATATTTTATAACTGCTGAGACATTTATCACCCAGATATATCAAATATAACTCTGAAATAGACTTGCTCAGATATATAAAAATACATATATAATTAATATTCTGAAATGCATATTTATTGAACAGTTTGCATATATTAATAACGCCACCATCCTTGAAGTTACAGAAACGCAAAGTATACATTTAGGCACTTTCTCACGAATTAAAGTACCTTATTTGATTAATTCCTAACTTTTTACATACCGATTATATTGAAAATGTATATTTTAGCCCATCAAAACCTCTGACTTCAAGGGAGGGTGCTAGTTTTCAACTGACACAAGTGTAGTATGACACACCAGGTTAATGGGCCAATGGAAGCCAGAATGAGGGCCCTTTGTGGCTGAGAACTAATGATGGAAACTAATCATAGAACCTATAAAGGGGTGCATTTAGATCAGCATAAAAAGCCATGACTCACTTGGAGGAAAATAATATGTAAATGTTTCTTTCTACCTGTCGAACCACACAATTTGGATGAAAGAACTTGTATTAAAATTCCACTCGGGAATGGGCCACTGGTCTCAGAAGAATTTATATACTGATCCACAAGAGGATTGAAGTCGAGGGAGACTGTTGTAATATGCACGGGCTCGTGCATGGGCACCTGTGGAATGTTGATGCATGTTGAGCAGTCAACATTCCACAGTGGCCGTTAGGTGGAGGAAGCTGAAGCTGGAGGCCTGTGGGGTCGAGCAATAAAGTACATATAATCTTCTTACCTGTGTCGGTGAGACTTTGTCAGTGGCAACAAGGATTTTGCTCCACCCCGTTCCACGTGTGCGCCGGCTGGTTGTCCTCTGCCGCCTGCCCACCTCCGGCGCTGCCATAAGAGAGGACGCGGATCGGCCTGCAATTGATACCCTTGGAGCTGCCTGCCGCCCACCCCTTCATCGCTAGGGGCAGCGGTGGCCACAGCCGGGCCCCGCCGGTGGGCGTGCGGTTCCCCACGGTGACTGGCTGCCCAGAGCCCAGCCGGGGCAGCGGAGGAGGGCACGCCGATCCATGGGGGCAGCTTTGAGGGCGCAGGGCGCCAGCGGATTCGCGCTGCTGGCTGCTGGCCTTCCCCTGCTTCAAGCGCGATGGCGATTGCAGGGGGGCTCTGTTGTTTGTGGTGGGTAGTCACCACCCACCATCCGGCTACTCGGGGTCCAGTCGGGGCCTCGGAGGTGGTGCAGCCGCCACGGAGTACAGAGGCCTGTAGGACGCTGAGCGCCGGCTGGTAGCTCCGCCCCCGGCAGCGTTTACGCACCAAGCCGCTCACTGCTTGCTGCCTGTCGGAGGGAGGAGGGGCGGCGGTGGCGCTGCGCGGCTCAGAAATCAGCTGTTCGGCTTATCGGAGGAGGCACAGTATTCGGAGGATATAAACGCAGGAGCTGACTGTTGCTGCTCGGTGGTTGGGAGAAGGCAAGGCAGGAGCCTCATTCAAATACGGTCCAGGGACACCTGGGAGTCTGAGTGGCCACATGACATCCATTATCTGCAATCTAAAGGGCCGTTGGTGGTACGATTGGGGCACACAACTTCTGTGGAGCCCTGACAAGTGGAGTTTGGTGCATCTGGTTTGGGCTGGGATCACTGCAAGTTGGTTTTTGTACCAGTAGGTTGTGACTCACCCAGTGCCAACTCCTGGTTGTAGTGTAGTGATCAGGTTCGAACAGGAAGAGGTTGTCCCACTTCCAGGTCCTTTGGGTGCAGAAGTGAAAGTGGAGTGTCAAAATGTTTCTGTTCGGCAACCTGATGTAGGACTAGAAGGGGGTCGGCTGGCCCGGAGATGTGGTCCCCCTATAAGGTTTAGAGATTACATTTGTTAAACGTGAAATTTACATTCTACAGTGCGTCACACCCATGTGGTCAATCTTTCTACATCTATGAAATGTAACTTGTATTAATGATAGTCACATAATATTTTGTTCATGTTTCCATTGTTCACTTTGTTTGCAGTTTATTCTGTTACAGGCCATTAACATTTTTGTTATACAAGGGAAGAGGATATGTTGTAATATGCACGGGCTCGTGCATGGGCACCTGCGGAATGTTGATGCATGTTGAGCAGTTAACATTCCACAGTGGCCGTTAGGTGGAGGAAGCTGAAGCTGGAGGCCTGTGGGGTCGAGCAATAAAGTACATATAATCTTCTTAACTGTGTCGGTGAGACTTTGTCAGAGACCTTGTACGCTGGAACCAATAGGCTGAGGAGGACAAGATGACCTGGGAGCCCAGTGCCTTCCGATTTCCATCCAGTGAACAATTCCAGCCACACGGGGCCTGAGACATCTTTACCAGAGGTGGGTTGCTGCTCACAAGATGTAAACCAACTACCAAAAATGTAAGTGAGCCCATGCCCCATGGCATTTACTGATAAATCACTTAGCTATAGAATTCTGACAAAGAGGCGGGGGTAGGTTATCTCCACAGAGCAAATAAAAAAGTAACTCCCTACGTTTGTTTCAGAATTCAAATAGTCCCCTTGGATCTGTGGCATGTGATGCATAAGTAGACATAGATTTGTCAAAGGAATTAAAAGGCGTGTAACCATGAAAGTACTATTGTATAATGAAATGCCATGAAATAGACTATTTTTTCCCAGGAATTAAAAATAGTGGGAGAGGACTTCAACAGGAAATTTGATTTTAAAAACCACTTGTGCATTTAGTTTTATTCTTTACATGCCCCTCTATTCCTTCAAAAAGAAAGCAAAGACATTGGCCCTCATTACGACCCTGGCGGAGAACCATGGTGCAATTTGCACCATGGTCCATGGCGCTAAGCTGCCAACTCCGCCATGGTGGTTGGCGGACTTACCGCCCCATTCCGACCTTGGCGGGGCGGTAAGTCCCCAATCCCCATTTACCCTTCCCCATTCCCATTTTTGCCCCATAGGGTATAATGGGAGTGGGGAAGGCGTTAATTACGCCACCGTAAATTACGGTGGCGTAATTAACAACAAGTCCCGTAGCGCCATGGATTTTTCCGCCTGCAAAAAGCAGGCGTAAAAATCACCATGGCGCTACGGGAACTCGTAGTCAGGCGGAAAGGTACGCCATGCTTTACGCCGGCGTAAACCCCTTTCCGCCAGGGTCGTAATGAGGGCCATTGTAAATGCCTTTTTCTTTTATTAAAAACTTGAATTTCTTTTAATGTGTTCTGAAGAGGACCCCTTTTAATTCCTGAAAGAAAATGTAATTTTATTAGGTTCTCAAACAAAATAAGCATGTTCTGGTAAGGTTTTCACTTACACAACCGAATAGAATATTCCACTCATATTTTTCAATTGCTTGTTGTCAATTATATTTGATAGTTACTCTATATATGAATTCAATTTTATATTGAAAATAAATGCTTATGATGATGGTTGCCTGTACAGTGAAATACATGAGGGTGTGATATAGAATACTCATTCATATCTGTTCATATGTGCATAGATGTATGTGTGAATAAGCAAAGAAAACCTGATGCCTTTGATTAGGTAAACTACTTGTGAGAGAAAAGTAGGCAGGCTGCAGTGGTGATTTGTTTTTTTATTGTAGTTGGAATTCATGTGTAGTGTTCTGAGTTGACTTCCCCAGGATTGGAGGTTAGGGGACCACCAATATTTTCAACCATTTCATATTTTAAATTAAACAAACATATTCTAATTACAACACCCTGTTTCTTGTCTCGAATATTGGGGTTGGTCTTTTGTTGAGGAGGTCATTTTGTTAGTGCCATAACTCCATAATAAAAGAACCACTATAAAATAACCTAAATAATAAAAAGACGTCTGTTACATAGCAAATGCTATATGGAACAGCCTGGCTATTCTGCAATGTAATGGTTCCAAAAAGAGAATATTGATATGCAATAAAGAAAACTGGCTAAATAACTTTTCCACCAAGGTGTCTGTCAATATTTGCTAGGATACACTGAAGACTCTAATCATGGGACAATGCAGATCTGTTTAGTTGGAGATACCTACAAGCTTCAGAGAAGAGGAAACACACGTAGGTGGCTATATGCAACATCTTGAGGGAAAGCAAAAAAACGTGCTGTTTGTGAAAAGGCTTTAAGAATATTTACAAAGAAATGTATTTTCAATACTAGAGGTAGAGCGAATAGTAATTTTCCTAAATCAAATACAGCTTCTTTAAGGAATTAATCAAACCATCAAAGCTCATAACCCTTCTTTTAAAATATGAACAAGTCAATCTCATTAACTCAATTGTCAGATGCACGCCTTACCTGAGTTCTTTTGTGGGTTTGATCAGGGAAGCGGAAGGGTCTGTCTCTTCGGGTAGCCACACCGACCCCTGGTCTGGGGACGAACCCAATGATAGGGGGAAAAACCACAGAGAGAAAGCCGTCCGATAACAAGGTGCAGAGTGTAGAGGTAATGTAGCAGTGTTGATTAAGGCAGCAGTAGAGATGGAAGGGAGCCAGTATTAAGAAGGAGCAGCTGAAGCATTGGGAAAAAGGAGTAAGGAGGTAGCAACACAGAAAGAGAATAACGTGGCAGAAGTAAATAGAAACAGCACAGAGGTCTACGAAGGAGGAACAAGACACTAAGCACTGCAGATAGAGGCAAGAAACAAGGGAGGATGGGAGATGAAACAGAGCATTATGGCAACGCTGGATCACAGTTGCAATACAAGTGCTCACCGGTTTGGCTGGTTCTTTAAGGCATTGTGGTGTTCTCCCTTATGGTCCGTAATGGTGGCCATCTTGGGGAGGTCAGGGTGGAGCAACGCAGCCTCCAGGTTGTAGTGGGTGCTTTCCTCCGCCAGAGCCACCACAGCGAGACCGTGGATGCAGCCGATGCATTCAAATATTAATAAACAGGCATGTCTGATTCCTACCACTGACTGAAAGGTCTTCAAGACCAATGTGTATCATAATATAATGAGTTGTATGAAGAACTGCGTCAGTTACCTGTATCAGCATTGGGTCTCTTCATTGTAACACACACACAGCCCTCTGTACAGGACCCCTAGGCTGCACTTACAGGCAATATATTAGCAAAATATGACATTTGTTCCTCACTCTTCATCTGTCCCTCAGTCTTTGACCTCACAGGAATGGTCTGTCAGAGACCGCCCATACACCTGATTTCCCTTACCCTGTGTGACCAACTCATTTGATTTGCACATAGTGTACTCTGGGATCTGTCTCTTCTGAAAGTTGGGTGGGCAATTCCAAATGTATCCTGTTGATGTCTGTCAGGTTAAGGTAAAACCTAATAGAAATACATACATGCATGGTTTAAGGACACGCAAGAGCGCATCTCTAACCCCATCAGGCAACCGTTCACTGACTAATTTGCATTTTTCCCGATAAGTACAAAAAACTTCCTACATGTGTTTTTGCTGGTGCATTAAGCGTTTGCTCTTTTTATTGTCTGCGCTATGTTTGATTATTCTACATCCCTAACCCCCATTCCCTTTTACCTGTATAAATATTTTATGTGTATTTAGTAGGGGATAACCCTTTGCACTCCCTGCTCCTTTGATGCACTTTTCTATTCTCTCACAGATCTATGTCAGGATACCCCTGGGCCTGTCGGAGGGGTACAATACACTACTCTCTGGACAGGTTTTAGCAGTTGTTGAACCTTGGGACCACTACATTGATGACTGGTGCAGAATAAAAAATGCTTAGTATAACATACATTAGAACTCCATGCAATTAGTCAAAATGTAAACACGCCTATTAAGAGGGAAGATGTTTGTGATGGCATTAAAGTGTAAACCTTAGGATAAAGCTGTTGGACATGATGGTTGGATTAAAAGATTTCTACCACCAATTTATATATACCAAATGTTATGTTCGTTTTTATTGAGTTCCATGCTTCAAGGCTGGTGATCCGAGTTTTATGTTAATGTATAAAGCCACCATTAGCTTGTTTCATAAACCTGTGTAAGATCTTGCAGAATGTTTGTTATGTAGACCCACCTTCCTCACTAATGGGCATGTGAAAATGTACTCCAAATGCTTAACAATGAACCATGATGTGATTTTCCTTAACTTCTGCATAGAGACCAAAGTTTTCATAAAAAGCAGATATTCTACCAGCTACACAAGTTGCCCCCTCAATATTGTGCCTCAGCATTCAACGGACAATTCATGAAAAACAGAAACCCCTACAATTTCCAGGGTTTCAAACATGTCAAACTTTACAAGCTTTCTCAAGGTTCTAGATATGAAGTTCTACTGGGTTTGAACTTGCAGCTATATAAAGTTAGGCAAGTAGAAACTGCCAATGCAGGAGTGGCTCTGGATTATTAAGAAAGTGAATTGTGTATAGGGTAGTGTACTTTAGAGCATAATGAAAAGGCTAAAGCATTGAGAACCCCATGTGCATTTATTAGGAAGCAGAGAAGTCCAAATAAATGAAAACATCCTGTGCATTTACAGGCCGATTCATGGAATTAATGTGCGCCGAAAATCTCTGCGAAAGCGTGCGTATCACAGCGCAAGTGCGAAAATCGCAGTGCAAGCGTGCGAAAGCCGCGCACATCGATTCATGGAAGTCCGTGCGCGTGTAAATACTGGGATGTGTGCTAAAATCCTGTGTGGCGCACACGGGCGCACACGTCATTAAATGGCGTGCGCTACGCGCACATAGCACGGCGCACACAACAAAAGTAGGCGGAACACGGGCGTAACACGCGGAATGGGGAACAACGTGTAAAAATGTGAGCGTTACTGGGGAAGTACAGGAGGCAAATAAGCGGAACGCCCACATGCGCGCCTACAACACGTATTCATGGAATCGAACAGGGGAAACGCGTGCGCCAAAAAAGATGCGCTAATCAGGAAACACGTACGCCAGCAGGAAGCAGGCGTACGCGGACCCACGCAGCATAAAAGTGCACCCAAACAACAAACAAGCTCAGACGCTACGATGAATATACCGTTCCTCGCAGCAGTGGTCGTGGGACACCGCAGGAGAAGGAAGATAGTCAGGGCCAGAATTTTTACACCCAGGACCAGCCTTTTTGGGATGCCTGATAACCAGGTGTATGGGAGGTACAGGTTTCCACCTCACATAATACTCGACCTGGTGAGTGAGTGGGAGGATGACCTCACATCACCCACCCTGTGCTCCCAAGCACTGATCCCCTTGGAAAGGGTACTCAATGTACTGCACTTCTTGGCCACTGGTTCATTTCAGCGGACAAGTGCCATAGTGGGGGGGGGGTTGTCACAGGCCACACAGTCACGCTGCCTACACAAGGTGTTGGCCATCATGACTGCACGCCCATCAGTCCGCAGGCACATATATCTGCCCAGAAAACCTGCAGAAAGGCAGGCTGCTGTCCAGGATTTTCACGGGGTGGACACTTCCCCAAAGTGCTAGGTGCCATTGATTGCACCCATGTGGCTCTACGTTCTCCCAGAGCAACTGAGCACATCTATAGAAACCGCAAGCACTGGCATTCTATCAACGTGCAGGTAGTATGTGATGCCAAGGGAATCATCACCTCAGTATATGCCAACTATCCAGGGTCCACCCACGACAGTTTCATTTACAGAATGTCAACCCTAAACTGGGACCTAGAAGCTGGGCAGCATGGCGACACATGGCTGCTTGGTGAGTATAAATGCCTCTGCACATGCATCCATGTCAGATACTGAGTAATGTCACAACCCCACTAATGATACCCATCATCACCTTCCCAGGGGACAGTGCCTACCCTCTGAGCACCCACATGATGACGCCAATTCGGAACCCCACCACACCACCCGAGGTAAGATACAACACAGCCCATATTGCAACCCGGGGCATAGTGGAGCGCACATTTGGAGTGCTCAAGTCACGCTTTCGCTCTGTTGACCGCTCTGGTGGGCAGCTGCTATACGCGCCCCCAGTAGTGTGCAGGATCGTAGTTGCAGCATGTGTCCTGCACAACGTTGCAACCCACCGGGGCCTGCCGGTGGACATGGTGGTGCCCCCACATCCCCAACCAACCACATGCACGGCCGCTGCGCATGGGAGGGGAAAGGGCACGTGGTGAGGCAGCCCGTACGCAGCTGGTGCCTAATTACTTCACCTAAAATCACACCCCTGTGGGGTGCACACAGCCATGGCACATACCAGCTGACAATCAATGATGATGACATAAGGGACAGTCAACTGTCACAACCATACCAGCCTGAGATTGGTCACCTGGAAGTGTTACATTGTGTGCATCCCTACCTACCGAAAGACAACCAATGCTGTGTCACAAAAAGACACATTTATGCTGCATGAATGACTATCCCCTTGCAAACTAGAACATGAAAACAGTGCCATGTCACCCAACCCCTCCCCATCTCCGCTACCCAACACACCATGGCATGTCATGCAATGTGAAAGCAAACAAAGGAATGCACAACACATGACAAAAGTGTCACAAAGTGCACTGTCCCAAATGGGGAGGAGGTTCGAGGACAGGGTGCACACCAACACCCACCTGCATGGATGTTGCGGAAAAAAAAAATACCTCCATGGGCTCATGGCCTGCACGGCTACGCTATTGTGGGAGAACTGCTGCTGTCGCTCTCTTCACCCTCTGCTTCTGGATCAGGAGGTGGTGGTGCTATGGGAGGCAGCCCACGCAAAGCCCTGGTATGGTCCTCCATGGCAGCAAGAATGCTGGTGTTGAAGGTCTGATTCTGGAGGATAGTGCGGAGATCCCCATTCAGCACCTCACGGGTTGCCTGCATTGCTGCACGCATAGCCTCGCGTGATGCCCGGATCTCCTCCCGAGTTGCCTGCAGCTCAGCTGAGAGCGAACGTGTGAGCTGCTCCAGCTGCTGTTCTGACCTTAAATTTCGGGAAGCCTCAAGTTCACTTAGAGTCTGCCTGAGGAACTGGAGTTCTAACCTCAGGGCTTCCCTGTGGCCCTGTGACTCTACAGAAATGGCTTCCCGCAGAGTCTCCAGTGCCTCCCGTCGGTCCCTGTTGGACACCAACATGTCTTCCCTGTGTGATTGGCAAATGGAGTCTGTTGCCTGCTGTTGTTGCTCCATCTGTCTTTCAGGGGGGAGAATGGAAGTGGCCACCCTCTCCATTGCCTGAGCCATCATTTCAACCAATGCTCCCTGTTGGGCTGCTATACCGTACATGGAGTTTTCCCATACAGTATTGCCTGGTGGCGTACGGCCACCGCGTCGGCGGGCACCACACCTGTTCGGGGCAAGGCGATCTGCACCTTGCTGTGCTGGCACTGCCTGAGGCTGCAGGACTGCATTCCCCCTCTGATCTGCTGGCCCAGGAACAGGATCAGATGTTGTGGAGTGTGACCCTGCATCCGTAACCGCCAAAGGCGGACTTACCAACACTGACATCCTCATAGAGGGTTCTACCCTTGGTGCAGGTGGGTTGGACAGAACAGAATCCCTGCCAGAAACACTCACCTGCGACAGCACATAAGTCTCATCATCCGATTCAGCACCTGAATAGAGGTCTGGGGAGGTGCACCCAGAGATACCCCTGGACAGTATTGCCTGCAGTAAGATTGGGTTTTCACCCACCACCACACTACGTCCTCCACTGGTGCCCGGTCGTGTCTGAGATTCCTCCTGGGTCTGCACCATCTCCTCAACCTCAACAGCATCAAGTGCGTCATCACCTGCAAAAACATGAAAGACAACAAATGGAAACAGGCATGAGTACCATAGCACACACATAACATAGGCCTGACAAGCCAGAGATGCAGTACACAAATTACACATGTCCCACATGACAATAACCCTGGCATGCATGCACTGTCAATGAGTTGGAAGGGGAGGCAAAAAGCAGACACTGAGGACACCAAGATGGAAAAGCAACACATTTGCTGCATGCTGGGTAGTACTGGCATCACACATTAGCCTGTGAGTGGCATGTCCAATACACATACATGACACATGCCAGCACACAGATGGCATGTAGCCTAGCCATGGTACATTTGACAAGTACAGCCATATATCAGTGAATGAGTACTGTCACCTATCCATGTGAGATGGACATGATGAGATGAAAAATGCTAAATAGTGTGACAAAATATGCATGTGCCACACACTGCAACACATCCAGTGTACAATAATACAGTGATCGCAGGCAGATGTACACATCAATGGTTGGTCACTTCAACATGACAGGAAACAACTATCATGTTCCACATTCAAACAGGCCCCAATACTCAATCAGCCTGAATGGTCTAATCATTCACATAACAAGGTAACAAATGTGGGCCAATGTGGGGTGAAATCAATGACAGAAACATGTCACATATGTGGCATTAGGGCTGAAAAATGCGTTGCAAAAATGGGAGAATTGAAACAATCATCCTGAATGAACACTGAAAAATTCAGAACAATGTTGTTGCAAGATGACAGTTCAAGGGCAACTGCACTAATGTGGTGCTGATTGGCTACTGTGGGCAGAAGGGATACTGTCATACCCAAATCCAAGGCCGGTGAATGTTTTGGAGGAAGCATATGGGTGACCCATACCACTCAGGAGTACACACTCTCACCTGGCACTCAATCAGAACCCGTCACCCAAACGACATACACATGGATTACACACTCATGCATGGGCACTCACCGGACAATGCGTCATAATCTGGTAGGTCTTCCACGCCTTGGATCTGTTCCTCTGTGACGAAGGTTCCAGCAACAGACTCATGTTCAGTGAGTTGGTTGTCCTCTGGTGGAGACCCACCACCAGTCACCAGAGTAGAGGCATGATTTGAGGCCAGCTTGTTCTTTGCTCTGCGTTTCAGGTCATTCCACCGCTTGTAGCAATCATCAGCTGTGTGCCTCACAAATCCAAGGGCACTAATGTGGTCCGCGATGGTCTGCCAGTGTGCCCTAGGTTGACCAGGTGTGGTCTTGCACCCTGCAGTCACCACCATTTCGCGGCTATGTGCCGACACATAGGCCACAAGTGCATCAAGTTCGGCGTCATTAAAGCTAGGCTTCCTTGACGTGCCGGAGTGTGTAGCCGTGTCTGGGGTCTCAGCCTGTAATGCCAGAGCACCCTTTTTCTTCTTTTTCAAAGGTGGTGCGGATCCTGAGTGGCTTACGCCGCTCTGGTCAGTAGGGGCAGAAGCGCAGGTGGACTGGGTACTAGAAGTGTGCGAATGCACAATGACCATATGTCTTGGTGCAGGCATTGGCTGCAGGGTGATGTTGGCAGGGCCAACGTCGGTTTGATGGACCTGGACCGACACTGTCCCGGCTGGGAGACTCAATGCTGGGGTGGATAGAGCTGCAGCTGCCCCTGAAGCCTCCCCACCCTGCCTACTTGGGGCAGCAGATGACATTGCTGCCCCAGATCCACGTGGCCTGGTGACAGCAACTTGCACCGCCACACGTGGCTTAGACTTGCTGACCTGGAAGTCAGCCTGGGAGTCATCCCGTGCCGGTTCAGGTGCCAAAATGGGCCGGTCCAACAAGGGCTGAGCTGGGATGGTGTCAGCTACGTTTCCCACAACCATGGGGGCGGGTCATGGGTGTCCCTGATTGGTCCTCCACACACGGGGGTCTAGGGGCACCCTGCAAATCCTGGCCACATCCCCTACCACGCCCACCACGCCCACCTTTTGGAGGTCAGCCACCTTTGCCTCCCTTATTGCTTGGTCGCCTCCCAACCATGGCACTGATGTTGTGGTGCGTATGGGAGTTGCAGTAAACAATTGTCCTGGGCAATTGGGGTGAAAGGGGTAGGGTACTAGATGGAATTCGTACCCTAGTGCTCTAGCAAGGCTGTATGTGACCCCTGGGGGAAGATGACGGGTCACGCAATGCACAGGCACCCCAAAAACAAAAGCACCTCTGGTAGACCACGTGCGTGGAAAAATAAACCTGCACTACACTGTGGCACCCAAAAACACAAAAATAAGCGTATGCGTGTTACACGCAGCCTACAATGACCTCTGAAGGGGTACGCGACACACGGGGGCAACCACAGTTGGAAAATACGTGCGCGACTCACCGTCTGCCTTGGAAAACAACGTAAAAAAGACACACGTGTGTGCGTAGCCAACACCCCCGCCAAAAGAAGAAAAGAATGCAGTCTGAGGAAACAGGGAGTACGAACTGGAAACGTTGTGAAGTAATCGCATGTGAACCAACAAGAAGTACAAGATACACCCGCTCGCTCTCCACAAAAATCACGTACAAGGAAATAGCGTGATACTCGTACCTTTTAAGCCAGCCCACATGTGAAACGTCACTTACGCGCTTACGCGCTAAGGCCCTTTCCTCTAATAGCACGGTGACGTGCAGTTTTCTTACGTGCTGATTCACTATGCACCCGTGTTGTGGGCAATGCCTGCGCGCCTAACGTCTAAGGGCCTTTCCTCGAATTACACGCTGACGTGCAACTTTTTCACGTGCCAAATCACTCCGTATCAAGCTGGCCACGCGAATCCACACGGAAGACCATGATCCTGCACAAAAGGCAATTTTCCTGCCCCCCAGAGCACCGAGCACGCTCCCACCTGCCATCTGCTGCTGCCTGACTGCCTGCTGCCCATGTGCCCTGCTATTTGCTGCCTGCACGTCAGCCAGGGGTGCAGTTGCTGTGACCACCCCTGCTGGAACTGAAGACTCCCGACTGGGATACCATCGCTCCACAGCCCAGCCCCAGGACCCAGTTGCCCACCCACACCTGCCTCTGGGGTTGCCATGTCGGGCACAACACCATCTGACACCACTGGCAACCCCCAGTCAGAGAGGCAGAGGGCCACCAGCTTTAGTGCTAGGGAAGTTGGTGTCCTGGTGGAGCAAGTCCTGGGGCAGTATGATGCCCTCTTTGGAAGTTTGTGCCGACAATGAAGGACGGACAAGGATCTGGAAGGACATCGTGACTGCCATCAACGAGGAGGGGGTGGCAGTCCGCGACATCAAACATGTCCGCAAGCGCTGGGAGGACTTCAGGGCCAGGACCCTCGACAAGGCCCAGCGCCTCTTAAAGGCAGCGGATGCCAAGGGGCGCCGGGGCCACCTGTTGGACCACCAAACGAGGGTCCTGGAACACACATGCCCAGCACTCCACGTCCAGGTCCTTGAGAGGCAGACCCGTCTGGAGTCGAGCGGTAAGTGTACATGCATACTGATTGGATGCTGTGCGTGATGTGGTGTGCCAGTAGTGTGCAGGTTGCACATGTGGTTTTGTAGGGCCATGTATGGATGTGTATGTACAGGGGAGTGAGGCTGACACATGTGAGTCCTCTCATGTGTGAGACACATGGAGGGTGTATGTGTTGGTAAGCATGCAGGCCAAATGCAGGTGTGGGAGCACACATGTTTGAATTACTGTGTATGTACGTTGGCATGGTTGTGGTGTCACACATGGAGGGTGGTTCCAGCTGCATGTATCTGCACTGTGCACTGTGTACATGTGCATGTGTGTGTATTTGACAAGTGTGCAACTGTGATGCAACATGGATGCATGTGACACTGACATGTAGAAGGCTGAATGGCAGATGTGACATGGATGGCGATCTCATCACTGCAACAGTTGGTGGAGATGTACACATGCATGTAAGTGTGGTGGCCTGTGTGCATGTGTTGTGCACTCCCCGTGTTTCATGTGACATCAGGCTCACCTTCGGCTGCTCGTGCTGTTGTTTGTGAATGGATGGTGCTGCCTGGTGCAATTATGTTGTTGAATTGCTCATGTGTGTGAGTTGAAATGACATGTGTGTTGGGGAGTGTGATGCCATGTCTGAAGTTTGACACTGACACTCTTGCACAACTGTCATGTGTGTATCAGTCCAGTGCCCTGATGCCTGTGTTCTATCTCTCCCTGTCTGCAACGTCAACTGATAAAGAGGGCGGAGAGGGTGCTGTGGAGCAAAGCGGCAGAGATCGCACCACCAGCCGGAGACGCAAGGCCCGGCTCCCCTCCCAGGTTGCCATCTTGTTGGGGAGTGAGGAGTCTGGTGCCACATCCCAGGCCGCAGCTGCCGAGGGTAGGTCCAAGAGGCGGAGGTTGGAGGTGGACTCCTCGGCAGCAGAAGGGGCAGTTGAGACCCCACAGGGTCCGATGGAGGAAGATGGCACGGAGTCATCCAGGTTGGTGGGGGGTTTGGTGGAGGAGGAAGCCGTGGAAGGGACACACACGGGGTCTGGAGGTGGGGATTCCACTGGTGCTAGTGGTGCAGTGCAGGGGCAGGGACAGGAGGCAGCACAGGCTGCCACGGAGGTGCCTGTGTGTAATCCAGTCCCGATCCTGTGACTGCATCATCCCGCACCAGCAGGGATGCCTACGCCCAGACCTGTTTTCAGGGAATGGATCCGCTTACAACAACTGGCCTTCCTCTCCCTGCGGGTGTGGCTATCCGGGACCGGGTTGAGCCGGTCCTGAGTGGGATGGCGTTGCGTCAACGGGGCATGCGAGGTGACCTGCAGTGTTTTCGTGAAGACACTGCACGTCATCTCGAATGCCTCATTGACCGCGTTGACCTACTGGGACTGGTCACCAGGGCTGGATTCCTCCGTTTGCTGGACCTTGTTCCGACCCCCTCCTCACCTGAACACCCTACGTGCCAGTCGTCCTCCATGCCATCTTCCCACCCATGTATCACCTGGGTACCCTGTGGAGCTGCCTCTGACCCAGCGGCCAGGCTGGTGGGGGACACATCCCTGCCACAGTCGGGAGTCGTACGTCCAGCAGGGGTGGCCACCACGACAACTGCACCCCAGCCAGAGGAGGACGTGCAGGCATCAAGAGGAGGGGCACAGGCACAGCAGCAGCAGCAACAAGGTGGGAGCCATGATGGCTCGGGGCCATCAACATCGGACGGGCAGGCATCGGCCAGAGGGCAGGAGGACCCAGGATTACAAGTGTCTTCCGTGTGGCAGCGGTTGGGCCACGCCATAGATGCGGAGCAGCAAAGGGCGGAAGAGGCACGGCTCACAATGGTCAGGGCGGAGAACTCCATGCGGAGGGCACTAAGGCGGGCCGAGTGCCTCGAGGCAATTCGCAGGGAGTTGGAGGTCAACATGTCATCATCCCTGCGAACCCTCGGGGCCATGGAAGAGGACCGCCTCCAGAACATTGAGCGGGAGTTCGATGATGCCCTGGCCAGGGATATCGAAAAGTGAGCCGTCGGACTAGCTCACCGCTATTGTAAATAGTTTTTAGTGTTAGGTTTCATTTTCGTTTTCCTTTGATTTGGGGTGATTGAACTATGCCCCACACATTTGTATGTAGTTTTTTTCTTAGGTAGTTTCTTAGGTAGGTTTCATTTCTTTCGTTGGGCTCACGGACCCTTTACAATGGATTACACATAGTTGGACAATGGATTTATTTGAACTTCATTTGGATTTGAACATGGATTAATGGATTTTTCTTTTTACGTTTCCTTTGGATTTGCTTTGGTGGAGGGAGAGTTTGGACTGTTTTTATTTTGGATTTCTTTGGATTGGTTATACTTTTCATTTACTCATCTTTTGAACATTTCATTTCATGTTTGCTATTTTTTTATGCTTTCATTTCATTGCTTTATTTTTGTCCATAATACATTTTGATATTTTACTTCCATGTGTGTGATTCGCTCATTGGGTGCATGCATGTGAATATTTGGGTTTACACAATCAATGCCAACCAGTGTGTGTGTGTGACGGACATGTGTTGATGTACATAGTTGACTTTTGGTTTGTGTCTTGAGATAGGCATGTCAGTGTGGGGTGGATTGGGAAATCATTGCGTCTCAAGACTGGGGTGGCGTGCTGTGGTATTTTGGTGTAGAAGTGGGCCATGATTGTGCATCTTTATGTCATCTAGGGGGGGACATGAGTGGGGGCCTGCTGGCAGGTGCCCCTCACTGCTGGGGTGTGGGAGTGCAGGGGGACATGAATGGGGGCCTGCTGGCAGGTGCCCCTCTCTGCTGGGGTGTGGGGGTGCAGGGGGACATGAGTGGGACATGAATGGGGGCCTGCTGGCAGGTGCCCCTCACTGCTGGGGGGTGGGGGGGCAGGGGGACAAGTGTGGGGGCCTGCTGGCAGGTGCCCCTCACTGCTGGGTGGTGGGGGTGCAGGGGGACATGAGTGGGGGCCTGCTGGCAGGTCCCCTCACTGCTGGGGGGTGGGGGTGCAGGGGGACATGAGTGGGGGCCTGCTGGCAGGTGCCCCTCACTGCTGGGGGGTGGGGGTGCAGGGGGACATGAGTGGGAGCCTGCTGGCAGGTGCCCCTCACTGCTGGGGGATGGGGGTGCAGGGGGACATGAGTGGGACATGAATGGGGGTCTGCTGGCAGGTGCCCCTCACTGCTGGGGGGTAGGGGTGTGGGGGGACATGAGTGGGACATGAGTGGGGGCTGCTGGCAGGTGCCCCTCACTGCTGGGAGGTGGGGGTGCAGGGGGACATGAGTTGGTGATCACTAGTGCAAGGTGACATGTGACCTGGCTGGGGGGCATGCCCATGGTCGATGGACTGCCTGCGGGACATGACCAGGAGTGCATGGTAGTCCCCTTTGGTGTGGGCTGCCTGCAGGGCACATGGAGGGGGTAGAGGGCACACCTGGGAGGACCCACACTGCCAATATATGTGTGGTACACCCGCGCACCCCACTGGATACACGTACCTCGCTCTGACAGTTAAATTGCGTGTGAAACTTCACGCGCACCCCCGAAATCCATGTACCACACTCGCACAGGGTCTACCACGTGTGAAACTCCCTGCGTACCCCCTAAATACACATAGCCTGCTCGCACAGGCCCAATCGCATGTGAAACTCCCCACGAACCCCAGTTATACACGTACCCCGCTCGCACAGGGCCTACCGCGTGTGAAACTCCCCGCGTACCCCCCAAATACACGTTGCCTGCTCGCACAGGCCCATTCGCGTGCGAAACTCTCCGCGCACTCCCGAAATACACGTAGCCTGCTCGCACTGGCCCAATCATGTGTGAAACTTCCCGCAAACCCCAGTAATACATGTACCCCGCTCACACAGGGCCAATCGCGTGTGAAACTTCCTGCGCACCACCGAAATCCACATACCACACTCGCACAGGGCCTACCGCATGTGAAACTCCCTGCGTACCCCCCAAATACACGTGGCCTGCTCGCACAAGCCCAATCGTGTTTGAAACTCCCCGCGAACCCCAGTAATACACGTACCCCGCTCGCACAGGGCCAATCGCGTGTGAGACTTCTCGCGCACCCCCGAAATCCAAGTACCATGCCCGCACAGGGCCTACCACGTGTGAAACTCCCCATGTACCCCCCAAATACATGTAGCCTGCTCGCACAGGCCCAATCGCGTGTGAAACTCCCCGCGAACCCCAGTAATACACGTACCCCGCTCGCACAGGCCCTACCGTGTGTGAAACTCCCCACGAACCCCAGTAATACACGAACCGCGCTCGCACATGCCCTACCGCGTGTGATAATTCCAGCGCACCCTAGGAATACACGTTCCCCAATCAGCGTTTGCTGTGTGGCGGCCCTGTAAACTGGTCCAGGGTTAGCGCAGCCCTTTGCGCTGGATTGGGGATTTTGATGGCTTTTCCTTGCGCGAGGGGTGTTCTTGGGGGCGTAACTGGCGCTGCGGGATGTTCTCTGCGCCGGGGCTCTTTTTGCCTTGGGAATTCCATGAATAGGCGGTGCGCCAGAATGCTGTTTAGCGCACACAGCTGGCGCACGCTGGCGCACGATCCCTCTCTGCGCTGCTCGCGTGCGCTGCCTCTGCGCTGAAATCTATGAATTACCCCGTTAGTCGGCAGAGGGGAAGGCCTAAGCCCTGAGAAACCCAGTTACACTTAATAGGATAAGAAGGTAAACCACTGAGAGACCCATTTGCATTTATTTGGTGGAGGAGAAGGCCAAAGAACTGAGAACTTCATTTACATTTAGTAGGTGGAGGAGAAGGGTAAAGCACTACAATCCCACATGCAGTTGGTAGGCAAAGGAAAAGGGCAAAGCACTGAGAAGCCCATGTGCATTTATTAAGTGAAGGATAAATTCAAAGAACTGAAACCCCATTGCATTTAGTAGGTGGAAAAGACGAGCAAAGCCCTGAAAATTCTAAATTCATTTAGTAAGCAGTGAAGCCAAAGCACTAAGAAACCTGCATGCCTTTATTAAGCAGAGGAAAAAGGCAAAGCACTGGAATGCTTACATGTATTTAGGAGGTGGAGGAGACGTAGGCCATTAGAAACCCACTTGCATTAAGTACGTAGAGGAGAAGCACAAAGCACTAAAAACCCCACGTGCATTGAATAGGCATGGTACGTACTCAGCACTGAGAAGCCCATATTCAATTATAAGGTATAAGAGAAGGGCAAAGCGCTAAGAAACTCATGCATGTTTAGTACTTACATGAGAAGGCCAAATCACCGAAAACCGCACATGCATTTACTAGGCAGAGGAGACGACTAAATCTCTGAAAACCGCACATGTATTTACAAGGGAGATGAGAAGCCCAAAGTACTGAGAACCCCAATGTACATTTTGTTGGAAGAGGAGCAGGCCAAAGCAATGAGAATCCTATGTGTATTTTGTAGGAGGAGTAGAAGGACAAAGAACTGAGAATCCATCGTTCTGTTCTTTTAGTGGCACTGGAAAAGGCCAAAGCAGTGAGAACCTCCCAGTGCAATTACTAGGCAGTGGAGAGTGCCAAACAACTGAAATCCAGCAAAGAGAACCCCATGTGCATTTAGTAGATAGAAAAGAAGGGCACCGAACCCAATGAACATTTAGTACGTGGATGAGAAGTCAAAATCACTGACAACCACACATGCATTTACTAGATGGATGAGAAGGCCATGGCAGTGAGAATCCATTGTGAATTTATTATGTAGAGGAGTATCAGGATTTGGAAGATTCTGTGAAGGCAGATCATGAGTTGACCCCCTCTATCGGACACTTTCCTCTCGAGAGCACCATCACCAAGGTGCCAACGGCTTCAGTGGAAAGGCAGGTGGCAGGCCACCGGTTCTCTAATCAGCTGCAAGAAAAAACAAATAGTGGGTAGGAATATAGGACACTGTCTCACCCCTCCTGCTTCCCCCACAGATTCCCCTCTCTTACTTGTGAGGAAAAACAGGCTCTGGTGAATGCACTGGCAATTCCACCTACTCTATAGATCAGTCCACAGGCCAGGTTACTGCCTAAAGGAGAGATTCCAATGGATGCACAGAAAATTGAACCTGGGTTTTACAAGGGAAGAACTAACTAAAGAAAGTCCCAATGTTCATTAAGTCCAATAGTGCAATGACAGCCAAAATGGTAAGTAGTGCAGGGCCCTAGGCCGCATGAGTGTGAAAACTATGGGAGTCATAAAATGTCCTCCTCAGTGTCCACATAATATACTGGAGTAAACAATAGTGATCCAGAAAGGTGCCAAACAGAAAGAAGAAATGTTATTTAAGGAAGTGTCTCTCAAGGAACTATCCAGGCAGAACCATATCCGAATGGAAATCGAAGGGAAATGTTCAAAGAAAGGAACATACAGAAAACCCTACAAGCAAATGGGGCTGGGAAAACAACCAGAAAGCTGAAACCAAGAGAAGTCCAAGACAGGTCAAGAGCAGAGCCAAGTCAGAATGCTTAATCTAATGGAAAACCAAGAAAGGCCATGAGCAAGGCAACTAAGGACAAAAATACAGACGGTGGCACAATAAAGGAGAAACACTACTCACTGGTAGAGGAATGTGTTTGAGAAGTGGAGTCCTCTTCTGTCTGTTGCGCTTTATCTTTGGGAATCACAGGCATATGATTTGCTCACACCTCGATTGGCGAAGCGCAATGACGTCATAACATTCATGATAGTACTGTCACATTGTTGCACAGAAACAACAGTTCACCGTTGAGGTTGATGCCGAGATGCCATGGCAACCACCATCCGCCGTGGAACCAGGATATGGGTCTAAAGAGCAGGTTGCATGGAACATGACAAGAAGAAGCCCAAAATACTGAAATCAGCATGTGCATTTAGTTGGAGAATGGGAAGACCAGAGCACTAAAAACCCTACATTCCTTTAAAGGAGAAGGGAAAAGCAGTGAAAAACTAGCGTAGCTTTGAAAGCAGATGCAAAGGCCAAAGCACCGAGAACACCCTAGGTGGAGGAAAAGGCCAAAACACTGACAACATCACATACATTTAAGAGGTGGAAAAAGCCAAAGCACTGAAAGCACAAGTGGGTTTAGTAAGGGGGGAGAAGGCCAAAGCACTGAAAGCACAAGTGGGTTTAGTAAGGGGGGAGAAGGCCAAAGCACTGAAAGCACAAGTGGGTTTAGTAAGGGGGGAGAAGGCCAAAGCACTGAAAGCACAAGTGGGTTTAGTAAGGGGGGAGAAGGCCAAAGCACTGAAAGCACAAGTGGGTTTAGTAAGGGGGGAGTAGACCAAAGCACTGAGAGCCCCATGCTCATTTAGTAGGCAGAGGAGAAGGACAAAGCACTGACTCCCACATCGATTTAGTAGGTGGATGAGAAAGCTAGAGTGCTGAGACTCCCATGTGTTTTAATATGCAGATGAGAAGCCAAAACACAGCAAACCCTCGTGCATTCAGAAGGAAGGTGACAAAGAGTAGGAGGAAGAGAAGACTGAACTAGTCAGGTCCCCACATCCTTTAGTATGCGGTGGTGAAGGCAAAAATACAGAGAACGTTTTGTTCATTTAGTAGTTGGGGAGAAGATCCAATCACTTAGACCCTGGCATGCATTTAGTAGGCTGAGAATGCAAACAAAACGCGACCTTTATGTGCCTTCAGTAAGTGGATGAAAAGGGTGAATCACAGAGACTGCAACATGCATTTTACGAGGGGGAGGAGAAGGCTAAAGTACTGAGAACCCAATGTGTATTTAGTAAACAGAGGAAAATATTAAAACATTGATAACTTCAAGTGCCTATAGTAGGCAGGGCAGAATGCCTAAGCACCGACTACCCAATTCATATTTAGCAAGGGTTGAAGTCGGCCTAATCCCTGAGAACCCCACGTGCATTTACTATGCATAGGAGAAGGCCATATCCCTGAGAATCCCATGTGCATTTAGTAATCAGAAGGGAAGGCCAAAGAACTGAGAACCCCATTCACATTAGAATGTGGGAGGGGAGGCCAAAGCATTGTGTACTCCAAGTGTGTTCAGTAACAGGGAAGACGGCCCAAACACAAAAACCCACAAGCATTTGGCAGGCAAAGGAGAAGCCCAAATCACTGAGACCCAATGCCCTTTTGGGAGGTGGGGGTCAAGGACAAATCACTGAGAATCCCATCTGCATTTACCTAGCCGGGGAAAAGACCAAAGCACTGAGAATCCCACATGTGTCTTCAGTAAATAGATAGAAGGCCAAAAACACTTAGAACCCCACATTCAGTTAGTAGGCTGTGAAGAAGCCCAAATCGGTGACAACCCCACATGCACTTATTATGCTGTGGAAGGTAGTGTGTATTCTTATCGGCCGAGTGGATACTGCCAAATGGCAGGAAAGGAACCTGGAGGACCGGGCCTCTTCATTGATCTCTTTGTGAGGGAAGGTAACACACTCTGCCAGAGACAGCTCCACAGCAGGCCGCTGTCCTTTGCCCAGGCATGAAAGGGGTACACTGATTCAAAAGAGGTAGCCTCATACCAGGGTGCTGCATCTCTAAGGGCCTTTCTTCTCAGTTAGAAGGGAAGGGGCAGGATTAGAATAGGCAGATGTGTTGTGGTCAATGGAAGGAGGCTTCTACCATCTTGTTTCTCCCTATGTCTCGATCTCATTCATGTCAAATGCACTTCCTCTAGAGCAAAAGCACTTTGGGTGTGACATAAGAAGGCAAAGTTCACTCTGTTCAAGAGCAGGGACTGGACCACTGAGGCAGGGTAGCTTCAGCCCAATCACATGATAACTGGTGCATTTAAAAGAAGGGGTCTCCCACCCTTTCTTCAGATTCTCGCTGATCCCACAGGATCAGGGAGGATCCTGATCAAACTTCTAAGAGAATCAGAGAGAGTTCTTAGGAACTCCACTGAAAACTTGACAATCCTTTTGGTGGGGAAAAGGTCACCTTTTCTCATATATATCGCACAGAGTGAATGGGCAATGTTGGGGCTTAGCATTTTCCTCAGTTTTTCCATCCCACCAAAGATCTTCCATTTTTCAGTGGGGTTCCTAAGCACTCCCTCTGATTTTCTTAGAAGTTTGATCAGGATCCTCTTTAGGCTAGTATATAGTTTGTGCTGGCAGCACCGGTGATGCAATATGCTTTTAGGACATGCCATCCCTCTTGTTTCTTTCAGGCGTGGCAACCATTTCTGGCCTGGCGATAGAGAGAGTTTTAGAAAAATCCTTGCTTTGGCGACATAGAGCTCTTAAGATATTGGAAGGGAAATCAGAAGTAAGTCCAGTGCAAATATGGGGGGACTCCTTGGTTTGTTTAGATCATGTTTTCGTACACTGCGCTCTAGATTGTCTATTTTAAGCATTCTTAGTGATTTAATCCAGAACACAAGTGTCCTTGTAGGTTAATTATCTAAAAGGCTCTTGCAAAAAACAAGGCCTGACCGGGAGCCAGACTGTAAACATTGGCACACATCACAACTCAGATAAGCTCCGAAACATCCTATTATGCCAGTGGAATTTCAGACCTTTGCAAAAGGTCAGATAACCCCTCAAGAAGAGTTATTCAAAAAGCAGGGTTGTTTTTCAACCTTATTGTACAAATATAATTTTCTGGGTCAATTAAATCGTCATATCACAGATCTAAACATGAGGATAGAGTATTCTGTGTACTAGCTAATTGTATCCGGATTCGATCACATGTTACTAATAATGAGAAAATCATATTCCCACCCTGGGAAGGGCACTGAGCCAATCAGGTGGCTGGAACAATGGGCTAGAATACAGATTCTTCACCCGCTGTTTCCTGCCACCCATGGCCCTTCCCCGGGTGGCGCCATTTTTTTAATTTTATTTGGGAAGGCAACAGGGATCCTCTCTTTATTGCCTCCCCACATCCTCGAAAACAGAACAAACCCCTTCCCCACTCTGCCCCTCCCTTTATCCTTACCTGAGCTTTGTGCTCTGGTACCGGTGCTCCTCTTACTACCAGACGCCGCCATATAACTGGACAAGAGACTTAGTCCCTTTTCCAAATAGTGGCAGCAATCTTGTTTTTTGGGGGGGGTTTCTCAGGAGACTGGGGTAGTTTGCACACCCAATCATCCCAGAAAAAAAAGAAAGCATTCGCACCCCAGATAAACCCTGCTCTTCAAATTGCTTTCACCACTTCTGTGGGGGGCAGACATGGCCTTTCACGGCCCCCCAGACTTTGCTGAGGACCCCCCTGAGGCCTAAGTGAAGGCCATATCTGCCCCCCAAAGCGGAGAGTGAAAGCCATAATCACAGTACAGGCAAGCTTGCTTTGATGTATATATCACAGATAATTGCCGATTAGATGCCAGAGCAGAATAATTGCTTTTTGAAAGGATAACATATTGTCCACAGGAAAAACACAATGGGCCTCATTCCGAGGCTGGAGGTAACCCTGCCGCAATTTGCAGTATGGTTACCTCCTTACCGCATACCGGCTCCGGGTTCCTCAAATGAGTAATTACCGGGCCATTCCAACCTTGGAGGACCCGGTAATTCCAGATTCGAGGAACCCGGACCCGGTACATCCCCATTCCCATTCGAGCCCCCATAGGGCTCAATAGGAATGGGGAGGGAACTAACAACGGTCCCGTTAATAACGGGCCTGCTGTTAGCTCCCTGGTCTCCTCGCGGGATCCGCTAAAGACGCCTGGTTTTACCAGACACCCTTTGCGGGTCCCGCGAGGAGACCTCGTAATAGGGCGGTAAGGGGTTAACGGCGCCGGCACCATTAACAGCGCCGATAACCCCTTACCGCCCACTTCGTAATGAGGCCCAATATCTCAGATATATCAGAGTTGTAGAATGATTTTTAACAGTGTCCTTGATTAATGTTACTATTTCACAGTGCACTGCAAAGGAATGGTCTAGTTACAGTGCATATAAGGGGACACGCAATGATCCAGCACATACCCCAAATTATTTATTTGATTGACGTACATGTATTGACTTGCATACACTGGGTGTTTTATCCGGACACTCACACAGAACAGAAATCAGGGAATTAAACTGCAGCCAGTAAGAATTACACTTGTGCTCGTAGAGGAGTTTAACATCGAGATTGTAGTAAAGGCACGGGTATTATCCCACATCTTGTGGATTTGAGGACCCACTCTAAATGCATGTTACTTTGTGTTTCGTTTCAGATCAGGTGGGCTGGTAATGATCCCATTTGTGTTGAATGAGGTTCATGGATCAGATCAGATCAGATGGTTCCCTACGAGATGAACTGTTCGGCAGATTTGGTCCAGAAAAGAGGATTATTTGAGAATTTGCCTTAACAGGGCAATGTGGCCAGTGTCTCATTCCCCATAATGGACATTCCACAGAAGTATACGAAGTGTAGCCCCATTAGTACAAAAAACGATGTGTTGCCCTGCTAAATAAAGTAAAGATTAACGTATAATATGTAGCTTCAATGATCTGTTCAAAATCCCATAACTAACGGGGATAACATTCCCATGGTATGGTGGCCATTCCAGAAGAGGATAAACCAGAGCTAGAATTGAGACATGATCTCAACTCTATTATGGCGGCCTCCTGGCAAATCCCACAGTGACGTCCCTTAGACTGTCCTGCTAAATGTAACTTTTTAAATGGGTTGAGAATGTGTACAAAAACACAACAGCCCTTGGAGGACTCCGAACATTTTGCAGCTAATGAACAAGCAAGGGACCAATGTGCTGAAGATGACTTGGGCATTCCTGTCTGTGCCCCTGTAGTATAATTACAGTCAGGTGAAGAAAAAAAAAACATTCTTCCGTCTAATTAGTCATTGTTTGTTACAAAACTCAAAACTTCTAATGGGAACACAAATGACTCCATCTGCAGATTAATCAGCCCTGCTTCCCCCATAGGTGCACAACCTTGAGGCTTTTCTTGGTTGTTCTAATTAGAGAAAAACTTTGTAAATGAGATAACCAGATGCCAGTCACTTGCACTGTGACAGCCTTGTCCTTCCCGAGGGTTCATCCTATTCTCATCTCTACCTTTTTCCTCATTAAACAGATCCCAGCTGGTCATGGAGCCTTTCAGGTCATACACATGTGATACAGTAACATAAACATGTACCTGAAGCAGCAATACTGATTATTTACCACATAACTAAAATAAATGAGAGTAATGTATCAGATTATGTTTTAAATGTGTTACACTCAGTTAGAGACAAATGCGAGGGTGCCATGGCAACAAGTCATCAGATAGGCACTATTTTCCTGGGATTGTCTTTAGGACTAATTTAACCAATGGTGGGCACAATGGCCATTGTTTGGCTTTTTGCATCATTTCGGATCTTTACAAAATGTCTTTGCTTGTTCTTGGTGCAAATGGAATATTGTCCCCGTAGTTGTCATCAATATTAACACACATCAGATGTTCTCCGGAGTGTTGGGGTTACAGCCCGTTTTACTGAGTAAATTGTCTATGCGTGCTGAGGAATTTACCAAACGTGGTATTTCAGACATAATTACTGCATGCATTAAACACCTGATTAGAAGGAGGTGGAGCACCAGCTAAAAAATACCTCATATGTTATGGTTAAAAAATACCCCACCTCCCCCATGGTATTCAAATCTTTTGTTGTGTATTGTAGGTGAGAGGATGTGCCTCCGTACCCCTTAGATGCAGGGGACCCCCAAGGGAGTAAGAATGTGGCCATGTCAATTCACCATGCAATGTATTGCTGGTCCTACCGTCCATCTTTCAATATTAAACAGCTGTGGCGTGAACGGCTACTCTCCATCCATGTCCACGTCTCAGTCCACTACAGTCCAGGCATTCTTTTACAGCATGTAGTGTTTAAGCAAGACACCATGTGGGGGGCAGTTGTCAGCACTAGCAGCTGCACCACCATAATCCAGTAGGCTGTTTGGTTAAGATGCAGTAAATGCCTCATTGGAGTTAGTTTCTTATTTTAGAGTATCTTATTCAAAAGCTTAAATCGGCTTCTCATTCACCAGTTAAATACTCCCACACTTAGAATTAACTTCAGTGAGATGCCCTGTTCCCACCGAGAAGTGCTACAGCCTCACTGTGTGATCTTCAATCTTCAATTTAAATGAGTTGCCATCTTGGATGGGCATGAACAACCATACATGTACATTCTATTGCACCACTTCCTAATGTTTCCTGCTTATGCTGCGAGAAGAAAAAGCATACTATGGCCTTACTGCGCCTTCCTGGCCAGGCGCGCTTCTTCCCGAGTAGATGGTTCTCTTTTTCTACCATGAACTTTCTACCTTCCCCAGACATTGTCTTCTTCCCCTTTGTCAGATGACCCTCCACAGAGTTGTACCATAATATGATATATTGCTATGCTTTCTGAAGATTTTAAATTTTACTTTATTCAGGTTAGTAATACATTCTTCAGCTGAGGTCTCTATATTAGCCAACACCTCTTTACACTTTCGAGACCAAGCTGAAGGGACCTTATTTGTACATTGTAGTTTTTCGAGAGCCAGATTAACATAAAGAGAGTATTGCGGAGGCAGCAAGACCAGCGTGTATAGTTGAAGCACCCTCTATTCCACCAGTATTCCCAGTGGTAGAATGACCAATTTGTGCCGGATGACCCCATTGGCACCAAACTAGGAAGTTGCAACACCTTTCGCCACAGAGTTGCTTCAAGTTTGGACCATGGTATATCCCCCATTGTGGTCTCAGCACCAAAGATTAACTTAGGCACCACTTTCTGTTTGTTCAGCTAAACCATTGGTAGGACTGAAAACCTTCCAAATCTATGGTCAAACTGCATCAACTAGGAGGCAGATGCCAAAAATAGTGCTCTGCTCTCCCGATACAATGTCAATTTCGACTTAGCCGAATAAATAAAAGTACCCAGATACTTGAACTCATTTACCATCTCCAAAACTTCAGATGAAATACTCAATTTCAAGGATTTCCACTACGATTTGCCTGCATTTATGATCAAAATCTTTGATTTTGAAGTATTAATGTTGGGCTCCAGGCTAAGTAAGTACTCCTTAATAACGTCTAGGGCCATTGCAGGCCAATTGGGGTAAGATCAAAGACGATAGTATCATCTGCATAGTTCAAGTACTGGATTATTGTGAGTCGCAAAAATGTGGAGGGTTAGTAGGTTTTTGGCACCAACACGACGAACCCACATCATTGATACAGAAATTAAACAAAAAGGGGGCCAAAACACAACCTTGGCGGAGTCCTCGATTTGTACTAATCCATTGCGAACAGGGCCCCTGAGTGTCAAGTCTGACCCTGATTTTAGTCTTGTGCAGGGCTACCAAGATGCCAAGCAGGGGGACTGGGAAACCACAGTTGAAAAGCTATTCCCACAAAATTGCCCAATTTACGCAATCAAAAGCCTTGCTCACAACTGGAAATGGCGAGATACAGGGACCTGTTTTGTACCCTTGCTTGGTTTTGCAACAGGGAGACCACACAAGAATGTAGGCCTGTGCCTACTCCCTTCTTGAAGCCTGACTGGTAAGGATCCATGATGCCAGATTTCAGGGCCCAATTATGGAGCTCGCTCAGCACCATTCTTGAAAAAACTGTATTTGTTGCATCCAACAGTGAGATGGGTCTATAACTCGGCAGAGAGAACCTGTCTCCCCCTTATAGACCAAAATCACTGTTGCCAGCTTCCAAGACGGTGGAGTCTTTTGCAGAGTTACAATGTTAAAGAACAAAGCTGAGAGAATTTCTGCCCATGGGACTACATACGATTTTGGTGTCATTGCTGACAAGCCGTCGGGCCCAGGCGCATTTGATTTTTTACTAAGATTTATCAAAATGATTATATTCTCCAGAACCCAATTTAGAGAGCCCCGCCAGCTATGATATTCAAGGGAAATAATTGTACTCGCTTCCCCAACATGGTAAAACTAACTCTTCAAAGTGCTCAATCCAAGTCACTTCAGTTATAGGCTGAACTTGCAAAAAAGACTCGGTGCCTGCTGGTTTCATCAAACTCCAGAAACTGTTAGAGGGAGTCCCTGAAAGAAAACACAACATTCTCTCAGCGTCATTAACCTGCATTAGGAATTTATGGACCCCTCAGCCAATGTCTAAAATTAGATTTCAGAGTACAAATCTCGACAAATTGGCATGGTATTTTGTTTTTCACTGATTTTATATTCTTTCATAAAGCCTTTTTTATGATTCGAAAGCTCAAGATCAAAAGCATGTTTGTGCATAAGTGGTCTGCCCCTTTTAACCAATTTTCTTGAAGACATTATACTTCATTACGAGTTTGCCAGTCCGGAAACAAGGGTGCCAGTCAGCTCACCAGCGCAGTTTGTTTCCGGATCAGGAAACTGTGAGTCTGCCTGCCGTGGCCACTGTGTCCGACATGTCTAACCCTGCCAGGTACTGCTGCAACTTTAGGCAGACTGTTCACAGAAGCACGGGCACAGTTGATAAAGGTGCCAGTGCTTCCATGTCCCCACTTCCATAGAGTCCTATAGGACTCTATGAAAATGGGGACTTACAATTTGCTGGTGCCTGACTTCCCGGGCCACGGGCCTCGTAATTCAGGTGCCGGTAAAATAATACAGGTCCAGCAGTAACCTGCCAGTGGCACCGGCAGGTTTACTGCCAGACCCATATTGAGGCCCATTATCTCCCCCAACATAGAGCGAAGAGTGGGCACAAAATCCAAAGGATCCCATAAGAGTTTTTGATTACACTTATGCTTTAACTTAATTAGGTTGGTAAAAGATGTAGCCATTCCATAGCACCATCTGACTTTGTGGTCTCTAGGCTAAATTGTGACCTTTAGATTAGATACAGCCAGGGATCTAAGGGTCACTATTGGGACCGTATATGTCACCATAAAGTGATCACTTGCGGTTGACTCAACAATCTCCAAGACACCACCCTTTGCTTGTAGGTCCACCGAAACAAAGATATAGGGCCTCATTATAAGTTTGCCAGTCCAGAAACTTTGGTGCCGGTAAGGCTACCGGCACCATTGTTTCCGGACCAGCAAATTACAAGTCTGCATGCCGGAGCCGCTGTGCTCGACAGATCTGACCCCTATCATCATAGTTTGGAAGCCTAACTGAAGAGCACATCTAAAAAAGGGCCCTAGGTGAATAACTGAAACTTCATCTAAAAAAGAGCTGCAGAAGCCCTGCTGGCCTCTTATCAGAATTCAAACCTGTGGGTCACAATGGAGGAGGAAAAGGCTGATGCACAGGCGAGTATTTACGGATAAAGTGTGCTGCTGACAATCAAGCAAGTAATCTAAGCCTTTGTTTAAGTTAAAGTCTCTTGGAGCGAAGCCTCGGGAAAGGAACCATATTGCCAAGAACATTGACCAAATGAAAAGCAAGGCTGAAATCGAAGTAAAGCCAGAGACCAATTACCTCCAGATCAGAAGCACATGTAAGATCCTCTGACCAAAGGCCAGCCCAAAAAGTCATATGTGACTTCAAAGGGCATCACATAATCCAAGTGTGGTCCAGCCAGCACTCATTAAAAGGGAGAATTTAATGTGGCCTTGTGCCTTTGTGCCCTCAACACGAGGGTCTGAACATGTCAACAGCCCGCTACTTGAGGGTGAAAGGGTCTGAATTCTGATTCGATATCCCAGGCTGAAAATATCCATGATCTTACAATAAAACTGACAATTAGGAGGTCTTTTCAGAACAATCCATTCCACCAAATCCAAACGAGCAATTTACAAGAGAACCAACCTCATAATTTGCAATTCAGGAGACAAAATATCTACAACTATTACTGTCTCTTGTTGGTTGTTCTAGGTGTACGTCCTACTCCTCTGAGTGACCAGCCAAACCTGTTTTGTCAGCTCCTTGCCAAATGTAGACATTGCCTGGATGTCAATAGCTTCTATAGAATGTATATAGGGCCTAGTGAATATTCAATTATTGCAGGTACTTCATAGTGCAAAGTGTGCCCATCCAAACCACAGCTATATCATGATGGACCAATTGAATAGAACGCCATTAAAAGCATTACAGTGCAAAATCACGTATGTGTAGAACTCAGAGGCAAAGCAGTTAAACGCAGTTCAACAGATAAGCAAGAAAGCCATACGTATACGTCTTACTGTATGTAAAAAAGCTGCAATTGCTTGTTCATACATACATAATGATGAACATGTTTCTAAAATGATAATTTTCCTCAGTGCAAGCACATTACAATATGGCTATTTTTAAATTCCCACAAAGTTCTCACATTTTTTTAAACGACGGGGTTGGCTTCTTTTTTGGTTTTGTTGATTTTTTGTGGCACTTGCGCTGCACAATTGCCAAAACCATTGTTATAGAAGAGAGAGAGGTAAAGAGGGGGTCTCAACTGGGAACATCTGGTTGGCATAGAAACCGGCAATGCCACTGCATGAAATAAAGTTTATTTTTCCAAACCCTTCCACTGCACTACCCAATTAGGAGTTCCTGAACAATATTTGCTCCAATCAGCATTTTTGCAAGAAGCAAGTAGAGTGCGGGGCTTTCCATTTCCCAGCCGTGCAGTGATATGCATAGTTGCTAAATCTGGCTACCTTGGGATATTTCGTGCACAATTGGGCTAGTTTGGGCTACTTTTGACAGATTCCTTTGAAGTCCTCTCGAGGATGCCTCTCTAAAACTCACAACACCCACCCACCACACACCCACACTCTGTACCCCCACCCCATTCTACCCACTCCACCCCATTCCCACTCTCTGTACCCTCACCCACACAACCCCCATTACATGAGCTGGTTGGGTTTTGCATGGGCTATTTCGGGCTACTTTCGACTAGTCCTCCCGAAGCAACTTTGTTCTTCATGTTTTTTGGTCCCAACAAACTAACACCACTCACCCACCCCACACCCACTCTCCCTACCCTCACCCACCCCACAACCAATCACCCTACCCTCAGCCACATCCACTCACCCTACCACCACCAACACCCCACCCATCCACTTTCTCTAGACCCATCCACCCTCTCCTTCCACTTTCTCTAACCCCACTCCCCACTCTCTCTATGCCCACTCACCTTTTCCCCACTCTCTACCCCACCCCTATCCTACCATAACTCTATCTACCCTTATCCACCCTCTACCACCTCTCTCTCTTCCCCACCCACCCTCTCTAAATACCACCTTCTCTCTACCCCAGCCACCCACCAAACCACCACTCTCTCTACTTACATCCCACCCAACACCCTCCCTCTCTATCCCCACCATACCCCTCTCTCTCTACTCAACCCTATCTCCTCTCTCTTTACCACCACCAATGCACTCTAACCGCTCTCTTCCTGCCTCGCACCCTCTCACTTTGTTTCTTACCCTCTCTCAGCCTTTTGCGCCCATATTTCCTCTTGCTCATTGTCGATAGCACCCTCTAGCAGTGGCTTCCTCTCTTTCTCTATTCCCCTTCCCATTCATTCTCTTACACATCTGCACCCCTTTAGTGCATTGAAACGTTGCACCCTGGTGTCTATAAATGCAAAATGCAAAGAACAGCAGTAAACGCCAAAACTATTGGCTTTGCCAATGCTTGTTTATAGTGGATGTGAGTTTGTTAGTTCTCAGACTTAACTAGTTGACAATTAGTTAATAGAACGTGTTCCCCTTATCAATGACTACAGTGGGATTTCATTGCTGATTAGCAGAGATAAGATGGTAGGACCTACGTATGCAGATTCTTCTTACATATTAGCGCCTACTGTTATGTTATGTTACTTGGCATTTATATAGCGCCTTATGTATCGTTGGTATGATCTCAAAGAACTGGTAGGTTGAACGTCCTCGGGAGCCGTAGTTCGAGTCAGTAGAGAGAGAGTGAGTGTTGTATAGTGGGTGGGTGCACCAGATATGTGTGCAGCTGGTGTGGTAGTTGCATGATAGCTGCTTCTTAGCGGTAGGTGTGGTGGTGAAGAAATCAGTTGGATGTGTTCCGTCTGGTGGGTGGACACCCAAACTGCGTTCTGGCTGTGTTAATCCTGGGGATACGCATAAGCTAGCAGTATGTGCTGAGCTAGCTGTGTTTAATTAGGGTGATGAGTAGTTTGTGGGGTCATGTAAGTATGAGAACAGCTATACCGAATGTGTCATAGTATAGTTGTATTCTAGTTGAGTAATTGTGTATAGGAGAGAGTAAGCGTAGTAGTGTGATACGGTGGTTATCCATAATGCGCCGGTGACCAAGCACTACATCCGTACCATTTGCTCTATCAGTTTTATTTACTCTATTTGTTCCATCTACTTTGTCCATTCCATCCACTTTATCTGATTCATCTACTGCAAGGGTTACATCCACTCATCCCCTCGATCGAGTCCATCCACTCCAACAATTCCATCTACACACTCCATCCTTCCCATCTGTTCGATCCACTTCGTCTGTTCCGTCCATTTCATCCATTCCATTCGCTCAATCCGCTCAGTCCTATCCCCTCCATTCATTCATCCACTCGTCCATTCCATCCACTCCTCCCCTACATCCACTTCATCCACTCCATCCCCTCCATCCATTTTATCCACTCCATCACACACTCGAACCATCTCATCCGTTCGGTACATTTAGTCTCTTCCGTCCACTACATCCGTTCCGTCCATTTCATCCGTTCTGTCCACTTCAGTTCCTACTCTTGCAAGTTCAGTTTGTCGCAGGATGAGAAGCATACTCCAGGTATCCCGCCAGGGGGACATAGGCATGGGGGGCCTGGTACTTAGAACATTCTTTCCAAAAGACAAATGGAAACACGCATTGGCAATACCAACAATTTGAGCTCTTGTGTAGGCAGGGCAAAGGCACTTGTTGGCAATGCCGTAGTGGTATTAACTGGCCATTGAAGGTGGCAGGTGCAAAATAGGGCCAGTACCTGGGTATCTAATAGCAGTGACTGGCAAATGCCTAATACCTATACACAAGCCAAAACCGTTGCTTTTGCCAATACTTTCTTTTTACAGGACTTCCGTGGAGGACACACATAATCGTTATAAATCTAGTGGCTGAAGGCAAATCTGGTAAGACATTTTTATTACACCAGTAGCAGGTTTACAGCTCCAATGTAGTCATTAACTCTCAAAAGACAGCTTTTATAAAACACTGAGAGGCACTTTGAGTTGAAGGTTTAATGGTAAGACTTGAATAAACAGAACTCAAAGAGTTCCCATGAGGAGGTGTTTTGGGTGTGGGAGGGACAGGAACTGGGTTGGAATGGACAAAGCGATTAGCATGGCCATGGGCAGTGAATGGGAGGGCAAATAACCAAACAACACCTACAAGCTGTGTGTCCCTCCTCATTGCTATTTCTCCCTGTCTGTACTCTAATGCAATAGTTTTGACTTATAAGTGGCTTAAGCGCCACTCAGTAGCCAAACTAAAAACACAACTTCCAAAGACAAAGAGGTGCGTTTGAACTGGGAAATTGAGATGCCACTAAAGTAAATGTAAAATCATTTCTAGGTACCTGGATACACAGTTCGAAAATATCTTCAACATGTGTGGAATCTGGGTTCTGGCATTTGGATGCTTGTATTTTGAAAGGACATGTTTAGTACCTGCCTGCACACTTGAGCAATGATTATAATCTGGATGCCTTCTGAGGGGCTGCGGATATCACTTTTGCATCAGGGACCCAACTGAGACAGCAAAGGCCCAGAGAATGCAGAGCGCCAGGAAAGTACAGTTCACTCAAGGCTGGTTTGCGACATACAGGGCCCAAGCGTGAAGATTGTGTCTCTACTACGGCGCTGTCAAGAAACTTATTCCCGCTTCTCCTACCAGTGTGTGGCAACAGATTGTGACGTTTAGGCACTAAAGTATTACCCAAATATCATACACAAATATCAAAATAGATTTGACGAACAGAAAGTTACTATAAAATAATTGTGAAGTATAAACCGTATGTCATACGAGTCCTTGGGATAGGCCTAAAATTTCTGATTCTGTGCAAATATTTTGAATACATTCTCTAAAGTCTACATATTATTTTTGACAATGAATGGCGTAAAGAACGAGCATGAAAGTGTGTTATATTCTATGATACATGGCATGTTCTAAATAACTGAATACATAGAAATGAAGCTCTGAATATCATTTAATGCTAAAATTCTTCATCTGGCAATGTAGTATCATGCAGATAACTGGCCAGGTGTTGATATGGTAATATCCATCCCGCTCATTCTCAGAAAGAGGCCTCTAGTTGCCCTCTGAGATGGAGTAACAATTTCAGCTTCCAGGGGCCGGTAATTGCTATCCAGACACACTAAACCACGGGGATCTGAAAGCTGCTGCTCAAAACAGCAAAACATTGATCCCAGTATTGTGAAGATATCGGTTTAAAACACACATTTTCTGCACCACTGATTTTGATGACTCTGTTGAACTGTAAATATGAGCCATTCCTGGTTATGAAATAGTTGCTGCTACTTCCACAGCAATTGGATATCATATTAGTGTCAGCTTTGTGAGCAGGGTGCAGCTGACAAGGCAATGTCTATTAGTATCAGGACGCCTGCACTCTGGGCCTGGAATCTGTACAGGCGGTGGAGACATACGCTACCCATTTCAAGATGTCCGCCACATATGACACGTGTGCCCCGCATGTTGCCTGTATGTCATTAGGCTGATGACATGCCTTCTCAAGGGTAGGTCTGGAAGAAAAGGGAACAGGGTCTGTGCCTCAGCGTGTTGTACCGATCTGCTTTCTTCGAGGTCCTTCTCTACCAGTTTGCTCATTGTCTCCAGGTCCTTCCAGTTCCTTCTTTCCTGGCCCCAAATTGTCCTGAATCTTCCTCGTTCGTTCTTCCTTCCTCTCATCCTCGCCTCTCAATCCCCCCTGCCTCTTCTTCCTCTGTGGTCCTCTGCCATCAGGAGTCTCATGTTCTCTGCAATCCGTTGTACACCTGCCTGCAGTTTGGCTTATGGAATTTCACCATCTGGATCTCCCTAATCAACTATGAAGAAATGCTAGGCTGGAGGCTTTTTCGGGTAACCGGTTTTCCTCCTGTTATCTGCCTGCTGTCTGGAGAGTCACCTTGCCTGGAGTGTCTCAACACTGCTCGCACAGAGGTGGCTTCTGGGAAGGCCAGGCCTTACCTCTACCAGGTCACCACCTCAAGAAGGAAGAAGTAACACCTGTTCATGACATATTGTGACACCAACGTTTACAGACGGTTCCATGTAATAATGGCCCCTCAAAAATCTCGCCATGCAAAAATATCGCTGAAAAAAGGCAGTTTTTTGTGGGGACATTATTGCATGGAACATCCCGGCGATATTATATACGGCGACCATATATATGGGGATAATATTACCTGATACCTTACAGACCAATATGCACCTGTTCCAAGAGTTCAAGGCAGATAACACTGTCCTACAACAAGCTGTTGCGCAAAGGGTTCCTACACCATAATCCAGTGCCTCCTCAATTAGGCATAGGAGCCTTTGATGGCAACCAATAGGAACTCCAACAATTCCTTGATCCCTGTGCTATCCAGTTCAGCTTTCGACCAGGTGCCTTCCCAACCGGACATAGCAAGGTCGTTTTTTTTATTACCAACATGTCTTAGAGTGCTCTGACTTGGGTCACAAGCCCATCGTTGGATAATGATGGTGACTTTATTACGGCTCTGAAAGGGATGTTTGACCATCCAGATCTGACCTAAACTGCCCACAAAGCCCTTTTGAAGTGTTGCAAAGGATGCAAAGACGTTTTGACCTACGTCCACAGGTTTAAGTTGCTTGCTGCCAAGGCCGCCTGGCCGGAAGAAGTGCAGTATTCATTGATCCGGAGAGGTCTCTATGAGGAACTCAAAGATAGTCTGAGTATCGAGACCACCCTCTTCACAAGACCTACTTACCCTGGTTTTACAGCTGGAATTGATGTTGAATGAGCACCGTAGAGAAAGAAGGAATGTCAGACCAAGGCCACCTAGCTTCAATCCACCTCCTGGCGAGATTAAGGGTCATACTGAACCAATATGGAACGGAAAAGGTGGCAACAGAATGGCCTTTGTATGTACTGCGCATTCCAAGAAAATCTGGTATGCAATTGACATATTACACCTTCACGAATGCCAGGGAAACGCCAGTAACCACTCCTAGTAGGAACAGAGGGAGTATTTCTTCTACATTTACTGTTTATCCCAGCATGGCTCAAACTAGTACCAGGGACAACAGGCTCTTGGTAGAGCTTTCCACCACTCAAAGTTCTGACAAATGGATAGTTCTTGCCCTTGTAGATTCCATTTTCCTGAACCAGGAGTGAGCACACAACAATCACCTTTCTATGATACGGAAGATGGCTGCCACACCTGTGGAAGGGCTGGACGGTTGTCTGTTATTATAAGGCCCAGTCACTCATCACTCAGAAGCCATAGTCATGAAAGTGCGGCCCACAGAGAGACGCTCTCTTTTGACTTAATCGCCACAGTCCATTTTCCAGTTATGCTAGGACTGCCCTGGCTCAAATATCATAATCCCTACATTAACTGGACATCAGAAATGCTTTTTTGGGGGTTTGAAAGATGCATGTCTGTATGTACTTTATCTCACAAAACGTCACTCACTGCTAGGAATACCCTTGAAGATCTGGTTGCTACCAGTGTTTGTTCCATCGAAAATGGTGCCTCCGAAATATGGAAACTTCATATGGTTTTTGAAGATAACTCACCAGGGTCCTGCCATCCCATCAGGGTGAAGATTGACCTGGTTTCTGGAGTGACAGTGCCCTTACGACATATGTATGCCCTATCGGCAGATGAAACTGAAACACTAAAACTGTACTTGGCAAAGAATATCCAGGAGGGTCTTATCACAGGGTCCAGATCCCCTGGGGGCACATCCTTATTCTTTGTACCGAAAAGAGACAGACTGGAGTTGCACCCCTGTCTGGATTGCAGGGGTCTCAATAAGACAATGATAAAGGACAATTACCCTCTTCCTCTTATACAGGACATTCTTACTGCAGTAGAAGAGGTTGTCATCTTCATCAAACTGGACCTAAGAGGAGCTTACTGCTTGATCAAAGTTTGTCAAGGTGACGAGTGGAAGACCCTATGGCCATTACGAATGCCACATCATGGCCCCTGGCTTGGCTAATGTACCTGTGGTGTTCCAGCGCTTCATGGACCATCTGTTTGACAACCTCTTAGGTCACACCACCATAGTTTACCTGGATGATATACTGGTGGTTTCAAAGGGAACTTCACAACAAAAGAGTGGTGTCAGTTCTTGCTCTGAACCAGACATACCGTGTAGATGGATTCGGACCTTAGCAATTTGTAGTTCCCTTAACAATTAGAATGCCGTAACAGCAGGCAAGCCCGATGGGTGTATTTCTTGCAACAATGTAATTTCCTTATTTCGTCTAGATTCCTGGAACCACTTATATCACTGCAGATGCCCTGTCCTGACGTGACACAAACACGTCTTTGGTCTCCTATCCGGCCAAAATACTTGAATGAAAACGTTTTGTGATGCAAATCTCACGGTTCGTGTACCAAGTCAAGAAGGACCAGTCACGGTCGCCCTCCCCTTTTGTTCCACCAACCTCTATCTACCTTCAATTGGCTCTGTGACTCATCCATGAAACAATGACAGGTGGCCACAAAGGTATTTGTTGTACCCGCAGCATCCTCCATGGGATTTCGACATTGAACAGTATGTCTCTTCTTGTCCCATCTTTGCCCAACACAATGTTCCTAGTTGTCTGCCAGTAGGTAAGCTGTGTCCATCTGTTTTACCTTTGGGCTCCCTGGTGTCAGCTGTCCACAGACGTTATCGTCGAACTACCGCCTTCGGGAGCCCATACCACCATTATGGTGGCCATGAACAGGTATACTTAGCTGGCTCATTTTTCACCCTTTCTCCGGATTCGGACCGCTGAAGCATACCTTCCAGAGAGATGTCTACAGGCTGCATGGTCTTCCCAAAGGGATCATTTTCAATTGCAGCTCTCAATATACCTCGCGTTTTGGTCTATAGTCTGTAAGCTGCTGGGTGTCCAATGGTTGTTGTCTTCTGGCTATCACTCCCAGACCAGCGGTTCCACTGAGCGTTTAATTCAAAACATTAAGCAATTTATTTCTTTATTTATTGTGCATGTATAAGGCGTTTATACATCAACTAACTTGTGTTTCAATGCACCAACAGGGAGGGAACATGGGAGAAAAAGCAAATATAACAATGAAAGATAGAGATGGACCTACTAGGCCTTGTGAGTATTCAGAACGTGCAAGTGCAGAGAGAGAGAAGGGGTGAGGAAGTGGGGTGTAAGTGCTAGGTGTACCAAGAGTGGAGTGCTAGGGAGAAGCAGCTGTTAAGTACCTTGGCGAGAGAGGTCAGCTGCGAATGGATGAATAAGTGCAGGTCTGTGGTGAGATAGGCCAGTAAGTGCTGGCCTGTGGTCGGATAGGCCAGTGGGTGCCAATGCAAGTGCAGGGAGTGGGCGGAGGCTGAAGGCGATTGGGTGTGTGAAGCCGGGACCCAGGAGGACACATAAGGGTCCTGGACACCAATCTCAGCAACTGTGGGGTTTAGCAGAGGAGGGAGGAAGGGGAGGAGGTGAAAAGGAAGGTCTTCGGGAGTTTTCTGAATTTGAGGAGATCCAGCTCAAGACAAAGAGGAAGGGAGAGGCTGTTCCATAGGCGAGAACCTCCTGAGGAAAGAGATTGGTTACCAGCTCACTGTTTGGCAAAGTGCTTTACACACAGGGAGTTGGTGCCAGAGGAACCTAAAGATCTGGAGGGAGAGTATCTAGTGAATGGCAGTTGTAGATAGCATGGTCCCGGTTCAGACAGCCTTATGAATGATGCAAAGGGATTTGAATGTTATCCTTGCAGGAACCAGGATCCAGTGTAGAAAATGTAGGGCTGGGGTGATGCAGTCCCTGGGCTTAAGGCCAATGATACGTCTTGCAGCCCTATTCCTGATTAGCTGAAGGTGTCATAGAGTAGAAGAGGGTAAATTAAGGAAAGGGCTATTCCAGTAGTCTAGCCTAGAGAGAACCAGAGCTCTAGAGACATTGAGGTTCTGGGGGAAGTGAGGAAAGGAAGAATTCCTTTGAGGATGTGCAGTTGAAAGTGGGCCTTCTTGGCAAGGTACTGAATGTAATGGAGGAAGGAATGAGAGGATTCAAAGATGACTCCAAGGTTTCTGGCTATAGATGAAGGAGAAGGGGGAGATCATGTAGAGGATGGCCAGAGTCAGGGGAAGAAAGTGGGAGCAGGGGTCCCAAAACAAAGGATCTCAGTCTTGCTGGTATTGAGGCAGAGATCATTGGAAGTACACAAGGGTGGATGGCAGATAGGCAGTCAGGCATGTTGGAGGAAGTAAGGAGAGGATCAGCAGGACGTTTGAAGAAGTTGTGAGTCATCTGCATAACAATGGAAGTTGCAAATGAGGTGTGTCAGCGGGCATGATAGGTGTTAAAGGGCCAGGGAGAACGGTTGGAGCCCTGGGGGAGGAACAGGTGGAGATAGAGGTGGGGAGGAGAAAGAGCCCAGAATAACCTGGGATGGACGGTCATTGAGGAAGGAGGTCAGCCAGTCCAGCACCCAATCCAAGATACCTAGTGTATCGTGGAGCTGTTTTATGAGGATGGAGTGGTTGACCGTATCAAATGCAGAGGGGAGATCAAGTAGAATGAGAACAGCTGGAGAGTTGGAGTCAAGAGATGCAAGCAGTTCCTCACGGGTGTTCAGAAGAGCAGTTTCTGTGCCTCTGGGTGCTCGGAATCCAGATTGATGGTTGTGTGAGCAACCAACAAGTTCAGTGTGCTGGGTCAGTTGGGGGAAGACCAGCTTCCCCAATAGTTTCCCAAGGAAGGGGGTGATAGATATGGGGTGGTAGTTAGCTGGACAAGACAGGCCTACAGAAGGTTTTTTCAGGAGGGGATGCACAAGGGAGTGATTGAGGGAGGAGGGGAAAGATCCCGTAGCAAAAGAGAAAGGTTTCTTGAATCATAGAAGCTTCAAGGAAAGTTCAGTGTTTTATGTGGAAGGTGTTGCCTTGACTGGAGTGAAAGATTTTGACTTTTTGGGTTTCAGATTTTATGATTCAAGGTCTAGGCACCTATAGCCTGCTTATGTAACATCTTGTATAAAACAAGCTAATAATGGCATTCTCTGTTTTTAAACATCATATGGTGGTTAGGCGGTTCTTCCTGCACTAAATGTTTATAAGGGAAAATCAGTGGACATTGCTCTTTATAGGGGTTTGTGCAGGCTCTTAACTTCCTTACCCTTTTTTTAACCAAAAATGAGCATATGTTTTTGAAAGATGTATTCTCATTAGATAAGGTCCATAGTGTTCAGTTGGTTGCATATATGAAATCATCTGTCATCATGCCTCACCGTGCTGGGTTGTGCAATTGGTTTTATATTCTGAATCTTCTAACCCACATTCTAAGAAATTATTAATGCAGATTCTCAAATACAGGTAACAAACTATTTTAATATCAAAAGAACAACTGAAAGAATAGCTTTGAATTCATTCACGTTTTTATGAGCTTCCTTTATTCATAAATAGGCTACGTTGCAATAATGATCAAAGTATTTTTTGTTAATGTAATGATGTGTCTGTAGAATTTAACATAAAATGATGTTTTTCTGTAATTAGTATATTGCTTTCTCTTAAACGTTTTTTATTACCAATACTGCATGCGTTGGGCCATAGCCCGTAAATGCGGCAGTAAAGCTATTAATGCTGCATTTAAGGGTTGGCCTAATCATGAGTCGGACGGTAAGTGGGAGTTTTACATGGAGGTAAAAATATCCCCTTACTGCCCGTTTTCAGCCTTTTTTGGCGCTATTAACGCTTGCACAATTACCGCCGGCTGTGATAATGCCCCAACCCCATTGGATCCAATGGACCCAATGGGGAATGGGAATTTACCGCTGTACCGCTACTCGTGATACGGCACTATTTGCGCTGGCGGCATCCCGGCAGTCCGATGAGGCCATCTAGAAGCGTCTATTTTTATATGATGCAGGCTCTAAGTCCTAGGATCTCTTGGAGTTGGAACTTTTTTTTGCTGCTTTGGAAATCAGAGTTATTCTGTAAAGGTTTACATCAATTATGTATACTTTAATGTTGTGGTTTGTTATGGGTGCTTTTTAGATATGTATATGTTTATGCATTTATGATGCTTTTATATTGTTCATGAGTTTGATGAATTGTATTTGAAATAAGCTCTAATTCTACTACTATGAGGCAAATCAGTCTGCAATCTCCTCCCTGGAACCGAATAGTGTGACAGCGTCATGGATGCGACGCCGTCATGGGGTCGTAGGCAGCCATCTCATCTTGGGTAGGCAGCATATCAGGGTAAGTCAAAGCCAATCCTACCCCATCAGTGTTATGAGGGAGTTAAGAGGGATACCTGTCCCTATCTGCACCAAAGGGCCTGAATAACAGCAGGGATATTTGTACCACTGTTCTTGCCTCATTACCTATTGGCCTCTGACCTGGCCAGGTCTACTTTCCTTCATTTTCAAACTACAAAGGCAGCTGTGAACACCTAACCTCTGCAAGGCCTATTGGGAATTGCAGAGCCAAGGAAACAACAGACAACAACACTCCTAGAATACAACTTGTCTTAAGAAGAAATGCAAACCCAGAGCCAGGGGAATGGGGTTGTGAGCTGAATGTGAATGGTCCTTCCCAGAAGGAATGAGACACCCAAAACCCAACTCACCAGCACAAGATGGTCCCCAGGGGGGGGGCGTGGCAAACTGCCATGTAGAGCGGACGTGTCTCCTGAGAGCTCCGTGCTGATGTGCCATTATAAGTTGTTTTAAGTGACTTTAACATGCTCCGGAACCCTATAAGTTGCACCATTCGCCGCAGAACCTCTTCAGCAACCTTTCGAACCATCTTCCAGTCGGAGAAGTGATGGCTAACGCCTTTATCCGGCGTGCGAAAAGTGTCGGTGAGCAGATCCAAAATGGCGGCTCCTACGCCCTGATCCCTCGAAGGACCGGAGTGCACTATCACCACCGAGGACGCTGACCGCCGGTGGGGGAAGAGGATCCTGGGCTGCCGACCTGTGCCGGGCCTAGAGGAGGGAGCGGAACAGCTGCGCTCACCGACTGAGAGGACCGACCCTGACGCCCCTGCCGGACAGAGCCCTGCCTGCGGCGCGCAAATGGGCTGAGGTGTGCCCTGGATAGTCGCGGGGGCCCCGGCGTGAGCAGCGCCGACCAGTGCTGCGGAGGTAGGCGGGCGCGGGGGAGGACCAGCCCGGACATACACATTGGTGGATGGGTGCGTGGGGCCCGTGGCCACGCATTACTCAGCCCCCCTGCGCGTGACTTTGCCATTGGCGGCAATGCAAGAACTTGGGCTTGCCTCCCTGGGGCGCTGAGACCCCGGCTGCTTTTTTCCCCCCGCCTACACGAACCTTCACTGCGGGGAGGCCTGGGAAAAAACACCTGGCCCCTACCTGCAGCCTGACGTTCCGCGGACTGTGAGGACCACTCCTCGGGGAGTCCCCGTACTCCACCACCACCCAGGCTCGTCTCCCGCTCCACAGCCGACAACTGGGAGGGCCGTCCGGCGCACAGCGCGCCTGCTGGAACTGAGGTACCCTTTGCTTCCCGAAATTGGCCTGCCGCCCCACAGCTTCATATCATTGCCTCATGGGCCCTGCGGCGGTAACGAGAGACAGCCCTCCGCGGCTGCAGCTGGCAGCCTCCCGCCTATGCTCCTGGTACTCTCAGTGTGGTGAGGCCCTGCGCTAACGATATGTCCGGGAGAAACAGCAGGCCCAAGCAGCACCAGACCACGATGGACACCTTTGCAGCCAGCGAATCCCCAAATTCTGAGGGCACAAACATGGCGGCCTCGGATGCTCAACCTAACCTCACGGCAGCTGCGGCTATAGAGCCTAGTAACACCCAGATTCTCGAAGCTATCAAGCTTTTCCAGGCAACGATGGAAAACAAAATCGATGCCGTTGACACAGACATGGACCTCCTGCGTCAGGACGTCTGTTTCCAGGCTGGCAGAACTGAGGCGCTTGAAACAAAAGTCCAGGAAAACACAGAATCCAAAACTCACCTCCTTCGAGACGTCGATGAGCTTCAGCAAAGGGTCAAAAACTTGGAGCACAGAGCCGAGGAGGCAGAAGGCAGGGCTCGCCGGAACAATATACATCTCCTCGGGCTGCCAGAGGGTTCCGAAGGCTCCGACCCCACTAACTACATAGAGAACCTCTTGCTACAGGAGGTGGGAGCTGGAAAACTCTCCCAAGGCTTCACCATCGAAAGGGCCCACAGATCCCTGACTAAGAAACCACCACCGGGGGCCCCACCCAGGCAAGTGATAGCGAAAGTTCTCAACTACAGGGATTGAGAAGTTATTCTGGCCTTTTCCCGAGCAGGTGGCAAAATCCAACGGAACTCTGCTAAAATTGCCATTTACCCTGATTACACTTTTCAGGTCCAAATGAACAGAGCGCAGTTCATACACACGAAGGCCAGATTGAAAGCTGCCGGGCTGCGTTATATGCTCCTGTATCCTTCCAGGCTTGAAGTGCTGCATAACAATAAGTCGCACCTGTTCGACACTCCGGCTCAGGCCAGGGACTGGATGGACGGTTTACAGATCCCTGATATTGAGGAAAAGAAGCACAGACCGAGATAACACTCCTCCTGTCATCTTGGTGGGAATTATACATTTTTGAGCCTCTACACAGCTGAATGGATCCTCCATGCGGAGACCCGGAGTTCAAGTTCACTCCACCCCCTGGAAAGTTTCTTCCTTTTGGGTATATATACCCGCCCGTAGGGCACCTGGAGACCAATGCACGGTCCGACAGAGCAGAAACGGGACAGTCATAACGAGGGTGACCTCGCTGGGCCAGTTCTATGTTTGGGGATTTCACAGTTAAGGGAGGGAGTGGGAATAGGGGAGTTTCTGCACAAGTTGGGGACATACACTGGGAAATACCGAGACCACGGGAACCATCCAAACGCAATGGAGTACCATCAAGACCTCGAGCTCCACCTGTCACATACAATAAACCACACAACGCCTATGGCTGACACAATAAGGGTTGTTACTTGGAACGTCAGAGGCCTGAACAGCTTCGTTAAACAATGGCGTGTCCAAACCTACCTGAAGAGATGCAAGGTCGGAATCGCCATGCTGCAAGAGACTCACTTAACTGCCAAGAAACTGGAAGCCCTGGCCAAAACTTGCCATGGTACCCTAATAGGTTCGGCTTACTCCTCTTACGCCAGAGGGGTTCTGATTTGGATTGCCCCCACTGTTCCTTTCAGACTTACTAGCACTAAAACAGACAACGAGGGTAGGATGGTGGTGGTGTGCGGCTCCATCGAGGGCAAAGAGGTATGTCTGGTCAGCACTTACGCACCCAACCATGACGCAACTGCCTTCTTCCATTCCCTTTATACGCGATGCAGCCCGTATATGGACAGAATTATGATATGGGGGTGACCACAACTGTACCCTTGACGCTCTACTGGACAGGTCAGATAATAAACACGATCGCCCCTCCCCTCCGGCCAAAATACTTTCCAAACTAATCCAACAGTTGCAACTCAGTGATCTTTGGAGGATCCAACACCTGGAGCAACGCAAGTATTCCTTCTACTCCCCACCTCACGCTGTGCACACCAGGCTGGACTATATTTTTCTCAGCCTAACACAACAGTCCATATTTGTTGATGCGCGCTACCTGCCTAGGGTGCGGTCTGATCACTCTCCCCTATTGGTAACCTGGGAGGTGTTCCCGCCTAAAGCCCCTGTACCCACATGGAGGCTGAGGACTGAGGCCCTACTTGATACTGCATTCCAGGAGCGCATAAAAGATAGTACTGAGGAATATTGGCAAAATAACTTGCATAGCGTTAAATACTTGAGCACAACTTGGGAAGCATACAAGGTGGTCATGAGGGGCGAGATGATCGCAGCAGTTGGGGGTGCTAAGAGGTCCATTGCATCCTTGCTAGAGGTCGCAGAGGGGGACCTGATTATGCTCGAAGGCAGGGCTGACCCATCCCCTGACCAATTACAAAAAATGACCGAACTTAGACAAACCTGCCTAACTCATTGGGAATCCCTCGGTAAACTGAGCTACACCAAGCACACAGAGAGAATCCATGCTCTGGGAGACAAGCCAGGGAAACTCTTAGCTTGGCTCTATAAAAGGGAGACCCCCAGGCCACCCATTTGCCACATACTCACACCCGACGGCACCGCCGTGCATACCCAACACAAAATCAATTTGGTTTTTACCTACTTCTACCGTAGCCTGTACTCCGAAGCCCCGCCCCCCTCTGACACCAGGATCGAGGACACCCTTGACGTCATTGACCTACCTAAATTAGACTTGCAACTGGCGGAGACACTTGACGAGCCCATCACCCCCAACAAGGTCAGGGTGGTAATTAGATCGCTACCAGCTGGGAAAATCCCGGGTTTGGATGGTCTGCTGGGGGAATTTTAAAAAAACCGATGAGGAAACACTCGCCCCAATATTGGCCCAGGTCTTTCATGAGGCCTTCGAGCGTGGTACCCTCCCGGACTCCATGAGTGAGGCCGTGATTATACCCTTACTTAAACCAGGGAGGGACGGGGCAGTTTGTGGTTCATACAGGCCCCTCTGTATGCTAAACGTAGACTGCAAGATCCTTACTGCCCTGCTTGCGAATAGACTGCGCAGAGTAATCCCACTGTTGATCCATCAAGACCAAACTGGATACATCACGGGGCGTTCCATCACCGAGAACCTGCGCAGGTTACATCATGTCATTTACAGTACTGAGGGAAGGCCGCAGAAACTTGCAGTGGCGTCATTAGATGCCACCAAAGCTTTTGATTCCGTGAGGTGGGACTGGTTATATGCCACCATGGCCAAAATGGGGCTAGGCCCTGTATTTATAAAGTGGACCCAGCTAGTTTATGCTAACCCCACCGCGAGAGTATGCACCAACAAAACCTATTCCACTAAATGGTTCCTACACAGGGGTACCCGCCAGGGGTGCCCTCTGTCCCCCATGTTATACATTCTTTCCGCTGAACCAGTGGCGACCTATCTGAGACAGGAATACGGGGAGGGAGGCATTAAGATAGACGGAGTGACCCACCTCATCTCTATGTATGCTGACGACACCCTTTTGTACCGTCAAGACCCTGAGCACCTCCTACCCTACATCTTGGAAACCCTGGACTGCTTTCACAAGCTCACCGGGATCCAGATTAATAGGAGCAAATCTTGCCTTTACCCCCTTGCAGCACTTTACAGTGATGAATACAGATCCCTCCCCCCTGTAGATCTCGAATGGCAGGCAACATCTTTCAAATACTTGGGGATAACCATACACCGTAACCCCGGCACAGAAACATATCCTTAATACCGTAAGGGCCAAAGACTCTCTCACGAAATCCATGGAATTCTGGGGTCGGCTCCCGCTTTCAATGGCCGGGAGGGCTGGTCTCCTTAAAATGGTCGCCCTTCCCCGCCTATTACATAATTTCACTAACGTCCCCTTCAACATCCCCCCTTATTCTTCAAAGATCTCAACAAATTCTGTAGGGGCTTCCTCTGGCAGGGAGGTAGGCACAGGGTGGCGTTGGAGACCCTCCAAAGACCATACGAAAGGGGCAGACTGAAGATCCCCAATTTTGAACTTTATTTCCTTGCTAGCCAGCTGAGACATGTCACGCAATTGATGGCCGATGAGAGCACGACGGACACTCGCCTCCTCCAACCGGCCCTTCCCTGGTTGTTACTAAGAGACATACTGTGGGCCGGGGAGGGTGCTATGAGACACTGCCCTTATCTCGCTAAGCTCGGGATCCGGCTTTGGAAAAGGGCCTGCAAGTTGGTTGGGTCGGAGGACCAGTTCTCCCCACAGATCCCCATTGCTGCACTTATGGCTAATCACTCTTGGGGGCAACTTGAAACACGCACACAATGGGAGCCCCTCGGGGTAGCCACACTTGGGGACTTGATTCAAGAACAGGAAATCTTAACTTTCTCAAAACTCTGTGAGGCCACGGGCCTTCCGGCAGGACAGTTCCTGTTGCACAGGGTGGTCATACAGGCCTTGAACAAGAGATGGCCGGTCGCTACCGACCTGACTGAGGACAATGAATGCATTGAAATGATACTGAACTCCGCTGAGGGGGGCCATGAAACCTCACGAATCTACGAGGCCCTGTTGTGGGGTACGACCAGGGGCGACCTTAAATGCAGGAGTAAGTGGGAAACTGAACTGGGCCTTGTTTTTGAAGACAAAGATTGGGGTGATATAACCCACTACCATAAGAAAGTTTCCAGAAACGCCCGCTTGCAGCTTATCCAGCTGTACATCACCAATAGAGCGCACCTCACACCTGAAGCCATATCAAGATTCACAGGTGCTGGAACCCAATTATGCCCCAAATGCAGTGAGCCCAGGGCAGGAATGACTCACATGTTCTGGGGCTGCCTAGTGATTAGGGAGTTCTGGTCACAAGTGAAGGACAGAGTGGCCGGCGCAGACATCGAAGTTGAGGTGGACGAGCCTACGGCCTGTATCCTGGGAAGATATAGGCAAAACAGGAAGAACAAACCCCTAACCAAGCTCACAGATCTTATACACATAACGGCCAAAAGACGTATTGCCATGGGGTGGAAAAGCCCCAGAAGTCCAATAAGTCCCTATGGTGGGGAGACCTTACGAAGTGGATTACAGCTGAAACCGTGGCGTGGGAAACAGCTATCCATGTGCAGAGAGTAGATTCCAGCGAGGAACTACACCGTTGGGTGGCCCTGACGGTGCCCTTGCTCCACCCTGAGGTGGATGATAGTGAGCTGAGTGGAGAGGGTTGCCCGAACCCGTGCACGGACTAGAGAGGAACAGTGAACTAACCGTGGTCTCGGGGGTGAGGGGATGGTGGGGTAGGGTTGTGGTTATTACCTTGATATGATTGACTAATCTCTAATTATATCGTTTTTTTGTTACCTCATGTTATTAAACCAATAAACAAATTTTTAAAAAAAAAGATGGTCCCCAGGGGAATGAAGGGATAAAAAAAGCCAGAGAAGGGATAGAGATTGCATGAGAAGAGGGGAGATCCAGAAATCCTACCGAACCCTGGTTGGAAGCAAAACTCACACAGGCTTGGGGAAAATCCCAGGAAAATGTATAGCCCGACCACATGGATGCCTGCACAAGAATGGAGAATATAAAGGGGCCAAGACCAGAAACCTTCTTTAAGACTTCCAGGTGAAGTCCTGGACCCCATGGTAAAAGTTCAGCTAGAGAATGGACTAAGGTAACACTTCACATAGAGGATCAATGGAAGCTCTCTTCAAGGTTAAGGGAAGTTGCTGGGACCACACCTAATCGGAGAACCCTACTTAATTTGAAAATACCTATTTATTTTCTAATAAAAAGTAAAACATTAAGCAATGTCATAGAATTATTGGAACGCTGTGACGCTTGGTTAGAGGCTCTGGCATTTTTCCGCCGTGGTGCCTGACGAGCAGCCTTGCGAGAAGGACAGACGCAGAATACGATGTTCTCAATGCCAGCGCAGACTTGAGACCCCGGTTGGATTACTGCTCTGGGTTATGTGACTTCTTCGGGAATCGTGATTGATTCGTTTTCCGCGCCATCACTTTACCATCACGTGATCTGGTCAAACCCGGCTGCGCTTGGCCTTTGCTCTAGAAACTTCTGATACTTTGAGAAGCAGTTCTTCCTAGCTACAAGAGTGTATACTTGTCTCCTGATGAAGACGCTGTTAAATGATGTAAATACATCGAAACCGGTCGAGAAATTGGGGATGAGGTCGTGTTGGATATTTATTTGACCCACCCCAGGAGTAGACCACATCTACAACTATAGTGGTCATGTACATTGAATGCACTTTTAAAATTAAATTTGGTAGCCATGATTTTTAACAGGTTTTACTTTATATGTATTGTTGTTGGGTATATAAATCGTATAGAGTGTGTATGTATGATGGCTTTATGTGGACGAATGAGTAAACGATTGACTGTCATTTGGATGAACTGAATCGAAGTGTATATTCTTAATTTTCTTGCAATGTAATTAATATCCAAAGTGTTGATTAAGTCACGATTAACTCATCTGTTTAAATAATGTATCAGGCACAATAAATCGGTTTTGATACTTTGTTTATAAATCAAATACCTCTGGACTTTTTCTTCTGAGCTAATTAGTTATACTAATACCCTAGCCCAGAGTGGAGGGTCTCCTGCGTCTTTCAGAGATATATACAATGAGCACATGCACCATTGGCCATGCCATCCCTGCTGTTGCTATCCAAAATGATCTTCCACAATGGCCATATTAGAATTTCCGGAGACTTGGAAGTTGCACAACACAAAGTCGACACCAAACTCCTCTCACAGACAGAAGAAGAAGGATTTTGGGCAACTATATTTCCTCGTATGACACAGAACATTTAGGAACAACTCTTTTTCATTTGCAGGCAGTAGTCGAGCGTTAGGCAAAAAACACAGCTGAGCTTTAGTCCCACTGTCAGAAGAACAGAAAGAAATACGACATGTAGTTTTACAAAATAGAATGGCGTTACGTATTTCCCTCACTTCACAGGGTGGAGTGTGTGTCCTGATTAAACATGTATGCTGTCCCTTTATTTCTGACAATTTTGATATGGTGCATGATCATGCTGACTATATTAGGGAAATTGTGGTCATCCTACATGGTGCACACAAACTGTCTCTATCAAGATGGTTTACTGAAATGTTGGGGTGCTTGGCCTTATATTTTTGATATGGCCTAGTGGTGTTATACTGTTGATTAGTGTTTCTATTATTGCTTTGATCAAATACTTCCCTAAGTGTTGCATGCAATGAAATTGCTGAAACCTTTTCTCCTGCTCAAACACTTATTATCAATATATGAAGAAATTAAATGTGGAGATGTGGGTTATTCCTTTGTTCTCGGAGGTACAAGTGTAACTTTGTATGGAGTCATGCTACTATTCTGACAACATGATTGAACAACACACATAACTTTAATGTTCTTGGTAGATTTGAAGGGGCCCAAATGAAACTCTGCTGTGACTATGGAATTGATTGTGTCGGTCATGCTTCGTGGCATCAAAGGAAGGACAGTGGCGATGTGAAATGCAGGCCTCTCAATTGCTTTTCAACACTCAGCCTCACAGAATCAAATGACACTTCTGCCACCCTTACTTCAAACATCACATACGTTCACTAGCATGTTTTTATAATCATAAGCTTATCTAAGTACATGTTCTTTATGTGCTAATATGTGTCCGCTGTACAAATAACAACTGTTGATGTGGCAATGCACAAGCTGGCTATTTCGAATGTGTCATAAGACTACGCAGAGTGTTCTTCAGTTCTGAGAAACGCTGTACCACCTTTATTTTCTGAAGAGCGTGTTTCTTCATGTCTTCTTGCTTGGGTTACATCTCGCTGCCTGGTTCTGTTCCCGGCAGTTCATTATGATGATTCAATTATACAAAAGTGTAAGATAAGATAACGATCCTAGGGTTTCTCTCAGAGACTTCACTACACAGACACAAAGAAATCATGCTGGATAATTGTTCTTCCTCTGGGTGTCTCTTTTTTGGCTTGCTTAATAAAATAATTTACCACTAACCTGGACACCGAAAATGACATAGTTATTTTCACCATGGATGTGCAAAAGGACAAATTCCAACATGGCAGACCAGCTCCGTAAAGGTTTGGTCTGCTGAGCAGAACATGCTGTCATGGAAGCATAGCCAAAACCTATATCTTTACCAAGCATCAAATCCCCAAAGACAATCCATTTCCAAATGCATGTGCAGGCACAAGAGATTAGTCCAGTCCAGGAGGAGGGATTGAAATCCTATAAAGGTCTGGGGAAGGCCTTGGCGGTTGTGTTACAGGGTCAGTAGTCTGACCCTGTCTGGAGGGTTTGGGAACCGCTTTCAGACTTGTGTGGGAGGCCTACCATGGTGAAAGCTAGAGCCGGTCCTACCCGGAGAGGAAAGAGGACATTCAAAGAGTCCTACTTACTGTCCTCTCTTTAAATGCCTATACGGATGAGAGCGGTAAAACTGGTTATCACCCCATTCCAGGTTTACATGATGCTGGCCAAGTCTATTCTGTTGTCTGTATGGAACTGTGACTACCAAGCAGCTCAGTGGTAAATGAGGGACACGCAGTGGGACAGGTGGAGAGACAGCCACAAACTCTGGTGCCATCAAACAGCAAACTGGCAGGATATCTGCACATATCAACCCTCACCTATAAGAGCCTGCAGAGCGGTGTGCACAGCATTTCTCACAGCACTCCCAAACAAACCAAGTCAGAGACATTCAATGTGCAAGCTATGCAGCACTTTGACACAGGTGGCTTTCCAAATCTTGACAAACTAATATATTAAATATTCATGGCAGGGACATAGAGCCAGCCCCATTCTAGACCAGCATGCTCAATTCCCCAGAAAACATTAACTGGAACTGTTGTTACAGCGGGCCGCCATTGCCAGTCCACGGCGTACCCACAAGATTGAAAGGCGTAAGGCTTAAACCATCTTTTGTGAATTGCACTGTTTGCAACAACTCCCAGGCTGGAGGAAAACCAATTGGGGCAGAGGGAGAGGTTATAATGAGGGACAGGAAACAGGAAGACGTGGGTTGTTCATGTGACTTCAAAGGAGGAGGAGGAGGAGGATGCAGAGGGAGGAAGGCCAATGGAAAGAAGTGTGGAGGAGATTTGCCGAGAAGGAAAGGTATTGGTTGGTGAAAGTGGTACTGTGTTGTGATTGTGAGTTCAAAGGTTAGTAAAAGAGATAGGAATGAATGAGAGGTGACTGTAGGGGTAAAATAAGGCAGGTTGAGGAGAAGGTTGGGCAGAGTAGTGGTAGTGTGGACAGTAGCGAGTACTGGTAGTGTGGAGAAGAGAGAAGTGGTAGTGTGGCACAGGGAGAGAATAGTGGTATGGGAAGTGGAAAGAAGAATTAGTGTGGAGAGTAGGAAAAAGTAAGATCAGATGGCAGGGTTAGGTGAGTGAGAGATACTTCAGAGGGATAGAGGAGGAAGGGTTCACTGTGATTTTACTGCAGAAATAACAGAGACGTACAATTACAGAGTGCAAAAAATATTGCAAGAAAAAACATTGAAATGCCTTTTACAGTGCACATTGTAAAAGTACCTAATTTCGGGGGGATCCCGGAGCCCCCCTTACCTCGCCTACTCCTAAACTCTCCTAGTCTCCCTCCCCTCTTTCCCAATTTTAACCTAAATCTGTCTATTTATTTTTTTACACCTAAAACCCACCCCTATCATTACATTTTCTTTTCTTTATTTAGATATCTTTTTCTGCAGTTAGGTATTTTTTACCCGTTCTATTATTTCTTGCAATAATTTTTCATCTTTGTAGATTCATTCTTTATTATTTACTGCAATATTATCCATGGATACCGGAGGAAATAGCAGGAAGAGATAGAAGAGAAGGCTTGTGGAGTTGGTTGGAGGAGATTAGGAAGAGAATGGGAGAGAGGCAGAAGGAATCAGAAGGAATCAGGGTGAGGGATACCAGTGTGTGAGAGGGAAAAGCCTGAGTGGGGCCTGAGTGTGTGCAAGCCATTCTCACTGTCTCAAAAACGATCCCAGATATGATATGATAGGTTATTTATAACGTGCTTAATACCCAGAGGTTTCTAAGCAGGGAACCCGGGGATCGAACCTCTGTTGTTCTGTGTTGTGGTGCTTTCAAGGGGAGTACGTTGCCGCTGTGCTATCCTCCCGAGAGGTCACACTTAGGAAGTCCATGAGGGAGTCAAATAGAAAAGACATTTACATTCAGGCAATCACATTGAGAGAGATATAATTTAGACAGTAAGGGTTAATAACCAGTGGATACTAACTTGGGGATTTGGGATGCTGGCTTTGGGAGGGGCTTGCTTCCTATAGATGAGAGAGGAATGGCCATCAGAGCCCATTTTCTAATAGCAATAAATACCCTACTGCTATCATCGGGAGTTGGTTTGTTATTGAGTCCATCTGTGGCAGTTGTCAGTGTTTGGAGTAGCATAATCAAAAGACACAGAGAGGCGAAGTGGAAGCAATAGCAATAGCAATAGCTGAAGGTGCAGGGGATGCTGCTCAGAGGGAGGATGTGGGGGAAGTAGTACAGAGAACATGGATGGCACAGGAGGCGGTGGTTGAGCATGGAGGGGTAATGGCAGACAGCTAGGAAAAGTGAAGTGTGGAGGTGGTCAAAGTTGGATGAGGAGAAAATCAAGGAAGAATTTAGAGTACAGAGGTTGGAGGAGGAGGGCCTGAAGAAATAGGGAGTACAGCGATTGGAGGAGGTGAACAGTAAGGAAGAGTGGGGAGTACAGACATTGGAAGAGGAAAAGACGAAAGAGAAGGAGAAAGTACTAAGGTTGAATAAAAGGACAATCAAGGAAGTGACAGGAGATGGATAGGCCAACAGAGGGAATTTGCCTAGAGACAAAGGACCAGCCAAAGCAAGAGAGTAAGACAACCGCAGTAACCCATTGTCTAAGGAAAGAATGTGGAGAAATGAGCTTGTGGTGAAGCAGCAAGGATACAAACTGGCAGAAAATGTGAGGGGTTGAGTTGAAGTCCAGAGACAGGTCCCCAGGAAGGAGTGAATGCTGGTCTACCAAGCAGGGGAGGAGGGTAAAAGGGACTTGGACAGCATCAGTATGCCCATTAGACAGCGCCTAGCTAGTGCTCAGAAACTTGCTTGGCCTATCTCGCCTCAGGGAGATGTCATGGAAATGACTACTGCAAAGTCTGGTGTTACAGTCGGAGTGCTTCGTCTACCTAAAGGAAGCTACCTCCTCCCCTCCAGTGGCTATAGGGCAAGGCCTACTGGAAACCACTACCTCAAGTTGACTTGTGTCCAATAGACTGTAAGTGACGCTGAAGAGAGACCTGAAGAGACAGTTGCGGGGGTAGAACCCTATGTAGAAGCAAGAAGACATTGATTTAGTTTATCCACTGGATTCCTATATTTTGAGTTGCCTCATTTGTGTAAACCTCTAATAAACCCTTATGAATACATCCATTTTTTTCATTAAATTGTTTTTTATTTTCCAAAAGCCATTGTTTACATACACATAAACAAAACAATAACGTTTAACACCCAAAACCCCCCACCCTTCCATCCCTCCTAGACCAAGACCATTCTGTTCTGTGTGTGCTGGACTATTGCAGGCTGTCCGAATCCTCCTCAGAAGAACTCTTCCCTTTCCCATAAAATAGGGTTGTTGTGATGGCCATCCATTGCAATAAGTCTGCAGAGGAGTCTACCTTTTGTTGTCGATGTGCCAGTTCCCACGCCCCCGTTTCGGCTGCTGTCCATCTGCGGAGGTCTTCCCACCATGTCGCAACACTGGGGGCTCTAGGGCTCTTCCAAGCCATAGCAATACGGCGTTTTGCTAAAATGTACATTAAGTCCTTTAGTCTGTTTAGAGGCTTATTCTTTTTACCCCTGGGGTAAGAGCACAGGATACTCGCCATGGGTGTTTGCACATCTAGAGTAATGTCTGCCTCCGCCACTTTTGCCTCGATTTGCTTCCAGAACGCTTGGATTGCCGGGCATCCCCAAAACATGTGTCATCCCCACACTGGGTTCCAGGCATTTGGGGTACACCGCAGCGCCCGTCCGGCTGAATTTTGTGATGATTTCCGGGGTAAGGTATGCTCTGTTAAGTACATAAAATTGTATAAGCTGCAAGCGGGCGTTCCTGGAGACTCTTTTATGATAGCCTGTTATGGTATCCCTTTCCTTATCCTCAAACTGTGTGCTGAGTTCGAGCTCCCATTTACTCTTGCTCCTAAGGTCTTGTTGCGCTGTGCAGGTGAGTAAAGTTTCATAGAGCCTTGAGGTTTCGTGCCCTCCCTCTGCCGCATTTAACAGATTTTCTATCTTCGCATGACCAGTGTCCAGGGACTCCATCTCCGGACAACGTTTTGCAAGACTTTTCACCACGGCACTGTGCAGGAGGAATTGTCCGGTTGGTAACCCTGTGGCCTCCTGGAGCTCAGTGAACGTGAGGATGCCTCGCTCGTCCACCAGGTCCCCCAGGGTGGCGACGCCGCGGGCCTCCCATGTGTTCCTAATTACTTTCTGGTCATCAGGCCTGGATGACATGATCACATTGATCGGGATCTGTGGGGAATAAGGGTCGACCATCCCGGTGGCTTTGCAGGCTCGCTTCCAGATCAGGATTCGGCGAATCAAGTATGCCTCTGGGTGTTTGGGACCTGACTCGATTCAGAGCATATCTCTAAGTAGTCGGTGGGGGTTTGAGGGTTGCAGAAGGCGGGTGTCGATCGTGGCGTCGTCTGCCATCCACTGGATCACGTGCTTCAGTTGCCCCGCTAAGTAGTATAGCTCAAAGTTGGGGACCTTAAGGCCCCCTCTGTCGTAAGGCCTTTGCGTTGTTTCTAGGGCAACTCTGTTTCTGCCTTCCGCCCATAAGAATTTCCTGCAGAGTTTATTGAGATCCCCAAAAAATGGCTGCGGGACATTATATGGTACATTCGTGAAGAAGTAAAGAAGTCTTGGTAGAGCCACCATTTTAAGGAGCCCTGCTCTGCCTGCCACTGAAAGTGGTAGCTTGCTCCAGAAGTCTATTGATTTGGCCAGGCCGTCCTTAGCCTTAGATGTGTTTAGCATATGCTCCATTTTGGGGTCTCGGTGGATCGTGATGCCCAGGTATTTGAAGGATGTGGGTTTCCATTCGAGGGCAAGGGTCGGGAGGCGGTCCTCGTCTGTCCTTCTTAAGGCTGCTAGGGGGTATAGGCAAGACTTGTCATAGTTTATTTGGATGCCGGTGCATCTGTGGAACCCTTCTAGTGTTTCAATTATGTAAGGTAATATGTGTTCCGGGTCTTTCAGGTAAAGAAGCATGTCGTCCGCATACATGCAGACTAAGTGGGTCGTCCCTTCTATTACTATGCCTCCGTCACCGTATTCCTATCTAAGGTAGGCTGCCACCGGTTCCACCGCTAATATGTAGAGCATGGGGGAGAGGGGACAGCCTTGTCTTGTACTTCGGGAAAGGCTCCATTTGTCAGAGAAGGTGGTGTTCGTACGTACCCTGGCCGTGGGGTCTGTGCAAGTGACATTTACCCATTTAAGGAAGGACGGCCCTATTCCCATCTTGGCTAGCGTAGCATGGAGCCATTTCCATCGGACTGAGTCGAAAGCTTTGGAGGCGTCTAAGGACGCCACTGCGCATTTGCCTGGGTAGCTATCGGTGCTGTATATGACATGGTGTAGCCTCCTTAAGTTTTCTGTGATAGAGCGACCCTGCACGTACCCTGTTTGGACGTGGTGAATTAAAACTGGGATAGTCCTTCGCAGTCTCCCTGCCAGAGGAGCTGTCAGTATTTTGTTGTCCACATTGAGCATGGACAGCGGTCTGTTTGATCCGCATTCCGAACTTTCTTTGTTGGGTTTAAGCAGGGGGACGATGACCGCCTCTCTCATGGTGTCAGGCAGGCGACCCAATTCATATGCCTCGTTATACACTTGGGACAGCAGGGGGGCTAGTATAGTCTCGTAGGTCTTATAGAACTCTCCTGGGAGTCCATCGGGTCCAGGTGCCTTCTCCGACGGGAGCGATCTAATAGTGACCGCAACCTCCTCGGGGGTGGTGGGGCCTTCTAAGGTCTCTGCTATCTGTCTATCAACCCGAGGTAACGTGATGATGTCGAGGACGTCCTCGATGTCTGTGTCTGAGGGTGGTGCAGGGTCGGAATACAGAGCCTGATAATATTTTTTAAACTCTAAATTAATCTCCTTCTGTGTGTGAATGATCTGGCCATCTGAACCTTGAACTGTGCAAATGGGTTTTCTAGGGATTTCACGTTTATAGAGCCACGCTAAGAGTTTCCCAGGTTTGTCTCCCAGGGCATGTGTCCTTTCCAGATGTTTGGCATAGCTTAATTTCCCAAGGGTCTCCCAGTGTGTTAGGCAAGCTTGTTTGAGCTCTATTGCTGTGTTCATAAGGGCAGGGTCCTGTGGCGTTTTTCCTTCCAGGTCCGTCAATTCTTCCTCAGCGCACACTAGTAAGGACGTGGTGGTTCTCATGGCCCCTCCCTTGGCTGCAATCATTTCCCCTCTCATCACTACTTTATATGCCTCCCATGCTGTGCTTATGTGTTGGACGCTATCTAAATTAGTCTGCCAGTAATCTGACGTGCTTTGTCTAATTTGCTCGCAGAAGGCCTAATCTAGCAGTGCCTCACTTCTAAGTCTCCATGTGGGCACTGGGGGTCTAGGCGCGATGACCCTCCACGTGGCCATTAGGGGGGAGTGATCAGAGAGTACTCTGGCCAGATATTGCGTGTCTTCTAACAGGTCTAAGTGTTCCTCACTGGTGAAAATGCAGTCTATTCTGGTGTGAACAGCGTGAGGGTGTGAGTAGAAGGAGTAGGCTCTGGTGTCTGGGTACCGTTCTCGCCACAGGTCTTTCAAGGCGAACTGGTGAGCGAGGGCGTACAGTATTTTGGCAGGCGGGGAAGGGCGGGCATGTTTGTTGTCAGATCTGTCTATGCGTGCGTCCTGGGTGCAATTGTGGTCGCCCCCCCAGATAATGAGGCTGTCTCTACATGGGCTGAGACGGGTGTGCAACGAGCAAAAGAATACTGTGGCGTCGTGGTTGGGGGCGTAGGTGCAGATAAGACTTAGGTCTTTCCCTTCAATGGTGCCTTGAATTAAGGTCATTCTGCCTTCATTGTCGGTTTTAGTGTAGGCCAGGTTTATGGGAATGGAAGGGGCTATCCAAATCAAAACTCCTCTAGCGTAGGTAGAGTAGGAGGATCCTACCAGGGTTCCCCTCCAAACTTTGGCCAGTGCCGCCTGCTTGGGTGCGTTTAGATGGGTCTCTTGTAGTAGAGCAATGCTGACTTTATGTCGCTTCATAAATGTATGAACGCGATGCTGTTTGACGTAGCTGTTTAGGCCTCTAACGTTCCAGGACATTATTCCAATTTTGTCTGCCATGATCGAATTGTAGTTTGTGTAGGTGAGGGTGGCCTTGGGTGTAGTTCAAACACCCGGGTTGACGGGTGAGGTTGTTTTAGGAGGACATGGTATGTTCCACAACAGTACAGTGAATGGTAGTCTTGGTGCCCCACGACGTATATAACTTTAACCGAGTCCCCGGAATGGGGGCTCTTTTCATTTTGAACTTTAAACTTCAACTTAACTTTTAATATAACAGGTCTAGCGAGGTTCCCCTCGTTCTGACTGTCCCGTTTCTGCTCCATTTGACCTATGTCTACTGGTGCCCTACGGGTGGGTAACAACCCTAACTGTTCCAGGGGGTGCTGGTGGGCCAGCCTCGGAAGGTGTCAAACCAAGAAGCCTTTCGTGTCTAGGGTGGCTCCTATCAAGTGAAGGTTGCCGTATTACATGAAGTGGTTTTTGGGTCAGGTGTACTCTGCCTGGGGGATGTGAAAGTGATGTGTCATGGTGACGATTGTCGTGGTTTCCTCTGTTGTGGTTCCAGGTCAGGTTCTGCTTCTTTGGACGTGCAAGGTATAGTCTGGGTAAATGGCGACCCTAGCTGAGTCTTTTTGTTTGCAACCGCCTGATCTTGAGAAGGCGAGGATAATTTCCCTGTCTTTGTAATTAAGCACTTTGGCTATAATTGGTCTTGGTGGGCATCCAGGGGGTGGACGCTTGGCAAGGGATCGGTGGGCTCTCTCTATGGTGAAATCCTGGGAAAGTTTCCCAGCCCCAATTTCCTGTAACAGGAGGTTCTCGACGTAGTTGGTAGGGTCACTTCCTTCAATTCCCTCGGGTAGGCCGATGATTCTAATGTTATTTCTTCGGGCCCTCCCTTCTGCCTCGTCAGCCCTATCCTCCAGATTCTTCACTTTCTGTGCCAGGGCATCCACCTCCTTTAGGAGCTGTGTCTTAGATTCGGTATTGTCGCGCACTTGGGTTTCCAGGGCCTCGGTTCTGCCGGCAATGGAACGCACATCTTGGCGTAATAAATTCAGGTCAATTGCCACAGCATCAATTTTGCACTCCATGGTTTTCTGGAGGGTCATGATAGCTTCTAAGAGCTGTGAATTTGCCGGTTCAGGGGTTTCAGTGCCTGGTGCCTCGTCACAGGCGGTGCTTGCATCGGGTCTGAGCGTGGCAGCAACTGCAAAGGTTTCCATAGTGGTTTGCTTGTGCTTGTTGCGGGCACCTTTTGTGGTCATTGCTGTAGGGGCCGACGCGCCCAGCTGATCTTTCTATTAATTTAGTGGTGTTAGTTATGTGCCTCGTGCAGTAGTTGGGCCGCCTAGGGCCAGTAGTGGCCCAGTGTACTCTCTTTGTCACCTTTTCCTTCCCGAGGGCTATTTGGGGGGTCTTGCTAGCTGCCAGAGGTGAGGATCCAGGGTCTGGTGCTCTCAGGGCGTTCTCCTCATAGCCCTCTATAGGGCATTCAAAAAGGGGGGCCTTCTCAATACGCTGATGTCAGACCGCACTTGGTCCACTCCATGCAGGTCGGGGACAGCCCTGCGACGTAGCACCTTTCGCTCCTTCTCCCTCGGGGTGCAGTGTGCAGTACCTGGCAACGTGGTCTGCGGTCTATGGCTCCCGCAGGGGCTCTCCTGAGTGCAGATGCTAAGTGGCAGTAGCAGGGTTCTCAGACCCCCTGGCGCTCTGGGCCTGTGGGCCCTGATGGGGCTTATAGGGGCTCCGGCCAGCAGCACGAGAATAGTGGCCTTCGATGGGCCCGTTGTCTCTCCCTGGGGGCTTGCACACTACGCAGAGTCTTATGCGTGCGGGCAAATGCTAGGCTCTGTCTCCCGAAACTCCTTACCCGCGCTTGCCGGCTCCTCCTCGGTATTCGCGGGCGCACTCGCCCGGGTTCTGGTCGCCTCTGTGCGGTTTCATCTGGAGGGGGATTAGATGTAGGCAGATGCGTGGGTCCAATGTGGCCACCCTGGGCTGCTGTGTGGGGGCCACCGAATGCGCTGTCCTGCCCCCGCAGGTCCGTAGGGCTGTACCTTCCTTCCCCGAAGTGGTGCGCTGTCGGGTGTTAGGCGAGGCTTGTCGGACCCTCGGTCCCGACTTTTCTCCTCCTCTCGACGTGTCGCGCCGGTAGGTCTTGGCATCCGCGGTCTTTCCAGTGTTGTTACCGCAGCTATGCCCCAGCCTCACGTCGCTTCAATGTCCGATCCTGGCCTGCCTTCCTTCCACGGTGGCGCTAGGGCCCCCGGAGGTGGGGTGCAGATTCCAGGTGCACAGTGTGCAATGCGTGCAGCCTGAGACCCGGTGAGGGCGTTCGCTCCTGCGGGGCCCCGAGTGTTCCCAGGTCCGGGTGGGCTCGCGGTACTCCAAGGCTGGTGCTGGGTCCTATGAATGGCCGGATCACACAGTGGCCGCCATCTTCTTCCGTGCACGTCTTCCCCCGTGCTTTCCAGTCGGTGCAGCAGCTCAACGGCAAGTCCGAACCCCTTCAGGCTTTAACTGCTGGTGCCCCAGGCAATTGTTAGCAAATGTAGAGCATTTCAGCCGGTTTTCTAGTTAGATAGCCTTCATTCACGGCTAATCACTGGTCACATCAAGCGGAGCGACACGAAGCTTGACTTCCTTACATGGCGGCTAGCCATGCCCCCATGAATACATCCATGTGGTGCATCCTCTCTGGAGCACATTTATATTCATGATATGATAGGATATGGTATGATATGGAATTTATAACGTGCCTATACACAAGTGTTCCAAGGCATGACGAGGCAAGGGAGGGGAAAAGAGGGAAGACAGAGACAACGATCTTACTACGCCAAGTGACATTGAGGTTGCGCAAGTGCAGGAGAGAGGGGAGGGGGGAAAGTTCCAGGGGAGGGGGAGGAGAGGCAAGTGCTGAACACAGGATCAAAACCACAACAAGTGCGGCCAGCAAGTGGTAAGTGCAAGAGTTGAGTGCAGACAGCGGGTGTCCAATAAGTGCAGGTAAGGGGACTGTAGCGTTGCAGATACAGACCCAAGTGCAAGGGATGCCAGGAGGCAGTGCAGGTGTGCAACTGTGCGGGCAGGGACCCGGGCCATAATTCAGAGGGTAGCCAGGTGACCAGTATTATCAGACAGAGATCAGCAGGGGAGAGGAAGAGAGAAGGCTGCAGCAAAGTGGAAGGTCTTGAGGTGCTTCCAGAACCGAAGATGGCTCACCTCAAGTTTCAGAGAGGCAGGGAGGTTAGTTCATGGGAAACGTGCTCGCCTTGGAAGCAAGACGACACGGAGCACCACAGGTTCGATCCCCGGGTCCACGCTTAGAAACCTTTGGGTATTAAGCGTGTTATAAATAACCTATCATATCATATCATATATCAGGGAGGCTGTTCCACAGAGAGGCCCCAGCCGAAGAAAGAGATCTACGACCAACTCGTTGCTTGAAGAAGCGACTGACCCTGAGGGAGATGGAGGTGGAGGAGTGAATAGCTTGAGTAGGAATGTATTTCCGGAGAGAGAGTTCAAGGTATTGTGGACCCGAGCCCCAGAAGGCCTTGTGGACAATTCAGAGAGTCTTAAACTTGATCCTTGCTATCCGTGGGAGCCAATGGAGAGATTTTAGGGCTGGAGAGATATGATCCCTGGGCTTGAGGCCAAGGACAAGTCTTGCAGTCTGATTCTGGATGAGTTGAAGAGGGCGGAGAGAAGAAGCAGGCAGATTTAGAAAGAGGCTGTTGCAGATGTCCCTACTAGAGAGAGCCAGAGCTCTAGAGACTGTGACCTTCTTGGGGAAGGTGAGGAAAGGAAGAATACCTCTGAGGAGATGCATAGTTTGACTTCTTAGAGATGCCAGAGATGTGAGGAGAAAAGGAAAGTGTGGATTTGAAGATGACCCAGAGGTTCTTAGCCTCACAAGTGGGAGCAGGAAGAGGGCCAAGGGAGGCAGGCCAGAGAGTGACAGGAAAGGAAGGTGCAGGTGTGCCAATGAGGAGGATCTCCATTTTACTGGCATTAAGGCAGAGATCATTGGCGGCATCGCACTCCTGGATTGCAGACAGACAGTTGGAGATGAGAGAGGGGGAAGAGGTGGCAGAGAGGAGCTTGAAAATGAGCTGAGTGTCATCCACATAGCACTGAAAGTTGGAGCAGAGGGCTGCAATGCATCGGGCGAGAGTTGCCAGGTATTGGTTGAAAAGCCAGGGAGAGAGGTTAGACCCCTGGGAAACACCACAGGTGGAAAGTGAGATATAGTAAAGGAAGGACCCAAGTTGAACCTCAGAGGTTCAGTTGGAGAGGAAAGAGAAGAGGTCAGCAAGGCCATGGCCTGATCAGTGATACCCAGGTTATCACGGAGGCGATTCAGCAGGATGGCATGGTTGACCCTGTCAAAGGCAGAAGCGAGATTGAGTAGGATGAGGACAGAGGGGAGATTAGAATCAAGGTTAGAGAGCAGGTCTTCATGAACGTTCAGGAGAGCGGGTTCTGTGCTTCTGGCTGTTTTTAAGCCAGACTGATTGTCATAGAGACAACCAACAGATTCAGTGTGGAGGTTAAGCTGGGAGATGGCCAACTTTACCAGGAGTTTGCCCAGGAAAGGAATGATGGAGATCGGGTGATAGTTAGCAGGGCAGGAGGGGTCGGCGGAGGGTTTCATGAGAAGAGGGTGAACAAGAGAGTGCTTCAGGGGGAGGGGAAGGCTCCAGTGGCGAAGGAGTGATTGCAGAAGTCAGAAAAGGCAGGAGTGAGGGTGTCAATGTGGTCCTTAATGGTTTTGGAAGAACAGGGAAGAACCTGTTTTGATGAGACTTTCATATATCAGACTTGTCTAGAAACTTTGTTGGGGGAGAACAGAGGAAAGGAAGAGAAAGAGGGAAAAGAGGTCGCAACAGGAGGGCCGGAGGTAGCGGAGAGAGTAGAGGGAAGAGGAGAAGAGGACGAGAGGGTGGACAGGATGTCCTGGGTTTTACAGATTAAATGAGAAGCCAGCGCCGTGCAGAGGGCCTGAGAGAGGACAGGAGAAGTAGAGACTGTAGCAGGATTGGCCAGCTCCTTGCAGATTTTAAACAGTTTGGGTGAGTTATTAGATGCCGAAGAGACGCAGGCTTGGATGTGGGCTCTCTTCTTGGTACGTACAGAGAGCCAGTATTGCCTTTCAGCAGGCAGCATTCCTGTTTGTCAGAGGATACACAAGATGCCAGCTTTGATACTCTCAATATTCTTGCCCCTGTTATGAGGATCTGTTTGAAGCCCAAAGCCAAGTGCAACTCCTGGTACAACTCTGACCTTGTCACCCTTAAATGCAAGTATAGGATGGCTGAGAGGCATTTCCTCTCAGCCATCCTACACTTGCATTTAAGGGTGACAAGGTCAGAGTTGTACCAGGAGTTGCACTTGGCTTTGGGCTTCAAACAGATCCTCATAACAGGGTCAAGAATATTGAGAGTATCAAAGGTAGAAGTGTGGAGCTTGGAAAGGGCTGTGTCAGGATGTGAGTCAGCCAGAGGTGGCAGAAGGGGAGAGAAAGTGGCGGCGAAAACCTCTACTAACAAACGATTCATGGGTCGGATGACCGAGAAGGTAGGAGGCAGTGCTGGAGTTGGCTTTGCCTGAGGGGTATATAGGGAGCGATGGGAGGAAGGGAGAAGGTGATCACTCCAGGAGAGGGGAGTAGTGAGAGGATTAGAGAGGGGGAGGTCTGAGGAGATCAGAACATCCTGAGTGTGCCCTGAACAGTGAGTCGGGTCAGAGGGAAGAACAGAAAGAGAGAGAGAGTTGCAGAGGTCGCGCAAGAGTACAGAGGACAGGAAGCATTCAAGTAGATGCTGAGGTCTCCAAGGAGGAGGAGTTGTGTGGTCGAGGCCAGGAGGGAGGAGGAAAGTTCCGCCCACTCAGTCAGGAAGGAGGTAGTCTGACCAGGTTTCCAATAGATAGTAGCCACTGTGAGAGAGTGGCCAGGAGAGAGAGAAGCTTGCAGACAAGGCATTCGAAAGAGGAGTAGGCCTGCATAGGAATGACAGAGGCAGGAATCAACTCTGGGAAGATCAAGGCTACACCCCCACCGGAACGGTTGGATATGGACGCAGAGAGGATCTTGTAGCTATTTGGAAGGAAGGAATGACAAAGAGGATGTCGGTGAGGGTCTGTCTGGAGGATGCACCGGTATAGGTATCAGCGATAGGTAGGCCTGGGTTGGAGACCAGGATATCCTTTTTGAACTTCTTCACAACAGACTGAGTGAGAAGAGCTGGATAGTCAATAGAGAAGCAGTTGGAAAAGAGAAACAGAGAGCACCATGCAGGAGGGGGGAAAGAGGAGAGAGGAAGAGGAAGTGGGGGTGGGGAGCAAGATGAACAGTGGGGGGGAGACAATAGGGGGACATAAGGAGGGGGTGCAAGCAGACGAGAAGGAAACGGACAAGACAAATAGTAAATAAATTAAATGAAGAGCTCAGTAGGATGAGCATAGCAGATGAACAAGGCAGTGCAGTAAACAACAACAGGTTACAAGGACATTAAGAAACAGAGCAGTCACTAAAAGTAAAACCTAGAAGAGGGTGGAGCACAACAGAAAGCAGAGCAGTTGTACAGAAGAACAGAGCAGTCAATGAATGAAAAACTAAAGGAAGGAAACACAGCAGAACACAGAACGATATACAGCAGAACAGAGCAGTCGAAAATGAAAAACCTAGGGGAAGAAATAATACAGCAGAACTTAGAGCAATACAGTGGTAAAACCAGAGCAGTCGATGAGGAAAAATACAAACAGGTGGGGAGAGCACAGCAGAACACAGGCGATACACCAAGGGACGGGGAGCAGCTGGGATGAGGGATGGGGCGGGAAAGGCAGTGGCTGGAGAAGGGAGGGTGTGAGGCACCCGTAATTGGGATAATGCCAAGGAGGGCAAGTGCGAGGAACCACGCGATCATGGAATGCGAGGGACCACGCGGGCTAAGGAAGCACAGGCGCGAGTGTGGCCGAGGATGGAAAGGGCACTAAGATGCATGCGATCAGGAGTTGCAAGCAACCACACGGTCGGGGACGTGCAGTTGCGAACAAAGCCAAGGATGGAAAGTGTGAGGGACCACGCGATCAGGGATTGCAAGGCACCACGTGGGCAAGGACGCGCAGGTGCTAACCTGACAGAGGATGGAAGGTGCTAAAGCACACGCGATCTTGGGGATGCAAGGGGCCACGCAGGTGGGAGCAGGCCGGAAGGCAAGCGAAGGAAGGGCGTGGAGGCACACGCAGACGAAGATTGCGAGGGACCACGCAGGTAAGGGAGGCACAGCCAAGTGATGCAAGGAGGAAGAGAGCAGGCGCTTGCGAAACAGGCAGGGATAGAGGGGCGCAGATGTGCCCACGATCAGAGAATGCAAGGGGCCACGCAGGGAGAGGACACAAGGTGGGGACAAGACAGAAGCTCAAGAGGGGTTGGACGGGACAGCAAAGGTAATAATCACAGGGGAAGAGAGCACAATAAGCCAGGGCAGGGGGCAGAGGCACAGGTTGCAGGGAAAGGAAGGGACACAGTCAAAGAAGAGTTGCAGTCGGAAGTCTAAGAAGTGCAGAGCAAGCAACTAAACTCCCAACTTCTCACCTGGTGGCCGTAGACAGGAGGGTGAATCGTCTGCACTCACTGTCTGCGCCGCAGGCACCTTCGTCTCCGAACACCTGCATTGCTGAACACTGTGGCCTTGTCCTTAGAGGGCTTTGCCGCAGAGGGTCCGAACCTCAGATTTTATAGGCTCGGTAGCGTGGACGTAACAAGCGTGTTACATGTAGATCAGGCAGCGTCTCCTGTGAACCTGCGTTAAATGACAAGCATCCAATTGACTACTTTGCCCAAATCGCAATCATAAGGATGTACCACCCAGCTCACAAATGCCAGAGAGTCCAAATGTCATCAAAATAACTAGGGTGCCCAAAATCAGACACCTGCATAAACCAGTGGGCCTAGGTTCAGACAATTCCATGTAGATGGGGGCCCTGTGGAACTTTCACAATGAGGAATCAGATGTGGCACTTAAAATCATATGCAGCTCCCTGTGTTGCTGTGAGTGACTGCAAAACACTAAGGATGAGCCGAAGAAGAACGCCAGAACTTCTGCCTGAATCAAAGACAGCTGCTGGGGCTTTTGGCACTTCAGGATGCTGCAGATCTCCCCTAGCTTGGGAAAATTAGACAAGTGAAATAAAGAGCCTATCCGGAAGTGAAGAATCTAGTTAATCAGAACACTTAGTGGATGTGGCAAAATAAAGCAAGGCCCATATAAGGCCAAATTGAATAGGGAAGTAGTCAGCCAGAAGTGGGGAAGCAAGGACAGCAAGCACCATGGGGAGACTACTGGATTGTACTGTATTGTATTTGTCATTTATATAGTGCCTTTTCCCATTTGTATGGCCTCAATGTGCTTTGTGGTAGGAATGCCCTCTGGGACCAAAGTGCAGGTATGGGAACATTCTCAGTAAAAGGCTTAAAGTGTGTGTGTGTGCATTTTGCCAAGATTGGGAATTAGGTAGGCTGGCTATGCTCCAGTAAGCATCCCAAGTGGTCAGGCATGTGGACAGGTACTGAGGGAGATCACGACAGAGCGCTAGTGCAAGAGAATAAATGTGTGTCCAGCTAGGCCAAACATTGTCATGGATTGTTGTTGTGTTCTATTGGCAGAGGTGTTGTGGCAAGTCTGGTTTGAGGGCAAAGCTGTTGCGTGTCCAGCAAGACTGTGAGGAATTTGACCATCCACAGGGTGGGTGGGCACTCACCTGGCTTTTTGAAAATTTTATGAAATTGAATGATGTTAGATCAGCCTCGGAAAATGTGTGGAGCTAATCCGCACACATTTTCCTATGCTCACCACACAACATACACATAGACCTGTGTACTCTGGGTGAACACAGCCTACAGGCGCCGTTCCCCCTGTCATATTTAGTTGGGATATGACAGCCAAGAGTATGCCATGGCCTCTCAGAAGAGGGAAGGCAAAACATTCCTCCTGCCATGGCAAGCCAAATTAACTATCAAAGGCTCCATGGATCCACCCTGTCCTTTTGTTGAGCCGTGGAGAATGGTGGCAGTGATCAACATAATTTGAATACTAATAGAGTATACTTCAAACAGGCCCACATGGGGCTTGGCTACAGAGGCTAACAAAGGAGACAGGAACCCCCAACAACCTTTGATCAACCTGTGTCAACCTGAAGCCAGCTACCACCTCTCAGTATCAAGGGCAGTGAACTGTCATGCCTGGAACAGCAGTTTACAGTAGTCATCCCTGCAGGGGGGACCCCATTCAGAAGGTACAGGAATATGGTTTGCAGAAGCCAGAAAGTCTGGTCTTGCTGCAGCTTCAAGGGAGACCTGCCGCTTTAATCAGGAACCACAGAGAGCTCAATTAACTAGGGAAACCCGTTGTTCCACAAAAGACAGGAAGATGGGTGGGACTTAGTATTACATCTATTCACCCTTTTACCTTTACTGTTGCAAATTACTCTGGTTATGAACCCATGCATATAAGAGATGGTTTGACTGGATTGGTTCATTAAGGTAGGCTTAGCCCACACCAATCACTGTGGCCCATTTGGCTTTGAAAGAGTGCTGAGACCCTCTTTTGGGCAGATCATCTGAAGACTTTGCAAGCAGTAAAAAGAAGAACTGAGCATTGGACCCTAGCTGAAGGTACAGTCTGCCTTACATCTTCTGCCAGTGAATGAAGGCAAGTAACTCCAAGAGGGAAGCAAGATCCCACCCCTAAACATCTCTCAGGGAACAGAGGAAGATTCTGAATCCAGAGTACCCTACAGCAGCTTCAGAACCAGTACCCAGCCAGAACACATTGTGCCCTGCTAGGCTCTGCAGCCAGCTTCCTAGGTGGGAAGTGCCAGAGAGTCTCTGACCCAAATCAAGGTCAAGGCAGCTGCCTGCAAAACTCTCCTCAACGTTGGGCCATCTGCCTTAAAGGATGACACAAACCCAATGAAGAAGCTAGGAGTGCATTGACAAGCATCTGTCAACATCTGCCTGAAAGGACATTTTCGAGCCAGTTGAGTCCCTCCAGTTGCAACCAACTGCACTGCGGATTGTTGTTATGCCGCTCGACCAGTGCTTTAGAACCACTGACCAGCACTGAGGCAACGATTCCTGACCCTGAGCTGCTGTCTAGACCAGCCTGCAGCTGTCCATCCAGCCTCGCTAAACGAACTGCCTGGCGCCTGATGCCCGCAACTATCTCCCATCGCAGAAGCTGCAAAGCACCCTGAAACCGACACTATACACTATCGAGCACCAAGAACTTCTACAAGCACAAGGTACATTGTGGTTCTGCCCCTCTGGTCCTTCTCCAAAGGCCCCTATGGACATTTTACGACCCATTGCTCCCTTTGTGTTGTAACCAAGTATCCTTGAACTGTTGCAATTATTTACTATACTGACTACCCTGCTGTCAGTATCCAGAGTGCATCCCTTTTCCCGCTTTGAAATTGTCTGTCCTCTGCATTGCTTTACAGGGTGGGTTGTATTTCGTAATGTGCTAGAACTGTCTGTTTTAATAATAATAATGTAGATATTTGTCCACAAAGTAGACAGTCCCTTTTATCATTGGGTAATAATTGTATTTTCAAAAGTGTTGCAACTGACCAACGATCCACGACCCTTCGGAGATAAGCCTGCTGTTTCGTCCAGGTTTTTAATTGACTTGTGTTTCCAATCTGTTTCGATCCCTTCTGGTGTACTAGAGGTGTGGGGCTGATTGATGGTTTAGAAACCAATATTCATCCCTGGACTACTGGTGCCCCGCAAGTTGATTCATCACATAGACCAAATTTGTCGTAGTCGTAGCTGCATTCTAAAGTGTGTGGATGGATAGCCGTGCCTGCCGCAGATGTCCATCGAAGTGGTGCGTTTATACATACCTTAAGCTCAGGTGAAGATTATCTTTGATCTCGCTGTGTGTTCCGGTTGTCTCTGTGAAGAAGACAATCTACCCTCATCTGCTAATTCTAGGCACAATAGACAGGCTTCCATAAGCACAAATAGACCTGCTATCTAATATCTTCTTCTAGGCGTGGAAGCCAAATTGCCATAGGACCTAGAACCATAGGCTTTTCTAGCGCAATAGAGAGGCTAACCTTATAGTCTTACTCTATATCTCCTAAGTTCCATATTAGGCTAACATTGGGCCTATTCTAGTGCATTATCAAGGATACCTGCATATATCATTATGAGTTACGGTGGCTGAATTAAACATCTTTTAATTGCAAAGGATATATTACCATCGTATATCTTCTAGCGCAATGGATATGATAAACATAATAAGGTGCCGCCAAAGTGTCCACTCCCAGATCTATCCGGGTGCAGCACAAAGCTAACCCCTCAATCCGTCTAACCTTCACAGATCTTCTAGGTACAATACTTGTGCTAACCATCCCAATCTCTTCTAGAGCTATACCTGTGCAGGTCTTCACATTCCTTAATGTGCCATTGACTTTGAAGTAATTGGTTCTAGGGTCAGCTGAAAGTCTGCGTTATCTCTAGATTGGAACAGGACATCCTGGCTTAAATCATCTTTTTGCAGATTGCTGAGTAGCAAAAGGATGCTAAGACGCCTGAAGGAGCTCAGTGGACTGATAGAGCAAAAGAAACTTGGGATCCTGAAGAAGCTTGTAAGGCAGTCCATGCGTTTCACCAATAGGAAACTAAGTAACCTGAAACCTCTGAAAGTCCTGGGAATGTTAAACAGTGAACTGGTCCCTTGGGTGAGCAGAGCACAATGTTGGTTATTGAACAGGAGAACTATATCCCATAATGAGCTTGGCAGTATTACCCATAAAGAGATGGGAACTGATCCCTGGGTGAGCTTTGTGTCAATAGCCCTAGAAGTGAGCTGTTTTGCACTATATCCCAAAGTGAATTGGGCCCTAGATATGTCCCGGGAGGATAGCTCAGCGGCAACGTGTTCGCCTTGGAAACAGGATGACACAAAGCAACGCGCTTAGAAACTTCTGGGTACTAAGCTAGTTATAAATACGCAACTAAGACTTGTTCCAGTAACAGCGCCTCGATGCCCCCGGGCTGTGTGAGCGCTTTAAAAATGCAAATAAATAAATATCTGAGTTAATTGGAAACTATATCCTTGAGTGAGTTCCAGCCCATATGGGTAGAAAGTGAGCTGAAAATTATGGGCCTCATTACGGGTTTGGTGGTATCCCGGCTGTCGCTAAGACCGTTCCCGCGTTCCCGGCACGTGCCTGCTGGTAATACCGGCAGATTACAAGTGCCAGTATTCACAGTAAGACCCCATTTCCATGGAATTCGGCATAACTTGGTCATTCCGGGTGGTTCCAGTCGGCCAGTTACCGGATGGCATTATGGGGAACATTCATGTGGTTTTCTCAGTGATTATGGTGGCCATTAGGCAGAGTGTGAAACTCTAATGGTGTTCTAGTACTTCAGCATGAGAGATAGCTGGACCTTAATGTATAGTTCACTGTGGACATGTGTCTATACATATGTCAGTTGTGTGCTTTTTGGGTTTGTACTGTACTTGTGACCCGCATTTAAAATGTCAGCACACACGTGATGTAATACAAGAACCTGTGCCTTGCTGCACAGCCTCCAACACATTTATTTATTTTTCCCTGTTGCTGATAGGCTTAAATACAGACTACTTGCACCTCTCTTGAAATGTCCAGGTGAGCTGGATTTGAACCTCTCCTTTATTGCCTTTTCTTAACGTGAACTTTTATGGTCTAAATTGACATATAATGGCCCATAGTTAAAAACAAAATGATAATATGATAAATCGCATGCTTCCCAAATGCATTTGGCTGAGAAAAGAACATTCCAGGCTGCTGTAGTGCTTGTGCAGTGATACTAGCAGTGGATCGGCTCAGCCGAGCCGTGGACAATTTCCCAACAAGAATTCAGATGCAAAGTCAGATGCTTATTTTCATCGAGACACAGATCATTAGATCCTTATGTACTGCTGAGGTTATGGTATCCTTCAGTGAATGATGAGCGATGTGACGTTTCTGCATTTTTTGCATGGCGGTGGGAGGCCGAGAGGAAAAACTGCATCAGCCTCCCAATCTCGTCCATGCAGAAAACAGGAGGCCATCTTTCATAAGGACAGAAACTCTTGATGGCACATGGAATTCCACATGGTCTGTGCTCCTGTGAAAACCAGGCCGAATGCTCATGGAATCATGTAAATGCCACTTCCTTGCACACATCTGACGGAAGGCATGTATGATTGTTATCATGAAAGGGCACATTTTCTGCACGGAAATCACAAGATTTTACATGCAGAATATACGCCCATTCATGAAAACAATCACAATTGCACAGGGAAGCCTGTGTATTGAGAAGTGTAATCATTCAGTGTCATTTTTGTTTTTAATGAGCTCTGTCATTCACTAGGTAGATCTTTAAAACTGACAGGCAGGGTTTCTGTAGTTTAGGGGAACTGGCCGAGATCATTGTTTGATTGAAATGTGTGCTATTGTTTGTAAACAGATTGTCCGAATGCAACAACAAAGATGTAAAATAAAGGCTCAATTAAATGAATATCCTTGGCCAGCGTTAAATAATTACAGCATCAATGTATTACTGTGGTAACAACCCTTCCCCGGCTGCGTTAGATGGCCCAGACTTTTGAAAACAGAAAAGGGAAAACAAACAAAATGTCTTTGGTTATCTGAGCATCTGGTTTTCTACACTTTGACCAATGGAGGCTTCTCCAACTGTCCCAGTGGCAGCTCATCTCGGCCACCAAAGCCTTATATTCGAAAACAATAATTCTGTTAAACACTTGCTGCGACTTGCGTGGCACATGAAGATGACACTGAGTGAAGGTGGTTAACTACTTCTGCAAAAACATACACAATGAAACACCCAGGGATTTTATAGTCCCCGCAGAAGTTTCACGCTCAGATGCTGCAGGTTTCCCCCCAGACCCACAGCGACCATCCAATGCTAAGAGACCTAGAAGGCTTTTAAGGCGGGTTTTAAGGCTGAAGGTCAACACTTTCCCCCAATTGAAATATAAATACAGGCGATGCAGGTTGGGGGACGGGACAGATGATTTGAAGTTAGCCAATCTAGAGTTTTTAAGCGTGAGAAGATTGTTCAGTGAACCATCAAATAAAATCACCAACGGCTAGAAAAGTATGCGCAAAATATTTGTTAGTCCCACAATAGGATTCGGGTATTTTTATTTAGTGATTTTATAAAAAGCCAAAATTTGGTCAAATATCTTTGTTTTGTGTCATAAAAAGACTGTCCTCTAAGTGAAGCACTTTGTAACTTTATTAGGTTTCTATAGAGGCCTACTACTATCAGCTGTCCATGCCCTGATGAAAGTGGTTCTTACCACTGAAACCGGTCGGCTCATCTTTATACTGTACCTGTGCAGTCAAACTGAACAAAAAATGCCAGACTACAGTTTGATCTCTCAATAAAATAAGAAATAGCGCTGATCAAGGACTCCTGCTGTGTATACAATACACAGAGAATCAAAATCAAAATCAATTGAGATTTATATGAAGATAAAAATAAAATAAGAAAAAAGAAATTGGTACGAGGACTCCTGGTCCATCATATATTATCTATACCCACTTACAAACACCACGGTCGCAGTGGTAAAAATGCTACAACAAAAACCAGGAAACTGTGGGTTTTGAAAAGAAAATCTGGCCTCTATAGAAACCGAATAAAGTTCCAAAGTGCTTCACTTAGAGGACAGTCTTTTTATGACACAAAACAAAGATATTTGACCAAATTTTGGCTTTTTATCAAATCACTAAATAAAAATACCCGAATCCTATTGTGGGACTATCATAGTCAAGGGACGATTTGGGTGCTAGACCGCCCCTTAGGTCCAGTACGTGGATACCCCAAAATATTTGTTATGCATGCCGGTTCTCACATGCATTGTAAGTGAAAGGGAGGTCCATCTCTGCCGCAACAATTGACCTCAGGTGAAAGAGCATTGTTTGGCTCTCCGATGCCCTTGGGCAGCAGCGTGTCCAGATGCTCTTCTGCGCCTCATCCAGAGCAATCAGCAAAGTTGCAATCCGGGGTTTGCCGGCATAAACCCAGACAGTTTCCCTCCACTACTGACTGCTTGCCCATCACAGATTCACATTGTTTTTAAATACCTACTGTTTACACCTTTGTTTTACATTTTGCACGATGCCCTAAGTATAGTAGAGGATAAACATTTCTATCATGCAGTACACCTATGTTTCACGCAGAAGCAAGCTACACATTTAGGAACAGTGTTCTTAGCCAGGACAATTTCAGGAGTTGAGGGCACCACAAAACAAGTATGTGCGTAAAAACATTGGGAATACAAAATATTTAATTGTTAATTGGCTGAAATACTAAAAAAGAGAGAGCATTGGTTGTGAGGCTCAAACCCAGCATTCACGGCTGCCTGGTTTCCAATGGATGAGTGTTGTGATCTTTTAATCAGCAATGCCCTGGCTATGATGTGTGCCAGAATGCTATGTGCCTGGAAATAGTGTATCCTTGGGCGTTGTCGGGAGGGCATGCATGGGCAGGCACTTCAATGACTACTAAAGAAAAGGTGGTAACTAGTGGGTGACATATCTTCAAATCTATATACATTTGCATGAAGTGCATTCACATGATTTTACTAATTTGTCTTTGAACAATCAAAACAGATGTAGAAAAAGGTTGGGGGGGTTAGAAAAAATAAAAAGGTTAAGTGGCAAGAAGGCTTGCCCATCATTTAAAGAAAATAGAAAGGATGGATGCACAGATGCAAAGTCTGTATCTGCAAATGTATAAAAATGTGCCCCATAAACTAATACTTGGGCATAAAGATTTGTTCGCTCCATTTCTCACACAATTTATAAATGCTTCATTCAGAGACAATCACGTGCCAACGGGACTTAAGAAGGTCACTATTACACTGATTATCAAGAAACCAAACCAGGACCCTACGGACCCCTGTAATCTCAGGCCCATTATAAATTGTCAATTTCTACTGAAAATCCTTGACAAGACAGCTGCAGTCCAACTACAAGCCTTTACTGAATCAAATAAAAACCTCCACGACTGAAAATCCGGTTTCAGAACTTCTTTTAGCAATGAGACGGCCCTGGTGGATCTTCAATCCCATCTGCTGACAGTTATGGAGAATGGGAAGGCCAGGATGCTGATCCTTTTAGATCTGCCAGCTGTAAAAGTATATTTTGCATGAACACCGACTGATAGTAAATGATTGGCCTAAGCACATTCGCATTGCACTGTAAATCGCATTGAATGAACCTCAAACAGACTGACTACGCCACCATTTTAAGTTATCCACCATTTTGATCACCTTTGTACTGTTTCATGATGTCCACATTAATAAACATGTTGCAGCTGCTAAGAAGGGTTGTTTGTCCTACACTGAGGAACCTTGGAGCTAAACAAAAGCCGTACTAATCAGTAATTTAGATACCATCTGTACCAACAATGTCTTCCCCGTTCAAACAACAAAATAGAATGATGAATAGCTGAACATGTGCTCTTGCAGAAATCTGTGTTTTCTCTCCTTGAAACTAAACTGACTTTAAGCTCAAGAACAAATGGTAGACAAATATAAGCAAGTAAAATAAGGAATTTTACCTTTGAGTCTTCTGTTTGGAAAACATGTGAAATGTTGAAAGGAAAACAACAAGCTATGTAAAGATTTGATCTTGTAGACCACGAGCGCCTGCTCCAATGCCTACAACACCTGGGTTCTTGCTCCACATCTGCAGTGAATTGGATTCAGTCCTTTATTTTCAAAATGCAAATCTAAGATCCACTGGGGCACAGCCTTCTCCCCCACCTCCATCATAGAGTGTGGCGTTCCACAGAGTGCCTCCATCTCCCCTCTTCTATTCAACCAATATATCAGATCCCTATGCACTTTTTATTTTTTTTAAATATGTTTTTTTATTATTTCAGTTAAAATAATACAACATTAACTCGATCCCCAACTCCCCCCCTCCACCTTCCCCTGCCTGCAGAAGATCGCTTTATCTACTCCTGTATGGATTTCTCTCATGCCTCAAATAAGTCCAAGATTCTTATTTTGTGTGGACACCATTGTTCCATATAGTCTGATTGAAGGTATTTCAACACCGCCCCCACTCTTTCCTGAAGGCTTCTTTTGTACCCTGCAAGGTATGAGTTAATTTATCCATTGTCACAAATGTCCACACCTTCTGTAGCCAACCAAAGACCATTGCTGGGTCCCGTTGTTTCCAATGTTGGGCTATAGTAGCCCATGCCACTATCACCAGGCCCATGAAGCTCCTCCATTGTGATTTAGTGTATTTTCTAGCCAGCAGGTCCATTATCCCGCAAAGTCAGACCTTCTCACCCAGTAGGGTCACGTTTGGGAATATTCTATGCATGTGTAACTTCACCTTGGCCCAAAAACCCTGGATCTCTTTACAGTCCCCCCAAACATGCCTCCAATTCCCCTCCTCCCCGCAATCTCTCCAGCACAGTTTGGGCGTGTGCAGGAACATCTTATTTAACCTCTTCAGAGTATAGTGCCACTCAAGCATTACCTTTACCCACATTTCCCTCATTTGGACTGAGCGGGTCCGTTTAGGGATGTTTCACCTGAGCACCCCCATTGTGGTTTACTAATTGTTTCCGTCAGGGTTACGTCCCACTTCAGCATGTAGCTCCACCTTACTTCCTCCTTCTGCACATTGATAAACTTATATAATGCCAACACTAACTTCCTGGACCCAGAGTTGGTCAAGGTGAATTTTTCGAAAGGTGTGAGCTCCCTCGAGGCCGCCTGTTTTATAGAAGGTGACCCAGCCAATGTCTAAGCTGTTCATATTTGTACATGTCTGCATCTTTGAGCCTCAGGTGTGTTTTGCATGCCTCGAAGGTTCTGACATCCCGGTCCTGTATCATTTCTCCTATTTTAGTGCACCCAGCCTCCTCCCATTTACTGAACACCCCCTTTTCCATTCCTGGCAGGAATTCTGGGATTCCCGAACATCGGTGTGAACGGTGCCAGCACTTCTGTCAAGGTGCCCCTCTGCGCTTGGTTGTCCCATACTTCCAAAGGAGCCCTCACAACCTCACTGATGTGAAAATTCATGTGCCTATATTGCCTAACTTTCCACAACGTCTCCACCAGTGGGGACCTAGCCACCGCCCTGTCTTGACTTTTTGCCTCCCCCCATCCATTCCTTTAATACCCATAGTTGCGCCGCTTGATAATACCTGTAGAAATGTGGGAGGTACATGCCCCTCTCTTTAATTGGAGCAGTTAGAACTGATCTGACTACCCTTGGGGGCTTCTTTTTCCAAATAAATGATGATATTACTTTAGTTAGTGCTCTGAAAAAAGACTTGGGGAATCTTATCGGGATAGCCTGGAAGTAGTATCCCAACTTAGGCAATACGGTCATCTTTACCGAAGTAATGCGTCCCCACCAATATATCGTCAAGGGGTTCCACCGTTCCAAGTCCCTCTTAATTTTCCCCAACAAATCAGGATAGTTTTCTCCATATAGGAGCTCCACCCTGCCGGTAAGGATTACGCCCAGATATTTGGCTCTCCTGCTAGAATGAAAATTTCCAATTTATTTCTGTTAATTTTCAACCCTGAAATTGCCTCGAATTTCTCTAATTCTTGGATCACTTCAGGGACGGTGCTAGTCGGGTCCGATAGGGCTACCAGCATACCATCCGCATATGCAATTACTTTGTGCTGGATGCCCGCCATTTCTATCCCTGCGATGGAGGTTGCCGCCCTAATTCTGATTAAAAGTGGTTCTAAAACGACAGCATAGAGGAGGGGTGACAGCGGACATCCTTGTTTTGTTCCCCTAGTTAGCTCCACCCTGCCCGTGAGATCCCCATTTATGGTTATTCTAGTGGAGGGGGTGTTATAGTTATCCCTAATCATTTTCATATATTGTTCCCCAAACCCCATATGTTTTAATGTTTTGAACAGAATCGACCATTCCACCCGGTTGAATGCCTTTTCGGCATATAATGAAAGCAGTATTGCCGGGGTTTGCTTAACCCCAATCTTCTCTACTAGATGTATCATATGCCTCAAGTTATTGTGGGTTTCACAGCCGGGGATAAAGCTTGATCGATCCATATTTATCAATTTGGGGAGGAGCGGGGACAGTCTGGCTGCTAAAACCTTTGTGTACAGCTTTGAATCCAAGTTAATTAAAGCGATTGGGCGGTATGACCCTGGCTGGGACGTATCTTGTCCTGCTTTGTGGAAGACAAGTACCTTGGCCTAGTTCATAGACAAGGTCCGCTCTTCCATAAATGTGTTAAATAACTTTGTCAAAAATGGGATTAACACGTCCGCATATTTTTTGTAAAAAGCAGCCGTAAACCTGTCTGGGCCCGGTGCTTTGTTTGTTGGGAGTCCTGCTATAGCCTTCATCACTTCCTCTTCCCTAATCTCCCCATCCAAGAACGTCCTCTCTCCTTTCGTTATTTGTGGTATTGTTAGAGCTTTTAGGTAGGTATCTTGGTCCGAGCTGTCTGGACAGCTCGAAGTGTACAGCTCTTGGTAGTAGTCCCTGAAGACCTCCCCGATATCACTAGTGCGCGTTAGTGTCTCTCCCTGTGCATTGCTTATGTGTTTTATCGCTAGATCTTGCTGTTTGGCTCGTAGCTGTCTTACTAGAAATGTATCAGCCTTGTTGGCTTTCGTATAATACCTTTTTACTTTTTTTGTGCGGAGTACGTCTAACTGGCCCTGCACATGTTTCAAAGCCTTCTTCCATGACGAGGTGGGTTTCTGCATGAGTTCCCCTTGTATGTCTAATAATTTCATTTCCAACTCCTTTCCCATAGATACCTCTGCTTATCTTTTGACGCCTTCAGGGCAATCATATGACCCCGCATAACGGTTTTGAATGCTTCTCATACTGTTCCCAACTTGATGTCCCCCGTGTCATTATGGGCAAAATATTCCTCCATCTTCTCCCTGAGGGTGTCTCTTAGGACGGGTTCTTGGAGTATTTCCATCGGGAGCTTCCATCTCCAGAGCCCACTATTTCTCCCAGGAGTCTTTACTTCCAACCACAGGGGGGCGTGATCTGATAATGAGATCGGAACTATTTCTAACCCTTGAACTTTCCCCATCAACCCCACTGAGACCCAGAAATAGTCAATCCTTGACATTGTGCTGTAGACATGGGAGAAGTGTGTGTATTCCGTTTGCTGGCCTTTGAGCTCTGCCACACATCAAGAGAGCACCTGATTGTCCATCATTTGACAAAGGAGTTTTGAGGGTGCACCCTGCCCTTGGTGACCTCCTGTGCTCCTATCTGTTGCAGGGTGCCATGCCAGATTCAAGTCTCCCCCCAATATTATCTCCCCATTGGCAAATTCCTCCAGTTTCCCCAGAGTCTCCCTCAAGAAGCTGTCCTGCCCCATATTAGGTGCATATATAGTAGCTAATGTGAGACGTAACCCATCTATTGAGGCACTGGCAAATACAAACCGTCCCATCTTGTCCACCATTGTGTTATACAGCTGTATATGCTTACCATCTTGAACAGCTATCAAGACTCCTGCCTTTTTGTCTGGAGCGTTGGATTGCACTATCAATTTATAACCCCTAGACGTAGCTTTGTCTTGTCCTGGAGTCTGATGTGCGTTTCTTGCAACATTATGACATCCCCCCTTCCCTTCTTAGCAGGTTCTCTACTTTCTTCCCTTTTACAAGTGCATTTATGCCCTGACATTATATGTGAGAATTTTCAGCCTCCCCATGGTCGAGGCACCCAGTGAATGATGCGTGTCCCCCTATATCCTGCTTCCGATCTTCTTCCGATCTACCCTCACTACCTTCCCCCCTGCCCTACCCTTTCCCCCCAAACTTGTAACTCCCCCAACAAACTAACAACTGTCCCGAGGAGGGTCCAGGGACCTAAAGGTGCTAGGGCGCTCGGCCCATCGCTCCTGACCTGACTCTGCTTACTCAGAGGTAACTCCCGGGGGACTCCTAAACCCTGCATTACCTCTGTTTTACCGGATTCTGGCGGCTCACCCTCACCGGGTGGCGATTTCTGCTTGTCCATTGGTTCGTTTTGTCACCAGGCCTCTCCAGACCTGCGTTGCATTCGCCCCGCAGTATGCTAAAAGTTCTTTTCTAGGGCACGTATGTTCGTTGCACTCAGCGCATCCCTCCCCATGGTGTTTCCTCTTCTGCTGCACCATTTTCCATTCCCATGGCTTCCTGCGGGTCTCCTCCCTTGTCCTTTGGTGCCTTTCTGCTCTGTCTTCTTCTTGGATGCCCATCACCTGTAGCCCTTCCACGCAAGTTGTCTCCCTTCTCTGCCTGCCCTCCCAAGAGAAGAGAAGACCAAAAGAGAATGTCCATGTATATCTAATCTTTCTCGTCACCAGCTCCTTCACCACTGGTGCCATTGCCCTCCTTTTCTGTAGCGTCACCAGGACTAAGTCTTGAAACAGTTGGATTTCCATTCCATTCATCCTAATGTGGTCCATTCCTCTTGCATTCCTCAGTATCTGCTCTTTCTGTGGGTACGATGACATGGTCACCAGCACGTCCTTGGGACAATACCCCGGTTCACCCATCCTCTTTGGGCCCACCCAGTGCACCCTATCAATTTTGATGTCTTCCGCTTCTTCCACTGCCAGGATCTCTGGAAGATTTCTTGCACCGATGTCTTGAGATCTTTCTCTTTCACCGATTCCGCCACATTGTTTATGCGTATATTCGACTTTCTGGACCGATTTTCCAGGTCCTCGCATTGTAGCTCTAAGTTGTGTGTTAACCTCACCAAGTGTTCTTGCATCTCACTGTATTGCTGAGCTTCCTCTTTCACATTTTGAACGACTCTCTCCAGTATGTCCGTGCGTTCTTCAAGTTTTGATACATCCAGACGCAGTTCTTGGACCGCCTGCTTCATATCTTCTCTCATAGATTCGAACTGGCTATGCACTGTGGTCATAAATTTGTCCTGGAGTTCCCTCAACCACATCTGCATGTCCTCCTTCAAGGTCTGTGTTTATGGGCAATGGGGTGGGTTCTGTGGCTCTGATGGATCATCATGCGTTTTCCCTCTTGGGCTTACTGAGTTGTCGGCGGACCACATTTGAACTAGGTTTGCGTCCTGTTTGATAGTCTGGGTTTGTGTTATGGGCTGTCCCCACCTCCCCGTTTGTCTTTGACATATTCGCACCTGGTGTGGTTGTCCGACCTCTTCGAGTGGGCTCCCTCTCCTCTACCTGTTGCCGCCCGTTCCTTAAGCTGCACCTCCTCTACAATCTTCTACCTTAGGGGAGAATTCCCGTTCACAGAGTTTAATCCTTGCAGTTGGCCCCTCCTTCCCCTTTTATATGCACTTGTTAGGCGATCCTCTGCACACCAGGCCACGACACATCAGAACACTGCCCACATTTCCCCAACATCCTCTCCCAAGCTTCGAGGCTCAAGTGATTCGGTGAACCCACAGAACCAAAAACTCCGTACCAGTGTACGGGCTCGATTGCAACCCTTTTTGCATTGGCAACTGCCTTGGAGAACGTATAGCAGAAAGGGCGGCCTTACGTCCTCACGCCAGTCACGTGATACACTACGGCGTTCCCCATGTGATCTTGGTGGACGTCACATGACCCAGAGAAGTCACGTGACCCAGGGGCGATCAGTATAAAGGTCTGAGAGACAGAACGCTCATTGCTTCTCAGCTGGCTTCGGACACTGTTTGGCGTTACAACTTGCTCCTTGTTACCTTGATCACGGAACTCTATCTCGGACTCCCTCGGACACCCCTTGGTACTTTTGCTTGGAACTCTTTACCTGTTGCCGGATATTTGGACTGCATCTCGACTTGTCTTTGGATCATCCCTTGGTACCTTGCTGATCTTCTACGCCTTTTCCCTACTGGGGATTCAAGTCAAGCCCTGACTCCCACAGGTGGCTACTCTTCATCCACGCTGAACCTGCGGTTCTACCATTCCTGAGATCGCCGCATCTAATGAGCCTCGAACCTCCCTACTAGGTCACCTGGGTCTCCATTACACCAGATAGGTAAGACACTTTAGTTACTTGTTTTCCTCATTGTATTGTGCTTGCCTGGTGCTTAACCTCATTCCTTCTTGACAGCAGCATCGGTGTTCCAAGAGGCTCCGTGGATCCGAGAAGACATCTCTCACCTGTGGCCTCAAGGGTCGCACAGCGGGTTTCTATTTAGTTCCCCTGTGCGTCACTTGGGGACGGAGGTCTCATCGGTCTACACGACACTCAAGTCAGAACAGACTGAGAAGCCGTATAGTCGTGTCAGACGATGCAGGGATCCACGGATGAACCCATAGCTGCTTTGGTTCAGGCAATTACAATATTAAGGGCAGATATGGCCGCCGCAAACACTGTGATCCATCAAAGGTTAGATTCCATACAAAGTGTTCAACATTCCCTTCCTGCAGACCCTGAGTTTGGCGATACCAGCTCCTCCACTACACCCTCTCCCGTTACTGCTCCTGTAGTCCCAACTCCGATGATACTCCCAACCCCTTCCCCCCTAGCCGCTCCTGAACGCTATCAAGGGGATCCCAAGAAGTTCAGAACCTTTATTAATCAGTGCAAGTTACATTTCCTATGCAGACCTTTGGCTTTTTCCACCACCACTGCTAAAGCTGCCTTCGCCCTTTCCCATTTGGCCGGAACAGCAGCTGCTTGGGCTAATCCCCTGTTAGAGAACAATAGCCCGGTTCTTTATGACTTTGATTTGCTGGTCCTAGAAATGGCCCGAGTATTCGATACCCGACACAAGGTACAGTCTAGGGATTTGGAGTTGTTGGAATTGACTCAGGGTAAAAGGTCTCTGATAGATTACATCACCCGATTCAATCAGCTAGTTGCGGAAACATCATGGCCAGAAAACAAGAGGGCGGTGGTTTTCTATAGGGGGTTGAGTAACACCATGAAAGATGCATTAGCAGTGATCCCTTCTATGCCTACTCAGTATCAGGAATTGGTTGATCTGGTCTTGCAGATGGATGCACGACGATCGGAGCGTAGAGCTGAATTGGGGGCCACTTCCTCTCCCACTCTTGTTGGCACTCCTGCTTCCAGTACCGAAGAACCTATGCAAGTGGGAGGGTTACGTAGTCCTATTACAACATCTGAGAGAGAACGTAGAAGGGTGGATAATGCATGCTTTTATTGTGGTACCACTGGACATTTCGTGAAAGAGTGTCCTCGACGGCCCAAGAAGAGTCAGGTTTTTCGGACGGCTCGACCTTAGAACCGGAGAACAGGTCGAGTGTTCCGTCATCTTCTCCGGGTACCTCCCTTGCCTTTACTCGTGTTCAACCCATTTCGGTAAAGGCTACCCTATGTCCCTCTACAGGCCTTCTTCATGCAGTCAATATCATTATTGATTCAGGTGCCACTGGTAATTACATAGATATTGATTTGGCCCATTCCCTCAACCTACCTTTAGTGGTGAAAACTCGACCGGAACATGTCCAAGCCGTAGACGGCTCTGCACTGGTTTCTGGTCCTGTCAGACAGCAAACCGCACCCCTCTTGTTAACCATACAAGAAGTACACACCGAAACCCTGAGTTTTGATTTGATCACCACACCCCAATTCGGCATCATCCTAGGGATTCCATGGTTACATGAACATAATCCATTGATCAATTGGCAGTCAGGTACTGTAGTCTTTGAGTCTGATATCTGTCAGAATTATTGTCTTCCGGTCCATCAAGCCCCTGACACACCTTCCCGGGCCTTGGGGGCCTTAGCCCAACTCACACTGACTGTCGACGATCCGGAGCTTGTGCATACCCATACTGTTGGGGGGTTGGTATCTGGGATTCCGCCAGAATACAGAGAATTCGAGTCAGTGTTCGACCGGGGCTCGTCTGAGGTACTCCCTCCACACAGACCATATGACTGCCCAATCGAACTGCTTCCCGATTCCAATATTCCTTCGGGCAGGATCTATTCTTTGTCCCCTTCGGAGGAACTGGCGTTGAAAGACTATGTACAGAACGCCCTGCGATTAGGACACATCCGCCCCTCCACTTCACCCGCGGCAAGTCCTATCTTCTTTGTACCCAAGAAGGAGGGGGATTTACGCCCTTGTGTAGATTATCGGCGTCTTAACGCTATCACTAAAAAGGATAGGTATCCCATCCCGTTAATCACTCCACTTCTAGACCATTTAACACACGCTTCCGTTTTCACTAAGCTTGACCTACGCGGCGCATACAACTTAGTACGCGTCCGCGAGGGAGATGAGTGGAAGACCGCTTTCTGTACTCGGTATGGCTTGTACGAATACCTGGTCATGCCCTTTGGCCTATGTAACGCCCCGGCCACTTTCCAACGATTCATGAACGACATATTCAGGGATATACTGGATGTTTATATGGTTGTGTACTTGGACGATATCCTAATCTTTTCTCGTGATCTTGATGAACACGTGAATCATGTTCGAGAGATATTGACCCGTTTGAGAGAACATTCCTTGTTTGCCAAACCTGAGAAATGTCAGTTCCATAAGACAACTGTCGAGTTTTTGGGTTTTCACATCACCCCTGGGGCGTTATCCATGAATGAATCTAAGGTCAAAGCAGTATTAGATTGGCCAGTACCTCGTACACTCAAATCCTTGCAGGCTTTTTTAGGGTTCGCCAACTTTTACAGACGTTTCATTTCTTCTTTTTCCGCGATTGTAGCCCCGCTTACGGCCCTGACTAGTCCTCAGGTATCTTATCAATGGCAGAGAGAACAGCAGGAGGCTTTTGATGCTTTGAAAACCGCCTTTACTACCGCACCGGTACTCCAACATCCTAATCCTGATCTTCCGTTCATAGTAGAGGCGGATGCCTCTTCCTTTGCCCTCGGTGCAGTATTATCACAAACATGTCCAAATACAGGCAAATTACATCCAGTTGCATATCATTCCCGTAAGTTTTCCAGTACTGAGTCTCATTATACCGTCACGGAGAAAGAACTCTTGGCTGTCATGGATGCTTTCCGTGTCTGGCGTCATCATCTCCTGGGGGCTAGGCATCCCGTCACGGTATATTCCGATCATCGGAACCTACAGGATCTGGCTTCTTTGAAATGCATCAATAGCAGACAGGTCCGATGGCATCTTTTCTTTTCCGCCTTTGATTTCCATATCATGCACCGTCCTGGCACTTCACATGGGAAGGCGGATGCCTTGTCACGTTCTCCGGGAGGGGTCCAGTTGCCTACATTCCCCGACACTGTTCTCAGTAAAAGCCATGTGATTTGTCTCTGTACACCCTCATTATCGCTATTAGATTCGGTCCGGTCCTGGACTAGCAATCATTCTGACCAGTTGCGAGAATGGGATCCTGTATATTCTGATGGTTTACCTTTCGTACATGAACGCCTGTTTCTTCCTACACCTGATACACGTAATCTAGCCCTTGAGTGGTCTCATGACGCTCCCTTTAATGCCCATCCCGGACAAGAGCGCACTTTAGATCTTCTCAAGCGTTGGTGTTGGTGGCCTTCTATGAAGCGCGATGTAGAGTGTTATGTCAGATCTTGTGCGGTATGTGCTCAGGCTAAACATCAAAGGGGTCGACCGGTTGGATTGTTGCTTCCACTTCCGGTACCTCCCAGGCCCTGGCATACGTTAACAATGGATTTCGTTACCGATCTCCCCAAGTCCAAAGGATTTGACACCGTCTGGGTAGTGGTGGACACGTTCACTAAAATGGCCCGTTTTGTTCCTTGTAGGGGTATCCCTTCGGCCCCTGTCTTGGCGGACTTGTTTTTTGAGCATGTGTTTATGCTATTCGGCCTCCCTTCGGTCATTGTTTCCGATCGAGGTTCACAGTTCACCTCTCGCTTTTGGAGGTCCTTGACGAAACTGTTGGGCATCGATACGAGGTATTCTTCGGCCTATCATCCGGAGACCGATGGCCAGACCGAAAGGACGAATCAATCGATGGAACAATACCTTCGTTGCCTCATATTGCAACATCAGTCCTCTTGGTTGGCCGTTTTGCGACTTGCGGAGTTCGCATATAACAACGCGGCTCATTCAGCTACTGGTTATTCTCCTTTTTACGCCCTCTATGGTCAACATCCCAAGGTTTTGCCGGTCCCTGATGCCTCTGGTTCTTTGAATCCTGCGGCCACGATATGTCTTAGGGATCTTTCGGCTATTCATGCAAGTACAGTGGTTCATCTCACTGAAGCGAAGGCCTCCATGAAGGCCCGTGTGGATGGCAAGCGTCGTGCTGCTCCCCCTCTGGTGGTGGGTTCTAGGGTCTGGTTATCTTCCCGGCATCTTCGCCTAGTGGGTTGCCGGAAGTTGCTGCCTCGCTTTGTCGGGCCGTATGTGATCTCACAGGTTGTTAATCCGGTGGCTTTCCGTTTAGTACTCCCCAGCTCTTGGCGTATCCATCCTGTGTTTCATGTGTCCCTCCTCAAACCCTGTCCCGACTCAGTCCGTCTTCGGACCCCTGTTGCGCCGGTGTCCTTGACCTCTCCTGATGTTTTTGAGGTGTCGGCCATTTTGGGTTCTAGGTGGTTTAGGGGTAGGCTCCAGTATCTGGTGGATTGGACGGGTTACGGCCCGGAGGAGCGTTCGTGGGTTTCCGCATCTGATTTGAACGCCCCGCGGTTGGTAACCCGCTTCCATAGGGATCATCCGTCCTGCCCACGGGGTCGTGGGCCGTTGGGGGGGGGGCTATGTTAGGCGATCCTCTGCACACCAGGCCACGACACATCAGAACACTGCCCACATTTCCCCAACATCCTCTCCCAAGCTTCGAGGCTCAAGTGATTCGGTGAACCCACAGAACCGAAAACTCTGTACCAGTGTACGGGCTCGATTGCAACCCTTTTTGCATTGGCAACTGCCTTGGAGAACGTATAGCAGAAAGGGCGCCTTACGTCCTCACGCCAGTCACGTGATACACTACGGCGTTCCCCATGTGATCTTGGTGGACGTCACATGACCCAGAGAAGTCACGTGACCCAGGGGCGATCAGTATAAAGGTCTGAGAGACAGAACGCTCATTGCTTCTCAGCTGGCTTCGGACACTGTTTGGCGTTACAACTTGCTCCTTGTTACCTTGATCACGGAACTCTATCTCGGACTCCCTCGGACACCCCTTGGTACTTTTGCTTGGAACTCTTTACCTGTTGCCGGATATTTGGACTGCATCTCGACTTGTCTTTGGATCATCCCTTGGTACCTTGCTGATCTTCTACGCCTTTTCCCTACTGGGGATTCAAGTCAAGCCCTGACTCCCACAGGTGGCTACTCTTCATCCACGCTGAACCTGCGGTTCTACCATTCCTGAGATCGCCGCATCTAATGAGCCTCGAACCTCCCTACTAGGTCACCTGGGTCTCCATTACACCAGATAGGTAAGACACTTTAGTTACTTGTTTTCCTCATTGTATTGTGCTTGCCTGGTGCTTAACCTCATTCCTTCTTGACAGCAGCATCGGTGTTCCAAGAGGCTCCGTGGATCCGAGAAGACATCTCTCACCTGTGGCCTCAAGGGTCGCACAGCGGGTTTCTATTTAGTTCCCCTGTGCGTCACTTGGGGACGGAGGTCTCATCGGTCTACACGACACTCAAGTCAGAACAGCACTCTTTACCGGGGGAGGGCGAGCGCAGGCTTGCTTGCCTTGACCTGTGTCCTCAACTTGTGGGTTTTCCCCTTCGGTGGGTCTTCTCTGCTTCCCCCGAAGTCACTGATCACCAGTGTGGATCACCACTGATTTGAAACAGTCTCCTCCATTGCGCTGGTCCCACTGCTGCCCCCCTCTCGACCCTCTTGCCTCTTTGCCATTGAGGAGGGTGGGGGTGGCGCGAGGAAGAGGATAGAGTCACGACTCCTTGCTGGAGTCTACTGTCTCCCCTCTGCGGCGTTCTGCTCCCCAATTCCACTGTAGGCCCCCGGCTCCGGTGGCTCGCTGCACCCCAACAAGGCCCCTTCTATGTCCAGGCCTAACTATTTTCTTGTCCCACACTTGCAGGGGGTTTAGCGGCCCTGTTAGTTGACCCCTGTGCTCAGGAAGTCTTTATGGGTTGAACTGGGGTAGTATCTGGGTGGGGGGTATCCCTGCCTCCCCCCGCGCTCTCCCTCCTTACATCTCTTCCCTGCTGGCTGATTCCTGTGTGGGGTACCTTGGGGGCCCTCACTTGATCCTTCAATGCCACTTATATTTGCCCGTGGGGGGGCTTACTGGCCCAGCCGGACCTCTGCTGTCTCCGTCTCCAGGCCCCGCACCGGGGCTTGCTCATCCTCCCCGGGGGCCGCCTGGATCTTCCTCTGCTGTTGGGGGTTGGGGTCCTCCCTGCCCTGTCTGGCTGCTGCTGCTTGACCCTATGTCTCCCCTCCGGGAGGTACGCTGTTGCGCTCCGCTGTGCCTATGTGGCCTGGGAGGCCCAGTCCCCTGGCTGCCGTCAGTGTACAGTACCCCTCCGCCTGGCACGTAATTATGGCAGGAGAACTGATGCCCCCAGGTCAATAATTTAAATAGGGGTGCTTGTTGTTGATTGCCCTCAGTGAGGCGGGCCACCGTGTCCCTGGCTCCCACGCCGGCTCCTTCTCACCTCTCCTGAGGCCGTTTCGCTTTGCTCCCCTCTACATTATCACTCATGTCACCTCCACCGAAGCAGGAGCCTTACTGCCCTCCTCTGCCGGCACCCGGGGTGAGTTCTCTATCCTTTCCCGGTCTAGAGCTCCGGATTGGGTGCCCAAATTCCTTACACGGCGCTGCTCTAGGATGGGGGCTCTGGCTGGGCTCACTCTCCCCCCGCCTCTGCCTCCTCACCCGCTCACTGGTGAGATTCTGAATCCCGCTGTTACCCCGGCAGCAGAAGGTGCATCCACGCTGTTCAGGTGCCTGGTTCTCCTGGGCTGAGTTCGCGCCACAGGTATCTCGGCACTGCCCGGGGGTTGTGGCTCCAGCGGGGTGTGCGTTCTCCCTCTGCCTCAGCTTCTCCACACGCTCACTGCTGGGACACCGAGTCCCTCTGGTATCGCTGACCCTGGAAAGGTGCTGTCACGGAGTGCCAATGCTTTTTAAATTTGCTTTATATTCGCAGCCCGACAGGAGAGACCACTACGTACGTCTCCTCTCTGCGGCCACCATCTTGGAATCCCCCTCTGCACTGTTTTAGAAGAGCTTGGCGTGTTCTTTACCAACTATGCTTATGGCACGCAGTTGGTCATTGAGTTGTCCGGGTATCATGCTATCGACTCAGGGATACTAAATAACATCTATAATGCCATTGAGAGATAGATGGCTCTGTCTCAAAGGAAATAAAAACGGAGCTTCTGGTCTTGGCTCCCACCAAGCCCTCTCTAAACAGGACCCTTGATATGATCACTTCGTGATTCAAGGTAACATCATTAAGACCCACTCGAAGGTTAAAACCCTGGGGATCTTCTTGGAGGCGTCACTAAACCCAGACGCTCAAATGCAATACTTACATAGGACGTGCATCTACTACCTTAGACTTTTGAGATCCATTTGGCCTTTTCTCACTGCAAAGAATACAGTTACCGTACCACGAACCACAATATTGTCCAAGCTCTTAGCTTAGGTATTATGAGAAAAACGACGTCCCCAATTATCTGTGTTCGTTAATTAATTTAGAGCAGTTGTAATTAATTGTTTGAGCACTTTGAGAGTGACATTATTAATATATACTTTTGGAAAGATAGAACAAATATCTCTTTAAATATCCATAAGCTTGCTTTGCTTTTTTTTCCGGCTAAGCCTTTAAAATACAATAAATGTCCCCCTTTTCCCCTTCCCCACAGTTTCTTGCCTGTGGGCTGCTGCACTTTCTTTCAGCATGTCTGCACTTTCAGTTTACGCTCCATGAACGGGGCAACCTCTCTGCACTTAACCCAGGGCCCTGCTGTACCGGACTCGTTTTTGTCCCCCCCTTGCCTCCCCATCACTGCACCTCTGTATGTACGTATGCATTAACTAAATGTTCTAGAATTGTCTGCTCCCCCACACCCCACCGTTTCTCGTCTCCCCCTCCCGAGATTGGTTTCAACTATAACACTTCATGCACTTACAGTAGGAGAAATGCCGTCAGGCCTAGTATGCTAGTTTTCTTTCGCTGTTTTGAACATTCAGAATCTTCAAGGCCTAAGAATGATTACTGCAGTCCCTTGTTCACGTCCCACATTGAAGCGCTTTGAAAGCACTTCACTTGTGTATAAGCGCTGTATAAATAAACTGTGAAAGAGAATGATTACTGCAGTCCCTTGTTCACGTCCCGCATTGAAGCGCTTTGAAAGCACTTCACTTGTGTACAAGCGCTGTATAAATAAACTATAAATTAATACATAAATAAAAAGATATAGACAGCTAAGAACTAGTCTAAGCAATATACACAGTTGAACATTAAATAACCAAGAGAAAAGAAAATCAATAAATATAAGTACATAGAAGATAAAAAGAACATACAGCATCAAAAATCAATTTGCCATATCAAGGGTCTGCTTCCTCATAGCGCAGGTGATCATAAAAATTCTCGCAACATCAATTGATCGTTCTAAAGTGCAGGAAAGTGAGTGCCGACGCAACCTTCTTCCTTGTTTATTAAGATGTGATTTAAGCTATCTCTGTCTGGGGCTTTGGAACAAAGGGCATACAAAATAAACAATGTGCAACTTACTCAGCAGTTATTTGGCAAATAAGTATTCCATTTTCAAATTAACTCAGCAAGTGGCAAAATGTCCAAGTGAAATTTTGTTAAAAACATCCTGTATGCTGCCTTAATCGTCCAAGTCAAAAAGGGTTCAAAGCCCCAGGTCTCCCTAATTAGCAGATACTTTGCCACCTTCTGACAGCACAGAGGACATTATCCCAGCAAAAAAGGATGATTTTAAGTTGATTCGTGTTTTAAAAGTAAAAACCCAAGTTTCGCCCCAAAGGATGGCACAGCCTACAACAGATAACAATGATTTAGTGGATTTAAGCCATTTCCACCTGCATCCCTCTGAGCCTTTTATTAGACATCAGGGTGTAACCTGATGTAGTGTTCATTCCTCTTTACAATTCAGATGGACCCAGACATGCAACAGTCTAAACCATGCATCAAACCTTATAAAATAGAGACCGAATCCCACATAGACTGAAATGGATGGAGCACTTTGTGGCAGTGCCAACACTCTTTCCACATGTCCTCTCTGCTACCTCTAATTCCTGTACCCCAGAACTCTGCACCGTACATTGCTGCAGAATGTGCTGTTGCCCTGTGTACCTCTAAAGCAGGAGGGATAGCACTGCCACCTATGTTCTGCTTAGGGGCAGGAGAGGCCACGATCCTCTGTCTTAAGAAGCAGTCGCTGCAGTCAACCTGCTGTACCCCAGAATTACTTTTCACTATTTAGATGCCTAAATATTCAAAGGATCCTACCTGGCGAATAGCTGCATTGTTCACAGAAAGGTTACCTTTCCATGTGCGTCATCTAGAGTTTTGGCATACCGTAAACGCTAATTTTTACGGCAGAGGAGTTGCTAGGGGGGGCTAAAAGGGATATAGCCCCGGGTCTTTTGGTTGCAGCCTGGATAGAAGCTCAGGGACTACAACCAAAAGGGTATAGCTAGCCCCGAATTCCGCTAGTCCCGACATTAGCTTAGCCCCTGATCTTTTCCAGACCTAGCAACACCCCTGTTTTATGGTATTACCTTCTAGTTTTTGAATTCCCCACTAGATTGGTCCAGAACAGCCAGTTGCTTGTTGATTCCATTCGTTGTCTTAGAAAAGATGGCGTCGCAATCAAGACCTTGGATACAAAGAGCCAATTAATTTATATATAGTGAAAACAATAACGATGCCAAAACACATCCTTACTCAACACCGGAGTTGACCAATAAGAAATCAGTACTTTCTCCCTATTTACAGTGCCTAACTGTGGCTTTATTTTGATGATACAATAACTGTACTGCCCTTAGAAGCCAGCCTAGGATCTTAGATTTCCTTAACTCCTCCCACATTACACCTATCCATACTGTCAAAAGCCGTTCTTAAATCCACGAAAACAATATAAAGCTATTCTCTCCAAACACTTACACATTTACACAATGATTGCAGGGAGCAGGAAAACCTGCTCAATTGTCCCTTTTTTGTTTCTGACACCGCCTTCCGGATCAGATAATATGTTCTGCTCATATACCCCATCCTCCACCCTGTCCAGCAGGACTTTAACATACATTTTTGCGGCTGCATCGATTAGAGAAATGGGGCAGTAATCTGCAGGCAGCATTCTATTACCCTTCTTGAAGATTGGGACATTTGCAGCTAATTGCCACGATTGATGGAACAGCGTCCTTTTTTAAAATAATATTTTAAAATGAAGTAAAAAATAAGTCCCATATCTGAGGTTTACTTTTTAATAAATCTACTGGTATCAAGTCCAACCCCGGTGTCTTGCCAGATTTCTGCAATTTGGGGCCTGGGGCCTCAATACCTTCAACTCTCTCTTCCTAAATATCTTCCTTCTCTTCTCTCATCCGCCTCCAACTGCCCCAGGGTCAGTCGCTACTCCAAGCAACGAGTGGGTGGTAGATCTCTCGCTTCAGCTGGGGCCTCCTTCTGGAACAGCCTCCCTGCCTCACTGAAACTTGAGGAGAACCATCTCCGGTTCAGGAAGCACCTCAAAACCTTACTCTTTGCTTCTGCTTTTTCTCCTCTTCTCCCTTGCTGAATCCCTTGCTGAACCTACACTGGTTACCTGGCCACCCTCTGTTCTCAGGCCCAGGTCCCCTCCACCGCCAGTCGGACTCCTGCACTGCCTTCCTGGCAACCCCCTGCACGCGGGACTGTCTCTGCATCCCTACAGTCCCACTACCAGCACTTGACACCTGATGTCTGCACTTACCCTCGCACTTGCCGCCAGCTGGCCGTATTTTACTTATTGTTATTATTCTTATCCCATGTACTGCACTTCCCCGCTCTCCCTCGCACTTTCCCCCTTTCCCCTTCCCATGCACTTGCGCAATCTGAATGACACCTGGCCGAGTAGGATCGCTGTCTGTCTTCCCTCTGTTCCCTCTCCCTTGTCTCGTCGCGCCTTGAAACACTTGTGTATGGGCGCGTTATAAATGCCATATCTTATTATATCATATCAAGTACTTCAATTAAGTTAAAAACTAAAGGTAGTGAGTTAATGTTCTGGGAAAGTCGCTCCAAGTGAGTATGCGTGTCCCCGCACATCACTGATACCTTTGTATACACGTTGGTAAAGTATTGTAGCCATTGCTCTGCCTTATTAAGAGACGCACAATCTGAATCTGCATCTGAAGCTCTTCCAAAGGTGATATGGAGTCAAAATGTTCTCTATCACAGTCTCCATCATGAAGGACCATTTAAGGGCGGCTCATCCATAAAGTGTGATGGGGCGTTGACCCACCTATTTTGGAGAAGCGGCCTAGCCAGCCCAGTCAACACACTAAACGCTCCCTCAGCTGCAACGAGCAGCTGAGGGAGCCCTTCTGGGCTTTAATGAATTGTCAAAGGGAAACATAGTTTCTCTTTGACAATTCGTACCCCAGGATGCATGTCCAATGGTCCATGCAAATCCGGGGCATTTTTCTTCCACAGCCTTGCATGGCCCATTGGGATACATGCTTGGGTACTACAGCTCTGAATATGTGAGGGGGCACTTCTGCACCGCTCCGCACATTGAGAGCTGCTGGGGCATGCAACAGTGGGTGCAGAAGGTCCTGTGTGCCTGTGCAGGAACCAGGAAGCACTTCCTGCTCTTGGTTCCTGAAATGTTGCAGAGGAGCTGGAAAGCCATTGCAGGATCCTGGCTGAGAGGATTCTGGACCGGGCTGCAGGTCAGAAATAAAATGTGTATTTGTATGTGAATGTGTGCGTGACTACCTGTATAGGAATGGGTGTCTGTTTGGGTGCACACGTGAATGAAAGAGTGTACATTATGTGGCGTGCACGTGTGAATGAGAGAGTGTATGTTATTGGTGCGCAAATTAGTGTGTATTGGCGCGTGAGTGTATGTGTGTATGAATGCTGAATGAATGCGTGAAAAATGCATCTCCTGCCCCCGGCTCCCCAAATCAGAGGCCTTCTCACCAGCACAGTGAACAGATCGCTATTTTCAGGGTGTAGGGGGTTGCCCCTAAATCAGAGGCCCGCTCACCAGCATGGGCCTTTGATTTGAGGGGGACATTTGAGCAGCGCTCACCGTGCTAGTGAGTAGGCCTCTAATTTGGTGGCTAGACAGCAGTCTAGTCTTGCCGTTGAACAACACTCTTCATGTTTGCATGATAAACGTTGTTACATGGCCAGACCAGACTGCACTGCTGAAGCCACTCTGGTTACAATGTATGCCTCTAGCATGACATTTTGGCTATGGATCAAAATTAAACCAAACAATGTTTATTATCTTGTTTGCTTTAATCTTGATACCCAGTAAAAAATGGCATGCCATAGAAAGAAAAGGTAACCAGACTGGCTGCCGCAATGCAAGCCAGTCCAGCCACATAATCACATTTATCGTATTTGCTTTAGCCATTATGCCCATTAAAACAAAACATTCCAGAGTCAGAAAACGTAAAAAGAGTGGCTCAAGCAATGTAAACCATTCTTGACAAATAGTAACACGTATCATGTTTGCTTTAACCATTATGACCAGGTAGAAAATGTACCCAGATTTGCTGCAGCAATGCAGTCCAGGCTAGATACGTAACAACACTTATCATGTGTTAGACTGGACTGCATTGATGCAACCAGTTTGCTTATGTTTTCTTAATGTGGCACTGGCATGGCATTTTTTACTGGGCATCTTGGTAAAAGCAAGCATGATTGTTGCTATGTGGCTAGACGGGCCTACATTGCTGCACCCAGTCTGGTTTCCGCCTGTGGAATGGCATATTTACTGGCCATCAAGGGTAAACTAAACATTACTGTTTTTATGTGACTGAACCAAAATTATGATGTAAAAAAAAATAAAATCAAACAGTGTTGAATTGCCATTTAGATGGCCAAAGAATTGACTTTGTGTCTGAGTTCAAGTACTTAGCTACTAGGATATATTCCAAATCTGATAACAAGAATGACTACAAACAGTACTATCCAGCAGTGGTTGCCTTAGTAGGACAACTGAAGAAAGTCGATCATCGATTTGGTTGATTCACAATATTGCCATTAATTAGGTTGGAACGAAAGCTATAACTTGTTTAACGTTTGGGGCAGAGTCCAGTTCTCTGAACGTGAATTGGGATAAACTGGAGGCATTCCTATAGAAACTTTGCACCCAAGTACTGAAAGTACTGTTGACTGTGAGGAGGCTGTGAGAAAACGTTACGAGCCACGCTCGAAAATCGAACAGGAGGAGCACTTTCAATGCAGCACCGTTTTTGGATTTAAAGACTGCTGGACCTTTAAGACAGTAAATACCCACGAACATTGCTGTGCTATTATAAGCGCTGTGTTTGAATGCTTGGCTACATACTGTGTAGTTTGTGCACTCTGTAGTTTGTGTAGTCTGTAGAACCGCCCCTTTGGCAGTGACTAACAAAGCCCCTTCTTTGTTTTCACCCTAGAATCCTGATCACAATCACATGATGCTCTAAACCCACCCATCAGGAATAGTTAAATACCCAGCTTCCTGCGCACCCGCACCCAAGGAAGTACTGAAAGCACTGTTGGCTGTTTGCTGCTTTGTGCTGCGTGCAGCTAGTTTCTTATGGTACGGCCTTATATATCGAGTTTGCATATACACCGAATGTCATCTATGGGAGCACTGTCTTTTGTCTTTTATATAAGTCTGCTTGTGTATGGTTGTGAGCCTCTAAGAGGCTGTGTAAAAACGTGCAGAGGGTCGGTTGGGCTTACTCTATACACGAAGGTGTTGGAATCGGTCCGTTTGGCCCCGAGTAAACAGTAGTGTGGGACTAGTGGTGCAATGAAAAGGAAGCTTGCAGGGTTGAAACGTGATTGTAATATGGCGTCCAATAACATGAAAACACGTAGAATGAGTATGGCTCATGCTATAGCTCTACCACTACCTGCTTCCTCTGATTAAGATGAGGATTTATTGGAGTGTGCTCAAAATGTATCTGAAAAAATGAATGTGTAAAGGGTTGAAGATGACATTCCTACTTCCTCCCAGTCCTTGTTTAACGAGGAAAGGAGTCCTGGTAGAGGGGATGGATCCGATATAGGAGTGATTGACTGTAACATCCAAAGACTTGGAAACAGGTTTGACATTCATGGTCACCCGACCAATATTTGCACCAGGTGAAATATCACTGATGGGGCTATCTGAGCATTTTGTTGCCTCAACGCAGAGATCGTTTCACACCAGCGGCATTGGTAACTCAGCAATAGCAATAGGTGATAATAGAAGGAATACCGCCCAAACGTAACTGAGGAAACAAGCCTGGGGGAGGGAAAACTCTTAATGGAAGTGAAATCACACACAAGAATATTAAAGGCAATTCTGTTAGCCTTAAATGCCTGGCCTGAAATGCTAGTAGAAAATATGGCAAAACTACATTTACCAGGTATTGGGATTAGCACAAACAGACACATCACTACCCCCTTTATGGAAGTACAATCTGCCTCTGATTCACATGACCCTGTGCCAAGGACAGACTTGTTGGAGAAGGAACATAGTGTTATTGTATTACCTGATACTCAGAATCCTAATACTGTTACTATGGACTTACAACTACTGACTGCTGCTAATGCACCTATTAAGGTTGCGGAAATATTCAACATTAAGATCTCAAAAAAAAAATGAAAAAAAATAGGCAAAAACAGGCGCGCACTCAAAAGGCATTGAATTTATCTTCCCGTAAATTCCTAAGAGATTGTAATTTACGAGATCAGGAACTTGTGAACTCGGCAAGAGATGACGCATTACAGATAAAGGATGGGTCAGCTGAGTCTTCACACTGGAATAATGTGGAGAAAGGAGGTAAATCGATGGCAGATACTATAGAAAATCGATCTACAAGTACACTACTGAATGCAATTCCAAGCTCAAAGATAGTTAATGATCGAGGTAGTGAACAGAGCATGCCTTGTTACTCTGAGGCTGTAACTAAACTATCAGATGTTCTGAAAAATAAAACAGTAACCGATAGGATTAATACCAATATAAAAAATCTAGAACTTGGCATGCTTGATATATTTGATCTATTTAAGAACCCTGATGCCCCCATGAGAATAAAGATACCTCCAAGGGATATGAGTGCAGATAATGGATGCCCTGCTGTGGTTGAGACGTTGTATAAGGACAAAAACAAATGTGAAGAAGTAATGAGTCAGGTTCTCAAAGGGCAGGATGAGAAGAAGCGCCTTGATGGGGTTAACATAGGTGGTATGGCTAGAGCTCAGGTGCACACAGACAGAGGGGCATCCTTGACTTCAGAGACTCTTCTGAGCACCGCGGAAGGTCTGGAGGGTCATAAGATTTCCCAACCTGTGATAAATAGTAATCTTACCTCACCCAAAAAGCCTGACTCAGATATTACAAGACCCCCATTGACTGAAGATTATGTACGAAATCTCATAAAGGACATACTTATGCAGAAAGAGGGAAAGAGGTCTGTTATAGAAAACACAACGTTTGGAAACCATATTCCTATAGAGTCTAGGGTACCAGAATTACAGAAAAAATCATGCCTAGGTGCAAATCATGAATCTAGTGGGAAGTTGGGTGTGAATGTCTCCCATGATAATGCAGCTAGGGAATGGTCAAATCACCAGTATGGTAGTAAGGAGAACAGAGTCCATGATAATACACAAGATTGGAAGGATACGGGAAAAAAACAGAATCTTAACTTTAATGAAAAACTTCGCCGGCCACATTGGCCTAATGAACCAAGCTTAATTTTATATTATGTATTTGATGATGGTTATTCTCCCACTCTTAATAGACCATACATACTTAGTCTGTTTCGTGATATACCAGAGTTAGCACTCATTTCCTCTAATGACTTGCAATTGGTGGATTATATTCATCCAACTAGGCTTGACTTTGTACGCTTGGTGATTGTGTCGCCAATTGTACGTGCTTTGATTCTTAAGGAAGCCGGTTCCCTTCAGAAGAGAGGCTTTGATACTTATGAGTTTCAGGATCAGAGTTCAAATGGGATGGAAAGCAGCCATGAGCACTTATCTCGAAATGTTTCACAACCAGATAAGGGCGGGGAACCTAAACAGGAGTGTGGCGAGGTTTTGTCTTTAAAAGAAATGAAAGAATGGAGATCCCTGGCGTCATCTCTTAAGGATTCCCTTGATCAGCTAAAGAATTTGGGCAAGCCCCTGTAGCGATGCGGATGCTTTTAAACTGGTGTCCTGGAACTCCAGAGGGCACACTCATCTAGTCTTAAACAAGGAAATATGTAAGTCCTTAGAGAACTTTGACTTTGTATTACTTCAGGAATCCAGGGCTTGTGGACCTTTGTTATGGGATGGTTTTGTTGTTCGTTGCTTGTTTGGCACACGAGGCTTAAGAGGCCGCCCAAAGGGTGGCTTGGTGCTTGCATACCAATCATAGGGTCTGACACGGTTGTTTAATGAGAAACCCACTTGGAAAGCACGTGGGGAGACATCTACCATTGATTATATTTTTGCCAGCGAACATCTGATTGAAAGTGATACGAACATGCTTGTGCAATTTAATGCGGGGAGTGATCATGCAGTGCTCTCAATTGATTTGAACCTAAAGAAACTAAATAAAAAAAGAAAGGTATATTGTGCACAAACGATTGTCAATGTCAGGGGTACAAGGATAAAGTGGAATCCTGTAAAAACAGACAAATTAAATAACCTTATGTTACATGATTTTGAGAATAGATCTCTAGAATCAAAAAAGGAAATATACTCGGTTAGTGAATTTGGCAAGCTACTGGGATCCATGTTAGCAGGATTTGAGCAACCCACTCCTGGAATAGCCTCTCGTAAAAATTGTCATAAACATGTGTTTGATCCCGATGTGAAGCTTCATAGAGCACAGTTTAATAAGGAACAAAGAGATATAAAAAGGTTGAAGTTGTCATCAGAAAATCTTAAAGAACAATGTAGAATCCGGCATCAAGCCTACAAGAATTGGAGGATTCACCATCATGCCTTAATAATACAGAAGCATGGCGAGACCATGCTTAAGGCAATGAATGAATCCAACTCTAGGAATTATTGGGCCCTAATTAATAGTACAGAGATTTCACAAATCCAATTGAATATAAACCCCATTAGTGAAAAAGTATGGTCTGATTACTTCGAGAAATTATGTGCACCCTCCAGTAATGATGGTTTTACGATGGGTTGGAAGAGACATAATTGGGTATTAGATGTATCTGTAGAAAAAATTCTATTCATGATGAAGAAAATGAAAGCATTAAGTACTCCTGGTCCCAATAATTTGTCTTTGGTATTGTTAAAACAAAATTAATTGTTATGGGCAAGAGTACTCCACTTAGTATTCAAGGATGTAATTGAAACCCAGACTATGCCAGACTCATGGAGAGTTTCACATGTCTTATTGTTATACAAAAAGGGAATCGTCAGAGCCCTGGTAATTATAGACCTATGTCCCTGATTAACATTGAGACAAAGGTATTTTCTGCCATAATCTTGGAAAACTTGTTAAAATGGATGGACGATAATGATATCCTGGATGTACAACAAATTGGGTTTCGTAAAGGCCTGGGGACGGATGCAGGGGGTTTATTAGTTTCTGTTCTATAAAGCCAAGCAGCGAAGTTCAAGAACGTACCTCTGTATGCGGCCCCCGATGGATCTCTCTGCAGCTTTTGATAAGGTGGACAGACCTTTATTATGGAAAAGACTCATAGATTTAAACATAGATAGGGGGTTACTTGATATGCTTATTCATTTGTATTCTAATACTATTTTGAAGGTCAGACTCAATAACGAGGGCCTGATGTCTAAGGACATAAGAGCCAGGAATGGACTTAAACAGGGTTGCGCCTTGGCGGCGATCCTTTTTAACTTGTATGTGTCAGGTGCAAACAAAATCTTTGACTCCTCAGGTTTGTTATCCCCTAAGGTTGGTCGGTATGTAATCAAGTGGGTTGCTTACGCTGATGACTTTTTGCTCTTCGATAGAACTAAAATAGGATTGCAAAGACTCATTGATGTGTTTATCAGGTTCACTAATGAACTGAAACTGAAAATTAATCCACAGAAAACTGTTGTGATAAACCTTCGTGATACTAATAAAAGATGTGCAAATCCAGTTTGGTCGGTAGAAGGTACTGTAATTCGGTTACAAAAATCATTAAAGTATTTAGGTTATTCATTTTCAAGTAAAATGACACACACTTTTATGAAGAAATGTCTTGAGTCCAAAGCCCTGAACGCAGGAAAGCAAATGCGTGTTATCGAAAGCAAATTTGGTAAATTTTCCATGCAGGCTTGTAGGGATTTTTACATAAAGAAGGTAATCCCAAGATTGACGTATGGCTTAGAGTTTTATCCTGATAAAGATGCATCTCAGTTAAAAATAATTGAATCTAACATCTGGAAAAAACTGTTATTCTTCCTACCCAAATGTATACCACTTGAACTAATAAGGTACGAGTTTGGCCTTAATTCCTTGAAAAGTAACATGGACTGTAAAAAAATAATGCTATATAGAAAGTGTATTCTTGCAGGTCCCAACTCAATGTACCAAATATTTAATGCAAGTATTAATGAGGGCACAGAGAAATTCATGCAGAATTTGAATATCGAGGTGGACAACATTTTGGGTAATATCGGAGTTTCAATGAAATGTCTCTTAGAGAGACCAGTTAAAACGGAGAAGCTGATTAAAGCATTTTATTGGGTTGCCAACAATGCTGTTATATTGAATTCAAAATTCTGTAGTCAAGCTATATCAATGTGGAAACGGTTCCCGGTACCTGAGCCATATCTTGTAAAATATCCCTCTCGTAAATTACGCAATAGAATAATGAGGTTCAGATTTAATGTGATGAACACTAATGAAATAGGTTGCATAAGGAAATTAATTCCTGAGGAAAGAAAGATCTGTAGATTCTGCATGAACAAAGAGATCACCGAAACACTGTCACATTTGTTGTTGGTGTGTCCTAGCCTGAATAATGAAAGACTGGCATATTTCTCGGACTTTGTATATGACACTTCATGTGTAATAAGGGAGCAAATTTGGTATGAAATGCTCTATGGAACAAATATTCTGCTAAAACTAAGAGTTATTTCATTTTTAATGTGTGTATGTAAAGTGTCATAAATAAAGAAATGTATTGTAATGCAAATTAACATTAGCATTGATAAGGCGTTTACGCATTGGTGAAATAAGGAAGATTGAAAGTTAGAAGGTAACCTTTACGTTTTGGTTATGTATAAGAAAAAAAGTATTGTATTTTAAGGTTCTTTTAGCTTTTGTTACTGACATTTTGTAAAGGTTTGTGTAAACCAATATACAAAAAATAAAAGAATAGAAACGTTGCATAAGCCTCGCAAAATGTACTCCTATTACAGCAATTATGCATGAATTAGGTTTACCCTCAATCCAATCTCTGGTTATCTGGAAACACATGTAAGTATTGTATAGAATTGTGTCCCCCCAGCTGGCTGTTTGTTTGCAGAATTAAATACTCTAGTAACTAAGGGGTTATGCTCTGTTCTTAACAATTGGTGCGCTTTTTGTTTAAATAGGTTAACAGCATTGAAAGTTGATTTAGATGACTTTTTGGCCAACACAGATAAGATTAAAGGCAAATTGTGGTACATTGATTGGATTACCAGGAGAAGTGGCATTTTGAAATACTATCTTTTTTATCAATCATTGTTAAATGCAAGAGTTTTTAACATCATTCTGCAATATTTGTTGCGTTATCCCTCAATGTTTTAGGAAAAATGTTTTTCCATTCAAATTGAATTTGTTTTTAACTACTGAAATTGCAGGGGATAGAGCTAATATTCCCAGAAACTCTAGACTATGTCGATTGTGTGGGCTTTATGTCGAAACGTTAAAACACTGGCTCAATGAATGCGTTTTTTTTGTCTGGCAAGAGAATTTAGCTTTTTATTCACTATGTAGATAATGAGATAGGCATACAGGGGGATTCATTATGCGAGAGGCTTCTTGGTGCTAATCAAATATCCTTATGTTTTGCTGCTCTACATTTTCTAAATATAATTTTGAATGTAAACAATGTTTGCTTTATATAGATGTTGAGAATGAACATAGTTCACAGAATTTCTGAACTTAGAAACTAATTGTAATGTGAGTGAATTTAATATATAGCTCCTAATTGATCAGGTATTTCTTGTTTTGTAAAATAATGTGAAAGGTTTCATAGGTAAACCAAATCACAAAATAAAAAAAATAAAAAATATATGGCTAGAATATACTACATTGGTACTGCTAGTTTGGATATATTTCCTAACTGTGGCATGGCATTTTTCACTGGCAAAGTAAAACAGAAGCATGTTCTTTTATGGTAATTCTGTCATGTATTGGTGAAACCTGTATGGGCATTAATGGGCACAGCCAGCATGAACATGTTTTTATACTGGCATATATGTGGATAATGTCATCATGAAGATGAGAGGAAAAATGTTTTGTGTGCTGTCGGTGAGTTGCATCTATTGATTTTTCTGTTTCCCGACAAAACCTACTGTACACTGTGTGGATTTTGACTCAGTTTTTCACAGCAAGTATACAGCAAAATGCACCCTTTTACCAAGTAGTTTTACAATTTTCTCTGGGGGGGTGGGGTGGGTAAGATTTTTCCATTCGTCTCATGAGCATCTTTTAGCTACCGTTTATTCATTATCAAACAATGTACTTTTCCGTTTTTACAATGAACTTGGTATGTTGCTCAGAATTTGTTATGTAGACTAGCAGCTGCATTCATTTACTTAAATCCACATAAGTCACTTCAACATCCACATTTCCCAAAGGTAGATCAGAAAAGAAATAGTTTTCCAAAAATGGCAAATGTCTATTGTATACAGATGGAGGCAAGAGTCCAGATGATTAAGATTAGGCAACTGGATTCTCTGCCTACCGGCTGGCTGTAGTATCTCACTAGAAGCTGTGCCGGGAGGAAGAGAGGGACGGCCTAAGTGAATTTCTAGCACAGTTGGGTCGTGATTGCTCTCTAGTTTAATCACAGTCAGAAGGTTGTTAGCCATATGTCAACTCTTTAAATTCAAAAGAATATCATCTAGGTGGGTTCTAGTAGCCTGTTGGAGCCGCTGTATGGTAACCTCTTATTCTGTCATTTTCTGCCATGAGTCCCAATTCCAGAAATGCCTTAGCCACATTTACCGCTTCTGGGTGGACTTGGGAATGTACACTGGCAACTAATTCCAGAACATACCTTGCATCGTCGTCTTCATCACAAATATCCTCACAAATATCCCAATTTGTCAACAGAGGTTCATGTTGAACATTCAAACACCCAGCTACAATAAAGACACAATCAGAGCACCCCTGTTTAGAACGTATGAGCATGTTAATAATATCCTTACAAATATTGTTTGCCATGTATTGGTCTTAAATAGTTGTTGAACAAGAGGATTTATATAGTGAAAGTACCCATAAACTTTAGACACATCAGATTATGGTGTGATGTTTCAACCTTCTTATTAGTAAATAGAAAATACTTGTGGACCCAGATTGCAAACCCTCCTTGGTCTTCCGTCTTATTCTGTATAACAACAAATAATGCAAACAGTTCCTCGTGCATTAGAAATGTTCAGTTCTATGATTACCAATGCAGTTCTTACCGATCCCTTTTATGTACAGGAGGTTTCAAACGGACCTAAGATAATTATTGAAGGTTAAGCAGCATGCTAAAGTTTAACAGGGAGCCCTTAAAATCTATTATGCTCTGCACAGACAACTTTTTCTTTATTTTTCCGCGTTTTACAAAGACATTTCAGGAAAATACCCTTGTGTGTGTGACTGCAGAGTGTGTGGGCAATCATAGTTCCTTTGAGAGTATTTTGATTTATGCCTTTTCCATTTGAGGCTTGAAGGAAGGCACGCACCATATAAAGGTGATTATAGGAATTTATTTGAAGATTCATATGTACAGACACCCAGCACTTCCTTACTCCAGGCTGGGACAACTATAACTGCTACAGAACACATTTCAAGGCTAAACATTCTCTAACATCAATGAGCATGTCGTCATTCCAACAGGGAACCATATCTACATCATATTATTGAACACTCTGTTAACTATTTACAATGAGCCTAGGTAACAACTATTTACATGATAACTTAAGTAACTTCATAACATATCTTCCTCTCTTATCCCACACAACCTCTCCTCACAACAGCTATTCGATTTTTATTCCACACCTGTCCTCCATTCACTCTTACAGCACCCTTCATTACTGCAACCACATGCACTGGATCTGAATATAGTAGATCACCTTTTCTCTTTACTACTGTCTTTCTAATCCTGACATAATCTCCACACTCAACTCTGAGTTCCTTTTTCCCTCTTCTCACATTCTCTCTCATGACATACTGCTCTTTCTTCTCTTTTAGACTTCTTAATTCTCCAACCACACAATACAAATCGCCTGCTCTCCCTAACCAAGGAGGACACACTTCCGAATACCCCTTGCGTCCTCTCATAAGTTCGAATAGGGATACACCAGTGAGAGAGTGGGGCGCCATCCTCAATGCACATATTCTTTCTTGGATTGCTGACTTTCTATCCATCCCACACACCTGCTAACCTAATACCCTCCATTATGCATCGTTTCATCCTTTCCACTAATCCATTCCCTTCAGGATGATACAATGCTGCTCTCTTATGAGTTATACCACACCCATACACATACTCCTTAAAACAACCTCCTGTGAATTGTAGTGCATTATCCATCAGGATACAACTTGGAAAACCCTCTCTTCCAAAAATTTCACGCAAGAGTGCGACAATACTTCCTCCATTAACTTCCCTAACCACTTTATATTCACACCATCTAGAGAACATGTCCACCAACACAATAACAAATCTACCTTGTCCAAATCCCATCTCCACCGGGCCGAGGATATCTAAAGCCAACTCATTCCACACTCTGCATGGTACTTCATTGAGCATCATGGGCTGCTTCTTTGCCATGACCCCTTTGCAACTTTCTATACAACCTGCACAATCCTGCGACCTTTTCTCTGCCTCTCTATGAAATCCTGGCCATCAATAGTCTGCCCTCAACACTGCCTTGGTTTTACTAACTCCAATATGTCCTTTATGAGCTATATCAATAATGCGGGCTCTGATTCCCTCAGGTAGCACGGCTCGCCCCCAATGAAGTACAACTCCATTTTACACACTCACTTAATTGCGCACTTCCCAAAATGGCCTCCCCCTTTGTGATAATTCCCCTTTTCTGAGCCAACAACTATTAATATACATCTTCACCTTTGATAAAACATTATCATTATCTACAGATCTTACCCATTCTTCCTTACCTATGGTACTGTCACCAGTGGAAAAACCCAATTCCATCTCCTCATCCTGTTGGTTTTCTTCTTCCCTTCTAGCTAGTCTCGATAAACAGTCAGCTAACACGTTATCCTTTCCTGACACAACACACATCTCAAAACTATGGCATTGCAACCATGTGACCCATCCAGCCACTCTTCTGGATACCTTATCCAAACCTTTACATTCAAAAATAGCCTTTAAAGGTCTGTGATACGTTTTAATCATGAAATGTGTTCCCCATACAATGCGCTTGAATTTTTCCACTGCCCAATAGCAACCCAACACTTCCTTTTCTAAAACAGAATATCTTCATTCTGCACCTCTTAGGGCTCTGCATGCATGCACTATGAATTCTTCCTCTTCTTCGCAATTCATATGGGATAATATAGTTCCTAAACCTATGTCACTTGCATCCACAGTTAGAATACTCCTCCTCGTATCACATTTCTTCAATGGGGCAGCCAAATCTATTTCCTCCTTCGTTTTCTCAAACTCCATTCGACACACATCATTCCAGACAAATTTTTCCCTTTTCTGAGCAATTTCCTCATTTCAGTTACTCTTCTGAATAATTATTTATAAACTTTTGATAGAACTCAAGCATTCCTAAAAAGGAACGGAATTCTCCTTTATTTTTAGGCTCAACCACATCTTTAATCGCACTCACCATGGAACTGTAAGCTTAATGCCATGGGCCAAAATCTCATGGCCTAAATATTCCACCTTATTGACTCGGAAAACACACTTTTCTTTCCTCAATGTTGTCCCTCTTTCATCCAAATCTTCCAACACTTTGCCTAAACATTCACCATGCACTTTCACACTATACCCTAACACCAAATAGCCTGGATTTCCATCGCATTCGGATCTCCGAGTGCGAACCTCATTGTTTCCTGGTCTTCGTCCCGGACATCTGAACGTATCCTGGAGTTGGGTCATGAAACGCACGCTGGAATCCGAGGACCCACGCACGGGGTTATATAAATCCCGAACAGTGCGAAAGAAGACCTCTCCGAAGACCACGAGCAAACAATACAGACAGGTGAGAAGGGGGGAGACCTGTGACAGATTGAGACGCCAACAAATTGATACAGTTACAGAAGTGGAGGCTGCAGTTCAAGACCTCATGCGAGGCATGCAGGAGTTAACAACAGAAGTCCAAAATCTTAAAGCCGAAAATGCGGCATTGAAACAACTGGTCTTGTCACATGACTCTGCAACCAAGGAAAGCGTGTTGTTGGGAGGAGTAGTGGATAAATATGATGGCTCTTCATAGACCCTTCGTGCCTTCCTCGATTCATGTTTAGTGCACTTCACCTTTAAGCCCTACTACTTCTCCACTCCCAGGGCAAAGGTGGGCTTTATGATCTCACATCTCACTGGGAATGCCTTGACCTGGGCAACTCCCTTAGTTAATTCGGGCGATGCCCTCCTGGATGACTATGATGGTTTCATGCAGGCGCTAAAGACCATGTTTGATCGCCCAGAGCAGTTTTACAGTGCCCAAGAACGTTTATTGGACTTTCAACAAGGATCCCAGGATATGCTTACCTATGTGACCCGCTTTAAACAACTTGCCAAGGAAGCAGACTCATCTCCAGAGGCCTGTTTCACCCTCTTTCGAAGAGGATTGAATGAAGAGATAAAAGACGAGCTAGCCAGGGTAGCTCGCCCAAGTTCCTTCCAGGCTCTCATGGATCTTTCCTTGCAGATCGACTTTCGTATCCAGGAAAGAAAGGCAGAAAAGAAGAAGATTAAATCACCCTTCCAAAAGGCCTCTACAGACCATCCTTCTAGACCTGAGCCTGCAGCTTCCCCGACCCCGGACCCAGAACCCATGCAACTTGGGGCCTTCCGCGGACCCATAACCCCGCAAGAAAGGATGCGACGGATTCACACTGGTCTGTGCATGTATTGTGCCTCTGATAAACACCTTGTGAGAGAGTGTCCTATTGCCCCTCCATGGTGTTCGGGAAACGCCAGCTCCCGATCTTAGATGGAGCACAGTTTCGGGAGAGAGATGTTTGCTCCACACCTATTCCATCCTTGAACTCTCCTGGACAGAACAACCTTGTGATTCTGCAGGCCTTTCTATCGCCTTCCAAGAAATAATCTTACCCCGCTCTGGCATTAGTGGATTGTGGGGCTATGGGGATATTCATAGATCATGATTGGGTCTCAACAACCAATAACATTCCATATGAAACTCGAGACATCATGCAACCTATAGAAGCTATCGATGGAAGACCCCTCTCTTCAGAACCCATAACCCTTCAAACCAAAGAGATCCTGCTTTCTATAAACCACCATCAAGAGAGAATCAAATTCGACATCATAAGATCTGCCCATTACCCAATTGTTCTGGGCATGCCCTGGTTACAGAAGCATAACCCCTACATCAATTGGGCAGCAGGAACCTTGTTTCTTGGTTCAGAACATTGTATGTCCCACTGTTTATCCCTAGATTCCTCGTCAGGATTCTCTGAAGACTCGCAAGCGAACCAGCAAGGACCTCACTGTCTCAAATATCATCCAGATTCCCAGGGCCTACCAGGCTTATACAGATGTGTTTTCGACCGCCATAGTTCAAGCTCTTCCCCCTCACATTCCTGAGGATTGCGCTATCGATACTGAACCCTCAGCGGTGATTCCTTTTGGGAAGATGTTCATTCTATCAGAACCTGAGAAAAGAGCCCTCCGACTCCGAGAATACTTGGATACTAACTTGGAAAATTGTACTATACAACCATCCAAATCCCCGGCGGGAGCGTCATTGTTTTTCGTTCCCAAGAAAGATACCAAGGAGCTTAGGCCCTGTCTAGATTATCGTGGCCTAAATCAATGCACCCTCAAGGACTGATACCTGTTGCCCCTAATCTCGGATACCTTGGAAGCGGTAAGAGGAGCTGTAGTGTTCACAAAATTAGAGCTCAGAGGTGCCTACCATCTGATCCGTATAAAGGAAGGTGATGAATGGAAAACAGCCTTTAGAACACCCTTTGGTCATTTTGAATACTTGGTTATGCCCTTCGGACTTGCCAATACCCCAGCGGTCTTCCAACGTTTTATGGACTGGGTGTTCTCCGATATGCTGTTCCTCTTCGTCATTGTATATCTGGACGACATACTGATATACTCTAAGGACCATCTGAAGCATGAAGAACATATTAAGGCAGTTTTACAACATCTATGTGAACATATGCTCCTGGCTAAACCCGAGAAATGCCTTATCCATGTGTCTACTGTTCACTATCTTGGATTCCTCCTTAGCCCAAAAGGAATTGGAATGGACCGCTCGAAAGTAGACTCCATTCTATCCTGGCCTGTTCCAACTACTGTAAAACAAATTTAATCCTTCCTGGGACTTGCTAATTTCTACCGGAAATTCATACCCTCTTTTTCGGAGATTGTACATCCGATCATTACATTGTTAAAAAAGGATACCCCCTTTCACTGGACAGCAGCCCAAGATGAGGCGTTTCAACGGTTAAAGTCGGAGTTCACACTAGCCCCCATTTTAGCCCAAACTGACATTGATCGACCCTTTCTTGTGGAAATGATGCCTCCAACTACGCCATCGGGGCAGTCCTGAAACAGGAGTTCGATGACAAGCTAGAACACCCAATCGCCTATCTTTCTCGCACCTTGACTCCTAGCGAAACCCACTATTCTGTTTTGGAAAAAGAACTACTAGCCATCTGTCAAGCCTTCACAGATTGGGAGCGAAACACCCTGTTCAGGTCTGCACGAACCATCAGAATCTTCAAGTCCTGCAATCCCTGGAATGTAGGAACAGTTGTCAAGCCCGTTGGGCCTTCTTTTTTTCTCAATACCAGTTTCAAATCCATCATGTTCCTGGAACACACAACATAATAGCTGATGCCTTATGCCAACGTCCTGACTACGAATTCCTTGAAGATCGATCCTTTCCAAAGAGTTTCCCCACAGAATATTTGTTGCCCAAGCAACCAACCTCCTGGAGGACATTCGGATTCAAACTCAGTCCTCTGAAACCTGGAAGGAGTTTAATGGTAATAATCGATGGAACCCCAAAACGAAGGGCGGATATTTATTCAAGGATAATTGCCTGGTCATTCCCACTCAGAGACTACGACAAAAGATCACAAGCTTATGTCATGATACCCTTCATTCAGGACACTGTGGCATCACCAACACCCTCCGTCTAAGACAAAGACAGTTTTGGTGGCCGGAGATGAAGGATGATGTCCAGCATTATATCCAAACATGTGCAGTCTGTAATCAAAACAAGCATGATAACAAGAAACCGGCAGGTCTCCTGCTCCAACCAGCGCTGCCAACAAGACCTTGGGAATTCATTGCCACAGTCTTTATTGTGGAACTACCAGGGGCCACACAACTATCATGGTTACCATTGACTTGTTCACTCACATGGCTCATTTTACACCTTTATATAAACTGCCATCTTCATCTGAACTTGCCAGAATCTTCCTGGAACACATATTCCGACTTCACAGGCTACCCTCCAAGATCATATCTGACAGAGGACCCCAGTACATATCCCAGTTCTGGAAACAATGATGTCGTATACTGGGAATCCAACGTGCCTTATCCTCAGGTTATCACCCACAGACCAATGGGGCTACTGAACGCGTAAACCAAGCTCTGGAACAATATCAAGTGGCACAGCGAGTAGAGCGCTCGCTTTGACATCCGTGCAGAGCCTGCTAACGCAGGTTCGAATCCCGGCAGGGCCAAACTCAGCCTTTCATCCTTCCGAGGTCGATAAATGAGCACCACACACCGTGGGTAATAATAAGCAGCGCTCAGATACCTGAGGGTTCGTAGCGCTATATAAATGCCAAATTATTAAATTATTATTATATCTTTGCTGTTTCTCCATCAAGGTCCAGGACGATTGGTCACTCTTAATACCTGTGGCTGAATTCGCCTACAACAATTCGGCTCACTCGGCTGTCAAAACCAGTGCCTTCTTCTCTAGTCAAGGATTCCACCCTTCGGTTCTACCATCCATTCTCCCACATCCTACCCCAGTTCCTACAGTTGACTCCTGGATAGAAACCCTCATCAACGTACACAAAGAAGCAAAAGAACACCTAGCAAAAGGCCCGAAGAGACGCCAAACATCATGCTGACTCCAAAAGAAGACCAGGGCTTTCATACTCAATAGGTGATAAGGTCTGGTTGTCTTCGAAACTTCTACCCCGACACCTACGACCAAATAAATTGGCTCCCCGGTATTACATCCCTTTTTCCATAAAGGAAATCATTAACCCAGTGGCCTTTCTACTCAGACTACCAGAATCTTGGAAGAGGATCCACCCGGTCTTTCACACGTCTCTGTTGAAACCATACGCCCAGTCCTCTCGAACTGCTCCAAGATCTACCCCTTTGATTGTCAATGATCAGCTAGAATATGAGGTTTCCAGAATATGTGACTCCAGGTACGGACGTGGTCAGCTACAGTATCTGGTCGAGTGGAAAGGGTACCCCCCCAGTGAACGCACCTGGGAACCCATCTCAAATATGAATGCCCCCAGACTGCTCCGAAGATACCACCTTATACATCCGGGTAAACCCGGAGGAGCTGGGTTTCAGAGGAGGCATGCTGTCATGAACCGCCGTTCGCGTCCCTTCTGGACTTCGTGGTCCCTGACCCATAGGGGACTGAACTCAGTAGTACTCCCAACATGGCCGCTGAACAAGGAGCGCTGTTTGCCAGTCTCCGCGTTGTATGCTCTACGTTCTACAAAGCAGACACGCCCCCGCAGCCCTGCACATCTCAACGCTACCGCTTGCAGTAGTCGGACGTGTGTTGCCAAAGCTCGTTCAGCGCTTACTTTTGATTCCTGGTTCCCGGTCCCCTGAATTCCTCTTCTTTCTTCCTTCCCCTTATCCTTACCTTTGCATGTCCTGGATTTCCATCGCATTCAGATCTGGGTCATGAACCACACGCTGGAATCAGAGGACCCACGCACAGGGTTATATAAATCCCGAACAGTGCGAAAGAAGACCTCTCCGAAGATCACGAGCAAACAATACAGACAGGTGGGAAGGGGGGAGACCTGTGACACTACTGAAGTACCAATGCAGCTATACTCTGGTGACCAAATGGCTTCACCATGTAAAAACAACCCTAGAGAAAGTGATGGAACCAATTGCTTTGGAGCAAAGATATGTTTGCCAACATCAACCTACCTTACAGAAAGCTATCAACATTGCCTCAGATTATCAATAAATAGGTAGACATTAAGGAAACCTTGTGGCATGTTCGCTAGTGGCAGGTTAAAGAATAGACTCAAATGAGGGTCCCATGCCAGGGGCAATTCTAAGAAAAAGGCTACGGGTAAGAGATCCAGGTGGAACTTCACCTTCTGCGGAGACAATTCCAACGCCTGGGGTACAAGAAGACAGGTTACCTCAACCCACTGCATTCTTTTATTTTTTATTTTTTTATATATCAAACCACTCCCTTCTTGTGTTACATTTGTGGGAAATTGAGCCATTTTGCCTGTGTGTTCACACATGGCAAACAAACAGAAGCCATGGAAATTTAAGCAATGCTTTATGAAATGGACAGCTAGGGAGGGTAATCCACCAGAAGACCTTCTCTTTCTCATTTCTGCAAATGTAATACTTTCTTTTCCCTTGAATACGTAAAACCATCGTGAGATAGATTCAGACTACCAAGGTGACAAAATAGTGAAGCGTAAGGGTGATGCCTTTAAACTTCTAGTCAAGGTGGTGCCGCATAAAACACACCTTCTTGAATTGTGGGAGCAAAAGAATCTCGGTTATATCACTCCCGACCAAACCCAGAGAAATTATAACATACCCTGTTGTCACCAAGGCATGTATCCATGGGGAACGGAAAATGCATCCAAATGCTGATGTTACATTTAAAATTGCATATTTATCCAAACCAGTGATCTTGGGTTCAGACTACCCAAACTTTGATAAATTCCCTGAAAACCTGGAGGTAAGCCTCAAATGAAAATATGCCTTCATATAACGAGTACATCAAGGAATGGTCTGAACCAAAAGACGAAGATTATATGGGATGTTTTCTTCATAAATCGAGAAAATCCCCAAAATGTTCCAGGGAACTTTCAACTTCATGCCGTTGAAGACTTCGCATGGGGTATGTGATTGGGCAGTCACACCTGATGCTGAGAGACCGGCAAGCCAGTGGCACTGGTTTTATCAATGAATGAATAACATTTATTTGCAGAAAAAAACCCATTAACAACCATTAAAAACAACTTTAAAATCCTACAAACATCACCAATGCACAACTCTGATAAAATAAGCATAACATAGAATAAAGATACAATACAATATATCATGCGCAATACTATTTCACCAACGTCCTATTTCTAGTAATTTCATCTAAGGCTCCTTGATGAAATGAGCTGTGTAGTTACAAAACTCTCCAATACTATACATAAAAAAACAATGGCACTTGCGCGTGTCCTTACTTGATTTTCAATAAAATGAGGCCTTAGCCACTGTTTCCTTAACTTAATCAGAAATGTATAATCCATTCAAAAGTTCTTAAGGTCTTCACCACAAACCAGACCACATGGCCAGACCTTCCTCAGACCCAGCCATGTTCTAAGCGGTAGCACATTCAACCTTGCCATTAAAATACGTTTTTGGCCTTCACGGGCCTTCGTCTTGGTTATATCAGGGTCCAGCATCGGTCGTTTGGGCGTGGGAGAATAATATTTCAACGAGGGCCGTTTCATAATTATTTCCTGGAAGGCATCAGATTCCAGATCTGCAGCTCTTTCTTTAAGTAGAAACCTGAGCTGTCTGTAAGTTAAATTTACCATTATGTCCCTCAGCCCTCATTTTTCCTTAGACTGATCCCGCTGTGATACCAGCCCTTGTGATCTTTACTAGCATTGCAGGAAATCTCCCAATGCAATAATGATATTTGGATCTGTCCGAGAAATCAGCTGGACATTCAGAAAGAATTCTAAAAACCTCCCCTCAACATGGAGGGTTAAACTAACGAGCCTCATTCATACTGTAAAGCATCCCGGGTAGCACTAAGAGGGAGGCCAGTAATACTCTCCAGGCCAGGGTTCAACAGGGTTTCCAAACACACACAAGGGAATGCACCCCAAACCTCTGCACCATAAAGAACTGATGAATTAATTTTAGACCCCAACACTGGCAAACATGTATCCAGGTGTTTCCCCCTAAATTGATGGTAAAAATGAAGAAGCCCCCTTAAACTCATGGTTGCTTGCCTAGCCAAATCGTTTATATGACTTCTCCAGCCTCCGCTTTTGGAGAAAACCAGGTCCAGATAGTTATATTCATCCACCACCTCAATTAATGATTTGTTCAAGACCCATTTGAAAGTTGAGTTTCCTTTACCGAAAGCAAGTATCTTTGTTTTAAGAATGTTCAGTTTAAGGCCATGCTTCAAATAATAATTGTGGGAATACTGTGAACTCTGCTGAAACCCGCCAGGTGTTAAATCCATAAGAGCCATATCATCAGCGTTCAGTAGTGCGCTGAATTCCAAACCATTTAAAGGGGGGAATCAAACCTTTGGTGGCCATATAAGGGTTAAAATCATAAAGAAATAAAGAGAATAAAAGTGGGGCAATTGGGAAACCTTTTTTCACCCCTACATTAGTCTGAGGGTTAGCAGCATCCCTGACCCTAGCTGAGGTGTCCTCATAAAGCAGAATGATTGGTTGCAGGAGCCTGGGCAAACCTCGATCCTCCTAATCTTTGGCCACAAAAGATTACAGCATACAGAATCAAAGGCCTTTGTTAGGTCCAGAAAAGCCACAAAGAGGCAATTCTTCCTCCTTCTTGTGTACAAAACATTGATCAATAGTGGAGAAGCCCTTACGAAAGCCGGCTTTTATATCCGGGAGTATAGAATTATTAATTGCCCACTCTTCCAGACGCGATGCCAAACGCCCAGCAAAGATCTTATTGGGGACATCTGGCAGGGCGAATGGCCCATAACAGTGGGGATTAGATGCATTACCTTTTTTTGAACAGGGAGATTATTAAACTTTTTTCCAAGACAATGGTAGAATAAGGGTGCCAGGAATTGAATTAAAACCCCACAGAAGATTTGGGTCCCAGTCCACTGATGCACTATAGACTTCAGGTATCAAACATTCTGGGCCTGTTGCTTTACCATTCTTAAGGCTTCTTACCTGTACCTCAATTTCATCCTGTTTGAATAATGTCTCATTGTAGACTTCCCTTCCACATACAAAACTAGCTTGCACCTGTGCCTCAGTATCGAAAAGGATCTCTTTGAAATGTGAGATCCAGAGGTCTGGAGCAATTTGCCCCATTCACTCTCGTTTACTCCCTCAAAACCTTTCTCCGCCATCTTCCAAAATCTTTTCCGGATGGTATCTCAATAAATAGGCTAATTTTCAATTTCAGCATACTCTAGGATGCGATAAGCAAGCAAACTTGACCTGGCAAGGTACAAGCTCCCCTGGAAGCCAGGTGGAGTGCCCTTTTTGCCTGTCTACATTCAGTGTCATACCAGGGTGCATTCACTCTGGAAGGGCCAGGTTATTACCAGCGTAGAGTGACAAAGAGCTGAATAGTAAGTTGTCAACAGAAATGCCTTTATTCAGGGTTGTTGATGCAAATAAAGAGTTAGTGAACTTGCGTCAGTCCACTAACAGGAGTCTTTCTTAGATGCTCGAATAAGGCGGCAGAAGGGATGTTCTCGTTCCTGTGGGTGGTCAGTTTTCATACGCCCAACAAAGTTCTTCCGCCTCCCCGGGGCCACGCAGACTGGCAGGCTGCGGGACAAAGAAGGAGGTCTTGTTAGGATCTTTTGGAAGTCTGGTTTTATAGATGTGGCTGTTACAACCAGCCAATCCATTTCCCTTATCTATCCCGCTGTCCAAGTGTTCTGGTTAGCCCTGCCCCCATCGTACACCATACAGGGCCGCCATAGACCCAGGATCCTTGCCCCGGTAACGGAGGCGACTTGCAGATTTTTAGGTAAGATTTCCACAGAGCTGGTAAATCTTCCTTTCCTGGTTCAACTCCAGAACTTTTTGCTTTTCTAGTGGGATATTTTTCATTAATACCACAATGAGTGGGAACCTTTTTCCACACTCACCTAATCTTTAACTCTTTTTATGGATGTCATTTTTAAGACTCTCCATAGTGTCTTTTTAAAGTTATCATGTCTAACAACTTATTGGCAATAAGTGCCTGTTGTTGCTGGGTTGCCATAGGGGCTCCCCATTTAACTTTCTTGTGCTAACCTTGAGTGAACTACAGTTCCAAGGGTAGAAAGGATCTTTGGATCCCTTTTACATTTTATTCTGTAAAACCAGCACACCCCACCTTATGTGGAGTGCTGGGGAGATACAATGTATCCCCTTTCACATTAAAACTGTAACAATTATGTTACAGTGAGAAGCTTACCTTCAATGGCTGGTGGCAGTGATAGCTTTTACTAACTTGGTGCACCTTTACCGCGGGCTGTAATCACAGCTGCAGTAAAGGCACCTAAGGGTGCTCATTTTACTAAAATGGCCCCTGTCTTCTTTTTCTGCCATTTTAGGGTTTCTTGTCGTTTCTTGTTCCTTCCCCTGACATCTAGGGTGGGAAATTCCTTTGTTTGAGTTTTGTCTTTAGCGGGAGTGCCCTGGAAACCCCGCCCAGGCACCAGTCAGTCTGTAAGCACAGGAAGTGGGGGAGGAGTGCAAAACTCCCTCATCCTTTGTCCTACGCCTTCCTTCAACTGGGACAAATCCCAGTGGGGGGATGGCTGTCCTGATTGGACAACCAGACGCCCCTTTCTTGTAAAATGCAGCAAGAGAATGCAGAGGTTGTGCTGTAGTTCCTGATAAAGACTGGAAACCTTGAAGCTCAAGTCATGTCAACCACTGGAACAGAAAAACGAAGAGGATGACAAAGGAAAAGCGGTGGGAATGATTTCCATCGACAGGAGAGCCTGCTGTGTAACCGGAGCCTGCTGCAGCCCTTCCTTCCAATCAACCTGGGGTCTCTGAAAACAACGACCCGAACCCAGAGCCTGGTGGGACCCACTAGACTCAAGAAGACCTGCATTTTGAGCCATCCCACGTGTTTCTGCGACCTTGCGTTCTTGCAATACCCCAATACCCTGGGAACTCCAGCCACTGTGCGGTGCATGGTCGTCCGAATTCTGAATCTCACTGAAACTTCGTGGGCATCCTGGTGTTTCTCCAGAGACACAAATTGAGCCCAAAAGATCCCCTCACAAGAGTGCTGGACCTTTTAAACGACGAGAATTCAACCACGGTTTTCTGTCTTCTTCTGTGCTCCTTGAAAAGGCGCCAAACCCGCAGAACCGCATTCAGCGATAAGAGAAATCTTGCCTAGAGCCTTCTTCATTGATCCCTGCTGCAAAGTCCCTTCTGAGGTCTTGTGTTCAGTCTCCAGGACAAGGAATCTACTGACCGGGTATTTGGTTGCAGTCACTGAAGTGCTCCTGCTGCAATCTCTTCGTCATTGCTGAGGTACTGTGTTGGCTTGGGTATATACTTACCTTAAGCCTTTTGGGATACCTGTGTAGCTTTGGGGTGTCTTCTGTGATTGGGAGGTCCCTCATCCAGTGCACCCAGTCCCACTGCTAGAATCCTGCTGGGGTGTCTTCTGTGAAGCCCCTGGACCCTCTTCTAACCCTGGAAGTAAAGTACTCACCTGTTTGCCAGTTTTCCTAAGGAACTCTGACTTTTGCTACTAAAGAACTTATTCTAACACTGCCTGTTGGTCAGTAGTCCTAGTGACCCCCCTTCTGCCACTGAGAACAATCATGCTCCAAGAATAAGGGAAAGACTTTGAAGGGAATGGGACTTCTGCCTAGAAAAGAAATCAAGTATTTTACTTACTTGTAAAGAGTTGGTGGGTAACTGTAATTCTAAGAGTGAACAGTTACAAAATGTCTTACTGATCTTGAATGTGTGATGCACTATTCTTAAAAGTATAGTTAACATCTTTTCTTCTTTAGCCACTGTTTTGCCAGTCTAAAAGAAAGTAGATGTAAAGGTGTTTTACTCTCCTGTGATTAGGTTGTGCCTCTTTACAAAAGTAATGTGTTGGTTTCACCAGATTATTCCTGTAGGGTAATTGTATGAGTGTCCTCCAACTGTTGGTATCACCAGGTTAGTCCTGTTAGGATAACTGTATGAGTGTCCCCCAACTAGGTCTTGCTTCCCCTGACTTGCTGCTAGCCTGTCCTTAATAATTCTACATTAGGTTGTTGCCTACCTAGAATAACTATTCAGTAAAGTGTGACATTGGTTTTACTTTCCCCCTCATTGTGAAGTTAAAGTAAGTGGGTTTTACTTACCTTGTGTTAGCTGTCTGCCATCCAAACAAGTTACCAGAGTTATTGCTTACCTCAATCTGGGGTTCCCTGATTTCAAATGCGTCTGTAATTGTATATTACATCCTTAGGTTTTACTCACCTGGTATAATTATGTGTTATGACAAAAGTGGTTATAGGTTTCTACTGCACCTAGAATAAGTGTTTCACTATTCACTGCCCTTGTATTACCAAAAGTAATCTGAAAGTAACCATTGGTCTTTTACTCCCAATTAAGAATAGGCTTGACCTATACTAAATGTGTATAACAAGATGTTGACTTCACTAGAACTACTGTTAGGTGTTCCAAATAAGGTTTATACTTGGGCGTGTGTGCTTTCAAGTATAGTGTTGTGTTTTATATTGTGATTTCATATAATGTGTTAGTACTTACTTAACCCCCAGATTTATCTGGGCCTACCTGTATTTAAATAAATCCTTTATTTTTACAATACATAGGGCCTCATTACACGGTATGCGGTAACCATGGCGCTATTAGCACCATGGTTGCCGCCGGTATTTTACCGTGTCTGCCTTGGTGGATGGCGGAATTACCGCCCTACTCCAAGGTGAGCGGGGGTGGTAATTCCCCATTCACCAAGGCACTTCCCCATTCCCATTTTTGCCCCCATAGGGCTCAATGGGAATGGGGAAAGAGCTAATTACGGTACCGCAAATTGCGGTACCGTAATTAGCACCAAGGTCCCTTTGCAGGCCCGTTCCTTAACGGCTGGTAAAACCAGCCGTTGAGGTCGGGTCCTGCAAAGGGACCTCGTAGTAAGGCGGTAAGGGTTTACCGGTACCGGTAAACCCTTACCGCATTCCGTGTAATGAGGCCCATAGTGTTTCAGTGTTTCTTTGGATCATTTGTATTACAATTTCACTTGTACTGTGTCTACTGCCTTCTCTCCCTCCTAAAATAAGCCTGGCTGCTCAGCCTGCGCTGCCATGTACTCAGGTGGTACAGTCTTATACTAAGAGTGGAGTCTTGTACTGCCTCAGTTTAATGGTTTTGAAGAAGTGGGTAGCACTTCAGAAAAACTGTCCTAACATAGATACAAGATGTCCAGTCTGGGAGAGCCACTGTGTGGAGGGTGGTCATAGGTATTGTAGTCCGACCCGTTCTGGGATACTTGCGGGGCCATACCCATCAAAGCGGGAACCCCCGGTTGATAAACAGGAACGTTTGAGGGGGCACACGTCCATTACGCCAGCAGAATCTGTGAGAGCAGGCAACATCCCCTCTATCAGGGGGACACGAGTCTTGATCGAGCAGTCCCATAAAAAGGCATGGTCATCCGTGGCAGAGAAGGATACACCATTACAAACAGCATCACCTAAAATGTAAGGGACAATATTATAAATATAGGTATGTAAAAGCATAAAAAGGTTCACCACTTTGGGTGAGACTGAGACCATAAATGTTTATCATGTAGAAAAAGGGTCTCGCAATCAGTGTTCGCGATCCTTTGCATTAGGTAGAACTGAGCCTGATTTTTTTACATGAGCCACTCAGGTGGGGTGATCACGCCCAGCTGCCACTTTAGCAGCAGCGGATTATGATCACTTTCCGACCGATCTTGAATTTCAAACCCCATCACCTTATAAAAGGAGTAACAATCAACCAGGCAGTAGTCAACATTCTCCTCTGCCCTGTTTTGAAGGTCGGATTTGGGGGGATAGCCCCCATACATCTGCCATTCAATTCCACAAAGAGTTAATTGGTCATAAATGAGTCCATTAAATGGCCCATCGGGATTGACCCCTGTTAATACCTAGCTTTGGGATTCCGCATAGTTCTTCCGCCCTAATCTTATCTTGTGGGATTCCCTCATTCCGGCCTAATTTTGCATTAAAGTCACCAATCAATAATAAATCATCTTCCTCAACATTTAGCTGACCCTTGGGGATAAAATATTCTTCTTAAGGTTACCAATCTGCTTGAATTTAGGAGGAACATAGATGTGAATCACTGTACGTTTTTGGTCCAGTCTGGGTTTGCCATTGGAGAGTGTCACTGTTAGAGAAACTGGGTTACCCAAACACTATTCGGCGACCAATCAACTATATAGCTTCTTCACCATGCTCACCAAACCCCTTCTTCATCTGACTGACCCGGAGCACACCGCTTTTACATACAACTATTAAAATTGGGGAAGCCATTTTTCAAACATAGCTCATCCAACAGCCATGTCTACTGCAAACAGATCACATCATGTGCATTAAGCCACTGAATCCATTTGGCATCCATCAACTTATGTTTTATGCCTGCAATGTTCCAACTTTCAATTTTTAAAAAGGATCCGTCAGCGGCTATCTGTGTCGCGTGTGGCCTGTTACCCATTAAACATATGCATAACGGTATTTGAGGGAGTACAGGGGACATATCGATACACGCTTTCTTTTGCGTGCCTTGCTTGGTGGGGATGCCTACCCGTCACACCTGGGCTGCGCTATACCGCACTACTCAGCCCCTCCATAGGAGCTGGAAGTGTTTCAGGCACAGGAATGCTACCCATAACCCAAGGCACTGGATGGTCAACACTGGCTTCTAGCCACAAATCGTGTAAAGGGCAGATATTGAGACTTGCCTCCGGGACCGCTACAATACATCTTGATGCGAGAGCATCTTGACAACTAAGCACACATTGCCTGGTATATGCATTAGCCAAACCAAAGCGTAAACTGCATCCCCATACAATCTGACAGAATTAGGCAAGTGGTAAAACTCCTGGACAGCAAATCGTCACGGTCCAAAATTTCAAACATAGCTTTTATCAAAAGGCTTTTATAGGTGTTCTTGTTCCCATGAGTCCGACCTATAAAAGTGCAAATGACATTAGTTTTGTCACCAGCCTTCAAGGGGGTCCATTTGTGCGATCCCTCTCTGGCCCCTTGCGCCTTCTGTAATGTGACTATCCTGTGGATTCATAGAGCCATGATTTGTTTTAATCTGTCTCAGAGGATTTCTATCCTGAAAACTAAGCCCCCAAAGCCTTTAAGGTTGCCTCCTGCTTTATCTGTCCTTTCGATGGTACTTCCTCTGATACAATTTTGAGGATTTTGCACAAGGGCCTGTGGGGATAACCACCGGAGTCATTTCTCCTTCAATTGGAGGAGATGGATGCTCAACTGGCATGGGACCTTTTTGCTGAGTGCCATCAACCATTGATTTTCTGGCTAGTCCCCTGCATAGGTTATTTATTTCATCCTTAATCCAACTCTGGAAAGCATCAGCTCCACCTACATCCTGTATATTAGTCTGGCAGGCTTTTTTCCCATAGAACCCCTTACAGCTTTTCATCAGCCATTCCATAATTATGATACACTTATACGCAAGATCGTTATTTCTTGTGGTCGACTTCCTTAAGTCACGTCAATCGCCCTTTCTATATTCCTTGATGAATCTGCGAATACAGATAGAGGTAAGAATGGTAACAGGCCCTGCCCCTGTGGTTGCTGTTGTGTAAAATTGAAGTCCTCCATCCCCCGACTCCCTGGACTCGCTGGAATTTGCAGATTTGGGGTGAGAGATGGACTTGAGATTAGAGCGTGCATCAATGGGTGTGATACAGACTCCACCTCCCTTCCAGACAATATTTAATGTATAAAGCCAAAAATTTCAGGAAGGGCTCAGACCGCTTGACTTATCTGAAAGGGGGCTTGTCCCTACTAGGTTTGGCACTTCAAAGACATGTTTATAACCCTCGAAATATCAAGCATCACCACAGATGGGGGTTTGGGAGCAGTACAAACCCCACGACCATGAGGACTCGCACTATGGTGAGGTATCACCGCCACTTGGATCACAACCTGTTCCTCCAGACAATTTTCAGCATACAGCTGACCAATCGAGTGTTCTAAAGCCTCTACTATGGATCTATCAGAAAGGATAGTATTGACAACAGTTCCATTGTTATTTGTACGATTATCTACATAAGGGCATAACACATTGCCGGGACATTCCTTGTGTCCACTGCATCTTGATTGACCTGTGGCAGCCTACTAGATTCACTACACCCAGGGTTTTGCGGCTGCCATTGCTGTTGTGTCTTCAGTAGCCCCACTGTGCCAGACTTGTGGGGGAACTGAACTGGAAGCGCACACTCAGTTTCCACAAAGGGTACAGCCCCACCGGGTTGTTTCCTGACTGTGTGCTCAAGGCCATCTCAGATGAACTGTTTGCACGCGTTGGCTTCGATGCGCCCATCTAATCATGGATTGAGAGTATTTACTAATTCTACAGAAGTTTACAGGCTGGGCAGTTAGTTTGACTTAATTCATTTTCTCAAGTTTTAAAAGTCCTATGTTCTTCGGATCAGGATTTTGCTTGGGTTTGAACACCATAATGGCAAACAGGTGTCAGAGAACCTTTCTGGCTATCTCTTTCCAAACCCGGCAAGGAGCTACCTATCAGCCACTGCAGGTAGAATACGTGTGTCTAAGTAAATCAGAGGGCCTTGGCCAGCTGCAGGGTTTGCCGGGGCCCCAGTTCATCAGAGCCTGCAAGCCCCCTTATCTTCCCTGCACCACCAGCAATCACACGGTCAGGATTCCTTAGACACCCTAGAGTAATCCCAACTCAGACCAGCACATACTGCTATTAATGCACCATCACGCTGCTCCACGGTTTGAGAGCCAAGGCCAAGATGGGATACAGTACTCACAATGTGCATCGCAGTGTTGCCGCAGTGTCAGCTCCACCCTAGTTGCATAAGGCTCCTGAATTAACGCAGCCAGGCCCCAGCTTCCCTGCTTTTTGGGCCGGGCAAACTTCCTGATTCCTAGCTCCATGTCCTCTGAGCGCAGCTCCTCAGAGTTGCCTGCCCTAGAGGAAAGAACCCTGTGACAAGTTGAATCAGCTGGAACCACAACCATCAGGCCGCAATGCGCAACACAGCCGCGGCCGAAAGCAACACCGGTTTTCCCGGTGAGACAGTACCTTACGCTGGTTTTATCAAGTTCCTGGACAACCCCAGTACCAGTCACCTCAAGAAAGAGACATTCCTGTCAGCAGTACATGGGCAGACCACTCCCTATAGTCCATAGTTTAATATAGTGTACAACTACTAGAGACATAACTGGGCATCACCAGAGTGAGGAGGAAAATGAGAAATGTGGGAGCCTAGAGTGGCAACGGTTAGAGATGAAGAAAGATCTAAAATGACAGACCCATATTATTTCACCTCCTGCTGCTCCACAATAGCCATGGGGGAAAATATTAGATCTGGAGCCAGTTAATGTCTTCACATTTGGGTAAAGAAGGAAAGGTTCCCATCCTCTTCCACAACAGGACAGCGTCAGTGAGAGGGAATACAGCACTATATCATGGCTTTGAATGAACCTCAAATTAGAGTTGTTGATTGGTCAAGATAGAAACATCATGTGAACCCTGATTTGGTGTTTGAACCTCAGAGGAGCTTTAAATGGAAATGGCAGATCACTGCACAGTACAATTGGTCGAATTCGATTTGGTTGCAGTTTTTTAAACAAAATTGACTGCAAATATATGTGAGGGGTAATCATGAATATAAATATAGGGGTGGTTGGAGTGGATTGCGCCGGGTCTCAACCGCATACATTTACAGCTGAATTGAGTTAGAGAAAACTTGACCAAATCGGATTCGAAAAAATAGTTTCGATGGAATCACCCTGAACCGCTTTGAACCATGAAGTGGTGCCTGAACTAAGAGGTGCTTTTAACCCTACAGTGGAACATGAACACTGAAGTTAAATAAGTGGAATACTATGTGGAAGGTTGGTATCCAACAAAACTATGTTAGAGTTATTGGATTACAGTGATGGTAGGTATTGCCTTTCTAGGTTTGGTCTACTTCCCAGGATACCCAACCTTTTCACATATAAAGACCTAGCAGAGGTATTAGATTGGGATGCCCAATCCAGAGAGGAAGAAGACAACTGAGATGAAAGACATAAGAAGAAGCTAAGACCTGAACCACTTTGTTGGCAATACCGGGACTTGTAGCTAGAGAATAGAACACAGAGGCAAAGTCCCTCTAGCTCCTTCTCAGCATCCCACATTGCAAACTGAAGAGGATGCTTTTTTAAAGTGTGGTCCCCCCTCCCCATGAGTGTTGGTTAGGGGCTGGATGTGCACCAGTGTTTTGTAGGCTGTGCTTCTCTGAACCATGGTACAAACTAGAAAGATCCAAGGAAGCATAACTGGGCATTATAAATAGTCTGTGCTGTAAATGACTTGAATATAGGCTACAGGTGCTATGTCCCTAAAACTAGGGGCTCCTGCGGAATATAGAATGGGAATTTGTACTAGGATGCTAGGCGCCCTTAGAAAAGACTGTAACAATGTTTTCTTGACAGATCATCCATCTTGCCCATATTTGACAAAGTTCTATCCCTATTGTTTAATAAACCATAGCTACTCTGGCTAGATGTGAAATGGCCCATTTTGATTTGAACTGAAAAGCACAGATTTCCTTCGCTGTACTTCACTGTAAGCAAAAAGGAGAGACTGGAGAAGTTCAAACGTCTGACTGTGGCTCAAGGTCTCCTATTTTACCAACATCCTTCCGCCTTCTCCCTTTTCAATACTGCTTGCTTTTATTCATTAATGGTGGCTAAGGGTGGGAAGAATTGGCCCTTATAAGAGTAGCTTGCCGCAAGGAAGAGGAGCACTAACCAGCCTGTGGTGATCATGGAAAGATAGGAAGAGGCAGATAAGTAATTCCATCCATACCCAGCAAGACATTGGAGAAAAGGGAGAGAGGAACCTCCATCCTGGCCCAATTCAAGGTCTGGAGAAGCTCGTCGGAGAGGCGGAGTAGAATTTCGGAGGACATATTCTCTTCACTCTTGTCAGGTTGTGATGTGGGCATGCGAGGGCATGCAATGCTTCACACTGCCTTCTTGTCCATGGGAGCTCAAGAGCATGATTGCCTTTGGCGGCCTGTGACACCAGGGCCTCCACTGTGCCACAGTGGCGAGGCCTGCCAGGTGCATCCCCCGTGTGCATCACCCATCGAAAAGGGCATTTAGCAAGGGCCAACTTTCAACTCCGTGGGTCAAGGGGCAAGATCGCCTAGTGGAACACCTGTCTCTTTTCAAACCACTAGTGATTGATTTTGTTGTGATATATGAATAAACACTGATTTCCAAAAATTGAGAAAAAAATTGAAAAACTCCACTTGAATTCAGCAAAATGAACATCAAAAACATGAAATCAAAAACAACACATTTTCTCCCTGACATTATTCTTGTGAGTAATAAATCAAAGGGGAACATGCTTTGATGTGTGTTTTTGGGATTTATATAAAAAGTGTTTTTAAAAAATGTAAACTGCTCCTATGACATTGCAAATAGCTTCTTCGTTCTACAAGTCTCTATTACACTTTCAAAACAATCGCAAAGGTGTCACGCATATTTTCAAAATCCTGCAAGCAAATCACACTATTAAGCGCAGCAAATATTTTGCGGCGTTGAAACTAAATTTTGCCTTAAAAAGAAGACAACATTTTCCCAATTCTCTATGGGAGGACAGTCTCTGCTCCAGTGCCGGGAAGCGAGATCCCTGTTCATCGTAGGGTGAGTGAAGAGTCAACGTATTTGGGAAAACACCCAAAATTATGCCTTTTAAAAGTAGAAATAAAAAGGCAGTAATTTTGCTAGTGAATTATAAGAATATAACTGAACTATGTACAAAAATTGCCTTGTTCTAATATAGCTTCTGCACTTGCATAACAACATTTTGATCCTTGACTGAATAACTTAACAGCAAAGTGCACCAACTGCCTATGTAGTGTATTGTGTTAATGACGTCTCTCAAACACTTTTTATTTTTGTATTTGTTATGTTTTGAGTTTTTTTTTAAATAAACTTTATGCATTTGCACAAGGTTGCAGTATTACAAGTCAAACATTATTATGAATAATCTGCTGGCACAGGCAATTGCTTACATATGAAAAACAAAACACAACATCAGGGCTCTTACCCATTTCCTTCTTCTTTCATACTTTGACACTCCCGATATTTTTTGAGGTTTAGCAAAGTATTGAATGTAAAAACCCTTGAGAGCGCAGGAAGAGAAAGGAGTACGTGGTGGAAGGGCCATCAGTCATATCTAAACCCTAGTCATTCTCCCGAAGATCTAACTGCATGACATATGGCACAGTGCTACCTTTTGAGTACAGCAATATGCAGAACCAAGGCACAGACAATCAGTTCTTGGTAACAGCAATTGACAGGGAAGCAACAGAGGTAAATGCTAAAAGGAGCAGCCTAACGAGTAGGAGAGAGCGGCCTCATACTGTGACAAATAAGGTTTTAGAGTCATCTAATTGGCCTCTTTTTGGTTGTGGCCATTTCAAGACACGTCATTTTTGTAATCTAACCTCTGCCATATTTCTTTTTCTTTCCACAGATAATCCACATGGCAAACACTAAATGTTCAGACATCTTTACCAGGGCTGTAGAATTCCTGCTGCTGGGATTTCAGGGATTTCCGGAAGTTCAGCCTTTCCTCTTCCTCATGTTCTTCATCATCTACGCTCTAACAGTCTCCGGGAATTCCCTGATTGTGTTCATGGTGTCAGTCAATGACTCCCTTCACACACCCATGTACTTCCTCCTGGGGTGTTTATCCTTCCTTGAAATTATCTATGCAACAAATACACTGCCCAACATGCTTGGAGGGGTATTAACAAAGGGCAGCAACATGTCACTGGATGGATTCATAACGCAATTCTGTTTCTTTGCCTGGCTGGCAAGCACTGAGTGCTTACTTTTAACACTCATGGCTTATGACCACTTTGCCGCTATCTGCCATCCCTTGCATTACACTACTCTGATGGACCAGACACGGTGCCTTCATCTGGTCATCATGTCATGGGTGATCGGTGGCATCGCTCCATGGCTCAATAGTATTTTGCTCAGTCGATTGAACTTTCCTGCTCAAAATTAAATTGATCATTTCTTTTGTGAGTATAGACCTTTATTAAAAGCAGCCTGCTCTGACTCCTTCATGGTTGAACTAATTGGATTTGTTTGGTCTTCCGCTGTGACAGCGACACCGTTCCTGTTAATAATTGTGTCTTATGTTGTTATCGCTTCAGCCATCTTGAGAATCCCCTCGGTCACTGGCCGGAACAAGGCCTTCTCCACCTGCAGTGCTCACCTGTCAGTTGTTGCAGTGTACTTTGGAAGCCTAATTATCATTTATGTGTCACCAACAACAGATCAATCAGGCCAACCCCTTGATGCAAACAAAGTTATGTCATTGCTGTACACAGTGGCTACACCACTGTTTAACCCCATCATATACACTTTGAGAAATAAGGACATGACTGATGCCTTAAGAAAAGAATTGGGAAAGAAATTCTTGGGTCCTAAATTTGAAAGAAGCTGATCAGTTACTGTTCTAATAAGGGGCAGAAGCTGTCCAAGTTGACACGTGATTATTAGATTAGTCATTTCTGCTTTCAGAAGTTCAGACAGTCATGCTCTTTATATTTTACACAGTTTTTGAGAGGCTCGATACATTAAATGCGTTCTGTGAAATTCTTAGTACAATGGACAAGTATATTGAGGACCGCATCAAATCCTCATGTCCTGCAATGCTGTATACCTTGTGCTTTTCTGATGGTCAGAGTGCTGAAAATAGCCCTACAAATTTGGAGGTGCATCGGAATTCAAAACACTTACAGGAATGTCCGAGAATGATATCTGTAATTTTAAGTGCTGGTGAGATGCTTCTTGTAATGTCTTCACAGGAAGGAAAACTTGAAGTAATTAGAAGCAACCCAGTCTTAAAACAGTGTCCATTGGCCGTCACTGTTTTATTGCATTTTAAATTACGTATTTAGTATCTGTTGTAAAACAAATCATGTATTTAATAAGAAGTGAACAGTGCTTATTTTTCTGTCATAATAAAACATGTAAATGTCTTGTGTCGAAATCTCCCCATTGAAATGCTTCACAGTCATATGCACAGAAGAAGGAGTATCCTGAGGCGACCTGGGAGGCCAGAATGCATCTTACAGAGTTCCTCAGAGGTAGGCCTAGCTGGTTTAGCCAACATCTTGTCTGACAAGAAAAGCTGCCATTTTGTGAAGGGACTCAATTCCGTCAGAAGGTTCGGAGAAGCAGGAGTGAAAAGATATGGCGCTGCATACACTACATCAAAACCTGACAGCAGGACAGAATTGTCTAAACAGCAGGTAAGAAAACACCTTTGAGGCAGATAAGGAATCGAGCTACAAGAAATAAAATGTCTTCTTAGCTGCCAAACTTAGTTGACATATAAACAGCAGGTGTTGCAGTTCAATAGATTCTTAAAGGTTTTTACAGTTTAAAACATGTAGAGTGTGGCTTAATCACAGCTCCCATGTTTAACAATGACTGGCCTAGAGATATTTTGCTGAGTGTGGGTGGCTGTTGACATAGTTTTATTTTGAAATATATATTCAGTGAAAAAGCTTTAGATAAGAGAGTGAAGGTGATGTGAGTTTTCTCACCAAAACCCTTGAAATTATGTGGGTGTGGGAAGTGATCAGTAAGTATCTTAAATCCATATACATCCCATTGATGCCCCCCATGATGTCATTGTGTGTCTCATTGTGAATCCCGTATGTGCCGTCATATATGAGCTTATGGGATTTGCAACAGAGAGGACGCTCAGTTAAGATGCCCATCACATTCCACATTGCTTAATTTTCAGGGTTTTGTTGCAATAAACCAAATCACTTTCACTCACTCTTACCTAAACCTTATTCACTGAATTTCAAGGGTTTTGTTATGCTTCAGTTTCTTTGGGGACCATCAGCCGGGCCTATGGCCATGGCCACTGTACATGCTGCACGAATGAGGGAAGATCACTAGCCATGCCATTAGACCATGCTCACTGTTCCCAGCCTACTGGCTGGGGCCGATACCCCCTTCATGAGTACCCAACGAGATCCTACAGGCCATAGCCTAAGTCCATGGCCAGCAGCGTGAAGGTCTCCTGCACTTAAGCCTTTGGCAATGGCCCACTAGCTATGCCCTTTGGCTATGTGCCCCAAATGTTAAAAAACACATAGGGACTTATTCAGCAGCCTCAGGGTCCATTGGACATGGCCTTTGGCCCATAATTAACTTCAAATATATGTAACACTGCTGTTTGTCTATAATACATATACGGCCCACATTTACTAAAGAAGATAAGAGTGCAGTTCTAACGTATGCCCAAAATAAGACGGAAGGTACATGGGGGTTACCTACACATATTTACGAAAAGGACTTTCGACTAAAACACAGAAAGGAGGAGGTCAAGAAAAAGAGCGTGCATCATAGCAGATCTTCCGTCAAGGGGAATGTTACGCAAAGAAAAAAAGGCATAAATAACCTCAAGAACGCATACAAATTAATATCTCTACCAAACAATTACCAGAAAATACACAACATCACCCACAATCACCACTAAACCACTAAGCCACCCGAGAGGAGACTGGGCACACAAAACCCAACACATATCCTGTAACAGACCACAGAACACATCAAACACACATACAATCACATCATACGTGCACCCAATATAATGATCCTGAAAAAAAACACTCCCATGCAAAACACACACACAATACCAGCAAACAAGACACACCTGAACCCCACACACATAAAGCAGCAGAACATCTGATGCAAAGAAGCACAAACCTACTAATACAGTGATGAGGCCCATGGGCATGTGGCACTTAATAAAAATTGAATAATAATAATAATTAGCACGCACATCATCATGTCACCCGTCCATATATATAGACACACAGCCCACTCCACACTTTCCATCTTAGGAAATGCATCCCTGTGATTTGGTGATAGAGCTCTATGTGCAGGAACGGTACGTTGAGGCTATTGCAGCCGCTGTACCCCAGCCGAGTAGGAGGAGACAGAGGGAGCAGGTCTTCCGCACCAGGATCACCCTCTGCAGCATGTCCGACATGGAAGTCTACAGAAGGTATTGCTTCCATCCGCATGTCATCATGAACAGGTTGCAGGAGTGGGTGGGTGTTGGATGCCACCAATGCGTGTTCTCATGTGAAGCTCCTTGTTGCCCGGCATTTCTTTGCCACTGATTCTTTCCAGAGGACCAGTGGCATCACTGCAGCATCCCAAAGGCAATACAGTCATGTGCCCTGCACCAGTTTTTGGCATGCATCATATCATGCAGCCAAAGCCATTGTCACATGCCCTCGACCCCGGAGGAACAAAGACAGGTGGCACGTAGATTCCATGTGGTTCACCGGTTCCTACGGGTCCTCAGTGCAATTGACTCCATCCGTGTTGCACTATGCCCTCTTCAGGACCAAGGGTACATGTACCGCAACCGGCACCGCTGGCACTCCATCAATGCTCAACTGTTCTGAGAGGCCTGTGGGCTGTTTATGGATATGTATGCCAATTTCCTAGGCTCTGTCCATGACATCCACACATTCTGGGTCTCCAGCATGTGTGCGGAGTTGAATGCCAGACACTACAGGACATGTGGCTAATAGGTAAGTACTTTACCACCTTTCACCACACACACACAGAACATGACCATCGCAACATGTGCACGTCATCCCTGGGTCCACACAAAGCCAACTAGCCTGTATACAGCAGTACACATGAAGGAACACCTAATGCACACTGACACAATTCATGTCCTTCTTCACGCATGTGATGCTGGTTATCCATTGCAGCCCTAACTCATGACACCCTTCAGGCAGCCCTCCAGTATGCAACATGAAAGGTACAATCCAGCACACAGAGCCATCAGAGGTATCATTGAGCGGTCCATAGGCCTCCGGAAGTCATGATTCAGATGCCTAGATCACTTGTGGGGTGTTCTCCTGTACAGGCCACACAACGTGTGCCACATCATACATACATGTTGCATCCTGCATAAAATTGCAGTGGACAAAGGTGTACATGCTGACCTAGTGGTATGGTAAAGTATTTATTAAGAGCAAACATACACCTTGAAAAAGCATCACAGGGATGAAGAAATAGTTACAGAGTGTCCCAGCTACACCACAGCCAAGCGTCTCTCCCCCTCCTGATCTCTAGTAGACCCTATTTAGATTGGAAATAGAAATGTCTTCAACTTATGCCTGAATTCTAAGTAGTTTTCAATTACCCGGAGGGCAGTGAGTAAGGCATTCCACATAGGTGCTGCTTACACAGAGAAAGATCAGCCCTCCCACTTCACCAGCCTGAACTTTAGGACCTATAGATTAGCAGAAGCTAATAATAACCTTCACCCAGGAACACACTGAGACAATCTAGCCCAAATAAAGACAGGGATCCGGACTGCAGGGTTCTGTGGACGATACAGAGTGAATTAAATTGTATTTGTTCCTCCACAAGAAGCCAGTGTGATGCTGGTAGAGCGGGGGTAATATGCTCTCTCTGACCCCGCTTTAAAATACACTTGCTGCAGCATTCTGCATTCTCTGAAGATAGCTTAACGCATTCACTATATGGACTTGTGTGGGAAAACAAAGAAGTCTTGAAGTCTTTCTAAGGACTTCAGATGGAAGAAACAAGAGCTGTACAGCTGAGAGATGTGACTCTTCAGGGACAGGGAGGAGTCCAGTCATACCCTAAAATTCCCGACCTTCGGGCACAGGACCAGGCAGTTTCCAAGTGACGAGGGCCAACAACTAGTCATCCAAGCTCCTGCCACCTGCTCTTGGTGATTAATACATCTATGGCTAACCATGGATGCAGAGCTGATCAATATTTCTTTTTTTAACATAGAATTTGAGTCTATTAAGACACATTAATCTATTAATCTGTTCTAGACACATCTTCACCCTTTCTTCTTGAGACTCTGCAGCCTCACCTACAAGATCATTTGTGTGTCATTTGAGTAAATATAAAAGACGACCCCAGCTGATCTAATAAGGTGTGCTAATGGTCTCATGTAAAGATTGACCAGAAGGGGGATCAACGATGATCTCAGCAGCACCCCACATGTCACAGATTTCACAGCCGATTCAAATGGAGGACACACCACCACCTGAGTTCTACCCGCTAAGAAGGAAGTGAGCCAGTCCATAGCTCTGTCTCTCACCCCATAGCTGCTTAGCCGAGATAGTAATATGGTGTGATCGACTGTATGAAAGGCAGCTCAGAGATCAAATAGCATTAGTCTCCCGAGCCAGCCTTGTCAACCGCCCATCTCAAATCATCCATGGTGGCCATAACCACCAATTCCATACTACAGCGCTGTCTAAAAACTGACTGAGAAACATCCAAACAACCCTGAATTTCAACATGTGCTTACAGTTGCTCTGCTGCTACTGCATCCATGATTTTACTAACATAGGAGAGTAGGGAAATAGGACAATAATTCAAGTAACAGACGGAATCCAATGTAGGTTTTTTTCAGCAGGGGGATAACTGTCGCCCTTTGGAGAGGAGTTGGTACTATACCCACATCAAAAGAACTATTTATTAGCTGGACCTGACATCAGGGCACACCTACACGCCAGGCTACTGTCCTGGGGGGAGCCCAGTGCGACAACAACGCGAGTGAGGGAGCGGCTGGACAACAGCTTCCTTGCCAGAGCACACATGCTGCCAGAAAGGAAAAGTGACCGCACATGAGACAGTGTCCATGATGAAAGAATGATAAGTGCCAGGCATGACCTGCACTCACTCATCTGCCTGAGACACCCAGCCACATCAATGCACAGCAATCATGCACACTTCCACACACACACCCCCGCACTTCACGGAAAATCAGTGGACACATACACATAACCATTCCGCCGCACCAGTAATTCACATCCCCAAAATCCATTGGGGAAAGCCATGGATCAACAGGGATCAATAAGCAGGGATCAACAGCAACTCAACTGCACACAGCAACACTCAAACCACCATGTGCCCCTCAACACTAACAGATACATTATCACTGTCCACACGTACGCCCACACTACCACACATGCGCCCCAAATGGCATGACACACATAGCTAATCATCTGCGTGCCATACCCTCAACAATGACCAATTGTGCATAATAGATGGTGACACAACAACAATACAGTCCCACTGTGTAAAAACACTCCCCAGCCCCTAACTAATGCATCACACTGGAGGACCAACAGAAACACATTGGCTGACTTGACATGCCATGTGCATACCGGATAATACACCATCCCCCGGCGGAACATCCGCCATACACCCGTCAAACCCAAAACCAGGCAATAGCAAGAAAACACCACACAACAATCACTTAACAAGGCACTTTCGCGGAGGGGCAAAGCTGCAATGTGCCCCATCAGAGAGTGCACATGAGGAGAAATGCATTACCATGCTGCATATATGTTGTGCCATTATGCCCGGCCTGATCCTCACCCACAATAACATCACATGTACGCATGGGCAACAATTGGTGCAGACTACATTTGTAAGGAACAGACAGGACACTGCATCCAATTGGAGCAGGAGCCATAAAGTTCCCCCATGGAGTGAACAAACCTAACATCCCATCCCCCGAAATTTCACGCTGGATGATAGGAACACTCTGCTTGGACCTTGGGATGCACACACAATGGAACACAGCCTAGTGAACTGATACCAAGTATTCAATGAGATGGACTTTTCACAACAAGTACAAAGTTGGGTGGCCGACACATCATCCCTGAAAGTAGGGTGTGTCAGTTACCATGAACAGCACAGCATGTGGGCAAATGAGTCCATACAAATTACTGTGCATGATCAACAGTGACCCACAAAAGGGCAGGTGAATAGCTGTCACTTCATGAAAAAAATTATTTCGGGCCCAAATATTTCAGAACAATAACAGACAGCAACACAACCCACTGTTTGAATTCAGGCCTGTCTCCATTAAGGAGGTTATCAAGATCATCTCGAGCCTCAAACCCTCCAGATGCCAAGGCGATATCTGCCCCGCCCCGTCTATCAAAGACTGCATCTTGGAGCTTGCCCCATTTATTACCTCCCTTATCAACAACTCCTTCGCACAAAGTAGCGTCCCTAATAACCCAAAAGACGCCTGGATCCTCCCACTGCTAAAACAACCCACACTTAATCCGAACATACCAACCAACTACCGCCCCATCACCACCGTCCCCTTCATCTTAAAAATCCTTGTCCGAGCAGCCTACCTCCAAATACAAGAACAACTGGAAACAAATATTCTCCTGGGCCTACGCCAATCAGGTTTACGACCTAGGCATGGCACGGAAACGGCGCTCCTCAACTCCAAAAACCAACTGGATACCATCATCGAAAATGGGAAACTAGCTATCCTACTTCTCGACCTCTCTGCGGCCTTTGACTTAGTAAACCACGAAATCCTATGCCGCCAGTTACCTAGCACCACCCACTTCCCCCTGAAAGCAATAATATAGATAGAATAATTCCTCTCAGATCGAACACGGAGAGTTTTTTCTAACACAGCTAACGCCCCCCCTCCCCTGTACGCTGTGGCGTCCCCCAAGGACTGTGCTTGTCACCAACATTGTATAGTATATTCACCAAGCCCTTGTTTGATCACTTGGATGAACTTGATGTGACGTATACTAACTATGCAGACGACACGCAGATCCTCCTGCACCTCTCAAGCAACTATGAAAAAGATTTCAGGTCACTCAACAATATCTATCAGATCATACAAACCAGGATGGTTCAACATGATCTGTGCCTAAATGACAACACAACTGAGCTGCTACTAGTAGGCACCCAGACTTGTCTAAAAAGAACTCTACCCAAAATACAAAAGCTTCTCTATAGGCAATAACACCATCACTGTCTCAAAGGAAGTGAAAACCTTGGGAGTGTACCTCGACTCTTCACTTTTGCTCACTAGACAAGTCAATGCTACTATCTCATTGGCAGCATATATAGCTAAGCTTATCAATGCATGCAGATCATATCTCTCAACAGACAGCTGCATGTCCCTAACCAGAGCCCTTATCCTGTCCAAACTGGACTATTGCAATGTTCTCCTCGCTGGTGCTTCAATAAGCAACATTAAAAAACTTCAGGTCACACAAAACAGCGTCTTACCAGTCACCCTAAATATCCCCAAAAGAGAACACATATATGAAACTAGACGCAAAGCATTTTGGCTACCATTCTAGGACAGAATCAGATATAAAACCTTGTCAATCACCAACAAATGTCTGGCCAATACTGCACCAAAATACCTTTCCAACATACTTACACCATCCCAAACAACCAAACCCACACATGCCTCTGTTGCTCATTTCCTCACAGAACCTAAATTCAAGAGAGCTAAAGCTCGGGGCCGATGTTTCCTGGTAGTAGCGGAAAAAGAATGGAACACCCTCCCACTAGCCATCAGAGCTGACCCTTCCCAGTTATCCTTCTGCAGAAAGCCCAAATCCTGGCTACTGACAATCAGTAATAATGTCTCAGTGCTTCCCATCTCTCCTACATTCCTGGCACTCTGCCTTATATGCCTCAAGCCTTAGTGTAGATACTGTAAATCTTGCACATACTGTACATCTAATAACTATGTGTAACCGTTTTTTTTCTATGCATCCACTTGCACCTGTATATTACATGCCTGTACAGCACCCAGATACCTAGGGGTTCGGTGACTCTACTAATGTCAAATAAAATAAACAATGTATCTGGGTACAAGTAGAGGGAAGGCACAGTCAGAACCAATTATGGGACATGACACTCCATCCCTTCACTCAGCCAGAACAAAAACACATGTGGAGCCATGCGAGAAAAGAAGTGTTCTGAGATCAGATGTATAGATCTGGAAGGATAGACTTGTGTCAGCATCCTCGCCCTCTGCATGTGTCCCACACTGGCCTGTAATACATACCCAAATTAACAAGGGGGGTCCTGGGAGTCCCTCTGCCAGACATTAGTCCTGGTTGCGAGAGACTTACCCAGAGTCTTTAGCTCACTATCTTTCACAGAGAAGAAATATCCTAAACATATCAGTCTTTGTCCTGCCCTGGGGCAGTCCAGCACCGAAATGCTAGGCAATTCTCCTCTGAACAAGAGTACCAACAGCATCCCCAGACACGTGTTTCGGTCTGGTTGGACCTCATCAGTAGGGAGGAGCTGTGCCTCTCTAAGAATAGTGAGCAAGGGGTCCACGTCTGGATTCCCCTAGTAATTTAGGGTGAGACCCAAAGTTACTTGCATATGCAAATTAACAAGGGGGGTCCTGGGAGTCCCTCTGCCAGACATTAGTCCTGGTTGCGAGAGACTTACCCAGAGTCTTTAGCTCACTATCTTTCACAGAGAAGAAATATCCTAAACATATCAGTCTTTGTCCTGCCCTGGGGCAGTCCAGCACCGAAATGCTAGGCAATTCTCCTCTGAACAAGAGTACCAACAACATCCCCAGACACGTGTTTCGGTCTGGTTGGACCTCATCAGTAGGGAGGAGCTGTGCCTCTCTAAGAATAGTGAGCAAGGGGTCCACGTCTGGATTCCCCTAGTAACTTAGGGTGAGACCCAAAGTTACTTGCATATGCAAATTAACAAGGGGGGTCCTGGGAGTCCCTCTGCCAGACATTAGTCCTGGTTGCGAGAGACTTACCCAGAGTCTTTAGCTCACTATCTTTCACAGAGAAGAAATATCCTAAACATATCAGTCTTTGTCCTGCCCTGGGGCAGTCCAGCACCGAAATGCTAGGCAATTCTCCTCTGAACAAGAGTACCAACAGCATCCCCAGACACGTGTTTCGGTCTGGTTGGACCTCATCAGTAGGGAGGAGCTGTGCCTCTCTAAGAATAGTGAGCAAGGGGTCCACGTCTGGATTCCCCTAGTAACTTAGGGTGAGACCCAAAGTTACTTGCATATGCAAATTAACAAGGGGGGTCCTGGGAGTCCCTCTGCCAGACATTAGTCCTGGTTGCGAGAGACTTACCCAGAGTCTTTAGCTCACTATCTTTCACAGAGAAGAAATATCCTAAACATATCAGTCTTTGTCCTGCCCTGGGGCAGTCCAGCACCAGACACGTGTTTCGGTCTGGTTGGACCTCATCAGTAGGGAGGAGCTGTGCCTCTCTAAGAATAGTGAGCAAGGGGTCCACGTCTGGATTCCCCTAGTAACTTAGGGTGAGACCCAAAGTTACTTGCATATGCAAATTAACAAGGGGGGTCCTGGGAGTCCCTCTGCCAGACATTAGTCCTGGTTGCGGGAGACTTACCCAGAGTCTTTAGCTCACTACCTTTCACAGAGAAGAAATATCCTAAACATATCAGTCTTTGTCCTGCCCTGGGGCAGTCCAGCACCGAAATGCTAGGCAATTCTCCTCTGAACAAGAGTACCAACAGCATCCCCAGACACGTGTTTCGGTCTGGTTGGACCTCATCAGTAGGGAGGAGCTGTGCCTCTCTAAGAATAGTGAGCAAGGGGTCCACGTCTGGATTCCCCTAGTAACTTAGGGTGAGACCCAAAGTTACTTGCATATGCAAATTAACAAGGGGGGTCCTGGGAGTCCCTCTGCCAGACATTAGTCCTGGTTGCGAGAGACTTACCCAGAGTCTTTAGCTCACTATCTTTCACAGAGAAGAAATATCCTAAACATATCAGTCTTTGTCCTGCCCTGGGGCAGTCCAGCACCGAAGTGCTAGGCAATTCTCCTCTGAACAAGAGTACCAACAGCATCCCCAGACACGTGTTTCGGTCTGGTTGGACCTCATCAGTAGGGAGGAGCTGTGCCTCTCTAAGAATAGTGAGCAAGGGGTCCACGTCTGGATTCCCCTAGTAACTTAGGGTGAGACCCAAAGTTACTTGCATATGCAAATTAACAAGGGGGGTCCTGGGAGTCCCTCTGCCAGACATTAGTCCTGGTTGCGAGAGACTTACCCAGAGTCTTTAGCTCACTATTCTTAGAGAGGCACAGATCCACCCTACTGATGAGGTCCAACCAGACCGAAACACGTGTCTGGGGTTTCTGTTGGTACTCTTGTTCAGAGGAGAATTGCCTCGCATTTCGGTGCTGGACTGCCCCAGGGCAGGACAAAGACTGATATGTTTGGGATATTTCTTCTCTGTGAAAAGATAGTGAGCTAAAGACTCTGGGTAAGTCTCTCGTAACCAGGACTAATGTCTGGCAGAGAGACTCCCAGGACCCCCCTTGTTAAATCTGCATATTTAAGTAACTTTGGGTCTCACCCTAAGTTACTAGGGGAATCCAGACGTGGACCCCTTGCTCACTATTCTTAGAGAGGCACAGATCCACCCTACTGATGAGGTCCAACCAGACCGAAACACGTGTCTGGGGTTTCTGTTGGTACTCTTGTTCAGAGGAGAATTGCCCCAGGGCAGGACAAAGACTGATATGTTTGGGATATTTCTTCTCTGTGAAAAGATAGTGAGCTAAAGACTCTGGGTAAGTCTCTCGTAACCAGGACTAATGTCTGGCAGAGAGACTCCCAGGACCCCCCTTGTTAAATCTGTAATACATACCGCCAGATGCTGATGTAACTGCTCAGAATTCACTGTGATGAATCAGGAGTTTTCACCCCTTCTCCCCAAGGGAAGCCACCCCCTGTGAGGCTCGGAAGGTGAGCCCACTACGCAAGACGCTCCCTAGGGATCTGGACAAGTGGGACCTCACTGGAAGTGACAAGGACTCCCATTACCAACTTCCTTTGGAAGACGCTTTATCTGCATTTTTTCTGCATTAATGGGACTGCCTTATATCAAGAACAATGGGCCTCATTCTGAGTCTGGCGGTAACCCTGCCGGTGCTACCGGTGGCTTGCCGCCAAACTCTGAATAATAATAATACGGTCAGGCGCCGGCAAATATGTTACTCCCCATATGAGAGTGATGACACTGGAGCACTGGCAGCCTTAGCAAAGGTTCTGGTGCTCCTGTGACAAGTTTACCTACCATGGCCACTGTGCCCAGCAGGGTCAGACCTATCAGGCACAGCAGTCCCGGCAGGCAGACTTGTAGTTTGCTAGTCCGGAAACAAGGGTGCGAGTGAGCTTACCGTAATGAGGCCTAATGTGTCTTACTCTTATTTTGATGCAGACAATTCTGGCTCAAGCAAGCCGTGGGATGAAGATGGGCATACCCCTTTAATAACAAATCACTATGAAAGTAGAAGGAGGAACCCCGAAAGGAGGAGAGAGGACAGTAGACAGGGAAAGGCCTCTTGCGTCAGAGCCCCTTGGAGAGGTGGAGGCAAGCAAGTCTGCAGAACTCACAGCAATCTGGAAAGTGGAGTAGCCCCATCAGAGACGCTGGTAGGCTGTAGGGACAGGCAGCGGAAAAGCCATTGTCTGAGCAGGCGAGCAAGCAACATCTGTAGTGGTGACATGACTATGGACAGCTTGTGGTGGCCCGTGCACCCGTACAGCGATGCCGAGACCAGGGGGGTTGATAGCAGCACCAGCTCTCATTGATCACTGTACAGTGAAGGCGGCAGCCAAGAAGGATACCAGAACAGGGGTGAGGAGAAATTCGACTGGAGAGAGGTGAGCAAAAAACCAAAGCTAACGGACAGTCGAGAGAGCCGACCAAGGAACCCAAGCGAGGGTCAAGCCCCGCAAGCGTAATCCAGAGGAAAACAAGTACTCAGATATACAGATAATACAAGTTATAAGATCAACAGATCACTTAAAAGAGACCCATTGAGAAAGAGAAATATTTGTGTTTGCAAAAACATTGTTAAAAGAAGAAACCCTGAGAAATAAGCCTCAAGACAACAAAGCAAAGGGCCATTAAAATCACGTCTGCCTCTCCACTAATCAGTTGAATTAGGCTGTAATAAACAGTGTGTCCTTCACAGTTGCAGAAGACCCTTTCAACCCGCAACCCGCAAGGTTACAGGAAACAAGACACCTTATTGACATTGCAGGAAAGTCCACGGTCAGTGTGTTACTTCTCCCAGGATGTAGGCAGGCCCTGGCAGTTGCGTACAGGAAGGCATTGTACCTAACACCCTCCTGGCCACCCACCTATTGGAATACCAGGCACAATGGCAATCTATGTGGGAGCCTCCTGTTGCAGCACATGCTGTCTTGCTCATGCGTGGATGCCACAAGATGATGTAGACCCAATGTATAAACCCATGCATGGAAAGAACACCTCCATGCCTGTACATTACACTTCCACCGGCTGCATGGCCTGACATGCACATCAATGATTCCGTGGACACACTGGGCCTCATTACGAGTTTGGAGGCAGCCATGGAGCTATTAGCTCCATGGCTGCCTCCAAACCGGGCTCCATTACCGGGTTCCTGCAATGGGGACTTCCCTGGTCATTCCGACATAGGAGGACCCGGTAAGTCCTCCTTGCATGAACCATTCCCCATTCCCATTTGAGCCCCCATAGGGCTCTATGGGAATGGGGAGGGAGGTAACAACGGGCACATTACTAGTGTCCCGTTGTTAACTCCCTCTTCCCCTCGCGGGACCCGAAAAGACGTCTGGTTTTACCAGACGTCTGATCCGGGTCCCGCAAAGAGAACCTTGTAATCAGCCCTGACGGAATGAATGGGGCCGGACCCGTACCGGCCCCCTTCATTCCGTCAGCACAAGCCTCGTAATGATGCCCACTGACTCCGGCACAGGACTACTCACCTGATACATGTGGATTCCCAGGTGCACCATGACACAATCGCACAGACGAGCCATGCAAAGGTCCACACGTCGGAAAATGAGCATACATGATACATATGTGAATGACTTACAATAGCATGCCAAAGAACGCACCTGCCATGACTATGTGCGGGTAAGGCCCGACCTCTTCCCACACATAACAATCTACTTAGCCACAAAGTATACACACATGAATAAATTGACACAAGCCGTGAATGGCACAGGAAAATGTGAATTACAATGCACATCAGGGTGTGGAAAACTGCTGTGGAAAAGGCACACATGAACATGGCCAGGGAATATATGAATGAAAAACCTCCTGTTGGGTAAAGTTGGGGTTTAGCAACCCAGGAGGTGGGGAGAACATGTATTCCCCAGAAGGTGACAAGTCATCTGGCTCCACCTCCAACATTGTCTGTGCTTTACAGGTGGATAACTGCCATCAGTCATTCCAGTACTTCTTCACCTCCTTGGTGGTGCGCTTTGTGGCATGGTGGAGCAAGGAGTCGGACACATAGGTGGCATTATTCATCAATTCTTTATTAAATGATAGAGAAAGGGTCCTAACTATCCCTGTCTCTAATGTGGTATCTCTATCTAAATGAATGCAAACTCATGTACTCGTTGTCAAGATGATAGTCAGAAGTTAAAGTATCCGTCCTCCATCCAAAATCTACTCTCACCCTACCACAAGTTTACAAAATATTTCAGCACCTAAAGGTAAATATAATACTTGGAAAATGGCTCCCTTCTCCGGACAAACTGGTCCAGTCTTTAACAATCTTTCACTTTATTTCCTAATCTGGAGAATGTCTCCCCTATCCTGACCCACCCAATAGTTCTCAAAAGTCTCTTTAGTTGTTCCAAAGGTGTTTTGAAGGCTTGTTCTACAGTTCCAGCAACTCCTCTTGAACTTTTAACACACCGAAAGTTATCTCCAGACACCTCAGTTAGTCTGTTCTCCTCTTTACTGCTGTTCATATGAGCAAGATCACGAGGGAAATTCCACCTGTGGCACTCTTGTTGTCTTACAGATCTTTTAATATCACTACTGTGTTGAAAGAGATCAATCCTGATGCTTTCTTGGCACTTACGTTTTATGATGTCTCTAATAGAATGAGGGCGATTACGCCCGAGCTTCTCTTGTGCTTGACTGCTAGTCCTTTGGTTGTCGCTACTGTTATCAGGGAGATTGCTCCTGCTCTTCTCTTTAACTTCAGTTCTCAAAGGGTCACCACTGTGACAAGGGAGATTTCTCTCAAGGCATTCTTCCAGTACAGTAGCTTTGGTGGGGATACCATGACAAGAGAGATTACTCTAGATACCCTCTTCAATAGACTCTACAACTTTAGTAGCTGTAATGCTGCTACTGTGACAAGGGAGATTACTGCCGATGCACTCTTTAATGTACTCTTCAACTTTAGTAGCTGGAATGGTGCTACTGTGACCAGGGAGATTACACCCTGAATCACTCTTCAATGTACTCTCCAACTTCAGTTGCTGTAGTGGCACTACTCTGATGAGGGAGTTTACTCCTGATGCACTCTTCAATGTACTCTTCAACTTTGGTCGCTGTAGTGATGCTACTGTGATGAGGGAGATTACTCTTGGTGCACTCTTCAATGTACTCATCAACTTGAGTAGCTGTAATGGTGCTACTGTGATGAGGGAGATTGCACCGATGTACAGTTCACAGCCTTCACAATCAGTAGATTTGTTGGTGCTACTGGAACGTGGAAGGTGACTCCTGATGATGCTCTTGACTAGCCCCACTCGCTTACTGGGTCTCCTGTGTTCCTTGTTACATGTGCTTGTAGCAGGACACATCACTAGTTCTTCCAGGGGCAGTGGACCTCTGCCCCAGCCTTTGTAAAAGTTTTCTTCACTCTCTTGTGTCCCGGGCGACTCGGCAGGCCCTTCTGCAGCTCAACGGCATTAGCACTGTTTTAGGACCCAACGGTCCACTTCCTCAAGGTCATGCCACTGTTCTCCAACTTCAAGAGTCCTCTGCAGTGCGGATCAGCTTCCTCCGCATTCCATCCTCTTGTCCAGTTCGTACATCATGGGAACTCCAAGCATCACACGTGAAGTTTTTCCCTTCTTGCAGTTCTTTGTCTCTCTATATACACTGTAGCTGGTTCCTCCTCAGCAGACTGTCAAAGTGTGTTCTCTGTGTCAATGAAATGTAATTCAAGTCTTTCCTTTTTGTCAATGAAATGTTCTTAATGCCTCCTTGGGGCCTCCTCTTCTCAGTACTCTGGTCAGAGGGTGGGGTGAACTTTATGTCTCCTCAGGGCTTCCCCTTCTCAGTACTTTCAGGAATTGTTTGAGAGTGACCCTGCCTGTTCACCACCTTGGTTTGATTGCACTTTACTGGTATACATGTAAGAACATTACAGTACATGATATTGATATTAATGCACTCACACTGATTAGAGATGTATTCTGAAGACCTTACGGTCTCAAGGGAAAAATGGTTATGGAGTTCTATTATGGAATGGGAGTCCTTATCCCCAGGAGGTGAGTCTCTCCCTGTGAGGTCCTCCCACTTTTTACCACCCCTAGGGGGAATATTGAGTAGTGGCCTCACCTCCATAGCCTCAAAGGGATCGGCTCCCCAATGAATCATCTCAACTGGTAGCCCCCAAGCATGCTGATTTGCCTTTCGATCTGGGCTCAGAAATTGGCCCATGTTTCCACCTTGGTATGCAGCGAGCTGTGAATGGTGAGGTGCCCATACTTGCTGAGCACCTCTGCCCCCAGGACCTCCACCTCCTGTTGGGTAAAGTTGGGGTTTAGCAACCCAGGAGGTGGGGAGAACATGTATTCCCCAGAAGGTGACAAGTCATCCTTCGGTATGGCGGGGCTCAGGGTAGAAGGTGCTGACTGCATGGTGGGAGCAGTCATGGCTGACTGTGATGCAGGAGCACCCTCCCTACTGCTGTTCTCCACAGGTCCCATGTGTGAGAAGGTCCCCATATCCCCCCTCGGACTCAGAGGAGATTATGTTTTGGAGTGGCCACGATGTCACTGAAAGGGGCAGTGGGGACGTTGCACTTGGCAGGCTGCACCGGTGCCAGTGGGCCAATCGGTATACGGTGTTGGGGGCTGCTCCGGGTCACCGGGCAGCCCCAGACACTCAGGTCGGGATCACCCGTCAGTCCCACTGCGCGGCGATAACGCCGCTGATAATGCCATGGGGGACACCCCACGGCGCTCCAGGGCACTGGAGACCACACAGAGCTGGGATCACCCAGCACACGACGGCCCCGGCTCTGGGGGCACCCGGGCCGGGGTCATCCCCAATCGCCATGGTCACATGGCACTCATACGGTGGAGGTCAGAGTTGCCCAGCAGGGGCGCCGGCCTCGTGGTGGGCCCGGTCCTTGGGCCTGCACCACGCAGTGTTGTGCAAGGCAGGCGCACAGCAAGAATCACAACGGAGTCAATGCATGGTGTGACCGCCGAGCCGGAAGCGGCTCAGTGCTTTTATTATGTTGCTCACGTGGTTACAGCCACGTGACCCATGACAACATCCTAGGAGCTACCATGCTCCCAGGAGGGTCACTATGCAACACGACTCCATTTTTTAATAACAATAAAACAAAACTTATGCCACTGCACACTACTGCTCCTATAACCATGCTACTACTTGTTCACCACTTTATTGACCTGGGTGAGTGATTTTACTATTACACAACACTAACACCGCACAAAGCCTGTCATATATGTGGGTGTTCACGTTATCACATTGCGCACCCACTGGGCCATTCTCAGCGAGTCCGTTTCCGCAGTTGTGTATCTGGAACCAGTCTCTGTCCTCACCACCATTCAACAGAGTCCAAAAAGGCCAGCAAAGCCACACCCGGGAAGGCCCAGGGGCCACATCGGCCTAGTCCATAGTCTAGGGTGCAGATGTCGTGGCCGAATGTGTGGGCAACAAGGGTAGAAGGACGCACAAGCACTCATAAGAGCTGCAACCCTCCCTGTGGAAACACCACCTTCACCACCACTGGTCCGGGGTCTTGCGGGGGCCTGGGAGCAGCGCTGTTGATGTTGCAGGCAGGGCGGCACGCCTTCATAACCAGCTCACACTTGCTTGTTCTTTGTTGCCACGGCAGGCCCGGTACCTTGATGTGCTGCCGCCGGCACATGCTCCACCTTGTGGGAGAAGTTTCTATCCCTGCAGAGGGTGGGGGGGGAGCAGTTTGGAGGGCCACCCGTTGTGTTTCTTCTTCAGCACACTTTGCCGCTCCTCCATTACTTTTCTGCTCCAGGATAGAGCATTTCAAGGGGTCACCTGCAGCACCCCTGCATGGCTTGGGACATGTGGCTCCCTCCCTTTCTGTCCTGCTATCCATGGATAGTTTCACCCTGGCAGGCCCAGGTGTTCATAGGCCTCGCCCCTCTTCATCACACTTCGGGCACTATGCTGCTTGCATGGGTCACTGCCGGGCCCAGGCGTTGGAAGGCCAAACCCCCTCTCCCTGTTCATGTCGGGCCTGTCACAGGCTCTGTTGCCTCCGTTCTTTTTTTTTTTTTCTCCGCCCCAGGCCCGGATGTCTAAGGCCACACCCCTTCCTTTGTTCTCATTGGGGCCTGCCGCAGGGCTCTGCTGTCCTCCGCTTCCATGCCCAGCTTGCTTTGAGCCTGCCTCATCTTTCCTCCTTGCGAGCCCATTTGTATTTGGGCCCGCCACCTCCTTCTTGTTTCCTTCTCGGCACCCCTAGCCCCGTCCTCTGGGTGGGGAGGGGCAGCGCCGTCTCTCTATGCAGCGGATGCCGCATATGTGGCCGTGGGGAGGGCCGCTCCCCTTTTGTTGCCGCTCGCAGGGGGGGGTGCGCCCTATTCCTTTGTTCGCTCCGCTCCAGAGCTCCCTCTGTTCTTGCGGGCCCAGTTGGGGATGGGGGGAAAGGCTTCCACCTCCCCTATCCGTGGCAAACACTGCATGACAGCCAATGCGGTGGGGGGAGGGCAGCTCCTCCAGGCTGCCGGGCAGTCGCACGCACGTTCCCTCCCCCCAGGGCCAAAGAGGCCGGAGCTCCACACTCCCTGGGGGCCGCCTCAGCTGTTTGGCTGCCCCAGCACATCCACAGTGCTGCGGCCGACGCTGCTCGATGTTCGGGCCGCCTCAGCTGTTCGGTGGCCCCTCTTCACAGTTTGCACCACCGCCCGCTCCTCAGAGCGGGCTCTGGCGCTGCGGCCACACCCGCATGGAGTGCGACCGAGGCCTCCACCACTCTGGGGCACCAGGCGACCCTGGACCGCCCCTCAGGCAGCCGACGCCACCTCCACACCACGGGCACCAGGCGGGCCGTGCCTCTCAGCAGCACAGGCCCTGGACAGCCCTCAGAGCGGCCGACACCGCCACACGCATAGGGCTCCTACCCTTGTCGCCATTGTTGGGGGCTGCTCCGGGTCACCGGGCAGCCCCAGACACTCAGGTCAGGATCACCCGACGGTCCCGCTGCGCGCCGATCACGCCGCAGATAATGCCATGGGGGTCACCCCACGGCGCTCCAGGGCACTGGAGCCCACACAGAGCTGGGATCACCCAGCACACGACGGCCCCGGCTCTAGGGGCACCCAGGCCGGGGTCGTCCCTAATCGCCATGGTCACATGGCACTCAGACGGTGGAGGTCGGCGTTGCCGAGCAGGGGCGCCGGCCTCGTGGTGGGCCCGGTCCTTGGGCCTGCACCACGCGGTGTTGCGCCAGGCAGGCGCACAGCAAGAACCACAACGGAGTCAATGCATGGTGTGACTGCCGAGCCGGAAGCGGCTCCGTGTTTTTATTATGTTGGTCACGTGGCTGCAGCCACGTGACCCATGACAACATCCTGGGAGCTACCATGCTCCCAGGACGGGCACTATGTAACATACGGGTAGCCCGTGGTTTACCATCCTCTCGCAAAACCAAAAGGTGATGGGTGGAAGGTTATGAAATAATCATAACCAATGGCACAGCTTCGGGCAGCCTTCCAGACCATCATTCTTCAGCCTGACAAGCCATTACAGAAGGCAAAGACCATGTGCAAATCAGGCTCGGTCCTACCCCAAAAGAGGCAGTATAGCCCGAACTGCTAGGTCACATCCATTCTGCACGAGACCACAACATCCCAGACATGTTTCAGCCTCTTTGGGCGTCATCAGTGAGGAGTAGCTTGGGTATCTAGGCCCAGCAGTCTCTGGCAGGGGTGTACCGAATTTCGGTTTCGAGTAAGTAATCGGCCGAATTCCGGCTGAAAATCAGCTTTTCAGCATTCTGCCGAATACTTACTTGACTTGTTTTCAAAGCCAAGTAATACCCCTACTTTTAACCCTTCAAAGCAGACTGGCACATGAATATATATTCTGCAGTGTGCTGGTAATGCTTTCAGAGATGAAGCCCCCACGCGCATTTGTTGAAGTTAAATGCCACACTTGTACAACATTATCAACTGCAACCATAACAATAAAATCTTAATAGCTAACCAAAATGAAATATTTAGCATTTCTTACTGCCTCTGGCATCGCCCTTTGAAAAGCCTGCCATTCGTGTGTTATTTTTTCGGCTTGAACCTATGAGCAGGGAGTGACAGAGCAGACGGTTATTGTACAGTGGTTTGTGCTGCTCCATTGCACACATGCGTCCCTGTCTCTCTGCTGAGGTGCCGGGGGTTCTGGAGCATGGACTGGTCTATTTTGAAATAACTGAACATTGCAACCATCGTTGCATACACAAGGTCACAGTGAAATAATATCACAAATCCACAAAAGTGCATGAATATAATGATACACTGTTCAGGCAGTCACACGCCCATGTGTGTATGGCTGCCTCTGCCTGCTGTGTGCAAGGCTGGCAAGACAACGTGCCATTTCCCAGTTTCACATAGTACTGTACGTTTGGATTTTCCGACCCTTTGGATCTTTCCTTTTATTCTACTGCTGTGCTTCAAAAATGATGCAGTGAAACCCAAAAGAGATGTTTGCTTCTTTCACAGGAGCATTATATTGCGTTTACATGCCGTGTATCCGTTTTTTGTTTTTGTTTCACAATTCCATACAATATCAAACAGTACGGGTCAGAAATGTAAACCAACCTGCCCAAAGCATAAACAATAATAGGATGAAAGAAAAGTGTGCCAGGAGTCAGAGAATGCTTAACATGCAAAAACATATGTAAAACATATAACCGTGGTGTGTGCTGATTTGACCATGGGTCTGGGATCACTTTAATGCCATATTGAGGTAGATTTGTTTATTCGTTAGCCCGAGACAGGGGAGGCACCTTGACACATTCAGTGAACCTGTAATGAAATGCCTGGATTGCTGCAGCGCTGCCTACATTGAGGCCAGTTGAATGCCTCCAGGCTGCAGATTTATTTTTCTCTTTCAATGTCCAGAAACAAACTGGACTGAGAAGGTGGATAGTGAAAAGTTTGAAATCAGGCACAGAATATGGGAATGAGGGGGGCAGTGTGGCCAGGATTAACAGCTCATGACAGACTAAAACTTGCAAACCCGGATCAGGTATGCATTGCACCTGCCAATACCCGGGAACACACAAAAACTTCAACTTCAGCACATTAGCCATACTCGTGTGCACACAGGGCTCGTCCCAGAGGGTAGCCAGGGCAGAAGGAGAGCTCACAGGGACACCCGGTCATCAACTTGAAAAATCTCATAAGTTTCCAATTATGGGTTGACAAACTGCATCGTTCAGTCAGCACCTCCACGCTCCCATTCCAAAACACGCACTCATATCCGACGGTAGTTCAATTAAAGGTAACCGCCCAGTCAATATTTTCAGGGGTAAACAGGGTTGTACCCTTGCTCCCCTTTTGTATAACATCTATATGTCCGATCTTTCCATGCACTTTACCTTAGGAGTTGGCTGTTGCCCAAGAGTTTGTGATCGGACTCTACCATGGATGTTATAAGCAGATGACTTTATTGTTCAACCACACCTATAGTGGAGTAAGGGCCATGTTTGACACCTTAGTAAAATACGCGCTTGAAAATGACCCAAGTCTGAACATGTCTCAACATGGACAAAGCAAAGGTAATGGTGGTTGCACCCAAGAAGGTCAAGTGCCCAGATTGTAATACTTGTTTGGGGGTGCTTGACTTTGTGGAGAAGTGCCCCTTCTTGGGGCTGGAAACGAGTACCAATAGATCATGTACTCATATAAAAGAGGCTAAAATCATAAAGGCACAACGCATGACCCATTTGATCCAAAAATCTGCAAACCAAACTGCAGGTTATTCCCTCGAGGAGATAATGGCACTCTATAGCCAGTGTCTATGCCCCATGGTATTATATGGCTTAGATGCCTTAGCCATGTGTGACCTTCACTGGCTAGATAAAATTGAGGGTTACTTTTGGAAGCAGATTTTAAAACTATGACCCTCGACTCCTGTTGAGTACCTCAGATTAGAATTGGGGTTGATTTCCCTAAAGGGCCAAGCGATGTCCAGGCAGGGGCTGCTCCATCTTAAAATTAATACAAGGCCAAAATGCCAATTACTTAATTTGCTTGGACCCACTCAAGGTACACATAAAAAAAATAGTCGAGGAATTCAATAGTTTAATTGCCAGGTTGTATGAGAATATTAGTTGGTTCCCGGATTTTAAAAGAGGTACTATACTTGTTATGTTACAACAGTTATTTAAAAGCAAACTTCAAGACATGGGACTGGACTAATAATTATATGCACCTCTCTAATTGCGTACAAATTCATATGTTTCAAATGTTACTCATCGGTTTTTGCAGACTCAAAGATACCTGAGACAGTGGCCCAGTCCTGAGGTCCGGTATGTCATATTGAGGCTAAGGACGAATCAACTTCCCTTGCTAATATTTCGAGGTGCCCAGCTCAAGATCCTGTTACAGCACAGGACTTGTCATATATGAAAAATTTCGGGCACTCTTGAAACAGCAAAACATGTATTTACTGAGTGTAAATTACTGGGTTTGGCTTACAGGACTACAATGGGTGGTTTTGTACATAACTATGACACTATAAAACTTGATGCATTTTGGACTTTTTGCCTAAACACGAAGACCGAAATTTACATATAGAATTGTATCGACTCTGGTGTATTATTGTGAAAGCTTGACCCAAGGATATTTAACTGCGCTCAGCACAACAAACCCCCTTTGTTCACAAAGAAATGCTTTTTGATTGGATGGAACTGAATTGAGTTGTTTTAACAGTTCCTTACTTTTACCTGGTATAACCAATGATGAGCTGATGATATTTAAGTGTTTACTTGTTTTAAAGATTTTATGGAATCTCGTACAGTGATTTTAAATTATTTATCTTTCTTAGTAAATGTCAAAACAGACAGAGACAAATACATTGCTACTACATTATTTGGTTGGGGAATTTTTGTAACTTTTAATTTGATATTACCTGAGGAATTTTTTCTTAAACTATGAATTGCATTGTGTGATTTTATGTACTGTGATTGTATGTACTATTGATTTGTTTTACGTTTTGTAAAAGTTCTTGAACTAAATACAAATACATAAACAATAAAATAAAAAATTAAAGGTAACTATCTAAAATAGCTGATGTTCATTTCCTGATCACAGACAACTCCACACTTTATCAGTGGATTAATACAGCAGACAGGACACCCAGCTATTAACAATCCTCTGCAGGAGACCTATTGGAACTGTAATTAACAGCACTGAAAGCAGCGCTGTCTGTCTCCTCCACTCTCCACCACCCGTAGCGCCCATAATTTCTCCTTCAAGGCCCACCCTGTCGAAATGTGGGCTTCACCTTTTACTTGATGGAACTTGAATTGATTTGAAAAGACCAAGTAGGTAATTACTTTTTAAGTTGCTTCTTTGTTATTGCAGGGCCCATTCAAATATGTAAATATTTAAGTAATTGGAGTTGTAATGACTCCATTTGTGTTTCAGTGCCTTGCTAGAGCGAGAAGACTAAAAACTGGGAAGGCCCAAAAGGAAGATTTTAAAGTACAAGTAGACCCATCCCAGTCTCCTCTCACAGTGATTGCATGCTATACTTCTGGGCTCGTCTTAGTTACTTGGGTCCTGCCCAACAGACGACACCCATGAATGCACAAAAATACAAACTGTGCTGTTTTGAATGGGTTATTTTCTGATAATGTATTCCTTTCCTGGTTTACACAAACATCTTTTGTACACAACAAAAAAGAGGAAATGTAATAAAGAATGGATGTACATATTTTTAAGTGTGTTGTTCATTTAAAAAGATGTTTTCTTGTCTACATAACTTTATTTATTAAAAAGGCAACTATTCAACTCCGTCTTCGGCTCCGGCCGAATGCTTGTCCAACTAATCATTATTCCGGCAAATACTTAAATATACTATTCGGTACACCCCTAGTCTCTGGACCCACGTCTGGGCATACCCGTCACACTCAGGGTGACTTTAGCAAAACCAAACGGTGATGGCTGTAAAGTTTTGAATTAATCATAAACACTGGCATAGCTCTGGGTACCCTTCCAGAGCATCGTTTTTCAGCCTGCCAAGCCATTACACAAGGAGAAAAACCATATGCAAATCAGGCTTGATCTCAGGCAACTCTGGTAGTTGAGGTGCCTGCATTCCCAGTGGAAGCCTGCCTATCCCTGCTCCTTGTGACCCTCCTGTACACACTAGAGGGTCCCTCCTGTGTCATCCCTACCGCCACAGCCTTTCCTGTGCCCTTCCATGTCAGGTGTCAGCAATGTGTACTGGCACGGTTGCCCTTCATGTGACGGGGAGGCCTATGGTTGCTAAGCATGCTCACTGCTGCCATTATGCCAGACTGAGCCGGATGGTACACCATGTGTCGGTTGGCAATCCACATCTCACTGTGTGCATTTGCAGCCTACACACATGTACCGGGAGTGGTGAATGCAGGGAGCCTTTACTCTCCCAGGCAAGAGCGGTGGCTTAGATACATCCACACATACAGATGCCCTAGAGGACACAACCAAGCTGTATGTTCTGCCTCTACTGGGAGGCAGCAGTTTATGTTGCATGCATTGAACAGACCACAGTGCCATTTCCTATTAGAGCTGTGTACATGCTGGGGACAGCTTGATTCTCTCAGTCAGGAATGTGAAACAGTGTACCTACAGGGGCACCTGTGTTATACGCTGTATCTGCATGTATCATGGGTGCCTATGAGTCATGACATCAAGCGTCACCTTTCCTTGATGAGTGTCGTGCAGCAAACATTGTCCACTGTTGTGTATACCTGCCGTGATTGACATTGCATCCACCATGGGGGCTGACTGTTAGTTTTGACTGATTGTGTTGGCTTTTAGTGCGAATGTCATGTGCATGATGGATATGTGACACAGACAGGCTGATGTATGTTCGAATTTCTAACATTTCCATTTGGTGTTATCAGGTGTTGGGGTATTTGCTGGGACATAGCCTGTTGAATGTCTACGTGTCCGCTCTGCACACCTTCTGGCTCTGTCTTGGTGTGCAGGACACATGTATGAGTGACTTTGCTGCTGTATGTGTTACATGTGTATTGTAAGGGTTTCAAAGGAGGAAATTGACCAGGAGGTGACATTTTTGGGTGAAATACTTTTATTGATAGACAGTAGAAACCCTTGCTGTCATATCTCTATGAGGGGATTCCCTGCCTCAACCTAAACTAAGGAATCAGTCAGAATGCCTGTCTAGAGTAAAGTGTAAAGTTCACCGTCCTGTGTCCAAACCTATCTCTTTCCCTTACACTATATCTAAAGGTGGTTTAATCAAACAGACAGTTCTCACAGCAGGAGAATAACTCCCTTCCCCTGGTGTATTGTAAATGTTCTCCTGAAAGAAGATGCAGGCTAGGGGGAATGACTCCCTTCCCCTGGCGTTTGGATTTCCAAATGGTTCAGTGTCCCAATCTGTTGGTTCAGAGAAATGCCTCTCTTCTCCTTTCTTTGGTTTCGTTACTAGCTTCTCTCAGTCTGCCCGAGGGAATGACTCCCTTCCCCTGGCTTGCAATCTCTTTTACCAGGAGAATGACTACCTTCTCCTTTTACTTGTGACTTTCCCACAATGTCCACAGACGTTAGAATGACTCCATTCCCCTGGTTCCTTTACTGTGATTGTACATGTCATTGGTCCTGCCACTTTTGAAGTTCACCTGGCCTCTTTCTATAAGTGCTCTCAATGTCCCAAACCTTTCTATGCGCCTCAGTGGTTCTCTCCCAGCCACTGAGGTGATGATATCCTCCTCAGATGCTTATTCCATAGGACTTAGTGTCCCAGATCCTGTTCCCGTAGTCAGTGGTCTTATTTTGGCCACTGGAATGAGGAAGTTCTCTCTGGGTGCTCACTTGATACTAGATAGGGTCCCAGACCCTTCTCCTGTGATCAGTAGCCCTATTTCAGTCACTGGGATGAGAAAGTACACCTCAATGCTTTCTGGATTCTCAATAGGGTCCCAGACCCGTCTCTGGTGGACAGTGGTCTTATTGCTGCCAGTGCGATGAGGAAGTTCTCCTCAGATGCTTTCAGGATTCTCTTTTAGGGTCCCAGACCCATCTCTGGTGATCAGTGGTCTTACTGCTTGTGACTAGGATGATGAAGTACTCCTCAGTTGTTTACAGAATTCTCTTTAGGGTCCCAGAACTTTCTCTGGTCTATAGCCACGATCCTTGCATCCCTACCGGGCATCTTGTGCTTTCCTTTACCTTTTGCCGTGATCAGGCACTGCGCCGGTTCTTCTTGGGACGTGGTCTCTGATCGGCAGCTTTCATGATTCTTTCCCTTCTTTCTCCTGGTCTCCTGCAGCTTCTCTGGCTCTTCTTCAATTGCGGTCTTGGTGTTGTTAACAGACTGAGTGGTCCACCTGGCCAGGGTCACATCACTGCTCTTCTCCTTTCTTCTGGCAATGGAGTATGCTCCTGCGGACCTTCCATCAGACACCCTCAGCATCTCGCTGGCATCCACTGCATCACCTGCTTCTTTCCTTGAAAGGATTCGGAGCTCCCGAGTTCAGAGCTGGAAGACGTTGAGTCCCTCTTCAGTTTCCATTAAGTAGTGCTGATCCCGCCTCTGTGTAGCATCTACATCTGTTTTGGAGGATGGCAGGGCACTCTTTCTTCTTCCTGTGAGCCACCTCAAACCAGTACTTGCTGGATGGGTAATCTTCACAATTCTAGCATTCTCTGTCGTCTCAGTAAACAAGCTATTGGTTACAGTCAAGATGTTACAATAATACATGGATGTATTATCCAAAGTGCCAGTGGAAGCTGGAATGGATCTGACTGGGTTTGGGTACAGGTGTTATGTATGCAGCAACCATGGTGGCCGTCCTTATCCCCAGGAGGGTAGTCCCTGAGGCGTAGATAGGGTAGGGCCTGAGCGGGCAAAGCCCACTCAAAATCTATAAATGCCCAGTCAGAAGCACTTTGTCATTTACAGATGTTAGTGTCACTGCAGTGGGCCCAACTACATTAGCTTCTGGCCCTGCTTGTTAGACAATCCTGGCTATGTCTCTGAGTAGTCCCCCCTGCAAGGAAGCCATGGTATCAAACAGTAAGACAGATACAAGTGATCACAGTTCAAGGGTGTTTATTGAACTTCAGTTGGGTTTGAAAAACGCTTATCTAATCCTTAATCTAAAAATGGGAGAAAGGTACGACCATCAAATATTAATAACGTGGCCCTAGCCGAGTTTGTCAAAATAAAAGGGTCTATACCAATAAACCTATTGCCACTCCATACTTCTAAATACAAATAGTGTGGGAAAAAATGTTATGCAAAAGAAAAGTGTTCAAGAAATAATGTCAGGATATTCAAGCCATTGGACTCTCTTCCCTACGTTTTCTGCACGGGACATGCCGGCACACTCAAGCTTAGCACAGTCTCTGGCTTCTCTAGCATGAGGGTGCAGTTCAAATCTTCAACATCATGGCCTTCTGTGCCAATGTCTCTTTGCCATTCAAAGACTCTTTTTCAGAGGGTCTGAAGCAACATGACAAACATCAGAGTTCCTTTCTTCTTAGGATTTCACACGTACAAATTCTCAGGTGATTTTCTGGTCACCAACTTTATCTACTTTGCCACAAACTTTCTTTACTGAATCAACATCGAACATTTTCTGTATTCTTCTGGCTCTTGCCAACGCAGGGGTTCCCTTAACCTGCAGTTCCTTACATTCATTTAACTTTGCCCAATACTTGGTTTCTTTTCTCATACCCTTCGAGGTATTCTCTTGACTTTGCCAACACATATGTCGCAAACAATTAATTCCGTAATATCTGCTACTTGCACCACTTTGCTTCCATTCTATTCCCAAGTACCTATAACTTGTTTTTGCTCTGTGCAGCATTCAAAAGTGCTTATAATGTATTCCCATTTGTTCGGTTTTCAAAATGATCTCCTTGAGCCTTCAAAATTGAAGAGAAAACCACTTGCTCTGCTGGCTCTTGCGGCTACTGGAGTGCTTTGGCGCCACACAGCTCTCGATGTGCGTGCCCAGGAAGGAGGATTTCCCGACTGTATCATGGCCAGCCTCTGCCACGGCATCCCTCTCTCCTCCTGGACATGGCTCGTGGTTCCCGTGTCTCCTGCTCCTCTTTCTCTAGCTAGTTTCTCTCCAGCCCGATTCTGCAACCCGCTTCCTTGTCCCCTTGTTGCTGTGTTTCAGGGCTTCTTATACTCCTTGGAATTGTAAAATGACCACAGGTGTAAGTCATCAAGTTTAATTGCCTGACCACAGTGAAACTCATTAGCTGGGCATGCCTGGCTGTTCCATCGGTGCAACTCCATAGCCCTCTTCTTCAACTCAGTACCAGAGTGGTGTTTGGGGCTATCTGAATTAAAGGCAGTGTGCATAACTCTGTGATTATTCTTCCTCGTCTTGGTACTTGACTGATATGTGTCTGGATTTACAATATAAGGCTGACGTGTTTATCTCACCCAAAGGAGGATGTATCCTCCTGGTTAGTCTGTTCCTCCTCCCAGTATTGAAGTGGTGGTTTGGGGGGACATTTTGGGGGAAGAAAAGGGGACGGGCTGACGGTAGTCTACAAAGGTTTGAGGGATAGAGGGTTACTTCTGAAATGGGAATGGGGGATACAATGTTTCACCTAAGGACGTACTCTCCCTACTCCCCAAGTACCCTCCACCCAGGGGATCCTCCCTTGCACATTTACCCCCAAGAGCCCATCCAAAAGCAATGGCCGTTCCCTGGCCACCTCAGTTGAGGATCCTGAGGACGCCCTCAGGTTCTTCACAGGTCCCAGACCCTTCTTGGCTCTTTAGCTACCACCCTTGTGTCCCTAATGAGTCTCACATGCCTCCCTTTACCTTCTGACAGGATTAAGCACTGCTCCACTCTTCCTGGGATGGGGCCTCTGATTGACAGCTTCAATGATTCTTACCGTTCTTTCTCCCGGTCTCCCCCAGCTTCTGCAGCCCTTCTTCCATTGTGGTCTCGTTTACGGACTGAATGGTCCAACTGGCCAGGGTCATGCCAATTCTCTTGTCCTTTTGTATGGCAATGGAGTCCGCTACTATGGAACTCCCGTAGAATATCCTCAGTGTCTCACCAGCATCCGCCGCCTCTGCTACTTCTTTCCTTGACAGGATTCGGAATACCCGGGTTCCAAGCTGGAAGACGTTGAGTCCTTCTTCAGTTTCCTTTAAGCAGTACTGATTCAGGCTCTGCGTAGCATCCACACCTGTTTCGGAGGATGACAGAGCACTCCTTCTTCCTCCTGTCTCAGAACACAATCTATTGGTAACAGTCAGGGTGTTACAATAATACAGGGATGTATTATTAAGAGTGGCAATGGAAGGTGGAATGGATCTAAGGGGATTTTGGTATGGATTGTTATGTATTGCTGTGACCCTGTGGCCGTCCTTATCCCCAGGAGGGGTGTCCCCTACATGAGGTCCTCCAGTATTAAACCACCCCTAGGGGGACTATTGGGAAGTGGCCTCACCTCCCTAGTCTCATGGAAAATGTCTCTCCCTGGGTAAAAGTGACGACACTCAGTGAATCATCACAGTATGTATTATACATGGCATGACCTCCATCAACATGTCTACATATGCATATTGGTCCTGGAGCAGGTGTGTGTTGCACCTGTGGAATGTGACTGTCGACTGTATGTCGTGCTGACTTGCATGGGGTAATATCGCTTGTGGAGAAAGGGGACACTGTTGGGTCACTGCTCCTTGAGAGATTGAGCTACACCCTATGTGCATAAGGGATGTTTGTGTAGCTGGGTGATCAATATCCTGATGTTGCTACACATGGAGACGGGACTGAAATACAGCTCAGCATTCAATGTCACTAGACCAATGCGTGGATGTGGTGGATGGACGCATGCCAACTGCTGGAACAAATAAGTCCTTTGCCTATGTACCACTGAATTGTAATTGTAATTGTTCATTTATAGAGCGCTTATACACAGGCGAAGTGCTTCAAAGTGCTTGTATTTGTATTTGTATTTTATTGAATTTATATAGCGTTTTAATCCAAAATGCTTTACAAGAGGAACAAGCAAGATACAACAAACATTATATACAAGAAGCATTAGATAACAAATTGAATCAAACCAGAAGCTTCAAGGCGGGATGGGAACAGGGGAATACATAGGGGGTCATTACGAGTCCGGCGGTAACCCTGCCGGTGATACCGGTGGGTTGACGCCAGACCCGTAATAAATTACCGGTGCCTGACTCCCCGCTGCCACTGGGCTATTCCAAGTGCGGTTGCTGGGAACTCAGGCGCTGGCAATTCCATTGTTCCCCATAGAGTCCTATAGGACTCTATGGGAATGGGGACACAGGAGCACTGGTGCTCCCTTGACAAGTCTGCCTACCGTGGCCAATGCGCCCGGCACGGTCAGACCTGTTGGGCACAGTGTCTCCGGCAGGCAGACTTGCAATTTGCCGGTCCGGAAACAACGGTGCTGGTAGGCTTACCGGCACCGTTGTTTCCGGACCGGCAAACTTATAATGAGGCCCACAGTCATCCTTAGGCCTTGAAATTTCCAAATGATCTTGCAAAACTGACTAGCAACCTTGGCCTCACGGCCTTAATACAAGAGCAAGTGTAAGATAAAAAGGAGGAGGGAAGGGGGAGGAGCGGGAGAAGAATATACAGTCCTTAAGCTACCGCACACGGCCAGTCCCTAAGATACCATACTCATCAATGACGTTTCAAATAGTACAAGTGCATGACAGATGGTAAGATGATAAGGCGGGGGCATACAGAAACAAAAAACTATCGTACTAAGCCTGCAGGACCAGGCCCAGTACATTCTAGGTAATGTAATTGACAGATATGGAGTGCAAGGGAGGGGGGGCAAGTGCGCCCAGTCCAAGGCCCTGGGTTAAATGCAGAGAGGTTACCATTCTTAAGGAATGAGTAAAGAGGTGCAGAAGGGATGGGTTGAGTGTAGAGGTCTATGGGTAAGTGCGAGGACTGGTGGGGGAGCCTGAGACCTGTGTGGCTCTGGAGGTCCAGCAGGCGACCAGTCAGCAAACAGAGCTGATTTAGGGAGAGAGGGAGGAGGGCAGTAGGCAAGAATAGAGAGGGGGTGTTAACAAGGGAGAGGGAGAGAGAAGGTGGAAGAGAAGAGGAAGGTCTTGAGGAGCTTTCCAGAATTTAAGGTGATCAGGATCAAGATGGAGAGAGGCAGGAAGGCTGTTCCATAGGGAAGCAGCTGCAGAGGAAAGAAATCTACCCCCAAATCTCTGTTTTGAAAATCGGCTCACCTGGAGAGAGTTGGAGGAGGACAAGCGGAGGGCTCTAGAAGGAGAGTATTTAGGAATAGAGAGTTGGAGATACTGTGTGCTCAGGCCCCAGAAAGCCTTGTGGGCTATGCAGAGGGTCTTGAACTTGAACCTTGCAGCCACAGGGAGCCAATGGAGGGACTTCAGTGCTGGAGAGATGTGGTCCCTGGGCTTGAGGCCAAGGATAAGTCTTGTGGTTCTGTTCTGGATGAGTTGAAGAAGTTAGAGAGTGGAAGTGGGAAGATTGAGAAATAGGCTGTTGCAATTATCCAGTCTAGAAAGAACTAGGACTCTGGGGACCGTAAGCCTCTGGGGGAAGGTGAAAAAAGGTTGAATACCTCTGAGGAGGTGCAACTGGTAGTGGGATTCTTTAGAGATGTCTGAGATGTGAGAGGAGAAGGGGAGAGTGTAATACATGAAGACCCCTACTTTGTTTGCCTCACTAGTGGATGAGGGTTGAGGGCCAAGGGAGGCCGGCCATAGTGACAGTGGGAAAGCGGGAGCAGGGGTCCCAATGAGGACGATCTCTGTCTTGCTGGCAATGAGGCAGAGATCGTTCTCAGCACACCAAGACTGAATTGCTGACAGACAGTCAGGGATGAGTCAGGAGGAGGAGGCCGAGGGTAGCCTGAAAGAGAGCTGTGTGTCATCCATATAACACTGAAAGTTAGAGGTGAAGGCAGAGATCATGCAGGCAGAGAGGGGCCATGGAGACATTGAAGAACCGGGGGGATGGGTTAGATCCCTCTGGGACACCACAAGTAGACAGAGAGTGATAGCAGAAAGAAAATACCCCAATTCCACCTGGGAAGGACGGTCAGAGAGAAAGGAGGAAAGCCATGCTAGGGCCTGATCTGTGATCCAGAGGGTGTCACGGAGATGAGATATGAGGATGTTGCGGTTTCTTTGGACCCCCTTCTTCCAGTTAACTATTGCCCTATTTTCCTTCTCCCATTCTTGATGAAAATCATTGAATCTTTAGTCACCCCTTTGCTTTCCTCTTTTCTGGAATGTAACTCCTTTTTGACCCTTCCAGTCTGGGTTTTTATCCTGGTCAAGGAACCAAGACAGTACTGGTCTCAGTTATTGACGATCGTGCCAGTCTTTCTGAACAAAGTGGTATCTGAGCACTTATTTTACTCCATCTTTCAATGGCTTTCAATACCATTGAGCATACTATTATGCTCAAAAGGCTGACTGCGGCTGTGATTTCCGGCACTGTTCTGACCTGGTTTCTTTCTTTTCTCACTAACTGCTCACAGTCTCTGTTCTTACCCAGTGGCGGCTCGTTATTGAGGGTGTGTGCAGCAGAGCCCCTCCTTTAATTCTCTCCCTTCAATAATGATCCATCACTGTATTTTCTGGCTGCCTGCAGTACATGCCAGCAGCCAGCCTGAGGAGCAATACCTTCCAATTAGTTTCTGACTGTGCATGTGGCACTGGAAGGGTGCGTTTCAGAGCATCCCCCACCCTCCCAGCGCTACATGCACAAATCAGAAGGAGATGTGCAAATTCACATCATAGCGGGCGAGGCCTTCAGAGTCATGGCCCGCCCTCTATCCTTGCCTGTCATTAGCTGGGGTGGGGTCAGGAGCTGCTGATCCCACCCCAGCATGTGAGGGGCAATGATAGAGGGCAGGCCACCCACAGCACGAGGCAGCTTCTGGAACCTTCACTACTCGACTGTTGAGATGTCTGGAGCTAGCACCTGACAGCTGCAAGTAAGTGTAAGTGTCTCTTTTTTGTTTTTGTTTTGGCTTGGACCCTGGAGCTGGAGGAGGTCAAAACCATTTTGGGCTCCTCCAGCTCCAAGGTCCAGGCCTTTAAGTTTCCAAATTCTGCCCTCTGAAGCCCTCAGCCCGGGGGAGTCCATATGGAGAGGGCTGCCGTCTGAAGCCCTCAGCCCAGGGGAGCCCAGGGCTGAGGGCTTCAAGTTTCCTCCTGGAGGCGGCCGTGGCCTGTGGCCTGCCCTGGGTTCCCCCGGGCCGGGGAAGCCCAGGACTTCTAAAACAAAATTCAAGGCAATTATGAATATACTCCAGAGTATATTCATAATAGCCATGAATTCAGGACTCTTAAAACGAAATTCATGGCAATTATGAATATACTCCGAAGAATATTCATAGTTGCCATGAATTTCATTTTAAGAGTCCTGGGCTTCCCAGGCATGGGGGAGCACAGGAAACTTAAAATGAAATGTGTGGTGTGCCAATTATGAATGTACACTTGAATATATTTAGTGTATATTCAGAATTGCCATGAATTTCGTTTTAAATTTACTGCGCTTCCCCGCCCCGGGGGAGCGCAGGAAACTAAAAGAAATTAATGACAAAAAGCTGGCCACAGCCCAGTGGGCTCACCTGCAACCGGGTGTGCGCCTGCAGTCAGCAGAGGTTCGTTTTCGTTCCCTGAGTCCAGGGATTCAGAGAAAGAAAATGAAACTGAAGAAAATGCTGATTTCAGGCCACACCATTTGCCCAGCTCTTCCAGCCACATAGACATTCCACTAGTATCCCCTCCACCACCCACTACTGATTAATGACTAATAGGTAGGAGGTGGTCAGTGGGACTAGCCATATGCAATGAAGACATTGGGCGGGTGCTATATCGGGTCACTGATATCCCACTTGAGACACCATATGTGGTGAACCAGAAGAACGACTCAAGCTACATTGTGTCATGATTCAAGAAGGTTTTATTCAAATCACAGAAAAAGGCCTAACAGGCCTTACCGCTATGAGAGAAGTTCCCTACCCAACAATTGTCTTCTTTCTGGCCCAACATTTGGTTAACAACATAGTATTTTACAGTCTTTCAGGGATTCTTGTTCAATAAAAGAAATGGTTTTCTCCAATGCAAAAAAAATCAAGTTCTTTTCAGAGTACTCGTCTCAGTCTTTAGCCAAAAAATAGATTTCAGACCTCTCCATTGTCTTCTCCATATTGGACGAAGACTCATCCTGTTTTATCAGTTCCTCATATCTTTTATTGACTGTTACATCCTTAGTTTGAAGCATACATATCCTTTTCACTTCCTTTGGTATAGGGCATATGCCCGTTCATTTCTCTCAGGCCTTCGTACATGTGTTGGCTATCCGTGCCATAGCACACCATTTCTGTATCTTTTTCACTGGTTTCTACAAGGTTCTAGGGCCCGCTCCATTCTCTCACAGTTTCTTGTATCAGGAATGGCTTCCCCAGTCATGACATACAAGGTTTTTTTCTATCTTGCTTCGGGTTTATAAGGGGCAGGTGTCCGCTCCATTCTCTCAGGCTTGTATATCTGGTTTGTTCCCAGTGTGTCCTATACTCTTTGTATCTCTCTCACTGGTGTCTACAAGTGCTGTGTGCCCACTCCATTCTCTCAAGTGTGTGTGTGGTGACTTTCCCAGTCATGCAATACAATGTTTGTAACTCTATCACTTGTGTCTAAAGGGCCATGCACCCACTCTGTTCTCTCAAGCGCGGGTACCTGGGGTGACTTTCCCAGTCATGGCATACAATATTTGTATCTCTCTCACATTTGTAGACATGGGGTGTGTGCTCATTCAGTTTTCTCATGCTCACATACCTGGGCTGGCATTCCGAGAAGTGGCCCTCTCCTTGTATGACTCTCCGGTGTCTGTAACTTTGTTGGTTTCAGCAGTCCAGGAAACCAAGATGCATAGCCTTTTTTGGCATCCTCACACCAGGAGCATCCGCTTCCCGCTTGTTCCCATCTCAGCGGTGAAGGGACTCGTCATGCAGAGCTCAGGAGTCTGGCCCCCTCTCCTTGTTCTGATTTCAGTGTTGGTAGCTGGGCACCAGGCCCACCACTCAGTGGTCATGCAACTAGCAAACACGGCTCTCTTTACGCCCCCGTCTTCTCCCTGACCGGAGCCTCTTGCTTGGTCAGAGGGCCTGCCATTCAGCCTCCATCTAGTGGGTCTTGGTTCCTCCATGCCACTGATGGCTTTGTGACTTGACATGGCTCCGCCCCTCCAGGACATTGATGCTCCATAGGCTCGCCTCTGAATAGCACATACTCTCCTCCCTCAGTATGAGTCTCTTCTCCTTGATAAGTGTTCCATCCTGTTCTTATACACATCATCAATAACAACATAATATTGTCTGTCTTCTTTTGTCATGGAATGCAAATGACCTTCAGCACTGTCTGCTGCCAAACGAGTGGAAACAGGTTTTTTTCTTTAGGTTATTGCGATGATGTGGGAAAACAAAGTCTTTTCAACACCCATATAGGCAGAAAGGTTGTTACGGACTGCAAGTTATTTACTCGAATGAGAGTCCTTGTCCCCAAGAGGGGAGTCATGCCCAGTGAGGTCCCACTTGCCCAGACCCCTAGGAAAGGTCTTGCTTAGCAGAGTTACCTCCTTAGCTTCATAGGGGATTGCTCCCCTCTGGACAGAAGGGACACATTGTCCAGATTCATCACAATGGGTCTCATTACGGGCCCGGTGGTAACCCTGCCGGTGCTACCGATGGGTTGCCACTGGACCCATAAAAATGTACCAGTGCCTGGCCTGACTTCCCGGTGCCGCTGGCACATATCGAGTACATTTGTAAATCGCCATTCCGATAGAATCCCACAGGACTCTATGGGAATGGGGACACAAAAGCACTGGCACCATTGTTAATGGTGCCGGGGCTTCTGTGACGGCTTTGCTTACCATGACCGCTGAGCATGGCAGGGTCAGACCTGTTGGGCACAGCAGCTCCGGCACGCAAACCTGTAGTTTGCTAGTACGGAAACAAGGGTGCCGGTGTGCTTACCGGCACCCTTGTTTCCGGACCGGCAAACTTGTCATAAGGCCCAATGTCTTAATTGATGATACTTTCATTTTTGCAGATGAGGAGCAGCATTTGTTTCTCCTACTACAATTATTGTTCCACATTTTAAGCAGCCTAATAAAGAAAAAGCATGCTCTGGATCAATATTTGGTGAATTAGGAAGTGATAAAGGATCGCCAACTTGATATGGTGTGGGAACTTTAGAAGGTTCTTGTCCTTTTTCTACAGTTACAGTTTCTATATGTTTTCTTTTAGAATTTTGTTTTTTAGTTGTACTAATTTACAGTGGAACTGTTAATTGAAATGTGTTTAGTTGTCTTATTATTATAAATATTTCAAAATTATAGTTTATCATGTTTATTTCCCATATGTGCTAACATTGATGAATTTCCTAAATTATATTTTTGAGGTTTACCCCTTTTTAATTTTGCTTTTCAGATGGTGCAAATTACTTGAGTAACATGCGCACAAGTGCATTTATTTAGTATTGTAAAATATGTACTATGTAAAATGTTCAAATCAATAAGTAACATATTGGAAGATTATGTTAGACGTAGCACGCTTGGTAGTTTATGCATACAGTTTTACAAGCAATACATTATGCTTAATTTGTCTACTTGCTAATTCTAAGTTGAGCATGTTATACATAGTGTTTAACATACACATGCAATAAAGCAGTTACTAGAAATTGTGCAAGTTTAACAAGAGTTCAAAGGAAATGAGATATTATACAAGTGGAACCTTATTTACGTATGCTGATGATGTTATATGTACTGTTTGGCCTATACAGCTGGATGTTATACATACTGATTGGCCTATACACCTATTGAAAGTGGAAAGGGTATCACACGTAGACAGTGCTACCAACTTTAAGTACATCAAGCATACATGAGTTAGTATTTAAGGTATATTATTTAAAATAACATTATGTACACATGGATACACTTATGATGTGAAGTGTACAGTTTACAAGCTGTACATTATGTATTATGTTATTATTACTATTTAGCATAGACACATGTACATTATAATTGTAAGGTTGTGTGTTCAATATAAAATGTCATAATGTTTACTGAACACACCTGTGCGTTATAGTTGTTAGGACATTCTGTGCTACTGCATACATTTATATAAAAATGTAGTATATAGTGCTTCCAATAGTACGCAAGTACCTACATTCATATTCATTAGTGTCTAGCATTACAAACATACCTGAATTTAGTGTACACAGCAGTGTATGAAGCGTATTAATTCTTAGATAAAGTAAATACTATGCTTGTTGTTAAAGTTGTATTTATTTCTGGATTGCATTATTAAATAAGTAGCTATAACGAAAGGTTTTCTGGTTTACAATATTCACATTTGAATAATAGTTCCATTTACTGGTAAAATGGTGATTTAATATAACTTAAGTTACCCTTGGCTCCATTGAAGGCTCTGGAGGATTGGTTGTGGTTGACATTTTGAAATGTGCTGCAATCAAATTGTAATACATGATTTATGAATTTTAAAAATTACAAGTTTAACATTATTTATCAAACTAGTGGTTATTCTTATGAAACATTTACATACATTTTTAAAGGGTACTTACTTTCCATCCGCAGTGGTCTTTGTCTTCAAATGAACCATTTAATCTTATGTATAGGCGTGGTTGGAAAAGTTCAGCATTATGCATGGCGTAAAGTACACACGTAAGTTTTTTGTAAAATAAGTGCTGCAGGGTGTTTCTGTATGGTGATTGGTTAGTGTACATGAGGCATGTGCAGTTGGCAATTATATGCACGTGCCATTTGTGAATGAAAAAGTGTTTTTATTTTTGGCAAAGAAGTTCATGTTGCAGTTTTTTTTTAAATGGAACACCAGGTATTTGTATAAGGAACATTTGTGTGTATGTATTATCTGTACGTTTTAATATTATAATGTATATTAAGTTGTTAAAGTTTTATAACAAAATAATGTTATACATACATAATGTAAATGTGCTTAGCATTACGCATGCATACATCTTTGTAGTGTTGCAATGGCATTCCATTCATGTGAATGCAATCAGAGGTGCAGCGTTATTACAGTATCCATGTGCACCATGGTTGTATATTAACTTATGAGCATTGTATGTTAGGTATGTGTGCATTTATGGTCTTTTTTATGTTATGCCAATTATTGTAGTTTTCGTTTTGCATGGTCGTATGTTATTAGGCACATATTTTTCATTACGCATGCGTTTGTATATGTATTCTTTTTGGTAGTTTACATTTCTCATGTGTTTGTTTATGTATTTTTCCACATGTATATGGTGATTGAATGTGCTTTATTTTTTTCTTTAACTCACTGGGAAAAGGGTGTTAACAATGGGAGTCTCTTGGGTTTTTTGGCTGGTGCATTACATTCGCAGAGAGCTAACTGATTCACCATTTGCAAATTTGAATGTGGAAGGGCACAGCTATTGTGGTGAAACATGGAAAGACTAAATGGATAAACCTCTCCTGTATCATGGTAGTGGTGAAATCCCAGCTGTAACTTTGATTCATACTGAAAGGAACAATTTGGGATTCCAAAGAGGAATTGAAATATGTTTTTAAATAAAAATGACTTAGTCCGGCAATCAGGATTGTTTCCAGGAACGCAAATTGTATTTTCCTGTTTTGCAGCACAACATACTTGGCTGCATGAAAGTGTGAATCATTGAAAAATAAATCATACTCATATTAATGTAAATAGATGTATATATGAATTTTCAGTTGAACATGGGCTAGATAATATTTTTCACAGCAACATCAAAAGTCAAAATCAAAGTAGTTTTAGGGTTGATGGTGTACATTTAACTAATGAGGGGAATAATTTATTTTTAGCCAATATCATTGAAGGGCTCTGTGATATAGTGCAGTAATTGGTTACTTTACTTTTGTTTGTCTATACAACATGGTTATGATCTTTTGTTTATAACCTATGTATTATAGCTCTGACTAAAGTCTTGCAGTCCTTGCACAAACAAAAGTGTTAAGTTGACACAGCACTTTAAGGTGGTAGTGTTAATTATTGTCAACATAGTTCACATGAGCATCAGAATTAAGTGAAGCCTCTAATATAGTACCCAGAGTCTTCACTTTTTTAACCACTGGAATAAAACAGTCATCTATTTTAAAGCTAGGGTAAGCCTGATTTAAGTTGTTCCTTGCTGAGTTGGTGCCAAATATCATAATCTTGGTTTTTGAGCTGTTGAGACACATCCAATTATTAACCTCATCTACTCATCCATCAGAGAATGGATGATTGAGATTTGCCAAGTCAATAGCATAGTCTCTGCTAAGTTGAAAGTCATCAGCATAGTTTGTTAAAGTGGATGCCCTTTGTCTCAAGTTGTTTGCATAGGGGTTTAATATATATATTAAAGAGATCTGGTGACATACACCTCCCTGCCGAACCCTGCACTCAATAAGAAATGTGTCCGAGCATGCATTGTCTATAGTTCGGGGACTCCACCCCTGTCCAACGGACACTTGCATGCATGTACACAATGACTCCAGTGCAAAAGGTGTCTGCAGGACAGCCATTGTGTCCAGACCTGTCCACTCACACATGTTGCACTTTTAATTATTTTGGGAACTCCACCGCTGTCCTATGGACACTTGCACACATGTGCACAATGTCTCCCGTACAATAAGTGTCCACTGCCGTGCGGCTGTCATCATGTGACGGCACCCGTGCTGCACGTAGGAAGTATCCACTGACACTGTTTGTACCCCTGTACAGTTTAAAACTGTATGTTTGTCCAATCCACAGTGTTTAAAGCTGAAACCTCACCCTTGCAGAGGTCGTAGACCATGTCTTAGTTGATCTAGCAACTTTTTGTTGGATCGAACTGTCCGCAGACAATGCCTGATCCACAGACAGCCCCTCCAAAGGCACCCACCCACTACTATTCCTCAGTGTGTTTTTGGCTGTACCAGAGAGAGCACCTGCTGCTGGTTCAGCTGTCTGTTTGGTATCTCTGCTTCTGTGCATCTTTTTTTTTTTTAATAAATCTTTTTTTTTTTTTTATTTGTTTGTTAAACAAAGAACAAGAACAAGAAAAAGAAAGGTAGCGCTTACAGCATGAGTACACAAAAGACATTAGGAGACCTATCATCGAGATCACAATAGATAGCAGTTGGCAACATATTCCTTGGCAGTTGTATGGTTCTGCGCGGGGGGGCGGGGGGGGGACCGGGGTTCGAAATCGAAAATCCACACCCTCCACCCGGCAGCTGCGTAGGGCGTCGCCGCTGTCCCTTGTTTTGGTCTTTGCATTTATAGTTCCCATTTTCCCCATATTTTCTGGAACTTACGGGGGGCACCCCTTGCATTATAAATTCGCCTCTCCAGGGAGGCACATCTGTCCATTTCATTGGACCATCTGTCAATGGTTATCCTGTCCCCCGAGCCCCATGTGGCTGCCGTGAGTCTCTTTCCAGCACCAAGCGCTACTCCTAGAAACAGTCTTTCATACTTGTTAAGGTCAGTTTCGCCCCCTATACCCAGCAGGATAAGCTTAGGGTCTCTCGGGATTGTGGAGCCAAGTATTCTAGAGAGGCGGAGTAAACACGCAGTCCAAAACTCCTGCAGCACCCCACAATCCCATAACAAATGGTAGAAGGTGCCCTCCGCCCTTTTACATCGACTGCATTCTGCATTTACATCCCCACCCCAACTGGCCATTTGCGTTCTGGAGTAGTAGGACCTGTGCAGGATTCGTAGCTGAATCAGCCGGAGTTTGGCATCTATCCCTATTTCCCTCGGGGACATCAGGGCCTCCACCCACTCCTCCGCCTCTAGTGGGCCCAGGTCCTGTTCCCATTTAGCCCTGAGATTGTCAAGTTCCCTGGATCCAAAGGAGTTAATTGCCTGATAGAGGGTGGAGGTTACCTTGTGGGGGATGTGGTGTGGGAGTATGTTTGTTTCCAGGGGAGAGCAGGCGGGTACATCGGCCAGGTTCGGGAGTTGGGTATTAATGGCGTGCGTGAGCTGGAGGTATCTGAAGCGGTCCATGGGTGACAGCCCGTGTCTCGTTCGTAGGGTTTCAAAGTCCACCATTCGCCCCTCCTGGACTATGTCCGCCAGTGTGGTTATCCCTTTTCTCTCCCAGGTTTCGAAGTGGCCCATTTTTTGTATTTCGGGAAGGTGTGCATTACGCCAGAGGGGTTGGATCAGGGTTGGTCTGTCTGCCCAGCCTAAGTATCTGTGTATCTCCCTCCAAACTCGCTGTATGTGACGGGACCCGGTCGGCGCTGTTCTTAGGTTCCTTGGGCTGTCATATAGTACGTGCAGGGGGGATGGCGAGCCAGTGTCCCCTGTCTCCACACGGATATGTGGTAGCAGCGGGTCTCCGTGTAGCCATTCATTCGCCACTCCCGCTTGTGCCGCCCAATAATATGTGCGAATGTTGGGCAGTCCTATACCCCCATCCCACACAGAGCGATAGAGTGTTTTCAGGGCAATGCGCGGCTGTTTTCCTCCCCAGAGAAGTGTGCATAGAGTCCGGTTTATATCTGTGAATATTGTGGTCGGGATGGGGAGCGGGGCATTTTGGAGGACGTACAGAAATCTCGGGAGTGCCAGCATCTTAAAAAGTGCCGCCCTCCCGAGTAATGAAAGTGGGAGGGAGTGCCAGTGGGCGACATCGTTCTCCAGTTTTCCCATTATCGGGTGTAGGTTCAGTTTGGGGAAGTCCTCCTGTGTTTTGTTGATTCGTATGCCTAGGTAGGTGAAGCCCAGAACTGAAACGGAGTATGGACAGGGATCTGGGATTGCTTCCTCCCCTCCCTGTACCGGGAAGTAGATTGTTTTCTGTGTGTTGACCCGTAGTCCCATGAAGTGTTGGTATTCCTCCAGGGTTCTAGTCACAATCGGGCAGGAGATTATTGGGTTGCTCAGATATATCAAAAGGTCATCCGCGTACAGCGAGACCCGTTCCTCCCCGCCCCGCGGCCAGGCGAATCCTGTCCATCGTGCATCAGTTCTCAACCGGATTGCCAAAGGTTCAATGGCGAGGATAAACAACAGGGGAGAGAAGGGGCATCCCTGTCTAGTCCCCCTACTCAGCTGGAACGTGGAGGATGATTTCCCATTGACTCTTACAGAGGCCTCGGGGAGGGAGTAAAGGAGTTTAACCCATGACATGAAGTGTTGTCCAAAGCCCATGCGTTCCATTATGTCCCACAGGGCATCCCATCCCACTGTATCGAAAGCCTTCTCAAAGTCCACCGCCAGGAGGGCCAGTGGAGACCGGATCTCGCCAGCTCGGTCGAGGGCAATCTGAACCCTGCGGAGATTCATTCGAGTGGACTTGCCTGGCATGAATCCACATTGGTCTGGGTGAGTTAGAGATCCAATCACCCCCAGCAGTCTATTGGCGAGGACTCTGGCTAGCGCTTTTGCCTCCCCATTTATCAAGGAAATGGGCCTGTAGGAGGCGCAGTGCTCCGGGGGTTTCCCTGCTTTGGGGATCACCACTATTGTCGTTTTTCGGAGGTCTGGGGGGAGGGTGCCCAGTTCTCTGCTACGGAGGAACATGTCGTGCATGTGTTTCGTTGTCGTTGCGCTCAGTTTTTTCCAGATTTCTACGGGGAACCCGTTGGGGCCAGGGGTCTTCCCCGTCTGTAGTTGTGAAAGGGCTTCCCCTACCTCCTCTTCAGTGATGGCCGTGTCTAGCTGCTCTGTCTGAAGTTCAGAAAGGCGGGGGATCGTGATCTCGTCCAGGAAGTTTGGGACGTGCCTTGTGGGGTCTCGTATTTGTGGGGAGTATAGCTCTCTATAGTAGTTTGCGAATTCCCCCGCGATCTCAGTGTCCCCGGTTAATAAGTTCCCGCCCTGGGTTCGGATGGCCCGTACTTGTCCTTTGCTCCGCTCCCTACGTTCTAGCCAGGCTAGTGTTTTGGTAGCCTTGTCTCCTCTCTCGTATATATGGCTCCGGGCCAGCCAGTGGGCGGTTCGGGCATTATCTAAGGCCCTGTCTTTCAGGATTGTTTGGGCTGTTACCAAGGCCTCGTGTGCCTCCTGGGTTCCCTTTTCGAGGAATTGCTCCTCCCGCCTAGTTACCTGGGCTTCTGCCTCGGAGATTGCCTCGCTATGCTGTTTGCGGTGAGCTGCCACCAAGGATATTGCTTCCCCCCGTATGACGGTCTTGTATGCCTCCCACCTTGTTATTGGGCAGTCCACTGCCTCCACATTTAGGTCGAAATATTCCGATGTCTTATTTGCGAGCCCTTCCAGTATTTCGGGTATCCCTAAGTAATAGGTGTTTAGGCGCCAGGTGGGTTCTTGTATTGTTGACAGGCCCTTGAGTTTTACCAATAGGGGGGAGTGGTCAGAGATTCCTCTCGCCAGGAATTCTGCGGACAATAGGCGATGGCCCATATTCATTGGGGTGAGGATATAATCAAGTCTGGATAGGGACCGGTGTGCGTTGGATTAGAACGAGTAGCCCCGGTCCATTGGGTGGGCTGCTCTCCATGTGTCAGATAGCCCCATAGCTTCTGCAAAGGTGTGGAGTCTGGTCGGGATGTCTACCGCTCTGCTACCCACGTGTGTTCTGTCCCGAGCTGTCTCCATGACCTCATTGAAATCCCCCCCTATCGCCCATGAGTCTGCCCGTTCTTCTAGTATTATGTCCTGGAGCTCGGTAAGGAGTTCCGTTGTAAGCGTGGGAGGTGCATACACTGCCACGAGGCCCCAAGTCTCCCCCTTCATTTCACCCAGTACCATCACAAACCTGCCCCGTGGGTCTGCTTTGACTTTCCTTGTGGTAAACGGAAATCTTTTGTGCAAGAGGATCATCACTCCCCTAGAGCCTCTGGAGAACCCAGCGAGGTATGTGTGTGGGTAATTTGTTTTCCTAAAGAGCCCACAGTTAGTACCGATCAGGTGGGTTTCTGTTATGAATGCAATGTCTGGGGAATGGCGGTTAAGGTATTGGAGTACCAGTTTGCGCTTTATGCCCGACCCCAGGCCGTTCACATTCCAAGTCAATAGGGATATCTGTTTCTTTTGTGTTATGTCAGCGTGGGATTTGGTTTGGTGTCACATGTTAGGATGCGGAGTGGTTCCCGTTTTCTTCTCTTGTCTGCCGTTCTAAGGTGTAATGGACGCCTGAGCCCTTCTGCAAGTGCTTATTTGGTGATCTGTTTTGTGTACTTCATGTGCGAACTCTATAGCCCCAGCCTGTGAACCGTGGGTCCCGTCCGTGCAGGTGGATATGTGTTGGCCAGTGGGGGGGACGTGTCGGTCCCTCTCATATCTCGTATAAGGAATTCTGTGAACTTCTGTTTTGCAGCCCACTATTGCTGGTGGTTGTGACATGAGACCAATCCCTTCCTTCTCCAAAAACCCCAAACTCCCCCCACCCCGCACTTCCCCCCAACCTGAAACACCTGTTCCCCTAACCATTTAAAACAACTAACGAGGCGAAAGCCCCAACTCAGAGGCGGGGGGGGGGGTCAGAAGGACCCTACTCCGCAACTCGTGTGGTCCAAGATAACCACTGAACTTAAAGTAAAGCTAGCAGTGAAGAGTCCCCCTCCGGGGGCGAAGAGGTGGTGGCCGGCCAGGGCCGCCAGTCGGAAGGGTCTCTTGCTGTTTCCTTATTCCTGGCCCTCAGCAGCTGCCCATATTCAGGTGTGTCCCGTGTCTGTCGGGGGGCCGGGTTCTCCCGCTTCCTCGCGTGGTGGGGTGACCTGTCCAGTAGGGCGGTTGTTGTCTCCATCGTTCCTGCGGGGTGTGTTTCCATCCGGTCTATTCGGGCGTGGAGTAGGGAGGACCTGTGTTTCCAACCAGTCCCAGGCCTCGCGGGGAGTGTAGAACACTTGGACCTTGCCGTTGTGGTATACTTTGAATGTTGCCGGAAAGAAAAGTGCATATTTGATGCCCAGGGGTGACAGTTTCTTTTTGATGGAGTCGTAGGACTGTCGCGACTTCTGAACCTCCCTCGTGTAGTCGGGGAAGAGCCCGATTCGGTGACCATTGTAGGTGATGGGGCCGGTCGCCCTTGCCATGTGCAGTAGTGTGTCTCGGTCCCTGTAGTTCATGAGTTTTGCGATCACCGTTCGTGGGGGGGCCCCCGGAACTGGTCTGCCCGTCGGAACTCTGTGTGCTCTTTCTATTGAGAAGAATTTAGAGAGCTGCTTGGGAGCCATCAGGTCAGCTAGCCAGTGTTCCAGAAAGAGCTCCATAGAGGGCCCTTCCTCTTTCTCGGGAAGGCCGAGTATGCGGAGGTTGTTCCGACGGGACCTACCCTCACTATCTTCGGCTCTGTTTTCCAGTGTGGTGATTTTCCGTTCCATTTGCTCAAGGCGGCTTCCCAGGCTTTTAACCGTGTCCTCGGTGTCTGATATTCATTGTTCTGCTTCCCCAACCCTGGTAGTGAGGTTCCTTAAGTCTTGCCTCACAAAGGACACCTCGGAGGCCAGCCCGTCTATTTTGGTCTCCACCGAGGTTCTGGAGTCGTTGATTGCTGCCATGATGTCAGTGAGAGACAGCGTTTGGGTCGCACCCCCCTTCATAGCCTCATTGTCCACCCCGCTAATTGGGTCCGGGAGAGCCGCCGGGGTGCTCATCGTGTATTTGTCTATTTTGTTTTGGGTCGCTCCCCGACGGGGCTGATCCTTCCCCATCCTGACTCTGTGGGGCGGTTCTGGGTGCGGGTGCGGGTGTGTCTCCTTGGGTTGAGGTTCCTTCCTGGGTTGCCTTATCGCTGTTTGCGCCGCGCTGCTTGGGCCCCCGTCGGGCCCTGGCCTGCCCAATCCGGCGCTATGTCCTGTATGGCCCAGCCTGGGCCTGTTTGTCGTGTGGTCCGGGGGGGGGAGATTATGCAGGCAGAGGGTGGTGTTGGACTTGTGTGCCGGGCCGGCAGGTCAGGCCTGGGGGGGGGGTACTCCTTCGTTTCTTCCCAATGCGTAGCGGGTGCTTTTGGGTCGTCCGACCGTTGGTAGGGGGGCTCAGTTTGGAGCAGCCCCCTGGCAGGTCCGCTTCGGTCCGCCGGTAGTTTGACGCCTCCAAGGTCTCACCTCCCCCCCCCAAGCTGCCGCGCGTGCCTCCCCCGCACTCGATGTTCCCCCTCGACCCGGGCGGCCCGTGCTCGGCGGGGGCCGGGGAGGGAGAGCCTGCACGGTCATCGCACCGGAGGGGGGGGGGGGAGGAGGCAGCTCCAGGCGCGGCGGGCGTCCCTCGGCACCGGTCCGGTGGCGACAGCAGCAGCGGAGGCCCAGGGGGGGGGGGTAAGGCTCTCACCTCTCGCCCCGCCGGGCGATGATTCCGGTCCCACAGCAGCAGTCCCGCGGCCCCGGGGGGTGGACCCGCAGCGATCTTCAAAGTGCCCAATGTGTCCCTGGCGGAGCTGCGTTGGTCGCGGCTGGTGTTCCCGCCGGCTCGCTCGTGCGGCTTGCCTCGCGGCCCTGCGGTCCCGGCCGGGCTCTCACACGGTGCGGGAGGCTCAGGCAGGTCCGATTTTTCTCTGGATTTTTCGGAGGGGGTGCCAGTGCATTCCCCTACCGTGATCCGAGGTGTTGGTCGGCAAAAGGTTCGTGGAAACGGCAGGATTATGGAGGATTTAGGCGGCCCTGGCGGAGCGACGTGAAGCTAGGTCTTCATTCGGCGCCCCCTGGTGGCGGACTCCGCTTCTGTGCATCTTGACAGAGCAGCTTCCATGGCTACAGCAGCTGCCCCTCCACACCACCATCTGGAGGGCCTGGAGAGGGGAACAGGCGTGGTGATAAAGAGGTGTATCAAGTGGAATATGAGGGTGAAATAGTGGAAATCCCACTCTCCGGCTCCCAATGTGAATCTTTGGTGTGGAAGCATTTTACCACCATTGGGGGGTACCTAAGGCTTGTGTGGACAAGGTTAGATGCACTGAGTGAAAGGTTGTACTCAGTTGTGGAAAACCGGGTCTGTACAGCTACAGGACCACCTCCATGTGGCGCCACCTCAAGTCTAATCACAAGGGAGCAGTGTGAAAAGTCATACCTTTCGATGGGACGAGTAGGTTGACATCCACTATCACACCCTCATCATCCGCTCCTGCCACCACAAGAGATACTCCTGTGGGGCAGATGATCCCTGACAAAAGATGTGCAGGCCATGCATGACACAGTCAACCCTTGTCTTTCGAGGGTGACAGTGCTCTGTATGTACTCTGACACACCGTTCTGTAAGGGGGAGCAGTTTCGAAGTGCTTTCGAGGCTACATTCAGGGAGCATGAGAAACACTGTCCCACCCAACATCTTCCTCTATCCACCTGCCCCTTCGTCCCAGTGGTTGGGGGCCCCTTCCCTCCCCTAACCGCTCACTTGTGTCTCCTGTGGAAAAAAGCCAAAAAATATAAAACACAAAAAAATGTAAAAAAGGTTCTTTTCAGAGTCACCTTTCACAGTTCAAAAATAAAAGTAACAAAAAAGTTACAGGCCATCATGCAGCCTGCGAAGCCCATGGACAGCATGGTAGTCTGCGGACATGCCAAAAATGTAGGCAGTGGTGGCATCAAAAACATTGCACTCTTTTGCATCGGAAAGTGGTAGCTCTGAAAAGATCCTTTTTTTATGTTTTAAGTTTTAAAGTAAACTAAGCAACATTCTACTGAACTAAACTTTTTCTTCCAACTTCAAAACAGTAGGCCTTCTGTTTTTGCCGTGCTTCCATGCATTCTATTTTTCACCTACTGAAAATGCCTTCTATATTTACAAAAAGTGCCTCAAAGCATTTTGAATATTTTGCTAAAAAACTGCTTACCAGCATCAGGCAGATGTACTCCACCTCTGCAGAAAATATTGGCAGTGTCAACGTTAATATTTTCATTATGGAAAGACGTCATGCCAACATCTCCCAAAAATGCACACACAGCCTTGTTGACATTGCGCCTGGCTTTCTCCATTTGCGGACCAAATGATGAAGAGCGCAGCCACATCTGTCTCTGGGCAATGCACGAAAAAATTACTCGAGAGTTTGGAAACATGTGCATGACTTTCCCAAATGCCTCCTTCACCGCAAACTGCAGAGAGATTCCAGTAATGTGGCTTAAACTGTTCCCTCCACAATGAACAAGGCTACATCACAACAAGTTCCTGAGGCTTCGTCTCAGTGCATATAAAAAATAAAAGAGATGATGTGGTGGAGACATTACAAAGTACAACGGACAACATATGCAGGTTCTGCAAAAATGCATCTGAATTGTTGAAACATCTGATCACTGAATGCAGCAATGTATCCATCCAGCGATCATTCTTTTTAGAACACCTTGCACCGGCCCATGAACAGATTGAAGACTGGTGGTATACCTTAATATCTGGAAATAACATTGCAATAACCTGTGCCTTGGTAGACTTTCTTAAAAAAAAAATTGGAATCAGAACCACGTGTATGACAATGAAGCGAATAGCTCATATTCAGTTAGAAAATGGGCTGCGACGCCCTCTGGATTCGTAACTGAGAAAGTGATTGATGACTTTGTGATTGTAATTACAGTTTTGTATATAACTAATTGTTACAATAATTTTCTTTTTGAAAAAACAATAATAATGGCTGCATGTTCCTGCATCACCAAAGTGGCACAAAGGGGAACCAAATCCAGCCACTTCATGCCACGCACAACACAAATCCAAGATGTGCAGCCACGCGACAGTGTTCTGCATGAACCTGCAACCAATGTATCCAAGAGTCCCCCAAAATCCAGAGACTCTGCCTCCTGAAACACACAGCCATAGCCACATCCACCCGCACTCCTCTCAGCAAACAGAGCCTCTCCCACACTCTCTCCTTGCCCACCACACCCAGGGAACCTTATTGAGCAATCCCCTGGCCTCCACAGTCCCATTTCCATGGCTGCCATCCTTAAAAGTCCTGTATGTGACATGTGCGATCCACAAACTACTGTAGAGGTCACAGATAAATCGGCCAATTGAAGGGGGTAGGGAGAGAAATTTAAAACGGGGTAGGAGATTTCCTCTATTGTGGTGGCTTTGGAAAGAGCCTTTTTTTTTAGGTGCTACTGAACAAACACCTTTTGTTTTCTATTTCTTGTGTGATTTTTTTCTCTTCTTTTCCTCCTTACTGCCTTGCATCAACCTCTCTAAAGCATCCCTTAACATTGACTCCCTTAGTGTGCACTAGCAAACAGCATTTCGTTGTCTATTCTTGGAAATGCTCATTTTTTCAGCAATCTGTCATTGGATAAAACAGACATCTCAGCATGTTGCAAAACCATACCCATGCTTCTATTAAAAAAGCGCCTTCCTATATTTTGCTGGGGATTGAAGACACTGGGGTTGTTCCATTGTGCAAAAAAACACCTTTGCAGTAGGGAAAAGCAGCATTAGTTCTTCCACCAACAATCTCAATACAGGAACCAAACTTGGAGCACTGATGTAGCCCAAATGCTCTCCTCTGCAGTGCATCACCAAAACATCAGGACTACCAACAGTAGCCATGTTTCTGCAAAGATCAAGCAGTGCCTGCAAATTGCGGCCAGGCACACTGCACCATAAAGCCTCCAGGCCTGGAAAACCAAGATCTGCAGAAACACCTCTTGCCTTTGCATACCTCTCCTGATCACATACAAAGGAACCTCCCACTATCCATACAATAACTCCAGCCATCTTCACTACACAACCAACACAGCAATGAAAAAAAGTATTAGCCTGACTTCCTGTAAAGCACACCCTTAACACCTGATTGGCTAATCCCCATATAGTCCCATTTCCATGCCAGGCATGCTGAGAAGCCCCAGAAATAGCACTTGTGATTCGCGAACTGCCACGTTGTTCACTGATCCCATAACACAGGGGTGGCCTTCTTCCCTTTCCACTTCACACTTTGTGGCACTCTCTCATTGGCTACTGGTAAGCAGTCCCTAAACCATCCACCAAACACATCCAAGATCTCTACATCTAACTCTATCAACTCAGTACAACACTGCAGATGTGCTGTTCAACACTCAGAGCACAGGTCTCCTATGATTCCCAAGCACCTGCATCCAAAAGTACTGTAAAACTCTCCAAGATTTCTACTTCCAGATTCATCCACATCTACATTTGTCAACACAAACTACAGGTATGCATATGTTTTGTAATGCACACAGAAAATGAAAACTGCATGTATGTTACCAAACCATAGAAAGTACATAGATTGCTGCATTTGAACAGGGTGCCTGCCACTTGCTCTGCATAACCTACTCAATAATCATACTCTTATTTGTACCATCTCCTCACATCAACTGACAGTTACTTACAATGCTTTTTGCTTTCACAGTGTTCTGGTACTGCCCACTAGCATAACAGCTGCAAACCACATATTTCAATTTCAGCATCACTGCTTGTGATTTCTTTTATTTAAAAAAAAACACATTGGGAATATTTGCACAGCACATCCAAGTGCCAGATCCTATGTGAAATACCCAGAATGCACACAAAAAAGGGAAACTGTATCTATGTTAAGAAAGTGTACATACATTGCACAATTGACAAAATGCACCATTGAAAGGAAAGCAAAGAAATGCATGTGTACATTGGAAACAGTGCTATCTGTAAATTTGGATAAATAAATGAAACAAAAAAAAGGATTTTTGCACTCATGTAGCAAGGATCTATGAGTGAGAAATTTAACAAAATTCCACTCACAGTAACATTCTCCTTTCCAATCTGTACATCTTTCTGCCCTTTTTCTCACTCTACTATGACTTGCACTAATCCATTTCCAAAACAAGTAGTGCACCAACATCTCACACACTTTAAAAGTGCAGCCCCATAGGGCACAGTTATCACTGCAGCAATGGCCCCCATACCAACAATGTTAATACTCCCAAGTCCCCACTCGTATGCAGTGCTGTACAATTGCACACACACACTAACTCTTCCTGCCAACAAACCCTCCTACAATCTAAAATAATGGGTTCTCCTACTGCTATTACTGTACCATTAACACACATACCCACTAACGTCCTTCTTTTGAAATTGTAGTGAAGAACCACCTCCTAAAAGCCAGTGACGTCCCTGCTGGAAGAAAAAACCCAGATGAAACCTACTCTTCAGATCTAACAAAGTGCAGTACTGTTGTAATGTTCTGCATGTTACTCAGACAGTGCAGTGCTGTTGTATTACAGCCTAGATAACGTTTTGCAACCCCACAGCCCTCACTGCACCCTTACTCACTGTTTCTATTGTCATCAGAACACCAGTATGTTAATACCCACTAGTTTTATAAAAACACTGTAATGTCCTTACTTCTTCAAGCACATTACACTGTCATATACACTGAAGCAAACCTTTCCCACGGGAACACACACACACACACACACACGTGCACACACACACACACACACACACACAAACACACACACACACACACACATATGCCAGTACAACCTTCTCAAGGTAAAGTAACAGCTATTAGCACAATCACACTCCTCTGTGGATACCTACCTACCCTCATATTAAGACACTCATGCACAGTACACACAAATATATTGCACAACTTCCAAACCCACACTTACCTTTTTTCTCCAACAGACACAATACATTGCCTACCAAAAAGCAACTCTATAGAAAACAACGCAGAAATAGAGCAGATAAAACTCAAACCATGCAAAATGGCCATCCACCTCTAGCAGACTCTGTACAAAAAGTTAAAACAAAACAGCTAATACAGTCACTGAGCAAAATGGAACCAGGTAGAAGGAAAAAAAAGTGTGACTTCTCTTCCAAAATGTAAAACTAAAAATAGATGTATTAAGAAGAATGCAACTACCACTAGTGCTAACACTACATCTACCAACGTTAACATAGCCACAAGTAAGCATTCCAAAAAATAGATTTTACAAAAAATGTTCCACCATACAATCCTTCAGAACCTTATAAAAACAGGGGAGAAATCACACTGAACCCTAAAAACCTACTGCAGAAAACTGATCCTGGAAGCTCTCATAGACAGTGCAATGCTCCTCAAAAGGAAATTATTTATATTAATTTTAAACAGAATGAAACCACTGACAAAATTAATTAGTAAACAACAAAAAGTACTTCGCAATATACGCAATATCAACATAGATAGCTTTGAAAACGTCTGTGCAGGTGTGTGGATTCACACAACCAGCACAGAGCCATATTTCAATGAAGAGGCATACAAACAAGAGCAAACAAACCCAATTCCCGCACATAGCACTGGCCGAGGGTATGAAAAGGTAGACAGTACCATTATGGCAGAGGAAATGCTTATTGAAAGAATATCCTCAACAATCTTACAATCATCTCTCCATTCCACCGAACCAATCCAACCCGTCTACAAATGGCCGTACACCTCAATGTGTAACATACGAAAACAATCCTCCAAATCTTTGCAGCAGTTCTTCAATCAGCATGTGAAAGCCAAAGACAAATTAAAAAATAAAATATTACAAACCATGGACTATGAGGACATTCATTAGCCTGCATTTCCGGGACTACTTGCAAAAGCACCTTCCACCACATCAAAATGTTAGCAAATGTCAGAATTCTGCACTAGCAACTGGAAGATAGGAGATCTTGCCCTCGTAGTGTAGGTGAAGATTTCTCCTAACCAATGTAATTCTCTGGGTAAGTATACACACAGAGAGGTCAAATGGCAGAGAGATGAAAGGACACCAGCGGGAACCAGATAACGTCGGTCGAGTGTGGCTTGCCGCTGTGGCAGTTAGAAAACTGGAAGAAAGTAAGGATCGTTAAGCGGAGAAAATTCGATCAAAACAAACACTAAATAATTACTTTGGCTAACCTTCATGAATTTCCAGAGGAGTGAATAAGGACCCATCTGTATAGGACCTTAAGTAAGGTGTAGATGCGCTGGTGAGGATATAGGACAGATCTTTAACAATACAGAAAAAGAACCGTGCTGAGAGAACAGAAAGGTGAGAAAAGGGTCAGAACACTTACCCGCTGTCTGTGGAATGAAGGTTCTTCCTGTCACTGCCCCTCGCTATATAGTGCCAGAGTAACTGTCCCGACGGCACGTGGATGCCTAGGCGGAGGTGTTCAACAGTCTCTAGTTCCGAGATCCACCTAACCCGAAGGAACTCGGATGCCTACGAACTAATAGCGCCAGGGATGGAAGTCCAAGAGTTCCAGCACTGGTTTGAGGCAATATACGTGAGGGGAGGCATCAGAGATAGTGAAGAGTTGAACGAGACAAGCGGCCAATTGTTTAGAAGTCATTGTAACAATCCAAGTTCGTTTACCTTGCTCGCTGAGACGAAGACCATATCAGTAGGCAGGTTGCAGGTCAAGTTGCAGTCCGTGTTCGTTTTCCGAAACTGGGCAAACGATGACAAAATCAGCAGGCAGGTTGCAGGTCAGGTAGCGGTCCGGGTTTGTTTTCCGAAATTGAGCAAACAATGACAAACTCAGCAGGCAGATTGCAGGTCAGGTAGCGGTCTGGGTTCGTTGTCCGAAATTGGGCAAAACAAGGAGCAGGGACCAAAGCAAGAAAACAGGGAGTAACAAGAAAGCAGGATCAAGGCAAGAGCAAGGCAAAATAGCAACTGTATTAGAAAAATCAGAAACATCGAGTGCCGCCAATCCGGAAACTAAATACCTGATGCACACGTCCCCCGAACGTGTCGTACACTAGAATGTAACAGACGTTATAGTTGTCATGGCAACCTCCAGGTTGTGTGTAGGTTATAATGAAGACGTGGGGGCAGAGTGGAGTGTGACTGATGGTGGTGTCACTGAACAGGTACTAACATTGTAGAGTGCCCTGGTCGTGAACGGGAGCAACAGATGTAGTGGCCCATTGATTGGTGCCCCTACGGCATCCAGCATGGGCCGGTATCAGGGCCCTGAAATTGCTCACACTTCTGAATGATGGAATCCTGACAGTACCCACCTCCAAAGAATGCCTCACCACTCTGGAGGACCAGAACCTAGCCAATAAGGCCAAGGCATGAATGTTCTGGGAAGGCTCCCAGGTCCTGTCCTCTGGACCATATCCCTTCCAATCGACCAAATACAGACACACCCCTCGGTGCACTTGGGTATCCAGAATACCACTCACTTCATACTTGTCCGAGGGCCGTGGAATCAGATCAGAGGAATCAACAGAAGCCCGGGAGGAAGAGTGAAACGGTTTTAAAAGGGAGACATGGAACAACGGGGTGAATCTTCCATGAGATGGGCAAATCCAGGCATACTACAGCAGGATTAATAACAGCCATGACAGAGTAGGGACCAACAAAACGAGGAAGCAAGGCACGGCAACCAGGGATGCAGTGATTGTGAGAAGACAGCCAAACCTTAGAACCCACAGAGTAACGAGGAGCGGGACGCCTACGGGCGTCAGCAAATGTCTTGTCCCGGACTTTAGCTTGTTGGAGGTGGAAAATGACGGAATTGCGTATCCTGGTCAAATCCCAAACACAAGAGGCAGCGGCTGGACTGGCCAGGGACAAGGTTGGATGCAAAGGGATGGTACAGGGATGGCGGCCATACATGGCAAAGAAGGGAGGTGAACCAGTAGCCGTGTGCAGTGAGTTATTTTAAGCAAACTCAGCCATAGTCAAAAGCAACAACCAAGTGTCCTGATATAGCAGAACCAGACTACGCAAGAATTGTTCCAGGGTAGCATTCAGACGCTCAGTCTGACCGTCCGTCTGAGGATGTTAAGCGAAGGAAAAGCGATCATTGATTCCCAAGGAGTTCGTAAGGGCTCTACAAAAACGCGATGTAAATGGAGAACCCCGATTTGAAATGATGATATCCGGAAGGTCAAAGAACCGGAAGATGTTATGAAGAAACAGATCCACCAAGACCGGAGCTGAAGGGAGACATTTGCAGGGAACGAACATAGCCATCATGGTAAAAGAATCGATAACCACCCAAATGCAATCATACCCCCTAATCACTGCCAATTCTACAATAAAGTCCATGGTCAACATGACCCATAGTTGTTTTGGTATAGGTAGAGGCTATAACAGGCCCACTAGTTTGGCCAGATGATTTTTACACTGGGCACACACCGGACAAGAGGCTATGTACTCAGTTACTTCTTTACCCATTGAGGGCCGTCAGCACCAGCGGCATAACAGGTCGATTGTCTTTCTGACCCTGGGTTGTGCAGCGTATTTGGCATCATGTACCCACTGTAGTGCAGTGATACGAGGAGACGCCTTAGGAAGAAAGACCAAACTCTGGTGATAAGGGAGTCCTTGGAACACCTGGAGATCATAGTCCTTGATTTATTGCGGAGAACCATGTACCTAATTAGGCAAGACAGTGTGTAAGGGTGTTTGTAGCATGCACAAGCAAACCACATGCTGTGGCAAGAGAATGGGACCACCAGCGTTGGAACCTGGAGGGGAGCCATGAAGGCGAGACAAAGCGTCATCCTTGGGATGCCTAGCACCTGGTCGATAAGTGAGTACAAAGTGGTACATGGAAAAAAACTCGTGCCAACGCGCATGGCGGGCTGTGGTACACTTTATCGATTGGATTGCTAAAAGGTTCCGGTGATCAGTGTACACTTGCACTGGCAAGGCGGTGCCCAAAAGATGCTGTCTCCATATCAGGAATACATCCCCTACAGCGAGAAGTTCCTTTTCAGTGATGGTGTAATTGGCCTCATATGAGGTCAGTTTCCTGGAGTGAAAGGCCACTGAATTGAATTCCTTTTTGCAAGTATAGGAAGCATTTTCCCAGTAAATGTTGGCCTTTTCAACCCTTCCAAAAGCAAAGAAACACCATAAAAAGGCTCTCTTCAGAGCCACCACTTTAATTTATTTATTTATTCGTATGTTTATAGAGCGCTGCAGCCCGCAGGCATCAGAGCGCTTAACAAGGAGACCAAGACAACAGAATGTAGACAGGACGTATGAGTACTATTGGTCAAAAGTGGAGAAGTGTCAAATTATTGCTAGCTCATTTAAAGAGTAACATTTTCAAGTTCTTTCTAAACTTGAGGTAGTTTAGTTTTCTCCTGGAAAATAGTGTGATGTTTTTGATGGCGCCACCAGTTACTTTTCTGTACATGTCCGTGGACTACCGCGCTGTCTGTGGACATCACAGGCTGCAGGGGGTAGGGTTGCATCATTTCATTTTTAAACTGTGAAAGGTAGTGTTTTTTTTGTTGTTTTGTATTTATTTTGTTTTTTTTATACACGACACACAAGGAAAGGAAGGGAAGGGAGGGTAGGGAAGGGGCACCAACCACAGGAATAAGAAAGGACAGGTGGAGAGAGGAAGATGTTGGTTGGGCCTCCCTTAGGTAGGTGGCACATTTTCCCATGCTCCCGGACCGTAGCCTCAAAAGCAGTGCGAAATTCCTCCCCCTTGCAGAGTACTGTGTCGCAGTACATGCACAATACAGTGAGCTTCGAAAGGTAAGGGCCTTCTGCGGTGCGTATGGCCTGCGAGGCTGGTTAAGGGATCCGCTGCCCCACAGGAGTGTCCCTTGTGGTGGCAGGAGCAGATACAGAGGATGCTGCAGAGGAACTCAACCTACTGCCTTGTTCGAAGGGGACAAACCTCTGAACTGCCGCCTTGTGGTTCGACCTCAGGTGTCGCCACATGAAGGTTGTGCTGTAGCTGTACAAGCCTGGTTTGCCGCGACTGAGCACCATCTGGCACTCAGTGGATTGAACCTTGCTTGCACAAGCTTTGGGCATGTCTCCAACCGTGGTAAAGAGCCTCCACACCCAAGACTCTGGCTGCAGGCAATGGGGAATTCCTCTACCTCATCCTCGCTCTCTTCTTGATCCCTCTCTACATCACCATGCCTGTTTCCCTCCCAAGGCCCTTGGGAAGGTGGTGGTGGTGATGAAGGTGAGGGTGCGGGTGTTGCTGAGGCAGAGGCAGTAGCAGCATCCATGGTTGCCATTAGCTCCAAAGGTAGTACAGCACAGCAGAATTGAGCAGCAAGCTATTCTAGCAAGGAGCAATCTGCAAAACTGTTCTGGCACAGCAGCAAAAGTGGCGCAGCAGAGTAGATTTCGGCAGAAAAGAATTGCAGCAGCATGGAGCAATCTGGATCAATGCTTTGTTCTGGAGTGCCAAAAACAGAATGAGGAACAGCTCTGGGGTGTGGCTTTTTATAGGGGTGCTGGGGAGTGGTTTGCACCCAAAAGTGGCCCTAAAGAGTTCCCAAAAGTGTCCAGATTGTCCTTCTTTTGAAATTGTAGTGAAGAACCACCTCCTAAAAGCCAGTGACGTCCCTGCTGGAAGAAAAAACCCAGATGAAACCTACTCTTCAGATCTAACAAAGTGCAGTACTGTTGTAATGTTCTGCATGTTACTCAGACAGTGCAGTGCTGTTGTATTACAGCCTAGATAACTTTTTGCAACCCCACAGCACTCACTGCACCCTTACTCACTGTTTCTATTGTCATCAGAACACCAGTATGTTAATACCCACTAGTTTTATAAAAACACTGTAATTCTTCAATTCTTCTCCTTACTTCTTCAAGCACATTACACTGTCATATACACTGAAGCAAACCTTTCCCACGGGAACACACACACACACACACACACACACACGTGCACGCACACACACACACACACACACACACACAAACACACACACACACACATATGCCAGTACAACCTTCTCAAGGTAAAGTAACAGCTCTTAGCACAATCACACTCCTCTGTGGATACCTACCTACCCTCATATTATGACACTCATGCACAGTACACACAAATATATTGCACAACTTCCAAACCCACACTTACCTTTTTTCTCCAACAGACACAATACATTGCCTACCAAAAAGCAACTCTATAGAAAACAACGCAGAAATAGAGCAGATAAAACTCAAACCATGCAAAATGGCCATCTACCTCTAGCAGACTCTGTACAAAAAGTTAAAACAAAACAGCTAATACAGTCACTGAGCAAAATGGAACCAGGTAGAAGGAAAAAAAAGTGTGACTTCTCTTCCAAAATGTAAAACTAAAAATAGATGTATTAAGAAGAATGCAACTACCACTAGTGCTAACACTACATCTACCAACGTTAACATAGCCACAAGTAAGCATTCCAAAAAATAGATTTTACAAAAAATGTTCCACCATACAATCCTTCAGAACCTTATAAAAACAGGGGATAAATCACACTGAACCCTAAAAACCTACTGCAGAAAACTGATCCTGGAAGCTCTCATAGACAGTGCAATGCTCCTCAAAAGGAAATTATTTATATTAATTTTAAACAGAATGAAACCACTGACAAAATGAATTAGTAAACAACAAAAAGTACTTCGCAATATATGCAATATCAACATAGATAGCTTTGAAAACGTCTGTGCAGGTGTGTGGATTCACACAACCAGCACAGAGCCATATTTCAATGAAGAGGCATACAAACAAGAGCAAACAAACCCAATTCCCATACATAGCACTGGCCGAGGGTATGAAAAGGTAGACAGTACCATTATGGCAGAGGAAATGCTTATTGAAAGAATATCCTCAACAATCTTACAATCATCTCTCCATTCCACCGAACCAATCCAACCCGTCTACAAATGGCCGTACACCTCAATGTGTAACATACGAAAACAATCCTCCAAATCTTTGCAGCAGTTCTTCAATCAGCATGTGAAAGCCAAAGACAAATTAAAAAATAAAATATTACAAACTATTTTGCAATCTGCAACACTGTTCTGGCACAGCAGCAAAAGTGGTGCAGCAGAGTAGATTTCGGCAGAAAAGAATTGCAGCAGCATGGAGCAATCTGGACCAATGCTTTGTTCTGGAGTGCCAAAAACAGAATGAGGAACAGCTCTGGGGTGTGGCTTTTTATAGGGGTGCTGGGGAGTGGTTTGCACCCAAAAGTGGCCCTAAAGAGTTCCCAAAAGTGTCCAGATTGACAGGGGCATAGAGTAGGACCTCTCTAAGGGTGTAGTTTCACAGTAAAACACCCTGGCTTGCCCAAAAAAGCACTTTTTCGATGTCCGGGGGCTCGGATCATGTCCGCAAATAAGGGCCGACGCTCAGCGTGAGTGTGGTCACATGGTGATGTCGCAAACATTCTCAAATGGGAGGGCTGTCCGCAGGGCATATATTGAGCTGGATACATTGTGCGAATGTGCATAGGTGTCCTACGGACAGGTTTGGACTCTTCGAACAGACACTGTGTTCGTAGGACTCAGAAGGTGGAAGGCGCATGTGCCCAGGTGTTCTCCGGACATGGGTGGGCTCCTCAAACTAATCAAAGTACATCACCACTTTTTTTGGACATGCCAGATAGGGGCAGTGTTACCAAAACCCAGGGGATGAAATACATATGCGCGCAGGTGGCCGCCTGACAGGCGTAGGCTCCCGCAACTACTTAAAGGTGCGTCACAACTTTGCAGACATTCCGATAGGCACTACGTCCTACGGACACCTCCATTTTGAATGCGGACAAGCCAGACAGGCGCAGTGTCCATAGGACACCTCCATTTTGATTACGGACAGGCCGGACAGTCGCGTGCTCCGCAGACCTTCTACTGGCTTTGAAAAAGGAGAACACACACATACACACATACTCATCAACAGTATACATATAAAACCTTATTTACACATATAGATAAATACAATTATGAAAGGAAAGGGGTAGCAGAAATGAAGACATATACAGGGGAATTGGGGTTTTGCACAGGTTGGGCATCAGGGGAGGAAGGGATTGAGGTCTCTTCGTAACGTCTCTCTTTACAGGGAATTTATGGGGATGGTTGGCTGGGAAAGGGGGAAGGGGTACAGGTGCAGGTGGGGCAGTGGTATTTAATTTTTTCCATAATATGTCCTTGTACAAAAATGTTTAAGCTGGCAAAATTGTTCAGCAATTGCTCAATTTATTTACAGAGTCCGTTTCATTTTCTTTGTGCGTATGATCTTGTGGAAGAGGTGCTTCTTCTGGTGCATTTTCTTCATTTCCAGTATGTACTGTTAAAGAAAAAGATATCTGTCAGTTATATGTGAAGCAAGGTGTATTTACTGTCTTACTTTTCAGACTGTTGTGTTCCAATGGGGTTGCTATCTTCACTCATTTCGTCATGAGGGAAATTCTCTTCCAGCCATTCTAGGGAGCTTGGCATTTCTTAGTAAAAAAAGAAAAAAATAATTCTACTATTGTACACTGAACAAACTGCTCATTTATAGGAACAAATTTAGTGTACTTAACACGTAGTAGTGCAGTTCTGCTCTCAGTACTTTGCAGTTCTTCCGCTAACAGTTGTTGGAAGCATACGTTATTGTTCTTGTTGGTGCATTCCATTATGTCAGTCAACAAGTTTATTCGGATTCCGAAGAAAAACCATCAAACACAAAAAAACATCATACAAAAACAATTACATTCAATATTCCAAGAGATAACAGAATGCACCCCATCAAAAATAATTGAGAAGGAAAATAAGTAAAACTAGGAGCCCCATTATCATCAAGACGTCCCCCATTACAAGGGCCTATCCCCCAAGGAACCTGACCAATGACGTCCCAAAGGGGTGAGGTTAGCACCAGACAGGGGGGAGGGTCTCATAGTTAACTTCGGGGGGCACTCAAGGACTATTAGAGGATGACTACTGATTATAATACCACTCCTGGGTGACCAACTAGTCCCCCCACATTGTCCTAGGACCGCCCTTGCCACTCCCAGGTCCCAAAATGCAAGTTCCACAATGTCACCCTGCTGATTGTCCACTCTTGGCATTCTGCGACACCCTGCCAAGGATTCCCTGGACACAAAAGAGCAGCCTCTTACGGACCGCAGCCAATGTAGACTTTTGTTGAGCAGGGCATCCCTTGACTCCTTCCTGTCCCTTGCCAACCCGGGTACGCCATGCAAGTACATGGTAGCTTGCCCGGTCCGGCCTAGGACATAGGGTGGAGGTAACATCTCTCTACGCCACGAGCCATAGGTTCTCCCCTCTCCAGGAATGAGGCGTGTTGGGCCCGATTTGCTTGGTGCAGTGTCCTCCCGAGATGTAGGTTTAGCCTTAGATTGGGGCACCCCATTGGACACTCTAGGCTCGACACAAGTACTGGGGTTGATACCCTTGGCTGCTTGTAGATTCCCAAGCACCATGCTAGAGCAAGGTTCAGTGAACGTGGGTGACACAGGGGCCTGTTCCTGATGGTGTGCCAGGGGGTGGGCCAGGGGTGAGACGATGGGTCCTTTGCGAGCTATTAGAATGTTACAGGGCTCCCCCTCGCACTGCTTTTCCCCCTGCATTCCTATGAGGACTGAGAGCAGATTTTTGATAACTGCCAACTCAGCCAACACTTGGATGCATACACATTTACACACCCTGGCTGTAGAATCACCCCCAATTGAGGGGTCAGTGGCTGGTTTTACAGCGGAATTGGGGTCATCAGGTTGTTGCTTCGGAACCCCGAGTAAGGATAGATGAGAATGCGAGCTGACTGAAGGGCTTAACGATGACATATAATCGCTCCAGAGACTGCTATGGTCAGATGATATATTCAGCGGGGGTATGTCAATAGGCGGACTGCAAAGATGCAGGCTGCCCTCGTTGAGTGAGCAGACAGGGGTGGAGCTGGACGGGCCCACCTCTGTGCAAGAGCCAGGGTTAGGGCAAGGGACTGGGATGAGGACCATGCTGAGGGTTCCGGGGGTACGATTTAGTGGAGGACAGCTGCTTTCCAGTGTTACAGTCCCGGCCGCTTCCCTCTCTTGTTCCCCCTCTTGCTCTTGCTCGAAACAGGATTGGCCGGATACAGAAATCCCAATTGAGGCGCTGGGTATCGTGGGGAGCTGAGGTGTGGGGAGCTCGACCTCATCGGAGTTGACACTGTTGACGCTGCCTCCTGACAACCAGTATCTTGCGATCCGATTTAGGACCGTTAGCATGGGGAGCAGACGTGAGGCCAAAAGGGGGGGGGAGGGGCAAAACAGAGGGAGCTTTCCTTGGCACAGCATGAGACTTTAAGGACCTTAGAGACTTTAGGAGAGTCATGGTCAACAATCACTGTCCCCCCTTGGCAGCAGTTGGATTTGTGGTTGCTTGATGACTGCCTCTTATGTGGCTTAGTGTGGTACTTACTCGTGGTCCTCAATTTTCTGAATTTACAAGCCGGACCAGGCAGGTCTCCTGCCGCAGGCCAAACCTTGCCCCGCCGCGTTCTTCACCTCGACACGGTCCAGCACAGATCGTTGAAGGCCAGTCTGTCTAGCCGCCCCACCGATCCGCGAACACCCCAGCGGGCCGCCAACACCCCGCGCCCTTGACCCGCGGGCTTCACCCTGCCGGGCTTGGGTCGCGGGAGAAATACACGGGGGCGTGGCCACCAGTAAGGAGTCCCCCCAGGGACAAACAGCGTTCACCGCGGGCCGCGGCTTCACCCTGCCGGGCTTGGGTCGCGGGAGACATACACGGGGGGGCGTGGCCACCAGTAAGGAGTGCCTCCAGGGACAAACAGCGTTCACCGCGGGCCGCCAACACCCCGCGCCCTTGACCCGCGGGCTTCCATTATGGTGCATACACTATGCAATTGTTCTGTTCCTTTCATAAGTAGAGCGTTTGTAGACCTACTGTTTTTTTCATTGTAATTCACAAATGTGGTGCTCGTTGTATATTTTCAGTGTCTTTGCTGCATGTTACAACAATGTAAGAGAACCCCTGACCTTTTGAGCAGTTTGGATGCTACCTGATGTCCGTGAACAGTCGCATGGTCCGGGGAATCAGGGGCTATCATTATGGGGATAGAGGGTTCCATATATTGTATGGTACATCTATACAAATTAAGGGTATCCTGGTAAAAAGCTATGAAATTCAGTGATACAACATTGTTAAAGGGACGTTATGGTTCAGTGGCACAAAAAAAAATGATCAAATTCAGTGCAAAAACATTTTAAAGGGACATTATAGTTACTTTGCACTAATAACAACCTATCCATATTATGGTTACAAGTAAAACCAAAAAACCCCAGAAATTTGCCAGTTATGGTAAGCTAAGCAACCACCACTATGCAGTGCAAGAACTAACACCCATGACATCAAAGATGACATCACATGTGCATTTACTTTGCATGACAAGTCTGTACAAGGGATTCTTATTATAATGTTGTCACAAAACTGTCAGGGGTTATTGGGAGAAATATCAAGAGCTCTGTAGTTAATTAAGCAATGCATTGCTATAAACACCATTGTATAATGGAATTATTTGCAGTCTAGGAACCTACTCATGTAGAAACATAGGCATTGTGTGCAGCATACACCATAGAGGTGCAATATTCATAATCTTGACATGTTTGATAGTAAAGTGATAAATGATTTCGTATTAGAGTATTGTGTACTGTGAAACATGTAATAAGTAGCTAATAAAGCCCCACTTACTACATAATTGTACTACTACAGACAAAACATAAAGAGAGCACAACACATAGAAATATCAGCATGTACAGGTAAAGTCAAGTAAGCAAGAAAGCAGAACAACTTGAAAGTGTTCATAACATAACTGATTATATGCACAGAAATGATTGCTGTTTTTTAAGCCTGCTTCTTCCCCTGTCTGTATGTATCATATGATATGAATGGGCCCTTAGGAAACTAGTTTAAGAACAACACAAATATATATATATGAGCATGTACAGGGAAAGTAAAGTGAGCAAAAAAGCAGCAGTACTACCAGAAAGTGTTCATAACCTGAGTATCTTCAAGAACACAAATGATTGCTGTGTTTCAAGGTTGCTTCTTCCCCTATGTATATGTATAATATGATGTGACTGGACCCTAAGGAAAGTAGTGTAAGAACATATGAGAAGGTTAAGATCTATAAATATAGTACCTTTTGAATTTTTAGTTCCTGAATGTCATTGATGAAAACCACCTGGCGTAGCTATGTCAGTAAAGAAAAAAAAGGGAGCCAGACATGTGATGTCATCTTTAATGTCATGGGTGTTAGTCCTTGCAGTTCACAGTGGTGGTGCAAGTTATGGTTGTTTAGAATTTCTGGGGTTTTTCGGTTTTACTTGTAACCATAATATGGATAGGTTGTTATTAGTGCAAAGTAACTATAATGTCGCTTGATAGGTTTTCCTTAGGGCAACTGAACCATAAAGTCCCTTTAACAAGGTTTTTTTCTCTGAATTTGATAGGTTTTTAGTAGCGCAATTTAACCATAAAGTCCCTTTAACAACGTTTTTCACTGATATTTATATATATTTAGTAAAAAAACATTGTTAAAGGGACGTTATGGTTAGGTTGCGCTACTAAAAACCCATGAAATTCGGTAAAAAAACGTTGTTAAAGGGACATTATGGTTCCAAGTAAAACCGAAAACCCCTGAAATTTGCCAGTTATGGTAAGCTAAGCAACCATAACTCGCGCCACCACCGTACATTGCTAAGACTAACACTCAGGACATCAAAGATGACATCACAAATGTGATAGGTTTTTAGTAGCGCAACTTAACCATAACGTCCCTTTAACAAAGTTTTTCTACTGAATATATAAATTCATGGTGTGAATTTGATAGATGTTTACTAGGAATCCCTTACTTTATGTACATGTAACATAGCACATACTGAAACCCCTGCTAATGATTCTGATGTCCGCGGACTGTGCGTATGTCCACTGACGGACGCAGAAAACTTCAACACTACCCAAAAACTCAGGGGGTATCTTAAATTGTTCTATCATGCCATATAAACACTGCAAAAGTTAAAAAAGCAGCACATAAACACATTATATGTAATAATAAATAAGAAGGGGAACCTATATTTGAAACACATCAACCATCCATTTAAATACCATATGGAGTAAAATGGAATATACCAAGACAAAAATGATATGCCTCCAACATAATTACCTCACAGAAACTGCACAGCTAGGAGCAACAGTAGACCTAGACAACAGTAAGAATGCAATTTACCACAAACTAGTAAGTAAACTTCATTTTTCTTATATATTTCTTAACTTTTTGTATTAGGTACACTAAAATTAATATATTTGTGTTTTTTACACAGAAATGTGCAGTACTTTGGAATGGCTTGAGGAGAAATGTCCACGTGGGAAATGTCTAAAGACAGTGATACTAATGGTAGACACTTCTCTATATAAGTACATTAATAATCATTACTTTATGTGTACTTAACATATATATATATATTTTTTAACAGACCATACAAAAATTGAAAATATTACACCAAAAGACACATTGGAAAATACTCTGCACCGTATGGAACACAAAATGGACATGCTCATGGAAAATTTCAATCTTTTGAAACTTTTTGTGGAGGACCAGATAAAAGAAAAAATTAAATACCATTGTCCCACGTGTACCTGTTCCCCCTCACCATGTCCCATGAACTATCTCCAAACCCTCAACACCTAGAAAAACATTTTGATGAGACTTCCATCCCTTCATCCCCTCCCATCAATCCTCTCCAAACCCCTAATTCCCCTGTATTTGTATCAGTTTCTGCTTCCCCCTCTCTTTCATAAATTGTATATCTGTACATAATAAAACAAATATTATGTGTCTTTTAATTAAATCCTTTGTGTCTTATTTTTTTAAGAAGCAGTTAAAGTGTCCGCGGACAGCGTGCCTGTCTGGGATGTCCGTAATTAACAAAATGGGGATGTCCTAAGGTCACAATACCTGTAAGTACCATTCACAAGCAAAGATGGAACTGTTCTTAGAACACACTTGGTGTCCGGGATGTCCGTAAATGAACAAAATGGGGGTTTCCTAAGGACACTATACCTGTCCGTACCGTTCGCAACCAAGATGGAACTGTTCTTAGAACACACCGGTGTCCGGGATGTCCGTAAGTGAACAAAATGGAGGTATCCTAAGGACACTATACCTGTCCGTACCATCCGCAGCCAAGTTGAAACTGTCCTAAGAACACGCGCGGTGTCCGAGATGTCCATAGTCAAACAAAATGGAGGTGTCTTAAGGACACTATACCTGTCCGTACAGTCTGCAGAACACCTACGCACATGCGCACCACACCCGTAAATCCAGCGCACATCACGTCTGTCCGTAACTGTCTGTCTCACTTGTGTCGCCCTTTTAATTTGTGTGAGGACCCGAACACTGTCCGTAGAACACGACCGCTCCCGTGCATTTGGTGTCCTGCAGACACCCGTTCCCTTTGCGGACGTGTTCCCGACATCATCATGTGACCGCACCCATGCTGAGCGTGTGTCCTAATTTGCAGACACTGTCCGGTTCCCCAACATTTTAAAAGAACTTTTTCAGACAATGCAAATTATTTTACAGTAAAAATTCACCATTGCACTTGTGCCAGACAATGACCCTGGCTTTCCACATACTTTTTTGGAACTTTTAAACCTTTTTGGGTGTTCGATCTGTCCACGAAGCGCACCCTCCACTCTTATAAAAGGCCACACCCCAGAGCTGATCTTAATTGTTTTTTTATTTTTATTTTGATATAGCCAAATAAATCAACTTTTCAAAATTATAAAACAGACATTTTTCCAGTTTCATTCAATAATAAAGTAATAATAATATAATAGCAAAGAGGAAAACCGATAAAACCGATAAATCAGATAAATCAGATAATGAGCAATTGCTAAAAACCGATAGAAAGCTAAAAACTTTCACTTTTCATTACATTTCTCAAGTGCACAGAAAAGCTTTGAATATTTACAAATAGTATTCACAGTTCAGAATTAATTTTTCAAATTAATTTCACAAGGCAAAATAACTTCCAGAAAGTACACTAAAGCCTTTATCACCGAGAATTTCATACTATTAAATAAAATACTCCATATCTGATTTTCATCCAAATCCTCATACAATCTCAACAGATTTGTAAAAAATGTAACACGTTGCTCCATCAAATTGGGACAGGATACTATCAAATGCTGCAAGGTTTCCCTCACGGTATTAGATTCACAAAACTGACAAAAGTTTAAGTCAGGAGAAATTATTTTGCGTCTCACCAATACTTCCCTAGTTGTCGATAAATTGAGTCTAAGACGCAAAAATGTATTCCGTACATTCCCAGAAGGACATTTCAGTAAATACGGTGCTACTTGACCCATCTGCTTAACTCCAAAAAGATTGCTATTAAAATCTTTGTATTTTAGACAGTAATCATAGTTTTTTATCCAATCCCATTGATAATACTTTGTCTTGGCGCGGTCTGGATTTTCAATTAGAAGCTGTAACAATATGTCAGCATCTACCAATGTGTTCAGTACTAAATTCCGCCATTTCAATGGAAATGCATGGTTTGAGTAGGACAAATGAAGCTCGACCGTGGTCAAGATATTATTATTTTCCATGCCTAGCAAACACTTACGGAAAAAGGAACACATTCTCCACTTAACTCTACTAGCTAGTGAGTTCAAACCTAATTTGAATCGTAAAATAGGCATGGGTGAGCAGTTCGGTAGATGTAAGGCCCTTTTCCAAAAACCCGCCTCCAAAGTATTCCACATTTTGTCATTTGTGTACAACTTTGATTCAACACCATAAAGAAGAATAGGAATTACTTTTTGCTCATAGAACATTAAAAGGTGTTTCAAAGTGAATTTCCCATACATATAAAGGAGAATTCTGGCCTGTGAGATCAAAGTCGAGAGTTTCGACTGTAGAGTGATCAAATATTTATTATCACTAACTGTGTTTTGTATGAAAAGCCCCAAATATTTGTATTCCAAAACCAATTCCAAACATTCCTGTTGGATAGACCAGTTTCAGCTCTTGACTCTGAATTTCCCTTGAGGTCTACAAACCAAAATCTGTGATTTTCTCAAATTTACTATAAGCTGGTTAGTTTCAACATATTCCGAAAGAGCGGATAGTAAATTCTGGAGTCCCTTGGGAGTTTGCGATATTAGAACTAAATCATCAGCGTACAACAACCAAGGTATACGTTGGCCTCCCAATTCAGGAGCATCAGAAACAATACTGAGAAAAGAGTTGCCCATATCAAAAATGAATAAGTTAAACAGTATTGAAGCTAAAATGCACCCCTGCCTAAGGCCCAAAAAAGTGGCAAAGGAGGAAGACAGGAGACCTTCTAAAGATAATCTAACACGCATAGAGGTCTCCGTGTGTAGCTGGATCACTAATGCCAACAGAGATAATGGACAACCAAGCAACTTTAACTTTTGAAATAAAAGGCCACGGTTTATTGAATCAAATGCCGACCGGAAATCAATAAATGCAAAGTATAAAGATTGTTTCCGGCAAGCATATTGAGACTTAAGCATATGAAGAGTAATGATGTTAGGAAGGGTGCCAAGACCGCTGACAAATCCAGATTGAAGAGGATCTCTCTTAAAGCAGTTTTTGGTCCAAGTGTTCGAGGCTTGCAGAATTAGACGACAAAAGATCTTTCCAGGCACATCAAGCAAAGAGATGGGCCTGTAACTAGCAGGGTCAGCCCGATTTCTCTTCTTATAAATAGGGATAATGATGGATTGTTTCCAGGACATCAGTATTTTTTAGATAAATTAATATTCTCAAAAATAAGATACAATATATCCATCCAAATGTCCGGAAATTGCTTCATTTTTGCATTCGACAACCCATCCGGGCCAGGTGCTCTAGACTGACTTGCGTGTTTGATGAAATACAAAATGTCGTCTTTATCAAAAAATAGATGGAAATTAAGTGGAAACTCAGACTTGTGTATACTTAGATCTACCGGGGGTGCAGAAAATAGTTTAGAATAATATTGGACCCACATCTCTTCAGTGACCTCATTAGTTTGAACAGCAACCAGATGACCTGCAGTTGCCTGACTGATGATGTTCCATGACTGGGCAGAGTTTTTAGACGCTAAAAGTTTAAGCATATTGCTTCCATCACTTTGATATAATTTAGCCTGCATCCCTCTTAACCAATTCCTATATCTGGTTTTGATAAGAGTTAAAGTTGTTGATCGTGTATCAACAGGGAGCTTGTATGCTTCCCTCTTTTCAGCCCAAACCGCGGATTTCCTAATTCTAATTTCATGATCAAAAATATGTAAATGCAAAGTTTGTTTTTGTTTATGAGAAATTGAAGCTGGTTGAAATAGCTGCATTAAATCATAGTAAACTACCTCCAGATTATGTTTCCTGCAGCTTTGCACTTCAGCTCGGCGTCATAGCATGACCTAAAAGCTTCCAAGGATGACTCGGTCCACGTCAGTCTATTTCTAGCTGAATTTACTTTATAGGAACCTGTAATATGGCAGGGTTTCTCTTGTGCCGTGTTAGATTTAAGGAGCCAAATTGCATTTAACGCATTGTGATCGCTCACTTCTGTAGCAATTACTTGAAATGATATTATTTTATTCAGCATACCCGCATTGACATAAATGTAATCAATAATTCCCTGACTATGAGCTCGATGCCCGGTGGATCTAGGCGGGATATCCTGAGGGAAGGAACCATTTAGTATAAACAGGCTTCTGGATTCTACAAAGCTTGTCCACTTGGCAAGACGATGTGTTTCTGATTTAGAATTTGGGCCCAAACAGTGAAGATTCAGATCACCCGCTAAAATAATGGAGTCCGAATGTCCATCGAGTATTATAAGATCGATGGCTTTGTTCACAGAATTCCAGAAACCTGTCATCAGAGATGCCCAGAGGGTTCCGGTAAACATTAATAACAGCAGATAAAAAACTTGATCCAACAAGTCTAGGCATTTGGAGAGAACCAAGGTTCCACCTTTAAGGTTGAAGACTGCTTAACTGCAGTTAAAAGGCCAGAGGCCGGACGCCCAGAATAACCCTTGACTGCAGGTATCAAGAGGACATCATAGTTATTCCATGATGGTATACTGGTAAACCAAGATTCTTGTATCAAGATTACATCATGGTCTAACAGATGTATGGCCTGATTGTTCAATAGATGCCTATGTCCTCGAGAATTCCAACTAATCAGGGTTACAGGAGTTTCTACGAAATTAGGCTGCTAACATTGGTTATTTTTAGGATCACAATTGCATGTATGCGGAGAAATGCCTTGATTTTTGTTTGTATGTTGCTTTGAAAATTTGTCCACTGATTTCATTAGTGAGCCATCTGAAGAATCAGAACTTGGCAGAAGAATAAAGCCAAGATCATAAAGCTGAGACTTAACAGCCCAAATTGCATTTACTACGACCCTCGAGTTTATCCAAAGATTCACAGAAGACCGTTTTAAATGGTCAATAAACTCCACTTGCTCAATGTCAATGATACCAATGTCATCGAGCTCGGGATTTCACTGAATATGGACAAAACTGAGGCTCGGTTCAGGTTATATTGCGTAGCAGGCAAGGGCCTACAGCTCATAGTCAATGAATGAACTGCAGGACGCTTATCACACACAGTCAAGGGTTTTTGTTTTGCTGAATTGGAATGAACATTAGATGTTAGATGCTTCACACCAGACTCATTACTTTGAGAGGAGGCAGAGGCCACAACACATTTTGTTAGTGTGGATTGAATCAATTTTTCCATATCACTAGATGTTACAATATTAGATGCAGGAACATTCATCTTATTCTGTAATTGGGCCTGAGTCACAGATTGTATTAAATCAGTATTGTCAATAACTTGTGACCGTGTTATTTGCACTTTCTGTGCAACAGGGGCATTACGCTCGTACATATTTACCATTTCACATGTCGCAAAAGACAACTTCTTCAAAGCAGATTTGGAAGTCATATACTCATCCACAGCATGTCTTATTTCTTTACAGCGATCTAGTGAGCTCACAACTCCTGGGGCCAAAGATGTTTTGAAACAAAAACCATTTGATGTTTGACTTTTCGGAGCATCTCTAGACATATCAACAGCAGCACTTATCAACTCTTTCAAAGGACTATAAGCTATAGCAGGGGAGCTTGATGCTGGCAAAATCTTAGCTTTCTTTGCCTGCGACTGAAGCAGATATTTTTTTGCTATGGCCTTTGAAGCAATTGTAGTAGTTGTTGCTGGAGTTGAAAGATTTTTAACAAAAGATTTGGTTTGGGGTGCTCGTCTAGCCACAGATTTGATGTTTTTTGATTTTTTGGGAAGGGCACCCTTATTGGGCCCCAACTTCACCGATGCATCAAAAGGATTTGTATTTATACCACCAAAAAGAGAATAGTTAGGTTTTTTTTATGGTCATCTGTGGCTTCATTTACAACACTTACCAGAACAATAATGGGATTTAAAATGAACGGAATGCTCTGATAGCACTGCGAAGGGACATCAGATTGGAACGAAGTCTGAGATTCTACTGACCTTTTAAAAGAAGGCAAGATGACAGGTCCACTCAAAGTTTCAAGTTTGTCAGAGATCGTAAATTGGCCAGATAGTAACTGATTAAGTTGATGAGAATGTACATCTGTCTTATTAGCTAATACTTCAAACAATTTGGCCAAGGCAAGTCTAGCAGTGTACATTGAGGTCAGAGCAATACTAGTATTTACATTTTGAGTTTCAACCAAACCAACCTCGGGAGAACAATTGCCCCCATGTTTCCGAGGTGTTGGAGCAATAAATGACAGTTTTTCCACTGAGTTAGCAACACTGATATTTGTGAATAAAATTGGGGACTTGGATACATTTTCAGAAATGGTGTGTGCTGAGAAATATGAAGCATTTGTATCAAGATCAATTACCGGCATATCTCCAGAAATAGATATTGTGGACAGTTTAGAGTTGGAGATATCATTCGCAGACAAAGCGGACATATCAGGTACTTTAGCGGATGATACAACAGGACCGGTTAGCACATTATCTAACAAAATGCTATCTGTTAGGGACACATTTTCCTTTGCAAAGTGACTGTGGAAACGGTCGATGGCGCATGCATTTTTGTCCCGCCAGTTGTTCCATCAACTGCGGGGTCATACTTGCCAGATTGTCCATGTGAAGAGTCTTTTTTTATTGCAGCAGCTGTTTTTTCAACACAGTCAGGTAATGCAGTTGGAGAATTTCCATTGTTCAAATCAAAAGAGTCCACGTGCCTTGCATCTCGGCAGAAAGGTTGAATGTCCATCCTCAGTAAGAGTTCGACTTTACTTTTTGGTTTAGGTTTCATAATGCCCATACGTGGAGTAGAGCTTAATCGGGGTTTTTTAGTTGAAGAAAGTGGTGAGTTATGTGGAGGACTTACGCAATTTGTACAATGTAAGGCCGTTACTGCGGGCATACCCGATTTTAAGGTAGTAATGCCTCGCTTCATAATGGAATTGAATATAGGACTGCCAAAAATTATAAAGTAAGCCCAAAAACTAAACCCTCATCACTCACCGCATCAAGCGCGGCTAAGCGGCAAAGCGGGACTTAACGGGGCTTTACACGGGTGCGAGCGTGCGGTGCGTGCGCGAGTGTGTTTATATAGCTCCGCCCAAAGGTCAGTGCAGGAAACCCTAAATAATAATAAAAAGACGTACCAGTAATCAAGTCTCCCCAAACAAGCACTTTTAAGGAAGTCTTGGCTTGGTTCTTCACCTGTTGGAGCTTGTAGTCTTTAGTAACAGCAGCAATCAATCCACAAAAGGACCGCTGGAAAGCAACCAGCAGCAAAGCGGGACTGAACGGGGCTTTACACGGGTACTTCTGGCTATTGCAGATTGACTTTTGCTGCCTTTGCTGCTCTTGCTGAGATTATCTCATCAACCCTGATGGCATCCATGGCTGCTTTTGCTACATCTGCCTCAGCACCCCCCCGCAAACCCTCCACCACCACCACCTCCCCAAAGGCCTGCAGAGGGGAACAGGCGTGAGGATGTAGAGAGCGAGGATGAAGAGGATGAAGATGAGGTGGAGGAACTCCCTACTACCAGGAGTCTTGGGTGTGGCGGTTGTTTACTATTCATGGTAACGTACCAAAAGCATGTGCGAACAAGGTCACCTGCAAACAATGCAAAATAGTGCTGAGTCGTGAGAGACGTGGTTCGTACAGCTTTGGTACGACATCCATGAAGTCACACCTAACGTCGTTCCACAGTGGGGCCATTCGCAAGGTTGCACCTTGTGATCAACGTAGTAGGTTGAGTTCCTCTACCACATCTTCCGTTTCTGCTCCTCTCACCACAAGAGACAGTCCTGTGGGAGAGCGTATCCCTCCAGCTGCCTCACAGGCCATTCACGATGCTAATGACCCTTACCTTTCGAGGGTCACAATATTGTGTATGTACTGCGATGCAGTACTCTGCAGGGGGGAGAGTCTTCGAAGTGCTTTCGAGACTACGGTCACGGAGCACCAGAAGACCTGCTACCTTCCTAAGTAACACCCACTCTACATCTTCCTCTCTCCACCTGCCCTTTCTTAGCCCTGTGGTTGGTGTCCCTTCATTACCCTCCTTTCCCCTCCTCTCCTAGTGTGTAGTGTGTAAAAAACCCCAAAAAAATATAAAAGAACAAAAATCAAAAAAATAAACGGCTCTTTTCAGAGCCGCCTTTCACAGTTTAAAAATAGAAGTGGCAAATAAACAGTGCAGGGCCCTGTGCATTTTTTGGAAGTCCGCGGACAGTCCTAGGACATATAAAGATTTAGAGTACTGCCCTAGAAAAACCAATGCACTTTTCTCTGGGAGGAAGTGGTGGCTCTGAAAAGAGCCTGTTGGTGGTGTTTGTGCGTGTTTGAAAAACTTGAAATCGTCAACATCTACTGCAAAATAGATGACTGTAATTCCAAACAAGGTCGCAATGCATTTTGTACATTACTCAGAAAAATCTGATTGCCAGCATAAGTAAGATAAAATGCTATGAAAGATAATATTTTCATGGTGAAAAGAGGACATGCCAACATCTCTTAGAAAGGCACAAACAGCCTTATTGACATTGCACCTTGCTTTCTCCATTTGTGGACCAAATGAAGAAGAACGCAGCCACATTTGTCATTGCACAATCCGAGAAAAAATTACTTGGGAATTTGGAAACATGTCCATGACATTCCCAAGTCCTTATTTCATTGCAAATTGCAAAGAAATTCCAGACACATGTCCTAAACTGTTCCCCCCAAAATGAATTATAATTATGTCTGGATGATGCTCTATCTTTAAAGGAGCACAGAGAGGCACCAAGTCCAGTCACTTCATTCCACGCACAACATGCCAGTGCACTTCCACATGAGGAAATCCAAGATCTGCAGCTACTCCACAGCGTTCTGCATGCACCTCCAACCAATGTATCCATGAGTCTCCCAAAATCCAGATAATCTGTTTTCGGAAACACACAGCCATAGCTATCTGTTCTTCTCTCAGGAAAAATACATTCTGACAAAATCTCTCCTTACACAACACACCCAGTAAACTTTACTGACCAATCCCTAGCTCCACTCTTTCTCATTTGCATGCCTCTCCACCCCAGAATCCCTGTATTTAATACACGCTGTCTGCGGACTACCGCCATGTCCGCGGACATATCAAAAATCTGAGCGTGTTGAATGTAAATTTAAATAGTGTGCCACATTTCCCCTTTGAGGTTGGCTTTTAAAAGAGCATTTTTGTTTGTGTTTTTGCAGATGCTAGACAGACACCTGTTATTTTGTATTTTTTGGGGGTTTTTTTCTTCTTACTTTACTACTAAAATCTTCACATAACCTTCTCCAAAGCAACCCTTACATTCCAAAACAGCATGGCATTTCCCAAAAAAGATAAGGAAATGCCATTTTCTTCAAAATAAACAGCATTACTGGAATCAATATTCTCATTATTACAGAAAAGCATACCAGCTCTAAGCATGAAAGCACACATGCCTCGGTTGATTGCACACCTGGCAATGTTTAGCTGAGGACAAAAACAGAACTATTGTCCCATATTGCCCTAGGTAGTAATCCAGAGAAAATTAATTTCACATTTGGAAGGATGTTCGTTACTGCTTGAACCAACTGGTCCAAATCTGACAACAAAGTAGGGGCACTGACGTAGCCCAAATGGAAAGCACCATAGTACAAAACTCCCAGGTGGGGACTGTTCATCCTGCCCATATCTTCACAAACGTGTACACTGTACATTGCAATCAGGCACAGCGCTCCACACCACCTCCACTCCTTTAACATCAAAATTGTTTGCCACATGCCTGCATTGAGCATACTGCTGTAAAGCATGCACAAACATATCTCTGAGCACCAACACCCTGACTTTCTCCACCTCTGCCATCTTCGCTGCACACACTCTCTTTCAACAAAAATCCACAACCTCAACATCTGATTGGCTGAGCCTACAGTCCCCTTTCCATGCTGGATTTGCTGGAAAACCCTGGATGTGGCACGCCCTATCCGCAGACAGCCGCGGTTTCCGCGAGGCGTGTAACTCTTAGCCAGCCCTTCTACCCTTTCCACATCACTCTCGGTGCCATTCCCTCATTGAATACAGCTAAGAAGTCACACAACCATCCACCATTCACATCCAAGACCTCTACATCTAACTCCATCATCAGAGTTCCGCACTTTAAATGTACTGTTGATCACTCTGAGTACAAGTCTCATATCATTGGAAAGCATCTACTACAAATACTACTCTACAAGTCTCCAAGATTTCTACTTACAGCTGCATGACTTAGAAATTGAATATTAGAACCTTTGATAGACATTGCAATCCTTCTCAAAAGAAAGTTATTCATTTTAGTGTTAAACAGAATGAAAACACTAACAAAACTACTAAATTACAAAAAAACCTTCTCAATGAACGGAATGTCAACAAAAATAACTTCTTAAATATCTGTGGCAGTGAATGGAGTCACACCACGAGCACAGAACCATATTTTAATGAAGAAGCATACAAACAAAGCCAAACAAACACAATTGCCATATATAGCAGTGGACAAGGTTATGAAAAACCTAATAATACCATAATGGAACAAGAAATACTGCTTACAAAAATATCCCCAGAAAACTCAGAATTACCTCTCCATTCGATTGAACCAGAACGTCCAGTATACAAATGGCCATGCACGTCAATGTGTAACATTCCCAAAAGATGTTTCAAATCTTTACGCCAGTTCCTCAATCATTATGTGAAAGGCAAAGACAAAATGAAAATGAAACTGCTGCAAAATATGGATACCTGTCCAGTGCGCAAATACACAGGACGACAAGGACATTAATTAGTCTGCATTTCAGGACCCATTTGCAAAAGTACCTTCCATCATATCAAAATGATATCAACACATCATTCAACTATAAGAAATCTAGTCTATAAACTGTACTATGCTAAAAGTCCTGCTTTAGCACTAGCCAATTTAAATAACAATCTTCAACATGGTACAGCCAAAGACCTACTGGAAGAAATCGACCATATCCAGAAAAAATCGATTGGAAGTGAAAGCCGCTTGCAAAATGCGATAGCTTTACAACAGACTAGCAACAATTCTACACATGGCAACCTTCTACTACACACATACAAAAAAGAAATACTAAAATTTAAAAGTACATCCGCTGAAGTACCAAACCATGTGTGTGTGTTGCTGCAGAACTTTTTATAAAAGTAACACAAAAACTGTAGACGTAACATACAAAATAGAAGACAATGAAGATTCCAAATGGTTTGAATTAGCTCTCTACCTTATAGCAGAAAACAAACACGAAATAACTGACCCCTTAATACTTTGCAGTTACTGCACTACAAAACTTAACAACAACCAAACTCCTTCAGGTGCTATCAAAAATAACTTGGAATTATTCCCACTACCAAAACCCCTGCAACAACTCAATTTATATGAGAGCATCATAATTCAAACAGTGCACCCATTTCAAGCAATAATACGCCTTCAACCAAAAACAGCAAAATTACCTCCCTCTGAATTAGTGAAAGGCATTTGTGGCAAAGTAATTTATTAACCATTAGATCTGAAAGAAAATGTGCACATTCTGGGAGTGCAACGTCCAATAGAGAAATGTTTAATTGTCTTAGTAAATGTTGTACCTATAAAAGACAAAAGAAATTTGGCAACAACTCGTAGACTTACATAAAGTTAGACAAGCCTTGCAATATCTAAAAGACAATAATGAATACTACAAAGAAATTAATATTGAAGAAAACTTAAGGGAAACAACTGAAATAATTCAAGAGTCACCAGAAACTGGTCAATTTGAACTTCTAGATCCTGCTACAGTATCTAATATTTTAGACCATTATACAATTCATCCATTACACTCTAATGACACCATAGATGATGCACTAGAAACATACCAAATGCGACAAACCAAAGGATCACCAATCAGCATATGGGAAAAAAGTATAGAAACACGTGCTTTTCCTCTACTCTTTCCTACTGGCAAAGGAGGAAGGTACGATGATAGACCCACTCACATAACAGCATCAGAATACCACTCGTTACGAATGTATTCTGAAGTTCCCAGATTTAGACAAAATGTGGAATACATATTCCACCTACTCTTTGAAGTGAACTAGCAACTCTATGTTACGGAGTTGCACACACATAAAAATCAGGAACACACTTTCAAAATATGTCAGCTATGCAATTAATACAAAAAGTGCAAGAAAAAGATGAGGTTTTACAATCAAGCATTACAAATCTGTTAGCAAACATGCGCGGTACGAAAGAGTACTGGTTCCGACGTCACGGAGATGTACTTTGTATGATAAGAAACCTTGGCCCACCCACTTGGTTTGTTACATTAAGCTGTGCAGAATATGCATCGGAACATTTACATGATTTCCTGCGCATATCAAACAAAAATAAACCAAACATAGATATACTATCACCTTGAGAACTTTGCTCTCTAGATCCTGTTAATGTTTCAAGATATTTCCATCATCATTTCATTGCTATGCTACACTTTATTTGTAATAAAACTGTTCCTCCCCTCGGAGAAGTGCAACACTTCTTTTGGAGAAAAGAATACCAAGCCAGAGGAGCACCACATATCCACCTGCTTTTATGGATTAAAGATGCTCCTAAATTTGGTCAAGACAGTGATGCCACTGTTTTATAGTTTATCGAAAAATATGTCAATTGTGAAATTCCATTGGATGCAACAAATAGTGATATTCATGCACAAATTGTACAATTTCAAAGACACAAATGTGGCAAATATTGTGGTCGCAAATACAAAAACAAAGGGAAATACTACACCAAATGCCGCTTTGGTTTCCATAGAACAGTTACAGAAAGAGGTGAAATGAACAACTTCATGTCTTCAGTTAGACATAGTGTTAAAGGTAAATCACCTAAGAACACATGTTACAAAAAAAGAACAGAAGAAGCAAACTATATCAATGATTACAATGCAATCATTGCCCTCTTATGGAATGCAAACATAGATGTGCAGTACATTGCAGACAATTCCACGGCAGGTTGCACGATATGTTACAGCCTACTTAACAAAAGTAGAAAAAACAGAGCTTCAAGACCTCTGGAATGACTTATCATCGGACAAAACACTATCTCAGAAATTGTACAGCTTAGGCATAAAAATGCTCTCTCATAGAGAATGTGGCTCCTATGAAGCTGCAGATCGTTTAACCAGTACTGCTTTGTATGGAAAATCTGAAAATATAGTATGGCTAAGTCTTGGTTCTGTTAAATCTAGAAAATGAGTTCTCAAATCATACGACGACATAGAAACAATAGCCAAAAATTATCCCAACAGCCAAGACATTTTGAAAACAATTTACTAGACACATACTACCCAAACAGGAGTACCACTTTGGAAACCATGTGTCTATACCACATAGCCCAAAACTTCACATACAAAAATAATATAAAACCTGATGAAAAAAAGATAGATATAGAGTGAACGATTGTGAAGGCAGCTTAGTGAACCTTACCAAACGAAGCTTAATTAATCATATCAAATTGTCATTAAAAACTCCTCAACATAAAGAACTATATTACATGTCCCTGCTACAACTTTTTAAAACATGGAGAAAAGAAGAAGAGATACCAGAAAACCATGACTCCTATGAAGACACTTTCAAAGCAAATGAAAGCAATATCACAAATATAAACTTTACGCAGTACAAAACAATGTTGCACAATCAACAGCAACACGAAGAAGAACTCCAGGCCCAACTAGATAAGGGAACTCCTGAGAGCAGTCAACCTTCTGTAACAGGAAGCCAAGAACCACTGGGACAGCCACTAATAGCAAATGAGGCAGAATCAGCTATGACAGAAGTAGAGAACAGCATGTGGCACTATGAAGAAGATACAGAAGACTTAACTGTACTACAATCAAAACTGAACAAAGAGCAGCGTACCATTTTTCAAGAAGTAACAAAAGAAATTGCACATGGTGTACAACATGAAAATAAAGAATGTACCTGCCAAAATTACAAACCTATACTACTATATGTCAGTGGTGAAGCTGGTTCAGGCAAAACATTCTTAATCAAAATCATCAGCAAGTTCCTTCAACAATTGACAAACAACAAACTGTCAGCTGTTGTAACTGCCACCACAGGTTTAGCTGCTTACAACATAGGTGGTGTCACTTTACACCAATTACTACTCCTTCCAGTAGAACACCAAAACAAATTAGACTATTACAAACTTTCTACAGAAGCTGCAATGGAATTACGTAGAGTGTTAAAACAAATGAAAATGCTACTAATAGATGAAGTGAGCATGGTCTCCAACCTAATGTTGGCTTTGATTCACCTCAGATTGCAAGAAGTACTTAAAAACAAACTAAAAAGAGCTCTTTGGATGAAAACACATTATTGTTTTCGGAGATCTTCTTCAATTGACACCAGTGAAAGGTGAACCTATTTTTAAAACCTTAGGACACAAACTGCCGTAATAGGAAATGTCAACCTTTGGCAACATTTCCAGTACAGAGAATTAACAGAAAACATGCGCCAATCTGAAGACCTCACTTACGCCAACATTTTAAAAAGTATTGGAGTTGGTGTACTATCTCAAGAAGCACAAGCAATATTAAAAACCCAGCACATCCATGCACGTAAGGCCATAACTCATGTGTTACTGATGTTATGGAACAATTAGCACACAAAAATGTCAATTGTATGTCCTTCATGCCAACTCTTGCAAGCTGTTCCAAATTCAATGAAACGATGTTGAAAAGAGAAATGCAACCAATAATTGAAATTTGCTCCACAGACAAACTGGATGTACATGGTATGACACTACCCATGTGTCAACAAGCCACAACAAGACTAAATACCTTAGAAAATTCTATCTCCAACACAGCTGGTTTGGCAAAAATATTTAAATTATCCTTAAGCTGTAGAGTAATAATTAATGCTTAAACGTAACCTTGACGTGGAGCAAGGACTAGTTAACTAGTTAATGAAGCAGTGGGTACAGTTGTTGGCTTTCAAACACACCCACGTGACAACAACATTCAGTTTGTCAATATTCTCTCTGACAAACTTTCAACAGCTTGATTCCTTCTCTTCAAAGACATGTATGCATGCAGAGAACAATTTTCTCTAACTCTAGCATACGCAGTCACCATTCACAAATCACAAGGTCTTACCCTAGACAAAGCATTGATAGATATTGGGAACACAGTCTTTAAAGAAGGCATGAGCTACGTAGCACTATCACGCTTACATACACTTGACGGTCTATTTCTAATCAACTTTGATGCAAGTAAAGTAAACGCTGATATTCCTTGCATTTTAGAATACAATAGACTACTTTCACTATACACACCCATCTAAAAACATATCCTGTTCCACAAAAAGGAAAACGTTGTAAAAGAAAACTAATTCAAACAGAAATGCAACAGGATCTCACTGCAAATCCTCCAAAGAGAGTAATAGAAGCTAATACATCATCAATTACCACAACCAAAGAAGAACCTATTACTCAAAGTAACTCAGGTACTTCTTCAAAGAAGCAACACACACTCCGAAAACATGACTTGGACACAGAACTATCTGGTCCATTCAGATTTTCAAATATAACTGGTGTAAGTTTCTACGCAAATGTAGCAATGAATATTCTATTTCAGTTACCACCAATTGTTGACAACATTTACTTACACAGTACAGACCAATTGTGTTTGCAAATGTTAGTCCTTCATAGAAATGCAACAAACAATCCTGACAACACATATAGTGTTCATGGAATAAGACAAGAATTGGACTATAGTACTGGAATGGTGAAATTCACTATAAACTCACAAGAAGATCCACAGGAATTTCTAATGTACTTACTACAAGTACTGGAAAACAAAAACATACCTATAAATGAAATCTTCCATATTTCATACATGTGGAAACATACATGCACTCTATGCAACAAAGTGGCAAAGGAACAAATCCCGAATGAGCGCTTTATGTATGTATCCATACCTAATTGTGAATCCGTTCCATTTCAGCAACTTGTACAAAATGCAAACCATTGTAGATTATGTACTACCTGCAATTCATATAATCGCTCCACCTTACTAATACAAACACATAGTAAATACGTAATACTAATGCTTCTACGTTACAATGCAGATGGTACCAAAAACAACTGCAAGCTGACTGGATTCACACATGGTCAAGTATCACTTGCTAAGAAAACCTTCACAACAATAGGTATAATCTACCACGCAGGAGCAATAACCAATGCAGGCCACCAAACTGCATATATAAAAAAGAAATGTGGATGGTTTGAATGTAATGATAGTACCATTACTCTAAAGCATAGATTACCAGCAAATCTTACAAACGCTTATGTAATCTTCTTAAAACCAAAATTTAATAACTAATCTGTACTTAAACATTAACAAAACTTCAATTAAAAAACTATAAACTGTTAGAATACACCACCAGGTATCTAACTGCCCCAAATTTCTATAACAACCAAACAGATAAATGAATCCCACTAAATTATAACAAGAAATAAACAGTTAGAATACGCCAACAGGTATCTAACTGCCCCAAGATTTTGCAACAACCAAACAGATAGAACATTAGCCAGAAACAACAAGTGAACACTGAAAACAAACAAACAAATAGACTGTAGCATACCAAAAAAAGTTTTTTTTTAATCCGACATGGATTTTTTTTCCCACATACCCAATGATTTGAAAAACAAACACAGAAACTGAGAAAATTGCACAGTACACTGGTTTGTAAACTACTAAATATGAGGGTCGAAAAAAGCTGAAATGCCTATTTTGCAATGTAATAAGTCTTCATAAAAAGACTTACACTAACATCATCTTTTCTTTTATCACAAAAATTGAAAAAGAATATGTGCTCCAGTTACCCAACTCATGAAAAAATATATCCAATCTCAAAAAATCAAACAGTAAGTATATTCTAATAGAACACATAAATACTGCTGCATAACAGAACCATTGAAGCAAACATCTAACCATACACCACAATACAAAATGTTTACTTCTATGGACATGTTATACTGCAGTGCTTGTTACCAAACTCTACAATCTTAATGACATGACGTAGCCAAAACTTCACATACAAACTATACAAATCAAACAGTACACAAACTATAGATCTTCAAATATTTGATAGATATTCGATGCTATGGGTGTGATCTATGGGTGTGATATGCTGCGGTGGTTGTGGGCAGTGCCTAGAGTCTTGGGTGTATGGCCTACGGCCTACGGCCTTCGGCCATGCACCCAAGACTCTAGGCATTGGCCACAACCACTGCAGCATATCACACCCATGGTGGCGTATAACCTCGGTGCTTATAATTTCGGTGTTGAGTGCATGGCCTTCAGCCATGCGCCCAACACTCTAGGCCCTGGCTACAACCACTGCAGCATATCACAACCACAGATTACACCCATACAATCAAACATTTTAACTGTCTATATGGGCCCACCCATATCACACTTTTTACAAAGTTTGGTGAGGATTCATCCAGGGAGAGCAAAGCTATAAGCCACCCATGGTGTCTTATAACTTCGGTCATGGGTGCATGGCCTTCGGGCTTCAGCCATGCACCCAAGACTCTAGGCCCTGGCCACAACCACCGCAGCATATCACACCCATGGTGGCTTATAACTTCGGTGCTTATAACTTCGGTCTTGGGTGCATGGCCTTCCGCCATGCACCCAAGACTCTAGGCCCTGGCCACAACCAGCGCAGCATATCACACCCATAGAATCAAACATTTTAGGTGTGCCATAGGGGCATTTTCTATGTCCGCGGACACCGTGCGTGTCCTTTGAACAGTTTCAACTTGCCTGCGGACAGCACGGACGGGAATACTGTCCTTAGGACACTCCTCATTTTGACTATTACGGACATCCCGAACAGCGCAGGCATGGCGAATACATCAGGGCACCTGCCACCTAAACAAATACAGTATTTGACCCATCTCTTACTCCCCAAACCTCCCCAAGCACTCTTGCACACCAAAACACTCCCCAAAACTGCATTTCGCCTCTGTTCGCCACCGCGCTATCGGCAGATCCAAGATGGCGGGTGCATCGGAACAATCTGATGCACTTCACGCTCTTCACCATCCACTCAGCAAACACGCCACATGTCCGCGAACATGACGCGAGCCGATTAGCCAATCAGTGTCCTGTCCGCGGAGCAAACAGGGAAGTGTGTCCACGGAGCGGACACAGATATCACTAATTATTTGTGACCTACTTTTTGGTCGTTTTAAAAAAAACTACTGAACTGATTTTCACCAAATTTACAAAAGCATGCTTTCAGTACCAAGCCGCTGCTCCTGCCATAAATTTGGTGAAAATCCGTCCAGCGGTTTGGGCTGTAGGCATGCGCACATTTTTTTCCCCATTCAGTCTATGGGAAAAAAAGAAATTTTGGGACCCCCCTATAACTTTGCCCCCCTGGACTAAACCTCGCCAAACTTTGCAAAACAAATCAGAGTGGGCCATATACTTTATTTGCAAAGTTCGTCCATGGAGAGCGAAGTTATAAGCCGCCCAAAAAGTGCTCTTCCTATCGGATTAGCAACTTAACCATAACTACACAGCCACTATCGTGGCTGTATAATATATAAAACATCAATATACTTACTGACAGTCTTTCTTTTCTAAAATTGTAAGCTTGCAAAATGTAAATAAGTATATAATACATGACTGTGTTTGTATAGTTGGGATGGGTGCTGCACATAAAAGATGTTATAGTTTAAGTGACTTTATAACCAAGTTGACACAGTATGTTGTAGTATGAAGGTATATTGTAGTTTTGAGACAGGGCAGGGAATTTATAGAAAAGATAGCATTATTATTATTTTTACTGTCGGTTGGTTATTGAGTCGTTTTGACTTACGGAATTGTGTACTGCCAAATACAGTAGGAGAGGTAGCAGTGACAATGTAAGCAGAAGTAGTTTTTAATGCAACGCTGAAAAATTGGGATGGTTGCTGCAGACGATGTTTCGTAGCACAGAAATATTTTTACATTAGAAATTAAATTATCAGCAAGAAGGTTATATTATATTGTAGTATGAAGATCTTTTATACTTTTGAGACAGCGCAGGGCATTTATAAAAATATTTCATCATTATTGTTCTGTAGCTTGGTAATTGAGCCATTTTGAATGATGGAATTGTACACTGTCATAAGTAGTGGGATGTGTAGCAGTGACAATGTAAGCAGACGTAGTTTTAAAAGCAGTGCTAAAAATTGGGATTGGTGCTGCAGGTAAGCATGCTTTGTAGCACATTAAAAAGTTCATGGTTGAAATGTTTATGTTTATGTTTAACATTTATATAGCGCAACCAGGTAACCTATGGCTTAAGGGCGCTGTGAAACGTAAAACAAAACAAACAGAACTAAAACAGAAAAGGCGGACCTAAGTCTAAAATAGACTCCAGAGCATGAATCAAACACGCAGAGGATCAGGCAAGAGTCAGAAGTGATTTATACAAAAAGAGCAGTTTTCAGCCGCTTTTTAAATATTTCCGTTGAAGAAGTGGTCCTCAATATGACTGCTAGCGAATTTCACTTGAGGGGGGCTGCGAGGAGAATGCTGAGTCCCTGGATTTTTTTGTTTTCAAACGTGGCATAGCCAAGGTGTTGGAATCATCCGATCGAAGGGATCTAATGTTGTTTTTTACCATGACTAATTCTTTCAGATAGAGCGGCATGACTCCATGTATGCATTTATGTGTGATGAGGAGAAGCCTGAACACAATCCTGGCCTGCACAGGTAACCAGTGTAAACTACGCCGAGCTTCCAACACGTGGTCTCTTCTAGACAGACCTTTCACTACCCTAACTGCACCATTCTGTATGACCTGTAACCTATGAACGTCTGATAACGGCAACCCCACAAGGAGACTACAATAATAGTCGATCTTAGATCCAATTATGGCTCTTGCCAGGGTTTCGGAGTTTGATTCTGAGATAAAAGGTCTAAAGCAGCGAAATAACTTGAGAAAATATGAGGCCGATGAAACGAGACTATTCACTTGGGCACTCATATTCAGATTTTTGTCGAGATAAATGCTGAGGGTTTTTACCTTGCTCATGACCTCAATATGGCAGCTATCTATGAGAAACAACTTATAGCTAGGTCCTAACTTCTCTAATTTGGACTCTGAGCCGATAAGTAAAAGCTCTGTTTTGGCACTATTAATGGCTAAGCCATTTATCACCATCCAATTTTGAATTTTTTTATAGATCTCATTAATTCTTTGTTCATCTTCCACATGGAATCCGGATATGGGGATGACACATTGGGTGTCATCCGCATAATTTGCAAATATGAAACAGAAAACAGAAAAGGAGTGTTAGTAATAGGCCTATAATTAGAAGCAGTGAGAGGACAGAGATTAGGGTTTTTTTAATAATGGAGTAATCCATGCCTTTTTCATATTGCCGGGAACTTCATTAGGTAAAAGGGAAGCATTAACAAACTTGGTCAAGGCTGGAATGAGAACATTAGAAATAACATTATAAGAAAGGCAGTATATTCTATTACTTTTGAAAATGAAAACATAACTGTAATTTGTCTTCTTAGATGTTGATAGCTGTGGATCCTGGAAGTCGAAATCTGCTCTATCACAAGTTACTTTTCAAAATTTTACAGTCTCTGAATCACAGCACAAATGCACTCTCAGAGTTGAAAGATACAAGGGATGTTGTATTCCCCCATTGTCCGTGGACACATGCGGCTGTTTGTGGACAGCTTGCACATGCCACCTGGGCACTTTTACCATCCCCTGCAGGGAAAGAGGATTTTGGTGGCCGTGGACATCGTGGATGTCCATGGATGTCGGGATGCTCAACCATTCTGGTGTTCTGTTTGTGGTGGAGCCGTTCAGCTGGATAGGACAGGGCACCGAGTGCTTCATTTCTTGTTTGCATTGCTGAAAGCATGGAGCTGAACAAGAAAACTGTTGGGCTAATAGGAGATTCCTGGGCAGGGGGGATAGTTCAGGGGCAATGTGTTTGTCTTGGAAGCAAGACAACATAGAGCAACACAGGAACGAATCCCAGTCAATGTTTTGGTTGGAGCTGTATGAAAAGCCTGACCAGTGCATGGCAGTGGTGCAAGTTATGGCAATACTTCCTGCACTCAGTCAGCTAGAGAATTCAGAAAAGATGGGGGCTTGGGAGAATGGGTAAAGCTATGTGACCCTGTCAAGGGTAGGGTGCAGGGACCTTTTGAACCTGGGGCAGGAGGCTCACTCAGACAAAATCCAGTGCCAGCCCTGTCCCAGATATGGGGAATGGGAGTTAGGGGGAAGTACCTCAAAAACCCTCACGCGTCACATGTGTCACTACTGATACCACTCTTTACCGCCCAGTATCTCCCAGTGTAGTGTTCTCCCTTTTCCATTTCAAAACTACAACTACCACAGTGAAGTTGGGAGTAATTGAGAAAACCTTCGCTGGAGCCAAGAGAACAAAATCAAGAACAGTCAGGAAATTGACTTGAAATGTCCCTGTCAAATAGAAGGGAGACACCCAACACCCGACCTGACAACCCCAGATGGACTCCAGGATAATGGGCTCCAGCAGAAAATGAACTTGGAGTGAGGAGAGACTGCAGGACAGGAGAAACACATAAACACTCCCCAGACCGAATTGACAACAGAATAGAACCAACAACTGAGGAAAGCCACAGAGAGGATGAACAGCCTGAGCCCCTGTCTGATACCACACCCTGAGACTGTTACCAAAAAAGTGCTGGAAAGTGGAATGGGTTTACAGGGGGTTTAAAAGCCTCTCCCCTGTGCAACAAAGTTCCTGGTGGAAAGGACAAGCACAGATTGGTTGCTAATGTCAGGTTTGCACTGCAGCCAATGGAAGGGAGAGGGAGAGAAAGAACCAGCAGGTCCACTGTATGAATGGAGACAGAAGGAGAAGCAGAGTGTGGGTTGCAGTGGTGAGGTCAGGAGGTGGTGTGAATGAGGACTGAGAGACCAGGTGGAGGGCAGACAGAGGAGCAGAGTGCTGATTGGCAAATTGAAGCAAGGCGCAGATGAGGCTGTTGTTCGGGAGAGGTGTACCCGTTTGAGTGTAGTCTGGTGTGAGGAGGGGGCTATGTAAAAAGTGAGTGAGAGAGAAAGAAAGAAAAAGAGCTAGACGTGAAGGGGGATGTGAGAGAAAGAGAATGTGTATGGTGGGAGGGGGTGGAGGGAGTGCAGGATGGTAGTTGGAGTAGAGGTGACAGTGAAGTGAAGAAGGAGGAGGGGAGAAGGTAGTGCGAAGAGCTAGGCAGACAGAGTATGGTAAGGTATTGGTAGAGAAGAGGGGTGTAGTGAGAGTGAGAAGAGGGGAGTAGTGAGTGGTGCGAAGAGGGGCAATGAGTGGTGAGGGGAGAGTAGTAGCAGTGTGGAAAGGGGAGAGAAAAAGAGTAACAGGGAGTAAGATCAGAGGGGAGACGTAGCGATTAAAGAGAAAGGAACATCATAGGGATAGAGAATGAAGAGTCAGGGTGAGTGAGAAGAGGGAATGGGTGGAGTAGGAGGAGATGAGGGAGTGCGACAGAGAGACATAGGGGAAAGGAATATCAGATTGTGGAAGGATAACACCAAGTGGAGAGTGACTATCTGGAAAGCACAAACCCTTAAGTTACATCATATTGGGGAACTTAGAGCAGGGATGACCTAGATTGTTTGTTCAAGTGGGAGTAAGACAGATAAGCTGTTTACCTTTAGGCCACCATGATCAGCCAGACAGAACCTTAGAGAGTATGGGTTACCTAGCTCTAGAAACCATCCTGAGATGGAAGGACAAGAGAGAGAGAGAGAGAGAGAGAGAGAGAGAGAGAGAGAGAGAGAGAGAGAGAGAGAGAGCCCTTATTGAGCAACCCATTTTCCAGCCCAGTGCTTTTGAATGTATAGATCCATTTTTGTAAAAATGAATCCATCTGCCTCTCCTAATACTGATAAATATACTTGTATTATCATTGACCGTTCTGTTCATATTTGAACAATCTGCACTTCTTAAGTTGCTTAGTCAAAAAAAACTTGAATCTTCCTGGAACTCCTGGAGTTATTAAGGCTATCTGTGACTTAAACTTTGATGATATAGTGATGTAGTGGTATACTCTCAGTTGTATAGACCGTCATAGGCGAACAGATGAGCACTGCGCAGATCAATGGAAATGGACCTAGCCCACCCTGGTGAAATTCCTGCAGTTTCTCCTGGGCTTTGCCATATTGAGCAAGCCCTTTATTCATTCTCTTTCCACCTACATATCTCCACTAACCCATTTGGCATCTCAGAACACTTCTTTTTGATGCGATCAAGAAGCGCAAGCAGCTTTTGTCTCGCTGAAAGGGGTTAATTATGTTACTGGTCAACCAACACGCAAATCTGAATAACCAATTTATTGTGAAAACCAATGCATCAGCAGTGGCCAATGGAGCTGTCCTTTACCAAAGAGGCCGTCAGACTGACCACATGCCTCCAGATGCTTATTTCTCCCCTAAACCAACAGCTGCTGAACAAAGGTATACAGTGACTGAATGTGAACTGCTAGCTATCATAACCTCATTCCAGGAAGAGAGACAACATCTACTAGGAGCCAAACACCAAACATCTGTTCATACAGATGACCGAAACCTACAAGCCGTGGCCTCCATCAAAGGGTCTAACGCATGTTAGTCGAGGTGGCAGTTCTTCTTTACTTTGGGTAAGGTCTGGATAATTTTCGTCCTGAAGGGCAACATGACAAGGCAAAAGCCATCTCCTGACTCAGAACCATATAACCAGAAACCTGGCAGGAAGAACCCAATACTGGTCCTGGCAAAGTTCTTTGTGTCTGTACTTCACCTCTACCCTTGCTTGATTCCTTGAGGGAATGGGCAAAAGACCATCCAGACCAATAAAACAACATGAATGCTAACATAAACAACAGCCTTACTATCATACAGGAATGGCTCCACTTGTCTAAGGAGGAGCGCCAATGGCAGGCCCTTCAATGCAGGGGAGCAACCAATGTTGGGGGGGGGACTAATATTGCCAGATGTACTTTTAGAATTTCAGGGTTGGAGTGGTGTAGCAGCATTACTATAAAACATTGGTGTGCAGTTATTGTTGCAAAGTAAATTAGTTGTTGTGAGAAACCTGAGGGTATTCTCCCTAGCTAGCCCAGAGAATCCCTTATTCAGGTGGCCTGGGAAGGGCCGATGCTTTCAGACCCCAACCACAGCAGCGGACGGAAGAGAGAGAATCACCTGGAAAGGGGAATCCGAGGTTGTGCTCGGGGAAACACCTGAAATGAGGCATGGTATTATACAGAGGAAGAGGTAGAGGAAGACATACAGTGGGATGTGATTCAATTGGTATTAGTTGGGGGACCCACTTGTATAAAAAGAGACAGAGTGTAGGTTCCCCTGCTTTACCCACTGCATTAGAGAGAGAGTGACTAGACGGTTCTCCCCAATACCACTCAGAATCTTGGAGTCAAGAAGCAGACCCTGTCAGGCCACTGTTTCCTTGGGAAGAAAGAGACTCATGGAAGGTATAACACAACCCTTCCCGGCCTGGGAACAGAAAATGGGAATCCAATTTTTTCCCCTGACCTCTCAGGCCATTTCCTCTATCCGAAAAAGTGGTTGAGGGCAATACCTACTATCTTGTTTTGTCCACAGGATTATTTGCTGTAGGGAAGGGACAGGGCTCTTATCTCTTTGCAGACAAGAGTAGAATATCCCTTAGGATTTTCCTTTTTCACTCTACCCTGTGGAGAGGGTAAAGTGAGAGTGTTACCGCTTTTTTCTCATGAGGACAAGTTAACCTTCATTTTCCTGAACCATTCCTCCAGTCATGTACAACTCCATGGGGGAGACAGAGTTGCGATTCTAGCATATGAAACCCCCTGGAAAGCCCTTAGAGGAAACTTCATATGTATAGTCTTGAGGGAAACATCATCTAGGAAACCATCAGGAGGAGACCTAAAAATCCCTTTTACGGAACATAAAACCACAGAACCGCATCCTTGTCAGCCAAAGGGAAAAGTTAGGGAAGAGCAAGAGAGGGAAAGGGACATAAATCTACGTAGGAAGATGTGAGAGGAAGCCTATGTTAACCTGTGAAGGCAAAACATAGAGACCAATAACAGCCTAGAAATTCTTTTTAGCCCCCTGAATAAGAGTACAAGAGGTTCAATATGCACTATATCGATCGATTCTGTCAGGAAACCTTGCAATTAGAATCATGCCTATTTTGTTCGAGATCAGGGCCATGTTGTAGAGATCTACCCTGAGGCAATAGAAGAAGAGTTGAAGGTAACTCAAGAGAGTGAAAGACAATAGAAGGAAAGAGGGAACAAAGAGAACTCTTAGAACCACCTTCTCCACAAGACCTGAACAACCGGACCAGAGTGGAAGGCCCCAGCTACAATAACCTTTGGGTCCACGACAGAAACATCAACTCGAGGTCTATGCTGGAAGGTTTGGGATGACAGTCTGGATGTTCGACAAAGATATCTCTCAGTGAAACACCTCGACCCAACCAGCATAGGGGACGGGTATGTGAGAAACCTGAGGGTATTCTCCATAGCCAGCCTCGAGAATCCCTTATTCAGGTGGCCTGGGAGGGCCGATGCTCTCAGACCCCAACCCCAGCGGCGGGCGAAAGAGAGAAAATCACCGGGAAAGGGGAGTATGAGGTTGGGCTCAGGGAAACACCTCAGGTGAGGCGCTGTATTATACTGAGGAAGAGGGAGAGGAAGACAAGACCTCTGAAGCCTTTGGAGGTTATACAACATCTACCTCCCTTCCTCCCAGTGAATCCTTCTGGCTGAGATCCAACAATCCCTTTGTATTTAGCCAAGCCACCAGGATTACAAACCTTAAACACTCCAACTCAGAGAATCCTCCCTTTTCTGTTATTCACCAATCTCACCCTTCTCACATGATCATCACTCCTAGGACGAATAGCATGATTTTCCTTAACACACCCACTATGTTAATCTCACCTGGTCTCTGCGGAGGCATTGGGGCACAGCTGCAGCCCTCCCTGGAGTTAGATCACCCCCTTCTGGTTTCAACCCCTGCAGATAAGCTGTGCGCAGCGACAATTGGTGGCACTGCTCCTGCGTGGATATGGGAAAACGTGAATGCACTGATAGGCGACTGTGGTACCTCCCAAACCCTTCGATCCAAGGTTCGCCTTCCGTGGGCATGCACCGGCCCATAAGACTCACCTGGTAAATATGAATGATGAGCTCTCCGTCCTGCTACTTCTGGCTGTGGTGCGTGTTGATGGAATCGAGTTCCTTCACTGATTCCTGATCAGTAGTAGTCCAGTCCAGCTGCGACTATGCTCCTCCGGTTTGGTAGAACGTGTCCTTCAATGTCTCTTGCCTTTACCCCCCTTTCTGCTTTCTCTCAATGTCTCTTGTCTTTTCCCCTTTCTAGTTTCTGGCTCGATGTTATTGCTCTCAATGTTGTTGTTTTTCCCTGAATAACGTTCCTCTCTGTTTTCTCCCCAAATAGATGGAAATGCGGCCCAACTGTGACTGTGGAGGCACGGAACGTGGCTGAGCGGAAGATGGATGTGACCGCAATGTCCGACAACAGGTGAGTGATGGTTTAAGGGAAGGCGCAAGGTTTAATGGTAGCGCGACCTTCAACTTAATGTCGGTTAAGTGTCTAACCTTGTCTTTTGCTTTTATTTGCAGGTGCTACGAGTGCGGATGGAGCGCGTTGTGCTGCAGTGCCCAGATGATGCTGTCTGCACTCCGAGATGTTTTGCAGGTTAGCCACGGTGCCAGGAAGAAGTTTGCACTCCGGGATGTTTGCAGGTGAGCCGCTGTGCCAGGAAGAAGCGTGCAGGTGAGAGCAGGATCCTCCAGATGGTATGTATGGATGGATGTAGATGACAGGATTTCCCCAGGTAAGTTGAATCCCAGGCGACGGTGAGCGTTACGCTGCATGGAAGCCTCAGGGATTGGAGAAGCTTATATAGCTGTGATCGTGGCCACACCCACTAGGCTTGGCTTGCCTGCCACACCCTGCCACTCCTAGTGAGTCAGCACGTGGCAGGCAATCCAAAAGCAGCAGCCCCACCCAAGAGTGCAAGTGGGGCTGCTTTGAAGGTGAAAGTTCCACTTGTTAAATGCACGATGCACCAGAAATTAGGTGCTAACTCGATAATAAAGATGTTTTTGACCCAAATGCATTGTCTTATTTATTGTTCTTCATGAGCCTGGTGCCAAAGGCGCCAGGACTGTGTCCACCCGGGCCCCCTGTGTGTGTGACCTTGTAAGGTCAGTGCCCCTGGCCTGATGACCATGACACCCTCCTTCCGACTCAAACACTTTTGCATACCACGAAGAACGACATACTACCACCCAAGCCATTTACCGGACGTGTCCCAACTTCAGCGTCAGCAAAGTCAGGCAATTGACCAGACTCACACCTGACGGCCCTTTCCTTTCACCACAGGGATAAAGGTGGAGCACAAAAGCACAAGACAAACAAGGCAGATCCCACGTCCAGAGAGCTTACTTAGCACACCAGTTCAAGACGAGGAGACAGATGGAGAACAATACCCAGCATGTGTTGCAGCAGATGCCAACGGTACAGTAGACCCTCCTCTGCTGATAACCAAGCCAGGTAGAGATGCTTGTCTCTGTGGTACCAACCTTGACTCCAAAAAGAAAGAAAACCAAGGGGTTCATCATAGCCGGTGAGTCGAGGGGAGAGTCAATAAGAAACCGAACTGTGTTGAGCGAAAAGTATCAAACGGCTAATTGGACTGTGAAAAGATAAAATAACTATTGATGCTAAGAGGGGGAAAACCAGCAACAGAGGAGTCGGGCACAACACGGGTGCTCACACAGGAAACTCTGGGCGATTACCCGGTCGTTGAAACTACCATAACCAGAAGGCGTTGTGAAAGCAAGAAGGGGGTCAAAGTGGTCATACAGGGGTCTTATAAAATTCTCTGTACAGTAGAAAGTCTTTGACCGACAGATGATTGTGAAGCTAAGCGGAATGAACCCCGCATCATAAGAATAAAATGAGCAAGATACGACTGACAGGATTGGCAAGAGTCAACATGAACGATGGATGCCGATACAGAGGGGACGAAATCTAAAGTCTCGAAATACAGTGTGTTGACAAGAGTGTACCCGACTGAGGGATGTTCACAGTAAACTGTATAAAAAGACATTAAGATTTGTGAAAGTTACCTAAAAAGTTGCATTAAAAGCCATAGTGAACCCGATCTAGGGAGGCAAACAGTCGAGTCAGATCTGAGCCTGGAAGAGGGGGATGCAAGGGTAAAAAGCCAACACCCACTGATCCGTGAGTGCAGGAAATCCTTTTGAATGTCTGCTATTTGTTGAATTGTGTGCATCTTTTGGAACCCTTGGTGGCGTCACTTGTTTATCCGGGCCCAGGGTTCCAGGTTCAGTAGCCGTTGAGAGACGGTAGAAGCTGGCTGGGTCCGGGGTCTCTGCTGCCAAATAAACTGCTTCTTTATCATCCACCCGCCTTTCTTACCTTATTACACTATGCCAGAGTGATGCCAGACAAAAAAAAGCTAACTTTCTAGGGATCTGTGCCCAGAAGAGGGGGATCCAGAGGTGAAAGACATCCCACAAAGATTGTGTCAAAAACCGTAGTGAACCCAGCTGAGGAAAGTTACGTTGAGAGGGTATCTGCGCCTGGAAGAGGGGGATCCAAGGGTGAAAGGCAAGTAGAAACTAACTTTTGTTTATTATTTTGAGTATGTCAGGCCGACAGCGGCAAGAGACTTTTTGTAGAAAAGAGACTTAATCACCGAAGGCCCTGATTGCTGAGAGCGGAACTGTAAGCTCTCAGCAATCTGGGAAAGCTCAAGCGTGTGCTGTGCTCCAAAGTCCCACCTTATCCCGTGCTGAAAACATGTGGAAGGGAGACTCAAGTATTGCATGCTGACTTATTATTTGTGAACACTTCCGTCTTTCTTAAGAACATTATCCCCATCTTTTTGTATTTAGTGTAAGGATTCGCAATAGGTTTTTCTTAGTATAGACTCTTTTATGTGACAAGACGTCACTCGGACTGCCTTCTTATTATTTGATGGTCAAAGCTTGCCCCATCTTAGATTTAGGTTTAAATTAGGCATTTCTCCAAACTACCTTGCAGTTTAATAAACACCCTTGAACTGTGATTACTTGTGTCTGTCTTTACTGTTGCCACCATGACTTCCTTACATTGTGTATAGTGACATGAGGGTTACAGCCTGTAGGAAGGAATTAAAGACCAGGCTAATGTAGCAAGGATGGATTCAGAGCCTTTCACTTAGGAAGGATGAGTTTTTTAGATAAGTTTTTTTTTGGAAAGCATGAGCAAAGGGGATTCACCAAGCCTCAGGGACTGTCACCTGAAAGATCAATGCACACTTAGGTGCTTGCTTATGGAAAGAGAATTGTCATTTTTTAGGGAAGGGGTCTGAAGATTTGTTAATGGACAAGCTACCTTTCCCCCATAGTGGTGGATGGATTCCGGGTATTGTCATGGGGCTGATACACTACATTTCACGTCCAAGAAGCATAGCTTCTGCCCATTGTCGCAGAGGCAAAACACTGCATTTGACCTGTTAGGTTCTGAACATTGCCCCACTCTAAAGAAGGATGTGTAACAAGGTTACTTGTTGAAATTATTGGTTATGGGGATTACCCAGATCCCTTTAACAAAGCATGGCCTATAACCTGAAGGCTGGATGGCTCTATGGATTCACAGACGGTTAGAGAATCTGACCCCTGTCGGAAGGGTGAATTCTGTACATTTCTTCATGGACAAAAACAACTTTTCCCTGGCTGGAAGTAGCGATTCTAGGGATTCTCCCATGGACAAAGAGGCTGTCAACTGTAGGAGTGATGAGTTTGTGTGTTTTACTGATAACCAAAGAAACATTTTCAGGGTAATTCATGGAATTAATGTGAGCGGAAATCGGGAGCGCAAGCGTGAAAATCGCAGTGCACACGTGCGAAAGCTGTGCATGCAGCCATTTGTCGATTCATAGAAGGCGCTACACGTGGCTTACCTGAGATCTGCGCTGAATCCGCGTATGGCGCACATGTCATTGCGACATACCGAAGGCTGTGCGCGAGACGGCCAGTGAAGGTGCACACAGGGTAGCGCACACACCTAAAAAGGGGGCGGAACACGCAGAATGGGGATCAACGTGAAAATGTGGGCGTTACGGGGGAAGTACCGCTGCTAAATCCTCGTAACGCCCACACGCACAGTAACAACACGTATTCATGGAATCGAACAGGGGAAACCCACGCACCACAAAAGACGCGCTTATCCGGAAACACGTACGCCAGGCGGAAGCTGGCGTACGCGACCCCGTGCAGCATAAAAGTGGGAGCAAACAACGAACAAGCTCATACGCTATGATAAATATACCGTTCCTCGCAGCAGTGGTCGTGGGACACAGCAGGTGGAGGAGGATAGCCAGGCCCCACATTATTTTACCCAGGACCAGCCTTTTTGGGATGCCTGATGACCAGGCCTATGGTAGGTACAGGTTTCCACCCCATATCATCCTAGACCTGGTTGCTGAGTGGGAGGATGACCTCACATCACCCACCCTGTGCTCCCAAGCACTGAGCCCCTTGGAGAAGGTGCTCAATGTAGTGCATTTCTTGGCCACTGGGTCATTTCAGCTGACAAGTTCCATAGTTGGGGGTGTCTCACAGGCCACACAGTGACGCTGCCTACACCAGATGTTGGTGATCATGACTGCACGCCCTTCAGTCCGCAGGCACATATACATGCCCAGAACACCCGCAGAAAGGCAGGCCATGGTCCAGGACTTTTATGGCGTGGCACACTTCCACAAAGTGCTAGGTGCCATTGATTGCACCCATGTGGCTCTACGTCCTCCTAGAGCCACTGAGCACATATATCGCAACCGCAAGCACTGGCATTCCATCAACGTGCAGGTTGTATGTGATGCCAAGGGAATCATCACCTCTGTATATGCCAACTATCCAGGGTCCAGCCGTGATAGTTTCATATTCAGAATGTCACCCCCAAACCGGGACCTGGAAGCTGGGAGGCATGGCGACACATGGCTCATTGGTGAGTACACATGCCTCTGCACATGCATGCATGTCACACATAGAGAAATGGCAAAACCCAACAAATGACAACCATTATCACCTCCCCAGGGGACAGTGCCTACCCTCTGAGCACCTACATGATGACGCCAATACGGAACCCCACCACACCACCCGAGGTAAGATACAACGCAGCCCATATTGCAACGCGGGGCATAGTGGAGCGCACATTCGGAGTGCTGAAGTCACGTTTCCGCTCCCTTGACAGCTCTAGCGGCCAGCTGCTATATGCGCCCCCAGTAGTGTGCAGGATTATAGTGGCAGCATGTGTCCCGCACAATGTTGCAACCCGGCAGGGTGTGCCGGTGAACATGGTGGTGCCCCCACATCCCCAACCACATGCACAGCTGCTGCACATGGGAGGGGAAAGGGCACGTGGTGAGGCAGCCCGTACCCAGCTTGTGGCAACATTTTTCACCTAAAATCCCACCCCTGCGGAGTGCACACAGGCCTGGCACATACCAGCTGACAATTGATGATGACAAAGGGACAGTCAACTGTCACAACCATACCACCCTGAGATTGTTTCCCTGGAAGTGCTACATTGAGTGCATCCCTAGATACTTAAACAGACCCAATGATGTGTCAGTAAAAGGCACACATTCATGCTGCATGAAGGACTACCCCCTTGCAAAATAGCACACCCAAATACTGGTATGTCACCCAACCCCTCCCAAACCCCATCTCACCCGCCCAAGACACCATGGCATGGCATGCAATGTGAAAGCAACCAAAGGAATGCACAACACATTACACAACTGTCACAAAGTGTACCGTCACAAATGGAAACAGGCCACAGACAATTCCCTCTCACCTATGAAAAAGAAACAGCACACAAGCATGACAAAACATGAATACAGGACCCAACAGTGGCAACGTCTGACAGTAACCAATCACAACAGTGCAAGTGTGACAACCTGACAAAGGCAGCACATGGACCCATTCCATCTCCAGTGTGTTGCTGGTAGGTAAATGTGGCAGGGTACTGCATCCAAGATGAACAGCATCTGCAAGGGAGACAGGCAAGGTCAGACACGAAGAAGCTACATGCAAATATGAGCAATATGGAATACAATATACAAATCAACCATGCAGTGGAGAAATCATCAGTAATCCCCACTAGGGGTGTATACACAGTTTGGACTACAGACTGGCCACACAACTGATGGAAGCCCAATGCCTCTGTGTAAGTTACTGTCACACGGTGCCACCCTTGCGAGCCCATGGAAAGTGGAAGCAGGAGTGGCATATATGTCTGGACCCCAAGCTTCAAACACAAACACAAGACAAGCCTGCATGGGCCCAGCGGAACACACAGTGGATGCCTACGGGTGCCACACAAAGCAACACACTGTAACATGAATGCACAATAGACAATAAAAAGAGGAAAAACAAAAATAATGTATGTTGAGAAAAAAAATATACCCTCCATAGGCTCATGGCCTGCACAGCTACCCGATAGTGGGAGAACTGCCATTGCTGTCATCATCCACTGGTGGTACATTAGGTGTGCGTGGTATGGGAGCAGACCACGCAAAGCCCTGGCATGCTCATCCATGGCAACAAGCATGCAGGTTTGAAAGGTTTGGTTCTGCAGGAGGATGTTCCGGAGGTCCCCATGCAGCACCTCACGGGTACCACAGACTTCTGCCTGCAAGGTCTCACATGATGCACGATCTCCTCACCGGTTGCCTGGAGCTCAGCTGAGATTGTGTGTGTTAGCTGCTCCAGCTGTTGTTCTGACCGTGTACTCTGGGACACCTCAAGTGCACCCAGAGTAGCTCTGAGGGAGCTGTTTTCTTCCCTCAAGGCATCCCTGTGGGCCCGTGCCTCTGCAGATATGGCTGTGCGCAGAGCCTCCAGTTCAGCCTGTCGGTCCCTGTTGGACCGCGTTGCCTGCTGCTGGAGCTCCACCTGCCTATTGGAGGGGGGAGAATGGAAGTGGTCACCCTATCCACGGCCTGAGCCATCATCTCACATGATGCCCCCTGTTGGGCTGCAATTGCATAAATGGAGTTCTCCCACACAGTATTGCCCACTGGCACATGGCCACCGCGTTGCCGGACACGACACCTGTTGGCCCCAAGATGATGTGCACCTTGCTGCGCTGGCACTGCCTGAGGCTGCAGGACTGCATTCCTTCTTTGATCTGCTGCCCCAGGAACAGGAGCAAATATTGGGGAGTGTGACCCTGCATCCGTTACCGCCACAGGCAGACATTGCAACACTGAATGGGCCATTGAGGGGTTTACCCCCAGTGCAGGTGCGTTGGACAGAACAGCATCCCTGCCAGAAACACTAACCTGCAACAGGACATTTGTCTCAATGTCTGATTCAGCACCTGAGGCATAGAGATCATCGGAGATGTACCCAGAGACACCCGTGGACAGGATGGTCTGTAGGACCAATGGATTTTCATGCACCACCACCCCACGTCCTCCGGTGGTGCTTGGTTGGGGTTCTGAGTACTCCAGCCCCTGCACCATCTCCTCCTCCTCCACAGCAACTAGTGCCTCATCACCTGCACAAAATGAAAAGAAAAGTAATGAAGACACGCAAGAACAGCATAGCCGACACACATAGGAATCACAATGTACACATCCAATCCATTTATCAGACATGTCACACATGACACAAACTCGGCCATGCATGCAGTGGCTATGAATTGGAAGGGGACCTTGAAAGCAGACACTGATGACTCCAAAATGGAAAAGTAACACATGTGCTGCATGGTGCATAGCACCTGCATCACACATTAGCCTGTGAGTAGCATGGACCATCCACAAACATGGCACAGGCCAGCACACAGATGGCACGTAGCATAGCTATGCCCGAACTGACAAGGACACTCAGATGGGAGTTAATCACTACTGTCCCCCAACCATGTCAAAAGCATACCATCAAACAGAACATGCAAAAGAGTGGGACAAAACACACATGTGTCACACGCTGCAACAACACTAGTGTGTTGAAATACAGTGATGGGAGGCACATGGATACATCAATGGTAGGTCACTTGGACATGACACAAGTCAATTGTCATGTTGAACATTCAAACAGGGCTCAGAAGTGATTGGGTGCAGTGCATGTGTAGGTGCACAGCAGTCAACCAGCCTGATTGATGATATCATTTTTGTAAAAAGTGCACAATTGTGGGGCTTTGTGGGGGAAAATCCCTGTCTGAACTATGGTGATTTTGGGGTAGAACAGCACACAAATCTGCATTGATCATGCAAATGATTCCATCAATCAGGCAGAATAAAGAGAGAAAACTGTATTAACAATGTTGTGGCATGATGGCAATTTAAGGACAGGTGCAGTCATCATGTGCAAAGTGTTTGCAGCGGTCAGTAGGGATACAGTGAACCCCAAACCCAAGGGCGGGGGATGGCTTGCAGGCACTACATGGGTCACATATAGCAGTTATGACTACACAGCCTGACCTGGCACTCAATCACAACACATCACCCAAGCAACATACACACGGTCTGGACACACGTGCATGGGCACTCACCGGACATTGTCTCAAGATCTGGTAGGTCTCCCACGCCTCGGATCTGATCCTCTGCGATGAACCCTCCAGCGATTGCCTCATGTTCTGTGAGTTCATCCTCTGGTGGTGACCCACTGCCAGTCACCAGAGTAGAGGCGTAATTGGGAGCCAGCTTGTTTTTCGCTCTGCCTTTGAGGTCCTTCCAACGCTTTTAGCAATCATCAGCTGTGTGCTTCACAAATCCAAGGGAACAAATCTGGTCCTCGATGCACTGTCAGTGGGCCCTACACTGAGCATTTGTAGTCTTGCACCCTGCCGTCACCAGCTTGTCGCGGCCATGTGCCAAAATGTAGCCCACAAGTGTGTCTATTTCCACATCATTGAAACTCCACTTCCTTGACGTGCCAGAGGGCTCCGCAAGAGCAAGCTTCTTCCTCTTGAGAGGTGGTGCGGACCCTGAGTGGCATACGCCGCTCTGGTCTTTAGGGGCTGAAGTGCAGGTGGACTGACCACTGGAAGCAGTCAATGGCACGATGACCAAAGGTCTCACTGCAGGCATTGGCTGCTGGGTGCTGTTGCCAGGACCAAGCAGCACAACTGCCTTGGTGTGAGGGTCCGGGACCAACACTGTCCCGGCAGGGTGACTCAGAGCCAGGTTGGAGTGAGCTGCAGCTGCCCCTACAGCCTCCTCACCCTGGCTACTGGGGGCAGCAGATGACATTGCTGCCCCAGATCCACGTGGCCTGGTGACAGCAACTTTCACCGCCACACGTGGCTTGGACTTCGTGACACGGAAGTCGGCCTGTGAGTCATCACGTGCCAGTTCGGTGATCAATCCGGGCTGGGCTAGCAGCGCCTGAGCTGGGATGGTGTCTGCGGCATCTCCCTGACGCACTGGGGTGGGGCATAGGTGTCCCTGAATGGTCCTGGACACACTGCCCTCTTGGGCCACCCTGCCCACGTTGCACACCACTGCCACCTTGGCCATCCTGCTCATCCTGGCCACATCCCCTACCGCGGCCAACTCTCGGAAGTCGGCCACCTTTGCCTCCTTTACTACTTGGTTGCCTCCCAACCATGGCACTGATGTACTTGTGCGAATGGGAGGTGCAGAAAACAATTGTCCTGGGCAATAGGCGTGAAGGGGGCAGGGTACTAGATGGAATATGTAGCCCTGTGCTCTTGCAAGGGTGTCTGCGACCCCTGGGGAAAAATGACGGGTCACGCAATGCTCAGGCACCCTAAAAACAAAAGCAAATGTGCAATCGACCCCTCGGTAGCTCACGTGCGTGGAATGAAGGACCCGCAGTATGCTGTGGCACCCAGAAACACAAAAAATGCGTACGCGTGGTACACGTAGGCTACAATGACCTCTGAATTGGTACGCGACACACGGGGGCAACCAGAGTGGAAAAATAAGTGGCCGACTCACTGTCTGCCTGGAAAATGAACGTAAAAAAATGCGTGTGTGTGCGCATTGGCAACACCCCCACCAAAAGAAGAATTGAGCTCTGCCTCAGTAAACAAGGAGTACGCACTGCAACCGTTGTGAAGTAATCGCGTTTCAACCGACAAGAAGTACAAGAATCACATGCTCGCTCTCCACAAAAAGCATGTACAAGAAAATAGCATCCTACACGGACCTTTAACCCCTGCACACACCAACGCCTATGCGTGCCATGTCACTTACGCGCTTACGCGCTAAAGGCCTTTCCTCGATTTTCACACAAACGTGCTGATTTTTCACGTGCAGGTTCACTCTGCATCAAGCTGGCCATGCGACAACACACGGAAGACCACGCTCCTGCCCAGAAGGACATTTTCCTGCCCCCCAGAGCCCCGAGCAGCCTCCGACGAGCCATCTGCTGCTGCCTGCCTGCCTGCCTGCTGGCTATATGCCCTGCTATTTGGTGCCTGCACATCAGCCATCTGCAGGGGTCCAGTTGCTGTGACCACCCCTGCTGGAACAGAAGACTCCCAACTGCTGCTCCATCGCTCCACAGCCCAGCCCCAGGACCCAGTTGCCCACCCACACCTGCCTCGGGGGTTGCCATGTCAGGGCAAACACCATCTGAGACCACTGGCAACCCTCAGCCAGAGAGGCAGAGGACTGTCAGCTTCTCAGAAACAGAAGTTGGCATCCTGGTGGAGCAAGTCTTGGGGCATGATGATGCCCCCCTCAGACGACCATGCGCCGACAAGGATAGACGAAAGAGGACCTGGTTGGACATCGTGGTTGCCATCAACACGGAGGGGGTGGCAACCCTCGACTTGAAACATGTCCAGAAGCGCTGGGAGGACTTCAGATCCAGGAACCTCATGAAGGCCCAGCGCCTCTTGCGTGCAGCGGATGCAGGGGGGCGCCAGGCCCAACTTTCCATCGACCAGATGAGGGTCCTGGAATGCATCGACCCAGTGCTTCACCACCAGGTCCTAGAGAGGCAGACCCATCTAGAGTCGAGCAGTGAGTGTCTGGGCTATTCCATTCCGCACATTGCATGTTGAGGTGTGGCAGGAGTGTGTAGCTTGGACATATGTCTGACATGGCCCATGTATGGATGTGTGTGTGTGCAGTCATGTGTGATGCACACCAATGGTGTTTGTGTTCCAATGCATGATGCCCAACTGCATGTGGAGATGCACACATGTTTGCATTTCTGTGTATGTACTATGCCATAGCTGGGGTGTGACACATGGATGCTGGTTCCACCTTCATGACCGTGCATGGTGTACATGTGCATGTGTGTGTTTGACATGTGTGCAACTGTGAGACGCCATGGATGCATGTAACCCGGACATGTGGGTGCATGATTGGCAGATGTGACTTAGTTGCCGATGATTGCACTGTGACAGGTGGTGGAGATGTACAGATACATGTCTGTCTGGTGGCGTGTGTGCATGTGATCGGCACTCCCCATGTTGTTTGTGACGTCATGCCAACCTTTGGTTGTTCATGGAGTTACGTGTGTATGGATGCTGATGCCTGTTGCACGATACCAGTTTATTTGTGTATGTTTGTGGATTCAAATGATATGAGTGTTGGGGAGTCTGATGCCATCTGTGAAGTTTGACACTGCCACTCATGTGCAACTGTCATGTGTGTATCAGACCATTGTACAGTGCCCTGATGCCTGTGTTCTATCTCTCCCTGTCTGCAGGGTCAACTGATGACGAGGGCGGAGACGGTGCTGTGGAGCACAACGGCAGGGATGCCACCACCAGCCGGAGACACAAGGCCCAGCTCCCCTCCCAGGTACTGATATCTTCCGGGAGTGAGGAGTCTGGTGCTGCGTCCATGGCCGCAGCTACCGAGGGAAGTTCCAAGAAGCGGAGGTTGAAGGTGGACTCCTCGGCAGCAGAAGGGGCAGCTGAGCCCCCACACGAGCCTATGGAGGAAGACGGCACTGAGACATCCAGGTTGATGGGGGGTTTGGTTGAGGAGGAGGCTGTGACAGCCCCACGCACAGGGCCTGGAAGGGGGGATTCCACTGGAGCTAGTGGTGCAGTCCAGGGACATGGACAGGAGGCAGCACAGGCCACCGCGGAGGTGCCTCTGTGTAATCCTGTCCCCGATCCTGCGGCTGCATCATCCGGCACCAGCAGGGATGCCTTCGTCCAGACCCATTTTCAGGGAGGGGATGCGCAAACAACAGCTGGCCTTCTTCTCCCTGCGGACGTGGCAATTCGTGACCAGATTGAGCCTGTCTTAGCTGTTTTGGTATTGCACGCATGTGGTATTCAGGATGACGTGCAGGGTTCTCATCAGGACAATGCACGTCATTTTGAATACCTGTTCGGGTGCGTCAAACTACTAGGACAGGTCGTCAGCTCTGGGTTCCTCCGTGTGCTGGATCTTCTTGTGACCCCCACCTCAACTGAACCCCGCATGCGCCAGTCGTCCTGCGTGCCATCTTCCCGCCCAAGTATCACCTGGGCCCTCTGTGGAGCTGCCCCTGAGCCAGCGGCCAGGCTGGTAGAGGACACACCCCTGTCACAGTCAGGAGTCGGAGGTCCAGCAGGGGGCTATGGGTCTGTATTGTTATGACGTGGTGTTTGGAGGGACATAAGTCGGTGGCCACCCCACCAACTGGACCCCAGCAAATGGAGGACATGCAGGCATCAACAAGCAGGGCACGTGCACAACGTCACCAGAGGATTCCATCAGCCTGGATGCCATCGTGGTGCCAGAGGCAGTTGCATTGGAGGCAGCTGCAGGCTCAGCGTGGGAGGCATCATGGCTCGGGCCATGAACATCCCGGGGGGCAGGCATCGGCAAGCGGGCAGGAGGACCCAGAATTGGGAGTGTCTTCCGCGTGGCAGCGGTTGGGCGAGCAAATAGTTGCAGGGCAGAGGCGGCCGGAGAGAGCACGGCTCACAATGGTCAGGGCGGAGAACTCCATGCACCAGGCTTCGAGGCGGGCTGAGTGCCTTGCGGCAACTCGCAGGAAGTTGGAGGATGCCATGGCTGCATCCCTGCGAGACCTTGAGGCCAGGGAACAAAAAGTGAACTGTCGGACTAGGCCGCCGCCTTTGTATATAGTTATTTAGGTTTAGGTACACAGACTTTGCTCAACTTTTTGTATATAATTGTGTTTTACATATGGTTTTTTGTATGTTTCATTTTGTTTTGGGATCATTGACTTTCATTGTAAATAGTTCCAGATATGTGTATACTTTGTTTTTTAAGTCATCCCATGGAGTAATGGTCTTTTATGCTTTTCAATTTTGAATTTATTTCTATGGACTTTGCAATGGACCACTTCTCATTTTTCATGGCTTGGATTTTAATTATTCCTTGAATCTTACTTTCGTTTTCATATTGCATTCATAATTTCTTCATTTGCATATGTGGTTTTCATTTTGTAATTTTGTTTTCTTTTTAATACATTATTGATGTGGTCTACTCTCATTGGTTTCGTGCATGTCTCTATGAGCATTGGCTCAGTCCACTGTGTGGCTCTGTAGGACATTTATTCATGGGCATGCTGGTTCTTTTCAGACTCTCATGGCATGGGTACTTTACTAGGGAGTGGGTGCAGTGGATGGTTGCGTGTTTGTACTGGGGGGTAGAGGGGGGGGATTTGGGTTGGCAATAAGGCCATGGGTCTGTATTGTTATGACGTGGTGTTTGGAGGGACATGAGTCGGGGCCTGCTGGCAGGTTGCGTCAATGGGGATGGGGTGGAGAGACATGAGTCGGGGCCTGCTGGAAGATTGCTGTCAATGGGGGAGGGGCATAGGGGGGGGCAGTGGTGTGGGCTGCCTGTGGGGCATGGGGAGGGCACACCCGGGAGGGCCCGCACTGTGAATTCGAGTGAAAAGCTCAATTGCGTACCCCGGAATACACGTACCCCGCTTGCACCAGCGAAATTGTGTGTAAAGCTCACTCGTGAACCCCGGAATACACGTACCCCGCTTGCGCCAGCAAAATCACGTGTAAAGCTTACTCGCATACCCCAGAATACACGTACCATGCTCACGCCAGCGAAATCGCATGTAAAGCTCACTTGCGTACCCTGAAATACACGTTACCCCCTCCCGCCAGTGACATCGCGTGAAAAGCTCACTCGCGTACCCCGGAATACACGTACCCCGCTTGTGCCAGCGAAATCGTGTGTAAAGGTCACTCGCGTACCCTGGAATACACGTACCCCGCTCCCGCCAGTGACATCGCGTGAAAAGCTCACTCGCACACCCCAGAATACATGTACCCTGCTCGCGCCAGCGAAATCACGTGTAAAGGTCACTTGCATACCCCAGAATACACGTACCCCGCTCACACCAGCGAAATCACGTGTAAAGGTCACTCACGTACCCCGGAATACACATACCCTGCTTGCGCCAGCGACATCGCGTGTACAGCTCACTCGAGTACCCCGAAATCCACATACCCCACTCCCGCCAGCGACACCGCGTGTAATGCTCACTTGCATACTCGGAATACATGTGCCTCGCCCGCGCCATCGAAATTGTGTGTACAGCTCACTCGAGTACACCGGAATACACATACCCCGCTCCCGCCAGCGACATCACGTGTACAGCTCACTCACGTACCCCGGAATACATGTATCTCGCTCCCCCCAGTGACATTGCATGTACAGCTCACTCGCGTACACCGGAATACACATACCCCACTCCCGCCAGCGACATTGCATGTACAGCTCACTCGCGTACACCGGAATACACTTACCCCACTCATGCCAGCGACATCGCGTGTAATGCTCACTTGCATACTCGGAATACATGTGCCCCGGTCGCGCCATCGAAATTGTGTGTACAGCTCACTCGAGTACCCCGGAATACATGTATCCCGCTCCCCCCAGCGACATTGCGTGTACAGCTCACTTGCGTACACCGGAATACACGTACCCCGCTCCCGCCAGCGACATCACGTGTACAGCTCACTCATGTACCCCGGAATACATGTACCCCACTCCCGCCAGCGACATTGCGTGTACAGCTCACTCGCGTAAACCGGAATACATGTACCCCACTCATGCCAGCGACAACACGTGTAATGCTCACTTGCATACTCGGAATACACGTGCCCCGCTCGCGCCAGCGAAATAGCGTGGACAGCTCTCTCGCATACCTCCAGACTCGCACACCAGTGTGGTGAGGAGACACATTCACCCCCTGCAGGCAGCCCACACCACAGGCCCCCTACTACACCCCTGACCATGCCCTGCAGGCAGCCCATCCACCCTGACCAAGCCCTGCAGGCAGCCCACACCACAGGGGACCACCCTACACCCTTGGGCATGCCCCGCAGCCAGCCCACACCACAGGGGCCCCCCCTACACCTCTGACCATGCCCTGCAGCCAGCCCATCACCCCTGACCATGCCCTGCAGACAGCCCATCAACCTGACCATGCCCTGCAGGCAGCCCACACCACGGGGGACCACCCTACACCCCTGGGCATGCCCCGCAGGTATCCCACACCACAGGCCCCCCCGAAACACCCCTGACCATGCCCTGCAGCCATCCCATCACCCATGGCTATGCCCTGCAGGCAGCCCACACCACAGGCCCCCCCACTACACCCCTGACCATGCCCCGCAGGCAGCCCATCACCCCTGACCATGCCCTGCAGCCAGCCACACCACAGGGGACCACCCTACACCCCTGGCCATGCCCCACAGGCAGCACACACCACAGGGGTCCCCCTACACCTCTGACCATGCCCTGCAGCCAGCCCATCACCCCTGAACAAGCCCTGCAGGCAGCCCACACCACAGGGGACTCCCCTACACCCCTGGGAATGCCCCGCAGGCAGCCCCCACCACAGGGGTCTCCCCAACAACCCTGACCATGCCCTGCGGCCAGCCCATCACCCCTGACCATGCCCTGCAGGCAGCACACACCACAGGGGACCACCCTACACCCCTGGGCATGCTCCGCAGGCAGCCCATCCACCCTGACCATGACCCGCAGGCAGCCCACACCACAGGGGGGACTTTTTCCACGCAATTTGCCTGGCGCAGGTGGAGTACGCGTATTCTAGGGGGTTCGCAAGTTGATTTTCATGCGTTTTTGCTGCCGCGAGCGGGGTACGCATATTGAAGGGGGTGCGCGGGGAGATTTGCATGCGTTTTGGCTGTCGCAAGCAGGGTACGCGTATTCAAGGAGGTGCGCAAGTAAATTTTCACGCGTTTTGTCTGCCGCGAGCGGGGTACGTGTAGTTTTTCACGCGATTACAGTGTAGGGCACCTGTAAGCTGGTCCAGGGTTAGCATGCCCCTTTGCGCAGTATTGGGGATTTCTATGGCTTTTCCTTGCGCAAGGGGCATTCTTGGGGGCGTAACTGGTGCTGAGGGATGTTCGCTGTGCCACGGCTGGAAATGGCTTGGGAAATCCATGAATACACGGTGCCCCTGAATGCTGTTTGGCACACACGGCTGGTGCACGCTGGCGCACGCTCCCTCTCTGCGCTGCCCGCGTGCACAACTTCTGTGCGGAATTCTATGAATTACCCCCCTAAACTGTTAAATGAATGGACTCTTGCGTTCAACACAAGGACAGAGAACCTGTCATTAGAATGTAAAACTGACTCAGTAAGAGCTATACAAACACAAGTTATTTCTATGTGGGAAGTGTTGCTTCTGGCGACAAGCAATGAGGTGGTGAGTCAGCTACATGTAGGAAGGATTGGTCCTGGGGAGCGGACCCAAGATAATTAGCTACTGGAGTGTGGGAGGGATGGGTAGAGGGATTCACCAGAGTTAAAGAAATTGGTTACATGCAAGAGGAACAGCTTTTTGGGATTTCGACAGAAAGAGAGAACCTGTGAGGAACAAACTGTGAGAGTGGCTGTAACCTTACTAACTGAAGCTGAGCTTCCATGATGCCTTATTCAATGGCCCGTAGTCAGAGAGAGGCCAAAGGCCTCCCAAAGCCCCCCTAGTTTACACATGTGTAGCATAGACAAGCAGAAGACCTCTGTCAGATGAGCTGCTGGATTAATAAATCACAATTTACAATGGAAACATACATTGATTAATGTGATTAGCACAGGGAATACACTCTGTCACATGTGGGAAGGACAGATTCTGGGATTTACTCACCTAAGGGTATAAAACATTACACTCACAGGAACAACCTGTTCTATGTCTTCAAACAAGTACAGACAACATGCCACCTATGGAAAGGACACGTTTTGGGGAGTCACCAAGGGATATAAAACTAGTCAACTATAGCAAAAGTGGGATCTAGGAGTTCACGTTGCTGGAGAAACTGTTCAATTTAGGAAGGATGGATTCATGGAGGGATGGAAAATCTACCATCTGCAGAAAAATAATCTGGCCATCCTCAGAGACTGGGAAATTTGCCTGCAGGAACGATGGGCATCTGAGGATTCACTCTGGGGAAATTGCACGTGGTCACATGCAGGAAGGATGGTTTCTGGTTACTAAGCCTTTTCAATAGCTTGGCAAATTAAGCACTTGCCTCAGGCGTTTGTTTTTAGCCTACACAACACAGGTTCAAAGCCCGGCAAGTCCAATTCAGCTCTTCATTAGTTTGATGTCTATAAATTAAATTCCACTACAATGGCTAACAATAACACCTATTACCACTTGATGTACAGGTCGGAGGAAACCGGCAAGACACACTAGACAAAAACAGTGTTCTGAATCTAGTAGCAGAGAAGCTCTCAAAACAGTACAGGCATCTGGAATTACCACATAGGTACTTAGCGTCCAATCCCTCCCGCAGGAAGGTCCACAGTACTGTCACAGGGATGCAAATGCTCCCCCTTTAAGACAGGATCGGATGAAGTGGTTAGCTTAAGGACATAGAGCCATTCACCTGCAGTACAGGATGAGTTCGGTGGATAAGAGCAGGTATACAACGTGTTTATCTCAAGTAGTGGATATGTCCAATAAGCCTGGAAAGGGACAAATGATTTAAAAAAGAAACAGAACCTCCTGTTTTTGAGAGTTGATGGGTTCAAAGCTTTACCTAGGAAGATGGGGTTTGCGAAATTGGCACAGAGATTGAAATCCATATCAGCACCACCCTTAATTACAACTTAATTCATTTATGGGAATTACATGGGGATGTCCCACTCAACACCCCACCATTTGAAAGGCTAATAACAGGAAATGATGAGTCAATTACTTCTGGTCTCTTTTGGAGACCTTGTTTCGAGATTGAGTTTACCTGATCATCAATTCTTTGGCCTCTATGTAAAGGTTTGCGCCCTCTGAGTGATTGTGGATGCTAAGTCAATGCAGAATTCGGCCATTTACCAAAAAAACTCCTCTAGAGGTGAGGAGGTCTGTATTCATGAAGTGTCATTCCTTCTTCTGTCCCTGGAGAGATATTATCCAAAGGCGAGGTACACACACTCTGTTTCCTGATATATATCCACTTGTATCAAATCACGCACATCACCCCTTTGCCTTTTCCAATATGCTATCTGCTTACTGCCTGCCATTTACTGTGACCCCCTTCCTTTATACATCAGCATCACGTAGTTCGACCAATCTAACTGCGACGGTTTGGGTCTAATTACAGCAGCACTTTATTATCCTAGCAGTCTTGCTGACCTCTCAATGGGGCTGGGAGCTTTTTATGGGCTATAGGTCTAAGGAGAATCTGGTAGAAAAAGCGTGAAGTCAAAACAAGGGAAACCATACTGCAGAGAAGAACATGATCTCAGGAGAAGCCCCAAAGTATTTGTTTCCATCCCATCATTTCCTGGAAAGCTTTCTGAGTGGGAGGGCTGCTCCGCTCAGGCAGTGCTTTGAAGGGCTCAAAATTTGGTCCAATTTTATTTCAACTCGAGGATGAGTGGATGTTGGGCAGGCTGTGGTCGGGTTGGCTGGCTCTATTCTACCTCAATCTATTTAGTGCCTGACACTGGCTCTCTCTCTCTCTGGATTAGTGGCCTGACACTGTGGTGGAGGCCAGGGGCCTGCACCTGCATGCCAGCAGACAGTGCTGGATGATCCTGCCATGCTCATAAAAATTTGCATCAATTTTACTTGGGGCAGTCTGTTGCAATGGTAGGCCCCTGCACATCATGCTGTGTGTTGAGTTTGTAAAGTAACTGTGTGCTGCAGAAATGGAAGCATACGTAATAGAGTCATTACAAGTCATATAATGGCAGAAGCATGTTGAAAGGAAGATGATTTGGATGGCCCCATCATCATGATATTGTTATCGCCAGGCCAGCACAGGGCTGACAAGTTTTTGTGTCAGTGTTGTAACACAACTGTCGGGAGGGGCTCTAAGCGCTGCTGAGTACCCCGCCCCCCCCCAAACTTTTCAAAGAAGCGTAGGCTGTTCACCAGACTCCCAATTCAGCCCAGGAAATCATGCATGTACAATTATGCTGCCGAAGGGGCATGCCATACGCTACATTATGTGAAATTTAAATGAGTATGTTTTTGAATCAGACAAAGGGGGCGGCACCTGGCCTCCAGTGTCCAAACATACCGACCAGCACTGTGCACAGCAAGTAACATTACTTGTATGCCAAAGGCAAAGGCAACTTTTGTGTCCAGGGGCAGGTGGCACCAGAGGGGGCATTGACATTGCAAATGATTTAAGGTCAGTGGTGGCAGGTGAATATTTTTAGTGGAGGTGCATTCACATATCCCAAATATTAGCGCAAGTGACCGAGTGTAGTAAGGGAGCTCGAAGTAATATAGGGAGATTACCGTTCAGGATATTTTTTAAATAACGTGTTGAAATGGTGCATTTAACAGCCCAATATTTGAGCAAGGGGGGTAAAGAACCACACACTTTACAAGGAGCTCTCTATAAACCTTGAAAAAATCCAGTAGATCTGAAATTGAGGGGAGCTTTAACAAGAGATGTAGGGCCTCATTACAACTTGTGCGGAATGAGTTTAACGGCGCCGGTAATGGTGCCGGCGCCGTTAAACCCACTCCGCACTATTACGAAGTCCCCTCACAGGACCCGCTGTGGACGTCTGGTTTTTCCAGACATCCATAGCAGGTCCCGCAAGAGGACCAGGGAGCTAACAACGGGCCCGTTCGTAATGGGTCCGTTGTTAGCTCTCTATGAGGGCTCGAATGGGAATGGGGAAGGACCGGGCCTGGGTTCCCTGAAGGAGGAAATACCGGGCCCTCCATAACCGGACACAATTTTGGAGGTAGCCAAAGGGCATGGCTAACTCCAAAGTCGTAATGAAGCCCGTAGTCTAAAGAGTGATGGGGCAGCCTGAAACGAGAGCCACATACTCCAACCAGTACATCATGAAAGCTTGCAAACATGTATTTTATAATTATAATTATTATAGTTATTTATAATGCACTTAATACCCAGAGGTTTCTAAGTGCGGACCTGGGGATCAAACCTGTGTTGCTCTGTGTCATCTTGCTTCCAAGGCCAGCATGTTGCCCCTGAGCTACACTCCTGAGATGGTCTAAGGTGGTAAGGTTTGCTCCATTCTTCATACTTTAAGTAAATCTCTCTGGCCCAGTTTGTAAATAAATTGCTGACTGTGAAGAAAAAAATCACGCTCACACTCAGTATATAAACAATTCGATTAGTGAGGCTCATTTTGTTAAAAGCAGTAATTGCATGCAAGGAACCACACATGATAGATAGGACTTAGAGGGTGTTGGGTCACCTGAATGGAATTTTCAATTTTTTACAAAAGGAACTGGAAAAGGAAAGAGTAAATACAGGTGAAATCGGGGTGTGGGGGTTGCGCGATATCGCAACCAAGCTGGCCGCTTCCTCTTGAGCTCTGCGAGTCATCTCCTAACAGGGGGAGTCTGACCACCGCACATGCCGCGTGTGCCACAAATCTCCGCACTGGGGCACAAACTGGAACGCTCTGCAAGCCAGCTGAGTGGGTGAGAACTGTGGGAGTGGCAGTAGTGCACCCCTGTGGTGGTACGGTATCCGAGCAGAGAGAACTGGTGGAGGCACCTGGGTGTGAGAAGTTACGAGGGACAATGCCGCAAGGCTGGAAGAGGCTGCCCCTGAGGTGTTGATGATCGCCGGGGGAGCCCTATACAGGTGAGAAACTGGAGCGGATCGCACTTTGCAGCACGGGTGGATCGCTCGAAGGTGGCGGAGGAGGAGCACGAGCCACTGGACTGGTGGAGCACCCTCGGAAAGCAGCTGACAGCCCAGGACCCACACCTCTGCAATTCTAAAGGTGGGCCTTGTTTTCCAGTGCTGCCTGGCCAGGGCTCAGTAGACAGGAGCTGGGGGATCAGTGGGGGTGCCTTTACCAAGGAACAGGTGGTGCCATTTGCTGGATGCGGAGGCAGGCCTCATGGGATGGTTACGGCTTGGCACCCCCCTCCTGCTGGGTGAAGTTTGCTGGTGACAACCCCTGACCTTGGTAAGCTACTTGGAGGAGCTGCTTTTTCGACTTTATGGACCCCTTCTACACCAGTTGGCACCACTGGTAACAGGAGAACCACCTCGCCGCAGTCCCAATTCCCATTGCTGGTTTGTGCCTTAGATACCGGCGCTGAGTGGTACATCCTGAATCTCCACAGGGGGTGCGCAGCTGGACTTATTGAAGTACATTGGTGGTACAGTTGAGGCGTTGGGGGGAATAAGAGAAAGCCCCCTCGGCTGTAGCATTGCATAGCGTAGCAATAAGCGGCAATCCTGCTTCCCATTCTCCCAGAAGGAGGGCATGAGTAGTAAGAGAGAGAACATTCCATCACCCCGAGACACCCCAGACAGACCGGGTCAGGCAGGCCTGTGTGGGACCGGCTCGATGCCTTCTGAGGGTGCCCCTGCGTTTGAACTGAGTCTGGTGCTTTCTGAAATGAGATCTGGATTTGCATCCATCAATACCAACCTAGATGGAATGGCATATAAGGTTGGTCGCATGCAGGGGCATATCGAGAAAGAGAATGGGTTGTTATCTGAGACGGAGCACCGGGTGGGGGTTCTGAAGGACACTAGCAGAGAAGTGACACAAGTGATCCGCACACTGCAGAGAGAGGGTAAGGCCATCAAGGAGAAGAATGAAGATTTGGAGGCGAGATCCCGCAGGAATTACATCTGGGTTGTGTGTATTCCGGAATCAGTCCCACAGCAGAATATAGAGGTCTTTATAGAAAAGTTAATCCAGTAATACTGTAGGCACCCCCATTGTCATCTCAGTTCTTGATTGAAAGGGTGCACCGGGTTTCGCAGCTGACTTCTTGGCTGGGCCAGAGTCCTTGGCGGGTCATCGCTCGCTAGTTAAATTACAGGGACCGGGACATGATCCTTCGCAGAGCACGGGAGCTTGATGATTTGCTGTATGATAACACCTGGGTGTCGTTTTACTCTTGCTTTACCCCATCAGTCCAGAAGGCTCGTCTCTCTCTTTCCTGATGGACAAGCGTGCCCTGCGCAAGCAGGGACTGCAGTATGCTATGCTGTATCCATCAAAGCTGCGATTTCTCCATGAAGGCTAGTCACACTTCTTCAATGACCCGGGGTGGAACATGACTTTCTTGAGACGCTGCCGAAGGAGTGAGGGGCTATCCCACCTAAGGGTATGTAGGACTGTGGTGCCATTGTTGGGAACATGCATTGTGTGAGTTGGGAACAGACAGCCCCAGCGAACTGGACAGTTGTGTGCCCTGCCGAACAAATTTTGATATGAGTGGGCACTTCAGTGGGTTTATGATATGCTGACCCATGTAACGAATTGGTCCGGAGGCTGATTTTTTTTGTTGATACAAAGGCTTCCCCCTGGAGGCAGGTGGAGTGCGTGGGCCCCATGTCGGCTTATCAATGTGGGTTGGGGTGGGAGGAGGAATATTTCACTGCTGGTTGGGGGAAGGCATTGTGGGTGGGGGGAGCTTAACAGGAGACAGTTGTGATTTGGGAAGTTTGGGGGAGGGGCAGGAAGAGGGGAGTGTTGGGGGTTGTATTTGAAAAATGATTCATGTCTCTTGGGGTTAAGTCATTCTTGTGCTATGGTGTGGGGGTACAATGTTGGAACCAAGGAGTATGGAGGCTGAGCTAGATGGTTTAATAGTTTAGGGTGACAATGGCTAGTGGCACAATTGTGAGCTGGAACGTACGAGGGCTAAACAACCTGCAGAAAGCTTGAAAGGTGGTTGGTGGGGCAAATTAGGGGGTTGATCCTGGGGGGCCTGTAGACACTACATATCCTATTCCACATACTCTGCAGGCATTATGATACTGATACACAAGTCACTTCGAATTCATACCACGGAAACTGCAGTTGACCCGCTGGGGAGGTTTGTGATTGTATCAGGTAGCGGGGCACACATGCCTATAACGTTTGTGAATATTATGGCCCTAACGTGGACTACCCTTCCTTCTTTGAGTCACTCCTATCTCAGTGCCATAAATACCTGCATACTAATATGGTATGGGCTGGGGATCTCAATGTTATTTTAGACCCAGTGAGGGACAGATTGACGGGAGTTGCCCGTCCTCTTTCCTGGGCTGTGGAAATGGTGCAGGGGTGCATGTTAGAGTTGGAGTCAGTGGATGTCTGGCGGGTGCAACACACAGAGGGGTGGGAGTATTCGTTCCACTCATTGGTCCATAATACCACCTTGCGCTTAGACTACATTTTGGTAAGCCTGCTCCTGGTTCGCATGACGACTGAATGTTCCCTTCTCCCGAGAACATTGTCAGACCACTCACCTGTTCTCTGGACAATAGATGCGGGTGGGGAAGGCGCCCCTAGACCCTTTTGGAGGTTTAAAGCCTCGTCCCTATCTGACATAGTGTTACAGAGTGAAGTGCTTAGCCTTGTTCATTTGTATTTTCAGGAAAACCTGGGATCGGTGTCCACAATGGGCTCCACCTCGGAAGCTTTTAAAGGTGGTCATACATGGAGGGTGTATGTCCTTGGAGCTGGGAGTGCTGAAGTTGATACAGAGACAATTGACCGAAGCAGAATCAGTAATTGAGGGCTATGAGAGCAGAGCTGGGGAGGTAGGAGATGCCGACTCTAGGGCCAAGTTGCGCAAAGCATCACAATGAATCAATAACCTGGCGGATCGTGAGGTCAAGTACCTGGTGGGCCAGCGATGGCCCGGTTGTACGGAGAAGAGGGCAGGCCTGGTCGACTCCTGCCGGCAATGCTTCATCAGGAAGGGGGCACCACGGATATAGTAGCTGTACGCACTGCAAGTGGCCATGTGGTGGTAGAATCCAATGCTATCTTGGAAGCCTTTCGTACATATTATGAACAATTATATGCATCCAGTGGATTCTTGGCTGCAAAATAACTAGTGGGGTTCAGGAGGAAGCATCCCTCCCTACGTTAGTGCAAGAGGCGGTTGCAGCGTTGAATAAACCACTTACGCAACAAGGCATTTTAGCAACAATACGAGCATTGCCCACTGCTAAGGCGCCGGGCACGGATGGCATAACGGCCACATTTTATAAAGAACTGGGTCCAGAGATAGTTAAAAACTTGCTGTCTATGTGGAAGGAAGTAATGGAGGTGGGGCAACTCCCCCCCACAATGTGTGAGCCGGTCGTGACTTTGATCCTAAAACCTGACTATGACCCCCAGGATTGTGCCTCAAACTGTCCGTTTTCTTTATTAAATCTTGACAAGATCTTTGCCTAAGTCTATAAAGACCAGTCTGGTTTTATTACTGGGTGGTCGACTTCGTTAAACTTGCGCAGGATTTTTGCTATACTAGTCCATATAGAACCTAAGATACAAGCAGTGGCAGCACTACTAGACATGGAGAAAGCATTCAAACTTGGTTTAGTGGAGTTATTTAATTGTGGTTTTGTGTCAGGTAGGCACCCCGGAATACTTTTTGAAGGCAGTGCACCTGTTGTACACGGCAGCGAACGCTGGAATTGGGTTGGGTGGTAAGCGGTCAAGACCCGTTGACCTGGGTCGCGGGACCAGACTGGGATGCCTGTTGTCGCTGCTGCTTTTTGCTATCGCGATTGACCCGTCACAATAAAATGTCTACAAACTTTGGGACATGTACATTCTTTTGGACAGCTTTTTTCCTTGGTTAAAAGATGTGGGCTGCTCTGCTTAAGCCATGGAAGGAGCATTCATTTTCGTACAGGCACTGAAGTTTTAGCTGGAAACAAAGGGCAAATGGTTAGCTGGAATATTTTTAGGGGCCGAATGTAACTTGCTAATTTTTTTTTAGGGGAACGGCACATCCTTAATCCCCCTGGTATTTGCGCCCATGCTTCAATGGCATCAAGATATCATGATTGTGGGTCACACAGGCCAGCACACGACCCTTTAGCAATTAAAGAAATGGCGTTGGTGGCGAAACATGTAAAAAGACGGTGTTGACCATATACTATGTTGTCTGGTCTTTTCCCAATGTAAAAATGACAAGGACAGCGCAGTCGGGCTCTTACGATCCATGCCTATCCTGCATAAGCCTTGGTATATGATCACCATGTATTTCATAGTCAGATTACCCAAGGTTGGGGGCCACAGCATTCTACGGATAGTCAATGGGCCTCATTACGAGTTTGGAGGTAGCCATGCCGTTATTAGCGGCATGGCTACCCCCAAACCGGGTACCGGGTCCGGGTCCCGCAAAAGGAGACTTACCGGGCCATTCCGACCTTGGAGGGCCCTGTAATTCCCTTTCGCGGGACCAGGACCCGATACATCCCCATTCCCATTTGAGCCCCCATAGGGCTCAATGAGAATGGGGAGGATGCTAACAACGGGCCATTAATGACGGGCCCGTTGTTAGCATCCTGGTCTGCTAGCGGGTCCCGCCCTGCACGTCTGGTATGGCCAGGCGTTGAGAGCAGGACCCGCTGCAGACCTCGTAATGTAGCGGCCCGTAATGAACGGTGCCGGTCCCTTACCGGCACTGTTCATTCCGCGCCCGCCTACCTTGTAATGAGGCCCAATGACTCATTCACCGAGATAGGGCGCTTTGTTCCATTCACCGGTGAACCTTCTGTTACGACCTTGACTGATTTATTGCTCTGTCATGCGTTTTGGTATTGTTGGCTACATGTGTCGTATCCGATTGAAGAACTCAATTCACTTCACATTTCTGGTGAGCCCTAATGTCTCTGCTGGGAATTGATGCCCCGGTGTTCCTCTGTGGTTTTCATCCCCAGCAGTAAGGACAGACCGGGAGAGCAAACCAGACTATCAAACAGGATTTATATTGCATTTGTCTACGGCAGCAACACTTCTGGCTCTCATTCTTGGGATTAGCCGAACTTGCCCATAAAAACTTGGTCCATTCCTTGGTCCATTCCTTGGTGGGGGTCTCTCTGTCCTATGCAATTTATGGGCTGCAACCTTGAATGCTTCCAATTACACTCCCTCCTCCTTCTTTCACCTCAGCAGTGGATGTGTGTATGTGTTATATCTGTGATATCCAGCCACAAGTTACCATCTGTACACCACTCAAGAAAGGGCCAAGCAGTATAATGACACCCACCTCCAACTGCCCCTAAACATGAAAGTAGTGACTAGGTCTGGTTGTCAACTGCCCATCTCCACATCCATAGGTTAATCGAAACTGATTAGTTTTGTGGACCCTTATACTATCTAGAAAATTGTGAATCCCGTGGCATTCAACCGTCTTTTACCGCAATCTTAGCATGTCCATCTTGTCCTCCATGCCTCTGTCCAAAATACATGTCCTTCTACAGTGGGCCTGCTGCAAACACCTGACTTTTACGGACAATGGCATCAATGAGCATGAAGTTTCGGACCATCCTAGTCTCCTGTGTGAAAATGGCCTACTGGATTGGATGAATTATGGTCCTCAAGACAGGTTGTGGGAACCCGCTCATCATGTGCATGCACCACTTTCAGTGTCTCTGTTTCCTCACCTCTGTCCTGATTGCCTGCAGACGTAGTAGGCATTGTGGGGTGCTAATCAGTGGCTAACATCTGACGTCATGTTGCAGGTGCTCGGAGCTGAGATGCTAGCAGTTGCTGTGGCAACTGGGTACCCAACTGCGGGTAAAGAAATGTAAACACCAGTGGCCCAAGCAGTGATGACATCACCCAATGGCATGGGCATGTGTCCAATCAGGCACCAGGCTCGCACATCGACGCTGCTAATGTTTAAGTAAAACACTCACCTTTTGGCACAAGAGCGCAGTGTAGGAGTATGGCTCCGCATTTCAACATTTAGACTGCATTTAAACATATTGGGCCTCATTACGACTCAGGCGGTAAGGGGTTTACGGCGGCGTAAACAGCGCCGACCCTTACCGCCTGATTCCGAGGTCCCTTAGCGCCATGGAGGTTTTAACACCTGCTTTTAGCAGGTGTTAAAATCCATGGCGCTAAGGGACCTTGATGTTAATTACGCCACCGTAATTTACGGTGGCGTAATTAACGCCTTCCCCACTCCCATTATGCCCTATGGGGCAAAAATGGGAATGGGGAAGGGTAAATGGGGATTGGGGACTTACCGCCCCGCCAACCTCGGAATGGGGCGGTAAGTCCGCCAACCACCATGGCGTAAACGTAGTTTACGCCATGGTGGTAAAGGTACGACCCAGGCGGTAACTTACCGCCTGGGTCGTAATGAGGCCCATTGACTCTGCATTTTAGCATTTACATTTTAGCAAGGGTTTGAACTTCAACTGGGGCCAAGGGTGTGAAACTCATTGCTGGACTCAAGAGTGTGAGTCTCGGGAAGAATTAAATAGATTCCGATGCACAGAGCACATGCTTGAAATTGCACTTTGCTTCAGGATGCTATTTCCATGAACTGAGATACACTAAATATAATACTAACGTAAACCCAACATACTAATTAACCCAATCCCATTTAACAGTGAACAGATTCCCATAATAACATTTAATGCAAATTAGCTCATGAAATAAGCTGCATGCAGACTGATGAAAAATCATAATGCTCTGAAAATGGTAAAGAAAAATGAACTTTAAACGTGTGTGCTGAATCTGCGCTGTGTGGTAAACTGAAAAATGTGAAGATCTGTTCTACTAAATACATGGGCCCTCATTACAACCTTGGCGGAGGACCATGGTGCTATTAGCACCATGGTCCATGCCGCTAAGGTTACGATTCCGCCATGGTGGATGGCGGAATTACCGCCCCATTCCAAGGTGAGTGGGGCGGTAATTCCCCATTCACCATTTGCCCTTCCCCATTCCCATTTTTGCCCCCATAGGGCATAATGGGAATGGGGAAGGCGCTAATTACGGCACTGTAAATTACGGTGCCGTAATTAGCTCCAAAGTCCCTTTGCTGGGTGGATTTTTAACGCCTGCTAAAAGCAGGCGTTAAACACCAACCCGCAAAGGGACACTTGTAGTCAGGCGTTAAAGGTTAACGGCGCCCGACAGCGCCGTTAAACCCTTAACGCCTGAGTTGTAATGAGGGCCATGGCATTATTTTGGAGCAGGAAGCGCAAGAGAAATTTTTCATTTTTCTCTTCAGCAATGCAGTGAGCACAATGAGAAAGGCAAATCGCGTGATTTCTTTAGTGGGATGAGCTGGACAAGGGGAGGTGCTCGTGATTGACAAGGGGTTTCATAAAACAGGGTTTTGAGGCAGAGTAGAAGGGCATTCCTCTTCTGGCACTGACTGACGAAGGGCAGAGGGCTGGTGTTGCTGGGCTAAGGCTGAAGCTGTTTCTTCCCTGGGTGGCAATACTTAGCAGAGCTCAAAAATTTCGAGAATCCTTATCTGGGTTGACCCTCGAACACTGCCAAGCTGAGTCAGGGAACATCACCTGCTTAATCTAGTAATTATCAAGTTAATTGAGGGGCAAGTGGAGTGAGTGGAAACTTAGCTTAGCTCAAACAGTTCTGTTAATGTTAGGTGCTGCATTAGAGATTCAAATTTAAATGTACATTCTGTCATTCTGTGTTCATACTTCTCAAAGTCTTGCTGTTTTTTTAAAGGGTATTTTTCTTGCCAAGTTTTACAAAGCCATGGTTGATGTATCAGACACCGATAGAGCGTTGAAATCCACTGCAGAGATATTCACTCAATTTGTGAATTATAATGTGGGTGTACCTGTCATTCTGTGTAACTTGCATTTCTAGTTTATGATAAAGAACACATTCGAAAAGGTGATTTAGCTTCTGTGTATTTTCTTATGCATTCAATCTCATTGATTTAACATACATAAGGAGATGAACATGCAGTAAAAAATATCGCAAAGTAGCCAGAGTGAATTTTTTTACTTAGAGAGGCTGAATGAATATGTTATATTTCAATTGCATACTTCACATTTGTTAGAGCACAGCCAAAAGGGCATCATTGTGATGTTGTAAATAAATCATCACAAGAGGGCATGGCCCATTTATTCAGAGTGTATGAAGCCCAGCATGTTTTCGTTAGTGACCCTGGTAAAAATAATGATTAGGCTGTATTCTGAAATCAGTCTCGCTACTATAAATAATACCCCAACAAGTTTAATACAATATATTGCCACAGACTATATAAAATACCACCATAGCAAAATAACTCAAAGTAATAGATATAACCCCAAAATATATCTAACAGATTCTCAACTGAGTACTTTACCCTGCTGAGTAGCATCCCAACCTATTGCATCATTTCACCTCAGCTTTGAAAACCTCAGAAAACTCTTTCATGACCACAAAACACGTATTTCCCTTTGGTATTTTGCACAGCTTGATAGCTCTTCGCTCTCACTCCTGCTCCACTGACTTGTATGGACTGGGATTCTGATGAGTAACCCAGACTCTGTTTGAGCTTTCTGTGTACCCGAGACTGTTCATGTCAAGGAGACCCCAATGCACTAGTCTCTTGTCTCTCATGCTCCCTTAGATTTTCATACTCACTCCGTTCCTGTGGACTTCTTTCGGGTTCTGGTGCGGCTTTATCCTGGATCTCTGATTGATAGGCAGGTCAACAGGTTTATTATCTCAGGGATTTTGGTGCAGTGTCTACCCACATAGCTTTCCATAATTCCATCACCCTCTCTAAGGTAGGATAAAAGGGAGTGGGGAGGAGTTGGAATCAGGAGGAAAGAATAGCAGTGTGGTGCATGACTTCTGTTACTTGCTTGTATAATGTTTAGTTTGTCTATGGCATGGCCTCCTGAAAGAAGGGGTTAAGGGCACCAGAGCTTAACATGGTGGAGGGGCTCAGCCCACCTGCCCCACGTCCTTCTCCTTACAGGAAGTAACAGGAACCAGGGGTCACTGGTATGGTGGCCCAGGAGAAAGTGGAAAAGGAAGCCAAAAGAGGTTTAGTGACAGGAAGGGGAGGAATCCCTCCTGTGGGTAATCCCCTGATTTGAAGGTGAAGGTGTCTTCGCACCTCAAACAGGTGACATCAGAGGCCCCTTTGGGGTCTCTATTAAGGGAATGCACAGGGCGGACCAGTCTCTTTCATTGCTTTACCCCCCAGTTGCAAGTTGATCAGCAAAATGGGCAGTCTTCCGGATGAATAAAAAAAAGAGAGCCTTTGAGAGGACCGACATGTAAAGGTTTGGTAAGTGAGAGTTGAGATGGGACAAAGTTAAGAGCATGATGAAGAGGTTGACTGAGAAGAAATCCCCTCCTGTCATGGTGATTATTCATCTAGACGGGAACGACCTGGCTCACATGGCCAGGGGGCAACTGCTGAAGGAAATGTGCCTGACGTTTTGGTCTTTGAGCAAGGAACTGGGGACTTGCAAATTGGTTTGGTCCGAGATGATATCTAGTTTCTCTTGGAGAGGGGCAAAATCGTATACAGCAGTTGAAAAGTCAGGAAAGAAATTGAACATGGCAATGGCAAAATGTTGCACGAGGGCTGGCTTTTCAAAGATTAAACATGGGCTGATAAACCTAGGAGTGCCGGGTTACAATGAGAAGGACCGGCTTCACCTGTTGGAAATTGGTTTGGACCTCTTTTTATTGAATTTTGAAGATGCCCTAAAAGAGCGAGGTTGTAAATAAAGAAACATTGTTTACACTGGTGGGGTGGCAAAGGGGCGAAAACCCCTTTCTGCTTTGGCAGTTACTCAGGCAATCGAGCAGTGCCAAAACTATCCTCTTGACAGAGGACAAGAATGACCAGGAGTAAGTAGTCACCTGTTAGCTAACACAGCAGGGAGCGTCAAGTTTGGACAAGGAGGTACACCATCAGTTGGTCGTCAGTTTCCAGGCTTGGCTGGTGAAAAGAAAAGCATAACGGTGCTCCCCCTGATTGAAGGGCGAAGGTATCTTTGCACCTCCAACAGGTTACATTTGGGGCCTCTATATAGTGAAAGCACAGGGGGAGCAGTCTCTTTCTCTGCTTTACCCCCCTTTGCAAGTCAAACTTTGTCCCACCAACCACACACTAACATGACTTTTATTTCAGGTTTTTCTAATGTGCTTTTATGTATTGTCGCAGGCGGTTACTTCAGCGATCAAACAGTTCCAAAACTAACCTCCTGTCGCAGGACAAACATGACCAGGAGGAAGTAGCCCCCTGCTAGCCTAGCACAGTGGAAGGGTGCAAGGTTGGATAAAGAAGTGCACCCCGTTGGTGATCAGCTTCCCGGCTTGGATTGTGGAAAGAAAAGCATAATGGCGCTCCCAGCAGCCCAACAGCTGAGGCTGTAAATGTGATTTGCGCTGATAGGCTGGGAGAGAGTCAGCTGTGTGGCATACCTCTGCCTTTTCCCAGGACCTCACCCATCGAGCGTTCTGCATCTTCAGTTTGTATGGGTTCAGTCTAGAGGAAAGTCTACAACCTTCTCAGTTAGTAACATCCTCATATATGAAGCAGACAAAATTTGTTACACTTGTCTTTGTGGGGCAGACAAAAAAAACACCTTTAACGAAAAAACACCTTTAACGGATTGAAGAGGGAGAATCGATAAATTGTTCTGGAAGATGGGTGCTGCAATCACCATTCACCAGCTCTTGTCAAGTAACAGAAAAGATTTAAGAAGATCTTCTGGACTAAGTACTGCATTCCCTACACTCCTTGCACGTTCAAGGTAGTGCATTGCAAAAGATACAAGCAGCACAGAGAGCTGTGGAGTGCATGCTTCCTGAAGCAGCGGGAGAAGGGGTTTGCCTTACATTAAAAGGGTTACGGTACAATGCAGTAAGCAAAGGAGTTGCTCACTTCCCAGATCAGCTTCACAATACCTGCCTAGTGATGAAAGTGGCCGTGGTTGAAATGGCCAACCCAAGTAATTGAGAGAGTGACTGGGCATTTGGTGGCTATCCCTGGCGGCAGTGTAAGTACTTGCACTTTTTGTAGCAATACCTGGCAATGCTGTGAATACTTGGGATTGTAATGCCAATAGATACCATATAATTGCCATGATGCAAGTACCAGAGCAAATGATGGTAGTACTTTAGTTATGATGGTAATATCTGGCAAACGGTGAATGCCCAGGTTAAAAAAAGGGATTGAAAAAGTTGTGGATTTTGTATAAACTTTTGCCGGTACACAATCAAAAACTTTTACCTTTTTCAATGTTTCTTTTCCTTGAAAACTTTCAAGTGGGATTAATGCCTGATTGTTGGGAGGTGCCAATACACATCATTAGACAGTTGATGAAATCACCACCCGGGAGAGTAGATGTCCATGAAAGGCAGCCACACCTGCAGTTGTGTATAAATGCAGCCAAATCAAGCACAAGTGCAGACTCCCTCCCTTCAGGGGGTAAGAACACTCGAGCTGAGGAAGAAAACCAAGAACGGTGTAAGATCTGACAGTGCGTGGATTCACGGTGCGGACCTTTCCAAACGAGAACTCCATAGACAGAGTCAGTGGAAATCTACCTGGGGCAGCTCTCTAATTTGAAGTAGGTGTATTGCAAAAAAATCATTACTGCCTGAGCAGTATAATACATTACCATTACATCAATGTAGCACTTCCTTATTGAGTTCAGTGCTTGCCAATAGAAATCAATAGAAATCGGCAATTGGCAATAGGATATTGCTCATCACCTGACTTATGGGCATGGGCACAGGTGAGGGTTCAAAAGGGGCAATTGTGTCCCAAACAAATATGGTGATGCCGTCAAAAAGTTGTAGTAACACAATTCCAACCACACTACCATTCCACGAGTTTGACTGTAATTTGGGGGAGATATTCCCAGCATTGGCTGGAGGTATTTCTCCAATTTAAGTCTCAAAACTGGAGGAATTACTGAGGCCGAAATACCAGCTTTGGTAATTTCTCCAAAATCTCCATAGAGTCATGTGGACTGAAAATGGGATTAACGCTGCCATGCTGCTTGTTCTTGACTACAGGGAGTGTTAAAGCCCAATAGCTGATGTTATTTAGCCTCTCCAAGGTCACTAATGCTAGGCACATGTTCCTGGGACAGCTCTGTCGCCATTCCTGTGTCTGCTCCTCACTGCCAGTGCTTTGGATCATCAGTGTGTTTTGACAACGATTCAAGAGCAGTCTTTTACCACCAGTTACGAGACAGCATGCATTCTGAAGAATTTGATTGGTTGTCCCTGTCTCAAGGTACAAGTGAATGTGATGAATTTTCTTAAGAATTCAAATTGTATGTATAGGTTTAGATTAATAGAAAAGGGTATCTTCATGAAACATATGTGGTACTTGTCCCTTTCAATAATAGACGCAGAAAGCAGCCACAAGAGCTGACGTCTTCCTAGGACCATATTTCTCTCTATGTGAATTGAAGCCAGTGTTGGGCCTTTACAGCTTGAATAGTGTTATGTCGTCGTTACACCCGTTGGGCAGTTTGTATTCTTTGAAGACTGCTTCCTTGCGCATTCTACACAGTCGCCCCTCTCTCGATCCTCATCAGAAAACTGGAGCCGAGTTAAGGGTGCATTTCATGATCCGCAAAAAGGTGCTACATTTCGAGTTATCATCACACTGCACAATTTCGCAAATGCAGTAAAACGCACTAAATGATTTGGTTATGTAGGCCCAGGCGAAAGAGAACATCCACAGCAATGAGTGCGTTGTGATCTTTTCATCGTGTGTGTCTTGGCAGCATCATCCTGGCGCATATTAAGCTGTTCACACGTTTTAAGATGGGAGAAGCCAGAAATCCTGTTCTTATAGATCATGACTGATTTATAAAGCCCACCCTGCTTTATAAATCATAACTTTAAACATCAATACACGTATGCAACCCCTACTTGTTTGCTATCTTATTTGCATGGATACATGTGCTTTGGTAGTTCGACATTGCCAAGATGAAAATGTGGCGGGATGGTGTGCTTGTGTTTGGGTTTCCATTGCACACACCAAGCCACTGGTGCCTCAGTACCCTAGAATCAATGCACACACACGAGTGGAGAGGCACGTCTTCACCGAGGGAAGGGCAGACTTCAGTTTCCATCGCTTCAAGCGAAAGTTCCTTGTAATGTCATAATACAGAGTCATGGAAGCAGCCACCTCTCCGAGGTTAGTTCCAGATTCTCTGCATAGCAACACTTTGCGCTCACTAGGGTTTCATTGCAATCAGGTGATAGTAACCTAAATGAAAGTTCACTATTTTCAAAGAGATCTCGTCTAAGGTGCAAAATAGGATCATCCTGACAGAGTGAACTGGGTCCAAAAGATATATGACCATGTTCCCAAGCCATACCACTAGCGTGTACAATGTCTATTCTTAAACCCTGCATATATCGACCAATCCGGATCAATGTAAAATATTATCCCAGTACAAGACATGCCACGACTTACAACATGACTGTTCTTGGTGCTGATTTGAGTTCACAGTAAAATAGCTCACCCTTTTAATACTCTGGGGTGCAGAACACAGGGCACGTATCAATACTTACAAATCTCCAATATTGCAAGCAGCTAGTACTGACATATATTCTGATATAAAGAACGAAAATCTCTTGGCAAATAAGGAACTTTTATTGGCTTTAATCAAGTCACCTGATTGAATGAAGACCCATATGTGCGTGAACTGCTCTTGTGCAGAGAATCTGTGTAAATAGGACATGGCCACTATTTACCGCACAGAGGGTTGTGTTTAGGTGATGCAGATGGAAATGCATAATAATACAAAATACACAGTGCATTTTTTTTTAAATTATTTGTATTGTTGTGCTTCGGTTTAATGTTAAAGGACATTTGTACCACGCACTATCACCACCAGAGTGGTCCCCTGGGGCTCCACAAACCTTTCACAGAAATTCAGTACATAAAAAGGATGACATGTTTTAAATATAAACATACACATTTCCAACAAACAGTGCAGCATACTTTTATAAATACAAACTCTGAATGAAGAATATTCTTTATATATCCCTTATTACATGTCTTGCTTCTATGAACAGGGAAGATCTGGTTTCCACTCATAAATAATTGCCAGATATCTGCAGCTTCAATATTTTTGCAAACGTCAATACAAAGTCTAATATACTTGGTAGGTTTCTATATTAAATGGGGGCGTTGAGTGAGTAGGTGTTGCAGAGCTTCGCACACAGACTTCCGCCTGCAGCATCGACAGGCATTGCTGCCTCGCCTGTAATGTATCTAATGCTGCTGCGTTCTCATGTTGGCAGCAGATTAAGCTTCATTCCCAGGAAAGAGTATCTCCAATTCCTGTTTGAATTAACTCCGTGTCCTACACAAGTAAAATAAAAGTGCCAACTCATGGATTCAATCGCAAAATACAAACATCACACGTTGTTGAGGAGAATTTGGGGTCTATTGCAACCTATCTCAGGAAATTCCCATTGTCAGATACGTCTCTATTCACCAACAATGTCTTCATGACACCAATTCATTGGTTTAGCACAGGACCCGTCTCCCTTGTCGTCACTCCATGCAATTTAGCGGCGTAGAGCCAGCATAAGGGAGGCATCAATACCTTCCTATATAACCAGAGGGCACACGCTTCCTGGGATTTTAAGGCCAATTCGTACTGAATTCTTGGAATAGACGCACCTTTGGGAAGGTTTACACCACCTCTCCATATCTTACCCTCAAGTTTTTGCCATTGTATTCTCTGCGATTTGGATTCAGCAGCATAAGTCAAGCAGTGAACAATGTTTCCTTTATACAATGTAAAGCTAAAATTGAAAGCCTGCCAGCTTGCCATACTTTCCATCAATTGTCTTAATCTGTGACATGAGATGGGAGACCCGCTTTCAATTGCGATTCTTTATCTTGGGCTTCCTTTGATCTGCGTCTTTGTAATTAAGGCCCAGATACTTCCACTTGTGTTCTCGATCTGGCGTTGTGTTATTAAGGTACCATGCAAAAGTCCCCAATGTAGCCCTTTTGATATTAGGATCTTAATTTTTTCTACATTCAATTCCAAACTGAAGTCACTCAGATAATCAGGGGTGGTTCGTTCATAATGGGCAAAGGGGCATCGACCCACCAGGTCTTAGCCCCCTCTCACTCATTATGGAGGAGCCAGCCCAGTAAAATATGAGCACTCACTCAGCTGGTTTTTTTCAGCTGAGGGAGTGCTCTTAACTGTGAAAGGGAAACTTTTTTTCCTTTCACGGTTAAATTTTCCAAGCCGTGCAAGCTCAATGAGCCATGCAAGGCTGGGGGCGTTTGCTTGCCCAGCCTCACATGGCTCATAGGAAATGCTGGCTGGAGAACTGCACGTCCGCACATACAGACAGAGCAGGCTGGAGGGGGTGTCTACGGACCCACTCTCAGGCCCCTTGCACAAATCTACAGGAACCAGGAAACATCCTGATTCCTGCTCTTGCTTGCAGGGGGCTGGAGCACTGGAACAGAAGGTAAGTTTGTTTATGTTCATTTTTTTAATTTAAATTATTTGTATGAATGCGTGCATGCTTGTATTGTTAGGTGATGAATGTTGATGGGTGATGGAGGCTTGCGTGAATGAGAGATTGCTTTCTGTGTGTATGTTGTGTAAATGTGTGTGTTTGTATGTTCGTTTATTTAGTATTTATGTTTATGGATGCTTGTATGCTTGTGATATGATAATTGAATGCATGATGGGTGCTTGTGTGAATGAAAGAATGCGTGCAGTGCGTATGTTGTCTAAATGTGTGTTTGTATGCTAATTTATTTAAATATGTGTATGGATGCTTGTATGCTTATGTTTTGAGTGAGTGCATGAGGATGCTTGTGTGAATGAAACAGAGAGTGCTTGGTGGGTATGTTGTGTAAATGTGTGTGTTTGTATGTCTATTATATAAATATGTGCATGGATGCATGCATGCCTGTTTTATGAGTGAGTGTATGATGGGTGCTCGTGTGAATGAAAGAATGCTTGCTGTGTGTATGTTGTGTGTGTATGTTGTGTAAATGTGCGTGTTTGTATGTTTATTTATTGTCTACTGTGACATGACCTTTAGTATTAGGCACCTTTGGTAAAACAAGCATCAGTGTTATTTCTTGTATGTAAAATATGTGCTCTGTAAAGCGCTTTGGATTAAGGCTCTATATAAATAACACATCATTATCATTATCATTATGTAGCTAGACTGGCATTTCAATGCAGCCAGTTCAGTCATTTCGGATTGCAGTATGGCATTTTGTATCGGGCATTCTTGGTTAAGCAAGCATGATAAGAGTTATTATGAAGCTCGACTGGCATTTTAGTACAGCCAGTTTGGACATGTTGTCATACTTTGGCATGCATTTATAATAGTAAAGCTAACTGGAGTATGTTCTTATGTGGGGATACTGCCATGTATTGGCAGAACAAACATGGACATGTTTTCTTATAGTATCATTACTGACATTATGCACAAAGCAAACATGAGTATGTTCTAATATGTGAATGATAGGGTTTAATGTTGCAGTCAGCATGGAAATGTATGCGCACAACCAGTGTGAAAATGTTTATACTGGCACATAATATGGGAAAAGGCATCATGAAAATGTGTTGGCAAAATGCTCATGTGCACTCTTGGTGACTAGCATCTATTGTTTATTTTCATGAGTTACCCTACAAAACCCAATTGCAAACTGTTTGGTTTTTCCCTATTTTTTCTATAAAACAAAATGTTCTTCAAAATGCACAATTTTCACCCATTATTTAAAACAAAATCTGGCGGGAGATCCCCCAAACACCCCTTGGATGGTGTGGCTCCCTCACTATGGTCGTACGCTTGGCCATATCAGGGAAAAATATTTACCCCCTTCCAGTTAAAAAAGTTCACCAGCCACAACTGCAGATAAGGGTAGACTTTAAGGAGCACTGTGAACCAATAGGTGTCAATCAAATCCATGAATATAATATCATCTGCATATATAACATATGTCTAATATGCAGATCGACCAATTTGGGCAGAAATGTTATGCCTTCTTCAAGCACTTGGCGTAGGTCAGTGATATACAAATTGAAAGGTGCCGGGGCTAAGACACAACATTGCCATAATCCTCTATAGGATGGAATGTTATGGTGTGTTATGTTGTGTTAATACATTTCTATATCGCCAAAGCCCATAGGCATACAGGCGCGTCACAGTGGATAGAGAACAGAGAGACAAGCCAAGCACAAGAATGTACTCAAACAATCTGGTCTTCAGCAATTTTCTGAAGACCAAGTGATCCTCATACTTTTGGAGAGCCTCCGGTAGCTCGTTCCAGGTCCTTGCCGCCAGAGATGGGAATGCACAACCATTTCCCCAAGCCCTTTTTACACCATCTACTTTAAGGCAACAGGCTTGTGCAGATCGGAGATTTCTTTTAGGGTGATAAATAACCACCTTTTCTTTAAGGTATTGGGGAGCAAATCCAAAAATGCATTTATGACATATTGTCAATAGTTTAAAGGAAATCCTTGCGGAGATTGGTAGCCAATGCAGCTCCCTCCGGGCTATAGATGTAGGTTAATTCCGACCCATTTGATAAACCACACGGACTGCAGCATTTTGGAGCTTCTGCAATTTTGGAATATTTTCTTTACTGGCCCCACTCAATAGAGCATTGCAGTAGTCCAAGCATACGAGTGTCACTGCCCTAATAAGTTTGGCCCGATTATCTTTTGAAATGAAGGGAGCTACCTGCCTTAGTACTTTTAGATGGTAGTTGGTACTTTTGATAATGGCTTCCACATGGGCCCCTGCATTCAAGATGGCCTCCATGTAAGTGCTGAGGGTTTTTACTTTAGGCGCCACTGTTATCGGCTACCCTCAACCTCAAAGTAACCAAACGCTTGGTTCAGACTGTACCTAGCGTGTTGCGATCCATATTTCACCAACTCTGTCTTTGAGGCGTTTAAACATAACCAGTTGTTTGACATCTAGCCCTTTATGATCTGATAGACCTGGTTTAGCTTTTCCTGGTCTGCTGCATGGTTTCCGCTAATCTCTACCAGCAGCTGGAAGTTGTCCGTGTAATTTGTAAAGAAGAAACCAAGTGCTTCCACCTTCATACACAAAGGGACAACATCATATATATATAAAAGAACAGAGGGGACAAACATGCCCCCTGATGGACTCCACATGTAATAGTTTCTGGTTCAGATGATGAATCCCCCCAATAAACCCTTGATTTGCGACCTTCCAAAAAGGATTTCAAACATCTGACCGCATTCTCAGAGAGGCCGAACACAGAGACCAGTCTTTCCAAAAAGATTGCATGATCAAGCAGATCGAACGCTACCGATAGGTCTAGTAAAACCAGCAGGCCCAATCTGCTCTTTTCCAGCATGGACAGCATCTGGGTCTGGAGGTCCAGTAAAGCACTTTCAGTGCTGTGAATTCGTCGGAAGCCCGACTGCTTCCTATGCAAAAACCAGCTGTTGCCATATGGGATTGAAGCTGTGTGATTGCGACTTTATCAACTAATTTTAGTAACAAGAACATGTGTGTAATAGGGCATAGGTTTCCTGCATCTTTAGGATCTAAACCTTCTTTTTTTTAAAGTGGAGTCACTGCCACATCTTTAATAACTTTCAGTATGCTATCAACTTTAAAAGTAGCATTAACAAATCTACATATAAACTGGGCAAAGATTTCTTTATGCTCTAAAATCAACTTTGAGGGCAGGAGGTCTCCTGTGCAACTTGGAGGGTGCATTACTTTTAGTATATTTTGAATTTCGGCAATGGTCATCATGGAAAAACCGAAAACCTCGCTAGGTGGCCTCTGGCTTTGATCTCCTACATTGTCTATCATACTGTCATCCGTTAGGTTTTCCCAATTACGGTCAGCATCAGTAGGGGTAGATTTCTGTCTATCCAACTCTTCCTTGATCTTTATTTGCGCACACTGGAGTTTGTCAAAAAAAAGTTTTTTGGACCCAGATGCAGTCGTCCTTTGTGGGTTTAATAGTATGACTGAGAGCTATCGGCTTTTCCCAGGTTCTAAAAAGTTTTAAAAGTTCTCTTGTTTGGTTGCCTGCCCTGTTTATACAATCATTAAAACAGCTACGTTTTGCTTCAGTGATTTTATCTGTGTACTCTTTTTCCCTGAGTTTCCATATTTGTTATTTTCGGGGGTTCTATCTTTCAGCCAGGCATGCTCAGCTTGCTTCTTACTAGCTTTCAATTGTACTAGGGCTGGAGAGAACCATTTCCGACTATGTGGAGCATCTGTGATATTTCGGGTTTTCTTGAGCCCCCTCAAAATCGAGGCAGACTTGGATAGAGGTATCCGTGTATATGTTGTACAATGTACATCAAAGGGAAAGGACAGACGATAGATCGTCATTTGAGCCAGAGCCTGTCCCAGTTCACACAATCAAAGGCCTTAAGTCGATCAAAAAATGCTTCATACACTGTCTGACCCTGAATTTTTAGCCTAATATTATAATCATGAATAATAATAAAAGAAACAGTGTAAATACTCAAATAAGCATATTTGTATGTGTGCATAATAGTCATATTAGGGACAATTACTACTATCACTACCTGTGGATGTGTATGACAATATATCCCTTCCCTGTATCATAAGCGCAACTTAATAGTTGCTATATATCTGAACATAAGAACCTATGTACACTGAGTTGGCAGTCACTCTTTCACTGCCACACGAATGTAACCATCTCTCCAAGATGTTCAACAATCACAGACACGTTTTGACCTGTTTGTGGCTATTCCTTGTCATTCAGTTGGTAATGCCCGTGCGTGTGGTATCACACAAGCAACATCATTAAGATTGTTGTGTCAATAATAAAAATGTGGTATTTTAGATACCTCAATTTTTTTTAAATGCCTCTTAATTAAGAGTTGGGATCGCACTGGGAAATGCATGGCACGGGGTCTACAGAAAGTACTGCATGGTTAAATGTCCATTACTTACCCAGGGCAGTATTTTCCGTCCACCAGTGCATAAAACTATGCAGGTAAGTAGCGAGCGAGCGGCCTGGGCCTCCCATTAGCCTCTCCCCATTCTGGCGGGAGTGACGAGAACAGAGAAAGTAGATCCCGCCATTTTCCTGGCCTCGCGCACGCAGGAAAGCCAAGTGATATAAATATCTAGAAAGAGGTTCAGAAAGCTGCTGCTAGCGGCCTGCGCGTCTTGGTGTAATATTTGTGCAGTCTGTCTTTTACAAACAAATGCTTGGCTTCCTACCCTGTTTGGAAACGTGCGTTCGCCCACGTATATAACCACGAGAAGGGGCAGGCCGCACACCCAATCTACATTAATCACTCAGAAAGAAAGGACCTGCTAGTGGGTCAACATACCCAGAGCCGCTCTTGCATCAGAAGAAGGCACCTTTGATCCTGCATGCTGGGCCAACATATGTTGCTTTTATGGACAGATGTATGCATGGGATTTATAAAGAGCGAACCTAGTTGGGAAGTAACCGAGCAGTTTACATAGTGGACAGGGCTACAGGGTTACAAGTAAAGGTGAGGATTGGGCGGGGAGTGAGGGGTAGCAGGGCATACTGCTCTTCACTTTACAGTTGAGAATTGTTTTGCAAACACACCTGAAAACTGAACACACCTTATTTCCTCAGTCTATGCATTCTGTGACGAGATCTGAACAGATTTATACTAATTGTGAAGGTGGCCCCTGTAATAAAGGCCCTGCTTTTCTGGAGGGGTCTCAGAGGGCACATCAGCTTTTTTGTTGTTTAATGACTAGGCCTTCAATGAGCTATCTAATACTACCACGAACACGAGGCTGGCAGAGGCCATTGGGGCACAAAGTAGTTCAGGACACTAAAGTCTAAGCTCCACCTGCTGCAAAACCTGGCACAGTGTCTTGAGGAAGCACCCCAACAATTTAAATGGGCCCTATGCGCCAAAACAGAGGTGTAGTTTTACTGGGAATGCTTATGCCTTGTGGCATTTTGTAACAGATCATCAGACATGGAAGAAACTGTGTTAAATACTAAGGGGAGTGAGAAATGAAAGGAGTGCAGAGAATGGGCTTGCTTCATTTGCACTGCTTTCAGAAATGCTTAGCTCACCTTATTCACAAAGGTGACCTGAGTGTTTCAGGAGTGGCTGGACTGTAGTGCAAATATGTGCTGTGCTGACCCCTTGTATCAGTGTCGTTGCTATGGTTTGGGACACCAGGTGCAGTCATTCATGGTGTCTCCCTCTCCCAGGAGGGGCGCCTCGGTGTTGTGACACCATGAGTTACTGCACCGGGTGTCACACACACTCAATTTAGCAAATATCTGGAAACCCAGTGGATGAAGGCTGCACCCTTGAGCAATACAAACACAATTGCTCAAAGATGCAGCCTATTATCGATTATAAGAGAGCTTCAGTCACCGCCTCTGCGGTGCCGGGCGACCCCTGCTGCTACATTTCCTTAGCAGGTGTCACTGTTGGTCCAGCGCCGCTGACTGAAGTAACCACCCCTGTCCGGCGTACTCGCACTCCTGGTGTCACCCCCTTTGAAGGATGTTGCCCGGTGCGATCTGCACCACTCGCACTACCCTAGTGACGCCACTGCCTTGTTTACATTAGTGTCAGTAGTGTGCTCCCGATGCTAATGTATGACAGACAGTCTCCCGGCAACCACGTGTTTTCTGGGAGTGCATTTCACTAAGATGGGCCATTAAAGGAAATTCGAGTGTGATTCCCGGCTGTCACACAAAGAAAATCATGATAGGGTAAAAAATGACCCTATCATGAGTTGTGCCTCCCCCTGCGCCTGTTTCATAAGGCGCAGGGGAATGACCCTTGTTTCTGTGCATTTTAAAGCACATACCATTTGTGAAATTGGTATTGATTGATTGATTGATTGATTGATTGATTAGTTATTTATGGGTGAACAAAAAAAAACAATCTTACTAAGCCTCGTATCATTTAGATTGTGCAAGTGAACAGACAAAACGTGCAGGGTAGGAGTGCACCCAAAAGCAGCAGGGCCCTGAGTTAAGTGCAAGGAGGGCTGGGCCTCCCTAGGGAATCAAACCCAGGTTGTGCATGTAAGGCCTGGCCGCAGTGCAGGAAGGCTAGCAGGAAAGTGCGAGGGTCTGGACAAAGGGAGCCTGGTGTCATGTATGACTCAGAGGAGCACCAAACAGCCAGTCAGCATACTGATGCATGCAGTTGGAGGGGAGATTAGCAGAGGAGAGGCAGAGAGAAAGGAGGAGGAAGAAAGGAAGGTCTTGAGGAGCTTCTGAAACTTAAGGAGATCCAGCACAAGGCGGGGAGTGGCAGGCAGAACCTTTTAGAGGGAGGCACCTGCAGAGGAAAGAGATCTACCACCCAGCTTCTGCTTGGATAAGCGACTCATCTGCAGATATTTGGAAGCAGACGAGCAGACAGCTCTGGAAAGAAGGTATGTAGGAAGAGAGCCTTGGAGACAGTATGGGCCCCTGCCCCAGAAAGCCTTGTGGATGATGCACAGGGTCTTAAACTTGATCCTTGCAGCCACAGACAGCCAGTGGGGGGATTTCAGACCTAGAGGGATGCAGCGCCTGGGCTTGAGGCCAAGAATAAATCTTGCGGTGTGAAAACAGAATCAAAATATCGAGGCTGAGGACCGCAAAAGGAAATACACAGAACACGGGTTACAAAGGAACATGCAAAGTACTTTATTTTATACTGAATCTAGTTACAAAAACAGAGCAAAATCAGATAGCTATCGGCCCTCAGTACAACGCAACAAACTCCAGTGTGGTTCAGTGTGTTCAGTGAGAGACGTTGTACATTAGAATGCATTCGCTTTTTATACACTTGGCGGGAGCGATGTCCAGCCCCACTTCGGGTTAATATTCCATTTAATACATCACCGATCTAGGGTTCGTGCCAAGTCTCGAACAACCGCATATAACTGGTTTGCCTTTAATACATGTATCAACAAGCCTATGCAATAACTCTGTATTCTAAGTTTTTCCATGCAGGCCTTCTCAAACATTAATACAATGTAGTTAAACAGATGTTCTACGTTCAGTATTTTAATACATTGTTTCAACATATGCTTGTGGATTAGTTTCATTACACGAGTAATCCTTCTACACATAGGTCAACAAAGGACAATGTCTCAGTTCATGACCTCAACAAGTGGCCTGCAGGCAAGTTACATATTAGCTATGTACAGAGGTCAAGACGGCCATGTTGTATTCTGGAATGACATCGTCCACCATTTTAACTCACAGGGTGACTTTTACAAAGCAAAGCCTAAAATGGCGGTTTGACCTAAAATGGAGGCTTACATGGATTTAAGGTCAGAACCTTGCAACACGGATTTCTTTCGCAAGCGACTTTCGAGCAGCTTGACGTAGGCCAATATTAATATATTTATTACAATAGGAGGCACGATATACTTTCTCTTTTGACAAACCCTCCTTTTGGCCTATGCCAAGTGCTAAAAACTACTTTGGACCTCCTTGCAAATAACTCCATGCATCATCGTCCATGCACCCTGAATCACTATTGGAAATATCCATTGCCATTAGGTCATTTGCTACAATATCTTTCAACACATATTCTTTGGAAGTTTTATCCAGGGCATACACTTTATGTCCTATCGAACCTATCGCTTGTGCGTAACATCCCCCTAGCATCGAACACATACCAGGTAGACACTGAATACAGCAACAAAGAAACAACAGGATTCCCAAAATAATTAGTAAGACCAAAAGTACCTTCCAACCCCAAGATCGCAAAAAGTCCCAGAACCAAGCGCTTAGTTCCCAATTTCCCTCGGGAACATGCACTTCGGAACTAAGGACGTGCAGATTCTGTATTGCCTTGAAGATAATTGGGGAGGAAGCTGGCACGAAAACACAGCAAGCGGACCCCACTAATTTGCACACTCCACCTAGAATGACATCTAATGCCATTCAGTTTTGAATTGCTACTAATCTTATAGTCCTTTTGTTCTAACGTCATATTATAGAGTATGTCCATGGTCCGGTTGATGGTTCTCTCCAGTACTCTCGCTAGTTTTCTGATATCTTCCGAATTCGCTATCTGCCCCCAAAATGGCACAACTGATTTAGCTATATCTCCCAAGATTTGTGCTGGGGTGTCACCATTCTCGTCCCGCCATGGACGAGCCTTCGAAACTTCTTTTGTACTAGCTATAAACAACCCAGGTAACAGGATCCCTAAATAACAGGTTCCCTGCCAATCCCTGGGCAACTATTGGGAATGCTACATTACCGCAGACAAAGTAGACAGGTTCGCCTACATACAAAGGTCTGTTTTCCCCAGTCAAATTTGCAACGTTGGCACAACCTAGAAAATTTCCTATTGACTGAGTTCCATTTCTCTGTATGCAAAAAGAAACTGAATCGGGGCTATGGTTAACAGTGTAAGAAGGAGGCATGGCATCCTTATTGGCTATTGGAACCATCTTAAAGGAAATCAAAGATTGGAAAGGACGAGACAGTTTATCAGAAGGCCTAATAGAAGCAACATTCGATTTACTCCTATTTGCAAAAAGCAAGCATCCCAGGGGAGTCAAAACACGTTTCTCAAAACTATTCAAATTGGTACCATCAAAGTTCCCTGAGATGCTATCATTCCATCGGCCAAAGAACAGTGCGCTAAGAGAAGCATAGCAAGCAGTTGTCAACGGTAAAGGATAAATATACCAACCTAGCCCCTTATCTCCGTGTTGCGGTAAATGTGAGCAGACCCAACAGTTAGATTTATTAAAAATGGCATGTGTAGCATTCATGATAAGCAGTAAAGTGTTATTGTGGTACCTTTGTCTGTGCTGAGAATCCCTAGGGGATAAAGTATGCAAATGTACAAAGGGAGTAGGAACAATGGGTGCGCTTTCAATAGGCAACAAAAGTTCTAAAGAGTTAGTTTCCTCGAGGTAGCACAATCCTAAGGCAGCGACTATAAAAAACACAAATATCATTATAAAAATACAGCAATACATTTTGGGGGCCCAGGCATTTTGTCCATTGTCCCGGTTGGTCAGCCCCTTATTTACAAGTCCCATACGCGCAGTAGCAGTGGCGGGCATCGTAGTCTTCAAACGGATACTCCAAAGTTTGTTGCTGGCGACCTCCCGGTCGAGCGACTTCTTAGTCCTTCCACAACCATAGCCAACAGAATCCCCTTTCTCAAATTTGAGCAAAAAGCAAGCCCTCGATGACTCTTTTCCTTCTCCGAATGCAAAACCATGCCGTAAGTCTATCTTCGTGGTCGTAGATTATATCGTACTTTTCCCGGTACTGATTGATCGGGAAACAAGATGTCGTCACTTCCTGCTGGAAGCAACGTGTCGGAAGCAAGTGAAGGTCCTGAATTCGAAATAGCAGTTTCTGGATGCAAATTTGTGGAGAGTGTGGAGACAAAATGGCAACTTCCCCAAGCCTCACGGGCTCAGAGAAATTCTCCGACACACTCTCAGTGACACTTACTGCTTTGGGATCATTGGTTGCAGTGTCAGCGAGGGGTTCTGTTTCTTCTGTAACGTGTGGCACATGGTGAGGAAGTTTCTTGATGTGGGACGCGTGTATCCAGTTCTTTCACCCAGCGAACCGCACCGCTGTCTGGGTGACCAACAGGACTTGGAATGGCCCACGCCAGCGAGGCGCAAGGCAAGAGGAGCATTCAAACGATTTGATGAGCACCCAACTTCCAGGCCGTATGCTGTGGCCCGGGCCCTCGTATCGCACAGGTGAAGCTTATCGTACCTGGTAATAAATCAAATACAGGTTTTTAGTCAATTGGCTACAATAGACTGAAAGTAGTACATTTTCAACATTTCTTAACGAGTTACATTTAGGAAGGTTCCAAATATTGGCAGGTCTCCCCATTACCACCTCAAATGGAGAGAGCCCAGTCTTAGTTTGAGGGGTTGTGCGCATGGATACCAACACAATCGGTAAGGTGTCCGGCCATTTTAGTTTGGTGCCGGCACACGTCTTAGCGAGCTTGTTCTTGATGATACCGTTGTGTCTTTCTACTAGTCCGGCGCTCTGAGCATGTCTGGCCGAATGGAACCGCTTGTCAATTCGTAATGCTGTACATATCTGCAAAATTACAGCGGCGACAAAATGTGGACCATTGTCCGACCAGATAACTCTTGGCAAACCGAACCGCGGGAAGTATTGTTTTAACATGATTTTTGCAGTAGTCATAGCTGTAGCATCTTTAACAGGAAAAGCCTCAACCCATTTACTAAAAGCACAGATAACCACCAGTACATATTTCTTATTATCGCACCGTTCCATTTCAATGAAATCAAAATGGATCACTTCGAAGGGGACAGAGGGTGGCCCAAAACTACCCCTTAGAGTTACTGTCCCTTTTCCCAAGTTGTGTTGCAGGCAAATCATGCACTCCCTGACCTAGCGCTGGGCAATTCTCGAAATTTTGTCATTTACCCAAACTTTTTCTAACATTTTTTTCATTTTCTGGGCACATACATGCGTAGGACCATGGGCCATGATGACCATCATCATGACGTACGTGTCAGGGAGTAGCCATTTCCCTTCTACTATGTCCACCCAACAACCGTCATCATCAAGTTTCCCCAAGCCTTCAGCCCACCTTTTGGATTCTTCTAACGTGGCATCAGCTTGGATATCCCGTACAGACCCAACACCCTCATCTATTGTATAAGCATCTACAAATTCCTTAAAACATACATCTCCGTAAGGAGATCAGTAGCAGTTTGCCTAGCAATCTGATCAGCGAAAGCATTCCCTTTCCCTATATCATCTGTAATCTTTCGATGTACTGCACATTTCATAACTGCTAACTGAGGAGGGAGCGCAAGCGCTGAGAGTAGTTGTACTATTAGGGAGCCATGTTGAATTTTGGTGCCATGCGAAGTTAGGAACCCTCTCTCTGACCAAAGTCTCCCAAAAGTTGTGGACCACCCCAAAGGCATACTGACTATCAGTATATATATTTACTGCAAGCCCTTCGGAAAGTTCACAAGCTCGGGTCAATGCTATAATCTCTGCTTAGTTTCCACAAACGTGCTCAATGTAGTGATCGCATAAGCAGCTGTGGATGTACCATCCAGAAGTTTGAAACAGGACGATGTCACAAAAGAGCTCTCCTTGCGAATTATCCAAGGGAGTATCTTTCAAATCAATTCTACCCTTTGTCTCTTGTTCGGTCGTATACAAACAATCATGCGGCACTTCATCGCCGTAAGTAATATCTTGCGGGAAAGGTAGGAGTTCAGCCGGATTAAGAACACAACACCTATTAATTTGAATGTGAGGAGCAAACAAGATCAATTCATATCTTGTCAACCGTGCAGAAGTGAGGTGTTGCATTTCAGTTTGGTAACATCTACAGAGTGAGGCACCATCAGGGTTAGATCATGGCCTAGGACCATTCCCTCACTCTGTTTTACAGACGCGGCCGCAGCAGCGACAGCTCGCAAACATCTTGGCAAAGCGCATGCTACAGGATCAAGGGAGGAAGAAAAGTAACCGCACGGCCTATTCTTCCCTCCATGTTCCTGCGTTAATACAGCCAAAGTACATCCGTCACATTCATGCACAAACAACACAAAGGCCTTTTCATAGTTTGGTGTGGCCAAAACTGGTGCAGAGCATAATGCAGTCTTAAGCAAGTCAAACGACTGCTGCTGTACCGCGTTCCATAGCAACGGCCAAGAAATGCCCTTCTTCATCAAAGCCAACATCGGTTTGATCACTAGTGAAAAATTCGGGATCCACAACCTACAGTAAGAAGCTATACATATCAAGGCCCTAACTTCCTTCTCTGTATTTGGGACAGACATGCCAGAAATGTGTTTTATTCTTTCATGTGTCAATCTTCTTCCCTCCTTTGATAGGAGATAGCCTAAATAGGCGACCTCCTGACAACAATATTGACATTTTTTAAGCAAAGCTTTGTGACCATGCTTTAGCTAGATGAATAAGTAATGACACAGTGCCCTCCTTACAGGCACTCTCAGAGTCAGCAGCTAGAAGCAAATCATCAACGTACTGAAGCAAAGTACAGGTAGAAGGCAATTCAAGGGTATCAAGCTGTTCTTTCAAAGCCCTACTGTAAATGCTAGGACTCTCTGTGTACCCTTGAGGTGCACAAGTAAATGTGAACGAGCGTCCCCCTAAGGTGGACGCGAACAAATATCTACTATCCTTGTGTATAGGAATACTAAAGAAAGCATTCTTCAGGTCCACAACACCAAAGTAAGTAGCTGTAGCTGGAATCATGGTTAGGATTGTTGTTATATCAGGCACAATTGAAAATTGTGCTGCCACAACTTTATTAATGGCACGTAAATCAATTATGAAACGGAATGGAATTGCATTATCGCCTTTCTTGTACACGGGTAAAATCGGACTGTTACACAAACTTCCTTAAATTTCTTCATTCACCCCACGATGCACAAAATCGGAAACAATACATTTCAAAGCTCGCTCGCCCTCAACCGAAATTTTATATTGGGGAATGCGTGGCAGCTCAATTGATGTTTCAAAACTATCTTGACAGACACAATCTGTAAAACACTGACATCATTGTCGTCGACAGCCCACAAGCTCTCTGGTACATCAATGAATTCTGGAGGCAAAGGTCTAGTCAAGAATTGCTGTGGTGAAATCTTCAAGCGCACGCCATCAGAAGAACAATAAATCACTGCATTTAATTCTTTTAACAGATTCAACCCCAGCAAGTTCTCTCCGCAATCCGAAGTCAACAGAAATGGACAATGGTCCGTAAAGGGACCCAAAGAAATAGGTACCGGCATAGAAACTGGACAAACAACTGGTGTACCGGAAAACCCTACAGAAACATTGGTTTGCTCTGACAGTGGAAAGTTTGGAACCCGTGAATGATCAATGGAACACTTTTGTGCTCCAGTGTCTATCAAAAATTGATGTTTCCTATTTCGCACCACCATTTCAACATAGGGACCTTTCTGATTGACGGGAATAGGTGTAGGTTCCAAACCCTGCTTCGGGCAATCCTAACGAAACAGAATGTCATCAAAAGGAAGCTCTTCAGATAAATATGCAGCGGAAGGATGATCACACTCGGAGCCTGATTGTCCTGCGAGAAAGGTTGCTGAGGGTCCTGTGTAAACTGACCTCTACCAGGGCCCCCCTACACCCGGGCGACCTCTGGATCGCCTACCCATATTACCAAATGCATTATTTGGCCTTTGTTGAAGGATGGGGCATTGTGCTCGCCAATGACCCTCTCGGCGACAATAAGCGCACTGGTTAATGTTCACAGGACCCAAGAGCACATTCCCCTGTCAGATACTGACCTCTAATCTGAGAACTACCCCCTCTGGGGCCTTTAACAATTTGTTGCAGTAGCACTTTAGTTTTCAAATCTCCTTTTTGTTTTTCAACCCTATCTTTTTCATTATTGACACGGTTCCCGTAGTACTGAGCCCTGTGCAGTACTTCTGATTGTGATTTCACCTGCCAAGCGCTCTCAGAAGACATAATTTGCGACTGGATGTCAGGCAGCAATCCACGCACAAACTTGTCCACGAACAACCTTTTCCCAGACTCTGTGCCTAGGTCTTGTCCACTGAAATCCGAGAATACCTATTCGAACCGAGTAAAAAATTCGGTAGCACCCTCAGACTTTCCTTGAACACAGGCCGTAAGCTTGTCCCAAATAATTCTCTTTTTGGGAATTATGGTTTTTAATTTAGCAACGATTCTGTTAGGCAAAGTTAGTATCAACTGAGGCGGTCTCTCTCCCGCTGGCCTTTCTCCGTCAAGCCTAGTTATGTTAACCCATGTATCTCCAAACCCAGATACGTCGTCTATAGGTCTAACCTGTTTCCACAAATCTATGTGCAGGAGTACAGGAAACAACAAATCAATGTATCCTAGGGTGAACACTGAGGACTGCAAAAAGAACTCTATCTCTTTATGGAACCCTGTCGGATTTTTCCTAATGTCAGGAATAGACTGTTTAATGGTGTTCACTTCCTGCCGTGAAAACGGGACGTGAACAAACTCTGGTACATAATGTGCGGGAATGTCCACAGCAACTATACCCCGTGCAGCATCGGCCGCAACCTCGACCTTTGGGACAAATGTCAGAGGGACCTCTTTCATAGGCAACTGAGAAGCAGGTGACTCCGAACGCTTACTAAGCAACAGAGCGAAATCGAGCGCTAAAGCAGTCGAAGAAGAGTCAAGTGAAAAAGCTCTCTTGTAAATACTCAATAACTCTGTGGGACAACTAATCTTCCTTTTTACACACTCATCCTGCAGGTACTCTACCATTACCTGTATCACTTTCCTCTGCATTTCTAGCGTATATTCTCTGTATGTGTCATATACCTCAACTGGAGTTATCGATATGTCTGGAATCCATCTAATCACGTCTTTCTTACAAATTTGCGTTTCCTCAGATATCGATTTATGATACAGAAGGAACCGTTTCTGTACATACATATTTTCCTCCTCGTCATCCTCGTTCTGTAACTTTTCTAACTCCTTTCTATTCCCAAATAACCTCTCGACATGCTCATTTACCTTCTCCACAGTGTCGCTAGAAAGCGCTAGAGTATTTAGATCCCTTAACCCTTGCGGAAGATCCGCATTATTTAATCTTCCCCACATTATACATAACTGAATCCCTAAACCTTCAATAAAAACATTTTTCTCAGGAAAATTATCCATATTACAAAGTGTGGAAAAAACACTAGCTTGATCATCCTTCCCCATACAATGCTTAGCCTATGCAATTAACTCACGTTTCTTCTCCAGTGGTACAGTATTGCGAGTGACAACCTTTGACCCTGCACCTCGACCTATTACAAGCGGCTCAGGACCACTTGGAAGAGAGGGAGCAGGCAAATTTGATGGAGGTACTATAACTGGTGCGATAAAAAGAAGTGAGGGAGCTGGAGGAAGGGGAACATTAGGCGGAGCAAGAACAAAGGGAACAACAACAGGTGGAGCAGGAATAACAGGAGGAAGAGGCAAAGCAGCAGGAAGAGGAACATACGGAGGTGGCGCAGAGGCACCAGGCCTTTGTTCATTTAATATTTTGTCAATAAACTCATCAGAAATATGAAAATCTTTAGAAGCATAGATTTTCTGAATACCGAGTGAGAAAGCCCTATGCACATTTTTAGTCGCCTCAGACTGTTTGTCCTGATCATATAACAATGCTTTTTCAGCATTCGTTTTATGACGGTGTGCATGTTTCTCTCTACTTTTGAGTTGTTGCAACGCTTTTTTTTCCAATCCTGCAAAACATCAAATGCTGTAGGACTAGCCTTTTTCTTTAATAGAATTGACTCTAAATACTCAATACGAGGGATTTCAAAACTACCATTGATTGGCCACTGAAGTTCGGAGGCATGTCTGGTTTGTCTGTGCCAAATGTCATTAAATACTATACTTCCAATGCCATGCTTACAGTACATAGTACATGCCGGCGACCCCTCCTGTGGTGCTGGACGGCTAAATTCGAAAGATTGTCTATCACTGCGGAATAATGCCCTAAAGCAGGTAGACAATTTCCCAGGCATATCTCAAATTCTTGGTGTTACCTGGTCAATAATTGTGTCTGCAGATACAATGCGCCAAAATTCAAATTGTCAGGGTTAAATTAAGAATCGGGTCACGACTCACCTGACCAAACCTAAGGAAGTCCGATCGATTTCTAAGAATCTAACCTAACTAATCTTACCTCATGTATGGTGATTTCGGCAAATCTGCCCGCCTCGATAAGTGGACCATCGTCAAGATGCCCTCTCGGACCACACGCTTATCGTCCAAGGATCGGGTCGTGCAGCGCTGCTGAGGTGTCGCGTCTCGTTCAGGGGGCCCTTATGTCACAACGTCCGATCCTGGTCCGATAGCGTGTGTCAACCTTCAACAATCCGGCATCAATCTTGAGGGTCCCTGTTCGGGTGCCAACTGTGAAAACAGAATCAAAATATCGAGGCTGAGTACCCCAATAGGAAATACACCGAACACGGGTTACAAAGGAACATACAAAGTACCTTATTTTATACTGAATCCAGTTACAAAAACAGAGCAAAATCAGATAGCTATCGGCCCTCAGTACAACACAATGAACTCCAGCGTGGTTCAGTGTGTTCAGTGAGAGACGTTGTACATTAGAATGCATTCGCTTTTTATACACTTGGCGGGCGCGATGTCCAGCCCCACTTCGGGTTAATATTCCATTTAATACATCACTGATCTAGGGTTCGTGCCAAGTCTCGAACAACCGCATATAACTGGTTTTCCTTTAATACATGTATCAACAAGCCTATGCAATAACTGCGTATTCTAAGTTTTTCCATGCAGGCCTTCTCAAACATTAATACAATGTAGTTAAACAGATGTGCTACGTTCAGTATTTCAATACATTGTTTCAACATATGCTTGTGGATTAGTTTCATTGCACAAGTAATCCTTATACACATAGGTCAACGAAGGACAAGGTCTCAGTTCACGACCTCAACAAGTGGCCTGCAGGCAAGTTGCATATTAGCTATGTTCAGAGGTCAAGACGGCCATGTTGTATTCTGGAATGACATCATCCACCATTTTAACTCACAGGGTGACTTTTACAAAGCGAAGCCTAAAATGGCGGTTTGACCTAAAATGGCGGCTTACATGGATTTAAGGTCAGGACCTTACAACACGGATTTCTTTCGCAAGCGACTTTCGAGCAGCTTGGCGTAGGCCAATATTAATATATTTATTACAATAGGAGGCACAATATACTTTCTCTTTCGACAGCGGTCTTGTTCTGGATGAGTTGAAGAGGGCAAAGGGTAGGGTTATGTATTTTGAGAAAGAGGCTCATGCTTTAATCCAGCCTAGAGAGAACCAGGGCTCTGGAGACAGTGAGCTTCTGGGGAAGGTGACAAAAGGTATAATACCACTGAGGAGGTGCAGTCGGAAATGTGACTTTTTGGCAATGTCCGTGACATGTGGAGAGAATGAGAGAGGGGAGTCAAAGATGGCCCCAAGGTTTTTTGCCTCACAAGAGGGTGAGGGCACAGGGCCAAGGGAGGCCAGCCAGAGTGAGAGGGGAAAAGAGGGAGTAGGGGTCCCAATGAGAAAGATCTCTGTATTTCTGGCATTAAGACAGAGATCATTAGAGGCAAACCATGCCTGAATAGCGGATAGACAGTCAGGGATGAGCGGGGAGGAGGAGGAGGAGCATTCCCAGGGTAGCCTGAAAGTCAGCTGCAAGTCATCCGCATAACACTGAAAGAGGAAAAGTTGGAGATCAAGAGGGCTAAGGGGGCCAGATAGATATTGAAAATCCAGGGGAGAGGATAGAGTCCTGGGCAACACCACATGTGGAGAGTGTGGTGGAGGAGAAGAAGGACCCAAGTTCAACCTGGGAGGGTTGGTGCCAGAGGCTGATCTGTGATGCCCAGGGTATCTCAGAGACGATTGATCAGGATGGTGTGGCTCACTGTGTCAAAAGCAGAGGAATGGTCAAGGGCAACGAGGGCAGAGGGAGAGTTGGAGTCAATGTTAGAGAGATCTTCAAGGGTATTCAGGCGAACAGTTTACATGCCTCTGGCTGCTCTGAAGCCAGACGGATGGTCATGGGGACAACCAATAGCTTCGGTCAGTATGGAGGGTTATCTGGGAGATAGCCAATTTCTTCAGAGGTTTTCCCAGGAAAGGAGTGATAGAGATCGAGCAATAGTTTGCCAGAATGGAGGGGTCAGCGGAAGGCTTTTTTAGAAGGGGGTGCACAATGGAGTGTTTGAGAGGAGAGGGGAAGACTCCAGTGGCAAGTGAGTGGTTGCAGAGATTGGCCAAGGATGGAGCGAGCGAGTCAATGTTGTCCTTAATGCTTCAGAGGGGTAGGGGTACAGCTGTTTGGGTGAGACTTTCATAGACCAGACTTGTCTGGAAACCACATCAGGTGTGGCAGGAGAGAGGGAGGGGAGAAGGAGAGGAGAGGGGATGGCCAAGGTAGGCCCGAGAGAGTTAGATATTCGGAGGGAAGCAGAAGAGAGTGAGGCCAGGATGTCCTGGGTTTTATTGGTGAAATGAGAGGCCAGGGCTGAGGAGAGGACCTGGGTGAGTGTAGAGTGGGAAGATACTGAAATAGGATTGGCCAGGATTGGAGATTTTGAATAATTTGGTCATGTTATTAGAGGCCGCTGAGATGCAGGCTTAAATACAGACCCTCTTTTTAGAGAGGATGGAGAGTCTTTATTGCCTTTGGAGTAGTGCCAGTTTGTCAGAGGGTGTACACTCCCCATTTCCGTTCAGCTGCTCTGCACTTGCATTTCAGGGCAGCCAGATCACAGTTGCACTTTTTGGCAGGCTTCATGCGAATCCTCATGACAGGGACAATGATAAGGATGTCAAGAGTGTTAGAGATAGAAAGGTGAAGGTTGTATAGGGCTGTGTCAGGATGGAGGTCAGCCAGAGGAGTAGGTGGAGGAGAGTAAGTGGAGGCAAAGGCTGTCAATGACACTTGCTTCAATAGGGTGAATGACCGCAAAGGAAGGTGGTAGTGCTGGGTGAGCCTTTGCCAAGGGCACAGGCAGCTTCAAGTGAGAAGATAGAAGAAAGTGGTCTGTAAAGGAGAGAGGAGTAGTGAGAGGAGTAGAGTTGGGGATGTCTGAGGAGATGAGAGCATCCAAGGTGTGCTGGCAGAGTGAGTCATAGAATGGAAAGGGAGAAAGAGTCACAGAGATTGTGGAAAAGCCATGAGGAGTCAGGAGAGTGCAGGTTGATGTTGAGATCACCAAGGAGGAGAAGCTGGGAGGTAGAGAAAAGGAGAGAAAACCTGTGGTCACTCTATTCAGGGAGGAAGAGGGTGGCCTGGCCAGGTGGCCTATTGAAGGTGACCACAGTCAGAGAAGAGCCAGGTGAAACAGAGAGCCTGCAGACCAGGCATTCAAAGGAGGAGTACATTTGAATGGGGATGATGGAGGCAGGAATCCACTCAGGAAAGATCACGTCCACTAAGCCTCTGGGCTTGTTGGGCCTGGGCTTGGGGAGGACCTTGTAGCCCACAGGGAGGGATGTGTCAAAACTCATGACAGAGCTAGCATTGAACCATGTCTCGGCAAGAGCGAGAATATCAAGATTCAGAAGTACAAGGAGGTGGCAGATGTCAGAGGAGTGTTTGACAGCAGAGCGAGAGTTGACAGTAGCAATTTGGAGCAAGTTGCCACCTTTGAAAGACTTCCGGGGGACGGGTACAGGGGACAGGGGTCCCCAATGGAAGTGGCAGTGGAGCCTAAGAGGTAAAGAGAGGAGGAGGCAGAGGAGCCAAGGAGGTTGTGGATGGTGAACGGGCCAGGGAGGAGGAGGCTAAAGGTGGCAAGGTAGCCAGGAGAGAGGAAGCTGGCAAGGGAGCCAGAGAGGTAGAGGCCAAGGAGGGACCAGTAGCTAGGAAAGTAGTAGGCAACGTAGCCAGAGAAGTGGGGGCCGAGGGTGGCAAGGGAGCTAGGAGAGGCAGTTGGCAAGGGAGCCAAGGAGGTAGGTGGCAGAGGAGCCAGGTTGGTGGATGCCAAAGACGAGGTAGCAGGTTTGGCAGAAGGAAGAAAGTTAATGAGGCTAGGGAGGCACCTATCAAATAGTAGGAGCTTGAGTACCAGGATGGTACCATTGAGATAAACATTAATGATGACTCTGGAGAAATGGAAGGATGCTAATACGACCTCCCATCATCTGCCACCAATAATTGGTGAGAAGGAGTAAGGAGAGAGAAGAGCGACCATATCAAGGGTATATAGGTCAGGTGAAGGAACGGCAAAGAGGATGTCGGTAAGAGTCTATCTGGAGGAAGCGCTGACATAGGTGTCAGTGATGGGAAGGCCTGGGTTGGATACCAGTGTGTCCTTCTTAAGCTTCTTCCTAGCTTTCTTAGTGAGAGGGGAAGGATAGGAGATAGAGAAATAGCTAGAGAAGATGGGAGAAATATAGCACACCATAGTGGGTGTGGACAGGAGAAGGGGGTTGGAAGGAAGGCAAAAGGAACACTTCACAAGACTCATGCAATCAGGGAGCACAGGGAGGGGATAGGATGGAAGAGGGGAGGGAGATAAGGGGAAGCACAAAGGATACACAGGTGCCGAAAACAGGCAGAAATATCGTAGATTACAATGGCTACAAAAGAGCGCAAAGAACAACAGAACAGCAGCAGGCAGTAAGAAACAATAGAGGGAGCGGGCTTAGAGCACACTAGGGGGAGGGCTTGATGAAGAAGTGATAACAGAGGGGGAGCCTAGAGAAGAGGAGAAAGGCCTATTGGACAAAGCATATCATGAAAACAGAGAAGTGGCAGATACAATCATCTAGGGGGAAAGTAATTGCAGAGGTGCACAAGCATTCAACTAGAGATAAAACAAGAAATGTGAGAGAAATGCAAGAAAAACAGTACTGGATGTAGAAAAGCAGAGAGGGCAACCTAATGTATGCATTGGGAACAGTACAAGGTCAAAAAAACACATTGCAAAGGAAAGTAAGCGGGAGGTGGGGAAGTTTAGTAGGAAGCAGTAATGGCTGCGCCACCTGCCCTCACCTTTCTTACCTTGCAGTAGCTGCTGGTCGACAGCTGCTCTGCATGGATGCACTCTTTGATTCCGGGCTCGTTCCGACCCCTTCATTGCCAAACACATGTGTCGCTCAACACCACACCCTTGCCCTGAGAGAGCTTTGCCACAGAGGGTACGATCCTCAGTTCATAAAGGCTCAGAAGCGTTGACGTAGCTGTGCGTGCTACTTATCCTCAGGCAGCATCTCCTGCTCACCTGCATCGCTCAACACTGCGGCCTTGTCCTGCAAGATCTTTGCCGCAGAGGGTCCGATCCTCAGTTCTTAAAGGCTAAGAAGCGTGGACGTAGCGTTGCATACTACATATCATCGGACAGCGTCTCCTGCACACCTGCGTCGCTCAACATCGTGGCATTGTCCTGCAACACTTTAAAATGCTCAGAAAACCCCCTTACAACCCTCCCCTTACTTGCACAAATACACAAAGTGGGGTGAGGAGGAGGGCATTGAATGATCGCATCTAGGAAGCACACATTCAGATGCTCTTTGTGAATTGGACTGATACTTTTTTGGGGACAAGTGAGGAGATGGGCTAGCTCATCTCCTCACTTGCGCCAAAAAGAGTTTTGAGAATCTGGTCCTAAGGCATAGATTCATACAGAGGGCTTCTGCCAGGCCTGGTGGCTCCAGGCCACTCACTTCATTTAAACAGCAGGTCACCAAAAGGCCAATCAGCCCAGATTCGTAATTCTCCTGGACAGGGAAGGCATCTGGGCCTTTCAATCTTTTCAGTGGAAATAGGCCTTGGAGGTCTGGGGGTGCCCCAGCTGGTATCCTGTAATGGCAATCTTACGACACAAAACATACACCTTTCCTTTCCTTCGGGACATTAAACCTGTGCAGTGCACACGTTACAGGATGCCTTTGCTGGTTCCCTCAGGCCGTCACCTCCCTCTCGCAGTTTCCAGCAGCATTCTTAGCACTCTGTTGCCTTTTTAATCAGGTTTCACTGACATTAGCACCATGCTGTCAAAGAGTGATTCATTGCTTTTCAGCCGACATTTAGTGTTTCAGCTCCCTGCTGGCTGGCCTGTGATAATCTGCATATAATCTGCAGTTATTCTCGCTGAATTATTTTGACTTTATTATAATTTAAACACCCCATCATGCCTCTATTTTTGTCAGTTGTAAAGCAAGGGGAACTACACACCCATATTAATGTCAACCCCCACCAGCCATGGCACATCTTCAGCCAGCCCTGCTCCAGGAATACATTTTTACAAGTCTTCTTGAAATTAGCAACAGACTGTACCACATATTTCTCTACTGAAAAGAGGAACTTGTTGCCCAGATGCAATGGCCTCTTGTAGGCCCTATGCTCTAGCAGAGCACACCCAACAAATATCTGTATTGTGGAACATTACCAGAGACATGACATATCTAAGCAGAGCCTTTTCTGTTTGAGACAAATGTGTTATTTATCGCTGGAAACGGGCCTGGTGGCCGCAATACGTGTATCCGACATGACACAAAAGAGACCTCACTCGTCCTTCAAATTCCTTACTTTCTTCAGAACGAAATAGCCAAGCTCGCCAGTGATGCTAAACACTTTCGCTGCACTCTATTTTCTGTTGAGTCCAAAATGTGGGGATCATGTGATGTACTGTGCCAAATGGTAGTGACCAAAATGAAATAAGCAAAAAACACTTTTATGGCTTGTGTATGCTTGTTATGTTGACTTTTTAATGATCTACTGTGTGGAGTATGTCATATGTCATGTGGGGGCTGCTTTACTATGTGATTCTGGACCACATAATGGGCCTGATTACGAGTATGATGTTTTTTCTACAATTTTTCTGTGGTATCACCACCAAACTCATTAAAAGTTACTGCTATTCGGTCCAGCGCATTTACCACCAAATTACGAGTGGTGGTAGGTTGGTGTTGATCCCCATTTTGGGAGTCTGTAGGAATCCTTGTGGAATTTTGAGGGGTTAGCATGTGCAGTAAATCCTCTATTCTCTGGGCGTTCACTAGAAGAGAAACCTCCAGCTATTTTGTGGAAGTAACACCGCAACTTCACCTCCATTCTCAGAAGTAGGCGATGTGGTAAAACAGTGGCATTAATGGATTTGGGATTGCCCAAAAATACAGAAAAAAAGAATGGGAAAAAAAAGAATTTGGGCTGAACAAAAAACACAAAGAGGGTAATTCATAGAATTCGGTGCACAAGTGGCGCACGCGACTGGCGCACAGAGTGTGCATGCGGCAGCCTGCGCCAGCCGCGTGCGCCAAAACCCATTTAGCCGCACCGCGTATTCATGGATTTATACATCCATAACCAGCCGTGGCACAGAATGGTGCAGCGAGCCTGCAGCAGCGCCAGTTACGCCCCCATCTCTGCCCTGTGCGCCAAAAACATCAGACAAATCCATTACATGGCGCAAAGGCCAGTGGACCAGCATACAGCCCCCCAACCACGAAATCACGTGTAAAACTCCACGCGCACCCCTCGGAATACACGTATCCCACTCGATCCAGGCCAATCACGTGTAAAACTCCCCACGCACCCCTCAAAATACACGTTCCCCACTTGCGCCAGGCCAATCATGTGTAAAACTCCCTGTGCACCCCTCGGAATACACGTACCCCGCTCTCGCCAGGCCAATCGTGTGGAAAATTCCCTGCGCACCCCTCGGAATACATGTACCCCGCTCGCGCCAGCGAAAACACGTGGAAAAAGTCCCCCCTGTGGAGTTGGCTGCCTGCGGGGCATGCCCAGGGGTAATGGGCTGTCTGCGGGGTATGGCCAGGGTGATGGGCTGCCTGCGGGGCATGCCAAGGGTGGATGGGCTGCCTGTGGGGTATGGCCAGGGGTGATGGGCTGCCTGCGGGGCATGCCCAGGGTGGATGGGCTGCCTGTGGGGCATGCCCAGGGGTGATGGGCTGCCTGCACGTATTCCGTGGGTGTGCGTGGAGTTTCACACACGATAGGCCTGGTGCGAGCAGGGTACGTGTATTTTGAGGGATGCGCGTGGAGTTTCACACGTGAAAGGCCTGGCGCGAGCAGGGTACGTGTATTCTGAGGGGTGCGTGTGAAGTTTTACACGAAATTTGGCAATGTGTGCCCTCCCGGTTGTGCCCCCCCTCCCCATGCCCCGCAGGCAGCCCATCACACCTGGGCATACCCCACAGACAGGCCACATGGCACCATGCACTTGGGAGCCCCGACAAATGTCCCCCACCACCCTACCCCCATTGACGAGCACCTGCCAGCAGGCCCGACTCATGTCCCCCACCCCCCACCCCCATTGACGGGCACCTGCCAGCAGACCCCGACACATGTCCCCCACCACCCTACCCCCATTGACGAGCACCTGCCAGTAGGCCCGACTCATGTCCCCCACCCCTATTGACGGGCACCTGCCAGCAGACACCGACACATGGGCCACCAAACAACATGTCATAACAAAACAGACCCATGGCCCTAATGCCAACCCAAAGCCCCCTGGCCTCCAGTACAAGCACACAACCATCCGCTGCACCCACTCCCAAATTAACCATTCCATGATAGTCTCAAAACAACCAGCTTGGCCATGCATGAGTGTACAACAGAGCCACTCAGTGGCAACACATGACTGAGGCAATGCTCATAGAGACATGCACAAAACCAATGAGAGTACAGAACACCAATAATGAAGTTTGAATAAATGCATTAAAAACATCATGAAATTACATAAAGAAAATCAAACTTGGAAAGCAACAAACAATGACAGATATTACCAAAAAATAAGGAAAAAGCAATGAAGAACAAAAATCCACAGCATGAAAAACGAAAAGTGGTCCATCGTTAATGTCAATATGAAAAAATGATCCCCAAAAAATTAAACCATTGATCCATGGATATGTCAAAAAAGAAAGTATGGGCAAGTCTTCAACTATATACAATCCAAGTCCAAAGGGTCCATGATCCCCAAAACAAATTAAGCCTACCAAAAAGTCCTACGAATAAAAAACTATATACATGAGTAGAGTAAAAAATTGAAAAAACAAAGGAAACCTAACCCTAAAGAACTAGGTACAAAGGCGGCGGGCAAGTCCTATGGCTCACTCTTCGATGTTCCGGGCCAGGGCATCATTGAACTCCTCTTCAACGTCCTGGAGGCGGGCCTCTCCCCTGGCCTCGAGGTCTCGCAGGGATGCAGCCATGGCCTCCTCCAACTCCCTGTGAGTTGCCCCGAGGCACTCAGCCTGCCTCAATGCCCTTTGCATGGAGTTCTCCGCCCTGACCATAGTGAGCCGTGCCACTTCTGCGCGCCGCCGCTCTGCATCTATTTCCTGGCCCAACTGCTGCCACACGGAAGACACTCCCAATCCAGGGTCCTCCTGCCCCCCGGCCGAGGCCTGCCCCTGTGATGTTGATGGCCCCGAGCCATCATCGCTCCCACCTTGAGCCTGCTGCTGCCGTGCATGTGCCCTGCCTGTCAATGCCTGCATGTCCTCCTCCTGCTGGGATCCAGTTGTTGGGGTTGCCACCCCTGCTGGACCTCCGACTCCCAACTGAGGCAGGGATGTGTCCTCCACCAGCCTGGCCACTGGCTCAGGGGCAGCTACACAGGGTGCCCAGGTGATACTTGGGCAGGATGATGGCATGAAGGACGACTGGCGCATAGGGGGTTCAGCTGAGGAAGGGCTTGCACGTCATCCCGAATACCAATTTGATGCAACGCCACCCCAGCTAGGACAGGCTCAAGCCGGTCGCAGATTGTCACGTCTGCACAGAGAGGAAGGCCAGTTGTTGTTCGCGCATCCCCTCCCTGATAACGGGTCTGGACGAAGGCATCCCTGCTGGTGCAGGATGATGCAGTCACAGAATCGGGACAAGGATTAGGCACAGGCACCTCTGCGGCGGCCTGTGCTTCCTCCTGTCCTTGCCCCTGGACTGCACCACTAACACAAGTGGAATCCCCCCTCCAGGCCCCGTGCGTGGGCCTTCCACGGCCTCCTCCTCATCCGAACCCACCACCAACCTGGATGACTCCGTGCCATCTTCCTCCATGGGGCCCTGTGTGAGCTCAGCTACCCCTACTGCTGCCGAGGAGTCCACCTCCAAACTCCGCCTCTTGGACCTTCCCTTGGCAGCTGTGCCCATAGACGCAGCACCAGACTCCTCACTCCCGGAAGAGATGACTACGTGGGAGGAGTGCTGGGCCTTGCGTCTTCGGCTGGCGGGGGGATCCCTGCTGCTGTCCTCCACAGCACCGTCTCTGCCCTCTTCATCAGACGACACTGCAGACCGGGAGAAACAGAACATAGGCATCAGGGTGCTGTACAAAGGTCGGACACACACATGACAGTTGCACATGAGTGTCAGTATCAAACTTCACAGATGGCACCACACTCGCCAACACTCATATCATTTGAACCCACACACATGGACAAATTAACAGGAATCGTGCAGCCAGCAGCATCATTCATACACACACAACAGCATGAACATCTGAAGGTTGGCATGACGTTACAAGCAACATGGGGAGTGCCTAACATATGCACACAAACCAACAGACAGACATGCATCTGTACATATCCACCACCTGTCACAGTGCAATCATCGGCAACTATGACAAATCTTCCAATTGGGTTCCTACATGTCTGTGTCAGATGCATCCATGGCGTTTCACAGTCACACACGTCAAACACACACATGTATGCCGTGCACATGAAGGTGGAACCAGCATCCATGTGTCACACCCCAACCGTGCCATAGTACATACACAGAAATGCCAACATGTGTGCATCTCCACATGCAGTTGTGCATCATGCTTTCAAACACATAAACCATTGATGTGCATCACACATGACAGGACTCACATGCAGCATGCTCATGTCCCTGCACATACACATCCATACATTGGCCTTTTCAGACATATGTCCAAGCTGCACACTCCTGGCACACCTCAACATGCACTGCGTCCAATAAGTACGCATGGACACTTACCACTCGACTCTGGACTGCTCTGCCTCTCGAGGATCTGTCAGTGAAGCGCTGGGTTAATGTGTTCCAGGACCCTCATGTTGTCGGTGGTAAGGTGGACCCGGCGCCTCACTGCACCCGCTGCTGCCAAGAGGTGCCGGGCCTTCATGAGGGTCCTGGACCTGAAGTCCTCCCAGCGCTTCCGGACATGTTGTATGTCGCGGACTGCCACCCCCTCCATGTTAATGGCAGCCACACTGTCCTTCCAGATCCCCTCACGTCCATCCTGGTCGGCGCGTCTTCTTCCGTAGAGGGCATCATAATGCACCAGGTCTTGCTCCACCAGGATACCAACTTCTGCACCACTGAAGCTGGTAGCCCTCTGCTTCTCTGGCTGGGGGTCGCCAGTGGTCTCTGATGGTGTTTGCCCCGACATGACAACCCCTGAGGCAGGTGTGGGTGGGAAACTGGGTCCTGGTGCTGGGCAGTGGAGCATTGGAACTTCAGTCGGGAGTCTTCAGTTCCAGCAGGGGTGGTCACAGCAACTAGACCCCTGCAGATGGCTAACATGCAGTCACCAAATAGCAGGGCACCTGGCCAGCAGGCAGGCAGGCAGCAGCAGATGGCTGGTGGGAGTCGGCTCAGGGCTCTGGGGGCCGGGAAAATGGCCTTCTGGGCAGGAGCGTGGTCTTCCGTGTGTTGTCGCATGGCCAGCTTGATACGGAGTGATTTGGCACGTGAAAAAACAGCACGTCAACGTGTAATTCGAGGAAAGGCCCTTAGCACGTAAGTGTGTCTGTGACGTAACACGCACGGGTGTTTACCTCGGCAGGGTTACAGGTACCACGTGGGTTTCCATCGCTCTGTACGTGCTTTTCGTGGAAAGCGGTGCATGTGTTTTCCAGGCGTTGGGGTTCACATGCGATTACTTCAAAGCAGTGACAGTGCGTACTTCTTCTTTTGGCGGGGTTGTTGCCTATGCATTCTTCTTCTACATGCACTGCAGACGGAGAGTCGCGCATGCTCTTTTTCCTACTGCCTGTGTCCCTGTTAGTCACGTACCCCTTTTTTTGGGCATACTAGCCTGCTTGTTGACCACGTACGCATTTTTTTGTGTTCCTGCCTGCTGCGTATGTTTTTTTTGCACGCACGTGGGCTACAGGGGTCGCGCATCTCTTTTCTTGCTTTTTGGGGATGACTGAGCATTGCGTGACACATCATTTCTCCTAAGGGGCCACAGAATGGGACATTCATCATAGCGGTATATACTTGTTTGTTGTTTGTGCAGCCTTTTATATTGCGCGGGGTCGCTTCCGCCTGACTTCGTGTGGCGGACGTGTTTAGGCCTGCGCGTGTCTTTTGGCGTGCGCATGTTTCCCCTATTCGATTCCATGAATACGTGTAGTTCGTGTGCGTGTGGGCGCTACGTTTATTTCCTAGCAGTACTTCCCCAGTGACTCCCTCATTTTCACGCGTGTGTTCCCCATTCCGCCTGTTCCGCCCCGTGTTCCGTCCCCTTTTGGTGTGTGCGCTACACGTTGTGCGCTTTCCATGTGCGCGTCGCGCATGGCGTTCGGGATGTTGCAGTGACGTGTGCGCCCATGTTCGCCACCCGTGGATTTGGCGCACACCCCGGGGAAAACACGCGCAGGGCCTTCCATGAATTGCTTTTTCATGCTTGCACCAGCTTGCGCCACGATTTTCGGCGCACATTTGTTCCATGAATCGGCCCCAAAATCCCATAATGTCGAATGAGGGGAGCTGAGGACAATTTATAAAAAAATGGGAGATGGAACTGACGTTTCAGGGAGAAAACGGACGCGGGGAGGTGAAGACAAGTAAGTGTAGGCATTTTGGGATAATTTGAGAGGCTGAAGGGTTAGTGGGTAGAGGGGATAAGGGGATTCAAAATTTTCGTCATACAAAAATGTCAGTTTCGATTTTATCACGCACATCCATGGATTTAGCGCCACATGTTCATTCACTACCAAACGCATAACAGTTTCCACACAGTGTGGTGTTTTAGACAGAGTCATGTTGGGTGAACTCTTTTTAGATATAGTTCCCTTGGTATGTTTGCAGTGGAGGTGTGTAAAATTAAAGTTCTGTTAGTGACATTGTTAAAATATCTGGATGTTTTACTTTATATAACTGCAAAATGTTTCATATATCGTTCAATTACTCCTCTGCCGAAATTCAAAAATCTGAACAAATTCATATTCTTTTAAAATTACAAAAACAAATATAATACTATGTGGTCAAATGGACAAACTGAAATATATTTTTTCTTTTTTAAGTGCCCTTAGTTGTGTTGCTGTTAAGATAGAAGCAGGCACTTGGAAGGGGACAGGAACTAGGGCACTCACAACTGCCACCTTCGTCCGATGGGGTCGGACTGGCTCTGGCTTTCACCCTGGATGGGTGAATGAATGAAAAAAGAGTGAGGAAGTGAATGGATGGATGAGTGGGCGTATGAACGATTAGATTGTGTACGGATTTTGTAGCGACCATATCCAATTTGATTGGAAATAATGACCCTCAGTAAACAATCCTGCCTTACCCCTCCTCCTCCTATCTAACCGAATGCACACACATGCACAGCACCCACAGTCAGGTCCAGCCACAGACTAAGGGCAGCAGCTTGTCAAGCTTTCTGATCACTTCAGAGTGGCTGCACCGGAAGCAGCAATGCAAACTTTAAGAATAATGAGAATAGGGAAAGCAAAGGAGTACTGTAACATCAAACGTTATCCACCTTTCTGAGAAGTGCTGGAAACGCCCCATTCAAATTATAGCAAGCCTGCTTAGAACTGCTGATCCATCTTCCTGAAAAGTGCATCTGGCCTAATTGGAAGTGCTGATACTGGTCCATTAAACGTATAGCAACCCCTCTGTGATCTTGTTTTAATCCTAAAAACACTATCAGGCCTGCTTAAAAGTGGCAATACTGTTGCATGAAATATAAAGTGCCCCTTTTGGGAAGCACTCATATGAACCCATCAAGTGACTAGCAGGCCTAGTAAAATTGCGCTTATGATGCCCCATTTAAAGTATAGCTGTCCGCCTGGCAAGTTGTGCTATTCTATCGAAAGTATAACAGACCTTCTGAGAAGTGCTGACACTGCTTCCTGAAAGCTTTAGTTTCCCTTCTGGGAAATACTGATATGCCTCAATGAAAGTAAAGCAGACCTCTTATGCCTGCATGAGAAGATTGAAATCTGACAATGTGCATTCTCTGTTAAATCAGTGAAGAGGCCACAGATCACCCTGAGACAAAGAGCCCAACCTAGCTCTGGGGACCACAAGTAGGGTGATAAAGGGGGGGGGGGGGTTTGGATGTCTCCCAAGGCAGCAGATGATGTGCCTGCAGGTGGTATGGGAGGACCCCCTCGGTCACTCTCACATCATATCTGGTAGTTTTTCTCAGGGGTAAGTCCCATCCATAAATTCCCACAATAGCCCCTTGAAGAGGTACACATGTATTCCTGTTTTCTAGAAAGTGTTTAAAAGGCAGGATCAGGACATAGCAAACATCGAGGATCGCTTACATCCATCCTCCCCCACTGCCCCTCCCACACACAAACACACACACACCTGTGTCCTCTTTTTCCAGGCAGAGTCTGGGAGGCAAGGCTACAGCCCAATAAAACCCCAAAGGCTTAGTCTGAGAGTGGAAGTGATTGGGGTAGGAGCTGGAGACCAGAGAAAAATTAAGGAGCTGTTTTGGAGCAGGCTGGCAGACAGACCAGGAGGACATTGAGAGGGAGCTGAGCGCAGTAAATTGGAAAAGTCCAGAAAGCTGGGTCATGCTGGATCATGGGAGCTGAAGGACAGACCCAGGAGACAAAGCAGAGGAGCCAAGAGGACTGGTGCTGCAGGTCTGGATGAAGGAGTGGTTGTCAAAGGTAGTATGGATGACCTGAGAGTGGGTGGTGCCTAGAGGAGAGGGGTGAAGAAGTACATGAAATAGTTGTGAATTAGAGAAGATCATTGCCCCCAGAGGGGTGAAGAAGAAAGAGATAGTTCTGGGTTGGATATGATTATTGCAGACAAGTGGTTCCCAAATGGCTGAAGAAGGTGCAAGAGGCATTAGTGAGTCTGAGAAGATCATTAGGAATAGGGTGCCAACGAGAGAGGTAAAGAAGCTGGAAGAAATTGTTGAGAACTTAAGTAGATCATTTGATGTGAGGGTACTACCCTGGGAGGTGAAGAAGGGGCAAACGTTGTGAGTTTGAGAGGGGCCTTGAGAAGATGAGTAGTGCCTATAAGGGAGAGGGAGGATGGATTGATAAGAAAGGCCTGGAAAATATTGATTGCAAAGAAGAAGGTCCCTGAAGAGGTGACAAAACTGGGAGAGGTAGTGGATAAATAGAGATTTGGGACTGGGAGAAGGGAGGTGCCCAAAGGGAAAACGAAGGAAAGGAAGACAGTAAAGAGTGAAAAAGAGAATTCGGTGAGGAAAAGTGGGTATGGAGGTAGAAAATACTGGAGGAAAAGGCAAGAACAGTTGGCAAAGGAGTTGATAAAATAGGTGGAGCAGTGGAGACTAAGAGGACAATCAGGAGAATTGGAGGAGATTGTTTTGCACTAATTAATTAAAAGAGGAATGTAAAGCCAGGCTACTATTACAACCTGAGGATTAGAGGCTTTCCAGCTTGCACCCCATCTTGAGGTGCGAGCTGCAAAGGAGCAGGTAACGCAGAAAGAAATTATAAGAGGGAGCGCTACAGCAGTTGCTCACTCTCCTGCCCTACCATGCTATACTTGTCCACATTCAACACTTTGGAACCTACCACTGCTGCTCCCCAACTCCCTCATTACCTAGACCTGAGATTCACAGGCCCCCCTTGAGGAAGAGCATCTCAAGGTGCAGAAGCGGGTGACGAGAGACCATTGACAATGAAGAACAGGACACGAAAAAGAGGTGAAAGAAAATTGAGATTTCCTGCTGAAAAACTGTATTGCTGAGGGTTATCCACAAAATCCAGGAGAAATCAAGTCCCTGATACTGGGGATTCAAAGACTTTATTTGAAGACTCATTTGTTAATAGTGAAATGTTGACTTGGAATTGGAAATTTAACACTTTCTAGTGATACAGGTATGCCATTCTTGCACTTTCATTTACCCTGCCATTTTAGGTCAAAATCATGGAACCTACCCTAAGATATTTCTGTTGCACTTTAAGCATCCTTGTTTATTATTCTGCCCATACACTGGACAATCTGGCCCTGTATTTCCTGCCCGGGAGGTGTTACAATCACAGGAAGTTGCAAAGAATGGGTCAATCTCCACCCATTTTTTCTGCACAGGGCCGCCAAGGTGGGGCCCGTGTTGTAAAGGCCCCGAGTTTCTGTTACGGGACTGTGGCACGGTTCCCCCCAAGGTAAGTTTAGTCCTGTTGAGCGATTGCCACTCCACTTTAAGTCCCCGGTGGTCTTGATCATCCTCAGCAGTTTTGCTTCCATCTGTTCCGCAGCTGGGGGCAGTGCGCGGCACCTGGCGAAAGCTACGTAAGTGCTCCAGCTTCTCTTTCAATGTCTCTGTCTCACAGGGCCCTCTCACGTCCCACTGTCCCCCTCTGGGGTAGGAGACTAACTCTGGATTGCACACCGGTAGGCCTCCCACTCCAGGCTGAGAGGGGTTGCTATCTCCTCGTGAAAGGGTAAGGATACGGAGAGATGATGGGTGGCACGGAGGGCGGAAGAATGAGTGGAGATAGAGGAGACTGACAGAGAGAGATCAGGAGAGGAACATTGGAGTGTGGAAGGAGAGGACCAAGTGTGGCTTGAGTGTCTGGAAGGCCCAAACTCTGAGTTACATCACCTTGGAGAATCTTTGAGTTTAGGCAGATAAGGAATGTTCCTTCATGCCATCACCTGGAGCAAGGCAGTTCTGAGACAGTAGGGGTTACCAATCTCTAGTGACCAGCCTCGGTTTGGGGATGCATGGGATGGAGGGGGTCCCCCGTCCCTAATTTAGATAAAGAGCCCCTCTACTAAAAATCTAAGAAAACCCATTTAAATGACCTAGGAAGTGGTTGATTTCGTGAGGCAACATGTGACACTTACCTCACATGTAGGTGGACATGGAGAAGTGGATGTCGAGCTCCCTCTGTTGGAAAACGAAAGCCAACGGGCTGCAGGAAAACCATTTTTGATCACTGGACCTTTCATGACACATTTCAGTAGCACTTTTATGCCAGGGCATGTATTATTTTGCCCCCGTACTGCTATAGTTTCTGAATAGACCACTTTGAACTTACGTTTTTCTGTGCTTGTCTGGTCCGTGATTCCAACTGCGTGACAGCTCCCGTTCTCTGCAAGCAATCGCCCCAACCGTCTGTCCCAGCCTGTTACTGAAAGCATATCTAATTGTTCGCTCTGGTCTTTAAAGGAAATTAATGTTGCTGTATGTTTCCCATTGCTTTTGCCATTGGTCTCAAAACAGTCCCTCTCTGGTGCATGGATTATTTTATGAATCTCATTTTCAGGATCCGACAATCCTCCTGGAACTTGGCTTTTTCCTGTCACTGTACTGCCAAGTTTGTTCAGGGAGGCTGGCACCCACTACATTCCAGATACATTTATTACTTAGCCGGTTTCATGTGCTATACATGAGCATACAGAAATCATAGTTGCCGCAGATACCACAATCGGAAGTCTCATCCGATCAAATAAAGAGACAGTAGAGCATGCGCAGCGTACAATGCATGCTTAAAATACATGCATGAAAATGTCACTCATGTATTCTAGGGCATTTCTCAATTCCATTGTTCTGCATTATGGAGAGAGGGCAGATAACGTAATATCCGTTTCCACCTCCCCATCCGCTCTGCCATACAAATGCAACAGTGTTTAGGCCTGCTTAATATTTTCAAGCTGGTGTAAAGACTGTGGAATCCTATGGAATCGTCAGCTTTTTACACCAGTAAAAAACAGGATGATTCCATAGGAATCCATTGTAAATGCAGCCTGCCATGTGGTGGCCTTTACTCGGTTTACACTGCAGCGTGCTGAAGGGAGGCATGCAGGTGATTTTGCCTGATGTTTACACCTCCATTTAGCACCGCGCAGTGCAAATGACAAAAATTGCACAGAGGGAACCCGTTTGCACGTATAGGCCACCATATCAAACTAGACATAGCTTTATTATTATATTCAACCAAACTTCAACCAGGCCTTGGGGATGTATAGATAGATTGAAACATGTTTGTTTACCTTCAAAAAGGCAAATGCAAAATTTGGAATAACGTTGCTGGCTCTGGATATGTTAGCAAGAAATATATTGGAGGCCACCCTGCTGACAGAGTCAGGAATGTACCTTGCACTGTGTAGGCTGCTAGTAGCATTTCCAACCAAAAAAGGGGTTTTAATGACCAATTCTGCTGGAGCACTTTATAAAAGTGTGCTGCTAGTGTGTTGCTGGCATGTCAGTTAGTGATGACCAGAAGCAAGTGTACATTTGGTGTGCTACATGTGGTTTTAGTAAGCTAAATTAAACCAACAATTTCCGGCAGGCACATCTGGGTACACATCCACAAACACACGTTTTTCAAACACAGAGCAGTGTCTGAAAGAGAGAGAGTGTTTAGTGAGTGTCACTTCATGGCAGACTCAATTTACTAGAACTCCTACAATTACATTAAATCTAGCGGATTCCCCATAGCAGATGGAAATCCATCAGAATAGGCATGGCCAACATCACGTGGCAGGGTCAGAGCATTGTCCCTGTCGGTTGGAGGTAGGGACCCCTCTCAGCCTGGGCTGGGGGGCTACTAGGGTATGTGCCAAAGACAGTCCTACCCCAGAGTTGCAAAACAGAGGGGCGTCTGGGAAACTCTCTACCAGCACAAACACAGCCCATTGACTTGTTCTTGGGTGGATGGCCCCTTGGAGAGTCTCAACCAAGTCTTTAGCTCACTGTTCTTTTCACAGAGAAGAAATCTCCCCGCACATCAGTCTTTGTCCTGCCCAGGGGCAGTCCAGGACCGAAATGCTAGGCAATTCTCCTCTGAACAAGAGTACCACAGCAACCCCATACACGTGTTTCAGCCTAGTTGGGCATCATCAGTGAGATGAAGCTGTGCCTCTCTAAGAGCAGTGAGCAAGGGGTCTCACTTCATGGCAGAATCAATTTACTAGAGCTCCTACAATTATATTTAATCTAGGGGAGTCCCCGTAGCAGATGGAAATCCTTCAGAATAGGCATGACCAACATCACGTGGCAGGGTCAGAGAATTGTCCCTGTCAGGTGGAGGTAGGAACCCCTCTCAGCCTGGGCTGAGAGGCCTACCAATGTATGTGCCAAAGACAGTCCTACCCCTGAGTTGGTGTGTGGGAGTTGGGAGAGCTCCAGTCTCTTTCCCTTCTCCCTGTGCAGATTTGTTTGCCAAGAGTAACACTATGTATCACCCATGACTACACACTACCATTCTGGCCAGTGTCTTTCTTTATGTCTCACAGAACTCAGAATGCCAGAAGCCATTACAATGAAGCAGGTGGCATACAACCAGAGAAGGAGAGTTGGAGAAGCAGATGGAACTACACAGTAGCCCAAACATCGCAGGCTACTGTGTGAATCAACGCAGTTGAAAATCAGCACGAGAGAATATGGCTCCACCCACCCAGGCAGAACAACCAGCACCTGCACAACGCCAGAGTGAGTCGGGGTGAGGAACGTCCAGCATGACTCACTCGTTAAGGAACATTACACCTACATGTTAGAGAACCGCAGAGTGGTGCCAGCCTCAAACCAGAAGTGCCTACCAGCTGGGAAGGACCCACCCTAACTGGGACATGGACTGTTGCAGGCTGCCATTGCCAGAGACCGTCTGGCCCGTGTATGAAAAGGAGGCTGAGCTTAAGTTCCCTTGTTAATGTTTTGATGCTTGTAACACCATGGAAAGGCAGCAGTTAGCCAAGGGAACCAGCTGAGGCAGAAGGCCAATGGAAGGAGAAGGAGTGAGGATAGAAGGGAGAACAGAAGGCAGGAAGATGTGGGTTGTTCAGGTGAGGTCAAGGAGGAGCAGGACGACCAAAAGACTAAACGGAGAAAGGACAGAGCAGAGGAGCTTCCAGCAAATGTATTATTAGAGTGTGAAAGTTGACGGTTTGGTTGGTGGGAGAGAGTGGTAATTGTGTTCGAATGAGCATGAAAGGTGTGTGTGTATGTGTTCATGCACATGCGCACGCACGTGCATGTGTTTGTGTGTGAAAAAGAGAGGCTGAAAGAGGGAGAGTAGGCAGTGACTATAGGGAGTGATTGATAGGCTGACTGTGGGAAGTGAAAGGAGGGTGACTGTGGAAAAAGTTTTGGTTGGAGAGGAGAGTAGCAGAAGTGTAGAGAGGGGAGCAGTAATAGAGCAGAGAGGGGAGTATTGTAGACTGGAGCAGGGAGTAGTAGTATAGTGGAGAGGGAAGTAGTAGTGTAGAGAGTGGAGTAGTAGTAGAGTGGAGAGGAGAGTGTTAGCAATGTCTAGAGGTGAGAAAGGAGAAGTAGGACGTGCGATTAGAGGGTGGAGGTAGGAAATAGAGAGAGAAGCAGCAAAGGGCCACAAGGCAGAGTATCAGGGAGAGTAAGGAGATACAGTGGATGGAGTAGATGGGAGGAGGATAGTAGAAGGAAAGGGAGAGTGACAGACAGACATAGGAAGAGGAACCATAGAGAGTGTGATAAGACAAGAACCAGAAGGTAAGTAGTTTACATGTAGGTTTATTCTCTAGTTATCACATAGAGAAAGCACTGGGACACCCATCCAGCCCAGCACATTAGGTACAACTGACACCAGTAGAACCCAGCACTCCAAACATCCATCAACACTCCACATAGAATGTCAGTGACACCACCACACCAACACTCCACATAGAATGTCATTGACATCACCACACCATCTTAACACACATGGCCATAATCAGGCCCCAGCACACATTATGACATATCTCCCTCCTTACCACTGACACAACACTACACCCATAATAGAGACCCATCACAAATGCAATATTACAAGAAAAGCTATAAATACATAGCTCATACCAGCTCAGGAACATCTCCCAACTGAGCCAATCCGCTACACCACAACATCTAGCAACTATCTTAAATGGAAAACACAAGAAACTAAACCCAGACCACAGGCCCTCCCCAAAGCCTAACACCCACTCAGCTATAAACCCGCTGAAGAACAACAACAATGGAAGTAACCTAACAATACATCCTTCCCCGGTGGAGACCCCATGCACCACAACCAAACTAAATTAGCCCACTCAACTTCTAAGTCCCACACAGACATTGGCCACCATGTCTATGTCTGCAAAAAAAACAAAACTCCAACCCAAAACTCTGCACCTACCACCAGACCTCACATCACCACAATATCCCCATGACTTCCCTAGACAGCACTTAACTGACCGTTAACCAAAATCACCAGACAGCACCTCACTGCCCCTTACCCACAATGCAGACAGCACACCAATGCCCTTTAACCATAACACATGCAGCACCTCACTGCCCCTATCCACACCCTGGACAGCACCTCACTGTCCCTTAAAACCAGCAGACAGCACCTCACTGCCCCTTAACCATAACACAGACAGCACCGCACTGCCCCTATCCACACCCTGGACAGCACCTCACTGTCACCTAATTCACTAGACAGCACCTAACTATCCCTTAAAATCACCAGACAGCACCCACTGCCTATAAAAATCACTGACGGCATGCACACATAACCAGGGGACATGCCCCTACGAACATCGACAAACTAAACACCACAGGACAACATATAAAACCCCACAATAACCAACCAGTTAAGTCCATGGTGCCAAACTCCCAGCACCTACCCCAACATGTCCATGAATTGCAAGGTAACTAAATGCAAGGCAATTAAATGCAAAGCAAGGAAATGCAGGGCTAGTAAAATAAACATGGCACCAAAGTCCCAGCGCCATCCCCACATCCCCATGTCCATCTCAACCCCTCCTGTAAATGAACAAATCGTAAAATTATAACATTTCCCATGGACCCCACACCCACGAGTCCATACTGAAAAAACCAAGTGGAATATCCTAACAGCAGGCCACCAACATAAACACAACAGCAGTATATACCTTGACAGGCCTTAAACTACTAACATTGACCCAAAACCCAGACCAACATATTTACTAACCCCGGAGGCAACAAGTAAATACAACAGCATAAAAAGTAAAACCGGCCTCCCCAAGACCTACGTCTATTAGTCCTCAGGGCTAGCAAAATCCACCATCCTAACGTACAATCCCTATAGATCAGGGTCCAACTCTCTCAGGCCTTCTGCAATGCCATGCCGCTTGTTGCAGGAAACCTGTTGCTGCTGCCATCCCTTGATGCACACAAAAAATTATGAAACTTTCCTGACCGGCTCCTTATTGCTATAGAAGAAAATCTCCACCAGCAACAGGCGGTCCTTCCCATTCTCCATATGGGAACCTTTCTGGGAATACCCCACGTCCACAAGCAACGCTTCCCCAGTTTGCCTGCCTGCGCTCACAGCACCGCCCACGCTGCGTTCCAAACAGACGCCGCTGTGGCATTCAACATTGCGTTCCAACTTATGTTGCTGGAACACCAGTCCTCTTCCAACCAACGTCGGCCCTCCTCCAGCCGACGTCATTATAGATGCTCCTGACACCATGAGAGCAACATTGCTGCCTGGCCCCACTACGCCAGCAACCATCGTGCCTGCAGTTCGGCGCTCCATTGTTCCTTTATTTTCAACATCAGCCTGCAGAGCACTTTGTCCGACGGCATCTCCGCTCCTCCCCACAGCGGAACTGTTCACATCAATATGGTGCCGTCCGACCACCGCAACTGGGACCACCCATGCGTCCACCCTGCCCATCCGAAACACTAAAGCCACCTCAGCCTTAGCAGCTCTTGCGCCACACTGTATCTCCGGCTCAAATAAAGAGTGCCCGCCAGCAACTCATTCACTGGCCCCTTTCCAGTCCTGCACCGCCCGATGTGCGGCACCTCCGGCTCAAATGCAGAGCTCCCTCCAGCCACTTCGAGCTACACAGGCTAATCTCTTCTAGCCAATGCAGACCCTCTGGCCCTCAATGCAACCCTCTGGCCACCTGGAAACCGGACTCTTAGGATCCCCAACCTGGACCCTGGCTTACACCTCTGCACGGCCCGGCCTGCACGATACCTCTGCTGGATGGATGTCTCCCTGGAAGACGGCGCTTCTCACCTGCTGCCCCTTCCCAGCAGCAAAGAAGACATCCTCATCACCAGTGTGATAAACTAAGACTCCTTCTTCATAAGACAAGAACCATGTAGGTTTATTCTCTAGTTATCAAGTAGAGAAAGCACTGGGACACCCATCCACCCGAGCACATTAGACCCAACTGACACCAGTAGAACCCAGCACTCAAAACATCCATCAATACTCCACATAGAATGTCAGGGACATCACCACAGCAACACTCTACATAGAATATCAGTGACATCACCACACCATCATAACACACATGGCCATAATCAGGCCCCAGCACAGATTATGACGGATAGCTCTTGGGAGGATAGCTCTGGAGCAATGTGCTTGCCTTGGAAGCAAGACGACACAGGTCCGTGCTTAGAAACCTCTGGGTATTAAGCACGTTATAACTAACCTATCACATCATATGATAAGACCAGCTGGGAGTCTCAGTGGCTGGAAGGCAGAACATTTTTAAATTCCATCTTGGGGAATCTTAGAGCAAGGGCCCTCTAGATTGTTCCCTGAGGTAGTTTCGATAGATAAGGCCTTCAGTCCATCATATGGACGTAGGCAATATGTTGATAGTAGTAGTTATCAATCCCTAGTGACCATCCCAGGATTGTGGGACAGCTGGGTTAGGGAGGCAACGCCCATCTGTAGGCAAAAGAGAGAGAGAGTGACAGCCCGTAGAAAGCCCTTCAATGATCTTTAAGAGTTGGTGTCCTTGAGGTTATCTGTGACAATTGATACAAAGTTTTCCATATGTGCTTAAGGAAGGTTGTAAGTGTCACAGAAGGCTTACAGAACACGCAAACGCCCAGAGATGGTTCATGGGTAGTAACAGAGATATTTGGCAGGCTGCGCAGGACCATCCCTCATTCTCTCGTCTAGATGAAGTGGTTACTCCATAACCCAGGCTTCCTTACTCCCCAAGTTGGTATCTAGAGATTTTGCCCCCTACTATCAATGTTTTATCTTTCTGTCAATGAAGGCCTTTCTAAGCTCATCCGGGGACTGCCTAGACTGGACCTACACCATCAATGATATATGTTTTAAAAGTGTATAGGGTTGTGGTGTTAAGCCACTCAAGCCCAGCTCTGTCTTCTTCCTCTCATTCCCTAGTGTTCCTTACCCTGTCTCTCACTGCTCTTCAACTATCCTCCTGCTACTCTTCCCCTTCGAACTAGACCCCTCCTTCTCTACTAGCACTTCCTGCTGCTGACTCTGCTGTGTCTCACTCTCTACTATCCACTACCTCCACCCTCCATTACTCCCTCCTACTCCCCCACTTACCACTCTCTACTCTCCACTTTACTACTAGTCTTCCCTCTTCACACCACTACTACTCTCCCTTTTCCAGCCACTAAAACTCTCCACTCTCCACACAACTACTACTACTCTCCCCTCTCCACACTACTACTATTCCACCCCATCTTCTACACAGTCACCATCCTTTCACTCTCACAATCACTTTGCGCTCTCTCTTCACTTTTTGGAACTCTTGCTCTCACCCACCGTGCATGTACACTCACAGCAGTAGAACTTGCTCTCACCAACTAATCCTTCACCTTTTCTGCAAAATTCCTCCATACTCAAGTCCACTGTACTCCCACCTTCTGGATTCGTAGTCTGCAACTGCCTCTTCCTCTGTTCTCACCCAAACAACCCACACCTTCCTGTTTCCCGTCCCTCTTCTTATTCTCCCCCTCTTTCTCCCATTGTATTTTCGTGCCCTAGCCAATTTGGTCCCGAAGCTGTTACAATAGACAACATTTACAATAGGGATCTAAGCCCTGCCCTGTTCTTCCAGACAGAGCCGCAGTGCTGCAAGAATAGCGCCCCGAATTGGAGAGTGGCTCAGTTCGTTTTAGCGCGCCACATGGAGGATAAATCCAGGGTAAGTAAACAACAGTCTTGATTCCCGTTATGAAGCAGATCTACAGCAAGTGCCTTCTGATTTGTCTGAGGTAGGTCCACACAGCTGTTAGAGTGTGGCGCACTCTGATGTTGGGAAGCGGTGCGTGGCATTCCTGGCTGTTTTTCTGGAAGTCTATCCTTTCATTTAGAGGTTCTCTCTCTCCCTGCTGCTCCTGGCAGTTTGATGACTGGAATTGTCCAATAGAAGGAGCTGGTGGTTTGCTTTCTTGTGGGCGTCTGTCCAGACTTTGGCTGCATGTTGACTTTGTCTAAAAGAACAAGAAAGAAACTGACCAGCATTGTTGTCACCTGGGATGGGATGATCCTCAGTGGTACTTTGAAGATAAATGCAGGCATTTGGGAAGGAGACAGGAACTGGGGCCCTCACAATTGCCACCTTCCCCTTCTGGGGTAGGAATGGCTCTGGCTTTCACCCTGTTAGTCCTTCCACCACGGGCTGAGAGGGTCCCTATCCCCTCTTGTCAAGGTCAGATTACTGATCTTGTCACACCCCTCCACCCATTCTCCCAAGTCCTCCTCCTTCGCTAGGATACCAGCTATCGAGGGCTACCGAGATAAACAGTCTAAATATGCTTGTTTGGTTTTATCCCTATACTCAACTCGAAATGAGCAAGGTTGTAGGGCCAGCAACCATCTCAATATGCACGTATTGGTGTCCTTATTCCTTCCCATCCAGAATAACAGGGAGTGATCCATGACAAGTTTGAATTGCTACCCTGTTAGGTTGTGTCGCAAACTAAACGTGGGTAATTTTATAGCTATACTCTGCAGCTCGACCACTGAGTAGTTTCTTTCATGGGGGAGGAGGTTCTGGCTGATCCCCATTCTAGGCTTCTCTTATCCCTCCTGCACATGTGACAAGATGGCCCAGAGACCAATGGATGGAGCATCCATTCGTAAGATAAATTCTTTGTTGAAATGAGGCAAGACCAGCACAGGGTTTTTGCAAAGAGCGTTTTTGAGGTTGTCAAAGGATTCTTGGACCTGTGGATCTCATCAGATGACGTTAGGGCGACTCTTGACATGTTTTTCAGTTAAGTGTGCAGTTTTCTCTGAGAAATTCAGAATTAATCTTCTATAGTAGCCTACCAGGCCAAGGAAGGCACCGACATCCTTCTTATTGATTGGTCTTGACTGTTTTTGAACAGCTCCCACCTTGACTTCTTGGGGTAACACTTTATCAATGCTGATTTGGAATCTCAGTTATTTGACAAATGATTGAGTCAGGTGACACTGGTTGTACTGGCAGTGAGACAGGCTTTCCAACGTTGATTACACACATTGTGTTTGAGCTCTTCTTGCCATATTGAGCCAAATACAACAATCTATTATCTGGATTGGGCACAAGGACTGTTGGCGTGGACCATTCACTGTAGGACCTCTCAATCACCCTGTGGTCATGTGTTTTTAAAGTTCTTCTTTAATTATTTGTTTCCTTGCTTCCAGCAGCCATTAGATTTTAGACATATAACCCTACTTGGGGCATCTGAATCTTATGAAACGCTCCCTTCACTCATCCAGGTTTTGTGGAAAACACATCCTGTCTCCCTATCAATTGGGTGAGTTCTTCATGGCTTGTGTGGGGAGACCATCTGGCAAGGTCACTGTGATGCTGTAAATGCATTGGAGGGACAAGGCCTCCATGTCGTGGCTTGTACTCCTGTATCATGTGTGTTCTGTGTTGTTTTCTGCACAGGAGTCCATGTGGGACTCCTGGCAGTGCAGCTCTTACTCTTTTTGATTGTGGTAAACAGACCCTTGGGATACCCTTATGGCACCCATGGGTAGGGGTGCGACCCTGTATACCTAGTGTATGTTTTTGGGCACCTATGGCACACAGAGCAGGGTATGGGCTGGTGGCAGCTCCATGCTGAAATTGACAAGTGCTCTGAGTATCCTCCATTTTAGGATACCCAGGCCCTGCCATAGGAATCAGTAGATTCCTGATAGGAGACAAGGTGGCCCCTGTGGCCTCTCGCTTTCAATTTCCTGTTACCTTGTTTTCCCAAAGGTCTGGGAAGCCCTCACTCTGTCCATTCCCCTGATTTGATGTTGGGTGGACGTTCCATATATAGTATTGTGGAGAAGTCCAGGCCAGACTTGCTGGGGCCTTCCCAGTGACTGTATGTTGTGGGTACACCCTTGGGGTTGGACCTGGGTGAATGGAGTGTGTCACCAATATACATTTCATGTTATGAGTGTCTGGTTTCTGGTGTGTGACACAGCGAATGAGACTGCCCTGCCAGAAACTGGTATGAATGCAGTGTTGAGTGCTGAATGTCTGGGTACTTGTCCCAATTCACATTCCTTGTTGTGAGTGTATGGATGAAGAATAATGTGATGAATGCACTGTGAGCCTGATTGGCTGCCTCCCTGCTGACTGCCCTTCTGAATGATTGGCTGCCTGGGCCTGGCTCAGCAGTGTGAATGAGAGACAGAGCAATATATCTGGGGACCTCTCAATTACTGGAATTATTCAGAAGCTGAAGTAGAAACTTGATGCTTAACCTTGAAGCCCAGCTGGAAGAAGAAGGCTTTGCTGCTGCTTTCCGAAAGCTGTTGTGTCTCCAAGAACTAATCCAAGAGAGGACCTGGCTAGGAGACCTCTTCCCGGGCTACGAGGGAACATCGTGCACCAGCTAACCTTCACCACGGATCCCTGGAAGTCAGTCCTCGTAAGGCTGCTAACTGGAGACGGGGACCACCGAGGAATCTGAAGTGGAGCGCCAGGATGTCTAGGCCGTCGACGACCATCACCATCGACTGAGGTTCGGAGGACTGCTGTAACCTCGTCGACCGGAGCTGCAACGCTGCATTGCCTAAGACACTTTGAAATGAAGGACTCCCTTGCTCATCACCGTCGACCGCTTTGTCCCGCTGGAGAAAGTCAAGGTCGCTGACAAACTGAGGAGGATCCGCCAGTGGGTTTCCCGCCACCGAAGTCCACAAGACACAGATGAAGATCCAAATGTCAGCTGTAGTCAAGTCCCGAACGTCAAAACCGATGACCCGGCGCCCTTGCTGGGCCTCCGTTTTTCATTGACTCTTTGCAGCAACAAACTCTCGTCATCAAGGTGCACCGCATGCCTCATCTTCGCTGGACGTCCACGACCGATCGTCGACGAGCACCGCGAAGGTCAAAGCTGCTCTCTCAATGGCATTGTTCATCTTTTCTTCGAGGAATCTCGACGACCATTGGCTCGTGCCTTAAAGGGAGTTCATTCAAGAGGGATCCATTGACGGCCCGTCGAAGAACTCTGCTAAAGCAGGTACATTGGGGTAGTAGAACATTTTTAGAAGGGAGCAAGACTCTGCTAAACAATATACAGACTGGGCTTGTCAATATACTTTATTCAGAAGGTGACCAGGTTGGGGATCCTCACACAGAACTGTGTCTTTGGTAGGGACAAGTATTCTGCTAATTGCTTAACCACTTGTTACCCTCCTATGTCTGGTATTGGTTCACATTGCTATTAGACTTGTATGTCATTGCAACTGTCAGCAGACGGTGCATTTTAAAGGAGTCAAGAGTGAATTGTGGTACCACCTAGATATTGTACATATTTATCATTATAGTATTGCCTGAACACAAAGTGTGTTATTGTGTATGTATATATACTGAACCTTTTTTACATAAAGAACATTGTTATCACTAACATAGTGTGTGGACATTCCTTTGTGGGGCTTGGGGACTACACAGTAGTTAAGAACCAGCCTGCACCACCTCCTGAGAGCTTAAGCCCTGATTGCTTGTCCATTGCTACCGCATAGAGAATCTTGGCTGGAGTGCTCTGTGCTTCTACTCTGCCATATAGAGGGCAGGAGTACAGAAACCACCCTCCAGTCTTTACAATGGTGGCAGTGGTGGGATGCTTATAGTTTTAGGAATCAGTGTGTAACCTTGCCACTTACAAAATATCCACACTTTGTTGAATTTGAGGTTTAGTTGTGTACTAAGATAACAACATTACACGCAATGGGATAAATTGTAAATAGTGAATTGACTAGGATGTAGCCAGGGAGTTAGACTTTTAAAGTATAGGGCTGAGCTGATAGCTGCCCTGGTGGACTACCAGAATGATTGTGAAGCTCTTGATGAAGGAGGTTTGGGGGGTGCAACCATTGAGGACCCTGCCCCTGGGGTTGTTATTGAATCTGTTTCTGGGTGTGCACCTCTCCTGCTGCCTCTATTCCGAAACCCAGCACTGCTTCTTTAGGGAATTCATTGGAACTTGAATTATTGAGGATGGAATTGGCCTTTGAATATAAAATGTTGGAAACTGAAGCTGAACTTAAGAAGGAGGAGTTGGCACAGCAAGTGATACTCAGAAATAGGGATATTGAACTCAAAGACAGGGATCATGCACTTAAAAACAAGGACACTGAATGTCAGAGAATCCAGCTCAAGAAAGCTAGAGTAGATACTTCAACCAAACCAGTTGAAAGTGTCAGGTCCCCAGCCACCAAGTTTAGGAAAGATTTGGTTGGTGTGTATGTGGAGGGTTCTGATATCCTCCAATGGATTGAAGCATTTGAAATGGCTCGTGTAATCCATGATGTTGATAATAGAGATTGGGTGAAGTGTTTGTTAAGTAGAGTGCCTCAGACTGGTTATGACTGTATTCTGGAACTGAGTGTGGACGGAAGGGGTCGGTATGAGTGCAGGAAATCTGCTTTGATTGCCAAGTTTGGCAAGACACCTACCCAATACTTTAAAAGGTTGAGTGAATACAAGAAAAGAGAGAATGTGTCTTTGGTTGACTAGGTGAGTGCTGAACATATGAACATAGTGGGGTGGATTGATGGAAACAAAGTGAAAATCTTTGTTGAATTGTCCCACCTTTTGTTTTTTGTGCATTTTTATGAAGCCTGTTCACCGTGCTACGTCAGGATGTTGCTGACCATAAAATGTTTGATCCCTTTAAGCTGGCCAGGCTGGCTGACAAGTGGGTCTCCCACCGTGTGTCCCCTAAGGAACCCAGTGGAAAGGTCAAGGACAAAGAAAAGGGGGCCTCACAAGTCTGAGGAGTCCCAAAAGCAGTCACTTCTAAGACCCAAGAATCTAGTGGGGATAAGTCTTATGTGGGTGGGAGTAAGAGTATTGGTCCTCCTGCTGCAAAGCAGGCTCCCAGTGAATCCAGTACCGTACCTCGCATACCTGGCACTTGTTGGGACTGTGGGGCTCTGGACCAAAGAAGGGTGACCCCAAGTGTAAAGGCAAGGCACTTGGAGTCCAGGCTGTCACCCTGACCTACCCATATTTCATGCCTGAGGTGGAGGCCACTGTCAGTTGGTGCTTTGCAGAGATTTTTCTAGTGTCCCTTGGGGCCAGGGACCAGTGTGCAGAAGTGCTGGCTACAATCCCACAAAACACCCATAGACTTTCGAGTAGCGTCCTCCTGAATGGCCAGCCTTCTACTGGTTTGAGAGACACTGGGGAAGTATGACAGTGGTGGACAGGAACCTGCTCATGCCAGAGGACTATGTAGATGTTCCTCTGAGACATACCAGGTTAGCTGGTGGGCCTCCAGAATTATCTCCTGTTGCCCTAGTCACCATCACGATCGCAGACAAGACAGCAAAGCTTCCTGTCCTGGTTCAGGACAATGTACCTGCTAACATTTTGTTGGGTAATGATCTAGTGGAGTTGGGGTTGATCTCTGATGGTCTCCCCCTGACAGCTGCTGCAGTCACTAGGTCACAGGTCACACCAGGTCTGACTGCTAGTCAGGTACACAAGCCAAAGGGGAGACCCAAGGCGAAACGGAAGAGCAAGAAGGCCACCTCTGTGAAAGGGGCTCCTTCTCTTCCTGCTGCTTCAGCAGAACCCTCTGTGATTCATGCTCCGGACGGGCTGGGTCCAGTGGTAACCCGAGACTCAACTCATTAGGAAGAAGATCCAGAAGACCCTCATGCGGGAGAGGTGCCCAACCCAGAGGATCATCCGGACCTTAAATTCCTGCTGGCTGAAGGAGGGCCATCTAGAAGAGACTTCTGTAGGGGTCAGAGAGAGAGCCGGTCTCTCGAGGGTCTAAGAAAACAAGGTGAAGTTCCTAGGTCATTCAAGATCTATTGGGAGTGTGAGCTAGCTCCTTTGTAGTGTTCCCACTAAGCCTGAACCTGGTACCCTCAAGAGCGTGGTGGTACCCCAGGTTTACAGGCCCTTCCTGTTGCAGTTGGCGCATGAGGTGCCCTTAGCTTGTCATCTTGGGACCAAGACGACTAAGTAAAGGCTCTCTGCCTATTTCTACTAGCCCAGGATGGGAGTAGAAGTGGAGTCCCACTGCTGGACCTGTCCAACATGTCAGTTGTCTGGAAAGATGGGAGGAAGTGTCATTGCGCCACTGCAGCCATTGCCAGTGGTTGGCACACCATTTAAGAGGGTTGGCATCGACATTGTCAGTCCCCTTGACCCTCCCACATCAGGTGGACATCGGTTCATCCTGGTCCTGGTTGATCATACCACTATGTACCCTGAGGCTATGCCCCTTTGGACCATTAATGCCAATGTGGTTACCAGGGCTCTCCTGGGTATTTTTAGAAGAGTTAGATTCCCTAAAGAGGTGGTCTCTGATAGAGGATGTCGAGTTACATGCAAGTGATGTGGAAGGAATGTGGCGTAACATATAAGTTCTTTACCTCCTACCATCCCCAGACCAATGGTCTGGTTGAGAGATTTAATAACACTCTCAAGGGCATGCTGGGTGCTTCTGAAGAGCCCCTAAGGAGGAAATGGGATCTCCTCCTGCCATGCCTGCTGATCGCTTACAGAGAAGTGCCTCAAGAGGGTGTTGGTTTCAGCCCCTTTGAGCTTCTCTTTGGACATCCTGTGAGGGGGCCCCTTGCCTTGATCAGCTAATGTCTGGAAGACACCCCTCCAGGTCCTGCGAAGCAAGTGGGTGACTATGTGTTAGGCCTCAGACGGAGGATGGCACAGAGGATGGGCCAGGTGACACCGAACCTTAAAGCAAGCCAGGAATTGAACAAATACTGGCATGACCTTGAAGTATCACAAGTGGATTGGATGCCGGGACAGGAGATCTTTGTGATGGAGCCTACCAAGCCTCGAACTTTGGCAGATAAGTGGACTGGGCCCTTCAGGGTAATCTCCAAGATGGGCAAAGTCAACTATCTGGTTGACATGGGAGTCCCTGGGTAGCCCCTCAGGTTTTCCACTTCAAAATGCTCAAGTCTTTCCGTAGGGGAGAAAAAGTCTCATATCTCTTGCTAGCTTCAGATCAAAAGGAGAATGAGAGTGTCCCCCTTACTGATTTTCTGCATAGCAACCCTCAGGATGGCTCAGTGGAGGGAGTTAATCTCTCTCCAGATTTGACACCAGAGCAGCAGAGGGCCTGTAGGGTTTCTCTCTGGCAGTATGCTCCTCTGTTCTCACTGACATCAAGCCTCACCCCGTGGTGCAGGCAAGAAATTGACACTGGTGACAGAGTACCCGTCAAAAGCAGGTGCTATCGAATGTCAGACACGGTAAAGAACCACATCCAGGCTGAGGTCGCCGAGATGTTGGATCTTGGTGTTACTGAACCCTCCACCAGTCCCAGGTCTAGTCCAGTGGTCCTTGTCCCCAAGGCAAGTTCCCAGGCAGGTACTAAGGATTGGTGGTTCTGTGTGCACTACAAAGGGGTAAATGCCGTCACCAAAACTGACGGCCACCCATTGCCCAGGGCTGATGAGCTCGTGGACACCATAGGTGCTGCTAAATTTGTGAGCACCTTTGACCTTACCTCAGGCTATTGGCAAATAGCTCTGACGGACCATGCCAAGGAAAAGACTGAGTTCTGAACAGGAGGGGCTCTACCAGTTTAGAGTCATGCCTTTCGGGCGGAAGAATGCACCTGCCACCTTCCAAATATTAGTCAACCATGCGCTCAGTGGGCTGAGGGCCTTTTTGTATGGCCTACCTAGACGACATTGCTGTCTACAGATCCACCTGGGAAGAGCATTTTACTCATTTGGATAAGATGTTGCAGGCCTTGAAAAGGGCTAACCTCACTATCAAGGCCACCAAGTGCCAGATAGCTCAGGGGAAAGTCACATATCTTGGTCATGAGGTAGGAGGTGATCGAATCCAACCTCTCCCCAGTAAAGTACAGATTGTAAATGAATGGGAGACTCCCACTACTCAAACCCAGGTGAGAGCCTTTTTGGGCCTCACTGGGTATTACCACAACTTCATGGCAGACTATGGAACCATAGCTGCCCCTCTGACATCCCTGACTTCGCCCAAACAACCAAGAAAGGTTAATTGCCCAGAATACTGTCAGAGGGCCAAAGTCTGTATATAGCGTCCAGATTACTGAACGGCCCCTTATCCTAGGCTGCTCCTTAGCTCATGGTATCATACCGATTTCTTCCCCTCTGCACATTTTACAGTGCTGACCCAAAAACGACCCTGCACCTCACCCAGATCTGCCTACTCCCGTTCTCATGACCACCATACATAGGCTTACGCTCACTATGGCTAACATCCTATCTTTGGTCCACACTATTGCACCAACAAACCTCCTACCTCCCCTTCACCGATGCTCACAGCATACTGATTGTAACTCAGAGCCAGAGTACAATAACCCTTGTGCCTTCAGCCCTGAGGAATGGATACAGCACTTTGCCTCTAGAACACAAATGAAAGGGTGAAGAAAAAACCAATGGAGAGCTTCATCCCTTACTGTTAATTCAAAACTTTGCACAATGATGTGTTAGAAATCACACCTGGATTTACAAAAACTTGTTTTTATGTAGTTTTTGGTATCTGCTTTCTTCGTAGTTTAAGATATACTACTGAACATCATTGATTACAAAAAGACAAGCAACCACAGTTTGCACAATCAAAACAAAACAAAAGCAAGTTGGTTCTCTTGCACATGGTTCTATACAGAGGACATCATACAGTTTCTACTGTCGCTATCCAAAGGGGGCGACAGAGGTCAAAATTCGATAGACAAGTGAAAAACAAGTATATAATACATATATTGGTGTGAAACAGTAAACATTAGTAACACTGTGTTTGGAGGGAAAATGCGTCTACACCTGGTGTTTCAGCCCTATAACGGGGCTGTGTAAGCCAAATTCTTCCTAGGGCCTTCGTTAGAACAGAAGAGGACTATGCAGTCTGGATGTTCAGAAGGTGCTGTAAGATGAATGAGGGATAATGAGGGGAAGCTCTAGGCATAATAGCAAGAACACATGTGAATGAATCACTTGATGTCTTTCATGTCTTATGGACATCACTTACCTGTGGGTACGAGAGTGTAGCCACAGGTGTAAAAGTTGAAGGTGGTCCCGAGGCCCAAGTTGCCTTTGGGTAATGGTCACAGTGGACACCTAATTCCAAAAAGGGGGGCGGGGGAGTTTGGGAGTTTGGGTTACTAAGTGTATTAGTAAACTTAGTTCAGGGTGGAGTGTGTCAATAGCAGCAATTGTAAAACACACCAGAAACAGTCTTACCTATTTTAAGGCAGCCGTGAAGTCGACTTAATGGAATGCTTCAGCGTAATTGTCATCACAGTGCCCTAGATGCAGAGCAGAAGGGACAAAAACCACAGCAGCATCTGCGTGTATGCTGATATGAAGTAAGCATGAGAAAAATCGTGACAGTATACACACTGATCCACTTGGATTTCTGTGTATGTCACTTTGGTATATGTTGAAACAACTAAAAAGAGAGGGCTTACCTATATTGTGGTAGCCGCAAGGTTAATTGATCGCTATTGGCACCAAAACATTCATGAGTTTCTGCATCAATCGTGGGGCATGCCCTGGGTGGGGGAAAAACACATGTAGGCACAAATCAAGTTCTATGCTAGAAGTGCCTGTCTCGGCACGTATAATAGGCGAAAAGCTTGTAGCGGTCGCAGTGCGCATTACTGTCATACCTTGTTAGAGTGAGCGTGCGCCCCTGTAGCCGGTCAGATCAACAGCAGCGTGTCACAGATGGACGGCACGGGGATCTCGAAAGTGTGCTGTTTCGCCAGCCCACACGGTAACTCAGAAGTGAGGACACCATTGCTAGGCGCCAAGGCTACATATAGCGGCAGCCATTTTGGAATGTGTCCGCGTGTGGTGGGATATTTTAATAAATATCAGGGTCTGTGGACTGATTGTATCAGCATCAAAGAATTATTGGGGGAGAAGCTGAGGTCTAGATAATTATGGTGTAATTCCAGCCCTGTGTTAGTATCCATAACCATGGTAACGGTGCACAAGACAAAAACCCCGGTCAAATTAATACTCTATCCCGCGTGTGGTGGGATATTTCAATGAATATCAGAGTCTGTGGTCTGATAGTATCAGCATAAAAGAATAGAAGCTGAAGTCTACATAATGGTATGGTATCCATCGGGCCAACAGATGCACACACGACAGTGGTATCAAAACAAGGGTCCACAGGAGGGATACCAATCTTCAACATATCCAAACGTCTGATCACCCCAGCGGAACAGAGACTTCGGGGCAAAGGCTTTTCCTTTGTGCCCGCCCAAAAAGCACAACCTTTCGACACAGAATTGGAAGTACGGAGATTTTTCAGGAACATTCGTCTAAAATGTATTTTGAGACCTACCTACCAGCGACAAAAGGATCCGAGAGTGAAGTAGAACCACCCAGAAAAGACAATACCACTGGTCTAAAACTTAAATCTACCTTTTATCCACCACCACATACCATCGCATGTGAAATTGAAGCCTTTGAAAGAATAGTCACTGTTATGGCAGGCTTAAAAAAACAACTTTTATCAAGACAATCTTGAGAAAGAAGAAAGAGCGGCACTACAAACTCTAAGAATGGACAAGTCTATCACGATAAAAGAGGCTGATAAGGGCGGTGGCATAGTCATCATGGACACCATTGACTATGCCACCGAATCCCTACAACTCCTGGGTGATCTAAATGCCTACAGACTGCTTAACCATAACCCGACCAGAGACTTACAAGAACAAATCAAAAGCTTAACCTTGCTTGCATGCTGTGGAAGAAGGCTGGATATGCAAAGATGAGCAAAGTTTTTTAAATAAAACACATCCACGGACTCCAGCGTTCTACATCCTACCTAAAATACATGAGGATGCTACCAAGCCCCCAGGCAGACCCATTGTGTCCGCATGTGACTCACTATTAGAACCACTGTCACTGTACACCGATTTCTTCCTGAAACCCTTTGTGATCCAGATTCCTGCTTATCTAAAAGACACCATTAGTTTACTTAACCACGTTCATCTGAAACATAACAGCCTTCTAGTCACTATGGACGTCGAGGCTCTTTATACCTCCATCCGACAAGAAGAAGGCCTGGAAGCTATCCGGATGGTTTTAGATCAGCGAAATTACATTACCTCGACCCCTGACTGAGTTCAACTTGGAATGCACCAGACTCGCCATGTCCGCAAATTTCTTTTTATTTAACAAACAGATTTACAAGCAGATCCAAGGGGTCAGCATGGGGGCTACTTTCGCCCCCGACATTGCAAACCTGTACATGGCACAATATGAAAAGAACAATATCTTCTGCGCAGAGAATCCCTTCCTGGAACACATCGGCCTATGGAAACGGTATATAGACGATGGTATTTTGATTTGGAATGGAACACCTAATGCTCTACAGGATTTCCACCTATGGATAAACCAATGCAATCCATACATCAAGTTTACCATACAATGGGATCACCACCAGATCGACTTCCTTGATCTACATATATATAGAACAGGAGATCTTCTCAAGACCGAGCTATCCGCAAGCCCACAGACCGGAACAGTTTGCTACATTTCCAGAGCTATCAACCACATGGCCTTAAGTACAATCTACCCTATGGCCAATTCTTGATTATCCGAAGGAATTGCATAGACGTTGAAAAGTTCAAGAAGCATGCAGGAGATCTACACGTCAGGTTAATGGAAAGAAGATACCCCCGAAAGGCAATAAGGGCAGTGCTTCATTTGTGGGGGGGGTTGCCGGTCCCCAACACTGGCACTCTTTTTTGGGGACCGGAACATCATTGGGCGGCTGCCGCACGTGTAATTCCTTTGTTTGCACACTTAAACTAGTTTCATGATCATCATAAATCATTCTGCTGCTGCTCTCCTTGCAGAGACATGGCTGGCTCCTGGCTGGCTGGGCCTACAGAGTACAACAACAACAACAACAAATGGAAACCAACATTCTGTTGTTACTGTGCAGTATCTGTTACATTCTGTATAGTAACTCAGAATGCACAGTTTTAATTGGCTGTGTTGTTAACTTGTTGACTCCAGGCTCCAGCCAGTGAAATGACACGATGACGTGAGTGTGTGGGGGTGGGTTTCACGTGGGTCTGTTGTTGAGCAGAGGCAGGAGCACACTTGTTAAGGCATGGTGAGGGTGAGACTTGTGTTCTGTTTGTGCTCCGATTCTGCGTCCAGGCCGACTTGAGTTCCTCAGGGGCAGGCCAGGCCGCGCCGCGCTTGCTGAACAACACAGCACCGCCAGCGGTAAGGTAAGTGAAGAAAGTTAACTTGTTGACTCAGACTGTCTTTTTTTTCTATCTGTTCGGGCCTGCAGTGCCGCCGCTTCTCCGCCCGCCGCCGTGAATGTACATGATGCTCAGTTCTGTAACATCCACGGCGGCGGGGCCTGCGCGTGCGTGCCTGCCATCCATATGACGGGGAGTGCAGTGCGGCCCCCCCGCACACCCGCACCCCCAACTTTGACCCCGGCCGCCGGTCTCGTGAAATGCAATGCAACATGCTGCATGCATTGCAGGCGCAGCAGTGTGTGTGCCACTGCCGCCGCGGCCTACCCCGTGGCCGCCCTTCTGGCTCTGCAGCCGAGCTGGCGCCTGGCCCAAGCGCCGGAGTCCGACTCAGCAGCAGGCCGCGGCCCGTGAGGCAAATGCGAGCAGGCCGCAGCCCACGAGGAGAATGCGAGCGGGCCGGCGGCGGCGGCACTGGCTAATGGGATCATGATCTGCATGCATCAATATTGATGATGCAGATGATCCCATAGCCAGTGCGGCCACCAGCCGCTGCCCGCAATAACAAGCCGAGCGTGAAGAAGTACGGAAAGCACCCCGCCGCCGCGGCACCCTTGGTCTTTCCCCTCTTGGGAAACTGCAATGCTTTAAACAAGTGTGCTCGACTTTGTGAGGCTCAGAAGAGCCATCTGATCAGCAGTCCAACCAAATGCACAGTGAAGCTGGTGCTACGTGGGTAACATTGGGATATGAAGCAATATGTATAGGTGGAGGCTGCACCACCCTCCTATTACCACACCTCCACCGTTGTGAGGCGGACTTACATTTCCATCCAGCACAAACTTCAATGTTGTACCCTTATAGTTGTCAGAGTACACAATTTGCATGATATGTTTACCTAATATGGGTCCAGAAAATGTATTAAATATCACTTGATAAAATACGTGTGGAGTGATTGTGCAACTGTTTGTGATTATTTGATGATTGCTGGATAAATGAACTTACATTAATAGGCTCAATCTATAATAGTTATTAGGTTATTACATTAAGCAAGAGTGGAGAATGTTGTTATATTCTGGTTATTAATGTTTCCTATATGTTATATGTGATCAGTTGTTTGACAGGCTTACATGATAACTCGCAAAGCCATAATGCTCCAATATTTTGAAGAGCATCCTTCTTTTAAGCCAGTACAACAGATTATCTGTCAAAACAGACATCAGCCATAGCATCAGTGGTCTTCCAGCCCTTAGTTATTAATGTAGATGTGCGCTTCCATTCGTATATTTTGATGAATCCAGATGGTGTTTTAGTACTAGAGTTTGGAGAACTGGGTTCAAATCTGTTTGTTTATACCTTAAGAAATATCTGGCAGCAGGTATTTATCAGACCATCAAGACTGTAATTGGTAAACAGCCAATTATCTCATGAAGGTTCTAAATCAAGTGGTATTGTTGCTTTATTTTCTGCCCATAAATGTAGTAGAATTGGAAGGGCACATTTTATGAAAACTGCAGCCAAACACTCAATTCAATGATCATACTGCTCATCGAATCCTGGGACCAACGGGACCACCACGCGGGACTCTTGATTCACAAAGTGGACCTGCTTGCAGATGGAAGGTTAAGAAGGAAGCGCACCTGCTTCAAAACACTGCCGCCGAACCCTCATATCTGAATTTTGGTCACAAAATGTGATATTATATTGATATCCAAATAAATACTGACTCCACCCCTCAGCCATTTTGGTGAAGGGTGGAGGAATAGGGCCAGCACACCACCACATGGTTAATCGCTTTGAGTAGAGCACTGTAAAGAGTGGGTCACTTGGACGGCCATGTTGTATTCCCACCCCTATGTCCATACTAGGAATGGAAAATATGAATAGAAACGCTCACCCATAATCTTTTCTAGTATTGCCACTTTAAGGCTAGCAGTAGTTTGAAATGGAACTTGCCTGTTGCATGCGTTCCCCACACCTGGGCTGTGACAGGACAGACCAGGCTCAATTGAAGTATTTTTGCAAGGCAAGCCCACCCCACGGCACATCTCTTTTCTTAATTAGATATTAGCAATCTAATATGCTGCCCACATCCACTGTTGCTTTCGGGGAAGTAACAGCAGTTACGATCTAGCACTTTAAGAATAAAGATGTCTGCATCTGGCTCCAAATGTGTCCGCGCCTGATTGTGTGTAGCAGTTAGGCGGCTGTGTGGGTGCATAGCTCCAGGCAAATTAAGAGCTCGGGCAGGTTTACTGAGGGACCAGGTGTGCTGGGCTAGCAAGATAGCTCAGCGGGTTTAGCACTGGCATCAATCGAAGTTGGTTGGTATTTCCACCCACATGGAGAACATGTCTTTCATCCAGTTCGCAAGGGTGAACGTAATTATCTATTTGAAGATTGGTTTGGCTTGGTTGCAAAAAATGCCAGCAAACACTGTAGTGGGGCAAACAATAAAACAGAACAATTACCATGTGAGCAGGGAGAGCCACCCCTTTACAATTTGCAATGGAGAATGGTTGTATAGCACCGCGCAATGTTGGCTGCCTTTCCCCAACCCCCTCAACCCCGCCTCCGTTAATTTTAAGTTAGAGCTTGGGTAAACTTTAAAGCATTATACTTTCTCAACCCATGTGTGCCCTTCCCCATCCATCCCACTACTAGCCTGTGCCAGCAGTTGCTGCAGCGCCAAACATGTGACATGGAGCATCAGCAGTGTGATGGGCTGCTGGTGGGCCAATCTAGGTAGGTTTAGCACTGAACTGGCGCGGGTTGCGCGTCCGCACTGCGGGGCGGCGCCTGCGGCGCACCCGCACTGTGGGGCGGCGCCGCGCCCGGCTTTATGGGGCCATTATTTTTTGGGCACTGGCACCTTTTTTTTTTACAAATTAAGCACTGAATAAGGGACGGCAGAAAAAGAGCCACACACACCCGAGGGATATCTGTCTTGAAGCTAAACCCAAAAAGGAACTAGACAGATTGGTCTGCGTCACCACCTTCAGCCCATTAAGTGACATACAGAAAACCGTGAAGAAGAATTGGCATTTAGTCAAACAAACAGGGACACTTAACAAATTCCCTTGTTTCGCTTTCAAAAAGAGCAAGAACGTAAGAGACACTCTAGTCCACACCTTTGTGGAACCAGCCCGACCTGTTGAGAACACTCTATGGAACCTACCCGCCATGGTTGGACATTACAAATGTGGGAAATGGTGGTGTGTGCCCTTACCCTGCAGAAAAAAGTTTTTGAACATAAGAACGTGAAGTGGACAATGAAAGAACACACAAATTGTAACACTAAGGGAGTGATCTATATTATTGAGTGTCCTTGTGGCCAGCTGTATGTGGGCAAAACCATCCGTCCCATCAAAATGCGGATATCGGAACATCGGTCCTGCATCAGAAACAAGATCCCTGGTAAAACCCTAGTAGACCACTTCTTGCCTCTTGAAGGATACAGATACAGACCTCAGATGGTTCATTATCCAAAAACTAGCACCCACAGTGAGAGGAGGTGATTTGAACAAAGCACTGACACAATTGGAACAGAGGTGGGTCCATAGACTAGACATGGTACAAATGGCCCTTAACATATCTGTTGAGTGGAAATCCTTTATATAAATCGATGTACATTGCCTCTGGCACAAAATATCTTTAGGATCACGCTGTAAACAGGTGCTATGAAATGAGAGAGATGAGACTTTGTCCTAGATAGGCTGAAATTCATTATGTTGCAGTGCTCATCTTTATACATGGACTTTGACTTATACCAAAACTATGAAATAATGTGTTACTTAACCCTGTGATACTCATGTATGTTCCACCAAACTATATACATAATGAGATGATTTATGGGCCAATCCTACCTGTATTTGCTGTGGATAGAGCAACACACTTTTAGAACTACTGGTTACTCTTTCCAACACCACCTACGTAGTATAGTCTACACCCTAACCTGTAGAAGTGATGTGTGGACCATCCTTTGTACCACCCAATGCGTTGGGCGAATCCAACATGTTCCTCCTCCCCTTCCCCCCCTCTGTTTGTCAGTGCGACCCAGCTGTGATGATACTATGTACGTGTGCCCTAACATTGCTTAAGGAAGACCTCACACACGGCTTTTTTCCATATTAGATATGGTAGTTCTTAATACATTCGCATATGCGGCCAACTTCTCTAAATACATGCGCACTAGTACCTATCAATTACTTGTGATTGATCCGAAATGGCTACTGTTCCCTCAACCTTTCTCCTAGCATCGGTGGGCATTGACTGCACAACATACGTGTGCTAATATTCCGTGACAGATCACGACTTTTCCAGCACAACCAGAGGATGATTTTGACCGGTATTTTATGTTTTGCACCATTACCATGGCAACGAATACCATTATGTAGACTTCAGCTTCTATTCTTTTGCGCTGATACTATCAGACCACAGACTCTGATATTCATTGAAATATCCCACCACACGTGGGATAGAGTATTAATTTGACCGCGGTTTTTGTCTTGTGCACCGTTACCATGGTTATGGATACTAACATGGGGCTGGAATTACACCATAATTATCTAGACCTCAGCTTCTCCCCCAATAATTCTTTGACGCTGATACAATCAGTCCACAGACTCTGATAGTCATTAAAATATCCCACCATACGCGGAAACCATTTCAAAATGGCTGCTGCTATATGTAGCCTTGGCGTCTAGCAACGGCGTCCTCACTTCTGAGTTACCATTTGGGCTGGCAAAACAGCACACTTTCGAGATCCATGTGCCATCCATCTGTGACACGCTGCAGTCGATCTGACCGGCTACAGGGGCGCACGCTCACTCTAACAAGGTATGACAGTAATGCACACTCCGACCGCTACAAGCTTTTCTCCTCGTATACGTGCCGGTGCAGGCACTTCCAATATAGAACTTGATTCATGCCTACATGTGTTTTTTCCGCACCCAGGGCATGCCCCACGATTGATGCGGAAACTCATGAATGTTTTGGTGCCAATAATGATCAATTAACCTTGCGGCCACCACGATATAGGTAAGCCCTCTCTTTTTAGTTGTTTTAACATATACCAAAGTGACATACACAGCAATCCAAGTGGATCAGTGTGTATACTGACACGATTTTTCTCATGCTTAGTTCAATCAGCATACACGCTGATGCTGCTGTGGTTTTTGTGCGTTCTGCTCTGCATCTATGGCACTGTGATGACAATTACGCTGAAGCATTCGATTAAGTCGACTTCACGGCTGCCTTAAAATAGGTAAGACCGTTTCTGGTGTGTTTTACAATTGCTGCTATTGACACACTCCACCCTGAACTAAGTTTACTAATACACTTAGTAACCCAAACTCCCCCCCCTTTTTTCGAATTAGGTGTCCACTGTGACCATTACCCAAAGGCAACTTGGGCCTCGGGACCACCTTCTACCTTTACACCTGTGGCTACACTCTTATTCCCACAGGTAAGTGATGTCCATAGGACATGAAAGACATCAAGTGATTCATTCACATGTGTTCTTGCTATTATGCCTGGAGGTGTATGTCACCTTCTACCTTTACACCTGTGGCTACACTCTTATTCCCACAGGTAAGTGATGTCCATAAAACATGAAAGACATCAAGTGATTCATTCACATGTGTTCTTGCTATTATGCCTGGAGCTTCCCCTCTTAATCCCTCATTCATCTTACAGCACCTTCTGAACATCCAGACTGCATAGTCCTCTTCTGTCCTGATGAAGGCCCAAGGAAGAATGTGGCTATAGGGCAGAAACACCGGGTTTAGACGCATTTTCCCTCCAAACACAGTGTTACCAATGTTTACTGTTTCACACCAATATATGTATTATATACTTGTTTTTTACTTGTCGATCGAATTTTGACCTCTGTCGCCCTCTTGGGATAGCGACAGTAGAAACTGTATGATGTCCTCTGTATAGAACCATGTGCAAGAGAACCAACTTGCTTTTGTTTTGTTTTGATTGTGCAAACTCTGGTTGCTTGTCTTTTTGTAATCAATGATGTTCAGTAGTATATCTTAAACTACGAAGAGAGCAGATACCAAAAACTATATAAAAACAAGTTTTTGTAAATCCAGGTGTGATTTCTAACACATCATTGTGCAAAGTTTTGAATGAACAGTAAGGGACGAAGCTCTCCATTGGTTTTTTCTCGACCCTTTCATTTGTGTTCTAGAAACTAAGCCCTCCTGTGCAGAATAGGGTTGATCCTCCAGGAGCCCATCTTTAGACCAACAGCACTTTGCCTCCGCACCCACGCCAATGATCCCATCCCCAGTAAGTTTAAGAAATGAGAGACTGGGTTCTCGCCTCCTGAGCACTAAGCCTGTAACAGCATGTGCAAGGAATGAGAGGAAAATTAAAGATAAATCCTCCCCTTGCCCTACTTCTGGAGGTTCCCTGAGCCAATTAATAATGAAAGGGTGATGTCTTCCATAAATTAACTTTGTTCTCTGTCCAAACCTGTGCTACTCTCCAGGCTGTCCCTACCACTAACAAAGACAACACATAGGCCCTCATTACAAGTCAGGCGTTAAGGGTTTAACGGCGCCGTCGGCGCCGTTAACCCTTAACGCCTGATTCACACTTTAACGCCTGCTTTTTGCAGGCGTTAAAGTCCAAGGCGCTAAGCGACCTTGGTGCTAATTACGGCACCGTAATTTACGGTGCCCTAATTAGCGCCTTCCCCATCCCCATTATGCCCTATGGGGCAAAAATGGGAATGGGGAAGGGCAAATGGTGAATGGGGAATTACCGCCCCACTCACCTTGGAATGGGGCGGTAATTCCGCCATCCACTATGGCGGAATCCGGCATGGACCATGGTGCTAATAGCACCATGGTCCAGCGCCGGACTTGTAATGAGGGCCATAGACTCAGCCTAGCGAAGTGTTCCTACTCTGCCTTTCTTAACTTGCTGGTTGGTGCGTAATCTCTTTCCCAAATGTCTCTCTCTCGACTTCTGCTCTCCTTGGTTTCCAGGCCTTAGCCTGCTTGTATAGCTCAAAAACAAAGTTCAAATGTTTCTCAATTTCTCTCCTGGTTTACAGGCCTTTGTCTGGTCATACAATTCAAAACAAAGCTCCTTGAGTTTCTACATAAAAGGGGGCTACTGACAACTCCCAGCAAAGCCTTGTTCAAGATAAGAAGTTTGTTCCTTAAGTATACAATTTGACTCTCCAGAACATTCAGTTCACTTTCACCCCCTTAGGGTTTTCACTTACTCTCTGGCTTCTGGTGATGCTTTATGGGTTATTGACTTCAGTGTCACCCCCTCTGGGTGCTTCACTTCCTCATTGATATTGGGTAACCCCTAAGAGGTTATTGGCTTCAGTGTCACCCACCCTAGGTGTTTCTCTTCCTCTTTGAAATTGCGTAACACCTTATGGGTTATTGGATTCGGGTTCACCCTCTCATCGCATTTCTCCGCTGTTCTGGCATCTTATCGTCTCACACAGACCGTTGGATCCTTAATCTGGTTTCTTGTTATTCATATTCCTTTTTGGAGTATTTCCACAGCCTTCCTTCCTCTCTTCATCGACACCTGCATACCTGATTGTCTGCAGTGCTTTTCTGTGGGGCAGGTGGTAACTCTGGTAGCATGGGAACTGCGCGTCTCAGGTAGTCGGTTCTCTGGTATCGATTTATGATCTGGGTGCTGTCGTTCATGCTTTGGGTTCTATGTGAAAATGTCCCCTGTGAAAAAGTCGCCAGGTAGCCAATCATTTTCCCTGCACCGCTAAAATCCTTTCCCCGCATATTCTAGGACAGATATTAATTACTGTTCTAACTCCAGTCCTAGAATTTTTGGGGAAAGTGCTTGATGTTTGCAGGAGAGCAAATTTGGGGAAATGTCACCCGTGGCGACCATTTCCCAGGCAACTTTATCATGATCCCTCTTAGCTCCATATTTGGTATGAGTATTTAATTACATCCTTGAAGGTGGTCTCCTTCCTGCAACAATGCAAGGAGGTATAATAGTGGTCATACAGACCCATATCTCTCCTAAACACTGATGTGGAGATTTTGGCCAAGGGTCAGATAATATTAGAAAAAGCATCAACCTCATGTACGTAGTACAAAAGACGGGCCTAGATGAAGCACTGTTCTCTACAGACTCGGAGAAGGCCTTTGACAGGGTGGTATGGCCCTACCTGACAGGAGTACTTAAAAATGGGATTTGGGAAGAACTTTCTAAATTGAGAAAAAGCCCTTGACAGCTCACCCAAGGCGAGAAATTAAGTTAATGGCTCTTTAACAGACCCGATAATCCTAAACAGAGGGACGAGACAGAGATGTCCTCTCTTCCCACTATTATACGCCTTATCAATGGAACCCTTGGTGACAGCTGTCTGAGCTAACCGTGTCATAAGGGGCATACACTATGGAAAGACACATTTAAATTGTCACTATTTGTGGATGATCATCTGGTTTATATAGATGATATGCACACTTCACTCGCCGCTTTGTAAGCCCAAATAACCTCTTTTGGACACTTCTCTGGGCTAAATGTAGGTAAATCAAGCGTCATGCCAATTCGGATAATGGGCTCTAATTTTGATCCCATTGATAGGACCTGATGGATGAAGGTAGAGAAACACTTGATTATGCATTTGGGGATCCGCCTCCCTAAGCATAGAGCACTATCAATTTGGAACCTATGCAAGGTAATATTAAAAGAGATCTCAACCGATGGTCGGCAATGGTGCTATCTTGGTACAGCCGAATGATAACCGTAAAAATGAATGTCCTTCCCTGACTCCTATACCTCTTTACAGTTAACATAATCCTCCCGGATAGTTATTTTAGAGAGCTGCAAGGCCTGTTAAATAGTTTCATCTGGCAAAATAAAGTTCTGAGAATAAAACGATCTATGTGAACATTACCAAGGGATTGGGGAGTATTTGGATTTCCCGACATTTACTTATACTGCAACTACAAGTCCTAATGGAACACATGAGGGATTATTGGACTTACTTAGAAACTCACCCCAAAAGGGTAAGAGATTTACTGTGGCCACAGCTGTGGTGGATTGCTAAAAAACTGATCAACCACCCTGCACTGGGAGTACTATGGTCCCTGTGGAAAAAGAGCAGCGGCAACCAGGCCCTCTCTTCATGGCCATCACCATTGACATTGGTATGGGGTCCCATACTTGACTTTGCACGGTATGGCTTTTATCACGCACAAGAATGGCTCGATATATGTTTACAAAGAGTAGGGCAGCTCTTCCTACAGGTGTCTTTCATCGAATATGACACTCTCCAGAAAGTCCTGGGTCGGAAGACAAACTCTGTCTTTAAATATTTTAGACTAAGGTGTACATTGACGGACAAGTAAAAGGTGGATAACCTAGACAGAGATTTGACCCTCTTTGAGACAGCAATAGCGATGTCAGAAAATAGGAAAGAGAAAATGTTCTAGTTACATCAGGTATAGGCAATATACAGAACTTTAAACCGCACTGGTGTAACTTGGCGGGTAATGTGATGTCTGAGGAGATTAGGAGGAGAATCTTTGTTGTTACCTTCCTCAGCAATTTATTCGAACACAATTTCAAAATGCTACATGGTTGGCACAGAGACCCCCTCAAACCCTCCAAAATGTTTCAAGGTACATGTCCACTGTGTCCAAGGTCCTATGGACAAAATGGATCTCGTTTCCATATGTGGTGGCACTGCCTGAATTCAGACGTACTGGGGATGACTCTTAAATTGAATTAAAGATGCAACAGAAGATGAACTAGCGATGGGCCCTTTGTAATTGTTACTAGGCATTCCCCCAATGGGCAAAGAATTGAGACTACAGAGGATATGTGAGACAATGTTTAGGGTAGTAAGAATAGTGTTGCCCAGAAATGGAAAGCAGTGGAAATTCAAAGGAGGGAAGAGTGGGAGCATAAACTTTGGGAGATTTTTATAATGGAAAACTCATGGCCATAGTTAACGATCACGTCGGGATGTTTCAGAAAGAATTGGGCCCATTGATTAGAAAGTGGAAACTCACTTCAAAGCCATTCGAAACATCACCAATAAATGAATGTGGGCCCACAAAAAGCCTAGCATAGTGGGCACAATTATGAGGCTGCCAAGGTAGAAGGGAGGGATGGGAGAACCAGACCTCAAGGTGTATTACCAAGTGGCACAGATCAAGGTAATTAGGAATTTGTTCAGGGAAGACAGAGGGAAGAAATGGAGCGATATGGACAGAGCAGTGGTAGGGGATCACCTGGAAAACATCCTCTGGTTGCCAAGGTAGGGAAGGCCACTCAACATGTACCGTAGTGAAATTGAGACCGTAGTGGCTAACACCTGGGACACATTGGTAAGGAAATCAAATCTGACCTCCTTCCTTTGTCACTTACCCCGATTTTCGGGAACCCACAATTCACCCTGGGATTCGCCAGTCATGGTTACTGGAGATGGCTAGAGTGGGGATGCCAAAAAATTTAGATATGTACAAGGGAGGGGAGATTAAAGCCATTTCTCAGTGCAAAGAGGATTTTGGGGTGGGAGAAGAGGAAAGGTACTAATATGTCCAGCTATGACACTGGTTAAAGCACCCTAGTCTCAGGGAATCAGCGACTAGAGACCTAACCCACCTACGAGAAATGTGTAACTGCTGATACAGGAAATGGCCATTTTGTGGGTGCACTCTATAGGCTCATTAAAGTGGGGAAGAGGTGGGAATGGGTTGTTTCATGGCCAACTGGGAGAGGGAGGGGGAACAGGTCATAGAGCTTGCTCAATGGAGGGGTCTATGGGCCAACATTACCAGACTGGCTAAATCATTACAAATCCAGGAAATCTGGACGTAAATGATGTACCAGTTGCATATTACCTCTGCTAGGATGGCAATATTCTCCCACTCAAACTCCTTGCAGTGCTGGAGTCACATGTGGTGGCAATGCTCAAGGATCAAGTGATTCTGGGGCATAACACAGGGCTTGGTCACAGACATACTGAGAGTGACTCCAGGGGCTAACAGGGGTCTGTTTATCATGGGACTGGGGGGAGAGCTGGAGTCGTTACCCACAAGGGCCCAGCGCAAAGTGTATGCGACTCTGGTCTTGGCAGGGGCTCTGTTAATAGCTCAGAACTGGAATTCCAAGGCCACAGCAACGGAACACAAATGGATAGGCAAAGTGTGGGAATTTGTGACTATGGAGTAGGTCTCTGTTCGCTTTTGGGAGAACATCAAAAATTTCATATGAATTAGGACCTTGTAATGGAATTCCTTTTGCAGGACGCAAGGGGAGCACGGTGTCCAAAAAGGGTGCAGCTGTTGGGCTTGATATGAACAATCAAACCACTACGTGGTCGGGCGAGGAAGGGCAAGAACCAAAGAAAGTGCCCCCAGAGGACGATTGACAGGAGGGGGAAGGAGACAAATGCCCTCTGGAAAAGAGGATTCCACGACTCAACAATCCCAACAGAGTGAGAAACCGGAGGCACAGGACCAGGAAGGGGAGGGGGAAAAATGGGGAAGAGGGAAAGGGTTTACTCATGAGTTGTCATACAGTATTTTGTTTGACTCAAATGCTAATAAAAAGTTAAATGGAAAGAAAGTGGTAACTCAACACTACAGGACATGACTCTATGGACGATACAAGAGGAATCACGCAGGTGGTCCACCCGCTGGTGGCCGGTCATGATGAATGGCGGAGATGGACAGGAAGGATTTATAATTTAAAGTAATAATGAGTGAGACATAATAACACTCATCTGGTGCAAAGGATGGAGAGGAGGGTATTCCTCTTACTTAACACAGATTCTGAGGACCAAATTAGTTTAGATTTGACAGAGAAATTATCCTAATAGTACCATGCCATTGCAGATCCTAAAGTCATGCTTTTGTATTCACCTTTCTCTCTTTTTTAAAAAAAATGTCATTTTGGAGGGGAGGTAAGGGTTTTATGGGAGACTTTACTGTTGTGTAATGTTGAACTTGTAATTGTTAAAATTGTAAAAACATCAATAAAACTTACATTTAAAAAAGGAAATTCACAACAGACTTATTTGAATGTCAGATGCTACAAAGAAAAATCGCAAGAGGGACCGGTTCTCGCAGAGGAGGCTGGCAAGAGCAGGCCCAGGTGCAGAGACGCTGAATAGGGACAGTTTACCATTATATGGTAACAAGGGAAAAAGGGTCTGAAAAGTTTCTGACAGAAGGACATATCAAGTGAAAAGAAGCTCTAATCTTCTTCGTGGCAGTACTCAGAGGGAAGGCAACCCAGAACTGTCACATACGAGAAACCTTAGCGAGAACTGTGAGAGTGATAAATATAAAGAAAGTACTTGGTGGGTGAGTAAACCAAGTCTGCATGTGACAGCAGGAGACCTTAAAGAAAGCTGAGAGAATAATACAGAGGAACCAGAGCTTGACATTGAGTAAACTAAGTTTGTGTTTGAAGCTAGAAGACCTCATAGAGAAGAAAACCAGGTCTGCCAACCAGAGTCGGGGTGAACCACAGTTTGGAGGAGTAGCCCAACCACTCTTCTTCATCGCAGTACCTGGCAGGAGGAAAACAGGTCTGCCAACCACGGTCAGGGACCAACCACAGCTTGGATGAGCATCCAAGCCACTCTTCTTCATCGCAGGACCTGGAAGGAGGAAACCAGGCCAGGGTCAGGGATCCACCATAGTTTGGAGATATACCCAAACTCCTCTTTGTCGTCGCAGTACCTGGTGGAAAAGAAACAGGCCTGCTAACCATGGGTCAGGGACCCCAGAGACAGAGGAGAACCCCTATAAGAGCCAATTGGGGAATGGAGATATTTCACCACCAATTGTTGAACTGTGTTACAAGCCTAAAGAAGGCTGGGGAAGGGAGATATCCCCCAGCAATTACGGAACTCATAATCCCAGCACTATCTTTTTGTCCAGTGGAAGAAAGTAATTCCTCTGGGCAAGGAAAACCTAATTTTTATTTAGTTTATCTTAGAGTGTGAGGGACAGAGCGAGGATGCTGTCTTTGGACATTGAGACTTTTGATTTTGAAATCCTGACTGTGACGCTAGTTATTTCGGCTGAAGCAGGGAAACACCTCTTAGAGCTAAGGCTCAATAGGGTTTTATTTTCATTTTCTCAATATAATAAAGGTTTGTGCCAACCACCATGACCACTCTGTGTTAGAGTCCTATTTCTGCACCCTTACAGAACAGCGTTATGCTGCGTTGGTGCCAGTTTGGTTTAATCTCTCAGCATTGGAGACCTCAGCATCTGGAACTCTCGACCCTCCTGGTCTCGTTGGTGTTGCGTGGGCTCTCTGCCCACCATGTATGCAACATGGTCCCACCTTCAGGATGTGCTGGCCCTGCGCTGTAACACGGGTTTCCACTGATTGTGGCGTTGCTCAACTTGCTCCTACCCCATGGCTGGTTTGCTCCGCAGCAGCTTCTTCTATGGGGCTCACCCTTTCACATTTCTCTCTATAACGAGAGACGCAACACATTAGTTCTGAGTTTCAGTCAGCACAGAAGAATCAGCACCAAACCAGGCACATCTAAGGGCCTATTTGTATTGCGATTTACATTCATATACCCCATAAAGAATTGGGGCTTTGTTGACAAGGGAGACGTTATATAATAATCAACAGGAGATTCCTTGACCAACAAAGGGGAGTCACCCCCAGTGAGATCCTGCTTGCCCTGCCCCCTGAGGAGTGTTTTACATTGTGACTCACATCCCTTGTCCCAAAGGGGAAGACTCCCTGGATTCATCACAGGTGATATTCATGAGGTTCACCAGGGCACCTTGCCGGGGCTGCCCAGGGTGCTTGGCCATTAAAACTCTAGTGAGGTTGGGGATAGGCTGTGCAGGGGGGAGACACATGGTGATCTAATTTGATGTGATGTAGTATTAGCAACTTCTTTGTAGGTGAAATGCAGGATAGTGGGCCGGCCTGGAAGATGCAAAATTGGTGGAGGGCAGAGCGACTACGTGGCTGAGCCTGGTCAGGTGACCAGCAGCCTCCTTAATGCTGTCTGCCTGGTGCTGGTTTGGAGTCAGTAGGTAGCTGCTTCGAAGGTGAGAAAACTGGCCCTGGACGGAGCAGCTAAGTGGCAAGGCATTGTTACGTGACCGGAAGCCTCGCTCAATCCTGTCTTCCAGGTGTTGGCCGGTAGTCCTTAAGTAGCTTCCTGGAAGACATGAAAACTGGTGATGGGCGGAGAAACTGAGTGACATGACTTGGTCATGGGACAGTAGTCCCCTTAATGCTGCATGCATGGATTCGCTTGCAGTCCTTAAGTAGCTGCTTGAAAAAAGCCACAATACTGGTGTCATGTGACCAGTAGCCTCTTGAATGCTGTCTGCCTGGAGCTGGCATGGTGTCTCTAACCATCGGCAGGGCACATTGAAGTGAATTGGCCTGCCTCTTCCTGCCAGCTGCACTGGAACCCAGGCCGACTGGAGGAGAATGACTCTTGTAGCTTCTAACTAGCCTCCCCGTGTAGGGAGTGACGAGAACAAGGGCTTGTCCCTGAGTCCTTGGATTGGATCTCTCTGCACCACAAGAAGCAAAGCAATTAGTTCCTTCGTTCTACAGTGTTGAACCACCATCAAACCGTTATTCGACTTTGTTTGACCACCTTCGAATCATCAGGGCTGACGGTGCTGCATTTGAAACTTCTATGAACTCTTCGAACTTCTATTGCTGCATCATGAAACCTGCTCGATGCAGCATTGTACCTAGCTGAGCCCATGACCTGTTCAGCCCGAACCAACAACTCATCACTGAACCTGGACTCGAACCGAAACCATTGCGTCATACTTCTTCCCAAACCAATGATTGGCAATTTGCCAACGTCTCAAACCGGATCAACTTTAAACCGCCACCCCGTCGAACTAAACATTGCACCAACAGGCCCACAGCTTTGAACCATCACCAGACCTTGACTCAAACCGCTGGAGCATCACTCTCTGACCCGAACCTACAGTTATCAATGTATTGAACCAGTTCAACCTTCGAACCAAACCTGTGGAGCCTTCCAGACTGAAGAGCTCAAGTGCTGCCCCAAAATACACTGACCTACCACTTCGCTCTTGAACCAACATGACTCAACTGCATGTGGACCTAGTATGACCAGCTAGCACAATGTTAAGAGAACTGGCCTAAGACCTGGAATCAGGTACTTTTGAGAGCCCCAGACGCCTTGGTCCACTTTTGAGGCCTAAGTGGATGGTTAAAGCCTTTCCTGCATATTTTACCTAAAGAAGATATCCTTTTGAGTGACATTACTGAAATTATTTACTTATTCCTCCCTGATAAAGTATCCAGAGTGATGACATACATCTGTTTTGCATTTTCTTTTTTTTTTTAAATGGGTAGGTTTTTATAGTATTTCTAATAGTTAGTTGTGTAATTGATTTGTTTAATTAAACATATATATTTTTATAGAAACTTGATTAGACATTCATTTACTTTAGAACTGTTGTCCTATTGATGTTTGTTTTGCTACAATCTAACATTCACACCGATTCTAAGAGCATAGCCTTCGCTCAGCCCATGTTAAAACACAAAAGCCTAAAACGATATGTCTCTTCCCTGTGCCTGTTTTACATTTATGACTGGGATCACCTTTGATTTGTAGAAGTGTGAGGACTGACTAGGTGGTTTAGCCACTCCTCATCATTCTACTCCTACGGAGCAGAAGTCTTTTTGCTACACTGACATCAACCATGGCACATTCTCCACAATATCTCGCCTTGAAACACTTGTGTATAGGTGTGTTATAAATGCCATATTATATCATATAATATTTTTGTAACAGTGTCCACCTTTTTATTATACATTTTCTGTTGTCGGCTTAGTTTTTTCTTGTTTTTGCAGTCTTAACATTTCATTTGTTTTCTTGATATTATTTCAATATATTATAAAATATATATCAAAATGTACAATTATATTTTGTAGTTCGAAATATCCTAATGCTTTTGATTGACAAGTGTTTCAATCCTTAGGATCCTCTTCAAGGCTATCAAAGAAATAAGAAAATGACCATTATCAATGTTTGATCATCCTAAAAAATAACATGTTCTATAATTATTATAGATATTGCAAAAATAATAATGGAAGATCAAATTATTAACACATTTTATTTCCACTGCAGTGTGAATTTAAACTAGATGAGCAAATAATTAAATTAACAAAAATAAAATGTAATTGGAGCAGACTGCCAATATTGAATAAAGTCCCTTGGCCCATCTAGTGTGTTCTGTTATTTCATTCACATTTCATTACATTTTGTTTTCAAATGGTTCAATTCTCTGTTCAGTCATGCAAAGTAAAGGAATGGCTTGTTTAATACGAGTATGTATCATTTATATAATAACATTTCAATAGTACCTTATAATTTCGTCCATCTTTAAAGTTTCAAGGTTTTCCGATAATTTCTAGGTATTAGTGATACAAAGTTTCCCTTGATTATTCAGTTTCACAAAGATTTCTCTTATTTCAGCATTTAGCTTACTTTTTGGTAAGTATTTGACTTCATTTTATTATCCAACATTGGAATATAAACTCACAATTTCTTACCTCAACTGTAGTGTCCTCTGACCTTTAAGCTGCCTCCTTTCCGAGAATGCTGTCACCAGTGGTTTCATAATTTTGTAAACTGCTCTCTTGTGATAAAAATGGTGCTCCTCATGCACGTGATGACATATTTTACAATAGCCCTTTTGTTTTTTTAGAATCTTTCGTCACTCACTTTATTCCAGCAAACTTTTCTCTATTATTTCATTGGGCCTCATTAGGACCCAGGCGGTAAGGGGTTTACGCCGGCGTAAACCATGGCGCCCCTTACCGCCTGAGTACGAGTTCCCTTAGCGCCATGGTGATTTTAACGCCTGCTTTTAGCAGGCGTTAAAATCCATGGCGCTAAGGGACCTTGTTGTTAATTACGCCACCGTAATTTACGGTGGCGTAATTAACGGCTTCCCCACTCCCATTATGCCCTATGGGGCCAGAAATGGGAATGGGGAAGGGTAAATGGGGATTGGGGACTTACCGCCCCGCCAACCTCGGAATGGGGCGGTAAGTCCGCCAACCCCCATGGCGGAGTTGGCAGCTTAGCGCCATGGACCATGGTGCTAATAGCGCCATGGTCCTCCGCCAAGGTCCTAATGAGGGCCATTGTGTTATACATTCTTATGTCAGATTTGCACACATAGTTTACTATACTTTACATTATCAATTTGACTTACTCAATGTTTACTTTCTTAAGATTAACATTAGATCACGTTCTATTATATTGTATTCATCTAGTTTATCAATTTATTCAATTTAAATATATATTTCTATAATATTTCCACATATCCTAAGGTATTTTGTGTATGTTCTAACCCTCATATGAGTATTACTACTTAAACCACAGATATTCAACCTATTAATACTGTGGAATACACATCAGTAAGTATCCATATAACTCTGTCCCTGCTTGTCCTTATAGGCTCACAGTCTATTCATAGGAAATATAATAAACCATCTCTTATATATATTTTCTTACACATTTCAACATTTATTAGTTCATGTTCAATACTTGTCACCTTCAGTTTACAATTATTACAACTCAAGCCACAGTATATTCAATCTATTAATACAGTGGAGTACACATTATTTAATATCCATATAACTTTATCCATGCTTGTCCTTGTAGGCACACAATCAATTATTAGGAAATCTAATGCAGCACCTCTTATATATGTGTTCTTACATTTTGCAACATTTATCAGTTCATGTTAAATACTTGTCACCTTAAGTTTGTAATGATTGAATTCATAGAAATACATGTTGTGCATGATATTGATGGAGACCTTCCTTCATACTCCTCATGTTATAAATCCATTATTTTCTTTCTACTTCAGCTCTAGCCTTATCCATTACATAATTCTTATATTCCCATTCCAATAATCGTTTGGTTACAGTATCAGCCACCTCTTGAAAATCTGATTCCCTTTGCAAATTTTCTTTTCTGTCAGAAATTCACCTTTTGGTCACTGATTTTGTATGTGCACTGGTAACATGTAAAATCATATTCACCTCACATTTTTATTTTTACACACCACTGTTTGTAGTTTGTCATCTGTTGCCAATCTTTCAAGACCCAAGACAGTGACTCTATTATGATCATGTGTAATGGTAAAGGTAATTTCAAAGTCATTTCGGTTAAGTTTGGCAATGAAACTTTTTATTACTTCCAATGTTCCTTTCCATATTAGGAAAAGATCATCAATTTATCGATGCCAATATATAGATTGTTCTTTGTTTTGTGTTTCCAACAGGGTTGTAACATGTATTTTTTTAAAATATGATATAAGTAGGTTTGCTCCTGAGGGCACCCACTTTACACCCATAGCAACTCTTTGTTGTTGTAAGTACTTTGGTCCATCAAAGTCAAAGTAATTATCAGTCAGGACAATTCTTAACATTTCCAAAATCATATTATTATTGCCTGAAGTCTCTAGAGACAAGGGTGAATTGGAAATGTTTATAATTTTATAGCATGTTGTTAAAACTATTAGAACATTCTCATTATGAGACTTGTGCAGCAGCTTGGAGGCTTGGTATTGAAAAAGAGGAGCAAATGTTCTGTGATTTGTGACTTGCCCTATTCAAATATGGGATTTCCCTACCTGAACTAAACTAAGGAAGGTCTGAGCCAAAGAGTTCAATTTAAAGGTCGTTCTGTGCTCAAAACCTAAGCTTGCCCTCTCAACTATAGCTAACCAATATCTAGAAATGTCAAAAACAACAGAAATGGTGTTTAACTAAAGGTTCTGAGCCTCTCCCAGCTCACAGGTTTCTCTCAGATCCTCTTCCCCAAGTATAACAAAGTTCCAAGGAAAAGTTTCAAGATTACCTTTCTCCAGTTTACGATAATATAGTTCAATATAGTTTAAACCCAATCCTCAGGGTTCCCCTCCCCAATTTTCAAGAAATTCTGTTCACAGAAAACAAAAGAGCGTGTGTCTTTGCTCCCAAGACCACGCTATGTAGCTCATTAGTGTCAGGGTTCCCTTCCCCAAGACTTTATCTCTGTTGTAACAATGTCTCTGGGTTTTCAATGTGTAGGGCTCACTGGTCTATGCGCAGTTGTCAGACCAAACGGTCCACCTATCCCAGGTCACGCAACCAGGATCTATAACTCTTGGCCTTTTGTCTTTGATGTGATGACTTTCAATCTTCTGGCTTGTTCTTATTAGCCTCTTGGCTCTGCCATCACTTGTTACACATTCTTTCAGACTTGCAGGCCTTGCCACTCTGCATTTATTCATAAAAGTTCAGTTTAGGGTGTTTTACTCACATTCACCTACTTAGGTCTCTTTGTCACCCTTGTGCCATCTGCTGCAACTGCTTTTACCTTGGGCATTTGGGTCTTTCACTTGGGTTTATTCCATTCCACCATTACACAGTTTTTTTTTGCAATATTACATTTCATTTAGTATTCACCAAGCATGTATGCTGCTTAATTATAAAGTTATATCTTGTGCGGTTTGCAATGTGCATTAGTTTCACTGTATTTCAAAGTTCCCTTCGTTTTGGTATTCCATAAGCATTCGTTTTTGTGTTGTTTTAAAGTTCAGCTTAGTTCGGTATTCAATAAGGTGTGCTTTGCTTAACTTATTTTTTCAAAGTTCTATTTAGTTGGCCTTCAAACAACCTTGCTTCATATAATTTCTGAAAGTTCCATTTAGTTTGGTATTCAATAAACATGATTTTCTGTAACTTCTAAAGTTCTGTTTAGTTGAGCATTCAATAACATTGTACGAGCACCCGGCGTTCATGCGTCTTCTTCTGGCAGTCACCGGCTTGTGGTGTCTCCTGCTCTCACGCTCCGCCTGCATGTCGTGTGTCTTCCTCGGCACGCTGGGTCCCAGAGTAGTATTTTCTGGACACAGACAGCGTCCCTCCTTTTTGGTGTTCACCACAGCTCCAGCTGACGAGCACGGTTCACAGAAGTTCCCAGGCTGCACACACCTACATGGCCCCCTGGCTACGAGCTGTGTAAGCCTCCTGGGAAGGTTGCAGCGTCCTGGCTTTTTGTCCGGTCCCACCACGGCTGCCTCCTCTACAGGAGGGTCTTGTGCTAATTTCTTCCACACAGGTCCCCCAACTGCTCCCTTCTCTGTTGCACTGGCCTATTCATAGAACCTTTTGAATTGTTTGTTCCTGGAGGTTAGTGAAGAACAGCACCTGCCCTACGTATTGTAGTGAAGAAAACAGAGGGAGCCACACATGTGATGTAATCAGTGATGTCATGAATGAGATTTGTGATGGCATCTTTGATGTCATGGGTGTTAGTCCTTGCAGTGCACACTGGTCGCACGAGTTAGGGTTGCTTAGCTTACCATAACTGCCGAATTTTGGGGGGGTTTCGGTTTTACCTGTAACCATAACGTCCCTGTAACAAAGTTTTTCCATTGAATTTCATAGGTTTTTGCTAGTGCAACTTAACCATAACGTCCCTTTAACAACGTTTTTGTTAGTGAATTTCATAGGTTTTTACTAGGGCACTGTAAGCAGAACGTTGCTTTAGCATAGTGTATTTACAAATGATTCTATGTTGTAGTACAGCAGCTACACCATAGCGTCCCTTTAGCAATCATTTTCGTGGCTGATTATGATATAAAGCTCCTTGTAGAGTGTCACAATGTAAGTGGCAATGAAGGGAGGCAGTCTGACGCGTATCTTATACCTTCCACACAATTGTGTGCTAAATGGGAGGAACCGTGGTACTGTGGAAAACACTGCAGTGTAAACAGGTAGAAATGGGTGGCTGTTGAAACAGATGGTTGTGCGTGTTGCAGTGCTTTTTCAGGAGCACAAGTGCACAACAGCAAGCGCAAACATTATTCCTAAACTTCCAAAAAGGGCAGCAAGGCAATGTGTATAGAGCGTGCAGAATACGGAGATGCAGTAATAGCAACAAGAACGCTATTTGTGGAGGAAACTGCTCGGGCTGTTAAATGATAGATTCCCATTTCTACAGTATGACAATGGCACAATTTGTAAAATGACACAAATACAGTTCTTCGCAATGTACTGCGCTTTCTCCATTTCTGGACCAAATAAAAAATAACGCGCATACATGGTTGTCTGCATATTGGGATACAAAATTATGCAGGAGATCGTAAACAGAAGCATTACCTGGCCTACTACCTCCCTCAGCACAAAAGCCACTGAAAATCGTGTTACATGGTGTGCATTTGTCCCTGCACAATCAACAACAATAATATCGTCGGGATCGAGCGCCACCAAAGTCTCACACACACAAACGAAAAGCAATCACTGCAGTGTACGTGCTCAATCCGACATGAAACACTCCACACAACTCCCACCGGACTCTGTTTTTCATTCACTGTCAAGTAATGTACATACAATTCACCCACAAGGCATACGCTGTGTCGTGTACAACACACAGCCATAAGCTCACCCTCTGCATGTAGGTCGACAAATATACGGTATACCACAGTTTGTGCCTGCACTCCAGACCCAGAAAGCTTATTGCACAATCCTGTGTCCTCCACAATCCCAAATATAAAATGGCCATATGCAAAAGGGGCGAATGTTACACGTACAACCCTCCAACTGTCGCGATGTCAGCAGACATTTGCACGTGTGCGCTGGCGGGAGTAGGGGAATAAATGTCAACCAGGGTAGGGGATGTCCTTTGTAGTTGTGGCTCTTAAAAAAGCACTTTTAAAAAAAATGTTAAACAGCTTCCACAGTAACAACTCTTTTTTCAGGCTTTATAATGTTTATTTGTTGCACGGCGCCTCACATTCTTACAATAGCGTCTTCAGTGCAGCCTGTAGATTGGAAAACCAAATGTCATTGCCACTGGGCGACAAAGAAATGCCATTGCCATTGAGAAGGTGCACATCTCGATAACCAATGTTGTCTTTCTCAACGGAGTTCATTCCAGCAGCACGCAAAAAGTTACACATGCTTCTGTTGATAAGACGCTTTCCCACCTCTGGCTGCTGACAACATTCATTGAAATAGTTATATACTGGGCTTGGTGGTATACATGAGAAAAGCACTTTTGCGCTGGCAAAAATACGCTGCACTTCTTTCATCATCTTTTTGAGTTGACGGTACACACTTGCACAAGCTATGGAACCCAAAAGCGATGCTCCATACACATGCACTACCACAGAGGTGTACAGTACCTAAAGTGGCCACTCATCGACATTCTACAAGCAAATGGTCGAAAGTATGGACAGGGATATTGCACCACAAAGCGTCCACTTCGTTCATATTCAAATTGCCATTAAGGCCTCTTTCCATGGCATACTGGAGCAGATCTAGCACAAAGCGATCAGTGAAACATTCCAGGAGTTTTACATGCACATTTATCCAAGCACCCATCACCACAAAACAAAGGTATGACATTTTTTTTGCCAGTATGTTCAGTATGTTCAGAACTCTGTTATAAGTGCCTCTGCGCATGATATCTGCCTCTAAGCGTCCACTACGTCTCAAAAACGCATACTGATGTTCCTCCCATCTCCTACCATGAAGTGGCAATTTGTTGGTATGTGTTTGCAATGTTTTCATTTACCCGTATCATACACTATATTAGCGAAACAGGAACTCTGTTCTTTCCTTCCCACAATGGTGCGCACATTGTTCCCCACTAACCCACCTACTCCATAACTCGTAAAAAAGAAGTCACTAAAACCACCACTGAATGTATTTTAGCAACCTACAGTCACTTTCCAAAGGCCCTTTACTACTAACTTGTTTGTTTGTTTGTTTGTTTTTTTATTTGTAATGCGCAAGCATACCCTACGGTAACAGGGCACAGCAGTTACAAGAATTTGCAAAGCTTAGTTACAGCAATAGAAATATATACATACACACAGTAATAGTAATAGCAGGATTATATACCTATATACAGATAAACGCAGGTAGGTACAATATGTGCAGATGGCAAGAATATGAGAGACTTAACACCTGGATGTGTTTGACGGCCTACGTTTTCAACCATAAAACAACCTTAGATCGGAGGTTTTGATAAGGCAGGTCCATTCTGAGAGTTGGCGGTAGGGAGTTCCACAGTTTAGCTGCTTTCACTGGGAAGCTGTTGCCCCTATAGTGGAGCGTTTAAAGTTGGGGACAGAAAGGCAATCTTTGTAGGCTGTTCTTGTGGGTCACAGGGAAGTCTGTCTATGGAATCTGTCGATTAAATAAATTGGAGCAGCGTTATTGAATGATTTGTGAGTAAGTGACGCAGTTCTTAGGAGAATTTTGTCTTTAATAGAGAGCCAATTATTCTGTTGGCTATGTACTGTGATGTGAACTCTTCTGGAGATACACAACTAGCGTCGGACAGAAAGGGTTTGGCTGCACGGATCAGTTTACACGTGTAGGCTGTGGAAGAGGCTTGGGAGTTCACCTGTCTGTTGAAAGAGAAGTTAGAATCCAAATAAAAGCCTCGCGTTTTAACCTCTTGTCCCACTTTGATACTATTGCCATCAATCATGAAAAAAGAATAAACAGGGCCTAATTTCTTTAAACTCGCGGTAGTACCCTGAATGACAAGTTCAGTTTTATCACCATTCAGGCATAGTCCATGTGTGGCCATCCATGCCTGGATGATGATGTACACTCTATTCACCAAGGCCAAATCCTTCCCATAATCCCCAGAAAGCGGAAGGAGAATCTGGGTATCATCTGCGTAGTTGGTGTAGGTGATACCGAGATGATCCAGATCATCGAAAAGGGGCTTGGCAAATATATTGTACAGTGTGGGGGAGACACAAAAGCCCTGTGGCACACCACAGATGATAGGTATGGGGTCTGCTGCAGCTGTAGGTGAAAAGACCCTCATGGTTCTGCCGTTAAGGAATGATCTAATACATGTGATGGCCTCAACAGAGAAGTGAGCTGATGTGTGGAGGTGAGGGTACAGGACAGAGTGGTCGACCAGGTTGAAAGCTGCAGAAAGGTCAAGGAGGAGGAGTAAGGCGGCTTGGCCATTATCTCTGAGCTTATCGATCTGTGTTTTAAGGTCAATAAGAGCAGTCTCAGTCCCGTGTTGAGGACGGAAGCCTGATTGTCTGGCTCCTAGTAGGTGATGTTCTTCCAAGTACTTCTGTATTTGTATATAAGCGACCTTATCCATAATTTTTAGAAGGAATGGTACGGTCGTTATAGGTCTGTAGTTTGTAGGCATGGCTGGGTCAAGTGTGTTTTTTTTAAGTAATGGAAGTACCAGGATTGTTTTAAGTTGGTAGGGATGGAACCGGTGGAGAAGGAAGCATTGATTAACTTCGTGATGAAAAGGGAAAGGTCACGGGCAGCATCTTTAATGAGCTGTGTAGGGCACAGGTCTCCCTGACAGTTGGAAGGTTTCAGTGACAAGATGATTTTTTCTACTTCAAGTGTGCTGACTTTTGAGAAATTGAAACGGGTAATTTCCCTTAAGATAGGCTTCTCGGATGGTTTGGAGGGGGGGTCATTCAAGGAGGCATATTTATTGGAGATTTTGTTTTGTAGGGTAGCAATCTTGTTGGATAAGGCATTTTGGATTTCTGAGCACCAATTTTTATCTTTGGTACAAGTATCTGGTGGCACTATAGGGGTTTCCACTTCTTTGAGTAAGCCTTGCCCATCTTCAGCGGTTCGTGCTACTCCATATACTTGGTCTCACCCTATAAGAGTATTGTTCCTTCGTGTACTGAGTGACTAGTTCCGGCATACCTAAATGCCCCATAACTTCCCCAACTTCCCCAACTTGAAACTGTGGCCCAGCTATATAGTTCATGCTCAGGGTCGCCCACTTCTCGCTACTGCACCTCGCACAGGGCTCGGGGGCAAGTGCGCAGCAGGAGATTAGAGCCCGAAAAAGTTGGAAAAAGGAGGCAGGTTAACAGTAGCTGTGGCACCAGTGCTCCCTTTCTGGGACGATGGTATAATGAGTGGAGCAGTTCCTGCCTTTAAAAAAAGAATTGGGATTGAGGTCCCAGAAGTTATCCAGTCTGCTAAGTGTCATAACCGATCTATAGCAACCGTTTCATTCCTAGCAACTTGGATGGTCTTAATCGAGATTGAACACTGGTTACTGTGTTGTTAGTTATTTGGTATTTCGGAGAGGAGTCTGACTTTTTCTGTGTCCATCCACGTACGTACTTCTTCCGGGAGGTCGAAAAACAGGGAGCGTTTTTTGTGCAGGATCTTCAGATGGGCCCGATAAATGAGCATGTATTTTAGGCCTGCTTTCCTAAGCCTTTCTTTTGCTGATGAAAGTTGCACCCTGCGTTTCTGGACTTGTATGGTATAGTCCGGGTAGACTGCTAATTGTGCCGATGCCCTCTGCAGCATTCTTCCTAATATGGAGAAGGATAGTATTTTCTCTCTGTCCTTATAGTTTAATATTTTTGGTATTATTGGTCTTGGTGGCGATCCAGGAGGTGGTTTCTGAGTGAGGGTTCTGTGTGCACTTTCGACCGTGAAACCTTGTGTGAGGTTGCCCGGTCCTATTTCCTACAAAAACATGTTCTCCACATACGATGTAGTGACTGTTCCCTCTTCTCCTTCTGGCAGGCCTAGGATTTGGATGTTATTCCTTCGGGCTCTACCTTCTGCCTCTTCTGCCCTGTTTTCAAGTATTTTGACCTTTTAGTGCATTATGTGGACTTCAATGTGGGTTTCACAGATCTTCGTGGTGTTCTCTTTTAGCTGTCCTTCCATGTTTGTGGTTCTCTTGGCTAATGGTCTGACATCCTGGCGCAAGAGTCTGACATCTATTTTGATGGCATCTATTTTAGACTATAGGGTTATTTTTCGCTCTGCAATGGCCGCTATGATCTGTCCTTCTGGCTCCTTTGTGCTGCTGCCTCTGTATTATGATCTTAATTCCTTGTCCTCTGCGGACATTTTGTGCAGGTTTTTAGAGTAATTTTCTATAGTGTTTTGGTTGCCTTTGATCTTTGCTAGTTTGGAAGGCATTTGGGATGTGGTTTAGTGCAAAGCTATGTCCAACTTATTTTTGATAAGGCCGCAGTCTTGCGAGCCAGACCGTCCTGCTGGTGAGTATGGGGGTTCGAACTTGCATTCGTCCCTCCTTTTGCAGACTGTCAGTAAAACCTGTCCTAGTTACTTGCACTGAGGGATATCTGAGGCAAAGTTCCATCCAGCGATGTGTGTTTTACGGGTTCACCAGCGCTTTCAAGAGGTGTGGAGGGTCGCTTTAATGCTGAGGGTTGGAGGCAGGGGTTCTGTCCATGGAAATGCAGCTGTGGCGTAGCAGCTTGCAGACGATTTACTCTGATGCCTTAGAGGCATTGAAGTTACGGTTTAGGTGCAAGGTGGGTTGAGGAGGTCCCAGACCCAAGCAAGGTTGTGGGGACACTGACTTTGTGAGGTGCTTTTTATTACCTCTGTTTTTTTTTTATTTGGTCTTTTTATGCTCAGCCGCATAGGACATGACTCCATCTGTCTTAATGCAGGCTGTAAGGTTCCCCTCTTTATGTGCACGTTGCGCTGATGCGCCTAACTCTATCATCCGTCGTGCCCATGTATCACAGAACATCGGCTCCACTGTGGAGTTCTCTGTGTAGCCGTCAATGACTCATCACTGAATGGGGCACTGTTTTGGCAGGGGGGTCTGCTCCGACCCCCGCCGTCCGCTGTGCTTGTATTCGGTTGTACCTTAGGGCGGTGTGGCGAGTCCCCAATGCTGGTGCTATCTGTTGGTGTTACCAGGATTATTGCCTAGCGCTATGTGTCCAGCCAGTGCCTGCGTGAAAGCGGTGCAACTCGCCCCAGGGTGGGCTAGGAGTGGTCTGTGGCAGGGCGACGTGTGACAGTCCTGCGTGGGCAGCCGATACAATTATGTGCTGCTCACAGGTTCTTACGGTCTCTTCCCAAGGTTGTTCCCCCATGTGTGTTTGTGTCGTTGGGCTCTTCTTCCCGGGCCCACATACACTTGGGTTTTATACACAGTTTCTCCCAAGAGCGCAGGAGAGGCCTATTTTGTTATGCATGTGTGGTGGCTGCAGCGTGTGTACCTATGAAAGTGCACCTGTGCACCTCATGTGGAGAGAAGGTGTCCTTGGTCCCTGCATTCTCACATATCTGGCTTTGAAGAGCCTGGTGTGCCTCTGGCGATTCGCCATTGTTTTTGTCCGCACCACCTGTCTACGTTCTTGCGGTCTGCTAGGATGGTAGTTTCGACCGTGCGCGTGCCTTCACTCCTCCTCCGATGTAAATTTGTGCCAATCCGCGCTTTGGTGCTACATGGGTGCCAGCTTGTTTCTCTAGCCAAACTGTGATTGCAACTATTCGGAGCTCTCAAAATGATCGAGCTTAGAGTTTCTTGAGCCGTGAGGGACACCAGTTTAATCCTTAATCATTCATTTCTCCATGTAGTCGTTCCGGGTTGCTTGCGTGAGCTTTCAATGTACTCTGAAGCAGATCAGTTACGGATCAGGCAGGAGCTTCAGAGGATGCCGTCCTACACCATGACTGCTGGCCATGCTTCCCAACCCATCAATTACATTATATTGAGGAACTTAGAGCAGAGATGACCTAGATATAGATAGACAGAAAAGATGTTTGCCTTTAGGCCACCATGATCACCCAGACAGAATCTTAGAGAGTATGAGTCACTAAGCTCTAGAGAGCATCATGGGGTGGAAGGACAAGAGCACAAAGGGTGGCCCTTATCGAGTCAATCCCCTTTTCCAGCCCGGTGCATTCTATTGTACAGATCCACTTGTGTATAAATGGATACATCTGCCTCTCCTAATACTGACGAATCTACTTGTATTATCATTGACCATTATGTTCATATTTGACAATCTGCACTTCTTAAGTTACTTAGCCAAATAAAAACCCTTGAATCTTCCTGGAACCCTGGGAGTTATTAAGGCGATCTGTGACATAAGCTTTGATGATATAGTGATGTAGTGGTATAGTCTCAGTCGTATACACAACACATTAAACATGTCCGTAGCATATTCCAACACCTAAAGGAGCATAATGTGCATGCAAAACGTAAAGTGTATGCTTCATAAAAAGGAGGTGGAGCTTCCTGCCTTCCTTATGACCGCCATAGGCTAAAAGATGAGCACTGTCCTGATCAAGGCAGTATGGGAATGGCCCTAGCCTACCTTGGTGAAAGCCCTGCAGTCTTTCCTGGGCTTTAGCATATTGGTCAGGCCCTTTATTCATTCTTTTTCCACCAATGTATCTCCACTAACCCGTCTGGCATGTAAGAGCCTTTCTTTTGCTGGCCTAAAGAAGCGCAAGCAGCTTTTGTCTCTCTGAAAGAGGTATAAAGTATGCTACTGGTCAACCAACACTCAACAACGAATAACCAGTTTATTGTGAAAGTCAATGCATCTGCAGTGGCCAAGGGAGGTGTCCTTTACCAAATAGGTCCTCTGAGTGACCACCTGCATCCAGATGCATATTTCTCCCATAAACCAAATGCAGCTGAACAAAGGTATACAGTGACCAGGCGTAAACTACTAACTACTAACTAACTACTAACTTCCAGGAATGGAGACACCATCTGCTGAGGGCCAAATTCTAAATATTCATTTATACAGGTCACCGAAACCTACAAACGGTGGCCTCCATCAAGCTACCCTTCACCCATAGTGGTAGATGGATTCCAGGTATTGACATGGGGTCAATACACTACATTTCACGTCTAAGAAGCATAGATTCTGCCCATTGTCAGAGGGGCAATACACTGCATTTCACCTGTTAGGTTCTGAATATTTTCCCACTCAAAAGAAGGATGTGTAACAAGGTTACTTGTTGAAATAATTGGTTCTGGGGAATATCCATGTCCCTTTAACAAAACATGTCCTATTACCTGGAGGCTGGATGGCTCTGTATTCTTAGACAGATAGAGAGACTGTACCGGTAGAAAGGGTGAATTCTGGGAATGTATTCATGGACAAAAACAACTTTTCCATGGCAGGAAGCAGGGGTTCTGGGGATTCTCCCATGAACAAAGAGCCTGCAAACCGTAGGAATAATGAGTTTGTTTGTTTCACCGAGAACCAAAGAAACTTTAACTGTAAAATGAATGGGCCCTTGAGTTCAGCGCAAGTAAAGAGAACATGTCATTAAAATGTGAAACTGCCCCAGTAAGAGCCATACAAACACAGGTTATTGCTATGTGGGAAGTGTTGCTTCTGCTGATAAGCAAATAGGTGGTGAGTCAGCCACATCTAGGAATGATTGTCCCTGGGGAGTGGACCCAAGATAATTAGCTACTTGAGTGTGGGAAGGATGGGTAGAGGGATTCACCAGATTTGGAGAAATTGGCCTCCTGCAAGAGGAACGACTTTTGAAGATTTAGACAGAAAGAGAGAACCTGTGAGGAACAAACTGTGAGAGTGGCTGTAACCTTACTGACTGAAGCTGAGCATCCATGATGCCGTACTCAACCGCCCATAGTGAGAGACAGGCCAAAGGCCTCCCATAGCCCCCCTAGCTTACACATGTGTAGCATAGACAAGCTGAAGACCTCTGCCGGTGAATGAATAAATCACAACTTCAATGCAATTAAGAACTAAAAAAAATAGATTAATGTGATTATCACAGGGACTACATTCTGTCACCTGCGGGAAGGACGGATTCTGGAATTCACTCACCAAAGGATATAAAACATTACACTGACAGGAACAACCTGTTCTGTGGCCCTCATTCGAGTTTGGTGGTCTGGAAATAAAGGCACTGTTAGTAACGTACCAGCACCGTTTCCAGACCTCCAAACTATAAGTATGCTGGTATGGGAACTGAAATCATGGCAGGCCCAACCTGCGGGAAGTTCAGCCCCCTAGCGGCATGTTTTTCACTGAAGCACCAGCTCCGTTAATAAAGGGCAAGTGCTTCAGGTTTCCCATTCCATGGAGTCGCATACTCCATGGGAATGGGAAATAACCGTACCGCACTGCCTGTAATATCCTGGTAGCACTGGGAGGTCAGGCGGCGCAAACAGTATTAGGGGGTTGCCAGTAACCCCAGTCTACCGGCAGGTTTTACGAGCAACCTCGTAATGGGGCCCATATTCTTCAAACAAGTACAGACAGCATGCCACCTATGGAAAGGACCCATTTTGTGGACTCACCAAGGGATATAAAACTAGTCAACTATAGCAAAGGGGGGTTCTAGGAGTTCACGTTACTGCAGAACCTGTCAAATTTAGGAAGGATGGATTCATACAGGGATGAAAAATCTACCATCTGCAGAAAAAGGATCTGGCCATGGAACGATGGGCATCTGAGGATTCACACAAGGGAAGTAGCTTGACAAATAAAGCACTTGCCTCAGACATTTGTTTTTAGCCTACATAACACAGGTTCGACGCCCAGCAAGCCCAATTCACCTCTTCACCAGTTTGATTTCTATAATTGAATTCCACTACGATGGCTAATAATAACACCTATTACCACATGACGTACAGGTAGGAGGAAACCGGCAAGACACACTAGACAAAAGAATGCTTTGAATTTAATAGCACAGAAGCTCTCAAAACAGTACAGACATCTGGAATGACCACATAGGCACTCCAGTCTCTCAAGCAGGAAGGTCCACAGTAGTCACAAGGATGTAAATGCTCCCCCTTCAAGACAGGATGGGATGAAGTGGTTAGCTTAAGGACATAGAGCCATTCACCTGCAGTGCAGAATGAGCTCAGTGGATTAGAGTAGGTATACAACGTTGTTTATCTCAAGTAGTGGACAGGTCTAATAAGACTGGAAAGGGACAAATGATTTAAAAAAGAAACAGTATCTCCTTTGTTTGAGAGTTGATGGATTCATAGCTGTACCAAGGAAGATGGGGTTTGGGACATTGGCACAGGGATGGAAATCCATATTAGCACCACCCTTAATTGCAACTTAATGCATTTTTGGGAATTGCATGGAGATGCCCCACTCAACACCCCACCATTTGAAAGGCTAATAATAGGAAATGATGAGTCAATTACTTCTTGTTCTCTTTTGGAGACCTTGTTTCGAGATTGAGCTTACCTGATTATCAATTTGTTGGCCTCTATCTAAAGGTGTGCACCCTCAGAGTGATTGTGGATGCTAGGTCAATGCAGAACTTGGCCATTTACTGCAAAAACTAAATTGGTGACTGGTTCTGGTTGTCAACCGGCCATCTCCACATCCATCGGTTAGCGGAAACTGATTCGTTTTGTGGGCCCTTATACTATTTAGCAAATTATAAATCATGTGGCAGTCAATCTGCTTCTATCATAATCTTAGCAGGTCCATCTGGTCTTCCATGTCTCTTCTATGCCTAGAAACACTTGTGTAGAGGTGCGTAATTAATGACTTATCTTATATCATATCTGTCCGAAATCCATATCCTTCTACAGTGTGACTGCATCAACACCCAACTTTTACCGACAACGGCACCATGAGTATGAAGTGCAGGCCATCCTAGTCTCCTGTGTGAAAAACGGGGTCCCATATGACCTTCTGGATTGAAAGGATTATGGCCCTCGTAACAGATTGTGGGAACCCGATCATCATGAGCATGTACCCCTTATGTGTCACGGTTTCCTTGCCTCTTACCTGAATTCCGACAGAGACCGTAGACACTGTGGTGTGCTAGTCAGGGGCCAACATTTGCTGCAATGTTGCAGTTGCTGGGACCTGAGACACTGACAGTTGCTGTGGCGACTGGGCACCCGACTGTGGCTAAAGAACTACAAACACCAGTGGCCCAAGCAGCGATGAAATCACTAATGGCCTGGGCATATGTCCAATCAGGCACCAGGCTCGCACATTGATGCTGCTAATGTTTATGTGAAATGCTCACCTCTTGGCACAACAGCATCCATAACTGAGTACTCTACACTGCTGAGTAGCATCCCGACCTATTACATCATTTCACCCCAGCTTTGAAAACCTCAGCAAACTCTTTCATGACCACAGAACATATATTTCCCTTTGGTATTTTGCACAGCTTGATAGCTCTTCGCTCTCACTCCTGCTCCACTGACTTGTTGTATGGACTGGGATTCTGATGAGTAACCCAGACTCTGTTTGAGCTTTTCGTATACCCGAGAATGTTCATGTCAAGAAGACCCCAACGCATTAGTCTTTTGTCTCTCATGCTCCCTTAGTTTTTCATCCTCACACAATTTCTGTGGACTACTTTTGAGATCAGGAGATGTTTTATCCTGGATCTTGGATTAATTGACAGGCAGGTCAATAAGTCTATCATCTCAGGCCTTTTGGTGCAGTGTCTACCCACATTATCTATTCCAGTTTCCCTTGGTCCTAGACCAATCCTATCATTCCTCCCTCACTAACCAACCCTGTCCACTTTCTTGCAGAGCAATGTGTGTGCCTGGAGACTGCCCATGGGTGACAGTGGTGTGCATAAATCAAAATAAGTAACATTACATAACTTACTCATATAATCGTTTGTTTGCCTTTGGTGCTGCCCCCTGAAAGAAGGGGCTAATGGCGCCAAGGGCTTAACATGGTAGAGTGCCCCAGCCACATCCTTATCCTTAAGGGAAGGAGCAGGAAGCATGGGTCACAGGTATGGTGACCCAGAACGAAGGGGAAATGGAAGCCAAAAGGATTTTGGGGACAGGAAGGTGAGGAAGCCCACCTGCATGGTTAATTCCCTGATTGACGGGCAAAGGTATCTTCGCACCTCCAACAGGTGACATCAGAGGCCCCTTTGGGGACTCTATGTAGGGAATGCATAGGGGGAGTGGTCTCTTTCTCTGCTTTAGCCCCTGCTGCAAGTTGAGCAGCAAAATGGGCAAACCTCAGGATGAATGAAATAAAGACGAACTTTGAGAAGACTGACATTCATTAGTTTGTTAAGCGAGAGATGAGATGGGATGAACTTAAGAGCATGATGAAGAGGTTGACTGAGAAGGAAGCCCCTCCCGACATGCTGGTAATTCATCTAGGCGGGAGCGACCTGGCTCAGATGGGCAGGGGGCAACTGCTGAGGGAAATGTGCCTCATGTTTTGGTCCTTGAGCAAGGACCTGGACACTTGCCAATTGGTTTGGTTCGGGATGATATCTAGGTTCTCTTGTAGAGGGGCAAAATCGTATACAGCAATTATAAAGTCAAGAAAGAAATTGAACATAGCAATAGCAAACTTTTGTTGGGAGGCTGGCTTTTCAAAGATTAGGCACAGGCTGATAAACCTAGGAGTGCCTGGTTACTATGAGAAGGACAGGGTTTACCTGTCAAAAATTGGTTTGGAACTCGTTTCATTGAATTTAGAAAGAGAGCAAGGTTGTAAATAAAAAAACACATTTTTACACTGGTGGGGACAGAAAAGGGACAAACACCCCCTTTTGCTTTGGCAGTTACTCAGGCAATCGAGGAGTGCCAAAAGCAAACTCCAGATGGAGGACAAGAATGACCAGGAGTAAGTAGCCCTCTGTTAGTCGAACACGGCGGGAAGCGACAAGGTCTGATAAAGAGGTGTATCCCCCATTGGGTGTCAGCTTCCAGACTTGGCTGGTGGAAAGAAAAGCATAACAGTGCTCCGTGCAGCCTAACAGCAGTGGCTGTCAATGTGATTCGCCCTGAAGCAGGAGCCTTCGGGGGGTTGGGAGAGTGAGACCTAAGTATACTTGGCAAAGAGTTGATAAGGAGAAAAAGAGAGCTGACTGGAGATGAATAAAAGCGATCAAAGGTTAAAGGGGGGCGCTGATGAAGAGAAAGGCTAAACAAAAGGTACTGCTGATCGTCTGTGGTATTAAAATGTATTGAAGTTTATGGTTCTAAATATGTAATAACTAGCGGTGCCACCCGGCGTTGCATGGGTATGTAGCTCACATGCACGTGGGGGTCTGCTTTAGCCTTGTGTATGTTTTATTGTGTCATAACTTCTTATTTTTGAAAAATCGCAAAATCATCAATCTCCCGAAATCGCCTATACTCATAGCACAGAGTCGGACCCCACTCCACCCCTGTGCAGGGCAAATTGATGAGGTTGGTCAAATTTAATTTTGTCAGTACACCCCAGACTGGTATGCCGACCTTGTGTACTAACGTCCTATTTTTGTAAAAGTCACAAATCAGCAATCTCCCGAAATCGTCTATACAGATAGCACAGGGCCGGACCTCGCCCGGTGCAGGGCGAATGAATGGGGATGGTCAAGTTTCACGATCGTCAGTACACCCCAGACTAGTATGCCGACCTTGGGCCACAATTTCAGCCCACCAACTGTTATGGGGCTGGAGCCAACCCCAAACATACAAACACACTTTCACAAATATATATATATATATATAGAGATAATCTGCAGCCGTGTTTTGCCTCAATAAGAAGAGCTTGGTCTGGTTCCAGTTATTCATGCAAAGTAAGCTACAGAATACTTGTTAGATATGCTGGAGGGGAGGGGTGCGAACAGTACCCGCCTATATTATTCCTTTTCTCCCCTTATAGTCTGGGAGAGAGCCAGCTGTGTGACATACCTTTGCCTTTTCCCAGGACCTGGCCCGTCAAGCGTTCTGCAAATTCAGTTTGTATGGGTGCTATCTGGAGGAAAGTCTGCAACCTTCTCGGGTAGTAGTGTCTTCACATCTGAAGCCGACAAAAATTGTTACCCTTGTCTTTGTGGGACAGACAAAAAAACAGAAGAGACAACAATGGGGTAAAGGGAACTTTAACAGATTGAAGGGTGAGAATCGATATATGGTTCTGGAAGAGGGGTGCTGCAATCACCATTCACCAGTTCTTGTCAAGTAACCAGAAAAGATTTAAGAAGATCTTCTGGACGAAGTCCTGCATTCCCTACACTCCTTGCACATTCAAGGTAGTGCATTGCAAAAAGATACAAGCAGCACAGAGAGCTGTGGAGTGCATGCTTCCTGAAGCAGTGGGAGAACAGGGGCTGCCCTTACATTGAAAGGGTTACGGTACAAAGCAGTAAGCAAAGGAGTTGTTCACTTCCCAGATCATCTTCACAATACCTGCCTAGTGATGAAAGTGGCCGTGGTTGAGATGGCAAATCCAAGTAATGGAGAGAGTGACTGGGCATTTGGTGGCTATCCCTGGCGATAGTGTAAGTACTTGCACTTGTTGTGGCAATACCTGGCAATGCTGTGAATACTTGAGATTGTAATGCCAATAGATAGCATATAATTTCCATGTTGCAAGTACCAGAGCAAATGATGGTAGTACTTTAGATATGATGGTAATATCTGGCAAACGGTGAATGTCCAGGTTAAAAAAAGGGATTGAAAAATGTGTGGATTTTGTAAAAGCATTTGAACGTACACAATCCAAAACTATTACATTTGTCAATTATTTTTTTCTTGAAAAATTGAAAGTTGGATGGATGCCTGATTGTCAGCAGGTGCAGATAGACATCATTAGCCATGGGTTGATATCACCCCCTGGAGAGTAGAAGTCCATGAAAGGCAGCCACACCTGCGGTTGTGTATAAATGCAGCCACATGAGAGCACAAGTGCAGACCCCCTCCCTTCTGGAGGTAAGAACACTCGAGCAGAGGAAGACATCCAAGAGCGGTATAACAGCTGGCAGTGCGTGGACACAGAACTCAGTGCTGGAGCCGTACTGGGGCATGCAGTACTTGGGAGCCCGGCAGTAATACAGCCTGAGCGTTTCCAAACGAGTACTCCATAGGCAGAGTCAGTGGAAATCTACCTGGGGCAGCTCTCTAATGTGAAGTAAGTATATAGCAAAAAGAAATCCTTATTGCCTAAACAGTTTAGTAAATGACCATTAAATCAATGGAGCACTTCATTATTGAGTGCAGTGCTTTGCAATAGGAATAGATATTGGCCATCACCTGAGTTATGGGCATGGGCACAGGTGAGGGTTCATAAGAGGTATTAGAGGCAATTGTGTCATGTCTCCAAAATAATCCTGGCAGAAAAGAAACCTCTTAACTCGAGCAAGATTCAATTGCCTCTCAATAACATCTACATTCCCCCGATGGTCAGGGGGCAGGGAGAGGAATGTGTGCCCTTTTGGTTGTGATGCTGAAGAGGATTCTTTGCACTTTGTGTTGTTTTGTCCAGTCTCAACGTACAATAGAGCAAGAACATTGGCTCAAGTCTTTGCAGACAGACAATTCACACAATGCAGACTAGCCTTGTTATATCTCCTCTGGGCAGACAATCTGTTTGTGAGCTATTTAGTGTTCTCCTTCGCCATGGCCAGGAGGGCAGTTGTGCTATCCTCCATCTGTGTTAGTTGAGGGATTCACAAAAATGACCTAGCCCATATAATAATAACAAATGAGGGAGGCACATGTTAATATGTGTAAATTGCAAACGGTTTGACCAAAACGCATATAGCTGTTTGTTCTCACTTAGTATTTCTATTGATAATAGATACATGTTTAACTGTGTAGTACCTGGAACGAATAAACAGAGTTTGCATTGTGTACTCCAGCATTTTCATTTGTTAGAACTAAGTACTGCTCATGAGATCTGTGCTATTTATTTATAATGGCTATATGTATATCTACATGTGTTTTATTCTTTTGGGGTATATCCACATGTGTTTTATTCTTTTATGGCAATTTCCTGAAATAAAGTGCATTAATTGCATTAGAGGCAATTGTGCTTCTTACAAATATGGTGATGTGGTCAAACACTGGCAGTAACACAATTACAACCACTTTTACCACACTATCATTCCACGAGTTTGACTATAATTTGGGGAAAGATTCCCAGCATTGGCTGAATGTATTTTCCAATATTAGTCTCAAAACTGGAGGAATTACTGAGGCCGAAATACCAGCTTTGGTAATTTCTCCAAAATCTCCATAGAGTCATGTGGACTGAAAATGGTATTAACGCTGCCATGCTGCTTGTTCTTGACTACAGGGAGTGTTAAAGCCCAATAGCTGATGTTATTTAGCCTCTCCAAGGTCACTAATGCTAGGCACATGTTCCTGGGACAGCTCTGTCGCCATTCCTGTGTCTGCTCCTCACTGCCAGTGCTTTAGATCATCAGTGTGTTTTGACAACGATTCAAGAGCAGTCTTTTACCACCAGTTACAGACTGCTTCCCCATAGAATTTGATTGGTTGTCCCTGTCTCAAGGTGCAAGTGAATGAGACGAATTTTCTTAAGAATTCAAATTTTATGTTTAGATTCAAATTAATAGAAAAACGTAATACATGAACCAAATGTGGTACTTGTCTCTTTCAATGGTCGACACAGAAAGCAGCCACAAGAGATGACGTTTTCCTAGGGCCATATTAATCTCTGTGTGAAATGAAGCCAGTGTTGAGCCTTACAGTTTAAATAGTGTTCTTTGTTACACCCATTGGGCAGTTTGTAGTCTTAGCAGACTGCTTCCTTGCGCATTCTTCACAGTCGCCCCTCTCTCGATCCTCATCAGAAAACTGGAGCCGAGTTAAGGGTGCAAAAAGGTGCTAAAGATAAAATCTACAGCAATGAGTGCTGTGTGATCTGTTCAGCATGTGTGTCTTGGCTGCATCATCCTGGCGCATACTAAGCTGTTCACACGTTTTTAGAAGGGACAACCCAGAAATCCTGTTTTTATAGATCATGATTGATTTATAAAGCCCACTCTGCTTTATAAATCATAACTTAAAATATCAATAAGCGTATGCAACCCGACTTGTTTGCTATCTTATTTGCATGGATAGATGTGCTTTGGCCGTTCGACATTGCCAAGATGAAAATGTGGCGGGGTGGCGTGCTTGAGTTAAGGTTTCCATTGTACACACCAAGCCACCTGTGGCTCAGCACCCCAGAATCAATGCACACACACGAGTGGGGAGGCATGGAAGCAGCCACTTCTCCAAGGTTAGTTCCAGATTCTCTGCATAGCAACACTTTGCGATCACAAGGGCGTCATTGCAATCAGGTGATATTAACGTAAATGAAAGTTCACTATTTTCAAAGAGATCTCGTCTAAGCTGCAAAATAGGATCATCCTGACAGAGTGAACTGGGTCCAAAAGATATATGTCCATGTTCCCAAGCAAGGACACTAGCGTGTGCAATGTCTATTCTTAAACCCTGCATTTATCAACCAGTGCGGATCGGTGTAAAATATTATCCTAGTACAAGACATGGCACGATTTACAACATGACTGTTCTGGGTACCGATTTGAGTTCACAGTAAAATAGCTCCCCATTTAAAAGGTGATCTGTGGTGCACAACAGAGGGGCACTTTCAAGGGTCAATACTTACAAATCTACAATATTGCAAGCAACGAGTATTGACATATATTATGATATAAAGAATGAACAATGGCAAATAAGGAACTTTCATCGGTATGTGCGTGAACTGCAGTTGAGCAGAGAGTCTGAGTAACTCGGACATAGCCACTATTTACCACACAGGGTGGTGGGGGAGGGGGGCATGTGAAGCAGCTGCAAGTACATAATACACACTGCATTTAAAAAAAATATATTATTGTGTTTCGGTTTACACAAACCTTTCACAGAAATTCAGTACATAAAAAGGTTGAACATGTTTTAAATATAAACATACGCATTTCCAACAAACAGTGTATCACTGTTTTATAAATATAAACTCTGAATGAAGAAGATGCTTTATAACTCGTCACTATTTGTTAAAAGATACTTTATGACATGTGTTGCTGCTATGCACAGGGGAGATCTGGTTTCCACTTATAAATAATTGCCAGATCTCTGCAGCTTCCACATGTTTGCAAACGTCAATACAAAGTCTAATATACTTGGTAGGTTTCTATATTAAATGGGGGCGTTGAGTGAGTAGGTGTTGCAGAGCTTCGCACACAGACTTCCGCCTGCAGCATCGACAGGCATTGCTGCCTCGCCTGTAATGGATCTAATGCTGCTGCGTTCTTATGTTGGCAGCAGATTAAGCTTCATTCCCAGGAAAGAGTATCTCCAATTCCTGTTTGAATTAACTCCGTGTCCTACACAAGTAAAATAAAAGTGCCAACTCATGGATTCAATCGCAAAATACAAACATCACACGTTGTCGAGGAGAATTTGGGGTCTATTGCAACCTATCTCAGGAAATTCCCATTGTCAGATACGTCCCTATTCACCAACAATGTCTGCATGACACCAATCCATTGGTTTAGCACAGGACCCGTCTCCCTTGTCGTCACTCCATGCAATTTAGAGGCGTAGAGCCAGCATGAGGGAGGCATCAATACCTTCCTATATAACCAGAGGGCACACGCTTCCTGGGATTTTAAGGCCAATTCGTACTGAATTCTTGGAATAGACGCACCTTTGGGAAGGTTTACACCACCTCTCCATATCTTACCCTCAAGTTTTTGCCATTGTATTCTCTGCGATTTGGATTCAGCACCATAAGTCAAGCAGGGAACAATGTTTCCTTTATACAATGTAAAGCTAAAATTGAAAGCTTGCCGGCTTGCCATACTTTCCATCAATTGTCTTAATCTGTGACATGAGATGGGAGGCCCGCTTTCAATTGCGATTCTTTATCTTGGGCTTCCTTTGATCTGCGTCTTTGTAATTAAGGCCCAGATACTTCCACTTGTGTTCTCGATCTGGCGTTGTGTTATTAAGGTACCATGCAAAAGTCCCCAATGTAGCCCTTTTGATATTAGGATCTTCATTTTTTCTACATTCAATTCCAAATCCAAGTCACTCAGATAATCAGGGGTGGCTCGTCTATAATGGCCAACGGGCATCGACCCACCGGGTCTTGGCCCCCTCTCACTCATTGTGGAGGAGCCAGCCCAGTAAAATACGAGCACTCACTGAGCAGTTTTTTTTTTCAGCTGAGGGAGTACTCTTTACTGTGAAAGGGAAACTTTGTTTCCCTTTCACGGTTAAATTTCCCCAGCCGCGCAAGCTCAATGAGCCACGCAGGGTTAGGGGGCGTTTGCTTCCCCAATCTCGCATGGCTCATAGGAAATGCTGGCTGGGGAACTGCACGTTCGCAGATACAAACAGAGCAGGCTGCAGTGGGGTGTCTACGGGCCGATGCTCAGGTCCCTTGCACACGTGTACAGGAACCAGGAAACGTCCTGATTCCTGCTCATGCTTGCAGGGGGCTGGAGCACTGTAACCTCCGGATCCGCTGCAGAAGGTAAGTTTGTTTATGTTCATTTTTTAAATTTAAATTATGTGTATGGATGCGTGCATGCTTGTGTTGATAGGTGAATATATGATGATGGATGATCAATGCTGTCGTGAATGAGAGAGTGCTTTCTGTGTGTATGTTGTGTAAATGTGTGTGTTTGTATGTTTGTTTATTTACAGGGTAATTCATAGAATTTCGCAGAAAAGTGTCGCAAGCGGCTGGCGCAGAGTGTCCGCGTGCGATTGTCTGCGCCAGCCGCGTGCGCTAAAATTGATTTCCGCGCACAGCGCATTCATGGATTTTCGCATCCAAAACCAGCCGTGGCGCAGCGTGGCGCAGCGACCCTGCAGCAGCGCCAGTTACGCCCCCAAGAACGCCCTCGCGCAAGGAAAAGCCTTCAAAATCCCCAAATAATCGCAAAGGGCTGCGCTAACCCTGGACCAGTTCACCGGGCTGGCAAACAGCAAACGCCAAGCGGGGAACGTGTATTTCAGTGGTTCGCGGCAAGTTCCACACGCGATTGTCCTGTGTACGTGTGCATCAGGGGTGCGCGGGAAGTTCCACACCAAAATCAGCAGGGTACGTGTATTACAGGGATGCGCGGGAAGTTCCACACGCGATTACAGCAGGGTACGTGTATTTCAGGGGTGCGCGGGAAGTTCCACACGCGATTGGCCCCGTGCGAGCAGGGTACGTGTATTCCAGGGGTGCGCGGGAAGTTCCACACGCGATTTCAGCAGGGTACGTGTATTTCAGGGGTGCGCGGGAAGTTCCACACGCGATTGGCCCAGTGCGAGCAGGGTACGTGTATTTCAGGGGTGCGCGGGAAGTTCCACACGCGATTGGCCCCGTGCAAGCAGGGTACGTGTATTTCAGGGGTGCGCGGGAAGTTCCACACGCGATTTCATCAGGGTACGTGTATTTCAGGGGTGCGCGGGAAGACCCACACGCGATTGGCCCAGTGCGAGCAGGGTACGTGTATTCCATGGGTGCGCGGGAAGTTCCACACGCGATTTCAGCAGGGTACGTGTATTTCAGGGGTGCGCGGGAAGTTCCGCACGCGATTGGCCCAGTGCGAGCAGGGTACGTGTATTCCATGGGTGCGCGGGAAGTTCCACACGCGATTTCAACAGGGTACGTGTATTTCAGGGGTGCGCGGGAAGTTCCACACGCGATTTCAGCAGGGTATGTGAATTTCAGGGGTTCTGGGGAGTACTACACGTGAATTGGCCGTATGGGTCCTCCCAGGTGTACGCTCGACAACCTCCACGGCCCCTGCAGGCAGCCCACACCACGGGGGACTACCCTGCACCCCTGCTCATGTCCCGCAGGCAGCCCATCCACCATGGGCATGCCCCCAGCTAACCCACATGTCACCTTGCACTACTGATCAACAATGCATGTCTCCCACCACCCCCACCCCCCAGCAGTGCAGGGGCAGCCTCCACCAGGCCCCCACTCATGTCTCCCACCACCCCCACCCCCCAGCAGTGTGGGGCACCCTCCACCAGGCCCCCACTCATGTCTCCCACCACCCCCATCCCCCAGCCACCATGGGCACCCTCCCGCAGGCCCCCACCCATGTCCAACTCATGTCCCCACCACCCCCACCCCCCAGCACTGTGGTGCACCTGCCAGCAGGCTCCCACCCATGTCCAACTCATGTTCCCCACCACCCCCACCCCCCAGCACTGTGGGGCACCTGCCAGCAGGCCCCCACCCATGTCTCCCACCACCCCCATCCCCCAGCCACCATGGGCATCCCCCACCAGGCCCCCACTCATGTCTCCCACCACCCCCACCCCCCCAGCAGTGTGGGGCACCCTCCACCAGGCTCCCACCCATGTCTCCCACCACCCCCACCCCCCAGCCACCATGGGCATCCCCCACCAGGCCCCCACTCATGTCTCCCACCACCCCCACCCCCCCAGCAGTGTGGGGCACCCTCCACCAGGCCCCCACTCATGGCCCCTATCACCCCCACCTCCCAGCATCCAGGGGCACCCTCCACCAGGCCCCCACTCATGTCTCCCACCACCCCCATCCCCCAGCAGTGCAGGGGCAGCACCACCAGGCCCCCACTCATGTCTCCCACCACCCCCATCCCCATGGGCCCTTTCCACGTATTACACGCGGACGTGCAGTTTCCACACGCGTTTACGTGCATGGGCCCTTTCCACGTATTACACGCGGACGTGCAGTTTCCACACGCGCTTACGCGCATGGGCCCTTTCCACGTATTACACGCGGACGTGCAGTTTTTCACGCGCGCTGAAATGCGCATGCGCGTCTGTACGCGTCACGTCACAGGGGCGCTTGCGCTTGAGGGGCCTTCTGTCCAATGAAAATGCGTATGCGTGCAGACGCGCTTACGCGCTAAGGGCCTTTCCTCGAATTACACGCTGACGTGCAGACTTTTCACGTGCCAAATCACTCCGTATCAAGCTGGCCACGAGTATGCACACGGAAGACCACGCTCCTGCCCAGAAGGCCGAACTACTGCCCCCCAGAACCCCGAGCACGCTCCCACCTGCCATCTGCTGCTGCCTGACTGCCTGCTGCCCACGTGCACTGCCATTTGCTGCCTGCACATTAGCCACGGGTGCTGTTGCTGTGACCACCCCTGCTGGAACCGAAGACTCCCGACTGGGATTCCATCGCTCCACAGCCCAGCCCCAGGACCCAGTTGCCCACCCACTCCTGCCTCTGGGGTTGTCATGTCGGGGCAAACACCATCTGTGACCACTGTCAACCCCCGGCCAGAGAGGCAGAGGGGCACCAGCTTCAGTGCCACCGAAGTTGGTGTCCTGGTGGAGCAAGTCCTGGGGCAGTATGATGCCCTCTTCGGAAGTTCCCGCGCCGACAAGGAAGGACGGACTCGGATCTGGACTGACATCGTGACTGCCATCAACGCGGAGGGGGTGGCAGTCCGCGACTTACAACATGTCAGGAAGCGCTGGGAGGACTTCAGGTCCAGGAACCTGAACAAGGCCCGGCGCCTCTTGAAGGCAGCGGATGCCAAGGGGCGCCAGGGCCACTTGTCGGAAGAACAGATGAGGGTCCTGGAACGCATATCCCCAGCGCTCCACGTCCAGGTCCTAGAGAAGCAGACCCGTCTGGAGTCGAGCGGTGAGTGTACATGCATCCTGATTGTGAGCAGTGCGTGTGGTGGTTATTCGGTAGTGTGACGGTTCCACATCTGTTTGTATGGGGTCGAGTATGGGTGGGGGTGTACAGGGCCGTGGGGCTGACACATGCGAGGGCTGTAATGTGTGAGACATGGATGGTGCTTGTGTGTGTAGGCTTGCATGCCAAATGCAGTTGTGTGGGCACACATGTTTGGATGAATGTGTATGTAAGTAGACATGTCCGTGATGTCACGCATGTATGTTGTTTTCGGCTGCATGTATGAGCACTGTGTACATGTGCATGTGTGTGTATTTGACAAGGGTGCAACAGTGATGCAACATGGATGCATGTGACAGCGGTATGTGGAAGCCTGATTAGCAGATGTGACATGGATGCCCGTCTGAACAGTGCGACACTTGGCAGAGGTGTACACATGCATGCAAGTGTGGTGGTGTGTGTACATGTGTGGTGCACTTCCTGTGTTGCATGTGATGTCTGGCTCACCTTTGGCTGCTCATGCTGTTGTATGTGTAGGGATGGTGGTGGCAGTTGCGATATGGCTGTGGTATGGCTCATGTGTGCGAGTTGTGATGACATGTGTGTTGGGGATTGTGATGACATGTCTGAGGTTTGCCAATGCCACTCATGTGCAAATGTCATGTGTGTATGTGTCCATTGTACAGTGCCCTGATGCCTGTGTTTTGTTTCTCCCTGTCTGCAGCGTCAACTGATGAAGAGGGCGGAGAAGGTGCTGTGGAGCACAGCGGCGGGGATCCCACCGCCAGCCGGAGACGCAAGGGCCGGCTCCCCTCCCGTGTTGTCATCTCGTCGGGGAGTGAGGAGTCCGGTGCCGCGTCCCAGGCCGCAGCTGCCGGGGGGAGGTCCAAGAGGCGGAGGTTGGAGTTGGACTCCTCGGCAGCAGAAGGGGCAGCTGGGACCCCACAGGGCCCAACAGGGGAAGATGGCACGGAGTCATCCAGGTTGGTGGGGGGTTTGGTGGAGGAGGAGGCCGTGCAAGCACCAGAGACGGGGTCTGGAGGTGGGGATCCCACTGGTGCTAGTGGTGCAGTGCAGGACCAGGGACAGGAGGCAGCACAGGCCTCCGCGGAGGTGCCTGTGTGCAATCCTGTCCCCGATCCTGTCCCTGCATCATCTTGCACCAGCAGGGATGCCTACGTCCAGACCCGTTTTCAGGCAGGGGATGAGCTGACGTCAACTGGCCTTCCTCTGCCTGCGGACGTGGCTATCTAGGTCCGGGTTGAGCCTGTCCTGGCTGGTGTGGCGTTGCGTCAACGGGCCATGCGAGGTGACCTGCAGTCTTTTCATGGAGAGACTGCACGTCATCTCGAATGGCTCGTTGACCACGTCAGCCTGCTGGGACAGGTCACCCAGGCCGGATTCCTCCGTCTGATGGGGCTTGCTCTGACCCCCTCCTCAACTGGACCCCCTACGCGCCAGTCGTCCTCTGTGCCATCTTCCCACCCATCAGTCACCTGGGTGCCCTGTGGAGCTGCCTCTGACGGTGCGGCCAGGCTGGTGGAGGAGGCATCCCTGCCACAGTCGGGAGTCGGACGTCCAGCAGGGGTGGCCACATCAACAACTGCACCCCAGCCGGCGGAGGATGTGCAGGCAGCAGTGCACGGGCAGAGGCAGAGCAGCAGCAGCAACGTGGTGGAGGCCATGAAGGCTCGGGGCCTTCAACATCGGAGGGGCAGGCATCGGCCGGAGGGCAGGAGGACCCAGGACAGAGAGTGTCTTCCGTGTGGCAGCAGTTGGGCCATGCCATAGGTGCGGAGCGGCGGCGGGCGGAAGAGGCGCGGCTCACAATGGTCAGGGCGGAGAACTCCATGCGGAGGGCCCTGAGGCGGGCCGAGTGCCTCGAGGCAATACGCAGGGGGTTGGAGGAGGACACGGCGTCGTCCCTGCGGACCCTCGGGGCCATGGAACAGGACCGCCTCTGGGACATCGAACAGGAGTTCGATGATGCCCTGGCCCGGAACACCACGGAGTGAGCCGCTGGACTTGCCCGCCGCCTTTGTATATAGTTCTTTAGTTTTAGGTTTCCTTTGTTTGTTCTTATGATTTGGAGTCGACGGACACTGCTCCACTTTTTGTATATAGTTGCATTTTAGTTAGGGTTTTTTGTAGGTTTCCTTTGTTCAGTTGGGCTCATGGACCCTTGGATGTTTTGTACATAGTTCTTCATTGGATTGATTTCATATTTCATTTGAGTTTGGACGACATTTTTATGGAATAGAATTTGGTGTTTTTATTTTTTTAAACGGACATGCAGCTTATCTTTTTTTCATTCCCATTGTAGTTTGTTTCATTTCTTTTGCATTCTTTCTTTTTCTTAATACAATTTTGTTTTCATACTTCACTGTGTGGTATCATCTCATTGGTTTCATGCATGTCATGTTGGGTGTTTTCCCATTCAATTGCAACCATTGTGTGTGAGGGACATGGGTTCATTAGCTTTATGATCATTGGGGGTGTAACATGTAATTTCCATTTCCATGTGGGTGAATGGGTTACTTGGTAGGGCTTTTTGGCTGTGGAGGCTGACCATAACGCACATGATTGGGGATTGTGAGGACATGGGTGGGGGCCTGTTGGAGGGTGCCCCTGCACTGCTGGGGGGTGGGGGTGGTGGGAGACATGGGTGGGGGCTTGGTGGAGGGTGCCCCTGCACTGCTGGGGGGTGGGGGTGGTGGGAGACATGGGTGGGGGCCTGGTGGAGGGTGCCCCACACTGCTGGGGGGGTGGGGGTGGTGGGAGACATGAGTGGGGGCCTGGTGGAGGGTGCCCCACACTGCTGGGGGGTGGGGGTGGTGGGAGACATGAGTGGGGGCCTGGTGGAGGCTGCCCCTGCACTGCTGGGGGGTGGGGGTGGTGGGAGACATGGGTGGGGGCCTGGTGGAGGCTGCCCCTGCACTGCTGGGGGGTGGGGGTGGTGGGAGACATGGGTGGGGGCCTGGTGGAGGGTGCCCCGCACTGCTGGGGGGTGGGGGTGGTGGGAGACATGAGTGGGGGCCTGGTGGAGGGTGCCCCTGGATGCTGGGGGGTGGGGGTGATAGGGGCCATGAGTGGGGGCCTGGTGGAGGGTGCCCCACACTGCTGGGGGTGTGGGGGTGGTGGGAGACATGAGTGGGGGCCTGGTGGGGGATGCCCATGGTGGCTGGGGGGTGGGGGTGGGTGGGAGACATGAGTGGAGGCCTGGTGGAGGGTGCCCATGGTGGCTGGGGGATGGGGGTGGTGGGAGACATGAGTGGGGGCCTGGTGGAGGGTGCCCCACACTGCTGGGGGGTGGGGGTGGTGGGAGACATGAGTGGGGGCCTGGTGGAGGCTGCCCCTGCACTGCTGGGGGGTGGGGGTGGTGGGAGACATGGGTGGGGGCCTGGTGGAGGCTGCCCCTGCACTGCTGGGGAGTGGGGGTGGTGGGAGACATGAGTGGGGGCCTGGTGGAGGCTGCCCCTGCACTGCTGGGGGGTGGGGGTGGTGGGAGACATGGGTGGGGGCCTGGTGGAGGGTGCCCCACACTGCTGGGGGGTGGGGGTGGTGGGAGACATGGGTGGGGGCCTGGTGGAGGCTGCCCCTGCACTGCTGGGGGTGGGGGTGGTGGGAGACATGAGTGGGGGCCTGGTGGAGGCTGCCCCTGCACTGCTGGGGGGTGGGGGTGGTGGGAGACATGAGTGGGGGCCTGGTGGAGGGTGCCCCTGGATGCTGGGGGGTGGGGGTGGTGGGAGACATGAGTGGGGGCCTGGTGGAGGGTGCCCCTGGATGCTGGGGGGTGGGGGTGCAGGGGGACATGAGTGGAGGCCTGGTGGAGGGTGCCCATGGTGGCTGGGGGATGGGGGTGGTGGGAGACATGAGTGGAGGCCTGGTGGAGGGTGCCCATGGTGGCTGGGGGATGGGGGTGGTGGGAGACATGAGTGGGGGCCTGGTGGTGCTGCCCCTGCACTGCTGGGGGGTGGGGGTGGTGGGAGACATGGGTTGAGGCCTGGTGGAGGGTGCCCCGCACTGCTAGGGGGTGGGGGTGGTGGGAGACATGAGTGGGGGCCTGGTGGAAGGTGCCCCTGGATGCTGGGGGGTGGGGGTGATAGGGGCCATGAGTGGGGGCCTGGTGGAGGGTGCCCCACACTGCTGGGGGGTGGGGGTGGTGGGAGACATGAGTTGGACATGAGTGGGGGCCTGGTGGAGGGTGCCCCACACTGCTGCAGCGGTGGGGATGGTTGTAGACATGAGTGGGGGCCTGGTGGAGGGTGCCCCTGGATGCTGGGGGGTGGGGGTGATAGGGGCCATGAGTGGGGGCCTGGTGGAGGGTGCCCCACACTGCTGGGGGGGTGGGGGTGGTGGGAGACATGAGTGGGGGCCTGGTGGGGGATGCCCATGGTGGCTGGGGGGTGGGGGTGGGTGGGAGACATGAGTGGAGGCCTGGTGGAGGGTGCCCATGGTGGCTGGGGGATGGGGGTGGTGGGAGACATGAGTGGGGGCCTGGTGGAGGGTGCCCCACACTGCTGGGGGGTGGGGGTGGTGGGATACATGAGTGGGGGCCTGGTGGAGGCTGCCCCTGCACTGCTGGGGGGTGGGGGTGGTGGGAGACATGGGTGGGGGCCTGGTGGAGGCTTCCCCTGGATGCTGGGGGGTGGGGGTGATAGGGGCTATGAGTGGGGGCCTGGTGGAGGGTGCCCCACACTGCTGGGGGGGTGGGGGTGGTGGGAGACATGAGTTGGACATGAGTGGGGGCCTGGTGGAGGGTGCCCCACACTGCTGGGGGGGTGGGGGGGGTGGGAGACATGAGTGGGGGCCTGGTGGGGGATGCCCATGGTGGCTGGGGGGTGGGGGTGGTGGGAGACATGGGTGGGGGCCTGGTGGAGGGTGCCCCACACTGCTGGGGGGTGGGGGTGGTGGGAGACATGAGTGGGGGCCTGGTGGAGGGTGCCCCACACTGCTGGGGGGTGGGGATCGGTGGGAGACATGAGTGGGGGCCTGGTGGAGGGTGCCCCACACTGCTGGGGGGTGGGGGTGGTGGGTGACATGAGTTGGACATGAGTGGGGGCCTGGTGGAGGGTGCCCCACACTGCTGGGGCGGTGGGGGTGGTGGGAGACATGAGTTGGACATGAGTGGGGGCCTGGTGGAGGGTGCCCCACACTGCTGGGGGGGTGGAGGTGGTGGGAGACATGAGTGGGGGCCTGGTGGGGGATGCCCATGGTGGCTGGGGGGTGGGGGTGGTGGGAGACATGAGTGGGGGCCTGGTGGAGGGTGCCCCTGGATGCTGGGGGTTGGGGTGATAGGGGCCATGAGTGGGGGCCTGGTGGAGGGTGCCCCTGGATGCTGGGGGGTGGGGGTGCAGGGGGACATGAGTGGGGGCCAGGTGGTGCTGCCCCTGCACTGCTGGGGGGTTCGGGTGATAGGGGCCATGAGTGGGGGCCTGGTGGAGGGTGCCCCACACTGCTGGGGGGTGGGGGTGCTGGGTGACATGAGCAGGTGTGCAGGGTAGTCCCCTGTGGTGTCAGCTGCCTGCAGGGGCCGTGGAGGGTGTACAGGGAATACCTGGGAGCACACAGCCAAATCGCGTGTAGAATTTCCCGCGTACCCCTGAAATACACGTACCCAGCCAAATCGCGTGTGGAAATTCCCGCGCACGTACCCGGCCAAATCGCGTGTGGGACTTCCCGCGCACCCCTGATATCCACGTACCCAGCCAAGTCGCGTGTGCAAATTCCTGCGCACGTACCCGGCCAAATCTCGTGTGGAACTTCCCGCGCACCCCTGAAATCCACGTACCCTTCCAAATCGCGTGTGAGACTTCCCGCGCACCCCTGTGATCCACGTACCCAGCCAAATCGCGTGTGGAAATTCCCGCGCACGTACCCGGCCAAATCGCGTGGGCAACTTCCTGCGCACCCCTGAAATCCACGTACCCTGCCAAATCGCGTGTGGGACTTCCCGCGCACCCCTGAGATCCACGTACCCAGCCAAATCGCGTGTGGAAATTCCCGCGCACGTACCCTGCCAAATCGCGTGTGCAACTTCCCGCGCACCCCTGAAATCCACGTACCCTGCCAAATCGCGTGTGGGACTTCCCGCACACCCCTGGAATCCACGTACCCAGCCAAATCGCGTGTGGAAATTCCCGCGCACGTACGCGGCCAAATCGCGTGTGGAACTTCCCGCGCACCCCTGAAATCCACGTATCCTGCCAAATCGCGTGTGGGACTTCCCGCACACCCCTGGAATCCACGTACCCAGCCACATCGCGTGTGGAAATTCCCGCGCACGTACCCGGCCAAATCGCGTGTGGAACTTCCCGCGCACCCCTGAAATCCACGTACCCTGCCAAATCGCGTGTGAGACTTCCCGCGCACCCCGGTATACACGCACACGTATTTTTTGTCAGCGGGTGTCCGTGTTTGTGGGTACCCCTTTGCACGTCATTTGTCCTGGAGGGCCACAGTATAGGACATTCATCATGGCTGTATATAGGTGCTATTTGTTTGCGCACCTTTTGGCGCACATTTCTTCCAGGCGCAGAGACGCTACCGCCTGCTTTCTTGTGGCGGTCGTGTTTGTGCCTGTGCGCTGGTTTGAGCGTGCGCTTTTTTGCCCTATTCTATTCCATGAATACGTGTTGTAGGCGAGCGTGTGGGCGTTCCGCGCACTTGTACCCTGTACTTCCCCCGTGACGCCCACATTTTGCCAAGTTGTTCCCCATTCCGAGTGTTGCGCCCGTGTTCCGCCTACTTTTGTTGCGTGCGCCGCGCTATGTGCGATTTTCGCTGTGGCCTGTGCGATTTTCGCTGTGACCTGGCGCACGCAGTTAGATGGCCTGTGCGCCAACGTGCGCCGCGCACTTTTTTATCGCACATCCGATGGTTTTCTCGCGCACGGCCTTCCATGAATCGATGTGCGCTGCTTTTCGTGCGATTTTCGCACTTGCACTGCGATTTTCGCTATTCCACTGCGATTCGCACGTTTTTGCCCACTTGCGCCGCGCTAATTATTCCATGAATCGGCCTTAGTAACTGCTGATAATGTCTCTTTGTTATACTTGCCCTTTTTTGACTTAGGAAATGTTTGTTGGTGTCTTGCTAGTGCCTCTTCCTTACTCTGGGAATAATGGTTACAATCTTTCAGCTAAGTCTTCTCTTATTACTTTGCCAATGATGGTTATATGCTTTCTGAAGTGTTGCCCCCTCTTTACTTTGGCAATGGTGGTTCTAATTTTTGTTTCAGCATTGCCCCTCTTGACAATGCAGGTTTCTATCTTGATTCAATGTTGCCCCCTCTTTGTCTGGGCAATGATAGTTGTTACCTTTCTTTTCTGGCCTTCCTTCAAAGTGAGTACAACGCCAATGTGACTTCTTGCATTAGTTTGGTATTCAAAACATTTGTTAGCAGTCAGCATTTGACTACGTAGCATTCCGGGGTTACCTAATACAGGCCAACTCACCAGTCTCTGTACACGCGTCTACTTGAACCGCTACTGCTGTTTCTTTTGTTGATTCTTGAAGATAACTACCTTCCAGAGAAGTGAGGCTAATAAATTCAATCAGATTAATCAGGAACTTGGTCTAACTGATTCATTGATCCTCTGCCCTGCCATCTTCAGGGACCCTCATTCACCTACCACTCCCAAACACATGATTCCTTTTCCAGAATAGATATCATACTAGTTGATGTGCCCTAAAATGCGATGTCTCAGAGTCAAAAGTAATCCCTGTCCCGTGGTCGGACCACGATTTTGTCCATGTTAACCTGGGAGTTTGGTTGGCCCAGAGGAACAAAGGGAGATGGAGATGCAACGACGGAAGGATTAGGACACGGTGCAGACATCACTGACAGAAATTAAAAACTATTTTGAGTTTAACAACAAGGGAGACATTAGTGCCTGTTTCTTATGGGAAGGATTGAAAAGTTACACTGTGGGGGTCCTCTTACGGATTGAAGCACACAAGAAGTGGTTAAGACAGCACCTAGAAATGGATTTAAGGGGGAAATGAAGAGTGCACAGCCTGGGGGCCCTGAGAGAGATTGTATGTCACCAGCGCAGGTTACAAAACTAAAGCAGTATAAAGCACAGTTAAAGGCCCTCAAGTTCAAGGAGATGGAAAAGAAACTCCTGTTCGTAAAGTAAAATTATCACGTAACGGTGACAAGGCAGATTAAATCTTAGCATGGCGGTTGAGGGAGGAACGCGAATCTAAAATGGTGCTGAGCATTAAGAGACAGGAGGATGATATGGTTTTCGATTCAGAAAGCATAGGTAAGGATTTCAAGGCTGATTATGAATTACTTTATGCTTTGAGATATGAGGGCAATGGCACCCACATAAAAGATGTTCTCAAGTCAATCCCTGTCCCTGCTCTTTGCATGAATGATGAAGAAGGGGTACAGCGCCAGGGTATGATGGATTTATGGTAAGATTCTACAAAATGTACCACTCCCTCTTAGCTCCATATTTGGCACGAGCATTTAATGACATCCTAGAAGAGGATATCCTTCCTGCTACAATGCTAGGATATATAACAGTGGTTATACAAAAGGCTGGCAAAGACCCAGCATCCTGTGCCTCATACAGACCCATATCTCTCCTAAACACCGGTGTGAAGATTTTGGCCAAGTAGCTGGGGAACAGGATAGAAATCGCCTCTTCCGTCCCTAATTCACGGAGAGCAAGTAGGTTTTATAAGGGGAAGGCAAGGGACAGATAATATAAAAAAAAACATCAACCTCATGTATGCAGCACAAAAACAGGACTAGATGCAGCACTGGTCTCTAGAGGCTCTGAGAAGGCCTTTTACAGGGTGGAATGGCCCTATCTGACAGGAGTACATAAAAAATGGGATTTGGGAAGAACTTTATAAATTGGGTAACAGTCCTTTATAGCTCCACAATGGCGGGAATTCAAGTTAATGGCTCTTTAATGGACCCGATAATCCTAACCAGTGGGATGAGACAGGGCTGTCCTCTCTCACCACTATTATACGCCTTAACAATGGAACCCTTGATGAAAGCAATATGAGCAAATTGCAGTGTAAGGGGGATCCATTTTTGAGAGACAGAATTAAAATTGTCACTATTTGTGGACGATATTCCAGCTTGTATAGAGGATATGTGCAATTAGCACACATAACCTATTTTGGAAACTTCTCTGGGCTAAAGATCAATGTATGTAAATCAAGCATCATGCTGATTCGGATAATGGGCTCTAATTTGGATACCATCGATAGGACCTGTGGGATGAATGTAGAGAAACACTTGATTACCTCTTTGGGGGGGTCCTCCTCACTAGGAATCTGTCAGCATTGGGGACTATCAATTTTGAGCCTATGCTAGATAATGTTAAGAGAGATCTCAACCGTTGGTTCACAATGGTACTATCTTGGTACAGCAGAATAGTAACCAAATGCCCTTCCCTTTACAGCTATACCCACCATCCTCCCGGATAGTTATTTTAGAGAGCTGCAAGGCGCGTTAAATAGATTCATCTGGCAAAAGAACATTCAGAGAATAAATCAACTATCTACACTAAAATTACCAAGGGATTGTGGAGTTTGGATTTCAAGATGTTTACTTATACTACATGGCGAGTCCTAATGGAACACATGAGGAATTATTGGACTTACTTAGAAGACTTAGACACTCACCTCAAAAAGGTTAGAGATTTATTGTGGTCACTGTTGAGGTGGATCCCTAAAAACCTATTGACCACCTTTTACTGGGAGTGCTATGGCCCCTCTGGAAGAAGAACAGCAGCAACCAGGCCCTCTCTTCATGGCCCTCACCATTGACATTGGTATGGGGTCCCCACTAGACCTTGCATGGCATAGCTGTCGTCACACACAGGAATGGTCATATAGAGTTTTGGAAAGAGTAGGACAGCTCTTCTTACAGGGGTCTCTCATCCAGTATGACGCTCTCCAGAAAGTCTTGGGTCAGGAGGCACTCTATGTCTTTGAATATTTGAGACCAACGGGTATATTGACGGACAAAAATGGGTGGATGCCTAGCCAGAGATTTGACCCCTTTTGAGACAGCGATAGCGATGTCCGAAAATAGGAAAACGATACTCTTGAATCTTTACAAAATCCTAGTTACCTCACATATAGGGAATAGACATAACTTTAAAATGCACTGGGATAACTTAGTGGGCGATGAGATATCTAAGGAGATTTGGAGGAGAACCTTTGCTGTTACTTTCCACAGAAATGTATTCACGTCTGCTATCGAACACAATTTCAAAATGCTGTTCTTCTTACTGTAGCACAGACTTGGAGCTGAGCAGACCAAATTAGTTTGGACTTGACAGAGAATTGTTCCTAATAACGCCATGCCATTCTAAATCCTGATGTCACGCTTTTGTGATCACATTTCTGTTTTTTTTAATGTAATTTTGGGGGGGGGCAGGGTAATGTTTCTTGGGAGACTTTACTGTTGTATAAAGTTGAGCTTGCAATTGTTAAAACTGTAAAATCATCAATATATTATATTTGAAATTAAAAAAAAATGGACAACAGACTTACCCGAATGTCAGATGCTCCGGAGAAAACCGTGAGAGGGACTGAGGCTTACAGATGAGACTGGCAGGAGCCGGCCCAGGTGCATAGACACTACAAGGGGTGATCTCAGCTGGAACCGCTAAGGAAAATGAGAGGCTGGCTGAGGAAAGTACAAGCAGCACAGTTCTGCAGGAGATGCGGTCCTGTGAAGAAGGAGACGCCAAAGTGGGTCTGAATCCGCAGAGTCGCTGCAGCAAGACAAAAGAAAAAGAGTGCCGGTGAAACTGAAAAGAACACGGGGAGGCACGTGACCAACCGGAGGGCTGCAGGCAAGGCCCTACAGGTAACTGAGTGGCTGAGCCTATGGTTGGAGGCACCCAGAGGGGGAAAAGGAAACCCTGAAAAGTATCAAAAATGAAAAGTGAGGGAAAGAAGACAGCCCCTACGCGATTACCAATATATGATAAAAAAGGGAAATAGGGTCTGGATCCCTTCTGAGAGAAGAACATACCAAGTGATAAGAAGGTCTACTTGGAGGGAAGACAACCCAGGACCGTCATATAAGAGAAACCATAGAGAGAACTGTGAAAGCAATATTTATGAAGACAGTACTTGGCGGGGGGTACCAAGTCTGTATGTGAAATCAAGAAATCAGAGAGAATACAATGAACTGATAGAAAATGAAACCAGGTCTGCCAACTAGGATCAAGGACTCACCACAGTCTGGAGGACCATCCCAGCCACCCTTCTTCTTCACAATACCTGGATAGAGGAAACCAGGTCTGCCAATCAGGGGCAGGGACCCACCACAGCTTGGAGGAGCATGCACACCATTCTTCTTCGTACCAGTACCTGATAGGAGGAAACCAGGTCTGCCAACCAGGGTCAGGGACCCACCACAGTTTCCAAACTCCTCTTCTTTGTCACAGCACCTGGTTGAAAAAGAACCATGACTGCTAACCCAAATTCGGGGTCTCCAGAGACAGAGAAGCCTGAGAAGGGCCAATTGTCACAGATATTTCACTACAAATTGTTGAACTATGTTAGTAGCCTAAAGAAGGCTGGGGAAGGGAGACATCCCCCAGCATTGTAAAGACTGTACCAGAAGCCTAACGAAGGTTGGGGAAGGGAGAAATTCCCCCACCATTTAAGGAACTGATAAACCCAGAACTGTTCTTTTGTCCAGGGGAAGAGAGTCAATCCTCTGGGCTAGGGAGAACTCCTTTTTATTTAGTTTCACTTAGAATGTGAGGGACATAGCTAGGATGCTGACAGTGAACATTGAACTTTTGCTTTTGACATCCTGACTGTGATGTTAGTTATTTTAGTTGAGGCAGGGAAACCCCTCTTAGAGTTAGAGCAAGATAGGGTTTTCTTTTAATTTTCTCAATATAATAAAAGTTTATGGCAACCACCATGACCCCTCCTTGTCAGGTTGGTTTGATCTCTCAGAGTTGGAGACCTCCCTATGGCTATATTAACACCTGACCGGGAAGGGTGGGCTAACGTTTAAATGGAACGACTATACTTATAGAAAGTTTAACAGCTTAACATCAACTGCCACCCCCAGTTATTTCCAGTGTAACAGTTGTATGTCGGTCTCTTACTTTCCTTTAGAGACCTTTTATCTGGTGATTCACCAGTGCCTGAATAAGCTATCTAACAAAGGTAGGGTGATAACAAACACATCTTACAAGTACACATTAGACATACAAATAGCAAAGTCAAAAACAATCAAAAGAGCTAGGCTCCATGATCTTGCAAAAGAGGGTCATCCTCCCTTGGAATTCATGACTTGCAGGAGAAGTATTACACAGACCCATAAAAAGTATATTAAAAACTTAAAAATTGATGAAATGTTCACAAAAGATAACCAGATTAGGTTCAATCCCAAAAGGGATGTCCCATTCCAGAAGAGGTTTGGCTAGACTATCTCACTAATACATGCACTCTTCCGGTTGGGTTTACCCAGGGCGATCGAGCTACAATGGGGTATATAGTTCTGGGGGAAAGCCCCTGGAAAGACAAACATATTCTTTGGGCTATTTCCAGAGCCAAGGCTTCTAGGGCCACTGGCCCGGATGGCCCAGCCCCAGTCACGATCAAAAGCACTCCGGACATATGTCTTCCCTTTTTGATGGCTTTGCTCAACAATATATACAACACACATGACATTTCACCCACATAGAGGAAGTCTATACTTATTTTGATTTATAAAAATGGCGACCGCAGCAAACTGGAAATGTATAGGCCCATAGCCTTACTGGATGCTGCTAACAAAATGTTTTGTTCACTCTTACTAAGAGATCTTAACAGCATTTTCTCAAAATTGAGTGCCATTACTCCCTTCCAGGTGGGCTTTAGACGCCATATGGGGATGGCATTAAATGCGACCATTATGGCACATTTATTAGTTGGTGTGAACAAAGTCAGTTGTACCATGGAGAAGAAGAATTGGCTTTTTTCTGCATACCCTTACACTGTTGTGCAGACCACGTTATTTGATCCCACATCTCCAGACAATCACAAACTAGGGGGAATCAACATTTACAATCCAGGATACAACACTGTAGACCCATTTGGTCAATATTCCCTTCCACAGTCAGGTAAATGAGACAAACATCGAAAACAAGCTCCTGTACCAGAATATTAACAGTCACTGGTACCAGATTCTTTACACATAATTAACATGTTAAACATGATATGACATGATAGGTAATTTATAACGTGCCTGTACACAAGTGTTTCTAGGCACGACAAGACAATGAAGGGGGGACATAAGAGAACAAAACAACAATCTTACTAGGCATTGTGTCATTCATATTGCCCAAATGTAGAGGGGGGATGGACGGGGAGAGGTGCCAAGGGAGGGAGGGGGGATGACAGTGCAAGTAGCTTGTAAGTTCTTCGGTTGGTGGCTCATAAGTGCAGCGACGCAAGGGATGGTAGGGTTGCAGATACTGTACCTTAAGTGGTTGGGAGGCCCAGAGGCAGTGCAAGGGCAACTGGTCATTCAGGAGCATGGTCCCATGAGTTCAGTGGGTAGCCAGGTAACCAGAGTGCGTAGCAGACAGGGACATCAGGAAGGAAGCGGGGGAGAGAAAGCGGAAGCAAAAAGGAAGGTTTTGAGATGCTTCCAGAACCTTAGATGTACCTGCTCAAGTTTGAGAGAGGCAGGGAGGCTGTTCCAGAGTGAGTCCCCAGCCAAAGAGAAAGATCTACCCCGACTCTCTCACTGGAAAAGTGTCTGACCCTCAGAGAGTTGGAGGTCGAAGAGCAGAGGGCTCGAGAAGGGAGATGTTTAAGGAAGAAAAAGTTGGATGTAGTATGGTCACCAGCCCCAAAAAGCCTTGTGGACAATGTAGAGGGTCTTGAACTTGATCCTTGCAGCTACAGGGAGCCAGTGGAGAGATTTCAGGGTTGGAGAGATACGATCCCTGGGCTTGAGGCCAAGGACAAGTCTTGCAGTTACTGTTCTGGATAAGTTGAAAAGGGTGAAGAGTAGAGGCAGGTAGATTTAGAAAGAGGCTGTTGCAGTAGTCAAGCCTGGAGAGGACCAGGGCACTGGAGACAGTGAGCTTCTAGGGGAAAGTGAGAAAAGAAAAAATAACTCTGAAGAGGTCCAGTTGATAGTGTGACTTCTTAGAGATGACGGGGTTGTGAGGAGAGAAGGAGAGGCAGAATCTTAGCCTCACAGGAAGGAGCTGGTAGAGGGCCAAAGTGAGAGAGGGAAGGCGGGAACAGGTGTCCCAATGAGGAGGATCTTAGTCTTACTGGCATTATGGCAGAGATCGTTGGAGGCACACCATTCCTGAATTGCGGACAGACAGTCTGGTATGAGAAAAGGAGCAGAAGAGGCTGAAGGGAGCCTGAAGGAGGTCTGGGTGTCATCTGCATAACATTGAAAGTTAGAGCAGAAAGTAGAGATGCAGTGGACCAGAGGTGCCAGGTAGTGGTTAAAGAACCAGGGAGAGAGGTTAGAAACACCACAAGTAGAGAGAGAAATAGAAGAGAGGAAAGACCCAAGTTGGACCTAGGAGGGTCGATGAGTGAGAAAGGAGGTCAACCAGGCAAGGGCCTGACAAGAGATGCCCAGGTTGTCATGGAGAGGAGCAGGATGGAGTGGTTGCCCGTGTCAATAGCAGAGGATAGATCAAGGAGAATGAGGACAGAAGGAAGGTTAGAGTCAAGATTGGAGAGCAAGTCTTCACAGGTGTTCAGGAGAGCAGTTTACATGCTTCTGGCTGCTCTGAAGCCAGACTGTTGGTCATGCAGACAACCAACACAGTATTTGCCCAGGAGTTTGCCCAGGAAAGGAGTGATGAAGCTCGGTGATAGTTTGCCAGAGAGGAAGGATCGGCAGAGGACTTCTTAAGAAGGGGGTGCACAAGAGAGTGCTTGAGGGGGGGTTCCAGTGGCAAAAGAGTGATTGCAGAAATCGACCAAGGCTGGAGCAAGGGTGTCGATGTGGTCCTTAATGGTTTTGGAGGAAAAGGGGAGCACCTGCTTTGGCAAGACTTTCATAGATCGGACTTGTCTAGATACATCTTTGGGAGTGAACTGGGGGAAAGGGGAGAAAGGCAGACGAGAAACGGCTGGTGAGAGGCCTGGAATGGTAGAAAGAGAGGAAGAGTAGATAGAAGCAGAGAGAGTGGACATGATGCACAGAGATTTAGTGGAGAAATGAGATACAAAAGCTGTTCAAAGGGCCTGGGAGGGAACAGGAGAGGTAGAGACTGCAGCTGGATTGGCTAGCTCCTTGCAGATTTTGAACATTTTGGCCGAGTTAGATGCCGTGGAGACATGGGCTTGGGTGTAAGCTCTCTTCTTAGAGAGGACAGAGTGTCTGTATGGTCTTTTGAGCAGGCAGCAGGCCACTTTGTCAGAGGGTGCGCTTGGTGCCCTGCATTTCCTCTCAGCCAGCCTACACTTTCGCTTAAGAGTGCCAAGGTCAGAATCGCACCAAGAGTTCCACTTGAATGCAGGCTTCAAATGGATCCTCATGACAAAGGCAAGGACATCCAGAGTGTTATAGGCAGCAGGGTTCTCCTTCTGGAATAGCCTCCCTGCTGCCTTCTGTCTTGAGCCTGATCTCCTTAAGTTCCGGAAACACCTCAAGACTTTCCTCTTCTTCCCCTCCTGCTCTCTCCCGCTACCATGCTAACCTAGCGCTCTGTTCTTTCCCTCTCTCCCTCTTTTCCATACAGCTTGCTGACTGGCTGCATGGTGTACCTCAGAGTCTCACAAGTCCCTGGCACCCCCAACAGTCCTTTCACACTTGTCTCCGGGCCCTGCACATGCCTAATCATCACTGCACTTGAACATTCACCAAAGAGAGTGACATCTCTCTGCACTTACCCCAGCCTTCACCGACTGGGTGTACTTGGGGCCCCCAGGACTTGTCCCCCCACACCCTTTCCCCTGTAACTGTCTGTGCACTTGCGTGATCCAAATGCACCATGCCTGAAGAACATCTGTCTGTTCACCCTTGCCTTCACTACCTGCATGGTGGCGCCTTAATGCACTTGGAAAAACTGCAGAATCATCGTCAGGCCTATTTGCTGTTATCTCCACTGTTGATTGAATTATATGCACTTACTCTGCCTGTGCAGACAATTATCGTTTCAGAATTTCAATGGCTCTGAACGATTGTTGTTTTTCCCCTTGTTGCCTCCCCACTTGAGCGCTTTGAGGCACTTGCTTTGTGTATCGGCGCTTTACAAATAAACATTACCATATTATACTAGAGATAGAAATATGAAGGTTGGAGAGGGAAGTGTCAGAGTAGGAGTCATCCAAAGTTGTAGGAGGAAGAGAGAAAGTAGCTGTGAAAACCTCCACTGACACACGCTTCATGGGCCGTATGATCAAGAAGGCGGGTGGCAGTGCTGGGGTCGGCTTAACCTGAGGGAGATAGAGTGAAAGGTAGAGCAGAGAAGAAAGTGGTCAGTCCAAGAGAAAGGAGTGGTGAGAGGGTTGGAGAAAGGGACATCTGACAAGATCAGAACATCCAGGATGTGCCCTGCAGAGTGATTCTGGCCAGAGAGTAGAATAGAGAGAGAGAGAGAGTCACAGAGGTTGCGAAAGAGCCCAGCGTAGGGGCTAGTAGCATCCAAGTGGATGTTCAGGTATCTGAGAAGGACAAGTTGAGAAGTAGCGGCAAGGAGGGCGGAGGGGACGTCAGCCCATTCAGAGAGTAAGAGGGCTACCTCATGTGGCTGCTTGTAGATGGCGGCCACAGTGAGAGAGAGGCCAGGAGAGATATAGAGCCTGCAGACCAGGCATTCAAAGGAAGAGTAGGCCTGCGTATGAATGACAGAAGCAGGGATCCACTCCAGGAAGATCAGGACGACTCCCTCACCAGGACGGTTGGTTCTGGGTTTGGAGAGGATCTTTTAGCCATCAGGGAGGAGAGTGTAAAAACGCATGACAGAGCTGGCCATGAACCAAGTTTCGGTGAGACTGAGTACGTCCAAATCAAGCTCTTCCAGGAGATGGCAGATGTATGAGGAGTGTTTGACAGCAGAGCGAGAGTTAAGAGTAGCAATGTGAAACAGATTGCCACCTTTGCAGGGCTTGTATGGAGGGGTACAAGCATTAGATACGCACTGCGGAAGTGTTAGAGGTGCCCGAGAATGGGCAAAGGAAGAAGGAGGAGAAGGCAGAGTAGTCAGAGAGGAGAAAAAGAGTGCCATAGAGGTGGCAGAGGAAGGAGAAGGCAGAGTGGCCAGACAAGCAGCAGAAGGATCCAGAGAGGTGGCAGTGGAAGGGGGCTGTAGAGCAGCCAAGGGAGCAGTGGAGGGGGCCAAACAGGTGGCAGAGGAGGGAGGCAGCAGAGGAGCCAGAGAGAGGTAGATAGGAGTAGCAGGAGATGAAAAGAAGTTGATGAGACGTGGGAAGTGTCTATCAAAAAGGTGGAGATTGGCCTGAGTGGCCTGGATCAAGACGGTACCATTCAAGTAGACATTAATGATGGTCTTGGAGAAGTGGAAGGGGCCTGGAGGGCCTCCCACTTGGTAACCCAATTAATGGGAGAGGAGGAAAAAGGAGAGAGAACAGAGACCATATGAGGGGTCCATAGGCCTGGAGAGGGAACGACAAAGAGGATGTTGAAGAGGGTCTGTCTGGAGGAAGCACTGATGTATGTATCAACAATAAGAAGGCCTGGGTTGGAGACCAGGATGTCCCTTCTGAGCTTATTGACATAGTGGCAGGGATAGGATAGTCGATAGAAAAGCAGTTAGAGGTGATAGGGGAGACAGAAAGCACCATAGAGGGTGCAGGGCGGAGAGTGAGAGGGGGTGGGGTGCAGCCCAAGCAGGAGGGGGGTCAAACTCTATGGGCAAACAGGAAGGAGGCACACAAGGGGTCACACAGCACAAGAGGGGCAACAGATACATAAGACAGAACAAGAACACTGGGGAGTGCAAGGTCTTAGCATGGGTGAAGAAAAACTAAGCAGGCAAAAAAAGTAAACTACAATGGAACTCAAGGTTGTGAGAATCCAAGTACAGTACAAGAATACAAAGCAAGAAGTCAAAGGGGCCCTAGAGTGGAGGAAGTGAAAGGCAAGGATTCAGCACATAATACAATAGCAACCCAACAGACAAAATCACAAACACAGATGGTACAAGGAAACCTGGAAGTAAGAGGAAATGCAGGCAGTGCTTTGGAATGACAATACAGTAGTGAATACAATATAGTGGAATGGTAACACAATGGTCACAGAAAATAAGGGACAGTTACGTGGGGAGAATGCGTAGAGGGATGCGCGGGGAGCAACGCAGAGAGGGATGTGTGGGGAGCAATGCAGAGAGGGATGCGTGGGGAGCAATGCAGAGAGGGATGCATGGGGCAACACAGTGAGGGATGCATGGGGAGCAATACAGAGAAGAAAGGTCAGTGGAGTGGGGGCAGGTTGTGTGGGGCGCAGGCATTAAAGCAGGGGGGTGGGCCTAAATTGTGAGGGGAGCGAGCGAGAGAGGTGAGAGGGGCAGACGTGCAGGCAGGGGAAGCGTGTGCTTTGCTGCAGAAGGTCCGAACCTCGGTTCATAAAGGCTCAGAAGCGTGTACGTAGCGTAGCATGCTATGTGTCATCGGGCAGCGTCTCCTGCGCACCTGCGTTGCTGAACACTGCAGCCTTGTCCTGCAGGGCTTTGCCGAAGGGTTTGAACCCTTCCAGACTTGGAAGCGTGTGCGTAGCGTTGTGTGCTACGTGTCATTGGAGGGCATCTCCTGCGCACCTTGTCACTCAACACTGCAGCCTTGTCCTGTAAAGGCTTTTGATATAAAAAAAAACAATCATTGAGAAAGCCAGTAGCTTTAGCTGAAGGTTACTGGTGAAGACATGTTCTTAGTAAATTCACACAGAAAGACTTAGGAAATTAGGAATATGTGAAAGGGAAAGCAGACAGAGTTGGGGTAGTGGGCCAGGATGGGTGGATGAATGTATATGAATGTGAGGATTAATGAAAGATAAGGCAAGGGATGATATGTGAATGGATTATTATGAGGATAGATGGAGAAGTACTGTGATGAAGAACAGTGATGAAGTATGAGGAGAAGGACTGTGATGAAAGGACTGTGACGAAGGAGGACTGTGTGCCAAAGTACTCTTATGAAGGACTGTAACAAAGGAGAAGGAGTGTGACAATGGAGAGTGGGCTGTTGTGAAGAAGGATGAGCACGGTGATGGCGAAGGAGAAGGACTGTGATGGAGGGGAATGACAGTGAAAAAGCATGAAGAAGGTGGTCTATGACAAAGAAGAAGGACTCTGGCAAAAAGAAAAAGACTGTGATGAAGGAGCATAATAAAGAAGGTCCCAAGACCCGTTGCATGGCCTGTACCACTTTCAATCTACAAGGTATTGTCAATGACCATAGCGCTGTCTGGAATCACATATGGACTGGATCTCCTATTCAAGGTCCTTCATAGCACCTGTCGGAGGAGGTGCAGTATTCTGCTGTGATGAATACCTGCTGGATACAAATGGACGTAGTAGGGATACATGAAAGGAAGGGTGGATCCTGTGCCAGGATGCAGGTAAGCGCAAGTAATACATTACCAGGTTAACCTTGCGAATGATCCAAAAGGGTCCAAAGAAATTAGGTGCAAACTTAGTAGGTGTAAAATGAGTGGGCAAGTACCTGAAACTCAACCACACTTTATAACTAATGTTGTAAGCTGCCTCTTAAAAACAATGGGTGTCTGCAATTCTTTTCATATAGTCTTGAGTCTACAGCAGGAACTCCAAAGCTTTTACATAACTCTGTCTGATGTCTTCAATGTGAGCATGGGCAGATGGTACCTCTGAGTCTGAAGGGATATGAAGAGGGAAAGCATGGGGTTCATAACCATAGGTAAAGAAAAATAGTACTAGAGCTGTGAATAGTGCTAATATAAGAGAATTCCGTTATCGGAAACAGCTTAAATCAGTTATATTGGGTGGCAGAAGAGAAAAAACATAGACATTCTTTGACAGTGTGGTTCAAACGTTCCCTGCATCTATTAGACTGATGGTGATACCCAGACAACAATTTCCTATAATACCCAGCAGTCTACATAAGGCAGTCCAAAAACAGCTGATGTGTTGTGTACCTCGATCAGACACGGTAGATGTGGGGAGACCATGCAGATGAAATGTGTCTGTTAAGAATACTTGGACCATGACGTCCTCTGTAGGTAGTTTGAGTAAAGGAGAGATATGTGCCAATTTGATGAGATGATCTACCATCACATTGTTTAGAATGTGGACGTTGGAAGGAGGTAGGTCAATCACGAAGTCAGTGGCTGCATCTTTCCATTGTGTTGAAAGGAGCTCCAAAGGGGTTGACACTTTCCAAGTGGTGCTTTCCCAAGGGGTTTCAGTTATGCGAAAATGCTGCAGGAGGACACATATTCTCTCACCTCTCTTGCTAGAGGCCACCAGATGTTCCTATCCCACAGGTTGCATGTAGTAAGGAGGCCGCAATGTCCTGCTGTGTAGATATCATGACATAGGGAAAGGACCTGATGTTGATCCAGGATGAAAGGCAAATGCAATACTCTTTCCTTGAATAGGTATCCTTGGTAGTGATGCAAATCCAGATAGGAATTTGTGTGAACCAGGAACTCAGGGGATACCTGAATTTCCAGATAGAAATGTGTTGATCACATGTAAGTGTTTACCTTCCAGTGTGCAGCTAGGCAACAGTGCATTTCTAGCCTCACTTCCGTCTCTCAGAGAAAGGGCACTGGAGATGAGGTTAGAAGAGCCAGGTATATATGTGACATGGAAATCATATTGGGCAAAAAAGTATGCCCACTATGCTTGTCGACTGTTAATGGAATCAATCTGATGTAGGACATGTAGATTCTAATGATCAGATCTCACTACTAACTAATGCTGTGCCCCCATATGATGTAGACGCCATTCATTACAGGCATACCTGATGGCAAGCAGCTCCTTTTCCATAATGGAGTAATGAATTTCAGAGTCTGTCAGCTTTTAGGAGTAGTACGCTAGTGGATGTTCATGTGAGTCTTCATATTTCTACTTAAGTACTGCCCGATGGCACAATTAGATGCGTCTGCTTCAACAATAAAAGAACTAGTTGGGTCTGGGAACCTCCACTAGGCAATTTAGACTCAGTTATAAAACCGTGCGCACATTGGTGTCAAGATATTCCTTGAGTGCACTTTTCTCCTCTGAAAGTGCAAACATCCTACCAAATGGTACAGAGGAACCTGGAGTTAGGTCAATGGGATAATCAACTGATCGGTGAGGAGGAAGTGTCTTGGTAGGGTTGTCCAGGAGTATGTCAAAGTCATTATGTCCAATATGGCTACCATCATTCCTGAGAAGCATGTGGTTTGTTATTGAGCATTGGTCTTGGTCAAAGCAAAGGAACAATGTATACAACTGTATTTTGACCTCAGGAAGAGGTTACCTCTGGCCCAATTGACATTCAGATGATGTATTCTGAGCCATGGGATACCAATATAAGAGGAAAGTGTGCAGTAGTGATCAGATCGAACATCAATTCTTCCTTATGAGCTGCTACCACCATTCTCGGTGTGTATATTCCATGACTGGCCCGTAGGATAAAGGTCTTCCATTCCCAGTTTCTACTAGCACAGAGATATCTTTATGGGTTCTCAGGATGCAGTCTTAGCCCATTCGAAGTACATAGAAATTCCAGCTGCCCCTCAGTTGATCAAGGCAGGATGATTCCAGGGTCTGGATAATATAGATATCTCCACCAGGAGCAATATCAAACGTGCATCCTCTTCTGTGCAACTGGTTGCTGCACAGATAGGGCCTTGGCTGGTTTGCCATTCAATTGACGCCTCTAAGAACATGAACTGGCATTTCCTGAACAACTTGGTTATACATAGGGATCAGATGCATATTAGAGGCACAATACATGCATAAACCCAGCCTCTTATGGTTCCAATCTGCATGGGTACTCCCATGGAGTTAGTGATTTCCGTTTTAACTTTGTTTTCAGAGCAAGGGGTACATAAGGCCATAGAACGGTCTCTATACTGTTTCTTTTCAACCCATCTTTCTTGCGGGCAGAAGTCCAACTGTAGTACAAGAGTGGTTAGGTCAGCAAAGGACACCGGATGTGGCACCCATGCCAACACATCTTTAATGTTTTCCAAGAGATCCCGCCTAAACAGTGTAAATTGAGCCTCCTCAGGCCACGCAGACTCTGCAGCCAGTTGTCTGAATTGGGTGATGCAAATAAGAAAATTTGAGGATCCCTGCTGGCAGTCCAATAGTGTTTCCTGTGCAGTAGAAGAGAGCTCTGGTCTGTCAAACATCTTTTTTAACAAATGTAGAAAAGCATTGTATTAATCAAGTAAAACACTCGACGTCGTCACCAAAGCAGTAGCCCAAGTCAGAGCACTGCCATGATATTCGAAACAATAAAACCCACTTTCGATTTATACGTTGAAAACGCCAAAGGGCAAAAAGTGTATTGAATGGTGTAGGCATCCAAAAATAAATTCAATCAGCTAGCAGAACCATCAAAAGGTCCTTGATTCACTGGTTTGGCAGGTGTTTCAGTATGCAAGGCAGCATGAGTAGCCATTCTGCTTTCAGCGTTCGAACTTTGGTAGTTAGGGCCTGGACTGCGGTCATAAGTTCCTGGAATTGTGTCATGGTATCTTGACTGGTTGGGCATCTCCATCTGTCACCTCGAGACCGTACCTAATGAAATGAAACTGCAGGTCTAAAGGAGTAACGCTGGTCCTTCTTAGGGTGCTCTTGAAGGGGGCCCTAGGGGACCCTCGCATATGGAAACAAGGCACAATCACCCCACATGAACTGATACACCAGACACGAGGTTGTATTCACAAAAGCTAGGGTTTATTGCAAAGCAAATAGTCTCAGTTGGCCAACTGGGTCCCACGCCCCACGACGTGTGTTTCCAGACCTCGGGGACCGCAAGAGAGTGAGAATCGTACAACAGTTACATATATACAAAGCAAGCATCTTACTATCAGTAGTGACACATCCAATACCGTCCCTAATACATTTCCTTTGAATTGGGCACGATGATTGACAATGGTGACGAGTATGACACCTTCAGACATTTATTTAGCAACAGTTTGCAATTTCATGAGCCTGTAGACACAATTCTTTGTTATAAGAACACACTGCTTCTGTTCTCTGCAAGCAAGGTGCGTGTAGGGGAGAGACACATTCCAGGCCTTGCTATCTCATAGTTTCGATTTGTGCACTAGGGGTCAACTTGCTCTCCAGGGCTCTAGAGGGCTCAGGAAAGGGGGGCCGCAAAGAAGAGCATAATTCAAGCCATTTAATGTTCGCTTCTAACATTTCTACTGTGTTAACGAGACTAGCTGGCACCTGTGTACTGATTAGAATGCCTCGCTGCTTACTTCCAAGGATTTGTGAGGGAGGAGACCGGGCATCCCTGTCTGAGTTGCTGCGTTATGTTTCAACAAGTCTCTCACGACCTTGCACTTTACATGAACAATGATGTACTAGTGGAGCAGAATAAGTTTTCAGCAAAGCAGTTTTAACAGAAAGCAAAAGGCAAACGTTAGAAAACAAAATGGCGATTTCAGTCACTTCAAAATGGCAGCACTTTAGTCAAGCTTATGGCTATATATTTCTAATACTAGACACATGAGGCGCTTGGTCTTCGGCCAACAAAGTACATTGCCTTATGATTGAGAGGTGCCTACTTTTTTTGGACTGACAAACCCTCCTTTTGGCCGTATGCCAAACGCCTCATCCGTACATTGCATCCTCTTCCGACCAAGTATCTGATTCTGATTTTGATTCTTGCACACTACTGGTCTCCTCCTCACTGTCATCAATATTGATTGACATGAATTCTTTTACTGTCTTTAATTCATCATTACCGTGAGTACTTGATTTAGCAGTGCTCTTTTTTTCTACCATCTGTACACACTCCTCGCTTATTTCAGTACATATTATGGGTAAGCAGTGTATGCAACAACAACATGTCATGAATATTCCTAGCACTGCTACTAGGATCGCAAATAATTTCCATCCCCATGAGCGTAGCACTTCCCAAAACCAGGATCTTATGTTTAATTCCCAGCTCCCTTCAGGGGGGTGAAGGTCAGAGCTTAAAACATGCAAATTTCTTATCGCTTCGAAAATCGTAGGGGAGGACTCGCTTACAAATACGCAACACGCTGATCCCACGATTTTGCAAACTCTGCCACGATCAACCAGGATTACATCAAGAGCCATTCTATTTTGGAGTGTCATTAATGTAATTCCTTTTTCCTCTAGTGTCATATTGTATAATATATCTGTTGTCCCATTTATCGTTTTATCTAAAATCCTGGACAGTTGTCTTATATTATACGAGTTTTTTGCTTGGCCCCAAAATGGTATGAATGATTTTGCTATGTCCTCTGCGATTAAACCTCCTTCCTCATTCCGCTGTGGTCTTGACCTGGCCAGTTTGGCTACGTCTGCTGCTTTTGAAAGGAATACCCCAGGGAACAGGAATCCTAAGTAACAAGTACCTCCCCAGTTTCTAGGTAACCAGGGATACGCTTTTTCTCCACATATAAAATAAACTGGATCTCCTACATAAACTGGCTCTACCTCCTTATCAAGGAATGCTATATTCATACATCTAGTGAATGTATCCACCAAATAGGAACCCTTCTTTCTCAGGCAAAAGGGGACAGAGCGTGGACTGTACTTTACTGGATAGGAGGAGGGCATTGTATCTTTATTTCTTTCTGGGTTCATTTGAAACGTGATTACAGATGATTTATAGGGCACAAATAGTCTGTCTTGTCGCATCACTACTGGTGTGATCGGCCGTGCTTTGAGAAATATAGAAAAACCTACAGGTTTCATAATAATCTCTTCGAATTCATTCATGTTTGTTCTATCTAATTGACCAGTTTCACTTTCGTTCCATTTCCCATAATATAATGCACTCAGTGATGCGTAACATTCAGAACTCAATGGCAGGGTCTGCACATACCAACCAATTCCCTGATCACCATGCTGTGGCAAGTGGGCACATACCCAGCAATTATTCTTTCTCAATATTGAGTGAGTCATATTCATTATTAGCAGTAATATGTTATTCCGATAACCTTCCCTGTGTCTTTCTTCCATTGGGGACAAAATATAAGTAATCACATGGACCGGGCTTTCAGTAGTGGAGATGTTTTCAACTGGTAAGAGTATTTCTAAGGGGTGTATTTCTTCCAAATACCATAATACCAATACGGTCATCATTGGGGCTAATATACTCATTATGCACATTACTATTGTTAAGATCAGCATACAATTTTTTCGGCAATTCTTTTTGTGTAACCTTCCAGTCTCTATGTTTAACTCATTATCAGCAGTGATGCAGGAGGGGGCAAAAGCTGGCTCTGGCATTTTTTTTTTCACGGTTCTTCTTCTTCAGCAATGTTCGTCATGAATATCTCTCCTCGTTTCACTTGTTCGAATGTCAATAAGTTCAGTAAATGTCAACAGTTTATTCTGCCAGTTCTTAGCAGCCTGGATTGCTATACGTTGGGCAAGATCTCTGTGGATCTGCACATTGCTCAAAGAACTCCAGAGCAGTTATCAATTGCCTTCGTACCATGTGAGCCTCTCTTGTCCGGGAGGGGTGATCTGCACATGGATTTTTTTAGCACTGAGGAGCCTCGCTCTTGGGCTGTCCGATTTGCAGAACCCTCATGCCGCTCTCCTCTAGACCTCCGGTTCCTATTTTATCCGTGATAGGAAACAGAGGCAACAAAGATCAAAACAAATGGAGATTTGATCACTCCTCCTTTCGGTTCCACAAATTATACTGTCTTGCTCCTGGTATCGTGTGATCAATGAATAGTGCAGACGCACTTCCAGACTCAAGCTCGGAGTCGGCCTGTGGCACAATGGCAGATGATGGTGGCCGCCAAAGTGATGATGCAGATTTCGTTTCAGGCTGTGGCGCAATGTAATAGGGTGGGCGCCAAAGTGGTACACATTTTGTGTCAGCCAGCTGTGATGCAGGTTCTGCTGGACAACGTTGGGGCACTCTTTGCCCTTCCTCTTTTACAGCAATCTCTTCTGGTTTTGTTTCAGGATCAGGCAGATTTTGTGGCAAAGAACTGGCAACCGTTTCTTTCGTTTCTGGGGCCGCTGTCTCTTTCTGGTCGTCTCGATCAGGCAGTTTTTCAGACGGTGATGGGACCTTTTTGGCATGTGTTGCATGTACCCATGCTTTTCTTCCGTCCACGCGGATGGCAATCTGCATTGTTAAAAGTATCAGATAAGGTCTATGCCACCTTGGTGCAAGCGATGTTTTCCTCTCAAAGTTCTTGATCAGCACCCAATCGCCGGGTTCCAGTGCATTCCCCGGACCAGTGTACCTGATTGGTAATGCCTCATGCACCTGCTGATAAACCAAACACAATTTTTAAATTAACAGATTACAATAAATGCTGAGCACAGGGTATTCAAGCTCCTTCAACCGCTTTGGCTGCGGTGCACACCAAACATTCGCCGGTCTCCCCATCACTATTTCATATGGGGAGAGCCCAGTTCTTGCTGGCACAGATGTGTGCATGCACAATAAGGCTAATGGTAATGCGTCTACCCTGCTTAACTTGTTCCCTTCACACATTTTGCTTATTTTGGCCTTCAAAATGGCGTTGTGGCGTTCAATAAGACCCGCACTCATGGGGTGCCTAGAACAATGGAATCTTTTGTCAGTCTGGAGACCTGCACAAATCTGTAATATCACTGCGCCCACAAAATGCGGACCATTATCTGACTATGTGACACGGGGCAGGCCAAAAGGGGAGAAGTACTCCTTCAACATTACTTTTGCTGTGCTCATGGCGGTGCAGTCTTTTAAAGATATGCTTCCACCCATTTACTGAATGCACATATAACCACTAGGATATATTTCAGGTGTTGACATCTCTCCATTTCAATGAAATCAAAATTGATTACCTCAAATGGCATAGAGGGAGGGCCAAAACTGCCTGTTGGAGTCACCGTTCCCTTCCCCAGATTGTATTGTAGACACGTGATACAATTCTGGACCAGCCTCTTGGCATTTTTCTTTATGTGTGTGTTCTCCCATACTGTAGCTAGATGCTGAACTATCTTCTTGGCACAAATATGAGTAGGGCTGTGGGCCATCGTGACCATTGCAGTTACATAGGAGTTGGGCAGCATCCCGTTTTTACTCTTCTTGTCCACCCAGCAACCTTCTAGATCTAATTCAGCAGAGCCCTCAGCCCATCCTCGCATTTCGTCAGCAGTGGCTTCTGCCTGCATCTCTTTGACAGTAGCAATTCCATTCTCTATCATGCAGGGCACTTCCTCAGACTGGACTGTCAACATTTTAGTATTCAAATCAGTGGCAGTTTCGCAATCCTGTCCGCAAATGCGTTTCCTTCTCCTACTTTGCATGTTACCTTTTTATGCGCATTTCACTATTGCTAGGCTCTTCGGACACGTAAGTTCCAGACAGCAATCGTACAATCATGTTGAATTCTGGCTCCATGAGATGTCAAGAAACCCCTCTCAGCCCAGAGTCGGCCAAAGGTATGAACCACCCCAAAGGCATATTGGCTGTCAGTATATATGTTTACACTCAAATTTTCAGAAATCTCACAGGCTCTGGTTAAAGCTATTATCTCTGCGGCTTGTGCAGAGTTGTAGGGGATTCTTTTGCTTTCTACAATACTCTTCAATGTGGTCATAGCATAGGCAGCAGTTGATGTGCCATCAGGTAGTTTAAAACAGGAGCCATCACAAAACAACTCTCCATCTGGCTCTTTTTGTGGGGTATCTGTAAAATCAATTCTTCCTTTTGTTTCTTCCTCAGTAACCATTAAACAATCATGGGGAGGTGATTCATTTTCACCAAGTTCTTCCGCGGGCAGTGGCATTAATTCTGCAGGATTCAAAGCGCTACACCTCATAATTTGGATGTGTGGCGCAAAAAGGACAATTTCGTATCTAGTAAATCTAGCAGACGTGAGGTGTTGCGTCTGTGCTCTATTTAATAGAACATCTATGGCATGTGGCACCATCAAAATTAAGGTGTGCCTCAATACCATCCCTTCCGTTTGTTTCACTGATGCAGCAGCCGCTGCAACAGCTCGCAAACAACGTGGTAGTGTGCGCGCTACAGGGTCCAGCGTGGAAGAAAAATAGCTGCATGGCCTATTTCTTCCACCTTATTCCTGTGTCAAAACAGCCAGCGCGCAGCCTTCATTCTCATGTACAAACAATCTGAAAATGTTCTCATAATTTGGTGTTCCCAAAACTGGAGCAGAACACAATGCAGTTTTGAGCCGATCAAATGCTCTCTGACATTCTTCATTCCACTGCAAAGGCATCACAGCATCCTTTTTTGTCAATGCCACCATTGGCTTCACAATCAATGCAACTTTTACAATCCACTGCCGGCAATAGGAAGCCATGCCTATTATAGCTCTGACTCCTTTTTGTGTTTTTGGAATAGGCATACCAGAAATACTTTCTATCCTCTCTGGCGTCAGTCTTCTCCCTTCTCTCGAAAGTAGGTAGCCCAAGTAAACCATCTCCTTTCGAAAATATTGGAATTTCTTTAAGCTTGCATTATGGCCATGTGCTGCTAAGTGTGTTAATAGTAAAACAGTGCTCTTTTTACAAATCTCCTCTGTATCAGCAGCGATCAATAGGTCATCTATATACTGTAACAATACACAACCTGCTGGTAATTCTAGCATATCTAGCTGTTCTTTCAATGCTCTGCTGTAAATACTCACACTCTCTGTGTAGCCGTGTGGAATGCGCGTGAATGTAAATGATCGTCCTCCTAACGTGAAGGCGAACACATATCTACTTTCCTTGTGTACTGGAATACTGAAGAAAGCATTTTTCAAATCAATCACACTAAAGTACTCTGCCGAGGCAGAAATCATTGTTAGAATTGTTGTGACGTCTGGAACCAATGGGAATTGAGGATCTACTACTTTGTTTAATGCACGCAGATCAATTATGAAACAATATGGTACCTCATTACCTCCTTTCTTATACACCGGAAGAATGGGACTGTTACATGTACTGCCTGTAATCTCTTCAATCACCCCCAATTTTACCAAATCCGAAACAATGCTTTTCAATCCTTTCTCTCCTTCTGCTGAAATTTTGTACTGTGGAATACACAGTAACGTGACTCCTTCTTTTAGAACAATTTTTACTGGCTCTATCTTCAAGCATCCCACATCATTGTCATTCATCGCCCATATACAAGTTGACACTTCACTCAATTCTCCTGGCAAAGGCTTGGACAAAAATTCAGATACTGGTACATTCTGTGGCAAAATTGTCAAGAACACTCCATCTGGTGCACAGTGGATAACTGCACTCAGTTTTTTCAATACATTTAATCCCAAAAGATTTCCCCCCCAATTTTCTGTTAAGAGAAATTGACAATATTCAGTGAATGGACCTAACGCCACTGCTACTGGTTGGGACACTGGATTTATTACTAGAGTACCTGCGAACCCTACTGAAATATTTCTTTGCCATGACAGTGGTATCTCTGGAACCAAGTGATGGTCTATCGAGCACTTCTGTGCCCTTGTATCTACTAGAAAGCTATGCTCTCTATTCCCGACTTTCATTTCTACGTAGGGTCCTTTTTGATCCACGGGAATAGGCACTGGTTCCGACCCCTGTCTTGGGCTGTCCTATTGAGGGAACAACACATCATCCGATGTGTAATCGCTGCTGTTATTATAGTACGCATTTGATTGGGTGTCAAAAATGTTCCCGCCCCCTTCCTCTATTTCCATTTTGCGTATTCTGATGGCTCTGATTCTGGGTAAAAGCAGTTTGATTCTGAGCTTGGTTCTCATTTTGGGTACCATTCCCTTGGCTATATTGGTGCTGCTGCATGTTATTTCTATTTTGCCCATTTGTTCCTGGATGCCCCCTATGCTGTCTTCTCTGGCCATAACCATTTCTATTTTGTAAATGTGGACATTGCGCTCGCCAGTGACCTTCCTTTCTGCAGTATGCACACTGATTTAGTCCCAGAGGCCCTACATGCATGTTCGAATTACCTCTGCCTTGTGCTTTTCCTCTTCCTCTATTGTGTCCCGCCACTTGCTGGAGTAGCACTCTTGTTTTCAAATTCGTCCTATCGTTCACCTCTTTCTCTTTCTCTGTGTTCACTCTGTTCTCATAATATTGGGCCATATGTAACACTTCGCTCAGCATTTTCGCTTGCCATGCACTTTCTGATGTCATTATTAGGTTTTGAATTGGAAGTATTAACACTCTCACATACTTATCGACAAATAGTCTTTTTCCTGCTTCTGTGCTGACATCCTGTCCACTAAAATCTCTAAATACTTCCTCAAATCTATTAAAACAATCTGTAGCTAACTCATCCTTGCCCTGAACGCATGCAGCCAATTTGCCCCATTGAATTTTTTTTTTCTGGAATAATTTCTTTCAATCTTTGTATTATCCGTGCTGGTAACGCTGCCATATTTGCCCCCGGTTTTCCTCCTGCTTCTTGCTCCTTATCCTCCACTACTAAATCCGCCCAAGTGGCGCCATAGGCCGTTTCGTCATCCACTTTTCTCATTTGCTTCCATATGTCTGCTGGCAGAACTACTGGGAATATTAGCTCTATATTGTCCATAGTGAAAATGGACGATCTCAAATAGGACTCTATTTCCTTATAGAATCCCGCCGGATTCTTTCGCATATCGGGAATCGTCTGTTTTATGTTATTTACTTCTTGTCTGGAGAAGGGGATGGGCACATATTGTGCTGTATAATGTGCTTCCGTTACCCGCGCTGGTGTGGTACCTGCTGCAGGAATCTCTACCTTTAGTACAAAAGTAGGTGGGACTTCTCTCATGGGAAATACCGCACTCACTGTTCCTCCCCCTTCTCTCATATGCAATAATATTCCCAAATCAAGTGATAAGGCTGTTTCTCCTGTTCCACGTTCTAATGCTCTCTTGTATACTGCCATCATTTCAGGGGGGCTGGCTTTCTTCTCATCTATATCCTTGTCTATCAAATATTCAACCATTGTCTACAGTGCTTTTCTTTTCATTAAATATCTCATTTATTTCCATTGTGGGGATACTAGGATCTGAAATCCATTTTAACGCCTCTCGTATACATACTTTTAGTTTATCACTTGTCTGTCTTGACGACGGCAAAAATCGTCGCTGTATATATGGTACCGCCGCTTCCTTCCTATCTCTCTTAATATCTTTACCCCTATACCCCGGTGTGGCAAACATTTCAGCATATTCATCATCAAGTTCATTCTTAAATTCAAAAAGTTGGTCCACATGCTCCCTTATTTCTTCATCTCTCTCTATACAACGTGCTAATGCATTCAAATCCACCAACTGTTGTGGCGGTAGCCTTCCAATTAACTGTTTCCATCTTGCCGTTAACTATTCCCCCATGCATTCCAACAATACCTGTCTTTCATTGCTCCTCCTGAAATCATACATCGAAGCTAGCGTTGACATCTCATCATTCCCGTTTATATACATCTCTGCCTGTTCTTGCAGCTCTCGTTTTCTCTCCTTGCTGATCGCACTACGGGTCACCCTCGCGCATCCACTTTGTTCGGCCCCCTCTCTCGTTTCAATGAGCCCAAGTTCAATCATAGGAGGGGCAGATGGGACAGAAACACTCTCTTGGAAAGAAGGTGCAGATGGGACAACGTGAACGGGGAGTGACTGTTGCGGCACTGGCTGGCTAATGGGAGGCGCTGATTGTGTGGTCTGTGGCTGTGCTGGGATTTGATCAGTAGGGAGAGGCTAAGCAACTGGAGGGGGCTGAGCAATAGTCACTGACGCAGTCTTTTTAGTCTCTCCCCTTGGGCCTCGCTTTGTATCAGTCAATATTTTATTTATCAATTCATCTCATGAATGCAACTCTCGTTGTGGGTATATTTTTTCTATACTCAACTGATCAAGTCTATTTGATTTTTTCAAACTATCATTCCACTCCTCCTCACTCTTTCTGCTTTCGACTTATGCCTACGCGCATGTTTCTCTACTTCTCCAACGAAGCATAGTTCCCTCCTCCAGTCCCTAAGGATATCAAATGCTGCAGGGCGTGTTTTCTTTTTCATCAACACCTTCTCCAAGTTATCTATTCTTGTAATCTCAAAACTCCCATGATTCAGCCACTGAAGATCTTCCTCTTTTCTGGTTTGCCTATGCCAAGTCTCACAAAACATTATCGCCCCTACACCATATTTCACATACATCTCATATGCCGGCGACCCCATGGGTGGCGCGACCTGGCCAGTTTCCAAAGATTGTCTACCGCAGCGGAAAAATCCAGCTAAAGTGGACAATACCCCAGGCATGTTTTAACCTTACCCTCGGCTAATCAACCTTATGCTGGGAGTTTGATTTTGCAAAATCAACTCTCAAACGATATCAGGTTTACTATCGGGGCACGACTCACCTGATCAGTCAAGTCGTCTCTCAAGACGCAATTCGTCCGTATACTGACGCAACCAATGACGTTGTGTCTGCATATCTTGGCTCACTCTGCCTCGTTTCGGGACCCTCGCCTCCTTGTTCTTTGTCCGGGCACGATGATCAGGGATCAGTTGTGTGCAGATCTGCAAAGGAGTCTCTCATCACTTTCACAGGGGCGCCCCGAACACCTCTTGATCCCGGCTCGATCGTCCCGTCCTCGCCGTTCTCTCCGCCTTCCTTATTTTACAACGTACACGATGGAACAAGTGGGGGAGGGTCTCTATTCGGGCACCATCTTGAGGGGGTCCCTAGGGGGAGCTCGCATATGGAAACAAGCCACAATCACCACAAACCAACTGATACGCCAGACACAACGTTGTATTCACAAAAGCTAGGGTTTATTACAAAGCAAATAGTCTCAGTTGGCCAACTGGGTCTCACTCCGCGCGACGTATGTTTCCAGACCTTGGGGGACGCAAGAGAGTGAGAATCGTACAACAGTTACATATATACAAAGCAAGCATCTCGCTATCAGTAGTGACACATCCAATACCGCCCCTAATACATTTCCTTTGAATTGGGCACGATGATTGACAATGGTGATGAGTATAACACCTTAAGATATTTATTTATCAACAGTTTGAAATTTCATGAGCCTGTAGACACAATTCTTTGTTATGAGAATACACTGCTTCTGTTCTCTGCAAGCAAGCTGCGTGTAGGGGAGAGACACTTTCCAGGCCTTGCTATTTCCTAGTTTCTATTTGTGTACTGGGGGTCAACTTGCTCTCCAGGGCTCAGGAAAGGGGGGCCGCAAAGAAGAGCATAATTCAAGCCATTTAATGTTTGCTTCTAACATTTCTACTGTATTAACAAGACTAGCTGGCACCTCTGTACTGATTAGAATGCCTCGCTGCTTACTTCCAAGGATTTGTGAGGGAGGAGACCGGGCATCTCTGTCTGAGTTGCTGCGTTATGTTTCAACAAGTCTCTCACGTCCTTGCACTTTACATGAACAATGATGTACTAGTGGAGCAGAATAAGTTTTCAGCAAAGCAGTTTTAACAGAAAGCAAAAGGCAAATGTTAGAAAACAAAATGGCGATTTCAGTCACTTCAAAATGGCCACACTTTAGTCAAGCTTATGGCTATATATTTCTAATACTAAACACATGAGGCGGTTGGTCTTCGGCCAACAAAGTACATTGCCTTATGATTGAGGGGTGTCTACTTTTTCTGGACTGACACACCCTGTCCAAGGTTGGAATAAAAACATCATTATGGCAGGGTGGCAACCAAGATGAATTGGCGCAGGAGGAGAAAAAAGCACACTGCATAAAAAACCAAGATGGCAAGGAAACTCCGGACTGGCTTGGATGGAGGAGATCAGGTACTGCAGTGTTGATTTCAGAAGAGGTGAAGAAGGATTGGTCTGATTGGAGATACTGCAGACATAGACAAGCATCTGAATAGGTGAAAGGGATGCTTTGCACAAGGAAGAGGGAGCGATGACCAAGCAAGCAAAACTCTAAAAGTAGACAGGGCAGGCTGAGGGGAATCACTTGAAGGATGAGGACCGACCTCGGAAAAGACAGGATAAAAAAATAGCAGGGGAATAGGTAGGAATGCGCAGGAGACAAGGAAAGACAAAATGCCAGGGAAGAGCGCCTTACTGACTTCATTGGGAATAAGGGTCTACTCGGTATCACAGGGTATTGAGATGCTGGGAGCTCTCTCTGTTGTTCGTAGAAGACTTCCTGCAAGTGCTCTGATTGGCTGTGTGTCTACGTATGTCCACAGATGATGGAGGCTGCCTACTTTGTGTGGGATGGTACTTGCATAAAGATGGCGGCCATCTTTGAAGGGAGTATGGTCTCCACGTGAACCTGGCCAATACACTGTTACAGGTTGAAGTACAGCCAAAGTACTGTACCGTAACAGAAGGATAGTGAAAAAAACATGACACAGGAGAAGGACTATAACAAAGAAGGGCTCAGAAGAAGGAATGTGCCTAAGAAGGACTCTTAGAGAAGTACTGATATGATATGGCATTTATAACGTGCCTATACACAAGTGTTTCAAAGGGCGACGTGAAAAAGAACATTCGAGGATCCCTGCTGTGATGAAGAACTATGATTAAAGAGAAGGGCTGTGATGAATAAGAAGTGTGATGGTAGAATTTGCCAAAGAAGAACTGTGGCATAGGAGAAGGCCTGTTACAAATGAGACTTTTGTGACAACAGAAAATGAGGACTATAACAAAGAAGGAATGTGCCAAAGAAGAACTATGATGAAGAAGAAGGACTGTGACAAAGGTGACAGGGTGTGATGAATGAGGAGGACTTTGATGCAAGTAAAGAACTGTAATGAAGGACTATGACAACATAGGATTGTGATGAAGAAGGACTGTGATGAAGGAAGGACATGGACGAAATAGGACTGTGACAATGGAAAAGGACTGTGACAATAGAAAAGGACTACGCTGAAGGGCTGCGACAAAGGAGAATTACTGTGTGAAAGAAAGACAGTGGAAATGGCACTATGTAGCAGGTGTTTTTGGATAAAGCAACGTTCAGTCACTGGCCACTTCTGAGACTGACTTTCTGCATATGTTACTGGGAGGTGCCTCCATCTGCTCCAATTTATTTGCTTCATGCTGAACTCTGGGTGTTATCTTTGTCTTATTACAACAGGATAAACCCCATTATTATATGGTGTATTGCCTCGAATATTCAGCAGCCGAACTAGCATGGGATTACTGAATAATCTACTAAAAAATAATGTTGGACAACAAATAGATTGGTTAAACTATGTGAAAGATGAGTTGAAGAAGACTCGTTTGGAAACATGATTTTTGGAGCCCGGTTTGTTAGAGTCTAACTGGAAATGTGTATTGTAGAAACAGTACTTTATCACACAACACTAAGAGAACATTTAGAATTTGAAAGTCCTATGGTCTGTACATATTTACTTATGAAGACAGTAGCTGGTATAGAGTCCTACTTGATTTGGATCAGGAACAGATATCCAGGCTCGCTAATGACAAAGTTCAGTTTTCGGTCTGTTTCCCGTGATAGCACTGATCTGTAAATGGAACGGTGAATCACCTAGCAACGTTAAGCATTTTTCTAAACTTAATGTTTCAGAAGATGTACTAAACTTTATGTTATTTTTCCCCAATGAGTACCTTTAGAAGCAGAACGCTCTTACCAAAACTTTCGAAGATGCATTTTAGACAATGTGGTCCAGCTTTGATGTTTTTAGCAATGTGCAATAATCCATTAACCTGTTGTGTAGTGGCAACATTGAGAGGAAAGCTTCATTGGTTTTGCCTCCATCTCCCAGCGTTCCAAGGACATTTGGGAAGTGTTTCGAATGTATATGCGCAATGAAAGGAATACTTGATAATGCATTGTATTAATTATGTATGTCTTAAGTCTTGCTTTTTAATAAGCACTGTTGTTTATCCACAAACCTGACATACGTTCCTTATGTAATACTCGCCAAATACTAAGTATTGTCAACACCATTATTTGATTGCATTGTGCATGTCTTGTGTAAGGGTGTGGAAAGAGGAGTCTGAGACACAGGAGGGATGCTTTTGGGAAAACACTTTTATTCATACCATAAAGAAAGAAGCACTAGCTAACTTTAACTCTAAGAGGGGTTCCCTGCCTCAACTAAAACTAAGCAAATGTCAGAATGTCCATAATTAAAAAGTCCACCGTCCTGTGTGAACATCCTTTTTCCAACCCTCACACTTAGCACAAAACTAAACTAGATGCGTCTCTTCAAGGTCCAGAAGAATGACTCCCTTCTTGTGGGTGGTATAGTTTGTAAAGTAGGGGGAATGTCTCCCTTCCCCTGGCTTATCTCAGACTTTTCTTGGTAAGTCAAAGTATTTGGGGAAATGTCTCGGTTCCCCAGGACTTTTGCAGGCTCCTTTGGGCAGTTCACTGTCTTTGGGGCAATGTCTCCCATCCCCAGGCCTTTCTCAGGCTTCTCTTGGCTATTCATGTTGGTTGGGGAAATGTTCCCCTTCCCCAGGCCTTTCTTAGGCTTCTATAGGCAGTCTATGGTGGTTGGAGCATTGTCTGCCTTCCCCAGGCCTTTTCCGAGGCTTCTCTCTGTAGTTTAATCAGCAATCCTGGTGTACCCTCCTGCCAGGCATTTCCTTGGGTCCTGGACCCCGTTACAGTGATTTGACAGTTCAACAAGCAACCCTGGTGGACTTTCTTGCCAGGGATTGCCTTAGGTCCCAGAACCCTTCACAATGGTTTCTCACACACAGGCCCCAAACCCCTCTATATTGGCTTCTCAGGTCCCAGCCACCTTTATCATGTCTTCTCAGGTCCAAGACCCCTTTATCTTTGTTTCTCAGGTCCCAGACTCCTGTTTCTCTTTCTTGGGTCCCAGGCCCCTCTATATTGGCTTCTCCAGTGCTTTGAGGCCCTGAACCGCCCCTTACCTTCTCTATGGGCTCCCGGTCTCTCACCTCTGTCTCGGCCTTCTCGAGTCTTCTGACGGTTCTTCTGCCTTCTTTCCTGTTTGCGTGTTGTCGTACGTTGGCTTCCCTTCACTTCCTGTGAGCCTGGCCACTCGTACCTGCTGGACCATATTCCTCTGCGTTCTTCTGCATCAGGAGCCGCAGCCTCTTCCGGCCTTCGGTCTTCGGTCCTGTTCTAACCAGGTAGGGGCACTGTATTTTCTTGCATCACGTCCTGGTCAGCAGCTGCAGGTCCAGCATTTCCAGCTGTGCTATAGTTGCCTTGCTCGTGGTGCCTCCGGGGATGGACTGACAATATTGTTAGTCCTTCTTCCCTTTTTACATTCCATGGAACACACAAACTAGACTGCTCAATGAGATGGTCTTGTGAGTTCTTTCTGGTCCAAAACGTCTTCCTTCCCTCAGTGCATTAAGGTGATGGTTTAATGGCGTCAGTCTTACTCTTCTTCGTCTCAGTAATTTGAGGAAACTGTTCAGTAGAGTCGGCCCTAATCTTCATCATCCCAGTACTGCATGTTTAGAAGGGTTAACATAAGTACATAGAGAGGCTGTCAGGATCAGAGAAAGGTAAGGAGGGAGGTGTGAAAGAGGGGATGAGTTATGGGGATACCACCTTAACCCCTGATGTCCTCCCTGTATTGCAGAAGCAGAATCCCTCCCCATGAGATCCTCCCGCTGACTACCACCCCCAGGGGGACTATCGGGTAGCAGCCTTACCTCCCTGGCCTCATGGAAAGTGGGAGAAGGGACAACATATTAGCATTTATCAGATACCTTTCCCTTAAAGTTGCTGGTTTCCTAGTCTTCCACAGGGAAGCGGAATAAGAAACCTATGCTTCCCTGTTCTTTGCCTTTGCAGTGTTCTACACGGGAGAAAAATGGTTGAAGATCTAGGAACCAGCGCATGACTCTAGGGTTAGTGTCCTTCCGGAGGTTTAACCATGTGGGTGGTGATTGGTTGGTCACTAACCTAAACTTTCTTCCTGTTAGACAGCACCTGAGACACACTATTGCCCACTTAATAGCCAATGCTTCCAGCTCAATGGTTGCATAGTCACGCTCCTAGGGATATAGTTTCCGGCTGATGTAAAGCATCATGATATTCCGTCATAGATCTTAGATGGAGCGGCACCTAAGCCTACTCAAGAAGCATCGGTTTGGAGTACAAATTCTCTGTTTAAATTTGGTACTTTAAGTATGGAATCAATACATAGAATGGCTTTTAGGGAATCAAAACAGGATTGATCCTCTTTATTCCACTTACATTTTTGAGGTTCCGCATTTTAAATTTGTTGGTTAGACAGGAGGTGATGGAAGAGTAATTAGGAATAAAATTTCTATAAAAACCAATGAGTCCTTAAAAGGCCCTCAAGTAATGCTTTGTTTTGGGTATTGTGGTTTCTTGAACCCGCCTGTACTTTCTCTGTTTGTGGTTTCACCACTCCATTGCCCCTAAAGAAGCCTAAGTACCTTACCACTGACTGAGCGTGATAGCACTTCTTGGGGTTAGCAGTCAGACCTTCTTGTCTCAGGGCTTTGGTAATTTGGAACAAATGGGACATGTGGTCTTCCATGGTTTTACTAAAGATGACAATGTCATTGAAATATGCTCCACTGAAACTAGAGTACAGTCGTAGGACCTGATCCATCAGACATTGAAAGGTCCCGGGGGTATCGGGGGTACCATGTAAGCGAAATGGAAGAACCTTAAATTGAAATAGTCCTCTGGGGTAGAGGAGGCTGTTTTCTCTTTGTCTCTTGGTGACAAAGTGAACCTGCCGATAGCCCTTCATGAGATCAATCGTGGAGAGTTATTTTGTGTGCCCAGTTGGTCAATGAGATCGTCAATCTGGGGCATTTGGTAGTTGTCAAATTGAGAGAGTGTGTTTAATTTCCTGGAATCTATATAGAAACCTCCAAGATTGATCAGGTTGTGCCATGAGAACTATTGGCGAGGACCAGGGACTTTCTCCTCTTCCTGGATTACTACTTCTTTTCTGGCCTGAGATATTTGATAGGACTTAATGTTAATAGTAGTGCCTGGAGGAGTATGTATGTAATGATAAACCCCTATAACTCTACCAGGTTCGAAACTAAATAAATCAGGGAACTGTTCTAAGAGGTCTTAAATGTCTTGTTTTTGATTGGATGAAAGGTCAATTGGAACTAAAAAAAAAAAAATAGTTTCAAATCATCTGTTTCCTCTGCCAGGAGACTAGTCATTACTACTGAGGCTGGTTTAACTGTGTTTTTCTTCCACTCCTTCATACATTGATACGGTAGATCTGGGTTTTAGTTTGCCTGTCAGGTTGGGCAACTCAGTAAATATATAGGTCAGTTTGTTCTAGGACCTCATATGGTCCGTACCACCTTGATAACATCTTAAGAACATCAGAAGGCCCATTATAACCTCAAAGAGGTAATCAGATCTTTCTCTATTGAGCAAAAAGTTCTAGTGCAGTTACCAACCTCTGAGGATGAGTCTTACCTAAATGGGAGTGAACTATTTCCCTTACCGCATGCATGTGTTCTTTAATCCGGTGTGCGGTTTGGGACAAGGGCAGGATGGATTCTTCACTCTCCTGGTTTCGCGTAACGTGTCTTACAAGTCTCTAGGGTCTTGCTCATACAATAGTTGAAAAGATGAAAACCCACCCTGGGGAAGCACCTGGCGTGCTTTCAGGTTGGCGAATAAGGCCCAAAGAATCATTAGATCACAGTTCTTTTCATCTGCTTCCACTTACTACTTAAGCATATGTTTCAAAGTCCTATTGAAACATTCAACAAGACCATCTGTCTGAGGGTGATATACAGAGGTACGTAACACCTTTAGCTGTAGAATATCTTTTACCTCTTCCATTTTTCTACAAATTTGTTTGGGGAAACCTACTCTGGACAAAAAAGGGATCACATGCTTCAGAATCTGTTGCAAGGTGTTTGTTCGAATCAGGAAGGCTTCAGGATAACAGGTAGCATAATCCAAGATTAAGAGGATGTACCTATTACCAAACCTAGAATGTTCCAATTGATCCACAATATCCATTCACAGCTGGTAAAAGGGACTTCTGTAATCGGTAAGGGCTGCAGAGGGGCAGGTGAAGGATGATGTAAAGTGGTCTTCTGTTACAGGGAGCATGTTGCTACAAAATGTTGCTACATCTGCATATGCTCTGGACCAGAAAAACTTGTTTACCACTTACCCTTGGGTTTCTTCCATCCCTAAATGACCAGCACTAAGGTGGGCATGTGCAATTTCCAAAACTACCCATTGATGACTACAGGGAACTACTATTTGGGTGTGCAGGTTCCCCTCACTACTAACGTCAACCCTATATAACAACCTTTGTCTTAAGAAGAAGAAGGGCCCCTTGTTTTTCCTACCTTCTACTTTAGGAATGGTTTTTAGAAAAGCTTCTGCTAACACTTGGTCATTACGCTGGGCATACACAAAGTCCGGGATTATCTCTGGTTCCGGGAAGATGAAGTAATTATGTTAGGCTCGGAGTTCACATCAGCTTCACCAAAGCCTTTTGTCCTCCTCCACTATGATTGGGGTCAGTATCTGGGAAATCTAGTAACGTGGGAAACACATCCTTTTCCAAGACACCTTGGGTGATCTTCTTGGTAAGCCTGTTTGCTGTTATTCTGTATAAGCATCTTGATGTCCCCTCGGTAGTGCATATCTATAACCCCCCGCCATCACATCTAGGCTATGTTTCAGCGCCAGTCCTGACTTAGACACTGGCCTAATGTGTGTCCTTTGAGCAACCAGGAATGGGAGTTGGACAATAGGGGTTGTTGGTTTTGGCCAAAGACTTTTATCAAGAAAGCAGGGGTGGAGAAATGCCTCTCTGTCCCTGCTCTAAAGGTGTTTCCCCACTGAAAACTAAAACTAAATTTCTTGGATGCACACACTTGCAACTGCCTGGTATACTCTCCTGACAGGGATGTCTTAGAAGCACACACTTGCACTGCTTAGTACACTCGTCTGACAGGGCTTTCTCATATACATATGTCCTTCTTATGCTTCAATTTGCCTGGTATACTCCCATGCCAGGGCTTTCCCACATAGAAGTCTTTCTTACAATTTCAATTTGCCCGGTAGACCTCTGTGGCAGGGCTTTCTCATATATATGTCCTTCTTAAACTTTCAACTTGCCTGGTATACTTCCCTGCCAGAGCTTTCTCATATATATGTCCTTCTTCACTTTCAACTTGCCTGGTATACTTCCCTGCCAGAGCTTTTCTCATGCGTACTCTGCGCACCTTCCCAAACTGTATAGTTCCTTATTTCTGCTTTTTGACATGCGTATCACATACATTCACAAGCTGGAAAGTCTTGTGTTTTTCTTCTGTTCTGTAAAAATGATCTCGCTCTTTCTCTCTCATATGCATCATAACCCATGTGGCTTTGGCATGGCTGCCAGTATGCCCCGGCATCCCTGCTTCCCCTCTGTGGACTCCCTGGCTCTGGCTGGCATATTGGCTCTGGCTGACGTATTTTCCTTCTCTTGTGGTAGGACAGTAATGGTTGTTTGGCATTCCCTCTTCTGTTGCTTCATCAGTTTCTTGGCTTCTCTTAGTTCCGCAGTCCCTGCTGGGCTCATCAGCTTCATGTTGTGATGGGCCAGAGTAAGGAGATGGACATAGTGTTAGGTTGTTCACAAATGATTTTATTTAAATCATAAAAGGGGATGGAAAAATGCCTCACTAGCTCTAACTCCATGAGTGGTGTACATGCCTCAACAGAACTAACAAATGGACCTGTCATTGTCAGGATGTCCAAAAATAAAGTCCAATGTCCTGTCCCCAAAACCAGGGATGGAAATAAAATGTTGGCTGCCTTCCTGCAGCCTTTCTTCTAGCAATTATGCATTGCTGCCTATTTGGCTCAGTGAGGCCTCTATCCTATTTCTAAGGAAGTGGCCTTCTTCCTTAGCGGTTGACCAAAGATGTCCACTGAGTGCCAAGGGGACAATCCTCTTCCTTGGTTTTATAATGCCAGGGGAACAATCCCCTTCCCTGGACTTTTCTGCCACAAATCCAGTGCCAAGGGGGACAATCCACTTTCCCTGGTCTTGGCTTCTGTTAACATAATGTATAATTCGTACTCACCAATGTTTATGCTAGTTACTTTATGCTCCCCATGTGGACCAGTTATGCATGCAGGCATTTGTTGTATATAGTTGCCCCTCAGACCTGTTGGTATTTGGTAATCTTAGTGATACAGTTGGGTTACTTCCCTGCCAAACTGTATCAGTCTTTTCTCCCCTTTCCTGACAAGAGGGAGAGTGTGGCTCTTCTTGTGTATTTCTTTTTCTGTGGCTCTCGTTTTCTTAATATTCTTGGGGTACACTCCTGCAAAGGACTATCTGTTTATTTGACTAGGTGCAAGGATACTTGCTTCATTAACCTGCCAAGTATGTATTGTCTAATTATTATTTATGCTGCTTTACTTATTTTATACGGGTTGAATCAAATAGGGCCACTTGTCCTTTCCAATTATGATATTGTGCAGCTCTATAAGTAGTAGGCTGTCCAGTGTTGTCTTATGGTCCAGTGTCTGCAATTGGGGTTTTTAATAAATACTTCCTAAACCATTGCCCCTTTTCACTGCTCAGACTGTACCTGCAACTCCAGCGCTGCAGCCGGGTCTCTCCTTAAGCGTCTGCCATGTCCCACTGTTAATCAGGGATGCCACTCACCTTCTTTAATCCGATGATGCTGACAGCAGCGTCGGAAGATCCTGTCTCCCTCCTGGCCTCACTGGAACCTCTTCTGAGACAATACTTATCAGAGGGGGGCAAAAACTTGTTGGCTTTTGACCGCTGCAGCGAGCAGCTCGCGGAATGCCACTTGTAGAGTTTACAGACTGTGGGCCTCATCACGACCCAGGCGGTAAGTTACCGCCTGGGCCGTGACTTTACCACCATGGCGTAAACTACGTTTACGCCATGGTGGTTGGCAGACTTACCGCCCCATTCGGACCTTGGCGGGGCGGTAAGTCCCCAATCCCCATTTACCCTTCCCCATTCCCATTTTTGCCCCATAGGGCATAATGGGAGTGGGGAAGGCGTTAATTACGCCACCGTAAATTACGGTGGCGTAATTAACTCCATGGTCCCTTAGCGCCATGGATTTTAACACCTGCTAAAAGCAGGTGTTAAATTCGCCATGGCGCTAAGGGACCTCGTACTCAGGCGGTAAGGGTCGGCGCTGTTTACGGCGCCGTAAACCCCTTACCGCCTGGGTCGTAATGAGGCCCTGTATCTGTCTTTGATACAGAATGCTTCCCGCGTTTGTTTGCCAACTTTGTGGCTCGTCTTTAAATTACTATCTGTGCTTTCGTGAACGCTGCTTGCGTTCACACAGTCGCAACTTCCTTTGCAAAGTGACAGGTTTACTACTGTGCTGACAACCACAGTTGCTGCTTCTGCCAATACAGCCACCACTGCTAGTACTACAACAACGTCTTCTATTACTACTTCTCAACCCCCTACAACATGTGTTTGGTCCTTCCTTTATTCTATCACTGGAACTGTGAACAAACATAAAAGAAGGACCACAATGTTGCGCATAGTTCTGTGCCTCCTTCTGTGGCCTCCTCATCCCAGTAGTGGTTTTTACTAATGCTAGTGTTCCAGTAGTTGAACATATGCTGTGTTGTGTATTACTAGTATCTCCAGTAGGGAAAGAAGAGAAAATGTTTTGGACCAGTTGATTTGCCAACATGGGAGTAGTGCTCATTGTTGCAGGAAAAGGGGTGATATCTCTTGGTTCACCACAATGTCATCAGGCTCCGCTAAGGCGAAAGCTGCCACCAAACACCTGCAAATGCCCAGGAGTCTTCCATTGACTTCAGGCGTTTCTGTAGCATGTCTCTTTTCACAGTCAGATACTCTGTCTCTGCTTCCGGAGTTGGTTCACTCCACAACCCTTTCTCCAGCCTCATGGTCCCTTGTCTTGTTCAGAGAGAAGCAGCTCTCTCTCTCCAGCAACGTATCTCAATCAGCGACTTCGGTAGTTTGCATCTCCCATTTTCAGGTGTGCGCTCATCTTCATTGTTGCAATTTTCTGGTAGTTATGGCAATGGAAGTTGTGAGGGGTTAGAAATGCGAGACAGACACAGAGGTATAGGTTTCTCAAAGTTTGCCATTTTATTATATGAAAAGGGGTGAGATAAATGCTCATCTTTCCCAATCCTAATGAGGATGTCCCTACCTAGCAAACTAAAACTAAAGAAAGATGACCCAGTGTCCAAATACTCTGTGACCCTCAGACTAATACGCACAAAAGAAATGTTCAGGGGATATTTGGCTGTCTTCAGTTCAACAAAACAAGGTAAAAGTTGAACATCATAAATTGTAGCAAGTACTCCTTGTGATCAGGTTTGGGCTCCCTACCCCTGGATTAATTCAGGAATACCCTTGGGAGAGTTCTGATTTAATGAAGTTAATTTCAGTTCAACAAAAAATGTCTTTTTCCCCCACTACATCCTTTCATGTGGCAAAAAAAGTACCTATTTCATAAATACTTGCTCAGAACTCAAAGCACATGTTGTTCTCCACAATAGCCTTCTGGGTAAGGCAAATGTCTTTCTCACAAAACACCAGTTCAAAACCAAGATAATTGTTATTTTCAGCATGTAAATCAATTACTAGCATATCAAACTTATTCTTCTTCAACGGACTTCTTTTGTCAGGATAGCACAGCAATCACCTCTTTTAATGGAACAGTGTGCCACAATTGTAAAAGAGTAAACAAGTTCTTTCCACCACAAAATTGTTCCACAAACACTCTGCGTTAAACCATCTTCTTTGTTCCTGGTCCACTCGCCTGCCAGGGCTAACAACTATATTCCCTTTCCTGGTGTACTCGCCTGCCAAGAAGAAAACTGCTACAAATACAATTGGTCTTAGTGGCAATATCTGTTCCAAGATTCTCCACACCAGTATGCTATGTGAGGAGGGTTGAACTGTGTCCACCTCTTTTTATAGTCTCTTCACTCTAGAAAATATGGGTTACATGTTTCCCCCAATTGGTGTCCCATAGCAGGGGAGTTGTGCCCTTGTTGCCTCTGTATTGCTTCTTTACAACCTCTTGGCTGTTGGCAATGTGGGATACAGGGTTCCCCCAATTGGTGTACCATAAAAGAGGAATTTCACCCTTAGATCCCCTGTGCTGCTTCTTTACAGCTTTTTGGCTGTTAGCAATGCGGGTTACAGGTTTACCCTAATTGGTGTACTATGAAAACAGAATTGCGCCCTTGCTGCCTCTGTGCTGCTTCTTTACAGCATTTTGGCTGTTGGCAATGTGGGTTACAGGTTTCCCCAATTGGTGTCCCATGAATGGGGAATTGCCCCTTTACTGCCTCAGTGAACTGTCATTTTGGATATCAAAGAAAGATAGCACATTCAAGTGTCCTGTTTGGAGCACCCAGGGGTCACCTGTAGCATCAGGCCAACTCATCGTTCTTCTTTGATGTCTACGCTGCCTTATTTCCTCTTCGGTGGACCTCCTGCAACCTGTCTGCTTTGCTGCCAGCTCCGATGGGTCCTCAGGGGACTACACTGTTCTTCTCCGGAGCTCCACCAGCTCTGTTGGTCCTCCGCTCCCACTCGCACACTGTAGCGCCACAGGTCAGGTGGGGAGTGCATCTCCCCTTCAGCTGGCCTTCTCTTCCTGATGCTGCTTTCCGCTGCGCTCACTCTACAATGCTGCATGCCTTCACTGCATGCATTGGCATCAGCTGGCGTCTTTCTCTGCAATCCCAGCACTTCGGGCGTCCTCTGCCTCAGCTACCTCTTCCATGTCTCTTCTCCTCTGCAACTCATTCCTTTAAATATCAGGCTCTAGTGTTCTGCTTCATAACAACTAGACCACACATTCTGGTCAATTGCACCTTTGATCTTTACTAACTCTGGGCACCTCTTCCTCGTCCCAGTACCAACCACAGGCATTATGGATCCTAAAGTCCATAGTGGTTTTGGTTCTACAATATTTAGTCAGTTTTGCTGTTTTGTATACTGAGAGTTGTTAGAGTTAAGGAATATTGTGTGAAAGGTTTGTGATTTAAAATTGGGGTTTAAACATTTAATTCCTGAACTGTCAAGGTACACGCCTTATTCCATTTAGCTGCCTTTCCATATCATGTTCTTTGGGTGGTTTTATAGGAGGGACATGTGCACTGGCAACATGCCATAAGGTATTTGGGAATTATGGAACCTTCATCCTCAAACAAAGATGAATACTGCATCCCTTCTAATGGAGTGACCAGTTCCCCTTGACAGCCATCTCCTCCGTGTTTTCAATAATTTTAGAGGTTAAGTCAGATGATGTCTTAAATATAGTTTTCATTAGAAGATCTTCAGCATCCCTCCCTGGCCAAATGGGGAGAGGTCACCACCAGGAAAGGAGTGATAACACTATCAGATTCATCAGAGTCCCTGTTGGGGGACTAACACGTGGAGACCAGCTGACTTTATGCTGCTTCGATAGTCAAGCCACTGCTACTTGAGAGATTAAAGCCAATAGATTCTTGAGTAGAGAAAGAAGGGTTTGAGGCTCTCTCAGAAAGATTTGTACGTTTCAGGATCCCCCAGTTTGTGTCAACTGTGCCTAATCCCACCCTAACACCATATGTATGGTTGTGGAAGGAGGAGTCTGACACACAGGAGGCTTTTGGGCAAAGATGTTTATTTATACCATAAAGAAAGAAACCCTAGCTAACCCTAGCTATAAAAGTCGTTTCCCTGCTTCAACAAAACTTAAGAAATGTCAGAATGTCTGTAACTAAAAATTCCACCGTCCTGTGTAAAGATCCTAATTCCAAACCTCACACTTAGAACAAAACTAGACTGGATTTGTCTCTTCAAGGGACTGTCATGATCTCTGCTTCCAAAAGGTCAGGGTTTTCCCAACTCCCTTGGAAGCAGATCCATAACCCAGGTTCCGAGGGCCAACCAGTCCCAATTGGGACCTTTTGGACCCAGTCCTGGCGCCAGTGGCACCAGGCTCATAAATGTGCCCAGTCCCAGCGCTGGAAGCGCCGGGCTCATGATGCTTGGGTGGACTTACCTGCAGCAGACCATGCTGCTTACTTGCCTGCCAGCTGAGCCTCTGATCCTCTTCTGTTTGGAACTAATTTTCCTGTTGGGTGGGGCAGGAGCCACTCCCTAGATTCAGAACACTGGAACTCTTCTGGAAAGCAGGAACTCTTTTCTTACCTAGGCGTGGCTGTGGAAGGAGACACCTAAGCACTACAGGAGGCTATTTAAACCACACCCGGTGGATGAATCTTGCTTTGCGTTATTCTGCATCCTCTGCAGCAGAACACTCATCGTGTCTTCTGCATCGGATCCTGGGCCTAAGGAAAAAGGCTTACCATCCTGAATCCAGTCTTCAGCAACACCTATAAAGACAAGAAAGAACAGGTTAGCATTCCGGCATCTGAAAGACAAAGGCTTACCTACTCTTCGTGCGCTCCGGAGGTCTTCACACTGCATTCCGGCATCTGAAAGACAAAAGCTTACCGACTCTTCGTACGCTCCGGAGGCCTTCGGCGCTGCATCCTGCATCTGAAAGACAAAACAAGGTGCGTTTAAAGACATTGGGGAACTTTGATACTCACGTGCCATTACTCCTTTCCACATCAACCCCAGTGGGTATTCCGGCACCCTGCAGCCGCTCCGAACTCGTACCTGCAAAATAAAAGACAGTTAGAGCGCATCGTGAAGCAGGCAACAAGCGCTTACTTACGTGCTTCCAAGCGCTTCTATTCATCATACGGACTCCATCTTCAACTCACTTCAGCCCGTCATCCGCCATCGCCGGAACCTGCAAAACAAGAGACATCATTGCTAAAGACTTTAAAGACAATAGAATTACTCGAAACTTACCGTTCGTGCAGTAAACGACGGACAGCAGTCCTCTGAAGTCAAGGGGCCTGCGCTACCGATCCAGTGACGAAACTGGTTACAGCACCCTGCCCCGAGGCAGATGGAGAGCTCGGCATTCACTTACCTAAGACATCTTACTCTTGAAGTCAGGCATACAGTGCACAGAGGTCCAGCCCAAAGAGCCAACCGGGTGCTACACATCACCTTTGAAGATACGGTAGTTGCCCAGTCAAGACCGGCGCCTCTGCGAGAATCAGGTGAGCGTTACAGAACGCAAAGCCTACCGCAAAACTCTCGCCCAGGCGCTATGGAAACCTCGGATACTGACCATCTAGCCCGGTTACTTGGGGAACTAAGGGCAGAAGTGCATGCAGCTCGTCAGGAAACGAATGCTCTAAGAAGGGAACTAAATATTTCCAAGGAGAGAACAGACGGTCTTGCTAGACAATTGCTACAGTCACAAGCCGGACAAACCCCGTTACCCGCATCAGGGGCAAATCTTCCTTCAACATCCTCTATGAATCCAGTGCAGATCAACCTACCTGGGAATGTACCTCTGGCTCCGCCCGAACGATTTTCTGGTGACCCAAAGAGGTTTGCAGTATTTATCAATCAGTGCCGGTTGCACTTCTTATGCCGGCCAGCAGCCTTTCCAACTGATCAAGCAAAAGTAGCTTTTGTACTTTCGTACCTTAGTGGCAATGCGGCAGACTGGTCGATCCCTCTAGTTAATCAAGATGATCCGGTTCTCCATGATTTTCAAGCCTTTCAGCTTAGTATGGAAAAACTGTTCGCAAGACATTCACAGGGGCAGGCCTTGGACAATGAGCTTCTTTCGTTGCGACAGGGTAATCAAGACCTTTTGGCTTATATTGCATCTTTCAATAGACTAATAGTGGAAACTCAATGGCCTGAGGACAAAAGGATTACGCTGTTTTACAGGGGTCTACGTGGAGAGCTCAAAGACGTTTTAGTCCAAGTAGTGAATCCCCCACAAGACTGTTCGGATTATATAGACTTGGTCGTTCAAATAGATCATAGACTGCAGAACAGGAAGGCCGACCGTTCCAAGTTTGATGCTCGAGTATTTTCCAAACCGCCAACTCCTTCCAAAGGAGTAGACTCCGGGGAACCCATGCAAATCGGGGGTCTGAAAGGTCCTCTAACACAAAAGGAGCGGGAAAGGAGAAAACAGTTGCAATTATGCCTATATTGCGGAAACTCAGGGCACTTTCTTCGAGACTGTCCGGTGAAACCTGCCAAGAAGGCAGTAGGAGCTGCAGTTACCAAAGTTACAAACTCTGAGCAGGGAAACGACCGAGGCCCGACAAGAATAGAGGTCCTCTTGCCGAGCGTGAAAACCAGTTCCGTGACCTCGCATTTCGTGATACCTATGGTCCTCATTAGCCCTGATAATCCGGATCGATTACATGCAATTGAAGCTTACGTCGACAGCGGTGCCATCGGCAATTATGTGGATCATGAAATGGTTTTGAGGATGAATCTAACTCTTTGTCCCAAGGCTGTAAAGGACGTCATTACTACAGTGGATGGTACGGAGATAGCCTCCGGGCCAGTAACGCATACCACTCAAAAGGTGACGCTAGTAAGTCAAGATGGACACCATGAGAAGATCGTGTTCGATGTGATCAAGGCCCCTCAGTTTCAGATTATTCTAGGAATACCTTGGTTAGAGAAACACAATCCTCTGATCGATTGGCGAGCAAGAACGGTCCAGTTTCCAGAATGTGTCTCTACTTGTCACCCTCCACCTGGTGTTGCACTGGCAGCAATTTCTTCAGAGACTCCCCAGTTACCTCCCGAATACCTTGAATACCAAGATGTTTTCCGGAAGGATCAGGCTAACACTCTACCTCCTCATGGGTCTTATGACTGCCAGATAGACCTGATACCTGGATCTACCCCTCCTTGTAGTAGAATTTATGCCCTCACCGAGCCTGAGAACCTTCACCTTCAACAATACCTGGATCAATACCTGGCGAATGGGTTTATTCGTCCTTCCAAGTCCCCTGCTTCTTCAGCTTTGTTCTTCGTTCCAAAAAAGGAAGGAGACCTTAGAACTTGTATCGATTATCGCTCCCTGAACCAGATCACCGTTAAGAATAGATATCCGTTACCTTTGATCCCTGAACTCCTGGACCAAGTCAGAAAAGCATGCATATATACAAAGATGGATCTTAGAGGAGCTTACCACTTGGTACGAGTAAAAGAGGGCGATGAATGGAAGACGGCCTTCCGCACCAAGTATGGGCTATTTGAATATCAGGTCATGCCCTTCGGACTTTGCAATGCCCCGGCCGCCTTTCAATATTTTATGAACGATGTCCTCAGAGAGCTCATAGATGTGTGTGTTGTTGTTTACATTGACGACATCCTCGTTTATTCTTCATCGGAATCTGAACATCGGAAACACGTGAAAATGGTCCTCGAAAGATTGCGTCAACACAAACTTTTCGCTAAGTTGGAAAAATGTGTTTTCAACGTGACTGAAGTTGAATTCTTGGGATTCATATTATCACCTGGCGGAGTACGTATGGATTCGAAGAAGGTCGATGCAGTTCTCAAATGGCCATCACCATCCTCCGTAAAAGGTGTGCAAAGCATGTTAGGCTTCGCTAACTTTTACCGCAGGTTTATCCCCGAATTCTCTCGAATAGTCCAGCCCATCACTGCCTTGTTAAAGAAAAACAAACGTTTTGAATGGTCTACCGAGGCGGAACAAGCTTTCCAGGATTTGAAGACTAAATTTATCTCTGCACCAATCTTAAAACACCCTCGCCCCGAACTCCCCTACATCGTGGAAACTGATGCTTCAAGCCTTGCCATGGGGGCAGTTCTATCACAAAAGGACCCGGTAACCAATCAGTTGCATCCCGTGGCATTTTGGTCCCGCAAATTCTCGCCTCCTGAAATCAATTACACGATTACTGACAAGGAACTTCTGGCTATCAAGTCTGCCTTTAAGGCTTGGCGGCATTATCTGCTGGGGGCCCGACACACCGTTACTGTGATTACGGATCACTGAAACCTGCAATATTTGAAAACCGCAAAAGCCCAATCCTCTAGACAACTCCGTTGGGCATTATTCTTTGCCGAGTTTGACTTCATAATTACCTATCGACCTGGTACAAAGAACGGTAAAGCTGATGCCCTTTCTCGGATGGGAGTGGAAGAACACTTGATCAACCCTAAACCTGTACCAATCATTCCCGAACAAAGAATTCTGGGTGTAATCGCCACAGAATCCATAGAGGAAGTTAAGGATAAAGCCAGGCAACTTGTAACTCCAGCAGACATACAAAATTGGCATCTGCAGGGAAAGGACTTTGCAGTAAAGGACAACTTATTGTATTTCCAAGAACGATTATACCTACCCAGCACAGATTTACAGAAAAAAGTAATCTCCTGTTATCACGATTCTTTAATGGAAGGTCATCCCGGTATGGCCAAGACCTCAGAAAAGATCAAGCGCTACTTCTGGTGGCCGTCTTGGAAAAAAGATATTAGAGACTTTATAATGTCTTGTGGAGTATGCGCCCAAAACAAGAGTCAAAAGGAAAGACCAGCAGGCCTCTTACGCCCTATTGACATCCCACCTCGCCCTTGGCATACGCTTTCTATGGACTTCATCACCGATCTACCTCCATGCTCCGGATACAATACGATTCTAGTAATCGTGGACTTATTCTCCAAGATGGCGCATTTCATTCCGCTCAAAGGCTTGCCAACAGCAGCAACTCTGGCCCGAGAATTTCTCGAAAACATCGTCCGACTACACGGTTTTCCTTCGGTTCTAATTTCGGATCGAGGTAGTCAATTTATTTCTCATTTTTGGCAAAGTTGCTGTCGGTCGGCTCAAATTGATGTGAGACTATCGACCAGTCACCACCCTCAGACCGACGGCCAAACCGAGAGGACCAATCAAACTCTGGAACAGTATTTACGCTGCATGCTGCAACAAACTGAAAAAACTTGGAAAGACATCCTTTGGATAGCCGAATATGCCTACAATAACTCTGTCCATTCGGGAACTGGGAAAACACCGTTTTTTCTCTTGTACGGCAGTCACCCTCGAACCTCGGAGTTGGATCCCCTCCAAGATCTTGAAACACCAGCAGTAGACTACCTGCATTCTACAATCACCCAAGCCTTTAAGGAAGCTGTTTCTCACCTTCAAAGGGCTAAAGAACAATACAAGAAAGGAGCAGATCAACATCGGAAGGAAGCCCCTCAATATCAAGTAGGGGACCAAGTCTGGTTATCCACCAAATATCTACCTCTAAAAGGGCCACGCACATTCAACCCAAGATAACTTGGTCCCTATTCCATCACTACCATAATAAACCCAGTAGCGGTCAAGTTGGACTTGCCCCCTCACATGAAGATACATCCGGTCTTCCACGTCTCTCTATTAAAACCCGTGCAACCTCAAACCCGACTAACTAAATCTCCAAAACCCATCCTAGTTGATGGAGAACTCGAGTTTGAAGTCAAAAGCATTCTGGACTCCAAGATCTCCAAATCTAAACTATTTTACCTAATTGACTGGAAAGGCTACGGCCCCCAAGAGAGATCCTGGGAACCTGCTGAATATGTCCACGCTCCTCGCCTAATCAAAAGATTTCACCGAACATTTCCTGACAAGCCAAAACCCCCGGAGAAGCCCGGTTTGGGAGGGGCCTTGAGGGGAGGTACTGTCATGATCTCTGCTTCCAAAAGGTCAGGGTTTTCCCAACTCCCTTGGAAGCAGATCCATAACCCAGGTTCCGAGGGCCAACCAGTCCCAATTGGGACCTTTTGGACCCAGTCCTGGCGCCAGTGGCACCAGGCTCATAAATGTGCCCAGTCCCAGCGCTGGAAGCGCCGGGCTCATGATGCTTGGGTGGACTTACCTGCAGCAGACCATGCTGCTTACTTGCCTGCCAGCTGAGCCTCTGATCCTCTTCTGTTTGGAACTACTTTTCCTGTTGGGTGGGGCAGGAGCCACTCCCTAGATTCAGAACACTGGAACTCTTCTGGAAAGCAGGAACTCTTTTCTTACCTAGGCGTGGCTGTGGAAGGAGAGACCTAAGCACTACAGGAGGCTATTTAAACCACACCCGGTGGATGAATCTTGCTTTGCGTTATTCTGCATCCTCTGCAGCAGAACGCTCATCGTGTCTTCTGCATCGGATCCTGGGCCTAAGGAAAAAGGCTTACCATCCTGAATCCAGTCTTCAGCAACACCTATAAAGACAAGAAAGAACAGGTTAGCATTCCGGCATCTGAAAGACAAAGGCTTACCTACTCTTCGTGCGCTCCGGAGGTCTTCACACTGCATTCCGGCATCTGAAAGACAAAAGCTTACCGACTCTTCGCACGCTCCGGAGGCCTTCGGCGCTGCATCCTGCATCTGAAAGACAAAACAAGGTGCGTTTAAAGACATTGGGGAACTTTGATACTCACGTGCCATTACTCCTTTCCACATCAACCCCAGTGGGTATTCCGGCACCCTGCAGCCGCTCCGAACTCGTACCTGCAAAATAAAAGACAGTTAGAGCGCATCGTGAAGCAGGCAACAAGCGCTTACTTACGTGCTTCCAAGCGCTTCTATTCATCATACGGACTCCATCTTCAACTCACTTCAGCCCGTCATCCGCCATCGCCGGAACCTGCAAAACAAGAGACATCATTGCTAAAGACTTTAAAGACAATAGAATTACTCGAAACTTACCGTTCGTGCAGTAAACGACGGACAGCAGTCCTCTGAAGTCAAGAGGCCTGCGCTACCGATCCAGTGACGAAACTGGTTACAGCACCCTGCCCCGAGGCAGATGGAGAGCTCGGCATTCACTTACCTAAGACATCTTACTCTTGAAGTCAGGCATACAGTGCACAGAGGTCCAGCCCAAAGAGCCAACCGGGTGCTACACATCACCTTTGAAGATACGGTAGTCGCCCAGTCAAGACCGGCGCCTCTGCGAGAATCAGGTGAGCGTTACAGGTCCTGAGGAATGACTCACTTCATCTGGATTGTATAGTTTGTATAGTAGGGGAAATGTCTCCCTTCCCATGGCATTTCTCAGGCTTTTCTTGGTTGGTCAAGGTGGTTCAGGGAATGTCTCACTTACCAAGGTCTTTCTCAGGATCCTTTATGCATTTCACTATTTTTGGGCGATCGTCTCCCTTCCCCAAGCCTTTCTCAGGCTTTTCTTGGCTATTCACGGCAGTTGGGGGAATCTCACCCTTCTCCAAGCCTTTCATAGGCTTCTTTAGGCAGTCTATAGTTGTTGGGGGAATGTCGCCCTTCCTCAGGCCTTTCTCAGGCTTCTCTCTGTAGTTTAATCAGCGATCCTGGTGTAATCTCCTGCCAGAGATTGTCTTGGGTCCCAGACCCTTTATAGTTATTTTACATTCAACAGGCAAGCCTGGTGCACCCTCCTGCCAGGGATTGCCTTGGGTCCCAGGACCCTTCACAATGGTTTCTCACACACGGGTCCCAGACCCCTCTATATTGGCTTCTCAGGTCCTAGGATCCTTTATCATGGCTTTTTGGGTCCCAGACTCCTTTATCTGTGTTTCCTTGGTCCCAGACCCCTGTTTCTGTGTTTTTCATTCTCAGGTCCCAAACACATCTATATTGGCTTCTCATGTGCCATCGAGGTCTCCTGGCCGCCTCATACTTTCTGCATGGGCTCCTTGTCTCTCGCCTTAGTCTCGGGCCTTCTTGCGTCTTCCAATACTTCTTCTGTCTTCTTTCCTGTTAGCGTTTTGCCGTGTGCGCTTTCCCTCCACTTCCTGAGAGCCTGGCTGCACATACCTGCTGGACCGTCTTCCTCAGCATTCTTCTTCATCGGGAGCCTCTGTCTCTTCCGGCTTTCGTCCTTCGGTCCAGTTCCAAGCTGGTAGGGATGCTGTCTTTCCTTCTACCATGTCCCGCTCAGCAGCTGCAGATTCAGCTGATCCGCCTGTGCCGTGGCTCTCTTGCATGCGTTGCCCCCAGGGAGGGACTGACAACATTGTTAGTCATTCTTCCCTTTTTATGTTGCGTAGAACACAAAAACTAGAATGCTCAATGTGATGGTCTTGTGAGTTCTATCTGGTCCAGAACGTCTTCCTCATCTCAATACACTGAGGTGACGGTTTAATGGAGTCAGTCTTACTCTTTCTTGTCTCAGGTATAAAAGGGTTGACATAAGTACATAGGTAAGCTGTCAGGATTAAATGAAGGTAAGGAGGGAGGTGTAAAAGAGGTGGACGAGTGATGGGGATACCGCATTAACTCCTAATGTCCTCCCTGTTTCCCGTGGGGAATCCCTCCCATTGAGATCCTCCCGCTGAGTACCACCCCCAAGGAGACTCACCTCCCTGGGTTCATGGAAAAGCTCTCCCTCCCCTGGAGAAGGGATGCCATTATAGGATTTGTCACACTTGCCAATTATAAATAAAGTTTTTAAAAAAATGAAATCCATTCATTCACTCTGTTTTTACGGTGTTTAGAACGTTGTCCCCATATTTTTACATTACTACTTTTGTCCTCTAGCATGTTTTTAGAAATGTAATGAGTCAGTTACTTTGTTTTCGTGCTTGAATCTCATGTTGAAGTTAGGTTTGCTTCTTGTGGCATATATTACTTGCTCCTTGTTCTCCAGAAGTTGCTCCTGCCAACTCAATGATGTTCACAACAAGAAGCAACTTTTAGTTACTGTTGATCAATTCTTTCATCATAAATTAGCATTATTCCACATAAGTCATAAAAGGAAGACATTTATAAATGCAAAGCACATACAATTCATCTTCATTAATACCTTTGTCATAGAAAAACCTAATTCTAAAATATACACGTGTTAATAAATAAAACATATAATAAATAATATGTGAATAAAAAAATTAAAAGAGTATGAGGGAGAACTAAAAACAACATGAATTTCAGATGGCCAATACTTTCCTGCGCAGCCATGCCCTGTGTGTATATTTAGCAAACCCCAGATGATCACAGTGCTAGAGGTGGACGTACACAAATTCAAGGCCCAGTAGTAGTTCTTATCCCATGATCTTTGAATAAAAGCTTCAAATAAGTGGATCTCAGGTCTAAAATTCTTTATTGTGTGCCATGTGTCCATCATTAATATCCGCTGCTCTTCTCTTTGCAGGTCAACTGGGCAGAAATCATGGAGATCTTTAACTACACCAAAGTGAACAGATTCATCCTGGTGGGACTGAGCAGCAACCCTCAGCATCAGATCCCACTCTTTGTGGTGTTTCTCATCTTCTACATTATAAATCTCCTGGGGAACACACTGATGATAGTGATAATCACCATGTACAATGGCCTGCACTCTCCAATGTATTATTTTCTCCGTAACCTGTCTTTCGTCGATATCTGCTTTACGTCATCCACAGTTCCCAAGATGCTGATAGATTTCCTGTCGGAGGTGAAGTCAATTTCCTTTGCTGGTTGTGTGGCACAGTTGTACTCATTCATTTCCTTAGGTGGCGTGGAATGCATTCAGCTGGCTGTGATGTCCCTGGACCGCTATGTGGCAGTGTGTAAACCCTTGCACTACACTATGATCATGAACAAAAGGGTTTGCATTCTGTTGGCAGCCATCTGCTGGTTGGCAGGTCTTCTTAACTCCTTGGCCCACACTGTCTTTACTTTCCAACTCCCTTTCTGCCGGTCAAACCTGATAAACCATTTCTTCTGTGACATCCCACCACTCTTAGCACTCTCCTGTGCAGATACCCATATCAATGAGATTGTGGTATACACATCCGGGGGAACAGTCGCCGTTGGGTCTTTCCTGCTGACTCTCTTGTCTTATGTCTTTATCGTATCTGCCATCCTAAAAATCCACACATCAGAGGGACGTCAGAAAGCTTTTTCTACTTGCGTCTCCCACCTGACTGTGGTCAGTTTGTATTTTGGGACAATCCTCTTTACTTATCTCCGGCCTACGTCAATCTATTCTTTGCAACAGGACCGGGTAAGCCCTGTGCTCTTTGGAGTGGTGACCCCAATGTTAAATCCGATTATCTATAGCTTAAGGAACAAAGAAGTGCATGGAATTCTGAAAACAGCAATACAGAGAATGAAGAAGCCTAATATGTGACATCTACTCATGAAATCGCTTTGGGGGTCATTTTGACTGAAGTACAAACTATACAGAAGAGGTTAGCCACAGCCGCTAACAATTGCTTTTCTAGAGCTATCTCTTGTTTTTTTGTATTAAGAATGTAAAAAGGCACTGTAATCTGGACTATATTTCCAGACATTTGTACACAACACCACAAAAGAACGTTAATGCCCCCGACCATGGCAGTTAGCATACAATGAATCCCCATGAATTCCACCCAATTTGTATGAGTTTAAAATACTGGTGAAACACTATGAGGGCCGTTTGGGACACAATTCAAGATTTGTGAATGTATTTTCTGAGCACTGAATTGCATACATTAAATTCTAAGATGTATACATAATATATTGAGATGCATACATTAGATACTGAAATATACACATGGTACACTGAGATGTATACATTCTAGATGGAGAGGTATATATTGTATATTGTGATACATGCATTATATAATGAAATAGACACACTGCATGCTGAGCTACATCTGTACTGATAGAAATATACTGTATGGTGAAATTAATATATAATATATTGAAGTATGTATGAATATGCAATGTATACCGAGGTACATACATTGTATACTGCGATTTATATACAGTCCTCTGAGATTAATATATTGTAGATTTAAATATATGCACTGTATATTGAGATGCATGCAGTATATAATAAGATATACAAGCAGTATGCTGAGATGCAAACATTGTATATTGAAACATATACACTGTACACTGAGATATATTAATTGTACATTGAGATGCATATACTGTATTTGGAGCTACATATATTACATATTGAAATGTATACACTGTAGAGCTGAGATATATACAATACATACTGTAAAGGAGCAGAGGTAGAGGATGACAGAGTGGTGGTATATTTGTTGGCAAATATATTTATTTAAAAATTTAATATATATAATGTAATATGCATATATATATTACACAGCAACGGTAGTGGCTGTGTAGTTATGGTTCAGTTGCTGTTTCCATAGGAAGAGCCCTTTTTGGGTGGCTTATAACTTCGCTCTCCCTGGACGAATCCTCACCAAACATAGCAAAAAAAGTATATGGGTCGCTCTGAATTTTTTAGCAAAGATTGGTGAGGTTTGGTCCAGGGGGGGCAAAGTTATAGGGGGGATCCCAAAACTTCTTTTTTTCCCATAGACTGAATGGAGAAAAACTTTGCTCACGCCTACAGCCCAAACCGCTGGACGGATTTACACCAAATTGGAACCAGGAGCAGCGGCTTGGTCCCCAAAGCGTGCTTTTGCAAATTCGGTGAAAATCCGTCCAGTAGTTTTTAAAAAAATGACCAAAAAGTAGGTCACAAAAAATGAGTGATATCTATGTTCAGTCTGCGGACTCACTTCCCTGGTCGCTCTGCGAACAGTGTCCTGATTGGCCAATCAGCTTGCGTCATGTCAGTGGACATGCAACGTGTTCGCTGATTGGACGGTGAAGATCGTGAAGTGCATCAGATTTTTGGAAACGCCCGCCATCTTGGATTCGCGGACGTCCGCGGACAGCACAGTGAAATCTGGTAGAAAAATACTATTTAGTAAAGTGTTTTGGTGTGTAAGACTGTTTGGGGAGGGTGGTGGAGTAAGAGATGGGTTAAATGTTGTATTTATTTAGGTGGCAGGCACCCCTGTTGTGTTCGTTCTGACCGCGGACAATATGGGTGTCCTGAAATGTTCGTAAATAAATTAAACGGGGGTGTCCTGAAGGACACTACGCCTGTCCGTATGGTTCGTAGGCAAGTTGAAACTGTTCTAAGAACACATCAAGTGTCCTGGGATGTTGTAAATAAACGAAACGGGGGTGTCCTGAGGACACTACGCCTGTATATATGGTTTGTAGGCAAGTTGAAATTGTTCTAAGAACACTTCATGTGTCCTGGGATGTTCGTAAATAAACAAAATAGGGCTGTCCTGAAGGACGCTATACCTGTCCGTACTGTTTGTAGGCAAGTTGAAACTGTTCTAAGAACACATCAAGTGTTCTTGGATGTTCATCAATAAACAAAATGGGGGTGTCCTGAGGACGCTATGCCTGTCCGTACTGTTCGCAGGCAAGTTGAAATTGTTCTAAGAACACATCAAGTGTCCTTGGATGTTCGTAAATAAACAAAATGGGGGTGTTCTGAGGATGCTAGAACTGTCCGAATTGTTTGCAAGCAAGCTGAAACTGTCCTAAGAACACACGCGGTGTCCTGAAATGTTCGTAAATAAACAAAATGGGTGTGTCCTGAGGATGCTATGACTGTCCTTATTGTTCGCACGCAAGTTGAAACTGTTCTAAGAATACAGACAATGTCCTGAAATGTTCGTAAATAAACAAAATGTGGGTGTCCTGAGGACGCTGTCCGTATTGTTCGTAGGAAAGTTGAAATTGTTCTAAGAACGTGTGTCCTGGGATGTTCGTAAAAAAACAAAATGGGGGGTGTCCTGAGTACGCTATACCTGTCCGTACTGTTCGTAGGCAAGTTGAAATTGTTTTAAGAACACATCAAGTGTCCTGGGATGTTCGTAAATAAACAAAATGGGGTTGTTCTGAGGATGCTAGAACTGTCTGAATTGTTCGCAAGCAAGCTGAAACTGTCCTAAGAACACATGCGGTGTCCTGAAATGTTCGTAAACAAACGAATTGGGTGTGTCCTGAGGATGCTTTGACTGTCCGTATTGTTCGCAGGCAAGTTAAAACTGTTCTAAGAATACAGACGATGTCCTGAAATGTTCATAAATAAACTAAATGGGGGTGTCCTGAGGTTGCTGTCCGTATTGTTCGTAGGCAAGTTGAAATTGTTCTAAGAACATTTGTCCTGGGATGTTCGTAAATAAACAAAATGGGGGTGCCCTGAGTATGCTATGCCTGTCCGTACTGTTCGTAGCAAGTTGAAATTGTTCTAATAACATATCAGGTGCCCTGGGATGTTCGTAAATAAACAAAATGGGGGTGTTCTGAGGGCTCTAGACCTGTCCGAATTGTCCGCAAGCAAGCTGAAACTATCCTAAGAACACATGCAGTGTCCTGAAATGTTCGTAAATAAACAAAATGGGTGTGTTCTGAGGACGGTATGCCTGTCTCTTTTGTTGCAGGTAAGTTGAAACTGTTCTAAGAACACACGCGGTGTCCTGAAATGTTCGTAAATAAACTAAATGGGGGTGTCCTGAGGACGCTATACCTGGCCGTACTGTTCGTAGGCAAGTTGAAACTGTTCTAAGAACACATCATGTGTCCTGGAATGTTCGTAAATAAACGAAATAGGTGTGTCCTGAGGACGCTATGCCTGTCCGTATTCTTCGCAGGCAGTTTAAACTGTTCTAAGAACATGTGCGGTGTTCTGAAATGTTCGTAAGTAAACGAAATGGGGGTGTCCTGAGGGCGCTATACCTGTCCGTACTGTTCGTGGGCAAGTTGAAACTATTCTAAGAACACTCGTCATGTTTGCGGATATTAAAAGTGCCCATATGGCATAGTTCAAATTTTTCACTCTATGGGTGTGATATGCTGCGGTGGTTGTGGTCATGAGTCTTGGGTGCATGGCCATGTGGCCATGCACCCAAGACTTATGCCCTGGCCACAACCATCGCAGCATATCACACCCATAGTGGCTTAGTCTTGGGTGCATGGACAAGACCAAATTTATAAGCACCAAAGTTATAAGCTATTATGGGTGTGGTATGCTGCGGTGGTTGTGGGCAGGGCCTAGAGTCCTGGGTGCATGGTCAAGACCAAATTTATAAACACTGAAGTTATAAGTCACTATGGGTCTGATTTGCTGCAATGGTTGTACTTATTATAATATACTTACTGTTTGGTTTAGTAACTGGATTACATGTATTCCTTGTTAATTTATGTGATAAAAGAAAAGATCATGTTAGTATTGGTATTTTGTAATGACTTACAACATTGAATAATCAACATTTTTTTTACCCTTATATTTAGTAGATTAAAAACCAGTGTACTGTTCAATTTGCTCAGTTTCTGTGTTTGTTGCTAAAATCATTGGGTCTGTGGGAAAAGAAAAATCCATGTTGGATTAAAAAAAAACCTTTTTAGTTATTCTACAGTCTATTTGTTTGATTGTTTTCAGTGTTCACTTGTTGTTTCTGGCTAATGTTCTATATGTTGCCTTGTTGCAGATTTTTGGAGCAGTTAGATACTTGTTGACATATTGTAACTGTCTATTTTTTGGTGTAATGAAGTGGTATTGATTTATCTGTTTGGATATTGTAAAATCTTGGGGCAGTTAGATACCAGTTGGCGTATTCTAACTGTCTATTTTGTGTTATAATGTAGTGGTATTGATTTACCTGTTTGCTTATTGAAAATCTTGGGGCTGTTAGATACCAGTTGGCGTGTTCTAACCGTTTATTTTTTTATATAATTTAGTGGTATTGATTTATCTGTTTAGTTCTTGTAGAATGTTGGGGCAGTTAGATACCTGTTGGCATATTCTAACTGTCTATTTTTTGTTATAATGAAGTGGCATTGATTTATCTGTTTCGTTATTGTAAAATCTTGGGGCAGTTATATTCCAGTTGGCGTATTCTAACTGTCTATTTTTTGATATAATTTAGTGGTATTCATTTATCTGTTTAGTTGTTGTAGAATCTTGGGGCAGTTAGATAGCTGTTGGCATATTCTAACAGTTTATATTTTTTTAATAAAAGTTTTGTTAATGTTTAAGTACAGTTTAGTTAATACATTTTGGTTTTAAGAAGATTAAATACGCGTTTGTAAGATTTGCTGGTAATTTCTGCTTTAGAGTAATTGTACTATCATTACATTCGAACCATCAACAATTTTTTTTATATATATGCAGTATAGTGACCTGAATTGGTTGTGCTCCTGTGTAGTAGATTATACCTATTGTTGTGAAGGTTTTCTTACCAAGTGATACTTGACCATGTGTGAATCCAGTCAGCTTGCAGTTGTTTTTGGTACCATCTACATTGTAACGTAGAAGCATTAGTATTACGTATTTACTATGTGTTTGTATTAGTAAGGTGGAGCGATTATCCGAATTGCAGGTAATACATAATCTACCATGGTTTGCATTTTGTACAAGTTACTGAAATGGAAGGGATTCACAATTAGGTATTGATACATACACGAAGCGCTCATTGGGGATTTGTTCTTGTGTCACATTGTTGCAGAGAGTACATGTATGTTTCCATATGTATGAAATCTGGAATTTATAGGAATGTTTTTGTTTTCCAGTACTTGCAGTAAGTACATTAGAAATTCTTGTGGATCTTCCTGTGAGTTTATAGTGAATTTCACCATTCCAGCACAGTAGTCCAATTCTTGTCTTATTCCATAAACACATGTGTTGTCAGGATTGTTTGTTGCGTTTCTATGAAGTACTAACATTTGCAAACACAATTGGTCTGTACTGTGTAAGTAAATGTTGTCAACAATTGGTGGTAATTGAAATAGAATATTCATTACTACATTTGCGTAGCAACTTACACCAATTATATTTGAAAGTTTAAATGGACCAGGTAGTTCTGTATCTGAGTGCTTTTCTTTGAGTTTGTCTTCCTTCTTTGAAGAAGTACCTGGTTTACTTTCCCTCATAGTTTTTTTTTGCTTGTGGTACTTGGTGAAGTATTTGTTTTATTTACTCTCTTTGGAGGATTTGCAGTGACATCCTGATGCATTTCTGTTTGATTTAGTTTTCTTTTACAACATTTTACTTTTTGTGGAACAGGATATCTTTTTAGATGGGGGTGTATAGTGAACAAAGTCTATTGTATTCTAAAATGCAAGGAATATCAGTGTTTACTTTACTTGCATCAAAGTTGATTAGGAATAGACTGTCAAGTGTACGTACGCGTGACAGTGCTACGTAGCTCATGCCTTCTTTAAAGACTGTGTTACCAATGTATATCAATGCTTTGTCTAGGGTAAGACCTTGTGATTTATGAATGGTGACAGCGTATGCAAGAGTTAGAGAAAATTGTTCTCTGCGTACATACATGTCTTTGAAGAGAAGGAATCGAGCTGTTAAGCGTCCTATCCTTTTCACTTCTGAAAGTTTGTCAAAGAGAATATTGACAAACTGAATGTTGTTGTCACGTGGGTATGTTTGAAAGCCAACAACTGTACCCAGTGCTCCATTAACTAGTCCTTGATCCACGTCAAGGTGACGTTTAAGCGTTACTCTGCAATTTAAGGATAATTTTAATATTTTTTCCAATCCAGCTGTGTTGGAGATTTAATGTTCTAAACTATTTAGTCTTGTTGTGGCTTGTTCACACATGGGTAGTGTCATACCATGTACGTCTAGTTTGTCTGTGACGCTAATTACAATTATTGGTTGCATTTCTTTTTTTAACATTGTTTCATTGAATTTGAAACAGCTTGCAAGAGTTGGCATTAAGGCCATTCAATTGACATTTTTGTGCGCTAATTGTTCCATAACATCCATAGCACATGCATTATCGCCATAAAGTGCATGAATGTGCTGGGTTTTTAATATTGCTTGTGCTTCTTGAGATAGTACACCAACTCTAATATTTTTTAAGATGTTGGCATAAGTGAGATCTTCAGATTGCTGCATGTTTTCTGTTAATTCTCTGTATTGGAAATGTTGGCAAAGGTTGACATTTCCTATGCTGCCAACAGTTTTACGGCAGAGTTTGTGTCCTAAGGTTTTAAAAATAGGCTCACCTTTCACTGGTGTTAATTGAAGACGATCTCAAAAACAATAATGTGTTTTCCTCCAAAGAGCTCTTCGTAATCTGTTTTGAGTACTTCTTGTAATCTGAGGGGAATCAAAGCCAACATTTGGTCGGAGACCATGCTCACTTCATCTATTAGTAGCATTTTCATTTGTTTTAATACTCTGCGTAGTTCCATTGCAGCTTCTGTAGAAAGCTTGTAATAGTCTAATTTGGTTTGGTATTCTACTGGCAGGAGTAGTAATCTGTGTAAAGTGACACCGCCTATGTTGTAGGCAGCTAAACCTTTGGGGGCAGTGACAACAGCTGCCAGCATGTTGTTTGTCAATTGTTGAAGGAATTTGCTGATGATTTTGATTAAGAATGTTTTGCCAGAACCAGCTTCACCACTGACGTACAGTAGTATAGGTTTGTAATTTTGGCAGGTGCATTCTTTGTTTTCCTGTTGTACACCATGTGCAATTTTTTTTGTTACTTCTTGAAAAATGCTACGTTGCTCATTGTTTTGTTTTGATTGTAGTATAGTAAAGTCTTCTTTATATTCATACTGACACATGGTGTTTTCTACTTCCGTTATAGCTAATTCTGCCTCATTTTGCTATTAGTGGCTGTCCCAGTGGTTCTTGGCTTCCTGTTACAGAAGGTTGAGTACTCTCAGGAGTGTCCTTATCTAGTTGGGCCTGGAGTTCTTCTTTGTGTTGCTGTTCATTGTGCAACATTGTTTTGTAGTGTGTAAAGTTTACATCAGTTATAGTGCTTTCATTTGCTTTGAAAGCATCTTCGTAGGAGTCATAGTTATCTAGTATTTCTTCTTCTTTTCTCCATGGTTTAAAGAGTTGTAGCAGGGACATGTAATATAGTTCTTTATGTTGAGGAGTATTTAATGACAATTTGATATGATTAATACAATTTGGTTTGGTGAGTTTTACTAAGCTGCCTTCACAATTTGACACTCTGTATCTACCTTTTTTTTAATCAGGTTTTATATTATTTTTGTATGTGAAGTTTTGGGCTGTGTGGTATAGACACATGGGGCCTCATCACGACTTTGGCGGTAACCCTTAAATCTGGCGGTTGCGCTATTACTGCCGGATTTAAGGGTCCGCCAAATCAGGACTTCAGCAGATTTTGCCCCAGCTCTTGGCTGCGGGAAATCCGCCGGAAATGTGCACTATTACCGCCGGCAGGAAATCCACCGGCGGTAAGAGTGTGAATTTTCCCCATTGAGCCCAATGGGGAATGGGGCATTCCTGAATGGGCTCAATGGGGAATGGGGAATTACATTACCGCCGAACTTGTGATTCGGCGCTATTAGCGCCGGGGAGTTTGGCGGTAGGGCTAATACCACCAGCAGTAATACAGCCGGCGTTACCGCCAAAGTCGTGATCAGGCCCATGGTTTCCAAAGTGGTACTTCTGTTTTGGTAGTTTCTGTCCAGCAAATTGTTTTTTAAAATGTCTTGGCTGTTGGGATCATGTTTGGCTATTGTTTCTATGTCGTCCTATGATTTCAGAACTCTTTTTCTTGATTTAGGAGGACCAAGACTTAGCCATACTATATTTTCAGATTTTCCATACAAAGCAGTTCCAGTTAAACGATCTGCTGCTTCATAGGAGCCAAATTCTCTATGGGAGAGCATTTTCATGCCCAAGCTGTATAATTTCTGAGACAGTGTTTGGTCTGAAGACAGGTCATTCCAGAGGTCTTGGAGCTCTGTTTTTTCTGCTTTGGTTAAGTATGCTGTAACATATCGTGCAACTGCAGTGGAATTGTCTGCAATGTACTGCACATCTATGTTTGCATTCCATAAGTGGGCAATGATTGCATTGTAATCATTGATATATTTTTCTTCTTCTGTTCTTTGTATGTAATATGTATTTTTAGGTGATTTACCTTTAACACTATGGCCCTCATTACGACCCTGGCGGAAATCGAAAAACGATGGCGGAAATGCAATACCGCCATCGAATAGCGCTCGGTGCGATTATGACCTGTCACCGTAAAGTACGATGCCATTAGCGACACCGTAGTGAACGCCAACGCTAACTGCACCAAGTACGCGCACGCGCGCCATGCGAAACCGTAATTACCACCATGGCGCAACGGTACGCGAATTCTGACCCTAGCGGACATATACCTAACGCCATCAAGCATGGCGGAAAGTACCATTCCGCCATGGTGAGAAGTACGGCATCGCGAACCAACCGTAAAAGGCCCTACTGAGTGCCTGTACACCACTCCCTGGCCACATTGCACAACTCCTCGTAGGTGCAATGAAGTCACACAATGCAACCAGTGAAATGTACAAGTCACCCATGCATGCCAACGAACAAATGAATCTAGGGGCTCCAAGTGCCTTGTGAGTGGCCATCCATATTTGCCATGGCACCATTGCCGTACTGATGCAGCACAGGCATGTGAAGGTTCAAGTCCAGCAACATGAACAGAAATATGAGACAAACAAAAACAGGCCCCCCATCGCTTGACACCAGTGTAAGGCAACATTCAAAGCAGTATCCTGAGTGAGACTGCACCAGCCCTGAACTCCTGCCAGTAAACAAACCAACCATCAGCATAAGCATGTACCACACAAGTTGGCAGAGTGACTGAGCAGCCAGGCTCATCTCAAGAGGGGCCAATGGGAGCTGCAGGGCACAGATGGCACGAATACAGAAGCTATTCCAATGGACATGACCTCAGTCTCCCTCCAAGAAACGCACGCAAACACAGGCACCTGTGACCAGCCATATTCTGATAATCACATCATTCCACCAATCCACCTGGCTGACCGGCATCTGTTACACAAAAGCTAATCCCCCGCCCCTGAGCATGACATCATTAAAACAGTCATAATGGCAGCCCCTATCCCTGACCTCACTGGGCTTCGTAGGCAAACGCGCCCAGTACAGTACCACGCAACTATACTCAGAAGCCGGAACCCAATGCAGATCTTCTCACAATACATCGCTCCACAAATAGGAATATGCTACATTACTTGCAAAGAATAACGCTACACGGTCAATATCATTATCAAAATTTAATGCACAACAAAATCACCAAGCCCATACAGCTATTAGGTCATGAACTCCAAAATATATTTCATTATTGTGGGCTGCATCCGCAATAAATGACCAGCTTCTTCTTGTGTGACGCCCCGTTCCTTCATGGTACACAGGGGCTACATTCACGTTCAAAAAGGCAACATGGAAGCGCCTAGAACCGCAGGACCGTCCCATTAGGTAGGCACTAGTCCAGCTGAAAGGTCGATATGTTGCTCCTAGCCACTAGTACTGCGTAAGGGCATGTGGCCCATTGGCGATCGTCCCATAAGATCGTAATGGTGCTCCACTGATTAACACGAAGCAGCAGGTGTCGGGAGTAAAAGCCATCTGCAGGAGTGGCATACAGATGGCAGCGGCAAAAGGGGAGGAGATACCTGTCACCCAAATGAAATGAAAAAGAATAGTATGGGCATCAGAACTTCATTTGAATTACTCACTTCAATGATCACACTAAATCCACAGCCATATGCATGCTAGCCCACTCAAAAGGATTATTCCCACCCAAAAATCACTTGCGAATCATAACTATATAAATCGAGGTGAAAACACTATTACAAACGAGTCTCTGTGTGCATGCGTCTGTCAAAACAGAATCCATTAGATGGGATTAGTAACGTGCATAGACACAAGTGTTTGAAGGCGCGTCGAGACAGGGAGGGTTCAACAAGGGCAGATAGACGATGGTCCCACTATGGCAGCCCTGCATCACATAGCGCAGGGGAAGGGGATAGATTCCAAAAAGCCCTGTACATGGCAAACTCTCTATTAAATCATCTGTCCATGCATCCATACATCATTCCCTCATCCCGGTATGAAAACGCCTGATTATTTACTCACATAACATGTGAAATTTCCATTGAGTCTGTGCGTAATGCAGTCTGCAAAATCCACTGTGCTCCAGCCCGGAATTCCAGTGTTGTGAAGTAACATGTATTTGGGAACGTCCTGCCTTATCGTCCACTACGCTATTGCGCATCCCATACTATTCATATCAATCATTGCATTCTCGCCATGGCCCCTGTCCGAAGGACATTAAACAATAGAACGTTATATTTGCAGTCAGACCTGTGGGCGTCTCCTCGCCGCTAGCCGAAAACCGAAAGCGCTGTCCTTCGAATTCCTCATTTGCAACATCACGTCGAAAAGGCATCTGTGACCGCTTGAAATCACAAATCCATCCATGTAGTGCGGCAGTGTGTGAAAACGGCAACTGGCTTCACTCACAAATGGGACGCCCCGCCCGTCGGTGAACCTCGGTACAGTGCTGCATGAGGGTCCACCGTCAATCGAGTACTACATTCCACTGACCCTTCACAAGTTTGTTCGCGACTGCAAAGATAGTATGTGAAACAATGGGACCATAGCAGAATGAACATATGAACCAATATTTCACTGCCATCGGGATTAAATACATGATTGTAATAGCAAGATGCCATGCGTCGAATTGCAGCGTTGTGTGCGGGACGTGCACGCCCAAAGGGGATTGCAGCTTGCACAGGTGGAATGAATCACCACAGGTGGAGGCTATACAGCCTGAAAACACATAAATTGCACACCCAACCCCCTCCCACAACCACACCCACTCCAAAATGCTACCGGCAGGACTAGCGATGTTGGCCCTGGGGGACCTGATAGCACTGCAAGTACTCCAACTTCAAGAAGAAGACGAACACCAACTACTACAACAACCGGCCGCACAGAGGAGACGCAGGAGGAGGAGGAGGGCAAGGCAGGGCCAGCAAGGCCCACCAGCACAGCCACTACCACCACGCAGGCAGCCCGCAATCCCACGCCTCCGAGCACATCCGTTCAACATCACTGATGAGCAGATCCACACCCTCTACCGTTTGGACCGGGACACCATAACCGCCATTGTGGACATGACACACGCTGACCTTGTCAGCATGATAGATAGCCCAACCGCCATCCCACCCTACTGAAGGTGGTGTCTGTACTCCACTTCCTGGCCACAGGCACCTACCAGCACACAGTCGGAGAGTTGCATGGCATTTCAGAGCCACTGTTCTCACGGACACTATTGCAAGTGCTCGATGCCCTCCTGAAGCACGCAGACGACTACATCTCTCTACCACGCTCGGAGCAGGAAATTACGAACACAAAAGTGGGATTCCATGCACTTGCCGGCATACCGGGTTGCATTGGTGCCATCGACTGCACCCATGTGGAATTGGTTGTCCCACATGCCATGGAGGCCCAGTACCGCAACCGAAAACAATATCATTCTCTTAATGTACAAATGGTGTGTGACTCCAACAGGATCATTACACATTGTTGTGCCCGATTTCCTGGATCAACCCATGATTCTATGGTCTTGAGGAACTCTACAATACCACGCTACATGGAGCGACACGCGGGAAACAGATCCTGGCTACTCGGTGAGTCTCATTTCATGCATGATAATGTGGGGTATGTGATGCGGCAATGACCTGGCAGGAAGGGGGGGGGTGCGTACGTAGCAATGTCATTCCACAAACATCCTTTATTGTCCACATACAGGTGATGCCGGGTATCCACTGAAGAGATGGCTCCTTACACCACTCCGGAACCCACAGAACCAGCATGAGGAGGACTACAACCATGCCCACTCACGTACCCGTGTAGTCATAGAACAGGCATTCGGCCTACTGAAGACTCGTTTCCGCTGCCTCAGCAGGTCTGGCGGGGCACTCCTGTACCGCCATGAGAAGGTTGCAAAGATGGTCATGGCATGTGTCATGCTACACAACATGTGCGTACGTAGAAATGTGCCCATGCCCCCTGACGCAGAACTGCAAGCACCTGATGATGGTCATGATGAGGGTGGGGATGTGGCAGCACCTCAAGGAGTCCGCGAGGCACAGGAGGGCCGTGAAATTCGTCAGATTATCATAGATTCATGCTTCTAGCACTCACGCCTGGTGGCTGATACATGGACACGGGACTTGTGGCACTGTGTGTGTCTGGAACATGCACAATATGGACTGTACGCCTATAAAGGCCTCGTACACAAAGATCAATGTCCACACATCTCATTGGATGATTGTGCAATGTTTATAGCATATGTGAAATTATGTTACACACCCCATCGACCCGCCACCCAAGTAAGCCCAACACCCCCCCTCCACCCTCCTACCTCCCCCCCGAACACCAGTGTCCAAAGATGCTCATTGTCAGTGGGCAGACGCTATTGCAAGCCCCCTCTCCGGGTATCAGGGGCACCCCTGCCTGTGGAGCGCAGGTTCCTCCCAGATCTACGTTGGGGGCTGCCCTGGACGGAACTTGCAACGGATGATGTCTGTGCCTGCTCACGTCCATGCATGTCCCTAAGGGTTTGTGAGAGCTCAGTGAGCACACGGCGCACAGCGGCAAGTTCAGCACATACATCTTTGGACGTCGCATGCAGTTCCCCCCTCAGGCTCTCGGTGCTTCTCTCCATTTGTACTCTCAGGCTCTCGGTGCTTCTCTCCATTTGTACCCTCAGGCTCTCGGTGCTTCTCTCCATTTGTGCCCTTAGTGTCTCTGTACTTCTCTCCATTTCTGCCCTAAGTGTCTCAGTAGATGTTTCTATGGCTGCCTTAGTACCATCACATTCATCAGCATGGTCCTTGAGGAGCGTGGCCAGTTGCTGCTGTTGCACGATCACCTGGTCGAGGGACTGTTGCCTCTGCTGTGCCATGGCCATTTGCGGTGGTGTCACAGAGGGGCTGATCACCTCATGTTGCCTTGCCACAGGGCTTGTGGGGGATGGCCAGTCGTCGTCTTGTGGGTGCCCCTGCGTGGTATCCTCATGGTGTACGGGATTAAACAAACAGGGGGATTGAGACAGGTCATGGATGGATCCTACATCGACATCACCGTTTTCTGTGTCGGAGCATGCTGCCATTAATGCAGTGTCACCTATGGTGCTGCTGCCACCAGAAGCAGTGCCTTCTGTGGCATCCATTGGGGGGACCTGTGGTGGTGCTGTTGTGGGCATGCTGGGTGCTGGGGTGCCTGTTGGAGTCCCCTCCTGTGTGCTGCCACTTGATTTGTGCTGCTGCCGTGTCTTGATCCGTGCAACTGAGGTGGAGGGTCTTTGGCCGTAGGTCTTGGCCCTCTTTGCAGGTGTGCTGGTAGGGGTGTCCTGGAGCTCGTCGTTTGAATCGGACCCTGTGGTGGAGTAAAGGAGGGCGAGCGTTATTAATGGGTCTGTGGAAATTGGAATGGCAATGTATCACATGCATTGGGGTGGTACCTGAGGGTGATTTGGGTCAGGGCCTTGGAGGTGGTTTCATTTTTGTGTGGATTGAGGATGCAGTTGTTTTGCAGCCTGCAGTTAGGGTGTGCCTGCTGCACGTGTAGAGGGTGTTTTTAGGATTTTTAATTATTTATGTATTTAATGTGAGTTTTAAAGTGCGCTATCAGGCCAATGTATGTGGACGTTCTCCTGGACATGTGTTTCTGTTGCACTATGTGGACACATGGTACTTCACATGATTGGACATTGTGGATTTAGCATTGTTTTATTTGGCCCACCTACCTGATTCTTCGGATGTCTGCACTCCTTTCTCCATCCCTCCGACTCCCTCTATACTCTCCATTCCAATGGTGGAGGCACAGATTTCTTCCCAGGGGGTCAACTTGATGGGTGATTCCGATCCTCCCCCGGTAGCTGTGGCAATGTTACGGTTGGCGGATAGTATGCTCCGTACGCGTATCCGCAGGTCGTCCCATCGCTTTCTGCATTGCTGTGGGTTGCGGGGTGCGGTCCCCACCGCACTTACCCGCTGTGCCACCAGGGCCCATATGGCCTTCTTGTTCGCAAGTGCCGTCCTGGTCATTTGCGTCGAGAAGACGACGGCAGCATTTTCCTGGAGGGTCTCTGTGAGCACGGTGAGTTCCTCACGGGAGAAGTGGAGCTGCCGCTTGCGGTCGCACGCTTTTTTCGCTACTTTTCCCATTTTTATTGTTTTCACTAGGGTGGATGACGGGTTGGGATGTGTCTCAGGGTAGTATTTTTAATGGTTGTGTGGGAATTCTGATTTTATAGGTGTACGGCGTGCTGTTTTTCGTTCCGGGACCATGTTTTTACTTCCGTTTCCGTATATTTACGGTCACCGTATTTTCCGATTGCCGCTCATTACGGTGACCGCTATGATGGGTGGCGGAATTGCACCTAGGGCGCCGTACGACGGCGGTGAGGGGCGTTTTGGGGGCATTTCCGCCATCGCGGACTTTGCACTTCCGCCATGGCGTAGTGCTCGTGCCCGATGGGTCGGAATTAGCCGCACTTTACTCCGTCGTGCAATGGCGGAAACGCTATTTACGCTATGGCGGTCAGGTCAGTTACTTTCCGCCAGGGTCGTAATGAGGGCCTATATCTAATTGAAGACATGAAGTTGTTTACTTGACCTGTTTTTGTAACTGGTCTAGGGAAACCAAAGCGGCATTTGGTGTAGTATTTCCCTTTGTTTTTGTATTTGCGACAACAATATTTGCCACATTTGTGTCTTTGAAATTGTAACATTTGTGCATGAAGATCACTATTTGTTGCTTCCGATGGAATTTCACAAGTGACATATTTTTCGATAAACTGTAACACAGTGGCATTACTGTCTTGACCAAATTTAGGATCATCTTTAATCCATAAAAGCATGTGGATAAGTGGTGCTCCTCTGGCTTGGTATTCCTTTCTCCAAAAGAAGTGTTGCACTTCTCTGAGGGGAGGAACAGTTTTATTACAAATAAAGTGTTGCATAGCAATGAAGCGATGGTGAAAATATCTTGAAACATTAACAGGATCTAGAGAACAAAGTTCTCCAGGTGTTAGTGTATGTATGTTTGTTTTGTTTTTGTTTGATATGCGTAGGAAATCATGTAAATCTTCCCATGCATATTCTGCACAACTTAATGTAACAAACCAAGTGGGTGGGCCAAGGTTTCTTATCATACAATGTACATCCCCATGACGTCGGAACCAGTACTCTTTAGTACCACGCATGTTTGCTAATAGCTTTGTAATACTTGATTGTAAAACCTCATCTTTTTGTTGCACTTTTTGTAATAATTCTGTAGCTGACATATTTTGAAAGTGGGTTCCTGATTTTAATGTGTGTGCAACTCCGTAACATAGAGTTGCTAGTTCACTTTCAAAGAGTAGGTGGAATAAGTATTCTACATTTTGTCTAAATCTGGGATCTTCAGAATACATCTGTAACGAGCGATATTCTGATGCTGTTATTTGAATAGGTCTATCATCGTACCTTCCTCCTTTGCCAGTAGGAAAGAGTAGAGTAAAAGCACTTGCTTCTATACTTTTTTCCCATGTGTTGATTGGTGATCCTTTTGTTTGCCGCATTTGGTACGTTTCTAGTGCATCTTCTATGGTGTCATTAGAGTGCAATGGATGAATTGTAAAATGGTCTAAAGTATTGGATACTGTAGCAGGATCTAGAAGCTCAAATTGGCCAGTTTCTGGTGACTCAAATTATTTCAGTGGTTTCCTTCAAGTTTTCTTCAATATTAATTTCTTTGTAGTATTCATTATTGTCTTCTAGATATTGCAAGGCTTGTCTAACTTTATGTAAGTCTATGGGCCTCATTAGGACCCTGGCGGAGAGGGTGTTACGCCAGCGTAGTGCATGGCGTACCTCTCCGCCATACTACGAGTTCCCGTAGCGCCATGGCGGCCTTTTCCGCCTGGTTTTACCAGGCGGAGAAAACCATGGCGCTACGGGACCTCGTTGTTAATTACGCCACCGTATTTTACGGTGGCGTAATTAACTCCTTCCCCACTCCCATTATACCCTATGGGGCAAAAATGGGAATGGGGAAGGGCAGAATGGGGATTGGGGATTTACCGCTCCGCCGAGGTCGGAATGGGGCGGTAAATCCGCCAACCCCCATGGCGCTATCGGCGGCTTTCCGCCATGCTTCGCGGTGCATTTAGCACCGCGAAGTCCGCCTGGGTCGTAATGAGGCCCTATGAGTTGTTGCCAATTTTTTTTCTCTTTTGTAGGTACACCATTTACTAAGATAATTAAAGATTGCTCCATTGGACGTTGCACTCCCAGAGTGTGAACATTTTGTTTTAGATCTAATGGTAAATACACTACTTTGCCACAAATGCCTTTCACCAATTCAGAGGGATGTAATTTTGCTGTTTTTGGTTGAAGGCGTATTATTGCTTGAAAGGGGTCCACTGTTTGAATTATGATGCTCTCATATACATTGTGTTGTTGTAGGGGTTTTGGTAGTGGGAATAATTCAAAATTATTTGTGATAGCACGTGAAGGAGTTTGGTTGTTGTCAAGTTTTGTAGTGCAGTAACTGCAAAGTATTAAGGGATCAGTTATTTCATATTTGTTTTCTGCTATAAGGTAGAGAGCTAATTCAAAACATTTAGAATTTCATTGTCTTCTATTTTGTATGTTAGGTCTACAGTTTTTGTGCTACTTTTATAAAAAGTTCTGCGGCAACATACACACACATGGTTTGGTACTTCAGCAGATGTACTTTTAAATTTCAGTATTTCTTTCTTGTATGTGTGTAGTAGAAGGTTGCCATGCATAGAATTGTTGTTAATTTGTTGTAAAGCTATTTCATTCTGTAAGTGGCTTTCACTTCCAAAATATGTTTTCTGGATATAGCCGATATCTTCAAGTAGGTCTTTTGCTGTACCATGTAGAAGAATGTTATTTAAATTGGTTCGTGCTAAAGCAGGACTTTTAGCATAGTACAGTTTATAGACTAGATTTCTGATAGTTGAATGATGTGTTGATATCATTTTGATATGATGGAAGGTGGTTTTGCAAGTAGGTCCTGAAATGCAGGCCAATAAATGTCCTTGTAGTCCTGTGTACTTGCGCACTGGATAGGTATCCATATTTTGCAGGAGTTTAATTTTGATTTTGTCTTTGCCTTTCACATACTGATTGAGGAATTGGTGTAAAGACTTGAAAGATTTTTTGGGAATGTTACACATTGACGTGCATGCACATTTGTATACTAGATGTTCTGGTTCAGTTGAATTGAGAGGTAATTCTAAGTTTTCTGGGGATATTTTTGTAAGCAGTATTTCTTGTTCCATTATGGTATTATTAACTTTTTCATAACCTCGTCCACTGCTATGTATGGCAATTATATTTGTTTGCTTTTGTTTTGTACGCTTCTTCATTAAAATATGGTTCTGTGCTTGTAGTGTGAATCCACTCACCTACACAGATATTTAAGAAGTTATTTTTGTGGACATTTTGTTTATTGAGAAGTCTTTTTTGTAATTTAGTCATTATTTTTTTAGTGGTTTCACTTTGTTTAACACTAAAATAAATAATTTTCTTTTGAGAAGGATTGCACTGTCTATCAAAGCTTCTAAGATTAATTTCCTACGGTAGGTTTTAAGAGTTGTGCATGATTTCTCTCCTGTTTTGATAAGATTTGAAGGACTCTGTTGTGGAACATTTTTGCTAAAATACTTTTTTTGGTATGCTTACTTGGTATTATATCAAGATTGATAGGAACAGTTTTAAAAGTAGTGTTAGCTGAATTCTTGTTAATCGTTTTCTGCTTCGTTTTACATTTTGATAGAGGAGGCAAAGTTGCTTTGTTTCACTAAATGACTTTATTACCTGTTTTGTTTGAACTTTTTTTTACAAATTCTGCTAGAGATGGATGCTTATTTTGGACACTTCTTTTTTCATTTGCTCTACTTCTGCGTTGCTTACTACGGACGTGATTTTTGGTAGGCATTCTTTAGGGTCTGTTTAAAAAGAAGGTATGGGTTGGGGTGTTCTGCAATGTATGTGTGCTGTGTCCATGATTGTCTGAATATGATGATAAAGATGTATGTGATGGTGTGTGATTGTGCATTGGGCAACTACACCTAGTTGGAATAGGTATTCTTGAATTTATGTGCTACTAAACTGGGGTTCAGATGACAGTAGAAAGTAAGCTAGTGGTGAGGAGAAGTACAAATAGTAAATCTAAGGATATAGAATTAAAACAGTTGTTTGTTCTATAATATTAAAATTCTAGGGGCTGAGTTACGTCATTTGTGTGCCGGAAAATGGGGATTTGTGTCCCATTGTGCCTGTAAATCTCTGTTTAACAAATGTGGATTTGTGGACAGAATGGTGCACAATCTCTGTTTTAGGCGCAGAAATAGCATGAATTAACCCCACAGTGTGTTTGAGTAATAGTAATAATAATATGGTGGTATTTACTTACTTTCTTTGTTGAATGAGCAGGTTTCTTCTTAGTTGTTGTTTGTCCTTCAAATTCCTCTGCTGCTTTTCAGGAGAGTGGTCTTCACTGCAATTGTAAACGAAACAAATGAGTAATTTCGTGTGTTTATAGCACTGATGTTTATTTAGACATTGATTTTTATGTTTTTGTACAAGTATTGTTGTTTCATATTTGAACATAGTGTGTGCATGCAATTTTGTTTGACTGTGTTTTACTTTAAATATGTTAGTTCAACATGCTTTGCAAATGTGTGTGTAAAAAGAAATTAAATAACAGATTGGTTTGGAAGTGACAGTTGATTATAGCAGATGGGAAAAATGACAGTAAGTTCATTTTATAGGTTATACAAGTTAAAAGTCAGTTAATCTGTTTATATGAATGTATAAGAATTGTACATGTACTATACAGAAAATATGCATACCTGTAGTTTGTGTTCATGCATATGGATATGCATCCAGCTGCAAGTAGAAATCTTGGAGAGTTGTACAGTATTTCTTGTAGAAGGTGCTTTCCAATGATATGACACTTGTACTCAGAGTGATTAACAGTACATTTGAAGTGCTGATCTATGATGATGGAGTTAGATGTAGAGGTCTTGGATGTTATTGGTGGATGGTCGTGTGACTGGTTAGCTATATCCAATGAGGGAATGGCACAGAGAGTGAAGTGGAAATGGTAGAAGGGCTGTCCATGTTACGATATGTCCGCGGACATGGCGGTAGTTCGCAGACATCGCATGTTACATACAGGGATTTTGGGGTGGGGAGGCATGCAAATGAGAATGAGTAGAGCAAGGGATTGGTCAGTAAAGTTTAGTGGGTGTGTTGTGCCAGGAGAGAGTTTGTCAGATACTCTTTTTCCTGAGAGAAGAACAGATAGCTATGGCTGTGTGTTTCAGAAAACAGATTGTTTGGATTTTGGGAGACTCGTGGATACATTGGTTGAAGGTGCATGCAGAAAGCTGTGGAGTAGCTGTAGATCTTGGATTCCCACATGTGGAAGTACACTGGCATGGAGTACGTGGAATGAAGTGTTTGGACTTGCTACCTCTCTGTGCTACTTTGGAGACAAAGCATCATCCAGACATAATTGTAATTCATTGTGGAGGGAACAGTTTAGGACATGTGTCTGGAATTTCTTTGCAATTTGCAATGAAATAAGGACTTGGGAAGGTCATGGACATGTTTCCAAATTCTCAAGTAATTTTTTCTCGGATTGCGCAGAGACAAATGTGGCTGCGTTCTTCTTCAATTGGTGCAATGTAAATAAGGCTGTTTGTGCCTTTCTAAGAGAAGTTGGCATGTCCGCTTTTCACAATGAAAATATTATGTTTCAAAGCACATACATTTTTTGCAGAGATGTGGTCCAAAATGTACAAAATGCATTGCGACCTTTTTTGGAATTACAGCATCCATTTTGTAGTAGGTGTGGAGCATTTCAAGTTTATCAAACACAAACAAACACCACCAAAAGGCTCTTTTCAGAGCTACCACTTCCTCCCAGACAAAACTGCAATGGTTATGATAGGGCAGCACCCCAAAATTTTAGATGTTTGTGAACTGTCCATGGACTTCTAAAAAATACACAAGTCCCTGCTCCATTTATTTTCCACTTCTATTTTTAAAATGTGAAACGTGGCTCTGAAAAGAGCCTTTTTTTATTTTTGTTCTTTTATATTTTTTGGGTTTTTTTACACACTACACACTAGGAGAGGAGGGAAAAGGAGGGTAAGGGGGGACACCAACCACAGGGATAAGAAAGGGCGGGTGGAGAGAGGAAGATGTATGGTGGGCCTTACTTAGGTAGTGATCAGGTCTTCTTGTGCTCTGAGACCAGCGTCTCAAAAGCACTTCAAAGTCTCTCCCCCCTGCAGAGTACTGCGTCACAGTACATACACACAACTGTGACCCTCGAAAGGTAAGGGTCATCAGCATTCCAAATCGCCTGTGAGGCAACTGGAGGAATACGCTGTCCCACAGGAGTGTTCCTTGTGGTGACAGGATTGGAAACGGAGGATGTAGTAGAGGAACTCAACCTACAACGCTCTTCGCAAGGTACAACCTTACGAATGGCCCCAGCGTGGAACGACTTTAGGTGTCGCTTCATAGTAGTCGTACCAAAACTGTACGAACCACGCCTCCCGCGACTGAGCACCATTTTGCACTCTTTGCAGGTGACTTGGTTTGCACACGCCTTAGGTACCGAAACATGAATGGTAAATAACTGCCACACCCAAAACTCACGGCGAGTGCTGGTAGTAGGGACTTCCACTACGTCATTCTCGTCATCCTCTTCATCCTCCTCTGCATCCTCACTCCTGTTTCCCCCTTTAGGCCCTTGGGGAGGTGGTGGTGGTGGAGGGGGTAGGGGTGGTGCTGAGGCAGATGTAGCACCAGGTGGCAGTAGTGGAGCCATGGATGCCATCAGGTTTCAGAAATAAATCTGGAAAATTGGTAGCAGAAATGCACTGTGTTCTGTACGATAGCCAGAAACACAATGAGGATGAGCTATGGGGTGTGGCCTTTTATAGGGTTGGTTGTGCGCAGTTCGCGGACACCCGTGCTGTCCGCGGACAGATCGAACACTAAGAAAAGGATCAAAAGGTCCCAAAAAGTATATAGAAAGTCAGGATTACTGTCTGGGACTTGTGCGATGGTGATTTATTATTGAAAAATATTGTGTATTGCCTGAAAAGGTAATTTTAAATTGTTCGGGGACACGAACAGTGTCCACAGTCAGAACACACGCTCAGCGTGGGCGCGGTCACATGATAGCTTCGCGAACATGTCCGCAAAGGGAACGGATGTCCGCAGGACACCAAATGCACTGAAACTGTTTTGCGCATGCGTGTTGGTGTTCTACGGACACTGTTCGGGTCCTGAAACTAATTAAAAGTGCGACACAAGCAAAATGAACAGTTATGAACAGGCGTTTGTTCTTAGAACAGTTTCAACTTGCTTGCAAACAATACGGACAGGCATAGCGTCCTCAGACACCCCCATTTCGTTTATTTATGAACATTTCAAGACACCGTGTGTGTTCTTAGGACAGTTTCAGCTTGCCTCTGAACAATATGGACAGGCATAGCGTCCTCAGAACACACCCATTTCATTTATTTACGAACATTTCAGGATACTGCTTGTGTTCTTAGAACAGTTTCAACTCACCTGCAAACAATACGGACAGGTATAGCGTCCTCAGGACACCCCCATTTTGTTTATTTACGAACATCCCGGGACACTTGATGTGTTCTTAGAACAGTTTCAACCTGCCTACGAACAGCACAGATAGGTCTAGCGTCCTCAGGACACACTCATTTTGTTTATTTACGAACATTTCAGGACACTGCGTGTGTTAGTTTGATTGCGGACATCCCGGACACCGAATGTGTTCTTAGAACTGTTTCAACTTGCCTGACAACAGTACGGACAGGAAAAAGTGTCCTTAGAACACCTCCATTTTGATTAATGACAGACATCCCGAACACCAGGTGTGTTCTTAGGACAGTTTCAACTTGCATGCGAACAGTACGGACAGGTATAATGTCCTTAGGATGCCCCCATTTTCGTTTCTTTACGGATATTCCGGACACCTGCGCTGTCCGCAGACACTTGAACTGCTTTTTAAAAAAAGAAAAGAAATGAATTAGGACACAATATAATAATTTTACTTTATTATATATGGATGTTAAATTTATGACAGAGAGGGTGAAGCAGAAACTGAGACAAACACAGGAGAATTGGGGGTTTCAAGAGGATTCATATGAGGTGAAGAAGGGATGGAATTCTCATCAAAACGTTTTTGTTCATGGAGAGGGTTTGGGGATAATTGAGTGGGATATGGTGAGGGGGACAGGTACATGTGGGACAATGGTATCTAGTTTTTTCTTTCAAGTGATCCTCCACAAAGTTTTTTAAATTGTTGAAATTTTCCATGAGTAGATCAATTATTTCTTCCATGTGCTGGAGAGTCTTATCTAATATTTCTTTTTGTTTACTAATTTCAATGTTTGTATGGTCTGTACAAAATAAAATGTATATGTTAAATGCATATAAAATAATATTTATTAATTGGTTTATACAGAAAAGTGTCTACCATTAGGTTCACTATCTTCAGACATTTCCTCACGTGGGAAATGCTCCTCTAGCCACTCCAGAGTACTAGACATTTTTGTGAGAAAAAAAAATTATATCACTTTTTTTGTATCTAATACAGACATTTTAGAAATATTTGAGTAAGATGAAGTACACTTACTAGCTTCTGGTAGGGTGTGTTCTTACTGGTCTGTACATCTGCTGTTGCTCTTAGTTGTGGAGTTTCTGTGAGGTAATCATGTTGGAAGCCTATCTTTCTTCTTTTGGTACATTCCATTTTAGAACATATTGTATTTAAATTAATGGTTGATGTGTTATATATCTGGGTTACACTTCTTATTTATTACTACATGGAATGTGTATGTGTACTGGTTTCTGAATTTGTGCAGTGTTCATATGTTATGATATAACAATTAAAGATACCCCACAGACTTTTTGAGTAGTGCTGCTGTTGTCCGCCCCTGTCCACGGACATAAGAAGAGTACGGGGACATCAAATTCAGTAGAGGGGGTTCAGTATGTTCCATGTTACATGTACATAAATTCAGGGATATTATTGTTAAGATGTGCTACTAAAAACCTATGAAATTCAGTAAAAAAACTTTGTTAAAGGGACGTTATGGTTAAGTTGCGCTACTAAAAACATATCAAATTCAGTAAAAAAACATTGTTAAAGGGACGTTATGGTTCCAAGTAATACCGAAAACCCCCTGAAATTCGCCAGTTATGGTAAGTTAAACAACTATAACTCGCGCCACCACTGTGCACTGCTAAGACTAACACCCAGGACATCAAAGATGACATCACAAATGTCATTGATGACATCACTGATGATATACATATATATATACACAAAATGTTGACAGCGAGAAAAACCTTGTCACAATGTGCAGCACTCTCGTGAAAGTTCCTTTGGTAGGGAGAGCCAGAAGTCCAATATATTTGTTAAAATGCTGTACTTTATTTAAGAAAAAAAAACATTCTAAAAATCTTTGTCATCCCAACAAAGAATCAGTGCCAGCACAGTACAAGCAACTAACGCTTTTCACCACTGTTGTGTGGCTTGTTCACAGTAACTCCACCTTTACATAGTCAATCTTTAAGAACACCAAAACAGTGCCTAATTAGAAAACATAGAAAGCAGATCATCACCCTGCTAAGTCAATACAGCCATTTTGCATTGGGCACAACGCGAATTCATTAGCCAGTCCACATATATATGACAAAAAGCATGCTTTTAAACAATGTTATTTACTCTCTATGTGCAATAATATTTGTGACCGTACATAAAGAATGCCCCAATGTATAATTTGCTCTGCTTTATCCATCAGGTTTATTTCATAGCAAAAAGTGCTGTCTTTATCATATTCAATGCAAAAACGTCAAGTATTAGAGTTCGATGTTTCAGAGAGTTATATTTAGTCATGAACAAATGTCTAGTTTTTAGCAATGGTCATGACGTTTTATCTTAATTTGTGATTGGACTTTCAGGTGCAGATTGACCTGCATCAAACGTGGACTCTCAAATAGATGTGTTTGTCATTTTCATCTGGGAGTATCTTGAAAGCCATACACATTTAACCTCACTAACAGCCACTTATATTGAATGATTATCGCAATGATTATCGCAACTGGCAATCCATGATATTTACTTATTTTTCCAGACCATGTGGTTTTATCCCTCACCCGACGAATACGCTGAGAGAGGAAGGTCACTGAGAGCCCACATATTAGCTGATATAATCTGCAGATTTAAAGTGAAAAGTGCTTATAACTTAGATGTCAAACTTCGAGTAATGTCTAATTAGCAAACCTTCATAGTCAGCCTATAAAGTGACAATGGCTTACTGAACAAAAAATGTACAGTGCATTACTGGACAGCTACAGTACAATATATTGACACGACTACATGACTAGCTTTTAAAGTGACAATGATTTGCTTTGAAAGTGCAGAGTGCATTGCTGGATATCCAATGGGACCTCCTATTGTAAGCAGAAGCTCATTCACCATCGGTACCACTTAGAACTATGTACATTACTGGACATCTACAATGCCGTTTATTAGCAATGCTTCATAACCAGCTTATAAGGTAACAATAGTTTGCTTTTAAAAGTGCATAGTGACGGCCACCAGGGGGCGCACGGATGGAGACGTTCTCCGTGTGAGCTCCGCGCAAGGGTCCCGAAAAGTGGGTTGAGCCCCCACCACGAGACCCCCGCCGGCTAAAATAGCGTCGGAACCCGGTGTCGGAACCACCCAGGCACCGTCTGGTTCCAACTCCGATCAAAATCGGACCTTCCATTCCGGAGAAATACTCTTCTGCGTCATATCGAAGGAAGACGCGCGAGGCCTGGAAGCTTCCAGCACGCGTTGCACTGACACGGTCCCAGGAAACCTGCGACTTCGCGGACCCTCGACTCGGCTGAACCCCGCGAGAAGGTGCGTGCAACTTGAAAGACGCACAGGCCACACCTGACCTGCAAGAAGTCTACAAGGAGTGAGCCCGCCCCGGGCGGCGGCGGAGGAAGGCCTTCTCTACGAGGATATACCGAACCCTCCCCCGAGCCAGCAGCTCTTCTGGTGAAAGACACACTCGGCGTGGGGCAGACGCATCCCCATTCCAGGGTACCGGCACTACGCACTTCTTTTCCCTCCAGGCTGCAGTGGGCTGAGGGTTGGGCCCCTGGTCTCCAGGGCGTGTGCCCTCCTCGGCCCCCGTCGTCGGCCACTGCTCCTGCTGGTCCCATCGAACTGTCACTCCGCCTGGCCGGGGATCTCCGGACGCGGCCGCAGGCCTCAACGGCACAGAACCTATCTGGACCGCGAGACGCACCACCCCGTGCAGACGCTGCCCTGAGAGCACTCCATTGTGTGGTTGTGACCCCACTACCCATGGACCCTATGGACAAACTGGCAAAGTACAAGTTTGCCCCATCGCAAGACGACCCCCGGGGCCCGGACGAGCAAATGATGGCCTCCCAAGGATCTGAGGCCGCAGCAACTAAAGGGGACGTAGCTGATCTACTCAAGGAAATGAGAAGCATGAGGGCAGACATAGGGAGTCGGATTGACAAGATTACGCAAAGGATGGATAAAATGGATGACAGAGTGGAACAGCTCGAACACAATCAAACCTCCTTAAATACTCTGGAAACACAGATGGACCTTCGTATTGCAGAATTAGAGCATAGGGAGGAGGAAATAAAGCTGAAGGTGGACGATCTTGAAAATAGAGAACGTCGTAACAACATACGTGTTCACGGCATTCCTGAAAAAGAAGGAGAGACTGATCTTGACCTGAAACAATCCATTCACAACATCCTGAAACTCCTCTTTAAGGATGACCTGGTAGACGAACCCAAAATCGACCGCGTCCACAGAGCAGGAGGCAGGGCAGGAGGCCCGCGTTCGGTCCTAGTTAGATTTCATAACTACGCTGATAGGGCCCGCATCTTGGAAAAAGCTAGAAATGCCCCGCCACTCACCATCGGTGACGCGACTGTCTCTCTTTATCAGGACTTATCATCCCTCACGCTTGCCCTGAGGAGAAAATGTATCCCAATTACGAGGATGCTGAAAGACAAGAGAAGCAGATATCGATGGGGGTACCCGTTCTCTCTCACCTTCGAGTGGCAAGGCTCGACGATAAAGCTCGCTTCGGAGAAGGAAATTACAGACTGCACAGCTGACCTCCTGGGCGACCACGTAGGGGAGCCCTCCCAGGGGGATCCAAATATAAAGGAAGCTGAATGGCGCATCAAGGGTCCCCGTCGGAGGCGTATTCAGGGTTCCAGGAAATTTCGGAGGATGAATGACTCGCGTGACATGGAGCACTAACTTGGACAGGGGTTGTGTGTGCTCAATTGCTGGAAAAAATGGCTTCTTCAGATGGGCGCTTTTCCCCGATCACTCAATTTGGGACCCCGCCCGGGGCCGCGCGAAACCAGGTCGAGGTGTCGACTGGGGTGATATTTGCTCATTGAGGATCATGGTTGCATACGTCTTCCTCAAGGCGCTCCTCGACTGCAATATGTCAACCTACCTATGTGCATTGAGCACTCGATTCTGTTTGCACGGTGAACTTGGTGAAGGATATGAGGTAATATCCATGCAGCATAGACATTCTGGGGGGAGTCGATAGTACCATTTCGAAGCTGCGGTTTACTCAGGTTTTTGTATGATTTGTCTGTTGGGGGCTCACTGTTATGTTTGCTTGTAGTGGGATGGGACTGCTTGTTCTTGCGGTCCCCACTGATGGTCCGAGTTCGACTGGGTGAGGTTAACCCAGGCGGATCGGGCGCCGATCATAAAGAAGATGGGAGGGGGAGGGGGGGGTGGGGCGGGTGGGCAATATCTCATCGAGCACAACTCAGACTTGAAGGGAGAAATAGCACAATACCCATGAATGTGAGGGCTCCACACACGGCGATGGCACTGACGCAGGCGCACTCGAGGTGCACATACACGTACATGACCTAAAATGACACACACACTCTCCACGGATACGATACGTATCTGCACGCTTAATGTCAAGGGGCTGAACTCCCCCACCAAGAGATCTATGGTGGCCAGGGAATTTAAGAGATCGAAGATCGACATTCTCTTTCTTCAGGAAACGAGATATCGGAAGGGTGAGGAGAGAATGATCCCATCACGGGAGGTTGGGCCCACCTTTTGGAGCTCGGGCACCTTGAAGAAAGCGGGAGTGGGAATCATAATCAGCAAAAGCCTGCGGAGCACAATTATGGAGACATGGACAGATCAGGAGGGGAGGGCTCTCATAGTCATTGCTAACATAAGGGGCACGATAGTCACCCTCGCTATGCTCTACGCACCTAACCAGGGGCAAAACAGATTTCTGCATAGAATCAGTGAAAAGGTCTTTGGAATGGCCAGAGGACACACGGTCCTCGGCGGGGATTTTAATACATGGATGGACAGCTCCTTAGACAGACAATCTAAAGCAGACGCAGCAGACCCACCCGGTACCCCAAACGAGGCAAGCATCAAACTGTCCCTTGACCTCTTTGGCCTCACTGATTCCTGGCGTCACTTACACCCGTTGGAGAGAGGCTTCACCTTCCATTCCCTCCCCCATGACACGCTTACGCGCATTGATTACATTTTTCTCTCAGAGCATCTCTTGCGTATAATGCAGGCAGCTAGTATACAAACCTCCGCATGGACGGACCACGATATGGTAATGGTGGATATACCCTGGCACAATCTAACCCCACGAAACTCCAAATGGAGATGTAATGATTCTTTATGGGCCGATTTGGTCTTCAGAGAAAACCTTGAGACTGAAATCAAACAGTTTTTCCTTACCAATGATACGGGGGAGGTGGGGAAGACACACGTTTGGGAGGCCGCCAAAGCGACGCTGAGGGGAATACTAATAAAAGAGGGAGCCGATAAAAAACGTGAACGTGCCCTGGTGGAGACAGATATAAGGGAAAGGCTTGGGAGGGCCCAGGATATGGCACAGTCATCCCCATCCGAGAGGTCTGCACATATTGCCGAAGTCCGCCGTCTCAGGGAAGAGTTGAGAATACTCATTGCCGGTAAGACGGCCCAGACCCTGCAATATCTTAAGCAAAAGTACTATGAGAAAGGTGACATGGCCGACGCTCTCTTGGCGGCCCGCCTCCGCGCGCAAAAAGCGGAGAGATGGGTTGAAACGATCGAGAGACTGGATGGCACTCTCACAGACACGGTAGTCACAGCCCCTGAGGACATACAGGAAGCATTTGCCTATTTTTACGAAGACCTATATACGTGTGACCCGCCCCCCCCCCCCCCCGTAGGAAGTATAGACACATATCTGAAAGAATTACGGATTCCCACACTAACACCCACTGAAGCGGATTCCTTAGACATGCCTGTCCTTGAAGAAGAAGTCATAGAGGCCATCAAGAGGTTGAAAACAGGGAAAGCTCCAGGGGATGACGGATTCACACCTGGGTTCTATAAAACGTTCTCCCCCTTTATTGCTCCTTTTCTTACTTCACTGTTTAACCACATCTTTATCACAGGCCATGCACCTCCATCCTTTTCACAAGCCCTCCTCACGGTCATTCCAAAAGAGGGCCGTGACCCCAGACACTGTAGCTCTTACCGCCCCATCTCCTTGCTTAATATCGATGCGAAGATTTACGCCAGAGTGATTGCAGCCCGGTTAGAGACATTCCTCCCCAGACTGATAAACTCCGACCAAGTTGGCTTCGTCCTTGGCAGACAGGGCGCGGATACAATGAGAAAAACGCTGCATTTAATCCATGAAGCGAAGGAGATGGAGGGAGATCCGTCCCTTCTGTCTCTGGATGCCGAGAAGGCCTTTGACCGGGTCTCCTGGGAATTCCTGGAGAGGGTACTGAGTTCATACGGGCTGGGACCACAGCTTTCCCGTGCCATTAAAGCACTCTATAGCTCCCCCGTGACGTCCGTGGCGGTGAACGGGGGATACTCTCGTTGGTTTCCCCTTGAGAGAGGCACAAGGCAAGGTTGCCCACTGTCAGCGATCCTATTTGTGATGTCTCTGGAACCACTGGCACAAAAACTGAGAAATGACACCAGAGTTAAGGGTATCACAGTGGGCGACCGGGAATATAAATTGGGCCTATACGCTGACGATATTTTGCTACATGTGACCGACCCCTTAGACTCGATCCCGGCAGCATTTAGCATTATTGAGGAATATGGAGCGCTTGCGGGACTGAAAATCAATACGGGCAAGTCTGTCCTCCTTCCAATAGATAGCCGCAGAGACGCGGATGCCGAGCGCTTCGCCCCCCTGGGAGTTAAGGTCAGCCTCACTACGCTCCGGTACCTGGGCATTAACGTCACCCGTGACCTTGGATCCCTGTATGAGGCCAACTTCCCCCCAATGTCCCTTGCTCTCCAGAAAGATGTCCAAAGGTGGTCCAAACTTACCATTTCGTGGCTAGGGCATCTAAATGCTGTAAAAATGGTCCTGCTCCCTAAAATATTGTATCTATTTCAAATGCTCCCTATTAAAATGCCCCCAGACTACTTTACAGACACAAGGAAATTGATATTAACCTTTCTATGGCAAGGCCAAAAGCCAAGAATCCCGAGATCCCTCCTTCAACTTAGAAAGGATAATGCTGGGGTGGGTCTCCCAGATATTGAGACATACTACAGAGCCACTCAGCTTAGGGTCCTTGTCCCACATTTCAGGCAGCTTTCAGAACCCCAGTGGATAGCGCTTGATAACTATCACCTCCGTCCCTTTATTATGAGTGAATGGCTATGGGTGCCTGGACCACAACTACGTAACACTGTCAAATCCCACCCCATCATAGGCACGATATGGTCGATATGGAAACCAGGGGGGAAAATGGTGGGTGTCACTACATGGCCCGCCCCACTGGGGCATCTCTGGTCACCAGGGATCCGCGACGCTATTCCTGAGCCAGGGAGTTATGAAGCATGGTATCAGGCGGGGCTAGAAAGGGCAGGGCAACTGCGCCGCAATGACTCCTTTATTACCATTCAGGAGTTGCAGGAAGCCCTCGGCATAGGTAGCCTCTCGGTCTTCCTGTATCTTAGACTCAAGGGGGTAATGTCCAGACCCATATGGAAACAACAGTTACAAAGAGACCTCACACCGTTTGAAAAGATCCTTGATTTATGCACTAGCTCCAAAGGTTTGATCAGTGCTATGTACCTCGCACTCATTGAAATCGATATTAAACCCTCCTTGACACTCAAGGGCAAATGGGAAGCTGATATGGGCAGGCAAGTCTCCCCAAAACTATGGTTACAAATGTGCAGAAGAACGGCGAGATCTTCCCTATCGTGTCAATACAAATTACATGCTATCAAACTGCTATACAGATGGCAATACGACCCTGCTCGGCTGGCCAAGATGTACCAGGGAGTAAGCCCGAATTGTTGGAGAGGATGTGGGAGGCGCGCCGATTATTGGCATATGTGGTGGGGATGCGCAAAGGTCCAACTCTATTGGTCAGAAGTCCTTAGCTGGATCAGGGACCTTGACGGGGAGGAAAGAGAGACGCATCCACTGCTCGTTTTGTTTTCCTTAACTGAGGACGGGGATAAGATAGTGGTGGCATGCAAAATGGTGCAGGGCCTATTGATGGCTGCTCGAGCATGCCTTACTATGACATGGAAGAGACCCACGCTCCCTAGCAAGAGTGAATGGCGAGCAGTCGCATTGAGCATCTACAGAATGGAGTGCCTGACTGCGGCATTGCATGGGGATCGTCCCACGGTAGAGAACACCTGGTCGGAGTTTCGCTCCGTATATGCTTTGTGAAATGTGTCTGACTCACGCTATATCTAAAGCTATTAAGGTTTAACGCTTGGATTGACTCGAGTGCGTGTCTGTTGAATCAATGCGCGACTTTTATGCCCACTGCCATGACTGAAATGATAGTTTATTGATGTTGTTTAATGCTCTCTCTAATTTCGGGTCTGATATCATGTGCGGGGGGTGGGAATTAGGGGTGGGATATGTTCGGAAACAATGGTTTGGTTTTCTTCAGGTATGCGAAATAAGTGATTGTTATACTACTTACATGCTCGCTTTCTTTGTAACCAAGAGATGTAAGCTGCATTTATGTGACTGCCAAGCCTTTAAAAATCAATAAAAGTGAAATTTAAAAAAAAAAAAAAGTGCATAGTGCCTTACTAAACTTCTGATGGGACCTCTTATTGTAAGCAGAAGCTTGTTCACCATTGATGACCCTTAAAACAATATTACGTATCTTAACATATTATATCTATAGTACTTGGATCCCTAATGGATCACGCAGTAAGCACAAATATGGAGGCAAATCCATCCTAACTGACTCATTGCACCTCTTAGCTGGCAATTACCTCTGTATGCAACAATGCAAGCCTATCCAACTCTTGTCTGCACCTTTAATATAACAAAAGTACCATTCATCTATAACTCTGTTTGGATAACAACAATACAAAAAACCTTAAACTGGGACTGCAGAATTTAACTTAGAAACTGGCTGATGATCTAAATAATCAAAACAAGTGAAAAAGAAGACCAAAATATATAATGCTATACAATACTAACCAAAACCCTTTTGAACCAAATCAAGTGCAAATAAATAAAGAAAACACCTATACCAAATTAATAGGGCAATATACATATCTTGTATATACCTTCATAGTGCTTTCGAAACCCTAGCAATATTACAAAAAATCCTACTAGTGAGGTATCCCTGTGTGAAGAAAGAACATTGAAAATAAAGATCAATTGTCAACCTGTGACTTTACCAAGTTCTTAGAACTATAAAAGAGCCCCTATGGATACAAAACAGCATGTTAAATAACAGTGATTCCTAAAACCTATAGTATATACATATCATGTCATGACATTCCGAAAACCAGATCCAAAAGGTCACACAATCTACTGATTTCCATTATCGGAGTTGTTCAAATTGGTGACTTGAACACATAGATACTTGACGATGGACAAAAAACAAGATAGGAAAGATGATTGATTCCTATAACAATACATGATTAATGAAGTATTATACTCCCAAAAATGTATAGAGTTCCTCATCCACATTGTGACCCACTGGGATTTTGATTTCAAAGTCTAAAATGTATCGGTTTCTTCCTGTCGTAACTGTTGTTCACTGTCGCCTGCTCTTGGTCCAATATCTATCTTGTGTATGCCAAAGAAGGTCCATTTTATAGGATCTCCTTTGTGGAATTCAGCAAAGTGTTTAGCCATGGGGTATAGGCACTGTCCTTGTTTCTAATTGGTCTCACGTGTTGCAGGGTGCAAACTTTTAATTTATATTTTGTGCTTCCCACATACCATTTTGAGCATGGACATGCCAAAACATATACCATAAATTCTGAATCACATGTAATTTTCAAGTTAATGTACATTGGGTGACCCAGTATAGGATTCTTATACATGTTACAATTCTGGGCGTATTTTCATATTTTGCATCTAGTGCACTTGAAAGTGCCTTTTCCCCCTTTGATTAGCCACTCAGTTTTTGCCCTCAGGTTATCAGATTTCATAAAGCTGTTCACCAGTGTATCCTTGGCAGATCTACTTTTCCGCAAAGTTATATCTGGATGTTCATTTAATATTGTCCCAAGATCTTTATCAGCTTTTAAATCTTTCCAATATTTGGTCAATATTCGTTTCACTGGTTGCGCGTGGCTTCCAAAAGTGAGGATTAGTCTGGTGGCATTCTCATCACTATTGCCCAGAATATCAAATGCCTATTTGCTTAGCAGAGTATGTCTTTTTAAGGCACGTGCTTTCAAGTATGATGTCTCTATAATTTCTTTGGGGTATTGTTGTTTCCGAAATCCCCATGCAGTGATTTTGCTGGTTGCATCAAAATCTGCAATATTTGTGCAGTTTCTCCGTATTCTAATAAATTCACCACATGGTGTACTCCATATAAGGTTTTTAGGATGTCTACTTCTAGCATGTAATGGGACATTAGAGCCCGTTGGTTTTCTGTGAAGCTCACCCATCACTTGCTGATTGATTATCTTCACTTTTACATCCAAAAACACTACGGAGACTGCACTATGCTGTTCGGTGAATTTTAAATTGTAGATGTTGATATTCAAATGTTTGACAAAGTTAACCAAGATTCTTTTACTGCCTTTCCAAATAATAAAGAGGTCATCAATGTACCGTAACCAAAGCACTATATTATCTGTGTATGACTCATTTTCATCCGCTCACACTGTGAATTTCTCCCAGTAGCCCAGGGTCAAATTTGCATATGGCAGTGCAAATGTTGTACCCATAGCAGTCCCCTGGGTTTGTCGAAATAATTCATTATTAAACAAAAAAGTGTTGTTTTTCAGGCATAAGTCAATCAAACCCAGGATCATGTTGGTGTGGTGTAGATAATTCAACGATCTTGTTTTAAGGAAGAACTCACAGGCTTTTATTCCAAAATCATGTTGTATTGAGGCATATAAAGATACCACATCCATGGTTGCCATAATGTACGTGGAGTCCCATGAGAGATCATCTGTTTTGGACAGGAAGTCAGTAGTATCTTTGAGATATCAAGGTAATGATGGAACAAATGAAAATAACACCTCATCTACAAACGTAGACATATTTTCTAGGAGAGACCCAGTTAGAGTCACAATGGGTCTTCCTGGTGGTCTAATGGGATTGTTATGGATTCTGGGGAGGAAATATATGGCAGGTATCATGGAGTGCTTAGTATATAATAACTTGACCATATCTTCATCCAGAATCCCCACTTTTTCCCATTCAGTTAGGAAGGTTCGTACTTTGGTTTCCAATTCCTTTTGTATCATATAATTGTTTATGAGCCTCTTTGATGTAGTCAAACTTGTTCATCAAAACAATGTTACAGCCTTCGGCCGGCCGGTTTAATGATACAATTTGGCAATTGACTTAACTCTGTGAGCACTTTTCTCTGTTTCTTGGATGAATTATGCTTAAATTGAAATTTGCTGCTTCTTCTCATGTTCTTTAAGTCATCAATAACTACATTTTGAAAGGATTCTTTCAATGTGTCCACTGGGAATACCCATAGGGTTGAACTTGGATTTACATTTCAGTTTAGTAGTGGATGGCCAATCAATACTTATTCCTAACTCTTCAAAGTTGATGAAATCTTCACTTGTCTGAGTTTGACCTCCTTCTTCCAAGTTCATTTATAGAGTTAAGCAGTCGCAAGATTATTTCTATGGTTCCAATATGTGCACTGTAAGCCCCATTGCCTGCTGATAAACAACAGTAAACATTACAGCTTTTTAATTTGCTGGGTGTAAACATTTGCCAGAGCTACTGAGCACAATGTGCTTCTGTGTGCATGCAAGATGCTGGTGCAAACATGCATGGCATCCTTTACTGGGCCATTATAGATGCCCAGTAGAAAATACCATGTCTGCCCCTGGGCCCGCCAGCACCTCGCACAGACACCTAATCACATTTATTATGAATGGTTTTACTTGGCTATAAAAGATGCCCAGTAAAAAATGTCATGCCTGCTCCCTAGGCTCCCCAGCGCCTCGCAGGCATACATAATCACATTCATTTTGATTGTGATTATGTGTGCGTGCGAGGTACTGGGGGGTTCAGGCATAGATATATGATAGATACCCAGTGGAATATGTCATGCCTGCCCTCTGGGACACCCTGCGCTTTGCACGCACACATAAGCACATTTATAGTGTGTGCGTGGTTGCTCTGGCATATTTGTAGCAAATGTGCACCCCCATCCAATAAAATAATTCTCCAGCTGCCACTGGTCACTGGTACATGTGGGAACCAGGTGACAGGCACCACCTGCTTGTTTCTACACCCGCTGAAAGATGTAAGTTTGAATAAAAACATAAGTACATCTTCCACCTAGTGCAGTGTGTGGCGTGCCCCTGCAACAACATGATCATCATAGCCAAGCCAATGCGTCATGGTCGAGGCTGATACAGAGTGTGACACGGTCCCTGCTTTGTGGAGGAGCACGGGGTGGGGGATGACACTTAGTATTACTCATAGAGGGGCCCCAAAAATTGTGCTACTGAATTTTGGGTTGCAATAGCACAGTCTGATAAAAACCACAAGCAAGGAGGAAGAAATACTTCCATACAGGTGTTTGTGTGTGAACAATATTGTCATCAATGCAGGTCTTCAACCTTGGAAAAGAGGGTAATGATGTCTGACCCCGATACATACCCAAATACAAAGAGGTAAAGTAAGTGCTGCGGGCAAAATCAAGACATGAACTAGGTGATAGATCACTGAGCTGACTGTGAAGCTAAGAAGCCTGCTAAATGTTAGTTACGGAATCTTTGGGAATATTGGGATAAACATAGTGTGATCATTGAATCACTTACAACTCACACCATTAGCGCAAGTATCCTGTGTTGTTTATATTGGAGTTACAGCCACCCATCCATTTTTTTAAATGAAAGTGTTAAAACCGACAAAGAAAAAGACTGACTTAAGTGAACATGAGAACCTTTTTTGAACAAAAAAGGAGCAGTGGTTCGTCCATGCAATAAACCTGAAGCACAGTCTCTCTTCTTGTATAGGTTTTGGAAAACCAACTATTTTGTTTCAGATTAAAGTATTGTCAAGTCCCACTTTCAAGGCCCCGAAAGAGACTTCTTCAGCCTTTCCAAAACTAAATTAAGGTGTCATATTTCTGGCCCAACGAGTTGCATTTCTGATCAAAGCACTCACTAAGGCCTTCTTGTTTATTAGTAATCAGTAATGGACAATGAGCTTGTTACAAGCAAGCGCATTGGCCCTCACCGGGACATTACCCAGCAGACAAGTCTCCCTCGCCACTGCGGCTCCGGTGTTCCCTCCGTAACTGGGAGCTATGGAAAGGGAGAAGGGATTACGTGTAGTCCCTTCTCCCTGTTCCATGGTGGCCATTTTGTTTGTTTATTTTTTTTACATTGATTTCAATGGCCGCCATGGAAAGGGAGAAGGGACTACGTGTAGTTCCTTCTCCCGTTCCCCGGCAGCCATTTTTTGGGCTTTTTTTTCTCGAGTCGAGAAACTGTCACAGCACCATTTCTCGGCTTGAGTAAAATTGCAATTTTTAACCCGGTACGACGTGCCTGGGTGCTAATGCCAATATGACCCTCAGACAGGGGCCATTAGCGGTCGAGTAATGCCACTGGGGCTCCGTTAAAGCCCTTGCTTTGCTTGGGCTTCTAACTATGGCCTCGGGGGCATTACCCGAACTGTAATGGCCTCCTCCTCGGCACATATTGGCTAAATAAAGCAAATACATTGGAAAATAATTGGTTAACTTTTGCTCTTAGCTGGTTGTTTTGCAAGCAGTGAAATAGACACTTTCATTGCTATTAATTTTAACAAGCCAGTGCCAACAGACAACCTGGCTCCAAACTACCAGGGCCTTCATTGAAGCGGGAAGGGCTTTTTTTTGGGCTTAAACCACAGAGATTTGAGTCCAATCTCGTGTTCTCAAGAGCATAGGTAAACCTTCAGATAGTTGCTCATTTATAAGGAATATTCTCCAACAAAAGTATACAATTCTGTTTCTCATCATATATGCAGATTTTTAAATAGCATCTAGAGTGTTTCAGAGATTTCTAGACAGAAATAGAGAGATGTGCTTGTCTCTGCATGTGAAAGCTGGTGATGTCATGTTGGAGTGTTGCCTTGTGAATGTCGGAATGTTTACCCAAGGATTCCACACCCAGCCAGTTAGAGCTCCCCAGCCTGGGTGATGGGAGCCAGTGTTATGTCCTGTCCACTTATGTATATAACTTCATGTAACTGTGACTTAAGTACTTGTAATAAACATATAAGAAATCCCAAGAAGCCTGGAAGTCACCTTACAACATTGGCGACGAGGTGGTCTTAAAAAGAAGAACATGCGAGTAAGAAACTGAAGAAAGTGGAAGAAGCCTGCTGCTGGGGGTGCAGGAAGGAGATGGAAAAGAAGGACAACACTGCCCCAAAACACAAGTAAGACCCATCACCCAGGGCACCAAAAGGGAGGAAGGAAGCCCTATATAGGAAGGATAAGCTGCCCATAAAATGGAGGGAGAGCTGGGTCCTGGGGCTGAAGAGAGGAGCAGGGCCTTGAAGGGAAGCTCAAGAAGGGAGCTAGGCCTTTAAAATTGAGAAATCTGTGTGAAGAAGTGAAGCCTGTTAAAGTAAAACCAGAAGTGTTGTCTGTTAAGTGAAGATAAAAGGAAGCTTAAAATGACACCTGGCCCCTTAAACTGAAGAAGGAATCCCACCCCATTAGTTTGAGAAACCTGTAGATTAAACCTGTAGATTAAACAAAGCTTGTAGTGAAGATGACTCCCATGAGAGAGGGAGGAGCTAAGGAGCTGCGGGCAAGAGAAGACAGCTGATCCCATGACCAGCAGCAACTATTTGTGGTAGGAAGGTGTTCCTGGTGTATGGCGTGCTGGGTGAAGCTGTCGAGGTTGCATTGCAAGTGTGAAGTACTGAGGGGTGAAGAAGAAAGCTCTGCAGTGATGTTTCCATTCACCAGTCAAAGTATCATTCCCCAGTCAAGCAGCGCAGGGATGTGATGCTGTTTACCCTCATATGAAACCAAAAGTAAGCTTTGGGGAAAGTATGAAGCCCAGTAAGCTTCCTCCCATGTAGGAGTGTAAGTCTGCTTTGAGTTCATAAGTGGGACTTGGAGAAGGATGTGAGACTGCGGACAGTGAGCTGAGGGGTTCCCCAATGAGCCACTAGCATGTTAGGGAAGATTTTGAAGTGACAGTCTGGAGTGAGCAGCGAGTACTGGCTCTGCATGTCCCAAGCGCAATGTGAACTAAAGGTTAGACCCAGGCAGCGCTAGTCTGGTAGCGTATGCTCAGGGAAAGGGATGCAGGGAAAACTGCCTGCGTGCCACTTTGTTTTCAAGGATCAAAAGCGGATCGTGTTTTGGAAGCAGTGAACCGTTTTAAAATATTGAAGTTGAAGGATGACATATGCTGGGTCGAGGTACGTGGTATGAGTGATGTTTGGCTTATGAAGATCAGCATTGCCCCGAGGCAGAAGTGTGACTGGTGACATCACAGCTGGTTTAAGGGAGTCGGCGATGCCATAGAACACCAGATTCAAGCATTATGTTCATATTAGAATGCACTTACCATGCCAGATTCCAGCCGGTAGCCGAAGCCATTAACCGAGGCAGGATGAAGAATAAAATAAACAATGTTATGAGGAAAGAACCCTGCAACTTGCATTGCCGTGCACAGGAAGAGGAGAGCTGAAGGCATTGGGCCGTAAGATGAGTGAATAAGCCTAAGTGCGTTGTGGGGTGAGAGGAGAGACCCCCTTACGAATCATCTTCACAGTGTGCCTACGATTTTATTGGTATTATCCGGCTGAGAGATGTTAAGCACTGCTGAGCACGTCGGTGAGTTGGAAAATCAGACAGGAATAAGAGCGCAGTAGGAAATCCGAATTCCACTATAGGATTTGCCAAGGATGTCATTATTGTTGTCATGAATGTCGTTCCTGGTGAAGGAATGCGGCAAATTTGGGTTATGGTGCATCAAGGTACTGCGACTGCAGAGGAGGCACAAGGACCGCATTTTGAAGTAATGGCTGCAGTGTATCATTTTATGTTTAAGTGATTATGATGGTCACGAATCTGGTCTTTCAGAAGATGACGTTGGACATTCAGGAGCAGCAACGTGTATCCTTTAACTGTTTTTGCATTAAGTTTGTGTTACCAACCTAGTTTTGTAACAGATTAAGGATTGACAAGCATGGGAGGTGCACAAGAAGTTTGTGTGTAGATATATGCGTGCAGGAATTGAGGTTCAGATCTAAAATGTATTGGATTTAACACATTTGAGGAATTTTAGGTTCAAAAGGACTCATTTGGACATTCTGAACATGCACAATATGCTTATGCATTAAGTTTGTGGTACCAACAGCGTTTTGTAACAGGTTAAGGATTGACAAGCATGGGAGGTGCATGAGAAGTTTTTGTGTGGATATATGCGTGCAGGAAGTGAGGTTTTAAGTTAAATTTATTAGATTTAACACATTTGAGGAATTTCAGGTTCAAAAGGACTCATTTGGACATTCTGAACATGCACAATATGCCTAGATGTGTGCAAGTCAGTAGCAGGGTGTGAGAGAGGTTAGAGTAACCATCGAGGGATTGCAGGGTAGGCTGCAGCCAACATAGACATGTAGGAATAAATGCGCATATTTCTTGGTTACGCCATAAGGGCTGTGTACGCAATTGTCACTATGAAGTTGAGTTGTTAGGCAGTGTAGACACAAGTGTATGGGTGGGTGAGTGCCACAGAGGTGCAAGAACATAGTGTATCAGAGTGATTGTGGGTGAGTGCCACAAAGATGCAGGGTGGTACATAAACTGGCCATGGATTTTAGGAAATGTAATTATATAGTTTGCTATTGCTTTAATGGTGAGAAAAGAAGTATATGTATTGTGCAACATGAATTATTAGGATTTTAATTTTTGCAAAATGGTAATGCAAAATGTTGTTTTATGTGACTCATGTATGAAATGGGTGCACATGGGTAAAACATGTGTTTTGCTAAGAGTCAAAGAGGTTGAGTGTTGGGTAGCACCCAGAATATGTATTGTATGTGGGTGAAAGTGCCACACGGGTTTGGAGGTAGCGACTCCAGTGTATATGTAAGTATGAGTGTGGTTAAGTGAAACCACAGCTGTATGGGTAGTAGCGCCGCCATTACACTAGAGAAATGTGGTGAGTGTGCCACAGCTGTCTGGACGGTAGTACATCCAGTTGTGCAGGGTAAAGGTGGAGAGCCTGCTTGACCATTTGGGTATGTTAGAGGTGTGTGTGGTTAGGAATACCACAGGAGTTGCGGAATACCACAGGTGTTGCTGGGAGGTAGCGCCTCCAAGCATACTCTACTTCCCCTTCAAGCATAGCAGTGAGAATGTATGTGAGTTGGGAGGTAGCATTTCCAAGCATAACAGTGAGGATTTATGTGAGTTTTCATCACTCCATAATAAGATGCATTCATGTTCCCTCATTGTTCCAGTGTGGCTTTATGTGTGTAGATTAGGAGATTAATGCGGAGTACCATTCTCCATTAAAAGGCAGGTTTTTGAGAGATGCGAGGTTTGGAAAGTTATGAAATAGTGTAATGGGTGAAGTGAGGTGAGAGCGAGAGTGAGTCAGAGAAGATGTGAAATGGGGCAGCACCCATAGTGTGTGTAGCCTGTGGATGTGCTACAATTAAGTGAGGAGGTAGCGCCTCCGTGACTATAGTGGAGGTAGCACTTCCGCGAGTACAGTGGAGGTAGCGCCTCCCACATGAGGAGCATGAAAGTATTTTTGGAGGTAACGCCTCCGCCAGAGTAATTGGAGATAGCGCCTCTGCCAGAGTAATAGGAGGTAGCGCCTTCGCCAGAGTAGTTGGAGGTAGCGCCTCCGCCAGTGTGATTGGAGGTAGTGCCTCCGCCAGAGTATTTGAAGGTAGTGCCTCCACCAGAGTAATTGGAGATAGCGCCTCTGCCAGAGTAATAGGAGGTAGCGCCTTCGCCAGAGTAGTTGGAGGTAGACCTCTGCCAGTGTAATAGGAGGTAGCGCCTCCACCAGAGTAGTTGGAGGTAGCACCTCTGCCAGTGTGATTGGAGGTAGCGTCTCCGCCAGAGTATTTGGAGGGAGTGCCTCCGCCAGTGTAATTGGAAGTAGCGCCTCCGCCAGAGTATTTGAGGGTAGGGCCCCACCAGAGTATGTGTAGGTAGCGCTTCTGCTTGTGTCATTTGGTAGTGCCCTGCCAGAGTATTTGGAGGTAACGCCTCTGCCTGAGTAATTGGAGGTAGCGCCTCCACCAGAGTATGTGTAGGTAGCGTTTCTGCTTGTGTCATTTGGTAGCGCCCCGCCAGGGCCCCAGTGTAGTTGGAGGTAGCACCTCCACCTGAGTAATTGGGGGTAGGGCCCCGCCAGAGTATGTGTAGGTAGCGCTTCTGCTTGTGTCATTTGGTGGCGCCCTGCCAGTGTATTTGGAGGTAGCGCCTCTGCCTGAGTAATTGGAGGTAGCGCCTCCGCCAGTGTGATTGGAGGTAGCGCCTCCGCAAGAGTATTTTGAGGTAGCGTGTAGCGAATCTGCTAGAGTATTTGGAGGTAGCATATCCACCAGTGTGATTGGAGATATCACCCCAGATGCTTGAAGGTGTAGGTGGGTGTGTAGGGTTAGTGGCCTACAGAAGTAGGGAGAGTGTCCCTAAGAATTGATATTCCCCTTGCTGGTGATGGATGTGGAAAGGAGGGGAATATGCTGTGGTGTGCTTGTCCGTGTGTGTTGACGTTTGAGAAGAAGGGAGATATGTTGTGTCTATTTGATGTATCTGTGTGGGTGCATTGTGAATCAGTAAAGGAAGGAGATGTGTTATATCGTGCCTGAGTGTGTTTGTAATGTTTATCAGTAAAGGAAGGAGATGTGTTGTGATGTGCTTGTCTCTGCATGTGAAAGCTGGTGATGTCATGTTGGAGTGTTGCCTTGTGAATGTCGGAATGTTTACCCAAGGATTCCACACCCAGCCAGTTAGAGCTCCCCAGCCTGGGTGATGGGAGCCAGTGTTATGTCCTGTCCACTTATGTATATAACTTCATGTAACTGTGACTTAAGTACTTGTAATAAACATATAAGAAATCCCAAGAAGCCTGGAAGTCACCTTACAACAGTCTACCATACAAATAACACACATATATACTGTTATGTATATCAACATGATTTAATATACAAAGGATTTGCAAGAACACCACATGAGTGCTGGATTTGCTAAATTTAAATCCTGCAGGATCCAGCCAGTTGCTTCTGGTGTTCAATCCATAAGAATTATTCATTATTTAAAGGGATGTTATGGCTACAAGTAAAATTTAAAAAATACAAGAAATCCACCAGTTATGGTAAGCTATGCAGCCACAGCTCGTGCTACTGCCATGCACTGCTAAAACTAACACTCAGGACATACAATTTTACTATTAACCATACCGTCCCTTTAACAATGTTTTTTCTCTGCATTCCATAGGTTTTTATTAGTGCAACTTAACCATAAGGTCAATTTCACAAAGTTTTTTTAGTGAATGTCATAGGTTTTTATTAGTGAAATGTTTCATGATGTTACATCACTGTATATAAGTTATTAATAATTCCACTGTTAACATATATGAAAGAACTATGCACGTCCTTTAACAAAAATGTTTTTGTAACACATACTGTTTTGTGTCGTTGTTAAGACGGATTTCTGAACTCTGTCCTGGTGGCGCAGAAGTTCAGTAGGCCAACCTTGTTACTTGGAACAGGGTAACCTCTGGACAAGCCAGACCAATCAGGGTAGCGATCGCGGCGGTCAAGACTAGGTCTCAAGAGGGGTGAGGATGACTGAAAGCCCGCAATGAGCACACAAAGCAAGGACACTTACAAATTACTCCAAACAGGTGTTATATTAAAAATATATACACATTTATTCCAAGGCCTTTAAAACAATGACCGTAGCAAGAAATCACAATACAACTCTAGTAAACCAACACATACCATACCAATACAATATATATACAAATACAACAAGTCTCAAGCGTTAGAAGCACGAAATGTGTAGTCCACCTAAAAGGGAAGGAAAATAGGCAGTGTGAAATAATGCTTAGACCCAGTCCGCCTTCAGAGGCACCTAACTAAAAGGAAGTCCGAGCCCTACGAAGAGTGGAGCCTTGTGCTCAAAAGTACCTGCACACGCTGGTGCCAACGGGCAAAAGGGGAGTCTCTTCGAGGGAAATCAGGCAGTTCAGTTTATTGCACAAATGAAGAAGAACAGTGTTCCGCAACTCAAGCGCAGCCTCCACTGTGGGCAGAAGCAGAGCGCGAGTACGGAAAGGCGTGCTGTTTTGACACAGCGGGGAAAAGCTATGGGCTCCTGCAGGAGGGCGACCAGTTCCTAGCTATGCTACTCACCGGTCCCCGATGCAAGCAGACCCAGGCTTCTCCGCGTCAGTTTCAGTCGCTGGCAGGTTCAGAAGAGCAGGGGACGTCTCGTCGTCGTGTTGAGTCTGCAGCAGCAGAGTTGAGTAAAAGACGTCCCAAACGAAGGAACCCGCACAGTTTGTTACCACAGCAGGGCAGCGGAGCGGCGTGTGTATCTGAGCCAAATGTACACTACTCACTTCAGACCTGGGAACGCCAAGTGTACAAAGCGTGTGAGAGTGACAAGGACTCGAAATACTACACAACCTGGCGGCGGTTACAGAGCAAGACTCCTGTGTAGGCTGGTCAGTCTGCTGGATGGCCCAGAGACGCTTCCGAAGGCTTACTAGCAGGAGATGGTGAAGATGCCGAGAATAGCTGTTCCCGCTATTCCAAGGGTCGAAGTACCAGTACAGGCCTTCTGGTTCGATCAAAGGTGAAAAGGGTTTCACAAGGCAACAGCAGTGCAGAGGAGCAGTCCTTCAGCGGGTCACCAGCGATTCCTCGGTTCAGCCTCTTGGTTGCAGGATACATGGCTCCTGTATTCCTTTGTTCGTGAGAACTCAGGAGATCAACATGGTAGTGGTGTTTCCAGCCCCCTCTTATCCACGGTTCCCTTCGTGCCAAAACGGAGGGGACCCAATGGGAGATCCGCTCATCAACACTCACACCATTCGTGGACCTATCACGGACCACGGTGGTCCCAGGCATTCACACCACCCTAGACTCTCACCCAGGATGTGTATTGGGACCAGACATCCCAGCCCACATCCTGGAGGCACACACCAGGCATGTAGAAGCCCGCGAAAGCATCCGTGTTTCGCGGGAAAGTACATGCCCAAATAAGGAAGGCCCCGGGTCGGCTCGACCTGGGGAAGGTGAAGGGAGCAAGACGGTCAGCGGACAGGACAAAGGAGCCTCGTGGTCTGGCCATTTTGGGAGCCAGGCCACCATTTTGGTTAAGCGCGAGAAACACGCTTAAAACGCCAAAAGGAGCTCAAAACACAAGAAACGATCGCTGCCACCATTCCCGTCCGTGAATCACTTGCACCGATCAGTTACAATCCTAAAAGAGTATCTAGGGCCTGTAGAAGGCTAGAGACCCAAGAGAGGAGTAACTTAGCTTACAGTGCCCTCTTGTGTCATGTTGCACGAAAGCCGCAACATGATAAAAGAAACTACGGAAAACAGCGTTTCCCGGTACTGACTGTCTTAAGGGCATGTCAGTTTCCCCGTAAGAATGGAGCGAAAGCCCAGAGGAGTGCGGCAGAAGGCTGCACTTCTCTGGCAAAGTCGAGAACAAGGTGAAAAACAACGGCAAAAAGTTTAGGGGTTGCCACGTGGAAGGAAAATGACCTACAATTTCGAAATCTTTCCTAACAGTCGTTATCAGCAGCGCATGCTGGGGATGCAAGTCATGGTTCAATTGCACAGGGTATGAGGCTCGACCATGCCCTACCCCCACCAAACCACCCCTGTTATCCACTGCACCTAGACTGCATACTAGTTCAGTGTCCACTATACACTCAGAATGTGACCAATGGCCAGTGCTCATGGCTTGCAGCCATGGCCAGTCTCTGCAATCCATGGGACATGGGCTTCGGCCATGCCACATACCCAATAAGCAAATCAGAGTACACATTTGTCCTTGCTCAGGGCCAGGCCCACTGCCCAGGCACCAAAATGATATCACTATTTTTGTACTTACATTCTGGACACTTTGGAAAAAGTAAAACACAGGACAGATTTGCAGGAATTCAGGTCCTTGTTGATGCTCCACGTGCATGTTTACTGCAATCCCGTCCAGCACTTCGGGCTGTAGCCAAGAGCAGAATTCTTTTGCCCATTCAAACCTATACCGATTTTGAAATTCTTTGTGTACCTATATTATGACACTTTTCACTTAAAAAAACACGGACACATTTGCAAAACCATGATTTTGGGTCCTTGCTAATGGTCCACGCACAAGTTTTCTGCAAATCCGTCCATGTTTTATTTCTTGAAAAGTGTCAAGATATACATACACAAAATAGTGATACAGCTTAGCCCTCACTTAACAAAATCCATTCAGACTTTGCACATATATTCAGGGTTGGGTCTATAATCTTTTTGCAAACCTTTGTGCAGATTTGTCAAACGGCACAAAAGTTATAAGCCATCTACAAATGTTGAGACCCCACTCTAATTTTGCCACCTCTTGAAAAGATCCCGCCAAACCTTGCAACAACATTCAAGGTAAGGTCTAAAATCATTTTGCAAACTTGTATGCAGATTTGTCAAACGGCGTCAAATTTATATGTTGTTTATACATTTTGGGAACCCCCTCTAATTATGCCCCCTCTTGGCGAAACAGCACCAAACCTTCAAGAACCATTCGAAGTTGGGTCTAGAATAGCATTACAATATTTCCTTGAATGGAGCCAAAGATATAAGCCATCCAAAAACTGCTTTTCACTGACCCTATAATGCAGAAATATGCATGTATGTCCTCAAACCTTTGTCAAGTTTACGAACTTCTCAACAAATGTCCCCGAACCTCTGAGATGTTTGCGGACTCTGGAGAAGAAAAAACACCACATGTGTGGCTTTTAATGGACATATGCCATTCCATCCCCGTCAACCCTCACCTCCCCAGTGATTGTTTAATTAGTTTGCCAAGTGTAATGTGTGTTTTAATATGTTTTTACCGCAGCGTTCGCGGACTACGAGCGCAGTTTGCGAATCCAACATGGCATCCATTTGAAAGGTTTTGACACACCTCATGTTCTTAATTGACCAATCAACAGGCTTAAACAATGCATGGCTCTCTGATTGGTCCAGAAGTGTCTGCGGACACAGAATCAGGAAGTGAGTCCGTGGACCGGACACAGATATCACACATTTTTTTGGATTTACTTTATGGCCATTTTAAAATAAATCTTGGTTTCTGGATTTACACCAATTTTGCAAAAGCACGCTTTTGAGACTAGGCCACCGCTCCTCACACAAGTTTGGTGCAAATCCATCCAGCGGTTTGACCTCTAGGCGTGAGCAAAATCTTTTTCAATGTATGTCTATTCGGATTTCAAAAGTGTTGAGACCCCGCCATAAATTTGCCCCCCCCTTGATGAAACCCCACAAAACTCTGCAAAATCATTAAGTGGTGACCATATACTTTTTTTTGTTGCACAGTTTAATGCAAATTTGTCAAACGACGCCTAAGTTGTAAACCACCCAGAAACTGCTCTTCGTATTGATTGAGCAACTTAACCATAACTACAGGGCTGCTACCGGAGGCCCTGTAATCAATTTCACTATGCAGGGTCCTTCCTCTCCTCTATCTCTCGCTCTACATTTGGTGTTCCCCAGGGGTTTTACCTCTCTCCTGGCTGTTCAACCAATACCTGGTACGTTTTGTCCACTACATTGCCGGTCTCTGCCCCAACTTTCAGTGCTATGCGGACGACACTCAGCTCATTTTCAGGCTCCCTTCTGGCACCTCTTCTTCTGCTCTCATTTGCATGTCTGCTATCCAGGAGTGGTGTGCCGCCAACAATCTCTGCCTTAATGCCATAAAACTGAGATTCTCCTCATCTGCACACCTGCTCCCTCCTTTCCTGTCACTCTCTGGCCGGCATCTCTTGGCCCTCTTCCTGATTCCAACTGTGAGGCTAAAAACCTTGGGGTAATCTTCGACTCCACACTCTCCTTCTCTCCTCACATCTCTGACGTCTCTAAGAAGTCACTCTACCAACTGCACCTCCTCAGAGTTATTGTTCCTTTCTTCTCCTTCCCCCAAAAGCTCACTGTCTCCAGAGCCCTGGTTCTCTCTAGGCTGGACTACTGCAACAGCCTCCTTCTAAATCTGCCTGCTTCTACTCTCCGCCCTCTGCAACACATCCAAAACAGGACTGCAAGACTTGTCCTTGACCTCAAGCCCAGGAATCGTATCCCTCCAGGACTGGAATTTGTGCACTGGCTCCCAGTGGCTACAAGGATTAAGTTCAAAACCCTCTTCATTGTCCAAAAGGCCTTCTGGGGCCTGGGGCCTCAATACCTTCAACTCTCTCTTGGTAAATATCTTCCTTCGCAAGCTCTTTGCTTTTACGCCTCCAACTGCCTCAGGATCAGTCGCTTCTCCAAGCAACGAGTTGGTGGTAGATCTCTTTCTTCGGCTGGGGCTTCCCTCTGGAACAGCCTCCTTGCCTCTTTGAAACATGAGGAGAACCATCTCCAGTTCTGGGAAGCACCTCAAGACCTTCCTCTTTGCTTCTGCTTTCTCTCTTCTTCTCCCCTGCCGAATTCCTGGCTGAAACTGAAACTGTACTGGTCACCTGGCCACCCCCTGATCAGGGGCCCAAGTCCCCTGCCTGCCAGTTGCACCCCTGCACTGCCCCCCTGGCAACCCTCGCACTCGGGGCCTGTTTCTGTATCCCTACAGTCCCCCTAGCAGCACGTGGACACATGATGTCTGCACTTACTGTGTGATCCCATGTACTGCACTGCCCCTTCCCCTTTCCCCTCACACTTTTCCCCTCCCCCTGCCCTGCGCTTGCGGGATCTCAATGTCGCCTGGCATAGTAAGATCGTTGTCTCTATGTCTTCCCTTCTGTTCCCCCTCCCTTGCCTCATCGTGACTTGAAACACTTGTGTATAGGCACGTTATAAATGCCATATCATGTCATGTCATATCATACAGTATATACCTCTCAGTATACAATGAACATATCTCAGCATTCAGTGTATCTATTTCACTATATAATGCATGTATCTCAACATATCTTGTATACCTCTCAGTATAGAATGTTTATATCTCAGTGTACAGGTTCCATGTGTTAATTCCGCCGGAAAAATATCGCGATGCAAAAATATTGCCATATTTTTGCCCCGAAATTCACAAATGGACCCTGCAATCCCTGCATCATTTTTTAATGTGCGGGGGACACCCCTGCAACCCCCGCTCCCACATGATATCCCCAACAAAAGTATTGCCTATGGTGAACCAAACGGCCATATCTACGGCGATATTTTTGTTGGGGATATTATGTAGTGATACCAGTGTACAGTGTGCATATTTCAGTATCTAATGTATGCATCTCAATATATGATATATACATCTCAGTACATAATGTATACATTTCAGTGTTCAGTATATACATTTATGAATCTTGAATTATGTCCCTAACAGCCCTGCATACAAATCTCTCTGCCCATATGAAAGTTAGATGCAGGTAGAGATGTTCTTGTGTATTTTCTGCACAAAATTTCAGAAATAGGCAGAGCAGTCCTTAGGACGACCCATCTGCGTCCAGAACCAATGATCATAATAGGCCGAAACTTACTTAGAGCTTTTGCCTCGGCCTGTTAATTCTGTTACTCTCCATTAGCCCGTTTGAGATTTTCTGAAGCTATTATTTCTGAATGTTTGAGTTCAGAGTGAGGGGCCATAAACCCAATTCACAAACAGTTCACAAATGGACTGGGAATTCAACCAAATGCTCCAGAATGCACATTTATATCATTAGAACTGGATCACAGAGATACATATATATCACTAATAATGTTAATAAAGCTTTGTGTTTACCATTCGGCTCTTTGTGTGTCTTAGTTCCCTTTTTGCTATTAGAAGTGATGGGTTTTGGCCTTCAAATTGCAGGTGTTTATCTCCCATTAATGCAGGCATAGGCTCTGACTCTTTCCACTGCACCTGGGAATTTCAAAAATAAACCTGATCACTGTGCATTCAACTCTCTGACCTTAATGAATTCATAAGAAAAGGCTGTAACTCTTGAGGATCTCGGGTTGTTTTGGACTATGACTCCCATAATCCTTCACCATTGACAATGCTGACTAGGGCTAATGAGAGTTGTACCACAAAACATCAAGCAAGCTAGAGGTTGCATACCCCTGAATCATCACAAGATTGTTATTTTTCACAGGTTCTCCTCCCTATGTCTAGGGACACTAAAGGGGGACCAGGAGATCTAGGTATATCCCAAAGCTAGCAGACGATGGACCTGGGGGTGGTATGCAGTGTATCCCCATGCCAATCTCTCTTTGACCCCTTTTTGTGGCAGGGGACAGTCGGAGAGGAATGTATATGGCATCTCCCCAGGTTAAAGATTGAAACGGTCCCACTAATCCTGGCTTAAAGTCCACAAGAAGGGAAACACACTGATTCATCAATAGACAGTTGTATGCATAGGATACTTTGAAAACCACACTGTTACTGCTGCTAAAGATCCAGTAGTGAAATGATTCTCCAAGAATGAGCTCCTGTGTATGATACATTGGTTCCAGTTTGCACTTTTCAGGCAGCTCTTCTACACAAAAATGATATACACTTGCAAAGCCATTGTCTACCGGCAGAGTCTCCCTTTGCGGATGATACTAAGTTGCAATTTTACAGTGTGCAAGGAACCTTTTCACATTTAAGGGGATTAAAGGCACTTTCCCCACAGTTACACGTATCAGGTTGACGTGCTGAGGGAGCAGGGGGCCTTGACTCTTAGCAAACAATTATTAATAGGGATAGGAAAGTATATTCCAAGGTGGTGGACAAGCCAGATAAAGGCATTGGCTAGCTCCTAAAATCCAGAAAAAGATCAGGTGAGCTTGTGAAGGCCAGCCAAGCCCAGCTGTTCTCTAAAACCATGGCACAGGTCGCAGACCCTCACACAGAGTCTAGAAATGGGGAAGGAAACATAGCACTATAAAAGCCCAAACGCTCAGTGTGACAGTGGGGATGATTGGAGGAAGATTATGGAGAGTGAAGACAGAGCTGGAGACCAGGACGTTGATAAGAAAGAACTGCAACCCTATTAGATAGCCTGCGGAGGAAGGTTCTGGTTGGCAAGGTTGGTCCAGACAGGGATAGAGGCAGGGGAATGAATGGGCATCTGGAAGAGAGCATACTGAAGGAACAGAGAGGTGAAGGAGCAGCCCAGGAACAGAGATCTAGGAAGGAAGGAATAGCCATTTTCAGGAACCCCAGCCTCTAGGGAAACAAAGACACCCGCCTCTGTGGGACACCCCAGATTCTGGACCCTCACCTCCTCTATGAGTCATATATATAGTGAAAATGGAAGAAAGTGGGAGCCAAAAAGGAACCTGTAACAAAGGGTTTGGGATCTCCTGAAGGCCACATTATACAGTCATAAGAAGAAGAATACACAAACCCGAAAACCTGCAACCAAAAGTGACTCAGTGGCCGAGTTGTCCAAGGCTGAGAAGAAAGCCCAAACCCAAGAAAGAGTTATTCCCGGTTGGCAAAGACCGGGGATTTTGAGCTTTTTCCTCCCATGTATGGTATTTTGACCCATTGTGTGACATTTAACTAAATAAAGATAACACTTAAATAGATCTGTGGTCTTGTTGTACTTCCTAATCCTGGTCACCTCGTGACACTGTACAGTGTTGCAGTGGTCAAAGATACCCTCCTCCCAGTCCTGGCATGTTTACATTGGTCATTATATTAACCACCTCTCACCTCTACATCGCCATGGGGCAATAATTGGTCCTGCCCTTCAAGTGAATAGCGCATATCACTTCATTAATATTGATAGTGCACTAGGCAGGGTGCTCACTTGAAATGTGAACCATTTGCAAGTGAGGTACCCATCCAATGTGCAATTTTTTTTTAAAATCAGGTATATGCATGATATGGCCCCCAACAAAGACATAGGGCATTGTCCCAGAGTGCTCTTTTTTAACTCTCCACTATCATATCTTATGTTCTTTTCTGTTCTGTTCTGTTCTGTTCTGTTATCTTATCTTATGTTATGTAACAGCTTTTCTGGCTATTTAGAACATAGGAGAAACCTATCGTCTGCAACCCTCAAATTAAACCTACTGCTGACGACTGTAATAGAGTACAGAAAGCTTTTGCTAAGAAGCTCCTGAAGGCTCAAAATAAAATTAAGCAAGAATTACAACATCCTCACTGTCAGACCACACATCTAATCCTACCCAGCCCAAAACAGCCACCTGCACTGACTGGTCTAAAGATTGGACCAGTCGGAATCCTGCTAGTCAATCCGACCTACCTATTGACTTCGAGTTCAAAGAACCTTCCCTAACTGATATGCTGGGCTTGCTCAAAATCATGCATCCCACTAACTGCCCTGGTGAACTTCTTCCTTCAAAATTCATCCTAGAGCATCAGGACTTGTTTGCCCCCTTCCTCTGCCGGTTTGTCAGTTCCTCTTTTCGCACTGGCACAATCCCGCAATCCATTAAAAACGTAGCCGTCACCCCTGTGTTGAAAAAGGCAGGGCTGGACCCACTGGATGCTGCTAACCTAAGGGCCATTACGAACACCCTTTTTTTCCTCAAACTGATTGACAAGGTAGCTACTGTACAATTGCAATCCTATGTACTAGACACCAGCAAACTACATGTGAAGCAGTCAGGGTTTCAGAGTTTCCATGGCACCGAGACTGCATTGTTAGATCTGCAGACGCACATGCCTTCCAAATTGGAATTTAGTAAGTCAGGGCTGCTGATGTTGTTAGATCTATCAACAGCATTCAACTTTCTAGACCGTAAAATCCTGCTCAACAGGATGTTCACTGCCGGCAGACTATCTAAAAATGCCACCACCTGGCTTGGATCCTTCTTGGAGAATCACCAGTCGCGGGTCTATTGGGGTGATTGTTCCTCCGAGCCACAGACCACGACATGTCGGGTCCCGCAGGGGGCTTGTCTTTCTTTCCCCCTGCTGTTCAATCTTTACATCTTCCCCCTGTGTGTTGAATTAGAATCCTTGGGGATCTTCTTTTGCAACTACGCCGATGACTTTCAACTGGTGCTGAATATCACTGGGAACTATGATACTGACCAGTTTACCCTAGCAGCAGATTACCAGGTCATAAAACAATGGATGTCCTCAAATTGGCTCTGCTTTAACGCAGCCAAGATAGAACTAATGCTTTTCGGCCCTCGACAGGCCCAAACTAAATTTGAGCACAAGTATGCCTATTTTACCATCGAGGGAAACCAAATCAAAGTAGTACAAAAAGTCAAGACACTAGGTACTTACATGGAGGAAAGCTTAGACTGCGAAGCACATGTTACAGCTATCTCCACAAACACCAATTACCACCTTAAGGTCCTCAGACAAATGGCACCACTTATCTCAGTGGAAAACCGTATCAAACTCGTAAGGGCGGTTATACTGCCAAGAGTAGACTATTGCAATGCACTACTGGGTGGTGCCAACAAAGCTGATATACAACAGCTACAGAAGATACAGAATGCTGCAGTTCGGATCATCTACCAGATGAAATTCTCAGAACCAAATACAACAACACTTGGAAGACAATAACCTACTAGGCCTAAGACAATCTGGCTTTAGACCCAGGCACGGGAACAAAACAGCCCTACTGGATTTAAAAATTTTAAAATCCAAATGTATGAAGCTAAAGACAAGGGCAACTTGGCCATCCTGCTCTTGTTAGACCTGCCTGCGGCCTTTGACCTAGTTGACCACCAAATACTCACCAAACACATCTCCTCGGCTGCTGCATTCTACCACGATGCCACCAACTGGATTCAATCCTTCCTCTCAGACAGAACAACCAGGGTCTTCGCCCCTTCAGGTGGCGCAGCGGCTGACCCTGCTCCGATCCAATGCGGAGTCCCTCAAGGCTCCTGCATTTCCCCCACACTTTACAATATCTTCACTTAGCTCCTCTTCAACCGCCTTGACGACTTGGGAGTTACATATACTAACTATGCCGACGACACCCAGGTCCTCATTGTGCTCCCGGGATGCTATGATGAGGATGTTGCAAAGCTAAATGTGATCTATCTCGAAATCAAGAATGGATGGCCACCCACAGCCTCTGCTTAAACGATGACAAGACGGAACTGCTGATAGTCGGATCACAGGCGTGTCTCAATAAACTTGACCACGGATACCAATCCTTCATCATTGATGGTAATCTCATTAAAGTCTCAAAAGAAGTCAAAACACTTGGTGTATACCTTGACTCTACACTCTTCCTTAAAAAACATATCAACGCTACCATCTTCTCCACAGCATATACAAATAAATTTATCAACGCCTGCAAACTCTACCTGTCTACTGACAGTTGCCTGACTTTGGCCAGAGCCCTTATTCTGTCCAAATTAGACTATTGCAACACTCTATTCCTTGGCTCCACTAACCACATCCTGAACAGACTACAAATACTTCAGAACAATGCTCTTAGATGTGCACTAAATCTCCCACGTAAAGCCCACATCTCCTCGGCCAGAAAGGAAGCCCATTGGCTACCTATCCGTGAGAGAATTAAACTCTGAGCTCTGGTCAGCACACATAAATGTCTTCACCTATCAGCACCACGATACCTCTCAGTTAAATTCACAAGACAGAACTCCTCCAGACCAACTAGATCCCCATATCTACACCAACTGGTCATCCCTAGGTTCAATCTGAAAACAGCAGGTGGATCTAGTTCCCCTGTGCTAGCAGCTAAAACCTGGAATGCTCTCCCCATGACAATCAGAGCTGAAACCTCGTTCTGGTCATTCCGAGCCCAGGTAAAAGAATTCTTCGCCGCTCAACAATAGATTGTCAACTGCACTTAGAATAAGCATGTGTCTGAATGTCATTATACGATTGGCTTCAATTCTATGTCAAATGTACCCCTCATCCTTTACCCTCATATCCCTGAATGTCGACCACTGTGTAACCAGGTCACTCATACTTCATTTGTCCCATCTCACCTATGACCTTAACTGTATGTTCAACTATCTGTAACATTGCTGTTCCTAATTTAATGTGCCCAGTTACCCGAGGGTTCGGCTGTGCACTATAAATAAACAAACCAAACCAAACCAAACCCACCACTGCAGCCAAGAAATAACGTCACTGGCTCCCTGTGGCAGCACGTATTCAGTTTATATTGCTCACGACTAGCCATAAATATATCTATGGCAACGCCCTTTATGCCTGAAGGAAAGGATTAGTATCTCCCGACCTAGGAAATCCTTAAGATCTGCCGAAAGGTTCCTGCTGGAACTACCCCGGATAAAAAGATCTAGGGGTTTAGGATGCACCTTCCACATCCAAGGGGCTCAAGCATGGAATGCACTCCCCTTACATTTGCGAAAGACAGAGGGGCACCTTGCCTTTTGCAAACAACTGAAGACAATGCCATTTTACTAGAACTACATGCTCTGCATCCCTCCTCTCTTACTGTCTCTCGGCGCCTGGATGCCTACGGGCTTTGGCGCGCTACAAATCGAATAACATAACATTACATTGGGTTATGTTAGGTTAGGTTAGGTTATTGGGAATTTGTATAGTGTCTTTTAACATTGGCATGATTCCAAAGTACTGTGGTTTGAATGCCCTCAAGGATCGCATTCCATGTCAGTGGAGAGAGTAATGTAGTAAAACGTGCTTGGGTGCACTACGTATGTGTGCAGCCAGTGTGGAATAAATGGTGTGCGCCTGTATACTAGTGCTAGCTGTGATGCGGTGGTTGTGTGACATCAGTAGAATCTGTGCAGCAAGACCAATGAACTCAGGTATCTGCATATGGCGGCACTGGTGTTTGGAATGAGACTATGTGTGCAGCTGGGCTGAATTCTAGGCATATATCTGCGTTCCAAAGACTGTTCAGGTGAACGTGGGGGTGTGCAAGTATGTGTGCAGCTATGCTGAATTAATTGAAGGGGTGTAGCTGCATTCTATTGTTTGTTAGTGCAGAGGAAAGAGTTAGCATAGTGGTATGTTTGAGTGTCTGTGTGGTTACCAGGGGGACCTTGTTCCTGTTGAGCTTCCAGTGCCTGTCGAGGGGCGTTGATATCCCCTTTGGGTTTGGGAATTAGGCTGGGATTCTCCCTGTGCATTGTTGGGTCAAATTGCTTTGGTGGAGACTGATGGTGGTGACAGGTAGATCTGTCCCGAGCTCATGTCATTACTGTCTAGAGCTACAGACGTCCTCGCTCGGTAGCTCTGCTAATAAGAATCCCTGATAGGTAGTTCTACTAAAACATTCCCAGATAGCTGGGATTATAAAATGATAAGTCCTAGAATTTCCCATGGTATATAGTTCAGCTCATGGTCTTCCAGATGTGTGGGATTAGCACTCAAGGGCATTTCCTGGACTTTTCGCGTAGTGCATAATTGCAGGGCAATGATCCAGTTCATAAGTGCTATTAGCGCCTAGGTTGGTAGTTCTGCTAGGTAGATTCTCAGTACGAAGGTCGGCTAAATACATTCCCTGATAGGTGTGATTAGCAAAATAAGTGCTAGACTCCCCTCCGGAATCTAGTTCTGTAATGAGGAATAAGGAAACAAAGATCCAGGAATATTTACCTGTCCTTTCTCTGAAATGTTGCAAGCCACCATAAGCACACTTCAAATTTGGTGCAATGTTGCAAAGCCAAAGGCCAGCCATGCACATCAAAACTTATTTGCCATTTACTGCAAACAGTTTTTGCCAGCAAGGCTGAGTACCATGCACATGGTATTCACCCTTTCATAACTAATTTGTTGAAGACCTGTTCATCTACTTTCTTCAACCCAAAAGACAAATTCATCCAGTAAGAAAGTCTTCATTCTCGCAATTTAGAATATTGAATCTTGGTAAAACTGCAGCCACAATTCTGCATTTTAACTGTATGGAAGCGTTCAAGACTTCTTCCCCTAACTCCCAGAAGCCTTTTCTACCACAGACACGGTTGAAGGTGTTAGACCATTGCTCTTTGGCCTAAGGGCTGCTGAGACCGATTTCTTTTAAATCGTTTGATGGTCTATGTAAGGTTCCTAAGGCGGATCCTTTTGTGCTAATATGCAATTTAGTTGCAGAATCAACAGAGTGAGACATGCTCCAATGTCTCTGCTTGCACTACAACTGAACTTTCCACAGACCACAAAATGCTGGATTGGGATGTGGGCATTTCCACAAAAAAATCGACTGCAGATTCTGATGTGTCTGCTGGAAAGATTTTCACCTCTTGTATGGATTTACAGAGTCTCAAAAAACTATTTTGATGGGCCAATATGCTGTTGCTCCTCATCCGTATCATTGGACAGTTTTACATCTAGGGGCTGTACCGTGTCCAAGCCAGAAAGAAATGCTGTTGATGCACGTGGAATCGGTTGGGTTCTCTCCACTCCCTGCCCCCTGTGAACCTCTCCTTTAAGCCTCTAAAAACTGTTCAGAAAGCATAATTCCAACACAGTCTCAGTCATTTCCTTGGAAATATCTAAAGGACCCTGTATCATATTTTTCAGAGTACATAGGGTATGTCGATGCGTTAACCCTTTCAGGCTACAACACGCCAGTCCTGACGGAACTGTAAATATTGAAACACTACAAGCCTCGTCATAACAAGGAGGAACATGAGGTTTTCACCAAGGTACCTCCTTGTTCTCAGGAGAATGGAGGTGTAAAATACATTTTAGACTCATCTGGATTACTAAAAAAGCTCATCAGAAGAACTGTAAAATATCTGTTGGGATCAAGTTCCCAGTGTACAAAATACATTTTACAGACTATGGCCATTGTTAGAGATATTTCCTGATGGTATATTTGTTGTTTTGTGGTATAGTGGTGAGCCTAGAATGTAGGGAACTGTCTGATGATTGTTCTTATACCGGGGTCACTAACGGTAAGCAAAGACTGCACTTAGTACCCTCTAAATGAGGATTTTATGCCCTTGCAGTATTTTATTTGCAATACCACATTATTTCTTTTGGCTGTATTTCAGAATACATTTATCATGAACACAGAATATTGCCATTCACACACATAGCCCCTGTGAAAACCCAGTTCACAACTATCAGTTTAGATTTTATCTTACCACACGTGGCAAAGTGATTTGCCACAGGCGATAAGAAAAATTCACAATGTGTTATTCACAGTCCCCTATGTTACTACCAGAGGCCATAACACATAATAAGCACACTGAGGCTAATTCAACATACTCATTTCTATTTTTAATAGAAGATTAGAATTATGCAGAACATTCAAACAGAATAAACAAAACACTGTGTTCTCTCAGAGTATTTTACATCTGTGACTCAAAACGAAACGGAAACATACAGAAATGCAACTCAGCTGCAGTTACTTTCCCTGTTATATGCGCTTTGAGGTTCTTAATGAAAACTTCCTTCACGATAGCTGGCTTTTCTCATAACCAGCTATAACTCATCTGACCTTGACACTCGCAACTAAACTTAGCAGAATATAAGCTTCTGTTACATATGAGTTTTATTGCATGAATGGAGAAACATGAACGTAGCTGTCTATGTTTAAAACGTACAGTGCAACACCTAAAGAAAATGAATTACCCACATTTGACAATTTATAACAATATTCGCCACCCTACTCTACCTGATAACAAATCATTCACTCCCTCGCACTTCAATTAACTGAACTTACCAAGAATAATAATTGATCATGTGTGTGTCCCGAACTGCCAGCGACCCCAGTCTATCTGCCGGACAGAAGAATTCTTTATCTGGTTCATAGCCTCTGAGCTTTCAAAGGGCCCATGAGGTTCTCTGCCAGCCTTTCTGCCTGTCACTGCCATATGCTTCTCCCAGGGCCAGTCAAAGATTAAGAGTGCCCAAGACTGCAAACTTTTCTGACACAACTGACAGTCCAGGAGCCTGAGAGAGAGAGAGAGAGAGAGAGAGAGAGAGAGAGAGAGAGAGAGAGAGCAAGCCAGCCCTTCTGTGGTGTGGTACTTAAACTCCCTGAATTAAGACTCCTCATAATATAGATCTTGCTTATATGAAATATAGAAAAGCCTACCTCTTCCAGTAACATCATTCCATCAGAACCACGTCCCTTTGTCAATCAACCAACTCTCTGGAAAATTCTGAGAACGTGACTAACCTGCCTGCTTAAAACGGCAGCAACAGATGCAAAATGTACATTACCCTGCTCTGTCCTTTCCTGTTCTACAATGTGCACAATGAAAACAGTTTTCAGATCACCTGCGAAACCATTTTCCACGCTTATTTGCTTGCATTTTAAATTAACTTTGCACAGTACATTCAATTCATCAATTTGCACTTAAGTTAGTACACAAAACCATGGACTGATTTGCCCTGAATGTTAATAGGGAATATGTTATACGTTAGGGGGATTAAGTGTAATAATTGTTAGCTTTATGGTTAACTGCAATTCAGCCCATAACTGTGGTGTAGTGGTACAAAGCGATAAAATCATGTTATGCAATGCCAAGTTCAAAACCTTCATTTTTATGGCATGTGGTCTGTGCATTCACAATACTGACATCTACTAGATTCAGCCTGAGATTCACACATGAGTCTCACACTCTTGCCCACTACTGCGATCAATCTTTTATCATTGTTCAAATGATGAGCCTTAGCTAAAATGTGGAGTCACTTCTCCCTACATTTTCTAATTTGTTTTCTGCTGCAACATAACCAAAATCCCTGCAGAAAAAAAAAAACATGTAGTAATGTCGGCTTTAGTACACCTATGTGATCTTGGGTACAACAATGATTTAAACTATAAAATGACTGAAACTATAAAATAAAACAGCATGCAATTGGTACAGTTCACATATTTCTGAATGTACATACATATTAAAAAAGGAACATTGTATATATTATTTTTAGATTTTTTTTTTCTTTTACCTTTCATCTTAAGATACATATATATTTTTGATTTTTCTGATTACCTTTATCATCTTTTTTATTAGTGATCTCTGATTTGATTATTTCTCTTTTTTCTTTTTTTACATATCACCTTTGTCTTCTTGAGAATATTTTGTATCTTTTTGATTTCTTTTTTATAAATAAAACATTAAAAAGAAAATTAAAATTACATTCAAAACAACCATGAGTCTATATAGTTGTACCAGTGGCATCGGTTTACTCCTGAAAAGTCAATCTTTATAAAAATAATAAAATAAAACATGATGTTTAAACAGTCTTCCAACCAAAGCGAGAATTCAGTCAGAATTTCCAGTCAGGCACTTGTCCAGGAAGTGGTCTTTGGTGAAGTAAACCTCTATCCTCTTCAAGTGGGACTTCCTTAAGGGTTACCACCTTCTACCCCTTTTCCGGTCCAGGAGGTCTTTTCCAGGGGATTCCAATGCAAGGGTCCTTCGGAGATCCAGCGCACTCCAACTCTCAGAGCGGTGATGGGATAATCAGTTTATTTCTAGAGCAAAGAGAAAAAAAAATTAAGAACCAAGTACATTAATCCATTCTTTTTTCCCTTATCATTTGGATATCTGAAACCAAAAATGAGTTGTGCATATAAATGCAGATTATGCACCAAAATACAATACAATACCACAAGGACATCTCTTCAGGACCATCTGAAAACAACATGGATTAAATACAAAAATATAACAGTGCACTTTGCCAGACATATACTTCAAACACAACCTATTTCAACACAGCATCTAATGGAAAAATAATACAAATTAACTAAACATTGCTACAAAATTCACTTTCATTGAAAATCCCCCCTAATTTAATGATACTCACCTTGTGATATTACTTTCCACCTTTCTTATCTCCTATACATACATCTTAGGTACCTTCTATAACCCTTTCATAATGATCTCCTTATTTATTTACTTCTGGAACACTTTGGGCTCATATTTCCATTTATGGACTCACCTGTGTCATCCCTCCTTTCCTCACATATCATTATAAAGGTTTACACAGTTAATCACCTGATGTATCTCTCCTTTTGACCCCTTAACAATCCAGGTTCATATTTTTCAAAATATGTACACCTACCTGCCTGCTATGGTGAGTGTATTTGATATGCAAGTGTTTTATTTCCAGAACGTAACTACATTTCTCACTCCTTTGTTCCTCCAATTTGTTCAAGCCTATTTACTTCATGTTTCAGATGGAAGGTCTTAATCTGGTTAACATGGACAAATTGCTCCACAGTTAACCCTCCCTCCTTTTTGGTGATTCTGTAGACTAAAGGTGAAACTTTATCTACAATCTCAAATGGGCCACGCCATGATGCAAGGAATTTGGAGTTTTTATGTTTATCTTTTCCAAAATTAAACTTGTATACCTTGTCGCCTACCTCATATTCACTCAGAGATGTTTTCCTATCATAGTATGATTTTGCACTGTCAGCGGCTCTTTTCCAAATTTTGCTGTGCAAATGCAAAAGCATATTGCAAGTACTTTCTCAGTTCTTCCACATATTCATGGATTGTAGATGCATTTACAAGGACCTGTTCATTTGGTCTGTAAAGTAGGTGTTGTGGCAAAGCCATTTTCCTAACTGTCAAAATTTCATGGGGGCTGACATTTGTCGATTTAGATGTTGTTGACATGATAGACATTAACACCAAAGGAAGTTGCAGATCCCAGCTAGATCCTGCTTCAACTACAAACTTTTTTTAACATGTCAACTATTTATCTATTACACCATTCCACTCCCCTTGAAGAGGAGGGCCGGTATGACATTTGCAAATTCCTTTTCTCTCTCTAAATTTGTCATTTTTTTTTTCATTACTGCACTAGTGAAATTACTTCCACAGTCTGACTTTATTTTCTTAGGCAAACCAAATCTTGAAAAGATAGGATTGACTAACAAAACGGATGCGGTTTGGGTACCGCAGTCTGGGGCTGGAATACATTTCACCTATTTGAACATTAAACAAATGACCGTCAACATATGCCTGTTTCTCCTTGCTGATCTTTGCATGGGCCCTACAAAATCGATTTGTAGATCGGACCATGGGAGTGTCAAACCACTTTTCATTAATGGTGCTCAGTGAGTGAAGCAAGCAGGCTGAAATTGCGTACACACTAAGCATAGAGCATAGAGTTCTACATCCTGTGACATGTGTGGCCAATAGGCATAATCATTTAAGATTTCCAATGTTTTCTCGGAGCCTCTGGGGCCTGCAGTTATAGCATTGTGGACATGATCTAACATCAATTCTTGAAATAATAAAGGCACTATCCATTGAATATGGCCTGATACAGATTCCCTAATCATCAATTCAGCTTGTAAACTAATTCTCTTTTTGTTTTTCAACAACACCCTCAGTTCCTCTTTCCCTTCACAATCCTCTTCAGTCAAAGGATTTAGCTCTGCATCTAACAAGTGATTGTAAAATGAACCTAAAATAAGATCCTCTTTTTGTGCCTTAATCAAATATTGATCAGGAGTATCAAAACTCCACTGTGCCACAGGCTGATCAATGGTTTTTGGAAATTTTGGAGCATATTATCGCATCCAACAGGATTTCATCCAGCAGGTGTTCAATGGGTAATAACTCACCCATCACAGCCCCAATTTTGGGTAATTGATCTGCCTTATCATTCCCCTCCTTATATTCCCTGGTGTTTTCAAATGACAACATATCTTCCAACAACAGATGATCATTTCAGTTTTTTCTGAAACAAGCTTGTCTATAGCTTGGGTCATTTTGCCATGCGCAAGTTGTTTCTTGCTATATGTAAGTATTCCTCTTACTTTCCAGCCAGGCAAATACTCCACAAAACTATGTGGTGCGTAATCAATATCAGCGACTAAAACTATTTCTTTAAGTTTATTTTCTACTGCTGTAGCTATCACCTTGTAAATGGCAGCCAATTCAGTAATTTGACTGCTTTTGGGTTCTAGCATCACGCTTAATCTCGGGATGCTATCCCATTTAATCCACCACTTTCTTATTCCTGCCACTAGTTCTTTTTCAGAATCACCTTCCACGTGATATGCACATTCATCTACATATACGGTTGGGAGATCCTTACATGTTTTTTCATTGAAAGCAGTGTGTGGGGATTGCTCAAATTCATTTAAATGTGTTTCTAATTCTGTGTCTTCAGGTGCACAAACAGCTGCACAGTCATGTAATTATTCCAGGCCTTGAGCAATTGGATACTTTTGTTCTGTCCATATCTCACCTCCACTGGAAATCCCTGAAGTGCTAATGTCCATGAAGTGATTCTTGACTGTGCCAGATTTCCTGGCCTGATCCTTTTACTTTGCAAAAATTGAACTGCTTGAATTATGGGACAGAACTGGTGCAATGCTTAGACAATTGTCAGTAGTGCCTTTTCACATTCACTAAACTTGATCTCTACCTGTGACAATGCCTTTCTGGCATATGCAATGGTTTTCGTATTTGCATCTTGTTTTTGGTATAACACTGCTGACATACATTGATCTGTGAATCCTATTTCTACAAAAAAATCCTGACTTTTTATTGGATAAGCAAAACATGATGCTTTCATCATAGAGCCTTTAAACTTGGCCACTCCCTCACTTTTTTCTGTTTCCCATTTCCAGGGTACACCCTGCTTCTATACTGTTGTTAAAGGTTGTGTAATTTCAGCATAATTGTCAATACATTTCCTACAAGCGTTTTAAACTTTTCAAATTAGTGGCATCTTTTAGTTTCTGAATTGCTTTCACTGTTTTCTTTTGTGGGTTTAAACCATGCTCTGTCACTTCATGACCTAGGAAGTTTAGTCATTTTCTGCACCACTGTGCTTTCTGTAAAGGTACCTTTACCCCAGCCTTCTGTAGCCGGCTGAGTACATATTTAATTTCATTGAAATGGCTTTTCAAATCTTCATTTTTGATTAGCACATCATCCACATAAACTATTGTTCCTCTTTCAGCTGCATCTGGGAGTGCCTTGCTCAGGAATATCCCAACTCACTTGCACTAGTACCCAAAAGTGGTCAGGGACCATGCATATTGAGAGTTGTCAAATGAAAATGAAAATAAATTGTGTATGTCTTCAGCAAGTGGCACACACCAGTATCCAGCTGTAAAATCGAAGGTGGTAAATGCCTTTGACCCATGCACCTTTGCAAGGCCCTGTTAGAGGTATTTTGGCAGTAGTTTTGGTTGGTGGTATTTTTTGGTTGGGGTGGTTTCGTATTTTGTGGTATAGTGGTGAATCTAACTTCAGAGTACCACCTAATAATTGTTCCTATACCGGGGTCACTAATGGTAAAAAAAGACTAGACGTAGTACACTTTCAATCATGAATGTATGCTCTTGCAGTATTTTATTTACAATACCACATTATGCCCCTTTGGCTTGCATCTCAGAATACATTTACCGTGTACATGAAATACTATCATTCACTCAGAGCCCCACAGAATGTACCACTCGCTCTGCATCAATCTGTATCTCAACCCAAGAAACCTGGACACTGAATAAGTACACTTAGGCTATTTCACCTTTTTTAAATTCTTTATCAGAAGTTAAAAATATGCAAAATACAGAACGGCATGTGCAATGCACAATATCCACACAATATTTTACACCTTTGCTTTAAAGATGAAAAGGGAGCATAATAAGCACAACTCATTTGCAGATATTTTCCCCGCAAAGAATGATGGGCTTCAAAATGCTCTTCTGTATAAAACAAAAACTTTTCTGCAGTGGGTTTCAAAACATTCTATTTGCGACAATGGCCAGAGTTCTGTCAAAATTAACTTTGACCTTAATGTTGGCAGGGTATAAGCTTCTGTCACTTCTGAATTTTATCGCATTAATGAAGAAACAAGTAAATGGCTGTCTTTGTATAAAATATACAATGCAGCACCTAAAAATGTGAATTACCTACCCTACACTATCTGATCACAAATCATTCACTTGCACCTCAATTAACTGAACTCACCAAGAATAATAGTTGATTGTGAGTGTATCTCTGACTTTCAGCTACCCCAGTCTAGTTGCCAGACAGAAGAATTCTTTATCTAGTTCTCTCCCTCTGTTCTTGGAAATAGCCCACACAGTTCTCTGCCAACCTTTCTGCCTTTTTCTAACACACACCTCTCCCAGGGTCATTTAAAGATTAAGACTGTCCGAGATGGCAAACTCTTCTGAGACAACTGCCAGCCCAGGAACCCGATAGAGCGTCAGCCCTCCTGCTACCCTTTTTAAGCTCTCCCTAAGCCAGCCCATGTACATAAGTTGCACCTATATGAAATGTAAGAGTGCCAGCCTTTTTCTGTGATGTAAGGTGTCAGTCAGAACCACCTCCCTTGAAACTCAGCCAACCCTCTCGAAGGTTCTGACCGTGTTCATCGTGGCTGCTTAGAATGGTAGCAACAGAAGCAAATAGCTACATCTCAGTGCTTTTTCCTGCTCTTAAAGTCTTTTAAACAATAAACTAATTTTTAACCAAACAGATTTCACATTCCACAATTCTGACTTGTCACATCTTCATTGAAACACAATGGAGCCTTAATTCTGCACATTTTATTTATTCCATTTCAAACTTTGGCAGAATTTCAATCAATATAAAAAGCTTTAGCCAATTGTCAACAGTTCATCACAATCTAGAAGCTTCAATTGTTTAAAAATGTCACAGGGGTGGGATACCCTTCCAGTAAACGTTGCCACAGATGTTCACAATCGATAAAAGTAATGAACTTGCTTACTACAATATACAGCACGTTAGGCTACCAATGACAGACAATGTACCATAAGATGCTTCAACATTTCATAAGCATTCACATTGCCACCAAATCTGCAAAAGACAGGATCAGATGAAGTTTATAAAACAACATGCTGGATACTAGGATGCTAACAAGATATCATTTTAGGTTGTTTTAAAAGTTACATGATCACTGATTTCTCTGATCTCTGTCGAGTTTGTGGCCAGGCCTTAGAATGCCCATCTCCCCTTTCTCCAGTTCCTTATTCCTGATATCGGAAGTATCATGGACGGGGATGGTCTCAGAGAATGATTAGGATTGCCACCGCTACACACCCCATCAGGAATGAAGGATGGGCAGGACCTTGAAGTTAATCCTGCTCCCAACTGAAAGCCAATGCACCGAACTCAGCACCCGGAACCTGAAACTGTGCGTGTTCCGGCTGCAGAAGACGGTGAATGGCTGCGCAGGAACCCTGATAGTTGTGTTGCTTGCTATTGTTTGCTTTTGCATCACGAGTGCCACAGTAGGGGAGACTGCGCTGACAATACTTTGCAAACAAATGAAAAATGCAGGGACCTTCGTTCACAAATCCTTTTTAAATTGATGCATCGCATCGAGAAAGGCTTTGTGGATGAGGCCCTGAGCACTTTAAGAGGTATTCAGCATTCATTTATTCGTCATTTTTTGCTTTTAAGAAAATAATGCTATTAGGCTTATTAGCTAAATCGTTTCCTTTTGTACGTGTGAAAGGCAATATGTGCACACTGCGCAATGCAAGACAATGCAGAGATTCTACTTGATCATCAGTATAACGCCCAGGCCACTCCAGCCCTTTCTCGTGGGAGTTTCACACCAGAATCAACTGAAGAGCGCCTACACAAAGCAGCCAACACTGCCAAGGAAAACCTCAGAGGAAGGTCCTTACCGACAAGCAGGATCCCTCTGCGCACCAGGGGACCAGCAGACTGCATTTGTGCTCTTTGGTTCTCACCTTTCTGATGAAGTTATCCTCCATGATCTCGAGGCTGCCTAACAGTAGGATAGGCTATTAGAGGTGAGCGGGTACAAGGAACCTCATCTTGTGAGCACCGATTTCGATTGGATAATATTAATTTTATATAAAATGTTCTGTGCAAAAAAGCTTTGGTTAAAAGTGCTGAACAAATGGCAAGTTAAAATTCAGTAACAAGCACAAGATTAGAAGCCTTCCCGTTCGCGTCGACATCGACTTGCCATGGTCAGCCATGTCGACGTGCCCAGTCTCCACATCATAAGAGTTACCCCAGGGAGCAAAAAAGGGCAAGTGTGGACGGCTTTGTAGCAGTGGCCAGTAGCGTCTGCAGGAATCATACCAAGTGGGAGCACACCTCATGTATAGTGGGGACAGCAAACTTCATAGACGATGAAACACACATGTGCATTTGTGTGCAGCATGTGGAGAGCTCTCCTCTGACATGTATGCACTTTGCAAGTTGATATCCCGGCAGTCTGCATCCGTCTATTCTTCCAAGGCCAATAAAGTGAGTCAAGTCAGATTCAGGAATAAGAGGACATGCTGTTAAGGCGCTTAGAAATTACAGACATGTGGCATGAAGTGCTACATAGACACACGTGGGATCGTTAGTTCAACTATTCCAGGTACACACTGGACAACCTAGGCTATAGGAACAGCAAAACGTGGAATATTTTGACATGCACAAAATAATAGGCCACAGAAGCATAAGACAAAACGTTTGAGTGTAGATAAGCTCAGGTCCATCCAGTGTGCCCCATAGGCACACAAAGCCTACCCTACACTTTAGCGTAACCTTGAGAATAAATATAGCACACGATTCCGCACCAGACTGGGTCCCCCGTGGGCCTCTAGCACGCATCCACTGCCTGTCATGTGCACGCTTTTCAGCTGCACAAAGTGTACACAATACCGCAGGGTGTTTCTCAGTTTCCGCATGCCTGCGTTCCCAGTGCTGGGCCTGCACCTTACCTACGTGTTGTCTCAAAAGCCACCCTTGGGGACTTCATGTAGTGCCACTCAAATGATCCTCTTATAGAGTATGACTGCTGCTGATCACGTGGATATGTAAATGTGGGCCAGACATTAATAGAAAAAGGGGTCAGCTTCCCCCTTGCCCCTTTGCAAGAGATTCAGAATTAGAAGCTGGGGTGCTGTATCTCACCCACCAGTGGGCAAAACGACTTGGTGTGGGTAGCTATCACACCAATACTGAGAAACACACACATACATTGACTGTGGTGAGTACACACTGCAAATGCACCACAGACTATTCAAATACTTGACCGCCCTACAAAACACAGCACAGGCCACCCTGGGCAACCTCTGAATAGAAATTGCCACCCTTGTGCATTTAGCAGGCCCACTGCTCACTATCAGCCAACGGCTGACACAAAAAGTTCACAGCTTTCAAAACAGTTTCATTTTTGCATCCACTGTCTTTAGAAAAAATTGACACTTTGAAACACTAATTTTCCTCAGTCAGAGCACATCTTTTATAACTGGATAAGCGAATATTACCGGAATCATGCGAAACAATCATAGTAAAAACAAAAAAGGCAAAACCGGCCATAATTTCGCTGATGCGGACAATAACAGTAATACCATTATTCTCAATATTATTAATACTAATACTATCATCGTTGAAGTAACATGAATGATTATAGTTGCAAAACTCAGTGACCTTGGAGCATGGTCTGCATGGGGGGGGGCAACACCTTACCTAGGTACTTGATGATGATTGCAAAGCTCTGAGGCCTGAGCGACCTCTGCACCAGCCCTCGTGCAGCATTCCCAGCGTGCAGCAACCCCAGGTGCTCCTCCTTGCCCTGGATAACCAGGACGTGCTCTTCGATCCAGCCCAGCAACGTGTGCCCACCTTGCCTCCTCCAGCAGCATAGTTAACAGCCTCCAAGGAGAGGTCCATGTAACAGGGCTGGGAGGATAGCTCAGGGGCACAAGCTGAGGAACCTCTAGCCCTAAGGGACATAACATCTGTACTTATCCTATAACAGTAAATAGATAAAACATCACTCTGAAACGTGTTTTGTGTACACAAAGGCGTTGGCTTTTTATTATACATAACACTAATAAACATAACTGAGGATTATGGATATTCCCAACAAACAGGTGTGCAGTGTCTTATTAGTTCTCTAATTTTGGGCACTTCGGCCAGGACCTGGAAGTTGCCCTTCCTTGCTCACAGGGTGCCCCCAGCGTAAGCACCCAGATCAGTGTATTGGCAACTGTAAGTTGACTGGTGCAGCACTCCTGTCCCTGATGGCAGTTTCCTTGCAGGCTCATGCCGCCATCTCTGTTCCATGACTTTCAGACAACGTCCTGTGCTTGCCCAAATGTACCTTTTTCAAAGGTGGGTGGGATCTGGGCAAACGAAACGGTGTTCTGCGAATGCAGAATACGGTTGCGCTCCGAACGTAGTGTTATTTCTTCAGAGGTGCTCCAGCAGCCTGCTTATATAGCTAAATTATGGTCTGGGGCCATGCATATGTCTGCTGGCTCTGGGCACCAAACTGGCCGGCTGGCACCGACAGCCACCTCACACCTAGATGTGGGTCTTCCTGCTTCCCCCTTCTTATTTTCTAATTATTCTCTTCCCCTTTGAAGAGGGGAAGAGACACTGGGGGTTTTGGTGCAGGCACCTACTGCCCATTACCACCTTTTGGCTCTCCTCCCCAGCCCATTGTGTCAGGCTCAGCCTGACAGACAGCAGAAGGAGAGGAAAAGGGAAGGAAAGGGGGTGGCAAGCCTTTCTGTCGCCTTAAGCTGTGGTAATGCTAGCCCTATGAATCATACCTCCCAAACATAAATATACATAAACAATACACAGAAACCTGTTTTGTGTTGGCAATAAAAGGATGTGGCTTTTTATCAAACATAATACTAATGAAACATAAAAGAGTATTATGGCTATTTCCCAACAAAAACAGGTGTGCAGTGTTCTCTTAGTTCTGTACTTTTGGACACTTGGGCCAGGAAAAAGGAAGTTGCCCTTCTTTGCTCACATGTTGCCCATCATGGGCACCCAGGTCTGTGTGTTTGGGACCTATAAATTGTCTGATGAGCATTCCTGTGGCCGCTGACAGATTCCTTGCCCACCCATGCCGCCTCCCTATTCCTCTGTTCCACGACTTTCAGACAACATCCGTTGCCCTGTCCTTGGCCAAATGTACCTTATCCAGGGGTGGGTGGGATCCGGGCAATGAGAATACTGGGTCTGCAAACGCAGAGTCCAGTCACACTCAGGTCAGAGTGTTCTTTCTGCAGGACTGCAGCAGCAGCCCTGCCTATATGGGGCAAAATTGCCCTGAGGCCCTGCCATGCATATGGCTAATGGCCTTTCAACTGGCCGGCCTGCGCCGACAGCCACTTAGCACCTCTCCTTTGTGTTGTTATGTGTGTGTCCCCTCCCTGTCAGGCTTATTGTGTGTGCCCTGTGGTGTTAGTGAGGACAGGGTGGAGGGAGAAGAAAGGGGGGTGGCTCGTCTCATGGCATCCTTCCTTTTCCACCTTGTCCTCTTCTGCACCCGTGTGGCTGCTCACAAGCTTAAGGGCCTGTGCCCTTGAGCTTCATGGGGGTGCCCCGTCGGCCCATGCCATAAGCTGTGGAAACGCTAGCCCCATCGGTCATGCCTCCAAAACATGTATATACATACACAATACGCAGAAACTTGGATTGTGTTGGCAATAAAAGGCTGTGGCTTTTTATTAAACATAATACTAATAAAACATTACAGAGTATTATGGATATTTCACAACAAAACCAGGAGGGCACTGTTCTCTTAGTTCTGTACATTTGGCACTTGGATCAGGAAAAAGGAAGTTGCTTTTCCTTGCTCACATGTTGCCCAGCATGGGCTCCTAGGTTTGTGCATTTGGGACACGTGAATTGTTTGGTGAGCATTGCTGGGCCTGCTGGCAGATTCCTTCCAGGCCTGAGTGGGTTCACGGCCACTTGGGTTCCCCCAAAAGACCCTCGCTCTATTTACATCCCCTTGTTGCTAACATGTTCAGGATCCCTGTGTGGAATAACTCCATCCTCTTTACCGATAAGTGGGTGTCATCTTTGTGGAATAGGTCTGGGCCAGAAAAGACTATACTCCCGTGCCTGATGACATTCAGGCACCTGCTTATGCAGAATTGTTCTATGTTTCTATTTAATTTTCTCCTAGCTATGTTGATGGGTATCCAGGCATTGATTCGAAAACATCGAAAAAATGCACTTTTTTGTAGGTCGTTTTTTTTTTACTGTAATGGGTTTTAAGGGGTAAATAAACAGGGGTTTGGGTGGACCCGCCCCATTAATTTTTTTTTAAAATGCATTTTTTCGATGCATTTTTTTCAAAACTTTGCCATTCGATGCAATCACTAAGAACCATGTTGAGGGCTCTGTTTGACAAGGCCCCTCTCCATATTTTTCTGGGCAATATTTCGGACATAAAGTGTCCTTCCAAAGTCTTGCTATCCCTGTAAGGGATGCACATATGGCTTGGGTTAATTGTTGTCTTCCTATGTTAACTAGATCGTTGCCCTCCAGGTGTAATACTAGGTATTCTGGGGGGGACCTGAAATCCACCAGGTCTGCTAACCTCTCATGTATGTCCTCCCATTTCATGACCCTGGTGCCCAACCCGGACGTGATAGTGTTTTTGAAAGGGAGTCTGTCTCTGGTTTCCTAGGCCCACTTTCCTGTCATACCCACAAAGGAATGTCCCAGGATCCAAGCTGATTTGTAGGGGGCTTCTTCATCTCTTGAGAGATATTTAGTTAGATTAGTTCTGGCCTTATGTATTGTTTTAAACATACTGATGTCCATCCCACTATTTTCTTCACCCCTTGTGGTCCTATGCCCCTACCCCAAGCAGAAGTTTCTGCTCCTATTCTGAAGGAGTGGGATCCATATTCTGTGCTTTCCCAGCCAGCCATGGTGAAGGCTATTCTCAGGATGGCCTGGAATTGCTGTCCCTGTATATCAAGAACTCAGCTCCTAAGTGGGGCGGTTTGTCAGATAATCATTTGTGATGCAGACCACGCAGTTGATCCCATCCTGATGCACTATAGCTTGCCTTTACCTGTTTTAGTTTTCTTTATTTCTATAGTCATGCAGTCCTGCCCCAAACGCACATCTAACATGGCCAACCCGTTGTTGGCCCTTGTATTTGAAGCTATCAGCTCGCTGACTCTCCGGGGCCCCAAAATAGGCCAGCGCAAAAGCTGCCCTGAATAACTTGGTCTCATATATGTACGAACAAATTCCTCCCAGTTATATCATTAATGTTTTCAGCTTGACAAAATTCAGTGGCGTCTTTTGTCTTTTATCAGCCCCTCTAGTTTGCCCTACCCTTTGAAAGCATAATCTATTAGTGCGCTGTGGGTTGGGTCTTTCCCCATTGCTATCTTCACAAAATATGCTACAGCTGATAGGTGCATCCTAGCCCACACTTTCTTCTTATTCTGGCTATAAACCCATGCAACAAATTTGTTGACCTCTATCTTATTTATATCTTCTGTATTTGTGACTTTTGTAATTTCTTTTACTGTTGCCAGGCAATAACTGTATTATTTGTCTGTCTTTTCTGCCAATGCCTTGTTGGCCAGCCCCATCAAGACCCTTGTTGCGGCCTCTGGGTGTCTGACAGGGAGTGGGCATCAGTATGTACCTTGCTCCGAGGTGTGTTTGTCTCCCGCTGATTTTCTCACCTGGGCTCAGCCGTTCGATGTGTACCAATCATCTGCATTTATGAGTTCCATGTCACGACCTCCCAAACCTCTTTTGGCACTTCTGTCATCCTCTGGTCTGCGTCTGGTCGGAGGTGCCGGATGGAACACATTGCAAGTGAGATACAGTATCAGCTATGTCACTTTCTGCTCCTGCAATGTGTTTTGCCCTTATCTCTATGCTGTTTTGCAGGGAAATTGTGGTCATCGCTCTTAGCACTTTCAAAGCTCATTGGCATGAGTAGTTCTTCTATTTATGATGATGACCACTGCCATATTTTCTGACCAGACTACCAGCACTGTGTTGCTTACGTCTGCGACCCATAGCTTTAAGGCAATCCTTATGGGGAAGATTTCCAGAAGCGTTATGTTCCTGGACAAACCGTGGCTGTGCCATGCCTTTGGCCAAGGGCCCCCAAAGCAACTGTTCCCCACAATCTCACCCAAACGTTTGCTGCCGGCGGCATTAGTGAATAACACTCTTCTCTTTTCTGTGTTCAATGGCGTATGTCATATGATCGCCCCATTGAAATTCCTCAGGAAATGTTCCCAAGTGGTTAAGTCTTTTCTGACCTCTTCTCACAACCTTATGTGAAGGTGTGTTTTTGTTTTTAAACCTCTGGCTTTTAGCTCTAGGCTCCTTGTGTAACCCTTCCCTGCAGTATTACCCTTGCTGCAAAATTGGGACGCCTTGCTAGTGATTGTAATTCTCTTACTGTTCCTTTGTCTTTTTGCCATAAAGATCTGATTGTCTTCAGCAGACTGTCTATTTTTTATTTGGGGATCCTACATTCCTCTAATACTGTGTCTATCGCAATGCCTAAGAAGAATATTGTAGTCGTTGGGCCTGCTGTTTTCTCGTGGTCTAAAGGGATGCCCAATGTCTCTGTGAATTGTATACCTTCCTCTAGAGCCTGTTTATAGGTGTCTGATGTTTTTTTGCCCTATTACTGATTGCCCCCTGAAAACTGGTGCAGGACACAGCTGTGTCCCGCTCTGATAAACCGTCATTTACTGACCCGCCTGGGGGAAATGATAGGTGGTGTATCAGGTGATATCGTCCCTGTTCCTTTTTTGGAAACCACTCCCAACGGAGAGCAGATGAAATTACTGAAAGGTGTCCCAGTGACTACTTATCCTTCCCAATTCCAATTCTTTACAATTCTTTTCTCTTGCTGTTTCTGGGTTTTCTCTGGTTGATTTGAGGTTCTTTGGGATGTCCCCTGAACTGCCGCATTGAAAGGGGTGGTTAAACCGTTTGTGAAGCCTTCATGTAGACATTTGCTGGCATGTCTGTCTGGGTGTGTGGCCAGCCATCCCTCCATATCCTGCACCTTTATGGGTGAATGGCCAATGTCTGAATGGTTTCTATGGGTCGAGATGCCTGATGTTCTTTGGGGGGTTTCTTGTGCATTTGTTAATGCTGTGGTCCCCCATGCATCTGTTACATTGGTGTTTGTATCTACACTCCTTACCCCAGGAGCAGAAACCCTTGTCATATTTCCAATATTTGCTGTTATTCCCCGTAGGTATATGTCCCTTTGGTGCATATGTGTTGCAGGTATGTGACCTGCCCCCCACACACCCTCTGACACCTCTGGGCTGCTTCTTCTGAAAGGACTGCCCTCCTTTGTTTTTGTTGTTGGTAACTATCATTGCCTATGCTCGTGGGTGGCTGTGGGGGCCTTTCTGCTTGTTGCCCCTTGTGTGTGGCATATGGTAATAGTACTACCTTTTCAACCTCATGTATGTATAAATTAGCCTCCACTTCATCCCAGGCCAGTTCTGGGTACTTCGCCATGCACTGCCTGAATTCCCTGTCATAATTAGTCTAGGCTTCCCCCCAAAGGTGTAATTTACACCTTATATCTTATCCAGGTATGCCATGAGTGTTACCCTTTGCTCTGGGAATTTTTCCAACACAGTGGTTACTAAAATGTTAAAAGCCCTTGACCAGTTTTTAAAGTTTTGTACCACTTGCTTTCTCTTGGTAGTGTTTTTGTACTCTTCCTACTTCTCCTCTGTTACTGCATTGTAGCATCCCTGTTTAAATTCTAACAATGTAAATATTTAAATGAACTCTTTCCTCCAAATTTTCTCTTTCACTTTCAGGGCTATGCGCCAGGCTAACGTCCTTTTATACTTTCTTTAAGGACCATGTTCTGCTGTGGGTCTACCAAATTCGGTGACATATGCCCAATTGTTTGTTGGGCCTGCTCTGCTGTTTTTATTATTAATTGTGTCGCTCACTGTAATTATGGGTGTGTTTGTTATTCTGACACCACTGGCAGCCTGTTCCATGGGTGTGTGTGTGTATGCCACACTGTGCGGTGCTGCTGCCTTTTCGGGTGTGTTCTGGATGGGTGCTCCCCCTGCTATGTTGTTCATAAGTGCATTATTGCCTATTGTAGGTGCGCTCTGAATTTGCGCTCCATTGTTTGCGAGATTGCCTCGTGTACTATTAGTAGGGCCCTGCTCATTAATGGTCAGGCTCTGATTGTTATTGATAGGACCTTGGGCATTAGCTGTGGGGGTGGTCACCTCCCCCCTGGCTTTTTGATGTTCCCTATCAGTATCCCCCTATCGCTTGTGGCAGGGGTGTCTGCCTCTTTAGTACTGTTTGATTCCGTGCCTGTCCTTAACTCTGATACCATTTTCTCAATTTTTTCTATTTGACTTAATAATTCTAGATGTTCAAACAGCATCTTTTTAAACATTGTTCCCATTTTTTTCGCATTATTACCTCTGTTATTCTACTTTTCTGTGCGCTTCATCCCCTCGGTTTCTTGGGTTGTTCCTGGGGCCGGATCTGCTTCGTGATTTTCTTCCCATCTTTTCTTGGTAGCTGGCCCCGTGATTTCTTCCGTTCTATCACTGTTTTCCTCTTCAGATGATTGCTCAGGAAGCCTCTTTCTTACGTATGCCCAACGGAATTCTTTTTCGGCCACTGCAGCCTATTGCAGTAGTTTGGCTTCTCGTATATCTTTAGCTTCTTTCTGGGGACTTATCAATGTGATTGGTCTTCTGGTGCTTTGCTCTTTATCCTTAAAGCCAGTTGTTCTTTTGAATGACTGCTCGACTTTTCAATGACCGTGTTTTCCCGGGTTTCCCTAACTAACCCACTCTTGTCTGCATTTCACTTTATTTGTTGTAAAGTGCAATATTTGTTTTTCTTTCCCAGCAAAACCTGTGCAATAAAGCTTACTGCAGCCTTTTCTTCCTTGCACAACATGCCATACTGTTCAAAAACTTCTCCCAGGGCCGCGCCACTCACTTCTGCTGTCTACACCTCTGTGTCTAGCCCGGGCCGTGGTTGGCTGGGTTTGCCACGGCAACGCAATCTTTTCATCAAGTTCGAAAATTGCTACAATTTCCTGGGCTCCTTCTCCGGCTTCCCGGCCCTTTGGCTTTGCTGCCTCTCGAGACCCCTTTAGCGAGTGGTGAGGATATTTGCTTTTTTCTTTTGTAATTGTTCTTTTATAACGCTCTTAAAACACAAGTCTGTGATCCAACACTTGCTGTTTCCAGCCTCTCTTGTTGCCGGTCGCTCTTCCCCCAGATACCAGGTATGAATGATGGAATTGAGGGGCGCGTGGGTGGCGTGGCAGGGTGGCGGATGAGATGCTGTTCCCTCGTATTAGGTTTCTTGTTCCCTTGTCGTCCACGATGCTCACGCCTTTGCAACTTTGCTGTGTTTCTTCCACAGTGCTTCCCTGATAACTTCTAAAGGGCCGTGGCTTTGATTCACATATCTGTTGTAAGTGGAAAAAGGACAGAGCCCCTTTAAGAAGGAAGCCCAGGACTATGGGAGGGAGCGGGAGGCAGGAGGAAGGGGAGGAGCAAGGGAAGGGAAACGGCACTAAGAGCATGGAGGAATAAAGGGAAGGTTGGAGAGGCAATGGCTCCTGTGTCTGTCATTCGGTGTGCGTGTGAATGGCCCCCCTCAGCAGTATAACAACTGGCGACGAAGGGAAACGTCCCACGCCGTGGAGGAAATGGTACGGGTGACACCCCATGCGGGAGGTAGAAGGGCCTGGGTGCCCAGCAGCAGTAGGGGCCTGTGCGCCCAGCAATAATGGAGGGCCCGTGCGCCCAGCAGAACAGGAAGACGGAGGGCCCGGGAGCCCTGCAACGGAGGAGTACGGGTGCAGGACCTGCATACCCACCAGCATCCGGGGGCCCGTGTGCCCGCAGTGACCGAGGGCCGGCGCGCCCACAGTAACGGAGGGCCTGTGCACCCGTAGTGTGGAACGGCCCGTGAGCCCAGCAGTGGAGGAGGGCCCGTGAGCCCAGCAGTGAAAGTGGGCCCGTGAGCCCAGCAGTGGAAGCGGGCCCGTGAGCCCAGCAGTGAAAGCGGGCCAGTGAGCCCAGCAGTGTGGAAGAGCCCGTGGCCGTGAGCCCGGCAGTGGGGAAGGGCCCATGCGCCCAGCAGTGGTGGAGGGCCCGTGTGCCCAGCAGCAGTAGTGGAGGGCCCGGGTGCCCAGCAGCAACAGGGGCCCGTGTGCCCAGCTGTGTCCGGGGGCCCGAGAGCCCGCAGTGAAGACAGACGGGCCTGCGAGCCCAGCAACCAATGGTGGCCGCGTGTGCCCGGCAGCTGCCGAGAGCCGTGCGCCTGCAGTGAGGAGGGGCCCGTGTGCCCAGCAACGGAGGAGACGGAGGACCCGTTCGCCCACAACAGAGAGAGACCGGTGAGGAGCTCCGGAGGAGGGCCCGTGTGCCCCGCAGTGAAGAGGAACACAAGAAAAGGACCTGTGTGCCCAGCAGCTTGAAGGGCCCGTGTGCCCCGCAGCCCAACAGCGGCCTGTGCGCCCTGTCGGAGGGCCTGTGAGCCCAGAAGTGACCGAGGAAGGCCTGTGTGCCCGTCGCTGATCTGAGGCCCAGTGTGCCTCGAGAAGCTGAGGCCCGAGCGCCTTGAGAAGGTGAGGCCCGTGCGCCTCGAGAGGAAGAGGCCCGTGTGCCTGGGAGGACGAAGAGGGCCCGTGCGCCCGTCATCGACCGGAGGCCCGTGTGCCGTGAAGGTGAAGCCCGTGCGCCTCGAGACGGAGAGGCCCGTGTGCCTGGAAAGCGAGGAGAAAGCGCCGGAGGATCCAGGCGGGCCCGTGCGCCCAGGAGAGAAGAGCCAACACCGTGACGCGAGAAGACCCGCTGGCCCGCGGCAACCACACAGCAAGTAAGGTGTTGGGGAAAGGGAACCTCGCGTCTCCACATGTGACATTCAAACACATACGGGAAAACCACATTCCGACCAAAAGGGAATCCCCGTGTCTCCCGCACGTGACACATAAAATAATACGGGGAAACTACAATACGGAAAAGGGGAATCCCCGTGTCTCCCCACGTGACATCCCAAGGGACAATTAAGTAAGAAAGATACGAATCCCCGTGTTTCCCCACGTGACACCCAAGGGGATAAGAAGCTAAGAACGCTACGGCAGAAGGGAATCCCTGTGTCTCCCCGTGTGACATTAAAGCAATTGTGCGACAGAGACCGCCACAGCAGAGAGGGGAACCCTGTGTCTCCCATGGGTGACACCCCTACAGACGACAGAGATAAACCAAAACAAAGAAGGGACTCCCAAAGCCAAAGAAGGAGGGAAACCCCATGTCTCCCCAAGTGACATTCAGAAATAAAGGAGTGAGCCACGCTACGAGGGAGAAGGAAACCCTGTGTCTCCCCACACGTAACATTTAAAGAGACCATACAGTTAAACCAAACCACAACAAAAGAAAGAAAGCCTGTGCTTCCCACGTGAGACCCACACAGGAACCCATAGCACCAAGAGTCAACTGTGACCAACGCCCACGTGCCACCCGACTAACGAAAGCAGACCAAGCGACACCATCATGTCGGCCCCGGATGCAGCGGACCCCAATGCCCAACCACCAGTACCAGGAGCACCCTCCTCTCACGCAAGCCTAATGAGGAGACCTGCCCCATTCACATTAAACCCACGTCACGACCAGGGCCAACGATGGGAAGAGTGGATGGAAGAATTTGAGGACTTCGTAGGTGCAATTGGGAACAAAGACCCGCCAAACAAACTTAGCATATTTAGGAACCTGGTAGGAAAAGAGGTAAAGGACATCATCAAGACAATCCCAGCTACAGACAAAACCACGTACCAACGTCTCCTCGGTGCACTAAACGACAAACTCATAACAGGATCCAACAAAGACTACGAACGCCTTGCATTCAACCAACATAGGCAGCGTCCACACGAATCGATTGGGGAGTTCGTCATACGTCTCCAGCAGAAGATAGGAGACTGCGACTTCGCCAACTTCAATGATGAAGAAGCTATAAGACTAAGGATCATAGAAGGGTGCACCTCGTCAACGCTCAGGAAACACCTTCTCAGAAAGCCCCTACCCCTAGCGAAAATACTGAATATGGCAAAAACATACGAGAGAGTTGAGGTACAGGCAGACACCATTGAAAGGGAAAATGGAACACGACGCCATCGCAGCCCTCACGGAAGAGCGACCGCAATACTCTGAGCCCACTCGACCCTGGACAAGGAGGAAACCGAGAAGACACTGGCCAGAAAGCCCAGACACAGAACAATACCACGGGCGAGGGTGGAAACACACCCACAGACAACCATACCCAGCCTTTGGACGAACATGCTGGCGCTGTGGCCAGGAAGGCCACCTTCAGAGAATGTGCAGGGCAAGACCACCCACAAGCTCGACATGCCAACCCACACCCCAGGCAAGAGACCCGAGTGCACCTAGAGCACGGTTAGACATCAGGAAAGACATCAAGGCCGTGAACACCAGCCCACCCAGAAGTCTCAGGAATGCACACCCCCTCGACCCTTACGGACCAGCACTTGGCGCACGAACCCCACCCATTCTGCCAGAGGACTATGAGCTTCGCAACCGCCCAGTGCCCTTGGAAATATCGTACGAGGGGGGGGAAATAGAAGTCACAGAAAACTGCACTACAAGACAACCGTACCAGACAAGAGTGGAAGAATACCCCCTAGACAAACGCCAAGACAATGCCGCCCAATGGAGGACAGCACAGACAGAACAGACCAAAGGACAGTCACGACGTGACCCAAACCAAGGAGACCGCAGAGTGCTGGACACCATCCGCATGATACCAAGTCCCCCCAGAGGACACAGCCGTCTCAGTCACCGTACAGCACTACAGCACGCACTCATCAACGTCCACTACAGGTCATTCAAAGTAACCCACAAGAAGGACTACGTGCCCAAAGAGCAGGTGACAACTATGACAGAGAACTATGGCAAAATGACGCCAAAGGACTCCCTCCTCCACGAGCTATACTTTGAAGAGCAGGAACCAATGAAAGGAGAAGAGATCGAGAGAAAGGAAGAGGAGAGAGCAAAGACTTATGAAACACTGCAACAAGAGAGCGGGGAAGAGACCCACGAGCAACCAAGCAGGCCCCACCGAGCCACAAAGAGGCCCCAACGTCTCATCGAACAAATGTGACCCGGGAAGTCTCATGTTAAGCAAGGGGGAGGTGTTGTAAGTGGAAAAAGGACAGAGCCCCTTTAAGAAGGAAGCCCAGGACTATGGGAGGGAGCGGGAGGCAGGAGGAAGGGGAGGAGCAAGGGAAGGGAAACGGCAGTAGGAGCATGGAGGAATAAAGGGAAGGTTGGAGAGGCAATGGCTCCTGTGTCTGTCATTCGGTGTGCGTGTGAATGGCCCCCCTCAGCAGTATAACAATATCATGTGGGATTATTGCTGCGACCTGCTTTGCACTGCACTGCCAACCCCGAGCAGGGTTTCAACCGCTATGCGGGTGAGTCAGTGACACAAATCACAAAATATGCAGACTTACATGCTTTTATAAGTAGTCCTACCGCCTATCGATTTTCCTATCAACACTACGGATTTATAGGCCTGGCTGCCTAAGGCACAGAGCAGAGCACTGCAACATCTCCAAGGGGGCGTGTTAATGGCCCATCACATCATTTTGATTGATGACAGTGTGCGCCTGGCCAAGCCAGTGTGAAACAGACATTCTGACTCTGCCCTGCGCACCCCTGGTCCAGGCAGTCTAGTGTCAGAGCGTCAGCGTGACGCTGCCATGAGATCCTGCGCCTCTCTGAGCAGAGAAGCCAGCCTGTCATGTACGACTTGCAGTGTAAGCAGCTCTATTCTTATGAATTCAGCTCTGCAGAACATACAGCTTGCTAGCTGCTCTGCGAACGCTGGTCGTCTCCAATAATCAAAGGTAACATTACTTTTAAACTTAAGGGGTCGTGTTGTCACTTCATGTGTCTAGTCTGGCGAAGTACCACAGTCCTGTAAGGCCACGGTTCACCCGTCCAAAAAGTCAACCCTCCACAGTCAGACACATCAGTGAGCTCTGTTCCATAAAACACTTCGAAAATGTGCGCCCACCTCCTGGCACCACCAAGCCAACAATGTTTCTAGCATAACCTGGGCATTTGTCCATTAGTTAGGCCATGTGTATCACCCATTTCTCATTCTTGCCGGCCCCTTTCCTGTCCCCTCTAGTAAGGTGCTGAATGAGACATTTTCTTTTGGTTTGGCGTAACAAGGCCGCAGATTTATTTTCACATAAATACAACCACAGCAAACAGATCTTGAAAATAGTTCCAAAGATGTAGCGACTGCTCCTTGTCCTGTTTCCCCCTTTTTATCCATGTCCATTGCAGGCCCAACTCCCCCAAGACCTTCGAGTCTGGGAACCGCCTGCCCCTGCAGGTATTTGCGGACTGGGGGAGCGCCGTTTGTTGGGGGGAAGCTGAGCCCCAATTGCTACCGCCAGACACCCCCGCTGTTTAGGCTCCCAGGAGGCGCTGTCCAGACTGGGCGAAGCCCCTTCCGGTTTAGCAATGGCTCATTCGGAGTCTTTCTCTTCTCATTGGTCGCCACAACACCGCACTGTCGTCCTGCGACAACGACGTCCAGGCTCTGCCGTAGCTGTAGGGCGGGTGGGTGGAAAACGAAATCCTCTCCTGGTTGACGGGCGCCCGGCTGCTGGAAGAGCTGCAAGTGCTCCTGTGCCGGGCGCTCGCTGCATATGAAGCCCTTGCCCCTCCCCTTTCCATTGTTGCCCTTCGCGGGCTTCCTGTTGTGCTTGGCGCTCTTTTGAAACTCTTGCCGCCCTCTCCCCTGCCCCCGAGGGGGGAGGGGGGACGAGAGAGCGGAAGGAGGAAGGCCCCTGCCCCGGTTATCGGGGTGCCTCCTCCATTTTCTTTCTGTATTTCCGTCGTCACCTTCATAACCTGGGCATTTGTCCATTAGTTAGGCCATGTGTATCACCCATTTCTCATTCTTGCCAGCCCCTTTCCTGTCCCCTCTAGTAAGGTGCTGAATGAGACATTTTCTTTTGGTTTGGCGTAACAAGGCCGCAGATTTATTTTCACATAAATACAACCACAGCAAACAGATCTTGAAAATAGTTCCAAAGATGTAGCGACTGCTCCTTGTCCTGTTTCCCCCTTTTTATCCATGTCCATTGCAGGCCCAACTCCCCCAAGACCTTCGAGTCTGGGAACCGCCTGCCCCTGCAGGTATTTGCGGACTGGGGGAGCGCCGTTTGTTGGGGGGAAGCTGAGCCCCAATTGCTACCGCCAGACACCCCCGCCGTTTAGGCTCCCAGGAGGCGCTGTCCAGACTGGGCGAAGCCCCTTCCGGTTTAGCAATGGCTCATTCGGAGTCTTTCTCTTCTCATTGGTCGCCACAACACCGCCATGCCAAAGGTGGGTTACCGCCCACCGTGGCTCCCCCCTTTTCCTATTTTGTAGTTCTAGCCGTTCTGAGTACACCTTGCTGCCCAGTGCAACTCAGTCTATCCTCCCTTGACCAGGGATTTCACCTTTGCCGGTTGTGTCTGATCTAGGGATACCTCCGTCCCCTCCATCTTTTCCGTCATACCTTGACCTGCTCTCGCACAACCAGCTCCTGGTTCGACCACCGCTTTGAAGCCAACTGCCTCACCTTTCTTCCAACCATCCCTTGGTAGACCCAAATCTCTCAACCCTCCGTGCCTGCCACCCCCCTGCCCCTGCAGGTGTTTCCGGGCTGAGAGCGCCATTTGTTCGAAGAAGCGGAGCCCTCGTTGTCACCACCAGACGCCCCTGCCTTTTTAGGCTCCCAAGGGGCGTCGGTCCGACTCCGTTCCTTGCATAGTCCAACCATCGCCTTCGTAGACACCACTCTCTCAACCCTCCATGCCTGATACCCACCTGCCCCTGCAGGTGTTTTGGACTGAGAGAGCGCAATTTGCTCGAGGAAGTGGAGCCCTTTCTGCCCCTTGGTAGACCCAACTCTCTCAACCCTCCGTGCCTGCCACCCTCCTGCCCCTACAGGAGTTTCTGGGCTGAGAGAGCGCCATTTGTTCGAGGAAGCAGAGCCCTCGTTGCCACCACCAGACGCCCCTGCCTTTTTAGGCTCCCAGGGGGCATTGGTCCGACTCCGTTCCTTGCATAGTCCAACCATCTCCCTTGTAGACACCACTCTCTCAACCCTCCATGCCTGATACCCACCTGCCCCTGCAGGTGTTTTGGACTGAGAGAGCGCAATTTGCTCGAAGAAGTGGAGCCCTTTCTGCCCCGACCAGACGCCTCTGCCGTTTTCGAGTCCCAAGAGGTGCTGGTCCGACTCCGTTCCTTGCCTTGTCCAACCATCTCCTTCGCCGACACAACTCTCTCAACCCTCCGTTCCTGATGCCACCCTGCCCCCGCAGGTGTTTTCTGGGCTGAGTGAGCGCCATTTGTTCGAGGAAGCGGAGCCCTCGTTGCCACCACCAGACGCCCCTGCCGTTTCAGGCTCCCAAGGGGCGCTGGTCCGACTCTGTTCCTTGCCTTGTCCAACCATCTCCTCCGTAGACACGACTCTCTCAACCCTCCGTGCCTGATACCCCCCTGCCCGTGCAGGTGTTTTTGGGCTGAGAGACCGCCATTTGTTCGAGTAAGCGGAGCCCACGTTGCCACACCAGAAACGCCCCTGCCGTTTAAGCTCCCAAGAGGCGCTGGTCCAACCCCCGAGTACGCAGTCTATACCTGAGGCTACTGTACATACTGACTTGTATTCTGGATCGAAAGTGTTGTAAAGTAACTTCATACTCTTCTTAAGGTTACTTGAGAGTTCTTTATTATAAGTTACTTAAGCTGTTATAAGAGAGATGACCACCGGGTCCCATCACCCAGGCTCAACTGACAGCATTGGAACTCTGGAGCGAAGATCATAGCCAAACATTCCATGCACTCCCAGAGTTCCAAGCCATCTCGTAGTTCTGCATCAAGTAACATCACAACACATCTCCCTTTCTATTGACCATGCAGAAACGAAATGTCCAACACAGTCAACATCATAACATATCTCTTCCCTTTCCGATGACAACCTGTCAGAGAGATGTTTAACTTGCTCACACCCCTCCTAGGCACAGACAACCTTAAAAAGGAAAAAACTGTGCTGGAGGACCAACTTAACATTTCACTGTATGCATACCTCTCCTCACATGACACTGCCAGGAAGGACCCATACCAGGTAAACTTTCATGGGCAATTCACTAAAGAGAACTATGCTGATGAGATTTCATCTTTTAGAGATGATGCAACTCAAAACATCTGGGCGACACCAATGACCACATGGTATCGGTCACCTACACACATATGGAAGGGTACTCCCTACCAACGTGATACTAAACAAAACACTTGGAGTATCTACTCCACTACACTTTATCTCTCACCATACCTTCGGAGTTCTTGCTTACCAATGTTTTGTGGCATACTCCCCAAAATACGGGGAGTAGCCACCTCCATACACTTTGGCCTACTCTAAACAGGGCGCTAACTCCTCACACTGTGGGACGCTATCCCTATTGACACTGGGACGCTATCCCTCCTCCTTGGGGCGCTATCCCCTTCACAATGGGACGCTATCCCTTCACAATGGGACGCTATCCCTATTTAGCGGTGGGACGCTATCCCTTCCTTCATTGGGACGCTATCCCTTCACAATGGGACGCTATCCCCTTCACAATGGGACGCTATCCCTTCACAATGGGACGCTATCCCTATCATTGGGACGCTATCTCCTTCTCAGTGGGACGCTGTCCCTTCACAATGGGACGCGATCCCCTTCACAGTGGGACGCTATCCCTTCTTTCAGTGGGACGCTATCCCTATTCATCTTCATCTTCACCCATTCCAAAACATTTAGGAATGAAATAACCACCTCCTGTAGACTACAATAATATTTCTTCAACTTTAAAACATCTATACTTCAAACTCGATGTCTATAACTTCACACGTAAAACACTAACTCTATATTCTTCCTCGCATTGCATTTTGTAACTCATTTTCTCTAAGAGACAATGCAACTTTTAAACATTCACATAAAGTAGCATCTCCATTTCTATGTGTCCATGTCGCTATTTGCAACCTAAGCTGAAATGCCTCAAAGAGTTAAATCTAGCGGCTCGACACCACACCTGTAACCCACATACCATTCATAAATTGTGCATATTTATGAAAGTCCAAATGAGTCCACTTTTATCCTGAAATGCCTCAAAATGTGTTACATCTAATACATTTTACCTTCTCAACCTCACTACCTGCAAACTTCTTCTGACAACACTTTCTCAACTTCACGTGCAGTTCCCACACACACTCTGATCTATTGATCCTTAAACTGTTCTATGCACGCATGAGACTGCAAATAATTCAAAAATATTAAAGGATACATGGTGGGCGCTCGAACTTCTCCTATGAGTCCAACATTCGTGGCAGCTGATTTGTAATCACGCTGCAGCCATAAGCTTCATGCTGTTATTCCGCTTCCTCTGCTGTTGCGGCACCCCGATGCACCGCTTCCAGCTTGCCGTAGCTTTCATTTTGGACGTACTTGGAAATGTCTCATCATGGCGGACATTATGCCGTTTTCATTACATTCCCAAAGAAACCTTCGTTACATAAACAGTAACACAGACCATTTTCTTCTATGAATATCCCTTCAGTCCGGGAATTGTAACGCAGACCAGTTTCGTCCGTGAATGTCCCTACAGTCCGGGAACCACTTCTTGTCTGCGACTCAAAACATCCGCACGCCGCCGCTCCAATTGACAGTTTACAGACTTCACGTCAGCTCTCGCTCTGAACACTTTTCCCTTTACCAGGGGCTTTTTTTTTTCTTTACCCTGGTAAACGTCATCACGCTAGACGTTTCATTAGGGTCCTTTATTCTATCCTTTATTCCAATGCTCCTTAACAGCGCAGCAAGTGTCATATCTCCAACGACACGCACAACTAAAGTTCAGACCAACGGTGCGTAGTTTGCTCTCGCTCTGAACAGTTTACCCTATTACGCCACAGTGTTCTATTTGCTCCGCTAACTCCTGCAGCAGTATTGCTACGTCATCAGTCTCACAGGGGACCTGGGCAGGCATAGAGCTCCCGTACCAACGGACATATCTGAGCCCACAGAGTCCCGCTGCTGCCGGCACCCTCGGCATGTGACTCGTTTCACGCTCCAAGATAGGGGCTTCTCATCTTGGACTCTCATTAACCCCGTATTGGGCCAAGTACATCTGCACCAACATGCAATATTGGCTCCTACTTCCTTTTAGGGGTTTTGCTTCAATTGTGAACATGCACTGCTTTCCCCAGTTACAGCTGCTCCAATCAAACTTCTTACTTCAATTCAGTGGTTTCTCTTTCAAATATGATTATGTTTCCAGGCTTGGAGCTTTCCCAAAGTACTTCCCAAAGTACTACTTCTACTACAGCACCCCTCATTTTGGCGCAGAGTGCCCTGAACTCCACCACTTGCTTGTAGCGCTTTACTTCTTCTCTGCTTACACTACTTCAAGCCTTATCTTCAACCTTGTGGAGCCAGCGTATCACTGTGGGGTTGTGCTTCCCTTTGGGGCTTCTCAGGTTATCTTCCTACACACCCCTTATTACTGTCCTTAACCCCTTGCGCTAATAGCCCCCCCTGGGTGATGGGACTTACTTGGATGACCGGGGGCAGTGGTCTCTCTGCTTCTTCTGCTGCTCCCCCACCACAGCCCAGCTTACTTCCTCTCTTGGTTCTAGGTAATCCTCGTCGCCATTGTTGTAAAGTAACTTCATACTCTTCTTAAGGTTACTTGAGAGTTCTTTATTATAAGTTACTTAAGCTGTTATAAGAGAGATGACCACCGGGTCCCATCACCCAGGCTCAACTGACAGCATTGGAACTCTGGAGCGAAGATCATAGCCAAACATTCCATGCACTCCCAGAGTTCCAAGCCATCTCGTAGTTCTGCATCAAGTAACATCACAACAGAAAGTTATTCCCCCTTTTGCCTCCTAATCCTGGTGTTATATTGTTTCAACTTAACTGACCGCCCTTACACAAGCCCCAATAAATTGCGCTGTGTATTAGTCTCCTTCGTGGCCACCTCTGCAGCCCAATAGATAGCCTGAGCCATCTCCCCCGCATCAGTATCCTTGCAACTACCCGGCCATGCAGTGATAAGGGACCGCACCATGCCCCAAACCTGGACAAACTACCCTGTAGGGTATGCCCTCTTGTGCATCCACCTCGGTGGATCAGCCACTGACCTGAGTGACCCAGCCACCTTCACCCCCTGGCCAATTTAGATATGTGTCCCATACCGTGAACCTTAGAATCTGGCCAGATATGGCTGCCTACCGGGGTATCCATCTACCTCCGTGCCCTTATTGCCTCCCCGGCCTGTTCCCCCATCCTCCCCCAACCTGCTTTATATCATTTGGAGCGTTGGCATGAGGATAGGTTCTCATTAAAGCACTTAATACCCCAAGGTTTCCAAGCGCTGACATGGGATAGAACTAGTGTTGCTCTGTGTCGTCTTGCCTCCAAGGCGAGATTGCTCCCCCTGAGCTATCCTCCGGGGAGCAGCACCGCCTCTCTTAGCTATCGCTCCTGTGCTCTATTTACTCAAACTAAACCCAGGCCTTATTTCCATTCGGTGCCTTAACCATACTAAGCACAAATGCCCCCATGAGCCCCCCCTGCTGACTCCGGGCTCTTACCAACTGCCCTCTTGCATCCGTTCAGCCAATCCCACTGGAGCCACTGTGAGAGACCCGGTCCCCTCAACCACACCAGCGCGCACTGAGCCTATACCATACTGTGCATTGCCAATTGACCCTAAGCGAACCCTCATAAGTGAAAAGCTCGCCATTTTTCGTCCCAAATGCACATGACACCTGCCTATACCGATGTAAGTAGTGAACTGGCCAGTTATATTACAACAGCAATATCTTTGTTGATCCCATGAGCTACTGACACATGTGGGGAGGGGCCACCCCTTCACGCAACCATGCGCCTTTGCGTACCGGTTCGTTACCACTGCCCTGTCATAACATAAGGGGGGCGACACGCCTGCCAGTACTACCCTAGCTTGCTGCTGCTACAGATCGAACAGTAAAATACCTCATCGTTACCTTAAACTAAATCCCTGGATCAGCAAAGTTGCCCCTGAAACGACTTGTGTATAGGCCTGTTACCGTCGCCCTATCCTAACCCAAGGTGGGGCATAAAGTTGAGCAACACTGCCCCTTCATACCTGCACCAGGATTGTGAATTCCCCCGCACTTTGCTATTACGTCCCTGTTTAACTTCTTGGCCCACATTCTGTGCCCATGTCGCACCATCATGTAACTCAGTCCTGCCATCTTGCCTCGTGGTGCTTCCTGGTCGCTGGCTTGCGTGTTTGCGACTTAACGTGTTGGGTTTGGCCATGTTTCCCCCAAGACCCCCTTTGTACGTAAACGGCGCCTGACCCAGGATCCCCAACATGCTTGAAAACCTCCATCTTGCAACCGGACATGCGGCACGGCTTCCGACCGCGAGCGCCGACTTTAACATCGGCCGCAACAATCCCTGCGTGTGTAGCCCCGTGTGGTCGGGCAACCGCCACCTTAAATCTGTAAAGCTCCGTCACGGAGCAACCCCCCGTAGCCGGCCCACCCACTAAAGATTAAATGGCAAACACTCCCTCTTCCTTCACTGCTGAAGAGAACAATTTCCCTGCAACATAGTTCAACCGCAAGCTGAGCCCATTACTTATAATACCTGTTTGTACAGACCTGTTGAACCGTACCTTTACCAACCGCACCTTTACCATCTGCGTGGCTCCGCCACTCCACACCCCTGTAGCCTGGCCACACAATCCATCTTAGTGGTGAAAACTCATCTTCCCCCCGTAGCTGAAGAGAACAATTTTCATTCAGCCTCGTTCAAACTCGAAACCATGCTCCTACTCGGCACTACCTCAGACAGAAGGCGTCGCATTTAAATACCGTCATGTTTTTTTTTTTTTTTTTTTTTTTGTGGGAGGCCATTTGAGGGAACCCAGACGCTATTGCGTTTAGTGTAGACCTGCGCGCGGCGCAGTTGTGGATACCTGGAAGCGACGCGACGTGAGCAGATGTTCTCACATCTGTCCCGTGTGGGAAAGCAACTGGGCCCACTGCGGCTTGGCTCAGAAACGAATCGCCCTCTGGCGGCCCGGCGGCCGCTCTCATTGACTCAGAACGGTAAATTAGGTCACAAAGCGTGCACAGAGCTGGCGTTTTGCCCCCGCTGGCTAGTGCCTGTTAGCAACAACTCTCCCCCAACATTGCGATATCATTGGACACGAGCAGCATACCAATCTTGCCACACTTGTGTATATGCGCGTTATAGATGTCATGACATATATCATGTCCATGTTGCGCCCTCTCTGCGTGCGCTGTCCTTTGCCCGCATTAGTCTAATGCCTGCGCTGACCGCCCCCCTCATCCACCTTCTACCAAACTTGCCGCCATTGGCCACGAGGTCAATGCCCTTGTCCCTTCTGCCCTGGCTTCCACATCCGACCCCGACCCTCCCATGGGGCGGGCCTCTCTGTTGCCTGTTATCACCGCCGCACTCAATGTTCTCCTGCCCCGCGGCTACCCCGCGGCTACCCCGCGTTCCCTCCCTGCTGCCCCTCTCCCTGCATTACCCCCCGACCAAATCGCCATTACACTTGTCACCCCCCATACGTAGCGGAATAGATTTATTTATATATATATATACACATTTGTGTATTGCTTAACGATGGCTAGTGCCTGTTACACAACTCTCAAACATTGAGATTCATAGCACTAGAGCCCGCATAGCAACCCTTGTGTATTAGCATTTCGATCTCCGTACTGCATTCTGCCCAGCCATGCATTATAGCCTCCACCTACCCCATTGCACGCCGCCCTCTACCACGAGGCTGCCCGCCCCGGCAAGTAGCGCGGTGACTGCAAAATCTCCCACGGCCCCTTTATGCTTGCTAATCAGTGTTATCCTGCACGCAAGGGGGGGGCCACCCCCACTGCTCGAGGCCCGCAGGCGCCTGCACAAAGCTCAACCACGCTAACCCTGCTAACAAAACAGTGTTCATCGGCGCAAGCGTATTTATCAACAGACTACTTTTCCGACCCCCTCTGCAAGCGACTGCCTACTTCGACTCCGCTCTTGTTTTATGGCACGCCGCCATTACCCATGAGGCTGTCCTCCTGCCCCGCGTCATTAAACACTTATTCCTATCCCTCTTGCTTCCAGACATATTACCTATCCCTGTATCAGTATTAGCCATTTCCCCTGAGGTTGCCACCCTCCTGTCGCCCATACAGGGCTTGGCCTCTTTATTGAGCGCCTCTCTGTTTGCCCACTACGAACTCACTTCTTGTTTCTCAGGACTTCTTCTGCCTCATGCACTGGAGCACTGTACCCACTGGACTGGAACACTGGCCTCACTGGACTGGAACACTGGCCCCACAGGATACACAGACTTCTGAGGACAGGAACAATTCCAAAGTGTTCCCCGCAGGGAAGCAGGATACCAAACGAAATCCTCTCCTGGTTGACGGGCGCCCGGCTGCTGGAAGAGCTGCAAGTGCTCCTGTGCCGGGCGCCCGCTGCATATGAAGCCCTTGCCCCTCCCCTTTCCATTGTTGCCCTTCGCGGGCTTCCTGTTGCGCTTGGCGCTCTTTTGAAACTCTTGCTGCCCTCTCCCCTGCCCCCGAGGGGGGAGGGGGGACGAGAGAGCGGAAGGAGGAAGGCCCCTGCCCCGGTTATCGGGGTGCCTCCTCCATTTTCTTTCTGTATTTCCGTCGTCACCTTCAGCAGCCCCTGCAACGCACTAAATCATGGACCCATCTTCGCCTGGACTCGCACAGCTCGTAATTACTTCAGTCAACAAGGGCCTGCTTAGTGCTCTGTACTCGCCGCAGCAGCTAATGCTGTTTTTTGTGTGAGAGACCAATGTCTGTGTTCCTGCCACTGTTGTCTCTATGGAGAGGCCGGGGTGTAATGGGTCCCCTTCCCCTTTAATTTCGTGTGCTTCCCTTTGAGCCCCCTTCCCCAATTCAGTTAGCCGGAGAGAAGAACCACCTCTTGCCCACTTTAAGAAGCTTGGTCTCTGCAACTGGCAGTTGGTGTGTGCTGCAGTGGCATTCCCACCACAACCCCCTGGCACATTTTACATGGATTTTGGCTCTTCTCTGAAATCATGAGGGGCGACGCCTGGACAGACATAGGTGTGTCATTTCATTTGAAACTGTATGATTGTGCAACACTGGCAGCTTGTTGATGTTATTGTGGGGATTTTGTGCAGTAAAACAAACTAATGGTCTTTCTATATTTTGCTATAGTTGTATAGTGCCTAATGCCATTGCCATGGCCCCAAAGCATTATGCAGAAACACATTTCTGTCATTAACATAGTCTTCCAATGTACTGCTGGGTCACCTAAGATAATCACATTATTAGTTGTATTGTTTTATATTCAGGGACCACGTATGGCTCTGTTTATTTATTAAACTGTTTATTTATTAAACGGGCAATGTACAGTGGTCTGTGTGTATTGCACATTCTTCTGCATGGGTTTATGCAGTCATGATAATGTGTTTTTTATCCTCTGCCTGTTAATTTGCGTTAGTACTGTGAATGAAAAGCTGTGTTCTGCTGCTGGGTGGAGACCACATGTGAAGGGAAGTTCTGCAGTGGCTGATGTGCCATATTCACAAGGTTGAAGCTAGATAAAATGATTTGTGTATGAAGAGACCGATGTGACACACCTGTCACTCTTTACCTACAGCTAAATGGATACCTACAGTTAAATGGATTGTTTTATGTTTCTGCGGCCTCTCATTTTGTATATGCCATAATAGTGCATATTTGGATTTTTTTGTTTGAGGGAACGATGCCTGTGTTCCTACCACTGCTGCCTCTATGGAGAGGCCGGGTTGTAATTGTCCCCTTTCATCACGTGTGCTTGCCTGGAGCCCCCTTTCCCCATTCATTTAGCATGGAAGAAGAACCACCTCTTGTCCACTTTAAGAAGCTTGGATGAAGAAGAGGCTGGCATGGATGGTGAAGTGCCAATTACAGTAGTCATGGGAGATGTTGAGAATTCCATGTGCACAGCATATAAGTGTACATACTCCACACCCATTCAGTCCTTGACCTCTGTGCTGTGACTTAAAGCATGTGACATATGGTAATCCTGTGATAATGTAGAACAACCAGCATAAGATCTGGTATTGTGACACTAAAGAATTGGCATCCATGTTGATTAGTTACTGCCTAGGTACTTTACACGTTTGTCAACTGTGCTGGGAAGAACCATACTCGTGATTACCGAGTCAGCAAGGGCCTGCTCAGTGCTGTGGAGTAATACTCGCTGCAGTCTACCAAAAAGAGTCTTTAAGGAAGTTTACTAGTGCACATACAAGATAATCCCGATGGAGAATCTCTGATATTATCACTATCCACTAGTCAATACTGTTTCAGGGGAACTGTATGTGAAAAAAGCATTTACTAAGGTGGAACCATAATCACATGTCAAGCAAGTGCAGCTAATTTCCGTGCATTCAACATGTATGCAACAAGATTGACACAATCGGTTCTTTGAACCCTGTTTTATCAGCTGAAAATATATGATCCATATGCAGTTTATTGTTTCCGCATGAAACCAATGCCTGCCTGATGAAGCCAGAGAGAAGATGCTCTCTCACAAGAATAAAAACAGGCAATCAGCAGTTTATTTTCTCTCTATGTACGATACACAGGGAGTGGAACCAGAAGCCATACTCTTTCTAGTATCTGTGACTGCTGGCATGACACACAGTCCCTTTCACTGAAAAGGGGATGGTGGGGGTCTGGGGTGGCTTTGGTCTAACTGGCTCATGCAGGGAATGCTGATAGTGTGAGAAGCAGCCCGGGTACCATATTTCTCTGGCCAATGGGCACACTGGATGGCATCAGGGTCTTTCCACCTTTTCAATTGAGAAGGACCATGCATGAGCCTCTGGGGGCCCCCCTGCGACTGCCCCGTGTTGCCAGTCAGCAATAACAATGCAATATATTTCTCTATGTTGTTTTGGGGCTTTAAATGTGCACTTTGTTTGTTTGTTTATTTATTTGATAATGCACACCAAACCCCCAGATAGCTGGGCCCAGCAGTTACAAGAATATTTGAAGCTTAGTTACAACATAAAAGGTAAGTACATAGCACAAAACAATTACAGTGCATACAATAGGTGTGCATAATGCAGGTATAATAGTATAGGTACAGTGCACAAATAGGGTCAATATTGCAATACACATGGAATCACGCAAAGTGTCCTAAGGTCAGGAGTACAAGTGAATAGAGAGGGTGAGCGATTTCTAGAAGTCCTTGGTGTGAAGCGATTTCTAGATGTCCCTGGTGCTTAGCCAGTTCAGTAAATTGCGTCTAAATCTAGAGTATGGCTGTTCCACTCTAAGGGCAGTGGGGAGCGTGTTCCAGGAGAGAGCCGCTTTGACTGGGAAGCTGCCTCCACCAGCTTTGGCTAAATCTAGGAATTTCTAGACGGAGATGCTTAGATGATCTAGTATGGCGAGAGGAGATTTTTCTGGTCAGTCGAGCAGAGAGATAGGGAGATGCGGCATTATTAAGGCATTTGAAGGTGAGGGATACCGTTTTGAGGAGCATCCTACAAAGGCCTGCACTCAATTCATGTCTGCTTGTGTGAGAGTACTTAGTATATATATTGTTAAAATATCATTACCTCCATGTCCTTCTTTCTTGTCACAGTACATCTTGAAGGCAGTCTGCCTGATTTCTAACAGAACCCTGTCACAATTTGTTTTCATAATTCCCTCTCCCTCTACATCCTGAGTTGTGAGGAGCTACGGCTATGAAAACAAAGGGGGTTTAAATGACCTATTGACAGGCAGATCACAATCAATAAGTAATGTGACAAGGAAGAGTTGGACTGTGAGTAATGAAGATTAGCCATATGTAATCAGAGCATTAGGGCAGGGCTTTCAATAAAAGACCGGGGTGCTAGACATTACAAAGGAATTCTGGGCAAAACACTGCATATCTTGGCATTTGTACTTTGCTAAAAGTGAAATATGCCCCATTTGTACTATACATGGTTTCAAGATATATTCTTTTAACCCAGCTTACCAAGGCCTGTCAAAGGCCTTTGTGGGACAACAGTCAAGACATTTCACAGGCCCCGTCAGTGTATCTGTATCGTGTGAGGTCTGACTGACTGTCCAAGAAACTGAGTGATATGTTATTTTAGACTCTAATGCACCTTTCACAGGGTGGCCCCAGTGCTAAATTTAAAGGGGTTCCTTGCTGTCAATAAAAAGTGGTATTCTCTTGCAACCAATGGAAGTTCAGATGAGGAGGATATGTTTTTTCCAGTGGTTATAAGTCATGAGGACCAAACATCTGGGGTTGTTGTACATTCTTTTATGGACATGCCAGCTGTTAATGAAGAAACAGGTGAAAATATTTACATTGCTGTGAAAAGATAATTGGAAGAGAAACATCTTAGTTTCAGTGTGTCTCATTGTCTTATGATAATGCTTCTGTTATGACTGGGAAAGGCAAGGGAGTTCTTGGGCATCTGAAAAAAGATAGGGCAGCTATGTATATGATGGGGTGCCCATGCCACCTTTCTCATCTAGCTGCAAAAAATGGAGCGACGGAGCTTATTCGCTTCAATTCAGAAGAATTTGCTATTGACTTATTTTACCAATTTGAAAGAAGTGCAAAAAGAAAATCTAAATTAATGGAATCCCTACTTTTTTGTGATCATGAAATTCGTAAGGTGCTCAAACATGTCAGTAAAAGATGGTTGAGCCTCGGTAAATGTCTTGAAAGAGCTTTGAAATTGTGGAATAGTTTCAAATTTTACTTTCTTACAAACTACGAGGATAATGAGCCAAGAGAGGAGCCAGCAAGAAAACAGCAAAAAAAATCAAAAAGGTGGAGACAGAGAACTACAACTAGTGAAAGACCCTATACTGAAGTGCTATGTTCTGTTTCTCATGCTATCATGCCCAATTTTGATAAGTTTAATGTTCTACTCCAGACAGAGACTTCTATGATACATGTGCTGTACCAGTCACAGATCAAACTATATGCGTCAATTCTGTCATGCCTGGTAAAGCCAGAGATCATTGAGCAGCATATGGATGGCATTTTAGAAGTTGCTTTTAATGACACGCGCAATCATTAAAGTGATTCTGATTTGTTCATTGGCTGTGGGGCACAACAGGAGATACAGCATTCTGATATCAAAGGGACATCTACAGTTGGAGCATTTAGGAAACAAGTGAGAGAATTTTATATTAAGGTGCTAACATACATCAGAACTAAGTTTCTCTCTATGATCCATTGTTAAGGGATGCCACATCTTTGTCTTCAAACATGCGGATGATGCCTACCCCCGGAGCACCAGGCCAGGCCCAGCACCCCCGGGAACAGGCATCACTCCCCCGGGTAAAAGCCCAGCGGCCCTTTATAGGGGCTCCTTGGACTCTGTCCTGGCGCCGTTGGCGCCAGGCTCATGTTGAACATCAGTCCTGGCGCCATAGGCGCCATAGGCGCCAGGCTCATAAGGGGAAGTGTTTGGTGCACTTAACTGAAGCAGACCATGCTGCACACTCACCTGATGCAGACCATGCTGCATGAAGAACCAAGCCAAATGAGGCTTAGGAGGGACTATTTTTCTGAAGGAACTATTTTGTTACTTGGGTGGGGCTGTGGAAGAATACTCACCTGGAACTTCTTCCAAGGCTATTTAAGCCACGCCCGGACAGCCACACGTTCTTCGCGTTGTTCTGCATCCCAGCAGCTGAACGCTCACCGTGTCTGCTCCTGCACCTGGACTCCAGCCACGCCCGCCTCGAACCTGGAACACCTGTAAGGAAAGAAGAGAAGAGAAAGGTGAAAACCAAGAACTTATTCAACCTTCTTACCTGCATCCGGAATCTTCACGCCAGCATTCCTGAAGGAAGACTTCCATTTAAAAGCACCGCGTTGCTCGCTGCAGCGCCGCGCTTCACTCACCTGTTCCCGAGACACCGCCCGGCTCCATCGCGGCTCTCAGCACCGGTCGCCACATCTCTGCACCTAGGGGAGAGAAGAAGAGACAAAAGGTGAGCAGGGGAACACAAGAGGAAAGCCGAATTTTCAGCCATATTACTTACCGGCTTTTCTTGGTGAACCATTCCACATCTCGGGTCGGCGCCGCATCTTTGGCAGGTACCGCACCCCGGCCCCTATGGGGAAAGGACAAAAGACATTACTGGGGAATTATAAAGACATTTAGAGGGGTCGCCCTCATCACTAACTCACCTGATTTTACCACCGGCAATTTAACCCCTCAACGCATCGCCTTTGTTCTGCACCTGAAATAAAGGACAGATCACAGGTTAGGAAAAAACAACATAAAAGGAGGCTCACACTTGAACTTTTGCATCTTCATACTTACGGCGTATCACTCAGAAAAAGTCAAGTGGATTTGCCAGCGCCATTCTGAAAACCAGTGAAGTAACTGGACGAACGCGCGCCCCTGCACCAGAAGCAGGATGGAGAGTTCATCCTTCCAAACCATAAGGTGAGCTTAAACTGGGGGTTTTGGAGGAAGTCAGAGAAGAACGAAGAGGGAAAGGGGGGAGCAAGCACACTATTCAGCAGACAGTTAATCCCCTTTCTCATCTGCAGAAGGATATTCCTACGGGCCAGACAAGCAAGATTTGGGGGTCCTGTTCAATCAGTGGTCCGAATTTTGCGCATCACGCTTGAAGAGGCCACAGCCACCCAGACCAGACCAGCGCCTCCGTGGGAGCCAGGTGAGCGTTACAGAACGCGAAGCCTTCCTACAAATTCCCACCCAGGCGCTATGGAAACTTCTGAGACTGACCAGTTGTCCCAACTACTGGGGGAATTACGGGCTGAAGTACACGCCGCTCGTCAAGAGACTAATGCTCTCAGGAGGGAAGTGATTGTAACAAAGGAAAGAGCTGATGACCTAGCTAAACAGCTTTTGCAAGGTCAAGCTGGACAAACTCCTTTACCCGGTTCCTGAGGGAACCCCGCTCCTGTGCTTTCCAGTAACCCGGTGCAGATTAATCTACCTGGAAACATGCCGCTGGCCCCACCCGAACGCTTTGCTGGGGACCCCAAACGATTCACTGTATTCATGAATCAGTGTCGTTTGCATTTCCTGTGCAGACCTGGGGCCTTCCCTAATGACCAGACCAAGGTAGCCTTTGTATTGTCATATCTCAGCGGCAGTGCTGCCGATTGGTCAGTTCCACTGGTAACTCAAGATGACCCGATTCTTCGTGATTTTCAAGGATTTCAAGCAAGCATGGAAAGGTTATTTGCTCGTCACTCCCAGGGGCAGGCTCTAGATGACGAACTTCTATCTCTGCGACAGGGCAATCAAGACCTCCTTTCCTACATTGCAACCTTTAATAGACTAATTGTGGAAACTGGGTGGCCAGAGGATAAAAGAATCACGTTATTTTATCGAGGTCTACGCGGAGAACTTAAAGATGTCCTGGCCCAAGTTGTAAATCCGCCCCAAGAATGCTCAGAATATATAGACTTAGTGGTCCAATTGGATCACAGACTGCAAAACAGAAAAGCAGATCGGTCCAAGTTTGAGACCCGGGTGTTAGTCAAGACCCACGCTAACCTCAAGGGGGCTGAAGCCTCTGAGCCAATGCAAATCGGAGGAGTTAAAGGACCTTTAACTCAAAAGGAACATGAAAGAAGATGGCAGATGCACTTATGTCTTTATTGTGGTTCCTCTGGACACTTTCTACGAGATTGCCCGGCAAGGCCGTCCAGGAAGGTGGTAGGAGCCGCTGATAAAATCCATGAAACCTCTGTATCGGGAAACGACCCCGCCCGACAAGCGTAGGGGTCCGCTTGCCGAGCTTGAAAACAAACTCTCAGACCTCGCATTTCATTGTGCCAATGGTCCTCGTAGATCCGGAACAGCCGAAGCGGTTGCATGCAATAAAGGCATACATCGATAGTGGGGCTATAGGAAACTACGTGGATCGTGAATTGGTCTCCAGGATTAACCTCCCTCTGCGTCCTAAAACCAGCAAAGATGTCATCACCACAGTTGATGGTACCGAAATTGCCTCGGGACCGGTAACACATTCCACAGCTGAGGTGACACTTGTAGGTCCGGACGGCCGTCGGGAGGCAGTAGTGTTTGATGTAATCAAGGCTCCACAGTTTCAGGTTATTCTCGGAATCCCTTGGTTAGAGACACATAATCCTCGAATTGATTGGCGAGCAAAGAGAATAACCTTTCCGGAGTGTGCACGAACCTGCTACCCAGAAAATCTGAAGATCAGTCTAGCATCAGTAACCTCTGTCTCCATGCAACTACCTCCGAAATACCAAGACTTTCAGGACGTCTTCCAAAAGGAACAGGCCAACACGTTACCTCCTCACAGATTGTACGATTGCCAAATCGATCTGGTGCCCGGTGCACAACCCCCTTGTAGCAGGATTTATGCCCTTACTGAGCCGGAGAATCTGCATTTGAGACAATATTTAGATCAATACCTAGCCAATGGTTTCATTCTCCCGTCAAAGTCTCCGGCATCCTCAGCTTTGTTCTTCGTGCCAAAAAAAGAAGGCGACCTTAGAACTTGTATAGATTACCGCGCATTGAACCAGATAACTGTTAAAAATTGTTACCCTCTGCCTTTGATCCCTGAACTCCTTGACCAGGTGAAGGACGCTTGCATATACATCAAGTTAGATCTCCGGGGGGCTTATCATCTGGTACGAGTAAAAGAAGGCGACGAATGGAAAACGGCCTTCCGTACAGAATATGGACTATTCGAATACCAGGTGATGCCTTTCGGGTTGTGCAACGCGCCTGCTGCCTTCCAATTCTTCATGAACGATGTCCTTCGAGAACTCATCGATGTCTGTGTTGTCGTGTATATCGATGACATTCTGGTGTACTCCTCTGCGGAATCAGATCACAGAAAACATGTCAGGGCCGTCCTTGAGAAATTGCGCCAGCACAAACTGTTTGCAAAACTGGAAAAATGCGTTTTCCATACCACTGAGGTTGAGTTTCTTGGATTCATCCTGACACCTAAAGGGGTCCGAATGGACTCACGGAAAGTGGATGCCATCCTCAAATGGCCATCACCTAGTTCGGTGAAAGGTGTCCAAAGCATGCTTGGTTTTGCCAATTTTTATCGCAGGTTTATCCCGGAATTTTCACCGGTGGTGCAACCCATTACTGCACTCTTGCGGAAGAACAAACGTTTTCAATGGACCGAGGAAGCTGAACAGGCCTTTCAGGAATTAAAAGCTAAATTTACGTCCGCACCTATTTTGAAACACCCGCGTCCTAATCTCCCATATGTAGTCGAAACCGACGCATCCAGCTTAGCCATGGGAGCTGTCCTGTCTCAGAGAGACCCCAAAACCAACCAACTGCACCCCGTAGCATTTTGGTCCAGAAAGTTCTCGCCGCCGGAGATAAATTATGCAATCACCGATAAGGAATTATTAGCCATTAAGTCCGCCTTTAAGGCTTGGCGGCATTATCTTCTTGGCGCCAGGCATACCATCACCGTGATCACTGATCATCGCAATTTACAATATTTAAAAACTGCCAAGGCTCAGTCTTCACGACAGCTCTGATGGGCTTTATTCTTTGCTGAGTTCGATTTTGTAATCACTTACCGTCCCGGCTGTAAGAATGGCAAAGCGGACGCGCTATCTCGAATTGGAATGGGAGAAATGGACACAAACTCAGAACCTGTGCCGATAATTCCCGAACAAAGAATCTTGGGGATAACCACTTTACAAACCCTTGAAGACATTCAAGCACGGGTAAAACTATTCCTGGACTCTTCAACCTTCCAGGATTGGATCAAAAGGGGGTCTGACTTTTCAATCAACGATGGCTTACCTTACTTCCAAGGACATTTATTTTTGCCAGAAAAGGAATTGCAAGAACTGGTTATTTCCCGTCATCACGATACTCTGATGGAAGGACATCCTGGCATTGCCAAAACAGAGGAAAAAATTAAACGACAATTCTGGTGGCCGTCCTGGCGAAAGGATATTAAATCTTTTGTGATGTCCTGTGCAGTTTGCGCCCAAAACAAAGGTCAAAAAACAAAACCCGCCGGTCTTCTTCAACCCTTAGACATTCCACCAGCACCTTGGCACACCTTGTCACTAGATTTTATCACAGACCTGCCCTCTTGTAATGGATACAATACTATTCTGGTTGTGGTGGATTTATTTTCCAAGATGGCCCATTTTATTCCGTTGAAAGGATTACCTTCAGCTTTTGTTCTTGCCAAGGAATTCCTCGAAAATATCATCCGTCTGCATGGATTCCCTTCCATACTAATCTCCGATCGGGGAAGTCAGTTTATTTCTCATTTTTGGAAAAAGTGTTGTCAACTGGCACAAATCGACGTAAGACTCTCAACCAGCCACCACCCACAGACCGATGGTTAGACGGAGAGAACGAACCAGACCCTTGAACAATATCTACGATGTATGTTGCACCAATCGGAGGGTAATTGGAAGGATATTTTATGGGTGGCTGAATATGCATACAATAACTCGATACACTCTGGAACTGGTCAGAGCCCCTTTTATACCCTATATGGGCATCACCCTCGTACTTCAGACTTGGACTCACCTTTGAGCCTCGAAATGCCCGCAGTGGACCATTTGCATTCTACGATTACTCAAGCCTTCAAGGATGCTACTGCACACTTACAACATGCGAAAGGGAAATACAAAAAGAATGCGGATCTGCATCGAAAGGAGGCGCCTCCATACCAAATAGGGGATCAAGTATGGTTGGCTACCAAACACTTATCGCTCAAGGGACCTCAGACTTTTAATCCAAGGTATTTAGGCCCTTACTCGATCAAAGCTATAATTAACCCAGTGGCAGTCAAGTTAGATCTACCAGCTAACATGCGGATTCACCCCGTTTTTCATGTGTCGCTTTTGAAACCAGTGCAACCAGGAACCAGATTAATAAAGCCACCAGAACCAATCCAGATAGATGGGGAGCCTGAATTCGAGGTGAAGAACATTTTGGACTCTAAGATCTCAAAATCAAAACTTTTCTATCTAATCGATTGGAAGGGGTACGGGCCTCAGGAAAGATCTTGGGAACCCAATGACCACGTACATGAACCTCGGCTAGTAAAAAGGTTCCATCGGAATTTCCCAAACAAACCGAAACCTCCTGAGGGAACGACCTTGGGAGGGGCCTTGGGGGGGAGTGCTGTCATGATGCCTACCCCCGGAGCACTAGGCCAGGCCCAGCACCCCCGGGAACAGGCATCACGCCCCCGGGTAAAAGCCCAGTGGCCCTTTATAGGGGCTCCTTGGACTCTGTCCTGGCGCCGTTGGCGCCAGGCTCATGTTGAACATCAGTCCTGGCGCCATAGGCGCCAGGCTCATAAGGGGAAGTGTTTGGTGCACTTACCTGAAGCAGACCATGCTGCACACTCACCTGATGCAGACCATGCTGCATGAAGAACCAAGCTAAATGACTCTTAGGAGGGACTATTTTTCTGAAGGAACTATTTTGTTACTTGGGTGGGGCTGTGGAAGAATACTCACCTGGAACTTCTTCCAAGGCTATTTAAGCCACGCCCGGACAGCCACACGTGCTTCGCGTTGTTCTGCATCCCAGCAGCTGAACGCTCACTGTGTCTGCTCCTGCACCTGGACTCCAGCCGCGCCTGCCTCGAACCTGGAACACCTGTAAGGAAAGAAGAGAAGAGAAAGGTGAAAACCAAGAACTTATTCAACCTTCTTACCTGCATCCGGAATCTTCATGCCAGCATTCCTGAAGGAAGACTTCCATTTAAAAGCACCGCGTTGCTCGCTGCAGCGCCGCGCTTCACTCACCTGTTCCCGAGATGCCGCCCGGCTCCATCGCGGCTCTCAGCACCGGTCGCCACATCTCTGCACCTAGGGGAGAGAAGAAGAGACAAAAGGTGAGCAAGGGAACACAAGAGGAAAGCCGAATTTTCAGCCATATTACTTACCGGCTTTTCTTGGTGAACCATTCCACATCTCGGGTCGGCGCCGCATCTTTGGCAGGTACCGCACCCCGGCCCCTATGGGGAAAGGACAAAAGACATTACTGGGGAATTATAAAGACATTTAGAGGGGTCGCCCTCATCACTAACTCACCTGATTTTACCACCAGCAATTTAACCCCTCAACGCATCGCCTTTGTTCTGCACCTGAAATAAAGGACAGATCACAGGTTAGGAAAACAACAACATAAAAGGAGGCTCACACTTGAACTTTTGCATCTTCATACTTACGGCGTATCGCTCAGAAAAAGTCAAGTGGATTTGCCAGCGCCATTCTGAAAACCAGTGAAGTAACTGGACGAACGCGCGCCCCTGCACCAGAAGCAGGATGGAGAGTTCATCCTTCCAAACCATAAGGTGAGCTTAAACTGGGGGTTTTGGAGGAAGTCAGAGAAGAACGAATGGGGAAAGGGGGGAGCAAGCACACTATTCAGCAGACAGTTAATCCCCTTTCTCATCTGCAGAAGGATATTCCTACGGGCCAGACAAGCAAGATTTGGGGGTCCTGTTCAATCAGTGGTCCGAATTCTGCGCATCACGCTTGCACAGCAACCCAGACCAGCGCTTCCGTGGGAGCCAGGTGAGCATTACAGATGACGTCATCATTTACAAGTATTGAGGAGTTGTGTAATCTTTTCCCTGATGTTGTTCCTGAAAAAGATATGCAGCAACTTTCTTGAGAATTCTTAGACTATCAGTCTACTACACTTGTGCCAACCTGGCAAGATGGAATTACAAGAATTGATCACTTTAGGGAAGATCTTTCAAAATTGATGGATCCTGCAGATAACTCTATTCGCTTCAAGGTGCTGTGTGTTCTGTCAAAGCATATTCTGTTAATACATCTCAGCAATGCATTCTGTTTAACTCTGTTCAACATGGTACGGAAAGTCACGACTGATATGAGGAGTCAGCTGGGACGGAGTCAAGAGGGCCATGTTTCTGACAGTGTATATGCAGCCCATACAGGTGTAAGGTATACACTATGTGGCATTTTATCAGCAAAGGTTTACGAGTTTAGCAATACTGATCCTCACAAGTGGAATCCATCTGACAAGTTAATCAAGAAAGCAAAATCGTCTACATATCAAACATTATTGGCTAGGAGGGAGGGCAGTAGCCCTACAGCAAGCACACGTTCAGGAACATCTGTCTAATTGTTAGAGAGACATTCAAGAAATGATTCCCAAAAGGAGAAGAAATATGTCACACATTATAGAAAGTAAATTGTGTACTAAAATATGCTAAAACAAACAGGTTTCAACATGTACAGAATTCCCACTTTGTATGGCCAGTATGTGCTGTACTCTAAGACACCATAAGTATTATATGTTGTTTTATCATATTTTGGGCCTAATTCTCCGATGCTTATTTATTTAACTATAAAGTTAGGTTTTCTAACACTTTTGTTAAAAATGTCAGCTTTGTTAGGTCTCTGCAAAAGATAATCTCAATGAACCCACGGTACAGTTTGGTATTTAAAAAGTTATTGCATTTAGCTATTGACTGAGTGAGAATATTATCACTTTATTTATTTGCTTCTTTTTACTTACACATATGATGTTCGTTTGAAGAAAAAAAATAAAAATGTTTTATTCCTAAAGAAGTAGTACAAGTCATAATCTTATAGAGTGTTAACCAGGTTTCATCAACTTCTAAAAATCCCAAATTAATGGAGAATATTATATATATATATATATATATATATATATATATATATATATATATATATATATATATCATTGTTATGGGTATGTTTGAAGGGGAACACCTCTGTTAATGAGGAAGAAGCTGGTCACAGTGCACACAGCTCACTTATTTGGTAAACGTCTTTCTAATGATGGGTCAGATGTTCTGGGATAGGCCATAACAGGCAGTCGTTTCCTGTGATCTCTTCAAAGCGTATGTCACTAGAGGTCATTTCCTGTGATGTCATAAGGTCACAGTTCACATCACATTTACTGTGATATCATGTCCTATCATTTCATTAGGTCAAATTGATGTGACATAATTTCCTGTGATGTCATCATTATGATAATTACTATTTTTGAAACTGTAAGATTCCTACAGATTTTTGGTCACATAACGTTGGCATGTATGCGATCATGTGACTTTTAAAACAAACTAACAATATATCTTGTTACCATCCTAACGTCCAGCATGATCTGATCCTGTCTTTTGCAGATTTTGTGGCAATGTGAATACTTATGAAACGTTGAAGCATCTTATTCTACATTGTCTGTCATTGGTAGCCTATCACGCTCTATATTTTAGGAAGCAAGTTCATAACCCTGAATTTATCGATTGTGAAAATCTGTGGCAACGATTACTGGAAGGGTATCCCACCTCTGTGGCGTTTTTTAAACAATTGCAGCCCTTAGATTGTGATGAACTGTTGACAATTGGCTAATTAATTTTATCTTGATTGAAATTCTGCCAAAATTGGAAACAGTTTTAAAGGGACATTTTTAGAAATTATTTAAGAATTATGTATTTGATAGGATTTCATTTCATTCCTGTTCTGTTAATTTTCATTTCACCAAAATTAAAATTTTGGAATTAATTTTGGAAATAAAAAAAACCTCTAATGAACTTACCCCCAAGTGATCAAAACACCTGGTGATATTTGATCTACCGAGTAATAATGTAGTAGTAGTAGAAGCTACTAGGAGCCATAAAAATTCATTGGTATACGTAACAGTTTTCCATTTGCACACAGCACACCCTGGCCTTGATTCACAGAGCATTTTCCAATGGGGGTTTCCCATTATGAAACACTTCTGTGAAGTATTCCCCATGTCTCCCTCTTGAAGAGGACATTATTATAACGTATGACATAAATTAGCAAACGGCACATTTTTCATAAAAAGACACCAATCTGTCAAAAGTGTGAGTGCATAAGTGTCTATTTTTGTTACACGTGTCTAATGCGTGTATATCCATGTGTGGTCCCAACTGGAGCCAAAGCCTTACAACGCTCCTTACACAATTCACTGTGAGGCTCCCAATATGAGCACAAAGTTAGACTATGATCAATGTGGGAGTGCCTCGACTCAACACTACATTGTGCTATTGTGCTAGGAGTATTTGAAACACACAAAGCCTAATTCACAGAGTACTTTCCAATGGGTTTGTGCCTTTATAAAACACTTCTGTGAATCAGGCCTGCAAACATCACACACTGTTCCCACAGCACAGACACAGAAGCACAGTAATGCCAAGACACATCACACACACAATGGCACTTACACACACACACACACACACACACATATATAACACACAATATTCCACAATTGAGCTTTCCTGAATTTCCTACTTGGTAAAATTGATTATGTATGGTCAGGTATCTTAACCTGATATCCTGTTCTAGATATCTTGTGTGACAACCAAAAGCAGAACACACAAAACAAAAATGAATAGACGGTTTGAACAATTATTTATGAATAACAAATTGTAACTGAATTTTAATTACACATTCTAATAATCACAACATTAAATCAACAACAGTTCAGACATTGAATAACATAATACCAAGAAGCAAAGCAAAAAGGAAATAGAGAATAGAAAACCAGAGAGAGATGTGGTATGCCTCAATCTTTACCAAGTCTCACATGTAGCAAGTTAAGTGCCTGAATAAATAAGAAACAAGGGATTTATGAAAGAAGAATTGAATATACTTCTTAATTTAAAGTGGAAAAGATACAAGTATATTTAGTTCTATGTTTTTCAATGGTTCTCAATTATGTATCAGTTGCACAATGTATTTCTGTTCACATCCCATCACTCAGGATGTTTTTGAGTATACAAAGAACTATTTCTGATTTTATCGAGTTCACTTCATTCAAAGGGTCTGCCAACGTGTTTGTGACATGTGTGTTGCCACTAGATGTTCTGAGTGGGGTCCTGGCTGTCGAGCAGGATCCACAGGTACAGCATGTTTCGGCGGTCCAAGGTAGAAATCGGCCTGCCTTCGTCAGGGCGTATTCAGAGACCCTGTGAAAATATATATATATATATATATATATATATATATATATATGTGTATTTTAGGGTAATCCCCACAGTAGACCTCAATTAATTGCATAGAGCCATTATCTACACCCTGCACTACTTACTCTAACATACACACACACACACATGCACTAACACACACACACATGCACACACGTGAGCAGACAAACACACATGCACACACCCACACACACACAAAATGCACACACGCATACACACATTGCAAACTTAATACCAATATCTCTAATTTATTTCTAGCCAGGTTCATTGAAACATTCCTGCTTTGTTCATAATTGGGAACAACTGCGCAGTTGTGTTCGGTTTCATTATCATATACATCATCTATGCTGCCGCTAACATATTTGAAATTAAAATAATTGAAAAATGATCTGCACATGATGACACGCTTTAGCCCTTCGGTGTAGCCAGGATTTGAGACTGCTCTGTGACTTAGGCACACTGTATTTACTTGGGAGTAGCAGTAATTAAGAATGTGCTAAAGTTTGGGTTTTATGAATAATATCTACTATCTAGCGATGCATAAATCCTTATAAAACAGCTTGACAAAAAATACAAAATCCTCCAAAATATGTTAAGCGCAAACAGTAGAATTGCCAAGCGACAGTGCTGCACTGTATTTAAAAACCATACCATGTCAGAACCCGTGCTTGCAATTCAGTTACGCAGTATTCACATAGGGGCTAGTAATAATCACCTCTTGAGTCTTGGAGCGTGCAGCATCCTGCTGAGAGGCTGGGCCTGGGGTCGTGTCCCCATTTGACTCTGCATGGACTCCAAGAGTGTTCGGCGCTCGGCTAAAGGTGTCTGGTTTGAAAAAAGATACAACCCTGTCTCATCCCAATGATAGATTTAAAGCGCTATAACGGGGCAGTCCCAGGGCTCTTTTATAGGTGAAGTTGCATATCTTACAATGGGGGTGCCATCCTTTCCCATGCGACACTCAGCTGATACCATTGTTACAGTCCCAATTTTTCCACAGCCATTGGAACAACTGTTTAAACCCCTGTGAAGGACAGTAAACTCTGCATTGGACCCTCTGCTGCCCATCCTGTCCCATGCGATCCTTGCCAGATGCCCCTGTGACGTTCCCAATTTTTCACAGCTATTATACAGGCAACACAAGCACAAGACCTTGAGCAATGATTGAAAAGGGGCCATGTGCTAGAGTGCATGGTGTTTAAACTCAGCAGAGGCACATCTATTTTTATTAGGGCAGTCTCCCAGCACTACCAAACATTAACAGTAAAGGACGTGACTGCTTTTTCTCTCATCTAAAAGCATGTAATGGAGCTTCACAATTCATTACATCTTATTATTAAAGGATCTGCACTCCAAATCAAGGGCTGCAGCTGCTCCAGAAGGCTCTAATTTACAAGCAGTGTTCAGCAACCCAGAAAAACCTGAATCTTTTAACCTGCCATAATCCAAGGACACCCTGCATACATGACCACATAGACACACTAACACATACACACGGGTGTGATTCTGACTTAGTCTCTGAAGTGTTGAAATATGGTAAGAGACAAGACACTTTGTAACTTGTGTGTGCTTTTAAAATGTCTTTTAAAGATATGCCGGTAGTGGAATCGGTGTCAACTTGGTTCAAGATCTCAGTGTTAAAAGGACATTGCAATGTATTAAGGAACAAACATTAACAAAGGCAACAGTCTGTGCTTTTGTGTAAGCATGGGAAAGGCCCTGCTTGTGTAAAGTTTGATGGTGAGGGTTGATTAAAGCAAGCTTGAATGTATATGGGAGAAGTGGGTGGGCAAAACAAACCAAGAGTAGAACGATGCGCTTGCACCATAAATTAGGTAAGCGGGGGGCTGCAGTGGACTGGATGTTGAGGATACCTTGCCCAGGTATACCACTGTGAAATACGAGACAAGGAAAGGGGATTTTTCCAGTCTTGCTGCGCCGACACAAAATGATACTACAAACTGCTACAGTTGCAGGTTTATTGTGGTTTGAAAACAGCCTGACACGTGTTTTGAGCGATTCTTGCTCTTCATCTGAGGCTGATGGGTTTATACATAATACATTTAAACAGAAAAAATCTAACGTGCAAACAATTATGTATCATTGCGAAATTGATTGAAAAAAACATAAAATGCATGGAAGTGGGGGAGAAAACAAGAGGGGTTGGCATACCAACACAACCCCGTACCCAATATATATGTTTAAACATTTTATACACGGAAATGCATGGAGGGGCAGGACGACAAAAAACAAACAATTTTTTGGAAATATCCTTGCAATAATACAGAAAGACACATAACAACAATAGTCAAAAAAGTCCAATTAAACAAATAAAAATTGGGGGGGAGGTAGGGGGGGAAATTAAATAAAAATTCATTTATACCATACCATTCCATTTTGATTGCAATTGTTGATGATACATACGTGATTGTAATTGAAGGGTCCCGGTTGGGATTGAAAAGATTTATAGGCCGAGAATAGAGAAAAGGAAAAAGAGGAGAAAAGGAACAGAGCAAAGCTATTAGAGCATTGTTAACACAGGCTTTTGAGGTATGGAATGACCAATTGGCTGAAATAGGCAGCGCTAAAAAATACCTTAAAGTTGTTTAGACAAAGCCTTGGCTTGCAAGTGTTATTTCTGTTAGAATACAATGAGAAATAGGAAGATTGGTATATTTACATGCTTGCTATACTTAAAGTAAAAGTAGTGTCCCAGTGTTGACTATCAATTCTAACATACCTTATTAATTCTTTAGCTTCGCTGTTGCGGAAATCTCTTCAGTAAAGAGTTTGGACTGCTCAATTTCAATGAAGGAACATCCATTGGGGAATCCCAGTAAGGAGTGGGTAGAAGGAGAGCAAAAGAGAAAAGAGATAAAAGAGTACGAATTAGAAAGCTTTTCACACGGCACGTGCCTTCAAACATGCCTCAGGTGCTTAATTGACTAAGTGTGCTCATTCCATTGTGACTGTAGACTTAGGGACTGTATGCAATTAACTCACCCTGGTGGTCTAGTATGACGGAACGGAACAAGCTCCTCTCGCGCGTCCACTCCTGGTGACTCTTGATATTTTGTACGACCTCAATGGGAGGAGCCTAAGCGCCGGCAGCGTCCGCGGGCGGACTCACCATCTTGAAGCGGTCTTATTGCTGCCGGCAAGTAAAGGGAATGCCCCGGACATAAGACATTTCCCAGTTACTGATTAAACTGTGAGCATTGGGCGCAAGGCAAAGGACTAGTAAGAATACACAGTCTAATAATTGCAATTGTTGCGAAGATTTCTTAGAATTGTCGGCCTAATTATATAAATAGGAAGGAATACACATAATAGTGTGAAAAGGATAATCAACTATTTTGAATGGTCCAATTGAAAAGAAATGTATATATTGGACTAGAGGCAAAGTGTCGGGTCCACGCCAGAGTGGCTGAACAATAGAAATGAAAGTGATAGAAAAAGACAGTTGGTCCAAGCAATGCATCTCTGATTAAATGTTTAAACACACAATGTTCTGTTCCATAGACGCCTGAGAAATATGGCAGGATAATCTGAATGTACATTTCTTGGATTGCTATGGGTGTTAGCACGAATTGCATTGTGGATTACGGATATACATGTAAAAGAGACCAAGTATAAAAGTAAAGGAACAACTAAATTATTACATGTTTTCCAGTTCTAAAGACCTCCAAAGGTAAATTGTAAATGTGGAACCAATTTAGAGAAAAGAGTTTATAAAAAAACTGCAAGCTCATGATCTGAGTTAAGACCAGAATAGACTGTCCTGTATTTACAAATGAGCCTCGCTTCAAGTCTATGCAGATTCAGGATCAAGTTGCCTCCTCTTGGGGGCAATTCTGCTTTAGCAAGCCCTACGAATCTAATGTTTTGTTTCAGATCCAATTGATGTTCTTTTTGCCAATGGCTGGCAAGCGGAAATTTAGCATCCTGACTGGCTATAGCAGATAGATGTTCTCTTATCCGCGTTTTAAGTGGTCTGATGGTGCTACCGATGTACTTTTTATTGCAAACACAGATAATACAATAAACTGTAAACTTGGTATTGCAATTAATGAAAGTTTCAATCTGGTGTGTCTGTCTAGAATTAAAAACAAGGTTGGAGGTCTCCAATGCGTATGGACACATAGAACAGTTGCTGCATTTATGAAACCCTTTAAACTGATCTTGATTTAACCAGGTGTTAGGGCGCTTTTCATTGCGCATAAAAGATGGGCTGAGTGCGTTCTTAAGGGTGACCCCTTTGCTGAATGTGAGGTTGGGCGATGGGTCAATCCAATTGGAAATGTCCGTATCCAGATGCAAGAGGTGGCAGTGTTTTTTCAGAATTCTGTAAAGAATGTGACTGTCTTGTTTGTTTCTGGTAATCGGGCGAATCTTATGTATTCCTGGTCTAATCGATGTGTTTTTGGTTTGGAGTAGGTCCCTCCTGGCTAACCTGCTGACATTTTCAGCTGTGACTGATATCTGTTTGGTATTATAGCCTCTTTGGGCAAATCTGTTTAGGATAAGTCTTTTTTCAGAATCATAATCATTAAGATTTGTGCAGTTGCGTCGAGCTCTAATTAGTTCTCCCTTAGGGATGTTAGTGATGACATGGTTTTTGTGACAACTGACTGCATGAAGGATTGAATTGACTGAAGTGCTTTTGCGAAATGTCTTGATTATGAATCCAGAATCGGTGTTAGTGATTGAAAGGTCCAGAAAATCAATAGTGTTAGGGCTGTAAGAGCAAGTGAATTGGATGCCCCATGAGTTACCGTTCAAGTATTTGACAAATCAAAGTAATTGCTGTGAATTGCCTGACCAAAGCATGAAAACGTTGTCGATATAATGTTTCCAGAGGTAAATGTGAGGTTTGAACTCATGATTAATGTAGACAAACTGCTGTTCGAAGAAATGCATAAAGATGTTAGCAAGCGCTGGGGCAAAGCTGGCCCCCATAGCTATCCCAATGAGTTGCTTGTAATAGTAGTTGTTGAAAAGGAACACATTGTTTTGAAGTGAGAACAGTAAAAATTGTTTGAGCATCTCAATATGCACATAAAATGAGGCAGAAGATTGTCTGAAAATGTAGTCCACACTTGATATGGCCATAGCATGTTTAATAGAGGTGTATAATGAGTTAACATCTAGAGTAACCATTAGTACATTTGGTTGAAAGGTTACCTCTGTTAAGATTTGAAGAACATGCATGGTGTCCCTGATATATGCTGGTGTGGTGAACATGGCAGGCAAGAGACATTAATTAATATATAATGACATGGGTTCCAGGACACTCCCTCGGCCACTAACAATGGGTCTGCCCTCAGGTATGTTAATGAAGTCCTTATCAATTTTTGGCTATCTACTATAGCCAGTCAGGATGCAAAAAGAACATCAATTGGATCTGAAACAAAACATTAGATTCGTAGGGCTTGCTAAAGCAGAATTGCCCCCAAGAGGAGGCAACTTGATCCTGAATCTGTGTAGACTTGAAGTGAGGCTCATTTGTAAATACAGGACAGTCTATTCTGGTCTTAACTTAGATCATGAGCTTGCAGTTTTTTTATAAACTCTTTTCTCTAAATTGGTTCCACATTTACAATTTACCTTTTGAGGTCTTTAGAACTGGAAAACATGTAATAATTTTGTTGTTCCTTTACTTTTATACTTGGTCTCTTTTACATGTATATCCGTAATCCACAATGCAATTCGTGCTAACACCCATAGCAATCCAAGAAATGTACATTCAGATTATCCTGCCATATTTCTCAGGCATCTATGGAACAGAACATTGTGTGTTTAAACATTTAATCAGAGATGCATTGCTTGGACCAACTGTCTTTTTCTATCACTTTCATTTCTATTGTTCAGCCACTCTGGCATGGACCCGACACTTTGCCTCTAGTCCAATATATTCATTTCTTTTCAATTGGACCGTTCAAAATAGTTAGATTATCCTTTTCACACTATTATGTGTATTCCTTCCTATTTATATAATTAGGCCGACAATTCTAAGAAATCTTCGCAACAATTGCAATTATCAGACTGTGTATTTTTACTAGTCCTTTGCCTTGCACCCAATGCTCACAGTTTAATCAGTAACTGGGAAATGTCTTATGTCCGGGGCATTCCCTTTACTCGCCGGCAGCAATAACACTGCTTCAAGATGGTGAGTCCGCCCGCGGACGCTGCCGGCGCCTAGGCTCCTCCCATTGAGTTCGTACAAAATATCGAGTCACCAGGAGTGGACGCGCGAGAGGTGTTAGTTCCGTTCCGTCATACTAGACCACCAGGGTGAGTTAATTGCATACAGTCCCTAAGTCTACAGTCACAATGAAATGAGCGCACTTAGTCAATTAAGCACCAGAGGCATGTTTGAAGGCACGCGCCGTGTGAAAAGCTTTCCAATTCGTACTCTGTTATCCCTTTTCTCTTTTGCTCTCCTTCTACCCACTCCTTACTGGGATTCCCCAATGGATGTTCCTTCATTGAAATTGCGCAGTCCAAACTCTTTACTGAAGAGATTTCCGCAACAGCGAAGCTATAGAATTAATAAGTTATGTTAGAATTGATAGTCAACACTGGCACACTACTTTTACTTTAAGTATAGCAAGCATGTAAATATACCAATCTTCCTATTTCTCATTGTATTCTAACAGAAATAACACTTGCAAGCAAAGGCTTCGTCTAAACAACTTTATGGTATTTATTAGCGCTGCCTATTTCCGCCAATTGGTCATTCCATACCTCAAAAGCCTGTGTTAACAATGCTCTAATAGCTTTGCTCTGTTCCTTTTCTCCTCTTTTTCCTTTTCTCTATTCTCAGCCTATAAATCTTTTCAATCCCAACCGGGACCCTTCAATTACAATCACGTATGTATCATCAACAATTGCAATCAAAATGGAATGGTATGGTATAAATGATTTTTTATTTAATTCCCCCCCCCCCAATTTTTATTTGTTTAATTGGACTTTTTCGACTATTGTTGTTATGTGTCTTTCTGTATTATTGCATGGATATTTCCAAAAAATTGTTTGTTTTTTGTCGTCCTGCCCCTCCATGCATTTCCGTGTATAAAATGTTTAAACGTATATATTGGGTACGGGGTTGTGTTGGTATGCCAACCCCTCTTGTTTTCTCCCCCACTTGCATGCATTTTATGTTTTTTTCAATCAATTTCGCAATGATACATAATTGTTTGCACGTTTGATTTTTTCTGTTTAAATGTATTATGTATAAACCCATCAGCCTCAGATGAAGAGCAAGAATCGCTCGAAACACGTGTCAGGCTGTTTTCAAACCATAATAAACCTGCAACTGTAGCAGTTTGTAGTATCATTTTGTGTCGGCGCAGCAAGACTGGAAAAATCCCCTTTCCTTGTCTTGAATTTATACGGGGTTTGATACATCTCTATATATACCCTATATCGAGGGTCTTTATCAATTTTATATAAAAATGTACACCGGACCCTTAATAATGTGCAGCTATTTACCCCTCCCTCCATTGCTTTACCTATGATAATTATTTTGGTGTAATCTAATGTATAGGGGTTCACTGCACTGTCCCCTGTCTCCCTCATGGACCTGAAGGGGCTGGGTCACTCTCTGGTATCATAAACGCATCACTCTGTACAACCATAGATTGCTTGTCTTCAGAGCTCAATTTGCTTGCGAGTGCTTGCCCAGGCTCTACCACCAGGGTCGGCTGCAGAATCTCATTCTTGGGATTCTTGTGAACTTTATATCCAATTCACAAAAAATGTATATATTTTTAATATACATTTTATATAAAATCGATATCAAAATTTATATGAAATTTATATTCAAAATATATAAAATGTATATTAAAATTATCAGAGGATTATAAAAAAAAACAGGGGCTTATCAAATTGATATACAATGTTTATCAAACATTTTGGGGTTCTAATCAAAGTGATAAACATTTTGGGCGGCAATCCACTCAATATCAAAAGGGGCCAGGGTTAAGGGCAAAAAGGTGGAGTGTCCACCTGTCAAATTTAAAATTGTGATGAAAGGGGGCTTCATGTACTACTAACATGTCAGCTAAGTGTTAATACATTTGTTTGTCAAACCTAGCAAAAGACATCTACAAAAATATTAAAACACTTGCTTATTATATTGCTGAGCTCATCATTGCCAAAATCAATATAATCTGTGGATGATTCAGAGTTCAATTGTAATATCCACTGAAACACACAGGCACACTGGAACTCTCTCCTTACTGGCCGCAGTAGGTTAGGCTTCATTTAACACATGAAAAGGTGAAGTACAGAATGGTACAGCTACAATAAATATAAAGAAACCACTGTAACCATACCTAGTTACTTCTCTCCAATGGAATTGGTCACTGGACATTGTTCTATCTGCTGCACTATACAGCATATTTAAAGATATGCAAGAAACATGTACAAATAATTCTGTAGTCTGTTTTTTTAGGAAAATGTATCTATACATGGTGTCCTGTCTGCTGAATGATATACCGTATTATTTCTCTTTAAGAACTGTATGCATGTTATACATGTGTCGTCAGGTGCTATAACTCTCCAACTGTGGTTTCTTTTTGTATTTACTTTTTTTGATGATTACAGAATGTTTTTTAGATGGGGGATCCTTCTCACTTGTTGTTTGTCTCCTTTAAATGTAAATATACGTTGTACCTTAGTAGTCTGACATGATAGTTACGTTCCTATAATCAGTAGAGGGATTGCAAGATCATGGTGTCAACACACTCTGTTCCGCTACTTACGCGATGAGAACATTGTGCCTGAGTAGAAATATAAATGATGTTCGATTAGTAGTGCTCATTTACTTCGAGCAGCCTCTTGTGACTTGATTTGAGCGCCTAATGAGGAGAAATGACATTCACTAGGTAAGTCAAAAAACTGGACACACCTATTGCATTCTCAGGCAATATTATTCATTCTTTGATTTTTTTTTTAATACATTCATGTCCCATAGTGGTTTTAGAACAAGTGTGACTCTGTCTGGTTTCTAATTCCCAGACAGATCTCTATAGATGTCCGCTGAAGAGACCAACTGCTCTCTCAGCATTAAGAAAATGTACAAAGCTTTTGGGTCTGGATAGAAATTGCCTGTACCGAGTTATTTGAGGAATTACTTAGCTTAGATATATCTACTTATTTCCTCCCCTATTTCCCTTTTTAAATTTTGACTGGTGCTATACCTGTTACACCTTTTTACTCTTGTTTGTCTTATTATCATGTAGATTTTGATATTTAGTGTGCATAGCACTCTACGGCCTAAGACTTGACTAAAAAAACAGGAGAAAGCAATATTCATAGCTTTGGTTTGGCTATTCTACAAAAGAGAAAAATTGGTGAGACTTTCTCCCTTTGTTATTCCTGGCTAACCTATTAATTATAATAGTGAGTAATTGAAGGAATTTTAATATATTCTGTTATTTTGTTGTACATAGGGCCCTTTGGTCCAGAAGAAGGTGACACACCGATTGGTCACTGAAAAGTATTTATGTGTCTGTGTTGACCCTGATACTTCAACTAACCCAAATCTTCCACACAACAAAATATCAATTAATTTGGTGATGTGTTAATTGATTCGCAACTTTCATCTCTTGGTTTTGTTTTCAAAATTGTAATGGATACATTTGAATTAGCTGTGATTGTATATTATATATGACAACAAAAATGTCTTTATGTTGTGTAATGTATGTATTGTAGCATGATATTTTTCCCCGAAAAAGCTTTTCTTACTTAGGCGTGGCTGTGGAAGGAGACACCTAAGCACTACAGGAGGCTATTTAAACCACACCCGGTGGATGAATCTTGCTTTGCGTTATTCTGCAACCTCTGCAGCAGAACGCTCATCGTGTCTTCTGCATCCGGTCCTGGGCCTAAGGAAAAAGGCTTACCATCCTGAATCCAGTCTTCAGCAACACCTATAAAGACAAGAAAGAACAGGTTAGCATTCCGGCATCTGAAAGGCAAAGGCTTACCATCCTGAATCCAGTCTTCAGCAACACCTATAAAGACAAGAAAGAACAGGTTAGCATTCCGGCATCTGAAAGGCAAAGGCTTACCTACTCTTCGTACGCTCCGGAGGCCTTCGGCGCTGCATCCCGCATCTGAAAGACAAAACAAGGTGCGTTTAAAGACATTGGGGAACTTTAATACTCACGTGCCATTACTCCTTTCCACATCTAATCCAGTGGGTATTCCGGCACCCTGCAGCCGCTCCGAACTCGTACCTGCAAAATAAAAAGACAGTTAGAGCGCATAGTGAAGCAGGCAACAAGCGCTTACTTACGTGCTTCCAGGCGCTTCTATTCATCACACGGGCTCCATCTTCAACTCACTTCAGCCCGTCATCCGCCATCGCCGGAACCCTGCAAAACAAGAGACATCATTACTAAAGACTTTAAAGACATTTGAATGACTCGAAACTTACCGTTCGTGCAGTAAACGACGGACAGCAGTCCTCTGAAGTCAAGAGGCCTGCGCTACCTATCCAGTGAAGAAACTGGTTACAGCACCCTGCCCCGAGGCAGATGGAGAGCTCGGCATTCACTTACCTAAGGTGAGAGCGTTAACCTTTGGGGGTCTACAGGAGAGGAGAAGAGGAAAGAGATAGGGACACCCCAATAACCCCAGTTCATTAACCCCATATTTTCTATCTGCAGACATCTTACTCTACACGTCAGGCATACAGTGCACAGAGGTCCAGTCCAAAGAGCCAACCGGGTGCTACACATCACCTTTGAAGATACGGTAGTCGCCCAGTCAAGACCGGCGCCTCTGCGAGAATCAGGTGAGCGTTACAGAACGCAAAGCCTACCGCAAAACTCTCGCCCAGGCGCTATGGAAACCTCGGATACTGACCCCCTAGCCCGGTTACTTGGGGAACTAAGGGCAGAAGTGCATGCAGCTCGTCAGGAAACGAATGCTCTAAGAAGGGAACTAATTATTTCCAAGGAGAGAACAGACAATCTTGCTAGACAAGTGCTACAGTCACAAGCCGGACAGACCCCGTTACCCGCATCAGGGGCAAATCTTCCTTCAACATCCTCTATGAATCCAGTGCAGATCAACCTACCTGGGAATGTACCTCTGGATCCGCCCGAACGATTTTCTGGTGACCCAAAGAGGTTTGCAGTATTTATCAATCAGTGCCGGTTGCACTTCTTATGCCGGCCAGGAGACTTTCCAACTGATCAAGCAAAAGTAGCTTTTGTACTTTCGTACCTTAGTGGCAATGCGGCAGACTGGTCGATCCCTCTAGTTAATCAAGATGATCCGGTTCTCCATGATTTTCAAGCCTTTCAGCTTAGTATGGAAAAACTGTTCGCAAGACATTCACAGGGGCAGGCCTTGGACAATGAGCTTCTTTCGTTGCGACAGGGTAATCAAGACCTTTTGGCTTATATTGCATCTTTCAATAGACTAATAGTGGAAACTCAATGGCCTGAGGACAAAAGGATTACGCTGTTTTATAGAGGTCTACGTGGAGAGCTCAAAGACGTTTTAGCCCAAGTAGTGAATCCCCCACAAGACTGTTCGGATTATATAGACTTGGTCGTTCAAATAGATCACAGGCTGCAGAACAGGAAGGCCGATCGTTCCAAGTTTGATGCTCGAGTATTTTCCAAACCGCCAACTCCTTCCAAAGGAGTAGACTCCGGGGAACCCATGCAAATAGGGGGTCTGAAAGGTCCTCTTACACAAAGGGAGCGGGAAAGGAGGAAACAGTTGCAATTATGCCTATATTGCGGAAACTCAGGGCACTTTCTTCGAGACTGTCCGGTGAAACCTGCCAAGAAGGCAGTAGGAGCTGCAGTTGCCAAAGTTACAAACTCTGAGCAGGGAAACGACGTCGCCCGACAAGAATAGAGGTCCTCTTGCCGAGCGTGAAAACCAGTTCCGTGACCTCGCATTTCGTGATACCTATGGTCCTCATTAGCCCTGATAATCCGGATCGATTACATGCAATTGAAGCTTACGTCGACAGCGGTGCCATCGGCAATTATGTGGATCATGAAATGGTTTTGAGGATGAATCTAACTCTTTGTCCCAAGGCTGTAAAGGACGTCATTACTACGGTGGATGGTACGGAGATAGCCTCCGGGCCAGTAACGCATACCACTCAAGAGGTGACGCTAGTAAGTCAAGATGGACACCATGAGAAGATCGTGTTCGATGTGATCAAGGCCCCTCAGTTTCAGATTATTCTAGGAATACCTTGGTTAGAGAAACACAATCCTCTGATCGATTGGCGAGCAAGAACGGTCCAGTTTCCAGAATGTGTCTCTACTTGTCACCCTCCACCTGGTGTTGCACTGGCTGCAATTTCTTCAGAGACTCCCCAGTTACCTCCCGAATACCTAGAATACCAAGATGTTTTCCGGAAGGATCAGGCTAACTCTCTACCTCCTCATAGGTCTTATGACTGCCAGATAGACCTGATACCTGGATCTACTCCTCCTTGTAGTAGAATTTATGCCCTCACCGAGCCTGAGAACCTTCACCTTTGACAATACCTGGATCAATACCTGGCAAATGGGTTTATTCGTCCTTCCAAGTCCCCTGCTTCTTCAGCTTTGTTCTTCGTTCCAAAAAAGGAAGGAGACCTTAGAACTTGTATCGATTATCGCTCCCTGAACCAGATCACCGTTAAGAATAGATATCCGTTACCTTTGATCCCTGAACTCCTGGACCAAGTCAGAAAAGCATGCATATATACAAAGCTGGATCTTAGAGGAGCTTACCACTTGGTACGAGTAAAAGAGGGCGATGAATGGAAGACGGCCTTCCGCACCAAGTATGGGCTATTTGAATATCAGGTCATGCCCTTCGGACTTTGCAATGCCCCGGCCGCCTTTCAATATTTTATGAACAATGTCCTCAGAGAGCTCATAGATGTATGTGTTGTTGTTTACATTGACGACATCCTCGTTTATTCTTCATCGGAATCTGAACATCGGAAACACGTGAAAATGGTCCTCGAAAGATTGCGTCAACACAAACTTTTCGCTAAGTTGGAAAAATGTGTTTTCAACGTGACTGAAGTTGAATTCTTGGGATTCATATTATCACCTGGCGGAGTGCGTATGGATTCAAAGAAGGTCGATGCAGTTCTCAAATGGCCATCACCATCCTCCGTAAAAGGTGTGCAAAGCATGTTAGGCTTCGCTAACTTTTACCGCAGGTTTATCCCCGAATTCTCTCGAATAGTCCAGCCCATCACTGCCTTGTTAAAGAAAAACAAACGTTTTGAATGGTCTACCGAGGCGGAACAAGCTTTCCAGGATTTGAAGACTAAATTTATCTCTGCACCAATCTTAAAACACCCTCGCCCCGAACTCCCCTACATCGTGGAAACTGATGCTTCAAGCCTTGCCATGGGGGCAGTTCTATCACAAAAGGACCCGGTAACCAATCAGTTGCATCCCGTGGCATTTTGGTCCCGCAAATTCTCGCCTCCTGAAATCAATTACACGATTACTGACAAGGAACTTCTGGCTATCAAGTCTGCCTTTAAGGCTTGGCGGCATTATCTGCTGGGGGCCCGACACACCGTTACTGTGATTACGGATCACCGAAACCTGCAATATTTGAAGACCGCAAAAGCCCAATCCTCTAGACAACTCCGTTGGGCATTATTCTTTGCCGAGTTTGACTTCATAATTACCTATCGACCTGGTACAAAGAACGGTAAAGCCGATGCCCTTTCTCGGATGGGAGTGGAAGAACACTTGGTCAACCCTAAACCTGTACCAATCATTCCCGAACAAAGAATTCTGGGTGTAATCGCCACAGAATCCATAGAGGAAGTTAAGGATAAAGCCAGGCAACTTGTAACTCCAGCAGACATACAGAATTGGCATCTGCAGGGAAAGGACTTTGCAGTAAAGGACAACTTATTGTATTTCCAAGAACGATTATACCTACCCAGCACAGATTTACAGAAAAAAGTAATCTCTTGTTATCACGACTCTTTAATGGAAGGTCATCCCGGTATAGCCAAGACCTCAGAAAAGATCAAGCGCTACTTCTGGTGGCCGTCTTGGAAAAAAGATATCAGAGACTTTATAATGTCCTGTGGAGTATGCGCCCAAAACAAGAGTCAAAAGGAAAGACCAGCAGGCCTCTTACGCCCTATTGACATCCCACCTCGCCCTTGGCATATGCTTTCTATGGACTTCATCACCGATCTACCTCCATGCTCCGGATACAATACGATTCTAGTAATCGTGGACTTATTCTCCAAGATGGCGCATTTCATTCCGCTCAAAGGCTTGCCAACAGCAGCAACTCTGGCCCGAGAATTTCTCGAAAACATCGTCCGACTGCACGGTTTTCCTTCGGTTCTAATTTCGGATCGAGGTAGTCAATTTATTTCTCATTTTTGGCGAAGTTGCTGTCGGTCGGCTCAAATTGATGTGAGACTATCGACCAGTCACCACCCTCAGACCGACGGACAAACCGAGAGGACCAATCAAACTCTGGAACAGTATTTACGCTGCATGCTGCAACAAACTGAAAAAACTTGGAAAGATATCCTTTGGATAGCCGAGTATGCCTACAATAACTCTGTCCATTCGGGAACTGGGAAAACCCCGTTTTTTCTTTTGTACGGCAGTCACCCTCGAACCTCGGAGTTGGATCCCCTCCAAGATCTTGAAACACCAGCAGTAGACTACCTGCATTCTACAATCACCCAAGCCTTTAAGGAAGCTGTTTCTCACCTTCAAAGGGCTAAAGAACTATACAAGAAAGGAGCAGATCAACATCGGAAGGAAGCCCCTCACTATCAAGTAGGGGATCAAGTCTGGTTATCCACCAAATATCTATCTCTAAAAGGGCCACGCACATTCAACCCAAGATACCTTGGTCCCTATTCCATCACTACCATAGTAAACCCAGTAGCGGTCAAGTTGGACTTGCCCCCGCACATGAAGATACATCCGGTCTTCCACGTCTCTCTATTAAAACCCGTGCAACCTCAAACCCGACTAACCAAATCTCCAAAACCTATCCTAGTGGATGGAGAACTCGAGTTTGAAGTCAAAAGCATTCTGGACTCCAAGATCTCCAAATCTAAACTATTCTACCTAATTGACTGGAAAGGCTACGGCCCCCAAGAGAGATCCTGGGAACCTGCTGAATATGTCCACGCTCCACGCCTAATCAAAAGATTTCACCGAACATTTCCTGACAAGCCAAAACCCCCGGAGAAGCCCGGTTTGGGAGGGGCCTTGAGGGGGGGTACTGTCATGATCTCTGCTTCCAAAAGGTCAGGGTTTTCCCAACTCCCTTGGAAGCAGATCCATAACCCAGGTTCCGAGTGCCAACCAGTCCCAATTGGGACCTTTTGGACCCAGTCCTGGCGCCAGTGGCACCAGGCTCATAAATATGCCCAGTCCCAGCGCTGGAAGCGCCGGGCTCATAATGCTTGGGTGGACTTACCTTCAGCAGACCATGCTGCTTACTTGCCTGCCAGTTGAGCCTCTGATCCTCTTCTGTTTGGAACTACTTTTCCTGTTGGGTGGGGCTGGAGCCACTCCCTAGATTCAGAACACTGGAACTCTTCTGGAAGGCAGGAACTCTTTTCTTACCAGGAACTCTTTTCTTACTTAGGCGTGGCTGTGGAAGGAGACACCTAAGCACTACAGGAGGCTATTTAAACCACACCCGGTGGATGAATCTTGCTTTGCGTTATTCTGCAACCTCTGCAGCAGAACGCTCATCGTGTCTTCTGCATCCGGTCCTGGGCCTAAGGAAAAAGGCTTACCATCCTGAATCCAGTCTTCAGCAACACCTATAAAGACAAGAAAGAACAGGTTAGCATTCCGGCATCTGAAAGGCAAAGGCTTACCATCCTGAATCCAGTCTTCAGCAACACCTATAAAGACAAGAAAGAACAGGTTAGCATTCCGGCATCTGAAAGGCAAAGGCTTACCTACTCTTCGTACGCTCCGGAGGCCTTCGGCGCTGCATCCCGCATCTGAAAGACAAAACAAGGTGCGTTTAAAGACATTGGGGAACTTTCATACTCACGTGCCATTACTCCTTTCCACATCTAATCCAGTGGGTATTCCGGCACCCTGCAGCCGCTCCGAACTCGTACCTGCAAAATAAAAAGACAGTTAGAGCGCATAGTGAAGCAGGCAACAAGCGCTTACTTACGTGCTTCCAGGCGCTTCTATTCATCACACGGGCTCCATCTTCAACTCACTTCAGCCCGTCATCCGCCATCGCCGGAACCCTGCAAAACAAGAGACATCATTACTAAAGACTTTAAAGACATTTGAATGACTCGAAACTTACCGTTCGTGCAGTAAACGACGGACAGCAGTCCTCTGAAGTCAAGAGGCCTGCGCTACCTATCCAGTGAAGAAACTGGTTACAGCACCCTGCCCCGAGGCAGATGGAGAGCTCGGCATTCACTTACCTAAGGTGAGAGCGTTAACCTTTGGGGGTCTACAGGAGAGGAGAAGAGGAAAGAGATAGGGACACCCCAATAACCCCAGTTCATTAACCCCATATTTTCTATCTGCAGACATCTTACTCTACACGTCAGGCATACAGTGCACAGAGGTCCAGTCCAAAGAGCCAACCGGGTGCTACACATCACCTTTGAAGATACGGTAGTCGCCCAGTCAAGACCGGCGCCTCTGCGAGAATCAGGTGAGCGTTACACCTGCCCTCCTCAGAAAGATGTATTCAACAGCAGAGCCACTTTACTTTTACAAAAAAAGGGGTTGAGCACATGACCTTGTAGGGGCCATGAAATCTGGATGTGTTCCATTTTCTGACAAAACTACTGATGTAGATCAGTTCTCCAGGCAGTACTGGTTGGGCATGGTGGGAGCGTGTTACTGCTGTGTGTGTGGTGTCTGTTGTGTCCTCTGTTCAGCATGGTGCAATTGGTCAGGAGATGCACTTCATGGCATGTGTTAGAGTTGTCAAATACTCTTTAAATTCTTCTACTAGGACTGTTGCTGCTTTATGGGCATCTGATGCTCTCCTGACAGGAGATATGGGTGTGTTTATGCACCCACCAGTTACCATCTCATGGGGTGATAGATTGTGGTCCTTGATAGGCTGTGTGCATTAACTAAAGAGAGCCAAAGGCAGGCAGTGCACCCAGGGCTTTTTCAATGTGGTGCAGTGCTTAGATTGTTTGCTCTTGAGCAGACCATTGATCCTCTCCACAACGCTGGTGGTCTGGGGTTGATACATTGAACACATCCACTGATTGATGTCAAGTAGTGCTGTGATGTCTTTAAAGAGTTCATTGAAAAATTGTGTGCCATTATCGGACCTTAACACATCGCGTACACCCCATCGGGGGAAAACTTCATGGACAAGTAAGTTAGCAGCACATTTGGCATCTGAGTGTGCACAAGGTACTGCCTCGACCCACCGTGAGAAGTGGCATGCCACAACAATCAAGTACCTTGACCCATTGCATCTTTCTCCCATGTCGGCATAATCTATGCGCAGTTTGCCGATTGGCCCAATAGGGGGGCAATGTTGCATTCCCTGGATCCTCTTTGGGTTAGATGCTTAGTTTTTCCTCTGTCTCACTACCTTTGAGCCAGCCCTGCTGGCTATGTATCTGTTAGCATATGATATTATCCTCTCGAGCCAAACATTCATGTTGTGCGATGCAAAACAGTGAACCCCGCCACAGTTTTGACAGAAGTATCTACAGACAAAGACTTACAAATACATGAGTGTGCCAGATATGAAGCATGACGCTCTGGACTTTATGAGCTTCCAGACTTTATGCTTCCAGTCCGGGTTGTGCTCACAATGTTTGTCGACTTGGATTCGGTTGCAGATTTTACATTTGCACGGGCATTGGAAAGCCATTTTGTGGGCCTCAGATATACTTGACAGTACCACGTCCACAGTAGAGATATCTGTAGTTCTGTGCAGATCCAAGGTGAGATGCAATGGATGTTGACCATAGATACAATAGAATGGTCTGATTCCCGTGGCACTGTTATAGGAAAATTCTGCGGTGGGCAATAGAGACACCCAATTGTCTTGTTAAAAGTTGGGAAAACAGCAGAGGTACTGTTCCAGTGTAGCATTGAGCCGTTTTGTCTGCCCGTATGACTGCTTCCAATACGAAGACGGTCACATAGGGCTTTCCAAAACCGAGAGGTATATTGACAACCTCGATCAGAAAGGATCTTGACCGGAAGACCATGCAGGTGCAAGATATCGCTGGCAAAGGTCGTGGCCATGTCAGCGGCCAAAGGGATTCCAGGTGATGGGGCCCCTAGCGTACCCTCGTGTATGGAAACAAGGCAGAATCACCACACATGAACTGATACGCCAAACACGAGGTTGTATTCCCAAAAGCTAGGGTTTATTGCAAAGCAAATAGTCTGAGTTGCCCAACTGGGTCTCACGTCCCGCAACGTGTGTCTCCAGACCCCGAGAGACGGAAGAGAGTGAGTCTTGATCTGGACAGTTTGGCTATATCTGCTGTTCTTGAAAGAAACACTCCTGGGAACAAAAGCCCCAAGTAACAAGTACCTCCCCAGTTTCTAGGTAACCAGGGATAAGCTTTTTCTCCACATATGAAATAAACAGGGTCACCTACATACACAGGTTCTTCCTCTCTGTCAAGGAACACTATATTCATACATCTAGTGTATGTCCCCACTGAATTGGAGCCCTTCTTCTTTAAGCAAAAGGGAACAGAGCGTGGACTGTAGTTTACTGTATAGGAGGGGGGCACTGTATCTTTATTTCCTTCTAGGTTCATATGAAACGTGATTAAAGATGATTTATATGGCACAAATAATCTATCTCGCGGCATAGCTACTGGTGTTATCAATCGTGTTTTATGAAATATGGAGCAACCTACAGGTTTCATAACTATTTCCTCAAATTCATTCATGTTTGTTCTATCTAATTGACCCATTTCACTTTTGTTTCATTTCCCATAATATAATGCACTTAAGGACGCGTAGCATGCCGAGCTCAATGCAGAACACACACAAAAAGAAAAATGCAGAAAGACTGGTATAGAATTGTATTACATGTCTGCAACACAATGTGGGAAAGGGAACAGTGACTCCAACAGGTAGTTTTGGCCCTCCCTCTATGCCATTCGAGGTAATCCATTTTGATTTCATAGAGATGGAAAGGTGTCAAAACTTGAAATACGTTTTAGTGGTTGTGTGTGCATTCAGTAAGTGGGTGGAAGCATATCCATTAAAGGATTGTACGGCCATGAGGATAAGTGCTTGACTATCTTTTTTGCACAAATGTGCGTGGGACTGTGGGCCATAGTGACCATTGCAGTTACATAGGAGTTGGGCAGCATCCAGTTTCTACTCTTCTTGTCCACCCAACAACCTTCTAGATATAATTCTGAGGAGCTCTCAGCCCATTTTTGTATTTCATCTGCAGTGGCTTCCACCTGCATCTCTTTAACAGTAGCAATTCCATTTTCTATCATGCAGGGCACTTCCTCTGACTGTACAGTTAACATTGTGGTATTAAAATCAGTGGCAGTTTGCTTCGCAATCCTGCCTCCAAATGTGTTTCCCTCTCCCACTTTACATGTTACTTTTTTATGCGCCTCGCATTTCACTATTGCTAGGCGCTTTGGACACGTAAGTGCAGACAGCAATCGTACAATCAAAGGGCCGTGTTGAATCCTGGTTCCATGTGATGTCAGGAAACCCCTCTCAGCCCAGAGTCGGACAAAGTTATGTACCACCCCAAAGGCATTTGGCTGTCAGTATATATGTTTACACTTAGATTTTCAGAAATTTCACATGCTCTGGTTAAAGCTATTATCTCTGCGGCCTGCACGGAGTTGTAGGGGATTCTTTTACTTTCTACAATACTTTTTTGTGTCATAATAGCATAGGCAGCAGTTGATGTGCCATCAGATAATTTGAAACAGGAGCCGTCACAAAACAATTCTCCATCTGGCTCTTTTTGTGGGGTATCTGTTAAATCAATCCTTCCTTTTGTTTCTTCCTCAGTAACCATTAAACAATCATGGGGAGGTGATTCATTCTCACCTATTTCTTCCTTGGGCAGTGGCATTAATTCTGCAGGATTCAAAGCGCTACACCTCATAATTTGGATGTGTGGTGCAAGTAGGACAATTTCATATCTAGTCAATCTAGCAGATGTGAGGTGTTGCGTCTGCGTTCTGTTTCAGAGAACGTCAATGGCATGTGGCACCATTAATATGAAGGTGTGCCCCAACACCATTCCTTCAGTTTGTTTTACTGACGCAGCAGCCGCTGCGACAGCTCGCAAACAACGTTGTAATGCGCGCTACAGGGTCCAGCATGGAAGAAAAATAGCCACATGGTCTATTTCTTCCACCTTGTTCCTGCGTTAACACAGACAAGGCACAGCCTTCATTCTCATGCACAAACAATTTGACATTTTTTTCATAGTTTGGTGTGCCCAAAACTGGGGCAGAGCACAATGCAGCTTTGAGCAGATCAAATGCTCTCTGACATTCTTCATTCCATTGCAAAGGCATCACAGCATCCCTTTTTGTCAATGCCACCATTGGTTTCACAATCAACGCAAAATTCACAATCCACTGCCTGCAATAGGAAGCCTGCCTATTATAGCTCTGACTCCTTTCTGCATTTTTGGAATAGGCATACCAGAGATACTCTCTATCCTCTTTGGTGTCAGTCTTCTCCCCTCTCTTGAAAGTAGGCAGCCAAAATAAGCCATCTCCTTTCGACAATATTGGAATTTCTTCAAACTTGCTTTGTGGCCATGCGCTGCTAAGTGTGACAATAACAAGACAGTACTTTTTTTACAAATCTCCTCGGTATCAGCAGCATTCAATAAGACATCTATCTACTGTAATAATACACAACCTGCCGTTAGTTCTAACATATCTAGTTGTTCTTTCAATGCCCTGCTGTAAATACTCTGACTCTCTGTATAGCCTTGTGGAATGCGCGTGAATGTAAATGATCATCCTCCTAATGTGAAAGCAAACACGTATCTAGTGTCTTTGTGTACTGGAATGCTGAAAAATGCTGATGTTACATGTGATGAAAAAAGATGTTACATGTGCTGCCTGTAATCTCTTCAATCACCTCCAGTTTTACCAAATCTGAAACAATACTTTTCAATGCTTTCTCTCCGTCCATTGATATTTTGTACTGAGGAATACGCGGCAATGTTACTCCCTCTTTTAGAACAATTTTTACTGGCTCTATTTTCAAGCACCCCACATCATTGTCATTCACTGCCCATATGCAGTGAATGACATATGACTTCATTCAACTCCCCGGCAAAGGTTTGGACAAAAATTCAGACACTAGTATATTCTGTGGTGAAATTGTCAAAAACACTCCATCAGGAGTGCAATGGATAACTGCACTTAGTTTTTTCAATACATTTAAACCCAAAAGATTCTCCCCACAATTTTCTGTTAAGAGAAATGGACAATATTCAGTAAATGGAACTAATGTTACTGGTACTGATTGGGACACTGGATTGATTACTGGGGTACCTGCAAACCCTACTGAGATATTCCTCTGCCCTGACAGTGGTATTTCCGGAACCAAGTTATGGTCTATTGAGCACTTTTGTGCACCTGTGTCCATGAGAAAGCTGTGCTCTCTATTCCTGACTTTCATTTCTACGTAGGGTCCTTTTTGATTTATGGGAATAGATACTGGTTCCAAACCCTGTCTTCGGCTGTCCTATTGAGGGAACAACACATCATCCGATGTGTAGTCACTACCATAATACGAATTGGGTTGTGTGTCAAAAATGTTTCCGCCCTTGCCTTTATTTCGCTCACTCTGATTTTGGCTAAAAGCAATCTGTTTTTGAGCTTGGCTTTGATTCTGAGTGCCATTTCCTTGATTATTCTGGTGTTGCTGCATATTGTTTCTATTCTGTCCGTTTGTTCCCAGGTGTCCCCTATGCTGTCTTCTCTGACCGTACCCATTCCTATTTTGCAAGTGTGGACATTGCGCTCGCCAATGACCCTCTTCCCTACAATACCACACTGATTTAGTCCCAGAGGCCCTCCATGCATGTTCGAATTACTTCTCCCTTGCGCATTTCCTCTCCCTCTGTTGTGTCCCGCCACCTGCTGCAGTAACACCCTCGTTTTCAAATTCACCCTCTCCTTCGCCCCTCGTTTTCAAATTCACCCTCTCCTTCGCCTCTTTCTCTGTGTTCACTGTATTCTCATAATACTGGGCCATATGCAATACTTGGCTCAATGATTTTGCTTGCCATGCACTTTCTGATGTCATTATCAAGTTTTGAATTGGAGGTATTAACCCTCTCACGTACTTATCAAAAAATAGTCTTTTGCCTGCCTCCGTGCTTACATCCTGTCCACTAAAATCTGTAAACACTTCCTCAAATCTATTAAAACAATCTGTGGATAACTCAGCTTTGCCTTGAACACATGCAGTTAATTTGTCCCATACAATTCTTTTTTCTGGAACTATTTCCTTCAATTTTTTTATTATTCGTTCTGGTAACGCTTCCATATTTGGCGATGGTTTCTCGCCCGCTTTTCTATCTTTATCCTCTATTGCTAGATTCTCCCATGTGTCACCAAAGGCATCCTCATCATTTACTTTTCTTATTTGCTGGCACAATTACTGGAAATATTAAGCCTATATCATTCATTGTAAAAATGGACGATCTCAAATAGGACTCTATTTCTTTATAGAATCCCGCCGGATTCTTCCTAGATCAGGAACCGTTTGTTTTATATTATTCACCCGTTGTCTGGAGAAGGGGACATGCACATACTGTGCTGTTTAATGCGGTTCCGTTACACATGCTGGTTGATCACCTGTTGCAGGAATTTCTACTTTCGGCACAAAAGTAGGTGGTACTTCTCTCATAGGAAATATCGCACTTACTTTTCCTCCCCCTTCTATATGCAGTACTATTCCCAAATCAAGTGATAAGGCTGTTTCTCCCATTCCGCGTTCTGTTGCTCTTTTATATATTGCCATCAATTCAGGAGGGCTAGCTTGTTTATTTCTATATCTGTCCTGTAAATACTCAACCATTGTCTGCAATGCTTTTCTCTTCATTGGCAAGGGGTACTGATCAAATATTTCATGTACTTCCATCGTGGGAATACTAGGATCTGTAATCCATTTTAGTGCCTCTCGTATACATATTTTTAATTTTTCACTCACCTGTTTTGATGGCAATGCGGATGAAACAACGGGGAGTGACTGCTTCGGCGCTGGAGTTGCGGGCCGCTGCGCCGCTGGCTGGCTAACTGGAGGTGCTGACTGTACGATCAATGCCTGTACTGGGATCTGAACAATAGGGAGGGGCTGAGCAACTGAAGGGGGCTGAACCATAGACACTGAGGCAGTCTCTTAGTCTCTCTTTTTGGGCGCTCTTGCCTTGTCTGAGTTAATATTTTATTCATTAACTCATCTGATGAATGCAATTCTTGTTGAGGATATATCTTGTCTATATTCAACTGACCACATCTGTCTAACTTTCTCAAATTCTCATCCCACTCCTTCTCCTCCCTTTCCTTCACCCTTTCTGTTTTTGACTTGTGCCTGCGTGCATTCTTTTCCCTGCTTTTCCATTGAAGCATAGCTTCCTTCCTCCAGTCTCTAAGGACATCAAATGCGGCATGGCGTGTTTTTTTCTTTCTCAGTAATACTTTTTCCAAATAAACTATCCTCGAAATCTCAAAACTCCCATGGTTCGGCCATTGTAAATCCTCCTCGTGTCTGGTTTGCCTATGCCAAATTTCACAAAACATTACCGCCCCTACACCATACTTCACATACATCTCATACACAAGAGACCCCACGGGTGGCGCGACTTGGCCAGTTTCCAAAGATTGTCTACCGAAGTGTGTCTCCAGACCCCGAGGGACGCAAGAGAGGGAGAATTTTACATCAGTTACATATATACAAAGCAACCATCTTGCTATCAGTAATGACATATTCAAAACCACCCATAATATATTTCTTTTGAAATGGATTCGATTATTGACAATTGTGACGAATATGACACCTTCAGACATTTCTTTTTAGCAACAGTTTCCAATTTTGCAGACTTGCAGACATGATTCTTTGTTTTAGAGAACACCCTGCTCCTGTTCTTTCAAGCAAGCTGCGTGCAGGGGAGAGACACATTCCAGGCCTCGCTATCTTCTACGTTCTATTCCTGTGCTAGGGCTCAACTTGCTCTCCAATGCTATACAGGGCTCAGTGAAGGGCGACATAAAAGAGAGCATAATTCAAGCCATTAATTGTTCGTTTTCTACTATTTCTACCACATCTGCGAGACTAACTGGCACCTGCATAATGATTAAATTCCTTGTTGCTTACTTGCAAGGACTTGTGAGGGAGGGGACTGGGCATTGCGGTCTGGATGGCCCGCGTTGTGTTTCAACATGTATCTCGCGGCCTTGCATGAGCAACAATGAAATAGCAGAATAGAATAAGCTTACAGCAAAGCAGTTTAAACAGAAGGCAAGAAGCGAAAATTAGACAAAATGGCGAATTCTAATCCCATCAAAATGGCCGCACCTTGGTCATGTTTGTGAGTCTGCATTTACTTATACTGACATATGAGGCGGTTGGTCTTCAGCCAACTAAATACATTGCTTCTTTTATGGAGGGGTACTTTTTCTGGACTGACACAGGAAGGTGAGAGAAGTGAGCCATCTTGCTAAAAGAATCTACCATAACCATGATGCAGGTGCAACCATCAGAAGGTAGGAGCTCGACTATAAAATCTGTTGAGATCTAACTCCAGGGTCTGTGAGGAGTGGGCTCCTGTTCTAGTAAACCCACCGGTCTCTGAGTGCGATGTTTGCTTTGATTGCAAGTAGGGGAGGTCTGTATGTACTTCATGCCATCTGGGAAGGCCTGGCTACCAAAAACTGTGACGGATGAGATCTAGGGTACTGGAGCTTCCTCCGTAGCCTGCTATGGTACTATCGTGACACTACGATAAGACCCAGCGGCGACATTCCATGTCGGGAACAGACAAACGTTGATTGACAAAATCCAACACTTCTTTATTGGTTATCTGGTTTTGGGAGGAGCTCTTGGGCGGAGTAACAGCTGAGTTGGTAGCCTCCCTGACCTTTTGGAGAAACATGGAGACTTGAAAAACAAATCTGTTGCGTGGGAAGAACATTTCCGGGATGTGGTCCGGGTTCATACCAGGCACTGGTATGCAGGACAAAGCATCCGCCAGGATGTTCTTGCTACCTGGCAGGTAGGTTATCTTGAATTCGTACTGCGCAAAATATTGCATCCATCTGGCTTGACGAGAATTGGTACACTCCATTTGCTGGAGAACTCTTTAAGTTATTGTAGTCCATGCGTAACAAAAATTGGTAACATCCCCTAGGACAGGTGTCGCCATTCCTCACAGGCAATTTTAATAGCCAACAGTTCCTTCTCAATCACTGATTAATTGATTTGAAAGGGAGTGAGAGTCTTTGAGAGATAGGCGACTGGGTGTTCCTTACCATCAATCTCCTGCAGTAAAGCTGCGCCGATAGTGGCTGCTGAAGCATCCGCCACCACGATAAACCGAAGGGATTGATCTGGATGTTGTAGGAAAGGTGCTGACCAAAAATATGTTTTAAGAAGATGGAAGGCTTCATCAGCAGTGTCTGCCCACTTGAATGGAGTGTTGGTTTTCTTTAGCAAATGCGTGATGGGTAGAATGACTCGGGAGAACTCGCTTTTTGTGGAAGAGGTATGGTCTCCCTCGGAGGGAAGCCACTATAGTGGCCTCTTCCCCAAGGAAAGCCAACAATCGGAAAAAGCCCAGACCGGCTGAAAAAACCTCTTGAGAGCGGGAATCTGATGGTCCGTTGTGGAGCGGATTGACCAAGCCCAGTTCTTACCGAAGCAGGTACGAAATCCAACATTGGAGTTATGTAGCAAGCACCATAGACAGGAAGTCCAAGCTCTGGTACATCCATTTGGAAACAAGTCCAGTCCACGGAAGAGCAGGACAAGCAGAAGCGGAGGTCAGATGATGAAAATAGAGGGAGAAGGAAGAGGCCAACAAGAGGTGGAGACAGGCATGAGCCGCGCTGTGAGAGTAGCACGGACGCTGGACAGAACCAGGAAAGCAAGCAGGAAATCACACTGGAAGAAATCATGCTAACCAGGACTCGGAGCATGTGAAAGAATGCCAGTAGCGGAGAGGAAATCTGATGAAATGAGAAACACAAGAAGCGCAGTATGAGGACAGCAAGTGGAGACAGAACCAGAGAGACAGATGCAGAACCAGCAGGGCTCAAAGATAGCGAGACAGAGGAAAAACTAAGTGTCTAACGCAAAGAGGATCCAGAGGGATGCAACGAGCCGGCCGCCGGGTGTCAACTAGCTAAGGCAGCCCGGCGGCTGCAATGTTTGAAAAAAGACTAGAGCGCTGCTCAGAAATGACAAAGAATGTGACAGCACCATTCAATGATGTTGTATCTTCCAATTGGTTCCACTAGCAATACCCTACAGGGTGTGCGACACTGTACCCCATCCCCTGGCTACTCCTACACTCCCTTAAAAAATGCCCCCACTTCCCATAGTTCCAACATTGTGACGGCCCCATTCCCCCTCCTGTGGGTTGCATTCCTCCAAATTCTCCTCCCCTGAATCCTTGGAAACCACCTCTTTCTCGCTGCTGTCCTCCTTGTTGCCACTGTGGGCCGGGGTACTGTCTATTCCCGTCCCACTGTCCTTATCCTCCTTCCAACCACACCACAGCTATTCTAGTGTTTGCCAAATTTTGGGTGCTTCCTGCCATTTCTGTCTGTACTGGCGTCGATACTGACGCCTCCACAGTGACCTTAGCTAATTTGTTTTGTACTAGTTTTGTTTCTTATCCTGCCACTACTGAGCTGTTTACTTGTCACATTATTTTATTCTTTTGCAATGGTCTATTATTATGCTTTGGATTTCGTCCCACCCCTTTACTTCAATGCCCATAATTTTGCCTAATCTCTTTTGCACCTCTTTGGGTAGGCCCTTTTTAACGATAAAATTGAAAAAGTGTATTTATTTGTCCCATGAGTTGCCTGTCTCCGCTCTCCACATCTACTTAACTTTAAGAATGAACTGAGAGGCGTCTTCATCATCGCCCATAGTGCATTGCCTGGTAGACTGTAGGTCGGGTGTGTCAGGCAATGCCTGCCGTAGCGCATCCCATACTTTTACTCGGACCTTGTTAAATGATGCACCATCACGTGCATCGTTCCCCAAAATCACTCATGCTTTCACCACACATCCCCAGCTTGGTCTCCAATAGTCGCTACCAATAAGCTTTTTATGTCACTGGCTGTCACAGGTACTCCGGCAGTTTGCTTTTCAAATGTGTAAATCTACTTGCCCGCTCCCACAGTGAGGGGCAGGAGTGTCTGCATCAAATCATTTTTGTCCATCTGTGCCCATGGCACATAGTACAGTCTGCCAGCACCTTCATGTATAAGGGGCATCTGCATCCTTGCCCTACCCCATCAGTCTGGTTCCCACTTCCTCTCTTCCTTGACAGTGCCATCTGGCCAAACCTGTTCCTTAACCTGCCCTCCCACAAACTCTCCACTGAGGTGTTTGCTCAGGTGCTTTTTCTGCATCATCATCATCAACATCTTCGTACTATTAAAATGTACTCCACCTGTCTGCCTCTCCTTGACGGGATCCACAATTCTCGTATACCCAGGTTGTCTGTCCTCTTGTCCCGTCACCCTTTCCTTCTCTTGCTGCCTTCTCCCCTCACTTCTTCCATCTACGGCGACCGGAGCTGCGACCTGGATGCCTCCCCTCTTCCATCCTGAGGCCCTGCAATGCACACGGTGCATTTTCGAATCTGCAGGTAAGCCCCCCTGGGCTTATTGTATCGGCGCATGATGGCACCACAGCATACTTATAGCACTCTGCTAATTTGGACTACGTGACTTTGCCATCAGCCACATGTACTTTCTTGGCTTGAAATTGCAGATTGCTGGCATGCTTTGTGTGTTGTGTGTTTTTGCCTCACTGGGTCCTCGAGGCACGGCCATTCCAAGATGGCTCTTTCTTTCTTTATTGGGCACCGGAGTGCCTTCCATCCTGCTGCTGGTGGCCTGGGATTGGCCCTGGCCCACTACATCTGGGCCAATGAGGAGGCCGGCAGGCTTGGCCGGCCCTCCTCACAAGGCCCACTCCTGGCCCTGTCTACCGCTGTCCACCGGATTGCCGGCACCTCCGTGAGTGTCTATGTGCCCCCCCTGCCCCCCGTGAGTATCTGTGTGCCCCCCCTGCCCCCCGTGAGTATCTGTGTGCCCCCGTGACTATCTATGTGCCCCCCTACCCCCCCTGAGTATCTGTGTGCCCCCCTGCCCCCTGTGACCATCTATGTGCCCCCCCTGCCCACCGTTAGTATCTGTGTGCCCCCCGTGAGTATCTGTGTGCCCCCCTGCCCCCCGTGACTATCTATGTGCCCCCTGCCCCCCGTGAGTATCTGTGTGCCCCCCTGCCCCCTGTGACCATCTATGTGCCCCCCCGCCCACCGTTAGTATCTGTGTGCCCCCTGCCCCCTGTGACTTTCTATGTGCCCCCCCTGCCCCCGTGAGTATCTGTGTGCCCCCCTTGCCCCCCGTGAGTATCTGTGTGCCCCCCTGCCCCCCCGTGAGTATCTATGTGCCCTCCCTGCCCCCCGTGACTATCTATGTGCCCCCCCTGCCCCCTGTGAGTATCTGTGTGCCCCCCCTCTACCCCTGCCCCCGTGAGTATCTGTTTACACCCCCCTGCCCCCCGTGAGTATCTGTGTGCCCCCCCTGCCCCCTGTGACCATCTATGTGCCCCCCTGCCCCCCGTGAGTATCTGCGTGCCCCCCTGCCCCGTGACTATCTATGTGCCCCCCCTGCCCCCCGTGAGTATCTGTGTGCCCCCCTGCCCCCTGTGACTATCTATGTGCCCCCCCTGCCCACCATTAGTATCTGTGTGCCCCCTGCCCCTGTGACTATCTATGTGCCCCCCGTGAGTATCTGTGTGCCCCCTTGCCCCCCGTGAGTATCTGTGTGCCCCCCCCTACCCCCCGTGACTATCTATGTGCCCCCCCTGCCCCCTGTGAGTATCTGTGTGCCCCCCCTCTGCCCCTGCCCCCCGTGAGTATCTGTTTACACCCCCCTGCCCCCCGTGAGTGTCTGTTTGCCCCCCCGGAGATTTCTGTTTGCCCCCCGTGAGTATCTGTGTGCCCTCACCCTGCTTGCCCCCCCCTCTTGCTCTGCGCTCCACCCCCTCCTCATTTCCATCCTCTTCACCTTCCCTCCTACTCCCCCCTCCTTTTCTCCCCCCTCTTAGACTCCGCCTCCTAGCACTTACTCCTATCATCTGTCCCGTGACTCTTGATAGCAGCTTGTCTGTCCCCCCCTGTTGTTCTCCCCCTCCCCCCTCCCCTACTTTTCAATTTGTCACCGACTTTTTGCTCAGTAGCGTGTCTTGTTCTCCTTCCCCCCCTCCTTCCACTTGCCCCCCCTCCCACCCCGCCACTTGTTACCACCTGCACTGCGTAAATTGACGTCAGACTTAGTAATGTTACTGCTTGCTCTGTTTTCCTTCCTTTCCATTACCTCTTGCCTTACTCGTTCTATGCACTTGCACTATCAGAAATGTCGACAGGCCTATTATGATAGTTTTTTCACATTCTGTATTGTTTCAAGGACTTTTGCTGAATGTAACTGTATTTTTCCTATGTCCCCTCCCTCCTTGAAGCGCTTTGAAACACATTGTGTATAGGCGCTATATAAATAAACTATCATATCATATCATATCATACATTCACTTTACAGCTGTGTTATCTACCATGAAAAGGAAGTCTCCTGCTTTCCACCCATCGGACCCTTGTTCTCCTGGTCTATCGGGCTTTACTTCAACGTGTGTTGCTTGTAATCTATTCATTTCTGTTCATGCTGCTGCCAGTGCCATTTCTAGGTCTCTCTTATAAACATTGGCATGTGCTGGGACCTCTGGGGCATGCATACGGGGAGGTGGGGCTGTTGCTGCAGTGGACACATAGGTTGTATTGGTGTAACCTATTGTGGGGGGAGCTGCCAATGGGTATATGTCCCCAGGATCTGCATGTGCCCTGCCCTCCATTCCTGTACAGTCACCACTGCTTTCAATTTGTGCATTTCCTCCCCCTCCTCTAAAATCTTCCTTATCATCAAACATCTTCCAAAGATCTAATATCTTGTTCCTCTTTTGTAACTGTTTCCCCTTATACTTAGCTGTTAAAAATGTAGACATGTGTTCTAAGATTCCATTATTATGAGATCCCTGCTCTGGCCATGAGCGAGGCATCCCCCCTCATCTTGTCTCCGTCACCCACTGCTTACAATATTTCTTAACTCTGTCCAAATACAGTAGCAGGGCCTCATACTGTTGTAGCACCTTCTCCCCTCATTTGGGAAGGCTCCCTACAATTCCATTTTCCTTTCCTTAATATTCTCCTAAAAAAGTATAATACCAAAAACTAAGACAAACCATAACCACAACACACCAACAATTTCCCTCTCCGTACATTCACGCTCTTCACACTCTCCCATGCACCTGTACCTTACTTTTTATCACTTGCAAGGCTATACTCACATGTGCGTGTTCACCCGAACTCCTCCATCACGGGGTCCCCAATAACATCGGACTGCACTCTCCTCAGAGCCGCGCCCCGCTCCAAAGGGCAGATAGGAATTCCGCAGCAACGGCTGCTGCAAGGCCTCTGGGGAATACACATTTTTTTGGGACTGATCTCTGTAGGTGGGTGCGGCCCCTTCTCCCTTCAGAGAAGCAGCCTAGACACCTCTGCATGTAAGGGGAGGTGGGATCACGTCGGGTTCACCAATTGAAGGCATACCCTTAAAAGCTCAAACAAAAAATAATACAACCCGCTAGGGGAAAAAGGCCAACAGATTCTTGCAAGGAAAACACATTTTAATTATACAAAAAATAGGTGTGCCTGCAAAGAACTCTGCTGCCAAGGAATGTTGTGAGCTAAAAGGGTGCAAGAAAAGACTGGTTTGTGTGACCCTATACATGGTCAAACTACTCTGTAGGTGATTCGAGGCCATTGGCCCGAGCCCTGTCAGTCCGTCTTCCATCACGTGGGGTCAGCTGGGCTCATGGTATCAAGGGAACCAAGGTCAAAAAGACAATTAGCTACATTACACAAACAGTGCTACTCTATCATTGTACAGGGCACCTGGCATGATCATAGGCTGGTACAGGGGGAGTCTCGAGGTCACTCTGACCCGCACACATTTCACTCATCCCAGACGCATCTTCTGGCTTCCAAAGTTTCCACCTTTGCTTTTGAACTATAATTTATCCCTCCCTGTACCCCGCATTAAAAAATCATGTGATAGGGTGACCATTCTCTTATATCATCTATGGTTCACTGGTTTATAGTCGGTGGCCTGGGGTCAGCTGGGATCGCAGAATTCAGGGTTCTTGGGACTCGGACAGTTGTAGGGGCTATAACTCGTAGTTGGCTGAGTGGGGGTTGGATGCTTTCTCTGTCCGTTTGTGATAACACATGCATCAAGGCACCTAGCACTGTCTAATGGCCTTGCAGGATACATTCTTTCTCTGGATATACATTTGTAAAGATGGTGACACTCTTTGAAGCAGGTTTACAGAAGTCGTTTATTCAAGTAAAGTCTTGTAGCAAAAACCCCCAACTCTGTCAACCGCTGCCTTCCCTTCATCAACTGCTCTTTTTCAAAATCAACATTCCTTTCTGGATTGTGCTGCTGTGTTCCACTAGGTTCCATTGGAACACAGCAGCCATACCCAGGCCAGGCTTAAGGCAACATATCTGCCTCCCTAAACTGTCGAAATAATATTTGAGAATATACGTAACACATTTTCAGGATCAACTATACACAGAAAATTTGACAACACTTCCTAATGCAGCACAATATTAATATAATGTTTCATTTGCATTTATGTCCTATTGTGAGACATAAGATGGATTCATGGTGTGTGAGGTGCTTCATACCTTCTTAATATGCGCCACTCTCAACAGGTTCCAAACCTGTCCTCCACGCACCCTCACAGCTCCCTTCATCGATCCCATCACCTGTACTGGATCAGAATACAATAAATCTCCATTATTTTTCACAACACCTTTTTTTATGCAAAACCAATCACACACAGATATTTCCAAACTACGTCTCCCTCACTTTTCATTCACCCTCTTGACCCATTCACCTTTTCTTCTGTCCATTTTCTATCTCAATTCTGGAACCACACAATCTGTGTCAAGCGCACTACCCAACCAGGGCGGTGACAGCTTGGTGTTGGGATTTCTTCCCTCTTCAATTCAAAAGAACTTACAGCCGTGGAAGCATGAGGCGCCAATCACAAAGCGTATAACCTATCCATCACGGCAATCTTTGTATCTCTCCCATACGCACCTGCCATTATCAAAGCCTCCATCACACACCTGTTCTCTCTCTCCTCCACCACCCCATTTACTTAGGGATGATAAACTGCCATTCTCTTGTGCATCACCCCACAACGCTTGAGATACTCCTTAATGCATGCACTCACAAACTGCCTACCATTGTCCGTCAATATGGAACTGGGCAATCCTTCCCTCTCAAATACACCTTGTAGAAACTCCACCAAAGCCATCGCTGTAATATCCTGCACAATTTTGAATTCTGTGCACCGCAAAAACATATCAACAACAATGGCAATATAACCACCACTTCCACTACCTAGATCCACCGGACCAAGAATGTTGAGTGCCAAATCACACCACACCTTTTCTGGGGCATCTTCCTTCATCATTGGTTGCTGGTGGGCCACAACCCCTTTTTCTGAAATCTCACACTCTGGGCACTTTCCCAGCATTCTCTCATTAGCCCGGTCAAATCTAGGCCACCAATATTCATTCCTCAACACTGCCTTGGTTTTTGTAACCCGAATGTGAGCATCATGAGCAATCTCCCCCAACCTTCTCCTCAAACTCCTTGGCACTTTTGCTTGATCCCACCTATACAATATGCCACGTTTGATACTCAATTCAGATCTCAAAACCCATAGGCTTCTCTCCTCTCCATTGTGCAATCTCTTCTCTGGCCAGCCATCATTAAACAATTGCCCCACTCTTCTGAGTACCTCCTCCTCCCTTAAGGCACATAACCAATCTCCACTGGTCACAACACCATCATGAGTCAAAAAGACTGTATCAATAATGGCATCCTCAACCCTCGCCAAACCCCCACCTTCCTCACTCCCTCCTACCCTCGACACATGATCCGCCAAAACATTCTTTATTCCTGGAATCACTTCCATGACAAATTTGGGACCCTGCATCCTGGCCACCCAGCAAGCAACCCTCCTTGATACTTTCACCAGCCTTTTCTGTTTGAAAATCACCTTAATCAGCCTATGATCCATTCTAATGATAAATTCTGCAACCCACACAACATTTCAAAACTTCTCCACACCCCAGTGACACGCGAGCGCTTCCTTCTCCAAAACCGAATAGTTCCTCTCTGCTCCCCTCAACATCCTTGAGTCATGTGTCACTATTGTTTCGCACCCATCAGGACCAACCTGTGTCAGCACAGCACCAATCTCGGTATCGCTTTCATCCAACGAAATGATGCTCTTCCTCAGGTGTTGAACATTGCTAACCGCCTCCCAATGTTAATCGCACTTTTAATTTTATGGAATTCCTTCTCACATTGCATGTCCCCACAAATTCTACACCTTACTTTAACAATGCCATCATCGTCACTATTTTGTCAGAAATATTTTGCACAAACTTGATAGAATTCGATCATCCCTAAGTATGATCTCAACTCTCCTTTACCAGTAAGAGATGGAATTTTCTTAATAGCATCCACCATGTAATTTTTGGGTCCCAGCCCATTACTCAATATCTTGTGTACCAAATCCACAACCACCTCCTTTCCAAACACATTTCTCTGCCCTTAACATTATCCCTCTTTCTTCCAAAATCACCAGAACCTTCCTGATATTATCCTCATGTTTCTCCAATGTCTCACCACATACTAGAATGTTATCCTGGAAACATCGTACATCTGGAATACCTTTAAGGAGCTTATCCATCACCTTCTGGAAGACCGAATCTGGCAGGAACTAATCCAAAAGGCATCCTGTGAAACTGAAACACTCCCTCATGTGTGATAAAAACGGAAAATTCTCTAGATTCCCTATCCAATTCCATCTGGTTAAGGGATAATCAGGTCTGCATACTTTAATCTTTAATACTCTGACCAACACCTCTCCTGCCATTGCATGTATTATTGCCATGACACTCGTTGAGCACATTGCTGGAATGGCGTAAACAATGCCCTGATCAGTGAATGATGTTGTCATGTTTAGCTTACTGAGTAGGCCCATGCCCAGTAGGTTGACATGAAAAGTCTCAGAAAACAATAGAGGAGCGTGCAGCACCTCCCCCCGCAACCTTCACATCCAAATCTTTAGTATAAGGAACTGTAAAAATAGCCCCAGATATTACCTACTGCTGATTTGACCGAATTCTTTTGGTGGATTTCTTTGGATCTACTGTGGAAGGGAGACCCCCCCCCCGCAATCCCTCTAATGTGGTCAAATCAGAGTAGGTGAAGTTGGCATTAGGTCAACTCTGCCAACGCCCCTGAGAAGCCCTGTGTGTCTAGAGTTTTGCCCGATAATAGGAAGTTTCCCTCACTGATGCATGATTTCTGAGCGCCCGAGTCAACCATAAAAATGTATTGCTTATTGTAGGAAAGGCATAGTATCACAATAATGACACTGACACAAAAGGTACAATTTGTTAAACTTTTATAAGTTTCTGGGTTTGGAAAAATTCCTACTTCACCCTATAACTAAGATGGGAGTAGTCTCGACTATCAAACGATAAACAAAACAGCCCTACTGAAGTCCGTCAAATCAAAATGGCATATGCTAACAAAACCTAATGCCTGCCCTATCTCTAAATATGACTGGATCAGCTCTCCTCGCCACATCACACAGCACGGAGTAAGGCAGTCCTCATAGGCTGGATGATGCACTCTGGCTTGGTTTTGCTACACAAAAGAGTTCAAGATGTGGATTGAGACCTGCCTTGCCTTCCACATTTAAGTCCCTCTTTCCGGTCTTTCAAATAATGGTTCAATAAAAGGTTGACGCTGGTACCCCTCTGTCGGCTCAGACCTCTTAAAACAAAGTTTCACGTGGGTTCCCCTCTGTCAGGCTCAGACCTTTCACAACATAGTTCACATAGGTCCCCCACTGTCGTACTCAGACCTTTCACAACAAAGTTCAACAATACCTGCCGGGGCTCCCTCCCCCAAATGTATTACACTTCACAGGTCTGCCTTTCTTCACGTCTCATCCACACACGTGCAGCCTTCACTTGTGATACAATGTTGCCACTTCAATCTTTCTTTAACACACACCGGGCTCTCATGTAGCTTGCCAACTCAATGGCTGTGTGTGTTTCTTTCTTAGTTTTTTCGATTTCCAGTTCATCAATCAAGGTTACTACCACTGCTTGGCCTCGCCTCCCCAACCCTGCCAATCACCCGGAAGGGGGGTCGCTGGCGTCCTTGAAACACAATGCAGCCTTCTGATTTGGGATCTGGCCTTCTCCACTTGTCTTTTGCAACCTGTTGGAGGCTTCAACCTAATGTAGGGAACTCCTAGGGTTTTTGACCCGCTGCTCTCGTCCCTTGGTCCATCGCTCTGCTCCAGTAGGTTTGCCTTCACCCCGGAAGTTCTGCTCATACTCATGTTCCACCTTGCTCAGAGTGTGTCTCTAGGATCTGCCTTTAATCCATGTGAGGAGAGCTGATTGGTATCAGGTGTAGGCACTTAAAGTCAAGTGCCTGACTTTGACTCATTCAATTAGCGGGACATGTCCAGTACGATGTATAAGAGTTAATCTTGTTACTCTCAGTCACCCTCTTCCTCGGCCCAGTGTTTGTGTAAAAAGGGGTGGGGATTGGGACCGTAGAGAATCCTAAAAAATAGGATGGGTAAGGTGAACAAAAAAGGGAGGACACCGGCATCTCACCATCGGCTGCCTCATCCCCACTCCTTGAAGACCCCTCACCCAGGTGATCCTCCCACTTTGGTCCACCCCCTGAGTTTGGCTCCAAAGGGGGTGGCCGTGCCCTGGCAACCTGAGAGAGAGATCCCCGGGGACTAGTGGGTGAGACACACTTTGGTTTCTCACATATTTCCTATCTCTGCCCCCAGCAGGGGTCCCTCTTTGGGGTGAGGGTCAAAGACAGGACCGGACATGCAAGAGTTCTCTGTGGACTGTCCTAGTCAGGATATGTATTTGTTCCAGGAAATAAAAAGGGGTTTCCCCCAACCTCGGCTGCGCCTTGGAAGGGGGCGGCCGTTGTTAGGCAGAATCCTGTGCAGTTCACTTGGGGACCACTGCAAGAAGATTAAGACTACAGGAGTAAGCAGTAAACCCAATTGTTAGCAGTATGTACCACCCATATTTACCTGGTGGCTGTGGCTGAGCAGTCAGACTTCTCTCAAGAAGAGTAGGGCAGTATACAGAGGATACACAATAGGGCTAAAAACACATTCAGAGCAAGCAAACACTGACCAGAGCTTGGTACCAAAAGTATATAATTATTTATTTAACACACACTTAAGGCAATACACTAGCACTATAAATCAAAGTAAGTTCAAACACAATCAGAAAAGTATACACACCTCCCTTAAGAATTATTAGACAAGTCTAAGTCAACACACTACTATTTGTCAAAACAGATGCGAGCGCCTAACTTAGATGGCACTCCAATAATTATATAAAAGGGAGAGAGAAAAAGGCAGGTCATGAAAATAAAACAGTTCCCAACACTTTTCTAAGACCAAAACAAGTTAGTGAAGGCAGAGTCTACTGTAGACCCAAAGTTCATAGGCCAAGCCCACTTTAAATGGAGCGAGGTGAAATGTGCCCAAGATCACACAGTTTAGAAATGCATTCAAGTCTTTGTAAAAATGTTCCTAAGAGGTTGGGTTGATTCTGAAGGTAAAGTTAGAAGGTCTGGGGGCCAACCCAGTTGCAAAGACAAGGATTTAAGGGTCACCTTTAGCAAACCGTAGGAAGGGAGGCCAGGTGGAACACAGTACCTTTAAAGTTGAGGAAGCTCCAGCGGTGGCAGTTGTTCCTGGCAGCGGGTGCAGTTTGTGGCTTCGACCAGGGGAAGAGAAGATCTCGACCAGGAGGAAACTTTGAGTCGTTGCACTGCCAAGGGAAGAGACCAGCCGCGGAGTGCGTCAGTTAAAAGATGCGTTCCTTTTATTCATGGTCACAGTGGTGAAGCTTGGCTATCCAGCCGCCGGGGTGCTTGGCGTGGGTGATTCGAACTAGAGACGTCCTGGAAGGTGAAATGGCGAACTGGTTGATTCCACTAGCTCAGAGGAAGAAGACTCTTTCAGCATAAGATCTTCTCTTGTTGTTGGGAAAGTGGTGAGGTTGTTGCAGCAGGGCTCCACCGGTGGTGTCGTCGTTGCAGATGGCTCAGCTTCTCCCCTCTTCAGATTTCTTAGGTCCTGTGGCGACTTCTGAAGTTCCAGTCCCAAAAGCCCTGCTTTTATGCAGAAAAACCCCCATTCAACAGCCTAGCTGTCACTCATACATGCTAAGTGGTGAGCCGGGCAGTTCACCACTGGGCCAATCAGAACAGAGGGCGACTTGAGTTGCTAAGGCAACGCAGTCCAGGGTGTCACACATCCTGTGGAACCCAGACAGAGTGGCACCAGTTGGAGGGCTTCTGTGGAGAAGCCCACCAAAAAGTGGAACAAAGGGCCCGACCTTGGTTGGAGTTACAGTGACGGACATGTACGCCATTTTAGGAAAGAGTTCTGGCAAAAAGACCCAACCAGTGATTTTATATTAAATAAGTAAACCAGCGGTATCTTTAACATTGCACCAAAAATTGGTGCATTTAAAATCAATGGGAAAATCCCATAGGAAATATTCCGGTGGAATATTTTGTGTGGTAACCACTGCCACCAGCCAGAAGCTCGACAAGGGGGGACTGGACAGTGCCCCCTTGGAAACAGACCCAGGGGCAATCTAATTAACCCCTTCCGGTACTTCCACAATATGATGGTTTGTACTGGTTCTGTTCACAATTTTGGACTAGTAAAGCCAATGGTGACTTTACATGCCCTGGGAGACAGTAGTCAGTCCCAGGGTATGAAGTCTATGTTTGGGGGTCACTATGACACCCCTGTGTTACTGCACTGAGGGTGCTGTGTGACACATACACTAAAACAGATGATACCCTATGGAGTAAAAAGACGCCATAGCCCACAAGCACACAAAAAGTCAAAGACATACCTCAAATCATGCCTAATAATGGGAGGAAAAGAGTCTCACTCTTAGCAGGAGAAAAAAACAAACCCCAAAAATCCTGCAAAGCTGCTGCGGGACTCACTAGGTTTGGGAAATTAGCCTTATAAGAGAATTCTCCCTAACACTCGCCCTCCCAGACTAAGGGACAGGAGGATTGAATCCACTCCTGGATGAATCTCATACCTCTAGTCGGTTACAAACATCCTAGAGAGATCATTAGCATTTTGGTGGTGACACCTTGACCTGTGTTCATGGAAAAATCAAAGGTTTTTCCTTTGTAAGCTATTTGACCTACAAACCCTTTGAGGAACATCTTCCTTTTTAAATCTATAGGGGATCTGGTTGAACAGTCCCTCAGAAGTTGGTACAACTTCTGAACCTGTGTTAGGCTTTTTCAAGTGGTCCTTATAAAGGACTCCCTTAGATCTAGAGGGGCCTCCTTCCCATTCCTCTTAGATCTCATCTTACCTACTTTAGGAGTTTCCCTCCCAATACTAGGATTTGAGTTGGAGTCTTCAGTAGAAGGTCCAACAGTCTGAATGTTTTTGGCCTTAGACTTCTCTTTTCTGGTTTTCCACCAGCACTGGAAATTACCAGTTCTCTTAGGCCTAGAGAGGGGTCCAGATGGTCTATCCACCTCTTCCTCAGAAGCAGGGGGAGTCAGAGACTCTAAAACTGGGGGAACAATGATGGAGCTTGGTTCGGGCTCCCATTTCCCTAACATACTAGCCTGAAATTTGCCTGAGTTAGAGGTCAACTTACTAACACCAGGGCTTGGGTCGGGGTTCTCATTAGAGGTTCCCATAGGCTTAGAGGGGTCCCTTAAGGTGGCCTCTCTAGCCAATTCGGTTAGGTCCTGCTTCTCCATACTGGAAGGCCTGGGGGTACTAGATACTACTCCTAGAGTTTTTAGATAATTCCCCAAAAGGACTCCCCCAGGCACCTCAGTCTGAACACTAACAGGAATCCTTACTGTCATGTCATTACACTGAATGAGGACTGGGAGAATAGGAACCATCTGGACAGGGCCTCCAGAATTTCTAGTGGGACCTTTGGGTGCCTTAGCAATATTCTCAGGTTTGAAAAAGCTTTCATCCACTACTGTTCTGCTGGCCCCAGTGTCTCTCCTGGCAGGAGTATCCTGACCATTGACAGGAACACTGTCCATGTAATATATTTTAGAGTTTGCTCGTAGGGAGTCATAAACACCCCTATTCTGTTCGCTAACCAGACCCCTGGACTCTAAGGATACAGTTGCTTGAAGACTCAAGGGTTCTTCAGCAAAGACTTCAAAGTGAGCACTAGCCACTTGTACTTCCTCCTCAGGAGTGAAGGCTAAGGAGACTGTGCTGATCCCTGCAGGTTTACCCTTACATCTTGGATCTCCTTTGATGTGGTCAGTGCCCCATAGAGATATCATGTTCCAAATGCTCTCTGGAAGGGGGCCTTCTGCTGACCTCTTTCTGGTTGGACACCAGAGGACTCACTAGCCGTATTTGGTTTCCCTTGGGGCTTACCCTGGTTATTTTGTGGTTTGTGGCCCTCTTTGGGTTGGGAGGTATTAGGAGTCTCTTGGTTCCCTTTTGGTGGCTGCTTTCCCTCATCCTTTTTCTGAGTGACCCCTGAATCCTTGTGAGTAGCCCTGTTGCCAGTGGGACCCGGACAATGGAGAATCAAGTGTTTTAGGCTCTCCTTTGAGTCCTGGTTCAGACAAAAACGGCAAGCGTCAGTCACAGATTTGCCTCGAGTTCTCAAGACCTCGTTTGTTTTTAAAATGTTCAGTCCTGCTCTCAAGAAAGTCGAATGAAAGATCTTGTTCGGAAACTTCAATAAATAGCTGATAGGCTCATTTATTTTTGGGGAAAAAAGCGGCAGATGGGTCGCAGTTTGTAATTCAGAGCTTTCAGCTGTGTGTCGCACCAGTCAAATTCTTTCAATTTTTTTGCCGTCTTTGTTGGATTAACCAAAAGCTTGTCCTCTGAACTTCCTATTGTTTTTAGGAGAGTTTGGTTTTTATGTATCCAGGTTTTTAGCATTTTGTTTGAGCCTTTCTTGATTTCTTCTTGGATTAGTGTGTAGATTTTCTCCTTAGATGATCTCAATTCCCTGTAGAACATCAAGCTGTTAAGGGATACCGTGCCTTTGAGTGAGATAAGGCCGAGTTCTCTTCTTATAAGAGTTATAGACATAGAGATAGGCAGTCGGAGGACTTTTTTCCATACAAGCCTTCCAGTTTGGGCCAGATTGAGTCTGGAATACTTGGCATGGCTGCCACACCATAGGTAAGCGCTGGAACCACTTTCATCCTGTAAAAGTTGATTGCCGCCTTGACTGAGAAGCGACCACATTTTTTGTCCATGATAATCAGTTGATTAGTCAAGGTTTTGTTTTTATGGATCAAGAGGTCTAGCATTGGTTGCTCATTCATCTTATTGCTGAATATGGTGCCCAGGTATCTGAGAGATTCCACCTCCTCGAGGCAGACGTTGTTGAAGAACCATGCCTCTGATGCTTTTCGTTTGGCCGTTTTTATCAGGCGCATCATTTTAGTTTTCAGGGCGTTGCTTTCCTGATCGTTGGTTTTCAGATATTCATTCAAATTGTCCAGTTTTCGCTGGAGCCCTATCTTCGTTTGGTCAATTAGAATGATATCATCTGCGTAAAGCAGCCTACTGATCTTTTCAGAGCCCTGAGAAGGGGGGAAAGCTTTTATATTTCTTTTGGCATGTTGGTAATCGCCAGTGTAGGCGTTGTAAAGTGCCGGTGCCATGGGACATCCTTGCTTTACCCTGCAGTTTGTACCAATTGGTGAGGAGAGTAGACCTGTACCATTGAGTCGGACTCTCATAGATGTTTCGGAGTAAAGTTCTTGTATAGGATCCAACAAGGCGGGGGGACAGTTCAAGTTGGTGAGTTTTGTCCATAGCTTCTTTCTGTTTACTTTGTCGAATGCTTTGGACAAGTCAATAAAAGCCAGGCTCTGAGGGGGCGCCCCTTCCTGGACTCTGGCCTTGAGAATGTTGATAGTAAATATGTTTGCCATGGTGCTTAGGTTTTTCCTAAAGCCAGTTTGGAAATTGTCCCACCCTTCTGAAGAAGACACCCAGATCTTGAAGCTGTCAAGTAGGAAGGATCCAAAGAGTTTTCCGATGCAGTTGAGGAATGCGATGGGGCGATAGTTGTTCGGGTCGCCTCTGTCTCCTGATTTGTATATAGGCACAATGTTTGATGTCTTCCAGGACATCCAAATAGATCTAGTTGCCGTGCACGATTCAAAGATTTCTGCTATCAGGATAGACCAGTTTGCCGTATTGGATTTTAAGTCCATGTTTGACAGACCGTCAGGGTGCTCATGATGATTTTAGTTTCTTAATTTTAGATTCAATACAAGTTGGGTCAAGTTCGATGTCCCAATGGGTACTTCAATGTTTCAAAGATTCTATCCCCTTCTCGGGTAGGCCGAAGAGAGCTGAAAAGTGGGCAATCCAGGCTTCTTCAGGGACGCTGGATGATGAAGCGTCTTCACTTGATGAGCTTTTTGAAGTAATCAATGACCAGAAAGCCTTTGTTTGCTTGCCACTAAGTACTCGCAGCATTTGCTCGGAATCATCTTGATAAAGCTGGAGTTTGAAGCCTTTTAACCAGTTCTTATAAACATTGGTAGCGGTCCGAGCTGCTTCTCTATTAATAGTGGAAGGAAAACGTCTAGCCTTTCTTGTGGCTCGTCTCATTATCAACCTTTTTTCTCTAAGTATCAAATTGTTATAGTGGTGGGTCTTCACTTTGCTTCGGCTACCAGTTTTTTGAATCTGGTATGGCTGTAGTAGAGGACAGTAGTCCGTGAGGCTACCTGCCTCTCTTAAAATGTCCAGTGCTTTTGCTTGACAATAATTTGTGGTTAGTGTCGTAATGGCTGAGCCTTTCAACCTCAAACGTGTGGAGTTGGCGTGGGTCTCAATGTTGGCCATTCTCAGGGCACACAAGCTCTCATGGACATGTAGGCGGGAAGCTGTCCACGTCATTTCAAAAGGTTGTGGTCGCTGTTGCGTGTTCTGATAACCTCAAAGCCTGTGACCTGCGTCAGAAGGTTTCTGGAGAGATGGACATAATCTAGGGTAGCGTGTCTTCCTGCTAACTCCCAGGTTGGGAGGACCGGGTGGGATGCTTTGCCCAAGAAGTGGACGTTGTGAAGATCGAAAGTGTCCATCAAGTTCGCCCATTTCTTTCGTCTTTGTAGGGAGTTTTCTGGTAATGTTAAGAAGTTGGCTTTTATTTGTGAATTTTCGACTCTTTTTTGCATGATCTTGACATTTAAATCACCACAGATGATTATACTGTCGATTGAGTCGTTTGATAGAGCATCTTTCTGAATGTTTTCGATGGTTGATAAGAAGTGCTCCGTTGCACATTCTTTAGGGTTCCAGTACAAGTTTACTAGTAAGTAAGTGGTTTTCTTTTGTTTTCTTGATCCTTGTTGGCTGGCGCTTCATTGAATCAGCGCTGCCAAGATGTGCGGCTCCTCCTTTATAACTTTAAGAAAACTGGAGGTTGGATCCGATGCGCAGAGCAATCAGTAATCCGGCCCTTGGTCGACCTGTGGCTACTCTCAGGGCTGGAGAAAAGATGGTTACAGACCCCTCAATCGTTGGTTTGTTTTGGATCCATGTTTCTTGGAGACACCAAATGTCAGATGATCCCAAGTTTACATCTGAGGAGTTTGTCAGGTGGGTGAAGCCTCGTGTATTCCAGGAACCCAAGGTTAGGCCGGTAATGGATTCCATGTTTGATGACTGACCAGAGGAATCCTTGTTTATCTGTCTTATGTTTGAATGCTAGTATTGTTGTTCTGTTGACAGGGCTTTGGGCAGCTGGCCCAATGGTTTTGATCTTCTTTGAGACTAATTTGGTTCCGGTCGCCAAATGACTTCTCTTTTCCTTTAGTTGAGATGTCTTGTTCGATGGTAATGTTCCAGTTTTTCTGGGGACCTGACGGGACTCTTTCCAATTCTATGGAGCTTGGACGATGGCCCTCGTTCTGTTTCCACGGAGCGGACCATGGATTATGCCTGTTTGCAGATGACGAAACACGCTCATACAAGTGAGGGGTCCTGTTGGTACGTTGGTCGTTCGTCTTTCTGGCTCTCGAGCGTCTTTCTAAATGATCAGTTGAATGCTCTTTGTGTTTGTGACCTTCATTGATCGTGTAATCTATGAGATCATATCCTAAAGCTCTTAATTTGTTTTTTGCCTTGGTTAAGAGGGACTTTATTGTTTCAGACTGTATGCGTAAGTAAACACTGTCAACTCGCTTTTTGTCTTGAAACTCCACAATCGTAAGATCTTCTGTTGTTAGATTTTTTAGTGCTGGAACCAAGTGCAAGATTTTTCGAATGGTTTTCCTATTAAGAATGAAAGAGGAATCTTCTTTCCAGATGCTTTTCAGGATGAAAGAGCGGTTCTTAGTAGACCTAGCAGAACGTCTTATGAGTTCTCTTTTTGCTCGGCTTTCTTTGCTTTTTTCTCTGGGTGTTGTTGCATGCTTTGAATTTCGGGGCCCTCTGGAATTTGAAGTTCGTTGTTTTTTTGGTGTAAACAAGGGTCTGGCTGCATGATCTGATTTTGGTTGCTTTTTTGTGCTCCAATTTCTTGAAGTTGAGCGCTCATCCCTGTGGCGACTTCTATGAACTCTAGAGCGCCAATGAGTTGAATTCTCTGTCTGCTGTTCGTATTTTGGTTTTTGAGAATCACCTCTCGTTGATAGTTTCCTGTTAGATGGACGGGGCCTGGACCTAGCCCGCACAGGAGACTTTTCCGTTTTCTTGGCCGGTGGGTATTGAAACATTCTAGTGCCTTTATTTTTTGCCAGGAGATTTAGTTTTTTCTCCTCCAGTGTTAAAAAGATTGGATTTGTTTGCTCCGGAGAGATCATTTTTTTTTCTTGTTTTTGTTTTTGGTCAATGTCCTCGGTACTTGGGGCAGGAGATTTACTATTTAAGTTTCTTTTCCTTTTTTGTGGTGGGTTCCGATCGACATCGTCCCAGTCCTCCCAGGCTTCTGTCTCATTCAAGGCCGCCTCCATCAACTCACTTTCCATGATTGACAAGGTGGTATCATCCGTATCCTGCTTTCCTTTGGTGTAAGTACGTGAAATCTTTGGTTGAGGACGAAGAGTAGGATCATTAAGTTTGGGCTCAAAAGTTAGGCAGGATTGTTTTAATGAAGATGCCAGACTGTCGTCATCAATTTTGAGTCTGGCTGAGGGCCTGCTCGTCGTCGCCTTGGAGTGCCCACTCAGTTTAGCACCGTCTTTATGGATGGATTGGTCAGAGGACCAGATTGCACATCCATTTTTCAATTGAGGTTTGGTTACAGTTCAGATTGATTTTCTTCAGGTTAGTTGAAGATGACCGCGAATTCTTAGTGTTCAAAGATTAGTTTTTTTCTTTTGATTTCAGTGTAGTCGAGCTTGCAGGAGGAACTTCAGCTTTTGCTGCTGCGCTCCAGCCAAATGGCTCGCTTATTGTTTGAGTGGTAATGGCTGTCGTGGCGTCTTTTGCTGAGTTTCCTGTAAATTGGAAGGTTTTGATGATTGGCTCATTCATTTGAGTGGGCTTTGAAAACTTTGTTCCAACGGCAGGATGTCCAGGTTGCAGAGAAACTATTCCCGTAGGAGGTTTATTGATTTCCTTTGCTGTAATGTAGCTTTCAATGAAGGAAAGTCGCGTTTGCATGTGGGCCAATAAAGTTGCTTGGTCTTTTGCTGAGTCGTTGAGCGCTTCATACAGCTTGGTGAAAGGAGCTAGTGCTATAGTCAGGGATGACATAATGGCAAAACATCTCTGAATCTCGTTTGGAGATAAAGAACAGCGATGCACCAGCAGGCTAACGAGAGGATTGGATGAGGCTGTTATGGAGGTTGGCATCCAAGTACTCCAGAAGAGCCTTCTTTTGCGTGTGTGACAATAAATACATTCTACCAAATGGTATGAGAGCCCCCGGAACGAGATTGATGCTACATTCTTCAGGCCTGTGTGGTGGTAAATCCTGTGGGTTCTTGTCAAGGAATACCTCTTTGAACTGGAAAATCTTTGTAGGTAGACAATGTACTCCTCTAAAATCAGGGAGCGATGTGGCTTCTGCCATGACCGTTTCGTAAGCTAATTCCAATAGCAAGGACTTGCGACACAGTGCTGACGTGAACTGTAGTTGGTTCTTTGTCCAGTCGATGGAAGGATTGTGTTTTCATAAGCACAAAATACGGTTATTGGTGATATTATCGACGCCAAAGGGTCGAATGACAAAAGGGTAGAGTCAATTTGACCGAAAAAAAGGATCACATTTTTTTTTTTGGGTGTCCCACCCTCAAACCCGCGTATTTGATGTAAAAACACCTTTTTTTAGCTAAACGAGAGCAAAAAAAAAAATGAAATGTACATTTAAAAAAAAAAATGTGATCCTTTTGTTTTCGGTCGAATGCACTCTCACCTTTGGCATTCGATACGTTTGATTAAGGTACTTTAACTGGACACCAAAAATACCTAAGATTATGAAATGGGCCTCTCTGATAATATCAAAATGGATGGTTTCTTTGTGTTGCAGAATCACCATTGAGATATCTTCAGTAGAATGAGTGATGGGACCGGATGAGTGGCTTGCCGTTGACTCCTTCCACCTTTTGATCTTCTTCATACTCCATCCGACAGAACCAATCTTTTCAGCCCAGATTATTTACACAAAATTTCCGGCTGCCCCACAATCGATTAACGCTAGAGAGTCCACCTTGCGTTGCGTCAGTAAGAACTGAATGTCCACTACCATAAGACGATTGTCTTCTGACATGGCAGAGAACGAGACGGACATGGTAACAAAGGGTCGTGGATGCTCTCCTCGGAAGGTCGTCCCTCCTTATTCCAAGGTTGCCCGTTTCTCGGGCGACGATGGGGTACTTCTGGACAATCCCAAAGAAGATGCAACTCTGAACCGCAGTACATGCAGAGACCTTGGTCTCTGCGTCTCTTGCATTCTTCAGCAGTCAATGGGGCAGGAGTTGATCCAATCTGCATTGGTTCTTCCTGGACAGGGCGAGCAGGTGATGAGGAGGGTGCTGGGTGGCCTCGGACAAAGTTCGGTCCTTTGCCTTTCTTTCTTTCATATCTCCTCTCTGAAAGCCTATTGTCAATCTGAAGAACTGTTGATAGTAGATCTGGGAATGAAACAGGCCGAGTTGTTCTTTCCAGCTCGTCCTTTATGTCCTCCCTTAATCCGCCATGGAAGATTGTATACTGGGCAGCTTCAGGCCGGGCCAGCCTGATTGCGGTCGCTAGCCTTTTGAAATGGGTAATGTCGGTGAGTAATTTGGCTGTTCCTTGTCGTATATCCAAGAGTTCCTCACAGGCCACGTATTTGGTTTCTGGCCTTTCAAAGGTTTGTTTGAGAAGCGTCAGAAATGCTCCAAAGTCCTGGAGAACCGGGATAACACTGGTGACTAAAGGGGTTGCCCAAGCCAATGCATTGCCGGTCATGTTTGAGACCATATACCCTACCCGGGCATGGTCCGAGGCATAGGTGAGAGCCCAAAATACAAAATGCACCATAAAGGGTTCAAAAAACTCTTTCAGCCATTTCGGTGACCCATTAAACTTGCCTGACGCAAGTGCCATATGGGGTAGTTCAGAAGGGTGTTGGTCCCGGGCTGCTATGATCTGCTGCAAAACCGTGTTCACTGTCTTAAGGGACTCTACTTCTTGCAAAGTGCCGACTGGCCGACTGGCTAAGGCAGCCCGGCGGCAGCCATGTTAGAAGAAAGACTAGAGCGTGGCTCAGAAATGACAAAGAATGTGACGGCACAGTTCAATGACGTTGTATCTTCCATTGGCTCCACTAGCGCCACCCTACCGAGTGCGTGACAATGTAACCCATCCCCTGTCTACTCCTACACTTCCTTAAAAAATGCCCCCACTTCCCATAGTTCCAACATTGTGATGGCCCCATTCCCCCTCCTCTGGCTTGCATTCCTCCAAATTCCCCTCCCCTCAATCCTTGGAACCCACCTCTTTCTCGCTGCTGTCCTCCTTGTTGCCACTGTGGACCGGGATACTGTGTATTCCCGTCCCACTGTCCTTGTCCTCCTTCCAACCACACCACAGCTATTCTAGCGTTTGCAAAGTTTTGGGTGCTTCCTGCCACTTCTGTCTGTACTGGCGTCGATACTGACACCTCCACAGTGACCTTAGCTAATTTGTTTTGTACTAGTGTCGCTTCCTCTGCCACTTCTGAGCTGTTTTCTTGTCACGTCTTTTATTCTTCTACAATGGTCTATTATTATGCTTTAGATTTCGTCCCACCCCTTTGCATCAATGCCCACCATTTTGTCTAAAGCCTTTTGCACCTCTTTGCGTAGGCCTTTTTTCCTTTTTTAACGATAAAATAGAAAAAGCATATTGATTTGTCCCATGAGTTGCCTGTCTCCGCTCTCCACATCTACTTAACCTTAAGAATGAACTGAGAGGCGTCTTCATCATCGCCCATAGTGCATTGCATGGTAGACTGTAGGTCGGGTGTGTCAGGGAATGCCTGCCGTAACGCATCCCATACTTTTACTCGGACCTTGTTGAATGATGCACCATCATATGCATCGTTCCCTAAAATCACTCATGCTTTCACCCACACATCCCCAGCTGGGTCTCCAATAGTTGCTACCAATAAGATTTTTATGTCACTGACTGTCACAGGTACTCCGGCAGTTTGCTTTTCAAATGTGTAAATCCACTTGGCCGCTCCTGCAGTGAGGGGCAGGAGTGTCTTCATCAAATTATTTTTGTCCATCTGTGCCCATGGCACATAGTGCAGTCTGCTGGCACCTTTATGTATAAGGGGTATCTGCATCCTTGCCCTACCCCATCAGTCTGTTTCCCACTTCCTCTCTTCCTTGAAAGTGCCATCCGGCCAAACCTGTTCCTTAACCTGTATTCCCACAAACTCTCCACCAAGGTGTTTGCTCAGGTGCTTTTTCTGCCTCATCATCATAATCTTTGTACTAATAAAATGTACTCCACCTGTCCCCCTCTCCTCGACGGGATCCAAAATTCTCGTATTCCCAGATTGTCTGTCCTCTTGTCTCCTTCCCTTTCCTTCTCTACAATCACACTTTTTACAGCTGTGTTATCTACCCTGAACAGGAAGTCTCCTGCTTTCCACCCATCGGATCCTTGTTCTGCTGGCCTATCAGGCTTTACTTCAACCTGTATTGCTTGTAATCTATTAATTTCTGTTCATGCTGCTGCCAGTGCCACGTCTAGGTCTCTCTTATTAACATTGGCATGTGCTCGGACCTCGGGGGAGATGCATATGGGGAGGTGGGGCTGTTGCTGCAGTGGACACATAGGTTGGATTGGTGTAACCTACTGTGGGGCGAGCTGCCAATGGGTATTTGACCACGCGATCTGCATGTGCCCTGCCCTCCCTTCCTGTACAGTCATCAGTGTTTTCACATTGCGCATTTACTCCCCCTCCTCTAAAATCTTCCTTATCATCAAACATCTTCCATAGATCTAATATCTCTTTCCTCTTTTGTAACTGTTTCCCCTTATACTTAGCTGTTAAAAATGTAGACATGTGTTCTAAGATTCCATTATTATGAGATCCCTGCTCTGGCCATGAGCGAGGCATCCCCCCTCATCTTGTCTCCGTCACCCACTGCTTACAATATTTCTTAACTCTGTCCAAATACAGTAGCAGGGCCTCATACTGTTGTAGCACCTTCTCCCCTCATTTGGGAAGGCTCCCTACAATTCCATTTTCCTTTCCTTAATATTCTCCTAAAAAAGTATAATACCAAAAACTAAGACAAACCATACCCACAACACACCAACAATTTCCCTCTCCGTACATTCACGCTCTTCACACTCTCCCATGTACCTGTACCTTACTTTTTATCACTTGCAAGGCTATACTCACATGTGCGTGTTCACCCAAACTCCTCCATCACGGGGTCCCCAATAACATCGGACTGCACTCTCCTCAGAGCCGCACACCGCTCCAAAGGGCAGATAGGAATTCTGCAGCAACAGCTGCTGCAAGGCTGCTGCAAGGCCTCTGGGGAATACAAGTTTTTTTTTGGGACTGGTCACTGTAGGTGGGTGCGGCCCCTTCTCCCTTCGGAGAAGCAGCCTAGACAACTCTCCATGTAAGGGGGGATGGGATCACATCGGGGTCACCAATTGAAGGCATACCCCTAAAGGCTCAAACCAGAAATAAAAACAACCCGCTAGGGAAAAAAGAGATTCTTGCAAGGAAAACAAATTTTAATTATACAAAAAATATGTGTGCCAGCAAAGAACTCTGCTGCCAAGTAACATTGTGAGCTAAAAGGGTGTATGAAAAGGCTGGTGGTGCAACCCTATACATGTCAAACTACTCTGCCATTGGCCCCAGCCCAGTCAGTTCGTCTTATATCATGTGTGGTCAGCTGGGCTCATCGTCTCAAGGGAACCAAGGTGCAAAAGACAATTAGCTACATTACACAACCAGTGCTACTCTATCATTATACAGGGCACCTGGCTTGATCATAGGCTGGTACAGGGGGAGTCTCGAGGTCACTCTGACCGGCACACATTTCACTCATCCCAGTCATGTCTTCCGGCTTCCAAAGTTTCCACCTTTGCTTTTGAACTATAATTTATCCCTCCCTGTACCTTGCATTAAAAAATGATGCCATTATAAAGTAAAGCTAGGGTGACCATTCTCTTATATCTTTTATGGTTGACAGGTTTATAGTCGGTGTCCTGGGGTCAGCTGGGATCTCAGAATTCAGGGTTCTTGGGACTCGGACAGTTGCAGGGGCTATAACTCGTATTTGGCTGGGTGGGGGTCAGATGCTTTCTCTGCCCATTTGTGATAACACATGCATCAAGGCACTTAGCACTGTCTACTGGCCTTGCAGGATACATTCTTTCTCTGGATATAAATTTGTAAAGATGGTGACACTCTTTGAAGCAGGTTAACAGAAGTGGTTTATTCAAGTAAAGTCTTGTCGCAAAAAACCCCAGCTCTGTGACCCGCTGCCCTCCCTTCACCAACTGCTCTTTTCCAAAATCAACATTCCTTTCTGGATTGTGCTGCAGTGTTCCACTAAGTTCCATTGGAACACAACAGCCATACCCAGGCCAGGCTTAATGCAACACATCTCCCTCCCTAAACTGTCAAAATAATATTTGAGAATATACGTAACACATTTTCAGGATCAACTATACACAGAAAATTTGACAACACTGCCTAATGCAGCACAATATGAATATAATATTTCATTCACAATTTTGCCCCTATTGCAAGACATAAGATGGATTCATGGTATGTGAGATGCTTCATACCTTCTTAATATGCGCCAATCTCAACAGATTCCAAACCTGTCCTCCACGCACCCTCACAGCTCCCTTCATCAATTCCATCACCTGTACTGGATCAGAATACAATAAATCTCCCTTATTTTTCACAACACCTTTTTTTATGCAAACCCAATCACACACAGATATTTCCAAACTATGTCTCCCTCACTTCTCATTCACCCTCTTCACCCATTCACCTTTCGTTCTGTCAATTTTTTATATCAATTCTTGAACCACACAATCTGTGTCACGTGCCCTACCCAACCAGGGTGGTGACAACTTGGTTTTGGGCTTTCTTCCCCTCATCAATTCAAAAGAACTTACAACCGTGGAAGCATGAGGCGCCAATCACAAAGCATATAACCTATCCCTCGTGGCAACCTTTGTATCTCTCCCACATGCACCCGCCATTATCAAATCCTCCATCCCACACCTGTTCTCTCTCTCCTCCACCACCCCATTTGCTTAGGGATGATAAATTGCTATTCTCTTGTGCTTCACCCCACAACGCTTGAGATACTCCTCAATGCATCCACTCACAAACTGCCTACCATTGTCCGTTAGTATGGAACTGGGCAATCCCTCCCTCTCAAATACACCTTGTGGAAACTCCACCAAAGCCGTCGCTGTAATATCCCACACAATTTTGAATTCTGTGCACCGCAAAAACAGATCAACAACAATGGCAAAATAACTGCCACTTCCACTACCTAGATCCACCGGACCAAGAATGCTGAGTGCCAAATCACAACACACCTTTTCTGGGGCATCTACCTTCATCATTGGTTGCTGGTGGGCCACAACCTCTTTTTCTGAAATCTCACACTCTGGGCACTTTCCCAGCATTCTCTCACTATCCCGTTCAAATCCAGGCCACCAATATTCATTCCTGAACACTGCCTTGGTTTTTGTAACCCCAATGTGACCCTCATGAGCAATCTCCCCAAACCTTCTCCTCAAACTCCTTGGCACTACTTGTCGATCCCACCTATGCAATATGCCACTTTTGATACTCAATTCAGATCTCCCTACCCATAGGCTTCTCTCCTCTCCATTGTGCAATCTCTTCTCTGACCAACCATCATTAAAAAATTGCCCCACTATTCTGAGTACCTCCTCCTCCCTCAAGGCACATAACCACTCTCCACTGGTCACAACATCGTCATGAGTCAAAAAGACTGTATTAGTAACGGCATCCTCCACCCTCGCCGAACCCTCACCTTCCTCACTCCCTCCTAACCTCGACACATGATCCACCAAAACATTCTTTATTCCTGGAATCACTTCCATGACAAATTTGGGACCCTGCATCCTGGCCACCCAGCAGGCAACCCTCCTCAATACTTTCTCCAGCCCTTTCTGTTTGAAAGTCACCTTCATCAGCCTATGATCAGTTCTAATAATACATTCTGCAACCCACACAAAATTCTGAAACTTCTCCATACCCCAGTGACACGCGAGGGCTTCCTTCTCCAAAACTGAATAGTTCCTCCCTGCTCCCCTCAACATCCTTGAGTCATGTTTCACTATTGTTTCACACCCATCAGGACCAACCTTTGTCAGCACAGCACCAATCTCTGAATTGCTTTCATCCAAGGAAATGAAGCTCTTCCTGCGGGTGTTGAACATTGCTAACTGCCTCACAATGTCAATCTCACTTTTCATTTTCTGGAATTCCTTCTCACATTGCATATCCCCACAAATTCTAAACCTTACTTTAAAAATGCCCTCATCCTCACTATTTTGTCAGAAATGTTGTGCACAAACTTCTGATAGAATTTGATCATCCCTAAAAAGGATCTAAACTCTCCTTTACCAGTCAGAGATGGAACTTTCTTAATAGCATCCTCCATGTTGTTTTTGGGTCTCAGCCCATTACTCAATATCTTGTGTCCCAAATACTCAACCGCCTCCTATCCAAACACACATTTCTCTGTCCTTAACATTATCCCTCTTTCTTCCAAAATCACCAGAACCTTCCTGATATTATCCTCATGCTTCTCCAATGTCTCAGCACATACCAGGATGTCATCCTGGAAACAATGTACATCTGGCATACCTTTTAGGAGCTTATCCATCACCTTCTGGAAGACCGAATCTCGCAGAAACTAATCCAAAAGGCATCCCGTGAAACTGAAACACTCCCTCATGTTTGCTAAAAACAGTCAATTCTCTAGATTCCCTATCCAATTCCATCTGGTGGTAAGCAGATGTCATATCTAACTTGAAAAAGTACTTTGCTCTTCCAATCATTACTAACATCTCTGTCATGTTTGGGAGCACTGTCGTTCAGCCACCACACATTTATTGAGTTCTCATAAATCCACACACAACCTTAATTCTCAATTTGCCTTCTTCACTACTACCAAAGGGCATACTCGCTCCCCACACCTGGATGGTTTTACTACTCCTGACTCTCTCAATTTAATCAATTCAATTTTCACTCCCTCTCTCAACACCATTGGTACAGGACGTAGTTTAGCTGCGATAGGAACACTCCCTTCCTTGAGGACAATCTTGTGTTTTATACCCTTCACTCGCCCTATTCCTTTGGCAAACACCTTTGGAAATCTGTCTACCATGTCAATGCTTTGCCCAATATGTAGCACTTGCTCATCGGAAATTGGGGTCTAACCTTATTTTGAAACCTCTCTGTTATCTCCAGCCCAACAGGGTTTCACCACTCTTGGTAACATACATTTTTCCATGGGTTTCTCTACCCTTAAATTTCAGATGCTTGACAAAATATCCTATAATATCTATTTTGCTCAAATAATATCCTCCTGGCCTTTTGTCAGAAGGCAACAGGTTTCAAAACATCCCACCCACTTTCTTCTCTCTTACATTGCACAACATCAAGGACAACTTTGCTCCAGAATCCACCATCATCCACACACTTCTCACTTCCACCAGAATTTCAGCAACAGGCTATTGCATTCATCATCATCCTCACCACATCTGACCATGTTATCCGTTACTACTTCTACTTGCTCATCATCATCATCATCATCATTGCCCGATGATTGTTGTGCTTCCTCATTAACATACAAGACATCCGTACCTCCCCCAATGGAATAATGTTTACAACAGTTCACATAGTGACCCCATCTTTTGCATTTGGAACATGTTATTTTCCTCCCCTGATACACCGGCGAACTAGCAAAATGATTTGCACTGGCAGATCGAAAACATAGTCTTTCTTCTGTTTTCTGACCTTTTTGCCTTTCTCCTTGGATCTCACCTGGCTCATGCGAGTGTTGTCCACCCCACATTTTTTTCCTTTACCTGTATCTTTACCTTGGTGCCCCACCCTCAATATTTCACTGGGGTTGTTTTATTGTCCTTTTTATTTAGCTTAGCCACACATGATATTGAGTGCTCAACCTGTTTGGCAATCGTTACCACTTCATCCAAATGTGGCTCATCCATTCCTTTATGTTATCATTGCAGCAATGGATCATAAACTGATCCCTAATATGCTCTTCCAATTTCTCACCAAATTTACATGATAGAGATACATTTTCTAAAGCAGTCAGATATTCTTCGACTGTCTCCCATTCTTCCTGCACCCTCACGCTAATATTGTACCTTTCGAGAATGGTGCTGGTTTTCAGATTAAAGTGTAAGTCTAACTTATGCAAAGCTGCGTCAAATTCATTGGACACTCCCCTTTCATCCAATTTCGTTAGTTCAGGCAAAGTTTCATATATCCGCTGCCCTTCATATCTGAGAAAATGCATTAGAAGTGACACCTTCTGGTCTGTTGAAATGGTGTCTCCACAAGCTGCTCTCACATAGTGAAGAAATCCTTCTTCGATGGAGCCCATTTGATTCTGGCAGGAACCGGGTTTGGCTTAAATGCTGGAGGCCCAGGAACACCAGGCATTGCCATTGTACTAGGGTACCAAGTCTGGTGTCAGCAGGGAATCAACTTCCTATTCTTAGTCCATGATCCACTTTCATAAAACCACAAAAGCTGGCCCATTCACTGCCACAAAGTATATGTATTCGTAGAATCCTTTGATTATCAGGCGTGGTTCCTCTCCATACATTAGTACCGGTTGCCAGGCGATAGTTCCTCGTTCGAACAACCCTTCCTTTCAGGGTCCGTTCCTCTTGGATGGTTCCAGCGCAGTTGCGCATTGATTTTAGAAGTAGAGCTATGCACACCACACTTAAATCACATGAGCGTGCCCTCCACACACAGCTGTTTGCTCATACACGTTACGTGGAGCAAACCCTTCTGATAGGGTCCCTTCCTCTACCATGTGCTGGTGCAAGCGCATAATGGCAGCGACAGATGAATGCACACGCGCCACGGAGTGGCACTGTCCCTCCTTTCACCTTGTGCAAGGTTTTAGCCCAAAATGATGCTCTGTGGAACGGCTCTAGAGTGGCACTTACCACCTGCAAAGCTTTGCAAATGGGCCCACATATGCATTTCCCCCACATTCTCAGTTGCCGCTCACACCTTTGTGTGCGTCCTGCAGGGTGCTGCGCTTCCGTGTGTCCTGCAGGATGCTGCGGGTACTCCTAAGCCTGCTGGGCTACGTTGTTGCTCCCAACATCAATGACAGAATAGGGTTGCTGCTCTGCTGGATGTTTGCTTTACTTTGAAATCTTCTTTACCTCATCACCAGTGTAAAGACGGTGACACTCTTTGAAGCAGGTAAACAGAAGTGATTTATTCAAGTAAAGTCTTACAGCAAAACCCCCCAGCTCTGTCAGTCGCTGCCTTCACTTCACCAACTGCTGTTTTCTAAAATCAACATTCCTTTTCGGATTGTACTGCTGTGTTCCAGTGGGTTCCATTGGAACACAGCAGCCATACCCAGGCCAGGCTTAATACAACAAACATATTGGCAACAGTTTTAGAATAAAGGAGGGTTATTGTGGAAATTAGCAGTGCAGGTCTCTCTCTCATCAGCGCTTGGGCCTGTTCAGATTTCTTCATCAGGTTTTCAGCCTGTGTCTAACACGCTGCCATGCAGGCCCTATACTGCTGCCAAAGCTACAAAATAGCATCTGTTTATATGAGCGCACTAAGCCTAAAAATCTAAAATGCACCTAATATTATGATTGTGCGTGGCCCACCGGTACGTCCCCTCCTGGCACATCACAAATCTCCTGGTGGGACTTGCCTCACCCTAAAGCACCTAGGGGGTGGGATGGGGTCATTCCATTCTCAATAGAGGTTTGGAACCTTTGGAGCTATGGAATGGTGAGGTAGAGGTCAGTTATATCTAGAAGCTAAGGAGATGAGACGTACTGTAGCTGTTGTATACAACATGAATAAAGAAGAGAGTTTCAACTCAGTACAAGGAGTAGTGAACCTTTATTTTATGGCAAGGGGTGCTTCTGATCCTCCGGGCAGCTGCAGAGGACGGCAATGAACTTGAGGATGCCTGGAAACACGGCACATAACATTTATGCATCTCAGTGGGGGTGATCAGTTTCTATGCATTCTAGAGGCAGTGAGCAGCAACAATGTGCACTTAAAAGAAAAAAGAGGTTTGTAGCAAAGGTGAGTGCCTACACAGATGAAAGGAAAAGAAGCAAAGGCACTGAGAGTAAAAATAAAAAAACAAGTAGCGGGTGCTCTGATTGCATGACGTGGAAGCAGCAGGAATTTAAGAGAGTGGGGGTCATCAAATGGAAAGAAATAAAGTATTGTGAACAAAGTTACAAGGTCCAGCATTATTTTTCCCTCAACCTGGGGACCCAATTGGTCGATGGAATGACTTGAAAGAAGATTTTTTGAAGTTTGTGCTGGTGGTGTACAGCCCGAATTACTCTATTGAAAGAAAGGATGCATTAATGTATCATTGTCTGGGTCATGCTGGCCAGGAGATATACAAAAGGTTGCCTAGTCCTGTCAGGACTTCTGAAGGAGATGTAAATGTGTTTGAGGCTAGCATTGCCAAGTTAGACAAACATTTTGAAGTGAAAGAAAACAACATGGTGGCCAAGTATCACTTTGCCACAATAGATCAAATGAAAAGAGAGACAATACATTGAAGAGTTTGTGACAGTGTTGAGGGGCCTGACTATTAAGTGTCATTTTGGCCATTGACAGGAAGAGCATCTTCGTGATCAGTTAATGATCAAATGTGCCAATGATGGTGTCCAAACCTGGGTAGGGCCATAGAAATAGCAAAGAAGGATGAGCACAGAGCTTCATGCATTAAGGAGTTAAGCATGACTCAAAGGAAGAGATAGATTGCAAGAGTAGGGGTTTTGTTGGAAGAAAAGAAGGAAATAGCAAGCGTTGGGTTAACAGACAACCTAGGAAATGCTATAGATGTGGTAGCATGCATCATTTTGCTATCAATAAGGAATGCACACCTGTGTATGTTGAATGTAGGTTGTGTAGAAAGAAGGACTATTTGGCCAGATGTTGCAGACAGAGCACAGGTAGTGTGAATGAACATTTTGTAGGTGAAGGTATGGAGGATAGAATGGATGATGGATTGGAAATCATTCATGTGGTGAATGCAGTCATGGTTTGTCAGGATAAAGAAACCCAGATCAGTGGTCAGGATAAATGGGGTAAGGATTCGCATGTTAGTTGACACTGGTGCTGACTATACACTGATTGGGAAGGAGACGTGCTAATCCAAGTTCGGACACTGTATATTACGAGAAGTGAACTATAAAAATGGTCTGGAAAACTCCAGTTTAAGCAGAAGTGGTAGATCGGGAAATCTCAGACTCAGTAACGGAAATAGTTATGGTAAATGGCAAAACCTGCTTTATTAACAATCCACATAAAGCAGGGACAGCATACAAGCAAGTACACTCTTGACACTCTCAGCCTTCCTTAGGTACAACAATGGATTAAAAATGAAAAATACGTAATCATTGACGTCACATCGCAATTTTGGTCAAAAAACCCTATGAGGTACAGGGGATTGGTTAAGGGAATTGTATACATATGGAAGATATAGGGGTTAGTTTTTCATTGGTTATACTCTATCATATGGCTCCACCTGAGACCCCCTCTAAATTGATAATAGAGAATGAATGTCATCTTTAAAATAATTAATTGATTAATGCAATATACATTGGGTGGCACAGCATTGAGAGTTTCTATTGGTTGGCATTTTACCAACCAACCATGAGCAATTGACAGGGCATCACCACATGAGTCAAAAATGGGAGTAGGAGGAGAGGAACCTGGGAACTGCTTTTATTTCAATTAAATAAGATACTACCCCTTATCCCTAGTCCACAAGCCAGAGTAACTTCTTTGTAGTCGACCTTGCTAGGTCCCTTGTTTCTGAGAATATGTGGGTAGTCGAGGGAGGTGCTTGTCTGTATCTAGCACTAATGAATAGACACTGTTCTTGAAGTATGGGTCACGTGTGAGAGGTCCATGTTCTGAATTATTTCACACAAAATGTATTGCAATTTTAGCTAATATGAGCGCAAGTGTTATTACCTTTCTGACCCCTAGAGACTGAGTCAATGCATTCCTTATGAGGTTTTAGCTTGTACTTATTCAACACCTGGAATTCCAAGGCTGGTCGTTTTTAACTAATGTTAGCGAAATATGTCTTGCTTGGGCATTGTTATCTCATGTTCCTTCCTGAACCATCTGTGTACCCCCTAAAGTCTGATTAACTTTATTGGGGTTCGGGCAGTTACCATCTATAGTCTGCGCAGAAAGTCTTTATTCATTCTAATGTGTGCTGCGATGGCCATTTGCATTTCTATGTTAGTAGACTAAGGCCCTCATTACGACCCTGGCGGAAATCGAAAAACGATGGCGGAAATGCAATACCGCCATCGAATAGCGCTCGGTGCGATCATGACCCGTCACCGCAAAGTACGATGCCATTAGCGACACCGTAGTGAACGCCAACGCTAACTGCACCAAGCACGCGCGCGCGCGCCATGCCAAACCGTAATTACCACAATGGCGCAACGGTACGCGAATTCCGACCCTAGCGGACATGCACCTAACGCCATCAAGCACGGCGGAAAGTACCATTCCGCCATGGTGAGAAGTACGGCATCGCGAACCAACCGTAAACGGCCCTACTGAGTGCTTGTACACCGCTCCCTGGCCACATTGTACAACCCCCCGTAGGTGCAATGAAGTCACACAATGCAACCAGTGAAATGTACTAGTCATCCATGCCTGCCAACGAACAAATGAATCTCAAGAGTGCCCAATGGGAGCTGCAGGGCACAGATGGCACGAATACAGAAGCTATACAAATGGACATGACCTCAGTCTCCCACCAAGAAACGCACGCAAACACAGGCACCTGTGACCAGCAATATTCCGATAATCACATCATTCCACCAATCCAACTGGCTGACCGGCATCTGTTACACAAAAGCTAATCCCCCGCCCCTGAGCATGACATCATCAAAACAGTCATAATGGCAGCCCTTATCCCTGACCTCACTGGGCTCCGTAGGCAAACGCGCCCAGCACAGTACCACGCAACTATACTCCGAAGCTGGAACCCAATGCAGATCTCCTCACAATACATCGCTCCCCAAATAGGAATATGCCACATCACTCGCAAAGAAGAACGCTATACGGTTCATATCAGAATAGAAATTTAATGCACAACAAATTCACCAAGCCCATACAGCCATTAGGCCATGAACTCCAAAATATATTACATTATCGTGGGCTGCATCCGCAATAAATGACCAGCTACTTCTTGTGTGACGCCCTGTTCCTTCATGGTACACAGGGGCTACATTCCCGTACGAAAAGGCAACATGGAAGCGCCTAGAACCGCAGGGCCGTCCCAATAGGGAGGCACTAGTCCAGCTGAAAGGCCGAAATGTTGCTCCTAGCCACTAGTACTGCGTAAGGGCATGTGGCCCATTGGCCATCGTCCCATAAGATCGTAATGCTGCTCCACTGATTAACACGAAGCAGCAGGTGTCGGGAGTAAAATCCATCTGCAGGAGTGGCATACAGATGGCAGTGGCAAAAGGGGAGGAGATACCTGTCAACCAAATGAAATGAAAAAGAATAGTATGGCCATCAGAACTACATTTGAATTACTCACTTCAATGATCACACCAAATCCACAGCCATATGCATGCTAGCCCACTCCAAAGGATCATCACCACCCAAAAACCACTTGCGAATCATAACTATCTATATCGAGGTGAAAACACTATCACAAACGAGTGTACCTGTGCATGCGTCTGTTACAACAGAATCCATCTGATGGGATTGGTAACGTGCATAGACACAAGTGTCTGAAGGCGCGTCGAGACAGGGAGGGCTCAACAAGGCCAGATAGACGATGGCCCCACTATGGCAGCCCTGCATCACATAGCGCAGGGGAGGCGGATAGATTCCAAGAAGCCCTGTACATGGCAAACTCTGTATCAAATCATCTGTCCATGCATCCATACAACATACCCTCATCCCGTAATGAAAACGCCTGTTTCCATACTCACATAACATGTGAAATTTCCATTGAGTCTGTGCGTTATGCAGCCTGCAAAATCCACCGTGCCCCAGCCCGTAATTCCAGTGTTGTGAAGTAACATGTATTTGGGAACGTCCGGCCTCATCGCCCACGTCGCTATTGCGCATCCCATACTATTCATATCAATCATTGCATCCTCGCCATGGCCCCTGTCCCAAGGACATTGAACAATAGAACGTTATATTTGCAGTCAGACCTGTGGGCATCTCCTCGCCGCTAGCTGAAAACCGAAAGCGCCGCCCTTCGAATTCCTCATTTGCAACATCACGTCGAAAAGGCATCTGTGGCCGCTTGAAACCACAAATTAATCCATCTAGTGCGGCTGTGTGTGAAAATGGCAACTGCCTTCACTCACAAATGGAACGCCCCGCCCGTCGGTGAAGCTCGGTACAGTGTTGCATGAGGGTCCACCGTTACTCGAGAACTACGTTCCACTGACCCTTCACAAGTCTGTTCGCGACTGCAAAGATTGTATGTGAAACAATGGGACCATAGCCGAATGAACATATCAACCAATGTTACACTGCCATCGGGTACAAATACATGATTGCAATAGCAAGATGCCATTCGTCGAATTGCAGCGTTGTGTGCGGGACGTGCTCGCCCAAAGGGGAGTGCAGCTTGCACAGGTGGAATGAATCACCACAGGTGGAGGCCATACAGCCTGAAAACACATAAATTGCACACCCAGTCTCCTCCCACAACCACACCCACTCCGAAATGCTACCGGCAGGACTAGCCATGTTGGCCCTGGGGGACCTGATAGCACTGCAAGTACTCCAACTTCAAGAAGAAGACGAACACCAACTACTACCGGCCGCACGGCGGAGACGCAGGAGGAGGAGGAGGGCAAGGCAGGGCCAGCAAGGGCCGCCAGCACAGCCACTACCACCACGCAGGCAGCCCGCAATCCCACGCCTCCGAGCACATCCGTTCAACCTCACTGATGAGCAGATCCACACCCTCTACCGTTTGGACCGGGACACCATAACCGCCATTGTGGACATGACACAGGCTGACCTTGTCAGCATGATAGATAGCCCAACCGCCATCCCACCCCTACTGAAGGTGGTGTCTGTACTACACTTCCTGGCCACAGGCACCTACCAGCACACAGTCGGACAGTTGCATGGCATATCACAGCCACTGTTCTCACGGACACTATTGCAAGTGCTCGATGCCCTCCTGAAGCACGCAGACGACTTCATCTCTCTACCACGCTCGGAGCAGGAAATTACGAACACAAAAGTGGGATTCCATGCACTTGCCGGCATACCGGGTTGCATTGGTGCCATCGACTGCACCCATGTGGAATTGGTCGTCCCACATGCCATGGAGGCCCAGTACCGCAACCGAAAACAATTTCATTCCCTGAATGTACAAATGGTGTGTGACTCCAACAGGATCATTACACATTGTTGTGCCAGATTCCCTGGATCTACCCATGATTCTATGGTCTTGAGGAACTCTACTATACCACGCTACATGGAGCGACACGCAGGGAACAGATCCTGGCTACTCGGTGAGTCTCATTTCATGCATGATGATGTGGGGTATGTGATGCGGCAATGACCTGGCAGGAAGGGGGGGGGTGCGTACGTAGCAATGGCATTCCTCAATATTCCTTTCTTGTCCACATACAGGTGATGCCGGGTATCCACTGAAGAGATGGCTCCTCACACCAGTCCGGAACCCACGGGACCAGCATGAGGAGGACTACAACCATGCCCACTCACGTACCCGTGTAGTCATAGAACAGGCATTCGGCCTACTGAAGACTCGTTTCCGCTGCCTCAGCAGGTCTGGCGGGGCACTCCTGTACCGCCATGTGAAGGTTGCAAAGATGGTCATGGCATGTGTCATGCTCCACAACATGTGCGTACGTAGAAATGTGCCCATGCCCCCTGACGCAGAACTGCAAGCACCTGATGATGGTCATGATGAGGGTGGGGATGTGGCAGCACCTCAAGGAGTCTGCGAGGCACAGGAGGGCCGTGACATTCGTCAGCATCTCATAGATGCATGCTTCTAGCACTCACGCCTGGTGGCTGATACATGGACACGGGACTCGTGGCACTGTGTGTGTCTGGGACATGCACAATATGGACTGTACGCCTATAATGGCCTCGTACACAAAGATCAATGTCCACACATCTCATTGCATGATCGTGCATTGTTTATGGCATATGTGATATCATGTGAAACACCCTATCGACCCGCCACCCAAGTGAGCCCAACACACCCCCTCCACCCTCCTACCTCCCCCCCGAACACCAGTGTCCAAAGATGCTCATTGTCAGTGGGCTGTCGCTATTGCAAGCCCCCTCTGCGGGTATCAGGGGCACCCCTGCCTGTGGAGCGCAGGTTCCTCCCAGATCTACGTTGGGGGCTGCCCTGGACGGAACTTGCAACGGATGATGTCTCTACCTGCTCACGTCCATGCATGTCCCTAAGGGTTTGTGAGAGCTCGGTGAGCACACGGCGCACTGCGGCAAGTTCGGCACATACGTCTTTGGACGTCGCATGCAGTTCCCCCCTCAGGCTCTCGGTGCTTCTCTCCATTTGTACTCTCAGGCTCTCGGTGCTACTCTCCATTTGTACTCTCAGGCTCTCGGTGCTACTCTCCATTTGTGCCCTTAGTGTCTCTGTACTTCTCTCCATTTCTGCCCTCAGTGTTTCAGTTGATGTTTCTATGTCTGCCTTAGTGCCCCCACATTCATCGGCATGGTCCTTGAGGAGCGTGGCCAGTTGCTGCTGTTGCACGATTAACTGGTCGAGGGACTGTTGCCTCTGCTGGGCCATGGCCATTTGCGGTGGTGTCACAGAGGGGCTGATCACCTCATGTTGCCTTGCCACAGGGCTTGTGGGGGATGGCCAGTCGTCGTCTTGTGGGTGCCCCTGCGTGGTATCCTCATGGTGTACGGGATGGAACAGACAGGGGGATTGAGACAGGTCATGGATGGATCTAACTTCGACATCCCCGTTTTCTGTGTCGGAGCATGCTGCCATTGATGCAGTATCACCTATGGTGCTGCTGCCACCAGAAGCAGTGCCTACTGTGGCATCCATTGGGGGGACCTGTGGTGGTGGTGTTGTGGGCATGCTGGCTGCTGGGGTGCCTGTTGGAGTTCCCTCCTGTGTGCTGTCACTTGATTTGTGCTGCTGCCGTGTCTTGATCCATGCAGCTGAGGTGGAGTGTCTTTGGCCGTTGGTCTTGGCCCTCTTTGCAGGTGTGCTGGTAGGGGTGTCCTGGAGCTCGTCGTTTGGATCGGACCCTGTAGTGGAGTAAAGGAGGGTGAGCGTTATTAATGGGTCTGTGGGAATTGGAATGGCAATGTATCACATGCATTGGGGTGGTACCTGAGGGTGATTTGGGTCTGGGCCTTGGAGGTGGTTTCATTTGTGTGTGGAGTGAGGGTGCAGTTGTTTGGCAGCCTGCAGTTAGGGTGTGCCTGCTGCACGTGTAGAGGGTGTTTTTAGGATTTTTAATTATTTATGTATTTGATGTGAGTTTTAAAGTGTGCTATCAGGCCTATGTATGTGGACGTTCTCCTGGACATGTGTTCCTGTTGCACTATGTGGGCACGTGGTACTTCACATGATTGGACATTGTGGTTTTGGCATTGTTTTATTTGGGACACCTACCTGAATCTTCGGATGTCTGCACTCCTTTCTCCATCCCTCCGACTCCCTCTATGCTCTCCATTCCAATGGTGGAGGCACAGATTTCTTCCCAGGGGGTCAACTTGATGGGTGATTCCGATCCTCCCCCGGTAGCTGTGGCAATGTTGCGGTTGGCAGAAAGTATGCTACGGACGCGTATCCGCAGGTCGTCCCATCGCTTTCTGCATTGCTGTGGGTTGCGGGGTGCGGTCCCCACCGCACTTACACGCTGTGCCACCAGGGCCCATATGGCCTTCTTGTTCGCAAGTGCCGTCCTGGTCATTTGCGTGGAGAAGACGACGGCAGCATTCTCCTGGAGGGTCTCCGTGAGCACGGTGAGTTCCTCACGGGAGAAGTGGACCTGCCGCTTGCGGTCGCACGCTTTCTTCGCTACTTTTCCCATTTTTCTTGGTTTCACTAGGGTGGATGACGGGTTGGGATGTGTCTCAGGGTAGTATTTTTTATGGTTGTGTGGATTTTGTGGTTTTATAGGTGTACGGCGTGATGTTTCCCGTTCCGGGACCATGCTTTTACTTCCGTTTCCGTATATTTACGGTCACCGTACTTTCCGGTTGGCGCTCACTGCGGTGTCCGCCGTGATGGGTGGCGGTATTGCACCTAGGGCGCCGTACGGCGGCGGTGTGGGCCGTTTTGGGGTCATTTCCGCCATCGCGGACTTTGCACTTCCGCCATGGCGTGGTGCTCGTGCCCGATGGGTCGGAATGAGCCGCACTTTGCTCCATCGTGCAATGGCGGAAACGCTATTTACGCTATGGCGGTCCGGTCGGTTGATTTCCGCAAGGGTCGTAATGAGGGCCAGTATTTATGTTGTTTGTATTACATTTCAATGTACACATTGCTTGGGTTATGTTCTTTGTGTTTTTATGGTTGCAAGCGATATTCTTGGTTTATAATAAATGCACATTTAACATGTATGCATTTCTTCATGGTGAGTCCATATGTGCTTTGTGCCTATTGCATGCACGTGTGTCAGTTAACAGACAGTTTTCTTCTTCATGCCATCTTTCGTTACATCTGGTCCATTTCTTCCTGTATCTGTCTGGGATAAGGCCGGTATGGTAGCCTTAGAGCCTAGCGTTTCTCGCCTACATGAAACTGGGGCGGGGAGGGTCCATAGATATGAATAATATATTCATCTGACTGTCACCATTCCCCCTCTGGTCAAGTCCTCGACCACACCTCTCTTAGGGCCCAGCCCCCAATAAGGTATCTTAGGAGTCCCTATCTTGGTCAATACCCTCAGGTTCCCTGCAAGTCTTATGTGCTAGCTCATGCTCCAGATCAAACAGGAGCATTCCTCATCTGGTTTGCAAAATACCCAGCATCCAATATAGTTGCTTGGGTGAAGGATATAAAAGAATTTTAATCCTGGAGGTGTGTTAGGGCTTTCCCTTACTTGGGCATGGAGTGGGTCAACTGTTTGGGTATGCTCATGGGCCCAGGCATTCAGGGCTATTACTACAGAAATTAGAATCTTAAATGCATTAGCCAGCCAGGAGGGTATCCAGGAGAACAGATAATCCAACCAGTCACCATTTTCAGGTTCATCCACATCCTCCTCCACCTTTGTGTGTAATTCTGTTTAGGTGGCTATGGCCTCTGTGAGGGTCCCATTTTCCCCATCATGGGCAGATTTTTACATGCAGCAAGAATGCCCAATTTTTGTGCACACGCAACCCTGCATGGCGGTTATTAAATCAAGGACATAATTGTTCTTGAGGGTCATAAGCCTAATAGCTCTTAGCTCCTATTTTATGGCATGTTAGCCTTTACAGTTGCCTTAAATGTTTGCAACAACTACCATCTTGTTATTTGCAGTGATTTTTCAGTTGTGATTCCTGAAAACCAGGAGTAAAGATGGAAGTAAAGAACACTGCTGTTCTACTGTACAATGTATGCTCATCTGATATGTCATCATAGGCATCTATAGATTTAGCTGAAAAATACGTTCAAGAGTAAGGGTTCTTTTCGTTCTTAAATGAGCATTCATCTGGGGAAAATCAACAATTTGTAAGTTACCCTGGGCTACCACCGGAGCCGGTGTACTTAATTGTAATATGGAACATAAACCTCCCAAATTTGGGGGCATGCTGTTCCTCTTTCCATACCTGGTACATCAAAAACGCATCTGCACCGAGTGTTCCTTCCAAAGATTATTGTTCCATTATTTCGGAAACTTAGGGTGGCATTTTTTCAGAGGTATTATCTGGACTGCCCCCGTTGTTATTAACCCATGTGAGTAACTTTGTGAATACGGCCCATAGGTCGAGACATCATTTATTTATGTTCAGTACTACTTCTTCCAATTGTACCACAGGTGTGAGCACAGTATCCTTTATTTGCAATTGGCCTCTTTCACAAGATCCGGGTATTTCTTTCCCATTCCTATTTGTTGCACTAGAGCATCTTATTTTCTTCTATTTTAATCCGTATCCCATTTGTTTATGATGGTATATATCTTAACACCTTATGCCGTGTTTTGGCCTTTATCATCATTTTAATCTCTTGTGTGTAGTTGTCTTCAGATTAATATTTTGCTTTGTTTACCTATACTAATGTAGCATTCTGGTTCTGGAATCGCCCTTTAGTTATATAAAGTTACAAAGTGCAAGGTGAATTAGACAATGTGGTGTGTGCGAGCACCTCTGTGGCTATACAAATTTGGGACACACTCATGGCATAGGGGATAAGAGAGCATACATAACAGCTCTCATCAGATTTCTCTCTACCCACTCTGGTCATGTGCTGATACCATAAATTATTATTGACTTGGACAAAATTGGTCATATACGTGTTTATGACGCCACATTCATTCATCACACTTCATTTAAGCATTTTGATTTGTGTAGTACCCGCAGACAATTCTTGGGTGGTCATTCTGTTTGTCATGGTGATAGGAGTACATTGCTGTATATGGGTTAGGATACATTATACAGGAGCAAATATCCTAATGCAATAAGAATGATGAATTAAAGACTGCTGAATGTAAAAAATGTTGCTAAAAGCAATATTGCCAGCATATACAATCTTTGTGAATATCCATGTGCACTTTTTTTCTATGAACCAGAAGCGAATACCGAACAAAATTAAAAAACCCTCTTTTCCTTTTTCAGAAAGTCTTATTTCTGTTCTTCAAAATGTCAACATGTACTGAAAAAATTGTGTTAATATAGCAAGAAAATGTATTTAGAAAATAAAATACTATTTGATAATCCCTAAAATAGCAGTGAGGGTTACATTTTTAACTCTTAAAGCAGGATATGTACCCACTAGTTAAGAAAAGATCATAAACAGTAGGATTTGCAGAGGAAACGTTTAGTGTATATTTTTTTGTTCTTGTGAAAGTGCTAGTCTTTGTCTTATGAAGATATGATTTTTGGAGAAGAAAAATCACTAAATTTCATCTGTTGTTGTTAAAGAACTAACATTACAAGATTGGAGGAAGCCTTATTGGTAAAACCAGTAAGGCTACCTCCAAACGTGCAAGAACGTATGGCACCCGCGAATGGGCAATTACTGGGGTATTCCAGCCCTATAGGGCTCAATGTGAATGGGGATGCCTGTAGCACTGGCACTGTCCATAATGGTGCCTGTGCTACAGGCATGCTGTGCTCGTGGGTGCCTTTCATTCCACCAGGTCAGAGGTGGCGGAATGAAAGGCACCCGCGACCACTACTCAGAGGTTGCCGGTCCAGATACAACGGTACCAGTAAGCTTACCGGTACTGTTGTATCCGGACCAGCAAACTCGTAATGAGGCCCTCTGTCTTTTTCATTCTTCTGGCTGTTGCTTGGCTCTCTTGGCAGACCTCGTTTGAACGTGTGTCATCTCTTTTTCACATTTGAATTCAGGGAGTTGTGGCACAGGAGTCTCTCCTTTGTAAGGTTTTTACATCACAGAGATGTAACCAGGCACGCCTTCCTTGTAGCTTTACGGGCTGTTGACATCACCTCCTCCACTATAAGAGGTCCTTCAAAATGTGGCTGGTGCCAGCACCTCGTGAAGCTCTGACAGAGCACCCTATCTCCTAAATACAAAGCAGGTGGTTTAAAACTGTTGCAATATCAATTTGTTCACTGTTTTCATCAGTCTTCTTCAATCTCACAAAGCTGTTGAGACATAAAAGCAACACTCACCATCATAGCAGCCAAATAATCATGCATTTAATTCCCAAGAACATTGCCAACATTATGGGCATCAGTTTGCGCTCGAGTGGGTGGAGCAAGAGGTACACGCATACAGCATCCCATCACCAGCTTGTGAGGAGTCAGGTGATGGTCTGAGCCGTGCTGATTACACAATACACATAGGGCTAAAGATATGCAATGAAGCAATACTTTTTTCAGGGTCACTTTTAGCTTGGCAATGCATTCTTGGAGGAAGCTGTTGAGGCACTCACAAAAACTATTTGCTTGTGGGTGGTAAGCAGAAGAGAATTTATGTTTGATATCCAATAAGATTGTGATGTGCTCAAACCGTTCATTTACAAAATAAGGTTTATTGTCAGACTGGAGCACTTCACACACTCCCCACCTTGGGAAGACCTCGCATACGAGCAACTTCGTAGTACATGTGACATCAGGATGTGTGCCTGGACCGGCCTCGAACTACTGGGAAAAAAGACACACGGCTACTAGCATATATCTGTAGCCATTACAAACTTGGACCATATCTACATAGTCGATATGCGAATCCTGGAAGGTCCAGTAGGACGGGGTATTGCTCCTCACTGTTCACAGCTTGTGCCCTGTAGTATATTGTTGGAAAGTCAAACAATTCACAATGAAGGTGGCAACATGCTCTGCCAGATTGGGCACAAGCCAGTCTTCCGAGATCAAAGCTGCAAGACACTCTTGTGTTGTATGCGCTGGGTGGTGTAGTTGATCTAACACTACTTAAGTAATCCCAGGGACATAACTGGTTTCCTGGTGCTGTCCTACCACCACATTGTGTCTATGGGGGACAATGAGCACCCCTCCTCTTTCACAATTCTTGCTCCTCTACTGTGGCTCGTCCCTGCAACTCAATAATTTGGGCTATGGGCAGTGTATTTAAGCCTTCTTTCATGACCATGTTTTGTGCCTGTGTGTATTTATATGGTGCAGTTTCAAATTCGATTATTTCAGGAAAATATGTTGCCTTATTTGCTTCTAAATCAGCAGGTTTGTTGCCGCGAGAAATAAAATATTAGCTTTAATGTGGGCTGCGCACTTCACAACGGCGATGGCCTATGGGAACTGTAGTGTGTCTATGAGCCTGTCCAATAGCGCCACATGTTGTACTGGCGTGCGGTCTGCGTGTAAGAAAGCACACCTCATCCACTGTGACAGTCCTGCATGTGCTGTTGACATCACATATGCAGAGTCAGAAAATAATGTTACTGCTGTTGGGAAGCAGGTGTGAAAGTCCCAGGCCCCCGGGCGATTTAAGACAAGGCAGTTGTACAAGGAGATGTTGTAGGAGAGCTGGGAGAAAGGAGAGGGTAGGGAGCCCTCTCATAGAAGCCAGATTGTAGTGGAAATGTAGTGAATTTTAAAATCAGAATCACATGTGTAATGAAGCTCCATTTTAGAAGTTAGACGACATATTGAAACTGAGGCCTAATGCCACGGCTATGCTAGTTCATTCACATTCAGCCCCAAGAGTTAGAAGGGTGTGCATACATTCTTTGCTCCCAGCTTTGGCAGCTTCACAGAAAGTTACTTTCTTGAACACACACACACAGATCTTCATTGCGACTTGTCAGTAGTGAATGCAACCCAGAAAGAATGTGCCCTGCTGGCCATGAGAGGGCTGGATGGTTCTTTGAAGAGCTATCCCACAAGAAAGGGAGGGTGAGGGCTTTAGGTCTTCACTGTCCAGATCCATAAGTTATAGCCAACCGAGACCTCCAAAATCCAGGATATAAACATTTGAGTACACTGACCAGCCCAATACAACTGGCCATAAAAATTTGGGAATAATCAATCGATCAAGAAGATCAGAGAGCAGGGACAGGAAGCCCCCCACGATTAGTTCATGTGATTTGTGCTGCAAGATTCCAGGGGAGAAGATAACAAAGTTATGTCGCGGGTGGGAAAGATGTGGAGGCACCAATGTGTCTGGGAAAGGAGCAGGGACACATGTAGTTCTCAGAAAGTTATCACACCCTCCAAAGTATCCAACTCACTCATGTGATTGGTACCAGGTGCACTGTAGAGTTGTGAAATGATAGCCTGTGTAAATAATTGCCAATTACTGTCTTTGTACTGGATGATGGCAGAAGAAGATGCCCACGTGGAAGAAGATGGACTGAAGATGCTTTGACCAATCGCCTGGCATCCCGTATGGAGCAGGCTTTATGCGTATTGGGTTGCACCAACCAGCAACCTGGATTTGTAACCTTTGTGATATACGCCACGTGTGACGCTGTGTACCATTAAAAGCTATTGCTCCTGCTGTTTTTGTCATGCCTGCGCCATGGGCGCATACATTGGCGATCAATATGGACAAGTTGTTATTAATTTATCTGCAGAAAACTCTTGGATCAACCGCTATTCACTTCTTGGACCTCATTTCCCATTTGCGAGACTTTGGTGCTTTTCTATTTTTTCCAACAAACTACACTTACCGCAATGCACTTGGCTATAACTATCTATTCCTGGCTATGCCTATTTTTCATCATCGGAACTACAATCCCCAGAAGCCCTAGGGATCAGCTCTACTTCCACCAGCTCAGGAACAGAAAGGGAGGAGGCCGATTGTATGCAGGTGTGCTGATCCAGGTGCAAGCAATTAGCCTGCCTCTGTGCTGGGCTGGGCGGTATAAAAGCTGCTGCCTGCAGGAGCTCAGCCTCTTGCATTAAGAGTCCTTCCAGCACCTTTTTGCTTCGAGCCACGGTTTTTCGCATGCTGTTCCTGTTTTTTTCTGATCCTGTTTCCAGTGCCTCGCTGCCCAGCTCCTCTGGGCTCACTCCTTGTTGCCCAGCTCCTCTGGGCTTACTCCTTGCTGCCCTGCTCCTTAGGGCTCCCTGCCTTGCAGCTTGCCTCACCCCGCTGCCTACAGCCCTTGTCCTTGGGGGTCCTGCCTTGCAGCTTGCTACACCCTGCTGCCTACAGCCCTAGCCTTTTGGGCTTCCTGCCTCAGCCCTACTCCTCTGGGCGTCCTGCCTTACAGCCTGCTACACCCTGCTGCCTACAGCCCTAGCCTTTTGGGCTTCCTGCCTCAGCCCTACTCCTCTGGGCATCCTGCCTTACAGCCTGCTACACCCTGCTGCCTACAGCCCTAGCCTTTTGGGCTCCCTGCCTCAGCCCTGCTCCTCAGTGTGTCCTGCCTTGCAGCCTGCTACACCCTGCTGCCTACACCCCTAGCCTTTTGGGCTTCCTGCCTCAGCCCTACTCCTCTGGGCGTCCTGCCTTGCGGCCTGCTACACCCTGCTGCCTACAGCCCTAGCCTTTTGGGCTCCCTGCCTCAGCCCTGCTCCTCTGGGCTTGCTCCTTTCTGTCCTGCTCCTCTGAGCTCTTTACCTTGCACCCTACAGTCCTCTGCAATCCTCAACAGTTTACCTGCATTTATTACTTTCAGTTATTGCAGCCCCCTGTTTCCTGACTGCTGCTCCCTTGCTTTCTTCCTTGTTTTGTACCCTCAGTTCTTTATCCCTGTCCAATTCAGTTATACTGCGTTCCTTTCATTCCCTTCTTCTAGTTTGCTCATCGACTTCCTTTTTCCTGGATTTGTCTGTAATTGTCTTCTCGTATTATTGTAGACACCTTTGTACCGAGTTTGTCTGTTGGTTTCCCCCAGGCAGCCTCTGCCCTTTCCCTTATCTCGTTTCTGTGTTACAGACACCCATAGCTGTTGTTCCCAGCCATGAGCAAACAGCGTGGGCCTCTGTTATAGCAACTTGTGCAGAAGACTGGAGTTTTTCCTAAGGTCCGTGGAACACTCTTTCCCCCTTCTGCATACACCCCAAGAGAGAATCCAGTTTGTTTGTACCTTTATTCCCCTGCTACACTTGCCTAACCATTTGTTATCTTTTACTTTCTGCTGTGTGTGTATTTGTCTGTCCAACTTACTTCAGCACAACCACCCAAACCCTACTTGGGTGCCCTGTGCCACTCTTAACAGAGTGCCATCCATGACAGAATGCAAGAGCCAAAAATGTCTTGTTCCATAGGCAGGAAAGGCACACGCAGACCAAGAATGCTTTCCTTTCGGGTTAAGAAACCTTTGCAAAAATCTATAGTTTCCCTAAAGACAGCAAACAAGAACCTTAGTCTAAAGAACAGTCTCGCCTTAGTAAACAAAGATTTACAAGCACGATACTACACTCACTGGCTTGCTGACCCTTCTTCCATGTATAACTATTATGACATTTGCGACTATGATCCGCAGTCCTTATTCGTTGAAGAGCTACAGCAAGATAATGAATTCTTACAGATCTTGCTAGACCAAACAGTGAAAAACACTCCTGCGTCTTCTGACAATTCTTCTAACACCACTACAACCAAGGATATAGCACTCATTGTGGGAGACTCTAAACCAGAATATGCTGTGGCCAGAGTGATATGCTCAAGATCAGTTTGGCAAGCTCCCCAGACTGCTGGAAACCCTCATTTGACAGGACAAGGCAGTCAGTATCCTGAGGTTAGAGCACCTGGTCCTGGGTTCAAAAGACCTATACTGACCGTTGGTTGTCTTAATGCTTCCCCAGAATCTACTAACCACAATAACCTTAAGGTCAGTCTTCCCATTGCTACAACCAAATTTTCTGCAACACCAGATTCTGAAGCTTCAGATCAGGCTAATGATACATACCTGCTACAAGAACAACTCCTACGCCTTAAAAGAAAGACCGAAGATCTCTATGATGACTTTGTTTATTTACATAGTAAAAATTCTATGAAGGGACACAATATTCCAGACCTTCTGACACAATGTCCTACACCCGACATACTGTCTTTAGAGATCGACATGGTAAGGCCTGGAATTGCCACGCAGAAAAGGATACAGATTTATACCAAGCAGAAGGAAGACCTAAATTTATATGGTTTCCGCCAGGCAACCTCTGCCCTTTCCCTTGTCTCGTTTCTGTGTAACAGACACCCATAGATGTTGTTCCCAGCCATGAGCAAACAGCGTGGGCCTCTGTTATAGAAACTTGTGCAGAAGACTGGAGTTTTTCCTAAGGTCCGTGGAACACTCTTTCCCCCTTCTGCATACACCCCAAGAGGGAATCCAGTTTGTTTGTACCTTTATTCCCCTTCTACACTTGCCTACTCATTTGTTATCTTTTTCTTTCTGCTGTGTGTGTATTTGTCTGTCCACCTTACTTCAGCACAACCACCCAAACCCTACTTGGGTGCCCTGTGCCACTCTTAACAGAGTGCCATCCATGATAGTTTTTGTCACAGCACTCCATGGCAGCAGAGTCCTTTGTTGGCACATCTGTGTATTTTTATGAGATTAAACCTTATTCTCCTTGCAAGAGGTGTGCTGGGCCGTTTTCCCTCGTGGATTGTATTTTTTCTGGTGTGAGCGTTGAGAGGTTACTCTACATCGCTTCTTCTTTGTGCGTTTCGAGTGCCAAAATTAGCGCAACCAATTCTGCAGCTTGTGCCGAGAAATGCAAAGGCAATATTGCACTTGCCACTGTGTCAACGTTGCCATTCAGTTTTACATTTGTCACTGCAGTCCCTGTGTGTCTTTCACCTGTGTTCAGGTCAACTGAGGATGACCCATCAATGAACAGGACTTCCTCCCATCCAAGAGCATTTTTTTTTAATGAAAATCATGAAATTGTCAAGTGAAAACAATGTGCAAAAGAGGGAGAACTCAGGTATTCTCCACCAATAAGATGTACAGTGTTTTCCCAAATATGGTCTCAATAAACAAATGCTAGGGGTAGTATGTTATGGCTGTGAGGAATTGCTATCTGGCAAGGGTACAAAGCCCTGGCTTTTTTGACTTTTTGTACCTAAAATGATGCAGGTGATTCCTTCTGCAAAGGGGTAATCTACTAACCAGATGCCTCTTTGTTTCAACTTCATGCCAAAAGCACAGTGCACTTGTGCCCTGCTGCTTCAGTAGCCTGATCTGCAGCACCCGCTCTGGTCATGGCACAGAGCAGGTTCAAAGAACACAAGATGACCAGTAAACAGCCGCAGTGACAGTAAAGTAACTGCAGCACTGGGGCGACATTTAATATATGCCCCATACCCAAACTATGACGATTATGAGTACTCCATGCTGGTGGCAGAGAAGACTCTAAGAATAAGCTATGCCTGAGTTTTGGTATAGTGCATGGCAATACTTATGATCGTGGCCGCCACAAACCAATTGACATCTCACATGTGTCAGCTCCTATGAGTCAGCTCTGCTGTGGAAGGGAATGTGTATTAGGGTCAGATGGGCCGACACTGCCACCCCGGCAGGACAGAAACCTAGACGACCCAGCCTCTCTTTGATTCTCTTTGTGAGTGATGGTAACTCCCTCCCTCATAGACCTCCAAACAGCAGGCAGTAGCCCTGGACCTAGGTATCAAAGGAGCACAACCATTCAGGGGGAGTAGCCTTACACCAGGGTGCTACAAGTCTGAAGGTCTTTTGTTGCCACTAGGAGGTAACGGGGGTGGGAGTAGGATAGGCAGAAGTTCTCTGGACAATGGAAGAATCCTTCCGCCATATTCTTTTATGTTGTCTCTCTTTCCTTTTCCTGTCCCCTCCACTTCCCCTGGGGTAAAAATGTTGGGTACAAGATCAAGAGGGCAAAGTCCACTCCCGTCAGGAGCATGGACTGGTTCCCTAAAGCAGGCAAGCTTTAGCTCAATCACTTGAGAGCTTTTCACCTTTAAAAGAAGGAGTCTTGCACTCCTTCAACAGAATACCTTCAGTTCTTCAAGGATCCTTTTAAGGCCGAAGAGACGTTCTGGGGACTCTCACTTGGACTTTTTTGGGACAGCTGCACTGTCCAAAGCAAGCTACCGGATTTGAAGAAGGAGCCTTGATTGGATATTGCCTATATTTTGGACTGTTATACTGTGTTGTTTGGGTCCCTAGTTGTTCACCTTCCCACCCCTCTTATGAGTGTAGCCTTCCCTTGACCTGTGATACCACAAAAGGCAAAGGAGGTCTATATTTTAACTCTTCCTGTTTTACCTTTGTGATTGTATTGTTTTTTTGGTTTGTAGACGTGTGAGGACTGAGCAAGCCATGTTGTCCCTGCTCACCCTTTTACTCCTGTGAGGCAGAGTCTAATTCTCCAAAGCAGCAAAGAAAGGTAAGGAGATAACTGGCAAGTTTAACATCTTCATTCACCATCCACATGGCAGCGCTTCCTCGCCAACTGACTCTCCCTCCAAGTTTCAGAACCAAGGGTTTATCTTCCACCCATCAACTAAATTACAACATATCACCCTCCACACAGAGAATGGAAATTCCACACCTATTTACATAATGGTGATATTATGTGCCCATGTAGTCATCGCATTTTCTCAAGGGATTAGAGGGTCTGGTACTGTGACAGGGAACAGCACTTTCCCCTGACTTCTTGCCGGCAGCTAGTGCCCCTGTGTACTTGTCCGACAATGCAACAGTACAATTCCCTTCCAAAGAACCTATCCTGAAGAGCCTCCCTCTCCCTTTGAGTGCTTGGGCAAGCATCCCTTCAATCACACCTCACCCCTTTCTAATTCCATGTCTCCTTCTCGCACAGCAGATATTATCCTTGGGCCCAAGAGCTTCTCAACTTCACATTTGGTGTCAAACCTCAGATTGTGCACAAGGACCCAATCCGCCAACCTCCCATAACTGGTCTAAGAAAGTATTGTCCCTGTGACAACTTTGTTTCTTTGATTTTTGTGCAGCCTCTACTACCTGAATCATGTCCTGGCTGGGGAGGTGTACTGAGTTGGCCAACACCACACAGCTGTAACATAGGGAAGTGACTGGAACCTAACCCGTATGGGAGACATAGGATGTAACATTCGTAACCAAGTGGTGACATGGTACAATATGCCCACACCATCTGTTTCAACATTTCCCTCCAGGGTAAGCGCACTCTGAGTGACAATTTGATAGCACCTGTGAAAAGTGTTGAGCCACCCACAATGAATCCACTCCTTAATTCATCTAAGAGTGTTATCCTCTGCTTCAGCCTGGCCCAAGATTCATTTTGATATGTCAGTAACTCATTACTAACTACTAAAATATCACTCTCTATTTGACTCTTATACTTCAGGGGAGAGGCAGCAGGCAGTCATGATAAGCATTTGGCTGTCGCATTCTTTTCTCTGGGAAGTGTCCTACACTAGGTGAGGGGGGATACCTCAGGGGCAATGCGTTCATCTTGGAAGAAAGACAACACAGCACAACACAGGTTCAAATCCCAATCCTACACTTATAAACCAACCTCTGGTATTAAGCTGTTATAAAAAAAACTATTATAAATTATTATTATTATAACTAAAATCAAAGCACTTCAAGCTCAGTAAGCATGTAGATATGTGGGGGACTATTCTGCCAGCCCTCACTGGAGAAAATTTGTAAAACGTTTTTGATCAGACCTGATGGTAAACATATTGCCCCAAATGTAGAAGCGAAAGTACTAGAACTGTAATTCATCATTGTCATTCGGGGTTGGTGCAAGTCTGATGACCTCAACTAGAATGGTCCAGAAGTGTAATCCCACTGCAGACAATAAGTGGCCCAGTTATTTGACTCCTAGTACACCCAATTTACACATGCTCCTTTGGATCATGTCGCAGATGGCCTCAAGAACACACCAACTCCCAAATACAGTTCAATGGTTTTTATTTTGATTTGTAGCAGAGGGGCTCTCCAATGGCTGTCTCTATCTAACCTAGGGATGTGAATTCCACCCCAGCCTAGGTGTTCATCAACCCCAGGATGGTCAGTAGCTAACTCATACTAACTAAAAACTGCCAAACACAAAGTGACAGCCTAAAGGCAAATCCATTATCTGCCTAATCTCCCTCAGGAAACAATCTAGGTGTCCCTACTCGATGAATCCACAAAGTGATGTAACTCTTCCAGCCACTCAAGCTCCACTTGCCCTTCTCCAACTGTACTCTAATATTCCTCTCCCTATTTCTCTCTGTGCTCTCCCTTGCCTCCTCCTCCTAGTGTCTTCCCTTCTACCTCAACCCATCAGCTCCCTCCTCTCTCCCTGACACTTCCTCTTCAATCCCTCTGATGGTCCTATTCTCACTGCCTGACTCCACCCTCCGATCTTATTCTTTGCTACTCTTTCTCTTCTTCTCACTCCCCACTACTGCTACGCGCTTCTCTCCTCGCCACTACTACTCTCCCCTTACAACTACTACTCTCCCTCTGCTCTCTATTATTATTCTTCCCTCTTCTCACCACTACTGCTCTTCCCTCTCCTCACTACTACTACTATCTCCAGACTCATACCAAACCACCCACACCTTCTCCCTCAATCACTCGCTCTTTTCACTCTCCCACTCACCTTCTCATTCACTCCTTAATCTCTGCTCATACTCCACTCATTGACACTCTCATTCATCCTAAGTACCACTTTCTCTCACCAACTAATACCTCCTCTTTCACACTGCCTAAATAATCCACCTCCATGCGCCTTCCCACCATCCTTCCTAAACCTGGTCTCGTGGCCTGCTTCTGCCACCTCTGATATCAACCCGAGCAACCTACAACTTCCTGCTTCCTATGTCTCCTTTTAACCTCCCCCTACCATTGGTTATCTTCCCCTGACGGTTGGCCGGGCAAACAACTTACTGTTCTTCCCCCTGGGAGGTGATACAATTGACAAAACACGTAAAAGGGTTCTAAGCCTCACCCCTTGTTCCTGTTTGGGTCAACCTGGGTTTGTCAATATCAGCCTGCTGCAGTGAGGATGACAGTTCATGTCCCAGTTTGTGTATTGGCTTCCTAAGTTGGCTGGATTGCTGGTCTGGCCAGGGAGCAGCCCCACGGCTCCTTAACATGTGAGCGTAATGTCTCTGTGGGGCAGTTTGGAGCTTTCTGCCTATGCTGTGACACCCACATCTGTCTAGTGGTCTGTGTCGCGTAGCGGCTTCACTTCGCAGTGCTGCTGATTTGGCTACGTGGTCATACAGCAACTCTTCAGAGTCTCACACATGGTTTCTCTCTCACCCTCCTTCTACCAGGCATGCCGGAACACGTAGTGTCCTACAAAAGACAGAAAGAAACTGGCCACCATCATGCAAGACAGGTTTTGCGTGATTGACAGTGGTATTCTTTACAAGCAAACTGGCACAATACCGAAGGACAGCGACTGGAGACCTCCCAACGGCCACCATCGCCCTCAGGGGTAGGACTGGTACTGGCTTTCATCTTCCCACCTCAGGCGGAGAGAGTCCCTATCTCCTTTTGACAGTCCTCCTCCTCCCCTGGGTAACTGGCAATCTGTGCATACCATGGTGTTGATTGAGTGTGGACCTAGCTTCGAGAAGCAACGTAGCACTTTTCAGAGGTATACACCAATACAGATACATAACGGAGCACTTTACAGAGGTGTACAACATTACAGATGTATAACAGAGAGCTTTTCAGTGGAAACAACAGAACAGATATTCAGCAGGGGTTACGATACAGAGGGGCACAAAGAAGAGGTAAAGCTGTACCAGGTGAAGGGGAGAGGGGCAGGCAGTGTCTAGCAAGTCAGGTGGCGCGGGAATGACGTGATGGCCTAGGCATTGAGAAGGAGAGACTCCTTGAAGAGGTGGGTCTTGAGTTCTATTCTGAATTGTAGGAGCGTGGGGTGAGTCTGATGCCGACGGGGACGAGGTTCCGTAGTCTTGGGGCATAGGTAGAGAAGGCTTGTTTTCTGGTCCTTTCCTTTTTGCAGCTGTGGAATTCAAGTCTGCACCTGACCTGGCTTCTGGTGGTCCGCTGTCCGCCGGAGATGGAAAGTTTCTCTGCGAGTAGGCTGGGCGGCTTGAGGGCGACTGCCGTATTGATGATGCAGCAAGACTTGAAGGTGATTAGTGCATGCAGTGGGTTCCAGTGAAGGTAGGTGAGGACCGGGCTGATGTGGTCGTATCTGAGTAGACCCTTGATGAGGCATGCAGCCGTGTGTAAGACACTTCTCAGGGGCAAAAGAGAGGATGAAGGGAGGCCTTTGAGGAGTGCATTGCCCCATCCAGATGGGATAAGACTAGTGCTTGAATGGTGGATCTAAAGCTGCCGGAAGGAGGAAGGGCTTGACTTTTCACAGGAAGGAGATCTGATCCCAAGCTGTCTGAGTTTTCCTAGCTATTTGTGTCTTGAAGGGGAGGTGTTTGTCGAGGTGGAACCCGAGGGACTTGATGCAGGAGGTGAGCTCGGGTGTGAAGCCGTCAGAGTTCATGGTTGATAGCCAGGTCTGTATGTCTGGGTGTTCGGTGCTGTTGGTGAGGAGTAGGAATTCGGTTTTGGAGGGGTTGAGCTTCAAGTATGCACTGGACATCTAAGACAGGATCAGCTAAAGGAAGTTTGTGTGCCTATGGATGTCCTTGATGGAGTCGATCTTGAGGTATAGCTGTGTGTCATCAGCGTATTACTGAATGTGGATGTTGTGTGTGGCTACGAGGGCTCACAGCAGCTCCATATATAGACTGAAGATCACTGGAGAGAGGATGGAACCCTGCAGGACTCCACAGTTGATGGGCAGCATTGGTGATCTAGAGGAGTCCATCTGAACAAACTGCTGATGGTTGGCGAGGTAGGACTTGAACAGCTTAGGACAAAGTTGCTGATCCCTGTTACCTATGGATATAGGCCTAATGAAGGACGCACACATGGAGGGAGCATAGGAATGTCTTTATTCCTTTTATACAACATAGTAACTGTCGCGCCTCACGCGCATTCCCCAGAACCCCTTTCTCCCATTCCTCCCTCATCAGACTCCGCCTCCCCAACGGAGGGGGCTGAGAGCCTTAACCCCGTAACCACCGGGTATCACTACCCCCGAACAATATGTCCAAACATCAACTTAACACTCTTCAACAAGTCTCATCGGCTTCCTGATGATTCGTCGTGGCCTCTCACCTTGAGCAACGGGCTCTGGAACATCTTGAGTTTCCACTCTCTGACTCGTCCCTCCAGGATCTCCCTCCGGAGGGGTCCACAGGTCGTCCCGCTGCAATCGTGGTTCTGGGGAAACGGATCTCTGTGGTATTTCTGTGCCTTCTCTCTTAACATAATGTCTGAATTGTTGACAGTTCCTGGTGACAGCTCTGTTCTGATCTTCAGCTGTCACCATCGTGCCTTTCACTGCGATTACCCTCATGGGACTTGGGGCAAACCGCAGATCTATCTTCCTGGTTATTGGCTGTTGGACTAGGACTTCATCTCCTATGTGGAATTCTTGTGTCACCGCTCCACTCATCAGTACGGCGCCTCGCGTTCTCTTTTGCCTCGGCATCCCTTTGGAGCAGGCCTCTGTCAACCGGCTCTGCACTTGACGAGTTGCGCGGAATGCGGGTCCGCACCTCGTAGCGGAACATGAGCTCGGCAGGTGTCTTGTTTGTAGCCTCATGGGGAGTGTTCCTGTAGTCTCTTAAGAGGCGACATAATGCCTGATGTGTGTTGACTGCTTCAAGCCGGGCTCTCTGTATTGTCTTCTTAATCGACGCCATGAAGCGCTCTGCCATTCCGTTCGCTTGTGGGTGGCGAGGAGTTATCTTCATGTGTCTGAAACCCAGGTGCTCCGCCAGTGTTCCAAACTCGTGCCCACAGAACGGTGGTCCATTATCAGACTTGACACATTTGGGGATCCCCCACTCGCTGAATACTTCCTCTATCGCCGCTGCTACCTGGGAAAACGCTGTGGTGGTAACTACTTTGACTATAGGAAATCTCGAATGTTCACCTATAAAAAGTAGGAGGTAATCACCTGCTTCTGTAGGCCCAAAGAAATCCATGGCTATTCGTTCCCAGGGGCGGTCAGGTATCTGAGTGTGTTGTAGTGGGGGCGGACGTTTGGCAGGGGCTGTACACTGACAGGCATGGCAGTTCCTTACCCACTCATCGACGGCGGCAACCAGGAAGGGGAACCACACATGGCACCTCAGCTGCTTCTTCGTATTTTCAGTCCCTCTGTGGCCTTCATGGGCGGTGCTGACCACCTCACTTCTAAGCGTGGCGGGAATGACAATCCTGCATCCCCTTGGTAGAATGTTGTTGTCTTTCACGGCAAGTTCACTCTGCACCCTAGCTAGCCGCTCGATCTCCTGTTTGTTCACTCCTGGATGGGCTAACATTGCTCTGTGATGATCCTTCCATTTGCTGGTTGTAGTTAGGCTGATAGCCAGGGCTGTCGTTGGGTCGGCGGCGGACGCGGCGGCGACCCTTTCAAGGGATAACGCTGGTGGCAACGAGTGGGATGCCACATATTGTACATAGGCAACATCGCCCTTCCGGGCGAGCGGGGCTCCAACAGGGTGTCGTGACAAATAGTCAGCGGGATTGAGGTCACCTCCAGGGCGGTGTACAATGTCATAGTCGTATTCTTGGAGGCGGATGCCCCACCGTTCGATCCTCGGTGGCATCTTGGTATGCGGGTTGCCAAATAGGGATAGAAGTGCCTGGTGATCGGTGATCAGAGTGAACCTCTTCCCGATGATGAAGTTGTGAAAATGTTCACACGCCCAGACCGCCGCCAAGCTCTCCTTCTCGGCTTGGGAATAGGCTAGATCTGGCGTTGACTGTGCCCTGCTTGCATAGGCGACCACATGTCTGGGGTTGACGTCCGCGCCACTGGTTTGTGCCAAGATGGCTCCGAATCCGACCGGGCTGGCATCCACCACCACCTCGGTGTGTCACGATGGGTTGAAGTATGCAAGGCGGTGGGCTTCCGTGAGGGCCTGCTTGATGTTGGTGAAGGCTTGTTGACATGTTGGGGTCCATTCGAAGGATGACTCCTTCTGCAGCAACTTTTTCAAAGGGTCTGTAAGGGAGGCATAGTGGGGTATGTACCTCGCACAGTAACCTGCCATGCCGAGAAAAGAGCGGACGTTCGCGACCTGTAGGGGTTTGCTGAGGTTGGTAATCGTGTTGACCTTGTCAGGATCAGGCATCATGCCTTCCCTGGAGAAGATATGTCCGAAAAATTTGAGCTTCGTTTTACTGAAACGGCATTTGGTGATATTGAGTGTGAGACCTGCCTTTTGAAGGGCTTCACGGGTGTCGTGCAGTGCTGTGGGCCTCCTTGGATGATCCAAAGACGAGTATATTGTCGCTATAATTCAGAGCTCCCTTTATAGGTCTGATTATTTGATGTATCGCTTCCTGGAAGATCTCCGCGGCGGACGAAATTCCGAAATTTAGTCTCCGGTACCTGAAGAGTCCATCGTGCGTTGCAAACGTCGTGATGGCTCTGGAGTCGGGGTGGAGCTCCAGCTGATGGTAGCCTTGGATCAGGTGTAGCTTGGAGAACATCTGGGCGCTGTTAAATTGCACAATCATGTCCTCAATACCTGGTCCCGGGTGTCTCTCCCGTTGTATCGCTGTGTTGGCCACCCTCATGTCCACACACAACCAAATCTTTCCCCCTTCTTTGGGTACCACCACGAGGGGGGAAACCCATGGAGTCGGCCCCGTCGCCGGTTCTATGATGCCATCGGAGAGCAGTTGTTGGAGCGCCTCTGATACTGCCTCCTGAAGGTGGAACCCGACTCTTCTGGGGTGTTGTGGCACTGGTCGCACCTGAGGGTCGATGTGCAGTTTGATGGGGGGGCCGTTGAGTTTCCCTAGGCCCGTGCACAGCTTGGGGAATCTTCTCGCGATGTCGTCCTGTGCGACGAGAGTCTGAGGCTGGTGGAATGCTATTGTCCCGGTGGTGTTCCTTGGGTCCAGGTTGGTCGAGGTAGCGGTGATCATGTCACCAGCCTTCACGTGCATCTCAATCAATCCTAGGCGCGATGCTGTGTGGTAGCTGAGCAGACATCTGCTCCTGGCGAGAGACCAAATGACGTGAATGATTGTGTTCACTTGCCGCCCATTTAGGAGGAAGCATTGAGCAAACTGTCCCACTGTCTGTAACGGGGTGGCAGCCCCCCATTGAAAAATTCTCGAGTGGGATAGGTCAAGCGGCGGCAGGTGTGGTATCCTGTCGTACTCCTGCTCACCCATAATGTTCACAGTAGCGCCTGAGTCGACCATGAACTGAAATTGGCAATTCCCCATTTTGATCGGGATTTTTGGGGCCTCCCTAGCTTCTTTGTTGTCAAGTATGAGGTTGACGAACTCGTCCTGGTCATATTGATCATACGGTGCATAGTAGGCCCTCGCCTGATCATCCTGGCAAAGTGTCTCAGGCCTGTGGTCCGTTGGAGGGTTATCATATTCGTCGGTGAAATACCTGGTCTGTTCTGCCTGGTCGTACTGTGGTAGATATCCTGATGATTGGTATTCATCGATTGCCCTGACGTAGCGCCTCTGCCCCTGCCCTTGTTGGTAAGGTCTTGGTTGATTGTACTGCTGAGGCGGTGGCCGGAAAGGCATCCTGGCGGCCGCTTGGGGTTGCATCGGGGGAAATGGTACGCCCTCTCTGCAAACGGAGTGAAAGTGTCCCTCTCTCCCACAATTTGTGCATCTTTGGGATAATGCCGGGCATGACCCAGAGTGGGGGAACAACATGCCGCAGCGGTAGCACTGTCTTTGTTGGCGTGGGCCGGGAGTCGCTGGTGCTCTGCACGGCTGTGGTCCCCTGTCACCTTGGCGAGACGGTTGTATGGCAGCTATGAGTTCACTTCTGTTTTGTTTAGGGTTGCCGGAGTGTCCCATGGATGAGGCTTGCGCATCCACCCTCTCATGAATATGTGCAAGTTCACTCACTTCGGGGATGGTGAGTGGCTTTTTTAATAACTGCTTCTTGAGTGCGGGGGAGAGGGAACCCTCGATCACCCTCAGCCTTATGGCTTCCTCTAGCGAGAACGCGTCAAACTGGCAGTTTGCTCCCTTCACCCGTAGACGCGTTATGAACTCATCAACAGTCTCCTGTGGCAACCGGGTGTATTGGGTGAATAAATATCTTTCGTAGTCACGATTGACCTCGATGATTAGCAGTTTGTCTAAGGCAGCAATCAGGTTGGGGAAGGTGTTTTGGTCAGCTGCCGGAATCGTTTTCACTACAGTCTTTATTTCTGTAACGCTCACCTGATTCTCGCAGAGGCGCCGGTCTTGACTGGGCGACTACCGTATCTTCAAAGGTGATGTGCAGCACCCGGTTGGCTCTTTGGGCTGGACCTCTGTGCACTGTATGCCTGACGTGTAGAGTAAGATGTCTTAGGTAAGTGAATGCCGAGCTCTCCATCTGCCTCGGGGCAGGGTGCTGTAACCAGTTTCTTCACTGGATAGGTAGCGCAGGCCTCTTGACTTCAGAGGACTGCTGTCCGTCGTTTACTGCACGAACGGTAAGTTTCGAGTCATTCAAATGTCTTTAAAGTCTTTAGTAATGATGTCTCTTGTTTTGCAGGGTTCCGGCGATGGCGGATGACGGGCTGAAGTGAGTTGAAGATGGAGCCCGTGTGATGAATAGAAGCACCTGGAAGCACGTAAGTAAGCGCTTATTGCCTGCTTCACTATGCGCTCTGTCTTTTTATTTTGCAGGTACGAGTTCGGAGCGGCTGCAGGGTGCCGGAATACCCACTGGATTAGATGTGGAAAGGAGTAATGGCACGTGAGTATTAAAGTTCCCCAATGTCTTTAAACGCACCTTGTTTTGTCTTTCAGATGCCGGAATGCAGTGTGAAGACCTCCGGAGCGCACGAAGAGTAGGTAAGCCTTTGCCTTTCAGATGCCGGAATGCTAACCTGTTCTTTCTTGTCTTTATAGGTGTTGCTGAAGACTGGATTCAGGATGGTAAGCCTTTGCCTTTCAGATGCCGGAATGCTAACCTGTTCTTTCTTGTCTTTATAGGTGTTGCTGAAGACTGGATTCAGGATGGTAAGCCTTTTTCCTTAGGCCCAGGACCGGATGCAGAAGACACGATGAGCGTTCTGCTGCAGAGGTTGCAGAATAACGCAAAGCAAGATTCATCCACCGGGTGTGGTTTAAATAGCCTCCTGTAGTGCTTAGGTGTCTCCTTCCACAGCCACGCCTAAGTAAGAAAAGAGTTCCTGGTAAGAAAAGAGTTCCTGCCTTCCAGAAGAGTTCCAGTGTTCTGAATCTAGGGAGTGGCTCCAGCCCCACCCAACAGGAAAATTAGTTCCAAACAGAAGAGGATCAGAGGCTCAACTGGCAGGCAAGTAAGCAGCATGGTCTGCTGAAGGTAAGTCCACCCAAGCATTATGAGCCCGGCGCTTCCAGCGCTGGGACTGGGCATATTTATGAGCCTGGTGCCACTGGCGCCTTTTGGAAGCAGAGATCATGACAGTACCCCCCCTCAAGGCCCCTCCCAAACCGGGCTTCTCCGGGGGTTTTGGCTTGTCAGGAAATGTTCGGTGAAATCTTTTGATTAGGCGAGGAGCGTGGACATATTCAGCAGGTTCCCAGGATCTCTCTTGGGGGCCGTAGCCTTTCCAGTCAATTAGGTAGAATAGTTTAGATTTGGAGATCTTGGAGTCCAGAATGCTTTTGACTTCAAACTCGAGTTCTCCATCCACTAGGATAGGTTTTGGAGATTTGGTTAGTCGGGTTTGAGGTTGCACGGGTTTTAATAGAGAGACATGGAAGACCGGATGTATCTTCATGTGCGGGGGCAAGTCCAACTTGACCGCTACTGGGTTTACTATGGTAGTGATGGAATAGGGACCAAGGTATCTTGGGTTGAATGTGCGTGGCCCTTTTAGAGATAGATATTTGGTGGATAACCAGACTTGATCCCCTACTTGATAGTGAGGGGCTTCCTTCCGATGTTGATCTGCTCCTTTCTTGTATTGTTCTTTAGCCCTTTGAAGGTGAGAAACAGCTTCCTTAAAGGCTTGGGTGATTGTAGAATGCAGGTAGTCTACTGCTGGTGTTTCAAGATCTTGGAGGGGATCCAACTCCGAGGTTCGAGGGTGACTGCCGTACAAAAGAAAAAATGGGGTTTTCCCAGTTCCCGAATGGACAGAGTTATTGTAGGCATACTCGGCTATCCAAAGGATATCTTTCCAAGTTTTTTCAGTTTGTTGCAGCATGCAGCGTAAATACTGTTCCAGAGTTTGATTGGTCCTCTCGGTTTGTCCGTCGGTCTGAGGGTGGTGACTGGTCGATAGTCTCACATCAATTTGAGCCGACCGACAGCAACTTCGCCAAAAATGAGAAATAAATTGACTACCTCGATCCGAAATTAGAACCGAAGGAAAAGCGTGCAGTCGGACGATGTTTTCGAGAAATTCTCGGGCCAGAGTTGCTGCTGTTGGCAAGCCTTTGAGCGGAATGAAATGCGCCATCTTGGAGAATAAGTTCACGATTACTAGAATCGTATTGTATCCGGAGCATGGAGGTAGATCGGTGATGAAGTCCATAGAAAGCGTATGCCAAGGGCGAGGTGGGATGTCAATAGGGCGTAAGAGGCCTGCTGGTCTTTCCTTTTGACTCTTGTTTTGGGCGCATACTCCACAGGACATTATAAAGTCTCTGATATCTTTTTTCCAAGACGGCCACCAGAAGTAGCGCTTGATCTTTTCTGAGGTCTTGGCTATACCGGGATGACCTTCCATTAAAGAGTCGTGATAACAAGAGATTACTTTTTTCTGTAAATCTGTGCTGGGTAGGTATAATCGTTCTTGGAAATACAATAAGTTGTCCTTTACTGCAAAGTCCTTTCCCTGCAGATGCCAATTCTGTATGTCTGCTGGAGTTACAAGTTGCCTGGCTTTATCCTTAACTTCCTCTATGGATTCTGTGGCGATTACACCCAGAATTCTTTGTTCGGGAATGATTGGTACAGGTTTAGGGTTGACCAAGTGTTCTTCCACTCCCATCCGAGAAAGGGCATCGGCTTTACCGTTCTTTGTACCAGGTCGATAGGTAATTATGAAGTCAAACTCGGCAAAGAATAATGCCCAACGAAGTTGTCTAGAGGATTGGGCTTTTGCGGTCTTCAAATATTGCAGGTTTCGGTGATCCGTAATCACAGTAACGGTGTGTCGGGCCCCCAGCAGATAATGCCGCCAAGCCTTAAAGGCAGACTTGATAGCCAGAAGTTCCTTGTCAGTAATCGTGTAATTGATTTCAGGAGGCGAGAATTTGCGGGACCAAAATGCCACGGGATGCAACTGATTGGTTACCGGGTCCTTTTGTGATAGAACTGCCCCCATGGCAAGACTTGAAGCATCAGTTTCCACGATGTAGGGGAGTTCGGGGCGAGGGTGTTTTAAGATTGGTGCAGAGATAAATTTAGTCTTCAAATCCTGGAAAGCTTGTTCCGCCTCGGTAGACCATTCAAAACGTTTGTTTTTCTTTAACAAGGCAGTGATGGGCTGGACTATTCGAGAGAATTCGGGGATAAACCTGCGGTAAAAGTTAGCGAAGCCTAACATGCTTTGCACACCTTTTACGGAGGATGGTGATGGCCATTTGAGAACTGCATCGACCTTCTTTGAATCCATACGCACTCCGCCAGGTGATAATATGAATCCCAAGAATTCAACTTCAGTCACGTTGAAAACACATTTTTCCAACTTAGCGAAAAGTTTGTGTTGGCGCAATCTTTCGAGGACCATTTTCACGTGTTTCCGATGTTCAGATTCCGATGAAGAATAAACGAGGATGTCGTCAATGTAAACAACAACACATACATCTATGAGCTCTCTGAGGACATCGTTCATAAAATATTGAAAGGCGGCCGGGGCATTGCAAAGTCCGAAGGGCATGACCTGATATTCAAATAGCCCATACTTGGTGCGGAAGGCCGTCTTCCATTCATCGCCCTCTTTTACTCGTACCAAGTGGTAAGCTCCTCTAAGATCCAGCTTTGTATATATGCATGCTTTTCTGACTTGGTCCAGGAGTTCAGGGATCAAAGGTAACGGATATCTATTCTTAACGGTGATCTGGTTCAGGGAGCGATAATCGATACAAGTTCTAAGGTCTCCTTCCTTTTTTGGAACGAAGAACAAAGCTGAAGAAGCAGGGGACTTGGAAGGACGAATAAACCCATTTGCCAGGTATTGATCCAGGTATTGTCGAAGGTGAAGGTTCTCAGGCTCGGTGAGGGCATAAATTCTACTACAGGGAGGAGTAGATCCAGGTATCAGGTCTATCTGGCAGTCATAAGACCTATGAGGAGGTAGAGAGTTAGCCTGATCCTTCCGGAAAACATCTTGGTATTCTAGGTATTCGGGAGGTAACTGGGGAGTCTCTGAAGAAATTGCGGCCAGTGCAACACCAGGTGGAGGGTGACAAGTAGAGACACATTCTGGAAACTGGACCGTTCTTGCTCGCCAATCGATCAGAGGATTGTGTTTCTCTAACCAAGGTATTCCTGGAATAATCTGAAACTGAGGGGCCTTGATCACATCGAACACGATCTTCTCATGGTGTCCATCTTGACTTACTAGCGTCACCTCTTGAGTGGTATGCGTTACTGGCCCGGAGGCTATCTCCGTACCATCGACCGTAGTAATGACGTCCTTTACAGCCTTGGGACAAAGAGTTAGATTCATCCTCAAAACCATTTCATGATCCACATAATTGCCGATGGCACCGCTGTCGACGTAAGCTTCAATTGCATGTAATCGATCCGGATTATCAGGGCTAATGAGGACCATAGGTATCACGAAATGCGAGGTCACGGAACTGGTTTTCACGCTCGGCAAGAGGACCTCTATTCTTGTCGGGCGAGGTCGTTTCCCTGCTCAGAGTTTGTAACTTTGGTAACTGCAGCTCCTACTGCCTTCTTGGCAGGTTTCACCGGACAGTCTCGAAGAAAGTGCCCTGAGTTTCCGCAATATAGGCATAATTGCAACTGTTTCCTCCTTTCCCGCTCCCTTTGTGTTAGAGGACCTTTCAGACCCCCTATTTGCATGGGTTCCCCGGAGTCTACTCCTTTGGAAGGAGTTGGCGGTTTGGAAAATACTCGAGCATTAAACTTGGAACGATCGGCCTTCCTGTTCTGCAGCCTGTGATCTATTTGAACGACCAAGTCTATATAATCCGAACAGTCTTGTGGGGGATTCACTACTTGGGCTAAAACGTCTTTGAGCTCTCCACGTAGACCTCTATAAAACAGCGTAATCCTTTTGTCCTCAGGCCATTGAGTTTCCACTATTAGTCTATTGAAAGATGCAATATAAGCCAAAAGGTCTTGATTACCCTGTCGCAACGAAAGAAGCTCATTGTCCAAGGCCTGCCCCTGTGAATGTCTTGCGAACAGTTTTTCCATACTAAGCTGAAAGGCTTGAAAATCATGGAGAACCGGATCATCTTGATTAACTAGAGGGATCGACCAGTCTGCCGCATTGCCACTAAGGTACGAAAGTACAAAAGCTACTTTTGCTTGATCAGTTGGAAAGGCTGCTGGCCGGCATAAGAAGTGCAACCGGCACTGATTGATAAATACTGCAAACCTCTTTGGGTCACCAGAAAATCGTTCGGGCGGAGCCAGAGGTACATTCCCAGGTAGGTTGATCTGCACTGGATTCATAGAGGATGTTGAAGGAAGATTTGCCCCTGATGCGGGTAACGGGGTCTGTCCGGCTTGTGACTGTAGCACTTGTCTAGCAAGATTGTCTGTTCTCTCCTTGGAAATAATTAGTTCCCTTCTTAGAGCATTCGTTTCCTGACGAGCTGCATGCACTTCTGCCCTTAGTTCCCCAAGTACCCGGGCTAGGGGGTCAGTATCCGAGGTTTCCATAGCGCCTGGGCGAGAGTTTTGCGGTAGGCTTTGCGTTCTGTAACGCTCACCTGATTCTCGCAGAGGCGCCGGTCTTGACTGGGCGACTACCGTATCTTCAAAGGTGATGTGCAGCACCCGGTTGGCTCTTTGGGCTGGACCTCTGTGCACTGTATGCCTGACGTGTAGAGTAAGATGTCTTAGGTAAGTGAATGCCGAGCTCTCCATCTGCCTCGGGGCAGGGTGCTGTAACCAGTTTCTTCACTGGATAGGTAGCACAGGCCTCTTGACTTCAGAGGACTGCTGTCCGTCGTTTACTGCATGAACGGTAAGTTTCGAGTCATTCAAATGTCTTTAAAGTCTTTAGTAATGATGTCTCTTGTTTTGCAGGGTTCCGGCGATGGCGGATGACGGGCTGAAGTGAGTTGAAGATGGAGCCCGTGTGATGAATAGAAGCGCCTGGAAGCACGTAAGTAAGCGCTTGTTGCCTGCTTCACTATGCGCTCTGTCTTTTTATTTTGCAGGTACGAGTTCGGAGCGGCTGCAGGGTGCCGGAATACCCACTGGATTAGATGTGGAAAGGAGTAATGGCACGTGAGTATTAAAGTTCCCCAATGTCTTTAAACGCACCTTGTTTTGTCTTTCAGATGCCGGAATGCAGTGTGAAGACCTCCGGAGCGCACGAAGAGTAGGTAAGCCTTTGCCTTTCAGATGCCGGAATGCTAACCTGTTCTTTCTTGTCTTTATAGGTGTTGCTGAAGACTGGATTCAGGATGGTAAGCCTTTGCCATTCAGATGCCGGAATGCTAACCTGTTCTTTCTTGTCTTTATAGGTGTTGCTGAAGACTGGATTCAGGATGGTAAGCCTTTTTCCTTAGGCCCAGGACCGGATGCAGAAGACACGATGAGCGTTCTGCTGCAGAGGTTGCAGAATAACGCAAAGCAAGATTCATCCACCGGGTGTGGTTTAAATAGCCTCCTGTAGTGCTTAGGTGTCTCCTTCCACAGCCACGCCTAAGTAAGAAAAGAGTTCCTGGTAAGAAAAGAGTTCCTGCCTTCCAGAAGAGTTCCAGTGTTCTGAATCTAGGGAGTGGCTCCAGCCCCACCCAACAGGAAAAGTAGTTCCAAACAGAAGAGGATCAGAGGCTCAACTGGCAGGCAAGTAAGCAGCATGGTCTGCTGAAGGTAAATCCACCCAAGCATTATGAGCCCGGCGCTTCCAGCGCTGGGACTGGGCATATTTATGAGCCTGGTGCCACTGGCGCCTTTTGGAAGCAGAGATCATGACAATTTCCCCCCCTACGAGGTTAAGGAAGATGTCTCTTATGTTGGCGGAGTCACCGTCACCAGATACCCTCACGAAGTGTTGAAATTCATCCATCCAGTCGGTCCACCTGGGGCATTTGGTGGCTTGAGGCGTCATGGTGAACGGCGGGGGCAACCGTAACTGTATTGATTTTGCCGCCCGCAGCGGTTGAGAAGATCCTGGGTTGGAACCAGGGTTGGAGTGCGGGATGCTCATGGTGCCTGAAGGGTGGGGTCTGCAGCAAGTGGGGCGAGGGCGCTGGGCTTCAAGCGTGTCCACGTGCACCCACACCCTCACCTGGGTGTCCGATGGCAGGGATGAACATGTAGGGCCTCTGCTCCAGTGAGGTGGCTGCCGTGGCGAAGGCCTGTGGTCCAGGAGGGAGGGCGTGGGTGGGATCGCCGGCACGCATGTCTTCAATGGAGCCCGGCGGCTTTATGGGAACTGCTGCACACTCCCCGCGTTGTCGTCGCGGCAAATTAGCGTTGGCCAGAGCAGGAGCAGGCGTGCCTGTGCGAGGTGAGGAGGAGGAGGCTCAGCGGGTCAGCGACCGCCTGAGCGAATCCAGCGGATTGCCGTGTTACGTGCTGGAGGAGGAGTTGGAGGAGGAGGCTCGCTGTGTCTCCCACAGCACGAGCGCGGATGTGGCGAATTGCCACTGGAGGACGACTCCGGTGTGCGGGAGAAATCCTCGTCGCCAAATGTTACCTATGGATATAGGCCTAAGAAAGGACGCACACATGGAGGGAGCATGGGAACGTCTTTATTCCTTTTCTACAATGTAGTAACTGTCGCGCCTCGCGTGCATTCCCCAGAACCCCTTTCTCCCATTCCTCCCTGATCAGACTCCGCCTCCCCAACGGAGGGGGCTGAGAGCCTTAACCCCGTAACCACCGGGTAACAATCCCCATGCACCAATGTAAGGTGTCCGAAAAAGCCTGATGGTATACTGTGTCGAAAGCGTCTGAGAAGTCAAGTAGAACCAGGTGACATGGGTGGCCGTTGTTAAGGGTGTTGAGGGTTGCTGTCTATGTGCTGCATCTGGGTCTGAGTCTGGATTGGTAGATCTGGAGGAGATTGTTGGTGTCGATGTGTTGCTCCAATTGTTCAGCTACCACTTTCTCTGTGATCTTACCTAGGAAGGGAAGATTGGTGATGGTTATCATGATACAATGTTAAGAAGTCTATGTTGGACTACTTGCACCCTCTCCTGTAGGTATGGCAGTAGGGCAAGGAACCTCCTTAAAACATGGGGGTTGGTGTCCTTACCTTATTTCTGGCCAGCCATACCCAGTGAACATGATCTGTTACATGTTTCAACTGGTGACAGTCAGATAGTATTTGGGGATATTCACAACCCATTTTATAGCTAAACATTCCAGTTTGACTACTGGATAGTTCCTTTCCCTCGGGTGATAAATATTATTGGCTTTTCTTCTCCCTCATATACTTGAGACAACAATGTTCCCAGATCTTTGGAGGAAGCATCTGTCTGGAGAACAAACCCCTTTGTGGAGTCTGGCATTATCAATACTCGACTCTCCCAGAGAGCATTTTTTTAACTTTCAAAGTCCTCTAGGGCTTGGTGCTCCCAATGGATGAATTTGGTTGTCCATTGGCAGTGTATCAGTTATGGGCTGGCTCTTTTCAAGAAGTTAGGGGTATATCTCGGGTATCTCTAGAATCTCCCAATTGATCAGCATCATATTTCCCTGATGCCCGCTCCCTACCAAACCACTGATGGCTCTGCGATTCGGTGCGGCTCTGCCTCTCGTTAGCGTGGCTCCGTCAGTGCCTTACCTCAGCGTGTGCTCTCTCCTCCTCCATTCTAGCGGCTCTGGTGCTTTATGTTCATATCTGAAATGAGAGGTGCTGGATCGTTCATTGCATGACGTTGAATGCACAGAAAGTTCTACGTTGTTCAAAGTACAACATGTAGTGTTTTTCTTAACCTCATCTGTTCCCATATAAACAGACAACAGTTTCTCTGAAATTGGAGTCTGTGTCCCCTAGACAGGATTCACTCCGAGTGATGTCCCGCTTTCCCAAACCCCTAGGGAGGGTTTTGCTTTCTGGGCTCACTGCCCTAGCCTCAAATGGGGTGGCTCCCCCTAGGGGAGGAGGGACAAACACCCTGCATTTGTCACATAGGCCATGCCATGAAAGGACCAAGACCTATTGTGGCAACACACTCAGACGACCAACTTGGCCGAAGAGAGATGGGAATACGTTGGGACGAATCCCAGTCAAGGGTCCTACAAGCCAGGAGATCCCAGTACTTCCTAGAGAACAGTGGGCGTTGGTCCACAGAGGGCCTCACCAGGAAGAAGGTGGTGCCGAAAACAGAAAATTTGGTAAACAAGAACAATACTGTGGTCAACTGTGGATGTGTTTGTCAAAATCTACCATTAAAGAAAACTGTAAACACTCTGGATGCAGAACTATGCACCAAGGAATCTGTGAGGATGCCTGTAGACACAACACAGGAGTACTCCATCAAGTTGGCGAGTTGGAACATCCATGGACATATACATCTTGCATATCATAATCAAAGTAGCATCAATGAATATATTATCGCCTTGCTAGAAACATGGCTCCTTCAAAAACCAATCTGGGATGACCACGACATCGACTTTCTTAGTGCAACTGCAGCTCCTAATGGCTGACCAACTTTTGGACTCATGGTTGCTACCAAAGCAAGTGCAGGATTCACTATCCAACATCGGGTCACACCAAACAACTTCATGCAACTCATTAAAATCCAGCTTCAACAGGGTGCCATTGCACTCATGAACTTGTACAGGAATACGGGTGGGTATAACCGATAAGAAGTTTTTTCACGATCTATGACTTCTGTTAAATACCATCTTAACTGATCCTCTAATCAAAAACACCATAATCACTGGTGACTTGAACTTAAGAAGCTTGGACTCCAAGACAAGGGACCTCATTACGATCCAGGCGTTAAGGGTTAACGCCGTCGTTAACCCTTAACGCCTATTCTGATTTTAACGGCTGCTCTTAGCAGCCGTTAAAATCCATGGCGCTAACCTGCCATGATGCTAATTACGCCACCGTAATTTACGGTGGCGTAATTAGCGCCTTCCCCACTCCCATTATGCCCTATGGGGCAAAAATGGGAATGGGGAAGGGAAAATGGGAAATGGGGATTTACCGCCCCACTCACCTTGGAATGGGGCGGTAAATCCGCCATCCACCATGGTGTAAACATAGTTTACACCATGGTGGTAAAGTTGGCGCAATTAGCGCCTGGGTCGTAATGACCCCCAAGGACTGTTGAAATCCAACTGAGATGGTGTGCACTGATGAAGGACAGAGGCCTTCTTATGTCAAATGGCTCCTTACCCAGTGATGTCCCTCATCGTCCAACATGGTCTAGAGGCTCCTCACAAAGTATGATCAACTAAGTATACGTAGATAAACAATTGTACAACTCAGCTGAAAAGTTTGAAATCATTGCGCAATCAAAGAGTGACCATCACATTCTTATGTTGAAGTGGCACTGGCGATCAGTGGACCCCATTGATTCAAGAAGCTATTACACCACACAGCTTAATACCAATAATGCAGCTAATAGATTCAAATGGAATGAACAAAAACTGGCACAACTTTATTTTATGCTGATAACCAATGACCAAAAAGGCGGGAACATGTCATATGATTCAGCTCTTCCTCTATTTAACATGCAATCAAATAAGGTAATTCAAAACTTACCAAAGAAGAGACACTGTTTTGACATACTCCAAAGGGAAACAAAGCAGAATTACGCTGAAATAAATATGCTATTAAGATATTACCACAAGCCATGAGAACATCAGCACTTCGGGCGGATAAGTGTGATTATAGAAATTGTACCCGCAATCGGCAGGCCGTCAGATATCAGCAAGATAGCGAAAACGTCCTGCAAGCGATTTCATCTGAAAACACGGCCCTTGTTTGGAGTATGCTCAATCAAGCCGCAGGAAGGTCGGAGTTAGAAACTCAGATATACAGAGTTACGGAACAACAATGGATAGAGTATTTTTCTGCTCTGTATGACAATTCTATATGGCCTGTAATTGAGACCAAATCAACAGCACACGCACCATGGTGCTTAAACATATCAGTTGAAGATATTGAGCATTTCATCAGGAAATCTAGTAGCTCAAGAGCCCCAGGGCCGAATGGCCTAAATAATCATATGCTGCAGGCCTTCCCACGCTAATGGGCCATCATTTTAGCCAATATCTTTACATCAGTCATAACAAAGAGGTCTATACCAACTTTATGGCGTGAAGCTGTAGTAATCCCAATCTATAAGAAGGGAGATCGAGCGTGTGCAGGGAACTACAGACCCATTTCACTCTTAGATGTAGCAGGCAAAATCTTTGCACTTTTTGTATCACAGGACTTGAACACATGGACATTAAACTGTCCAAAGCGAGCTCCCCACCAGACCGGCTTTATAGCCGGGATGGGTATGGCCGTAAATTTGACAACCTTATTGTCATGGCCACAGGACAAGGGCCACTATCGTTATCATCCAAAGGGTCCAAACGGACCCAGTCCTGGAGCCTTTGGTGCCAGGCTCATAAGAAAGTGTGCTCTGCACACTTTGTGTCTGGAGCACGTGCTACTTATTCCCCAGCAGGCTCCCGACGTGCATCCAGGCTGGGCGTGGCAAGGTGAAGCCACTAGGCGAGGCTAAAGGGGAGTGGCTGGGACCAGGCTATTTAAGCCAGCCCCACCCACATGCAAGCGCTTCTGGAGCACGTGCTACTTATTCCCCAGCAGGCTCCCCACGTGCATCCAGGCTGGGCGTAGCAAGGTGAAGCCACTAGGCGAGGCTAAAGGGGAGTGGCTGGGACCAGGCTATTTAAGCCAGCCCCACCCACATGCAAGCGCTTCTCGTTGGTCTGCATTCTGCAGCGTAACGCTTACCGCCGCCTGAAGCGCTCTTACCTGTTTCCAGCTCATCACCTCAGTGCACATCTCACCAGGTTCCAGTACATCTTCTTCAGCGCGCTCTTACCTGCCTCCAGGCACACCATCACTAGAAGCGCAGCTTACCTGACTCCAACACTTCATCTTCAGCGCGCACCTTACCTACCTCCAGCAATACCATCGCTCGACGCGCAGCTTACCTGACTCCAGCAACTTCATCGCCGGACGCGCATCTTACCTGTCTCCTGCAATTCCATCGCCTGCAAAGCATTGCATCTTACCTGCTTCCCGTTGTCATCGAAGTCGGGGTGCATCATCTCCTGTTATGGGCGTCTAACTTCGCGTGAGCTCTTCTCCTTTAGCATTTGCACAGATCCATCATTCCAGTAATCGCCAACAGGTCTTCGGATAACCGCTCCCCGTCTGATGCCACCAGGCCATCCCTGCAAGACAAAAGGACACACAAGGTTAGATACTGCATAAATATCTTACGCTTGGTAGTGCAATACACAAGACTTGCGTTCAGCCTTGAAACCCCACTTACCTTCTAAGTGAGAACCTTGCAATCCTCTCTGGCACCATTCGGACTCGGTCCCAACACTGCGACTCTGTGTGGCCCTCTTCACACCTATTGGGGAGAGAAAAGACATTACAAAGGTTACGGACAATAATCATTGTTAAGAACACTTACCTTCAAAGTGGTTCGGCCAAAGCCGGTCTGGGCCGCCACGCACACGGAAAGGTGAAGCAACTAGGTCCATCAACGGCGCCTCTGCTGATGAGAAGCAGGACGGAGAGCTCATCCTCACAAGAAAGCAGGTGCAACTATATGGGGAAACGCATGGTCACCTCATTCTAGAGCGAAGGGTTCGAGGGAAATCACAATCCAAACCACAGCATTCTCAATGCCTCTCGTATTCTCTCAGGGGCAGTGCCAGCAACCAGAGCGGTCCACACTATAGCAGCCAGGGAAGGAGGCAGATCCAGGGGAGCCAAGTCCAGGGAGGGCTCCAACCATGCCCCAACTTCCCTGGAGAAACCAGGTGGGCGTAACAGAACGCAAAGGCTCCCTGAATCTCTACCTGGGCGTTATGGACACCTTGTAAACTGACCAGTTGGCCCAATTGCTAGGGGAACTGCGGGCCGAAATACATGCGTCCAGACAAGAGACCAATGCCTTGAGAAGAGACCTTATTGTAGCCCGAGAACAAACGGATGATCTAGCGAGACAGATGCTTCAGACACACGCAGGGCAGGTTCCGTTACCCGGAATCGCACCAACTCCTTTTCCGCAGCCATCACCACCAGTCCAAGTGGTGCTCCCAGGAGCAGTGCCATTGGCCCCGCCCAAACATTTCACCGGCGATCCTAACAAATATGCCATATTTATGAACCAATGTCGTCTTCACTTTTTGTGTCGTCCTGGGGCCTTCCCTAACGATAGTGCAGAGTTGCCTTTGTACTTTCATATTTGGGAGGCAGCGCAGCAGATTGGTCCATACCATTAGTAGTTCAGGATGATCCACTACTTCGAAATTCTGGAGAATTCCAACGGTAATTGGAAAATGTTTTGCTAGGCACACCCAAGGACTAGCCCTAGATAACAAACTATTGTCCCTCAGACAGGGAAACCAGGATCTGCTGACTTATATTGCCACCTTTAATCGTCTCGTAGCACAGACCAATTGACCCGAAGAAAAGAGGACCACACTGTTTTATCGGGGATTGCGTAGTGAACTAAAGGATGTGCTAGCCGAAGTGGTCAACCCCCCCTGAGTGTTGTGCGGAGTACATCAATCTGACGGTGCAATTGGACCATAGGTTACAGGACCGAAAAATGGACCGCACAACAACTGAAGGGAGGTCGGTTTATATGCGACCCCGGGACAACCAAGTGAAAGCTCATGAGTCAACCAAACCCATGCAGATTGGGTGATTTTGGGCTCCTATCTCCAAGGATGAGAGAGAAAAAAGGAGACAACAACTCTGTTTATACTGCGGAAAAGCAGGACATTTCCTCCGGGATTGCCCGATAAAAGCCACCAAGAAAATAGTAGGTGCAACGGACAACTGCAACGAGAAGAAAGAACAAAACCCGGAAAACTCCAATGCCTGACAATCGTAGGGGTCCACTTGTCGAGCGAAATGAAGAAAGTTGTACAGACCTCACACCTGGTCATCCCGGTTCTCTTGGTCCACCACCAACAACCATCAACGGTACATTCCATGGAAGCGTAATTTGATAGTGGAGCGCTGGGAAATTACATCGATCAATATCTGGCCGCACGGATAGGCCTTCCCCTCCAGCAGAAGCTACAATCTGAAAACGTCACAGCAGCGGATGGCTATCAGTTGTCATCCGGCCAAGTGACGCAACATACCGATAAGGTGATGCTGATATTTAGGATGCTTATCGGGAAGACATTTCTTTTGATCTTATTGGAGCCTCCCAGTTCCAGATGATCCTTGGAATACTGTGGCTAGAAACCCATAACCCCAGGATTGACTGGCAAACACGAGTGCTGACCTTTCCTCAAGAATGTGCCAAAAGCTGCTACCACAAAGGCGTGAAGAACCTGAAACTTAAGACGAAACCTATCCTGGGACTCTCTGGTTCCCTACCCCCTGAATATCTGAACTATCAGGATGTGTTCCAAAAGGTGCAAGCAAACACCATGCCTCCACTGTAACGCTCACCTGATTCCCGCAGAGGCGCCGGTCTTGACTGGGTGAATGCCGTATCTTCAAAGGTGATGTGTAACACACGGTTGGCTCTTTGGGCTGGACCTCTGTGGACTGTATGTCTGACTCGAAGAGTAAGATGACTGCAGATAGAAAATATGGGATTAATGAACTGCGGTTATTGGGTGCCTCTCTCCTCTTCCCTTTCTCTTCTCCTGTAGAACCCCAAAGGTTAACGCCCTCACCTTAGGTAAGTGAACGCCGAGCTCTCCATCTGCCTCGGGGCAGGGTGCCGTAACCAGTTTCTTCACTGGATAAGGGTGCAGGCCTCTTGACCTCAGAGGACTGCTGTCCGTCGTTAACTGCACGAACGGTAAGTTCTGGGCACTTCAAATGTCTTAAAAGTCTTTTGTAATGCTATCTCTTGTTTTGCAGGGTTCCGGCGATGGCGGATGGCGGGCTGATGAGAGTTGAGGATCGAACCCGCGTGAGGAATAGAAGCACCTGGAAGCACGTAAGTAAGCGCTTGTAGCCTGCTTCACGATGCGCACTAACTGTCCCTTTTATCTTGCAGGTACAAGTTCGGAGCTTTAGAGAAGCTGAAGGGTGCTGGAATACCCACTGGATTCGGCGTGGGAAGGAGTAATGGCACGTGAGTAATAAAGTTGCCCAATGTCTTTAAACGCACCTTCTTTTGTCTTTCAGATGCGGGATGCAGCGCCGAAGGCCTCCGGAGCGTGCGAAGAGCTGGTAAGCTTTTGTCTTTCAGATGCCGGAATGCAGTGTGAAGACCTCCGGAGCGTGCGAAGAGTAGGTAAGCCTTTGTCTTTCAGATGCCGGAATGCAGCGCAAGGCGTTGGTGACAGCCGATGGACCAGGTAAGAGATGTGCTGCCACTGAAGACGGTAGTGCTAACCTGTTCTTTCTTTGTCTTTACAGGTGCTGCTGAAGACTGGATTCCAGGATGGTAAGCCTTTGTTCCCTTAGGCCCAGGATCAGAAGCAGAAGACACGATGAGCGTTCTGCTGCAGAGAATGCAGAATAACGCAAAGCAAGATTCATCCATCGGGTGTGGTTTAAATAGCCTCCTGTAGTGCTTAGGTGTCTCCTTCCACAGCCACGCCTAGGTAAGAAAAGAGTTCCTGCTTTCCAGAAAAGTTCCAGTGTTCTGAACCTAGGGAGGGCTCCTGCCCCACCCAACAGGAAAAGTAGTCCCAAACAGAAGAGGATCAGGGGTTCAACTGGCAGGTAAGTAAGCAGCATGGTCTGCTGCAGGTAAGTCCACCCAAGCATTATGAGCCCGGCGCTTCCAGCGCTGGGACTGGGCATCTTTATGAGCCTGGTGCCACTGGCACCAGGACAGGGTCCAAAAGGTCCCAATTGGGACTGGCTGGCACTCGGAACCGGGGTTATGGGTCTGCTTCCAAGGGAGTCGGGCAAGTCCTGATCTTTTGGAAGCAGAGATCATGACAGCACCCCCCCTCAAGGCCCCTCCCAAACCAGGCTTCTCCGGGGGTTTGGGCTTGTTAGGAAATGTTCGATGAAATCTTTTGATTAGACGAGGCGCGTGGACATATTCTGCAGGTTCCCAGGATCTTTCTTGGGGACCGTAGCCTTTCCAGTCAATCAGGTAAAATAGTTTAGATTTGGAGATCTTGGAATCCAGGATGCTTTTGACTTCAAACTCGAGTTCTCCATCAACTAGAATAGGTTTTGGAGATGTAGTTAGTCGGGTTTGAGGTTGCACGGGTTTTAATAGAGAGACGTGGAAGACCGGATGTATCTTCATGTGAGGGGCAAGTCCAACTTGACCGCTACTGGATTTACTATGGTAGTGATGGAATAGGGACCAAGGTATCTTGGGTTGAATGTGCGTGGTCCTTTTAGAGGTAGATATTTGGTGGATAACCAGACTTGATCTCCTACTTGATATTGGGGGGCTTCCTTCCGATGTTGGTCTGCTCCTTTCTTGTATTGTTCTTTAGCCCTTTGAAGGTGAGAAACGGCTTCCTTAAAGGCTTGGGTGATTGTAGAATGCAGGTAGTCTACTGCTGGTGTTCCAAGATCTTGGAGTGGATCCAACTCCGAGGTTCGAGGGTGACTACCGTATAAAAGAAAAAACGGGGTCTTCCCAGTTCCCGAGTGGACAGAGTTATTGTAGGCATATTCGGCTATCCAAAGGATATCTTTCCAAGTTTTTTCAGTTTGTTGTAGCATGCAGCGCAAATACTGTTCCAGAGTTTGATTGGTCCTCTCGGTTTGTCCGTCGGTTTGAGGGTGGTGGCTGGTCGAAAGTCTCACATCAATTTGAGCCGACCGACAGCAACTTCGCCAAAAATGAGAAATAAATTGACTACCTCGATCCGAAATTAGAACTGAAGGAAAACCGTGCAGTCGGACGATGTTTTCGAGAAATTCTCGGGCCAGAGTTGCTGCCGTTGGTAAGCCTTTGAGTGGAATGAAATGCGCCATCTTGGAGAATAGGTCCACGATTACTAGGATCGTATTGTATCCGGAGCATGGAGGTAGATCGGTGATGAAGTCCATAGAAAGCGTATGCCAAGGGCGAGGCGGGATGTCAATAGGGCGTAAGAGGCCGGCTGGTTTTTCCTTTTGACTCTTGTTTTGGGCGCATACTCCACAGGACATTATAAAGTCTCTGATATCTTTTTTCCAAGACGGCCACCAGAAGTAGCGCTTGATCTTTTCCGAGGTCTTGGTCATACCGGGATGTCCTTCCATTAAAGAATCGTGATAACAAGAGATTACCTTTTTCTGTAAATCTGTGCTGGGCAGGTATAACCGTTCTTGGAACTATAATAGGTTGTCCTTCACCGTAAAGTCCTTTCCCTGCAGATGCCAATTCTGTATGTCTGCTGGAGTTACCAGTAGCCTGGCTTTATCCTTAACTTCCTCTATGGATTGTGTGGCGATTACACCTAGAATTCTTTGTTCGGGAATGATAGGTACAGGTTTAGGATTGATCAAATGTTCTTCCACTCCCATCCGAGAAAGGGCATCAGCTTTACTGTTTTTTGTACCAGGTCGATAGGTAATTATAAAGTCAAACTCGGCAAAGAATAGTGCCCAACGGAGTTGCCTAGAGGATTGAGCTTTTGCGGTTTTCAAATATTGCAGGTTTCGGTGATCTGTAATCACAGTAACGGTGTGTCGGGCCCCCAGATGATAATGCCTCCAAGCCTTAAAGGCGGACTTCATAGCTAGAAGTTCCTTATCAGTAATAGTGTAATTGATTTCAGGAGGCGAGAATTTGCGGGACCAAAATGCCACGGGATGCAACTGATTGGTTACTGGGTCCTTTTGTGATAGAACTGCCCCCATGGCAAGGCTCGAAGCATCAGTTTCAACGATGTAGGGGAGTTCTGGGCGAGGATGTTTTAAGATCGGTGCAGAGATAAATCTAGTCTTCAAATTCTGGAAAGCTTGTTCCGCCTCGGTAGACCATTCAAAACGTTTGTTTTTCTTTAACAAGGCGGTGATGGGCTGGACTATTCGAGAGAATTCGGGGATAAACCTGCGGTAAAAGTTAGCGAAGCCTAACATGCTTTGAACACCTTTTACGGAGGATGGCGATGGCCATTTGAGAATTGCATCGACCTTCTTTGAATCCATACGCACTCAGCTAGGTGATAATATGAATCCCAAGAATTCAACTTCAGTCACGTTGAAAACACATTTTTCCAACTTAGCGAAAAGTTTGTGTTGACGCAATCTCTCGAGGACCATTTTCACGTGTTTCCGATGTTCAATTTCCGATGAAGAATAAACGAGGATGTCGTCAATGTAAACAACAACACACACATCTATGAGCTCTCTGAGGACATTGTTCATAAAATATTGAAAGGCGGCCGGGGCATTGCAAAGTCCGAAGGGCATGACCTGATATTCAAATAGCCCATACTTGGTGCGGAAGGCCGTCTTCCATTCATCGCCCTCTTTCACTCGTACCAAGTGGTAGGCTCCTCTAAGATCCAGCTTTGTATATATGCATGCTTTTCTGACTTGGTCCAGGAGTTCAGGGATCAAAGGTAACGGATATCTATTCTTAACGGTGATCTGGTTCAGGGCGCGATAATCTATACAAGTTCTAAGGTCCCCTTCTTTTTTTGGAACGAAGAACAAAGCTGAGGAAGCAGGGGACTTGGAAGGATGAATAAACCCATTCGCTAGGTATTGATCCAGGTATTGTCGGAGGTGAAGATTCTCAGGCTCGGTGAGAGCATAAATTCTACTACAAGGAGGAGTAGATCCAGGTATCAGGTCTATCTGGCAGTCATAAGACCTATGAGGAGGTAGAGAGTTAGCCTGATCCTTCCGGAAAACATCTTGGAATTCTAGGTATTCAGGAGGTAACTGGGGAGCCTCCGAGGAAATTGCTGCCAGTGCAACACCAGGTCGAGGGTGACAAGTAGAGACACATTCTGGAAACTGAACCGTTCTTGCTCGCCAATCGATCTGAGGATTGTGCTTCTCTAACCAAGGAATTCCTAGAATAATCTGGAACTGAGGGGCCTTGATCACATCGAACACGATCTTCTCATGGTGTCCATCTTGACTTACTAGCGTCACTTCTTGGGTGGTATGCGTTACTGGTCCGGAGGCTATCTCCGTACCATCCACCGTAGTAATGACGTCCTTTACAGCCTTTGGACAAAGAGTCAGATTCATCCTCAAAACCATTTCATGATCCACATAATTGCCGATGGCACCGCTGTCGACGTAAGCTTCAATCGCATGTAATCGATCCGGATGTTCAGGGCTAATGAGGACCATAGGTATCACGAAATGCGAGGTCACGGAACTGGTTTTAACGCTCGGCAAGAGGACCTCTAGTCTTGTCGGGCGAGGTTGTTTCCCTGCTCAGAGTTTGTGACCCTGGTAACTGCGGTCCTACTGCCTTCTTGGCTGGTTTCACCGGACAATCTCAAAGAAAGTGCCCCGAGTTTCCGCAATAGGGGCATAATTGCAGCTGTTTTCTCCTTTCCCGCTCCTTTTGTGTTAGTGGTCCTTTCAGGCCCCCTATTTGCATGGGTTCCCCGGAGTCTACTCCTTTGGTAGGAGTTGGTGGTTTGGAAAATACTCGAGCATCAAACTTGGAACGATCGGCCTTCCTGTTCTGCAGTCTGTGGTCAATTTGAACGACTAAGTCAATTTAGTCCAAACAGTCTTGCGGGGGATTCACTACTTGGGCTAACACATCTTTGAGCTCTCCACGTAGACCTCTATAAAACAGCGTAATCCTTTTGTCCTCAGGCCATCGAGTTTCCACTATCAGTCTGTTGAAAGACGCAATATAAGCCAAAAGGTCTTGATTACCCTGTCGCAATGAAAGGAGCTCATTGTCCAAGGCCTGCCCCTGTGAATGTCTTGCAAACAGTTTTTCCATACTGAGCTGAAAAGCTTGAAAATCATGGAGAACCGGATCATCTTGATTAACTAGAGGGATCGACCAGTCTGCCGCATTGCCACTAAGGTACGAAAGCACGAAAGCTACCTTAGCTTGATCAGTTGGAAAGGCTGCTGGCCGGCATAAGAAGTGCAACCGGCACTGATTAATAAATACTGCAAACCTCTTTGGGTCACCAGAAAATCGTTCGGGCGGAGCCAGAGGTACATTCCCAGGTAGGTTGATCTGCACTGGGTTTGTAGAGGATGTTGAAGGAAGATTTGCCCCTGATGCGGGTAACGGAGTTTGTCCGGCTTGTGACTGTAGCAATTGTCTAGCGAGATCTTCTGTTCGCTCCTTGGAAATAATCAGTTCCCTTCTTAGAGCATTCGTTTCCTGCCAGGCTGCATGCACTTCTGCTCTTAGTTCCCCAAGTAACTGAGCTAGCTGGTCGGTATCTGAGGTTTCCATAGCGCCTGGGTGGGAGTTTTGCGGTAGGCTTTGCGTTCTGTAACGCTCACCTGATTCCCGCAGAGGCGCCGGTCTTGACTGGGTGAATGCCGTATCTTCAAAGGTGATGTGTAACACACGGTTGGCTCTTTGGGCTGGACCTCTGTGCACTGTATGTCTGACTCGAAGAGTAAGATGTCTGCAGATAGAAAATATGGGATTAATGAACTGGGGTTATTGGGTGCCTCTCTCCTCTTCCCTTTCTCTTCTCCTGTAGAACCCCAAAGGTTAACGCCCTCACCTTAGGTAAGTGAACGCCGAGCTCTCCATCTGCCTCGGGGCAGGGTGCCGTAACCAGTTTCTTCACTGGATAAGGGTGCAGGCCTCTTGACCTCAGAGGACTGCTGTCCGTCGTTAACTGCACGAACGGTAAGTTCTGGGCACTTCAAATGTCTTAAAAGTCTTTTGTAATGCTATCTCTTGTTTTGCAGGGTTCCGGCAATGGCGGATGGCGGGCTGATGAGAGTTGAGGATCGAACCCGCGTGAGGAATAGAAGCGCCTGGAAGCACGTAAGTAAGCGCTTGTAGCCTGCTTCACGATGCGCACTAACTGTCCCTTTTATCTTGCAGGTACAAGTTCGGAGCTTTAGAGAAGCTGAAGGGTGCTGGAATACCCACTGGATTTGGCGTGGGAAGGAGTAATGGCACGTGAGTAATAAAGTTGCCCAATGTCTTTAAACGCACCTTCTTTTGTCTTTCAGATGCGGGATGCAGCGCCGAAGGCCTCCGGAGCGTGCGAAGAGCTGGTAAGCTTTTGTCTTTCAGATGCCGGAATGCAGTGTGAAGACCTCCGGAGCATGCGAAGAGTAGGTAAGCCTTTGTCTTTCAGATGCCGGAATGCAGCGCGAGGCGTTGGTGACAGCCGATGGACCAGATAAGAGATGTGCTGCCACTGAAGACCGTAGTGCTAACCTGTTCTTTCTTTGTCTTTACAGGTGCTGCTGAAGACTGGATTCCAGGATGGTAAGCCTTTGTTCCCTTAGGCCCAGGATCAGAAGCAGAAGACACGATGAGCGTTCTGCTGCAGAGAATGCAGAATAACGCAAAGCAAGATTCATCCATCGGTTGTGGTTTAAATAGCCTCCTGTAGTGCTTAGGTGTCTCCTTCCACAGCCACGCCTAGGTAAGAAAAGAGTTCCTGCTTTCCAGAAGAGTTCCAGTGTTCTGAACCTAGGGAGTGGCTCCTGCCCCACCCAACAGGAAAAGTAGTCCCAAACAGAAGAGGATCAGGGGTTCAACTGGCAGGTAAGTAAGCAGCCTGGTCTGCTGCAGGTAAGTCCACCCAAGCATTATGAGCCCGGCGCTTCCAGCGCTGGGACTGGACATCTTTATGAGCCTGGTGCCACTGGCGCCAGGACAGGGTCCAAAAGGTCCCAATTGGGACTGGCTGGCACTCGGAACCGGGGTTATGGGTCTGCTTCCAAGGGAGTCGGGCAAGTCCTGATCTTTTGGAAGCAGAGATCATGACATCCACATAGACCTTACGACTGCCAAATCGATCTGGTCCCTGGAGCACAAATTCCCTGCAGTCGAATGTACGCTTTAACTGAGCAAGAAAATCAGCATCTGAGGACTTACCTAGATAAACACCTAGCTAACGGATTCATCCGCCCGTCTAAGTCTCCTACCTCCTCAGCTCTCTTCTTCGTACCCAAGAAGTAGGGCAACCTCAGAGCATGTATAGATTATAGAGCACTGAACCAAATCACAGTTAAGAACAGATATCCTCTGCCACTCATCCCTGAGTTGCTTGATCAGGTGAAGAATGCTCAAATCTACACAAAACTGGACCTATGAGGAGCCTTTCACCTTGTGAGAGTTAAAATGGGTGACGAGTGGAAGACGGCATTCCGAACGAAATATGGACTTTTCGAGTATCAGGTCATGCCCTTTGGGTTATATAATGCACCAACGGCGTTCCAATTCTTCATGAACGGTGTGCTTCATGAATTATAGGACGTCTGCGTCCTCATTTACATCGACGACATTCTTATCTACTCAGCGTCCAAGGAAGACCATGTTGACCATATAAGGGCTGTACTGGAAAAGCTTTGTCAGCATCAGCTGTTTGCAAATTGGAAAAATGCTTCTTCCATGTCACGGAAGTTGAATTTTTAGGCTTCATGCTTACCCCACGAGGAGTTCACATGGACACACGCAAAGTGGATGCTATTATTCAGTGGCCATCCCCAACATCTACCAAAGGAGTGCAAAGTTTGCTCAGATTTGCCAATTTTTACAGATGGTTTATCCCAAGATTTTCACAGATCGTCCACTCAATCACCTCTCTACTGAGAAAAAATTAAAAAAAATCTTCTGGTCTCCCGAAGTAGAAAACGCTTTCCAGGAATTGAAACAGGCCTTCACCTCAGCACATATTCTTCGGCATCCCGACCTGACCTACCTTATGTGGTTGAAACAGACGCCTCCACCATGGCCATGGGGGCAGTATTATCACAAAAGGACCCGGACATGGGGCAGTTACATCCCATAGCATTTTGGTCCCTTTTTGACCGATTTTGACCGAATCTAATGGTTCACATGAACCATTAGATCTAAAAATGCTACCACCAAAGTTCGAACACCAAATGTTTGAACCTTTGGTGGTAGCATTAAACAGGGGCTGTGGGGTGTCCCCCGCATCGCCCCGCTCACTATACTTCATAGTATAGTGAGCAGGGTTGTGGGGGACACCCCTGCAGCCTTCTGTTAAAATAAAAAAAAGGACTCTGTGGTGCCGGTTCCGATCAGGGAAGTGAAAGGGAACTTGTGCTGCAGGGACCCAGCGTGAAGAAGAAGGTAAGTGGGGGTTTGTTTATGTTGGGGGGTGGGTGGGAGTGTGCTGAAAGTGTGGGTGGGGGGGTGTTATGGGTGTGTGTGGGTGTGAGTATGTATGTGTGTTCGCATGAGAAAGGTGCAAACTTTTGGTAGTTCGCACCTTTCTCATGCGAATGTTCTGGCCGTGGCAAATTCAGCTGCGGTCTGATCACTTAGAATCAAGTTTTCAGCACCAGAAATGAATTATGCAATCACTTACAAGGAACTACTAGCAATTAAAAGAGCCCTCAAGACCTGGAGACACTACCTTCTAGGAGCAAGACACACAGTCACAGTTATCACAGATAACCGTAATCTGCAATACTTAAAAACTGGTAAGGCCCAATCTTCGTGTCAGCTTCGCTGGGCTCTTTTCTTTGCCGAATACGATTTAATTATTACATAAAGACCAGGAGTGCGTAACGGAAAAGCAGATGCCCTATCACGCATGGGAGAGGACAAAGACGCTTTCACACCATCTGAGCTAGTGGCCATTATTCCCAAAGAACGGATTCAAAACCAGATTGCTGCAACCACCTGCTGGGAAGACTTGAAGACTGATCTCCAATCTCAGATGGACCAAACAGCCCAACAGGAGTGGTTGATCAAGGGCGACCAGTACGCCATCAAAGATACCTTACCCTATTTACGGGGAAGACTATACATCCAGGACAAGGAAATACAAAACAAAATAATAGCAAACTACCACGAGTCGTTAGTGGAAGGACATCCTCGACTTGCTAAGACTCGAGCCAAAATTCAAAATAACTATTGGTGGCTACCTGGAGAAGAGATGTTGCCCAGTTTATTGCGACTTGCGGTGTTTGCTCGCAGCACAAATCCCAGACGTTAAGTCTCACAGGGTTGTTGCGTCCATTAACTGTACCACCAGCACCATGGTATACGCTGTCTATGGACTTTATTAAGGATCTGCCACCCTGTGACAGGTTTAATACAATCCTGGTCGTGGTAGACTTATTATCCAAGATGGCACATTTTATTCTATTAAAGGGGCTTTCCACTGCTACTGTTCTGGCCACAGTATGTTTGGAGCAAATTGTCAAATTACACGGTTTCCCGTCTGTATTGATTTCAGACTGTGGAACTCAACTTGTCTCGGTACTCTTGAGGAGGTGTTGTAAGATAGCCCAAATTGATCTTTGTTTATCTATGAGTCACCATCCCCAAACCGATGGTCAAATGGAAAGAACAAATCTGACTCTGGAGCAATACATGAGGTGTATGTTGCAGCAAACCGAAGGGTCCTGGAAAAGCATTCTCTGGTTAACCGAATTTACCTACAATAACTCTATCCACTCTAGCACCGAACAGACCCCATTCTACACAATAAATGGTCGGCATCCTCGGACGTCCTCCTTTGATCCGCTTGATGAATTGCAAATCCCAGCAATCACCTCCTTACATAAGACCATTACTCAATCCCTTAAAGAAGCAACCGAGAACATGATCAGAGCCAAGGAACAACAAAAAAAGTTTGCAGACAGACATAGAAGAGAGGCCCCGCATTACCAAGTTGGAGATAAAGTTTGGTTGGCATCCAAGAATATTCCATTGAAAGGACCTCGGGCCTTCCGTCCAAGGTACCTCGGGCCTTATCCCATCAAAGCCATCATTAACCCTGCTGCCATGAAATTGGATTTGCCAGCCAATATGTAAATCCATCCAGTGTTCCATGTTTCCCTCCTAAAACCAATGAAACCAGATACTCGGATTACAAAACCACCTGAGCGAACCAGAATATGAAGTCAAAGGCATTGTGGATTTAAAGATAGTGCAATCAAAATTGTACTACTTGATCGACTGGAAGGGTTATGGACCTCGAGATAGTGCATGGGAACCTGTGGAATTTGTCCATGCTCCATGACTAATCAGACAGTTCCATCGTGACAATCCCGGCAAACCAGGACCAGGGAGAGGAACGCCCGTGAAAGGGGTCTTGAGGGGGAGTGCTGTCATGGCCACAGGACAAGGGCTACTATCTTTATCATCCAAAGGGTCCAAATGGGTCCTTTGGCGCCAGGCTCATAAGAAAGTGTTCTCTGCACACTTTATGTCTGGGACACGTGCTACTTATTCCCCAGCAGGCTCCCCATGTGCATCCAGGCCGGGTGTGGCCATTAGGAAACATTGGAGTGCACGTGCAGCAGTCTCTGGGAGTGGCAAGGTGGAGCCACTAGGCGGGGCTAAAGGGGAATGGCTGGGCCCAGGATATTTAAGCCAGCCCCACCCGCATGCAAGCGCTTCACGTTAGTCTGCTTTCTGCAGCTTAATGCTTACCGCCACCTGAAGCGCTTTTACCTGTTTACAGCTCATCACCTCAGCACGCATATTACCAGGTTCCAGTACATCTTCTTCAGCGCGCTCTTTACTGACTCCAGGCACACCATCGCTAGAAGCGCAGCTTACCTGACTCCAACACTTCATCTTCAGCGCGCACCTTACCTACCTCCAGCAATACCATCGCTCGATGCGCAGCTTACCTGACTCCAGCAACTCCATCGCCGGATGCGCATCTTACATGTCTCCTGCAATTCTATCACCTGCAGCTCATCGCATCTTACCTGATTCCCGTTGTCATCGGAGTCTGGGCGCATCCTCACCTGTTACGGGCGTCTAGCTTCGCAGGAGCTCTTCTCCTCCAGCATCCTCATGGATCCATCCATCCAGTAATCGCCGACAAGTCTTCGGATAACCGCTCCCCGTCTGACGCCGACAAGCCATCCCTGCAAGACAAAAGGACACACAAGGTTAGAGACTGCATAAATATCTTACGCTTGCTAGCGCAACACACAAGACTTGCGTTCAACCTTCTAAGTGAGAACCTTGCAATCCGCTCTGGCACCATTCAGACTCGCTCCCAACACTGCGACTCTGCGTGGCCATCTTCACACCTATTGGGGAGAGAAAAGACATTACAAAGGTTATGGACAATAATCATTGTTAAGAACACTTACCTTCAAAGTGGTTCAGGCACAGCCGGTCTGGGCCGCCACGCACATGGACCAGTGAAGAAACTAGGTCCATCAACGGTGCCCCTGCTGATGAAAAGCAGGATGGAGAGCTCATCCTCACAAGAAAACAGGTGAGACTATATGGGGAAACGCATGCTCACCTCATTCTAGAACAAAGGGTTTGAGGGAAATCACAATCCAACCGCAGCATTCTCACTGCCTCTCATATTCTCTCAGGGGCAGTACCAGCAACCAGAGCAGTCCACACTACAGCAGCTGGGGAAGGAGGCAGATCCAGGGGAGCCAAGTCCAGGGAGGGCTCCAACCTTGCCCCAAAGTCCCAGCAAAGACCAGGTGAGCGTAACACTTATATGCAATTAAACAACAGTACTATGCTTTGAAACGGCTGTTATACTTAGCGTTCATTGATTTCAATGCAGCATTTGACTCGATCTCCAGACAGATTTTGGTAAATAAATTACAAAAAGAGAATTGTCCAGCCACTATTGTAGACATTGTCAACGAACTACACAGCAAAACTTTGTTGCGTGTCAGGCTCAATACCCAGGGCATGTACTCACCACAAGGGGGCTGAGGCAGGGATATGTACTTGCCTCAGCCCTCTTTAACTTCTTTCTGTCTGACTTGCCGGACGAGTTCAGAGAGGTGGTTTCAGAGTAATATACGATGACAATTTAGTGTTAATTTCAAAGACACCAATGGGGCTGCCTAACTTGTTACAAGCATGGTCATCCTATTTAGACACAAACCAGCTAACGGTTAACACCAAAAAATCCAATATAATGATATGTAACGCCAAGTATGCAAAAAGGAGTAGAATGAGGTGGACACTCGAAAACTCTGAATTGGAGATAGTGGAAACATATACATATCTGGGCATGAAAATTGATAATCAGCCTTTGGAAGTAAAGTTAGCCACAGCTATCTCCCAAACCAAGATGATTCTAATAAAATACAGGAAATCTTACTTAAGATCAGCTTTTACATATTGCAAAGTGAAAATGACTCCTATACTTTTATATGGTCTGGAAACATGGCTTAGTACTAAACATGTAAGCTTACAAAATTGGAAGGCAAATATTGGAGTTCAATCAGAAATGTACCTCAATGCGTTCCAATTGCTCTTATACGTTATGAGTTTGGCCTTGCTTCTTTAAATATTATCTTCCAATGGCGTCAGTGCATCCTGTTCAGAAAGTGTCTATTAGCCAAGAACCCCAGAACTCTACTCTGGTCCCTCTCTCAATACCTGCTCTCTTCAAAACAGGGGATCACTGTAGAGTGGCGAAATAACATATTTGAAATCATGGCCACAGCTGATCTAACACTAAGCACCCTTCTAGAAAATCCAGAGAGAGCTAAGAAAAAGGTGTAACTACAAGATCGGATCCACACCTGGGAGCTTTGTCGAACATATAAAGGTTTTGGCCTATGTGCAGACAAAAAACCTGGAACGTGTGAGTCATAGCTCCTCTTATATCACTCGGTGGCTCTCAGATCAGCTTTTATACGGTTTAGACTCTGGCCGGCCAAAGCGGTCTTAGCTAATCGCAAAATAATCATCCAAACAATCAATGTTTGCAGGTTCTGTGAAAGTCACAATCAAAGGAAACTCTCTGTCATATCATGTTAGAATGTACAGCACTAATAAACAGCTGAGAACTACATTTATGTAAATACTATATACATCTGACCACATTCAATGATGATGATAAATCGAATATGTTTATTTCAGCAAATTCAATGTCTGTCTGTATTTCAGTTGCAAATTTCCTACATGCCGTGTTTGAACCATGAATACATGTGTAAGCTGAAATAACATCACATGACAATGGCTTTTTTCAAATTACTGGGTAATCTGTGTAAAAACATAGCCGGTATTGTGATATTTGCACTTTAATATTTGACAAAATGTGAATTATTTTAAACATAGGTGATTAGCTATGAAAGTTTCAGATGATTAGAGAAATAATCATGTTAATACACTCCTAATGTGTTTTAATCTGTATGAACATTTTGTACTAAATAATATTGTAAAATTAAGTAATCAGCTAAATAAATAAAAATAAAAATAAATGAAGGTGGAATAATCCATCTCATATTTGGAACCCCGAAACTAAGGCTGTGAGGGAGTTGGATTCTCTGACACCACATAGTGTAGCTTTGCCACCTGAGGCAGGGGACTAGCCAGGACTCTACAAGAAGACCAAATTACAACACGCTTCATCTAGCAGGTAGAAAAAGAGGAGGCCAGGCTGAGGTCTTGTGAGATGGTGGAAACCCTTAAAGAGAAACAAAACTCATCATGTTAACGGACCCCACACAGTTGTGATTGACGGAGGCCAGACAGATGTACTGCTGATTAGAGCAGGCCAGGAAAGAGGTGATGCCCAACAAGTGAAGTCAGACAATGGACTCCTGAGAGACCCAGTCATGCAATACATGGTGCAATACATGGTAATGTGAAACTTTTGGACACGAAAGAGCAGGGAATTCTGGGGAGGAAGGACCTAAGCGAGAAGGACCAGTCACAATAAAGAAGATCTAATTCCCCATCCCAGGCAAGAAGATTCGATTACAGCCAGGTTATCAGTCAGAGGAGGGCATTTTAGTGCATTACCTGTGGGAAACAGGGCATTCTTTCTCTGTCTTGTCCAAACTAAGACCTGTGGAGGGAACCAGCATGCTCTGAAGACCTTTCAGACCTGGCTTCTGAAGAGGAGGAGGTAGCAGAATCTCCATGTGAGAGATAGGCCAAACAGTCCACCTTCCATTGGTCATCCAGGAGTTGTGGCAATGGCAGCACATGACTTAGGAAGCAAGAGGACAGCCATCTGTTACGATCTAATCTCTGAAGAGGAACTAAGCCTAGGGGATCATGTCCTGAGTTATCTGTGTCCATGGGGATGCCACTCTGAATACCCATGTGAAGGGGGACATCCGAAAACTGGAACCACAACTTTCAGACCCCATGCTGCAAATGCCCGGACTGCCGGAAGATGTGTGCTAGGAAGATATTTTCCTATATTCCAAATATTCATAAAGACCCTTCAGAACCAACAGGGAAAGATGCCAACACTTCCTATCCTCAGTCAGATAGAGAATTTAGAAAAGAGGAGGGTTTAGGAGAAATGGTAGAGAGGGGCAGAGACCTCCCTGAATCTGGGGTAAGAGGCTCACCAGGACAAAAGCCAAAGCCAGCTCTGTCCAAGATGTGGAGAGTGGAAGTTGGGGAGTGGGAGGGGTCAGAGCCTGAAAACCTGCTCTGTGCCACACATTTCACAACTGGTACTGCTATTTTTCACCAAATCCCCCCAGTACATTTTCTTGACAGTGTTCGTTCTTTTCCATTTCAGAACTCCGACTCCCACAATGCACCTGGAAGCAAATGAGAAAAGCCGAACTGGAGCCAGGAGAACAAAACCAAGAACAGCCTGGAAATGTACTTGGAATGTCCCGGTCATCAGAATTGTGACACCCAACAATCGACCTGACAAACTCAGATTGACCGTAGGTGAATGGGCGGAAAGCAGAAAATGAACTGCGAGTGTGGGGGTGCCCTGAGAGTGCTGTTAGGCTGCTGTGCCTGCTGAGAGTCCTGAACTTCATAAAAAGGTATAACTACTGCCCTATGTACATTGCACAATGGAGACATTACGGCAGGTCCTGGACTAAGAACGTTTGTCTATCTCTACTTTTAGAATTACAGATACTCGCCGAACTTTGGGGAAAATTACCTGCTACTTTTTTAAAAAAATGTGTAAATGAAGCACGCCATGCCCCCTTTTTTGCCAGAACAGGATATAATTAAAAAACGTTGCAAACCTGCATGCGTGCACCTGTGGGAGTGCCCTGAGAGTGCTGTTAGGCTGTTTGGCTGGTGGTGGTTGGTGAGTGGGTGTAACATACACAATCTTTTTACCCCAACTACAAAAGGTGTACGTTTGTAAGACTGGATGGGTTTAGTTGCTGAGTGGTGTATTTTGCAGGAACTGCTCCGGTTATACCTGCCGCTCTCCAGAAATATCAATTAAGGAGTGCGTTTAAAAACGCTGGTATTACTATATCGGTGGTGAACTTAAGAAAAATGAAAAATAGAACGATTGGCAAAAAAGGTCAAAACAATACCCTGTGCCTAGCTAAAAAACAAAGGAGTGGTTGCAGGGGCAATTGAGGTTTTGTGGGAAGGTAAAGGTGACAAATGGTGAATGGGGGAAAGCAGTAAATGTCTCGGGATGATAACTCAGGGTCGACATGCTCGCCTTAGAAGAAAAACGACACAGAGCACCGCAGGTTCGATCTCCGGGTCCACGCTTAGAAACCTCTGGGTATTAAGTACGTTATAAATAACCTCTCCTATGATATCAAAAGGGCAGGACAGGAAAATATCTCATATATCCTGAAAAACATAGGCAGACACAACACTAATGCTGCTAAATCTATAGCAATGGAGGTGGATGAGAGCCTTGTGGGTGAGGACATTTCAGGATTGGAACCAATTGATAACAACTCTTTGTTAAATATGATACTGCTAATTGAAGGAAAGAACTACTGAGGCTGTTAGTGTGAATGCAGAGGAGGGAAGGGTGAACGTAATGTTGGCTGAGGATGTAAGGATGACCGTAAATACGGTGGAGTCCCGAATATCAAATTTGGAGATATCACCTGATCTCACAGCAATAGCAGATAGAGCCTATGCCTCATCACCAGTTAGCAAAGCGTCCTCGTCCGATTCTGACTTGGAAGATGAAGATAGACCTTATGAACCAGAGCAGATAAAAATAATTAAAGCTTTCTTTACCCTGCGTAACGCAATGTTCAATGAACAAAAAGAAATTAAAAAGGATTTGGCGTTGCTGGTAGATATGATGTGCACTATTCCCAACAAAATGGTAGACCCTATGATTGAAGAGGTTAATGTGGCAGACGTTAGTTTGTGTGTGATGTCCTTCATGAAAATGATTCGATACTTATGGTACATAATGATGAGGAGATCTTGAATATAGAGAAGAGTGGGGATGAATCCATTGAACCATCCAACGGGAACAAAGGAATGCCCCTAATAAAGCCCCTTTGTATAAAAACATTGCAAAGGGTAAAGCCACGACAAAGCATGTTAATTTTGGCACCAAAAAGAAAGATGGCTCAATAAAAGCAAGGTGTCTAGCTGAATTGTCGGAGGGAATAAGGTGTGAAGAAATGCCTAATTCCTATCAGCTTGTTGAAAAAAAGGATGTTAAGAAACAACAAAAAAGCAATAATCAGCATAAACAAAAGCAGTTGGACACATGGGTCTGAGAAATGTCAATAAAGAGAATACAAAGGATGAAAAAAGTAGGTGGGAACTAGCCCTAATTGCAGCTTAGAGCAAGTTGATGAGCTCCAATTTGAGGACTGGGAAATTGGAAATAATTACATGTATGATAATGTAACATATGGAAACAATAAGAAAAAAGCCACAATACTTACGGATGTGCTCAATCGCACTGAGATGAATACATCGTTTATAAAGATTATAGATACATATGCAACCCCCTGCATCCCCTATTTAAATAGGAATAATATATTTGAACTACTGCATCAAATACCGAATCTACGAGCCATAACAAGCAAGGACATAGACCGGGTGGTATTACCAAGTTCTTGATATGATAAAAATTGGGTAACATCTTATTTGGTTTCGCCTATCATTGCCGAACTCATCATGATATATGCCAAAGAGCTAGAGAATATAGGATATGAGGCAATTAAGATTGTCCCCAAAGTGGAAAATGTGCCTAAATCTAAGGGAAAAAATGAGAAGAAGTCGATGGAAAGTGGTTTGCTGGAATTAGAGGGGTTGTTTAATTGTATTGTGGAGGAGATTACAAGACATTCTGAAACTAATCTGAAGGGCTATAAAGAAAATAAATATATGTCCAATACGGATGAAGTTGATTGACCAAATGGTATTGTAAAGGAGAAAAAATTGGCCGTGTTACAAAATAAATTAAGTGATCATGTTGTTTGCAAATTTAGTGTAAAACTAGCTACGAGAAACAAAGATACCACATTTAGCAAGACCAAGACGAATGATGCGGGGAACCGAATATATTGGTCATCAAAAAATATATAGGAGTACAGACTGTGTTTTGAATACCTTGTTAAGAGATTCTGCATGCCGGGTAACATACAGGTCCCATATTTGCATTGAATATCAAATACTGCCAGAAGTGTTATAGAGAAAGAGAAAATAGGACAGGGAAAAAGCTCATTCAAACAAAAATCTTATGATAAAAGTATTGCTAAAGAGAAAAGCATTATGAATTAGGAGATTAAGACATTGAAAAAAGAATGTTTAGACTTAGCATTGCGGTCCAAAAGCATAGCCAATATCAAAACAAGGTATACAAATTTTGTCAGAAGACACAAAGCTTCATCCTGTGCAGGAAAATGGCACCTTATGCAGTGTATGTTGAGAGATGGTGATTCCCGCTACTTTTGGACTAAACACAAAGATTACACCATCTGCACAAAGAAGGACAAAAGCGATATTAATGGAATTAATTAACATATTTGAAGGAAACATATTCATCAATTGTATGCTTGAGAGAAAGTCTTGCAGAAGAGCATTTTCTGGGAGGTGGAGGATTTGTGAAAATTGTATCTAATTTGAAAATGTCTTGTGCTCCTTGTCCTGATGGGATACCGAATTTGGTTTATAAAAAAAGACCCAAATTATTGGGCTCCCCGCTCTGGGCCTTATTTATAAGAACATAGTCCTTAAAGTATTTGTACCAACTAGCTGGGAAGCTTCTATTCTCATCCCTAGATTTAAAAAGGGAGTTAGAGATAACCCTACAAATTACAGGCTACTCGCTATGACCGATGTCTGTGTGAAGATTTTCACAAAATGACTATTATCTGAGATTCAGAAATGGGTAAAAATCAATAAGCTACTCTAAAACCAACAAAGTGGTTTTAGAAAGAACATGGGGGCGTTATCCAATCTATGGACTTGATTTATATAATGCGAAACTGTTTAAGAAAGAAAGAAAGAAAGAAGGTGTATTGTTTATTTGTTTTATAGACTTTAAAGGTGCTTTCGACACCGTGGATCGGGTCCTGCTATGGAAAAAGCTTGAAATGTGGAACATTAACCCGATGGTATTGCACTTTATTAAAGGACTGTATACCAATACCACGGGACAGATAAGATCTGGATTAGGAGGGCCTCGTGAGTGAGGATATTGATTATCATTTTGGTTTGAAGCAGGTTAGCCCCTTGGTGCCTACATTATACAATCTGTATGTATCTGATATGGGTACCCACATAGATGCTTGTCATAATTTTCCCCTGAGAATAAATGAGCAAATGTTGCCTGGCTTGGGTACACCAATGACACATTACTAATTGATAAAACTCAGTTCGGCCTACAAAGGAGCATGGACACCTTAGCTGACTAATCAATGAAAAATGGCTTGATTATACATCAGCAAAAAACTAAGATTATGGTAATAAGACCAGGTAAAAAGAGAAATATGGGTTGGAAATGGCAATTCGGGGAGAAACCATACAAGTAGTACGATCTTATATATATTTGGGAATGTACATCTCAGAAAAAATGGTGATGAATCAAATTGGAAGTTATGTGTCGCTGAAAATGAGAAGAAGGTTTCATGCAATACTAAACTTCCTCTGAGGTAAAGATGGTTACTCTATAGAAAGGTTTTTGAAACTATATAAATCTTGTTTGATCTCCAGTATATGTTACAGTCTAGAAATGTACCAGTAGTGAATTAGAGTGGATTAATAAAATGGAGGGGAAAATATGGAAAAGAGTTCTGGGTCTCCTTCAATGCTCCTCTATGGAAGGTATACATTTTGAATTGGGAACTATCTCACTAAGTACACAATGCATGATATCTAAAGGGATCTTCTATGTTTGCATGATAAGTGGAAATGTGTCCAGTGAATCGCTATTTAAAAAATGTAATAACATCTTACAGAACCGGGAGGGAGCAAATGCCCTAACCCCATGGACAATGGAAGTGATGTCTTTCTTTGAACAAATGTATTATGAATTCAAGGAAGATTTCCCATAGCTGACAATGAGAAAATACTAAATAATCGTTTGAGTGTCTGGGATAGAGAGGCCCAATTTACCCAGCTATGGAAACAAAGAACATATAAAATGTTATGTTACACAGAGTCTTTCCCCTACCTCACCTGGTGGCTATTTAGTTAACCATTATAATCATGGGGTGAGAAGATGTATGCTCATGATGAGATTAGAAATCCTACCCACAATGTCAAGGTTGGGTACTTGGAAAAACATGGCATATGAAGATAGACTGTGTAGACTTTGTGGTATGTACGTTGAGACGCCTATGCACCGCCTCACAAATGTGACAAACTCCAGGATGCTGATAAAAAAAGCTTATTTGAATCTATTTGAATCTAAGATATCCTGTGGCCAATTTCCAATCAGATCAAATGTGGAGCCATATGTATTCCAGACAAAGCACCATGTTAAATGTTGTCCTGTACCATATGTGGAACAACATTTTAAACATGATATCAAATTCATGAAATATTGAAATGTGTTATGAATTTACTTGCACTTTTTAATGTTTCATTTAAAAAACTGGTTACCATTAAATGTTGTAATAAGGGATGCTGATATTTGTCATGGTGATACAGTATGTATATGTAAATATAGTATGTGCTATAATGTAGCTTTTATGCTTGAAGGAAAGAGAATACCTTTTTTTAAAAATGTTTTATATGTTGTTGCGAAATAGATGGGATGATAAAAATGTATCTGTAGTATGGTATGTTGTTAAAAGGTTTAATTAACCAATAAAACACAAATATATATATCATCCTGGAGGCCAACTTGACAAGACTGACCCCACTCTCCTGAAATGGAACCGAAAAATCAAAACCCTTGCAGCTAGAGTCTATTGTTGGTACAGACAATGTCCTTTGTATCTGTGCTCCGCCTCTCTCCTTGGTGATTCCTTACGGAAATGGGCACAAGATCATCCAGATCAAGTCAGCAAACTGAACTCTAACATAATCAACAGCCCTCCTATTATATGGGTATGGCTGCACTTACCTAAGGCGGAAAACCAATTGCTTGCGGTTCAATGGAATTGTGATGCCAAGATTTTTGGTCACTCAGGCCAGTGTAAGACCCTTGAGCTATTGAAGAGATGGCGTTGGAGGCTAAACACGACAATTCCACTATGCTGTTCTACTCGAACAAGTAGGGTGGCAGGTTCTATGCATTTCCTCCTCCTCCATTGCTCCAGCGGACGCTCTGCATGTTTCGAGCCTCGGTGGGTTGCAGTCTCATCCTGTTCGCCCCACACTGGCCGTCGAGAGCTTGGTTCTCGGATCTGCTGAAGTTGTGCTTGTGAGGGCTGGTCCATCTCCCCATCCCCAGCAGGGGCTTCCTGACACAGCAGGTCGGGTCAGTAGAGCACCTGGATCCAGCCAGGCTGGCCCCAGCGGCCTGGTTCCTGACCAGCTGAGACTGCACCTCAGTTCTCTGAGGATAACTGGAACATCATACAGGAGGCCAGTTGTGTGGTCTGTTCCCAATGCAAACATGACAAGGGCAGCCCATCCGACTGCATTCCAAGCCTATCCGCGTAAGCCTTACTATATGATCAACATGTATTTAATAGGCAAGATGCATGGTTTTGGAAGATGGGTGGTGCAATCACCATTCACCAGCTCTTGTCAAGTAACCAGAAAAGATTTGAGGACATTGTCTGGACTAAGTACTGCATTCTGTACATGCCATGCTGTGTGTCTCCTTCCACATTCAAGGTAGTGCATTGAAAAAAGATACAAGCAGCTACAGTAGAAAGGATTCAGGTACAATGCAGTCATGAAAGCAGAATGTACCTGTGCTTTATGCAAAGGAAGTTCTGGGAGTCCACGCTTTAGCTCACTGCGCTTTTCACACATCTGGATTACCCTGGTAACTTTGAGTGAGATCCCAAGTACCTCAAAATATGCAAAAGAAGGTCTGGGAGTCCCTCTACCGGCACGAACACAGCCCATTGACTTCTACCGGCACAAACACAGTCCACTGACCTGTTCTTGCATGGATGGCCCCTGGGAGAGTCTCAACCATGCTTTAGCTCACTGCGCTTTTCACATAGGAGACATTTCCATATTCATATCAGTCTGTGTCCCACCCAAAGGCAGTCCAGCACCAAAATACTAGGCAAATCCCCTTTGAACAAGAGTACCAGCAGCAACACCAGACACTTATTTCAGCCTAGTCGGGCCTCATAAGTGAGATGGAGCTGTCCCTCTCTATGCACAGCGAGGAAGGGGTCCACGTCTGGATTACCTTGGTAATGTAGGCTGAGACCCCAAGTACCTCAAAATATGCAAAAGAAATTGTGGGAGTACCTCTACCGGCACAAACAGAGCCCATTGACCTGTTCTTGGGTGGATGGCCCCGGGAGAGTCCCAATCAAGCGTTAGCTCACTGTGCTTTTCACAGTTGAGAAATGTCCATATGCATATCAGTCTTTGTCTCACCCACAGGCAGTCCAGCACCAAAATGCTAGGAAAACCTCAGCTGAAAAAGAGTACTAATAGCAACCCCAGACACTTGTTTTGGCCTAGTTGGGCTTCATCAGTGAGATGGAGCTGTGCCTCTTTGAGCACAGTGAACAAAGGGTCCACATCTGGATTACCCTGGTGACGTGGTTGTAGACCCTCCTGGGTGGAAGAAATTCAATCGGATAGGGTATTTAACGCATCTCTGTCCTCAGTAGAGGGGCTCCCACACCACTGCTTAATTTGTAAAATATTGGGGTCTAACCCTAAGTAACCCAGGGTAATCTAGACGTGGACCCCTTGCTCACTGTACTTTAGAGAGGCTCAGCTTCACCTCACTGAAGAGGCATCGAGGCTGAAACACGTGTCTGGGGTTGCTGATGGTACTCTTGTTCAGAGGAGAATTGCCTAGCATTTCGTTGCTGGACTGCCCTTGTCGGTGGAACAAAGACTAATATGCAAATAGATATTTCTCCTCCGTGAAGGTTGCAGTGAGCTAAAACGTGGTTGTAAACCCTCCTGATTGGAAGACATTCCATAGGGTATTTAACCCATGTCTCTCCTCAGTAGAGGGGCTTCCACAACCTTGCTTAATTTGTAAAACTTTGGGTTTCACCCTAAATAACCGTGGGTAATCAAGATGTGGGCCCGTTGCTCACTGTGCTTTAGAGAGGCTAAGGTTCACCTCACTGAGGAGGGCCAACAAGGCTGAAACATGTGTCTAGGGTTGCTGATGGTTCTTTTGTTCAGAGGAGAATTGCCTAGCATTTTGGTGGTGGATTGCCCTTGTGGGTTGGACAAAAACTGATATGCAAATGATTATTTCTCCTCTGTGAAGGGTGCCGTGAGCTAAAACGTGGTTGTTGACCCTCCTGAGTGAAAGAAATTCCAGAGGACTGGGTATATGACCCGTGCCCGTCCTCAGTAGAGGGGCTCCCACACCCTCGCTTAATTTGTACCTGTGCTTTAGATGACAAACCCAAGCAATGGGGAGAGTATCTGGGTATTGGGTGGCTATCCCAGGCAATGGTGTAAGTAGCTGCATTTTTCGTGGCAGATCCTGGCAATGCTGTGAATACTTGGACTTGTAATGCTACTAGACAGCATATGATAGTCATAACGCACGTACCAGAGCAAACGATGATAATACCTTAGATATGAGGGTGATGGCTGGAAAACGGTGAAGGTCCAGGGAAAAAAAGGATTCAATAAGTTGTGGATTTTGTATAGGGATTTTCCTGTATTAAATCCAAAACTATTACACTTGTCAATGTTTTTTTCTTGAAAAATTGAAAGTTGGATGAATGCCTAATTGTCAGCAGGTGCAGTTACACATCATTAGCCATGTGTTGATATCACCCTCCTGGGGAGTAGAAGTCCATGAAAGGCAGCCACACCTGCAGTTGTGTATAAATGCAGCCCACATGAGAGCACAAGTGCAGACTCCCTCCCTTCTGGGGGTAAGAACACTCGAGCGAGGAAGAAATCCAAGAGCAGTGTAAGATCTGGCAGTGCATGGAAACAGAACTCGGTGCTGGAGCCGTACTGGGCCATGCAGTACTGGGGAGCCCGGTAGTGATACAACCTGGGCATTTCCAAACGAAAAATCCATGGAAGAGTCAGTGGAAATCTACCTGTGGCCGCTCGCTAATGTGAAGTAGGTGTATAGCAAAAGAAGTCATTATTGCCTGAGCAGTATAATACATGACCATTGCATCAATGTAGCACGTCATTATTGAGTGCAGTGCTTGCCAATAGGAATCAATAGCAACAGGCAATTGGCAATAGGATGTTAGTCATCACCTGATTTATGGGCATGGGCACAGGCGAGGGTTCATAAGAGGTATATGGGGCAATTGTGCTTCGTACAAATATAGTGATGCCGTCAAAATATGGTAGTAACAGAATTATCACAACTTGTACGACACTACCATTTGATGGTGATGTGGGGGAGATATGGCGTGCATTGGCTGGAGGCATTTTCCCAATATTAGTCTCAAAACAGGAGGAATGGTCCTAGCAGAAGTACCACCTTTGGTAATTTCTCCAAAATCCCCCTAGAGCCATATGGACTCAAAAAATTGGACATATACGCTGCCATGATGCTATTCAGGTGGCTTTTCCTTCACTACAAGGAGTGGTAAAGCACAATAACTGATGTTATTTACCATCTCATGGTTCAATAATGCTATTTACATGTTACTGGGCCAGCTCTGTCCCCATCCCTGTGTCTGCTCCTCACTGCAGGGGTTTTAAACGATCATATGTTCTGACGACAATTACAGAATGCATGCTGAAGAATTTGATTGGTTGCTTCATTTCTACCGTGCAAATGAATTTGATTAGATTTCTTAAGAATTCAAATTGTATGTTTAGATTCAGATTAATGGAAAAAGGTATTATATGAAACATATGTGGTACTTGTATCTTTCAATAGTAGACACAAAAAGCAGCCACAAGAGCTGACTTTTGCTAGGACCATAGTTCTCTCTGTGTGAAATGAAGCCAGGGTTGCGCCTTACAGTTTAAATAGTGTTATGTCCTTGTTACAAGCGTTGGGCAGTTTGTAGTCTTAGAAGACTGCTTCCTTGCGCGTTCTTCACAGTCGCCCCTCCCTCGATCCTCATCAGACAACTGGAGCCGAGTTAAGGGTGCATTTCACGATCCGCAAAAAGGTGCTAAAGAGAAAATCCACAGCAATGGGTGCTGTGTGATCTGTTCATCATGTGTGTCTTGACCGCATCATCCTGGGGCATAGTAAGCCGTTCACACGTTGTTAGACGCGAGAACCCAACGATGACAAAACAAGTCCTGCTTTTATCGATAATGATTGATTTATAAAGTCCACCCTGCGTTTGTAAATCATACATTTAAATATAAACAAGCGGATAAAATCACTACTTGGTGCTGCCAAAAGAACCATGACTTGTTTGCTATCTTATTTATTTATTTGCTTGTAGTCTGTACATCTCTGCACGTAATTGAGCTGTTCCAGAGTGGCAAGATGGACATGTGGGCACTGTGTACCCCCCCACACACACTAATGTAACCATCTCTCCAAGATGTTCAACAATCACAGACACGTTTTGGCCTGCTTGAGGAGCTTCCTTCTGATTCAGCTGACAAGGTCTATGCATGCGGTATCACACAAGGAAACTCATCAAGAGTATTGTTGCAATAGTACAAGAAATGTGGCATTTTAAATACCTCCAATTTATACCTCCAATAGTACTGCCTCATTAAGAGTTGGGATCGCAGTCGGAAATGTATAGCACGGGGTCCATAGAAAGTACTGCATGGTTAACTGCCCATTACTTGCCCAGGGTAGTATTTTCCGTGTACCAATGTTTAAAACCATGCAGGTGTGTAGCGACCAAGCGGCCTGCTCCCCCCATCAGCCTCTCGTCAGTCAGATGAGAACAGAGGAAGAAGATCCCGCAATTTTCCTGGCCTCGCGCGCGCGCACGAATGCCAAGTAATATAATTGGTAGTAAGTAATAAAAATATCTAGAAAATGCTTGGCTTCTTACCCTGTTTGGAAACGTGCTGAGCCCACGCGAAGCATAACCATGAGAAGGGGCAGGCCGTACACCCAGTCTACATTAATCACTCAGAAAGAAAGGACCTGCTAGTGGGTGAACTTGCCCAGAGCCGCGCTTGCATCAGAAGAAGGCACCTTTGATCCTGCATGCTGGGCCAACATATGTTACTTGTATGGACAGATGCATGCATGGGATTTATAAAGAGCGAACCTAGCTGGGAAGTAACGTACGTAGGGGACACGGCCACAGGGTTACAATTTGTCACGTTATATTTATGAATAGGGTTGTAAACACACCTGAAAACTGCACACACCTTATTTCCTCAATCTTGAAAAGTCTATTCGTTCTGTGACGAGATCTGAACAGATTCATACTAATTGTGAAGGTGGCCCCTGTAATAAAGGGCCTGCTTGTCTGGGGGATGTCTCAGAGAGCACATCAGCTTTTTTGTTGTTTAATGAGTAGGCCTTCAATGAGCTAACACTAGCACTAGCCTGAGGCTGGGCAGAGGCCATTGGGCACAGAGCAGTTGGGGCCACTGAGGTCTAAGATCCGCCTGCTGCCAAATATGGCACAGTATCTTGAGGAAGCACCCCGACAATTTAAATGGGCCCTATGCGCCAAAAAACAGGTGTAGTTTTACCGGCAATGCTTAGGCCTTGTGGCATTTTGTGACAGTTCATCTGCTACTTTGCATTGTGATGTCAAGCGCTTTAATACATAAAAGTTAAAAAAAGGAAAAAAAATGGAAGAAACTGCCTTAAATACCAAGGTCCAAATTCTCAAAAAGGCGCGAGAAATGAAAGGCGTGCCGATAATGTGTTAGTTTCATTTGCGCTGCTTTCAGAAATGCTGAGGTCCCTTTATTGACAAGGGTGAACTGAGAATTTCAAGGAGGGGCTGGACTGTAGCGCCAAGATGTGCTGCCCCGCCCCCTTGTATACATTAGTGTCATACCAAGACGGGCTGTTAAAATGATCAAAGAAAAAAGCATTTCCATATTTTGGGGGATGGAAATGCTAGTGTGACACCTGCGGTTTAACCCCCAGCTGTCAAACATCAAAAAACATCATGACAGGGTCAGAAATAACCTTCTCATGATTTGCATCTGTTTAAAAAGGCACAGGGCAAATGACCCTCATTTTTGGGGATTTTAAAGCACATTCAATTTGTCAATTTGGGATGCACTTTGCACATGCTTTTTGTGAATTCGGGATACACTTTAAAATCCCCCCAAAATGGACCCTTATTTGTGTAAAGGGGGAAAAAGGGCATCTGAAGTAGCGCATCTAAGAGGCGCTCATCCAGGTACCCTTTCTGAATTGTGCTGAGCATCATCTCACTTGCACCAAAAAACTGTTTTGTGAATCTATGCTATGTCACGTTATCTACTTTTGTAAAGCGCCTCTGTCGCCCAAGCACATCATGGCGCTAGCAGAGGAGTAAAACACACTAAAATAAGTGTAAGTTATTACGGAAATCTAAAAGAGAAATATTTTTAGTTGACATCTGAACATAAAGTGATTTTCGATGAAGCAAATAGATAAAGTAAGAGTGTTCCAAAGAATAGAAGCAGCAACATTAAAGGCACGTCCCCCCACTGTAGTGCGATAGAACCCAGGCACCTGAATACACAGGGCATTCACACAGCAACGAGGTCGAGCAGGAACATAAGGAATTAATTTATCACGAAGAAACTCTGCACTGTGCCCATAGAATGCATGGTGGACCTTGCAGAGAGTTTTAAATGTAATTGTGCCAGCCACAGGGAGCCATTGAAGGCCACAGACGATGGGAGAAATATGGGTGTGGTATGAAACACCAGACACCCATCTAGTGGCAGAGTTCTGGAGGACTTGAAGCTGGTGAAGCAAATATGTGCAAGATATAGAGAATTGCAGTAGTCAAGATGGCCTAATACCGCAGAGGCAACAACCAGTGCCCGAAATGAGAAGGCAGGAAGGAAATAATTTTCCTGAGAACCTTGAGTTTGAAATGACCAGTCTGACAGACCCTACTGATCTGGGCCTTCATTAACAGGGAGGCCGAAATCGTAACGCCAAAGTCGTTCACAGAGGTCGCAGGGGAGGGTAAAAGAACAAGTGAAGGAGGCCAGAAATCTGTAGTCCAAAGTAAAGACGCAGCCCAGCCACCAATACCTTGTTTTTTGCACTGTTTAAGGATAGTTCCGGGACTTTTTTTTTATTGTTCCTACGGTTCGGCCATGTGTTTTTAAGCATAAATCGGTAGATCGTAGAAAACTTTCCTATGGACCTTACCCGACTTTTCGTCCATTAACGCACTCGAAATCAGCCGCCATTTTCTGATAATCCTATCATTTCCCCCCATCGACCTGGCTCACCTACTTTTGCGGCACTAAATGAAATCCCCCGCCCCTGAAACAGACTTTATCAAAACATTCATATTCCCCGCCTCTATCCGTGACGTGACTGTGCTGCGTAGGCAAAGGCGCCCAGGCGTCTTCTACGCGACTCCACACAGAACCCGGAAATCAACACAGATCAGCTCACAACACAGCGCGCCACAATTGGCAATATGAAACTGTACTTTTAAATCAAACCGCAAGATTGTAAATTTGGTAAAGTACATTTATTTGACATCAAATGTTTAGAGAATATTCAGCGATTTTCATTTTTATTTGCTCACGTTCCAAAAAGTTCGTTTTGAGGCACGCGATGTTCCTTTGCTGTACACAGGGCCTTAGATCATCTCACAATACAGCGCCACAATTCGGAATATGAAACTGTGGTTTAAAAGCAAACAGCAAGATTGTACATTTGGCAAAGTACATTTATTGGACATCAAATGTTTAGAGAATATTCAGCGATTTGCATTTTTCTTTGCTCTCGATCCAAAATAGTTCGTCTTGAGGCAAGCGATGTTCGTGTGCAGTACACAGGGTGTTGGTTTACGATAAAATAAGCTCTTCGGTCGCACTGATAATCGCATGGCTGTTCCAACAACGAGACACTAGGCCACCACAACGGTCTGTATGTTGCATCTAGCAGTTAGTACCGCGTAAGGGCATACTTGTACTTGGCGATCGTCCCATAAAATGGTCAGGGTGGTAACGTTGTTCACGCGGAGAAGCAACTGGCGGTTGAAAAAGCCATCCGCCGGTGTCTGGTACTCGTGACACATACAATAATGAAGGATGTACCTGTTTTAAAAACATAAAAAATGAAATTAGTCTCACCATCAGATCTTTATTAAAATTATTCATTTTATATATTAGGTCGGGAAATTATTTCATAGCTAGGACAGTGCAACTGGGTATTATACGTCAAGGGGGGGCTGTAGGATACTGAGACAGTCCCCCAGTGCAGGGGTTGACAGGGAGGCAGTGCAGGTGGAGAGTGGAAGGGCCCAGGACCGAGGTCGCAGACAGTGGACCAGTTGTAGCAGGGGAGAGGGAGAGAGAAAGCAGAAGCAAAGAGGAAGGTTTTGAGGTGCTTCCGTAAAAGGAGATGGTTCTCCTCAAGATAGTGCGCAGTACAAAACAATATGCCACATAGAACGAACAAGTACAACTTAACCCGTCTTTAAAGCTACTGTATAATAATTAAATTGCGGTATAAACTCATCTAAAGAGTTACTTACATTATATTTGCATTTTCCATTGTGTCTGTGCGTAGGGCAGCCCCGAAATACCACTCCTTCTATGCCGACGTTATTTCTTCTAATGAACGAACATTAAATGGCTTTCGTTTCTGAAATTATATTCATTATCGTTTCTTACGTTATTGCCCCACACCCCCAAAAAGAAGTCTTTCGGGATGGTCCCGGCCTGTCAAGGTCAAATAACAATAGAACCTTATACTGAGTCGTGGGCCATTTCGGCACCCGAGCAAAAAATCAAAGCAGCTGACCTTCACTTTGAACAAGCACACATTCCTAGTTAGCTACATTCAGTGAAAGGCCATCTCACAGGACTTGAAATTTACACTCCATCTTTGCATTTTGTCTGCGTGCATTTGCAGCCCCAGAGAACCATAAATACGGAGACATTCTATATTTTTTGAAAAATGATTTATATTACTGTTTGGTTTAATTTAATGCGCAAATGAACAAGGTTGGATAGACACATTGCATGTACATTCAGCAATCACTTTTATTTACACAATACATAGTTACACATATTCAATGGGCCTGCAACATGAGGAGACTCCAGAGCAAAGTCACAGGTGACACCCGGGTGGTTCGCACAACTGCACGGTGAAGGGAGGGGCAACGGTGGAGAGACACATTGCATGTACACTGAGCAATCACTTTTATTTACACATTACATAGATACACATATTCAATGGGCCTGCGACATGAGGAGACTCGAGAGAACAGACAATCAAATTACAATCATTTAAACTGTGATGTGTATTTCTCAATGAGCTCTTCTTTAGGTGGACATGGAACAGAGGCAATGTTGGGTGGCAATGCAGTTGTCCCCTGCACAGGTTCGTTCACAACTCCATGTATGTGCCTATCTAGGACATCAACAATAAGTCTCTCAATAAACTCATATTGCATATCCTGAAACACTGGTTTGATCACCCATTGTTTACTTCTTTTAGTGAAGGCCTTATTGTAGCGAAGCGTCCCTAAAGTTCCGGTCGTCCTACTTTGTTGACGGCCAACATTATGGTTATGTGCCAAGACCGCTAGAAGAGTCCGATTTATCATGCCCTCCATGCCAAAATGCAATCGTTTTGGCCTGTACTTTAGGCACATATTGTGGAACACCTCCTGTGTGGCAGAATTCCGTGAGTCCCCTCAAATCTCTTGTTATAGTTTTATCAAATACAATCTTTTCAATGGCTTTGTGAGTGGGTGATGAAGGAATCAACCACTTCTTCTTCCGTGCCTCCTCTGTGGACAAATGGCCATGTTCACAATTGTGGAAATGTTGGTTTGTGGTCCAGCAGTGAACGTTGCTACAGTGTAGCATTACTGACCGCCATTTTTCCAGTAGAATTTCCAACGACCCTCCACATGTTTTTGAGCTCCACCAAAGATGGTTGCTGATTGACTTGGACCACTGTGAAATACCTTGCATATCTTTTTTTTTACCTGCAGCCGACATTTTTTTATTGATTGTTTTTGCAAGATGCCAAACGTCAAATTGGTGATTTATATTTTTGTACTCTTCTCTCATTGTCTTGGCAATTGCAACGTGTCTGTCCGTGGCTATCAGGTCGATCACCATTCCCCGCGATTGTAGTTCTTGCAATGATGCTACAAAGCCAACTTTCTCCATGGCCACTGAGGATGTACTTTGTGACACCTGCACGACCACCGAACTCACAATTTTCTTACTTTCCATGTCCTGAAAGTGGTAGGTGCAGTACTTGGCTGAAAATCCTGGGCTGTCGCACTGTCCATCACCGGCTAGCCTGAACCGTTTGCCCGCGAATGTACTATCAATAGACATTTTTTCCATTCTCCAAGCTTCGCTAATGGCTGGAAATAGATAATCGGTTTGGTATTTGTAGAACTGAGTTTTCGCAATGAAATGGATTCCCACAAACTGAAAGAAAGACTCTAACTTTTTAAAACTTGAACCACTAAAAAGTGCAGCCGCTGCACAAAGTAGATTGCCTGCTGGCAGTTGCCCCAGCATGGGTTGTGCAGACCATGAGAAAGGATGATATTTTGTACAGGTGGCATGTATTTTAAGGTTAGTGCCTCGAATTGCACGAGTCACATTAATCAATGGCTCCCCACATACTTCCCCACCAACCGAATGCCCACATTTCATCCGAATAATAATATCAATCAAACAACTATCGAAAACAATGAATTTGGCCTCTTTCCTTATACTGTCACTCTGCATCCCAGCTGGTTCGGCCTGTAACGTTGAGGACATGTCACTCACATGAAAGGTAGAATCTCTGATATCGTCTTCCGCTATGTTCAGTGATATTGATGGTGTTTCATTGTCGTCCACTTCATTCTCTTCCATTGCAACATCTGTTCCTTCTCCGGCGATGGGTGAATAAAACAATTTCTTCAACTTTCTCGCGGTCTTAGTTTTTGCGGGTGTGGATTCTGTAAATTGATCTCCGACTGCATCCGAACTACCAGGAGGACATTCACTATCAATGGCTGGTGGTGGTATAGCTCCGTTGTCAATCACTTCATATTCTTCCCATTGGCACGATGCATCTCCAGTCTCAAGTCCCTGCCAAAAGGTTTGACAAGCAACATCTCTCGTTCGCTTCACTGTCTGTGTAGATCTAGTTCGTACACCCACTCGCAACTAGAGGACAGATTGGAAAAGGGATGTTCAGTTTAAACACAACTTAACAGTATTGAACTATTAACAGTGAAAAACAACATAATATAGTGACCAGGACACTCACCTTCTTTTGCTTTCTTTTCTTTGAAACTTTTTTGCCTCGAACTTCAACATCAGGACGCTGTTGCTCCGACTCGTGTGTGCATGTCTCCACTTCCTCTTGCGCTGCAACGACTATATTTTCATGATAAGCACATCCATCACGCACTGACGCTCCATCGACTCCCTGAAACATAGAACTTTCATTAGTATGTATAATAATATTGAAAACACAAAATGTACTTGGGGACCAATACCCACGTACATCTCAATAGCAAAACACCAATGAACGCTTTGTGTAGAACATTCAAACGACAATTATTCACGCATTGTTGATCTAGTTAGATGGAACTGTCAAGATCCATACCTCGGGCTCCTCATAGACTTCCATTGATGATATTATTGAAGATGATGCTTCAGTAACTCCCTGAAACACAGTAATTGCATTAGTATGGTTTTCTATTTTGTTAAAAAGAACATAAACTTTGTGCAGGCGTCAACGGCTCATCTAAATAGACCTGCACAAATGATCAGTTGTCTAAAATAAATAATGGATATGTAAATATGATTCGATTTGCTCGATCGTTGGAAGTGTCACCACCCAGAGATCTGCATCAACTACTAGGGGTGATGTTCTTGTAGAAGAAGCTCCGTCATCTCCTTGAAACATAGTACTTGCGTTAATAAAGAAGGAAGTATAGCGGATGTAATCACGTCATATGATTTCGCTTGATCGAACTGTCAGTATCCATACCTCGAAATGCATAAGAACATCAAGGGACGATGTAACTGCGGTGCACACTTCTGCAAGCTGTTGCGCCGACCCGTAACTGCATGCTCCCCCTTCTTCTTGGACTAATGCTCCATCGACTCCCTGAAACATAGGACTTTCATTAGTAATGAACACAATATTGAAAAAAGAAGACACATAGGAGGGCGACGACAGAAGGACATATCAATGGCTAAAAACGAAAGAAACATTGTGTGTAACAATCACGCTACAAGAATGCAAGATCTGATGATCTCCATCGATGGAACTGTCCGGAAACGTACCTCGAGCATCTGAGTGACATCAACGGTTGTCGTCAATACGTTGGACTCCTCAGCATCTCCCTGAAAGACAGTACTTGCATTATTTTGGATAACAATAATTATAACTGAAAACAAAGACTAGAGGACGAGTACAAGGGTTTACCATTAGGTAAAATAATCACACGATAAATTAAAACTATTGATTTACATGCCCAAAACAAGTCAGTGGCAGAATAGCTAAGTAAGATTACCCGATAGGCGCTTGAAGTGGCTGATGACTGCAATAACGACACGGATGGAGAATCTTCCGCCTTCATATTGAGTGGATACATAAATGGGGAAATTATTGTTAGCTAATGCTACACACTACCGCAAGGCCGAGGAGAGATAAATACGTAAACTTGACTCACCAGTGGAGGGATGTGGACAAATAGAGTGGGAATAGCGGTTGAGAGCAATTTTCGCCTCGCTCGCGGTGTGTTCTTCTTTATTAGCAATGATGTGGAGTACATGTCTGAGCTAAAGTGCCTGCTGCAGATGCAGTATCGATCACCCCTCTTGTCCGCAAAGACTTCTAGGACTCTACTTTCAAGCTCAGACGGTGGATATCCGCAATATCGGACCCATTCTCTTATCTGATCTATTGTCTTAGGGAAAACATGCATTATAGTACCTTCAGATTTATTATGGGTCTTCGAAGGGCAACCGCCAATGGAACAGGCAGGCATTGTGGAAAGTTCTGAAAAGTAAAGATCAACAATTCTCTATGAATACCAATGTGTTAAAAAATTAAATGACACATAAAAGGTTCAATGCAAGGTTCGTTTTGGTTCTTGGAACTATACATGTTATTCACATGCGGATAAGTATTTGAATAACTTAAAAAAAATAGAAAGATAATTTGACTAAACTCAGAAAATGTGACTAGTTCCTTGCATGTACTGTCTTGAACGAAAAGAAATCGGACGCAAAATGATTATGGTACATGGCCTTACCTTGACGAACAAACAGTTAGATGCAGGGATCAGAGGAGTTTCTTGTCGTAGAACAGGGAGCAGTTCACAGGTTTGCAAACTGACGAGTTTCCTCAAAATGGTCACGGAAGTTCACAGAGACGAAGAGCAGATAACCAGCACCTTCACGGGTTGACTAGCAAAGCGCAAAGAAGTTCTCATTAGAAATATGAAGTGGGTTATAAAGAATTCGAAACAGGGGTGTGTTTGTGAATGAATTACGTGTATATGTCGTGGCATTATGCGGTTTGCAGGGGGCCGTCCAGCGTGAGGGGGGATGCTTGGCAGGAGACACGGGGTCTGGAGGTAGACATGGGAACAACAACCCATGCTCTATAGACCACTTTGAAGTGTACATGGTCTTTGGCACCTCTTGGCCTTTATCGCTCCCTGACAGCTCCACTTGCCAGCACAAGTACCCCGGTGCGAACTGCCTTTGATAGGGCGGGGGGGTGGATTGGGGCTGTGGTCGTGCAAACAAGACTCGTTTGCCGCAGGGCCTCACCAAGGAGAGGCCATCTAACTGCATGTATGAGGCAGGCTGCAGGATCTAGTGCATGGAAGGCAGGGGGGTGAGTTTATAAATACCTCAACCTCCCAGGAGAATATATGGGTGCAGTTCACCCTGGAGACCCTGGATGCCTAGGCAGTTAGTCAGCAGCAGGCTGGCCTGTGGTGGCAAGGCGGCACGGGCCAGAGGGGGTCATCTCTGTACCCGGTGCCCAAAAGGATGATTTATTATGATCAACCATATGGATTATTTACCTATAACCATGTTTTGTATCAATAAAATCCAACGGCCTTTTATTGCCAACGCTTGAACAAAGTGGTGTGGTAAGTATTTTTGGGGGAGGAGGCAAGGCCGGGAGGCTTGATGCCAACCCGCAAAATAACATATGTATGTCTGCTGCATATGGGTTCAACGGTTATGTGGATTGAAGGTGGGCGGCCAGCGTGAGGGAGGATGCTGGCCGGAGACATGTGGTGTGACAAGACAAGGCACAGGAAGACTATTCAATGGAGACACACTAGATTCATTTAAAAAATCAAAACAACCATTGTTAAAATATATGTTGGGTTTTATTTTAGATCTTAATTACAATTGAACATAAATAATAAACATTACACATTGTAAAGTTCCGGTTGCAGCACATCCAGGGAAAATCCGCGGTATTGTCCACTGTTGCTGGGGAAATGTTGTCTAATGGCAAGTACCGCACAGGCAGGTATTACTCTCCGAACACGGTGTCCGAGCCTACCGTGAAGCCACCAAGTGAAGCAACGATAGGCCACCAGCCTGTACCACCTGTGAAAAAGAAAGATGCAAACTGTATTAAAATGACAAAACTTTCTTATCAATGTCGATTCAGGTAAAAAATGTCATTCTGCTTTGAAAAAAATTCTATCTAGAAAATGCACAATATGGAACCAATTTACATGCGTTCGAATGATATGTAGAATGATATGTAGATGTAATTTTATATGTGGGAGACGACCATGAAATAGTAGTGGCATCACTGACATCACAACCAGAGTATACTTACTCGTTACTCGGATTACGCGGACGAACAGTGCCGCGAAGTTCGTGCATAAGCACCATCATCATCCTCAACACGGTCCGTGAGAGGCAGGCTTCCCTGAACTCTGGCAGCTCGGTGATGCATTGCGGACTTGGCTCGCCTTCCGAAATGTAGGCCAAGCACCCGGAATTTTCATGGCAGCAGCAGTTCTCCTCCTCAGTTGGCATTAGCTCGCACCGATTGCACGTGCACCAGGTGGAGACGCCGTCCATGCGACATGGTCCAGGCTCTTCATCCGTTGACTGGTCCTCCCAACTGCCGTCCGAATCCCCATCGTTTTCGCGTGCTTGCCTTTCCAGTAGTTCTTGCTCGGTGTACTCGGGCTCGTACATATACGGCATTATTGTAGCCATTGTGTGGTAAAGAAAGTAAAATAATTTACAGAGATGGTACAGGTGTTCACAAGGCCTAGAACCGGCGAAGGTAGCTGACCAGAGCACAGAAACGAGTCACAGAATACTCAAAGTAACACAGAGAGAGTAATGGAATCGAAAATCTGCTGCTGTGTGTTGTGAAAAGGTGTGTTTATACTTATTGAGGAAAGAGGCGTCCTGCCATTTCCATGGCGACACGTCATTAGCTGAGGCGCAGCGATTGTTGACACGAAACGTGCTTTGGCGTTGGGAAATGGGCGGTACGCGTCTGCTGATGTCAGGCTCAGGGGCGGGGGATTTGATTTAGTGCCGCAAAAGCAGGTGAGCCAGGTCGATGGGGGGAAATGATAGGATTATCAGAAAATGGCGGCTGATTTCGAGTGCGTTAATGGACGAAAAGTCGGGTAAGGTCCATAGGAAAGTTTTCTACGATCTACCGATTTATGCTTAAAAACACATGGCCGAACCGTAGGAACAATAAAAAAAAAGTCCCGGAACTATCCTTTAAGCTTGAGCCAGATAAGGCCCATCCAGCTGCCAAATGACTCAACACATGCTCAACACGTGCTCAGAGTGTGGTAGCCGCTTCAGATTGTTTGAGATCAAGACGGATGGCACTTTGTGTGTCGTATGCAAATCTGTAACACCGAAAAACGTGAGAAACTATTAGTTTAGCGAGAGACTGCACATAAAGTAAAAAAAAATAGGAGAAAGAGCCAGAACCTGGGGAACACTACGAGAGTCTGGAACAAGAGCTTACTTAAAAGGAGGAAGAAACAGAGACTGAGAGTGGTCCATAAGAAAAGAGTGAAAGCAGGACAGAACTCAACCCGTGACAGCCGCCCGGGCCAGCCAGCCAAAAAGGATGGCATGGTTAATGGTGTCAAATGCTGTTGACAGATCTAAAAGAATCAGGGTGCCCACGCCACCACTGTCGGTCAGTCTGGTAAGGTCGTCAAACACTGAAACAAGCACTGACTCAGTGCTATGACCAGGACTGAAACGAGTTTGAATAGAATTTTAAAAAAGTGCGTTAGAGAAAAGAAGAATAGGAGCGATAAGTCCATTTGTCTCGTGAGACAGGAAGATTGAAAACTCGACCCACCCACTTAGGGCTACAGTATTTAAATACAAAAACCACAAAATGATTGTACATTCTAAACAATAAATATGCTAATTCATATCCCACCCACAAGCTCCCACCTACACAAGCCTTAAGTCAGTATACATTGCCCTACTCTAATTGGTTAATACACTAGCCCATGATATCAGATGTGCAACCCACCAGGTGTCCAATTAAGCGAACAGTGAGAAGAGTGAAACCTACCCTTCCGTCCCCCATGGGAACAAATTAGATACAGTGAAAGCTCAATCCCCTGTGACCAGTGACTTTGCTATCTTAGTTTTACTACCAAATTCTGCAGCTGCACACCGTTTCGTGGGATCTCGTTCTTGCTACTATCAAATCTTTATCTGTCTATGCCAAGGACACAAACAATCAGCTCATTTTGCGCTATTACTCCATTGGATAATTGAGTTTCAGTGGAAGGTTTCCTTGGGAAATGCAACCGTGGCCTAATTCTTTAGACATAAACTCATACTTGTGCTGCTCCCATTGAGCTGCGAACATGCCAGGTAATTAAGGTTCTCTTGAATTCTGCAGAAATTCAACCCAATTCAGTAAATGGCAAAACAGAAACATGCACTAGGCCTCAAGTAGGCCTCAATTCCAGTTGATAACGACAAACAAAGCCTAAGCCTAATGCAATCAAAATGGCGGAAATGCTCACTTCAATAATATTCACCTAGTTTGTACTTCCTCCCATGTTTTTGACATTGAACCTGCATGTATACAAGGAGAAGAAAGCATAGAGAGCAGTGTTAAAGTTAGTGAAGGCTTCTTCAGTGATGGAAAGGTGAGTTCAGCATAGGAGGAGAGAGAGTGGTGTAGGACAGAGAGGCAGTCAGGGAGTTTGGAGCAGGTAAACCTGTGCTTAATAACAGTAGTATTAGATGGCGAGAGTGAGGTTGTACACAACTGTTGTCTAAAAGACCTGAACCAAAGAGCCCAGAATTGGTATTTGTCACAAAATACTCAATTCAGAGTCGACAAATCAAAGACAGTGGGCCTCATTACGAGTTCGAACGGTAGCCATGCCTGCATTACAGGCACGACTACCGCCGAACTCGCATCCGTCACCGTCACCCGCGAATGGGCACTTACCGGCCCGTTACGAGTTGAATGGGCCGGTAAGTGCCCATTCGAGGGTGGCGGTAATGCCGTGCTCCTCATCCCCATTCTGCCCCATTACGGGATGGCCCGTTGTTTGCTCCCTCTTCCCCTCGCGGGACCCGGTAAGCATGCCTGGTTTTCCCAGGCGTGCTTACCATGTCCTGCGAGGGGACCTCATAATGTGGCGGAACGGGTTGAATGGCGCTGTCACCTTTTACGGCGCCTTTTAACCCATTCCGCCAGGGTGGCAATGAGGCCCAGTGTGCTCAACAGATGGAGCGTACTGCAGAACGATCAGAGGACAAGAGAACTGTTTGCGCAACCACCCGTGTTTGCGTATCAGAAAAGCAACAACCTACGAAATCTATTGGTCGACACACGCAGTAAGGATACCAAACATCAAGAAACTGACAAACACCCGGGGACATACCCATGCATGAGTTTTGGTAACTGTAATAACATTATCAAAGGACCTCATATATCACATCCAAGGACAGGAGAGAAAATCCAACTCAGACATCACGCCACCTGTTTGTCAGAGAATGTCATTTACACAATTAAATGCCCATGTGCCAAGTATTACGTCGGCGAGACCGCACGGAAAGTACGAGTATGCATCAATGAACATAAATCCTGGATCCGTATTAATAACCAAACATGAGCAGTGGCAAGGCACTTTGTACTAAATGGACACACAGTAGCACAACTTAGATTTGTAGTGCTGGAAGTGATCCCCACCAAAGGACAGAGCACGAACATGAAAAAACTGAGAGCCCAGAAAGAAGTGTTATGGATTGAAAAATTAGGATCCATGACACTGGAAGGGATGAATGAAGAATTCGATTTGAGTTTTTTTTATGGAGGACTCACATAGTTAATGTTTAGTTTTTGCATTGTATGTTTATGAAGATTATGCTGTGGTTTCCAGATTTATCTGTATTATCCCAGACCAATTTGAACTATTCAAACTCTTTTTCCTTTTCACTTTGAACTATGTTCCAAACATCTTTTTTATTTTTCTTCTATTATTTTCATTTATTATACATCTCGTTAGCATACTCTAGCATTTTACCACATTTTTCAATGTTCAGTCATTCAGATTCACGCTTTTACACCACCAGATCTAGCAACTTTTCGCCTTCTTATTTAACGCATTACTCATCTGAGCCTTAAACACCATTCTAAAATGGCCGCCCTGTTTTTCCACATGCACTTCGCATTGCACACCTTATCATGTTAGCATTTTGGTTACCACGGTAACCTCTCTTGACTAAGCTAGTTTCATTTTGTACGCGAGTGTCCACAGCGTTCTGCCGCCGCTGCGAGCTGTGCGACGCACTTCTAGGTAAGAAACCCTCCAGACACGGCCTTGGCCGCCGGTCTTTAGATTGAATTTCACTTCCTGATAATTCATTTTTGAATTTGTAGACTTGCGACCAGATTTACACGAATATGGATACAATCTTCTCCATTAAAGGAAGGCATCCAACTAAGTAGCACACACGCGATTAGCAGGTCAGTTATCTGCCTTTAACTCGTTACATTTCTCACAAAAATGTTTTGTTTGAACAGCATTTCTTTGTTTATATATAGGCATACTCTTATTTCTGTTCATTTTATCTTTTCTTGTTTTCGAATTTCTGCAAATTGATGAATCCTTTTTGATGATGATGATCCACTCATACATCACCTTCACAAAAATTATTTGGTAACGTACATTTCTTAATGTGTCATGCACACACACGGATGATCTTGTTCATTGTAAATATTGATTGATGTTTTCTTTTGCTGTGATATGGAAACTGTTTCACTACTTGCAAATTGTTGACGATATATTAACTATGTAAGTAGATTTGATCAGAGGATAGCTTGTTGCTATATGTTCACAGGCCCTGAGGAAGGGTTTTCAACCCGAAATGCATAGGCCTCTAATGTGACATTTTCAGCTTCAAAATTATAATACCCACAGAGGGTGCAGAGCTTATGAAAAGAATAAGCAACAAATAAAGTTATATTCAATTTATGAGCACAGTAAACAATTATTGAATTTATAAATACTTGAATCTAACCACTTTTCGAGTGGTCCACGGGTGTGCAGCCCACACCGCTGGCCTCAAAGCCAAGGTCTTTTTTCCACGATTTATCTAGTGCCAATCACGGAGGCACTTTTCACAGTGGGTTTGCACCCTAAGATTTCTAAAAACTATTTCCTTACGCGAACATAACTCACTTTAAGTACATTACGTAGTGCAAAGCTCACCAGCATTTCAGTTGGTACTGTTTACTGTGTCTCATTAGGCTTTCTGACACTCCCCAGACCCCACGCTGGGAGTTCCTTGTAATGCTGAGTGTACCTATCCGCTACTCTGTGTGTTCCTTACTGTGGGCCCCCCTGTGCATCCTGTGCTATGCAGGGTTGGTCCGTGCTTCCCTCCTCTCTCTTCCCCCTTCTTCCTCCCACTTCCTCCTCGCACCCTCTATGGTGCTTTCCGTCTCCCCTATCTTCTTTAACCGCTACTCCATCTCCTATCCTATCCCTCTGACTAAGTCAGGAAGGAAGAAGTTCAAGAGGGACATCCTGGTCTCTGAACCAGGCTGCCCTATCGCTGATACCTACATCAGTGTTTCCTCCAGACAGACTCTTACTGGAATCCTCTTTGTCGTTCCCTCTCCAGACCTATGGATCCCTCATATGGTCTCAGTTCTCTATTCTTTTTCTGTCTCTGCAATTATTGGTGTGATTCAGTGGGAGGTCCTCTGGGCCTCCTTCCACTCCTCCAAGACCATCATTAATGTCTATCTGAATGTCAGCGTGTTGGTCCAGAGCCCTGAGCCCAATTTCCTCCTTTTTCATAGGTGTCTCCTGCGTCTTATCAACTTCCTTCCTTCTTCTGCCACTCCTATCAGCTCCTCTCTGGCTCCTCTGCCACCTCCTTCTTCTGTCACTTCACTGGCACCATCCTCTTCTTCTCTGGCTAACTGGCCAACTCCTTCTACCTCCACTGCCCACTTTCTGGCCCCCGTACCACCTCTGCAGGGCATACCTCAAGCTTGTACCCCTCCATGGAAGACTTGAAAATGTGGCAACCTGCTCCACGTCACTGCTCTCAATTATTTCTCTGCTGTCAAACACTCCTCTGACATCTGCCACCTCATTGAAGAACTTGGCCTGGATGTCCTGGCTCTCACAGAGACATGGTTCATAGCCAGCTCAGTCACACATTTTGATAGTCTGCTCCCTGAAGGCTACGAGATCCTCTCCGAACCCAGAACCAACCGGCCCAGGTGGAGTAGCTCTGATCTTTCCAGAGTGGATCCCTGCTTGTTTCATTCCTACGCAGACCTACTCCTCCATTGAAAGTCTGGTCTGCAGGCTCTCTATCTCTCCTAGCATCTCTCTGACTGTGTCCACCATCTACAGACCATCTGCCCAGGTCGCCCTCTTCCTCTCGGAATGAGCTGACCTCTCTTCTTCTCTTCTTGCCTCTACCTCTCAACTTCTCCTGCTTGTAGGCCTCAACATCCATCTGGATGCTTCTAATCCCTCCTCAGGGATTTTCTGCAACCTCTACGACACTCTCTCTTTTCATTCTACCCTCTGGTCCAACACACTGTGCCAGACCCACCTTGCATGTTCTGATACGTTCTGATCCCCTCAGACATCCCCCTCTCAAACCCTCTCACCACTCATCTCTCTTGTACTGACCTCATTCTGCTCTCCTCTCACCTGAAGCTCTATATCCCTGAAGCGAAGCCGACCCCAGCACTGTCACATACCTTCTCGATCATTCGGCCCATGAAGTGTGTGTCAGTGGAAGCCTTGCCGCTACTTTATCTTCTCCCCCTACACCTGCTGCTGACTCACACCCTGACACCTCCCTCTCTAACCTTCATCTTCCTTTCTCCAACACTCTGGATGTCTTTGCCCCTGACATGAGAATTAATCTGAAGCCTACCTCCACATGCAACTCTTGGTATTACTCCGATCTTTCCACCCTGAAATGCAAGTATAGGATGTTTGAGAGGAAGTGTAGGGCATTGGATCCATCCTCTGTCAAACTGCCCTGCAGCCTGCTTCAAAGCCAATGTGGACTCTCTGCCGTGACCAAGAAGAGAGCCTACATTCAAGCCTGCGTCTCTGTGGCCTCTAATATCACAGCGGACCTCTTTAAAATCATCTGTAAGGAGCTGGCGAATCCTTCTGCAGTCTCCACCTCTCCTGTTCCCCCCCAGACCCTCTGTACTGCTCTTGCTTATCACTTCACCACTAAAACGCAGAACATCCTGTCCTCTCTCTCCTTTTCCTCTCCCTCTACCTCTCTTGCCCCCCCTGTGGCCACCTCTCCCTTTCCGCCTCCTTTCTCCTCTTCATCCTCGACCACTCCTGACAAGGTTTCTAGACAAGTCCGATCTATGAAAGTGTCTTCCAAGCAGGTGCTCACCTGCTTCTCCAGAACCATCAAGAACCATGTTGACTCCCTCGCCCTAGCCTTGGCTGATTTCTGCAATCACTCTTTTGCCACTGGAACTTCCCCTCTCCCATCAAGCATTCCCTTTTTCACCCCCTCCTGAAAACGTCTTCTGCTAATGCTTCCTGTCCGGCAAACTACCACCCGATCTCTGTCACTCCTTTCCTGGGCAAACTTCTGGAAAAGCTGGTCATCTCCCTGATTACTCTCCACATTGAATCTGTTGGTTGTCTCCATGACCATCAGTCTGGCTTCAGAGCAGCCAGAAGCACATAAACTGCTCTCCTGAACACCTGTGAAGATCTGCTCACTAATCTCAATCCTAGCATTCCATCTGTCCTCATCCGCCTGGATCTTTCCTCTGCCTTTGACATGATCAATCATGCCACCTTGATCAATCATCTCCATGAGAACCTGGGCATCACGGATCAGGCCCTGGATTGGTTGACCTCCTTCATTCTGGACCAACCCTCCCAGGTCCAACTTGGGTCCTTTCTATCCACCACTTCTCTCTCCACATGTGGTGTTCCCCAGGACTCTAAACTCTCATCCTGGCTCTTCAATGTCTACTTGGCCCCTTTGGCCCACCTCATCTCCACCTTCTCTAACTTTTAGTGTTATGCGGATGACACTCAGCTCTTCTTCAGGCTACCCTCAGCAACCTCTCCTCTCATACCTGACTGTCTATCCACAATTCGGGAGTGGTGTGCCTCCAACGATCTCTGCCTTAATGCCAGTAAGACTGAGATCCTTTTCATTGGGACCCCTTCTCCCGCTTTCCCTCTCTCACTCTGGCCGCCCTCCTTGGGCCCTCTTCCATCGCCTTCCTGTGAGGCTAAAAACCTTGTTGTCATCTTCAACTTCCCTCTCTCCTTCTCTCCTCACACCACAGATGTTGCCAAGAAGGCCCACTACCAGCTGCACCTACTAAGAGTCCTTTCCTCACTTTCCCAGAGAAGCTCACTGTCTCAAGAGCCCTGGTTCTCTCTAGGTTGGACTACTGCCACCGCCTCTTTCTCAATCTGCCTTCCTCTACTCTCTGCAACTAATCCAGAACAGGTCTGCAAGACGTGTCCTTGGCCTCATGCTCAGGGACCGTATCTCTCCAGTGCTGAAATCTCTCCACTGGCTCCTGGTCGCTGCAAGGATCAAGTTCTAGACCGTGTGCATCATCTGCAAGGCTTTCTGGGGCCGAGGACCACACTACATCCAACTCTCTCTTCCTAAACACCTGCCTTCTCGAGCCCTTCGCTTAGCCACCTCCAACACTCTGACGGTCAGACGCTCCAGGCAGAGAGTAGGGGTTATATCTCTATCCTCTGCAAGTGCCTCACTATGGAATGGCTTCCCTGCCCCTCTCAAAGTTGAGCTTGACCACTTGAAGTTCTGGAAGCAGCTCGAGACCTTCCTCTTCGCTTCTGCTTTCACTCTCTCTCTCCGCTGCTGACCAACCTGTATGCTGCACTGACTGGCTGCCTGGCTACCCTCAGAGTCTCATGGGTACCAGGCCCCCTTGTCCAGTAATCGCTGCACTGCATCCAGGCCCACTATGCACATAAGGGATGTATGTGGAGCCCTACAGTTCCCTGCCTCAGTGCACTTACCCAGACTGCCCTGGCTGCACTGTCTCAGAACATTGCTGTCTTGATTACACTTCCCCTTTCCCTCCCTCTGGCCCTTCCCCTCTAACTCCCCCATCTCGCACTTCCACGATCTGAATGACACAAGGCCTAGTAAGAGCATTTGTTTTGTCCTCCCTCTGTCTTCCCTCCCTTCTCTTGTCGTGCCTAGAAACACTTGTGTACAGCCGCATTATAAATGACTTATCATATCAATTCCATGTCAGCGACCCCAACTGAGGGATCAGTGGGAATCACACTAACAAGGTGCTCACAGCACCACACTATTTGTGCAACACACCCATAAGGAAAGGGGACAAGAGGAGGAGGTAGTAGAGCCATTAATTGGACAGACTGGAGACCATGAGGGTGTTGGAAGGGTGATGGTGTTGGGATGAGGGTGTGGGAGGGTGATGGTGTTGGGGATGACTTGCACACATGTACATACATCTCTTTGCTACAGCCAGTGGATCCAGTGCGCATTTGTTTAGAGTGGCTCATGTGAATATAATGGCAGTTAATATGTACAGTGACAGGTGTCAATTTGTGCCCTTAGAAATAGTTGTCCATAATGTCTTGCCATACAATATGCCCTTCCCCCAATTCCTCACGTCGTTTGTTAGATGCCTTGTCATCACCTGCATCTTCTTCATCATCTGAGTCAGACCACGCAATATCCTCATCTGGAGGCATGGGTATATTCCGGCATTTGCACATGTTGTGTAGCAGAGCGCAAGTGACAACAATTTTACCAATTTTTTCTGGAGCATACATCATTACCCGACCTGTCTGGTGGGGGCTCCTGCACCTTCCCTTAAGTAGTCCAAACGTGAATTCTATACATGTCCCAGTCCTTATGGGTGCCTCATTGTAGGCTGTCTCCTGCGGTGTACCAGGTTTCCTCACCGGTGTCAACAACCACAGTATCAGTGGATAGCCGGAGTCACCTACAACAGGTAGGAAGGAGAGTGTTAATATCACTGTTTTGCTTCTAAATGATTATTTAATTCTCTCTTGGGCTGGTGGCCTTTCTGTGCCCATATTTGTGCGCAGTGTTTGCCGAGTGTTTGGCAGTGAAGAAGGAGAAGGAGAAGCTCTGTTACCCATACTCTCTGCTGGAGTCTGTTCTCTGTTTCTACAATTGGAACCCATAAGATCCACCCACAGACGCAGAGCGTAGCGGAGTGTTTGCCGAGTGTTTGGCAGTGAAGAAGGAGAAGGAGAAGCTCTGTTACCCATGCTCTCTGCTGGAGTCTGTTCTCTGTTTCTACAATTGGAACCCATAAGAACCACCCACAGACGCGGAGTGTAGCGGAGTGTTTGCCGAGTGTTCGCCGATGTGTGAACAAATGGACCTCGAAACATCAGGAGAATTGCATCCAAGAACACGGAGTAAGGTACGTGCATTAGATGACCTGGCTCAAAAGCAGCCTCTTATTTCATCATTAGTCACTACATCTATTCCAGCTACTACAAAGACTGCTATAAAAGCATTGGAAAACAATGCAAAAAACTGCCAACAAACTTATGTTCTAACAAAATCTGTAAGACGATTACAAATGAAATGTTCTCACCCATCTCGCCAAGTGACTGCTCCTCACCGTTGTCGGGTGCTTGTGTGGCGTCTGGTGGGTCGCCGGTGGGTCTTGGGGAGGCGTGTGGTTGCCGCCCTGACTCCAGCGCCCTCCACAACGAGGTGCGTGCAGTCGTTGTGGCTGTGGCTGGTGATCGGCGCGTCCAGCGAGAGGGGTGGTGTGAGAGAGGCGGGATGAGGGGGGTGCAGGAGCCGCCTGCGGACGCTGAGTTAATGGCGAGCGCTGGCGAAAGCAGCCTCCATGCGGCGTGCTGCGGGCGAGAGGAAGCGAATTATGGAACGGGTGTAGGTGTCGAGCCTCTGTGTTCCACCGCGACCTCTTGGCGGGCAGAGGTGAGCGGCCCGGAGGAGGTGAGCGCCAGGCTCCATGGAGGTGAGGGGCTGCGAGATTCACTTCCTGATGTGGGCGGAGACTGCCGGGAGTCTGGGCTGGCTCCGCGTGCAGCAGGCACAGAGAGCAGAGTTAACCCCCTGTTGCCTGAAGACGCGATAAGCCAAGTCGAAGAGCATGCATCCACGGAAATCTCTCCACTGGCTCCTGGTCGCTGCAAGGATCAAGTTCTAGACCGTGTGCATCATCTGCAAGGCTTTCTGGGGCCGAGGACCACACTACATCCAACTCTCTCTTCCTAAACACCTGCCTTCTCGAGCCCTTCGCTTAGCCACCTCCAACACTCTGACGGTCAGACGCTCCAGGCAGAGAGTAGGGGTTATATCTCTATCCTCTGCAAGTGCCTCACTATGGAATGGCTTCCCTGCCCCTCCCAAAGTTGAGCCTGACCACTTGAAGTTCTGGAAGCAGCTCGAGACCTTCCTCTTCGCTTCTGCTTTCACTCTCTCTCTCCGCTGCTGACCAACCTGTATGCTGCACTGACTGGCTGCCTGGCTACCCTCAGAGTCTCATGGGTACCAGGCCCCCTTGTCCAGTAATCGCTGCACTGCATCCAGGCCCACTATGCACATAAGGGATGTATGTGGAGCCCTACAGTTCCCTGCCTCAGTGCACTTACCCAGACTGCCCTGGCTGCACTGTCTCAGAACATTGCTGTCTTGATTACACTTCCCCTTTCCCTCCCTCTGGCCCTTCCCCTCTAACTCCCCCATCTCGCACTTCCACGATCTGAATGACACAAGGCCTAGTAAGAGCATTTGTTTTGTCCTCCCTCTGTCTTCCCTCCCTTCTCTTGTCGTGCCTAGAAACACTTGTGTACAGCCGCATTATAAATGACTTATCATATCAATTCCATGTCAGCGACCCCAACTGAGGGATCAGTGGGAATCACACTAACAAGGTGCTCACAGCACCACACTATTTGTGCAACACACCCATAAGGAAAGGGGACAAGAGGAGGAGGTAGTAGAGCCATTAATTGGACAGACTGGAGACCATGAGGGTGTTGGAAGGGTGATGGTGTTGGGATGAGGGTGTGGGAGGGTGATGGTGTTGGGGATGACTTGCACACATGTACATACATCTCTTTGCTACAGCCAGTGGATCCAGTGCGCATTTGTTTAGAGTGGCTCATGTGAATATAATGGCAGTTAATATGTACAGTGACAGGTGTCAATTTGTGCCCTTAGAAATAGTTGTCCATAATGTCTTGCCATACAATATGCCCTTCCCCCAATTCCTCACGTCGTTTGTTAGATGCCTTGTCATCACCTGCATCTTCTTCATCATCTGAGTCAGACCACGCAATATCCTCATCTGGAGGCATGGGTATATTCCGGCATTTGCACATGTTGTGTAGCAGAGCGCAAGTGACAACAATTTTACCAATTTTTTCTGGAGCATACATCATTACCCGACCTGTCTGGTGGGGGCTCCTGCACCTTCCCTTAAGTAGTCCAAACGTGAATTCTATACATGTCCCAGTCCTTATGGGTGCCTCATTGTAGGCTGTCTCCTGCGGTGTACCAGGTTTCCTCACCGGTGTCAACAACCACAGTATCAGTGGATAGCCGGAGTCACCTACAACAGGTAGGAAGGAGAGTGTTAATATCACTGTTTTGCTTCTAAATGATTATTTAATTCTCTCTTGGGCTGGTGGCCTTTCTGTGCCCATATTTGTGCGCAGTGTTTGCCGAGTGTTTGGCAGTGAAGAAGGAGAAGGAGAAGCTCTGTTACCCATACTCTCTGCTGGAGTCTGTTCTCTGTTTCTACAATTGGAACCCATAAGATCCACCCACAGACGCAGAGCGTAGCGGAGTGTTTGCCGAGTGTTTGGCAGTGAAGAAGGAGAAGGAGAAGCTCTGTTACCCATGCTCTCTGCTGGAGTCTGTTCTCTGTTTCTACAATTGGAACCCATAAGAACCACCCACAGACGCGGAGTGTAGCGGAGTGTTTGCCGAGTGTTCGCCGATGTGTGAACAAATGGACCTCGAAACATCAGGAGAATTGCATCCAAGAACACGGAGTAAGGTACGTGCATTAGATGACCTGGCTCAAAAGCAGCCTCTTATTTCATCATTAGTCACTACATCTATTCCAGCTACTACAAAGACTGCTATAAAAGCATTGGAAAACAATGCAAAAAACTGCCAACAAACTTATGTTCTAACAAAATCTGTAAGACGATTACAAATGAAATGTTCTCACCCATCTCGCCAAGTGACTGCTCCTCACCGTTGTCGGGTGCTTGTGTGGCGTCTGGTGGGTCGCCGGTGGGTCTTGGGGAGGCGTGTGGTTGCCGCCCTGACTCCAGCGCCCTCCACAACGAGGTGCGTGCAGTCGTTGTGGCTGTGGCTGGTGATCGGCGCGTCCAGCGAGAGGGGTGGTGTGAGAGAGGCGGGATGAGGGGGGTGCAGGAGCCGCCTGCGGACGCTGAGTTAATGGCGAGCGCTGGCGAAAGCAGCCTCCATGCGGCGTGCTGCGGGCGAGAGGAAGCGAATTATGGAACGGGTGTAGGTGTCGAGCCTCTGTGTTCCACCGCGACCTCTTGGCGGGCAGAGGTGAGCGGCCCGGAGGAGGTGAGCGCCAGGCTCCATGGAGGTGAGGGGCTGCGAGATTCACTTCCTGATGTGGGCGGAGACTGCCGGGAGTCTGGGCTGGCTCCGCGTGCAGCAGGCACAGAGAGAAGAGTTAACCCCCTGTTGCCTGAAGACGCGATAAGCCAAGTCGAAGAGCATGCATCCACGGAAAGGCCGAGGCAGTCGGGCCTCTGTGGAAAGCATGACATGGCTCAACAATTGAACTCTGAGATAAATCAGGTCGCTACCCTCTCCCCACCACTCTCAAACAAAATGATCAAAAACAAAGTGTTCATAACACTAAATGAAAATACGCACATCGAAGTTTAAAAAAAAAAACACCAGTATAAAAAAGATGAATTCTGGCGTAGATGATGGTCAAGAGAAAGGTTTGGAATCCTATGGTTTACAAAACCTGAAGAAACAGACAAAAAAAAGGTGTTACTCTACATCTGAGATCGGTACTCTAAGATGGCATTTTAATGGGAAACCCGCCCTCCTGGAAACAAGCAAAGCCTCAAATAGCGGCAAAACCCAAATGATTAAAAATACCCATGAAGGCTCCATCTCAAAAACTGTGCTAAAGGAAAGAAACACTCCACTCATAGGAAATGTGACTTCTGAAATAACAGATGATGACTTATTAACCAACACAGCGGAGATCAAAGACATACAGAAAGCAAATTCAACCCCAGGGAAATCTAATGCTATGATCAGTAACGCAGAGGAAAGTCTATATGAAACAAGTCGGAAAGAAAGTACATCAAAACAAAGTGGAGAGAAAGTACAAAATGAGTCTTGGGCTCCCAAACGCCCCCGAATTCACTCACCTGAGAAAAATTCTCCCAAAAATATACTGGGCGATCTCTCAAATACAGCTAGTAAAGCACCTTTGACTAGCGATATTACAACCAAAGTCACGTCTGAACCAGAAAATCATAGACAAAAGTCTTTTGAAGAGAGAGAGATAAATAAACAATGTGCTTTAGAAATAAAAGCACTACAAGATCAAATTAAAAACTTTTTACCACACACAAAAAAAGGCCCAAAAGAAACTATGTCATCAGAGGAAAACTCTTCATCCTCATCAGAGTACAGCCCAAATGAGAGTAACAGAAAGAAAGGAATAAACCTACAAAGACGCAAAAATGGTACCACTCATGGAACAACAAATGAGATTAGGTGGCTAAAAGAGGCACAGGAAGCAATCATAGCATCTGTATCGATAACTATGGCTCCTTTTTTAAAACTGTATGAAACTCTAAACGAAAATCAACGAGATCAATCGACAATGATTGCCCTAATGAGCAGTAAACTGATCTATGTGTAATCAGTCATGGACCATATTAAAGAAAAGCGAAGCCGAGAGAAAGAAATGGATGGAGTGGTCCTAAAAACATTGATTGATTTATTGCAATATGCTAAAACTGACAAACATCATTTTTTCGAAGGAATTCGAGAAATTATTACAACTTTAGCCCCCCAACCAAAAAGGACTGACTTAAGACTGGGCTCCATGCAACCATGTACATGCGAAGAGCAAAGAGAGGTCCATCGTGTTCCATCTGCGAATGGACCTGAACCAACACAGCCCGATGCACACGGAGACCAAGGAGTACCCGACACTGTGCCCCTGAGTGCAAGACTAACCCCTAAACCAACACAAACTGAAAATGAAATTGGCCAAAATACTACATCTGAGACTGCCGAAAAATTGTTGGAAAATGCAGATAAAGTAGCAACAAGTGCTTTTCCAATATTTGATCCTAATGCAAATAAGAAGTCAGAAGTAGTAAAGACAAACAACACACAAGAGAAAGGCCAAAAAAGTACATGTAAAACAAAAAATGTGATCAGCAAAGAAAAGAAGAAGATATGCGGGTCAAGGAGTTTCTTGCGAAACGTAAAAGACACAGTGGAAGAAGAGTCGCTGAGCACCGTATCCTGCAGCAAACTTGTAGAGACCCATTCCCAGCTGATCTCAGAAAAGATCCAAACGGTCTCTGTGTCTTCAGAAGACGACAGTTCACAGGATGGAAGTATACAAGAACTTCTGGATTGCTCGGTATACGACGATGAAAATGTACAAACAAATGAAACACAGGAAAGAGTGATCATGGATTTCAATATATATGAAGCTAAATAAGTATACATTGATCCTAGGGTGTCAGATAAAGAAGATTTTTTAACCCTAAGTGATAAACTAAAAAAATGCACAGCCAAATATTCCGAATTAAAAGAACTGAAGGAATGCTCTTCACAGAAAGAAGCGCAATTTCCCAACCTGAATAACGCACAACAAAACGAAACAAGAAAGGAGATATGGCCTCTGAGTGAAAAACAAGGAAACTCCAGAACTACTGGCCCAAATCATAAATGGATGAAGCAAAAACCAAAACCACCAAAAAACACGGTTGTAATAATCGAAAAAATGGCGAGAAATTCGGATGGACTGATACTAAATAGATCAGCTGTCATGAAACTTCTACAATACATTCCACAATTGAAAACAATAAAATCAGAAGAAATATTGACAGTAAGCTTCCCCGAAGCGCAAGTCGATCTGGTGGAAATTGTGACGAACTCGGTGATACTTGCCTCCATTATGCTAGAGGCCTATGAGAACTTTAGAGTACTGGGCTTTAAGATCTCAGAACCAGTAGATTGCCAAAACACCAATGAAAAACCAGGAACCAGTGAAAAAAACAAAACTGTGCTTTTCGAGAGAAAATTCTCCGAAGACGAAGGAATGCACCATATTAAATCGAAAATTGAAAATAGAAAGCCAAATCAGAGAGAGAACTATCAGTATGATCAGAGTGATTTGGGTGGAAGTAAAAACACAACAAGATTGACTACAGAACCACCAAACAGAATATCGAAGGGAAATGGAAATGAAGAACAAACTCAAATGCACGAAAAAGAGCATTTAGACAAAATAAAAATAACCATAAGAAGAAACTAAAAAATGAGTGAACCAACGAACCCACAACAAATAACAAAAGAGGACCCGAAATATTGGAATTGGCTAGCTGGCTCTCTTGCTACTAAACCAAAACTGTAGCCACCCAAAAAAGTCCACACTGACCAATGGAAAATAGGAAGCTGGAACACCAGAGGTTTCCACCACCTTTTTAATGATTTCAATCCATCCTTAAACGAGCTAGACATAATATGCATACAAGAATCCTGGCTAAAAATAGCCCCATTTAAGGAAGGATTCACTTTGCTATGCAATCCTGCTAAAGGAAGCTCGCTTGGAAGACCATCTGCAGGTCTTTTAACACTAATCAAAAACAGGTCAGGAATAAAGGTGATTGAATCTATGAACATTAACCCGTACATACAGGCAACAGTTATACAATTTCAGCTGGAAGCTCCAAAAGTCAATCAAACAATGTTAATACTGAATGTCTACTGGAATCCCTTAAATATCGAAGGTGAATGCTTCATAGACCAAATAATGGAATGTTTGGATGAAAAAATAGAAGCATACAAAGAACTGAATATCATCATCTGTGGCGACCTCAACGCAAATTGCTTCGAAGAAAATAAAGTAACTCAAAGTGACACAAATCAAAAAAACGATCAAAAACGCAAACGTGGGAAAGTATGGAATGAAGAAATGGAAGCAAGGAGATTGCACAGATTAAATGGTAATATGAAGGGAGATATACCGCCAGCAAAGACCTGGTCAAATGGCAATGTGAGCAATACACTTAACTACATGTTTGTGTGCGAACGATTATTAGCGAAAACTCAAAGCTTCAGGATATCACCTTCAAATTACAGCGATCATGAACCAATTATCGCTGAATTTTCACATTGGGAAACTCGAATAAAGCAAATATGGGATGTAAAATTAGAGCTAGAACATGGCCTAAACCGCTTAAGGTTGAAAAAAGTGACTTTGATACTGTACTAGAAAATCTAGAAAAGTGGCAATCTAAAGAAAAAATGTCTGTAGAATACGACACATCATTACAGATATTTAGACAAAGCTCTGGAAAATACACAAAATCAAGAGTCAAAAAATTACATGTATATGATCCAGTAGTAGTGATACAAAAGAGACTTCTAAGAAAAGATCTACGTGCATTAAAAAATGGAAAGAACAAAGGTATGAAAGAAATGTTTCAAAAAAGAAAACAAAAATACAAAAACTGGCAGAAAGCCCATAAATCACAATTGTTACAACAAGATGCAGAAGTCATGCAGAAAGCAATGTCCAACGCAAATAGTAGGACATTATGGGACCTGCTAAATGACAAACAATCATCAGCAGCGCTCACGAACCCAACATCCAAAAATGTTTGGATAGAGCACTTTGCAAAATTGTTTAATGAGATAGAAACATCGGATATGGAAAATAACACTAAAGAAGAAAAAACATGTCCCTGGGAAATTCAGTTCGATAAGGAGGAGATAAAGTCCCTAATTCTGAGAGCAAGCTCTTCAAGAGCCCCAGGGCCAGATGGCTTATCGAACGCAGTGTTACAAGAAAACCCAGAAAAATGGGCAATTTTCTGCGAAAGACTTTTCAAGAGAATTGTGAAGCAGGGTCAAATACCAAAATCATGGAAGTCGGCCATCATCGTCCCAATTTTCAAAAAAGGTAACAGGATGGACCCCAAAAACTATCGGTCAATTGCCCTACTAGATTGTGTTGGGAAAATCTTTGCCACTTTCTTGCTAAAACAATTGAAAACATGGATCAAGGATTCAAATACATATGACAAAAGACAATCAGGCTTTGTTGAAAATGTGGGGTGTAATTTAAATCTCCTGATTCTTGGATTGATGAAAAGAAGAGCCTATACAAACAAAGAAAAACTGTATATAGCCAGCATTGATTTACGGCAAGCATTTGATAGCGTGAAAAGAAGCCGTCTTTGGGAAAAACTGGCCTCTAAAGGTTGCCCTACAGATCTCTTGAAAGCCATCAAAGAACTGTACGGCAAAACCTCAATAAGAATTAAATTAGATCAAGGCGGCACTCTATCCAAGGATATAAAAACAACAAAAGGCCTTAAACAAGGATGCCCGTTAGCAGCTACTTTGTTCTGCTTTTACATCGAAGACTTGCAATACTGCTTCGAAAACAGCAGGACTTTTCCACATAGACTAAACTGCAGACCGGTCAACCATCTGCTTTATGCTGACGACCTGATAATTTTAGATCACACACAAATTGGTCTACAAAGAGCTCTAAATCAGGTTGAAAAATATATAGAAAACAATGATCTAGAAATAAATGCAGATAAAACCGAAATATTAATATTCAGTGATAAAAGATGGAAAAAGACTAAAAATGAAGAAAGGAAAGTTAACGAAACCTGGATAAAATCATGTGATGAAATGAGATATCTGGGAATACAAGTAAGTGGAATAAAAAATGAAGAGCCCTTGAAAAGGATGCTAAAGGTAAAAACAAAACAGCTAACAGCCCAAGCTAACATCATCAATAAAAGATATGGTAAATTTTCCCTTCGACCAGTGAGAACATTCTACAGGCTTAAAGTAATTCCAACATTGATATACGGAGCAGAAACTTGTATGAATATCCCAGAGAAGTTTTGGACCACTTTAGAAGATCTCTTTTGGAAAAACATCTTACCGATACCGAAAGCAACTCCGATGACGGTAATTCGACACGAACTGGGCTTAACATCGCTATACATACACATCCGCTACAATAAACTGATGTTGCATAGAAAAACAATGAGTAATCTGATGCCTCCCCAATTTGAAATATTTGGTAAATTCAATTACTACGAAGAAAAAGTAGTAGAAGACTGGAAAAGAGAAAATGAACAATCTCTGACAGAATTTGCCATCAAAACCCAAACATTAGCAGAAAATCCAACAGCTGTAAAAAGAGCGCTTTGGGCTAAGGACTGGTCGAACACTGAAATGGAAAGAGCTCTGTCAAAAACCCATACACTCCTGAAACCAATTGTGGGGTGATGACTATCATACCAGACTATTTGAGAAAGTTCCCAAATTCCAAACAAAGAGATGTGTTATCACGCTTCAGATTGAATACCTTGCAAAACAAAACAACAAAGGCAAGATACACTAAAGAAAAAATATGCACAAAGTGCAGATTGTGCAAAAGAAGTGAAGAATCATTAAATCACATAGTGTTATTCTGCACGAAACTGAGAGACCTGCGAAATTTGTACCTAACTAGTAATATCAGTGACTTATGTGGCCTAGATGCGGAGAAATGGTGGAGTATGATTTATGCTTGCCAATCTCCAAAAATAAATTTTGTAACGGTCAAATTTCTAGAAAACACCCTTAAAAGGCTAGACCATACCGATGAAGGAAACGCATCGTAAATAGTGAATTGAATGGTCAAAAGGACGCGTTGTGTTAGTGTTTAATGTTCATTTTTTTACTGTGAATCATTAATCCAATTTTATCTTTATTACTTTTTTGAAAAACAAAACTTATTTTAAGTATCCCTCTTGAATGTGAACGGTTTTTTAGATTTAGTTTAGCCTATTCTGGACTTTCTAGTTTTTTTTTTTCTACTTTTGACCGCTGCTTTGTACTTGTTCGATGTTGATTTTGTTATGACAGATCTCTTTGCGAAATGAAATGCTTTACTGATTGTGAAAGGTTTGTAATAAACCAAATACACTTAATAAAAAAATTTAAAAAATTAAAATATTTGTGTATGGCTGTTTCCCTGTACTACATGTGTGGTGGATGGGTTGTTGCGGCTGAGAGTGACCACAGGCAGGAGTATGATGTATGTTTTCAGGTGTCTCTGGGCCCAGAGTTAGTTGGATTATGGACCATGGGCTAATTAGTGCCACATGGTATATGGTTTATGGGAACTGTTTCCTCACATATCATCATCAGATGTCATACTTACCCAAGAGCCAAGTACGCTGTTCTCAGTGCGTGTCAATATATGCAGGGTGGGTGCTCATCTTCAGGACCATGGAATCATGTGTGGAACCTGGGAATCATGTTCAGCAATGGCTGATGGTCAGATCCGATTTACTGGTCATCTGGATGTTCATGGAATGGTACTGTTTATGATTTATGTATGCAGGCTCCTCTACCTGGTGGGGCACCAATGCTACATGTGTGCAGTCAAGTGCTGCAATTACATTATGGAAATGGGCGATGGTATACAATTATGCCTTTGCTGCATGTACCTGGGCCTGGGTGGTGGGCTTTGAGATGTGTCAATGGGCATTCCTCATGAGCGTATACAACATGTGCCAGCACTGGGAATGTTGGCTTGGACGTGCCATGCAGCATCCCCACAGTCTGCTGGAATGTGCACATAGAACAGAAGTGGAGGACAGATACCAACTTCAGCTGTGGGGTATTGCAGTTCTGATGTGTATGGCACTCTGGAGATCTACCTCTATCACGGTCAGTCTATCACTGCCTATCTGCCATTCAGGATTGGTGTGCCGCCAATGATCTTTGCCTGAATGCCAACAAGATGGAGATCCTCCTCATCGGCACACCTTCACCCTCCTTTCCTGTCACCCTCTGGCCAGCCTCCCTTGGCCCTCCACCTACACCCTGCTCCGAGGCCAAGAACCTCAGGGTAATCTTTGACTCCACGCTTTCCTTCTCTGCTCACATCTCTGATGTCTCAAAAAAGTCAAACTTCCTAATTCATCGCCTCAGAGGTACTCTGCCTTTCCTCTCCTTCCCCCCAGAAGTTCACTGTCTCTCGAGCCCTGGTTCTCTCAATGTTGGACTATTGCAACAGCCTCTTTCTAAATCTCTCTGCTTCTACTCTCCGCCCTTTGCAACTTATCCAGACAAAGGAGTGCAGGACTTGTCCTTGGCCTCAAGCCCTGGGATTGTATAACTCCAGCCCTGACATCTCTTCACTGGCTCCCAGTGGATGATCGGTCCTCTCCCCTGTTGATCTGTTCTTTCTCAGCATTGTGCACCTGTTTCTCCCTCTGTTATTTAGGGCCCAGGTACCTGCTCACCATGCCACCCACCCGCGCTGTCTCTTGGCAATCCCCTGCACTGGAGTCTGTACCTGTAACCCTACAGTTACTCCCCCTTTCTTTGTTTTCTGCTCTTAATCAGACACACCCTGTCTGTTGCCGTATTCCTAGCTCGTGCCACTTGCTGGCTTCACTACCACTGTTTGTTGCCTTTTGTTATTTATTTATTTATTCATGTTTTATTTACTTATTTTTATTTTTGCTCAGCTCTTTCCACCTCTCCCCTCCTCCCTTGCACTTACCGCTCTTCCTCTCCCATGCTCCTGCGCATTCTCAATGTCACTGGGCATAGTAAGATCGTTGTTTTTGTTCTCCTTTGTTCCCCTCCCTTGCCTGTCGTGCTCTGAAACATTTGTGTACGAGCGCAATATAAATAAAATACCAATATCAATAGCTGGTCTGATATGGTGTTCCTTTCCAACCGTTACAGTGAGACGAATTGTCCATCAGGCAGAGCCCACGGGATATGGATGGACACGTGGTATGGCCGGCCTCTGCAACACATGTCACCTCCGTCTTTGTACTGCCTGTATCGTTCCATGTAGAGGCCTTGCATGCTGCTAGAGCTCAATGAACAGCAGCAGGTTGTGGCTGCATGTTGCTTGGAAGTGTGTTTGGGGAGGGTGTGGGCCTTAAATACACTTGTAGAGGCTATTATTGGCACCTGTGCTCGATTCCCATCACCTGGATACTTTTACCTCCATTTTTCAGCTGGAGGTTACTGATCTAAATTGTTGGCAGAATTGCTGCCAGTTTTGGTAGTATTTTCACCTAAATGGAGGAATGAGAATTTCTATTTCTGGTGATCATTCTGGTGGCAGTAATTCCGCTGGGGCGAATTCCGCCACATTTAAATCTGAACCGTTTCAATGATAAAGATGACATCAAATTCAAACAGAAGTTCATTACAATTTTAAAATACTCATTACAGAGTGAGTAATAACAAAAGTAGCATAGCATATTTTTGAGAAGATGTTTAAGAAACGTTTAAATTATTCTAAAAAAGAAAAATATAAACCGTTTTAAAATAGCGCAAATGCAAAGCCAAGAGATCTGGCTCTTCATGTTTTGTTAAAAAGCCTTTGTACTGTGCTCATTCACCACCGTAGTCGGCTCACGGTGCTGAGGATTGCCAGGAAGGGGGCACACTGTGCTCCCTCCTGTGGTATCCAGACCATGGTTTGCGGGAGAAAATGATAAAGGAAACGGGGCAGAGGGGAAGCAGCTTGAGGTTAATTGAACATTGAAAAATAAGTGGGAGAACTGTAGGGAAGGGTAAGGGGAATGGATGGTGAGTGTGGTAGTTTACGAAAGTGAAAGTGTGTCTGGATTGGTGAATGAATTCATAGAGTGAGGAAGTAAATGGATGGATGAGTCGGTGTATGGACCATTAGATTGTGTGCGGATTTTGTAGCGACCATATCCAATTTGATTGGAAATAATGACCCTCAGTAAACAATCCTGCCTTACCCCTCCCCCTCCTCCTCCTATCTAACCGAATGCACACACATGCACAGCACCACAGTCAGGTCCAGCCACAGACTAAGGGCAGCAGCTTGTCAAGCTTTCTTATCACATCAGAATGGCTGCACTGGAAGCAGCAATGCACACTTTCAGAATAAGGAGAATAGGAAAAGCAAAGGATTAATTCTCATTGACAGAATGTTTGTACTGTTACAAGGGACGTCATTTGGGGGACGCGACAGATCGCAGCTACAACCTCTGAGGCCTCCCTTGCTACCCCTAAAAATAAAAAAAAAAAAATATGAATTTGTATTTTATTTTTTAACTGTATGCTCCTGGGCAGTGGCCAGTGCCATGTGGCTCCTTATTTCTGGAGTGGCTGGCTTTCTTGCTCAGGCATCTTAAAAAAACATGGGGTTCCAAAAGTGTAACACTTCGAGCAGTGACCCTAAATAAGAAAGAATAGGAATAAGAAATAATGTGTCTTTCTGGAATTATATGCAATAATTGCTAGACTCATTAAAGGTTTGTTTCTGGCACACTTCAGGGGGTGAGTCACTGATTTAGTCTGTTCTTAAACACCTCAACTCAGCCTTTCATTTTTCTGAGGTCGATACAGGTTGGGTGATATTATATGTATATTTGTTCTATATAAAGCGCTTAAGTGTAAGTGCTATATAATAACACACCATTATAATTTGGCCATGGACGTCTGCTTGCATTCACGGTCATTTGGTAATATGGGCCTATACACACTGATCTTAACGATACATATGGCGATCCATTCTTGTATGAAATGTACATCACATTATAGTGATATCATAACCATATTTTCTGTAGTGTATTTAGGAACAATGCTATGTGATGCCACATCCTGTTTTGTCAAGGGGTGAAAGGTTGTGTTCCATCGCTTTGCGTGATGTCACTTCGGGATGGGGTCAAATGACATCACTGCCTGTGATGTCATCAGAGATCACGGGTCGTGTGATGTCACCTCCGCTACCCCAGGCATGTTGGTTAAATGACGTCCCTGACTGTAACATCAGAAGTTATCCACCTTTCCTAGAAATGCCGGCAATGCCCCTTTCAAATTATAGCAAGCCTGCTTAGAACTGCTGATCCATTTTTCTGAAAAGCGCAGCTGGCCTAATTGTACATACTGATATTGTCCCATTAAAAGTATAGTAACCCCTCTGGCATCTTGTTTTCCTGCTTAAAAGTATAGCATATCTGATTAAAAGCGGCAATACTGTTGCAAGAAATGTATAACACTGATATTAACCTATCAAATGTATAGCAGGCCTACTTAGATGTGCTTATCGTGTATAGAAGCCCCCCCTTGGAAGTTGTACTATTCTATCTAAAGTATAGCAGACCTTCTGAGAAGTGCTGGCACTGCTTCCTGAAAAGTTTAGTTTCCCTTCTGGGAAATACTGATATGCCTCAATGAAAGTAAAGCAGACCTCTTATGCCTGCATGAGAAGATTGACATCTGACCATGTGCATTCTGTTAGATCAGTGAAGAGGCCACAGACCACCCTGCGACAAAGACCCCAACCTAGCTGTGGGGACCTCGAGTGGGGTGATCAACTGGTTCAAATGCCCCCCCAAGGTAACAGATGATGGGTCTGGGGGGTATGTGTATGCCCTACTGGTCACTCTCACTTAATCACCATCTCAGGTCAGGGGGCAGTTACATGGCACCAACTAGGGACAGGGTCCCTTAAAGGGGCATAGCCCATACACCTGGGAAGCAGAGACCATATAGGGTCTAGGAAATCAGGGTCGCACTAACCCCAAACCTTTGATTAAACTGAACCTGGTGACTCTGCAGCCACTGGCCTTTTAAGGGACTCGGTGCACAGTGGTGCGGCGGCTCGGCACACACGGCTTATATTGAGCAGGTGCAGGAATGCCACCTACAAAGTGGAACCTGAATTCAGCAGTGAAACTCGCCAGTCAACCACCAATCCATCGTACAAGGCCTCCAATGTCATAGTTAGGAACAAATAGGCTTAGGGAATGAACATCGGTTTAGGGCATGGCAGCCAGAAATAGGATCTCCCAACAGGAAGGATTAGCCAGCTTCAAGTCCCACATCAAAGCTGGGAGCTCTTCACAGGGATAGGGACCATCAGTACATTCCTGCACTAGCCACTTGAAGAGGCACACACATATTCCTGTTCTCTAGAGAGCGGCTAAAAGGCAGGATTGGGACATGGCAGACACAAAGAGCGGACCGCCTAACATCCATCCTCCTCCTCCACCCCTCACACACACAAACATACCTGCATCCTCTTTCGCTACGGAGAGGCTGGGAGACAAGCCTGCAGCCCTATGAAACCCTAAGCGCTTAGCCTGAGAATGGAAGCGGTTGGTATTGGAGCTGGAGACTAGGGAAATAAGCAAAAACAAGAGCTGATGGCTGGAAGGTTTAGAATAAATCTTAACCTCTGGCATTGCTCTGGGCAACCCTCCAGACCATCGTTCTGCCCCTGCCAGGCCATTACAAAAGGGGAACAACCATATGCAAATCAGGCTTGGTCTCACCCCAAAAGGGGAAGTCCAGCCGAACTGCTAGGTCACATCCCTTCTGCAAGAGACCACAAGCATCCTCAGACATGTTTCGGCCTTGTTGGGCCTCATCAGTGAGGAGTAGCTTGGATCTCTGGGCCCAGAAGGCACGGAACCCACGTCTGGGGTCACCCGTCCCACTCGGGGTGACAAAGCAAAAACAAAGAGGTGATCCCTGGAAGGTTTAGAATAAATCTTAACCTCTGGCATTGCTCTGGGAAACCCTTCAGACCATCAGTCTTCGCCTGCCAAGCCATTACAGAAGGGGAACAACCATATACAAATCAGGCTTGGTCTCACCCCAAAAGGGGCAGTCCAGCCCGAACTGCTAGGTCACATCCCTTCTGCACGAGACCACAAGCATCCCCAAACATGTTTTGGCCTTGTTGTGCCTCATCAGTGAGGAGTAGCTTGGGTCCTAGGCCCAGCAGGCACGAAACCCACATCTGGGCATTCCAACCTGGTAGGCTCCAACCCCAGGCAGAGAGGGGTTGCTATCTCCTTGTGAAAGGGTAAGGTTACTGATCTTGTTACGAGGAGAGACGATGGGTGGCGCAGAGGGTGGGAGAAAAGGAGGAGATAGGGGAGACTGGCATTAGAAGAGGAACATCAGAGCATGGAAGGAGAAGACTATGTGTGGCTTGCATGTCTGGAATGCACAAACCCTGATTTACATCACCTTGGAGATTCTTCAAGTAGGGACCCTGGATTGCTCTAGCAGGGAGTTTAGGCAGATAAGGAATGTGCCTTTAGGCCATCACATCGAGCAAGGCAGTTCTCAGATAGTGGGGCTTACCGATCTTTAGCGGTCAGCCTTGGGTTGACGCACGGGTTAGAGAGGATCTGTCTTTCCCTGGTTAGATAGAGAGTGACAAAAATCTAAGACAACCCCATGAACTGTTCTTGGGGGTGGGTGTGTTCTTGAGGCCACATGTGACACTTATCTCACATGTAACCTATATCAGGTGAAAAAAGGAGAAAGAGGGAAACCCGAGCTGCACCAGTATAGGGGTACACGAGCAATCCTAACCCCTCCTCTAGATCAAAATAGTTGAGAAAACATGAGCATAGGGCTTAAGAAAAATTGAGGCATCTACAGTATGAACAATTCCAAGTGTAAAGTGTACAAAAAAACCATACAAATGGCAGACAACCAGCTGATGAAGAAATACAAAAATGATGTATTCAATACATATTAAAAACCAATAGATGGTAGTCATACATATGCCATACATAAACAGATAAACACAAAAACTCACACATTAGGTAAGGTCTGAAAGGGCACAAAATAAAGTGCAAACAATCAAAAAGTGCAAAATGTGCAAAATGTGACTCTTAATCTAACAAGGTAGGAGCAGGCTGTTCTATGCAAAACCTGAAAACTTTGACACAGTCTGTAGTTGTTATGACTTAATGTGGCACTAAAACATTTCCCATATGCCTTTACAAGCAGCAGTGAGTGAGGCTCGACATGTTTCAGTTCTTGAACATTGCTCAGGAGCTTTCTTGAAAGGTCACAAGTAGTTCTAGGGATCTCTAATAAGAAACCTGTATTGTGCTCCGGAACATTACAGAGCTATTGTCTTCCGTTGACAGTCGCGTATATGAGCATCGAGGGACCTGCACATCACACTCCAATTTTCAATCACTGGTGCATACTTAGAACGCTGCCCCTGTTCGTGACCAAGGATGCTCAGCAACCACATTGGATTGGTTTCACTGAGGCCCATGACCACGGGGAAAAGATAAAGCCCCCATTTCGCTACACTTAAGCAGGCATTCACCTACGGTCACCGTTTTACTGACTCTTATGGCCAGCTTTATTGCACGCAAGTAAATCTTCAAGATCACGCATTTAAATGGTCTTCCAGATAGTTTGGATCTGTGGGTTGGTTACACCATACAACCCTACCTGATAATCACGAATTGTGAGATTATTTTGGAGGGTTTTCCTGTGATTCACTAATGCGAACAACACTACAGTCCTCCAGAGTGTGGAAAACTTCAAATGTCTAAATGAGACAATAGCTCTGTAATGTTCCAGAGCGCAATACAGATTTTCTTTTAGAGATCCCTAGAAAAACTATTGACACAACTAGAAAGCTCCTGAGGAATGTTCACCATTCATGGATTCAAGAAGTGAAACATGGCAGGGATTCCAGGCATACATCAATTCGAAAGGATAGAATCCCATTGACGCTGGTGGTGTCTTTCTGATGTCAATCCGAGCCCTTGGGATTAAGTTGTTCCAATTCCTCCCGTCTTCGACACCAGCCTCCTTAGGATACATGTATGGGTCTGTCTGAACTATTCTGTGGGACAATTGGTCCAGGGATGGTATACTGAGGTCCAGAAGGTTTTAATGTTCTTAAGGGTTTGCATGTCCTCTATTAGCTTTGACATGAAACTGCTCCCCCGATTGGTTAGAATTTCAGTCAGGGAGCGCACACTGCTGAAGTATGGTATGAGAACGTTGAGAAAGGCTTTGGTAATGTTACTTCTGGAAGGGAATGCTTTAGGATATCGGGTTGCGTAGCCTAAAATTACCAAGATGTACCTGTTGCCAGATCCTAAAGTTTTAAGAGGTCTGAACTATGTCCACACTGATTCTGAAGAAGTGTAATGGCTTCTATTATTGGTAATAGCTGCATCGGGCGCAGGGGACATCATCTGGGCACAGTTTCTGGCAGATTAGACAATTGGAACAGAACTAGGCAGTCGGGCCTCTGTGGAAAGCATGACATGGCTCAACAATTGAACTCTGAGATAAATCAGGTCGCTACCCTCTCCCCACCACTCTCAAACGAAATGATCAAAAACAAAGTGTTCATAACACTAAATGAAAATACGCACATCGAAGTTTAAAAAAAAAAACACCAGTATAAAAAAGATGAATTCTGGCGTAGATGATGGTCAAGAGAAAGGTTTGGAATCCTATGGTTTACAAAACCTGAAGAAACAGACAAAAAAAAGGTGTTACTCTACATCTGAGATCGGTACTCTAAGATGGCATTTTAATGGGAAACCCGCCCTCCTGGAAACAAGCAAAGCCTCAAATAGCGGCAAAACCCAAATGATTAAAAATACCCATGAAGGCTCCATCTCAAAAACTGTGCTAAAGGAAAGAAACAATCCACTCATAGGAAATGTGACTTCTGAAATAACAGATGATGACTTATTAACCAACACAGCGGAGATCAAAGACATACAGAAAGCAAATTCAACCCCAGGGAAATCTAATGCTATGATCAGTAACGCAGAGGAAAGTCTATATGAAACAAGTCGGAAAGAAAGTACATCAAAACAAAGTGGAGAGAAAGTACAAAATGAGTCTTGGGCTCCCAAACGCCCCCGAATTCACTCACCTGAGAAAAATTCTCCCAAAAATATACTGGGCGATCTCTCAAATACAGCTAGTAAAGCACCTTTGACTAGCGATATTACAACCAAAGTCACGTCTGAACCAGAAAATCATAGACAAAAGTCTTTTGAAGAGAGAGAGATAAATAAACAATGTGCTTTAGAAATAAAAGCACTACAAGATCAAATTAAAAACTTTTTACCACACACAAAAAAAGGCCCAAAAGAAACTATGTCATCAGAGGAAAACTCTTCATCCTCATCAGAGTACAGCCCAAATGAGAGTAAGAGAAAGAAAGGAATAAACCTACAAAGACGCAAAAATGGTACCACTCATGGAACAACAAATGAGATTAGGTGGCTAAAAGAGGCACAGGAAGCAATCATAGCATCTGTATCGATAACTATGGCTCCTTTTTTAAAACTGTATGAAACTCTAAATGAAAATCAACGAGATCAATCGACAATGATTGCCCTAATGAGCAGTAAACTGATCTATGTGTAATCAGTCATGGACCATATTAAAGAAAAGCGAAGCCGAGAGAAAGAAATGGATGGAGTGGTCCTAAAAACATTGATTGATTTATTGCAATATGCTAAAACTGACAAACATCATTTTTTCGAAGGAATTCGAGAAATTATTACAACTTTAGCCCCCCAACCAAAAAGGACTGACTTAAGACTGGGCTCCATGCAACCATGTACATGCGAAGAGCAAAGAGAGGTCCATCGTGTTCCATCTGCGAATGGACCTGAACCAACACAGCCCGATGCACACGGAGACCAAGGAGTACCCGACACTGTGCCCCTGAGTGCAAGACTAACCCCTAAACCAACACAAACTGAAAATGAAATTGGCCAAAATACTACATCTGAGACTGCCGAAAAATTGTTGGAAAATGCAGATAAAGTAGCAACAAGTGCTTTTCCAATATTTGATCCTAATGCAAATAAGAAGTCAGAAGTAGTAAAGACAAACAACACACAAGAGAAAGGCCAAAAAAGTACATGTAAAACAAAAAATGTGATCAGCAAAGAAAAGAAGAAGATATGCGGGTCAAGGAGTTTCTTGCGAAACGTAAAAGACACAGTGGAAGAAGAGTCGCTGAGCACCGTATCCTGCAGCAAACTTGTAGAGACCCATTCCCAGCTGATCTCAGAAAAGATCCAAACGGTCTCTGTGTCTTCAGAAGACGACAGTTCACAGGATGGAAGTATACAAGAACTTCTGGATTGCTCGGTATACGACGATGAAAATGTACAAACAAATGAAACACAGGAAAGAGTGATCATGGATTTCAATATATATGAAGCTAAATAAGTATACATTGATCCTAGGGTGTCAGATAAAGAAGATTTTTTAACCCTAAGTGATAAACTAAAAAAATGCACAGCCAAATATTCCGAATTAAAAGAACTGAAGGAATGCTCTTCACAGAAAGAAGCGCAATTTCCCAACCTGAATAACGCACAACAAAACGAAACAAGAAAGGAGATATGGCCTCTGAGTGAAAAACAAGGAAACTCCAGAACTACTGGCCCAAATCATAAATGGATGAAGCAAAAACCAAAACCACCAAAAAACACGGTTGTAATAATCGAAAAAATGGCGAGAAATTCGGATGGACTGATACTAAATAGATCAGCTGTCATGAAACTTCTACAATACATTCCACAATTGAAAACAATAAAATCAGAAGAAATATTGACAGTAAGCTTCCCCGAAGCGCGTGTCGATCTGGTGGAAATTGTGACGAACTCGGTGATACTTGCCTCCATTATGCTAGAGGCCTATGAGAACTTTAGAGTACTGGGCTTTAAGATCTCAGAACCAGTAGATTGCCAAAACACCAATGAAAAACCAGGAACCAGTGAAAAAAACAAAACTGTGCTTTTCGAGAGAAAATTCTCCGAAGACGAAGGAATGCACCATATTAAATCGAAAATTGAAAATAGAAAGCCAAATCAGAGAGAGAACTATCAGTATGATCAGAGTGATTTGGGTGGAAGTAATAACACAACAAGATTGACTACAGAACCACCAAACAGAATATCGAAGGGAAATGGAAATGAAGAACAAACTCAAATGCACGAAAAAGAGCATTTAGACAAAATAAAAATAACCATAAGAAGAAACTAAAAAATGAGTGAACCAACGAACCCACAACAAATAACAAAAGAGGACCCGAAATATTGGAATTGGCTAGCTGGCTCTCTTGCTACTAAACCAAAACTGTAGCCACCCAAAAAAGTCCACACTGACCAATGGAAAATAGGAAGCTGGAACACCAGAGGTTTCCACCACCTTTTTAATGATTTCAATCCATCCTTAAACGAGCTAGACATAATATGCATACAAGAATCCTGGCTAAAAATAGCCCCATTTAAGGAAGGATTCACTTTGCTATGCAATCCTGCTAAAGGAAGCTCGCTTGGAAGACCATCTGCAGGTCTTTTAACACTAATCAAAAACAGGTCAGGAATAAAGGTGATTGAATCTATGAACATTAACCCGTACATACAGGCAACAGTTATACAATTTCAGCTGGAAGCTCCAAAAGTCAATCAAACAATGTTAATACTGAATGTCTACTGGAATCCCTTAAATATCGAAGGTGAATGCTTCATAGACCAAATAATGGAATGTTTGGATGAAAAAATAGAAGCATACAAAGAACTGAATATCATCATCTGTGGCGACCTCAACGCAAATTGCTTCGAAGAAAATAAAGTAACTCAAAGTGACACAAATCAAAAAAACGATCAAAAACGCAAACGTGGGAAAGTATGGAATGAAGAAATGGAAGCAAGGAGATTGCACAGATTAAATGGTAATATGAAGGGAGATATACCGCCAGCAAAGACCTGGTCAAATGGCAATGTGAGCAATACACTTAACTACATGTTTGTGTGCGAACGATTATTAGCGAAAACTCAAAGCTTCAGGATATCACCTTCAAATTACAGCGATCATGAACCAATTATCGCTGAATTTTCACATTGGGAAACTCGAATAAAGCAAATATGGGATGTAAAATTAGAGCTAGAACATGGCCTAAACCGCTTAAGGTTGAAAAAAGTGACTTTGATACTGTACTAGAAAATCTAGAAAAGTGGCAATCTAAAGAAAAAATGTCTGTAGAATACGACACATCATTACAGATATTTAGACAAAGCTCTGGAAAATACACAAAATCAAGAGTCAAAAAATTACATGTATATGATCCAGTAGTAGTGATACAAAAGAGACTTCTAAGAAAAGATCTACGTGCATTAAAAAATGGAAAGAACAAAGGTATGAAAGAAATGTTTCAAAAAAGAAAACAAAAATACAAAAACTGGCAGAAAGCCCATAAATCACAATTGTTACAACAAGATGCAGAAGTCATGCAGAAAGCAATGTCCAACGCAAATAGTAGGACATTATGGGACCTGCTAAATGACAAACAATCATCAGCAGCGCTCACGAACCCAACATCCAAAAATGTTTGGATAGAGCACTTTGCAAAATTGTTTAATGAGATAGAAACATCGGATATGGAAAATAACACTAAAGAAGAAAAAACATGTCCCTGGGAAATTCAGTTCGATAAGGAGGAGATAAAGTCCCTAATTCTGAGAGCAAGCTCTTCAAGAGCCCCAGGGCCAGATGGCTTATCGAACGCAGTGTTACAAGAAAACCCAGAAAAATGGGCAATTTTCTGCGAAAGACTTTTCAAGAGAATTGTGAAGCAGGGTCAAATACCAAAATCATGGAAGTCGGCCATCATCGTCCCAATTTTCAAAAAAGGTAACAGGATGGACCCCAAAAACTATCGGTCAATTGCCCTACTAGATTGTGTTGGGAAAATCTTTGCCACTTTCTTGCTAAAACAATTGAAAACATGGATCAAGGATTCAAATACATATGACAAAAGACAATCAGGCTTTGTTGAAAATGTGGGGTGTAATTTAAATCTCCTGATTCTTGGATTGATGAAAAGAAGAGCCTATACAAACAAAGAAAAACTGTATATAGCCAGCATTGATTTACGGCAAGCATTTGATAGCGTGAAAAGAAGCCGTCTTTGGGAAAAACTGGCCTCTAAAGGTTGCCCTACAGATCTCTTGAAAGCCATCAAAGAACTGTACGGCAAAACCTCAATAAGAATTAAATTAGATCAAGGCGGCACTCTATCCAAGGATATAAAAACAACAAAAGGCCTTAAACAAGGATGCCCGTTAGCAGCTACTTTGTTCTGCTTTTACATCAAAGACTTGCAATACTGCTTCGAAAACAGCAGGACTTTTCCACATAGACTAAACTGCAGACCGGTCAACCATCTGCTTTATGCTGACGACCTGATAATTTTAGATCACACACAAATTGGTCTACAAAGAGCTCTAAATCAGGTTGAAAAATATATAGAAAACAATGATCTAGAAATAAATGCAGATAAAACCGAAATATTAATATTCAGTGATAAAAGATGGAAAAAGACTAAAAATGAAGAAAGGAAAGTTAACGAAACCTGGATAAAATCATGTGATGAAATGAGATATCTGGGAATACAAGTAAGTGGAATAAAAAATGAAGAGCCCTTGAAAAGGATGCTAAAGGTAAAAACAAAACAGCTAACAGCCCAAGCTAACATCATCAATAAAAGATATGGTAAATTTTCCCTTCGACCAGTGAGAACATTCTACAGGCTTAAAGTAATTCCAACATTGATATACGGAGCAGAAACTTGTATGAATATCCCAGAGAAGTTTTGGACCACTTTAGAAGATCTCTTTTGGAAAAACATCTTACCGATACCGAAAGCAACTCCGATGACGGTAATTCGACACGAACTGGGCTTAACATCGCTATACATACACATCCGCTACAATAAACTGATGTTGCATAGAAAAACAATGAGTAATCTGATGCCTCCCCAATTTGAAATATTTGGTAAATTCAATTACTACGAAGAAAAAGTAGTAGAAGACTGGAAAAGAGAAAATGAACAATCTCTGACAGAATTTGCCCTCAAAACCCAAACATTAGCAGAAAATCCAACAGCTGTAAAAAGAGCGCTTTGGGCTAAGGACTGGTCGAACACTGAAATGGAAAGAGCTCTGTCAAAAACCCATACACTCCTGAAACCAATTGTGGGGTGATGACTATCATACCAGACTATTTGAGAAAGTTCCCAAATTCCAAACAAAGAGATGTGTTATCACGCTTCAGATTGAATACCTTGCAAAACAAAACAACAAAGGCAAGATACACTAAAGAAAAAATATGCACAAAGTGCAGATTGTGCAAAAGAAGTGAAGAATCATTAAATCACATAGTGTTATTCTGCACGAAACTGAGAGACCTGCGAAATTTGTACCTAACTAGTAATATCAGTGACTTATGTGGCCTAGATGCGGAGAAATGGTGGAGTATGATTTATGCTTGCCAATCTCCAAAAATAAATTTTGTAACGGTCAAATTTCTAGAAAACACCCTTAAAAGGCTAGACCATACCGATGAAGGAAACGCATCGTAAATAGTGAATTGAATGGTCAAAAGGACGCGTTGTGTTAGTGTTTAATGTTCATTTTTTTACTGTGAATCATTAATCCAATTTTATCTTTATTACTTTTTTGAAAAACAAAACTTATTTTAAGTATCCCTCTTGAATGTGAACGGTTTTTTAGATTTAGTTTAGCCTATTCTGGACTTTCTAGTTTTTTTTTTTCTACTTTTGACCGCTGCTTTGTACTTGTTCGATGTTGATTTTGTTATGACAGATCTCTTTGCGAAATGAAATGCTTTACTGATTGTGAAAGGTTTGTAATAAACCAAATACACTTAATAAAAAAATTAAAAAAATTAAAATATTTGTGTATGGCTGTTTCCCTGTACTACATGTGTGGTGGATGGGTTGTTGCGGCTGAGAGTGACCACAGGCAGGAGTATGATGTATGTTTTCAGGTGTCTCTGTGCCCAGAGTTAGTTGGATTATGGACCATGGGCTAATTAGTGCCACATGGTATATGGTTTATGGGAACTGTTTCCTCACATATCATCATCAGATGTCATACTTACCCAAGAGCCAAGTACGCTGTTCTCAGTGCGTGTCAATATATGCAGGGTGGGTGCTCATCTTCAGGACCATGGAATCATGTGTGGAACCTGGGAATCATGTTCAGCAATGGCTGATGGTCAGATCCGATTTACTGGTCATCTGGATGTTCATGGAATGGTACTGTTTATGATTTATGTATGCAGGCTCCTCTACCTGGTGGGGCACCAATGCTACATGTGTGCAGTCAAGTGCTGCAATTACATTATGGAAATGGGCGATGGTATACAATTATGCCTTTGCTGCATGTACCTGGGCCTGGGTGGTGGGCTTTGAGATGTGTCAATGGGCATTCCTCATGAGCGTATACAACATGTGCCAGCACTGGGAATGTTGGCTTGGACGTGCCATGCAGCATCCCCACAGTCTGCTGGAATGTGCACATAGAACAGAAGTGGAGGACAGATACCAACTTCAGCTGTGGGGTATTGCAGTTCTGATGTGTATGGCACTCTGGAGATCTACCTCTATCACGGTCAGTCTATCACTGCCTATCTGCCATTCAGGATTGGTGTGCCGCCAATGATCTTTGCCTGAATGCCAACAAGATGGAGATCCTCCTCATCGGCACACCTTCACCCTCCTTTCCTGTCACCCTCTGGCCAGCCTCCCTTGGCCCTCCACCTACACCCTGCTCCGAGGCCAAGAACCTCAGGGTAATCTTTGACTCCACGCTTTCCTTCTCTGCTCACATCTCTGATGTCTCAAAAAAGTCAAACTTCCTAATTCATCGCCTCAGAGGTACTCTGCCTTTCCTCTCCTTCCCCCCAGAAGTTCACTGTCTCTCGAGCCCTGGTTCTCTCAATGTTGGACTATTGCAACAGCCTCTTTCTAAATCTCTCTGCTTCTACTCTCCGCCCTTTGCAACTTATCCAGACAAAGGAGTGCAGGACTTGTCCTTGGCCTCAAGCCCTGGGATTGTATAACTCCAGCCCTGACATCTCTTCACTGGCTCCCAGTGGATGATCGGTCCTCTCCCCTGTTGATCTGTTCTTTCTCAGCATTGTGCACCTGTTTCTCCCTCTGTTATTTAGGGCCCAGGTACCTGCTCACCATGCCACCCACCCCCGCTGTCTCTTGGCAATCCCCTGCACTGGAGTCTGTACCTGTAACCCTACAGTTACTCCCCCTTTCTTTGTTTTCTGCTCTTAATCAGACACACCCTGTCTGTTGCCGTATTCCTAGTTCGTGCCACTTGCTGGCTTCACTACCACTGTTTGTTGCCTTTTGTTATTTATTTATTTATTCATGTTTTATTTACTTATTTTTATTTTTGCTCAGCTCTTTCCACCTCTCCCCTCCTCCCTTGCACTTACCGCTCTTCCTCTCCCATGCTCCTGCGCATTCTCAATGTCACTGGGCATAGTAAGATCGTTGTTTTTGTTCTCCTTTGTTCCCCTCCCTTGCCTGTCGTGCTCTGAAACATTTGTGTACGAGCGCAATATAAATAAAATATCAATATCAATAGCTGGTCTGATATGGTGTTCCTTTCCAACCGTTACAGTGAGACGAATTGTCCATCAGGCAGAGCCCACGGGATATGGATGGACACGTGGTATGGCCGGCCTCTGCAACACATGTCACCTCCGTCTTTGTACTGCCTGTATCGTTCCATGTAGAGGCCTTGCATGCTGCTAGAGCTCAATGAACAGCAGCAGGTTGTGGCTGCATGTTGCTTGGAAGTGTGTTTGGGGAGGGTGTGGGCCTTAAATACACTTGTAGAGGCTATTATTGGCACCTGTGCTCGATTCCCATCACCTGGATACTTTTACCTCCATTTTTCAGCTGGAGGTTACTGATCTAAATTGTTGGCAGAATTGCTGCCAGTTTTGGTAGTATTTTCACCTAAATGGAGGAATGAGAATTTCTATTTCTGGTGATCATTCTGGTGGCAGTAATTCCGCTGGGGCGAATTCCGCCACATTTAAATCTGAACCGTTTCAATGATAAAGATGACATCAAATTCAAACAGAAGTTCATTACAATTTTAAAATACTCATTACAGAGTGAGTAATAACAAAAGTAGCATAGCATATTTTTGAGAAGATGTTTAAGAAACGTTTAAATTATTCTAAAAAAGAAAAATATAAACCGTTTTAAAATAGCGCAAATGCAAAGCCAAGAGATCTGGCTCTTCATGTTTTGTTAAAAAGCCTTTGTACTGTGCTCATTCACCACCGTAGTCGGCTCACGGTGCTGAGGATTGCCAGGAAGGGGGCACACTGTGCTCCCTCCTGTGGTATCCAGACCATGGTTTGCGGGAGAAAATGATAAAGGAAACGGGGCAGAGGGGAAGCAGCTTGAGGTTAATTGAACATTGAAAAATAAGTGGGAGAACTGTAGGGAAGGGTAAGGGGAATGGATGGTGAGTGTGGTAGTTTACGAAAGTGAAAGTGTGTCTGGATTGGTGAATGAATTCATAGAGTGAGGAAGTAAATGGATGGATGAGTCGGTGTATGGACCATTAGATTGTGTGCGGATTTTGTAGCGACCATATCCAATTTGATTGGAAATAATGACCCTCAGTAAACAATCCTGCCTTACCCCTCCCCCTCCTCCTCCTATCTAACCGAATGCACACACATGCACAGCACCACAGTCAGGTCCAGCCACAGACTAAGGGCAGCAGCTTGTCAAGCTTTCTTATCACATCAGAATGGCTGCACTGGAAGCAGCAATGCACACTTTCAGAATAAGGAGAATAGGAAAAGCAAAGGATTAATTCTCATTGACAGAATGTTTGTACTGTTACAAGGGACGTCATTTGGGGGACGCGACAGATCGCAGCTACAACCTCTGAGGCCTCCCTTGCTACCCCTAAAAATAAAAAAAAAATATGAATTTGTATTTTATTTTTTAACTGTATGCTCCTGGGCAGTGGCCAGTGCCATGTGGCTCCTTATTTCTGGAGTGGCTGGCTTTCTTGCTCAGGCATCTTAAAAAAACATGGGGTTCCAAAAGTGTAACACTTCGAGCAGTGACCCTAAATAAGAAAGAATAGGAATAAGAAATAATGTGTCTTTCTGGAATTATATGCAATAATTGCTAGACTCATTAAAGGTTTGTTTCTGGCACACTTCAGGGGGTGAGTCACTGATTTAGTCTGTTCTTAAACACCTCAACTCAGCCTTTCATTTTTCTGAGGTCGATACAGGTTGGGTGATATTATATGTATATTTGTTCTATATAAAGCGCTTAAGTGTAAGTGCTATATAATAACACACCATTATAATTTGGCCATGGACGTCTGCTTGCATTCACGGTCATTTGGTAATATGGGCCTATACACACTGATCTTAACGATACATATGGCGATCCATTCTTGTATGAAATGTACATCACATTATAGTGATATCATAACCATATTTTCTGTAGTGTATTTAGGAACAATGCTATGTGATGCCACATCCTGTTTTATCAAGGGGTGAAAGGTTGTGTTCCATCGCTTTGCGTGATGTCACTTCGGGATGGGGTCAAATGACATCACTGCCTGTGATGTCATCAGAGATCACGGGTCGTGTGATGTCACCTCCGCTACCCCAGGCATGTTGGTTAAATGACGTCCCTGACTGTAACATCAGAAGTTATCCACCTTTCCTAGAAATGCCGGCAATGCCCCTTTCAAATTATAGCAAGCCTGCTTAGAACTGCTGATCCATTTTTCTGAAAAGCGCAGCTGGCCTAATTGTACATACTGATATTGTCCCATTAAAAGTATAGTAACCCCTCTGGCATCTTGTTTTCCTGCTTAAAAGTATAGCATATCTGATTAAAAGCGGCAATACTGTTGCAAGAAATGTATAACACTGATATTAACCTATCAAATGTATAGCAGGCCTACTTAGATGTGCTTATCGTGTATAGAAGCCCCCCCTTGGAAGTTGTACTATTCTATCTAAAGTATAGCAGACCTTCTGAGAAGTGCTGGCACTGCTTCCTGAAAAGTTTAGTTTCCCTTCTGGGAAATACTGATATGCCTCAATGAAAGTAAAGCAGACCTCTTATGCCTGCATGAGAAGATTGACATCTGACCATGTGCATTCTGTTAGATCAGTGAAGAGGCCACAGACCACCCTGCGACAAAGACCCCAACCTAGCTGTGGGGACCTCGAGTGGGGTGATCAACTGGTTCAAATGCCCCCCCAAGGTAACAGATGATGGGTCTGGGGGGTATGTGTATGCCCTACTGGTCACTCTCACTTAATCACCATCTCAGGTCAGGGGGCAGTTACATGGCACCAACTAGGGACAGGGTCCCTTAAAGGGGCATAACCCATACACCTGGGAAGCAGAGACCATATAGGGTCTAGGAAATCAGGGTCGCACTAACCCCAAACCTTTGATTAAACTGAACCTGGTGACTCTGCAGCCACTGGCCTTTTAAGGGACTCGGTGCACAGTGGTGCGGCGGCTCGGCACACACGGCTTCTATTGAGCAGGTGCAGGAATGCCACCTACAAAGTGGAACCTGAATTCAGCAGTGAAACTCGCCAGTCAACCACCAATCCATCGTACAAGGCCTCCAATGTCATAGTTAGGAACAAATAGGCTTAGGGAATGCACATCGGTTTAGGGCATGGCAGCCAGAAATAGGATCTCCCAACAGGAAGGATTAGCCAGCTTCAAGTCCCACATCAAAGCTGGGAGCTCTTCACAGGGATAGGGACCATCAGTACATTCCTGCACTAGCCACTTGAAGAGGCACACACATATTCCTGTTCTCTAGAGAGCGGCTAAAAGGCAGGATTGGGACATGGCAGACACAAAGAGCGGACCGCCTAACATCCATCCTCCTCCTCCACCCCTCACACACACAAACATACCTGCATCCTCTTTCGCTACGGAGAGGCTGGGAGACAAGCCTGCAGCCCTATGAAACCCTAAGCGCTTAGCCTGAGAATGGAAGCGGTTGGTATTGGAGCTGGAGACTAGGGAAATAAGCAAAAACAAGAGCTGATGGCTGGAAGGTTTAGAATAAATCTTAACCTCTGGCATTGCTCTGGGCAACCCTCCAGACCATCGTTCTGCCCCTGCCAGGCCATTACAAAAGGGGAACAACCATATGCAAATCAGGCTTGGTCTCACCCCAAAAGGGGAAGTCCAGCCGAACTGCTAGGTCACATCCCTTCTGCAAGAGACCACAAGCATCCTCAGACATGTTTCGGCCTTGTTGGGCCTCATCAGTGAGGAGTAGCTTGGATCTCTGGGCCCAGAAGGCACGGAACCCACGTCTGGGGTCACCCGTCCCACTCGGGGTGACAAAGCAAAAACAAAGAGGTGATCCCTGGAAGGTTTAGAATAAATCTTAACCTCTGGCATTGCTCTGGGAAACCCTTCAGACCATCAGTCTTCGCCTGCCAAGCCATTACAGAAGGGGAACAACCATATACAAATCAGGCTTGGTCTCACCCCAAAAGGGGCAGTCCAGCCCGAACTGCTAGGTCACATCCCTTCTGCACGAGACCACAAGCATCCCCAAACATGTTTTGGCCTTGTTGTGCCTCATCAGTGAGGAGTAGCTTGGGTCCTAGGCCCAGCAGGCACGAAACCCACATCTGGGCATTCCAACCTGGTAGGCTCCAACCCCAGGCAGAGAGGGGTTGCTATCTCCTTGTGAAAGGGTAAGGTTACTGATCTTGTTACGAGGAGAGACGATGGGTGGCGCAGAGGGTGGGAGAAAAGGAGGAGATAGGGGAGACTGGCATTAGAAGAGGAACATCAGAGCATGGAAGGAGAAGACTATGTGTGGCTTGCATGTCTGGAATGCACAAACCCTGATTTACATCACCTTGGAGATTCTTCAAGTAGGCACCCTGGATTGCTCTAGCAGGGAGTTTAGGCAGATAAGGAATGTGCCTTTAGGCCATCACATCGAGCAAGGCAGTTCTCAGATAGTGGGGCTTACCGATCTTTAGCGGTCAGCCTTGGGTTGACGCACGGGTTAGAGAGGATCTGTCTTTCCCTGGTTAGATAGAGAGTGACAAAAATCTAAGACAACCCCATGAACTGTCCTTGGGGGTGGGTGTGTTCTTGAGGCCACATGTGACACTTATCTCACATGTAACCTATATCAGGTGAAAAAAGGAGAAAGAGGGAAACCCGAGCTGCACCAGTATAGGGGTACACGAGCAATCCTAACCCCTCCTCTAGATCAAAATAGTTGAGAAAACATGAGCATAGGGCTTAAGAAAAATTGAGGCATCTATAGTATGAACAATTCCAAGTGTAAAGTGTACAAAAAAACCATACAAATGGCAGACAACCAGCTGATGAAGAAATACAAAAATGATGTATTCAATACATATTAAAAACCAATAGATGGTAGTCATACATATGCCATACATAAACAGATAAACACAAAAACTCACACATTAGGTAAGGTCTGAAAGGGCACAAAATAAAGTGCAAACAATCAAAAAGTGCAAAATGTGCAAAATGTGACTCTTAATCTAACAAGGTAGGAGCAGGCTGTTCTATGCAAAACCTGAAAACTTTGACACAGTCTGTAGTTGTTATGACTTAATGTGGCACTAAAACATTTCCCATATGCCTTTACAAGCAGCAGTGAGTGAGGCTCGACATGTTTCAGTTCTTGAACATTGCTCAGGAGCTTTCTTGAAAGGTCACAAGTAGTTCTAGGGATCTCTAATAAGAAACCTGTATTGTGCTCCGGAACATTACAGAGCTATTGTCTTCCGTTGACAGTCGCGTATATGAGCATCGAGGGACCTGCACATCACACTCCAATTTTCAATCACTGGTGCATACTTAGAACGCTGCCCCTGTTCGTGACCAAGGATGCTCAGCAACCACATTGGATTGGTTTCACTGAGGCCCATGACCACGGGGAAAAGATAAAGCCCCCATTTCGCTACACTTAAGCAGGCATTCACCTACGGTCACCGTTTTACTGACTCTTATGGCCAGCTTTATTGCACGCAAGTAAATCTTCAAGATCACGCATTTAAATGGTCTTCCAGATAGTTTGGATCTGTGGGTTGGTTACACCATACAACCCTACCTGATAATCACGAATTGTGAGATTATTTTGGAGGGTTTTCCTGTGATTCACTAATGCGAACAACACTACAGTCCTCCAGAGTGTGGAAAACTTCAAATGTCTAAATGAGACAATAGCTCTGTAATGTTCCAGAGCGCAATACAGATTTTCTTTTAGAGATCCCTAGAAAAACTATTGACACAACTAGAAAGCTCCTGAGGAATGTTCACCATTCATGGATTCAAGAAGTGAAACATGGCAGGGATTCCAGGCATACATCAATTCGAAAGGATAGAATCCCATTGACGCTGGTGGTGTCTTTCTGATGTCAATCCGAGCCCTTGGGATTAAGTTGTTCCAATTCCTCCCGTCTTCGACACCAGCCTCCTTAGGATACATGTATGGGTCTGTCTGAACTATTCTGTGGGACAATTGGTCCAGGGATGGTATACTGAGGTCCAGAAGGTTTTAATGTTCTTAAGGGTTTGCATGTCCTCTATTAGCTTTGACATGAAACTGCTCCCCCGATTGGTTAGAATTTCAGTCAGGGAGCGCACACTGCTGAAGTATGGTATGAGAACGTTGAGAAAGGCTTTGGTAATGTTACTTCTGGAAGGGAATGCTTTAGGATATCGGGTTGCGTAGCCTAAAATTACCAAGATGTACCTGTTGCCAGATCCTAAAGTTTTAAGAGGTCTGAACTATGTCCACACTGATTCTGAAGAAGTGTAATGGCTTCTATTATTGGTAATAGCTGCATCGGGCGCAGGGGACATCATCTGGGCACAGTTTCTGGCAGATTAGACAATTGGAACAGAACTAGGCAGTCGGGCCTCTGTGGAAAGCATGACATGGCTCAACAATTGAACTCTGAGATAAATCAGGTCGCTACCCTCTCCCCACCACTCTCAAACGAAATGATCAAAAACAAAGTGTTCATAACACTAAATGAAAATACGCACATCGAAGTTTAAAAAAAAAAACACCAGTATAAAAAAGATGAATTCTGGCGTAGATGATGGTCAAGAGAAAGGTTTGGAATCCTATGGTTTACAAAACCTGAAGAAACAGACAAAAAAAAGGTGTTACTCTACATCTGAGATCGGTACTCTAAGATGGCATTTTAATGGGAAACCCGCCCTCCTGGAAACAAGCAAAGCCTCAAATAGCGGCAAAACCCAAATGATTAAAAATACCCATGAAGGCTCCATCTCAAAAACTGTGCTAAAGGAAAGAAACAATCCACTCATAGGAAATGTGACTTCTGAAATAACAGATGATGACTTATTAACCAACACAGCGGAGATCAAAGACATACAGAAAGCAAATTCAACCCCAGGGAAATCTAATGCTATGATCAGTAACGCAGAGGAAAGTCTATATGAAACAAGTCGGAAAGAAAGTACATCAAAACAAAGTGGAGAGAAAGTACAAAATGAGTCTTGGGCTCCCAAACGCCCCCGAATTCACTCACCTGAGAAAAATTCTCCCAAAAATATACTGGGCGATCTCTCAAATACAGCTAGTAAAGCACCTTTGACTAGCGATATTACAACCAAAGTCACGTCTGAACCAGAAAATCATAGACAAAAGTCTTTTGAAGAGAGAGAGATAAATAAACAATGTGCTTTAGAAATAAAAGCACTACAAGATCAAATTAAAAACTTTTTACCACACACAAAAAAAGGCCCAAAAGAAACTATGTCATCAGAGGAAAACTCTTCATCCTCATCAGAGTACAGCCCAAATGAGAGTAAGAGAAAGAAAGGAATAAACCTACAAAGACGCAAAAATGGTACCACTCATGGAACAACAAATGAGATTAGGTGGCTAAAAGAGGCACAGGAAGCAATCATAGCATCTGTATCGATAACTATGGCTCCTTTTTTAAAACTGTATGAAACTCTAAATGAAAATCAACGAGATCAATCGACAATGATTGCCCTAATGAGCAGTAAACTGATCTATGTGTAATCAGTCATGGACCATATTAAAGAAAAGCGAAGCCGAGAGAAAGAAATGGATGGAGTGGTCCTAAAAACATTGATTGATTTATTGCAATATGCTAAAACTGACAAACATCATTTTTTCGAAGGAATTCGAGAAATTATTACAACTTTAGCCCCCCAACCAAAAAGGACTGACTTAAGACTGGGCTCCATGCAACCATGTACATGCGAAGAGCAAAGAGAGGTCCATCGTGTTCCATCTGCGAATGGACCTGAACCAACACAGCCCGATGCACACGGAGACCAAGGAGTACCCGACACTGTGCCCCTGAGTGCAAGACTAACCCCTAAACCAACACAAACTGAAAATGAAATTGGCCAAAATACTACATCTGAGACTGCCGAAAAATTGTTGGAAAATGCAGATAAAGTAGCAACAAGTGCTTTTCCAATATTTGATCCTAATGCAAATAAGAAGTCAGAAGTAGTAAAGACAAACAACACACAAGAGAAAGGCCAAAAAAGTACATGTAAAACAAAAAATGTGATCAGCAAAGAAAAGAAGAAGATATGCGGGTCAAGGAGTTTCTTGCGAAACGTAAAAGACACAGTGGAAGAAGAGTCGCTGAGCACCGTATCCTGCAGCAAACTTGTAGAGACCCATTCCCAGCTGATCTCAGAAAAGATCCAAACGGTCTCTGTGTCTTCAGAAGACGACAGTTCACAGGATGGAAGTATACAAGAACTTCTGGATTGCTCGGTATACGACGATGAAAATGTACAAACAAATGAAACACAGGAAAGAGTGATCATGGATTTCAATATATATGAAGCTAAATAAGTATACATTGATCCTAGGGTGTCAGATAAAGAAGATTTTTTAACCCTAAGTGATAAACTAAAAAAATGCACAGCCAAATATTCCGAATTAAAAGAACTGAAGGAATGCTCTTCACAGAAAGAAGCGCAATTTCCCAACCTGAATAACGCACAACAAAACGAAACAAGAAAGGAGATATGGCCTCTGAGTGAAAAACAAGGAAACTCCAGAACTACTGGCCCAAATCATAAATGGATGAAGCAAAAACCAAAACCACCAAAAAACACGGTTGTAATAATCGAAAAAATGGCGAGAAATTCGGATGGACTGATACTAAATAGATCAGCTGTCATGAAACTTCTACAATACATTCCACAATTGAAAACAATAAAATCAGAAGAAATATTGACAGTAAGCTTCCCCGAAGCGCGTGTCGATCTGGTGGAAATTGTGACGAACTCGGTGATACTTGCCTCCATTATGCTAGAGGCCTATGAGAACTTTAGAGTACTGGGCTTTAAGATCTCAGAACCAGTAGATTGCCAAAACACCAATGAAAAACCAGGAACCAGTGAAAAAAACAAAACTGTGCTTTTCGAGAGAAAATTCTCCGAAGACGAAGGAATGCACCATATTAAATCGAAAATTGAAAATAGAAAGCCAAATCAGAGAGAGAACTATCAGTATGATCAGAGTGATTTGGGTGGAAGTAATAACACAACAAGATTGACTACAGAACCACCAAACAGAATATCGAAGGGAAATGGAAATGAAGAACAAACTCAAATGCACGAAAAAGAGCATTTAGACAAAATAAAAATAACCATAAGAAGAAACTAAAAAATGAGTGAACCAACGAACCCACAACAAATAACAAAAGAGGACCCGAAATATTGGAATTGGCTAGCTGGCTCTCTTGCTACTAAACCAAAACTGTAGCCACCCAAAAAAGTCCACACTGACCAATGGAAAATAGGAAGCTGGAACACCAGAGGTTTCCACCACCTTTTTAATGATTTCAATCCATCCTTAAACGAGCTAGACATAATATGCATACAAGAATCCTGGCTAAAAATAGCCCCATTTAAGGAAGGATTCACTTTGCTATGCAATCCTGCTAAAGGAAGCTCGCTTGGAAGACCATCTGCAGGTCTTTTAACACTAATCAAAAACAGGTCAGGAATAAAGGTGATTGAATCTATGAACATTAACCCGTACATACAGGCAACAGTTATACAATTTCAGCTGGAAGCTCCAAAAGTCAATCAAACAATGTTAATACTGAATGTCTACTGGAATCCCTTAAATATCGAAGGTGAATGCTTCATAGACCAAATAATGGAATGTTTGGATGAAAAAATAGAAGCATACAAAGAACTGAATATCATCATCTGTGGCGACCTCAACGCAAATTGCTTCGAAGAAAATAAAGTAACTCAAAGTGACACAAATCAAAAAAACGATCAAAAACGCAAACGTGGGAAAGTATGGAATGAAGAAATGGAAGCAAGGAGATTGCACAGATTAAATGGTAATATGAAGGGAGATATACCGCCAGCAAAGACCTGGTCAAATGGCAATGTGAGCAATACACTTAACTACATGTTTGTGTGCGAACGATTATTAGCGAAAACTCAAAGCTTCAGGATATCACCTTCAAATTACAGCGATCATGAACCAATTATCGCTGAATTTTCACATTGGGAAACTCGAATAAAGCAAATATGGGATGTAAAATTAGAGCTAGAACATGGCCTAAACCGCTTAAGGTTGAAAAAAGTGACTTTGATACTGTACTAGAAAATCTAGAAAAGTGGCAATCTAAAGAAAAAATGTCTGTAGAATACGACACATCATTACAGATATTTAGACAAAGCTCTGGAAAATACACAAAATCAAGAGTCAAAAAATTACATGTATATGATCCAGTAGTAGTGATACAAAAGAGACTTCTAAGAAAAGATCTACGTGCATTAAAAAATGGAAAGAACAAAGGTATGAAAGAAATGTTTCAAAAAAGAAAACAAAAATACAAAAACTGGCAGAAAGCCCATAAATCACAATTGTTACAACAAGATGCAGAAGTCATGCAGAAAGCAATGTCCAACGCAAATAGTAGGACATTATGGGACCTGCTAAATGACAAACAATCATCAGCAGCGCTCACGAACCCAACATCCAAAAATGTTTGGATAGAGCACTTTGCAAAATTGTTTAATGAGATAGAAACATCGGATATGGAAAATAACACTAAAGAAGAAAAAACATGTCCCTGGGAAATTCAGTTCGATAAGGAGGAGATAAAGTCCCTAATTCTGAGAGCAAGCTCTTCAAGAGCCCCAGGGCCAGATGGCTTATCGAACGCAGTGTTACAAGAAAACCCAGAAAAATGGGCAATTTTCTGCGAAAGACTTTTCAAGAGAATTGTGAAGCAGGGTCAAATACCAAAATCATGGAAGTCGGCCATCATCGTCCCAATTTTCAAAAAAGGTAACAGGATGGACCCCAAAAACTATCGGTCAATTGCCCTACTAGATTGTGTTGGGAAAATCTTTGCCACTTTCTTGCTAAAACAATTGAAAACATGGATCAAGGATTCAAATACATATGACAAAAGACAATCAGGCTTTGTTGAAAATGTGGGGTGTAATTTAAATCTCCTGATTCTTGGATTGATGAAAAGAAGAGCCTATACAAACAAAGAAAAACTGTATATAGCCAGCATTGATTTACGGCAAGCATTTGATAGCGTGAAAAGAAGCCGTCTTTGGGAAAAACTGGCCTCTAAAGGTTGCCCTACAGATCTCTTGAAAGCCATCAAAGAACTGTACGGCAAAACCTCAATAAGAATTAAATTAGATCAAGGCGGCACTCTATCCAAGGATATAAAAACAACAAAAGGCCTTAAACAAGGATGCCCGTTAGCAGCTACTTTGTTCTGCTTTTACATCAAAGACTTGCAATACTGCTTCGAAAACAGCAGGACTTTTCCACATAGACTAAACTGCAGACCGGTCAACCATCTGCTTTATGCTGACGACCTGATAATTTTAGATCACACACAAATTGGTCTACAAAGAGCTCTAAATCAGGTTGAAAAATATATAGAAAACAATGATCTAGAAATAAATGCAGATAAAACCGAAATATTAATATTCAGTGATAAAAGATGGAAAAAGACTAAAAATGAAGAAAGGAAAGTTAACGAAACCTGGATAAAATCATGTGATGAAATGAGATATCTGGGAATACAAGTAAGTGGAATAAAAAATGAAGAGCCCTTGAAAAGGATGCTAAAGGTAAAAACAAAACAGCTAACAGCCCAAGCTAACATCATCAATAAAAGATATGGTAAATTTTCCCTTCGACCAGTGAGAACATTCTACAGGCTTAAAGTAATTCCAACATTGATATACGGAGCAGAAACTTGTATGAATATCCCAGAGAAGTTTTGGACCACTTTAGAAGATCTCTTTTGGAAAAACATCTTACCGATACCGAAAGCAACTCCGATGACGGTAATTCGACACGAACTGGGCTTAACATCGCTATACATACACATCCGCTACAATAAACTGATGTTGCATAGAAAAACAATGAGTAATCTGATGCCTCCCCAATTTGAAATATTTGGTAAATTCAATTACTACGAAGAAAAAGTAGTAGAAGACTGGAAAAGAGAAAATGAACAATCTCTGACAGAATTTGCCCTCAAAACCCAAACATTAGCAGAAAATCCAACAGCTGTAAAAAGAGCGCTTTGGGCTAAGGACTGGTCGAACACTGAAATGGAAAGAGCTCTGTCAAAAACCCATACACTCCTGAAACCAATTGTGGGGTGATGACTATCATACCAGACTATTTGAGAAAGTTCCCAAATTCCAAACAAAGAGATGTGTTATCACGCTTCAGATTGAATACCTTGCAAAACAAAACAACAAAGGCAAGATACACTAAAGAAAAAATATGCACAAAGTGCAGATTGTGCAAAAGAAGTGAAGAATCATTAAATCACATAGTGTTATTCTGCACGAAACTGAGAGACCTGCGAAATTTGTACCTAACTAGTAATATCAGTGACTTATGTGGCCTAGATGCGGAGAAATGGTGGAGTATGATTTATGCTTGCCAATCTCCAAAAATAAATTTTGTAACGGTCAAATTTCTAGAAAACACCCTTAAAAGGCTAGACCATACCGATGAAGGAAACGCATCGTAAATAGTGAATTGAATGGTCAAAAGGACGCGTTGTGTTAGTGTTTAATGTTCATTTTTTTACTGTGAATCATTAATCCAATTTTATCTTTATTACTTTTTTGAAAAACAAAACTTATTTTAAGTATCCCTCTTGAATGTGAACGGTTTTTTAGATTTAGTTTAGCCTATTCTGGACTTTCTAGTTTTTTTTTTTCTACTTTTGACCGCTGCTTTGTACTTGTTCGATGTTGATTTTGTTATGACAGATCTCTTTGCGAAATGAAATGCTTTACTGATTGTGAAAGGTTTGTAATAAACCAAATACACTTAATAAAAAAATTAAAAAAATTAAAATATTTGTGTATGGCTGTTTCCCTGTACTACATGTGTGGTGGATGGGTTGTTGCGGCTGAGAGTGACCACAGGCAGGAGTATGATGTATGTTTTCAGGTGTCTCTGTGCCCAGAGTTAGTTGGATTATGGACCATGGGCTAATTAGTGCCACATGGTATATGGTTTATGGGAACTGTTTCCTCACATATCATCATCAGATGTCATACTTACCCAAGAGCCAAGTACGCTGTTCTCAGTGCGTGTCAATATATGCAGGGTGGGTGCTCATCTTCAGGACCATGGAATCATGTGTGGAACCTGGGAATCATGTTCAGCAATGGCTGATGGTCAGATCCGATTTACTGGTCATCTGGATGTTCATGGAATGGTACTGTTTATGATTTATGTATGCAGGCTCCTCTACCTGGTGGGGCACCAATGCTACATGTGTGCAGTCAAGTGCTGCAATTACATTATGGAAATGGGCGATGGTATACAATTATGCCTTTGCTGCATGTACCTGGGCCTGGGTGGTGGGCTTTGAGATGTGTCAATGGGCATTCCTCATGAGCGTATACAACATGTGCCAGCACTGGGAATGTTGGCTTGGACGTGCCATGCAGCATCCCCACAGTCTGCTGGAATGTGCACATAGAACAGAAGTGGAGGACAGATACCAACTTCAGCTGTGGGGTATTGCAGTTCTGATGTGTATGGCACTCTGGAGATCTACCTCTATCACGGTCAGTCTATCACTGCCTATCTGCCATTCAGGATTGGTGTGCCGCCAATGATCTTTGCCTGAATGCCAACAAGATGGAGATCCTCCTCATCGGCACACCTTCACCCTCCTTTCCTGTCACCCTCTGGCCAGCCTCCCTTGGCCCTCCACCTACACCCTGCTCCGAGGCCAAGAACCTCAGGGTAATCTTTGACTCCACGCTTTCCTTCTCTGCTCACATCTCTGATGTCTCAAAAAAGTCAAACTTCCTAATTCATCGCCTCAGAGGTACTCTGCCTTTCCTCTCCTTCCCCCCAGAAGTTCACTGTCTCTCGAGCCCTGGTTCTCTCAATGTTGGACTATTGCAACAGCCTCTTTCTAAATCTCTCTGCTTCTACTCTCCGCCCTTTGCAACTTATCCAGACAAAGGAGTGCAGGACTTGTCCTTGGCCTCAAGCCCTGGGATTGTATAACTCCAGCCCTGACATCTCTTCACTGGCTCCCAGTGGATGATCGGTCCTCTCCCCTGTTGATCTGTTCTTTCTCAGCATTGTGCACCTGTTTCTCCCTCTGTTATTTAGGGCCCAGGTACCTGCTCACCATGCCACCCACCCCCGCTGTCTCTTGGCAATCCCCTGCACTGGAGTCTGTACCTGTAACCCTACAGTTACTCCCCCTTTCTTTGTTTTCTGCTCTTAATCAGACACACCCTGTCTGTTGCCGTATTCCTAGTTCGTGCCACTTGCTGGCTTCACTACCACTGTTTGTTGCCTTTTGTTATTTATTTATTTATTCATGTTTTATTTACTTATTTTTATTTTTGCTCAGCTCTTTCCACCTCTCCCCTCCTCCCTTGCACTTACCGCTCTTCCTCTCCCATGCTCCTGCGCATTCTCAATGTCACTGGGCATAGTAAGATCGTTGTTTTTGTTCTCCTTTGTTCCCCTCCCTTGCCTGTCGTGCTCTGAAACATTTGTGTACGAGCGCAATATAAATAAAATATCAATATCAATAGCTGGTCTGATATGGTGTTCCTTTCCAACCGTTACAGTGAGACGAATTGTCCATCAGGCAGAGCCCACGGGATATGGATGGACACGTGGTATGGCCGGCCTCTGCAACACATGTCACCTCCGTCTTTGTACTGCCTGTATCGTTCCATGTAGAGGCCTTGCATGCTGCTAGAGCTCAATGAACAGCAGCAGGTTGTGGCTGCATGTTGCTTGGAAGTGTGTTTGGGGAGGGTGTGGGCCTTAAATACACTTGTAGAGGCTATTATTGGCACCTGTGCTCGATTCCCATCACCTGGATACTTTTACCTCCATTTTTCAGCTGGAGGTTACTGATCTAAATTGTTGGCAGAATTGCTGCCAGTTTTGGTAGTATTTTCACCTAAATGGAGGAATGAGAATTTCTATTTCTGGTGATCATTCTGGTGGCAGTAATTCCGCTGGGGCGAATTCCGCCACATTTAAATCTGAACCGTTTCAATGATAAAGATGACATCAAATTCAAACAGAAGTTCATTACAATTTTAAAATACTCATTACAGAGTGAGTAATAACAAAAGTAGCATAGCATATTTTTGAGAAGATGTTTAAGAAACGTTTAAATTATTCTAAAAAAGAAAAATATAAACCGTTTTAAAATAGCGCAAATGCAAAGCCAAGAGATCTGGCTCTTCATGTTTTGTTAAAAAGCCTTTGTACTGTGCTCATTCACCACCGTAGTCGGCTCACGGTGCTGAGGATTGCCAGGAAGGGGGCACACTGTGCTCCCTCCTGTGGTATCCAGACCATGGTTTGCGGGAGAAAATGATAAAGGAAACGGGGCAGAGGGGAAGCAGCTTGAGGTTAATTGAACATTGAAAAATAAGTGGGAGAACTGTAGGGAAGGGTAAGGGGAATGGATGGTGAGTGTGGTAGTTTACGAAAGTGAAAGTGTGTCTGGATTGGTGAATGAATTCATAGAGTGAGGAAGTAAATGGATGGATGAGTCGGTGTATGGACCATTAGATTGTGTGCGGATTTTGTAGCGACCATATCCAATTTGATTGGAAATAATGACCCTCAGTAAACAATCCTGCCTTACCCCTCCCCCTCCTCCTCCTATCTAACCGAATGCACACACATGCACAGCACCACAGTCAGGTCCAGCCACAGACTAAGGGCAGCAGCTTGTCAAGCTTTCTTATCACATCAGAATGGCTGCACTGGAAGCAGCAATGCACACTTTCAGAATAAGGAGAATAGGAAAAGCAAAGGATTAATTCTCATTGACAGAATGTTTGTACTGTTACAAGGGACGTCATTTGGGGGACGCGACAGATCGCAGCTACAACCTCTGAGGCCTCCCTTGCTACCCCTAAAAATAAAAAAAAAATATGAATTTGTATTTTATTTTTTAACTGTATGCTCCTGGGCAGTGGCCAGTGCCATGTGGCTCCTTATTTCTGGAGTGGCTGGCTTTCTTGCTCAGGCATCTTAAAAAAACATGGGGTTCCAAAAGTGTAACACTTCGAGCAGTGACCCTAAATAAGAAAGAATAGGAATAAGAAATAATGTGTCTTTCTGGAATTATATGCAATAATTGCTAGACTCATTAAAGGTTTGTTTCTGGCACACTTCAGGGGGTGAGTCACTGATTTAGTCTGTTCTTAAACACCTCAACTCAGCCTTTCATTTTTCTGAGGTCGATACAGGTTGGGTGATATTATATGTATATTTGTTCTATATAAAGCGCTTAAGTGTAAGTGCTATATAATAACACACCATTATAATTTGGCCATGGACGTCTGCTTGCATTCACGGTCATTTGGTAATATGGGCCTATACACACTGATCTTAACGATACATATGGCGATCCATTCTTGTATGAAATGTACATCACATTATAGTGATATCATAACCATATTTTCTGTAGTGTATTTAGGAACAATGCTATGTGATGCCACATCCTGTTTTATCAAGGGGTGAAAGGTTGTGTTCCATCGCTTTTTAGGTGATGTCACTTCGGGATGGGGTCAAATGACATCACTGCCTGTGATGTCATCAGAGATCACGGGTCGTGTGATGTCACCTCCGCTACCCCAGGCATGTTGGTTAAATGACGTCCCTGACTGTAACATCAGAAGTTATCCACCTTTCCTAGAAATGCCGGCAATGCCCCTTTCAAATTATAGCAAGCCTGCTTAGAACTGCTGATCCATTTTTCTGAAAAGCGCAGCTGGCCTAATTGTACATACTGATATTGTCCCATTAAAAGTATAGTAACCCCTCTGGCATCTTGTTTTCCTGCTTAAAAGTATAGCATATCTGATTAAAAGCGGCAATACTGTTGCAAGAAATGTATAACACTGATATTAACCTATCAAATGTATAGCAGGCCTACTTAGATGTGCTTATCGTGTATAGAAGCCCCCCCTTGGAAGTTGTACTATTCTATCTAAAGTATAGCAGACCTTCTGAGAAGTGCTGGCACTGCTTCCTGAAAAGTTTAGTTTCCCTTCTGGGAAATACTGATATGCCTCAATGAAAGTAAAGCAGACCTCTTATGCCTGCATGAGAAGATTGACATCTGACCATGTGCATTCTGTTAGATCAGTGAAGAGGCCACAGACCACCCTGCGACAAAGACCCCAACCTAGCTGTGGGGACCTCGAGTGGGGTGATCAACTGGTTCAAATGCCCCCCCAAGGTAACAGATGATGGGTCTGGGGGGTATGTGTATGCCCTACTGGTCACTCTCACTTAATCACCATCTCAGGTCAGGGGGCAGTTACATGGCACCAACTAGGGACAGGGTCCCTTAAAGGGGCATAACCCATACACCTGGGAAGCAGAGACCATATAGGGTCTAGGAAATCAGGGTCGCACTAACCCCAAACCTTTGATTAAACTGAACCTGGTGACTCTGCAGCCACTGGCCTTTTAAGGGACTCGGTGCACAGTGGTGCGGCGGCTCGGCACACAAGGCTTCTATTGAGCAGGTGCAGGAATGCCACCTACAAAGTGGAACCTGAATTCAGCAGTGAAACTCGCCAGTCAACCACCAATCCATCGTACAAGGCCTCCAATGTCATAGTTAGGAACAAATAGGCTTAGGGAATGCACATCGGTTTAGGGCATGGCAGCCAGAAATAGGATCTCCCAACAGGAAGGATTAGCCAGCTTCAAGTCCCACATCAAAGCTGGGAGCTCTTCACAGGGATAGGGACCATCAGTACATTCCTGCACTAGCCACTTGAAGAGGCACACACATATTCCTGTTCTCTAGAGAGCGGCTAAAAGGCAGGATTGGGACATGGCAGACACAAAGAGCGGACCGCCTAACATCCATCCTCCTCCTCCACCCCTCACACACACAAACATACCTGCATCCTCTTTCGCTACGGAGAGGCTGGGAGACAAGCCTGCAGCCCTATGAAACCCTAAGCGCTTAGCCTGAGAATGGAAGCGGTTGGTATTGGAGCTGGAGACTAGGGAAATAAGCAAAAACAAGAGCTGATGGCTGGAAGGTTTAGAATAAATCTTAACCTCTGGCATTGCTCTGGGCAACCCTCCAGACCATCGTTCTGCCCCTGCCAGGCCATTACAAAAGGGGAACAACCATATGCAAATCAGGCTTGGTCTCACCCCAAAAGGGGAAGTCCAGCCGAACTGCTAGGTCACATCCCTTCTGCAAGAGACCACAAGCATCCTCAGACATGTTTCGGCCTTGTTGGGCCTCATCAGTGAGGAGTAGCTTGGATCTCTGGGCCCAGAAGGCACGGAACCCACGTCTGGGGTCACCCGTCCCACTCGGGGTGACAAAGCAAAAACAAAGAGGTGATCCCTGGAAGGTTTAGAATAAATCTTAACCTCTGGCATTGCTCTGGGAAACCCTTCAGACCATCAGTCTTCGCCTGCCAAGCCATTACAGAAGGGGAACAACCATATACAAATCAGGCTTGGTCTCACCCCAAAAAGGGGCAGTCCAGCCCGAACTGCTAGGTCACATCCCTTCTGCACGAGACCACAAGCATCCCCAAACATTTTTTGGCCTTGTTGTGCCTCATCAGTGAGGAGTAGCTTGGGTCCTAGGCCCAGCAGGCACGAAACCCACATCTGGGCATTCCAACCTGGTAGGCTCCAACCCCAGGCAGAGAGGGGTTGCTATCTCCTTGTGAAAGGGTAAGGTTACTGATCTTGTTACGAGGAGAGACGATGGGTGGCGCAGAGGGTGGGAGAAAAGGAGGAGATAGGGGAGACTGGCATTAGAAGAGGAACATCAGAGCATGGAAGGAGAAGACTATGTGTGGCTTGCATGTCTGGAATGCACAAACCCTGATTTACATCACCTTGGAGATTCTTCAAGTAGGCACCCTGGATTGCTCTAGCAGGGAGTTTAGGGCAGATAAGGAATGTGCCTTTAGGCCATCACATCGAGCAAGGCAGTTCTCAGATAGTGGGGCTTACCGATCTTTAGCGGTCAGCCTTGGGTTGACGCACGGGTTAGAGAGGATCTGTCTTTCCCTGGTTAGATAGAGAGTGACAAAAATCTAAGACAACCCCATGAACTGTCCTTGGGGGTGGGTGTGTTCTTGAGGCCACAATGTGACACTTATCTCACATGTAACCTATATCAGGTGAAAAAAGGAGAAAGAGGGAAACCCGAGCTGCACCAGTATAGGGGTACACGAGCAATCCTAACCCCTCCTCTAGATCAAAATAGTTGAGAAAACATGAGCATAGGGCTTAAGAAAAATTGAGGCATCTATAGTATGAACAATTCCAAGTGTAAAGTGTACAAAAAAACCATACAAATGGCAGACAACCAGCTGATGAAGAAATACAAAAATGATGTATTCAATACATATTAAAAACCAATAGATGGTAGTCATACATATGCCATACATAAACAGATAAACACAAAAACTCACACATTAGGTAAGGTCCTGAAAGGGCACAAAATAAAGTGCAAACAATCAAAAAGTGCAAAATGTGCAAAATGTGACTCTTAATCTAACAAGGTAGGAGCAGGCTGTTCTATGCAAAACCTGAAAACTTTGACACAGTCTGTAGTTGTTATGACTTAATGTGGCACTAAAACATTTCCATATGCCTTTACAAGCAGCAGTGAGTGAGGCTCGACATGTTTCAGTTCTTGAACATTGCTCAGGAGCTTTCTTGAAAGGTCACAAGTAGTTCTAGGGATCTCTAATAAGAAACCTGTATTGTGCTCCGGAACATTACAGAGCTATTGTCTTCCGTTGACAGTCGCGTATATGAGCATCGAGGGACCTGCACATCACACTCCAATTTTCAATCACTGGTGCATACTTAGAACGCTGCCCCTGTTCGTGACCAAGGATGCTCAGCAACCACATTGGATTGGTTTCACTGAGGCCCATGACCACGGGGAAAAGATAAAGCCCCATTTCGCTACACTTAAGCAGGCATTCACCTACGGTCACCGTTTTACTGACTCTTATGGCCAGCTTTATTGCACGCAAGTAAATCTTCAAGATCACGCATTTAAATGGTCTTCCAGATAGTTTGGATCTGTGGGTTGGTTACACCATACAACCCTACCTGATAATCCAC